>NC_141689.1:115616301-125616301 GCF_964263255.1 Lissotriton vulgaris | reverse complement strand
GGTTCTGACAACGGAGTGTCTTTTAAATCAATTCGTCCTTTTGTCTCCTCCTCGGTTCTGAAACAGCAATCATGGGGTTCGGAATCACTCGACTCTTGATTAGTCGGCAACAATGTTGCTGGATTCAATACATTGCATCTTTTGATTTGAATATGACTAGCTAACAATGTCAGCTCATAGCCTGATAATCTAGCACTAGTAAGGTGTTGCGTCTTGGTTCGATTCATGAGTGTATCCACTGCATGAGGAACCATAACCACTAGCATGTTGTTCATCACCAAACCAGCAGATTGTCGAATGGAAGCCGCAGCTGCCGCTGTAGCTCTCAAACAACTAGGTAATGCTCTAGCTACCGGGTCTAATGTTGATGAAAAATACGCGCAAGGGCGTTATTTATCACCAAATCTCTGTGTCAGAACACTCAACGCGCAGCCTTCTCTCTCGTGAACATAGAGCGTGAATGGCTTAGTGTAATCGGGTGTACCCAATACAGGAGCTGAACATAGTGCATTTCATAGTTCAGAAAAACTCTTCTGACATTCAGCAGACCATGGCACCGGACTCGGAACACCTTTCCCAGTCAAAGCTACCAATGGTTTTGCCAAAAGAGAAAAATTTGGGATCCACTGCCTACAGTACGAGGTAATACCTAAAAAGGCACGTACTTCTCTCTGTGTGCGGGGAACACTCATCTGCGTAATTGCTTTTATTCTCTCTGGGGTCAACTTTCTTCCCTCCTTTGACAAGAGATGACCTAGGTAGGTCACTTCTTGGCAGCAGTATTGCATTTTTGAAGGTGACACCTTATGATTCAAATTAGACAAATGATGCAATAACGAAATTGTAGCTGCTTTGCAAGTTTCCTTGTCATCGGCAGCCACCAGAAGATCATCTACATATTGCACTAAGGCAGAACCAGGAGGAAGTACAAAGGAATCTAACTGACTTTTTAATGCCTGACTGTAAATGGACGGACTCTCACAATAGCCTTGTGGAGCACGTTTAAACCTGAAGCTTCGACCTCCTAGAGAGAAGCCGAAAATATCTCTGCTTTCTTCGGCTATCGGAATGCTGAAAATGGCATTCTTCAGGTCGATAACTGAAAACCATGTGGCTGTAGCAGGAATCAGCGTTAACAATGCAGTGATGTCTGGAACCACAGGAAACTGCGGAACCACAATTTTATTAACCTCTCGGAGATCGATAACAAACCTATAAACTGGAGGCTTTGAAGGATCAGTACGTTTCAAAATCGGTAATACAGGACTGTTACAGACATTTCCTCTAGTTTCTTCAACCACACCTTTCTTAATCAAATCTTGCACAATCAATAAAAGTGCATGTTCACCTTCACTAGAAATCTTGTATTGAGGAATTCGTGGAAATTTGACATTTGCTTTCAAAGTGACTACATATGGTGGAATTTCCAAAAGGCCTACATCATTAGGACCAGTCGCCCAAAGAGTTTTAGGGAGTGAACGCAGCTCTGGCGGGAGTGCATCCATTGACAAGTACATCGGAGAGGTGATTCGTTTACCCAACGTAAGTTGCACTCCTGACGGAGAACAGTACAATGTCGCATATAGGCGTTTTAACAAGTCTAAACCAAGCAGATTTTCATTACAACCTGTCGTCAAAATCAGGGGTGCCTTCAATTGACACGGTCCAACAGAAATAGACAAAGTTCCAGATACGGGGTTGTAAACAGGGGCGCCTGAAAAACCTACAGAAACATTTGTTAAGCCGGACAAAGGTGCGCCAGGGAGTTTCGCATGAATGATAGAACTTTTTGCGGCACCAGTATCCAACAGAAACGGTTCGACTACACCTGATGTTGCTACTGCGACATAAGGCCCACTCTGATCCACTGGAACTGATACTACTCCCTCTCTCTGTCCATGGCTGTCCTAGTACCCACTCTGTTGAAGTCCCTCATCTACTTCACAATAATCCTCAACATGATACTGTTGAGATCTATTTTGTTGGGCAGACTGACCATTTCGTTGATCAAAGTGATTAGAAGGGCGATCATTCGTTTGTGGAGGCATAGCACCTCGTCCTCGACCTCTAGAATTTTGCATAGAACCACCACGACCTCTTTGAGCTGCTGCAGCATTATTTTGCGCTAAGATCGGACAGTCATTTTTATAATGACCCTCTTTCTTACAGTAGGCACACTGGTTCCACTGATATTGAGGCCTCGGTGAACTATAATCTGTCCTTTGATATGAACCTTGCTGTGTATTAGTTTGATTCATGCGAGGCGGATATGCCTGTTGCAAAAGAACTTTAGTTTTTAAATCTTTCGTTTTCTTATCTGATTTCTCTTTCTCCTCTTTATCCCTATTTTCATAATACTGTGCAGTTGCAAGTATTTGCGCAGTTGTAGAGACAGCCCACGCACTCTCGGAATCTTTCAATTTATTGCAGAGCTCTGGTAGCAAATTGTGTACAAACTTATCGACAAACAATCTCTGTCCTCCTTCTGTGCTCATATCCTGACCACTGTGATCTACAAAAGTCTCTTCGAACCTTGTGAAAAAGTCGGAGACACTTTCGTCTTTCTTCTGCCTGCATGTGGACAACTTGTCCCAGTTAACACGCAATGCTGGCATCAGAGTCTTCATTAATTCAATTATCCTACCTGGATGATTAGCAATTAGAGGTTCAGGTTTGGAACCACCTATTTGCTGACCATCCGCCGCTATGATAGCTGCCCAATCACCACCTAGGGCAACTGGATGATTCTCTTTACGTATCTTAGCCCAAATTGGTTGCGGAACTACATTCCCAAATAACATGTCAATGTCCGCTAGATTCATCACACAAGCCTCAACTGTCTGCGCTAACTCCTTATAGTATCCAGCAGGATTCTTACGCGGATCTGGTAAGGCCTGCTTCACTGCTAACACTTCGGCTCGCTTCCACGGAATGTGTATCCACACTCTCTGGAATTGCGCCGGAGCGGCTGCAATACCACAGCTTCACGCCAAATTGGTGGAACCTCCCTCATTGGATATTGGCGATTCTGCTTCGTACTCTGTCTTTCTAAATCTCTCGGTGAACGAAGAGATGGATCATTCCTATAACTTAAAATCAGTTCCATCGCTTCTTTTATATTTTGACCTACTATCATACCTGCAGCAAACTCTTTCTGAACCTTAATTAAGTCTTCTAAATTTGATTCAGAGTCATCTTCTTGTAGTTCCTCACGTAAAAGAGAGCACATCTCGTCGAACGCATATCGTTGCGTTGGTTCATTCCACTGCATAAATGTATCTAGTACATCTCTCGTACTATATCTCCTACTCTTCGAAATCCATCTGAGAGCCGTGGAATCTAAGATTCCCCGTTCCTCAGTACTTGGAAGCTGACTACGTCTCTGTACAGACTCAGAGGCAGGAGTCTTAATCAAAGTTTTATAGAAGGGAGACAGAATATTAGAGACAGAATCAGTGATTCTTCGACGAACAGAAAGCGGAGTCATAATACTAGCAGATGTAGCAGTAGGAACAGATAGACCAGGAACAGTAGGAGTATCAGGTAAGGTAGCTTGTGAAACAGTAGGTATAAGTGATACAGGTATAGGCAAAGAAGCCGGCAACCCAGGAAGAGGGGGTGCCGAAGGAACATTCACATTGACCACAGGAGGTACAGCAGCTTGATTCAGGGGAGCAGGAGCAGGAATACCAGGTTGACCAGCAACCGGCAATTGAACATTCGGTAAGGGCGGAGCCGTAGCACCCTGTGCATACGGTGGAGGTGACTGTAACAAGTAAGACAACAGAGGATCGCTTTCGGGGTCCTCTACTATCTTAGCCGTACTTGATGGCAAAGCAGGATAGCACTTGTCGATCGCTAAATTACGCTCTCTAGTAGCCACTTCTATTGCCTTCTCAGACTCGTTGACTTGCAGCTGTTTAGCAGCTTGCTCTAAAGTCAACTCTTGCTCTTTCTGTTCTTTCTTTAACCTTTTAATTTCTCTCTGTTTAGATTCTTTTCGCCAATAACGGAAAGAATCAAACATTGCCGGCCGGGCTTTCTTCTTAAACAATTTCGCTTCTAAATTGTCAAGGATTTCGGGTTCAAAACTACCATGCAGTGGCCAACTAAGGACACCGTCTTTTTCCGTATAGCGGACCCACACCTCATTATAAGATATAGGACCCACTCCAAACTTACAGTACAGATCATAAAGAGGAGTTCCAATCGGAGGAACCAGACATGAGTCCTCCAACTGGGAATCACTGTTGCAACCAAAACACGACAACATACAATTTTTCCGACTTACCATTTTGTAATCCGGAACACAGAACGAACAAAAACACAAACAGAAATGTGCACTCGAACCGAGAACTTAGGCCTACCAAAGCGAACCAATGTATCGATACCCAAACTAAACCAAAAGATTATCGTAACCAGAACAACCAGCGATAATCTTACGAAACCAAACCAAACCAAGAACTAAAAGGATTTTAACAACCCTTACGAAGTAACCAACTAACAACCACTAAATACTTAACTGAGGCACTGAAGACGTCACCAAGGAGAAACCCGTCTCGTCTCGCCGTACTAAGGACTGCACCTCGGGTCCAAGACAGAGCGACGGTCAAGGCAACGGACCACTGCAGCCGTCTTGAACGGGAACCCTCGTGGAAGAGAACTTCGGGCCACTTTTGCGATATGCCGGGATCGATGAAGTGGGGCGCCTCCCTCAGGAATCTTCACACGAAGCTTCTCGAACTCTTCAGGCTTTTGGACCGGTACCGAATGACGTCGCCCCACGGTGGGCGCCAATTGGAGTTCTGGACTTTTTGGTTCCGTCCAGAGGTGTCAGGGATAACACACGAAGACCCCGGAGTTCTACCTGTCTTGGTGCACAAATAAACAGAAACACGGGCTTCTCGATGGTGGCGTCAAAGACCAAAGGTTTATTACTGCAGGGACACAGAAGTCACAGAAACTACACACGGGCAGTGTCTAGGAGCCTGTTCGATTTGTACAAGAAGGGATGCTCCTTATATACTAAATATTGGCCTTGCGGCAAATTCTTCACATGTTAGTACATTCCCAAAACCTTTGTGTCCTAAACAATAAATATTTGGCGTTGCACAGGAATCGTCGATAATATCTGATGTCAAACATTACGAAGAGGGGTTCCCACTATTCCATCACAATCCCATGTCAACATTTCATTCAAGAGCCGGACCGCCTCATCGTAAATTTCGTTACCTCCCCCTAATAAAGGCCCAGAAGGAGAGGAGCAGAGCCAGGTGCAGATGATAGAAAAGCAGGATAAGAGATGTTTGTGGGTCGTAAATGGGCAAGGCTACCAGCTTCGGCCGCCTAATCATGATCCGGCCAACGAACACGAGAACCAGTATAGCAGGACTGGCCTCAGGCAGAGGAGGCAGCCTTTGTCGAGTCATGCAGCCACAGCGTGTTCTGTTCTAAGGTGCACGTGTCACTAGAGAGGTGAATCTCCGGCTAAGCCTACGTGTCCTTAATCGAAATGAAGTAATCAGAGGTCATTGCGTGTCCATTGTCTATGTGAGGGCAAGAAACACAAAATGGCTGCCATGATCTAAGATGGATGCCATGGGTAGATCAGAAATGTGTTTGTTACAGGAGTACTCTTGCTCGTAGCATAGCGAAAACACCAGGATATGCTAAATGGATCATTTGCGGTTCACTGATACCAAAATTATGTATTTACGACAATGTTGAAAACACGGGTTCAAATCGTCACGGAACCTCAAACTTTTGGTGTCTAATTTATGAGAACTGTTATTTCAGATGATGATATGAGTGTAGAGAGCATACAAATTCAGTATCTTTCTCGGGGGGCCCTTAAAGTGTCTGTACCAAAATGCTGTAGCCGTACGATGCTTTAAAGAGGTATGCAACTAGCCCTGCCATCTGGGGCCCCTTTTTGTCCAGCTCCAGGCACAAGACTATTGGGAGGAGGGGGGAGCTAGCCATGATGGGTACTCAGTTCAAGACCAAGCTCGAAATCTTTGTTGCAGTTGCCTTAATCATTGGACACACTGTTGTTTTGACTGGATGTACCGTTCCCAAATACTCCAAAAACTACACTTCTTGCTCATTTTCCTTTGATTATCTAGTTTGTAAACCCTTAGTACGGAGTTTAACCACTCATTGTATGCAGGTGTAGTAGCTCTTACCCAGTTAATACATATCTCCCTTCTGGCTAACAGTATTAGTAGGAAGAAGAGACCCTGACCAGTTGCCGTGAGCGTGAGGGGTAGGTGTTCCGCCAATCCAGCAGCTGTACTAAGGTTCATCCATCAGACAGCGTTGGCCTCACGGGAGCATGCTGCGAGGCCCATGTCGATTTCCCTTAGGGTCGCCTAACTAGAGCAGGACCCCGTTGCCCTCTTTTACTCCGACCCAGAGAGGTTGTATTTGCTTTTTACTACATGAATGAGCACCAATTTCCCTTTTTTCTTCTAGTGTAGTACTTTGTTGAGGTCCTGACGAATCGCCGGTTGGCGAGAAACATATTGACCACACCAGGGGGCTGAGTTAGTGTTCTGTATACCCATACGGACTCTCGCTCCCCCCTCACCCCTTTTAATCAGGGAATCAGCCACGTCAATAAAAGTCATTGTGGACTGATTACCGTTTTTAACACTCACTCACTTTTGCACCGACTACACTTTCCTCCATCCTCACTCACACCCACCATCGGCAAGGAACAAAAGAACCCCGCCAAAAGAGTGCCCTTTGGGACTCCGTCAGACATTGCAGTGCCGGTCTGTCAAGGGGCAGTGAGTCGATGATGATACTTGACACCCTTCAGTTAGGGTGTGTTTCACACCTAATGCTCTGGGTGTGTGAGGCTCTCTAAGTTCCGATAAGGGAACCCTTCTAGTCCCTTGACGTGTGACATCAACTTTCTTCTCCACTCTGTAGCACCCTCCCCGGGGAACTTTGTACTCTGCAGTAAGCTGTAGGAAGAAGATGCTCTCATGATCTTTATTCACTATGGAATAGCTTGTATTATGGTTGATACCAAAAATAACTGCTTCCATGCTTACCTCTATCGGCTGTTCCAGCATGTCTGCGATAGTCTTACCCGTTTGTTCCCAGAAATCCTTCAATTCTATGCAGTCCCGGAACATATGCAGGTCATCTGCTTTCTCTTCGCCGCATTTGGGACATTTTTTTATCTTATTGCTGTTGATCTTTGTCTATCTTTTTGGTATCCAGTACGCTCTGTGCATTGTAAATAGGCGATTTCTCTTCAAAGGGGCAGATTTTACCACGCGCCCAAGGATTGCCATTGAGGTTTGCCAGTACTGGGAGATGTCTATCCGTAGCAAGGCTTTTCCCCAAATTTCTTTTGGAGCATTATATTCTGTTTCTCCAGCTCTTATAACGGCCCAGTACCAAAATTATATCTCCTTCTTGAAAGGTTCCGTGTTCAGTAACTTGTGTTCGATTATATCATCCCCGTGTAAGTTGTTCTTTATGTCCTTTATCAAGCTGAAAAGCTGGTAGTATTTAAACTTTGTTAATGACCCCTGCGTTTTTTCGTTGAGGATCTCCCATTCTATTATTCTGTTGTTCTTTATTAACTGTCCCCAGTAGTTTAGATCTCCTTCTGTTAAGGGGATCACTAGTCTGTCTTTCAGACACTCAGGGGTTCCTGGGGAGTCCCAGATTGTTGCGTATTTGCTGTAGTAGGGGATTTAAAAAATCCTTCTTAATACATACCAAGTTTTTGCGGCTGATTTCAATGTCTTTAATCTAATCTTTTTGAAATACTTGGTATGCCCAAATTTATAAAGGAAATGGTCTCTATCCTGACTTATTAGGGCCTTAAGATACATAGGCCAAGCCTCCCGTTTACCCAAGAGTCTTCTTATGCTCTTGAACTGAAAAGCTCTACAGTACTCCAGGATGTCTGGACTGGCAATTCCTCCCTGTGCCTTATTCCTTCTTAGTTTTTTCAACCTATTCTTACACCTTTGGCTGACCAAATAAAACTGGATATCTCCCCTTGCAGTTTTTTTTATCTGTTCTGTCTTAAACTCCAACGGGATAGAACTGAATAGATAGGTGAACTTTGGCAGTATATTCATTTTGATTAAGTTGGATTTCCCTAAGAAGGACAATTGTAGACCTGACCAGGCTTTAAGAAGTTTCCTGATATCTCGGTATACTCTGGAAAAGTTCATACTTGGTATTCCATCTAACTCTTTCGTATACTCTATCCCGAAGTATTTCATTTTTTTCCTCTAATAATGGATTCCAGGAGTTTATATTCCACTGTAAAAGTTCTGATTTTGCTTGGTTCACACGATAACCTTAGAGTGCCCCAAACTGTTCTATGATCTCTCCTATCTTGGGGTGTGAACTATTCAAGTCACCAGTGAAGATCATTAAGTCGTCCACATACAGTGCAACTTTTTTTCCCAGTCTTGATGTTTGAAAGGTGTAATTCCCTCTTCTCTACTCTAGAGGCATGCTAAAGGTTCTATGTAGAAATTAAAAAGGAGTGGAGAAAGGGGGCATCCTTGTCTCGTATCTCTCTCTATCTTGATATTTTCAGTGAGAGCATCATTAACCAACACTTTAGCTGTGGGGTGTTTATATATATTTATTATTGCACTCTCAAAGCTATCGCCCAGATTGAATTTAACTAAGGTGGCATTCAAAAATGGCCAGCTAACCCTGTTGAACGCTTTTGCAGCGTCGAAGGTTATAACTGCCAGTGGTTTGGAATTGTGAGTTGCAATATCTATGGCGCTGATGAGTTCATGCGATAGTTCATATATTTGTCTGCCCTTGATGAACCCTTTTTGGTTTAGGTGGATCAGGGACCCAGCCACACCCCCTAATCTTTTGGCTAACATCTGTGTGTAGATCTTGTCATCCGAGTTTAAAAGAGATATGGGTCTGTATGACTCGCATTTAGCCGGGTCCTTTCCTGGCTTTAGTAGAATACTCACGATTGCATCACTCCATAACTCTGGAAGATCTTCTTTCCCTAAGAAGAAGAAGAGCTCTGTCAGGAGGAGTACTAAAGCTTCCCACAGATTTAGGTACAGTGCGTTTGGCAGCGCATCTGGGCCTGCTGCTTTCCCTTTCCTTAGACTTTCTATGCCATCTAAAACTTCCTCTTTGGAGATCTCTTGGTTAAGATATTTTCTCTGCTCAGGTGATGCTTTGGGGTGGTTATTTTATCTAGGAAATCTTGTAAATGGGTTTCAGGGCAAAATGTTTCTTTTGTATACAATTTTTCAAAGAAGCTTGTAAATTCTTACCTGATTTCAGATTCTTCCAAGCAATGCCCAGGTTGGCTTTCCTTCTGTAACCTTGTGACCCCATTTTGGGTTGATTCAGTTTTCGTTTTCCACGCCAAGATTCTCCCACATCCTTCTCCGTATTCATAATGTGATAGTTTACTGGCCTCCCATCTATCGTTCACTATTGTTTGAAGGAAATCTGCTAGTTCAACCTTTTTTCCTTTCTTTGTTCCCTCTATTATTGCTTTGTCTTGTTTGGCTTTTACTGTTTTAGGCTCTTCATCCAAGATGTCAAGTTCTTTCTCAATTTGGTTAATGAAGCTCTTTTTCTCCTTGTTCTTATGCCCTGCAATGCTGATGATTTTTCCTCTGATAAAAGCCTTATAGGTGTCCCAGGCTATTTGTTTTGTTGTGCCTTCTTTATTCGTTTGGAAGAACATTTCTGTCCCGTCTGACAACCTATCCAGGCTCGATGCATCTATGAAGATGCTTCTATCCACTGCCCATCTTCGATTACCAGGGGAGGTTTTTAACTTGAGGCCTAGTTGTACAGCTGAGTGATCCCAGAAATGTTCTGGTATATGCTCTACCTTCTTTGTACACTCCACCAGGCTTCTGTCGATAAGACAAAAATCTATTCTGGAGGCATGACCTAGACTTTTATTCTTGAGGGTAAATTTGTGATTTTTAGTTCCTTTATCTTTCCATACATCTGCAAAGCCTAAATCCTTGACGCGCATCCCAATCCACTCCCTCATCTTTGGTAGGTTGGGGAAGTTTTTTGCTGTGTAATGTTCTTCTTTGGGGTTTAGTATATTTTTTGGAGTGTTCAGAATCGTCTATGTTGGGGCCGTAATACCCCACTAATGTGTAAGGACTGTTATAAATACTTGCTTTTATGATTAGCCATCTCCCTTTTTTATTTATTTCTGTTTTTTCAATAACTACTTTTAGAGATTTTTTGAATAAAATTGCCACTCCTTTTACGTTGCACTCTTGACTAGTACATACACAATGATCCACCCATCTTTGGTTTTTACAGATCAATGCCCATTCTTCTTTTAATAGATGTGTCTCCTGTAATATTATTATTTCACAGTCAATGTTTTTTAAATATCCCAGAATCTTCAATCTTTGTTTTTTTATCCTTAGCCCATTTGTGTTCCAAGTTAAGATATTAAGACTCTTTTCCTTGGCTTCCTTACCAACCACTAGCATCTATTTTTTTTCCTCCTTTTTTTTCGCTTTGATCCACTATGATCAGTCTGAGGGCCCTCTTCCTCCTCCTGATTCTGCTTTTTAGGACTTCTTTTTTCCCCATTTTGCTCCCCACCCCGTGCTGTACATTTTTTTTTATTTTTCAAAGTTTTCTAGTGTGCGATCTTTACATTGTACCTCCCCCCTCCCTGGAGAAGCCATCTTTCTCTTCTTTCTTCTGGGCAGATTTTCTGCCCTTTGAGCTCCTTGCCTTCAACATTATTTAAAGCATTTCCATCCATTACCGCTGTGAACCCCCTCTTAAGCCCTGTAGGTCAAGCCTAAAGTGTTAGGAGAAATCCTTCCATTATAGTTTAATTTGTTCAATGAGGTCTTCGGCCTCCCTCGGGTCTCTCATGTTATGCATCTTGTTGTCCCAGTTGATTTTCAAAGAGGCTGGGAAACACACTTGAACTGTAGCCCCAAGTGATCTTAACTGTGGCATGTGCTGGCCCGGTGCCTATTGCCTGTCTTGGCTTGTTCTTGATAAGTCTGACATAATTCTGCAGGTCCAATCGTCTCTGGAGAATGAACCAGCTTTTAGGCTTTCACTCAGGATTTTCTTCTTCAGAGAGTATGACATAAAGTTGATCAAAATCTTTCTTGGGTTTTCCTCGATTTCCCCTTTCTGAAAGGATCTCGATGTATCCTCTGGATGTTTCCTACGAGGGTCGCCGATTTGGTCCAGGGTATTTTCTCTTCCAGAAACTAAATCAATAATCCCTTTATATTCTCCCCTTCAATGCCTTCCGGCACATTTAACATTTTGAGATTGTTTCTCCTGGCGTGATTTTCTAGGGATTCCATTCTTTCGCTAATCTCGGGAGCGGAGGGCCCTCCGCTTCTCTGGTCTATGTTCCCTTTCCTGTACCCTGAAGTAGGATCTTAGAGAGGGGGTAATTTTCTGTGGTTGCCCAGACTTGGTATTTTTAAATTTGCACGACTTGCTCTTGGCTGTCCTGATATATGCTTTTTTCTCTGCACTTTTGTCCCTTTTGGTGAAGTATTAGCAATTGACGGGGGTTTCTCCTTAGTAACAATGTGTGTCAAAGTTCCAACGCTCCCTTTGGCCAGCAAGTACCTACTCCTCAGGCTGTAACCTTTTCCCTCATTCGAATCCTCCTCCAGATCTCTTCTGGTAGTGGGAGGATTCCTAATGCCTTCCAGATTCTCTGTTTTGACTGTCTTTTTACTCTTAGGGAGCCCTGAAAGTGCTTTTAATGATGTCACTGCATGATTTTTCCCCTTTTTTGAGCATGATACCATTGGATTTACAATCATGCCAAAACCAGCACCAGAGGCAAACCTAGAGTCAAAGCCCCCTTCACTTACCAGCTTATGGTGCGCTATATTCGCCTTCTGTTCTGAATTTGTTTGCTGTGGTTTAACTACTTCCTTCCCTCCAGACTTGTTGGCTTTGTTGCGCGGCGGACCGTTCCACCCTCTCTCGCTCTCAGAGATTCCCCCGCCTGTCACCACTCCTCTCTCCCGGAAGGAGACTCTGGACGCAGCTCTCCTGCTGTCGCGACGTGCCTTGATTGCTTCCGCCCACACTCCTGCTGAACGGTGTGATTCTGCTGCTTCGGATTCTGTCTTTCTTCGCTCTCCCCTCCCTGCTTTCTTGCACCAGGATCCAGACTCTGGGGTTGCACTGGGGGCCCACGGATGCCGCTCGAGTGGTGGAGACGGCAGAGACGGTCAATACCACATGGGCAGCAGAAAGCGGAGCGACTGCGCAATGTTAGCTGAAAATCAGTCGGTGGGTAAGAGAAAATACACCTTGCTTTCCCTATAGCGCTTCCTCATTATTTATGTCTCCATACAGCCTTGGTAACGCATAGACACTGTTCAGATTGGGCTTCTCTCCTAATGGGGTTCAACTCACAGCTTGAGTGTCATTTTCCGGTTGTTAAAAGTGTCTCAGGCGTGGAGCTCAAGGCCGAACTCCTTAGCCGGCCGCCATCTTCTCCCGGAGTCCACCACAAATTCAATATCTTTCTAAAAAATACAGGAAGCCCTATAAGATAAATTTGCAATAAGAATTAGCCTTGAAAGGAATGCTAATAAAAATGAGATATACAGTGTCTGTGTGGAATAGAGATACTTACCAGCGTAAAAAAGCCTGCTGTGCTCACAGAAGATAGGTATACGGAGATATGCAGAATGAGAAGTGTGTTAAAGCTCAGATATGAAGTATTAGTGATGATCACCATAGACATATGGTTTGAGTTTGAAGCCTACAAATGAATACAGTGGATGGAAAGTCAAAAGTAAGAAGTACATGGGATGCATTTAAGCAAAAAAAAATTGTTATATGTGAGGCTCACAAAAACTATTAAAAACAAATTCAAAGCTAGCAAATATGCCTAGTGCTAGGAATATTTGAGCTAAAATATTGAACATTTAATTGAAACAATGATTGAAGGCATGGAGGCCTTGCTCAAGACTATGATTATTTATTTACAAGTGACATTTGGAGAGTTGTGTATTAACATTGGAGTAATTTCTAGGGAATAGTTATTGCTACCAAGAAAAAAGGTCAGATGGCCAGGATAACTTGGATATTGATAGTGATGCTCCAGAAGATGAGCCAGGTGTGTCCAACACCCATGACTCTGCTTCTGAACATGTCGAGGAGGAGCCAGAAGACCCCTTATTAGAAAACTCAAGTTCCCCAGGTAATAGTTCTAGTGACTCAGTGGGAGGCCATAGAGGTAGGACCGCCTTTATTCCTCCTTGGAAGGTACAAAGGATTCAGGGTAGCTCCAGGTCCTCCTCAGTAAATTCAGCCTCTTCTGCCACTTCAACAGGCACCTCCATCTTTAGCAAGTGGGAGGATTCTTTGGAAAGGGAATAACACCTGCCAAAACTTGAGGGAGCCACGCTCAGTATCAAGAAGGACCAGTTGGCGCTAGATAAGAAAATCCTAGAAGTCCATAGGTCCAGGAAGAATTTCAGATTAGAATCCTATGGTGGCAGCACTCGTGCACCTATGGTCAGGGAACACTCCTATGACACTAGGAACTTGAGCAGGATAGTTCTTCCTTACTAGGAGGGGGATGCCACCCATAAATGGATCACTGCTTTAGAGAGGGGCTGCAAAGTTTGGGAGATCCCTCAGGAGCAGGAAGCAGCTATCCCCGTGGCTCTCCTTTGCTAACAAAGGTAGAGAAACTCTTGCCTATAGAGGAAGAAGATGCAGACAATTACAAACTCTTGAAGAGTGCCCTGATAGATGGGTTTGGGTTAACCACTGAGCATTACAAGGTCAAGTTTAGGACACTTAGAAGGCACACACTTAAGACTGGGCAGATTTTCTAGATAGTGCTATTAAGGCTTTGGAAGGCTGGGTTCAAGGAAGTAAAGAGCTTGATTATGAAGGACTGTACAGTTTTACTTGTAAGGGACCACATCCTTAATAACTGTTAAAACCAGCAACTGCTCCTGTACCTGGTGAACTCGGATCTGACCTCTTCTCAATAATTGGTAAAGCTGGCAGACAAGTTGGTCTTCACCAGGGTGAACCAAAAGTCTCATGGTGGTGGTGAACAGACGAAGCAAGATTCTGCTAAGGCCCAAGAGAAAGGTGAAAGAAATCTAAAGATAAGAGTCTTCTGAAGGTCCCAACAAATCTTCCTCTGGAGCTAGGTCCCGATCCTTTGCCTCCGCCAACAAGAAACCTTTGTGCTATTTGTGTAAGGAAAATGTTGATAGGGCAATGGATGCCAAGTTCTCTAAGTCTACACCAATACAACTGTGTTCTGGCCTAGTTAGGACACCCACTCAGGCAATATTAGTCTGTGATTGTAGCACTGAGCTTGCCACCCTTATTTTATGTCCCACTAACTTGGGCAAAAACGGACAACAGCCTTTCATCAATGATCAGGCAGCTTTAGGTTATAGGGACACATGTGCCAGTGATACTATGGTGACAGAGAAACATGTGTGTCCTGAGCAGATTCTACTTGGTCAGATTTACCAAGTGACCAATCCTAGCAATGTCAGGACAGACCATTCTATGGTAGTTGTCAAGCTCATCTGGGGAAGGAGAACCTGCCCAAAAAAGTTGTGGTATCCTTAATCCTACATGTGGACTGTCTACTGGCCAATTATTAGGAACCTTCAGCCTGGTCTGTAGTAGAGTTTCGAACTTGTGCAGAAAGTATGGGAATTCCAGCCAGTGCCTTTGTTGTCACTAGGGCACAGGCCAAGAAGTTAGGCCCTGAGGGAGCTCTGAGTCCTGAAAAAATGGACCAGCCAGCTCCTAAAAGAAGGGACAGGAAAGGTATAGATATATCCTCCTCTCAGACTGCCAGTGAGAATTAGCCTCCTGAGGAAGATAATCTCAGCACCTGTGAAGGAACTGTCCCATATGAGCTTGGACCCGACAAGGCAGAGCTGCTGGGATCAGGAGGAACCTTTCAGGGAAGATGGCGTCTTGAGCAGAATGCATGCCCCTCTATTGAACAACTCAGTCAGCAAGATGTTGCTGAGGAAGCTGGGAATGTCAGTGAGTCCCACAGGACCTATTGGGAAGATGGGGTCCTGTTTTCGGAAAACAGACACCCTAAGACTGATGCCACCAGGAGGTTGATCATACCTCAGAAGTTCAGGGATTTCCTATTGACCTTGGCACATGACATTCCCTTGCAGAACATCTTGGGCAAAACAAGACTTGGGACATGCTTGTCTCTCACTTTCACTGGTTCTGAATATCTGAAGACACCAAGGTGTTTTGTCCCTCCTGTGTCACCTGCCAAGCCAGTGGTAAGTCCGGTGGCACTACAAAGGCCCCCTTAATCCCACTATCAGTGGTTGGGGTTCCCTTTGAGTGGGTAGGGATAGATATTGCAGGCCCCTTAAACCTTCCAACAGCATCTGGACATAGTTTTATCTTAATGGTGGTTGACCATGCCACTAAGTATTCTGAGGCTTTTCACTCTAGGACCACTACAGCTCCTGTAATGGCCAGGACCCTCCTGGGAATCTTTTCGGGAGTTGGGTTCCCAAAGGAGGTCTTGTCAGACAGCGGTACTAACTTAATCTCTGGCTACATCACTGCTATGTGGAAAGGTTGTGGTATTAACTATAAGTTTACCACACTCTACCACCTACATGGCAATGGGCTTGTTGAAAGGTTAAAAAAAGACCCTAAAATGTAGACGCTGCACAAACCCACGGAGCATTTTGGACGCGGAGCCTTACCCTGAAAGACAGCGCTTGTCAGGAGACCGAGCAGGCAACCAGAGACCATCACCCACGCCGAGTTACCGCCACCAGTCGCGCCGCCGCCTTGGGACTACGTTTCCCATCGGGCTCAGCGGCGGCGCGTTCCCCGACGCTGCAGAAGCGACGGGAGGGGCTTTAGAAAAGCATCAGCCCTCGGTGGAGCGGGCGGGAGACGCTGCACAAACCCACGGAGCATTTTGGACGCGGAGCCTTACCCTGAAAGACAGCGCTTGTGTCAGGAGACCGAGCAGGCAACCAGAGACCATCACCCACGCCGAGTTACCGCCACCAGTCGCGCCGCCGCCTTGGGACTACGTTTCCCATCGGGCTCAGCGGCGGCGCGTTCCCCGACGCTGCAGAAGCGACGGGAGGGGCTTTAGAAAAGCATCAGCCCTCAGCGTCGCGGGACGCGAGCGGGACGCCCGGGGCTAAGCCCGGGCAAAGGGCGGGCCCTCTGAGGCCCTCCGAGGCGCGACAAGGCCAGGCTAGGCCACCCCCCTGAAGACGACCACGCGGAATCGAGGTACGGCTGCTTGATCCCTTCACTTGGGAGCGAAAACGGTCACCAATGCAGGGGTAAGTCAGCTATCCCCAGTTGGCCATCCTTTACTCCATTGCTTCCCAAGACCAGCAAGCCTCTAGACCACAGTTTGACTATTACATTCATAAATTTAAAACATGGTCAAAAGACAGGTTCCACAACCGGGAGAGGCCGTGAATACTCTCGACTCATATTTAGTCCAAGTGGTAACCAGCATAAACAGCAAGAGAAGACAATCTCTGGGCCTAAGCCAATCACCAGTGCTGCCTACAGATAGCCCGCCCACCAGTACAAACATGTCCGATTCTTTGATAGGTAACAACCAGTCAACTGCTGCAGACTCTGGATCTAACTTTATGATAAATCAAATCGAAGCCATCGAAAACTTGACTCCTGCCAAGGCTGGTGCTGACTTGATAGACCTAGCTGACGATGCCTCTACCGAGACAAGCATTCAAACAGATGTCATAGATGAGGCCCCTCAGCCCCAGTCCCCCCCCAATCGTGCCGTCAGAGCATGCAGGAAAGCAGCAGCTAAGAGAGGGGGGAAACATCAGGGGAGGAATAAGCCAGCCACCCCACCCCCTAGAAGGAGGGGTAACCCTATAGACTATGAAGTAGACCTCGAGTCCAGGCGCATATCTGATGATGATCTATTCAATAGGATCGAGGAAATGATAGATATCAAGATCAAAACTATCATAAAGCCCTTGATCGGGAAGGTGGACAAACTAACTGCCGAAGTCAAGAAACTGGGAGGGGTCCACGGTACTTTGGCTAAGGAACTAGAGAACCTTTCAACCCTCGTCGCAGACCTAATATCCACGGACGAGGATGTTCCCGCCATGGATAGTAGTACGCAGCCTACTCAACCAGACCTGCCACACCCACCTCCATCCTTAACATCAATAGCTTCGAACCAGAGTGTGGCAACCGGGGGTCCTCATGTCACCATCAATGACGCAACGGCGGTACCTAATCAAGAGGTTAGACCGGTCCAGTTTTTAGCGGAAGCGTTACCGCTAGTCCTGGTACTGGCCAATGTTCCAGCTTTGTCACAAGACAAAATAGAGTCCGATCAGGATCTCAAGGATAAAGCCCTACATTGGCTCTCAAACAACATCTACATGGCGCAGGAAGGGTTGGACAAACTGGCAGGCGTCATAGTTTCGACCAGGAGGGTACCTTGGATTGGCAATAAGCCAAAAAAGTTTCAGGGAGACTGCGTTATCATAAATTTTTCTAACGCAGATGTTCTTCCTGAAATCCTGATTAATCTTTTCCCGCCTCAACGGCGCAATGGATCCATAGTCCCGTTAACACTCAGATTTTTCAACAACGAGATCCAATCCTCTACCTTAGCCAATGTTAACAGGCCAGCTAAGCACAGGAGCAACAGCAGCTGGGGAGGGGCAAAGGGCCATGGACTCACTAGCGACCGGTTTCCCCCTGCACCGCAGCAATTGCCAGGAAGAATCATCTATCCCTATGAGAGGTTTATCCCCCCGGCTTACCCACACGGGTTTGGACCTAACGGGTGGTTGAACAGCGAACCAGGTTACGAATTTAGTGCTCGAGGCATTAGGCCATCACGATGGCAGAGAATGGAGCCGGCCATGGGCCACCCATTCACCCCACACCATCAGTGGAATCAAGCTCACGCCGCTCAGATTCACCCAGCCACTCCTTCTGCTTGGGGCTTTACTACAGGAAATAGGTTTGGCCCTTTATCTGACCTTAACACCTGTGATTGACTTACATCAAGATTCAATCCACTCAATCTTGGACCATCCAATTTAAACTCACACAAAGAGGGTCAAAACATCAATGTTCCACAAAGCTCTTATAGGCCTAATGCAGTCACAGATTCATATATACCTACCACCCGTGGTCAGCAAATACTCGCCCTCGGGTCAGACGCTGCCCCAGATACGGGTACTATCAGCGAGTCAAGACAGGTTCTTCGCCAAGCGAACTCTAATGGTGCCACTTTAGCTCAAGTCTTTGAGGAAGGCAACGCTGAGAGTGACAGTGAACCCAGGACTATCAGGGAGTCATGTAGGATTGTAAGTTGGAACGTAGCGGGCCTGAGTACCAAACGCAAGGACCCAGTATGGCACAGTTTCATCTCTAAGCACCATATCGTTGCACTGCAAGAAACTTGGGATACTGCCAGCAATTTCTGGTGGGATGGATACACTAGCTTTGCAACTCCAGCAGTGCCTAGTAGCATGGGTAGAGCCAAAGGCGGCCTGGTGCTCTTATTCTCCGTGGATCTAAAAGGAAGTTATAGACAGATTAGGTCCGAATCTGACAACATCCTGATTGTTGAAAGGTATATCAATAAATCTAGTAGGACCTTATATGTCAACTTCTATAATTCAAGTAATAGTGCATATAATGGTCGAAACATTGCTAACTTAGATAGCATTTTAAATTCAGTCTCACAGAATATCTCCTTTGTATTTGATTTAGTTTTACTAGGTGATTTTAACATTCATTTATGTAATTTAACTTGTAAGGGAATAGCAATATGTGACGACGAGGATGCTGCCTTGGATGCCCCCCACTTCGAACACACCATAGAGGGACAGGAGCTTGAAGACCTACTGGCTAATTATAACCTTTACGAGCCTAATTTCGGCGCCAGAACGCCCACTTTCAACGGCAGTCAGAATGGCTCCGTTATAGACTACATTTTTGTTTCCCTTGATATTCTACCCCTCATCATAGCATATAGGACGGTGGAAACTCATTTCAGCGACCACAATCCAGTGCTCCTCGAAGTGGCGTGGGGCAGCAAAATGGGCATTGCTCCATCTTCCGTAAACCAAGCCTCCTCTTTGAGGCCTACAGACCAAGATAGAAGAATCAAATGGGCAAAGGTAATCCCGGAAGACTTCTATAAAAAATGTTTCCCCAAAATCAAAAAGCAGACCGAGCTATGTCAGAACTCCGACACCCAAGGGAATTTATTGGTCTCTGCTTTTGAGGAAATCTGTGCACAGGTCTCGAGAGATCTTAAAGTTAAACCTCTTCCAGTAACCCAAGTTCATAAGCGTTGGTTCGACGCTGCATGTTCGAAGGCACATAGAGACCTGCTGGCGGCTCTTAAAATTGCTCCAAGACCAAAAGAGGAGATTGTGAGGCTAAGAAAAATCTACAAGTCAGCAGTAAAGAGCCGTAAAGACGCCATTAAGCGCGAAACATGGGAGGAACTCCTCGCAGCCTCGGTGCTTAAGGACAGCAGAAGATTCTGGGCAATCATCAAGCATCCTCTCTTTATGGAAGATGATAACTTACCGATGGACTGCGTGATCACTGAAGAAAAATGGCTATCCTTCTTTAAAAACGTGTATGGGGACAATGCAGCCGTTGAGGACAATAATAGTCATTTACCTTCTTATGGGATGGTTAACCCTATTGTTTTTAATCCCCAAGAAGTAGAAAATGCACTTATGGATACAACCAAACATAAGGCCCCGGGCCCGGACGGAGTCCCGGCCGACTTCTTTATGTTCTCTCCCAAAATGTGGTCAAGAGTGTTATCTAATGTGTTTAATGCAGTTAACTCCAGCACAGCACCCGCCTCATGGGCCAGTTCTATTATTGTCCCCATTTATAAAAACAAAGGCCAGAGGGACGATCCAGCTTTTTATAGGCCCATATCTTTGTTGGACTCTACTGTAAAGATTCTGGGGAAAGTTCTTCTAGTGAGATTGAGGGAGAACGTTGAGGGTTGTGGCGGGCTGTGTGACTTACAATATGGCTTTAGAGAGTGCAAAGGCACGATTGAGCAATGCATTAATTTGTATTTGCTCATCTCTAAGTATACAATGGCTAAGGAGGGCTCAGTTTTTCTGGCCTTTATGGATCTTTCGTCGGCCTTCGACCTCGTCAACAGGTCCAAACTATGGCCAATCCTGTTAGATATGGGAATTGACGAAGCCCTAGTCATGTACATGGCCTCGCTACACCAGGAGCTGTTCGCCGCTGTTAGAGTGTCCAACAACGGTAGGTGTACTTCCTCATTTAAATCCCTCAAAGGAGTACGCCAAGGCTGTATTCTGGCCCCTACGCTTTTCACCATTTATATTAACGGCCTTGGGGCACATTTGAGAGGTAGGGGCACAGATGTTCCACGTGCAGGAGACACCCATATTCCGGCACTCCTGTACGCGGACGATGCCGTGCTGATAGCCCGTACGGGTGTTGGCCTGCAGATTCTCCTTGACGCCTTTGGCTCCTTTATGGAAAATCTGGACCTAAAGGTTAACGCCTCTAAATCCCATACCATGGTTATGGGAACAGAGGGCGCAAAGAGAAGACACAAATCATTTTTTTGCAGGGGGACCGCCGTGTCCGAGGTAACCACATTTCCATATCTGGGAGTGCTGTTCGATCAAAAATGCACTTGGGGTCCACAGATCAAAGCAAAGAGGTTGGCAATAACTAGATCTTCCTCCGCTATAGTGGGTTTTGCCGGGAAATTGGGTGCCAGACCCATGGAAGCGCTGTTGAAGTTATATAAAAGTAAGCCTGTTGCCATCGCATCTTATGGATCCCCTCTGTGGGGTTATGTAAATCTTGACCCCATTCAGAGAGCAGAAAACAGATTCATAAGATCCCTTCTCTCTGTCCCCCAATCAACCCCTACCTATTCTATCCATAAGGAGGTTGGTTTGCCATATGTATCGGACCTATTGAGCGCCGCACCCCTGATTTCGTGGCTGAAAATATGGCTAAACGCCGATTTACCTCTGAACCATAAAATTCTGAGGGATGTCCTATCCTTGGACAACCAGAGTAAAATTCCCTGGCTGGCCTATCTACGTAAATCATTTTCAGATCTGGGTCGCCCAGAACTTTATTGTTCCCCGGAGAAAATCACGACCAGCGATATAGCTCAAACTAAAAAAGCCTTTTTAGAAAAGAAGGAAGCAAGCCGTGAGGCAGTTGAGCTTCAGAAGCCTGCAGTTAGGGCTCACTACCTACTGCTGAGCGATTTTCAATTGGCCCCATACCTACGTTTTGTAACTATTCCCTATCACAGGTTTTTATTAACCAAGCTAAGGTTTAACCTAATTCATTTTCACCTAGGTTCTTTTAAGGGATGGCAGAAGCCAGAACTAGCCGCCCCTTGCAGCTGCGACAACTTCTCTGTGCAGGACACCATGCATTTCATTATGTTCTGTAGTTTATATCACGAGCAGAGAAAGAAGCACTTACTTCCATTGCTAAAAAACGCTGGGTTCACACAGGTGAGACCCGCGTTGCTCTATCTACAGCTTATGGCTAATCCATGTATTGCATTTGGTCTTGCAAATTTTTTGGTCGCGGCAGCTAGGGCGAAAGTTGCTGGTCAATCTTCGCCCTAAAAGTTTATTAATTGTATGAAATTACAGTATAGGCATGGTTTTTACATATACCTTTTTATCTAAGTGTAAATAGTATTTTAAACGTGTATTGATATAATGTATACTTTTTAACGTGTTGTTCTAATGTTTCTTTTTTCTCTTTGTATGACTTTAATAAGTCGAATAAAGATATTCTGACTGACTGACTGACCCTAAAATGTATGATTATTGAAATACCAGATAAACTGAGTCTAAAATGGGATGTCTTACTAACTTGCATTCTCTTTGACTCCAGAGAGGTTCCTCAGAAGGGAATGGGCTATATCCCATTTGAACTTTTGTTTGGACATCCAGTTAGGGTTCCTTTATGTCTAGTCAAAGAAGGATGGGAACAGCCTCTCAAGCCTCCTAAATAGGACATTGGAGACTAAGCACTGGGCATGCGTTATTGCATGGCCAAGTACATGAAGAAGGCCAGCAAAACCCTTGAGGCTCTCCAGGAGCTTGGGAAAGCTTGGCATGACCAAAAGTCTGTACTGGCAGTTTAGCAGCCACGACAGAAACTGTGGTTGCTGAAGCCTGAAGCTATAGCAGCTCTCCAAGACAAGTGCAATGGCCCCCACACTATATAGAAAAAGAAAGGTGAGGTCACCTACTTAGTTGGTCTAGGTACTCCAAGAGGTCCTCACAGGGTACTTCATGTGGATTAACTGAAAATGTTTGTTGACTGGGCTGATATGAGCTTGCTCATGGCCACTGATGAGGGACAGAAGGAAGAGAGTAACCCTCTCCCTGCTCTGCTCTCTCAGAACCCAGTTGATGGATCAGTTGAAGGAGTAGTCTTGGTAGACAACCTCACTGTGCAACATCAAGCTGATTGAAGACAGATTTTCAATCAATTTCCTGGTCTCTTTTCTCTGACATGCAGTCAAACCACCTGGAATACCCAATAAGTGAAGTGACAGGCGGCCTGTGATGAACAAAATTTACAGACAGCCAGACCATGTCAGAGATTGCATCAGGACAGAGGTCCCAAATGTTCTGGAGTTAGGGGGTCATTGAGCCTTCAGATAGCTCTTGGACTAGTCCGGTAGTCCTTTTATCAAACCCTCACACCCGGGTTGGTAAGAGAGAGATGAGGTTTTGTGCTGACTGTAGAGGCCTCACAGCAGTCACTAGGACTGATTTCCATCCAATTCAGAGGGCATATGAATTGATTGATACGTTGGCTTTTGCCAAATATTTCCATACATTTGACCTGATTGCTGGTTTTTGGAAAATCAGACTCTATAAGGATGCTAAACCCCCCATGGACATTTTAAACTTATTGCAATGGCTTTTGGGTTGAGAAATATACCTGCCACATTTCAGATTCTGATGAATAAATCCTTAACTGGTCTGGAAGCCTATAGAGCAGCATATCTAGATGATATAACTGTCTTTAGCACTACCTGAGATGATCAGCTGGTCTACCTCAGAAATGTACTTGAGGCCCTGCGGTAGGCAGGCCTCACTATCAAGACCACAAATTGCCAGATAGGGCAGAGTAAGGTTGTGCACTTGGACCACCTAGTAGGTGGAGGCCAAGTTCAACCATTGGAGAACAAAATTCAGACCATCATGGACTGGATTGCTCCCACTACCCAGGCTCAGGTCAGAGCATTCTTGGGGCTGAGTGGGTACTAAAGGAGGTTTGTTCAGGGATATGGATCCATACTGACACCCCTTAATGATCTCACCTTCAAAATGATGCCTAAGAAAGTTCAGTGTACAGTTAGCTGTCAGAACGCATTTCATGCCCTGAAGCAAACCCTGTGCTCTGCTCCAACTCTGCAAATTACGGACTACTCCAAACCAGTCATTGTCCAGACAGATGCTTGTGAGATATGGATAGGTGCAGTGTTATCACAGCTTAATGCAGAGGTCCAGGATCAATTAGTAGCTTATATTAGTAGACAGTTGACACCCAGGAAGAAGTTGAGTGGGAAATTCTTGATGTGGTCTGGACCTTCAAGAAGTTGAGGCCATACCTGTTTGGTACTCACTTCATTGGTTAGACAGACCATAAGCCCCTCTTTTGGCATAAACAGCTGAAGGAGGAAAAAACTATTGAGGTGGTCCATTTTCCTACAGGGGAAAGGACTTTTCAGTGGAACATAGACGTCGGAGTAACCATGCCAACGCAGATGGACTCTTCAGATATTTCCACTTAGAAAATGAAGCCTCAACTGGGCAATGTTGGTGTCATGTCCTTATATTTGGGGGTGGTAGGGGTGTGTAGGGAAGTAGGATCTACTTTTGTCGTTACCTCGACTTTTTGCCTGGTGTCAGTGTGTTTTGGCTGTGGTTTACTGGGATCTTACTAATCAGGACCCCAGCAACTGTGCTCTCTCCTCTCAATTGGCTCTGGTAAGTACTTTGGTACATTCATAATTTGCTACTGGTGTACCCTTATAAGTTCCTAGTGTATGGTACTAAGGTAGCCAGGGCACAGGTACATCAGGGGTCTCCTATGGGCTGCAGCATATATTGTGCCATCTAATTAATCTCTGACTACAGGCTTGCCATTGCAGCCTGTGTGTGATGGTGCTTGAACCTCTCACAATAAATATAGGCTACTATATATCTGAGCTCACTGCACTTAAAACCTATATGTTGCCCCTGTATTAGGCAGGGTGCATAGTTACAAGTGTAAGGGTTCCACTCCATGAGCAGGACGCCCCTGTGTGAGGGTTCACTTACAAACACTAGAGTCGATTTTCCAGGCTTTGTAAGTGCGGTCAGCCATTTTGAGGTACAAAGCGGACATCAGTCATTACGAGATGTCTAAAAATATAATGGCTGCACCGAACCGGGTCATGTTTGGTATCAAACATGTTGGAATCATACCCCAACACTAATTTTATGATCCCATGTACTGGGAGGCTCTTTAGAGGACCCTCTGTACTCCCAGTAACAGACTTTCAGGATCTCCCAGCAAGCTAGTGCGGCTGCCGACCACAGACTCGAGTGTGCCTTCCTGCTGCTGAGCTGAGCTCAAGCAGGGGAAAGTAGATCAATATGTTTCCTAGGTGTTACCACGTCTTAGACTGGGCATAGTTTATTGGGCCGGGATGGGACACTTTCCAACGACACCAGACTGCTTTGAAGGGCACTTTTGTTGCCCTCTTAGCGTACTCTGTGTTGAGCCTCTTCAGGAACCGTTGACTTCCACTCTGCTCCAAAACTGAACAAAGGACAGGGGAGTATTCTCCACTCTGTCCAGCCCGTCCTCTTTGAATGACCCCCGAGTCATTCCAACCCTTTCCCTATGGTACTTAAGGGCACCCCTATGGGTGGGTCCTCAAATTCATTGTGGAACAAGACTCACCTCTGAAACCAAGACACTCTTTGACTGTCCAAATACTAGGGCTTCGCTGGACTTTGACTGGAACGGAGAGTGCATTAATTAAGACTCCTGCTGCTCCTGGTCTCACAGTTCTTCAAGTCGTATGCATCATCTGTGTCTGTGCTTCATCCAGGTTCTCCAGATGGCCTGTGGGAATCAAAGTCATCTGAAGTAATCTCCTTTGGAGTGAAGGAGTCACTCCCATGCAACTGCAGGCACTGAAACAAAGCAGACTGGTCTGCTGCTCCTGTTGTCCTATGGACTTTCCAAGGCCCAGCAACACAAGTGATGGTTCTGCAGCTCCCTAGAGGCCTGACCTGTCTTCTCTGCAATTTTGAGGATAGTATCCCTCGTTGGAGCTGCTGAGACCAAATCACTGTGCACAGCGTAAACTTGCAGTAGTCAAGGTTTGTTAGCTATGCTCTCCAGAGAACTTTGGGCTACAAGAAGCGCCAGCATTGCATCCTCTGCACCTCCATCTTTGGTGAGCTGCCTGATGTCCTCTTGCAACTCCTGTGCATTCAGGGGTCTTCCTTTGCTTCAGTGGGCTCCCCTGCTTGCTCTGGGCCTGTGATGACTCCTCTGCTTTCGATGCCAGTTGTGGCAACCAAGGCTTATTGGTGCACACGCTGGACACCGACCACCTAGACACCAACACCCTATGTGGGAAAGCTTGTGCATGGTTCCTGGTATTCGTCAGCATCACCTGTTCCTCATAGCTGCAGTGACAAAGTCACTATCTTCACTATTAAACCTCCCGACATTGGGCATTGTGCTTCTGTGCCTCCTGGTCACTTCTGAGTGGCATAGACTCTGTCCACTCTGCTTGCAGGTTCTCCTCTTCAAGAATCCAGTCTTGGATTGCACTGAACTACTTCACGGGCTTCTCCAGAGTCATCTTCTTTGAAGTCTTCCATTGTTGTCTACGGCAGGTTCTGACGTCACTTCGCTCCCATGCACCCGGCTTCCCTAATGCAGGTATCCATGGTAGGGGTTGCTCATCAACTTCCTGTCTGCCAAAGGGTTTCTGTGGGATCCTCTGGGAAGGGTCCTTCTTCTTTAAAACTGCAACATGACTTCTCCATTGGCTGCCATTAGGTATATGGGTGTGTTTCTACTCTTCACACATTCTCCTTGGTGTTCATGGGTGCTTATCATGGGTGGTTGTTTGTGTCAAGAAAGGGTGTGGGAGGTGCACAACAAAGTTACATAGGAAGTTAATGCGAAAGTTGTTGCGTTTTAGGGTGCTCTCACCGGGTGGTGTTGTCCGTCTGCACACCACTAGATACTACTGAAAGTTGTGTTTGCGGGAACCGCAGGTACATCCCCAATGAGGCACACCGAAAATGATCACAAAAAAGTGCTTCATGAATTCCTTGAATTTATCACGTTTTATTTTCTTTAAAGTTACTTCATTTGTGAATTGTTTGTTATTTGCTGATATTTAAAGCATATCAAAAGACAACATCATTGTGCATCCGAACTGTAATATCCTATGCATTTCGGGCTGTTTAGCCCTTGGTCACGGATAAGCTGAGGAGGAAGAGTAAAAAAGGGGGGGTGTAAGGGATAATGTTCTGGAGTTTAACGTGAATGATATGTACAAAGTGCTCATAGTGCTATTTAAACGGATTATCTACTGTGGGTGGCGTGAGGTAGTTGTGACCAGAAAGGATAAAATATTAACATAACGATGCGGGCACGGTTAACTCATAGCGTCAAATGCTGAGATTCAAGCTGACAGGTAACATGCAGGTCTAAAGAAAAGTATTTAAGCCGGCGTGGGCGTGCTCCGCGAACAAACGGTTGCGTGTGGGTTAAAGGCTTGCGAAATAGCGCGTTGACATGCACTTACTTCAGGATGAAAAACATAGCGGCGTATAAACGCGTGCTCATTCGAGTAGCAGCCGGTTGTCTGTCGTGTCAGGAAAAAACACGGGTAGATAAATGCTTAGAAAAATAAAAATAAAAAGTGAAGGTGGACTAACGTATAACAGTGAAGCTGAAAAAGTGTGGCAGCCATATTGGAATGGTGAAGTTATGATGAAAATAGGAACAAGGTACATTCAATGTGTGAGCAATATCAGAATATACATGGCAAAGTTATAAACACTGTATACAAAATTATAAAAAACAACTTAATTCAGTACGATCATTAAGCCCGTTCGGCTTAAGAGTCTGTAGCATGTAAATCCATTCAAGTTCTCTCTTAAGTAGGAACTTGGTGTTGTCAGTTCCTTCTCTTTTCAAAACCGTTTCAAGAATGATGAATTTCATTTGAGCGATGGTGTGGCTAGCCTCAATGAAATGCATGGCAAGGTTAGATTTTTCAGATCTTAGTCTAATGTTAGACTTGTGTTCGTTGAGGCGTACTTTCATTTTCCGTTCTGTCTTGCCAATGTACAGTTTGCCACACGGGCATTTCAGTGCATAGATTACATTGGCAGTATCACATGTCGCGTCCACCTTGAGTTTTACGTCATGACCTTTCATAGGATGCTGTATAGTATTTCCTTTGATTGCACTATTACAGTGACTGCAATTACGGCATGGTTGGGTGCCGCGATGGTGTTTTAGTGGCTCAATGGGTTTAGTCAGGATTACTTTCAAGTTGTTACTTCTGGTATGAGCGAAGATTGGAGGTTGCTCGAAAATTCCCATAAAATCGGGTTCATTTTTTAACACAGGCCAATGTTTGCAAATGATCTTTTTATATTTGTAACTAGCTGTTGAATACTTGGACACAAGCACCATACGTTGTTTTGAATCCTTTTGAGACTTGGTCATACTTTCTGTTCTGGAGATGGTGGTGACACGATCGCGGGCTTGTTTCAGAACGTTGTGAGGGTATCCTCGTTCGAGGAATCTGTTTTCCATTTCTGTGATACGTTCTTCAGCCAGCTGTTCATCAGACACTATGCGTTTGACGCGTAGCATCTGGGAGAATGGGAGGTGTTTTTTGAGGGAGCCTTGATGAAAACTAGAATAGTGTAGGGCATTGTTTCGATCAGTACTTTTCCTATAAAGGTCGGTGACCAATCCTTGTGAGGTATTTTTTATATGTACATCCAGAAATGCGATATCTGTATCGCTGATGAGCCATGTCAGTTTGATGCGTGGATCTTTATCATTGATTTCAGTCATGAGGTCATGTAGGGTTTCCTTGGTGTCTGACCACAGAAAGAAAAGGTCGTCAATGTATCGTGTGTACAGTTTGGCATGCTTCTGGAAATTCGGGTTGGTGTATATATAGTTCTTTTCGAAGTTTTCCATATATGTATTTGCGTATGACGGGGCAGCACAATTCCCCATGGCCATCCCTGAAAGTTGTAGAAACCATCGATCATCCACTTTGAAGTAAGAATGGTAAAGGGTGAAAATCATTAATTCAATTAGAAATGTTTGGAGTTTCACATCAATTCCACTATTCAGTAATGTTTGTTCAATTGCTTCAATTCCTCCTAGGTGCGGTATAGAGGTGTATAGTGAACTCACATCAGCTGTGCATAGTATGTAAGATTCATTGTGAAGGTTCGGTATTTTGGAAAGTTTCAACAAAAAGTCAGTAGTGTCCTTGATGTAACTGTGAGATTGGATCACTAACGGTTGTAGATATTTGTCGATAAATTTGCCAGTTCTCTCATGTATAGATTTCTTGGTGGATACTATAGGCCTGAATGGTGGATCCATCAAATTTTTGTGGATTTTGGGGCTCATATGTATTGTAGGACTTTTTGGACAATCAATCAGCAAATATTTTTTGGTACGCTCTTCGATGATTCCATTTTGAAATGCTTTAAGAACAATATCTTTCAGTAAGTCTTGATACTCGTTTGTGGGATTACAGTTCAATACCATATAGGTAGAGGTGTCTTCTATGTGCTCTTTTAGTTTGTTCTGATACATCTCACTGTCCAAGATAACTAGTGCGCCTCCTTTATCCGCTTTAGTGATGTTGATCTCAGGATTATTAGCCAATGATTTCAGTGTATCACGGTCTTTGGTGGTTAAGTTCTGGATCTTCCTTGGTGTTTTGAAGTTGATATTAGAGAGATCCTGGCGAACTAAAGTTTCAAACAAGTCTATGCATTTGTGGCTGGTCGGTGGTAAATATGTACTTGGTGGTCGTAGTCCTTTAAGTTCATCCTCTTTAGTAATGGTTACAGGAGGTAAAACATTGTCGAAAAAATGTCTGAGTCTAAGTTTGCGGGTGAATTTGAATGTGCTTACTTCAAGTTCCAAAAGGTTAGTTGAAGTGGTTGGGATAAATGAAGTGCCTTTCTCCAATAGTTTCATTTGATAGTCGCTAATTTCCGTCTTAGAGATGTTAATCACGAGACTTGTTTCTTTTTGGCGATTGTGCTTCTGGTGGCTGGTGGACTGATATCTCTGTCTTTTGTTTTTGCTCCGCCTGGGTCGTCGGGAGGAGCTTGGCTTACCTCTAAAAAAGACTGTGATGATGTAGTTAGGTCTTGAGGTTGATTGGCACTCGATGTGCTGGCTTGTTCTTTATTACTTGGTTGCCTGGGCGGTTGGGGGCGTTTAGGTGGCATCCTTGTCGAATCTGAATCAGATGATGAAGTGTCAGTGTTCATGGTTGATGGTTTGTTGCGACGTCTTTGGGCATAGACATCGGCCCAAGAGTAAACTTCATCCAGCTTGTAATCAAGCGTATCGCGTCGGAATTTTCTGACTTTACGTTCTAATATTTCCTTCTGATATTTATCCAAGATGGTTTTAGTGTCTTCAAGCATAGATGTTAATTCCTCGGGTGTGAGTAGATTTTTTACTTCTTCTTGTAATTCTTTCATTTCCGTCTCCATTTCTTTAAGGATGCCTGCCAGTTCCTCGACAATCAACAATATAAGATCTAAGCTGCACTTATTAAGTATTCCATTCCATTTCTCGAGGAAGCTTTTGGAGTTTTTACAGAGTGAGGGTTTTAGTGCAATGCGAAGACCGCGTGGGATCCTGAGTGCCCGGTGATACCGCAGTAAAGTGCTCGCATGGAGCTTCTGGTTAATATGTCTTTTTGACAAGTAAATTAATTGTCTCACACATTGTTCCTTGTTTCTAGAAGTTGTAGTCGGGCTTACATCTTCCTCAATCAGCGCGTAGATTCTGTCTTTTTCTGTGTCATCGTATGCCAATGTGTGTGCTCTGGCTTCCGTGCTTCTGCTGATATCTTCAAATTGCATGTTGAAGAGCGTGCTACCCCTCCGTGGGCGGAAGTGGAGTATATCAAGAAAGGGTGTGGGAGGTGCACAACAAAGTTACATAGGAAGTTAATGCGAAAGTTGTTGCGTTTTAGGGTGCTCTCACCGGGTGGTGTTGTCCGTCTGCACACCACTAGATACTACTGAAAGTTGTGTTTGCGGGAACCACAGGTACATCCCCAATGAGGCACACCGAAAATGATCACAAAAAAGTGCTTCATGAATTCCTTGAATTTATCACGTTTTATTTTCTTTAAAGTTACTTCATTTGTGAATTGTTTGTTATTTGCTGATATTTAAAGCATATCAAAAGACAACATCATTGTGCATCCGAACTGTAATATCCTATGCATTTCGGGCTGTTTAGCCCTTGGTCACGGATAAGCTGAGGAGGAAGAGTAAAAAAGGGGGGGTGTAAGGGATAATGTTCTGGAGTTTAACGTGAATGATATGTACAAAGTGCTCATAGTGCTATTTAAACGGATTATCTACTGTGGGTGGCGTGAGGTAGTTGTGACCAGAAAGGATAAAATATTAACATAACGATGCGGGCACGGTTAACTCATAGCGTCAAATGCTGAGATTCAAGCTGACAGGTAACATGCAGGTCCAAAGAAAAGTATTTAAGCCGGCGTGGGCGTGCTCCGCGAACAAACGGTTGCGTGTGGGTTAAAGGCTTGCGAAATAGCGCGTTGACATGCACTTACTTCAGGATGAAAAACATAGCGGCGTATAAACGCGTGCTCATTCGAGTAGCAGCCGGTTGTCTGTCGTGTCAGGAAAAAACACGGGTAGATAAATGCTTAGAAAAATAAAAATAAAAAGTGAAGGTGGACTAACGTATAACAGTGAAGCTGAAAAAGTGTGGCAGCCATATTGGAATGGTGAAGTTATGATGAAAATAGGAACAAGGTACATTCAATGTGTGAGCAATATCAGAATATACATGGCAAAGTTATAAACACTGTATACAAAATTATAAAAAACAACTTAATTCAGTACGATCATTAAGCCCGTTCGGCTTAAGAGTCTGTAGCATGTAAATCCATTCAAGTTCTCTCTTAAGTAGGAACTTGGTGTTGTCAGTTCCTTCTCTTTTCAAAACCGTTTCAAGAATGATGAATTTCATTTGAGCGATGGTGTGGCTAGCCTCAATGAAATGCATGGCAAGGTTAGATTTTTCAGATCTTAGTCTAATGTTAGACTTGTGTTCGTTGAGGCGTACTTTCATTTTCCGTTCTGTCTTGCCAATGTACAGTTTGCCACACGGGCATTTCAGTGCATAGATTACATTGGCAGTATCACATGTCGCGTCCACCTTGAGTTTTACGTCATGACCTTTCATAGGATGCTGTATAGTATTTCCTTTGATTGCACTATTACAGTGACTGCAATTACGGCATGGTTGGGTGCCGCGATGGTGTTTTAGTGGCTCAATGGGTTTAGTCAGGATTACTTTCAAGTTGTTACTTCTGGTATGAGCGAAGATTGGAGGTTGCTCGAAAATTCCCATAAAATCGGGTTCATTTTTTAACACAGGCCAATGTTTGCAAATGATCTTTTTATATTTGTAACTAGCTGTTGAATACTTGGACACAAGCACCATACGTTGTTTTGAATCCTTTTGAGACTTGGTCATACTTTCTGTTCTGGAGATGGTGGTGACACGATCGCGGGCTTGTTTCAGAACGTTGTGAGGGTATCCTCGTTCGAGGAATCTGTTTTCCATTTCTGTGATACGTTCTTCAGCCAGCTGTTCATCAGACACTATGCGTTTGACGCGTAGCATCTGGGAGAATGGGAGGTGTTTTTTGAGGGAGCCTTGATGAAAACTAGAATAGTGTAGGGCATTGTTTCGATCAGTACTTTTCCTATAAAGGTCGGTGACCAATCCTTGTGAGGTATTTTTTATATGTACATCCAGAAATGCGATATCTGTATCGCTGATGAGCCATGTCAGTTTGATGCGTGGATCTTTATCATTGATTTCAGTCATGAGGTCATGTAGGGTTTCCTTGGTGTCTGACCACAGAAAGAAAAGGTCGTCAATGTATCGTGTGTACAGTTTGGCATGCTTCTGGAAATTCGGGTTGGTGTATATATAGTTCTTTTCGAAGTTTTCCATATATGTATTTGCGTATGACGGGGCAGCACAATTCCCCATGGCCATCCCTGAAAGTTGTAGAAACCATCGATCATCCACTTTGAAGTAAGAATGGTAAAGGGTGAAAATCATTAATTCAATTAGAAATGTTTGGAGTTTCACATCAATTCCACTATTCAGTAATGTTTGTTCAATTGCTTCAATTCCTCCTAGGTGCGGTATAGAGGTGTATAGTGAACTCACATCAGCTGTGCATAGTATGTAAGATTCATTGTGAAGGTTCGGTATTTTGGAAAGTTTCAACAAAAAGTCAGTAGTGTCCTTGATGTAACTGTGAGATTGGATCACTAACGGTTGTAGATATTTGTCGATAAATTTGCCAGTTCTCTCATGTATAGATTTCTTAGTGGATACTATAGGCCTGAATGGTGGATCCATCAAATTTTTGTGGATTTTGGGGCTCATATGTATTGTAGGACTTTTTGGACAATCAATCAGCAAATATTTTTTGGTACGCTCTTCGATGATTCCATTTTGAAATGCTTTAAGAACAATATCTTTCAGTAAGTCTTGATACTCGTTTGTGGGATTACAGTTCAATACCATATAGGTAGAGGTGTCTTCTATGTGCTCTTTTAGTTTGTTCTGATACATCTCACTGTCCAAGATAACTAGTGCGCCTCCTTTATCCGCTTTAGTGATGTTGATCTCAGGATTATTAGCCAATGATTTCAGTGTATCACGGTCTTTGGTGGTTAAGTTCTGGATCTTCCTTGGTGTTTTGAAGTTGATATTAGAGAGATCCTGGCGAACTAAAGTTTCAAACAAGTCTATGCATTTGTGGCTGGTCGGTGGTAAATATGTACTTGGTGGTCGTAGTCCTTTAAGTTCATCCTCTTTAGTAATGGTTACAGGAGGTAAAACATTGTCGAAAAAATGTCTGAGTCTAAGTTTGCGGGTGAATTTGAATGTGCTTACTTCAAGTTCCAAAAGGTTAGTTGAAGTGGTTGGGATAAATGAAGTGCCTTTCTCCAATAGTTTCATTTGATAGTCGCTAATTTCCGTCTTAGAGATGTTAATCACGAGACTTGTTTCTTTTTGGCGATTGTGCTTCTGGTGGCTGGTGGACTGATATCTCTGTCTTTTGTTTTTGCTCCGCCTGGGTCGTCGGGAGGAGCTTGGCTTACCTCTAAAAAAGACTGTGATGATGTAGTTAGGTCTTGAGGTTGATTGGCACTCGATGTGCTGGCTTGTTCTTTATTACTTGGTTGCCTGGGCGGTTGGGGGCGTTTAGGTGGCATCCTTGTCGAATCTGAATCAGATGATGAAGTGTCAGTGTTCATGGTTGATGGTTTGTTGCGACGTCTTTGGGCATAGACATCGGCCCAAGAGTAAACTTCATCCAGCTTGTAATCAAGCGTATCGCGTCGGAATTTTCTGACTTTACGTTCTAATATTTCCTTCTGATATTTATCCAAGATGGTTTTAGTGTCTTCAAGCATAGATGTTAATTCCTCGGGTGTGAGTAGATTTTTTACTTCTTCTTGTAATTCTTTCATTTCCGTCTCCATTTCTTTAAGGATGCCTGCCAGTTCCTCGACAATCAACAATATAAGATCTAAGCTGCACTTATTAAGTATTCCATTCCATTTCTCGAGGAAGCTTTTGGAGTTTTTACAGAGTGAGGGTTTTAGTGCAATGCGAAGACCGCGTGGGATCCTGAGTGCCCGGTGATACCGCAGTAAAGTGCTCGCATGGAGCTTCTGGTTAATATGTCTTTTTGACAAGTAAATTAATTGTCTCACACATTGTTCCTTGTTTCTAGAAGTTGTAGTCGGGCTTACATCTTCCTCAATCAGCGCGTAGATTCTGTCTTTTTCTGTGTCATCGTATGCCAATGTGTGTGCTCTGGCTTCCGTGCTTCTGCTGATATCTTCAAATTGCATGTTGAAGAGCGTGCTACCCCTCCGTGGGCGGAAGTGGAGTATATCAAGAAAGGGTGTGGGAGGTGCACAACAAAGTTACATAGGAAGTTAATGCGAAAGTTGTTGCGTTTTAGGGTGCTCTCACCGGGTGGTGTTGTCCGTCTGCACACCACTAGATACTACTGAAAGTTGTGTTTGCGGGAACCGCAGGTACATCCCCAATGAGGCACACCGAAAATGATCACAAAAAAGTGCTTCATGAATTCCTTGAATTTATCACGTTTTATTTTCTTTAAAGTTACTTCATTTGTGAATTGTTTGTTATTTGCTGATATTTAAAGCATATCAAAAGACAACATCATTGTGCATCCGAACTGTAATATCCTATGCATTTCGGGCTGTTTAGCCCTTGGTCACGGATAAGCTGAGGAGGAAGAGTAAAAAAGGGGGGGTGTAAGGGATAATGTTCTGGAGTTTAACGTGAATGATATGTACAAAGTGCTCATAGTGCTATTTAAACGGATTATCTACTGTGGGTGGCGTGAGGTAGTTGTGACCAGAAAGGATAAAATATTAACATAACGATGCGGGCACGGTTAACTCATAGCGTCAAATGCTGAGATTCAAGCTGACAGGTAACATGCAGGTCTAAAGAAAAGTATTTAAGCCGGCGTGGGCGTGCTCCGCGAACAAACGGTTGCGTGTGGGTTAAAGGCTTGCGAAATAGCGCGTTGACATGCACTTACTTCAGGATGAAAAACATAGCGGCGTATAAACGCGTGCTCATTCGAGTAGCAGCCGGTTGTCTGTCGTGTCAGGAAAAAACACGGGTAGATAAATGCTTAGAAAAATAAAAATAAAAAGTGAAGGTGGACTAACGTATAACAGTGAAGCTGAAAAAGTGTGGCAGCCATATTGGAATGGTGAAGTTATGATGAAAATAGGAACAAGGTACATTCAATGTGTGAGCAATATCAGAATATACATGGCAAAGTTATAAACACTGTATACAAAATTATAAAAAACAACTTAATTCAGTACGATCATTAAGCCCGTTCGGCTTAAGAGTCTGTAGCATGTAAATCCATTCAAGTTCTCTCTTAAGTAGGAACTTGGTGTTGTCAGTTCCTTCTCTTTTCAAAACCGTTTCAAGAATGATGAATTTCATTTGAGCGATGGTGTGGCTAGCCTCAATGAAATGCATGGCAAGGTTAGATTTTTCAGATCTTAGTCTTACATTGGCAGTATCACATGTCGCGTCCACCTTGAGTTTTACGTCATCAAAGGAAATACTATACAGCATCCTATGAAAGGTCATGACGTAAAACTCAAGGTGGACGCGACATGTGATACTGCCAATGTAATCTATGCACTGAAATGCCCGTGTGGCAAACTGTACATTGGCAAGACAGAACGGAAAATGAAAGTACGCCTCAACGAACACAAGTCTAACATTAGACTAAGATCTGAAAAATCTAACCTTGCCATGCATTTCATTGAGGCTAGCCACACCATCGCTCAAATGAAATTCATCATTCTTGAAACGGTTTTGAAAAGAGAAGGAACTGACAACATCAAGTTCCTACTTAAGAGAGAACTTGAATGGATTTACATGCTACAGACTCTTAAGCCGAACGGGCTTAATGATCGTACTGAATTAAGTTGTTTTTTATAATTTTGTATACAGTGTTTATAACTTTGCCATGTATATTCTGATATTGCTCACACATTGAATGTACCTTGTTCCTATTTTCATCATAACTTCACCATTCCAATATGGCTGCCACACTTTTTCAGCTTCACTGTTATACGTTAGTCCACCTTCACTTTTTATTTTTATTTTTCTAAGCATTTATCTACCCGTGTTTTTTCCTGACACGACAGACAACCGGCTGCTACTCGAATGAGCACGCGTTTATACGCCGCTATGTTTTTCATCCTGAAGTAAGTGCATGTCAACGCGCTATTTCGCAAGCCTTTAACCCACACGCAACCGTTTGTTCGCGGAGCACGCCCACGCCGGCTTAAATACTTTTCTTTAGACCTGCATGTTACCTGTCAGCTTGAATCTCAGCATTTGACGCTATGAGTTAACCGTGCCCGCATCGTTATGTTAATATTTTATCCTTTCTGGTCACAACTACCTCACGCCACCCACAGTAGATAATCCGTTTAAATAGCACTATGAGCACTTTGTACATATCATTCACGTTAAACTCCAGAACATTATCCCTTACACCCCCCCTTTTTTACTCTTCCTCCTCAGCTTATCCGTGACCAAGGGCTAAACAGCCCGAAATGCATAGGATATTACAGTTCGGATGCACAATGATGTTGTCTTTTGATATGCTTTAAATATCAGCAAATAACAAACAATTCACAAATGAAGTAACTTTAAAGAAAATAAAACGTGATAAATTCAAGGAATTCATGAAGCACTTTTTTGTGATCATTTTTGGTGTGCCTCATTGGGGATGTACCTGCGGTTCCCGCAAACACAACTTTCAGTGGTTGTTTGTGTCCCCAGATCCTCTGAGTCTTCTGGGCTATGTAAGTGCCATCGCAATGTGTGACATCACAACCTATGACCTGACAGAAAGTTATATCACAAAACAATTACATCAGATTCTAAGGGGAGAGGGTGTGGCCCAACGGCTAGAGCAGTTGACCTCGATGCTGGGGAACCGAGTTTGAATCTCGGCATGGACCCCAACATCCTGTGATTTAGGCCAAATAACTTCTGTCTGCCTGTAATGTAACTGGTGTTCTTGTCACGCACTCTGATTCCTTTGGGTTGCGTTTGCGCTATATAGAACTCTTAAAAAAAGACCTCAGATATGTCAAGCAGGTTTATCATGAGTACATTTGAGCACATCACAATATTTACCAAATTCGATTTTGTGTTGCAGTTGTGCCAAAAAGAGCATCAACTCCGAGCAAGATCTAGGCCTCTAAATATACATTTTCTTATTAAAACTCTGCCAGAAAGAAATTGGCAACAAGGAGAAATGTGTCAGTATATGTGTTCTGCTTAATTGGTTCCAAAGTCTGCATTTTAAAATATCTTTTGGGGTTAAAGCACCTGCTGCATAGATCTTTATGTACCCAATAAATCTCAGGATATAATAATAATGGTAAGATAACTCTGGAGGTTAATGCACTTGCTGGAAGACAGGTGTTTGTCTAGTCCCAACTTTTAATTAAAGTAGCATTGAGGATAATATGTCTCCTGCAAAGCACATAATGTCACACACAGATGATGGATTTTTATTTTATGTAAATAAGTGAGTGAGTTACTGCTTTTAATGCAGTGATCCTTTAGTTACTTGGAGCTCATAAATTGTAATCCTTCCAATATAGCACAGAGAAATATAAAGGAAAATGGGCTCCTGCACCTTGCAACCCTTACTATCTTATATAACACATCCTGTAAATTAAATTACACACATATGGTTTATTGTCAATGTATAATGTGTATGTGTGATGTAAAGCGCTCCGACACCCTGGACCGCGTTGAGCAGTGCTATCAAAGAAATAAGACAAAATAATGGTATTTAAATTGTTATTTGTGTAAATATTAGGTCAGACTAACATATCTGACACAATGTTACACAAGATGTGTGCTTAGAGTATGAATCATGCTAACTGTTCTCATGTTCCAGTGCAATAAAAATTTCAACAAAACATGAGCTGAATTGCTCCTGTGAAACAGTCAAATATGGTAGGGTCCGGGTGATGAGGGGCAGGATGCAGACAGCAATCAACAAACTACAGGGCATATTATCAAGAACGGCGTTAAAATTATCGCCACTTTAGCGGCAGGAAACTGCAGCTAAAGCGGCGATAATGGGCTTAATAATATGCCCTTGTGAATTCCCATAGAAGCCCATGTTCACACCAGAACCTGGGCTTCTATGGGAATTCACAAGGGCATATTATCAAGCCCATTAACGCCACATTAGCTGCAGATTCCTGCCGCTAAAGCAGCAATAACTTTGACGCTGTTCTTGATAATATGTCCCTACCTTTCTTCCTTTGTCCTGGAAGTGTAAACTTCAGGCAGCAGTAGTGGCGAGGACGAGGTGTGAAACAATTTCTGAAGCTTTTGCAGCACAACAAAAGGAAAGGTCGCAATGAAATGAAAAGGGTTCTTGTAAAGCACATGGCTACCCGGGAGTGTCCCAGCGCTGATAATCCAGAGTGAAAGGAACCAGAGATTAAGGGAAGTGCCAGGTCTTCAGATACCTACGAAAAGTGAGATGGTTGGGTTCTCTACGGAGGTGAAGTGGGAGAGTGTTCCAAAGCTTGGAGGCACTGTACGAGAATCAACTGTCTTGATTCTGGGGACTTCAGCTAGGAAAGTGAATCTGAGCGAAGGTTTCTGGAGGCTTTATATGGACGAATCAGAGCTTTGATGATGGGGGGACAATTCCCTTCCAGGGACTTATGGGCAATGCATAGGGGCCTTAAAGTAGACTCTTCCCTGCACTGGGAGCCAGTGCAGGAAGCGAATTGCAGGCTTTGAAGAACAGCGATGGCTAGTGCCAGTAAGCAATTTTGCAGCCGCGCTCTGGACAATCTGAAGTCTCTTAATCACCGCCTTAGGCGACCCTGCAAGTTAAGTGCAGGCCCATTGGCACGTCAAAGCACTAGTGCTTTGACGTGCCAATGGCCCTGTGACTGACAGAAGAGAGAGGAGAAATTATTTTGTTCCCTCCTCACCCTACCCTTGTCCCCTGTGTGCCCCCACTACAAAATCTGAGGGGGTATATGCCCTGGGTCCCCACACTTCCTACGCTCATGCTCCCGAGCTGCAAATGAGGGCAGAAGCCTTGCACCTGCGCCCATGGTGCTCCGCGGCCTCTGAGGGGCCTAACTGGTGAGCGCCTGACCTTCCGGGCTGCATGTTGTCATATGGCTGAGATACCCGCCACCCCCTCTCAACACAATCCCCAAGAATGGGAATACGGAAATGGTTCTGAACTTTTGGAAGGCGGGAGGGAGTTACCCTCCCGGCCGTATTTATTAAAATATGAAACAAAATTAAAACATTAAAATAACAGTTTCATATCATGTACAATTTCATATCCACATTACGATGTTCATTGGCTGACCTTAACACATCTCTAATACAAAGGTTCTCCTAGCCGATACTAAACATCCTGCAAATGCATTTCTCAAAATTGAAATTGTACATCCTAACATTACGGGCCAACGGCAAGGTCGTAACCGGTGTCAGATCCCTAATACCAGAACTCCCCCCTCACTTGTGTGGGGCGGTCGCACAGAGGACTGTACCTTTGTGCCTACTTCCAATTTCCCTTGTCTTAGCGAGGGCCCCCTGTTAACTCGACGCCATCTTAGTGGTCGTCCGAGGACTCGTGTGAGGTGTCTAGAAGGTAGCGTAGACCCCCCTCCCACCCCACACAACTTACCACATCTGCCGTCGCAGATGTCCTGGCCCCGGGAAATTCCCAGGAGGGGCCCGCAGCCCCTCCTCCCCAGGGAGGGGCCTATGGCCGCATTCCCTATCGGCATCCCCATCCTTAGAGGGGACCGCCTCCCCATTTGAGGGGCCAATGGCCGCCTCCCCCCGGGCGCTCCCATCCATAATGGGTGACGCCCCACCTCTAGGGATCTTCCAATTACTGCTCACCGATCATGACCTTACCGCCTGACCAAAATAAATACGACGATCTAAGACTAAAGAGGAGAAAAGACAATTATACTTAAGCAATTCAAAGTATAAACTCTACAGAACAACACTGTTCAACTCTGGTGCAACTACTTTGCTGAATAAACATGCTGAAAAAGAAAATTATCAACTTTATTTCATACCAAATCAGAAACTTTATTCAGAACAACCTGTAAGAAAAACAATACCATGTCACAAGACTTTATTCAAACAAATCGCTGTCCTCAGGGGCTGGTGGGTGGGTTCAAAATTGGCTCTTCGTTCCGTCTCGAGCTCACGTGCAACGGGGAGGTGCAGCTTCAGAGCACAGGAACAAGAGGATGCTTCCTTGACTTGTCGCTCCTTTTATCCTTCTTCGGGCGGGCGTGGACCCACCTCCAATCCGCCTCCGGGGCGTGGCTAACGGCGTCAGTGTCTAGGACAACCCTCTCTTGGGCGGGAAAAGGCGCGCCCCGGCTACGCCGCTTCGGGCATACCAGCCGAGACTCGCCTCCCGCCCAAAATGGCTTCCCGGGGGGATCGGGGTACTCCGCCATACGTTCGGGGGGACCGAGTGGTCGCCCCTTTCCATATGGCTGAGATACCCGCCACCCCCTCTCAACACAATCCCCAAGAATGGGAATACGGAAACGGTTCTGAACTTTTGGAAGGCGGGAGGGAGTTACCCTCCCGGCCGTATTTATTAAAATATGAAACAAAATTAAAACATTAAAATAACAGTTTCATATCATGTACAATTTCATATCCACATTACGATGTTCATTGGCTGACCGTAACACATCTCTAATACAAAGGTTCTCCTAGCCGATACTAAACATCCTGCTAATGCATTTCTCAAAATTGAAATTGTACATCCTAACATTATGGGCCAACGGCAAGGTCGTAACCGGTGTCAGATCCCTAATACCAGAACTCCCCCCTCACTTGTGAGGGGCGGTCGCACAGAGGACTGTACCTTTGTGCCTACTTCCAATTTCCCTTGTCTTAGCGGGGGGCCCCCTGTTAACTCGACGCCATCTTAGTGGTCGTCCGAGGACTCGTGTGAGGTGTCTAGAAGGTAGCGTAGACCCCCCTCCCACCCCACACAACTTACCACATCTGCCGTCGCAGATGTCCTGGCCCCGGGAAATTCCCAGGAGGGGCCCGCAGCCCCTCCTCCCCAGGGAGGGGCCTATGGCCGCCTTCCCTTTCGGCGTCCCCATCCTTAGAGGGGACCGCCTCCCCGTTTGAGGGGCCAATGGCCGCCTCCCCCCGGGCGCTCCTATCCATAATGGGTGACGCCCCACCTCTAGGGATCTTCCAATTACTGCTCACCGATCATGACCTTACCGCCACAGGCCGGATAGTTGACCGGCTATCCGGACCCCCCACAAAAACTCCTACTTAAAGGTCATGGCTGCAAACTCTTTAACCAGGCTACGAGGTCTCCTATGAGTAAAGAATTCCCCACCCGGGACAAATGGACCCCATCTTCTAGATACATATGGTCCCCCCTGATACATCCATGAGGAATAGAATGCAATGTACTTGTACGGAACAGTCTACCAAGTTTGTTATTCACTTTCTTCACTGAATGATTTACAGCAGACACAGAATTAGCCCCCCGCCACACCTTCCGTGGAATCATATGGGACCATGCAATCGTACACCCCGGTACCCTTCTCGCCAACCAACTTACTGTGGATAGTATCAACTCGAGAAGTACTCGTCGACCAGTGGTCACCAAATCATTGCCCCCAAGATGCACTATGATTATAGATGGCGGTGACCTTGTCCGCCCTAACAAACCCTCCATAAAAGTTTGGAACTCGTCAATACAGAGCCCGCCCCTTCCGTAGAAGGTCACCCTGTACCCGTATTCCCCAGCCATGTGAATCATGTCACCTGCTTTGAATACATCAGCGGCACGCCTCACGTATGAGTGGCCCACGACCCACACCACACTCTCCTCAGCCGGTGATCTTTGACCGCTGGTTCCCAGGTGTCGGGTCGACTGCACAGTCCGCCCTGCCTCGTAAGCTCACGAAACTGTAAACCAAACAAAAACAAGAAGCGTGAGTGCATGACATTAGCTTCACAACATGTGCAACCGCACATACCTTTTAGAACAATTCGAGGACCAACGCCCCAACTGTTTCACTTTTTCAACACTCAGACCCCTGGCTGTAGCCTCTGTAGCAGCCCCTATCCGGAAGGAATGGGTCCCAAACTCGCACGTGTTCAAGCCCGCAGCTGCGATTGCCATTGCAAGCACCCGCTGGAACTGAAACCTAGTCAGTGGGGTGGCGTCGGCGTGCCTCAGCAAGGTTGCCGCCCTCTGCGCCAAATACTCCTCAACGCATGCAACCGGGCACATGGGAGATCCGGGAATCCGCTGGACTACTACACTGTCCCTGATCGGTCTTGGACCTGGCAAATGAGACTACCATTGTCTCCCCCTTAACTTGGATGTGCTCTCGGCACAGACCTCCCCCCGTATCCTGCTTGTTCCTTGCTACCAGTTCGCTTACCCGCATATCCCCATGGAATGCTAATGCAAAAGCGGCCCGGAATAGCACTGTCTCTGATTGAGATGAACATGTTGCAGGGAGTACGGACAGTAACAGGGCCAACCTTTCCAGACCTACCGGGTGCCTCTCATCCACTCTGCGACCCTCAAGGCTTTGCCACCCACGCAGCGCTTTTTGTACCAGAAAAGACGCTGTGGGGTCCTGGATACCATGAGCCCGTGCCATGAAAGAAATGGCGGCCCGGTGCCTATTGGCCGTAGCCACTGATTTGCCTGCTTGATGTAATGATAACAGAAATTTCAGGACATACTCCTCTTGGCCCCAAAGCTCCCCCCTAGCAGAACCCAAAAAGGACCAATAGGAACGGAACGCCCCTTCATATGCCTTCCTTGTCCTGGGTGCTAGACTCTCTCCCACGAGGTCTTGTAGTCCGGGGCACCGAGAGACCAGAGAGCTTCGGGAAATGGTGCCGCCACCGGGTCCGTTGTGGGCTGAAAACCCCAGAAGGCCTGCATACGGGAACGAGAAAGCGCATCAGCTGCCTGATTTAACACCCCTGGCACATGTCTTGCCCTAAAGTGGACGTTTAGTCTCATACACAGCAGAACAATTTCCTTCAGCAATCTCAAAATCCATTTGCAGCGTGCTGCCTGACTATTGATACACTCAACCACGGTCATATTATCAGACCAGAACACCACAGAGCGATCACGAAACCCCTCAGGCCATGTTTTTAAGGCCACCAGAATAGGGAACAGTTCGAGAAAACCAATATTACCTGTGAGCCCACTCACGTGCCACCATGACGGCAATGGTCGTGCTGACCAGTGATTACCAAATATGGCGCCAAAGCCCACACTCCCTGCCGAGTCTGTCCACAACCCCAGCTCCTTGGAGGAAACCGCTGGTTTGTTCCACACGACACGACCGTTGAAATCCGCCAGGAATGCCAACCATATGCGCATGTCCTGGCGAACCTCTGCCGAGAGCCTTGTGCGGTGGTGCCCTTCTTTAAGGCCAACCATGGCTTGAGCAATAGAGCGGGAAAAAGGGCGAGCCATTGGTATCACTCTAAGGGCAAAATTCAGCTGACCCACAGTCTGCTGCAACTGATGCAAATTTACCTTCGTCTCGCTAATACATGTTTCCAGCGAGGCCTTAAATTTCATTACCTTTTCCTTGGGCAACCGGAAGCACCCCTCTTCGGAATCGAGCTCTATTCCAAGAAACTCGAGCGAAGTAGACGGCCCCATTGTCTTACCTGGTGCCAATGGCACGCCAAAGCATCTCATGAGATCACAAAATTCATTCAAAGCCTGTGCACATTCCGTGTCCCCGGCTGCCCCCAGGAACAGAAAATCGTCAAGATAGTGCATAACATGCGTAAACCCCGTTGTTCTTGTGAACGCCCATTGCAGAAAACTACTGAATTTCTCAAAATACGCACAAGAGATGGAGCAACCCATTGGCATACATTTATCCATGTAATAGCGTCCCTGAAACATGAAACCAAGGAGACGCTGATCATCTGGGTGTACCGGGAGCGACCGGAACGCTGACTCGATGTCTGATTTGGCCATCAGCGCTCCGGGCCCCAGGCGATTCAACATGGCGACGGCCTCATCAAAAGATGCGTACCGCACCGAACAAACTCCCGGGTCAATCGCATCGTTCACCGAAAGACCCCTCGGAGCTGACAAATTATGTATCAACCTGAATTCCCCTGGGTCCTTTTTGGGGACTACTCCCAGAGGCGAGCAAACAAAATTAGCAACTGGCGGCATGTCATATGGTCCGGCAACCCGACCTCGGGTCACCTCTTTCCCAATCTTTGCTTGTACCACTGCCGTATTCTGCAGAACCGACAGTTGGTTCCTACATTGTGGTTTACCCTGAAAATCCCCCGCCGGGATGCGGAAACCATACGAAAAACCATCTTGCAACACCTCAGCGGAGCTATGATCCAGGTATTCGTTCAGCCAAGGAATCATTGCCATGGTATCAACAGGAGTAGGGAGAGACGCCCCTCGGACTATTTCAGACCTGTTTGGCGCCCCCTCTACTTCCCGTGTCACCCGTTTTGGCTCTGCACATGGTCTCGGGATGCGAGGACTGCCCACACCCTGTACATTCATGCCTAAACTTGCATGACCCATGGGGCCTAGTACATTTGCCTCTGTTAAAGCTCCAGCATGCCCCTTTTTTACCTGAGTTGCCATTATTCCTTGTGTGCTGATCATTGCTTGATCCCGCCCGAAAGGGCGCCCCAGACGAGTGGCGGGAAAACTCGACCCCGTTTCCCCCCAACGATGGCGACTTCGCCATGCCTGACTTCTCCATTTTCTGCCAGGAAATGGAGTCGAAACAATCCCACGTCAGAGATGTGTCGTACTCCTTGGACTTACGAAATATACTATCGTTACAAAACCATTGATTGCCACCATATGTCTCAGCAAATTCCATGATACGTGTCTGATACACGGCTAATTCCACCAACAATTCGGGCCTACGTTCCCCCATAATTGCAGTGAACATTCCAAACGCTCTGCCCCAATTGCCTATCGATTCATCAACTCTGAAAGCAGCCATCTTGGCGCGCCAAACACTAGGGTGCAGAAACTCCTTTTGACCTTTTACATGCTCAATCTCATAGTGATCGGTCAGTAAGGAAAACATGTTTACATATTTATCAGCCCATATCCTTTCTTTTACCTCAATCGGGATATGCTGAACAACTTTCTCCCTCCTTGAAGGTACCGATCCCTCCCCCGCCATCGGCAATGGCTGCTTACCTGAACCGGTAACCGTGACCGTAGTCCCTGCCGAACCAACGCCCGATACTGGTTGTTCCACGGGAGCCTGCGGGGAAACAAGAGGACACGGTGCCTTTGCAGCATCTTTCGATTGCCACAACTGCTTCATTATCGCCCTGGCATCATCAGCCGTTGCCCCCTCGTTCTCTTTGCCCAACCATGCCGCCAACTGGGCAGCCAGCTCAGGAGGCATATCCTCCCCGTTCACAGGAGTGACTACCACAGGGATTGGTTGCCCCCCGTTCGGGACCGGAGTCGGGGCCTCGATTGGTGTGACCGGGTGCGCTGGGGGTGCTTCGGGAACCGGGGCCTCCCCACCCGACGCTCCCTTCTTGGCCCTTCTACCTCTCCCGTTAGGGACCACTCCCGGCAATGCTGGTCTGACGACTCTCTTAGGTCCCCCCGCACCATTCATTGACGCCATCTTCTTCTTCATCTCCGCCATGTCCTTCACCAGCATACGAAGCATCTGATCAGTCCCGACCCTCTTTCCGACCTTCTTGCCAGGCACCGTCCACGTATGATCCTCGAGGTCCTAGGCCAAGAAACTCCGACTCACTGAAAGAATAAACACAAAATTAAATCCTCAAAATTGGCTCTTCGTTCCGTCTCGAGCTCACGTGCAACGGGGAGGTGCAGCTTCAGAGCACAGGAACAAGAGGATGCTTCCTTGACTTGTCGCTCCTTTTATCCTTCTTCGGGCGGGCGTGGACCCACCTCCAATCCGCCTCCGGGGCATGGCTAACGGCGTCAGTGTCTAGGACAACCCTCTCTTGGGCGGGAAAAGGCGCGCCCCGGCTACGCCGCTTCGGGCATACCAGCCGAGACTCGCCTCCCGCCCAAAATGGCTTCCCGGGGGGATCGGGGTACTCCGCCATACGTTCGGGGGGACCGAGTGGTCGCCCCTTTCCAAAAGCTCAGATGTTTTTGTGCTCCGAAGGAGGAACGCCAAGACATTTATCAGCCATGCATTTAAATGTCTGCGAAACGATGACTGCAAGGCTTCATGTAACAATTCCAGACAGCAATGGTCTTTAAGCAGTGACCTATGCTAGTTAACAATCTGTCAGGACCTGTTCTTTGGCACACGTACTAAGTCACCCGAACTGTGACCTCTTTCTGGCATGTTCGCCATTCCAACAGGCTCAGTACCTATGGTGGTATAATTTAGCATTCTCCTGCCATAACGTTACAACACTCAAAATACAATTATACTCAAATGGGTTAATGAATTACCTACCCAACAAACTCACATCACCCCGAAAATTGCCCTGCCCTAACTTCATTGGAATACGTCCCTGCCCCCTCCGCCAGCCTTATTATCATTTGTTTTAGCAGTTATATATAGCGCCAACTCGACCTGGAGGTATCATAGCGCTTGACACGCGCACCCTGTACATTCCACAAGGACACATTCATTTATATAGCCTGCCTTCACAGTGCACATATGCCATCTCCTTTTAGTTCAAACGATTTCAGTATACCTAACTAACTTTGATCCCGGTTTGCTTCTATTTATTATTACTGCTGAAAGGTAAACATGCTTTTATGCCTTTCCAGGATACTCAACTACTTCATTGTGGTGCTCCACCTAGTATGGCGGTGACTGGGTAAGGTACATGCCATTATGAGGCATTCTGGGTTTACTAGTTTAATGGTTATACATGCACAAAACATTGATAACATATCACATATAAGAATAGGCTGCAAGATGAGGTCAAACAATGCACCGACTGTAAGTACAAAGTGGGTGTTTACGCACTGCTTGCAGGTTTTCAAAACACATACATAAAAGGCATTCTCACTTCTAATGCCAATAGATCAAACTCTCTCGCAAAAGGTATAACTGTGTGCCCATGATTGGCTATAGGATTATGAGAGGACATTCTGGTTTTAGGTCCTAGGTTTGACTGATACATTAACTGTTAAGAAGTCACACATATATAGGGGGTTTAGCTGCATCTAGAGGGTTACTTGATATCTGTGACCCTTCCCTAATGTGAAGCCCGGTGCAGAGCAGGAATATCGATGGAGAAATATCGTGGGACATAAATATCACCACAAAAATATTGTGGGGAAGATATATCGACAACAAAAATATAGTTGACAAGAATATCGACTGACAGGTAAGTAATATCGATTACAAAAATATTGATGTAATAAATATAGTTTACAAAAATATAGTTGACAAAAATATCGATTTATTAATAATGTTATGTATTTTAGTGTTTTTAATAAGAATTGGTTGTCATTTTATATGTTTTAGAATTTTACTAGTTAATAATTTATTTTAAGATTAATTCTGCGTTTTTAGTTCCGTAGCGGGTTGTGAGCTTATAGGGGAATAGGGTGGGAAGTAATTTAATTATATAAATTTAAATAATAATTTACAGTAGTTAATTTTGTTTTTTAAAATTAGAATTTTGCATTTTTAGTTCTGTTGAGGGTTGTGGGTTTATGGGGGAAAAGCGTGGGAAGTAATTTAATTATATAACATTTATTGAACTATTCATGTGTTACTTGATTAATTAATAATAGTTTAATAATTAGTTGTCAATTAATTTCAATTAGTAATTTGATAATTAATTATATTAAATGTTTAGTTAATTTTTGGTGTGTGTTGTGGTGTTTATATGTGTAAATGTTTTGAAAGGTGGTAAGTAAATATTTTGTTATTAATTAATACATAATAATAAAATAATTTCCCATAATTAATGAGTAATTATAAAATGTAATTGTGTAAATAATTGTAGGTGTGTGTTGTGGATATTATAGTGTTAAATAATTTGTAATTCATTTTTTTTATTATCTTGGTTTAAAATCATATATTTAATTTTATATATTAATTATGTTAATATTGGAAATTAAATATAAAGCAAATGTTGCTGGTTTTGTTTTTTATTGTTTTGGGATTCAGGTCTTTCCCTACTGTTGCATTCAATGAGTGGGAATAGGAATTTTTACCCCTCCGCTATCCAGCACTTTCCCTCCTGTTGCACTTACTGGAGTGGGAATCGTGATTTTTACCCCTACGCTATCCAGCGCTTTCCCTGCTGTTACACACACTGGAGTGGAAATAGTAATTGTTACCCCTCCGCTATCCAGCGCTTTTCATACTATTGCACTCACTGGAGAAGCAATAGTAGTTTTTACCCCTAAGCTAGCCAGCGCTTTCCCTACTGTTGCACTCACTAGAATGAGAATAGTAATTTTTACCCCTACGCTATCCAATTCTTTCCCTACTGTTGCACTCACTAGAGTCGGAATAGTAATTTTTACCCCTCTGCTATCCAGCGCTTTCCCTACTGTAACACTCACTGGAGTGGGAATAGTAAATTTTACCCCTCCGCTATCCAGCGATTTCCCTACTGTTGCACTCATTTGAGAGGGAATAGTATTTTTACCCCTACTCTATCCAGTGCCTTCCCTACTGTTGCACTCACTGGAGTAGGAATAGTAATTATTACCCCTCCGCTATCCAGCGGTTTCCCTACTTTTTCACTCACTGGAGTGGGAATAGTAGTTTTTACCCCTTCGCTATCCAAAGTTTTAACTACTATTGTTATTATTTTGTTATTAAATGTATGTATTATTATTTAATATAGTTTAATGTGTTAATTAAATATATATTTTTTTATTCTAAATAATCTATATATGTGTTTATTTCATTTTAATATAATTAAAAAAGTGCATAAATTCAATAAAGATAATAGTTAATAAAATGTATTTAAGTAAATATATGTATATGTACAAATGTTTGTGTTTATATTTATTAAATTTGATATAATTAGTTAAAATATATATTACTTTTAATTAATGTTATTAATATTATTAATATTATTTAATTAATTTAATTAAGTTATGTTATTTTTTAAAGTCGATGTTTTGTACATCTGTATTTTTTACATCGATATTTTTGAGTCGATATTATTGTACTTACCTGTTTAAGTATAGGGAGTCGATATTTTTGTAAATGCTATTTTTATAGCGATATTTTTTTCATCTATATTTTTCACATTGATATTTAATCATGGAACCGTGAAACCCATGATGCTTGCAAGGACATTTTGGGGTGGTGCTAATAGTTTTCTCACCTGCTATTTTTTACAATTTGGTAATTCTGTATGTAGTATTTAGTTATGCGTGTAATAAAGTACATTATCCATGATAAAGAAAAGTTAAATGCAGAGCGCTGATGAAAATTAATTCATTTTTTTTATCTTGCCCTGCTGAGTTTTCTGTCTCTTTTCCACTGCACTTTTCTGGTTAAGGCTTGAACAGCCCAGATTTCTCACAGCCGCTCTTGCTGTGGCTCCCTCCATCCTCCACCCGATCTGGACACCTTTGAAATGAGATGCAGCTGTGGTTCTTTATTGTAGCTACAATACCGTCTACTGATTCTTCAGTTTCCTTATAGGAATGTAGTTGTTTTAGGGGTTGATGCACATTTTTTACTTGTAAGGCGGCAGGGATTCTGGACTGGAACATGTAACAGCTAAAACTAGGCAGCTTTCTAATAAAAGTTTGCTGTTGTAAAAAGATTAATATATTGGCATTGGGGTGGGAGACAGAGGCTCCATAGTTCCTCCTGAGCCAGGCCTTGAATCAACTTAAATTATGGTAATAAATGTGCGTTGCTCAATGAAAATGATAAGCCTCTTTGGAAATGTCTCTACTAAATCATTAACCATATCTGAGTGAGAGACCTCCATGTAAGTGGTTCAAACTGCATTTTAGATGTTCCCAGGTAACTCTGAAGGACGTCCCACAGACACCCCTGTTAAGAGTAGATGTTCTGCTGTTGCAATGTCTGTAGCATGAGTCAGGATGGCTGTGTTGGTGCAACCTTGCTGAAGGATAGTTCCATGCAGATAAAAGATGCTCACTAGAAGCTGCTAGCAGTGCTCTGTAACAAAACTCTCTAGTGTTCAGGACATTCTAAGCGTTCAAGACAGGAATGGCATGCTGGGCATAGTGCCTCCTGCTAAACCAGGATAAACACATGGAAGGACTTGGGCGGACAGGATCAAGTCCTCAGTTCTGATAAATAGTTAAAATTGCTAGGAACTATAAGCCTGCTCAAACATTTCTACCGAGAGGTCGTTTTGTTTTGTTTATTGGAGACCCATTGATAGGCTCCTTGATGGTCAAATTTAATAATTTCACAATAATGTTACGGAGAAATATGTTGACAATTCCCCTTGTCTTGTGAAATGATAGCACATGTTTTTTGTATATTATTTGTTAGTTGTATGTTTTTACAATTTCTTTTGTATGTTGCGTCAAATTGTTGTGTAATCATGCACTTTTTGATTTAAGTTTCTTGTTGTACTCTCATGGTGAGTACGTTCAAGACATTGATACTTCTCTTGACTGAAGTGATATCTACTTTTGATAAAATTGATAAATAAAACGGCGCAATTTATCGCCAAGATAAACATATTAAGCTTTGTTTATCTGTTTTCATCCCAAATCAAAACTGTGTGAAATGAAATGAAGTGTGGGTTCCTTTCTCTTTTTTACAAAGTTGCAATGTCTGTAGCATGAGTCAGGATGGCTGTGTTGGTGCAGCCTTGCTGAAGGATAGTTCCATGCAGATGAAAGATGCTCACTAGAAGCTGCTAGCAGTGCTCTGTCACAAAACTCTCTAGTGTTCAGGACATTCTAAGCGTTCAAGACAGGAATGGCATGCTGGGCATAGTGCCTTCTGCTAAACCAGGATAAACACATGGAAGGGCTTTGGGATTTACATGTCAGGCTGGGATGAAGAAGGTTTGCAAGTGCACCCTTCAAGCAGTCCAGTGTTCACCATTCCCATAGTCTGGCACACCCTCAAAGAGCTTGACACAAACCGACTAACACATCCTCTTTACCACACGTCATGAACCCTAAGCAATGCTTCTAAGAGGCCAGTGTCATGTATAACATTATTTCATTTAGTAACACTCAATAGCTGTAATGTTAAAACTACAATGAGAATTCACAGAATGCTATACACTGCTGGGTAATACTATTTGGGCAATTTCAGTATGGCTGGAATTGACATACACATACACAGCATCAAAGTATTTGGCACTTAAGAGTGATAACCACACACACACTTGCGTACTGTATCTTCACACTAATAACATCTCCAGAAACACTCACCTACTTAGCCAGAAAAAGACAACCTGCATCCCGCAATGCCCACCTACTCCTGCACTTCCCTATATTAAATAATGCGTCATCCTTAAATTTGATCACACTTCTATTGACGTTTACCCTCTTCCACCCTCCCACTCAGTGAACCTCTATCTTCTACAGCCCTGGGTTCCTTCAGCATCACTCCCTTACATTCTTCTACTCCATACGTAACTCGACTAAGTCTAATGTATTCTCTGATTTTCCTTGTATTACTCCAGAGTACCAGAATAATCAAAAAAGTGTCAAAGGATGGGGACTGTTTTTCTCACCTTCGCGCCACTCAAATTCACCATATTTACCAGGTGTTCCATTCATCCAGCTAGAAGCTTGGCTCCGCCTCTTCTGATGGCCCAGCCTCCCAGATGAGTGCATAAAATCCTGAGTAGTACCTTGGATTGAGGCGCACGTTTAGAGCACAATTTACGTACACTCGCAGGAGCCCATATGCTAAAATTCCATCAAACACTATGGTATGCATGATAGAGGACACGCATAACACACTTTTTATCGAACCAACTGGGTTTAAGACAGGCAAATGATTCCCCTTTTCTTTTATGTCAACAGCAAATAAATACATATAGCAGCGGTAATGGCATCCAGAAAAAGAGTCATCAAAGAATTATGTTGAAAAAAGCTTGCCAATGAGAGCAGGTATGACCACAATGTATAAATGATGAACAAGCACATCGATTGCCCAATCCAATAGGCAGACCAGACACATGAATCTGTCCCCTCTTTATGTCCACAGCAGAGACACCAGCACCAAGATTGAGAGCTACAGCAGAGCCTTACTGCCTATAGTTAATAAACTGCAGCAGGTAATGCACAAGGCTATTGTTGAAAATCTAAGTTTTAAAAGGATACACACAATTCCAATTGTCCTTTCAATGTACTTCACCTGCAGCGTCCTACAAAACGAAAATAGTTCAGCCGTGAGGAAGACCTTCTTTTAATCCTCCCAGTCCAAACACGAAGATCGAAACGCGTTGGCACACCCTTCACTCACCTCCCTACCTCACAAGGCCAAGAGTATCGCTTTATCCAAAGCAAAGACAATGTTAGGAACTGAAATGTTTAACCAATTAACAGTAGTGTAAACAAAGACAAGCCATTTAAAAGTGTTCTCTGACCTATACCCCACTTTCTTGGACCATGCATAGATACAGTATCGAGGACAAGTAGGCAATATCCTGATACATGTGTATAATGTTGTAGGACCCATTGATTTTTCAGACGTATTATTATTGTATCAATGTTTTTGATTCAGGCACTGTATATAGCTATTGCACCCTCTTATTTTGATGTATGAAGATGTAAAATATTAATGCATCTAGCTTGATTGAGACATATATATCAAAAACAAAAGAAAAGTGAAATAGCTATGAAGTAAAAATCTATTTCTAATGAATGTTTGAATTGTAAATTGATTACTTCACAATTTGATCAACTTTTCGATTGCTTGTTGACCCACCTAATAGAATGGTTACAGGGAATCTAGTGCATTAGTTGAACTGCGAAGTAGGGATGAGGTTCTCCCCTGAATTTATGGTCTTAAAGGCATTTTGCTACATTTAATGTTTATTAGATTCCAGCCTATAGATTCCATATTTGAATCAATCCCCGTGTTCTAAAAACTCTTTCTTACAGAGGCATTTCTAAAACATTAGTGTTTAATCCAACTTTACCAGCAAAGACAATTTATCATTACCATTCCAAAGATATGGAACATGATGCAGCTACTCCTTTCTAATCAGGAATTACAACTTAAATGTATTTTGAGGAATTCCCAATGTTAGTCTATGAGAGGTGTAGGCCTCAAAGCAAAAGATTTTGACTGTTTGTCAGCACCAGTGTGTAAAAAGTGAGCTGTTTTAGGGGCTCACTGGTGCAGGGGTTCACCTATATCTGTCTACTGGTACTTAAACCAACATATAGAAATTGGCACTGAAGCTGGAATATCAAATAGCAAGTTTACTAATCACTTATGAGTGGGACTACATCGATACAACACCCTCGGGCACTGTATTAGGTTGTCCAAGGAATATAGAAACCAAGGGCCTTTTATACCCTATTTACCGCTGAATATGCATGGGGACTCAAAGAGGAGGTACAGGCATATACAGGAATAGTTATTGACTAACATGGGCAGACAGAAATTGCTTTTTCATCAAAGTGGGAGGGGAAATAATACTGCTTACTTCAGTTGAAATAGCCTGACAGTTACATTCTAAAACAGGTGCATTCTAGCAGCTGCAGGCCTTTCTGAGCATGCGCAGTCCTCTGGCTCAGTACTGAAGGAGTTAACTACAGTTGATGACTCAAGAGAAATAGAAAGGCAAGCAACAGTGAAGATGGCAGAATCACATGGCTAACACATGACTAATGCAAATGGATGCCACAAACAAAATGGCTTAAGCTCATGCTAATAGTAATTACAGTGATTTCCACACCAGGACATGCGCAGTGCTCTGGCTGAATACTGAAGGAGTTAACATCTGTTGCTGACGCAAGCAACAGTGAAGATGGCAGAATCACATGGCTGATGCAAATGGATGCCACAAACAAAATGGCTTCAGCTTATGCTAACGGTAATTTCTGCAATTTCCTTAGACAGTCCTTTTAGCATTAGCTGAAGACAACGCTATGCAATAGAGGGAACATGAAAGTTATTACTTATATCCACTAACATTGGTTGACTAATCTCTTGATCAGTTACTAGTCGGGCACTTATATTCTCAACATTTCGTATAACAATATTTTGATAGGCTTTCTAGTGTTCTTCTCTATGAGGGCTATAGTACCAATGATATGTTCGGGGCAGAGTAGTATTTATCAAAGTGTGCACAAAATATTTTTCTTGCAGACAAAACAATATACCAAATGCAAATATTAAAGTAAATACACATATTGTCACAAAAACAATCTTTGTTTTTGTGGACAAGGAGGACCAAACGGGGCAATGGAAATTAGGACTAGGAGCCACAAAGGGCTGCTCCTCCTCAAAAATGGGATGACCAAAGAGGTACATTGCTAACAAAAAAACAGTACTTGGGAAATTGAAGCCACTGTACAACCAGCCAGAGGGGAGTCTTCTCCCTGTGTCCATCTGAGCCTCGCAGGCAGGCTCTTATCATTCGTCAGGTGTTCATTTCACCCACAGTGGAGCTGCACAACTTGGAACCCAGAAAAACAATCACGGGCCAAGCTAAGTAAAACGTTTTTCTTTCAGGATAGGGCAATCACCCTCCAGGGCAAATACCCTTAACGATCCTGTCCAGTATCTCAGGCAGTGCACCAGTATTCTTCACTGTAATCTAACAGGCACCAGAGGCACAGCACCTGTACCGTGATCTCAAGCATTTCCCTAACTCCTTAGTTGCTCCGCTGGCGCGCTTCTCTTTTGTCGAGGCCGCAGATTGTAGCCAGCGTGCCCAGGCACCTCCTTATCAACAAACAAAGGTGCAGACTAGCTTTTACTTGGGGACCCGAACTCAGAGGCCTGATTTACAGATCCAAAGCAACCCTTGTTTCAGAGGGGGTTACCTCAGGCAAACCCGCCTTTCTCCTATCAGTCTGTGCCTCTCTCGACTAGGCATAAAACAATTGGAATAAAGCAAAGCTTTGCGTCCTGATTTTTTGACCCTGTCTTTCACCCACGATTTTTCCGACAGTAGTAGGGATACAAGTTTCTACCGGTCTTCCACTTTCACAGCTGTTATAGTTGCCAGCAATGCCTGTGATGGTTCCCTTCACTTCAGCTCCAAGCTGGACTTGCGCTAAGTCCCCAGGCTGGATCTGATGTCCGGGCTCCTCTGGCAATGGTTGTAAGGCAGCAAGTATTTGTTATTAAACAGAAAAGAAATCTTTAGACACGACATACAAATAATCAATCAAAAGAGGATATTCTTTTTCAAAAACACCCCTATATTATTTTTCTGCAGAACCTCAAAGAAATTTCAAACAACTATTCTTTTTCACGATACATCTTCTACTTTGTTAACTTTCCCTATTGTGCAAAACTGCAGACACTTCTAAAATTATTTTCCTTGCATAAGAACAACCATGTTTTGCCCTTTATGACCATGCTCTCATATTATAGGTGTAGCAGGAAACTCTAAAACGATGAATGTAACAGAGATCCATATTACATGAATAACTAATAAATTAACATAACCTAGTGGACACATGAATTATATGGACTAACTAATGAGAGACTTGTGATGCCTCTGCGACTTATGTAGTGTTGTAATAACATCAACAATAATGGTGTTGCCACCTTGGAATTTGGAACAAAACCCCCTAATCATATAGTTCCCCTTAAAGGTCATATAAGGGAACATCAGTCTATTCTACCCATATCTAATTTCAATTTTATGAGTTTACAGACAGGATGGGCTGTAACATGGCGTATTTATTTATTCATTTTGTTAATTCTAACACTTTGATCAAACATTATTACTTAAAGGCCAATTAGACGTGCACTGGTGAGGTGCTTTGTCTCTATGTATTTAAGAACATATTCACAGCATCCTGTGAAATGAATGAATAAAGCTAGCCCAACCAATTGTCTCATAGCCTCTCCTAGTCACCATAGACAGGCCCGAAAACGAGAGAGAGAGAACACAAAAACAAACAAAAACCAACAAAAATACAGTGTGTTTCTTAATTGTACTTACTCTTAATTTGCATAGGAGCCTAATTTGTCCAGGAACTACCCCCCTTCGACAGTAAGTAACCTAAGCAGGTGACCTCCTGTCAACAGTATTTACCCCCTTTTGCAGCTGGAGGTAAATAGGGGAATCCATATCAAGGAGGCCATATCCAATACTATTGGACTGTACCACTTTGTAAATTTTAGTGTACAAACACATTGAGCTAACTAAAAAACATTAATCCAATAACCAACTACCAATTCCTTTAGCTATTGTACTGTTTTAACATGATGGTGCATGAAAGTAAGTTTAATTTACTTGCCTCCTTTTCTTAGCCCTGGCGCACTAATCTTAAGTTAAAACCATTATTTCTGTATGCATGGCAGAGCTGTTCTCCACACTTGGCCCACAGACGCTGCTGCCCCTTGATAATGTTATTCAATAGGATAAATCTCACCCTGCCTATCTCCTACACTTGCATTATTTCTCAAGAAAACAGTGATATCCCCATCTGCTCCTACCAGAAAATGCAATATCTCATTTAGCTAATTTTATCTAAAATAGATCTGCGGTGTCCAATCTTGTTCCAGGAAGGCATAATCAAGGCCATATGTTCATTGAAACAACTAAGTAAATTCTTCCATTTCTTGAATGTAGTTAAATTACTAATGACGATATCCGAAATATTATTAAAGGGAATAGAGAATTAATTTGACCCTAATTTTCCTAGGCACAATATAGCCTCAGACATCATTAGAGCAAGGTTTACATTACCTGTAGTGTTTTATCCTACAATGTTAGAATCAGGAAATGTAATTATTGCAAAGGAATTAATTTGTTAAACTACTCTTCAACATCACAAGCAGGTATTATATCAATGTTTTTCCTATTTAGAACAAGTGTCACTGGAGTGTGCATTTGCTTAACACGTGTTATTTGCTGTAGACCAAAAGAGAAGCAAATCTGCTGAAAAGGATTATGTTCCCCGTTCAATCAAATACAGCCCTGTTTATGTATTTATTTGTATTATTATTAAAAGGGCTATACACAAAATGTACAACTTGCATTTACAAAATTATATATGTACATATACACATCAAGAAATGCTGTGATGCTTTCATAGCATAATGTAGGCCCCTAAAAGTGGAAATCACACACTGTCACAGTTCCTAACCTCAGATAAAAAAGAAAAATGCTCAAAAACTCCATGCATAGACATTTTGCTTTCAGTAGTGCTGGTTAGTTCTAAATACATAACTTGGCCTCTGACCCTTAAAATTTTTGTCCCCTGTCTGAACATGGCTATCCCCATGTGGCCATCACAGTTCCAGTGACTCTTGAGAAGGATGACTAAGGGGCTGTCTCCGGTGGTGATAACTATTGCTGTCTTATTTTGTTGTATTCCCGTGCAATGTGTTTTCTAGCACCTAAAGAACTTGCTTAAAATGTTAGTTTTATAATGCCTTAATGTGCCCAGAATTCTTGTGCAAAAAAGGCTTGCAATGTAATTCACATAGCTGTACAGCTACTCTTTGCATAACTTTTAATGGCCTTTGTATTTGACACTGCAGCCATTAGACCGTACTACATTTTAAGTGACTCTAAGAGACAGTAATATTGTCATTGTTAGAGTAACTAATACTCCCCTTTTTAATTTGGATGCACAATATATTTAACAATTTAAACATTGAAATCTTAATGCACAATTTGCACAGGGTAATTTTCTACAGTGCTAAATATTATTGATTTTTTACAGTGATGTTATTAGACATTATAAAGATCATGATAATGCAAAAACGATTTTAGTGCAGTGAATTTAAATAATTGTTTATTCATGTAGTCATTTCTTTAATAATGATCACTAACCCTTTTGTTGATTCTACATATGAAAAGCAAGACTCATTTCTTTCCTTTTGTCTTTAAATGCATTTATTTATAACACTTACAAAATTTCTTTTGAAACTAAGCACAGAAACTTTACTGAAAGACAGAAAATGTCTTTCACCTTTGAAAAAGCAGTAATTATTTACCATCAGATCCACAGATGTGCATTTGATGGTACAGGACCCTTTATAATGCCATCTGTTTCCAAAACGACAGCAATGTGCTGTATTCTAATGTTCTCACAGAAACCCGAAAAAGTTGATAAACCAGTCATTACCTCCCTCTACTGTGGGAGACATCTTCCTTCGGACAGACAACTTGAGCAGCTGTTAAAACCTCTCTTTCTGGTGCTGGGAATGAGGCTTAGTTAAACACCAGGCATTCCAAGCCAGTCAAAATCTATTGTTGGCAGTGTGGTAAAAGAAGGACACTTTTATTTTAGCAGCAAACAATTACTCAAAATATTATAACAAAATATAATACTATAATCAAATAGTAGTTATTTCAAGTGTAAAAAATAGAGACAAAAATCTCCTCATTGCCAGTCTTTGTTTATTGTTATTAACAAAACAAACAAAACCAGAATCTTGGCCAAGCAAATCCAAACTCAAGAGTGCCACTTCAGTGACCTTACCAAAGAAGACAGAGTCTAGCCCCAGACCTTTTCCAAAATACGCCGAATTACCCGTTGGTCTGGCCGAGTGCTAGCAAACACTCTGTGTCTTTACCAAATCATAAGGCATGCCTAATACAGGTGTCTGCAGGCTCACCCAAAACACGATAGGGTAAAACCCTCAAGCCTTTACAAGAAGAGACCGAATTACCAAATGGCCTGGCTGAACACTCAAGAGCGTTCCGTATCTCTACTTACAAATTTTACTAAATAACAAAAGTCTCCAGCCTCCACCTGCCAAGCTCTGGGTTGACCTAATGGTCACTGCAATACATACGCCAAAAGAGATCTCAGTCAGGACCGGCCATCACCTGGAGGGTCAAATTAGGAAAACTAAAAACACATCGGTCATGCAAATCAAAGGGTCTCCTCGTGCAGGGTACCTCCTCAATAAATTCCATTCCTCCGTCAAGACCGCTCTTTCGGATGGCCGCGTCTCCGATGAGTACCTGTTTGGGTGCCAATTCGTGGAAAAAATTAGCCTTTTTAGGGGCTCACTGGTACAGGGGTTCACCCTAATCTATCCAATGGTCCTTCAACTAACATATGAAATATCAGATGAGTTTATTAATCACTCATGAGTGGGACTACATCGATACAACACCCTCGGGCACTGAATGAGGTAGTCCAAAGAATACAGAAACCAAGGGCCTTTTATACCCTATTCACGAGTAAGCATGGGGACTCAAAGAGGAGGTACAGCCATATACTGGAATAGTTATTTACTAACATGGGCAGACAGAAATTGCTTGGTCATTAAAGTGGGAGGGGAAATAATACTGCTTACTTCAGTTGAAGTAGCCTGACAGTTACATTCTAAAACAGGTGCATTCTAGCAGCTGCAGGTATTTCTGAGCATGCGCAGTCCTCTGACTCAGTACTGAAGGAGTTAACTACAGTTGATGACTCAAGCGAAATAGAAAGGCAAGCAACAGTGAAGATGGCAGAATCACATGGCTAACAGATGACTAATGCAAATGGATGCCACAAACAAAATGGCTTAAGCTTATGCTAACAGTAATTCCAGTGATTTCCACACCAGGACATGTAAGACATAAAAGTAGATGTCCTACCTTTTACACAACACCCTGGCCTAACGGCTACCTTTGCCCTACCTCTGGGATTAAAAAAACTATGCAAATTACTCCAGTGAAATTAGATTTCTGCTTTATCTTAATAGAGAGAACATCGCCTCCGACATATGGTATACTACCTTTTCTCCCCCTTCATTTGGCTCTTAAATAGGACAGACTATATTTTTGCCTCTCAAGCATTAGCAGAACACTACCTAGATTCATACTACCATGTCAGGTCATTTGCCACACTGCATGTTATATATTTGCAACACATTAGACCCAAGATACATGTCCGGAGACACAATATATGCAAGGTGCCTATGGCTTAATTTCAGTATAAATAGGGTACTGCTACAAATAGCAGAATAGGATGCAATGAAGGTGGTGATGATAGGAGCTCAGCTGCTGAAAATATACAGAATGTGCAGGTAATTGCAAGAATATATTACAAGACTAAAAGGTAGGTGATTGCCATACTGCAGGAAGTGGTACGTAAACTGGAACTAAATAGGAAACTGTTTAAATGTGCACATATGTATAATGACAAGTGAAAAACCAGACACTTTTAATATACATCATGCAGCCAAAAACTATACAAAGAAGGAAGCAGGCCCGGAAGGATGTGTACTAGTTTGTCAGCAGGGAGCCATTAGGCAACCCATCCAATGAATATTGGACCACAGTTGGCAATTACATTGTACACAAGAAACAATAAATAGCATCTTACATGATCACTTTCTATGCCATATCTGAAAGTTATTGGCCAACAGTTAATTAGAGCTTATTTAGATGACATGGCATGGTTGTGCTTTAAAGCAGAGCATAGAGTCTAGATGCTCCATATGCAGAGAGGAATCGCTATCCAGACTACAAAATATGAAGCATTGGATGACCACTGGCCAAGATGGGCTTCCAGGCATATGCCAGAGGATTGCTCAATAAAATCCTAGATGTTTGTAATGAATACCTCATGAGAGGCTATCCCACTGGCACTATGAAGGAAACCTCAATCAGAAAGGTTCCCAATCAAGAAACCATTTTAATAGAAAAAATCCCTAACATGAAACTATTAAAAAAAAAGAGGTTCCCAGTCCTATTAAGGTCCTGGAGGACTGTACGTCATATAAGCTGTTATCAATGACTCCAGCTCATACCATGATACCAAGTAGAGTCACAGCTATACAGATACTATGGGGTATATTTACAAGCCCCATTTGCCATCATAGTGTCACTGGCGTAGCGCTGTTTCCCGTATTTACAAGGTGGTGCTCTGCCACTTAACATGGCTTAATGCCAACTGGTAAATATGCCCCTTCCTACCGCAGTCCTCTGCGGAAAAGGGGCGTACAATGGGTGTTGCAGTGAGCGTACCAACGCAACGCCCATTGGTTTTTGACTCTGCCCCAGATTTACAAGGCTGAGGTAGCACTAAAACCTAATGCCAGGGAATACCTGGTTTTAGCATGACGATACGAGGAGAAATTATGAATTTCTCCTTGTTTTTTGCTCTTTATATGTGTGCTGCATTCTGCAGCACTCATAGAAAGAGCAAAATTACCATTATTGATTTTTTATGTGCAGGAAGGTGTCTATTACTGTTATGAGCACCAATGTACCCCAATCTAGGCCTAGGTACCTACACAACCTTTTACCTACATGTGTCTTACCTTTCTCTGCATAAAGGTTCTAGCACTGACCTTTTACCCAGTTATGTGTCGTATAAATGTCGTGTGGTTTTCTTCGAAAACTAGCCTCACTTATTGTGCATGAGGATTTTTATTATCATATCTTTATCCCCTGCCCAGGACATACACAGCAGGATTAATATATTCTGTATAATAACACAGCTATTGTTATCCTTGGATGACAGGCCCTCAGTACCATTACATATCTAGGTAAAACCCCTGAGGGTAACTTTTTGGATATAAAGGAACCCCATCTTCACTGGGTAACCAGAGGAGATGCTTCCACGCTGACACAAGACCCTGAGGTCCCTATGCACAGAAACTCCAGTACACAGTGGTCTGACGTACCTTGCGAGGTGTCTAACTCGAGACCAAGACAGGGTCCTATGTTCTCGCCCATCAGGTAATGGGGTTGGCTCTTTCCTGGAGATTCTTGGCTTTACACCCTCATACATGCTAGGTACACTTGGGTACATTTAGACAGGGTCCACATAGTAGGAGTATGCTTGAATATTGCCATGTATCGGTATGCCTGCATATATTCAATTTTTTAGCACCATGATATAATTCTACCTCTTATTTACTCTGTTGGTACTTGTAATCTTATACATCTGTTTCTGTCTAATGATTGTCATGCTCGATAGTTGCCAGAAACTATTCGCTCCTTGGTGAGGTTAGGGGGCTTATGATGGCAATGTGAGCTAGCTGAACTGAAGGCTCAAATATCCTTTGGGGTGTCTAGAACCAGTCTGGACAACAATCCCTTAGTTTCAGGTTGTCTAAACGCGCAGATCCTATATAGATTTGTAGGAAATACACAACATTCTGGCACATGAACAATCGCCCCTGCAGTACAGGCACCCTTGCCACATGGTGGCAGGTGACTGCGCTGGTGCTAGGCAGATCTTTTTGCGCAAGTGCTAGGGGAAACACAGAGGTGTGCTGTATCCTTGTGAATAAGGGGTATCCCTGTGTTTACAACATTTCAGAGTGCGTCCTTGCCAAATTTGGCATAACACCACACTCCGAAATATTTAGGTAAAATAGTGAACTTGGTTCATTTGTATTAGTCCTGATATATTCCAAAACACAATCATTGTAGGCCAGCACAACTATAATGCTTTATAGAACTGACAGAAGATGAGTATGCAGTGGCCTGATTACACAATCAGAAAGACATGGACCATGCATGAGTCAGGATGAGTAAATACATCTCTGATTGTGAGGCCCTGAAGTGTGATATGCAAAACAAATCCACAGTATCTCATCTGATTTGTGCTCTAATATTGAAGCCTTTAGCCTAAATATGCAGAACCGAAGTGAGGCATTGTGGTGCCAGGCAGGTGAGCTGCACTACATAATTTACCAAAGAATGCTTTTGATCCATTCATGGATCTGAAGTAAGGTATTCTCTCTGTTCCAAGGATGCTCTGAATACTTGAAAAGTTTGGAAATTGGTCTGGATTGCATACTAATTGATCCACGTCCACATGGTTTATTCTTTCTTGGGACTGCAATGGCAGACCCCAGATCTCTAATTAAGGTGACACACGATCCAGAGATATATATAAAACTGAACATAGACAAAATAATCTCTAAAACCATGTAGTACTGTTGAGACTGCCCTCTCCTCAATGACCAGAGTTGCTGTCATAAAGATGCTGGTGTTGTCACTATTTGTATACGTCTTAAGAGAGGTGTACTCCACCATTTCCAAAATGCAGGGATGCACCTGATTTGCAACCATACAGCACAGTACTGTGTTTTTGCCTAGCGCTGGCACAAAAAAATTGCTCCCTAGTGCCAACACAGGGACTCTTGCACCATAGGGTAAGGGTGCCTGCATTCCGAGGAATAATTTTTATGTGCACGAAGAATTCACTTCCTTCACGTAAACAATCAATAATGACAATGTGTTACTTCCATGTGTCCTGTGGATTGCAGCTCCCATCGAAGTATCAAGTTGTCATTATTTAATGATTACTATTCCCACTCCAGTTAGTGCAACACTAGGGAAAATGTTGGATTTCTGAGCGATGAAATGTCCTATTCCCACTCCAGTCTATGTAACAGTAGGGAAAATGTTGGATTGCAGAGGGGTAAAACCTACTATTCCCACTCCTAACAGGGCAACAGTAGGGAAGGGAATGGAAGGAGTTACCATGAGGATGTATCAAATATACTATTTGCACTCAAGTCAATGCCCCATACAGTGGGAAAAGTGTTGGATTGCAGAGGGGTCAAATGTTCTATTTCCACTCCAATGAGTGCAACAGTAGGGAAAGTGTTGGATAGCAGAGAGGTAAAATGTACCATTCCCACTCCAGTCAGTGCCACATTAGAAGCAAACACTCTTCAACAAAATGAAATAAATACAAATCATTTTGTAGACAAGTAATAATATAAATATGTAAGAAAATACTAATCCATTTATGTTAAAAATGTAATAAAATAAATACATATTACAGTATTAAATACATGTCATAATTAGCTAAAGATATTATAATTAAAATAAAATATTTTTCATTAAAATATATAATTGTATTTAAACATCATTTAACAACCCAAAAATATTTATTAAATAATTTTATTGTAGTTACTTTCCTCCCTACACCCTTAAAAGCTCAAAACCCTCACCTAAAACTTAACTTTAAAAAAAAAGTTATTTATACCTTTAACATACATTTTTATCAATTAACAAATTCTCATTAATTCCAAATTAATTATTACTTACTTATAGCTAATTTATTTCCCACAATATATCTCACACTCCTAAAATTTAACTTAACAAAAAATTATTTACACACATAAAAAAATTAATTATCAATTTACTAATTATTATCAACTAAAATGTAAAGGATAAATTAATTTAAAAAATGTACTTCCCGCCCTATACCCCTACAAAACCCACAACTTCAAATGTAATTGCACAATTAACACAGGAGGAGAAGGAGCAAAAATAGTTTCCCCGCTATGAGTCCCAAAATGAGAGGCAGTCCGCCAAACACAGAGTGCACAAAGTTTGGAAATATGCCTAGGACTGCTTCAAAGGGAGCTAACAGTCTTAAATACATGTACAATACCACTCGTATCAGACATGTTTAAGATATGACCTAACATTTCTGAGAAATGTATAGGACAATTTGTTGATAAAAGGGCATGTATCTATGCTGAAGTCCTTGCGAATTGCAGATCATACATTTCTTTGGCCGAGGTCAATGTCACAGTTTATTGTAAAAGAATGAGTTTCATTCTGTTTAAAGAATCAATTTGTATAGAAGAGATGTTCAGTGAAGGTCATAACGGCGACTCCTGGTCTGTCTTGGTTTTTGGAAACAATACTTGCATACAGCAAGTGACCCTGGCTGACACAGTTACAAGATAGGGGGTTCCTGGTAACATGCCACAGCAGCTGTGATCATTGAACATAATATAACTTCCATTAGAAAGTTGCCTAAAAATCGGATCAGTCACCACAGCTGGTGAACCTTGCAGGTGGCAGGATAAGTTGTTCGAGGAACCATCGTAGGCCCCATGTAAATTAATACCCTGACATAGGAGAGAACCGCTTAGTGCATTTTCACAATGTGTACCACTAAGAAATACCTCTTTCCCCCACTCCAACATCTGTGTGTGTAAGGTAATTCCCAGGATGTCTTGATGTATTATTTACCCAACCTTTCATACACGCCTGCTGGTATATGTATTAAGTAATACTGAAAATGGAAAATTGTAACAGGCAGAGTGATTGTACCATATATTATCCATTCTGTTGCTGGTTTCTCAGAAACAGTTAATGGCAATCTTTCCAGTTTTTCAATGCTCAGCATCATATAGTCTGCTCACTCTGTGCCAGTGTGAGTTGTTTATCTGTAAGATTGAATTCAGAAAACAATGATGTTGCGTCCCAGCCACCCGAGAACCGCCGCCAGAGCGCCCCAGCCACCCGAGAACCGGCCGCCAGAGCGCCCCAGCCACCTCAGAGCCGGCCGCTCGCTCCGATTTTCCCGCCGCTACCTCCCTGTGGCCCGCCCCCTGCCACCCATTCGCCGAGACCCAGCCGACCCGCCCTCCCGGCTCCCTACTTATGACACCCACTCCCACGCGCAGCGTTGGCGCGCAGCGGGCGCGCCGATTGTGCGCCGAATTTGCGCCAAAGGTAAGCCCGTCTGCGCCTGGACCGCGCCGAGCGCCAGGACCCCTGGTCCCCACCGCCGATGCAAGACTTCACGACAGACCTACAACGCCGCCACTCTCAATGCACTCAATGCCGGCCGGAACCCTGCCTGCTACGGACCCACCCCGAGACGCACCAACGGACCCTTCGCCTGCAAAGCCTGCCGCTTCACCTGCTACCGGACCTGCACCGCCCCCGCTGACTCAAACACTAACAGCAACCACCTGAAGTGCATCCTGCTGAACACCCGCTCCGTCCACAGGCACGCCGTGGAACTCTGGGACCTGCTCGACGCGTCAGCACCGGACGTCGCCTTCCTTACTGAAACCTGAATGAACGCCTCCTCAGCACCCGACATCGCCACAGCCATCCCGGACGGATACAAGATCACGCGGAAGGACCGCGTCAACCAGATGGGAGGAGGCATTGCCATTGTACACAAGAACACCATCCGCATCTCGACTAACTCCAACAGAACCTTCTCCGCCGCCGAGCACCTGCACTTCCAGATACACACCGACCCCAAGACCACCCTCCGAGGCACCCTCATCTACAGACCACCAGGACCACGCACACAGTTCAGCGAAGACATTGCAGACTTCATCAGCCTGCACGCCCTTCCCTCCGCTGGATACATCCTCCTAGGGGACCTCAACTTCCACCTGGAGAACAACAATGACAGAAACACCACCACCCTGCTGGACAACCTCGCCAACCTCGGACTCAAGCTACTGGTGAACACCCCCACCCACTACGCCAGACACACACTTGAACCCGTCTTCTCATCCAGCAAGCATGTCTCCTTCAGCCACGCCACCGGACTCCACTGGACAGATCACAGCTGCGTCCACTTCAGCTTCAGTAGAACTACGACCCACCACCAACCGCAACGGGTCCCCCGCCGCAGCTGGAGCAAGATCACCGCCGAGCAGCTCACCGCCTCCCTCAGTCAGAACACTCCCACCAGCACAACGGGCCCAAAAAAGCAGCCAGCAACCTCACCAAGTGACTGACCACCTGCGCCAATGACCTTGCACCACTAAAGAACCCTCCCAGCAGACCCGGCAGCAAGAAAACCCCCTGGTTCACCGACAAACTCAAGGAATCCAAGAAGAACTGCCACACCCTCGAGAAAGCCTGGCGGCTCGACCACACCACAGACAACTGGACCGCCCTCAAGCACGCCACCCGCAAACACCATCAGCTGATCCATGCCACCAAGAAGACGGCACTCAAAGAACGACTGGACAACAACGCCCACGACAGCAAGGAACTCTTCAGCATCGTCAAAGAGTTCTCCAACCCCAGCGCCAGAACCAACAACATCACTCCCTCGCAAGACCTCTGCGACTCACTCGCCTCGTTCTTCCACCGCAAGATCGCCGACATACACAACAGCTTCAAATCACAGACCACGTACCCTACCACTGAACTAACGCCCACCACCACCACCCTCTGCAACTGGACCCCGATCAGCACCGAAGACACCACCCGCACGATGAACTCCATCCACTCCGGATCACAAACTGACCCGTGCCCACACCATGTCTTCAACAAAGCCATCGCACCCCATCTCCGAGACACCATCAACTCCTCCTTCCACACCGCCACCTTCCCGGAGAGCTGGAAGCTTGCCGCCCTCCTGAAGAAACCAACGGCGGACCCCACCGACCTCAAGAACTACCGTCCCATCTCGCTCCTTCCTTTTCCGGCCAAAGTCATCGAGAAGACAGTCAACAAACAGCTTGCCGCCTTCCTCGAGACAAACGGATCCCTCGACCACTCGCAGTCCGGATTTCGGGCCAACCACAGCACCGAGACCGCCCTGATCGCAGCCACCGACGACATCAGAACCCTGATCGACAACGGGGAAACAGCGGCCCTCATCCTCCTGGACCTCTCCGCAGCGTTCGACACGGTCTGCCACCGAACCCTAGTGAAGCGCCTCAGCGACATCGGAATCCGAGAGAAAGCGCTGGAATGGATCATCTCGTTCCTCACCGGAAGAACCCAAAGAGTCCGCCTCCCTCCGTTCAGATCCGAGGCCACCAAAGTCATCTTCGGCGTACCACAAGGATCTTCTCTCAGCCCGACCCTCTTCAACGTCTACATGAGCCCCCTCGCAGCCATCGCACGCCAACACAACCTCAACATCATCTCCTACGCCGACGACACCCAGCTGATCCTCTCCCTCACCAACGATCCCACCACCGCCAGAGCCAACCTACACGAAGGGATGAAAGACGTCGCCGACTGGATGAGGAACAGCCGCCTTAAACTGAACTCAGACAAGACGGAAGTCCTCATCCTGAGATCATCACCCTCCGCCTGGAACGACTCCTGGTGGCCCCCGGCCCTGGGCACCGCACCCAAACCAACGGACCACGCACGCAACCTGGGCTTCATCCTGGACTCCTCCCTGTCAATGACCAAACAAGTCAACGCCGTTTCTTCCTCGTGCTTCAACACCCTGCGCATGCTCCGCAAGATCTTCAGATGGATCCCCACTGAAACCAGGAAGACCGTCACCCAGGCACTCGTTACCAGCCGACTGGACTACGGGAACGCCCTCTACGCCGGAACCACAGCCAAACTCCAGAGAAGACTCCAACGCATCCAGAACGCCTCCGCACGACTCATCCTGGACATCCCCCGACACAGCCACATCACCGGACACCTGAGAGTACTGCACTGGCTCCCCGTCAGCAAGAGAATCACGTTCAGACTCCTCACCCACGCACACAAGGCTCTCCACGGGCCCCAAGTACCTCAACGACCGCATGACCTTCTACACGCCCACCAGCCAGCTACGATCGACCAGCCACGCACTCGCCACCGTACAACGCATCCGCAGAGCCACCGCCGGAGAAAGATCCTTCTCCTACCTGGCAGCCAAGACTTGGAACTCCCTCCCCATTCACCTTCGGCGAACCCAAGACCAACTCTCCTTCAGGAAGCAACGCAAGACGTGGCTGTTCGAGCAATAACATACCCCTCTCCCCCAGCGCCTTGAGACCCTCCCGGGTGAGTAGCGCGCTATATAAGTGCTGTGATTGATTGATTGATTGAATTAGACGCCAAGGCACATAGCCTGAACAAAGGTTGTGCATCTTCCAGCCCAATAGCATTATAGAACGCAATTGTGACTGACCATGTTGTAAGACCAAGTCCTGTTGCATTTTATCTATGGCAGAAGATACTATGCTGTCGAAGAATATATTCTGGATGACAGAGTCGTTAACCCATTGTCAACTACAGAGAGAAATTTCTCTAAATTAATACGATCAATTTCTCGTATTCGTTCTTTAGTTTCTGCTTGCGTAATTTTCCATGCTTCATTAAAAGCAGCATAGATACCGGTGTATATAAAACGTTTATGACGCGGTTTAGCAGGTCCTTGTAGTAAGTCCCTCAAATCAACCCCATCTTTAAGTAAAGATAAGTGTTGTTTTACTTCTTTTAGTGTAGATTTTTGTAGCCACTCACGGCACAGTTTCCCCATACTATGTGATGGTGCTATCACTGGATGTTGTCTCTGGACATATCTTCGATCTGGCCTAGTGAATTTGAAACCCTGGCTTTTGTTCAGGAATCTATCTTGACAGGTGTTTGTGTTTGTGGGCCAGAATAACCATTTTTTCCAATTAGGATCTGTTCTGTTTTCAAGAAGAATAGTGTGTATGTCGACCACCCCCTCTGAAGAGTTTTTATTATCAGTTGTAGGTGTAGGTATGGACTGTTTGTTTACATCTTTTATCTTGGCTAACCCAAGACAAGATGTCTGTTGAACAGTGTCATTTAAAAGCATGATTTGTTCGGGGATCATGCAGGCTCTAAATAAGGCTTCTAATCCCTGAACCTGCCAGTCTTTTGTGCCCCAAACAGATTTTGTCTGAATGCTGTCTTTCCAAAAGTGAAAGCCTAGTGAAGACAGCTGAGCATAAAAGGCCACAGAATAAATTTGCTTGGTATATGTCAACATACTTTTCATTCCTGTCTTAGTAACATTTTTAAATTAAAATGATTCTGCATTTGAAACATTAAAACCTGAAAAGTACGGAAATTTGCCATAAAATGTTTTTGAGCTACCCTTTGGTGGTGTGGGACAATGTTCCCATTGATTATAAGTTAGGACATTTTTAGGGTTTGCAGATTTATGCAAGAAATGATGACCATAGTGATTATAACAGTACATTTGTTCATAATCTGATGAACCTTCTAAGTATTCATGATTTGTACATTTTGCAGATATTTCAAAGTCTGACATCATATTGTTTACAGTCTCAAAGTCCCAATCATCAGAAAAGGTACTAGATGAAACAAAGTCACTCAAGGAAACCTTGGATTGGTGTAGAATCTTCAACAGCCCTACAGGACCAAAGATGTCATAATCAGTCCTGTCCCAAGCTATACCACCAGGTATAGGAACGACTGTGATGTTCATTGATGACAAGTCTCTTTGTTCACGATAAGATGATTTGCGTGGTTTGAGGAGTAAGTTGATGTTCTTACTTGCTGTGTCCTTTTTACTATATTATCCATTTATCAGCATTCCCAAAGTAATTACCAGAGTCAACCAAAGTAGAAGAAAAAGTGCACCCAACACAATCCAAAGTTCAATCCATGGTGAAACCGTAAGTCTTTTCCAGGTGATGAAAAAGTTCTGTTCCTCGTTCTTTGAAAGTTCTTTTTGCTGGCGTCGTTTCAGGTTCGCTGGGATCCTCGGAAAACCTATCAAAGTAAATGAAATAGCAGCAGGCAGTTCTGTCAGTTGTAGGGATTGCATTAGAATTTGTAGAAATCGCTGGAACCACTTGATTACTTGTTACATTTGTATATTCAGATGCTATTTCATTGTAGACAGGTGTTTCTTGATGAACTGTTATTTGGGTTTCACGAGGTACAAGTTCCATGGCTTTGTTGCATAGTCCTTCTTTTCACACTGCAGATTCTTCAAAGGTGATGAGTCTCTCAGTTTGAACCTCTTGGATAGTAGCCAGATTCGGGCGTCTGCTACATCTTTGGAGTCCACTTGGCATATTACTTAGGATCGGCCACATGATGTGGCTTGACCAGGTTGATGGACACAAACCTGATCTCCTTTTGTACCAGCAAGGGGCGTCAGTATTACTGTTCTTGATCCGTTGATTGCTAGGACAGGTACTGGTTGTCTGTAAGAAGGCCCAAATTCCTTCTTGTCCGCGATCTTTTCTCTCACTGGATCCCAATCTTTGGAATCCAGGCAGGCCTTGCCGAGATGGGTGGTTTCTCTTCAATGGTCGTTGGCTTCAGTAACACGTTGCTTTGGCTTTTCCTTATTTCATTTAAGTCCTGCAAAACAGCCAAACGATTTTTGATATCAAAGGGTTTTTGTTCTACCACTGAAGTGTGATCGAGGTCCTGAACAATCATTCTAGTTCCAAACAGGCTTTCATATGGAGTGATACCCCCTAGAGAACTTCTTGGCAGATTGTTAAGACTACGTTGGACACTTATTAGATGTTTGACCCACCCGTCACCCGAGCCTAATACCCTAGCTGTTATAGGTTGCTTTATGTCCCAGTTTTTTCTCTCCACTTCTGCATTTCCCTCAGAATGGAATGGACTAGAGTATCGCAATGCAACGCCAAGATTGGCCATGGCCTCTTTGTAAGCCCTAGAGCTAAACACAGGACCCTGATCAGAATGTAGCGTGCCGACTGCGTATGTGCTGATAAAGACTCACAAATCTTTTTAACAGTTCGAGCATCAGCCGAGCGCTGAGGCCACATCCAAATGAATCATGAACACAAATCCACTGCGACCATGAGATATTTATAGTTAGCATCACGTTGTAAAGGACCGCAGTGGCCCAGGTAACCGCAGGCTAATGGTTTATCTGAAATTAACAAGGTTGTCTGTGCAGGACGTTTCACAGTAGAGACTTTCATCTTTTGGCAGATTCCACATTCCAAAACATAGTTTCTGGTTTGTTTCCTCATGCGCAGCCAACAGTATCTTCGTTTTTAATAATGAGACTGTGGCGGAAACACCTGCGTGTGAAGAGGCAAGCCCTTCATGTGCTGCTAAGATTAGTCCTAATCTATGTTCCATGTTTGGAATTACTCTATCCCCCACTCCCGGGATTCGAGCAAACAGAACATTAGTTGCATCAGTTATATAAGAGTATTTGAGTGGAAAACCTTTCGGTAATGATTTATCACTGCTTAACAGCTTGCATTATTTTGCCGTCTATTTTTGTTTTTGAATGAGTGATTGCAGCTACAGAAGCCGTTTGCATAGCTGTCTTCGCGGCTTCATCAGCCAATGAATTCCCTGCACTGATGACTCAATGTATTTATCACGTGAGTTTTTTGTCGTTTTTTCTGTAACAGACCTATTTGTTCCCAAAGCAACCTATACTTGATTGAGCCACCTTTTGCATCTTTCAAACCGTTTTGAATCCAGTTCTGCAAGTATTTATTGTAATATTGAACGCAATAATATGAATCGCACACTATGAGTGTGGGGAATTCACGATCAGTATTTTCAACCGCTATCTTGAATGCTTGTAGTTCTGCTCGCTGAGCTGTACAATCTCCTAGAGATTGAGTTTTTGTGACCATTGGTCGGAATTTGCCATCTCGCCAGCGACCTTTAACAATCGCCATGCAGCACTATAAGCTTGTTTACCCCCAATTGTGGGTTGTGCTGATCTGTCAGTATAAATTATATAATCATATTGTTCTAGAGGTAGAATCTCAGTAGGCAGAGGACATTCTTGTTCGTATTGCAGCAATTCTTGTCTTTTCAAATAAGGCTCAAAAACGTATTCAACGTCTGTCACAGCAAGAGAATAAACCCATTGTATCCATCTCTGTTGTAAAGCTTTTGCATTCGGAATGCTCGCCTTTGTCACTGCCTCTAAGGCAGGTGCAGGAGGTACGACCATTATGCGTTTTCCCTGTGCGAGGGCTCTCTCCCTTTTTTGCAGTTTGAACCGCTGTCAGAATTTTTTCTGTAGAAGTAAATTTAATTTCTGCTTGTGCATACAAGTGTGATTTATAAGCTATTGGTACTTTTTCTCCTTCATTAAAGGTTAAGTAGGAGAATCTGCATCGTCCTGGAATGATTTACATCACTAGGTTGCATACGTTTACGATTGTTTGTAAATGTTTTGTTGCTTAACATGTCTGTTTGGACTGAACGCAAAATTTCAGTGAGTTTTTGTGTCCAATTAACTGTTTTAAAATCAGTTTTGATTAATTCGTAGATAGGTTTAACACTTTCTGCGTGATTTAGAATGTGAGTTCTTCGGAAATTTAGGAAACCTAGAATTTACTGCAAGTTTTTCAGCGTTTTTGGAGGTTGGAGCAGTGCACATTTCTCGAGAAAGTTTGCTGCCAGGCTTTTGCCTTCACTTGATAACTACTATCCTAGTAAAAGGACCTTGAGGTGGGCAATTCTTGATTTATTGAAATTGAATTTATACCCTTGAGAGGCGAAACCAAGAATAATGGTATTCACTCTGTTCAAGTGCCTGTCCAAGTCATCGTCGGTTAGATAGATGTCATCGACATAAAATAATGCCTCATCATCATATGTTTGTAGTAACTCTGTTACTCTGGCTGAAAATAACCCTGGACTATTCTTGAATACCTGGGGGAGACGACTGAAGCGACGCTGTGTCCCCATAATTGAGAAAGCGGTCAAGTACCTACTTTCTGGTGCAATGTTTTGACAGAAGAAACCGTTAGAAATGTCTAATGTGGTTTTATATGTTTTTACGCACAATGTTATTCGTTAGTGCTGCACTGTGTGCATTTTGTACTGCAAAAGTTTTGCAACAAGAGTTTGAATGTCTGTAATCCAAAAGTAGACGATACGTATTGTCTGGTTTGGACACAGGAAATAGAGGATGGTTCATTGACGAGGTGCATGTTTCAATCACCCCTTGCTATTCAAGATGATCTAATATCTCCCTGACCTGTTTTTTAACTTCTTGCTTAACTTGGTACTGCCTTTCTGCCTTTGACTTTTAACTCATCCCATTCTACATGATTTTTGTATAATGCAGGAGCCTGGGCTACTGCCCATTTCCTGGCATAGGTATATTTTTTATGAATTGGAATATGATTTGAGATGGCTGGCATAATAATGTCTTCGCCATGTGGGCACTCCCTGACAAATTCAGGTGGCCAGTTTTTTTTCAGCTAGAAGGATGTCATAACTGTGTGAGAGTTTCTCCTAAAGAGTGCTCTTATCCATCCGGAGTGTAACTTCATATGACTTATGTGGGACACTAACCGTGGTATCTGCAGTTTCAACTTGGATGTACTCATTCAAGTCCACTGTCTCCAGATGATCCTTCAAGACATTGCGAGCTATGGTGACTTCTTCTACGCTGTCCAACATTGTCTGAGCCCACTCCCCGTTCTTGAGTTGTGTAATCAGGATGCTCGGCATGTCTGATTTTTAGATCTGCTACCACCTTCTTTTTGGTGAATTGAGTTTTCTTATTTTTTGGAACGTGTTGATCGTCTTTGGACTTCACACGTTCTTCCTTGAGTTCTAACCGTCCTCTTCTTTTGGATTTCTGTGATGAAGTTTGAAAGGTACGAGAGGAACGTGTATCAGTATCTTGATATCTATCAGGTTGTTTAAAATTATCCCTGTTCCAGAGGATATACCTCCTTTCAGAGGGCTCCTTTTGAGGAGACCTACCTCTGGAATGAGAATGCTTTTCTTTAGAAGTTTGTTTAGTGTTCTCCCACTTCTTTTTAGGAAGAGTAAGAGTTTCTTTAATAAAGACCTTTTCAGGACTTTCAGTCAGTTGGGGTTTCACTGGTTTACCAACTAAACTGTCTCTACCTAGTTCTTCATAGGATTTTTCCATTATTCTGGCTAGTTACTGTGGTTGCTGAGTTACATCAAATTCTCAACATTTTTGGCAGATCGCCACAGATGCTGCTTTACCTTTAATATTAGCTAATATTATTGTAGAGACCTGTTTGAAATCATTCAGTAATTTCATACCTAAATTTAAAGCAGGCTCTGCCCCATATTCATTTTGAATCTGTTTCAGGACATTTTGGAGTATTTTACGGGAAAAAGGGGTCTCTGAGAAAAGCATGACTGAGTTACTTTAATGTCTAGCGTTAAATTAGTGCCTTGCCCCACGTGGGCGCCATGTAGTGTAGTTCTTATATATTCAATAGGCTCTGAATATATATTAGACGTAGGACTGAGAATATTTTAATATTGAATATATTAAACTTAATAGTGAGTGCCAGCTAGCTCAGAGGTCACTAGAAACTTTCTCGAATTCACAAGAAGGGATTAGTTTCTGACAACCGCAGAAACATGACAACTTTGTTTCCCAAGAATAACAAATATATCTCTAAAGTTGTGAAAACAAAACAATAGATGAGTATTTCACTCAGTCATTCATGCATGCTTCGTTGCTACATAGTTGCAGATAAATAGAGAGACGGGCGTTTTCAATAAAAATGTTTATTGATCAGTCTTCTTTCTCATGCAAGAGAAGTGAACTGCTACAATCGTAATGCAGGCTGCAAAGTATAATGCGTACAGTGAGAACAATATCATAAAATAATACTGTAAGAGCATTGTATGGTTCCTAAGCCATAAAAATACATACATAAATAACAATGACTAAAATACTCAACTGGTGCTTCTAAAATACGCCTACCCCAATTTACCTAACCTAGGTCAAGTACGCTGGAAGAAGTAAGTATTGTGTAGCTTATAATTTTAATTTTCTTTGCCAAGAATCTATCCAAGATTTCCCTAGGTACTAATCAGCTCCATACCTTGGTTAGAATGAAGGAGGTCTGGTATCTCTGTCTCGGGACTCGAATTCCCAACACCCCACAAGGGGAGCTTGGAAACACTGGAGCTGGATTCTTGGCAGGAGAAGGGCAGCCTCTGATCAGTGCGTCAGCTGGAGGGTCGCTTCCTTCAGGCACTTGCTGTAGCAAGCTGCTTCGGGCAAGTAGATATCGAACTGCTCTGCACCACCATATCTTGCTAGAGTAAGTGAAGGTATATTTATACATTGAAGGTGTCTAGGAATGCCATAGTTTGATGTAAAGTCGGGCACAATAAAGTCAGGAAATGAACCACTAAGGAATGGTTGTTCTTTGCAAAGTACATGAGTTCTTGGACAAATCAATATTCAAACAAGGGGACGTTCCTTAACTGCTTAAGCCGATTTGCCAAGAAATATATATATATATATAGAGGCAGACCATTTACTAAAAACATGTACAACATTAGTTAGAATATTAATTTTATACAAGAGTTGCAAGCTCTGTATCATGAAGCAAGTACATAAGTATGTACCAACTATCTTAGCAAAGGACACATGCTTATACTATTCAGGAAATCACAATTTAAATTCATCATAACATTGTATTATACTTATCAGTGCAATATTCTCTCTATCCTTTAATTTGCTTCTTTTTCTCACAAATGGACAATAACCAAAATGACTCTAATGGGTCACAAAGCAGAGAAAATACTTGAGATAATCATGGAACAAATGGTGTTATCGGCACACATCTAATGTTTAGAACATAGGGGTCTATTAGGATGGTGGTTGGAAAACCATCCCAACCGCGATGGTAGTGGAAATCAACCGTCCGCTGGTACAGCGGCAAAAGCAGCGGTCGGATTTGGATCAACCGCCAAAAATCCCCGATTGCGGCGGAACGATGCAGCGAAAGACCGCCTGTAGCGGCGGTCGGATACGCGGTGGAGAAACACAAAACTGCTGCAAGGCCAGCGGAGTGACCGCAGGTCAAATTAGGATTCCATTGAGGTGACAGCCGGACGGTCCACTGTTTCCAACCACCGCGATCGCAAACAGTGATGAATGGGAGAGCCTGCGGAAGGGCAGTTGCATAGCCACTGCTGCGGACGCTCCGTGACAAATATGGCGGTCGACAAAAAAAACATACAAAAAGGCCACCAAGTGCACATATCAAACTAGCTCAGCCCCCAAAATCACCTAACACACCCCAATGACACACCCCCATAGGAACTTAAAAAATACAAATCCCGGGACAACCCACACAACATACCTGACAGCACTACTCCATTTTGATACACCCACATAGCTGAGTTTAAAAACAGCCCCTTCCCTGACCAGAATCTGTTGCACTACTCCAGCCCTAAAGGAACTAAACCCTGCAGCACATTGGATAGGCAATATACCACACATCTCACCAGCACAACAACACACACACACCACCTACACCACCCCTCCATCCCCACCCCCCTCACAACTGCACCTAAAACCATTTGCACATCACACACCATGGCACAAAAGAAAGGGCCCAAATTCACTGAGAGTGAGTTATCAGTCATGGCAGATTAGATAATCAGAGTAGAACCACAATTGTTTGGTACCAAGGTCCAACAGACACCATTAGTCATAAGAGCACAAAAGTGGGTAAGGATAGTTGACAAGGTCAATGCAGTAGGGAACACCCCGTGCAGCAAGCAGGAAATCCAGAAGCAGTGGCTTGACCTGAAAAGGACGGTGAAAGAGAAAATCAACAAGAACCATAAGCTGGCTCAGATGACTGGAGGTGGCCCTCACATTCCACCAAGAACATTCACTGCATGGTAGGAGAAGGTGCTTGCCTTACTGCATCCAGAGAGTCTCACAGGAATAGCCGGGGGAGTGCAGGCTGGTAAGTACAAACAAATGTATACCATTACACTGCTACCTACTGACTTGCACAGCTACAAAGCTACGCCTCCTAGTCCCAATTACATTCATCAGCACCACAATACCCAACACCGGTCTCACAGATGTTACATACACTCCATCTGAATCACCCCAAAGGGAGCCAGCAACATTCACAGGGTTGAATGTATACAGGCAGCCAACTCTCACCAGGCCCCTTGTTCCTCAGCTCAGCAAGATGGAGCACTCCCACCACCCAGAACCAAGTGGCAGACATTGCATTGCTCATTTCAAACTAACAGGTGGGTAGACATCTTCACAGGAGGTGGTGTTTGGGTGTGGAAGGCTTGCACTGCAACTCCCACCAGGTCCCCCTGTGTCACCCCTGGGTAGGAAGTAGTACTCTCCCCCCGTCCCGAAGCATGTGGCAGCCATTACATTCCCCTCTTCAAAGTAACAGGTAGGTAGCCTTCTTAACAGGGAGGGGTGTCTGTGGGTGGGAGGCCAGCACTACAACTCCCACCAGGCCCCTTGTCCCACCATGACCAGGTTGTAACACTATACCCCTCAGAAGCATGTGGCAGCCATTGGATTACAAAAACCAAACTTACAGGTAGGTAGCCATCTTCACAGGGAGGGCTGTTTGGGAATAGGAGTCCTGCACTACAAATCCCACCAGGCACTCTGTCCCACCCATGAGAAGGATTTAGCACTACACTCCCCCCAAATGCATGTAGCAGCTATTGGATTAAAACAACCAAACTTACAGGTAGGGAGCCATCTTCACAGGGAGGGCTGTTTGGGGGTGAGAGGCCTGAATTACATCTCCCACCAGGCCCTTATGTCCCACAGTTCAGCAACATGGAGCACCCACCCCACCCCACCCCACCCAGAAGCATGTGGCAGCCATTACATTCCCCTCATCAAACTAACTTTTAGGTAGCCATCTTCACAGGGAGGGGTGTTTTGTTTGGTAGGGGGCCAATACTACAACTCCCAACAGGCCCCCATGTCCCACAGTTCAGCAAGGTGAAGCACCCACCCGCCCAGAAGCATGTGGCAACCATTACATTCCCCTCATTAAACTAACAGGTAGGTAGCCATCTTACCAGGGAGGGGTGTCTGTGAGTGGGAGGCTAGCACTACAACTCCTAACAAGCCACCATGTCCCACCCATGAACAGGATGTAGCACTCCACCACACCCAGAAGCATTTTACAGCCATTGTATTGTTCACCTTCACTTAACAGGTAGGTAGTCATCTTAACAGGGAGGGGTGTCTGTGGGTGGAGGTCAGCACTACAACACCCAACAGGCCCCCAAGTCCCACAGTTCAGCAAGATGGAGCACCCACCCCACCCAGAAGCATGTAGCAGCCATTACATTACCCTCATCAAACTAACAGGTAGGTAGCCATCCTAACAGGAAGGGCTGTCTGTGGGTGGGAGGCCAGCACTGCAACTTCCAAAAAGGCCCCCATTTTCCACAGTTCAGCAACATGGAGCACTCCCCCCCAGCCAGAAGCATGTGGCAGTCATTGTATCTCACCAACCAAACTTACAGGTTGGTAGCCATCTTTACAGGGAGGGCTGTTTGGGGATGGGAGGCCTGCATCACAACTCCTACCAGGTACCCCTATCCTACCACTGAGCAGGATGGCGCACTCCCCCACCCAGAACCATGTGGCAGACATTGCATTGCTCACTTCAAACTAACAGGTAGGTAGCCATATTAACAAGGAAGGCTGTTTGGGGGTAGAAGGCCTGCACTACAACTAACACCAGGCTCCCTGTCCCACCAATGAGCAGGATGTAGCACTACACCCCCCCCAGAAGGATGTGGCAGCCATTGTATCTCACCAACCAAACTTACAGGTAGGTAGCCATCATCACAGGGAGGGCTGTTTGGGGGGGGGAGGCTGGCACTACAACTCCCTCCAGGCCCCCTGTCCCACCCATGATCAGGATATAGCACTACACCCCCCTACAAGCATGTGGCAGTAATTGTATCTCCCCAACCAAACTTACAGGTAGGTAGACTTCTTCAGAGGGAGGGCTGTTTGGGGGTGGGAGGCCTGCACCACAACTCTCACCAAGTACCCCTGTCCCACCCCTGAGCAGGATGGAGCACTACACCCCGCCCAGAAGCATGTGGCAGCCATTGGATTACAACAACCAAACTTAAAGGTAGGTAGCCATCTTAACATGGAGGGCTGTTTAGGGGTGGGAGGCCTGCACTACAACTCCCACCAGGACCCCTGTCCCACCCATGAGCAGGATGGAGCACAACACCCCCACAGAAGCATGTGGCAGTCAATGGATTACAGCAACCAAACTTATAGGTATGTAGCAGTCTTCACAGGGAGGGCCTTTTTTAGATGGGAAGCCAGCACCACAACTCCCACAAGCCCCCTGTTACACCCCTGCGCAGGATGGAGCACTCAAACACACACCCAGATAATGTGTCAGAAAAGCACCCCAATGTGACAACAGAACAGGTAAGTAGACAGGGCATGCACACCAACATTCCTCTCAAGAAGCATGGAGCCATATGTCAACACCAGCCCTCACATCCCACCAAAATTGACACAGATCCAATAGGGATGTATGACATTATAACGCGTGTTATTACAACGCGTGCTTTTACATCGCGGTCGTTACAACGACCGCATGTAACAACGCTATGCCATTACAACGCAAGTCTTTACATCGATTTGCTCTAGGTGGAGTGCTAACATTAATAAAGGGTAATTTACTATTCCAACTCCAGTCCACTTATCCGTAGGGAAGGTGTTGGGATAGTAAACTACACCATTTTTAATGTTAGCACGCCATCTAGCACAAGTCGATGTAAAGACTTGCGTTGTAATGGCATAGCGTTGTTACATGCGGTCGTTGTAACGACCGCGATGTAAAAGCATTGCGGTGTACTAACCGCGTTGTAAACGATGTTTCCCATCCAATAGCCACTTACAGTGTGCAGACAGCTAAGCGTATGTAACTGTCACTGCAACAACAATTTGACTAAAAAAATCACATGTTGAATAAATTCAGGGCACAATCATGCACATCACCGAGTGCTAGCTGTAAGTTCTATGAGGGCAAAGCTTGAAGAACCATATGAAAACAAAGCAAGCATGGTCTATGGAAGAAATAAACCAAAGCATATGACAAGACAAAAGTATGTATGAGATAACAATGGCTAGTTCATGCTCAGATGTAAAGCCTGCCAGGCAGAGTATTCAGCAAAGATGCCGCTAATCGTTAGATGACAACATTGATATGTCACACCTTGGACTGCGTGGGCATAACCTGCAAATACAATACATCAAACACCAAGCTTGATGTGTGCACGTCAATGGCCATTTACCCACTATCCAACAGGTTACCAAGAACTGACTGCAGAGGATGACAACACCAACCTGCAGAGCCAGTCTCCACCCCTGGAACATGGACTCTCTGATGATGACTCCCTGGATTTTGAGGATGCGAAGCAAGAAGTCAGCCCATCTGGCATGCCAGGGTGAAACAGGGCCCAGGACTTCACTTTCCCTCCAACCCCACATCCCCAACAACAACGAAGCTGACTGCTGCGGTTATGACCTCTGCGGCCTCCACCAGCACCACCACCACCAGTTCTGCCTGGAACACTCTCCCTGCCCTAGAGGATGACCACCCCACCCCACCAACTGAGGAGGCCAGGGAGAATAGGCAGGTGAGTACAGTGGTGAGGCAACAGGTCTTTGACAGCAGGGCAGGTGGGAGGGCAAGTGGGAGTCAAAGACAACAGGACACTGGAACTGTAGCCCTAGCTAACATCACCAGAGTCCTTGGGGCCTACGAACAAGCCCAGGGACAAACGGGCCAGGCTCAGGAAGATTCCTGTGAGATCCCCTGCTGCTGAGATCCATAGACACCCGCATGGGCAAAATCGTGGACGTCTTGGGCCAGCTAGTGGCGGTTCTGAAGACAGGCCTGTGGGCCGAACAAAACCTCCACCTCCCTCCTTTGGCCCGCAGGATGACAGTTCTACATCCTCCCCTGCAGCCACAGAGAGAGGGAGTCCTCAGAACCCACCGGCCCACAGCAAAGGCCCCCCTGCCTAACGACCAAGGGGCCGTCCAAAGAAATCCAAGGGAGGAACCCGTGGCAAAGCACCTCACAAACGCCAGTCAAGGAGCCAGCCATGATGGCACTCCTCTTCACCATTGCATTGACTTTGTTGACTGTCCTTCCCCATGCTGCCATGTTAATGGCATCCGTCTGTTGGACTGGATCACCACATCAATGTGGTGACTACTTGAATATCTCATCATCCATTACTGACAACTCACTGATTCCCTATTCACCTTTTTGTAAATATTCACTTCCCTGTCACATATACCCATTGTAAATAAACACTCCTTACACACCCATGTAGCCGTGTCTGCTCCATGCTTATCACAGGATGTACAATGTTGACCATGATTACAATGTACCAGGAGCACAGATTGTTTGCAGGCAATGAGAAGCTGAAGGGACCCAGGAAAACACAAAAGATAAAAAATCATGTTTTAGGCGGTGGCATCACAGCAATTACACAACACTTGTCATCAAGGTGCTCCAATCAGCAACAGTACCGACATAGACATCATGTTGCTGTGCATAATTACACTGTCCCAGAAACATTAGCAGCAAGCACAGAGCCAACGACAGAGAGCAGTCACTAAGCTATCTTAGGCCTTTTCACCAACAACAACATCAGCAGACAATGGCCCCGTTGTACATTTTCACTCACCTTCAAGGGAAGTAGTGATTGATGAGCTGTAGACGGAGGCTGACACTTTCCTCCTCTCCACTACCCCTGGACATGTGTGGGTTTGCAGGCAGAGGCCTCGGCTGCTCATCAGCATCCAGAAGCAGGGGGATCTCTTTGTGCAAGGCCAGGTTGTGGAGCATGCAGCATGCAACTACAATCTGACACCCCTTTAAGGGCGAGTACCTCAGTGCACCTCCGGTCTTGTCCAGGCAGCAAAATCGTGACTTCAGGAGACCAAAAGTATGCTCCATCACATGACGTATCCTCCCATGGGCATCATTGTAGCGGACTTCAGCGGGGTCCTGGGATTATGCAGTTGGCTCAGCAACCAAGGCCGGTTGGGATATGCAGAGTCACCTAGGTGTGAGATACACATACTGATCTTGTAATATAACTGTGGCAGAGGACAGCATGCCACACATACAGCACTCTACTTGATTCTGCGTACTCACCCACAATGCATGCATGCCTCGGAAGCAGATTTTCTATCAGCTTTGGCACAATGCTGTTATGTAGGATGTACAAGTCATGGGGTGAGCCAGGAAATTTGACACAGACGTGTGAGATGATCATATCTGCCTGGCACGCCACTTGCACATTGATGGAATGGAAATGTTTCCTGTTCCTGTAGATTTGCTTACGTGTCTGTGGTGGAACCAGGCCAACATATGTGCAGTCAATGACACTAACAACATTAGGGATGTGGCCACGGGCATAAAAATCACCCTTCACACCCGCCAATTCATGCCTATTGGGGAAAAGGATGTATCTGTCCTGTAGCTCATGATAGCGGACAGGACATCACATAGCACCATCCTGAACATAGGTTGCGACAACCCACCTGCGGTGGACACTGTGTACAGGAATTAACCAGTAGCAAAGAAATGCAGGGCCGCCATCACCTTACACGTTGGTGTCAAAGCAGTCAGATACGTTCTGCAAGGCCGCAGTTGGGGCTCCAATAGAGCACATAGGTCTTGTAGGGTGGGCCGATCCAGATGGAATTTCCGTATGATGTCCTCATTCTCCATGTCCACCAGCACTGTGAAGGGATGATGCACATTTTGTCACCTCCTAGGTGAGATGAAAGGTAGGTGGGTTGACACATTTCAATTCAATCCCCCTATGAGAAGTGTCCGACATCTTACATTTTGACTGACACAACGCCAACAATGACTGGCATCGCTGTTCAGCTTACATCACAACTTACATGTAGAGACACCTTCAGCTACACTTGTTGTACACTTTTCCACTGTTCACACAGTGAGTACCTCCAGAACAAAATCAGACTATGTGAATGCCCAAAGGTATATGTCCACATCTTGCAGTATAAGCACTAACAGTAGTTCATACAGCATATGTGTGACACAACAACAATACTGGCTCCTACCTAGCTGCTGTACCTGCCACACCTTCTTGCGTAATTCGAACAGGACACACATCAATAACAACATGAACACAGTCTGTGCATTAAGATCAAGTATGTGCATGAGCCAAGGAAACTAGACAGTTAATTTTGCACAATATGCAGTCAGACATTCATAACTGTGATCTGCTTAGCCACATCACACATTGACATGTGTACCCATTGGAGAGTCCATCACAACACTGATCTGTGTACATACCCAGTAATATCACAAGTGACATGTGAGGGAGTACATGCTAATGTTTCCAATCATATGCACGAACATAGCATGTGTAGGCATACGTGAACTAAATGTCACATTGGCATTGTGTGCACAATCTCGTGCCATGAATCAGGTGTCAACTGTGCACTGTGGAGAACTGGCCATTGCCATTGACACAGCATGATGTGTCCATAGGTGCGGTCAACGTGCTCCAGCACCCAAATCACGGTAATTGTCAGCAATGTATAGCAACCATATTGCGGTAGCGATGGCCTGGCCCCTGTGGTGTGTCACCGCCAATGCCCACTGCACTCGCATTAGTGATATACACATTGTGAAATGTCAGTTGGCATGCTCTGCCACCCAAATCACAGTAATTTCCTGCAATGTATAGCAGCCATATCAGGGTAGCGTCTGCCTGGCCCCAGCGGTGTGCCACCGCCAATGCCCACCACACTCACGGTAGTGATATACACATTGTGAAATGGCGATTGGCATGCTTCGCCACCCAACTCAGGGTCATTTCCTGCAAAGTATAGCAGCCATATCGCGGTAGTGACAGCCTGGCCTCTGTGGTGTTTCACTGCCAATCCCCACTGCACTCGCGGTAATGTTATACATAATATGAAATGGTGTTTGGCATGCTCCACCACCCAAATCACGGTAATTTCCTGCAATGTATAGCAGCCATATCGCGGTAGTGATCACCTGGCCCCTGCAGTGTGTCACCGCCAATGCCCATGCCCTTACAGCCAAAGGGAACGGCAATTGCGGGAATCTAATGCGGGCCAATCATTGGATGCATTTGAAAAAAAGCGGACCTGGAACATCAATTGCAGCAGCTTAGAACCACTTAAATTACCCCAGAGGGCTATATATGTGTGGGAAAGAGACTCACATGTCCACTGCTTCCAGATACTGCTGCCTGACACTCCTCACCACCAACTGCTGCTGCTCCTGTGTCCTGGACCTAGTGATGGCAAGGACTGAGAACATCAGGGCCCGTCCCTTCACCACAGAGGAGCTGGAGGTCCTGGTGGACGAGGTGCTCACACAGTATGGAAGGCTTTATGGTGCTCCAGATGTCATGGTAAGTGTTTCAGAGTGGACGTGAGAGTGCAAGGAGTGCACACATGAAGTTGATCTGCTGCAGTATGTGCCTGAGAGTGTGGCTTTGTGTGATACACTGCCTACCATGCTGACTCCATGGGAAAGGAGTTTGTGGCCTATTTCACATACTTCCCTGGCTTCATATCAGGATGAGAGGGACATGCATTGTTTTTGCTGCCATACAGTGACACAGCAAGTTTGGTAAGCGTGAGTCAGGACAGAAATAGCCTGTGTTAATTGATGTGTGGGTCCATGAGGTTACTCACAGGCTCATCTGTGACATTGCCAAGAGTTTCCATGCGGAGTGTACTGATGGAAGTGTGTCTGACTTAATATTGCCAGCATGGATATCTCAGCATTAGGCACTAGAGTGAAATGCCAGAGGGTGACACTCTTGGTGGAAAATCACCTATGACACAGCAGATTGTTATACTGTTAAAATGCCCCCCTTCCATTATCATCATTATGTGTACTGACTCGCATGTGTAGGTACTGTTTGCCCTCTCATATTGTCCCTGCATGTGACATTTCTGATACCTCACGTTAAACCTCAGTGTGAGCCACTCTGGTACTTTCACCTAAATTGGTAGATTACGTTTTGTCTACAGACATATAAGATTTCATGTTTTCTCCAAGCCCTAACACTGACTTTTGAATTTGGCGCACTGTGTTCTGAGAGACTTTGAATTTGACCTTCATTTTTCAAAACAATGAACTAACTTTGGAACTTTTCCCTATGATTTTTTTTTTTTTCCAACTTCGTATATTTCATTTTTTGGCACAAGTAATCTGCTTAAAGTAGAACTATTCATAGAGAACATGAATTCTTTGAATACTTCCAGGGACAGTATATGACCACTGTCCACCTTCAAAAGTTTTATGTAATCCAACATGAAATGGTTTCGGCCTTTTTTCTTCAGTATTTACGAGCCATTTCATAAATGTATATTTTCGTGATTCATTCAGTTAAGCATCCGAATGTCAAAATATATGCTTGGAATGAAACATTGCTTTAAATATGTACAGCACCATTGCATTTATGCATCGTAACAGTTTGATGCATTTTTTTAGAAATGTATTTAGACATATGTGTAGCATGTCGTGTGTAGATATATTTTAGATATGTTATCATGTTTAGGATCTAGTAATGTCGTACATACTAAAGTGGAGTGGGTGTTGTGTGTCGATTTAGATTCTGTATGAATTTTCCCGATTCATTCCCTTATATAGGTATATTTCAAATTCCCTTACATAGGCATAGAAATGCAGTCCTTATTTAGGCATAGCCCATGCTACCCAAATACAGGCATGGTCACTTCCATCCGTTCAATTACGTCACAACAATTTCTTGGAAAACCAGACTCTTAAGCTGTAGGGACATCCCCTTGCCTGGATATTGATTTCTCCAAGAACTTATTTATTATACATGAACATCTATTCATTAGGGGTTCATTCATGACGTACATATACCCGACGTATACGTCAATACTGTCATTCCTAATCACCTTGAAGGTATAAATAAACCTTCACTTGCTATGGCAAAGCACTGTGTGGTTCGGTGCATTTCGCCTACCTACTTGCACGACGCAGCTCACCACAGCAAGTCCCGAAGGAAGCCACCTCCCCAGCTGACGCACTGACTAAAAGCTGTCATCCTCCTGCTGAGAATCCAGCTCCAGTATTTCTGACTCCCCTTGCGGGGTGTTGGGAAATCGAGTTCCGGGAAAAAGATACCAACCTCTCTCATTCTAAGGTATGGAGCTGGTTAGAAACTAGAGAAACCTTTGGCAGATTCTTGGCAAAACTAAACTTAGCTAAAACAGCACCTACTTCTTCCCTCATCCTTGACTTAGGTGAGGCACATCAGGGTAGGATTATTTAGAAGCACCCGTTGACTATTTTAACCTGTGTTATTTATGTATGTATTTTAATGACTATGTGATAGCTACAAAACCATGCTATTGCAATATTATTTTATATTGCTGCTAACACTGTACATATTCTATTTTGCATTCTGTCTTACGATTGTAGCTATTCATATCTCTTGCATGAGAAATAAGACTGTTCAATAAACCCCTTTTATTGAAACGCCTGACTCACTATAGAAACGAACCATGCACGATTGACTGAGTGAAATAGTTATCTATTGATTCCACGACTCTGAAGATATTGTTTCAATTCTAGGGGAAACAAAGTTGTCAGTTTATGCGGTTGTCAGAGACTAATCCCTTCTTGTTTGTTCGAGAAAGTTTCTAGTGACCTCTGAGTTAGCTGGCACACACACAGTTAAGTTTAATATACTCGATAGAGACATTCTGACTTCAGTCCTATGTCAAATCTATAGTGTATGTTATTCAAGTGTGCAGAGCCTATTAGGGAAACAGGAACTACACTACATGGTGCCCAACGGTTTGGTAAGGCACAAATTTAACGCTAGATACTGAAGTAACTCAGTTGTGCTCTTCTCAGAGACCCCTTTACTCCTAAAACTCCAATAGACGTCTGGAGTGGGTAAAGGATAATATCTGCATAGCTGAGTAGGACCAAAACTCCTATGTATTAGCTTTTTGGTTTGTTCAATGTTGAAGGATATAGTGTTCCAAATTATTGTGCACCTTAGCTTTGTTTACTTGACCCATGCTCTGCAACTTTCAATAAAATGGCTGATGAGGAAAACACCTCGACTGGACCTGCAGGCGAAAACGCCGTACCAGCTTTTAATATAACAGGTTTTCAAGAAACCGATCAGAATGCTATAATCATTCCTCAAAATTTAAGGAAATCTATCACTATAAAACGTATAACACATGCCCTAACATCGAGAGGTGGTAGGGCAGTTTTTGTGATAGAGGCACATGAATATCACCAGACAGAGGTATTCTATTCATGGACAGTCTTCCCAGAAGCAAATCCAGTAACACATATGTTTCACTTCTACAGAGAAAATGATCCACCGGATGAATATATTCCTTTTGAGGATATTGAAATTCCACTCACATACCAGGAACATGAGCTCTGGTTTAAAGGCGCCCTAAAACATTTAAATCACATTACCAGGCTCGGTCCACTAGGTAGACAAGGAGCAATATGTCTGGCTTTAGCCAGCTGCACACCTGACCCTGACACTGAATCAATGTCGGACGAAGAATTACTTAGTAACATACAAAATATAATAGAAATATACAGTTAAACCACAACTGTCTGAAAGTCCTGAAAAGGTCTTTATTAAAAACACTCCTATCTCTCCTAAAAAGAAGTGGTAAAATAGCAAACAACCTTCCAAACAGAAGCGTTCTCATTCCCGATGTACGTCTCCTCAAAAGGAGCCCTCTGAAAGGTGGTATAACCTAAGGAATAGGGATAATTTGAGAAAACCTGACAGGCATCAAGATACTGATACACGTTTCTCTCGTACCTTTCAGATATCGTCCCAGAAATCCGAAAGAAGAGGATGGTCAGAGAACAAAGAAGAACATGTGAAGTCCAAAGACGATCAACACGTTCAGAAAAACAAAAAACCTCAATTCACCAAAAGATGGTAGCAAGTCTAAAGATCAGACATGTCAATGATCTTGAGGACAAAACTCAAGTACTGCGAATGGGCTCAGACCATGTTGGACAGCGCAGCAGAAGTCACAATAGCTCGCCAGAACCTGAAGGGACTTCTAAAAACAGTGGACTTGAATGAAGACATTCAAGTTGAAACTGCAGATACCAGGGTTAGTTCTCCACATGGGGTAGATGAAATAACACTCCGTATGGAGGGATACATACCAAGAAAAGTGAAAACACTCTTTTGGGAGCGTCTTTCCAAAGTCTATGATATACTTCTAGCTGAACAAGACTGGCCACCAGAATTTGTCAGGGAAAGTCCACATGGCAAAGACATCATTATGCCAGCCTTCTCTAACCATATTCCAGTACATTTAAAATATACCTATGCCAGGAAATGGGCAGTAGCCCAAGCCCCTACATTATATACAAATCATGTAGGATGGGATGAGGACTCACCTCACCACAAAATCCAGTTAAAATATCAACCAACTGCACAAAGGCAGTACCCAGTTAAGCAAGAAGCCAAAAAACAGGTTAGGGAGATTTTAAATCAACTTTAATATCAAGGGGTGATTGAAACCTGCACCTCATCAATGAACAATCCTTTGGTTCCTGTCTCAAAAACCAAGCAATACATATCGTCTAGTATTGGATTATAGACATCTAAACTCTTGTTGCAAAACATTTGCAGTGCAAAATGCACACAGTACAGCATTAATGAATAACATTGTGCGTATAAAATACAAAACCACTTTAGACATATCATATGCTTTCTTTTGTCAAAACATTGCACCTGAAAGCAGGTATTCAGCTGCTTTCTCAATAATGGGGACACAGCGTCACTTCTGTCATCTCCCTCAAGGATTCAAGAATAGTCCTCGGTTATTCTCAGCAAGGGTAACAGAGTTACTACAAACTTATGATGACGATGGCATTTTCATATGTCGATGACATCTATCTGACAGACGATGACTTGGCTAGGCACTTGAACAGGGTGAACACCATTATCCTGTGCTTCGCCTCTGAAGGGTACAAATTCAATTTAAAAAAATCAAGAATTGCCCATCTCAGCGTCCTCTTCCTAGGATTTGAGTTATCAAGCGAAGGCAAAAGCTTGGCAGCCAACTTTTTAGAAAAGTGTGCGCTGCTCCAACCTCAAAAACGCAGAAAAAGTTACAGTCAATTCTAGGTTTCCTGAATTTCTGAAGAACTTACATTCTAAATTACGCAGAAAGGGATAAACCTCTCTACAAATTAATCAAACCTGATTTTAAAACAGTAAATTGGAAAAAAGAACACACATAAATTTTGTGTTCACTCCAAACAGACATGTTAACAGCTAAATATTTACAAACATGTGTAAATGATCGCAACTTAGTGATCCAAATAATTCCGGTTCAATGCGGACTCACCTACTAAACTTTTAATGAAGGTGAAAAGGTATCAAAAGCTTACAAAACACATTTGTACACACAAGCAGAAATTAAATTTACATCGACAGAAAAAATTCTGACAGTTGTTAAAACCGCTGTAGCAAAATTAAGAGCCCAAGGACAGGGGAAACGCATTATGATCATAACTCCAGTACCTGGCTTAGAGGCAGTGACAAAAGCAGGAATTCCAAATGCTAAAGCTTTACATCCAAGTTGGATACAATGAGTTAATTCTCTTGCTGCAACTGATGTTGAATACGTTTTTGATCGGTTTTGAAAACTTAAGCATTCCTGCAATGCGAACAAGAATGTCCTCTGCAAACTGAAATTCTCCCTCTTGATCAGTATGAATGTATCATTTATACTGACGGACCTGCGCAACCCACTACAGGAGGTAAGCAGGCTTATAGTGCGGCATGCGCAATCGTTAAAGGTCGTATGTGCAATGGCAAATTCTGACCTATGGTCACAAAACGCAATCTCTAGGAGATTGTACAGCTCAGCGAGCTGAACTACAAGCTTTCAAAATGGCACTTGAAAATATGGATTGCAAATTCCCCACACTCATAGTGTGAGATTCTTTCTACTATGTAATCCTACAATGAATATTTATAGAATTGGATTCAAAACGGTTTCAAAGATGCAAAAGGTGACACAATTAGGCATAAAACGCTTTGGGAACAAGTAGTTCAGTTACGAGAAGGACTACAAAACATCAACGTGATGGCGTTCACATTGAAGGGAATTCATTGGCTTATGAAGCCGCGAAGGCAGCTGTGCAAACGGCTTCCGTAGCTGTAATCACTCATTCAAAAAATGAAAATAGACAGCAAAATAATGCTAACTGTCAATACTACAAGCAAAAGCAGCGGTGCAACGTTACCTAATAAGTTTCCACTCAAATACTCATATATAATTGAAGTGATTGGCATTCCATTCGCACGAATCCCTGGAGTGGTGGATAGGGTAATTCCAAACATGGAACATAGATTAGGACTTATACTAGCAGCACATGAAGGGCTCGCCTCTGCTCATGCAGGTGTTTACGCCACAGTATCATTATTAAAATAAAGATACTGGTGGCCAGGCATTAGGAAACAGACCAGAAACTATGTTTTAGACTGTGAAATATGCCAGAAAATGAAAGTCTCTACTGTGAAACGTTCTGCGCAGACTCCCCTGTTAATTTGAGATAAACAATTAGCATGTGTTTTCCTGGACCACTGTGGTCCCTTACAAAGGAATGGCAACTATAATTATATCATGATCGTAGTGGATTCGTGTTCAATGTTCATTTGGAAGTGGCCTCAACACTCGGCTGACGCTCGAACTGTTATAAACGATTTGAGAGTATTTATCGTCACATACTCAATCGGCACGCTACATTCTGACCAGGGTTCTGCGTTTGGCTCTTAAGCTTACAAAGAAGCCATGGCCAATTAGAGCATTGCATTGCGGTATTCTAGTCCATTCCATCCTGAGGGAAATTCGGTTGTGGAGAGAAAAAAACGGGACATAAAGCAATCTCTAACAGCTAGGGTATTAGGCTGGGGTCCACCCGGGTGGGTCAAACATCTAATAAGTGTCCAACGCATGCTTAACAACTTGGCAAGAATTTCTCTAGGGGGTATTACTCCATTTGAGGTTCTTTTTGGGACAAGAATGCTTGTCCCAGACCTTAATTGTCACATATTAGTGGTGGATACTGAAAAATTTGATATCAAAGATCATTTGGCTGTTTTACAGGATTTAAATGAACTAAGAACGAAGCAAAGCAACGTGTTCCTGAAGCCAACAACCACTGGGGAAAAACCAACCATCCCAGCAAGGCCTGTCTGGATCCCAAAGCTTGGTGATTTAGTCAGAGAAAAGATCGGGGACAAGAAGGAATTTGGGCCTTCTTACAGACAACCAGTACCTGTCCTAGCAATCTACGGATCAAGAACAGTTTTACTGCCGCCACTTGCTGGAAACACGGAGAACAGGTTTGTGTCCATCGACCTGATCAAACCACACTATGTGGCCGATACTAATCAGTAGGCCAAGTGGACTTTGCCAATGTAGCAGACACACTTCTCTAGCTACAATCTAAGAGGTTCAAACTGAGAGACTTATCATCATTGAGGAATCTGCAGTGAGAAAAGAAGGAATATGCAACAATGCTATGGAACTCGTTCCTCTTGAGACCCAAATAACAGTTGTCAAGAAAAACCTGTCTACCAAGAAGTAACAAGTGATCAAGTGGTTCCAGTGATTTCAACAAATCTGGATGCAATCCCAAAAATTGACAGAACTGCCTCTGGCTAATTCATTAACTTTTATACGTTTTCTGAGGATCCCAGCGAACCTGAAGCGAAGCCAGCAAAAGAACTTTCAATGCACAAGCAACAGACATTTTTCATCAGACTTATCTGATTTCACCATGGATTGAACTTTGGATTGTGTTGGGTATATTTTTTCTTCTTCTTTCGTTGACTCTGGTAATAACTCTGGGTACGCTGATAAATGGAAGATATGTCAAAATGGACACAGCAAATAAGAAAGTCAACTTACTCTTCGAACCACACAAATCATCCCATCGTGAACAGAGACTTGTAATCATTGAACATCACAGTTGTTCCTATACCTGATGGGATAGCTTGGGACAAAACAGACTATGACATTTTTGGCCCGTCAGAGCTGTTTAAGATTCCACACTTATACAAGATTTCATTAAGTAACTTTGTTTCATCTAGTACCTTTTCTGCTGATTGGGACTTCGATACTGTTAATAATATGATGTCAAATCTAGAATGGTCTGCAGTATTCACAAATCATGAAAATTTAGAAGGTTCATCCGATTATGAACAAATGTATTGTTATCGCCTTTATGGTCATCATGTCTTGCACATATCTGAAAGTCCTAGAAATGTATTAATGTATAACCAATGGGAACATTGTCCTATACCTCCAAAGGGTAGCTCAAAAACCTGTGTTATAAAATTTCCATACTTTTCATGGTTCAATGTATCCAATGCAGAATCGTTTTACTTAGAAAATGTGAACAGAACAGGAATGAAAAGTATGTTGACCAATACCAAACAGATTTATTCTGCAGCCTTTTATGCCCAGCTGTTTAAACTAAGTTTCGACTTTTGGAAAGACAACATTGAGACAAAAACTGTCTGGGGTACAAAAGATTGGCAAGTGCAGGGGGTAGAAGCTTTGTTTAGAGCCTGCATTATCCCTGAGCCAATTATGTTTTTGAATGACACTGTCCATGGAACATGACATCAGGAAAGGGGCAAGATGGCCGCTGACAGGCTGTAGGGAGCAGTCGCACCCTCACCTCTCTCCTGAAATTTACAGAAAATTACTGAATACCGCTGGCGGCTGGTAATGGAACAATTGGGATTTGTACATGGTGAATGGTGAATGGTGCTCTACCCCACCTATATGAAGTCATCACTAACTATGCTATGGACATCTAACTGGACTTTGTGGTCGGTGTGTTGCCTCGCCACAAGCAAAGTAAGGCAATTTCAGCAGCGTATCCTTGAACTGATCCGTGGGTGAGTAAGACGCTCTGACAAGGTGAGCGCGAGACACACCATGGTGCCGAAGCCGAGGTGCCGAGGGAGCAGAAGGAAACGAATGACAAAGACAAGGAGAAAGCTGTCTTCAGCGATCCGGGGGTGCCGTCGGCTAACCTGCGGACAAAAATGAAGACACAAACTCAGAAACGGAGGCCCACAAAAAAGAATGTGGATGACCCTAAGATTAGGGATGAAACCGTAACGGAAAAGAAGGCGAAGGAAAAGGGCAACAGCGCTAAAAAAGGAAATAAGGTTCCGAGGAACAATGAAGAGATGGGTTTGAAAGAACCCACACTAAGGCAGCCTACCTTGTTTGAATCCTTTGCCCCAACGATAGCAGTGCGATCGCCAAATTCACAGCCTGCCATTGATTCAGCACTCGGAGACGCGTGCACCCAGCACGGGTCGAGCAGCGGTGAGCAGCAGCGCAGTGAGCCGGAGACACAGGCCGGTGAGAGAGCAGCAGAGCATCAGATTGCATCTGAGATGGAGACAAAGCCCAGATTCCAGTCAGGTCACTGCACAGCAGCAGACGCCAGAACAACACGAGGAGCTCACTGCAGCTCTTCACGGACGGGGGGGCCCATCACTACAGGCTTCTGAGGACCGGCAGGTAGGGAAAAACTATGCTACAGGTTCAGATTGTCAGCTGCCGCCACCCGTGATTGACAATAGTAACAGACATGAAGAGCAGGGTAAAAGCGGTGGCCAGAATCTGTATTTAAAAGCAAATGGAAGAAGGAATGATCAGGGCATAGAGGAGCAGTTGCTAACCCCCATGGGGCACTCGACAGTAGCAAGGTTAAACAAACTGCCTGCAAACACTGACCATATTATAGAGGGACTAAGTACTACTTCTCTAATCCTGAGGTCACCCAGCGATGAGTGTTTTTTCTCCGTCAATGATGAGGAAGATGAAAAGGATAAAGAGGAGGAGGTGGAGGAAGACGGATCGCGGTCAGACTCGCTTTCAACAGGGTCAGGGAGCTGTACAGATGCTTCAGAAGTTGAGACAGATGCTTCAGAGCTAGGGGGAGATACAGTACATAAGGTGTGCTCTCATCAGAAAACCAAGATCAGCAAAAATAGACCCCGGAGCAGAGCAAAGAGCTCACTAAGCCCATCACATCCAGAAGTTGAAAAGAAATTAGACTGGGATTACTCGGCTACTTCTCAGTTATATCATGAAGGGACAGGAAATATCCCTCCACAGTCCCAGCCTCAAAGTCAACCGCAGACCACCAGTCTTGACCTTGTGTATACAACGCTAAAACAAATGCAAGGAGAGGCAAGGTCAGAGAGCCGCAGAGCGAGACAGGCAAAAAAGAGAATACAGGGCTCACTACGAAAAGTTAATAAACTATACTCGGATCTTGCGGGAAGGGTTAAGGAGGTGGAAGAAAGAACTGGTAAACTGGAGGACAAAATGGTAAAATGTCAGGAACATAGACAGGAGCAGGAGAAGACATCATCAGACATTCTCTGGAAGCTCGAGGACTTTGAAAATCGTCAACGAAGAAAAAACATAAGATTATTGGGTGCGGCAGAGGGGAAGGAAGGGCAGGATGTTCGGGCCTATGTAATTGATTTGCTCAGAGGTGCATTCCCTGAAATAACTGCATGGGTTTGGGAAAATGAAGTGCAGAGGGCTCATAGGTTTCCTCTAACTCAGAGAAGGGGGAATGCTATAGACAAGCCAAGGGCGATCCTGGTATTCATAGGTAACTACCTGTTAAGGGAGGAAATCTTGAGCAAAGCTAAGCCTGAGGCCAAGCGCACCTATAAGGATACAACGTTTTTCGCTAGACCTGACTTCTGCCACACTACTGTGGAAAGACGTTGGCGGATGAGGCAACTAATAACACCCTTTCAGAACTTAGGGTGTGAGGCTTATCTGTTGTTTCCTAGCCGCCTCAAAGTAGGGAGAAATGGGCAGTTCAAGATATTCTATTCAGAAGTGAAGGCCCAAGATTACCTCATGGGGATTAAGGAAAACAGGGGCCAAAGCAGCATGACGGATCTTGTGAGGCAACATAACCGAAAATCCCAACAATAGGAGCAGGGAAAAAAGCTCAATGGGCAACCTGGTTGGAAACAGCAACATGGTGAGAAGGGGCGGCAGCGGTAGTAGGGTTTAAATAAAGAATGTAATGAGGAGGAAGGAGGGGCGGTGACAACCTGGGGCCACAGCTGTCACACATAGGTCAGGATTGACCTATTTGCCAGTAAGGGGGGAGGGTATGCCGGGGGGGGCTACCAGGGGAGGAGGGGAAGGGTCTGGGCACAGGGCAAGGCACATGGATACAACACATGGGGTTTTTGGGAGGCGATGTAAGATGGCTGAATACAAATTGCAATGAGCTACAAAGAAGAGAACTGAGCAAAAAACTAATAAAGGTGGCAAAATGTTTAAATATGGAAGGGATTTGTGGTTAGGACAATCACTGGAAGTATTTTAATGGGTACCCGAATTCTCACTTGGAATGTATGCAGGTTGAATGAGCGACATAAGAGGCAAAAGGTTTCTATGTTGGCAAAAAGTATGAAGGTGGACTTCTTACTTTTACAGGAAACACATATTTTCGGGACACAAGGGCATCTTCTGGAACAGTTGGGGCTCCATGTACTGGCATGTTCAAGACAGGGCTCCAAAAATAGAGGTGTGGCTATCTTATCCAGGCGCAGAGATATTGAAACTAGAAAGAAGCTTGAAGTTAAATGGGGGAGATGGGCTCTGGTGGAGTGCTTTATTAGTGGGGAATGGGCCACACTTGGTTCAATCTATGGGTCAACTGAAGATGACCCAGATATTTTTGATTTCTTAGATCTGTAATTAGCAACCTGGGCCCCCCCCCCCGTATTGTTCTTGCTGGAGATTTTAATATCAATGGGGCAGACGGGTTAGGGCTAGGATCTCAGGGGAAATACCAAGGTAGAAAGTGGAGGGTTTGCCAAGCGGTTCTCAGTCTGGCTAGTAATAATGCATTGGTAGATGTATGGGGTAGTCTAAGGTCAGGGGAAAAAGGGTTCACATTTTATTCGGCTCCACATAGGGTGTGTGTACGATTAGACTACTTCTTTATTTCGAATGCCCTTCTCTCTGTGTCAAGAATTGAGAGATTACCTCGTATACTTTTGGACCACAATCCCCTGATTTTGAATTTAGACCTGGCAACGGTGTGTAGAACCGAGAGGGTATGGACCTTCGCGAGAGGGTTGCTGAGCGACGACAGCTACATGCAGCATATGACTCAGTGGATTGAAGCGTTTCTTGAGATAAATAGGGGTAGCACGGCATCGGGGATTGTATGGGACAGTTTAAAGGTGGGAGTCAGGGGGGAGACCTTAAGTTTTAATACTAACAAACGGAAGCAAGAGCAGTTGAGAAATCTGGGTTTAAATAATGCATTACCGGAGGCTGAGGATGAATTAACTAAAGGTGTCTTGGTAGGTATTCCGCTTGAACAGGCCCTCATTAAGGTGGAAAAAGCGAAAATGGAGGCAGAAGAGGATTTAGCAAGTAAGGCTGCTAAGATATATACGGCGAATAGGAAAAGATGTCATGAGTTCAGCGAAACAGTGGGTCGTACCCTAGCAGTACGGGCGAGGCAAAAGGAGGCGACAGGAGAAGTAAGGGAAATCAAGGACAGCTCAGGTAAATTAATTACAGATCCGCAAGGGATTCGTGAGGTATTTAGGCAATTCTACTCAACACTATATGATGAGAAGCAGGGAAAGGATCCTGAGGAAATAGTAGCATATCTACAAGATATACCAATGGCAATTTTAGGGGAACAAGACCGTGTGAGGTTAGATACTCCTTTAGACCCAGAGGAGATAAAAGCAGCTATGATGAGCCTTCCATCTGGGAAGGCGGCAGGCCAGACCAAATTCCATTGGAATTCTTTAAGGTATTTTGGAATGTGCTGGGTCAGGACATGATAAATACAATGCAGCAAGCACAGGCAGGGTGTCCATTCCTGGCTCCTAGGCAGGGGCTGAGATTGTCATCATTTTAAAGAAGGTGAAGCCGTCAAACGACCCTGGTTCTTATAGGCCGATCACCGTGATGAATGCTGATACAAAGGTCTACTCCAAGGCATTGGCAAAAAGGCTCGCAAGTTTAATAGACACACTAGTAAGTGGTAACCAACATGGCTTCATCCCAGGGAGAGGCACTACCCACCATACTCGGAAAGTGATCACCATGTTTGATGCCACAGAAGTCGCAGGGGACCAGATGGCGGTAATGTTGTTAGATGCCGAGAAGGTGTTTGATCGGGTCTCCTGAGACTATCTGTGGTACACTTTAAGGAGAGCTGGGTTTGGGGATGGTTTTATTAGAGCAATACAAGCATTATACAGAGCCCCTACAGCCTGTATTAGGGTGAATGCAGGATCAACCTTGCCATTACAAATTAAGAGAGGAACAAGGCAAGGGTGGCCGTGCTCCCCGCTGCTGTTCTCTATGTACCTGGATCCACTGATTCGTAGAATGGAAATGAATGATAACATCCCTTCATTGTCTACCTATAGGGTACAATGCAAGACTTTAGCATATGCCGATGATGTCGCAGTCCTTACACCAAACCCCACGGAGGCTATAGCACATGTGGAGCTGGAGGCTCTGAACTTTGGTAAGGTGTCAGGGTATTTGTTAAATACCTCCAATACGCAAATAATAAAGAACCAAAAGGTGGTATGCCTTGACCAGCGGGTGGTAAAGTCAGGTATATATTTAGGGATTACGATCACCTCAGATTTAGACAATTTGGTGGAAGCAAATATAACCCCTATAATCGCGAAAAGTGAGAAAGGATTTGGGCAGGCTGCACAATCTACGTTTATCCATAGTTGGCCGCACTAATATTGTCAAAATGTTGATATTGCCAAAGTTCTTGTATATTTTTAGGGCAGTCCCATTGTTTTTTTAAACCAAATGGTTTAAGACTATCGAGAATATGATTAATAGGTTTGTGTGGTCCAAGGGAAAGACTAGAAGGGCACTAAGGTTTATGGCACTTCCAAGGGAAAGGGGAGGTTGGGCACTGCCAGACTTAAAACTATACTATTGGGCAGCAGTCCTCCAGTACATGGCAGGATTGTTAGGGGGAGCAGAGGCAGAAGGGGGTATGAGATGGGCGCCATAGCGATATATGCTCTACTGTTGGAGGACGAGGCAGAAAATGTGCTTCTTAAGCAGTTTGATTCAAGTTATTTTAAGAGAACCCGATTTAAGACGATTATGGCAGCGTATAATATCTGGAAGGCGACCCAAGACAGCATCCTGGGATAGTAACAACATTCAGTTCAGGCAAACTCTGCCTTGATTGACTACAGAAATCTACACTTAAGGATGTAAAGCAACACTTATCTTTACCTAATGGTGGCGCAGATCTTTGGGAATTCTTGCTAGGACTAAGAAAACCGCGTCAAAAACCTTTTATATATGCCGGTATATATGCTTAATATAACAAAATATGGAAGATTACACAAGCAGAGACTGCAGAACAAGTTTGAGAAATTGATCGTATTAATATAGACAAATCTCTCTCTGTTGTTGACAATCGGTTAACGCCTCTGTCATCCAGAATATATTCATTGGACAGCATAGTGTCTCCTGCCATAGACATCATGGAACAGGACTTGGTCATGTTGCAACATGGTCAGTCGCAATTACGTTCTATCATGCTATTAGGCTGGGCTTTATAAAACCTTCATTTAGCCTATGTGCCTTGGTGTTTAATCAATACTACGTCACTGTTTTCAGAATTCAATCTCACTGATAAACAGATCAAATTGACACAACGGGGAGCAGACCTAAAACGCATACCAGCAGGCACATATGAAAGGTCGGATAAAGAATACATCAAGATACCCTGGAAATGACCATACACACACAGATGTTGGAGTGGGGAGCGTGAAGTGTTTATAAGCGTTTCAAACTGTGAAAACGCACTAAGCGGTTCTCTCCTTTGTAAGGGTATTAATTTACACGGAGCCTGCAATGGTTCCTGTAACAGCTTATCCTGTCAACTGCAAGTATCACCAGCTGCAGTGATTGATCCAATTTTTGGACAACTTTCAAATGAAAATGACCTCATGTTGAACGATCACAGCTGCTGTGGCATGTTGCCAGGTATACCATATCTAGAAACTATGTCAGCCAGGGTCACTTGATGTATGCAAGTATTGTTTCCAAAAACCAAGTCAGTCAGGGAGTTGCCACTTTGGCCTTCACTGAACATCTCTTCCATCTAATTGCTACTCTAAGCATAATGAAAGCAATTCTTTTGCAAAAAACTGTGCCATTTTCCTCCGCCAAAGAACCTATGATCTACAAGTCAAAAGGACTTTTGCCGAGATACATGCCCTTTTGAATACAAATTGCCCTATTATTTCTCAGAAATGTTAAGTCGTACCTTAAACATGTCTGATACGAGCGGTATTGTACATGTATTTAAGACCGTATTTTATGAACTGTTAGCACCTTTTCAAGCTGTCCTAGGAATCATTCCAAACTTCGTGCACTCTGTGTTTGGCAGATTGCCCCAACTTTTGGGACTCGCTCCAGGGATACTATTTTTGCTCCTACTGCTATGATATGGCAAGCCAAATCACCAGCGACACCCAGTTCACCATGGGGACAGCTCTACTGGCGATGAAGTGTTGTGAGCGCATCATCCAAATTTTGGGGTTACCTCGTCTATGAGAATTAAATACCACATGGTTTCTTTCATTCAGACCAATTTGGCAAGATTGCATCTTACCTGTTCCACGGTGCCTGCTATGCGGAAAAGAATGCGTGTTAGACACACGTCTCACACTCCCATCAGTCATGCCAATGGATGTTGATACCCACGCTTTGTGTTGTCCCCAGCGGCTACTAATTCTGATGACGGCATTCATTGAGATCTCACAGACGTCAACTGCAACAGCTGAGGTACGAGAGGAAACATCAGGCATGCAGGTACCATCCAATACGAACATTGCTAATGCAACCAATGCTGACGGCGATGCTTCACATCTATGTGTGGTTAGTCTTCTAAACGAGGTAATGCAACTTTCACCTACAATGGTAGATGTCTTTTTGTCTACAGACATAGAAGTTTTCATGTTTTCTCCAAACCCTAACTGACTTTTGAATTTGGCACACAGTGTTCTGAGAGACTTTGGGGCAGATTTATGATAACTGGTGCATCCCTTTTTGTCTACAGACATAGAAGTTTTCATGTTTTCTCCAAACCCTAACTGACTTTTGAATTTGGCACACAGTGTTCTGAGAGACTTTGGGGCAGATTTATGATAACTGGTGCATCCCCAAGGATTCGCCAGTTATTTTGCGCCGCTGCTCCGCCACCCATGGTGCGCCGCATTTACAATGCGGCGCACCATGGGGCAAAAACGGCACAGATGCGTGACGCATCTGTGCGGTAAAGGTGGCGCATTGCTGGAGTTGCGTCGCAAGCGCGAAGCAGCTCCAGCAAGGCTCGAGGGTGCCCCATTTTTACAATGCTGCGTCAAGACCTACGCCTGCTTCAAGCAGGCGCAGGGTTTTGACGCAGCATTGGCCCGAAAGTGACTGAGTGAAATCTTATAGATTTCACTCAGCCACCTTTGCAAGGCGCACCTGCCCCGGAACGCCCACCCTGCGCCAGAACACCCACAAGTGGCGCAGGGCTTTACAACGTGACGCATCTGCCTAGATGCGTCACGTTGTAAATGGGTCGTAGGGATGCGCCACGTTTACGCCGCAGTTGCGTGACGCAAACGTGGCGCATTCCCAACATTTGAATTTTACTTTCATTTTTCAAAACAATGAACAAACTTTGGAACTTTTCCCTATGATTAATTTTTTTTCCAAATTTGTATTTTCATTTTTTGGCACAAGTAATCTGCTTAACTTCTTCACTGCTAGGCCTCCCCCCGTGCTAAACCTTTTTTTGGCTATTTGGGGTAGTGCACACCAATTTTGCGTCCTTTTCTTCCAACATCATGGTGATTCTAAAGGTACCAAAGGTTTGTGGATTCCCTTGGAGGGGTCACAGAAATTAGCCAAACTACAGCAACTTTTTTTTCTCCAGAAGAATGGGAAAAACGGGCTACAAATGAAAGCATCTGGGTTTTTCCCTGCAAATGTTATCAAAAAAGCGTTTGTGGGGCTGAAATCACCATTTTCCCAGCTTTTAGGTAATGACAGACTTTTGTCAGAAAACCAAAATGTTTACACAGTTTTGTCATTTTTCTGGCACATAGCCTATTTTTGCTATTTTTTTGTGCTTTCAACCTCCTTCCAGTTAATGGTACAATGAGTGTGAAAGCAATAATGGATCCTAAAAGGCTATACATTTTAGAAAAGTAGAAAAAATTCTGAATTCAGCAAGCAGTCTTTTGTGTAGATCCATCAAGGTTTCTTTATACAAACTAACAGTTTAATATTGGAAAAATTGAAAATGAGTTGAAAAAACAGCCCTTTGTGTCAACGTTTTCACCTGCAACTTCTAGTAATTATGACAGCTCTTTGAAAGCAATATAACTTTACATCAGCTCGACCGTCCTGGTTGTGGGAATATATAGGACTTGTAGGTTCACTAAGAACCAGACGAACCCAGAATCAAAAATTAAGTAGCAATTTGAAATGGCTTTTTATTATGTACCGGGTATAAAGCAATTATTGTGTGAAAATGTATACATGGAAAAATCGGTATGAAAGACACCTATGCATTTATGAATTGGGAACAAATTATAGAGTTTAGAAAAATTGGGATACTCATACTAGCATGAGAACTATTAGTCATTTTTCAAAATGACTTCGTTTTTACACAATGTCTTTCATTTGAAAGGCAGAAATGCATCAAAAATCAATAGGTATTACCAGTTGCTTTACAAATCTGAATTCCCCTCAGTCTACCGATAACAATGGTACTTCACTTGTGTGGGTAGGCATAGTGTCCGGAAATGGCACAAAACCCAACGTGAACACACCACATTTTCACAATGAAAATGTGCTCTTTTTTGCGGTGTGTAGTTTTCGTTCTTTTATGCTAGCTCTGCCAGGACCTAGGGAAAACTAGCAAACCTATACATTTTTTAAAACTAGACACCCCGGGGAATCCAGGATGGGATGACTTTACTGCCTTCCACCAGGTTCTGTCACCCAGAATCCCTTGCAAACCTACAAAATTGTCAAAAAACAACATTTTCCCCACATTTCTGTAGTGGACAGTTCTGGAATCTGCGTGTATCCACAAATTTCTACTCTACCCACCCCGCGTTCCCCAAAGTCTTACAAGAAAAATGGTACTTCACTTGTGTGGGTCGGCCTAGTGCCCACGACAGGAAACGCGCAAAACGCAACGTGGTCACACCTCAATTTCGCAGTGAAAAATTACCCTTTTTTTGCAAAGTGCCTAGCTTTTAACCCTAGCTCTGCCGGCACTAAGCATGGGCTGAAAATTCGTTCCACTTGCGGAATTTGCGGATTTTCTGCGATTTCGCGATTTCGCCATCCGCGAATCTCACGAAATCGTGGTAAAATCCGCAAATCAGCCGGGATGAATTTTCAGCCAAGCACTTACAGGGCTACCGCAGCAGGTGCAAAAGTTGAAGCTAATTTTTTGTAACCTTTTACAAAAGGGTTACAAAGAAATTAACTTCAACTTGGGCACCTGCTGCTGTAAGCCTGTAAGTGCTTCCTGGCGCCTCGTTGCCTACTGGCAGCTATTCTCTGACCCTGCTTTGACCTTTGAAGCAGGGTCAGAGAATAGTTATAAGTAGGCAATGAGGCGCCTGTCACGAAAATTAAACCTCAACAGGAAGCACAGACAGATATAAAAACAAGCATTTGCAACGCAATAGGTCTCGCATTAGGAAAGTTTGAGCTATTGGTCTTGTAAAAGACAATTTTTTTTATTTATGTGTTGGTTTTGAAAATAGCTAAATTAATAACTTTGTCATTTACAATGCCAATAGTTGTAACTTTCGCAAATGTGACACCTATAGCATTTGTAATGCAACATGTTTTGTATTTACGTGACTTAGCTGTATTGATAATACAAATTACAATGGCTTTTAATTTTTTTAAAAAATTAATACTTAAATAAAAGTGATTTTAATTTATAATGGCAATAGCTTAGACTTTTGTAAATAACTTTTGTGAAGATTATGTTCAGTGTATTTTATTGTGACGAAAATCCAAGAACAGAAGTGAAATATGAACATCTTTTTGTGACATTTGTAATAAAGTTTGAAATATTGAGAGAACATATTTGAACCAGTTGTTGTTGAATGGTTGCGCAGATTGATGCTGGGGTGGCGCTGAGTGGTGCTGTGGTGGTGCTGTGGTGATGCTGTGTGGTGCTGTGGTGGTGCTGAGTGATACTGGGATGGTTTTGAGTGGTGCTGTGGTGATGCTGAGTGGTGCTGTGGTGGTGCTGAGTGATGCTGTGGTGGTGCTGAGTGGTGCTGTGGTGCTGCTGAGTGATAATGTGGTGGTGCTGAGTGATGCTGTGGTGGTGCTGAGTGGTGCCGTGGTGGTGCTGAGTGATGCTGTGGTGGTGCTGAGTGATGCTGTGGTGGTGCTGAGTGGTGCTGTGGTGGTGCTGAGTGATAATGTGGTGGTGGTGAGTGATGCTGTGGTGGTGCTGAGTGATAATGTGGTGGCACTGAGTGATGCTGTGGTGGCGCTGGGTGATTCTGTGGTGGCGCTGAGTGGTGCTGTGGTGGGGCTGAGTGGTGCTGTGGTGGCGCTGAGTGATGCTGTGGTGGTGCTGAGTGGTGCGGTGGTGGTGCTGAGTGATGTTGTGGTGGTGCTGAGTGATGCTGTGGTGGTGCTGAGTGGTGCTGTGGTGGTGCTGAGTGATAATGTGGTGGTGGTGAGTGATGCCGTGGTGGTGCTGAGAGATACTGTGGTGGCACTGAGTGGGGCTGTGGTGGTGCTGAGTGGTTCTGTGGTGGTGCTGAGTGATGCTGTGGGGGTGCTGAGTGATAATGTGGTGGTGCTGAGTGATAATGTGGTGGTGCTGAGTGATGCTGGGGTAGCGCTGAGTGAAGATGTGGTGATGAAGAGGGCAGAAAGGTACAAAAAGCAGTCTAACAAAGGGCAGAAGGGCAGAAAAACAAGGGAAAAACGAGTCTAACAGAGGGCAGAAGGGCACAAAAAAACAGTCTAACAGAGGGCAGAAGGGCAGAAAAACAAGGGAAAAATAAGTCTAACAGAGGGCACAAGGGCACAAAAAACGAGTCTAATGGGGCAGAAAGGCACAAAAAACCAGTCTAACAGAGGGCAGAAGGGCACAAAAACAAGGGAATAACAGAGGGCAGAAGGGCACAAAAAACGAGTCTAACAGAGGGCAGAAGGGCAGAAAAACAAGGGAAAAACGAGTCTAACAGAGGGCAGAAGGGCACAAAAAAACCAGTCTAACAGAGGACAGAAGGGCAGAAAAACAAGGGAAAAACGAGTCTAACAGAGGGCAGAAGGGCACAAAAAATGAGTCTAACGGGGCAGAAAGGCACAAAAAACAAGTCTAACAGAGGGCAGAAGGGCACAAAAACAAGGGAATACCAGATTGCAGAAGGGCACAAAAAACAAGTCTAACAGAGGGCAGAAGGGCAGAAAAACAAGGGAAAAATAAGTCTAACAGAGGGCACAAGGGCACAAAAAATGAGTCTAACAGGGGGCAGCAGGGCAGAAAAACAAGGAAAAAACAAGTCTAACAGAGGGCAGAAGGGCAGAAAAACAAGGGAAAAACGAGTCTAACAAAGGGCAAAAGGGCACAAAAAATGAGTCTAACAGGGGGCAGAATGAATACCGCCCTGCGTGTTTGTCCACGAAGATGCCACCTTTTTGTGCAATACCTCTACTCAACTGGAGTACTTTCTACTGTCTAATCAGTAAGTGCTCCATCGTTGGCTAAATGTATAAGGGCAGATTTACAATAACTGGCGCATCCCCAGGGATGCGCCATTTATTTTGCGCCTCACCTCCGCCACCCATGGTGCGCCGCATTTACAATGTGGCGCACCATGTGGCAAAAACGGCACAGATGCGTCACGCATCTGTGCGTAAAAGCAGCGCATTGCAAGAGCTGCATCGTGCTTGCGACGCAGCTCCAGCAGTGCTCTGGGGGGCCCTATCTCCCCAATGCTGCATCAAGCCTTGCGCCTGCTTCAAGCAGGCGCAGGGTTTTGACGCAGCATTGGCCTAAAAGTGACTGAGTGAAATCTTGTAGATTTTACTCAGCCACTTTTAGGAAGCGTTCCTGCGCAGGAACGCCCTCCCTGTGCTGGAACGCCTCCTGATGGCGCAGGGCTTTACAACGTGACGCATTTCTCAGATGCGCCGCGTTGTTAATACCCAGCACCAAGGCGCATCTTTTTTGCTGCCGCTGCGTCACAAAAGGTCTTGTTAGAGGGTGGCTGTGGTGAACCAGAGGGTGGCAGTGATGAACCAGAGGGTGACAGTGATGAACCAGATGGTGGCAGGGGTGAACCAGAGGGTTACAGTGCTGAACCAGAGGGTGTCAGTGCTGAACCAGAGGGTAGCAGTGATGAACCAGAGGGTGGCAGGGGTGAACCAGAGGGTTGCAGTGATGAACCAGATGGTGGCAGGGGTGAACTAGAGGGTGACAGTGGTGAACCAGAGAATGGCATGGGTGAACCACAGGGTGGCAGTCGGTAACCAGAGAGTGGCAGTGGTGAACCAGAGGGTCGCAGTACTGAACCAGAGGGTGACAGTGGTTAACCAGAAGGTGGCAGTGGTAAACTAGAGGTGCTGTGATGAACCAGAGGGTGGCAGTTGTGAACCAGAGGGTGGTACTGGTGAACCAGAGGGTGACAGTGCTGAACCAGAGGGTGGCAGGGGTGAACCAGAGGGTGCTGTGATGAGCCAGAGGGTGGCAGTGGTGAACCAGAGGGTGGCTGGGGTGAACCAGAGGGTGGCAGTGCTGAACCAGAGGGGGACAGTGGTTAACCAGAGGGTGGCAGTGGTGAACCAGAGGTGCTGTAATGAACCAGAGGGTGGCAGGGGTGAACCAGAGGGTGGCCGAACCAGAAGGGGGCAGTGGTGAACCAGAGGCTGCTGTGCCCATACACGACCGCATGGGTAACTTCGCCATGCAAGCGGCCTGAGAACACGCAAAAAGCCCCGCCAACACGCAAGAAACCCTGCGAACACGCAAAAAAAACAGCGAACACGCAAAAGAACAAAAATCCGCAAATTCGCACGAATTCGCGGATTTTGCGGATTGCGAATTCGATTTCGCTCAAATTCGCAAACCTAAAAAATTGTCCACAAAAACACATTTTCCCCACATTTCTGTAGTGGAAAGTTCTGGAATCTGCGTGAATCCACAACTTTCTACCCATTCCGAGTTGCCCAAAGTCTTACAAGAAAAATGGTACCTCAGTTGTGTGGGTCGGCCTAGTCCCTGCAACAGGAAAGGGCGCAAAACGCAATGTGGCCATTTTTTTGCAAAGTGCCTAGCTGTAGTTTTTGGATGAAATCTTTAATTGAATTTTCAAAACAAGAAAAACATACAGACCACAGTTCCCCATCAGATGGAACAATGCTGCGCTCTTCCTGTGCGACCCAAACGAAGGTGTGAAGCAGTGAGAATAATGGCAACGCCAGGCTTGTAGGGTCTCTGCAAAGGGAAAATATCGTCCGACTCCCCCAACCCCCCTCCTTGTTCACAAAGCAAAAGAAAAGGGAAAGGAGAATCACCACGCCACTAAGGGAAGTCAGTAAGCCAAACCTCAACCCTGCGTCTTGCGCCTGCTCGTCGGGGCCTTCCGCTCCTCGATCGGAGTGTCTGCTAGGCGCAGTAAGCGCAAGTAGCGAGGGCAGCTCAATTCCCTAAACTCCCCCGTGAGCAGAGTTAAAAATGGTTGCCAAAGTTCTGCAAACTCCTCACCCCTTCCCGCCCTCGCCAAGGACAGCTTCTCCATCCCCAGAACCATCCAAAGCCTGTGGAGCCAACCAGTATGCGGGGGTGGAAGTGTGGTCCTCCAGTGTACCAGGATGTTCTGCACGGCTGCCCCCAGTGCAATCCCTATAAGCCTCCCCCTCCTAGACTTCAAGGGGTACATTAGAGCATTAGGGAGTCCTAACAAGATGTAAGTGGTGAATCTAGGGAGCTGAGTATCCAAATGTGAGTCTTTGTCATCTAAAATCAAACTCCAATAGGGTTGCAAATGGTCACAGCTCCAAAGTAAGTGCTCCAAGGTGCCAAGCCCCCCACACCCCATCCAGCAGCGGCACTAATGCTGGGATCCCATTGATGTAGGCGTTCAGGTGTATGGTACCAATAGGTGGCCACTTTGGTGAGGGTTTCGGGGAGGCCCGAGTGGTAAGCCGAGTGTAGATGCCGTTTCAAGAAAAAGCGTTTCTGTCGGGTAGACCTGTGATTATTTCAAAATACAATACATGACATGCATCAATTATACTCTCAACACACACAAAGAGAAAAGACCCAAAACTTGAAGTCTTTAAGTTTATGCTCAATCTTTATCAGAATTACTTCATTCAGTTGTGAGCTGTTTGTTTATATCAAATTGAAAACAAGTTATGTACAAAATACCATTTAGTGACATTTGTGCATAGTGAAACAGTGAATAAGTGCACAATATATACAATAACAACAGGGTGTTCTATCTAAAATCATTTATGTAGGAGAGGCCGGAGTTCTATTTGTAACCACAGTTTCATCCTTGTTGTGGGAACCGGGTAATTCTGGACCTAGAGGTTACATCGACGTTTCGACCCTTATGTGCCCCTGTTGGTGGTCACGACGGGTCTTTATCAAGACGATGAAGCGGAGATTAACTGTGCACTATCTGGAATTAAATGAACAAGGTGTGTGTGAGAGAGGTTATTAAAAGGAGGTAAATCCGTGTAAACACAGGGACTGAGTATTACTCACCCTGATAGGCATGAAGGTACTATGCCTGAAGTGCAAAGAACCAGCACATCTGAAGGATTAATCCGATGATGCTGAAAGGTAAATAACATAAAATTCTGTAAGGGATTACCCTGCAGTATAGTCCCCCCTTGACAGTGTATATCACAGTCTCAACTGGCCCGTAAATGATCCAGACAAGTGAGGAACCCATTAAAAATATATCTACAGTGCCGGTAATTTTGGTAGCATGCATATACAACAGCATGGATTGGGCTCAAAGTGCATCCCATCGCGTAGAAAACTTAATCCAAAATTGTTTGATGGAAGGGGGCAATGACTATTGGAAGCCGTATATTGCGAGTCGATTGCCTGAGGTTCTAACAAAATTAACAGGAGCAGAACCAAAGGGTACATGACTCCCTCGATGGAATTCTTACCGAACAAATTGGTAGTGATGTGCGGACCTCAGTCCCGGTCATCCGTTGCAATGGTTAATGCCGATCAAACAAGCGGGGTGAGTGATCTGTCCTCAAGGACGCAATCACGTGAGGAAGCGTCAGGGTTGCTAGGTGACGGCGTGACATCTTCCAGCAACGTGAGCCAATGTCTGGGTTGCTAAGTAACGGCGTGGCGCCATTAGATCATGGCATTGGGCGTAGTGCTCAATTAAAGTGTACTAGGTGTCTATATGTTGTACGTACGTGATAGGCAATCTGGCTTGGAAAGAGATTAAGATCATAATGATAACAAGGAATTCATGAGTAATTGTAGACAGTACAATGACACGTATAAATCATCAAATACATGGCAAATACAATTACTAGACATCCTGAATGGCTAGATGGTAGACTATCTGAACAGATTCAAAATGAGTTTTGACAAATATGTGTTTACAGACATTACAATGTCATAGTATACAATATTTCAGGAGTCGCAAGTGTATACATCATCCAGCACATATCAGCCCATATCAGGTATAGCGTATCACAGAGGTGGGCTCAGTACCACAATCTAGGTATTGTATGAGTGGTCCTACTACAGGGTAAGGTGCCCAACCAGGCACAAGGTAATCAGACAGTATTTTTACCTAGTGGTAGATGCCGCCCCATTCTTTGTGCTTGAGTGATCTCCCCAGGTCCCGCTCCCACCTGGTCCTTCCTGCATTATGTGTGTAGATGTTTGTGAGGAGGAGTTGTTGGTACAGGTCAGAGATCAGCTTCTTATCAGAGGTGCGGTGACCAGCCAATTTTCATACGGGGTGAGGGAACATTGCGCGACTGGTCTGAATTCTGGCTGCAAGGCCCAATGTTGGACCTGCAAATAGGGTAGGTGATCGGACTCCGGTATTCCATAGTTCTCTTTCACCTGGAGAAAGGAGAGGATACCGTTGAAGTTAAACATATGTCCCAGGGCTATGCAGGGCGAGCGTCTCCAGGCCACAAATGCCCTGGGGTCCAGGCCCGGGGAAAAGTCGGGATTATCAAAAAGCGGGGTCATCAGGGAGGAAAACCTGGTCCCATATGTCCAGGATGGTGCTTGTAATCTGTGATGCATATAGGTTGGGAGGGCGGTGGCATCTGGGAAGAAATGGAACCCCCTGTAAGGGCCTGCCAGCAACGGCTTGGTCTGGAAAAAAACAATTCTTGCCCACTTCCAGCATAGAAGGAGGTCAGGCACACAAACCCCGCCGTGGGCAGGCGGAAGTATCGCAAGGGCGTGCTTGAAGCGTGGACGGCGACCGTTCAAGAGAAAGAGCGCCAGGTCAGACTGTGTCCGCTGGAGCCAACCCATTGGGGTGCGCAGAAGGAGAGTCTGGAACACGTAAAGGATTTGTGGGAGCAGGGTCATCTTAGTGGCTGCTATCCGCCCCAGCCAGAAGAGCAAGTGATGCTTCCATTTCCGGAGTACGTCGCTGAGGCGCGAGCAGAGCCTGGCATAATTTGCTTCTGCAGTGGCTTGGACGGTTGGGGCCAACAGAACTCCTAAATAGGGGATTGTAGTATTAGACCATTGCATATAGAATTCGCCTTGAACCTCGGTGAGTGTCTCCGGTGACAGGGAGATATTCAGGGCTTCTGATTTCTCCACGTTAATCTTAACCCAGAGGCCATTGCACAGGTATGGAGTTCGATAAAGAGTGCTCGGAGCGGTTGCATCGGCTCCGTAAGGGAAAGAAGGATATCGTCCACGTATAGACTGATCTTATGCACATCGCCGCCAAAGGGGATGCCCTTGATGGGGGAATGTTGCCTGACCTGTTGCGCTAATGGCTCCATGTACAGGGCAAAAAGGATAGGGGAGAGAGGGCACCCCTGTCTGGTGCCCCTGTCGATCGGGAAGCGCGGGGAGGTGTGTCCATTGACACGGACCGTGGTGTTGGGCCGGCGATAGCAATTCAGTATGCGGTTGCAGAGAGCCTCTCCCACACCGAGGTGTTGTAGCACCAGTTCCAGATAGGGCCAGTGCACCCTATCGAAGGCCTTTTTGGCATCAATGGTAAATAGCATACAGTCTGGCCTCTTCCGTGACCCGGCCTCGATGAGGTGGAGGACCCGTTTGGTATTATCGCTGGTCTACCGTTGAGGAATGAAACCTGCTTGGTCTGGTTCCACCAGCTGCTGCATATATGGTACCAACCTGCTCGCGAGGATGCCCGTGTAGAGCTTGAGGTCCATGTTTAAGAGGGATATCAGCCTATAGGAACTACAGTGTGTGGGGTCTCGGCCAGGCTTAGGTATGACCGTTATCACCGCTTCCAGGAGGTCCTCCAGAATGGCGCCGGGTTGTTCGAAGCTATTAAAAATGTCCCGCAGTAGTGGGGCAACCTGGTGGCAAAACATTTTATAAAAGGCCGCCGAGTAGCCGTCTGGGCCATGTGATTTCCCCAACTTGAGGCGAGATATCACCGAAATCACTTCCTCCAGGCCAATGGGCCGATCGAGGAACTCCGCTTGCGCCTCGTTCAGGTATGAGAGGGCCGGTCCTCCCAGGTATGCACGACCATCCTGGGGGTTGAGCGCGTCACCTGCATATAGAATTTCGTAAAAGTCCCCAAAAGCCGCTGCTATGTCGACACCGTCGACGACGAGGTCTCCCCGACTGGTCTGTATGGCTCTTATGCCCTGTCTGTGGCGCTGCTTTCTCAATTTACTCGCCAATAGCTTCCCGCAGCGATCACCCACACTATAATATGCATGTCGGAGGGGGAGAGCATCATATTCCGCCATGTCTTGGTCCAGGGCCGCCAGCATCTTCCTCTCCGCACAGAGTTGTCGCCACGCACGAGCTGCCCCCGTACATTGGTGTATCTGCTCCAACTCCGCTACCCGTTGGGTTATTTCGGCCCTCTTCTGGGCGCGTTCTCTGTTGTTGGCTGTGGTGATAGAGATGAACTCTCCCCGCAGGACTGCTTTGAGTGCAGCCCATTGTGTGTTTCCTTAGTGGTATCAGTGTTGGGATTGTGAGTTAGGAACTGGGTGATGGTGGATTTAATCCGCTCTACTACGGTGGAGCTCTGGAGCAAGGCATCCCAAAGGCACCAATGTTGAAGCAGGGCAGCGCGTTTGGGAAAAGGAAGGTGGTCATCACTGGGGAGTGATCCGTCAGGGAGGCCGGAAGGATATCAACGTCTTTTTCCCGGGGTACCAGCTGTGAGGAGCAGAGGAAATAATCAAGCCTAGCGTAGGATTTATGGTCTGCCGAGTAATAGGTGTATGCCGTGGAGGGTGGGTGGAAGGGTCTCCACAGGTCTGCTAAGCAAAGGTCTGAGAGATGTGTGTGATCCGCCTTGGAGAGTGATCCCACCTGCCGGAGTGTTGGCAAGAACGATCCGCCGTGTTGTGTAGTACTAAATTGAGGTCGCCCCCCAGTAGCAAGTGTGGTTGAGTGTTCGCTGTGGCTGTCTCTAAGGCTGTGTGCAGGAATTTTTCCTGACCCTCATTAGGCGCGTATATGGTGCCCACTAATAGTGTCTGCCCAGCAATCAGAAAGCGGTGTATCAGCAACATGCCCTTGATCTCTGCCTCCCTCTGCATAACCTGACCCTGAAAGGATTTGGACACCAGGATTGCCACCCCTGCCACCTTCTTGGGTGCGGACGAGAAAAACTGCAAGGGGAAGGCCCGGGATTTAAGTCGGTGGTGGTCCTTCGGCAGCAAATGCGTCTCCTGTAGGAGGCAGATGTCCGCTGTGGAGTGTTCTAGGAGGGAAAGTATTTCCCTGCGTTTGATAGGGTTGTTCAGTCCCCTCACATTAAGAGAGAGGATTTTCAATCGGAGAGACGACATAGGTGAGTAGTAGGATCTGCGTGGCTCTGGACAAGGCGCGAGGAAGCAAAAGGATATTCAAAAAATAGGTGGACAAGGAGGATTCCCCCACCCCCCTCCTCAGCCCCCCCTCCCTCCAGCCACCCCAAACCAACCCCCTCCCAATTGCAACTCCCCCCTCCCTTGATCGCCCAGTCCCTCCTCTCAGCCCCCAACCCATCCCCCCAGCAACCCCAACCCCCCCTTCCATCCCCAACCCCAACAAACTCCCAATCCCAGTAACCAACATCCCTCCCCCCTCCACCTAACCCCCAACTTCCAAACTATGTGGATACAGTGTCCCAGGCCTTTCAGTCCAACACAGGCCTGTGGTAATAATACCTATTGGGGTGAAGTCCTGTGGCAGCCGCCATGGCCCCCCGCCCGCCCCCTCCACCTAGCATGTAACAGTGCCATGATACTCCCCCTCACTAGAAAATTCAGTCAGAGGGCGCCGTCTCCTTGGTTACTTCCAAAATGGCTGTGGCTTTCTCCTGCGAGATAATGTGGGCCTCAGGCTTGGAGCGCAGGCCTGGGGAGCGCCTACGGCCCACCGTCTGTCAGCTGCCCCAGGAGGGTCTTTGGGAGGATCTCACTGGCGACGTGTCCTCTACCGACTCAATGCCCAATAAAGCACAGGTGTCCTTAAGTGAACGCATCTGTTGCAGGGCTCCATTCCATTTGAATATCAGGCGAAACGGATGTCCCCAGGAGTAAGGAATTTCTTGCTTCTGGAGAGTCACAGCACAGAGATCTTGATACAGGGCGATGGGATGACCACGAAACTGAAGGGGCTGGTTCCGTCGGGCTTCTCGGAGAATCCTCTCTTTAAGTGGGAAATCGGGGAGGAACGCTAAAATGTCCGGAGGTGGGGTAGAGGAACGTCTGGGAAGTCCCACTCTATGTGCCCTGTCAATCCTTATGATAAAGTCAGAGGATTCCCCCAATATGTTGCAGAAAAGGTCTTGTAGATACACAGTAACATCCGCCCCTTCTGCCTTCTGAGGGACCCCCCGGACCCGTATGTTACTACGGCGGGACCAATTTTCTAAGTCCTCCGCATGGGCCTGAAGGTCCACCTGTTGAGCTTGGAGCCGTAGGATCTCCTGTTGGAGTTGCTCGACCCCCTCGCTTCTTGTTTGATCGGCATCCTCAATGGCGGCCACCTGCTCTCCCAGGCCCTCCACATCTCTCCTGAGCTTCTTAACCTCCCCTGCCACCTCCTGCTTCGAGGATTTGAAGTCGTCCCGAAGGGAGTTAAACAGGGACTCCAAGAAAGATTTAGAGATTGGCACATTATCATCGGTGGTCGCCGATTGAGATTTGTGGACTTCGGGGAGGGTGATCCTTTGCCATTTCTGGCCTTTTGTGAACATCTCTGGGAGGGTGCGCTTCCCCTTCTTTCTGAGACTCGCCATTACGTTCACTGCGTCTCTTCTAGGCTAGTGGCTTCGCCCTGCGAGGCCCCCAGGACAAAATTATGCATGGGTGCGACCCTCAACGTAGATGTCCCGGTATCACGTAGGTGACAATGCCGTTCAAAGGTGAGGTCTTGGTCTCCCTGGTAGCAATGATCAATAATGAGCGGCCCCGATCTGAGGGTGCCAATGCAGAGTCCGTCCAACCTTGCTCCGTGCCCCCAATTATTCGCAAGCCCAGGGATGTGAGCAGGTAAGCACAGCTCTGATATAGAAATAACCCCACTAACTCAACCATGAGGAGCACGCAAAGGGCTGAGTGTGCCTGCAGGGTAAACGGTCTCCGCACTGTGGGTAAGTCTGTTACTGTAGCGTATAGAGCTCTCAAAGTCTGCCCACTTGGGTGCGTGGCGGCGGCCCGTAGGGGCCCCCCTACACACAGCCCCATGTGTTGCCGTGTAGCAGTGTTGGCCTCAGGCTCATGTCTCTCTTCCCCTCGCTGCCTCCACTACACTGTCCATGGGCCTTGCTGGGCCCTACGCCGGGGACTCGATTAGGCCCCCCACGTTCTCGCTCCCGCCAGCCCCAGGCCAACCTCCACACCTCTGTGTGGGCCCTTGGCCTGGTGCTCACCGGTTCTCCCAGGAGCCGTTGGGGTGCCTGTATAGCGCTGGTGCAGCAGAGGGTACTCACTACGGCTCCCGCATAGGCCCGGAGCCGGGGCCTTAAGTGCTGCTCCTCCCGACGGTCCCGCATAGGCCCTTCGCCGGGGTGGTGCGATGTCAAATACCCCTCTAATCACTGCTGTCCTCTGCTCCTAGGTCTGGGCAGGCAAGCTGGAAACACGGCCAGTGACAGGCAGGCGAGTCCGGCCGGCGGTAAGGAGTCTGGGCGGCCGCTGTAACTCTGCAGGATCAGCCGCCATTTCCGGTGCCCACGAGGCAGCAGGATCCCACTGCCCAAAAGGAGCTCGGAGCTCATGCAGACCAGGTCGTGGGCTCACCGGCGTGGCCGCAGGGCGTTTCCACCAGGCTAGTAAGGTGCGGGGCACTGGGGGGGAAGAAATGGGAGGGGCAGCAACGGGGAGCCCGCTAAGTCTGCTTGCTCGGGTGCTTGGTGGTGGTCTGTGGGGGCCCCTCTATGCACAGCACCCTGTATTGCCGCTCAGCAGTGTTGGCTTCAGGCGTATGTCCCTCCGCACCTTGCTGCATCCTCTATGCTGTCCATGGGCCTTTCTGGGCCCTACGCCGGGGACTCGATTATGCCCCCCGAGTTCTCTCTCCCACCAGCCCCCAGCCGGGGTCCCTTATGATGCTGGTGCAGCAGATAGCATTCACCACGGCTCCTGTGTAGGTCTGGAGCTGAGACCTAGAGTGCTGCTCCTCCCGGCGTGCTCCACCTCCTGCCGCTGGGGGTAGTGTGATGCCAGATGACCCTTCTGCTTGCCACTTCCCTCTGCTCCAAGGCCCAGGCAGAGGGGTCAGAAACGCAGCCATTGACCCAGTGCAGGCAAGCCCAGTTGGTGGCAAGGAGTCCAGGGCAGCCGCTGTCACTCGTCAGGAACAGCCGCCATTACGGTGCCCATGAGGCAGCAAAGATCACTCTGCCTAGCAGGAGCTCAGAGCCTGGGCGGGTCAGATCGTGGGCTCACCGGAGCAGCTGCAAGACGTCCTAGCCTGGCTAGTAAAATGCGAGGTGCCGGGGGGGAGCAGATCGTGGTGAAAAGGGCAGTAACGGGGGTCGGGACGGGGAGCCACAGAGATCTCCGTCCGTTCAGTCCGCCATTTGGCCACGCCCCCCGCACCCTGTAGTTTTGAACCCTACCTCTGCCAGCACCTAGGGAAACGTAGCAAACGTATATATGTTTGAAAACTAGACACCCAGGGAAATCCAGGATGGGGTGACTTCACTGCCTCCTACCAGGTTCTGTTACCCAAAATCCCTTGCAAACCTAAATAATTGTCAAACAAATACATTTTCCCCACATTTCTGTGGTGGAAAGCGCAACATGGTCAAACCTCAATTTCGCAGTGAAAAATTACCCTTTTTTGGCAAAGTGCCTAGCTGTAGTTTTTGAACCCTAGCTCTACCAGCTCCTAGAGAAACCTAGCAAAACTGAACATTTTTTAAAACTAGACACCCAGGGGAATCTAGGATGGGGTGACTTGACTGCCTCCCACCAGGTTCTGTAACACAGAATCCCTTACAAACCTAAAATGGTATTTAAAAAAAACAAATTTTCCCCAACTTTCTGTGGTGGAAAGTTCTGGAATCTGCATGGATCTACAATTTTCCACCCACCCTGCGTTCCCCAAAGTCTTATGAGAAAAATGGTACCTCAGTTGTGTGGGTCGGCCTAGTGCCTGCAACAGGAAACAGCGCAATACGCAATGTGGTCACACCTCAATTTCGCAGTGAAAAATTACAGTTTTTTTGCAAAGTGCCTAGCTGTAATTTTGTAACCCTAACTCAGACAGCACCTAGGAAACCTAGCAAACCAATACAGTTTTTAAAACTAGACACCCAGGGGAATCCAGGATGAGATGACTTGACTGCCTTCCACCAGGTTCTGTTACCCAGAATCCCTTGCAAACCTAAAAAATGGTCCCAAAAAATAAATTCCCACATTTCTGTGGTGGAAAGTTCTTGAATCTGTGTGGATCCACAATTTTCCACCTACCTCCCGTTCCCCAATGTCTTATGAGAAAAATGGTACCTCACTTGTGGGGATCGGCCTAGGGCCTGCGACAGGGAACGGCGCAAAACGCAACGTGGTCACACCTCAATTTCACAGTGAAAAATGACCCTTTTTTGGCAAAGTGCCTAGCTATAGTTTTTGAATCCTAGCTCTGCTGGCACCTAGGTAAACCTAGCAAACCTATACATTTTTAAAAACTAGACACCCAAAGTAATCCAGAATGAGATGACTCGACTGCCTCCCACCAGGTTCTGTTACCCAGAATCCCTTACAAACCTAAACAATTGTTAAAAAAATAGATTTTCCCCACATTTCTGTGGTGGAAAGTTCTGGAATCTGTGTGGTTTCACAATTCTCCTCTCAAACCACGTTCCCCTAAGACTTCGAAAAAAATGGTACATCACTTGTGTGGGTCGGCCTAGTGCCTGTGACAGGAAACGGCGCAAAACGCAATGTGGTCACACCAATTTCGCAGTGAAAAATGACCCTTTTTTGGCAAAGTGTCTAGCTGTCCTTTTTTAAACCCTAGCTCTGCCAGCACCTAGGGAAACCTAGTAAACCTATACATTTTTTAAAATTAGACAAACAGGGAAATCTAGGATGGGGTGACTTCACTGCCTCCCACCAGGTTCTGTTTCCCAGACTCCCTTGCAAACCTAAATAATTGTCCAAAAAAACAAATGTTCTCCACATTTCTGTGGTGAAAAGTTCTGTAATTTTCGTGGATCTACTAATTTCCACCCACCCTGCGTTCCCCAAAGTCATACAAGAAAAATGGTACCTCAGTTGTGTGGGTCGGCCTAGTGCCTGCAACAGGAAACGGCGCAATACGCAATGTGGTCACACCTCAATTATGCAGTGAAAAATGACAGTTTTTTTGCAAAGTGCCTAGCTGTAGTTTTTGAACCCTACCTCAGCCAGCACCTAGGGAAACCTAGCAAACCAATACAGTTTTTAAAACTAGACACCCAGGGGAATCCAGGATGAGATGACTTGACTGCCTCCCACCAGGTTCTCTTACCCAGAATCCCTTGCAAACCTAAAAAATGGTCCCAAAAAAAAAGAAAATTCCCACATTTCTGTTGTGGAAAGTTCTTGAATCTGTGTGGATCCACAATTTTCCACCCACCCCACGTTCCCCAAAGTCTTATGAGAAAAATGGTACCTCACTAGTGGGGATCGACAAAGGGCCTTAGACAGGGAACGGCGCAAAACGCAACGTGGTCATACCTCAATTTCACAGTGAAAAATGACCCTTTTTTGGCAAAGTGCCTAGCTATAGTTTTTGAACTCTAGCTATGCTGGCACCTAGGTAAACCTAGCAAACCTATACATTTTTAAAAACTAGACACCGAAGGTAATCCAGAATGAGGTGACTTGACTGCCTCCCACCAGGTTCTGTTACCCAGAATCCCTTGCAAACCTAAACCATGGTTAAAAAAATAGATTTTCCCCACATTTCTGTGGTGGAAAGTTCTGGAATCTGCGTGGATCCACAATTCTCCTTTCAAACCACGTTCCCCAAAGACTTCTGAGAAAAATGGTACATCACTTGTGTGGGTCGGCCTAGTGCCTGTGACAGGAAACGGCGCAAAACGCAATGTGGTCACACCTCAATTTCGCAGCGAAAAATGACCCTTTTTTTGGCAAAGTGTCTATTTGTCCTTTTTTAAACCCTAGCTCTGCCGGCACCTAGGGAAACCTAGTAAACCTATACATTTTTGAAAATTAGACAACCAGGAAAATCTAGGCTGGGGTGACTTCACTGCCTCCCACCAGGTTCTGTTTCCCAGACTCCCTTGCAAACCTAAATAATTGTCCAAAAAAACACATTTTCTCCACATTTCTGTGGTGAAAAGTTCTGTCATCTGCGTGGATCTACTATTTTCCACCCACCCTGTGTTCCCCAAAGTCATACAAGAAAAATGGTACCTCAGTTGTGTGGGTCGGCCTAGTGCCTGCGACAGGAAACGGCGCAATTCCCAATGTGGTCACGCCTCAATTTTGCAGTGAAAAATGACAGTTTTTTTGCAAAGTGCCTAGCTGTAGTTTTTGAACCCTACCTCAGCCAGCACCTAGGGAAACCTAGCAAACCAATACAGTTTTTAAAACTAGACACCCAGGGGAATCCAGGATGAGATGACTTGACTGCCTCCCACCAGGTTCTCTTACCCAGAATCCCTTGCAAACCTAAAAAATGGTCCCAAAAAAAGAAAATTCCCACATTTCTGTTGTGGAAAGTTCTTGAATCTGTGTGGATCCACAATTTTCCACCCACCCCACGTTCCCCAAAGTCTTATGAGAAAAATGGTACCTCACTAGTGGGGATCGACAAAGGGCCTTAGACAGGGAACGGCGCAAAACGCAACGTGGTCACACCTCAATTTCACAGTGAAAAATGACCCTTTTTTGGCAAAGTGCCTAGCTATAGTTTTTGAACTCTAGCTATGCTGGCACCTAGGTAAACCTAGCAAACCTATACATTTTTAAAAATTAGACACCGAAGGTAATCCAGAATGAGGTGACTTGGCTGCCTCCCACCAGGTTCTGTTACCCAGAATCCCTTGCAAACGTAAACCATGGTTAAAAAAATAGATTTTCCCCACATTTCTGTGGTGGAAAGTTCTGGAATCTGCGTGGATCCACAATTCTCCTTTCAAACCACGTTCCCCAAAGACTTCTGAGAAAAATGGTACATCACTTGTGTGGGTCGGCCTAGTGCCTGTGACAGGAAACGGCGCAAAACGCAATGTGGTCACACCTCAATTTCGCAGTGAAAAATTACCCTTTTTTTGGCAAAGTGTCTATTTGTCCTTTTTTAAACCCTAGCTCTGCCGGCACCTAGGGAAACCTAGTAAACCTATACATTTTTGAATATTAGACAACCAGGGAAATCTAGGATGGGGTGACTTCACTGCCTCCCACCAGGTTCTGTTTCCCAGACTCCCTTGCAAACCTAAATAATTGTCCAAAAAAACACATTTTCTCCACATTTCTGTGGTGAAAAGTTCTGTCATCTGCGTGGATCTACTATTTTCCACCCACCCTGTGTTCCCCAAAGTCATACAAGAAAAATGGTACCTCAGTTGTGTGGGTCGGCCTAGTGCCTGCGACAGGAAACGGCGCAATACGCAATGTGGCCACGCCTCAATTTTGCAGTGAAAAATGACAGTTTTTTTGCAAAGTGCCTAGCTGTAGTTTTTGAACCCTACCTCAGCCAGCACCTAGGTAAACCTAGCAAACCAATACAGTTTTTAAAAATAGACACCCAGGGAAATCCAGGATGAGATGACTTGACTGCCTCCCACCAGGTTCTGTTACCCAGAATCCCTTGCAAACCTAAAAAATGGTCCCAAAAAAAAGAAAATTCCCACATATTTGTGGTGGAAAGTTCTTGAATCTGTGTGGATCCACAATTTTCCAACCACCTCACATTTACCAAAGTCGTATGAGAAAAATGGTACCTCACTTGTGGGGATTGGCCTAGGGCCTTAGACAGGGAACGGCGCAAAACGCAACATGGTCACACCTCAATATCACAGTGAAAAATGACCCATTTTTGGCAAAGTGCCCAGCTATAGTTTTTGAACCCTAGCTCTGCTGGCACCTAGGTAAACCTAGCAAACCTATACATTTTTAAAAACTAGAACCCTAGCTCTGCTGGCACCTAGGTAAACCTAGCAAACCTATACATTTTTAAAAACTAGACACCCTAGGTAATCCAGAATGAGGTGACTTGACTGCCTCCTACCAGGTTCTGTTACCAAGAATCCCTTGCAAACCTAAACAATTGTTAAAAAAATAGATTTTCCCCACATTTCTGTGGTGGAAAGTTCTGGAATCTGCGTAGATCCACAATTCTCCTCTCAAACCACGTTTCCCAAGGACTTCTGAGAAAAATGGTACATCACTTATGTGGGTCGGCCTAGTGCCTGTGACAGGAAACGGCGCAAAACGCAATGTAGTCACACCTCAATTTCGCAATGAAAAATGATCCTTTTTTGGCAAAGTGTCTAGCTGTCCTTTTTTCAACCCTAGCTCTGCCGGCACCTAGGGAAACCTAGTAAACCTATACATTTTTTAAAATTAGACAACCAGGGAAATCCAGGATGGGGTGACTTCACTGCCTCCCACCAGGTTTTGTTTCCCAGGCTCCTTTGCAAACCTAAATAATTGTCCAAAAAAAACATTTTCCCCACATTTCTGTGGTGAAAAGTTCTGTAATCTGCATGGATCTACTAATTCCCACCCACCCTGCGTTCCCCAAAGGCTTAAGAGAAAAATGGTACCTTACTTGTGTGGGTCGGCATAGTGCCCATGACAGGAAATGGCGCAAAATGCAACGTGGTCACACCTTAATTTTGCAGTGAAAAATTACCCTTTTTTCACAAAGTGCCTAGCTGTAGTTTTTGAGCCGTAGCTCTGCCAGCACCTAGGGAATCATAGCAAAACTGTACATTTCTTTAAAATAGACACCCAGGGGAAGCTAGGATGGGGTGACTTGACTGCCTCCCACCAGGTCTGTGTCCCAGAATCCCTTGCAAACCTAAAGAATTGTAAAAAAAAAACATTTTTCCAACATTTCTGTGGTGGAAAGTTCTGGAATCTGCGTAGATCCACAAATTTCCACCCACCCCTTGTTCCCCAACGTCTTACAAGAAAAATGGTACCTCACTTGTGTGGGTAGGCCTAGTGCCCGCGAAAGGAAATGGTGCAAAATGCAATGTGGTCATACCTCAATTTCGCAGTGAAAAATTACCCTATTTTGGCAAACTGCCTAGCTGTAGAGTGTGAACCCTAGCTCTGCCGGCACCTAGGGAAACCTACCAAACACACACATTTCTGGAAAGTAGACACCCGGGGCCTTCCAAGGAGGTATGGATTACGTGGATCCCCCAAAGTTTCCTTACCCAGGATCCCTTTCAAACCTCAAATTTAAGCTGAAAAAAATCTGTTTTTTCACACATTTTTGTGTGGGAAAGTGTGGCATCACTGGGCTCACACAAATTTCCTACCACCCAGTGTTCCCTCAGGTCTCCCGATAAAAATGGTGCCTCACTTGTGTGGGATGCGCAAGTACCCGCGACAGGCAAGGGCCCGAAACGTAGTGAGGCGACATCAAATTGCCTATCTCAAAACGACCTGCTTTTGCAAGAGGGTCACCTGTCACCTGGGTTTTTGGCCCCGTGCTCGGCGACCTTCTTGGGAACCCTACCAATCCCACATTTTTCTGGAAACTAGACACACGGGGGCTTCTGAGGAGGTATGGCTTGCGTGGATTCCCCAACATTTCCTTACCCAGAATCCCTTGCAAACCTCAATTTTAGCTGAAAAATCAGTTTTTTCACACATTTGTTTGCAGGAAAGTGTGGCATCACTTGGCACACACAACTTTCCTACCACCCAGTGTTCCCTCAGGTCTCCCGATAAAAATGGTGCCTCACTTGTGTGGGAGGACCAAGTACCCGCGACAGCCAAGCAAAAGTAAATACTGATCACGAGTCATAACTGCAGTAAATATGGCTGTTGCCATCAAGGGGCTGGTAGACCAATATGAAGCCAGGTTCAGCTTCCTTAGCAAACCCATCAATAAAGAAAAACCCAAAAACTTCTTAATCTCTTCCAGATTTGTGGGAGTCTACCGGGTAGCTCTAGAGTGGGGCCTAAGTTTGTCACTGTTGTCCCTCAGAAACTGCTCAGCGTACACATTAGTCTGCTCAACAATCTCACCCAAAAATACATCATCCATAAATAACTGAAAAAACGTTTAGGCAAAAAATGTTCACAACCCACACTACACCCTGCATCACCACTGAAGGCTGGCAACACAGGCTGCACCATGTTTGGATCAACCCAGAGTCCTGCACTTCCAGTAGGAAGCCTAGCAGCCTCAGGCTGCAATCCAGATGCCGCTTGCACCATCGGCACAGCAGTATCCTCCTCTAAAACAGGCACTTCATCTGTCCTGTGTGAACCTTCATCATCTGATGACTCCATGTGAAGAGAAAACTCACTGCCAGAATCTTCCCCTCCCTCCTCTCCCTCAGACGCACTGTCAGTTTCATAATCCGGCTCAGAGGAAGATTCAAGAAGCATACCAACCACCTGCTGAGCAGTCATTCTATGGCTAGCCATAATGATTACTAATAAAGGTAACTTGTCAAACAAGTCAACAACAACAAACACTTTGAAAAATAAGTAATAAACAAAATGCACCTTTATCAAAAATACCTATACACTCCAAAACGATACCACTCACTTGCCAGAAGCAGCTAAACTCACCACCACGTACAGACACAGTATGGATCAACAATATCCCACTAAAAAAGAAAGAGAGAAGAAAATTACACATAAGACAATGCAAATCACATCACAAAGATGTTCATGCTCAAAACACTAACTAAACATGCTGCCACTATGATACCACTTAAAAAAAAATCATTCATATATTACAATATTACTCATTTGGAGTAAATACAACAACAATGTTTTACTTACCAAAAAAATGCAACTAAGCAAAACTGCAAAACAAACACTGTCGAAACTGCAAACAAGAATCAAAAGCTTTGCACTAGATTAAAATGGAGAAAAAAACATTACAATCACATATGCAAATAATGCACCAGTCCACCTGCCAAGCTAAGGGGTAGGTGGGCCTAAGAGTATAAATTAATTATTCAACCCCATAAAAGGGGAGCAACCCTTGCCCTTGAGGCCACCCCCAAAAACAGAAATTAAAAAAACTCTAGTGTCTTGTGGCTTCTGCCCCTCTTTGGAGGCCGAATACATTTTTAAAAATTTAAATCTGCCCCCCCCCCCCCCACAGGGGGCAAACAAAGCAAAAGTGTAGGCCCCCAAAAGGGGAGCGACCCTTGCCTAAGGGGCCGCTCCCCCAAACAAAACCTAACATCAGGGGCATACTTCAATGGCCCCCATAGGGGAGTGACCGTTGCCCAAGGGGAAACTCCCCAGCACATTGGCCCTGTGGGCCGATTTCTTTATTAAAAATAAAAATCTTGGTCCTGCAAAGGTACTTCAAGGACATCGAGGCCACCCAGAGGGACCACCTGTGGGTGGGGACGCCACGTATCTCACTCCACAAGCTTACACTAGGGTGGTATGACAGGGGAATTGCACTTCCGGACATCAGGAAATATTACAGGGCAGCCCACCTCTCGCAATCAATCAGGGCACGTACTGTGGTGGGGACGATCCTGGTTACGGGATGCATATATGGTTCCTCCCGGGTGGGAATTTTGAGACAGCACTCTACTCCAAACCCAACAAATACCCCCTACGGGGCCCACAAAACACTCGGTCAAACTTTGGCACATTGTGAGCTGCAACCTGGGATGGGCGGATAGACTGACACTCGCCACCCCACTCTGGGTCTCAGAGAGGTTGGGTACACTGGGTCCCACCAAGGGGTTCAGAAACTGGGACCTGAACGGGATCTCCCATATAAAAGATTTATGGGGACCCAATGGAAGGGTATTGTTCGCTTCACTCCAGCAGACATCAACTAGCACAGACAGAGTTCTCCGATTTGCGCAGGTCAGGCATTCACTCCTTACGAACATTCCACCCGGAAAGTCACTTCCCGAATACTCCCCCTTAGAGGACCGACTGTTGGACGGTCTCCTGCCAGAAAAGGCCATCTCCCTCACATACAAAAAACTCATACACCACACCCCTGACCCCCTACATGAACTCAGGCGGAAATGGGAGAATGACGGTCTAGAGATAGAAGATGAGGAATGGAGGGAGGCGCTTCCCTAACCTAAGGAGGTGGCAATATTGGCTATACTTAGGCTGATACAATTGAAAATTCTATATCGTAGCTACATCTCCGGGACCCGACTGGTACTAATGGGCAGGAGTGAGGGTGGGCTCTGTAGACAGCACTGCGGGGAAGTGGGGACGTTCATCCACATACTATGGGAATGTGGACCTACTGGAAGCAAGTGCACAACTGTGTGCGCGAAGTCTGGAGGGTGGACCTGCGGCTCGAAATCAAGCGATGTCTCTTAAACATCTGGGAGCCCACTGATCTGACTGCAAAAGGGAAGGTATGGGAGACACTCGGCCTCATGATAGCTAAACGCAACATAGCATAGCTCACCTATGGAGAGCAGTACAGCCCCCTAAGCTTGGTGCATGGAAAAAGGACTGGTGCATGCTGGGGCCCTCCCAGGTTGGAGCAGCCTAGGGGGGGTGTTCCAAGCTGGTGGCAGTTCGCAAGACCGCAGGGGAACGGCGGGCGCAAAATGGCCCAAGATACTGGCGGGAAGAAGCAGGGGGGTCTGCGGCAGCCTTCCCTCCATTGCGGGAGTGAGCATCGGCGGTGTGTGCAGAGGTTGGTAGTGGCGTGTATGTTAAAAAGGAAAAGGTGTGAAGTGAGCAGTGCGGGAGGTGTTGTGGGTGCCTGCAGAGTTTGAGCCGGAGTTGCTATTGGATGATGGTGCAGAGAGTGATGCTGGAAGAGGGTGAGCTGCAGGATGTTGACGATGTGACGGGACGACCTGCAGTGGCAGGCAGAAGGCATCCAGACATGTTGGTGTTTTTCAGGAGGCAAGTGCAGCACAAGGCAAGGCGAAGTTGAACAATCCGAAGAAGAATGGCGCCAAAGAAAAGGACAGCGAGACACAAGCAAATCTGACAGGTAAGGATGCTTGGTGGGCTGCTTGGGACGGTGGTCCAAAAGGGGGGAGGAAAAAAGCCTGCCGGTTGATGGGCGTGGGAGAGGTGTTGGTGAGGGACACAGGAGCGCTACCATTCATTACAGAGGTGACAGGAGGGAAAGATGCTGAATCCAAGATGTGAGTGGTTGCCAGTGTCCAGACCAACAAGACGGAAGGGATGGATGGAAAAGAGGACAAAGGGGAAGACAAACATCACAAAAAATTGCCTTACATTGGGCTGGCCATGCCGCTAGGGTCCTACTTATCAGATTAAGAGACAGGAGTTGGTGTCATGAATACGTGGATGTGTTCAAACTCTTGCATAGAGAGATCCAGGCAAAGGAGGGTTCTAAGGAAGAAGAATGGGAACTCACTAGGAATCCTAGGGTCCCAGTTAACATGGAGAACAGGACTTCTGCGTTTCTGATATATGCTAGCATATATTACGAGAGGCATCTCGACAGGGTCATAGCGTTGTTGAAGTACATGGACATTATCAGGTAGGCCCAGATGCATTTGGGGGGGTTTGCATGGTTACGTTATGATGAGGAGTTCAGGGCTAGAATAAGTATCAACCTGGACAAGCCTTGGGGAGAAGTAGACCAGGAACTATGGATGCAGTGGGTGTCTCAACTTATACAGGTAGCGGTTTGTCCATGACCTACCAGTACTTTCCGGAACGTTCCGCCCAGGCTGGAGCAGGAGGAAATACTGCAAGTAGCACAGGGCCACCAACGAAGGCTTCTGTTCCTGATACCCTTGCAAATTTAAGCACAAATGCTCAAAATGAGGGGGATGACATGCGCTCACATAGTGTTTCACCGTGGCCACACCGTCTGAAGAGTGGCGGGCCACTAAGGGCAAAGGACAGGCTGGGCAAAAGGTCTCCTACCCCATTTAGGATCGAGGCCATGGGCCTGTGGCTCTCAAAGTATCCTGGTACAGAAGCTGCCCTGAAGATTCAATGGGGATTTACCAAAGGTTTCCAGGTGGGGTAGCAGGATCCTCGGGAAAGGAGGTGGGTGGAAAATGTGAAGTGGTAGCAGCCAAATTGAAAAAAAGGAGGTCATAGAAGGCAGAATAGCGGTTCGTTTGTCGACTGGCCTGTTGAGGATCTGATTATCTCACCGCTGGGATGGTCCCTAAGAAAGAGCCGGGCGAGCACAGGATAATGTATCACTTATCCTGGGTAGAAGGGAGGTCACAACTTCCTTGCAGGGGATGACTTGAAGGTGTGCACGCTTTAGTAGATGACGCAATCCGCCTAGTACGGTTGTGTCGGCAGGGGGCAGAAATGGCAAAATGTGATGAGAAATCGGCTTTTCGTCTACTGCCTATACACCCCACGGATTTCCCGTTGCTGGATGCAGTTTGAGGGGGTCATTTTCATAGACAAGGTCTTGCCTATGGGCTGTGCAATCTCATACGCATTATTTGAGATGTTCAACACATTCTTGCAGTGGGCTTTCGTGAAGATCAGTGGTCATCGGGCAGTATCTCGCTACCTGGATGATTTCCTATTTATCGGCAGGGAAAGTTCAGGAGAGTATGGTACAGCGCTGACATGGTTACAGGACATGGCACAACGATTTGGTGTTTCCCTAGCACCAGAAAAAACAGCTGGGCCCAGTTGTAGGTATACTTTCCTAGGCATCGAGTTGCATTCGGTACAGTGGATGGCCCGGTTGCCTGCAGGGAATGTGATGGACATTCATGCTTTCCTGTTATGGATCTGAGAGTGGTAGAGCAGCTTATGGGATGCTTGTATGGTGGTTAGGACTGGGAGGACTTTCTGCTGACGCCTCGGCATGGCCATGTTGGGGCGGTGCTACCACAACACAGGGTCAGGATCTCATTGGGTGTCAGAGCGGATCTGAGAGTATGGCCGACCTTTTTGACTGACTTCATTGCGGTATCCTTGAATATTGTTGACGACAGGATGATTTGGCAGGTGCAAATATTCTCCGATGCAGCTGGGGCATCTGGTTTTGGCATCTTTTGGGATGGCCGATGGTGCATTGGAAGAGTGGCCGGCCCATTGGGTGAAACAAGGGAGGAGCATCGCATTCCCAGAGTTCTTACCTTTGCTGGTGGCATTGGCTGTTTGGGGCACAGAGTTCCAGAACAGGTCAGTGATTTTCCATGTTGATAACATGATGGTAGTGGAGCTTGTGAACAAACAGAGAGCAAAGAACTTGAGGGTTTTGAGGCTGCTGCGTAGTTTCATGATGAAATGCTTGCAATTTAATGTCGTTTTTTCAGGCAAAGCATGTTCCAGGGGAAAGTAATGACCTTGCAGATGCTTTGTCTCGTTCGCAGTAGCGACGATTCTGACGACTAGCACCTGGAGCCGATGCATGCAAGACAGAGCTGCCGGATGGCATCTGAGCCTGGAGGGAATGATAGTGATAGGCCTGGTTGAGAAGTCTATAGCGGAAACTACGAGGCACAGTCACAGGCTGCCTTGGGCTGAATTTGGATCCTTAATGGGATGGACACTGGATACATGGTACATATCACAACAGGATACTGAATAGGGAGTGATACGTTTTGTTTTGAGTTGCATTGAGAAGGGCATGTCACAAATAACGATAGGGGGAAAGCTGGCAGGGATCTCCTTTTACAGTAAGTTGTACGTGGGGTTTGACTCTGCAAAGAGTGAGATCCTTAGCAGGATACTGAAAGGTTTCGGCCGCGAGTGGGGTGAGGGGACGGGGGGGCTGTGAGGGAGTTGATTACGTTTGAATTACTCCAAAGTTTGCTACGGGTGTTGACCGGTTGTTGTTATGATGGTTATGAGGTTTGGGTGTTTTGTTTATGTATGGTGTGGATGTTTTTGGGGGAATTTCTGGTTTCTGAGTTGCCGGGCATGAAGGGGCGGGAAGGGAGAACATACGACAAAATTAACTGGATGGTGATCGCTTGGGAATTTGGTTGGGACATTTAAGACGGATCAGGTGGGACGAGGAAAATGGGTGTGGTTGAACGAGACTGGATGCGAGGGAGTGTACCTAGTGAGGGATGGTGAAGTTTCTTGAACGGGTCCAGCAGACAGGCGGGGGCAATATTTTGTCATGCGTGCGGGGCAAGGTTGACTGCTTTCTAGTTGCTGGCGGCTTTGCGCATGGCTTTGAGGTGCTTTGGTATGGGGGAAGTAAGGTCGCAGACCAGTCTTTCTCTGGAGTTTTCATGCAGAAAGGACATGCAGGTGGGGTCATGGGGGTGGAGTTGGGGAGAGGTATAAGGGTACAGGGGAGGAGGGCTCTTCCTCTTCCTGCATCCAGCACCATCAATAAGGGTTGTTAAGTTTTAATTGGAACACCCACCCACCCTGCAATTGTTAAGGGTTGACGTTACGGATCAGATGGAGCATGCCAGTTTAGGACACATTGTAGGTTTGGTGGGGCAGTACTTTGGAGGGGTGGGGGAGTCACTGAAGGGCAAACCAGTCCCTCGGGGGGTAGAAGGGTGAATGATGGGGGAGCAGGATTCATGACTGCGATGTAAGGAGATACAGGAGAGGATGATCGAAGATAAGTGAAGATGTGGATGTAGATCTGAAAGGGGTCACAGAGTGGAATGGGAAGAGAGATTTGGAGCAAGGTGAAATGGTTTCAATGAATGATACAGTTGATGTTGGGGATTGTTCTGGTTAATTTATGTTGGGGTTAATAATTGTGTTCATACAGACTTGTCCTAATAAATGGCCTTTTACGCTCAAGAACAGCGTGGAGTGTGTTTATTGTGCGAGTGTAGCCAGCACTTACCCTACAGACTCTTCCGAGGGCTTGGGAATCCAAGAAGATAATGCTAAACAGCAAATCTGTCCACCGTGATGAAAAGTAGCTCTAAACTGTAAATGAGCCCAAAAAGATGTTAGATTGTGTCCTTGATGTCTACGTCTTGGATTTATGAATACGTAAAGAAAGACCCATTTTCTTACTCTATCAAGATTGTTAGTAAGAGAAGTGGGGGGATATTACCAACAAATTGCGATGTTTATCCCAATTCGCGTTTAGCGTGAGTTTTTTTATCGCCGCCGATTACCGGAATCTTTCACCGTATTAGCGGCGAATTAGCAACACACCGCTAACAGGCGATAGCTTCCTTTTCCGGCGGAAATGGACGTCGATAGATTTAGCATGACGGCGATCAAAAATCTCACGCTAACGTAAAAAAAGTGGTAATGGGCCAATCAGCGACAGAATCCGATCGCTAACAGGCGCCAGGCCTGCATTTCTCATGCTCAGCGCGAAAATGCACTACAAAAGGCCCACCAAGCAGAAAAAATAAAACTAAAAAAATTGAAAATATCAGAGGAGCCATGGACGAAGCTGGGACCTGTGCAGAGGGTACAAACAACACCACAAATACCCAGGAAGAGCAGCCAGAGACCCATGTGAAGGCAAAGAGGAAGAGGAATCCCAAGTTCAGCCAGCAGGAAAACTAGGTCCTAATTACGGAGGTGACTGAACACCAACAAGAACTGTTTGTCACCTTCACAGTGACATTGGCAAGAAAAAATTAACAGTGTCAGTGAACAAATATGCAGTCAGGTAGTTATCACCCACACGCTAAGCCAGGCATTGAATACCAGAACCAGGACAGCATGCATCATCCATGTCAGCAGCTCTCTTGTGAGAGTGATGGTGACAAGGCCTGAGCACCATAAATCGGCACCATGTAATGCACATACATCAGATAACTGACCACTTACACACCACACGTGAGGTTAACCTTGAGGGCAAGTAGTGTTGACACTGGCTGTTCAAACAGCAACAACAGCCAACAGGAGGGCAGATAGCAATGCATGCAAGATAAAACATGAAGGACGACATGCACACAAGTAATATCACAATAGATAAATCTCCCTGGATGTCCATGTGCACCACATAGTGCAGCACATTTTGACACAGCAAGTAGGCTCTCAGAGCCAATGTGCCTATACGGGGCCCTCCTCACACATAACTCATCTTGCACAAAAACATGCACATGTGCAGTACCCTGCAATGCTGCTTGTCCGTGAGCCACATTGACCAGGCAAGTGACAGTGCATGATGAATAGCATGCCAGCAGGCCCAACATATTAACATGGTGCAGGCCACCTCACTGAGGTGGCTGAGAGTGGACAACATCCTTAAAGGAGCAGGTCATACTCTGACACATCCTCGTGTACATACAACCTCTGACGTAAACATGACATTTGATGTCAAGCAATGGATAAGTCTCCCAACTCTGACCAGGATCCATATTCCTCACAGTTTGAAACATCTAAGCATTATAAAAACACAGAAGTAAAAGGCGTACTGCCTGAATGGTATAACGGGCAGCAAAACCAAAGCTGCAGTTGCTACCACCACACAATGCGGTTCACACACATAAAAAAATCTGACAACATTGACTACTATGTTTTACAAACTGCATTACTCACACAAATTAACAGAGGACACAACTGTTGCCGCTGGTGTGTAGATATTGTACAATCACATTTGTCATAGCTGTAAACTGTGAGATGACAATGTACAACAACATCACATCAGTGATGTCCTCAACATTATTACTATCCCGCAAAAAATAGGCATCTCCTCTAAAACTGTCTGATTGTACCCTGTCCTGCAGTCTGCTTGAAAAGTCATACAATGCATGATCATGCATGAAAAACACAATTGAACTGTATCTCCCCTATCACATTGCAGAGGGAGAGCCATCACCTCATGGACAGCAGACTGGCCCAACCTTCACTGATGACTGGTATGACTGCCCCACCATAGATCAGGAGGAACTTCAAAATCTGCTAGACTCCTTCGGCACCACCCCTCCAGGAGCAGGGCAACCCAGAAGTATTGCGGATACCCCACCCCCTGCCCAAACCAACCAGCAGCAAGCACCTCTCACCACAGCTGTCTCCCAGGACATTGGGACCCACATCTAGCCTACATGTGGCGCCGGGCATTACAACATGACGCATCTCCCAGATGCATCACGTTGTAAGTACCCTGCACCATGGTGCAGGATTTGCTCCGCCGCAGCGTCACAAAAGTGACGCAACGGCGGCATAAATGAGGCGCAAGGGGTTTGTAAATCTGCCCCCTGGTTTCCGGGTATAATAGTCGACATCTAACCCCCTCTTAAATCAAATAGGTGAGTCGGGGGTATACCTTTCTGTTTGGAAGAAAGCCTGCATCAGACCAATTCTGAAAAAGCTGGCCCTTGATCCCTTGGAGTTCAAGAACTTTCGACCCATTTCATGTCTGCCGATTGCAGCCAAAATTCTCACAAGATCGATAAACTAGTAGCTAACTTTATATTTAGATGGCAACAATCTATTCGACTCAAGTCAGCATGGCATCCGATCGTGTCATTTGACAGAGACCACGCTGGTCACGCCAACAGAGGAGATTCGCAGACAGGTAGATGGAGTGGGGGAAGAGCCATCCTAGTCCTCCTAGCCCTATCAGCAGCATTTGACACCGGGAATCACACGGTGTTAGTGCGGCCGCTTAAGGCAGTGGGGATTGGGGATTTGGCTGTGTCCCTTCTCTCCTCATTTCTGGATGCTAGGGAGCAAACCATACATTGGGATAATCTGCAATCTGAATCTTTCCTCCTCCTGTGTGGAGTGCCGTAGGGATCTGCACTGTTGCCAACTCTGTTCAATATATATGTCACCCCTCTCGCCAGTCTCATCAAACAGCATGGTTTCTCGCTAGTGTCATATGCAGACGATTCACAGATTGTTATCTTGGTATCTAAACAGTTTGAGTCCACTGCCGCTAGTTTCCATGCTTGTCTGACTCACATCATGAGCTTGAGGATCAGCAACTAGTTTAAAACCAATACGGACAAAACGGAGGTGATGGAGTTTGGCAACAGTCCGTCCCTGTGGAACCATACTTGGTGGCCGATAGAGGCCGTTGAAAGTCCCCTCCCATCTGCCAAGGTTAAGATTGTGGGGGTCATTTTTATGACCAACTTAGTTTTGGAGCCCAGATCAACCGTTTAACCTCTTTCTGTTTCTTTTTACTGAAGCTTCTTTGGAAGGTTTTCTCCTTCTTTCCCCAGGAGCTAAGATAAACAGTGTTAGTGGCCCTTATCCTTTCACTGTAAGATTATTGCAATGTACTATTTATAGGCATTGACAAGGCGCAGAGGGCTAAATTGCAATAAATACAGAATGCTGCTATTCTTTACTAAACATTCCGAAAGGCCACTTTACCTCTGCTGCCATCAGGGCATTGCATTGGCTCCCAATACAGCAGCAAATGGAAATTAAAGCCTTATGCCTGGTTCACAAGACATTAAATGACAATGGGGCAGCTGACTTTCGTACATTTTTCTCCTGGTATACTCCACGAGAAACCGTAGATCCTCAAATAAGGGTCACATTTGTAGCACCAAAATCTGTACAGCCAGATGGGGAGGCAGGAGTCTATCACACTGTACAGACAGATGGGAAGGCAGGAGTCTATCAGACTTATGGATACAACTACCGATCACTCTGAGACTGCAACCAAACAGGCAAAAGTTCAGGAAAATTCTAACAACATGCCTGTTCCCCGTGGTCTAAAAAGTTCTGATATAACTGTATGAGTACTGCTTTTCTCATCTCCCAGCGCCGAGACGCCTCGGCATTCGAGCGCTTTATAAACTCTATCCTATCCTACGCAGCAAGTGTGCCAAGGTCTGGGCAATGAAGATGGACTCAGTGCCAGGAACATCTGATATGCAGGTGTGTGACAGAATCTGTGGTGCCTGGCGCATACATCCATCTCCCTAAAGGATAACAGTAGCTAACTGTATTTCCTCTCCATGCCATCTTCCTAAGCTGTGTTGTAAATGGGCAACAATGTGCTGTTCAACTCCGTGAGTAACACTGAAGATGTAGAACGCCACTAATGACTAACCCTAGACTAGGCCGTAAATTGAACTTGCCACCCTGTCATTCATGCAAGTTTACTGTGCTCACATCTCAGGTATCCCGACACAATACATCCGGCAAACTAACATGTCATGACCAGATTTACACATTCCAATGGATTGTCCAGTGATTGCATACAAGGGAATAAAAAACACTCCCCAACATCATTCCTGACATAATTGCAAGCAGAAATCCAAAGTAGAAAACATTTATTAGAACAGAAAAAAGATTGAACTAACCTAAACTAACACTGATCACTAGAACTACTACTACTGAAATCTAAACTAATTAGAAAATTCTTACTTATCTAAACTCTCTACCCTAACTAAACCTAATCACGCAACAACATATCCTAGACATCAACTCCCCTCCCACCCTTAAGGCACATCACAAGACAGGACAAAGACAGCTAAGCTATGCAAAAACTAACTACACACGTAAGCTGCATAAATATATATCCACTCAAAAGAAAAGGAAATGTATCCCCAAATATGGCCTAATAATATACCTTAAAAGCTAACACTAACTATAACCTATGCTAAAACTGCACTACCTAACAATTAAAAGAACTAACTTAACACTACGTAATATCAGATTTTTAAACATTGGGGAAAGGGAGAAGAGGGGGATGGGGTCCAACATGTCCAGGCATCATGGCAGTCCAAGGTGTTTTTTTCATGTCTGTGACATGTCTGTTCAGATCAGCCATTTCTCTCCTGATCTTTACCAGGAACACATTGTTATGCAGGATCCTCCTGTCCCTCACTGTAAATGGCACCACCTGATCGCAAGGTGCAGGTGGACCTGTCCCTTTGGGAGGTGTGGCCATGGACCACCACTGATGCAAGAGGGGCCTGGAATGGGCTGGGTGGCAGTTGTTGCAAGCTCCGGCACCGTCTTCCATGTACTTTTCTTCCGTTCCTCCTGGTGCCTCTTGGCCTTGTTGTGGTACCCTTTTGCCACCTTGTTTTCAAGCTTGAAGCGGTCCTTCTTTGCCTGGACCACATGTTGTTCAGCTGGCGTCATGTTGTCTGTAAAATATCAACAATGGAAATTTTGAGTCCTTAAGACTATATCAATGTTCTCCAATCACAATTGTAACACAAGATCACTTAAACATGAGAGCCTACACTCCAGCGTAACTATGTGAAGTCAGAGAGTGTCCTGGACAACAAAATGTTGAAGCCTGGATCAGTGACCACGTGCTGGTGAGACTGACATGCATGGGACATGTACTGTCACAACCAAATGAGACTGACAGTGTTAAACGATGGTGGTACGACATACCCAGACTGAGGGTGACCTGTACAAGCAATTGGAGGAGAGAGACATTAGTCCTCCGTGTGTAGCACCACCCTCATCCTCTCCTGTGACAACGTGCTGCATGATATGTACAATGCCCATGTGAAGACCTGTGTGTCCCCCAGCAACTGTGTGCAGTTCATCAAGTCAGAGCCAACACAGGCACTCTTGCACAATAGTGCAAGGATGTCTGTGTGCCGGGGGGCTTTGAAATGTTTTGGAAGTTTACCCTACCTGCCCTGAAGCAATTCTGGGAAACCCCTACTCACACTTTCAACTATGCTGCATCATGCAGCACACATGGAAAGCCGTTGTGTGGCTGAACGCTGACTTATACATGATGCACTGTCCCTCTCTCTAACACTACTACATAATATGTGAAGTGTTGCCGCAGAGAGGGGGGAACATCATCTCCTCTAAATTCTCACTCACTCATGCATGTCATGTCTTGTATCCGCTAAGCTCAATCCATAGTGAATCAAACTATGCAGGACTTTACAACACAAACAGTCACAATGCATTCCCCCTTGTAACAGCACCCTGGAGTCATGATCCTCACAGTGTTGTTAGGGGTAATGCTTTCTCACAGATAGTGTTGGAGAGCCCTGCATTGTAAAGTAAATTGCACAGCAATGAAGGCAGAGCTAAAGCATGCAAGGTAAATGCGTGCACAGTAATTACACCAATTCGGACAGAGGAGTTCCCACATCTGATCCAGAATCAATCAAGGAATGGCCTCAAGCAGACAGCTTGTCAACACCATTGCAGTGGCCAAACATGCCAATGAGATTCATCGGGCCACCTTTACTGTGTGTTTGGGGAATGTGCCTTTGATATGCTTGGCTCAAAGATACACACTGACACTTTTTTGAAGATGGCATGCAGCATACCTAAAAATTCACAGTGCCGAATTGTGTCTGCGCACTTACGGACTGAAATGCACTCCATCCTTGTGCATAATCGGGCACACTTGCACAGTCATCTCAGGCAAGGATGTACATGCATTCCATCTCATCTGATAGTCATCAGCAACCCCACGTACATGTCTCTTCTCCTATCAGTGTGCCCTGCAATCCACAGACATGTGCTGTGGTGACAGTACCCATAGACCTAGGGGCATATTGACAAGTAAGTGGCAGAGACAGGCGTTAGCCTCCTCGGCTTAAAGCCTCTCTTCCCACTTTGGAAAAGCAAGTCTGCACCTCATCCTTAGTGATATGGTGCAGACTTGCGTTTCCAAAGTGGCGGAGAGAGGCGTTAAGCCGAGGAGTCTAACGCCTGTCTTCCCCCTGCGATGGCGCTAAGTCTCACAACTTAGAGCCTATGCAGACACCCTTGCACCAGAGTGCAAGGGTGTGTGTGTGCAGGGGAGGTTTGTTTCTGTACAGGAAGGTGCCCCTTCATGCATATAATCAATCCTAGAATACCAGGTTGTAAATTGCATGTGTGCTGCTTCGTGCAGCACACAGGAAAGATACAATATGGAATATTTCAAAATGTTTTTGTATGTATTGGAAGGGCCACCATCCTGTACATATACAACCATGTAAGTTTGCTTTTTCAATGTGTGCTGCACAAGGCAGCTCACATGTAAAAAGCAAAAATGATGAGAAAAATAGCATTCTTCCTCATTTAGCCAGATTACGACCAGGTTGTACATAGGGGGCAATGTCAAATACAATGGGTGTTGCTGCGGAACAAAGCAAAACCAAAGGGGATGATGGACGGAGTGGTGAGCATTGCAAGCACTCACCCCCAGTAAACTGATAGTTTAATCCATCATCATTTTTTATAACTCACTCCGCCACCCCAGTACAGACATGGCCATATGCAAATCAGTCCGCCCTAAGTTGGCAGGGTATGTCCAGACATGGGTCCCTTGCTCACTTTGCCACTGGATTCAAAATAGCCTAGCTGATGAGGGTTATGAACCCGAAACCAGTCCCAGGATGCTTGTTTCCGGTCCAGGAAAGACATGGCTTGGCAGCTCGGGCTGGACTGTTCCCATGAGGCACCAGGTCAGACTGATTTGAATATGGCCATGACTGAACTGGGGAGGTGGAGTGAGCTAAAGAATGGTGATGGATTAAACCCAGATTAGTTGATGGGGCGAGTGTTTGATTTGCTCAAACGCTCCGTCCATCATCCCCTTTGGTATTGCTTTGTTGCTGTGGAACACGAACTGCAACACCCACTGCACGCCCCTTTCACACTAAACACAGCGTGAAAGGGTCCCTTATTAACAAGGAAGCCTTATTACAAGTGAAGTGGATTAACACTGCCTATGGCAAGATGCTAGGCCCCTATTGACAACACAACTTCAATGAAAGTGATATTGTGCTGGCGATAGGGTCTTGATGATCTGCACCTTACTTACAATGTGTATCATTGACTGGGTATGGGCCAAGTTACAACTGTAAGACCTATGCATTGCTCAAACTTCACTTACTGATTTGTGCACACTTCTGACTTCCACAATACATCATCACACTGTAGGCAAGGGACATGTGATACACACCTATATTGCTTACTACAATGTTGATCATTTGCCCAGACACCGCACTATGACAATATATGATGTCCAAACTCACCAGTGGTGTGTGGGTCCTTGAAGCTTTCGATGTCCCCCTGTGTGATTGGTGGCCGAACATCTGTGAGACAAGAAAATAAATATGTGTTGTATCAGAGGTTAAATCATATGTGTCATATTCCTCATACCAATCATCACCATAAGAGAAAATGTTACGTAACTGTATGTTGCGTTTCATGTTGCCTACATGATTGGGTCCGTTTAGACTGCCATTCAATCCAGACCAGTGAATGTTGAGTCAGAACAAACCAGACTATAATGCTAGCTAACATGCACATGCTAGTAGTGTGAGACATCCACAAGGCACCATTACTACATTCATAATGATGTTCTACATGCTCTTTGTATGATTGCATTGCTGAAGATCACACAAGGCAATTTCACATAGGTTGTTGGTGTTTGACAATCTGGAGATGTCTGATTTCCTTTGACCATGTGTTCATATAAAATACTTTGTCACACAGTAACTATGTTCAAAAGGCAGCATAGCTAACGTACCACAATTCTTGAGGACAGCATTTTAACACTACCTTTTGGCCAGCACACAGCTTACATAAACAATTCCTCTGATAGTTCATGTACAGTCGCCCCTGCCGTACACAAACAATCTTCTGCCTGCACACACATTTTGCGCAGGTGTGCCAGCTATGGCACTATAGTGCTAAGTGTTCCTCCAGCGCAGTGGGTGATACTGACTAGCCACCTATGCTTGTCAATATGATGCAGTGTTGTGTCTCGGATGTGCCAATATTTTGCATGAGTGCATTATGTCTCCCACCTCAATCAGCAATTTTTTTTCACTTTCACACCAGTGTCACACACGTCCTAATGTTTTTTCGTAGAACCATTCATGATTAAATGTGGAGTTTGTAATTATCACCGTGTAGGCCAGTCATGACTCCCACGTAGTCCAGGAGTTCAGCTTCATGGGCCAGCAGATCCTGCCAGCGGTGCTTCCACTGGCGCACGGTACGGTCCACTCCAAAGAACCGGAGCATCTGCACCCGCACACGCTACCACCTCATCTTCCACACACTTACATTGTATCCTTGAAGGATACGCCTCCCTTCTCCAACATCAATGGGAGGTAGCATTTTATCACCTGCAGGAAGCCCCCTAAAGCTCCCTCGACAACCTGCCCACTCTGCACCCAGCCGGGCATCTCCCTGCACACCTGGGAGCCCACAGCCCAAAAAAAGAACACTCTAAAATATCACCAACAACAACAAAGAAAGTTAACTACCCCATGACAAACACCCGACAAGATTGAGTACAAGAGACAAAAAAACACAAACAATCAGTACACAACACTTCACAGACACTTTCAAAAGGACACAGGACCGAGCAACACGCTCCAAATCTAAAAACTGCAGCACACACCACCAAATACCTCCAACACTCTCCACAATCACCAGCAATGTGCTCAAAAGAGAAAGTGAAAGTGAAAAAACACTAATTGAGTAGACAGGAAGCATGCAGACATCACTTTCTGTCTATTTGCTACCCGTTTTTGGGAAAGCCAGTGACAATCTGCATGCAAATAGTCTCATGAGTAATATTTTGTATTGTACAATGTGTTGAGCAATGTATTTTCAATCAGCCGTACGAAAAATGCATTGTGTTATCGTTTTAGCTGCCAGATTTTCACTCTAAGTGCAAGTTCATACACAGATGTACAGTCTGATAGCAAAATTCATTTCAGAGATCTATAACAAAATGAAATGCTTGATTGGCACACAAATGGCACCCTAAATATCTTATTTCAAAACACATGACACCCTAAATTGCAACTTTCACACCAGGTGACACCATAATTGCATATTTCACAACAAATCAATTATTCAATCTGGGGAATTGTAAGTGTGCTACACACCCGTGAGGGTCACGAGGTGCGGGGGAAGAGCAGTTCTATTGGCCAAAGAGCCAGCTCTTGAGGGCCTTCATGAAGGTTTTCAGGGAGGGGGCTTTTCTAATGTCTGCCGGTAGCTCGGTCCAGGTCTTGGCTGCAATGTGAGAGAAGGATCGTCCGCATGCTCTGGCTCTGTGGATGTGAGGGGTTTCGGCCAGTGAGAGTTTTGTAAATTGAAGCTTTTTTGGGGGTTTAACGTTAAATTGAATCTGTCATTGAAGTATTTGTGTCTGTCGTTGTGTAGGCATTTGTAGGTGTGAGATAAGGATGTTGAAGCTGACTATGTTCTCTTCTGTGAGCCGGTGGAGTCATCGTAGGTGTTGGCTGATGTGTTTGTGCCAGGGGATGCCGAGGACGGGTCTGGCCGCGGTGTTCTGTATTGTCTTGGGTTTGCAGGGTATGGACTTGTTGATGCCGGCACTGAGTGCGCTGACATAGTACAGTCTGCTGATGATGAGTACATGGGTGATTGTCTTCCTTGACTCAGGGTGATCCATTTGAAGGACCTGCAGAGGATGCGGAGTGCGTTTAAGCAGCTGTAAGTGACGGCGTTCACATGTTGGTTCATGGTGAGTATGATGCAGAGGTTTTTAGCTTGGTCTGCGGGGTGAGGTGGTCTTCTGAGCGCCGTCAGCCACCAGCTGTTGTCCCATGCTGGGGGGGTGTTTACAAGAACGACGTCTTCTGTCTTCTCTGGGTTGACCATCATGCAGCTGTTGGTCATCCAGACTGCGCAGTGTTGCATTCCTTTCTGGAAGTTGATTTAGGCGGTGGTGTGGTCTTCGGTTGGGTAGAGGATGATCTGTGTGTCGTCAGCGTAGGATAGGGTGTTGAGGCCGTGTTGTTGGACAATGTCTGTGAGGGGGACATATAGATTTAGAAGAGGCTCGGGCTCAGTGTTGACCCCTGTGGGACTCTGCAAGTGATTGTCGTGGGATCGGAGATGAAGTGTGGCAGTCTGATCCTTTGCCTTTTTACGGTGAGGAATGATCAGACCCCGTCCAGGAGTGTACCTTGAATGCCTTCATCATGTAGTCTGGTGACTAGTGTGCGGTGGGTGACGTTGTTGAAAGCTACTGGAAGCGCGATGGGCCGATAGTTCTTGAGCTCGTAGGGGTCAGATGTGTGTTTCTTGAGCAGGGGCATGTTTTCTGCGTGCTTCCATATGTCTGTGAAGGTGCATGTTTTGAAGGTGGTGTTGATGTTGCGTAGTGTTTCGTGTGCGATGGCAAATGCGGCTCTGTGGTAGTTGTGAGGGGGGCAGGGGTCTGTGTAGGTCCCCGAGTGGATGCCTTTCATGGCGTAGTGTTTCGTGTGCGATGGCAGATGCGGCTCTGTGGTAGTTGTGAGGGGGCCAGGGGTCTGTGTGGGTCCCCGAGTGGATGCCTTTCATGGTGTAGGTGGTGTCTTCATCTGGGCTTGGTGTCCCTTCAGAGAAGGCGGGCTGGTTGGTGTCTCAGGGGTGTGGGTGGTCTGGCTGCGGCGTCCTGTGTGTGGTTCACAAATTTGTCATAGAGGTTTATGATCTTGAGGCAGATTCCAAGCTAATAGCAGATGACACCCTAAAAAGCATCTTTTACCCCATTTCACACCCATTTTTCATTTTTTACCCCATGTCACGCTCATTTTTCATCTTTGACCAAATTTCACGCCCATTTTTTATCTTTTACCACATTTCACACACATGTTTCATTTTTTACCTCATTTTCGGCCTTTTTTTATCTTTGAACCCATTTCACGCCCATTTTTCATCTGTTACCCCATTTCACGCCCACTTTTTGTCTTTTACCCCATTTAACACCCATGTTTTCATCTTTGACCACATTGCATGCTCATTTTCATCTTTTACCCTATTTCACAGGTTACATTTCGGACACACTCAACTTACTTATTGACCCAAATAGACACTCTACAATTAAGAATTTAGCACAGAGGTCAATCTAGATTTCATGATTTGCACAAAAGGACACACAAAATATTTTATTTTGGTAGCACAATCTACACCTTGAAAAGTCGACTTTTGCACATTGCACACACTGAAGAGCATCTCTGTACTGAGGAGACATTCCCACCATGATTTGAGTAATGCGATGTTAGTTTCTCTTATTGTGCAACATACTCTTTTTAGAGTGATGTACTTATGAAGGAGAGTAACATGCAGACAGGGTATGTGTTTTGTGTTTTTTACTTCCACTAACCGTGATTGGGGTCATTCTGCACAATGTGACTTGCTGAGTTGAAGAAAGTGTTTATTATTAGGTTACTTCTGGCAATTCCTGCTGCATTAATGGGGTGTGCTCCACCTGCCTCATCTTCATCATCATCCAGGTTATAGTACAGTGCAGCAGGTACTTGGATCAATGGAGCATTGGTCCGCACACATATATTGTGCAATACACAACATGCTATATTTGATTTAGTTCACCATTTTGAGGCTGTACAGCAGTCTGCAACCTGTGATGTCCAGGCTACGGAAACGTGACTTTAGCACGCCAAATGTGCACTCCACAATGGATCAGGTGGACCGCATTCTACTGCCTCTGTGCCTTGGTGGTGGGTTTCGGAGGAGTGTCATCATCCACAGACAGAGTGCATATCTTTAATTGCCTGTAACATGTGATGGAGAGATGTGTCCATTATTGGTTATGGAGGCTGTGTTATTAGTGGTGATGGTTTTGTGGTGTGTGAATTGTGCTATGTTTGGGATTCATGTTAGCCATGTCTCACTTATGACGTTACCAGCATCAATGCTAATTACGTTGCCTCACAGTTGATCCTCCCCCGAGCCAATTTGATTGCGTGTGCTGTGCAGTTGCGTCACTGGCACTCCTACTGTGCAACACTGTTAAGGCCATCTACGCATATCCGCAGGCCTAACACACACCAAGAGGCACCCTGGCTCTCCTATGTCTAGCGATAGCACTCATCTACACTCCTCAGAGTCATTTCCATGAGAACGTGGCAATAGGCCACACCAGACACGGATCACATTCAGTTCTGATGCTGCCGCGAGACCTGCCCCACCGCACAACACATGCAGTTTCATGTCCAGAGCTGCCATAAAGCAACACTCAGCAGCCCCCTGTCCTGTCCTGCAGGGCCCACTGAGGGCAGGAACATTCACCCACACCATCAACATCATCAGACGCCATGCCTTGCACTTCCTGGACTACATACTCCTTCCTGAGCGGCGCCTCCAACTCACATACCACGATTACTCATAACCCATTACAATCTGGGACATGTTTGATGACATCAGTCTGTCCCAAATCTTCACCACAATGAGCAACAAGGGAGGGCACACCTTTGACACCTTCTTTGCATGTGTGAACTTCGTCCAGTTCCTCAACCCCACTAAACGCACATGTAGTGACCACAAACACATACACTTCCTCGTTGGTCAACCCCAAGCCAGCCTAGACCATATGCGGACCCACACAAATTTAGTGGCGCTCAGTCAACGAGGAGATGCTACACACCCTTATCAACAGCAACACCCACACACTGCAGGCATTCACCAATGGCACTAGATCACATTTTACAGACATGTTTCTCCAACTGCACATACACACTTGTCCCACTATGCAACTGAAACATACAGCGTGCAATAAATGCCACCTCAGTTTCCAACAACCTCAAAGATGGCAGATGCATTTGCTGACACATGAAGAAGAACTGGTACAAGATAAAGGATACCATTAAACATCACCCCACCTACAAGGAGACAAAGCTCATATTCTCCATCAGCAATACGCCCATGCACCAAACTGGGCTTCCAAGAAGGATTGCTGTCAATTGCAACATGGATGATCAACAGCTGGGGGGTGCTATACACAGAGGAGACATGAGTCCTCATCCTCATAACAAAAACATCAGCATGTGGCATCACCTGGTGGGACAACAACTTCAGCAGCCCCACCCCCAGCTCTAGGTACCTAGGCACTGTATTTGACACCTCCCTCTCCATAAACCAACAGGTCTGCGCAGTGGCCTGCAGTTGCTTCAACTGCCTCCGCATCCTCAATGCAACCTTCCAATGGATCGCCCCATTGTCAGGTAAGACAGTCACCCACACAGTCATTGCCATCAGGCTGGACTATAGAAACACACTATTTGCCCACATGCGCAGGTCTGCACTCAGCTTAGTCCCGACTGTCCAGCACAACATCGACACACTGGGCCTTGTGTACATACTTTCCTTATGGATTGAGTCCCTCCGTCGCACATACTTAGTTGCCACCTCTCCTCACATTTTCAAATGAGTGTTGGAGGAGTTAAGCCTTTGGGGATGGTTTGTCTACATAACTAGCCACAGTTCTCAAAGTTCCTTGTGTTGATGTGTCTGGTAAGTGGGCATGTTGATTGCCATGTTGTATGTGAAATTGTGACATGTATATTCTAACAATTGTGAGTTGCTTGTATGTGGTGTTGAGGCGTGTGGTGTGTTCAGTTAGTACTTAGCAACAAGAACTCCATTTCTATATGTGCCATCCTGGAAGTGCTGGTTTATGATGGACTGTTGGAAGATGTAGGAATCATGCAGACTCCCTGGAAACTTGGCTATGACATTGGTGAACAGTCCCTGGTGGTCCACTATTGCCTGCGCATTCATAGAATGGGTGTGCTTTCTGTTGCGGTATATGTGTGCACTGTCTGCAGGGGGCACAAATAGGACATATGTGCCGGCAATTGCCTCCAGAACCTGCGGGAATCCAGCTATGGCCTCAAAGCCTTGCTTGGTCTCAATCTTTTCCTGCACAGTTCTGGGGAAGTGAAGGTGCTGGAGTATCAGGCTGAGTATGCCAGCCAAGACAGTAGGTCGGAAGATTGAAAAGGCTTCCTGTGAAACTCCATCAACTCTGGCCGTTGTTGGTTGAAAGGTCCCAGTGGCCAACATGTGCAGCACAGCCAGCAGCTTTGTCTGCGGAAGAATGTTGGTTCTTCGCTGTGTTGGTGCCTTCAGCCTATGGGCTATCAGGTTCAGGATGTGTTGGATGGATATCCTTTTGAGAAGATAGTGGGCAATGACATCCTCTGGCGTTAGGTGTGCGAGGCAGAGATGTCTGCCCAGGGCCCGCTGTCTTCTTCGGCGCTGCCTCGGTGGTGGTCCTGGGAGAGGTGGCGGTGGCGGTTGTTGCCTTCGTGGGGCTCCAAGCTGAATGATTAATACCTCCATGGCATCAGTGGGTCTTCAGATGGAGCTATGAGTGACTCTCCCTTATTTACCTCCCTTTATCACCATTTTTAGACCAGCTTTTTTCTGGTCTTAAGTTCCTGCAGCTAAAGGGCCTTAGCGTGACTTTTTATTATCACTTTGAGGTTCTGGGCCATCATTCATTGCTAACAGTGCGATGTGGTGTTAGCAGCATTTTTCATTACATTTTGAGGAGGGACGCCTACTTTGCATATAATTAGTGAAAACTATCTCTGGCATACAAGGCGATAATAAAACCCCCCGCGATCGCCAGAAAGCTGTCGCTAACGCTTGTTAGCGGCAGCTTGATAATAGGGTGATTACAAAAATACACGTTAGAGGCACTTTTGTGCCGCTAATGCGGCGATAAATAGCTTGATAATATGCCCCGATATTTGTTGTCTACTTCTATGGCCTGTACCCAGTAGGATGCAGAGTTTAATGCCAACATACCGGGAACTGAATTACTGGGTCTCAGCGAGGATCTATTCACTGCGTTACTCTCTCCTCAAAGTATGTTTAATTTCAGCATGGAAATAGATTCCATCTCCAGAACTTGTTGGAGAGTGGTACGTGACCTTCCTTCTGGGCACCTCCTGTTAGTGGTGGCCATATTGGGAGAGTCGCTTACAAAAGTAAATAATTATATAGGAGATGGTAATCTCACTTATGGAACAAACTTCTGACAGGGAAGAAGGCGCAAACACCAACATGTAGTGATCTACTTTGGCAGCGCGATCCATAAATACACACTGTTGGCTGCTACATACAAGTGCCATCAAAGTGTCTACGTAATATGTACCTACTCGTGCATTTCAGCAGAGAGTTCTCTAATGTCTGTCAAAAGGCAGACACACAGCCCAATTGCGTACCCGGAACTGCCATGATATGCAGTGTGAGTATATGTTTCGTGCAGGTGTCTATCCCAATATGACACAGATAAAAGACTGACAAGATGAAAAACATTTAACAGAATACTTAAATAGGGTTGAAATGAGGATACAAGTGTTAATCAGTAGCATCCTAAAACTATCAATTAGCATTATATCTTATCGCCTGATCCAGGGGGTTTCACTATTCGGCCCTCTACTATAGGTGTCTCAAGTGAAAATCCAAAAGACTTCTCTACGTTTGAAAATTTCCATGCTCTTAGACCCTGCTTTCGTTTGGATTTTCTCTAGGAGGATCCACCGAATGTGATCTGGTGTATGAGATGATTCTATATAGTGTTTCACCAGTGGTGTGGTTTGTTTTTGGTTCGTATAGCAGAAAGATGTTTGGTGAGTCTGTGGGCCATGATTTGTGAGGTTTCACCCACATATTCTAGCTGGCATTGGCACAACAGTAGGTATATGATTGTAGTGATAGACGTCATAGACACTGAAGGAGGTTCAGATGATATTCATTGTAGAACAGCTACACAGCAGACAAGACAGCAAGGCAGTTGCACATCCAGCCCTAACAGCTGTCAAAACCTTTTCAAATACAAGTAACAAAGCAACCAGGCAACCATTGTACATTCTACATGGTGACACCTGGAATAGAACACAGGACATAGAACTCCAGCATAAGGCTTCAGTGCTAACTAAAATGGAGGAGAAGATACAACAATGATGACCTTGTTTAACAATTAGTTAACACATTAATGACCTAATTTGTGGTTTCAATTGCAAAATCACATGATTTGCACTCCGTAAATCTGAGGTTTCCAACTGGGAGAGCATTGCGGTCAATATTTTTTTGATTGTAGGGCTTTTTATGTGTCATACGAGATCTTATAATATGATCCTTAAGATTTGTATTTCTCCTATGTGCAAACAAAGGTTTAGGTATATGATGTTCTCTTTTTCTTTCTCTTTCAGCATTTAAAATATACTAATTTGAATGTATTATTTGGTGTATTTTCTCATTCAGTGATGAATGACGGGTGACAAATACCAGTTTAACTGCCTGTTTAGTGCCCTAATTAGCTAATAGCTGTTGTCTGTCGAAATAACCAGGCCTGGGCGGTATATTCCGTTCTGCTCGCGGAATTTGGGTAATTTCCCGTACTTGGGAGAACACGGAATTGCCCAGAAATCCGCGATCCACGACTTTGAGGAATTTTTTGCTTGTTCACGCCTTCAAAATGTGTGTTCCCAAGATATTTCTCCCCGAGCACGCAAACAGTGTGCGCAAACAGGAAAAAAGCACAGCAAATGGGAGGAACAAGCAATTGAGCATGTTCGCTGAACTTTTGCGTGCTCGCTGAGATTTTTAACCATTTCGCAGCCCTAGAAATGACACACCCTTTCATATCAGTCACGCATCAGTCTTTTGGGATATCCTCTGGCTATAATTTATCCTGCATATCTATAGCTCAATTGTCAAAATCAGACAGATTAGTACAATTACTGCAAAGACACAGAAGTCGGCCAAACAGAATACTGGTTTTCTGTGATTGAGGGTGGAAACTGTCAAAGTGTAGTAGTGTGTTCCTAGATGTGGCCTTAACAAATTGATCAACCTTCAGTTGTTATTGATTATGTTCTATAGTGATGTCTAAGAATTCTACTTGATTGTTGCTGGTGTTAGTGGTAAATCGCATATTGGGATCACATTGGTTAAGCCATGCCACAAATTCAGGTAGATCCTCAGGGTTTCCAGTCCAGATAAAAAAGATATTGTCTATATACCTGAGCCAAAGCATAATTGACCTAAAGAATGGGGTGATTTCACTGTAGATAGACCTAGATTCAAATTTGGGCATGCATATATTGGCTACAATCGGGGCACAAGAGGCTCCCATACTGACAGCTTTGATCTGTTTGTAGAGTTGGCCATTAAATACAAAGGTATTCTCATCCAAGAGTATGTGTAATCAGTCTAGAATAATCTCCTTCAAGCATTCTACTGGGAATTCTTCAATTAACCATTTGACTGTGTTCATAGTGTCTTTTTATGGCATATTACTATATAAACACTCTGGGGTCGATTCCGATTCGGTAAAAAGCGCTCCGATTAGCTGTACGGAGCCTTTTTCCCATACGAATCGTACACCTACAACGTCCCCGTATGAACTAGCAAGTTCGATCCTAACCGAAAGCGCCACTCCATACGACTCGTACCAAACACCGTACAACAACAAAGTACATATGGATTCGCTCCGTCCGACGCAGTACGCCACGTCCGTACGTAAATATGCAGCCATTTCCGAACCAGGAAGTACGATCCGTGTTGACAACACTCCGTACGGCCCACATGCTACGAGAGCTGTAAACTGCCGTAAAACCAGAGTCCGACCACGAAATGCACCCCGGTACGCGACATACACGACATGAACCCCATCGACCGTGTCATCCGAGCCCTGTACCCCTACGACCTCGTACATAGAAACCGATGATGGCACAGACAGTGAGTACAACCCACTGCAACAACGGAAGTATACCTGTACGGTGCGCCACAAGCCAGCGCATATCACCATTGCAATAGGGATACGTGCCGCACACACGTCATAAATCTCGGGGTACGATGCGTCACACGGTAGCGCATATCACTATTGCAATAGTGATATGCGCTGTCTTCTCATCCAGCAAGGACATCGACTTCAGCCACGCCACAGAGCTTCAATGGACGGACCACAGCTGCGTCCACTTCACCTTCAAGAAAACAACGACCCACCACCACCAGCAACAGGCCGCCCGCAGAAGCTGGAACAAGATCACAGCAGACCAGCTCGCCACCTCCCTGAGCCAGCACCCTCCTGCCAGCTCAGCGAACCCCAGCCAGGCCGCCGACAACCTCACGAAGTGGATCAGCAACTGCGCGGACGAACTCGCCCCACTGAGGACCCCGCCCAGCAGACCCGGCAGCAAGAAAGCCCCATGGTTCACCGACGAACTCAAGAGCTCCAAGAAGAACTGCCGAGCCCTCGAGAAAGTCTGGAGAAGGGAACCGACACCGGACAACAGGACCTCCTTCAAACTTGCCACCCGGAAACACCACCAGCTGATCCGCGCCGCCAAGAAAACAGCATTCAAGGACCGGTTGGACAACAACGCACACAACTGCAAGGAACTCGTCAAAGAGCTTTCCAACCCCAGCGCAGGAAACAACGACATCACCCCATCGCAAGACCTCTGCAACTCCCTGGCTTCATACTTCCACAACAAGATCGCGGACATACACAACAGCTTCAACAACCAACCAACGCACACCATGACCGAACAACAACCCCCCACCACCACCCTCCACGCCTGGACCCCGATCAGCACCGAAGACACCATCCGCACGATGAACTCCATCCACTCCGGATCACCGACCGACCCCTGCCCTCACCACGTCTTCAACAAGGCCGACGCTGTCATCGCACCCCACCTGCGAGACATCATCAACACATCCTTCGACACCACCATCTTCCCCGAGAGCTGGAAACACGCCGAACTCAGCGCTCTACTCAAGAAGCCAACAGCGGACCCCACCGACCTCAAGAATTACCGCCCCATCTCGCTCCTCCCGTTTCCAGCCAAAGTCATCGAGAAGACCGTCAACAAGCAGATGGCCGCTTTCCTCGAGACGAACGGATCCCTCGACCCCTCACAGTCCGGCTTCCGAGCCAACCTCAGCACCGAGACCGCCCTCATCGCCGCCACCGATGACATCCGAGCCCTGATGGACAACGGAGAAACAGTGGCCCTCATCCTCCTAGACCTCTCCGCGGCATTCGACACGGTCTGCCACCGCACCCTAGTACGGCGCCTCAGCAACGTCGGAATCCAGGACAAGGCGCTGGAATGGATCATCTCCTTCCTCGACGGGAGAACACAGAGAGTCCGCCTACCACCGTACAAGTCAGAGGCCACCGAAGTCATCTGCGGCGTCCCCCAAGGATCATCTCTGAGCCCCACCCTCTTCAACGTCTACATGAGCCCCCTCGCGGCCATCGTACGCAAACACAACCTCAGCATAATCTCCTACGCCGACGACACCCAGCTGATCCTCTCCCTGACCAACGACCCCGCCGCCGCCAGAGCCAACCTGCACGAAGGGATGAAAGAGGTAGCCGAGTGGATGACGACCAGCCGCCTGAAACTGAACTCGGACAAGACGGAGGTCCTCATCCTGGGCTCCTCTCCCTCCGCCTGGGACGACTCCTGGTGGCCTCCCGCCCTGGGCACCGCACCCAAACCGACAGACCATGCACGCAACCTGGGCTTCATCCTGGACTCCTCCCTCTCCATGACCAGGCAAGTCAACAACGTCTCCTCGGCATGCTTCAACATCCTACGCATGCTACGGAAGATCTTCTGGTGGATCCCCACCGAGACCAGGAAGACCGTCACCCAGGCCCTCGTCACCAGCCGACTGGACTACGGCAACGCCATCTACGCCGGTACCACCGCCAAGCTCCAGAAGAGACTCCAGCGGATCCAGAACGCCTCAGCCAGACTCATCCTCGACATCCCACGAACCAGCCACATCTCCGGACATCTGAGAGACCTTCACTGGCTCCCCGTCAACAAAAGAATCACCTTCCGCCTCCTCACCCACGCACACAAAGCCCTACACGACCAAGGCCCGAGCTACCTCAACAGCCGAGTCAACTTCTACGCTCCCAAACGCCACCTCCGATCAGCCAACCACGCCCTCGCCGCCGTCCCCCGCATCCGAAGAGCGACTACAGGAGGCAGGTCCTTCTCCTACCTGGCCGCCAAGACCTGGAACTCCCTCCCGACCGACCTGCGCCTGACCCAAGACCACCTCTCCTTCAGGAAGAAGCTGAAGACCTGGCTGTTCGAGCAGTAGCGGCTCCCCCCCCCCAGCGCCTTGAGACCCTACGGGTATGTAGCGCGCTTTATAAGTGTCACTGATTGATTGATTGATTGATTGATACTTGCCACACACACGTCGGAAAGCTTGGGGTTACAGTGCATCACACGCTAGTGCATATCACCATTGCCTTAATGATACGTGCCACACACACGTCAGAAAGCTCGGGGTACAGTGCGTCACACGCTAGTCCATATCACCATTGCAATAGTGATACGTGCTGCACACACGCCGAAATATGGGGGTACGGTTCGTCACATCTGAGTGATGGTTGGAAAAGACCCCCAGCAGTGCCCAGCAGTATAGGGGTGGGTGCAGAGGACCCCCAGCAGTGCCCAACAGTGCCCAACAGTAGAGGAGATGGGTGCAGAGGACCCCCAACAGTGCCCAACAGTAGAAATGGGTGGGTGCAGATGACCCCCAGCAGTGCCCAGCAGTGCCCAACAGTATAGGGGGTGGATGCAGATGACCCCCAGCGGTGCCCAGCAGTGCCCAACAGTATAGGGGGTGGGTGCAGAGGACCCCCAGCAGTGCCCAACAGTGCCCAACAGTAGAGGGGGTGGGCGCAGTGGACTCAGAGCAGTGCCCAACAGTGCCCAACAGTAGAGGGGGTGGGTGCAGATGACCACCAGCAGTGCCCAACAGTGCCCAACAGTAGAGGGGGTGGGTGCAGAGGACCCCCAGCAGTGCCCAACAGTGCCCAACAGTAGAGGGGGTGGGCGCAGAGGACTCCCAGCAGTGCCCAACAGTAGATGGGGTGGGTGCAGAGGACCCCCAGTAGTACCCAGCAGTGCCCCACAGTATAGGGGGTGGGTGCAGAGGACTCGTAGCGGTGCCCAACAGTATAGGGGGTGGGTGCAGAGTACCCCCTGAAGTGCCCAACAATATAGGGGGTGGGTGCAGAGGACCCCCAGCACTGCCCAACAGTAGAGGGGGTGGGTGCAGAGGACCCCCAACAGTGCCCAGACATAGGGGTGTGCATTTCCTACATCATACAACAACTACCTGACTGTATGTGTACATCCCTAACTTGTTACACTCATGATAGTTGCATATCAACACATCACTCACAGCAGTGACCTACTCCACGGAGAATAGTCTCCTGTCACACACTGAGTGACACACCACATGTGGTTGTTTTGAAAGATCCCACAGCCATATCCACCCATGTAGTTTGCTTGCACATCCCCCCTCCCCCAGCATGACTCAATAGTGTGTAGTCATGCAACAGACCACTCAACAAATGAAGCACAAATGGAATTAGGATGAGTCATGTACATCCCGGATATGATGTGACTGTCCATGTGGTGAAACATGTACTCCCTCATGGAAGGAACAGGGTAGGAAAGCCCTAAATACAAAGCACCCAAATATGTATTTTTAACACATATTTTAAATGTGACTATCTGATTCCTGAGGTCAAGGCGGATAACATTGTCATGCATAGTGTGGAAAATTATGATGGACTCCCTGAAGGCATTAATACACACCACAAACCCAAGCACAGTGAGTTGCATGGATGGCACTGACCAATTGTCAGATAGCATTTGTGAGCAGCCATGGCCATTGCGCGAGTGAATGCACTAATTAATGGGAAATCTATACTGAAGTCACCACAACAATTGTGCAACTGTCTGTAGTGAATATCTCATGTGTCACAGAGGAAGGGACACTCATTTGGATAATGCCTGTATGCAAACTGCACACACACACAAATCTAGATAATTATCAGAAACATTGGGATAGCACAGAGATACCATGGTCCACCTCATTCCCATCTGAAAAATAGACATCTTTCACAAGATCAAAACATTCACATTACACAAACTTTTAGGCACACAGCACTTAAAGCAATTCCCAGAAATTCAATAGTTCAGACAGAAAAATAAAATGCTTTATTCAGCGCCAATATGTAAAATAAACAAATAAATGAGTCCAGGCTCACAGAAGGCCAATGGCCAGTCCAAAATACAGTCCATAACAGTGGTGACTTTGTGGAGGCTGTCACCCCAAAACTTGCCTGCACATGTTGGGCTTAAAGGTCCGTGGACCCATCTGAGTCTGGGTCCGGCACCGCGGGGACAGGAGATGGAAGGGTATGTGTAGTGGGCGCAGGTGGGGAGGATTCCTCCACAGTAGCAGGTTCAGCTCAAAAGGTTGCAACATATTCAGCACTGCACACTGCTGCCTGTTCAGACAGGCTACCACCTGAACCTGGTGACACAATGGGAGTGGAGGTAGAGGGCTGTGAGTCAGGTGAATGGTGCCTGTGGGTGGGTGGGTGATGTGTGTCCCCTGTCCCTGTGAGTGTGCGTACATCCCCCTGAGATTGGGTTAATGGAGGTCTGCGCTTAGACTTACGTGTGAGTATGCTGGGTGTCTCTGTTGGGGTGTGTGATCTTGTGCGTCTGCGTGTACAATGGACCGCCAGATCAACTCTGTCTCATCTTCCTGCTTCCACACCCTCCGCCTCCTTCGTAAGACCTTCAAATGGATCCCCCTCAAACAGCGAAAGACAGTCACTCACGCCCTGGTCACGAGCAGACTCAACTACGGCAACGCACTCTATGCCGGAATAAACAAAAACCTCATCCGCAAGCAACAGAACATCCAGAACGCCGCCGCAAGACCGGTCCTCAACCTGCCAAAACACTGCCACATCTCCCAGCACCTGCGCACACTCCACTGGCTCCCCGTCGAGGCGAGAATCACCTTTAAGATGCTCACCCACGCACACAAGGCCCTCCACGGCACCGGACCAGCATACCTGAACAGCCGACTCAAATTCCACGCACCCCAAAGGACCCTACGATCAGCCCAGCTTTCCTACGCCGTGGTCCCCCGCACCAGAAAGACCAGATCGGAAGGCCGCTCCTTCTCCTTCCTAGCGGCCAAAGCATGGAACGCCCTTCCGCTCCACCTCAGACAGACAACATCGCTCCCCATCTTCGCAAGAAACCTCAAAACCAGGCTCTTCGACAGACCCCCTCCTTGATGGAATGGAACCTGCACCCCCCACCCCTAGCGGCTTGAGACCCTTACGGGTGAGTAGTTGCGCTTTAACAAACTCCTGATTGATTGATTGATTGATTGATTGTGTATGGTGGACAGGGATGGGAGAGGGGGATGTGGATGGGTCAGAAGGAGTAAGGGGGATTGACGCTGCAGGATGGCAAGTGCTGCCGTCAGTGTTGAGTCCATGGACGCCAAACTCCGACGTTGATCAGACATGTCAGCTGACATGCCCTCAATGAATGACAACAACTGTTTCATTATTTGTGTTTGTCCATGGAGGACCGTCAGCATTGACGCCTGACCAACTTGAATAAGCCGGAGTAGGTCAACAGACACAGCACTGAGGGCAGCAGGGGAGACAGGGGCTGCGGTGCCGGGTACAAAGGAGACACGGGGGGTAGAACGGACTCTAGGGCCCCTAATAACTGGGAGGGTGGAGATGGGTCTGGAGGAGAAGGAGGAGACAGACATAGTTGCAGTAGATGGCATTGCTGCATATTCCCCCTTCTCCTGGGAGTCAGAATCCGAGCCGTCTGCATGGTAGGAGGTGTCGTGCTCATGAGGTCCGGCCGCTTGACTCCCCTCACCCTCTGTGCCACTGCCTCCCTCCGACTCCTCGAAGCTGGTGGCACTGTTGCTGGGTCCCTCTGTCCGTTCTGTATCTGTGTCTCCTCCAGGTTGTTGTGATGATGCTGTTGGCAATGAGAAAATGAACACTATATCAGTCACCTGTCCACATCATACATATCAGCAACCAAAAATTCAGGGGCATTTCTAATCATGGCATGCATCATGAGTCACATGCCACATAACTCTGCACATATATAAGTCTAGTAATGCGCAATTGTAAGAGACACAACGCTCATTGTATACAAAGTTCCAAGTCACAGACCAGGCCACAACTTGGATTACAGTCACAACGATGAGCCTATGCCTGTTGTTGGACCTGGGCCTCTTGGCAGGGTCATCCCTAAACTTTTTGCCTTCCTCCAATACTCTCTCTGACCTGTTTTTGTTGGTTTAATGACTCTGGGCACTTTACCACTGCTGACCAGTGCTAAAGTGCATATGCTCTCCCTATGAAAAGTGTAACTGTGTTTGGTATACCTGATTGGTTCATTGGATTTACTGTCAGTCCCCAGTAAAGTGCACCAGGAGTGCCAGGGCTTGTAAATGCCAATACTGCTAGTGGGCCTGCAGCGCTGGTTGCGCCACCCACAGAAGCAGCCTTAAAATGTGTCTAGGGTCTGCCATTGCAGAACCTGCGTGCAGTCTGGTACTGTCACGCTGGCTGGGCAAGTGCACACATTTGCCAGCCCCTAAACCTTCCCTTAACTTCATATTAGTCACCCCTATGGTAGGCCCTAGGGCAGGGTGCATTGTAAGTGTAAGGTAGGACATGCTCTGATGTGTGTGGCATGTCCTAATAGTGAATTACAGCCAAATTCGTTTTTCACTGTGTAAGGCTACCTGCTCCCTTTAGGCCAAGATGGGCTGCTGGAATTATTACACCCTATAATCCCAGCAGGCTCAGGGAACAGGGTAGAAATTAATGTTTAGTATGCCTGAACTCAGAATAATAAAATACTTCTTTTAGTAAAGTTTATTTTAATATCCTGTGTTTGCAAATGCTACTTTTAGAAAGTTAGCATTTGCTTGCCTAACCATTTCAGCCCGCCTCTGCAGTATGTGTATCTGACTGTCTGGGATGTGTGAGTGACAGGGCTGGGGGATGACAGGTGGTGAATGCAAGGATTACACCTTAGTGGGAGGTAGGAGTGCCCCTTGACTCTTAATCTGGCTGTGCTCTGCCACCACAATGCTGGCTCCGCCCCCCTGGGGAGCGACTGATGACTCAGCCTGCACCTGGCCCAGGAAGGGCGAAGCCCCATCAACAAGGTACTCCTGGCTGCCCCTGTCCACACAATGCTGGCTCCACCTCCTGTGGAGCGTCTGATGTGCCTGCCCCTCACACTGAAAGCAGAAGTCAGAGTACCCCCAACAAAGTACTCAGAGACTGAAAGTGGCTATGCAAAGGCCCCCCTGGCCTGTAAGAACAAAAGAAATGCAGTATAAAAGTAGGAGCCCTGCTCCTTGTAAATCAGAATCCTGTTTTACCACGAAGGACCTCTGCCCGCAGAAGGAGAAGAGATGCTGGAAGGACTGGCCTGCTGCTTGCCTTGCTGAGAAAGGAGAGGAAAAGACTTGATGAGAAAAGACTTTGCTGCTTTGTGCTTAAACATTCTCCAAGGGCTTGACTGAGCTTGCCCCCTGACCTGAGCCACAGGACCATCTGGCTCAACCTGCCCTCTGCTCGTCTGCCGGTAATTAACCGGGATATCTACTACTGCCGGAGCTGTGACCTTGGTGCCCCCCCGCCCCTCCCTGAGGCCGTGACCGACTGTGTCTTCTCGTCCCCGCCGAGGAAGAGCTCCGCTCCGTTGAGCCGCTCTTCCCCAGCTGAGGAGATCGCTGTGTTGACCGCCTGGGAAGGCTCGCTGCTGTGGTGCCCCCCAGCCCCTCCCTGAGGCCGTGACCGACTGTGTCTTCTCGTCCCCGCCGAGGAAGAGCTCCGCTCCGTTGAGCCGCTCTTCCCCCGCTGAGAGGATCGCTGTGTTGACCGCCTGGGAAGGCTCGCTGCGGTGCCTCACCCTCCCGCCAGAAATCCCCACCGGACTCCCACAGACCCAGGGGACAGACCTCCGCTGTCCGGACGCCTCGGGTGCCAGCCTCGCTCTGCCTGAGAGCCGCTGGGCACCTCGCATCTGCCGACGGAGAAAAAAAGCGCCACCGAGACTATCATCGGGCTCGTGGCCCGCAACGTTTCTTGACCCCCTTGGTTCGCTGCCAGCCGCCCTGTTTCTGAGTGCCCCCGGCCTAAAGATCAGCTGTGGTGCGAGCCGCCCTTTCCAGCTGACTCGCACCGCTCTGTGTGCCTGCCTGCAGCTCCGCGCTGCGAGAGCGCTCCGGCCCCTCCCGCTGGAATCCTTTAACTGTCGGGAAGCCGAGGCTGCAATCTGAGCCCCTGCCCGAGTGACTGGGGCTGCGCTGGGTTCTTGGGCCTTCCCTCCTCCTGGACAGCTCTGAGGTCGGTGTTTCCCCCCCGTGTGGGTCCCACAGACCAGGGGGGCCATCCGCTCCACGAGACCCGGCCGGGCCGATCGCGCCCCACGCAGGAAGCGTGAGACTTGGAAGGGGGTCGGGATTTCACCCGTCTGAGGCGCCGCGAAGCGCGGCAGAGTGCATAACCGAACCCCATAGGTCCTTATGGCTGAGATACCCGCCACCCCCTCTCAACACAATCCCCAAAGGAGGGAAACCGGAAACAGTTCTTGAAGTTTTTTGGAAGAGGGAGGGAGTGACCCTCCCGGCCGTATTTATTAAAACAAAAAATTAAAACATTAAACAGTTTCATATTAATGTACAATTTCATTACCACATTGCGATGTTTGGCTAACCTTAACAGATTCTCTAATACAGAGGTTCTCCTAGCCGAACTAACATCCTACAAAACATTTTCTTGAAATATTGAAATTGTACATCCTAACGTTTAAGGGCCAACGGCAAGGTCGTAACCGGTGTCAAGATCCCTAACCAGAAATACCCCCCCCACTTGGGAGGGGCGACAGCACTGAGGCGTACCTCAAGTGCAAACTACCAATTTCCCTTGACTTGACGGGGGCACCAATAAACTCGACGCCAGTTAAAGGTCGTTCGAGGACTCGTGTGAGGTTATCTAGAAGGTATCGTAGACCTCCCCCCAAACCCCGCACAACTTACCACATCTGCCGTCGCAGACGTTACTGGCCCCGGGAAATTCCCCAGGAGGGGGCTGTAACCCCTCCTACACAGGAAGGGGCCTTGACCGCCTTTCCTTTTCTTTCGGCGACCCATCCTTAGAAGGGACCGCCTCCCCGTTGAGGGGCCAAAGGCCACCTCTCCCGAGCGCTCCCATCCGTGTTGGGTGACGCCCACTCATAGGGATCTTCCAATTAGTGCTCACCGATCATGACCTTACCGCCCGACCAAAATAAATACGACAATTCTAACTAAATTACTAAATGACTAAATTACTTGAAAGACAGTAACAACAACCACTTTATTAAAACATGCTTACTGATGAACACTAAAGCAGGATTACTTTATTTGCAAAACATACCACAAATTGACCATTCTTTATTGCATATTCAAAGTTATCACGATACTAATCACACCTGTAAACAAAGAATTAGAGTTACCACATCAAACTTTATTCAAAACAACTTGCTGTCCTCAGGGGCTGGTGGGTGGGTCAAAATTGGCTCTTCGTTCCGTCTCGAGCTCACGTACAGCGAGGAGGTGCAGCTTCAGAGCACAGGAACAAGAGGATGCCTTCGGGTCTTGCGTCCCTTTTTATCCGTCTTCAGGGCGGGCGTAAACCCGCCCCTGCCTGCCCCGAGGGCGTGGCCAGCCGCGTCAGTGTCTAGGCCAGCCCACTCTAGGGCGGGAAAAAGCGCGCCCCGGCTACGCCGCTTCGGGCATACCAGCCGAGACGCGCCTCCCGCCCAAAATGGCTTCCCGGGGGGATCGAGGCACTCTGCCATACGTTCGGGGGGACCGAGTGGTCGCCCCTTTCCATATGGCTGAGATACCCGCCACCCCCTCTCAACACAATCCCCAAAGGAGGGAAACCGGAAACAGTTCTTGAAGTTTTTTGGAAGAGGGAGGGAGTGACCCTCCCGGCCGTATTTATTAAAACAAAAAATTAAAACATTAAACAGTTTCATATTAATGTACAATTTCATTACCACATTGCGATGTTTGGCTAACCTTAACAGATTCTCTAATACAGAGGTTCTCCTAGCCGAACTAACATCCTACAAAACATTTTCTTGAAATATTGAAATTGTACATCCTAACGTTTAAGGGCCAACGGCAAGGTCGTAACCGGTGTCAAGATCCCTAACCAGAAATACCCCCCCCCACTTGGGAGGGGCGACAGCACTGAGGCGTACCTCAAGTGCAAACTACCAATTTCCCTTGACATGACGGGGGCACCAATAAACTCGACGCCAGTTAAAGGTCGTTCGAGGACTCGTGTGAGGTTATCTAGAAGGTATCGTAGACCTCCCCCCAAACCCCGCACAACTTACCACATCTGCCGTCGCAGACGTTACTGGCCCCGGGAAATTCCCCAGGAGGGGGCTGTAACCCCTCCTACACAGGAAGGGGCCTTGACCGCCTTTCCTTTTCTTTCGGCGACCCATCCTTAGAAGGGACCGCCTCCCCGTTGAGGGGCCAAAGGCCACCTCTCCCGAGCGCTCCCATCCGTGTTGGGTGACGCCCACTCATAGGGATCTTCCAATTAGTGCTCACCGATCATGACCTTACCGCCACAGGCCGGATAGTTGACCGGCTATCCGGACCCCCCCACAAAGCTCCTACCTAAAGGTCATGTTGTAACGTTTTTAACCATGCTAAGAAGTCTCCTATGAGTAACTCATTCCCCACCCGAGACAAATGCACACCATCCCCCAAATACATACTGTCATCATTAATACAGCCATGCGAAATAGAATGCAATGTCCTGGAACGGAACAACCTACTCACTTTGTTATTAAGTTTTCTAACAGAATGATTCAAAGCAGAAATAGAAATAGCCCCCCGCCACACCTTTCGTGGGATCATATGGGACCACGCAATTGTGCACCCCGGAACTCTCCTCGCCAACCAACTTACAGTGGAAAGCATTGCCTCCAGGAGAAGTCGTCTACCGGTGGTGACCAAATCATTGCCCCCTAAATGCACTATAACTATAGCCGGCGGTGACCTCGTCCGCCCTAACAGACCCTCGAAAAATGACTGAAACTGGTCAATACAGAGGCCGCCTCTTCCGTGGAAGGACACCCTGTATCCGTATTCCCCAGCTACGTGAATCATATCACCTGCTTTGAATACGTCCGCGGCACGCCTCACGTATGAGTGGCTAACGACCCACACCTACTTATTCACAGCCGGTGATGTCTGACCGCTGGCCCGGTGTTGGGTCGACTGCATAGTCCGCCCCGCCTCGTAGGCTTGCGTAACTGAAAACCAAACAAAAACAAGAAGCGTGAGTACATTATTACAGCTTCACAACATGTGCAACCGCACGTATCTCTTATAACAATTGGAGGACCAACGCCCCACTCGTTTCACTTGTTCAACATTAAGACCCCTGGCTGTAGCTTCCGTAGCAGCCCCTATCCGAAAGGAATGGGTCCCAAATTCGCCCGGGTTCAAGCCCGCAGCGGCAATTGACATCGCCAGCACCCGCTGAAACTGAAATTTCGTCAGTGGGGTGGCGTCTGCGTGTCTTAACAAAGCCCCCCCCCATGATGCCACCCTTCGTGCTAGGTAATCTTCTAAACACTTTACCGGACACATGGAGGACCCGGGAATCCTGCGTATGATTACGCAGTCACCCATCCCATCTTGATCAGTCTTGGACCTTACAAAGGAGACAGTCATTGTTTCTCCCCTGATCTGAACGTGCTCCTGGCACAAACCCCCTGCCACATCCAGTTTGTTCCTTGCAACTAGTTCGCTTACCCGCATCGCCCCGTGAAATGCTAGCGTAAAAACGGCTCGGAACAGCACCGCCTCAAACTGAGATGAACATGTGGCCGGGAGTGTGGCCAACAACTGGGACAATCTATCCAAACCTATCGGGTGCCTCTCATCTACTCTGCGACCCTCAAGGCGTTGCCACCCACGCAGCGCTTTCTGTACAACGAAAGACGCTGTCGGGTCCTGGATAGCGTGTGCTCTGGCAACAAAGGAAATGGCAGCACGATGCCTCTGGGCCGTAGCCACCGATTTCCCAGCCCTACGTAAGGACATCAGAAAATTCACTACCCATTCCTCGTGACCCCAAAGCCGCTCTCTATCAGTCCCCAAAAAGGCTAAATAGGACCGAAACGCCCCTTCGTATGCCTTCCTCGTCCTTGGTGCTAGACTCTCTCCCACGAGGTGACGAAGTTCGGGGCACCGAGAGACCAGAGAGCTTCGTGAAAGGGTGCCGGCTCTGGGTCCGCTGAGGGAAGGAAACCCGAGAAAGCCTGCATTTGAAAACGAGACAGTGCATCAGCCGCCTGATTCATTACCCCTGGGACATGTTTTGCTCTGAATAGCACATTCAGTTGCATACACAGTAAAACAATTTCTTTGAGCAGTCTTAAAATCAGTTTACAACGTGCTGCCTGACTATTGATGCAGTCAACCACGGTCATATTGTCAGACCAAAATATGACAGAGTGATCTTTGAACCCTTCGGGCCAGGTTCTCAGGGCCACCAAAATGGGAAAAAGTTCCAGGAAAGCAATATTAGTTGTCAGACCACTGTCATGCCACCATGTCGGCCACCTTTGTGCCGACCGTTTTGTGCCAAAGATGGCACCAAAACCTATGCTTCCTGCTGAATCTGTCCATAGCCCCAGCTCGTCAGAGGACACGGCTGGTTTGTTCCAGACCACTCGACCATTAAAATCCGCCAGAAATGCTAACCAAATACGCATGTCCTGGCGGACCTCAGCCGATAGTCTCGTGCGATGATGGCCCTCCTTTAGGCCGACCATAGCTTGGGAAATTGACCGGGAAAAGGGGCGGGCCATTGGTATCACCCTCAGGGCAAAATTCAACTGTCCCACCAACTGCTGTAGTTGATGCAGCGTAACTTTAGATGCATGTATACATACTTGCAGGGTTGCCCTGAACTTCCCCACTTTGTCAGCTGGCAAACGAAAACAACCCTCACTGGAATCTAACTCGATCCCCAGAAACTCAAGGCAAGTCGCAGGACCCACCGTCTTACCTGGTGCCAATGGCACCCCAAACTGTTTCATTAACACACAAAATTCGGCCAAGGCCTGGCCACATTCGAGATCCCCGGCTGCCCCAAGGAACAAAAAATCATCAAGGTAATGCATTACATGTTGGAAACCCGTCTTCTTTGTGAAGACCCATTGTAGAAAACTACTAAATTTCTCGAAATAGGCACACGATATAGAGCACCCCATCGGCATACACCTATCCATGTAATAACAACCCTGAAACATGAATCCTAGGAGACGCTGGTCGTCTGGGTGTACCGGGAGCAGTCGGAACGCTGATTCGATATCTGATTTCGCCATCAGCGCCCCGGGCCCCAGGCGATTCAAAATGGCTACGGCCTCATCGAAGGATGCGTACCGCACCGAAAACACTTCTGGATCTATTGCATCGTTTACAGAAAGACCACGTGGAGCTGATAAATTATGAATCAGTCGGAACTCGCCTGGATCCTTCTTGGGGACCACCCCTAAAGGGGAACAAACAAAATTCTGGACCGGGGGTACGCTGAACGGGCCGGCGACCCGACCTCGAGTCACCTCTTTCCGGATCTTATCCTGTACTACGGTCGTATGCCGCAGGACGGAAAGTTGATTTTTACATTTTTCCACACCCTGAAAGTCCCCTACCGGGATGCGGAAACCATACGAAAAACCGTTCCGCAGCACCCCAGCAGAAGTACGATCCGGGTATTCACTGAGCCAGGGAATCATCGCCAAGGTATCAATCGGGGTAGGTAAAGGCGCAATATTAGACCTGTTTGGCGCCTCCTCTCCCCCCATTATCACCCGTTTTGGCTCTGCACGTGGACTCAGGATGGGACGACCCGCATCCACTACATTCATGTTTAAATTTACACGATCCCTGTGGCCTAGTACATTTACCTCTGTTGAAATTAAAGCAGAACCCCCTTTTTCCTGTATTGCCGGCAGGTCTCGAGTAATCTTCGGTACCCGTACCTGAACGAAAGGGCGTCCCCCCATAATGGCGGGAGGATTCGCCAACATTACTTCCTACCAATGGCATTTTCAACATACCCGTCTCCTTCATTTCATCCCATGTCAAAGAATCGTAACAATCCCAGGTTAAGCTTTTGTTATGCTCCTTCGCCTTTCTAAACAGATTATCGTAGCAGAACCAATGGTTACCCTGGTGCGATGTCGAGTACCCCATGATTCGCGACTGATAGGTTGGCAACTCGGAAAGCAACTCAGGCCTACGTTCCCCTAAGATCGACGTAAAAATTCCCCATGCCTTGCCCCAATTGCCAATATTCTCGTTCACTTTAAAGGCGGCCATTTTCGCGCGCCAAACACTCGGGTGCATGAGATCCTTCTGACCCTTAACATGCTCAACCTCATAATGATCAACAAGCAACGAGAAGATGTTCACATATTCCCCTGCCCAAATTTTTTCCTTAATCGCCAAAGGAACATGTTGACCCAATCTTTCTCTACGAGAGGGTGCTGACTCATCCCTCGCAATCGGCAATGGCCGCTTACCTGCACCGGACACTGCCTCTGCGGTCGTACTCGTCCCTGGTGTCTTGTCCACTACTGCAGCCGGCACAGACACCTTGGCTGCCTCCCATTTCTCACGCAGTTGCTTCATCAGCGCCTGCGCGTCGACAGCCGTGGCGCCCTCGTTACCTTTACCCAACCACGCTGCCAATTGTGCTGCCAGCTCGGGCGGCATATCGTCCTCGGACACGGGGGTGACCACAACGGGAATCGGATTCCCCTCCTCCGGCACGGGAGTTGGTGCCTCGAGCGGGGCACTGGGACCCGGGATGTCTTCTCCCACTGCTCCCCTCCTGGGCCTCTTGTTTTTCCCTCCCGGGGCTGCTCCCGCCAAAGGACGTTTTGGTCTCCCTTCCTCGTTCTTATCCACCCGCTTCTTTAGTTCGGACATCTCCTTCATGAGAACACGCAGCATCTGTTCAGTAGTCATGCGTTTTCCCGCCTTCTTCGGCATTCTCCAACAGAGTAACTGTAAAACAAACAAGAACGATTAAAACGCTCAAAATTGGCTCTTCGTTCCGTCTCGAGCTCACGTACAGCGAGGAGGTGCAGCTTCAGAGCACAGGAACAAGAGGATGCCTTCGGGTCTTGCGTCCCTTTTTATCCGTCTTCAGGGCGGGCGTAAACCCGCCCCTGCCTGCCCCGAGGGCGTGGCCAGCCGCGTCAGTGTCTAGGCCAGCCCACTCTAGGGCGGGAAAAAGCGCGCCCCGGCTACGCCGCTTCGGGCATACCAGCCGAGACGCGCCTCCCGCCCAAAATGGCTTCCCGGGGGGATCGAGGCACTCTGCCATACGTTCGGGGGGACCGAGTGGTCGCCCCTTTCCAAGAGGGGTGGAAAGGTGCACAATCTCATCAGAAACGGCCAAGGAATTAAGAGAACACTGTGGAATACAACTTGAAATAAGAACAGAACATTTGAACTGAAACAGAAGAAAAAGCTTTGCCTACTTACAACCTGTGGTATACAAAAAAACGTTATTTAAGGTCTTGTGTTAAATATCTGCCTGCATACATATTTTTATATAAAGAAGCCATATTTTGATACAACCACAAGCCTGGTGTCCATTTGTGGGGGGATTAGTGTATTTACTGTGTGTATGGTTACAAATGCTTAACTAACTAACGCCTGAAGAATAGCCTTGGCTGCTCACGCCACGCACCTAGAGGGTGAGCGAGGGTCATTCTAAGGGGTCATCCTTCGCCCTGACTTAGAGGAGAGGGTCCCTGCTTGTCACAAGTGCATACTTGCGCCAACCAGAGACCCCCAATTCTAACACCTGTCAACAGGAGAGGTGTTGAGCAATCACAGTCAAGTTGCCCACTCTGCCATCCAATGCCAGAGATGGACATGTTCCAATCTGTTTTAGCCTGTGCCACATGGGAACAGTCTTGCCTGGACAACCATGTGTTGCCATCCCTGGACCTGTAACAAGTTTGCCATCAACTCTCACTGGCATCACAGCTGTATAAAGCCAGGCTTGTGTGAAACACAGATGTGTATACAAACAAGCATGGCTGAAGACGGCTGTAATGCCAGAAAGTTGTAGCAGGAATCTTGTTACCAGTCCAGGGAATGCATGGCTTGACAATTATGGGTAGACTGTTTTCATGAGGCACATGGATAGACAGATTTGCACATGGCCATGTTTGAATTTGGGGGCAGAGTGTGCAACAGAGAGGTGATGGCTAAAAATCTGACCTGTTGAAAGTGTGAGAGTATATGATTGGTACAGAGGCTCCCTCCATCGCCAGACACCTTAGTGAAACTCCTCACAGTGGCATCTATCCCCCAGACCATACAGTTGCTAGCACATAACACACGCTGGCTCTCAATTGAAGTGGCACACATGTACAAAATCAAAAAAATGTCAAAGCTAATGTCCCTACGATTGTGAATGTCAGAAACATTGATACATTTTTGACACATCTGCAACCAGATGGGAAAATTGAAAACAGTAGTGTGGACACTAAGCCCAAACTGCGTAGCACCACCAATACAAACATGTATCATTAAACGCTGTTGAACAATCATCTCTGGGAGCCAATAACATTTCCTGTATATCCTACAATGACTACATTCTCCAGCAGCACAGCCTAAGTGCATAGTGACAAGTCCACATCAGATATGACATCCTCAGCACACTTCTGACTAGGGCTAAACAGTTGGTCCCATCACACCTCCCATGCACAACATCCCAAGCACTCCGTCAATGCGAGTAATACTGCCCAAGTAGTAGAAAATATGAATCTGGCTCTCAATAACTGGGAAGCTATATAAAGTAAGCCAAGGTCACATTGTTTTGCTGCACATCAATATTAGTCCCATAGTACCTGCAACATTTCTTGTGAATATGCACACACGCACTGCCCAGTGTGAGTATGCGCAAGCCAAAATTAGGATACATGGACAGTGTGCACATGTAGCTAACACAAGAGAAATACAAAGCATACCAAGGACAAAGGCCACTGATGCAGACCTGTGCAGAACTCCTTTTTGAGACTCATGATCAGTGCCAAGCTATCATGAAGGGCAACCACAGTGCACAGGTTGTTGAACAGTTAAGGTACCAACAAGTGTCACAGACCCCCCTCCAACATGATGATGTGCTAATCAATCTGCATACCAATACCTTTCTTCCCTAGGAGGACATGCACAACTATGAAATAGACAAAGCAGGGGCCTAATGTGGAGGAGGGAAAGGGATGTAAAAGAGCATTAGCTTAAAAAGGGGCATTGAAATGACAATGCATAAAGTGCCTGTCTGACCACACCACCCCAACTGTGGGAATGTTACCAGGCTTCCAAACACTGTAGGTAGCATATGACACACATGACAGCAAACATACATGTACCTACCCCCTCCTTGCTGCTGTCCCTCCTGCATCTGCCTATGGAGGTCAGGGAAAATGACGGCCAGGACACGGAGCAGGTTGGGGGTGAGGTGACGTGTGCCTCTATGCCGGCGTGGAGCCTCAAGCTTGAGCTGCACCCGCGCCATACCGCGGGTCCAGCACCGGATGTCCTGCCACCTCTTGCGGATGTTCCGGAACCTGCGGTAAGGTCCCCCCTCAGACCTGACATCCCTGAAAGCCCTGGCAACGTCCAGCCAGATGTCCTCCTTCTCATGGGCAGATACCTGTCAGGAATAAAAAGTGAAAGTACATCAGTACACATGCTCCATGTCCCAAAGACAAACACTTGCTGTAGTTGGGTAGGAGGGCATCCAGCAGGGCCTGGTTCTCCTCCTCACTGAATGCAGGTGCCCTCTCCATGGTCAGCAAAAACTGGGTCCAGGGAATGCAGAGAAAGCAGCTGTGTTGTCCACTCCTATGTTGTGCAGGCAAGTGCCCTCTCACAGCCACATGCAGCCTTAAATGTAAATGTACATATACTTGTAAAGCGCACTATCACCTGAAAAGTATCTTGGCGCTGTTTATCGCTGTGGAACCCTTCCTGGCTTTCCCTGTGAGATGCCCCCTTACTGGGCACCTCCAAGGTGAGGCCAGGCATCCTAGCGCTTTCGGGGCCATTGTGGAGATTAAGCAAGCTATTGTCCAGAGTTGCAGAGTGGGACCCATGATTATAGTAGGCACCTAGGCGAGAATTATCGAGTCCGTGGACATTGAGCCCAAGACCCTGCCGCGTCGGGAATTGAACCCTGGTCCCGGGCTAGACCTCTGCCTCAGGGTCTGCCGCTCTAATTGGTGAGCCACACTTCTCTACTAAATCTGTGCTGCTGAGGGGCTGTCATTCTCAGGAAGACAGTGTGATAGGGCACATTACTTTTCATCCTATGTTTCATCCAATCCCATTCCACATAAGGCCCTGACACACATTTGCATGGTTTGAAATTTTAGCTCTAGCTACACAACAAACATTGCAACATTGTATAGTTTTGGCCAACTGAATTTTGCAGGACACTTGTAGCACATTCAAATCTCTGTTTCCTTGACAACCAGCCTGCATTCAGTGCATCCAACTCGTCCCCTAGGTGTTCCCTATGTATTTTCAGGCATCCACAAACAAGTACGGTGCGTGAATCGTTGCAAACGCCATGTTTCGATAGTGATACGACCCGTACACCCGCACGCACCAGTGGGGTACGCTCCAGACTTGTATTGTGTATGGGCACAATGCATTGGTGAGACGACCCGTACACCTGCACGCACCAGTGGGGTACGATCCACACGAGTATGGGCACAATGCATTGGAGAGACGACCCGTACACCCGCACGCACCAGTGGGGTACGCTCCAGACTTGTATCGCGTATGGGCACAATGCATTGGTAAGACGACCCGTACACCCGCACGCACCAGCGGGGTACGCTCCACACGCGTATGGCCACAATGCATTGGTGAGACGACCCGTACACCCGCACACACCAGTGGGGTATGCTCCAGACTTGTATCGCGTATGGGCACAATGCATTGGTGAGACGACCCGTACACCCGCACGCACCAGTGGGGTACGCTCCACATGCGTATGGGCGCAATGCATTGGTGAGACAACCCGTACACCCGCACGCACCAGTGGGGTACGCTCCAGACTTGTATCGCGTATGGGCACAATACATTGGTGAGTCGACCCGTACACCCGCACACACCAGTGAGATATATTCCAGACTTGTATCGGGTATGGGCACAATGCATTGGTGAGACGACCCATACACCTGCACGCACCAGTGGGGTACTGGGCGTATCACATGCTCCAGTGAATGCATGTGTACAGTGCGTTCCACAAGCTCACGCACGGCACCATTACTATAGTGACAACAGGAAAACACTTGGCAGGGATGTGGGTGTGAGTAGCTTTGATACTGCTGGACTTGTCTGCCGCATTCGACACAGTCAACCACAGGACGCTGTTGGAGAGACTCGGTGAGGCAGGTGTGGATGGCCCGGCTCTGCTATGGTTTCATTCCTATCTGTGGGACAGGAGACAGGCCGTTTCCCTTCCCCCATTCCAATCCGCATTTGCACCCGTGCCCCAGGGAGTTCCCCAGGGCTCCTCCATCAGTCCCATCCTTTTTAACGTGTATCTTAAACCTTTGATCACGTTAATTAAGTCCTACAGGATAAAAACGATCAACTATGCTGACGACACCCAGCTCATTCTCTCTTGGGAGGGAGAAGACTCCATCTCCTTAACTTCCTTCCACGACTGCCTAAGAGAGACGGCTGGGTGGTTGCACAAGAACTCCTTACAATTTAACTCCTCTAAAACTGAGGTTCTGTTTTGCGCTGGAAACAACATACCTCGCCAGTTCGCGAGCAATTTCTGGCCTCCAGAAACACGGGACAAACCACAGCCAGTAACCTCGGTCCGCAACCTGGGAGCCATGCTCAATAACAAGCTGAGTATGGAAACCCAGGTCACTAAAACAGTGGGGACCTGCTCAGCTCTTTTACGTTCCCTGCGAAAAATGATGCCACTCCTCCCTGCACAAGCTCGGGCATTGATAGTCAGGTGCACTATTCTCAGTCGCCTCGACTATTGTAACGCGTTGCTACTTGAGTCTCCAGTTACGCTGCTAGACCGGCTTCAAAGAATTCAGTCAGCCGCTGCCAAGCTAGCTCTCGGCTGGACTAGGAGATCCTCGGCCACAGCGGCCTTAGCCGAGCTACATTGGCTACCTCTAAAGCAGCGTGTGGCATTCAAGTCCCTCTGCCTTGTTTTTAAGGCTCTGCATGGACTCGGGCCCAGACCTCTGCAAGCCCTGTTCTCGTGGTACACTGCTAACAGAGCCCTGCGATCGTCCTCAGCCTGTCTGGTAAAAGTGCCCAGATACAACAAAGTCAGAACTGGGGGCAGATCATTCAGGGTCGCAGCGGCTAAATTATGGAACAGTTTGCCCCTCGACATCCGCCAAATTTCACAACTCCTTCCCTTTCGGAAACGGATCAAGACCTGGTTATTTCCCTAATTCCTCCCGCTTGTTACCCATTCTTGTTCTCCTCAGTTAGAGTATTCTCTAGCGCCAGGAAACCTGCAAGGTATCAGTCTGCGCTATATAAATACTTTAAATAAAATAAATAAATAAATGGATCTAATTGCATTGTAGCAGCCTAGTGAGCGTCATACATGCTCCATTTTGCTGATAACCTCTATCAACTCTCATGTGTCCGTGTTGAAGGATCTGATCTTGTCTCATTGCAAGATCTGTGATCAGTAGTAGGACACAGTGGCAGTGGTTACACTACACAGGTGTGAGTGGTACAGTGTAGGTGTCAAGGTAATCTGTGAATCTGTAACTGAAAGTATGGAATCCTTATGCTTGTTTTGCTTTTTTTCAGATCTCCCTCCAAGCAGTTCCCATCCTCGCCTGATCGCCCTAATGTGTCTGTCATTAGTAGTCAGACCAAGGTGATATTGGGAGATGGAAACCTTCCAGCATCACACCACTCTGATGGTCACAGGTACGGACAGTCCCTGGCAGTTATGTGGAGAGTGAATCACCAGCATTACAGGTAACATCATTCAATATGGCATTCTTTACAATGATAGTTCATATGTGGTTATGTGTACACTGACAACAAGCATGCTGTTCGTAATGGCTTCTGGACCATATTGTGCATGATGTACATGGTTGTGTATGTGTTCTGTTGCTTGCTACACACAACGTGTAGGCTACAGCTGCTGGCGCAGTGTGTCCTGTGCCCCGCTTGGCATTATGGTGACTGGTCCTGTGGCCGTGATGTTTATTCAATGTTCACACATTTGCTGGGACTGACCCATGGTTAACCAGCCAATCCAGGCTCACATACATATGTCACTTTTTGCCTAGCAAGAATCCTTGGGTTGTGTGGCTGTTTGGCATGTTCTATCGCCCCTTCTGCCATCATGTGTTCACTCCTCCCGGCTGCAGCATCCCCAGCCACAACGCTGCACCGCATGCCCCAATCTAGCCACACACACCTATGAGATACTCATCCATACATCCATCCATCCATCCATCATTGAAGCAAGCCGTAGCTTGTCTGTGCCACTGTTGCACAACCGCCATGACAAAGGCAGGTCCGACAGCACCTGCAACGTGCACACTGCTAGACACTCAGCTCATTTGATGACACATGTGACCGCATCAGTAGGAAGTTGTTTAGCTAGCAAGGCCCTCCCCTTTTTAATAGCGGTGGACGATTGTCCTTTGCTCTCATAGGGGTACCAGGTGCACACACACATTAGTTTCACCATAATTGACATGAGGGGACATAGTGGTTGTTTATTTTTGCACCATATTATTATTAGTTAGGGAATCATTGTTTGTATTTTCCTCTTTGTTCTTAACTCAGACGAAGACAGAGTGGCTGACGATGAGAAGTGGGTAAACTGGCAATTGTCTGTCAGGAACCCCCACGGATGTTGCTACCGTGAGGCACTCTCTCTTAGCTCTCTTCATTTTTTATTTTGTGAGTGGGATCAGACCTTGGTGTAAATTTGATGTAAACGTGAAACACACCATGACCCTATGGATTAGTGTAAAGGTACACCTCTGAGGCAGTATTTTGAATTGGCCATGTAACTCTGCCATTGGTTGAGAGTTGGGTTAGGCCTTTTTGTTGTTGAACAGTGTCTGAATGGGGTGGGGCATTTTCCCTTGGTATCCACTTAGAATCCTTTTGATTGAATGACAGATGTGACACAACAGACTCATGCCCCAGACAACCTCTACACAGTGAACAGCAGACAATCATCCACCTGGTAACACGATACCACAAACACACCCATGACAGCCTCTCAGGCTGTGTGTGCAACTCATACTGACAACACGACGCAGACACACTTAACAGTGCGTGTACGTACAACCAGGTCATGTGCCTCGTACTGCACACACACTACTTCCAGCAGCACCACATTGTGGTGTATTACCTCGTTGACACAACACCACCACACATCTCCGCAAATGCTGTAACGTGGTAGTACGCAACCTGAGAACACCACTTATGCTGGGACATCACAGACGGATTGTCCAAATCCCACAGGGATCACACACCCAATCTAGGATTATGATTGGTCAGACTTAACGGCCTACACCCTCAGAGTCACATCCAACACCATGGACACACTCTGCATTGTCAAACATCTGCACAGCCTGTTTCACACGAGCATCCTGACCAGCATAATTGTAACTATCATCTACAGCTCTCCTGCACTACACACAAAATTTGCCTAAGCCATCTATCAATTAGCTGATTCATTGGTTTAGTGCACTACCTACCCGTGACGGTCTCAACGCGCTGGGAGGTGCTGGTACTGATATAAACACAATGTGCTTGAGAAGTATTGTGAAGGGCAGCAGGTCCTGGGTCTGTAGTTGACTTGTAGGGAGGGTGTTCCAGGTCTTGGAGTCGAGGTAGGAGAATGATCTGTCTGTCACTGTCCATGTTATTCCGGATTTGAGGGACAGTGGCGAGAGCATGGTTGGTAGAGCAGAGGCTGCAGGTGGGTGTGTAGAAGGTGAGTCTGTGGTTGTGGTATGCTGCTCCTGCGTGGTGTAGAGATTTGTGTGCGTGGATGTGGACTTGGAAGCTTATTCTGTTGTTGACAGGGAGACAGTTCAGGCCACTTGGGTGTTGTGTGATGTGGCCGGGTTGTGGCAAATGAGGATCAGACGTGCCGATGTGTTCCAGATGCGTTGCAGCAGGCTCAGGAGTTTGGTTGTTGTAGCTGTGTAGATGGCGTTCACTTACTCAAGTCAGCTGTTGGAGAGGGGCAGGGTGACTGTATTTTGTGTAATTGAGCTGATCCATTATAAGATCCTGTGGGCTATTCAGAGGGTGTTGAAGCTGAAAGCTGAGATGGCATTGTCCTGCTTGGTCATGGGGAGTGAGTAGTCCAGGATGGCCCCCATGTAGTGTGAGTGTTTGGTGGGTTATGGTGCTGTTCCTAGCGATATTGGCCACCAGGAGTCGTCACAGGCTGAGCTGGTTGGGCTGAGGATGTGTTCCTCAGATTTTTCTTGATTCTGCATCATCCTGCTGTCCTTACTCCATTTTGCTACAGCTGTGATTCCTCTGTGGAGGTAGATGTTGCCAGTGTGTGGGTCCTTGGTGAGGGATATGATCAAATGGGTGTAATTGGCATAGTAGATGATATTGAGGCACTGTTGTTGTGCCACGTGGGTGAGTTGTGCCATGTGGATATTTAAGTCAGTTGGGCAGTGGGATGATCCCTGTGTGACGCTGCGGATGGTGTCAGTGGTATTGGAATAGTACTGTGGGAGGCAGATGCTCGAGGTTGTGCCAGTGGGAAAGGATGTGGGCCAGCCAGGGCACTCGCTTTGATTCCTGCGTCATGGATGTGTACTGTTAGGTTGCTGTGGGCAACCGTGTGGAAGTATGCTGAAAGGTCCTGATGGATGTGGGCGTCTGTTTCTGCGTGGTCCATGAGGATGCAGATGTTGTTGGTATTGGCTATGAGGGTGGGGTCCGTGCTCTGGCTGATGTAGGATCCAGACTGTGTGGGTTCTATGATGTTTTTGTCTTTGAAGTTGTGGGTCAGCTGTCCGTTGATGATCTTCAACATGACTTGTTCAGGGAAGGGGAGCAGGGAGATGTGCAGGAATTTCGAGATATATTTGTGGTCCACCTTAAGTTTCTTCAGTAAGGCGGTGAACACACCATTCTCCAAACTCCCTGTGAAGGTTGTTGTCTTGAAGGAGAAGTAGGATATTTTTACGGACATGGGGTGAGATGGCTTATCTGGCTTGTTGGGAAATGTGGAAATGCCATGGGTCATATGGGCATCCAGAGTGAATGTCGTCCTTGCTCATGATGGTGTCTTCAGTGCGGACGCTGTAGCAGGCAATAAGGTGAATTTTGTGGGTGTTTGTCGCAGGGGGGGTGGTCTCGGTTGTGGATGTGGGGCTAGTGGAATAGAAGCTTTGGTGGATGTAGTTGATCTTACCGTGAGCGGAGTTGGCCAGTGAGTCACACAGGTCTTGTGATGGTGGAATGTAGTTGGCGCTATATTTGGCTTTAAAGAGTTGAATAGCGATGTTGATGTACTATTTGCTGGTGTGTGTGTTGCTGTCTAGCCGGTCCTTGATGGGTGTCCTCTTGTCGGTCATGAAGTGTTGGTGGTGTCTGCGGGTGGCACTCTGGTGTACATTGTAGCTTTCTGGTGATTGTTTGCAGTGCGTGCTCCTCTACAGCTTCCAACAAGTACACTTGGAGGTCCTGGATTCTTTGGTGAACCATTTGGCAATGTGGTTGTTGTGTTAGGTGGCGGAGGACTTGATTGGGATGAAGGTGTCTGCGCAGCTGGTGATCCACTGTTTGAGGAAGATGGCAGCGGTGTGGGGGTTGGTGGGGTAGGCTTGTGGGCCCAGGGTAAGGGTGGCTGTCGGTTAGTCCTTGTTGAGCTTGCACCAGCAGCTGCGTGGCATGGTCTGTGTGCCGGGGTATTGTGTTGGGTTTCCTGAAGGTGAAGTGTAGGCTTCTGTTGTCTCTCCAGTGTTGTGAGGTGTTGTTGTTGGATGAGACGTGTGGAGTTTCTGCAAAGATGGGGTCCTGTGTGTGTCTAGCGGTGTGGGTGTGGGTTGTCACAAGTTGTTGTAATCCAAGATTGGCAAGGTTGTCCATCAGGGCGGTGGAGTTTACATCATTGTTGTAATTACGGTGAAAGTAAAATTCCCCAAGGAGGATGTAGTCCGTGTAGGCGAGGGCATGTGTGCTGATGAGGTGAGCGATGGAGTTGATGAATAGTGTTGGTGCTCCAGGTGGTTTGTAGATGAGTGTTCCTCAGAGGGTGATGTTTGTGTGGATCTGTAAATGCATGTTTTAGGCGATGTGGAGGGTGTTGTTGTTGTTGGTAGTGACTCTGGGAGTGTTAATGTGGATGATGGTAATTCCTCCTACCACTCTGTCGGTGTGGTGTTAGCGGGATTTGTCAATTCCTTCTGGTATGTCTATGGTGATATCTGTTGGCAAGGTGGTGTTCAGCCTGGTTACCGTTCACAACACCAGCCAGCCCTACTACAGCAACTACCTCTACACAGGAACAAGAACATGACTTACGGAGTACTTGTGGAAATCCAGGGTGCATGCACAGACCTCATCCTCAACATCCCCTGCTGCTGCCACATGACCATCCGCCTGAGTTACCTACAATGGTCCCACAGTCAAATGCAGGTTCACCTTCATACTCATCAGCCACACTCAGTCGGCACTCCACAGACCCAGGCTAAATAAATGATATGGATGTCTAACATCTAACACCCTATTACCCACAGTCCCTGTTGGCACCCTCGGCCAGGCCATCAATCTTCACATCCACAGTACAACAGCATGTGGCTGCTAGTTCTCATACCTCATTACACAGATCCTGGTGCTCCCTCCGTGGACACCTAGCATATTTGCCATGCTCTTGACACCTCACACACTCTTGTATGACTGTCTGTCATTGCAGTAATTCAAGAAAACCCCATCTTCTGCAGTTAGTAACCATCACGGGTGAGTATTGCTATCTATGAATGTAATTTAGGCTATCTTGTGACCTATGTGTTTCCACTGCCTGACTAAAATCCCTGTGTGTAGATGGCTAGAGTTTGCAGGAGACGGTGGCATTTGAAGACATTTCACCTCACAAATGTATTAGAATCTGGGTACATACAAATACATCAATGCTTTTTGTGCAAGTTAGATTTATTATTCACTCTTGTGCGTGTAACGTGAGTAGGTGCTGTACAACAAGGGGGGAATCCAAAGTTCACAGCGGGAGATATGAATCCTTACAGTATGAGTCAACAGAGTCCAGGCCACAGTGCTTGGCATCATTGGGCACACTGCGACCAGCAAGTCCATGTGGGAGAGTCTGAAAGTCAATAGGGTGATGCTGTTGCCCACGAAGGCAAGATGCCAGACTAGGTGACCTGGGAGTTGTTCAGGGCCCTATGCCTCTCAACGTCTTGACCGTGGACGACCCACCTTCCTTGGGGGACCTTCACGTGCAGGCCTTGACGATGCATAGGATTCTCCGTCTGACAATTCCGTCTCTTCCTCCCTCCCTGTGCCTGTTGTTGGTCTTTGCCTAGATGTTTCTGGCCTCGTGACACAGGGAAGGTGCTGCATGTTGACAGCGATCAGACGGAGCGATTGGTTAATTTCCCGATGCACCGTCATGAGCTCATCCAGTCTTGCCTCCATCCATCCCTGGTGTCGTTCTTGACTGGCATGTAGCTGGGCCTGCTGATCTGTCATTTTGTTGAGGGCCTCCACTACCAGGCTGAACTCCCTGGTGTCCCGCCGGTATTCATCCATGATGTCTCGGAGTTCGGACATACCGGGCCCTGCAGCTGGCTGGTCAGGTTCTCTCCTCTGCCTTGCGCCACTCCCACCACCCCTGCCCTCATTGTCAGACAGGCTCTGTTGTGTATTATGGACAGGGCTCCGAGCAGTCTGCTGGGATGTGGCGGGAATGGGTGTGGTGGTTGGCACAGATGAATCTGTTCCAGCTGCTGCAGAGGTTTGGGATCCAGAAGGGCCTGGTTGGTTGGGGTCATCTACAGTGTGTTGAGAGGCTTTGGTTACGGTGGGGTCACTGCCGTGCTGAGCCTGGGACTGGGATCCTTCAGCCCCTGGTTGGGGGTAGTTTCCACACGTTCCCCTGTGGGTGTAAGAGACAAACACTGTTAATGCACTATCATGCAACATCCAAATGTAATATACATAGTCGTTAGCAATGTTCCCCCTGCTTTGTATTTTTGAAATTGTTCACTTGTGTATGTGTATGTTGTGGGCTGAGATTGACATGTGCTCAGGGGTGCTTGACATGTTGGGTACTGTTTTCGATGAATGTCACAGCAATTGCTGTGGCTTGTGTAGCCAGCACCACACAGATCCAGATGTGCTCTGTGTGGCCCAATGTGCACAATGCAGTATGAATAATTATTGTTGGTTCAAGCATGCACAGGGTTTTTATGCTGCATGTTTATGATGGCGACTGAGTGGAATTTAGATGATTTCATCCAGCTACTTTAGAGAGGGGTTGCAGGGCCGTGACGGCCACCCACTGCCAACCCCCCAGGAGCAGTACACCCTCTTCAGGCACATGGCTTCAGGACGTGGCACTTCTCTAAGATGCATTACCTTGTCAATACCCATGAACATGGTGCTACTTGAGTGCATCCACAGCATCACAAAGCTGTGGCAACAGCACTGTTTGAGAGGCACAATGGACTTGCGATTCTGTACTGTGCTTTCTTTGTTTGCATATGTCATCAGATTAGTATTTGAGAGGTTTTGTTACATGACGATTGTGACAGTGGTGCACTCCATTGTCTGTCCCCAGGGGCTCAGTTTCTGTAAGCGGTGTGTGTGACAAGCCATGGTAGTAGTTTGAGTGTGATTGGCAAGTGGGCGTCCCTCGAGGTGTGTCTGTCCCCCCATGAAGCATGCTGCCATGATAGTGGTTGTGAGTTCCTGTGCAAGATATCTTCACTTGACCTGGTGTTAGTGTTTGCACTGGTCACAGGAGATCCATGTGCTGCCTACACCAGGGCCCTGTGTCAGCTATCTTGTCAGTACTTTCACACTCCCTGTGCATTGAGCATGGTGCATGGGTGTGTACCTGGCCCATATGGGTTGAGTGCTGCCTCCTACCATACACCTTGCAACATCTCCCCCTCCCCCTTGCAGCCTTCTGCAACTCCCCTTGCACCCCCCCATGCTGTTGGGCACTGCTGGGAGTCATGGCCACACACCCATACCCCCACCCCCCCTACTGTTGGGCACTGCTGGGAGTCATGGCCACCCCCCCACCCCCCACCCCCCTACTGTTTGGCACTGCAGGGAGTCATGGCCACCCCCCCACCCCCCCACACACACCCACACCCCCCTACTGTTGGGCACTGCAGGAAGTCATGGCCGCACCCCCCCACACACCCCACACCCCCCTACACCCCCCTACTGTTGGGCACTGCAGGGAGTCATGGCCACACCCCCCACACCCCTACTGTTGGGCACTGCTGGGAGTCATGGTCACCCCCCCCACACACCCCCACCCACCCCACACCCCTACTGTTGGGCACTGCTGGGAGTCATGGCCACATGTCCCCAAACCCCTCCATACTGTTGGGCACTGCTGGGAGTCATGGCCACACACCCCACACCCCGCCTACTGTAGGGCATTGCAGGGAGTCATGGCCACACCCCCCCACCCCCATACTGTTGGGCACTGCAGGGAGTCATGGCCACACACCCCCGCACACCCCCACACACCCCCACACCCCCCAACAGTTGGGCACTGCTGGGAGTCATGGCCATACACACCCACACCCCCCCACACCCCCATACTGTTGGGCAATATTATTATTAGTTAGGGAATCATTGTTTGTATTTTCCTCTTTGTTCTTAACTCAGACGAAGACAGAGTGGCTGACGATGAGAAGTGGGTAAACTGGCAATTGTCTGTCAGGAACCCCCACGGATGTTGCTACCGTGAGGCACTCTCTCTTAGCTCTCTTCATTTTTTATTTTGTGAGTGGGATCAGACCTTGGTGTAAATTTGATGTAAACGTGAAACACACCATGACCCTATGGATTAGTGTAAAGGTACACCTCTGAGGCAGTATTTTGAATTGGCCATGTAACTCTGCCATTGGTTGAGAGTTGGGTTAGGCCTTTTTGTTGTTGAACAGTGTCTGAATGGGGTGGGGCATTTTCCCTTGGTATCCACTTAGAATCCTTTTGATTGAATGACAGATGTGACACAACAGACTCATGCCCCAGACAACCTCTACACAGTGAACAGCAGACAATCATCCACCTGGTAACACGATACCACAAACACACCCATGACAGCCTCTCAGGCTGTGTGTGCAACTCATACTGACAACACGACGCAGACACACTTAACAGTGCGTGTACGTACAACCAGGTCATGTGCCTCGTACTGCACACACACTACTTCCAGCAGCACCACATTGTGGTGTATTACCTCGTTGACACAACACCACCACACATCTCCGCAAATGCTGTAACGTGGTAGTACGCAACCTGAGAACACCACTTATGCTGGGACATCACAGACGGATTGTCCAAATCCCACAGGGATCACACACCCAATCTAGGATTATGATTGGTCAGACTTAACGGCCTACACCCTCAGAGTCACATCCAACACCATGGACACACTCTGCATTGTCAAACATCTGCACAGCCTGTTTCACACGAGCATCCTGACCAGCATAATTGTAACTATCATCTACAGCTCTCCTGCACTACACACAAAATTTGCCTAAGCCATCTATCAATTAGCTGATTCATTGGTTTAGTGCACTACCTACCCGTGACGGTCTCAACGCGCTGGGAGGTGCTGGTACTGATATAAACACAATGTGCTTGAGAAGTATTGTGAAGGGCAGCAGGTCCTGGGTCTGTAGTTGACTTGTAGGGAGGGTGTTCCAGGTCTTGGAGTCGAGGTAGGAGAATGATCTGTCTGTCACTGTCCATGTTATTCCGGATTTGAGGGACAGTGGCGAGAGCATGGTTGGTAGAGCAGAGGCTGCAGGTGGGTGTGTAGAAGGTGAGTCTGTGGTTGTGGTATGCTGCTCCTGCGTGGTGTAGAGATTTGTGTGCGTGGATGTGGACTTGGAAGCTTATTCTGTTGTTGACAGGGAGACAGTTCAGGCCACTTGGGTGTTGTGTGATGTGGCCGGGTTGTGGCAAATGAGGATCAGACGTGCCGATGTGTTCCAGATGCGTTGCAGCAGGCTCAGGAGTTTGGTTGTTGTAGCTGTGTAGATGGCGTTCACTTACTCAAGTCAGCTGTTGGAGAGGGGCAGGGTGACTGTATTTTGTGTAATTGAGCTGATCCATTATAAGATCCTGTGGGCTATTCAGAGGGTGTTGAAGCTGAAAGCTGAGATGGCATTGTCCTGCTTGGTCATGGGGAGTGAGTAGTCCAGGATGGCCCCCATGTAGTGTGAGTGTTTGGTGGGTTATGGTGCTGTTCCTAGCGATATTGGCCACCAGGAGTCGTCACAGGCTGAGCTGGTTGGGCTGAGGATGTGTTCCTCAGATTTTTCTTGATTCTGCATCATCCTGCTGTCCTTACTCCATTTTGCTACAGCTGTGATTCCTCTGTGGAGGTAGATGTTGCCAGTGTGTGGGTCCTTGGTGAGGGATATGATCAAATGGGTGTAATTGGCATAGTAGATGATATTGAGGCACTGTTGTTGTGCCACGTGGGTGAGTTGTGCCATGTGGATATTTAAGTCAGTTGGGCAGTGGGATGATCCCTGTGTGACGCTGCGGATGGTGTCAGTGGTATTGGAATAGTACTGTGGGAGGCAGATGCTCGAGGTTGTGCCAGTGGGAAAGGATGTGGGCCAGCCAGGGCACTCGCTTTGATTCCTGCGTCATGGATGTGTACTGTTAGGTTGCTGTGGGCGACCGTGTGGAAGTATGCTGAAAGGTCCTGATGGATGTGGGCGTCTGTTTCTGCGTGGTCCATGAGGATGCAGATGTTGTTGGTATTGGCTATGAGGGTGGGGTCCGTGCTCTGGCTGATGTAGGATCCAGACTGTGTGGGTTCTATGATGTTTTTGTCTTTGAAGTTGTGGGTCAGCTGTCCGTTGATGATCTTCAACATGACTTGTTCAGGGAAGGGGAGCAGGGAGATGTGCAGGAATTTCGAGATATATTTGTGGTCCACCTTAAGTTTCTTCAGTAAGGCGGTGAACACACCATTCTCCAAACTCCCTGTGAAGGTTGTTGTCTTGAAGGAGAAGTAGGATATTTTTACGGACATGGGGTGAGATGGCTTATCTGGCTTGTTGGGAAATGTGGAAATGCCATGGGTCATATGGGCATCCAGAGTGAATGTCGTCCTTGCTCATGATGGTGTCTTCAGTGCGGACGCTGTAGCAGGCAATAAGGTGAATTTTGTGGGTGTTTGTCGCAGGGGGGGTGGTCTCGGTTGTGGATGTGGGGCTAGTGGAATAGAAGCTTTGGTGGATGTAGTTGATCTTACCGTGAGCGGAGTTGGCCAGTGAGTCACACAGGTCTTGTGAAGGTGGAATGTAGTTGGCGCTATATTTGGCTTTAAAGAGTTGAATAGCGATGTTGATGTACTATTTGCTGGTGTGTGTGTTGCTGTCTAGCCGGTCCTTGATGGGTGTCCTCTTGTCGGTCATGAAGTGTTGGTGGTGTCTGCGGGTGGCACTCTGGTGTACATTGTAGCTTTCTGGTGATTGTTTGCAGTGCGTGCTCCTCTACAGCTTCCAACAAGTACACTTGGAGGTCCTGGATTCTTTGGTGAACCATTTGGCAATGTGGTTGTTGTGTTAGGTGGCGGAGGACTTGATTGGGATGAAGGTGTCTGCGCAGCTGGTGATCCACTGTTTGAGGAAGATGGCAGCGGTGTGGGGGTTGGTGGGGTAGGCTTGTGGGCCCAGGGTAAGGGTGGCTGTCGGTTAGTCCTTGTTGAGCTTGCACCAGCAGCTGCGTGGCATGGTCTGTGTGCCGGGGTATTGTGTTGGGTTTCCTGAAGGTGAAGTGTAGGCTTCTGTTGTCTCTCCAGTGTTGTGAGGTGTTGTTGTTGGATGAGACGTGTGGAGTTTCTGCAAAGATGGGGTCCTGTGTGTGTCTAGCGGTGTGGGTGTGGGTTGTCACAAGTTGTTGTAATCCAAGATTGGCAAGGTTGTCCATCAGGGCGGTGGAGTTTACATCATTGTTGTAATTACGGTGAAAGTAAAATTCCCCAAGGAGGATGTAGTCCGTGTAGGCGAGGGCATGTGTGCTGATGAGGTGAGCGATGGAGTTGATGAATAGTGTTGGTGCTCCAGGTGGTTTGTAGATGAGTGTTCCTCAGAGGGTGATGTTTGTGTGGATCTGTAAATGCATGTTTTAGGCGATGTGGAGGGTGTTGTTGTTGTTGGTAGTGACTCTGGGAGTGTTAATGTGGATGATGGTAATTCCTCCTACCACTCTGTCGGTGTGGTGTTAGCGGGATTTGTCAATTCCTTCTGGTATGTCTATGGTGATATCTGTTGGCAAGGTGGTGTTCAGCCTGGTTACCGTCCACAACACCAGCCAGCCCTACTACAGCAACTACCTCTACACAGGAACAAGAACATGACTTACGGAGTACTTGTGGAAATCCAGGGTGCATGCACAGACCTCATCCTCAACATCCCCTGCTGCTGCCACATGACCATCCGCCTGAGTTACCTACAATGGTCCCACAGTCAAATGCAGGTTCACCTTCATACTCATCAGCCACACTCAGTCGGCACTCCACAGACCCAGGCTAAATAAATGATATGGATGTCTAACATCTAACACCCTATTACCCACAGTCCCTGTTGGCACCCTCGGCCAGGCCATCAATCTTCACATCCACAGTACAACAGCATGTGGCTGCTAGTTCTCATACCTCATTACACAGATCCTGGTGCTCCCTCCGTGGACACCTAGCATATTTGCCATGCTCTTGACACCTCACACACTCTTGTATGACTGTCTGTCATTGCAGTAATTCAAGAAAACCCCATCTTCTGCAGTTAGTAACCATCACGGGTGAGTATTGCTATCTATGAATGTAATTTAGGCTATCTTGTGACCTATGTGTTTCCACTGCCTGACTAAAATCCCTGTGTGTAGATGGCTAGAGTTTGCAGGAGACGGTGGCATTTGAAGACATTTCACCTCACAAATGTATTAGAATCTGGGTACATACAAATACATCAATGCTTTTTGTGCAAGTTAGATTTATTATTCACTCTTGTGCGTGTAACGTGAGTAGGTGCTGTACAACAAGGGGGGAATCCAAAGTTCACAGCGGGAGATATGAATCCTTACAGTATGAGTCAACAGAGTCCAGGCCACAGTGCTTGGCATCATTGGGCACACTGCGACCAGCAAGTCCATGTGGGAGAGTCTGAAAGTCAATAGGGTGATGCTGTTGCCCACGAAGGCAAGATGCCAGACTAGGTGACCTGGGAGTTGTTCAGGGCCCTATGCCTCTCAACGTCTTGACCGTGGACGACCCACCTTCCTTGGGGGACCTTCACGTGCAGGCCTTGACGATGCATAGGATTCTCCGTCTGACAATTCCGTCTCTTCCTCCCTCCCTGTGCCTGTTGTTGGTCTTTGCCTAGATGTTTCTGGCCTCGTGACACAGGGAAGGTGCTGCATGTTGACAGCGATCAGACGGAGCGATTGGTTAATTTCCCGATGCACCGTCATGAGCTCATCCAGTCTTGCCTCCATCCATCCCTGGTGTCGTTCTTGACTGGCATGTAGCTGGGCCTGCTGATCTGTCATTTTGTTGAGGGCCTCCACTACCAGGCTGAACTCCCTGGTGTCCCGCCGGTATTCATCCATGATGTCTCGGAGTTCGGACATACCGGGCCCTGCAGCTGGCTGGTCAGGTTCTCTCCTCTGCCTTGCGCCACTCCCACCACCCCTGCCCTCATTGTCAGACAGGCTCTGTTGTGTATTATGGACAGGGCTCCGAGCAGTCTGCTGGGATGTGGCGGGAATGGGTGTGGTGGTTGGCACAGATGAATCTGTTCCAGCTGCTGCAGAGGTTTGGGATCCAGAAGGGCCTGGTTGGTTGGGGTCATCTACAGTGTGTTGAGAGGCTTTGGTTACGGTGGGGTCACTGCCGTGCTGAGCCTGGGACTGGGATCCTTCAGCCCCTGGTTGGGGGTAGTTTCCACACGTTCCCCTGTGGGTGTAAGAGACAAACACTGTTAATGCACTATCATGCAACATCCAAATGTAATATACATAGTCGTTAGCAATGTTCCCCCTGCTTTGTATTTTTGAAATTGTTCACTTGTGTATGTGTATGTTGTGGGCTGAGATTGACATGTGCTCAGGGGTGCTTGACATGTTGGGTACTGTTTTCGATGAATGTCACAGCAATTGCTGTGGCTTGTGTAGCCAGCACCACACAGATCCAGATGTGCTCTGTGTGGCCCAATGTGCACAATGCAGTATGAATAATTATTGTTGGTTCAAGCATGCACAGGGTTTTTATGCTGCATGTTTATGATGGCGACTGAGTGGAATTTAGATGATTTCATCCAGCTACTTTAGAGAGGGGTTGCAGGGCCGTGACGGCCACCCACTGCCAACCCCCCAGGAGCAGTACACCCTCTTCAGGCACATGGCTTCAGGACGTGGCACTTCTCTAAGATGCATTACCTTGTCAATACCCATGAACATGGTGCTACTTGAGTGCATCCACAGCATCACAAAGCTGTGGCAACAGCACTGTTTGAGAGGCACAATGGACTTGCGATTCTGTACTGTGCTTTCTTTGTTTGCATATGTCATCAGATTAGTATTTGAGAGGTTTTGTTACATGACGATTGTGACAGTGGTGCACTCCATTGTCTGTCCCCAGGGGCTCAGTTTCTGTAAGCGGTGTGTGTGACAAGCCATGGTAGTAGTTTGAGTGTGATTGGCAAGTGGGCGTCCCTCGAGGTGTGTCTGTCCCCCCATGAAGCATGCTGCCATGATAGTGGTTGTGAGTTCCTGTGCAAGATATCTTCACTTGACCTGGTGTTAGTGTTTGCACTGGTCACAGGAGATCCATGTGCTGCCTACACCAGGGCCCTGTGTCAGCTATCTTGTCAGTACTTTCACACTCCCTGTGCATTGAGCATGGTGCATGGGTGTGTACCTGGCCCATATGGGTTGAGTGCTGCCTCCTACCATACACCTTGCAACATCTCCCCCTCCCCCTTGCAGCCTTCTGCAACTCCCCTTGCACCCCCCCATGCTGTTGGGCACTGCTGGGAGTCATGGCCACACACCCATACCCCCACCCCCCCTACTGTTGGGCACTGCTGGGAGTCATGGCCACCCCCCCACCCCCCACCCCCCTACTGTTTGGCACTGCAGGGAGTCATGGCCACCCCCCCACCCCCCCACACACACCCACACCCCCCTACTGTTGGGCACTGCAGGAAGTCATGGCCGCACCCCCCCACACACCCCACACCCCCCTACACCCCCCTACTGTTGGGCACTGCAGGGAGTCATGGCCACACCCCCCACACCCCTACTGTTGGGCACTGCTGGGAGTCATGGTCACCCCCCCCACACACCCCCACCCACCCCACACCCCTACTGTTGGGCACTGCTGGGAGTCATGGCCACATGTCCCCAAACCCCTCCATACTGTTGGGCACTGCTGGGAGTCATGGCCACACACCCCACACCCCGCCTACTGTAGGGCATTGCAGGGAGTCATGGCCACACCCCCCCACCCCCATACTGTTGGGCACTGCAGGGAGTCATGGCCACACCCCCCCGCACACCCCCACACACCCCCACACCCCCCAACAGTTGGGCACTGCTGGGAGTCATGGCCATACACACCCACACCCCCCCACATCCCCATACTGTTGGGCACTGCTGGGAGTCATGGCCACCCCCCCCCCTACTGTTGGGCACTGCTGGGAGTCATGGCCACACCCCACCACACCACCCCCCCCCCACACTCCCCCATACTGTTGGGCACTGCTGGGAGTTATGGTCACACACCCCACATACCCCCTACTGTTGGGCACTGCAGGGAGTCATTCCCACACACCCCCCCACCCCCTCATACTGTTGGGCACTGCTGGAAGTCCCCCCATGTTACATGAGTTGTTTGTATACTCACCAGGCTCAACGGCTCCTTCGATTCCGTGAACTCCCACCGGTGGTAACATGGCCATGACTTTCTCCTCCCAGGGATGGTATTGTGCAGGTCTGCGGGGAGGTCCACCTCCAGTGTGATGAGCATTGGCATACAGCATTCACCTTCTCGATGATCCTCTCCCACAGGCGTGTCTTTTGAGCTATGCTGGTCTGTCTGACCAATGCACCAAACAGCTGTGGAAAGACTCTGATGACTTCATCTGTAAGGATCTCCATCTCCGGGTTAGTGAACTTTGGATTCTTTGGTGTGGTCATGGTTTGGGGTGTATGTGATTGGGGGGGTGATAGTGTGTATGGATGAGGGTGTGTGGGTCTGATTGTGAAGGGAGTGGTGTGTGAATGAGATAGGGTGTATGTGTGAAGGTGTATGGCTGCAGTTGTTGGTGTGATGTCAGTGTTTTAGCAAGAATAGGTATGTTGCAAAGGATGATTGGTTGTATGTGTGGGCCCTTTTATTGGTCTATTTATGGGTGTGACTTTATTTGAATTTTTTGTGGGTGTGTCATCAGGGGTGGTTGTGACTTGGGCCCTCTGTTTGTTTGTTTGTATGTGGCAAGGACATTGTTTTCCTATGCTGTGTAGACTGTAGACTTGTTTAGTGGGCTGTGCGCATCGTATTTGTTTGTGCGTCTGGCAGTTACGGTCGTTTATCGGGCCCGGGGTACGTGTAGGCTTGATTGTGGGGTGTGCGTGTCATATTTGTTTGTGCGTCTGGCAGTTAGGGTTGTTTATCGGGCCCGGGGTACGTGTACGCTTGATTGTGGGGTGTGCGCCTCGTATTTGTTTGTGCGTCTGGCAGTTGGGGTCGTTTATCGTGCCCGGAATACGTGTACGCTTGATTGTGGGGTGTGCGCGTCGTATTTGTTTGTGCGTCTGGCAGTTACGGTCATTTATCGGGCCCAGGGTACGTGTTCGCTTGATTGTGGGGTGTGCGCGTCGTATTTGTTTGTGCGTCTGGCAGTTAGGGTCATTTATCAGGCCCGGGGTACGTGTATGCTTGATTGTGGGGTGTGCACGTCGTATTTGTTTTTGCGTCTGGCAGTTACGGTCGTTTATCGGGCCCGGTGTACTTGTACGCTTGATTGTGAGGTGTGCGCCTCAAATTTGTTGGTGCATCTGACTGTTAGGGTCGTTTATCGGGCCCGGGGTACGTGTACGCTTGATTGTGGGGTGTGCGCCTCGTATTTGTTTGTGCGTCTGGGAGTTAGGGTCATTTATCGGGCTCGGGGTACGTGTACACTTGATTGTGGGGTGTGCACGTCATATTTGTTTTTACGTCTGGCAGTTACGGTCGTTTATCGGGCCCGGCGTACTTGTACGCTTGATTGTGGGGTGTGCGCCTCAAATTTGTTGGTGCATCTGACTGTTAGGGTCGTTTATCGGGCCCGGGGTACGTGTGCGCTTGATTGTGGGGTGCGCGCCTCGTATTTGTGTGTGCGTCTGGCAGTTACGGTCGTTTATCGGGCCCGGGGTACGTGTACGCTTGATTGTGGGGTGTGCGCCTCGTATTTGTTTGTGCGTCTGACAGTTAGGGTCGTTTATCGGGCCCAGGGTACGTCTATGCTTGATTGTGGGGTATGCTCATCGTATTTGTTTGTGCGTCTGGCAGTTAGGGTCATTTATCGGGGCCCGGGATACGTGTACGCTTGATTGTGGGGTGTGCGCGTCGTATTTGTTTGTGCGTCTGGCAGTTACGGTCATTTATCGGGCCCGGGGTACGTGTACGCTTGATTGTGGGGTGTGCGCATCGTATTTGTTTGTGCGTCTGGCAGTTAGGGTCATTTATCGGGCCTGGGGTACGTGTACGCTTGATTGTGGGGTGTGCACGTCGTATTTGTTTTTGCGTCTGGCAGTTACGGTCGTTTATCGGGCCCGGCGTACTTGTACGCTTGATTGTGGGGTGTGCGCCTCAAATTTGTTGGTGCATCTGACTGTTAGGGTCGTTTATCGGGCCCGGGGTACGTGTACGCTTGATTGTGGGGTGTGCGCCTCGTATTTGTGTGTGCGTCTGGCAGTTACGGTCGTTTATCGGGCCCGGGGTACGTGTACGCTTGATTGTGGGGTGTGCGCCTCATATTTGTTTGTGCGTCTGGCAGTTAGGGTCATTTATCGGGCCCAGGGTACGTGTACGCTTGATTGTGGGGTATGCTCATCATATTTGTTTGTGCGTCTGGCAGTTAGGGTCATTTATCGGGGCCCGGGGTACGTGCACGCCTGATTGTGGGGTGTGCGCGTCGTATTTGTTTGTGTGTCTGGCAGTTACGGTCGTTTATCGGGCCCGGTGTACGTGTACGCCTGATTGTGGGGTGTGCGCCTCGTATTTGTTTGTGCATCTGGCAGTTAGGGTCGTTTATCAGGCCCGGGGTACGTGTACGCTTGATTGTGGGGTGTGCACGTCGTATTTTTTTGTGCGTCTGGCAGTTACGGTCGTTTATCGGGCCCGGTGTACGTGTACGCCTGATTGTGGGGTGTGCGCCTCGTACTTGTTTGTGCGTCTGGCAGTCAGGGTGGTCGTTTATCAGGCCCGGGGTACGTGTACGCTTGATTGTGGGGTGTGTGCATGGTCACACCCCCCTCACCCCCCCACCCACCCCACACCCCTACTGTTGGGCTCTGCTGGGAGTCATGGCCACACGTCCCCAAACCCCCCTATACTGTTGGGCACTGCTGGGAGTCATGGCCACACACCCCACACCGCCCCTACTGTTGGGCACTGCAGGGAGTCATGGCCACACACCCCCATACCCCTCCATACTGTTGGGCACTGCTGGGAGTCATGGCCACACACCCCACACCCCGCCTACTGTAGGGCATTGCAGGGAGTCATGGCCACACCCCCCCACCCCCATACTGTTGGGCACTGCAGGGAGTCATGGCCACACACCCCCGCACACCCCCACACACACCCACACCCCCCAACAGTTGGGCACTGCTGGGAGTCATGGCCACACACACCCACACCCCCCCACACCCCCATACTGTTGGGCACTGCTGGGAGTCATGGCCACCCCCCCCTACTGTTGGGCACTGCTGGGAGTCATGGCCACACCCCGCCACACCACCCCCCCCACACTCCCCCATACTGTTGGGCACTGCTGGGAGTTATGGTCACACACCCCACATACCCCCTACTGTTGGGCACTGCAGGGAGTCATTCCCACACACCCCCCCCCCACCCCCTCATACTGTTGGGCACTGCTGGAAGTCCCCCCATGTTACATGAGTTGTTTGTATACTCACCAGGCTCAACGGCTCCTTCGATTCCGTGAACTCCCACCGGTGGTAGCATGGCCATGACTTTCTCCTCCCAGGGATGGTATTGTGCAGGTCTGCGGGGAGGTCCACCTCCAGTGTGATGAGCATTGGCATACAGCATTCACCTTCTCGATGATCCTCTCCCACAGGCGTGTCTTTTGAGCTATGCTGGTCTGTCTGACCAATGCACCAAACAGCTGTGGAAAGACTCTGATGACTTCATCTGTAAGGATCTCCATCTCCGGGTTAGTGAACTTTGGATTCTTTGGTGTGGTCATGGTTTGGGGTGTATGTGATTGGGGGGTGATAGTGTGTATGGATGAGGGTGTGTGGGTCTGATTGTGAAGGGAGTGGTGTGTGAATGAGATAGGGTGTATGTGTGAAGGTGTATGGCTGCAGTTGTTGGTGTGATGTCAGTGTTTTAGCAAGAATAGGTATGTTGCAAAGGATGATTGGTTGTATGTGTGGGCCCTTTTATTGGTCTATTTATGGGTGTGACTTTATTTGAATTTTTTGTGGGTGTGTCATCAGGGGTAGTTGTGACTTGGGCCCTCTGTTTGTTTGTTTGTATGTGGCAAGGACATTGTTTTCCTATGCTGTGTAGACTGTAGACTTGTTTAGTGGGCTGTGCGCATCGTATTTGTTTGTGCGTCTGGCAGTTACGGTCGTTTATCGGGCCCGGGGTACGTGTAGGCTTGATTGTGGGGTGTGCGTGTCGTATTTGTTTGTGCGTCTGGCAGTTAGGGTCGTTTATCGGGCCCGGGGTACGTGTACGCTTGATTGTGGGGTGTGCGCCTTGTATTTGTTTGTGCGTCTGGCAGTTGGGGTCGTTTATCGGGCCCGGGATACGTGTACGCTTGATTGTGGGGTGTGCGCGTCGTATTTGTTTGTGCGTCTGGCAGTTACGGTCATTTATCGGGCCCAGGGTACGTGTACGCTTGATTGTGGGGTGTGCGCGTCGTATTTGTTTGTGCGTCTGGCAGTTAGGGTCATTTATCAGGCCCGGGGTACGTGTACGCTTGATTGTGGGGTGTGCACGTCTTATTTGTTTTTGCGTCTGACAGTTACGGTCGTTTATCGGGCCCGGTGTACTTGTACGCTTGATTGTGGGGTGTGCGCCTCAAATTTGTTGGTGCATCTGACTGTTAGGGTCGTTTATCGGGCCCGGGGTACGTGTACGCTTGATTGTGGGGTGTGCCCCTCGTATTTGTTTGTGCGTCTGGCAGTTAGGGCCATTTATCGGGCCCGGGGTACGTGTACGCTTGATTGTGGGGTGTGCAAGTCATATTTGTTTTTACGTCTGGCAGTTACGGTCGTTTATCGGGCCCGGCGTACTTGTACGCTTGATTGTGGGGTTTGCGCCTCAAATTTGTTGGTGCATCTGACTGTTAGGGTCGTTTATCGGGCCCGGGGTACGTGTACGCTTGATTGTGGGGTGCGCGCCTCGTATTTGTGTGTGCGTCTGGCAGTTACGGTCGTTTATCGGGCCCGGGGTACGTGTACGCTTGATTGTGGGGTGTGCGCCTCGTATTTGTTTGCGCCTCTGGCAGTTACGGTTTTTTATCAGGCCCGGGGTACGTGCACGCTTGATTGTGGGGTGTGCGCCTCATATTTGTTGGTGCGGCTCGCTCATACGCGGTGTTTTCCGTACGAATCACGCTTCATGCGGGACAACGTTTGCCCGTACAAATTGCGTACTTGGTCCCTGGTCAGGATCGTACTTGTTAGTTCGTACGGCATGTTTACAAATCGTACGGTAGGAGTTCCCATGATATTTCGTACGGGTCTTCGATTGTGATTCGTACGATTCGCTGATATTCGTACGTATTTTCTGAAATCGGATCGTACTACGCTATTCGGACGGTCTTTTCTAAATCGTACGGAAACGGCTACGAATACGAATCGTACGACGGATTTTTCTCCTGAATCGGAATCGGCCCCTCTATGTCCATTGTGACCAGTATTTTAAGACGGGCTAGGAGAGCCTGTTTGCCATTCGGAAAGTGGCCTGTAATCTCAAGAGCTGCTCTTTCAGCCTGTGGGATTAGGATGGCATATTCCCACTGCCTTTCTGTGCCGGCCTTTCAGACACAGAAAGGCTGTGGGAATGTGACACTGGGGGCCCATAGAAGGGCCCCCATGGTTGCAAGACCACTTGCACATGGGCTGTGCCAGTACCAGGGATCGCTGTAAAAGAGATAATTCTCCCAGTATGTTGGGTGATCTCCAGAGGCTTCTTCTACCGCCTCAAGCCCTTAAGAGTGCAACACTCTCTCTGCACTTTACAGAATGTATCCCTGGTGGGCCCAACCTCAGCTTGCCAGCCTAAAAGCTCAGGTAGGTCACCTTGGGTGGCAATGTTCTCCATGGTTATCTCAGGAGCCTCCTCTTCTGGGGCCCGTCAACTTCCACAGCGGAGGTTTTAGGGGGCAGGTATCTCATGCCCCCTGCCCCTCTACTTGGCAGCTGTCTGGGCCATTGTTCCAGGCTCCAGACCCCCTCGACTCGCTTCCCTGGTAGCCATGCACCATTCGAAAAACAGACCCACTCAGGCAATCTCTACATCTGCAAGTGAGACCTAAGCTCTACCTCCTTACAGGCAGTGTGCTGCAGGCCATTGCCTAACAGACAACCAGCAGGCATGGCAGGGCTCACAGCAACTTTCAAGGAACCTGAAATCTCCCCACTCAAAGGGAACTAGAACCACCAGTAGATGGCTCGCTTGATCGTTCGGAACTATGGCTTGGTGGAATGTGTTCATAAGACTGCTCTGCAGACACAGGCTGACACTTAATAGTGGGAATGGTGGCTCTTGTGTCTGACAGAGCCTTCACCCGCTGGCTATTAATGGTGACCCACTGCCTATTTGTGGAAGTATTTTCATCTATGTGGGCTTCTGGTACCATTTCTCTATTCCCCAGGGAAACAAGGTTCCCTTCTGTCTGTACTCCCACGCTAACTGGGACCGCTCTCTCCCCAAGCGCTACACTCTCAAACTCAGTTGCCTTCCACCGGTGTGGGCTGTGCCTTCTTGGTACATTTGGTGTTATTGTGCCTATATTTGTAGCACGCTGTGTATTGAGGTATATCCCCTGCTGTTTTGGTCAATGATGTCCACACTTGTGGGAGTCTCCCCAAAATACGTTTTTGGACACTCTGAGGTCTGTCTCCTCAGAAAGCTGCCTGGAGTAAGTCAGCTTACTGTCCAATAGGTGCTGTGCAAATCTGAAAAACATTCACAGAGCATGGGCTCCCTCATGCTAAAATGATACAACCCACTAATATCACTCCCTGTTCCTCACCCAGTCATACAGTGCTTTATTGGAGTAATCAACAAAATATACCCAGGACTGTTTGGGGAGCTTCTTGCTATCCCTGAACATTTGGCAATACTTCTCAGGAGTCAATCCAAATGTATTTGGTAATCAAAATGGCTTTCATGATGGTACACCAAGTTTGATTCCCAACCACCGTCAGAAATGTGTCCCTCCCCAGGGTAGATTTGTTTCCACAGACCAGGCCCCACCTGTGATCCACTAGAACCCTGTGTATCTTCTGTTCAACTTCAGCAGAAAACTACTTATCAATGTCATACCCCACCCCATAAATGGGCGCCAAATCAATGAGTATATAAAGTTTGAGTGGTCGGACTACATGGCCTCGGCAGAATGCCCCAGTGGGTATCACAGTCGAGAAAACAGCAGCATTAGTCCAAGAATGCAGGGAACAGGTGAGCATAGAAAGTCGAAGTCAAAACGAGCTTTATTCGATTTTAGGCATATAAAATCATAAAAGCAGTCAATACAAACATCTCATCTCAGTTCTAAAAGCATACAAAAGGAGACTCTTTCTTATATGTACCTTTGGGTGAGCAGTCAAAATATCGATTTTTTTATATCGACCTACACTATTATCAAATTTTTAATATCGGATTGACAGATTATTGATGTCAAGAATATCATTGACCAGAATATCGACCTTAAGATAAGTAATATAATTTTTTTATATCGAAGTAAGTAATATCGAAGTTAGTATTATAGTTAGCAAAAATATTGTTGTTAATAATATCGATATTTATATTAGTGTTCTGTATTTGAGTATGTATTTTATATGTATGTTTAACATTTTTTGTAATGTATTTTTATTATTTTTAAATATATGTATTAAATGTTTCAAAATTTGTAGTTTTTTAAAGTAAATTTTGTGATTTAGTATCAGAACGGGTTGTGAGTTTATAGGGGAACAATATATTTAACAACAATATTTTTGACATTGATATTATTTTTCGTGATATTTTTGTACTTACCATAGTGTAGATAGGATGTTGATATTCTTGACTTCGATATTCTTGCTTCAATATTTTTGTAGATCGATATTCCGACCTTCGATATTTTGTAGGTGATTCATACCTTTGTGGGTCATACACACATATCCAGAGTTAGTTTATTTATATAAGTGTTCACGTATATCAAAGAATATTTGCTTTAAGCTGTCATGTAATATGTTAGCTACTCTGATGGTCAACTTACAGCCTGGCGCTCCTCATGAAGAAATAGACTAATCCCAGGAGTTATCCATCTCCTGTTAAAAGAAAAAGGTGGGGTGAAATACCCATAAGTGAATACGCCATATCTACCTGAGAAGCACTGGCAAGATGTTTTCATATAGGATAATGGGATGAGGGTTATTTTAAGTCGTCGAGGAGGTTAGAAACCAGACAAGAGTTGATGAGACTGCTCAGAAGAGCTTTTATGTTCCTTCAGGTAGAGATATTGATTATTTCCAGAATGCTGAGCAGGGGTAGTTGGAAATGGTGGTGGTCAGTTCTCAGAACTGCCAGTCTGGGGCAAATGGAGGAGGTGGCATCTCTTCATTGGGTAAGGGTTCATTGGGTAAGGGTTCATACATTCTATAATTCTTCATCCTATTAAGATCTGGTACAGGATTGAATCTTGGAGAAGAATTGGAACACCAATAAAGAGAAGTGTTGAACCACATGGTACGTTAGCCCTTGTCTGGATTATGAGGATACTCTGAATTTGGATTTATGTGCCTTTTGCTGCACTATGTTCCCAAGGCTAATTGCACTACCTCTCTGCCTATCTCTTGGTGGGAGTAGAGTTGGTAAATGCTACGGACCCTGAAGGAAAGAGGACCGTATGGGCATCTGTTTACTGGCTGAAGCTGTGGATGCCCTGGTAGTGGACACCAAAGGCAATTTAGAAAAGGATAATATAAAAAATGTTAAACACCAAGGGGCCCCAATAGGACACTCACGGTGGATGAACTGTGTCACTTGGAATAAAACTTAACAAGTCCCTGTGAAATGACCCAGTGGTGCTATGTTTATCTCCAAATTACCTGCCTTCTTTATGCAGTGCTGAAAACACTTTCCAAGTGGTCTAAGTTTTGGGGGCACACACTGCTACAACTGATTCCAAACCGGGTATTCTTTTTAGGCCTGCATGGAGTTCAGCTATGCCAAACTCTACAAAGTCACCAAAAAACGACGCAGAGTACTGCAAGCGGCAAAGAGCAATATGTTGCACTGCTCGCACTGATATTTCACACTGGGTCATGCAAGGAAAGACTTATCTGCTTCTTTCTGCCACTTGAAAAGATGTTGTACTCGAGCATCAGCTTGCTCAACATGAACAGAAGGTTTCTCAATGCAAGTGGTTGCGACCATCCGCAACCGTTCAGAAAACTCAACCAGAGGTGCTCTGGAGTAAGAATTTCCTTGCCCGCTGTTGCCATATTAAAAATGGCAAGCTTGACTGAGGAAAAAAACTGTGGCCACACGCAGGCCTACTTCCTATTCCCTCAGTGAACTCGGATCTGCTGGATTGACCCATGAACCCTCAACTTTGGTTACACTATTCTTGGAGGTGGAGTTTGCCCTTTGCTTGAGAGTCCTTGGATCCCACCATAGTGGCACATGAGGACAAGAAGCCCCAACTCCTGCTTCACTCCTATAATTCGACAACATTGTGTAAGAGCTCTAAGGCAGGTGGGAAAAATAGATCAGTTTTTCCTGCTCACCAAGAGGAGTATTCTAAAGAGTCAAGGCACTGGTTTGGATCACATGGGTACTGGGCCGCATCTGTGGTCCTCACTTTCTACTGTTTAGTTACCCCTCAAGAACAGAAACACTCCCTTGTGAAAATAGAGCCTCAGCCGATGCATGAAAAGCTTTGTCAAACAGAAAATAAATGCCCTTTGCCTTTGGAGGTCACATTCATGGATTTATCCAAGTGAGGACCTGTTAGATTTGGGGGTCTCTAGTTGGCATAGGTACCTGTGACAAATAGGGACCCTTTCGTCTAGTCAGGGTAAGGGGGTACACTCCTAAAATAACCCCCTGCTCACCCCCTTGGTAGCATGGCACGAGCAGACAGGCTTATCTCAGAGGCAGTGTGCAAAGCATTTGTGAACACATACAGTAATCAAGTGACAACACTACAGATGGACACCGCACAAGTTTTATATCAAAAATAAGTATTATTTATATAGACTTATCACAAGACCACAAACGACAAAAATCCACAATACTGCACTTAAAATGGTAGAATTAGCCTAGTTCTCTTTAGATTTAAAATGCGACACTTTGAATTTAATGTACCTTTAGATGCGTAACGCTATACAACGAAAGTGTTGCAGGGAAGGTGATGCGTCTGTCCCTGACACGCAGGGACAGGGATGGGTCGGTTTATTACTGCTCTTCTGTGGCGATGTAGCTTGCAACGGCGTGATGCTATGAAGATCAGGTGCGATGAAAACAAAGATGGTGTCTTCTCCTTGATGCGATATTATGCGCCCACGCCCGACAGCCATGCGGCGACTCAACGATTCTTCAAAGCCACGACAGGCTCTGCGACATGCTTCTGTGGTGATGTGGGATGCTCCGACAAGGCGATGCGACAACTGCAGCGGCAACACCCTTGTTCAGTGATGCGACGACAGCGGCTGTGGCACTCTTCTCCGGTGTTGGAAATGGGATTCCCCGTTGGCTGAGGTTTGCACCAAAGCCAAGTAGGAGTCCCACGTAAAAGAGGGAAGGTACCCTCCCCGAAATAACGCCGGCTCCCCCTTGTAGTGCTGTCGCCAGGGCAGACAAGCTTACCTCTGAGATAGCGTGCCAAGCATTTATGACCTTGTACAGTGATAGAAGAGACCCACTAAAGACAGCCACTACACAGAGGTCTTTATATAAATCTGTCCCAAGATCATTAACGATAATAGTCCACAGTCTTACTTTAAAATGAGGCTTAGGTGACTTCAGCAGGTGTGTGTGGAGAGTACGAGGTGTACTCTACGTCGATGAAGGTCACAATTGAAATGCTCACCAGTGGGTGCGTGTGGAAAGTACAAGGCGTACTCTTCGTCAATGAAGGTCACAATTAAAATGCGCACCGGCGTGTGCGTGTGAAGAGTACAAGGCATACTCTACGTCGATGAAGGTCACCATTGAAATGCGCACCGACGGGTGCATGTGGAGAGTACGAGGCGTACTCTACGTTGATGAAGGTCATAAATGCAATGCGCAGCGGCGGGTGCGTGTGGAGAGTACGAGGCGTACTCCACGTTGATGAAGGCCCAATTGCAATGCACACCGGCGGGTGCGTGTGGAGAGTATGAGGCGTACTCTACGTTGATGAATGCGATTCGCTGAGCCAGGGCTCTTGTAGTGGCGTGGACATGGAACCGCGACGAGGTCAGCAGGGCTCTGGAAGTGGCATGGACATGGAGCCGCGACGAGGTCAGCAGGGCTCTTAAAGTGGCGTGGTTTGGAGCCACGACAAGGTCAGCAGGGCTCTTGAAGAAGTTGCGTTCTTCCCTTCCAGTCTGCTGGTGACGAGGGTTCACCGGAAAGTACTCCAGTGGCGGCTAGTACTCCAAACCCCCAGCAAGAGGGTTTCAGGGGAGGCAGGAAGAGGAAGCCTACTGCTCCTGAGACTTCACTCAGGGGGCCTGCTCAGTTCCAGGCCCTTGGAGATCTTCCTTTTCTCAAGTCTTGAAGTAAAAAATTATTGTCTTTAAAGTTCTCTCCTACTGCAGTCTTGCAGGCGTCTTGAGTTTCCAAAAGTAGTCTGCCTCTCTAGTGCGAGGGTCTTTCCTTTTATCCCACGAAATGTCTTTGAAGTCTTTGATGTAGGCAGGGTGTTCCCCTCCCCAGATCCCGTTTGTGGGTGTCTCCCGTCATGCGACACCTCATTCTTTAAAGCAGGAAGGCATGGCCGTCAGCCGCCCAGCAGGAAGCGGCGTCGGCATTGTGGAGAGCGGAACACAGCCCAGAAACCACTCCTCCCCCTAATCTACACGGCTGACAGCTACCACCAGATGCTGGAGTGTCCCCAGGCCCTGTTCCTATCTCCAGACGGGGAATACACATTCCAGCTGTAGCCCTCAGCAAGATTGAAAGAGGAAACAGTCACTCCCTAGACGTATTATTTCCAAACGTTGAATTTAGAAAGCATCTTTCCTTAGGAAGGTATTAATGAATACGGATATAAGGGATGCTAGTCTCATATTTTAAACGTGTTCCCAGGGACAGCTAGATCATCCAAAGCCATAATCAAACCTGCCCAGTCTGGGCCTAGGGGGGGCAGGTATCCTTACAGGAAAAAATAAAATGGTGGTACTTCATTACTAGGTCATGCCACACACATCCGGGCATGACCTCCCTTCAGTTGACAATGCACCCTGCCCACGGGCCGACCATAGGGGTGTCTGATATGTGGCAAAGGACCCCAAATAGGTTAGAGGAAAGGGTAAAGGTCTTGCAAAGTTTAGGGTTTAGCCTTTACAAGAGGGCCAGGTCCAGCATCCTGTGATGCAAGACGCTTCTGTAATGCGATGCAACAGCTACAGCAGCGTTATCCTTGTTCAGTGATGCGACGCCAGCGGCTGCAACAATCTTCTCCGGCGATTTGGGATGCTTCTGCAATGCGAGAGCTACAGCGGCGACACCCTTGTTCATTGATGTGACGCAGCGGCTGTGGTGGCAACACGCTTCTTCTTCGTGAGTCGCGCTCCCAGCTCCTTGCGATACGCAGTCCCTCAGAAAGCCCAACACAACTGCAGTCACTTCCAAAGAACTCGGGGGAGCTGGTGGTTGAAGTCTGTTGTTCCTGAGACTTCAGCAGGAGGCAAGCTGTTTTTCAAGCCCTTGGAGATCCTTCACAAGTTGATGAAAGTACACACAAAGTTCCTCTCTTCTCTCTTTGGCAGTCAGGAAACCACTGCAGGCCAATCCCCCAACCAGCACTTCAGCTTAGGAGTAGTTTATCCTCTCTCTGGTTCCTCTCCTCAGCAAAGGTTTCTTCTTGTTACCCAAAAGTGATCTAATTCTCTGGGGTCTGGGTCCCCTCTTTTATGCACAGTTTTTCTTTGTTCTCTGAAGGCAGCGAGGCCGTTGCCTAGTCCAAACCAGGTCTGGTCAGTCCTGGGGAACTCTGTTTACATGACTCCTTCTTTCCTTTCACAGTGCTGGGTAGAGACATCAGACGCACCACAGGAGGTGGAGCCAGCATTTTGGAGGGAAGGCACAGCCCTTTTCAGGCCCCATGTGCAACTCCTCTCACCCATCTAGATGCAGATCTCTCTAGTCAGCACTGTGCTGACTCACCCTGTCTCCTGGAATCCCCGAGCCCCTGTCACTCAAACTCCAGACAAGGAATACACAACCTAGTAGAGGCAGGCTTGGATAGTTAGACAAGAAAATACCTACTTTCTAAAAGTGATATTTTCAAACACAGAATGTTAAAACCATCTTCACTAAAAGATGCATTTCATCATTCTGAGTTCAGGCATACTAAACTCGAATTCTTACCTAGTTCCCTGAGTCAGTTAGGATTATAAGATGCAATAATCAAACTTCCCATTCTGGCCTATGGGGAACAGTTAGCCTTGCAATAGTGAAAAACGAAAATGGCTGTAATTCACTATTAGGACATGCCACACACATCAGGGTGTGTCCTACCTTTGACTTACAATGCACACTGCCCTTGGGCCTACCATAGGGGTGTCTGATATGAAGAAAAGGGAGGGTTTGGGAACTGGCAAGTGGGTACACTTGCCCAGTCAGCATGGCAGTACCAGACTGCACACAGGCTCTGCAATGGAAGACCTGAGACACATTTTACGAGACTGCTTCTGTGGGTGGCACAACCAGTGCTGCAAGCCCACCAGCAGCATTTGGATTTACAAGCCCTGGACACACTCAGTGCACTGTACTAGGGTCTGACAAGTAAACCAAATCAGCCAATCCTGGAGTCACTAATCCATACATCAATTTACCATAGGGAGAGCATATGCACTTTGGCACTGATCATCAGTGGTAAAGTGCCTAGAGTCATAAAACAGCCAACAACAGGTCAGTAAAGATATAGGAGGAAGACAAAAAGTTCAGGGATGACCCTGCAAAAAGGGCCAAGTCCAACACAACCCCTTTCCAGCCAAAACACAGGGTTGACCAATCACTACCTTGATGGGCTTCCCTGCTTTGGGCGATAGAACCTGGACCTAGCCCGCAACTGCAGGGGCATACTCCAGTTCTACTCCAATCTGAACCTATTGGAATCCCTCTGTCCATAAACTCAGGGCCCCCCAAGCTAATCCATGGGGAACTCTTATCCTCACCTGTGGACGCCACCTGTGCAGCATCTAAACTTAACTTGCTCACAGGTGTTTCCCAAAGACAGCAAGCCACAGCTTCCACTGACAGTAGTTAAATGTCGTATGTTAAATGTCGTATACTTGTAAAGGGCACAGCTGCCCCAGCAAAGGGGCGTCCCGGCGCTGTATACCGCTGGGGAACCCATCCTGGCTTTCCCTGTGAGATGGTCCCTCCTGGGCATCTCCAAGGTGAGACAAGCATCCCCGGCGCTGATGGGGCCGTTAGTGGAGATTAAGCAAGCTATTGCCCAGAGTTGCTGAGTGGGACCCATGGTTGGAGTAGGCACCGAGGCGAGAATTATCGAGTCCGCTGGCCATGGCCCAAGACCCTGCCGCGTCGGGAATCGAACCCTGGTCTCGGGCCGACCTCTGCTTCCGGGTCTGCCGCCTCTAACCAGTGAGCCACACCACTCCAGAGCCAGGCCTTATGCCTCTCAAGGCTCTCAATCCTCTGTGACGTCGGAGAGCGGGGGCAGTAGCCCCAGGTGCATGGCACCCTTTGTCCACTCTCACTGACCCACCAGCCCCGGGTCTTTACCCGGCGGCTGGACCAGAGGCTGGTCAGAAAACTTATAGGAGGAAGGCACAACGTTCAGGGATGACCATGCAAAAAGGGCCAAGTCCAACAGAACCCTTGGGGCAAACTAGTGCTCCATAAGGCATTGAGAAAGCTTACAAGTGGCATATTTTCTCTTATGCAGTCCTAGAGTTGAGCTTTGATGTATTGATCTTCATTGTCTTGAGAGGTTGGCAAAGTAACCAATGTAAAATCCGAACCATTAATTCATATTGTCTTAAAGTAAATGTCTTCCTGTATCTATATATTAGTATCTGAACTGATATATTATACATTGGATGCCATTTTTAAATTGATCATAGGTGCTCATTAACCTTAATATGCCTGCTGAGTTTCATAATTCTAAAAGACCCAGAAGATCTTTGAATTCACTGTTATATATTTGTACATTTCTTGTATCTTTTAGGACATGTAGCCTCACACTGAAAGTTAGAACATAATGAAGTTGGCAGTGTATTAATTCATGTACTGTATCTAAGCCCCTGATTATGAAAGTGGTTGGTTGGGCCACCAATCGCTATAGCGACTATCAGGAGACTATTGGCATGGGAGGGGGAGACAGAGACTCTATAGTTCCTCCTGAGTGAGGCCTTGATTCAGCTTGATTCATGGTGATAAATGTATGATGTACAATGAAAATGATTAGCTTCTTTGCAAATGTATCTGCTAAATCAATAAACATATGTGAGTGACACAGACATTCCTGCAATGTTTGTAAAATGGATCAGGACAGCAGTTTTAGTGCTGCCTTATTGCAGGATAGTTGCTTGTGGATGAAAGCTGCTCACTAGCAGTGGTCTGTCACAAAAACAGTATCTAGTGTTCATGAAACTCTAGGAGTCCAACATAGGAATGTCATGCTGGACATTGCACCTCCTGCTAAATCAGGATGAACACACTGATGGGCTTTGGGGTTTACATGTCAGGCTGGAATGAAGAAAGTTTGCATGTATGCCCTTCACACAGTCCAGTATTTACCATTATCATAGTCTGACACACCCTCAAAGAGCTTGACACAAACCGACTAACCCAACCTGTCAACCACACACATCATGAACCCTGAGCAATGCTTCCAAGAAGCCAGTGTCATGTGTGAAATTGATTTCACATATGATATGAAGTCATTAGCTGTAATGTTAAAAGTACAACGAGAAGTCACGGAATGCAGTGCACTGCTGGGTAATACTAAATGGACAATTCCAGGACAATTCCAGTATTACTGGAATTGACATGCACGGCATCAAAGTTCTGAGTAATAACCACACACACACTTGCTTACTCTGTCTTGACATTAATAACATCTTCAGAAGCACTTACCTTCCTTGACAGAAAAACTACTTCCTGCCCCATTAATGCCCTGCCATCTCCTGTACTATCCTATAGAAAGCCATTAATCATCCTTACATTGTATCTCCCTTCTATTAATGTTTATCATCTTCCAACCTCTCAGTCAGAGACCCTCTATCTTCTACAACACTGGGTTCCTCCCACATCACTCTCTTATATTCTTTCACTCCCTCTGTGACTAGACTAAGCCTAACGTATTCTGGGACTGCCCTCATATTACTCCAGAGAACCAGAATAGTCAAGCAAGTGATAGATGACAGGGTCTGTTTTTCTCACCTTTGTACCACTCAAATTCAGCATATTTACTTGGTGGCCCATTCAGCCTACTCAAATGCATAACATCTAAGCATGGGCGGAAAATCCGTTTCGCTCGCGGATTTTGCGGATTTTCGGTAAATTCGCAATCCGCGAGATTCGCGAATCTCCCGCAAAATGCGCAAATCCGCGAGCAGCGGATTTTATGGCTTGCTCGCACTGTTCGCGTGAGTTCGCGGCTTCACAGTACAACTTCGCGCCCCGCGAATAAGTGCAAAATTGCAGAAATACGATCTTAGCAAAACTGAAACTACTTACCAGGTTCAAAAGTTCAGGCTCATCATTAGTAGCCATTTCCTGTAGTGCTTCCTGAGGGGCCCCTCCAGAGTTCAGTTGCCAGTTGCAACTATTATGTGACCCTGCTCTGAACCTCAGAATAGTTACACATATGCCACAAAGGTCCTGAATTACAGCTAAGGGAGACAAGCAGGAGCCAGGCTGGAAGTTCAAATCCATTAATCAGCCCCTAATTCATTATTGTCAGTTGGGGCAGGGCAGGTGTTGTAACTAATTTTGCAACAATGAAAGCACTTAGCAAGTGCAAAAGATCACTAATCAGGAAGCACTAAGGAAGCAGGTGCCAGCTAAAAAAATATTCTGTGACACATTAATCAGCCCCAAATTAATTCAGGTCACTTGAGGCAGGGAAGGTGTGCTTGCGTTGCCACAATATTGTACACTGACTGGACAACCAGAGGGTGCTGTGATGAAACAGAGGGTGGCATGGGTGGGCCAGAGGGTGGCATGAGTAGTCAGAGAGTGGCAGTGGTGACAGAGAGTGGCAGTGATGAAGAAGAGTGTCCCAAACAGGCTGGACACGTAGAAACAACAAGTTCGCGAAACTTGCGACCCGACAGGTAAGTTCGCAATTTGCGAAATTGTACAAAACCCTCGCGAACTGGCAGAAACCCACGCAAGCACAAAAAAAAAATCCGCAAATTTGCGAGAATTCGCGGATTTTGCGGATTGCAAGTTCGCAAATCCGCAAAATTCGCGAACGCGAGATTCGCAAAATTCGCCCATGCTTAATAACATCCTGAGTGGTATCTTGGTTGGCTTTCCAAGGGCCTGCCTATGTTAAACAGGATCACGTAAGAAGCCATCCCAGAGTCATTGACTGACTACATTAAAAATGATTTTCACATCAGCAGAAATCATCACAAGCCTGATTTAGATCTTGACAAGACTACCATCGTCCCAAGGTGGCAGCAGGTCCAATGTACTTCATCAAGCTGATGGGGGTCCGCCCAACTTATTTAAATGTTGAGGAATTAGACGAAAGGGTGCAGTGGTACTCTCTGCTGGCTAATAGTCGTCCACCACCGTCAGTCTAATGGGATTGCCACAAGCTGATTTAGATGTGCTGGTAGCGTCCTGTCTGCAGAGTCCTAATGGAGTGAGGTCCATGGTGGAGTGGAGTCTGTTAAGTTCAACTTAATTATGTGCCAATGCACATATGCGTCATGTGTGCATGAAAACCAAATGTAGGCAATCTGTTATGCCATTTTGCATTACATTTACATGCCATTTGAACAACATACACACACTATTGAATTAACACCCCCAAGCACCACAATAACAAACATTTTTTAAATTGTCAATGCAGATGTGTTCAATTTACCTTGATCAGTTGGAAAATGAACATGACTGCATTAAACCTAAGAAAAATATTGCATGAAAGAGCAATGCAGAAGTACACGAGGCTACAACAAATATCAGCACAAGATACATAGGACAATTGCACAAATAGTTTACCTTAGATCTCATGGACAACGGATTCATTTTGCGTTATAGTGGTTTTGGAGCAGCAAAGGAGGGACCTGGATAACGGGTTACAAGACGTAAACAGAAGAGAAAAACTGGAAAAGGTAAGTTTTTACCTCATTTCCTTTGTTTCTACCAACTTGAATTTGGAAGAAATAATACCACAGGTGCCTCTGCAGAAAGGCACATCATAATCAGTTCGGTGGAACTCTTGGCTGCTGTCCTGCGGCCAGACGCTGATGGCTGTGATGCCATCGATGCAGGAGGAGATTCCTGGCAGAGGCGGCGGGACTCTCGCAGTCTTTCGCCCATGTACCCACCCGCATCTGAATCAGCAAGCAGGGGGACCGCCAAGTCGGCGGCCGGGAAAACCATCAAAAAACAGCAGCAGCACAAGATCTAAATCAGACCCCATGTTAAAAGAAAAGTTTTAAAATTTTGTCCGATGATTTGAGGATTGCTTGAAAATGAGTGTCTGATGACATTATAAGATAGGATTGCCATTGATGATTTAAGGATGACTTGAACATGAGTATCTGATTATACTCCAAGCAAAAGCAAGCTAACGCTTTTCCTAATGAAAAGAGAAACATTTGATGATGAACTCAAAGACCATGCCCAATTTTGCAATCGGGTTCTATCCATTCAGCATGCCTGGATTTGTTGCTTTTTGGTTCACCCGATTTTGGACTTTTCACTAAGGGTGGGTGCCAAATTCTGTTCCGCTCGCGGAATTTGCGATATTCTGACAATTTTGCGTTCCGTGGAGAACGTGGAAATGCCAAACTTTCCACGATCTGATGCTTAGTAGATTTTTTTCATGTACACCCTTTGAAAATGCATTCTCCCACGCGCGCTCGCTTTACCAGGATCCCTGTATTCGCCAACAAGTTTTCCGATCCGTTCGCATTCTCCACGAGATGATAGTAGCCGGTCGCGCTATCCCGCGAGAGTTCGCGATCGCAATCACGTCATTCGCCTTGCCATCAGACCGGGAGAGTCAGATATCGCGATCATGTCATTCTCCACCGTGAGAGAGAGCGTTTGACAAACATGTCACTTTACACAGCATTTGGACGCACCATCGACATGTGGCGGAAGTGTGGTGAAGCTCACGATCCTGAACAAGCAAAACTTTCAATCTGGAGAAGAATAATATCTCTAGCAGCTGTAAATGATAATTTGGAGGAAAAAACTCCTCAGATTGACAATTGGCTGTCCTTTTTTGGGCAAGGAGTCCATTTTTAAAATAAAACTTTTGGGGGGGAGAGGGAGGAAGCGCCAGAGTCTCTAACATCCTGTTCCTGACCAACAGGCTAATCCCAGTGCTTGTCTCCTGTTCATTCTGCGTTTGGATTTTGAGCTGGAAGGATCACTCTTTGTGTCTGCTGTATCATTATCATTGGATTTGAGGACTTTTGAATTTTATATTTTACAAGTAAGTTGGTGTTGTGTGTTTGATTGGGTTCCTGCAGTTGCTGCAACTACAATTTTGGTACTTATCATTCTTTTGTTTATTGTTGTGGGTAGCCTGTAGGCCCAGAGCTAGTCATGGGTGGGTGGATGATGAAGCAATTGTTCCTATGGTGTGTGTTGAATGTATTACAAACATCATTTAGGGCATGGATGGCATTGGATTGAGTTGCAAAATGTGTTTTTGGGGGGTATTTCCGCTTTTGGGTGTGTGAAGACAGGCAGTGTGCTTTTTGAAATATGCCTGCATTGGCTGTCTTCAGTTTCTTGTAGTTGTGTGGGCCTGGCCATGTGGCTGGTGGCCATTTTGAAACCCAGTAGTGTGCTTTTGCCATAGGCCTGCAAGCGTGTGTGGCTGGGTCTGCCAACAGGCCTTTCATCCAGCAGGCTTAGAAGTAGCCAGAGGTGCATGAAACAAGTGTTTCTGTGTGTCATGTTGAATTTAAACATCATTTAGGGCATGGAATGCATTGGATTGAGTTGCAAAATGTGTTTTTGGGGGGTATTTCCATTTTTGGGTGGGTGAAAAATAAATGCCTTTGTTGCGTGTGTGTGGTGTGTTGGTGTGTGTGTTGCAGACCTTGTTCAGCCTTGTGGATTTTCGTTTTTGCATTTTATTAAATTAAAAAGGCAAAGCAGTGTGGTTTAGCATGCATCCTTCGCCTGGCTATTATAGGCCTTTTCTCAGTACATTGTTTCCCAGGCCTCCTGCTTGTTGCTTCTGATTTGTGTGAGTGTCCATGTGGCTGGTGGACATTTCTGGTGGGAGTTATTATTGTGCTGCTTTTGCCATATAGGCCTGCGTGGTATTCCTTTGTAGCCTAGGCTTCTTTTTGTGGGCCTGGCCATGAGGCTGGAGGCCATTTTGAAGACATGCAGCGTGCTTTTTGCAATAGTACTGCATTGTCTGTCTTCTGTTTCTTGTAGTTGTGTGGGCCTGGCTATGTGGCTGGTGGCCATTTTGAAGCCCAGTAGTGTGCCTTTGCCATAGGCATGCAAGCTTGTGTGGCCTAGTCTGCCAACGGGCCTTTCATCCAGTAGGCTCAGAGGTACCCACATGTACATGAAACAAGTGTTTCTGTGTGTTCCGTTGAATTTAAACATCAGTTATGGCATGGATAGCATTGGATTGAGTAGCAAAATGTGTTTTTTGGGGGAATTTCAGTTTTTGGGTGTGTGTTAAATATATACCTTTGCTGTGTGTGTGTGTGTGCGTGTGTGCGCGTGTGTGTGTGTGTGTAGGTGTGTGGTGTGTACCTTGCAGACCTTGTTTAACCCTGTGGATTTTAGTTTTTGCATTTTCTTGCATTAAAAAAGGCAAAGCAGTGTGGTTTAGCATGCATCCTTTGCGTGGCTATTATAGGCCTTTTGTCAGTACATTGTTTCCCAGGCCTCTTGCTTGTTGCTTGTGATTTGTGTGAGTGTCCATGTGGCTGGTGGCCAATTCTGTTGGAGTTATTAGTGTGCTGCTTTTGATATATAGGCCTCTGTGGTATTCCTTTGTGGCCTAGGCTTTGTGGTGTGTTGGTATGTACCTTCCAGACCTTGTTTAGCCCTGTTGAATTTCGTTTTTGCATTTTCTTGCTTTAAAAAAAGCAAAGCAGTGTGGTTTAGCATGCATCCTTTTCCTGACTATTATAGGCCTCTTTTCAGTACATTGTTTCTCAGGCCTCCTGCTAGTTGCTTGTGATTTTTGAGTGTCCATGTGGCTGGCGGCCATTTCGGGTGGGAGTTATTAGTGTGCTGCTTTTGACACAAAGGCCTGCATGGTTTTCCTCTTGGCTTACTGCTTCCATCTATCCCCTTTGCCAGGAGGAGCACCCTGAATGATGTGATGATCACATAATTTAATGCCAAACAGGGTCCACTTCCATTAAATTTGTATTTTGGTTGTTGTTCTTATTCTTTCTTATCCTTCTGAAAGTGTAGTGTACACGGTATACCATGAAAGCCCTTGTTGAGAAAGTCTCAAAAATGGCTACATTATATCTTTTATTTGTTTGTTTGTACTAGTAGTAATTGAACCACAACAACAAATGCAACATTTCACTGATGTTCTTCTCCTGGCTTCTTTGCTTTTAGGTGCACAAAAAGACAGAGGAGGAGGTATCATCATCACCCGTTGTACTGCCAGACAGAAGTCCTGCTGCGCACCACGTCACGTCCATGTGTGACGACAGAGATCTCTGCAATTTGTGGACCTGCGTCCAGCTGACATCTGAAGAATATGGGCCCAGAGAAAGGTGATAGGTCCTCCAGTACCAAGAAAGTTGTCAGTGAGAAGTAGAAGGAACAGAAAAGGTAAGTGGCACTTACCACGACTGGTGTGCCACCCAATGTGTTTATTGGGACAAAAATGTTTTACGCCTGCAGCAGTGTTGTCTGGTGTCCAAGCTGGGAGCAGTACCTCCACACCAAAAGCGCCAACCCCACTAACCTAGGCCCAAGACCATGAGTGTCGCAGAAGAAGCCAGTCTACTAACGAGCAACGATGTTGAAATGCCATTATCGCAAAGTAGTACACAATCAACGCAGGCAGAAAGTTCGGAAACTCAGCAGATAAGTGTGCAGCAGCAGGCGCAGCCGCAAGAACAACAGCAGCCACAAGAACAGCAACAGCCACAAGAACAGCAGCAGCCACAACAACAGCCCACAATAGTAGTTGTTCCGTCTGAAGTAGGGGCATTTAAGGAAATCGAGCTTCCTGCAGATAAAGCGGAGCAAGCCACTGTTTCATAAGAACATTTGTCTTCCAGACCCCCAGCAAGGAAAAGGAGGGTTAGTCCATCATCTTCTTCTTCAATCCCCGCTCTGTTGATCGAGATGCCACTTGAAAGCCACCAGCTCAGTCTGAGAGTGATGCACGCCACAGGACAAGGCTGGTGAAAAGGAAGGTTCCAGAAAGCCTTAGAGTTATGGAGGTTGATGTACAAGAGGGGTATGATGATGATGACAAGCCAGTCATCACGAACATCACTCCCGGCCCAAAGGAGATTGAAACCAACATTATTACCCTATCCAAAATGGCTGCGAGGGATGTGGAACAGATACCACCAACACAGGTAACACCACCACGACCTCCAGCTTCCATATTTGCATTAGCAAAAGCCTGGCAGGGACCTATATCCAGCTCATCGACCACCTCAGTAGGTAGTGGTAGTGGTAGTGTAGCTGCACAGAGTCACATTCCCCACCCTCCAGTTCATCTGGTATTGAAAGTGGCACATCCAGCAGCACCAGAAAGTTCTCCTCCCTAGTTTGGGACGTCTTTTCGGTTAGCAGTAATAAGGAGAATATTGGTATTTGCTCAATTTGTTGACATGCTGTTAGGCTGGATAAGCTTGGTACAAACTATGGTGCCGGAGGCCAAACAAGTCATCTCAAAATACACCACAATATCATGTGGGAGGCTCACCTACTTCGCTTAGAAAAAAGCACAACTCAACGCGCTGTTGTTGGGCATGAAGATTCAGGGGAAGATATTATTGCGGTGGAAGGTGAACAAGGAAATTCTAGCCCTGTACCCAGCAGTGTAGTGGTACCACCTACATCCTCAGCAACATCTTAGTGGCACCGCAGTAAGAGCCATACTCAGAGTCAGACTGAGACACCAAGGCAAGCGAGTAATGCAATGAAACAAAGTGCGTCGTTGAGCCTAACTTGGTTCAAGAAAACAACTGCACCTCAAAGGAAATTAATCCAGTCTACCAATGAGAGCATGCTTAGGTCGGAGGGGCAGTACCAACACAACCACCCAACGGCACAGTTTTACAATGCAAATCTGGATAATATGTTAGCGCTGGACCATCTCCCTTTTTCATTTGTGGAAGGGGTGGGTTTCCTTGAATTTGTGTCAGCCATCCGCCCTAAAAGGAAGGTTCCCAACTGGTCCTATTTCGCCAGCGTTGATGTTCCAGCACTACATCATGATGTGCTGGAATTAATTGGACAAGCTTTGAAGCAGAGTGCTGTTCAAAATATCCTCCTGACCACAAACATGTGGACCAGTTGCCAAGCTACTGATTACATGTGCATCACTGCACACTGGGTCTCATTTGTGGGGGTTAGAGATAAGCTATTTGAAGAAGGTGCTGTTGACACAGCTGAGATTTTGAATGCTACTCGGAAGCATGCAACTGTGGCCATGTTCGCCAAAGAGAAATCTCATACTGCTGTAAACATTTTGGAAGAGTTTCACAGCAAGGTTTTTGAATGGCTGTGCCCAAGAGGGCTTAAGATTTGTTTTGTTTCCACAGATAATGGCAGTAATGTACTTTAGGCCATGGCGCTTGGGTCCTATTTCATGGTCCCGTGTTTGACGCACTGCATTAACATTATAGTTCAAGACTTTCTGAAAAAAGAAGCCATAGTCATCAACTTACTGACCACCTGCCGAAGAATATGCACTCATTTCAGCCATTCTTTTAAAGCTCGGAATCAGCTGAGGATCATTCAACGTGACTATAGAATGCAAGTAAAAAGCACCTGCAGTTGACAACACGTTGGTACTCAAGTTATTACATGCTTGAATATCTGTTTGAGCAGTGCAGGCCAATCAATGAATATATCATGCAAAGAGGGAATGCTACTGTGAAAGGCATGACCCTTTAGATGGACTAATTGTGCCTAATTAAATGCCTGACTGAGATGCTTCTTCCTTTCGAGGTCTTCACACGTCAAGTCAGCAAGGAGGACTGTACTATGGGCCTAGCTATCCCATTGTTGCAAATGCTAGAGCAACAGCTGAAGGAAGTGTCTGAAGCGTACAAAGGTGTAGAGGAAAAAAGATGCATATGAGTTGGTGGAGAGCTTAGCCCATCGCTTAGCTGACAATACAAGGTTGCAAAATAAGATTTTGTCACAAGAACATTACATTTGTGCCAAAATTCTAGATCCACTGTCAAAATCAGCACTGAAAAGTAAAACATGAATTCCTTTTTCAGAAATGGATGCTGCCCGGTACAAAACTTGGATAGCTAGGCAGCCAGTAAGTTGGAAAATGAATGGCTGCTAATTAAAAGCCTGCTAAATAAACCCACAACAAGTACTGCAGCAGGGCTTCTAGCATCAAGTTTAAATTCGGAGCCTGAGGGCAGTGCGTTTGGCTCAGAACACTCATCAACACTATCAACAACAGCAAGAACCGGATCATTAGCCCCAGTAAAATGCTTAAAGGATTGGTATTTACAGCAAGGACTTGGTAGTTCTAGTACTGATGCAAAGACAAAAGAGCCTGAACAAAGTGTAGCACCCCTGAACATTGAGGGGATGGTCCAGGCCTATCTTGACGACCCAACAGAGGTGTACATTGATCAAAACCCATTGCGGTATTGGTACGGGAAAACGGGCCAATGTCCACTGCTCAGCAGGCTGGCCATAAACTGTCCGGCTTTCCCTGTTGCAAGTGTCTCTTCTGAACATGTTTTCAGTGCTGCTGGTTCCATTGTAACAGTGAGAAGGACCAGTCTCTCCCCCAAAAACTTGGAGAGGTTAACCATGATCAAAATGAATCAGCACTTTATACCACCAAATTACACAATACATGAATCAAGGGAGGAAGATGAGGACACCGGCTCAGGGGACGGAAATAGTGTTTTAGATGATGATTATTTACTTTTGGTTGAACCCCCAGAGTTAGAGGATGAGCTATACTTTCCTGACATATAGGCTTGCACTTCTTACTGCCTTCCTCCCTTCTTTTGTTTTATTTGTGTGTCTGTCTTTCTGTTTAGAAACTTTGAATCACAACAAATCCATCACCACCGTCTCCTAGTCTTTTTATTGCCATATACGAGTTTTAGCTGTTTGCATTTCACAGTCCACTTTTCTGAATCCTGCTCCTTCATCCTCTTGAATCTCCCTAAATCCATTGCCATTAAGCCAGATGATGATTGGATGATGCAAAATAGAAGAAAAAAGAAAATCTTTCCTCGTTGAGTCCCTCCAAAAGAAGTAGAACATGATGATGACTCCTATAGCTATCCTCCTTTCCGAGTCGAGAGAGACTGCTCATTGACTAAAGATAAGATGGAACAAGTAATGAATGATGCTATGCATTGGACGCTGACTGAGTGATTTGTGTTGTTGTTTGTTGTGCATTAAGTTAATTCATTGTGTACTATATGTAATCTACACACTAAAAGTAACTCAAGGCAATTTTTCCCTTCTTGTATTTTTAACAACAAATTTGTACTTCTACTGCAGGCCGATACATTGCATTTTGAATATAGAAAGGGGACTTAATCTGTACACTGCACATTGAGTTGGACAACGCCATGATGATGATGATGGTGACAGAGACTGCCCCTTCACTTAAGATGAGAAGGAACAGGTGATGTATGGCATGCATTGGACACCGACTCTGAGTGATTGGTGTTTGTGTTGTTGTTATTTGTTGTGCGTGAAGTCAAAGTGTACTAATATTTAATCTACACACTAACAGTGACTCAAGTCAATATTTATAATCTTGGTGCTTAATAACCAAATTGTACTTCTACTGCAGGCTGATCCATTGCATTTTTGAATATGGAATCTAAACTCACTCGGTAAACTGCAGACTGAGTTGAACAACACCATCATGATGACCACAGTGACATAGTATCTTCGCAGTCACTCAGTAGGATCGGAGATGATTGATGGAATAAATCAGGGCATTTCATGAGTGGCAGAAAAGGTAAATAAGTCAAAAATAACCACAGCAGACCTAAATTTCTGTGTAATGGTGTAGTCAAGTATAGTGTGGTATGACTGAAGTGCATTGATTTAGTCACTTAAATTGTAAAATGCTATGTTGCTGGATATGTGCTTTGTTTTACTCTTTCAAAAATTGTACGCTAAATGGAGGATGTGCAAAGTGTGCCATCACTGTGGGCCTGCTCTGTCCTGTTGGTGTTGTAGGTTAATGCTGGAAACAGACTAGAGAAGGCATGATACATCCATGCCGCCTCTGAAAGTGTTCTTGTTCCACTACTTTTTTTTCGACCTGGTTTTTCAATATCCCTTTTGTTTTTCCATCTAAAATTACAGGCCTGCCCTTACCCTGTGCTATACTTGGAAAAACAATGCACACTTACCTTACCAATGAATCTACATCCGCCAGGCAGGCAGTGGCGTCACCTAAGATTGATGGACGGAGCATCCATGGAAAGGAGGACCAAGAGGAATGCTGAGATGCAACTCCCCATTTTGACCAGTATAACACAGTAACAGTATCAACTTTCATCATCTATTAAATAATTGTATTCATTTTTGTGTCTTCAATCATTACTACAGTATGTTGTTGTTATTATATTATGTTTGCTCTCTGCTTATAATTCATCCCTACAGATATTTTTTAATTTTCTTTGCTATCTTTAAAAGAAAGCCCGGTACAACAGAACACAAATGGATGTAATCTGGATCTCCTTATCACCATCATGCATGCATTGGAGGAAGCTGCAGCTGCTGCCGCCTCCTCCTCCTCCTCTGCCAGAACCACCAGCCAACGTTATTCCCTTTGTATGGGCTCCAACTTCCGGCACCGGGCCTTGGCTGCCAACTCCTTCCTTTCCGGTTTCCCTTTGGAAGCAATAGCTATATCAAGAAGAAAAAACAAGACTATTGTAAAATATACTCTTAGCAAAGCAGTAAGACAAATTAATTCTATAGATAATGGCACAGTAGCACTAGCAAGCACAGTACATAACGTTTGTGGTATGTATCTATCCTCCCATTTCCTTGGCCTTTAACATTTGTGGGAGTTTCAGGCATTCAACCACCCATGCATCTGATTCATGTATGCATCCCACGTATCCTTCTCTGCCAATCATAAATATTACTTCTCGCCCGTCCTTCTTCCTTCCACCCTTCTTTCACTTTTCGTTCAACCCATCCATCAAGGTCATCTGATCTGACTTTTAGTCTTCTCCATAAAACTTTTCACAGATGAGTTGAAGTCAGATAGAAGAGGCCATTGGTTACTCAACACTCCTGCCACTAATAATTTTACGAATATTAAGTAAGGGGTGTCTTCAACCATTCACAACAACTTCTTACTTAGTAAGTCTCAACAGTACAGTATACATTTCGCCCTTGCAGTGAGTGGAATGTCAATAAGTAAGGATTAGGAATAAAACTTACTACCACCCACCACTGCTGCTGGCTCACCCCCTGCAGCTCCTCCTACAACTGCTGTATCTTCTCCCTCGCCGTCACCTTCGCCATTGGCCCCGGCACATGTGATTGTTAGTACGCCTAGAAAAAACATTATACATTTTTTAGATGTCATATACCCCTCCCCCTATTTTTCACTAGCAAGATTGAAAAAAGAGTTAATACATACATACACAACACTCATCACTAGTACACAGTACACATCAAGTAGTAGGGTAGACACCAGAAGTGTTACATGGTCCCTAGGGTCATTCTAGTCTTTGCTCAGTTAGCCCGAGCCATGCAACCACTTTACTTTTGTGTCTTTTATTTTTGCGCACATTACCTCGCAACTTGTTGTGTAAGACACCTTTTAACGCACATGAGCTCATACTGCTACTGTCTAAGTGCTGTGTACAAGGTCAAACAAAAGAAGTCACTTGGTTATGGAGTTCTGGTGTTAGTCCATATTGCTTATCCATAAAAATGTTACACTTTTTGGCACAACTGAGAAATGCTTGCAATATACTAACGCGCACCATTTTTCTCATAACAGACGGAAGATTCCCTTCTACGGACCAGAGCTTTGCAGAGCTTATAATGTAACCAGTATAAGGTTATTCTAAGGTGAGGGGTCCCCAGAATTTCGCTCAGAGATCGTCATTCATAATTTTACATAAACTTAGGGGCATATTATCAAGGGGGTTTATCTCCACTTTTTTGGCTTTAAAAGCCAAGAAAGCGGAGATAACATGATCTCCCTATTACCTAGCTGTTGCTAACTCCAGTTAGCGACAGCTAGTAGGAGATAGCGACCATCTTGGGCCCCACTTTGCATGTCAGTGATATTTATCACTAATGACATGCAAAGTGGGCGTGCCAAGATGTTAGCGACTGGAAACAGTCGCTAACATCGCTATCTCCTATTACCAACTTTTGGAGATATTCGCGCTAAGCGCGAATATCTCCAAAAGCTAACACCTGCCCTGAGCAGTTCTTAGCCATGTTATCCAATGGGAGGTGGATAACATGGCTAAGAGCATTAGCTCGGTAATGCATGAATATAGCTGACTTTTCCGCGATATTCATGCATTGCGGCCGATTTTTATCGCATTTGCGATAAACCTTGGTAATGCCAAGGTTTATTTGCGATAAAAATCGCCGCAGCTCAGCGGTAAATATTTGTCTCTAACCAAGCAATAGCGATAATTATCGCTATTGCTTGGTAATATGCCCCTATATTCCTACCAAGGGGAGGGTAGTGCTTCCACCACTGTTCAGTTATCATGATTTCGCATTTTATCTTCGTTCTATGGACTTGTAGTTGTTGTAAGCTAATAGCAATCAGACACTACTATAACTAATTGGGCAGGGGATTGTGGTGGGTTCTAAATTGATTGAGGTGTGAGGAAGGTCCAATCCCTCATCACCAATGTCCTATTTTCTTGCGCAAAGTTCTGTATGTGCAGAATCCCTGCAACAGTAGTAGTATGACCTATCCTATCAAAAATAGTCAAATCTGGTTTGGGAATTCCATTTTTGGGAATTGTTTAAAAGCCTCAAGATTAAAAAGACTAGAAGTTGTAGAAGAGGACAACCCAAAGGACTGGACTCAATGGCTAGAGCTATTGGTGAAACTGAGTTTTATTTAAAACCTTTTAAATAACGAGTGGCCAACTGGGCAAAATTGCATTAAGAAACAGAAATAATAGTCCGGAAAAAATACGGTGCAGTAACAGTTAAGGAATAATAATTATTAATATTTAAAACAGGAAGACTTACTAGGGCCGGCAGCAGATCCCTTGATAGAGGAGAGGTCCTGGTCCTCCTGTCCCTGGTGTTCTTCAACTGCTCCCGCCAACTTTGACTCTGTCTTCTTGCCACTGGATGCTGATCATGAAAGATATAAGAAAGAAAGAGACAAACATTGATCATTGGTGTGAAACAAATAGAATATTTTTAAAAAACAGCCAAAAAAACATTTATGTAAACAACAATTGCAATAAAATTGAGCTATCTAATCTTGTCGACTCGTAGTATTGGGAGGTTTGCGGACCGACTAGTTAATATTTATCAACACTAATCCAGTGTTCCATTCTGATTCCAGAATACTAACTAAGCCTAAATACCACCTGACCTAGCCCACCTACTCCAGGCGTGCCAATTGTTCATTAAGTCTGCATTTCCAGTTCTTTTAGTCCTCAAAAATGCATGAATGGAGGACACATGCCTACATTTTTGCATGTACCAAATTGTTGGTTGGTTGCTGCTGATGTTCTGCTAGTGCTAAGCCTATTACCACCCACTGAACAAACTACAAAAGGTTCTACTATGGACTCAGGTAAGCAACACTCAGCAGCACGTGACGTAACAGGGGGTGCGTCACACAGCCGACTAAAAGTTACCAACTAATAAGTACCTAAACCTAAGTATCAATCCTCTACTATCTATTAGTGACAAGACAATGGAAGGACTAGAGTCTCTCTAGCATTACCTAACTTAAGTTCTCTAAAAGAAACTCTTACATAATCACGATAAGCGAGCGCAAAGTTGCAAACAAGTAGGATTAGTAGTGCAGAGCACCTGTGTCATAACAATCGCAGAAGACTTTTAAATGTAATTTACCTAAAATGTGAGCAGCAGAATTCTAGCTGGTTGGAAAAAAATATATTTGCAATATATAACACAGAGCAGAAGAACAGACACTAAGTAGTAATAATTAAATAGCTACGCAGCAAGCCCCAGGGCCTCCTCTCCTAGCAGGTCCAGCAGGTCCTGCCCCCGGTCCAGAATATCGGACCACCGGTGCGTCAACTAGTCATGGGTGCGCCGGACACCAGAGCACCGAAACACTGCCCGGCACACTTTCATCAATGCTGATGATGCTCCTGGAGCCCGTACCCGGGTTAAGAAGAGGTGCTGCCAGGGTTATGGGGAGGTGGCGATACACAAAAAAACCAAGTGCAGCCACCTCCGCCTCCTCAAATAAGGCCTGTGCCTGTACCCCTTGTGGGAGCCACCTTCCGCAAGTAAGGCGGTTGCGGCTCTGGCTACGACGAGCCCTATGGCCCTTTGCCATGGTTCTGGGTAGGCTGGGGGCAGAAAAGAAAAGGTAAAAATGAAAAATGTAAGTACAAGAAATGAAAAAAGCAGGCCCCAGAACCATAGCAATAGAGTGAAATACAAGATGGCCATGCCCATTACGACCGCATGGGCAAATTGGAGCAATATTTCCCCCCCAGAGCATGCAAAAAGCGTTGCGAACACGCAATACGCATTCCCGAACAGGAAATTAAGCATGAGTGTAAAATCTGTTCCGCTCGCGGATTTTGCGGGTTTTCAGTAAATTCGCAATCCGTGAACTCTCGCGAATTTACCGATAGTCCGCAAAATTTAAAAATTAGCAATTCTGCACAAGAAATCCACCAGCAAGTAGCATAAACCTTCTGAAAATGATGATTTTTATCAGAATAACTCCTCAGGTTGACATTTGCCTGCACTTTTTTTTGCAAGGAGTCCATTTTTGGTGGGGGGCGGGGGGGGGTGGGAGGGTGGGAGGAAGGAAGTGCCCCAAAGTCTCCAACTTCCTGTTCCTGTCCAGCAGGCTCCTCCCAGTGGTTTCTTCATGTGCTGGTCACTTTCATTCGGATCTTGACCTGGAAGGATTACTATTTGTCGATGCTGCTGGATATTTGGATTTGAGGCCTTTTTGACTTTCTTTGGATCACTTTTGGATTATAAATTTCACAAGTAAGTTTGTTTGGGGCATTACAGTTGCTGCAACTACAATTTTGGAATTTTTGATGTTTGGGCTGTTGTTGGGGCCTTTTGAGCAGGGGTAGTGAGTGTTGCATGGGCCTAGTCTTTCTGTGGGGTGTCTTGAATTTAAACATCATGGATGGCATGGGATTGTGCTGATTTTTCTGTGTTTTTCAATTTTTTGGGCTGTTGTTGTAGCCTTTTGACCAGGGGTAGTGAGTGGTGTATGGGCCTAGTCTTTCTGTGGGGTGTCTCTCTTGAATTTAAACATCATGGAGGCCATGGATGGCATGGAATTGTGCTGATTTTTCTGTGTTTTTCGATTTTTTGGGGTGTTCATGGGGACAGGCCATGTGGGTGGGGGACATTTTGAGTGCTGGTACAGGCAGGCCTTGGCCATGTGCTGGGAGGCAAGTGGCCATTTTGAATGCAGGCAGTGTTCTTAGGCCTGCAACCATTTTGCCTAGCTTTCAACCATTAGGCCCAGGGGTAGTGAGTGGTGCATGGGCCTAGTCTTTCTGTGGGGTGTCTTGAATTTAAACATCATGGAGTGCATGGATGGCATGGGATTGTGCTGATTTGTCTGTGTTTTTCGATTTTTGGGCTGTTGTTGTGGCCTTTTGACCAGGGGTAGTGAGCAGTGTATGGGCCTAGTCTTTCTGTGGGGTGTCTCTCTTGAATTTAAACATCATGGAGGCCATGGATGGCATGCGATTGTGCTGATTTTTCTGTGTTTTTTGATTTTTTGGGGTGTTCATGGGGACAGGCCATGTGGTTGGGGGTCATTTTGAGTGCAGGTACAGGCAGGCCTTGGCCATGTGCTGGGAGGCAAGTGGCCATTTTGAATGCAGGCAGTGTTCTTAGGCCTGCAACCATTTTGCCTAGCTTTCAACCATTATGCCCAGGGGTAGTGCATGGTGCATGGGCCTAGTCTTTCTGTGGGGTGTCTTGAATTTAAACATCATGGAGGCCATGTATGGCATGGGATTGTGCTGATTTTTCTGTGTTTTTTGATTTTTTGGGCTGTTGTTGTGGCTTTTTCACCAGGGGTAGTGAGTGGTGCATGGGCCTAGTCTTTCTGTGGGGTGTCTTGAATTTAAACATCATGGAGGGCTTGGATGGCATGGGATTGTGCTGATTTTTCTGTTTTTTTCGATTTTTTGGGTTGTTCATGGGGACAGGCCATGTGGGTGGGGGGCATTTTGAGTGCTGGTACAGGCAGGCCTTGGCCCTGTGCTGGGAGACAAGTGGCCATTTTGAATGCAGGCAGTGTTCTTAGGCCTGCAACCATTTTGCCTAGCTTTCAACCATTATGCCCAGGGGTAGTGAGTGGTGCATGGGTCTAGTCTTTCTGTGGGGTGTCTTGAATTTAAACATCATGGAGGCCATGGATGGCATGGGATTGTGCTGATTTTTCTGTGTTTTTCGATTTTTTGGGCTGTTGTTGTGGCCTTTTCACCAGGGGTAGTGAGTGGTGCATGGGCCTTCTCTTTCTGTGGGGTGTCTTGAATTTAAACATCATGGAGGGCTTGGGTGGCATGGGATTGTGCTGATTTTAATGTGGTTTTCAAGTTTTTGGGGTTTATAACTGAACGGATTTTCCTCTGTCTTCCATTGCTTTTAGGTGCACAAGACTCAAGAGAACCACCAGTGCCGGGAAGAAGTCCTGCAGCGGTGTGTGTGCAGCATAACGTCACGCGACGTCATGTCTGGCCACAGACAACTCTGCAACTCGTGCAACTGCGGCCTGCTGTTCTGACCTCTGAAGAAGATGGCCCCAAAAAAAGCTCCCCGTAGCTCCTCTAGCAAGAAAGTTGCCAGTAAGGAGCAGAAGAAGCAAGTCACCAAGGAGACTGGTGTGCCGGCCGCCACATTTTTTGGGAGTAAAAAAAAAAGTACGCCTGCAGCAGCAGCGGAATCTGCTGGGGACCAAGCTGGGAGCAGCACCCCTGCACCAATGGGCTCAGTGCCACCACCACCACGCCAACTTAAGTCCAAGCCCTTGAGTGCTGCAGAGGCACTTAGTCTAGTTGTTCAATCACCATCGACCAGTGATGTTGGCTCATCGCAAGAAAGTAGCAGCAATGTCCCTCAATCAACACAGGTTGTTGTAACTCATCTGACGAGCGTTGAACAACCACAGCCGCAACAACAACCACATGTGCAAGTACAAGCCTAAGTACATGTGGAAGGAGAGGCAGCGCAAGGAGATGCGCAAGCAGAGGTGCATGGAGGGTCACTAGTGCCCACAATAGTTGTTCCGCCCGAAGTAGGGGCACATCAGGAAATCGGCAATCAAGCCGAGGTATCATTTGAGGAAGCCACTCCTCCTGATCATTCACTGTCTTCCACATCCCTAGAAAGGAAAAGATCAAGGGTGGTTTCTACATCTTCTTCAAGCCCCCTTCCTTCTGATGATATGGATCCAAATTGGGAACCACCACTGCCGTCTGAGAGTGAGGCACACCATGATCTGACAAAGGTAGCTAAGCGTAAAAGGAAGGTCCCCGAAACTCTCGTACTTATGGAGTGTGATGATGACGCTCAACAAGAAGAGGCTTATACTCCTGCTGATGAAGACTCTCACGACGACGACGCATTCATCATAAAGGTCACTGCAGCCCCAGCGGGCATGCAGCAAACAGACATTTTGACCCTAGCCCGAGAAGCTGCTGAGCGTGATGATGATGTTGTCGACAAGGAGGCAATGGAAACTGGTTAACTAGTACACCAACACCTACCGCTTCCATATTTCTTCCTCGCCAGAAGGGACCACCTTCCACCTCGACCTCAATTAGTGGTGGTGAAAGTGCACAACGTAGTAAAGTTCGGCAATCCACATCCTCTACTTCATCTGGCATTAGCAGCATGACCACCACCAGTAACGTCCGCAGTTTGGGACTTCTTTAGTGTTTTCCCAAAAAAGGAAAACTTCGCCATTTGTAGCATTTGTAAGCATGCAGTTAGTTGTGGTAAGCTTGGTACCAACTATGGTACCGGAGGCCAGAGAGGTCATCTTGAGAGACAGCACACTATCCAATGGCATGCACACCTAAAGGAGATCAAGGAAGCCCGAATTGAAAGTCAACAAACTGTATCCTTTGATGTTTCATCTGATGATGACGAGGAGGAAGAAGTGTCAAACACTTCACTTACACCCAGTACCCCTGTCAGCAGCACACCCCCTGTGCGCCACACTAAGAGTGTGGGAGAGAGTGAGACACCAATGCGAACAAGTTCAGCAGCGAGCTTAACTGGGTCGAAGAAGTCATCCTCATCCCGTAAAACGGTCCAGGCCAACATTAGAACCATGTTGTTTTCAGAAGCGCCATATGAACGCAACCACCCACTGACGCGTCTGTATAACAGTAAGCTGGCTAAAATGCTAGCTCTGGACCTTCTCCCTTTTTCTTTTGTAGAAGGGGTTGTTTTTCTAGAATTAGTGGCAGCGCTCTGCCCTAAATGGAAGGTTCCTAGCCAATTCTATTTTGCCAGAGTTGCGGTTCCAGCACTACATAAAGAAGTGCTGGAGGTGATTGGGGCAGCTTTGCAGAAGAGTGCTGTTCACACTATACATCTGACAACAGACATGTGGACCAGTGCCGCAGGCGCTGATTACATTGCATCACTGCACACTGGGTCTCTTTTTCAGGTGTTAAAGCAAAGCTAAACGCAGATGTTGACCAGGACCAAGTTTTGAAAGCTGCTCGGAAACATGCAACACTAGCCATGTTTGGCTTGGAGAAACGTCATACAGCACAAAACATTTTGAATGAGTTTAACGCAAAGGTCTTTCACTGGCTGTCCCCAAAAAAACGCAAGATTGGTTATGTTTCCACGGATAGTTGCGCCAATGTAGTTAAGGCCATGGGGCAGGGTGACTATTTCAGAGTGCCGTGTTTGGCGCACTGTATAAACCTGGTTGTTAAACAATTCTTGAGTGATGAAGACAGTCCAGCGTGCGAGTTAGTGGCCACCTGCCGAAGAATGTGCAACCATTTCAGCCATTCTTTTAAGGCCCGGAAGAAACTGAGGAGCCTGCTACATGAACGTCGAATGCCAGTGAAAGCACTCATCCAGGAGGTGCCAACATGTTGGAACTCAACCTTCTACATGCTTGAGCGTCTGTATGAGCAGTATACGGTACTCGATCACTATTTCTAAACACTGGGTACAGCTCATAAGGACGTGAGGCTAGATGCGGCGCAATGGAACCTAGTTAAAAGCCTGACAGACATGCTTCGTCTTTTTGAGGTCTTCACGCGTGCAGTCAGCAAGGAGGACTGTAATTTGGGAAAAGCTATCCCATTGTTGAGCATGCTGGAGCATAGACTGAAGGCGGTGTCTTCTACGTTTGAAAAAGATGAAAAAAAGCAGGAAGCTTTTGATTTGGGGGAGAAATTATTACAAAAACAACAGGTGATGGACCGAATGAGGATCAATGTCACACATTCAACCCAGTCAAAAGATCTGGGTCCTAATCCATCGTTTTTTTGCACTCCACACCACCCTGGGTTAGACAATGGCGATATGCAAATCAGCTCTGACCCTGTGCCCCATGGGAACAGTCCAGTCCGAACTACAAAAGCCATGTCCTTCCCAGAACGGAATCAAGCATCCGAGGACCGGACCGGTTTCGAGGTAACACCTCTCATCAGCCCGGCTAGCTTGACTCCAGTGGTGTGGAGTGCCTGGGACCCACGTCTGGGCATCCCCAGTACACTTATAGCGAATTTGCAAAAACAACAGGTGATGGACCGAATGAGGATCAATGTCACACATTCAACCCAGTCAAAAGATCTGGGTCCTAATCCATCGTTTTTTTGCACTCCACACCACCCTGTGGCTAGCTTGACTGCAGTGGTGTGGAGTGCCTGGGACCCACGTCTGGGCATCCCCAGTACACTTATAGCGAATTTGCAAAAACAACAGGTGATGGACCGAATGAGGATCAATGTCACACATTCAACCCAGTCAAAAGATCTGGGTCCTAATCCATCGTTTTTTTGCACTCCACACCACCCTGTTTTTACTCCAGTGGTGTGGAGTGCCTGGGACCCACGTCTGGGCATCCCCAGTACACTTATAGCGAATTTGCAAAAACAACAGGTGATGGACCGAATGAGGATCAATGTCACACATTCAACATGCTTGAGCGTCTGTATGAGCAGTATACGGTACTCGGTCACTATTTCTAAACACTGGGTACAGCTCATAAGGACGTGAGGCTAGATGCGGCGCAATGGAACCTAGTTAAAAGCCTGACAGACATGCTTCGTCCTTTTGAGGTCTTCACGCGTGCAGTCAGCAAGGAGGACTGTAATTTGGGAAAAGCTATCCCATTGTTGAGCATGCTGGAGCATAGACTGAAGGCGGTGTCTTCTACGTTTGAAAAAGATGAAAAAAAGCAAGAAGCTTTTGATTTGGCGGAGAAATTATTACAGCGCCTACTTTGCGATGAACGTCTTAAAATGATCCGATCAGAACAGCATTACATTTGTGCTACTATTCTGGATCCACGCTACAAAAAGGCGCTGGCAGACCGAGCATTCTTTCCTTTTGATGATGAAGATGTTACAAAGTAAAAACGTTGGCTAGCCTTCTCAGCCATGAGGTTTGAAAGAGAACGGCAGGAAATTGAAGGGAAAGGCAGTACGTCAGCATCAGCAGGCCATCCCCAGTCAAAAGAATCCACTTCTGCACCTGTGGCTGTGGCAGAAGTGACCTCTCAGCTGTTAAAGACACCGGCAACCGGATCATCTGCACCAGACACAACAGTAACATTGGGTGAAGATCAAGAAGAGGATTGGCTATCTGAGCTTGGGTTTGGTTCTATAAAGGTCCCACTCCCAGCAAAAAGTAAGCAAAGTGGAGAAACAATGGAGAACCTTGAGTCGATGGTGCAGGACTATCTGAATGACTCAACAGAGGTCCATCTTAATGCTGACCTATTGGCGTATTGGTATGGAAAAAAGAATTGTGGGCACAGATCTACAACCTGGCTATAAACTACTTGTCTTGCCCACTCGCAAGCGTGTCTTCTGAACGTGTTTTCAGTGCTGCTGGTGGCATTGTAACTTCCAAACGGACCCGCCTCTCGCCCAAAAATGTGGAGAGGTTAACAATGATCAAGATGAATCAGCACCTCATACAACCAGATTACAAAGTACGAGAACACACGCCGGGTGAAGACGAGGAGGACAGCAACTTAGATGAGGGAATTTCTTCTCTGTTCGGTGACACTGACCTATTCCTGCCTAAATTCGCAGAGTATGAGGACGAACTCTTATTCTAATTCCCTGACACCGAGCCCTGAAAATGAGCCAATGAATCAATAAATTTCTTTTTCGGCCTTTTTGACTTTTATTCCTGTGTGTCTGTCTTTCTTTGTTTTGCACAGTTAATATAATTAAAACTTTAATCACCTAATCACAAAATAAGCCCATCAGCAGAACTGTCTTCACTTGTTTGCTTATTGATTTGAAGGTGCCGCAGTCTACATTCCTCAGGTTCACAAGTTCACAAGAACATGCTTCTCTATCCTCCTCCTTCAGAGTCCAGACTCCTATTTCCCTCAAAGCAGGGGGCTGGATTATGCCCAATGAAGAAAGACTCTGCACTTGTGGGGGTGTTCTACTTCTTTGCGGGTGAGTTGGCGGTTCCTGGGGCCATTGCTGGGAAGCTCTAATACCGGATAAAAGTGGTTTGGACCAAATCGGAGGCAAATTTTTTTTCTCCAATTTTGCTGACTAGCTTGCCTTTGAGGTGCTCTTTGGGGGAGTTCCGGGTGTTTGTGGCTGGGTTTTGGGGTCTGGGAGCACTGCTGGGACAGTCTAATTTTGATTGCATTTGCTTTTCAGGAAATCCGTGGTGGGAAACAGGAGTTATGACCTAGCTGCACAGCGCGTTTGGACCGAAGGCCGATAAATATTGTAAGTATGAGATTTTCCTTTTTGGCTGCTTGGGGGTGTTGTGCTTTTTTGCGGGTGGGTTGGCAGGTCTTGGGGCATTCCTGGGAAGGTCTAATACCGGATAGGAGTGGTTTGGACAACATCCATGAGGAAAAAGTTTTTGCTATTTCAGACATTTCGCTCAATGTAGCGTTTTCGGGGGGTTGTTTGGGGGGCTTCCTGGTGTTTGTGGGTGGGTTTCGGAGTCTGGGAGCACTACTGGCTATTGATACCTTTGATTGCAAGAGGTTTGAAGCAAATCTATGGTGGCAGAGGGGAGTCAGGACCTAGCTGCAGAGCGCGCGCGGAGTGATTTTGGAAATTGCCATGAAAATGACTAAGTCCCCATTTTTGTACTTTTGCTTTTTGGCTGTTTGGAGGTCTTCTACTAGTTTTTGCCTGGGTTGACGGCTCCGGGGCCATTGCTGGGAAGCTCTAATACCGGATAAAAGTGGCTTGGACCAAATCGGAGGCGAATTTCTTTTTGCGATTTTACTGACTTGCTTGCCTTTGAGGTGCTCTTTGGGGGGTTCCGGGTGTTTGTGGGTGGGTTTTGGGGTCTGGGAGCACTGCTGGGACAGTCTAATTTTGATTGCATTTGCTTTTCAGGAAATCCGTGGTGGGAAACGGGAGTTATGACCTAGCTGCACAGCGCATTTGGACCGAAGGCCGACAAATATTGAAAGTATGAGATTTTCCTTTTTGGCTGTTTGGAGGTGTTGTGCTTTTTTGTGGGTGGGTTGGCGGGTCTTGGGGCATTCCTGGGAAGGTCTAATACCGGATAGGAGTGGTTTGGACAAAATCCATGACGAAAAAGTTTTTGCTATTTCTGACATTTCGCTCAATGTAGCGTTTTCAGGGGCCTGTTTGGGGGGCTTCCTGGTGTTTGTGGGTGGATTTCAGGTTCTGGAAGCACTGCTGGTTATTGATACCTTTGATTGCAAGAGGTTTGAAGCAAATCCATGGTGGCAGAGGGGAGTTAGGGCCTAGCTGCAGAGCGCGCGCGGAGTGATTTTGGAAATTGCCATGAAAATGACTAAGTCCCCATTTTTGTACTTTTGCTTTTTGGCTGTTTGGGGGTCTTCTACTAGTTTTCGCCTGGGTTGATGGCTCTGGGGCCATTGCTGGGAAGCTCTAATACCGGATAAAAGTGGTTTGGACCAAATCGGAGGCAACATTTTTTTTGCGATTTTGCTGACTTGCTTGCCTTTGAGGTGCTCTTTAGGGGGGTTCTGGGTGTTTGAGGTTGGGTTTTGTGGTCTGGGAGCTCTGCTGGGACAGTCTAATTTTGATTGCATTTGCTTTTCAGGAAATCCGTGGTGGGAAACGGGAGTTATGTCTTAGCTGCACAGCACGTTTGGACCGAAGGCCGATAACTATTGTAAGTATGAGATTTTCCTTTTTGGCTGTTTGGGGGTGTTGTGCTTTTTTGCGGGTGGGTTGCAATCAAAGGTATCAATAACCAGCAGTGCTTCCAGAACCTGAAATCCACCCACAAACACCAGGAAGCCCCCCAAACAGGCCCCTGAAAACGCTACATTGAGCGAAATGTCAGAAATAGCAAAAACTTTTTCGTCATGGATTTTGTCCAAACCACTCCTATCCGGTATTAGACCTTCCCAGGAATGCCCCAAGACCCGCCAACCCACCCACAAAAAAGGACGAAGCGTCAGCTGGAATGGAGGAGTGCCGCTAATAAGAGGAATTGTTTGATGCCTGCAGCTTACTTACCAAATTCAACAGGACAACTACAACAACATACAGATACAGTATCCATTCTTTGCAAATAATTTTTTAAGTAATGTTATTGCTGTGAACTTCTATGAGTGTGACTCTGCATTTCTTGGATTTCTCTCTGCTTCTAAATTGATCCCTACAGCCATTCTATAGGTTTTACTTCGGCTATTTTTTAAACCTAATTTAATGTAAGAAGTGTTTCTCTGAGTTCAGAGATAGGCAAATGAAAACGCTGCAGCCCTGTACTGTCGCATTCTGTCATTCACGGTTGTCGAAAGTACTACTTACTTTTCAGTAACAATGCATGCAGTAGTGCATGCACTTCCTTTATGTCACTTAAAAGATTTATGGTTAGCTTTGTACGCAAAGATTTCTTTATCTTCCATTATTGTTTGTCCATGCTGTGCTTTTTTTTTCTTCTCTCAACAAAACCTACCCAAAAAGAAACCCCCATTCCCATCCATTTTACAAACCCTAACCCTCTTCCCCCGGGCTGTGTGGTTTTGATTGATGTGTGACTAAATGACATCAATAATTCCACACACTTGCTGGGGAGGATAAGGTCATAGCAACAGGCTGGTGAAGGAATCCGAGGATATATTCTAGACTTACTCAGCTTCAGTACTATTTCTTGTAGTAGTAGCCAATGTCAAAGAAATTCAATGCAAGTACTAGTTATACTTTCAATAGTTTACCATTTGTTAGGCTACATTGTGGCACTGTTGTAGTCTAGTGTACTGTCACCTGCTATATTCTCTATCGTACCATTGTAATGCTACAGTAAGGACAAACCAGGTTTCATTTTCTTTTTTTCCATAGTACTACTGAAGTCCTAGGACTCTTGAATTCACTTACTCTTTGAGAGGCACTTAGTGTTGAAAACATTTAGCCATTTACACTTAAAGGAAGAAAATGACACAGACTTACGTTTCAGGAAAACAAACTTACTGTTAAACCCCCACCCACCAGACTCAAAAGCAGTAAAAAACAAGTATGGTCAGATAAGGTTTCAAAAAGTATATTTTTGTAGCCCTAACAAAATAATCTCCCGCAAGATGTTATGTTATGTTATGTTAAAATAAGTTTATATAGCGCGCGGCTACTCTAAAAGAGTGTCCCAGCGCTTTCCACGGGCGGCTCAGTGTGTAATACCATAACAAGAAAAACAGATACAAGAAAGAGAGAAAGACCTACCAAAGAGAAACTAGAGATTAAAAAGCCAAGTCTTCAGGCTCTTCCTAAACTGAAACAGATTAGGGGTGCTGCGTAGCGCCAGTGGTAGAGAATTCCACAACTGGGGTGCCTTGAAGCTGAAAAAACGGCCCCCGGTGCGGGCCTTCCTCACACGCGGAACCACGGCAGTAAAAAGAGATTCGGACCGCAGTGAGCGGGCTGGGCGGTAGAAGGCCAACCTGCGCCGTAAGTACCCGCAAGACCCTCCCTAACCCTCCCTAACCCCAACGATTGCCCTTCAAAAGTCCCAAAAACAACCCAACTCCCAATTCCCACCCTCCAAAAGTCTCTAAAAAAGGGGCAAGGGACACTACGGCAAGGTGCTGTTGACTGTAGTGGCCAGGGCATCATACTCCTTGCGGAGGGTGGCATGGTCGAAGCGGAGGCCCTCCACCAAGTTCTTATAGGTTAGGACCTCCTGCTCCAGGTAGGACACTCTGAGGCATAAGCGGCGCTGGCGTGCCTTGCGACTCCTGTGGGGGGCAGCTGCTGTCTTTGCTGCTCGGCGGTGGCAGTTGGCTTTGGTAGCCCGGCTCCGTACCGCTGGAGCACTGCGCTGGCTGGCAGCCCGTGGGGGCACGGAGGAGGATGCAGCTGTCCCAGTGGATGTTGTACCAGTAGACTGCGTGTCCTACTCCTCCAGGGCCACCAGCCGCCGATATTCGGTGACAGTGGCATCCAGCCTCCGTTGCCGGGCCATTCGAGCCAGCTCCCTTCTTGATGGTCTGTTTGATTTGGAAGGAGCAACTATATGAAGAAAGAAAGACATAGTCTGTAACCAATGCTCCTTAAGATTAACACAAAATGATTGAGCAGAAAGTTGTGTCACAGTACAAGTAGCAAATTGAAAGCACAGTACATAACTATTGAGGGCAGTATCTATCTAACCTCCCACTTCTTCATCCTTGCTCTAACATTAGTGGGAGTTTAAGTAACAAATTCTATGAGCACTATGGACTTCCATTACAGTCGACTATGACAGTACACTAGTCTTATTCTTCTTCTTCTCTCTTGTTTAGGAAAATTGGTATGTTATCTTATGCAAGCCGGCATAATGCCAGCACAGTGAACTTGCACCCGAGAAAAACAGACGCACACCATGATGAGTGAGACAGACTTGCGTTACTGTACCTGTCCAGTACATGCAGGTGGTGAAGCTCTTACTTTTCTATTACGGGTGGCACTGAGAATACTCTGTTAAAAGGGCTACTGCTTAATTAATTTAGCTTTCACCCTACAGTGCAAATGAGTACTAGAAAAGGAAAATGAAGAAGCTAAATAATCTGATTATCTATCACTTCACATGGGATGTATTTGATTACATATGGGATGCCTTTAGGTGCTTTGCTTATTATTGAGTGAACAGTGATACACCCACACATGAATGACGTACTACTACTAAACTAAAGTTATTAAGAGAGGTAGGGAGTGTCCACCGTAATAACCGGATATATGCTGTGCTTGCAGTTGCAATACAAACTACTGCTACTATTCATGGTAGTATTTGGACAAAATTACAACTTCTTTTCCTTGCCTTTCCTACACTGGAACGGACGTGCGGGTGCGGTGTTACATGCTCTTCAAAGTAACACTTAGTTCATCCAATGACCGTCAACTCTCTCTAGATACACATATGCTATCTAAGAGTCAGATAGTACCCTGATCCAGGCATCCATCCATTCAAAGTATATGCACACATACAGTTTCTGTTTCACCCACCCAGGCTGTTCTCCTTCCACCCATCCTTGCTTCATCATTCACCCAGCCATGCACCATACCATATTCTTTCCTTCCCAGCCACCTCGGGGACCAAGCAAACACATATCATACTTCTTTGCCAGTCATCATTAAATTTCTTGTCCTTCCACACTTACTTACACCCTTCTTTCGCTTTTCGTTCATCCCATCCATCAAGTTCATCTCAGATCTGATTGGGATTCTTCTCGTCAAAAACTTCACAGCTAAGTCGAAGTACATTTAGAGGAGGCTACTACCTGGTTGATTTATAATATACCCGGCAGAAAGCACACTCTGCAGTCTTCAATCTCAATAAGTAAGGAATATATAGCTTACCTCTGCCCGCCACCACCGTGTGAACCCTCACAGGCACATTGGTGTCGTCCGGCACTTGCACCGCATCCTCCCCAGAAGTGTTCCCCTCATCCACCACCACCACCTCCGCGCTGGCCCCGCCACCAGATGTTCCACCTACAAAGTACATTTAAGAATGTTAGAATACACCACTCACTACTATATATTATTTGGTCTAGGAATAAAGAAATGTGAAAAAAACAGAAAAAATTATAATAATTTGTGACTGTCTACTAAAGTAAAAATGTCCCTTTTTCCTGGGAAGGCTGTTGTCTTGCTGCACTTTTTGGCACAACTGATGAATGCTTGCTTTTTATTTTAACACACACCACTTTCTCTCCTAACAAACAGAAGCTTGACTTCTAAGAACACCAGCAAGATCAAGTTCAAACCAGGTGAGAGCTCGGCTCGACCACAAGAAATGTGTTCAATTAATCGTCAGCACTAAGCACTTATGACAAACTTGATTTTAATAAATGTGTTAAATTTTAATAAAGCTTTTAAACTTAAATAGACTCTGTGGTTTTTGGTCCTCCAGACTAGAGTGGCTGAGCTAAATGTGTTGCAATTTTTGCAAGCATGCGTCCATGCCTCTGACACTTCTTGACTCGACTCCGTACTCTTGTCCTGCGTTGGATAATCAACATTGGGGATCAATCATCGGTGACTTTGGGAGCTAAATGACTCTGCCACACTATCTAGTCAGTAAAGAGATTGGGGGTTCAACTACAAAGTCTGTTATCACTGAGGTATGTGGGAAGTCTAACAGAGCCTATTATAATTGATAAGCTAAGCAATGCATTATTTAGTGTCCATAGTTCTGTTTGTGCAGATTTGTCCCTGTAACAGTAGTAGAATGGATTGTCCTCCTATCCAAACCAAAAGTAAAGAAGTATCTTATTCTTTCTTGGTGGTCATTCACCTTTTTATTGTTGGCAATTGTCAAAGCATAAACATGTAGAAGACTTGAAAAGACATTATGGACAATCCCAGAGGACTGCATAGATCTATTGCTAACTAGAATGGCAGTCCAATGGAATTGCCAAATGTGCAATCTTACTTAGCTACACAGACAGACTAATAAGAATAATCTAGTAATACCACAGGGAGTCATAGTCGAGGCAGGATAAGAATTTAGATACAGTCTACAAGAAGATCAAATACGATTTAGAATAAATCGAATGAGGAACGCTAGGAAAAAATAGGTACTCTATATTAAAATGAAAACTTACTGGGGCCAGCAAAGAAGCCCTTGCCTGACCGATCCGGGCCTGCATCGAGTTCCACAGCAGCCTCCTCCTCTGTCCTCTTGCCCCTGGGGGGAGCTGATGTACAACATGAAAGAAAGAAAGACCAGAAAACATGGATGATATTTGTCAACCAAATCAAACATTTCAAAAGAACAATAACAAAATATTTTGCCGAAATAGCAAATAGACAACTATTCCACGGGATATATTGACCGATCTCATGTGCTCTACTACGTTATTAGTATTGCTTGATTTGCGGACCATCGACTTGGAAAGTTCTTATGTAACTCACTAAACAAAGTACTCAAAAGGTTCGCCTAGGACTGGCAGGTAGCAGTCCGCAGCACGCGAAGTGACAGACAAAGTCCATCGTGATTGCAGATCAGCGACAACACTAAAAAGTTTCCTACTACATTAACCAGTCATTAAAATACTCAAACTATCAATCCACCACCACTATTTCTTCTTATCGCCATGTGTACAAAGGAAGGACTGGACTTGAGTCTGTAGGGGCTGATTCAGAAGCCCCTTGCGGCACTTTTGCTCCATTGTTGCGTGACTTTTGTGACGCAGCGGCAGAACAAAAGAGGCGCCATGGTGCGGCGTATATTAACAACGTGACGCATATGGGAGATGCATCACGTTGTAAAGCCCTGCGCCATCAGGGGGCGTTCCGGCCCAAGGGAAGGCGTTTCTGCGCCGGAACGCATCCTAAAAGTGGCTGAGGGAAATCTACAAGATTTCAATCAGTCACTTTGAGGACAATGATGCGTGACTCAAACCCTGCGCCTGCTTGAAGCAGACGTACGGCTTGACACAGCATTGGGGAGATAGGGCACCCTAGAGCATTGATGGAGCTGCGGCATCGTTGCGACGCAACTCCAGCAATGCGCTGCCTTTACAGCACAGATGCGTAACGCTTTGGTGACGTTTTGGGCCCATGGTGCGCCGCATTGTAAATACGGTGCACCATGGGTGGTGGTGGAGTGGCGCACAATTACTGGCACATCCCTGCTACTTTGCAGGGATGTGCCAGTAATTAAAAATCTGACCCTTAGGGCTCCATTAGGATGTCGGGTGGATCGCCACCGCCATGGTGGCGGTGGTGATCCGCCCAACAGAAATGACCCCCTGCCACCCTTTTCCCCCCCCGCCACATTACAATGGCGGGGGGGACCACAACGTAGGGAAACACCGCCCGCCACTTTTCCGCCCCGGTCGCATTGCGGCCGGGGCGGAAAATGATTAATATGGTGGCGGTGTCTATGAGACACCGCCAGCCATATTACAATGACACGAGTGCAATGCCTTTCGGCAGAGGCAATGCCGCCACGGAAAGGCAGGCGGTGTTCACTCTGTGGGCCCCCGGAGTGAAGGCCAAAGGGGGGTGGCACATGGGGGGGGTACCATTGGTACCCCCCTGCATTTACATAATCAAAGCGGTAGGCACCGCGCAGTGCCTGCTGCTTTGATTATGTAAATGCTGCAAAGCATTTTTAGTATTGTGGCGGGCGGAGCACAGAGCTCCGCCCGCCACAATACTATAAATACAGGATGTGGCCGCCACTGTGGCGGGCACATCCTAATGGTGTGTGCGGGACCCCCGCCCTTAGGGCGGGCGTTCCCGATTTGCCCGCCCGCCATCCTAATGGGGCCCTTAGTATCTAGCATTATGCAGTTCTTTAAACTACACTCATACATAATTTCACAGGCCAATAAAATGAACACAAAATGAAAAACAAATAAGCATAGTAGCAACGCTACTGAGAAGGAGAGCAGTGCACCTGAAATGCACAGAAGATTCTGAAATATAATTTACCTACAATGTAATCAGCAGCATTAATGCTCTTGGTAAAAAACAAAAATTTGCAATATAATAACACACATAGCAGGAGAAAACAGAGTAGTAAAGAAATAGCTACTACTACTCACCAAGCCCGGGGATCTCAAGGCCAAGCAGGTCGAGCAGATCACGTTCCCTGTCCAGGAGAACCGTCCAACGGTGGGTAGCCTGGTTATCGGTGCGCCGGACCCGAGAGTGTTGGTACACGGCCCGGCACACCTTCTCCCACCACTTCCGGTGCTCCTGGATCCTGTACCCGCCAGAGATCTTGCCGTCTGCCATGATGGCCCTGGGGAGGCGGCGCTGAACATAAAAAACGAGTGCGCCACCTCCTCTGCGCTGAAGATCTCCCGGGGTGCGACCTGCTCCCCCCTCAAACACCCGCATGGGAGCCAGGTACGGGGTGCGGGACCCTTCCCCTTCTCGGGATGCTTCCCGGCTCCTTTTACCATGGTCTGGGCAGAAAGGAAGCTAAATAATAAAGAAGAAAAAGAATAGGGAAGAAGAAAAGAAAAGAGTTTAAAAAAGTAGTTTAAAATTAACCAAAAGTAGCAGAAAACACAAAAATATAGTGCTAAAAAAATAGAGGGATAGATAATAAGTAAAATAGATAAAAAAAGTTCAAACAAGCAAAGGAGGGCAGAGATTTAGAGAGGATACAAAAAGCATGCCCAGAACCATAGCAATGAATGAGAAACAAGATGGCCGCGCCCGTTCACAACCGCGTGGGTAAGTTTGCGCGAGATTTTCCTCGCGATCACACGCGAAATTGTACTAGTGAGCCGCACACTTTGCGAGATTACACATCGCGCCCTGAAACGAAAATACGTCATGCAAACAAGATGGCGGCGCCCGTGAACGACCGTGAGGGTAACTTCGCAACGTTGCGCTACAAGCGGCTCGCTAAAACGCACAAAACCTTGCGAACTAACACGCCGCAAAAAAATTAATCGCAAATTCACACGAATTTGCGGCTTCCGAATTCGATCTTGCGCAAGTTCGCGCCCCGCGAATCCCACGAAATTGCAGAAAAACGAGTTTTGCAAAACAGAAAGCACTCAGCAGGTGCAAAAGTTCAAACTCATCATTAGTAACCATTCCCTGTAGTGCTTCCTGACTGGGGCCCCTCCAGAGTTCAGTTGCTAGTTGCAACAATTCTACGACCCTGCTCTGACCCTCACAGCAGGCTCATAGAATAGCTACAAGTAGGCCACAGAGGTCCTTGAAAAAAAAATTGCACTGCAACAGAAAGCAAATTACAGATAAGGAAGCAGGTGCTAGACTGGAATTTTAAAACAGTGACACATTAATAAATCAACCCCAAATTAATTCATGTCAGTTGAAGCAGGGCAGGTGTGCTTGCTTTTCCCCCCCATAATCTACAGTGATGATGAACCTGAGGGTGGCATTGATGTACCACAGGGTGGCATGGGGAAACAGAGGGTGGCAGTGGTGAAACAGAGGGTGCTGTGAACCTGTGATGATGATCAAGACGTAGAAACAACATAGTTGCGACCGTGGCAAGCCGACAAGTAAGTTCGCAATTGCGAACTGGTACAAAACCCTCGCAAACTGGCAGAAACCCTTGCGTACACCCAAAAAAAAAAAACGCAAATTCGTGAGAATTCGCGGATTTTGCGGATTGCGAGTTCGCAAATACGCAAATTCGCGAACGCGAGATTCGCACAATTCGGCCATGCTTACATGAAATACTTATCGCAAACGGACAGGAGCATTGCAATGCACGACCCGTAACAGTAAATAAATGAGCATGGCAAGCGGGTGGAACAAGTGAAAACAAGATGGCCGCTCCCATTAGCGACCGCATGGACAAGTTGCCGACACATTTCAAACGCAATCTCGCAAAAAACATCGTGAATAGGCGGGGTAAGCAGTTCCGCGGCTTTGTGATATTTCCGTTTGTTTGCGGAGATTTTTAGTGCTTTCGCAGAGATTTTCATAACGCGATTACGCAAATTCCGTCAACCCCTAATAATTTTTTTCCCTCTGGCATAAACTCAGTAGGCAGAAAGGATGCCTATAACATATATTTTCTTCGGAGGGTTTCCATGGGAGGGTGCACTAGTGGTGGGGAGCATAGGGAAAACATTTAAAAAATAATTTTGTCCTAATGTCTGTGAAGGAGTTCCTGTTATAAATAACAAAAGACAAGATTTATTAGGATACCAAAAGAGGAAATTGAAGAAGTATGAATAAGGAATGTCTGTTGATTCTTTGTTGGAATGTGAATTGGTTGCGGATTAAAAGAAGGCAGAGAATGATAGGGAAATATTTAAAAGACCAAAACGCCCAAATATTTATGCTTCACGAGACGCATCTTCTGAGACAAGAATGCAAGGAATTCTTCTCTAGACAAAGATGGATAGGAAAGTGGATATCAACTGACCAAGCTCATTTTGAGATCAAGCTAATTAGGTAAGAAGCAGATGAGGCTGGGCGTTGGAAAATAGCTGATATTAAAGTACCCCCTGTGACATATACATTAACGAGCTATTGTGTCCCTAATAAAGATGAAGTAATGAATATGTGATGTAACAACACAATCAAAATGATCGCGGTATGTTACATGCAAGTTTTTACAACGCAAGTTGTTACAACGACTTGCGCTGGAGGGCGCTGGACTTAAGAATAGTAAGATTTACTTTTCCAACACCCGTCTACGTACAGTAGGGAAAGTGTTGGAATAGTAAATCTTACTATTCCTTAGGATATAGCGCCATCCAGCGCAAGTCGATGTAACGACTTGCGTTGTAACGGCTGCGTAATGTAAAGGATGTTTCTTGATGTAACACCTCTGACAAAGCTCTTCTCCTACTTGGTTGATTTGTAATCTCTCATTATTCTTGGTGGAGATGTTAATGTCCTATTGAAAAACAACATCATTAGGTCATCAACTAGGACTCAAATTACATCCCCAAAGATGAGGCCATACATATTGGATATGATGGAGAATTTTGATCTAGGCAACGTTTTCCGTAGAGTGCAGGGTAAACGTTGGGGTTATTCCTTTCATAGTAAGAAGAACGGGCATATTTCAAGAGTAGACTACCTGTTCATGGGCAAAAAAGATGTGGAGTTGGTAGTCGGGATGGATCATTTGCCTATACATCTTTCGGATCATGCAGCATTGTTATTAAAAATTGAGGGAAGAGAGATACATACAATCGGTAGGTGGGCAATAAACAGAAGGATTATGTCACAGCCCGAGATAATAGAGAAGGTGCGTTGCAATACTGAGGATTTTTTCTCTTGGAACCAGGGGTCAGCCCCCATGCACATGGTATGGGATACCTATAAGGCATGGTTAAGCGGTACTGTTAAAATGTGTACAGTAAACTGCGCTAGGGAAGAGAAAAAATACATAAAAGAAATAGAGGAGGAGATAGACAAAACTGAGAATCTCTTAAAAGATAACAAAGGCTTGGAAGGAGTAAGAAAAGAGTCTGCAGATAAGCTGGAACGTTTACGTTTGATGTTTAGAACTAAATTGGAGAAGAAAGAAATCCAACAGTAGGTGGTAAGCAGATCTAGGAATATTACACAAGGAGAATGCTGCGGGAAGCTTTTGGCTTGGAAAGCAAGGTTGGACAGAAATCAAAAATGTATAGGGAAGATTCTAGAAGAGGAGACTGGGCTCGAAGTGGAGGAGAGTGAAAAAATCAGAGCTACATTTACTACCTTCTTTTGCATTATTTGATCTCTATGCAGAGCATTTTGCTCAAAGTTTGAGGTTAAAGGAAGAGATTAAATCTGACGACCTCATGGTTTATACCTCGGAAGTAGTATCCACCTTACCACATCTTATGGCAGAAGTGTGGGAATTTAGTAAACTGGCGGGATATGCAGCGAACGAACAAAAAACAGAAGTAACCAAAATGTGGAAAAATAAAATGCGTGGAGGAATTAAGATATCTGGGGATTAAAATAATTAAAGACCTTTCCTAAGGTCTTTAACTATTTAATCCCCAGATAGATATTTTACTAAAAAGATGGCAGAACCTTCCATTTATGTTATGTTATGTTATGTTAAAGTGCATTTATATAGCGCTCGGCTACTCTAAAAGAGTGTCCCGGCGCTTTCCACAGGCAGCTACAGTGTATAATCAACATAACAAGAAAAACAGAACCCAAAAGAGAAGGAAAAAAGCCCACCTAAACAGAATGATTAAAAAGCCAAGTCTTCAAATTCTTCCTGAATTGAAGCAAGTTGGGAGTTTACGGTCTATGGCCAGATTAATTGGGTGAAAATTTCCATCTTGTCAAAATTCACCTATCTCTTTGATAATATTCTGTTGCACTTTGAGAAGAATACACTCCTGAAGCTGCAGGGGAAGGTTTCTTCCTTGATATGGGGTAGCAGAGCAATAAGCCTCTCATGGAAAAGGCTGAGACGGAAAGCGAGAGTAGGAGGCATGGGTCTCCCGAACCTCCTGATTTATTGTTGGACGTTCAGACTTAAAAACAATAGAATGCTTCTACAATGACCCGATGAATCTCTAATAGGGGTTATGTTTAAAACCCTGCTGCTGAGATTATCTGAGGAGGGCTTCTCTTATAAGTATGGGTCTCCAAACTTTTTCAAAAAAGTCTAACTAAAATATCTACAGTCAGCGGCAAGAACGTGGTATAGGATAAGATCGATTCTAGGTGTACCTTATTACCGCAGACTGTCTCCCATATGGGATTCTCCAGGTACTCCAGAATGTTTATTAGATAGCCAAGCAAAACCACTGAAACAGTCAGACGTTAGGCAGTGGGGTCAACTAGTAGATGATGGCCAAAAATTAACTTGGAGCTACTGGTATGACAAGACAAAAGGGGCAATATCTAGATTTTAAATCTACTAGATCAATGCTTGGCTCAAGAGTCAAAATGGGCCAGACAGGGACTCATAACAAATGGATCTGGAACTTCAGACCACAATGGTAAGGAAAAAAGAGGTGGCATTTTAGTATTAATTCCTTCTGGATGCAGAACTGGCAGAAAGTAAATCACCACATAGTGTATGGGATGGATGCCTGCCGGAAGTGGAGTTGGCAGATTTATGGCAAGCATCCTGTGCTGCACTTTGTTTGGTGGTTAAACCTGCTGCTTTAAAGAAAAACACTTGTTTACCCTGCATAGAATCTATTGGACTCTACAAAAAGCTGGGAAAGATAAAAGGAGACATAGAGTCAAAGTGCAAGCGATGACATGCACATGTTTGCCAACTGTTCAAAATTGGGAGAATTCTGGTCAGCAGTGGGCAAGACCATTTCGCGCTCGGTCGGTGTTAACATAGAGGTAAGCTTGGAGCTGATTATATTTGGGAAATCCCAGCAGGTTAAAGAAAAGCATGATCTGCAAGTAAACCGTCAATATTTGATTTCTTACTTAATAGTACGAGCGAGAAGAGAAATCTGTCAATTCCGATCCCCCTTCTTGGCAGAGTTGGAAGAACTCTGCGGGTTTTTTCAAGGAAATGGATAAAAATAGTCTAAGATTTTGGAATTTGCTAAAATACAGAATGACTTTTCTGTCCAATGATTACACCCTCTCAAGTCAGCAACTGGGAGGGCATTGCACAGTTCGAAACAACCCAGTAAATCTGATTGATCTGTAGCCGATGTTGGGCACTCACGCAGGGCGCATAGACCAGTGCTAATCAGTGGTGACAACACGAAAAAAAAAGGACACCATCAGAATGAAGATGAAGAAACGCAAGAATGAAAACAACTAGAGAGCACTCCTTCTCCTTTTATGCACAAGCCTTAGAAACAACTCTATGTTTCTAACAGGTCTGTCCCAAGCGTGCTTCACTTTAGGAAAGAGATGAAACCACACCTTGATATATAACACAATATCACAATGAAGCCTTGCTTTAGCTAAAATTACTCATTTACCATTTCTTTGTCTTTGTCTTTGACAGAGCGCTCCGCTGCCTTATATATAAATACCACAGACATACATACATATATGGTAATTCATGCCACTACATGTTAGGTTAGGTGACTGCGTGTTATGTTTTGCCATTTAATGGCTTGCTAAGCTATGATGTGATCACGGCTGCCTCTCTCTCACTTTTGCCAACCGCCGAGATACCAGACAAGGAAGAAAAGCAGGTAATGTACATTTTTCATCTCTTTTGCATGCACCAAACATAATTACGTTTTGCTTTATTCCATGAATAGATTCTGATGGCACTTCTTGTAAATATTTTAGAAGAAGGGAAGACAAGACAATAACAGAAAAGTATTCATGTGTGCAGCAAAATAGCATTCTGACTCTAAGGTTTATAAGTTCAGTGCCACGTTGCAGCTAAACTTGTGTTAGGCAAAAAGCAAATCCTGAATGTCCTATAGGTTTAAAATGATCAACACAGCAAAAACATGTTGTGTTGCGTCAGCTTGTGTTAGGTGGCAGCCAATGCTGCCTCATGGCCCGGAGCACTAGCTGAGGATCAGCCTTTCCAGCAGCAGCAAAAACCTCCCAGGCAAAGAGGACAGACAGCAGGACCAGCACAGGAAGCCCCGTAAAAGATTCTCTGGCCCATGAACCAGATGCGAGCACATAGATCACCATCATTATCAACACAAACGAGTGTTATGTTATTCAAGGTGATTTTAAATCACACAATGTTATTTCAGAACGCTTCTATGAGAAGGATGTAAGTGGTCCAAAGCTCGGCAGCTAGGCTGATTTACATGCTCCCCAAAACGGAATCAGCCTCCTCTCAGTTGAGGGATCTGCACTGGTTGAGACGAGGATACAATTCAAGGCTCCGTGCTTTGTGCACAAAACCAGATCAAGAGCTGGCCCTTGCTATCTACGTAGTCTGGTGAGACTCCATCAACCGGCTCATGCCCAAGGATCTAGTGATCTTGCACTGTGCACAGTTCTGAGAGTGAAACGGACCCATATGAGGGGGCGTTCTTCTGCCTATTTGGGCCCGACGCTCTGGAATGAATTGCAGCTTGCTTTGAGAAGGTGTTTTTTATTCTCTGCTTTTCAGAAACAGCCTCATTTATGAAAAGTGACACAAAAGGGGATGATGGACGGAGCGTTTGAGCAAATCAAACACTCACCCCCAGTCAACTGATCTGGGTTTAATCCATCTCCATTCTTTAGCTCACTCAGCCACCCCATTTCAGACATGGCCATATGCAAATCAGTCTGAGCCTGTGCCTCATGGGAACAGTCCAGCCCGAACTGCCAAGCCATGTCTTCCATGGACCGGAAACAAGCATCCTGGGACCGCTTTCAGATTCATAATCCTCATCAGCCAGGCTATCTTGAATTCAGTGGCCAAGTGAGCAAGGGACTCATGTCTGAGCATACCCTGCCACACTTAGGGCGAACAAAGCGATACAAAGGGGGATGATGGACGGAGCGTTTGAGCAAATCAAACACTCACCCCCAGTCAACTGATCTGGATTTAATCCATCACCATTCTTTAGCCCACTCAGTCACCCCATTTCAGACATGGCCATATGCAAATCAGTCTGACCCTGTGCCTCATGGGAACAGTCCAGCCCGAACTGCCAAGCCATGTCTTCCATGGACCGGAAACAAGCATCCTGGGACCGCTTTCGGATTCATAATCCTCATCAGCCAGGCTATCTTGAATCCAGTGGCCAAGTGAGCAAGGGACTCACGTCTGAGCATACCCTGCCACACTTAGGGCGAACAAAGCGAAACAAAAGGGGATGATGGACGTAGCGTTTGAGCAAATCAAACACTCACCCCCAGTCAACTGATCTGGGTTTAATCCATCACCATTCTTTAGCCTACTCAGCCACCCTATTTCAGACATGGCAATATGCAAATCAGTCTGACCCTGTGCCTCATGGAAACAGTCCAGCCCGAACTGCCAAGCCATGTCTTCCATGGACCAGAAACAAGCATCCTGGGACCGGTTTCGGATTCATAATCCTCATCAGCCAGGCTATCTTGAATCCAGTGGCCAAGTGAGCAAGGGACTCACGTCTGAGCATACCCTGCCACACTTAGGGCAAACAAAGCGATTTAAAAGGGGATGATGGACGGAGCGTTTGAGCAAATCAAACACTCACCCCAGTCAACTGATCTGGGTTTAATCCATCACCATTCTTTAGCCCACTCAGCCACCCCATTTCAGACATGGCCAAATGCAAATCAGTCTGAACCTGTGCCTCATGGGAACAGTCCAGCCCGAACTGCCAAGCCATGTCTTCCATGGACCGGAAACAAGCATCCTGGGACTGGTTTCGGATTCATAATCCTCATCAGCCAGGCTATCTTGAATGCAGTGGCCAAGTGAGCAAGGGACTCACGTCTGAGCATACCCTGCTGCACTTAGGGCGAACAAAGCGATACAAAACGGGATGATGGATGGAGCATTTGAGCAAATCAAACACTCACCCCCAGTCAACTGATCTGGGTTTATTCCATCACCATTCTTTAGCCCACTCAGCCACCCCATTTCAGACATGGCCAAATGCAAATCCGTCTGAACCTGTGCCTCATGGGAACAGTCCAGCCCGAACTGCCAAGCCATGTCTTCCATGGACCAGAAACAAGCATCCTGGGACTGGTTTCGGATTCATAATCCTCATCAGCCAGGCTATCTTGAATTCAGTGGCCAAGTGAGCAAGGGACTCATGTCTGAGCATACCCTGCCACACTTAGGGCGAACAAAGCGATACAAAGGGGGATGATGGACGGAGCGTTTGAGCAAATCAAACACTCACCCCCAGTCAACTGATCTGTGTTTAATCCATCACCATTCTTTAGCCCACTCAGCCACCCCATTTCAGACATGGCCAAATGCAAATCAGTCTGAACCTGTGCCTCATGGGAACAGTCCAGCCCGAACTGCCAAGCCATGTCTTCCTTGGACCGGAAACAAGCATCCTGGGACTGGTTTGGGATTCATAATCCTCATCAGCCAGGCTATCTTGAATGCAGTGGCCAAGTGAGCAAGGGACTCACGTCTGAGCATACCCTGCCACACTTAGGGCGAACAAAGCGATACAAAACGGGATGATGGATGGAGCATTTGAGCAAATCAAACACTCACCCCCAGTCAACTGATCTGGGTTTATTCCATCACCATTCTTTAGCCCACTCAGCCACCCCATTTCAGACATGGCCAAATGCAAATCCGTCTGAACCTGTGCCTCATGGGAACAGTCCAGCCCGAACTGCCAAGCCATGTCTTCCATGGACCGGAAACAAGCATCCTGTGACCGGTTTCGGATTCATAATCCTCATCAGCCAGGCTATCTTGAATCCAGTGGCCAAGTGAGCTAGGGGCTCACGCCTGAGCATACCCTGCCACACTTAGGGCGAACAAAGCGAACAAAGCGATACATTCATGAAAAGTGACGCATAGCTGCGAGAAAACAGCGATGCGTCACTTTTCATTGTGCCCTCCTTGCCACACCTGTGATGCGCCATATTTACAGTAAGACACATCAGTATTTCTCACGTATCTGTAGGTGCAAAAATGACGCATTGCAAGAGTGTGTCTCAAACGTCTTGCAACTCCAGCAATGGGTCATTACACATGGGCAAGTCCCATGTTAAATGTGCCTGTGTCAGTCTTAAGCCTGCCATGAGGAAGGCGTAAGATATTAATGCATTTGTGTCCTAAAAGTGGCGTAGTGAAATCTCATAGACTTCACTTCACTGGCAGCGCAAACGTGATGCAAGGGCCATAAATAAGTCCCCTCGTTGTTTTAGAGGCATATTCGGGCTGCACTCTATATGGCGTCAAGAACGGGGACCCCTTTGTTGGTAGCTGTTGTGGTATAAAGCTGAAATAATAATAATATGTTTTCAAGACTATTTTTCCCTCAGTAAGGTCAGTACATGTTCCCCAGGAAAGAAGGATAACTTGTAAAACTTTTACATGACATCTGAAATGGAAAATGCATGTTGACAGCGGAATTAGATAGTGTCTTCATCCCCAAGATCATCGTTTTCAAGGCCAAAGTGAACCCTATTCTTTGTTATTGTTATTACTTCATAGAAGAGAATGTAAAACTTTCTTCAAATAGATAAAAAATAGAAATGATGAAAAGACTGTTTAAGGTTAGAAACAAAATCCCGGAGCAGTAACATGACGTCATATGGGCAAAATAGCTCCCGAGGTGCAGACTGATGCGGACTCCTTCAAATATCCATTCATTCTACAGGTCCCCCCTTGGGAGGAACTATCGTCCATTAAAAGCAACTTATGGGCGGGCGTTTCCATGCAAGTAAGCCTCAAAGAAGTGACCGAGTGGAATCTATGAGATTTCACTGCGCCACTTCTAGGATGCAAATGTGTCAATATCCTAAGCGTCCTTCACAGCAGGCGTAATACTGACACAGGACCATTTGCATGGGCTTTACCCATGTGAAAGGACACATTGCTGGAGTTGCGTTACTTTTGTGACACACTCCAACAATGCATTACTTTTTCTCCTACAGATACGTCAGAAATACAGAGGTATCAAATGAAATATTAAGTGCACTGAGAAGTGACGCATCGCTGCTTTCAGGCAGTGATGCGTCACCCCTCATACATGAGGCCCGAACTCTACTGCTTATGAGGTTTGGATAAAGAACCTCATCTAATCTTCCTTTCTCACATCCTGCTTGGGAGTATTTACGAAGAGCTGAAACAAATATTCACTAAGCACAGTTTTAAAATAATCCTGACCTGCTAACTTTACCATTAGTTCATCCTCCTAATGAACTATGTATTAATACTGCAAGGTTCATGCTGCAGTACTTAGGCAACGATTATTTGTAAAACGAGTTGTGACAAAATGACTCAGTAAATTCACACTGGAAATGCTGAAATTTAAACACGTATCTACTGCATTTCCCGAAAACCCCAGAAGGAGTCCTTTTATCAACATATCTGTGTTCCAAAGTACATGATAAGGACATTGGCTGTGAACATTTCTTTTGAATAAAGCTTTGCACAATCCTTATCTAAGGAAGATACCTCAGTTTCCCAGAAATGACACAAGATATGTGAGTGGGAATGTGGCCACTCCTCTTCCTCCCACATCTCTGCCATTTCAGAGAGGGCTGAGAGAGTATAAAAGCTCCTGGATGTGGATAAAGAGATATCTGCTGGTTCTCCCAGTGTGACCAAGACTGCCAGTCTGAGAGAGGTCAGCTGTTGCTTCACCTGAGAGTGTCCAGAGACAGCCAGTCCACCCTCAGAGACCAACTCCTGCTTCATCCGAGAGTGCCCAGAGACAGCCAGGACCACAGCCGGTGACCAAAGACTTTCAGGGTATTGTATTATATAGTCATTGCATTTATATAGCGCTTACTATCCCTGATGAGGCGCTGATGTGCTTTACATGGGAAACATCCTTTACAACGCAACTTTTACCACGCAGTGCCTTCACGACACAACTTTTACAATGCAAACCATTACAACGCATTGCGCTAGGGGGCGCTCTAGGATAAGGAATAGGTTTAATTTACTGTCCAACACCTTCCCTACTATCCACGGGGACTGGAGTTAGAATAGTAAATTAAACTATTCACTATCCACGCCCCAAAGCACTATGCGTTGTAATGGTATGCATTGTAAAAAACGCGTTGTAAAAGCATGCGATGTCAAAGCATGCGTTGTAATTTCATACATCCGCTTTACACCGAGCAGCATGATGCTCTGGAACCAAAGGCTAGTGGTTAATCAAGTGTTAGTGGGTTTAACCTAGGGTGCTCAACCAACCATTCAATGCATTCTTTCCAGCTTCTTTGTGGTAAATTCAATTGATAGAAATCAATAGCTCTGTCCGCTCATTATTTGGAAGGGGCAGGCAGATGGTTGGGATGGGCTAGTAGATGAGCTTGAGGTGATTAAGTATTGTCAGGTTTCAGGGGTGTGAGTTTCAAAGAAGGAGAGATTGTGTTCTTTAAGATTAGCTGTGGTCCATGTTTTGAAATACAATCATAGAGATTAGGCCTGTTTGGGAAAAAAAGGACAGGCTACATTTAGACATTTCGAAAAGGTCTGTTTCTCTTGCCGGATTTAGAAATATAGAGGATTCTTTTTGAGTAAGCATGCAATTTGAAGATGAAAAACTATAAAAAGAAGCTGCATCATTTGCATATGAATAAGAGGAATTATTGGGTATTTTTGATGAACACTAGGATAACGTAAACAGTCTGTCCACTGTTAGGCTACCAGCAAGGTCCGATGATCAGCTACGGATTGGAAGCAAAATGTAATGGCCGAGCACCTATACCGGGATTTACCAGGAGCTTAGACTGTGCTTAAGGAAGAAGTAACCTCAAGATCAGAGCAATGTGAGATAAATATTTAGGTAAACAATGCACACAGAAAGAAGGAGATTCTCCATATGCTGGAGTGGATGTGTTGTGAAGTTTGGCTCACAGTATTAATCATAAAGGCACAAGATCCTTTTTGGATTCCCCTGGTTGTGGTGTGGCACAAGATGAAGTGTACTGCCTGAATGGTTTGAGGGTGCAAAGCCAGACACTAAAGTGAAGAGGATGGTGAATGGGCTCCCTTTAGAAATTAAAGAAGAATTTCCCAGCAAGAGGGTGCTGATTAAACTTCCTGAAGCACTGCCTTTTGGTAGGTGGTGGGGGGTGAGACTGCTAGCTGTTTGTGAAGGTGAAGGAGACTCTGTGCGTGAGGCTCAGCCTTTTGTCTTTCCTGATCTCAGCCAAATAAAAAGTCTGACATCTCTTAGTGCATACTCTAGGACTCTGATAGTCATTATAATACAAAGCCTTTAGACCTGGTAGGAATGGACATTTACATTCTAGTACAGGTGAGGCGGCTTTGTCAGTCATAAATAAGGTTCAAGTTGTGCAACAAAGAGAAAAAACAAATACAGAGCATGTTATATTATATTGGTTTGTATAGCCCATTAATCATCAGAGAGAGTATCCAGGTGTTTGGGCAGGTGTGTAGGTGTGTTGTCCCCAATGTGCTTATATGTTTAGCCTCTTGTGGAACTCAAGCAGTGAGGAGGAGACTGATGTATTGAGGCTGTTCGATGTCTTGGGTGCAAAGTAAGAGAATGAGCAACCTCAAGTTTTGTTTTTGAGGATGCAGAGACTGTTGGGAATGAGAGTGAGGCAGAGCGTAGGTGACCGGAGGGTTGGTCGAGGTGTATGCAGCTGTTCAGGAATTCTGGTCCTGTGCTGTGTAGACCTTTGAATTTGTGCACAAGAAGTTTGAATTGGCTCAACTCAGTGATTTTTCCTGAGGTGTGGTTTGATGTGGGTGCAGCTTGGGAGCTCAAGTATGAGTCCTGCAGTGGTGTTATGGATGGTCTGGAGTCGGTAGGAGTTGTTTTGAGAATTCAACATAGAGAGTGTTGCCATAGTCCAGCAAGCTAGTGATGAGTGCTTGCACGACGGTCCATCTGGTGTTTTGAGGCAACATTTGAAGATTTTTCACAGCACGCATAGGAAATGGAAGCAGGAGGTGCATTCTGTGTTGACATATTGAGCTTGTAGTCTAGGATAATCCCTCATTTCTTGCAGGGACTGTGGGTGTTGTTCCTAGCACTAACAGCCACCAGGTGGAGTCCCATGGGGAGGTCTTCTTGCCAAAGGCCAGCACTTCTGTCTTGTCAGAGTTGAGCTGCAAGCAGGTTTGGTTGTATCCAGTCTGTTCCCATGGTCATGCAGTTGGTGAAGTTGGTTCTGGTGGTGATTGTTTTGTCTGTCATGGAGAGGATAAGTTGGGTGTCATTGGTGTGGGAGATGATGGTGATGTCCTGTGATCTGATGATGTTGGCCAGTAGTGTCATGTACATGTTGAAAAGGGTGGGGCTGAGGGAAAATCTCAGTGGGACTCAGCATATCAATTTTTTGGTCTCTGATGTGAAGTGTGGAAACCTGACCCTTTGGTTCTTCCAGTAAGGAAGAAACAGATCCATTTGAGAGTATTCCAATCTCGCGGAGTCTTCTGTTGAGGGTGTTATGGGAGACAGAGTCGTAGGCCAAAGAGTGGGAGAGCAGGATGTGGACTGCTGTTTCTCCTCAGTCCAGGATGATTTATATGTCGTTGGTGGTCCAATGTGTGCTGTTCCGTGCTGTGGTTCTTTCTGAATCTTTATTGAGTGTTGTCTACAAAAAGGTGACGTTTGAGGTGAGTTGTGAGTTGCTTGTTGGTGGCCTTCTTAATCACTTTGGCTTGGTAGGGAAGCAGGGAAATGGGTCGAAGTTGCTCAGTTGATTCCGGTTGACTGTGTGCTTCTTGAGGAGGAGGTTGATTCCTGCAAGTTCCCATTCATCGGGGAAAGTGGGGATTAGATGGAGATATTATTGATGTGGGTCAATGTTCCCAGTTTGTAGATGTGGTGGGGGCATGGGTCCATTGGGGCCAATGTGGGGATGGCATACACAATTTCTCCTGTGTTGTTTCTGGTGAGGGTTATCCATTAGATCAGGTAGCCATCTTGGGTGGTGGTGGGTAGGTTAGCAATGAGTTCACTGCAAAGTTGCTGTAGAGGTCTGCAAAGTTGCTAATGGTGTACAGTATGGCGTTAATAATGAGATGTTCCAAAGACATTAACCTATGAAATAAAACACTACAGACCTTCATCCTGCCTGGTGCAAAGGTTAACGGAGCAAAATGAGAAGAGTTAGTGAACAGGAGCGCCCAACAACTCATTGTGTTCTACTGTGCCATAGTCTGAGTACAAGTGGGTATCTCTGGTGAGCAAGGTATGGGGACTGCTTTAGTGGCTTTGATTAATGCAATGTGACTGAAAAAAGTGAGGCTCGACAAGTGAACTGGGTTAGAAGGTATAATGTCACCCAGGAGGAAAGGCCGGAGGATACAAGGCATTAAGTGGGGCTGGTAGGGAACAGTGAAACTGTGCTAGCATGTGGGTGTCCCTGTGCTGAGCACAGATTCATCAAAATGCAGGTGGATAGCACGCCATGCCTTCTTTAAAGACAATACAAATGTAGAATTCTTTAACCATAATTGCAAGAACAGGATTCAGCACCCACCAGTCATCATAAGAGCTATTAGAACAATTGGAACAGTACCCTGACTCCATCAATGTTTTTGCTAAAAAGGGTTTCTTTATTCACAATCTTCTAATTCTTTTTTTAAACTTGTATTCTGTGAATTGCAATGTAGCCAATGCATTTCGCCCCTAAGCAGAGACTTCTTCAGGGCTTGTTGGTTAATTGCACTCTTGTAGACTGGAAATGTCAATAATCTTCGAGTCTCAACGTGATGGCCAATTAATGTGGTGAAATGGATAGCTCTACCAGAGCAACAGATCTATTCTTTCACTTGTGCAGGGAGCCAATTCTATTGCAGCACCTCAACTTGGCTCGTGAAATGTCAAGAAACAATCGATTGTAATGTCAACATCGCATTAAGGTTGCCCCAGTGTTGGTCTCAAGACCTGGGTGTATCAGAGCTCACATATGGCATAATGTGGCAGGAACCCGAATTCAAAGGGGAAAAAAGAAAACGATTAAGAAGATTGTAAAGAAAAAAGACTTTTCGTTTAGAAAAAGAGTTGATGGAGTCTGTACACTATGTCATTCAAATTGTTCTTATATCTCTTGTGGTGTCTGATGGGTGCAGAACAATTTTCTCGCAATTAATTCATGGCGTTTTGCTCCTGGTCTTCCAGAGAAGTGTGGCTCAATGGTTAGAGCGGCAGACCCTGATGCAGAGGTCTAGCCCGGGACCAGGGTTCAATTCCCCGCCTCGGCGGGTCTTGGACATAACATAACATTTTCGTACAAGCGCCTTGAGACCCTTGCGGGTGAGTAGTGCGCTATACAAGTATCAATTTACATTTACATTTACATTTGCATCCCTGCACCACTCTCTTTGTACTTGGATAATCCACTAGTTGATCGTGATACGTGTGATTGTGGTTGCCTCAGTCTCTTATTGAAAATACTTTAACACTTTTTTTCAACTGCATTTCCCAAAGCCTATTATTGTAATTATTAAAAAACACATGTGGCAAATACTCCACCCGATTCCGACAAACGGGTTATGAGAGCCTATGTTGTTGTTCTACCGTATGTGACGGTTTTCAAGTAGTCTATGGCCCTTATTACAAATTTAGGGCTTAAACAGAAGAAAGAATAATAGCCTACTGAAAACATCTTTTTAGAAAAATGTGTGTGACCAAACCTATAGTGAAGGGTTTTTAGAGAACCCGCGGAGGTCTTTGACCTGGCAAAAAGCCTTCTCTTGCTTTGGTAGTATTATTGCCTTGACATTCGTAATGTGCACACCTTTCAGCAAATGAGCAAAGCTGGTCTAAAATCAATCTGTGACATTGGTTTTCCTCACCAATATTTCAGCTAGGGCAGTGCTTCAGATGTAGGCTGTGTAGATTCATATGATCCTTTATGGAGCCACTTTTTGTCAACCAAGAAATTCCTTTCCCTCAGCTCTCCACTCTAGCCAGAGTCAATATCAGTGATGGTTTCAGTTGCGCCCCCTGTGCCAATCTCCTGGAGCTCTTTCCTGTAGGGACACCAGAGAACGAGGGTGCTTAAGCCTGAGGTAACATGAAAGAGTTGGGGGACTTCTGGTTCCTTCGTAACACTTCAAGGACCCCTCTAGCAACTTCATGGAAGGTGAAAGAAAATGGACGCAAAAGAAACCCGGATATATTCTTTCTGAGGATTCAGCTGCGGTCCTTGCAGGTAACAGAGGTGAGGCCGCGTGAGGGGGGATTTGGAGGGAGGATGCAGAGGGAAAATACATTATTTATTCAATGTTTCCTCTGCATCGGCCCTCCAAATCCCCCCACCCGGCCCTCTGCTGTTACCTGCTCGGACTGAACCTGGGGGTATAGTGATTTTAGTAAATGTTTGCATCCAAGGAGCAACGGTGGGAGGTCGGTCTAATATTGAAGGCTGTCTGTTTTTCGTAAGAGTCTCTAAATTCACCTGAATGTTAAACCACTGCAACATTTCGTTTTTAAGTCATTTTCTTCCTGCTGATGGCTCCACCCTGACATGCAGGGTGGACTGGCCTTTGATTGCACCGGGCATTACCCCGGTGGGTCGGATCCCTTGAAGACAATCTTGAAAGCCAGAGTCACTCTTGGTGCCGTTCTTACTTTCTGCAGCACCCCCGGGTTAACCACAGCAGGCTACAAGAGAGAGTGAATGAGCAGGAGGTAGAAAGAAAGTGACCGGAGAGGGGAAACAAAGAAGAGAGAGGGAAAAAGAGAGAATGGATGGATACAAGAGAGAAAGAATTAGCAGGAGGAATGGAGGGGGTAGACAGAAAGTCGCCAGAGAGGGGAAATAAAGAAGCGAGAAGAAAACAGAGAGAGTGGACGGATAAAAAAGAGATTGTGCAAGAAGACAAAGAGAGCGCGGCTAGTATGAGGCTGTTTGCCAGGCCTGCTTTGGTTCCCCCAGTCTGAACCTGCTGACCCACAGATCTCCTCCAAGAATACATCCCTAGTAAAGAGGAGGTAACTTGGTGAGATCCTAAGGTTGTAGTTTCTGGAGCCCAGGGACACAGATCCTAATCTCAACCTTTGTTAACAGACTGGAAAAAAGTTTGTTTCCTGCTTTATCATGATTTTATGGTGCGTAATAGGAAAATCCATGCCACCATTTACACATCCAGATGCTGTCTTCACCCCCTTGACACTTCCTGATTCTCATTTGGTGTAAATCATCCCTCCCCCTCCCCCCAAACACACACATGGCTGTGCTAGAGCTATCTCCTCATTTCTGAGACATTTGAGACTCAATAGAAATGTTCCCTGTACAGCCTCCACTGCTCCCTCCAGTTGGGCCAGCATTGCCCCTAAATCAATGAACAGGAAAAAAATGGGCTGCCGAGAAAAACGTCATTTACAAATATGTATCCAAATCTCTAGTGAAGGGTTTTTCGGGGACCTGTAATGCGTTTCCTCCAGGCAAAAGCCCTTCACCTGCTTGGCCGGGTCTTCTCATTGGTAATAAGCGCACATTTGTTTTAGCAAATGAACAAAGCAGAATTCAAAATGAATCGCTGAAATGAATGTCCTCATCATTATTTCAGCTATGCCAGAGCTTCAGATTTCGTGTGTGCAGATTAACACGATCCTTCATGAGGAGACAAGCTTGTGTCAATCACACGTCGACTGTCATTTCATATTAACCAGATGCACTTTTTCACCATTACAGGACACCCTGAGAGGCCAGCCGCTGCTTCACCTGAGAGACCCTCACAGCGCCTAGCACCAGAGTCGGCTGACGTTAAGCGCTTACAGAAAGATCCACCATGACCACCGTCAACTTCTTCGCTGAGGAGGGCTGCCAGGGCCCATCTTCTGTGGATGTCACACAAGACCTCTCAGATTTGTCGTCAATTGGATTCCTGAATCGGGTCAAGTCCATGAAAGTGAGCGGCGACCCCTGCGTCGTCTTTACAGAGAAGGGCTTCAAGGGGGAGTTTGCGCTCTTCCGGGAGGGGGATCATGACGCTGTGGGAGGATTTTCCAGAAATATCTCCTCAGTGCGGGTGGTGCAGGGGGGGCTGGGAGATCCAGAAATCACCATCTATGAGAAAGCCAAGAGATCGGGAAAAAGCATCACCCTAAAATCGGCTACCCCACACCTGGCTGATTATGGAATGAATAACAAACTCTCTTGTCACCAAGTTAAGAAGGGAGCCTGGCGCATCTACCAGGAGGAAGACTACGAGGGCGCCTGCATCGTGGCGCTGGCTGATGACTACGTGGAGGACTATCGCAGCATCGGCTTTAACGACACAGCCAGCTCCCTGAAGCCCTACAAAAAGTGAGCAAAGTTTATCGAGATAAGAGTATCGAGGGCGTGCCCTGAATGGCCAGCTCCCTCGTGTCTGTCATTCACTCTGCTTCACACACCCCACATGACAGGAGAGACATTAATCAGCATATCTCTTCCACTGATTCCAGAATTCTAATGTAGCTTTTTTCCCAATCTCGCTCTCTTCATCTATTTACCTGAACAGCTGTACAAGGCGTAAATGCCTCTGCTTCGCCTGTTTCAATCCTCTGCATGAAATAAAGCAGCATTCACAAAAATCTACCTCTGATGGTGTCTGTGTGGTCTGTAGGCCTGTCTCCTGCACTGCTGCCCTCTGCAGAAAGAGGTGTGTTTTAATGTACACTGAAACTGTGCTGTCTCTGTCTGGTGCCCCAGCCTACCTGACTGGGGGTGAAATGGGGAAGGCAGGCATCAAAACTTAGCTACAGCTGCGTCCTCCAAGGGAAGGTGCATTCTTAGCGCGGCCATTAAGGAGTTCCCCGAAAGAATACAACGACCACCACCAGCCTAATGTAGGTTGTAGTCCTTTCTGTGTTGTATGAGAGAGGTCTGTGGAATAATGATGGAGGGAGGTAGAATAGACACACACATCTACACTCCCACACACCCCCAACACACACACCTGCACACACACGCACACACACACATACACGTGTTACCATCCTTGTGGGGACTATGTGTTTTCACCTGCCTTGTGGGGACTAACCCTTCCCAATGTTTTAAAAATATACCAATAACAGAAAAATGTTAAGAAAAAATTCATAATACAGGATCCTGCTTCAATTTTACAAATATGTTGGTATTTAGTCACGCGCACAGAACCATCATTGTGGGGACTTGGACATGTGTTACCATCCTTGTGGGGACCTACTCAAAAATTCTCATTTCTGATTGAATACACTCATTATCTAATAGATAAATGCTATTTTTCAATGCCATACATACACAACATGATACTTTAGTCAAATTTGAATAGGTCACTATGTCCTAGGTGCACCTAGAACAGAGATTTGTCTAATAATGCATATTACAGTAGAAAATGATCTTATATATAAAGTGCATGGACAGGGATTCACGGATGTTTAGCCTATTACTGAGTGCACACAAACATTAAGGAATATGAAAACAACACATAGTTAAATTAATTTAGAGGCTTAAGATCCTGCAATGGGGTCAGATGGCAAAACCAAGTTGCCATTTGACCACCTAGTTGTTTTTCATCAACCTCACCAATTGGCACCATCTACGTATGGCTGTGCATTAATAGTCCCCAAAGAGATGGCATGATATTATAATAAATATTCTAGAGCTGACAGAGTAAGTGTATGATGATGATAATTTTGAAGCCCCCACAGAGATATTGCATGATTAGATTGATGCCCAAGTCCCTACAGATATTGTGGTTTTGGTGTACGATGATATTCATGCTGCAGTTCATGCAGAAATAACACTATTACAGTAATGCACACGTCCCACAGAGATAGTTTGTGATTATAGGAATGCCCAGGTCTCCACAGAGATAGTGTGGTATTATAGCCATGTTCAAGTCCCCACAGAGATAGTGTGTGATCATATTCACGTTCAAGTCCCCACATAGATAGTGTGTGATCATAGTAATGTTCAAGTCCCCACAGAGATAGTGTGATCATATTCACGTTCAAGTCCCCACAGAGATAGTGTGTGATCATAGTAATGTTCAAGTCCCCACAGAGATAGTGTGTGATCATAGTAATGTTCAAGTCCCCACAGAGATAGTGTGTGATCATAGTAATGTTCAAGTCCCCACAGAGATAGTGTGTGATAATAGTAATGTTCAAGACCCCACAGAGATAGTGTGTGATCATAGTAATGTTCAAGTCCCCACAGAGATAGTGTGTGGTCATAGTAATGTTCAAGTCCCCACAGAGATAGTGTGTGATAATAGTCATGTTCCAGTCCCCACTGAGATAGTGTGTTACTATATGAATGCCCGGACACCCACAGAGATAGTGTGTGATTATAACCATATTAAAGTCCCACATAGAGAGTATTAGGATAGTGTTGTTCAAGTGTTGTAGAGAAAGTGTACGATGAGTCATTCTGATATTCATTCAGAATTCATATAGCGCTTAATTATAGTCACTCTCAAGACCCCGTTGGCAAAATGTGTGATTATATTCATGTTCAAGTCCCCTCAGAGATAGTGTGTGATTATTGTTATGTTACATCTCCGCAGAGATAGTATGTGATTACAGTCATGTTCAGGGCCCCACATAGAGAGTGTTATAACAATGATGCTGAGGTGCTTGCTGTTATAACAGTCATGCCGAGGCTCCTGCAGAGGTAGTATGTGATTATAATGATGCCTAGGTGCCTGCCCAGGTAGTGTGTAGTTACAGTCATGTTCAAGTGATGTTGAGATATGTTGTGATTATACTGAAGCTTAGGTCCCCAAAGCGATAATGCATGATTAGGGAGGCCCACTAAGATGGTGATTATTGACCTATAGAGAAAGTGTGTGATGCATGTAAAGTTCCAGTCCCTCTAAAGACAGTCTGTTATGATATACATGTTGATGTCCCTGAGGAGATAGTATGTGATGACAGTCCCCACAGAGATAGAGTGTAATTATAGACATGCCAGGTCCCCATAGAGATATGTGTGATGAAATTCATGTTCAATTACTAAAAGATAGCGCTTGATTGATTATATTGATGCCCAGGTCCCCACAGATATAGTGTGTGATTATAAGGATGCCCAGGTCCCCACAGAGATAGTGTGTGATTATAAGGATGCCCAGGTCCCCACAGAGATAGTGTGTGATTATAGGGATGCCCAAGTCCTCACAGAGATAGTGTGTGACTACAGGGAAACCGGGTCCCCACAGAGATAGTGTGTGTTTATATGGATGGCAGGTCCCCACAGAGATAGTGTCTGTTTATGGGGATGGCAGGTCCCCATAGAAATACTGTGTGTTTATAGGGATGGCAGACCCCTATAAAGATATGTGTGATGATAGTTATGTTCAATTACTCAAAGATAGCGTTTGATTGGTTATATTGATGCCCAGGTCCCCACAGAGATAGTGTGTGTTTATGGGGATGGCAGGTCCCCACAGAGATAGTGTGTGATTATAGGGGTGCTAGGTCCTCACAGAGATAGTCTATAATTATAGAGATGTCAAGCTCCCCACAGTGATAGTGTGTAATTATAGAAATATCCAGGTTCTCACAGAGTTGGTGTGTGATTATAGCGTTACCATAGTCCCCGCAGAAATAGTGTGTGATGACAGTCTGGTTCAATTCCCCACAAAGGTAGTGTTTGATTGATTATATCGATATCCATGATCCCACTGAGATAGTGTGTGATTATGGACTTGTTCAAGTCCCCACAGAGATAGTATGTCTCCACAGTGATGTTTGTGATTATAGGTTTTATGAAGACTTAAACAGATAGTCATAATCTAGTGGTTTAGCAAACTAATGTAGCCACTTCAACAGTGGCAGCTGCTCCACTAAGGTGGAAGAGCGTCGCCCCACTGCTTTAAAGCAGGGCAATGGAAAAAAGGAAATGATAATAATGGACCGTATTATCATTTTATTTTTAGTATTCCAGTTGTTTGACATGGTGTTTCTGGTTGGCTAGGGTATGCAGGTATGGTAGGGCAGAACCCATCAGTCTATTAAGGGTAAGGTAGTAACACATCAAAGACAACCCCTGGCAGAGCAGTCAGGCTTATCCCAGAGGCAATGTCTAAAGCGTTTGCACAACGCACTCACACAACAGTGACACTTTAGGCACACCATAAAAAGCGACTCCACACAAGGTTACATAAAAATATCTTTTGTATTATTTATTTTTAAAAAGTTAGACCACAATCGCATAAATCACTGTGCCACTAGGCACTTTGTCATGACATAACATAAAGTCATACAGCACTTTTGCCAATTGGATAATTGTCATAATTAACAATGTTAGTGAACTTTAGTAAATACTTATAAGTGAACACCACACTGAAAACATAAGGCCTAACATTACAGTTAGTGCAATCAAGACAATAACGATTAGTTAAACATGTTTCCGCTTGGGCCGGTGTCACCAGTCTGACAGGGCAATCTTTTAAGATAGTTGCTTCCAGCTTTGTTAACACCCAACTACATCCCCTCTACATCCCCCCGCCTCCTTCTACATGAAAATACTCCACTGGTTCCCGTAGAAACAGAGAAAATGCCAGGAATTACAGAGACGCCCTACGGGGATAGAAAACGCCAAAGGATCTCCTGCCTGCACGACGGGGAGAGAACACGGTCTATGGGTGCTTGTGCTCACCAGTGTGATAGGGCCACTGGCCTGCACTCTCTGCAAGGAAACACTACCGGTTTCCATGGAAGCAGGGGAATGACGGAAGTATAGGGGTGATCTGCGGGGTAAGGAAACACCAAAGGATCTTACTCCTGGAGATCAGCCCAGTGGGAGGTCTGTTTGTTGGTGCGAGCACACTATCCCTGGGTGCTCGCACTATCTAGCGTGATGGGTCCACCTGCCCCCACTATTCACAACAACGGGGCCAGAAGACAAGGGGAGCCAAATGCCTCCGGTACAGCTCCGTAGTGTGGCATGGGTACGAATCTCTTCATGTTTCGCTGCAAGCGGCCTGGTGCAGCTGGGAGGCTCTTGCCTTCCTTAGCAATGCCCGCACCCAGGGGCTCACGTCGGCCACCTAGGGTCTCACATTGGCTGCGTGTGGAAGCATCTGAATGGACACGTGAGGCTCTGGTCACTTCCGGGTGCGGCTGGGCCACATCTTCTGACATCCAAGGGAACTACCGGGCTGATATTCCTTGCTGCTTGGGCATGGCCTCGCAGCCATGTAGCAGAGCCCCGGCTGCTGGCCCACATAAACAAAGGCAAGCAATACGAGAGGGAGAGCGTTTTGTTCCGTTCACCTCCTCCTTCTCAATGTTCAGGCCCTAGATGAGGGAGCTGTGCTGCCCATGCTGCAGGGGAAAAGCGCTCCTGTATGGGGTTAGCCCAGCCAACTCCTTGGGCAACAGAATTGAAAACGCTTACCACGCGCTATTAGCAAACAGGGAGGCAAGCACTACCTCGTCCCTGAAGACACTGGGGCAGAGAACAGGGCACAGGCTGGCTAGCACGGAAGGTCCCTTAGCAGAGAGGCAGTCACTTCAGCCACCCAGCAGGCAGCAGGTTAGTTTCACAAGAGGGTATTCACAAACGGTGGTTCCTCCTGGCACACAGCAGTCATTGGGTACGTGCCCCACATAGTGTCTTTTTATTTTCATGGGGTCATAGCCCCTGTATTTATAGTGCCAAAGTCTTTGTTCTGAGGGAACTTCAACCACATATTAGAAGTGCACAACACTGCTGTTCATATTGAAAGCCTTGGCCCCAGACACACCACAGGGGGTGGAGCCATTATTGTGGAAGGTAGGCAACTCCTCGCACCACACCAAATGAAGACCAGGCCTATTCAGGTGCAAGGAAAACTCCCCCTGCCACTCTAAATTCAGGAAACGTCTATTCAGCCTAGGACTGAGTCACCCACGCAGGGCAGGACACACCTCAACTACCCCAGGGACTAGAGTGAATGCACATCCCTTCTCTGTCAGTCAAAACCAAATGGTCAATACACATCAGGCAGGAGCAAAAACTCATAAGCACACAGAAATACCCACTTCTAAATGTGTTTTTTCTAACTCTGTTTTCACCAATAAGCAGGATTTATCACTAGCTTGCCTGCCCGCTACGGGCCCCCAATGTTAAAAACTGCCTGCCTTTCCGTGGTCGGGTGGATTGCCTACCTGTGGAAAACCGGCGGACAGTATTCCCGTTTGCTGGGGTCCCCCCTGCCATGGTAATGTGGCGGGGGAAGTTAGAGGCGGGCGGTGGTTTTTGGCGGGTGGATCGCCACCGCCATACGGGCAGCAACCCTCCCTGGCCCCTACCTTTTGTTTTCTTTGAGAGGGGTACCACGAGGTGATATCCTTGCCTGGAGCAGCGATTTTACCTAAGCACGTTTGATGTGCTGTGCAGTATGGAGTGTGAAGATGTGCACAGCAGGGGGATATGAAGCCAGCAGCAATTCCTTTACAAAGGAAAAGCATCACCTGCACTGGCCATCCCTTTACCCCTGCTGTGCACATCTTCCCACACCCTGCCCCAAGAGTCCTGTTGTGTGCGCCTGAGTTTCATGAACAACCTCTCAAGTGAGGCCCCACCTGCCCTGGACATTTTGGACACAACTTGTCAAGGAATACCTCAATTGATTTTTTTCTCAGGAGCTGTCCTTACTTGTCTGTACTTGGAGCGTTGTTAGATTCAGTGCTCTTCCTTTTGTTGTTGGGAGGACAAAACGTTGAGTGGCTGTGCCAGGAATCAAGCTTGTGATGTGTAGGCTACACATGAGAGCGATGCAGCATGCACTTAATCCGCAGATCTGCATGAGGTGAGGAGACACATTGCAATGGTAATTGTCAGAGGGCTGTGTCAAGAGCACCACAGGGGCGTACTGTGGGTACTGTAAGGGCATTCTTCGTGTGACCCGGCACTGTACGTGGAGTACATCCCAGGTTTACACGCATTATCAGTTTTCTGACTGAACATAGTGAATAGGGACGAGCGATAGTGCGGCTCATTGCGTCCTATGGCCCCTGCATTGGTTGGAAGTGGTCGTTGGGATAGAGAGGAGCTGTGAATGTGCGTAAGCATGGATATAGCGCCTAGTGGGTTGTGGCACTGGAGACAGTGCTCGTGCTGGCTATGAAAGCAGCACATTGAGGTAGGTAGCATGGAAGCACCTACAGTTGATGCCTGGGGTGGTGCTGTCGCCAGAAGCTGGCGACAGTGGCCCAACTTCTAATAGGACAGCGCTAGCAGCCGAGTGGATAGAAACTCTTTAATTTATTGCTTGACTGGTCCATTCAATGATCAATCCGTTTTTATCATTTTTAACAAACCTTGCCACTGAAGGGCGTTACTCGGTTGGAAATAACATGTTAGGCCTGGTTTCCCACAATGCTTGTGCATCGATGGATGTAGGTGCTTGGATTCGGTTTCTGCACTCCTGGGTTGGTTGTAGGGTAACATGGTGAAGTGAGAGCAGAAATCCTGCGTTGAGAATGATGGCTGTGAATTTGTGCGACACCTGGTGTGTCCTCACCTTACACCACAAGTGTGATGGAGGTGGTGTTCAGGGGCGCATGCTAGGCCTCAGTTCAGCTGTGTGTGCTTGGAGCAGTGATGCCACACATACCTGCCCCCATGTCTGCTGAGTGGCGCGGACATCAGTACTATGGATGGGTGGTAGTGGTACTTGCAAGTGATGCTGTTGCGAAGCAGATCGTGGCCTCATTTTCAGCAAGTGGCCTTGAGGCAGTTGTGCCCCTGGCATGTCCTTGCAAGAGATGTGATGCTGATGTGAAGCAGAACAAGCACCTTATCTGCTGAGTGGCCCTGGCCAGTGGTGCCATGCATGGGGGTGTCCCTGTCTGTGATGTTGTTTGAGGCATATGGGGCCCATTTTTCATACATCCAGTCAAGGGGTAGGTTGGCTTTTCTAAAGAAGTCTGCAGGACTGTAAAAACAGATGACGGTCGAATAGGTCTTACATGTCCTAATTTTGGATTGGTAGTAAGTGTATTGCAGACAAGTTTGTAAGTTTATTTGTGGATTTTCAGTTTATTTTCACGTTTTTCTTCGATTTACCCTCTAGCTCTATATAGACCGATAAAACCTGTAAATCTTAAACATTCACTGTGCTGTAATTCAATTGTTACACCATCATAATACACATTTTAAGATGCCTCTTGCAAGTAACCGGCAGTTCTTTGTAAGAATTTCCTCCATCTGAAGCCAGGCCCAATGTGTTAAGCTGATATATAACACCAGGCTTGTTCCCAGGCCATGGGTCTAGCCTAGGATAATTACTTTTTCTTAGCTTCATTTCATATTTTGTTTACTAGGCAAATTGGCTTGTGTGTGTTTTGTTATTTTCTTCATTCTTTAGTATTATCTGGCCATTTGTTAAACATGTACGCTAGGAGCCTCTTGGTGCTATAGATATGAAACTGATAACAGATTCAGCTTGATGGAAGGAATTATAGTGTGAAAATAAAGGTTTTTAGCTTTTTCCTTTATTTCAGGTGGGATAGTGGTCTGTAATGGTACAGAATTATCTAATACCTAACACAAACACACAAGTACAAAAACACTTGAAAGTCTTAGTTTATGCAACTGTATTGTACAAAAATTACCTTCCTTATGCATTTAGATACCTTTCATGAACTTATGTATCTTTATATTTATTACTTTGCACTACCATAGATCTCACCATATATCTCTCGCAATATATTCTCTACCTCCACTCTGACTCATCTCAAACCTCACTCTACTAATCTCTCCAATGCACTGCCCCATTTCTAACCCTATACCTCTATCAATATATCCTCTACCTCCCCTCTTTCATTCATCCTAAACCCCATACTCTTCCCTCCTCTACCCCTCCTTCCATCAAGGGTACCAACATGATTATTTGTGGTGTGCATAGGGTGTAATGGTTGGTTATTGTGTAAAGGGTGGCTGTGTTGGAACTTTACTGGGGCCTAGTAACTCCTCGATTTTTTGTTCAATATTATCCAATTGTGATAATATCAGGCTGATTAATAGAGAGAGTCTTCCAATAGGACCAGCAACTGTGGAAGTTCATAAACATCAGAACCGGTCTTAGATCTTGTTTGTTGAGGAGATGATTTCCTGAGTTTCTTTGCTCGGGTTGAGGGAGATTCTTTAGTGGGACCTTTCTTCCTCTTACTGTTCGTAGTCAGAAAGGGAGGGGGCTAGGGGACAGTGAGGTTAGTGGGTGCGGGAGGGAGGGATGTCAATAACAGGTGCAGTGTTATTTGATGGGAGGTCACAATGTTCGGAAGCCCCCCGAATGTTAAGCCGCGACTTGGGCTCGATACTGAGTTCTGAGGAAGCAGGTGTACTGGTAGAGAGTACTGTTCGCCATCATTGGAGCCGTAGGCACTATCCCCCAGAGAGAGTCTGTGCTCTGTAAGGGCTAGCTCTTTAGATATGGCATTAGTAGCTAGGGATAATAATGAGTCAATAATAGAGATAGTTAGACAAGAATTCAGGGTTGGATCTTTCCTACCCAGCTTGATGCAGGCTCCAGACGACCTGAAATACTGGGGTTAGAGGGGTGTCCCAGCCCTGCCTCCACCGGGCTTTGACAGGCGTAGATGGGCCCGCCCTTGGCCAGCGCACATCTCGTGCCGCGGGAGTCACAGGAGCCCGAGCTGCCTTTATGCGCCTCCTGGTGCTGCTGGTACACTTTGGCGGTGCCAGCCGATGGGCCTTTTGGGGGATGTAATCCCCTGGAAACTGCTAGTGCCTGGTGTGCAATGACGGGCTCCCATGCCGCAGGTGCCCCGAGTGGCCTTTATGTGCCTCCTGGCATGGCTGGTGTGCGTTGGCGGTGCCTGCCGCTGGGCCTGTTGGGGGATGTAGTGCCCTGGAAAGTGCTGGTGTCTGGTGTGCAATGACGGCCCTCCTGACCTTTGCATGCAGCCCCTGGGCAGCAGCACTGGGCTGCTGTTTACTCGACTCAGCACTAACATGAAGAAAAATGTTAAATATATAGCAAGAACGCATTTAAAGGTTAACTGCAGTTAGGGAAAGGCAGTAACAAGGCCCTTAACTTTAGGAACACCTACATTTTTAAAGACCGCAAATGTGTAAAAATTCGATAGTCTTTTCAAAATTCTAAAAGTGTATTTAGTTGACCTGTAGAACTATTTCACCTTAGTAAATCAAAGTATAGCAGTGCATTCAGAAGTATTTCATTGCCATTAGTGACTACATCCAAGCACAGGAGATGGTTTTGAATAGCATGCATCCGTAGGTCATGTATTTCAAGTTCCTCTTATATGATGATAAAGAAAACGGAGGGAAATAAAAAAAAAACAATTGTCCAGATCACACAATTTGGTCAAGTGGAGAAGTCCGGATTCATCCTAGGTATACCGGCTTAACATTGAGCAGTTTTGTTCAGCCACTAAATATTTATGCTTTGCTTCCCCTACACTGACTGCACGCCACCCTGCTGGCATCCTTACGGCCCTCGGTCACACAAACGACCAAACTTTGCAGGCCCTGGGAAAATGTTTGTGAGTACCCATGGTCTAAGCCTAGTGTACTGATTACAATAATCAGTGACACATGAAGGATCCTAAAGGTGCAAAATCCAGATAAATTACAGCAGAGCTATCCCTTCAAATACAGTTCTTACACTCTGCACTTGCAATACTTTTCTCTTCGATAACGTACATCACACAGCCTCTGCTTACGACTGCAGGGCTCAGATAAACTGTAAAATACAAGGCATACAGACAGACAAGTGCGAGCCATCTTTCAGGTTACACTACTGTGTCAGATGGTGCGATTATAGAGTATTTAAACACCTCATGCAGCTGGATTGCGTCTGTTGTTGATCATTCTGAGAAGTAAAATAAATAAAAAATAGAGTTTACACAGAGACGGTATTGCTGTACATTTATATTATGGAGGATTATAAAATACGTCGTTAATGAGAGCATTTGTGTGAAATCCTGGCTCGACCCATAGAACATTGGTCACTTAAGAGCTATTTTCTTAAATTGTGTACCATCATTCTGTTTCAACTCCAGGCTGATGGTAATGTGATGTGATGCAAAGAGCCTGTGTATGATCACAAAAAACAAAAATGTGCTCAAATGTCAGACTGTTGCCTACTGCTGGGGTTACTAACAACCTTCAGTGCCCTCTTTGAATTGCTAAGTGCACAATTGATTAACCAAACATGCAGTCGGGTAAACTAGCTTACCAAATAAAAGTATTAATTTCATAGTAATATTTCGGTCCATTTGAAAAAAATACGAAGTAGGAAACCTAAGAACGAAAAGCACCCTTTCATGCAGAGAATAATAAAAGAGCAATTTAACTTAACTTTTCAGCTCTTTTATAAAAATATTTTATTTCTAAACAGTGTTAAGGCTTCTTGGTGACTGCGCACCTGTGAGGCCTCTCTAGGTTACCACCGTTTACTTCCCACGACTGGGAACTCTGAGGCTGAAAACTGCTTGTTAAAGCTTTTCTGGGGAGAATGCTGAAAGCACAGGGGCTGCTCTGGAGGATGGGACGTCTGCCCACCTGCTATAGATATGCTAATGCAATCCTTTATCCCGAGGTGTGTGTAGGCGAAAGGCACTCCAAAGCGGCCGCTTTTATGGATCAGCGCTTCCTCCTGCCACAGCCACACCTCAGCTGCCTGCTCTCAAACTCTGTGATGTAAAGAGACACAGAGCAGAGGATTCCAAACAGAGCCCTGTGTGCGCTCACACTGCGCAAAGTTTGACCTTTTTGCAGTAAACCAATCAAGTTAACAATTCTCGCATCTACACACGCAGTAGTCACTTAAGAATGGCAACATGCTTATGTTTATTTACACTATACATGTAAATAACGAATGTGAACACTTAACAAAAATAACAAAAATACTTAAAAAAATTTGCTGTATTACTCTGCAATAATAAATTGTGTTTAAACTGAACAATGGGCCGTTGTCTGCCGTTTTTCGTCGACATCAGCAGTTCCTCAAGATAGTTTAAACAGGATGTAGTTATTTCAAATTAAGTGTTTGTGAAGTCTTTACGTTTCATATTTATTAATCACTTACTGTGTTTAAAAGGGCTTTTCACAAAAATAGGTAATCAATATTACTAAAACTAACAAAAGTGGCTTGTATTATTTATTTTGGTTGTGTACAATCAAAGAAAGTTCAGACAGGATAAAAGTAGTTATCCTGCAATGACAGCTGTCCAAATTATTACATTCATGTGCTACCCTGAATTCATAACGTATTTATCTATTTAACAAGATTAATTACAACAGTGTAATTTGTCATTTTCAGCTCTGTGTTGATCGTATTATATTGTAAGTCTATCTATATAGCACTGACTATCCTGAAGCGGTATCAAGGCACTTTCACAGGTTCTTAACTCGAAACTGACCCAAATTGCTTTTAGAAATGTTTATAAAACAACTAACAATTTTAGACACAAATGGTCTGAATTCAAAAGCTTCATGTGAATAAAGGTTTACTTTAATAAAGAGGGAAAAGGTTACTTTAACACTGTGTTATGCAGCTTTTCCTTTCAAATGTCTGTGCTTTCTGCTGCTAGCATGTGTTCCTGGTGAAGAAAGTGTGTTTAAATGCAAAGTGTGTTTAAGGCTGCAGTACCGTCTCCTTTCTACAGGGGCAGAGCGAGCAAAAATCTAAACACACTTCATGAAACACAGGTCCCCACAAGGCAATTTTTTAAAAAGTTGTAAAAATTGACACAGATGTTCCTGAAGTCATTTTTTGTTATTTAAAGGGCATTGCCTTGTGGGGACCTGGGTTCAGGTCCCCACAGTGCAATCAAGTCCCCACAGCGTGAGTGTGTTATCACACCCAAGTCCCCACAAGGATAGTAACACAAACCCACGCGCACACACACACACACACACACACACACACATCCAAACCCAAACCTAACACAAATGCAAACACTTTATGAGTAACTCCCAAAGTTTATTTACGAGGTGACGACATGGCTGCAGTGCCCCCTTTTTCCTCCCTCCTCCTCCTTCCCTTCACATTTTGTCCAATCCCTCCAGCAGGCTCACTGAATGTGGTTGCATTACATCCCCAGAACATCAACACACAAAGAACTAGTACATATGAGGTGCATACATTTATTACCCGGACTGTCTAAGCCACACAAGCTCTTCACAATTCTTAAGGACAAAGCCTTTGAATGTTCTCAGTGCACATAGCTCCTGATCAGGACACACAGTCACCTCACACACCCCTTTCTATACACACCAAGCTCTCCCTTTTTAAGTAGAACTAAGGCCCACATTCTACCACTTCCAGGCTACACTCGCCTGATGGACTCATCACATCCAGCGCAGGTGTACAGAGCGCAGGACATGAGCCCTAAAGACATTGGGCATATTTACATGACAATAGCCCAGTGTGGTGCCACAAGCAATTTCACTGCCCTGATCTGCGTCATTTTCAAAACACAGGGATGCGCTGTATTACCAAGTATATGGCATATCCCTGTGCTCACCCCTGCACCGGCAATACAAAAGCTGCCTAGCACTAATGCGGGCACCCTTGCACCATGGCGAAAGAGTGCCTGCAATGCAGGGATGATTTTATTTGTGCAGGAAGGGACACCTACCTGCACAACAAAATAATTACTGGTGTTTTGCTCCTTCTATGTGTGCAGAAGAATGCAGCGCACGTAGAAAGAGCAAACAACAAGGAGAAATGAAGTATTTCTCTACTTTCGCCACTCAAATTCCTCCTTTTGAAAGGAGTTTGTTTTGGCGCTGCCTGAGATTAACAGATCCTTGTAAATCGAGAGCCCGCGCGCCATCGATATCATAAATCCATGGGTGTTACTGGGAAAACCCACAGCAACACCTATTGCACCTCCCTCTGCTGAAGAAAACTACTTTGCAGAGGACCATATTTACAAGGCTCGGATAGTCCACGCTAAGTGGCTTAGCCAGGCCTTGTAAATATGAGCTAGAAAAGAGCACCACCGGAGTGACAAAAAGGTGACTTTCCAGAGGCACTAGGGGCTTCTAAATATGCCCCATTGTGTCATCAAGTAACTCGAGGCGCTACACAACTTGATATAACAACCGCTCACAATGTCAACCAAGGAAACTTCTGCACTCCCCAAGCCTGAGACTGGCTGTAATCCCCAAAATCCAAAAGACACAAAGTGGGGGCAGCTCCTTTTCTTACTGCATAGCCAGGCTCTGGAATACTCTTCCCCTGCAGTTACTTTCAGAAACCCATCATCCTAACTTTCGAAAGCACCTGAAAACCTGGCTTTTCCAGAACATCCACCTGTAAGCTCACGCCTCCTCTCACTCGGCTGCTAGCGCTGGGATGCCTTAGGGTAGCTATGCACTTAAGAAATGTTAACTAATAATAATAATAATTACTTTCACAGATCTCACTGTACATTTTAACTAGGCCTGGGCAAAATTTCTATTACACATGAGACTCGGAGTATGACATTTCTGACATTATATGATTACTCCAGCTTGAGTAGCTAAGAGTCATTTGGGATACAGATTCTTCCACAGGAGCACAGGAGCAATGAACTGACTGAGAGGGAGTGGCTGCTGACTTCTGCTTGTTTGTGTACTGTAGCATTTAGTACTATTTTGTTAGTGCAAAATGTAAGCTTTAGCCCATTTCGAATGCAAGGGTGCATCTTGCACTACGAAAACAGCTCTAAATGCTGGATTATGCTTCTCACAGAAATACTCATTCTTACGAGTAACTGGGAGGTAATTACACATAGTTATGCTAGAGAGGATTATGCGAGTTACCACCATCCCAAATTTTAACATGCACATGCACACCTAACTGACACTGATATGCATATAGGTTTCGACAGGGAGGGCTACTCTAAATCATTACTACCAGTTGGAGCCACAAGATGTTGCACTTAGGGCCTGACTTAGTTGTTGGGGTGCACACCGCCAGCCTGGGGTGGTGCCATTAGGGAAAATGGTGACAACCAGGCGGCAACCCGGCTGCCATATTATGATATCACTGGTCAGGTGGTCAGGTGCACTGTTTCCCTGTAGCACAGTCTGCAAGAGCAACAGAGTGTGCAACCTTGCACATGGCATGGGGGCATACATAGGCGTCATCCTGATGGCGGTGGCCATCAAGGCACCACCACCATTGACTTCCGTTCTTGCCACTGCTGCCGCTCCCCCCATCGCTACCGCCATGGGAGCTCAAATCCTGGCCAAGGAGGCTGTCTGGTGTTGGTCAGATGATGGTCTCAGAGCCTGCATCTTAATCAGGCCAACAGACTGCCAGGTATGCGGGCAGTCGGACCGCAAGGTATGCAGGCGATCATAGCATCAAGTATGTGGGTGTCCCAGGCCCGCCAACAACTAAATCAGACTCTCAGTCTCAGCCCACTTTTAATGTTATTGTCCTTTGCTTTTTGAAACGATGCTTTTTTCTTCACTATCAAAATTCTTCTTACCTTGGTTTGGCTCTGCCATGAAAGACAAAGAGCACTATTAGAGTTGGCACTTTCCAAAAGCAACAGTAGAAGTTTGTCTTTATTACTTTCTCAAGACTTGAAGCAGATGTCAAGCCCACAGACTTTCCCGGGGCACCACTCTCAGAGTCTGCATCGCCAGCTGCAAACAGGTGCAAACAGGTGCAGAGCCATGCCCTGTCCAGGTGGACATCTTCCTCCCAGTGATGAGAAGCACTCAAGTGAAATAAAATAAAAAAATGGACTTTGTATAGACATGCCAGCACACCTGGTTATATCATGTGTCACACTGTATCTTCACATGGTCTAATGGCAAAGAGCTGATATTTCAGTGAGCACAAAGTGAGCTGGACACTCCAGTACAGAGTGGGATTGTAGCTTATGTGTCGAGGCATCACACAGTGCACATCCATTACCAGTTTCACAAGCTCCCTGGATGTATCTTCAAAAATGCTTATGTGTCTACTTGTGGGCAGGCGCAGAGGGCGAGGGGGGTCAAATAAAGAAAAGAAGAAACAGATGGGGTTAGATGTAGGTAAAATCCAATTTGCGAATCCTTAATAGTGAATTTTACCGATTCGCTATTAAGGACTCACAAAATTGAATATAGGTAGGAATCGCTAAAATATTAGCAATTCCTTAATATTCCTTAATAACGAATCGCAAATTGAGATTCGCTAATATGGAATACCTACCCATTCATTCCTATGGGCTAGGAAGCCCATAGGAGTGAATGGGAAGATATTCACTATTTGCGATTAACTATTGAAGAATCGCAAATAGCGGGAGCTATTTCAAGGGTGCCAGGATGTCGCACCCCTGAAATGTGCATGTGCGCAAATGTGGCACACATACATGCCCTGTGTGCCACATGGCACTTTAAAAAAAGCAAAAAAGTGTTTTTTTAAAGGAAATAGCTAATTACCACCAACTTGAAGTTGGTGGTAATTAGCGATTCCTTAAGGCTAAAGTGCGCTTTCTTTTGTGCTGCTTACATTGCATTTAAGGGATCGCAATTTGAGATTCCGTAAACGCAAGAGCAAAATAAGGAATCTCAATTTGGCGATTCCTTATTTTGCTAGTAGGTTTAAACTCACCTACATTGCTCGCAGCCAAATAGCGATCGCAAATTAATTTCAACGCTAGCGCTCGCTATTTGGCCACCTACATCTGGCCCATGGCCATTAAACACACTTCCAACCCGTCCACAAGTATTTCCAAAGTTCATGGGGCAGATTTACTATGATTTTGCATCAAGGTTTCATTGTTTTTGTGATGTAAATAATGTTTGGTATTTATCGAGCTATGCAAAGCCACTATGCTTGACTTTGCATGGTTTGGTAGATATAAAGTACCAAACTGCATAGTGGAGAATGAATATTCCCATCCATCCACCCATACATTGTGGCCCATTCACAGATTTACAAAAGCTAGTAAACCTCACAATGCATCTAATGCTATGCCTTCCACAGTGAGGTGTAATGAGCAGAATGTCGATTTCTCCTTGTTACTTACTCTTTCGATGTGGCATGCATTCTGCAACACACATAGAAAGAGTAATATGTCTATAAGGATTGTTGTTTTCAAAAAAGTGTCCCTTCCTGCACAAAAACAATCCTTTCCACAATGTAGGCACCCTTCCACCATGGTGCATGGGTGCCTGCATTGGCGCTAGGTAATCTCAAGTGCGCCAGCGAAGGGAAGGCGTGAAGAGTGTCAAGTCTTAGTTGTTATGGTGCATTTCAACTCTCACACACTCATGCAATGCTGCACGGCAACTTGTTTGCCGAACTGCATTGCGTGAATTCTTACTAAATCTGCTCCCTGTGCTTAACTGACATAGGTAGACCAAAACTGTTCATCGGACACTCTCCAAGGGCAGGGGCTTAATTCAAATTCAGGAGCTAGTCTTAAAGGTTTACAGAGTCAACTGTTCTTCTATTTGTTTGGCTAAATAATTTCCAATGGCTACTTTCCTTTACTTTGCCTTGCTTTTATGGTGCTGGTGGTCTACATCTTGATTATGTGGGTACTCAGTCTCCAACTTGATTTCTCACTTTCCCTTCACTCATGGTCATTAGTCAGTCAACTAGCAGGAGAGATGATTCAAGTGGACTTTGGAGTTTGCTGAGTAGTGTGGATCAGACTCTCTGGGTCCATCTTGTAGGACCTGGACTCCACAGTATTAGCACTTTTCAATGGCCCTGCTGCTTCTGTACCCACCATACAGTTTCTGGAACACAGCACAGGTACAGAAGAACTCACGTTCACAAATCTGCTTTATGCCTGACAGCCCCAGTAATGCCAGTGCCTCAGAGGCTTCAACCGGAGGCTAGAATTAAGTTCAAGACACTCTGTATGACGCACAGAATGTTAAACAACAAGGGCCTGAGGAAAATCAGAAACCTTCTGATCCCCTATGTCCCAAACAGAAGCCTCAGGCCCGGCTCCGAACGGCTGATAAGAAGAATCAGGAGAGCTAGATGGGTAGGCAGATCCTTTACTGATCAAGCTCCCAAGCTGTGGAACTCACTGCCATGGGACTCTAGACTCCTGGAAACAGAAGGAGCCTTCCAGAAATCAATCAAAAGGTGGCTGTTCTGTCAGTATTACTAGTCCACTTCTATGCCTCTATTGGTCACTTAGAGCTGGGAAGCCTTTGGGCAGCTATGCGCTCTACAAATCACTCAAATAAAGGGATTACAAACTTTGTGGGGGATTGCCAACACGCCCACCTGTGCCCAGGATACCGCGGCAGTCAGCTTCGCTCTCCCCCGCCGCCGCTCTCGAACCAGCGGCCGCCGAGAGGGGGAGCGTCCAAAGTGCAACTACAATCCCCAGGGGGCAGTGCGGCCTCCCGAGGACGCCAGGAGCAGCGTCAGCGCCAGGTAACCGCGCCCGGAGGCGCAGCAAGCAGATCCTCCCGCGTCGCGGGACGCGCGCGGGCGACGCCGGGCTAAGCCCGGGCAAAGGGCGGGCCCTCTGAGGCCCTCCGAGGTCGAGACGGTCGGGTTGGGTGCCCCACCCTAACATTTCCTTACTGATCTCTCTCGAGGTACGTGACTGTAATACTACCCACCTGCTTTGGACTGACTCTCAGACTATTACTCTTACTATTGTGGAGTTTACAACAGTCCTATAAACAACAATCTGCTTTTGCTGCCTCTATAGTCCACACTGTTTGGCATATTGCTCCTTGTTTTAGTTGTACTGTTATCTGAGTCTCTATAACTACTGCTTATATTGTATATTGTATTTGTTTTTGGTCCCCGCATCGCGATTAGCGTGCTGCTGGCCTAGCCCTGATATATTCCCCTCTGTTTTGTAGCTACTCTATAGGGGTCCCCCTTTCCTCTCATCATTACTGCCTGCTAGAAAGGAGAGTGCGAGGGCTTAAGTTTAACATAATATTTTCGCGTCTTAGCTACTGTGAAACACGAAACGCATTTAAAATCTATCATTATGTCTACTAGGGGCTCAAGGAGTAAAACAGCAGCTGGGGTGGTCCCAATGACGGGCCCAATAGATAACTTTATTATAAGGGCAAATGATGCCATAAATCAGGGCATCACACTTTTGGAACGTAGGGTTTCGCAAGATTTAGCTATAGCTAGAAGATCATCTCTTGGCCTCATTGGTTCAGCAAGAACACCAGCTCAGGCCATAAATGACAACGTTGGCCTTATAACTGCTGTTCATGCTGATATTCATAGTATACCTAATGAGGTTAATTTATCTGCCTCAAACCCCCTAATAGACTCTGATTTAGACTCTATTATGGACTTGGAAAGGACCCCGGATCTCCCCATTGACCCCACACCAGCTGAGGTAGCTGCAGATAGAACAAGGCAACTGAGGGGTAACCGTGAAGGCGCAGTACAAAAACAGACTAAACACAAAACACAGCCCAGCAGGTCCAAATGTAGAAAGTACAGCGCCCCAAAGCGAAAGGCCAGGAAAGTAGCTAACTTACATACAAACACAGAAGGAAGGAACGCAGTAATAGCAATAGAAAATGAAGTGTCACAGCCGGCGCCGCTGCGCACAGGGGATAAATCTGATACAGATGCTGTAAATGACCATTTGTTGGAAAGAATGGGTGAGCTCCTTAGTATCTATTTGTCCCCAATAGAATCTAGACTCATAAGGATTGAAAAACAAGTAGCTGAGTTACATGTACTCACTAAAAACACTCCTATTGTTGACGTTTCAGACCATACGGGATCTAGACCTAAGAACAACATAGCCCCCACTACGGGTGTAAAGCCTAAGACACCACAAGCCCTATGTAAGGGAATTGCTGCTAAACAACCAGCTGCCAAACAACCAGCAGCAAATATTATCACCACTACTAATCCCACTGCCAATTCCAATAACACTACTGCCACCATCCAGTCAGGGAAGGGGACAAATACCGCACAAAGTAAGGAAACCCAAATTAGGCAAATTAGTCATTCTAATAATCCCACCCAAAACCCCCCAAGGGATCTTCCCGACCAAGATATGGCAACCAACATGAGGCAGATTCCTCCACGCATTAGTCTGCCGCCTGAATGCGGTGCCTACGTGCTGGTCCTAGTAAATGTTCCCAAACTTAGGAAGGGTCAGGAAGAAACCCCAATATCCCTTAAAAATAAGACCTTTCACTGGTTAACTGCAAACTGCAGTTTCCCAATGGAAGGGGTAAGGGAGATTATTCACACTCAGAGAGTTGGATGGGTAGGCCCGCTGAGGAAAAAGTTCGTGGGGGATTGCATTGTTGTAAGTTTTAGAAATCCTCAAAGGGCGGAAAAAACCTTGGCGAGCGCACCATTACCTTCGCCATGGGAATTTAATACCACTTTGCTCCCATTGGGCTATTTTTATAGACACTTGATTCCCTCCATGGCAAACAACTTTGTTGTGCCCCCCCCCGGGACTCAAACATAAATTTTGATGGGAATAGGCCTCCACTCTTTCGCCAGAACCAGGACCCCGTATTGCATCACCAGGTTCCAATGCTAGCACACCAACCGTTCAACACCCATCTTCCCACAATGCCCCAGCAGAACCACAGGGATAGATTCTATCCCACAATCATCCCTAACCAATTCATGTATCAAAATGAAGTAAGGCCACTATTTAATATCCCAACCTTTAATAGGTTTGAACAAGCCTTCTCAAACTTAGATGACCTGGATTGACTGGCTACCGTGGCAGGTGACAATACTGGAAGCACAGCTATAAACAATGGTTATAAAGGGTGCGACCTAACAGAGGTAGAAATTACAACTCAGGGTAAATTACTTGGCGTTATGGAAGCTAATAGTGGTCACACAGCAGTTGGTAACAGCAAGGAGGAATGCTTATTCGCATTCCCAAGTAATGTTGATTTGGGAATATCACCATCGCCTGTTCTGGATGTTAACATAGTGAGGAATCATGGGTCTAAGCCCACCAGTCACTGTGGCCATAGTGGTCTGAAAGCCCTTAGCTGGAATGTAGCTGGGTTAGAAGCAAGGCTCTCAGACCTGGAATGGATTAAGACAATTGATGATATTGACATTGTGATGTTCCAGGAGACTTGGGCTGTTGAAAACCTCTACATTGAGGGATACCACTGTTTTAGTGTAACAGCGCCGAAATCCACCTTTGGTCGAGCAGTGGGTGGTTTGTTCATAGGAATTAAGACACTGGCTGGTGGCACTATTAGAGATCTGTCAGGAGGGAATTTGAATATCCAAATTTTGGAATATAAAGCAAAGACCAGAATTTATTTAATTAATTTTTATATTAATGATTTTAATTGTATACCAAACAAAAACTTCGAGGCTCTTTCAAAAATCTTACATAATCTGGAATCTAGCTTACAATTAGCTGTCGGGACAAGGATCTTGATTGGAGGTGACTTCAATGCAAAGATACCCATAGATTCTGGATTGAAGGACAAGATATACTTAGATCAAGCAGAACGAAGGGGCACTGAATTAGGGATTATTCTATCTGAATTTAATCTTGGTGACGTCATGGAAATAGGCTATAACCCAGGTGCTCCCCATGCTCCCACGTTCAGAGGTAGGGACTGTAGCTCTACTATTGATTATATCTTTATGACATCCCATCTACTAGATTGTGTAGTTAAATCTGCAGTGTTAGAGACATCGTTTGGGGATAATAACCCATTAATGGTTACTCTAGATATAGCCCCTAGCTCTGTCTATTCAAATATAAATGGTGCAAGAGACATTACACCGTCGGTTGATGGCCGGAGACTAAAATGGAGAGGGGTTGATAGTGGGGCAATCTTGAATACTGTACAAGTTAATCACCAGCATCTGATTGATTCCTGTTTATCCATGGACGGCAATCACCATAGGACGATTGCGGACTTTGGTAAATTATGTCTAGTGATAAAAACCCTTCTGTCGGTCCCACTACCAAGGGTAGAGACGGAACCAAGATGGTTCGACTCGGCCTGCTCCCTGGCGAATAGGGACCTGAGAAGGGCATTTTCTACTAATCCTAGGTGCCCTACGGCTGTCCAATTAACTAGGAAACATTACAAACTCACAATAACAGGCAGAAAGGCAGCACTGCTCTCAGAACAGTGGGACTCACTTGTCATCAGAGCTAATCTGGGGAGCAGTGGGCCATTCTGGTCCACAGTTAGGAAAACTAGAGAAATGGGTAAAAAGTTAACATCAACCAGTTGTAATATAACCAGCAGTGTCTGGGAGGCCCATTTTTCAAAAATGTATGCTGCTCCACCTAAGGAGGCAATGACTTATAGCCCAGGACAGCTGAATGGCCTATTGATTAATGTTTATGAAGTCGAAACAGCCATAAAAGAAAGTCTCGGAAATAAGGCCCCAGGCCCTGATGGCCTGCCCATCGACATCATTAAGTATAGTCCAGATTTATGGGCACCAATTCTAGTTAACGTTTTTAACAGTCTTCCAACAGTACCCATGCCCACCACTTGGGCAACTAGCACCATCGTCCCGATTTTTTAAAAGGGAGATAGGTCGGACTCAGTTAATTACCGTCCGATCTTCCTTTGGACAACACCCTAAAAATCTTGGGACGAGTCATTTATAATAGGGTGCTTGAATGGACTGAAAACACAGAGTTATTAGACCAGTGTCAGATGGAATTCAGGAGCGGGGTGGGGACAGTAGAGCAATGTTTGAATTTAAAATTGATAATCGACAAGTATAATATTGCCCAATCGTCCCCCATTTACCTTGCTTTTATGGATCTCTCCTCTGCGTTTGATCTAGTAAATAGATCAAAACTCTGGATGATTTTATTGAACTATGGACTAGATGAGACCCTTGTTAACTTCCTGGCCTACCTACACACTGATTTAAAAGCACAGGTTCGGATTGGGATGGGTGGAGGGGTCTCTGGAGCCATTGATATTGGTAGGGGGGTGAGACAGGGGTGCGTCTTAGCTGTTAATTATTTATATCAACGGCCTATCTGGAACCCTCAAACAAGTCACCAGCGATGTACCAATAATTTTGGGGAAGCCCCTATCAGTTTTATTATACGCGGATGACGCAGTGCTTATGGCCCGCACACCAAATGCCCTCTGTCTGCTTGTTCAGAGTTTTGTTAAACATATGGAGGGACTGGATCTGCGTGTAAATTTTAAAAAGTCTTTTATTATGTCATGTGGCCCTGGGAAGCGGAAGCTCAATACAATACTCATAGGGACAGATAAACTCGAATCTGTCCCCATGTTTCCTTATTTAGGGTTGGTTTTCGCTGCGAACGGCTCGTGGAGTGGGCATTTATCCCACGCCACGAGCAAGTTCTCGAAAGCCACCAATTCCATTTTGAGCCTGCCCCGCCCGAATAAATGGAACTGCTACTAGAGCAATTTTAAAAATATTTAGATTACAGTGCTCACCAGTAGCCTCTTATGGAGCAGAGGTTTGGGGTTTGGGAGATAGCGCACCCATTCAGTGGGAAGAAAGTCGCTTCTGCAGAAAAGTATTGGGCGCCCCAATCTCGTCGTCTGATTTTATTTGCCACAATGAATTAAATCTCCCATATGTTTGTGATTTCATTAGAGCTAGACCCGCATTATTCTGGGTCAAAGTCTGGAGGAACAATTCAGCCACCCTCACACAAAATATTATAAAAGACTGCTCAAATTGTGATCGGGGCATGAAGATCCCATGGCTATCAGGAGTTTTTAAAACACTAAGTGCCGTGGGTAAAGGTGATCTCTTCTCTGACGCCTCCAAGATTGAGCTTAAGGATAAAGCAGAGGTTAAACATACACTGTATGCACGTTTTAAATCAGAAAGGATGGGAAGAGAATCAACAAAATCAACTGTTGCTAAATATATGGGAAACGAATTGTGCAGATATCCACTCCCGCCCTATCTTACTCTACCCATGACCAACTGGGGGAGATCTCTTCTGTTTCGTTTAAGAGCAGGTTCAGTGAAATTATTGTTATCATTTCCTCTGGGATATCGACATAGCACTGATTTTAACCCATGTCCATGTGATGGTGTTAGTACACAGAATGATCTACACTTCCTATTCTTCTGTAAATTTTACTTAAAATATATTAACTGGCTTTTAACTCCATATTTTAGGAAACATCGATCCCTTTCACTGGAAAAGTTGTACTTAATGATGATTTCATTGGACACAGACAAACTCATTTTTCGCACTAGCACTTTACTGAGACTGTTAACGCGAGTGCGTAAAACGATGGAAAATCCATGAAATTTGCCTCATCAGAACTGTATTGTACTGTAATATATATATTTTTAAATAATTCTGTAATAATATGTAATGTAAATGAAATGAACTGTTGTTTTTGTCTGGTACTTTTATGAATTTTATGAAATTCGAATAAAGGTCTTTTGAAACTTGAAACTTGAAATAAAAAACAGAAAGGAACTGCCCCCAGTAAGCATAGAGATAGCATATATATAGATAGGCAAACAGAGAGACTGAGCATAGACCCCGATGGTCCACAATCCAGTTCACTTCAAATGATACCCAAATCTTTGATTATGCCAGGAGCTGGGTTAGATGATAAGCATCTTTGACAGAAGGTCCTCAATAACATAATGGCATTGAAAATCTGCAATCACCAACATGCAGATAGAGCCCTCAAAGTAGACGGGCTATTTCTAGGACTGGCATGCATTCCCCTGATTCCTTGGCATTTTCTCCCAGCTTGTGTGGGTTATTTTGAAAGATTTCTATACATGCACCCACCAATGGTTTGGATTAAGGCCCTTATGATATAGTTAGGAGGAAGGGGGAAGCTACCTACATGGTGGACCTCAAGAACACCAGAGCCTCCATATCAATCGTCTCGAGCCGTACTTTGAGAGGATGCCGTCACAATGTTGTACCTCTCCCTAAACTCCAATTATCAAAAGAGAAATATGGGTCAGTGGAGGGTGACAACATTTTCCCTATCCTGAGCCCAGAACAGCAGAGGGACTGACGCCAATTGTTGTAGGAAGTTACCTCTCTGTTTTCCCTTGCTCCTCGCTCCTAGGCTTACACATTTGTGTACCCATGGCATTGTTACAGGCCTGACTATCAAGGCCAGTAAGTGCCAGATAGGGCAGAGGTCTGTAGTGCACTTGGGAGACCTTTCAGGTAGGCGTAAGGTGCAGCCCCTCCAGGCCAAAATAGAGACGTTCCTGCCATGGGAACCTCGAAAAACACTGACTGGGGTGAGGGCATTGCTGTGTTTCATAGATTATTTCAAGAGTTTTGTCTAAACTGAGACAAAATCCTAACATTTTATGACTTTCAGTTTTTACAAAAGGCATTTAAGAGTAGTAAAGTAAGGATTCCTTTACTACTCCTAAAGGCCTTTTGTGAGCTTCGAAAGATGTAAAGTTAGGATTTTGTCTGAAGTTTAGGAGTAGTAACGTTAGGAATCCTAACTTTACTACTCCTAAATGCCTTTTGTGAATACCGAAAGTCATAAAGTTAGGATTTTGTCTCAGTTTAGGAGTAGTAAAGTTAGGAATCCTAACTTTGCTACTCCTAAATGCCTTTTGTGAATACTGAAAGTCATAAAGTTAGGATTTTGACTCAGATTACTTTTGTGAATCAGACCCCTTGTCTTCATCCTGAATTCTTTTCAATTTTAACAGAGCTAATGAATTGATTATATCTGACATTTTTTAGGTGTAGCGCTTCGTAAGTTCACTGGCGTTTGTTAATTTAAAGGGTGGGGGAAGATCCTTCTCGCAATGTGCTGCTAGTTTCTCATAGTCTAAGCCTTTTGTATCCCTAATCCATAGCTTAGTTTTCACTGATAGTGCAAGTCTTTTCTTAATTAAACTAGGTATTCGAAAGGTAATAACGTGGTGGTCTGACCAGTCAATTGCAGCAATAGAGATTAACTTGACAGCCTTTTCCTTTGAGATAATCCAGTCTAGTGTAGAGCCTTTTGAGTGAGTTAGTGAGTGAGTTATACTTTATTCAGAAGTATAAAAAGCATCCATAAAAGCAACATTTAAAACACACATCATTGTACAATAAAAACGCAGAATCATTGTTCTTATGTCAATAAATAATCAATTATTAACGAGTATTTGTACATATATAATATTCTGATAAAATGTAATGGTCCGCCCACTTTACAGCGACACCTTTGGTATCAGACATGCCCCAGAAGAATCTTTACAATGCCTGCATAGTATTGTTAATTATTGTACCAGTTTCATCATGTTTCCAGTTCTTTATAATTCTTCGTCTTTCAATACTCACATAATTCTATCTTGGGCAAAACTAATACATGGCGGAAAATTACATATACCCTAAAAAAAAGAATCCACTTATCCCTCTAGTAGCATCCAGACATACGCCAGGTAAAAAAAAATAATAATAACAATAAGACACATACATATAGTCTGCTCATCTGCTCAACTAGTTGTGGTTAAAAATCTGTGTGTGGAGGATGTTACACAAGCCCAGAGATATTAAACACAAATACAATGATGTGCATTATAATTCATTAGTCAAAGACTTGGTACAAGTATATTCTAGTCTGGTGGGCTCAATAAAATGATCTTTCGAATGTAAAAAGCTGCCCATAAAAATGATGACAGTCTACAGCAAATCTCTCGAGTAAGTAATGATTGCAAATATAAATATGCCAGCCGACATTGTGTAAAACAATATGGTTTGACCATCGGTAAAATATATTTTTTCCATAAACAACTATAGTACTTACAAAAAAGAACCACATGCATTGAATCCTGGGGCATCATGTTGTGACAGTGGCAATTGATTAGGTTTATTGACCAGTCACACATTTTTGGAAAAGTGACTAATCTATGAAACATGTCTAATCTAAGGCGGGTCAAGACAAATCTATGCCTACCATGCAGTACTGCTTTGAGGTAAGGTTGCATATTAAAAGTGGTTAGGATCGGTTGATTTTTTTATTTTAATACACTTGGTTTGGGGACTTCAAATAAAAAGTGGAGGTTCCCCAAATGCATCATTCCTGCCTTTTTCAGAGTCTTTTTACTAATGTTCAATATTTCTGGTCTTTCAAAGTACCCAGGATGGCCTAGATTACTTAAAAAACATTGAACTTATGCAAACTATGATATTCTTAGATTCAAACTTAATTTAAGACTATCCTCAATGATTGCTTGGTTAAGCACTGTGAACTCCGAGGTCCATATCTTATACCGTAGAAGAATTGGTTGCAATTGTATTAAATCTGTGATATATTGTGCCCCCAGTTCTGCATGACAAACATACACTGATGTGCTTATAGGTGAGACAAGTAAGCCTCTAAAAATTCATTCTCTACAGTTTGGATTTCTGTGCAATTTCTATACCCCCAAGGTCCTGCCCCCTATGTGGCTATACTGAGACATTTGGGTTTATACATTTTCCTCATCACCTCTACGGGATTGGCACTCAGCCCCGACGCAAAGCTACTAAGGCCCATACACGTTTTACTGAATTGTTGCCTCCTATTAACTATGGCCTTGTTCCATAATCCATCTCTATTGAATAAATTCCCCAGGTAACTAAAAGTGTTCATAACACCAATGGTTATGCCATATATTTATTTGTCACTGCAATTCTTACTAGTCCTTCCACATTTCAAAATGAAGGTTTGCTCCTTGGTTAACTGAAAGGCTAAGTTCCTTCATTTTTTAAGTTTAAAGAGAAATGTATTAAACATAAAAAGTGCAATAAGTACAAATATGAAACACCAGCAGGATATATCACTTTGCAAAAGTTATAAAGATGCAATAATGATGAGAGGGAAAACAGAAAAAAGGGGGTGGGGGAAAGGGAAAAGAAGAAAAAAAAGGGGAAAGCATCATAATACAACCATCACTTTCAAAAATAGTTTCAACAAACTATTGAGAAACTTCTATTAAAAAGTGCATGTAATAAATAAAAAAGAAATATGATAAAGAAACAAGTTATGAATAAAACCTATCATGGAGGTTTGGGTACTTCCTCTGTACAGGGTGTATGCAATGGTAGAGACTGAGCTGATAAGTCTATGAAAGTCGTAATAGGTAACCATAACATATCGCATTTAATGGCAAGAGTTATAGGGTAAACATAAGCTATGGTGATAACAAACACCATACCGCCAAGCCTGAAAAGAAACATTGGAGGCATCTTTCCAAGATTTAGTGATTTGTTGAAAGGCCACCTCTAAAAGAAGGTCAATAATGGAAGAGTTGGTGTGTAAGGAGGACCAAATATCGGAAAGACTACCTAGAAAGATCTGAGAAAGAGAAAAGGGAAAATGTGTGGAAAAAATGTTATTAATTTGCTGCCATACTTGGTGCCATAATGTACGTATCTTTGGGCACATAAAAAGTATATGTTTTAGATCTGCTATTGCAGCCAAAGAGGACCAACAAGTGGATGGGATAGAAGGAGTTATTGCGTGTAACTTGGCGGGGGTAATCAAAAGTCTGTTGTAAATAAAAAATAGAGTCTGAGTTGTATTCGCTGCTGTAGAGGACCTCCTTATTTTGTTCCAAATATTATGCCAAGTCATTATTGAAAACGTTTCATCCAAATCGAGTTCCCAATCTTGTTCAACTTTAGATTTGTCCCTGGTAACAGAGATTTCTCTCATTTTTTTTTATAAATTTGAGAAGCGGAAGAAGAAGATAATAGAAAAGGAAGAGTAAGAGAAGATTTGCTGTAGGGAACTGAAAGAGTAAGGGAATCATAACTTTGTTGGACTACTACACTCAATAATATGTATTTAGGATAAAAAGATAAAGGAAGAGAGAAACAAGATTGAAGGGAAGAAAATGGAAGACAAATCCCATCTTGAAAAAATGGATGGGTCCATAAGAGATCCCTCCAGTCTTTCCAGTAAAAAGTTAATAAGAGGAATATACCAGATAGGAGAATGCAAAAATTGTGCGCGTTCATTTAAATTATCGAGGTATAAAGGAAGGAAGATTTTTCACGAATTTTTAAGAATAGGAAGAGACATCTTCTATGGAACTTTTGATAAGGAGACAAATTCTTTAAAAGAAAAAGGATGAAAAAAAGAGGATTCTATTTCAACCCATAATGGCTGAGAAAGATCATCAGAAAGATAATCTGATAATAATGGGATAGAATGCATAAGAAAGAAGGAAGTATGATAGGAGGAAAAGTCCGGGAAGTTAACACCACCTAAATGTTTAGGACATTTAACTTTGGCAAGAGACATCCTAGATTTCTTGTGTTGCCACAAAAAATGTATTAAAGTGGAGTACATTGTTTTATAGCAGGATCTCGGGAGGTTGACCAGAAGATTGGAAATATAAAATACAATGATATGGACTAACATAATTTTGATAGAATCTAATCTACCCCACCAGGATAAAAATAAAGAATGACACCTGGTCTTAGAGTCTATAAGAGTGGGTTGCAAAGTTTTAAGATTAAGTGCAACCGTGCCTTTAATTGAAGGGGTAAACCATAGTCTTAAGTATTTAATTTTAGAGGGACTCCAATGGAAGGAAGAGGTCAAAAAATCAACATAAAAACAAAATGTATTAAGAGGAAGAATTTCACATTTATCAACATTGAGTTTATAACCTGATACCTTGGCAAAAGAAGAAACCTCACAAAGGAAGGATGGAATAGATGATTGAGGATTAGAAATAAATAAAAGAATATCGTCTGTATAAGCAGAGAGCTTTAGATGTTTATCACCATATTGGAATCCCGTAATATCTTTACTCAATCGAATTTTCATTAAAAAGGGTTCTAAAGCTAGAATAAAGAGAAGGGGAGAAAGAGTACAACCTTGACGGATGCCTCGGTATAAAGGGAAAGAAGAGGATACAAGACCATTAGCAAAAATAAAGGATCTAGGAAAGGAATATAATAGTGATATATAAGAAAGAAATTTTGGGCCAAATCCAAACTAAGAGAGAGTAGAGAGTGTAAATTGCCAATTGACCCTGTCAAAAGCTTTTTCAGCGTCCAATGCAACAGCGGCTAAGGAATGTTTACAAGAATGGGACTTACTAAGGACATTAAAGAAAAGACGGGTATTATTAGAAGATGACGACCCTTATTGAAACCACTTTGTTCCTTACCAATCAAATGAGGTAAAATTTTATCTAAACGGAGAGCAAGAATTTTCGCAAAGATCTTATAATCCAGATTGATCAAGTAAATGGGTCTGTAATTTTTACATAGAGTATGATGAATGAATGAATGAATGAAATGTGATTTATAACCGCGCAACTTAGCCCAGTGGGCGTCAAGGCGCCTGATCTTTATTTTCCTTGGGGAGAAGACAAATTAAAGCCTTGGGATTGTTTAGAAGTGATAAAAAATGAAAATAAATGATGAAGCTTAGAAAACAACAAGGCGGAAAAATGTAAGTAAAATTCTATTGTAAAGCCATCTGGGCCAGGAGCTTTACCCTTTTTAAGCATATTAATGGCATCCAAAATATCATTAGGAAGAATATCTTTTTCTAACAAAGAAAAATCTACCTCTGGTATTGAAGGTGCAGGAATAGAAAATAAGTAATTATTAATGTCAGTTGAGGAAGGTGAGGATTCAGGAGTGTACAATTTTTGATATAAATCCGTGAATTCAGATAAAAAATCTTCATCTTTGTGAAGGATAGAATTGGAAGACGACATAATAGAATCTATCTTCGTTCTCTCTTTTTTAACTTTAAGATAGTTTGCAAGAAGATTGCCAGCTTTATTTAGCGCAGTGTAATATTTGGCACTAGCTTTAAGGAGGTATAGATTTGTAGAATCCGTAGATAATTTATTGAAAGAAAGTGTAGCTTTAAGAAGGTTAGTCAAGTCGGACTGGCTTTTAGAGGAATACAACGTATATTCTAATTGCTTTATTTGGGAAGTCAGATTTGCTAAAACGTTAGAAGCTAGACGTCTTTTTTTGGATACAAAGGTAATAATGAAGTCTCTAGAGGCAGCTTTAAAAGTAGCCCATAGCATTTGAGGGGAAATCTGAGGAGAATCATTCTCTTTAAAAAGTAGGGATTCAAAATCAAGAAATGCTTTTGTGAAATTTATGTCTAAAAGAAGAGAATTATTAAATCTCCATCTCTTAACTCCTTTATTAGGGGGAAGTAAATCTAAAAGTAAAGAGACAGGAGCATGGTCAGAAATTAAAATTGAACCTATGTCAGAATGGAGAATATGTTGAGTCAAAGCTTTAGAGATAAAAAGGACTCCGGGACTGGGAAGAATGAAGAGGGGAGAAATATGTATATTCTTGTAATGTAGGATGACATAATCTCCAAGAATCAACAAGAGATCTTTGAGATATAGTGGAAGTAAATTGAGAGTGAGCATGGGAGGGTGAAAAACGAGTAGATTTCCTGTCTAGAAAGGGGCCCATCATCATGTTACAATCACCACCTACTATCAGATAATCATTGTTAAATTGCATGAGGGAAGAAAGAATTTGAGGCCAAAATAATTTATCATATGTGGTGGGGGCATATAAATTAAAAATAGTAAAAGGAATTTTGTTGACTTACAGAGAAACAGCAACCCATCTACCATCTGAGTCATTATTCTGGTTAATGAGGTGGATATTTAGTCTCGTATGGCAAAGAATTGCAACACCATTACGTTTCCCTGAGCCAGGAGAGGCAAAAATATGGCCTACCCAAATGCGACGTAGTTTGGAAATTTCAACATCTTTGATATGGATTTCCTGTAATAAGACAATGTCAGCTTTTAGGTGAGCTAGATGAGACAGAACACGTTGACGTTTAATGGGAGATCCCAACCCTTTAACATTCCAAGAAACTAAATTGACTGGCATTTAACGGTATATAAACATGAAGACCATAGAGGCAACCAATGAAAATGTACATGCAACAATATAAGCAACTGTATGCAATAGGATAAAAGAGACAAGAGGAAGCAATGAAAAGTAGCAGATAGAAAAATAGAGAAGTAAATATAATGAAAGAAAAGGTAAATAGATAGAGAGAAGTAAAAAATAAATAAAGATAGGGAAAATGAACAGAAAAGAAGTAGAATAAAGGGAGAAGAAAGGATAGAGAAGGGGAGAAGAAAACAGAAAGATACAATTAATATGAAAAATTTGCAACCAAAAACATACCACGGGGAAACAATATGAATAGGGGTGGTGAAGCCACATGAGGGAGGTGGAACGCTGATCGGAAGACTCCAAACGGGACAGCAAGGAGGGAGGCTACTACCAGGAGCTTAGAAGAAAAAGTTGTAAGGGACCACAGAACCTGCAACCAAAGAAATGAAAGATAAAAACGCTGTGCCTGGTGCTGGGGCGAGGAGCAAGACCGGACCACAGGTCCCAGGACTCTTGGGGGCACAGAGTGACGCCGCAGCCCTACATGTCCGCCCGCATCAGCAGAAATTGACCTCGAGCCTCCCGCTTCACGGGAGACACCGCGCCTGGTGCTGGGGCGGGGAGCAACACCGGACCCCAGGTCCCAGGAATCATTGGGGGCACAGAGTGACGCCGCAGCACTCCCTTTCCGCCCACAGCTTGATTTAAGTAAAAGGTCACTTCCGTTCCGCGGGATGCGCGTGGGCTAAGCCCGGGCAAAGGGCGGGCTGTCTGTGGCCGTCCGGGGCCAGAAGAGGCCGGGCTAGGCCACCCCTCATGGTGCTAGGAAGCTGGTTCCAGAATGAGTAGCTGGATGCTGAACGAGGACTAGGTGGAGAGGAGAAGAAGAGCGCTCTGTGACTTTGGGACCTTGATACGCAAGTTGACTGGGAAATCTGGTGTGGGGAACTCTGGTTAATGTTATTAATCGACACTTCACGTGGGTCAGATCTTGGTTGAGGAAAGGCGGAATAAGGCGTACGCGCTGGGAGTGCAAACTTTGGATGACTTTGTTGTACTTTCCATCTAAAGATCATGGCCGGTAAAATGAAAACGTGTTCGACCAAAGGAAAACTGAACTCTCCCCCAATGTTTTAGGCACCCTCTTATGATAAAAGTACAATTCTTCCCCCATTGGCACAGCCCACTGCAATTGATCGTATGTTGCGTAAAGCAATTGGGACAGTAGCGAGCGAAATAGAGCAGACAGAAAGGCGCTTGTCCTTGACACCATTAATGGATCTATCTATCTCGTCTCAGGGGTCAGTTAATGAGGTTATGGTTATCCCTCCCTCTACCCCGTTAGAGTCTTTTGACCAGGACATCCCTTGTGCTCAGTTGGTTAGTGGGTCAGACACGGTGGAATCCGTCCCTGGTAAACTAAGTGTGACTAACAAGAAACGAAGAGTCTGCCCGAAGATGTCTAGAATCAAGAAAACTAGAGGTAGTACCCTTTTATCGGTAGCAAGAAATGCTTCAGGAGAGGCCCGGGCAGAACAGGAACCCCAGCTGCCAGCCCCGCCAATCTGGATGGCACAGATAGTGTCTGATTTAAAACCCCATCTAGAGTCATTAATAGTAAGCCAGATAAAGCCTTTGGTTAGTAGGCTGGATAAAATTATGAATGAAGTAAAGAATAGGGGCAGTGCATTAGGTCCACCTTTGATTCCCACTAGTGTCTTGACTACGACTGACCCTAGCCTAGCTCATCAGACGGCCATGCCATTGAGCAGGACAGCCTGTAGGCAATCAATGTTAACACAAATTTCTAACACACAATGCTCCCCAGTGCAGCAGGATAGGGCCATGACCCACATGGAGAAAGCACCACATCCTGGGGAGGGCCCATCTATGCCTCCGCCAGAACAGCCAAATAATCAGACCCTAAATCTTAAAGTACCAGTGATAAACAAGACAGATTGTGTGCCCAATACATCTACCACTAATGCTCTACCCACCATTAACTTACTGCCAGAAGTGTCTCCCTACGTTGTAGTTCTCGCAGGGGCGCCGGACCTAAAGAGAGAGCAGAATGAGTCACACTTGGAATTAAGAAATAGGACCATACACTGGTTGAATCAAAACAGACCTATTGTAGGTAACAAAAATGGGGAAATTCTCCATGTTAGAAGGGTGAACTGGCTAGGCAGTAGGTGTAAAGACATAGCGGGTAACTGCATAATTGTAAATTTTAGGGACAAAAGAGTAGTGGAGCACATCCTTAAAAATGTGAGAGATAATGTTGCAAGCAGTATAAGACCCTTGCCACTAGGTTACTTTTATCCTAGACAACCTGTAGCAGATGATGGAACCCACTATTTTGGGAGATCAAGGGAGGGTATTGGGGGCAATTCAATTGGACAAATAGATTTAGTCCATTGATGTCCCTTGAGGACAATGATTGACTAATTAGACCCATGACCCCACAGAATCCCCCGTAAGAAGAATAGGTGGGAATATCAATCCCCAGGAATTGCGAGGGGTGGGGCTGATAGCGTCACATAAAACTGTTGCTATAGACCCCCCGTCTATAAAAGAGGTTTATACACCAACAGTACCTAGGGCGGAGAAATCAGTTAGGGCCCAAGAGCACCAGATCAGTACTATAGGCGGAGGCACCTTAGATAAAGATGAGTCAAGGGACATTGCACACACTCAAGTACAACAGGGCAGAGGGGCCCAGTTAGGGCTCATAAGGGCTGAAGAAGGGACTATTAATGTAAATCCTTGCACCCATGGACTAGTGGGTAAGCAGCTAGCAGATGGGGGAATAAAAATAATTTCATGGAATGTAGCAGGTTTGGCAAGTAAATTTGATAATAGTGAATGGCGGCTGTATATAAGCCGATTCCAGATTATCAGTTTACAAGAGACTTGGGTGGTTGATAACAGCCTCTTTTTTATATGACAGGGTATAAATGTTTCCACATACCGGCTCAGAAATCTAGATCAGGTAGAGCAATGGGAGGCCTGCCTATATATGTGGACTTAAACCTCCAAGGGACATGGACTAGCGTGGCCTGGTCATCCCATAATGTACAGGCCCTGTGGTTTGGGGGCAATGGGTTAAGGCTGATTTTGCTCAACGTATATAATGCGGGCGCCTCAAGAGATAATAATCCCATTTTACAAGAACTAGATTATAGACTGAGTCTAGATATTGCCAGTAAGAAAGGGGCTTTGGCTTCAACCACTTTAGTCATGGGCGATTTTAACTGCCACCTTTGCCCATGTTTGTTCCCCTTAGATCCAGAATGGTCCCGCTGCCCAGTCAAAAATGGCCCCCACTTCAATCATACACCAGAGGGAATGGCCCTTAGTAAACTCTTAGACAATCACGATCTTGAACACACAATTAATATGATAAACCTGGAGCATAATGCACCCTCCCGCCAACCTTTAAAGGGAGAGGGTGCTCATCATTTATTGATTATATTTTTGCATCCAGGCTACTAAAAAATTGGATTAAATTAGTGGGGATTGAGTGGTGCCCATTTAGTGACCACAACCCTTTGGTATTAGAGTTTATGTACCTGGGACGATGGAGGATAGGTCCTGTGGGGGGCATCTCCCTGAGGGCAACGGACCAGAGAAGACGGCTTAGGTGGTCAAAATTTGATGAGAAAACGTTCTACAAATCCCTGATGGATAAAGGAAAACTATCGATCGAGGATTGTCTAGACCCCGCAGTAGAAGGGCAATCACTAGTTAGAGCGTTCGGACAAGTAACTAGTGTAGTTGAGGGACTTTTAATGTCAAGCGCACCCATGAGAAACAACGTCATGCCGAGATGGTTTGATGGGGAATGTTCGCCCGCTCTAAGGAAATTAAAACATAGTTTAAAAAATAGGCCTAGGGATAAACAAAGAGTAGTTCAGTGTAGACAGGTATACAAGAGTGTGGTTAAGAAGAGGAAATTAGCACTCCAGGCGGAAGCATCGGCAGACCTAAGGGAAGAGGCGGATAGAAGGGACATAACCGAGTTCTGGAGTAAAACAGTAGTGCTCCGGAGATATCGACAAATATTTTGCCAGAACAGTGGTTTACACATTTCAAGGGTTTGTACAACCAAGCACAGGAAATTCCTTCAGGGGTGGGGCGGGTTGTCCAACAGGGCCAAGTAATAGACTTCACTTTAGATGAAATAACTGCTGGAATTAAGGGTACACCACCTGACCTGTACTTGTCTAATGTTGAGTTGTGGGCCCCAATTCTCACCAGAGTGACAAACGCCGCAACTAGGTCTGGTCTACCCCGGTCCTGGTCCACTGCTACGATGGTCCCGATTTTTTAAAAGGGCGATAGGGACAACCCTCAGTGCTATCGACCTATCTCATTGCTAGACGTCTCATCCAAGATTCTGGGCCAGGTAATACTTAATTGCCTTACTGAGTGGACCGATAACTATAACATAATCTTGGACATACAGTATGGCTTTAGGGCAGGGAGGTCCACAAGTGATCAATGCTTGAACCTTTACATGCTGGTTGCTAAATATACTAAAACCAGCAATGAAGCTATTTATCTGGGGTTCATGGATTTGGCAGCCGCTTTTGATCATGTTAATAGGGACAAGCTCTGGTCCCTAATGAGCAATTTGGGAATCGACCCTGGCCTGATTAACATCCTGAGAGAATTACAGAGGGATACCACCGCCAGAGTACGCTATAAGACGAATGGGGGAACACCGATCCGTTTCTGTGTACTAGCGGGGTGATAATTAGGTACATATGAAAGGGTCAGTGTTTATTACTTTTAGAAGCATCAAATGTCAAATATATACATTGCGTATCTCAAATCATAACCAGTCCAATGATTTGATGGACTGGTTATGATTTGAGATACTCAATGTATATATTTGACATTTGATGCTTCTAAAAGAAATAAACGCTGAACCTTTCATATGTACCTAATTATTGACCAGGTCAGATAGTTTTAGGGTGTACCCCGTTAAAACTTATTACTAGCGGGGTGAGGCAGGGTTGTATCCTGGCCCCTTTTTTATTTTCGCTCTATATTAATAATCTAGAGCAGGCTCTGATTAATTTAAAGACAGATTGTCCGAGAGCAGGAACGCGTCATATACCGGTACATTTGTACGCAGATGACGCAGTACTGCTAGCCCGTAGCCCGAAGAGCTTACAGATCCTAATTGACGGATTCGCTAAATTTATGGAAACCTTAGATCTTTCTGTGAACCTAAGTAAGTCATATGTTATGCTGGCAGGTAATAAACCTTGCACCAGTTTCTCTTATTGAGGAGGAAGTCACACATTAGAAAGGGTGCACTCTTTCTCCTATCTTGGCTTATTATTCGACAGTTCACTTAAATTCAACCCTTTGGTGGAGGACCGTTGTTCTAAACTAGTATCTTCAAATGGGGCAAATGCAAATTATGGGCGTAGACTGAGTCGCTGGTCCCCTGAACAAGTCATGAACCTATATAGTTCCATATGCTGCTCCAAAGTCATATATGGCTCTGAAGTGTGGGGTTTTGTAAATATTGACCAATTGCAGCAGGAGGAAAATACATTTCTTTGATCTATTTTAAAAATACCCCAGAGTTCCCCAGCTGTAATTGCTCATAGGAAATTAGGGAGGCCTTATATTGAGGATTTGGTTAAACTTAGACCTATCTTAGCCTGGATAAAAATATGGATAAACCCTGAAGCAACCATGAGTAGATAAATCTTAAAGGATTGCCTTGATAGGGACAAAAGTATGAATATCCCGTGGCTAAGATATTTGAAGAATTGCCTGGAAAGTCTAGGTTGCAAGGAGCTTTTTACAAACCCTGCAGTAATTGTATCTCAAGATAAGGCCAAAATAAAGAGATCTTTTTTGGACCAGGGAATCACACGCAGAGCAGCTGTTGTAGGGACCAAACACTCAGTAAGCGCCCATTGCCTTGTTAAAAGCACCGAGGGGATGGAACCGTATCTCTTTCTCATGTATAACGCCCAGGACAGGTTTTTTAATGTCTCGTTTTAGGCTCAATCTTTTATCACATCTATTGGCTGATCCGCCAGGTTTTACACTGACAATTGAGCAGAAGGGTGCCTGCGGCTGCGACAATAAGTCTCCGCAGGACACCCTTCATTTTGTACTTTTGTGTTCCTTTTATACAATACCCAGGCGTAGATTTTTGGTAGAAATTTTAAAACATGCCAAACTGAATCATGCTAAAGATGCTCTACATTTTCTGCAAAGGGCAAATGAGCCTAGGACACTCTGTTGCATCATGAATTTTATCAAAGTCTCGATTGAGATTAAGGGAAACTAGGGGGCAGGCTTGATACTGATTGTCGTATTGAATTTTTAATTTTTTTTTAACCCATGTGTAAAAACCAGTCAGGTTAGAGATAATGATTTAATTGTATTTTAACTTGAATATAATTGTGCTTTTATGGTGTTTTTTAATCACTGAATAAAGAATTACTGACTGACTGAAAGATAAAAACAGAGAATATCAATTACATACAAACAAAAAAGAATCTAGATAGACAGACAGGAGATATTTCATAAAACACAAAATACAAAATACAGAAGGGAGAAGTGAACAAAATCCGAGAGGAAACAAATAACAAAGAGAGAAACAGAATGAGTTCCTTATAGCTGAGGTATGTCCATGGATTCCCCTCTGCAACTATTCAGGAACTTTTGAAGTAATACAGGATCTTCATAGGCAGTCGTCTTGTTGTTATAAGTCGCTTTAAATATACAGTGGTGAAACACAACATATCTTGCATTTAAATTAGTTAAAGCAGGTCTCATGTCCAGGAATTTTTTCCGACGGTCTGCAGTCACCTTGGCGTAATCTTGGGCAAAAAAGAGAGAAGAATCATTCCAAGTGAGTTTACCACGTTGTTTGGCAGCATGTAAGACTTTGAGCAACTCAGTGTATTCCAGAAAATATAGTATAACTCCTCTGGGTTTCGTAGAAGATGAAGCAGAGCGAGGGAGTTGGCCAAGGCGATGTGCGCGTTGAATATTCAAAGACGGACTGGCTGGAAGCCCCAGAAGAGTTGGCAGAAAGGTTTGAAAAAGGGAGATGGGATTAGGGCCCTCAAGACCTTCGACTATACCTTAAATGCGTAAAATATTACGCCTATTTCGTTCTTCAAATTTTCTATTTGTTGCTTGAGCTGCACACTTTTTTGGGAGATGTGAGATACCTGATTTGTAAGACTTTGCACAAGGTCAAAACAAGACTCTAAATCATCCACTCGTTGTTCCGTGCGTGACCAATTGGTTTCCAAATTTTGTAGACGAGTATTAGTCTCTTCCATTGTAGTGTTTTTATCTAGGAACCTGAATCAATATTACCCTTTTATGCCTTTACACGGCTATAATCAATAATATCCATATAATGGCATAAGAATCATATCCATATTTCAGTAAATCGCCCTTGCAGTCCAAAGCACAGCAAAAGCCACTTCCTTAGATTCCTAGAAAGCACAACGAGTTCTTTCAACATACCATACCTCCAGGAACCTGGGAAATCCCCATGTGCTTTGTTTTGATTTGTAATAGAACTCCTGAGTAGCACTGTAAGAACGGCCAGTTCTTAGTGACATCTTTATTGACGTCTTAAGTCCAACCTTACATCAAACCCGGCACCTTTCAGGTATAAATATGCCAACGCTGCCTTAAGCAAACACACGGTGGTGAATTTTGGAGCCGAGCAGCTATCTACTTTCCGCGAGCCCAGCAGATGCGAGAAGCCCACGGACGCTGCCCCTCCTCTTTGACGCGCTGAGAAAGAAGCTGTCTTTTCTCCTGCCGGGAAAATCCAGACTCCGGCGTTTCCAGCCTACCCTTGCGGGTGACTGGGATATCGAGTCCTGAGAGAGAGATACCAGACCTCCTACATTCTATTCCCAAGGTACAGTGCTGACTAAACCCTTAAAGAGAATTCTTGAACCAGATTCTTGGCAAAACCTACTTAACTTAAACTGCTACTTATTTACTCCTTCCCAGTATTAGGCTTAGGTCAGGTACACCGGGGTAGGCATATTTAAAAGCACCAGTTGAGCACGTTAGCTAATGTAAATATGTATGTATATATTTTATCCATTTAAAAGTATTTTATGGCTAAGAAACCATATCAATGCTTTTACAGTATTATTTCATAATACTCCTGGTACTGTACGCACTTTACTTTATAATAAGTATTGCAATTGTGGCAATTCATTTCTCTTGCATGAGAAGGAAGACTGCTCAATAAATAATATCTTTTATTGAAAACGTCTGTCTCTCCATTCTCTGCACCCTGGTGAAACTAAGAACGCACGTCTGACTGAGTGAAATAATTGTCAATTGTTTTCACACGACTCTAGAGATTTACTCTTATTCTGAGGGGGCAAAGTTGTCATGTTTATGCGGTTGTCGGAAGCTGAATCCCTTCTTGTCTGAGCCAGAGAAGCTGATCCCTTCCTATTCAGTCAAGAAAGTTTCCAGTGACCTCTGAGCTAGCTGGCGCAAACCTAAATTAAGTCTAACATAGTCAGTAGAGACCTAAAAGACTTCAGTCCTACGTATACACTTCTGTTTATGTTATTCCAATGCACAGGGCCTATAGGGAAAATAGGAACTACACTACATGGCGCCCAACGTTTGGTAAGGCGATAAAACTAACGCAAGACGTTGGAGTAACTCTGTCGTGCTTTTTCACATAGACCCTTTTGCCCGTAAATACTCCAATAGACGTCTGGAGTGGGTGAAAAGTTAAAATCTGCCGAAACCTAGTAGGAAGAGATTCCTATGTAAAGTTTTTGGTTTAGTCAACGTTGAAGGATACAGTGTTCCAAAATATTGTGCACCTAATCTTTTGTCTCCTTGAGAACTAGATCTACAACAGAAAAACACTTCTGACAGACAATGCCAGATAGTGAAGACGAAAGAGAAGCAGCTAAATTAGCAGCTCAACTAATATTTATTTATTTATTTGTTTATTTTGAAGCTTATAGAGCGCGCGGCTACCTCCAGCGGGGGTGTCCCGGCGCTAAGATTACAGGAATATCACAAGAGAGGGTTGCCTAGTTCATGTCCATCCGAAAAGAAAACCAAGGGCTGCAGAGGAGCTCTTAATTAGCGTTTAGTAAACAGCCAGGTTTTTAGTTTGCGTCAGAAGACTTGCTCAGATTCGGTGAACCTAAGGTCTAGAGGTAGGCTGTTCCAGAGCTTGGCAGCTGTAACGGTGAAAGTTCTGCCGCCACTTCGGGTAAGCCTGAATCGGGGGACGTTCAGTAAGCGAAAGCTGTTAGATCTCAGATGTCTTACTGAAGATGATATCTTGAGTCGTTTGCTCAGATAGGCCGGGCCAGTTCCATGAATTGCCTTTAAGGCAAGGATCAGGGTTTTGAAATCTATGCGTCGGGCTATGGGAAGCCAGTGTAGCTCATCCCGGTAAGCTCTGACCGAGTTACGGGCGGGGATATTTCCAATAAGCCTTGCTGCTGCATTCTGAATGATTTGTAATCAGTCTATAAGATATTGGGGGGCGCCGGCATATAAGCTATTGGCATAATCAAGATGCGCCGTGATAAGTGCCTGGACAACCGTTTTGCTGGATGTCTGGGGGAGGTAGGGAAAAATCTTCCTGATCATACGCAACTTATTAAAACAGGCGCCCGTAACTTTATTTACCTGGGCTTTACCGGACAAGGTGTTATCAAATACGAAGCCAAGGTTGCGGGGGGACTGCACTGATATGGGTGGAGGATTCAGGACGGTAGGCCACCATAGGGTAGCAGGGGGAGTCGATTTCTGGCTAAAAAAGAGAACCTCAGTTTTATCAGTGTTTAGAGCAAGATGATTGGCAGCTATCCATGCGTAGATATTGCCAAGGCAGTTTCTGAAGTTGGAGAAGAGGGAGTCAGAATGGTCTCTGAATGAAAAAACAAGCTGAGTATCATCAGCATATGAGACCACCCTGACCCCCCATGACTCTACTACCTTGGCAAGCGGGGCCAGGTATGCGTTAAACAATAGTGGGCTCAAGGCGGAGCCCTGGGGCACACCACACAAGAGGGGTTTGTCCTCTGATTCAAATGGGTGCAACAGTACCCTTTGAGAACGTCTGGACAGAAAGGATTTAATCCATGCCAGAACTGTACCACCAATCCCCAGCTGTTGTAAACGGGCTGTAAGTATGTTATGGGATACAGTGTCAAATGCAGCGGATAGGTCGAGGGGGACCAACATGCCCTCCTCGCCCCTATCCACTGATTCCCTAATAATCTCAGATACTTCCAGCAGCGCAGTCTCGGTGCTGTAGCCGGTTCTAAAACCGGACTGAGAATCGTGCAGCAACTGATTTGTTTCAAGATACTGAGCCAGTTGTATCTGGACCACTTTCTCCAGTACTTTGGCAGGTTTAGGCAGGAGCGAAATGGGTCGGTAATTGCAAAATTGTAAGGGGTCTGCGTCGGGTTTCTTCAGAATGGGAAGTAGCCTAGCATGTTTCCACACTGAGGGAAATTGACCACGGGTCAAGGAGGAATTCCAGATGGAGAGGAGAGGATTAATTAAGACAGGGGCAAGATTGCCCATCACTTTGGCAGGGACTGGGTCTAAAGGCGAGCCAGACTTGACTTTATAAAACAACGACAGGGCTAAGTCAGGGGTTAGCTCACTGAAAGAATTAAAAGAGCAGTGAGAGGGATATGGAATATCAGATTGGTGGTTGGGTGAGGCGGAGTCAAAGGAGGAAGAAAGTATAATGATTTTTTCCTGAAAAAAGTCAGAAATTCCGTTGCACAGGTCTTGAGTAGGAACAAATTGGGTTTTCATGGCAGGAGGATTCACAAAATCCTTCACAATGGTGAAGAGAGTTTTGGAGGAGTTCTGCGCCTGTTGGATGAGTTTTGAGAAATAAGCTCTCATCGAGGAACGTTTAAGTTTTTGGAATTTGTTTAAGGCAGATTTATAGGCCAGTTTGGCCAAAGGATCATAGTCCTGGCGCCATTTGCGTTCCATCTGTTTGCACTTACTCTTTTCCTCACGAAGCTCAGGGGAAAACCAGGGGGCAGAGGGGCGAGATCCGGAGGAAGTCAGAGTGACAAGAGGGGCAATGGATTCCAGAGCAGAGGTAAGGGCAGAGTTATATCTTGCCGTTTCCTTGTCAAGATATTCCAAATGATTAAATTGAAACTGAAAACGGGAATCAATGGACTCACAGGTGACTTTGGTCCATTTACGACCTCTGTCTCTGTTGAGGGAAGAAGGGGGGGGGGGATGGAATAGTGATAACAAAGGGCAGAAGGAAATGATCTGCCCAGGTGAGGGGGAGGGGAGGAAGGGCAGAAATACCAGGATGATTGGTGAAAATAAGATCAAGTGTGTGGCCTGCTTTGTGAGTGGGGCCTTTAACTAATTGGGACAAGGTAAGTCCTTGTAAGGTTTCCAGAAGAGAGGATGCTTGGGCACAGGACGGATTATCAATATGGAGATTGAAGTCTCCCAGCACTGTAAAGTGGGAGTGCTTAAGTGAGAAGTCCGCAATTGAGTGCGTCAGAGCATTGAGAGAAGAGACGGTGGCTGCGGGGGGATTGTAGACCAGGATCCGGCAAAGATGATACTTGCGGAGTCCATGATCGTAAAGTGCATGGCTTCAATAAGGCCGGGATTGGGAATTTTTGAGATATTCAGTATAAGGTGGGATTTCGCAATTACCGCGAGACCCCCACCGGGTTTGGAATTATCTCGGTTAATGCCTAATAGACGGTAGCCAGGGGGAGTGGCCAAGTTAATGTCCGGTTTGGACGAGTCTTTGATCCAAGTTTCTGTGAGGAATAATAAGTCCCAATTGTGAGTGTCTAGCGATAGCCAGATATCAGAGGAATGTGCAGGAAGAGATCTGCAATTAATTAAGGCTGCTTTTAAGGTGACCGGGGCTGGCAGTGAGCAATCATGGATTGATGAGACGGTTTAATAAAAGCAGGGATAGAGATGTTACATCGTGAGCAAGAATATGAAATAGTTTCCAGGCTTTGTGGGTTACAACAAGTTGCGGGTTGCAAGCGCCTTGACGTAGGTATAAGAGTTGATCAGAGGACCAGGAGATTGTTGGGGTGCGAGATGCAGGGGGTCTGGCGCTGGGCGTGGGCCCGGCGCGGACGGGCGCAGACGGGCTTGCCTTAGGCACGCCCGCTGCGCCCGCCCGCTGTGCGGGCGGGATGAGCCCTTCCTTTTATCCAGGTCCATCTGGCGGTGGGAGGAGGGTGGGAGGCGTCCAGGAGCTGGAGCGCTACCCTGCCTCCCCCCTAGATGGCAGTTCCGCGTTCTCCCAGCCGGCAAGAGCGCTGTGCTCGGCTGCGCCGGGGGAGAGAGAGCAAGGTCGGGACCCCTGAGATGAAGAAATCTCGTCCGGTCAGGCAGAGAGGTCTGTTTCCGATTTAGAAATGCTTCTATTAAAATATTTACAATAGAGGATGACACAAGTCTCCTACAGAATGACCGGAATGCTATCCTCATTCCGGTCAACATAAGAAAAACTATAACTCTAAAACTTAGAGAAAACGGACTGACAGCACGAGGTGGTACAGTCATTTTTGTGATAGAGGCACACGAATATCGGCAGACAGAGGTATTCTATTCATGGATAAACTTTCCGGCGGCAAGTGCTACAACACACGAATTCCACAATTACAAAATAGAGGAACCTCCGGATGAATACACTCCTTTCGAGGAGATTGAAATCCCATTCAAATACCAAGAGCACCTGCTCTGGTTTAAAGGTGTCCTAAAACATAATGATCACATCACCAGGCTCGGTCCACTAGGTAGACCAGGAGCAACGTGGCCGGTTCTAGCCAGCAACACACCACATCCAGACATTGAAAAAATGTCAGACACAGAACTTTTAGCCCAGCTAATATTACTAATTAAAATTCACAGACAGTTAGTACAATATGTAATGAGGACTGAAACAGTCCAACCAGCAGTTAACATTCAACAGCTGACCCCTCATCAGGGGAACACAAATAAAATTACACCACAGAACATACAATCATGTCTTGGCACAAATAAAATTACACCACAGAACATACAATCATGTCTTGGTAAAACACCCGCAAAACGGGAACAAATTCCATTCTGGCTAGCACAAAAAATAACTCAGATAGAGGCAGTATTCCCAAATACTACCCCTAGTGAGAAACACAGAATTCTGACTATCTGCCTTCCAATGGGGGTCGCACCACATGTGGAAGACTGTGACACTTGGGGTACAGCCTTTGCTTCCATTTACACAAAAATACATGGTGTTCCGACAGATTCAAAATTAATACGGTCCAGAACCTGCTTTAACTCTGAGTATGAAATTACTGAAAGACTTCAAGCAGGTCTCGGCTATATTATTAGCCAACATAAAAGGTGAAGCGGCATCTGAGGCGATCCGCCAAAAATTGAAGGAAACAGATATAACAGACCAACCAATTGAACTTGCCAGAATCATAGCAAAATCGTATGAAGAACTAGGTGGAGATAGTTTGGGTGGGAAACCGGTAAAACCCCAACTACTTGAAAATCCTGAGAAAATATTTATTACAAATAATGTAAACACTCAAAAAAGAGCTGGGGTGGAAATAAACAATCCAGTCCCAAAGAAAGAAGATTCCAGTTCAGAGGAAGGTCTCCTCGGCGGAGAGAAAGAACTCCAAATCGAAAACACCCGTCTCCCCAAAGGGAGCACTTTGAGAAAAGATACAACCTTAGAAATAGGGATAATCTGAAGAAACCTGACAGATTTCAAAGTAATGATACACGTCCCTCTCGAACTTTTTCGCAGAAATCGGAAAGAAGAGGACGGTCGGAACACAGGGAAGAGCTCGCTAAGTCCAAAGACAAGGAACCTGCTCAAAGTAAAAAATTACAATTTCCAAGAAAGAAGGTAGCCAGTATTAAAATAATCGAACATGCCGAGAATACTGAGGACACAGCTGAAAAACGGAGAGTGGGCACAGACAATGCTAGACAGTGCAGCAGAAATCAGCATAGCTCGCAAGATCCTGATGAATCATCTGGAGACAGTGGACACAAATGAATACATTCAAGTGGAAACTGCAGATACCAGAGTTAGCGAACCTCATAAAATATACAAAATAACACTACGTATAGAGGGAGATAAGACTAGGAAAATAAGGGGTCTGTTTTGGGATAATCTCTCAAAAGGCTATGACATCCTATTAGCTGAAAAAGACTGGCCACCAGAGTTTGTCAGGGAGTGCCCTCATAGCGAAGAAATGATTATGCCTGCCTTCTCAAATCATATTCCAATCCATAGAAAATAAATATATGCAAGAAAATGGGCAGTAGCTCAAGCTCATGTATTATATAAAAATCATGTAGAATGGGATGAAGACTACCCTCCTCACAGAATCCAGTTAAAATGTGAACCAGCTGCACAAAGGCAGTACCCAATTAAGCATGAAGCTAAAAAACAGGTCAGGGAGATTTTAGATCAACTTGAATACCAAGGGGTGATTGAAACATGCACCTCTCAAATGAACAATCCTTTGTTTCCTGTCTCCAAACCAGACAATTCGTATCGTCTAGTCTTGGACTACAGACACCTTAACTCATGTTGCAAAACATTTGCGGTACAAAATTTGCACAGTGCGGCACTAATGAATAACATAGTTCGCAAAATATACAAAACAACATTAGACATTTCTAATGGGTTCTTTTGTCAGAATATCGCACCTGAAAGCAGGTATTTAACCGCTTTCTCAATAATGGGGTCACAGAAAATTTCTGCCGACTCCCACAGGGATTCAAGAATAGCCCAGGATTATTCTCAGCCAGAGTAACAGAGTTACTACAAATGTATGACGATGAGGCATTATCTTATGTCGATGACATCTATCTCACAGACGACGACTTGGATACTCACTTGAAAAGAGTGAACACCATAATACTTGGGTTCGCAGCAGAGGGTTACAAATTCAACTTTAAAAAGTCACGAATAGCCCATCTGACGGTCCTGTTTTTAGGATACGAATTATCAAGTGAAGGCAAAAGCCTAGCAGAAACTTTTTAGAGAAGTGTGCTGTACTCCAAGCACCAAAAACGCTGAAGAATCTACAATCGATACTAGGCTTCCTGAATTTCGGAAGAACTTATATTCTCAATTACGCAGAGAGGGTAAAACCTCTCTTCGAATTCATAAAACCTGATTTTAAACTAATCAACTGGACTCAGAAACACACAGAAATTTTGAGATCACTGCAAACAGACATGTGAGCTAAAACAAAATTAGAATCATGTGACAATACACGCAATCTTGTAATCCGAGTCATCCCAGGAAGATGCAGATTCACCTACCTGACCTCTAATGAGGGAGAAACGGTACCAATAGCTTACAAATCACATTTGTACACACAAACAGAGAAAACATTCAGTCTTAAAGAAAATACTGTGAAGGCAGTACAGACTGCTGTAGCTAAAGAAAGAGCCCTAGCGCAATGCAAAAGGATAACTGTTTTTATAGCAGAATCAGCCTTTGAGGCGTTATTCAGCCCAGTGAATCTACAAACTATGGCACTAGATCCTAAATGGATTCAGTGGGAAAATTCTCTTCCTGCAGACGACGTGACATATAATTATGTCCAGAACATGAAAAACTGAATGAGCTAAAATATGAAGAAGAATATCCTCTGCCAATCGAAATTCTGCCTCTACAACAGTACTCTTGTATAATCTATACGGACAGATTTGTACAACATTACAATGTAGAAGATAAATCCTACAATGCAGCCTTCGCGATTATTAAAGGTCGCTGGCTCTGTGGTAAATTCAGACCAAAAATAACAAAAACTGAATCACTAAGAAACTGTTCGGCTCAGCGAGCTGAAATCAGATCTTTAAAGATGGCGCTTGAGAATGCCGAACGTGAATTCCTGACACTAATAGTGTGCGATTTGCATTCCTGCGTCAAATCTTACAATTTTGATTTGCAGAAATGGGTTCAAAACAATTACAAAGATGAGACAGGTGCCACAATCAAGAATAAAACGCTTTGGGAACAAGTAGTTTTTTTACAGAAGGAACAACAAAAGACTCACGTGATACATACACTGAGTCATCAACGTGATGGCGTTCACGTTGCAGGGAATTCAATGGCTAATACAGCCACAGCGGAAGCAACTCAACTGGCTTCCGTAGCCACAAAAAAGCGTTCAGAAAAATACATAGACGAGGAAACTATGCTGGCGGTAAAAACGTCCTCAAAAGGCGACAGTGCAGCACTACCCGTGAACTATCCACTCAATTATACATACGCAATTGACGCAAACTCCGTTCCTTTTGCTCGAATCCCTGGAGTGGGGGATAGGGTAATTCCAAACATGAACAGGAGAGTCTTATTAATAGCAGACGCACACATGGGTGAGGGTCCAAGGCACAAACAGATCAAAGAATCTCTGATAGAATTACAATCAGAATATTGGTGGCCGGGGATGAGCGTGCAACATCATAAGTTTGCAATAAACTGCCAAGACTGCAGCAGAGATCGCAGTGGTGAACTTCCGTGCCCCTTGGTATAGTTAGCATAAGCCTATCTACACGTAAAAACCCATCATCACAGTAATCCCATTTTCAGACTAATATTCACTTAAAAGATGTGGCCCCAGCGCTCGGCTGATGCCAGAACTGTTATAAAAGATTTGCGAGTCTTTATCGGCACATACGCAATAGCCATGCTACATTCTGACCAGGGTCCTGCTTTTAGCTCTCGGATTACGAAATATATGGCCCGGTCGAGCTCTTGAAATATCCACATCAATTCAAGGTTTCATTAAGTGACTTTGTAAAACCAAGTACATTTTCTGATGATTGGGACTTTGAGAGCATTAATAATATGATATCAGATTTAGTAATATCAGCAAAATTTACAGAACATGATTATTTACAGGGTTCATCGAACTATGAACAGATGTATTGCTACAACCACTATGCACACCACTATTTGCATAAATCTGCTCAACCTGGAAATATTTTTAAATATAATCAGTGGGAACATTGTGCAACACCACCTAAAAGCAGTTCAAAAACATTTTATGAGAAATTCCCATGCTTCTCAGGGTTTAACACAAGTGATGCAGAAACATTTTATTATAAACTGTTAGATAAAACAGGGACAAAAAACATGCTGACAAATACTAAACTGATTTATTCGGAAATGTTTTATGAAAAAAAGATTACTTTTGGTTTTGATTTCTGGAAAAATAACATTGAAACAAAAACCATCTGGGGAACAAAAGAATGGCAGGTCAAGGATTAGAAGCAATATTTCGAGCCTGCATGATCCCAGAACAAATAATGTTTTTGAATGACACAATTCAACAGACTACCTGTCTTGGCCTAGCCAAGATAAAAGACTTAAACAAACCGTCTATTCCAAAGCCAATACCTGATAACACAACCACAGATATTGAGATAGACGTATCCCAAATTTTACACCAAAACAGAACACATCCTGAATGGAAAAAGTGGGTAATCTGACCAGACCAGACCCTAGATATTCCCAGAGACAACATCCAGGGATAGTAACAACATACAGTGTAGGGAAATTATGCCTTGAATGGCTACACACATCCACACTGGCAGAAATTAAGCAACACTTGACTTTACTTAAATACGGTGCTGACTTGCGCGATTTCATAATGGGACCACGCAAACAGCGCCAAAAACGTTTCATAGCAGCTAGTATATATGCGGCGTACAACGAGGCATGGAAAGTAATGCAAATTGAAACAGCAGAGAAAATACGAGAAATTGATCGTATTAATTTGGAAAAATCGCTTTCTGTTGTGGACAATGGGTTAATGACTCTGTCCTCCAGAATATATTCACTGGACAGTATTGTATCATCTGCTATCGATATAATAGATCAGGACTTGCTAATGTTACAACATGGTCAGTTCCAATTACGTTCTATTGTACAGCTAGGCTGGGCGTTGCAAAACCTGCGTTCAGGCTATGTGCCTTGGCGTTTAATCAACACAACGTCATTGTTTTCTATCTTTAACCTTACTGATAAACAAATCAGTTTGGCACAAAAAGGAGCAGACTATACGATTGTGAGCATTGAAAAACTCGAGAGATTACCATTGACAATGTCAGAAAGACCTGTCATTGAATGGATAATACACGGAATAATCACAATTCCGATAACAACTTTCCAATTTAAAAAATGCCAGGAGTATATATCAGTAGGCCAGTATGAAAGGTTGGGTAAAGGGTACATTAAGTCATCATGGAAATTACCTTATACACACACATGTTATAGTAACAAGGACAAAAATGTATTTCTTAGTGGTAATAATTGCAAACAGTCACTAAGCGGTATACTTCTGTGCCAAGGTATTATTTTACATGGGGCCTGTGAGGGGTCTTCAAATAACCTTTCATGCCACCAGCAGGGCACACCTGCAACACAGATAGAGCCATTCTTTAGACAACTTTCTAACGGGAGTTACATTCTAATAACGGACCACAGCTGTTGTGGCATGGTGCCAGGGAAAGCATATCTCGTAAGCGTTAGTTCCATGGTCACTTGCTGAATGCAAGTAATGTATCCAAACGGCCCTCAAGATACTGAGGCGATGATTTGGCCTCCCTTGAATATCTCTTCTATACGAATTGATACTTTAAGCAGAATGAAGTCTGTGCTTTTACAGACAACAGTGCCTATAACGTCATCAAAAGAAACGTATGATCTGCAAGTTGCAAGGACGAAAGCAGAAATACATACCCTTTTATCAAAAAATTGCCCCGTGCATTTCATAGAAATGCTAAGCCAAATCCTAAACATGTCAGATGCCAGTGGTATCGCACATGTATTTAAGATAATTTTTTCGGGACTGTTCACACCCTTCGAAGCAGTCCTGGGCATCTTTCCAAATTTTGTCCATTCGGTCTTTGACGGCCTATCACTACTTTTGGGACTCGTAGCAGGAATTTTATTTTTGGTCCTACTGCTCCGATATGGCAAGCCAAAAAGCAGACAAGACTCCAGCAACAATGGAAGAAACTATCCTAGCTATACGCTATCGGGACCGCATAACTAAAGTCCTTGGATTAGCCCGGCAAAGAGATCTGAATATGACCTGGTTTCTTTCATTCAGACCTATATGGCAGAACTGCATCTTACCTGTGTTTCGATGTATGCTATCGGAGAAGAATGCGTGTAGGACACCTGTCTTACACTACAATCAGCAGTACCAATGGATGTCGATACCTTGCTAAGTCCTGTAACGGCTCATGCATCGTGTTGTCCCCAGCGGTTACCAATCCTGATGACGGCATTCGTTGAAACTTCACCACTACGATTAGGTGGGAGTGAAGCAAGAAATGAGAGCAACATCACCCAGGTACGACCTTCTGTGAGCATTGCTGAACCTAACATCGATGATAGCAACCATGCAGAAAACTGTGCTATTGCAGCATTATCAAACTTGGTTGAACTGTCACCTGAATATGTAGACCAATTTTTTGCGACTCTGTCTGAAATGATGTTCTCCCCTGAACAAAAAGAATAACTTTTTAAGCAACGAGCATACAGCGTTCCCATGAACTCTGAATTCGGCCTTCGAATTTGATAAAAGCAAAGCTACTGAAAACATTTGGAACTATTTTTTCCCCTGACGAAAAATTCCTTTTTCCAAAACCCAAAATATTTACCTTTTTTTGGCACTTGTACTCTGCTTACAGAAGAACTATTCATAAAGAACAGAGCTTCTATTTTTAGGAACTTTAGAGACAATATTACCTCAGCCTCTAGCACATCTACAGCAGTTGCATTTATATGTGATGAAATAGTCTTGCCCTTCTTTTCTGTATTAAGAGCCGTTTCATGTGTAACTGTTCGCAAATCGTACAGCTAAATATATATGTGCAGTTTTAGTGAATGATTATACTGCTTAAAAAAGTACAGTACCTATGATCTTTTCATGTATTCCGCATACACCATTTCGAATGCAAAATGTATTTTGGGGTGGGTTGAAATACACATGCACCTTTATTGCTTAGTTTTAGTAATTGATGGACATTAGATCGTGGAGTGGGTGTAGTGTTTTTATCTAGGAACCTGAATCAATATTACCCTTTTATGCCCTTACACGGCTATAATCAATAATATCCATATAATGGCATAAGAATCAGATCCATATTTCAGTAAATCGCCCTTGCAGTCCAAAGCACAGCAAAAGCCACTTCCTTAGATTCCTAGAAAGCACAACAAGTTCTTTCAACACACCAAACCTCCAGCAACCTGGGAAATCCCCATGTGCTTTGTTTTGATTTGTAATAGAACTCCTGAGAAGCACTGTAAGAACGGCCAGTTCTTAGTGACATCTTTATTGACGTCTTATGTCCAACCTTACGTCAAACCCGGCACCTTTCAGGTATAAATATGCCAACCCTGCCTTAAGCAAACACAGGGTGTTGAATTTTGGAGCCGAGCGGCTATCTACTTTCCGCGAGCCCAGCAGATGCGAGAAGCCCACGGACGCTGCCCCTCCTCTTTGACGCGCTGAGAAAGACACTGTCTTTTCTCCTGCTGAGAAAATCCAGCCTCTGGCGTTTCCAGCCTACCCTTGTGGGTGACTGGGATATCGAGTCCTGAGAGAGAGATACCAGACCTCCTACATTTTATTCCCAAGGGACAGTGCTGACTAAACCCTTAAAGAGAATTCTTGAACCAGATTCTTGGCAAAACCTACTTAACTTAAACTGCTACTTATTTACTCCTTCCCAGTATTAGGCTTAGGTCAGGTACACCGGGGTAGGCGTATTTAGAAGCACCAGTTGAGCACGTTAGCTAATGTATATATGTATGTATATATTTTATCAATTTTAAAGTATCTTATGGCTAAGAAACCATATCAATGCTTTTACAGTATTATTTCATAATACTCCTGGTACTGTACGCACTTTACTTTATAATAAGTATTGCAATTGTGGCAATTCATTTCTCTTGCATGAGAAGAAAGACTGCTCAATAAATAATATCTTTTATTGAAAACGCCCGTCTCTCCATTCTCTGCACCCTGGTGAAACTAAGAACACACGTCTGACGGAGTGAAATAATTGTCTATTGTTTTCACACGACTCTAGAGATTTACTCTTATTCTGAGGGAGCAAAGTTGTCATGTTTATGCGGTTGTCGGAAGCTGAATCCCTTCTTGTCTGAGCCAGGGAAGCTGATCCCTTCCTATTCAGTCAAGAAAGTTTCCAGTGACCTCTGAGCTAGCTGGCGCAAACCTAAATTAAGTCTAACATAGTCAGTAGAGACCTAGAAGACTTCAGTCCTACGTCTACACTGCTGTGTATGTTATTCCAATGCGCAGGGCCTATAGGGAAAATAGGAACTACACTACACCATATGAGGCTTAAGCACACGAATTTCATCAAGGACAAGCTCCATAGAAATGGTGGATGGTAAACCGGTAGGAGAGGGAGGGTTCACTGTTAGACGTTTGCCAGAGGTAGTTGTCGATGCCAGAGGTACTTTTGAACCTTGCGTTGCCCCTGGGCGAGAGTTAGAAAAAGCAGAGTTTTTAGAGCCCACAGAGTCACTCATGTTATCATCCACGGAATCAGGTAAAACACTGAAAGGGTTGAAATCATCAAAATTCGCCTCCTCAGACTGAATGGAACCTTTACAGTTAGTGCGAGATGTCGCCATGAACGACAGAAAGAAGAGACACTTTTATGATGTCAAAATGGATGAGGAAACTCTTATCGCCAAAAGGAGAATAATTAGATCCAAAAGCAGCTACATAAACAGAAAAGTCAGTTGCTGGTCTAAAATGCTGCAAAGCTATGTGGTAACATCAAAAAACTGGTGCCATTTTGTAAAAGGAGAACATTTTCTGTGAGGAAAACAGCCTCTCACAGAGTAATAGCGGTAAAAACGCGAGCACGCCCAAAAACAAAATGGCGACCGGGATGTCGCATTGAAATACGGCACGAAAAACGGTTAATAAAAGAATCTTGGGCTCACCCTGCGCTTTCTACAAGCTTTCATGGGAGGCAGCACTGGTTCCGCCAGCAGGAAAGACGAGTTCCGAGGTCCGCAGAAGAAAATAGACGCCTGGAGCCGTCCAGAAGCCTCACGTCCCGGCAGAGCTCCCTAGCACAGCGGCCATCACCTAGGGCTCCAAAGCCACGCCCCTCCAAGTTCCTTCATATAATCTAAAAAATTAGATAGTAAAGATTGGAGGGCCAGCGGTCTTCGGGTTATGAGAACAGCGTCATCGGCGTAGAGGAGGGCTGGGACAGGGGGTGTTCCTATTTGTGTAAGATTTCTAGTAGACAAAGCTAGTGCTTTTTTAATATTAACATATTTTCCTATTATAATGTTTAAATTGAGGCTCTGCTCTACCGTGCCAATCCCTGGGCAAAAACCATAATGTAGATCTGATAAGCTATTTTGAGATTCTGCCCAGTCCTGGATCCTCCTTAGGAGGATGTGGCCTACTACTTTGACAAGCGAATCAAGCAGTGATATAGGTCTGTAGCACGCTGGGTTAAGACAGTCTCCTTTTTAGGTTGAGCCTAACGCAGCGCGCATGCACTGCTCTATGGGAGGCTTCTTGTGAGCACTCCACACTGTGCCTAAACTTCTCAGTGGTAGTTAGTTAACTCCCACATGTTCTATTGGCCTTTGCATGTGGCTTTCAGTAATGAAAGCACACAAAAGGCCAAAGACGGCTGCATGTCCCGCCTTTTCTTTTAACGTTAACTCCCCTGGCATAGGGGGCTTGGGAGCGAGCAGCGACGCACATTGTGCCAGCTGCATACCTTCCTTATCGTGATCGTGGCTCATGTTCCTAAGTAAATAAAGAAGCTCGCTTTCGCGGCCACACTTGTTTTGATCTCACTACCTCTCTCCATTTCCCCCTACCCTTTTCTCACCCCCCTTTCCCTTATTTCCACTCTCGGTACAACTCTCCCCCTTTTTGTTTTAATTTTCAGGGCTCGCTCTCTTTCTTCACTTCTCTACACCTTCTGGTGAGGTTTTGTGCCAGTTCTGTTTTCCCAATCTCTAGATTTCTTTCCTGATTTCAGTGGCACTGCCTCTCTCGCCCCTTTCCTTTTCCTCCTCTCAGCTGCTCCTTACTTCCACCTCCTCCCCCCACCCGGCCGCTCCAGCTCTTACGGCTGCTCTCTCTTCCCCCTCCTTTCCGCCTCTCCATCTTCCCTCTCCCTCTGCTCCCACTTCTGACACATGTACATTATATTCTCACATGAAATAAAGCCCGACATGTTCCTGCGATGCAGCATATGCCAAAAACAACACCTCTGCAGCTGCGGTGAGCATTCACGTATTTACGGCTAATTGCGCGTCCACAATACTATAAGCAGAACAAGAAGATCTGGGGCACCACCATTCTACTAATTATCCCCAAATTCTCCACGGACCACCCTCCGGCGTTTTTCCCAAAGTAACTGCTCTTATTTCACACTCTCCAGTCTCGTGTGGTATACCCCTCCAACCAGCCTTTAGTGGTACTCAACCCCTAGCAACTCCAGAGATCTTCTTGCCATTCCAACTTTTCACGGTTGTTCTGTCCTACCACTGTCCCAGTGCGTTTCGATCATGGGAATGCCCCACCATAGGATGGTCACAATCTCCCACAGAGTTTGCTCCTTGCTGCCCCTGCTGTGCAATCTCCAACAGTATTCCCGCTCTATCAGCTCCCAGGTGTAATACAGCCTTAGCCCCCTCCTGTGGTATTCCTGCCCTGCAGCCTTCCATAAAGTTCCTGTCCCATCACCTTGAATGGGATTTCTGCATTACCGGTATCCTGTGATATTCATGCACTTCCACCCTCCTGCCTGAAAAGCCTTCTGTGGCATTCGTCTGTGTGGCCTAAGGCTGATAAGGTCCCAAAGGTGAGACCTATTGGCTATGCCAATGCTTTTTTAATTTGCTTCAGCTCCCTCGCCATCCCTAAACCAATTAACACCCTTAGCTGCCTTTCATGCTTTGGCTGCCCGGTCCTGTTTCGCTTTTCTGATGCTGTTTATACACCCATGCTGTCTCTCGTTGCTATTTTACCCATCCTCCCTGTGTCCGCACTCCTCCCCTTCCTAGTCATTGCTTGCTTTGTTTGCTGCTAATTGTCTCCAGAACGGTTTCTGTCTGTTCCTTGGGTATATATGTCACTAGACCGATTTAGGCAGATGACTTTCGATTTTCATAAGCAAATCCGGCTTTGTTGTGGCCCTGATGTTTTTTAAAAATATACCATATTCCTGTTGACTCTATCGCCGCTTTATTGATCACTGTGCAGCTCGCTCCAAAGCATCTCTTCCCCTCGCTCCAAGCTTTCTTCCTCAGTTGGCTGTTTTCTCCCTCTAACTATCCAGTTGCCTTTTCCCTAATTCTCTCGCTGCCACTTCTCCCTCTGACTTCTCTTCCCTCTCTCTCTCCTTCTTTCTAACTATTTGCTTCCTTAACTTTCGTAAGACTCTTTTTTGCTCTCCCACCATTCTCCCTTCCACACTTCTCCTTTCTCTCTCTCTTTTTTTCTAGCTCGCCCACCTGCCTCTCTCCATTATAAACTTCTCCCACATCCCTCTCCCAGCATTCTGATCCACCTCTTCCATAACCCCTCTGCAGTGGTGTCATTAAAAATGATGGGTTACCTGATGAGTGTGGTGAGGGCCCCCAGGACTCATTAATCTTGGAGATTTATCAGGCCCTAGGCTAAACTGTTTCAGGGACAGAGGCTGCCCACTCCATGGCCCCTCACCACGTGAGTGTTGTAGGTGCCTCCGTTACACCACCACTTCGACCATTTTACTCTCACATTTGGTCCCCCCGAACTCATTCCCTTCACTTTCCCACATTTTTCACCCACCTCTGTCTCTCAGACCTGCCGCTCCCATAGATGTTTCTTGATGCAAGTATTCATTCTTGAATCAGACTGCATGATCCAGTGTGTAGTAATCGTATAGCTCTTCAATCCCTGGTGGCACAGCACCCAGGATAATGTGCAGCACTGCTGAAAACTTAGAAGGTCCCAAAGGCGAGGCCTATTGGCAATGGCAATGCTAGTTTACATATTGGGGCGATAATAGAAGTGCGCCAATCTGGCAAGAAACCTTCAGTGCAGCCTGCCCTCAATGCTAATCCAGGCACCCAAAGTTCTGTGTTAGGCTTATAAATATCTAGTGGTATTGCATCCGGTACCGGCGATTTGCAACACTTACTTTCTAGCATTGCCTTATTAACTTCTTCCAGTTTGAAAGGTGTAATAGCGGTGGTATGCAATATGGGAGTGATATCATTATCACTGTAACCGGTTGCGGTACTAGTGTTGCATCGGATAGGGAGTAAGTATGAGAAAAGTGCCGTATCCATTCTTCCTCAAGAATGGCAAGCTCCACCGTAGGTGCCTCGTCCGTTGCCAGGGGAGAAGAGGTAACTACCTGCCAAAAGGCTCTATTATCATTGCTTGAACTTGCTTCCTGCAACTACGCCCAAGCCCTCTCCCTCAGGCGTGGTTTTCTCCAAACCACTGCTTGCTTATGTTCGGCTCTACATTTCCGTACCTCTATTATCCTCCTTGGTGTCTTATGTAGATCTTCCTTTAATAGTTTATGGGCTCTAGTACACAATGGATCAAACCACCCCATCTCCTTTAGTTTTATCTTCTCTCTGTTAACAGCAAGACCCTCCCTAATATCGTCTGTAATGGTCATGAAAGCAGTGATGATTTCATCGTTTGCCGTGGTCTCATCAAGACAATGGTCGAAAGACCCTTTTTTATTACTTATCGACTTTTTAAGAAAACCTCCTGGAGCAATCTGGGCCCAGCGTAAATAGGAACCGTTACTCGCTGCAAGTTCAATTTCTGTTGCTTGTACCATAAGTTTACCACGTTTCTTTTTAGAAAATAAAACTGTATTTAAATGGATACTCAAGGGGCAATGATCGCTAATTGTTATTGTGTGAGCAGAAAAGTTAGAAACATAACCAATACACTTCTCCGAGAGGGTGCCTCCAGATACTTTGTGGTAATGACAACCTTGTATTGCAGTGTGTGGGTATATTTTTAAAATTGATTGAATCATTGATTGTTCAAAATCAATGATGATTTTTTGCTGAAATTAGTTGTTGGTGTATTGTTTCAATATTGTTATTAGCTCTCTGTAAGTAGTGTTTTGTTTATTAAGGAGTAGTGCGTATATAAAGTGGGTGTTAGTATCTTTATATTCGCCATAGATTGTATATAATTGATAAAAAAAGGCTTGTGCCATCCATCATCCACATCTCCCAGTTTTTAAATTTTGTAAGTTGTTAATTGTTGCAAAGATGAGAATTCGTATTTCATGACTGTTGTTATTTAAATGGAATTTTTCATCTTTGTGAGTGATAGTGTATTCTGGTAATATTTGTATTCAAAGGTTCACTCTTCCTCCGTGGTTGTCCGTTATATGATACATTTATGTGAATGATTTGATTGTTTTTATGGTGTTTGTTTAATTAGAATTTTCTATTGGTTTGTGTTTGTGTGTTTTAAATCTATTGGTCGAGATAGTTTATTGCAGCACTGGAAACAGTCCGATCTCAGGTCCAAGGGAAAAAACTTCATATGGACACCACTGCGCAGGCATCAGGAGGTTCAAATAAGGATAGTGACTGTCTAGGCTCCTTGTTAAAGGCATTAAGGGGGGACCTTTTGACTGAAATCGAGATATCCGAAGCAAACCAGAAGGGTATTCATGATAAGTGTGATGCCTTTGAATCAAAACTGGATAATATATGTACACGCGCGGGATCACTCAAACTTAAAGTTTCATCATTATCAGAATCTGTCCAAGGCAACTCCAAAGATATAGACGCTTTAAAAATCCAGAACTGATCCTTACAGATGGATATAGAGAGGTTAGAGATGCAGGCCCGAAGGAACAACCTTTGGATTCTGAAGATACCGGAGGGGGCTGAGATGGAGGACATAAAGGGGTTCATATGTAAGCTGTTGAATGGGGTGTTAAAAGATCGACCAGATATTGACCTAGAAGCTGAAATACAAAGAGTGCATAGGGACCCTTTTAGGCTGCATCCGGATAGAAAAGCCCCCAGAAAAATCTTAGTCAATTTTCAGACTTATAGTATGAAAGAGCTAATCTCGGGGAGGTCTCTAACACGGTCTGCCTTCATCATCAGGCTGGGCCCTACCAAATCCGTTCAGATATCGGATATCGGGGGAAGAACAGCGCAAAGGCAGTGGGAGCTAGGCTCCAGAATGCCCGAATTAAGAACCCTGGGGGGCAGGTTCAAATGAAGTTCCCGCATTGTTAAAAGGGAGGGTGAAATTGAAAAATTGGTCCTCATACAAATAAAAGAATGTTATTTTTTAGCTCTAGATGAGTGGCTCATACGGGTAGGCCATGATTAGGTCTCTAAGATAAAACTCCTCTCCTGCAAAGTGAACGGTCTGGGAGGGGGTAGGAAAATATTTTGGTTTGCGAGTTCCTAAAAAAAGTGAAGCACATATTTATTTGTTGCAGGAAACTCATTTGGAAACCCCGGACGGTAAACAAGCCTTTAGTAAAATAGGTTGGGTGCAGGAGGTGTTTTGCTCCAAAACAAAGAGGATGTACAAGAGTGGTAGCAATAGTGGTAAGAGCGAACAAGGGGATCAAGGTAGAGAAATGGGACACAGACCAGTCTGGCAGATGGTTGGTGGCAACTTTGTCTATATGCGGGTCGCCAAAAACTTGCGCAGTATATTACGGACCTAACAAGCACAATTCTGGTCCTCTCCTGAACCTTGAGACTAGCTTGCTACATACGTCTGCCCCAGTTATACTTGGCGGGGATTTTAACTTAGTGTTTGACACTTATGAACGTTATGAAGGAGTTACATTTGCTTGCTATCTGGAGAGCAAAATATGATACTGTTAGAGAATTTTCGTTCTATAGTAAGAAGTATAAGCAATACTCAAGGATAGATTATTTTTTAGTAGATCAGTGTTTGCTTTCAGACGTAGGATCCATTAGTTATATCCCAGCGATTATATCAGACCAATCTGCAGTGGAGTTAGTTCTTAATCTTGGGCTTAAGATGACAGAGAAAAGGTGGACCCTAGAAAGGACTTTGTTACTGCATGAGAGAGTGAAGGTGGAGCTAAATGACAGAATAGGTGATTTTTTTTTTGCTTCAACATAGGCTCCTCCCCTGAGCAGACGGTTTGGGAGACCCCTAAAGCAAATCTGAGGGGGCTTCTGAGTTCTCTTATGACCCATAAGAGGAAAACTAGAAAAGAAAGAGAAATAGAGGGTCCTTAAGAGTATTAAGGAGAAATAGTTGGAGTTGCAACAAGCAGCCCTGACGGCTAGGGGACTTATCCCTCAGTTGGAGAAGGAATTGGTGAGTCTACAAGCGGATTTTAATGCTAGAATGGATAAGATTATGAAGGATAGGTGGGATGCCAGCAAATTACAGAACTTTGCCTATGGCGGAAAATGTGGCTCCCTCCTGGCGTGGAAATCAAGAACAGAAAGGGTGAGAAACAACATTAAGAGTATGATACAAAGGGAGTCAGGGGTTCTGTTACTAGAAGATGATAAACTCAGAGAGGAGGCCTGGTCATTTATGCAGGGTCTATATAAAGAGGACATTACTTACGGACCAGACAAAGTCAGGGCTTGGTTACACCATAGGGATCTACCTCAATTGTCTGAATCGGATAAGGAATATCTAGCTACCGGCATCTCTGAGGGGTTAATCAGAGAACAAATAAGGAAAATAAGTCGGGGCAAAGCCGCTGGCCCTGACGGATTACCAATTGAAGTCTACTTAGGCCTTCTAGAGAGGGTTGTCCCGGTATTAAGAGTACTTTTTAATAAAATATTCATACAAGGTGAATGTATCCCCTCATCTTGGTCTGAAGCGACAGTATCATTGATCCCTAAACAAAATAAAGATCCTCAAAAAATCAAATCGTACAGACCAATTTCGTTATTAAACTCTGATTTTAAGATTTTCTCGGGGATATTGGCCACCAGCATGGCCAGAATTATTAAAACAACCATCACCCTGATCAGAGAGGGTTTATACCAGAGAGGCAGCTCAATGAGCTTACTTTTCAGGTAATTGGAGCAATCGACTTCGCAGAGGAAAAAAAGTTGCCACTTACCATCGTCACAATTGATGCCGCTAAGGCTTTTCATCATGTTAACTGGGAGTATTTTTGGGAGACTTTGAACAAGTTTGGTTTCCCACTTAATTTCACTGGAGATGTTAAATCTCTCTATTTGAATCCTAGGGCAAAAGTTTTAGTTAATGGTGCCCTAACGGAGTGGTTTAGTATTCTCAGAGGCACCAGGCAGGGTTGTACCCTGTCCCCCCTATTATTTAATGTATATCTTGAACCCTTTGTATGTGCACTTAGAACAGATCATATCATCATACCCTTTAAAATTTTGGATTTGGAGCTTCAGACCGCTCTATATTCAGATGACCTTCTTCTTTACACCTCAAATCATACTGATGCAATTCCTCGGTTATTCGAACTGGCTGAGGAATTCGGTAAAATCTCTGGTTATAAGATCAACAGAGAAAAAAGCGAAATGATGGGATGGAACAGCTCAGGCACTATACAGGGGGCAAGGGAGCAGATGAGATACCTAGGGATTCATTTAACCCAGAAATTGATAGATATACCTAAGATCAGCTGGGAGAAGGTATCTAAGGAGGTCTGCAAGTTATTACTGAGATGGGGGAGTCTACCGCTGAATATTTATTGGTTAATCTCGTATAAATGACGATTTTGCCCAAAATAACCTTTGTGTTCAATACAATTCCACTATGTTTTAATTATAAGGATATTGCTAGTCTCCAAGTGAAGATCGATTCCTTCATATGGGCTACAAAAACCCCCAGAATAGCCTGGAAGAAATTAAGGAGAGGGTTGAAGATTGGAGGTTTGGCCTTACCTGATTTACTTTCCTACTGTCATGCCTTCAATTTTAAGAATTTTAGAATATTAGCCAATTAATTAGATTCTTCCTCGCAGGGTCTCTTATTTCGGGCAATGCTACACGATGTGCCACAGGGACAGGAATTCTTTCTTTTTAAATTTTGATGATCCCAAATTTTACAACAAAGTCCACCTTAAGATCTTCCTGGCTGCTCTTAAGAACTGGGGATATATCAGGAGAGTTCTGGGGATATCGTATTACACTTCACAGGCTCCGATCTGGGACTCCCCTGGCACTCCTGACTGCTTCCTGGATCAATTGTGTCAGCCGCTCAAACTAGCTGGTATTGCTGTGTGGGGTGACCTCTGAAAAAACTTACAGCTTATGAACTGGGAGTCCCCCTTTAATCTGACAAATGGGACTCTAACAAGATTTAAGTTTTACCAGCTCTCTGCTAGGTGGGCAACACAATCCTGGGGCAATGAGGAATATAGTATGTCTGTTGATTCCATTTCCAGAGCGGGCCTATGGAAACGTGAGGTTTCTATCTGGTACATGGCCCTCATTGGAGCAGGGGACTGTTTGGACTCCGAGTTGGAGAATCTTTGGGGTAATGCTCTTTCAGACAACCGAGAGGAGGTAAGGAAAATTTGGTGTGACTCCTTCAGTATGTCCCAGACAGTGGTCAAATGAGCAAATCTTAGGAGGAACCATCTCTATACTGTTTATAGAGTGTACTGGACTCCGGGTAAACTATCCAAGGTGACCACAAGGATATACTACTACCCCAGATGTAAACACTAGGCTGCAGACGACCAACATATGTTCATGGGTTGCCCAAAGATTGCTCCATATTGGTCTGAGGTATGTGGCTTTTTGGAGGAGGTTTTATTAGGGCCAATTGAAGTTATCACTCGATTAGTTTTCTTTGGTCTACTGTCCGACTACTGTATGAGTATCCCTGCTTCAAAATGTATATTTTACACAATAGTTATTGCCAGAAGGGAAATTTGTAGGGCATGGAAATCTGAGGCTCCACCCATATTTGCTGATTGTCTTAAAAACATCATTATGACTAGCCAGTCAGATATGGCCTGCTTTGAATCTAGTACCAATAAGATCTGGACAGCTTTAGAGACCTGGAGGAAGAACTAACACCGTCCCTATGATTATGCCAGAGGATTGTTGTCCGGTCCTCCCTAGTAACTTATGGTTTATCTAGTCTGGTGAACAGGAGTGGGACCAGGAGACAGCCTTACCTCTGGGCGAACTCTGTCTGCCCGGCACAGACATCCAGGGTGGCTATTGAATATGTTTGTGTGGAAGGTGCAGAGGGACCCCATCTAGAGTTTATCCGTTATGGTGGCATGTATGAGGACAAAAAAAAGAGATAGTTTATTCGAATGTTTTTGCTATTACCTTTTAATTTATGTTTATTATGTTTGTTTTTATTTTGTTTATTGTGGTATTTATTTTTAAATGTACATAAATGTATTATATTTTTATAGATACTATACATTTATTTATGTTTGTTTATTTTCATTACTTTTTATATTTCCCATGTTTTTTCTTTGTTTATTTATTTGTTTTTGTATTTTGTATTTTTTTTAATTAATGTGATTATTTTTAATTATTTTTATTGGTTTTTAAAAATATTTGGATTAGGTTATTTTGCTACATTCTCGTGAATAGCATTTTTTATGTTTAAATGTTATTTTTGATATCGTTTATATGTATTTTATCGGTGTTTGTGTGGTCGATATTGTTTATAACGATATTGTTATGTTTTATTTTAATGTTATTGATATTTTTGTGTTCTATATTTTTGTTGTCAATATTTTTATAATTTCTATTTTGTGTATTGTGTGTCGATATTTTTGTTTATGATATTGTTAACTCGATAATTTGTTGTTCGATGTTATCGAAGTTGATGTTGTATCAGTGATCCGGAAAATTATAACCTAAAATAGCTACTTCCATTGTACCCATGGACAATGGGAGAGCTTCACTCTTATTCCAATTGACATTGTAGCCAGAAACGGTTGACAAGCGAGAAATGGTAGACATGAGTGTCGGGAGTGAAGCAGGTAGATCAGTAAGTGTGAGCAATATGTCATCCACATATAGAAGTATTTTGGAGATCCCTCCCAGTGTAGAAATGCCTGCTATTTGAGAACACTGTCTTATTGTCACAGCCAGCAGTTCACGTCCAAGAAGGAATAGAAGGGGTGCTAAAGGGCAACACTGGTGGTTCCTCTTTGCACTAAAAAAGATTTTGAAACTAAACCCCCGCACTTTACTTGTGCGGGCGGTGTCTAATATAACCACTTGACCATAGAGATACATTCATGACCTAATTCCAACCTATGTAATGTGCAGAACATATAGCTCCATTCAATATGCTCAAAGGCCTTCTAGACATGTAAGGATACAGCTACTCTATCTTCTCCAGCATCCATGGTAGCCAGGTATGTGAACCGAAATGCGTAGATGGTTTCGAGAATTTTTGGCTGGCATGAATCCCTATTGGTTATTATGTTTGAGTTTATAGATAACTTGTTTGAGTTTTTTGGTGAGGATGGTGGCTAAAATCTTTGAATCTGTAGTCAGAAGGGAAATTGGATGATAGCTACTGCAGTATAATCGATCGTTCAGTTTAAGGAAGGACTGCTATGAGGCTGGGGAGTGTTATTTTATCAAAGTATTACTGATCTTTGAGGTGGTCATCATCAAACGCTGAGCTATATAACGTCTCATAGTAATCTGCAGATGTGTTAGCTATTGCCAGAGTCTCAGTTATTAGCTTACCTTTAGAGTTATAGATAGTTGGAATAGCTGTCATAGCTTCTCTCTGTTTTAAATGTGCCGCTAATAAACAACCAACTATTTCTCCGTGTTCATAATTTCTAACCTTAATTCTATATAACATATATTCTGATGATTGATGATTTGTGGAAAACTAACTATCGTCTCAAACTCTGGACTAGTGGGTATGTATTCCTCTCTTGCGTGAAGAGCTCTCAGAATACCATGGAGGGGAGGGGCACTTTTTAAGTTAACAAATTTCCACTCATCATTTGTACCTTTTTTCCCCACCAGAATTTTTTCTTGCTCATATGAATAGCTTCTTTGCGGTTTGGACACCCTTCTATTGAGGATATTTGACATATTATTTCAGGCATACATTGACTTTGATCAGAAGACATTTTGCTAAGAAATACTCCTTTCTTGTGCTCTTAGGATTATGGATGGGAGCCTCCTGTTGTTCTATATCACAGTTATAAAGATCTACGTTCATGGTTTTTGGTCTCATCACGCTAGACCTACTCATGTTCTTCTTTTGTTTTCCTTTCATATACTAGAATGCTTGACCTCTTGAACTATGATCTTATATCAAGATATCTTATGAGTGGCACTGCTATTTGGAACTTTCTGGGTCTTTTCACACGTGACCTTATGACTATATATCACTCTAGTTTGGTTTGCACAAGGTAATCCCTGCCTGGAATTTAATAATATTTGTAATAATTTTTGTATATGTATGATTTCTAATTTGCTTAAACTGGTGTTATTATGTTATACATGACTTGCAGCTTTGAAAAATTCACATATGTGACAAAACACATGTTAGCTGTACCTGTGTGATGTTGGATATACTACTCGGTATTCTAGAAGAAATTGGAAACTTAACAAGCATGGAACAAACATCTTTCCAATGTGACTTAATGGACTACATTTATCACTTTGTACCACTATATTTTCAGTGCTGCGATATCTTTTGATTTATATGTGGAGTGATGGACATGTTTCTCAACTCAGAGCCAGAGACCTGCTATCTCTCTCTCTCTCTGCAGCTCCTCTGCTGTGCAGCTGCCCTGTGCAGGGTTTACAGCAGGTAGGGGTTTGAGCCGCTGTCCAGACTGTGTTGTGCCCATTCTAGTGAAATTCTGTTGCCTTGCTGTGCCCCTGAATTTTTGTCTGTTGCATCTCTGTCTTTGCCTTATTTACCTTATTGTGCCATTTTTGTTGTCTTTGGCTTATTTTCCTTACTGTGCCATCCTTGTTGTTTACATTCTCTCTGCCTGTTATTTCTCCACTTCCCTCTCCCGCCACTGCAGCCCCCGTGGCCCCTACCCCCTGCCGATTCCATCTCTCACCTCCCAGCTGTGCCTCCCTTCCCTCTCCCCTATTTAACGCACACGGCGGGTCCGCCGCTGACGCGCTGAAGGTGCTCAAAAGGCAAGCGTGCATGCCCCCATCCGTACCCCAACCACGACTAGCACTAGGGGCCCTGGCTCACCTTCCATCCACCACTATAACTCAGCTGCCCTACTATCACTCAACCCCAGAAGGAACAACAACTGCCAGCTGTCTACCATGAGCACTACACACGGACAGTTCTACTGCCACCACTGCCGCCAGACCTTCAGCATCACCCTAACTCCCATGACCACCACCCCTGCACCCGACCCCAACACCGCCGATACCCTGAGGTGTATCCTCAATGTGTGCTCACTGCGCAGACACGCCTTATAGATTTGGGACCTCCATGCCCCCCTCTCACCAGACCTCTTCTTTTTTACAGAAACCTGGAACAACACCTCCTCCACCCCTGACATCACCACAACCAACCCTGATGGATACAAGATCCGGGGGGAAGACCACCCCAACTATCCAGGAGGAGGAATCACCATCGCACACAAGAGCTCCCTCTGCCTCTCCATCTCCACCACGAGCGACTTCTTTTCCACCAAAGAACACCTTGACTTCCAGGTCCTGACCAGCCCTAGAACCACACTTTGTGGCTCCCTCGCCTACAGGCCTCCCGGGCCGTGCCCCTTCGCCACCACCATTGCTGACTTCATGGCACCCACCGCCATCCCCTTCATGGACTACATACTCATCGGAGACCTGAACTTCCACCTTGACAACCCCAGCAACCTTAACTCCACCACCCTCATGGACATGCTTGCCAACATTGGACTGAAACAGCTCATCACCACGCCTACCCACAAGGCAGGACACACATTTAACACCTTTTTCACAGCAGGAAACAATATCCAATTTAGCCACACCACACAACCCCCATGGACTACCACTGCGCATACTTTAATGACGACAAACCCATGCCGCCCCAACCTGCACCTTGCACTCCGGGAAGGAACTGGAGCAAAGTCACTGAGGAGCAGCTCAAATTCCCCCTCATCAGCGACACTGCCACCACCACAACTGACGCCAACCTCGCAGCCAAAGAGCTACACAAATGGATCCCTAACTATGCAGACAAGCTCACTACCTACACTACACCAATCGATAGTGCCCAAGAAGGCCACCTGGTCTATCGCCAACCTCCAAAATGTCAGCCACATCTGCAGACTATTGGAGAAGAACTGGAGAAACAGCAAATCATCAGAAGACCGCACCATCCACAAGAATGCCATGACGGAAAACTACCAATGCATCAAAACCACCAAAAGAACCTTCATTCAAAACAAGGTTATCACCAACTCCAGCAATTCCAAGGAACTCTTCAGCGTCATCCAGGAATTCACCAAGACCCCAGCAAAACCACGGACATCACCCCTTCCAAGGACCTCTGCAACAAGGTTGGATCCTACTTCCGTCTGAAAATCAAGAGTCACTACAACATTTTCAATGATCGACCACTAGATGCCAAAACAACTCCCTCCTACAGCAGCGCCAGCCAGCCCACCATTTCCTCCTGGACACCAGTCACCACTGAAGACACCACTGCAATGGTGTAGGATTGGAATGATAAGTAGTTGTTTCTTGGTTGAAAGGTATTTTGTATCCATTCTTTATCACATGAAGTACCCAACAGTCTGTGACATACTCTGTCCACTGAAGATAGAAGAGTTTTAACCTTGCTCCAACTGTCAGGTAGCCATTTAATTGACTGATCTAGGCCACTGCGAACACTAGGTTGGGATTTGATAGCAAATGCAGATGCCCGACCATGGGCCGGGTCACAAAGGGAATAATATATTTTTCCTTTTAATTCTGATGAGGACGTTCGAACATAAACAACTTCTTCTCTGAACTCAGTTATATTGTTGCACGATTCGTTTTTTTTTCTGCTTTATTTTTTCACCATATCATCTAGATCAGCTCTGAATATTTTAAGACCTGAGTCAGAATAATTTTGAAACTGTAAATGGCTATTTTTGAATAGAGCCCTCTGACTGGCCTCCAGCTTTACCAATTTCATACACAGCAGCCGGGGTCCAGCTCCTTTTGGCTCCAGCTGAGATTGCAGTGGCCACAGGCTATCAAATGAAGCATCTGACAAACATATGGCCACCAACTCCATTCCACTAGGGAGAATAAATGCATCCTCATTCCCCTGAATACAATCAAAGAGAGCCTGCAACTCAGGTGGTTACCTGAGTTGCATTGGCTGAGTAAGTGTTTGCTCTTAGTGGAAAATGAGGTGGTGCGTACGATCTTTTTAAAGCACACTCAGCTTCTTATCCACAGAATCCAGAAGAGTTGAGTTATTTGATACAAAATTAGAAGTAGATGCCATGGATATGATGAAGCAGATTTCATCTGCAGTCAGGCATTGTTTATTTTTGTGCTTCAGACAGACTGCATTTAAATTGCCACACACATTTTGGTGCAAGTTAAAAATATGGCACATGAAAAGCATGAAAGTGAGGCCTATTCAGTCTGAAATGCTTTTGCTGAATCAACATGTGTTTTTGTAGTGTAGAGAAAAGTGGCCTTTTTAGCTTTGAAGATTAATAGAATGTGTTTCTCTCTTCCCAGCTCATATCTTGCAATCTAAATTCACTATTCCTGTCTTAAAAGACTTTGACTTGTTGCATATTTAGAAAAACATTTTCAGTTAATAACACCTCTTTTTATAATGTGTGTGAATTAATAATGCACCAAACACTACACATGGGGCTAAATGCTTTTTTGCATGACAAGCTATCTAAAACACTAAAGCATGTTGCTGTGTGTGCTGTATTAACTGTGTGTGCTGTATTAACTGTGTGCTCTTTTAAAATTTACACTAAAGCATAATATTGCTAAGTTGCACATTGCACATTTATTTTGCATGTTGTCATAAATACTAGAAAAAGCTGCTTGAAACTTATAGCTTGGCTAGGTAAACATATATAAGGGGTATTAGTATGAGGGAGGGAAACATAATGGGCTGATTTACATGAAATTAATATTCTCTTTGTGTTTGTTTTAGTTTTGGGGCCTAAGAAAAAATGGCTGCCTGCGAATCCAGCAAGGCTATGACTTGCAATTTGATGAAAAGAGTGCATGTGCAGATCTGTTCGACTCAAACCACGATGAAGTCAAGGCCTCTTTTTACTTTATAACATTCTTGTGATTGTGCCAATGTACCAGTTAGTTAAAGATATCCTTCCTGACTTCGCTGTGGAAGGAAGGAAGAGAATTAGAATGAAACATTTTTCCTAGTAAAAGTTGCAAAAACAATATAAATGTATTTACTCATGTATGCTTCATTTTGTTAAAACTGGTATAGTCATGATTTTAGAATGAGTCAGGATCCTGAGACCTCTTGCCATCATGACTGACCAATCACGTACAAGTTTTTCTGAAGATGCAACATTTTTGTGTAGTCTGCCAAGAATTAGAGTATAAATAATGACCTCTCCGGAGGCGTGGTGGACTTCTTGCTCATTTTGGCTTAGGATTTGCTTCATTCATATAGGTTCGGTACGAGATCGTCACAAGTGCAGCCTTGGGAGGGAATTTGCATCCGAGGAGAGTCAGGGGAAGGTATCTTGCTTCCACGTCATATTTTTGGCACGGCAGGCCACATTCCTTTTAGGTCTGGTGAAGGAGGGGTTGCTTTCAAGGAGCAGCCCCCATCAGAAACACAGGGATGCAGAAGAGCAGCAACAGATAGAAAGGCTTTTTAGATTTAGATGCTAAAACTTTAAGTTTATGCTTTGACTAATTAATTAGGTTTGAAAAGATTTATTTGTCTTATGCATTTATTTCTCTTTATGGGAGATTTTTGCAAACTAATTATTGATTAGCCTTTCAAAACTATTTTTTCTTAGAAACTCTTTAAGCATTTTGCTCCACATTTTCTTTTCTAAGAGTAATGCTTATATGCAGACTGTAATTTTTTCTGTATTAATGCTATTTTTCCTGTTTTCCAAATTCTGTAACCTGATTGATATTTTACTAATGAATAAAGGGTCAGAGAAAAACTTAACTTTTGACTAGAAAATGAAACCCTTTAAAATACTCAACAACTCTCTTTATTGGCTTAAATAATAATTACATTTTTGACTGTTCAGATTTATTTAAAAATCTCCTGAAGGTAATACATGGTGTGAAGGCCCCAACACCTTTCCAGCGGTAAGTTAGAGGTAGCATGAGGGTTTTGCATTGAGAAATGACCAGAAGAAATTACCGCTCCATCAGATGCAAGACAGGTATTATTGTTTAGAGTTTGGGAAAAGTATTTCTCAAAGTCTTTGAGTAAGTACCTTTTACTAAGGAACTGTGGAAGTGAACCAATATGAGAATGTTTTCACTCCTTAGACAACAAGAGACGCTTACGTAAGATCAGATTTCCCCACATGCAAAAAAGGACAACTGATGAACAGAATGCAGAACAATGTGATACATTCACCCCAGTACAGAGATCTGGGCCTTATTCCATCACTTTTTTTTGGTTCCCCATTTCATTCCATTTTGAACACTGCCATATATAAATCAGTCTTGCCCTGCGTCCAATGGGAACAGTCCAGCCTCAGCTGCTGGGCCAGGTCCTCCCTGGACTGGAAAAGGAATCCTAAGACAGTTTTCAGGGTTTCATCCCTCATCAGCCAGGATAGCTTGACTCCAGTGGCATGGAGAGCATGGGATCCAAGGGCCCGATTCACAGAATGAACTTAAGACTAAATCCTAAACTTACTACTATTTGGTATTCACAGATTGAACTTACTACTTTTGGGATTCACAGAGTGAACTTACTACTTTCAGGATTCACAGAATGAACTTACTACTTTCGGTATTCACAGAATAGATTTAAGACTACTAACTTTACATCCGCACTCGGGCCGGAAATTCTGGCCCGGAGGTGGAGTTTCCGTCCCAGAGGCAGAGCTTACAGCTTGGGGGCGGAGCTTGCGGCCCAGAGGCAGAGCTTGTGGCTTGGAGGCAGAGAACTCTATTCTGCGCCAACCTCAGAAGCAAAAATAGGATAAACCATAGTCTCCTAGACATCAGGAAATACACTTAAGAACATAACCTGCAGTAGGGAATACATCAAACCTAGACTACAGTAGAGAATCAAAATAAAGCATAGGACAGTAGGCAAAATCTAATAAGCATAAAAGCACATCTATAGCATAAATCAAGGTGCATAAATCATACTAAAAACATTACATTTCCTAGTACATATAAAAATTACATTAGGGCCTTGCAACCTACAAAACCTAATGGTCCCCTGGGCCAACTGGCCATCTATAAGGGGCTCAAATGCCCTCTGTACACAAAGTCAGGGTGCGCTGCCTAAACAGCGACAGTCACGGGGCACACTTGGCGCAAACCTAAATGTGGCAGCTGCCCACTACTTGCTGGGCAGCTGGGAAGTCTCAATGAAGGCCTAAACGTAGCAGCTGGCACTAAGTGCTGCACAGCTGTGCAGGCCAAGGTTGGGATGGAGGAGTGCATCTCACTCCTAGATTAAAAGTACAGGTCCCCTAGAAAGAAAGACCTAAACGTAGCAGCTGCCTACTACTTGCTGGGCAGCTGTAAAACAGTAAATGCGGCATGGGCTCTCAGGGACCCTCTAAACAAAGATGCAAGGCAGTTGAGCCACACGTGGCTAAGTAAATAAATATTGTACCCCTTGGAGCACTCAGGCTCTGGAAATAACAGGTGTCTTGGAGCACCCTGGCTCCTAATATAATGATGCCCAAAGACTGGCCCCCAAATACTGTAAAGCGCGCTGGCGCTTTTCAATAAATAGGCACAGAGGGGGCCCTATGGAGCTCTCACAATATATGCCCCCAAAGTAGAACTTTCCCATTGTTGGAGCCACTAGGGACTCGGTTATGAAATAATGCAATCATGGAGCCACAAGGGGCTCTGCAAGAGAAATGGTCCAGGACGTTGGAGCGGCTCGCTGCCAAGTGGGGCTGCTCGGGAAACCCACGAGGACACCCCCCCTCCATATAGGGCTATTCGCTCTCACTGGGTAGGCTTCGCCGGGCAGCGCGGCACCTGCGGGGCTCTCCCTTTACCTCGGGAGCCCCTCTGGTCTACCACAGCGCTTCCCTTCTTGGGGGCTGGCGGTGTTTCTCCTCACGGCGCGGGGCTTCCCTTATCCACACGGGAGGCCCGCGTTGGATGCTTCACTCTGGCACACTTCCGGCCGAATCTCAGGCCCCGTAAACGTCCCAGCGAGAGGAGCCTGACTTCCGGTGCGGCCGTATGGGCCGCGGCGGTGATTTTCCTTTTCGGCAGTAAGAGGGGTAGGCTCCCTCGTAAATCAGAGTTAAGTTAGGAGCGGGGTGGGAACAATTTAAATGAAAGCCCCATAAAGCAAAGTAGGTTCCCGCTATTAATTATTATATAAAACTGAAGACGCCTGGTGGGCACATGCGCACGGAGCAAAAAGCAGGGTGGACACCTGCAAGTAAATATTAGAATAAGCGGGGTGGGCATGGGCACTGCCATTACAAAGGCAGCAATGAGGGGTAGGCTCCTTCAAGATAAGGAAGCAAAAAGCAGGGTGGCACCTGCAAGTAAATATTAGAATAAGCGGGGTAGGCACCCGCTCTGCCATTACAAAGGCAGCAATGAGGGATAAGCTCCCTCAAGATAAGGAGTAATTTATGATAAAGCGCTCCCAGGCACTAAGGGTAAAGACACTCAGTTCCAAAGAGCAACTAGTCCTAGGGCAAGGAAAAGTCCCCCAGCCATCCCAGACCAGGCTGAGGGGTCCGCCAGGAGTCCTCCATGCATCCAGGGGCTGGGCAGAGCCCAGGGAGGCAAGCCTTCCCCTGTGCTCCAGCAGCAGCACGCCCCTGGCAGATTCCAGTCCAAGAACAAGAACATTTACTTGGGGTCACAGCCCTTATTTATACAGCAAATCCTTTGTCTACAAGTGTTAGGTCAAGACATCAGAGACACCACAGGAGGCGGAGCCAGCATTGTGGAGGGAAGCACAGCCCTGGATCACTTTGTTTTGCCCAGCTCCTCTCTCCTATTCACAGGACAGGCCAGGGACATCAGATGCACCCCAGGGGGTGGAGCCAGCACTGTGGGGGGAAGGCCCTGTCCTATTCAGGTCCCGAGTGCACTCCTCCTTCCCATCAACATGCAGATCTCTTCATTCACCACCTGGGCAGACCCATCCTGTCTCCTGGAGCCAGGCACACCAGCCAGCTTCAGCCAATCACAACACAGACAGCCAATTCACATTTACTGCACAGGCAGGCCAACTTCTAGAAGTGGCACTTCCACACGTGACACAATAAATCCGCACACATCATTGCGCAGCCTTCAATCTCACGAGTTCACACATACGAAACTCGTCTTTGAACTCTCCACGCATCAGGAACTACCATGGACACACATATCCCCCATGCATTCCTATGGGAGGGCAGGCCATCTCAGCACACACACTCAGAGTGCGCACGCACTTTAAACTGGCCCACAGTGCTAAAGTGTGCAGAGGCCTAAAATCACTACCACCATGCCAGAGGCTAAAGGCTAAAGGTTTAGGGGTGAACCTGCCAAAAAGGCCCAAGTCCAACACTCCCCATGCCATTCCAGTTTGAACCCAGCCATATGCAAATCAGTATTGACTCTCCGCCCAATGGGAATAGTCCAGCCCCAACTGCCAGGTTAGGTCCTCTCAGGGCTGTAAACAAGCATCCACGGACCGGTTACGGGGTTTCACATCTCATCAGCCAGGATAGCTTGACTCCAGTGGCATGGAGAGCATGGGACCCATGTCTGGGCATACTTGTCCCACTCGGGAGTGATAAATGCAAAAAGAACAATTGATGGGCATATTGCAGAACAATGTCATACATTCACCCCAGTACAGAGATCAGGTCCGTATTTCGCCATAGACTTAGAATGGGTAAAACCCTTTGATACATCAGGTCGCAAATCTCTCATAATAAAGGTCATCTCCTGGACCATGTGTTCAGTAACATTGATACGTTAAAAATTGAACCTCCCATTCCACTGCCATGGACTGATCATTATCTGTTACCTATCACCTGGATCACAGAGTCCCCTCTCTCTGCACAGGAACCTAAAAAATACCTGGGCAGGAAGTGGTCAAAACTCCCCTCCACTGAGTGGGGGTATTCACTTGCAGCACGTGAGCTTCCGAAGTCCTCCAGAACTGACATAGCCAGTGCCAACTTTGATAACTTGATTGATAACACCCTTGACTCAGTTCTCCCGAAGGAAGCCTTACACTGCATAAGAAGGCAAAAAAGTAGTCCCCTGGTACGCCCCAAGACAGAGGGACATGAAGCTTTCATGCCATAAATTGGAAAGGTCTTGTAGACAAGATCGCACACAGGGCATTAAGACAGACTATAGAGCCGCTATCAGGCACTATAAAACTGAAATTAAGGCAACCCAAGCACAGTTTTATGAGTCTAAAATAAGTTTAGCCGCCAATGCCCCCAAGGACATTTTTCGAATAGCAAAATCATTGATCACCCCACCCCCCGAACAAACACCATTAGATGGGCCACTTGCCCGCTCTAATAGCCTAGCATCCTTCTTTTATCAAAAAATCCAGACCATCTACTCCTCATTCACCTCTGGCCTAACTGACCTTGGGGGCTGCAACAGTAGCAAGCCCCAACACACTCCCCCCATGTACACTGGAAAAGTTCACTCTCTTAGATCCGGTCTTGCTGGACAAAATAATCCCTAAAGTCACCTCTGGCTCTCCTGAGGACCCTGCACTGCCACCAGTCCTTACCTTGGTCATGGAGCTAATTCGCCCAGCAATTCTGGACGTTCTAAATTCTTCAATCACCTCAAGTGCTATTCCAAAATCCTGGAAATGTGCAATGGTCAAGGCACTCTTAAAAAAACTCCATCTAGACCAGAATAATTTAGCCAACTTCCGCCCCATTTCTTTGTTGCCATGGATGAACAAACTGCTTGAGAAGCACATTAATAACATCTTAGTGGTACATCTTGAGTCTAACAATCTGCTCTGTGCTTCTCAAACGGGCTTCTGCCCCCAACATGGGATTGAGACAGCCCTATTAGCAGTTACTGAGGAGGCCAGAATCGTATTAGACCAGGGAGGAAAAGCGGCCATTATATTATTAGATCTCAGCACCGCGTTCGACACGGTTGACCATGCCAAATTATTACATCGTCTTAGTGGCATGGGAGTGTCGGGCGCGGCTCTGTTATGGCTCACTTCCTTACTGGAGGAACGCTTCTTCCAGGTTTTTGAAGGAGAAGTTGTTTCTTCCAAACAGCCACTCAGTAGTGGGGTGCCTCAGGGCTCTGCCCTGAGCCCCACAATTTTTAATGTCTATATGAGGCCCCTCGCACAGATTGTCCATCCATTTGGTGTCCGTATAGTCACCTATGCAGATGACACGACACACAGCTTGTGGTATCATTGAACAATGCTGAGGGGTCGTCTAGCACTTTGAGTACCTGTCTTGAGGTGGTCGCCAGATGGATGGAGCTCTCCTGCCTTGGATTAAATGGGGAAAAGACGGAGGTTATGCTGTTGGGGAACCCTTCACCTTCCATTCTGGTCCCCATTTGGCCTCCCTGTCTCGGTCCTCCCCCCGCCCCCAAACCCCAGATAAAGAGCCTAGAAGTCTGGTTAGACAGATCACTCGACTTCACTGTCCAGGCAACCAAGACATCTGCTACTTGCTTCGGACCTATGAAAATGCTCCGGAAAGTCCTCCCGTTATTGCCGTTCCAGGCAAGGAGAATCATGGTTCAGGCTCTGATCCTCTCCCGCCTGGACTACGGCAATGCACTTTATCTTGGAGCCCATCTGGCCGCAATACATAAGCTCCAGGTTAACCAAAATTGTGCAGCCCGATTGCTTTTCCAGATCCCTCGATGGCAGTTGGCCAGACCTGCCTTGAGGAAGTTACACTGGCTTTCGGTAGAAGCCAGGATACAATTCAAGTCTATGTGCCTGGCTCAAAAGGCCCTTCGCAAGACAGGCCCATCCATAATGTTTCCCTTGGCCATTCCCTATTCCCCTTCTAGAGCCCTACGATCCAGCGGGTTGCACATGGCCACTATGACCAAAATAAACAAAGCCCGCTGGGGTGGTCGCGCATTTTCGCACAATGCCGCCGGAATGTGGAACTCCCTTCCGCTTGCCCTGAGAGAGAACAACAATCTGCTGACTTTCAGGAGACAACTAAAAACTCATCTGTTTGCAGAAGCTTATTAGCGCCCTATCCTATTGTCAGAACGGTCCTGGTTAAAGCGCTGCGAGGCCTCAGGGTAGTTACGCGCTATATAAGTTTAATTTTCATTTCATTTAATTTCATTTCATAACATAATGAAAGGTAGGCCACCTGCATCCTCCCTGGTATATTGTGAGTAAAACCTCTCTTTCGGAATAGGGCCGTGAGAATGCAAACCTGAGCCCCCCCCTCAACTACCCCAGATTGACTCTGATTTAAATAGGCTGTCATCCTACCCCTTCCCTCTTGTCCTGATGAAGACCCGCAATGACCACTTAATAGTCCTTAATATTGAGTTGAAACGTGGACGCTACCACCTGGTCCAGTTCATGGCTCTGCGCGAGAAATTAAACTTGGATTAGCAGCAGAGTCATTATCTTCATGTTGGTCTCCCCTTCCCTTCTACATATCCCAATCACATCTATACTAATATTATAAAGAGAGAGCCCAAACCTTTGAGGCAGGGAATCTCAGGAACCACAGCACCAATCACAACACCCAATACAGCATTGGAAAGGGCAGTTGCAGCAGAAGGACATAAGCTATAAAGATGCCCACCATATACATTTGAAAGGTAAAAGAACCTTACCAGCAAAATTGTCCCTTGTGGGCTTGGGCGTGGGCGGGGCGCGGCATGACGACAAAAAAAAGCGTTCCTTAAACGTGTGCGTTGTGCTGGGGGTGAGTGCTGGGGGTGTGAACAAGGCCAATGTGCGCGGCAGCAAGGGGTGTGGCCAATGGGCGCGACAACCGACAACAATCACGCGGCACATCCCAAAAAAAAGCGTTCCTTGAGGGCGTGTGGAAAGCAAATGTGTGCATTGGGCCGGGGGCGTGGCCAAGGCCAATGGGTGCGGCAATTGCGCGGGAGCAAGGGGCGTGGCCAATGGGCATGGCAATTGCCAGGGCCTAGGCGGGGGCAGACGCAACTGATCGTGCCTGCGGGGACCATAACTGCACAGTATCCTGCACGCTGTCAGCCAGTCAACTCTCTGCATAAAGGACCGTGCCTGCGGGGACACTAACTGCAGCGTCTCCTGCGCGCTGTCACACACTCAACTCTCTGCATAAACGAATTGACACCAGGCGCATCACATCACCCAGGGCTGGAGCCTGGCTCAGGCGGCGGATGACGCGAGTAAGTGCGCCTGCTGGGACACTAACCTTTGAACTGACTGCACTTTCCCACACGCGCAGCATCTCCAGCGCGTGCTGTCAGCCACTCAACTCTCTGCATCAACGACTTTACACCACAAGCACAACATCAAACAAAGCTGGAGCCGGGTCTCAAGCGGGGGATGACGCGATTCAGCGTGCCGGCGGGGACACAAAATTTACAACTGAATGCACTTTCACACAAGTTTACCTGGAGTACATACACACTAGAGACATCTGCTAATACTTCTTACTCCGAGGTACACACAGTATCTGCACAAACATGCCTAACTATTGTGACACTTCATGCTCAAAATGTTGTCTACTGCGAGATTTTAAAATACATTTCACTTGTCTTTTACACACATTCTATTTCATACCCGGACAACGTCGGGACGGGCTGCTAGTTGTATATATTACGCACCTATTTGTATTACTGAGCAAAATATGTCACTTGATCACCATTCACCTTGAAACGTCAGCCTTGTTGGCAGCTCTTTAAGTATGGGTAACAGATAAAAATGATGCAATTTAAATTAAACAACTGTTTACTCATCAAATTGTCGTTCTCCTGTGTTCCTTATGATTAAATTGGTTTTGATCTTACATGTGAGGATTTTACATAAGAAACAAGATAAATGATTTACATGTACAAGAAATGAGCTTTGCATACCCGACAGAACCATTGTTTTTTCTTTGCCCTAGATTTAGCCAGTGGAGAATCCACCGCCTCTTTAATCAGGGGTTGTAGATCGGATCTGAAGATCTATAAAACCTCCTTCTCATTCCCTGGTTGCAGCTCCACACGATGCTGCTTTTGCGAGAAGGGGTTGGAGCCCAAGTCTGGCATGTGGCATATGCCATGACATATGCCACAGTATGCCACATTTTGTGTCTATGTTGTTTGAGGTATAATTGTGTTATAAACCCCCTTAAGTGCTAGTGGAATATTTTTAAGATATATCTTCCATCTGGATTAAAAAAACAAAAACATAATTTAAAAATCAATTTTCCGCAGCTGGGGTTTGAACCCTTGTCAAAAAACACTCATAGACCCTGTGAACTGCCCCTGTACCAGCTGTTCTTCATAAGTTTTTCAAATCTCTGACTTGCACTGGCTTGACTTAAAAGGACACAAATCTCACAGACACTGCTAGGGGTGATTTACAAAAGGTAATCTTTCATTTGTGGAATTTAGAAAATAAATAAAAAAATAATTTAAAAAACGATTTTCCCCAGCTGGGGATTGAACCCTGGTCTAAAAGCATTCATAGAGGCTGTGAACTGCCTGTGAGCCATCGATTTTACTGAAATTTCCCCAGCCAAAAGCCTAATTGTCATGAAAAAATGATGTCAGTCCCTTCTCTATTTCTATGGTGTTTGGTTTAGATGCTGGAAATGCACTATGACTAAGGAGGCCATAGTTCTCCCAGATACTGCTAGGGGGGGGAGGATTTACAAAGCCACAGCCTTCATTTGTGGAATTTAGAAAATAAATAAAAAAATAAATAAATAAACGATTTTTCCCACCTGGGGATTGAACCCTGGTCTAAAAATACTCACAGTCCCTGTGAACTGGCAGTGAGCCATCTATGTTGTGGAACATTACCCACCCAAAAGCTCAATAAAAAATTTGCAAACATACGTGACAAGAATTTTCAATTCTATTAAGGACAAGGAGGCGAGCATTATGCTTTTCTCATTTCTTTATAATGAAATGCTCAGTAGCCAATATTATAACAAAAAACTACATTTCCCATGAACACTAGGGAATAACCATAGAGTATACAGTATAAAAGGTCACCACAGTAGTCCTTCTTCCTCTTTCTTTGCTGCTCTGCAGCCAGTTAAGTGCTTTTTCTGTATTGGACTGTACTTACTGTTATTGAGCTGTTATATTGCACTGTTCTATTGTGGTTCTATCACTTGCTGTGTGTACATTGCCTTCAGCGCTTACGGCGCGCTGTGAGTGCGTTTGTTTACGCTCCATTTCACCGGTTGATTGTTATCGGGTTTGTCTTCCGATTTCGACACGTTCTTGTGGCGTGTTCTCTCGAGAGCGTGTGTTCACCTCCTTGGGACCAGGCGCCCTGTGTTGCCCTGGTTCGCTTTGTGGAGCGGGAGCAGGGGTTAGCGGCTCGCGAAGGGAGCGCGAGCGCTCTCGAGCCGTTTTTTCTGAACAGGCAGCCGTGTCGCGCATGTGCATTGGCTTGTTTCCGCTTTCTGTGACATTCCTCACAGCGCCGGTGGACAGAGAAAGTCGTTTCACACATCAACGCCCACAGCCTTATTCAGAATTAACCCCGTTCTACGCCGGAGTTCAAAGAGAGCTTTGGTTGTGACTTTCATGCATAGGCTTTGCCTAGAGTGTGCTCCTTATAGCGGCAGGCTTATCTCCCTCCACGTTTTACTTGTAAGTTGAGTCAGGTTTGTGCCTGCTTTATTAGCCTGCTGTGGGGTTACCACACTCCCCCTGCATAGAGTCTTTGACACTCCATATTACTTCCAGTCATCTGGTGGGCTTTAATGTTTACACTTGTGTATCATGGAAGACTACTATTGTAATGCAGATGACCATTACTATGGGGATGATGATGATGGTTCTTTAGAACACAATTTGGTGGAGGAATTGGACAAAGGTGTCCAACAATCAGTAAATAAGGCACTAGTGCGTGCTATTAATCCTCTCAAACGCCATTTAAATAAATATGCCCAGCAACAAGGTTGGTTGCCATCGGCCAAAAAATCTTCCAAATCTCCTGTCAATCCCCACAGGTCGGCCTTTCAGAATCTGGCAAAATCTCTGGCAGCTGAGGCTTCCAAGTCTTCCGCACCACATGACACCGACGATTCGGATCATGTGCGTACTTCAGTTTCTTCTGATCCTGACTCTCCCCCACCGAAGAAACGTGTCCGCTGCTGAGCATTTCATTATAAAGAAATGAGAAAAGCATAATCGGAGCCTCCTGTCCTGACATAGAATTGTCATTCAAAAATGATGTCAGTCCCTTCTCTAGTTCTATGGTGTTTTGTTTAGAGGATGTGAACTGCCAGTGAGCCATCGATTTTACTGATATTTTCCCCAGCCAAAAGCCTAATTGTCATGAAAAAATGATGTCAGTCCCTTCTCTATTTCTATGGTGTTTGGTTTAGATGCTGGAAATGCACTATGACTAAGGAGGCCATAGTTCTCCCAGATACTGCTAGGGGGTGATTTACAAAGCCACAGCTTTCATTTGTGGAATTTAGAAAATAAATAAAAATAAAAATAAAAAAAACGATTTTCCCCAGCTGGGGATTGAACCCTGGTCTAAAAGTACTCACAGCTGCTGTGAACTGCCAGTGAGCCTCCTGTGTCACTGGAATTTCTTGCAGCCAAAGGCCTATGTATCATGGAAAAATTATGGTGTTCCCTCCTCTTGAGTTCAATGCTTTATAAACAAATTACCCTCCCTCTGTATCACTCTGATACCAGCCCATAAATGTATGCTTCTCACAAACTCTTGCTTTATAAATTCTGCCAAAATGTTACTTGTATGTTAAATGCCTCAAGGACAATTGCCTTTCCTGTCCTTCTTTTCACTGTGCCACCAGTCCCCAGCTTTTCAGTCTTAATATGTTTTTGTTTTTACTTTTCAGAACTCTTAACTTCAAAATTGTTCTCTATGCAGTGTATACAATATTGTTTCTAAACATTTTCAATTATGTAAGAAAATCTCATTTGCAATATTCCACTGGTCAGTCTAGAACCCTGTATGACCATCAATCAGCTTTTTAGTTCCTGTATTTAGTCACAGTATTCTTCATACAATCACATGACTGTAGTCCCTCTTCTATTTTCAATGTGTAGTGAAATTCATTGATAGGCCCTCCTCTAAACCATGTGACACCACTTGTTTTCCAATATATTGCCATACAGTGGAATAATCTCCCTTATCAACCATCCATTTCTACCAGCTTAACCATTGAAATTTGCAGTTTTTGTCACTCATCCTGGGAGAACTGCTGACAGAAACAGGATTTTGACAAAGCCACTCCACTTTTTGCCATTAAGATAAGGTAAGCAGAAGCATGGGCCTTGATCTGGGGCTGTGTGGGTCTTAAAGATTACTGTCCAAAACCGTCCAAATCATCAAGTACTTTCTGTGTAATATGTAATGTCCTAAATGTGATCCTATCATACACAGGTTGTAAAACTGAAACTGAAAATGAAATGAACAGGTCAGTGCTTCATTTAACTTTATGGCATGAGGTGGGGGCATAAAGCCACTTTCTTTTTGTTTAAAGGGAAACTATTTTTAATTGGGCTTTGACCAAGGAAGGAATCTGAAAATCCAAGAAAGGAATAGAAACACAGGAAATAGTGGGAAAGAGAGAAAGCAAAAATCAAATTGTTGTTCAGTTCAGCTGTATTGTCATGATACATGGTGATGTATAGAAAATCATGAGGAGAGCACTAGAGAGCACTTCTGAGAGATACGCCATGTGTAATATGTATGTTTGTATGAATCATAATTTCGAATTTCGCAGTATGTGGTTGGCACTAGCTCAAACGCGTTCCCACTCTTTATCATTCCAGGGACGGCCTCTGTCTTCAGTCCAATATGTGCAAAGTCTCTGGAGGAGGCTTCAATACATGAACGAGCAGGGCCTGGACCAGCCAGTGTATCACATGCAATCGCTCCCCCATCACATGCAGGTATTGCAATAACTGGTGTGTCGGCGGCTTGTTGGTCATATCGCCCCATGCTAGCGTAAATGTTCGCGTAATTGTTCTGTGTAAAAGGAACTGGCCCGCTGGTAATCCAGTATCTGCTGTTAGTGTCGCAAAATGCATTAAAGTGCCGTCCACGTACAGGGCTCTGAGAGTCTCCATTTCCGCTTCAACCGAGGGCACTAATGCCATGTCCGTTATAGGGTCTCCGGCTCTGGGCGTCCTGAATAGTGGTAGTACCGGGGCATATGGAATTGTGTCTTTTGTGAAGTTAAGGCTTCTCCTAAAACACCTATGCACCAGCTCAACATGTATTTGATGTCTGGCGAGGAAGCTTCGCGAGCGGTTGGAACAATCTGCATATCTGTATCTGCGTCCAAGCTGTCTTCTAGGTCACTGTGTGTGCCAGAGTCCTGCTGCTTAGCCACTTTGCAACCCTCTGTAATTGTGCAGCTAAATAATACAGTTCCAGATGAGGAACTACCAAGCCTCCACTTTCCGGGGGTGCATATAGTTTCTGCAGCGCTATCCTGGGCCGGCCTGCATTCCAAATCATGCCACGTATCAACCCTCCAATTCTCTAAAGAACCTTATTGGGACATACACCGGAAGATTCTCAAAACAGTACATTAACCTTGGCAGCACTATCAATTTTGTCATGGTGACACAGCCCATCACATTGAGCGGTAAGGCCCTCCAGAACTGCATCTGTGCTCTTAATGAGGAGATGGCGCAAACCAGATTGCCTTTCAGTATATCTGTTGAGACCTGTAAATATATATTCCTAGGTACCTAAACGTAGTTGGATACCAGTCAAGTGCTATTACATTGATGATTATATTGGTTGCAACTACATCTTTGCGAAAAGAGTAAGCACCTGACTTAGCCCAGTTTACCCTGAGTCCCAATATTGCCTCGAATCTACAGAACAGTGGCGATATCTCTGGCGGCACGGCATGAAGCTCACATACGTATAATAACAGGGCGTCCGCATATAGGGACACTGTATGTAGACTATTGCTCAAGGGGATGCCCCAGTCTGCTCCTCCCTCACGGAGGAGAGCCGCCAGTGGCTCCATAGCTAAGGACAAGAGTAATGGGGACAAGGGGCAACCCTGTCTAGTTCCTCGTCTCACCCTGATTTCGTCAGATAAGAGCTTGCCCGTACGAACCCGAACTGTGGAACGCTGATACAGCAACTGCATAATTTTTAGATAGTCATAACCCAGCTCATATTTACGTAAGACCGCCGCAAGGTAGGGCCACTCCAGTGAATCAAAGGCCTTTTCCAGGTTTAACACTAGACAGCCATATCTATGCCATTTTTCCATTGCATACTGTTGGATTCTAAATAGCCTTTGAATATTAATCGAGGTGCTTCTAGTGGACACAAATCCGTTCTAGTCGGCATGGACCAGAGTCGGCACAAATGGGTCAATGCGTTTGGCCAGGACTGAGGCGAGTATTTTATAGTCTGTGGTCTACAGGGCCAGTTGGCGGTAAGAGCCTAGGAGTTCAGGGTTCCTACCCGGCTTAAAAGAGAGACCAGCGTTGACTCGTGTTGTGTTGGGGTGAGTGTCGCCTCATATACTCACAGCAGTTCCGACACTAGAACCTCTGAGTATGCCTTATAAAATTCAGCCGGTAATCCATCAGGACCCATCCTATTTCCATTTGACAGAGAGTAGATACCATCCCTTATGTCTTCTGCTAACAGAGGAGCACCCACTTCCCCTTGCTGTTAGTCTGTTAGCAGCGTTAGTGTGGAGAGGAATTCCTGTATTTCTGTAACCGTGGCTATTAAATAAGATCTGTATATTGTAGAGTAAAGTCCCACAAAAGCAAGATGTATATCGCTTTGGGTATGCATTGTGACAGCCTGCATATTCTCTATTGCTGTTACTGGCACAATATCTATGTCTTGCCGTATCAGCGACGACAACAATCTACCTGGCTTGTATCCCATGTGATGGGTGCACGCTGAGTGTGCGGCGTGCTTTAGATTATGGAGTCAGTGTAATATCTAGAGTGTTCCTCCCTGAGCGTTCCAAATCCTAAGTATCTCCCTCTAGCGCCTCTCCCTCCCCTTGGAGCAGCTCAGTTTCAAGGTGTGTAAGATCTGCCTCCAACTGTCACCGCATGCCCGCCTGGGCACCCAGGCAGGCACCCCTCATCACAACCTTGAACATGTCACACTCCACCTGAGGCGTCGTGGCCGTCCCGACATTATCTTTAAAATACTGAGTGACATTTGCAGCCAGTAGGGTACGGAAGGGTGTATCCAATAGGAGATCCGGCTGTAGCCGCCAAGTTGGGGATTGTCGGACAGGGGCGCGCCCACAACATTTCCAAGACATACGGGTTGTGGTCAGAGTGCGTCCGACCTAAATAATGAACCGCCGCTATGTGGGGGAGCAGTGCGTCTTAGAGCATATAGCCATCTAACTACACATTGAGGTCATGAGCCCCTGAATAATAAGAGTGTACTCTATCATTGGGATGACGGTGTCTCCAGGCATCCTTCAAATGCCATTCTGTTTCCCAATTCGTCAACGCCTTCATAGCATGGTGTGTGTTTGTATCCAGAAGTGTTGGAAAGGACCCGTCCAATGACACGTTAAGGACGCTGTTGTAATCACCCCATAATGACATGAGTATGTTGAGCCATGGCGCAAGAATGTGTGATATCTTGTCGACAAATGCAGCCTGCTCTCTGTTAGGAGCGCATATCTATGCAAGTACTGTTTGTCGACCATCCAGCGTGCCCCTTGCTATTACATACCTCCCCTCTGTGTCTACCAGCGACTGTGTAATTGCCAACGGAACACCTGTCCTCACCCATATCAGCACAACCCGTGCAAAAGCAGAATACCCTGTGGCAAACAATTTGCTGCGCCAGCGACGTTGTAAACGTTGTATCTCTATTTTGGTTACGTGAGTCTCTTGCAGTAGGGCGATTTCTATATGATGTTGCTTGAGGTATGAGTAGATTTAATACCTATGTGACGGCGAATGTATACCCCTCACATTCCATGTACCAATTTTAACTGAAGACATTAACCCTCCAACGCATCGTGTAAAAATGTGTACGTGGCAGCCCAACAACCATGTGCATTAAACACAGCTCATCATTACATACTCCACCTAGCTCGCTGATTCGTAGCGTGGGACGCTGTCTGAATCTACTCGTAACATATGACAAAAACGCCGAAAACGATATATGCATCAATAATACCAAAAGGGTGATAATGCAACCAGCAATCGTCCAAACTCCCAATCCTAGATAACAGTAAAAACAATCCTGGGGGTTTTGCTGCAAACTGCTATACTTTAGAGTACAGTCCTCGTGTCTAGTGTCAGGGGGGCTCCCCATGCGCAGGCAACATACAATATAGTTGGAGCAAACTGCATATGTTAACTCAGGAACATTCCACAAATCAGCAATAAAATATACGTTTGAATCCTACCGCCTCCCTCATGTATTTCAGTATTGAACACAGTACGGAGCAAATACTGTAGAGTCATAACAGCGTACATCCCAGGTATCTACACGTCCAGCAACAGCATGCCCCCACACATACACCCCAATACCTCAATTCGTAGTCCATACAAATACAGGAGCTTTCAGCGTTTACGCAATCAAGTCCGCCGTCTGCGGGGTGACATCCTGTTGTCCTTTTGAGTCCTGCTAATTCTGTAGGCCATATATCTGTTTGTCATCACTCGACATGTCTCGTTGGCTGGAGTTAGATGAATTTTCTTCCTTGGGGAACCGCTGATCTCTGCCACTGCCTGTATGGTGTCTTGCTGTCCGCTCAGGATCAGCTCCGAGCGTGGACCCACAAGTGGCAAAGGCGAAGTCCCTATTCTCGTAGACCTGCGCTCTCTCTGCTGGTGTCGAAAAGGGCCTTTTCGTTTCGGTAGCCTTGCAGTTGCGGCCCTGTCCCGAGGCCCCACATTGGTGAAGGTGTCCAGCCAGTCCTCCGCCTCCTCCGATGTGTTAAAGAATTGTGTTTTTTTACTGGCAACCACACACAGCCGCGCAGGTAACAACAGAGAATGTTTCAGGTTATTTTGTCAAAGACGTTTCTTCACTGCCATGAACGGAAGCCTCTGGAGCTGTACCAGGATGGTATAGTCCAGGAAAAACATTATCTTGTAATCAATGTCGATATCCTGGAGCTTCCTGGTTTTCTTCAAGATGGAGTCTCGATCTCTGGAGTTAAGGATCCGAAGCATCCAGGGCCGCGGATTCAATCCCATAGTAGGTGGCCTCGTCGGGACCCGATGGGCATGCTCTATTACGAAGTGTGGTGATAGGAACCCTTCTGGCAGTACATCTCTTAAAAAAAATATCCATGTTCAATGCATGCTGTTCCGGTACACCTACTATGTGGACATTGTGTCGTCGTTCCCTCCCTTCGTCATCCTCGGCTCTGTCTTCCAGGAATTCTAAACGGTTTAGCAAGTCTTGTACATGTTTATCCGTTTGCGTCACCTGTGGTTTGGTGTCAGCAAGCATGGATTCCAATGCAGTGGTGCAGTCCGTTAATTTCTCATAGTCTGCGTGTAGATCAGTGAGGTTGATGGCCACCTTGTGTATTTTGTATTCCAGGGAAATGTGGGTTTGATTGATGGTTTCCTCCAGACGGTCCATTGCAGCAAGTACAGCATCCAACTTGCTTGTGGTCTGATCCGCCGACCCCTGCTTCGCCATCTTGTCCAATTTGGCCTTTGACAGCGGCGGCATGGCTTGAGCTCCACCAGTACAATCCTCACTTAACTACTTCCCACCCCCCTCCCCGAAATCAGGTGCAGGACCTATTCACCTAAATTGCCTTTTCGCTCAGGGAGAACTCAGCACGGCGCCACCAGGTCTCTGTTATACTTCAGACGTAGTACTGAGGTCGACTAGGTCTCTATCGAATATATTAAACTTAATTGTGAGTGCTAGTTAGCTCAGAGGTAACTAGAAACGTTCTTGAATTCACAAGAAGGGATTAGTTTCTGACAACCGCATAAACATGACAACTTTGTTTCCCAAGAATAAGAAATCAATCTCTAGAGTTGCGGAAACAATACATAGCTATTTTACTCAGTCAATCGTGCATGCTTCTTTTCACAAGAGATTCTGAGAAAATAGGGAGACGGCGTTTTCAATAAAATGTATTTTATTGAACAGTCTTCTTTCTCAAGCATAAGAAATGTACTGCTACAATCGTAATACTGGTTATAAACTACAATCCATAAAGTACAAAGAGTATTATGAAATAATACTGTAAAAGCATGGTATGGTTTGTAAGCCATATAAAATAACATATAATACATACATTAATAAATAATGACTAAAAGTACTCAACTGGTGCTTTTAATATACGGCGAACCGGTGTACCTAACGTAGGTCTAGTATAAGGGAAGAAGTAAGTGAGTTGTACCTTAAGTTTAATATTCTTTTGCCAAGAATCTATTCCAAGAATTCTCTAAGGGTCTAATAATCTCCGTACCTTTGTTTTAGAATGAAGGAGGTCTTGTATCTCTCTCTCAGGACACGATTTCCCAGCAACCCTCAAGGGTAGCGTGGAAACACTGGAGCTGGATTCTATGCAGGAGAAAAGACAGCGTCTCTCAGTGCGTCAGCTGGAGGGTCTGCTTCCTTCGGCACTAGCTACTGCAGGGCATGTCGGGCAAGTAGATAGTCAAACTTCTCCAAACCGCTGTGTGTTTGTCTGGGCAAGTGTGAGCATATTGATACCTTGAAGGTGCCGAGTTTGACTTAAGGTTGGACATAATAACATCATCAATGACTCAGTTCTTTGAAAACTCCAGGATTTCTTGTACAAATCAATATTCAAGCAGGGGGAAGTCCCTGACTGCTGAAGGCGGTTTTCTTCAAGAAATCGTTGTGGATTCTCGGAACTAGTGGAAGTAGCCTTGCCGAATTTGGACTGCATAGGCTAAATCTAAATATTGTTATGATTTCTATGCCTATATAAGGATAGGGTGATTTATACCTAAATATGGGCATTAATCGAGAAAATTACACTAGGGTCCTGAAATCCTACACATCAAACTTACTGCTGCTCCAGGGTGCAGCGGACTCGGCTTCAATATCGTGCCTTGGCTCCTGCACGATAACAGCTCCGTACGGTCATCAGCCTCGTAGTCTTCCTGTGGCAGGTGCAACAAGGTCGGATGGGTCCAGGATGGCAACTCGTTGGCTCCCGGGGGGCAACAGCAGGGCATCTCACCTGGGGCGATCGCAGCTGGGGCTCACTACATCAGCATACCAGCCAGTGCCACCCACACACTCAATATGTTGATGTCCCCTGGTGCGGGTGCGGGGCAATGGCATGCAGTTTCTTGGGAGTGGAGCCCTCGCCACCTAGCCATGCAACAGATGCAAGGGCAGTCATTATGAGCATGCACCGCCGCCTCGTAATACCTCTCTGCCTTTACCACGATGCGTGTGTGGCAGGCTGCTGGTATCACAGAACTCCACAGGCCATCATTAATATCACAGGGACCTCAGCTGCAATGCATTCCTCACTTCAAGGGCATACAGGTGTGGCAGGGAGCGGACAGCCGTGACTCCTGATCCGTCAGTGGGGGCCAACCACTTCAACCACGTTTCGTGGCCGGAACGTTTAGGCAGTGTACATCACTAGTCTACTGGCGAGGGGGGGGGGAATTCCCCGATCACACTGCATGGACAGCTGCAGCCATGTTGGCCAAGCAGGGTCTGCTCACGTCGCGCCTCTTCGGCCACCCTTTCATTTGGTCACCGTGTTGTGCAATATCAGAGCCCGGATGTTCGTGGGCAGCACCGCGGGGGCCCCAGCCATTCTCGGGCCACTGCCGTCAAGTAATCAGAAGAGCGTCCTGTAGGGGGGTGAGTGTCCGCAGCACCGCTTCAGCGGTCGAGAACCGCCTACCATAGCTCCGCCACAGGGTGAATGGCCACACAAACCAGCCGGTATCCGCCACCGCACACAGCCCTCCTTTCTTGCAGCACAGCGAACAGCAGGCAGATCAGGTCTGCCGAGGGAGGGGCAGCGGGTATCACGGCGGGGGCCTCACCCAACTCTCACCATCCATTGGCGGGCACCGAGACGTCAGCCGCAGTCCAAGCCAGCCGCCGTTAGTTCACTGCAGCTGCACCATTTCTCGCGGCCTTTTGGGTGGGGACAGACCCCGGGCTCACGTAGCCTCACCAGGGTCATGCAGTAGGCAGCGTCTCCGGTCGGGGGTTTCACACTAGAGCCTGGGAGATCTCAAATTTACATTGTTGCTGCATGTGGATAGTGTCCTGCATTTGATCCTCTAGGTTGCTATCTCCAATAATGGCTGCATCCGGAGGTATTAGCCTGTCCAGGGGAGCCTTTCGTAGAGCTCTATCCAAATATGTCTGCCTCCATTTAGGCCGCAGCAGCCACGCTCCCCACCACGGTCATTTGTTATACAGTGCGCGTGATTCGGATTTGCAGTGTTCCTTTAGTAGCACAGTAGGCACTGCACCAATTCTTTGGCCACACATCAGTGATACACTGCTTTTTCAACCGCACAGGGGTGCTGCTGTGGAAAAACAGCTGTTGAGAGTCGATGCATGGAATTTCTAGTTTCTTAGCTGCCAAACCACCTCCAAATGGCCCAAAACGGGAATTGACACCCCTTGTCAGCTCCGAAATCCCAGCAGAGGAGCTCAGGGGCTACAAATGAAGACTTTTATGACCCTTAGACTTCTTAACAGGAGGCAAGCATGCATAAGCGTTTGGAGAACCTTGGGAAGTAGGATGTAGAAAGAAAATGTCCTCTTAGTCAAGAAGTGTTTTGAAGTTATGGTGTAACAGCTCCAGTTCTTATGCCAGTTTCTACCTTCGAAGTAGGCAAACTTCAACGGAAAGTCTTCGTTGAGCACAGGACCCTACCTTACTCTGACCTGGCTCCAGACACACTACAGGGCATTGGAGACAGCTTTGTATGAGAGCATTTACAGTCCTATTCATGTGTCATTGACAACTCCTTCCACCACTATAGCTCAGGAAGACCGATCAGGCTGGTGATTGGCCATCAACATATGCATATGCAGGGCACACCTCAACTCCCTTTTTTGTGACTGGCTAGAGTGAATGGGTAAACAGTCCAACTGTCACCCTTCCTCAGACGTGGATTCCACCCACAGGAAGAGCCACACAATGTTAAAGCAAGAAAATATCCACGTTCTAAAAAAGGCATTTTCAAACACACAATTTAAAACCAAGTTCACTAAAAGATGTGTTTTTAAATTGACCCCAAACTCCAAAACATGATCTACTTCCAATGGGAAGTTACACTTGTACGTGGGCAGAAGGCATCTTCAATAGTAACTTCTTTCACATACAGTCCTTGCAATAGTGAAAAAAGAAATAAGCAGTATTCACTATTGCGACAAGTAAAAAACTCAAATACATTTCCTACCTTTCATCTACACTGCACCCTGCTCATTGGGCTACCTCTGCCCTACCTTAGGGGTATCTTACATGTAGTAAAAGCAAAGGTTTAGCCCTGGCAAGTGGGTAATTGCCAGGTTGACATGGCAGTTCTAAATGGCACACACAGACACTGCAGTGACAGATCTGAGACATGGCTGAAGGCCTACACATATTGGTGGCACTATCATTGTTGCAGGCCCACTGGTAGCATTAAATTTACAGGTCCTGGACACACAAAGTGTACTTTACTACGGAGGCCAGGTGTTTGACATCCGGGGCAACATATCCCCGCGTATTCGCGATCTTCCCCCCCCATAAATAGCACCTTCAAGCCTATATAATCAAAACCCCAGAAAAGCCAAAGTTTGACCTAAATGTGCATAAACAAGAAAAGAAAAAAGATAAAAGCTAAACAAATTAAAAAAAACATTGTTAAGAACTACTTTCTGCGCAAATGCAACTGCATGGCTTTCCCTAAAGACAGGATAGATGTCCTTAGTGTTTTTAAGAGCATCCTATTACTGCTACCATTATTTATTTCCAGAGACTTCCTATAAGTAATTTTCAGCCATTATCTCCGAAACAAAGCTGCGATTGGACCCTTTATATACAATTTTAATTCTGGCAGGAATCTCAAGTTATACATCGGCTCTCAGCTTTTGAAAAGGAGCAAAGAGCTGCCTGAACCTCCATCTATTTTCCACTGTGGCATGAGCAAAGTCAGGTCTAGTGAAAAAAGTTATTCCATCACAGGATCTTGGATTCGTGGGCCTTGCCAGATCATAAAGAGCTTGACGGAGGAGAAATTTGACAAAAAACAGTAGCATGGCACGAGGATGTTGCTGCGCTGATGGGTTACGCTTGCCAAGTGAAAGAGGAAATCTGTGCACTCTCTTAACTTCTTTGTCCCAATCCCAGGAATGTAGCTTTTGAAAAGCCCCTTTAAGGAATAAGATCATGAAGCTTCTGGTGTACTCTTTTTCCACTCCTTCCGGTATCCCTAGGAAGCCGAGATTGTTGCACCGCTGCCTATTTTCCTGCTCCTCCATCTTCCACATGAGATCTTTGACCACACTCTCATGTTCTTCTCTTTGGGTTTTAAGGGTGGCTACATCTTTCTCTAAATGCTCTGTCTTTTCCTCCACAGAAGTCATCCGATCTGAAATTTCAGCGCAGGTTTTGCCAACCCTTCTGACAGCGCCTTTTAGTTTCTTGGCGGCCAGGCGTGATCTACGCCTGTCATCCTTGGCTTCCTCCTGGAAGCTTTTGATAGATTGAAGAACAACCTCCAGCGCAGGGTCGCGCTTTGGTCCTCCACTATCTCCATTTAGGCTATCTGTTATAGTTCTATTACCACCTGAGGTGACCATAGAGTCAGATAATACTGTAAGCTGAGTATCAGAATGATCCTACCTCAGATCTGTACCTCTTTCTTTGTCTAGGATATCATGTATCTTTTTTCGGTGATCCTTGTAAGAGCTGCTGTACCATTTGGGACCGTCCTCTCTGCTTGACACAGAGATGTTTGTGTCTGACAGCTCTGATTCATCTGTTAATGAATAGTATTTGTCTTTATTCTCCAGTGTTTTTAATGAGTGGATTAGAAGAGAGTTGCTTGCAGCTTGTCGAGTTACTGCGGGTTCTACAATTCCACCAGTGATATTTGCACAATCCTTTGAGCTACTTCTTTTACTGCCAGATCTTTCTACTTTGACCTCCAAGCAACCCTCATCTGGCTATCTCACAGGTGTAGAATCGACCTCCGGGACTTTTTTCTCACACTGATCTATAGGGAGGGGAGTACCTGGTGGCCCTATTACATATTACGCAGATGGCAAATTTGAGTCAGTCAGTGCTCCTTCAATCTGCCCCAGCTTTTCTGTTGTCAAGCTTGGATCTTCTTCTACAGACCTTTGCAAAGTTCCAGCCCCCCCCCCCCATTGTACCAAAAGTGCTTGTAATCAGCATTTGAGAATAGCTGGTCACTCTGTGTGGTTTAGCAGTCTCGATATTTTCGGGCTTGTTTTCAAATGTGCTGTTTTTATCCACGCACTCACCCTTCTCCCCTTTCCCTCCCCTTGCTTATCTTCTCGCACTCCTTGTTTCCAACCTTTTTTGCCTGGTAGCTGACAGCGCTGTAATGGTATGTGAGGCTGCTTGTGACTGAGCACTGGGCGCGAAAACATTTTTCCCTTTGAAGTTTTTATTCCCCCTGCCAGCCAACCTTACTTGTCTGTGGTGGTTTTAGACAATGCAACAAAGTACCACAGTTTCGATTTCAGTTCTCAGAAGACTGTAGACCTGTCCCAAGCACTGTGTAATCTTTGTGGCTTCACGTTTAGCAGACAGCGCGCTGAATGTCCTCTCTGAGCTCCTGAATTCCGATCGCACCGATGGGAGATCACGCAGGTCAGGAGTAATCCGAGAATCCCAACCCGTGCAGGCGTCCCTAAGTTTTGGAGGAAGTTAGAGCGTGAGTCTCTGCATGAAAACTATGGAAAGTTTTACCATCCTTCGTTTATTTTTCAGGTGCATTATATTTGCTTTCCATGATACTGCATAGTTATCTGAGGAGCGTAGAAGGTATTCAAGACTGGTTTAGCAGTGATAGGGGTTTGCAATCAGGTGAGCATCGCTGCGAGGATGTTTCTTGAGCACCATCTTGCCTCCAACTTGTGATATTTCAAGTCCACCCGCAAAACACTGTATGTTTAGTTCCAAATGAGTCTGTGCCCAGGTCGTCCACATCCTGCCATTTTGTGGCCAATCCTGGTTCACCTAATCCCTCTAATCTGTGTTTATCTGGGCGGAATAAACAAAATCCAGCTGCCAACAACACCCATTCACATGGCCCAAGAGCAGGCAGCAGGCATCAAATGCTGCAGAAAAATGTGTTTATTCTAAAAGTTAAAGACACAGAGATGACAGATGGATTGCAGAGCGATTCAAACATTCTACGCCATTCAATAGATCTATTGTGTCACCACAGTTTGGACACATCCAAAAGCAAATAAGACTTCACCCTGTGCTTCATGTGAACAGTCCAACATGAACTGCCAAGGCAGGTCCTCCCTTGAACATGAACAAGCCTCCTGGGACTAGTTTTGTGGTTTCACCCCTCATCAGCTAGGCTAACTTGAAGCCAGTGGCCCAGTGAGCCCAGGACCCATGTCTGGGCATAGCCGGTGCACTTAGGGCGAGGCAAAAGACACACAGATCATGTCGAACTGACAGTAAATTGGCAAGGGTAGGACGCCACGACCTCGAAACCTGTCGGATTTGTGCGGCACGTCCGTGGCCAAAGTGCTCTGCTTTGGTGTAGTCCTGACAACTGCGCAAAGGGAGGCACTCCGTTCTCGGATGCGGGTTGATGCTGTCACATGGCAAGGGCACAGTCTTGAGGCGATCCACAGTGCACTAGGCCCCTTGCCCCTGGACAGCACTGAAGTTGACATCGCGTGCAAGACTGGCAAGGCTATTTGTGTTCCTAAGCCCAGTATGGTTAACAAGAGCAGTTGACAAGCCCCAAGAAGTCACTCTGGAGGCAATCCTTTGTGCCTTGCTTGCAGGGCAGATGTCCGCTGGCATGAGGGCGGCTCCACAAAGCAGGACAACAGTTCCAGTCAATAGTCAGACACAGCAAAGAGGCAATCCTTCCAACTCAGCAGCCTTTAGGGTAGCAGAGTTTCATGCAGGTCCAGTTTTTTTCACACAGATGTGGGTTTTGGGCCCTATTATTATATCCTGGTGCCCAGGTACTAGAAGAGACCAGAAGCTATTGGAGAGGGCTTTGAGGTTTTGGGGCTCCCCTGTCTCACCTGACTTGTCTGCCCTGACAAAGCAAAGTTGTAAAGCCTATTGTGTGGTGGCCGGCTCAGGCTATTCAGATGTGAGTGTGAATCATTACTCCCTCCTCTCAGCCCAAGAAGGCCATCAGATTGTTGATGTGGCAGCCCTTCCTGTGTTTGGGAGAGTGTAGGTAGTATGCAAGTATAGGACTGCTACCCTGGGCCAGACGTGTATTGGGGCAGGCAGCAGGTACACAGAGTTTGTGGAAGGACAGAGAAATGTCCACTTTCTGAAAGTGTCATTTTTGCCAAGAAGGGTAAAACCCAATACACCAACAGGGAGGAATTCTCATGATGATTTTAACCATACCAAACATGATATATCTACACCTTACTATGCAGGATTTATCACTTTAAGGGATATAAGGGCATTTCTAAGGCTGGACTATGGAGGGGTCCGCCCCACTGCAATGGCAGAGGCCTGATGCAGGATGCAGGTTTGCCAATATCACCATATTTTAGGGTAGAGTAACCGAACCTTAGCAGTTGTAAGGTGCCCAGAGTCCTAAGTCCAACAAAACAGTATAGTCTGAAGTTGGAAGTGGGTAAAAGTTAGTGGGAGACCAGCCTAAGGCTGATAGGTGAAACACATTTCTCAGACACAAAACATGAAAAGTATTATTCTTCCCATTTAAAAGTTAGCATGTATTACATGTAATAAGGCAACCCTATGTTATCCTTTACAAGAGGTATGCCTCACAGTAATGAAAATTGATTTTAGGAGTTTTGACGACAAGGACATGTAAAATGTAAAAGCACATGTCCAAACTATCAATTATAATGAACCCTTAACTATGTGCTAGCTAGGGTCTAATTTATGGGTTACTTATATACAATGAAAGTGGAGTTTAAGGGTAGACACAGCTTATAAAACTGCAATCAGGCTGCAATGGAAGGCCTGGGACAGGTTTAAGGAGGCTACTTAACTGACTGGCACACTAAGAGCTGCTGCATGTCCTTGTAGCTAGAATGTGTATTTAGCATAAAAAATAAAACACAAGAGGCATTTTGCAAAACTACAACAGTTGTTTTTATTAATCGCATCAACAAGAGAACAGCAGCAGATTTGCGGTCTGAAGCCGTCTCAAAGTAAATTGGTGTTGGCTCTTATTTTATACATTTTACAACTTGTTACGAAGCAATTTGTACATTATTTTTTAACAGGAATTGCGGGAATATTCACAGGACTGTATATTTGATCTCCTGATAAGGAGTCCAGCTGGGTGTCAACCTTGCGTGCACACAATTCGGGACAAAGGGTAACATGACCAGATGTCCGTCACGGTGAGTGCCTGTTTTCTGCTGGCAGTGTAAATATGGTGTTCTGATTGGCTGAGTGTTCCTAAATAAATGTGGCATTTATCTTTATGGTTGTTTTGGGAATGTGCATCCCTCTGGCCAAACAAATGTTGTTGGGGCCAATCTTCTCAGACCTTTGCAGTGTTGCTACCTTCTGGCAGACTGATCTAGATTGTCCCTGTTCAATCATTTGTCTATGGGCTACGTGTCACACCACTTGTGATCTGTTATTCAGTTGCTCCAGACCTTGGTATTTCTGACTCAGGGTTGATGGGTAGGTCATATTGGGTAGATTTGACTACAGCAATGTGAGTTTGTTGTTATTCGTAAATATATCCTGGCGTACAATGGCATCATATTTTTCTTTATTAACAACATCCTAGTAGATGGGGGCATGGCTGACTGCAAAGCATGGCTGCCGCAATTTGAGCAAGCTCCGCACCCAGATTTGAAGAATCCTGGATAATCCTGGTGGTATTGGCTTCTGACTGATTCCAACTCTAAATACAAGAGAACCTCCTTGGACCGGGCTGGCACTTACACAGTGAAATCGCCGCTGCGTGCTGCCGGTCCCGCCTGGACAATGAGGTGGGCTTTATTTATTTATTTATTTATTTAATTTCTTATATAGCGCCAGAATCGACCCCCGAAGGGGTATCTCCGCGCTTGCCTTGGGAACCCGTCCTGGTTTTTCCCTGTGAGATAGTCCCTACAGGGCATCCCCAAGGTGAAAGCCAGGCATCCCGCCGCGGGGGGGCCGTTGTGGAGATTAAGCAAGCTTAATGCCCAGAGTTGCAGAGTGTGAACTCATGATTAGGTCAGGCACCGAAGCGAGAATTATCGAGTCCGTGGACATTTGAACTCAACACCCTGCCGCGTCGGGAATCGAACCCTGGTCCCGGGTCTGACTCTGCTTCAGGGTCTGCCTGCTCTAACCAGTGAGCCACACTTCTCTTGGCTTCTGGGTGCGGGCTGCTGAGCCAGAGGCCTGTCTCCGGGATCGAGAAGGAGTGCCGGAGGCCAGGATTAGAGCTACTGTGACAACCTGCGCTCCCGCTGTTGCTGTGAACCCCCCCCCCCCGGAATGAGGAAGAGGTGGCGACCGGGGTGGAGTGGACGGCGCTGAGGACAGGACGGGCCTGCATTCTGCTGATGCCTGTGCAATAGGCTACCCTGCCGAGCCTCCTCTTGGAGGACCCCATGGCTGCTTGTAGAGCATGTGCAGCCCTGTGCTGTGGTGTGTACTGCCACTGGCAGCGGTGCAGTGGATCCCGTTGGTGGTCTGGGAGGAGCGGTGCTGCGAATGTAGCCGCGGACATCTGCCAAAGAAACTATGCTACCTTGTTTAAAATTGGGTGTAACCAGACAACTTGTAACATGTTCACAAATGTAGGTAGCAAGTGTAATACTAAATATAAAAATGATGAAAGACAACAAAAGATAAGCCATACTTAAAATCTGAAATAGTTGTCCATTTAACTGTGTCTTTTAGTAGAACATGAAATAAAAATGTTTGCATGGAAACACTAAAACGTAGGCAGCTTATCATATTGGAAAATGCTAATTTAAAACATCGATTTTGAATCAAAGTTTTGAAAATATAAAATAAGTGTGCACACTTCACACCTGACAATAAATCCACCTTATTAATGTACATTACTGAAAAATGAAATAACAGAGGACTGTAATTCTTAATTTTCTTATTGCAGATGACAATCAAAATTCTACAAAAACATGAAGAGTTAAATAGATATGAAGCAGAACTTGTACTGATGAGAGGGTACTTCCTAGACTCCAATGACGATGAAGTAGATGAAGTACAAACATTGAAAAAAGTGAAAATGGGCGCACGGAAATAACTTTTTTGAAAGATTGCCTTGTTCATTACATTGGAAAATTAAATTGTATGTTTATGTCAAATGGTGTTTAGTATTACATGTAACTTTACTAAAAGAATTGTGTGAAACCTATTTATTAACTAAAATATAATATGTATAACTGTTTACTGTGGTTGAATTAAAAATAAAAGCTAAATAAATGGAGATATTTTTAGTAATTAGATAAAAATACAATGAAGATTTTCGTTGTAATGCCTATTTTGATTATGCTTCATTTCAACATAGAATATTATTAAACAATTCACACAAAATAATTGTGTTCAAAAACAATAAGAATAGTATTGCACATAATTTTTGGTTAGATGAACATACAAATCAAAATGACTACCATATAGTGCAATTTTAACATTCGGATTCTACATCAACTACAATTTCATGCTATTACTAATTGAAAATGCTATTAATATAAAATGCCCTTAATTGCTGTGTAGATTTTTTCAAAAGGCTGGAAAATAAACCTAATGTCTGTCAAAATTAAAAAGGACAAAAAATGTAGTGGACTTTATGGAAAGAAACAGTTCAGTTTAAGAAAAAGAACTTGATTTTTTCAGGAAATGAACATCTTTTGCATTACATATACCCAAAGTCTTACCATATCAGTTACAGCTGGGTGTACTACTCTCTATCCGTTAAACCTGCCTCCCAGTTGTGCTCCTCCTTTCAATATGATGAAATGAGTTCATTGTAATTTGGCATATTGATTCTTACGTCTAAGCCCCTAGTGTTGTGCACAAAGTGTACCTAAGGCCTCCAAGTTAAATGTCACTGCTGGACTGTAGCACCGAGTGTCCCATCCACTAACCTTATGGTGTAAAACAAAGCATTGGGACTACCTGTATAAAAGTGCAATAGAAAATATTGTGGCTGGGGAGCCTTACCTTGTAATGTTATATTTATACCCCAAAGATGATCCTTGAATTTACAGTAATACTTCTTTTTTTCGGTCCTAGTAAGTAGAGTGGCTAAAATAAATCAGGCTTAACTAGAGGAACATGTAATTAACACAATTTGTAAGAAATCCGACATCAATCTATATAAAGTAAGGGTAATATTATCTTAATGTAGAGACAAAAAGTAACAGAATAGGATACCTATAATAATAGTTACAGATTTTTAAAGCAATAGTGAATCAATGCTGGAAAAAACATAGACAAAATAACATTGAAGTAAATTGCAAAATCCTCTTGTGACAATAGGTCACTTGCAGGTCGAGTCTGCAGCGGCTCCTCAAGCAAAGTGGAACAGAGTCACCCCACTGCTGTTTGAGCAGCGCATACAAAAAAAATAGTAATACCTCAATGTTATTATCAGTAATTTTTCAGTGTGAACTCAGAGCTAGGTTAGGGTGGGGTGGGGCTGGGCTATCTAAGCCAGTGGGAGGAGAAAATATGTCTTTCATTAGTGCACATGTCAGTTTGGCCTGCAAGCCAGGTGAAGAACTGTCCTAGGCTTCCAGGCACTGCCTGAGCAGACAAACAGGAAGCTCAGACTAATCTCAATACTGCTGTGTTGCTGGTGACAGCAGAGTTGTGATTGGCTTAGGGGAGTGTGGAAGCCTGAGTGTTTCTGTTCTATGAAGCCAATAAGACAAGAAGAGAAGAGGATGGAGGAGAGGCAATAGCCGTACACAGGTAAGTATTTTTTTCATCCCACAAAACCCCAGTTCTGCAGCAGCCGCCACTGGGTCTAATCCCTCGGAACAAAGTAAAATGTAAGAAGTATCGGGCCCCAGGACTGGGACCAGGCCATAACGGTCAAAAACTTTTTACATAGCCCCAGGTGCATATTTGTCCTGGCGCTTTCTGGATGCAGAACAGGACACACTGTGTTACCCCTGATTTTACCGCTCAAGCAGAGCGGCAAGAAGGAAAATGCGAAAGCACAACAGGCACACACAGCTGACGTTGGATGTTGGTTGCTCACCGTTCTCTGTAGATACAGCGTAAGCTTTGTGCGTTGATTTGCAGATTGGTGACTAACATGTGTCGGCTGCAGTAAACACAATGTAAAGCCTCTGGAACCTCATTGGGTCAGTAACATAATGGTTTGAAACTTTGGGGCAGGTGAGACTACATATCCCACTATGCACTGGACCACCTTGATTTGGGCAATCCTTCAGAAGGCCCAATAGCAAAGAATTATTTGGATTCAGTGATTGTTTTTAAATGCAGTTAGTAGGGGAGTAGTTTTTCTAATCCAGGGTAGACTGAGGGTGTGTCTGGCTTCACCTGGGGCACCCATTTTGAGGGGTGTTGCGTTCTAGCCAAGGACGGGGGTCTTCCAACAAGTTCAACGTTTTTTGCCATTTGATTTTGGCTGGTGGGCAGAGTTCTCTTATTGGCAACACAGGTCTCCTCTTGGACCCTTTTAAAAGAAATGTGTACAGATCCAAGATTCTGGTGTCATGGGGGTCCCTGAAATCCTAACTTTAGGGAATGTAGGGATGTGGGAGCTAGGAGCCAATGCGTTGCTAGCCTGTGCAGCTAGTCTGCCCTTGAAGTGACCTCATCTGGTGGTGGAGGCCACCTTTTCTACCCAGAAAACACTATTCCTGCCCACCTAAAGATAAAAGAATTTAATTATAGGGGGACAGAACAGCTTTCCCAAATTAGAGGTATGGCCAGCTTTCCTCTGTGTGAGTGATTCCTGCATAGCTAATTTACAAGCTTTCCCCATTGCAAGTGCGCCTGGGGCATGGGGAGTGTTCTTTCCTCCCAGCTCCGTATCAGAGGAGGGGCAGACTTTGAAGCTCACAGTTCTGATGTGCCAATTCACTAGGATGCTGGGGATGGGGGAGGTGTCACCTCCTGTCTTGGCTACATCAGGCAGGGTAAGCCAAGCACATTAGAGCTATGGGTAAACTCTAAGGTGCAAAATAGGTGCTTGCCACATGACCCAGGGCACAAGAATTGTGTCCGCAGTGAGAAGGCACTTTGTTTGCTACCAAACATTACTTATTCTAGTGGCACAAATAATGGAACAGCCAATCTCGATAGTGTCCAGTTGGCAGCCCATGTTATGCTATTTACAGCTAACATATATACTAATTTACAATGGGGAATGCTACTATTGGGACATGTAGGCTTGCCCTTATTTATTCACACCTTTAATGCAATGAACCCTGATGCCTGGCCTGAGGGGCTCTACATTAAGGAGTGTCTGTGATAAAGTAAAGGCTGTGTAGGTGTCTGTGCCACACATTGTGAGGGCACCGAAGAATTTGTGTACTTTGTACTGCTTCTACAATAACAGGCCTGCTGTCTTTAGTTTACATAGGTCACCCAGGGTGGCATAAAATGTGCTGAAGACCTGGTGACTCCTCTACTACCAATGCCCTGGGTACTCTGGGTACCATATGCTTCAAAGTCATAAGGTGCTAAAATGTTTTCCAATTTTGGATTACCAAGTGGAAGATAGCAGTTGTAGGAGAGAGGACATGCACTGGTGTATAGGCACCAACTCATGTTCACTTGTCATATCCGTCAGCCTTTAGAGCAATGAGGTTGGGGTGACTATACAGAAAGCGGCACTTCCCTACACTAGGATTATAGCATGCGTATGCAGTTTAAATATTACAATTCAAACTATCAAAGTAACCCCTTTTCAATGGTCAGAAGTTTCTTTCTAAATATTAACACATCACGCCTATGAAAGGCCATTCTACCCATAAAGAAGAATACAATGTTTTTAAAAGTAGGACATTTCAAAGTATATTGGCAGATTTTCATAAAAAATGCACACAACATAATGCAGCAAGAGAAGTTGTTGTGCTGTGATACAAGAATGGAAAAGAACAGAACAGTGCCACCTTACAAACATATGGCGCATTTCAGCTCTCTAACTACGCAGGTGAAGTTGCACCAAGTCATACAGACTTGCACCAGGATGCAAAGGTGAATATAATATGGGCAGTTATTGTTTTTCTATCGGAAGATATACACCCAGCAGAAAAAAAATACTTAGAGGCATATTCCTTGTAATATGTGTGGTACAGAATAAAGCACATATTCAAAAAGGAAGTAACAAAGCAACATTAAGCTTTTTCTAACTATTACTGCTCTACCTGGCAGGTGCACGATTGTCACATTAAAACAAGTTCACTACCTTCAATAATTTAGGAATGCATTAAAATACCAGGGTTGGTGTATGGGAATGCTCATGGTCCACCCATTGTAAGGCCAACCCTTCACAGTGTACCCAATGTTATTTTTTTTGTGTTAATATACAGAGTCACACAAGGTGAGGCAAATTGGTCCTCAAGTGGCTTTCCAATCCTAAATTGGATTTTGAAGTCTGAACCTAAACTTCTAAATGCTGTCCGTGAGATCATGAGACACTTGGATGAATTCTACTTCAATCTCTGAAAAGTGTGTACAGAAAATGGCTTTGAACTTCCTGCCATAGGAGAACTAAGACCATTCCATCTGAGCCAATCCCACAATATTGCGTCTTGACTGGGCTGAAGAAAAAGGTTTCTTGTGCAAGGAGCTTCTCTGCAGCAGCAAATCTGTTTCAGCTGGTCCTCTGTGAGAAGCTATGCACGCCCCATGTGTCCAGACTCATCATCAGATAGAACCTTTAGCCTTGTCAGATGGATGATTGTGCCCTTTGAGAAAAAAAAGACTTATGGATGGTTTTGAGATTGGCACCACCGTGGCAATGCCAAAGGACCACCTGCCAGATACACAATAACTATTAATCTTGCGTGTGGCCGGCTGTAAGGTATGGCAGTGTGGGAGGGGGAGGAGGTGTGGTGTCGTGCTCTCACACCATCAAACTCATAATCAGGCACTAAGTACAAACTTATAAATCTTGAACCACCTAACAAAATTACTTTCTTGCACGCAAAATTCAAACAGCTCCTACCTGGGCCGTTTCCCTCCAAAACCAAGAGCTTCAGCAGGACGGCGTACTAAAAACAATCAGGCTTCAGGAAAACTTTATCAGGTATGGTCTGCAACCTTAACACAGACAAGGTTCTCCACTTTCATTTCTAAGTCGTAAGGTAAAACCTTCAACCTGACTTAACCTATTGATATATCTGACTGCATTTTATCTCAGTAAACCTCAAACTACACCTAGGTCCAGGTCCTCCAAGAACAGTGAATTATTCTTGACACACTTTCTTTTGAAAATATAATATCCCAGGTTCCCCTTATTGGTATTTCATTATTTGGAAGTAAATCTATTTATTCAATTTTAAATTATTTTTTCAAATTGAAGTTTGTGTTGGGTTTTAAACGGGCATATTGCATTCCAAACTCCTCCATCAAAATGAGGCGAACGGAAAGAAATCGAACCGACCAATTATGATGCAGCTCGCCTTTCGAGCCATATCGTAATGTGCCCCTTAGTGTCATGACTATGGTGTTGTTGACCATCAGACTATATGCTAGTGAATAAAGTGACACATATTACATTGTGGAACTTGACACAAACTTGTGCACCCAAAACGTTTTGATAGCAGTGTCACCTAACTGGTGATGCATGTGATAGATGGGTGTGGGTGTCAATAAAGCCACTAAGGAACGGTAGCTAAATTCTGTGTTCAGCAGAACACTACAATAACAAAGATACTAATATGTGATTTATCCTGTCTCATTGGATAACCTACATTTCCAAGTCTACCATAGATGTTGTGAACCTTGTTGCAGTGTTTCTCACCCATAGACAGCCATGACAGGAGAGTTTGCAGTGGCTGAGGTGGTGTGCGGTATCGGAGGCCTAGTGGGCAAGATGCTAGTGGAGCCTTCTGGACAGCAGCCGGAGCAGAGAACGACGGGCGTGGCACCGCCACTGTGCTCCGAGGGCGGAAGCGCTGGCCGAGTGCAGAACTGACTCCTGGTCGATGGCCTGGCGTGCGTGTTGTGGCAGCAACGGTGTATATGTGACCGGGAGGTCCCCAGTGGTGACCCGATGATTGTTGTTGATCATCTCCCCTCCGCCCAGCTTCTACATTGATTCTAGAGGTCAGATCAGGACGCAGGGATGTGGTGTACCGCAGACTAACCGGGGGTCGGAGTCAAGTGAATTGCCTGCTGGGGTCCCAACAGCCTGTGGGGGGCCATTGGGACTGCGTCGGGCCCAATTGTAGGGCTGTGGGCCGGCTCACGTTACTCTGCTTACCGGCGGATGTAGCATTGGGGCCTGTAGTATAGGGACTGGCACAGGAGGTGTTGGGATCCACAAGGCATATATATATACTCAGTGGAGGGACACTGTGACCCTTTTTATGTACAATAGTGTTACGGCTTGAGCTTTGGTATGTATTGCCCATGACTGCAGGGGAAGAGTGCCATTGGAAGCACTGGGGAGCGGAGCCGAGCACAGGGCCCTTAGCTGATGTGAGGTAAAAAGAGCCCTGTGCAGCAGTGAACAGCCCTACATGGACATTTGTGGTTCTTGTGGCAGTGGCAAATAGTGGACCTACGGCATGAAGGCCCGCTTCTGATTGCTGGACACCATATATGCTACTGACTTTTACCAAGCAAAGAGCCAGGCCTAGGCTTCATGCACAATGTGGAATCCAATGCGGGGTGTGAGATATACTGCCCAGGTCGGCTGGAGGCAGCGCTTGAGTTTGCAGGGTGAAACAGAGTAGGGGGGACACAACTATCTGCGGAAGCAGGCGGGTTAGCACTCACTGCGTGGGCTCAAATGTCATGCTTCTAAGAAAGGATCTGTGGAATGCGGTGGAGCGCATTACTGAGACCGAGATCAGGGTCCAGAGAGTGGAGGATTTGATCGCTACCTTGCAGAAAAAAGTTGCGTCACGATCACCAGGGTTCTGCCCTCGTGGGTGAAAGACACGGAGGGCAGGGCTAGGAGTAAAAACCAACGCTTTGTGGGATTCCACGAAGAATGTGAATGGGGGACTCACCAAGCCAGCTCGCCGCTGCCGTGAGGGAAATGGCTTTATTCATTGCACCCTGCTCGCCGGACCCCCGCTGTTGCCATCATCAAAAAGGGAGCCGGCCGTCACCAGGACTACTGCTCACAGGGTGCCCTGCTGGTAGCTGTTTGAGCGCGTCAGCAGAGGGCGCCGAAGGGGCTGAAAGCCAACGTTGCTCTTCCGCAGGGCGGGCCTGTCTGCGCCCATTCGAGCCAGGAAGAGGCAGGGCTGGGCCTGGTCCCTTTCATCTTTCGTTATATGTTATAATATGTTATGTTATAAAAGGTCTCTTCTATAGCGCACGGCTACTCCACGGAGTGTCCCGGCGCTTTGGCAAAGAGAACTGAAAGGAAAAGAGCACACCACAACACCAACAACGGGCCGACAAAGAATTACTGGGAGAAAATCCAGGTCTTAAGTTCCTTTCTAAAGGAAAGCAAACTGTTGGCTGTTCTCAAAGAAAAGGGAAGCTCATTCCAACAACGCGTTGCCAAGTACCGGAAGGAACGACCTCCGATGCGAGCACGTTTGATGTTAGGGACAGCGGCTTTCACCAGCATAGCAGACCTTAAAGTCCTCCTGGGGGCATAGAAGGCCATACGCTTCCCAAGATAATTTGGGCCGATAGAATGGAGGGCCTTAAAGGCCAGGGTCAGGACCTTAAAAGTAATTCTTTTAGAGACTGGCAGCCAGTGCAGTCTCTTGAGCAGCTCCGAAGCTCCTGCCCTTCGATTCAATCCAAAAATGGCTCTGGCAGCCGAATTCTGCACGACCTGCAGGCGTGCAATCAGGTATTTGGGGAGGCTAAGGTAGAGGGTGTTCGCGTAGTCAAGGCGCGAGCCTATCAACGCCTGGACCGTAATTTTTTTATGTTGCAGAGACAGTAGAGGAAGAAACTTCCGCAACATTTTCAGGACGCCAAAGCATTTCCCTGTCAGCCCTATGATCTGGGGTCTAAAGGAAAGATCATCGTCACACAGGACACCCAGATTTTTGGCTTTTGACGAGGCAGCATCAGGCGGGAACATATCACGAGGCCACCAAGTCTTCCAACAGGGATCAGACAGGCATCCGAAGAAAAGCAGCTCCGATTTATCGGAGTTGCACTTCAGACTATGCCTCTGAAACCATTAAAATACAGCGCCCAAGCATTCCTTAATCCGTCCGCCATCAAAATCCTCACCCTTGTTACACGTAAAAAGGAGCTGGGTGCAGGGCCGGACTGGGAACTGAAAGCAGCCCTGGCAAATTTTGCCAGACCAGCCTCCGTCCGGCACGTAGCGAGCCGACCAAAATGGTTAATTTTACAACACTTTTTTCATTACATATTACAATATTATCAACTTTCAAAGCACAGTAAATAGTAGATGATGACCTTAAAGAACATCAGGTTACCCACCCAGTCATATGTACCCATAGCCATTCTTTCAGAGAGCGCTAAAAATAGACACAAGTAGTGAATCAGAGAGAACAAAGTAAAAGTGAAACCAGCCCCCACATGGTGTGTAGCGAGCAAGCGAAGTGAGCAACCACTACTAGCTGGGAGCATGAACAAGCACTGACTGCGGCAATAGGTCTGGCTATGTTTTTACGTGGGGAGGAGAGGGAGACAGAAGAAGTGAAAGGGAGAAGTAGCGGGAGTAGAAGAGGAAGAGAATGAGAGAGAAGGAGTGAAATGAGGGAAAGATGGGGAGAGGGATGGAAAGAGAGAGAGAGGGAGGGGGAGATAGAGGGAGAGAAAGGAGAGGGGGAGAGAGGGAAGGGAGGAAATAGAAGGAGAGAGATGAGAGATAGAGAGAGGGGAGAGAGAGCACGTGAGGGAGCGAGAGAGAGGGAAGGAGAAATAGAGAGGGGGATGGAGGGAGTGAGAGTGGGAGAGAGAGAGAGGGGTAGGTATAGAGAGAGTGAGAGGGAAAGAGAGTGCCTGAGGGAGTGAGAGAGAGGGATAGAGAAATAAAGAGAGAGGGAGGAAGGGAGGGAGGGAGAGAGAGAAAGGGAGTGAGGGGCGAGAGAAAGAAAGTGGGAGAGAGGGAGAGAGATAGGAGAAATAGGGAGAGGGAGAGAAATGGGGAGAGAAATACAGGGATAGAAAAGAGAGGGAGGGTTAGAGAGAGGGAGAAAGAAAAAAATGATAGAGAGAAAGAGATTGAGAGTGAGAGAGGAACCGAGAGAGATATGGGGATAGAGGGAGGAGAGTGAGAGAGGGATAGAGAGAGAGAGAGAGAGAGAGGGAGAAGGAGGGCGAACGAGAGGGGGCGCGAGAGAGAGAGAGAGAGAGAGAGCAAGAGAGGGAGCGAGAAAGGAAGAGAGAGAGGGAGAAGGAGGGCGAACGAGAGGGGGCGCGAGAGAGAGAGAGAGAGAGAGATATCACACTGTTCCCTTTTCTGCCCGCATTTGTCTTTTCTTCTTCCTTTTATCTCTACACCCACGACTGGCTCTGCTTCAGCCACCTATGGGGCAACACAACATGCATGCTAGACAGAGCACGACTGTGCTACCTGTACCTCCCAATATTGACAGCAGGCAACAATTAAACCAAAAGCTCCATAGTCAAAGAGACGTTTTAAGGTAATGGACATGAGATAAAGGCACATCCACTGAGTCTGAAATGGAACCCATTACACAGTCTGTGCTTATCCGAACACCAGCCAAGGATCCAGCCTTCCTGGACCAAACTTGGGCGCCTCTGAGTCAGCATTTCAAAACTTGTAAACTGCAGCACATCCAAAGGAAGAGACAACATTTTTTACATCACGTTTGTCAGCCTAACTTTCCTTTGCTCCTCAAAGTGCAAACAAATGTGTGATCATACGATTATCTCCAAGGTTTAAACACAACTGGGTTTTTAGTCAAAAATAAGTAGATTTCACTGTTAGGAGTAATCACTAAGGCACATGATATGGAAATTGTTGATTACTAATATTAATCCAACCCATGTCTAGCCCGTGATTAAAGTAGGAAAACGAACAAAGCAGCCAGCCAGCCTGCTGCATTACCTTACTTCAGTTCTCCTACTCCTACCGTGCGCAATACAAAATAGCACTAACATAACTTTAATTGCGGCCTGCCGGCCTGGCCGCCCGCTCCAATCGATTGGAGTACTTGCTGTTTTATGTACTATTTTAAAACTTTACATTTTGTTATTTTTATTATGTGTGCACCTGCCCTTACTTCATTATTCGTGTTGACCTCCCACCCGCCCTCTGTCCACTGCCTATGTTGCCCTAACCCGCTCGCCCGCCAATGTCCTAGTTCACCCCACCTGCTCTCCCTTCATTGTCCAAGTTGCACCAATCCACCCTCCCTCAGTTGTCTCAGTCTGTGTTGCCCTCCACCCACCACCCCCTTGTTCTCCGTATTGACCCCCAACACACCCTCCACTCTGATGGTTGTGTTGCCTATCCATTTTCTGTGTTGTCACTGCACTCTGTTGTCCATGTCTCAACCCCTCACCTGCCCTCTCTCTGACTGTTGCACATGTTAGCCATAACCTGCTCTACCTCCATTGTCAATGTTGTGCCTGCTCCACCGTTGTCTGTTTTGCTCCTCCACCCACAATAACAACAAAATGCACTATAACGCTGGCGCTGCTGCCTGCATCATAATTTTTTTCTCACACACTGCATTGTCTGTGCTGCCCTCCATGCTCATCCTTCCTCCCTCGTGGTCTCTCTTACTGCCCTATCTCTCACAAAAATAAAAGTACAATGTCCTATTGCTTTTCTTTCTTTTTACTTTCAGTCATGCTGCCCTGCAGCCCCGCTGCTGTGTGACATGGCTAAACAATGTTGACAAAGCCAATACCTCTCACAGGCGAGATTGTCTCTATATTTTTCCATCTTAGAGATACGTTTAGTGAAGATGTAGATAGTATCACTTAAATTGCCAGGTGACGAGTCAGGTATCATCAAGGGAGGTCAAGGCAGCAGCCTTGTCGAAATTATGATAATTTCCATATCATTAACAGACTGGTTGATGTAGTGACGACAGCTGATGTAAGTCAGATTGGTAGCATGAGCCCTGACAAGAAGCGATCTATAGTTCTCCATGCTCAATAACACTAGTTTTTCAACAGAATAATACTGTGCCAGCCCATTCGGGTCTCCAGCTGCAGGTGCATTGAGCCGCCGATCTACCTTACCAGCATACACGCTCACACGTTTATGAAGGGCGGGTGAGAGACTTCACTTCCCCGATGGCGGCCGTTACATTTGCCCCCTCACTCCTCCTAGTTTTGTATGCACCGTAGCTGAGGTAGGTAGGCATGTTCCCGCTGACCGATGTTCAGCAGTCAGCACTGAGGCTGGGTGTGCGCGAGAACATGGCCAATCACTGTGTTACTTCATGCTCTTCCCATCACACACAGCACCAGTGATGGCCTTGCTTGTGAAGTTGAAGAGAGCAGTTGTTTTGTCGCTGCCTCCCCAGCACAGGACGCGTGCTTCTAGGTCCTGCACGAGTAGCTGTTTTTTGTTTCTCTTTCTCTCTGATTCTCTCTCTCTCCGACCCACGCACACATTTGCACTGTTGTTTCTCACTTTTCTGTCTCTCAGCCCCTGGCCTCATTCCCTATTTTTTTCCAATACTGAAAAAGCACCGTTGACAAGGCAGCAACGGTTTCTGTTAAAGAATTTATGGCCATTTGGGGAAAGTCACGCTCCCAAAAATAAAAACTCAACCTATAACAAACTATTAGGGATGGACAGGCTGGTGGCATTTAAAAGCAAACCGGGAAATGTTCCAGTGCGAGTTCACATAGAAATAGTAGTGGCTGTTGTTGACCCTGTTCTGTGGCTTTTCTCCCAAGAATAGTGAGACGTCACGCCATCCATTTTACGGCGCAGTTTTACAAATTCATCTGTTCTTAGTGTACAATGCATGCTTTGCAGTGATATGTGTTTCGCCACCTAGTCACATGCTTGGAAACCCACAGGGCCCATTCAGTCTTTCATCCCACCGAGGTCTACAGAATGAGTAACCGCGCATTTTTTTTTTCTTTGGGTGAGGGCTTGTAAAGTCCTTAGGATTTAGGAGAGCACGTTAAGAACCGATTTGGGGCGATGTGAGTGACTTGCGGGCACCGTGACCCGGTTACTGTTTCCGGAGCGGAGATTAGAACCATGCTTCATCACTCAGGCTGGGTAAAGACCAGGGCGGCCCGGCAAAGACAATAGGAGCATTGCCTGATCAAGAGAATGTGGGTAACTTTAGCTACTTGAAGAAGCAAGGAAGGCTGAACAAGGGCAGGCTCTAGCTGGCGAGCGGCATACCATACAGAGCTGTGCATATACGGTCAGTGCTGGTAACTGTCGGATTGAACTCTCCAGACCAGAGACCACCACCACTGTGCGACGCCCGGCAACTGTTTGTGAATGTGAAGGCAAACATTCATCATGTCATGATTAATTGATTTGGTGCCGGGGCCAGCCCAGGGCGGAACACTTACCTCCTGCTGGTGGTGGCAGTGGCATAAAACAGGCTAGCCAATTAAATTATGGCCGCTCCGGTCTGCTCCTCTCGCCACTTGTGATGCTGCAGCCTGTAGGGCACCAGTCACGCGCAGTTTTAATTGCCCAATGCGCAATCGCGCATGCGGGAATTACATCAGCCGCACCCTAGAGAGGCGCGTAGACGCGCCGGAGGAGGAGATAGGGCATAATTCTGCGCGCTGCGCACAGACACCTCCTCCTCCTCCTGAAACATGTTTAGGTTGCACTGCAGTGCACACCGTCACGGGTCAATCAGGCTTGCTGCTGACGCGACGTGTTATGTCCTGGGCCTGAATTGCAAGGGGAAGATGATCTAGGGGCCTACACTCAGGGGGCACCTGGACTTCATATACTGGCCGCCGGGGGCCCTTAATATAAATGGGACACGGACGCTAATGTGACTGTGTTGCTCTGCACGTCGCCGCCAAGTGCCGACGTACGTGCTGGGCCCCTTTATTAAAGAGCTGGTCAAGTGGTTCTGCGCGCTGCACGCACGTTGCGTCACGGGCGTGCAGACACTAGAACACAACATTCCTCCTAAAACACGAGAAAGAAAAACACAAACAAATAGTACCACCATCAGTATAGTCTTTGGTCCTGTTATCATGTTCTTGATTAGGTGTGGCGCATATCAGGTTCATGATGAATAGGAACACGTAAGGCACTGTAAAACATTTGCATAATATATTGGAACAGTCTTACATGACGTGGTCCCGCAGGCGGCAGGAAGGTGCTGGATTACTTCTCAGTTTGTAGTGGGCAGTTCCACGAATGCAGGGGCTTCCCCCAGCCACTGGGGATGCCGGCGTGATTCCAACTGGCTCCTCTTCTAGAGTCTCAGGGTCTGCACTATGTGTTTCATCCTCAGCCGAGTGATCATTGGTCGTGGCAGACGGACTCTCTCTTGAGGGGCCCTCAACCGTCTCCTGGAGATTTTCAGCTGGTGAGCCCGTAACCATTCGCGGGAGTGAGCCCTCCGGCCTGGGAGACAGTTGCACCTCCTGGTGAAGGCGTTTGAAGTGTGATATATTTCTGGTGATTGTTTCTCGGCCCCGTGTGACACTGATGCGGGTACCCTTTACACCTATGACCTTCCACGGCCTTTTCTCATATGTTAATCGGAACTTCCCACTGGTCACTCGGTTCTTTAGTAGTACCAGATCCCCCCGTTCGATTCGGGCGTGACTGGCTCTCCTCCGCCGGCTGACCTGGGCATACAGCTTGTGTCGTCTTGTCTCAATTCGGCTTTCATTAGGCACTTCAGGAGTCCACTGTGGGTGATGGGAAATTGAGTCGGCCACCACTCGCCCCATCAGAATGTGTGCCGGGGCTACCCCGGTGGTGGTATGGGGTGTTTGGCGATAGCTTCACAGGAATGTGAATATTGCCATATCCAGTGATTGTCCCATGTCATGTGCGATCCGGATGACCTTATTGAGAGTTCGCATGAATCGCTCTACTTCACCGTTCGCTTGTGGCCTGCGAGGAGTTATGCGGCGATGTCGCGTTCTTAGGGCTTGTAGGTAACTGGCCCATTCTTAGCCTTGAAATGGAGGGCCATTGTCCGTTCTTAGCTCCTGCATCACCCCATGAGTGGCTATGATTTTCTCCAGTTTAGGTATGACTTCCGTGGCGCTAGTAGTGCTTATCACTTCAACCTCTGGGTACTTGGAGTGATCATCTATCACGACCATTGTGTGTCGCCCGTCTGGAAGGCTGCCAAAGTCCATGCTGACACACTCCCATGGCCTCTGGGGTCGAGGCTCGACTGCAATGGGTGCTTCTCGCGGAGCGTCTCCGGCGGTTTGGCAGGCTGCACAGGATCTTACGGTCTCCTCAACCAAATCATCCATCAGTGGAAACCACACCTTCATCCTCAGTCTTGCCTTCGTTTTCACCATGCATTGGTGACCGACGTGGGCCAGTTGTACCACCTGATCAGTCAGAGCCGAGTGTATCACCAGCCGGTGACCCCTTAGCACGCATCCCGACTGGTCTTCATTCAGTTCCTCCCTCACGTGATAGAGGCTTTCCATGATGCGTTGAGCGTGTGGTGTCCTTAACTTCCACTCTTCCTTGGCCCTTCGCCAGTTTCCCATTTGAAGGGCTCTCCTCGCTCTTTGTAAACAGTCATCTTGCAAGGTCGCTTCGGCAATGTGGCTGATGGATATGGGCCGGGGGCATGACCGTGCGATGACACATCTGACGTAAGCTTCTGTGTCGTCGGCCTCCTCAATTTCCTCCGGGGTAGCTGCTCTTGGATGTCGTGAAAGGTAGTCCGCTGGATTTCGAGACCCCGGCTGGTACTCTATCTGGCAATTATAATCCTGCAGTTGGAGCATCCATTTTTCTATGCGAGGAGGAGGCTTTGTGGAGGTCCCTGAGAACAAAGCAATTAATGGTTTGTGATCCGTGACCACTGTGAACGGTTTGCCATATAAGTATAGATGAAAGTGTCTACACCCCCAATGTATGGCGATGGCTTCTTTTTCAATTTGTGAGTACCGTTGCTCTGTGTCCGTGCAACCAGTCCATCTCGTATCTTTGCTTCTGCATGAGGACCGCCCCCAACCCTGCTGGACCAGCATCTACCGCTACGAGGGTCTGCTTCCGTGGGTCAAAGAATGCCAAGGTGGTGCTGTCCGAGAGAGCTGCTTTGATGTCCTTGAATGCCTTCTCTTGTTCTGGTCCCCATGTCCAAGGCATGGACTCTTTTGTGAGTTCCCTCAGTGGCTGTGTCAGGTTGGCCAGATCAATTATGAATCGTCTGCAGTAGTTGACCATTCCTAAGAAGCTGCGGACTTCGGAGACTGAGGTGGGAGGAATGGCTTCTTTAACATTTCTCACATTTTCGGGGTCCGGATTGACTCCGTCCTCAGAGAATATGTATCCAAAGAACCCAATCTTTCACTTCAGGAATTCACACTTCTCCCGGTGCAGAGTGAGACCCGCGTCCCTCAGTTTTCGGAATACTCGGGCCAGCCTCTGGTTGTGTTCAGGTATGGTGCGTGCGTGTACCATGATGTCGTCGCTGACGTTGATGACACCCGGGATATCGGCAATCAGCTCCTGTATCACGTTCTGGAATACTTCCGCTGCACTGGATATACCGAAGCTGAGTCGGGTATACCTTCGGAGTCCCACATGTGTCGAAAAGGTTGTTATGTTCCACAACTCCTCATAGAGGACTAGTTGGTGATACCCTGACCGGAGGTCTAGCTTTGAGAACCAGCACGCCCCTGCCATTTCTCCTATGAGGTTGTCAATGGTGGGTGTAATGTGACGCTCTCTCTTGATGGCGACATTGGGGAGGCGCATGTCCACGCATATCCTGACGGCGCCTGGCTGTTTCGGTTTTCTGGTGACTACGATGGGCGACAATCAGTGGGTGGGGCCTGTCACCTCTATGATGCCTGCCTCCTCCAGTTTCTTGAGCTCTTCTTCTACTTGTGGGCGGAGATGAAAGTGATTCGGCGGTGCCTGAGGGCTACCGGCTGGACAGCCTGGTCCACGTGTAGATGTATTTGGCGACCCTTGAACTTCCCGATCCCTTTGAAGATGTCCGCGAAGTCAGCTAGGAGGTGTTGCACTGATTCTTGAAGAACTTCAAACGCAAATGTGACTACCCCTAAGTCTTCGGTGGCTCGGCACCCCAGCAGCATGCCTTGCCCATCTTCTGCCACAAAAATGTTAGTGGTGATGGTCTTACTGCCATGACTGATGGCCGTCTTGAACTTTCTTCTTATGCGTAGAGGCGTGTCTTGACCGTAGGCAAAAACGGTGATGGGCGTCGAGCTTAGAGGCGGTGGGCAAGCCATTGTTTGATACAGGGCCGCACTCATGAGATTGATTGTGGCTCCGGTGTCGACCACGGCCATCACTTCCTGGTCTGCAACTTGGATGCAGCATTGAGGGAGTTTCCTAGCTCTTCGAGTGGCAGTGCCAATCATATGTATTTTGTGCACTGTTCTCTCCTCTTCTTCATCGTCATCCATTCCATGTCATTCTGACTATGATTGCTCTCTGTAGTGGCATTCACCACTTGTCTTGGCTTGCGGAATTTCTTGGACCGGCACACCTTTTCAAAGTGGTTGAAACGGCCACAGCCTGAGCACCGTTTCCCTCGAGCGGGGCACTCCAATGTCTGAGCATGGGACGGTCCGCCACAGTAGCCACACGACTTCCCTGCTGTTCCTGGCGAGGAGCCCGGGGGTTTCTTATTCCACTTCACCGGTGATTTCACTTGTATCTTGTTAACCGGTTTGGCTTTAACCGGTGCTTGAAGGGCTGCCTCCATGTGAGCGGCTCCGGCTTTAGATAGCTCTTTTGTGCGACCCAATGTTAAGATGTCGGCTAATGGCTTCCCTGACTCTTCCAGGATTCGCTCCCTGAGCTTGGCCAAAGCACATCCTTGAATTATCTGGCCCCTTATTACTTCAGTTGCGTCCAGGAATCCACACAACATTGCTAGTCTCTTTAGCCTCGCATGATATGTGTCCAGTGACTCCTCTGGTAGTTGTCTGGCCTGCCTAAAGATAAAACGCTCATAGTCCTGATTGGCCATAGGTTCAAAATGGGCGTTTAGGGCATTGATGAGTGTGCTGTGAGTCTTTGGCGTGGCTTCTACTAAGGTTTTGGCTATATTGTGTACATCTTTGCCTCCTAAGTGGAGCACCATGGCTCTCTTCTGTTCTTTGTGGACCTTGGTGGCCTCGAAGAATATGAGTAGGCGGTCCACCCAGTCTTTCCATTTGGGGGCCAACGAGGATGGCGAGCCTTCAACTACAAACGGCTCGATGGGAGGTATTGTGGCCATCGTTGTGGTGCTGAGTCACTGTATCTGGAGGGCCAGACAACGAGCAAGAAGGGTTAGGCACTTTGAGTTGTGTGATAACCACTGTGTGCACACTGTGTCCTGCGCTGCAGAGCTGTGACTGCCTGATGGTGCCTGTATGTAGGCCTTGTCTTCCCCTCCTCCTTTTCCGTGTCGCGGGGGCCGTCGCCGCAGGGCCAACACATGTGGAAGCAGGAGCGGGCCGTGTCAATGCGTGGATGTGTCCACGTGTCGGGATGCGGCAGCATAGGCGGACAGCGCCCCGTCCACACAGCAGCGAGGAGGCGGGGTCAGGCTGCAGCGCACCGTGCCACTGCTTCACCCGAGCAGCGCGGTTCACGCACCACGATCTCCACGGGTGCGGCGCTGCACGGGGCTTGGGGACAGGAGCGGGGCCGACACAGCACCCGGCAGGTGCAATGGTGTTCGTCACATGTGGGCGGGGCAGGCAGCAACACGCGCCGAGAGCGCGGTGCCCGGGATCGCGGCAGCTCACCTGCGGCACTGCACGAAGCACCGACTCTTCTCCACTCCACACCACGCCTGCGGTGCACGAGGCACGAGCACTGCACAGCTGCAGCCGCCTTCCACTGGGGTGTGCACGTGGCATTCGCAGCGAGGGCACGGCCACCCTCGTCGCCAATTGTTGTGTCCTGGGCCTGAATTGCTAGGGGAAGATGATCTAGGGGTCTACACTCAGGGTGTACCTGGACCTCATATACTGGACGCCGGGGGCCCTTAATATAAATGAGACACGGACGCTAATGTGACTGTGTTGCTCTGCACGTCGCCGCCAAGTGCCGACGTACGTGCTGGGCCCCTTTATTAAAGAGCTGGTCACGTGGTTCTGCGCGCTGCATGCACGTTGCGTCACGGGCGTGCAGACACTAGAACACAACAGCGACGCTAGTATTATTTAGTATTCACTCAGGCCTGTGCACTGCAGCTTGGAACTTGGAACACTTGGAAAGCCTGAGACTGTGAGAGTCTCAGACACGAGTCACACGACACCTGGTGACTGACGTGAGTAACGCTGTGACGGTCGGACCGAAAATCGGCCCCCCAGCCACAAAACGGGCCCCCTATTTGAAAACCGGCCCCCACCACTTCCAGCCGACCGGGGTATTGCCCGGTGCCCAAAAGCACCAGTCCGGCCCTGGCTGGGAGTCATCAGCATAGGATATGATCAGGGCACCAAAAGATTCCGCCACCGCCGCTAGAGGGGCCATATACATATTAAAGATGGTGGGGCTCAGAATGGACCCTTGAGGAACCCCTACCTCCAGCGGCGGCATTACGGCGGAAAACGGGGGTGCCCAGACCACTTGTCGGCGGTTGGTCAGAAAAGACTTATACCAGTTCCACACCGTCCCACGAAAACCGATCTCCCAGAGTCTTAGAAGGAGACCATCGTGAGGGACGGTGTCGAAAGCCGCCGACAAATCCAACATGACCAAGATGACTTTACCCCCACCGTCCAACGTCTCTCTAATGGCATCGGAGATCTCAAGAAGAGCTGTTTCCGTGCTGAAATTCGCACGGAAGCCCGATTGAGAGTCATGCAAGATGTTATTGCTCTCAATAAAGTTGGAAATGGAGAGATGCCCATGCTTCTCAATCACCTTAGCCAGAGAGGGAAGGAGGGAGATTGGTCGGTAATTGGCGTGAACAAGGGGATCTAAAGATGTTTTTTTAAGCAGCGGCAGAATCAAGGCGTGCTTCCAAGCCATCGGAACCTCTCCCGTTGTCAAGGAAGAATTAAGCAGTGGATTAATCAGGATGTTAACTGCCGGCGCCACTCTTCCTAGGCATTTCGCTGGACAAGGGTCAAGTGGCGAGCCTGACTTAAGCCGAGACAGGAGGTCGAGAGATGCTGCAGGAGAGATGGAAGGGAAAACCGAAAGAAAAGGGCCTTTCTCCTTCCGAGGTGGTGCAGTGGTCAAAAGACCGGCATCTGGAATAGGGCCCGCATCAGGAAAGGAACCCTGAATAGCTTTGATTTTATTAATAAAAACTCACTGAGCTGGCTAATCCAAACTTCAGTGTGAGAATGGATAGGCGAGCTGGAGGAAGGGGAGATGAACTCATTTACAATTCTAAAAATTCCTTTGCTCGTATTTTCCGCTGCTTCGATTCTGCGTTCCAAGTAGACTTTTTTCCTTCCACAATATGTTTATGATACAGTTGAATTAGGTCCCTATATTTTATTTTGTCTTCCGGGTCGTACCCGCGCCGCCAAGCTCTTTCAGCCCTCTTGCAATCTTGGCGCATCTTACCAAGAAGAGGAGTAAACCACGGGGCCGAGGCATGACAACCCGTAGATTTGGCTGGCTTGCCAGGTGCTAGATCCTTAAATCAAATTGTAAGCCACTTTTGAACCAAATCAAGATCATGTTCCAGGTTGTCAGATAACAAACAGGGATGTTGGTGGAGAGCATCAGAGAGCATTTCCACCGTTACACGGTGGAAAGGTTGAGAAATCCTTCTGGAATCTTTCGCCAGTCTTGTACCCGGCGTAGCTGCAAGCGGAGTACAAAAATTGAATAAAAAGTGGTCCGACCACAGAACTGGAAGAGGTGGGGAAACATCAATTAGACTGGTAGAAAAAATCTGGTCAATAGTATGACCTTTAATATGAGTAGGACTGGAAATGTAGGGAGTCAGCCCTAAAGAGGAAGCAATATCCAGCAGTTTACTAGTATCCGGGTCCACTATATTGACCATGTGAAGATTAAGATCTCCTAATAGGATACAATGCTCAGATCTTAGGCACGGAATCGAAAGTGCCGCCTGTAGTTTGTCAAAGAAGGAGCCAATCGTTCCCGGTGCCCTATAAATGATGATCCCAGCACAAGTTTGACGGGGAGATAGACTAAGAGTGAAACCTAAGGCTTCACAGCCTGTGATATTATCAACGGGGAAGGTTGAGCAAGGAAAACTCTTGTTAACAATTAGTGCCACACCTCCCTCCCTGCCCACCACTCTATCCTTTCTATAAATAGTGTAATCCAAAGAGATAGCCACTGCCAAATCCGGGCCAGAGCACTCACTCAGCCAGGTCTCAGTGAGAAACAGGCACAATGTTTTAGAGCCTGATAGCAAGTTCCAGACGTCAGTGGAGTGTCTACTGAGAGATCTGGTGTTAAGGAGCTGACATTGGAAGGATAAGGAAGCGGACGCAGGCAGAAAGGTCCCCTGACTCGGCATGTGCCACCCACAGCCAGAACAACCCTTTCTAAGTGAGCGACCACCTGGGAAAACATGGTGGCAGGTAGAAATATGTACTCGTAGAGCCAGAAGCTCACAGGAGGAATAGGATAACATGCAGGCGAGAAGAGCGCACACGTAACTTCGTGCAAAAACAGGAAATAAGAAAAAATAACCAGCTGGCCTACCTCGCCGACCTCCGAGACGCGGACGAGCGCAGACGAGCAGGACTCCAGCATGACTCAGGCGCAGGGAAGGCGCTCCCGCTGCGCGTCACCGCTGCGCGCTATGAGGAGTTCACACTGTCCACGAGCGCAGGAATGCTCAAAGATGGCGGCCACAATTCCCTTCCTGCTCTGAGATGGAGCTCCCCACCCACAAACCTCCCCGGAACTGGACCCGCAAAACAGCGGTGGTGATTCCAAGAAATTAAGTGCAGGTAAGAGGCCAGAAAGCAATGTGGCTAAAAACAGGGGATAATAAAAGTAAAATAACATAGATAGAGTAAAGGGCGATTAAAATACAGCAATAGCGCTAAAACAGCGAGCGCGACCAGCAGCGAGGTGCAGCTGGTTGGGGCATACGTTGATAATCATCCATTTCGTTTGCCTTGGAACAAACCCACGAGGTAATGTCTGTTTCAATCTAGTGACTGATGTAAGTTCCTTGGTTGCCATCTATATTTGAATCGAAATGCTACCTTGCGCTTGTGCCACAGCGCTCTTTGACTTTTATTCTTAGTACATTGTGTGATAAAAAAAAAACCTATAAGGTCTACCCAAACCAAAATTGGGCAAAAGGAACGCAATGGAGGGAGCTGGGGGATGTAATGGGATGCCAATAGAACAAAGGAAGAAAAAGAGACAGAGGAAACTCCTAATAAATGCTGGTGCTAACTGTGTGATGAATAGGATAGACAACTTAATACGAGAATGTGAAAAAATCCTAGTTAATGAGCCTAGTACTCCTGTCAATAAACACCCCCATTAAGAGCCCTGTAGTCCCCCCCCAAAAAGCGGTATTTCCATCAATTTTTAATACATCAAATCGGGGAAAAAAAGGGAGGCTTTGAGTCTGTCCCAGCCTGAACTGAATCCCCCTGAGCATGAGTCTTTGATCGTCCAAGAGGAGAGTAGGCTGCCAAATCAGGTGGGCTTTATTGCCCAATGTTCCAATAGATTTGCCTCCCTTGATACGATAAGTGTACACTCTCACTCGATATTAACACCATTATTGCCTGATACACCCAAGAAGGTGCAAAGTTTCACATGTAATAAATATATTGGGGACCCAGTAGCAGTTATAAAGGCACTTGGAGGGGAGATCGAACAGATGAAAAGCATGTTCACCGAGCTCTGTGTAACAGTCAACTCTACACTTAACCTTAAAACAAATATAAGTCAAGTCGGATTGGTCCCCCATGCAGCTCAGGAAAGCACACGCAGCCAAGTGGGCCCAAGCTCAAACATTACAGACGCTGCGAGGTTTATGTCCGAATCACTCAGGGGGAAAGGAGGCTCACTACAGCACATACTTAATAGACACGTTTATACCAAAGACAGTGCAGATAGATCCTATCTCCTAGTAAACAAACAAGTACCACCGGGCATACACAATAGAACTCATACTCTGTCAGTTCCTCTAACAAACTCAGGCCGTAGAAGTTGTGAGAACCAAAACACACCTACAAATATATTTTTCATAGTTAATGTCCCCAAACTCACTGAGACTAGAAGCCCTAAAAATGGCGAATCACAGATTAATAAATCAATCCACTAGATTCGTCATGTACGAGGGTGTTGTTCCATCATTAGGGAGGACATAACTAAAGGAAGAAGATGTATAATCCCCAATACGACATTAGATAGTATTGAATTAACACTGGTAGATGCTAGTCTGGCTGAAAACATGGTAGCATTAGAGTATAGAACGTCCTCCCCTGATTCATCCCGTATACAATTAAGGCGCCGTCCCATTCTAACTGCAACTGTAAGTGGTGGGGTAAAGGAACATGCTGTAGGAATTGAAGGTCCTAGGTCAAACTTGGACGCTAATGATTGACTCTATCAGAATCCACCTGAAGAAGGGGAGAGGAGTCGCAAATCCTTCTGTCGCAGCACCCCTTCTCTGACCAACCAAGGGCTACCTTTGGCCCCTCCCATTCTTATTCCACAAGAAAATGTTACACATAAGGAAACCTCAAGGCTCACTTCCGTTGATCAAACCCACTTAAACCTCCTCTCCTGGAACATAGCTGGGTTAAAGAAAAATATGACAGTTCCCTTGTGGAACAAGTTTGTAGAAACTCATGGTATATGTTTAATCCAGCTACAGTACATTCCATATCCTGGCAGTGTCTACGGGAAAGGGAAGGCCTTCCGGAGGACTAACAGCTTGGATCAGATTAGATCTGGGCCTCTCAGCCCTCCTACATGACACCGGAAGTTCCGACATTATGTGGCTTACAAGGAGATCTATTGGAGCTCTTTAATGTCTATATAAGAGGGACAGTAAATGGCAAGTCCTCGACCATCTTAACACAGCTAGAAAATCAAATAAACAAGTGCCCCTCATCTGCGAAAATTATTGTGACCAGCAAGTTTAACTGCACATTCGAGTCGCTTAGCATTGAAGATCTACTCCATTTTACCACCAGTAAAAAGATGGTCTGAGATTGTAATCCAAGTTTGTGCTATAATACTAGAATATGGCATAAAAGCAACAAATGGCAGAACACTATCCGACATCAGGGGGAAAAATACTTACAATAAAATTGCATGCCCTTACCGCAATGATTATATCTTGGTCGACTTGCGCCTCTGGGCCGATGTCATTGACATGGAAGTGGGCCTAACTATTCACAGTGACCACAACACTCTAATGTTAAAATTAAAGAATAAATGGGCCCCTCACAACAAAAAATATAATACCATTGGGAATTACCTCATCTCCAAAAAGGAGTTAATTCTCTCTAATTGAGGTAGGCGTCGAAGATGGCCCAAGGTCGCAGAAGAGGACCAAAAACTAAAGAACATCTCCTCAATATTATTGTCAAAGACAGCCGAACTCGAGGCAGCTTCAGATAACTTCCTTGCATGTGGCTTTGAAAAATATAAGCACGCAATTGGCCAAAGGCGGGTGCATGTCCAACATTTTATGTAAATGTTCACTCCCATGGCATCCATCTGTCAGGAGCAAGCAGCGGCACGCAGGGTACCAGCTGAATTCCTCATCATTGGTCATTAAACATAGAACGGTCAAGTTCACTTTCGCAACGTGGCTTGTCTCGCATTGCTTCAAAAGAAAAACCAACCCCCAACAAAGCATCGAGCAGCGCTCATGACGTATCTTCATTTATTTATTATCAGGAACCACATGTTTTTTTATACACAGAATTGAGCAGTGCTTGCTGTGCGCCTTTATTTATTGACTGCGGTCATGGATGTGTGCCTGCAACAAGTGCCTCCCTGTTCGCTTTGTGTGCTCTCCACTGTAAGCCACTATCATGATGTTTATTAAAAGCAAGGTGGCTGCACGCGCTACCAGCACCTGGATGGTGCTCAATCCTCCACAAACACAGGACAATCTCTGTCTGAGCTCCAGCATCATTGTTTTTAACTGCTCTTTGGCTCAAAAGCAGACCCCTCCTACCTAATACACAACATCGAGCAGCGCTATTGTGCACCGTTATTTTATTAATGACGCCTGTATGTTAAATTTTTTTCATGACTTGCCTCCAAATCACACCTCTCCCACCTCCAACAGAGCATGGGCACGCACAGCTGCATTTTCACTTTGAATTTGACTACTTGCAATCAATCAATCAATCAGGGGTTTGTTAAAGCGCAACTACTCACCCGTAAGGGTCTCAAGGCGCTAGGGGTGGAGGGGGGGGTGCAGGTTCCATTCTATCAAGGAGGGGGTCTGTTGAAGAGCCAGGTTTTGAGGTTTCTTGCGAAGATGGGGAGCGATGTTGCCTGTCTGAGGTGCAGCGGAAGGGCGTTCCATGCTTTGGCAGCGAGGAAGGAAAAGGAGCGGCCTCCCGAACTGGTCTTTCTGGTGCGGGGGACCACGGCGTAGGAGAGCTGGGCTGATCATAGGGTCCTTTGGGGTGCGTGGAATTTGAGTCGGCTGTTCAGGTATGCTGGTCCGGTGCTGTGGAGGGCCTTGTCTGCGTGGGTGAGCATCTTAAAGGTGATTCTCGCCTCGACGGGGAGCCAGTGGAGTGTGTGCAGGTGCTGGGAGATGTTGCAGTGTTTTGGCAGTGTTTTTTGTTGGATTTGCTTTATAGAAGACCCTTCCCATCTCCCGACAGAGCATGACAGTGTGCCTTTAATCACTTATGACCAGCCCATTTTTACTTTACATGTATATGTAAATAGCTCAACTTGTTTTAGACGGGGGCATGGGGAGAAAAGTGATTTGCTCAGAATCAAAGGTTGTTGAGCCAATGAGGTGGCTCGAACATCGTCACCTCCAGTCCAAAGTTATCTGCTTTGGCCGTTATGCCAAACCTTCTCCTTTGTCATATCGACTTTAAATAAAGAAAAAAAACTTGTACGGTTATTCAAAGATGTTAAGAGTGTGTGGGCATGCCAGTGAGGGATAATGTACTGCATTGATAAACACTTATAAGGTCCAAAAAGGCTAGACCTAATGGCTATGCCAGTGCTTGTTTTAAAATGGTGTCATTGGCGGGCCTGCTCTACCAATTGCAGAACCATCCATATAAGATACTCCCTATGTGGTTTTGCCAGGTGAAGGCAGCGTTGGGTCAATTTCTGTTGACAGGAGGGGCCTCCAGAGTGGCGCTGAGAACTTGATGTCAATCGACGTATTCGGGGCTGGCCATGTCGGATGTGCAATCGTACTATATGGCATTGTATCTTTTGGTGCCGAATGAATGGTGGTATGGGGACAGGAAGGGCACCGCTCATGCAGTGGAGCGAAGGTGTATACAAGAGTCACCCTACATAGCATACTGTATTTGGCGCCTCTATGCAATTCTTTAACGCCGGCCACTCGGGTGGTATTCTAGGTGTGGAAACAGTCTCTCCGAAGGATGGGGTGGTGGAATACATTTACTGGGGAAACCCCACTGTGCCACAACGATCATTTGCCGCAGCTAGCTGCATTATCCGGACATGGAGGGTGGGATAATATAGGAGTCTACACATTAGGAGACGTATTGCGAAGCTTGGTTTTGAAATCATTCCAAGATCTTCAACAAGAGTACCACATGCCAAAAAGTACATTTTATAAATCACTTCAATTTTAGCATTGTGATTTATCCTAGTATGTCAGGGTTAGAGGCTATTCACAAATTCAGTCTGATTGAAGCCAAGGTCTTCATGGCCCATTTGCAGAACCATAACATCTCGAAGATCTATCAGTCACTGGTGACGAATAGCTTCACTACATTGGATAAACTTAGAGAAGCATGGGCTGTTGATCTTCGATAAATAGACGGAGATGATTGGATGGAAAGACTGTCCTTCCCTAGGGGAGCAGTGATAGCAATACCGTTGTGTATTAATCAATTTAAATACCTCCATGCGGGTGTAGTATACCAGGATCTGGATATGGAGGGCAGGCCTAGAGTCATCCCCTATATGCCGGTGGTGTGGTCGGGAGAGGGGGTCCCTAATGCAGAAAATTTGGCATTGTACAGTGCTCACAAAAGTTTGGAGACTGGTTCTGGCCAGTTTTGCAGAAGTGTTGGGGTGGGATCTCCCCTCTTCAACAAGCATGGCAATTTTACATATCACGGAAGGCATAGGAGGTAAAGTATAGAAGAGGCACCTGTTATTGTTGGGGCTGACATTGGGTAAAAGGAATGTAGTAAGGCTGTGGAAGGCAACAGCCCCATGTTCTCTCTCATCATGGAAAAATGGGCTGGACTTTTTGCATGGGGTTAGATATCCCAATATTCAAGGGCAGGGGTTGCCCACAAAAGCACCCCAAAATCTGGAATAGAAGGGAAGACAGCCAAGGACTAAATTTGGACCCTGTGCCACCAGTGGATGCATATGTATCAATGTTGTTATACGGGCCTCTTAGTTAAGGGACCAGCTATATGGTGATGGAATCTATTTGTTTGGGTGGACGATGTGGTGGGAAATGAAATGCAGTAGTGGTTCAATGCGTTTATGTTATATTCCAATTCAATTCAATTAAAATAATCTTTTTTCGGATACTTAATATCAATAAATACACAGGTCACGTTAAAAACTTTTTCGATAAAAAAATCAATAAATGACAATAAATAACAAGGACTTGTATATATAGCATAAACGGAATTATAAATATTCATATTATAAAAGAGCGGCAAATATATAAGACGACCACTCCTTAAAATTGGTCCATTTTTCTTGACTAAAGCAGCATAGAGTAATGAGTGCAAACGTGTGCAATCAGAAACAGACAAATAACAGCACTGCGTAATATGTTAAAATACAGTCAGAAAATAGCAGCATGAATATATTATATTAAAGTGCATACAGGTATTAGCTATATTTGATAAACCATAATATGCAGGCACAGATTTCTACAAGATGCCACATAACATTAGAAATTATGGTTCACAACATGTAACAGCTAAATGTAATCATGTGAAATCTAATGTTTTTAAGGAGTGCTCATTGACACGCGTGAGCGAAGTGCCACCTTCAGAAACAAAAAACTATTCTAAAGGTTGAGACTACACTCTTAACATTAAGGATTTATAGGTACTTTCAGCAAGATAGATGGCTCATTGACAGATCATAGGGTCAGTGAGTTCTTTTTGACCAGGGTTCAAACCACAGCTAGGGAAAATTGTTTAAAAAAAAAAAAATGTATTTGTTTTCTAAATTCAACAAATGAAAGCTGTGCCTGTGTAAATCATGCCCTAGCAGTGTATGGGAGAACTATGGCCTCCTTAGTCATAGTGCATGTCAGTCATTAATGGCATGCAGTGTGGCATGTGGAAGGGGGGCAGGTGTGCTATGAAAGAAATCACTTATTTAGTGGAATGAGAATTTGGGGATGATTGTATAAAAATAAGAGATGCATGGAGATAGTGGCAGACTAAAAAGGAAGGGCTATTTGTATTTAAAGCATATAAATTGAGAGAGGATTTGTGGCATCTAAATTCCAAACACCATTGAAATAGAGGAGGGACTGACATCATTTTTCAATGACAATTAGGATTTTGGCTGGGGGAAATTCCAGTAAAATAGATGGCTCACTGGTAGTTCACAGGGACTGTGAGTGCTTTTAGACCACCTTTTTATTTTTTTATTTTTTTTATTTATTTATTTATTTTCTAAATTCCACAAATGAAAGCTGTGGCTTTGTAAATCACCCCCTAGCAGTATCTGGGAGAACTATGGCCTCCTCAGTCATAGTGCATTTCCAGCATCTAAACAAAACACCAAAGAAATAGAGAAGGGACTAACATCATTTTTTCATGACAATTAGGCTTTTGGCTGGGGAAAATTCCAGTAAAGTCGATGGCTCACTGGCAGTTCACACCAGCTGTCAGTGTTTTTAGACCAGGGTTCCATCCCCAGCTGGGGAAAATCGTTTTTTATTTATTTTTTTAATTTATTTTCAAAATTCTACAAATGAAAGATTACCTTTTGTAAATCACCCCTAGCAGTGTCTGTGAGATTTGTGTCCTTTTAAGTCAAGCCAGTGCATGTGAAAAGCGGAACCGCCATCTTGGGGGGAGGCAGGGTCGCGCTCCAGCTCCTGGACGCCTCCCACCCTCCTCCCTTCCCCAGCACGACATGGATAGAAGGAAGGGGCTCTCCCGTCCGCGCAGCAGGCGGGCACAGCGGGCGCGTCGATGGCGCGTCGATGGCGCGCCGAAGGCGCGCCTAAGGCAAGCCCGTCTGCGCCCGTCCGCGCCCAGCGCCAGTCCCCTGCCTCTCGTACCCCTTTGATCACCTGGTCCTCGGAGCAACTTGTACTCCTACGCCGCAACACATGCAATCCGCCTAAATGTTGTAATGCCCACAGCTTGGACACCTGCTCTTATTCATGTCTTTGCTGTAACCATGTACGAAATACAGGAACCCTATGTCAAGGGTCCAGAGACCTGGTAGGTGTTCGTATGGTCACTGCTTATTGAGTCAGTGTGTACCAAAAATGTGTAAAAAAGAAAAATTTCTTTTTAGAGTCCCCTCACTCACCGGGGTTGCCCCACGGTGACATGCTTCATCATTGGGGCCATCCCAGTTCTCTACGAAAAGGGGCGTGCTGCGACAAGGCGACTACGCAGGAGCACTAGTTTTGTGAGATGACTATGTGTGGTGCATGTGTAATGATGATGGAGTGGGTGTGGAATTAAAATATACCGTGCTAGTGGGCCTCAACAATTTATTTTCGCTCCTAGTGTGGTATAAAAAATTAAAAAGGGGTAACACTGTCTTCTAACTTTTACTGAGTTAGATCAGTGTTAAAGGTCAACATGTTTCAAGCTCCCCTAAGCTTTTCTTCAGGACCATACAGGGTCCAGCCCTGTATTGCCACTCCTGTTTTTCAAATGAAAAAGTATTGCTAAAAAATACTTATTTACAGTGAACGCTGTTGTCAATAAACATGCGTGTTATTATACATACGTTTTGTGTTTCACTTCGATTTCTGTAAAATAGAATAACAGTTGTTATTTGATGGACACCCCTTCCAAGAAGGGGAACAACTCACATGCCTCTCATTCTAGCTAGGGCGTGAGTGTGCCCTTGACATCATACTGATGCGTGCTAGTTGTCATGCCGGTGTGGAGAAATAAATCACTGTGAATAAAGTGGTTTAGTGGTTTCACACATAAAACACGCAGACTAAAGGTGACTATTGACAAAACACACACAACATATACACACGAAGAAAAATGGCAGATGGTTATATTTACATAAATGAGTATAGAATTACACCCCATGGTCTTAGGCAAGGGCAGGAACGCCTCGTGGAAACATTGCTGAAAAGGATTATCAAAGTTTAGAGTTAGAAGGGCCTTTCCAGTTGCCACTCGGAAATGCCGGTTTCCTTGCAGTCTATCGCCACTAATACACTTACTTCCTATCGGCAGACCCGCTCGGTACTACCTGATGTCTCCTCGCCGGACCGCATACTGATTTGAACTCGGGCTCGCGGTGCATTTAAACACGCGTGCTTCCGGGTTGCCGGAAGACTAGAGCGCTCACCTTGGGCGGCCATCTTGATGGTATGTGATCGCGGTTAGCGCGAATGTTGCCATAAGGACGAGATTACTACCGACCAAGGCTGGGTTGCACAATAAGGAATAATTATCAGTGATACTGTTGATTGGGGCGTTATAAAAAACTAATTTAGAGCACAGGTATTTTTTCTCGGTTGGATGGAGTTTTTTTGCAAAGGGCTAGGCTATTTTCACGAAAAACGGGTTATGTTAACATTTGGAGGTGGGAAGGTTGGTAGCTGTCTTTTCAGGGAAGTCTGTGCTTCATCTTTATTAAAACAATGTTCAAGGTGATGGGTTATGTTCTCCAGTATGCAGATTCTCATGGGAGGTGTTACCATGAGTTTAAAGTAGGTATGGTTATACCATCTCGAATTTATTCAGAAAAGAAAAAGTGTAGTCTATGGGCGGAAGGCTCCCCAAGGGATTTCATCGTTAAGTCCCTGGGTGTCCGTATGTAGGCGAAACACCCATCTTTGTTCTCTTTCGTGGAGGACCCGTTCCTGATTGTCTTTATTCCTCACTGTTTCGATGACTACCCACGTTAGATCATTTGGGGTGTGGTTGTGTTCAATGAAGTGGGTGGTCATTCTTGTTGTTGCTCTCTTACACCGGATGTTGCTTCTGTGTTCTACAATACGAGTACTGACCTTCCTAGTGGTCATTCCTACATAGTGAAGGTTGCACGTGCAGGTTATTAGGTATACAACCCCACTTGTATTGCAATTTGAAAAACCCTTTAGTTCCCATTTCGTGTTGTTGTTAAAGGTCACGCTCTTGGTTGGAGAAGTCAAATGACAAACACTGCAATTGTTGCATGGAAAATGCCCATCAGGTAGTGGTTGGGATCTCACTGTTTGGGTTGTGGGTGTTGGACGGGTATGTACCAAATAATCCTTCAGATTTTTACCCCGCCTATGACTGAACATGGGAGTGGGTATGTGGAGGCCGCCGCTGTTAAGTATTGGCCAATGTTTTCTGATTATTTTGGACACACTATCAGAAACTTGATTGTACGTGGTGATACAGATTGGTTTTTTGTCCTCTGATTGCGTTCTCTCTTTTGGTTCCAGTAACGCTTCCCTGTTGTTGTTTGCTGCCCGTTTTTTAGCCTCTTTGATTAGTTTTTCTGGGTATTTTCTGTTTCTTAGCTTGTTGCTTAAGTCTTCCGCTTGAGTTAGGTAGTCAGATTTTTTGCTACAATTTCTGCGCAGACGAAGGAATTGTCCAAATGGCAGGTTTTGTTTGAGATGGCGAGGGTGGAAACTGTCAAATGTTAAGAGACAGTTCCTTGCTGTCTCTTTAAAATGGGTTGTAGTCACCAGTCTGCCTGACTCAGCATGGATGTTTAGATCTAGAAAAACTAAATCGGTCTTGCTCATTGAGCAGGTAAACTTGAGGAAGGGATCTTGTGTATTAAGCCAGGAGAGAAAGGTCTGCGCCTCTTCTTCTGTGCCTTGCCATATCAACAGAATATCGTCGATATAGCGTTTCCATTGTAGGATCTGGTGTCTGTGTGGGTTCCTTTCATTCAGTATCTTATTTTTCTCCAGTTGATGGACGTACAACCCGGCTATGCTCGGCGCAAAAGTACTGCCCATACTGGTCCCATGTTGTTGTTTATAAAGGGTAGATTCGAAGCGGAAAAAGTTCTCACACAGTGCTAGTTGGCAACATTCGAGTACTACATGGCGAGGAGTATGGAATTCCCATTCGTTTTCGTATAATACTTCCTCTAGAATCTGTAAAGTCTCTCTGTGTGGCAAGCTGGTATATAGACTTTCGACATCCAGACTTATCAGAAGGCTGGATGTCGCGTCAAAGGTTAAGTCTTGTAACAGGCACAGTACGTCCTTGGTATCCCTCAAGTATGTGTCTGTTCTTTGAACAAGAGGTCTGAGAAAAGCATCTGCGAATTGTGAAAGTGGCTCTAGAATTGAGCCTATCCCCGAGACTATGGGCCTCCCTGGTGGGTTTTCCAATCTCTTATGTATTTTAGGGATAGTATAGAAGTATGGTATTGTTGGTTTTTTGTTTGTTAAGAACTCAATTTCCTTTTTACTTAGCCAATCATTGGCTTGACATTCCTCTGTCAGGTATGCAATTGAGATCCTTAGACGTTCTGTTGGGTCTTCTTCCAGTTTGGCGTAGTTTCTTGTGTCCCCTAGTAAACGGAGACATTCATTCCTGTAATCCGTGGTATTTTGTAATACAATTGCCCCGCCTTTATCGGCTGGTTTTATGGTGATTTGGTTGTTTTTTGACAGTTCCTGTAGCGCGGATTGTTCAGCTTTGCTGGTGTTATGAAATACCTTTTTAGCTCGCGGGTCTAACTCCTGAACTTCTCTCATGACCGCTTTTTCAAAGGTTAGTACCTCCACAGGGAGGTTGTGCGATGGAGGGACAAAATTTGATTTTTTATGTAAGCCCGTGTCACTCTTTGTTTGTTCTGTTGGGTCTTTGTCTTGAAAGAAAACCTGTAATTTGATCTTTCTCAGGAATTCTTTTAATTCACAGCATAGTTTGAACTTGTCTGTGGTTGGGGTAGGAACAAATCCTAAGCCTTTATTGAGCACTTGGATCTGCATAGCCGTGAGGCATAGTGAGGATAGATTTACTACTAAATCGAGCTGGTGCTCGTGGTTGGTTCCGGCGGGCCTTTGCTCCGCGTGTGACGTGTTGTTGTCACCACTGGTTCTGCCCATTGTACTCCTTGGTTGGGTTTGTTTTTTGCTCTTTGTGCCTGGCGGCCTCTCCCTAAAAAAGGTTTCCTTTGGTTTCCTTGGTTTCCTTGGTCATTTCCCCAGTTTTGGTAGTTGGGTTGGTTGTACATGGGTGGGCCGTAGAAAAAAGGCGGGGGCGGAGGGCAATAATTGTATGGGTCTTGATACATGGGCCACATCGGTGCTTGGTTTCCTCTGAAACCCCTTGTATTCCCTCTTCCTCTTCTGGGTCTTCTGTTGGGGGTGGTGTTATAATTGCTTGATCCCCCCGAGCTATTTGATCCTGTGTCCGAGCCATCACTGTCAGTGTTGTATCCAGGGTTCTTATTACTGGTTCTGTAATCGTCCCTAATGTAGAGATACACTTTTTCATGAGCAAATGCTTTTTTATCTTTGGATAATTTTATGTATTTTGAATCCTTTAGGCTGATTTCAAATTCAGACATTGTTTTGTTCAGCTCATTAAGTCTTTTTGTTAATTCTGCTGGAGTTTGAATACAATTATTGCCCTCCGCCCCCGCCTTTTTTCTACGGCCCACCCATGTACAACCAACCCAACTACCAAAACTGGGGAAATGACCAAGGAAACCAAGGAAACCAAAGGAAACCTTTTTTAGGGAGAGGCCGCCAGGCACAAAGAGCAAAAAACAAACCCAACCAAGGAGTACAATGGGCAGAACCAGTGGTGACAACAACACGTCACACGCGGAGCAAAGGCCCGCCGGAACCAACCACGAGCACCAGCTCGATTTAGTAGTAAATCTATCCTCACTATGCCTCACGGCTATGCAGATCCAAGTGCTCAATAAAGGCTTAGGATTTGTTCCTACCCCAACCACAGACAAGTTCAAACTATGCTGTGAATTAAAAGAATTCCTGAGAAAGATCAAATTACAGGTTTTCTTTCAAGACAAAGACCCAACAGAACAAACAAAGAGTGACACGGGCTTACATAAAAAATCAAATTTTGTCCCTCCATCGCACAACCTCCCTGTGGAGGTACTAACCTTTGAAAAAGCGGTCATGAGAGAAGTTCAGGAGTTAGACCCGCGAGCTAAAAAGGTATTTCATAACACCAGCAAAGCTGAACAATCCGCGCTACAGGAACTGTCAAAAAACAACCAAATCACCATAAAACCAGCCGATAAAGGCGGGGCAATTGTATTACAAAATACCACGGATTACAGGAATGAATGTCTCCGTTTACTAGGGGACACAAGAAACTACGCCAAACTGGAAGAAGACCCAACAGAACGTCTAAGGATCTCAATTGCATACCTGACAGAGGAATGTCAAGCCAATGATTGGCTAAGTAAAAAGGAAATTGAGTTCTTAACAAACAAAAAACCAACAATACCATACTTCTATACTATCCCTAAAATACATAAGAGATTGGAAAACCCACCAGGGAGGCCCATAGTCTCGGGGATAGGCTCAATTCTAGAGCCACTTTCACAATTCGCAGATGCTTTTCTCAGACCTCTTGTTCAAAGAACAGACACATACTTGAGGGATACCAAGGACGTACTGTGCCTGTTACAAGACTTAACCTTTGACGCGACATCCAGCCTTCTGATAAGTCTGGATGTCGAAAGTCTATATACCAGCTTGCCACACAGAGAGACTTTACAGATTCTAGAGGAAGTATTATACGAAAACGAATGGGAATTCCATACTCCTCGCCATGTAGTACTCGAATGTTGCCAACTAGCACTGTGTGAGAACTTTTTCCGCTTCGAATCTACCCTTTATAAACAACAACATGGGACCAGTATGGGCAGTACTTTTGCGCCGAGCATAGCCGGGTTGTACGTCCATCAACTGGAGAAAAATAAGATACTGAATGAAAGGAACCCACACAGACACCAGATCCTACAATGGAAACGCTATATCGACGATATTCTGTTGATATGGCAAGGCACAGAAGAAGAGGCGCAGACCTTTCTCTCCTGGCTTAATACACAAGATCCCTTCCTCAAGTTTACCTGCTCAATGAGCAAGACCGATTTAGTTTTTCTAGATCTAAACATCCATGCTGAGTCAGGCAGACTGGTGACTACAACCCATTTTAAAGAGACAGCAAGGAACTGTCTCTTAACATTTGACAGTTTCCACCCTCGCCATCTCAAACAAAACCTGCCATTTGGACAATTCCTTCGTCTGCGCAGAAATTGTAGCAAAAAATCTGACTACCTAACTCAAGCGGAAGACTTAAGCAACAAGCTAAGAAACAGAAAATACCCAGAAAAACTAATCAAAGAGGCTAAAAAACGGGCAGCAAACAACAACAGGGAAGCGTTACTGGAACCAAAAGAGAGAACGCAATCAGAGGACAAAAAACCAATCTGTATCACCACGTACAATCAAGTTTCTGATAGTGTGTCCAAAATAATCAGAAAACATTGGCCAATACTTAACAGCGGCGGCCTCCACATACCCACTCCCATGTTCAGTCATAGGCGGGGTAAAAATCTGAAGGATTATTTGGTACATACCCGTCCAACACCCACAACCCAAACAGTGAGATCCCAACCACTACCTGATGGGCATTTTCCATGCAACAATTGCAGTGTTTGTCATTTGACTTCTCCAACCAAGAGCGTGACCTTTAACAACAACACGAAATGGGAACTAAAGGGTTTTTCAAATTGCAATACAAGTGGGGTTGTATACCTAATAACCTGCACGTGCAACCTTCACTATGTAGGAATGACCACTAGGAAGGTCAGTACTCGTATTGTAGAACACAGAAGCAACATCCGGTGTAAGAGAGCAACAACAAGAATGACCACCCACTTCATTGAACACAACCACACCCCAAATGATCTAACGTGGGTAGTCATCGAAACAGTGAGGAATAAAGACAATCAGGAACGGGTCCTCCACGAAAGAGAACAAAGATGGGTGTTTCGCCTACATACGGACACCCAGGGACTTAACGATGAAATCCCTTGGGGAGCCTTCCGCCCATAGACTACACTTTTTCTTTTCTGAATAAATTCGAGATGGTATAACCATACCTACTTTAAACTCATGGTAACACCTCCCATGAGAATCTGCATACTGGAGAACATAACCCATCACCTTGAACATTGTTTTAATAAAGATGAAGCACAGACTTCCCTGAAAAGACAGCTACCAACCTTCCCACCTCCAAATGTTAACATAACCCGTTTTTCGTGAAAATAGCCTAGCCCTTTGCAAAAAAACTCCATCCAACCGAGAAAAAATACCTGTGCTCTAAATTAGTTTTTTATAACGCCCCAATCAACAGTATCACTGATAATTATTCCTTATTGTGCAACCCAGCCTTGGTCGGTAGTAATCTCGTCCTTATGGCAACATTCGCGCTAACCGCGATCACATACCATCAAGATGGCCGCCCAAGGTGAGCGCTCTAGTCTTCCGGCAACCCGGAAGCACGCGTGTTTAAATGCACCGCGAGCCCGAGTTCAAATCAGTATGCGGTCCGGCGAGGAGACATCAGGTAGTACCGAGCGGGTCTGCCGATAGGAAGTAAGTGTATTAGTGGCGATAGACTGCAAGGAAACCGGCATTTCCGAGTGGCAACTGGAAAGGCCCTTCTAACTCTAAACTTTGATAATCCTTTTCAGCAATGTTTCCACGAGGCGTTCCTGCCCTTGCCTAAGACCATGGGGTGTAATTCTATACTCATTTATGTAAATATAACCATCTGCCATTTTTCTTCGTGTGTATATGTTGTGTGTGTTTTGTCAATAGTCACCTTTAGTCTGCGTGTTTTATGTGTGAAACCACTAAACCACTTTATTCACAGTGATTTATTTCTCCACACCGGCATGACAACTAGCACGCATCAGTATGATGTCAAGGGCACACTCACGCCCTAGCTAGAATGAGAGGCATGTGAGTTGTTCCCCTTCTTGGAAGGGGTGTCCATCAAATAACAACTGTTATTCTATTTTACAGAAATCGAAGTGAAACACAAAACGTATGTATAATAACACGCATGTTTATTGACAACAGCGTTCACTGTAAATAAGTATTTTTTAGCAATACTTTTTCATTTGAAAAACAGGAGTGGCAATACAGGGCTGGACCCTGTATGGTCCTGAAGAAAAGCTTAGGGGAGCTTGAAACATGTTGACCTTTAACACTGATCTAACTCAGTAAAAGTTAGAAGACAGTGTTACCCCTTTTTAATTTTTTATACCACACTAGGAGCGAAAATAAATTGTTGAGGCCCACTAGCACGGTATATTTTAATTCCACACCCACTCCATCATCATTACACATGCACCACACATAGTCATCTCACAAAACTAGTGCTCCTGCGTAGTCGCCTTGTCGCAGCACGCCCCTTTTCGTAGAGAACTGGGATGGCCCCAATGATGAAGCATGTCACCGTGGGGCAACCCCGGTGAGTGAGGGGACTCTAAAAAGAAATTTTTCTTTTTTACACATTTTTGGTACACACTGACTCAATAAGCAGTGACCATACGAACACCTACCAGGTCTCTGGACCCTTGACATAGGGTTCCTGTATTTCGTACACAGACCGGAGGACGACCTGGTCTGGTTTAACCTCCTTCTCCCTCTTCTTTTGTTTTTGCTGTAACCATCACATTCCCGCCTTTATTAAACCGTTTCCAGCACCCAATACTGGCGCTCATTGCTCTGTATTGCCTACCTGACATGCTGCCTTAATTAACTGCCGGTCTCTTCCTGCTCACGCTTCGGACATTTGGCTGCTGCTAGACACGCATAAGTGGGACTTATTATTTCTCAAAGACTCGTCCATGCCAGACATCAACTTGGCCATTCCCCCTGGTTTCCGATTATTGGGCATTAATCGTGATAACACCAAACCTGGAGGGGGTCTCGCGATAATTGCAAAATCCCACCTTACATTGAGCACGATTAAAATTGCTAACCTCGGTCTTATCGAGGCCATGTATTTTATAATCAAGGACGCCGCAAGCACTATTTTTGCCGGTATCCTGGTATATAACCCCCCCCCCCCGTTACTGCATCCTCTCTCAATGCCCTAATACACTCCATTGCAGACTTTTCCCTTAAACACTCGCACTTCACAGTGTTGGGAGATTTTAACCTTCCTATTGATAACCCTTCCTGTGCTCAAGCCTCTTCAATTCTGGAAACCCTTCAAGGACTTACCTTGTCCCAATTAGTTAAAGGCCCCACGCATAAAGCTGGTCATACGCTTGACCTGATTTTCTCAAATCACCCTGACATAACGGTCCTTCCTTCACTTCCCCTTACATGGTCTGACCACTTCCTTATCCCCTTTCATATTGTCAGGCCACCCCTTCCCCCTCCCTCTTCCCTCAACAGAGACAGTGGTCGTAAATGGACCAAGGTTACCTGCGAGGCTATTGAGTCCCGTTTTCAGTACCATTTTAATCAGACGGAAGATCTGGACAAGGAAACGGCAAGATACAATTCTGCCCTCACTTCAGCACTTGATTCCATTGCTCCTCTCGCTCCCATGGCGTCTGCCAGATCTCGTCCGTCGGCCCCTTGGTTCTCCCCTTTGCTACGTGAGGAAAAAAGCAAATGCAAAAGGTTGGAACGCATTTGGCGCCAGAATTCTGACCCAGTGGCTAAACTGGCATATAAATCTGCTTTAAATAAATTTCAAATGCTCAAACGCTCTTCCATGAGAACATATTTCTCAAGCCTCATTCAACAGGCGCAGAATTCGTCCAAAACCCTCTTCGCGATTGTGAAAGATTTTGTTACCCCTTCGGCCATCAAAACCCAATGCATTCCTACCCAAGATCTGTGTAACGGTCTCTCTGATTTTTTTCAGGACAAAATTACTAAACTCGCCTCCTCATTTGTCTCTATCTCGCCCTACCCACCTCCAGATCTTTCTCACCTCACACACGGCTTCTTTAATTCCTTTAGCAAACTATCCTTTGACTCTGCCCTATCACTACTTCATCAAGTCAAGTCTGGCTCACCCCTAGACCCAGTACCTGCTAAAGTGATGGGCAATCTTGCCCCTGTCTTAATTAATCCCCTCCTCTCCATCTGGAACTCCTCCCTGACCCAGGGTCTTTTTCCTTCGGTTTGGAAACAAGCTAGGCTACTTCCCATCCTTAAGAAACCCAACGCCGATCCTTCCCTATTCTGCAGTTACCGACCCATCTCGCTCTTGCCTAAGCCAGCTAAGGTGTTGGAGAAAGTTGTTCAGAAACAACTGGCCCGGTTTTTGGAAACAAATAAATTGTTACATGATTCTCAATCCGGCTTTCGAACCGGTTACAGCACCGAGACAGCGTTGCTGGAAGTTTCCGAGACAATCAGGGAGTCAGTGGATAGGGGTGAGGAGGCCATGCTGGTCCTCCTCGACCTATCCGCTGCATTTGACACGGTTTCCCATGTCATTCTTACGTCTCAATTACAACAGCTGGGGATTGATGGCACTGCCCTAGCATGGATCAAATCCTTTCTGTCCGGACGGACCCAAAGGGTATTGTTACATCCATTTCAATCTGAAGATAAACCCCTCTTGTGTGGCGTGCCCCAGGGCTCAGCCTTGAGCCCTTTATTGTTCAATGTTTATCTGGCCCCTCTTGCCAGGGTAGTTGAGTCTTGGGGAGTCAGGGTGGTCTCTTATGTTGATGATACTTGTAGGAGAGTAGGGTCTGCTATCCTATGGTCACCCCAAATGTTTGCTTTTTGCTTCACTGGTTTCTGACTTAATGTGGCTGTGGGCCTGCTAATCAGACCCACAGCCTGCTGTTCTCTCTCTAAATTACTGCCAATGCACTCTAGGTGCATTACGAATTGGAACTGGTTCACCTTATGAGCCCCTGTATTAGTGCACCCTAGGTGCCCAGGGCATAGGTGTATCCAAGGCCTACCAGGGGCTGCAGCATGTATTGTGCCACCCCTGGCCTGGCCTCCATATTTGACACAACTGCATGATCACTCAGCTGGGGTAAGTCGGTGTAACCACCTCTTACTTAGGTACAGTATGTCTGTGCCTAACCCTAAACTGGACACTTATGTTCCTATCAGCCACTCCTATGGAAGGCCTCATCAATCCTGGAGGCAGAGTGCTTGGAAATATGTGAGATGGTGCTCTAGCAGGAGCTGAGCCTGTCTGCAGCTGTCGGGAACCACTCCCTAAGCTGTTCCGGGATATTGCCATACCATATACTCTTAAGTGCATTATAATCCTCGCGGTTAAATGCTATCTTTGGTTTGGCTTTATCAAAACATGTCGAGTAAGGTGTCATACGAATTGGAATACTATCCCCTCGCCAATTCTGGTGACGGGGATAGCATTCCACCCTTCTAGAGGGACACGACATGTGTGTAGCCTTAACCCCGGTTAAAGTTAGACAGAGCCTCAGCATCACAAAATGGATGCTGCCACCACAGACACGAGTCTGGCCTCCTGCTGCTGACCGAAACTCGGCAGATGGTGGCCTGGACAAAGGGTTTCCTGCCTTGGGAGGTGCGAGCACCACCCCAGACAGGATTTTGTGTATTGGGTAGGACAGGGCTGAATAGAATCAGATATGCCCGGGGCACACAAGGTGTCCCCGTGCATAGGCCAGTCCAAACCGGTCCTGGGACTTTCCAGACCCAGGCTTGGCGCGGAACTGGACAAAGGAAAGGGGGTGTAACCGCCCCCCTTCCTGGTTCCTCCCAGAGGAGGGACCTAGTAGGTGATCCACCCCTCAGATTGGGAATAAGAGTGGGAGCAGTGCCATTGCACAGCAGATCATCCTGAATCAACTTTACACGAAGAAGAAGACTGGACTTCGACATTCTGCTGCACAGAAGACTGAAGAGAATCTCCCTTGTGGCCTAGGAGTGGCCACCCTGTGAACACAGGTACCAACCAGCAACTCGACGTCTGCTTTGCCGCCGCCTCCCACCGGAGACCGAGCCCAGAGCCCAACAAGACCCAGACTCCCAGACCTCTCAGAGCCCGATCCACAGTCCCTGCAAAGAAGGGACCCGTGGAGGCACCGAGTGACGTGGGACCGGACCTCTTGGAAGACACTCGAAAAGCTGACTGCGCAGCTTCTGAGGCATCCTCGATGTTGTGCTTTGGGGATTGAGAACCCCCACCACCGAGCAGCCCTTGCACCGAAGATCAGCCCTCCAGCATCTCCACGATCTGCGTGGGGCCCTTTTGCATTGTGCCACTCGATGCGCCATCCCGGCCACTAGCCACGTGGTCAGCGGCCATCTTGGCGACGAACCTGAAGATTTACACAGCAGGTCTGGTTGCTCCAGACCTACCCAAGCTTCTGTGAAAAGGAGCACCCGCTCTGACCTTGCTGGTCCAAGTGAACAGCATCTTTCAACTTCTGCGTGGCTTGCATTTGCCAAGGCCTGTTTACTCCGATCAGGTCACCAACACCGCCAACAGCGAGAAGCCTACGTGAGACAGCTCGTGACCGACTCCTGGACGTCCTCGACCCCGGGTATCCACGTGGCTGCAGAAAGAAGCTACCCGACAACGCCTGTTTGCACCCGACATCGCCTGGTTCCAATCTGGTTCCACGGTAGTAACTGGCTAGTGACTTTGAACACTGTCCCCTCTGCTTTCAGGTCTTCACATATTCAGATCCACCCTTGGATCCACCGGAACTCTTTTCATCGAGCCGCCTGCAGCATCTTCAGCTCCAAGCACCATCGACCAGCGTGACGAAACCCGACACTACTTCGACCCTGTGCACCCGCTTCCTGTGGGTGAGGTAACTCAGCTCCGCCAGTGCTCCTGCACTGGTACACATCTCAAGGGCCTGTGTCTAAAGTTTTAACTCCGTAGGTCACTGGGAAGGTTCCTAACTTTCTAACTTTGTACTTTTTACGCACCATAGACTTTGTATTGGAAAGTGCGTGCACTTTGAACACTGCACCCGAGTCCCGTGGGCCTCTCCCGACTTAGTCATTGCTAGTCTCGAATAGCTCCAGCGATTCCCTAGGCCCTAGGCCTCTTCACTTTCCTCCTGGTATCTCTTATACCACTTTCTTAGTATATGGTTTAGGTGGCCCCTAGGGCTCATCCATATTGTGCAACTTTTGTGTATTTTAAACTGTCTTGTGATTTAACGCTTGTGCTTCTGTGCTCATAAAGAGTCCAGGGGATTTTATAGTTAATAAATCAATATATATTTTCAATATATATCTGTGTGGTGTCCCTTTCATTTGGTATTCAAGGGGGTTGTGTATGGTATAACAGCTGGCTTCACATGCCTTTCAGAGTTTAGCCTAAGACTGCTTTGTCCACGTTACCACTAGGATAACTGGTCTACAAGGTTGAATTACAACCATCATCATAAGGGTTGCTTGGCATGGTACAAAGTGATCACTAAGAATTAGTGAGCATTATATACCAGGCCAACTTCTCACAATACTCAGCTTGTTTTTTCATTTAGAGACCATTCTGACTCCCTCTTCTCCAACTTTCGAAACTGCCTTGGCAACATTTGCACCTGGATGGCTGCCAACCATCTTGCCCTCAACACTGAAAAAACTGAGGTTCTCTTTTTCAGCCAGAAATCTGCTCCCCTGCAACTCTTTGGTGGCCCACCGTTCTTAACCCACCTCCTATACCAGTGCATTCAGCCCGTAACCTGGGCTTCCTATTTGATAACACCTTGTCCGGGAAAACCCAGGTCAATAAAGTAGCGGCGGCTTGTTTCAATAAACTGCGCATGATCAGGAAGATCTTTTTCTATCTCCCCCAGTCTTCCCGAAAAACAGTGGTCCAGGCACTCATCACTGCACACCTTGATTATGCCAACAGCCTCTACGCCGGTGCCCCCCAATATCTCATTGACCGACTTCAAACTATACAAAACGCGGCAGCAAGGCTCATTGGTAACATCCCCCCCCGTAACTCGGTCAGAGCATACCGAGAGGAGCTACATTGGCTTCCCATAGCCCGTCGCATCGACTTCAAGGTCCCGATTCTTGCCTTCAGGGCAATTAATGGCACTGGCCCCGGCTACCTGAGCAAAAGGCTTAAGATAGCCTCTTCAGTAAGGCACTTGAGATCCAATAGTCTACGCCTGCTGATCGTCCCTCGATTCAGACTCACGCGCACTGGTGGCAGAACTTTTACCGTTACGGCCGCCAAGCTTTGGAATAGCCTACCCATGGATCTCAGGTTCTCCGAATCTGAGCAAGTCTTCCGTCGCAAATTGAAAACATGGCTGTTTTCTAAGCACTAGCCAGCAAATTTCTTGCAGACCTGCTCTTGTGACAGATAGTCATGAATTAGGCAACCCCTTCTGTGATAAAACAAGTAGTCTCAGCGCCGGGACACCCCCGCTGGAGGTAGCCGTGCGCTTTATAAGCTTCTTAAATAAATAAATAAATAAATAAATGTCAGAGATTTGTGACATGCACTGGCATGTGGAAGGGGAGGCAGGTTTGCTATGGAATAAATCCCTTAATTTGTGGAATGAGACTTTAGGAATGGTTGTGTAAGAAAACTAAATGCATGGGCCAAGTGCCAGAATGGGAGGCTCTTTGCTTATAAATAACGAAAATCAAGTGTACATTTGTGGCATGCTCTAAGAAAAGCAGCATGGAAAGAGAAAAGGGACATCACCCTTTTTGAAAGACACAAAGGCTTTGGGCTGAGAAAAACTATGCAGAACAGTTGGTACAGGGGCAGTTCACAGCCTCTATGAGTGCTTTTAGACCAGGGTTCAATCCCCAGCTAGGAAAAATCGTTTTTTATTAATTTTTTTTATTTTTTTTCTAAATTCCACAAATGAAAGATTACCTTTTGTAAATCACCCCTAGCAGTGCCCGTGAGATGTGTGTCCTTTTAAGTCAAGCCAGTGCATGTCAGAGATTTGTGACATGCACTGGCACGTGGAAGGGGAGGCAGGTTTGCTATGAAATAAATCCCTTAATTTGTGGAATGAGACTTTGGGAATGTTTGCGTAAGAAAACTAAATGCATGGGCCAAGTGCCAGAATGGGAGGAAGGAAGGGCTCTTTGTTTATAAATAACGAAAATCAAGTGTACATTTGTGGCATGCTCTAAGAAAACCAGCATGGAAAGAGAAAAGGGACATCACTCTTTTTGAAAGACACAAAGGCTTTGGGCTGAGTTAATGTATGCAGAACAGATAGTACAGGGTCTGTGAGTACTTTTTGACAAGGGTTCAAACCCCACCTGGGGAAGTCTATTTTTGTATTGTTTTTCTTTTTTTAAACAATTTATTTATTTCAGCAGAGTGAAAGATAGTCATTTGGAAATCCTCAACTGATAATCATAAAAGACCATGTAAAAAATCTGCGGCATATGTCACATCAGCTGTGGCACATGCCACATGACAGAGTGATACGTGTCACATGCCAGGAATGGGCTCCAACCCTTACTGACTTTTGCTGAGCTTTTCTGCTCTCCATTTTAAATGAGGGAGCGACGTCCTAGAGCAGCGCCCTTCTTGTTTAAATAATCACCTGGAACAGAGCCCCCGCCAACCATGAGATCTCATTACCTATAAACTGGCGCTGCCTTTTGGAGTGAGGCTTGTGTGCAGCCACACACTCCCTACAGCTCAGGACATCACTGTGCAGCTCGTGACTGGCCTGATGCCCCCATCCCAGCCCAGCACATGGACAGGGAGCACAGCACTGAGCAGAGCACAGTAAACATCGCTGCACCCGTGAAGGCAAAACAGATGCATATAAACCGAGCATAAGCAGTGAAACAAAGAAATGTAGCATGGCTTACCTCCTATCTAGAAGGGAGGAGTATTATGGTGGGGATGTAGAAATAGAAGAAGGCTTCAGAGACCTTGGGTCTTCAGGCGTGGGATAACTTCCTATCTAGGGTGGAAACCACCTCATAATGTTAGGTCTGGGACGAGGAGGACACCGAACGAGGGGGTTATGTATTAACATTTAGGAGTAAGAGTAGGAATGAGTGGTAATACACAGAATTAAGAATAACCCTTAGTAGAATTAACATACGCGTAAATGAAATTAGGAGCAGCTACAAGCTCGAGTAAGATTCGGCCCACGTAGGATTAAGTGTATAAATACAGAGAGAGTAGGTGTAAGAGTAATGAAAGAAAGAAAGAAAGAAAGAAAGAAAGAAAGAAAGAAAGAAAGAAAGAAAGAAAGAAAGAAAGAAAGAAAGGAGAACAGAGAAGAGAATAATAGGGGATGTACCTACGTCTAAGTCACACCTATGGCAGGCCTGAGAAGTCCTATGGCTGGGTGCAAAATATCTTGTGGGCAGAACATGGATTTTACAAAAAATGTAAAACTGCAGTTTTTACTGTGGAAGTACCTGGTCACCAAATTGATGATTACATCGTGATATTTTAGCTGTGCTAACTCCTGAACAGTGTGACCAATGTTGATGCTCCAAGGTATCAAGCAACTTGTTATATTACAAGCAAATTGACTCTCTAATAGAAATAATTGTAACTTGTTGCATTGGGCAGCTTTTGAAAGCTTCCATGTTGTTGCCTTGGTCTCCTGTGCCTTCCAGTGCATACATGGAGTCAAATATTTGAGATAGCTTTCTGTTCTCTGATGGAGAGATATGTCAATGATTCCCAGAAAGGGAAACGAGGAGGTGTTGCAGGATAGGGAGATGTTTTCTCCCTCGTGCAGGAAGCGACACTGCTGTAAGCCCCAATAGTCAAGCTTTAAAAGAGAAGTAGCCTTTAAGGGCAGATGGAAAACAGTAGGGTGAGGGGCTTCTCCATTATTCAGGTCAACAGGCTGGTAGAGGGAGAAGAGAGGGGAAACAGATGCCCCTCTCTTCCTCAGGTGCCTGAAACCCTGAGGTAGCCACACCCCTGGCATGGGCTAGAGGGATCGGCACACTGAGAGATCGGTCTTACCATGTTTGGAGTGGACAGAATGATGCATCTCGGGATAACCAGATGCCACCCTCCACAGGAAGTTGTCACCAGATGCGAAGGAAGCAAGTAGCCATTGGCTACAAACCACATCCTACCCTTGGGCCATTTTTGGAGCATAAATACTGCATGCCTGGCATCCCAACCTCAGGTCTCGACTGGGCTGGAAGAAGGTCTGAAGGAGGACTGCCCTGGCAAAGAAATGCTGCACTGTCATGGACTGCACCTGCATCACATGGCGGCTAGCGAAGAGAGGGACTGCAACCGTTGTGTCCTGCTCAGTAGTCTCCAATGCCAAGCCAAAGCCGGAGACCCCCAGCTGACTAGTCTCTTGCTCACATCAATGGGGCACAATGGCTGAGGGAGGCTAATGGGGCCACACTGATATCAGAAAGTCTTTAAGCTGATCCCTGCCACCACTGTGCACCTCCAGGGACAAGGACCTGATGCACAAAGCTGCACCTGACTTTGTTGAACCCAGTATTGCAATTGGACTGTTGCTGGTACCCCCAGAGGATAAATGATTGGGACAGGAGGGATAGGCCTATGACCGCGACAATGGGCGAATTGTAGACCAGCGGCTATTGGACTTCAGCCAGACAGGAGAGGAACTTTTGGGACCTCGAACTATGCACACAGGGCCCCCACACCACCCTTGTGGACCAGAAGAGCCAGCAGGAAGACCCTAGTCATCAGTATATCATCCATGGCATCTTCAGCATCCTTGATCATTGCATCAGGACCACTTCCATTGGAAAGCCTGCAATCAGATTAAAGGACCTGAAATTGACTGATGATTGCTTCATCTGCCAAGGAAACTGATTCTGAGGACTTTGCTTTGCCTCCTGACTAGCTCCCAGCTGAAATTGGTCACTGACATTGACTTTAAGTTAATGCATTAAAACTAGTTCAAACATTTCTGTAAAAGCTTTCTGTGCCAAATACTATAAATTTGCCAATGCTTATTTGCAGTTGAATGAAATGCCTTGATTTACTATACCTTGCAAATCATATATCTCCGAAACCCTCTTGTGGATCTTTTTTCATTTTGGTGTCTAAATTTCTTTAACATTCTTGAATTTATGCCATTTCTTCTGCAATTGTTTTGGTGTTGTTTGACTGCTTTACACTACCTCCTCTGTGTAACAAGATCAGCCACCAGCTTACCACCATCCTAAATAACTCCATCATCACAGCCACCTTAACCAATTCCTGGAAAAACACAGAGGTCTGATCCCTCCTCAGGAAACCATCGTCAGACCCCAGCAAACTCCAGAATTACCATCCCATCTCTCTGCTCCTGTTTCCTGCCAAAGTCCTGGAGGAGACCATCAACATCCAACTCACTGAACACCTGGAGAGAAACAATGTGCTGGACCCTTCCCAATCAGGATTCTGAGCCAAGCATAGCACGAGGCAGCACTGATCACCACAACAAATGACATCCGTACCCTACCCGACAGAGGAGAATCAGCCCCGCTCATCGCATTTTTTGACACTGTCTCCCACTTTTCACGAATTACTCCACTACGACAGATTAGAATTACAGATGAGGTATTCAAATGGTTTGTCTCCTTTCTCATGGGGAGCACCCAGAGAATATGTCTCCCTCCTTCCACCGCTCAACCCAAGCACACCATCTGCCGGGTCCCTCAAGGCTCTTCCATCAGCCCAACCCTCTTCAATATCTACATGACACCACTCTCATACATAGTCAGAGCCCATGACATCAACATAATCTCCTCTGCCAACAAAACACAGATTATCCTCTCACTCTCAGAGGACCCCACTATCATGAAGATCAACTATCACAACTGCATGTGCAATGTCTCAGCCTGGATGAGGAACAATTGTCTGAAGCTCAACTCAGACAAGTGCCGATCTTCAGCAGACAAACCTCCCTCCGGATTGACTACTTATGGCCATTGGAACTCAGACCCACTCACACTCCAAAAGACCATGCCTATAACCTTAGCATTATCCTAAACAGTAAACTCCCCATGAAACACCAGATGAACTCTTTCTCTTCAGCCTGCTTCCACACTAAGCACATGCTCCACAAAGACTTCAAGTGGATCCCCATCAACACCAGGTAACTGGTGACCCAGGCAGTCATCTCCCGCAGACTGGACTATGGCAATGCACTCTATGCAGACTCCACAAAAAAAATCTATAGGAGACTCCAGATGATCTAGAACACAGCAGACAGCATCAACCTCAACCTGCCAAAGAAGATCCACATCACACAGCATCTGAAGGTCCTCTACTGGCACCCCATCCAGAAAAGATGACAATTCAAGGGCCTGACTTAATGTTACAAAGCCCGGGACGGAGCTAGCGAGATGGCCGCTGCTTAAGCGAGGTCCTCGCCTCAGCCCATGTAATCCTTCAAAAAACATCCTTTTAATCATATATACCCGCACTATTGCACACCGGGGGTTGGGAGCGTTGAGGGATCGAGCGACTGGATACTGGAGGACGAACGCGGCCCCAGAGCCCTGTGACACTGGCCGGAAGACGGGAGCCTAGGAGCACCGGAGCGTGAGAGAAGCCTCGGCCTCGAGACGCGGTTCACGTATGGCGGCTGTGACAGATGGCGAGTCCCACCTGCTGCCTAGTGGACTCGCGCCACACTGTCCCACATCGAGGTAGGAGCTGGGAGCCCGGGGAGGCGGTGTATCGTCCTACGCAACGGCCGCAAACTAAGGGAGAGTGCGGACTATGTGGACGGCCTGAGAAGGTGGCTGCATCATGGAGGCCTGCAGGGAACGGACGTCGACACCTGGCCAGTTGAGAGCTAGAGGCGGACCCAGCGGCAAATTGGGGTACAGTTGGGCTCGGTCCCCGGGGCCTATATGGTGGGCTGCAGCCTCATACACGGCTGCAGGGATGGCTGGTGAAGAGTGAGGTGAGGCGGCCCTGCCTCCACAGCGCAGAGGGGTGGATATCCGATGCTGAGCAAGTGGTGAGCATGAGGCACCCCATGTCTTAATATTCAAACACCGGTGGGATGGAACGCGGCGGCAGTGTACTGTGTATAGCGACGAGCTCCCGGGCTGCCCTGCCCAACTGGCACTAACGCTGATGATGCGCAATACTGCCGCATTCGCCTGTATCTACTGCAGACCATCAACTGTGCGGTGCCGGGTCTGCTGTCGGGACCACACCGACAGAACACACGAAAAAGATAGTCGACACCTACCGGGACGTGGGGCGGTGTGGCGGACCCGAAAGAATACCAGGTGGCTGGGGTGTGAAAGACTGCGGATTGGTGCTGGAACAGAGGGCGAGACACCACTACCACTAGGTTGCACTGCATACCCTACACGCTAGTGGCACTGCCCCGAAACAGGGCCCATACATAATTTCAAACGGGGATTTCACTCCTTCAGTGCCTTCCTGTATATCGACCGTCTGAACCAGACTTTTATAAAAAAATAACTGCCACAGGATGGGGAAGCCGGACCGCATTCAACTGAGGATAACCTTCGATCAGGCCAAGAAACAACAAGACAACACCACAGAGGCACAGAATCCGCTCCCGCTCACACCAACAGATGCTGGAGTGATTACGAATGACGCCATACAATCCATGTTCCACACCATACAAACTTCACTTACGAACATAAACGGAAAAATTGATTTGCTAACCTACAGGGTGGACAGAATGTCAGAACGCTTAGATAAGCACACCGAACGTTTGGATATGGCGGAATGGCGGCTCTCAGAGGCCGAAGACTCTCAGGTATAAATGGAAGGGAAACAAACGAAGATAGAAAAACAGCTAGCGGCAATGGCGTCGAAGACGGAAGATTTGGAAGCCAGGTCCAGGAGAAGTAATATCCATCTGATGGGCGTTTCGGAAATGACAAATACAGGCCCAATGGAGCACTATATTGAGAAACTGCTGATCTCCATGCTGGGAAGAGACACTTTTTTGGAAGTGTTCATTGTCGAAAGAGCACATAGATCACTGGCTCTGAAACATCCGACCGGGTCCAGACCGAGGCCCGTTATAGCCAAACTAATAAATTACAGAGATTGCGACGCGGCGCTGCGGAAGGCCAGAGAACTGGGGATGCTAACCCATGAAGAAATTGCGGGAGCTTAACATACCGTACGCAATGCTATATCCGGCAAGACTCAAAATCACTGTTGAGGGCAAAACGCAAATCTTCAACGACTCAGCAGAGGTGCAGAAATTCCTAAAACAAAAAGGGAAACCAGGAGCGCGGAGGAGATCACCACGAAGCGAACAAGGCAAACAGCCCACAATGTCTGATGTGGAATGATTTTGTTTCAGGACTACACATTTACTGCTGGAGTGCTGTGGCTGCGGGTGTGACCCGGGGATCATTAGGTGATGAACACTGGAGATCTATACATATGCTTGCCGCAGACCACGACTCCAGATAAGTGGACAAATGCTAAAGTATTTTATGGGACATGTTTGTTATGTAAGGATATGAAATGGCCGATACTAGGCCCGTAGAGATGTTAAATGATGCTACCCGAACGGCCTCATATATGGGGAAGGACGCTAATGGGTGTGGGTATGATGAGGCTATGTTGCAGTGGGCTCAAACTCATGTAACTTAGGTTACAGTTAAAGGGTAGACAGCTCTGACCCCCGCGCGTGAACCGCACAGTTTATTGTACTATACTTTTTCTTTGTTCCTTGGTACGTTGTTTGTTGTGGGCAAGATGGGTACTGGTGAAAAGGTTGTCTCCACTTGGTATAGGGTAGTGGAGTGGGTGGGGGTGGTTCTGGGTAAATGGGAAAATCTGACCAGCAGCTGGACAACTGAAATACTAGAGATTGACACTCTTCGACAGCACGTACATATGGGGGTGATACATGACTTTGCCACACACTATGGTTGATTACCTTACAGATCGAAGACCACTGACTCTCCTCTGCCTACACAACCCACAGAAAATACGCAAGGTGGTGGCATACCTAGACAGACACAAAATTGATGTAGCTTGCCTACAGGAAACACATTTTTCTGATCTCAGGGCACAACATATTGGAATACGGTGTGCAACCTTTCGACTGACGTCCTCTTATTCGTCATACGCTAGAGGTGTCTTAATATGGGTAAAGCGCACTGTACCCTTCACTCACCTTAAATCAGTGCAAGACGACCAGGGATGCTTCGTGATTGTGCAGGGTAACTATGGGGGTTTCATCTTAACTATAGTGAATGTCTATTGCCCGAATACAGACAACCCTTCATTTTATGCCAAAATCTGGTCAATACTGAGGGACATGCAAGCGGGCACCATCATTTGGGGGGGGACTTCAACCACATGTTTGGACCCTACGATAGATAGGTCAACCGGACTGGATAGTTATCGGAAACGTTCGGCCAAAGTCCTGCGGGATGGGAAGTCTGATTGGAACTTAGTGGATATATGGAGGCAGAGGAACCCAGATAAACGGGAGGGAACGTGCTTTTCGTCAACACATCTCACATGGTCCAGACTCGATTACTGGTTGGTAACACAAGATGTATGTACATGGGCTATAGAGATATCACACATGCCTAAGACACTATCTGACCATGCACCGGTCAAACTAAGACTAGAAATACCAACGCATACTCCACGACAATTCACATGGAGACTGAGACAAACAGCATTACAGGATCAGGTATTCAGAGAGGGACTGCGCCAGGCCATATTGAACTTTTTCGAACACAATACTGGCTCTGTCCAGAGTACAAGAACCCTTTGGGAGGCATTTAAGGTTACTATACGTGGTCACTGTATAGGTACACACGCGGGTATATTGCGGGACATACAGGAACAATTGGCAAAAATTGAAAGAGACATTCTGGCAGGTATGAGGACAACCCATCTGACTCCTTACTGGCTAATATAAGGAAACATATTGACTCATATGACGAATATGCAGCTGACGTGGTCAAATACATGTCACGCAAATATGTAGCACGGAACTATGGCGAGGGAGGCATACCTGGTAGGGCACTGTCATAAAAAGTTAGACCTGCACACTCCACGACACATATTACCGAAATAAAAAACGCTCAGAATGTTGCTGTGTATGACACGCCGACCATACTAAACTGCTTTACTGAATTCTATACTCAATTGTATACGGCCCGCGTAACACCCCCCACTCCGGACATATGGCAATACCAAGACGATATAGGACTTGCATGGCTGTCCGATACTCATAGACAATATATCTGTCTCCCAATCTCTAAGGATGAAATAATAGAGGCCTTTTACTCCCTACCCAATAATAAGGCTCCTGGTCTGGATGGGCTCCCGGGAGAGTTCTACAAAGAATACCGAGATATACTTGTGCCACACTTTGCAGAAATGATGGAAGAAGCGTATGAGGAAGGTACACTACCTACCACTCTCACTTAAGTGTTACTGATAGCACTACCAAAGCCGAGTAAAGATCCCCAACGGTGTGACTCCTATAGGACTTTATCCTTAATTAACATAGACGCGAAGATTTTGGCAAAAATAATAGCGAACAGGATACAACCACTTCTTTGGAACTTAATCCTACCGGACCAAGCAGGCTTCATGCCGACGCGGTCTACTGCCCTAAATTTGCGCTCTATATTTTCCCTCTATCATCAACTGGACCCAGAGGAGCTAGCGGCTGCTGCCCTGCTGGACGCCACTAAGGCGTTTGACTCTGTGGAATGGAAGTTCATGTTTGTGACTCTGCGCAAAATGGGGTTCCCTGAACCTTTTTTGAAGTGGATTTCATAAATATACACGACAACCCTAGGCACGAGTACGATTAAACGGCTTAACATCTGACCCTATATTAATTACAAGAGGCACGAGACAAGGGTGCCCAATGTCACCAATGCTCTTTGCCTTGATACTTGAGCCGCTAGCTTGCAAAATTCGTCAACAACATTCCACCACGGCCTTATAGTTCAGTCTCCAAGCAATTGGCATTTCACTATATGCTGATGACATGGTCCTCTACACTACGCATCCGGAAAATAGTTTGAACCCACTCAGAGAGTATGTTCAATACAAACACTACGCCGGCCTCTGCATAAATTGGGACAAATCGGTAGTGATCCCACTCACCACAGTTACAGAGGAGCCAGAGTTAGACAACCCCTAAGATGGTGCACTGACCCGGTGAAATATCTGGGGATATGGATACACAGAGATCCAAAGTTAGTCATTAGGGTAAACTATGGCAAGGCAATGTCTAGATTGGAGGATCAGGTTGACAGGTGGATAAAAATGCCCATTTCAATGGCAGACAGGATAGCCCTTCAAAAGATGCTCATATTACCCAGATTCCTGTATCTGTTCTGGAATGTTCCAATTTGTCTGACAAACGCTTTTATGGACAGATTACATTCTACACTCCAGAAACTAGCATGGGCCGGAAAACAGGCTAGAATAAGCTGGAGAGCCCTTACCCAACCATACCACCTGGGCGGCTTTGAGGTGCCTGATTTTCAGTTATACTATCTTTGCGTACAAGCTCAACACGCACATTATTGAACAAGGCCCCATGCATATATACCACACGTTGCGGTGGAGAGCGACAGCGTCTCTCCTGTGCCGCTGATGGCGCTACTAGCCAACTCCTTACGGTATACACAAAATGATATGATACATACCGCCAAGAACACTTCGAGAGCATGGCACGCATTGGTGCGTAGAGCAAACAAATTGCCGGTATATGCACGAGCTCTGCCAACAACAAAACACCCCCACCTCACAGTGACCCAAGAACCCAAAATGCAGAAGCTTCTTGAGGATATGGGTTTCCGGGCTTTGGGTCAAGCGTTCCCTCACAACACATTTCTCAAATGGTCGGATCCCGCCCTATGCGCACATCAGACCCCAATGAAAAATGTTGTATACCTGCGCTTCCGTGTGGTTATGAGGGCACTATATAATACGTTCCCTGCTGAACCTGAGCAGCTATCATCATTGCAAGTGCTGTTAATGGCCCCAACTCGCCAGAATTTAGTAACACGACTATACGCTGCAGCTCAAAGTGAACAGGCTGACGGTACCATGGTAGCGAAGGGCAGATGGGAGAGGTCACTGGGCATACCAGTTGATGAACAGGATTGGCAATATAGTTGTACGCAACTCACACTTCTTACATCCAACTGTAACCTGCGCATTATACATTTTAAATTCCTTCATCAGATATATAATATGTAAGATATCATATATTACACGCCAGCAAAATTACACAAACTAGGGCTTAGGGACCCTGACTCTTGCTACGGATGCAATGCAGCAGGTGCAGATTTCTTACACGTAGCATAGTCCTGCCCTGGCTTACAGACCTACTGGAATGCAGTCACCAATGCGTTAAGCACCATGCTATCGGAAACTATCCCGAATACCCCCCTGACATGCCTATTGGGAATAAAAAAACTCAAATACGCTAGACGTAGGAAGTTCTTGGTAGTGGCACTACTTCTTGCGAAACGACGAGTAGCGATCAGATGGGGCAGCAAGAGACCACCTAGACTAAAACACTGGATCAAAGATATGACCTATTGCAAGACGACACTAGAGACCTATGCTGAAGACATACCATTGGCGTCCAGACCCAGAGACTTCGGGGAGCCAATTCTGCAATACTTGCAGGACGCTTCAGACTAAATGTTCCGTACAAATGTCGATTTATTCACGTAGAGAGGTGGTATTTGTAGTAAAAGAGGCATGTTGAGGACCGGACGAGATGTGGGACTGGGCGGGAAGTTGAGATGGGGGGCTTCAGGAATAAGAGGATTATGATTATTGATGTTCAACGCACTTCATAGTGTAAAGAATGACTGCTTATGTGTTACCTACAATGTAATCAAAGAGTGCCAATTGTTTTTTTGAAAATGACTGTTATATGATGAAACATGCTGTGTAGTTGCTGGTCAGGAGAAAAAATAAAATACTAATAAAAAAAATGTCACAAAGCCCTCCATGACCAAGGACCTGCCTACATGAACTGTTGTTTGAACTTCTACCTTCCTTCTAGGAACCGCCAATCAGTTAATCTCACACTTGCACATATACTACGCATCCGACGATGCAGCACCAGAGGATGCTCCTTCTCCCACCTTACCAGCAAGACCTGGAACTCCCTTCCAATCCACCTCTGCACTTCTCCCTTACTGACCCACTTCAGGAAGGGTCTCAAAACTCTGGCTTTTTAACTGACTCTGCAGCATTGCGCCTGGACACCCTCTCAGGTGAGAAGTGTTACTTTATGAATATTTGAATGATTGTAAGCCTCGCTGCTCAGAGCCGAAGCTACCCAGGGTCAAGCTAAAAGGTGAAACATCAAAACTTACTGGCCTTAAAGGGGTTGATAAGTGTGTTACTGTGGCGGTTCAGAAGGATGGACTCGGATAACAGAGCTAGGTAAGTGTGGTTTTATTTTTATAAACGTTTTTTTCTTTCTTTGAGTCTGTCTTTTACGTGCTAACGTGGCAGGGTCCAAGGTGTCAGCGAGGGCGCGGAATCTACGAGGACTGGTCTGCCTTCTCTCTTCCTCTGGGTTTTCCAGGCTTCTATCTCTGGCGGGTCCCAGCACCACATGTGGGAGAGAAAGAAAGGCTTTAGAGATCTGCTCTACGGTTTTACGATTCCCCCTTGGGACCCTCAGGAAGAACAGACACCAGTGATTTCGGTGCTCGATACTTTAGTTTGTGTAGGGTAGGTGAAGGAAAAATGTGGTGAGGATCGGAGGATAGGGGGGGTTTGTGGGAGAGACAGTGACGGAAAGAAGGGTCGGTATTTACAGTATTTACACAGCGTTACCACGCCGACCCAGCCAACCCGATGCTCGTCACGCACCTGTGTGAGCCACACTCCTCCGTGGGTGTGGCTGGGCGGTGCTTGGGAATGGTGGCCTCCAGACATAGCTACTCCCGCTCTCCTCTCCTCCGCAACGTCCTCGCTCAAACCTTCTCTGTCCTCGGTAGTCTCCCTTCGCTCTCCTCTCTTCCTCCAGGTGTCGAGACACACCTCCTTCTTTACTTCCTGCTTTTTGTTCACTCCTCCGGTCGAGTCGTCAGATATGGGCGTGTACGGCTTCTCCAATGGGCTTGCTTGGCATATCAGCGCGTCATAAGGGGGAGTGATTTCTCTTTCATCCTCAGCGCCCTTAAAGGTACTGTTCTCCTTGGGTGCTTGTACTTGACTCCACCACTCTTCGGACTCCGTTTCTCAGGTGTCCTGAAGCGATGAAAGAGAGGGATTATCATTGTCAACTGACCACCAGTTAGTATCGGTCCCTGACGCCCTGCTACAGTTACACAGTGAGGTCACACAAACACACCAAATAATGCACCCCATTTGCTCACTCTGACCATACAATACATATAATACATGCCAAGTTTGCTAGGGTAATACTAAACAGTAATGCATGTGTATGACATGTAAATCCATGTAACTTACATGACCTATTGTTTGGTATGATGCTGCTGCATCTGACCTGTATTATGTATACCATATATTCACATACATATAGATAATATGAATTTGAAGGGTAGCACCTCAGGTATGACTGCATATGAATGAGACTATGATACAGAACTGACAGACCTTATGTGACAAAGTGGCATTGTTGCATTTGTAGTTAGCCATCCTGCATTTTAGGTTCAATGAAGGGCAGCATGGGTGCCCAGTGGCACAGGTCAGTTGACACTATGCTCAGTTAATACACGAGTGTCTTATCCATGAAGCCTGCACCATGCATACCCCAGGTATTTTCCGTTGACTACCAGGAAAGAGGCCACCCATCCCACAACCGGTGTTCGGTCCCTGGTCTCAAGGTTGGTGAACCCGATGCCCTTTGTCCTGAACAACAGAACTTTTTGAAGAACTCAAATCAAGCGTTTCTCAAAGAGAACTGCAATTACCTATATGAAAACATTGAAAGAGTACATTTTTGTAAATCAGAGAAATAAAAAAAAGCAAACCATTACATTGAAACCAGTAAACGACTTGTTTAAGACTGTACCGGCTGCGGTTTTGTTTTCTTTCCAATGTAACCTTCACTGCAGTTCTCAACACTCTGACTTTGAATTTTGCAGTCACAAAGACTGTGCTTTTGTGCATCATAGATTCTAAAACCACAAATTCCATTAGTAGAGCATTTGTTTGGCTGGAGAGGGAAGCAATAGAAATCTTATGGGGCTCGCCGATCAATCAATCAATCAATTAATCAATCTGTTTTTTTGTAAAGCATGGCAAATCTACTGTGTAATGTAATGTAATGTAAATAATATTTTTAAAGCGCAACTAACACCTAGCGGTTTCTTGGCGCTGTGAGGCTCTCCAGGCATGGGAGTTGCTAGCTGCTTCATTAAGAAGGTCCTGTGGTGAGGGTAGGGTGCTGGGAGGTGGTGGGTGGGGCTAGGTAGGAGTAAGGAAAATGGGCAGGCGAGCGTAGCAAATGACGAAAAAAACAAGGAGAAGCCGTGAAAAACAAAGGAAAGCAGGAGAAAGACCTCAGAAAAATAGGGAAAAAGGAAGGAGAAAGCATTGAAAAACGAGGCAAAATCAGGAGAAAATAATCCAGCAAATGGGGGAGAGGATGGAGAAAACAGTAAAAATCAAGGGAAAAGCAGGAGAAAGCACTCAGAAAAACTTAGGGCAAGGAAGCAGAAAGTAGTTTTCACAGGTACACATAAACCCACCACATGTACATCCCACATGCACTATGCAGCATACACACTAAACAGATGTAAGTCTGAAGTTGTCCGACAGCCTTCTGGCAATTATTGTTTAGTTTTATCATGGTTTTGCAAAACTTTAATGCCAGGCCCTCATCAATCTTAAAAAAAAATTGCTGCAGGCAAAAAAAAGAAATTTAGGTCTTAGAAAAACCTGACATTGTTATAGTACTCCCTGGCACTGAAGGCATCTACTTTGTGTGTGAATGGTGTGAAAGGGGAGCATGCTCTAACTCATAGTGCAGTAAGCCAATAGCTGATGTGGGCTGATGCATTGCTCCTTAATGCATGCCTGAAGAGGGTGGAATAAAAATGAGAAGGAAAGAAAGAAAGGAGTCAGATAAGCACAACACTCCAAAAGGAAATTACAACAGCATTGGCAGGAGATGGGATCTGATCAAGATCGAATTTGCCCCGTGTTCACCTCTGCTCTGGCCTACTATCACATCAGGCTCTAAACGTAAAGGCAACATTAAAGTAATAATAAAGTAAAAAGGGAACTATGGGGCATATTACCAAGCAATAGCGATAATTATCGCTATTGCTTGATTAGAGACAAAAATTTACCGCTGAGATGCGGCGATTTTTACAGCAAATAAACCTTGGTATTAAAAATCGCCTCAATGCATGAATATCGCTGAAAAGTCAGCGATATTCATGCATTACCGAGCTAATGCTCTTAGCCATGTTATCCACCTCCCATTGGAGATAGGAGATAGCGATGTTAGCGACTGTTTTCAGTCTCTAACATCTTGGCATGCCCACTTTGCATGTCATTAGTGATAAATATCACTGACATGCAAAGTGGGGCCCAAGATGGTCGCTATCTCCTACTAGCTGTCTCTAACTGGTGTTAGCGACAGCTAGGTAATAGGTAAATAATGTTATCTCCGCTTTCTTGGCTTTTAAAGCCAAAATAGCGGAGATAAACGATAATATGCCCCTATATGTAAATAGCATAATGCAGTCACTCAAAGTGAATTTAGCCAGCAGTTTAAAAAGGCTGAACCACTGCCCCATGCCATTCAAAATTTGAAAGGCACCATAGTAGACCAATGGATGAAGAGATGTGGCTGAAAGCCCTTCTATGTAAGTATATTATACATATTTTTGCAAAATCTGAAGTTCATGTCTGACGCCAGACCTAAAAATGACACGTACACTCCTACTGATCGCTACATGGTATGCTGCCACCAACGCACTCATGCTGCTTAACTCCTGGTAGAAATAGTAGCCTTTCACCACTATTAGGGAACTATCTCTGTCCAAGAAGCCTGCAATCCATGAGACAGGCATACCTCATGGTGCACATGCATGATCCGTGTTTGCTTTTGACAACAAAAATCAGCGTTACGGATCCAGACATCAGTACAGTTGGGACACTCAGTACAGGCTGTGTGTCCATTACCATGTGGGGACATTTTTCTTCCCAACAAACTGTAAGACATGCAGATAGGTGAGATGTGATGAGAAAAAGGGCATACATATGTAACCTATAGTGTACATACCAGGAGGGATGTATCCCCTCTTAAGACCATACAACTTCCACAAGCCTAAGTAATGTTTGCTTTACAGTCTAAATTTCAGAATTGAAACATTTTCATTATCACTTGCAACAAAATGATCGTTATTACTGATTTATCTTAAACAGCTAACAACCGTTGATACAGCAAATAGCCCTGGTTGGTATTAGATGTGTGGTAGTTGCTGTGTCATATCTCTGGATTCAATAACAGAAAGCTGAAAGAGGAACAAATAGGCTGCATTGCTTTTGCTCCACGCAACTGGGTGAATGTGCAACACAGCCCTTAAAAGTGATTTATAAAGCCAAATACTGAACAATAGAACCTTAGCAAATGCAGAAACCCCTCTGAATCAGATGTTAACCCCAGCCTTGAAGATTAAACCTCATGTAGCCACTAATACCATTCTCTACTGGGAGACAGTTCCTGGAGCTTTGGCTCCATACCGGGCAACACCAGAGGCTGCAGGTCTTGATTTGCATGCTTTAAAAACCATACAGACTCCGACCAAGAGATATAGCACTCATTGAGACAGGAGTGGGAATCCAGATACCGCAGAGCACTTTTGTTTGATTTCCCCATGATCTGGGTTGGCTCTCGAAGGCATTCAAGTGCTGGAAGGGGTCATTGATGCAGACTATCAAGGAAAAAACTAGGTTATCCTACTGAGCAGTGGAGACACTGATTTGATAATACAAATTGGAGACAGAATCGCTCAAATAGTGATCATTCCACAGTTATCATTCCAACTAGAGACTTTCAAGAATCACAACATTCAGCGCGACTAGGAGAGACAACTGGAACAGGAGGAACAGTGGAGGGGAAGATCACAGAGAGAACAGAAATGTCTACACGATATGCGAATACCGATCCAAGCTACTTCAAAGGGAAGAATCAACGCCTATCCCGCATGAGGGGTCATCTTCTATGAGTAGGTTGCTTAATGAGAACCTGCAAACATGTGTGGTAGAAGATATCACCCCTCCAGACCCCCTCCTCTGCAACACAAATGACACCTAGAGCTATAAGAAACGTGGTGCCCCCAAACTGGTTATTAAGGTCACAAGACAAAGATAACGCAGCCCTCATCGCAAACAGAAGCAGAGCAGTCATCCCAAAGAGTGACAAGAAGATAAGGATTGTGGAAAGGAAAACATATCTAAAATACTGGAGCGCTAACAGTGAACCACGAAAGAAGTGGATGTACACTCCTAATACAACATCCCAGATGCAGAGCGAAATCAGAGAGCTACAAGCACAAATAGGCTAGACGTCATAGGACATACAAAACACACTACAAGCGATTAAAAAGATACTTGAAAACAAGGTAAGCACTTACTTCAAAGTCGAGCACACCCAAGAACTACTACATAACTCACAAAGAAAGAGCAATGAGAAGGCCATGCCGTTATCCAATATGCATAAGAGACCAGACAGAAATCGTAATTACTTGTCGGAGGAGGAAACCCTAGCCTTACTCCGAACATATGAGCCTACGGACAGTAGTAGAGGGGAGGAAATTAGAAAAGTACCAATCAACACTAACAGGGCATCGAGACATAATTAAAGGAAACCCAACTGTAACAACTTACATCAGGTCCAGCTTACCACCGACTCGCAAAAGCAGAACACTAGTAGCTCAGGGAAAGCTCTCGAATGCCTACTGATTAACTGCTGGTCCACAGTAAAGCATGCTTCAGACATTGCTGCCCTCATTATTAGCAAGGATATTGACCTGACAATACTAACAGAAACATGGCTTTCGGAATCCTCATCCCCATTTATGGATCTCCTAGTGCCCCCTCTTTACAACATTGTGAGATTAGATAGACTAAAAAAGACAGGAGGTGGTATAGCCTGCATCCACTGATCGGACATATAGGTCAGCCAAATACAATCTGACCCACTCTAATCCTGTGAATATCTAGGGCTTACTATAAGATCAGCAGACAATCAAGAGTGCAACCTCCATGCTCTCTACCACCCACCAGGATATAATGCTTCCTTCATAGACCAACTAATGAAGATCATAACAGCTAACTCTAACACTCACGCCAATAACATATTCCTAGGTGATTTTAATTTACACTGTGATGACAATAATGACAAACAGATCAACGCCCTTAAAGACTTTCTGTCAGAAATAAACCTCACCCAAGCCTCCACACAGCCAACACATTCAAAAGGAGCCACGTTGGATTGGATAATACCAAGAATTAAGGATACTTCAATCCACACAATTGTTCCCGTGCGACTGGTCAGATCGCCATTCCATAACCTTACTGATACACACCGTGAAAAAGAACAAGAGCACGCAACCTATCAAAGTTAAAAAATTGACTAGGGACACTAAAGACTCGAACATTGAGCGACTAGTAGAAAGCTGTGAGAAGAACTTATAGCCATCTAACAACCTGTAGAATGTCAATGATCTAACGGACCACTACACCTCATCAGTAGTGAATATAGTCAATGACACTGTGCCACTAAAACTGAAAAGAGTCACAGAGAAGATCAAAAATCCATGGTTTAATGAGACACTGAATGAAGATAGGCGGAAACTTAGACTTGCTGAAAGAAAATGAAGACAACACCCTTCATCCCCCAAATTGAGATCCCTCAGAAAAATCAGAAACAAATACAACAAAATGATCCTCAACTCCAAAAAAGAATTTATCAGATCAGAACTGGATAACGCCAAAAATAGACCAAGGAAACTATTCGAGATCTTGAAACAACAACCTAATAAATTGGCCAAATCTGCCCAAGAAACCACAAAAACGCGACTAAGTTGTGAGGAATTCTCTACATTCTTCACCGACAAGGCCGACATGCTAGAAAGAGAGCTCAAGAGATCAGCGGACAATGTCCCTATCCAACAAATCTCACTGATCAATAACACCTCGAATATCGACCATAATAGGACAAAAAACAAGGCTCAGTGGAATACCTTCAAACTATATTATCAAAATACCATCACCAAAACACTTGTGGACATCAAACCTAATAGCCATTTTAATGACCCACTTCCCTCGAAACGTATTAAAGAGATCAGCCATATTGTCATTCCAACATGGACAAAAATAATAAATGCCTCTCTTTCCCAAGGGATCCTTCCAGATTGCGTGAAAACAGGGCAAGTAGTCCCTATCATCAAAAAAGCTACAGCGGACCCGGCAGATCCTAATAACTTTCGCCCAGTTACCAATATTCCATTACTTGCCAAATTAATTGTGAAATGCGTTCAAAATCAATTGAGCAATCACATCATCAATTTCACACTACTGGACGACTGCCAGTTGGGATTCAGAACAGGACACAGCACGGAAACAGCGATCCTACATATTGTCGATGATGCACTACAGGCCCTAGACAATAATCGAACATGTCTGCTGGTCCTTCTTGACCAGTCTTCTGCATTTGACACGGTAAATCAAGAAAAACTACTAACCAGACTCCATGACAGGATAGGAATGTCTGGAAATATGCTGAAATGGTTTGAATCCTTCCTTAAGAATAGAACGCAAATATTCCTGGTCAACCAGACACTATCACCATCTTGCCCTAACTCAATTTGAGTTCCCCAACGGACCTACATTATCTCCATCTCTATTCAACTTGTATGTCGAACCTTTTACAGAAATTCTCAAAAACTCGAAGATTTACTTTCACATGTATACAGACGACACGCAGATATACATCAAGATCACATCTCATGAAGACATCAAGTTAATGAATGATGCACTAAAAACGTCATTACAATGGTTAACTAGCAATCATCTGAAGTTAAACGCACAAAAATCAGAATTCCTATTAATCTCACCACCAAAGAACCACACAGAAGTGAAGGAATGGACCAAACTGATCACAGCATTAAATTGTACCCCTACTCTTGTGGATTTAGTGAAATCACTAGGAATAACGCTGGATGAGAGCCTTGACACGAAAACCCACATCAAAAAAGAGCAAAAAATGCCAGTTTTCATCTAAACTACATTAGAAAAGTGAAACCATTCATTTCTACGACGGATCTCAAAATGGCAGTCCAATCCTTGGTTATCTCGAGGATCGAATATGGATGTACAACCTTAGCAGGGCTACCAAAAATTTCCATACCACCACTAAATGCATGCCTGAATGCAGCTTCAAGACTCCTCTCCGGATCGAGAAAATTCGTCCATATTTCTCCACACCTGAAAGCGTTAAACTTGCTACCGTATGAAGCCAGGATTCATCTAAAAATGGAATGCATTACCCATAAAGCGCTCCACTACAATACACCGAGATACCTGGCCCAGAAAATTGAGTTATCAGGAGGAAGCAGACCTGCCAGGAGTGCCAAGGGAGATTGCATGCAGAAATTATTCTCCAGAACTATTAGGTGCTGGAAGTCCCATTACTCCTTTGATTCCAAGATGTATCCAAATACTTACCTAATATGTCTATTTATATATATTGTTAGGTTAACATTTATGACTGTATATTATCCTACCTAATATCATTGTTAAATGTCTGTTATACAAGATGTATCTCTAAACTACCTCATGTAATGTCAAGCGCTCTGATACCCAGGGGTCACGTTTGCGCTATACAACACTCTTTCTATAAATACAATAAATAAATATGCCAGTGTACAGAGGGATAGTCAGGAAGGGGACTGGCAAGCCCATCTCACATGGTAGGGGAAGGAGGGTTTAGCTCCACTGACTAGAATCCAAGAGCCAAGGTGTGTGTGTTATATCCACATAGTCCCCCCGAACAGGCAGAAGTTATTGCAACAGGAAAGGACAACGTCCTGGTAATCATGAAGCCAGGGCAGGAGAAGTGGGAACATGTGCCTGCTGATAAATGGCACTTGCGAAATGAATAATACCTGTTTGTTCTCTGTTATTTTAGATCACTGAATGGCGTGTTTGTATTCTACTTGCACTTCCTGGAGTGTGTTTGGGCTTGTTTGAGTAGGGCCGGGAGGGACCGACAGTGCTTTACTCGAAGTGGCCAGCCGACAGCTCAGATTGACAGCATTGCTGACTCGACCTGACAACGTGTGGTCCTATCTTGCACAGACAGGCATCAACAGGTCGTACTTGGAATTTATTTCCACGGCTTAGTAGCTAAACCTTCCCCTTCAATGTACTTCAGCAGTCATTCAATGTCACAAATGCGAGTCAGTGTAGGAAAATTATGTGAGATCTCACCTGTCACATTATGAGTTTTGCTGATTTTGTCCAGAAACTACTGCTGATACTCAAATACGACTTGAAGGAACTGAATCAAAGATGACGTGGGAACAACACATTTTCTGCAGAAAGCGAAATGAGAGTCCATGTAAAAATATGCATCACAATAAGACGTGAAATATTTTAATATCTGCTGCCAGTCATTTCAGGCATGTTAAATTGCCTGGTGGGTGGCTATTTTCTTGTGGTAATGTTACATACACGTACACAAATATCACAGGTGGACCGTGTGTCTTTACTAGAATAGGTCAAATGATGTTCTCATTAAATCCAATATCACATGTCCGGAATACGAGAGAAGCTGTTCAACTCAGCGAACATTGTAATTCTGAAGTTTATTTATAAGTCTGAACATATCAGTTAAGCTGCTTCAATAGTAGGAATTCCAGTTCTAACCATTTCTATTTCTAGCAAAACACACAAGATGATGGACGAAATGTCACATTGGCAAAATATTTACCCCCAGTCACAGATCTGGGTTTAATCCATCGTTATTTTGCTCTACACGCCACCCCAGTTCAGACATGGCTATATGCAAATCAGTTTTGACCCTGTGCCTCATTGGAACAGTCCAGACCGAACTGCCAAGCCATGTCTTCCCTGGACCAGAATCAAGCATCCAAGGACCTGTCTCTGGCTATCAGCCGTCATCAGCCAGGATAGATTGATTCCAGTGGCGTAGTGAGCATGGTACCCATGTCTGGGCATACCCTCCCCACATAGGGAGGAACAGCAAAACACACAAGATGATGGGCGGAATATTGCTCATTGCCAAAACATTCACCCCCAGTAACAGATCTGGGTTTAATCCTTTGTTATTTTGCTCAACCCGAGTTCAGACATGGCCATATGCAAATCAGTCTTGATCCTGTGCCTCATGGGAACAGTCCATCCCGAACTGCCAAGCCATGTATCCCTGGACTGGAATCAAGCATTCTAGGTTTCTGGCTATCAGCCAGGATAGCTTGAATCCACTGGCGTAGTGAGCACAGGACCCACGTCTGGGCATACCCTTCCCACATAGGGCGCAAAGCAAACCACATAAGATGATGGGCAGAATGTTGCACATTGGCAAAACATTCACCCCAGTCACAGATCAAGGTTTAATCCATCTTTTATTTTCTCACCACACCAACCCAGTTCAGACATGGCCATATGCAAATCAGTCTTGACCCTGTAACTCTTGGGAACAGTCCAGCCCGAACTGCAAAACCATGTTTTCCCTGGACCGGAATCAAGCATCCTAGGACAGGTTTCTGGCTATCAGCCGCCATCAGCCAGGATAGCTTGAATCCAGTGGCGTAGTGAGCACGGGGCCCACTTCTGGGCATACCCTTCCCACATAGGGCGCAAAGCAAACCACACAAGATGATGGACGGAATGTTGCACATTGGCAAAACATTCACCCCGAGTCACAGATCTGAGTTTAATCCATTATTATATTGCTTACCATGCCACCCCAGTTAAGACATGGCCATATGCAAATCCGTCTTGACCCTGTGCCTCATGGAAATTGTCCAGCCCATCTGCCAAGCCATGTCTTCCCTGGGCCAGAATCAAGCATCCTAGGACCAGTCTCTGGCTATGAGTCGTCATCAGCCAGGATAGCTTGACTCCAGTGGCGCTGTGTGCATGGGACCCACGTCTGGGCATACCCACCCCACATAGGGTGAACAGCAAAATACACAAGATGATGGACAGAACGTTGCACATTGGCAAAACATTCACCCCATTCACAGATATTGGTTTATTCCATCGTTATTTTGTTCACCGCGCCACCCCAGTTCAGACATGGCCATATGCAAATCAGTTATTACCCTGTGCCTCATGGAAATAGTCCAGCCCAAACTGCCAAGCCATGTCTTCCCTGGACCCGAATCAAGCATCCTAGGACCAGTTTCTGGCTATCAGCTATCATCAGCCAGGATAGTTTGAATTCAGTAGTGTAGTGAGCACAGGACCACAGTTTGGGCATACCTTTCCCACAAAGTGCGAACAGCAAAACACACAAGATGATGAACGGAATGTTGCAATTTGGCAAAACATTCACCTCAGTCACAGATCTGGGTTTAATCCATAGTTATTTTGCTCACCACGCCACCCCAGTTCAGACATGGCCATATGCAAATCAGTCTTCACACTGCAACTCTTGGGAACAGTGCAGCCCGAACTGCCAAGCCATGTTTTCCCTGGACCGGAATCAAGCATCCTAGGACAGGTTTCTGGCTATCAGCCGTCATCAGCTAGGATAGCTTGACTCCAGTGGTGCAGTGTGCACGGGACCCACGTCTGGGCATACCCTTCCCACATAGGGTGAACAGCCAAACACACAAGATGATGGACAGAACGTTGCACATTGGCAAAACATTCACCCGCATTCAGAGATATTGGTTTAATCCTTCATTATTTTGTTCACCACGTCACCCCAGTTCAGACATGGCCATATGCAAATCAGTTTTTACCCTGTGCCTCATGCATGGAAATAGTCCAGCCCAAACTGCCAAGCCATGTCTTCCCTGGACCGGAGTCAAGCATCCTAGGACCGGTTTCTAGCTATCAGCTATCATCAGCCAGGATAGCTTGAATCCAGTGGTGTAGTGAGCACAGGACCCACAAAGTGCGAACAGCAAAACACACAAGATGATGGACGGAATGTTGAACATTGGCAAAACATTCACACCCCTCACAGATCTGGGTTTAATTCATCATTACTTTGCTCACCACACCACCCCTGTCCAGACATGGCCATATGCAAATCAGTCTTGATCCTGTGCATCATGGGAAAAGTCCAGCCCGAACTGCCTAGCCATGTCTTCCCTAGACTGTTGTCAAGCATCCTAGTAGGCTAGGACCGGTTTCTGGCTATCAGCTGTTATCTGCCAGAATAGCTTGAATCCAGTGGTGTAGTGAGCATGGGACCCACGTCTGAGCATACCCTTCCCACATAGGGCGAACAGCAAAATACACAAGGTGATGGAGAGAATGTTGCACATTGGCAAAACATTCACCGCCAGTCACAGATCTGGGTTTAATCCATCGTTAGTTTGCTCACCACGCCAACCCAGTTCAGACATGGCCATATGCAAATCCGTCTTGACCCTATACCTCTTGGGAACAGTCCAGCCCGAACTGCCAAGCCATGTTTTCCCTGGAGTGGAATCAAGCATCCTAGGACAGGTTTCTGGCTTTCAGCCGTCATCAGCCAGGATAGCTTGACTCTAGTGGCGTAGTGAGCACGGGACCCACGTCTGGGCATACACTTCCCACTAAGTGCGAACAGAAAAACATACAAGATCATAGATGGAATGTTGCACGTTGTTTTGCCATTTATTTCTAGGGCTGTTAGCATGTTTGATGGTTAAAAATATTAATCATACATCATTTGCTGTAGAAGAATTATTATTAGATATGTCGGGCAAGAATAGCTATCTTACAGAACAGAGCAGAAATAGATTATTTACTTTTGAAACATGACCACGGATGTTCAGACTTTGAAAATATGTGCTGCCTTAATCTTTCAGAGCATTTCAAATCCATTCAGTCCCACATTGAAGCTTTACACAAGTTAGCTAAAGATGTCAAACAGGATGTTGAAAGAGGATGGTGGGAGTAGTTGTTTGGGTGGTTGCCGGATTTTGGTAAACTTTGCTCTGTTTTAGTCAGTAGCATATTAGCAATATGTAGCTTGATATATTTATGTTGTTGTATCCAGTGTGTGCCTTATCTCTTATCTATGCTTCAAACTCAGACCAAATTGTTATGAGAGCCAATGGCCAACATTTGGAGTGTAATGCTATTAAGAATGATGTATTGACCATTGACTCAATTGTTAATAACTGATTCCATTTTCTATGCAGACTCCATCTTTTTTAACAGACTCCATTTCCTGTGCTCGCAAGTAGCAGCAAAGTGGGGAGGGGACATTTTCTCTCTTCACTTGTTTTCGTGCCTCACCGATCAGAGTGAACTGGAACATGTTGTGTGGGATGTGTGCTTGGTAACTTTTAGGGAATGTGTGGAATGTGCAGCTCTGTCTCAGAGTCAAAACACAGTGGCCTGACCAGCTTCTGTCTTGACCTTGACACAGACCAGTACAGCCAGCTCGGTTTTTCGTAACAGAAGAAAGGAGACGAGCTTTCTATAACATTCGCCTCACGTTGAGTAAAAGGTAATCAAGGTGGAGAATGTTGACAGGTGGATTAGAGCTCACTTGTGGGATAGACATGCCATTACAAGAAGAATCTGGATTTGAGTCCCGTTCGCAAATCTTGCCCGGCAGGAGTTGGAAGGATGTTGATTGAACGATTGGTAAGGTGTTACTTACTTTGTGTATATCGTTTCTTAGCTACATGTATATATGCTACATGTTATTCTGGTTTTGTGCTCAAGTTACTTGATATTTGGGAGTCTGCATTAACCGATATATATTTTGCCTTTGTTTTCAAGTAGAGCAGCTGGACATCTGATCCCCAAAAAAGTAAAGGGACACAGCAGGCCCTGGGCATTTCTTCAGAAGCATCTGGACCTTTCATGAAATGCAGTTTGTGCATCATTTCTATGGAAACTGCTTTGTAGGAATATCACAAATAGATATGGTTTACCTGAGAGATTACTAAAAAAACGGTGTTAGAGGCATATGAATATCAGATATGTTTAATAACTTAACAGAGAGGCTTCCCAAGAACTTTGTCGACTGTTACATATTTGTTAAACACTTTATCTTAATCTTTACCTTTATTCATTCTTCATGTCCAGGGCTGACCAGAAGCGATTTCTTCATAAATATCTGTGAATGTATGAAAGGCAGTTTGTGAGTCATTGTTAATGGAAACTGGGAGTGACATGACATGTTTATTAATTTTACCACAATATTTGCAAAGACCTTTCTCAGATGTTATTTGTAAAAGGCATAATCTTTTAGTGATTCCGGTCAAAGGATGTTACAACATTTAATTTATTATTCACTCAATCGGTACGTTTATATATTTAGAGTGGTGTAATAACCTAGGCCCAAGGGAGTATTTGACACTCCACAATCCAAGTAAAGATGAAACAGGAAAAGATAAACACATTTAAAAGCGGGTAAAACCCTTGCAATATGGCGCCCACTCAATATGCAAGAGCCAGGCACCTCCTGAGAAGTGTCACAATCGTGAATTACAAGGAGATACAATGTGCAGTTTAAAAGAATGCACCTTGCACTGCTGAATTTGTTAATTTGATGCATGAAAGCATGTCACCTGGTTTGGTGAGTGATGGGAATCCGAAAATGTTATGAATATTGTTTCTGGATACTTATATGTTGTGGGAGTCCTTATCGGGAGAAAAACATAAGGTTCTCTATTATTGTGTAGACTCTGAGATATTTTTGTGTGCGCACCTCCTGAGAAGTGTCACAAGCATGACTTACAAGGAGATACAATGTGCAGTTTAAAAGAATGCACCTTGCACTGTTGAATTTGTTAATTTGATAAAACCTAACATGTAATATATTAGTCTCAATCCAAGTGGCAGCTTCAGAAAGTAAACAGTGCTCATCAAGATACTGTTTACCTTTTGCTCTTGGAGTGGGCACTGAATATTTTTAAAAGTGGCCGGACATAGTACTTGCCATGTCTGTGAATCTGGCATCTTCTATGGCGATTACTGGGGGTCTCCCCCCCAGACAATTATGAGCAAATGGGACAAGATAGTGCATTTTAAGTTTGCTAAAAAGCCAGAGGCTCTGAGAAAGCACTCATTAAATATTCAAGTCATTCATGGTGTGCCAGGCCAACTTAGCAGCATACCTTCATGGGTGCATCCCATGCTGTGAGCGTCTCTTTAGCACAAAAATGACACACAGTATGCCACTACTAGAAGGTTTCCATTTGTAGTGTCCATATAACATGGGTGGTGACCCTAAGGTCAAGTATATTCTCAGGGTCAGCGTTTTGTTCTGAATGCCCCCTCCTACATACCATGCCTGTACTCTTTTATGCCATAAATTACTTTCAATATGTCAGGAGCTTCAAACAGGTGCCCCACTAGAAGAATGTTCTCAGGTATTCCAGTGGCAGCAGTTTCCGCAGGTGCCCCTATGCCAAGAATTGCATTCAGTATTTCAGTGCCAAAATTACGCCATGGTTGGCCCTCCCTTAAGGCAAGAATTAACCTCAGTTTGCCAGGGCAAAGGGCACACTTGCAAGCAAAACACCTCTTTTGCACTCATTCACATTCACATTTCTGATCATTCATTGTCCCTTACTTGCACCAGCTCATTCACTGCTACTCTCATTCTGCTCACACTCCCTCACACTCATACTCATTCATTCTCACCCACATACTCGCTTTTGTGCAATCACTCTCTCTCTAACTCACTTATTCTCGCTCACCGACTCGCCCATACTCACTGACTTTTAGGGGTGCATATATTAAAAACAAAAATAGCGCCGGTACTGAAAGAGAGCATTGCAAACTCAAATATATTAAGATCTGGCACTGCTGTTCCCTTTACCATCCCTGAAACACAACCAGCCTAGCAGCACACATATTCATTTGCACGATGTTGTACACATGATGTCAACCATGGGTTTTGTATTTGTAGGTAACTTTCTAGTACAAATACTATGCCTAGGCAAACCTTAAAACTTTTCTCCATTGCATATGTGTTGTACAGTGCAGCACACTTGCAAAAAGTTGAAGGAAATTAAAATATTTTTCAAACTTAACGCCTTCTCCAAGTGCGCATGCTTGGGAAAGTTGGAAACTTTCTCAAGCATGCGCACTGTAAGTTCCCAAGCGGGACCCAGGGGTACTTGTTTGCTGCCACAGCCCGGGTTTAGAAAGGCGACAGGGCGAGCAGCAAATATGCCTACGTAGCCAATCCTGGCGCTGCATGCAGTGCCAGGATTGGCTGGTCCACCGGCGCAGCATCCCATTGGATGCCGCGCTTGGGGGTGAAGTCTGTCGCTGGCTCCCGTACAGTGTTTGTCTAGCTGTCGCCCTGATTGGGACCCATCGAAATCTTCTGGGGCGCGGGGGAGCACTTAATGGATTACAGCGACTTTCATGAGACCGAAAAAAGGAACCCGGAAAGTGTCATATGGCTCATAAATTCAGAAGGCGAATTCAAACATTCACCAAAGCAACACATCTCTGTCATGCCAACTCCGGTGAGTCGAGGGAAATTGTGGCTGCAGAGAAGGTACGGGTTACCCTACTGCCAGCAAACAAGAGTGGCAAGTTTGATTTTTTTTTCAGGACTCTTTTCGCTAAATGCAAATATCGATTGCAGGGCCGAGAGACACAGAACGGGTACGTTTCTGTGGGTCTCTGAATCAGTGTTAGGTTCCAGAAAGTAAAAGTGTGCGCAGTGTGTAGTGGGGATGCTCAGTGATACGTTACATCACCTGCACTGACAACCATTGTGCATACTCGGGTCCCAGCGCTGCAGTTTGGGAACCACACGTGGAGGGAAGCTATAACACAGACCAAGCTGCCTGTCTTTATTTTATTTGTGTTCTTTTATTTTGAAATGTGTGAAATAAAAAACGCGCCCAGAGCCCCATTAATATACGTTCCTTTTCCATAAACATGAAAGGGAGAGGAGACCGTCGCCAGGCAACAACCCTCAAACCATCAGTTGTAGGAGAGACATGCGAGGGTCCCCTGTTCTATCACCACTAGGACCCCCAGCAGCATTCCCTCATGTGGACTGCACTGATGATGTCAACGGCTGTCGCCGTGGCAACAGGCGCTGTGATGTCATTGCTACATGTGGAGGACGGAGGCCCTTCCAGGAAGGGTGCATTCTAGAGCACTGGATGAGGGGCACAGGAGTTTAGCGACGCTGGTTTAGATGAGACAGCCACAAAGTCACGGTGACACTTTTGATGCACCGCCCAGACCGCACCAACATTATTCACAATCATGCCACGTTAAAAACCATGCTTTACAAACTACGCACCACAGACATGGCAGCCTCTTACTCGAGCACCTGGGTGCACTTCGGCGCCTTGTCTGGTGCATGAGGCGCTAGAGACATACTACACTAATTAGTACTACCTGCCCATGTTCCAGTGCCGTGTCCAGCAGTGAGGATGGGTGGTGGAGGAAAAGAGGATTGATAGTCGGCTGACCCCTGACAATTAGGCACTAGCTAGGGGCGCAGTGAGTCATTTTTTAGCAGCTAACTATGAGTATCAGAAAGGGAACAAAGGGAGAACAAGACAGAAAGGTACAGCGAGAAAGTGGAAGCGAAAAAGCAAGAAAACAAGCAGAGGCGCTTTGAACGAAGAAATGAGAGTAAGGTAAGGTAATGGAGGAAGTGTGAAAGGAAAGTACGGTGAAAGGATGAATGGAAAGATGGAAAATTAAGTGGGAAGGAATAGAGTGCTGAATGAATGAGAGGATAAAAAGATCGAAGTGAGAAAGAAGAGTTAAATTCAAAGGCACAGCGTGAGCGAGAATGCCGTTGCGAACCCTAGAACTCTCTTTCACTATCACTCCTTTTATCACTCACTGGGTTGTTTCTGAACTTTTCTTTTAATACATCTCAACCTTATTTTAACTTCTGTCATTCTTTTTCATGTGTGCTCGCTCGCTACGGTGCTGTGTGCAAATCACTTCGCGCCCCACCACTTTGACATTTGTCACCCACCGCCCCTGCCCTAGGGGTAGCATTACTTTCATACGAAAGACTTGGCACCTCGGCTGAGACCCGAGGAGTTGCGCCAATGACCAGTTACTGCCACCCAGTGGTCGAAGTGGGGGAAAAAAGTAGGGGAACTGTGGGTGAAGAATCAGGGGGCGGGAATAACCGAAGATTGAATCAATGGGCCGAGTCAGGGGTGTGGCTAGAAATAGCAAAACATACCAATTTTTAGTACGTTTAGCATTTCACTGACTAGTTACAGCTTATAACGTTATTTAATTAAAACAATGGATAAACATGTTTATTTACGGTTTAATTCAGGAAAAAGCAAACACTCATAGGGACTACAGGTTTTAGTAAAGCGTGTGAAATATAAGCAGGAACATGTTACCTTAATGCGTTTACTCTCATTGTTCAGAAATCCATGATTATTTTTTGTCTCAAACATTGAGGTCATGAATACAGGGCTCTTCCTGTACACATGTGTTAAGCAGGGCTCAGAAGAGAAAGGGACTCTTCAGGAGAATCTAGACTCACGAAAACCCACAAAGACTCCTTTATATTCATGTCAGCAAGCTAGCTACTCAATCATAATATAGCAAAAAGAACAACTGGTGGACAGAATGCAGAACAATATCATACATTCCCCCAGTACAGAGATCTGGGCCTAAATCCATTGTTTCTTTGCTCACCATGCCATTCCAGTTTGGACTCAGCCATATGAAAATCAGTCTTGATCCTGGACCCAATGGGAGAAGTCCAGCCCGAACTGCCAGGCCAGGTCCTCCCTGGACTGGAAACAAGCATCCTAGGACCGGTTTCGTGCTTTCAGCCCTCATCAGCCAGGATAACTTGATTCCAGTGGCATGGAGAGCACAGGACTCATGCCTGAGCATACCTGTCTCACTCGGGGTGACAAATGCAAAAAGAACAATTGATGGACAGAATGCAGAACAATGTTATACATTCACCCCAGTTCAGAGATCTGAGCTTAAATCCATCGTTTTTTCTCACCATGCCATTCCAGTTTGGACCCAGCCATATGCAAATCAGTCTAGATTCTGCGCCCAATGGGAACAGTCCAGCCCGAACTGCCAGGCCATATGCATTCAAGTGTCCTTTTATTCGGGAAGTGAAAACAAAGCAATACCCACTGAACTATGCACATAACATATTGCTCTTTGATATGCATGGTATATCTTCTTTGCAGCAGGCATATTACCCCTCTGCACTACCTTGGATGAGTAAAACAGCCACTAGACAAAACATGCTCCCATCTCTCTCCAGCAGGTACATTGATCACCAAAGTTATATTGGCACTGGTATTGTTGACCGAAACCTGCTGAATATACAAAGAACTTTGCAGAGTTTTTAAATCTCCTGCACTTGTACAAAACTCTTCCCCCCAAACTAAACTGGCCCCTACCCTTCAAGTCGCCCTGGGAAACGCCTGCTCCTGCCCTTTCACTGCTCCTGTCCAGTCAGTACTCCTGCTCATGCTCGATCAACACTCCTGCTTCATCAATTCCCCTGCCCGCTCCCTTCTCCTGGCCCATCACTTCTCCTACCCGTCACTTCTCCTGCCCTGTTCACTGCTCCTGCCCTGTTCCCTGCTCCTGCCCTGTTCACCCCTCCTGCCCTGTTCACCGCTCCTGCCCTGTTCACCGCTCCTGCCCCTTTCACCGCTCCTGTCCGTTCACCGCTCCTGTCTGTTCACCGCTCCTACCCGGTCACTGCTCCTGCCTAATCACCACTCCTGCCCCGTCACCTCTCCTGCCCCGTCACCTCTCCTGCCCCGTCATGTCACCTGCCTGTCACTTCCCCTGTCCCAGTCAGTTCTCCTGTCCCAGTCACTTCTCCTGTCCCGTCACTTCTCCTGTCCCATCACTTCTCTTTCTCCTGTCTCGTCACTTTTCCTTTCCCGTCACTTCTCCTATCCCATCACTTTTCCTGCACCGTCCCTTCTGCCGCATTCACTGCTCCTGCCTCATTCACTGCTCCTGCCTCATTTACTGCTCCTGCCCCGTTCACTGCTCCTGCCCCGTTCACTGCTCCTGCCCGGTTACCACTCCTGCTCATGTCTAATCACTGCTCCTGCCCCATTACTTCTACTGCTTCGTCACTTCTCCTGCCCGTCACCTCCCCTGCCCCGTCACCTCTCCTGCCCCGTCACCTCTCCTGCCCCGTCACCTCTCCTGCCACGTCACTTCTGCGTCACTTCTCCTGTCCGGTAGCTTCTCCTGCCCAGTAGCCTCTCCTGCTCAGTCACCTCTCCTTTCCTGTTGCCTCTCCTATCCCGTCACTGCTCCTGACCCGTCACTTTTCCTGCCTCGTCTCATTTCCTACCCCATCACTTTTCCTGCCCCATCACCGCTCCTGCCCGTTCACTGCTCCTGCCCGTTCACTGCTCCTGTCCGGTCAGCACCTGTCCCAACATGTCACCACTTGTGCCCTAGTACCTCTCCTTTCCTGCCGCTCCTGTCAGCTCTTCTGTCCGGTCACTGCTCCTTCCCAAAGCACTCTGTGTACAACATTAACAAATTACACAAGATGTCAAGTTCCCCACGTACTCTGTCTGGGGAAAGCTCCTCTGTAATCACTAACTCCGATCTCACTGGCACTGATATGCTAAAGGCAAAGGGCGAGCTCATTGTCATTCGAAAGGGGGTAATCAGCCTCAATCGGAATGACAATGGGCCTGCCCTCTATCTTTGCGAGCTCAGGGGGGTGGGGGCTGCTGCAGCCTCTGGAGTTCACAGAGAAGTGTGAGCAGCTCCTGGAATCTAATGAAAAATAGTGATCGTCTTTAAGTCGGACTATTCTTGCCGTTCCGGGATGTTTTTTTGAAAGTAAGAAGTAGGGGAATGGACTGAAATAATTTTTTGAAGTAGGGGCACGCCGTGCCCTTCCATCACGCCCACTTCTACCACTGCTGCCACCCATTATAAAGCAAGGAGCAGAGTTTACAACTCCCTTGTGTGGGGACGGTTGGGGTGGGGGTGACTTAGTAGCATGTTAGGGTACATGCTCGTGGTTGGGCGTTTCCACGGGTTCTGCATGTGCTGTACATTTCCGGTTACACTTTGAAAATATCCGGCTGCACTACCACCAATTTCACCTCTCAACCTCCAAACCCCCTCTCTCTCACACATGAACACACACACATTCTCTCAAAGACATTTTGCACTTTTTCTCAAGTTGTCTATCACACACACTCTCACGCACACGTTCTCTCAAACACACGCACCCAAGTTCTCTCACCACATATTTCTCTCACACATTTCTCACACATGCTTTCAGATGGGTTCCCTTCTCTCACAGACTCTGGATAACACTCTCTCTCGGACTCGCCTCCCTCATGCACACTCTCAGTCTGCCCTGTCTGTGAGTTGCATCCCTTGTGACCTTGGACATATTGAACAGGTGCAGCACAGGGGCTGCTTCAATTAACATCGTAATTCATATTACAGTTGCACTTAGGACATATTAGGATTGTTATGACAGGATAAACTTTAGCTGGTGGGAAAAGTGCAGAATATCAATCAGGGTATAGAAAATGTACTTCTGTCTAACACAGTAGTTGACACAAGGCGGCTAGTATGATATAACAAGCATTTGCAAAGCAATAGGTCTCGCATTTGCAAGAGTTTGAACTATTGCTGTTGTAAATGACAATGTCTCTTATTTATGAGTTGGTTTTGAACACATAAAAATCATGCATTGTCATTTTCAATGCCAGGAGCCTAAACTCACGCAAATGTGAGACCTATTGCATTGCAAATGCTTGTTTTTTTTGCAGTTTATAACTCAAAATCCTAACTTCGAACCGTGAGCTAGTAACTGAAATCTAAGAGCTGCATGCAAACTGCCAAGGTGTTGATGAGAGTATTATGAATTTTTACCATCTTTCATTATCCTAATGTTGGAAAAATGGTTCATTTGGATAGAGATCAGTTCTGATTATTTAAGAGAGCCCACAGCCAGGTTGTTGCATTTTTTTTTTTTTTAATTTTTTGAAAGACTAGAGGTCATAAGTGGTCGACATGTTTCTCGCAGTGGGTCAAGTTACCCGCGATTCTTCAGGACCTTATAACAAGTGAAAAAAGTGTAAAAAGAAGGGGGAACATGCTCATGTCATGTATGTGGTGTGTGTTACCTCTGATGACCTCTAGTCTTTACTAGCGTCACTCAACCTAATTGTGTTGACACCTAGTAAGCTAGCTCCACGTTTTAATTGTAGCCAGGGGACCCCCAGAATAAAGTGAATTCCGGTACCCCCAGCTACATTTTAGCAATCATCCTATCATCATACACCATCCTGCCCACACACCCCCACTTCACCATAAGGGTGTTGGATAAAAGATCTCCGCCAAAGAGCCCCTCTTGAGGTGAGCCCGTCGGGGATTGCACCGCCTCCCCGACGAGGAGCATACGCCGATGATGAAGCATGACATCCTTCGGGGTGTGTGAGGCAAATACATCCAACATAATGGATGCCCCAAGGTGCCACTTTAACACCTTTGGTCATGCCAGCTAAACCTTCCCCTATTCTACATAGGAACAGTACAGCATTCTCCCTCTTGCACTCCTTGTACTAGATACGGACACAAGCTGTTACTGGACCTTCCACCACCCTGAGTGGTAATTGGTGTGCGTTGATCAAGAGATCAATCTTCCTCCCTCTTTCTTGATAAATACTTGCAGAATGCAGCACACATGAAAAGACGAAAAAAGTAGTCGTGCCATGCAAAGCTCCAGGAAACAGTGAAAAATCTCCGCGAGCACACAGAAATTTCACGAACACGCAAAATTGCTAGTTCGCAATGATTTTTTCTTGTTTGCGAATGTTGTTTGCGTGCTCAGGGGAAATATCTTGCAAACACACATTTTGAGAACGGGAACAAGCAAAGAATTCCGCAAAGCCACAGAACGCAGAATTTTGGGCAATTTCACGTTCTACGTGGAACGTAAAATTACCCAAATTCTGCAAATTCAGCTGGCGGAACAGAATTTACCGCCCAGGCCAGGAAAAAGGTAGAAGAAATGAATTTATTTCTCCTTGTTTTGCCTCCTCTAGGGAGGCATAGGCAGTTGGCACATACTTACACACTGCTCACCCTGCACACTTACACACTGCTGGCCCTGGACACCCACATACTGCTCACCCTGCATACTCACACACCCTGCACACTCACACAATGCTGGCCCTGGAAACCCACATACTGATCATCCTGCATAGTCACATACTGATCACCCTGCATAGTCACATACTGATCACCCTGCATACTCAAACACTGCTCACCCTACATACTCACACTCTGCTCACCTGACCTGACTTGGTCTGTGCCGGTCGCTCCACCCGCCGCGTGGCCCACCTGCATGTGCCCAGTCCCCGTTTGCCGCCGCCACTGCCACCACTGCCGCCACTGCCGCAACTGCCAGTAACTGTTTCTACCTTATTTGTATTGTGCCAGCATTCTGTATTTTCTCCCGCTGTTGTGCCCTGATCGTCACTGTTGTGCCCCTGACTGTTTGTCTGCTATCACCATTTTTTCCCGCTGTTGTGCCCCTGTTTGTCACTGTTGTGCCCCTGATTGTATTTTCTGCTCTCACCGTTCTCCCGCTGCTCCACCCCGCTCCCCGCTCCCTGCCGCTGCTCCCCCGCGGCCCCACACTCGTATCCTTCAGCCTCACACTTCGCATCGCTCCCCACCCCACTCGCCACCCCGCTCCCGCCTCCCAGCTGCTCCTACCTCGCTCCACCCCCCAATCTCCATTTATGGCAGAGTCCGCACGTACGCGCTGCGTTGACGCGCAGCGGGCGCGCCAAAGGCAAGCCCGTCTGCGCCAGTCCGCGCCTGGCCCGCGCCCAGTGCCAGGACCCCTGGCCCCTGCAGACACCAGCCCACCCGCCGGACCTACGACGCAGCCACCCTCAACGCACTCCACACCGGCCAGATCCCCAGCTGCCACCGAGCCACCCCAGGACGCACCCACTGACCCTTCACCTGCCAATCCTGCAAGTTCTCCTGCATCTGGACCTGCACCGCACCCGCCAAGCCGAGCACCAGAGGAAACCACCTGAAGTCCATCCTGCTCAACACCCGCTCCGTCCACAGACACGCCGTCGAACTCTGGAACCTCCTCGACTCCACATCTCCAGACGTCGCCTTCCTCACAGAAACCTGGATGAACGCCTCCTCAGCGCCCGACATCGCCATCGCCATCCTGGACGGATACGAGATCACCCAGAGGGACCGCGTCAGCCAGACTGGAAGAGGCATCACCATCGTCCACAAGAACACCATCCGCATCACGACCAACACCGACGACACCCCACAACCGCCGAACACCTGCACTTCCAGATACACACCGACCCCAAGACCACCCTCAGAGGCACCCTCATCTACAGACCCCTGGGACCACGTACACAATTCAGCAAAGACATCGCCGACTTCATCAGTCCGTACGCCCTCCCCTCCACTGACTACATCCTCCTAGGGGACCTCAACTTCCACCTGGAGAACAACAACGACCGTAACACCACCACCCTGCTGGACAACCTCGCCAACCTCGGACTCAAGCAACTGTTGACCACCCCCACCCACTACGCCGGCAACACGCTTGACCCCGTCTTCTCCTCCAGCAAGGACATCTCCTTCAGCCACGCCACCGAACTCCACTGGACAGACCACAGCTGCGTCCACATCAGCTTCAGAAGGACCACGCTCCACCACCACCCGCAACAGGTTCCCCGCAGAAGCTGGAACAAGATCACCATCGACCAGCTCGCCACATCCCTGAGCCAGAACCCTCCTGCCAGCCCAGCGAACCCCAACCAAGCTGCCAACAACCTCACAAGGTGGATCAGCAACTGCGCAGATGACCTAGCTCCACTGAAGACCCCCCCATCAGACCCGGCAACAAGAAAGCATCCTCGTTCACCGACGAACTCAAGAGCTCTAAGAAGACCTGCCGAGCCCTCGAGAAAGCCTGGCGCAGAGACCCGACAACAGGCAACATGACCACCCTCAAACACGCCACCCGAAAACGCCACCAGCTGATCCACGCCACCAAAAAAAACGCATTCAAGGAACAACTAGACAACAACACCCACAACAGCAAGGAATTCTTTAACATCGTCAAAGAGCTCTCGAACCCTAGCACCGGAAACAACGACATCACCCCATTGCAAGACCTCTGCAACTCGCTCGCCTCGTTCTTCCACAGCAAGATCGCAGATATACACAACAGTTTCAGCACACAGCAGACACACCCTATGACCGCACCAACGCCCCCCACCACCACCCTCCGCGCCTGGACCCCGATCAACACCGAAGTCACCATCCGCACGATGAACTCCATCCACTCCGGATCACTAACCGACCCCTGCCTTCACCACGTCTTCAACAAGGCCGACTCCATCATCGCACCCCATCTCCGGGACATCATCAACGCATCCTTCAACACCACCACGTTCCCAGAGAGCTGGAAGCACCCCGAACTCAGCGCCCTACTGAAAAAACCATCAGCGGACTCTACCGACCCCAAAAACTACCTCCCCTTCTCGCTCCTTCCTTTTCTTGCCAAAGTCATCGAGAAGACCGTTGACAGACAGCTGGCCGCCTTCCTCGAGACGAATGGATCCCTCGACCACTCGCAGTCCGTTTTCAGAGCCAACCACAGCACTGAGACCGCCCTCATCGCAGCCACCGACGATATCCGAGCCCTGCTCGACAACGGGGAAACAGCGGGACTCATCCTCCTAGACCTCTCCGCAGCATTCAACACGGTCTGCCACCGCACCCTAGTGCAGCGCCTCAGCAACATTGGAATCCAGGAGAAGGCACTGAAGTGGATCATCTCCTTCCTCGCCGGAAGAACCCAGAGAGCCCGCCTCCCCCCGTTCAGATCAGAGGCCACCGAAGTCATCTGCGGCGTACCACAAGGATCATCGCTCAGCCCCACGTTGTTCAACATATACATGAGCCCTCTCGCGGCCATCGGACTCCAACGCAACCTCAACATCATTTCCTACGCCGACGACACCCAGCTGATCCTCTCCCTCACCAACGACCCCGCAACCGCCAGAACCAACCTACACAAAGGGATGAAAGACGTAGCTGAGTGGATGATGAACAGCCCCCTGAAACTGAACTCGGATCAGACGGAAGTCCTCATCCTGGGATCATCACCCTCCGCCTGGGACGACTCCTGGTGGCCCCCTGCCCTGGGCAGCGCACCCAAACCAACGGACCACGCACGCAACCTGGGCTTCATCCTGGACTACTCCCTCTCGATGACCAGACAAGTCAACGCCGACTCCCCGTCATGCTTCAACATCCTACGCATGCTACAGAAGATCTTCTGGTAGATCCCCACCGAAACCAGGAAGACGTTCACCCAGGCGCTCGTCATCAGCGGACTGGACTACGGTAACTCCCTCTATGCCAGAACCACACCCAAACTTCAGAAAAGACTCCAGCGCATTCAGAATGCCTCAGCACGACTCATCCTGGACATCCCCCGGCACAGCCACATCTCTGAACACCTGAGAGACCTGCACTGGCTCCCCATCAGCAAGAAAATCACATTCCGACTCCTCACCCACGCACACAAAGCTCTCCACAACCAAGGCCCCAGATACCTCAATGACCGCCTGACCTTCTACACTCCCACCCACCAGCTACGATCGACCAGCCACACCTTCGCCGCCGTCCCCCGCATCAGAAGAGCCACAACGGGAGGAAGATCCTTCTCCTACCTGGCGGCCAAGACGTGGAACTCCCTCCCCATCCACCTCTGCCTGAACCAAGACCACCTCTCCTTCAGGAAGCAACTCAAGACCTGGCTGTTCGAGCAGTAGCGGACCCCCCCCCAAGTGCCTTGAGACCCTCCAGGTGAGTAGCGTGCTATACAAATGCTTTGATTGATTGATTGAATACTCACACACTGCTCACCCTGCACACTCACACACTGCTGGCCCTGGACACCCACATACTGATCACCCTGCATACTCACATACTGAAAACCCTGCATACTCACACACTGCTCACCTTGCATACTCACACACTGCTCACCCTGCACTCACACACTGCTCACCCTGCATACTCACACACTGCTCACCCTGCACACCTACATACTGCTCACCCTGCATACTCACACACCCTGCACACTCACACACTGCTTGCCCTGAACACCCACATACTGATCACCCTGCATACTCACATACTGATAACCCTGCATACTCAAGCAAAGCTCACCCTGCATACTCACACTCTGCTCATCCTGCAAACTCACACACTGCTCCCCCTGCACACTCACACACTGCTGGCCCTAAACACCCACACACTGCTCACCCTGCATACTCACACACTGCTCACCCTGCACACTCACACACTGCTGGCACTGGACACCCACATACTGCTCACCCTGCATACTCGCACACCCTGCACACTCACACAATGCTGGCCCTGGACACCCACATACTGATCATCCGGCATAGTCACATACGGATCACCCTGCATACTCAAACACTGATCACCCTACATACTCACACTCTGCTCACCCTGCATACTCACACACTGCTCACCCTGCACACTCACACACTGCTGGCCCTGGACATCCACATACTGATCACCCTGTATACTCACACACCCTGCACACTCACACACTGCTGGCCCTGGACACCCACATACTTATCACCCTGCATACTCACATACTGATAACCCTGCATATTCAGACAAAGCTCACCCTGCATACTCACACTCTGCTCACCCTGCATACTCACACACTGCTCACCCTGCACACTCACACAATTCTGCTGGCCCTGGACCCCCATATACTGATCACCCTGCATACTCACACACTGCTCGCCCTGCACACTCACACACTACTCGCCCTGCAAACTCACACACTGCTCACCCTGCATACTCACACACTGCTCACCCTGCACACTCACACACTGCTCGCCCTGCATACTCACACACTGCTCACCCTGCATACTCACACACTGCTCACCCTGCACACTCACACAATTCTGCTGGCCCTGGACCCCCATATACTGACCCCCCTACATACTCACATAATGATCACCCTGCATGCTCACACACTGCTCACCCTGCATACTCACACACACCCTGCACACTTGCACACTGCTCACCCTGCATACTCGCATACTGCTCACCCTGTATACTCACACACTGTTCACCCTGCACACTCACACACTGGTCACCCTACACACAAACACTGCTCACCTTACCCACTCTCACAATGCTCACCCTGCATTTTGTATTCCCTGTCTACTCCCGATGGGTTCCCTCCCCTGAAGACGGTATGTTAATCTGAAAAAAACTACTTTGGAGGCCCCCCCTTCCGTTTCCTGTGAATATCCTGTGCCGTGCATTCTGTTCGTTGATGTGGACTAGTCATATGTGTGTGGGAAGCCGGAGCTCACCTATGTAGGGCGCGGAATAGGTGCCAGAGCCGCTCGTCGCTCAGTCCTTCCGGGACCCCTTTAGCCGCCTGGTGCCGGGTTTAAATGGGCCAAGTAAGGAGAAGCGACAGGAGAGTCTGCAAAGCCTGTGTATGTGACTTGTGATGGTCTGATCTGCAAAGCCAAGGGAACTCAACCTCACACATACCCCCCCGCCCCCAATGGCAACACTCCTCCACAGAAATCATTAACACCTGAGTACCAGGCATGGCAGGAGATCTGGGCAGAAGGGGGGGCAGCGAGAGAAAGTGAAGGAGGGAGAGAAAGTGAGGGACAGGAAATACAGAAGAGAGAGAAGAGAGCGCAACAGAGTGCGGCGAGAAGACGCCGGGCAGAGAACATGTGCAAAAGTTCTTAGATGAGAGAGTAAAGGGGACAGTGGAGGAGTGAGGGGACAGGAGATGGGGGGAATACAAGGGGGAGGTGTGTACAGGTCAAGACCCGGGGCCGGAGGGCTCTGCAGCCCACGTAGCAGGGCAGGGGTGGACGGAGGGGGCACCGGGTGGCAGAGCCAGAACTGGAGGCAGCGAGAGGTTGATACTCCGGGATCAATAGCAGCCTGTGCTGCAGCGGCAGGTTGTCTGCTCTGGAGGTGACGGGGAGTGCCTGCTCTTCCTACCCGAGGTGGCGGGGCTCAGTCAGGTGGAGACTGGGCGACAGCCGTGCCGGCCAGTGAGCGCGGCTGCCGAGTCTGGGCGCCGGGAGACAACTTCAAGGACCCGGCTGCAGGAGCCCAGGGACGCACGGAGCGGTCCACAGGAACACTCCACAGGGACCAGGTGCAGAGGCATGAGCAACACTTTGCAAAGGAGTGTAGTACAGGAGCAGATGGAACAGGGTGCAGATTGAGCTGGGAGCACGAGCGAGGAGAAGGATAAGTAGGGTGAGGAGACCACTGCTGACTCCCTGGACAGGACACGGGCAGTTAACCAGATGTAGGACACAGCATCACAAAATGGGTCACATACCCTATTTTTTCCTTGCGCAAAGCTAACTCGAACACGGAGAAGAGGTGCTGACAGGGAGAGCTGCGCCGTGAAATGGATTCACCCCAAAAAAAAAATCTGGGGAGTGGTGCGAGCGTGCCACTTCCAGCATATGTCTTCAATTACCGCTGCCCTGACGGCCACGATAATTGAATATATATGGCCTTTGGTGCGCGTAACAGACACCAATAGGCCATGGGCGGAGCTACGCGACCGCCCATGGCCTATTGCGTGTTCTGTTTTAAAAAGACACGCACCGGAAGGCCAATGAAAATGGACCTAGGAAATAACACGCACGTTCTAAGTGAAATTTCCAGGTCCATCTTCAAAACACCGAGAAAAGAACTGGAGCTGCGCGAACCTGCATGCGCAGTGTACGCTAGGCCTGAGACATAAAAATGCCTACTTTTCCCTGGGATGGTGCCGTGAATGTGCTTTGAAATTAGAGCTCTGAGAGGAGGACGACGACAGGAAGAGGCAGGAGGGTAGGCATGTGTTGTACAATGAAGATGACTCCACAAGCAGGTAGGTGAAGTAGAAGCTTTATTGCAGCACAGATATAGGTAGGTCAGCCCCCCGTCCAACCAGAGCTCCAACTGCCAACAGGGCGAAGGAGAGCTCCAGAACCCAGAACCTAGGGAGAGATCTAGAGTGCTGGCCCTAAGAAGAAGCAAAGCACTGTACAACATATCTCCCCCCTTTGCAAGGAAAGAAAACACAGGAAAAAGGAAAGAACACTAATGCACATAGTCATTTAAGTACATGGGTGGGTGACGGAAGCGAGAGCTCCTCAAACCAACATCAACCAAGGAAGAGGAAGCAGAAACGGGAGCACGAGAAACAGAAATAGGAACAAGAGAAGCAGGAGCGGAATTAACCACAGAACCACTTTGATGTGCACATAAGAATGTAGAGGCATCGCCACCACCCACCTCCCCCCGTTCAGTTGGCAAGGGAATAGGCGGAGAAGGACCACCAGAGGACAGTAAATAACCATTACAACCATCACCATGAGTAGGAAGCAGGTCATCAGGAGAAGAATCTTTACGTTTCTGGTAGAGTGCCACCCTCCGGTAATTCCAACTTTCACCATTGGCCAAAACAATGAAGTGAGGAAAAACCTTCTTGACCCTATAGGGACCCCTAAACTTGCTGAGACCTTTAGCAAGTCTACCCGGCTTAACCTTAACTAGGTCACCCACAGAGATGGGCATGGGGGTACTGTCATGAATTAAGGGAACATCACTACCCGAACCCATCAACCAAGCAGGGGTCAATTTGCTTACAGGCGTGCGACCACGCATAAGTTCAAAAGGAGATTTTTCACCACTCTTATGGGGTGTGGAGCGGTAAGCCCAGACCAGTTCCTGGACACGCTCTGTAGAAAAACAGCCAGTCTCAACGAACATCTGAATCACACCCTTGACGAGGCGATTCACCCTTTCACAAAGGCCATTACCCTGTGGGTTGTAAAGACTAGTCTTCTGATGCCTGATGCCACACTCATTAACAAAAGAAGTCATCTTCAAGGACGTGAGTTGAGTCCCATTGTCTGAAATGAGAACAGAAGGATACCCCTCGTTGATAAAAGTACTCTTCAAAAACTTAATGGTGACATCAGTGGTGATTTCTTTTACAAATTGTACACACAGCCATTTAGAAAAACAATCGATTAAAACAATTGCGAAACGGTGATCAATAGGTAGTTCACTCATGGGACCTATGAAGTCTATGCAGACACTATGCCAGGGAGTATTCTCAAAGACAATTTTTTGTGTGGACTGAGAGCCCAAGACCTTGAGGCGCTTCTCCCCTTCCCTGCAGAAGCTACACTTCATGACACAATCAACTGCATCGTTATCGATAGAGGGCCACCAAAAGTTCAGTTTGACACGGCGTTGAGTGAGACTTTGACCCAAGTGCCCCTCATGAGCCAAGCCTAAAATCCTCATTCTTAATGAACTGGGAGGGACAAAACGGTCACCTCGCATCAGAACATCTTTACCTTCTAAGGAAAGTTAATCTAAAATTTTCAGGAAGGGTCTGACTGAAGGACTAACCGTACTTTCTCTCCTAGTACCATTAGAAACGAGACTGATAACAGCCTTCAAGGTCAGATCTTCCTCCATGCCCTTGGACCATTCAACATGGGAGAATGAACCACCGCCCACCGACAAAACATCCTCCATTACAGCAACCGCAAGATCATCGGGCGTGATTTCAGAACCACAACAAGTGGAAGGAATAGGGAGCCTAGACAGGCAATCCGCTTGGATGTTCTTCCACCCATGAACAAATTCGATCTCACACTGATAATCTTGCAAGCGAGAAGCCAGTCTCGCCAACCTTGGGGAACCCTTACCAGAACCACCAGGAGCTAAAACATTTAGAAGGGGTTTGTGGTCAGTACGCAAAACAAACTTGTAACCCCACAAATAGGTTTGAAAGTAACTCGTTCCCCAGACTGCGGCAAGAGCCTCACGCTCTATTACCGAGTAATTTGACTCAGAGGTGGACAGAGGCCTAGACGCAAATGCTATGGTTTTTTCCACACTACCATGCCTTTGTAAGAGGACCGCACCAAGGCCAATAGCACTGGCATCAACCATGAGGATGGAGGAACGAGTAGTGTCAAAAGGGGTGAGGACATTTGCAGTTTTAAGTTCCCTTTTGATCAATTTAAAACAGGATTCATGCTCAGTGGTCCAACAAAATTTGACACCTTTTTTGAGTAAGGATCTCAGAGAAGCAGTCTTGGATGAGAAATCTCTTACAAATTTCGAGTAAAACTCGATCAAGCCCATAAAGGACCGAAGCTGATCCTTATCGACCGGGGAGGGCGCCAATTCAATAGCTTCAAGTAAGTTTTTCTTAGGTTTGATGCCTTCTTCTGACAAACAAAATCCTAAATACTCTATTTCTCTCAACAGAAAAGCACACTTCTCTTTTCTTAGTGTCAAACCAGCCTCATTCACTCTAAGTAACACATCTTGTAAGATTTTGTTGTGTTCTTGTAGAGAATTGCCATAAATCAAGATATCGTCTTGAAAGTACAGCACCTTATCAAGACCCTTAAAGACTTCAGAGACAAGTCTCTGGAATACGCTAGCAGCTGAGACTAGCCCAAAGGGTAGCCTGGTGAACTGGAATGTGCCCTCACTGGTGATAAAGGCAGTTAAATGCTTTGAGCTTTCGTCCAAACAAATTTGATGGTAGGCGTGTTTGAGGTCTAACTTACTGAAAAACCTTGCACCTTTAAGGGTTGATACTAATTCGCCAATGTTGGGTAGAGGGAATACATCGGCTACAACACACTTATTAAGGGAACGAAGATCCACACAGAACCTGATCTTGTTGTCCGGTTTCTGCGAGATCACGACAGGCGAAACCCAAGGAGACGCTTCGATGGGTTCAATGATACCCCCTTGGAGCATTTCCTCAAGGGTAGCCTTGACTTCATCTCGCAAAGCAAAGGGCACCCTCCTTACCTTGTGTTGTACAGGTGAACTACCTTCCTTGAGGATTATGCGATGTGAGTAGCCAATGAGTTCACCCAACTGGTCTCTAAAAACATTTTTAAATTTAGCCAATATATCTTCCATGGATGGTGTCTCAACAATAGAAATAGGATTATCGGATCTAGGATCAACCACTATGTGCAGATCATACTGATGGTGACGACCTAAAATTGCTGGACCATCTGCTGATATGTAAATCTTACCACGAGCTAATCTTCCTTTGAAATCAATATCAGCTTCAAAGAAACCCAGTATGTCAATCTTCTCTCCCTGGTAGCCAGACGGGAAGATATCACACGTCTTCAAAACTCTTTTACCCCATTCACTTTTCATCAAAGAATTGGGAATTATGGTCCACTTGGAACCTGTGTCAACCATGAGTGTAACGACTTTCCCATCAATAACAAAATCATCCTTAAAAGGATTACCCCTCTGGTTATCACACGCGCACACAGTGTCAGTCAGAACTAAGATTTTGTTGACATCACGTCTCAAATCATCACATTCATTCACAACTGTAATTCTCGAATTATTCTTATTCTTACACATTTTAGCGAAGTGTCCTGTCTTACCACAGCGTAGACACTCTTTGTTGTTTGCAAAACAACATTTTCCATCTGAAGGATGGGAAAAACTACCACACCTAGAACATATCTTTTGATTGTTCTTGCTAAAAGATGTTTGTTGTACATTCTTTTTCTGAAGAACATAGCCTTTCTTCCTAACAATTGCAATGGCAGTAGCTTCATCCTCACTATTTTCGCTAAAGTTACTCTTATGAGAGATTTCTGCCACCTTGGTCTCCAAACTACTTTTCTGTAGTTCTCTCATACACTTTTCGCTTTCTTCCACGACCTTGGCAAGTTCTATAGCATCTTTCAAACTTGGGTTCTTCGCCGCCCACAAACGTTCTTGTACTTTTCTATTGTTGGCCTGGACAACTAGCTGGTCTCTAATTAGCTCGTCCGCCATCTGGCCAAAATTACACTTGATCGATAGCTCGCGCAGTCTCGCTACAAACTCATCAATGCTTTCTTCAGGTAATTGTTTATTCTTATAAAACTTATATCTTTGAAGAATAAGATTCTCCTCTTTACCAAAACGGGTCTCTAATCTTGTTATCGCCTCTTTAAACTCATCCAAGTCAGCTTGTGACCCTGCAGGTAGTACTTGTGGTAAATATCTGAATAAGCGCTGTCCCTCTTTACCCAAAGTGGTCATCAACAATGCTTTTTTCCGTTTAGGTGAATAATCCTCACCGTCCAGAGCTTCAATATAATTATAAAACATGACTATCCAGTCTTCCCAGGCTATTGGAGGAACGCCTGGTTCTGACAAGAATTGAGGAGGAAGAGCGACATTGATCGCTTGAGCCATGTTCAAGGACTACTAACAGGGTAATGAGAAACAAGTACACCAAATAATAAAGTAAAATGAGTTTAAAAATGAATGCTTACAGTTATCAAAAGAGGAGATCTGTGGTGAAGAAACGATGCTTAGCGCTCAATCACGAGCGTTTCCATGGAGATTGGAAGCAAACAGGCAAACACCTACAAAATGGCCGGAAACGTCATGCTTGTGACGTTAGACGTTAAGGCCACAGCGAGAGTCCATGCGCTAGTAAAATGCGCTTCAAGAACGAGATGATTCGATGGGAACGCTGCTGTTTTTGTGTAGTTGTGCGTTCCAGTGACGCTTGTGCTTGCGTTCCAATGACGCTGTTTCCGCTTGAGATAATGTCACTTCCGCCGCTTGCGTTTCACTGACGTAGCCGCTGTCTCAGCTTGCGCTTCAGTGATGCAGTCGCCGCTGTCGTTAGCGTTTCAGTGACGCTCTCGCCTGGTTCAAAGCTGTAAACGCGCAGCGTGAGCTAGCGTTGCTAAGCGACTCACCGTGATTCAAGCTCGACGGTAGAGATGACGTCAATCACAGTATCGGAAGTCCTCAGACGATGAAAACATCGGGAGAGTGTAATTTTGACAAGCGGTCATCGTTGAAATGGAAAACGATGTCAGCGTCCTCGTTCCTCGCTGTCCACACGGGGTTCTTGAGGGGCTCTTGAGCTCTACCGCACTGTAGTGGTTTCCTTGGCTGCAGCACACGCGGAGAAGAAATGGTTGGACACTCCACTAGTCCAAGTCGCCAAATGTTGTACAATGAAGATGACTCCACAAGCAGGTAGGTGAAGTAGAAGCTTTATTGCAGCACAGATATAGGTAGGTCAGCCCCCCGTCCAACCAGAGCTCCAACTGCCAACAGGGCGAAGGAGAGCTCCAGAACCCAGAACCTAGGGAGAGATCTAGAGTGCTGGCCCTAAGAAGAAGCAAAGCACTGTACAACAGCATGCAGCGACATGGGATGTTGTGGGAGAGATGAATGCTATGCCCATTTGTCAGGTAGAGAGAAAATAATGAATAAACAGGGATGGCAGTGGCATCACTTAGTCTCCATGCACCTGAATTCCAAAAAACAAACCTTACCTTCGGTAATGTAACTGCCATTTTGTAAAGGGCTCCAATACCTTTGGGTCAGTCGAGTTTGTGCTCTCTAAAAATGCCACAAAAATGAATCTGACCTTGTGTAATGTAACTAGACCTCATTTAAAGTGCTCCAAAACCTTTGTATCACTCGAGTTGATATTATTTAAACAAGTGTCAGAGAAAATGCAACAGGAGTTGCCAAAGCCGTGCCCTTAACTGAGCTGAACTTTCCTTTTCCTGAGCGTGTCTTGGACTCAACCGGGGTATAATTTGTGTGTAGAACATCAGAATGGGGGCTTGGTGAAGATGGTGGAGTACCCTCATTTTTCTTGCTGGAGGTATAGAAGCCAATAAATGTAAAAGACGAGGTTCTTGCTCAGCGGGAAGGTCAACCTCATGTTTAGCTCCTATTTCAATAAGATCCATCGATGGCTGCGGCTGTTGTCCACTTTCCAGAAATGAATGGGTACTACTTTGGGAAAGAGTCAAATTCCACTCAATGTCACTGCTCGTTGGTGTTAACATGATTACAGTGGTTGCTTCGCGAGAGACATGGGCTTGGGCTTAGGTTGGGGTAGTGCCATTTATTAAGGAGTTCTGCTCACAGCTTGCTCCCTGGAGGCCGGTGTGGCACGCACACATTTCCCAAAAAAGGTTCTGGCTGACATGCCAGTGGCAGAAAGTGTTCCCTCTCGTGCCCACTGACCATTTACTTGGCATCACCCTTCTTTGGGGCCATCTTGAAGCTGTCAGTTGGCAGTGGCACTTAGCTACACAAGTGGAAGAGACTGAAAGACTCATGTGACTGCACTGTAGCTGTTGTCTCTTGTGCAGCTAAAAGCAAATAAGCAGACGTGGCAGGATTTATCGACAAATTATATTTTGCAACTAAAAGCAAACAAGCAAGAAAAACATTTAGTGAAACTTGGCATTGTTGCATTTTAAATTCCAGACAACATAATTAATTTGGTAATTTAAGTTATCATTGTTATCCTAAATATTTAACAAAAGTGCATTCCAAAGTCAAACCACACCAACAGAACCTAATATTTAATTTCCAATCAGGATAACAGAAATCAGATGTAACTGATTACTTTGTGTGCGGTGCATGCATCTGAAGGAGACACCTGTGGCAGTCAGGGAGGTGTAGGGGAAAATGGAATAATCCCTAAGAAATGAATGCTGGTGTGTGTTCTGCACCTATGGCAGGCATGTTGTCCAGGAGAAAATGAAATAATCCTTAAAAAAATGTATGTTACTGTGTGCCTATGACATATAGGTGGTGAATGGATCGTAAAAAATGTTTTAAAAAATACATTTTTTTAAATTAGTAAATTAAAAGTAAAAAGTACAAAAATTGAAAGAACAAAGTAAGTAAAAAATAAAAATAAAAAAAATAAAATAAAATAACAATAATGAAATACTGTTGTTCTTTGGGACAATGAGAAACCCATTGTAAGCCAAGGGGGTGCAGGAGAAAACTGTTAAACAAATGTAATATAAAACTGTTAATAAATATATAAATATTACACAATGATCCTCAAGCAAAATATTAAACTGACATCAAGGAAAAGTACAAAAATTTACAAAAACAAAAAAAGACAGAGCCCTCTCCTATCAATCTCTCTTTGCAAACTGGGTCCAAATTGAGGAAGAATGTTGGGCCAAAAACAATGGGCTGGGATGCAAGCCTGGGCAATTGTCAGTGGTAAAGATTAATTGTAGCATTTTATCCATCACTTTGGTGTTGTTGCATTACACTTTAAGACGGCGTAACTCTATAGAAGAATAAGTAAAGAAGTACATAAGTCTTCTGGACAACAGAAAGCCTCTCAAAACCAACTGGAATTGGAATAATGATGGGAATGAGTGAGTTGTTTGGCAATTGAATGGCATGTGCGCCGCATCCCTGGAGGTGTTTACACGGGGGTAACCATGCCACATTTTTTACAGACTTCAAAGTCCAGGAGCCTCCACTTCACGCCACCTGAGGTGCATCAGTTTCTCCTTGCAGCCCCTATTTTACACCTTGCGGCACCCGCTCCGCAGGCGCCGCATCGCTGGAGGTATTTGAACGGGGGTAACCTTGCGGCATTTTCTACGGACTTCAAAGTCCAGGAGCCTCCACTTCACGCCACCTGAGGCGCATCAGATCCTCCTGCCAGGCTCTATTTTACACCTCGCAGCACCCGCTCCGCGGGCACCGCATTGCTGAAGGTGTTTACACGGGTACAACCTTGCCGCATTTTCGACGGACTTCAAAGTCCAGGAGCCTCTACTTCACGCCACCTGAGGCGCATCAGTTCCTCCTGCCAGCCCCTATTTTACACCGCACGGCACACGCTCCGCGGAACACTGCGCGGGCGCGTTCGAGACAGGGAGAGGTTGGGCTGCCCCCCCCCCCCCCCTAAGGCCCTTGATACCAACGGTTGACCTGCCTTTCCAGTAAGTGGATTTAAAGACGAATATCTGAGTCAACTTTAATTTTCCTTTTTCTTATATTATTGCTAATTAAATTGAACCAAAATGGCAGCACGTGGGGGAGAGGGAGGAAAGCTGCTGGAATTTGGTATGTTGCAGGAACCCTTGACCAATTCATAATGAGGGCTACATCTGTGCTTGCCCATGAGATCGCTAACACGGAGCTACGTCTCTCTATGGACCCCGTGTTCTCAAAACGATCATCCCTGGGGGGTATTATGAATGTGTGCTAGCCAGAAAGATACTGTCAGTCTGCTCCCGCCATTGGCTCCCAGACTGAGAATATAAGTCTACAGCAAATGTTAGCATCCCCTCCCATTGATTGAGATCCTTTGAATTCCACATCACTGCCACGCAGCGCATTGCCAAACTTACCTAAGAGTATGGTTATGTGCGCGGCAGAAGTCCACAAAGAGCCCTTACAATCTATGGAACACATGCAGGGGGTTGCTTCTAAGAGAAAACAAGGAGGCACACGAGGGAAAGAAGTCCAAGATCTCCAAATCAAGTAAACAGAGAGAGCCACCAAATACAGACCACCCAACTACTGAAGTCTCACAGGAAACTCTGTCTGAAGTAAATGCCATGAATGTGGACGAAACTGTAACTGGACAGCGCAGACTGAGGAGTGTACTGGCTAAAAATAGGTGCTCTCATAACATCCTCTTTGGAGCCCATAATGAAAAGACTTTTATCAATTGAGAACAGGCTTGAGAAATCGGAAGGACTTATATTGTCCACTTTGGGAGGCATTGAAAACAAAATAGTGAGTGGTGGTCGCGCAAACGAGTCGGTGAGGGAGGAAGGGATCCCGCAGCCTGCCCCATCATCATTGTGTCACCAACTGTGGGTCCGGCTGTGCAACCAGTGGGCCCCAATAAGTTAAGGGGCGGAATAGTGAGTGGTGGAAACATAGTTCCCCTAGAGACACATGGGGCAATCCGTAGGAATGACAGGGATGGGAACAAGGCAAAGAATTTGTATCCACACCTAGACCTTCCCCCAGAGTATACACCTTATGTTGCTGTTTTGACTGGTGTTCCTGAATTGGAACACGGTAAAGTTGAATCCTATGACCAACTAAAAAATAGGACAACACACTGGCTAAATAATAACAGACCACTGCCCTGAGATGTACAGTGTAAGATTCTTTTTGTGAGGAGAGTGAGTTGGGTAGGATGCAGGACAAAAAATACAGCAGGAGACTGTATTTTTATTCATTTTAACGATACTAACGCGGCAAACCACGTCTGCTGGGGCTTTCGGACACATCCACGATCCTCTATCGAGGCTTGGAATTTAAGCAATTTTTATACTCCACCAGATTATATGCCTAATTCTTGGCATTATGAGTGCCATAGGGATAGGATTGGTCAGCCAGGTAGGATGAGAGGTGGGGTAGATGGGGTGAGGAGCGAGTCTCTGTCAGCAGTACCATGGGGAGGAGACATACATGGTCGCCAGGTAACCTCTCCTCCCATGGAGGGGGGAGGGCCAGTACCCGCACTCCACTGGGGAAGACATTTTAACGAAGTGGACTGACTACAACGAGAGCAACTAGGCCAAGAAAACTTGTTAAATGTGGCTTCTTCAAATTTAAAACCTCAGGTGGAGGAGCATTGAAGATGCGTAACAATAAAACGTGACCCAGCTTGCCTTTTGCAAAACAAGGCCACCTAGGATTGAGGTTTTTCAAAGCAGTGATAGGCCTATCACAGGCATTTGCACCCTCTTAAATCCTCCAGGGAGTTCCTTTGAATTAGTATCCTAGAATATAGCAGGTCTGTCAGCTAAGTTCCGAAATCAGGAATGGTTAGAATTTATTAACAAATTCAAAATAATCTGTGTACAGGAAACCTGAGAGGTAGACCACACTAATTTCCACCTAGCTGGGTATAAATCGTTTGGGTCCCGGCAAGTAAGTCTATGGTCAGTAGAGTGAGGGGAGGTCTTCTAATATTCGTAGACTTGTGTCTAGAAGGGGTTTGGGTTGATTTAAAATGGAGCTCAGATTACATGATAGGCCTCAGGTTTAAAAATAGGGGCCTTAATATAATTTTGGTCAATTTCTATAATGCGGGAGGATCCAGAGCGAGAGAGCTTGACGAAAAATGTAGTTTGCTGATGGAGCAGAAGCAGGGTACAACGGTACCCATGCTTTTAATAGCAGGGGATTTTAGTTTTCATCTGTGCCCAAATTTTTTACCCATCAAACAAGACTGGACCTCCTGCAGTTTGGAGGAGGGACCTCACTTCGAGCACATGCTGGAGGGCAGGGAGCTGAGTAGGGTGATGAAAGATCACATGCTTGAACATACGATGGATCTATTGGCCATTGAGCCTAATAAGTTGGTTAACCCATTGTGGGGGAAATGTTTTTTATATGCCTATGTATTCAATGTGGTCCAGCCTTATGTTCAATGTGCCTATCAGCTTGCATACCATCAAGACGAGCTCTTGCTCATGACAAAATGATGCTTCATAAGGAAGTAACTCAGATAATGTTAATAGACATCGAGGACGAACATCCTGATTATGTTCACTATGAGGTAGATTCAGCTAAACGCTAAAAGGGTCGTCTGTCGTAATTGAGATGGCCGCGTTAGCGATTAGCTGAAACTACACGTTGTCCTCCTTAACTTGGCTATATATGAAAACGCCATTTTGAATGTTGCGGCGGCCATCTTAGACCATGAGCGGCCTCGTGGCCGGCGTGCCCTTTAGTCCGTTGTCCGTACCACTGACCACTTCAGTCTGCCCAGCAACAGGCTATTTTTAGTACTGGTCAAGCTTGCACATGCGCAGTCCCAACTGACCAGTTAGCCTTCAGGAATGTGCGTCAAACTGACCAGCGGAGTTGTGCCCCCTCCAATGAGCTGGCTGTGTTCCAAAACATGACCATAAATGTACATGAATGTGTTTTAAACTTGTGCCGCCTATCTTTTATTGCCCCAAAACTGTATATAAATCGGGGTCACACCGGTGTTCGGTGTGATACCTCTTGCATTACCGAAGGGTGCTGTTTGAGTGTACCACCACCCCATGGGGTCCTAATAAACTTGTTCTTTCACTTTTACAGTTTCCGTGCCAACAGTTCTTGAGTGTAAGTGGGTTATCTTTGGAGCATGTAGGCCTTGGGAACCCTGATTACTACAAATTGGCGACCACGACCAGGGACTCATCGGCGACTCGGATGCCCGAAGGAGAGGTCGTGACGAAGGCTTGGAAACTCGCCATGGACGCGCGCTGCCACTGAGTGACCAGAGTCTTGGCTCCCACGGTGTTTCTTCCTTTCCTTCCGATCTGACCTTCCAGGTGGCGCCGGTCTCCGACTGAGTTTTCGAGTGTCTGCGTTGCTGGGACAGTGCCGTTTGGCTGATTTGATCACAAGACCTTGGCAGTTGGAATCTGCACATTTGTGAATTTGGGTAAGATTTGTGTTCGGTAAGGTAGTCTTCGGACGCTTACTGAAGTTCTATGATTTGTGATCGGTAAGGTAGTCCTCGGACGCTTGCCGAAGTCCTACGATCTACGTTTTGATTTGAGTTAGCTAACGTTTGTGACTTTGTGATCTTTGAACCTATATGTGTAGTGCACTTCACATAGGCAGGCATGTAGAGATGTTTCTCTAACTTTGTTTTTTCCTCTGAGCGGCACATTTGTGTGAAGTACTGTAAGTGCCATTTTGTACGGTGTCACGCTTTCGTGACACTTTTTGAACATGCCTGTTTTCAGCACACTCCGAGGGATGTGCTGTCTTGGAAATGGTACCACAATTAGGTTAGCGGAAGCACAGCCGGCTCCCCCAGAAGGAACACCAAATCGTGAGATGTAGATAAAATTTGGCCTTCCCCCTATTATGTACAGCAAATTATGGGATAAGTATACAAAGTCCGATCCTGAATTGCAATGGCCTCTACATGGGTCGTTCGATTTACGAAAAGTACAGTTTGTGGAGCAATCTTTGTTTCAACGCAGGTCTAGACAAAACATGTTTGATTGTGTGCGAATGTGGGAGAAAGCGGTGCGTGAGCGAATGAAGCGTGAAGTTGCCTTTGCGGACAAAGAGCAGCGCAAGGCTGCTCGGGATAAGGCTTTACAGCTTGAGGAAAAGGAGGCTCAGGAGAAGAAAGAGAGGGAGGAAGGGGAACGTAAATTGCAAACGACTGGTCAATTTCCTATTCGCCGACCGCTTTATCCTGTCCTTAATAATGAAATTGATGATTTTTCATTGCTAGATCGGTCACCGCCTCCGTACGTTTCGCCAACGGCTCCAGTTGAAGATTCGGGAGATGATGGGCAGGATAAGTCGGAAAAGAAGGGTATATCCGCTCTCAGGTTCTCTACGGAGAGGTCTGCACATTTACGTAGTTGGGCTCGTAAATTGAATAAGAAATGTTTTTCTCAGGATGAGGTGATTGCGGAGAGGAATAGGTGGTCGGATCTTGAATTAATGTATTTTTTGTCTAATTTGGCGGATGAAGTTGTTACCGCGTATCGTGAACTTTCAGACACGTTAGAATCTAAATCTGTGTCAGTACATCGTGAGAATTTGGATAAAGGTTTATTTGATCTTTCAGATGTTGATGACCTTTTCAAGCAACTGATCCAGCTGCGGGATGAAATGACCAGATTGCTGGAGGAGCGAAAAAGGAGGCAAAAGGAGGCCGGGTCGGAGCCTGACGAGCAGATTAAACAGTGTTCTCTCCGGGGTTCAGATAAGAGTTCTGCATTGCATGTTATGCTATGCGTGAAGCCGCACCTTTGTATGTCCCTCCTTAAGGGCAAGGTACAGATGAGGATAAATTGTCGAAGGATGCGAAGGGGTATTTTGTATACAATTGGGTGTACACGCCCTGGAATAGAGCAGATGTTATGGCATTAAAAAATTCTCTACCTGACCTTCGGAAAAATCCGGCGGCATTTTATGAAGGGGTGGAAGGGGCTATTTCGTCTTGTGTGATGACTCTTGTTGATATAGATTTGTTTTTTGGGCTAATTCTACCACCTGATATGTGGAGGCAAATTCGTAAAAATAATGATGAAACGATATTGGGGGGGACATGGAAAGAAATAAATGCTGCCGATTTAGATAGGGAACCGGCATGTAACCCTTGTCAGTTAATTCTAGATCTTCCGGCAGCTATCTTGAATAAATTAAAAACGCTTGTTCCCTCTAAAAAGATCGATTGGACTATGTTAACTTCGTGCAAACAGAAACCCGATGAAACGGTTTCAGATTTCTTTACACGCTTCGAGGAGGCATTCCATGATTACAGTGGTCAATCTTTAACAGACGATACGGGTCGGCATTTGTTTGTAGATAAGTACGTGGCTAATCTCCTTCCGGAGATTGCAAAACGATTGAAATCGAGTGAAAGTTCCTGGGCCACGGCGACCCCTGCGTCTTTGTTAACTATGGCTCAGTATTATGAGCGGCAGGAATTGGAGGCTAAAGAAAGTGTTGAGAAAAAGGCGAAGGAATTGAAAACGAAGGTGATGTTGGCGCAGGTTCGGGGAACACAGGGCAGAGGGAATGATAGAGGTAGACGAGGTGGAGGGAATACGTCGTATGGTCGTACGGATATAGCGGAGGATCAGTGTGCTTACTGTAAGGAGTTTGGACATTGGGCTGATGATTGCCCGGTACTTCGTGAGCAGCGTAGTCAGCGTGGTAGGTCGAGAGGAGGTTATACGGGAGCGAGAGGTGGCGGAAATGATCGTGGGAGAGTTGAGGAGAGGGGCCGTGGCCAGGATGAGCGAAACACGTTTGATAGACGAAATCAATATCAGATTTCGGAGGGTGAGAATGTGGAGCACCAGGATTATGTGCATGCATAGGACTGCGTAGGATGGGGTAAGGAATCAATTGAAGTGCCGGTAGATCAGCAGGGTCCATATGTAACAGCGGGTATTCTGGGTTCTACTGATCAATTTCTAGTCGACACAGGAGCTACACGTAGCGCTTTGTCGAAAAACTTGGTTCCGAGGGCTCCCCTGTCTGGCGAAATGATTACATGTGTAGGGTTCGATGGCACACCCTCTCCTAGCCCATTGTCAAAGCCCCTTGCACTATGTCTTGACAAATTTTTCAGTTTTGGTCAATTTTTGTTATCACCCCATACACCAGATAATATTTTGGGTATTGATTTGCTTAAATATTTTCGAGCAACGATACGGTGCGCTCCTGAGGGAGTGCGGGTTATCCTGAATGACAATTATCCTGACCCCGACAGGTTTTACACTATCTTAGACATTCCAGCTTTGGCCTCTCTACCGCATACGTTATGGGCAACTTCAGATACGGATGTGGGAGAGATGCGTATTCCACCAATACACATTACTGTTAAGGAGGGGGCCCCTCTACCACGAGTGCCACAGTATAAGATTTCGAGAGAAGGTGAAATTGCATTGACACATATTGTTCAGGATTTAATCTCTGCAGGGGTTGTGGAGGAGGTCCCATATAATGTTTGTAACAGTCCTATTCTTCCGATCCTTAAGAGAGATACTGACGACAAAGTCTATCGCTTTATTATTGACTTGAGAGAGATCAACAAAATTGTCATTCCCCAATACCCGGTGGTGTCCGATATTACGACCTTGCTTACATTGGTCCCACCAACGGCCACAACGTTTAGTGTAATCGATTTGAAAAACGCGTTCTTTTCCATCCCTGTTCATCCTGATAGCAGATACTTGTTTGGCTTCACGTTAAATAATAAATCGTATAGATTCTGTCGTGTTCCCCAAGGTTATACTGAAAGCCCTAGCATCTACAGCCAGGCTTTGAAAAGGCAGCTAGATTCCTTTAAATTGCAGACTGGCGTTGCTCTCATCCAGTACATGTATGACCTTCTGCTTGCTGCTGACTCTTATGCACAATGTGAAGAAAGTACACTTGCGTTGCTTTCCTTTTTGGCACAGAACAATCATAAGGTTTCGAAGAAAAAGCTCCAGTACTGTAGACCTCAGGTGACCTACCTCGGTCATCTGTTGTCTAAGGAGGGGCGTGCATTAACATCTGATCGGATTCAAGCAATTCTAGACACACCAGTCCCCCGTACGCAGAGAGATGTACGTGCCTTCATAGGGTTGACGTCCTTTTGTAGACAGTGGATCATGGGTTTTTCACACATCATAAAACCCTTGCTAGCGTTATTGTCCAAAGCTACACCAATGCCTCTTGAATGGACAGATGAATGTCAGAAGGCTTTTGAACAGTTGAGGCAGGCCCTTTGTTCTGCACCCGTGTTAGGCACACCAGACTACACGAAACTTTTCACATTGTACGTGCACGAGAATGATGGGTGCGCGTTGTCAGTGCTAGTGCAAATACACGGGGATAAGCAGAGACCATGTGCATACTTCTCTGCTATTCTTGATCCTGTAGCACGAGGGTTGCCTGGGTGTTTTCGAGCGGTAGCAGCAACGGCAGTAGCCATACGGCAGAGTGAGGGAATAGTGTTATCGCACAAACTGTTGGTGTTAGTTCCTCACGCAGTAGATGCTCTGCTAAACCAAACAAAGACCCAATACCTCACGAGTGCACGGCTAACAGGATATGAGCTGACACTTTTGGCGCCACATATTACACTGAAAAGATGCGCTACTCTGAACCCTGCCACTTTATTGCCCTATCCGGCCGAGGAGGGTCAGGAAGAAAAACATCACGATTGTGTTTTCCTGACCGAGGAACAGACAAAGGGTTGTGTCGACTTACAGGATATGCCACTTCCAGATGTGGATGGGGAACTGTGGGCTGATGGATCATGTTTAAGGCTGCCAGATGGTACGACTTCCGCAGCCTATGCGATCACGACACTTAAGACAGTGGTAGAAAAAGCTAGGAAACCACAGAAATCGGCTCAGGCAGCAGAGCTGATAGCCTTAACAAGAGCCTGCGAATTGAGTGCTGGTCTAAGTGTGAACATATACACAGACAGTCGATACGCCTTCGGAGTGGCACATGACTTCGGGCTACTCTGGAGAGAGCGTGGGTTTTTGACATCTCACGGAGAACACATTATGCACGGAGAGCTAGTGCGTGATCTCCTAAACGCGTTGCTCGGCCCAAAGAAAGTAGCGATAGTAAAATGCAGTGCCCACAAAAAGATCACGGATAAAGTGGGCCAAGGAAATGCCTTCGCAGACAGCATAGCGAGACAAACGGCTATGTCCCGAACTAGCTCCCCCATGTATGTGATACAATCGCAGGCTGAGCGATGGAGTGATGCTAGAGCAGAAATATTGGATATTCAAAAATCAGCTACTGAATCAGAACTTGCGGCATGGGCAGCAGATGGGGTACTAGATGACGAGGGTTGTTGGAGAAGCAAAGACATGGAGAAATGGAAATTACCTGCGGCTTACGTGCAGGCGATGGTCCAGATGACACATGGGCTGGCGCATGTCGGAGCTCTTGCAATCACTCGACTGTTAACACGAGTCTGGGAACATCCTGAGATTGCTAATACTGCCCAGAGAGTAGTCCAGACCTGCCTGATTTGTTTACAACACAATCCTGGAAAGGGGACTCATACTCCGAAAGGAGGGTTCGTTCCACCTTCTGCACCATTTGAGGTACTCCAAATGGATTACATCCAACTCGAGCGCTGCAACAACCTGAAGTACGTCCTAGTGGTGGTATGTGCCTTTAGCAAATGGGTTGAGGCCTTCCCCACGAAAGACAATACGGCTCTGACAACAGCTAAGGTGTTGCTTAAGGAATTCTTCCCTCGCTTTGGAGTTTGCAAATTTCTGTGGAGCGATAATGGGCCTCATTTTGTTGGAAAGATTGTGGAGTATGTACTGAAGGGGTTAGGGATTCAGCAGAAGTTCCACGCTGTATTCCACCCTCAGTCCGCAGGTCTGGTTGAGCGGTACAATGCTACGTTGAAACTTAAACTGGCCAAAATTGTGGCATCCACATCGTTGAAGTGGCCAGATGCTTTGCCACTAGCACTGCTCTCTCTTAGATCAGTACCCCATTCACGAACTGGCCTTACACCCTACGAGGTGGTGTTTGGGCGCCCCATGAATATCTGGGGGGTGCCCAAGCCGCGATTAATACATGATGTGCCTTGTGTTATGATGAACGACTATTTGGCACGATTAACAAATGATTTACTTTCTATTCATCAACAGGTTCGAGAAGCGCTCCCTGACAACTCTACTGGAGAGGGCCATGATCTTCGCCCTGGTGATCATGTGATGATCCGATCGTTTGAGAGAGCGAGCAGTCTGGAGCCCAGGTGGAAGGGCCCCGAACAGGTCCTCCTTGCAACCCGGACCGCTGTACGAGTGACCAACAGAAAGCGGTGGGTGCACTCGACACACTGCCGCCCCGTCTCTCCGGATCTGGTGACTCCTGCTGTGCTGACTGACTACAAAGAGATTCTGGAGAAGGAAAAGAGCCCAGCTGTGACGTTGGCCGAAGTTGAGGGAGCCTTCCCGGACCACGCTGTTGCCGGACGAGAGCACTACAACCTGCGTCCCCGATAGGAAGATTTTTTTTTTTTTTTTTTACATGACTGGTTGGTTACCGCTCCAGGTTTGTGAAACGGAAACCGGGAATTCCAAGGGGGGGGATCAGTTCTGCCAGTGTAGCGACACCCGTCTTGGCCCGGAGAAGAAAACAACGGCTACCTCGGAGTTCAGCACCGCATTTTTCTTTTTTAGGTATACACGCACGTGTATTTGAGACTCTGTAAACAATTTGTACTATTTGAGACTTTGCAAGAACATTTCTGAACTATGGCATCAACGGCATCACGAGATAAACGAATATTAGGTGCCATTCTTTGTTCTGACTATTGTGGTGATAGCTGTAATAGCCTGGGTAGTTGAACTTGTGGTGCCTGCACGTGAACATTTGCTGCCGACTACCCCGGCTCCATCTGAACATTTTCACTTTACATTACCCTACCATGAAGAACGACATCGACAAACTTATCTGAATAACAGTTTATTCAGATTCTTCATCACATGCATAATATGACCAATACTTCGAATTGCTGGGTGTGTGGGATGTTGCCGGGGCACCAGAAGAGAGGGGGCACCCCACTCATTCCACTCCCGTTTTCGCATAATGGATCGTCCAATGCCTGGTACACCCTCCTCTTTACTTTGAGATGGCCAACTAAAGGGGGGGTGCTTTTCCGTTTGAATAAAATATGCTCCCATGACAAGGATGGGTTTCCACGGGCTGAGGGTACTCGATTTGAATGGGAAGAGTACAGGCCCGACAACGTGTCTGCCCCGCGTGTGTACAGCAATCAAAGAAATATTAATGTATCCAGCTCACATGTCATTAAAGTCATTGCTACTAAAGCCGATTTGTGTATTAGAAATAAAGGTTCGATTGCGGTGGGGAAAAGTGAATGTAACACCACTCTTACTTTTGATAGCCCGAATGGCATCTCATTTGTAGCATCTCGAAACACGTATTTTATTTGTGGAACGAAGGGTTATCATCAGCTCCCATTGGGATGGTTGGGCACGTGCTATGTATCGTTTGTGCTACCTCCTGTATTCATTGCCCCACCAATGTATCCCAATGACTATACCTTGTATCATGACTTTGTCCTGAATAGAGTTAAGCGGACTGTTGTTCTGGACGACATAGACCAGACTGATACTGCCTTGCAACAGTATGTGGACTTTAATTTGGGACTATTTTCCTTCGTGGGGGCTGCGTTGAACAGCCGGAAAATAAGACGATTGACACGTGTTGTCGAGGCTGTAGCGAATGACACTGCCATTGCCCTAGGAAACATCACTGAGGAATTACAGATTTCTAGAATGGTTACGCTCCAGAATCGGATGGTGCTAGGTGTGGTTCTGTCTGACCGTGGGGGGGCATGCAGAATTATCGGAAGTAGCTGCTGCGTGTACATACCGGACAATTCTCCATCTGTTTATGATGCCATATCAAAGCTCCACAAAATAGCAGCTGAGATACATCCGGACAATGGAACTTGGACGCTTTCAGGATGGTTCTGGTCAATGCTTACCACTTGGGACTGGAAACTGTTGACGATTCTATGTATAATTGTGGGGGCAATGTTTTTTATATGCCTATGTATTCAATGTGGTCCAGCCTTATGTTCCATGTGCCTATCAGCTTGCATACCATCAAGACGAGCTCTTGCTCATGACAAAATGATGCTTCATAAGGAAGTAACTCAGATAATGTTAATAGACATCGAGGACGAACATCCTGATTATGTTCACTATGAGGTAGATTCAGCTAAACGCTAAAAGGGTCGTCTGTCGTAATTGGCATGGCCCCGTTAGCGATTAGCTGAAACTACACGTTGTCCTCCTTAACTTGGCTATATATGAAAACGCCATTTTTAATGTTGCGGCGGCCATCTTAGACCATGAGCGGCCTCGTGGCCGGCGTGCCCTTTAGTCCGTTGTCCGTACCACTGACCACTTCAGTCTGCCCAGCAACAGGCTATTTTTAGTACTGGTCAAGCTTGCACATGCGCAGTCCCAACTGACCAGTTAGCCTTCAGGAATGTGCGTCAAACTGACCAGCGGAGTTGTGCCCCCTCCAATGAGCTGGCTGGGTTCCAAAACATGACCATATATGTACATGAATGTGTTTTAAACTTGTGCCGCCTATCTTTTATTGCCCCAAAACTGTATATAAATCGGGGTCACACCGGTGTTCGGTGTGATACCTCTTGCATTACCGAAGGGTGCTGTTTGAGTGTACCACCACCCCATGGGGTCTTAATAAACTTGTTCTTTGACTTTTACAGTTTCCGTGCCAACAGTTCTTGAGTGTAAGTGGGTTATCTTCGGAGCATGTAGGCCTTGGGAACCCTGATTACTACACCAATTGCTTAAGAAGTGGCTAGTGGGATTCTCAATAGCTGAGTGGTTTTAGCGTCCACAACCCCCTAATACTGTCAGTTGCAGAGACAAACAAAAGTAGGGTCGCAAAGAGGGGGGCTGGTACAAACTTAGAAAAGTTTACGGATCACGGCAGGTGTTTGAAATGGTCAAGGATTAATGGTGAAAGCTTTTATAGGACCTTTGCAAAAGAGGGGAAACAGTTTTTAGAGGAATATTTAGATTTATCAGGGGAAGGACCATACTTAGTGGAGGCATTGAGGAAATAGGCCCCCTGGTAGATGGTCTTTTGCAGACGACAGGGCAGGGTAAGCCTAAAAATGATCCTAGATGGTTTGATAGAGGGTGCTCCCTCGCACAGAGGAACTTAAGAGCTGCCCTAATAATTAACCCAAGGGACAAATACAGGGTTATGCAATGTAGGTTAATTTATAAGCAATAAGTAGAGCGCAGGAAGAGTGCACTCCAAACCCAAACCTGGGAGGACCTGAGAGGAGCTGCCGAAAGGAAAGATATTACCACCTTTTGGAAGATAGTTAATAACCCCTGTTTTCAAGATGTAAATAGCCCACAGATAGGATTGAATGTTCTATCCGAACAGTGGATGGAGCATTTTAGAGTGCTCTATAATCGGGGGAATAGCGAGGCTCAGGATAACGAGGAGTGGGTGGGGAGGTGGAATGTCACACTAGAATTTACCCTGGAAGAGATTACTGCTGGTTTCCTGGGTCTCACAAAAAAAAAATCACCGAGACCGGACGGGATCCCCCTGGACCTTTAAGTAAGGTGGATCTATGGACACCAATTTTAACAAGAGTAATAAATGCTGCTATAGCTACCGGTCTCCCCCTTTCGTGGTCATCTGCCATAATAGTCCCCATTATCAAAAAGAGGAATAGAGATAGTCCCCAGTGCTATCACCCTATCTCCCTGATAGATGTAACTGACAAAGTGCTGGGATGTGCTATTTTAAATCGCCTGATGAACTAGGCTAAGGAACAACATAATATTACTGACGTCCAGTAAGGATTTAGGGCTAAAAGATCAACAACAGATCAATGCTTAAATTTATATTTATTGGTGGCTAAATACACCATTGCTAATAAGGAAGCGGTTTATCTAGCCTTTATGGACCATACTGCAGCATTCAACTGTGTTAACAGGGAGAAGTTGTGGGTTTTAATGAGTAATTTAGGGGTAGATCAAGACCTTATTAAGATTGTGAGAGCCCTGCATTGGAACACCTCGCCAAACTTAGGTATAATTTAGAGGGCAGAAGCACGGAGCCTTTCATTTGCACTAGTGGTGTGCGACAGGGGTGTATTTTGGCACCGTTATTTGTTTTCCCTGTATTTAAATGGCCTAGAACAAGCCCTAATAAGCCTGAATGTGGATTCAGTCAGAGCAGGCAGAAGAGCAATCCCTGTCCTGCTTTACGCAGTCGATGCGGTCTTGTTGGCACGTACTCCATTGGGACTACAGCGACTGGTAGATAGTTTTGTGGATTTTATGAATAATTTAGATCTGTCTGCTAACCTGACTAAGTCGTACGTTATGGAGACAGGGACCAAATCAAGGAAAAAGTTTCATTATAGAATAGGCGAACACAGTTTGGAGAAGGTGCCGTCCTTCTCGTATCTGGGCATTTTATTTGATGGCCGTTTAAATTTTAAAGCATTAATTGAGGAGCGCTGTAATAAGCTAGTGACTAGTACAGGAGCAATTATGAATTTTGGCCGCAGACTAGGACAGTGGTCCCTGAAGCAAATGATGAATTTATATAACTCAATCTGCTACTTCAAAGCTGTGTATGGTGCGGAACTTTGGGGGTTTGTCGATTCTGACAAACTACAGGTTGAGGTTAATAAATATTTGAGAAGGCTTCTCAAAGTCCCCCAGTGGGTCTCCTCTTATATTGCTCAAGAAGAACTGGAGGGAGCTTTAATAGGGAACAAGGTGCAGATTAGGCCCCTGCTAGCATGGCTAAACATCTGGGTTAATCCAGAGGCCATGATTACTAGGCATATAATCATGGATTGCCTGGGTAGGGACAGGGGAATGAATATTCCATGGCTGAAGTAGATAAAGGTCATTCTTGAATGCATTGGCTGTAAGGATCTCTTCTCAAAGCCGACCGGAATTATAGGCCGGGATCAGGACAGAGTGAAGGAGATGTTTTTTACCTATAAAGCATCATCTAGAGAAGAGGGGGAATGGGGTAAACAGTCAGTCAAAGCTATCAGCTTAGTGAGGACCTGTGAAGGAATGGAACCTTACCTTGCCCTCATACACAATGCCCAGGACACATTTTTAAGCACACATTTTAGGCTCAACCTTTTACACCATCTACTGGCCGATCCGGTAGGTTTTACCAGTTCAGTTGAGCCCAAGGGCCCCTGCGGCTGCGATCAACGATCTCCGCAGGATACCCTTCATTTTGTATTACTATGCCCTTTTTCTTCATTGCCCAGGTGCTGTTTTTTAGTTAGTCTGCTGAAAAAAACTACATTTAGGCACGCTAAGGTGGCCCTTTTATATTTACAAATGGCCCAAGACCCCTTGACACAACTCTCTATAACTAGTTTTGTAAGGTTAGCAGTCAAACTAAGAGAGACAAGAGGGATCTGTGGAAGTAAACCCCCCCACAAATTATGTGTAACATGTGGGGGTTGGACGGGGGCCTAATGAAATGTAATTGGAATAGCCTTTGTATTCATTTTTAAAATGTATATTATTCTTATTTTAAACTGCACTTTTATGGTGTTCTTGTAAAATGCCGAATACAGCAAATTTGAATTTGAATTTGAATGGCATGTGATTATGCTGCTGGAGATTTGTCACCCTCTCCACATTAATCTGCTCTTTGAATCAGGTTTCCCTCAATTGTAATCATGTAAAACACATTATGGATGCCAAGAAATGAATTGTCAGCCACAAAATTGTCAAATTATATTTTAAATCCCCAGTTAAATTAAACCTGAATGAGAAGTTGGTAATCTCATTCAGAAATCAACAATGAATGAGATCCAGAAGGGGACACATGTGTAAATATTTTTATTAAATGGGGTAAATAAATGTGTCAGCAATAGGGAGCCACCTCTACTAACTCAACCAAGTTCTAAGCAAACATGATTGGTGTTGCTTACTGATATTTCTACTCAGATCAACAGTGGTATGATCATTTGATTAATGATCACACATGCTCCCTGAAGGATTGTGGAAGCCTGGGCCTCACAGTGACAGCTGGATCATTGATTAAAAGTCTTTAGGGCGTATAGACAAACAATATCTGACAATGCTCTAGGAGAAATTACCTACCTTTAGGATGGCATTCTGCATGTTTTTAAGGTACCCATCAATCTTGATTTGCCTGGCTTCCATGCAGTCCAGCCCCTGCATATTGCAGTGGAAGAAGCAGTCAGAAATTGAGGTGGGGGCAGCAGTGATGGACCCTGGTGGGTGGCTGCCACTGACTGCGGTGCTGGTGTTGAGAGGCTGAAGGTGCTGGGGGCTGGCAAGGGCCCTGAGCAGCAGCCTCCTCCTCGTCCTGGGCCACCAGTCACCAGTACTCATCACATATAACCTCTAGCTCCTGCTGCTGCTGCCAGGCTGCTACATCCTGCTGAGTTGAATGAACAACAGTAATAGCTAGTAAGAAAAAAGAGAAGTTATAAGCAATGCTCTGTGCAAAACACTTGTTTACAATTATGTAGTGGATGGCACAGCAGCACTGCAGTACGTTGCTGTTCCCCTATGGCCATTTGATTTAATGTGATTAGAGTTTTAGCCATTGACCCACACATGGAAATGGTAAATGCACTAACTGTCTGAAAGGATTTAAGGCAGAATATAAACACAGCACACCAGTTTTAAAAAACATGCTGTTCCAGTATTTTAGTGAAAAAAGAAGATGGGATATAGGCCTATAATTCTTCAGGTTAGCGACGTCTGCCCCGTCTTTTTCAGTCAGGGGGTTACTCTGGCTTCCCTAAAGTTACTTTGGACCCTCCCAGTTTCCAGAGATAAATTTAACAGAGCGAGGATCTCTCCCTCTATCACTGGTAAAGCCATGTTGAATACCCTTGAAGGGCATGGGTCCGCTGGTGAGCCTGACTTAATTTGAGCCGTAATGTGGGACAAGGAGTCATGGTCTAGCTTCGGAAAGGAGGCGAAATGCTCCCTAAAGGCACATTGTGGTTCATTCATAACCAGGGGACTATGGCTAATGGGGGTATTATGTATGAAAGTTAGGATGTCCCTTTATTTATCCAGGATAAAGGTCAGGACAGTGCTCTGGGTTAGCGACTGTTTCCAGCACCTGCTATTGGCTGAGTTCCTTCAGACTACTAAAGGTTTATTTTTGCTTGTTATCCGCCTCTATGATCCTGGCCTCGTAGTACTTGGTCTTTCTTGCCATAATGGCTTTTTTGTATGCGCCTCTGGGTCATATGACTTACGGCACCGCCTCTCGTGTTGGCACAGGGTCCATTTCTATCACCTTAGTTCCTCTGTGAACCAGGGGTCTCCCTTGCCCTTATTCCTCACTCTTTCACTGTGAGCGTGGGCCACCCAATTAATATCTGCTCTCAACTGGTTGATGAGGGATTCACTCTTGTCCTCAAGATCCTCTGGCTGTAATCTCCTCAGCGAGTTACCATGCAGAGCATCCCCTAGGCTGCCAGCCTCAATTGTGCTCCATTGTCGTACCACACTCAATTCTGGGGGGGGGGGGGGCTGCGTGGAGCTCCTAGCCTGAGGGATCCGGAACCTGATCAGGCAGTGGTCCAACCACCTACAGGGTCTGATGTCTGTCAGCCTAACCGGTGGCTGAGTGGATCAGATGAGATCTAGGTTATGTACCTTCTCCTGGGAGGGAGTATCCACAAGCTACTGCAGCCCCATTGTGGCCATTGTTTCCTCTAACCGACTGGGTATCTGGTCCCAGTGGTAGTTGAAGGCCCCCCACACTATGAGTTGTTGTTACCGCAAGCGTAGGTCGGAGACTATTACAGTGAGAAGGTTGTTAAATAGGGTGGACGGTACACCACCATTATTGCCAGGTACAAGGACTTGGAGTATACTTCTTACACTAAAATGTTGGCACTCTTTAAGCTCCGGCAAGCTTTTCTACTACTAGCTGTTTATTATAGAGTAGCGCTACCCCCCTCTTTTCCCATCCTGTCTATTGTGCCATAGGGCATTGTAGTCTATGGGTAGGGCTTCTACAATATCTGGACACGAGCCGTCATCAAGACAGGTTTCTGTGACTACTAGGATGTCAGGAACTTCCTCCTGAAATAGAGTGAAAATCTCTAAACTATGTTTCTGGAGGGAGTGTGTGTTGAGTACTACTGCCATTAAATCCATGAGGTTTCCTCACTCCATGCCTGCCCTTAGGTATATGGGGCTGGTTGGCCCTACTCTCTCCTCTCCCCTGTGAAGTAAGCACGTTCTCGGCTAAAAGAATGCCTTCTACCTGCTTCTCCAGGGGGTGATCCCTGTGCTCTACTGCCCGCAACTCCTCCTCCAAGTAGGATTGAATTTGACCAGGGGTCCTGCCTACTGGTCCCATTCAGGTGCGGACAGATACAGATGGGCTTGTTTTAGGCGCATCTTCAGTGCGCTAGTACTTCGTCCACTCCTGCCTGGCACATATGCACTCCCTCGCCCCTCCCCACCAATCAGCCCTGCTGAGCAGCAGCTGTGGCCCCTGCAGCCACTAGACCGTGTTGAGGTGGCGGCAGTGGTGTAAGATGGTGCTCTGAATTAAAATTCCAACAGGTTTGTGCCTACAATTCAACCTGATTTGAATCACAGTTCTAGATAAAACAAAGTGTACAGTTAAAAAAATAATTTGTGAACAGATATTAAAAAATCACAGCTTTACTGCGCATGTCTCCACCACCTGGAGTAGTTAAATCGTGTCTCTCTTTATGCACTATGGAGTGCATGTAGTTCCTCTCTATTGCTCTGCTAAATTAATGGAGGCATGCTAGCTCAGCTAGCACCCTCATTGTACTCGTTAGTCATGCTTTTCTAAAGTAATTGAAAACTATCTTATTCCGATGGCCCTGCTCTTCTCCAAAATATCTTTGTTGGAACGTCATCCTTTGCCCTGGGCACCCCCCAACTTTTTGCTGACTGGTACTGGTGGTAACTGACTCTTACTGACCCAGGGCTCTGCCTAGCCAGGTCCAGGGCCAGTGCTATGTTGAAAGAGACACACTTAGAATACATTGAAAACACCTGCATACAGTTGGGTACACTATGTGTTTGGGTACCCCTATGATTTGCATGACCTACCCCATAGGGCCCTAGTACCTAATAGGGCAGAGGGATTGAAACTACATATGAGTCCCTAGTATATAATAGGTCATGGTAGTTAAGAGGCCAGAAGCCCTTTCTGAATTTGCATATGTGCACTGCTATAGCCTAAGGTCAGTTTAAAAGTGGCTCTGTGTTGTAGGACTGCTTTTAAAAAGAATATTGTGCCCAAATTCTACTTTTGGGTTTGGGGCACTTAATAATGGATAACTTACAATGGTTGTGCATATTATGTACCCCCAGGGCCTCCCCTAGGTGTCCCAGAGGTAGGGGGGCAAGTCGTTATAAGGAGGATCCTTATAGAATCTCATGGGGTTAAGTGAAATTGCACTCCCTACTTTGTAATAAAGTGCTGACCAAAATCGACTTTGGTGCTAGGAGCACTGTGGAGGGAGGATCTGCAATATTTTTGCATATTCAGAACCCCTAAAGTCTACTCAGGTGTTCCAGGGGCGGGGGTGCAGAAGATATATGCAGGGTACTTATAAAGTATGTTTTTATAAGCCATGGTGCTGGAAAAATGGCCCAAGTCATTCTTCCCATTTGCAAATCCCATGCCACATAAGTTAACATGGCAAGAAGTTATTAACTAACAATTCTTGATAGGAGAAGGCTAGAGATACCATTCAAAGACTTCCCTGAAAAGTATTAATAAACTCAACATTATCATATTGTTGAATATCTCCTAAAATGTACAGACAAGAAGTTGTAAGACGTTCTTGTTTATAAGACAAGATCCAGCCTTCCATTGGTCTGTCCTGATTGGTCAGATTTAAAGGGATTAGCCAGGCTTTTTTGAAGAGGTGATAAAGAGCCCCTGCGGTTAATCATCTCTGCTGGTAGGGCAGTGTTTTGCCACACAGGAATGCCAGAGCATGGGGAGGAGTCGTAAACTGTTGCGTCCCGTATATGTGCCCTGATTTAGGCTTTACTAAAACATGCCCTTATATAGGCACAATTCACATTGCCCTTATTTAGGCATAACTTTCTATGTCCTTATTTAGGCATGAGTCATGCACTCCAAATACAGGCATGGTCTTTCACCTACATCCGTCCATCCCATAGGTCACAACTAAGTTCTTAGAAACAGAACCTTAAGCTCTAGGGATTTTCCCCAGTACAGATTCATTGACTTCTCTTAGAAACTCATTAAATATGCATGAACCATTATTCCCCAGGGTTCATTCCTAATGTCTTCCTCTGTCCGACATTACGTCAATGCAATCCAGCCATAGCATGAGGTGAGTTTAAATATACCACCCTTTGCACATGCAAACCAGAGGAGACCTCTATTCCAGAGAAGCCTGTATTTCCCGGCCTGACACCCTGACCCGAGACGCTGTCATCTTGATTACAGAGACTCCAGCTCGCAGTATTCTAACTTCCTTTCCAGGGTTTTAGAATTCGAGACCAGGAAAGAGATTCCACAACTCTCTCATTCTCAGGTATGGATATAACTTGAACCTAGAGCGACTCTTGGCATAACAAACTATAGCATACTATAAAATACCATCCTAGGGGAATATCACACCTACTTCACAACCTGTCCTACACCTAGGTTAGGCAAATTTGGGTCGAAGAAGTTAGGGAGCATTCCATGAGTAATCGTACTTTTAGCAATACGTTTTTATGTATGCAAATGCATTTCATAAGTAGTGAACAATGCTAGAGCACTACCATTTCTTTGCGCTTGTAATACTGTGCATTTTATATCTTGCATACTTGAGCTACTCTGTCTTACGATTGGAGTAGCTCCTATCTCTCACACGAGAAAAAAAAACGGTTCAATAAATACTTATTGAAACGCCCGTCTGTTATTTCTGTGTAACTCTGAGAAACTAAGCAGGCATGATTGGCTGAGCGAAACGTTATCTCATGTTTCCATGATTTTGAGGGATCAGGGTTGTCATGTTATGTGGTTGCCAGAAGCTATTCCTTTCTTGTCTTCAAGAAGTTTCTAGTGGCCCTGTGAGCTAGCTGGTACATGGTAAACAAGGTTAGCATACGCCAAACCTATAGTGCATGTTATCCAAAAGCACAGAGCCTATTTAAGGAAATAGGAACTACACTACATGGCGCTGCCAATGTTTGGTAAGGCATTTATTTAAACATTAGATTCTGGGTAACTCAGTTGTGCTGTTCTCAGAGACCGCTACTCACAAACTCCAAAGACGTTTGGAGTTTGTAGGGACAAAGTCCGCCATAGCTGAGTAGGAAACATCCTATGTATTAGCTGCTGGTTCTTATCAATATTGAAGGATGTAGTGTTCCAAAATGTTTTGCACCTTATCTTGGTTTCCTTGAAACTAATTCCGTACTAAAAACAAAATGACTATGAATCCTGTAGATGCCAGGCAAGAACTCAAAACATGCAAGTTTCAAATAGGGATGAAACAGATGAGGACGTTACAATCATTCCTCCTAACATAAGGAAAGTTATCACTATCAAACGTACTAAACACGGCTTATCAGCCAGAGGTGGTAGAGTAGTCTTCCTTTTGGAGGCACATGAGGCACAAACAGAGGTGTTCTATTTCTTGGCTACATTCCCAACAGACAATGAAGTAAAACACCATTTTCACTTCTACAAAGAAGATGAAGCACCAGCAGAATATACTACTTTTGGGGAAATTGAGGTTCTGCTCACTTACAAGGAACATAATATCTAGCTTAAAGGCGCTCTACAATGCATACAAAATAGAAACAGGCTCGGTCCACTAGGTCGACCAGGAGCTGCATGGCTGATTCTAGCCCGCTAAATACTTCATCCTGACATTGAAACAATGACAAAAGGTGAAATACTCAACTCAAGGAGTTAATAAAAATATACAGACAATTAGTTATATATGTCATGCGGACATTAAACGTCCAGCCATCGTTGGCAATACCAACTCAAACTCCTTATCAGGAGAACACACTCAAAATTACTCCACACACAGTCATGGTAAAATGCTCACAAAAAACTAACAAATTCAATCCTGGATAGCTCAGGAAATCACACAACTCAAAGAAGTATTCCCAAATACTAGCCCTTATGAGAAACACAGAATTTTAACAATCGGTTTGCCAATGGTGAGCACCTCATGGGGCGCAATCTTTGCTGCCATATATACTAAAACTCATGGTATACCATCCTTAGCAGTGATACCAGATGGCTTAAGACAAATTTAAAATGAATACGGGGCTCTGAACTTTTGGATGAAATTACTGAACAATTTCAATCAGGTATCCATCAGGTATCCACCATTATATTATCCAATATTAAAGGGGAGGCGACATCAGTGGCGATCCGCCAGTGCTTGAGGGAACAGAACAACAGCAAGAGGTACCCAGAATAAGAGAAACATCATATGCAGAATTAGGCAGAAACAGCTTAGGTGATAAAGCTCTTAATCCACAGCTGTTTGGAATCCCTGAAAAGGACACTGCAAAACAGAGCCCTACTTCTTCTAAAAAGAAGTGGGAAAATAACAAACAAAATGTTAAAAGGAACAGATCTCATTCCCGAGGTATGTCTCCCCAAAAGGAGCCCTGGGAAAAGAGGTATAACCTCAGGAATATGGAAAATTTGAAGAAGCCTGACAGGTATCAGGATACTGATGCACATTACTGTCATTCCTTTCAGGTCTCATCAAAAACGTCCAAACGAGGAGGAAAGTCAGAACAAAAGGAGGAACGCACAAAGTCCAAAGACAAACAACGCGTTCAGGAAAATAAAATCCAAACCTCAATTCAACAAAAAGAAGGTAGGAAGTCTAAAAATCAGACATGCTGAGAATTCTGAGGACACAGATACTGATGGGGAATGGGCACAAGCGATGCTGAACAGTGCAGCAGAAATATCAATAGCTCGCTAGAAGCTGAAGTAATGTTTAGAGATAGTGGACTTGAATGAGTACATCACGGTAGAGACTGCTGATATAAGGGTTAGTGCTCCACACAAATTATATGAAATAACACTCCGGATGGAGGGAGACAAGCCCAGAAAAATTAAATGACTCTTTTGGGAAAGACTATCAAGAGCTTATGATATCCTGCTAGCAGAAAGCGATTGGCCACTAGTATTCGTAAGGGAGTGCCCACATGGCGAAGACATAATTATGCCTGCCTTCTCCAACAACATTCCAATTCACCTAAAATACACATATGCCAGGAAATGGGCATTCACCCCACCACATAATACCACTAAAAAGTGAACCGACTGTACAGAGGCAGTATCCAATAAAGCAAGAAGCTAAAAATCAGGCCAAGGAAATCTTAGATCTACTTCAAGACCAGGGATTGATTGAAACTTGCACCTCTTCAATGAACAGTCCTTTGTCTTCTGTAGCAAAACCAGAGAATACTTATAGTCTACTTTTAGAGTAAAGACATTTGAACTTGTGTTTCAAAACATTTGCTGTGCAAAATGCCCATAGTGCAGCTTTAATGAATAACATTGTGAGGAGAAATACAATACCACATTAGATATCTCAAACTGATTTTTCTGTCAAAATATAGCTCCTAAAAGCAGGTACTTAACGGAATTCTCAATAATGGGAACCCAAGGCCAATTTACTCGAATCCCCCAGGGGTATAAGTACAGCCCGGGGATATATTCAGCAAGGGTAAAAGAGTTAATACAGATTTATGATGATAAAGCATTTTAATATGTTGATGGTATTTATCTGACAGATGACGACTTAAACAATCACTTGAACAGGGTGAGTACCATAATATTGGGCTTCGCCTCTAAGGGCTACAAATTCAACTTTAAAAAAATGAGAATTGCCCACCTAAATGTCCTATTTTTAGGATAAGATCTTTCAAGTGAAGTCAAATTCCTGGCAACTAACTTTTTAAGAATAAATATACTCCAACCTTCAAAATCGCTGAAAAACATACAATCGATACTAGGTTTCCTGAATTTTGGTAAAACATATATTTCGGTTGCGCAGAAAGGGTTAAGCCCTCTACGAATTAATAAACCTGATTTCCCAGCAAAACATTGGACACAGGAACAGACAAAAAATCCTGCACTCACTTTAAGCAAACATGTTAGCTACTAATCACTTACAAACACACGTAAACATACTCAATTTGGGCGATCCGAATAATTCCAAGTCTAACATTTAATGAAGGCGAAACTGTACCAATTGCATACAAATCACACTTATACACAACAGCAGAAATGCCCTTCACTTCAACAGAAAAAATTCTGACAGAAGTACAGACCACTGTAGCAAGAGAAAGAGCACTGGCTCAGGGGAAACGCATCTTTGTCGTTACTCCAGTACCAGCCTTAGAGGCTGTTATGAAATCAAGCAATCCTAATGCAAAAGCTTTACATCTAAGATGGATGTAATGGGTTAATTCTCTTGCTGCAACGGATGTTGAATACAGATGTGATCCAAATTCAAAAACACAAGCATTCCTGCAATTAAAACAAGAATGTCCTCTGCCAAATGAAATCCTGCCTCTTGATCAATATGCATTTATAATTTACACTGACGGCTCAGTGCAACCCACAACATAAAGCAAGCAAGCCTACAGTGCTGCATGCACAATTGTTAAAGGTTGCATGTGCAATAGTAAATTCTATCCCATGATCACAAAAACTCAGTCTCTAGTAGACTGTACAACTCAACTAGCTGAATTAAAAGCATTTATACTGGCACAGGTAAGCATGGATCGTGAATTCCCCTTGCTCAGAGAGTGTGATTCATTTTACTGTGTTCGATCATTCAATGAATACTTACAGAATTGGGTTCAAAATGGATTCAAAGGTGGCACAATCAAGCACAAATTGCTTTGGGAACAAGTAATTCTGTTGAGAAATGGACTACAAAAGACTCATGTGATTCATACACTGGAGTCATCAATGTGATGGCATTCATGTTGAAGGGAATTTATTGGCTGATAAAGTCGCAAAGGGGGTTGTTCGCATGGCTTCCGTAGCTCGTTAAAAAAACGATAATAGAAAGTGAGATATTATTGGCTGTCTATGCTTCAACCAAAGTCATTGGCGCAGAACTTCCACAGAAATTTCCACTCAAGTACTCATATATAATTGATAAGAACAACGTTCCTTTTTCTTCAACCCCTGAAGTGGGGGAAAGAGTAATTCCAAAAATGGAACATAGATTAGGGCTAATCCTAGCAGCACCCGAGGGGATAGGCTCTGCTCATGCAGGTGTTTCTGCAACTGTTTGTTTACTAAAACAATGTTATTGGTGGCATGGCATGAGGAAACAAGCCAAGAACTATATGTTGGATTGTGATATCTGCCAGAAGATGAAAGTCTCCACAGTGAAACGTCCCCCACTGGCACCCTTGTTAATTTCAGACAAACCATTAGCCTGTGTTAATCTGGATCACTTTGGTCCCTTGCAAAGAGACGGCCAGTATAAATACATAATGGTTGCAGTGGACTCCTGCTCAAGGTTCCTATGGACGTGGCCTCAGCACTCAGCTGACACTCGTACTGTTATAAAAGATGTGCGACTATTTACCAGCACATACGTAGTTGGCACACTACATTCAGACCATGGCCCTGCGTTTAGCTCTCGGGCTTACAAAGAGGCCATGACCAGTCTGGGTGTAGCATTGCAGTACTCCTCTCCATACTATACTGGGGGAATTTTGGTTGTGGAAAAACCAGGACATAAAGCATTCTATAACAGCTAGGGCATAAGACTCGGGAGATGGCTGGGTAAAACATGTTTATCGGGTCCAACGTTCCCTCAATAACTTGCCAAGAGCTTCTCTGGGGGGTCACTTCATATGAGGTCCTTTTTGGAACAGGAATGTGGGTACCTGATCTTGAATGTGAAGGCACAGTGGCGGATAACAAACCCTTTAATATCAAAGATGGCTTGGCTTTTTTATAGGAACTGAACGAACTAAGACTGAAACAAAGAGAAGTACTCCTGAAGCCAACCGCCAGTGGGGAAAAATCAGAAGTCCCCGCAAGGCCATACTGGGTCCCAAAAGTTGGGGGTTCCATTCAAAGAGAAAATTGTGAATAAAAAGGAATTTGGACCTTACTACAGAAAACCAGTACCTGTCTTATCTGTCCAAGGAGCAAGAAAAGTAAGGGCGCTAGAGCGATGTGAGGCTCCATCCCCGCCGAGTGGGGAAATATCCTTCATCCCCATCCTAAGCCACAACTATGAACATCCGACCTCACCACAAGAGACCCGATTCACTGCTGATGCCAGTGATACCATCTTTGCCCGACTAGCCTTGATTTTAGCAGATGCAGCGACCGCCAAAACTGGGTTCAGGCTGCCGCGGTCCGCACCTGGTGTCAGTCAGCAGTCGGGAAAGGCCGCAGCTGTATGGGCCCAGACACTGGAGGATTGAACGGCGGCCTACCACGATTCACCATCGCTGATACATGAACAACGCTTTGCGAGGTGAGAGACAGCACCTGGGGGGGAGAGATCACAAGCGCCACAGCAACGCGACTTGTACCCCACACGGGCCTTTTTGCAAAAACTCTGCACCATTGGGGCAAGCCACGTACCAGATTAGGAGGTCAATGGCTGAGCAGAGACGCGGGAGTCAGAGGGAAGTCAGCGATGAGTAAAGTCTGGACTTTCTGAGTGCCGAGAGCACACCCTGCACACTATTAAAACGTATACATTGCAAACCTGATCTATTAACCACAACATCTGCCCGGCAATTACCGCTGCGAGGAAATACCGCCATTTTAGGTTGCGGAAGCCCTATGGTCCGAGGTAGGAGCAACCATTCTTAAGCGCTAATTGCGATACTGTAATGCCTGCGAGCCCGCCAGTTAACTGTTTCCTGCATCTGGGGACCTAGCAAGAACAGCACATAGCTACTGCACTCTGCCAGCAACAAGCTACGTCCATTTTACAGGCGGCCGTTTTAGGTCATATGGACTGAGTTATTGATCAGTGGTGCTCCCCACAAATGGGAACTTGAACCAACAATCCCCCTTTTGAAGAAGTGTGCCTCACTATTCATTACTTGTTATCGATCTGCCCCCTTGCTGCTTAATGCGATCCCGGGCGTCCCGGAGGGCCCTTGTTGCATTGGACCCTTCTCACTGTTACAAGTACAAGCTCTTGTACGAGCATTTCACAGACATTGTGTGCACACACTTAGTCAAGTCAAGTCAAGTCAGAGAATTTATATAGCGCACTACATACCCAGAGGGTCTCAAGGCGCTTAGAAAGGGGAGGAGGATTACTTGTCAAATATCCACGTTTTAAGTTGCTTTCTGAATGCTAGGTGGTTCTGGGTAAGGCGAAGGTAAGCGGGGAGTGAGTTCCATGTTTTAGCAGCCAGGTATGAGAAGGATCTGCCTCCCATGGTGGTCTTGTTGATGCGAGGTACAGTGGCGAGGGCTTGGCTGGAAGAACGTAGTTGGCGGGAGGGGGTGTAGAAGGACAGTCGTGAGTTGAGGCATTCTGGTCCCATGTCGTAGAGTGATTTGTGTGCGTGGGTTAGCAGTCGGAAAGTGATCCTCTTATTGACGGGTAGCCAGTGGAGGTCTTTAAGGTGACCAGAGATGTGTTTGTTGCGTGGGATGTCTAATATGATCCTGGCTGAGGCGTTTTGGATTCGTTGGAGTTTCTTCTGGAGTTTAGCGGTAGTGCCTGCGTAGAGGGTGTTTCCGTAGTCCAGTCGGCTCGTGACCAGAGCATGGGTGACTGTTTTCCTTTTTTCTGTGGGGATCCAGCGAAATGTTTTTCTGAGCATGCGAAGAATGTTGAAGCAGGAAGAGGATACGGCGCTGACTTGTCTGTTCATTGAGAGTGAAGAATCCAGGATGACGCCTAGGTTCCGTGCGTGGTCTGTCGGGATGGGTGCTTTTCCGAGGGCTTCCGGCCACCAGGAGTCGTCCCATGCAGAGGGGGATGTACCTAAGATGAGGACTTCTGTTTTGTCTGAGTTCAGTTTCAAACGGCTTTGTCTCATCCATTCGGCAACTTCTTTCATTCCTTCGTGTAGGTTAGTTTTGGCGGTGCTGGGGTCATTGGTGAGAGAAAGGATTAGTTGAGTGTCATCCGCGTAAGAGATGATGTTGAGGTTGTGTTGGCGGGCGATGGCCGCGAGGGGGCTCATGTATACGTTGAAGAGGGTGGGGCTGAGTGAGGATCCTTGTGGTACGCCACAGATGACTTCAGTGGCCTCGGACTTGAATGGTGGGAGGCGGACTCTCTGGGTTCTTCCGGTGAGGAACGAGGTGATCCATTCAAGTGCTTTTCCTTGGATTCCGATGTTATTGAGGCGTTGTAAAAGGGTGCTGTGGCAGACTGTGTCGAATGCTGCAGAGAGGTCGAGGAGGATGAGGGCGACTGTGTCTCCATTGTCCAGTAGAGTTCGAATGTCGTCTGTTGCTGCGATGAGGGCGGTCTCAGTGCTGTGTTTTGCTCGGAAGCCAGATTGTGAGGAGTCGAGGGATTTGTTGGCTTCGAGGAAGGCGGCGAGCTGGTTGTTGACAGCTTTCTCGATGACTTTGGCCGGGAATGGAAGGAGCGAGATGGGGCGGTAATTTTTGAGTTCGGTGGGGTCCGCTGTGGGTTTTTTCAGAAGGGCGGTGAGTTCAGCGTGTTTCCAGTCTTCCGGGAAGGTGGCGGAGTTGAAGGAGCAGTTGATGACGTCTCGGAGGTGCGGTGCTATGACGGAGTCTGCTTTGTTGAAGATGTGGTGAGGACATGGGTCTGTGGGGGATCCTGAGTGGATGGAATTCATCAGGTGGATTGTGTCCTCAGTGGAGATTGGGTTCCAGTCGTTAAGGGTGTTCACGGGGGGAGAATGTTCAGCAAATGGTAGGGTGGGTTGGTTTCCGGGTTGGTTGTCGAAGCTGTTGTGGATGTCTGCAATCTTGTTGTGGAAGAATGAGGCTAGGGAGTCGCAGAGGGCTTGAGAGGGGGTGATGTCGTTGGAGTTGGCCGAGGGATTGGAAAATTCCTTGACGATGTTGAAAAGTTCCTTGCTGTTGTGGGCGTTGTTGTCAAGTCGATCCTTGAATGCTGTTTTCTTGGCCTTACGGATTAGTTGGTGGTGAGTGCGGGTGGCGTTTTTGAAGGCGTCCTTGGTGCTAGTGGTTGGGTCTTTTTTCCAGGCCTTTTCAAGGGAGCGGCAGAGTTTCTTGGACTTCTTAAGATCATCGTTGAACCATGAGGCCTTTTTGCTGCCAGGTTTGCTTTGACGTTTTTTCAGTGGTGCTAAGGTGTCGGCGGTGTTGGATAACCATAGGGTGAGGTTGGCGGCGGCTTCGTTTGCGTTAGAAGAGTGGGCTGGGGTGTTTAGAAGGAGCGATGCGGAGATCTGGTCCGTGGTGATTTTGTTCCAGTTTCTTTGCAGAGTTGGTTGGAGGTGGTTGGTGGGTTTTGGTTTGTTGTAGGTGAAGTGAACGCAGCTGTGGTCAGTCCAGAGGAGATCCGTAGTGTGGCGGAAGGAGACATGATTGCTGGAGGTGAAGATGGGGTCGAGTGTGTGACCTGCGATGTGGGTGGGGGAAGTGACTAGTTGTTTAAGTCCGAGGTTGGCGAGGTTGTCTAAGAGGGTGGCGGTGTTGCGGTCGTTGATCTTTTCAAGGTGAAAGTTGAGGTCTCCCAGAAGGATGTAGTCTTTGGAGGGGAGCGCGTGTGGGGTGATGAAGTCTGTGATGTCTTCACTGAATTTTGCGCGGGGTCCTGGTGGTCTGTAGAGGAGGGTGCCTCTGAGTGTGGTCTTGGGGTCGATGTGGATCTGGAAGTGAAGGTGTTCAGAGTTAGCGAGGTTGGCGTCAGAGCTGGTTGAGATGCGGATTGATTTCTTATGGACGATAGCGATTCCTCCTCCTGTGTGGCTGGTACGGTCCTTGCGAGTGATCTTAGTCTTCAGGGATGGCAATGGTGATGTCTGGGGCGGAAGAAGCGTTCATCCAAGTTTCTGTTAGGAAGGCGACGTCTGGAGAGATGGTGTCTAGTAGATTCCATAGGTCAATGGCGTGTCTGTGGACCGATCGAGTGTTGAGAAGGATGCACTGTAGGTGGTTGGGGTCGGGAATCTGTGTTGTGGTCGTAGCGGAGATGTTGTCGGTGCCGATGAATTTGCAGGACTAGCAAGAGAAAGGTCCATGGGTGTGTCCAGGGGCGGCTTGGACGCAGTTGGGGGCGCGACCGGGGTTAAGGGCTAGGAGGGTGGCGGCATCGTAGGTAATGCGGTGGGGCTGGGAGGGACGGGGGCCAGGGGGTATGGCGTTGGGCGCGGTCCAGGCGCGGACGGGCGTAGACGGGCTTACCTTTGGCGCACCTTCGGCGTGGCCGTAGCGCGTGGACGCTGCGCGTGGGGACATTGGCCATAAATGGATGTTGGAGGGGGCGGAGCGTGGGAGGGGCAGCAGCTGGGAGGCGGTGGCGGGAGGAGGGGCGGACCAGGGGAAAACAAACAACAAAATGGAGGGTCAAAGGCTAATGGAGCCAGGGGCAGCAAATACACTACAGCGCCGAGTGTGCAGGACAAGTGGGATCCACAGTGGAGGTCTGATTGCCGAGTGCACTGGCTAGGGCTACGACCATTGCTACCTTGCACTGCGCTGCTGGTACTTTCTGCCAAGGCTTTCAGGTGGTGGGTTCCGCTTTAGGCTGCCTTGAGACACTGATCAGCGCCTGACCACTGACCGTGCCTCGTGTGTTCTCACCCCGCACTCCAGGTCTGCCCGCCTGCCTACATCATGGGGCGCACTGACACCAAACAAACTAAAATTACTTTTGAAGCTCGAAAAACACCCAGATCTAACTCGAAGGACCATACAGACTCTGATACCACAGACACTCCAGAGGAGGACTGGAAAGAGCTCCTGTTTGGCATGAAGCAAAGCCTCACATTCACAGATGCTAAAATAGACACAATGTTAGGCGGATGGACTCTGCGGTTACTAAATTGGATCAACATGAGCAACGCCTTAAAGAAGCCGAAACCAGGGTGTCTGACCTGGAGGACGGCGCCTCTGCAAGCAGGGGTCGGATATCACGGATGAATAGGCTGCTCAGGATCATTGCTGACAAGAACGAAGACTTGAAGGCCAGCTCCAGGCGAAACAAAGTACGCATTTTTGGCCTAGCAGAATCAACCAATTCAGGCCGTATGAAGGACTTTATTGAGAAGCTGTTTGCGAATCTGTTCAACAGGGACTCCTTCTCATTGCATCTCATGGTGGAGAGGGCAGATAGATCCCTGGCGGCTCGCCAACCCCGGGGGCACCACCATGTCCCGTGATAGTCCGCTTTTTAAACTATCATGACAGAGATGCAGTCCTACGCCCGGCTCGTAAAAAGAAATGAGTTCACTATGAGAATAAGACACCGGCGTTTTTCCCAGGTTTTAATCAATCAGTACAGGACATCAGACGAAAATTTGCTGCTGTCAAGAAAAAGCTCTAGGCGCAGGAAATACCCTACGCCATGATGTATCCGGCAAAAATGAAGATAACACATCATCCGAGACAGCACTACTTTTAGAACTTGCAGCAGGCTGAGGACTACCTCAAACAAAACCATCGTACAGCATCCGGGGAAGCGGAAACACGTGGGCGCTCCAGATCCCAATCTCCTCTATCGAACCCAGATTGAGGCACATCATTTATTGCAGAATATTTGTGACTCTCACTGGCGATCTTACTGGCGAAGAACTGACCTACATTGGTGAAGTATTGACATAACTAATGGTTTGTAATATGTCCTGCTCGGCCAATTACCTCTGTCCCTCCACGGCTGCCCATCTTCGCAGCGGAGTAGCAGGTGGGTGCAAGTATTGAGGAGAGTGGGTGAGTCGTGAACCCCTAGGGATTTCCCTATGAGGGCGATCCCCCAAATTTCCACTAAGGAGGGAAAGTAATCTTTAAGTAATGGGATTTCTGTGGGTGTGGGGGATCAAATGCCCGGTAAGTTGGGGAAGCCGGTGTGGGTGGAGGGGGGATTTTCTACTACTGAAGTGATGCAAACAACTGTTTCAAAGATGTCAAGAACTTTGTGACTTGTGGGAGGAATGAAGGAACTGATAGGTCGTAAGCCCATAAGTGTACTTTCCTCTTGGGTGTTCTATGGTACACAAATATTACTGAAAAAGTGTCTCAACCGTAGAGTTCTCATGAATTTGTAAAACTATTTTTGTGGTATCCAATTCGTTGGTATGATATGTAGGTACAAAACGCATGCCCTTTTGAAGAACTTTTTCTTGTAATGTAGTTAAAGGAATCTGTGAAATGTTAATGACTAGATTCTGTGGCTCCTGGTCGATTTGGCTGGTGGCTTGTCCGTTGGGAACTCCTTGATCTACGGTTGGTACGGGGCCAACCTCTAAAAAAGACTCAGTTTGAATATTGGTGTCGAATGTATTCCTGGTTCATTGGGAACCTTAGAAGTAAATGGTTGCTTAGATATCTTGGTACCTAAAGATGAAGGTTGTTATCTCAGTCTACCTCTCGGGAATTCTTTACGAGATGTATCCTCTGATGATGATGTGTCTGAACGAAAAATCAAAACAAGACTCACGGAACACTGTAGTAACATTCGTACAAAAAATTTGAAGTCCTGTGTTGCAGCCCATTTTGTTCAAAATGCTTACAATCCCAGCCAAATTCACTTCTTGATTTTAGTAGTTCTTGAGAAAACTACACACAAGGACAATAATGAACATTTGTTACAACGAGAATTATACTGGATACACCGTCTTCACGCTCTTCAGCCTAAAGGACTTAACGAAAGACTGGAATTTAGTTGTCACCTATGATATATCTGGGGATTCATTGATTATTCGAGTATGATCTCTCTGTCTGTTTTCATGTCAGCTGGTTTATTCCATTATTTTCTGTTTTCTGTTTTCATCTATTCTTTTTTATCTAACTTCATCCACATCTAATTATTTAGTTTTCTTTCCTTTCCTCTTTATTCACCCTACTTTGCTTGGATTTTCATAATTGTATTCCCCCATGTTTTCTTGTCATCTTCTTGCTTTTCTTTTTGAACCATTTTCCATGGCTCCACACTCTTTTCAATCTTCTTATTCTGCTCTCTTATCCATAAAGTACTATTGCTACATGCTATTTCTTGTTGAATATTTTTTGCTGTCAACTTTATTCAAGTGTATTTTGAACACTACTACGGGGTTGTTCCCTAGTTCACTATCTCCTCAATGCGGGCCTCTTTCTATGTTCACACTCAGCTTCCTTTTCTTAAGGAGCATGTGCGCATGCTCGGCGTCTTCCTGGTCTGCTGTTGACACGGATCGGGTCTTGCCCGGTTGACGCGTCTTTTTTCGTCTGTGGCATGTAAGTGTTCCCGACACCCACCAGGCACGTTTGGACTCTTTTGGCACAGTTTATCATATCTTTACTTTCAGTTTCCGTCTGGGCTAAATGGTGTGTACGTTTCCATGTACACTACGTGCAACTCACATTTTCTATTTGGTTACGATTTTTTGTGCTGTTCCTTTGGGGTCTCCGTCACATTCTGCACTGTGTTAACTACACGTAACCTTTTGTGTTCCGTCTGTTTCACCTTTTGCTAACTTTCTTCACAGTTCCGTGGAGCCTTGTAATTTTGCTATCACCATCTTTATTACCCTGCGTTTTATTTCACCGGTTTTACGCTTTATGGGACATTTGTGTAACTTACCTTGGTCATTTTCCTCCCTTTCTTTTGCACATACCAGGTTATGTTTAACCATTCGGGTGCCTACATCATAGCATTTTCTCTCTATGAATTTCTGTATTCTTACCCCCTTGTTATCAGCAATCTACATCAGTTTCTTTTTCACTTTTGACACACAGATTTCCCCTGAAGAAGTGCAAATGCACGAAATGCATCGGGGATAATTTTACTACGGAGTATGAATTTATCTGACCATTGGATTTTTGTCATTAATGTGCTAAATATCACAATCATATGACATAATATGATGAACTGTGATATCTTTTGAACACGCAATGATCTAATCATTAAAGATCATAATCTTTCTCATCACAATTGAAGTACTTGTATATATTCATGCACGCGCTTCGGCGCATCAAGAGTGCCCAGGGGCTGCCCTTACTTGTTGTAAGGTTCTCTTTGTTATAACTGTCTAGCACTTCACGAACCAGGGGGTGATCACTCTGAGCCCCTATAAATAATTTTACCTTCATTTAACCCCATTGAATGCCTGTTTTATACTTTGGAGTGCAGCGGCTTTCACCTAGTTTAAGTACAGATTATAAGAGAAGTAGGAATGTTGGATAACACACGTGATCTTAACAGATTGAAAGTGACATCTTGGAATGTGTGGGGTCTGAATAACCCTAGGATAAAAAGGCAGATCCTAGGTTAACTAGATAGACACCACATCACAGTCGCTCTGCTACAGGACACACACTTGAATCCCGGAACTACACCCCAGTTTGCTTCGAGATGGGCCTCACACCGTTGATTTGCATTATATTCGGGATACTCCCGGAGAGTACAAAACAATAGTTGATGGACAGAATGCAGAACAATGTCATACAATCCCCCAAGTACAGAGATCTGGGCCTAAATCCATCATTTGTTTGCACTCCACACCACCCCAGTGCAGACATGGCCATATGCAAATCAGCCTTGACCCTGTGCCTCATGGAAACAGTCCAGCCCGAACTGCAAAGCCATGTCTTTCCTGGACCGGAATCAAGTATCCTAGGACCGGTTTCTGGCTATCAGCCATCTTCAGCCAGGATAGCTTGACTCCAGTGGTGTGGAGAGCATGAGACTCATGTCTGCGCATACCCATCCCACTTGGGGTGACAAATGCAAAACAACAGTTGATGGACAGAATGCAGAACAATGTCATACATTCACCCCAGTACAGAGATCTGGGCCTAAATCCATCGTTTTTTTGCACTCCACACCACCCCAGTCCAGACATGGCCATATGCAAATCAGCCTTGACACTGTGCCTCATGGGAACAGTCCAGCCCGAACTGCCAAGCCATGTCTTTCCTTGACCGGAATCAAGCATCCTAGGACCGGTTTCTGGCTATCCGCCGTCTTCAACCAGGATAGCTTGACTCCAATGGTGTGGAGAGCATGGGACTCACGTCTAAGCATACCCATCCCACTTGGGGTGACAAATGCAAAATAACAGTTGATGGACAGAATGCAGAACAATGTCATACATTCACCCTAGTACCTAGATCTGGGCCTAAATCCATAGTTTTTTTGCACTCCACACCACCCCAGTTCAGACATGGCCATATGCAAATCAGCCTTGACCCTCTGCCTCATGGGAACAGTCCAGCCCGAACTGCCAAGCCATGTCTTTCCTGGACCGGAATCAAGCATCCTAGGACCGGTTTCTGGCTATCACCCTACTTCTGCCAGGATAGCGTGACTCCAGTGGTTTGGAGAGCATGGGACTCACGTCTGAGCATTCCTATCCCACTTGGGTTGACAAATGCAATACAACTGTTGAAGGACAGAATGCGGAACAATGTCATACATTCACCCCAGTACAGAGATCTGGGCCTAAATCCATTGGTTTTCTTTGCACTCCACACCACCCCAGTTCAGACATGGCCATATGCAAATCAGCCTTGACCCTGTGCCTCATGGGAACAGTCCAGCCCGAACTGCCAAGCCATGTCTTTCCTGGACCGGAATCAAGCATCCTAGGACCAGTTTCTGGCTATCAGCCGTCTTCAGCCAGGATAGATTGACTCCAGTGTTGTGGAGAGCATTGAGGAAAAGTAGAAAATGACTCACTCTCCCCACCAGGGATCTATCCAGCAGTTTGCATAATAAAGCAGCAAAGGAACTGACAGCCAATCTGTAAAATTAAAAGACATCTTTATTATATTTAATTATGAGGCTTCGTCGTCCAACCGTAGTTTTACAATTGAAAGAGGGAGCCTGCCTGAGCATTCTCAGGCAGGCCTTTTATACAAAAAGTTTGGCCCTAGGCTCACATTCTTGCTGTGAAACACATCATTGTAGGTCGCTCCCATGGTACCATAACAAAGCAGGCTATAATTATGAATTCCATTCTACTTGCCCAAACTGACCAACCCATCTTCCATCATGAACATATGTCAAACTTCACATATTTTCCTGTGCAGACCGGAGAAACTCACAATAGAACTGGTTTCCTCCCCATCATATAAACGGTCACCTCCCCATTGTAAAAGCCCAGAAGCAGAGAAACAGAGCCAGGTGTGGAAGATAGAAATGTAGGATAAGGGATGCTTGTGGGTCATAAACAGGCATGGCTACTGTATTCGGCCTTCTAATCTTGCTCAGGCCAATGTACACAACAAGTTGCTCAGATCTTTAATATAGATTGACTAGAGGGCATGGACTGGTTTGGTGAGGCCAACATCACGTAGGCAGATTCAGCCTGTTCAGGTCAAATGGGAGTCAGGAAGAACTCAAGCTAAGGGGTACGTGTCCTTTAATACTTGCTCTACCAGAATCATTGGCTCATGTATATGCCTATGTAAAGGGCAACAACTAAAATGGACGCTGTTTACAACCTGGGGCCTGTGGGCTCAGAATGAATTTGCCAATAACTCCTGCATGCATCATTGTATCGTGATGAAAATACACACACATATAAAACTTGCCATTTTCGTTTCTCTGATAACAGAATCATAGCAGAATAATGATATTTTAAATACAGGTTCAGATTTCAAAGAACCTCAGCATGAGACTCACGTCTGAGCATACCCATCCCACTTGGGGTGACAAATGCAAAACAACAGTTGATGGAAAGAATACAGAACAATGTCAGACATTCACCCCAGTACAGAGATTTGGGCCTAAATCCATTGTTGTTTTGCCCTCCACACCACCCCAGTTCAGACATGGCCCTATGCAAATCAGCCTTGACCGTGTGCCTCATGGGAACAGTCCAGCCCGAACTGCCAAGCCATGTCTTTCCTGGACTGGAATCAAGCATCCTAGGACCGGTTTCAGGCTATCAGCCGTTTTTAGCCAGGATAGCTTGACTCCAGTGGTGTGGAGAGCATGGGACTCACGTCTGAGCATTCCCAACCCACTTGGGGTGACAAATGCAAAACAACAGTTGATGGACAGAATGCAGAACAATGTAATGAATTCACCCCAGTACAGAGATCTGGGCCTAAAACCATCATTTTTTTGCACTCCACACCACCCCAGTTCAGACATGGCCATATGCAAATCAGCCTTGACCCAGTGCCTCATGGGAACAGACCAGCTCGAACTGCTAAGCCATGTCTTTCCTGGACCAGAATCAAACATCCTAGGACCGGTTTCTGGCTATCAGCCATCTTCAGCCAGGATAGCTTGACTCCAGTGGTATGGAGAGCATGAGACTCACGTCTGCGCATACCCATCCCACTTGGGGTGAGAAATACAAAACAATTGATGGACAGAATGCAGAACAATGTTATACATTCACCCCAGTACAGAGATCTGGGCCTAAATCCATAGTTTTTTTGCACTCCACACCACCCCAGTCCAGACATGGCCATATGCAAATCAGCCTTGACCCTGTGCCTCATGGGTACAGTCCAGCCCGAACTGCCAAGCCATGTCTTTCCTGGACCGGAATCAAGCATCCTAGGACCGGTTTCTGGCTATCAGCCGTCTTCAGCCAGGATAGCTTGACTCCAGTGGTGTGGAGAGCATGGGACTCACGTCTGAGCATACCCATCCCACTTGGGTTGACAAATGCAAAACAACAGTTGATGGACAGAATGGTGAACAATGTCATACATTCACCCCAGTACAGGGATCTGGGCCTAAATCCATCGTTTTTTGCACTCCACATCACCCCAGTGCAGACATAGCCATAAGCAAATCAGCCTTGACCCTGTCTGTGCCTCAGAGGAACAGTCCAGCCCGAACTGCCAAGCCATGACTTTCCTGGACCGGAATCAAGTATCCTGGGACCGGTTTCTGGCTATCAGCCGTCTTCAGCCAGGATAGCTTGACTCCAGTGGTGTGGAGAGCATGGGACTCAGGTCTGAGCATACCCATCCCACTTGGGGTGACAAATGCAAAACAACAGTTGATGGACAGAATGCAGAACAATGTCATACATTCACCCCAGTACAGAGATCTGCGCCTAAATCCATTGTTTATTTTCACTCCACACCACCCCAGTTCAGACATGGCCATATGCAAATCAGCCTTGACCCTCTGCCTCATGGGAACAGTCCAGCCCAAACTGCGAAGCCATTTCTTTCCTGACCGGAATCAAGCATCCTAAGACTGGTTTCTGGCTATCAGCCGTCTTCAGCCAGGATAGCTTGACTCCAGTGGTGTGGAGAGCATGGGACTCAGGTCTGAGCATACCCATCCCACTTGGGGTGACAAATGCAAAACAACAGTTGGTGGACAGAATGCAGAACAATATCATACATTCACCCCAGTACAGAGATCTGGGCCTAAATCCATAGTTTGTTTGCACTCCACACCACTCCAGTTCAGACATGGCCATATGCAAATCAGCCTTGACCCTGTGCGTCATGGGTACAGTCCAGCCCGAACTGCCAAGCCATGTCTTTCCTGGACCGGAATCAAGCATCCTAGCACCGGTTTCTGGCTATCAGCTGTCTTCAGCCAGGATAGCTTGACTCCAGTGGTGTGGAGAGCATGGGACTCACGTCTGAGCATACCCATCCCACTTGGGTTGACAAATGCAAAACAACAGTTGATGGACAGAATGGTAAACAATGTCATACATTCACCCCAGTACAGGGATCTAGGCCTAAATCCATCGTTTTATTGCACTCCACACCACCCCAGTCCAGACATGGCCATATGCAAATCAGCCATGACCCTGTGCCTCATGGGAACAGTCCAGCCCAAACTGCCAAGCCATGTCTTTCCTGGACCGGAATCAAGCATCCTAAGACTGGTTTCTGGCTATCAGCCATCTTCAGCCAGGATAGCTTGACTCCAGTGGTGTGGAGAGCATGGGACTCAGGTCTGAGCATACCCATCCCACTTGGGGTGAAAATGCAAAACAACAGTTGATGGACAGAATGCAGAACAATCTCATACATTCACCCCAGTACAGAGATCTGGGCCTAAATCCATCGTTTATTTGCACTCCACACCACCCCAGTTCAGACATGGCCATATGCAAATCAGCCTTGACCCTCTGCTTAATGGGAACAGTCCAGCCCAAACTGCCAAGCCATGTCTTTCCTGGACCGGAATCAAGCATCCTAGGACCAGTTTCTGGCTATCAGCCGTCTTCAGCCAGGATAGCTTGACTCCAGTGGTGTGGAGAGCATGGGACTCACGTCTGAGCATACCTATCCCACTTGGGTTGACAAATGCAAAACAACCGTTGATGGACAAAATGCAGAACTATGTCCTACATACACCCCAGTACAGAGATCTGGGCCTAAATCCATCGTTTTTTTGCGCTCCACACCACCCCAGTTCAGACATGGCCATATGCAAATCAGCCTTGACCCTGTGCCTCATGGGTACAGTCCAGCCCGAACTGCCAAGCCATGTCTTTCCTGGACCGGAATCAAGCATCCTAGGACTGGTTTTTGGCTATCAGCCGTCTTCAGCCAGGATAGCTTGACTCCAGTGGTGTGGAGAGCATGGGACTCACGTCTAAGCATACCCATCCCACTTGGGGTGACAAATGCAAAATAACAGTTGATGGACAGAATGCAGAACAATGTCATACATTCACCCTAGTACCTAGATCTGGGCCTAAATCCATAGTTTTTTTGCACTCCACACCACCCCAGTTCAGACATGGCCATATGCAAATCAGCCTTGACCCTCTGCCTCATGGGAACAGTCCAGCCCGAACTGCCAAGCCATGTCTTTCCTGGACCGGAATCAAGCATCCTAGGACCGGTTTCTGGCTATCACCCTACTTCTGCCAGGATAGCGTGACTCCAGTGGTTTGGAGAGCATGGGACTCACGTCTGAGCATTCCTATCCCACTTGGGTTGACAAATGCAATACAACTGTTGAAGGACAGAATGCGGAACAATGTCATACATTCACCCCAGTACAGAGATCTGGGCCTAAATCCATTGGTTTTCTTTGCACTCCACACCACCCCAGTTCAGACATGGCCATATGCAAATCAGCCTTGACCCTGTGCCTCATGGGAACAGTCCAGCCCGAACTGCCAAGCCATGTCTTTCCTGGACCGGAATCAAGCATCCTAGGACCAGTTTCTGGCTATCAGCCGTCTTCAGCCAGGATAGATTGACTCCAGTGTTGTGGAGAGCATTGAGGAAAAGTAGAAAATGACTCACTCTCCCCACCAGGGATCTATCCAGCAGTTTGCATAATAAAGCAGCAAAGGAACTGACAGCCAATCTGTAAAATTAAAAGACATCTTTATTATATTTAATTATGAGGCTTCGTCGTCCAACCGTAGTTTTACAATTGAAAGAGGGAGCCTGCCTGAGCATTCTCAGGCAGGCCTTTTATACAAAAAGTTTGGCCCTAGGCTCACATTCTTGCTGTGAAACACATCATTGTAGGTCGCTCCCATGGTACCATAACAAAGCAGGCTATAATTATGAATTCCATTCTACTTGCCCAAACTGACCAACCCATCTTCCATCATGAACATATGTCAAACTTCACATATTTTCCTGTGCAGACCGGAGAAACTCACAATAGAACTGGTTTCCTCCCCATCATATAAACGGTCACCTCCCCATTGTAAAAGCCCAGAAGCAGAGAAACAGAGCCAGGTGTGGAAGATAGAAATGTAGGATAAGGGATGCTTGTGGGTCATAAACAGGCATGGCTACTGTATTCGGCCTTCTAATCTTGCTCAGGCCAATGTACACAACAAGTTGCTCAGATCTTTAATATAGATTGACTAGAGGGCATGGACTGGTTTGGTGAGGCCAACATCACGTAGGCAGATTCAGCCTGTTCAGGTCAAATGGGAGTCAGGAAGAACTCAAGCTAAGGGGTACGTGTCCTTTAATACTTGCTCTACCAGAATCATTGGCTCATGTATATGCCTATGTAAAGGGCAACAACTAAAATGGACGCTGTTCACAACCTGGGGCCTGTGGGCTCAGAATGAATTTGCCAATAACTCCTGCATGCATCATTGTATCGTGATGAAAATACACACACATATAAAACTTGCCATTTTCGTTTCTCTGATAACAGAATCATAGCAGAATAATGATATTTTAAATACAGGTTCAGATTTCAAAGAACCTCAGCATGAGACTCACGTCTGAGCATACCCATCCCACTTGGGGTGACAAATGCAAAACAACAGTTGATGGAAAGAATACAGAACAATGTCAGACATTCACCCCAGTACAGAGATTTGGGCCTAAATCCATTGTTGTTTTGCCCTCCACACCACCCCAGTTCAGACATGGCCCTATGCAAATCAGCCTTGACCGTGTGCCTCATGGGAACAGTCCAGCCCGAACTGCCAAGCCATGTCTTTCCTGGACTGGAATCAAGCATCCTAGGACCGGTTTCAGGCTATCAGCCATTTTTAGCCAGGATAGCTTGACTCCAGTGGTGTGGAGAGCATGGGACTCACGTCTGAGCATTCCCAACCCACTTGGGGTGACAAATGCAAAACAACAGTTGATGGACAGAATGCAGAACAATGTAATGAATTCACCCCAGTACAGAGATCTGGGCCTAAAACCATCATTTTTTTGCACTCCACACCACCCCAGTTCAGACATGGCCATATGCAAATCAGCCTTGACCCAGTGCCTCATGGGAACAGACCAGCTCGAACTGCTAAGCCATGTCTTTCCTGGACCAGAATCAAACATCCTAGGACCGGTTTCTGGCTATCAGCCATCTTCAGCCAGGATAGCTTGACTCCAGTGGTATGGAGAGCATGAGACTCACGTCTGCGCATACCCATCCCACTTGGGGTGAGAAATACAAAACAATTGATGGACAGAATGCAGAACAATGTTATACATTCACCCCAGTACAGAGATCTGGGCCTAAATCCATAGTTTTTTTGCACTCCACACCACCCCAGTCCAGACATGGCCATATGCAAATCAGCCTTGACCCTGTGCCTCATGGGTACAGTCCAGCCCGAACTGCCAAGCCATGTCTTTCCTGGACCGGAATCAAGCATCCTAGGACCGGTTTCTGGCTATCAGCCGTCTTCAGCCAGGATAGCTTGACTCCAGTGGTGTGGAGAGCATGGGACTCACGTCTGAGCATACCCATCCCACTTGGGTTGACAAATGCAAAACAACAGTTGATGGACAGAATGGTGAACAATGTCATACATTCACCCCAGTACAGGGATCTGGGCCTAAATCCATCGTTTTTTGCACTCCACATCACCCCAGTGCAGACATAGCCATAAGCAAATCAGCCTTGACCCTGTCTGTGCCTCAGAGGAACAGTCCAGCCCGAACTGCCAAGCCATGACTTTCCTGGACCGGAATCAAGTATCCTGGGACCGGTTTCTGGCTATCAGCCGTCTTCAGCCAGGATAGCTTGACTCCAGTGGTGTGGAGAGCATGGGACTCAGGTCTGAGCATACCCATCCCACTTGGGGTGACAAATGCAAAACAACAGTTGATGGACAGAATGCAGAACAATGTCATACATTCACCCCAGTACAGAGATCTGCGCCTAAATCCATTGTTTATTTTCACTCCACACCACCCCAGTTCAGACATGGCCATATGCAAATCAGCCTTGACCCTCTGCCTCATGGGAACAGTCCAGCCCAAACTGCGAAGCCATTTCTTTCCTGACCGGAATCAAGCATCCTAAGACTGGTTTCTGGCTATCAGCCGTCTTCAGCCAGGATAGCTTGACTCCAGTGGTGTGGAGAGCATGGGACTCAGGTCTGAGCATACCCATCCCACTTGGGGTGACAAATGCAAAACAACAGTTGGTGGACAGAATGCAGAACAATATCATACATTCACCCCAGTACAGAGATCTGGGCCTAAATCCATAGTTTGTTTGCACTCCACACCACTCCAGTTCAGACATGGCCATATGCAAATCAGCCTTGACCCTGTGCGTCATGGGTACAGTCCAGCCCGAACTGCCAAGCCATGTCTTTCCTGGACCGGAATCAAGCATCCTAGCACCGGTTTCTGGCTATCAGCTGTCTTCAGCCAGGATAGCTTGACTCCAGTGGTGTGGAGAGCATGGGACTCACGTCTGAGCATACCCATCCCACTTGGGTTGACAAATGCAAAACAACAGTTGATGGACAGAATGGTAAACAATGTCATACATTCACCCCAGTACAGGGATCTGGGCCTAAATCCATCGTTTTATTGCACTCCACACCACCCCAGTCCAGACATGGCCATATGCAAATCAGCCATGACCCTGTGCCTCATGGGAACAGTCCAGCCCGAACTGCCAAGCCATGTCTTTCCTGGACCGGAATCAAGCATCCTAAGACTGGTTTCTGGCTATCAGCCATCTTCAGCCAGGATAGCTTGACTCCAGTGGTGTGGAGAGCATGGGACTCAGGTCTGAGCATACCCATCCCACTTGGGGTGAAAATGCAAAACAACAGTTGATGGACAGAATGCAGAACAATCTCATACATTCACCCCAGTACAGAGATCTGGGCCTAAATCCATCGTTTATTTGCACTCCACACCACCCCAGTTCAGACATGGCCATATGCAAATCAGCCTTGACCCTCTGCTTAATGGGAACAGTCCAGCCCAAACTGCCAAGCCATGTCTTTCCTGGACCGGAATCAAGCATCCTAGGACCAGTTTCTGGCTATCAGCCGTCTTCAGCCAGGATAGCTTGACTCCAGTGGTGTGGAGAGCATGGGACTCACGTCTGAGCATACCTATCCCACTTGGGTTGACAAATGCAAAACAACCGTTGATGGACAAAATGCAGAACTATGTCCTACATACACCCCAGTACAGAGATCTGGGCCTAAATCCATCGTTTTTTTGCGCTCCACACCACCCCAGTTCAGACATGGCCATATGCAAATCAGCCTTGACCCTGTGCCTCATGGGTACAGTCCAGCCCGAACTGCCAAGCCATGTCTTTCCTGGACCGGAATCAAGCATCCTAGGACTGGTTTTTGGCTACCAGCCGTCTTCAGCCAGGATAGCTTGACTCCAGTGGTGTGGAGAGCATGGGACTCACATCTGAGCATACCCATCCCACTTGGGGTGACAAATGCAAAACAACAGTTGATGGACAGAATGCAGAACATTGTCATACATTCACCCCAGTTCAGAGATCTGGGCCTAAATCCATCGTTTTTTTGCACTCCACACCACCCCAGTTCAGACATGGCCATATGCAAATCAGCCTTGACCCTGTGCCTCATGAGAACGGTCCAACCCAAACTGCAGAGCCATGTCTTTCCTGGACTTAAATCAAGCATCCTAGGACCGGTTTCTGGCTATCAACCACCTTCAGCCCGGATAGCTTGACTCCAGTGGTGTGGAGAGCATGGGACTCACGTGTGATCATACCCATCCCACTTGGGGTGACAAATGCAAAACAGCAGTTGATGGACAGAATGCAGAGCAATGTCATACATTCACCCAGTACAGAGATTTGGGCCTAAATCCATCGTTTTTTTGCCCTCCACACCACCCCAGTTCAGACATGGCCATATGCAAATCAGCCTTGACCCTGTGCCTCATGGGAACAGTCCAGCCCGAACTGCCAAGCCATGTCTTTCCTGGACCGGAATCAAGCATCCTAGGACCAGTTTCTGGCTATCAGCCGTCTTCAGCCAGGATAGCTTGACTCCAGTGGTGTGGAGAGTATGGGACTCACGTCTGAGCATACCCATCCCACTTGGGGTGACAAATGCACAACAACAGTTGATGGACAGAATTGTGGTAAATAAAATTACCGGACTATTTTTCTATACATTAAATGACAATAAGGATAGCTCAATCAAATGAGAGGCAGAGTCTGTGGTATCTGAGTCATACGGGCTTTAATGAAATGCCTCGAGGCATGGGACATCGAGTTCCATCACCACTAAGGTTCAGGAAGGGACATTCAACATTTTATTAACATCACACAATATATATAGTAAAACAGTATGATTGAGTCGAATACAGTAGGTGTAACAGGTGAAAAGAGAGAGATAAGAACACATGTGCGTAACAGGAGGCGTGTAAGAAGGCGTACACGTAGGCGTGCACTGGTCATGTCTGAGAAACGTCACATGAAACGTCACAAGTGGGAAGATGCTTTGGAGAAAGTTTGCAGGCTCAGCAGAAACTTTTAGCCTAGATGCGCGCGCAACTGAGCATGACGTGTAACTGGGGAGAACTGGGGGGTTTGACTTTTACACTAGTAGAGGAGACTAATGTCTGGGATGTCAGAACGACCTGCACCTATAACATATCTGGTATCTCATGTTTGGAGGATGTAGTGTCTGTAGTAAAAGGTCTCTCGGGCAGAGGCCATTCATCACTGAATGCTAGTGCGTGCATATGAATCTTCATGTAGAGTTCGGGGGCCATGGGCCTACCATGATAACGGGTGCAGTAAATTACTTGCATGGAGACAGGAAGGCAGGGCCCTTTGCTCTGCAGCCGGGAATATGTTTACCTATTTCACTAGACTGGAATGTGTTTTCGCGGAGGCTGAGCAGATAACTGTAGGCAAAATATCGTCTTGGCAGGCAAGCAGGCCGAGCCGGGCACCGCTCGTCTGAGCAGGATGTAAGGTAGAGGTCAGGGATGCATACCTAAACTGTAGCTTCCAGAGGCAGAAAAGAACTTGGAGTCTCGTTAAGGGCCTGGCTCGACTGGGCCAGGAAACATGGAGAAAACGTGTGCTTTATTCAAAAGTGTACCATGTAAAGACGTTGGCACCATAGGCCTAGAAGCCTAATTAACGTGATATTCTTGGGGAACTGTATAACTGACATGTTAACGTTGGACGCAAATGCATATGCGTCTTTCTAGCATGCACGGAAAAGGAATTACATGACATACTTTGAAAACGTGTGTTTGGATGGGGTGCGAGTGGGGGACACATTAGCTACCTGAAAATTTCTATTACCTCATTCCCTCCTTGGCCCCTACTACACCCTCTAGGATATGTCTATATTCATGAGACCATCTATCTGTTCATATAACATCATTTGCTCTTCTTTCTTTATCCGGAAATGGGAACGTGAACTTGGACGGGGAATACAAGCTGTGGCGCACAAGCCGCAAATCGCTGGCCCACATTGCAGACAGAGACAACAACTAAATAGAATAAGCAGTATTATTCCTAGGAATGATAGCAATTTCCATCCCCAGGCAGACATCAAACTCCAGAGCCAACCGGGCCAAGTCCAGGTGCCTGGATTCTGGTGAATCAGGTGAGCAATTTCGTGAAGCCTTGTTATGGCCTTATACACGGATGGTGCGTTATTAGGAATAAAAACGCAACAACTGGATCCGATCACTCTATAAGCCCCGCCCCTATCGGCCAGGATGACGTCAAGGACAAGGCGATTTTGAAGAACTACAAGTCTCATAGCAGATTGTTCTTCCGTCAGGTTACCTAAAGCAGAAGTAGTTTCGTTCACTACCGCTTCCAATGTTCTAGTTAATTTGCGTATCAATTTACTGTTTTGGACAGGACCTACAAAGAAAAAGAATCCTTTATTGAAATCTGTATATTGTTCCCACGTTGTCTCAGTCTGATCGACAATTGGGGACTTGATCTCCCTTCTATGTCTTACATGTACAAGGCGTGAATTTCGATGATAATCAGGTGGGGCTAGGAAAACAGGTGGTAATAAGAACGCAATATAACACGTCCCATCCCAATCAAGGGGCAGATGTACATAAGCTGTTTGACCACAAATAAAATAAGAATGGCGAGAGGCTTTGAAAGTAGACTTTCCTTTATCACTGAATTCGACCACAGTATTACAATCACTGTGTCCTAGATGTACTGAACCATTCTTTCTAACGCATAATTCACCTTTCACTGGTAAAACTGTTATAAACGGCAAGTTCGAATTAGTCTCGGACTGGACGTTTAGGATCATGAGATTGAGGGAAAAGTTACCTAATTCATACACTTCATTTTCTAGATCAGTCCCTCTCCTTTGGGGAAGACCGTCTGCGTCTGGGAAACATGCTTTATTCATGACTGTATTCAGATTCCCCCATATCCAATTGCCTTGAGAAACTTTGGACTTACTGTCTAAGGAAGACATTAAAGCAAACCATGCTCCACATGAACCATTATGTGTAAACGGGTAGGGAAAGAGGGGCAGAGCTCCCTTGTATTTCTGATAAGGTGGGAGTCGGCCACATACCCAGCAATTGGTGGCATTGCTGGTCTGGTGAGTATGGTGTAACATACGAATGAATGTATTGTTGCGCATTGCTAATCGATAGGACAGCTCATGAGGGGGCAGGTCGCTGAAAGTGTGTTCTACAGAGTCATTAGAGAAAGTATGTACATGTGAATTGAAAGGAGGAAAGAAACCATGTAACAGGAAGCTTACACATATGATCGAAATGCTCAGAATAAACATGAAAATTAACGTTATGATGCATCGACTATGCAAGTTCTTGCAATATTTTTCTCTCTTTTTGATTCGCCTATCTCTCTGACTACTTGGGTCTATCTTATACATGTCAGAAACCTGTCTAACCGCTTCACCCAGGGGGGGACTTAAACAATTAAACACTGTCTGACTTACTAGACCTCAACTTGGCTCGGTACTCCTGTTGCGGAGTTTTTTCTAGCAGGGGAAGTTTAGAGTCAGTGTCTTAAAGGGGGCAGTCCTTAATTGCAGTCTCTGGACACAGTCCATGAACTCTTTTTATATGACTGGAGTGGAGCCACCCTGAAGTAATCAGGGTTCCCAAGGCCTACATGCTCCGAAGACAACCCACTTACACTCAAGAACTGTTGGCACGGAAACTGTAAAAGGCAAAGAACAAATTTATTAAGACCCCATGGGGTGGTGGTACACTCAAACAGCACCCTTCGGTAATGCAAGAGGTATCACACCGAACACCGGTGTGACCCCGATTTATATACAGTTTTGGGGCGATAAAAGATAGGCGGCACAAATTAGAACACATTTAGGTACATATATGGTCATGTTTTGAAACACTGCCAGCTCATTGGAGGGGGCACAACTCCGCTGGTCAGTTTGGCGCACATTCCTAAAGGCTTACTGGTCAGTTGGGACTGCGCATGTGCAAGCTTGACCAGTACTAAAAATAGCCTGTTGCTGGGCAGACTGAAGTGGTCAGTGGAACGGACAACGGACTAAAGGGCACGCCGGCCACGAGGCCGCTTATGGTCTAAGATGGCCGCCGCAACATTCAAAATGGCGTTTTCATATATAGCCAAGTTAAGGAGGACAACGTGTAGTTTCAGCTAATCGCTAACGCGGCCATGCCAATTACGACAGACGACCCTTTTAGCGTTTAGCTGAATCTACCTCATAGTGAACATAATCAGGATGTTCGTCCTCGATGTCTATTAACATTATTTGGGTTACTTCTTTATGAAGCATCATTTTGTCATGAGCAAGAGCTCGTCTTGATGGTATGCAAGCTAATAGGCACATAGAACATAAGGCTGGGCCACATTGAATACATAGGCATATAAAAAACATTGCTCCCACGATTATACATAGAATCGTCAACGGTTTCCAGCCCCAGGTAGCAAGCATGGACCAGAACCATCCTGAAAGTGTCCAAGTTCCATTGTCCGGATGTATCTCAGCTGCGATCTTGTGGAGCTTTGATATGGCATCATAAACAGATGGAGAATTGTCCGGTATGTATACACAGCAGCTGCTTCCGATAATTCTGCATGCCCCCCCACGGTCAGCCAAAACGACATCCAGCACCATCCTATTTTGGAGCGTAACAATTCTGGAAATCTGTAGTTCCTCAGTGATGTTTCCCAGGGCAATGGCAGTGTCATTCGCTACAGCCTCAACAACACGTGTCAGTTGTCTTATTTTCCGGCTGTTCAATGCAGCCCCCACGAAGGAAAATAGTCCCAAATTAAAGTCCACATACTGTTGCAAAGCAGTATCGGTCTGGTCTATGTCATCCAGAACAACAGTCCGCTTAACCCTATTCAGGACAAAATCATGATACAAGGTATAATCATTGTGATACATTGGTGGGGCAATGAATACAGGAGGTAGCACAAACGATACGTAGCACGTGCCCAACCATCCTAATGGAAGCTGATGGTAACCCTTCGTTCCACAAATAAAATATGTGTTTCGTGATGCTACAAATGAGATGCCATTCGGGCTATCAAAAGTAAGAGTAGTGTTACATTCGCTTTTCCCCACTGCAATCGAACCCTTATTCCTAATACACAAATCGGCTTTAGTAGAAATGACATTAATGACATGTGCGCTGGATACATTAATATTTCTTTGATTACTATACACACGCGGGGCAGACACGTTGTCGGGCCTGTACTCTTCCCATTCAAATCGAGTACCCTCAGCCCGTGGAAACCCATCCTTGTCATGGGAACATACTTTATTCAAACGGAAAAGCACCCCCCCTTTGGTTGGCCATCTCAAAGTAAAGAGGAGGGTGTACCAGGCGTAGCATGATCCATTATGTGAAAACGGGAGTGGAATGAGTGGGGTTCCCCCTCTCTTCTGGTGCCCCGGCAACATCCCACACACCCAGCAATTCGATGTATTGGTCATATTATGTGTGTGATGAAGAATCTGAATAAAACTGTTATTCAGATAGGTTTGCCGATGTCGTTCTTCATGATAGGGTAATGTAAAGTGAAAATGTTCAGATGGAGCCGGGGTAGTCGGCAGCAAATGTTCACGTGCAGGCACCACAAGTTCAACTACCCAGGCTATTACAGCTATCACCACAATAGTCAGAACAAAGAGAATGGCACCTAATATTCGTTTATCTCGTGATGCCGTTGATGCCATAGTTCAGGAATGTTCGTGCAAAGTCTCAAATAGCACAAATTGTTCACAGAGTCTCAGATACATGTGCGTGTATACCTAAAAAAGAAAAATGCGGTGCTGAACTCCGAGGTAGCCGTTGTTTTCTTCTCCGGGCCAAGACGGGTGTCGCTACACTGGCAGAACTGATCCCCCCCCCTTGGAATTCCCGGTTTCCGTTTCACAAACCTGGAGCGGTAACCAACCAGTCACTAATAAAAAACAAAAATCTTCTTATCGAGGACGCAGGTTGTAGCGCTCTCGTCCGGCAACAGCGTGGTCCAGGAAGGCTCCCTCAACTTTGGCCGACGTCACAGCTGGGCTCTTTTCTTTCTCCAAAATCTCTTTGTAGTCGGTCAGCACAGCAGGAGTCACCAGATCCGGAGAGACACGGCGGCAGTGTGTCGAATGCACCCACCGCTTCCTGTTGGTCACTCGTACGGCAGTTCGGGTTGCAAGGAGGACCTGTTCGGGGCCCTTCCACCTGGGCTCCAGACTGCTCGCTCTCTCAAACGACCGAATCATCACGTGGTCACCAGGGCGGAGATCATGGCCCTCTCCAGTAGAGTTGTCAGGGAGCGCTTCTCGAACCTGTTGATGAATAGAAAGCAAATCATTTGTTAATCGTGCCAAATAGTCGTTCATCATAACACAAGGCACATCATGTATTAATCGCGGCTTAGGCACCCCCCCAGATATTCATGGGGCACCCAAACACCACCTCGTAGGGTGTAAGGCCAGTTCGTGAATGGGGTACTGATCTAAGAGAGAGCAGTGCTAGCGGCAAAGCGTCTGGCCACTTCAACGATGTAGACGCCACAATTTTGGCCAGCTTAAGTTTCAACGTAGCATTGTACCGCTCAACCAGACCTGCCGACTGAGGGTGGAATACAGCGTGGAACTTCTGCTGAATCCCTAACCCCTTCAGTACATACTCCACAATCTTTCCAACAAAATGAGGCCCATTATCGCTCCACAGAAATTTGCAAACTCCAAAGCGAGGAAAGAATTCCTTAAGCAACACCTTAGCTGTTGTCAAAGCCGTATTGTCTTTCGTGGGGAAGGCCTCAACCCATTTGCTAAAGGCACATACCACCACTAGGACGTACTTCAGGTTGTTGCAGCGCTCGATTTGGATGTAATCCATTTGGAGTACCTCAAATGGTGCAGAAGGTGGAACGAACCCTCCTTTCGGAGTATGGGTCCCCTTTCCAGGATTGTGTTGTAAACAAACCAGGCAGGTCTGCACTACTCTCTTCGCAGTATTAGCAATCTCAGGATGTTCCCAAACTCGTGTTAACAGCCGAGTGATTGCAAGAGCTCCGACATGCGCCAGTCCATGTGTCATCTGGACCATCGCCTTCAAGTAAGCCGCAGGCAATTTCCATTTCTCCATGTCTTTGCTTCTCCAACAACCCTCGTCATCTAGTACCCCATCTGCTGCCCATGCCGCAAGTTCAGATTCAGTAGCTGATTTTTGAATGTCCAATATTTCTGCTCTAGCATCACTCCATCCCTCAGCCTGCGATTGTATCACATACATGGGGGAGCTAGTTTGGGACATAGCCGTTTGTCGCGCTATGCTGTCTGCAAAGGCATTTCCTTGGCCCACTTTATCCGTGATCTTTTTGTGGGCACTGCATTTTACTATCGCTACTTTCTTTGGGCCAAGCAACGCGTTTAGGAGATCACGCACTAGCTCTCCGTGCATAATGTGTTCTCCGTGAGATGTCAAAAACCCACGTTCTCTCCAGAGTAGCCCGAAGTCATGTGCCACTCCGAAGGCGTACCGGCTGTCTGTGTATATGTTCACACATAGACCAGCACTCAGTTCGCAGGCTCTTGTTAAGGCTATCAGCTCTGCTGCCTGAGCCGATTTTTGTGGTATCCTAGCTGTTTCTACCACTGTCTTAAGTGTCGTGATCGCATAGGCTGCGGAAGTCGTACCATCTGGCAGCCTTAAACACGATCCATCAACCCACAGTTCCCCATCCACATCTGGAAGTGGCACATCCTGTAAGTCGACACGACCCTTTGTCTGTTCCTCGGTCAGGAAAACACAATCGTGATGTTTTTCTTCCTGACCCTCCTCGGCCGGATAGGGCAATAAAGTGGCAGGGTTCAAAGTAGCGCATCTTTTCAGTGTAATATGTGGCGCCAAAAGTGTCAGCTCATATCCTGTTAGCCGTGCACTCGTGAGGTATTGGGTCTTTGTTTGGTTTAGCAGAGCATCTACTGCATGAGGAACTAACACCAGCAGTTTGTGCGATAACACTATTCCCTCACTCTGTCGTATGGCTACTGCCGTTGCTGCTACCGCTCGAAAACACCCAGGCAACCCTCGTGCTACAGGATCCAGAATGGCAGAGAAGTATGCACATGGTCTCTGCTTATCCCCGTGTAGTTGCACTAACACTGACAACGCGCACCCATCATTCTCGTGCACGTACAATGTGAAAAGTTTCGTGTAGTCTGGTGTGCCTAACATGGGTGCGGAACAAAGGGCCTGCCTCAACTGTTCAAAAGCCTTCTGACATTCATCCGTCCATTCTAAGGGCATTGGGGTAGCTTTGGACAATAACGCTAGCAAGGGTTTTATGATGTGTGAAAAACCCATGATCCACTGTCTACAAAAGGATGTCAACCCTATGAAGGCACGTACATCTCTCTGCGTGCAGGGGACTGGTGTGTCTAAAATTGCTTGAATTCGATCAGATGTTAATGCACGCCCCTCCTTAGACAACAGATGACCGAGGTAGGTCACCTGAGGTCTACAGTATTGAAGCTTTTTCTTCGAAACCTTATGATTGTTCTGTGCCAAAAAGGAAAGCAACGCAAGTGTACTTTCTTCACATTGTGCATAAGAGTCAGCAGAAAGCAGAAGGTCATCCACGTACTGGATGAGAGCAACGTGAGACTGCAATTTAAAGGAATCTAGCTGCCTTTTCAAAGCCTGGCTGTAGATGCTAGGGCTTTCAGTATAGCCTTGGGGAACACGACAAAATCTATACGATTTATTATTTAACGTGAAGCCAAACAAGTATCTGCTATCAGGATGAACAGGGATGGAAAAGAACGCATTTTCAAATCAATTACACTAAACGTGGTGGCCGTGGGTGGGACCAATGTAAGCAAGGTCGTAATATCAGATACCACCGGGTATTGGGGGATGACAATTTTGTTGATCTCTCGCAAGTCAATAATAAAGCGATAGACTTTGTCGTCAGTATCTCTCTTAAGGATCGGAAGAATAGGACTGTTGCAAACATTATAAGGGACCTCCTCCACAACCCCTGCAGAAATTAAATCCTGAACAATATGCGTCAATGCAATTTCACCTTCTCTCGAGATCTTATACTGTGGCACTCGTGGTAGAGGGGCCCCCTCCTTAACAGTAATGAGTATTGGTGGAATACGAATCTCTCCCACATCCGTATCTGAAGTTGCCCATAACGTATGCGGTAGAGAGGCCAAAGCTGGAATATCTAAGATGGCGTAAAACCTGTCGGGGTCAGGATAATTGTCATTCAGGATAACCCGCACTCCCTCAGGAGCGCACCGTATCGTTGCTCGAAAATATTTAAGCAAATCAATACCCAGGATATTATCTGGTGTATGGGGTGATAACAAAAATTGACCAAAACTGAAATATTTGTCAAGACATAGTGCAAGGGGCTTTGACAATGGGCTAGGGGAGGGTGTGCCATCGAACCCTACACATGTAATCATTTCGCCAGACAGGGGAGCCTCGGAACCAAGTTTTTCGACAAAGCGCTACGTGTAGCTCCTGTGTCGACTAGAAATTGATCAGTAGAACCCAGAATACCCGCTGTTACATATGGACCCTGCTGATCTACCGGCACTTCAACTGATTCCTTACCCCATCCTACGCAGTCCTATGCATGCACATAATCCTGGTGCTCCACATTCTCACCCTCCGAAATCTGATATTGATTTCGTCTATCAAACGTGTTTCGCTCATCCTGGCCACGGCCCCTCTCCTCAACCCTTCCACGATCACTTCCGCCACCTCTCGCTCCCGTATAACCTCCTCTCGACCTACCACCTCCTCGACCACGCTGACTACGCTGCTCACGAAGTACCGGACAATCATCAGCCCAATGCCCAAACTCCTTACAATAAGCACACTGATCCTCCGCTATATCCGTACGACCATACGACGTATTCCCTCCACCTCGTCTACCTCTATCATTCCCTCTACCCTGTGTTCCCCGAACCTGCGCCAACATCACCTTCGTTTTCAATTCCTTCGCCTTTTTCTCAACACTTTCTTTAGCCTCCAATTCCTGCCGCTCATAATACTGAGCCATAGTTAACAAATACGCAGGGGTCGCCGTGGCCCAGGAACTTTCACTCGATTTCAATCGTTTTGCAATCTCCGGTAGGAGATTAGCCACATACTTATCTACAAACAAATGCCGACCCGTATCGTCTGTTAAAGATTGACCACTGTAATCATGGAATGCCTCCTCGAAGCGTGTAAAGAAATCTGAAACCGTTTCATCGGGTTTCTGTTTGCACGAAGTTAACATAGTCCAATCGATCTTTTTAGAGGGAACAAGCGTCTTTAATTTAATCAAGATAGCTGCCGGAAGATCTAGAATTAACTGACAAGGCTTACATGCCGGTTCCCTATCTAAATCGGCAGCATTGATCTCTTTCCATGTGGCACCCAATATTGTTTCATCATTATTTTTACGAATTTGCCTCCACATACCAGGTGGTAGAATGAGTCCAAAAAACAAATCTATATCAACAAGAGTCATCACACAAGACGAAATAGCCCCTTCCACCCCTTCATAAAATGCCGCCGGATTTTTCCGAAGGTCAGGTAGAGAATTTTTCAATGCCATAACATCTGCTCTATTCCAGGGCGTGTACACCCAATTGTATACAAAATACCCCTTCGCATCCTTTGACAATTTATCCTCATCCGTACCTTGCACTTTAGGAGGGACATACAAAGGTGCAGCTTCACGCATAGGCATAACATGCAATGCAGAACTCTTATCTGAACCACGGAGAGAACACTGTTTAATCTGCTCGTCAGGCTCCGACTCAGCCTCCTTTTGCCTCCTCTTTCGCTCCTCCCGCAATCTGGTCGTTTCATCCCGCAGCTGGATCAGTTGCTTGAAAAGGTCATCAACATCTGAAAGATCAAATACACCTTTAACCAAATTCTCACGATGCACTGACACAGATTTAGGTTCTAGCGTGTCTGAAAGTTCTCGATACGCGGTAACAACTTCATCCGCCAAACTAGACAAAAAATACATTAATTCAAGATCCGACCATGCGCTCTTCTCCGCAATCAACTCATCCTGAGAAACACATTTCTTATGCACTTTACGAGCCCAACTGCGTAAATGTGCAGACCTCGCCGCAGTAAACCTGAGAGCGGATACACCCTTCTGGTCCGACTTATCCTGTCCATCATCCTCCGAATCTGCAGCTGGAGCCGTCGGCGAAACGTACGGAGGCGGTGACCGATCTAGCAATGAAAAATCATCAGTTTCATTATTAAGGACAGGATAAAGCAGTCGGCGAATAGGAAATTGACCAGTCGTTTGCAATTTACGTTCCCGTTCCTCCCTTTCTTTCTTCTCCTGAGCCTCTTTTTCCTCAAGCTGTAAAGCCTTATCCCGAGCAGCCTTGCGCTGCTCTTTGTCCGCCAAGGCAACTTCACGCTTCATTCGCTCACGCACCGCTTTCTCCCACATTCGCACACAATCAAACATGTTTTGTCTAGACCTGCGTTGAAACAAACATTGCTCCACAAACTGTACTTTTCGTAAATCGAACGACCCATGTAGAGGCCATTGCAATTCGGGATCAGCCTTTGTATACTTATGCCATAATTTGCTGTACATAATAGGGGGAAGGCCAAATTTTATGTACATCTCGCGATTTGGTGTTCCTTCTGGGGGAGCCGGCTGTGCTTCCGCTAACCTAATTGTGGTACCATTTCCAAGACAGCACATCCCTCGGAGTGTGCTGAAAACAGGCATGTTCAAAAAGTATCACGAAAGCGTGACACCGTACAAAATGGCACTTACAGTACTTCACACAAATGTGCCGCTCAGAGGAAAAAAACAAAGTTAGAGAAACATCTCTACATGCCTGCCTATGTGAAGTGCACTACACATATAAGTTCAAAGATCACAAAGTCACAATGTTAGCTAACTCAAATCAAAACGTAGATCGTAGGACTTCGGCAAGCGTCCGAGGACTACCTTACCGATCACAAATCATAGAACTTCAGTAAGCGTCCGAAGACTACCTTACCGAACACAAATCTTACCCAAATTCTCAAATGTCCAGATTCCAACTGCCAAGGTCTTGTAATCAAATCAGCCAAACGGCACTTTCCCAGCAACGCAGACACTCGAAAACTCAGTCGGAGACCGGCGCCACCTGGAAGGTCAGATCGGAAGGAAAGGAAGAAACACCGTGGGAGCCAAGACTCGGGTCACTCAGTGGCAGCGCGCGTCCATGGCGAGTTTCCAAGCCTTCGTCACGACCTCTCCTTCGGGCATCCGAGTCGCCGATGAGTCCCTGGTCGTGGTCGCCAATTTGAAGTAATCAGGGTTCCCAAGGCCTACATGCTCCGAAGACAACCCACTTACACTCAAGAACTGTTGGCATGGAAACTGTAAAAGGCAAAGAACAAATTTATTAAGACCCCATGGGGTGGTGGTACACTCAAACAGCACCCTTCGGTAATGCAAGAGGTATCACACCGAACACCGGTGTGACCCCGATTTATATACAGTTTTGGGGCAATAAAAGATAGGCGGCACAAGTTAGAACACATTTAGGTACATATATGGTCATGTTTTGAAACACTGCCAGCTCATTGGAGGGGGCACAACTCCGCTGGTCAGTTTGGCGCACATTCCTAAAGGCTTACTGGTCAGTTGGGACTGCGCATGTGCAAGCTTGACCAGTACTAAAAATAGCCTGTTGCTGGGCAGACTGAAGTGGTCAGTGGAACGGACAACGGACTAAAGGGCACGCCGGCCACGAGGCCGCTTATGGTCTAAGATGGCCGCCGCAACCTTCAAAATGGCGTTTTCATATATAGCCAAGTTAAGGAGGACAACGTGTAGTTTCAGCTAATCGCTAACGCGGCCATGCCAATTACGACAACCCCTTGCGACCTTCTAGCTTTACTGCGGTCCTCGTGGTCATCAACACCAGCTTTGGCTGCTTCCATCTGGGTTCCAGAGTGCTTGATCTGCCGAAATTTCGAACGTAGACGTATTCTCCTGGAACGATTTCATGCGGTTTTACTTGAGTGTTGTCCGGGAAGGCAGCCGCAACCTGTGAACGACAAGATTGTAGTGCAGACATCAAGGAAGCTAGGTAATCTGTCAGCATATTACTATCGACATTGGATATCTTACGAGGCATAGGCGTACCCCACATATTGGGAGGTCGGCCGAAGACTACCTCATAGGGAGATAGTCCGTTTCTGGAATGAGCTACCATGCGCATATAAAAGAGGGCAACTGGCAGGGCTACTATCCAATCTACACCTTTTTCTGCACAGATCTCAGCTAATCGTGTTTTCAGAGTCTGGTTGTGTCGTTCGACCAAACCAGCTGCTTCGGGATGTCGTACACAGTGAAATTTCCACTGGTAACCTAACAGGAGTGATACCTGTTTCATAAGCTCGGACGAGAATGTCTGTCCATTATCTGAGTACACGACACGGGGCAAGCCGTATCGCGGGAAAAATTCACGAACCAACTGCTTGGCAGTGGTCGCGGCAGTGTAATCTGGGACTGGATATGCTTCTGTCCATCTGGAAAGGGCACATACAACTACGAGGACATATTTGAATCCTCTACATCTGTCCATCTGGATATAATCCATCTGGAGGACTTCAAAAGGATGGTCAGGAGGATGGAATCCACCTTGTTCCACGGGAATGCCTTTGCCTGGATTGAACTGACAACAGATCATGCAGGTATGCTCGTTCTGTTTTGCTGCTGCTCGTAAATGCTTGTTAAACCATAGATTCTGAATGCTGTCTAACATGGCTTGTTCTCCTAAGTGTGCTGGACTATGTGCTGTGTTAATGATCACTTGAACCATAGAGTCGGGGAGGAACCATGTGGCTCTTCCCTTCGTCGTCCATCCCTGATCTGTCTGGATCCCTCCTTGTTCAGTCCATTTCTTGATTTCGTCTGGAGTGGCATCTGTCTGTATGTCGAGTACATCTAGAGTGCGATCCTTCACTGTCATACAATGTGTCTGTGTTGGTACTTCGCCGGCGATGTACTGCAGGCCTTGACCCCTTCTACAGCCGTGACGGAACCAGTGCACTCCTGCGGGTTTTCCTGCTATCTCCCTCAGGCCCTCGGAGTAGACGGAGACTGCGACCCGGCATCCAGACGAGGCGGTGAGGAATGCGGAGGATCCCGATCAGAGCCCCAAGTCGAGAGAGCAAGGTCTGATGTATCCAGAGGCCCATCTGTTCCGAAGCGCATGCGTAGGAGAAATCGTAGCCTGACGCAGTCCAGTCCAGTCCAGTTTCCGAGGCCTTCAGTTTCTGCTTCCCGGTGAGTACCGTTATTGGGAACGCATCTAGACGGGTGCATTAATTTGTGCCCGGTCAAGACAGGTCTGGGTACACAGACCTGGTCCAGACGTGTTCACTTAGGTGAATACGGTACGACGTGTCTCTTTATGGGACCAGTATGTCTGTACTGTTCTAGCAGTGCATCAAGTAATTCAGTATTCTAGATCTCGGGAATTCTTCAGTATTGTGTTTTATGTACTAGGCAATATCTGTTCGAAAAATGTTTTAAGGTGTTTTCATGTCGTGGTATGAATGATTGTTTGCAATTCATTACTGTGTTTATTGTGTTCACGTTCAAATCAGTCCAATTATGCCACTGTTCTCGAAATTACGTCAGATAGGAACCAGGAAAGGGATACTCGAAGAAGCAGTTCCCGTCCCGCCTAGGGACACTCCCAGACATTTTATGTACCATAAGCATGGCTTAGATGCCATACTGTACCTAGATTTGTGGGTGGATTATACTAAGGATCTGGAAGAGAAGTATAGATGGCCTGTCTCAGGGACATGGGATGCTGATTGCATCATGAGAGTAGAAGAAGCATTATGGAAAAAGAAAGCCAGACAATCCCAGAAAGATGCCATAGAATTATGGCGTAAAGAAGCACATAGAAGAACAGAGAAAGAAATCAGGAAAGCAGAGAGAAGTAGAGAAGAATCCGAAAAAGCTAGAGAAAGGGAGTTACTAGAAGAAGGAGAACGAGTCAGAATAGAACAACAAGACAGACAAAGAAATGCCCTTATTACAGGTCTGTATCCTGTTCTCGCCGAGGGCCTGCCCAAGGCGATCCCGGAAGTATCACGTAACTTGCCACCACCATTGGTCCCGACTAAAGCCCGTCATAAACAGACCGCAGCAGACATTTTCCTTTCTTCCTATTTAGATGATGTAGCTCCAGCATATACTAATGTACACGTACCACCTGCTAATAATGCACATCAGCCTATTCAGTCTGTTCAAGCCAGGACACCTCCACCTCTTCAAGACTCGCTTCCCGCACCTATTGTCACTTCCCCTACTGCTACTGTTCCTCCTGCTATTGGTCCTACCAATCCTTTTTCGACAGATGCAACCCAGAGTCCACCTCCGTTACGTATACCTACTCTACCCGCTATGACACCAGTAGTTACAACACAGCCAATTCATGTCTTCGCTTCCGCTTCAGGAGGCGCAACAGGAGGTCTCCCTGTCACCCCGCCTCAAGTAAAGCGACTGACGCTTAGAGAGTTAGCATTACAACGTACACCCAGAGCAGCGACATTCGCAACCCTTAAACAGTACATTACAGATTGCAGATATGATCCAGTACCAGGCGAAGACGATATGATGCTATTTTCACTACGTTTACGACGAGTCACAAACTATCTGACTATTCTACCACATATGGAAGAACATCTAGATAATATATACAATTTCATTAGAACAGGGGAAAGACCAGAATGCATTCACGAAGCCATGTCTCTTTATGGGACCAGTATGTCTGTACTGTTCTAGCAGTGCATCAAGTAATTCAGTATTCTAGATCTCGGGAATTCTTCAGTATTGTGTTTTATGTACTAGGCAATATCTGTTCGAAAAATGTTTTAAGGTGTTTTCATGTCGTGGTATGAATGATTGTTTGCAATTCATTACTGTGTTTATTGTGTTCACGTTCAAATCAGTCCAATTATGCCACTGTTCTCGAAATTACGTCAGATAGGAACCAGGAAAGGGATACTCGAAGAAGCAGTTCCCGTCCCGCCTAGGGACACTCCCAGACATTTTATGTACCATAAGCATGGCTTAGATGCCATACTGTACCTAGATTTGTGGGTGGATTATACTAAGGATCTGGAAGAGAAGTATAGATGGCCTGTCTCAGGGACATGGGATGCTGATTGCATCATGAGAGTAGAAGAAGCATTATGGAAAAAGAAAGCCAGACAATCCCAGAAAGATGCCATAGAATTATGGCGTAAAGAAGCACATAGAAGAACAGAGAAAGAAATCAGGAAAGCAGAGAGAAGTAGAGAAGAATCCGAAAAAGCTAGAGAAAGGGAGTTACTAGAAGAAGGAGAACGAGTCAGAATAGAACAACAAGACAGACAAAGAAATGCCCTTATTACAGGTCTGTATCCTGTTCTCGCCGAGGGCCTGCCCAAGGCGATCCCGGAAGTATCACGTAACTTGCCACCACCATTGGTCCCGACTAAAGCCCGTCATAAACAGACCGCAGCAGACATTTTCCTTTCTTCCTATTTAGATGATGTAGCTCCAGCATATACTAATGTACACGTACCACCTGCTAATAATGCACATCAGCCTATTCAGTCTGTTCAAGCCAGGACACCTCCACCTATTCAAGACTCGCTTCCCGCACCTATTGTCACTTCCCCTACTGCTACTGTTCCTCCTGCTATTGGTCCTACCAATCCTTTTTCGACAGATGCAACCCAGAGTCCACCTCCGTTACGTATACCTACTCTACCCGCTATGACACCAGTAGTTACAACACAGCCAATTCATGTCTTCGCTTCCGCTTCAGGAGGCGCAACAGGAGGTCTCCCTGTCACCCCGCCTCAAGTAAAGCGACTGACGCTTAGAGAGTTAGCATTACAACGTACACCCAGAGCAGCGACATTCGCAACCCTTAAACAGTACATTACAGATTGCAGATATGATCCAGTACCAGGCGAAGACGATATGATGCTATTTTCACTACGTTTACGACGAGTCACAAACTATCTGACTATTCTACCACATATGGAAGAACATCTAGATAATATATACAATTTCATTAGAACAGGGGAAAGACCAGAATGCATTCACGAAGCCATGGCACATAATAAGGTTGAGACACAGAAAATGATTCTACAGTTTTTGATAAATTGTTTGATAAGGGAGCGAGATCGGCCAGGCACAACCAAAGAAGAAATGGATATCCTGATTAATTGGAGTAACAATATAGCTGATGGTAAACATAAGACACAAGGTTGTATAGAATCCATGTACAGAAAGATCCGTAAAGAAAGTGTACTAATGAACGACAGGGAAAACGCAGCTAGGGCTAGGGCCGAGAAAGAGGATGAAACCACAGAAGAGGACGAGTTAGATGATACAGAAGAAAACAGAGATATGATAGCGTACGTAGGTAGAGCAAGACCTTTTGACAGACCCATACGCCTAGAAAGCAAGAAACGTTTTCTTTCTCCCATACCAGAACAATGTTCTCTTGAGCATTTATTCCAAGCCACTGATGAAGTACTGAAACAACGAATAGGTTACAGTGAACTTAGTACCATGAGTGAACAAGAACTAGCACGATCAGCAGTACAGTGGGCTGAAAATAACAGCGTATATAAAGATGATTCAGTAGCGCAAACATTTTTGAATCTTTCTCCAACCGAACAACGCTTAGCTGGAATGTACATGATCCAGCATCTCATTACACTATATGAGAGTCAGCATTCTGATCCAGGTCCCCTATATAATATTTTAGACAAGTTACTCCTAGGTAGATGGAGAGGCCTAGGTACCGATTTAATTAATTTCATTCTAGAACAACGACACAAATACAGAACATTTCTGACTCCACATTTCGTTCCTGTTCCACCCCCAGTAAGGAAAACATTTTATATTGACAGACAGAATCCCTTACAAGAAGTTCATCCCGTCCAGGCCCCAGGGGGTGAGCTTCGACGCGTATTCGTATACACACCCTTAAGCAAAATGGAACTATTGGAAATGAAGAAAATAGTGCCTTGTCATGATAAAGATCCGGCTGGGTTTCACCGTGAATTAAAAGACATGCTACTCATGGGGGATTATACATATCCCGATATTCTTAAAATGTTAAAGGTACTGTTGCCAGCCGGTATTTACGAAAAACTTAAAGAAAAAGAATGGGAGGTGGGAGATAAAAAGATTATCTGGACTGAATTAGAAAACGAAGAAAATACACGAATTCCAGGGACTGGTCTCGGGGACAAAACTAAAGCATTACCAGGATTATTACTACAGGTCTTGCCGAGGTTATTGGCAATTAAAAAGGAAGACTGGGATGCCATCTCAGCCTGCAAACAGAAACAAGACGAAGACACTAGTGATTTTTATTCTAGATTCAATAAATGTTTTATTATTAATAGTGGCCTGAAAACAAGTAGTGAATCATATCCACATCTTTTTGTGACCAAACTAGTCGAGAATTCCTTACCCCAAGTTAAAAATAGAGTTCTAAAAGTCGAGAGTACATGGCAAGCAAATACCCCTTCTCAAATGTTACAAATGTTACAGTACCATCAGAACCGAATTAGAGAGGAACATAATCATGAACAGAGACGTATGAAAGATACGAAAATGAAAGTACTAGTAGCTCAGCCTGTTCCAGCAGACGGTCAGAAAAAGGGTACAGCACCGCCAGGTCATTCTGCAGCTCCCATTAAAGGGAATTGCAACTATTGTAAACAGCCAGGTCATTATATAAACGAATGTACCGTTCTGAAATATAATATTGCTACCGGCAGGACGAAAGAAAGACCGCGTCCTCCTAGACAAGAACATGTTCCACAGCATATTCCACAGAACACGCAACCTCCGCAGCAAGCACAACAGACAGTAGCTGTACCCCAACCCCAACCTATTGCTGCCACGCAACATGTCACGCAACAAATGTACCAGTATGCACAGTCAGATTACCCCGATTATCAGCAGTACTCATGAAACAGCCTAGAGAGGGAGGTTGGCTTGCCTCTTATTGAGGTTCCTGTAGATCAAGAGGGTCCCTAGGTACATAGTCAGGTATTAGGGAAAGACAGAACATTTTTGATTGACACAGGGGCGAGCAGAACTACCATCAGTCATGACGAGGTTCCAGGGGCACCCCTCTCAGGCTCACAGAATGTTTCCCTGGGTTTTTCAGGAAAGCCTATTGTTAACGAAGTGTCAAAGACAGTTTCCCTAGAAGTTGGTCCATTGTCCCGTACTACAGACTTGTTACTTACGAAAGCATGTCCTGAAAATCTGCTTGGTATTAAAACGTTGAAAGCTCTAGGAGCAGTAATATGTAGTTCTCCGGAAGGGGTGAGATTGTTCTTACGTGATTTCAAAGGTCATTATGTGTTACGAGATTTTGATCCAAGATTGCAAAATGTACCAGCGCATTTATGGGCACAAGGTCCAACTGATGTAGGTTGTATGCACATTACACCTTATCGTGTTACACTCAAGCAAGGAGTTGTACTACCCCGAATCCGACAATACGAATTGCCCCCCGAGGCTGTAGCAGCCTTACTGAAAATTATTGACGAACTTTGGAGTGCAGCGGCTTTCACCTAGTTTAAGTACAGATTATAAGAGAAGTAGGAATGTTGGATAACACACGTGATCTTAACAGATTGAAAGTGACATCTTGGAATGTGTGGGGTCTGAATAACCTTAGGACAAAAAGGCAGATCCTAGGTTAACTAGATAGACACTACATCACAGTCGCTCTGCTACAGGACACACACTTGAATCCCGGAACTACACCCCAGTTTGCTTCGAGATGGGCCTCACACCGTTGATTTGCATTATATTCGGGATACTCCCGGAGAGTACAAAACAATAGTTGATGGACAGAATGCAGAACAATGTCATACAATCCCCCCAGTACAGAGATCTGGCCCTAAATCCATCATTTGTTTGCACTGCACACCACCCCAGTGCAGACATGGCCATATGCAAATCAGCCTTGACCCTGTGCCTCATGGGAACAGTCCAGCCCGAACTGCAAAGCCATGTCTTTCCTGGACCGGAATCAAGTATCCTAGGACCGGTTTCTGGCTATCAGCCATCTTCAGCCAGGATAGCTTGACTCCAGTGGTGTGGAGAGCATGAGACTCATGTCTGGGCATACCCATCCCACTTGGGGTGACAAATGCAAAACAACAGTTGATGGACAGAATGCAGAACAATGTCATACATTCACCCCAGTACAGAGATCTGGGCCTAAATCCATCGTTTTTTTGCACTCCACACCACCCCAGTCCAGACATGGCCATATGCAAATCAGCCTTGACCCTGTGCCTCATGGGAACAGTCCAGCCCGAACTGCCAAGCCATGTCTTTCCTGGACCGGAATCAAGCATCCTAGGACCGGTTTCTGGCTATCACCCTACTTCTGCCAGGATAGCGTGACTCCAGTGGTTTGGAGAGCATGGGACTCACGTTTGAGCATTCCTATCCCACTTGGGTTGACAAATGCAAAACAACTGTTGAAGGACAGAATGCGGAACAATGTCATACATTCACCCCAGTACAGAGATCTGTGCCTAAATCCATCGTTTTTTTTGCACTCCACACCACCCCAGTTCAGACATGGCCATATGCAAATCAGCCTTGACCCTGTGCCTCATGGGAACAGTCCAGCCCGAACTGCCAAGCCATGTCTTTCCTGGACCGGAATCAAGCATCCTAGGACCAGTTTCTGGCTATCAGCCGTCTTCAGCCAGGATAGATTGACTCCAGTGTTGTGGAGAGCATGGGACTCACGTCTGAGCATACCCATCCCACTTGGGGTGACAAATGCAAAACAACAGTTGATGGAAAGAATACAGAACAATGTCAGACATTCACCCCAGTACAGAGATTTGGGCCTAAATCCATTGTTGTTTTGCCCTCCACACAACCCCAGTTCAGACATGGCCCTATGCAAATCAGCCTTGACCCTGTGCCTCATGGGAACAGTCCAGCCTGAACTGCCAAGCCATGTCTTTCCTGGACTGGAATCAAGCATCCTAGGACCGGTTTCAGGCTATCAGGCGTTTTCAGCCAGGATAGCTTGACTCCAGTGGTGTGGAGAGCATGAGACTCACGTCTGAGCATTCCCAACCCACTTGGGGTGACAAATGCAAAACAACAGTTGATGGACAGAATGCAGAACAATGTCATGAATTCACCCCAGTACAGAGATCTGGGCCTAAAACCATCATTTTTTTGCACTCCACACCACCCCAGTTCAGACATGGCCATATGCAAATCAGCCTTGACCCTGTGCCTCATGGGAACAGTCCAGCTCGAACTGCTAAGCCATGTCTTTCCTGGACCAGAATCAAACATCCTTGGACTGGTTTCTGGCTATCAGCCATCTTCAGCCAGGATAGCTTGACTCCAGTGGTGTGGAGAGCATGAGACTCACGTCTGAGCATACCCATCCCACTTGGGGTGACAAATGCAAAACAACAGTTGATGGAAAGAATACAGAACAATGTCAGACATTCACCCCAGTACAGAGATTTGGGCCTAAATCCATTGTTGTTTTGCCCTCCACACAACCCCAGTTCAGACATGGCCCTATGCAAATCAGCCTTGACCTTGTGCCTCATGGGAACAGTCCAGCCCGAACTGCCAAGCCATGTCTTTCCTGGACTGGAATCAAGCATCCTAGGACCGGTTTCAGGCTATCAGCCGTTTTCAGCCAGGATAGCTTGACTCCAGTGGTGTGGAGAGCATGAGACTCACGTCTGAGCATTCCCAACCCACTTGGGGTGACAAATGCAAAACAACAGTTGATGGACAGAATGCGGAACAATGTCATGAATTCACCCCAGTACAGAGATCTGGGCCTAAAACCATCATTTTTTTGCACTCCACACCACCCCAGTTCAGACATGGCCATATGCAAATCAGCCTTGACCCTGTGCCTCATGGGAACAGTCCAGCTCGAACTGCTAAGCCATGTCTTTCCTGGACCAGAATCAAACATCCTAGGACCGGTTTCTGGCTATCAGCCATCTTCAGCCAGGATAGCTTGACTCCAGTGGTGTGGAGAGCATGAGAATCACGTCTGCGCATACCCATCCCACTTGGGGTGACAAATGCAAAACAACAGTTGATGGACAGAATGCAGAACAATGTTATACATTCACCCCAGTACAGAGATCTGGGCCTAAATCCATAGTTTTTTTGCACTCCACACCACCCCAGTCCAGACATGGCCATATGCAAATCAGCCTTGACCCTGTGCCTCATGGGTACAGTCCAGCCCGAACTGCCAAGCCATGTCTTTCCTGGACCGGAATCAAGCATCCTAGGACCGGTTTCTGGCTATCAGCCGTCTTCAGCCAGGATAGCATGACTCCAGTGGTGTGGAGAGCATGGGACTCACGTCTGAGCATACCCATCCCACTTGGGTTGACAAATGCAAAACAACAGTTGATGGACAGAATGGTGAACAATGTCATACATTCACCCCAGTACAGGGATCTGGGCCTAAATCCATCGTTTTTTGCACTCCACATCACCCCAGTGCAGACATAGCCATAAGCAAATCAGCCTTGACCCTGTCTGTGCCTCATAGGAACAGTCCAGCCCGAACTGCCAAGCCATGACTTTCCTGGACCGGAATCAAGTATCCTGGGACCGGTTTCTGGCTATCAGCCGTCTTCAGCCAGGATAGCTTGACTCCAGTGGTGTGGAGAGCATGGGACTCAGGTCTGAGCATACCCATCCCACTTGGGGTGACAAATGCAAAACAACAGTTGATGGACAGAATGCAGAACAATGTCATACATTCACCCCAGTACAGAGATCTGCGCCTAAATCCATTGTTAATTTTCACTCCACACCACCCCAGTTCAGACATGGCCATATGCAAATCAGCCTTGACCCTCTGCCTCATGGGAACAGTCCAGCCCAAACTGCGAATCCATTTCTTTCCTGACCGGAATCAAGCATCCTAAGACTGGTTTCTGGCTATCAGCCGTCTTCAGCCAGGATAGCTTGACTCCAGTGGTGTGGAGAGCATGGGACTCAGGTCTGAGCATACCCATCCCACTTGGGGTGACAAATGCAAAACAACAGTTGGTGGACAGAATGCAGAACAACATCATACATTCACCCCAGTACAGAGATCTGGGCCTAAATCCATATTTTTTTGCACTCCACACCACTCCAGTTCAGACATGGCCATATGCAAATCAGCCTTGACCCTGTGCGTCATGGGTACAGTCCAGCCCGAACTGCCAAGCCATGTCTTTCCTGGACCGGAATCAAGCATCCTAGGACCGGTTTCTGGCTATCAGCTGTCTTCAGCCAGGATAGCTTGACTCCAGTGGTGTGGAGAGCATTGGACTCACGTCTGAGCATACCCATCCCACTTGGGTTGACAAATGCAAAACAACAGTTGATGGACAGAATGGTAAACAATGTCATACATTCACCCCAGTACAGGGATCTGGGACTAAATCCATCGTTTTATTGCACTCCACACCACCCCAGTCCAGACATGGCCATATGCAAATCAGCCATGACCCTGTGCCTCATGGGAACAGTCCAGCCCGAACTGCCAAGCCAAGTCTTTCCTGGACCGGAATCAAGCATCCTAAGACTGGTTTCTGGCTATCAGCCGTCTTCAGCCAGGATAGCTTGACTCCAGTGGTGTGGAGAGCATGGGACTCAGGTCTGAGCATACCCATCCCACTTGGGGTGAAAATGCAAAACAACAGTTGATGGACAGAATGCAGAACAATCTCATACATTCACCCCAGTACAGAGATCTGGGCCTAAATCCATCGTTTATTTGCACTCCACACCACCCCAGTACAGACATGGCCATATGCAAATCAACCCTGACCCACTGCCTCATGGGAACAGTCCAGCCCAAACTGCCAAGCCATGTCTTTCCTGGACCGGAATCAAGCATCCTAGGACCAGTTTCTGGCTATCAGCCGTCTTCAGCCAGGATAGCTTGACTCCAGTGGTGTGGAGAGCATGGGACTCACGTCTGAGCATACCTATCCCACTTGGGTTGACAAATGCAAAACAACTGTTGATGGACAGAATGCAGAACTATGTCCTACATACACCCCAGTACAGAGATCTGGGCCTAAACCCATCGTTTTTTTGCGCTCCACACCACCCCAGTTCAGACATGGCCATATGCAAATCAGCCTTGACCCTGTGCCTCATGGGTACAGTCCAGCCCGAACTGCCAAGCCATGTCTTTCCTGGACCGGAATCAAGCATCCTAGGACTGGTTTTTGGCTATCAGCCGTCTTCAGCCAGGATAGCTTGACTCCAGTGGTGTGGAGAGCATGGGACTCACATCTGAGCATACCCATCCCACTTGGGGTGACAAATGCAAAACAACAGTTGATGGACAGAATGCAGAATATTGTCATACATTCACCCCAGTTCAGAGATCTGGGCCTAAATCCATCGTTTTTTCTGCACTCCACACCACCCCAGTTCAGACATGGCCATATGCAAATCAGCCTTGACCCTGTGCCTCATGAGCCAGGAAACATGGAGAAAACGTGTGCTTTATTCAAAAGTGTACCATGTAAAGACGTTGACACCATAGGCCTAGAAGCCTAATTAACGTGATATTCTTGGGGAACTGTATAACTGACATGTTAACGTTGGACGCAAATGCATATGCGTCTTTCTAGCATGCACGGAAAAGGAATTACATGACATACTTGGAACACGTGTGTTTGGATGGGGTGCGAGTGGGGGACACATTAGCTACCTGAAAATTTCTATCACCTCATTCCCTCCTTGGCCCCTACTACACCCTCTAGGATATGTCTATATTCATGAGACCATCTATCTGTTCATATAACATCATTTGCTCTTCTTTCTTTATCCGGGAACGGGAACCTGAACTTGGACGGGGAATACAAGCTGTGGCGCACAAGCCGCAAATCGCTGGCCCACATTGCAGACAGAGACAACAACTAAATAGAATAAGCAGTATTATTCCTAGGAATGATAGCAATTTCCATCCCCAGGCAGACATCACACTCCAGAGCCAACCGGACCAAGTCCAGGTGCCTGGATTCTGGTGAATCAGGTGAGCAATTTCGTGAAGCCTTGTTATGGCCTTATACACGGATGGTGCGTTATTAGGAATGAAAACGCAACAACTGGATCCGATCACTCTATAAGCCCCGCCCCTATCGGCCAGGATGACGTCAAGGACAAGGCGATTTTGAAGAACTACAAGTCTCATAGCAGATTGTTCTTCGGTCAGGTTACCTAAAGCAGAAGTACTTTCATTCACTACCGCTTCCAATGTTCTAGTTAATTTGCGTATCAATTTACTGTTTTGGACAGGACCTACAAAGAAAAAGAATCCTTTATTGAAATCTGTATATTGTTCCCACGTTGTCTCAGTCTGATCGACAATTGGGGACTTGATCTCCCTTCTATGTCTTACATGTACAAGGCGTGAATTTCGATGATAATCAGGTGGGGCTAGGAAAACAGGTGGTAATAAGAACGCAATATAACACGTCCCATCCCAATCAAGGGGCAGATGTACATAAGCTGTTTGACCACAAATAAAATAAGAATGGCGAGAGGCTTTGAAAGTAGACTTTCCTTTATCACTGAATTCGACAACAGTATTACAATCACTGTGTCCTAGATGTACTGAACGATTCTTTCTAACGCATAATTCACCTTTCACTGGTAAAACTGTTATAAACGGCAAGTTCGAATTAGTCTCGGACTGGACGTTTAGGATCATGAGATTGAGGGAAAGGTTACCTAATTCATACACTTCATTTTCTAGATCAGTCCCTCTCCTTTGGGGAAGACCATCTGCGTCTGGGAAACATGCTTTATTCATGACTGTATTCAGATTCCCCCATATCCAATTGCCTTGAGAAACTTTGGACTTACTGTCTAAGGAAGACATTAAAGCAAACCATGCTCCACATGAACCATTATGTGTAAACGGGTAGGGAAAGAGGGGCAGAGCTCCCTTGTATTTCTGATAAGGTGGGAGTCGGCCACATACCCAGCAATTGGTGGCATTGCTGGTCTGGTGAGTATGGTGTAACATACGAATGAATGTATTGTTCCGCATTCTAATCGATAGGACAGCTCATGAGGGGGCAGGTCACTGAAAGTGTGTTCTACAGAGTCATTAGAGAAAGTATGTACATGTGAATTGAAAGGAGGAAAGAAATCATGTAACAGGAAGCTTACACATATGATCGAAATGCTCAGAATAAACATGAAAATTAACGTTATGATGCATCGACTATGCAAGTTCTTGCAATATTTTTCTCTCTTTTCGATTCGCCTATCTCTCTGACTACTTGGGTCTATCTTATACATGTCAGAAACCTGTCTAACCGCTTCACCCAGGGGGGGACTTAAACAATTAAACGCTGTCTGACTTACTAGACCTCAACTTGGCTCGGTACTCCTGTTGCGGAGTTGTAATGGCAGAGTTTTTGGCTTTATTTAGCAGTGATATAGATCATTAGTCTTGCTCACATCTAGTATAGGTATTCTTAGCCTGTGTTGGCCCTTTTAAGCCCTTTTTCCAGACCTAGAAGAGGATAGCTGCTTAATATGCCTTTATTCTTGACTTTAACCTGTCTATTGCCTATTGGCTTTGACATATTAGACACATTGGTATGGTTTATGTAGGTATTCTGACAGAGCTGAGGAGCTTTTACCCCTTTCAGGCCTACAGGCCTAGAGCTAGAGGGACTCCATCTTGATGAAGCTGAGAGGCTTTTCAGGGCAAAGGCAAAGTTTATAGTTATAACTGTTGTTCGCCCTAAGCGGACCGGAGAGAACCGGCCAGAGCTGAATCTAATCAGGAATTGTTCCCGGGCTCAGGTCTCTAGACGAAACAAGCAGACTGGTCACTGTGGGAGCGTCTAGCGCAAGGAGCCTGGTGCATGGGATTGGTGGGAGGAAGCTGCTGGCTGGAACTTTCCATGAGGAAACAGCATTCTATATCAGTGAAGTGCAGAGGCGGAGTCAGAGAGTCGAGTAGAGTTGCAGTCGAGTGAAGGTGGCGAAGCCAGAGGGTCGTGTTAAGGTGGAGGAGTGGAAAGCAGTGGAGTGGAGTTGGCAGAGAGAGAGGGTTCAAGCTGGAGAAGAGCTGAGTTGAATAGTGAGCTGGAACTGAAGGAAGCAGTCAGAAGCAGTTGCTTATCAGGAGGAGGTGTGAATAGCTGGAGTCTGAAGTAATGCCTTTTAGAAGAGACGGAGGAGAGATCGTGGACTAACCTATGGGAGCAGATGGAGTTAATTGGACATTGGCGCAGAGACAGAGTGAATAAGCTAGTGGAATGAACGGTGATCAGAGCGGCAGGAACTATTAAGATTGAAGATGGAAGGTGGAGACAGTTCGTGAGGGGGAGAGGAGTCCAGTGCAAAGTGATCAGCGCAGAGGTGTACCCAAGAGTGCAGGAGAGAGAGGGAGTCTGAGATGAGCCAAGGCACAGACGAGAGAGGAACCCAGATGACAGCTAGAACAAGACTTCACACTAATCAGGTGATATTATTTTCATCACATTAGTTTACTTTACACTTGCATCTTAATTTTGTCCTTATTCCCTAGGCTATTGTATGTTTAAATCTTTTCTCTTTCAGCGGAGTGTTCCTGTTATGTTTAATCCTTCTCTTTCAGCGGTGTGTTCTACCTATAGTCTTTGTCAGTTCTGTGTAAAGGTTTATATTGTACTAATAATAAATGACCCCATTAATTAGTGAATTAGTGTGCATGAGTTCTTTTATGATAAAGTTATCCTGGCTTCAAGCCAGTTGCTGTTGAGCCACTGATGGATCAGAAGGGAGTAGGAGCGCTTAAATCAGGAAATAACTCAATCACATAGTGTGTATATCTTTGTCCCCATACAGTGAGGGTAATCTTTCCTGGTAGGTATTACTGTTTGAACAGATGCTACCCCTGATCAGGTAAGTAATAGTGAGGGAGAGAGGAGACTTGCAACTAAGGGACTAAGTTAGTACACCATCCCATAATATTATTGTAGTAGCAGACCCTTAGTGAAGAGACTTCCCAATATATATATATATATATATATAGGTGTTCATAGGAATGTGGTCGTCGTTGATATGCGGCGTTAGTGAGAGCGCCGGGGAGGATTACCGGCGTGTATACCCACAGGATTGTGGCTTGAATAAGTGAGAGCACTAGGAGGTCGAACTAGTGTGTAGTTTTGCAGGATTGCAAACAGTTTGGAAAAGGGAGCATTGGGTTCTGCAGGCCCATGTATAGACGCACCGGATTGTGTGTCATATCTGCCCTAGGGTAGAACGGTCTGGGTCAGGGTGGCCGCGAGACCAACTGATGTGAATAAGTGTGGTGTAGGGTATGGATATCCCTAGTAATCAGTGAGTATTCTTAGTATCCCTATAGATTTAGTGGTGTTTTTAATAATATGAGCTTGTATATTGCGAGTTCCCCATCCTCAGGTAGGTACCAGGTGCCTGGATAGTTGGTCCTGAGGAGGGATGTGATTACGTTCTGGCTGGGTTGGAGGGGCCCCTAGGGGCTGATCCCACCTACTCAGAAAATCCAGCCATAACAGGAGTTTTTTCTAGCAGGGGAAGTTTAGAGTCAGTGTCTAAAAGGGGGCAGTCCTTAATTGCAGTCTCTGGACACAATCCGTGAACTCTTTTTATATGACTGGAGTGGAGCCACCCCTTGCGACCTTCTAGCTTTACTGCGGCCCTCGTGGTCATCAACACCAGCTTTGGCTGCTTCCATCTGGGTTCCAGAGGGCTTGATCTGTCGAAATTTCGAACGTAGACGTATTCTCCTGGAACGATTTCATGCGGTTTTACTTGGGTGTTGTCCGGGAAGGCAGCCGCAACCTGTGAACGACAAGATTGTAGTGCAGACATCAAGGAAGCTAGGTAATCTGTCAGCATATTACTATCGACATCGGTTATCTTACGAGGCATAGGCGTACCCCACATATTGGGAGGTCGGCCGAAGACTACCTCATAGGGAGATAGTCCGGTTCTGGAATGAGCTACCATGCGCTTATAAAAGAGGGTAACTGGCAGGGCTACTATCCAATCTACACCTTTTTCTGCACAGATCTTAGCTAATCATGTTTTCAGAGTCTGGTTGTGTCGTTCGACCAAAGCAGCTGCTTCGGGATGTCGTACACAGTGAAATTTCCACTGGTAACCTAACAGGAGTGATACCTGTTTCATAAGCTCGGACGAGAATGGCTGTCCATTATCTGAGTACACGACACAGGGCAAGCCGTATCGCGGGAAAAATTCACGAACCAACTGCTTGGCAGTGGTCGCGGCAGTGTAATCTGGGACTGGATATGCTTCTGTCCATCTGGAAAGGGCACATACAACTACGAGGACATATTTGAATCCTCTACATCTGTCCATCTGGATATAATCCATCTGGAGGACTTCAAAAGGATGGTCAGGAGGATGGAATCCACCTTGTTCCACGGGAATGCCTTTGCCTGGATTGAACTGACAACAGATCATGCAGGTACGCACTTTCTGTTTTGCTGCTGCTCGTAAATGCTTGTTGAACCATAGATTCTGAATGCTGTCTAACATGGCTTTTTCTCCTAAGTGTGCTGGACTATGTGCTGTGTTAATGATCACTTGAACCATAGAGTCGGGGAGGAACCATGTGGCTCTTCCCTTCATCATCCATCCCTGATCTGTCTGGATCCCTCCTTGTTCAGTCCATTTCTTGATTTCGTCTGGAGTGGCATCTGTCTGTATGTCGAGTACATCTAGAGTGGGATCCTTCACTGTCATACAATGTGTCTGTGTTGGACCTTCAGTCTTTGTCGGATCTGTCGGTATGTCTGTCTGAGTCTGAGCTGTGAGTTTAGCTGTTCGATCTGCCAGGTCGTTACCCTGGGAAATAGTGTCAGTGACTTTCGTATGTGCCTTGCACTTCATGATAGCAATGGATGCAGGTAAGTGTATTGCTTCTAACAGAGCTTGAATGAGGGGACCATGCTGTATCTTGGCTCCATGAGAAGTTAAAAAACCTCTTTCTTGCCAGAGGATACCGAAGTCGTGAACAACTCCGAATGCATACTGTGAATGTCCCTTCCTGAACCTTAGTGGTGATGGAACTCGATGTCCCATGCCTCGAGGCATTTCATTAAAGCCCGTATGACTCAGATACCACGGACTCTGCCTCTCATTTGATTGAGCTATCCTTATTGTCATTTAATGTATAGAAAAATAGTCCGGTAATTTTATTTACCACATAATCTGGCGCCCGAACAGGGACTCCCCCCCCCCTTCCCCACTCGCCGGCGATGTACTACAGGCCTTGACCCCTTCTACAGCCGTGACGGAACCAGTGCACTCCTGCGGGTTTTCCTGCTATCTCCCTCAGGCCCACGGAGGAGACTGAGACTGCGACCCGGCATCCAGGCGAGGCGGTGAGGAATGCGGAGGATCCCGACCAGAGCCCCAAGTCGAGAGAGCAAGGTCCGAGGTATCCAGAGGCCCACCTGTTCCGAAGCGCATGCGTAGGAGAAATCGTAGCCTGACGCAGTCCAGTCCAGTCCAGTTTCCGAGGCCTTCAGTTTCTGCTTCCCGGTGAGTACCGTTATTGGGAACGCATCTAGACGGGTTCATTAATTTGTGCCCGGTCAAGACAGGTCTGGGTACACAGACCTGGTCCAGACGTGTTCACTTAGGTGAATACGGTACGACGTGTCTCTTTATGGGACCGGTATGTCTGTACTGTTCTAGCAGTGCATCAAGTAATTCAGTATTCTAGATCTCGGGAATTCTTCAGTATTGTGTTTTATGTACTAGGCAATATCTGTTCGAAAAATGTTTTAATGTGTTTTCATGTCGTGGTATGAATGATTGTTTGCAATTCATTACTGTGTTTATTGTGTTCACGTTCAAATCAGTATAATTATGCCACTGTTCTCGAAATTACGTCAGATAGGAACCAGGAAAGGGATACTCGAAGTAGCAGTTCCCGTCCCGCCTAGGGACACTCCCGGACATTTTATGTACCATAAGCATGGCTTAGATGCCATACTGTACCTAGATTTGTGGGTGGATTATACTAAGGATCTGGAAGAGAAGTATAGATGGCCTGTCTCAGGGACATGGGATGCTGATTGCATCATGAGAGTAGAAGAAGCATTATGGAAAAAGAAAGCCAGACAATCCCAGAAAGATGCCATAGAATTATGGCGTAAAGAAGCACATAGAAGAACAGAGAAAGAAATCAGGAAAGCAGAGAGAAGTAGAGAAGAATCCGAAAAAGCTAGAGAAAGGGAGTTACTAGAAGAAGGAGAACGAGTCAGAATAGAACAACAAGACAGACAAAGAAATGCCCTTATTACAGGTCTGTATCCTGTTCTCCCCGAGGGCCTGCCCAAGGCGATCCCGGAAGTTTCACGTAACTTGCCACCACCATTGGTCCCGCCTAAAGCCCGTCATAAACAGACCGCAGCTGACATTTTCCTTTCTTCCTATTTAGATGATGTAGCTCCAGCATATACTAATGTACACTTACCACCTGCTAATAATGCACATCAGCCTATTCAGTCTGTTCAAGCCAGGACACCTCCACCTCCTTAAGACTCGCTTCCCGCACCTATTGTCACTTCCCCTACTGCTACTGCTACTGTTCCTCCTGCTATTGGTCCTACCAATCCTTTTTCGACAGATGCAACCCAGAGTCCGCCTCCGTTACGTATACCTACTCTACCCGCTATGACACCAGTAGTTACAACACAGCCAATTCATGTCTTCGCTTCCGCTTCAGGAGGCGCAACAGGAGGTCTCCCTGTCACCCCGCCTCAAGTAAAGCGACTGACGCTTAGAGAGTTAGCATTACAACGTACACCCAGAGCAGCGACATTTGCAACCCTTAAACAGTACATTACAGATTGCAGATATGATCCAGTACCAGGCGAAGACGATGTGATGCTATTTTCACTACGTTTACGACGAGTCACAAACTATCTGACTATTCTACCACATATGGAAGAACATCTAGATAATATATACAATTTCATTAGAACAGGGGAAAGACCAGAATGCATTCACGAAGCCATGGCACACAATAAGGTTGAGACACAGAAAATGATTCTACAGTTTTTGATAAATTGTTTGATAAGGGAGCGAGATCGGCCAGGCACAACCAAAGAAGAAATGGATATCCTGATTAATTGGAGTAATAATATAGCTGATGGTAAACATAAGACACAAGGTTGTATAGAATCCATGTACAGAAAGATCCGTAAAGAAATTGTACTAATGCACGAAAGGGAAAACGCAGCTAGGGAAGCCAAGAAAGAGGATGAAACCACAGAAGAGGACGAGTTAGATGATACAGAAGAAAACAGAGATATGATAGCGTACGTAGGTAGAGCAAGACCTTTTGACAGACCCATACGCCTAGAAAGCAAGAAACGTTTTCTTTCTCCCATACCAGAACAATGTTCTCTTGAGCATTTATTCCAAGCCACTGATGAAGTACTGAAACAACGAATAGGTTACAGTGAACTTAGTACCATGAGTGAACAAGAACTAGCACGATCAGCAGTACAGTGGGCTGATAATAACAGCGTATATAAAGATGATTCAGTAGCGCAAACATTTTTGAATCTTTCCCCAACCGAACAACGCTTAGCTGGAATGTACATGATCCAGCATCTCATTACACTATATGAGAGTCAGCATTCTGATCCAGGTCCCCTATATAATATTTTAGACGAGTTACTCCTAGGTAGATGGAGAGGCCTAGGTACCGATTTAATTAATGTCATTCTAGAACAACGACACAAATACAGAACATTTCTGACTCCACATTTCGTTCCTGTTCCACCCCCAGTAAGGAAAACATTTTATATTGACAGACAGAATCCCTTACGAGAAGTTCATCCCGTCCAGGCCCCAGGGGGTGAGCTTCGACGCGTATTCGTATACACACCCTTAAGCAAAATGGAACTATTGGAAATGAAGAAAATAGTGCCTTGTCATGATAAAGATCCGGCTGGGTTTCACCGTGAATTAAAAGACATGCTACTCATGGGGGATTATACATATCCCGATATTCTTAAAATGTTAAAGGTACTGTTGCCAGCCGGTATTTACGAAAAACTTAAAGAAAAAGAATGGGAGGTGGGAGATAAAAAGATTATCTGGACTGAATTAGAAAACGAAGAAAATACACGAATTCCAGGTACTGGTCTCGGGGACAAAACTAAAGCATTACCAGGATTATTAATACAGGTCTTGCCGAGGTTATTGGCAATTAAAAAGGAAGACTGGGATGCCATCTCAGCCTGCAAACAGAAACAAGACGAAGACACTAGTGATTTTTATTCTAGATTCGAGAAATGTTTTATTATTAATAGTGGCCTGAAAACAAGTAGTGAATCATATCCACATCTTTTTGTGACCAAACTATTTGAGAATTCCTTACCCCAAGTTAAAAATAGAGTTCTAAAAGTCGAGAGTACATGGCAATCAAATACCCCTTCTCAAATGTTACAAATGTTACAGTACCATCAGAACCGAAGTAGAGAGGAACATGATCATGAACAGAGACGTATGAAAGATACGAAAATGAAAGTACTAGTAGCTCAGCTTGTTCCAGCAGACGGTCAGAAAAAGGGTACAGCACCGCCAGGTCATTCTGCAGCTCCCGTTAAAGTGAATTGCAACTATTGTAAACAGCCAGGTCATTATATAAACGAATGTACCGTTCTGAAATATAATATTGCTACCGGCAGGACGAAAGAAAGACCGCTTCCTCCTAGACAAGAACATGTTCCACAGCATATTCCACAGAACACGCAACCTCCGCAGCAAGCACAACAGACAGTAGCTGTACCCCAACCCCAACCTATTGCTGCCACGCAACATGTCACGCAATAAATGTACCAGTATGCACAGTCAGATTACCCCGATTATCAGCAGTACTCATGAAACAGCCTAGAGAGGGAGGTTGGCTTGCCTCTTATTGAGGTTCCTGTAGATCAAGAGGGTCCCTATGTACATAGTCAGGTATTAGGGAAAGACAGAAAATTTTTGATTGACACAGGGGCGAGCAGAACTACCATCAGTCATGACGAGGTTCCAGGGGCACCCCTCTCAGGCTCACAGAATGTTTCCCTGGGTTTTTCAGGAAAGCCTATTGTTAACGAAGTGTCAAAGCCAGTTTCCCTAGAAGTTGGTCCATTGTCCCGTACTACAGACTTGTTACTTACGAAAGCATGTCCTGAAAATCTGCTTGGTATTAAAACGTTGAAAGCTCTAGGAGCAGTAATATGTTGTTCTCCGGAAGGAGTGAGATTGTTCTTACGTGATTTCAAAGGTCATTTTGTGTTACGAGATTTTGATCCAAGATTGCAAAATGTACCAGCGCATTTATGGGCACAAGGTCCAACTGATGTAGGTTGTATGCACATTACACCTTATCGTGTTACACTCAAGCAAGGAGTTGTACTACCCCGAATCCCACAATACAAATTGCCCCCCGAGGCTGTAGCAGCCTTACTGAAAATTATTGACGAACTGATTTCCCAAGGAGTAGTTATAGAAACTGACTCCAATGTATGTAATTCTCCAATCATTCCAATTCTTAAACGAACTGACCCAAATGCCCACCAGTCTACAGATTGGTGATCGACCTTCGAGAATTAAATAAATGCATCATTCCCCAGTACCCAGTTGTGCCAGACATATCCTCCCTATTGACGGCTATTGATTCCGAAGCAGCGTTCTTTACTGTAATCGATCTCAAGAACGCTTTCTTTAGTGTCCCCATTCATCCAGAAAGCCAGTATCTCTTCGGATTTTCTTTAAATGGCCGAAGCTTCAAATTTGCACGTGCACCTCAAGGGTTCACGGAAAGTCCGAGTATTTACAGTCAAGCCTTGAAACGACAACTAGACAGTATTCGCATGCCTGCTGACACTGCTCTGCTCCAATATGTTGACGACCTGTTAATAACTGCACGGACCGAACGTGACTGCGAGCGCGCGTCACTGACTGTCTTGTATTTCTTGGCCGAAAAGGGGCATAAAGTGTCCCCTTCGAAGCTACAATTCTGTGCCCAGCAAGTGGTATACCTTGGGCACTTGCTGTCCAAGTGGGGGAGACAGTTGACACCAGACCGCATCCAGTTAATTGCACATCTGCCACAACCCAAGACACAAAAGGAAGTACGGGCCTTTATTGGCCTCACCTCGTACTGCAGACAATGGATCCCTCAGTATGCATATCTAGCCAAACCACTCATACAATTGACAACACAGGAGGCAGCGACTTCGACTGTCCTCCCTTGGACTCAGGAACACACACAAGCTTTGACGAATTAAAGAAAGCCCTATGTCAAGCACCTGTTTTAGCGACACCATGTTACAACAAACCTTTTACACTTTTTGTTACTGAACGCGATGGCACAGCATTATCTGTGCTCACACAAGATCAAGCAGGAAAACACAAGCCTTGCGCTTATTTTTCTAGTACATTAGATCCAGTGGCCCAGGCTCTGCCTGCGTGCCTGAAATCAGATGCAGCAACAGCTCTAGCAATCAGACAAAGCGATTCAATAGTGTTAGGACATCCTCTGACAGTCCAAGTTCCACACTCCGTGGAAGTTCTTCTGAACCGAACCCAGACACAACACTTGACCATAGCAAGACTGACAGGATATGAATTGACATTGTTTCAGCCACACATAGAGATCAGACGCTGCAACACCTTAAATCCTGCCACATTGTTACCCTCGAGTACCATTGACCTGACACCACATGTTATGTTATGTTATGTTATGCGTTTTTATTTGGCGCACAGATGCTCCAGCTAAGGAGCGTCCTGGCGCCCAACAAGGCAGCTGCACAACACAACTAAAACAAAAAACAAACATATGTACACAAACTAAGGAAATAAAAAGGTTTTCACCGCGCGGCGAAAGGAAAGCAAATCTCTCATAGCGCGAATGTGTAGAAGTCATCAATACTGTAACAAAGCCCAGACAAGACTTGACAGACATTGCATTACCTGACCCAGACCTGACACTTTACGTGGATGGTTCATGTATGAGATCAAGCACAGGAGAGTTAGTTGCCGCATATGCAGTGACCACTGAAACTGAAGTCATAGAAACACATCGTATTGACACATTGTCAGCCCAAGCAGCAGAGCTCATCGCTCTGACCCAAGCCTGCATCCGAGCCAAGAACCTGAAAGTAAACATATACACAGATTCACAGTATGCACAGTATGCATTCGGAGTTGTTCACAACTTCGGTATCCTCTGGAAAGAAAGAGGTTTTTTAACTTCTCATGGCGCCAAGATACAGCATGGTCCCCTCATTCAAGCTCTGTTAGAAGTCAAGTCAAGTCAAGTCAATAAATTTATATAGCGCGCTACATACCCAGAGGGTCTCAAGGCGCTTGAAGAAGGGTGGGGAATTACTTGTCAAATATCCACGTTTTAAGTTGCTTTCTGAATGCTAGGTGGTTCTGAGTAATGCGAAGGTGAGTGGGAAGTGAGTTCCAGGTTTTAGCTGCCAGGTAGGAGAAGGATCTACCTCCCATGGTTGTTTTGTTGATGCGAGGTACAGTGGCAAGGGCTTGGTTGGAGGATCGTAGCTGGCGGGAGGGGGTGTAGAAGGACAGACGTGTGTTGAGGCATTCGGGTCCGATTTCGTAGAGTGCTTTGTGTGCGTGGGTTAGGAGCCGGAAAGTAATCCTCTTATTGACGGGGAGCCAGTGGAGGTTTTTCAGGTGACCAGAGATGTGTTCTTTACGCGGGATGTCTAATATGAGCCTGGCTGAAGCGTTCTGGATGCGTTGGAGTTTTTTCTGGAGTTTAGCGGAGGTACCGGCGTAGAGGGTGTTTCCGTAGTCCAGTGGGTGACTGTTTTTCTAGTTTCGGTGGGGATCCAGCGAAATGTTTTTTTGAGCATGCGAAGAATGTTGAAGCAAGATGAAGAAAAGGCGTTGACTTGTCTGTTCATCGAGAGTGAGGAATCCAGGATGACGCCCAGGTTCCGTGCGTGGTCCGTCGGGATGGGTGCTTTTCCGAGGGCCTCTGGCCACCAAGAGTCATCCCAGGCGGAGGGGGAGGTGCCTAGGATGAGGACTTCTGTTTTGTCTGAGTTCAGTTTCAGACGGCTGTGCTTCATCCATTCGGCTACTTCTTTCATTCCTTCATGCAGGTTGGTTTTGGCAGTGTTAGGGTCTCTGGTGAGTGATAGGATCAGTTGAGTGTCGTCGGCGTAGGAGATGATGTTGAGGTTGTGTTGGCGTGCGATGACCGCGAGGGGGCTCATGTACACGTTGAAGAGGGTGGGGCTGAGTGAAGATCCTTGTGGTACGCCGCAGATGACTTCAGTGGCCTCTGACTTGAATGGTGGAAGGCGGACTCTCTGGGTTCTTCCGGTGAGGAACGAGGTGATCCATTCCAGTGCTTTACCTTGGATTCCGACGTTTCTGAGGCGTTGTAAAAGGGTGCTATGACAGACCGTGTCGAAGGCTGCAGAGAGGTCAAGGAGGATGAGGGCGACTGTGTCTCCATTGTCCAGTAGAGTTCGAATGTCGTCTGTTGCTGCGATAAGGGCGGTTTCAGTGCTGTGCTTGGCTCGGAAGCCGGATTGTGAGGAGTCAAGGGATTTGTTGGTTTCGAGGAATGCGGCGAGCTGGTTGTTGACCGCTTTTTCGATGACTTCGGCCGGGAATGGAAGGAGTGAGATAGGGCGGTAGTTTTTGAGTTCGGTGGGGTCAGCTGTGGGTTTCTTCAGGAGGGCGCTGAGTTCGGCATGTTTCCAGCTTTCCGGGAAGGTTGCGGAGTTGAGGGAGCAGTTGATGACGTCTCGGAGGTGCGGTGCTATAATGGAGTCTGCTTTGTTAAAGATGTGGTGAGGGAATGGGTCTGTGGGGGATCCTGAGTGGATAGAGTTCATCAGACGGATGGTGTCCTCAGTGGAGATTGGCTTCCAGTCATTGAGGATGTTCAGGGGGGGTGGGGGCCCTGCAGGGGGTTGGGTGGGTTGGTCTCTGGGTCGGTTGTCGAAGCTGTTGTGGATGTCTGCAATTTTGTTGTGGAAGAATGAGGCTAGGGAGTCGCAGAGGGCTTGAGAGGGGGTGATGTCGTTGGAGTTGGCTGAGGGGTTGGTAAATTCCTTGACGATGTTGAATAATTCCTTGCTGTTGTGGGCGTTGTTATCTAGTCGGTCCTTGAAAGCGGCTTTCTTGGCATTCGAGATCAGTTGGTGGTGTATGCGGATGGCGTTTTTGAAGGCGTCCTTGGTGCTGGTGGTTGGGTCTTTTTTCCAGGCCTTCTCAAGGGAGCGGCAGACTTTCTTGGATTTCTTAAGATCATCGTTGAACCAGGAGGCCTTCTTGCTGCCTATTTGGATTTGTCGTTTTTTCAGTGGTGCTAGGATGTCGGCGCTGTTAGATAACCAATGGGTGAGGTTGGTGGCTGCTTGGTCTGGGTTTGAGGAATGGGCTGGGGGGTTTTGAAGAAGCGATGAGAAGATCTGGTCGATGGTGATTTTGTTCCAGTTTCTTTGCAGAGTGGGTTGGGGTGGTTGTTGGATGTGGGCTTGTTGTAGGTAAAGTGAACGCAGCTGTGGTCAGTCCAAAGGAGAGCTGTAGTGTGGCTGAAGGAGACATGTTTGCTGGAGGTGAAGATAGGGTCGAGTGTGTGACCTGCGATGTGGGTGGGGGTAGTGACAAGTTGTTTAAGTCCGAGGTTGTCGAGGTTGTCCAAAAGGGTGGTGGTGTTGAGGTCGTTGTACTTTTCAAGGTGAAAGTTGAGGTCTCCCAAAAGTATGTAATCCTCGGAGGGGAGCGCGTGTGGAGTGATGAAGTCCGTGATGTCCTCGCTAAATTGTGGGCGGGGTCCTGGTGGCCTGTAAAGGAGGGTGCCTCTGAGTGTGGTCTTGGGGTCGGTGTGGATCTGGAAGTGAAGGTGTTCAGTGTTGGCGAGATTGTCGTCTGAGCTGGTTGAGATGCGGATGGATTTCTTATGGACGATAGCGATGCCTCCTCCTGTGTGGCCGGTACGGTCCTTGCGAATGATCTTATAGCCTTCCGGGATGGCAATGGTGATGTCTGGGGCTGATGTGGCGTTCATCCATGTTTCTGTAAGGAAGGCGACGTCCGGAGAGATGGTGTCTAGTAGATTCCAGAGGTCGATGGCGTGCCTGTGGACCGAGCAGGTTTTGAGCAGGATGCATTGTAGGTGGTTGGGGTCGGATATCTGGTGTGTGTTCGTAGATGAGGAGTTGTTCTTGGTGCCGTCGAACTTGCAGGAGTTGCAGGAAAAGGGTCCATGGGTGTGCCCAGGGGCGGCTTGGACGCAGTTGGGGGAGCGGCCGGGGTTAAGGGCTAGGAGGGTGGTGGCATCATAAGTAATGCGGGAGGGGTGGGCATTACGAGGACCAAGGGCTCTGGCGCTGGGCGCGGTCCAGGCGCGGACGGGCGTAGACGGGCTTACCTTTGACACTATTTCCCAGGGTAACGACCTGGCAGATCGAACAGCTAAACTCACAGCTCAGACTCAGACAGACATACCGACAGATCCGACAAAGACTGAAGTTATTAACATCACACAATATATATAGTAAAACAGTATGATTGAGTCGAATACAGTAGGCGTAACAGGTGAAAAGAGAGAGATAAGAACACATGTGCGTAACAGGAGGCGTGTAAGAAGGCGTACACGTAGGCGTGCACTGGTCATGTCTGAGAAACGTCACATGAAACGTCACAAGTGGGAGGATGCTTTGGAGAAAGTTTGCAGGCTCAGCAGAAACTTTTAGCCTAGATGCGCTTGCAACTGAGCATGACGTGTAACTGGGGAGAACTGGGGGGTTTGACTTTTACACTAGTAGAGGAGACTAATGTCTGGGATGTCAGAACGACCTGCACCTATAACATATCTGGTATCTCATGTTTGGAGGATGTAGTGTCTGTAGTAAAAGGTCTCTCGGGCAGAGGCCGTTCATCACTGAATGCTAGTGCGTGCATATGAATCTTCATGTAGAGTGCAGGGGCCATGGGCCTACCATGGTAACGGGTGCAGTAAATTACTTGCATGGAGACAGGAAGGCAGGGCCCTTTGCTCTGCAGCCAGGAATATGTTTACCTATTTCACTAGACTGGAATGTGTTTTCGCGGAGGCTGAGCAGATAACTGTAGGCAAAATATCGTCTTGGCAGGCAAGCAGGCCGAGCCGGGCACCGCTCGTCTGAGCAGGATGTAAGGTAGAGGTCAGGGATGAATACCTAAACTGTAGCTTCCAGAGGCAGAAAAGAACTTGGAGTCTCGTTAAGGGCCTGGCTCGACTGGGCCAGGAAACATGGAGAAAACGTGTGCTTTATTCAAAAGTGTACCATGTAAAGACGTTGGCACCATAGGCCTAGAAGCCTAATTAACGTGATATTCTTGGGGAACTGTATAACTGACATGTTAACGTTGGACGCAAATGCATATGCGTCTTTCTAGCCTGCACGGAAAAGGAATTACATGACATACTTGGAACACGTGTGTTTGGATGGGGTGCGAGTGGGGGACACATTAGCTACCTGAAAATTTCTATTACCTCAGAATGCAGAACTATGTCATACATTCACGCCAGTACATAGATCTGGGCGTAAATCCATCATTTTTTTGCACTCCACACCACCCCAGTTCAGACATGGCCATATGCAAATCAGCCTTGACCCTGTTACACACGAGTGGTCGCTCCCATCGCCTCCTCCTCACCTGATACTTCTCGTATCGTAGCGCTTAACTCTGCATTTGCAATTTGGACCGCTAGCGCGCACCTCTGGGCATTATCTTTGGCTGTGCATTATTTTGTATTACTTATCATAGCGCCTTGACTCTGTGTATTTGGCTGTGCATTATTTTGTATTATGCATCATAGCGCTTTGACTCTGTGTATTAGGCTGTGCTTTAATTTGCATTGTTTTGACTATTATCATAGCGCTTTGACTCTGCGCTTCAATCTGCTTCCACTGCGGCTGTATCTTTAACTATATCTCGCCCTCATAGCGCCCCATTGCTCCCACTGCCTGTGCCCCAATCTCGCCCTGCCTTGCAGCATTTGTTGTTGTTGCTGCCATTTTTTTTGTTGACCCGAGCCCTCCCTCCACCTCGCTCCCACCTCCCAGCTGCCCCTCCCACCCACTGGAGCTACAGGCCGTCCTCACCCTCACGAAGAGCTGTGACCATCTTGCCTTACACACGAGTGGTCGCTCCCCTTGCCTCCTCCTCACCTGATACTTCTGGTATCGTAGCGCTTAACTCTGCATTTGCAATTTGGACCGCTAGCGCGCACCTCTGGGCATTATCTTTGGCTGTGCAATATTTTTTATTACTTATCATAGTGCCTTGACTCTGTGTATATGGCTGTGCATTATTTTGTATTACTCATCATAGCGCTTTGACTCTGTGTATTTGGCTGTGCATTATTTTGTATTACTCATCATAGCGCTTTGACTCTGTGTATTACGATTTGCATTATTTTGCATTGTTTTGACTATTATCATAGCGCTTTGACTCTGCGCTTCAATCCGCTTCCACTGCGGCTGTATCTTTAACTATATCTCGCCTTCATAGCGCCCCATTGCTCCCACTGCCTGTGCCCCAATCTCGCCCTGCCTTGCAGCGTTTGTTGTTGTTGCTGCCATTTTGTTTGTTGACCCGAGCCCTTCCTCCACCTCTCTCCCGCCTCCCAGCTGCCCCTTCCACGCTCCGCCCCCTCCACTCTCCATTTATGACATATGGACCTACGTGCAGCGTCCACGCGCTGCGGCCATGCCGAAGGTGCACCAAAGGTAAGCTTGTCTACGCCCGTCCACGCCTGGACCGCGCCCAGTGCCAGACCCCCTGGCCCCCGCATCACCCACCCCTCCCGCAGTACTTACAACGCCTCCACCCTCTTAGCACTTAACCCCGGGCAACTCCCTAACTGCGCCCTAGCAGCACCAGGACACACCCATGGACCCTTCACCTGCCACTCCTGAAAATTCACCTGCATCAAGACCCACACCAAACCCACAAACACGAAACAGAGTTCCAACACCAACCACCTTAAATGCATCCTTCTCAACACCCGCTCGATTCACAAACACGCCATCGACCTGTGGAATCTACTCGACACCATTTCTCCGGACATCGCCTTCCTAACAGAAACCTGGATGAATGCCTCTTCAGCTCCAGACATCACCATAGCCATCCCGGACGGCTACAAGATCATCCGTAAGGACCGCACCATCCAAACAGGAGGAGGCATCGCCATCGTCCACAAGAACACCATCCGCGTCTCAACCAGCTCAGAAGTCAACCTCGCTATCGCCAAACACCTTCACTTCCAGATCCACACCGACCCTAAGACCACACTCAGAGGCACCCTCCTCTGCAGGCCACCAGGACCCCGTACAAAATTCAGCGAAGACAACACTGACTTCATCACCCCACACGCCCTCCCTTCGGAAGAATACATTCTACTGGGAGATCTCAATTTCCATCTGGAAAAGAGCAACGACAGTAACACTACCACCCTTCTGGACAATCTCGACAATCTCGGACTCAAACAACTTGTTAACACCCCCACACACTATGCAGGACACACACTCGACCCTATCTTCACTTCCAGCAAGCATATCTCCTTCACTCACACCACACCCCTCCACTGGACGGACCACAGTTGCATCCACTTCATTTACAATAAGACCACGATCCACAACCACCCTCAACCAACTCTGCGAAGAAATTGGAACAAAATCACCATCGACCAGATCTCCACATTGCTTCTTCAAAAACCCCCTGCCTATTCAACGAACCCTAACCAAGCCGCCATCAACCTCACACAATGGTTAACCCAAACCGCCGACAAAATAGCACCCTTGAAAAAACATCAAATCAAGCAAGGAAGCAAGGAAGCAAGAACGCCCCCTGGTTCAACGATGACCTTAAGAAATCCAAGAAGTTCTGTCGTTCCCTTGAGAAAACGTGGAAAAAAGACCCTAACACTATCACCCAAGCCCCCTTCAAAAAAACCACCAGCAAACAACATCAACTAATCCGGACAGCCCAGAAATCAGCACTCAAAGACCGACTAGAAAACAACGCCCACAACAGCAAGGAACTTTTCAACATCATCAAAGAATTCACCAACCCCACCGCCAGCTCAAACGACATCACCCCCTCTCAAGCCCTCTGCGACTCCCTCGCCTCATTTTTCCATGACAAAATCGCCGACATCATAACAGCTTTGACAACCAACCCGCAAACCAGTCCACCCCACTCATCTCCGAACCTGTACCTCCTCCGAATAACCTTTTCGACTGGAACCCAATCACCACAGAAGACACCATTCGCCTGATGAACTCCATCCACTCAGGATCCCCTACAGACCCATGCCCCCATCAGATCTTCAACAAAGCAGACTCCATCATCGCACCCCATCTCCGAGATGTCATCAACTGCTCCCTCAACTCCGCCACATTCCCAGAAAGCTGGAAACACGCCGAACTCAGCGCCCTTCTGAAGAAACCCACAGCTGACCCCAACGAACTCAAAAACTACCGCCCCATCTCGCTCCTCCCATTCCCTGCCAAAGTCATTGAGAAAGCCATCAACAATCAGCTCGCCGCCTTCCTCAAATCAAACATATCACTCGACTCCTCACAGTCTGGCTTCTGAGCCAAACACAGCACCGAGACCGCCCTCATCGCAGCAACAGACGACATTCGAACACTACTGGACAATGGAGACACAGTCGCCCTCATCCTCCTTGACCTCTCTGCAGCCTTCGACACAGTCTGCCATAGCACCCTGATACAACGCCTCAGAAACATCGGAATTCAAGGAAAAGCATTGGACTGGATCATCTCGTTCCTCGCTGGAAGAACTCAGAGAGTCCGCCTCCCACCTTTTAAGTCAGAGGCCACCGAAGTCATCTGCGGCGTCCCGCAAGGATCATCACTCAGCCCCACCCTCTTCAACGTCTACATGAGCCCCCTCGCAACCATCGCACGTCAACACAACCTGAACATCATCTCCTACACTGATGACACTCAGCTGATCCTCTCACTCACCAAAAACCCAATCACCGCCAAAACCAACCTACATGAAGGGATGAAAGAAGTAGCCGAGTGGATGAAGCACAGCCGTCTGAACCTGAACTCGGACAAAACGGAAGTCCTCATCTTAGGTGCATCCCCTTCCGCCTGGGACGAATCTTGGTGGCCAACGGCCCTAGGAAAAACCCCCATACCTACGGACCACGCACGGAGCCTGGGCATCATCCTGGACTCCTCACTCTCAATGACCAGACAAGTCAACGCCGTTTCATCATCATGCTTCAACATCCTACGCATGCTCAAAAAAACATTTTGCTGGATCCCCACCGAAACAAGAAAAACGGTCACCCACGCACTGGTTACAAGCCATCTGGACTACGGAAACACCCTTTACGCCGGTACCACCGCAAAACTGCAGAAAAAACTCCAACGCATCCAAAATGCTTCAGCCAGACTCATACTTGACATCCCCCGCACAGACCACATTTCCGTTCACCTGAAAGACCTTCACTGGCTCCCCGTCAACAAGAGGATAACGTTCCGTCTCCTCACACACACACACAAAGCCCTACACGAACTTGGACCTGATTGTCCCAACACGCGCCTTTCCTTTTACACCCCCACCCGCCAGCTGCGTTCGTCCAACTAAGCCCTCGCCGCTGTACCACGCATCCACAAAGCCACCATGGGGGGAAGATCCTTCTCCTACTTAGCGGCCAAAACCTTGAATCCCCTTCCCATCCACCTCCGCCTTACTCAAAACCACCTAGCCTTCAGAAAACAGATTAAAACCTGGATATTCGATAAGTAAACCTCCCCCCCCCCTTCCTCAAGACCCTCTCGGTATGTAGTGCGCTATATAAATTCTGACTTGACTTGACTTGACATCTGAGCATTCCCATCCCACTTGGGTTGACAAATGCAAAACAACAGTTGATGGACAGAATGCAGAACAATGTCATACATTCAACACAGTTCAGAGATCTGGGACTAAATCCATTGTTTTTTTACACTCCACACCACCCCAGTTCAGACATGGCCATGTGCATATCAGCCTTGACCCTGTGCCTCATGGGAACAGTCCAGCCCGAACTGCCAAGCCATGTCTTTCCAGGACCAGAATCAAGCATCCTAGGACTGGTTTCTTGCTATCAGCCGTCTTCAGCCAGCATAGCTTGACTCCAGTGGTGTGGAGAGCATGGGACTCAGGTCTGAGCATACCCATCCCACTTGAGGTGACAAATGCAAAACAACAGTTGATGGACAGAATGCAGAACAATGTCATACATTCACCCCAGTACAGAGATCTGGGCCTAAATCCATCGTTTTTTTGCACTCCACACCACCCCAGTTCAGACATGGCCATATGCAAATCAGCTTTGACCCTGTGGCTCATGGGAACAGTCCAGCCCGAACTGCCAAGCCATGTCTTTCCTGGACCGGAGTCAAGCATCCTAGGACTGGTTTCTTGCTATCAGCCGTCTTCAGCCAGCATAGCTTGACTCCAGTGGTGTGGAGAGCATGGGACTCAAGTCTGAGCATACCCATCCCACTTGAGGTGACAAATGCAAAACAACAGTTGATGGACAGAATGCAGAACAATGTCATACATTCACCCAAGTACAGAGATCTGGGCCTAAATCCATCGTTTTTTTGCACTCCACACCACCCCAGTTCAGACATGGCCATATGCAAATCAGCTTTGACCCTGTGGCTCATGGGAACAGTCCAGCCCGAACTGCCAAGCCATGTCTTTCCTGGACCGGAATCAAGCATCCTAGGACCGGTTTCTGGCTATCAGCAGTCTTCAGCCAGGATATCTTGACTCCAGTGGTGTGCAGAGCATGGGACTCACTTCTGAGCATACCCATCCCCCTTGGGGTGACAATGAAAAACAACAGTTGATGGGCGACAATGTCATACATTCACCCCAGTACAGAGATCTGGGCCTAAATCCATTGTTTTATTGCACTCCACACCACCCCAGTTGAGACATGGCCATATACAAATCAGCCTTGACCCTGTGCCTCATAGGAACAGTCCAGCCCGAATTGGCTAGCCATGTCTTTCCTGGACCGGAATCAAGCATCATGGGACCGGTTTCTGGCTATCAGCCGTCTTCAGCCTGGATAGCTTGACTCCAGTTGTGTGGAGAGTATGGGACTCACGTTTGAGCATACGCATCCCACTTGGGGTGACAAATGCAAAACAACAGTTGATGGACAGAATGCAGAACAATGTCATACATTCACCCCAGTACAGAGATCTGGGCCTAAATCCATCGTTTTTTTGCACTCCACACCACCCTAGTTCCGACATGGCCATATGCAAATCAGCCTTGACCCTGTGCCTCATTGGAACAGTTCAGCCCGAATTGCCAAGCCATGTCTTTCCTAAAACGGAATCAAGCATCCTAGGACCGGTTTCTGGCTATCAGCCGTCTTTAGCCAGGATAGCTTGACTACAGTGTTGTGGAGAGCATGGGACTCACATCTGAGTATACCCATCCCACTTGGGGTGACCAATGCAAAACAACAGTTGATGGACAGAATGTAGAACAGTGTCATACATTCACCCCAGTACAGTGATCTGGGCCTAAATCCATCGTTTTTTGCACTCCACACCACCCCAGTTCAGACATGGCCATATGCAAATCAGCCTTGCGGAAATTCTTGAACTTAGATTTGGAATTAGACGAAATCACGGAAGCCAAAATGCAGATGAAAACGGGACCGGCCCCGGGATCTGTCGGGCTACCAATAACATTTCATAAAACATTACCTGCTGGGTACTCTGGGGTACATTGGGATGCCTATCACCTTCATCCACTGGGTACAACAACTATATATCCAACCAATAGCTTGAGTACTTTTCAATTGTGCCCAGTCCTCCACCTTCACTATCTCCAGAGGCACACGGCAAGGCTGGCCATTATCCCCAATGTTATTTGCTCTGGCCATAGAACCCTTAGCTACAAAACTTCGGCAACACCATAATGATAGGGCACTGATCTACCCAAATAGACAACTTCTTATCTCCCTATATGCAGACAATATGACACTGTATGTCAATAAGCCTCAAGACAATCTCAACCCAGTGTTACGGGAGACCACTAAATTAGGCGCCATATCCGGAATACAAATAAATTGGTCTAAATCCCCCTTACAGATAATAACTTGCCGCACCAATTGGATTATCCACTAGTCTGGGAAACTGATGAGCGAAAATACCTGGGCATATTTATCACCAGAAATGGGGAGAACCTGATAAGAATAAATTATGGCTCAGCCATAGATAAGATAACTGACACTATCAGCAAGTGGGTACAGCTTCTACTCTTCATGGTGGGGGGATCTCTCTTATCAAAATGGTATTGCTGCCAAAACTGTTATACCTTTTCACACCACCCAGGAAGTTTTTTCTTTACTACACTCAAGACTCAACTTATGAGGCTTATATGGGGTGGGAAGCAGGCACGACTCAACCTGTCTACGCTGATGCTACCATACCATCAGGGAGGGTATGATGTTCCAAATTTAGAGTTCTATTATTTTTGTGCACATGCCCACTTCGCAACACATTGGTTCCATTCACCACCCTTTATGCGTCATTTGGCGATGGAAAACAGGTATATGACTCGGACACCCCCGATAAGCTATCTTTTTACAACAGTGAAGGAGCGGGAACGTGACCCGTCCATCGTAGAATGCACTATTGTAGCATGACGGCAGCTTGCTTGCATGCTAGGCAACCCCATGTTGTAGTCCCCTAGGAGGCCAATGTTACAAAACCTTTGATACAAGTTACTTATGAGGGGATTTGTCAGATGATGCTGGAAAGTCTTGGCTATCATACCTGGGGAGACCTTTATATAGGGAAACAATTCTGCTCCAAGGAACACATTTTTGGAGCATGCATACCCACGACAATTGGCACATTTATGAACACTCATCTCCGGCAAAGTGTGAAGGCTGCAACCCGTACCTTGCCCCAAGAGGCAGATACACTTGCACCTCTGCAAGCCTTGCTACATGGAGAGGGTAACGTCATGTCATATCCCTCTTGTATAAACATACACAGAATGCACCACCCAGTCATACTCTATGGGCCAGGCGTGAATGGGGGAAAGATCTAAATGTCCCGTTAACAGATGACCAATGGGAACTTAGCTGCACGCAGACAGAAGCAATTACAGGCAATAGTAGGCTACGCCTCATTCATTTTAAATTTTTGCACCAATTGTATCACACCCCGACTAAACTACACAGATTCCACCTCAGATACGATGACAAATGTGCGCGGTGCGGGAGGGAGGGGTCAGACGTCCTGCATTTAGCGGGACCTGCCCCCGGGTTGCAGAACTGGACGCAGACTTTTGAAGGGTTGTCAAACATGATAGGGGCCCAGCTGACCCCATGCCCACTTGTAGCCCTTTTGGGTTTATCTCAGGAAATAAACACAGTGCACAAAAAGTTTTTGCCAATGGGTTTATTACCCCAACTGCAGGTAGAGTGCAGGTGGGGAAAAGGCCAGACTCCCAAGTTCAAAGACTGGATACAGACTATAACTACTTGGCAACATCATATGCATTATTACGCATAACCTCCTATCTTCTCATGCAAGAATACAATCCTACCATCTCCTGAGGCGGAAGCCATAATTTTTAAAACTTTTGTGAAAATGTACTTGTTCTTATTTGCACGTTCTCCCCCTGGGCACCATATTCCAAGAGCTATTGTACTTGGAAAACCCGCACAGCGGATATTAGCGCTGTTACGGGCTTCAAACAAACATTGCCGCCATCACCGAGCACATCAGGCCATGTCCACTATTGGGAGGCCACGCCCCCGCCTACGATATAAAAAAGCACTGAATACAAGCATTTTTGGATACAAATCCTACCATCTCCTGAGGCGGAAGTCGGGAGGATACCTGCCATAATTTTTAAAACTTTTGTGAAAATGTACTTGTTCTTATTTGCACGTTCTCCCCCTGGGCACCATATTCCAAGAGCTATTGTACTTGGACAACCCGCACAGCGGATATTAGCGCGGTTACGGGCTTCAAACAAACATTGCCGCCATCACCGAGCATATCAGGCCATGCCCACTATCGTGAGGCCACGCCTCCCAAGTCCCCTGCCGGCATCGCCCTATGCCTATAAAACATGTGTATTCCTAGGACGCGCAGCGGACGAGCGCAGCGGGAGCGCCGACTGCGCGCCGAAGGCGCGCCTAAGGCAAGCCCGTCTGCGCCCTTCCGCGCCCTTCCGCGCCCTTCCGCGCCCTTCCGCGCCCTTCCGCGCCCTTCCACGCCGGGACCGGGCCCAGGGCCATGCCCCCTGACCAAACATACGTAGATACCAGAATCTACTCTAGCCAGGAGATTCTAGCATTGAGACCTCATGCCACATGCAACCCGATGGATCCACATAAGGAAGGTAAGACTTGTCTAACCTGCTCACGAACATTTGCCTTTTCACAGATAAGAGATCTTAGTACAACATATCACAAACCTCAAATAACAACTTACAGAAAATCATCTATTAAAGCTGGTCTCATAAATGTCAGATCTATGGTCAAGCATAATGTTCAGACAGCTGAACTAAATGAAAGCCAAAATTTGGATCTTCTGTTTGTAACCGAAACATGGGCAGATGAAGCATCAGACACAGATCCGACCCTAGCAATCCCAGAGGGCTTCTCCATCTACAGAGCAGACAGGAAAATAAAACGAGGAGGAGGTTTAGCAATCATAGCGAAGGAGGGACTGCAGATTAAAAGCTCAGACAAAGGAAGTAACCCAGATTGTGAAACGCTATCGTTTCAAATAAAAATCACCAATAACTATACTTTTAGTGGTCTATTAATTTATAGAAAACCAAATGCCAAAACACCTCTAATTGAGCTATTAAACCCATTTCTAGAATCCAGTGTGACGTATTGTGACTATACAATTCTAGGAGATTTTAATATACACCTAGAAAAAACATTGGACCCTAAGGTAAAGTCATTTGAAGATGAAATGGCAAATTTTGATTTAGAGCAGAAAGTATATACAGATACGCATTGCGCCGGCCACACTCTGTGGGGTCGCTATCATCCACAAGGATAGCTGGAGCATCACAGAAACCTCCTCCTTCGAGTACAACTCGTTTGAATGTCTATCCACCGTCATCAAGACAAAAGACAACGACTCTCTACTGTGCCGCCTACTCTATCACCCCCCGGGCAGAAATAATGAGTTTGGAGAACAACTATCAAACCTGATTGCTCAAGACGCACTTGGCGATTCAAAAATCTTAATTCTTGGTGATCTGAACCTCCGATGGAATGAGACCCGTAACCCTCTAATCAGATCGCTATCTAGCCTCCTTGATGATAACAACCTCATCCAACACTGTACTGAGGAGACTCATTACAAAGTACCCACACTGGATGCCATCATTGCCCAAAATAAATCTATCACGGTCAACCACATACTACCCGTTGACTGGTCAGATCACCACATGATCCTATTTCATATCAATCACCCCATCATCTCGCTTAAACCTCCGCAAGACCCCCCCCAAATGGTTGAGAAACCTCTCCCAAGTACCCCTAGATATCCTGGAAGGTCAGCTAAGTTCACTTCTTCCAAATAACACACCGCACCTCTCGAACAATGACCTCGTCGACCACTATAACGCGGGGTTAGTCTCCATACTCGACAATCTAGCTCCTCTAAAGCTCAAAAGAAGCCGAGCCACTCCATCTAGAACTTGGTTCACTTCGGACCTCAACGCAGAAAGAAGAAACTTGAGAGCCAAAGAAAGAAAGTGGAGAAACAACCCAGCCGCCATTCTCAGCCTCCAACTAAAATCTGCCCGTAGGAAGTACAACAACCATATCAAAAACAAAAAATCCAGCTTCTTCCGCGAGACACTGGTCAAATCCAAAAACAGACCCAAAGAGCTCTACAACATAATCAGACAACAAACATCCAAGCCCCGGCCCTCATCCCTGCAGGCATCCAAAGAAATCTGTGATAACTTCGCCAACTTCTTCAACGATAAGGTCTTAAAAATTGAACTATCTCTTGACATCAACAACCCGCACCTCCAGAAGAGCAACTCGGCCTTCCCATTGGCAATCCCATCCGACTCCTTTCCCTCCCCCTGGCTAAGCTTTCGCCCCGTCCAGGAAACTGAGATAATCTCGCTGATCTCGACCTCCAAACCATCAGCACACGTCTCAGACCCCATTCCCCCCTCTTTAATCAAAAAAATTAAGCTTCCCTTAGAGCCCATCTGGGGAAGAATCATAAACAGCTCCTTACAAAGCGGAGTGGTCCCCGATTGTCTAAAAATGGGGCAAGTCACTCCTCTGCTGAAAAAACCTGGTCTTGACTCAACTGACTTGAACAATTTCAGACCGATATCCAACCTCCCTTTGCTTTCAAAAACACTTGAACGCTGAGTACTCCTGCAACTGATGCAACATCTGAACCACGTCAATCTCCTGGACCCCCTCCAATTCTGCTTCAGACAAGGCCGCAGCACAGAAACCGCAATGCTGAACATCATAGACGACATTCATGGTTCTCTTGACGCAGAGAAGTGCTGTCTCCTCATACTCCTTGATCTCTCCGCAGCGTTCGACACGGTGGACCACAAGCTCCTCATCATGACTCTTCAAGAAAGAGCCGGCCTTGGCGAGGTAGTTCTCAAGTGGTTCTCCTCCTTCTTACATAACCATACGCAAATAATAAAAATGAAGAACTTGGCCTCCGAAACCCAGCAAGTCAACAAGGGTGTCCCGCAAGGATCAGTGCTCTCTCCTCAGCTCTTTAACATCTACATGGAACCGCTCGCCAAGTTACTCAGGAATGCCAACATCCACTTCCACCTCTACGCAGATGACACGCAGATTTACCTGGAAACCTCTTCTCTTAAAGACATCCACAGACTTAACGATGTCCTAAATGAAGTTCTAGATTGGCTGACAAAGAATCACCTGAAACTCAACCCCGACAAGACAGAAACACTCCTCATCTCAAACAAAGAAGACAACCCTCAAATCACCGAGTGGCTAAAGTCGATCGATGCTCTCAAAGGTAACCTCACGCTAGCCGGCTCCGTCAAATCCCTGGGCTTCACACTAGACCCCAAACTAACCCTGACAAACCACATTAAGAATTCGGCGAAAAGCGCATTTCTCAACCTCAGACTTCTGAACAAAATCAAACCTTACATTCCCAACAAGGACCTCAAACTAGCCACGCAATCTCTAGTTCTATCAAGACTGGACTATGGGAACTCAATCCTAACAGGCATCCCCAAATCGCACCTGGCCCCACTAAAAACAACACTTCATGCGGCAGCGAGAATGATCACAGACTGCAAAAAATCTGACCACATCTCCCCGGCACTCAAAGAACTCGAATGGCTCCCTGCGGAAATGCGGAGCACCTTCAGAACGGCCTGCCTCACCCACAAGGCCCTCCACACCGGCAAACCGGAATACTTGGCAAACAAGCTCAAAAAAGCAGGCCAAGCCAGAAACTTGAGAAGCTCCAACTCCCTGCTGCTCATCCTACCAAAAACCCGAAAGAAGAGAACTGCGGACTGCTCTTTCTCAAGAAATGCCCCCAAAATATGGAACGCCACCCCCCGCACATCAGAACTATACCGTCCTATGCAGAATTCAAGAGCCAAACTCAAGTCCTTGTGCCTTATCCGTTTCCTTGGTTGCGGGTAACTTGGATCAGCAAGCGTCCCCTGAATCCATGTGGTAACATTGAATCCTGTTACCAAGAAGTCCTGCTGTCCGAACCTTTCCACATTCCAACTTGTCGCTCGCTGATCGCTTTTATTGGGTTTGTGTCATGTTGTTCTCTTTTTCATTCCCTCTATTGTAAAGCGCTCTGCTACCTTCGGGTTTTATTAGCGCTATAGAAAACTTCTAAATAAATAAAATAACTAATAAATCATGTCGGAAGTTAAATAAAACTGATACGCTCTCGATCCCGTGGTCAGACCATAAGATGGTCTCCTTCTTCTTAGAAAATATGCAAGATATAGGAAGACCGGTCAAAGTAAAAAAAAACACATATCATGAATGGTCCAAAATCCAACACCAGATACTCATGGATACTCTATGTTCTTCGTACCCAACTTTAGATGCGGACAGCAATAAAGCCTGTAAACAAATTAATACATGGCTAGAGAACGCAGTCCAACTCACAGTTCCACTGAAGAAAATCACTCTCAAAAGAAAGACCCCTTCACAGCCATGGTTCTCAGAAGCTTTGAAGGAAAAAAAACAAGAATGTAGAAGAGCAGAAAAGAAATAGAGAGCTAACTATGAGGTACAGCAAAGATTAGAATATAAAACAATACTTGCTAGCTCTAAAAAAATAATAACATCAGAGAAAAGCAAATACTTCGTCCAAAAAATTAATGAATCAAAAAACTCCAGTAAAACTCTCTTCTCCACTGTTAGAAAACTTTCAAAAATTGAAAATAACACCACAGAAGAAATATCATCAGAATTTTGTAATATTCTGGGTAAATTCTTCGTAAATAAAGTTTCATCAGTCTACCAATCTTTTAAAAATTACAAATCAGATAAAACTAATCAGACAGATAAAATCACTGCTCAAACAATAAATTCAGAGGAACAATCAGTCCAACCTATAATGTTCCAATTTACCATTCCAACAAGAGACCAAATTCAGAAGAAATTACTTAGCAATAATTCAGGAAGCCCAACAGACCCATGTCCGCCCAAAATAATGCACATTTGCTCAGAACAAATGAGCATTGTACTAACAAGATTATTTGGCCAAATAATCGATCCCAACACCTTTCCGGATGACTGGAAAAAGATTTCCATTAGACCACTACTGAAAAAACCCAATCTCGATAAAGACGAGCCAAGCAGTTACAGACCTATAGCCAGAATTCCTTTCGCCGCTAAAATATTGGAGAAACTCATAAACAAACAGCTATCCCGCTATCTGATTGACGGCAACTGGCTGGACGACTCTCAGTTTGGTTTCCGGGAAGCACACAGAACAGAAACTGCTTTAATTACAGCAGTAGAAGAACTCCGGAAAGTGATGGACAATGGAGCGAAGGCCGCCTTGATATTACTTGACTTATCGGCGGCATTCGACACGGTCAGTCATGAAATTCTTTTAAAACGATTAAAAACAGCAGAAATACATGACTCAACATGTACCCTCATTGAATCCTATCTTGCTAATAGAACTTTTACAGTAGAAGTAGAGGGAGCAAAATATAAAGCCTTTTCTCTACCATGCGGAGTTCCGCAGGGATCATCATTAAGTCCCACTCTTTTTAACCTTTATGTTGCCCCACTTGCAGAGATAATAAGAAACTGTGGTTTCACCCCAATATCATACGCTGATGACACTCGAATTGTAGTGACCTTCAACAAAGATATAGAAGAAACAGCAGAAAAACGAATTACTGTTCCCAGATTTAAAAGAGCTAACTGGGGAGGGAGAAGTTTCCTGATACATGCAGCACGTACATGGAATCAACTGCCCCTGAACATAAAAACCTGTCCATCTTTAGAAACCTTTAGAAAGGAAGTAAAAACATGGCTATTCTCCGAATAAACATCAGACACTGTTACAAAGCTGGAAAGGATTTATCTTAGCGCCAAGACGCCCATGGGCAATTGTTGCGCTCTATAAATTGACAAATCAAATCAAAATCAAATCAAGAAGCGAACCCAGAGGGGGACCGGGAGGGACTGGATCAAGCAATGGAGAGCAAAGTCAGGCCTATGACCCGATCCCAAACCTTACAAGAGAAGTCTAGTGTGTTATAATTCGGTACAGAGATAGTGCCACAGGAATAAATCAGGGGACCGGAAGCGATAAGGGCCTTATCTTTAGAGTCACTGTGGTAGATGCTGTCCTCATCAAACCCCACTATGTGGCCAATACTGCAAGTAGGCCTTGTGGTCTCCGCCCTAGTAGCAGATGCCCTCCTTACGCTACTATCCGAGAGGTTCAAACAAAAAGACTCATAACCATCAAAGAGTCACAGTAAGAAATGAAGGACTATGCAACAACGCTATGAAACTCATTCCTCTTGAATTACAATTAACAATTCGACCAGACACGCCTGTCTACACCAATGTAACAAGAGAACATCTAATTCATCGAGAAAATGAAAGGACAAACACAGTGATGTCTTCAAATCCTGATGCAATTCTAACAATTGATCAAACTTCTACTTGCTATTTCATAAATGTTGATACATTTTCTGAAGACCCAAATGAATCAGAAACGTCGCCAGCCACAAACTCTTACAAACAGCAAGCAAAATACTTTTTTCACTTTCTGAAAGAAATGTATCTGGTTTCACCATGGACTAAATTATGGATAATATCCGGAATATTTTTCTTTCTTTTCTGGTTAGGTTTAGTAATGACTATTAGCATGCTTGTAAATGGCAAATACATTTGTCTAGAATCTGCAAGTAAAGATGTGAACTTAATATTGAAACCACAGAAATTATCTCATTGTGAAGAAAGAGACTTGTCTGCAGTAAACATCACAGCCGTGCCTATACCCGATGGTATAGTATGGGACAAAGTCGATTTCGATATTTTGGGCATGACTGATCTTTTGAAAATTCTACACCTGTTTAAAATTTCATTAAGTGATTTCATTATCTCCAGTACCTATTCTGATGTTTGGGACTTCGAAACTGTCAGTAATATTATATCTGACCTAGAGAAAAATCTGCTGCATTTTCTAATAGTGAAAACTTGGAAGGTTCACCAGAGTATGAACAAACGTACCATTATAATCATTATGGTCATTTTTTTTGCATAGATCTACAATACCTAGAAATGTGTTTATGTATAATCAATGGGAACATTGTCCAACACCATCAAAAGATAGTCAAAAAACATATTGAAATAAGTTTCCATATTTTTCAGGATTCAATACAACAGATCCAGGTTCCTATTATGTTAAGAATGTGAACCAAACTGCTCAGAAACAAATGTTAACTAACACCAAACAGATCTATTCTGCAGCCTTTTAATGCCCAGCTATCTAGACAAGGGTTTGACTTTTGGAATGACACTGTTGATACAAAATCTGTCTGTGGTTCTAGAGACTGGCAGGTGCAGGAGACGGAAGCTTTCTGTAGAACCTGACTCTGCCCCAAGCAAATAAGGTTTTTGAATGATACCGTGCAACAAACATCTTGTCTTGGACTAGCCAAGATCAAAGATATGAACATATCTTATGTACCAACACCGGCTAATACCAAAATCAATAGTACTACAGATGAGGCAGCTACCATAGACAGCATCCTACAGTACAACAGAACAGCCCCCGATTGGGAAAAATAGCTAATCTGGCACTTAGACACTAACATTTGTCAAGAAAGGTTCCTGAATACAACACAGGGATTTACTATCAACAGGCTAGATCCCCGTTACATACAGTGACACACTATAGTGTAGGGAAAGTGTGCCTTGATTGGCTACAGACATCCTCAATAGACCAAGTGAAACAACACTTATCTTTACTTGAAAGAAGATGCAGACTTTAGGGATTTCTTGCTAGGACCAAGAAAACCACAACAAAAATGTTTCATAAATGCCGGCATTTATACAGCCTATAATGAAGTTTGGGAAGTTTCACAGGCAGAGGCCGCAGAGGATACGTGAAATCGATCCAATTAATTTAGAGAAATCTCTCTCAGTTGTTGACAATGGTTTAACAACTTTGTCATCCAGGATCTATTCTCTGGGCAACATTGTATCCTCTGCTATTAACATACTAAAACAGGATTTAGCCGTGTTACAACAAGGCCTGTTACGTTCGGAAATGTTATTAGTCTGGACACTACAATCATAGTGTGCAGGCTATGTGCCTTGGCATTTTATCAACATGGCGTCTTTTTTTTCGGAATACAATCTCATAAACAGATCTAAATGGCACAAAGGGGAGCAAAGTATACAATGCTGGGTGTTGAAAAACTGATAAGATTACCATTCACGGTAGCAGAAAAAACAGCTACAGAATGGCTCATCCATGGCCATATAAATTTGCCAGTCACTTCTTTCCAATTTCACTATTGCCTTATACAATAGCAGGCAGGCAAATATGAAAGGTTGGGTAAGGAATACATTAAGAGTGTCCTGGGAAATACCTTACAACTACAGATGTTGGAATGGGGGACGTGAAGTGTTTCTTAGGGGTAAAGCCTGCGAAAATGCACTGAGCAGTTCACTAATATGTCAAGTAGTTTATTTACACAGGGCATTCAACAGTTCTGTGGCAAACTTGTTCTGCCACCTGCAAGGCAGTCCAGCCGCCGTGATTAATCTGACATTCGGCCTGGTCTCTAATGTGAGTTACTTAATGTTGAATGATCTAGGTTGCTGAAGCATGCTACCAGGGATGCCGCATCTAGTAACGGTCAATGCCAGGTTTACTTGTTGTATGCAAGTATTGTTTCCACTAGCAAACACAGGCAGGGAGTCGGCACTTTGGCCTTCGCTGAATGTTTCTTTTATATGTTTTCGATACGCTAAGCAGAATGAACGCCATGCTTTTACAAAGAAATGTACCCTTAAACTCCGCCCGAGAGACATCTGATCTTCAAGTTGCAAGGACTGCGGCTCAGATACAGGCTCTGATAGTTCGAAACTGCCCTATACATTTCGCAGAAATGATGGGATGTATCTTTAACATGTCTGATATGAGCGGAATTTTACATGTATTTGAGACCATAGGTTCAGGACTCTTAAACACCTTCGAGACGGAAATCATTCCAAACTTCGTGCATTCGGTGTTTGGTGATCTGCCTTTAACTCTTGCAATAGCTGCAGGATTACTTATTCTATTCCTACTGCTATGCTATGGACGGCCTTGCAATGGGCATCACTCCAAGTTACATTGTGAAGGATCTCCTGGAACGGAAGTGCTGACAGCACATAGTACAGCTCCTGGGCATTCCTCTCTTATGGGAACTTAATCAATCATGGTTCCTGACCTTCAGACCAGTTTGGCTGACTGTATCTTACCTGTTCTACGCGGCCTGTTTTGCAGTGAAAAACGTGTGCTGGACATCTATCTAACACTTCCATCGGTCATGCCAACCAATATCAATACTTTTCTGGACCCAGGAACGGCCCATGCTCTGTATTGTCAGCAGCGGCTCCTGATACTGATGATGGCATTCATTGAGACCTCTCAGTCGCAGTCTGATCCTGCTGATGTACGAGAGGATTCAACAGGCACACAGGAGACAAGGAACACACAACTTGCTACAGCATCAGCTGTAAGTGACGATTCTCATCTTTGTGCAATAGATCTACTGAACGAGGTGCTCCAACTGTCCCCGGCCACAGTAGACGATCTTATGTCTACAGCAGCAGATGACTTCATGTTTACACCCAACCTGGACTCTGACTTTTGAATTGGCTCACAGTGTGCTTGGAAGAAATGCATTTGGCTACCATGTTTTTCATAACAAACAGAACGAAACTTGGAACATTCCCCAAATTGACAAACCTTTTTAAACTTTTCAGTTACATTGCATTTCTTACTGCTCACATTAAAACAATTCCAATAAAATGAACTGCCTTTACCTTTTCTAAAAATAACTTTTCTAAAAAGAACAATTCTAGAAGCACAAGTCTAGAAATAATGCTCTGTTTTTCTACAAATTCCATATTTTATTACCATGATTCAAAGGGATTTTAGAATATTTAGCAAAACTATTATAGCCACTGCTTTTTCCATGTATAAGTCAAATTTTGACACGTTTAATAGAACTTTTCAGACAGATTTTAGAAATGTTTTTAAATGAGTGTTTTTACATATGCGGTGCTCATTTTTTTGTTTAGCAATTAGTAATATCGTTCTTCGAAAGTGGAGTGGGTGTTGTGTCCCATATAGGTGCCCTGATATAGGCTTTACTAAAACATGCCCTTGTATAGGCACAATTCATGTTGCCCTTATTTAGGTATAGCGTTCTTAGTCCTTATTTAGGCATGAGCCATACACTCCAAATACAGGCATGGTATTTCACCTACATCCGTCCACCCTCTAGGTCACAACCAAGTTCTTAGAAACAGACCCTTAAGCTCTAGGGATTTTCCCTGGCACAGGTTCATTGATTTCCCTTAGAAACTCATTAAATATGCATGAACCATTATTCCTCGGAGTTCATTCCTAAAGTCTTCCTCTGTTCAACATTACGTCAATGCAGTCCAGCCATAGCACCTTCTGGGTATTAATATGCCCATGCAAACCAGAGGAGACCTCTATTCCAGTGGAGCCCGTATTTCCTGGCCTGATACACTGACCAGAAATGCTGTTATCCTGCATGTAGAAACTACAACTCGCAGGGCTCTAAGTTCCTTTGCGGGATGTTAGAATTTGAGACCAGGAAAGAGATTCCACAACTCTCTCATTCTCAGGTATGGCGATGACTAGAACCTAGAGCGATTCTTGACATAACAAACTATAGCATACTAGAGCATACCATCTTAGGGGAATATCGGACCTTCTTCATAACCCGCCCTACACCTAAATGTAAATGTAAATGTATTTGAGCTTATATAGCGCACAGCTACCCACAAAGGGTTTCCCGGCGCTTGCTTAGGGAACCCGTCCTGGTATTCCCCTGTGAGATAACCCCGGCAGGGTATCCACAAGGTGAAAGCCAGGCATCCCGCCGCGAGGGGCCGTTGTTAGGTTAGGCACATTTGGGTAGAAATAGTTAGGGAGCATTCCATGAGTACTCATACTTTTAGCAATATGTTTTTATGTATACAAATGTATTTGATAAGTAGTGAACAATACTAGAGCAATACTACTTCTTTACGAATGTAACACTGTGCATTGTATATCTCGCATACTGTCTTACGATTGTAGTAGCTCAGATCTCTCACACAAGAAAAACAACTGTTCAATAAATACTTTTTTAAAAAGCTTGTCTGTTATTTCTGTGTAACTCTGAGAAACTAAGCAGTCACGATTGGCTGAGCAAAACATTATCTCATGGATCAGTGTAGTCATGTTATGTAGTTGCCAGAAGCTATTCCCTTCTTGTCTTCAAGAAGTTTCTAGTGGCCCTGTGAGCTAGCAGGTACATTGTAAACAAGGTTAGTATGTGCAATAGGGGCGTACTGACTCAATCATACACCAAACCTTTAGTGTATGTTATCCAAAAGCTCAGAACCTATTTAGGGAAATAGGAACTACACTTCAACTCAAGTGTCATTCCCAACTCTACTCTGTTGACCCCAGCCAGATGCTAGGCTTAAGGAAGGAATGAATAGATGCAAGGGGGAGAGACTATGTTGATTAGCAAATTTAGGGGTGTGCTTAGCCATCTCTTCTCTCTCTGGAGAAAATTCGGCCATTATCAATTTGGAAGAATTGGTGCACTCTGGCCACACATTACAGGATGTGTTCAGACCTTTGGGTGGTACCCTGCAGTCCATTGGACAGGAGTGACCTCCTGCTTGACCCAGAGAAACTAGAATAAGTATCTGAGAAGGGCAAAGCCCCTCAGATCTGCTGCTTGAAACTTACGAAAGCAAGAGGTGCCATGCTGAGAAGTTTAATGTGCATTTCCAAAGGCCTGCACTCTGTAAACTGCACATTTTGCACCATCTTGAACTATAGCCCTGTGAATTACCTTGCTGTAAGAAGGACTAAAGAGTGGAACCCCTGCAAGCTACAGGTTAACAGAGCCCACCTGGAACATCACCATCAAAGATCCACAACCCGGAGAACTTCCAGGGGATTTATAAGGGGTTTCTCCATGTGGGTTGTGGGATATGAAGTCCTCAATTTTCAAGGACCATCATGGAGCTTTCAGACACTTGGAGTGAGTTTGAGACATTTTGGGACCATTTAAGGTACTTCATTAAGAAGTTCTAGGAGTTGGGAGTACTTTTAAACAACTTTGGAAAAAAACTCCATGGGGGGACTGACCCAACCTGGCCTGCCAAGCCACCTGCCTTCAACCAATAGCTGGCCTGCCGTCCACGTTCCTCCCACTGAAAAAGCTTTGTAGGTCTGACTTCCAGAGTTTGACCGAGAGGAGGTGAAATCGGAGGCCGGAGAACCCTCACCAAATCTGGCCTGGTGAATAGCAACAAGAGCTCCAGAAAAGTTTCTAAGTCCGAAGTTTAAAACTGTGACCGGGACCTACCGCCGCTAGTGGTAGCCGAGCAGGGGTCTATCCTAGTCGGCCTGAAACATTGACTTTGAGCCAGTCTATCACAACCGGATATCCCAATAAGGTACATTAAGATTCTAAGAGCTAGATAATGCTAACTATTTGAAAATTCATATCTCCGGTTCCCAACATGGGATCTTTGTCGTTTGCATGTCATTTTAAAGATAACAATAGTTCCTATTTTTATAAATTGGTGTCAGATTTTTATTATACATTGTCACTTAATTAGTTACTGAATTGATTTCATTGAATGCTTTACATACCTGTCTTTGAAGTTAAGTCAGCCTGCTCACAGACAAGCTGCCAAGGGTTGAGCATAGGAATAAATTTCTAAAACCTATTCTGAGCCCAATACTGTGTTAGTGGCCTTATTTCCAGTGGCAGATGCACATTTGCCCCTACTAATAATCCACGTTCTAACAGTCTTTCAATTTTACCCTGACTTCAAAGCAGATGAATATTGCAACACATTACATATAAGATCAATCATGCGGACATCCTGTCTGCCGTAAGTAAGTAAGTGGGAAAAGTGATACACTGCAATACAGGGAAAGGATTAAGGAACAGAATATAGATTGTATTCATAACAGACTATCCAACCGCAAAAGTCAAGGCATTTACTTAGTCCTACTTTACTCTCTGGTCTCACTCTCCACCATATTTCACAATTTGCTTTTCCAAAAATACATTTGCTTGGCAGTAAGGAAAAGAAACTAATTTACTCTACTGCAGGGTAAGTTAGGGGGTTAGGCCGGTTAAGTATGTAGTAGACGTTTTACTGATCATCCTCATGTGCCTACGTTTTGGCTACTGAGTCACTTTGGTTGAGGAAAGGGAAGAATTTCAACAGGCACTAATCCTTTTATAGAAGTCATGATGAAATATATCACTTGGCTTCAAAACTGTGGCACATGCAAAGAATGATTTTTTCATATGTTTGGGAAGGCTGGGACAGAACTTGGGAAAAATTTATAAATGCCTTGAGGAGATACGGTATATATTCCCCAGGGAAAAACTGGAAGGTTTTTTTTTAGAATTATGATAAAAATTCAGCGGAACTTGCAAATCAAAGGGTTTTGTGCCAATTGTCTTAATGGTACCATGGGTTTGTTCTGATATGTTGGGAGCCAGATATCCGCGAATGCCACGATGGGTATATGATATGGGTCCACGTTAAATCCGCCGGTGGCGGAGCGCCTGTGGTCCCTGGCTGAATAACAGGACTGAGAAGATGTTGGAATAGTAAATCTTACTATTCCTTAAGTTATAGCGCAATCCAGTGCAAGTGGATGTAACGACTTGCGTTGTAACAACTGCGTTGCAACTGCATTGCGGTGTAGTCACTGCGATGTAAAGGAATATTCCTGTATATATGTGTTTAGAGATATTTGTCCACATGGCCGGGGTCGGAGGCAGGGCATGCTGCTACTAGTGCAGCACACAGTACTGCAGCATGGGTACAAGGGTCTTTCCAACCAGCAGCACAAGGGCTTTGTACTCATTATGGCTCACATCACCCCTGCTTCACCACAGCACATGAATGAGAAGGTAAAAAAATGTAAATGGTTTTTGGTAATTATTTACATCTGAAACTGGCTTACTGAGTCTGCTTTCTAAAGAGTGACAGGAGCCTATGTATCACTGTTAATGCGTCTAACTTGTGCCACGTAAGGGGGTACAAGCACTATGCAACAAAAAAGCCAGATTTACCAAGTCACGCAAGGCCCCATTAAGTGACTTAGCAACGCAACACAGAGCCGATCGAGCAATGCATGTTCTGTTCTTCAAGAGGAGACTTCATCGCTGCTGGTCGCCCTGACTCGACCTCTCTCCCTGCTTTGCTGTGCCGGTCTCCCTCCCGCTGCCGCTGTTGTTACCTTAGCGGCCGCCGAGCGGAGGGAGACTACAACTCCCAGCCTGCCCAGCGACCCGGATCCACTCCAGCGGGGTCATCGCGCCCTGAGGCGCTAGAAAAACGCTGCTCCCTCGGCAGAGCGGGTGTTCTGTTCTTCAAGAGGAGACTTCATCGCTGCTGGTCGCCCTGACTCGACCTCTCTCCCTGCTTTGCTGTGCCGGTCTCCCTCCCGCCGCCGCTGTTGTTACCTTAGCGGCCGCCGAGCGGAGGGAGACTACAACTCCCAGCCTGCCCAGCGACCCGGATCCACTCCAGCAGGGTCATCGCGCCCTGAGGCGCTAGAAAAACGCTGCTCCCTCGGCAGAGCGGGTGTTCTGTTCTTCAAGAGGAGACTTCATCGCTGCTGGTCGCCCTGACTCGACCTCTCTCCCTGCTTTGCTGTGCCGGTCTCCCTCCCGCCGCCGCTGTTGTTACCTTAGCGGCCGCCGAGCGGAGGGAGATTACAACTCCCAGCCTGCCCAGCGACCCGGATCCACTCCAGCGGGGTCATCGCGCTCTGAGGCGCTAGAAAAACGCTGCTCCCTCGGCAGAGCGGGTGTTCTGTTCTTCAAGAGGAGACTTCATCGCTGCTGGTCGCCCCGACTCGACCTCTCTCCCTGCTTTGCTGTGCCGGTCTCCCTCCCGCCGCCACTGTTGTTACCTTAGCGGCCGCCGAGCGGAGGGAGACTACAACTCCCAGCCTGCCCAGCGACCCGGATCCACTCCAGCGGGGTCATCGCGCCCTGAGGCGCTAGAAAAACGCTGCTCCCTCGGCAGAGCGGGTGTTCTGTTCTTCAAGAGGAGACTTCATCGCTGCTGGTCGCCCTGACTCGACCTCTCTCCCTGCTTTGCTGTGCCGGTCTCCCTCCCGCCGCCGCTGTTGTTACCTTAGCGGCCGCCGAGCGGAGGGAGACTACAACTCCCAGCCTGCCCAGCGACCCGGATCCACTCCAGCGGGGTCATCGCGCCCTGAGGCGCTAGAAAAACGCTGCTCCCTCCGCATCGCGGGACGCGAGCGGGACGCCCGACGAAGCCCGGACAAAGGACGGGCCGTCTGAGGCCGTCCGAGGCTGGACAAGGTTGGGTTGGGCCCGTTACTCTGCTAGAAAACCTGATTTAAGGAGGTGAGCCTGTGTTATAGCTGGGGGTTATTTATTGAATTATTGTCTCTTGGAGCACCTGTTTACCCCGTACTTTTGAAAAGCATTGTCTGTTAGTGAAATATGCCCGGCAAAAAGTTATCCCCTGCAAAAAACACTATGGACAACTATATCTTTCAGGTAGTTGCCAAAATCAATAGTGACAGGAGAACTTCGCTTGGCCGGAGTTCACCGTCTGCCCTGAGTTCACCAACTTCGCCGGCTTCAGCCTGTGCCGAGTCCACGGAGCAACCTACCTCCTACTGTCCACCTGTAAATGAATCTGACCAAGCTGATATCGCTGTAATGAACCGGTCGGCTCTGATTGAGTTAGACAGCGAGAGTGAGATGGACACTGATCAACAATTACCCGAGGACAAAGCCCCCACTCCGGTGCCTGCTCCACGATCCACCAGAGGGGCTAAAAAGCCACAGCCACAGCCGAAACGATTTGGGCTCAGATCAAGCCGCAAAAAGATTGCATCGCCCCCTAGCAAATCCGCAAGGGAAAAAGAAGTCACTCTGGATGACGTTTCTATGTCTCTTACTAGTGGTCAATTTAAGAACTTACTGAGTATGATAGACACTAAGATAGAGGACATTGTTAATCCGCTGTTAGGCAGAATTGATAAACTCACTAAGGAAGTGAATCGCCTTGGGGGTTTACTGAATCAAACCTTATCTGAAGTAGGCAAACTACCAGAAGCTGTTTCTAGCAGGGTGGAGTCCAGTAAGGCCTCTTCTTCTTTGGTGGGTGGTGGGGCTTCCTCACTACCAGTTCCTTCGGTGGCTCCCTTGATATCCATTATAGATAGTGCAGAGAACAAAAACGTTCCTTCAGATACATCCTCCGCCCCAGAATCTGTAAATGGCTCGGTAGAGTTGATAGTTGAGGCCTCTCCATTGGTCTTGGTTTTAGCCAATGTTCCTCTTTTGCAGCCTGGTCAGGAAGAATCTACCTCATCCCTATTGTCTAAAGCACTTTATTGGCTAACAAATAACATGGTAATAACTCCTAGGGGTAGGCACCAATTGGCTGACGAAATAGTAAAGGCTAGAAGGGTGAGGTGGATAGGTAATAGTACAAAGAAATTTCTGGGTGACTGCGTCATCCTACATTTTTCTGACACAGAGGTTTTGGCCAATATTCTACCCAACCTTCTACCTCCGCAGCGGAGATCGACTGAAATCATTCCACTCACTTTAGACTTTTTCTATCAGTGTAGTGGGAGGGTCTCTAATAAAACAATGCTAAAAACTAAGTGGAACGTTGTCCCAACAAAAGGGCGGAGGGAAGTGAAGCAACCAGAGAGGGGTTTAAATCTAGAGAATAGATTTTCAGCCCTTTCCAATCTTGATGACTGTGATTGACTCTCTATAAATCTAAATCAAGTACCACTAGCTAATGGGGATCAAAATTCGGATAGCTTATCTACCCAGAATGTTAATTGCCTTACTAATGATTTGTTGAATAACTTGGTTGTCCAACCAGAGGGTGAGGCTTGTGTACTAAACTCTTTTCCTGGATTACGCCAGGGTCGCTTGTCTGGAGTTGCTAACCTACTCTGCTGGAATATAGCTGGTCTGACATCCAAGCTCGATTGTGGGGACTGGCTTGGCTTTGTTACCCAATTTGATATTTGTATATTCCAGGAGACTTGGGCTTGCGATCCTGTCTTTGTATTAAGCTATTTGAATTTTTATGTGGCAGCTGTCAAGGGTCCGAAAGGTAGACCTATGGGGGGGCTTACTATCTGGATTCGACAAGCACTAAATTTCTCAGTTAAAAATATAGCTACTGGACACAATGATATCCAGCTTATTAGGATTTCTAATGACAGAACAGGGTCACTTGATATTTACAATATTTATATTAGGAGTTCCAAAGGTCGATCTGAAACATTATTAACCTTGGCCGACCTCATCGAGGAGCACTCCATTAAAAATAACATCGTTATAGCAGGAGACCTTAATAGGACGTTTGAGCCATTGGTTGTGGGAGAGGCTTTCACTGGTGCTGATGAGGATTCCTTCTGGGGCATCCCTGAACTACAACTGAAACCAGTCTCCCGTTGGACAGAGGACATTATAGCTATTAATGCACTGTGTCTTGAAAAAGGTTTGAGAGCTATGAACGGGAGAACAGCTGGGGACAGAATTGGTTCACCAACTTTCGACAATGGGAGGCACAAAAGTCGAATTGACTATGTGATCTGCAGTTTGCATCTGTGGCCTGCCCTTTGTGATATGGAAGTCATCATAAGATCTGAGAGTGACCATAACCCCCTAAGTGTGACTCACAAATGGTGGCCTGCTGAATCAAACTTTAGCTGCATGAATGAATTAGTCCCTCCGCCCATTATCCCCGAGAACAATATGCGTAGGCTACGTTGGGATACTGTAGCGAGAAATCAGCAGGCTATTGATATTATTAACAGTGAAACTGATCAAGCCATTCTAGCTATGGAACTGGCTAATGCCTCTCCTAATGACCTGGGTGAAGTGGTCAAAATACATGATACCCTCTTTGGTAAGATCAAGGCGCACGTTCTAAGACCTGATAAACATAAGGGGGTTATTACCAGAAAAGATGCTAGATGGTATAACTCTGATTGTAGGAAGGCAAGACTCGACCTTGGCCGGGCAATCAAGAAGCGAGACTGTGTGTCTGTTTCTCTAGCCAGGAAAGAATATAAAGTATGCATTGTTAAAGCTAAGAAGGATTGGGACGAGCAACACTGGTGCAAACTGAAAATGGCCAGTGACAGGAAGGATTCCAGAGTATTCTGGAATATTGTAAAATGGGGTTCTGAGAGAGCTGAAGAGTCACCAAGTAATAACGTCTCACAGGAGGCATGGGTTAAATTCTTTAGTTTGCAATACACTCTTAATACCCGGGTCTCAGTTGACGTCAGTACGGCTATGAAGTTTTTTGAAGATGACAATTTTAACTACAAAGAGATTATGTCTGCTATCTGTGCAGTAAAACGCGGGCGAGCTCCAGGACAAGATGGAGTACCCGCTGATATATTCCTAAATGATAGTGAACGCTGGTGCAAATATATACATTTGCTTATAAACTCAATTGCTCAAGGAGCAGATGTCCCTGATTCATGGAGGGGTGCAGTTATTATCCCCGTGTATAAGAAGGGGGACCGAGCTCAGCCCTGTAACTATAGGCCTATTAGCCTTATTGACACTGTGCAAAAAATCGTGGGTCGCGTGGTGGTCAATAGGCTTCTCGACTGGGCTGAGGATTTTAATATTCTATCTCCATTCCAAGCAGGTTTTAGAAGGGCAACAAGCACGATCGATCAAGTGTTCCGCTTCCAATTATTACAGTGGAAAACCGTGGTTCTGTGGGGGTGTAGCCTGTACGCGGCATTTGTCGACTTGCGGGCTGCATTCGACCTGGTCCCACGTGCAAAACTGTGGCAGGTCTTGCATAGCTTGGGGGTTTCCGATGAGTTACTAACCCTGATATTGCGCCTCCACGAGTCTAACTATGCAAAAATTCAGTGGGGCGGTCACGGGATGGTCACTCCTGATTTCCGTGTTGAAAAAGGGGTCAGACAAGGGTGCTCAATGGCTCCTACACTATTTACATTGTTCATAAACGGGGTAGTTTCTCGATTGGTAACTGCGAATGTTGATGCTCCTTCTCTTGCAGGACTAAAAATCCCCATATTAATGTTTGCGGATGACACGCTAATTTTATCAAAAACCCCTAGTGGACTACAGCGTGCTCTGACAATTTTTGAGAACTTTTGTGGGGAACATGGACTGGAGGTGAATACTACGAAAACTAAACTAATGAGCTTCAAGCCGCAGCATAGCTTTAAGTCCAAAATTATGATGAGTGGTGGGCCTTTAGAGTTAGTTAAATCATTCACATACCTAGGTATCCAAATAACTGATGACCACAGGTGGAGCCAGCATATAAATATTGCTATTTTGCGACACAAACAAATAGCTGGCACAATTAATTCTGAACACAGGAAATCGCTAACCAAACCTGTTAAACCAGCCCTATTGGTATATGAAGCAAAGGCTATTGGGTCTGCACTTTACGGCGCTGAAATGTGGGGCTTTGAAAATCTTACATCTCTACAAGCCTCTGAAAATACATTTTTAAGAACTCTTACCGGTACACCTAAAAGTACTCCGTTGTTGCCTCTCCGATACGATCTAGGAAGGAAACAAATCAAGGACTTGGCCAGATTACGCCCGATCTTGTATTGGCGCAGACTCTGGGCCACTCCTGAGCTCTCACATTATGCCGCGGGTTTTGTGGATGTGATCAAGGCTGATGGCTTTCACAAGATAAGCTGGCTTAAATCATTGAAATCTATATTGTTTGAGCTAGGGCTGAGTTCTTTATGGCAGGACCCTGCTGGGACATCTTTCCCTTCTAAGCGTGTCTTAAAAGATATTTTTTGGGAATGGATTGCTACTAAAACTTTAAATGTTGCAAGCTTTGGGTCCAAGTCTTCACATTTTCTTGAGGCCAAAATGTATCCAGTCTTGGAACCATATTGGGATATCATCTCCAAACCAGGTGATAGGAAGCTCTTATTCCACTGAGAGCTGGTGCACTTCCTATAAAAATATTGACAGCTAAATGGGGTTCAGGTGGAAATAGCACCTGCCCAGCTTGTGGGTTGGGGGATGAGTCTCTGGGTCACTTTCTGTTTTCATGCGGATCATATGCTATTCCAAGACGAGTATGGTTAGCTCCAATGTGCAGGAACCTTGGGACATCAAGTAGTTCTGTAGCTATGCGAATTATTTGTACGACTCAAGTTTCTTGGATCCTGATAGCTACAGCAAAATATCTGGGTTGGGCATGGATGCTCAGGCAGAGACTGCTAGTTAAATAACTATTCTCTGCCCGACAATTTAGACAGAGACTGCTAGTTAAATAACTATTCTCTGTGTGACAAATTGGCCCTCATGAATTTGACATTACTGCTTTTTATTAATCAAGGACTATGTATCAAGATAGAGACTGCTAGTTAACCAACTATTCTCTGTCTTGATAATTGATTTTTTGCATTTGTATAATTGCTTTTAGACTCCAGCGTTTCTCATCTTGAAAAGTATTTTTATCAAATGTTTTAATTCTTCTTTTAACCGAATGAATTTTTTTATGTGTAACTTATAGTGTTGCGTCAATGTGCTGGATTGTAAATTTAATTTGTTTTTAAAATTCTTGTGTATAATATGCTTTTATGAGTAACAACTCGAATAAAGCACTTTGACTTGACTTGCAATGCATGCTTCAAAGTATACATTGCAAAAAGCTTCAATACAGTATGGGTGGGTGAGATGTCATAAATCGTTCATTTTGAATATTTTGAAATTTCTAACATTCAGCAGAATCTAAAAAATGATACCTAGCTGGCAGGAATGACTTCACTGATGCTGAATTGTTTGTTATGACTGCACAATCACAGAGTAGGAAACCTGCATGCAAACTACTCTTTGACCCTTTCCCGCTCAGGAAATGGTTTAAAATGGTTAAAAATGTATGCCAGTAAAGGACTCTTAAAATTCACCTTCCGGGGAGGGAAATGCGATGGAACATCTGTAAGGATGAAATTTATCTAACGAAGAACTGTTTTGCTCATGGAGGAAAAACAAAAATAAATAACAATTGTTCATTTGCACTGTAAATTGAGGAGTCACATTGGGAGAATAGCAGTTGGCACATGACAATCTTTGTAATGCACGTAAAAGGCTATGAAAGGCACAGTATTTCAGACATCCTACTGGGAACGCTTGTACATTCCATAACCCGCACATTTACACCCATGTATAGGAGTACTTGTACCAGTGTAATCAGGCACAATGCATGGTGGAGGCAAAAGCATTCCCTTCCATTGTCCAATGGGGAGAAGAGAGGTAGGGCGGGATCCACATTAGATAAAAAAGTAGACCTATGTCTTATGTACTGTGAAGTGTGCAAGGCCAGGACCAAGAGGGAGCAGTTCCGGATGTGCGTGTGCCCCCTCTTCAGGATTCCAGCAAGTGAGGAACAAGAAGAGTGCTAGATCCCAGAGGATGGTGGTGGACATGGCAGGAGGTTCACCGCAAGAAATGGAGATTGTTTTGATATACTGCAAAGATGTTACTAAGTACAAGCAGAGCGATAATATCTCTCTAGTCAAAAGTCAGTCCTGGCTCTCTAAAAACAACCTCAAGCTGCACTCTTTGAAAACTGAATTCCTTCTTTTCTCCCCTCAAAACAGCTCCACACCCATCTGAGATTGGATCAAGCACCTACACGCCCTCAACTGCAAACCTGCCATTATTGACTCCACGACATCCCTTGGAGTAACACTGGACAAGAGTCTAAACATGAGAGCTCACATCTGTGCTACCACACACAGGGCTTCATTCCAACTCAAACTACTGAAGAAATTGAAACCATTTCTACCACCTTCAGACTTAAAACAAGCAGTACAAAACTTGTAGTCTCCAGAATAGAATATGGTGCAGTGACCCTCTCAAAATGACTCTTAATGCTGCAGCAAGACTGGCAACAGGAAATTAGATGCTTTGACCACATCACTCCATTGCTTAGGTATCTAGACTGGCTTCCCCTCGAGACAAGAATGCAATTGAAAATTGCCCGCCTCACACACAAAGCCTTCATTTTTTAACGAACCAAGTTACCTCGTAGAAAAGATTTGAATCTCCGGTGGCCGGCGCTACCTCAGAAGTGCTAACTCTCTCAGTCTGGAACCTCCTAGATTCAGAAAATAAAAAATGTACACACATTCCTTCTTGAGAGCGGCGCCAAGGATCTGGAACTCTTTACCACCCATGGTGCGTTTAAACCTATCAACCCACTTTTTCAAAAGAGAAATTAAAAGATCCTAATGAATAGATTTCTTATATAGACTCTCAGAGAGCCCCACCCCAACACCATCAAAAGATAGTTCAAAAACATATGGAAATAAGTTTCCATATTTTTCAGGATTCAATACAACAGATCCAGGTTCCTATTATGTTAAGAATGTGAACGAAACTGCTCAGAAACAAATGTTAACTAACACCAAACAGATCTATTCTGCAGCCTTTTAATGCCCAGCTATCTAGACAAGGGTTTGACTTTTAGAATGACACTGTTGATACAAAATCTGTCTGTGGTTCTAGAGACTGGCAGGTGCAGGGGACGGAAGCATTCTTTAGAACCTGACTCTTCCCCAAGCAAATAATGTTTTTGAATGATACCGTGCAACAAACATCTTGCCTTGGACTAGCCAAGATCAAAGACATGAACATATCTTATGTACCAACACCGGCTAATACCAAAATCAATAGTACTACAGATGAGGCAGCCACCATAGACAGCATCCTACTGTACAATGGAACAGCCCCCAATTAGGAAATATAGCTAATCTGGCACTTAGACACTAACATTTGTCAAGAAAGGTTCCTGAATACAACACAGGGATTTACTATCAACAGGCTAGATCCCCGTTACATACAGTGACACAATATAGTATAGGGAAAGTGTATGGTAATCTTATCAGTTTTTCAACACCCAGCATTGTATACTTTCATAGGTTCAGGACTCTTAAACACCTTCCAGACGGAAATCATTCCAAACTTTGTGCATTCGTTGTTTGGTGGTCTGCCTTTAACTCTTGCAATAGCTGCTGGAGTACTTATTCTATTCCTACTGCTATGCTATGGACGGCCTTGCAATGGGCATCACTCCCAGTTACATTGTGAAGGATCTCCTGGAACGAAAGTGCTGACAGCACATAGTACAGCTCCTGGGCATTCCTCTCTTATGGGAACTTAATCAATCATGGTTCCAGACCTTCAGACCAGTTTGGCTTGACTGTATCTTACCTGTTCTACTCTGCCTGTTTTGCAGTGAAAAATGTGTGCTGGACATCTATCTAACACTTCCATCGGTCATGCCAACCAATTTCAATACTTTTCTGGACCCAGGAACAGCCCATGCTCTGTATTGTCAGCAGCGGCTCCTGATACTGATGATGGCATTCATTGAGACCTCTCAGTCGCAGTCTGATCCTGCTGATGTACGAGAGGATTCAACAGGCACACAGGAGACAAGGAACACACAACTTGCTACAGCATCAGCTGTAAGTGACGATTCTCATCTTTGTGCAATAGATCTACTGAACGAGGTGCTCCAACTGTCCCCGGCAACAGTAGATGATCTTATGTCTACAGCAGCAGATGACTTCATGTTTACACCCAACCTGGACTCTGACTTTTGAATTGGCTCACATTGTGCTTGGAAGAAATGCATTTGGCTACCATGTTTTTCATAACAAACAGAACGAAACTTGGAACATTCCCCAAATTAACAAACCTTTTTAAACTTTTCAGTTACATTGCATTTCTTACTGCTTACAGTAAAACAATTCCTATAAAATGAACTGCCTTTACCTTTTCTAAAAAGAACTTTTCTAAAAAGCACAATTCTAGAAACACAAGTCTAGAAATAATGCCCTGTTTTTCTACAAATTCCATATTTTATGACCATGATTCAAATGGATTTTAGAATATTTAGCAAAACCCTTATAGCCACTGCTTTTTCCATGTATAAGTCAAATTTTGACATGTTTAATAGAACTTTTAAGACTGATTTTAGAAATGTTTTTAAATGAATGTTTTTACATATGCGGTGCTCATTTTTATGTTTAGCAATTAGTAATATCGTTCTTCGAAAGTGGAGTGGGTGTTGTGTCCAATATAGGTGCCCTGATATAGGCTTTACTAAAACATGCCCTTATATAGGCACAATTCATGTTGCCCTTATTTAGGTATAGCGTTCTTAGTCCTTATTTAGGCATGAGCCATACACTCCAAATACAGGCATGGTATTTCACCTACATCCGTCCACCCTCTAGGTCACAACCAAGTTCTTAGAAACAGAACCTTAAGCTCTAGAGATTTTCCCTGGCACAGGTTCATTGATTTCTCTTAGAAACTCATTAAATATGCATGAACCATTATTCCCCGGAGTTCATTCCAGACGTCTTCCTCTGTTCAACATTACGTCAATGCTGTCCAGCCATAGCATCTTCTGGGTATTAATATGCCCATGCAAACCAGAGGAGACCTCTATTCCAGAGGAGCCCGTATTTCCTGGCCTAATGCATTGACCAGAAATGCTGTCATCCTGCATGCAGAAACTACAACTCGCAGGGCTCTAACTTCCTTTGCGGGATGTTAGAATTTGAAACCAGGAAAGAGATTCCACAACTCTCTCATTCTCAGGTATGGCGATGACTAGAACCTAGAGCGATTCTTGACATAACAAACTATAGCATACTAGAGCATACCATCTTAGGGGAATATCGGACCTTCTTCACAACCCTTCCTACACATTTGGGTAGAAATAGTTAGGGAGCATTCCATGAGTACTCATACTTTTAGCAATATGTTTTTATGTATACAAATGTATTTGATAAGTAGTGAACAATACTAGAGCAATACTACTTCTTTGCGAATGTAACACTGTGCATTGTATATCTCGCATACTGTCTTACGATTGTAGTAGCTCAGATCTATCACACGAGAAAAACGACTGTTCAATAAATACTTATTAAAAAGCTTGTCTGTTATTTCTGTGTAACTCTGAGAAACTAAGCAGTCACGATTGGCTGAGCGAAACATTATCTCATGGATCAGTGTAGTCATGTTATGTAGTTGCCAGAAGCTATTCCCTTCTTGTCTTCAAGAAGTTTCTAGTGGCCCTGTTAGCTAGCTGGTACATGGTAAACAAGGTTAGCATGTGCAATAGGGGTGTACTGACTCAATCATACACCAAACCTTTAGTGTATGTTATCCAAAAGCTCAGAACCTATTTAGGGAAATACGAACTACACTTCAACTCAAGTGTCATTCCCAACTCTACTCTGTTGACACCAGCCAGATGCTAGGCTAAAGGAAGGAATGAATAGATGCAAGGGGGAGAGACTATGTTGATTAGCAAATTTAGGGGTGTGCTTAGCCATCTCTTCTCTCCCTGCAGAATATTCTGCTATTATCAATTTGGAAGAATTGGTGCACTCTGGCCACACATTACAGGATGTGTTCAGACCTTTGGGTGGCACCCTGCAGTCCATTGGACAGGAGTGACCTCCTGCTTGACCCAGAGAAACTAGAATAAGTATCTGAGAAGGGCAAAGCCCCTCAGATCTGCTGCTTGAAACTTACGAAAGCAAGAGGTGCCATGCTGGGAAGTTTAATGTGCATTTCCAAAGACCTGCACTCTGTAAACTGCACATTTTGCACCATCTTGAACTATAGCCCTTTGAATTACCTTGCTGTAAGAAGGACTAAAGAGTGGACACCCTGCAAGATACAGGTTAACAGAGCCCACCTGGAACATCACCATCAAAGATCCACAACCCGGAGAAATTCCAGGGGATTTATAAGGAGTTTGTCCATGTGGGTTGTGGGATATGAAGTCCTCAAATTTCAAGGACCATCATGGAGCTTTCAGACACTTGGAGTGAGTTTGAGACATTTTGGGACCATTTAAGGTACTTCATTAAGAAGTTCTAGGAGTTGGGAGAACTTTTAAACAACTTTGGAAAAAAGCTCCATAGGGGGACCGACCCAACCTGGCCAGCCAAGCCACCTGCCTTCAACCAATAGCTGGCCTGCCGTCCACGTTCCTCCCGCTGAAAAGCTTTGTAGGTCTGACTTCCAGAGTTTCACCGAGAGGAGGTGAAATCGGAGGCCGGAGAACCCTCACCAAATCTGACCTGGTGAATAGCAACAAGGGACTACGTGAGAAAAAGCTCCAGAAAAGTTTCTAAGTCCGAAGTTTAAAACTGTGACCGGGACCTACCGCCGCTAGTGGTAGCCAAGCAGGGGTCTATCCTAGTTGGCCTGAAACATTGACTTTGAGCCAGTCTATCACAACCTGATATCCCAATAAGGTACATTAAGATTCTAAGAGCTAGATAATGCTAACTATTTGAAAATTCATATCTCCTGTTCCCAACATGGGATCTTTGTCATTTGCATGTCATTTTAAAGATAACAATAGTTCCTATTTTTATAAATAGGTGTCAGATTTTTATTATACATTGTCACTTCATTAGTTACTGAATTGATTTCATTGAATGCTTTACATACCCGTCTTTGAAGTTAAGTCAGCCTGCTCACAGACAAGCTGCCAAGGGTTGAGCATAGGAATAATTTTCTAAAACCTGTTCTGAGCCCAATACTGTGTTAGTGGCATTATTTCCAGTGGCAGATGCACATTTGCCCCTACTAATAATCCACGTTCTAACAGTCTTTCAATTTTACCCTGACTTCAAAGCAGATGAATATTGCAACACATTACATGTAAGATCAATCATGCGGACATCCTGTCTGCCGTAAGTAAGTAAGTGGGAAAAGCGATACACTGCAATACAGGGAAAGGATTAAGGAACATAATATAGATTGTATTCATCACAGACTATCCAACCGCAAACGTCAAGGCATTTACTTAGTCCTACTTTACTCTCTGGTCTCACTCTCCACCACATTTCACAATTTGCATTTCCAAAAATACATTTGCTTGGCAGTAAGGAAAGGAAACTAATTTACTCTATTGCAGGGTAAGTTAGGGGGTTAGGCCGGGTAAGTATGTAGTAGACGTTTTACTGATCATCCTCATGTGCCTACGTTTTGGCTACTGAGTCACTTTGGTTGAGGAAAGGGAAGAATTTCAACAGGCACTAATCCTTTTATAGAAGTCATGATGAAATATATCACTTGGCTACAAAACTGTGGCACATGCAAAGAATGATTTTTTCATATGTTTGGGAAGGCTGGGACAGAACTTGGGAAAGAATTTATAAATGCCTTGAGGAGATACGGTATATATTCCGCAGGGAAAAACTGGAAGTTTTTTTTTTAGAATTACGATAAAAATTCAGCGGAACTTGCAAATCAAAGGATTTTGGGCCAATTGTCTTAATGGTACCATGGGTTTGTTCTGATATGTTGGGAGCCAGATATCCGTGAATGCCACGATGGGTATATGATATGGGTCCGCGTTAAATCCACCGGCGGCGAAGCGCCTGTGGTCCCTGGCTGAATTACAGGACTGAGAAGATGTTGGAATAGTAAATCTTACTATTCCTTAAGTTATAGCGCCATCCAGTGCAAGTCGATGTAACGACTTGCGTTGTAACAACTGCGTTGCAACTGCATCGCAGTGTAGGCACTGCGATTTAAAGGATTATTCCAGTATATATGTGTTTAGAGATATTTGTCCACATGGCCGGGGTCGGAGGCAGGGCATGCTGCTACTAGTGCAGCACGCAATACTGGAGCATGGGTACAGGGGTCTTTCCAACCAGGAGCACAAGGGCTTTGTACTCATTATGGCTCACGTCACCCCTGCTTCACCACCGCACATGAATGAGAAGGTAAAAAAATGTAAATGGTCTTGGGTAATTATTTACATCTGAAACTGGCGTACTGAGTCTGCTTTCTAAAGAGTGATAGGAGCCTATTTATCACTGTTAATGCGTCTAACTTGTGCCACGCAAGGGGGTACAAGCACTATGCAACAAAAAAAGCCAGATTTACCAAGTCACGCAAGGCCCCATTAAATGACTTAGCAACGCAACACAGAGCCGATCGAGCAATGCATGCTTCAAAGTATACATTGCAAAAAGCTTCAATACAGTATGGGTGGGTGAGATGTCATAAATCGTTCATTTTGAATATTTTGACATTTCTAACATTCAGCAGAATCTAAAAAATTATACCTAGCTGGCAGAAATGACTTCACTGATGCTGAATTGTTTGTTCAGACTGCACAATCACAGAGTAAGAAACCTGCATGCAAACTAGTCTTTGACCCTTTCCCGCTCAGGAAATGGTTTAAAATGGTTAAAAATGTATGCCAGTAAAGGACTCATAAAATTCACCTTTCTAGGAGGGAAATGCGATGGAACATCTGTAAGGATGAAATTTCTCTAAGGGAGAACTGTTTTGCTCATGGAGGAAAAACAAAAATAAATAACAATTGTCCATTTGCACTGTAAATTGAGGAGTCACATTGGGAGAATAGCAGTTGGCACATGACAATCCTTGTAGTGCACGTAAAAGGCTATGAAAGGCACAGTATTTCAGACATCCTACTGGGAACGCTTGTACATTCCATAACCCGCACATTTACACCCATGTATAGGAGTACTTGTACCAGTGTAATCAGGCACAATGCATGGTGGAGGCAAAAGCATTCCCTTCCATTGTCCAATGAGGAGAAGAGAGGTAGGGCAGGATCCACATTAGATACCAAAAGTAGACCTATGTCTTATGTACTGTGAAGTGTGCAAGGCCAGGACCAAGAGGGAGCAGTTCCGGATGTGCGTGTGCCCCCTCTTCAGGATTCCAGCAAGTGAGGAACAAGAAGAGTGCTAGATCCCAGAGGATGGTGGTGGACATGGCAGGAGGTTCACCGCAAGAAATGGAGATTGTTTTGATATACTGCATAGATGTTACTAAGTACAAGCAGAGCGATAATTTCTCTCTAGTCAAAACTCAGTCCTGGCTCTCTAAAAACAACCTCAAGCTGAACTCTTTGAAAACTGAATTCCTTCTTTTCTCCCCTCAAAACAGCTCCACACCCATCTGAGATTGGCTCAAGCACCTACACGCCCTCAACTGCAAACCTGCCATTATTAACTCCACGAAATCCCTTGGAGTAACACTGGACAAGAGTCTAAACATGAGAGCTCACATCTGTGCAACCACACACAGTGCTTCATTCCAACTCAAACTACTGAAGAAATTGAAACCATTTCTACCACCTTCAAACTTAAAACAAGCAGTACAAAACTTGTAGTCTCCTGAATAGAATATGGTGCAGTGTGTAGGAGAGTAGGGTCTGCTATCCTATGGTCACCCCAAATTTTTGCTTTTTGCTTCACTGGTTTCTGACTTAATGTGGCTGTGGGCCTGCTAATCAGACCCACAGCCTGCTGTTCTCTCCCTAAATTACTGCCAATGCACTTTAGGTTCATTACGAATTGGAACTGGTTCACCTTATTAGCCCCTGATCACTCAGCTGGGGTAAGTTGGTGTAATCACCTCTTACCTAGGTACAGTATGCCTGTGCCTAACCCTAAACTAGACACATATGTTCCTATCAGCCACTCCTATGGAAGGCCTCATCAATCCTGGAGGCAGAGTGCTTGGAAATATGTGAGATGGTGCTCTAGCATGAGCTGAGCCTGTCTGCAGCTTTCGGGAACCACTCCCTAAGCTGTTCCGGGATATTGCCATACCATATACTCTTAAGTGCATTATAATCCTCGCGGTTAAATGCTATCTTTGGTTTGGCTTTATCAAAACATGTCGAGTAAGGTGTCATACGAATTGGAATACTATCCCCTTGACAGTTCTTTCGACGGGGATAGCATTCCACCCTTCTAGAGGGACACGACATGTGTGTAGCCTTAACCCCGGTTAAAGTTAACCAGAGCCTCAGCATCACAAAATGGATGCTGCCACCACAGACACGAGTCTGGCCTCCTGCTGCTGACCGAAACTCGGCAGATGGTGGCCTGGACAAAGGGTTTCCTGCCTTGGGAGGTGCGAGCACCACCCCAGACAGGGTTTTGTGTATTGGGTAGGACAGGGCTGAATAGAATCAGACATGCCCGGGGCACACAAGGTGTCCCCGTGCATAGGCCAGTCCAAACCGGTCCTGGGACTTTCCAGACCCAGGCTTGGCGTGGAACTGGACAAAGGAAAGGGGGTGTAACCGCCCCCCTTCCTGGTTCCTCCCAGAGGAGGGACCTAGTAGGTGATCCACCACTCACATTGGGAATAAGAGTGGGAGCAGTGCCATTGCACAGCAGATCATCCTGAATCAACGTGAAACTAAGAAGACGACTGGACTTCGACATTCTGCTGCTCAGAAGACTGAAGAGAATCTCCCTTGTGGCCTAGGAGTGGCCACCCTGTGAACACAGGTACCAACCAGCAACTCGACGTCTGCTTTGCCGCCGCCTCCCGCTGGAGCCCGAGCCCAGAGCCCAACAAGAACCAGACTACCAGACCTCTCAGAGCCCGATCCACAGTCCCTGCAAAGAAGGGACCCGTGGAGGCACCGAGTGACGTGGGACCGGCCCTCTTGGAAGACACTTGAAAAGCTGACTGCGCAGCTTCTGAGGTATCCTCGACGTTGTGCTTTGAGGACTGAGAACCCCCACCACCGAGCAGCCCTTGCACTGAAGATCAGCCCTCCAGCATCTCCACGATCTGCGTGGGGCCCTTTTGCATTGTGCCACACGACGCGCCATCCCGGCCACTAGCCACGTGGTCAGCGGCCATCTTGGCGACGAAACCGACGATTTACACAGCAGGTCTGGTTGCTCCAGACCTACCCAAGCTCCTGTGAAAAGGAGCACTCGCTCTGACCTTGCTGGTCCGAGTGTTAAGCATCTTTCAGCTCCTGCGTGGCTTGTATTAGCCAAGGCCTGTTTGCTCTGATCAAGTTGCCGACACCGCCATCAGCGAGAAGCCTGCGTGGGACAGCTCGTGACCGACTCCTGGTCGTCCTCGACCCCCGGTGTCCACGTGGCTGCAGAGAGAAGCTACCTGACAACGCCTGTTTGCACCCGACATCGCCTGGTTCCAATCTGGTTCCACGGTAGTCACTGGCCAGTGACTTTGAACATTGTCCCCTCTGCTTTCAGGTCTTCACATCTTCAGATCCACCCTTGGATCCACCGGAACTCTTCACCTCGAGCCGCCTGCAGCATCTTCAGCTCCAAGCACCATCGACCAGCGTGACGAAATCCGACACTACGTCGACCCTGTGCACCCGCTTCCTGTGGGTGAGGTAACTCAGCTCTGCCGGTGTTCCTACACTGGTACATATCTCAAGGGCCTGTGTCTTAAGTTTCAGCTCCATAGGTCATTCGGAAGGTTCCTAACTTTCTAACTTTGTACTTTTTATGCACCATAGACTTTGCATTGGAAAGTGCGTGCACTTTGAACACTGCACCCGAGTCCCGCGGGCCTTTACCGACTTAGTCACTGCTAGTCTCGAATAGCTCCAGCGATTCCCAAGGCCCTAGGCCTGTTCCCTTTCCTATTGGTATCTCTTAAACCACTTTCTTAGTATATGGTTTAGGTGGCCCCTAGGGCTCATCCATATTGTGCAACTTTTGTGTATTTTAAACTGTCTTGTGATTTAACGCTTGTGCTTCTGTGCTCATAAAGAGTCCAGGGGATTTTATAGTTAATAAATCAATATATATTTTCAATATATATCTGTGTGGTGTCCCTTTCATTTGGTAATCAAGGGGGTTGTGTATGGTAATACAGCTGGCTTCACATGCCTTTCAGAGTTTAGCCTAAGACTGCTTTGTCCACGTTACCACTAGGATAACTGGTGTACAAGGTTCAATTACAACCATCATCATAAGGGTTGCTTGGCAGGGTACAAAGTGATCACTAAGAATTAGTGAGCATTATATACCAGGCCAACTTCTCACATTGGTGAGCAGCGGATTGGGATCTGAGCTTGCCGTTGTTTTACCATTAGAATCTTTGAGATTATCATTTGAAAGATCATACAGGTACCTGCTAGGTACATATAAAACAAGACTAGTATACTTAAGTTCTACTGAACTTAGTTGTTGTAGAGCAAAGGGAGTAGCACACCCTAGCTACAACTACTAGATAGGATTAGTAGGTAAACACCAGTGTAGGTAGATTGCAACACATCCACCCACACTAGAGCAATGTCTGGAGCAGAGGGTTCCACTGGGAACATCCCTGTTGAGAGTGACCCTCCAAGGGCACCATCCAGATTTGCTATTTTTTCCTTTAAGGAACTAAGGCAGCGTTGTGCCTTAAGGGGTCTGAAGACAGGGCCTTCCCCTACTACAGACCACCTAAGAGAGCTCTTGGATCAGTCTGAGACTCTAAAGACCTCTAAAGCAAACCCCACAGGGGAGGTGAAGGAGGCCATCCTTCAGAGAATGACACTGTAGACCCCCCTGCCCCTATCATCCTGGTAGATGAGGAAGCCTCCACCACTGGAGCTCCTCAGGTAGATGAGGAGGAAGAGGAAGAGGAAGAAGAGGAGGAGGAGGGATGCAGTGAGTCAGATGATGACAGAAATAGTCAGGTGGTGGTCAGTAGACTGAACCAGGCTAACTTAAGCCTACTTGGGAATGAATCAGGTAACAACCCATTCAGACCCCCAGGTGGACTTAACCAGAAGCCTAGGAGGAGAAGGACTCACTCAGGTGACTCTGACAACTCCCATGCTTCTAGAGGCTCTCATGGTCACTCCAGAAGGGAGATGACTAGCCCTCAGAGAAGGGAACATGAGGCCAAAATGAGAGAGGCTGAGCTTAGGATCCAGAAGCGAGAACTAGAGGTTGCCCTGGTCCAAGAGAGACTTGCTAGAGCAAAACAGCCTAGAGAGAGTGGGGTAATAGAACCCACTGGTGGCAGCAATATCCACAAGGATAAAGACAGGTCTGTTGATAACAGAAACCTGAGTAAGATTGTGCCCCCCTACAAAGCTGGGGATGATATCCATAAATGGATTACTGCAATGGAGAGAGCCTGCAGAGTACAGCAGATCCCTCAGGAGCAATGGGCAGCAATCTTGTGGCTCTCCTTTGAAGGTAGAGGCCGAGACAGACTCCTCACAGTTAGTGATGGGGATTCTAGAAACTACCTGGTCCTGAAGAGTGCTCTGATTGATGGGTTAGGCTTAACTACTGAACAGTACAGGTTAATGTTCAGAGACACCCAGAAGACACAGACTCAGGACTGGTCTGAATTTGTTGAGTGTGCCACTAAGGCTCTGGAGGGATGGTTGCTGGGAAGCAAGGTTACAGACTATGAAGGATTGTATAATTTGCTGATGAGAGAACACATTTTAAATAATTGTCAGAACCAGCAGTTGCATCAACATTTGGTTGACTCAGATTTCACCTCTCCCCAAGAATTGGGAAAGAGGGCAGATAAATGGGTAAGAACCAGAGTTAAGCAAAAGAACCAGAACCAGAACCAGGGTGGTGACCAGAAGAAAACAGACCAGAAGGGTGGGGAGCAGAAATCTAAAGACCAGAAGTCTTCAACAGGGCCCCAAACTGAGGCAGAGGGTGGGTCCCAAACTTCCAAGAAGAAGAAGAAAGAAGGTCAGAAGAGACCCTGGTGTAAAACTTGTAAGAACACCTCTCACTGGACAAGTGAGTGTAAAAAGGGTGGAGCCCCCAGCACTGCAGCCCCTAAGGCAACTGCACCCACTAGTACAGCTAGCAGTGCTGGTCCTCAAACCAAGGGGGTCGTGGGTATCACTTTGGGAACTGAAGGAGATTCTGACCTAGTCAGAACCCTTACACAGGCTGTTCTGATTTGTGAAGGGGACATAGATTTGACCCCTGACATAAGTCCCAGTAACCTGGGCAAATACAGACAGACGCCTTTGATCAACAATAAAGTGGCTCAAGCTTACAGGGACACATGTGCAGTGTCACTATGGTGACACCTAACTTTGTAGACCCTGGACAATACATGCCAGGTGATAATTACCTGGTGACCAATGCCAGCAATGTCACTACTACACATAGTGTGGCACTTGTTAACTTTTCCTGGGGAGGGGTAACTAGCCTAAAAAGAGTTGTGGTTAGTGCTGATCTCCCAGTAGAATGTTTGTTGGGCAATGACCTGGAGAACTCTCTATGGTCAGAAGTTGAGTACAGGACTCATGCAGAGATGTTAGGGATATCATCACATGTCCTTGCTGTGACCAGGTCACAGGCCAAAAAGTGCCTCTCTGAACCTCAGGTCTTGGATCCTGGAACAATGGACCAAGCACCTTCCAAGAAGAAGAACAGGAGGGTAAAGGCTGTGCCTTCCCAACTGCCTGCAAGTGAGGATCAGGCTTCACAGGAAACTGATTTTGAGACCCCTGAAGGAACTGTCTCTGAAGGACTTGAACCTGATCAGGTTGAGTTTCTGGGGACAGGGGGACCTTATAGGGCAGACTTGGGGCAGGCTCAGTTAACCTGTCCTTCTCTTGAACACCTCAGACAGCAGGCTGCTGCTGAGGCTGCTGGGAATGCTCAAGGTGCCCATAAAGTTTATTGGGATGAAGGACTCCTTTACACAGAGGGTAGAGACCCCAAGCCTGGTGCAACCAGGAGGTTGGTTATACCTCTGCAATTTAGGGGTTTCCTTCTCACCTTGGCCCATGATATTCCTTTAGCAGGACACTTAGGCCAGAACAAGACCTGGGACAGGCTTGTCCCTCACTTTCACTGGCCTCACATGTCTGAAGACACCAAGGAGTTTTGTCGCTCCTGTGAAACCTGCCAAGCAAGTGGTAAAGCATGTGGAACAACAAAGGCCCCCCTGATACCACTACCTGTGGTGGGGGTTCCCTTTGAAAGAGTGGGGATTGATATTGTTGGTCCAATGGATCCCCCCACAGCATCTGGGCACAGATTCATACTGGTGGTAGTGGATCATGCCACCAGGTACCCAGAGGCAATTCCACTTAGGGCCACAACAGCTCCTGTTGTGGCCAGGGCCTTACTTGGAGTTTTCTCCAGAGTGGGGTTTCCTAAGGAGGTAATATCTGATAGAGGTGCCAACTTCATGTCAGGATATTTGACAGCTATGTGGAAGGAATGTGGTGTCAACTACAAGTTCACCACTCCTTATCATCCACAATGCAATGGGCTTGTTGAGAGATTTAACACTATTAGTGCCCATTGAAAATCCTTCAGTGCTAAGCCATTTAATGACTTTTTGGAGTGCTTTGCTTTAACATGCTGTAGTTTGTGTAATTATGATTATAATGTTGGGAAACTATACATTTTTGGTTTCAGTACTTCTTGAACTATTAATTTGCATATAAAACTTACATTTATAAAACACCCTGAAGTCACATGACACAATTCAAGATGGCCGCCAGGTGACTGTGAAAATGATAAGTGTAAATGACCGCGTTGGTAGGGTAATAAAAAAAATAGTGTTTTCCAAAAGCAGATACTCAGAAATATTTATTAGTCCATTTGCTCAATGGTAATAGGGCAGATTTTGATTTTGATTTTGTTTTTTGGTGTTTTTTATGGCTCTTTGTCACACTATGACATAGATATAAGGCACAAACATTTGTCATGTTTTTCTATTGTTGTGCAGAATCTAAACTTATAAGCCTAGCAGGATTGGTTCACAGAAGTAAAATGGATGGTTCAGAGACTACCATTAGTAAATTTATGAAAATACATATTTTTGCTGCTTTTGACAGCACTTTACATGCTACAAAATGGCTGACATGCTGTTTCGTCTGTTGGGGTTTTTCATATAAAGATCGCAGTCTTGTTATTGGACATATGTTCAACATCTCAAAATATATTTTCTGACTTTTATGCACAGTAGTGATGCATATTTTGTGAATGTTGGCATATGATTTCATGCATATAACTCCTGAAGGTCACAGTCCTTGACCTTTGACCCTAAATGGTAGCTACTGGAAGTGTGCAAAGGATATATCTTTGTAACAGTGAAATTGTTTTTGCAAAGTGAGGCATCTTTGTAAAGGTCATTGTCTGATCTCACAGGTCAACTAGTCTAATTTTATAAGAGGTGAAAAAACGTGACCTTTGACCCCTAAATACATATTTTTTAACCTTTTTTCTGTTTATTCTGTTACCCTTGGATCAATTTCAACAAGTGTGGCATTATTGGACTCGGCATGCAAAGTACTATTTTTTCCCTTGTTCAAATTATTGTAGAGGTCATAAAATGTGACCTTTGACCTCTATTTGACCTTATTGCAGATGTTTACGGAGTTTATTCCATTACGGTGAGACCATTGTTTGCAAGTGTTGCAGTGTTTGAATTGTAATGATAATTACTTACATTTTTTTCAATAAATTGGTGAGAGGGGGTCATGTGGTTTGACCTTTCACCTCTATTTACACTGTTCTAAGTGTTTCATGGTCTTTAATCCATTACTGTTAGATCATTTGTTACAATTGAGGCATTATTGGAATTGTAATGATGAGTACCTTCATCCTCCTTAGGTACTGTGTTGGAGGAGGTTATGCTTTATGACCTTTGACCTCTAATTATACTTGTTTAGGTGTATCAAGGTCGTTATTGCACACTACCCTTGCATAATGTGTTACTAGTGTTGCATTATTGTAATTGTCTTGATTAATACTTGTGCTTTCATTGGTTTCATTGGTGTCGGGGATCATGTCTGTTGACCTTTGACCTTTAATTACACTTTTCTAAGTCTTTCAATGTCATTAATGCATTACGACTGGATCCTTCCTGCCCATATTACCCTCTACACCTCTACTTACCTCTGCTATCATTGGTCTCTGGCCTGCAACCTCCGGTGCTACGCCTGCAGACTTTTTGGCAAAAGAAGAAACTCTATTGAGAAGCATTGGGCGCCTGGAACTTAATTGGCATCCTGCACTTGCCCACCCCTGTGCCCCTGGTGGTGTATGTTTGTTTCTGCTCTGAAGCCCCCCCCCTGTGCTTGTGCTAACCCCCAAAGCTTGGCACCTGCAACCAATCTACTTCTCTGCAAGCAGTGTAGCTCTAGGCATTCCCAGTCTCCATTTGAAAGCATTGGGCCAACCTCCGACTTTGACCTCTGCACCAAGCTGCCCCGGTGCCACTGGTGGTGCAGTTTTGGTACTCTCCTTACCCTTTGCCCTAGCTGACCTTTCCAAATATTCTATGAATCCTTATATGGACGACCAGACTAGTTAGACAAGTATGGCCTGGCACATTTCTTGTGAGCCGGTGTGGGATGGTGGTCAACACAGGTTGCCAATGGAGACTCTTCGATGCTCTCCTATTGACGAAGACTTGGGAGCCCCTGACTTTGCATGTTATTATTTATCTGGCAAACTACAGCGGGTGGCACAGTGGCCAGCTGGTTCCAGCCAGGAGGAATCAGGCCTGACGGGTGGATTTACTCCTCAAGAAGCATTACTAGAGAAGCTTCTGGCTTGAAAGGCTGACGTACCACGGCACGGGATTCTGTTGTCTGTGGTCCTGGAGTGTTGTAAGTGATTTATACGACAAACAGCTGGGAACCCACTATACAGCCCAGAAAGAACACTGCTAGGATGGTTTGTTGTTATAAGTTTACCTTTTGTTTTGTTGAACGGCCACTGCAATAGTTCCTATCTTAGACACATGTGGATCACTGCAAAATGGTAAAACATCTTATACAGTTTCCTGGTATCCTGGAAACTCCCTTAGAGGTATTCTGCACACAGGGAGAATAAATGACTAACATTAAGGTATCTGGATGAATACGTCAGACAGGCAGACTCAGTATCCCATGGACACATGTTGAAATACTGGGGATAACTGTAAGGTGATTGATTAAATCCTTGTGAAGTGCTATGAATATATGATTCGATTTAAGATTGACACAGAGGAATCTTTGTTCAAATGTTTGGATGAAGCTCCAGATATTTATTCAGAGGGTGACAGTGACATTGAGGTGGATTCTGGGGAGGGTCTGGAGTCCAGCAGTGGGGAAGAGAGTGAAGGTGATGAGGACTTTGGTGAGTGTGGAGGAGAAGAAAAAGAAGATTTATCTCAAGAAGATCTGTATGAGACTGTCTGGGATGAAATTGTACCAGGGAATGATAATAACAATTATGGTATTGAGTTTATTGTGAGGAATCCAGGAGTCCGGAAAGTTCCACCAAGAAATTCTCCCCCAGTTGAATATTTGCAATTGTTTTTAACTATGGAACTGCTTGTACACATAGTTCGTGAAACAAACAAGTATGCAAGAGATTTGCTGGACAAAATGGCAAACTGGATCAGTGAGCATCCCCATTCACGGCTACGTCGATGGATGAATGGGGGCTTGACTGTAGGCCTCTTGAAAAAATGGATTGGCTTATCTATTACCATGGGCCTCATAAAGAAACGTAACGTGAAACATTACTGGGATTTGTCACACCCTTCTCAGGCCACACCTTTCTTTGGGCAAGTCATGCCATTGTGGCAATACCTTATTGTCACAAGAATGCTTCACATAAATGACAATGCCACTGCAAAGGTGAGGAGAGTTGAAGGTTATGACCCGTGGCATAAGATTAGGCCAGTACTTGATTCATTGAACCATGCTTTCAAGCGGTACTATGTGCCACATCAGGTGATTTGTATTGATGAATCAATGATTGGCATGAAAAATAGGGTGGCTTACATTCAATACATGCCTAATAAAAGGCATGCTAGGTTTGGCATTAAGAAATTTGAGGTATGTGACAGCAGTAACAGTTATGTCCTTCATGTAGATTTATATTCTGGGAAGGATAAAACAATAGGAACAGAAAAGGGGTTTGTGTTCAACAAGGTGATGAGTCTTCTCCGCTCATGTGATTTACTTGGTAAAGGGTATCATCTAATGACTGACAACTATTACACAAGTGTCAGTCTAGCGGAGGAGCTACTTGAGAACAAAACTCTATTAACAGGCACAGTGCGGGCAAACTCTAAAGGGATGCCTCCAGAGATTGCAAGGGCCAAATTGCAGGCAGAAATGTCTAAGTATATGAGAAAGAAAGGGGTATTGGCATGCGCCTTTACAGAAAAGAAAAGCCAACGCAAGCCTGTTCTACTGCTGTCCACCTCTAGCCTAGCAGATGATGTGACTGTACAGACAAGGTCATTCTAGACTACAATAAAGGAATGGGTGGGGTTGATGTAAGCGACCGCAAAATATACGAATTCGCAGCAGAGAGATCAACACACAGATACTGGTCCAAGGTTTGGCGTAATCTGATTGATGTGTCGATCATGAATGCTTACGAATTGTATAAATTGAATACTGATCCATGCAATGTTCAGAGTCGCCACAGATTTATAGTGAGTCTTGTAGAGGCACTTTGTCTACGGCACAATGGTGTCCCCCAAGAACAAATATCTACAACACCACTACTTTCTCTTTGTAGAGAGGATCACGGCTTTGCGCTGTTGCCCGGGTGAAAAGAGAGAGACTGTGCTGTGTGCTCTGATAGGAGTCAGCCTGGAGGGAGAAAAAGGTCCCACCACTGGTGCCCTGCCTGTAAACTTGGTGTTCATGAGCAATGTTATCCCCAGTTAAGTCACTGTCATCGCTCTCCTAGTGTTCAGGAGGAACAGAACTAGCTTTTTGCTGCCTTACCCCAGGACGCACCCACGGACCCTTCACCTGCCAATCCTGCAAGTTCTCCTGCATCCGGACCTGCACTGCACCCGCCAAGCCGAGAACCAGCAGCAACCACCTGAAGTCCATCCTGCTCAACACCCGCTCCGTCCACAGACATGCCGTCGAACTCTGGAACCTCCTCGACTCCACATCTCCAGACGTCGCCTTTCTCACGGAAAGCTGGATAAACGCCTCCTCAGCGCCCGACATCGCCATCGCCATCCTGGACGGATACAAGATCACCCGGAGGGACCGCGTCAACCAGACAAGAGGAGGCATCACCATCGTCCACAAGAACACCATCCGCATCACGACCAACACCGACGACACCCCACAACCGCCGAACACCTGCACTTCCAGATACACACCGACCCCAAGACCACCCTCAGAGGCACCCTTATCTACAGACCGCCGGGACCACGTACACAATTCAGCAAAGACATCGCCGACTTCATCAGTCCGCACGCCCTCCCCTTCGCTGACTACATCCTCCTAGGGGACCTCAACTTCCACCTGGAGAACAACAATAACCGCAACACCACCACCCTGCTGGACAACCTCGCCAACCTCGGACTCAAGCAACTGATGACCACCCCCACCCACTACGCCGGCAACGCACTTGACCCCGTCTTCTCCTCCAGCAAGGACATCTCCTTCAGCCACGCCACCGGACTCCACTGGACAGACCATAGCTGCGTCCACATCAGCTTCAGAAGGACCACGCTCCACCACCACCCGCAACAGGTTCCCCGCAGAAGCTGGAACAAGATCACCATCGACCAGCTTGCCATATCCCTGAGCCAGAACCCTCCTGCCAGCTCAGCGAACCCCAACCAAGCTGCCAACAACCTCACAAGGTGGATCAGCAACCTCGCAGATGACCTCGCTCCACTGAAGACCCCCCCACATCAGACACGCAACAAGAAAGCATCCTGGTTCACCGACGAACTCAAGAGCTCTAAGAAGACCTGCCGAGCCCTCGAGAAAGCCTGGCGCAGAGACCCGACAACAGACAACATGACCACCCTCAAACTCGCCAACCATAAACACCACCAGCTGATCCACACCACCAAAAAAACCGCATTCAAGGAACGACTAGACAACAATGCCCACAACAGCAAGGAATTCTTTAACATCGTCAAAGAGCTCTCGAACCCTAGCACAGGAAACAATGACATCACCCCATCGCAAGACCTCTGCAACTCGCTCGCCTCATTCTTCCACAGCAAGATCGCAGATATACACAACAGTTTCAGCACACAGCAGACACACCCTACGACTGCACCAATGCCCCCCACCACCACCCTCCACGCCTGGACCCCGATCAACACCGAAGACACCATCCGCACGATGAACTCCATCCACTCCGGATCACCAACCGACCCCTGCCTTCACCACTTCTTCAACAAGGCCGACTCCATCATCGCACCCCATCTCCGGGACATCATCAATGCATCCTTCGACACCGCCACCTTCCCAGACAGCTGGAAGCACGCCGAACTCAGTGCCCTACTGAAAAAACCATCAGCGGACCCCACCGACCTCAAAAACTACCGCCCCTTCTCGCTCCTTCCTTTTCTTGCCAAAGTCATCGAGAAGACCGTCAACAGACAGCTGGCCGCCTTCCTCAAGACAAATGGATCTCTCGACCACTCGCAGTCCATTTTCAGAGCCAACCACAGCACCGAGACCGCCCTCATCGCAGCCACCGATGACATCCGAGCCCTGCTCGACAACGGGGAAACAGCGGCATTCATCCTCCAAGACCTCTCCGCAGCATTCGACACAGTCTGCCACCGCACCCTAGTGCAGCGCCTCAGCAACATTGGAATCCAGGAGAAGGCACTGGAGTGGATCATCTCCTTCCTCGCCGGAAGAACCCAGAGAGTCCGTCTCCCCCCGTTCAGATCAGAGCCCACCGAAGTCATCTGCGGCGTACCACAAGGATCATCGCTCAGCCCCACACTGTTCAACATCTACATGAGCCCCCTCGTGGCCATCGCACGCCAACACAATCTCAACATCATCTCCTACACCGATGACACCCAGCTGATCCTCTCCCTCACCAACAACCCCGCAACCGCCAGAACCAACCTACACGAAGGGATGAAAGACGTAGCCGAGTGGATTATGAACAGCCGCCTGAAACTGAACTTGGATAAGATGGAAGTCCTCATCCTGGGATCATCACCCTCCGCCTGAGACGACTCCTGGTGGCCCCTGCCCTGGGCAGCGCACCCAAACCAACGGACCACGCACGCAACCTGGGCTTCATCCTGGACTCCTCCCTCTCGATGACCAGACAAGTCAACGCCATCTCCCCATCATGCTTCAACATCCTACGCATGCTACTGAAGATCTTCCGGTAGATCCCCACTGAAACAAGGAAGACGTTCACCCAGGCGCTCGTCATCAGCGGACTGGACTACGGTAACTCCCTCTACGCCGGAACCACAGCCAAACTTCAGAAAAGACTCCAGCGCATTCAGAACGCCTCAGCACGACTCATCCTGGACATCCCCCGACACAGCCACATCTCCGGACACCTGAGAGACCTCCACTGGCTCCCCATCAGCAAGAAAATCACATTCCGACTCCTCACCCACGCACACAAAGCTCTCCACAACCAAGGCCCCAGATACCTCAATGACCGCCTGACCTTCTACGCGACCGCCCATGGCCTATTGCGTGTTCTGTTTTAAAAAGACACGCACGCGAAGGCCAATGAAAATGGACCTAGGAAATAACACGCACGTGCTAAGTGGAATTTCCAGGTCTATTTTCAAAACGCCGAGTAAAGAACTCGAGCTGCGCGACCCTGCATGCGCAGTGTACACTAGGCCCGAGACATAAAAATGCCTCATTTTTCCTGGGATGGTGCCGTGAATGTGCTTTGAAATTAGAGCTGTGAGAGGAGGACGACGACAGGAAGAGGCAGCAGGGTAGGCATGCAGCGACATGGGATGTGGTGGGAGAGATGAATGCTGTGCCAATTTGTCAGGTAGAGAGAAAATAATGAATAAACAGGGATGGCAGTGGCATCACTTAGTCTCCATGCACCTGAATACCAAAAATCAAACCTTACCTTCGGTAATGTAACTGCCATTTTGTAAAGGACTCCAATACCTTTGGGTCAGTCGAGTTTGTGCTCTCTAAAAATGCCACAAAAATGAATCTGACCTTGTGTAATGTAACTAGACCTCATTTAAAGTGCTCCAAAACCTTTGTATCACTCGAGTTGATATTATTTAAACAAGTGTCGGAGAAAATGCAACAGGAGTTGCCCAAGCCGTGCCCTTAACTGAGCTGAACTTTCCTTTTCCTGAGCGTGTCTTGGACTCAACCGGGGTTTAATTTGTGTGTAGAACATCAGAATGGGGGCTTGGTGAAGATGGTGGAGTACCCTTAATTTTTCTTGCTGGAGGTATAGAAGCCAATGAATGTAAAAGTTGAGGTTCTTGCTCAGCGGGAAGGTCAACCTCATGATTAGCTACTATTTCGATAAGATCCATCGATGGCTGCGGCTGTTGTCCACTTTCCAGAAATGAATGGGTACTACTTTGGGAAAGAGTCAAAATCAACTCAAAGTCACTGCTGGTTGGTGTTAATATGATTACAGTGGTTGCTTCGCTGAGAGACATGGGCTTGGGCTTAGGTTGGGGTAGTGCCATTTATTAAGGAGTTCTGCTCCCAGCTTGCTCCCTGGCGGCTGGTGTGGCACGCACACATTTCCCAAAAAAGGTTCTGGCTGACATGCCAGTGGCAGAAAGTGCTCCCTCTCGTGCCCACTGACCATTTACTTGGCATCACCCTTCTTTGGGGCCATCTTGAAGCTGTCAGTTGGCAGTGGCACTTAGCTGCACAAGTGGAAGAGACTGAAAGACGCATGTGACTGCACTGTAGCTGTTGTCTCTTGTGCAGCTAAAAGCAAACAAGCAGACTTGGCAGGATTTATCGACAGATTATATTTTGCAACTAAAAGCAAACAAGCAAGAAAAACATTTAGTGAAACTTGGCATTGTTGCATTTTAAATTCAAGACAACATAATTCATTTGGTAATTTAAGTTATCATTGTTATCCTAAATATTTAACAAAAGTGCATTCCAAAGTCAAACTACACGAACAGAACCTAATATTTAATTTCCAATCAGGATAACAGCATTCAGATGTAACTGATTACTTTGTGTGCGGTGCATGCATCTGAAGGAGACACCTGTGGCAGTCAGGGAGGTGTAGGGGAAAATGGAATAATCCTTAAGAAATGAATGCTGGTGTGTGTTCTGCACCTATGGCAGGCACCGTGTCCAGGGGAAAATGGAATAATCCTTAAAAAAATGTATGTTACTGTGTGCCTATGACATATAGGTGGTGAATGGATCGTAAAAAATGTTTTAAAAAATAACTTTTTTTAAATTAGTAAATTAAAAGTAAAAAGTACAAAAATTGAAAGAACAAAGTAAGTAAAAAATAAAAATAAAAAAATAAAATAAAATAACAATAATGAAATACTGTTGTTCTTTGGTACAATGAGAAACCCATTGTAAGCCAAGGGGGTGCAGGAGAAAACTGTTAAACGAATGTAATATAAAACTGTTAATAAATATATAAATATTACACAATGATCCTCAAGCAAAATATTAAACTGACATCAAGGAAAAGTACAAAAATTTACAACAAAAAAAAAAGACTGAGCCCTCTCCTATCAATCTCTCTTTGCAAACTGGGTCCAAATTGAGGAAGAATGTTGGGCCAAAAACAATGGGCTGGAATGCAAGCCTGTGCAATTGTCAGTGGTAAAGATTAATTGTAGCATTTTATCCATCACTTTGGTGTTTTTGCATTACACTTTAAGACGGCGTAACTCTATAGAAGAATAAGTAAAGAAGTACATAAGTCTTATGAACAACAGAAAGCCTCTCAAAACCAACTGAAATTGGAATAATGATGGGAATGAGTGAGTTGTTTGGCAATTGAATGGCATGAGCGCCGCATCCCTGGAGGTGTTTACACGGGGGTAACCATGCCACATTTTTTACAGACTTCAAAGTCCAGGAGCCTCCACTTCACGCCACCTGAGGTGCATCAGTTTCTCCTGGCAGCCCCTATTTTACACCTTGCGGCATCCGCTCCGCAGGCGCCGCATCGCTGGAGGTATTTGAACGGGGGTAACCTTGCCGCATTTTCGACGGACTTCAAAGTCCAGGAGCCTCCACTTCACGCCACCTGAGGTGCATCAGATCCTCCTGCCAGGCTCTAGTTTACACCTCGCAGCACCTGCTCCGCGGGCACCGCATTGCTGAAGATGTTTACACGGGCATAACCTTGCCGCATTTTCGACCGACTTCAAAGTCCAGGAGCCTCTACTTCACTCCACCTGAGGCGCATCAGTTCCTCCTGCCAGCCCCTATTTTACACCGCGCGGCACCCGCTCCGCAGAACACTGTGCGGGCGCGTTCGAGACATGGAGAGGTTGGGCTGCCCCCCCCCCTAAGGCCCTCGATACCAACGGTTGACCTGCCTTTCCAGTAAGTGGATTTAAAGACGAATAACGGAGTCAACTTTAATTTTCCTTTTTCTTATATTATTGCTAATTAAATTGAACCAAAATGGCAGCACGTTGGGGGAAGGGAGGAAAGCAGCTGGAGTTTGGTATGTTGCGGGAACCCTTGACCAATTCATAATGAGGGATACATCTGTACTTGCCCATGAGATCGCTAACACGGAGCTACGTCTCTCTATGGACCCCGTGTTCTCAAAACGATCATCCCTGGGGGGTATTATAAATGTGTGCTAGCCAGAAAGATACTGTCAGTCTGCTCCCGCCATTGGCTCCCAGACTGAGAATATAAGTCTACAGCAAATGTTAGCATCCCCTCACATTGATGGAGATCCTTTGAACTCCACATCACTGCCACGCAGAGTATGGTTATGTGCGCGGCAGAAGTCCACAAAGAGCCCTTACAATCTATGGAACACACGCAGGGGGTTGATTCTAAGAGAAAACAAGGAGGCACACGAGGGAAAGAAGTCCAAGATCTCCAAATCAAGTAAACAGAGAGAGCCGCCAAAAACAGACCACCCAACTACTGAAGTCTCACAGGAAACTATGTCTGAAGTAAATGCCATGAATGTGGACGAAACTGTAACTGGACTACGCAAACTGAGGAGTGTACTGGCTAAAAATAGGTGCTCTCATAACATCCTCTTTGGAGCCCATAATGAAAAGACTTTTATCAATTGAGAACAGACTTGAGAAATCGGAAGGACTGATATTGTCCACTTTGGGAGGCATTGAAAACAAAATAGTGAGTGGTGGTCGCGCAAACGAGTCGGTGAGGGAGGGAGGAATAGATCCTGCAGCCTGCCCCATCATCATTGTGTCACCAACTGTGGGTCCGGATGTGCAACCAGTGGGCCCCAATAAGTTAGGGGGCGGAATAGTGAGTGGTGGAAACATAGTACCCCTAGAGACACATGGGGCAATCCGTAGTAATGACAGGGATGGGAACAAGGCAAAGAATTTGTATCCCCACCTAGACGTACCCCCAGATTGTACACCTTACGTTGCTGTTTTGACTGGTGTTCCTGAATTGGAACATGGTAAATTTGAATCCTATGACCAACTAAAAAATAGGACAACACACTGGCTAAATAATAACAGACCACTGCCCTGAGATGTACAGTGTAAGATTCTTTTTGTTTATAGAGTGAGTTGGGTAGGATGTAGGACAAAAAATACAGCAGGAGACTGTATTGTTATTCATTTTAATGATCCAAACGCAGCAAACCACATCTGCTGGGGCTTTTGGACACATCCACGATCCTCTATCCAGGCTTGGAATTTAAGCTATTTTTATACTCCATCAGATTATTTGCCTAATTCTTGGCATTATGAGTGCCATAGGGATAGGATTGGTCAGCCAGGTAGGATGAGAGGTGGGGTAGATGGGGTGAGGAGCGAGTCTTTGTCAGCAGTACCACGGGGAGGAGACATACATGGCCGTCAGGTAGCCTCCCCTCCGAGGGAGGGGGGAGGGCCAGTACCCCCACTATTCAATAAGTATGCCCCACTCCACTTGGGAAGACATTTTAGCGAAGTGGACTGACTACAACGAGAGCAACTAGGCCAAGAAAACTTGTTAAATGTGGCTTCTTCAAATTTAAAACCTCAGGTGGAGGAGCATTCAAGATGCGTAATAATGAAACGTGACCCAGCTTGCCTTTTGCAAAACAAGGCCACCTAGGAATAAGGTTTTTCAAAGCAGTGATAGGCCTATCACAGGCATTTGCCCCCTCTTAAATCCTCCAGGGAGTTCCTTTGAATTAGTATCCTAGAATATAGCAGGTCTGTCAGCTAAGTTTCGAAATAAGGAATGGTTGGAATTTATTAACAAATTGAAAATAATCTGTGTACAGCAAACCTGAGAGGTAGACCACACTAATTTCCACCTAGCTGGGAATAAATCGTTTGGGGTCCTGGCAAGTAAGTCTATGGGCGGAAGAGTGAGGGGAGGTCTTCTAATATTCGTAGACTTGTGTCTGGAAACGGTTTAGGCTGATTTAAAATGGAGCTCAGATTACATGATAGGCCTCAGGTTTAAAAATAGGGGCTTTAATATAATTTTGGTCAATTTCTATAATGCGGGAGGATCCAGAGCGAGAGAGCTTGACGAAAAATGTAGTTTGCTGATGGAGCAGAAGCAGGGTACAACGGTACCCATGCTTTTAATAGCAGGGGATTTTAATTGTCATCTGTGCCCAAATTTGTTACCCATCAAACAAGACTGGACCTCCTGCAGTTTGGAGGAGGGACCACACTTCGAGCACATGCTGGAGGGTAGGGAGCTGAGTAGGGTGATGAAAGATCACATGCTTGAACATACGATGGACCTATTGGCCATTGAGCCTAATAAGTTGGTTAACCCTACTGTTAAAGGATGGGGTTGTAGCTCCTTTATTGATTTTATATTAGTGTCCCAATTGCTTAGGAAGTGGCTAGTGGGATTCTCAATAGCTGAGTGGTTTTAGCGTCCACAACCCCCTAATACTGTCAGTTGCAGAGACAAACAAAAGTAGGGTCGCAAAGAGGGGGGCTGGGACAAACTTAGAAAAGTTTACGGATCATGGCAGGTGTTTGAAATGGTCAAGGATTAATGGTGAAAGCTTTTATAGGACCTTTGCAAAAGAGGGGAAATAGTTTTTAGAGGAATGTTTAGATTTATCAGGGGAAGGACCATCCTTAGTGGAGGCATTGAGGAAATAGGCCCCCTGATAGATGGTCTTTTTCAGACGACTGGGCAGGGTAAGCCTAAAAATGATCCTAGATGGTTTGATAGAGGGTGCTCCCTCGCAGAGAGGAACCTAAGAGCTGCCCTGAGAATTAACCCAAGGGACAAATACAGGGTTATGCAATTCAGGTTAATTTATAAGCAATAAGTAGAGCGCAGGAAGAGTGCACTCCAAACCCAAACCTGGGAGGACCTGAGAGGAGCTGCCGAAAGAAAAGATATTACCACCTTTTGGAAGATAGTTAATAACCCCTGTTTTCAAGATGTAAATAGCCCACAGATAGGATTGAATTTTCTATCCGAACAGTGGATGGAGCATTTTAGAGTGCTCTATAATCGGGGGAATAGCGAGGCTCAGGATAACGAGGAGTGGTTGGGGAGGTGGAATGTCACACTAGAATTTACCCTGGAAGAGATTACTGCTGGTATCCTGGGTCTCACAAAAAAAAAATCACCGGGACTGGACGGGATCCCCCTGGACCTTTAAGTAAGGTGGATCCATGGACACCAATTTTAACAAGAGTAATAAATGCTGCTATAGCTACCGGGCTCCCCCGTTCGTGGTCATCTGCCATAATAGTCACCATTATCAAAAAGAGGAATAGAGATAGTCCCCAGTGCTATCACCCTATCTCCCTGATAGATGTAACTGACAAAGTGCTGGGACGTGCTATTTTAAATCGCCTGAGGAACTAGGCTAAGGAACCACATAATATTACTGACGTCCAGTACGGATTTAAGGCTAAAAGATCAACAACAGATCAATGCTTAAATTTATATTTATTGGTAGCTAAATACACCATTGCTAATAATGAAGCGGTTTATCTAGCCTTTATGGACCTTACTGCAGCATTCGGCTGTGTTAACAGAGAGAAGTTGTGGGTTTTAATGAGTAATTTAGGGGTAGACCAAGACCTTATTAAGATTGTGAGAGCCCTGCATTGGAACACCTTGCAAATGTTAGGCATAATTTAGAGGGCGGAAGCACGGAGCCTTTCATCTAGTGGTGTGCGACAGGGGTGTATTTTCGCTCCGTTATTTGTTTTCCCTGTATTTAAATGGCCTAGAACAAGCCCTAATAAGCCTGAATGTGGATTCACCCAGAGCAGGCAGAAGAGCAAGAGCAATCCCTGTCCTGCTTTACACAGACGATGCGGTCTTGTTGGCACGTACTCCATTGGGACTACAGCGACTGATAGATAGTTTTGTGGATTTTATGAATAATTTAGATCTGTCTGCTAACCTGACTAAGTCCTACGTTATGGAGACAGGGACCAAATCAAGGAAAAAGTTTAATTATAGAATAGGCGAACACAGTTTGGAGAAGGTGCAGTCCTTCTCGTATCTGGGCATTTTATTTGATGGGCGTTTAAATTTTAAAGCATTAATTGAGGAGCGCTGTAATAAGCTAGTGTCCAGTACAGGAGCAATTATGAGTTTGGGCCGCAGACTAGGACACTGGTCCCTGAAGCAAATGATGAATTTATATAACTCAATCTGCTACTTCAAAGCTGTGTATGGTGCGGAACTTTGGGGGTTTGTCGATTCTGACCATGATGACTAGGCATATAATCATGGATTGCCTGGGTAGGGACAGGGGAATGAATATTCCATGGCTGAAGTAGATAAAGGTCATTCTTAAATGCATTGGCTGTAAGGATCTCTTCTCAAAGCCGACCGGAATTATAGGCCGAGATCAGGACAGAGTGAAGGAGATGTTTTTTAACTATAAAACATCATCTAGAGAAGAGAGGGAATGGGGTAAACAGTCAGTCAAAGCTATCAGCTTAGTGAGGACCTGTGAAGGAATGGAACCTTACCTTGCCCTCATACACAATGCCCAGGACAAATTTTTAATCACACATTTTAGGCTCAACCTTTTACACCATCTACTGGCCGATCCGGTAGGTTTTACCAGTTCAGTTGAGCCCTAGGGCCCCTGCGGCTGCGATCAATGATCTCCGCAGGATACCCTTCATTTTGTATTACTATGCCCCTTTTTCATTCATTGCCCAGGCGCTGTTTTTTAGTTAGTCTGCTGAAAAAAACGACATTTAGGCACGCTAAGGTGGCCCTTTTATATTTACAAATGGCCCAAGATCCCTTGACCCTACTCTCTATAACGAGTTTTGTAAGGTTAGCAGTCAAACTAAGAGAGACAAGAGGAGAGGGATCTGTGGAAGTAAACCCCCCCACAAATTATGTGTAACATGTGGGGGTTGGACGGGGGCCTAATGAAATGTAATTGGAATAGCCTTTGTATTCATTTTTAAAATGTATATTATTCTTATTTAAAAATGCACTTTTATGGTGTTCTTGTAAAATGCCGAATACAGCAAATTTGAATTTGAATTTGAATGGCATGTGATTATGCTGCTGGAGATTTGTCACCCTCCCCAGATTAATCTGCTCTTTGAATCAGGTTTCCCTCAATTGTAATCATGTAAAACACATTATGGATACCAAGAAATTAATTGTCAGCCACAAAATTGTCAAATTATATTTTAAATCCCCAGTTAAATTAAACCTGAATGAGAAGTTGGTAATCTCATTCAGAAATCAACAATTAGTGAGATCCAGAAGGGGACACATTTGTAAATATTGTTATTAAATGGAGTAAATAAATGTGTCAGCAATAGGGAGCCACCTCTACTAACTCAACCAAGTTCTAAGCAAACACGATTGGTTTTGCTTACTGATATTTCTACTCAGATCAACAGTGGTATGATCATTTGATTAATGATCACACATGCTCCCTGAAGGATTGTGGAAGCCTGGGCCTCACAATGACAGCTGGATCATTGATTAAAAGTCTTCAGGGCGTATAGACAAACAATATCTGACAATGCTCTGTGAGAAAGTACCTACCTTTAGGATGGCATTCTGCATGTAAGAAGTTGGAGTATTGGTCCAGTTGGATGCGTACCCACCTCAAGTTAAAAGAACCAAAATCATTGTAAGGTTGTGTCCTAAAGTTACTAAATAAACATGGCCTCAACGTCTCTAACCTACACAGCATTAACTGAAAGTGTAAAGGATTTATGCAATGTCAAAACAATAATAAACTCAAAACACAACACAATTCAAATCCTAAACCATTTTAGAAATATAGGAATTTTTAAAATAAATACCAATGAACCAGATTTATGTTAAAATTTAAGTATAACAATAGGGCCAATTAAGCATCAAACATGGTGTTCTGGTTGAGCTTGACCTGTACCAAGACACAAGTAGAGGACGACTGTGACAGAGGTGGGTTGAATACAGAAGTCAGGTATGATCACAGCGGAAGTTTTACCCTGGAACTGGGCAGGCATCAGGCTGTGGCTGAGTAGGGCTCCATGGATATTGGATAGCCACTGGATAAGGTCCTGATGAAGCAGTTGACCTTTGGCAGGAAAGGTCAGAGCAGGAGACATGTGAAATTTATGCAGAGAGGGGGTCCCTCGATGACCAGAGACTTTTGGCGCATTCACCTGGTATAGACTCACTTTTTTAAATTAAATTCAGATTTCTGACCCACACAAGAAACTGATTGCAGGCCTGCCTTTGCAGACTGACAGAACAGTGCAAACTTCTTGATTTTGACTATGCCCTCACCAAGTGTGGCACAATCACATACACTGCTCTTACTATATGTTTGCTCCCCTAAGGAAGGTCTCCCGAGTCCAGGAGGCAGGGTGCTGTGTACTAAGGGTAAGGACATATGTGTGCAAGCACATATGATCTTACAGTGGTGTTCCCCATATAAGTGTTTGCGCCCCCATCAAATGACAAGGGCTGGCTCCCCAGCATTCTCATGGTCACCAGCTCCATTAAGGCACTTCCAAAATATGTCCTGTTTAGAATCAAACAAAATGCCTTCTGACTACTGACATGATTCTCGTGCAAAGGGTGATGTGGCATGCACCTGGAAGACTTTAGATGGTGCCCACCTGGGTGCTCCAGTTGTCTTTTGCTTTGTCTGGCAAGCCCACCCTTTCCTGCGCCTGCATCCACCAAGACAGGATTCCGACCTCCTGCTATGTAGTGTGAACAATCCCAGGAGTGTGGAGCACAAGTAGGCATAGGAAGTAGATCACTCCTCCCTCCTACCAAGCAAGCTAGTAAACAAGCACATCAAGGCAGTAAGCTTCTGTTGCGTGTTTATCTAGGTTCCTGATCGATACTGTGACCTTATGCCCCTATTCGGCTATAAATCCATTTATTCCCTATATTGGCATAACCGTTCAAGTGCGATATTCAGAAAGTCATCTCTGGCCTCACACGAACAGAGCCACATTCCAGCATAGTTCTCTGCCACTTCCTTTGCAACCAATTAGTGCAATGACAGAGCAGAAGTCACTATCTGATATTCCTAGATTAACACTCCGAGTTCTTCAACAAGATAAAAACTCAGCAAACCTGGAAATCCCCGCTTGCTGTGTTTTGATACAATGAAAAATGATGTAATGGAACTCTAATGAGCAACTGATAGCTATCACTTCCTAGTGACATCTTTAATTGACGTCTTATGTCCAGCAAACTTGCGTCAAACCAGGCACCTGTCAGGTATAAATACTACCAACGTTGCCTTAAGCAATTGCTGTTGTGCACCCTGTTGCTGGTGTCCCATTGCTGCTGCATACAGTATGCTGATGCTGCTGCTGTCCCCTTGGTGGTGAAGCTACTGATACCATTATCGCTGCTAAAGCGCAAACGATGGTGTGGTAAGCTTAGGAGCTGAACAGCCGTCCCTCTGCGAAGAGCCCAGCAGATTCCAAGCTGCCCGCGGACGCTGTCCCCCTCCTCCTCCCGACGCGCTGAAGAAGAGACGCTGCCTTTCTTCTGCTGAGAAATCCAGCTGCAGCGTTTCCGGTCTGCCCTCGTGGGTGACTGGGATATTGAGTGCCCCCTGAAGGAAATACCAGACTTCCATCATTCTATTCAGAGGTATGGTGTTGACTAAACCCTTAGATGAGAATTCTTGAAGCAAACCTTGGCAAAACCAACTTAACTTAAAGCTACTTACTTACTCCCCTTCCACGTGTTAGGCTCAGGTCAGGCACACTGGGGTAGGCGTAGTTAGAAGCACCAGTTGAGTATGTTAGCCTAATGTATATATGACGGTATATATGTTTTATTACTTTTAAACCATTGTATGGCTAAGAAACCATATCAATGCTTTTACAGTTCTATTTCGCAATACTTATCTTACTGTACGTACTTTTTATAATAACAAGTCTTGCAATTGTGGCAATATATTTCTCTTGTACGAGAAGAAAGAATGTTAACCCTTTATTGACAAACGCCCGTCTCTCTATTCTCTACATCTCGTGAAAGTAAACTGCACTAATCTGACTGAGTGAAATACATGTCTATTGTTTCACACGACCCTAGAGATTGACTCTTGATCTGAGGAGCAAAGTTGTCATGTTGCACGGTTGTTGGAAGGCTGAATCCCTTCTTGTCTGTGCCAGGGAAGCTGATCACTTCCCATGCAGAGAAGAAAGTTTCCAGTGACCTCTGAGCTAGTTGGTAACACACCCAATTAAGTTTAGCATAGTCAGTGGAGGCCTGGAATATCCGCAGTTCCACGTCGATACTACTGTTTATGTTATTCCAATGCGCAGGGCCTAGTGGGAAACTAGGAACTACACTACATGGCGCCCAACGTTTGGTAAGGCGATAAACTAACACAAGACGTTAGAGTAACTCAGTCGTGCATATTTCACACAGACCCCTTTCTTCCGTAAATACTCCAATAGACGTCTGGAGTGGGTGAAAGGTTAAAATCCGCATGAACTCAGTAGGAAGAGATTCCTATGTAAAGCTCTGGTTTATTCAACGTTGAAGGATACAGTGTTCCAAAATATTGTGCACCTAATCTTTGTCTCCTTGGAGACCTACTCTGCAAACCTTGCATTTTAACAATGCCAGGAGAAAACGGAACCTCTGGGGCCGCAGCAGATGCGACTCAGCAAGGTCCCGAACACACAGACCCGGGTGCAATTATCATACCGGTCCACTTAAGAAAATCTATAACGTTAAAACTTATAGAAAACGGACTGACACCTCAAGGTGGTACAGTAATTTTCGTGATAGAGGCTCACGAATATCGGCAGACAGAGGTATTTTATTCATGGATAAATTTTCCAGCGGCAAACGCTAGACCAAAAGAGTTTCACTATTACAAAATAGAGGAACCTCCGGAATAGTACGCTCCTTTCGAGGAGATTGAAATTCCACTTAAATTTCAAGAGCACCTGCTCTGGATTAATGGCGCCCTAAAACATAATGATCACATTACCAGGCTCAGTCCACTAGGTAGACCAGGAGCCACGTGGCCGGTTCTAGCCAGCTACACACCACATCCGGACATTGTAAAAATGTCTAAAGAAGAGCTGTTAGTACAGCTAAAAACATTAATTAAAATACATAGGCAATTAGTCCAATATGTAATGCGGACTGCAACAGTCCAGCCAGCTGTTAATGTACCACAGCTGACCCCTCATCAGGGGAACACTAATAAAATCACACCACAGAACATACAGTCATGTCTTGGTAAAACACCCGTAAAACGGGAACAGATTCCTTTCTGGTTAGCACAGAAAATCACTCAAATAGAGGCAGTATTTCCTGATACTACCCCTATAGAGAAACACAGAATCTTGACCATCTGCCTTCCAATGGGAATCGCACCACACGTGGAGGACTGCGACACTTGGGGTACAGTCTTTACTTCCATCTACACAAAAACACACAGTGTTCCGTCTATGGCGGTAATACCAGAAGTGCTAAAACAGATTCAAAATGAATACGGTCCAGAGCCCGCTTTAACTCTAGGTATGAAATTACTGAAAGACTTCAAGCAGGTCTCGGCTATATTATTAGCCAACATAAAAGGAGAAGCAGCATCTGTGGCGATCCGCCAGAAGTTGAAGGAAACAGATATAAAAGATCCTGTTGAGCTTGCAAAAATCATAGAAAAATGCTATGAAGAATTAGGTAGAGACAGCTTGGGTGGGAAACCAGTAAAGCCCCAACTGCTCGAAAATCCTGAAAAATTATTCATTAAAAATAATTTAAACACTCCTAAAAAGAGCTGGGATGGAAATAAACAATCCACTCCCAAGGAAAAAGTTTTCCAGTCCAGAGGAAGGTCTCCTCGACGGAGGGAAAGAACTCCGACTCGAGAACACCAGTCTCCCCAGGGGGAGCCCTCTGAGAAAAGATATAACCTTAGAAATAGGGATAATCTGAAAAAACCTGATAGATATCAAAGTATTCATACACGTCCCTCTCGATCTTTTCCACAGAATTCGGAAAGAAGAGGACGGTCAGACCCAGGATAGCACACCAAGTCCAAAGACAAGGAACCTGCTCAGAGTAAAAAATCTCAATTTCCTAAAAAGAAGGTAGCCAGTATTAGAGTAATCAACCATGCAGAGAATACTGAGGACACAGTTGAAAAACGGGGAGTGGGCATTGACAATGTTGGACAGTGCAGCAGAAATCAGTATAGCGCGCAAGATCTTGATGAGTCATCTGGAGACAGTGGACACGAATGAATTCATTCAGGTTGAAACTGCCGACGCCAGACTTAGCGAGCCCCATGAAATATACAAAATAACATTGCGTATAGAGGGTGATAACTGAAGCAGGTGAGGTGCGCGACACTGAAGCAGGTGAGGTGCGCGTGAATATATTTGAAATTTGAATGAAGCGCTGCCGTTAGTTTTCCTCAGGGGGCAACACAAAGAAAAATGAGAATTTTACAAAAACAAAGTACAATCATTGCTTGGCCAAAAAAAAACACTGCGAAATTCAGCAAAAAGTGTAGCTCCTCTTAAATAAAATACCGTGGAAAATCACTGAAAAATGTATTTGGAAGAACGTTGAAGGAAAAAAAAGCCACAATTTAGACACAGGTCCAAATAAATTACATATAGGTGATGACTGCTCTAGAATAATAGAGTAAAGACTCTGCTCTCGTAAATATGCTTATCACGGTGCCACTTGACTCAAACAGTTGGGGAAAACAGATAGTTTGAGTTGTAGAAAGTCACTGACTGATATAAATTACACAGAAAAATGCAGAAGGGTGATCAAGCTGACTGTAACTCTGTGAAAAGTATGTCTGAAGAGACCGGGTATTGTATGCCAGGCACTTGAATAAAGGAGATCCACTAACACACAGCAGTCATTTGATGAATAGAGTAGTGAAGCCAAGACAGAGAAGTAATATAAAAGAAGAATCACCGAGCTTGCAAAAAAGTACTGGCACGCCCGAGTTGAGGCTGACCGTGTCATTTGTCACTGGTGGGGCTGGGGCTGCCAGCAGGTAATGATATAATGGTATAAGCTTGGGTTCTTTGATGAAATTGTAGTAATGAATCCTTAGATGCTGAGATGAATCCTTAAATGATAGAAGTAGAAGAATTTCTTTGAATAATATGTCCATTGAATCGCGCAGGAAAGACCAGATTGTCACCAATGTTACAAAGTATGGAAGTCCAGAAGAAGTTAGTTCCAAGAAGCTTTATTGAAGAATAAGTTACAGAGGTATAATGTTGTAGCCAGGATGGTAAGTAGGCCTGTAAGTATCTCTGTAAGTACGCCCCACCTGGAGCATCCCTCCTAGCTGCTCAGCCTTCAGTCACCAACTGATTCAGTTCACCCATCCAACATTCCATGACATATACAACATTCCACACACACTCAGGCTGAACAGCAAGGGGAAGAAAGAGAACAGAGAAGGAGAGAAACATTCACCTTACTACACATCTCCTGGGGAGGCATAGAATTCTGATGCATTCCCAGCTGCATTAAACATTGTAAATCTGTAAGTGAGTCAGGTTCCATGGAAGTTGTGTGGAAATACCCCAGCAATAACCATGGAACACCCCTGTCATGCAGAGTAGTGCATGAAGGGGCCTATCTTTACAAGGCCACGAAAATCCACACAAGGTGGCTTTATGTGGACTTATACATTTGGGCAAGCCTATTTTGCTGCTGGTGCACCAAAAAAGTGACACACCAGCAGAGCAATGGGCTTGTAAATACAGCCCATAATCAGGGGAACCACACCTATAGTAGCTGACTTTCCATGATTGATACAATAACACACTTGATTTGCTCGATCCTGCACTTTCCCTGTGCTCTGACATAGGCACTGATTCTTCGAAAAATGTTGCATCTTCATAAGACCCCTCTACTCCCCTACTATGTCAATAGCTTTATCAAAAGATGAATTCTTACAAGTAAGTAAGCACTCTTATATTTTCTTTGAAATGCACCTTACCCCTAATTTATCCCTAATCAACTGTGAGATAAAGTCACCAAATTTACATTTTGCTGTGAAGACTTTCAATTCTGTAACAGAGGCATCTATCCCTCGGAAGTCTGTAAAACAAATGATACCTATGTACCACTAAATTCTTAGTTTGTGAAAGATACTTATCTAACTGACTACAGCTGTGTGTAGCTGAAATGAAAGTCTAAAAACCTTGGGGCTCATTAGTATGGCGGGCGGACAATACCAGTGGGAAATGGGACCGCCCGCTAAGGGTGCAGCGGTCCCACACATCCCATTAGGATGCGCCCGCCACACTGCCATGTGCATCCTGCATTTCTGACATTGCAATGCCAGAAATGCATGTTGTGCTTTTCAATGCACAACGTGACAGGCACCGCGCAGTGCCTGCCATGTTGTACATTGAAAAGCATACCCCCCATGTGCACCTTCCATTCCCCAGAGACCCTGGGGGCACGCAAAGGGTCCCTGCAAGAGATGCCTGCATGCCTTTCCATGGCGGCAATGCTGCCACGGAAAGGCATGTTCCCGCCCACATCTTAATATGGCAGGCAGTGTCTAACAGTCACTGCCACCATATTGAACCCTTTTCCACCCGGTCGACTTGTTGACCGGGCGGAAAAGCGGCGGAGGGTCTTTCCATCCGCCGCAGACCCCCCAACCATAGTAATATGGTGGGGGGTCTTTGCAGCAAGGATGGCGGGTGGATTGCCCCCGCTGGGCCGGCGGTGGCCCCTTGTTTTCTGCTTAATTAAGAAAAATCTTGAACCTGCCCCGAAAAGCTTCAGTGCCATAACAGAGTGTTGCAATGAATTTGGCTTTTATTGCTGTTAATAGTGGTTTAAAGGTTTGGGTTTGCAAATTTCAATGTATTCACTGGAAAGCTGAGAATAGGGACGCAATTCTTGTTTTCACTAAACTCTCATGTATGTTGTGTGACAGCTGGTCTTGTAACCAATGCTATGGTATTTGTATGATGTACCTTGGTGAATTGGTTTCCCCTTCGTGTTTTTCAAATAAGCGCTAAGATCTACCAGAAACAGATTAAATATGACAGGGGCCAAGATGCAGCCTTACATCAGGCCTCTTTTTATTGCAATTTTTTTTTAAATTGGTGTTTTGACCAAGCTTAACCTGAGTCCAGTTATTCATAAACAAAAGTTTATTAATTTTGAGGGAAGTTCCCAAGTGCACAGCTTTTTCCATAATAGAATGGGATTGGCATGGTCAAAACCTTTTTGAGAAATTCACAAAACATGCATGTAGTAGTTGTTTCTTTGACACGCATTTGTTCAGAATCATATTGAGAGCTACCAAATTGCATATAGTACTGGCTTTTGATTGGAACCCTGTCTGATTATATGGAATACAATTTTTCATAGCAGCCTATTCTTCAAGTACTGTCAATATGAGTACTGCAATATTTTGGAATCACTGTCCAGTAAGGCTATCATTCTGTAGCTCCCTGGAGAAGCACAAGGGCCCTTCTGTAGAATTGAGCCATATCAAGTGTCCAGGATAGTTTCTGTGGCCAAGCAAATCTTAAATAAGATTTGAAAGCGGCTAATCCAGAAATCCTGATCTTCTTTGTATATGACCCCTGCAATGCTATTTGGGCATGACGCACAGTTACCCCTGCTTTTCTCGATTGTTTTTGTGATTTCACTTTGTGTGAAGGACAACATTGTTTCACGTGAAACATTAGTTGTGTTAATTGACCGATTGGCTTGTATGTCAGATAGAATGGCTATATGAACCTTCCAAGCTTCTTCTGTGATGTTATTTGCCGCTGACCCAGTGCTGTGATTTTCTAATTAGTTTATTAATGATCTTAATGACTTTGAGTTGTTTTTGCATGCTTGAACTATATAATGCAACTCCTTCTTTATATTTCCCTCTATCACTTCAGACTGATTCAGATTGAGGTGAGCACATGTGTATTATGCAGCAGTGAATGAAACGCAACGAAAACGGGGTAGGTGCCATGGAAACAAGCAGAACAATACTTGCTGGCATGAGTCACCTTGAAAAAGCAGCTTAGAGAGCCCGCTTGTGACCGAGCAGCAGCTGCCCGCGAATAAAAAATGTTATGGAATAGAAGGTAGTGTCGCTGGCAGCATGATGCCGTTGGTAGCCGAGGACCCGTTCTGGTCAGTAGACACAACCATAACCAAGTCATAAGTTTAATTAGAATAAAACAGATATTTAGGATCAATGTGTAACACTACTCACTTCTTTCAAAGTCATGAGTATGCAAAATATTCCTGCCTTAATCCCAGCATGTTGCTCCTCACAATAGATACAGTCACTTTCTGGCTCAGCTGCAAATTAAACTTTCACACAAAGACTCTCCAGCTTCATGCCAATTCAGTAGTCATCTTCTTCACACAGGGTGGGGTGGGGGGCGCGAGGTCTCTCCCCCAGGCGGATTTGGGAGGGGGAAGGTGGTGGAGCAGAGAGTGGCCATTTGCTGCTTTGGGCTGCCTGGGGAATAGCCCAAAGGCAGCCCAATTTGAATCAGGTAGTCCAAAGGTATATAGTGGGGGTCGGCACTATCGGAGCCACCATTTTAGGTACTGGTGACCTGGTGGCTGGGAGCGCTGTAGCTAGGTTTTTCTGGTGGTTGGCTGTTTGCTGGTGCCGTATTTCATCGATTTTGCAATGGCTTGTGATGATGTGCGTGTTCTGGAGGCCATCCGCCAGATGAGTGAGGCAGGGTGGATGGATTTGCTGGTCGGATCGCAGGGCGGGGCGCACCCGGCGAGGCGCGTGTCTGCCGGCGTGACGGCAGCCGTTCTGGCCTGTTAGCCGCCACGCAAAACAGCGCGTGTTCAGGTGAGGGGCCAGGGCCGCGTTGATGCCGGGGGCGCGGCCCTGGTAATGGAGGCATCTGCGGAGGGGGCCGGGTGTCGGGCGGGAGGCAGGGGAGGCTGAATTGCTCAGCTGGAGGTTCTACGCCATGAGGGAGCGCTGCCAGTGGCTCCTCGCAGCCGACTGGCAATGAGGACGACCGCCCCGGTCCTTCGGGGGCGGTCGGTGCTCAGGAGGCGGGGTGCTGCAGCAGCCCGCGTGTCTCCCTGGGAATGAGGCCGGGCCACCTTTGAAAGCCACGAGGCGCGTGGAGGGGGAAGGGCGTCTCCCCTGATTGGAAACCGGTGGAGTCGGCGGCCGTGGAGGGAAGGGGGCCCAGCAAAGGTGGTATGAAGTCAAGGAGGCCTGGGGGAGAGGAGGAATGGCATCACGGAGGCTTGGGGGAGAGGAGGAAAATGCTTGAACGTGGCAGGGGATGAGGGGGCAGGGGGACACGCAGGGAGGGGGGAGAGTCCTTCACCTACGAGGAGTGGGCGGTGCCTGGGAGGGGAGAGAGGGCGGCAGGGGGCTCGAAGGGGGAAGAGCGGGGATGCGGGGCTGGCCCGGGGGGGGCAGAATTGGATGCCAGATACAGGGGGGGAGTGCAAGAGGGGTACCAGGGGGTATGGGGAGAAGCACTTGGGGGGTGGGGAAAGTCCCCTCTTCTCTTGGAGTCCGACAACAGTGGGAGGGCTTGAGGCTGGTGGCACCTGGGAGGAAGGGCGGGAGGCACGGGGGACGGGTGAGGGAGTGGGGCGTCGCGATGGGGAGGTGGTGGGTTATTCGGGGTGGGGGGATTTTGGGTCTTGCAGGGAGGGGGGAAGACGGGGTTGGGAGGTTGGGGGGCATCGTCAGAGGAGGAGGGGTCCGGGGTAGGGGGGTTGGTGTGGAGAGATGAGAAGGAAGGTAGGAGTTGGGTAGAGGGCCAGGTGGATGTTGGTGGGGCATGGGCAGCACGCGGATGGGGGGTGAAGGGGAGTTGCGGAGGCGGAGGAGAAGTGCAGTTTGAGGGACCCAGCACACCGGACCTACCTTTTCTCTTGCAGGAGGACGGCCGCCGAGGGGTTGCTGACTTGGCATGGCTAGGGACGTCCCCCCAAAGCCAAGGTAAAGGGAGGGCTGAGCCTCCCGCGGCGTGCCTGGCACCGGCAAGGGATCCCGTCATGGCCAGCCCAAGAAGGCCCGTAGCTGGCTCGCCGACCACTCCACCCACAGGGCTACTATGGCTTGGGGGGCACCGACGGAAGAGGACCACCACGTCGGATATTTTTACTAGCTTAGGAGTGGTGCAGGAGGAGTTTTCGGTCTCCGGCAAGGTGCAGTCGGCATCGCCGGCCGGCCGGAGTTATGTGTTTGGTGGGGTGAAGTTGGTTGGAGATGAGGACAGTTTGGAGGAAGGGGAGTTGAGGGATGACGAGGGTGTTAGGGGGTCCAGTAACGGTGTTGGTAGTTTCTTGCAGGTGTCAGAGGGCCCGGGGGAGAGGATGGGCCGGACATTTTACTGGGAGAGGATGGCGTCTCTGGACCGGAGGGGTGATGAGCAACATGTGGAGTCCTTGGCAGCAGGTAATTGAGGGGGTGCAGCATATATGGTATTGGTGGCGGTATGGGGAGGTTGCGGATGGGGGGATCGGATGTGGAGAGGAAAATATGTGGTGGAGAAAGGAGTGGGCCCGGATGATGGGGCGGTGGGGTTGGTGGGAAGGTGCTGGAGGAAGTCCACAGGAAGGCAGATGTGGGGCCCTCAGGTTCGGGGCAGGCGGGCGCTGACGGCACTGGTGTAGAGGAGGCAGCGTGCGTGGACACAGCAGGGGCGGGCGGATGCTGAAGGTGCGGCAAAGCCAGTGTGTAAAAAGTTGACGATTAAGCGGCTCCAGTATATGGGAGTAACAAAGCCGCTGGGTGCGCACTTGATGATGTCCACCAAGGAGCGGATATGGGAGGGGAGTATGTTGAGCTGCTGAAACTGTTGCACCAACAGGTGAGGGCGAAGGAGGGGTGCAATTAGAATGAGTACGAACTCCAGCAGAGGCCGAAACTGCCTCTTAAAATGGCTGCATTTTTAATTTTCGCCAACGTTTATTGTGAAAAATTTCCAGAGCGATCGGTGTCCCTGTTTAAATACATGGAAGGCACAGATCACGGGGGTGGGTACGCATGGGCTCAGTATGATGAGGAGTTCCGGGCCCGGATGACGTGGGACCCCGAGGCGAAATGGGGGGAGTTAGATTCCGATTTATGTCAGCACACCATGGGGCTGGAGGGGTCTGGCAAGACCATATTTACGGCCAGCGGGTTGCCCAATATTTACCAGCCCTTTCAGGGTGCCCCACCCGTGGAAGGGTGGGGGCAGGGTCCAAAAATCAGTCCGGGTCAGTGGGGTCCTGTTGGCATTATGATTAGGGGGCATGTGCTAGGGAACATTGCCGATTTAAACATGAATGTTCTGGTTGCGGTAAATACGGCCACCCGTGGTTCGATGTTGGGGTGCCTCGGGGCAGCACCAATCAGGGCAACAAGGGCAGGCTGGTGTGCGGTCGGGGAACACCCAACAATCTGGAGGTGGCAGAGGAGGTAAGGGGTCTGGGCCAAAGGGCTTGTTCTCCAGTTAAGGTAGATTGTTTGCTAGCTGCCTGACAGGGTTACACGGACAGTGGGGGCGCGGATCGATTACGGACTGGGTTTTTGGAAGGATTTTGTTTTGGCTATGAGGGGCCACGGCTGAGGAGATGGGTTGACATTTTGAGGTCTGCCAGGGAGCACCTGGAGGTGGTGCAGGGCAAACTGGATAAAGAAGTCAGTGAGGGCCGCATGGCGGGACCCTTTGAAGACTGGTAGTTGGAGGATTTGATTGTGTCCCCCATTGGGGTGGTGCCCAAGAAGGAGGCGGGCAGTTTCGTCTCATTCAAATTTGTCATGGCCTGAAGGTGGCTCAGTAAACGATTACATTGATGAACAGGAGACCAAGGTGTCTTACTCACCGATTGACGCTGCCAAGGCCCTGGTGGTGGCTGCGGGTGCAACGGCGAAAATGGCAAAGTGCGACGTCAAGTCGGCTTTCCGTCTGCTTCTGGTCCACCCAGATGATTGGGGCCTACTGGGGATCCAGTTTAGCGGCAGCTGGTACGTGGACAAGGCATTGCCAATGGGCTGCTCGATGTTTTGCGTGCTTTTTGAGTGTTTTAGTACGTTCCTGAAATGTTTTTTTACGGAACAGACGGGTCACCAAGGAGTTACTCACTACCTGGATGATTTTCTCTTGGTCGGGCCCCAGACTCCACAGACTGCCAGGTGGTGCTGGACAGGTTTCAGGAGATCATGGAGGACCTAGGAGTGCCATTGGCACAGGAGAAGACAGTGGGGCGAGGCACGACACTGTTATTCTTGGGCAAAGAGCTGGATTTGGTGTCTATGGAGGCCCTGTTACCAGCGGAAAAGAAGCAGCAGATGAGGTATGTTGGCAAAGCACAAAGTAACAGTTTTGGAGGTCCAGGGGCTGTTGGGGCACCTCAATTTTGCTTGCACAGTTGTGCGCGTTTGGTGGACATTCTGTAGAGGTTGTGGAGGTCCTTGGCGGGGCGTATGCCCCCGCATCACCACGTGCGGTTGTCCGCAGGCATTCGCAAGGATTTGCGGATGTGGCAGTTTTTCCTGCAGCATTTTAACGGGGTCCCCAATGCAGAGAGGGCAGGACCTGGTTTGGGATGTCCAGATTTTTTCGGACGTGGCAGGGGGCGATGGGTTTGGGCTCTACTGGCAGGGCAGGTGGTGTGCGGAGAAGTGGCCCCCGGAGTGAGCGGGGGTGGTAAGAGCATCGCGTTCTTGGAGCTTTTCCCTCTGGTGGTGGCGGTCTCACTGTGGGATAAGGTTTTGGCCCAAAGAAGTGTGACCTTTCATGTGGACAACATGGCTGTGGTACAGGTAGTGCATTGCCACTCTGCCAGGGATGAGCAGGTGCTGAAATTGCTGAGGGTGTTTGTGTTGGGTTGCCTGAGCCATGACATTGTTTTTCGCGCGGTGCATGTTCCTGGGATCAATAATATCATAGCGGGGCTTTGTCTTGTTTGCAGTAGAGGAGATTCCGTGGGTTAGCCAAGGACACGGATCGAGACCCAACATGCATGCCTCTGCAGCTGTGGTACGTAGGCAACACAGGATGTTGCAGCTGGTTGTAGGATCCTTGGCGGAGTCGACAAAGACAACGTATGTGCCTGCATTGGGGGAGTTTGTGGCGTCCGGGGCATGTTGGAGGGCTTCGGGGCAGGAGAGACAAGAAGATGTGGTACAGTTTATACTGTCACTGATCGCCAAAGGCCTATCGCTGATTAGGATACCGGGCAAGCTGGTGGGGATTGCCTTCATGGGCAAACTCGTCGAGGATGCTGGAAGGTTGGCCCAGGAGTGTGGGAGGTCTGGCAAGGTTCGGCTACCCTTGTTATGGGCATTGTTGGGGAGGGTAGAAGGGGCCTTGCCTTTGGTTTGCAGGGATGCGAAGGAGACTTGCATCTTCGCTACCTTAATGGCTTGGATGTTTGCGGGGGCGTTTCGGGTGTCTGAGTTGCTGGGGTCGAGAACCGGTACGGGGCTACGGTGGTTGGAGGTGAAGTTTCGGAGGGAAGATGTGCGACTTTGGTTGCGAATGTCTAAGACAGATTAGAGGAGTGTGGGCAGGTGGATAGCGTTGGGGCAGGAGACCGTGGGGGAGGTGTGCCCAGTACGGTCGGGTCTGCAATGCTGGGCGAGTGAATCGGCAGAGGGGTTGGTATTTTGGCATGCAGATGGGCGGGGGCGTTGGGGTCCCAGCTGTTGGTCATGTTGCGGAAAACGTTGGATCTGCTGGGGGTGTAGGGGAGGAAATATGGCACGCACTCATTTCGCATTGGCGCAGAGTCAAAAGCGCACAGGTGGGGGTTGGGGGTGAGGGGACATCATGCACTTGGTGCAATGGTGATCCAATTGTTTCCAGCGGTACGTGGGCAGCGATGAGGCCCATTGAAAGAGCAGTTGTTTTTTGTGAACTATGTATTTACCCTTGTTTCTCGTTTCAGGTTCTGTGGCTGGTCCCCTTGCCCGTGACATGGTGGTGTGGATAGTGGGCAACTCCTTTGTGAAGCGGGTCCAGGTGCAAGCACAGAATAGGTATTTTGGGGGAAATTTGGGGTTTAACCCTGCTCTTTTTAAAGTCCAGTGGTTTAGGAGAGGGTGTATGCGGTGGAAGGAATTGGTAGGTACGCTTAATAGACTGTTGGCAGCAGGTCAATGTTCTGACGTGTTGGTTCTCCACTTGGGGGAGAACGACATGGTGCAAGAAACAGATTTGGTCTTTATGAGGACCATGAAACGGGACTTGGAGGTACTTCGAAGGAGGTGGTCGGGGTGTACAGTGGTTTGGACCGAGTTGGTCCCGCGGAGAGTCTGGAGAGGTGCAGTGAAGCCTCAGGCGGTGGATATGGCCAGAAGGAAGATTAATGTCGAGATGGTGCGTTTTTGTGGGCACTTGGGGTTTTCACACGTCTGGCATCGGGAAATTAGGTATGACACACCGGAATTGTTTCGAGGTGACGGGGTTCACCTTTCTCGCATGGCCATGGACCTTTATTTGTTAGAACTACGGGAGGTTTTTTCCAGGTTGTTGGGTGTGCATCGGGAGTGAGGCATCAAAGGGGCAGGGTATCATGGCCATGGTTACCGGGACGGTGGGCAGGAAAAGGAGGAGGCGATGTAATCACCTACCCTTCCGCCTTTTCCAGGGTGGCGGAGTTATTTTTGAAGTTGGCCAAGTTTGGCTGGAGTTTGGTAGTTTATCGTTAAGTTTGGGGAGGTGGTGAACAGAAGAGGAAAAAGGTTAAGTTAAGGTTAAGTTTGGAAGTTTACATTAGAGGGAAGTTAGTTACAGTTGCAGGAAGGAAAATAGGATTGTAGATTCTTTGGAGGGTTGGAGGGTTGGAGTTATAATGTATGTGATAAGATTGTATATTATGTAATGTATTGGAAGTTCTATATTGTATCATTTGGGGATCCTGGGGGTGGGGGGAGGAAATGTCAAGGGGTCAGGTAATTCGATGTTTAGAGAGGTTTTAGTTTTGTAAGGCAAAATGCCAGTTTTTAATAAAGTGTGATGTGCACCTGTTTCAATGAAGCGGCTGTTTACACACACAAATGGTTGTCAGTGCTGCTTGCCCTCCTTTCCTCCCTCCCAAATCAAGTTAAACAATGTGGTTTTGGGGGCAGCCGAGCCCTGCGAGTTCTGTCCCCGGGGAGATTTGGGAGGGGAAGGTGGGCGAGCAGGGAGCGGCCATTTGCTGCTTTCGGCTGCCTGGGGAATAGCCCAAAGGCAGCCCAATTTGAATCAGGTAGCCCAAGGGTATATAGTGAGGGTCGGCGCTATCCCAGCCACCATTTTAGGTACTCTTGACCCGGTGGCTGGGAGCGCTGTAGATAGGTTTTTCTGGCCCCTCCCACCCTCCCTGAGCTCATGGTTTTTGGGGAGGCGTTTTTGTAGGAGGTTTTTGGTTAGGGGGCTTTTGTTGGAACAGGTGCATAGGGGTGATGTTATGTAATGTTGTTGCTTTGAACAGGTGCTGGCGGAGTTGTTTTTGAAGTGCCAAGTTTGACTGGAGTTTTGTAGTTTATCGTTAAGTTTGGGGCATTGGTGAACAGGAGCGGGGAAAGGTTAAGCAGTTTGGAAGTTTACTTTAGAGGGTAGTTAGTTACAGTTGCAGGAAGGAAAATAGGATTGTAGGTCTTGGGAGGGTTGGAGTTATAATGTAGGTGATAAGATTGTGTATTATGTAATGTATTGGAAGTTATATATTGTATGTTGCAGGGTGGGTTTTTTTTATCATGTGGGGATCGTTGGGGTGGGGGGAGGAAATGTCAAGGGGTCAGGTAATTTGATGTTTAGGGACGTTTTAGTTTTGTAAGGCAAAATGCCATTTTTTAATAAAGTGTGATGCACACCTGTTTCAATAAAGCGGCCGTTTACACACACAAATGGTTGTCGGTGCCGCTTGCCCCCCTTTCCTCCGTCCCAAATCACAGCGTGAAACAATGTGGTTTATTAAGCCAAGTAAAATACGTCTACATCAAAGGGGCATGGAAGTAACTGGCACTCGAATGTAGCTCTTTGGCATTTAGTCACATTCCATGATTCATCAACACTCTGCTTAACACATCACCACAAACACCTATTACAAACTTGGCTCAGCGACATGAACCTCAACAGCTTTGAACCTAAATTTAGCAAAGCCAAGGTACTTAGATTTATCCAGGACACAAAACTCATCCTGCAGGAAGAAATTGCAAAAAACACGTAGCAGGTATACCTACTGTCCCTACTGGAGAATTGAAAACTATTCCTTTCTGAAAGTGACTTTAGAACATCGGTTCAAACACACATTCTCCCAATGGCAGAAATTCCCTTCTCCACATCTTTCCAGTCTCACTACTAGCCTCAGTTAAGGACATCCTGCAAGCCACAGAGCCTGAAGAAATAAAGCCATATCACCCCCACAATGATGGAGATTTAGTGGCTCCTCTTGCCGCCCCACACCATCTTTCAAACCAGTGCCACTACCTACAAAGCCTACACACCTAACAATTGGTTCAAGGGAAAGGTCGCTTAAAATGTGCAATTCAACACAGCAAATTTAGAGTTGTAAACAGTAATAAATGATTGTCTCTGGTTCAGGGTTGTTGGACAGCCCTTGTGGTTGGTAATGATTACCTTCAAAGCCATCCTTACTGGCTCCTCCACCTATTGGATTAACATGCTCACCACCTTGGGGGACTTTTGGCACACTGACCACCAGGACACCATCAGGCTTGACTAGGAGGAAACATGGCGGCTGGCTGAGACGCCGGTCAGGAGCTTAGCGAGGGGGAGCCGCTTCACGTAACTTTCACTCACCACCGCTTGTCTTGGTTTATTTCTCCTCTACTAGGGCAATCCGCTGATTCAATGGAGCATCTTTCCAGGCATAACTATTGAGGTTTTTGGGGTGAAAGGTGGCACGGTGATCTTATCCTTGGGTCGCGGCGACAGGAGCACTGAGGGAGCTTTTCTGTTCTCTGCAGCTACGTGGAAGGGAGGAGAATAGAGCTGGCAGAGTCAGCGCAAGCAGTTTGTGCTTGGAGAAAGGCTCTGCAACATTGGCTGAAAGCAAAACAAGGGTAAGGAGGTAGGTGACCTGAAATTCCTGTTGGGAAAAGGGCTGAATTACAATGAGAGAAAAGGCAAGGCAGGCACAAATGGATATGTCCTTAGGGTAGAGCCACAACATGAGAAACAAGCAGGACACAAGCAAATCATCCCTAAGAATACATAGAGGTCACACACCAGCTGTCTGACAGGCGTTCTACATTAAGATCATGCATTTGCTCACCTTGGGTACTGGAAGAGGGTGGAGAGGCTGGTAAAACTCCCTCGCAACCCACAGTGAAGCTGCAGGTCAGTCGGAGGAAAGTAAGAACAAATACAGGTATCAACAGAGACCTGCACCCTCTATCTAAAGAGACCACTACTAAATTGATGAAGGCAGATCTGTTTTTAGGAAAAACAAGCAGCAGTGACCCTAAACCCCCAGAGAATTACTCCCTCACTTAGATCCTGTTTCAAGCTTAGGATTGATGCAGGAAATGCTGAGGGAGATATAGCGAGTATGGCTAGTAAAAAGAATTTCCCCCAGCACTGGAGAACGGAGTAAAGAAATACAACATAAAGACTACTCCTACCAGTGAGTCTAATGCTCCTTCAGGTCCCTCAGTTCAACCAATTGTCATGTCGCAAAATCGATTCTTGAATATGGAGGGATTACCCCCCCCAGGTTGGAGGTGAAGAAGATGATTCTCAGTACAACATCAAGGAGCCAATGGGCTTACTATCCCGGAGGGAGTGGGTGAGAGCATTAGTAGTTTGGATAGTAAGAACATATTGCAGGAGATGCTATGCCGCCTCTTTCTTGAAATTAAAGAACACTTTGATATCTCTGAGGCCAATCAGAAAGAAATCCAGGGAACTTGCTTGAGTCTGGAGGGAAAGATAGAAGTTCTTGCCCTACGAACACAAGAGTTGGAGTTTGGTGTTCAAAACCTACAGACTAAAGCCCAAACGAACATACAGGAAGTGGAGAAGTTAAAACAAGGGAGAGAGTCCTATTGGAAAGGCTCGAAAGACTTGAAAACAATGCCAGGAGAACTGATATTAGAATCCTAGGTGGGGCTGAGGGGCTGGAAGGATCAGACATAAAATCATGTGTGATAAACTTGCTGAAAAGTTTGTTTCCAAAGTAGGCTTCTTAATTAAACTTATTAGCAGAAATTCAGAGAGTACATAGAGATCCTTTAAAAAAACAACTCAAAAGATCCTTGTGAACTTTCTTTTTTAATCGGTAAAAGAAAAAATCTTGGGGTTAGCTCTAAAAGAAATATCACATCATGCAATGGGTGCCTCCTTCAGAGTCAGGTTGGATATCTCAAGGGAGACAGCTGATAGACAGTGGGAACTGGGTAATAGAAAGGATGAGTTAAAGAAACTGGAGGCACCCGTACAACTGAGGTCCCGGCTGTGAGAAGTTAGCCTGGCATATGATGTCCACTAGTTCTAGTGGGCACCTTGCATTAGTCTAATCGACCCGTGTTGATGGCAGTTGTAAAGTCAACCTTGTAGAAAGCTATCCTAGTGGTAGCATGGACCAGCAGTCATGAGGCTAAGACTTCAGAGAGTGTATTAAGCAAGTTGTTTTACCAATTCAATTCCCTTCAGTACCAAATGAAAGGACACCACACAAGGTATATATCAAATATTTATGTATTTATTCTAAACACAACCCCTCTGCATTCACTATGAGGTCAGAGATAAAAATACAATTCAAGTCACTGAGTTAATATACAATAAGTTGCACAGTATACGTTATGCCCTAGGGACCTCACAAACCATATAATAAAATAGTGGTATAAGAACCACAAGAGAATTAGAAAGCAGGCATGGGGCCTGTGGAATCGCTTAGGCTACTAAAAACAACCAAAGGTTAGGAAGTAGGAGGCCCACAGGAAATGCGTGCAGTGCCTAAACACAGGCGCTGGTTACCATTGACTTTCTATGGGAAATGTAGAAGTTACAAATATACAATTTAAGAACACTTCCGGATGGACTACGATGGAACCCTTTTAAACTAAGACACTTAGAGAGTCAAGACCCATGGGAGCACTGGAGTACTCGTGTTACCTCACCCAGGGAAGGTGGGTGCATGGGTGTCTTTTCGTGTCGGGTTTCATCGTCGTTTTCAATGAAGAGCTGCAAAGAAGTGCTGCAGGCGACCAGAGGAAAAGTGTCCGGGGGGATCCAAGGGTGGATCGAAGATCTGAAGAACCTGAAACCAGAAGGGACAGAGTCTGGGTCACTTGCCAGTGACCAGGGCGGTGATAGGAAGATGCTACCCGATGTCGGTGATTTCAGGTGAAGATGTGAAGTTTGTCTCTTCAGCCACGAGGATCAAGGGGCATCGACGACAACCATGTTTTGATAAAGCCAAACCAAAGTTAGCATTAACCGCGAGGATTATAATGCATTTAAGAGTATATGGTATAGCTATGTCATAGAATAGCTATAAGGAGATGGTTCTGAAAGCTTCAGAGGGGCTCAGCTCATACTAGGGCACCCTCATCATATAAAACCAAGCACTCTGCCTCCAGGATTGTTAAGGCCTACCATAGGAGTGACTTATAGGTGTATATGTGTCTATATGTATATATAGATATAGGTATACTATATCTAAGTAAGGGGTGATTACACCACCTTACCCAGTCTGTGTGAACAGATGTGGTGTCAGTTTGGAAGGCAAACCAGGGGTGGCACAATACATGCTGCAGCCCCTGGTAGGTCTAGGGTGCACCTATGCCCTGGGTACCTATGGTACACTATACAGGGGCTCACAAGGGTGATCCAGTAACCAATCTGGTATGTACTTAAAGTACATGGTATCAATTTTATATGGAAAGCAGATAGACTGGGGCCTGAATAGCAGGGTCCGAGACAACTAAGTCGAAAACCAGCAAAACACCTGGAAAAAAGTGGGGGTAACCATACAGTCAGATTCCACCTTCCTACACCTGCATTTCTAAAGTGATGTGGCAAAATAAAATGCACAATTTCTCCAAACCGGTAGAGGTGGATACATTTATTCAGGAAGTGAAATTAGGGGATATAAGTAACAGATACAAGGCAGGCAGCAGAAGGAGGCGATGATGAAATAGGTCATCTGGTTCCCCTCCGGCATTAGCTCAGTAGGCAGCAGGGATGCCTATAAAAATACATATTCCTGGGTGGGTTTCCAAGGGAGAGTGCACAAGTGGTGGGGAGCAGAGGGAAAACATTTAAAAAAAGAATTTTGTCCTCAAGTCAGTGATGGAGTGCCTGTTATAAATTACCAAAGAGAAGGCTTATTGGGATACCAAAAGAGGAAATTGAAGAAGTATGAATAAGGAAACTCTGCTTATTCTTTGTTGGAACGTGAATGGGTTGGAAATTTAAAGAAGGTAGAGAATGATAGTGCAATATTTAAAAGACCAAAATGCCCAAATAATTATGCTTCAGGAGACTCATCTTCTGAGACAAGTATGCAAGGAATTCTTCTCTAGACAAAGATGGATAGCAAAGTGGATATCAACTGACCAAGCTCATCGGACTAAAGGGATAGCAATAATATTAAAGCCAAACTCTGAGATCGAGCTAATTAGGAACAGAGCAGATGAAGGCGGGCATTGGATAATTGCAGAGATTAAAATACCCCCTGTGACATATACATTAGCAAGCTATTGCGGCCCTAATATAGATGATGTAACACTTTGACAAAGCTCTTCCCTAACTTGGTTGATTTTCATTCTCCCATTTTTCTTGGTGGAGATTTCCATGTCCTATTGAATAACGATATCGATATGCTGTCAACTAGAACTTAAATTACCTCCCCAAAGATGAGGGCATAATATTGGATATGATGGAGAACTTTAATCTTTGCATCGTTTTCCATAGCATGGAGGGCAAACATAGAGGTTATTCCATTCATAGTAAGAAGAACAGGCATTTTTCAAGAATGGACTACCTGTTCATGGACAAGAAAGAAGTGAATTTGGTAGTCGGGATGGATAATTTGCCTATAGTTCTTTCGGCTCATGCAGCATTGTTATTAAAAATTGAGAGAAAAGATATACGTACAATCGGTAGGTGGACAGCGAACAGAAGGAATACGTCACAGCCCGAGAAAATAGAGAAGGTGCATTGCAATACTGAGGATATTTTATCTTGGAACCAGGGGTCAGCCCACGTGCACTTAGTATGGGATATATATAAGGCATGGTTAAGCGGTATTGTTAAAAATTTAATAGTAAACTGGGCTAGGAAATAGATAAAATACCTACATGAAATAACGGAGGAGATAGAAAACATTGAGAAGCTCTTAAAAGATAGCAAAGGCTTGGAAGGAGTAAGGGAAGAGTAGGCAGATAAGCTGGAAGGTTTATGCTTGATGTTTGGAACTAAATTGGAGGAGAAAGTAATTCAACAGTAGCAGGTAAGCAGATCCCGGGACATTACACAAGGAGAATGTTGCAGGAAGCTTTTAGCATGGAAAGCAAAGTTGGACAGAAATTTGATAGGGAAGATTAAAGAAGGGGAGACTGGGCTCATAGTGGAGGAGAGTGAAAAAATCAGAGCTGCATTTACTAACTTCTTTTAGGTGCTATATACAGAAGACCTAGAGGTAACAGAGCATGAAATACAAGGTTGATACATCACACAATATCACGATGAAGCCCAGCTTTATCTAAAATTACAAATTTACTATTTCTTTGGCTTTGTCTGTGAAACAGCGCTCCGCTGCCTTATATACAAATACGACATACATACATACATATATGGTAATTCATGCCACTATATGTTAGGTTAGGTGACTGCGTGTTATGTTTTGCCATTCAATGGCTTGCTAGGCTATGATGTGATCACAGCTGCCTCTCTCTCACTTTTGCCAACCGCTGAGATACCAGACAAGGAAGAAAAGCAGGTAATGTACGTTTTTCATCTTTTTGCATGCACCAAACATAAATATGTGTTGCTTTATTCCATGAATAAATGCTGATGGCACTTTTTGTAAAAACCTTAAAAGGATGGAAGACAAGCCAAAAACTGAAAATTTTCCATGTATTCATCAAAATAGCATTCTGACTCTAAGGCTTATAAGTTCAGTGCCTCCTTGCAGCTAAACGTATGTTAGGCAAACATCAAATCCTGAATGTCCCATAGGTTTTAAATGTTCAACACAGCCAAAACATGTTGTTTTGTGTCAGCTTGTGTTAGGTGGCAGCCAATACTGCATCGTGGCCCAGAGCACTAGCTGAAGATCAGCCTTTCCAGTAGCAGTAAAAACCTCCCAAGCAATGAGGACAGACAACATGATCAGCACAGGAAGCCCAGTAAAAGATTCTCTGGCCCATGAACCAGATGCAAGCACATAGATCACCATAATTATCAACACAGACAAGTGTTACGTTATTATGGTTCATGTTTTGTTATTCAAGGTGATTTTGAATGACATAATGTTATTTCATGCTATTCTTTGCATTTTTATTGTATGTTTCTCATAGATCTCAGCGTTGCTTTCAATACTGTGTAACATGCAAAGCTGTCTGAAAGACAGTCCAATCTGGGCTTACAAGGTACACCCTCTCAGGGATGGTATCTTTTTTGAGTGATCGAATCTTCCAGGTTTCCTCGGTGAATGACACCTCAACCTGTTTGGCCCTCAGCTACGGGGTTCCCCATAGCTTAGCCCTAAGCCTAGCTTCATTTAATATCTATGTCCACCCTCTAGTGGATTTGGTTGAATGTTTTGGTCTGACTTTGCTTTCCCATGCGGATGACTCACACACTATTTTTTCTTTTCCGTTCACTCAGGATTTTAATTCTGAGGCCCTAAACTCCTGCCATAACCACATAGCCATATGGATAAACAACTCATTAAAATGTAATGGTAAAAAAATGAAGTTATGTTGTTGGGGAAAAATCAGTTCTTATGTGGCCCTCAGCATTGACCTAGAAACCTGTGTGCTCTCGCACCCCAAAAGCTGAAGAATCGTGGCTTCCGTTTGGACAACACGTTGTTGATAAAGTCACAGGTTGTGAAATTGGCCGCAACATTTTGCCGTGTTGAAATGGCAGAAAAAAATCCCCGGGCTTCTTCTAATTCCAGCACAAAGAACAACTGTTCAGGCCCTCATCCTGTCTAGATTAGATAATTGCAATGTCCTTTATTTATGAATTCACGAAGCTTCTATGAGAAGGATGCAAGTGGTCCAAAGCTCGGCAGCCGGGCTGCCTTACATGCTCCCCAAAACTGAATGAGCCTCCTCTCCGTTGAGGGAGCTGCACTGGTCGAGAAGAGGATACAATTCAAGGTTCTGTGCTTTGTGCACAGAGCCAGATCAGGAGAGGGCCCTTGATATCGTCATAGTCTGGTGAGACTCCATCAACCGGCTTGTGCCCAATGATCTAGTGATCTTCCACTGTGCATAGTTCTGAAAGTGAAACAGACCCATATGAGGAGCCGTTCTTCTGCCTATTTGGGCCCAAAGCTCTGGAATGAATGGCAGCTTGCTTTGAGAAGGGGTACTTTACTTTCCGTTTTTTGGAAACAGCGGAAGACCTGGGGCCTCATTTATGAAAAGTGACGCATTGCTGCAAGAAAGCAGCTATGCGTCACTTTTCATTGTGCTCTCCTTGTGACACCAGTGATGCGTCATACTGACAGTACGACACATCATGTCGCAAGGAGTTACAGATACATTAGTATTTCTGATTGTCGTGTTCTATCTAGGACCCCGATCAGTATTGGGATCTATGCCCCTATACGGCTATTATCCATCCATACCCTATAATGGCATAAACGATCAGAGCCATATTTCAGAAACTCGCCTCTGCAGCTCATTACAGTATATGACACAGCAGAAGCCACTATCTAAGATTCCTAGATTACACACCGAGTTCTTTCAACAGATAAAACCCCCAGTAACCTGGGAAAGCCCCGCTTGCTATGTTTTGATTAGTAATAGAACTCTAATGAGCACTGTAAGAACGACCGGTTCTTAGTGACATCTTTATTGACGTCTTATGTCCAAAAACTTACATCAAACAAGGCACCTTCCAGGTATAAATATTACCAACGTTGCCTTAAGCAAACACAGCGATGGTGGTGATAGAGAATACAGGAGCAGAACAGCTGTCCCTTGCAGAGCCCAGCAGATGCGAGAAGCCCACGGATGCTGCCCCTCCTCCTCCTTGACGCGCTGAGAAAGACGCTGTCTTTTCTCCTGCCGAGAAAATCCAGCCCCGGCGTTTCCAGCCTACCCTTGCGGGTGACTGGGATATCGAGTCCTGAGAGGAGATACAAGACCTCCAACATTCTATTTCAGAGGTACAGTGTTGACTAAACCCTTAGAGAGAATTCTTGCAGCAAACTCTTGGCAAAACCAACTTAACTGAAACTGCTACTTACTTACTCCCTGCCACGTATTAGGCTTAGGTCAGGTACACTGGGGTAGGCGAAGTTAGAAGCACCAGTTGAGTACGTTAGCTAAATGTATATATGAATGTATATATTTTATTCATTTTAACCATTGTATGGCTAAGAAACCATATCAATGCTTTTACAGTATTATTTCGCAATCCTCCTTTTACTGTACGCACTTTTTATAATAACAAGTCTTGCATTTTTGGCAATTCATTTCTCTTGCATGACAAGAAAGACTGTTCAATAAATAATACCTTTTATTGAAAACGCCCGTCTCTCTATTCTCTGCATCCTGGTGAAAGTAATCTGCACAACTTACTGAGTGAAATGGCTGTCTATTGTTTCACACGACTCTAGAGATTGACTCTTATTCTAAGGAGCAAAGATGTCATGTTTATGTGGTTGTTGGAAAACTGAATCCCTTCTTGGCTAAGCCAGGGGAGCTGATCACTTCCTATTCACTCAAGAAAGTTTCCAGTGACCTCTGAGCTAGTTGGTACAAACCCAATTAAGTTTAGCATAGTCAGTAGAGACCTGGAAGACCGCACTTCTACGTCTACACTGCTATTTATGTTATTCCAATGCGCAGGGCCTATAGGGAAAATAGGAACTACACTACATGATGTATCTGTAATCGCAAAATTGACGCATTGTCACAAAACTCTTGCAACTCCAGCAATGGTTCATTTCACATGGGCAAATCCCATGATAAATGTGCCTCCGTCAGTCTTAAGCCTGCCATGAGGCAGGCATAAGATATGTACGCATTTGTGTCCTAAAAGTGGGGCAGTGAAATCTTATAGACTTCACTTCATTACTTCTACGACCCTTTCTTGCTTGGGAGCGCCCCCCCTGCATACATTATACCTGGGGCAGGTATAATGTGGTGCAGGGGTTTACAAAGAGACGCATCTACTTAGATGTGTCACTCTGTAAATATGGCGCAACATGGCACATTGTTTACGCCGCTGGTGCGTCACGAAAAATAACGCACTGGTGGCGCAAAAGTGACGCAAGTGCCATAAATAAATCCCCTGGTTGTTTTAGATGCACACTCTGGCTGCACTCCAACTTTCTTCATGCACAGGAAAACTCCAAGTGGGGGGATGTTGCGCTATAAAAGCTTCAATAATATTAATATGTTTTCAAGACTATTTCTCCCTCTGTAAGGTCAGCACATGCTCCACAGGAAAGTGGGATAATTTGTAAGACTTTTACAAGACATTTGCAAATAGAAAATGCATGTTGACAGCGGAATTAAATAGTGTCTTCCTCCCCAAGGTCATCGTTTTCAGGGTCAAAGTGAACCCTCTTCTCTGTTATTGTTATTGCTTCATCGAAGGGAGTGTAAAACAATCTTTGAACGGATAAAAAATAAAAATGATGAAGATACCAGAGCAGTAAGATGACGTCATATGGCCTTTTTGATCCCGAGGTGCAGACTGATGCTGACTCCTCCAAATATCCATTCACTCTACAGGTCCCCCTCCGGAGGAACTATTGTCCATTAAACGCAATTTATGGGCGGAAATCAGGAGGAATCGGTCTCTTTCTTTCATGAATAGCTTAAAAAGTCAGTATAATCTCAGCTGAGTTTGGGATAATTCAATAACCAATTGTGCTTTTATATTTGATTTCTTTGGAAGCATACCTGACAAATCTAATCCCTAAACTGATGTCAATCAGTGTGAGCAGAGGGTTCAGGCTTAGCTTTCCTTCCCGACTCGGTATACTCACCCTGGAAATGCCGACATTTAAACTCTTATCCACTTCATTTTCTTAAAACCCCTGAAGGAGTCTTTTTATCAACATATCCGTGATGCAAAGTACACGAGAAAGCCATTGTTGTGAACATTTCTTGTGAATAAAGCTTTGCGCAATCCTTATCTAAGGAAGATACCTCCGTTTCCCAGTAATGACACATGATCTAAGGGTGGAATGTGGCCACTCCTCTCCCTCCCACTCTCTGCCTTTCAGAGAGGGCTGAGAGAGTATAAAAGCACCCAGGTGTGGACAGAGAGACAGCTGCTGGTTCTCCCAGAGTGACCAAGACTGCCAGTGTGCTCTCAGCCTCAGAGACCACCTCCTGCTTCACCTGAGAGTGCCAGAGACAGCCAGGAGCACAGCCTGAGAGACAGCTGCTGCTTCATCCCACGGTGAGCAAAGACTGCCAGGGTGTCGTATTATATAATCATCGCATTTATATAGCGCTTAGTCCCCCTAATGAGGCGCTGATGCACTTTACCCCGAGCACCATGCTGTCCCCGAACCAAAGGCTAGTGGTTAATCAATTGTCAGTGATTATTGTTAGGTACTGGGATTAATGTAGGGTGCTCAGGCAAACTAGTCAATGCATTCATTCTAGTTTCTTTGTGGTAGATTAAATTAATAGAAAAGGATACAAGGAATTAAGTGGGGCTGGTAGGGACAGTGAAACTGTGTGTGCATGTGGATGGCCCTGAATTGCAGCACTTCGTCTTGGCATGTGAAATGCCAAGATGCAATCGATTGTAATGTCACCATTGTATTAAGTTTGACCCAGTGTTTGCCTGTCTGTATCAGAGTTCACATATGACGTAATGTGGCAGGAACCCGGATTCAAAGAAGAAGATAGTAAAAAAGAATGTAAAAAAACAAAAACTTTTTGTTTTGAAAAAACATTGATGGAGTCTGTACACTATGTCATTTAAATTGTTCTTATATCTCTTATGATGACTGATGGATGCTGAATTCTTGTCTTGCAATTCATCTAAGTAGTTGTGCCCCTGTGTGGAAGATTAAGTGACTGGTCTTCCAGATCCGTGCACCACCCTCTTTGTACTTGATAATCCACTAGATGACAGTGATAAGTGTGATTGTAGCTGCCTCAGTCTCTTCTTGCACATACTTTGACCCTTTTTATCAACTGCATTTCCCAAAGTCTATTACTGTAATTATTAAAAAACACTTGTGGCAAATACTCCACCCTATTTCAACAATCAGGTAATAAGGGCCTATATTGTTGTTATACCCTGTCTGACGGTTTTTAAGTAATCTATGGCCCTCGTTGTAAATTTAGGGCTAAAACAGAAAATAATAAAAAAAGGAAAATAGCTTACTGAAAAAATCCTATTAAAAAATGTGTTTCACCAAGCCTGCGGTGAAGGTTTTTTGAGGACCTGCGGAGGGCTTTGACCAGGCAAAAACCCTCCACCTGCTTTGGTTGTAATATTGCCTTGATATTCGTAATGCGCACACCTTTGTCAGTAAATGAGCAAAGCAGATTTAAAATCAATCTGTGAAATCAATTTCCCTCATCAATATTTCAGCAATGCCGCTGCTTCAGATTTCGATGTGTAGATTAACATGATCCTTCTTAAGGAAACAAGCCTGTGTCAATCACACGTCGACTGTCATTTCATATTAATCAGATGCACTTTTTTCACCTTTACAGAACGGCCTGCGAGTCCAGCTGCTGCTTCTCCTGAGAGATCCTCACAGCGCCTAGCACCAGAGTCTGCTGACGTTAAGCGCTTACAGAAAGGACCACCATGACCACAATCCACTTCTTCGCTCAGGAGGGCTGCCAGGGCGCATCTTCTGAGGTTGTCACACAAGACCTATCAGATTTGTCGTCAATTGGATTCCTGAAGCGGGTCAAGTCAATGAGAGTGAGTGGAAACCCCTGCGTCGTCTTTAAAGGGAAGGACTTCCAGGGGAACTTCGAGCTCTTCCGGGAGGGGGATCACGACTCCCTCGGAGACTTTTCCAAAGAGATCTCCTCAGTGCGGGTGGTGAAGGGGGGGCTGGGAGATCCAGAAATCACCGTCTACGAGCACGTCAATTATAGGGGCAAAAGTGTCACCCTAACATCGGCGACCCCAAGCCTGAAGCCTTTTGAAATGAATGGCATGCTCTCTTCTCACCAAGTTAAGAAGGGAGCCTGGCGGATCTACGAGAAAGAAGACTACGAGGGCGCCTGCATCGTGGCCCTGGCCGGAGACGACCAACCCAACTATTGCGGCATCGGCTCCCTGAAGCCTTACAGAGACTTACTAAGTGGGATGAAAGGTAATTGAGAAAGAGTTTCGAGGGCGTGCCCTGATTGGCCGGCTCCATGTGTCTGTCATTCACTCGACTTCACACGTTCACAGAGAGACATTAATCAGCATATCTTCTCCACTGATTCCACTAATAAAGCTTTTTTCCCCAATCACTCTCTCTTCATCTATTTACCTGAACAGCAACACAAGGTGTGCTCGCCTCTGCTTCACCTGTTTCAATCCTCTGCATGAAATAAAGCAGCACTCACAAATATCTACCTCTGATGGTGTCTGTGTGGTCTGTACAGTCTCCTGAACTGCAGCCCACTGCAGAAAGACGTGTGTTTTGCTGCACACTGAAACTGTGCTGTCTCCGCCTGGGGCCACAGCTTACCTGACTGGGGTGAAATGGGGAAGGTGGATATAAAAGCTTAGCTACAGCTGCGTCCTCAAAGGGAAGGTGCATTCTTAGCACGGCCATTAGGGAGTTCCCTGAAAAAATACAATGACCACCACCACTCCAATGTAGGTTGTAATCTCTTCTGTGTTGTATGAGAGAGGTTTGTTGGCGAATGAGGGATTGAGGTAGAATAGACACACACGCAGACGCACACACAACCACACACACACACACACGCACACACACATACCCGTCCAATCCAAACCTAACACAAATGCACTCACTTTTTTTTACTGGCCGACGACATGGCTGCACTGCCCCCTTTTTCCTCTCTCCTACTCCTTCCCTTACATATTTTGTCCAATCTCAACAGCAGGCTCACTGAATGTGGTTGCATTACATCCCCAGAACATCAACACACAAAGAACTAGTACATATGAGGTGCATACATTTATTACCTTGACTGTCAAACCCACACAAGCTCTTCACAATTCTTAAGGACAAAGCCATCGAATGTACTCAGTGCACATAGCTCCTGATCAAGGCACACAGCCAACTCACAGAAATCTTTATACACACACACCAAGCTCTCCCTTTTTAAGTAGAACTAAGGCCCACGTTCTACCACTTCCAGGCTACACTCGCCTGATCGACTCATCACATCCAGCGCAGGTGTACAGAGCCCGGGACACGAGCCCTAAAGACATTGGGCCTCATTTATGAAAAGTGACGCATCGCTGCGTGAAAACAGCGATGCGTCACTTTTCATTGCGCCCTCCTTGCGACACCAATGATGCGTCATATTTACAGTATGACTAGGCTGTGGGGTTTTAGGTTTAAACCTATAATAACTGATAAAACCCCACTGAAAGAAAAATAGCCCTCACCAGTGAAAACATATAAACACTGAAAAAACACCTGGACAACCACAAACTAAATGCTATTCAAAGAAAGGAAAAAGAGAGTGAAAGAGTAATTTTTTTCTTCCTGAAGGGGTCAATACAATGTAACTTTGTTATACAAGCTAGCAGTAACATTATTCTGCTTGAGTTTTATTCTTTAGAGATGCCAATAAAATATAGTTTCTTCTTCCTTTTACTTTTTCAGTTTTGTGGCCTGTGGTCTACATATGCAAGGTTTAGTTTTATGTTTTAGGTCTAGTTTAATTATTTTATAAACTATAGAGAATCAGGAAATATCAAACTCATATTTGATATTTTGGCTGCATTTGATTCTTTCACTGATAGGTAAAATGGCTGGTTTCATAAAAAGCTTTCCTAATATGTGTCATCACATTTACCCACAGAGAATGGGTAAAAACCCTTAATACATCTGGCCATAGTTTCTAGTGGGTCAGTATTGATAGTAGGTGAATTGCCAACACCTCAGGCTTTAAACATTTAATGCAAGGTATAGTGACAAGTATATAGATCACCAAGCATCTGGGATAGTGGTGAAAACAGGTCACCAGACTTTTGGAAAACATGGAACGCAGTCTCACTTGTAATGCTCTGCAAAAAAGTTCTTTCCAAGTTTAACAAAGATTGGAGTGATATTGTTTGTATTTGCAGTGATTCAGCTACGTATATAAAAAAAGTTGTGTGATGACCTGTCAAAATTGATAACCGAGCTGAAGTGATTCCCTGTAGGAGATTCTTGCCACCTGTTTGATGGTATGCTGAAAGCATCTTTACAATCTTCAGAGTCAATGAGGGATGCTATTGACTTTTTAGACCATTCTGGTGCACTGTTTTCTTATGCACAGGAACTAAAATGCAAATATTTATAATTTTGTGCTTTAATGTGGCATCAAAGAAAGAGTCATCCCAACTGTGTCCCTTAGCTGATGGTTCTCAGCCCATGGGGCTATGAATGCTGAGAGGGCCTTTTCACAGAAGTTTACATGGGAAGGAAAGAGCAAGCACACATGACCCAAAGACTCACTGAAGAAGTATTGTATGGTGTACTACAATAAGATTCATTTGCAAAAATCTATTTGGACCTCATATACGCTATAAGTACACTGTCTATATACCATGTTCTGCCAGTGCAGAAATCAAGCAATAATAAAAGCAAAACGTTCCATAAACACCGGAAAAACACTTTTTCTGCTGTTTTTAGTGGCGCGAAAATGTGTAACCACTGAGAACAACTGTTTTTTAAGATATTGAAAACACTGGAAAAAACCCCACCAGAATTTACCAAAAATAGAAACTGAAAACAGGAAAGCCTAAGTATGACGTATTATTGAGCAAGGAGTTACAGATACGTCAGTATTTCCGGCGTATCTGTATGGCGCAAAAGTGACGCATTGCTGGAGTGTGTCACAAAAGTGACGCAACTCCAGCAATGTGTCCTTTCACATGTGAAAGGGCCTGCGTCAGTCTTACACCTGCTGTTAGGCAGGCGTAAGAAATTGACTGCATCACTTCTATGACCTTTTCTTGCATCAGAACGCCCCCTTGCATACATTATACCTGGCGCAGGTATAATGTGGCGCAGGAGTTTACAAAGTGACGCATCTACCTAGATGCGTCACTTTGTAAATATGTTGCAACAAGGCACAGTTTTTACGCTGCTGGTGGCTCACAAAAAGTGACGCACCAGCGGCGTAAAAGTGACGCATAGCCTCATAAATGAGGCCCATTGGGTATATGTACATGAAAAAAGCTCAGTGTGGTGCCCCAAGCACTTTCACTGCCCTGATCTGTGTCGTTTTCAAAACACAGGGATGCGCTGTATTAACTAGTATATGGCATATCCCTGTGCTTACCCCTGCGCCAACAATAAAAAAGCTGCCTAGCACCAATGCGGGCACCCTTGCACCGTGACAAAAGAGTGCCTGCAATGCAGGGATGATTGTTTTTGTGAAGGAAGGGACACCTATCTTCACAAAAACAATCATTACTGGCTTTTTCCTCCTTCTATATGTGTTGCAGAATGCCGCAGAAGTACAAAAAACAAACAACTAGAACAAAATAATTATTTCTCCTAGTTGCGCCACTCAAATGCCTTCTTCTAAAATGAGTTTGTCTTTGGCGCTGCCTCAAATTTACATATCCTTATAAATCTAGAGCAGTGTGTTGGAGACATGGGTGTTACTGGGAAAACCCACAGCAACACTTATGCACGTCCCTTTGCTGAAGAAAACTGCTTTGCAGGGGGCCATATTTACAAGGCTGTGTTACTCCAAGCTAAGTGGCTTAACGAGGCCTTGTAAATATGAGCTAGCAAAGAGCACTACCAGAGCGTAAAAAAAGTGTCTTTCCAGTGGTGCTAGGGGCTTGTAAATATGCCCATTGTGTCATCGAGGAACTTGAAGTACTACACAACTTGAAATAACAACAGCTCACAATGTCATTATTTATACACAGGCATTACTTTCACTGATCTCACTGTACATTTTAACTAGACCCGGGCAAAATTTCTTTTACAAAGGAGCAATCGTAGTAATTTCAGTAATTACGCATTAGTCTGGTGAGGCGAAAATTCTGAAAATCAATCGATTATGCCACCTTGAGTGACTGAGAGTAATTTGGATCACAAATTCTACCACAGCACCAATAAACTAACTGAGAGGGACTGGCTGCTGACTTCTGATGTTAGTGTACTGTAGGATTTAGTACTATTTTGTTTGTACAAAATGTACCCTTTGGTCTATTTTGGATACAGGAGTGCATCTTACACATTTGCTACAGAGAATTATACGAGTTACAACCACCTCTAATTTTAAAATTCACACCTAACTGACACCCATTCGCATACAGGTTTCAACAGAGAGGGCTACTCCAAATCATTACTACCAGTTGGAGCTGCAAGAAGTGGCACTTAGGGCCTGATTTAGTTGCTGGCGTTCGGCATTAAGGAAAATGCTGACAACCAGGGGGCATCCCGACTGCCATATCCTTATGTCACCCAGGGTCAGGCGGGTTGCCTGCGGCACAGTCTTGGCAGCAGAATGCTGCGGCTCCGGTTAAGAGCTGCAGCCAATTTCACTCATGCTAAAAACCATCTAGGTGGTCAGGTGCACAGTTTCCCTCTAGCACGGTCTGCAGGAGCAACAGAGCGCGCAACTTTGCAGTTGGCATGGGGGCACACATAGGTGTCAACCTGATGGCGGTGCCTATGCTGGCATTACCACCATTAACTGCCGCTCTCCCCACCCCTACTGCCCAATGAGGTGGAACACTCTAGTGAAATAACATTAAAATAATGCTCTTTGTATGAGCTGCCGGGACACATGGTTCTATCCTGTGTCACACTGTATCTTCACACCGTCAAATGGTAAAGAGCTGCTATTTCAGTGAGCACAAACTGAGCTGGACACTCCTGTACAGAGAGGGCTTGCAGCTTCTGTGTTGGGGCTTCACACAGTGCAAATCATACCAGTATCACAAGCTCCCCAGATTCGTCTTCAAAAACGCTTATGTACCTGCTTTTGGGCAGGCACAGAGGGGGTTCAAAAAGTCCAGTTGGTCAATAAATACGCTTTCAACACGTCCACAAGTATTTCTGAAATTCCGGGGGCAGATTTACTAGGATTTTGCATCAATGTTGCATTGTTTTTGTGAATTAAAATAATTTTTGGGATATATTAAGCCATGCAAATCCACTTTGCTTGTCTTGGCGTGGTCTTGACATTCATGGAGTTACAAAAGCTAGTAAACCTCGCAATGAGTCAAATGCTATGCCTTCCACAGAGAGATGTAATGAGCAGAAATATGTTTATTTCTTCTATGTGTGATGCATTCTGCAACACACATAAAAAGGGTAGAATGTCTCTAAGGATTGTTTCTCTTCAGAAAGGTGTCGTTTCCTGCACAAAAACAGTCCTTTCCATAATGTAGGCAACCTTCCACCATGGTGCAAGGGTGCCTGCGTTGGCGCTAGGTAAGCTCAAGTGCGCCAGCTCTCACGCATTCATGCAACGTCGCAGAAGAACTTGCTTTCCTGAACTGCGTTGCGTGAATTCTTAATAAATCCGCCCGTGCTTAACTGGCATTGATAGACCAAAACTGTTCACCAGACCCTCTCCAAGGGCAGGGGCTAAAAGCAAATTCAGGAGCTAGTCTTATAGGTTTACTAAGTCAACCTTTCTTCTATTGTGTTGGATAATTGTTTTCCAATGACTATTTCTCTACATTTGGCCTTACTTTTATGGTACTAGTCGTCCAAATCTTGATTATGTTGGTACACATTCTCCCACTGGATTTTTCACTTCCCTCCAATCATGGTCATCAGTCAATCAACTAGCAGTAGAGATGATTAAAGAGGACTCTGGAGTTCGCTGAGCAATGTGGAACAGACTGTCTGGGTCCATCCTCTAGGACCTGGGCTCCACAGTATTAGCACTTTTCAATGGCCTTGCTGCTTCTGTATTCACCATACACCACAGTTTCAGGAATGCCGCACAGGTGCGGAAGAACTCATTTCCACAAATTTGCTTTATGCTGACATTGGACTGACTGACCCAGTAACGCCAGTGCCTCAAAGACTTCAACTAGAAAGGAACTGCCCCCAGTAATTATAGAGATAGCACATATACAGATAGGCAAACTGAGAGACAGAACATTAACCCCTATGGTCCACAATCCCGTTCACTTCTAATGATACCCAAATCTTTGATGATGCCAGGACCTGGGTTAGGGGCAAGCATCTTGACAGAAGGTCTTCAATACCATAGTGGCATTGGAGATCTGCCATCACAAACGTGGGACAAGTAGATAGAGCCCTCAAAGTAGAGGGACTATTTCTAGAACTGGCATACAAAATTTTCCTGACTCCCTGGGGTTTTCTCCCAGCTTGTGGGGGTAATTTCGAAAGATTACTGTAAGGGTCCCCACCCATGACTTGGATGGGACCCTTATGATATAGTTGAGAGGAAGGGGGATGCTACCTACAAGGTGGACCTCAAGAACACCAGACACCCCATAAAAGCCTCCATATCAATTGTCTCTCGCTGTACTTTGAGAGGTCTGATGTCACCATGTTGTACCTCTCCCTGCCCTCTTATCATCAAAACAGAAAAAAGGTCAGTGGAGGGTGACAACAACTCCCCTATCCTGACCCCAGAACAGCAGGGGGACTGCCGCCAATTGTTGGAGCAATTTACCTCTCTGTTTTCCCACACTCCTGGGCTTACACATTTGTGTACCCATGGCCTTGATACAGACCTCACTATCAAGGCCAGTAAGTGCCAGATAGGGCAGAGATCTGTGAACCCGAGGGATCCTCCCTCAGCCCGACGCTGTTCAACATTTACATGGCCCCGCTCGCACACGTATCATGACAGCATGACCTCAAGATAATCTCCTACGCCGACGACACTCAGCTGATTTTCTCCCTCACCAAGGACCACATCACCGCCAATACGAACCTCCACAAAGGAATGACGGCCGTCGCCGACTGGATGAAGACCAGCCATCTGAAGCTGAACTCGGACAAGACGGAGGTCCTCATCCTCGGCTCCAACCCTTCAGCCTGGGACGACTCCTGGTGGCCGACGGCACAGGGGGCAGCCCTGACACCCACCGACCATGCACGCAACCTGGGAATCATCCTCAGCTCAATGCTCTCAATGACCAAGCAAGTCAACGCCATCTCCTCCTCCTGCTTCAACACCCTCCACATGCTCCACGAGATCTACAGATGGATCCCGACAGATACAAGAAAGACAGTCACCCATGCCCTCGTCAGCATCAGACTCGACTACGGAAACGCCCTCTACGCGGGAGCCCCGACCAAGCTCATCAAACGACTACAACGCATCCAAAACCCCTCGGCACGACTGATCCTCGATGTACCACGCCACAGCCACATCAACCCCCACCTGAGAAACCTGCACTGGCTCCCCGTCAACAAGAGGATATCCTTCAAGCTCCTCACCCACGCACACAAGGCACTCCACAAGACTGGCCCAGACTACCTCAACAGACGGCTCTCCTTCTACATCCCCAACCGCCAGCTATGCTCCGCCGACCTCTCACTCGCCACCATCCCGCGCATCTGAAGAACCACCACCGGTGGGAGATCCTACTCCCACCTCGCTGCCAAGACATGGAACACCCTCCCACTGAGCCTACGACAGACCAAAGACCTGCTGACCTTCAGGAGGATACTCAAGACCTGGCTGTTCGATCAGTAGCGCCCCCCCAGCGCCTTGAGACCCTGGCGGATATGTAGTGCACTTTACAAATGATTGATTGATTGATTGATTGATTGATTGATTGATTGATTGGGACACTTGGGGGACCTTGCAGGTAGGTGTAAGGTTCAGCCCCTCCAGACCAAAATAGAGACCTTCCTGAGCTGGGAACCTCCAAAAAAAACTCACTGAGGTTATGGCCTTGCTGTGTGTCACATATTATTTCAAGGTTTGTTAAGGGATATGACTTTTCGTTGTTGCCCCCTTAACTGAGCTGACTTCTAAGAACCTGCCTAGTAAGGTGATCTGGACAGAGGCTTGCCAGAAAGCCTTTGACTCCCTAAAACAGGTCATGTGCACATCCACTTTGTTCAAGGACCCTGACTTTACCAGGCAATTCGTACAACAAACAGATGCTTCAGAGTACATAATAGGCACAATTCTTTTCACAGCTTAATGAGGGCCTACACCAACCTGTAGCTTTCATCTCTAGGAGGTTACTTCCCAGGGAACGGAGGTGGAGTGCTATTGAGAGAGAAGCCTTTGCTGTGGTCTGACCAATATTTGTTGGGGACTCACTTCCTCACTTCAAGGTTCAGACCTACCACATGCCCCCCAGGTGGCTTATGCAAATGAGGGGTGAGAGCCCAAAATTGTTGAGGTGATCCATCTCCCTACGGGAAATGGACTTTACTCTGGGACATAAACCTAGGTCAGACCATGCTTATTTTGATGGCGTCTTCAGGTTCTTTCAGCTTAGTGATGAGCACTCCCAAGAGGTTGAGAACTACCAGGTGGTTGAGTACCTCTGCCTACTTTCGGCTGGGGGGATACATGTTAGATCTGTGAGCCTTAAGGTAATCTTCCTCCAAAACGTTTGCCTGTTTGCCTCTAATTGTGCTGGAGTTTTGCATCTGTTGGCCTTAGGACTCTCTGCAATTCACAATTTCTAACCAATACTAAACTACTTGTGCTCACTCCCCTAAACATGGCTCGATTTCCATATACCTAATTGGCATATTTATATTACCTCTAAGGGGCCAGATGTACGACCATTTTTTGCTGCCGCAAACAGGTGATCCTTCCATTTGCAACCGCAAAAAAGGGTAATTGCATGTACTAATGCTATTTTACGAGTCACTGACTCGCAAAATAGCATTTTCAACTCCCGCTATTAGGAAGGGCCATCCCTTCCTAATAGCGAGTCACCATGCCATGCATAAATGTTTTGCGACCAAATTAGCAGCCGCAAAATACTCACAGTTTACCACCTACTTCAAGTAGGTGGTAAACCACTTGCGAACGGGAAGTGGTCCCCAGGAGACCCCTTCCCCTTTGTTAGTAGGTGAGAAAATATTTTTAAGAACAGGCAATGGTCCTGGGGAAATGAAACTGAAAAGTGTAATTTTTCTTTTTTAAATGTATCCCATTTTCCTCTAAGGAAAAGGGGCCACATAGAAAACAAGCATTTGCAATGCAATAGGTCTCGCATTAGGAAAGTTTGAGCTATTGGAATTGTAAATGACAAATTTTTTAGTTAGGTTTTGTTTTTGAAAATAGCAAAATTAATAGTTTTGTCATTTACAATGCCAATAGTTATAATTTTCGCAAATGTGACACATATAGCACTTGTAATGCAATATGTGTTGTATTTACATGACTTACATGTATTGATATTACAAATAACAATGGCTTTTATTTTTTTTTTACATAATTAATACTTAAATAAAAGGTATTGTAATTTATAATGGCAATAGCTTAAACTTTTGTAAATAACTTGTGAAGATTATGTTCTGTGTGTTTTATTGTTACAAAAGTCCTAAAACAGAAGTGAAATATTAACATGTTTTTGTTACATTTGTAATAAAGCTTGAAACATTGAGAGAACATATTTGAATTAGTTGTTGAATGGTTGCACAGATTGATGTTGTGGTGGCGAATGAGTGATGCGGGGTGAGGATGTGTTTGGGTGAGAGGGTGTGTGAGGGTGAGAGGGTGTGAGGGTGAGGGGGTGTGAGGGTGGGTGAGAGGTGTTGAGAGGGGGTGAGAGTGAGTGAGGGTGTGTGTGTGTGAGGGTGAGGGGGTGTGTGAGGGTGAAGGAGTGTGTGCACCAGGACATAAAGACGCCACCAGCACCGTCCTATCCAACATGGTCCTGCTTTCACACGAGCAGCAGGGGTAACATTAAGAAAATCATGGTCCCCTTCAAAAATGCTGCTCAAGCTGGAATGTTTGCAAGGCTAAAGTTGTTGGCTTGAGTTCTTCACTTCTGCCACCTATCGCCAGATTAATCAATACCTCCATATACCAAGCATGAGAGCATCATTCCCATCTTTAAGAAACATTCGCCAGTGTTTCCTAATATCTCCGACTATAGATACACTTCTGGCTCACTCTGTATTGCCAAGGTGCCCTGCCACAGTTGTCGCCTGCCAATATGTTTCTCACTTTGAATTGAATAGCCTCCTCAGAGAACTCGGAGTCAGGCTTAAATGTAAGGGAAGCATGTATGTTGGGTATCACCAGCGACGTTCTAAAGAAAAGTAGAGAGACTTTTGTTAAGGGGACTGTGATCGCCGAACACATAGGAGATGCGGGTCCACTAGGGCCCACCGTGAATAACAGGGGCTTGATGTGCTCGATAGATCAGACCAATGGCCAGAGAATGGATGATGGTGTATCAAGGCCACACCGTCCCTTCTACCAAGCTTCCCATTCTTTGGCGGGATGTAGCGGTTGGAGGGTGAGTCGAGTCACCGGTTCAATAAGGCATAGCGGTATGGTCAAACCAAGCCACAGTGATTGCAGGCAGGTGAAGCAAATGATCGGAAATGAGGTCGGGAATATGTATCGAGTAAGGCATGAACAAGGGGTGGAGGAGTTAGAGGATAGTATACATAACCTTTAAGTTATCAATGTAGTTTCCTGCTGTTCATGCTATATTCATTATCAATTTTGCCTGCCTGCCTATACACATTCCAAAAAAAATAGGTGTTGACATAGCAAGATTAACTTAATTTAATTGTTTGGTCGTTTAACCCACACGAGTGAAAGCAAAAAAAAATACGTTTTCTGCCATATGTTCGCCATAAGAACGTCTTCCTCAAATCCGCAGCACTGAAGTACGATTAAATGAATACCTGACATGTGGCTGGCACCGATTAAGAACTACTAGCGCAGTAGCTTGTCATTACACCAGTTCTATTTATGACGATGCCCCCGAGTTTAGAATTGTACACGCAGAAAGGATAAATCTTTGTGAATGAATAAACTCCACACTTAACTGTAAAACATAATAATTGTCAGGTCGGTTACAGGAACAACGTTATTAACTTAATAAATCTGTCCGTGCTTTTATTTATGCTGGTGTTTTACATGATCGAAACCGGATAGAAACAAGCATGGCGCGTGCTGCAGTCCGCCGCCGGCCTGCGACCAGGAAGTCAGGCAGGCCGGGCGGGACAACCGGAAACAGGAAGTAGGAGGGCGGGAGCCTACCCCGCCTCCCACGGAAGAGCCGCGATTGTTTTGAGCACCGGAGCAGGCAGGAGCCTACCCTGCGCCCCGGTGCCGAAGAAGGAAGGAAGAGTCCTGCTGCCGGTGAGAGCCGAGGAAGCCGGTGAGTGGGGCTTCGCCTTGTTGCTGGGCTGCGAGGGCGGGGGGGCATGTGTGTGCGCGCACGCGTGTGCGGCGGCGGGCTGTGTATATGTGTGAGCGTGCGTGTGTGTGTATGTGTCTTGGAGTCTGTGTGTATGTGCGTGTGTGTGTGTGTGTGTGTGTGTGTGACTGTGGGGGGGTTGCCTGTCTGGGTGCCTGCGGGTCCGTGTAAGTGTAAATGCGTGTGCATGCATGCGCGTTAGGCTGACTTGCTGGGAGTATGGGAGGGAAGTGCACGGCGCGGCGCAGGAAGGAACGTGCGCGTTCGCGCAGCCAAATCCGCCTGCTAAAGCTCGTGACAGTTTCTTGTCCCTCATTCCCCGGCATCGGATAGCTATAAGTCTCCGCCCTGGACGCATCCTTCAGAACTGCTTTATTTAAAATCAGTCCCAGACATAGCGGTCTGCTGACCCCAGCAGGCCACCATCCCTGGGAGTGCTAGCCATTCCTAATGGGGTCACAAATTGCGACAGCCTCATTAATATTCATGAGGCATGCAATTTGCGACTCCATTAGGAATTGCTAACAGTGTCTAAGACATTGTTATACATCCCAATTTGCGAGTCGCAAGTTGCGTGTTACATATGCAACGCAATTTGTGAGTCGCAAATTAGTGGGGCGTACATCTGGCCCTAAGTCACTTGTAGAGTGGTATACCATATACCCAGTACCTAGGGCCTGTAAATTTAATGCTACCAGTGAGCCTGCAGCACTTATTGTGCCACACACCTATGGAGCACTCTAGAACTTGTTCCAGGCCTGCCATTGCAATCCGAATGCAGTTTCATCTGCCATGTTGACTTGTTATTTAAACCCAGTTGCCAAGTTTTCAATTCTCTTTTTCTTACTAATAAATCACCCCTAATGTGGGCCCTAGGTAGCCCATAGGGCAGGGTGCTGTGCAATCAAAAGATGAGATATGTACTATTAAGTTTTACATATTCTAGTAGTTAAAACCTCCTACATTTGTTTTCACTACTGTGAGGCCTATCATTCATGTAGGACAACATTTATTTATTTATTTATTTAGTGTCTTATAGAGTGCAAACGTGACCCTTTAGTATATCAGAGCGCTTTATTGAAATATAGTGATTTTAGTAGAGATAGTAGCAAGCAATCATACCAAACACTTGAGTGAAGCATTAAATTCAAAAGCAGGAAAAAAGCATATGGGCATACAATAAACTCTGCCCCTGAAGGGTTACATCGTAATACAGTTTTTGCATTTGAATAAACACCATAAAAGATATAATAATTTACAGTCAAACTTTGCATCAGCATCAGTAAGTTCTGTTGTAAGATTCTCTGAAAGAGGGTTTTACAGTTCCCAATGAGCTTAATTTTAGAAGTCCGTTAGGGCTAGTGGGTTATGTACCTGAAAGGAGCGGTTGATAATCGCTAAGCAACTGTTCCGTATTTGCTCCGAAGGGAGTCATGAAAGGAATTTGCCCATTATAAAAATCTTAGCTTCCTTCTTGAATCTTGAGATGGTCGGGATTCTTCCAATGTTTGGCGGTAGCGAATTCCAGATTCTAAGAGAGGCGCTTGAGAAAGTTTTCTTCTTTAGGAAGATTGGTGGTTTCAGCACCATATCCCTAGCACTTCGGGAGTACCTGCCTCCTCCGGATAGCACCATTTTTTTTAGCAAACACAAAGGTGGTTTAGGATGTAATGCTTTGAGTGTGATACAGGCCAGTTTGAGTTGGATTTTGGCTTAGTAAGGTTGTCAGTTCTGAGCCTTCACGTGTGGAGAGATGTGGTCAATTTTTTTTAATGTAAATATATGTTTATCTGCATACATTTGGAAATAGATGTTGGCGAGATGAAGTCTTTCAGTTAGTGGTTACATTTAGAGGTTAAATAGAGTTGGGAATAGAGTTGAGCCTTGCGGTACTCCAATCATAATAGGCGACGACGATGATAGTTTTTTTATTAACTAAATATCTTTGTGTTCGGTTCCACAAGAAAGATTTAAACCATTAGAAAACGTTTCCCGCTAATCCCATCCTGTTTTCGAGTCGATATAGTAATTTCTCATGGTTAATTGTGTCGAACACCAAAGATAGGTCCAGAAGAATTTAGAGACAAGTTTTGTCTTGGTCTAGTGCTTGTAAGGTGTCATCCATGAAGTATAGTAGTTTCCGTACTGTGATCTGGACTGAAGCCCTATTGGCATTCGTTTAGCAGATTACATTTAGCAATGTGTTGGCTAAATTGTTGTTGCACACATTTTTCTAGCACTTTCGTTAGTAGTGGAATATATGATACTGGTCTGAAATTACCCGGGCCAGAAGAGTTCATTGTTGTTTTTTTTAAAGATGGGGATGACTTGAGAGAGTCAGGTATGGAACATTGTGCCAAGAATTTTTTGATTATCGCGGTTCAGATGAGTATGATAAATTGGCTGGCTGATGACATACACCTTGAAGGGAGAGGGTCATTGAAGTGGTAATTTGGATTTTTGGACGACAGGATTTTGGAGATGTTTTTGTCATCAGACAAAATGAAGGTTGATCATTGAGCTTCAGTTTTTGGTACTGCCTGATAAGTGTGTGTTGATTCATCGATTTGTGCAGACGTCAGGTGAGGCAGGTTGTTAGCAGCAGTTTTCAGCTAATTTCCCAGTGAATTGCCTTTGGCTGAAAAGAAAGATGAGAACTCTTTAACAGTTTATTAGTGATTTTGTGGCTTCTTTAGAGGATTTGGCCAATTTGTTTGATTGTTGTTTTACCATTTCAAAGAGCTTACAAGGTGTATTTTTAGCTTTATCCAGCTCCAATACATAAAATTCCTTTTTTGATTTGCGAATGCTTTTTCTGTATGTTTTTTTAGTTTTTCTTTTAGCTGGGGGGATGAGAGGTGTTGCCTCCATTACTGTTCAGTTAGTCTCAGATTTCTCCTTGTTTTATTTAGGGAACAATTGAACCAAGGTTCTTGGGCCAGATTCACAAAAGTAATCTGAGACAAAATCCTAACTTTACGACTTTCGGTATTCACAAAAGGCATTTAGGAGTAGTAAAGTTAGGATTCCTAACTTTACTATTCCTAAACTGAGACAAAACCCTAACTTTACGGCTTTCAGTATTCACAAAAGGCATTTAGGAGTAGTAAAGTAAGGAGTCCTTTGCTACTCCCCAATGCATTTTGTGAACACGGAAAGTCATAAAGTTAGGATTTAGTCTCAATTTAGGAGTAGTAACGTTAGGAATCCTAACTTTACTACTCCTAAATGCCTTTTTTGAATACCGAAAGTCGTAAAGTTAGGATTTTGTCTCAGTTTAGGAATAGTAAAGTTAGTAATCCACACTTTACTACACCTAAATGCCTTTTGTGAATACTTAAAGTCATAAAATTAGGATTTTGTCTCCGATTACTTTTGTTAATCAGGCCCACTGTCTTTATCCTTGATACTTTTCAATTTTAACGGAGCTAATGAATTGATTATATCTGACATTTTTTAGTTATAGCGCTTCGTAAATTCGCTGGCGTATGTTAACTTAGAGGGTGAGGGAATATCCTTCTCGCAACGTGCTGCTAGTTTCTCTTCGTCTCCCTAATCCATAGCTCCGTTTTCACTGATAGTGCCAGTCTTTTCTTAATTAAACCTGGTATTAGGAAGGTAATAATGTCGTTGTCTGACCAGTCACTTGCAGCAATTGAGATTAACTTGACAGCATTTTCCTTTGAGATAATCCAGTCTAGTATAGAGCCTTTTGAGTGAGTTAGTGAGTAAGTAATACTTTATTCAGAAGTATAAAAAACATCATGAAAAGCAACATTTAAAACAGACAATATTGTACCATAAAAAAGCAGAAACATTGTTTGTATGTCAATAAATAGTTAATTATCAACGGGTATTTGTACATATATAATATTCTGATGAAATGTAATGGGCTGCCCACTTTACAGGGACACCTTGGTATCAGATATGCCCCAGAATAATCCTTACAATGCCTGCATAGTAATGTTAATTATTTTACCCATTTCATCATGTTTCCAGTTCTTTACAAATCTTCGTCTTTCAATACTCACATAATTCTATCTTGTGCGAAACTAAAACATGGCGGGAAATGACGTATACCCTAAAAAAAAATCCACTTATCCATCTAGTAGCGTTCACACGTACGCCAGGTTAATAAAAAATAATTACAATAAGACACATAAATATAGTCTACTCATATGCTCAACTAGTTGTGGTTAAACATCTGTGTGTGGAGGATGTTACACAAGCCCAGAGACAATAAACACAAATCCATGCAGTGCATTATAATTCATTAGTCGAAGACTTGGTATTATTAGCTGCCTATAAAAATGATGACAGTCTGCAGCAAATCTGTCGAGTAAGTAATGATTGCAAATATAAATATTCCGGCCGACATTGTGTAAAACAATATGGTTTGATGATTGGTAAAATCCGTAAACAACTATAGTACTTACAAAAAAGAACCACATGCATTGTATTCTGGGACTTTGTGTTGTTACAGGGGCTATTGATTAGGTTTATTGACCAGACATTCATTTTTGGAAAAGTGACTAGTCTATAAAATATGTCTAATCTAAGCGGGTCAAGGCAAATCCATGCCTACTATTCAGTACTGCTTAGGTAGGGTTGCATATTAAAAGTGGTTAGGATCAGTTGATTTTTTAATACACTTGGTTTGGGGACTTCGATTAACGATCAGAGGTTCCCCAAATGCATCATCCCTGCCTCTTTCAGAGTCTTTCAACTAATGTTCAATGTAATTGGTCTTTCAAAGTACTTGATGGCCTAGGTCACTTAAGAAACATTGAACATATGATATTCTTAGATGCAAACTTAATTTAAGACTATCCTCAGTGATTACTTGGTTAAGCACTGTGTACTCCGAGGTCCATATCTTATACCAAAGAAGAATTGGTTGCAATTTTATTAAATCTGTCATATATTGTGCCCCCAGTTCTGCATGACAAACCTACACAGATGTGCTTATAGGTGTAACAAGTAAGCCTCTAAAAAATTAATTCTCTACACTTTGGATTTCTGTTCAATGTCTATACCCCCACAGTCCTGCCCCATATGTGGCTATACTGAGACATTTCGCTTTATAAATTTTCCTCCTCATCTCAGGGGGATTTGCACTCAGCCGTTTTGCAAAGCTCCTAAGGGCCATACAAGATTTACTGAATCGTTGCCTCCTATTAGCTATGGCCTTGTTCCATGATCCATCTCTATTGAATAAATTCCCCCGGTAACTAAAATTGTTCACAAGACAAATGGTTATGCCATCTACTTATATGTCACTGCACTTCTTACTAGTCCTTCCACATTTCAAAAACTTTCAAAATTAAGGTTTTTTCCTTCGTTATCTAAAACGCCAAGTTCCTTCATATAATCTAAAAATTTGATAGTAAAGACTGGAGGGCCAGCGGTGTTCGAATTATGAGGACAGCGTCATTGGCGTAGAGGTGGGCTGGGACAGGTGGTGTCCCTATTTATGTTACATTTCTAGTAGATAAAGCTAGTGCCTCTCCCACATTGTTTATATATAGTGAGAACAGGAAGGGGGCCATAACGCTTCACTGTCTTACCCCTCTCTACACACCGAAGGCTTCAGTACATTCTCCCTTTTTAGCAAATCTAACCCTAGATTTAGATCCTGTGTAAAGGTCCTTCAGTAAACCAATAATCGGCGTTTCCACCCCACATCTTTAATTTTTAGCCAGCGTTTGTAGTGTATCCCACAATCAAAAGCCGAAGACGAATCAACAAATACCAAGTATAGATTTTCCTTTTTACTATTAACATATTTTCCCATTATCATGTTAAAATTGAGGCTCTGCTCTATCCTCCCAATCCCTGGGAGAAAATCATATTGTTGAGATTCTGCCCAGTCCTGGAGCCTCCTTAGGAGGATGTGGCCTACTACTTTGACAAGCGAGTCAAGCAGTGATATAAGTCTGCAGCACGCTGGGTTAAGACAGTCTCCTTGTTAGGTCGAGCCTAGCGCAGCGCGCATGCGCTGCTCTATGGTAGGCTTCTTGTGAGCACTACACACTGTTCCTAAACGTCTCTGTGGGAGTTAGTTAAACTCCCACATATTCTATTGGCATTTGCGTGTGGCTTTCAGTAATAAAAGCACACAAATGGCCAAAGACGGCAGCATGTCCTGCCTTTTCTTTTAAAGTTAACTCTCCTGGCCTAGGGGGCTTTGGAGTGAGCAGCAATGTGCATTGTGCCAAATTCATGCCTTCCTTATCGTGATCTTGGCTTATGTTCCTAAGTAAAAAATCTAGCTAGCTTTTGCGGCCACACTTGTTTTTATCTCACTGCCTCTCTCTGTCTCTCCCTACCCTTTTCTCACCCCTGTTTCCCTTGTTTCTACTCTCGGTACAACTCTACTCCTTTTTGTTTTAATTTTCAGAGCTCGCTCCCTTTCTTCATTTCTCCATACCTTCTGGTGAGGTTTTGTGCCAGTTCCGTTTTCCGAATCTCTAGCTTTCTCTCCTGATTTCAGTGACAGTGCCTCCTTTGCCCCTTTCCTTTTCCTCCTCTCAGCTGCTCCTTACTTTCACCTCCTCCCCCCACCTGGCCGCTCCAGGTCTTACGGCTGCTCTCTCTGCCCTCACGTTTCCGTCTCTCCATCTCAGCACATGCCAAAAACAACACCGCCGCAGCTGCGGTGAGCAATTCACGTATTTACGGATAATTGCGCGTCCACACTACTATAAGCAGAACAAGAACATATGGGGGCGCTGCCATTCTATCATAATCCCCAAATTATCCACGGACCACCCTCTGGCACTTTTCACAAAGTAACTGCTCTTATTTCACACTCTCCAGTCCCCTGTGGTACTCAACCCCTAGCATCCCCAGAGATCATGCCATTCCAACTTTTCACGGTTGTTCTGTCCTACCACTGTCCCAGGGCGTTTCTACCATGGGAATGCCCCATCATAGGATGGTCACAATCTCCCACAGAGTTCACTCCTTGCTGCCCCTGCCCTGCAATCTCCGACAGTATTCCTGCTCTATCAGCTCCCAGCTATATTTAAGCCTGAGCCCCCTCCTGTGGTATTCCTGCCCTGCAGCCTTCCATAGAGTTCCTGTCCTATCACCTTTAATGGGATTTCTACATTACCGGTATCCTGTGATATTCCTGCACTCCTGCCCGAAAAGCCTCCAGTGGCATTCGTCTGTGTGGCTCTAAGGCTTATAAGGTCCCAAATGCGAGACCTATTGGCTATACCAATGCTTTTTTTGTTTTGCTTCAGCTCCCTCGCCATCCCTGAACCACTGAGCACCCTTAGCTGCCTGTCATGCTTTTTTCAAACCCCTCTTCCCCCCTCCCAGAGCCAGTGTGCTGGTTCAGGGCTTTAACACATAGGCAAAGAAGGGGGTTCCCCGTGGGTAGCTTTAGGATATGGGCAGGTAGTAGGGGGGAGAGACCAATTTTAAAAAAAAGAAAGAACATCACATGGTCAAATCAAGTAGACTATACAGTTCATGTTAGAAATATATATATATTTTTTATTTATTTTTTAAAGATGGCAAGGATATAAATATTGAATATAATTTTTGTATCACAAGTACATTTAGATCATAAATAGGACAAACATAGATATGGGGGCAACAACAGGGAAGATAGTCCTACCCAGTACCGGCCACACTTCACACACACTGTCTCATTCACTTCAATCTCTTCCCACTCTTTCTCATTTTGTACCATTCACCATTCATTCTACCATTCAATCTTCTGATCCTGGCGAGTGTCGTAAATATTTAATTTACCGTCTTAATTTCTATGCAGGTAAGTACTTAATCAATAATAACTCAAATCGGAAGAAAAAAGACAGAGTCCGTGGTGTTAGAGTTCTTAGGGGTTTTATTCCTTAAAAAGGAATCGTTCCGGAACTGGATATCTGGTTCCTGGCACCACAAAGGGTCCAGGAAGGGATAGAGCCATATTTTATTGACAATACATAGCTTATATACTTAATTTACACCATAGAAAGCAATATAGTAGGCGTAACAGCTGAGAGAAGACAAGATAACAGCATCCACGTGTTACTAGTACGTAATCAGGAGGCGTGAACTAGGCGTGAACTGGAGGTGTGTGCTAGGAACGTCACAGGTAGGTGTCACATGTGGGTGGCACTAAACAGAAATGTTGCAATGTCAGCAGAAATCGGAAGTTTGGATGCGCGCGCAGCTGCATGACGTGTGATTGACGTGAAACTGGAGGGTGCAGGGGCTTGACATTTACACTGACGGAAAGAGACAGAAGTCTGGCATGTCAGATCAACTTGTGTTTCTATCATATCTGATATCTGATGTTTTAGGAACTGAGTTATCTGGGCGGAAAGGTCTCTGGGGCAGAAGCTATTCTATACTGACTGAGAGTGCGTGTATAAGCGCCTGAGTGTCTGCATGAGAAGCGTGGGGGCATGGGCCTTCCATGGGAGCATGGTAACAGAGCTATGAATTACTTGCATTAAGACAGTGTGGCCGGGCCCTTTGGCTCTGCAGCTGGGGAATGTTTACTTAAGCTAGTAGGCAGGAATGCATTTTCGAGGAGCAGATCAGATAATTCGAAGGTTGAAGTCAGTCTTGGCAGGAAGCAGGCTGAGCTGAGCGCGGTGGGCCGCGCTGGAAGTAAGTCAGAGTTCACGGGTACAGAGGCAGCCTGGGCTGAGGCTTTCGGAGTCAGAAGCCAGGAAAAAGGCTCGATGGCAGAAATTCAGGGCCTACTTAGCCAGAGCTGAAAAACGTGTAAAGTACACCACAAAAAGACGTTGGCATGGCATACTTAGGAACTGAATATTCAACCCACTCAGGGTGAGTCTGAAAGAGGACATGTTAACGTTGGACGCAAATGTATTTGCGTCTTCATAGCTGGCACAGGAGGGAAGTTACATGCACTTTAAGCTGGTACATGGAGACGGTGGGGTACACGATAGGGAACACAACTTGACCATAAAATTTATATTTCCTCATTCCCTCCTTGTTCCCTACGGACCCTTCATGATATCTCGATCCTCATGAATCGATCAGTTTGTTCTTGTAACATCATTTGCTCGTCTTTCTTTCTTTGACGGTTTGAGAGAAAACTGGAATGTTCAATGCATGAAGTGGCGCACAGTCCACAAATCGCTGGCCCACACTGTAGGCACAGGCAGCAACTGAATACTATGACTAGGCCAATGCCTAGGAAGGATAGGATCTTCCATCCCCAAGCAGTTAACGTTGTCCAGAACCAACCGGACCAAGTCCAGGTGCCTGGATTCTGATGTATCAGATTTGCAATTTTATGAAGACGGGTAATGGCTTTGTATACAGATGGCGCGTTTTCTGGAATGAAAACACAGCAACTTGACCCGATGACCTTACAAGCTCCACCTCGATCTGCCAAGATGACGTCAATCACAAGACGATTTTGAAGGACAACAACCCGCATAGCAGACTGTTCCTCTGTTAAGTTACCTAAAGCGGAGGCAGTTTCATGTACTACTACTTCAAGTGTTCTAGTTAATCTACGTATTAGTTTACTATTTTGGACGGGGCCCAAAAAGAAAAAGAATCCTTTATTGAAATCAGTGTACTGTTCCCAGGCCGTTTCTCTGTAGTCGACAATCGGGAGATCTCTTCTGAGTCTATTCTTTACTAGATTTGTATTTCTGTGATAATCAGGAGGAGCTAGGAAAACAGGTGGCAGAAGGAATGCAATATAACAGGTACCATCCCAATCTGGAGGTAAACGTATATATGCGGTATGACCACAAACAAAATAGGAATGACGGGTAGCTTTAAAGGATGATTTACCATGATCACTGAATTCTACCACAGTAGTACATTTACTATGACCTAAGTATACTGAACCCCTCTTCCTGACACATAACTCACCAGTGACTGGTAGTACTGACATAGCGGGCAGAACTGGTGCAGCTTCGGATTCAACAGTAAGGATCATAAGGTTAATTGTGTAATTACCTAACCCATATACCTCGTTTTCTAGATCAGTTCCTATTCTAGTGGGGAGTCCCTCCTTATCAGGGTAACAGACGTCGAGCAGGACTAAGTTCAAGTTTCCCCAAACCCAGCTCCTGTCGAAAACAGCAATATCAGGGTCTAAGGAATTTATTATTTTAAACCATGCACCACAGGAGCCATTGTGAGTGAACGGGTACGGAAAGAGGGGCAGAGCTCCCTTGTAATTCTGGTAGGGAGGGAGTCGGCCACATATCCAACAATTTGTAGCATTATTAGTCTGATGGGAATGATGTAACATACTAATGAATGTGTTGTTGCGCAGCGCAAGTCTGTAAGAAAGTTCATGTGGAGGTAACTCGCTAAAAGAATGTTCAGCAGAAACATTGTAAGCAGATTGTGCACGCTTGAAAATAGGGCAATAGATAGGAAGAAGTATACTTGCAACAATAATCAGAACACTTAGAAAAAACATGATTAACAATGTCACTATACAGTGACTACGCAGTGATTTGCAATATGTACGTTTCTTGATTTGTCTCTCTCTCTCTCTATCTCGATCTAGGGGATACATGTCAGAAACTATTTAACCGATTCACCTAGGGGAGGACTTAAACAATTAAACTGTCTGACTTGCTAGATCGGAGCTTCAACTTGTATTCCTCTTGGGGAGTTTTCTCTCGTTCGGAAATTTTAAAGTCTCTAGGTTCAACACAGTCTTTGGTGGGGGTGGACGAGTCTGGGTCTGGTTTCAGTTCGTTGCATTTTTTAACATGACTCGTATGGACCCACCCCTTTCTGCCTTCAACTTTCACTGCGGTCCTGGTAGTGAGGAGGACGGTCTTCGGCGATTTCCAGCGGGGCTCCAGCGGACTTTTCCTGTCAAAGTTCCTAATTAAAATCAGGTCCCCCGGACGGACATCATGCGGCTTTACATCAGTGTTGTCAGGGAAGGCTGCGGCAACCTGTGAACGACATGATTGGAGTGCAGACATCAAGGAGGCAAGGTAATCTGTCAACATGTTACAATCAACATCAGTAATTTTCTTAGGAATGGGCGTCCCCCACATATTCGGTGGTCTGCCGAAGACCACTTCATACGGGGATAGTCCTGATCTCGAGTGTGCAACCATTCTCATGTAGAACAGTGCAACTGGCAGGGCGACTATCCAGTCGACCCCTTTCTCCTGACATATCTTAGCAAGGCGGGTCTTTAGTGTCTGATTATGCCTCTCTACAAGGCCTGCGGCTTCGGGATGTCGGACACAATGGAATTTCCACTGATATCCTAGCAGCAAAGAAACTTGCTTCATTAATTCGGATGAGAATGGCTGTCCGTTATCTGAGTACACGACACGAGGCAAGCCGTACCGTGGGAAGAATTCACGAACCAGCTGCTTGGCAGTGGTCGGGGCAGTGTAATCTGGGACTGGATATGCTTCGGTCCAACGGGAAAGTGCACAAACAACTACAAGGACATATTTGAATCCTCGACAACGGTCCATCTGGATATAATCCATCTGGAGGACTTCAAAAGGGTGATCGGGAGGATGAAATCCACCTTGCTCTACAGGGACGCTTTTACCTGGATTGAACTGACAACAGATCATGCAAGTACGCACTTTCTGTTTTGCTGCTGCTCGTAAGTGTTTATTGCTCCAAAGATTTTGTAAACTGTCTAACATCGCTTTTTCTCCTAGATGTGCTGGACTATGTGCTGTATTTATTATGACTTGAACCATAGAGTCAGGGAGAAACCATGTAGATTTTCCCTTCGTCATCCAACCTTGATCTGTCTGAATCCCTCCTAGTTCAATCCATTTCTTTATTTCATCTGGGGTAGCATGTGTCTGAATATCGATTACATCTAGGGCGGGATCCCTGACTGTCATACAATTTGTCGGTACTATTGTCTTTGTCACGTCAGTTGTCTGGGTGTGAGTCAGTGCTGTATGTTTTGCTGTCTGGTCTGCCAGGTCATTACCCTGGGAAACAGAATCTGTAACTTTAGTATGTGCTTTACACTTCATAACGGATATACCTGAAGGCAGATGTATTGCTTCTAACAGTGCTTGAATGAGGGGACCGTGTTGGATCTTGGCACCGTGAGAGGTCAAAAAACCTCGTTCTTGCCATAACATGCCGAAGTCGTGTACAACTCCGAACGCATAACGGGAATCAGTGTATATGTTGACATTTCTGTTCTTGGCTAGTATACAGGCTCGGGTCAGAGCAATAAGCTCTGCCGCTTGAGCGGACAGTGTGTCAATACGATGTGTTTCTTTAACTTCAGTTTCAGTGGTCACTGCATACGCGGCCACTAACTCTCCTGTACTTGTTCTCATACATGAACCATCCACATAAAGTGTCAGGTCTGGATTTGTCAGTGGAACATCTGTTAAATCTCGTCTGGGTTTTGTTACTGCATCAATGATCTCTATGCAATCATGCGGGGCTGGATCTGTCATACTTGTAGGTAACAATGTTGCGGGGTTCAGAATGCTGCAGCGTCTGATTTCTATGTGTGGCTGAAATAGCGTCAATTCGTAACCTGTCAGCCGTGCTATAGTCAAGTGTTGAGTCTGGGTTCTGTTTAACAGAACCTCTACAGAGTGTGGAACTTGTACTGTTAACTGATGTCCTAAAACAATTGAATCGCTCTGTCTGATTGCTAATGCTGTTGCTGCTACTGACTTTAAGCACGCAGGGAGTGCCTGAGCTACTGAATCCAATGTACTTGAAAAATAAGCGCAAGGCTTATGTGAACCTGCTTGGTCTTGAGTGAGGACAGACAACGCTGTACCATCACGTTCTGTAACAAAAAGTGTAAACGGTTTACTGTAGCATGGTGTCGCTAAAACTGGTGCTTGACATAAGGCTTTCTTTAATTCTTCAAAGGCTTGTGTGTGTTCCTGAGTCCAAGGGAGGACAGTCGAAGTCGCTGCCTCCTGTGTCGTTAACTGAATGAGTGGTTTAGCTAGAAATGCATACTGGGGAATCCATTGTCTGCAGTACGAGGTGAGGCCTATGAAGGCTCGCACTTCCTTTTGTGTCTGGGGTTGTGGCATATTTACAATTAACTGAATGCGATCGGGAGTGAGCTGTCTCCCCACTTTGGACAGCAAGTGACCCAAGTACACAACTTGCTGAACACAGAATTGTAGCTTCGAAGGAGACACCTTGTGTCCCTTGTCGTCCAGGAAATGTAAAACTGTCAATGAGGCTTGTTCACATTCGGGCTCACTTCGTGCGGTGATCAACAGATCATCGACGTATTGCAGTAAAGCGGTATTAACTGGCATTTGAATACAATCTAGTTGTCTTTTCAGTGCTTGACTATAGATGCTGGGGCTTTCTGTGAATCCTTGAGGTGCGCGGGAAAATTTGAAACTTCGTCCATTTAAACTGAATCCGAAGAGATATTGGCTCTCCGGATCAATAGGTACACTGAAGAAGGCGTTCTTGAGGTCAATTACAGTAAAGAACGTTGCTTCTGAATCAATAGCAGTCAATAGGGAAGAGATGTCAGGTACCACAGGGTACTGTGGAATAATGCATTTATTCAGTTCTCTTAGATCAATCACCAGCCGATATACTGGCGGTGCATTGGGGTCAGTACGTTTAAGAATCGGAATGATGGGTGAATTACAGATATTGGAGTCGGTCTCTACGACCACTCCTTGGGCAATGAGCTCTTCAATGATTTCCAGTAAAGCCACTACAGCATCGGGTGGTAACTTGTATTGTCTGATTCTGGGTAAAACAACTCCTGCCTTGAGTGTAACACGGTATGGTGTGATATGCATACAACCTACATCAGTTGGGCCTTTTGCCCACAAGTGATCTGGTACATTTTTCAATCTGACATCAAACTCTCGCAAGACATAATGACCCTTGAAATCCCGCAGAAAGAGTCTAACTCCCTCCGGGGAACAGCATATTATAGCTCCTAGAGCCTTCAAAGTCTTTATTCCTAACAGATTTTCTGGGCATGATTTCGTAAGTAACAGGTCTGTAACACGTGATAACGGACCCACAGCCAGGGGAACGGGTTGCGATACCTCATTTACGATAGGCTGTCCTGAAAAACCAAGGGAAACATTCTGTGAGCCTGAGAGGGGTGCCCCTGGGACTTCATCATGGCTGATTGTGGTGCGACTTGCCCCTGTGTCAATTAAAAACTTTCTGTCTTTTCCCAATACTTGACTATGTACATAAGGACCCTCTTGATCTACAGGAATCTCAATAAGAGGCAAGCCACCTTCCCTCTCTAGGCTGTTTCATGTGTATCGTGGGTAATCGGGGTATGCAGACTGGGCATACTGGTACATCTGTTGCGAAACTTGCTGAGTTGCGGCAATGGGCTGTGGCTGTGGTACCGCTACTGTCTGTGCTGCATGTGATGAAGCATGCATAGGCTGTGTATTCTGCATGGGCTGTTCGTTCTGTGAGGTCTGTTGATGACCATGATCTTGTCTAGGCGGATGCGGCCTTTCTTTAGTTTTACCTGTCGATATATTATGTTTCAGAACTGGGCATTCGTGTACGTAGTGACCTGGCTGCTTGCAATAATTGCATGTCCCTTTCACGGGAGCTGTGGCGTGACCTGTCTGGGTCGCACCCTTTCTCTGACCGTCGGCTGGAACCGTCTGAGCTACTAACATTTTCATTTTCGTGTCTTTCATGCGTTTCTGTTCCTGATCTTGTTCTTCTCTAATTCTGTTCTGATGGTATTGGAGCATCTGTAACATCTGGGATGGCGTATTTGCCTGCCAAGTACTTTCAACTTTGTACACGCGGTTCTTAACTAATGGCAGGGAATTCTCGACTAATTTTGACACAAAAAGATGCGGATATGACTCGCTACTTGGTTTAAGGCCACTATTAATAATGAAACATTTCTCGAATCTTGAATAGAAGTCACTAGTATCTTCATCATGTTTCTGTTTACAGGACGAGATGGCGTCCCAATCTTCCTTTCTAGTTGTCAATAATCTTGGCAGAACCTGTACTATCAAACCGGGTAATGCTTTAGTTTTCTCCCCAAGGCCTACCCCTGGGACACGTTTACTCTCTTCATCTTCTATTTCTGCCCATACAATCTTTTTCTCTCCCACCTCCCATTCTTTTTCTTTGAGTTTCTCGTAGATGCCGGTGGGCAGCAGTACCTTTAACATTTTCATGATATCTTCATATGTGTAATCCCCCATCAGTAACATGTCTTTAAGTTCTCTGTGAAAACCTGCAGGGTCTTTATCATGACACGGTACTAGTTTCTTCATTTCCAATAGTTCTAACTTAGTCAGAGGCGTGTGTACATACACACGTTTCAAGTTATGATCCTCACCCATAACTGGGTGTACTTCTCGTAAGGGGTTCTGACTTTCAATGCCATGCAGACGTTCCATATGATACATTTTTCTTTCTGGGGGCGGAGCGGGGACATATTCAGAGTTTACGAAAGTGTTGTATCTATGTCTTTGTTCTAGAATTATTTGTATTAACTTGGTACTTAGACCTCTCCATCTATCCATAAGTAATGCTTCTAATGTTTCGTGTGAGGGACCTGGATCCGAATGTTGGTTTCTGTATTTCGTGAGGAGGTGCTGAATCATGTATACACCTGCTAATTTCTGCTCGTCTGGGGAAAGGTTCAAGAATGTCTGCGCTACGGTGTCATCATTGTATATATCCGGATTGTCAGTCCATAATATGGCTGACCGTGCTAGTTCTTGTTCATCCATAGAATTGAGTACATGGTACCCCATTCGTTCTCGGAGTCTTTTATCAGTCTCCTGGAACTGATGTTCAGGAGAATTCGGGTTTGTTAAGGCAGAGAGGAAAACCCTCTTGCTTTCTGGACGAATGCCTTTCCTAAGGTAAGTTCCCTTACCTACATACGCTATAGTATCTGTAGTCTTTTCCGGTTCTTCAGGTTCTTCTTCCCCCTCGGAGGAAGCCTTTTCTTTCTCTTCTTTGTGTATGTCTATCACTGCCTTTCTAATTTTCTTGTATATACTGGATATGCAAGTCCCCTTGTCGTGTTTTCCTTCAGATATATTTTGGCCCCACTTGTTGAGTGCATCTAATTCACCCTGATCCGTCTCAGGCCTGTCTCGTTCTCTTATTAGGCAGTTTATAAAAAAACGTAGTATCTGTCCTTGAACGTCAACTTTCTGATGCTCCATGGCATCCTTAATACTGTCAGGGTCTTTCCCAGTCTGAATAAACTGATATATTCTATCTAGGCGCTCCTTCATTCCTGCAAATAATAGCAGGAAATCAGTAGCAGATCGTAACCGTAGTGATGCCATCAACATTCTATCGTCTTTACCTGGTACTGGATCATATCTGCAAACTGTAAGTGGTTGTTTGAGTATGTCGAGGCGGGGTGATCTGAACGTGAGAGGACTCTGCACATCCCTAAGGTGTACTCTGTGTGTCAATGGTGGGGTCCGTAAACCCCCGGTCGCACCTCCTGAGGCGGAAGCTTGGGCATTATCTCTCTGTGGAGTCTGTATCTGTACTTGAATCTGTCTTTTAGTAGGGTCAGGTAGAAGCGGTTTCGGTAGATCGACTTTAGGTGCAGGAAGTGGTGGAGGTGGAGGAATGGTTGGCCGAACGGGGAAACCTGGTTGCAGTTGTGGCGGGTTGCCACCTCCGTCACCGTCAGTAGGCGGGACGCGAACAGGCAGATTGGTGTAAGCGGGTACTACATCCTCTAGATAGGAATTCAGGAATATGTCTTTAGTGGTCTTGTGAGTTACTTTAGTTGGAATTAATGGTGGCGGCAGATTTTTCGGTATTTCTGAAATGGCCTCAGGCGAACCCTCGGCCGCAAGATACATACCGTTTACGAGGTTATTTCGTGCGCGGTCTATTTGCTCGGATTTTACTCGGATCCCTTCAGTAACTAATTCGTTTTCTTGGGCTTTATCTGATTCTTTAAGTCTGTCTTCTCTACGGAGTGCTTTTTCAGTACGCTTATGTGATTCCTTACGCCAAAACTCTATGGCGTCTTTCTGAGATTGTCTGGCCTTCTTTTTCCATAGTGCTTCCTCTACCTTCATGATGCACTCGGCATCCCATGTTCCGGTAACGGGCCATCTGTGTCTTTCGTCTAGATGCTTAGTATAATCGGCCCATAAATCTAGATATAATATGGCATCTATGCCATGCTTATGGTACAAAAAATTTCCAGGAGTGTCCCTAGGGGGGATAGGAATTTCTTCCTCTAGTATCCCTTTCCTAGTTCCTATCTGCTTTAACTTGTTGAAAAACGGCATCTTGTTTACTCCGTACTGAACGCTTAATCTTTGCTACTTAATACTGGATACAGCTAGTTATACAAGAACACAATTATGCACATAAAAACAGTCACACTCATACAACGACATTAATCACATGAAAAAACATTTAAAAACACATATGACTACCCCCTATACTAGATGTACTGCTAAACAGCACAGATACACTGCTGAGCACAGTGCAAGAACTGGAATCATCAGATATACTGCTAAACAGTACAGATACACTGTCTAAAACAGTGCAGACCGGACTTGTGTACCCAAACCCGTCTTGATACGTCCCAGCAATGGTACTCACCGGGAAGCACGGAAAACAGAAGGCCTCGGAAAACTCGACTGGACTGGACCGGACTCGGCTCGACTCGACACGTGGACACTTCGGAAAACTGGTGGGCCTCTTGACACCTCGGACTTTGCTTCTTTTGGCTAGGCTCTGGTCGGGATCCTCCGCACTCCTCACCGCCTCGTCTGGGTGCTGATTGCAGTCTTCGTCACCTCCGTGGGCCAGAGGGAGATACAGGAAATCCTGCCGGTACGCGTAGGCTCCGTCTAACTGATGGCAGGGGACAGAGTTTGCAACGCACCAACCGGCGTGTGGGGTGGGGGAGGGGTCCCTGTTCGGGCGCCAGAATGTCGTAAATATTTAATTTACCGTCTTAATTTCTATGCAGGTAAGTACTTAATCAATAATAACTCAAATCGGAAGAAAAAAGACAGAGTCCGTGGTGTTAGAGTTCTTAGAGGTTTTATTCCTTAAAAAGGAATCGTTCCGGAACTGGATATCTGGTTCCTGGCACCACAAAGGGTCCAGGAAGGGATAGAGCCATATTTTATTGACAATACATAGCTTATATACTTAATTTACACCATAGAAAGCAATATAGTAGGCGTAACAGCTGAGAGAAGACAAGATAACAGCATCCACGTGTTACTAGTACGTAATCAGGAGGCGTGAACTAGGCGTGAACTGGAGGTGTGTGCTAGGAACGTCACAGGTAGGTGTCACATGTGGGTGGCACTAAACAGAAATGTTGCAATGTCAGCAGAAATCGGAAGTTTGGATGCGCGCGCAGCTGCATGACGTGTGATTGACGTGAAACTGGAGGGTGCAGGGGCTTGACATTTACACTGACGGAAAGAGACAGAAGTCTGGCATGTCAGATCAACTTGTGTTTCTATCATATCTGATATCTGATGTTTTAGGAACTGAGTTATCTGGGCGGAAAGGTCTCTGGGGCAGAAGCTATTCTATACTGACTGAGAGTGTGTGTATAAGCGCCTGAGTGTCTGCATGAGAAGCGTGGGGGCATGGGCCTTCCATGGGAGCATGGTAACAGAGCTATGAATTACTTGCATAAAGACAGTGTGGCCGGGCCCTTTGGCTCTGCAGCTGGGGAATGTTTACTTAAGCTAGTAGGCAGGAATGCATTTTCGAGGAGCAGATCAGATAATTCGAAGGTTGAAGTCAGTCTTGGCAGGAAGCAGGCTGAGCTGAGCGCGGTGGGCCGCGCTGGAAGTAAGTCAGAGTTCACGGGTACAGAGGCAGCCTGGGCTGAGGCTTTCGGAGTCAGAAGCCAGGAAAAAGGCTCGATGGCAGAAATTCAGGGCCTACTTAGCCAGAGCTGAAAAACGTGTAAAGTACACCACAAAAAGACGTTGGCATGGCATACTTAGGAACTGAATATTCAACCCACTCAGGGTGAGTCTGAAAGAGGACATGTTAACGTTGGACGCAAATGTATTTGCGTCTTCATAGCTGGCACAGGAGGGAAGTTACATGCACTTTAAGCTGGTACATGGAGACGGTGGGGTACACGATAGGGAACACAACTTGACCATAAAATTTATATTTCCTCACGAGTACAACACATAGGTGGTTAATGTGTTGTATGGATCGGAGTGTTGGTCCAGGTAGATGGTTTTAACTACGGGTCCTGATGTAGTAAGGACAATAACCGTATTCCTGGAGACACAAGCCGACGCACGTTTCGGTGACAGGCCCGTGAGGCCGCACCTTCGTCAGGGCTAGGGGCAGTATACTGGGAGGGGCACAGGGGTAAAAATCTGTATGCGTATTTCACTCTGTTATTCAAAGATAGCAGGCATCTGATGGCAACATGTAGTGCAGGAGCACCACTGTAACTGGTTTTCATAGACAAGACTTCAGGTCGATTCGGATCCGGAATAACCGGCACATCAGCGCTGTGTTTTTTTCAATGCCCCGGAGGTCACGCAAGTTCTTAGCAATAGTTGGCATCTATCGAGCCGGGGATGCCGGCTCATCAGCGCTGTGTTTTTCTTTCCAATGTCCAGGGGTCACAGAGGTTCACAATGATCTTAGGCGTATAGCGAGCCTTCCGTGAATTGGACAACCGTTTCTAGACGGGGTTTCAGTTGATTCTTTACTTTGTCAATTTTCTCCGTAGATAACGGGCCCGATGCGGTGCCTTCTCTACGCGGTAGACTGCCTCTGCAGGGGGCTGACTGAAGCAAAGCCTTAATCCTGAGGGCTATCTCCTTCAAAATGGGGTTCCGCCGACCGAGTCTGCCGGCCCACTGCTGGAGACTGGATTCTCTGTTGGACCCTCCAGCTGGGGCCTTTATATCCTGAGGCAGGGTGTTCTTTCTTTCTATTTAAATCAGGGCTTTAACACGCCTGCTTCTCACCCAAGCCATTTCAGGGACCTTAATTGCAGTCCAGTTCCGCAATGACTGCCCTGTCGCGTTTTGCTTTCCTGATGCTATTTACACACCTATGCTGTCTCTCGCTGCTGCTTCACCCTTCCTCCCAGTGTCCACCACATCTCCCCTTATTTTGTCATTGCTTGTTTTGTTTGCTGATAATTGTCTCCAAAACAGTTTCTGTGCACGTCTGTTCCTTGGGTATTTATGTCATTAGACCGATTTAGGCAAATGACTTCCGATTTTCATTAGCAAAAACGGCTTTGTTGTGTCCCTGATGTCTTTTCAAAATATAGCACTTTCGTGTAAAACACTGGCATGTATGTGTATGTACGTTTCCTGTTGGAGGGCGCACTCCCTGTGACGTAGCTAAGTGGGGTTAAAGTGCCCGATGCAGAAATGTTTTTGATACTTTCAACTCATGTGGCCTGCTCCAGTAAAGTATTTCAGAGCATGTGGTTAATATGCTCTGTGTATGAGCTTAAGTTTTGAATATGTTTAGTCGTATCTATTATGCTTGTTGAGAGTGGACCCTGGCACAGTCGTAACTGTACCCCCTTGGCATACACAGGCTGCCTGGCGGAAGCTTGAGGTGGCATTGGCGTGAGAGTCCAGGCAAAGGGCAGCTGCAGTCACTGTCTATTTAGCCAAGCCAAAGATCAAAGTGAAAATACAGAAGGGCACCCTTAAATAAGACAACCTGCCAACTCTTTCTTCAGGGCTGCCAAGGGCTTTATGTCATGAGCTACTCCTGACCCAATCTTTTTTTTTATATATTCCCGTCATTTTGTATTGACTGGCTTGTAGTTGCACGCCTCCCTGTATAATTCTGGGACTACAAATCCCAGACAGAAAAGCAGGATTTGGTGAAAGTCAGGCCTGGTTGGTGCTGTCGCACATATTATGGGTCACATTACTTTTTCATCTCATCTCTCCCACCAGACACTTTCCTTCTCCCACAAACTTTCTCTCTTCCTTTCTGTTACCCTCTACCTTTCTTTCTTCCTGTCTTCCCCTTCCGGTTAATTGACTTTCTTTCTATCTCACTGGATTTTCTCCCACAAGTCTCTGTCTCACTTTGTTCCCCTATGACCACTTGCATTTTCACTATGCCCACTGTCAATATGAGAGTGGCCAGGCCACCTGTTATCTTTTTCTGGGACTTGTTTTTTACTTTTCACATTATTACTGTGGCCTGCAAATCCCAGCATGCGCTGTTGGCGAAAAACCCAGGATTCCTGAAACTCCATATCTTGGCTTAGATGCATTGTACACCTGCCTCTCTCATTCTTTATAATGTGTATGATCGAACCACATGTCTCCATTCTCGCTTACAGCTTTCACGACCGAAATTACAGACCTACCACTAGTCAGAAGCTTGAAATAAAGGAAAAATCAATCGGGGTCCAAAGAGATTATCAACCCATGCCATGTGAGGCTGGGTCAGAAGTATAACCAGCCAGAAGGCATAAAATATGCCACTAACGAATATCAGCCCTGATGAAGTCGTGGGTTCCTGCCCATTCGACGAAACACGTGTTGGCTGGACTTGGAGAAAGCCTTAAAGATTAAATGAACTATACATACAATTCAATTTGTACTAATTTTGTGAATTGAAAATGTTGACATTGTTTCTTATGAAATATCTAAAGTTGGTGTGATAGGATTGCACATAGACTTGAATCTACGGATTATTGGTGGGTAAGGATGACAACCCATACCTAGGCACCCAACAACCTAAAATAATAGTGAATCTGAGATTGTTTTGCCTATATAGTGTCAAGCGCCAAACCCACCTAGAACTGTCATAATTCTATTTTCCACTCCTGGAAGCCCGCTGAGGACATCGCGGATTGTGTTTTGAAACACCTCCGCAGCGCTCGAGATCCCGAAGTTGAGGCGTCGGTGTCTTCTGAGACTGTTGTGCGTGGAAAAGGTGGTGATGTATCAGGAGTCCGAGTGTAGTGGTTGTTGGTGATAGCCGGACTGGAGGTCCATCTTCGAGAACCACCTTGCGCCGTTCAGTTCTCCCAATATGTAGTCAATGGTGGGGGTTAGGTGGTGTTCCCTTTTCACCGCGGCGTTTGGGAGGCGCATGTCCACACAGATGGGGACCTTCCCCGGTTGCTTCCGCTTCCGTGCCACTACAATCGGGGACACCCACGGTGTGGGCCCACTGACCTTTTCGATAATACCTTGCCTCTCCAGCACCTCTAACTCTTCTTCCACCTTCTTTCTCAGGTGGAACGCAATGCGCCTCAGTGCCACCGGTTGGATTGATGGGTCAATATGGAGGGAGACCTCTTTTCCTTTCAGGCATCCAATACTTTTGAAGACGTCTGCGGGCAACTCCATGATGGCCTCTAGTGCTTCCTCTTGCACTGCCATAGCAAATGATATTAGCTTCAGTTCTTTTGCTAATTGACCACTTATCAGCATGCTGTTTCCTTCTTTGGTCACGTATACTGTCGTGGGGTTCTTGAGGTCCTTGTGTTGCAGTTCAGTCTTGAAACATCCCAGGAGCGGGATGGGTGTCTTCTGGCCGTATGCAAACACTCTGATCCTGGCCTCACGTAGTGGTGGGCGTGTACTTAGTTCAGTTCAGTTCAAAGACTTTATTCGAATTGATTTCACAATTCATAAAAGTATACACATAAAAATCACAATTAAAATTCCATCTTTTCATTCGGAATTAAACATTACTAAAATTAAATTTTTTTAAATTAATAAAAAGTAGTTAAAAAGGATAAAACAATACAATCAGTTTGATTACAAGATAGTTAAAAGTACTTAATTAGCTCTTGCTATCCCATGACAATGGTCCTTCTCACTCTTAATATTGTGTTCAAGTAAAGGCTCACTATGCTGATGGTAAAACAATCTTCTAATGACCTAAGTTTATTATAGGCGTCTCTTGCTTTCCTTAGGCCCCAAGTTAACAGGAGGGGTTTTAAGATTTGTCGTCTAGAGTGGCTATATAAAGTGCCAAAAAGAGAGCAGTGTATATTCGATTGGAAAGAATTGTCATCACAGGGACACCGCCTTTTTACTCTCGTCCAGTCATTGTAATTTGGGAATGATACAAGTCTATAAAAGGTTTCCAGGCGGAAGTATGTCAGGAGCCTACGTTGCTGTAGGGGGTGGTCTATTACAAGATACAACTGAGGGCCCCTCTGAGGTGTCACTTTATCGTGGCTCATGACAGATTTTTTATTCCTTTCACCCTTCCACCTTGCAATTCCAAGTGTTCCAGCAACATCTTTTTAAGCGTGGATCGCGAGAGCTGTTCCAGTGAGGCTGGGTCGGTAAAATATTCAGGATGACCGATCTCGCTGACAAAATTCTTAATGTAACTAAGCCATTTAATATTTTTCATCCCATCACAACTTAAACAGTCCTTAATGACAGATCTATTCAAATCTTTGGCGGGGTTGGTCCATACATTATGCCAAAGTAAAACAGGGGCAAGTTTTATAATGTCCATAATGTAAATTAGAGCAACTTCGGCATGTAAGACATATATAGAAGTACTCCCCGGTGTGGCGGTTATAAAACGAAGGAACCTATTCTCGCTTCGCTGTATCGCCTCCACTTGCTGCTAGCCCCAAATGCCCGCCCCATAGGTCCCAATAGCCACACATTTCGATTTATATATTTGGAGGAGCTCCCTAACTGACCTGTTTCCTATTTTTTAAGCAGAGCTCATAAGAGCACCAATTGCTCTATTAAATGCCATTGCCCTTGCATTCACAGCAGACTTCCATGTGCCTTGCCTATCGAAATGAACCCCCAAATAATAAAAGATGTCGGCTAACTCCACCTTCCTGTGATCTAGGGTAATTGGACATGGTGATCTTTGTTTGTTTGGGCCGAACGACATGGTAAACGTCTTCGTGACATTTACTCGTAACCCTCTGGTAGTCATAAAGTTAGTGAAGGTCTGTACGGCTTTCTGTAGTCCCACCTTTGTCTGCGAGAGGATAGCAGCATCATCAGCATGGAGTAGAATGGGGATGGGTTTGCCTTTGATTACAGGATAATCGTAAAATTGTTGTGTTAAGCAAGAACCCACTCCATTATTATAGAGGTTAAATATCAGGGGGGCCAATATGCAGCCGTGCCTTACCGCTCTATTAATCTTAAAGAGCTCAGTACATTCCACCCTCTGGCCGTATCTTACTCTTGCACCCGCCTCAGCATAGAGTTCTCTAATGTAATCTATTATTTTATTGTCCAGCCCAATGTCCCTCAAAGTCTGCCAGAGATTGTCGTGCAGAACGCAATCAAATGCAGAACTGAGGTCCACATATGTCACATAAAGGTTGGTTTTCCTTGCATGTATGTATTTGGAGATGGTTAGGGAGAGATTTAGCCCCTGCTCAATTGTCCACCGCCCTCCCCTAAACCCATACTGGAAAGGTGATAGCACTTCCTGTCCCTCTAGCCAATCCTGAATGCGAGCAAGAATGACCCTGCCCGCCATCTTCATGAAGCCATCTAACAGAGAGATGGGCCGATAGCAGGCAGGATCCTTCCTGTTCCCCTTTTTATATATTGGGACCAGAATTACCTCCTTCCATGTTGGAATAATACCTCTTTTGCCCATGCAATTCAGGACTCTAGTGAGTAAAGGAACCCACAGGTCTGGATACGTTTTGAACACGTCAATAGGGACAGAGTCTGGTCCTGGGGCTTTAGAGGCTGAGCATTCCCTTAAGGCTTTATAGACCTCCTCTAGTTTGAATTGAATATCTAAAGTGGCTGGGGAGTCTACAACTTCCGTAGTTATTACTGTTTAAGGGGAAGGTATAGGCAGAACAGGAGTACCATAAAGGGCTTGGAAATGACACACCCACTCCTGAGCCGTAATGGCATTATCTAAATGAGGGCCATGGTCATCTTGGTAAAAGGGAACATTCACAGCCTTCCAAAAGGCAACAGTGTCCTTTTGTATTGCTGCTACATGGAGGGCTTCCCAAGCTTCAGCTTTTATATCTTTCTTTCTTCTAGCCAAGGCGACACAGTAGTTACGCCTTGCCATTTGTACCTGTGCTCTGTCTAGCGGGGTGGCATGCAGTGCTTGTTTAAGTTCCCTCAGTGCGCTGGTGCAGTTTGAATCAAACCACCCAGGGGTTCTCTTGACTATATTGCGTGGGATTCTGGTCAGGAGGTTTTTAATTGAACAGCAGATTTTATTGAAGGAGTCCAAAACTTGTTCTTTGTCCTCCTCTAAGGTCAAGCACGTATTAATTTCCTTTTGGGAAATAGCCACTAGATTTTTTAGGAAACTCTCTAGAATTACCTTCTCCCATTTAATGCAAAATCTGTTACGCTGACCAAGAATGGGATTAAGGTCATAATTCCTTTGAATATTAGGGGGCGGCATATCCAGATTTATCTTAAAGATAACTGAGATGGGGTAATGATCACTGATGCCACTCATAAGGGTCTCCCATTTAGTAACTAGTGGGGCGTAGCGTGACGAAAGTAAGGTAAAATCAATAATTGATTTTGCCCTTCTAGCGTTAAAGATAGGTGTAAATGTTTTAGGCATGGAACAAGCCTCATTAATAATTACCATAGAATGGTCCACCAATAAGTTGTTAAGCATGTCCCCTAGTTTTGTATGGACAAAGTGGCTTAACGCCCCTAAGTTTTCATCTTCCCAGCCACACACACCCTGTAGACTCCTCGGACATAAGGGACAATTAAAGTCCCCTACCCACATTAAGGCCAAATCCCCCGGACAGCTATCTACGATCATCTTAAGGGTGCCTGACAAATTCTTGATTGTGATTTCCACTTGTGCTATCAGGATGTTGTTATAAAAGTTGATTATAGCTATGTTTTTCAGAGATCCCCATGTTACCTTTAATATTTGAAAATATGGACAATCCAAGAAGCTCCCAATAACAGTAGGACCTGAATAGATAGACAAATATATAGACAACCCTCCCTTGTGTCTGCCCATTTTACTAGGAACTGCCGGAGTAAAAAAGGTTTTGTATCCCAACAATTGGGATTGCTCACTGGCCCATGTTTCCTGGAGAGCTATGATGGAATGGGTCATGGTTATTAAACGACAATCTGCGTCGGTAATTTTTGGAGCAAGACCCGCTATGTTCCACGATATTATACTGCCAGAAATTTCGTTAATAATTGGGGGTGTTACATCCATAGATGTCACAGGGGCCAGTTCCAGTTGAACACTGGGAGTCATCCCCGACAGATTAGGCAATTGGGGAAGTGATGTTATTTCTTCCCCAAGTGCTTGTATTTCAGGCTGACTGACTATCACTGGGGTGAGTTCCTGTGTACTAATAATATATATAGGAGCCAGCATGTGTTTTTGGGAACTCAAATTATCTTTGTTGCCTTTTATCTTGTAAACTGAGCGCGTATTACCAATGGGCCTCAACCGTCATTCGCAGTCGTCCAGGCCTGAAAAGGCTTCGAATCTATTAGAGACTTCAAGGGGAGTAAATGGCAGCAAATGGTCCATTCCCCTAGTTCCTTGCGGGTGGTCCAACCCCCTTAAGTTATTTCCATGTCCCCTGTAAGGTACAGTGTTCCACCCAAGTACATTTTTTGGCATCATAAGGTTGGGAGCGTGTCACATATATTGATTATTAAATGTTACAGGAGGGGCCCCTAAACACATTGTAGGAGTCACCTGGGATCTTGGGTAGAAATAGGTTAGGTCACAAGGAACAATGGTTGTACCAGTGGTCCTTGGCATCCAATTTAGGATGTGTCTGACCACACCTGGATCTCTGAAATTTATGATTATTAGATCACCCACTATATCTTTCTCTCGATTCCCCAACCAGGATAGTCGCCGCACGTGGACAATCTCACCATTGATGTTACATGGGAGCGGTCTGTGCTGGCTAAGCCAATGCATGGTCATATTTTTTAATTGACTATAGCCTTCCCTCCTGCCGACTTCTAAGGTGGGGACACCCGTGAGTACAACCGCATAGGGGACCGCGTCTGGTGGTAACTCAACTTGGCGGCCCCTATGGTTTTCTACTCTATCTGGATGCGCCCTCCCCCCCACCTCCTGGTTATTTCTAATGGCGGTTGTATTAGCCCTCTTTGGGATTTCCTTGGAGGTATGTGGGCCGGGTTGATGCACTGCTTTGGGTGGCTTTACCCCTTGCTGACCACAGCTCAGAGAGTTACTAGGTGGATTTAAGTCCTTTTGGATAGCAGGGGTAGAGGTTGGCGTTGCGACTACGGGTGGTGAGGCTGGCTTTGCAGTGTCTATCGATAGAGCTGCTTTGTTGGTAATGGCCGTTTCCAAGACCCCCAGTGTTTGCTCCAACCTCCTCAACCTCTCCAGTATGGGCGATGTAAATGACCTGAGTAGATGTTCAATGCTGTCAAGAGAGACAGCAGATGATTGTTCCTTGGGCGTGCAATTTCTAGTAGCTATTGAACCGGGACTAAGTGCAGTCAGTGTAGGGGTATTTGTAGGTGGTATAATTTTGTGCGTTACGTCCTGTCCTGAATTGATGACTAAGGTGGCCTTTGTAGCAAGTGCAGGTGTAACCGTAGCCTTTCTGCCCTTTCCAAAATCAGAGTGGCTGATCTGAGCTCTTTGTGGGACACCACCCCACCTCCGTCTCTTATTTGGTGGCGGTCCAAAGATTTTGGAAACCTCCCGCTTCCGAGCTTTCTTTTTAGAATTCTCCACCACTACCCTAGGAGTATCGGATATGACTTCTATGCCTGTATTATTGTCGCTAGGGGTTAATGTGTTATTTTTACCCACACTATTAAGGGCAGCCGATGAGGGGGAGTATCTCGCAGAAGCATTGGGATACCCTGTGTAGATAACGGGTCCTCGTTTCCTGTTGACAAGCCTACACCTGCTGAATTAATCTGAGATGGTGCGACCATAGGGGATCTGGTTTTAATAGATTCAATAGAGCGACGACGCTGTGACCTACGTTCAGCCAGTACACAGTCCTTTTCTATGTCGGGGGCAGGCTTTCTGAAATAATTATCCAGGGTACCTTTGCTATTTCCCCCTACATCAGCCGGTACAAGTTTATCGGGAATAGCAGCCATGGGAAATAAACAAGTAGTTATTAGGGTTATGGAGAAGGGCTAATGGTGTTTTTTAGTTACTTTGCTTTTCCAAAGGACAGTCTAAACTGATGACAATGCAAACCCCTGGTAAATACCCCTCAAGCGCCGTTACTCCGCAGATGGATATAGTGCAAGAGGCGACCAGGGAGGAAGCCCTATAGATGTCAGCTGGGTATAAAAGACTTTGTAGAGTATAGCAATAAAGAAACAGGTCCTTATAGTAGGTGCAATATAAGCATATAGCATGGATACACAATGTCGAGTGCACGACAGTCTTACTATTTGAGATGGTGGGGGCAGGCGGTGGCGTCAGTAGATGTAAGACACTGGGCCCAGCCCGGCCTCCTTCGGCCCCCGAACGGCCACAAAACGGCCCGCCCTTTGCCCGGGCTTAGCCCGGCGCGTCCCGCGCACGTCCTTGCGGGGCGATGGACCAGTCACCGCTTTATGCGCCTCCTGGCGCGCTCCGGTGATGGGTCTTGTGTCCTGAAGGCTGCTGGGGACTGTAGTTCACTAGCTGACCGGCGGAGCGAAGCCCGGCCGGTCAGCCTTCCGAAGGTACAGCCAAAGTGCGGGAAAGTGCAGCGTCAAGCCCGTCCTCGGGCAGGGAGCCAAACTGCAGGTCAAGTTCAAGGAGCACAAAGGACTCTGCACCGGTCACCGCTTTATGCGCCTCCTGGCGCGCTCCGGTGATGGGTCTCGTGTCCTGAAGGCTGCTGGGGACTGTAGTTCACAAGCTGACCGGCGGAGCGAAGCCCAGCCGGTCAGCCTTCCGAAGGTACAGCCAAAGTGCGGGAAAGTGCAGCGTCAAGCCGGTCCTCTGGCAGGGAGCCAAACTGCAGGTCAAGTTCAAGGAGCACAAAGGACTCTGCACCGGTCACCGCTTTATGCGCATCCTGGCATGCTCCGGTGACGGATCTCGTGTCCTGAAGGCTGCTGGGGACTGTAGTTCACTAGCTGATCGGCGGAGCGAAGCCCGGCCGGTCAGCCTTCCGAAGGTACAGCCAAAGTGGGGGAAAGTGCAGCGTCAAGCCCGTCCTCGGGCAGGGAGCCAAACTGCAGGTCAAGTTCAAGTGGACTTAGTTGATTACATACATTGGCAGCCATCAGTTCGATCGAGGCCCCTGTGTCAATGGTGGCTCTCACCTCCTGATTGTGGATCTTAATTCTGCACCTTGGGAGTCGTCGTCTCTTCTTCCGTGGCTGATCAACTGCGAATGCATAGTGAACCGGGTAGTCTCCCGTGTCACCATCCATGTCCTCGCTGTCTCAATCTTCCGCTACTGCCTGCGCTGCTTCTTTTCTTGTCTTCGTCGACTGGCATACCTCCGCAAAGTGGTTCATCCACCCACACGCACTGCACTTTTTCCCTCTCGCTGGGCAGTCTTGCATGCGATGTGGCGTGCCTCCGCAGTAGCCACACTCCCTCTTCCTGTCTTACTGTCGTCTCCCAGCAGTTTGGCATACTTTGGGCCTCACCACATTCGCCTTTTCCACTATGTTGACTTACTCCGTCTTGACGGGTCGGTGGAGGGCCGCTTCCATATGGAACACTCTGGCTTGTGACAGCTTCTTTGACCTCCCCAGGGTGAGGATGTCCGCCAGGGACTTACCATCCTCCTGAAAAATGTTCACTCTCAGTTTGGATGAATAACATCCTTGTATTATCTGACCTCAGATCTCTTCCTGTTCGTCGCAGAATTCACACTTGCTGGCTAGCTCTTTCAATCGTCCATGGAACGTGTCTAGCGATTCCTCTGCTTCTTCCTTGGCCTGACGAAAAATGAACCTTTCATAGTCCCTGTTTGAATGAGCATTCAGGGCGTTGAGAAGCGTGACATACGTTTTGGGTGTGGCTTCTACCAGGGTTTTGTAGATGCGGTGGATAGCCTTGCCTCCAAGGTGTAGGAGTAGGACTTTGCGCCTTTACCGGGCTATGCCAGCCCTTTCAAAGTAGATCTGGAGGCGGTCTGTCCAGTCTCCCCATTGCGGGGCAAGGGATGAGGGTGCTCTTTCCACCAAAAAAGTGCTCAGTGGCGGGAATCAACGCCATCTTGCCGCAGACTTAGTCACACCTCGCGGCACGTGCACTGTTTACCTCCTGGGAACATTAGCAGCCGGGGGTGAATATAACACCTTCTGGGTCCTCTCCTGTGGCTAGTATGTTTCAGGCCTCAACGATGCATCCTCCTCTCACCAGATGCTGGGGCGCCTTCAAACGAGGATTCCACCATGTGTGCAGGGGCCTCTGTCTCAGCAAAGAATATTGAGGAGCTGCAGGGGCTGCCTCGACTGCCACAGGCTCCCCTGAGGGCACACAGCAGGCCAGGAACACTTGGGCTGCTCACCATGGGCCCACGGCTGTTATCAAAGGCTCACTGATTGCCCCTCATCAGGCATAGATGGTGTTAAATGTACAGCACAGCATGGGGTTGTTTCTGCCCCTCGTCGCCAGTTTGATGGGGGAGAGGGCCCCTAAAGCGCATGATGTGAGCGCTGCGGCCGCAATAATTACTCAGGACACTCGTGCTCTTTTACGGCTTAGTCCCCACTGCCGATCGTGGGACACGCCCCCTTAATTTATAGCTGGCGCTCGTAACTTCTCCGACGCGGGTACACTGCACCGCTACCTCGCGTCGGAGATCGGAGGACAATACAATGAGGAGGGCACAGAACGAGGGGGTTATGTATTAAATTTAGGATTGTGAGTAGGAATGAGTGGTAATACCCAGAATTAAGAATAAACGTTAGTAGAATTAACATATGCGTAAATGAAATTAGGAGCAGCTAGAATCTACAGTAAGATTCGGCCTACATAGAATTAAGTGTATAAGTACAGAGAGAGTAAGTTTAAGAGTAATGAAAGAAATAATGAAAGGATAACAGAGAAGAGAATAGTAGGCGATGAGCAGTATGAAGGGGAGCAAGAGAAGAGCAATGATAGCTAGCAAGAAAGGGAGAGTGACAGACCAGAAGAGAGAGCTAAATAGAACGTGCAGCAGAAATAGAGAGTCAACTTGCAGATACATGGTTACATGGAGGCAAACGACGAATTGCAAAGCTGTCAGAGTCTGGGCACTAGAAAACCTATCGGTATTGTGTAATGGAACTCATGCTGCATAGCTCTCTATTATAGAGCCCAAACAAGTAAATGACGATTCGTTACTAATATTAACTTGGAGAATTTGAAATATAAAGTATAACAGCAGTGCGCAGCATCTGAAATTAATGCACAAATTCTTGTTTTTCTGATGTAGGGCAGGGCTGGTATGTTTTATCATTTATAGGTTTACACATCATATTTTAAAAATAGGCTTTTATCTTGAACATTCACATTTTGCATTAACAGATAGATGGACAATAGTGTAAGGCAAGGCCTCTTTTTGGACGGTCATCCTCAAGTTTTTTGATGATACTGTGGGTCTTTTTTCGACTCTGAGTGGGCCTCCTAACCAGACCTCAGTGCCCCTGCCCTTTCCCTAAACTGTATATGCTCAATTGGCTCGACCCACTTGGATAAGCTATACTACCTGTAAGTATCTAGCATGATACCCAGGGCATGTACCTGAGAGAGGAAACCCCATGGATTGCCGTACTGGTTTTGCCACCCTGGGTGTCCCTCCAGTAAATTGAATTCTCAAGTCTGCCAATCGAGACTGACAGTACAGCTTTGACTGGTCGCCCTAGTTTGCTATTTCTGGCAAAGCATGACCTCCCCTGTACCTATGTTTAAGTCATCTCACTGTCTGGCCTGAGAAGTCCTATGGCTGGGTGCCAAATATCTTGTGGGCAGAACATGGATTTTACAAAAATGTAAAACTGTTGTTTTTACTGTGCAAGAACTTGGTCGCCAAATTGATGACGATATGATTACATTGTGACATTTCAGCCACGCTAACTCCTGAACAGTGTGACCAATGTTAATGCTCCAAGGTATCAAGAAACTTGTTATATTATAAGCAACTTGACTCTTTAATTGGAATAATTGTAACTTGTTGCATTGTGCAGCTTTTGCAAAGCTTCCACTTTGTTGCCTTAGTCTCATGTGCCTTCCAGAGCATACATGGAGTCAATTCTTTGAGATAGCTTTCTGTTCTCCGAGAGAGACATCTCAACAATTCCCAGAATGGGACACAAGGAGTATTTGCAGGGCAGGGATGTTTCCTTCCTCCTGCAGGAAGCGACGCTGCTGTAAGCCCCAATAGGCAAGCTTCAAAAGAGAAGTAGCTTTTGAATTGCAAATGGAAAACAGTAGGGTGAGGGGCTGCTCCATTATTCAGGCCGACAGGCTGGTAGAGGGAGAAGAGATGGGAAACAGATGCCAAACTGGTTTCCTCAGGTGCCTGAAACCCTGAAGTAGCCACACCCCTGGCATGGGCTAGAGGGATCCGCACACTGGGTGATCGGTCTTGCCATGTTTGGAGTGGACAGAATGGTGCATCTAGGGATAGCCAGATGGCACCATCCACAGGAAGTTGTCACCAGATGCGAAGGAACCAAGTAGCCATTGGCTACCAACCACATCCTACCCTGAGGCCATTTTAAGGGCATTAATACGGCATGTGCGTTTATCAAGAGGGAGAGAGAGGACCAGATAGCTAGTCCAGATCCCCGGTTTATATGTCAATTAATCAAAAAGAGACTAGCTAAGAATGGGGTTGGTTGATGCTTATATTGTAAGGATCATGGTGACTCAGTTTAGTTTTGTCAATTGGTAGTGGCACCTGTTGGGTGTCTTTAGAAAGCCCTCACCCACCAACCTAGTTGGTGGCATGCTTCATCATCGGGCCCACCCAGTGACACCTAGCGTGTCCTGGGTGTGCTACGACGCCTCATCATACCAACCCCATTCTTAGCTAGTCTCTTTTTGATTAATTGACATAAATACGGCATGCCTGGCACCCCCACTCTTGAATCTGGACTGGGCTGGAATAAGGTCTGAAGGAGGACTGCCCCGGCAAAGAGATGCTGCACTGTCAGGGACTGCACCTGCATCACATGGTGGCTAGCAAAGTGAGGAACTGCAACCATTGTGTCCTCCTCAGTAGTCTCATATGCCAAGCCAACGCCAGAGACCCCCAGCTGATTGGTCTCTTGCTCACAGCAATGAGGCACAATAGCTGAGGGAGCCTGATGAGGCAACACTGATAGCAGAAAGTCTTTGCGCTGATACCTGCCACCACTGTCCAGCTCCAGGGACAAGGACCTGATGCACAAAGTTGCACCCGAGTTTGCTGAACACAGGATTGTAATTGGACTGTTGCTGGGACCCCCAGGGGATACATTATTGGCACAGGAGGGATTGGCCTATGACTGCGACAATGGGCGAATCCAGCGACTGTTGGACTTCAGCCAGACCGGAGAGGAACTTGTGGGACGTCGAACCATGCACACAGGGTCCCTACACCACCCTTGTGGACTGAAAAGAGCCAGCAGGAATACCCTAGTCATCAGTGTCTTGTGGTAAATTTAAATTACCTATACTTAATTTATGCGGTAAAGTTCAATAAAAATAACTCAGTCAAAAATAAGAGGCAGAGTCTGTGGCATCTGAGGTTTTAAAAGGGGTTTTATTCCTTGAAAAAGGAATTGGTTCGAACCAGGGATCATGTTCCATCACCACAAGGGTTCAGGAAGGGAATCACAATACTTTATTAACAGAATATCATATATATAGTCAATGCATTACAGTGGTGATGGATGCAGAAGGCGTAACAGCTGAGAGAAGAGATAAGAACATATGTACGTAATGAAAAAGGCGTAACAGAAGGTGTGCACAAGGGCGTACACGGAGGTGTGTACTAGACAACGTCACTTGAAACGTATCACAGATGGGTGGATCCATAGAAGAATCCTGCAGTGTCAGCAGAAATACATGGCAGAGATGTGCGCGCAGCAGCATGACGTGTGATTGACGTGGAACTGGAGGGTGAAGGGGACTTGACATTTAGCCTCACATGAGGAGACAGAAGTCTGGGGTGTCAGAACAACCTAATCCCAAATCATATCTATATCTTGTGTTTGAGGAACTGTATTATCTGGAAGGAAATGTCTCTCGGGCAGAGGCTATTCTATACTGACTGCTAGTGCGTGTATAAGCGTCTACGTGTCTACATGAGATGTGAAGGGGGCATGGGCCTACCATGGTAACAGAAGCAATGAATTACTTGCATGGAGACAGAAAGGCCGGGCCCTTTGCTCTGCAGCTGGGAAGGATGTTTACCTGAACTACTAGACAGGAATGTATTTTCGAGGAGCGGAGCAGATAACTTGAAGGCAAAATACAGTCTTGGCAGGCAAGCAGGCCGAGCCAGGCACCGCTAGCCGTGCAGCGAGTAAGTCAAGGGTCAGGAAGCGGCAGACTGCAGCTTTCAGAAACAGAAGGCAGAAAGGGCTTGATGGCAGGAATCAGGGCCTAACTCACCAGAGCTAGTGAAACATGAAAATGCACCATGTAAAGACGTTGGCTAGGCACACTTAGGAACGGAATATTCGACCCATTCATGGTGGATCTGAAAGAGGACATGTTAACGTTAGACGCAAATGTATTTGCGTCTTCATAGCTGGAAGTGGAGGGAACATACATGTACTTGAAGCACGTACATGGAGCCGTTGTGGTCTACGATAGGGGACACAATTGACCATAAAAATTCATATTTCCTCATTCCCTCCTTGTCCCCTACGGACCCTTCATGATATATCAATCCTCATTAATCTATCAATCTGTTCATGTAACATCATTTGCTCTTCTTTCTTCTTACGGTATTTTGAACGTGGACTTGAATGAGGAATACATGATGTGGCGCACAGACCGCAAACCGCTGGCCCACATTGTAGACATAGGCAGCAACTGAATACTATGAGAAGGGCAATACCTAGGAAGGATAGGACCTTCCATCCCCAGGCTGGCAACACGCTCCAGAACCAACCGGACCAAGTCCAGGTGCCTGGATTCTGGTGTATCTGACTTGCAATCTTGTGAAGACGGGTTATGGCTCTATATACTGATGGCGCGTTTTCTGGAATGAAAACACAGCAGCTCGATCCGATGACTCTACAGGCTCTGCCCCTATCGGCCAGGATGACGTCAAGGACAAGACGATTTTGAAGAACAACAATCCGCATAGCAGACTGCTCCTCTGTTAAGTTACCTAGGGCGGAAGTAGTTTCATTCACTACTGCTTCGAGGGTTCTGGTTAATCTACGTATCAGTTTACTATTAAAGACAGCACCTAAGTAGGGAAAGAAACCTTTATTGAAGTCTGTGTATTGCTCCCATGCCGTTTCAGTGTAATCGACAATCGGGAGATCTCTCTTGGGTCTGACGTGTACTAGATGGGAGTCCCTATGATAATCAGGAGGGGCTAGAAAAACAGGTGGCAGAAGGAATGCAATGTAACAGGTACCATCCCAATCTAAAGGTAAACGTATATATGCGGTATGACCACAAATGAAATAGGAATGACGGGAAGCTTTGAATGTAGACTTGCCTTTATCACTGAATTCGATCACAGTAGTACATTTACTATGACCCAGGTGTACTGAACCATTCTTTCTAACACATAATTCACCTTTGACTGGTAATACTGACATAGCGGGCAAGACTGGTTCGGTGTCGGATTCAACGTTCAGAATCATGAGGTTAAGTGTAAAGTTACCTAATACATATACTTCGTTTTCTAGATCAGTCCCTGTCCTTTTGGGAAGACCCTCCTTGTTAGGGTAGCAGGCTTTGTGCAAAACTACGTTCAGGTTTCCCCATACCCAGTTGCCCTGGTAAACTACGGAATTGGAATCTAAGGAATTAATCAAACTAAACCATGCGCTACAGGAACCATTGTGTGTGAACGGGTACGGAAAGAGGGGCAGAACTCCCTTGTATTTCTGATAGGGAGGGAGTCGGCCACATATCCAACAATTTGTAGCGTTGCTGGTCTGATGAGAGTGATGTAACATGCTGATGAATGTATTGTTGCGCAGCGTAAGTCGATAAGATAACTCATGCAGGGGCAGTTCACTGAAAGAGTGCTCTGCAGTGACATTGAAGGAAGAATGTGCACGCTTGAAAATAGGGTAGTATATGTGTAACAGTATACTTGCAGCAATAATCAAAAGACTTAGAAAAAACATAATCAATAATGTCACAACACAGTGACTACGGAGTGATTTACAATATTCACGTTTCTTGAGCTGTTTCTGTCTATCTCTCTCTCTGTTGGGGTCTAGGGGATACATGTCAGAAACTCGTCTAACCGATTCACCTAGGGGAGGACTTAAACAATTAAACTGTCTGACTTGCTAGACCTCAATTTCAATTTATATTCTTGAGAAGAAGTTTTCTCGACCAGGGGGAGTTTTGAATCAGTCTGTGGAGGAGGGCCGGGCTGAGAGTTCAAATCTGGCGGCAGTCCATGGAACTTTTTGATATGACTCGAGTGAAGCCAGCCCTTGCGGCCCTCCACTTTTATAGCAGTCCTTGTGGTCAAAAGTACTAGCTTCGGCGCTTGCCAACGGGGCTCCAGCGGACTCCTCCTGTCGAAGTTCCTCACGAAGACGAGATCACCTGGAACAACCTCATGTGGCTTCACCTCGGTGTTGTCGGGAAAGGCTGCAGCGACCTGTGAACGACATGATTGTAGTGCAGACATCAAGGAAGCAAGGTAATCTGTCAGCATATTACAATCAACATCGGTAATTTTTCTCGGCAAAGGCGTCCCCCACATATTTGGTGGCCTACCAAAGACCACCTCGTACGGGGATAGCCCTGTTCTAGAATGTGCGACCATTCTCATATAAAAGAGTGCGACTGGTAAAGCTACTATCCAGTCGACACCTTTCTCTCTACAGATTTTGGCAAGACGAATTTTCAGAGTCTGATTATGACGTTCCACGAGACCTGCTGCCTCGGGATGTCGGACACAGTGGAATTTCCACTGATATCCTAGCAGGAGTGTAACCTGTTTCACAAGCTCGGACGAGAATGGCTGACCGTTATCTGAGTATACGATACGGGGCAAACCATATCTGGGGAAGAATTCACGTACCAGCAGCTTGGCAGTGGTCGGAGCAGTGTAATCTGGGACTGGATATGCTTCTGTCCAACGGGAAAGTGCACAAACAACTACGAGGACATATTTGAATCCTCGACATCGTTCCATCTGGATATAATCCATCTGGAGGACTTCAAAAGGATGATCGGGAGGATGAAATCCACCTTGCTCTACAGGAATGCTTTTACCTGGGTTGAACTGACAACAAATCATGCAAGTACGCACTTTCTGTTTAGCTGCTGCTCGTAAATGTTTATTGAACCAAATGTTTTGAATTCTGTCTAGCATGGCTTTTTCTCCTAGATGCGCTGGACTATGTACTGTGTTAATGATGACTTGAACCATAGAGTCGGGGAGAAACCATGTAGATTTTCCCTTCGTCATCCATCCCTGATCTGTTTGGATCCCTCCTAGTTCAGTCCATTTCTTGATTTCATCTGGTGTAGCATGTGTCTGTATGTCAATTACATCAAGGGCGGGATCCCTAACTGTCATGCAGTGTGTCGGTGTCGGGACTATTGTCTTTGTCAAGTCAGTTGCGTGAGTCTGATTCTGAGCTGCATGCTTGGCTGTTCGGTCTGCCAGGTCGTTACCCTGGGAAATTATATCTGTGACTTTTGTATGTGCCCTGCACTTCATGATGGATATGGCAGTAGGCAGATGTATTGCATCTAACAGAGCTTGAATGAGGGGACCGTGCTGAATTTTGGCACCGTGAGAAGTCAAATAACCCTTCTCTCGCCAGAGGACACCGAAGTCGTGTACGACTCCGAATGCATAACGTGAATCTGTGTAGATGTTAACTCTCTTATTTTTGGCTTGAATACAGGCTTGTGTCAGAGCGATGAGCTCTGCTGCTTGAGCTGACAGGGTGTCAATACAATTCGTTTCTATAACTTCAGTGTCTGTCGTGACTGCGTAGGCGGCCACTAACTCTCCTGTACTTGTTCTCATGCATGAACCATCCACATAAAGTGTCAGGTCTGGGTCTGGTAATGGAGTGTCTGTCAAATCTTGTCTGGGTTTCGTCGTAATAGTAATGATTTCAATACAATCATGTGCCAATGGGTCTGTTTCACTTAATGGCAAAAGTGTAGCGGGATTCAATGTATTACATCGTCTGATTTCTATGTGTGGCTGAAACAATGTCAATTCATAACCTGTCAGTCGTGCTATAGTCAAGTGCTGGGTCTGTGTTCGGTTTAAAAGAACTTCCACGGAATGTGGAACTTGCACTGTCAATTGATGTCCTAACACTATGGAATCGCTTTGTCTGATTGCTAAAGCTGTCGCTGCAACTGATTTTAAGCACGCAGGCAGAGCCTGGGCTACTGGATCTAATGTACTAGAAAAGTAAGCACACGGTTTGTGTGAACCTGCTTGTTCCTGAGTGAGTACTGACAATGCAGTACCTTCGCGTTCTGTGACAAAAAGTGTAAAAGGCATGCTGTAACATGGTGTCGCTAAAACAGGTGCTTGGCATAAGGCTTTCTTTAAGTCTTCAAAAGCTTGTGTATGTTCCTGAGTCCATGGGAGGACAGTCGAAGACGCTGCCTCCTGGGTTGTCAACTGTATGAGTGGTTTCGCTAGAAATGCATACTGAGGGATCCATTGTCTACAGTAAGAAGTGAGGCCTATAAAGGCCCGTACCTCCTTTTGTGTCTTCGGTGGTGACATGTTTACAATTAACTGTATGCGGTCAGGTGTGAGCTGTCTCCCCCCTTTGGACAGCAAGTGCCCAAGGTACACAACTTGCTGAACACAGAATTGCAGCTTCGAAGGGGACACCTTGTGCCCCTTGTCGGCCAGGAAATGCAAAACCGTCAGTGATGCTCGTTCACATTCAGGTTCGCTTCGGGCGGTGATCAGTAGATCATCGACATACTGAAGCAGGGCAGTGTTGTCAGGCATGTGAATGCTGTCAAGTTGTCTTTTCAGTGCTTGGCTATAGATGCTGGGGCTTTCTGTGAATCCTTGAGGTGCGCGTGCAAATTTGAAGCTTCGACCGTTTAAACAGAATCCGAAAAGGTATTGGCTTTCCGGATCAATTGGGACACTAAAGAAGGCGTTCTTGAGGTCAATTACAGTAAAGAACGCTGCTTCCGAATCAATAGCTGTCAATAATGAAGAGATATCTGGGACCACGGGATACTGTGGTATAATGCATTTATTCAATTCGCGCAAATCGATGACTAATCGATAAACTGGGGGTGCATTTGGATCGGTGCGTTTGAGAATTGGAATGATAGGGGAATTACATAGATTGGAGTCGGTTTCCACAACCACTCCTTGTGCAATGAGCTCGTCAATGATTTTCAGTAAAGCCACTACAGCATCTGGGGGCAACTTGTATTGTCAAATTCGTGGTAATACCACTCCTGGCTTGAGTGTGACTCGATATGGTGTAATGTGCATACAACCTACATCAGTGGGGCCTTGTGCCCATAAATGTGCAGGGACATTCTGTATCCTGTGGTCCATATCTCTCAACACATAGTGACCCTTAAAGTCACGTAAAAACAGTCTTACTCCTTCCGGAGAACAGCAAATTACAGCTCCTAGAGCTTTCAGTGTCTTTATACCTAGCAAGTTTTCTGGACACGATTTTGTGAGTAATAGATCTGTAGTACGTGTCAATGGACCAACTGCAAGGGGAAGTGGTTGCGATACTTCATTAACAATAGGCTTTCCTGAAAATCCAAGGGAAACATTCTGTGAGCCTGAGAGGGGTGCCCCTGGAACCTCGTCGTGACTTATAGTTGTCCTGCTTGCCCCTGTATCAATTAAAAACTTTCTGTCTTTCCCTAATACTTGACTATGTACATAAGGACCCTCTTGATCTACAGGAACCTCAATAAGAGGCAAGCCAACCTCCCTCTCTAGGCTGTTTCTGTGTATCGTTGATAATCGGGATAATCATTTTGTGCATACTGGTACATCTGTTGTGTCGTGTTTTGTGTTGCGGCAATGGGCTGTGGCTGTGGTACTGCTACGGTCTGTACTGTCTGTTGTGAAGCATGCATAGGCTGGATATTCTGTGGTACTTGTTGTTGGACCTGGTCCTGTCTAGGTGGACGGGGCCTCTCTTTAGTTTTACCTGTAGCGATATTGTGTTTCAAAACTGCACAATCGTTTATATAGTGACCTGGCTGTTTACAATAGTTGCATGTCCCTTTAACAGGAGCTGCTGAATTATTGGACTGTGTCATACCCTTCTTCTGACTGTCTGCTGGAACCGACTGAGCAACTAGCATTTTCATTTTCGTGTCTTTCATACGTCTTTGTTCGTGTTCATGTTCTTCTCTAATTCTATTCTGGTGGTACTGTAACATTTGTAACATTTGTGAAGGGGTATTAGCTTGCCATGTGCTCTCGACTTTCAGTACTCTGTTCTTAACCTGGGGCAGGGAATTCTCGACTAATTTTGTTACAAAAAGATGTGGATATGACTCGCTACTCGCTTTCAGGCCACTATTAATACCAAAACATTTCTCAAATCGGGAATAAAAATCACTAGTGTCTTCATCGGGTTTCTGTTTGCAGGCTGAGTTTGCACCCCAGTCTTCCTTTTTCGTTGCTAATAAACGTGGCAATACTTGTACTAACAATCCTGGTAATGCTTTAGTTTTGTCCCCAAGCCCTAGGCCTGGGGTTCGAGTATTTTCTTCGTTTTCTAATGCAGCCCAATCAATCTTTTGCTCTCCTACCTCCCATTCCTTTTCTTTGAGTTTCTCGTAAATACTGCAGGCAATAGTACTTTTAATATTTTCATAATGTCAGGATAGGTATAATCACCCATGAGAAACATGTCTTTTATTTCACGGTGAAAACCTGCTGGATCTTTGTCATGGCTGGGCACTAATTTCTTCATTTCCAATAGTTCTATTTTAGTTATGGGCGTGTACACAAACACGCGTCTAAAAGTATTATCATCATTCCTGACTGGGTGTACTTCTCGTAAGGGATTCTGTCTGTCTATGTAATACGTTTTTCTTTCTATGGGTGGAGCTGGATCAAACTGTGGACACAGGAAGGCACTATATCTGTGCCGATGTTCTAGAATTACTTTAATTAAATCGGTACCTAGGCCTCTCCATTTATTCATGAGTAGTTCTATTAATATATCAGGTAGGGGACCAGGATCAGAGTGTTGGCTTTTATACAATATAAGGAGGTGTTGTATCATGTACATACCAGCTAGACGCTGTTCGTCTGGGGAAAGATTCAAAAACGTTTGCGCTAATGCATCATCACTATATTTATCAGAACTGTCAGCCCATTGTACTGCTGACCTGGCTAATTCTTGTTCATCCATGGAATCGAGTACATGGTACCCCATTCGTTCTTGAAGTATTTTATTGGTAGCCTGAAATAGGTGTTCAGGGGTCTTCGGGTTTGACATGGCAGCTTGAAAAAGTCTCTTACTTTCTGGACGTACCGGTCGTATTGAATTATTAAAGGGTCTTCCCTTACCTACATATGCTATCGTTTCTCTAACTGGCAATTGCAATGCTCCTGTTGTCGTTTCTGGTTGTCCCTCCTCCTCCGAGGATTCATTCTTGTCTGTATCTATTTCTCTTTCAGGCTGTCTTCTTTCGTGTATTTTTATTACTGCTTTTCGGATCCTTCGGTACATATTGTCTATACAACCCTGTTTATCATGTTTTCCGTCTGCTATATTCTGACCCCATTTGTTAAGTGCATTCATTTCTTCCCTGTCTACACCAGGCCTATCTTGGTCTCTTATCAAGCAGTTTATGAAGAAACGTAATATCATCCTTTGAGTGTCAACTTTCTGGTGTGCCATGGCCTCGCCAATACTTTCAGGACCTTCTCCCGTTTGGACAAAATGATATATTCTGTCTAGATGATCAATCATTCCTGGTAGTAACATTAAATAGTTTGCAACTCGTCGTAGACGTACTGATGACAGCATCATTCTGTCATCTTTACCGGGTACTGGATCATATCTACAGTCTTTAAGAGGCTCTTTAAGTATGTCGTAACTCGCTGTTTGAGGTGTACGTTGTTGTGCTAAATCCCTATAAGTCAATCGATGTGTTTGTGGCGGCGTTTGAAAACCTCCTGTCGCACCTCCTGAGGTGCCAGGTCCAAAAGGATTTAGTGGGTGAATGCCAGGAATAATAGGTGCAGGAAGGGCTGGGGGAATGGGCGCAGGATGTGGAACGGGAGGAGGAGTTTGTTGTTGCGGAAGTGGGTGTAAATTATCTCGGGGTGGGGTGCCGTCAGCGGGTGGTGTAGGGACACGTGGATTTGTATATGCGGGAGCTACGTCGTCTAAATAGGAAGAAAGGAATATGTACTTTGCGGTCTTGTGGCGTAATTTAGTCGGGAGCAATGGAGGTGGCAGATCTTTTGGTACTTCTGCGGTGGCCTTAGGTAGACCCTCGGCCAAAAGAGGATACATACCATTCGCAAGAGTATTTCGCTGTCGGTCTACTTGTTCTGCTTTTACTCGTATCCCTTCTTCAACTAATACGTTTTCTCTGGCTTTGTCTGAATCCTCTCTATGTTTTTCTGCTTTTCTGAATTCTTTTTCTGTGCGTCTATGCGATTCTTTACGCCGTAATTCAATGGCATCTTTCTGTGACTGTCTGGCTTTCTTTTTCCATAGTGCTTCTTCTACTCTCATGATGCAGTCGGCATCCCATGTCCCCGTAACGGGCCATCTCAGATTCTCTGCTAAATCTTTGGTGTAGTCCACCCACAAGTCAAGGAATAATACGGCATCTAAGCCGTGTTTGTGGTACATAAAATATCCGGGAGTGTCCCTGGGTGGGATGGGAACAGCTTCCTCGAGTATCCCTTTTCTAGTTCTTATCTGTCTTAGTTTGGAAAATAAAGGCATCTTGAACCTTGCTACTTGATACTTACTCGAACTTGAACACAGTAAAATACAATAAACACAGTAATGAAGATCGAACAATCACTCATACCACGACATTTAAAACACACTAAAACATTTTAAAACGAACAACAATAATTAGAATAAAACTAGCTAACTGCATACTGGATATACTGCTAAACAGTACAGATACACCGCTAAACAGTGCAGACCGGATATACTGTTAAACAGTACAGATACACCGCTAAAACAGTGCAGACCGGGTCTGTGTACCCAAACCCGTCTTGACCGGATACAAACTAATGCACCCGTCTAGATGCGTCCCCAGCAACGGTACTCACCGGGAAGCACGGAACGGAAGGCCTCGGAAACTCGACACTGGACTGGACCGGACTGGACTCGACTCGACTCGTGACGTAGGTACTTCGGAACTTCGGAACCTGGTGGGCCTCTGAATACCTCGGACCTTGCTCTCTCAGCTGGGCTCTGGTCGGGATCCTCCGCACTCCTCACCGCCTCGTCTGGGTGTCGATCGCAGCCTCAGTCACCTCCGTTGGCCTGAGGGAGGTACAGGAAATCCTGCGGGTACGCGTTATTGTCCGTCACGGCTGTGGCAGGGGACCGGGCCTGCAACGCACCGCCGGCGCGTAAGGTGGGGGAGGGGTCCCTGTTCGGGCGCCAATTATGTGGTAAATTTAAATTACCTATACTTAATTTATGCGGTAAAGTTCAATAAAAATAACTCAGTCAAAAATAAGAGGCAGAGTCCGTGGCATCTGAGGTTTTAAAAGGGGTTTTATTCCTTGAAAAAGGAATTGGTTCGAACCAGGGATCATGTTCCATCACCACAAGGGTTCAGGAAGGGAATCACAATACTTTATTAACAGAATATCATATATATAGTCAATGCATTACAGTGGTGATGGATGCAGAAGGCGTAACAGCTGAGAGAAGAGATAAGAACATATGTACGTAATGAAAAAGGCGTAACAGAAGGTGTGCACAAGGGCGTACACGGAGGTGTGTACTAGACAACGTCACTTGAAACGTATCACAGATGGGTGGATCCATAGAAGAATCCTGCAGTGTCAGCAGAAATACATGGCAGAGATGCGCGCGCAGCAGCATGACGTGTGATTGACGTGGAACTGGAGGGTGAAGGGGACTTGACATTTAGCCTCACATGAGGAGACAGAAGTCTGGGGTGTCAGAACAACCTAATCCCAAATCATATCTATATCTTGTGTTTGAGGAACTGTATTATCTGGAAGGAAAGGTCTCTCGGGCAGAGGCTATTCTATACTGACTGCTAGTGCGTGTATAAGCGTCTACGTGTCTTCATGAGATGTGAAGGGGGCATGGGCCTACCAGAAGCAATGAATTACTTGCATGGAGACAGAAAGGCCAGGCCCTTTGCTCTGCAGCTGGGAAGGATGTTTACCTGAACTACTAGACAGGAATGTATTTTCGAGGAGCGGAGCAGATAACTTGAAGGCAAAATACAGTCTTGGCAGGCAAGCAGGCCGAGCCAGGCACCGCTAGCCGTGCAGGGAGTAAGTCAAGGGTCAGGAAGCGGCAGACTGCAGCTTTCAGAAACAGAAGGCAGAAAGGGCTTGATGGCAGGAATCAGGGCCTAACTCACCAGAGCTAGTGAAACATGAAAATGCACCATGTAAAGACGTTGGCAAGGCACACTTAGGAACGGAATATTCGACCCATTCATGGTGGAACTGAAAGAGGACATGTTAACGTTGGACGCAAATGTATTTGCGTCTTCATAGCTGGAAGTGGAGGGAACATACATGTACTTGAAGCACGTACATGAAGCCGTTGGGGTCTACGATAGGGGACACAATTGACCATAAGAATTCATATTTCCTCAGTCTCATCCACGGCATTCATAAGCATCTGCAGCATCCTTAATCATTGCAGCAGGACCACTCCCATAGGAAAGCCTGCAAACAGATTAAAGGACCTGATATTGACTGGGGATTGCTCCATCTGCCAAGGAAACTGATTCTCAGGACTTTACTTGCCCTCCTGGCTAGCTCCCAACTGGAATTGGTCACCAACATTGAATTTAAGTGACTGCAATAAAACTAGTCGAAACATTTCTGTAAAAGCTTTCTGTGCCAAATACAATAAATGTGCCAATGCTTATTTGCGATTGAATGAAATGATTTGATTTACTATACTTTGTAAATCCTATATCTCCCAAACCCTCTTGTGGATCTTTTTCGTTTTGGTGTCTACATTTCTATAAAATTCTTGAATTTCTTCGATTTTTTCAGCAATTTTTTTAGTGTTTTTTGACTCATTTACACTACCTCCTTTGTGTAACAAGATCAGCCACCAGCTCACCACCATCCTAAACTACTTCATCATCACAGTCACCTTAACCAATGCTTGGAAACAAACAGAGATCTGATCCCTCCTCAAGAAACCATTGTCAGACCCCAGCGAACTCCAGAATTACCGTCCCATCTCCCAGCTCCTGTTTCCTGCCAAAGTCCTGGAGGAGACCATCAACATCCAACTCACTGAACTCCTGAAGAGAAACAACCTGCTGGACCCATCCCAACCATAGCATGAGGCAGCACTGATCATCGCAACAGATGACATCTGCACCCTACTCGACAGAGGAGAATCAGCCTCCCTGATTCTGCTCAACATCTCTGCATTCTTCCGCACCGTCTCCCACTTTTTACTAATCACTCGACTACAACAGATTGGAATCACAGATGATGTATTCAAATGGATGGCTTCCTTTGTCATGGGGCGCACCCATAGAATATGTCTCCCTCCTTCCACCTCTCAACTCAAGCACACCATCTGCGGCGTCCCTCAAGGCGCTTTCCTCAGCCCAACCCTCTTCAATATCTACATGACTCCACTCTCAGACATATTCAGAGCACATGACATCAACATAATCTCCTCTGCCAACAAAACACAGATTATCCTCTCACTCTCAGAGGACCCCACTATCATGAAGATCAACTTTCACAATTGAAATGTCTCAGCCTGGATGAGCAACAATTGTCTGAAGCTCAACCCAGACAAGTACTGATCTTCAGCAGACAAACCTCGCTCTGGAACGACGACTTGTGGCCATCGGAACTCTGAGCACGATGCAGCTCCAGCAGGGATCGGGGGTGCCCTATCTGTAACATGCTGCATCAATCCTTACGTCTGCTTCAAGCAGGTGCAGGGTTTTGACGCAGCATGGCCTTAAAAGTGACTGAGTGAAATCTTGTAGATTTCACTCAGCCACTTTTAGGAGGCGTTCCTGTGCCGGAACTCACCCCCCTGCGTCAGAACGCCTACATGTGGCGCAGGGCTTTACAACGGGACGCATCTCCCAGAAGCATCACGTTGTAAATACTCCACATTGTGGCACTGGCTTTGCTCCGCCACTGCATCATAAAAGTGACGCAACGGCGGTGTAAAAGATGCGCATGGGGCTTGTAAATCTGCTCCTATGCCTATAACCTCAGCATTATCCTAAACAGTACACTCCCCATGAAATGCATGTAAACTCTTTCTCTTCAGCCTGCTTCCACACTCAGCACATGCTCCACAAAGACATCAAGTGGCTCCCCATCAACACCATGTAACTGGTGACGCAGGCAGTCATCTCCAGCAGACTGGACTATGGCAATGCACTCTATGCAGACTCCACCACGAAAATCTCTTGGAGACTCCAGATGATCTACAACACAGCAGACAGAATCAAACTCAACCTTCCAAAGAAGACCCACATCACCCAGCATCTGAAGGTCCTCTACTGGCTACCCATCCAGAAAAGAGGACAATTGAAGGTCCTGACTCAATGTTACAAAGCCCTCCATGACAAGGACCCGCACTACATGAACGGTTGTTTGAACTTCCACCTTCCTTCTAGGAACCTCCAATCAGCTAATCTCACCCTCACACATAAACCACACATCCGACGGTGCAGCACCAGAGGATGTCCTTCTCCCACTTACCTGCAAGACCTGGAACTGCCTTCCAATCCACCTCTGCACTTCACCCTTACTGACCCACTTCAGGAATGTCTCAAAACCCTGGCTTTTTAATTGACTCTGCAGCATCGCGCCTGGATACCCTCTAGGGTGAGAAGAGTTGCTTTATGAATATTTGATTGATTGTAAGCCTTGCTGCTCAGAGCCGAAGCTACCAAGGGTCAAGCTAAAAGGTGAAACATCAAAACCTACTGACCCTAAAGGGGTTGATAAGTATGTTACACAGTGAGGTCATACAACCACACCATATAATGCACCCCATTTGCTCACTCTGACCATACAATACACATAATAAATGCCACGTTTGCTGGGGTAATACTAAACTGTAATGCAGTGTATGACATGTAAATCCATGTAACTTACATGACCTATTGTTTGGTATGATGCTGCTGCATAAGACCTGTATTATGTATACCATATATTCACATACATATAGATAATATGAATTTGAAGGGTATCACCTCAGGTATGACTGCATATGAATGAGAGTATGATACAGAACTGACAGACCTTATGTGACAAAGTGGCATTGTTGCAATTGTAGTTAGCCATCCTGCATTTTAGGTTCAATGAAGGGCAGCATGGGTGCCCAGTGGCACAGGTCAGTTGACACTATGCACAGTTAATACATGAGTGTCTTATCCATGAAGCCTGCACCATGCATACCCCAGGTCTTTTCCATTGCCTACCAGGAAAAAGGCCACCCATCCCACAACCGGTGTTTGGTCCCTGGTCTCATTGTTGCTACGTTGGTGAACCTGATGCCTTTTGTCCTGAACAACAGAACTGTTTGAAGAACTCAAATCAACCGTTTCCTAAAGAGAACTGCAATTACCTGTATGAAAACATTGAAAGAGTAAGGGGCATATTACCAAGCATAAGCGAAAAATATCGCTAAGCTTGGTTAGCGGCCAAAATTATATCGCCGAGCTTCGCCTATTTTTATCGCTTAGGAGCCTTGATATTATCAAGGTTCATCTCCTAAGCGATAAAAATCGTCCGAAATGCATGAATATCGCTGAAAAGTCAGCTATATTCAAGCATTACCGAGCAAATGCTCTTAGCCATGTTATCCTTCTACCATTGGATAACATGGCTAAGAACTGCTCTGGGCAGGCGTTAGCTTTTGGAGATAATCGCGCTTAGCGCGATTATTTCCAAAAGTTGGTAATAGGGGATAGTGATGTTAGCGACTGTTTCCAGTCGCTAACATCTTGGCACGCCCACTTTGCATGTCTTTAGCGATAATTATCGCTGACATGCAAAGTGGGACCCTAAATGCCCGCTATCGCCTACTAGCTACAGCTAAAAAAAAAATATATATATTATTATTATAATTATTTAAATCAGTAATTATTATTATTATTATTATTATTATTATTATTATTATTATTATTATTAATAATTAATATTATTATTTTATTATTATTTTAATAAGGCCCTTGGTAATATGCCCCTAAATGTTTGTAAATCAGAGAATTAAAAAAAACGCAAAACATTACATTGAAAACAGTAATCGACTTGTTTAAGACTGTACTGGCTGCTGTCTTGCTCTCTTTCCTATGTAACCCTCACTCCACTTCTCAACACTCTGACTTTGCATTTTGCAGTCACAAAGCCTGTGATTTTGTGCATCATAGGTTTGAAAACCACACATTCCATTAGTAGAGCATTTGTTTGGTTGGATAGGGAAGCAATATAAATCTTATGGGGCTCACCAATCAATCAGCCAATGAATCAATCTGTATTTATAAAGCATGGCAAATCTACTGTGAGGCTCTCCAGGCATGGGAGTTGCTAGCTGCTTCATTAAGAAGGTCCTGTGGTGAGGGTAGGGTGATGGGAGGTGGTGGGAGGGGCTAGGTAGGAGTCAGGAAAATGGGCAGGTTGGTGTAGTAAATGACGAAAAAAAACAAGGAGAAGCAGTGAAAACCAAAGGAATGGAGAAAGCCCTCAAAAGAATAGGCTTTTAGGAGAAAGCAGTGAAAAACGAGGCAAAATCAGGAGAAAATAACCCAGCAAATGGGGAGAGGATGGAGAAACAGTAAAAAACGAGGGAAAAGCAGGAGAAAGCACTCAGAAAAACATAGAGAAAGAAAGCAGAAAGTAGTTAAAAATGAGTGAAAAGCAGGCGAAAGAAAGCCCTTGGAAAAATTGAAGGAATGGAGAAGAAAGCATTAAAAAATGAGGGAAAAGCCGGCGAAAGCACTCAGAAAAATGGGGAGGAAACAAAGAGGTGTAGAAGAATGGGAGAGCTAGGCTTTGGTCCTCCTAAATTGGGTTGTGCTGCAGCCTCCATTAAGTAGGTTCTGGGAGGAGAAGGGAGTGCCACTGGGACATGTGGGTGGGGCTAGACGAGAGGCGGGAAAACGGTTAGCAGGCAACAGTGGAAAACAAAGGGAAAGCAGATAAAAGCACTGTGGAAAATGGGGAACAGAATGAGAAAGCAGTCATTACAAAGGACAAGCAGGAGAAAGCAGAGAACTCCAGAATTCAGAAAAACGGGGAGGGGGAGGAATTAGAGTGCAGTAAAAAATAAGGAAAAAGCAGGAGAATGCACTCAGAAAAACAGGGTGAAAGCAGTGGTGTGCGGAAGCTGGGGAGAGCTCTTATACAGCTGCATTGTGGGAAAAGTGGTTTCCTGAGGAGTGCTGAGGACCCTTCCTTGTGACCTCTTTCTGCATCAAATACAACCCTTTGCAGTGTACTGGAGATCCTGGCTCTCCCTTCTCCAGTGTGTCTCCCCGCCCAGCTTACAGGAATGCACATTACAAATATCTATCTGGGTGGATTCCTGTACCTCCTTGTGTGCCCCCAGATAGCCTTGGGTCTCCATAAATGGAACCAAGAGTCAGCCATGGACTGTACAAGTCACAAATACACCCAGCACATGCACACAACATAATCCCACTGCACAGCACTACACCCTTCATGTATTGTACCCTTCGCAGGCACACATACACACAGGACATACATGCACTGCACAGTACTGCATTGTCTCTGTATTTTACCTTTCACAGGTACACATAAACCCACCACATGTACATCCCACATGCACTATGCAGCATACACACGAACCCAATGTAAGTCTAAAGTTGTCCGACAGCCTTCTGGCAAATATTGTTTAGTTTTGTCATGGTTTTGCAAAACTTTAATGTTTGATTACATGCCAGGCCCTCATCAATCTTAAAAAAAAAATTGCTGCAGGCAAAAAAAAATATTTAGGTCTTAGAAAAACCTGACATTGTTATAGTACTCCCTGGCACTGAAGGCATCTACTTTGTGTGTGAATGGTGTGACAGGGGAGCATGCTCTAACTCATAGTGCAGTAAGCCAATAGCTGATGTGGGCTGATGAATTGCTCCTTAATGCATGCCTGAAGAGGGTGGAATAAAAATGAGAAGAAAAGAAAGAAAGAAAGAAAGAAATGCAGAAAGAAAGAAAGAAAGAAAGAAAGAAAGAAAGAAAGCAAGAAAGAAAGCAAGAAAGAAAGCAAGAAAGAAAGCAAAAAAGAAAGAAAGAAAGAAAGAAAGAAAGAAAGAAAGAAAGAAAGAAAAAAAGAAAGAAAGAAAGAAAGAAAGAAAGAAAGAAAGAAAGAAAGAAAAAAAGAAAGAAAGAAAGAAAGAAAGAAAGAAAGAAAGAAAGAAAGAAAGAAAGAAAAAAAGAAAGAAAGAAAGAAAGAAAGAAAGAAAGAAAGAAAGAATGAAAGAAAGAAAAAAAGAAAGAAAGAAAGAAAGAAAGAAAGAAAGAAAGAAAGAAAGAATGAAAGAAAGAAAGAAAGAAATTAGGACAGAAAGAAAAAGTAAAAAGAGGGTAACTCAATACAGAGCCATTTCAATCGGACACAGACTGGTAATCTGTAAAATAGCAGGAGTCAGAAAAGTACAACACTCCAAAAGGAAATTACAACAGCATTGGCAGGAGATGGGATCTGATCAAGATCGAATTTGCCCCGTGTTCACCTCTCCTCTGGCCTACTATCACATCAGGCTCTAAACGTAAAGGCATCATTAAAGTAATAATAAAATAAAAAGGGAACTATATATGAAGGAGCATAATGCAGTCACTCAAAGTGAATTTAGCCAGCAGTTTAAGAAGGCTGAACCACTGCCCCATGCCATTCAAAATTCGAAAGACACCATAGTAGACCAATGGATGAAGAGATGTGGCTGAAAGCCCTTCTACTTAAGTATATTATAGATATTTTCACAAAATCTGAAGTTTATGTCTGGCGCCAGACCTAAAAATGACATGTGCACTCCTTCTGATCGTTACACGGTATGCTGCCACCAACGCACTCATGCTGCTTAACTCTTGGTAGAAATAGTAGCCTTTCACCACTATTAGGGAACTATCTCTGTCCAAGAAGCCTGCAATCCATGAGAAAGTCATAAGTCATGGTGCACATGCATGATCCATGTTTGCTTTTGACAACAAAAATCAGCGTTACGGATCCAGACATCAGTACAGTTGGGACACTCAGTACAGGCTGTGTGCCCGTTACCGTGTGGGGAATATTTCTTCCCAACAAACTGTAAGACATGCAGATAGGTGAGATGTGACGAGAAAAAGGGCATACATATATAACTTACAGTGTACATACCAGGAGGGATTTATCCACTCTTAAGACCATACACCTTCCACAAGCCTTAGTAATGTTTAATTTACAGTCTAAATTTCAGAATTGAAACTTTTTCAATGTCACTTGCAACAAAATGATTGTTATTACTGATTTATCTTAAACAGCTAACAACCGTTGATAACGCAAATAGCCCTGGTTGGTATTAGATGTGTGGTAGTTACTGTGTCATATCTCTGGATTCAATAACAGAAAGCTGAAAGAGGAACAAATAGGCTGCATTGCTTTTGCTCCATGCAACTGGGTAAATGTGCAACAAAGCCCTTAAAAGCGATTTAGAAGGCCAAATACTGAACAATAGAACCTTAGCAAATACAGGAACCACTCTGAATCAGATGTTAACCCCAGCCTTGAAGATTAACCCTCATGTAGCCACTAAAACCATTCTCTACTGGGAGACAGTTCCTGGAGCTTTGGCTCCATACCGGGCAACACCAGAGGCTGCAGGTCTTGATTTGCATGCTTTGAAAAAGTACAGACTCCGACCAAGAGATATAGCACTCATTGAGACAGGAGTGGGAATCCAGATACCGCAGAGCACTTTTGTTTGATTGCCCCATGATCTGGGTTGGCTCTCAAAGGCATTCAAGTGCTGGAAGGGGTCATTGATGCAGACTATCAAGGAAAAAACTAGGTTATCCTACTGAGCAGTGGAGACACTGATTTGATAATACAAATTGGAGACAGAATCGCTCAAATAGTGATCATTCCACAGTTATCATTCTAACTAGAGACTTTCAAGAATCACAACATTCAGCGCGACTAGGAGAGACAACTGGAACAGGAGGAACAGTGAAGGGGAAAATCACAGAGAGAACAGAAATGTCTACACGATATGTGAATACCGACCCGAGCTACTTCAAAGGGAAGAATCAACGCCTATCCCGCATGAGAGGTCATCTTCTATGAGTAGGTTGCTCAATGAGAACCTGCAAACATGTGTGGTAGAAGATATCACCCCTCCAGACCCCCTCCTCTGCAACACAAATGACACCTAGAGCTATAAGAAACGTGGTGCCCCCAAACTGGATATTAAGGTCACAAGACAAAGATAACGCAGCCCTCATCGCAAACAGAAGCATAGCAGTCATCCCAAAGAGTGACAAGAAGATAAGGATTGTGGTAAGGAAAACTTATCTAAAATACTAGAGCGCTAAGAGTGAACCACGAAAGGAGTGGATGTACACTCCTAATACATCATCCCAGATGCAGAGCGAAATCAGAGAGCTACAAACACAAATAGGCTAGACGTCATAGGACATACAAAACACACTACAGGCGATTAAAAAGATACTTGAAAACAAGGTAAGCACTTACTTCAAAGTCGAGCACACCCAAGAACTACTACATAACTCACAAAGAAAGAGCAATGAGAAGGCCATGCCGTTATCCAATATGCATAAGAGACCAGACAGAAATCGTACTTACTTGTCGGAGGAGGAAACCCCAGAATTACTCCGGACATATGAGCCTACGGACAGTAGTAGAGGGGAGGAAATTAGAACAGTACCAATCAACGCTAACAGGGCATTGAGACATAATTAAAGGAACTTACATCAGGTCCAGCTTACCACCGACTCGCAAAAGCAGAACACTAGTAGCTCAGGGAAAGCTCTCGAATGCCTACTGATTAACTGCTGGTCCGCAGTAAAGCATGCTTCAGACATTGCTGCCCTCATTATTAGCAAGGATATTGACCTGACAATACTAACAGAAACATGGCTTTCGGAATCCTCATCCCCATTTATGAATCTCCTAGTGCCCCCTCTTTACAACATTGTGAGATTAGATAGACTAAAAAAGACAGGAGCTGGTATAGCCTGCATCCACTGATCGGACATATAGGTCAGCCAAATATAATCTGACCCACTCTAATTCTGTGAATATCTAGGGCTTACTATAAGATCAGCAGACAATCAAAGGTGCAACCTCCATGCTCTCTACCACCCACCAGGATATAATGCTACCTTCATAGACCAACTAATGAAGATCATAACAGCTAACTCTAACACTCACGCCAATAAAATATTCCTAGGTGATTTTAATTTACACTGTGATGACAATAATGACAAACAGATCAACGCCCTTAAAGACTTTCTGTCAGAAATAAACCTCACCCAAGCCTCCACACAGCCAACACATTCAAAAGGAGCCACGTTGGATTGGATAATACCAAGAATTAAGGATACTTCAATCCACACAATTGTTCCGTGTGACTGGTCAGATCGCCATTCCGTAACCTTACTGATACACACCGTGAAAAAGAACAAGAGCACGCAACCTATCAAAGTTAAAAAATGGACTAGGGACACTAAAGACTCGAACATTGAGCGACTAGTAGAAAGCTGTGAGAAGAACTTATATCCATCTAACAACCTGTAGAATGTGAATGATCTAACGGACCACTACACCTCATCAGTAGAGAATATAGTCAATGACACCGTGCCACTAAAACTGAAAAGAGTTACAGAGAAGATCAAAAATCCATGGTTTAATGAGACACTGAATGAAGATAGGCGGAAACTTAGACTTGCTGAAAGAAAATGAAGACAACACCCTTCATCCCCCAAATTGAGATCCCTCAGAAAAATCAGAAACGAATACAACAAAATGATCCTCAACTCCAAAAAAGAATTTATCAGATCAGAACTGGATAACGCCAAAAATAGACCAAGGAAACTATTCGAGATCTTGAAACAACAACCTAATAAATTGGCCAAATCTGCCCAAGAAACCACAAAAACGCGACTAAGTTGTGAGGAATTCTCTACATTCTTCACCGACAAGGCCGACATGCTAGAAAGAGAGCTCAAGAGATCAGCGGACAACGTCCCTATCCAACAAATCTCACTGATCAATAACACCTCGAATATCGACCATAATAGGACAAAAAACAAGGCTCAGTGGAATACCTTCAAACTATATTACCAAAATACCATCACCAAAACACTCGTGGACGTTAAACCTAATAACCATTTTAATGACCCACTTCCCTCAAAACGTATTAAAGAGATCAGCCATATTGTCATTCCAACATGGACAAAAATAATAAATGCCTCTCTTTCCCAAGGGATCCTTCAAGATTGCGTGAAAACAGGGCAAGTAATCCCTATCATCAAAAAACCTACAGCGGACCCGGCAGATCCTAATAACTTTCGCCCAGTTACCAATATTCCATTACTTGCCAAATTAATTGTGAAATGCGTTCAAAATCAATTGAGCAATCACATCGTCAATTTCACACTACCGGACAACTGCCAGTTGGGATTCAGAACAGGACACAGCACGGAAACAGCGATCCTACATATTGTCGATGATGCACTACAGGCCCTAGACAATAATCAAACATGTCTGCCAGTCCTTCTTGACCAGTCTTCTGCATTTGACACGGTAAATCAAGAAAAACTACTAACCAGACTCCATTACAGGATAGGAATGTCTGGAAATATGCTGAAATGGTTTGAATCCTTCCTTAAGAATAGAACGCAAAGATTCCTGGTCAACCAGACACTATCACCATCTTGCCCTAACTCAATTTGAGTTCCCCAATGGACCTACATTATTTCCATCTCTATTCAACTTGTATGTCGAACCTTTTACAGAAATTCTCCAAAACTCGAAGATTTACTTTCACATGTATACAGACGACACGCAGATATACATCAAGATCACATCTCACGAAGACATCAAGTTAATGAATGATGCACTAAAAACGTCATTACAATGGTTAAATAGCAATCATCTGAAGTTAAACACACAAAAATCCGAATTCCTATTAATCTCACCACCAAAGAACCACACAGAAGTGAAGGAATGGACCAAACTGATCACAGCATTAAATTGTATCCCTACTCTCGTGGATTTAGTGAAATCACTAGGAATCACGCTGGATGAGAGCCTTGACATGAAAACCCACATCAAAAAAGAGCAAAAAATGCCAGTTTTCATCTAAACTACATTAGAAAAGTGAAACCATTCATTTCTAAGACGGATCTCAAAATGGCAGTCCAATCCTTGGTTATCTCGAGGATCGAATATGGATGTACAACCTTAGCAGGGCTACCAAAAATTTCCATACCACCACTAAATGCATGCCTCAATGCAGCTTCAAGACTCCTCTCCGGATCGAGAAAATTCGGCCATATTTCTCCACACCTAAAAGCGTTAAACTTGCTACCGTATGAAGCCAGGATTCATCTAAAAATGGCATGCATTACCCATAAAGCGCTCCACTACAAAACACCGAGATACCTGGCCCAGAAAATTGAGTTATCAGGAGGAAGCAGACCTGCCAGGAGTGCCAAGGGAGATTGCATGCAGAAATTATTCTCCAGAACTATTAGGTACTGGAAGTCCCATTACTCCTTTGATTCCAAGATGTATCCAAATACTTACCTCATATGTCTATTTATATATATTGTTAGGTTAACATTTATGACTGTATATTATCCTACCTAATATCATTGTGAAATGTCTGTTATACAAGATGTATCTCTAAACTACCTCATGTAATGTCAAGCGCTCTGATACCCAGGGGTCACGTTTGCGCTATACAACACTCTTTCTATAAATAAAATAAATAAATATGCCAGTGTACAGAGGGATAGTCAAGAAGGGGACTGGCAAGCCCATCTCACATGGTAGGAGAAGGAGAGTTTAGCTCCACTGACTAGAATCCAAGAGCCAAGGTGTGTGTGTTATATCCACATAGTCCCCCCGAACAGGCAGAAGTTATTGCAACAGGAAAGGACAACGTCCTGGTAATCATGAAGCCAGGGCAGGAGAAGTAGGAACATGTGCCTGCTGATAAATGGCACTTGCGAAATGAATAATACCTGTTTGTTCTCTGTTATTTTAGATCACTGAATGGCATGTTTGTATTCTACTTGCACTTCCTGGAGTGTGTTTGGGCGTGTTTGAGTAGGGCCAGGGGGGACCGACAGTGCTTTACTCGAAGTGGCCAGCCGACAGCTCAGATTGACAGCATTGCTGACTCGACCTGACAACGTGTGGTCCTATCTTGCACAGACAGGCCTCAACAGGTCGTACTTGGAATTTATTTCCATGGCTTAGTAGCTAAACCTTCCCCTTCAATGTACTTCAGCAGTCATTCAATGCCACAAATGCGAGTCAGTGGAGGAAAATTATGTGAGATCTCACCTGTCACGTTATGAGTTTTGCTGATTTTGTCCAGAAACTACTGCTGATACTCAAATACGACTTGAAGGAACTGAATCAAAGATGACATGAGAACAACACATTTTATGCAGAAAGCGAAATGAGAGTCCATGTAAAAATATGCATTACAATAAGACGTGAAATATTTTAATATCTGCTGCCAGTCATTTCAGGCATGTTAAATTGCCTGTAGGGTGGCTATTTTCTTGTGGTAATGTTACATACACGTACACAAATATCACAGGTGGACCGTGTGTCTTTACTGGAATAGGTCAAATGATGTTCTCATTAAATCCAATATCACATGTCCGGAATACGAGAGAGGCTGTTCAACTCAGCGAACATTGTGATTCTGAAGTTTATTTATAAGTCTGAACATATCAGTTAAGCTGCTTCAATAGTAGGAATTCCAGTTCTAACCATTTCTATTTCTAGCAAAACACACAAGATGATGGACGAAAAGTCACTTTGGCAAAATATTTACCCCCAGTCACAGATCTGGGTTTAATCCATCGTTATTTTGCTCTACACGTCACCCCAGTTCAGACATGGCTATATGCAAATCAGTTTTGACCCTGTGCCTCATGGGAACAGTCCAGACCGAACTGCCAAGCCATGTCTTCCCTGGACCAGAATCAAGCATCCTAGGACCTGTCTCTGGCTATCAGCCATCATCAGCCAGGATAGATTGATTCCAGTGGCGTAGTGAGCATGGGACCCATGTCTGGGCATACCCTACCAACATAGGGTGAACAGCAAAACACACAAGATGATGGACGGAATGTTGCACTTTGCCAAAACATTCACCCCCAGTCGCAGATCTGGGTTTAATCCTTTGTTATTTTGCTCATCACGCCACCCAAGTTCAGACATAGCCATATGCAAATCAGTCTTGACCCTGTGCCTCATGGGAACAGTCCAGCCCGAACTGCCAAGCCATGTCTTCCCTGGACCAGAATCAAGCATCCTAGGACTGGTATCTGGCTATCAGCCGTCATCAGCCAGGATAGCTTGACTCCAGTGGCGTAGTGTGCATGGTACCCATGTCTGGGCATACCCTTCCCACTTAGGGCGCACAGCAAAACATACTAGATCATGGATGGAATGTTGCACATTGTTTTGCCATTTATATTTCTAGGGCTGTTAGTGAATTAGCATGTTTGATGGTTAAAAATGTTGCACATTGCCAAAACATTCACCCCCAGTCACAGATCTGGGTTTAATCCTTTGTTATTTTGCTCATCACGCCACCCCAGTCACAGATCTGGGTTTAATCCTTTGTTATTTTGCTCATCACGCCACCCCACTTAAGACATGGCCTTATGCAAATCAGTTTTGACCTTGTGCCTCATGGGAACAGTCCGGACCGAACTGCCAAGCCATGTTTTCCCTGGACCAGAATCAAGCATCCAAGGACCTGTCTCCGGCTATCAGCCGTCATCAGCCAGGATAGATTGATTCTAGTGGCGTAGTGAGCATGGTACCCATGTCTGAGCATACCCTTCCCATATAGGGAGGAACAGCAAAACACACAAGATGATGGACGGAATGTTGCACATTGGCAAAACATTCACCCCAGTCACAGATCTGGGTTTAATCCATCTTTATTTTTCTCACCACACCAACTCAGTTCAGACATGGCCATTTGCAAATCAGTCTTGACCCTGTAACTCATGGGAACAGTCCAGCCCGAACTGCCAAACCATGTTTTCCCTGGACCGGAATCAAGCATCCTAGGACAGGTTTCTGGCTATCAGCCGTCATCAGCCAGGATAGCTTGAATCCAGTGGCGTAGTGAGCACGGGGCCCACTTCTGGGCATACCCTTCCCACATAGGGCGCAAAGCAAACCACACAAGATGATGGACGGAATGTTGCACATTGGCAAAACATTCACCCCGAGTCACAGATCTGGGTTTAATCCATTATTATATTGCTTACCATGCCACCCCAGTTCAGACATGGCCATATGCAAATCCGTCTTGACCCTGTGCCTCATGGAAATAGTCCAGCCTATCTGCCAAGCCATGTCTTCCCTGGGCGGCCAGAATCAAGCATCCTAGGACCGGTCTCTGGCTATGAGTCGTTATCAGCCAGGATAGCTTGACTCCAGTGGCGCAGTGTGCATGGGACCCACGTCTGGGCATACCCTCCCCACATAGGGTGAACAGCAAAACACACAAGATGATAGACAGAACGTTGCACATTGGCAAAACATTCACCCCATTCACAGATATTGGCATATTCCATCGTTATTCCACGCCACCCCAGTTCAGACGTGGCCATATGCAAATCAGTTTTTACCCTGTGCCTCATGGAAATAGTCCAGCCCAAACTGCCAAGCCATGTCTTCCCTGGACCGGAATCAAGCATCCTAGGACCGGTTTCTGGCTATCAGCTATCATCAGCCAGGATAGCTTGAATCCAGTGGTGTAGTGAGCACAGGACCACCGTTTGGGCATACCTTTCTCACAAAGTGCGAACAGCAAAACACACAAGATGATGGACGGAATGTTGCAATTCGGCAAAACATTCACCTCAGTCACAGATCTGGGTTTAATCCATCGTTATTTTGCTCACCACGCCACCCCAGTTCAGACTTGGCCATATGCAAATCAGTCTTGACACTGCAACTCTTGGGAACAGTGCAGCCCGAACTGCCAAGCCATGTTTTCCCTGGACCGGAATCAAGCATCCTAGGACAGGTTTCTGGCTATCAGCCGTCATCAGCTAGGATAGCTTGACTCCAGTGGTGCAGTGTTCATGGGACCCACGTCTGGGCATACCCTTCCCACATAGGGTGAACAGCAAAACACACAAGATGATGGACAGAACGTTTCACATTGGCAAAACATTCACCCGCATTCAGAGATATGGGTTTAATCCATCATTATTTTGTTCACCACGCCACCCCAGTTCAGACATGGCCATATGCAAATCAGTTTTTACCCTGTGCCTCATGGAAATAGTCCAGCCCAAACTGCCAAGCCATGTCTTCCCTGGACCGGAATCAAGCATCCTAGGACCGGTTTCTAGCTATCAGCTATCATCAGCCAGGATAGCTTGAATCCAGTGGTGTAGTGAGCACAGGACCCACGTCTGGGCATACCCTTGCCACAAAGTGCGAACAGCAAAACACACAAGATGATGGACGGAATGTTGAACATTGGCAAAACAGTCACACCCATCACAGATCTGGGTTTAATTCATCATTACTTTGCTCACCACACCACCCCTGTCCAGACATGGCCATATTCAAATCAGTCTTGATCCTGTGCATCATGGGAACAATCCAGCCCGAACTGCCTAGCCATGTCTTCCCTGGACTGTTGTCAAGCATCCTAGGAGGCTAGGACCGGTTTCTGGCTATCAGCTGTCATCCGCCAGGATAGCTTGAATCCAGTGGTGTAGTGAGCATGGGCCCACGTCTGAGCATACCCTTCCCACATAGGGTGAACAGCAAAATACACAAGGTGATGGACAGAATGTTGCACATTGGCAAAACATTCACCTCCAGTCACAGATCTGGGTTTAATCCATAGTTATTTTGCTCACCACACCACCCCAGTTCAGACATGGCAATATGCAAATCCGTCTTGACCCTATACCTCTTGGGAACAGTCCAGCCCGAACTGCCAAGCCATGTTTTCCCTGGAGTGGAATCAAGCATCCTAGGACAGGTTTCTGGCTATCAGCCGTCATCAGCCAGGATAGCTTGACTCTAGTGGCGTAGTGAGCACGGGACCCAGGTCTGGGCATACCTTTCCCACTAAGGGCGAACAGAAAAACATACAAGATCATGGATGGAATGTTGCACATTGTTTTGCCATTTATATTTCTAGGGCTGTTAGTGAATTAGCATGTTTGATGGTTAAAAATATTAATCATACATCATTTGCTGTAGCAGAATTATTATTAGATGTGTGGGGGCAAGAATAGCTATCTTACAGAACAGAGCAGAAATAGATTATTTACTTTTGAAACATGACCACGGATGTTCAGACTTTGAGAATATGTGCTGCCTTAATCTTTCAGAGAATTTCAAATCCATTCAGTCCCACATTGAAGCTTTACACAAGTTAGCTAAAGATGTCAAGCAGGATGTTGAAAGAGGATGGTGGGAGTAGTTGTTTGGGTGGTTGCCGGATTTTGGTAAACTTTGCTCTGTTTTAGTCAGTATAATATTAGCAATATGTAGCTTGATATATTTATGTTGTTGTATCCAGTGTGTGCCTAATCTCTTATCTATGCTTCAAACTCAGACCAAATTGTTATGAGAGCCAATGGTCTACATTTGGAGTGTAATGCTATTAAGAATGATGTATTGACCATTGACTCAATTTGTAATAACTGATTCCATTTTCTATGCAGACTCCATCTTTTTTAACAGACTCCATTTCCTGTGCTCACAAGTAGCTGCAAAGTGGGGAGGGGACATTTTCTCTCTTCACTTGTTTTCGCGCCTCACCGATCAGAGTGAACTGGAACATGTTGTGTGGGATGTGTGCTTGGTAACTTTTAGGGAATGTGTGGAATGTGCAGCTGTGTCTCAGAGTCAAAACACAGTGGCCTGGCCAGCTTCTGTCTTGACCTTGACACAGACCAGTACAGCCAGCTCGGTTTTTCGTAACAGAAGAAAGGAGATGAGCTTTCTATAACGTACGTCTCACGTTGAGTAAAAGGTAATCAAGGTGGAGAATGTTGACAGGTGGATTAGAGCTCACTTGTGGGGTAGACATGCCATCACAAGAAGAATCTGGATTTGAGTCCCGTTCGCAAGTCTTGCCCGGCAGGAGTTGGAAGGATGTTGATTGAACGATTGGTAAGGTGTTACTTACTTTGTGTATATCGTTTCTTAGCTACATGTATATATGCTACATGTTATTCTGGGTTTATGCTCAAGTTACTTGATATTTGGGAGTCTGCATTAACCAATATATATATTTTGCCTTTGTTTTCAAGTAGAGCAGCTGGACATCTGATCCCCAAAAAAGTAAAGCGACACAGCAGGCCCTGGGCATTTCTTCAGAAGCATCTGGACCTTTCATGAAATGCAGTTTGTGCATCATTTCTATGGAAACTGCTTTGTAGGAAAATGACAAATAGATATGGTTTACCTGAGAGATTACTAAAGAAACTGTGTTAGAGGCATATGAATATCAGATATGTTTAATAACTTAACAGAGAGGCTTCCCAAGAACTTTGTCGAATGTTACATATTTGTTAAACACTTTATCTTAATCTTTACCTTTATTCATTCTTCATTCTCAAGTCCAGGGCTGACCAGAAGCGATTTCTTCATAAATATCTGTGAATTGTATAAAAGGCAGTTTGTTATTCATTGTTAATGGAAACTGGGAGTGACATGACATGTTTATTAATTTAACCACAATATTTGCAAAGACCTTTCTCAGATGTTATTTGTAAAAGGCATAATCTTTTAGTGATTCCGGTCAAAGGATGTTACAACATTTAATTTATTATTCACTCAATCGGTACGTTTATATATTTAGAGTGGCGTAATAACCTAGGCCCAAGGGAGTATTTGACACTCCACAATCCAAGTAAAGATGAAACAGGAAAAGATAAACACATTTAAAAGCGGGTAAAACCCTTGCAATATGGCGCCCACTCAATATGCAAGAGCCAGGCACCTCCTGAGAAGTGTCACAAGCATGACTTACAAGGAGATACAATGTGCAGTTTAAAAGAATGCACCTTGCACTGCTGAATTTGTTAATTTGATAAAACCTAACATGTAATATATTAGTCTCAATCCAAGTGGCAGCTTCAGAAAGTAAACAGTGCTCATCAAGATACTGTTTACCTTTTGCTCTTGGAGTGGGCACTGAATATTTTTAAAAGTGGCCGGACATAGTACTTGCCATGTCTGTGAATCTGGCATCTTCCATGGCGATTACTTGGGGTCCCCGCCCCCCCAAGACAATTATGAGCAAATGGGGCAAGATAGTGCATTTTAAGTTTGCTAAAAAGCCAGAGGCTCTGAGAAAGCACTCATTAAATATTCAAGTCATTCATGTTGTGCCAGGCCAACTTAACCTGACTCTCCTAAGACTTCATGCCATTTCTTCATAATTCGCTGGGGTGCTCTCATATGTCAAAAATTACCCAGATTGTGCCAGGAGCAGCATATCTTCATGGGTGCATCCCATGCTGTGAGCGTCTCTTTAGCCAAAAAATGACACACAGTATGCCACTACTAGAAGGTTTCCATTTGTAGTGTCCATATAACATGGGTGGTGACCCTAAGGTCAAATATATTCTCAGGGTCAGCGTTTTGTTCTGAATGCCCCCTCCTACATACCATGCCTGTACTCTTTTATGCCATACATTACTTTCAATATGTCAGGAGCTTCAAACAGGTGCCCCACTGGAAGAATGTTCTCAGGTATTCCAGTGGCAGCAGTTTCCGAGGTGCCCCTATGCCAAGAATTGCATTCAGTATTTTAGCGCCAAAATTATGCCATGGTTGGCCCTCCCTTAAGGCAAGAATTAACCTCAGTTTGCCAGGGCAAAGGGCACACTTGCAAGCAAAACACCTCTTTTGCACTCATTCACATTCACATTTCTGATCATTCATTGTCCCTTACTTGCACTAGCTCATTCACTGCTACTCTCATTCTGCGCACACTCCCTCACACTCATACTCATTCATTCTCACCCACATACTCGCTTTTGTGCAATCACTCTCTCTCTAACTCACTTATTCTCGCTCACCGACTCGCCCATACTCACTGACTTGTAGGGGTGCATATATTAAAAACAAAAATAGCGCCATGCAGCACAGCAACCAAATTTGCTATTTTGCATTGAGGTACTGAAAGAGAGCATTGCAAACTCAAATATACTAAGATCTGGCACTGATGTTCCCTTTACCAGCCCTAAAACACAACCAGCCTAGCAGCACACATATTCATTTGCACGATGTTGTACACATGATGTCAACCATGGGTTTTGTATTTGTAGGGTTACTTTCTAGTACAAATACTATGCCTAGACAAACCTTAAAACTTTTCTCCATTACATATGTGTTGTACAGTGCAGCACACTTGCAAAAAGTTGAAGGAAATTAAAATATTTTTCAAACTTAACGCCTTCTCCAAGTGCGCATGCTTGGGAAAGTTGGAAACTTTCTCAAGCATGCGCACTGTAAGTTCCCAAGCGGGACCCAGGGGTACTTGTTTGCTGCCACAGCCCGGGTTTAGAAAGGCCGACAGGGCAAGCAGCAAATATGCCTCCGTAGCCAATCCTGGCGCTGCATGCAGTGCCAGGATTGGATGGTCCACCGGCGCAGCATCCCATTGGATGCCGCGCTTGGGGGTGAAGTCTGTCGCTGGCTCCCGTACAGTGTTTGTCTAGCTGTCGCCCTGATTGGGACCCATCGAAATCTTCTGGGGCGCGGGGGAGCACTTAATGGATTATAGCGACTTTCATGAGACCGAAAAAAGGAACCCGGAAACTGTCATATGGCTCATAAATTCAGAAGGCGAATTCAAATATTCACCAAAGCAACACATCTCTGTCATGCCAACTCCGGTGAGTCGAGGGAAATTGTGGCTGCAGAGAAGGTACGGGTTACCCTACTACCAGCAAACAAGAGTGGCAAGCTTGATTTTTTTTTCAGGACTCTTTTCGCTAAATGCAAATATCGATTGCAGGGCCGAGAGACACAGAACGGGTACGTTTCTGTGGGTCTCTGAATCAGTGTTAGGTTCCAGAAAGTAAAAGTGTGCACAGTGTGTAGTGGGGATGCTCAGTGATACGTTACATCGCCTGCACTGACAACCATTGTGCATACTCGGGTCCCAGCGCTGCAGTTTGGGAACCACACGAGGAGGGAAGCTATAACACAGACCAAGCTGCCTGTCTTTATTTTATTTGTGTTCTTTTTATTTGAAATGTGTGAAATAAAAAACGCGCCCAGAGCCCCGTTAATCAACGTTCCTTTTCCATAAACATGAAAGGGAGAGGAGACCGTCGCCAGGCAACAACCCTCAAACCATCAGTTGTAGGAGAGACATGCGAGGGTCCCCTGTTCTATCACCACTAGGACCCCCAGCAGCATTCCCTCATGTGGACTGCACTGATGATGTCAACGGCTGTCGCCGTGGCAACAGGCGCTGTGATGTCATTGCTACATGTGGAGGACGAAGGCCCTTCCAGGAAGGGTGCATTCTAGAGCACTGGATGAGGGGCACAGGAGTTTAGCGATGCTGGTTTAGATGAGACAGCCACAAAGTCACGGTGACACTTTTGACGCACCGCCCAGACCGCACCATTATTATTCACAATCATGCCACGTTAAAAAACATGCTTTACAAACTACGCACCACAGACATGGCAGCCTCTTACTCGAGCACCTGGGTGCACTTCGGCGCCTTGTCTGGTGCATGAGGCGCTAGAGACATACTACACTAATTAGTACTACCTGCCCATGTTCCAGTGCCGTGTCCAGCAGTGAGGATGGGTGGTGGAGGAAAAGAGGATTGATAGTCGGCTGACCCCTGACAATTAGGCACTAGCTAGGGGCGCAGTGAGTCATTTTTTAGCAGCTAACTATGAGTATCAGAAAGGGAACAAAGGGAGAACAAGACAGAAAGGTACAGCGAGAAAGTGGAAGCGAAAAAGCAAGAAAACAAGCAGAGGCGCTTTGAACGAAGAAATGAGAGTAAGGTAAGGTAATGGAGGAAGTGTGAAAGGAAAGTACGGTGAAAGGATGAATGGAAAGATGGAAAATTAAGTGGGAAGGAATAGAGTGCTGAATGAATGAGAGGATAAAAAGATCGAAGTGAGAAAGAAGAGTTAAATTCAAAGGCACAGCGTGAGCGAGAATGCCATTGCGAACCCTAGAACTCTCTTTCACTATCACTCCTTTTATCACTCACTGGGTTGTTTCTGAACTTTTCTTTTAATACATCTCAACCTTATTTTAACTTCTGTCATTCTTTTTTCATGTGTGCTCGCTCGCTACGGTGCTGTGTGCAAATCACTTCGCGCCCCACCACTTTGACATTTGTCACCCACTGCCCCTGCCCTAGGGGTAGCATTACTTTCATACGAAAGACTTGGCACCTCAGCTGAGACCCGAGGAGTTGCGCCAATGACCAGTTACTGCCACCCAGTGGTCGAAATGGGGAAAAAAAAGTAGGGGAACTGTGGGTGAAGAATCAGGGGGCGGGAATAACCGAAGATTGAATCAATGGGCCGAGTCAGGGGTGTGGCTAGAAATAGCAAAACATACCAATTTTTAGTACGTTTAGCATTTCACTGATTAGTTACAGCTTATAACGTTATTTAATTAAAACAATGGATAAACATGTTTATTTGCGGTTTAATTCAGGAAAAAGCAAACACTCATAGGGACTACAGGTTTTAATAAAGCGTGTGAAATATAAGCAGGAACATGTTACCTTAATGCGTTTACTCTCATTGTTCAGAAATCCATGATTATTTTTTGTCTCAAACATTGAGGTCATGAATACAGGGCTCTTCCTGTACACATGTGTTAAGCAGGGCTCAGAAGAGAAAGGGACTCTTCAGGAGAATCTAGACTCACGAAAACCCACAAAGACTCCTTTATATTCATGTCAGCAAGCTAGCTACTCAATCATAATATAGCAAAAAGAACAACTGGTGGACAGAATGCAGAACAATATCATACATTCCCCCAGTACAGAGATCTGGGCCTAAATCCATTGTTTCTTTGCTCACCATGCCATTCCAGTTAGGACTCAGCCATATGCAAATCAGTCTTGATCCTGGACCCAATGCGAGAAGTCCAGCCCGAACTGCCAGGCCAGGTCCTCCCTGGACTGGAAACAAGCATCCTAGGACCGGTTTCGTGCTTTCAGCCCTCATCAGCCAGGATAACTTGATTCCAGTGGCATGGAGAGCACAGGACTCATGCCTGAGCATACCTGTCTCACTCGGGGTGACAAATGCAAAAAGAACAATTGATGGACAGAATGCAGAACAATGTTATACATTCACCCCAGTTCAGAGATCTGAGCTTAAATCCATTGTTTTTTGCTCACCATGCCATTCCAGTTTGGACCCAGCCATATGCAAATCAGTCTAGATTCTGCGCCCAATGGGAACAGTCCAGCCCGAACTGCCAGGCCATATGTATTCAAGTGTCCTTTTATTCGGGAAGTGAAAACAAAGCAGTACCCACTGAACTATGCACATAACATATTGCTCTTTGATATGCATGGTATATCTTCTTTGCAGCAGGCATATTACCCCTCTGCACTACCTTGGATGAGTAAAACAGCCACTAGACAAAACATGCTCCCATCTCTCTCCAGCAGGTACATTGATCACCAAAGTTATATTGGCACTTGTATTGTTGACCGAAACCTGCTGAATATACAAAGAACTTTGCAGTGTTTATAAATCTCCTGCACTTGTACAAAACTCGTCCCCCCAAACTAAACTGGCCCCTACCCTTCAAGTCGCCCTGGGAAACGCCTGCTCCTGCCCTTTCACTGCTCCTGTCCAGTCAGTACTCCTGCTCATGCTCGATCAACACTCCTGCTTCATCAATTCCCCTGCCCGCTCCCTTCTCCTGGCCCATCACTTCTCATACCCGTCACTTCTCCTGCCCTGTTCACTGCTCCTGCCCTGTTCACTGCTCCTGCCCTGTTCACCGCTCCTGCCCTGTTCACCGCTCCTGCCCTGTTCACCGCTCCTGCCCCTTTCACCGCTCCTGTCTGTTCACCGCTCCTACCCGGTCACTGCTCCTGCCTAATCACCACTCCTGCCCCGTCACCTCTCCTGCCCCGTCACCTCTCCTGCCCCGTCATGTCACCTGCCCGTCACTTCCCCTGTCCCAGTCACTTCTTTTGTCCCAGTCACTTCTCCTGTCCCGTCACTTCTCCTGTCCCATCACTTCTCTTTCTCCTGTCTCGTCACTTTTCCTGTCCCGTCACTTCTCCTATCCCGTCACTTTTCCTGCACCGTCCCCTGCCCCGTTCACTGCTCCTGCCCCGTTCACTGCTCCTGCCCGGTTACCACTCCTGCTCATGTCTAATCACTGCTCCTGCCCCATTACTTCTACTGCTTCGTCACTTCTCCTGCCCGTCACCTCCCCTGCCCCGTCACCTCTCCTGCCCCGTCACCTCTCCTGCCCCGTCACCTCTCCTGCCCCATCACTTCTGCGTCACTTCTCCTGTCCGGTAGCTTCTCCTGCCCAGTAGCCTCTCCTGCTCAGTCACCTCTCCTTTCCTGTTGCCTCTCTTGCCCCGTCACTGCTCCTGACCCGTCACTTTTCCTGCCTCGTCTCATTTCCCACCCCATCACTTTTCCTGCCCCGTCACCGCTCCTGCCCGTTCACTGCTCCTGCCCGTTCACTGCTCCTGTCCGGTCAGCACCTGTCCCATCATGTCACCACTCGTGCCCTAGTACCTCTCCTTTCCTGCCGCTCCTGTCACCTCTTCTGTCCGGTCTCTGCTCCTCCCCAATTAACAATGTGTACAACATTAACAAATTACACAAGATGTCAAGTTCCCCACGTACTCTGTCTGGAGAAAGCTCCTCTGTAATCACTAACTCCGATCTCACTGGCACTGATATGCTAAAGGCAGAGGGCGAGCTCATTGTCATTCGAAAGGGGGTAATCAGCCTCAATCGGAATGACAATGGGCCTGCCCTCTATCTTTGCGAGCTCAGGGGGCGCGGGGGCTGCTGCAGCCTCTGGAGTTCACAGAGAAGTGTGAGCAGCCCCTGGAATCTAATGAAAAATAGTGATCGTCTTTAAGTCGGACTATTCTTGCCGTTCCGGGATGTTTTTTTGAAAGTAAGAAGTAGGGGAATGGACTGAAATAATTTTTTGAAGTAGGGGCACGCCGTGCCCTTCCGTTCCCGCCCACTTCTACCACTGCTGCCACCCATTATAAAGCAAGGAGCAGAGTTTACACTTCCCTTGTGTGGGGGCGGTTGGGCTGGGGGTGACTTAGTAGCATGTTGGGGTACATGCTTGTGGTGGGGCGTTTCCACGGGTTCTGCATGGGCTGTACATTTCCGGTTACACTTTGAAAATATCCGGCTGCACTACTACCAATTTCACCTCTCAACCTCTAAACCCCCTCTCTCTCACACATGAACACACACACATTTTCTCAAAGACATTTTTAACCTTTTCTGAAGTTGTCTATCACACACATTCTCACGCACACGTTCTCTCAAACACACGCACCCAAGTTCTCTCACCACATATTTCTCTCACACATTTCTCACACAAGCTTTCAGATGGGTTCCCTTCTCTCACAGACACTGTTTAACACTCTCTCTCGGACCCGCCTCCCTCATGCACACTCTCAGTCTGCCCTGTCTGTGCGTTGCATCCCTTGTGACCTTGGACATATTGAACAGGTGCAGCACAGGGGCTGCTTCAATTAACATCATAATTCATATTACAGTTGCACTTAGGACATATTAGGATTGTTATAACAGGATAAACTTCAGCTGGTGGTAAAAGTGCAGAATATCAATCAGGGAATAGAAAATGTACTTCTGTCTAACACAGTAGTTGACACAAGGCGGCTAGTATGATATAACAAGCATTTGCAAAGCAATAGGTCTCACATTTACAAGAGCTTGAACTATTGCTGTTGTGAATGACAATGTCTCTTATTTATGAGTTGGTTTTGAACACTTAAATAAAATGCATTGTCATTTTCAATGCCAGGAGCCTAAACTCACGCAAATGTGAGACCTATTGCATTGCAAATGCTTGTTTTACTTGCAGTTTATAACTTAAAATCCTAACTTCGAACCGTGAGCTAGTAACTGTAATCTAAGAGCTGCATGCAAACTGCCAAGGTGTTGATGAGAGTATTATGCATTTTTACCATCTTTCATTATCCTAATGTTGGAAAAAATGGTTCATTTGGATAGAGATCAGTTCTGATGATTTAAGAGAGCCCACGGCCAGGTTGTTACATTTTAAATTCTGAGTTTGTGCTTCTCCAGACCAAGCACTCTTAAACTATGATTGATTGTCTCTGTTTATTGTGTGTGAGGTAAAGTGCTCTGAAACCCTACACTGGTATGAGAGGTGCTGTAAACCTAATGGACTGCATCTGAGAGAGAGTGGTTACAGAGGGTTGAGGGGCCCCGTTGAAGGGTGGTATTTATTTATTTTATTTATTTATTTTATTTTTTATTTATGCATTTTTATATAGCGCAGACTTTACCCGAAGGCGTCAGAGTGCTTCACATTAGGAACAGAAATGAAACATAATGAGAAACATTACAAAAGAGCAGATTACTAAAACATACGTTACTTACATAAGGTAATAGTGACAATTGTGAGCAAACAAAAAAACATGAGGTAGTAAAAATTGTGAGCAACCAAAAATACATGAGGTAATAAAGGTAATAATGACAATTGTGAGCAAACAAAATACTTGAGGTAGTAAAAATTGTGAGCAACCAAAAATACATGAGGTAGTAAAGGTAATAGTGACAATTGTAGGCAAACAAAATACTTGAGGTAGTAAAAATTGTGAACAACCAAAAATACATGAGGTAGTCAAAAGTGCACAAGAGGAAAAGTGACAAGTGGGCAGTTATATGAGAAAACAGAGTATAATTTGAGGTATAATACTGCAATAAGTGCTGGCACAAGAACAGGCGTTACGTAGGCAAGGTGGCCCTTGTGCAAGTATCAAAGGTAAAAACATGTGAGAGGTAGCAACCGTGTGTTACATGGGCAAAGTGTAGTGTGCATGTTACAAAAAGGGCACCGAACACAAGTACATGGAGAATACTGCAAAAAGGCAGACACTCCCACCACAGGAAAACACTGGGAAGGCACTCCCATGGTCATGGAAAGTAGAAAATATCAGTAGTGGGGAGTCTTCCTCCAAATAGCAAGAGGACGTGAATTACTTTTGGAGGTGAGGGAGGCCAAGGCAGAGGGGGCTAAAGCCGGCCCTGGCTTCACACTGTGGAGCTGCTAGGTGCTGACGTGTATCTCATGAATATGTGTCGGTTCTGTTGGAATGTTAGGGGAGGAGGTGCGTGAAGGACGTGCGTGCTCCCTGCTTGCCCCTGTTCGAATCGCGTCTCTGACTCTCACAATCTGGTCTGAGCTGCACATGACAGCCCTAAACAGGGCCGGCGCTAGGCATGGGCAGTGTGGGCAGCGGCCCAGGGCCTCGCCTAAACGTGATAAAACAACATAATTGCTATCAAGCATTTGCCGAGATATCTCACTGTCTTCTAGCTCGTTGCAGGTGATTGATGGCTCTGTTTCTGTGGAAAAATGTTTTCCTTCCAGACCGCCCCCTTACTTTGATTGCAGGTGCCAGGTAAAGGTGAGTAATCTGACCGAAAGTGAGCAGAAAGGATGGCTCTTAATGTACTACATGCTCCAATGAGATAAAGTAGCCTTTGAAACTAGTGTATCATTGTCCTGACAAGATGGTTGAAATTTGATGGAGCTAAAGAGGCCTTTTCCTGGGTGTTGCTTGTCTTCTTCTGTGTTTAAGAATAATGTCACAGATAAAATACTCACTGCCACTGCAAACATGATGTGTTCATTATCAAATACTAACAATAATTCTGGTAACATCATCCCCCAAATCTGACTATCCTTCATGAAGAGGTGGCCGAAGGGCTAGAGCTTCGGCACTGAGGGTTAGGGGCCAGATGTGCTGTTCCTAATAGCAGTGAGTAGGAATGTGACTTACCTCATGATTGAGGTAGGTCGCAAACTGCAACTCACAATGATTAGAGGCCTTCACAGGGATGGTGGCCTGTGTGGACAGGAGAACACCATCCCTGCGATTGTTTTTTAATACAGCAATATATTATTAATGCAGCCTGTATTCTTTAGAGGAGACAGAACTGTGTTTAAAAAGAGCAGCTCTCTGTTCTTTTATTTACTTGTGATATGGCCGTGATCCCCTGGACTACTGCCTACTCTTTACAAACTTCTTTTTACCATTTCTGACTCTGAAAATGCGCTTAGTGCATAAAAAAGGTGCTTAAAAAAGCAGCATGTGCATGTGTTGTAATCTTACTAATTCTCATGTAAAGTGCTATGATGCCCTTGGGCCAAGTTTGCGCTTTATACAACTGCACAAAAAATAACAATAATGAAGTTTACGTCCTCACCCCCATGGTTAACACACACTCTTCCAGCCCTACATCCACAGCTGCCTGTGTAATGTACAGTGCGTCGATATGTAGCCTATTAACGCATACTTTAATTCATCCTTTGTTGAGTGACTCAAAGACTTAAGATCCTTGAAAGTCTAGCTTTGTATTGACCCACCTGCCCAAACAGTCCCTGTGTTTAGAGTTTCTTTACTGAATGTTACGGCTGGATCAAGATAGGACATCAAGAAAAACAATGATTTATGGCCATTTGGGTGCCCAGCAAATCTGGAAATGTGCAAAATGGACTGTATTCACACAAGTTCTGTTGTGTAGATACACATGAGCTCTGGTGCTAAAGATATCCCGTGGGCATACCTAGGGAGCAGATTCCATGCACTTATCACTACTGTCTTAATGACCTCAAAATGCTGCTAACCAACCTTCTGATTGGGCTGGGCTAGACTATTCACAAAAATAGCAAAACGCATTCATTTATTAGAATGATCAAATAATATGCAAGTAATCACCTCAGTAAATTTGCATTCTACATATTCCAGGGCACCCCTCATCATGGACAGATGTTGTGACATCTGCGCCAGTTGAACATGTTGTTACACCCAGGTAGGCCCACTTCAGGAAGGGCTCATGACTATCTTAAGTGTAGAGGAGTAAGGGGGTGTAGTGGTGAACTTCTGCGGACTCCCTGAAGCCACCTTGCAGCACTGCCCTACGTCAAAGTGAAGGGGCAGGATGCATTACATTTATCCAATATAAACCATTCTTGTCCTTTCCCCCAGTGCTGGTCTCTTTTCAGCAGCCTACCGCCAAAGCAGAAAGGACCACATTCCTGTACAACAAGAATCCTAGCAGGCTTTATCCTCTTTGTATGTGTACTTGCAGAATGCAGCACACATGAAAAGACGAAAAAAGTAGGGGTGGCGGAATTTGCGTAGTCGTGCCTTGCAAAGCTCCAGGAAACAGTAAAAAATCTCCACGAGCACACAGAAATTTCACGAACACGCAAAATTGCTAGTTCGCAATAATTTTTTCCTGTTTGCAAATGTTGTTTCCGTGCTCAGGGGAAATATCTTGCAAACACACATTTTGAGAACGGGAACAAGCAAAGAATTCCGCAAAGCCACAGAACGCAGAATTTTGGGCAATTTCACGTGGAACGTAATTACCCAAATTCTGCAAAATCAGCTGGCGGAACAGAATACTTACCTCATATGTCTATTTATATATATTGTTAGGTTAACATTTATGACTGTATATTATCCTACCTAATATCAATGTGAAATGTCTGTTATAAAAGATGTATCTCTAAACTACCTCATGTAATGTCAAGCGCTCTGATACCCAGGGGTCACGTTTGTGCTATACAACACTCTTTCTATAAATAAAATAAATAAATATGCCAGTGTACAGAGGGATAGTCAAGAAGGGGACTGGCAAGCCCATCTCACATGGTAGGGTAAGGAGGGTTTAGCTCCACTGACTAGAATCCAAGAGCCAAGGTGTGTGTGTTATATCCACATAGTCCCCCCGAACAGGCAGAAGTTATTGCAACAGGAAAGGACAACATCCTGGTAATCATGAAGCCAGGGCAGGAGAAGTGGGAACATGTGCCTGCTGATAAATGGCACTTGCGAAATGAATAATACCTGTTTGTTCTCTGTTATTTTAGATCACTGAATGGCGTGTTTGTATTCTACTTGCACTTCCTGGAGTGTGCTTGGGCGTGTTTGAGTAGGGCCGGGAGGGACCGACAGTGCTTTACTCGAAGTGGCCAGCCGACAGCTCAGATTGACAGCATTGCTGACTCGACCTGACAACGTGTGGTCCTATCTTGCACAGACAGGCCTCAACAGGTCGTACTTGGAATTTATTTCCATGGCTTAGTAGCTAAACCTTCCCCTTCAATGTACTTCAGCAGTCATTCAATGTCACAAATGCGAGTCAGTGGAGGAAAATTATGTGAGATCTCACCTGTCACGTTATGAGTTTTGCTGATTTTGTCCAGAAACTACTGCTGATACTCAAATACGACTTGAAGGAACTGAATCAAAGATGACGTGGGAACAAAACATTTTATGCAGAAAGCGAAATGAGAGTATATGTAAAAATATGCATTACAATAAGACGTGAAATATTTTAATATCTGCTGCCAGTCATTTCAGGCATGTTAAATTGCCTGTAGGGTGGCTATTTTCTTGTTGTAATGTTACATACACGAACACAAATATCACAGGTGGACCGTGTGTCTTTACTAGAATAGGTCAAATGATGTTCTCATTAAATCCAATATCACATGTCCGGAATACGAGAGAAGCTGTTCAACTCAGCGAACATTGTGATTCTGAAGTTTATTTATAAGTCTGAACATATCAGTTAAGCTGCTTCAATAGTAGGAATTCCAGTTCTAACCATTTCTATTTCTAGCAAAACACACAAGATGATGGACGAAATGTCACATTGGCAAAATATTTACCACCAGTCACAGATCTGGGTTTAATCCATCGTTATTTTGCTCTACACGCCACCCCAGTTCAGACATGGCTATATGCAAATCAGTTTTGACCCTGTGCCTCATGGGAACAGTCCAGACCGAACTGCCAAGCCATGTCTTCCCTGGACCAGAATCAAGCATCCTAGGACCTGTCTCTGGCTATCAGCCATCATCAGCCAGGATAGATTGATTCCAGTGGCGTAGTGAGCATGGGACCCATGTCTGGGCATACCCTTCCAACATAGGGTGAACAGCAAAACACACAAGATGATGGACGGAATGTTGCACTTTGCCAAAACATTCACCCTCAGTCACAGATCTGGGTTTAATCCTTTGTTATTTTGCTCATCACGTCACCCCAGTTCAGACATAGCCATATGCAAATCAGTCTTGACCCTGTGCCTCATGGGAACAGTCCCGCCCGAACTGCCAAGCCATGTATTCCTGGACCGGAATCAAGCATTCTAGGACCGATTTCTGGCTATTAGCCGTCATCAGCCAGGATAGCTTGAATCCAGTGGAGTAGTGAGCACGGGACCCATGTCTGGGCATACCCTTTCCACATCGGGCGAACAGCAAACCTCACAAGATGCTGGACGGAATGTTGCACATTGGCAAAACATTCACCCCCAGTCACAGATCTGTGTTTAATCCATTGTTATTTTGCATACCACGCCACCCCAGTTCAGACATGGCCATAAGCAAATCAGTCTTGACCCTGTGCCTCATGGAAATAGAGTTCAACAAAAAGAGAGGTAGGGAGAAAGCCAAAACACTCTTAGTCCCCAAGTATATCATACATAACAAGAAAAGAGCTGCTGAATTCTCCCTTTTTATTTCCTAAGGGTGTGCCGATTTTGCCACCATCCCCTCCCGAGGTCCATGGTGTGATACTTTCTCACCATTCAAGTGAGAATATTTTTAATCCCGTTTACCTATTCTGATATTGAGTGCCGGGGGCCACTGGCCATTTGGTCCATTGATCCCTTCATGCACACGTGCCACGCTGGGTCACTGTTAAGTGTTTATCGCCTTTGGCTATTGATCGACTAAGCACTTATTTACCCACTCTTGGCGCAGAGTAATACCCACTCCCAGGTTGGGTGTTTAATTTACCGCTATTTAATAGTGTGCTTTTAATGACCAGAGCACAAAGTCACCTATCTACCTTGATACTGCTGATATACCTCTGAAAAGAGAAACCTAATTGTATGTTTGTCTCTTCATGTGTGTGTTTGTTTTTTCTCTACAGGTGCATTCTAATTTTTGTGGTCTCCTTAATTGAGAGTACCTTAAAGGAAATTATTTAATCCTCTTTTTTTGAACTTTTTTACCTTTTCACTTTCACGTCCCTAGGTTAGGGTGGGCCTTAGCGTGCCCATACTGCCGGGGTTTAGTCCACTACAGGTCCTGATGAATGCCAGGTAATTCAAAACCAACATTGGCAGAAACATGTTGACCCACTTATAACTTTATTGGAAACAGACAAACATTTATTTGGTTTATTTTCCACCACATGTGCTTTTAATTTGTCCTATTCATCAAGTAATAAATCCATTTTTTTATGCAATTAAGACATTTTTAATCCCACTACCAACTTTAATCCCACTACTAACACTATCACACAGCCCTCACGCTTCACATTACCCTCTCCGCAGTAAATCTGGCGTTGAAGCACACTGGGGTGCCCTTCGGCCACTCCCAGTGGGGCCCGATGATGAAGCATGTCACCAACCAGGTTGGTGAGTGAGGGCTTTCTATACAAACCAAATTAGTGTTGTACTTCTTTTTTGCTCTGGCTTTGGTACCTCATGGAAATAGTCCTGCCAGAACTGCCAAGCCATGTCTTCCCTGGACCAGAATCAAGCATCCTAGGACTGGTCTCTGGCTATCAGCCGTCATCAGCCAGGATAGCTTGACTCCAGTGGCGTAGTGTGCACAGGACCCACTTCTGGGCATACCCTTCCCACTTAGGGCGCACAGCAAATCACACTAGATGATGGACGGAATGTTGCACATTGCAAAAACATTCACCCCCAGTCACAGATCTGGGTTTAATCCTTTGTTATTTTGCTTACCATGCCACCCCACTTAAGACATGGCCTTATGCAAATCAGTTTTGACCTTGTGCCTCATGGGTACAGTCCGGACCGAACTGCCCAGCCATGTTTTCCCTGGACCAGAATCAAGCATCCAAGGACCTGTCTCTGGCTATCAGCCGTCATCAGCCAGGATAGATTGATTCCAGTGGCGTAGTGAGCATGGTACCCATGTCTGGGCATACCCTTCCCATATAGGGAGGAACAGCAAAACACACAAGATGATGGACGGAATGTTGCTCATTGCCAAAACATTCACCCCCAGTAACAGATCTGGGTTTAATCCTTTGTTATTTTGCTCAACCCGAGTTCAGACATGGCCATATGCAAATCAGTCTTGATCCTGTACCTCATGGGAACAGTCCATCCCGAACTGCCAAGCCATGTATCCCTGGACTGGAATCAAGCATTCTAGGTTTCTGGCTATCAGCCAGGATAGCTTGAATCCAGTGGCGTAGTGAGCACAGGACCCACGTCTGGGCATACCCTTCCCACATAGGGCGCAAAGCAAACCACACAAGATGATGGGCAGAATGTTGCACATTGGCAAAACATTCACCCCAGTCACAGATCTGGGTTTAATCCATCTTTATTTTTCTCACCACACCAACCCAGTTCAGACATGGCCATATGCAAATCAGTCTTGACCCTGTAACTCTTGGGAACAGTCCATCCCGAACTGCCAAACCATGTTTTCCCTGGACCGGAATCAAGCATCCTAGGACAGGTTTCAGGCTATCAGCCGTCATCAGCCAGGATAGCTTGAATTCAGTGGCGTAGTGAGCACGGGCCCACTTCTGGACATACTCTTCCCACATAGGGCGCAAAGCAAACCACACAAGATGATGGACGGAATGTTGCACATTGGCAAAACATTCACCCCGAGTCACAGATCTGAGTTTAATCCATTATTATATTGCTTACCATGCCACCGCAGTTCAGACATGGCCATATGCAAATCCGTCTTGACCCTGTGCCTCATGGAAATAGTCCAGCCTATCTGCCAAGCCATGTCTTCCCTGGGCCAGAATCAAGCATCCTAGGACCGGTCTCTGGCTATGAGTCGTCATCAGCCAGTATAGCTTGACTCCAGTGGCGCAGTGTGCATGGGACCCACGTCTGGGCACACCCTCCCCACATAGGGTGAACAGCAAAACACACAAAATGATGGACAGACCGTTGCACATTGGCAAAACATTCACCCCATTCACAGATATTGGTTTATTCCATCGTTATTTGTTCACCACGCCACACCAGTTCAGACATGGCCATATGCAAATCAGTTTTTACCCTGTGCCTCATGGAAATAGTCCAGCCCAAACTGCAAAGCCATGTATTTCCTGGACCGAAATCAAGCATCCTAGGACCAGTTTCTGGCTATTAGCTATCATCAGCCAGGATAGCTTGAATCCAGTGGTGTAGTGAGCACAGGACCACCGTTTGGGCATACCTTTCCCACAAAGTGCGAACAGCAAAACACACAAGATGATGGACGGAATGTTGCAATTTGGCAAAACATTCACCGCCAGTCACAGATCTGGGTTTAATCCATCGTTATTTTGCTCACCACGCCACCCCAGTTCAGACACGCAATATGCAAATCCATCTTGACCCTGTACCTCTTGGGAACAGTCCAGCCCGAACTGCCAAGCCATTTGTTCCCTGGAGTGGAATCAAGCCTCATAGGACAGGTTTCTGGCTATCAGTACAGCCAGCTCGGTTTTTTGTAACAGAAGAAAAGAGGTGAGATTTCTATAACATTCGCCTCACGTTGAGTAAAAGGTAATCAAGGTGGAGAATGTTGACAGGTGGATTAGAGCTCACTTGTGGGGTAGACATGCCATCACAAGAAGAATCTGGATTTGAGTCCCGTTCGCAAGTCTTGCCCGGCAGGAGTTGGAAGGATGTTGATTGAACGATTGGTAAGGTATTACTTACTTTGTGTATATCGTTTCTTAGCTACATGTATATATGCTACACGCTATTCTGGTTTTGTGCTCAAGTTACTTGATATTTGGGAGTCTGCATTAACCGATATATATTTTGCCTTTGTTTTCAAGTAGAGCAGCAGGACATCTGATCCCCAAAAAAGTAAAGCGACACAGCAGGCCCTGGGCATTTCTTCAGAAGCATCTGGACCTTTCATGAAATGCAGTTTGTGCAACATTTCTATGGAAACTGCTTTGTAGGAATATCACAAATAGATATGGTTTACCTGAGAGATTACTAAAAAAACTGTGCTAGAGGCATATGACTATCAGATATGTTTAATAATTTAACAGAGAGGCTTCCCAAGAACTTTGTCGACTGTTACATATTTGTTAAACACTTTATCTTAATCTTTACCTTTATTCATTCTTCATTCTCAAGTACAGGGCTGGCCAGAAGCCATTTCTTCATAAATATCTGTGAATTGTTTAAAAGGCAGTTTGTGAGTCATTGTTAATGGAAACTGGGAGTGACTTGACATGTTTATTGATTTTACCACAATATTTGCAAAGACCTTTCTCAGATGTTATTTGTAAAAGGCATAATCTTTTAGTGATTCCGGTCAAAGGATGTTACAACATTTAATTTATTATTCACCCAATCGGTACGTTTATATATTTAAAGAGTGGCGTAATAACCTAGGCCCAAGGGAGTATTTGACACTCCACAATCCAAGTAAAGATGAAACAGGAAAAGATAAACACATTTAAAAGCGGGTAAAACCCTTGCAATATGGCGCCCACTCAATATGCAAGAGCCAGGCACCTCCTGAGAAGTGTCACAAGCATGACTTACAAGGAGATACAATGTGCAGTTTAAAAGAATGCACCTTGCACTGGTGAATTTGTTAATTTGATGCATGAAAGCATGTCACCTGGTTTGGTGAGTGATGGGAATCCGAAAATGTTATGAATATTGTTTCTGGGTACTTATATGTTGTGGCAGTCCTTATCGGGAGAAAAACATAAGGGTCTCTATTATTGTGTAGACTCAGATATTTTTGTGTGCGCACCTCCTGAGAAGTGTCACAAGCATGACTTACAAGGAGATACAATGTGCAGTTTAAAAGAATGCACCTAGCACTGCTGAATTTGTTAATTTGATAAAACCTAACATGTCATATATTAGTCTCAATCCAAATGGCAGCTTCAGAAAGTAAACAGTGCTCATCAAGATACTGTTTACCTTTTGCTCTTGGAGTGGGCACTGGATATTTTTAAAAGTGGCCAGACATAGTACTGGCCATGTGTGTGAATCTGGCATCTTCTATGGCGATTACTGGGGGTCTACCCCCCCCCAAGACAATTATGAGCAAATGGGACAAGATAGTGCATTTTAAGTTTGCTAAAAAGCCAGAGGCTCTGAGAAAGCACTAATTAAATATTCAAGTCATTCATGGCGTGCCAGGCCAACTTAACCTGACTCTCCTAAGAGTTGACGCCATTTCTTCATAATTCGCTAGGGGTGCTCTCATATGTCAAAAATTATGTAGATTGTGCCAGGACCAGCATGTCTTCATGGGTGCATCCCATGCTGTGAGCGTCCCTTTGGCACAAAAATTACATATCGTATGCCACTACTAGAATGTTTCCATTTGTAGTGTCCATATAACATTGGTGGTGACCCTTAGGTTAAATATATTCTCTGGGTCAGCGTTTTGTTCTGAATGCCCCCTCCTACATACCATGCCTGGACTCCTTTATGCCATAAATTACTTTCAACGTCTCAGGAGCTTCAAACAGGTGCCCCAGTGGAAGAATTTCTCAGGTATTCCAGTGGCCGCAGTTTCCGCAGGTGCCCCTATGCCCTGAATTACATTCAGTATTTCAGTGCCAAAATTAAGCCATGGTTGGCCCTCCCTTAAGGCAAGAATTAACCTCAGTTTGCCAGGGTAAAGGGAACACTTGCACTCATTCACATTTCTGATCATTCATTGTCCCTTACTTGCACTAGCTCATTCACTGCTACTCTCATTCTGCTCACACTCCCTCACACTCATACTCATTCATTCTCACCCACATACTCGCTTTTGTGCAATCACTCTCTCTCTTGTCGTAATTTGACAATGACTGGGTTAGCGTTTAGCTTTGCTACACGTTATTTTCCTTATCTTGACCATAGTTGCTCAACGCCATTTTGTATGTTACGATGGCCATTTTAGAGAATGCGTCGCCTCGTGGTCAGCATGCCCTTTGGTCCTTTCTCTGTACCACTGACCACTTGAGTTTGCCCAGCAACAGGCTATTTTTAGTAACGGTCAAGCCCGCACATGCGCAGTTTCAACTGACCAGTCATCGTTTAGGAATGTTCCGCCAAACTGACCAGTGGCATTGTAACCCCTCCCATGAGTTGGCTGTGTTCCAAAAATGACCATATATGTACCTAAAACTCTGTAATTGTGTACCGCCTATCTTTTAATGTCTGTAAAACTGTATAAAAGAAGGATTTACACCGATGTTCGGTGTGATACTTCTTGCATTGCCGAAGGGTGCTGTAGGAATGTACCACCACCTCATGGGGTCTTAATAAACTTGTCTTTTACATTTTCTAGTTTCCGTGCCAACAGTTCTTATGGTGTAGAGGGTATTCTGTGGAGTATGTAGGCCTGGAGAACCCAATACCACAAATTGGCGACCACGAAGGGACTCATCGGCGACTCGGATGCCCGAAGGAGAGGTCGTGACGAAGGATTGGAAACTCGCCATGGACGCGTACGCTGCCACTGAGTGACCCGAGTCTTGGCACCCACAGTGTTTTCTTCCCTTCCTTCTGATCTGACCTTCCAGGTGGCGCCGGTCCCCGACTGAGATCCTGCTCGTCTGTGTTGCTGTACAGTGCCTGTTTGGCTGATTTGATCAAAAGACCTTGGCAGTTGGAACCTGGATACTTGAGATTTGGGTAAGAATTGTGATTGGTAAGGTAGTCTGTGGACGCTTACCGTGGTTCTATGAATATGAATATGTTTTGAGTTAGCTAACTAATTTGAGTTTGTGAATTTGAATATATATGTGTAGTGCACTTCACATAGGCAGGCATGTAGAGATGTTTCTCTAACTTTGTTTGTATTTTGAACGGCACATTTGTGTGAAGTATAGTAAGTGCCATTTTTTACGGTATCACGTTTTCGTGGTACTCTTTGAACATGCCTGTTTTAAGCACACTCCGAGGGATGTGCTGTTTTGGGAATGGTACCACATACAGATTAAACGAATCTCAGCCGGCTCCCCCAGAGGCGACCCCTAATCATGAAATGTACATCAAATTTGGCCTCCCCCCTATATTGTACAGTAAATTATGGAATAAATATACCAAGTCTGATCCCGAGTTGCAATGGCCACTATATGGGTCGTTTGATTTACGAAAGGTTCAGTTTGTGGAGCAATGTTTGTTTCAACGCAGGTCTAGACAGGATATGTTTGATTGTGTGCGAATGTGGGAGAAAGCAGTTCGTGAGCGTATGAAGCGTGAAATTGCCTTGGCGGAAAAAGAGCAACGCAAGGCTGCTCGAGATAAAGCTTTACAGCTGGAGGAGAAGGAGTTACAGGAGAAGAAAGAGAGGGAGGCACGGGAACGTAATTTGCAAACGAGCGGTCATTTTCCTATTCGACGTCCGCTTTATCCTGTCCTTACTAATGAAGTTGATGATTTTTCATTGTTAGATCGGTCTCCGCCTCCGTATGTTCAGCCTACGGCTCCGGACGAGGACTTCGGTGATGAAGAACGGGATAGTACGGGTACAAGGTTAACAGCTGGTAGAGCCGCGGATTTGCGCTGTTTCGCTAGGAAACTGAATCTGAATAAAATCACTATGTCAGAACTTAATGCTGAACGGAATAAGTGGTCAGAACGAGAACAGTTGTGTTTTTTAAGTACTTTTGCAGATGAAGTTGTTGATCGATTTCGTAAGAATTCAGAGGAATTAGAACCTAAGGATATATCAGTTCATCATGAGACTATGCGTAAAGGTCTATTTGATATTTCAGATGCGGATGCCTTTTTCCTACGATCAGTCCAGCTACGGGATGAGGCGTCCAGATTGCGGGAAGCACGAAAAGCAACAGAGAAGTCCGTGCCGGAGTCGACGGAGTTTACCAAAGAGTGTTCTATCTTTGGAGCAGATAAGAGTTCTAAAGTGTATGTTATGCCTATGCGTGAAGCTGCACCTTTGTATGTTCCTCCTAAAGGGCAGGGTACCAGTGATGATAAAACGTCCGGGGATGCGAAAGGGTATTTTATATATAATTGGGTGTATACGCCTTGGAATAGAGCGGATGTTATGGCATTGAAAAATGCTTTACCCGATCCCCGTAAAAATCTGGCAGGTTTCTATGAAGGAGTGGAGGGGGCTATTTCTTCTTGTGTTATGACGCTTGTTGATATAGATCTTTTCTTTGGATTAATACTCCCCCCTGATATGTGGAGAGCGATTCGTAAGTCCGATGATCAAACAATGTTTGGAGCAACTTGGAAAGATATAAGCCAAGCTGATTTAGACAGGGAGCCTGCATGCAAACCTTGTCAGTTGATTTTAGACCTTCCAACAGCTATTTTGAATAAATTAAAAACGCTTCTTCCCCCTAAAAAGATTGATTGGACTATGTTAGCATCGTGCAAACAGAAACAAGACGAGTCGGTGTCTGACTTCTTCACGCGTTTCGAAGAAGCGTTTCATGATTACAGTGGGCAATTGTTAACAGATGATACGGGTAGGCATCTGTTTGTCGAAAAGTATGTGGCTAATCTAATACCGGAGATTGCAAAACGTTTGAAGACTAGTGAAAGTTCCTGGACCACGGCGACTCCTGCGTCTTTGTTAACTATGGCCCAGTATTATGAACGGCAGGAATTAGAGGCTAAAGAAAGTGTTGATAAGAAAGCGAAGGATTTGAAGACGAAGGTGATGTTGGCACAGGTTCGTGGTGCGCAACTAAGAGGAAATGATAGGGGCAGGCGAGGAGGGGGTAATACGTCATATGGTCGTACCGATATTGCTGAGGACCAATGTGCATATTGTAAAGAGTTCGGACATTGGGCTGAAGATTGTCCGGTGCTTCGTGAGCAACGTAGCCAGCGTGGTCGAGGTGGTGGAAGGTCACGGAACAGTTATTCGGGAGCGAGAGGTGGTGGAGGTGATCGTGGTAGGTTTGAAGCGATGGGTCGTGGTCAGGATGAACGAAAAACTTTTGACTGACGAAATCAGTATCAGATATCGGAGGTGAGAATGTGGAGAGTCAGAATTATGTACATGCATAGGATTGCGTAGGATGGGGTGTGGAATCGGTTGAAGTGCCAGTAGATCAAAGAGGTCCATATGTATCAGCGGGCGTTTTGGGTTCTACTGATCAGTTTTTGGTTGACACAGGAGCTACCCGTAGTGCTCTGTCTAAAAACTTGGTTCCAAGGGCTCCCCTGTCTGGCGAAATGATTACGTGTATAGGGTTCGATGGCACACCCTCTCCAAGCCCATTATCACAACCTTTTGCATTTTGCATTGATAATTTTTTTTGTTTTTGTCCATTTTTGTTGTCGCCCCATACCCCAGACAATATTATGGGCATAGATTTGCTCAAATATTTTTGAGCAATGATACGCTGTGCCCCTGAAGGAGTGCCGGTTATTTTGAATGATAATTATCCAGATGCAGACAGACTATGTACCATGCAAGACATTGAGGCTTTAGCCTCTCTCCCACAAACGTTATGGGCGACATCAGATACGGATGTGGGACAGATGCTTATTCCGCCTGTTCGAATTACTGTCAAGGAGGGAGTATCTTTGCCAGGTGTACCGCAGTACAAGATATCCAGGGAAGGTGAAATTGCCCTGACGCACATTGTTCAAGATTTGATTCTTGCAGGAGTAGTGGAGGAAGTTCCTTACAATGTCTGTAACAGCCCTATTCTTCCGATCCTTAACCCCTTCAGTGCTAATGACAAGGGTAACTCGTCATGGAGTTTCCATTGATTTCAATGAAAATTACATTGAAGTTCCAGAAGTAGCATAGCATCCAAGTGGTTAAGAAAGACACTGATGACAAGGTCTATCGATGTATTATTGACTTGAGGGAAATAAACAAAATTGTCATCCCCCAGTACCCGGTGGTGTCTGACATCACCACCTTACTTACTTTGGTCCCCCCCACTGCCACTACCTTCTCTGTTATTGATCTTAAAAATGCGTTCTTTTCTATTCCCATCCATCATTACAGCAGATATCTCTTTGGCTTCACGTTAAATATTAAATCGTATAGATTCTGTCGTGTTCCTCAAGGTTACACAGAGAGCCCTAGCATTTATAGCCAGGCTTTGAAAAGACAGCTCGATTCATTTGAATTGCGATCTGGAGTAGCCCTTATTCAATACGTTGATGACCTCTTATTGGCTGCAGACATCTATGCACAATGTGAGGAGAGTACGCTTGCATTGCTTTCCTTTTTGGCTCAGAATAATCACAAAGTCTCTAGGAAAAAGTTATAATACTGTAGACCAAAGGTGACCTACCTCGGTCATCTTTTGTCTAAGGAGGGACGTGCATTAACATCTGATCGAATTCAAGCAATTTTAGATACACCAGTCCCCCGCACTCAGAGAGATGTACGCGCTTTCATAGGATTAACGTCCTTTTGTAGACAGTGGATAATGGGGTTTTCGCATATTATAAAACCTTTGTTAGCGTACCTGTCCAAAACTACACCAATGCCTCTTGAGTGGACAGATGAATGTCAAAATGCTTTTGAGCAATTGAGACAGGCCCTTTGCTCTGCACCCGTGTTAGGTACACCAGACTACACAAAGATTTTCACGTTGTATGTGCACGAGAAAGATGGGTGTGCATTATCAGTGTTAGTGCAGGCACACGGGGATAAGCAGAGACCATGTGCGTACTTTTCAGCAATTCTTGATCTTGTAGCACAAGGGTTACCTGGGTGTTTCCGAGCAGTTGCAGCAAAAGCAGTAGCTATACGGCAGAGTGAGGGAATAGTTTTGTCGCATAAGCTGTTGGTGTTAGTTCCCCATGCAGTGGACGCTCTGTTGAATCAAACGAAAACCCAGTATCTTACGAGCGCACGTTTAACAGGATATGAGCTTACACTTCTGGCGCCACATATCACATTAAAAAGATGTGCTACCCTGAACCCTGCCACTTTATTGCCGTATCCGGTTGCTGAGGGCCAGGAGGAAGAACACCATGATTGTGTTTTCCTGACCGAAGAACAAACAAAGGGTCGTGTCGACTTACAGGATACGCCACTTCTAGATGTGGATGGGGAACTGTGGGCTGATGGATCGTGTTTGAGGCTGCCAGATGGCACAACTTCTGCAGCATATGCGATAACGACACTTAAGACAGTGGTAGAAACAGCACGAATACCACAGAAATCGGCCCAAGCAGCGGAACTGATAGCTTTGACAAGAGCCTGCGAATTGAGTGCTGGCCTATGTGTGAATATCTACACAGACAGCCGGTACGCCTTCGGAGTAGCGCATGACTTTGGCCTACTCTGGAGAGAACGTGGGTTTTTGACTTCGCATGGAGTACACATTATGCACGGAGAGCTAGTGCGTGATCTCCTAAATGCGTTGCTTTGTCCAAAGAAAGTGGCGATAATCAAATGCAGTGCACATAAAAAGGTCACTGACAAAGTAGGTCAAGGTAATGCTTTTGCAGACAGTATAGCAAGACAAACGGCTATGTCACGAAATGACTCCCCAATGTATGTAGTGAAGTCGCAGGCTGAGCGATGGCATGATGCTAGAGCGGAGATATTAGACATTCAGAAATCAGCGACTGAAGCAGAACTCGCAACTTGGGCAGTAGAGGGGGTGCTGGATGATGAGGGTTGCTGGCGAAGCAAGGATATGGAACGATGGAAATTGCCTGCAGCCTACTTGCAAGCGATGGTCCAAATGACACATGGGTTGGCACATGTTGGAGCTCTTGCAATTACTAGATTGCTAATGCGAGTTTGGGAGCATCCTGAGATTGCCAATACTGCCAAGAGAGTAGTGCAGACCTGTTTGATATGTTTACAGCACAATCCTGCGAAAGGGACGCATACTCCGAAAGAAGGGTTTGTTCCACCTACTGCGCCGTTTGAAGTACTACAAATGGATTACATCCAGCTTGAGCGTTGCAATAACCTTAAGTATGTCTTAGTGGTGGTATGCGCCTTTAGCAAATGGGTTGAAGCCTTCCCCACGAAGGATAATACAGCGTTGACAACGGCTAAGGTTTTGCTCAAAGAGTACTTCCCTCGATATGGCATTTGCAAATTTTTGTGGAGCGATAATGGTCCACATTTTGTTGGGAAAATTGTGGAGTATGTGTTGAAGGGATTGGGAATCCAGCAGAAGTTTCATGCTGTGTTCCATCCTCAGTCAGCAGGTCTTGTTGAACGGTACAATGCTACTTTGAAACTAAAGTTGGCAAAGATTGTGGCATTCACGTCCTTGAAGTGGCCGGATGCCTTGCCTTTAGCATTACTCTCTATCAGATCAGTGCCCCATTCTCGAACTGGCCTCACACCTTATGAAGTGGTGTTTGGAAGGCCGATGAACATATGGGGAGTTCCTAAACCTCGATTGTTACATGATGTGCCTTGTATAATGATGAACAACTATTTGGCACGATTAACAAATGATTTACTCTCCATTCATCAACAGGTTCGAGAAGCGCTCTCTGATAATTCCATTGGAGAGGCTCACAATCTTCGTCCTGGAGACTATGTGATGGTTCGCTCGTTTGAGAGGACGAACAGCTTGGAACCGAGGTGGCGTGGCCCCGAGCAGGTGTTGCTCGCAACTCGAACGGCTGTGCGAGTTACCAACAGGAAGCGGTGGGTGCACTCTACTCACTGCCGCCGTGTCTCTCCGGATCTGGTGAGCCCGACAGCATTGTCTGACTACCAAGACATTTTGGACGAGGAGAAGAGCCCAGCTGTAACGTCTGCCGAATTGGAGGGAGCCTTCCCGGACCACACTGTTTCTGGACGACAAAGATACAATCTGCGGCCACGATAAGAAGATTTTTTTTTTTGGTGCAAGACTGGTTGAGTTACCGCTCTGGGGTTTGTGAAACGTAAACCGGGAATCTCAAGGGGGGGGATCAGTTCTGCCAAGAGTAGCGACACCCGTCTTGACCCCGGAGAAGAAAACAACGGCTACCTCGGAGCTCAGCACTCACATTTTTTTTTAGTTGTACATTTGAGACATTGTGAACATTTGAACTATGGCGTCTTCTGCAGCACGAGATAAAAGAATTCTTGGTGCTGTATTATTTGTATTGACAATTGTGGTAATAGCTGTGATAGCCTGGGTAGTAGAACTTGTGGTACCTGTGCGAGAACATTTGCTGCCGACTACCCCGGCTCCATCTGAACACTTTCATTTCACCCTACCATATCATGAAGAACGGCACCGACAGACTTACTTGAATAATAGCTTCATTCAAATCTTGCACCACACCCACAATATGACGAACACTTCTAACTGTTGGGTGTGTGGGATGTTGCCTGGGCATCAAAAGAAAGGAGGCACGCCGCTTATCCCACTCCCGTTTTCTCACAATGGGTCTTGCAATGCCTGGTACACTCTCCTGTTCACTTTGCGATGGCCCACAAAAGGGGGGCTGCTTTTTCGTTTAAATAAGATTTGTTTTAACGACCGAGATGGTCATCCACAAGCTGAAGGTACTAAGTTCGAATGGGAAGAGTACTGTCCGGATAACGTGTCTACACCACGAGTTTACAGCAATCAACGAAATGTTAACATGTCCAATTCTCATGTTATTAATGTCATTGATACCAAGGCCGATCTTTGTGTACGTAATAAAGGTACAATCCCAGTTGGCAGAAGTGAATGTAACACCACTCTCACCTTTGATACTCCGAATGGCATTTCATTTGTGGCGTCCCAAAATACGTACTTTATATGTGGTAATAAAGGTTATTATCGTCTCCCTTTAGGCTGGTTAGGAACATGCTACATCTCTTTTGTATTGCCCCCTGCATTTATTGCTCCGCCCATGTATCATAACGACTATGTATTGTACCACGACTTTGTATTGAACAGAGTCAAGAGAGCAGTAATTCTTGATGATATTGACCAGACCGATACCTCACTGCAGCAATATGTTGACTTTAATCTGGGTTTGTTAACTTTTGTGGGAGCTGCTCTGAATAGTCGGAAAATACGACGACTAACTCGTGTTGTTGAAGCTGTTGCCAATGATACTGCTTTTGCGTTAGGGAATTTAACTGAGGAGCTGCAGATATCAAGAATTGTGACGCTCCAGAACCGGATGGTTCTAGATGTAGTTCTAGCTGACCGAGGGGGGGCATGCCGCATTATCGGAAGTAGTTGCTGTGTTTAGGTGCCAGATAATTCACCATCTGTATATGATGCCATATCCAAATTACATAAAATTGCTGCTGAGATACATCCTGACAATGGTACATGGACCTTTTCGGGGTGGTTCTGGTCAATGCTTAGTACATGGGGTTGGAAATTACTGACGGTTCTTTGTATAATAATTGGGATATTATTCTTCTTATGCTTATGTATCCAGTGTGGCCCTGCATTATGTTCTATGTGTCTATCAGCCTGCCTTCCTTCTAGATGAGCTTTTGCCCAAAATGAACAGATAATTCATAAAGAAGTGGCCCAAATTATGTCTATTGATATAGAAGATGAATATCCTGATTATGTCCATTATGAGGTAGCTTCAGCTAAACGCTAAAAGGGTCGTCTGTCGTAATTTGACAATGACTGGGTTAGCGTTTAGCTTTGCTACACGTTATTTTCCTTATCTTGACCATAGTTGCTCAACGCCATTTTGTATGTTACGATGGCCATTTTAGAGAATGCGTCGCCTCGTGGTCAGCATGCCCTTTGGTCCTTTCTCTGTACCACCGACCACTTGAGTTTGCCCAGCAACAGGCTATTTTTAGTAATGGTCAAGCCTGCATTTACATGCGCAGTTTCAACTGACCAGTCATCGTTTAGGAATGTTCCGCCAAACTGACCAGTGGTATTGTAACCCCTCCCATGAGTTGGCTGTGTTCCAAAAATGACCATATATGTACCTAAAACTCTGTAATTGTGTACCGCCTATCTTTTAATGTCTGTAAAACTGTATAAAAGAAGGATTTTCACCGATGTTCGGTGTGATACTTCTTGCATTACCGAAGGGTGCTGTAGGAATGTACCACCACCCCATGGGGTCTTAATAAACTTGTCTTTTACATTTTCTAGTTTCCGTGCCAACAGTTCTTATGGTGTAGAAGGTATTCTGCGGAGTATGTAGGCCTGAAGAACCCAATACCACACTCTCACTCACTTATTCTCGCTCACCGACTCGCCCATACTCACTGACTTTTAGGGGTGCATATATTAAAAACAAAAATGGCGCCATGCAGCGCAGCAACCAAATTTGCTATTCTGCATTGAGGTACTGAAAGAGACCATTGCAAACTCAAAAATACTAAGATCTGGCACTGCTGTTCCCTTTACCAGCACTGAATCACAAACAGCCTAGCAGCACACATATTCATTTGCACGATGTTGTACACATGACGTCAACCATGGGTTTTGTATTTGTAGGGTAACTTTCTAGTACAAATACTATGCCTAGACAAACCTTAAAACTTTTCTCCATTGCATATGTGTTGTACAGTGCAGCACACTTGCAAAAAGTTGAAAGAAATTAAAATATTTTTCAAACTTAACCCCTTTTTCAAGAAGGTGTTATGTTTTGGTGCAGAGTCCTGTCTCAAGGTTTTAGTAGATGGGGCTTTATGTAAAAACACCTGGGTTGTAGCATGTATAAACCCATATAACATCCATGAAGCAAAGTAGCACAAAGCATCATTTGTGGTACTTTTAAGCTGCTTTACACTATAAAAAACGTTTTGCACTGTAAAGTAAAATATTTATCAAGACATTCTGCCAGTTTAAATCAATTCAAGTAACTTTGTACCGCCACAAATTCTTGCTTAATCTGCCCCTCAATCTCAGTCATTATTCCTCGTTAGATTAACACAAAATGGCTGAAAAGGAGAGAAGAGACCAACAAAGACACTGTGCACTGCCCCAGTCCTCTTTGCACTGGTTTTGCCTCTTCTGAATCCATGGATCACAAAATCAGTGCCAGGGGCCACATGAGGCAAGACAGGGGTCGCAGCTGCGACCCCTAAATAACGCCCATGTCTTTTTGAAGCAGCGTGATAGAGCACAATATTTTGGATGCAACACAGTGGCAGCTTTGCTGAGGAACAGGTGTTTGTGGTCTGAAAACTTGATCAGAGAAGACAAAGGATCAAGGGAGACAAGTTCTGGATCCTTGTGGACTTTCTCCACCAGTTCTTGAATCTTGGTGGACTGAGTCTAAACAAACATGGGGACATACAGTAAATGAATATCATGTCACAGGTTGTGTCACTTTTGCGGTTGAGATGGTAAGACGACAGTGGGTCCGCATAGTAAAGGCGTGCAGCTATGGCGTAGATCAGTGCACAAGACAGATGTTTCACACAGGGCCGTCTCCAGGGCGGTGCAACTGGTGTTACTGCACAGGGCAATGACTTTGGTTGGGGGCGTCACGTTTGCAAATTTATTATGGTTTTAAAAGCACCTGCTGCCAGCTTTCCTGGCCTCCAGCAATTTTCAGGCAACAATAAAAATGTCAAGATAACTCCAGGATAAATGTTCTTCTTAGAGATAAATTAGAGGTTTGTCTAGTAGAAGTTTTCAGAACCTGTACCATGCAGATCACAAAGTGCGTATAGCATAAATAGGTCAGTGGGTTCTTGCTTTTGTCTGAGGGATCCTTCTTAGGTTGAGCTTAGACAGCGCATGCACGGTCGCAAGACCTACAGTAAACACTATACTGAGTGTAATCTCGCCTGCTGCTTGGGATTGGTTCACTCCTCCGCTACTCTTCTTTCCTGGCTCCTTATTACCCAACTACAGCTTACTTACGCTGCAGCTGGTTAGTTCTTCCCGTAGGGACTATTTGGTATATTACCTGCTTATGATTCCCTATGGTGCCTGCTTAATGGTATGCTGTCCACATTACGTGTAAGTACACGCTGATTCATCTTGTGCTGTTGATCTGTTTTCTGTTTACATGATGCTTGTTTATCGTTTAAATATGTTCCATTACGCCCCCTGCCTCCCCGGCTGCTCGGAATCCCGTGAATCCGGTGCTGTCTTAATTAAAGAAACCTGCTTGGAAGCAGGCTTCCTCCTTCGTTCCCTCTCGCTCCCCCATCTATGCCCTTCGTTTGGCCTGACAAATGGAGGAGTGCACACACATTAGTGCACATGAAAATGCTTTAGGGTTCCATGCCCGTGGGGGGGTGCTTCTTCTCATGTGGTGGCACACCACAAGCATCCTCCGTGTGGCACCCTTTCAACCCTCTCAGCTCCCCCTCGCTCCATGCGTGTAAAACGCGGGTACTTCTAAGTGTAGAAGTGTGCACTGCTCCATGTGCTTGTTTATTTTAAAAAAAATTCTTTCTCGCCTTTTCTTCAGATCTCTAATTGTTTCCTTCTTTTTTCCATGTGTTTCCTCTATTTTATAATATCTATCAGCGTACCTCTGTGTTTCTTTTCTTTCCCGTGATAATACAATGTTCCATTCATGCACAAGGTCCCTTTACTGTACTCTCTGTGCAAGTCGGTCTTTGCTGCCTGCGTCTGCTAGCCCGTCTTGTGAAGTTCTGACGGAGGTGCCATACAAGGGGTGCTCACAATCTGCCCCCCAGGAGTAGCATTACTTTCATACGAAAGACTTGGCACCTCAGCTGAGACCCGAGGAGTTGCGCCAATAACCAGTTACTGCCACCCAGTGGTCGAAGTGGGGAAAAAAAAGTAAGGGAACTGTGGGTGAAGAATCAGGGGGCAGGAATAACTGAAGATTGAATCAATGGGCCGAGTCAGGAGTGTGGCTAGAAATAGCAAAACATACCAATTTTTAGTACGTTTAGCATTTCACTGACCAGTTACAGCTTATAACGTTATTTAATTAAAACAATGGATAAACATGTTTATTTGCGGTTTAATTCAGGAAAAAGCAAACACTCATAGGGACTACAGGTTTATGTAAAGCATGTGAAATATAAGCAGGAACAACATGTTACCTTAATGCGTTTACTCTCATTGATCAGAAATCCATGATTATTTATTGTCTCAAACATTGAGGTCATGAATACAGGGCTCCTCCTGTACACATGTGTTAAGCAGGGCTCAGAAGAGAAAGGGACTCTTCAGGAGAATCTAGACTCACAGAAACCCACAAAGACTCCTTTATATTCATGTCAGCAAGCTAGCTACTCAATCATAATATAGCAAAAAGAACAACTGGTGGACAGAATGCAGAACAATATCATACATTCCCCCAGTACAGAGATCTGGGCCTAAATCCATTGTTTCTTTGCACACCATGCCATTCCAGTTTGGACTCAGCCATATGCAAATCAGTCTTGATCCTGGACCCAATGGGAGAAGTCCAGCCCGAACTGCCAGGCCAGATCCTCCCTGGACTGGAAACAAGCATCCTAGGACCGGTTTCGTGCTTTCAGCCCTCATCAGCCAGGATAACTTGATTCCAGTGGCATGGAGAGCACAGGACTCATGCCTGAGCATACCTGTCTTACTCGGGGTGACAAATGCAAAAAGAACAATTGATGGACAGAATGCAGAACAATGTTATACATTCACCCCAGTTCAGAGATCTGAGCTTAAATCCATCGTTTTTGCTCACCATGCCATTCCAGTTTGGACCCAGCCATATGCGAATCAGTCTAGATTCTGCGCCCAATGGGAACAGTCCAGCCCGAACTGCCAGGCCATATGTATTCAAGTGTCCTTTTATTCAGGAAGTGAAAACAAAGCAGTACCCACTGAACTATGCACATAACATATTGCTCTTTGATATGCATGGTACATCTTCTTTGCAGCAGGCATATTACCCCTCTGCACTACCTTGGATGAGTAAAACAGCCACTAGACAAAACATGCTCCCATCTCTCTCCTTCAGGTACATTGATCACCAAAGTTATATTGGCACTTGTATTGTTGACCGAAACCTGCTGAATATACAAAGAAATTTGCAGCGTTTTTAAATCTCCTGCACTTGTACAAAACCCGCCCCCCCAAACTAAACTGGCCCCTACCCTTCAAGTCGCCCTGGGAAACGCCTGCTCCTGCCCTTTCACTGCTCCTGTCCAGTCAGTACTCCTGCTCATGCTCGATCAAAACTCCTGCTTCATCAATTCCCCTGCCCTCTCCCTTCTCCTGGCCCGTCACTTCTCCTAACCGTCACTTCTCCTGCCCTGTTCACTGCTCCTGCCCTGTTCACTGCTCATGCCCCGTTCACCGCTCCTGCCCCTTTCACCGCTCCTGTCCGTTCACCGCTCCTGTCTGTTCACCGCTCCTACCCGGTCACTGCTCCTGCCTAATCACCACTCCTGCCCCGTCACCTCTCCTGCCCCGTCACCTCTCCTGCTCCGTCATGTCACCTGCCCATCACTTCCCCTGTCCCAGTCACTTCTCCTGTCCCAGTCACTTCTCCTGTCCTGTCACTTCTCCTGTCCCATCACTTCTCCTTCTCCTGTCTCGTCACTTTTCCTGTCCCGTCACTTCTCCTATCCCGTCACTTTTCCTGCACCGTCCCTTCTGCCCCATTCACTGCTCCTGCCCCATTCACTGCTCCTGCCCCGTTCACTGCTCCTGCCCCGTTCACTGCTCCTGCCCGGTTACCACTCCTGCTCATGTCTAATCACTGCTCCTGCTCCATTACTTCTACTGCTTCGTCACTTCTCCTGCCCGTCACCTCTCCTGCCCCGTCACCTCTCCTGCCCCGTCACCTCTCCTGCCCCGTCACCTCTCCTGCCCCGTCATGTCACCTGCCCGTCACTTCCCCTGTCCCAGTCACTTCTCCTGTCCCAGTCACTTCTCTTGTCCTGTCACTTCTCCTGTCCCATCACTTCTCCTTCTCCTGTCTCGTCACTTTTCCTGTCCCGTCACTTCTCCTATCCCGTCACTTTTCCTGCACCGTCCCTTCTGCCCCATTCACTGCTCCTGCCCCATTCACTGCTCCTGCCCCGTTCACTGCTCCTGCCCGGTTACCACTCCTGCTCATGTCTAAATTCACTGCTCCTGCTCCATTACTTCTACTGCTTCGTCACTTCTCCTGCCCGTCACCTCTCCTGCCCCGCCACCTCTCCTGCCCCGCCACCTCTCCTGCCCCGTCACCTCTCCTGCCCCGTCACCTCTCCTGCCCTGTCACTTCTACGTCACTTCTGTCCAGTAGCTTCTCCTGCCCAGTAGACTCTCCTGCTCAGTCACCTCTCCTTTCCTGTTGCCTCTCCTGCCCCGTCACTGCTCCTGACCCGTCACTTTTCCTGCCTCGTCACATTTCCTACCCCATCACTTTTCCTGCCCCATCACCGCTCCTGCCCGTTCACTGCTCCTGCCCGTTCACTGCTCCTGTCCGGTCAGCACTCCTGCCTGATCACGGCACCTGTCCCATCATGTCACCACTTGTGCCCTAGTACCTCTCCTCTCCTGCCGCTCCTGTCAGCTCTTCTGTCCGGTCACTGCTCCTCCCCAATTCACTCTGTGTACAACATTAACAAATTACACAAGGTGTCAAGTTCCCCACGTACTCTGTCTGGGGAAAGCTCCTCTGTAATCACTAACTCCGGTCTCACTGGCACTGATATGCTAAAGGCAGAGGGCGGGCGCATTGTCATTCGAAAGGGGGTAATCAGCCTCAATCGGAATGACAATGGCCCTTCCCTCGGTCTCTGCGAGCTCAGGGGGCGTGGGGGCTGCTGCAGCCTCTGGAGTTCACAGAGAAGTGTGAGCAGCCCCTGGAATCTAATGAAAAATAGTGATCGTCTTTAAGTCGGACTATTCTTGCCGTTCCGGGATGTTTTTTTGAAAGTAAGAAGTAGGGGAATGGACTGAAATAATTTTTAGAAGTAGGGGCACGCCGTACCCTTCCGTTCCCGCCCACTTCTACCACTGCTGCCACCCATCATAAAGCAAGGAGCAGAGTTTACAACTCCCTTGTGTGGGGGCGGTTGGGGTGGGGGTGACTTAGTAGCATGTTGGGGTACATGCTCGTGGTGGGGTGTTTCCACGGGTTCTGCATGGGCTGTACATTTCCGGTTACACTTTGAAAATATCCGGCTGCACTACTACCAATTTCACCTCTCAACCTCCAAACCCCCTCTCTCTCACACATGAACACACACACATTTTCTCAAAGACATTTTACACTTTTTCTCAAGTTGTCTATCACACACATTCTCTCGCACACATTCTCTCAAACACACGCACCCAAGTTCTCTCACCACATATTTCTCTCACACATTTCTCACACATGCTTTCAGATGGGTTCCCTTCTCTCACAGACTCTGTTTAACACTCTCTCTCGGACTCGCCTCCCTCATGCTCACTCTCAGTCTGCCCTGTCTGTGCGTTGCATCCCTTGTGACCTTGGAAATATTGAACAGGTGCAGCACAGGGGCTGCTTCAATTAACATCATAATTCATATTACAGTTGCACTTAGGACATATTAGGATTGTTATGACAGGATAAACTTTAGCTGGTGGGAAAAGTGCAGAATATCAATCAGGGTATAGAAAATGTACTTCTGTCTAACACAGTAGTTGACACAAGGCAGCTAGTATGATATAACAAGCATTTGCAAAGCAATAGGTCTCGCATTTGCAAGAGTTTGAACTATTGCTGTTGTAAATGACAATTTCTCTTATTTATGAGTTGGTTTTGAACACATAAAAACCATGTATTGTCATTTTCAATGCCAGGAGCCTAATCTCACGCAAATGTGAGACCTATTGCATTGCAAATGCTTGTTTTACTTGCAGTTTATAACTAAAAATCCTAACTTCGAACCGTGAGCTAGTAATTGTAATCTAAGAGCTGCATGCAAACTGCCAAGGTGTTGATGAGAGTATTATGAATTTTTACCATCTTTCATTATCCTAATGTTGGAAAATGGTTCATTTGGATAGAGATCAGTTCTGATTATTTAAGAGAGCCCACAGCCAGGTTGTTACATTTTAAATTCTGAGTTTGTGCTTCTCCAGACCAAGCACCCTTACACTATGATTGATTGTCTCTGTTTATTGTGTGTGAGGTAAAGTGCTCTGAAACCCTACACTGGAATGAGAGGTGCTGTAAACCTAATGGACTGCATCTGAGAGAGAGTGGTTACAGAGGCTTGAGGGGCCCCGTTGAAGGGTGGTAGTGAGGGAGTCCAAAGCAGAGGGGGTCAAACAATGATTGCACTGTGCGCCCCCAGCGCTAAAGCCGGCCCTGGCTTCACACTGTGGAGCTGCTAGGTGCAGACGTGTATCTCATGAATATGTGTTTGTTCTGTTGGAATGTTAGGGGAGGAGGTGCGTGAAGGACGTGCGTGCTCCCTGCTTGCCCCTGTCTGTATAACATAAACTCAACTTTAAGGAGTCATTCTTGTGGACTCCTCACTACACACACATCTTAATGCAAAGCCTTTTGCTGTTACATGCCATGTAAAGTTGCAGCAATTCCACTTTCCCATATACTTTGCAGAGTTGCATTGAGATTTGCGCAGAATGATGCGCACACTCGCATCTTGGCGCAATGCGGCACCAGATGACAAAGAAACCCGGACCCAGATTGTTGGGTGTTCATTGCACTAATGAATGTGTAATTAGGCCCTTTTGTATGAAACGCAATAAACATGAATAAGGGTAGCCAAATCAGTAGTTCAAATGATGTTTTAGTGCTAGTCACAGTTTAAAATCATGCTTAAACATGTCCTGCCTTTCGATGTCACTTCCGGTCTTCCAGAATGTTATACATGTCCTGGGCTCCAGAACCCTGGGTTGCATCCTTGCATCGGCAGCATTAAGTGACTCGTTTGGAGAGTGCACCTTTCATTGGGGTGGTTAAATATGATATCATGCACAGGCAGGGCGCTGCTATTCTTAAACAAGGCGTGAGACCCATTTTGGATTTGTTCGTGTTCGATTCGCGTCTCTTACTCTTACAGTCCGGTCTGAGCTGCACATGGGGGGACCCAGGGAGAGCCACGCGCGAGCTGGTCTTTCCCTGGGTGCGTTCGCGCGAGCAATCGGGAAGCAGGTGGGGTTAATTAGGGGAGTAGATAAGGGGAAGTCAGGCTGGCGGTTGGGAACTGCGTAGCGGGAGGCAAGGGAAGGGAGGTTTGTTTTGCCCTGCTAGCTTACTTGTAATCTGTCCGGGGGCCATGGAGGAGGCGGCGGAGGTCAGGCGGGCTGTCCAGACGCTTTGCGCCGCTGGGCGCGAGACCTCCTGCGGCCTGGAGTGCCGGCGGAGGCGTGGGTAGGTTTGGCCCGCCCCCCTCGCAAGGCTGCTGAGGGCGTGTCGCGGGCGGTGACTGCTTGTTTGTCACCTGACCCGGACGACGATGACGACGGAGAGGCTGCCATGCCGGCGGCTTTGCAGATGCCGGCCCAGGTTCCTGCAGACTCGGGGCCCCCGCCGGTTGACCCGGGCGCCCACCAGCAGGTATGCCTTTTGCCTTTGGGAGGTGCTGTATTGCGTGGGGCGCTGGGGGGGAGGCAGGGGCGCTCTGTGGGCCGGCAGGCCTCGCGTTTGGTTGGGCCCCCTCCTGGCAAGACCAGGAAGTCTTCTGTTGTTTCTGGGGCTAAGCGAGGGCAGAGCCTCGACCCTAAGTGCCTCACCCTGGCCCATGTTCCTGCTCCTGTTACCGGGGGCCCCTCCCCTTCGGTGCCTGGTTTGGCAGACGGGGCTTCGCCCTATTTGTGGGTGAATGGACAGTGCTACCTGCTGTCTCCTGCCACCCCTGTGCTGGGTCAAGCTCTCCAACATTTACCCAGTGATCTGGCCCAGGGCTGCCCAGACTTGCCCCCCCCCCCCCCTGCTGCGCTGCCCGTGTTTTCCCTCTCAGGGCCCCCCCGCCCCCCGGCCACTGACTTTGTCAACCTTGGTCATGTGCGCCCCTCATCACCCCCCCTGGCCCCCAGTTCCATGGTTTCTGGTTCTGTTGCCCCCCTTCTTGCTTCCCACAGCCTCAGGCCTATGGTGGGTTGGGTCTGGAACTCGGGGGGCGCCCTCTGTTCCCAGCCAGGTGCTGTTCCCGGCTCCTTGGGTGAAGCCTGCTGCTTCCCAGGGTGGTTTGGCGACCGGGTTGGGTGGTGTCTCTGGGTTGGCACCGGTTGCTGGGTCCTCGAGGGGTGTTTCCCTTGCCTCAGTGGGGGGGGGGGGGGGGGGGGGGCTAGTTTTGCTGATTCTTCACAGTCTGGCTTGAGCGGCCGCAGTTTTCGAGTTGTTCCTCCGGCTGAGCAGCTGTTGACTGGTTCTTCGGGCTTGGGAGCTGTCCCTACGGCTGTTTCCAGTGGTGGGATCACGGGAGAGTTATCTGGAGCGGATCTCTCTTCTGGAGTTTTGCGCGCGCGGGGAGCTTTCATGACGTTGACTGGCAGTTTTATGATGGGGGAATTGGTGATGGGGCGCTGCCAAGTGGCAGTACGCAATTTTCAATTTCTGGAGAGGCTTTATATTTGGATATACAAGACGATGATTTGGAAGAAGGGGAATTGAGGGATAAGGATGTTGGGCTTTTGGCAGCACGGGCCCAGAGGGGTGGGATGGGGCAACCCCCTGTTTCTCGTCTCTTGCAGGAGTCATGTGCGGACCACGCAGCGGTACGTGAGGCAGCGAGGAATAGACCATCTCAAGGGGATCGTGTTGATTTTCAGCAGCAGTCGGCACAGTTGCCAAGAGGTAAGGATGGATGGTGGGCCATGTGGAAACCAAGGGAGAGTCTCCCTGTTAAGCGTACCAGATCAATCGGTACGGGTGATGGGGTTGTTGGTGAGCGAGTCGCTCTGGCACCGAGGCTTGAGCGGCCGGTGATTTTGAATGTTTCTAATGTGCAACCTACAGGGGAAGTTTCTACAGTGGGGGATGGGGTGGCTGCTACAAACACTGTTACGGAGGATAGTATCCTGCCTAAAAGATTGCCTTATTCTGGGGTGGGGATGCCTTTGGGGTCCCATTTGTCTGAGAAAACAAAAACTCGCATCTGGAATGGTGAATTTGTGGATGTGTTTCTGCTTCTCCATAGAGATGTCCAAGCTAAGGAAGGGTCGAAGGAGGAGGAATTGGAATTGGCTCAGAGGCCTCGAGTCCCAAAGTCTATTGAGAACTGGACTTCGGCCTTTTTAATTTATGCCAGCGTTTATTGCCAGCGTCATCCGGGTAAGGCGGTAGACATGTTTAAATATGCTGATGTCATACGTAAAGCTCATAGTTATTTTGGAGGCTTTGCCTGGTTGTTCTACGACGAGGAGTTCCGGGCCCGTATGAGTTTTTTTCCAGAACGTTCATGGGGTGAGGTTGATGCGGAATTGTGGCTACAGTGGATGGCATCTGCTCACCCGCCCACTACGACCCACGCGGCTAGCGGACAACCGGTGCATTATCGCCCCTTTCCATTTCGCCCCGCTCTTGCTGGGGCAGGGGTTTGGGGCAGAGGACAGTCATCCTCCACTGGCGCGTGCTGGCATTTTAACAGGGGTTCGTGTAACCGACCAGCCTGCAGATATAAGCATGAGTGTGCGCAGTGCGGGGGCCGACATGCTCTCACCCAGTGTTTTCCCGGACAGCGTGTTGGAGAGCAGGGGAGGGGTTCAGGGGGTAGGGGACAACCTCCACACTTTGTACATAAGGGCTCCTACTCCTATTAAGCAAGATGTTCTGGATTTGTGGTTGGTGGACTATCCTGATTTTGAGGCTGCTAAGACTTTGTCCTGGGGTTTCAGAGTTGGGTTCCGGATTGGATATCAGGGTCCCCGGGTGGGTCGGTGGTCTGACAATCTGAAGTCTGCGAAGGAGTGCCCTCAGGTTGTGCAGAAGAAGCTGAATGCTGAGCTTGCAGCGGGCCGGATTGCTGGTCCTTTTCTGAGTTGTCCTCTCCCCGATTTGATCGCCTCCCCGCTGGGTGTGGTACCAAAAAAGGCGGCGGGGGAGTTTCGCCTTATCCATCATCTGTCTTGGCCTGAGGGTGCATCCATCAACGATTTCATTGACCCAGCTGACTCAACTGTGACATATGCTTCCGTGGATGACGCCTTGCGGCTCGTTCGCACGGCAGGTGTTGGGGCTTTGCTGGCAAAGAGTGACATTCAGTCGGCTTTCCGGCTCCTGCCCATTCATCCTTGGGATTTTGGTCTCTTGGGCATGCATTTTGGTGGCTGTTTTTATGTCGATAAAGTATTACCCATGGGCTGCTCGGTGTCATGTTCCTTCTTTGAGACTTTCAGTACATTTCTGCAGTGGCGCTTCACTTTTGTCAGCGGCCACATCTTGGTCTGCCATTACCTTGATGACTTTCTTTTCATTGGTGAGGGTCAGTCTGGGCAGTGTCAGTCGGCTTTGGCAATCTTTCAGGCTATGACCAAGGATGTGGGCGTTCCTTTGGCGTCGGATAAGACCGAAGGTCCTTGTACATCCCTGATTTTTCTAGGGATTGAAATTGATACCATGACTATGATGGCGCGATTGCCTGCTGCTAAAGTGCGGGAGATGTCTGATTTCATCCCATTGGTGTTGGGGGAGCGCAAAGTAGACCTGCGGAAAGTCCAGAAGCTTTTGGGGTACCTCAATTTTGCTTGTCGGGTTGTTCGGGCGGGTAGGACTTTTTGTAGACGTCTGGGCCTCTCGATGTCCGGCGCCAGCCTTCCTCATCATCGGGTACGCATTACAACTGCTGTCTGTGCCGATTTGAATGTCTGGTTGCGTTTCCTGCAAGACTTCAATGGTGTGTCCTTGTTTTTGGCGGATGAGGACATTGTGTGGCAGGTGCAGCTTTTCACGGATGCATCAGGAGCTCACGGCTTCGGCATCTTTTGGGAAGGTCGTTGGTGCGCGGCTGGCTGGCCAGTGCACTGGAAGGAACAGGGTCGCAGCATTGCGTTTTTGGAACTCTTCCCGTTGTTGGTTGCCCTGTGTATCTGGGGGGAGGAATTTCAGAATCGCTCCGTATTGTTCCACGTGGACAATATGGCAGTAGTCGACCTTGTTAATAAACAAAGGGCCTGTGATTTGCGTGTATTGAGGCTCCTGCGCGCCTTCATGTTGCGGTGTTTACAACTGAATATTGTCTTTAAAGCTAGGCATGTTCCCGGAGCCACTAATTGTATCGCTGATTCTTTATCTCGCTTTCAATGGTCCGAATTCCGCAAATTGGCTCCCGGGGCGGACCTAGAACCAACGGCGATCCCACAGTACGTATGGGCATTGGGGGATTGAGGGTCCAACATTTGGTCGAGAATTCAGTGGCTGCCTCTACACGGCGGAGTCATTTGAAGGCCTGGCATGAGTTTTTTGCAGTTTGGTGAGGAGATGGCGGGTCCGGACAGGGCTGGGTTATCTGATGAACAATTCTTATTTCAGTTTGTTTTGCATTTAGCGGACAAAGGCCTCTCTCACATGACCATTTCGGGCAAATAGGCTGGGGTGTCTTTTTATGGTCAGCTTTGGTGGGGGAGGGATCCTGTTGGGGGGGTGTTGGTTCGCAAAGTCCTAAAAGGTTTGGGTAGGCTTCGGGCCGGTGGTCAGAAGCTACGGCAGCCGGTGACCTTTGATTTGCTTCAGCTGCTTTTGTCACAATTGGAAGTGTGCTGCTATGACGCGTTTGAGTGCCACAAGTTTCGTTTGTGCTTTGTGTGGTTATTCTTTGGGGCATTTCGGGCCTCTGAACTGCTGGGTTTGAGGGGTAGAGTGGGTATGACCAGCAGTGAGGTGGTGGTGGAGCATGACAGGGTGCGTCTGTGGCTGAGGATGTCCAAAACTGATCAGATGGGGAGGGGTAAGTGGGTATTTCTGGGTAGGAGTGGTGTGTCTGCATGCTGCCCTGTTGGGGAATGGGAGGTTTTTATGTCCTCTCCTCATTTTACCCCGGAGGCAATTTTTTGTCATGCTGATGGCAGCCCCATCATTGTTTCTCAATTGTTAGCTGTCCTCCGCAAGGTTTTGTTGGGCCTGGGGAGGGATCCTTCTCAGTTCGGCACCCATTCATTCAGGATTGGGGCGGCGACAGAGGCCTCTAGGCTGGGGTGGGATTGGTCTCAAATTCATCGTATTGGGCGTTGGCACTCTAGATGTTGTGAGAAGTATGTGAGAAAGTAGTCCGCCTTTGCTTTGCCTAACATTTCTTTTTCTCCTAGGTCCTTGGCCCTCAGTCGCTGGATCCAAAAGGAGGGTGTGGATCCTGGGGCACTCTTTTGTTAAAAGGGCTGCTGTAGCCGCTGCACGTCAGCTCTGTGGGAGATCTCTTGGTTTAAGCAGTCTGACACATGAAGTCTCCTGGCATGGCACGGGGGGGCATGCGCTGGGGCGGTCTTTTTCCCGCCTTGGCTTCTCTGGTTTCGAAGGGTTGGGTGGGCCCTCCAGATCTACTGGTGCTGCATCTTGGGGAAAACGACTTAGTTTCTCTATCTGGTTTGACTTTGCTAAAGTTAATGAAACAAGATCTCGAAGTCATCAAGACCACATGGGTGAGCACCATGGTGATATGGACTGAGTTCGTGCTTCGATTGCAATGGCGTGGGGCGAGGAGCTATTCCGCCATGGAGAAGGCAAGACGCAAAGTGAATAGAACAATGCGACTTTTTTGTAACCATTTATGTATATACAGTTTGGCTCATTATCATTTGAAAGTTTCAGAAACGCATTTATTCTGTGAGGACGGTGTCCATCTGTCTACATTAGGCACTTCTTTTTACCTTCTGGAGATCAGGGATTTGATTGCCAAAGTTCTTCAGGTGCAGTTGTGGTGTGCTCCTTCCCTTCCTTTTTTGGGTGGGGCAGGAAAACGCTAAAGGTTTTCCTGGGTGGCGGTTTTTGCTAGTGGGGTGGGCAGCCTGGAGCGGGTTGGCCATCCTGAAGGGTAGCTCGTTGGGTAATCCTAGGGGTATTAGTCAAGAGTTAGTTTCGGGTTCTGTTAGGTAGGGATGTTTAGGCATACTGTGTAGATTGGAATTTTATGAAATAAATAAAGAATGAATGTGGTCAAGAAATGTATTATGCACCTGTCTTAAATTAAAGTGGCCTTTCTTGCTCCTTGAAGAAGTGTGGACAGTGATTTCTTGCGCGAGGGGGGACCCAGGGAGAGCCAGGCGCGAGCTGTTCTTTCCCTGGGTGCGTTCGCGCGAGCAATCGGGAAGCAGGTGGGGTTAATTAGGGGAGTAGATAAGGGTAAGTCAGGCTGGCGGTTGGGAACTGCGTAGCAGGAGGCAAGGGAAGGGAGGTTCGTTTTGCCCCACCCACCCTCCCTTTATTCCTTTAGTTAGGTTTTTTATTTTGCGGTGCTCTAGGCACTGCTCGGGTCTTCGGGCTTTGCCACTGTTAGGACAGGTGTCTTTGTTCTTTTAGGAGGCGGTTTTTGCTAGTGGGGTGGGCAGCCTGGAGCGGGTTGGCCATCCTGAAGGGTAGCTCGTTGGGTAATCCTAGGGGTATTAGTCAAGAGTTAGTTACGGGTTCTGTTAGGTAGGGATGTTTAGGCATACTGGGTAGATTGGAATTTTATGAAATAAATAAATAATGAATGTGGTCAAGAAATGTATTATGCACCTGTCCTAAAATAAAGTGGCCTTTCTTGCTCCTTGAAGAAGTATGGACAGTGATTTCTTGCGCGAGACAGGCCTAAACAGGGCCGGCGCTAGGCATGGGCAGTGTGGGCAGCGGCCCAGGGCCTCGCCTAAACGTGATAAAACAACATAATTGCTATCAAACATTTGCCGAGATATCTCACTGTCTTCTAGCTCGTTGCAGGTGATTGATGGCTCTGTTTCTGTGGAAAAATGTTTTCCTTCCAGAACGCCCCCTTACTTTGATTGCAGGTTCCAGGTAAAGGTGAGTAATCTGACAGAAAGTGAGCAGAAAGGATGGCTCTTAATGTACTAAATGCTCCAATGAGATAAAGTACCCTTTGAAACTAGTGTATCATTGTCCTAACAGGATAGTTGAAATGTGATGGAGCTAAAGAGGCCTTTTCCTGGGTGTTGCTTGTCTTCTTCTGTGTTTAAGAATAATGTCAGAGATAAAATACTCACTGCCACTGCAAACATGATGTGTTCATTATCAAATACTAACAATCATTCTGGTAACATTATCCCCCAAATCTGACTATCCTTCATGAAGAGGTGGCAGAAGGGCGAGAGCTTCGGCACTGAGGAAGAAGGGGCCAGATGTGCTGTTCCTAATAGCAGTGAGTAGGAATGTGATCTACCTCATGATTTAGGTAGGTCGCAAACTGCAACACACAATGATTAGAGGCCATCACAGGGATGGTGGCCTGTTGTGGACAGGAGAGCACCATCCCTGCGATTGTCTTTTTAATACAGCAATATATTATTAATGCAGCCTGTATTCTTTAAAGGAGACAGAACTGTGTTTAAAAAGAGCAGTTCTCTGTTCTTTTATTTACTTGTGATATGGCCGTGATCCCCTGGACTACTGCCTACTCTTTAGCAAACTTCTTTTTACCATTTCTGACTCTGAAAATGCGCTTAGTGCATAAAAAAAGTTCTTTAAAAAGCAGCATGTGCATGTGTTGTTATCTTACTAATTCTCATGTAAAGTGCTATGATGCCCTTGGGCCAAGTTTGCGCTTTATACAACTGCACAAAAAATAACAATAATGAAGTTCACGTCCTCACCCCCATGGTTAACACACACTCTTCCAGCCCTACATCCACAGCTGCCTGTGTAATGTACAGTGCGTCGATATGTAGCCTATTAACGCATACTTTAATTCATCCTTTGTTGAGTGACTCAAAGACTTAAGATCTGGTGCTAAAGATATCCCGTGGGCATACCTAGGGAGCAGATTCCATGCACTTATCACTGTTGTCTTAATGACCTCAAAATGCTGCTAACCAACCTTCTGATTGGGCTGGGCTAGACTATTCACAAAAATAGCAAGCCCCATTCATTTATTAGAATGATCAAATAATATGCAAGTAATCATCTCAGAAAATTTGCATTAAACATATTCCAGGGCACCCCTCATCATGGACAGATGTTGTGACATCTGCGCCAGTTGAACATGTTGTTACACCCAGGTAGGCCCACTTCAGGAAGGGCTCATGACTATCTTAAGTGTAGAGGAGTAAGGGGGTGTAGTGGTGAACTTCTGCGGACTCCCTGAAGCCACCTTGCAGCACTGCCCTACGTCAAAGTGAAGGGGCAGGATGCATTACATTTATCCAATATAAACCATTCTTGTCCTTTCCCCAGTGCTGGTCTCTTTTCAGCAGCCTACCGCCAAAGCAGAAAGGACCACATTCCTGTACAACAACAATCCTAGCAGGCTTTATCCTCTTTGTATGTGTACTTGCAGAATGCAGTACACATGAAAAGACGAAAAAAGTAGGGGTGAGCGGAATTTGCGTAGTCGTGCCATGCAAAGCTCCAGGAAACAGTGAAAATCTCCACGAGCACACAGAAATTTCACGAACACGCAAAATTGCTAGTTCGCAATGATTTTTTCCTGTTTGCGAATGTTGTTTGCGTGCTCAGGGGAAATATCTTGCAAACACACATTTTGAGAACGGGAACAAGCAAAGAATTCCGCAAAGCCACAGAACACAGAATTTTGGGCAATTTCACGTTCTACGTGGAACGTAAAATTACCCAAATTCTGCAAATTCAGCTGGCGGACCAGAATTTACCGCCCAGGCCAGGAAAAGGGTAGAAGAAATGAATTTATTTCTCCTTGTTTTGCATCCACTAGGGAGGCATAAGCAGTTGGCACATACTTGCACACTGCTCACCCTGCACACTTACACACTGCTGGCCCTGGACACCCACATACTGCTCACCCTGCATACTCACACACCCTGCACACTCACACAATGCTGGCCCTGGAAACCCACATACTGATCATCCTGCATAGTCACATACTGATCACCCTGCATAGTCACATACTGATCACCCTGCATACTCAAACACTGCTCACCCTACATACTCACACTCTGCGCACCTGACCTGACCTGGTCTGTGCCGGTCGCTCCACCCGCCGCGTAGCCCACCTGCATGTGCCCAGTCCCCGTTTGCCGCCGCCACTGCCGCCACTTCCGCCACTGCCAGTAACTGTTTCTACCTTATTTGTATTGTGCCAGCATTCTGTATTTTCTCCCGCTGTTGTGCCCTGATCGTCACTGTTGTGCCCCTGACTGTTTGTCTGCTATCGCTGTTTTTTTCCCGCTGTTGTGCCCCTGTTTGTCACTGTTGTGCCCCTGATTGTATTTTCTGCTCTCACCGTTCTCCCGCTGCTCCACCCCGCTCCCCGCTCCCTGCCACTGCTCCCCCGCGGCCCCACACTTGTTTCCTTCAGCATCACACTTCACATCGTTCCCTCCCCACTCGCCACCCCGCTCCCGCCTCCCACCTGCTCCTCCCTCGCTAAGCCCCCCCAATCTCCATTTATGGCAGAGTCCGCATGTACGCGCTGCGTTGACGCGCAGCGGGTGCGCCAATGGTGCGCCGCTGGCGCGCCAAAGGCAAGCCGTCTGCGCCCGTCCGCGCATGGCCCGCGCTCAGCGCCAGGACCCCTGGCCCCTGCAGACACCAGCCCACCCGCCGGACCTACGATGCAGCCACCCTCAACGCACTCAACACCGGCCAGATCCCCGGCTGCCACCGAGCCACCCCAGGACGCACCCACGGACCCTTCACCTGCCAATCCTGCAAGTTCTCCTGCATCCGAACCTGCACCGCACCCGCCAAGCCGAACACCAGCAGCAACCACCTGAAGTCCATCCTGCTCAACACCCGCTCTGTCCACAGACACGCCGTCGAACTCTGGAACCTCCTCAACTCCACATCTCCAGACGTCGCCTTCCTCACAGAAACCTGGATGAACGCCTCCTCAGCGCCCGACATCGCCATCGCGATCCTGGACGGATACAAGATCACCCGGAGGGACCGCGTCAACCAGACAGGAGGAGGCATCGCCATCGTCCACAAGAACACCATCCGCATCACGACCAACACCGACGACACCCCACAACCGCCGAACACCTGCACTTCCAGATACACACCGACCCTAAGACCACACTCAGAGGCACCCTCATCTACAGACCGCCGGGACCAGGTACACAATTCAGCAAAGACATCGCCGACTTCATCAGTCCGCACGCCCTCCCCTCCGCTGACTACATCCTCCTAGGGGACCTCAACTTCCATCTGGAGAACAACAACGACCGCAACACCACCACCCTGCTGGACAACCTCGCCAAACTCGGACTCAAGCAACCCCACCCACTACGCCGGCAACGCGCTTGTCCCCGTCTTATCCTCCAGCAAGGACATCTCCTTCAGCCACGCCACCAGACTCCACTGGACAGACCACAGCTGCGTCCACATCAGCTTCAGAAGGACCACGCTCACCCACCACCCGCAACACGTTCCCCGAAGAAGCTGGAACAAGATCACCATCAACCAGCTCGCCACATCCCTGAGCCAGAACCCTCCTGCCAGCTCAGCGAACCCCAACCAAGCTGCCAACAACCTTAAAAGGTGGATCAGCAACTGCGCAGATGACCTCACTCCACTGAAGACGCCCCCCCATCAGACCCGGCAACAAGAAAGCATCCTGGTTCACCGACGAACTCAAGAGCTCCAAGAAGACCTGCCGAGCCCTCGAGAAAGCCTGGCGCAGAGACCCGACAACAGACAACATGACCACCCTCAAACACGCCACCCATAAACACCACCAGATGATCCACGCCACCAAAAAAAACGCATTCAAGGAACGACTAGACAACAACGCCCACAAAAGCAAGGAATTCTTTAACATCGTCAAAGAGCTCTCGAACCCTAGCACCGGAAACAACGACATCACCCCATCGCAAGACCTCTGCAACTCGCTTGCCTCGTTCTTCCACAGCAAGATCGCAGATATACACAACAGTTTCAGCACACAGCATACACACCCTACGACCGCACCAATGCCCCCCACCACCACCTTCCGCGCCTGGACCCCGATCAACACCGAAGACACCATCCGCACGATGAACTCCATCCACTCCGGATCACCAACCGACCCCTGCCTTCACCACGTCTTCAACAAGGCCGACTCCATCATCGCACCCCATCTCCGGGACATCATCTACGCATCCTTCGACACCGCCACCTTCCCAGACAGCAGGAAGCACGCCGAACTCAGTGCCCTACTGAAAAAACCATCAGCGGACCCCACCGACCTCAAAAACTACCGCCCCTTCTCGCTCCTTCGTTTTCTTGCCAAAGTCATTGAGAAGACCGTCAACAGACAGCTGGCCGCCTTCCTCGAGACGAATGGATCCCTCGACCACTCGCAGTCCGTTTTCAGAGCCAACCACAGCACCGAGACCGCCCTCATCGCAGCCACCAACGACATCCGAGCCCTGCTCGACAACGGGGAAACAGCGGCACTCATCCTCCTAGACCTCTCCGCAGCATTCGACACCTGAGTCTGCCACCGCACCCTAGTGCAGCGCCTCAGCAACATTGGAATCCAGGAGAAGGCACTGGAGTGGATCATCTCCTTCCTCGCCGGAAGAACCCAGAGAGTCCGCCTCCCCCCGTTCAGATCAGAGGCCACCGAAGTCATCTGCGGCGTACCACAAGGATCATCGCTCAGCCCCACGCTGTTCAACCTCTACATGAGCCCCCTCGTAGCCATCGCATGCCAACACAACCTCAACATCATCTCCTACGCCAACGACACCAAGCTGATCCTCTCCCTCACCAACGACCCCGCAACCGCCAGAACCAACCTACACGAAGAAATGAAAGACGTAGCCGAGTGGATGATGAACAGCCGCCTGAAACTGAACTCGGATAAAATGGAAGTCCTCATCCTGGGATCATCACCCTCCGCCTGAGACGACTCCTGGTGGCCCCCTCCCCTGGGCAGAGCACCCAAACCAACGGACCACGCACGCAACCTGGGCTTCATCCTGGTCTCCTCCCTCTCGATGACCAGACAAGTCAATGCCGTCTCCCCGTCATGCTTCAACATCCTACGCATTCTACTGAAGATCTTCCGGTAGATCCCCACCGAAACCAGGAAGACTTTCACCCAGGCGCTTGTCATCAGCGGACTGGACTACGGTAACTCCCTCTACGCCGGAACCACAGCCAAACTTCAGAAAAGACTCCAGCGCATTCAGAACGCCTCAGCACGACTCATCCTGGACATCCCCCGACACAGCCACATCTCCGGACACCTGAGAGACCTGCACTGGCTCCCCATCAGCAAGAAAATCACATTCTGACTCCTCACCCACGCACACAACGCTCTCCACAACCAAGGCCCCAGATACCTCAATGACCGTCTGACCTTCTACACTCCCACCCGCCAGCTACGATCGACCAGCCACGCCCTCGCCGCCATCCCCCGCATCAGAAGAGCCACAACGGGAGGAAGATCCTTCTCCTACCTGGCGGCCAAGACGTGGAACTCCCTCCCCATCCACCTCCGCCTGAACCAAGACCACCTCTCCTTCAGGAAGCAACTCAAGACCTGGCTGTTCGAGCAGTAGCGGACCCCCCCCCCCCAAGTGCCTTGAGACCCACCGGGTGAGTAGCGTGCTATACAAATGCTTTGATTGATTGATTGAATACTCACACACTGCTCACCCTGCACACTCACACACTGCTGGCCCTGGACACCCACATACTAATCACCCTGCATACTCACATACTGAAAACCCTGCATACTCACACACTGCTCACCCTGCATACTCACACAGTGCTCATCCTGCACTCACACACTGCTCACCCTGCATACTCACACACTGCTCACCCTGCACACCTACATACTGCTCACCCTGCATACTCACACACCCTGCACACTCACACACTGCTTGCCCTGAACACCCACATACTGATCACCCTGCATACTCACATACTGATAACCCTGGATACTCAAGCAAAGCTCACCCTGCATACTGACACACTGCTCCCCCTGCACACTCACACACTGCTGGCCCTAAACACCCACACAATGCTCACCCTGCATACTCACACACTGCTCACCCTGCACACTCACACACTGCTGGCACTGGACACCCACATACTGTTCACCCTGCATACTCACACACCCTGCACACTCACACAATGCTGGCCCTGGACACCCACATACTGATCTTCCTGCATAGTCACATACGGATCACCCTACATACTCAAACACTGCTCACCATACATACTCACACTCTGCTCACCCTGCATACTCACACACTGCTCACCCTGCACACTCGCACACTGCTGGCCCTGGACATCCACGTACTGATCACCCTGCATACTCACACACCCTGCACACTCACACACTGCTGGCCCTGGACACCCACATACTTATCGCCCTGCATACTCACATACTGATAACCCTGCATACTCAAACAAAGCTCACCCTGCATACTCACACTCTGCTCACCCTGCATACTCACACACTGCTCACCCTGCACACTCACACACTGCTGGCCCTAAACACCCACACACTGCTCACCCTGCATACTCACACACTGCTCACCCTGCACACTCACACACTACTCGCCCTGCAAACTCACACACTGCTCACCCTGCATACTCACACACTGCTAACCCTGCACACTCACACACTGCTCGCCCTGCATACATACACACTGCTCACCCTGCATACTCACACACTGCTCACCCTGCACACTCACACAATTTTGCTGGCCGTGGACATCCACATACTGATCACCCTGCATACTCACATATTGATCACCCTGCATGCTCACACACTGCTCACCCTGCATACTCACACACTGCTCACCCTGCACACTTGCACACTGCTCACCCTGCATACTCACATACTGCTCACCCTGTATACTCACACACTGTTCATCCTGCACACTCACACACTGGTCACCCTACACACAAACACTGCTCACCTTACCCACTGTCACACTGCTCACCCTGCATTTTGTATTCCCTGTCTACTCCCGACGGGTTCCCTCCCCTGAAGACGGTATGTTAATCTGAAAAAAACTACTTTGGAGGTCCCCCCCTTCCGTTTCCTGTGAATATCCTGTGCTGTGCATGCTGTTCGTTGATGTGGACTAGTCCTATGTGTGTGGGAAGCCGGAGCTCACTTATGGAGGGCGCTGAATAGGTGCCAGAGCCACTCGTCGCTCAGTCCTTCCGGGACCCCTTTAGCCGCCTGGTGCCGGGTTTAAATGGGCCAAGTAAGGAGAAGCGACAGGAGAGGCTGCAAAGCCTGTGAATGTGACTCGTGATGGTCTGATCCGCAAAGCCAAGGGAACTCAACCTCACACATACCCCCCCGTCCCCAATGGCAACACTCCTCCACAGAAATCATTAACACCTGAGTACCAGGCATGGCAGGAGATCTGGGCAGAAGGGGGGGGGGGCAGCGAGAGAAAGTGAAGGAGGGAGAGAAAGTGAGGGACAGGAAACACAGAAGAGAGAGAAGAGAGCGCAACAGAGTGCGGCGAAAAGACGCCGGGCAGAGAGCATGTGCAAAAGTTCTCATATGAGAGAATAAAGGGGACAGTGGAGGAGTGAGGGGGCAGGGGATGGGGGAATACAAGGGGGAGGTGTGTACAGGTCAAGACCCGGGGCCGGAGGGAACTGCAGTCCACGTAGCAGGGCAGGGGTGGAGGGAGGGGGCACCGGGTGGCAGAGCCAGACCTGGAGGCAGCGAGACGTGGATATTCCGGGATCAATAGCAGCCTGTGCTGCAGCGGCAGGATGTCTGCTTTGGAGGTGACGGGGAGCAACTGCTCTTCCTGCCCGAGGTGCCGGGGCTCAGTCGGGCGGAGACTGGGCGACAGCGGTGCCAGCCAGTGAGCGCGGCTGCCGAGTCTGGGCGCCGGGAGACGACTTCAAGGACCCGTCTGCAGGAGCCCAGGGCTGCACGGAGCAGTCCACAGGAACACTCCACAGGGACCAGGCGCAGAGGCATGAGCAACACGTGGCAAAGGAGTGTAGTACAGGAGCAGATGGAACAGGGTGCATATGGAGCTGGGAGCCCGAGCGAGGAGAAGGATAAGTAGGGTGAGGAGCCCACTGCTGACTCCCTGGACAGGACACGGGGCAGTTAACCAGATGTAGGACACAGCATCACAAAATGGGTCACATACCCTATTTATTCGTTGCGCAAAGCTAACTCGAACATGGAGAAGAGGTGCTGACAGGGAGAGCTGCGCCGTGAAATGGATTCACCCCAAAAAAAAGAATCTGGGGAGTGGTGCGCGCGTGCCACTTCCAGCATATGTCTTCAATTACTGCGGCCCTGACGGCCGCGATAATTGAATATATATGGCCGTTGGTGCGCGTAACAGACACCAATAGGCCATGGGCGGAGGTACGCGACCGCCCATGGCCTATTGCGTGTTCTGTTTTAAAAAGACACGCACGCGAAGGCCTATGAAAATGGACCTAGGAAATAACACACACGTGCTAAGTTGAATTTCCAGGTCCATTTTCAAAACGCAGAGTAAAGAACTCGAGCTGCGTGACCCTGCATGCGCAGTGTACGCTAGGCCCGAGACATAAAAATGCCTCATTTTCCCTGGGATGGTGCCGTGAATGTGCTTTGAAATTAGAGCTCAGAGAGGAGGACGACGACAGAAAGAGGCAGCAGGGTAGGCATGCAGCGACATGGGATGTGGTGGGAGAGATGAATGCTGTGCCCATTTGTCAGGTAGAGAGAAAGTAATGAATGAACAGGGATGGCAGTGGCATCACTTAGTCTCCATGCACCTGAATTCCAAAAATCAAACCTTACCTTCGGTAATGTAACTGCCATTTTGTAAAGGACTCCAATACCTTTGGGTCAGTCAAGTTTGTGCTCTCTAAAAATGCCACATAAATGAATCTGACCTTGTGTAATGTAACTAGACCTCATTTAAAGTGCTCCAAAACCTTTGGATCACTCGAGTTGATATTATTTAAACAAGTGTCGGAGAAAATGCAACAGGAGTTGCCCAAGCCGTGCCCTTAACTGAGCTGAACTTTCCTTTTCCTGAGCGTGTCTTGGACTCAACCGGGGTATAATTTGTGTGTAGAACATCAGAATGGGGGCTTGGTGAAGATGGTGGAGTACCCTTCATTTTTCTTGCTGGAGGTATAGAAGCCAATGAATGTAAAAGACGAGGTTCTTGCTCAGCGGGAAGATCAACCTCATGTTTAGCTCCTATTTCAATAAGATCCATCGATGGCTGCGGCTGTTGTCCACTTTCCAGAAATGAATGGGTACGACTTTGGGAAAGAGTCAAATTCAACTCAATGTCACAGCTCGTTGGTGTTAACATGATTACAGTGGTTGCTTCGCTGAGAGACATGGGCTTGGGCTTAGGTTGGGGTAGTGCCATTTATTAAGGAGTTCTGCTCCCAGCTCGCTCCCTGGAGACCGGTGTGGTATGCACACATTTCCGAAAAAAGGTTCTGGCTGACATGCCAGTGGCAGAAAGTGCTCCCTCTCGTGCCCACTGACCATTTACTTGGCATCACCCTTCTTTGGGGCCATCTTGAAGCTGTCAGTTGGCAGTGGCACTTAGCTGCACAAGTGGAAGAGACTAAAAGACTCATGTGACTGCACTGTAGCGGTTGTCTCTTGTGCAGCTAAAAGCAAACAAGCAGACGTGGCAGGATTTATCGACAGATTATATTTTGCAACTGAAAGCAAACCATCAAGAAAAACATTTAGTGAAACTTGGCATTGTTGCATTTTAAATTCCAGACAACATAATTAATTTGGTAATTTAAGTTATCATTGTTATCCTAAATATTTAACAAAAGTTCATTCCAAAGTCAAACTACACCAACAGAACCTAATATTTAATTTCAAATCAGGATAACAGCATTCAGATGTAACTGATTACTTTGTGTGCGGTGCATGCATCTGAAGGAGCATCCTGTGGCAGTCAGGGAGGTTTAGGGGAAAATGGAATAATCCTTAAGAAATGAATGCTGGTGTGTGTTCTGCACCTATGGCAGGCACGGTGTCCAGGAGAAAATGGAATAATCCTTAAAAAAATGTATGTTACTGTGTGCCTATGACATATAGGTGGTGAATGGATCGTAAAAAATGTTTTAAAAAATAACTTTTTTAAAATTAGTAAATTAAAAGTAAAAAGTACAAAAATTGAAAGAACAAAGTAAGTAAAAAATAAAAATAAAAATAAAAAATCTAAAATAAAATAACAATAATGAAATACTGTTGTTCTTTGGTACAATGAGAAACCCATTGTAAGCCAAGGGGGTGCAGGAGAAAACTGTAATAGAATGTAATATAAAACTGTTAATAAATATATAAATATTACACAATGATCCTCAAGCAAAATATTAAACTGACATCAAGGAAAAGTACAAAAATTTACAAAAACAAAAAAAGACAGAGCCCTCTCCTATCAATCTCTCTTTGCAAACTGGGTCCAAATTGAGGAAGAATTTTGGGCCAAAAACAATGGGCTGGGATGCAAGCCTGAGCAATTGTTGGTGGTAAAGATTAATTGTAGCATTTTATCCATCACTTTGGTGATGTTGCATTACACTTTAAGACGTCGTAACTCTATAGAAGAATAAGTAAAGAAGTACATAAGTCTTCTGGACAACAGAAAGCCTCTCAAAACCAACAGGAATTGGAATAATGATGGGACTGAGTGAGTTGTTTGGCAATTGAATGGCATGTGCGCCGCATCCCTGGAGGTGTTTACACGGGGGTAACCATGCCACATTTTTTACAGACTTCAAAGTCCAGGAGCCTCCACTTCACGCCACCTGAGGTGCATCAGTTTCTCCTGGCAGGCCCTATTTTACACCTTGCGGCATCCGCTCCGCAGGGGCCGCATCGCTGGAGGTATTTGAACTGGGGTAACCTTGCCGCATTTTCGCGGACTTCAAAGTCCAGGAGCCTCCACTTCACGCCACCTGAGGCGCATCAGATCCTCCTGCCAGGCTCTATTTTACACCTCGCAGCACCCGCTCCGCGGGCACCGCATTGCTGAAGGTGTTTACATGGGCATAACCTTGCCGCATTTTCGACGGACTATAAAGTCCAGGAGCCTCTACTTCACGCCACCTGAGGTGCATCAGTTCCTCCTGCCAGCCCCTATTTTACACCGCGCGGCACCCGCTCCGCGGAACACTGCGTGGGCGCGTTCGAGACAGGGAGAGGTTGGGCTGCCCCCCCAACCCTAAGGCCCTCGATACCAACGGTTGACCTGCCTTTCCAGTAAGTGGATTTAAAGACGAATATCTGACTCAACTTTAATTTTCCTTTTTCTTATATTATTGCTAATTAAATTGAACCAAAATGGCAGCACGTAGGGGAGAGGGAGGAAAGCAGCTGGAATTTGGTATGTTGCGGGAACCCTTGACCAATTCATAATGAGGGCTACATCTGTGCTTGCCCATGAGATCGCTAACACGGAGCTACGTCTCTCTATGGACCCTGTGTTCTCAAAACGATCATCCCTGGGGGGTATTATAAATGTGTGCTAGCCAGAAAGATACTGTCAGTCTGCTCCCGCCATTGGCTCCCAGACTGAGAATATAAGTCTACAGCAAATGTTAGCATCCCCTCACATTGATGGAGATCCTTTGAATTCCACATCACTGCCACGCAGCGCATTGCCAAACTTACCTAAGAGTATGGTTATGTGCGCGGCAGAAGTCCAAAAAGAGCCCTTACAATCTATGGAACACACGCAGGGGGCTGCTTCTAAGAGAAAACAAGGAGGCACACGAGGGAAAGAAGTCCAAGATCTCCAAATCAAGTAAACAGAGAAAGCCGCCACATACAGACCACCCAACTACTGAAGTCTCACAGGAAACTCTATCTGAAGTAAATGCCATGAATGTGGACGAAACTGTAACTGGACTACGCAGACTCAGGAGTGTACTGGCTAAAAATAGGTGCTCTCATAACATCCTCTTTGGAGCCCATAATGAAAAGACTTTTATCAATTGAGAACAGACTTGAGAAATCGGAAGGACTGATATTGTCCACTTTGGGAGGCATTGAAAACAAAATAGTGAGTGGTGGTCGCGCAAACGAGTCGGTGAGGGAGGGAGGAAGGGATCCTGCAGCCTGCCCCATCATCATTGTGTCACCAACTGTGGGTCCGGCTGTGCAACCAGTGGGCCCCAATAAGTTAAGGGGCGGAATAGTGAGTGGTGGAAACATAGTTCCCCTAGAGACACATGGGGCAATCCGTAGTAATGACAGGGATGGGAACAAGGCAAAGAATTTGTATCCCCACCTAGACGTACCCCCAGATTGTACACCTTACGTTGCTGTTTTGACTGGTGTTCCTGAATTGGAACATGGTAAAGTTGAATCCTATGACCAACTAAAAAATAGGACAACACACTGGCTAAATAATAACAGACCACTGCCCTGAGATGTACAGTGTAAGATTCTTTTTGTGAGGAGAGTGAGTTGGGTAGGATGCACGACAAAAAATACAGCAGGAGACTGTATTGTTACTCATTTTAACGATCCTAACGCGGCAAACCACGTCTGCTGGGGCTTTCGGACACATCCACGATCCTCTATCTAGGCTTGGAATTTAAGCTATTTTTATACTCCACCAGATTATATGCCTAATTCTTGGCATTATGAGTGCCATAGGGATAGGATTGGTCAGCCAGGTAGGATGAGAGGTGGGGTAGATGGGGTGAGGAGCGAGTGTTTGTCAGCAGTACCACAGGGAGGAGACATACATGGCCGTCAGGTAGCCTCCCCTCCGAGGGAGGGGGGAGGGCCAGTACCCCCACTAGTGAATAAGTATGCCCCACTCCACTGGGGAAGACATTTTAGCAAAGTGGACTGACTACAACGAGAGCAACTAGGCCAAGAAAACGTGTTAAATGTGGCTTCTTCAAATTTAAAACCTCAGGTGGAGGAGCATTCAAGATGCGTAACAATGAAACGTGACCCAGCTTGCCTTTTGCAAAACAAGGCCATCTAGGATTGAGGTTTTTCAAAGCAGTGATAGGCCTATCACAGGCATTTGCCCCCTCTTAAATCCTCCGGGGAGTTCCTTTGAATTAGTATCCTAGAATATAGCAGGTCTGTCAGCTAAGTTCCGAAATCAGGAATGGTTAGAATTTATTACAAATTCAAAATAATCTGTGTACAGGAAACCTGAGAGGTAGACCACACTAATTTCCACCTAGCTGGGTATAAATTGTTTGGGGTCCCGGCAAGTAAGTCTATGGGCGGAAGAGTGAGGGGAGGTTTTCTAATATTCGTAGACTTGTGTCTGGAAGGGGTTTGGGTTGATTTAAAATGGAGCTCAGATTACATGATAGGCCTCAGGTTTAAAAATAGGGGCCTTAATATAATTTTGGTCAATTTCTATAATGCGGGAGGATCCAGAGCGAGAGAGCTTGACGAAAAATGTAGTTTGCTGATGGAGCAGAAGCAGGGTACAACGGTACTCATGCTTTTAATAGCAGGGGATTTTAATTGTCATCTGTGCCCAAATTTGTTACCCATCAAACAAGACTGGACCTCCTGCAGTTTGGAGGAGGGACCACACTTCGAGCACATGCTGGAGGGCAGGGAGCTGAGTAGGGTGATGAAAGATCACATGCTTGAACATACGATGGACCTATTGGCCATTGAGCCTAATAAGTTGGTTAACCCTACTGTTAAAGGAAGGGGTTGTAGCTCCTTTATTGATTTTATATTAGTGTCCCAATTGCTTAAGAAGTGGCTAGTGGGATTCTCAATAGCTGAGTGGTTTTAGTGTCCACAACCCCCTAATACTGTCAGTTGCAGAGACAAACAAAAGTAGGGTCGCAAAGAGGGGGGCTGGGACAAACTTAGAAAAGTTTACGGATCACGGCAGGCGTTTGAAATGGCCAAGGATTAATGGTGAAAGCTTTTATAGGACCTTTGCAAAAGAGGGGAAACAGTTTTTAGAGGAATGTTTAGATTTATCAGGGGAAGGACCATCCTTAGTGGAGGCATTGAGGAAATAGGCAAATTGGAGATAGATGGTCTTTTGCAGATGACAGGGCAGGGTAAGCCGAGTCCAGGAGGCAGGGTGCTGTGTACTAAGGGTAAGGACATATGAGTGCAAGCACATATGATCTTATAGTGGTGTTCCCCATATAAGTGTTTGCGCCCCCATCAAATGACAAGGGCTGGCACCCCAGCATTCTCATGGTCACCAGCTCCATTAAGGCACTTCCAAAATATGTCATGTTTAGAATCAAACAAAATGCCTTCTGACTACTGACATGATTCTCGTGTAAAGGGTGATGTGGCATGCACCTGGAATACTTTAGATGGTGCCCACCTGGGTGCTCCAGTTGTCTTTTGCTTTGTCTGGCAAGCCCACACTTTCCTGCGCCTGCTACAACCAAGACAGGATTCTGACCTCCTGCTATGTAGTGTGAACAATCCCAGGAGTGTGGAGCACAAGTAGGCATAGTAAGTAGATCACTCCTCCCTCCTACCAAGCAAGCTAGTAAACAAACACATCAAGGCAGTAAGCTTCAAAGGCTGCACCACCTCAGATCTGCATCGGGGCTAACTCTTAATGGAGGAAACAGCCCTTCCCCTGCCCCAGGCACATTTGCCCAATGACAGGTGGGAAATTAGCTATGATAGAAGGCTGAACACCTACAGAGTGAGCAGCATGGTCTGTACACTAAATTTAGTTTTCTGCCATGTGTAGGAGGGGCTTAATAGAGGGTTCTGGGTAGAAAATGTGACTGACCCCACAAGATGTGGTCACCTCAGGGCAGATTAGCTGCAGGAGCGAGCTTCCCATTGGCTACTGGTCTGTACACATCCCAAATTCCCCTAAATCTAGGATTTAAGGGACCCCCCCTGACACCAGACCTCAGTTCTGATCATCCTGCATCAAAGAAAGAGCAATAAGGAACCTGTGTCCACGACAACAAGACTTTGCCCACCAGCCAATGCTAAAAAGGGATACTCTGTCCCTGTGGCATCATCTTTGGAACTGTTAAAACAAGCCTTTTCCTAGGCTAAAGCTCAGCATCCACTGACTGTGGGACCACTGTTGAAGCCATAGCACCCCCAGACTCCCCGGGGCTATTGACATTGGTTCCCTGCACACTGAAGGTAAAAAGACTTTCAGAATCATAAGAATCACCAGCCATCGTACCCACCAATGAAAACCAGTTGGCCCAGTGCATTGTGGTAGTTGTAGTTCTGTCTGTACTGACATTTCAGGCTGCTACGTCACTCCCCCAGATTCAGTGAAGTGCCCACACCTTTTCGCTGGCCTTCCAACTCCCCAAGACTTGTTGGTCATGAATTTGGCAACTAACCCCCACACATGATGCTGCATCAAGAGGGAACACCTTGCAACCTTTTGCCAACATCGACAACTATCCCCCCTGTGTGTTTTTTTATTTGTTTCTTGCAGCATTATGTAAGCGGTAAAATCAGCACTACTATGGCTCCCATTCAGCACCAATGACAGCCAAAGCAACCCTGTACCCAGAGTCCCCAGGCTAGGTAAAATTTTACTAACTGTCGTGGTCTGGTACTAGGGCCCGCACAACCTTAACCCTCCAAAGGTTCCATTTAACTCAGCCTCGAAGTAGCAATTGTCACTAGTGTTTTTCCCTGTGACCGCAATGTTAGATTTTTCATGTATTGTTTTGCCCTGATTTATTATCGCTTCTAGAATATATATAGAGTCATGTCAATTACTTATTGTCCATGTTGGTACTCTGAAGTCCTTAACACTTGTTCCTCTAGTATAGCCTGACTGCTCTTTGTCTCTCTACCAGGACTGAGCTAAGGATGTATTAGTGTGAATTAAAGGACCATCTTTGGGGTATCATGATAATATTGCATGGTGGGGACTAACCCCCTCACCACATAATATTCCAGTTTACTAAATGGGGAAACTAGCCATTCACAACCATGGTCTGGCTTGCCTTAGCATCCTTCAGAGCAGTGACTGGGACCTCATTCACTTTAGCCAGGTAGAAGTGATGACTCCCACCCTCAGGGATCACCCACTCACCTTTTGAGTCCACCTCCCAGCTAAGGGAGATCATGTCATGGACTTTGACCTGCCTCTTTTCTCCCCCATTGCTCTCTCTGCCATCTTTTTCTACAATTTGAGTGTGGCCAGCTCCAACTCCATTTTTCTCTTTACCGTCCTATGCTCCAGCTCCTCTGGGGAGAGGTCGCTGGATGACACACTGCTCCCTGCCCTGGCAGAAAACACTACTGCTGGTATGACATTGGTCCCCTGTCCCACAGGCAGTCCCAGATTCTCCAGCGAATCCTGGTCAAGCTCCTAATCATCATTCATTATTTCATCCTCCTCCTACGGGGTCACAGGTGCTGCATTACAATTAGGCTTTGGGCGTAAATATCAGCTCGACTTGCGGAGTTTGCTAAATTTGGCAACTCCTTAAGAAATGCGGACTTACCGATAAACTCTGTACTCTGCAGCATTGGCCACCATTTGTCTTTGTTCCACATGCCATGTGGCCAGGTGCCAATTTGTATAGTCAGTGCCCATAGGCCTGCATGTGTTCTTTCTTTTCCATGCATCCTGCTTATTGTTTACCCATGTGGCTGGTGACTATTTTGTATAGGCAGCCAGTGTGCTTTTGCCATAGGCCTGCCTGTGTTCTTTGTTTGTGGCCATGCCTCCTTGCCTGCTGTTTGACCATGTGGTCTTGTGTGTTATGCTTAAGGCTTAGTAGCTGAATGCTTATACTAATGTACTGTATAAACAGTGTTTTATATATTATTCGATACTTTTTTGTATTTTTCTACTGCACCACACCTTGCCTCCCAAATCCCAGTTGGTTTCAAATTCAATTCTCATGGTACTAGTAGTCCTCTTCCCCTAGTATCAGCAATTGAATTCTTTTTTTTATTTTGATTTTTTGATAATTTTTCAGAAACAATTTTTGTTTAATTTTAATTTGTTGATTTTTGAAAAATATTCATTTTTTGTACTTTTTTGTAAACAAATATCTATACATTATTATTTTTTTCCTAAAATCCGGCACCAACCCCTATATGCTATCAGTGGTGCACAGATGCACAGCAGTATTAATTTTTTCTAAAGAATATTCCATTGTCGGTTTTCTTTTGTCACCTGAACCTCCCTGCCCAACTTGATGTACATGAAGCAAACAGTTCCATCTGTGTGTTGCTCTTTCATATCCTTCCTGGGTATACATGAACATTATATTGGTGTGGTTTTAAGAACGGATACATTGTATTGTTAATTATTTACAACTTAAGCAACCACACTAAATTACACTACTAATTCAACTGCAACAATGCCACGTTTCACTGATGCTCTTTTTGCTTGTTTTGATTTTAGGTGCACAAGAGAAGAGACAATATCACCCACAGTACTGCCAGACAGAACGACTGTGCATGACATGACACATCAACACACAACACAGAAATCTCTTCATTTGTGAAGCTAAATGTCACTGACAACTGACGGCTTTGAGATGGCCCCAAAGAAAAGTGCAGAAAAAGAAAATGACCAATGGGAAGGAGAAGAAGCTGATTTCCACCACATGCCTGCCTTCCAGGACCTATTTTGGCAAACTTGTGCCTTCTCCAAAAACCTCCAGGGAGCAAGCTGAGAGCAGTACCCTCACATCAGTGGCCCCGCCCCTACCTAGGCCCAATCACATGACTGGCACAGAGGCAACCCCTCTAATCATGGCTGCACTGATGAGCAGTGAGGTTGAAATGGACTTATCTCTTTTGCAAATTATTACCCAATCATTGCAGAAAACTCAAATAAGTGGACAACAACAGCTGCAGCAAGCAATAGAAAGTTCTTCCATTCAGACAATGTGTTTCATAAACTTTTAATTTTACCCATTCCAGACTTCACGATTTGAGAATTTGCAACATTAGTTTTAATTAATATACTAGCTCACCATTGCTCTGAATAATTTAGTATTGAATTCTTTGTTCCCACTATCAGGTATTCTTTTTTACGTAGTAGTCTGGTCTCAATTGATTGTAAAGCTATGATATAATTATATATATAACCCACTAACTCAGTTTTTATTTCAATGTAATTGCCTGCGACAAATAATCCTTTTGATTAGTTTTATAGTTAGAGTTCACCTAGTTGGGAGTGGCACCCCGCTTCTCCTTCAATGCACTACAGCGCTAGCCACTACCACCACCATGGCACCTTGGGAAACCATGCAGCCCTTGCTTCATCTGTTCAGGTAAGAGAACTATGGAGTATTGTTGAACGTGTAGGCAATATAGGCAATGTAAAGTTGGAAACCCAGCCACCTCCCCTTTGTGGTCAATATAGTTGCAGACTACAGAGACTAGGAGAGTAGTAGTTGGACAAGGGTACCACATAACTAATTGTTATCCGCTATCAGCAGAATTTAAAAACATGCTGCTGCTGAGCTGAGAAGTAGCTGTTCAAAGTAAAACACCCCAAAAACATTTGAAGCATAAATAATGATATTTAGTACCCTAGCAACAACTATATAAACCCACCACTTCAACCAAAAACTGGACAACCCCTCTCCCCAAACAATTATCCCTGTTCCCAACCAAAGATTAAAAGGTCTGAAAAAAATAAAACTAAAGCCCCAACTGTCCTGGTCCTAACTCCCATCCCACCCATAACAAGTCCCACGCACCAAAACAAAGGTTAAAATAGGGGAAGAAGAGGGCACTAATGGGGGGCCTGGAGCTTTTTAAGGTACCCATCAATCTTGATTTGCCTGGCTTCCATGCAATCCAGCCCCTGCATATTGCAGTGGAAGAAGCAGTCAGAAATTGAGGTGGGGGCAGCAGTGATGGACCCTGGTGGGTGGCTGCCACTGACTGCGCTGCTGGTGTTGAGAGGCTGAAGGTGCTGGGGGCTGGCAAGGGCCCTGAGCAGCAGCCTCCTCCTCGTCCTGGGCCACCAGTCACCAGTACTCATCACATATAACCTCTAGCTCCTGCTGCTGCTGCCACGCTGCTACATCCTGCTGAGTTGAATGAACAACAGTAATAGCTAGTAAGAAAAAAGAGAAGTTATAAGCAATGCTCTGTGCAAAACACTTGTTTACAATTATGTAGTGGATGGCACAGCAGCACTGCAGTACGTTGCTGTTCCCCTATGGCCATTTGATTTAATGTGATTAGAGTCTCAGCCATTGACCCGCACATGGAAATGGTAAATGCACTAACTGTCTGAAAGGATTTAAGGCAGAATATAAACACAGCACACCAGTTTTAAAAAACATGCTATTCAAGTATTTTAGTGAAAAAAGAAGATGGGATATAGGCCTGTAATTCTTCAGGTTAGCGACGTCTGCCCCATCTTTTTCAGTCAGGGGGTTACTCTGGCTTCCCTAAAGTTACTCTGGACCCTCCCAGTTTCCAGAGATAAATTTAACAGAGCGAGGATCTCTCCCTCTATCACTGGTAAAGCCATGTTGAATACCCTTGAAGGGCATGGGTCCGCTGGTGAGCCTGACTTAATTTGAGCCGTAATGTGGGACAAGGAGTCATGGTCTAGCTTCGGAAAGGAGGCAAAATGCTCCCTAAAGGCACATTGTGGTTCATTCATAACCAGGGGACTATGGCTAATGGGGGTTTTATGTATGAAAGTTAGGATGTCCCTTTATTTATCCAGGAAAAAGGTCAGGAACCTGGTACAGTGCTCTGGGTTAGCGACTGTTTCCTGCACCTGCTATTGGCTGAGTTCCTTCAGACTACTAAAGGTTAATTTTTTACTTGTTATCCGCCTCCATGATCCTGGCCTCGTAGTACTTTATCTTTCTTGCCATAATGGCTTTTTAGTATGCGCCTCTGGGTCATATGACTTACGGCACCGCCTCCCATGTTGGCACAGGGTCCATTTCTATCACCTTAGTTCCTCTGTGAACCAGGGGGCTCCCTTGCCCTTATTCCTCACTCTTTCCCTGTGAGCATGTGCCACTCAATTGATATCTGCGCTCAACTGGTTGATGAGGGATTCACTCTTGTCCTCAAGATCTTCTGGCTGTAATCTCCTCAGCGAGTTACCATGCAGAGCATCCCCTAGGCTGCCTGCCTCAATTGTGCTCCATTGTCGTACCACACTCAATTCTGGGGGGGTGGAGGGGGGCTGCGTGGAGCGCCTAGCCTGAGGGATCCGGAGCCTGATCAGGCAGTGGTCCAACCACCTACAGGGTCTGATGTCTGTCAGCCTAACCGGTGGCTGAGTGGATCAGATGAGATCTAGGTTATGTACCTTCTCCTGGGAGGGAGTATCCACAAGCTACTGCAGCCCCATTGTGGCCATTGTTTCCTCTAACCGACTGGGTATCTGGTCCCAGTTTGAGGAATGGTAAGTGTGTGCTCCATAGAAAATCACAAGAGTTTTTTTTCTGGCGTAAATTATTTTGGTTTCCAAATTATTTCAATGTCCAAAATATGGTAAATACAATTCTTCAGGAACAAAGATTCTTTTGTTAGGCTAATGCCCTCTCGGGCCCTGCTCCTAGTCCTCCATCGTCATGGCAGTTCTCGGGTTGAATCCGGGATTCAATAATTTACGCCAGAAAAGTAAAATTAGCCTTGAGAAAGCCCCGGCGCAAATCGCCAAGAGGGGGCGAAACACGTGTCGGCTGTCCATGTTCTATGAAAAATAATAAAGACACCTTACTGCAATCAAAAATAGTTCTGTCCTCTGTACTACAATTTGAAAGAACGGATATTAATCCTGGAAAAACTCTTGGGATTTTCTATGGAGCACACACTTACCATTCCTCAAACCTGTTTTTCTACATGAAGCCCAAGAGGTCCAGAGCTTCGAGTGTGTCTCCATTCACCTACAAACACAGCTTATTTAAGCGTTGTTCAAGCCTTGGAATTCTTGGACCTTTGCTACCTTACCCGTATCTGGTCCCAGTGGTAGTTGAAGGCCCCCCACACTATGAGTTGTTGTTACCGCAAGCGTAGGTCGGAGACTATTACAGTGAGAAGGTTGTTAAATAGGAGGGACGGTACACCACCATTATTGCCAGGTACAAGGACTTGGAGCATACTTTTGCCACTAAAATGTTGGCACTCTTTAAGCTCCGGCAAACTTTTCTACTACTAGCTGTTTGTTGTAGAGTCGCGCTACCCCCCTCTTTTCCCATCCTGTCTATTGTGCCATAGGGCATTGTAGTCTATGGGTAGGGCTTCTACAATATCTGGACATGAGCCGTCATCAAGACAGGTTTCTGTGACTACTAGGATGTCAGGAGCTTCCACCTGAAAGAGAGTGAAAATCTCTAAACTATGTTTCTGGAGGGAGTGTGTGTTGAGTACTACTGCCATTAAATCCATGAGGTTTCCTCACTCCATGCCTAGCCTTAGGTATATAGTGCTGGGTGGCCCTACTCTTTCCTCTCCCCTGTGAAGTAAGCACGTTCTCGGCTAAAAGAATGCCTTCTACCTGCTTCTCCAGGGGGTGATCCCTGTGCTCTACTGCCCGCAACTCCTCCTCCAAGAAGTATTGAATTTGACCAGGGGTCCTGCCTACTGGTCCCATTCAGGTGCGGACAGATACAGATGGGCTTGTTTTAGGCGCATCTTCAGTACGTTAGTACTTCGTCCACTCCTGCCTGGCACATGTGCACTCCCTCGCCCCTCCCCACCAATCAGCCCTGCTGAGCAGCAGCTGTGGCCCCTGCAGCCACTAGACCGTGTTGAGGTGGCGGCAGTGGTGTAAGATGGTGCTCTGAATTAAAATTCCAACAGGTTTGTGCCTAAAATTCAACCAGATTTGAATCACAGTTCTAGATAAAACAAAGTGTACAGTTAAAAAAAGAATTTGTGAACAGATATAAAAAAATCACAGCTTTACTGCGCATGTCTCCACCACCTGGAGTAGTTAAATCGTGTCTCTCTTTATGCACTATGGAGTGCATGTAGTCCCTCTCTATTGCTCTGCTAAATTAATGGAGGCATGCTAGCTCAGCTAGCACCCTCATTGTACTCGTTAGCCATGCTTTGCTAAGTAATTGAAAATTATCTTATTCCGAAGACCCTGCTCTTCTCCAAAATGTCTTTGTTGGAACCTCATCCTTTGCTCTGGGCACCCCCCAACTTTTTGCTGACTGGTACTGGTGGTAACTGACTCTGACTGACCCAGGGCTCTGCCTAGCCAGGTCCAGGGACAGTGCAATGTTGAAAGAGACACACTTAGAATACATTGAAAACACCTGCATACAGTTGGGTACACTATGTGTTTGGGTACCCCTATGATTTGCATGACGTACCCCATAGGGCCCTAGTACATAATAGGGCAGAGGGATTGAAACTACATATCAGTCCCTAGTATATAATAGGTCATGGTATTTAAGAGGCCAGAAGCCCTTTCTGCATCTGCATATGTGCACTGCTATATCCTAAGGTCAGTTTAAAAGTGGCTCTGTGTTGTAGGACTGCTTTTAAAAAGAATATTGTGCCCAAATTCTACTTTTGGGATTGGGCACTTAATAATGGATAACTTACAATGGTTGTGCATATTATGTACCCACAGGGTCTCCCCTAGGTATCCCAGAGGTAGGGGGGCAAGTAGTTATAAGGAGGATCCTTATAGAATCTCATGGGGTTAAGTGAAATTGCAAATTGCACTCCCTACTTTGTAATTAAGTGCTGCCCAAAATCGACTTTGGTGCTAGGAGCACTGTGGAGGGAGGATCTGCAATATGTTTGCATATTCAGAACCCCTAAAGTCTCCTCAGGTGTTCCAGGGGCGGGGGTGCAGAAGATATATCCAGGGTACTTATAAAGTATGTTTTTATAAGCCCTGGTGCTGGAAAAATGGCCCAAGTCATTCTTCCCATTTGCAAATCCCATGCCACATAGGTTAACATGGCAAGAAGTTATTAACTAACAACTCTTGATAGGAGAAGGCTAGAGATACCATTCAAAGACTTCCCTGAAAAGTATTAATAAACTCAACATCATCATATTGTTGAATATCCCCTAAAATGTACAGACAAGAAGTTGTAAGACGTTCTTGTTTATAAGACAAGATCCAGCCTTCCATTGGTCTGTCCTGATTGGTCAGATTTAAGTGGATTAGCCAGGCTTCTTTGAAGAGGTGATAAAGAGCCCCTGCGGTTAATCATCTCTGCTGGTAGGGCAGTGTTTTGCCACACAGGAATGCCAGAGCATGGGGAGGAGTCATAAACAATGGAATTCAAGGGAAGGGGACAACTCTGTTGCGTCCCGTATATGTGCCCTGATTTAGGCTTTACTAAAATATGCCCTTATATAGGCACAATTCACATTGCCCTTATTTAGGCATAACTTTCTCTGTCCTTATTTAGGCATGAGTCATGAACTCCAAATACAGGCATGGTCTTTCACCTACATCCGTCCATCCCATAGGTCACAACTAAGTTCTTAGAAACAGAACCTTAAGCTCTAGGGATTTTCCCCAGTACAGATTCATTGACTTCTCTTAGAAACTCATTAAATATGCATGAACCATTATTCCCCAGGGTTCATTCCTAATGTCTTCCTCTGTCTGACATGTCAATGCAATCCAGCCATAGCACGAGCTGAGTTTAAATATACCAGCATTTGCACATGCAAACCAGAGGAGACCTCTATTCCAGAGGAGCCTGTATTTCCCGGCCTGACATCCTGACCCGAGACGCTGTCATCTTGATTGCAGAGACTCCATCTCGCAGTATTCTAACTTCCTTTGCAGGGTTTTAGAATTCGAGACCAGGAAAGAGATTCCACAACTCTCTCATTCTCAGGTATGGATATAACTAGAACCTAGAGCGATTCTTGGCATAACAAACTATAGCATACTATAGAATACCATCCTAGGGGAATATCGCACCTACTTCACAACCTGTCCTACACCTAGGTTAGGCAAATTTGGGTCGAAGAAGTTAGGGAGCATACCATGAGTAATCGTACTTTTAGCAATACGTTTTTATATATGCAAATGCATTTCATAAGTAGTGAACAATGCTAGAGCACTACCATTTCTTTGCGCTTGTAACACTGTGCATTTTATATCTTGCATACTGTCTTACGATTGGAGTAGCTCATATCTCTCACACAAGAAAAACGACTTTTCAATAAATACTTATTGAAACGCCCGTCTGTTATTTCTGTGTAACTCTGAGAAACTATGCAGGCATGATTGTCTGAGCGAAACGTTATCTCATGTTTCCATGATTCTGAGGGATCAGGCTTGTCATGTTATGTGGTTGCCAGAAGCTATTCCCTTCTTGTCTTCAAGAAGTTTCTAGTGGTCCTGTGAGCTAGCTGGTACATGGTAAACAAGGTTAGCATACGCCAAACCTATAGTGTATGTTATCCAAAAGCACAGAGCCTATTTAAGGAAGTAGGAACTACACTACATGGCGCTGCCAATGTTTGGTAAGGCATTTATTTAAACATTAGATTCTGGGTAACTCAGTTGTGCTGTTCTCAGAGACCCCTACTCACAAACTCCAAAGACTTTTGGAGTTTGTAGGGACAAAGTCCGCCATAGCTGAGTAGGAAACATCCTATGTATTAGCTGTTGGTTCTTATCAATATTGAAGGATGTTCCAAAATGTTGTGCACCTTATCTTGGTTTCCTTGAAACTAATTCCGTACTAAAAACAAAATGACTATGAATCCTGTAGACGCCAGGCAAGAACTCAAAACATGCAAGTTTCAAATAGGGATGAAACAGATGAGGACGTTACAATCATTCCTCCTAACATAAGGAAAGTTATCACTATCAAACGTACTAAACACGGCTTATCAGCCAGAGGTGGTAGAGTAGTCTTCCTTTTGGAGGCACATGAGGCACAAACAGAGGTGTTCTATTTCTTGGCTACATTCCCAACAGACAATGAAGTAAAACACCATTTTCACTTCTACAAAGAAGATGAAGCACCAGCAGACTATACTACTTTTGGGGAAATTGAGGTTCTGCTCACGTACAAGGAACATAATATCCAGCTTAAAGGCGCTCTACAATGCATACAAAATAGAAACAGACTCGGTCCACTAGGTCGACCAGGAGCTGCATGGCTGATTCTAGCCCACTACACACTTCATCCTGACATTGAAACAATGACACAATGTGAAATACTCAACTCAAGGAGTTAATAAAAATATACAGACAATTAGTTCTATATGTCATGCGGACATTAAACGTCCAGCCATCATTGGTAATACCAACTCAAACTACTTATCAGGAGAACACACTCAAAATTACTCCACACACATTCATGCGTAAAATGCCCACAAAAAACGAACAAATTCAATCCTGGATAGCTCAGAAAATCACACAACTCAAATAAGTATTCCCAAATACTAGCCATTATGAGAAACACAGAATTTTAACAATCAGTTTGCCAATGGTGAGCACCTCATGGGGTGCAATCTTTGCTGCCATATATACTAAAACTCATGGTATACCATCCTTAGCAGTGATACCAGATCGCTTAAGACAAATTTAAAATGAATACGGGGCTCTGAACTTTTGGATGAAATTACTGAACAATTTCAATCAGGTATCCATCAGGTATCCACCATTATATTATCCAATATTAAAGGGGAGGCGACATCAGTGGCGATCTGCCAGTGCTTGAGGGATTTTGATTGAACAGAACAACAGCAAGAGGTATCCAGAATAAGAGAAACATCATATGCAGAATTAGGCAGAAACAGCTTAGGTGATAAAGCTCTTAATGCACAGCTGTTTGGAATCCCTGAAAAGGACACTGCAAAACAGAGCCCTACTTCTTCTAAAAAGAAGTGGGAAAATAACAAACAAAATGTTAAAAGGAACAGATCTCATTCCCGAGGTAGGTCTCCCCAAAAGGAGCCCTGTGAAAAGAGGTATAACCTCAGGAATATGGAAAATTTGAAGAAGCCTGACAGGTATCAGGATACTGATGCACATTACTGTCATTCCTTTCAGGTCTCATCAAAAACGTCCAAACGAGGAGGAAAGTCAGAACAAAAGGAGGAACGCACAAAGTCCAAATACAAACAACGCGTTCAGAAAAATAAAATCCAAACCTCAATTCAACAAAAAGAAGGTAGGAAGTCTAAAAATCAGACATGCTGAGAATTCTGAGGACACACATACTGATGGGGAATGGGCACAGGCGATGCTGGACAGTGCAGCAGAAATATCAATAGCTCGCTAGAAGCTGAAGTAATGTTTGGAGATAGTGGACTTGAATGAGTACATCACGGTAGAGACTGCTGATATAAGGGTTAGTGCTCCACACAAATTATATGAAATAACAATCCGGATGGAGGGAAACAAGCCCAGAAAAATTAAATGACTCTTTTGGGAAAGACTATCAACAGCTTAAGATATCCTGCTAGCAGAAAGCGATTGGCCACTAGTATTCGTAAGGGAGTGCCCACATGGCGAAGACATAATTATGTCTGCCTTCTCCAACAACATTCCAATTCACCTAAAATACACATATGCCAGGAAATGGGCATTCACCCCACCACATAATACCACTAAAAAGTGAACCGACTGTACAGAGGCAGTATCCAATAAAGCAAGAAACTAAAAAACAGCACAAGGAAATCTTAGATCTACTTCAATACCAGGGATTGATTGAAACTTGCACCTCTTCAATGAACAATCCTTTGTCTCCTGTAGCAAAACCAGAGAATAATTATAGTCTACTTTTAGAGTAAAGACATTTGAACTTGTGTTCCAAAACATTTGCTGTGCAAAATGCCCATAGTGCAGCTTTAATGAATAACATTGTGAGGAGAAATACAATACCACATTAGATATCTCAAACTGATTTTTCTGTCAAAATATAGCTCCTAAAAGCAGGTACTTAACGGAATTCTCAATAATGGGAACATAAGGCCAATTTAGTCGAATCCCCCAGGGGTATAAGTACAGCCCGGGGATATATTCAGCAAGGGTAAAAGAGTTAATACAGATTTATGATGATGAAGCATTTTAATATGTTGATGATATTTATCTGACAGATGATGACTTAAACAATCACTTGAACAGGGTGAGTACCATAATATTGGGCTTCGCCTCTAAGGGCTACAAATTCACTTAAAAAAAATGAGAATTGCCCCCCTAAATGTCCTATATTTAGGATAAGAGCTTTCGAGTGAAGTCAAATTCCTGGCAACTAACTTTTTAAGAATAAATATACTCCAACCTCCAAAATCGCTGAAAAACGTACAATCGATACTAGGTTTCCTGAACTTTGGTAAAACATACATTTCGGTTACGCAGAAAGGGTTAAGCCCTCTACGAAATAATAAACCTGATTTCTCAGCAAAACATTGGACACAGGAACAGACAGAAATCCTGCACTCACTTTAAGCAAACATGTTAGCTACTAATCACTTACAAACACACGTAAACATACTCAATTTGGGCGATCCGAATAATTCCAAGTCTAACATTTAATGAAGGCGAAACTGTACCAATTGCATACAAATCACACTTATACACAACAGCAGAAATGCCCTTCACTTCAACAGAAAAAATTCTGACAGAAGTACAGACCACTGTAGCAAGAGAAAGAGCACTGGCTCAGGGGAAACGCATTATTGTCATTACTCCAGTACCAGCCTTAGAGGCTGTTATGAAATCAAGCATTCCTAATGCAAAATCTTTACATCTAGGATGGATGTAATGAATTAATTCTCTTGCTGCAACGGATGTTGAATACAGATGTGATCCAAATTCAAAAACACAAGCATTCCTGCAATTAAAACAAGAATGTCCTCTGCCAAATGAAATCCTGCCTCTTGATCAATATGCATTTATAATTTACACTGACGGCTCAGTGCAACCCACAACATAAAGCAAGCAAGCCTACAGTGCTGCGTGCACAATTGGTAACGGTTGCATGTGCAATAGTAAATTCTATCCCATGATCACATTAACTCAGTCTCTAGTAGACTGTACAACTCAACTAGCTGAATTAAAAGCATTTATACTGGCACAGGTAAGCATGGATCATGAATTCCCCTTGCTCAGAGAGTGTGATTCATTTTACTGTGTTCAATCATTCAATGAATACTTACAGAATTTGCTTCAAAATGGATTCAAAGGTGGCACAATCAAGCACAAATTGCTTTGGAAACAAGTAGTTCCATTGAGAAATGGACTACAAAAGACTCACGTGATTCATACACTGGAGTCATCAATGTGATGGCATTCATGTTGAAGGGAATTTATTGGCTGATAAAGTCGCAAAGGGGGTTGTTCGCATGGCTTCCGTAGCTCGTTAAAAAATGATAATAGACAGTGAGATATTATTGGGTGTCTATGCTTCAACCAAAGTCATTGGTGCAGAACTTCCACAGAAATTTCCACTCAAGTACTCATATATAATTGATTCGAACAACGTTCCTTTTTCTTGAACCCCTGAAGTGGGGGAAAGAGTAATTCCAAAAATGGAACATAGATTAGGGCTAATCCTAGCAGCACCCGAGGGGATAGGCTCTGCTCATGCAGGTGTTTCTGCAACTGTGTGTTTACTAAAACAATGTTATTGGTGTCATGGCATGAGGAAACAAACCAAGAACTATATTTTGGATTGTGATATCTGCCAGCAGAAGAAAGTCTCCACAGTAAACGTCCCCCACTGACACCCTTGTTAATTTCAGACAAACCATTAGCCTGTGTTAATCTGGATCACTTTGGTCCCTTGCAAAGAGACAGCCATTATAAATACATAATGGTTGCAGTGGACTCCTGCTCAAGGTTCCTATGGATGTGGCCTCAGCACTCAGCTGACACTCGTACTGTTATAAAAGATTTGCGACTATTTATCAACACATACGTAGTTGGCACACTACATTCAGACCATGGCCCTGCGTTTAGCTCTCGGGCTTACAAAGAGGCCATGGCCAGTCTGGGTGTAGCATTGCAGTACTCCTCTCCATACTTTCCTTGGGGAAATTTGGTTGTGGAAAAACCAGGACATAAAGCATTCTATAACAGCTAGGGTATAAGACTCGGGAGATGGCTGGGTAAAACATGTTTATCGGGTCCAACGTTCCCTCAATAACTTGCCAAGAGCTTCTCTGGGGGGTCACTTCATATGAGGTCCTTTTTGGAACAGGAATGTGGGTACCTGATCTTGAATGTGAAGGCACAGTGGCGGATAACAAACCCTTTGATATCAAAGATTGCTTGGAACTGAATGAACTAAGAATGAAACAAAGAGAAGTACTCCTGAAGCCAACCGCCAGTGGGGAAAAATCAGAAGTCCCCGCAAGGCCAGACTGGGTCCCAAAAGTTGGGGGCTCCATTCAAAGAGATAATTGTGGATAAAAAGGAATTTGGACCTTACTACAGAAAACCAGTACCTGTCTTAGCTGTCCAAGGAGCAAGAAAAGTAAGGGTGCTAGAGCGCTGTGAGGCTCCATCCCCGCCGAGTGGGGAAATATCCTTCATCCCCATCCTAAGCCACAACTACGAACATCCGACCTCACCACAAGAGACCCGATTCACTGCTGATGCCAGTGATACCATCTTTGCACGACTAGCCTTGATTGCAGCAGATGCAGCGACCACCGAAACTGGGCGCAGGCTGCCGCAGTCCGCACCTGGTGTCAGTCGGCAGTCGGGAAAGGCCGCACATGTATGGGCCCAGATTAAACGGCGGCCTACCACGATTCACCATCGCTGATACATGAACAACGCTTTGTGAGGTGAGAGACAGCACCTGGGGGCGAGAGATCAGAAGCGCCACAGCAACGTGACTTGTACCCCACACGGGCCTTTTTGCAAAAACTCTGCACCATTGGGACAAGCCACGTACCAGAGTAGGAGGTCAATGGCTGAGCAGAGACGCGGGAGTCAGAGGGAAGTCAGCGATGAGTGAAGTCTGGACTTTCTGAGTGCCGAGAGCACACCCTGCACACCATTAAAACGTATACATTGCAAACCTGATCGATTAACCACAACACCTGCCCGGCAATTACCGCTGCGAGAAAATACCGCCATTTTAGGTTGACAAAAGCCCTATGGTCCGAGGTAGGAGCAACCATTCTTAAGCGCTAATTGGGATACTGTAATGCATGCGAGCCCGCCAGTTAACTGTTTCCTGCATCAGGCGCCCTAGCAAGAACAGCACATAGCTACTGCACTCTGCCAGCAACGAGCTACGTCCATTTTATTGGCGGCCGTTTTAGGTCATATGGACTGAGATATTGATCAGTGGTGCTCCCCACAAATGGGAACTTGAACCGACAATCCCCCTTTCGAAGAAGTGTGCCTCACGATTCATTACTTGATATCGATCGGCCCCCTTGCTGCTTAATGCGATCCCGGGCATCCCTGCGGGGCCCTTGTTGCATTGGACCCTTCTCACTGTTACAAGTACAAGCTCTTGTACGAGCATTTCACAGACATTGTGTGCACACACTTAGTGGGATCCACAGTGGAGGTCTGATCGCCGAGTGCACTGGCTAGGGCTACGACGATTGCTACCTTGCACTGTGCTGCTGGTACTTTCTGCCAAGGCTTTCAGGTGGTGGTTTCCGCTTTAGGCTGCCTTGAAACACTGATCAGCGCCTGACCACTGACCGTGCCTCGTGTGTTCTCACCCCGCACTCCGGGTCTGCCCGCCTGCCTACATCATGTGGGTCCACTGACACCAAACAAACTAAAATTACTTTTGAAGCGCGAAAAACACCCAGATCTAACTTGACGGACCATACAGACTCTGATACCACAGACACTCCAGAGGAGGACTGGAAAGAGCTCCTGTTTGGCATGAAGAAAAGCCTCACATCCACAGATGCTAAAATAGACACAATGTTAGGCGGATGGACTCTGCGGTCACTAAATTAGATCAACATGCGCAACACCTTAAAGAAGCAGAAACCAGGGTGTCTGACCTGAAGGACGGCACCACTGCAAGCAGGGGTCGGATATCACGGATGGATAGGCTGCTCAAGATCATTGCTGACAAGAACGAAGACTTGAAGGCCCGCTCCTGGCGAAACAAAGTACGGATTTTTGGCCTAGCAGAATCAACCAATACAGGCCGTATGAAGGACTTCATTGAGAAGCTGTTTGCGAATCTGTTCAACAGGGACTCCTTCTCGTCGCACCTCATGGTGGAGAGGGCACATAGATCCCTGGCGGCTCGCCAACCCCGGGGGCACCACCACGTCCTGTGATAGTCCACTTTTTAAACTATCATGACAGAGATGCAGTCCTACACCTGGCTCGTGAAAAGAATTGAGTTCACTATGAGAATAATACACCAGCGTTTTTCCCGGGTTTTACTTAATCAGTACAGGACATCGGACGAAAATTTGCTGCTGTCAAGAAAAAGCTCTAGGCGCAGGAAATCCCCTACGCCATGATGTATCCCGCAAAAATGAAGATAACACATCATCCGAGACAGCACTACTTTTAGAACTTGCAGCAGGCTGAGGACTACCTCAAACAAAACCATCGTACAGCATCCGGGGAAGCGGAAGCACGTGGGAGCTCCAGATCCCAATCTCCTCTATCGAACCCAGATGGAGGCGCATCATTTACTGCAGAATATTTGTGACTCTCCCTGGCGATCTTACTGGCAAAGAACTGACCTAGATCGGTGAAGTATTGACATAACTAATGGTTTGTAATATGTCCTGCTCGGCCACTTACCTCTGTCCCTCCACGGCTGTCCGTCTTCGCAGCAGAGTAGCAGGTGGGTGCAAGTATTGAGGAGAGTGGGTGGGTCGTGAGCCCCTAGTGATTTCCCTATGAGGGCGAACCCCCAAATTTCCACTAAGGAGGGAAAGTAATCGTTAAGTAATGGGATTTCTGTGGGTGCGGGGGATCAAATGCCCGTTAAGTTGGGGAAGCCGGTGTGGGTGGAGGGGGGATTTTCTACTACTGAAGTGATGCAAACAACTGTTTCAAAGATGTCAAGAACTTTGTGACTTGTCGGAGGAATGAAGGTACTGATAGGTCGTAAGCCCATAAGTGTGCTTTCCTCTTGGGTGTTCTGTGGTACACAAATATTACTGAAAATGTGTCTCAACCGTAGAGTTCTCATGAATTTGTAAAACAATTTTGTGGTGTCCAATTCGTTGGTATGATATGTAGGTACAAAACGCATGCCCTTTTGAAGAACTTTTTCTTGTATAGTATTTAAAGGAATCTGTGAAATGTTAATGACTAGATTCTGTGGCTCCTGGTCGATTTAGCTGGTGGCAGCGAAGTGGCTTGTCCGTTGGGAACTGCTTGATCTACAGTTGGTACGGGGCCAACCTCTAAAAAAGACTCAGTTTCAATATTGGTGTCGGATGTATTCCTGGGTTCATTGGGAACCTTTGAAGTAAATTGTTGCTCAGATATCTTGGTACCTGAAGATGAAGGTTGTTATCTCAGTCTACCTCTAGGGAATTCTTTACGAGATGTATCCTCTGACGATGATTTGTCTGAACGAAAAATCAAAACAAGACTCACGGAACACCGTAGTAACATTCGTACAAAAAATTTGAAGTCCTGTGTTGCAGCCCATTTTGTTCAAAATGCTTACAATCCCAGCCAAATTCACTTCTTGATTTTAGAAGTTGCTGAGAAAACTACACACAAGGACAATAATAAACATTTGTTACAACGAGAATTATACTGGATACACCGTCTTCACGCTCTTCAGCCTAAAGGACTTAACAAAAGACTGGAATTTAGTTGTCACCTATGATATATCTGGGGATTCATTGATTATTCTAGTATGATCTCTCTGTCTGTTTCATGTCAGCTGGTTTGTTCCATTATTTTCTGTTTTCTGTTTTCATCTATTCTTTTTTATCTAACTTCATCCACACCTAATTATTTACTTTTCTTTCCTTTCCTCTTTATTCACCCTACTTTGCTTGGATTTTCATAATTGTATTCCCCCATGTTTTCTTGTCATCTTCCTGCTTTTCTTTTTGAACCATTTTCCATGGCTCCACACTCTTTTCAATCTTCTTATTCTGCTCTCTTATCCATAAAGTACTATTGCTACATGCTATTTCTTGTTGAATATTTTTTGCTGTCAACTTTATTCAAGTGCATTTTGAACACTACTACGGGGTTGTTCCCCAGTTCACTATCTCCTCAATGCGGGCCTCTTTCTATGTTCACACTCAGCTTCCTTTTCTTAAGGAGCATGTGCGCATGCTCGGCGTCTTCCGGGTCTGCTGTTGACACGGACCGGGTCCTGCCCTGTTGACGCGTCTTTTTTCCTCTGTGGCATGTAAGTGTTCGCGCCACTCACCAGGCACGTTTGGACTCTTTTGGCACAGTTTATCATATTTTTACTTTCAGTTTCCGTCTGGGCTAAATGGTGTGTACGTTTCCAGGTACACTACGTGCAACTCACATTTTCTATTTCGTTACGATTTTTTGTGCTGTTCCTTTGGGGTCTCCGTCACATTCTGCACTGTGTTCACTACACGTAACCTTTTGTGTTCCGTCTGTTTCACCTTCCGCTAACTTTCTTCACAGTACCGTGGAGCCTTGTAATTTTGCTATCACCATCTTTATTACCTTGTGTTTTATTTCACCGGTTTTACGCTTTATGGGACATTTGTGTAACTTACCTTGGTCATTTTCTTCCCTTTCTTTTGCATATACCAGGTTATGTTTAACCATTCGGGTGCCTACATCATAGCATTTTCTCTCTATGAATTTCTGTATTCTTACCTCCTTGTTATCAGCAATCTACATCAGTTTCTTTTTCACTTTCGACACACAGATTTCCCCTGAAGAAGTGCAAATGCACGAAATGCATCGGGGATAATTTTACTACGGAGTATGAATTTATCTGACCATTGGATTTTTGTCATTAATGTGCTAAATATCACAGTCATATGACATAATATGACGAACTGTGATATCTTTTGAACACGCAATGATCTAATCATTAAAGATCATAATCTTTCTCATCACAATTGAAGTACTTGTATATATTCAGGCACGCGCTTCGGCGCATCAAGAGTGCCCAGGGGCTGCCCTTACTCGTTGTAAGGTTCTCTTTGTTATAACTGTCTAGCACTTCACGAACCAGGAGGTGATCACTCTGAGCCCCTATAAATAATTTTACCTTCATTTAACCCCATTGAATACCTGTTTTATACTTTGGAAGTGCAGCGGCTTTCACCTAGTTTAAGTACAGATTATAAGAGAAGTAGGAATGTTGGATAACACACGTGATCTTAACAGATTGAAGGTGACATCTTGTAATGTGTGGGGTCTGAATAACCCTAGGATAAAAAGGCAGATCCTAGGTTAACTAGATAGACACCACATCACAGTCGCTCTGCTACAGGACACACACTTGAATCCCGGAACTACACCCCAGTTTGCTTCGAGATGGGCCTCACACCGTTGATTTGCATTATATTCAGGATACTCCCGGAGAGTACAAAACAATAGTTGATGGACAGAATTCAGAACAATGTCATAAATTCCCCCCAGTACAGAGATCTGGGCCTAAAACCATTGTTTGTTTGCACTCCACACCACCCCAGTGCAGACCTGGCCATATGCAAATCAGCCTTGACCCTGTGCCTCATGGGAACAGTCTAGCCCGAACTGCAAAGCCATGTCTTTCCTGGACTGGAATCAAGTATCCTAGGACCGGTTTCTGGCTATCAGCCGTCTTCAGCCAGGAAAGCTTGACTCCAGTGGTGTGGCGAGCATGACACTCATGTCTGCGCATACCCATCCCACTTGGGATGACAAATGCAAAACAACAGTTGATGGATAGAATGCAGAACAATGTCATACATTCACCCCAGTACAGAGATCTGGGCCTAAATCCATTTTTTTTGCACTCCACACCACCCCAGTCCAGACATGGCCATATGCAAATCAGCCTTGACCCTGTGCCTCATGGGAACAGTCCAGCCCGAACTGCCAAGCCATGTCTTTCCTTGACCAGAATCAAGCATCCTAGGACCGGTTTCTGGCTATCAGCCGTCTTCAACCAGGATAGCTTAACTCCAGTGGTGTGGAGAGCATGGGACTCACGTCTGAGCATACCCATCCCACTTGGGGTGACAAATGCAAAACAACAGTTGATGGACAGAATGCAGAACAATGTCATACATTCACCCCAGTACCGAGATCTGGGCCTAAATCCATAGTTTTTTTGCACTCCACACCACCCCAATTCAGACATGGCCATATGCAAATCAGGCTTGACCCTGTGCCTCATGGGAACCGTCCAGCCCGAACTGCCAAGCCATGTCTTTCCTGGACCGGAATCAAGCATCCTAGAACCGGTTTTTGGCTATCAGCCGTCTTCAGCCAGGATAGCTTGACTCCAGTGGTGTGGAGAGCATGGGACTCACGTCTGAGCATACCTTGTGAGAAGTTGGCCTGGTATATAATGCTCACTAATTCTTAGTGATCACTTTGTACCATGCCAAGCAACCCTTATGATGATGGTTGTAATTCAACCTTGTAGACCAGTTATCCTAGTGGTAACGTGGACAAAGCAGTCTTAGGCTAAACTCTGAAAGGCATGTGAAGCCAGCTGTTATACCATACACAACCCCCTTGAATACCAAATGAAAGGGACACCACACAGATATATATTGAAAATATATATTGATTTATTAACTATAAAATCCCCTGGACTCTTTATGAGCACAGAAGCACAAGCGTTAAATCACAAGACAGTTTAAAATACACAAATGTTGCACAATATGGATGAGCCCTAGGGGCCACCTAAACCATATACTAAGAAAGTGGTATAAGAGATACCAATGGGAAAGTGAACAGGCCTAGGGCCTTGGGAATCGCTGGAGCTATTCGAGACTAGCAGTGACTAAGTCGGGGAAGGCCCACGGGACTCGGGTGCAGTGTTCAAAGTGCACGCACTTTCCAATGCAAAGTCTATGGTGCGTAAAAAGTACAAAGTTAGAAAGTTAGGAACCTTCCGAGTGACCTACGGAGCTGAAACTTAAGACACAGGCTCTTGAGATGTGTACCAGTGCAGGAGCACCGGCGGAGCTGAGTTACCTCACCCACAGGAAGCGGGTGCACAGGGTCGAAGTAGTGTCGGGTTTCGTCACGCTGGTCGATGGTGCTTGGAGCTGAAGATGCTGCAGGCGGCTCGATGTGAAGAGTTCCTGTGCATCCAAGGGTGATCTGAAGATGTGAAGACCTGAAAGCAGAGGGGACAGTGTTCAAAGTCACTAGCCAGTGACTACCGTGGAACCAGATTGGAACCAGGCGATGTCGGGTGCAAACAGGCGTTGTCGGGTAGCTTCTTTCTGCAGCCACGTGGATACCCGGGGTCAAGGACGTCCAGGAGTCAGTCATGAGCTGTCCCACGCAGGCTTCTCACTGTTGGCGGTGTCGGCAACTTGATCAGAGCAAACAGGCCTAGGCAAAGGCAAGCCAGGCAGAAGTTGAAAGATGCTTAACACTCAGACCAGCAAGGTCAGAGCGGGTGCTCCTTTTTACAGGAGCTTGGGTAGGTCTGGAGCAACAAGACCTGCTGTGTAAATCGTCGGTTTCGTCGCCAAGATGGCCGCTGACCACGTGGCTAGTGGCCGGGATGGCGCGTCGAGTGGCACAATGCAAAAGGGCCCCACGCAGATTGTGGAGATGCTGGAGGGCTGATCTTCAGTGCAAGGGCTGCTCGGTGGTGGGGGTTCTCAGTCCCTAAAGCACAACGTCGAGGATGCCTCAGAAGCTGCGCAGTCAGCTTTTCGAGTGTCTTCCAAGAGGTCCGGTCCCACGTCACTCGGTGCCTCCACAGGTCCCTTCTTTGCAGGGACTGTGGATCGGGCTCTGAGAGGTCTGGGAGTCTGGTTCTTGTCGGGCTCTGGGCTCGGGCTCCGGCGGGAGGCGGCGGCAAAGCAGACGCGAAGTTGCTGGTTGGTACCTGTGTTCACAGGGTGGCCACTCCTAGGCCACAAGGGAGATTCTCTTCAGTCTTCTGTGCAGCAGAATGTCGAAGTCCAGTCTTCTTCTTCGTGTAAAGTTGATTCAGGATGATCTGCTGTGCAATGGCACTGCTCCCACTCTTATTCCAATCTGAGGGGTGAATCTCCTGCTAGGTCCCTCCCCTATGGGCGGGACCAGGAAGGGGGGTGGTTACACCCCCTCTCCTTTGTCCAGCTCCTCACCAGGACTGGGGCTGGAAAGCCCCAGAACCGGTTTGGGCTGGCTTATGCACAGGGACACCTTGTGTGCCCCAGGCATGTCTCAATCTATTCAGCCCTGTCCTACCCAATACACAAAACCCTGTCTGGGGTGGTGCTCGCACCTCCCCAGGCAGGAAACCCTTTGTCCAGGCCCTCCTCGCTGGAAGGACTCCCAGCAGCAGGAGGTCAGACATGTGTCTGTGGTGGCAGCATCCATTTTGTGATGCTGAGGCTCTGTTTAACTTTAACCGGGGTTAAGGCTACACACATATCGTGTCCCTCTAGAAGGGTGGAATGCTATCCCCGTCGCCAGAACTGGCGAGGGGATAGTATTCCAATTCGTATGACACCTTACTCGACATGTTTTGATAAAGCCAAACCAAAGATGGCAAATAACCACGAGGATTATAATGCACTTAAGAGTATATGGTATGGCAATATCCCGGAACAGCTTAGGGAGTGGTTCCCGACAGCTGCAGACAGGCTCAGCTCATGCTAGAGCACCATCTCACATATTTCCAAGCACTCTGCCTCCAGGATTGATGAGGCCTTCCATAGGAGTGACTGATAGGAACATATGTGTCCAGTTTAGGGTTAGGCACAGGCATACTGTACCTAAGTAAGAGGTGATTACACCAACTTACCCCAGCTGAGTGATCAGCCAGTTGTGTCAAATATGGAGGCCAGGCCAGGGGTGGCACAATACATGCTGCAGCCCCTGGAAGGCCTTGGCTACACCTATGCCCTGGGTACCTATGGTACACTGTTACAGGGGCCTATAAGGTGAACCAATTCCAATTGTGTTATGCACCTAAGGTACATGGAGTCCATTTTAAGGAGAGAGCAATCAGCCTGGGGCCCTGAATAGCAGGATCCCAGGCCAACTAAGTCAAAAACCAGTTAATACCAGGCAAAAAGTTTGGGGGTAACCATAGTCAGATATCCACCTTCCTACATACATATCCCACTTGGGTTGACAAATGCAAAACAACTGTTGATGGACAGAATGCAGAACAATGTCATACATTCACCCCAGTACAGAGATCTGGGCATAAATCCATAGTTTTTTTGCACTCCACACCACCCCAGTCCAGACATGGCCATATGCAAATCAGCCTTGACCATGTGCCTCATGGGAACAGTCCAGCCCGAACTGCCAAGCCATGTCTTTCCTGAACCGGAATCAAGCATCCTAGGACCGGTTTCTAACTATCAGCCGTCTTCAGCCAGGATAGCGTGACTCCAGTGGTGTGGAGAGCATGGGACTCACGTCTGAGCATTCCTATTCTACTTGGGTTGACAAATGCAAAACAATTGTTGAAGGACAGAATGCAGAACAATGTCATACATTCACCCCAGTACAGAGATCTGGGCCTAAATCCACCGTTTTTTTTTGCACTCCACACCACCCCAGTTAAGAAATGGCCATATGCATATCAGCCTTGACTCTCTGCCTCATGGGATCAGGCCAGCCCAAACTGCCAAGCCATGTCTTTCCTGGACCGGAATCAAGCATCCTAGGAACGGTTTCTGGCTATCAGCCGTCTTCAGCCAGGATAGCTTGACTCCAGTGGTGTGGAGAGCATGGGACTCACGTCTGAGCATACCCATCCCACTTGGGGTGACAAATGCAAAACAACAGTTGGTGGAGAAGTGTGGCTCAGGGGTTAGAGGCGGCAGACCCGGAAGCTGAGATCGGCCCTGGACCAGGGTTCAATTCCCCGCCTCGGCGGGTCTTGGGCAAAAAATTCCACGGACTCGATAATTCTCGCTCCGGTGCCTTCTCGACTCACGGGTTCACACTCTGCGACTCTGGGCAATAGCTTGCTTAATCTCCACAACGGCCCCTCGCGGCGGGATGCCTGGCTTTCACCTTGTGGATACCCTGCTGGGGTTATCTCACAGGGGAATACCAGGACGGGTTCCCTAAGCAAGCGTCGGGAAACCCACTGCGAGTAGCTGTGCGCTATATAAGCTCAAATACATTTACACATTTTCATGGACAGAATGCAGAATAATGTCATATATTCACTCGAGTACATTGATCTGGGCCTAAATCCATCGTTTTTTTGCACTCCACACCACCCCAGTTCAGACATGGCCATATGCAAATCTGCCTTGACCCTGTGCCTCATGGGAACAGTCCAACCCGAACTGCCAAGCCATGCCTTTCCTGGACCGGAATCAAGCATCCTAGGACGGGTTTCTGGCTATCAGCCGTCTTCAGCCAGGATAGCTTGACTCCAGTGGTGTGGAGAGCATGGGACTAACGTCTGAGCATACCCATCCCACTTGGGGTGACAAATGCAAAACAACAGTTGATGGACAGAATACAGAACAATGTCATACATTCACCCAAGTACAGAGATTTGGGCCTAAATCCATTGTTGTTTTGCCCTCCACACCACCCCAGTTCAGACATGGCCATATGCAAATCAGCCTTGACCCTGTGCCTCATGGGAACAGTCCAGCCCAAACTGCAAGCCATGTCTTTCCTGACCCGGAATCAAGCATCCTAGGACCGGTTTCAGGCTATCAGCCGTCTTCAGCCAGGATAGCTTGACTCCAGTGGTGTGGAGAGCATGGGACTCACGTCTGAGCATACCCATTCCACTTGGGTTGACAAATGCAAAACAACAGTTGATGGACAGAATGCAGAACAATGTCATACATTCACCCCAGTACAGAGATCTGGGCCTAAATCCATAGTTTTTTTGCACTCCACACCACCCCAGTCCAGACATGGCCATATGCAAATCAGCCTTGACCATGTGCCTCATGGGAACAGTCCAGCCCGAACTGCCAAGCCATGTCTTTCCTGAACCGGAATCAAGCATCCTAGGACCGGTTTCTGGCTATCAGCCGTCTTCAGCCAGAATAGCTTGACTCCAGTGGTATGGAGAGCATGGGACTCACGTCTGAGCATACCCATCCCACTTGGGGTGACAATGCAAAACAACAGTTGATGGACAGAATGCAGAACAATGTCATACATTCACCCCAGTACAAAGATCTGGGCCTAAATACATTGTTTATTTGCACTCCACACAACCCCAGTTCAGACATGGCCATATGCAAATCAGCCTTGACCCTCTGCCTCATGGGAACAGTCCAGCCCGAACTGCCAAGCAACGTCTTTCCTGGACTGGAATCAAGCATCCTAGGACCGGTTTCTGGCTATCAGCCGTCTTCAGCCAGGATAGCTTGACTCCAGTGGTGTGGAGAGCATGGGACTCACGTCTGAGCATACCCATCCCACTTGGGGTGACAATGCAAAACAACAGTTGATGGACAGAATGCAGAACAATGTCATACATTCACCCCAGTACAGAGATCTGGGCCTAAATACATTGTTTATTTGAACTCCACACCACCCCAGTTCAGACATGGCCATATGCAAATCAGCCTTGACCCTGTGCCTCATGGGAACAGTCCAAACGAACTGCCAAGCCAGGTGTTTCCTGGACTGGAATCAAGCATCCTAGGACCGGTTTGCGGCTATTAGCCATCTTCAGCCCGGATAGCTTGACTCCAGTGGTGTGGAGAGCATGGGACTCATGGCTGAGCATACCCATCCCACTTCGGGTGACAAATGCAAAACAACAGTTGATGGACAGAATGCAGAACAATGTCATACATTCACCCCAGTACAGAGATTTGGGCCTAAGTCTATTGTTTTTTTGCCCTCTACACCACCCCAGTTCAGACATGGCCATATGCAAATCAGCCTTGACCCTGTGCCTCATGGGAACAGTCCAGCCCGAACTGCCAAGCCATGTCTTTACTGGACTGGAATCAAGCATCCTAGGAACGGTTTCCGGCTATCAGCCGTCTTCAGCCAGGATAGCTTGACTCCAGTGGTGTTGAGCGCATGGGACTCACGTCTGAGCATACCCATCGCACTTGGGGTGACAAATACAAAACAACAGTTGATGGAGAGAATGCAGAACTATGCAATATATTCACCCCAGTACAGAGATCTGGGCCTAAATCCATAGTTTTTTTGCACTCCACACCACTCCAGTTCAGACATGGCCATATGCAAATCAGCCTTGACCCTGTGCTTCATGGGTACAGTCCAGCCCGAACTGCCAAGCCATGTCTTTCCTGGACCGGAATCAAGCATACCAGGACCGGTTTCTGGCTATCAGCCGTCTTCAGCCATGATAGCTTGACTCCAGTGGTGTGGAGAGCATGGGACTCACGTCTGAGTATACCCATCCCACTTGGGTTGACAAATGCAAAACAACAGTTGATGGACAGAATGCTGAACAATGTCATACATTCACCCCAGTACAGAGATCTGGGCCTAAATCCATCGTTTTTTGCACTCCACACCACCCAAGTGCAGACATGGCCATAAGCAAATCAGCCTTGACCCTGTGCCTTATGGGAACAGTCCATCCCGAACTGCCAAGCCATGACTTTCCTGGACCGGAATCAAGTATCCTGGGACCGGTTTCTGGCTATCAGCCGTCTTCAGCAAGGATAGCTTGACACCAGTTTTTTGGAGAGCATGAGACTCACGTCTGCGCATACCCATCCCACTTGGGGTGACAAATGCAAAACAACTGTTGATGGACAGAATGCAGAACTATGTCATACATTCACCCCAGTACAGAGATCTGGGCCTAAATCCATCGTTTTTTGCACTCCACACCACCCCAGTTCAGACATGGCCATATGCAAAACAGCCTTGACCCTGTGCCTCATGGGAATAGTCCAGCCCGAACCGCCAAGCCATGTCTTTCCTGGACTGGATTCAAGCATCCTAGGACCGGTTTCTGGCTATCAGCCGTCTTTAGCTACCATAGCTTGACTCCAATGGTGTGGAGAGCATGGGACTCACATCTGAGCATACCCATCCCACTTGGGGTGACAAATGCAAAACAACAGTTGATGGACAGAATGCAGAACATTGTCATACATTCACCCAAGTTCAGAGATCTGGGCCTAAATCCATCGTTTTTTTGCACTCCACACCACCCCAGTTCAGACATGGCCATATGCAAATCAGCCTTGACTCTGTGCCTCATGGGAAGAGTCCAACCCAAACTGCCAAGCCATTTCTTTCCTGGACTTAAATCAAGCATCCTAGGACCGGTTTCTGGCTATAAGCTGTCTTCAGCCAGGATAGCTTGACTCCAGTGGTGTGGAGAGCATGGGACTCAAGTCTGACCATACCCATCCCACTTGGGGTGACAAATGCAAAACAACAGTTGATGGACAGAATGCAGAACAATGTCATACATTCACCCCAGTACAGAGATTTGGGCCTAAATCCATCGTTTTTTTGCCCTCCACACCACCCCAGTTCAGACATGGCCATATGCAAATCAGCCTTGACCCTGTGCCTCATGGGAACAGTCCAGCCCGAACTGCCAAGCCATGTCTTTCTTGGACTGGAATCAAGCATCCTAGGACCGGTTTCCGGCTATAAGCCGTCTTCAGCCAGGATAGCTTGACTCCAGTGATGTGGAGAGCATAAGACTCACATCTGAGCATACCCATCCCACTTGGAGTGACAAATGCAAAACAACAGTTGATGGACAGAATGCAGAACAATGTCATACATTCACCCCAGTACAAAGATCTGGGCCTAAATCCATCGTTTTTTTGCACTTCACACCACCCCAGTTCAGACATGGCCATATGCAAATCAGCCTTGACCCTGTGCCTAATGGGAACAGTCCAGCCCGAACTGCCAAGCCATGACTTTCCTGGACCGGAATAAAGCATCCTAGGACCGGTTTCTGGCTATCAGCAGGCTTGAGCCAGGATAGCTTGACCACAGTGGTGTGGAGAGTATGGGACTCACGTCTGAGCATACCCATCCCACTTGGGGTGACAAATGCAAAACAACAGTTGATGGACAGAATGCAGAACTATGTCATACATTCACGCCAGTACATAGATCTGGGCCTAAATCCATCGTTTTTTTGCACTCCACACCACCCCAGTTCAGACATGGCCATATGCAAATCAGCCTTGACCCTGTGCCCCATGGGTACAGTCCAGCCCGAACTGCCGAGCCATGTCTTTCCTGGACCGGAATCAACCATCCTAGGACCGGTTTTTGGCTATCAGCCGTCTTCAGCCAGGATAGCTTGACTCCAGTGGTGTGGAGAGCATGGGACTCACTTCTGAGCATTCCTATCCCACTTGGGTTGACAAATGCAAAACAACAGTTGATGAACAGAATGCAGAACAATGTCATACATTCACCCCAGTACAGAGATCTGGGCCTAAATCCATCGTTTTTTTGCACTCCACATCACCCCAGTTAAGACATGGCCATATGCAAATCAGCCTTGACCCTGTGCCTCATGGGAACAGTCCAGCCCGAACTGCCAAGCCATGTCTTTCCTGGACTGGAATCAAGCATCCTAGGACCGGTTTCAGGCTATCAGCCGTCTTCAGCCAGTATAGCTTGACTCCAGTGGTGTGGAGAGCATGGGACTCACATCTGAACATACCCATCCCACTTGAGGTGACAAATGCAAAACAACAGTTGATGGACAGAATGCAGAACACTGTCATACATTCACCACAGTTCAGAGATCTGGGCCTAAATCCATTGTTTTTTTGCACTCCACACCACCCCAGTTCAGACATGGCCGTGTGCATATCAGCCTTGACCCTGTGCCTCATGGGAACAGTCCAGCCCGAACTGCCAAGCCATGTCTTTCCTGGACCGGAATCAAGAATCCTATGACCGGTTTCTGGCTATAAGCTGTCTTCAGCCAGGATAGCTTGACTCCAGTGGTGTGGAGACCATGGGACTCACTTCTGAGCATAGCCATCCCACTTGGGGTGACAATACAAAACAACAGTTGATGGACAGAATGCAGAACAATGTCATACATTCACCCAAGTACAGAGATCTGGGACTAAATCCATGCAAATCATCCTTGACCCTGTGCCTCATGGGAACAGTCCAGCCCGAATTGCCAAGCCATGTCTTTCTTGGACCGGAATCAAGCATCCTAGGATCGGTTTCTGGCTATCAGTTGTCTTCAGCCAGGATAGCTTGACTGCAGTGGTGTGGAGAGCATGGGACACAAGTCTGAGCATACCCATCCCACTTCGGGTGACAAATGCAAAACAACAGTTGATGGACAGAATGCAGAACAATGTCATACATTCACCCCAGTACAGAGATCTGGGCCTAAATCCATGGTTTTTTGCACTCCACACCACCCCAGTTCAGACATGGCCATATGCAAATCAGCCTTGACCCTGTGCCTCATGGGAACAGTCCAGCCCGAACTGCCAAGCCATGTCTTTCCTGGACCGGAATCAAGCATCCTAGGACCGGTTTTTGGCTATCAGCCGTCTTCAGCCAGGATATCTTGACTCCAGTGGTGTGGAGAGCATGGGACTCACTTCTGAGCATACCCATCCCACTTGGGGTGACAATGCAAAACAACAGTTGATGGACAGAATGCAGAACAATGTCATACATTCACCCCAGTACAGAGATCTGGGCCTAAATCCATTGTTTTATTGCACTCCACACCACCCCAGTTCAGACATGGCCATATGCAAATCAGCGTTGACCCTGTGCCTTATAGGAACAGTCCAGCTCGAATTGGCTAGCCATGTCTTTCCTGGACCAGAATCAAGCATCATGGGACCGTTTTCTGGCTATCAGCCGTCTTCAGCCTGGATAGCTTGACTCCAGTGGTGTGGAGAGTAATGGACTCACGTCTGAGCATACCCATCCCACTTGGGGTGACAAATGCAAAACAACAGTTGATGGACAGAATGCAGAACAATGTCATACATTCACCCCAGTACAGAGATCTGGGCCTAAATCCATCGTTTTTTTGCACTCCACACCACCCCAGTTCTGACATGGCCATATGCAAATCAGCCTTGACCCTGTGCCTCATGGGAACAGTTCAGCCCGAATTCCCAAGCCATGTCTTTCCTAAACCGGAATTAAGCATCCTAGGACCGTGTGAGAAGTTGGCCTGGTATATAATGCTCACTAATTCTTAGTGATCACTTTGTACCATGCCAAGCAACCCTTATGATGATGGTTGTAATTCAACCTTATAGACCAGTTATCCTAGTGGTAACGTGGACAAAGCAGTCTTAGGCTAAACTCTGAAAGGCATGTGAAGCCAGCTGTTATACCATACACAACCCCCTTGAATATCAAATGAAAGGGACACCACACAGATATATATTGAAAATATATATTGATTTATTAACTATAAAATCCCCTGGACTCTTTATGAGCACAGAAGCACAAGAGTTAAATCACAAGACATTTTAAAATACACAAAAGTTGCACAATATGGATAAGCCCTAGGGGCCACCTAACCCATATACTAAGAAAGTGGTATAAGAGACACCAATGGGAAAGTGAACAGGCCTAGGGCCTTGGGAATCGCTGGAGCTATTCGAGACTAGCAGTGACTAAGTCGGGAAAGGCCCGCGGGACTCGGGTGCAGTGTTCAAAGTGCACGCACTTTCCAATGTAAAGTCTATGGTGCGTAAAAAGTACAAAGTTAGAAAGTTAGGAACCTTCCGAGTGACCGACGGAGTTGAAACTTAAGACACAGGCCCTTGAGATGTGTACTAGTGCAGGAGCACTGGCGGAGCTGAGTTACCTCACCCACAGGAAGCGGGTGCACAGGGTCGAAGTAGTGTTGGGTTTCGTCACGCTGGTCGATGGTGCTTGGAGCTGAAGATGCTGCAGGCGGCTTGAAGTGAAGAGTTCCGGTGGATCCAAGGGTGGATCTGAAGATGTGAAGACCTGAAAGCAGAGGGGACAGTGTTCAAAGTCACTAGCCAGTGACTACCGTTGAACCAGATTGGAACCAGGCGATGTCGGGTGCAAACAGGCATTGTCGGGTAGCTTCTTTCTGCAGCCACGTGGATACCCGGGGTCGAGGACGTCCAGGAGTCGGTCACGAGCTGTCCCACGCAGGCTTCTCGCTGTTGGCGGTATCGGCAACTTGATCGGAGCAAACAGGCCTTGGCAAAGGCAAGCCAGGCAGAAGTTGAAAGATGCTTAACACTCGGACCAGCAAGGTCAGAGCGGGTGCTCCATTTTACAGGAGCTTGGGTAGGTCTGGAGCAACCAGACCTGCTGTGTAAATCGTCGGTTTCGTCGCCAAGATGGCCGCTGACCACGTGGCTAGTGGCCGGGATGGCGCGTCGAGTGGCACAATGCAAAAGGGCCCCACGCAGATCGTGGAGATGCTGGAGGGCTTATCTTCGGTGCAAGCGCTGCTCGGTGGAGGGGGTTCTTAGTCCCCAAAGCACAACGTCGAGGATGCCTCAGTAGCTGCGCAGTCAGCTTTTCGAGTGTCTTCCAAGAGGTCCGGTCCCACGTCACTCGGTGCCTCCACGGGTCCCTTCTTTGCAGGGACTGTGGATCGGGCTCTGAGAGGTCTGGGAGTCTGGTTCTTGTCGGGCTTTGGGCTCGGGCTCCGGCGGGAGGCGGCGGCAAAGCAGACGTCGAGTTGCTGGTTGGTGCCTGTGTTCACAGGGTGGCCACTCCTAGGCCACAAGGGAGATTCTCTTCAGTCTTCTGTGCAGCAGAATGTCAAAGTCCAGTCTTCTTCTTGTTTAAAGTTGATTTCAGGATGATCTGCTGTGCAATGGCACTGCTCCCACTCTTATACCCAATCTGAGGGGTGGATCACCTACTGGGTCCCTCCTCTGGGAGGAACCAGGAAGGGGGGCGGTTACACCCCCTTTCCTTTGTCCAGTTCCGCGCCAAGCCTGGGTCTGGAAAGTCCCAGGACCGGTTTGGACTGGCCTATGCACGCGGACACCTTGTGTGCACCGGGCATGTCTGATTCTATTCAGCCCTGTCCTACCCAATACACAAAACCCTGTCTGGGGTGGTGCTCGCACCTCCCAAGGCAGGAAACCCTTTGTACAGGCCACCATCTGCCGAGTTTCGGTCAGCAGCAGGAGGCCAGACTCGTGTCTGTGGTGGCAGCATCCATTTTGTGATGCTGAGGCTCTGTTTAACTTTAACCGGGGTTAAGGCTACACACATGTCGTGTCCCTCTAGAAGGGTGGAATGCTATCCCCGTCGCCAGAACTGGCGAGGGGATAGTATTCCAATTCGTATGACACCTTGCTCGACATGTTTTGATAAAGCCAAACCAAAGATAGCATTTAACCGCGAGGATTATAATGCACTTAAGAGTATATGGTATGGCAATATCCCGGAACAGCTTAGGGAGTGGTTCCCGACAGCTGCAGACAGGCTCATCTCATGCTAGAGCACCATCTCACATATTTCCAAGCACTCTGCCTCCAGGATTGATGAGGCCTTCCATAGGAGTGGCTGATAGGAACATATGTGTCCAGTTTAGGGTTAGGCACAGACATACTGTACCTAAGTAAGAGGTGGTTACACCGACTTACCCCAGCTGAGTGATCAGCCAGTTGTGTCAAATATGGAGGCCAGGCCAGGGGTGGCACAATACATGCTGCAGCCCCTGGTAGGCCTTGGATACACCTATGCCCTGGGCACCTATGGTGCACTGATACAGGGGCTCATAAGGTGAACCAGTTCCAATTCGTAATGCACCTAAAGTGCATTGGCAGTAATTTAGAGAGAGAACAGCAGGCTGTGGGTCTGATTAGCAGGCCCACAGCCACATTAAGTCAGAAACCAGTGAAGCAAAAAGCAAAAACTAGGGGTGACCATAGGATAGCAGACCCTACTCTCCTACATAACCCCCCCCCCCAAACGCAGGGACATTAGACTAACCTTGACCAGTTGTGACTTCATGTTCTAAGTGGAAGTACCTGGAGAGACCATCTGCGTTGCCATGGTCAGTCCCTGGGCGGTGCTCCACTGTAAAGTCCATCCCCTGTAGGGAAATGGACCACCTGAGTAGTTTGGGGTTTTCACCCTTCATCTGATTAAGCCATAGGAGGGGCTTATGGTCGGTCTGAATCTTGAAGTGAGTACCAAACAAGAATGGCCTCAACTTCTTCAGGGCCCACACCACAGCAAAGGCCTCCCTCTCTATAGCTGACCAACGTTTCTCTCTGGGGGTCAGCCTTCTGCTAATGAAAGCAATGGGCTGGTCCTGGCCATCTACATTAAGCTGTGAAAGCACTGCTCCCACTCCCAACTCAGAAGCATCTGTTTGGACAATCAACTCTCTTGAGTAGTCAGGACTCTTCAGGATAGGTGCAGAGCACATGGCCTTCTTCAGGTCATCAAATGCCTTTTGACAGATTTCTGTCCACTGAACCTTTTTGGGCATCTTCTTGGATGTCAGATCATTAAGAGGAGTCACAATGGACCCATAGTTCTTAACAAACTTCCTGTAGTACCCAGTCAGGCCCAAGAAAGCTCTGACCTGAGTCTGGGTGGTTGGAGGGGACCAGTCCTTGATGGTCTGGATCTTACTCTCCAGTGGTTGAACTTGGCCTCCACCTACAAGGTGGCCCAGGTATACAACCTTACTCTGCCCTATCTGGCACTTGGTTGCCTTGATAGTGAGGCCTGCCTTCTGCAGAGCCTCAAGCACTTCCTTCAGGTGGACCAGGTGATCCTCCCAGGTGGAGCTAAAGACAGCAATATCATCCAGATAAGCTGCACAAAAGTCATCCAACCCAGTGAGGACTTGATTCACCAACCTTTGGAAGGTGGCAGGTGCATTTTTCAAACCAAAGGGCATCACCACAAACTGATAATGCCCACTAGGGATAGAAAATGCTGTTTTGGCTTTAGACTCCTCAGCTAACCTGATTTGCCAGTAGCCAGCTGTCAAGTCAAATGTGCTCAAATATTTGGCAGAAGCCAACTTGTCAATGAGCTCATCTGCCCTTGAAATAGGGTGTGCATCTGTCCTGGTGACAGCATTGAGTCCTCTGTAATCCACACAGAACCTCATCTCTCTCTTGCCATCTTTGGTGTGAGGTTTGGGGACCAGAACCACTGGGCTAGCCCAGGGGCTCTCTGAAGGCTCAATGACACCTAATTCCAGCATCTTTTGCACCTCAGTCTTTATACAGTCCCTGACGTGGTCAGGTTGCCTGTAAATCTTGCTCTTTACAGGAAGACTGTCACCAGTGTCCACCACATGGGTACACCAGTTAGTCTGACTGGGTGTCAATGAGAACATATGCCTGTATGCCTGTAGAACTTGTCTGCAGTCATGTTGCTGATGTTCAGTGAGGCTGCCACCTAAGGCCACACCATCAACTGAGCCATCCTCAGGGTTCTGAGTGAGCAGGTCTGGGAGAGGGTCACTCTCTTCCTCCTGTCCCTCATCTGTAGCCATGAGCAAGCCCATGTCTGCCCTGCTGACATATGCCTTCAATCTGTTCACATGGAGCACCCTGTGGGGGCTCCTGGGAGTTCCTAGGTCCACCAAGTAGGTAACCTCTCCCTTCTTCTCCAGAATTGTATGGGGTCCAGACCATTTGTCTTGGAGTGCTGCTGGGGCCACTGGCTCCAACACCCATACCTTCTGTCCAGGCTGAAATTCAGCAAGGCCAAGCTTTTTGTAATTCTTGGCTAGCCTCAAGGTTTTTGGATGCCTTTTCCATGTACTCTGCCATCCTGGAGCGGAGACCAAGTACATAGTCCACTATGTCTTGCTTAGGCTTTTTGAGAGGTAACTCCCATCCTTCCTTCACTAGACACAGGGGTCCTCTTACAGGGTGCCCAAACAACAATTCGAAGGGGCTGAAGCCAACCCCCTTTTGAGGGACCTCTCTGTAAGCAAACAAAAGGCAGGGCAGTAGGATGTCCCATCTTCGCCTGAGCTTTTCAGGTAATCCTTTAATCATGCCCTTTAGGGTCTTGTTAAATCTCTCAACAAGCCCATCGCATTATGGGTGATAAGGAGTGGTGAACTTGTAGTTGACACCACATTCCTTCCACATAGCTGTCAAATATCCTTGTCAGGTTTTACGATCATCAGCGCGCCTGCCTAGTGTTAAAAACTACATCTCCCAGAATTCCCGGTGTTACAGAGGGGAATAAAAGAGGGGGCGTGGCATAGAGACGTTGCACATCATTTGTTATTTTTGCCGGAGTGTTCCTGGAAGAAGGCTGTGTCGTGGTATTCCGAAGCGACTTCTGAGGACCTTAGTAAATCGGAAATAGGAAGTTTCCCTCTGCTGTGTGAACGCTGTTCATACAGCGACGTCAGGTATCTAAGGGCGGACTGTGCCAAAACAGTTACTCTCCTTGCTGGTGTCTTGTGTTTTCCGGAGCTGGAAGAACGGAGGGGACTCTATAGGAAATCTCAGCGGGCTCGCTGTGATTGTGCTCGATCTCTTCATTACTAGCACGGAGTGACTAGGTAAGAAGATAACAGTGTGGTGGCGATCCGGGGTTGCAGGAAGGAATTATCATCTGTTTCCCCTAGAGCGGAGGATAGTGGGGTAGCGCCCTACATTCTACCGTTTCTTGGCGATCTTGGAACTTTGTCTGATAGTAAACGGAGGTGGAGTTGAACTTCCTGTTTGACTGTCTCGCGGATGATAGTAGTAGGAAGCTACATCATACCGTGTGCTGGTTTTGGCAGCATGTATTGAATACATTTCTTTGGAGCACGTTTTTTGGAAGTTAAGCACTTATAATTTGCGATTGAATCTACTTCTGAAGAAGTGGAAAAAATACCTATTGGGAATATTCACGATATCACCTTTCTAACAAACCAGGAGGGTAGGTGTGTGCTGTGGTGTGATCTCCATTATGCTTAGGTTGAAGATTGTTGGCCAGAACATTAACCTGTGTCTTTGTTTCATGTAGGGGCTGTTTTATACGAGATAGTACGAGGTGCTTATCACAGAGTGGAGTTGTGGGATTCTGTTATTCAGGTGAATATAGGATCAAGGGAGGGTAGCGAGAATGAAATGAGAGTAGGATTAAGATTGGTGTATTAACCTGTGGATTTTTCTCATTTCAGCTATCCCTTCCCAGCTGACCCCTTCCTTCCCTTCCTGGTTCTTGTTTTGTTCTTTTATAATCCCTCGCTTGATCACTCGAACACCCTGTATATACAAAAGGGGTGTTGGTGAGATCAGGAGGTGGACCCCATATTGCTACAATCGTTTCCTGCGGAGTCCGGCCCTGACAGAATTACGTGCCCACGAATTATACTCCGCAGGGTTCGATTGTGGTAGATATGGCCACCTTAGATGATGTACTGCGTGCGTTAGCATTGGTGCAACAGGAATTGGTAGCATCTAAGGCTGAGGCATTAGCATTGAAGGATAGGGTGGAGCAACTATCAAAAAAAATCCTTTTTCTTCTGGTCCAGCTCAAGTTCAGGTTACGGTTCCTCCCCCTATTCCTTTGGCCAACCCAGAGCGTTTTTCAGGGGATCCTCGCAAGATTCAAGTGTTCCTCACCCAAGTACTACTTCATTTCTCCTGCAAACCAGCGGCTTTTCCCAATAACCATTCCAGGGTGGCGTTTTTGCCATTTCGTATTTTGTAGGGGAGGCAGCTAATTGGGCCGTTCCTCTGGTTAGAAATGACGATGCTATACTCTCGGATTGGACAGAGTTCAGGAAGGCATTTGAGAAGGTGTTTGACAGAAGGGCTAATACCTTAAGTGCTGATAAAGAATTGATGCAGTTGAAACAGGGAAGAGGCGAATTAATCACGTATCTGACCTCCTTTAATCGCCTGGTGGCAGAATCTGAGTGGCCTGAAGGGAAGAGAATGTCTCTTTTCTATCAGGGGCTCAGGGATGAGATTAAGGATGTGATAGCTCAAATAGATCCCCAGCCCACCACATGTATTGATATGATCAACTTGGCTCTGAGACTGGACAGCAGAATGTCAGAAAGAGGTGGGGATAGGAAAAGATGGGAAAAAGGGAGTTACCGGTATGATCGATTTCCATGCAAAACTGTGAGTGTAGCAGAACCAGGACCCGAACCCATGGAAATAGGAGCTATACGAGCACCCCTGTCTAGAGAAGAAAGAGAGAGTAGAAGGGTCCAAGGGTTGTGTATGTATTGTGGTAGGAGAGGTCATTATGTCAGGGAGTGCCCAGTAAAAAACAAAGGAGCTAACAGTTGGGATAAGAACAGGAAGGCTGTGGCATCATCAACAGTAAAGGCAGTGGAGGGTAGGGAAATCCCGCAGATGGGGGAGGACGGAACCCTTCAGTGGAAGCTGACATCTTTATCTACTAATGTAATAACGGAGACTGAAGCCCATTTGGTACTGACTATGCTGGTTGAAAGTGATAACAGAACCCATAAGGTTTTAGTGATGTTAGACTCTGGAGCCACCGGCAACTTTATAGATAATGGGCTGGTCTCTCGGTTGGAGCTATCCAGGGTTCCAAGGGATAGCCCAGAGGAGGTGTTGGCGGTTGATGGGCAACCGATTAAATCAGGTCTCATTACAGAAAAAACAGCAGAAATGTTGGTGTCTATAGAGGTGGAGGAAGGGAGGCACTCAGAAATGTTGGAATTGAACATCATAGAAGCCCCACAGTATGAAATTATCTTGGGCATGCCCTGGTTGACATACCATAATCCCAGGATAGACTGGAAATCCAGAACCATACATTTTCTGCCGGAGTTTTGTCAAGAGCATTTGGTAGCTAGTGAAGTCTCTCATGTAGCAGTGTTGGCCAGTCCGTTTCTTGTAGCTACTGCTGCAGAAAAGGACGTGAAACTCCCGGTGGAATATACAGCCTACGAGGACGTTTTCAGTGAAAGTCAAGCTGAGGTGTTGCCACCACATAGAGAATACGACTGTCGCATTGACCTGATAGACGGGGCTACTATCCCGTCCTGTCGAGTCTATGCACTGTCGGTCCCGGAGACTAACCACTTAAAAGAGTATCTGGACCATTATGTGCAATTGGGTTTCATTAGACCATCTAGATCTCCTGCAGCCTCCCCCCTTTTTTTTATAGGGAAGGCCAATGGGGATCTCCGGGCATGTGTGGACTACCGCGTCCTGAATAAAAACACAATACGCAACCGATACCCTCTCCCCCTCATTACTGTATTGATCGACCAAGTGAGGGAAGCAAGAATTTATACCCGATTGGATTTGCGGGGTACTTATCACTTGGTCAGAGTTCGTGAGGGGGATGAGTGGAAAACGGCCTTCAAGACGCGGTACGGGTTGTATGAGTATTTGGTCATGCCGTTCGGTCTATGCAATGCCCCCGCGGCTTTCCAATTTTTTATTAATGATGTGCTGAAAGAGTATATTGATTTGTTCGTGGTGGTATACATAGACGACATCTTGGTGTACTCCATGGAAACATCTAGTCATTCTGAACATGTGTGTATGGTGTTGGAAAAGTTAAGAGAACGCTGCCTATATGTTAAACTAAGTAAATGGGAGTTTAGCGTGTACAATGTGGAGTTCTTAGGGGTGATGCTTAGCCCTAGAGGGCTGCAGATGTCAGAGCGTAAGGTACAAGCAGTCCAGGATTGGCCTATTCCTAAGAATGTCAGGGAAGTCCAGAGTTTCTTGGGCTTCGCCAACTACTATCGTAGATTTATTGTACAGTTCTCGCAGGTGGCTGTTCCCATTACCAGACTACTAAGAAAAGGGGTTACCTTTTCCTGGACAAGTGAGGCGGGGGAGGCTTTTGAGAAGTTAAAAACTGCATTCATTACTGCACCAGTCTTAGCCCATCCGGATTTGGAACATCCATTCGTGGTAGAAGCGGATGCTTCTGATGAGGCCATCGGTGCGGTGTTGTCCCAGAGAGACAAACAAACGGGACAGTTGCACCCGGTGGCGTACCTGTCCAAGAAGTTGAGTTCGGCTGAACTCAACTATACAATAGCTGAAAAGGAACTTCTGTCTATCAAAAGGGCATTTCAGGAGTGGAGACAGTATTTGTGGGGAGCCCGTCATGTCATCACGGTATATTCCGATCATAGGAACCTACAGTATATGTCCTCCGCGAGACATCTGACGCAGAGACAAATGCGTTGGATGCTCTTCTTCGCGGAATACAATTTTGTGGTGACCTTCAGGCCGGGTTCTGAAAACCGCAAAGCTGATGCTTTATCAAGACAGACCTTACCGGTGGTGGCTAAGGAATAGGAAAGACAGGCAATAATCCCAGCAGAGAAGGTGGTGTGTGTGGTGAGAGCTGAGACATTTTTGGAGGAGATAAAAACACATAAACATCCTGGGGGATGGCCAGCATGGGCAGATGGTAATCCAGCAAGGAAGGTGAAACAGGGATTACCGTTTCAACATGATCGCTTGTATGTACCTGAAGTCCTTTTGCAGAAGAAGGCATTCCGATGGTGTCATGAAGGGCCTATGGCTGGACATCCGGGCATACGTAAAACGATTGTCACCGTCCAACGACATTTCTGGTGGGACTCCCTGGTTAAAGACGTTACCTTGTGGGTAGTGCAGTGTGATGTATGTGCCCGAGCAAAAGGGGTTACTACAGGGAAGGCGGGTAAACTGATCCCTATGCCCACTCCTAGACGCCCTTGGCTGAACATCAGCTTAGATTATGTGACGGGTCTGCCTATGGATCAAGGATATAATGCCATTCTGGTGGTGGTGGACAGCCTTACCAAAATGGGACATTTCATCCCTTGTAAAAACTTGCCTACAGCTGGTCAAACGGTGCAATTGTTGGCCAGTCATGTAATCAGATTGCATGGCCTACCCAAGGTGATAGTCAGCGACAGAGGGCCTCAGTTTATAGCACGCTTCTGGCGCATGTGGTGTCATGCGTTAAACATTGATGTGTCTCTTTCTACCAGCTTTCATCCCCAAACAGATGGGCAGACGGAGAGGCTCAATCAAACATTGAAAAAATATCTGAGGTGCTATTCTAAGGAAGCCCATGAATCCTGGGTAGAACTGCTGTGGATGGCTGAGCTGGCGTATAATAATGCATGGCATAGCTCGACGGGTATGTCTCCCTGAGGAAAATTAAAGTTTGGTCATGTTGTGTTCCCTAGCGCGTACCCCACCGACTCCATGTACCAGCTTAAAGTGCATGTAACTTCCCTCCTGTACCAGTTATGAAGACGCAAATACATTTGCGTCCACCGTCAACTTGTCCTCTTTCAGACGCACCATGAATGGATTATATAGTCCGTTCCTAAGTATGCTATGCCAACGTCTTTTTGTAGTACACTTTTCGCTTTTTCCTGCTCTAGCCAGAGTAGGCCCTGAATTCCTGCCATCTGAACCTCTTTTGTGGCTCCTGGCTCTGCCCAGGCTACCTCTGTACTCATGAACTATGCCCTATATTCAGCGCGGCCCCTCGCGCTCAGCTCAAGCCTGCTTTCTGCCAAGACTGACTATAACCTTCGAGTTATCTGTTCCGCTCCCCGAGAATACATTCCTGCCTACTAGATCCTGTAAACATCCTCTCCAGCTGCAGAGCCAAGAGGCCGAATCTGTCTTAATGCAAGTAATTCATAGCCTCCGTTGCCATGCTGCCATGGAAGGCCCCGTGCCCCCACGCTTCACATGTAGACACTCAGGCGCTTATACACGCATCCACAGTTAGCATAGAATAGCTTCTACCCTAGAGACCTTTCCGCCCAGATAGTATAGTTCCTAAAACATCAGATATCAGATATGATAGAAGTACAAGTTGATCTGACATGCCAGACTTCTGTCTCTTTCCGTTATTGTAAATGTCAAGACCCCTGCACCCCGTCAGTCACACGTCATGCAGCTGCGCGCGCATCCAAGCTTCCGATTTCTGCTGACATTGCAACATTCTGTTAGCACCACCCCTTTGGTGCCACCCACTTGCGTCACCTATCAGTGACGTTTCTAGCACACACCTCTAGTTCACGCCTAGTTTACGCCTCTTGATGATGTATTGGTACCACGTGTATACTGTTATCTTGTCTTCTCTCAGCTGTTACGCCTCTCACATTGAAACCTATGATGTAAATCAAGTATATAAGCTATGTAATGTCAATAAACGAGAGCGCGCTCATCTATCCCTTCTGACACCCCTGTGGTGGTCAGAACATGATATCCTGATTCCTTTATGAGGAATAAAACCCTTAGAAACTCTAACACCACGGACTCTGTTTTCTTTCCTTCTGATTGAGTTATTATTGATTAAGTACTTACCTGCCTAGAAATTAAGAGAGTAAATTAATTATTTACGTCATTTTGGCGCCCGAATAGGGACCCCTCCCCCACCTCACGCGCCGGAAGGTGCGTTGCAATCCGTGTCCCCTGCCATCAGTTAGACGGACAACACGTGTACTGGCAGGATTTCCTGCATCCCCCTCTGACACACGGAGGTGACGAAGACTGCGATCAGTGCCCAGACGAGGCGGTGAGGAGTGCGGAGGATCCCGACCAGAGCCCAGCCGAAAGAAGCAAGGTCCGAGGTGTGAAGAGGCCCACCAGTTTTCCGAAGTTTTCCGAAGTTTTTCCGAAGTTTTCCGAAGTTTTCCGAAGTTCCGAGTCGAGTCCAGTCGAGTTTTCCGAGGCCTTCTGTTTCCGTGCTTCCCGGTGAGTACCATTGCTGGGTCGTATCTAGACGGGTTTGGGTACGCAAGTCCGGTCTGCACTGTTTTTAGGCAGTGTATCTGTACTGTTTAGCAGTATATAAAGTATTCCGAATTTCTGCACTGTTACAGCAGTGTATCCGTACCGTTGAGCGGTACATTCAAGTGTAGGGGGTAGTCAGCTATGTCTTCAATGTCTTCAATGTTTTCATGTGATTAATGTTGTGGTATGAATGCGACTGTTTTACTGTGTATTATTGTATTTCTTGTATCAACTAGCAACTCGTATCGAGGAATAAAGATCTAGCGTTCAAGTAATAAGTAAATAAGATGCCGTTCCTCAGCAAGTTAAAACAGATAGGAACTAGGAAAGGGTTACTAGAGGAAGAAATTCCTATCCCCCCTAGGGACACTCCAGGTAATTTCATGTATCAGAAGCACGGCATAGATGCCATATTATATCTAGATTTATGGGCCGATTACACCAAACACCTAGACGAGAGACACAGATGGCCTGTTACCGGAACGTGGGATGCCGAGTGCATCATGAGGGTAGAAGAAGCATTATGGAAAAAGAAAGCTAGGCAATCTCAGAAGGACGCCATAGAATTTTGGCGTAAGGAATCACGTAAGCGTGCTGACAAAGCACTCCGTAGAGAAGACAGACTTAAAGAATCAGATAAAGAGCGAGAAAACGAATTAGTTACTGAAGGGATCCGAGTAAAAACAGAACAAATAGACCGTGCCCGAAATAATCTTGTAAACGGTATGTACCTCGCAGCAGATGGCTCACCCGAAATTGAATCAGAAATACCGAAAAACTTACCGACACCATTAGTTCCAACTAAGGTAATGCATAAAACTACTAAAGACATATTCCTGAATTCATATCTAGAGGATGTAGCACCAGCTTACACCAATTTGCCGGTTCGTGCCCTGCCTACGGACAGGGATGGGGGTGGCACTACGCCCCCAGATCCAGTTCCGCCGGTACCGCAACAGACCTCTCCCGCTCCGCCAGCTCCGCCACCCCCCGTGCTTAAGACAGACCTACCGAAACCAGTACTACCTGATCTTACTAAAAGACAGATTCAAGTTCAGATACAGACTCCGCGGAGAGATAATGCCCAAGCATCCGCCTCAGGAGGTGCGACAGCGGGTCTACAGACCCCGCCACCGACACACAGATTACATTTAAAGGACACACAGAATCCTTCCCAGTCTCCCTATTCAGCCCGGCTAGACGCATTCAAAGATAGGATGTCATTCTGCAGATATGATCCAGTACCCGGAACAGACGATCTGATGGTATTAGCATCACTACGCTTAAGATCTGCCACCGATAGCTTGCTATGCTATGTAGGAATGCAGGAAGCTCTCGACAGACTATACAAATTCATACAGACGGGGAAAGACCCCGACAGTGTCAAAGCTGCCATGTATAAACAGAAAGTTGACGTTCAAAAACAGATTTTACGATTCTTCATAAATTGTGTGATAAGAGAACGAGACAGGCCCGGGACAGATCAAAGTGAGTTAGACGAATTAAACAAGTGGGGCCAAAATATAGCAGACGCGAAACATGACAAGCTATCATGTATAGCCACTATGTCCCAGAAAATTAGAAAGGCAGTATTAACTGCACATCAGGAAGAAACAGATAAAACCTCCTCCGGGGAGGAAGATGAAGATGAAACACCAGAAAAATCTACAGATATGATAGCGTATGTAGGTAGGGGAAACTACCTTAGGAAAGGTGTCCGTCCGGAGAGCAAGAGAGTTCTTTTCTCCGCTTTAACAAATCCGAATTCTTCTGAACATCAGTTCCAGGAAACTGATAAAAGGCTTCGAGATCGAGTGGGGTATCATATACTCAATTCTATGGATGAACAGGAACTATCCCGGTCCGCCGTGTTGTGGGCAGAAAACGCAGATATATATAATGATGACACGCTAGTGCAGACATTCTTGAACCTTTCCCCGGAAGAGCAGAAAATAGCAGGTGTATACATGATTCAGCACCTCCTTATCAAGTTCAGAAACCATCATTCTGATCCAGGTCCCTTACACGAAACATTAGAAGCACTAATCATGGATAGATGGAGAGGTTTTAGTACCAAGTTAATACAAATAATTCTAGAACAACGACGTAAGTGTAACACTTTCCTGAGCTCTGAATATGTTCCCGCCCCGCCTCCAGAAAGAAAAATGTACCACATGCAATGCGGTGGCGGCATTGAAAGCCAGAATCCCTTACGAGAAGTACACCCAGTTATGGGTGCGGACCAACGCCTGAAACGTGTGTATGTTCACACACCACTGACTAAGTTAGAATTATTAGAAATGAAGAAATTAGTTCCGTGCCATGATAAAGACCCTGCAGGTTTTCACAGAGAGCTTAAAGACATGTTATTGATGGGAGATTACACGTATGATGATATTATGAAAATGTTGAAAGTACTGTTGCCCACGGGCATTTACGAGAAATTAAAGGAGAAGGATTGGGAGGTGGGAGAGTCAAAGATAGCATGGGCGGAGATAGAAGACGAAGAAAAGAAACGAGTCCCAGGGTTAGGCCTTGGGGATCTGACTAAAGCATTACCCGGTTTAATAGTACAGGTTCTGCCAAGATTATTGACAACTAGAAAGGAAGATTGGGACGCAATCTCGTCCTGCAAACAGAAACAAGATGAAGATACTAGTGACTTTTACTCAAGATTCGAGAAATGTTTCATTATCAATAGTGGTCTAAAAACAAGTAGCGAGTCATATCCACACCTTTTTGTAACGAAATTAGTAGAGAACGCCCTACCACTGGTTAAAAATAGAGTGTACAAGGTTGAAAGTACTTGGCAGGCAAATACGCCATCACAGATGTTACAAATGTTACAATATCACCAGAATAGAATTAGGGAAGAACAAGAGCAGGAACAGAAACGTATGAAAGACACGAAAATGAAAATGTTAGTAGCTCAGACAATTCCAGCCGAGGGTCATAGAAAAGGTGGGGCTCAGACAAATCATTCTGCTGCTCCCGTTAAAGGGACATGTAATTATTGCAAACAGCCAGGTCACTACGTACATGAATGTCCAGTCCTGAAACATAACATCGAGACAGGTAAAACTAAAGAAAGACCGCGTCCGCCTAGACATGAACAGGGTCATCAACAGACCTCACAGAACGAACAGCCGATGCAGAATACACAGCCTATGCATAATCAGTCCCATACAGTACAGACCGTAGCAGTACCGCAGCCACAGCATGCTCAGACACAGCCCGCTGCTGCAACTAGAGAAGTCTCACAACAGATGTACCAGTATGCCCAGTCGGCATATCCGGACTATCAGCGTTACACATGAAACAGCCTAGGGAGGGAAAGTGATTTGCCTCTTATTGAAATTCCTGTAGATCAAGAAGGTCCATATGTACATAGTCACGTATTAGGAAAAGACAGAAAGTTTTTAATTGACACAGGGGCAAGTCGCACCACTATAAGTCATAATGAAGTTCCAGGGGCACCCCTCTCAGGCTCACAGAATGTTTCCCTTGGTTTTTCAGGACAGCCCATTGTAAATGAAGTATCAGAACCAGTACCACTAGCTGTGGGTCCATTATCTCGAGTTACAGACTTGTTACTTACGAAATCATGTCCCGAAAATCTGTTAGGAATTAAAACACTAAAGGCTTTAGGAGCTATAATTTGCTGTTCCCCGGAGGGAGTTAGACTCTTTCTACGAGATTTCAAAGGTCATTATGTTCTACGTGACTTTGATGTCAGATTGAAAAATGTACCAGATCACTTATGGGCAAAAGGCCCAGCTGATGTAGGTTGTATGCATATCACACCATACCGTGTTACACTTAAGACAGGTGTTGTTCTACCCAGAATCAGACAATACAAGTTACCACCCGATGCTGTAGTGGCCTTACTGAAAATCATTGAAGAGCTTATCGCCCAAGGAGTGGTCGTAGAGACCGACTCCAATATCTGTAATTCGCCTATCATTCCAATTCTTAAACGTACAGACCGCAATGCACCGCCAGTATACCGGTTGGTGATTGATCTTCGAGAACTGAACAAATGCATTGTACCACAGTATCCTGTGGTCCCCGATATCTCCACCCTGTTAACTGCTATTGATTCAGAAGCAACGTTCTTTACTGTAATAGATCTCAAGAACGCCTTCTTCAGTGTACCCATTGACCCGGAGAGCCAATATCTCTTCGGATTCAGTTTAAATGGACGAAGTTTCAAATTTTCACGCGCACCTCAAGGATTTACAGAAAGCCCCAGCATCTATAGTCAAGCACTGAAAAGACAACTAGATTGTATCCAAATGCCAGTTAATACAGCTTTACTACAGTATGTCGATGATCTGCTGATCACCGCACGAAGTGAGCCCGAATGTGAACAAGCATCTCTGATGGTTTTGCATTTTCTGGCCGACAAGGGACACAAGGTGTCTCCTTCGAAGCTACAATTCTGTGTTCAGCAAGTTGTGTACTTGGGTCACTTGCTGTCCAAAGTGGGGAGACAGCTCACTCCCGATCGCATTCAGTTAATAGTAAACATGCCCCGACCCCAGTCACAAAAAGAAGTGCGGGCCTTCATAGGCCTCACCTCGTACTGCAGACAATGGATTCCTCAATATGCATTTCTAGCCAAACCACTCATCCAGTTAACGACACAGGAGGCAGCGACTTCGACTGTCCTTCCTTGGACTCAGGAACACACACAAGCCTTTGAGGAATTAAAGAAAGCTTTATGCCAAGCACCGGTTTTAGCGACACCATGCTACAGTAAACCGTTTACACTTTTTGTTACAGAACGTGATGGTACAGCATTGTCCGTCCTCACTCAAGATCAAGCAGGTTCACATAAGCCTTGCGCTTATTTTTCAAGTACATTGGATTCAGTAGCACAGGCACTCCCTGCATGCTTAAAGTCAGTAGCAGCAACAGCGTTAGCAATCAGACAAAGCGATTCAATTGTTTTAGGTCATCAGTTAACAGTACAAGTTCCACATTCTGTAGAGGTCCTGTTAAACAGAACCCAGACTCAACACTTGACTATAGCACGATTGACAGGTTATGAATTGACATTATTCCAGCCACACATAGAAATCAGACGCTGCAGTATCTTGAACCCAGCAACATTGTTACCTACAGTTATGACAGATCCAGCCCCACATGATTGTATAGAGATTATTAATGCAGTAACAAAGCCCAGACGAGATTTAACAGATGTTCCACTGACAAATCCAGACCTGACACTTTATGTGGATGGTTCATGCATGAGAACAAGTACAGGAGAGTTAGTGGCCGCATATGCCGTGACCACTGAAACTGAAGTTAAAGAAACACATCGTATTGATACACTGTCTGCTCAAGCGGCAGAGCTCATCGCTCTGACCCGAGCCTGTATTCTAGCAAAGAACAGAAATGTTAACATATACACAGATTCCCGTTATGCGTTTGGAGTCGTACACGACTTCGGCATGCTCTGGCAGGAACGAGGTTTCCTGACCTCTCATGGTACCAAGATTCAGCACGGTCCTCTCATTCAAGCACTGTTAGAAGCAATACATCTGCCTTCAGCCATATCAGTCATGAAGTGTAAAGCCCATACTAAAGCCACAGATTCTGTCTCCCAGGGTAACGACCTGGCAGATCAGACAGCAAAACATACAGCACTGACTCACACTCAGACAGCTGACACGATCAAGACAACAGATCCGACAAACTGCATGACAGTCAGAGATCCCACACTAGATGTTATTGACATACAGACACATGCTACTCCAGACGAAATAAAGAAATGGATCGAACTAGGAGGGATCCAGACAGATCAGGGTTGGATGACGAAGGGAAAATCTACATGGTTTCTCCCTGACTCTATGGTTCAAGTCATGATAAATACAGCACATAGTCCTGCCCACCTGGGAGAGAAAGCCATGCTAGACAGTTTGCAAAATCTCTGGAACAATAAACACTTACGAGCAGCCGCAAAACAGAAAGTGCGTACTTGCATGATCTGTTGTCAGTTCAATCCAGGTAAAAGCGTCCCTGTAGAGCAAGGTGGATTTCATCCTCCCGATCACCCTTTTGAAGTCCTCCAGATGGATTATATCCAGATGGACCGTTGTCGAGGATTCAAATATGTTCTCGTAGTTGTCTGTGCTCTGTCCCGCTGGACCGAAGCTTACCCAGTCCCAGATTACACTGCTCCGACCACTGCCAAACAGTTGGTTCGTGAATTTTTCCCACGGTACGGCTTGCCTCGTGTTGTGTACTCAGATAACGGTCAGCCATTCTCGTCTGCCCTAATGAAAGAAGTTTCCTTGTTATTGGGATACCAGTGGAAGTTCCATTGTGTCCGACATCCAGAAGCAGCAGGCCTTGTAGAAAGGCATAATCAGACATTAAAGATTCGCCTTGCCAAAATATGTCAGGACAAAGGGGTCGACTGGATAGTCGCCCTGCCGGTGGCACTATTCTATATGAGAATGGTCGCCCATTCGAGATCAGGGCTATCTCCGTACGAAGTGGTCTTTGGAAGACCACCGAATATGTGGGGGACGCCCATTCCGAAAAAGATAACCGATGTTGATTCTAATATGTTGACAGATTACCTTGCCTCCTTGATGTCTGCACTCCAATCATGTCGTTCACAGGTTGCCGCTGCCTTCCCTGACAACACCGATGTGAAGGAGCATGATGTCCGCCCCGGTGACGTTGTTTTAGTCCGTAACTTCGACAGGAAAAGTCCGTTGGAGCCCCGCTGGAAGTCTCCGAAGACCGTTCTTTTAACAACAAAGACCGCAGTCAAGTTGGAAGGAAGAAAGGGGTGGGTCCACCTAAGCCATATCAAAACATTCCCAGGACTGAAACCGGAACAAGACACACCCACCCCCACCAAAGACTCTGATATCAAAGACTTTTCCGAATGCAAACGAGAAAAAACTCCTCAAGAACAATATCGTATGAAGTTACGATCTAGCAAGTCAGACAGTTTAATTGTTTAAGTCCTCCCCTAGGTGAATCGGTTAAATAGTTTCTGACATGTATCCCCTAGATCGAGTTAGAGAGAGAGAGGAAAGGAAAAGAACATATTGCAAATCACTTCGTAGTCACTGTATAGTGACACTAATAATCATGTTTATTATCAGTATATTAATAATTATTGCTAGTATCTTGTTATCGATATACTATCCTATCTTCAAGCGTGAACAATCTGCTTACAATGTATCTGCTGAACACACTTTTAGTGAGTTACCTCCTCATGAGCTTTCCTACAGACTTGCGCTGCGCAACAATACATTCATTAGTATGTTACATCATTCTCATCAAACTAACAATGCTACAAATTGCTGGATATGTGGCCGACTCCCTCCCTACCAGAATTACAAGGGAGCCCTGCCTCTCTTTCCGTACCCGTTCACTCACAATGGCTCCTGCGGAGCATGGTTTAAGATAATTAATTCTCTAGATCCCGACACTGCTGTTTTCGATGGGGGTTGGGTTTGGGGAAACTTGAACTTGGTCCTACTAAACGTCTGTTACCCGGATAAGGAGGGACTCCCCATTAGAATAGGAACTGATCTAGAAAATGAAGTATATGGATTAGGTAATTACACAATTAGCCTTATGATTCTTACCGTCGAATCCGAAGCTGCACCAGTTCTACCTATTATGTCAGTACTGCCAGTCACTGGTGAATTATGTATCAAGAAGAAAGGTTCAGTACACTTAGGTCATAGTAAATGCACTACTGTGGTCGAATTCAGTGATGATGGAAAGTCATCTTTCAAAGCTATCAGTCATTCTTACTTTGTGTGTGGTCATACCGCATACATTCGTCTACCTCCAGATTGGGATGGTACCTGTTACATTGCATTCCTTCTGCCACCCGTTTTTCTAGCTCCTTCTGATTACCATAGAAATAGCAATCTAGTAAAGAATAGACCCAGAAGAGATGCCCCCCTTGTCGACTACACAGAAACGGCATGGGAACAGTACACTGACTTTAATAAAGGATTCTTTTTCTTCTTAGGCCCTGTCCAGAATAGTAAATTAATACGCAGATTAACTAGAACACTTGAAGCTGTAGTAAATGAAACTACCTCCGCCTTAGGAAACTTAACAGAGGAACAGTCCGCTATGCGGGTTGTTGTCCTTCAGAATCGTCTTGTAATTGACGTCATCTTGGCAGATAGAGGTGGAGCTTGTAAGGTCATCGGGTCAAGCTGCTGTGTTTTCATTCCACAGAATGCACCATCCGTATATCAAGCTATCACCCGTCTTCATAAAATTGCAAATCAGATACATCAGAATCCAGGCACCTGGACTTGGTCCGGTTGGTTCTGGACAACGTTAACAGCTTGGGGATGGAAAATTCTATCCTTCCTAGGCATTGGCCTAGTCCTAGTATTCAGTTGCTGCCTGTGCCTACAGTGTGGGCCAGCGATTTGTGGACTATGTGCCACTTCCTGCATTAAACATTCCAGTTTTCACTCAAAACGTAACCGAAAGAAAGAAGAACAAATGATGTTACAAGAACAGACTGATCGATTCATGAGGATCGATATTTCATGAAGGGTCCGTAGGGAACAAGGAGGGAATGAGGAAAATTAAAGTTTGGTCATGTTGTGTTCCCTAGCGCGTACCCCACCGACTCCATGTACCAGCTTAAAGTGCATGTAACTTCCCTCCTGTACCAGTTATGAAGACGCAAATACATTTGCGTCCACCGTCAACTTGTCCTCTTTCAGACGCACCATGAATGGATTATATAGTCCGTTCCTAAGTATGCTATGCCAACGTCTTTTTGTAGTACACTTTTCGCTTTTTCCTGCTCTAGCCAGAGTAGGCCCTGAATTCCTGCCATCTGAACCTCTTTTGTGGCTCCTGGCTCTGCCCAGGCTACCTCTGTACTCATGAACTATGCCCTATATTCAGCGCGGCCCCTCGCGCTCAGCTCAAGCCTGCTTTCTGCCAAGACTGACTATAACCTTCGAGTTATCTGTTCCGCTCCCCGAGAATACATTCCTGCCTACTAGATCCTGTAAACATCCTCTCCAGCTGCAGAGCCAAGAGGCCGAATCTGTCTTAATGCAAGTAATTCATAGCCTCCGTTGCCATGCTGCCATGGAAGGCCCCGTGCCCCCACGCTTCACATGTAGACACTCAGGCGCTTATACACGCATCCACAGTTAGCATAGAATAGCTTCTACCCTAGAGACCTTTCCGCCCAGATAGTATAGTTCCTAAAACATCAGATATCATATATGATAGAAGTACAAGTTGATCTGACATGCCAGACTTCTGTCTCTTTCCGTTATTGTAAATGTCAAGACCCCTGCACCCCGTCAGTCACACGTCATGCAGCTGCGCGCGCATCCAAGCTTCCGATTTCTGCTGACATTGCAACATTCTGTTAGCACCACCCCTTTGGTGCCACCCACTTGCGTCACCTATCAGTGACGTTTCTAGCACACACCTCTAGTTCACGCCTAGTTTACGCCTCTTGATGATGTATTGGTACCACGTGTATACTGTTATCTTGTCTTCTCTCAGCTGTTACGCCTCTCACATTGAAACCTATGATGTAAATCAAGTATATAAGCTATGTAATGTCAATAAACGAGAGCGCGCTCATCTATCCCTTCTGACACCCCTGTGGTGGTCAGAACATGATATCCTGATTCCTTTATGAGGAATAAAACCCTTAGAAACTCTAACACCACGGACTCTGTTTTCTTTCCTTCTGATTGAGTTATTATTGATTAAGTACTTACCTGCCTAGAAATTAAGAGAGTAAATTAATTATTTACGTCATCCCTTTAGAGCTATTTATGGGTTTGATGCACACACTCTGCCTGTGGACATTCCAGAAGAGATTTAAAACCAGCCTGCTGTGAGAGAGCAGGTGAGACTATTGAGGAGGGTGCATAAGGGGGTGCAGGCTCATCTGATCAAGGCTAAGGAATCCTATAAGAAATGGGAGGACAAACACAGGGTGGAAGGTCATCAGTATGCTGTGGGCGATAGGGTCTGGCTGTCAACAAAAATTCGATTCAAGCTGCGTAGTGTGTTTCACCCCCGCTACATTGGCCCATATCAAATTGTGAAACGAATCAATCCTGTGGCTTATAAACTCAAGTTGCCCGGATCGCTGCGGATACACCCCGTATTCCATGTTCAATTGTTGAAACCAGCTTTGGCATCTAGAAGGGCGGTTCCTCCGCCGGTGATGAGCAAGGGGAGTGTGGAGTATGAGGTTAGGAGTATCCGTGATTCAAAGATACGCAGAGGTGTTCTGTGGTACCTGGTTTCCTGGAAGGGGTACACAGCAGAGGATGACTCCTGGGAGCCCTGGTCCAATGTCCACGCCCCCAGGGCAGTGAGATCTTTCCATCAGCGTTGTCCGGATAAGCCAGGTCCTAGGAGGCGCTAGGGACGGGGACATGATGTCAGGTTTTACGATCATCAGCGCGCCTGCCTAGTGTTTAAAACTACATCTCCCAGAATTCCCGGTGTTACAGAGGGGAATAAAAGAGGGGGCGTGGCATAGAGACGTTGCACGTAATTTGTTATTTTTGCCGGAGTGTTCCTGGAAGAAGGCTGTGTCGTGGTATTCCGAAGCGACTTCTGAGGACCTTGGTAAATCGGAAATAGGAAGTTTCCCTCTGCTGTGTGAACGCTTTTCATACAGCGACGTCAGGTATCTAAGGGCGGACTGTGCCAAAACAGTTACTCTCCTTGCTGGTGTCTTGTGTTTTCCGGAGCTGGAAGAACGGAGGGGACTCTATAGGAAATCTCAGCGGGCTCGCTGTGATTGTGCTTGATCTCTTCATTACTAGCATGGAGTGACTAGGTAAGAAGATAACAGTGTGGTGGCGATCCGGGGTTGCAGGAAGGAATTATCATCTGTTTCCCCTAGAGCGGAGGATAGTGGGGTAGCGCCCTACATTCTACCGTTTCTTGGCGATCTTGGAACTTTGTCTGATAGTAAACGGAGGTGGAGTTGAACTTCCTGTTTGACTGTCTCGCGGATGATAGTAGTAGGAAGCTACATCATACCGTGTGCTGGTTTTGGCAGCATGTATTGAATACATTTCTTTGGAGCACGTTTTTTGGGAGTTAAGCACTTATAATTTGCGATTGAATCTACTTCTGACGAAGTGGAAAAAATACCTATTGGGAATATTCACGATATCACCTTTCTAACAAACCAGGAGGGTAGGTGTGTGCTGTGGTGTGATCTCCATTATGCTTAGGTTGAAGATTGTTGGCCAGAACATTAACCTGTGTCTTTGTTTCATGTAGGGGCTGTTTTATACGAGATAGTACGAGGTGCTTATCACAGAGTGGAGTTGTGGGATTCTGTTATTCAGGTGAATATAGGATCAAGGGAGGGTAGCGAGAATGAAATGAGAGTAGGATTAAGATCGGTGTATTAACCTGTGGATTTTTCTCATTTCAGCTATCCCTTCCCAGCTGACCCCTTCCTTCCCTTCCTGGTTCTTGTTTTGTTCTTTTATAATCCCTCGCTTGATCACTCGAACACCCTGTATATACAAAAGGGGTGTTGGTGAGATCAGGAGGTGGACCCCATATTGCTACAATCGTTTCCTGCGGAGTCCGGCCCTGACAATCCTGACATGAAGTTGGCACCTCTATCAGATATTACCTCCTTAGGAAACCCCACTCTGGAGAAAACTCCAAGTAAGGCCCTGGCCACAACAGGAGCTGTTGTGGTCCTAAGTGGAATTGCCTCTGGGTACCTGGTGGCATGATCCACTACCACCAGTATGAATCTGTGCCCAGATGCTGTTGGGGGATCCATTGGACCAACAATATCAATCCCCACTCTTTCAAAGGGAACCCCCACCACAGGTAGTGGTATCAGGGGGGCCTTTGTTGTTCCACCTGCTTTACCACTGGCTTGGCAGGTTTCACAGGAGCGAGAAAACTCCTCGGTGTCTTCAGACATGTGAGGCCAGTGAAAGTGAGGGACAAGCCTGTACCAGGTCTTGTTCTGGCCTAAGTGTCCTGCTAGAGGAATATCATGGGCTAAGGTGAGAAGGAAACCCCTAAATTGCAGAGGTATAACCAACCTCCTGGTTGCACCAGGCTTGGGGTCTCTACCTTCTGTGTAAAGGAGTCCTTCATCCCAATAAACTTTATGGGCACCTTCAGCATTCCCAGCAGCCTCAGCAGCAGCCTGCTGTCTGAGGGGTTCAAGAGAAGGACAGGTTAACTGAGCCTGCCCCAAGTCTGCCCTAGAAGGTCCCCCTGTCCCCAGAAACTCAACCTGATCAGGTTCAAGTTCTTCAGAGACAGTTCCTTCAGGGGTCTCAAGATCAGTTTCCTGTGAAGCCTGATCCTCACTTGTAGGCAGTTGGGAAGGCGCAGCTTTTACCCTCCTGTTCTTCTTCTTGGAAGGTACTTGGTCCATTGTTCCAGGATCTAAGACCTGAGGTTCAGAGAGGCACTTTTTGGCCTGTGACCTGGTCACAGCAAGGACATGTGATGATATCCCTAACATCTCTGCATGAGTCCTGTACTCAACTTCTGACCATAGAGAGTTCTCCAGGTCATTTCCCAACAAACATTCTACTGGGAGATCAGCACTAACCACAACTCTTTTTAGGCCAGTTACCCCTCCCCAGGAAAAGTTAACAAGTGCCACACTATGTGTAGTAGTGACATTGCTGGCATTGGTCACCAGGTAATCATCACCTGGCATGTATTGTCCAGGGTCCACAAAGTTAGGTGTCACCATAGTGACACTGGCACATGTGTCCCTGTAAGCTTGAGTCACTTTATTGTTGATCAAAGGTGTCTGTCTGTATTTGCCCAGATTACTGGGACTTATGTCAGGGGTAAAATCTATGTCCCCTTCACAAATCAGAACAGCCTGTGTAAGGGTTCTGACTAGGTCAGAATCTCCTTCAGTTCCCAAAGTGATACCCACTAATCCCTTGGCTTGAGGACCAGCACTGCTAGCTGTACTAGTGGGTGCAGTTGCCTTAGGGGCTGCAGTGCTGGGGGCTCCACCCTTTTTACACTCACTTGTCCAGTGAGAGGTGTTCTTACAAGTTTTACACCAGGGTTTCTTCTGACCTTCTTTCTTCTTCTTCTTGGAAGTTTGGGACCCACCCTCTGTCTCAGTTTGGGGCCCTGTTGAAGACTTCTGGTCTTTAGCTTTCTGCTCCCCACCCTTCTGGTCTGTTTTCTTCTGGTCACCACCCTGGTTCTGGTTCTGGTTCTTTTGCTTAACTCTGGTTCTTACCCATTTATCTGCCCTCTTTCCCAATTCTTGGGGAGAGGTCAAATCTGAGTCAACCAAATGTTGATGCAACTGCTGGTTCTGACAGTTATTTAAAATGTGTTCTCTCATCAGCAAATTATACAATCCTTCATAGTCTGTAACCTTGCTTCCCAGCAACCATCCCTCCAGAGCCTTAGTGGCACACTCAACAAATTCAGACCAGTCCTGAGTCTGTGTCTTCTGGGTATCTCTGAACATTAACCTGTACTGTTCAGTGGTTAAGCCTAACCCATCAATCAGAGCACTCTTCAGGACCAGGTAGTTTCTAGAATCCCCATCACTAACTGTGAGGAGTCTGTCTCGGCCTCTACCTTCAAAGGAGAGCCACAAGATTGCTGCCCACTGCTCCTGAGGGATCTGCTGTACTCTGCAGGCTCTCTCCATTGCAGTAATCCATTTATGGATATCATCCCCAGCTTTGTAGGGGGGCACAATCTTACTCAGGTTTCTGTTATCAAAAGACCTGTCTTTATCCTTGTGGATATTGCTGCCACCAGTGGGTTCTATTACCCCACTCTCTCTAGGCTGTCTTGCTCTAGCAAGTTTCTCTTGGGCCAGGGCAATTTCTAACTCTTGTCTCTGGACTCTCAATTCAGCCTCTCTAATTTGAGATTCTCTCAACTTGGCCTCATGTTCCCTTCTCTGAGGGCTAGTCATCTCCCTTCTGGAGTGACCATGAGAGCCTCTAGAGACATGGGAGGTATTGGATTCACCTGAGTGATTCCTCCTCCTCCTATGCCCCTGGTTAAGTCCACCTGGGGGTCTGAATGGGTTGTTACCAGATTCATTCCCAAGTTGGCTTAAGTTAGCCTGGTTCAGTCTACTGACCAGCACCTGACTATTTCTGTCATCATCTAACTCACTGCTTTCCACCTCCTCCTCTTCCTCTTCCTCTTCCTCCTCATCTACCTGAGGAGCTCCAGTGGTGGAGGCTTCCTCATCTACCAGGATGATAGGGGCAGGGGTGTCTACAGTGTCATCCTCTGAAGGATGGCCTCCTTCAGCATTCCCTGTGGGGTTTGCCTTAGAGGGCTTTAGAGTCTCAGACTGGTCTAAGAGCTCTCTTAGGTGGTCTGTAGTAGGGGAAGGCCCTGTCTTCAGACCCCTTAAGACACAAAGCTGTCTTAATTCCTTAAAGGAAAAAATAGCAAATTTGGATGGTGCCCTTGAAGGGTCACTCTCAACAGGAGTAAGTCCACTGGACCCTTCTGCTCCAGACATTGCTCTAGTGTGGGTGGATGTGTTGCAATCTACCTACACTGGTGTTTACCTACTAAACCTATCTAGTAGTTGTAGCTAGGGTGTGCTACTCCCTTTGCTCTACAACAACTAAGTTCAGTAGAACTTAAGTATACTAGTCTTGTTTTATATGTACCTAGCAGGTACCTGTATGATCTTTCAAATGATAATCTCAAAGATTGTAATGGTAAAACAACAGCAAGCTCAGATCCCAATCCGCTGCTCACCAATGTGAGAAGTTGGCCTGGTATATAATGCTCACTAATTCTTAGTGATCACTTTGTACCATGCCAAGCAACCCTTATGATGATGGTTGTAATTCAACCTTGTAGACCAGTTATCCTAGTGGTAACGTGGACAAAGCAGTCTTAGGCTAAACTCTGAAAGGCATGTGAAGCCAGCTGTTATACCATACACAACCCCTTTGAATACCAAATGAAAGGGACACCACACAGATATATATTGAAAATATATATTGATTTATTAACTATAAAATCCCCTGGACTCTTTATGAGCACAGAAGCACAAGCGTTAAATCACAAGACAGTTTAAAATACACAAAAGTTGCACAATATGGATGAGCCCTAGGGGCCACCTAAACCATATACTAAGAAAGTGGTATAAGAGATACCAATGGGAAAGTGAACAGGCCTAGGGCCTTGGGAATCGCTGGAGCTATTCGAGACTAGCAGTGACTAAGTCGGGAAAGGCCCGCGGGACTCGAGTGCAGTGTTCAAAGTGCACGCACTTTCCAATGTAAAGTCTATGGTGCGTAAAAAGTACAAAGTTAGAAAGTTAGGAACCTTCCGAGTGACCTACGGAGTTGAAACTTAAGACACAGGCCCTTGAGATGTGTACCAGTGCAGGAGCACTGGCGGAGCTGAGTTACCTCACCCACAGGAAGCAGGTGCACAGGGTCGAAGTAGTGTTGGGTTTCGTCACGCTGGTCGATGGTGCTTGGAGCTGAAGATGCTGCAGGCGGCTCGATGTGAAGAGTTCCGGTGGATCCAAAGGTGGATCTGAAGATGTGAAGACCTGAAAGCAGAGGGGACAGTGTTCAAAGTCACTAGCCAGTGACTACCGTGGAACCAGATTGGAACTAGGCGATGTCGGGTGCAAACAGGTGTTGTCGGGTAGCTTCTTTCTGCAGCCACGTGGATACCCGGGGTCGAGGACGTCCAGGATTCGGTCAAGAGCTGTCCCACGCAGGCTTCTCGCTGTTGGCGGTATCGGCAACTTGATCGGAGCAAACAGGCCTTGGCAAAGGCAAGCCAGGCAGAAGTTGAAAGATGCTTAACACTCGGACCAGCAAGGTCAGAGCCGGTGCTCCTTTTTACAGGAGCTTGGGTAGGTCTGGAGCAACCAGACCTGCTGTGTAAATCGTCGGTTTCGTTGCCAAGATGGCCGCTGACCACGTGGCTAGTGGCCGGGATGGCGCGTCGAGTGGCACAATGCAAAAGGGCCACACGCAGATCGTGGAGATGCTGGAGGGCTGATCTTCGGTGCAAGGGCTGCTCGGTGGTGGGGATTCTCAGTCCCTAAAGCACAACGTCGAGGATGCCTCAGAAGCTGCGCAGTCAGCTTTTCGAGTGTCTTCCAAGAGGTCCGGTCCCACGTCACTCGGTGCCTCCACGGGTCCCTTCTTTGCTGGGACTGTGGATCGGGCTCTGAGAGGTCTAGGAGTCTGGTTCTTGTCGGGCTCTGGGCTCCGGCTCCGGCGGGAGGCGGCGGCAAAGCAGACGTCGAGTTGCTGGTTGGTGCCTGTGTTCACAGGGTGGCCACTCCTAGGCCACAAGGGAGATTCTCTTCAGTCTTCTGTGCAGCAGAATGTCGAAGTCCAGTCTTCTTCTTGTTTAAAGTTGATTTCAGGATGATCTGCTGAGCAATGGCACTGCTCCCACTCTTATACCCAATCTGAGGGGTGGATCACCTACTAGGTCCCTCCTCTGGGAGGAACCAGGAAGGGGGGCGGTTACACCCCCTTTCCTTTGTCCAGTTCCGCGCCAAGCCTGGGTCGGGAAAGTCCCAGGACCGGTTTGGACTGGCCTATGCACGGGGACACCTTGTGTGCCCCGGGCATGTCTGATTCTATTCAGCCCTGTCCTACCCAATACACAAAACCCTGTCTGGGGTGGTGCTCGCACCTCCCAAGGCAGGAAAACCTTTGTCCAGGCCACCATCTGCCGAGTTTCGGTCAGCAGCAGGAGGCCAGACTCGTGTCTGTGGTGGCAGCATCCATTTTGTGATGCTGAGGCTCTGTTTAACTTTAACCGGGGTTACGGCTACACACATGTCGTGTCCCTCTAGAAGGGTGGAATGCTATCCCCGTCGCCAGAACTGGCGAGGGGATAGTATTCCAATTCGTATGACACCTTACTCGACATGTTTTGATAAAGCCAAACCAAAGATAGCATTTAACCGCTAGGATTATAATGCACTTAAGAGTATATGGTATGGCAATATCCCAGAACAGCTTAGGGAGTGGTGCCCGACAGCTGCAGACAGGCTCAGCTCATGCTAGAGCACCATCTCACATATTTCCAAGCACTCTGCCTCCAGGATTGATGAGGCCTTCCATAGGAGTGGCTGATAGGAACATATGTGTCCAGTTTAGGGTTAGGCACAGACATACTGTACCTAAGTAAGAGGTGGTTACACCGACTTACCCCAGCTGAGTGATCAGCCAGTTGTGTCAAATATGGAGGCCAGGCCAGGGGTGGCACAATACATGCTGCAGCCCCTGGTAGGCCTTGGATACACCTATGCCCTGGGCACTTATGGTGTGCTGATACAGGGGCTCATAAGGTGAACCAGTTCCAATTCGTAATGCACCTAAAGTGCATTGGCAGTAATTTAGAGAGAGAACAGCAGGCTGTGGGTCTGATTAGCAGGCCCACAGCCACATTAAGTCAGAAACCAGTGAAGCAAAAAGCAAAAATTTGGGGTGACCATAGGATAGCAGACCCTACTCTCCTACAGACCGGTTTCTGGATATCAGCCGTCTTCAGCCAGGATAGCTTGACTCCAGTGTTGTGGAGAGCATGGGACTCACATCCGAGTATACCCATCCCACTTGGGGTGACCAATGCAAAACAACAGTTGATGGACAGAATGTAGAACAGTGTCATACATTCACCCCAGTACAGAGATCTGGGCCTAAATCCATCGTTTTTTTGCACTCCACACCACCCCAGCTCAGACATAGCCATATGCAAATCAGCCTTGACCCTGTGCCTCATGGGAACAGTCCAGCCCGAACTGCCAAGCCATGTCTTTCCTGGACTGGAATCAAGCATCCTAGGACCGGTTTCCGGCTATAAGCAGTCTTCAGCCAGGATAGCTTGACTCCAGTGGTGTGGAGAGCATAACACTCACATCTGAGCATACCCATCCCACTTGGAGTGACAAATGCAAAACAGCAGTTGATGGACAGAATGCAGAACAATGTCATACATTCACCCCAGAACAAAGATCTGGGCCTAAATCCATCGTTTTTTTGCACTTCACACCACCCCAGTTCAGACATGGCCATATGCAAATCAGCCTTTACCCTGTGCCTAATGGGAACAGTCCAGCCCGAACTGCCAAGCCATGACTTTCCTGGACCGGAATCAAGCATCCTAGGACCGGTTTCTGGCTATCAGCAGTCTTGAGCCAGGATAGCTTGACTCCATTGGTGTGAGAGTATGGGGCTCACGTCTGAGCATACCCATCCCACTTGGGGTGACAAATGCAAAACAACAGTTGATGGACAGAATGCAGAACTATGTCATACGTTCACGCCAGTACATAGATCTGGGCCTAAATCCATCGTTTTTTTGCACTCCACACCACCCCAGTTCAGACATGGCCATATGCAAATCAGCCTTGACCCTGTGCCTCATGGGTACAGTCCAGCCCGAACTGCCGAACCATGTCTTTCCTGGACCGGAATCAACCATCCTAGGACCGGTTTCTGGCTATCAGCCGTCTTCAGCCAGGATAGCTTGACTCCAGTGGTGTGGAGAGCATGGGACTCAAGTCTGAGCATTCCCATCCCACTTGGGTTGACAAATGCAAAACAACAGTTGATGAACAGAATGCAGAACAATGTCATACATTCACCCCAGTACAGAGATCTGGGCCTAAATCCATCATTTTTTTTGCACTCCACACCACCCCAGTTAAGACATGGCCATATGCAAATCAGCCTTGACCCTGTGCCTCATGGAAACAGTCCAGCCCGAACTGCCAAGCCATGTCTTTCCTGGACTGGAATCAAGCATCCTAGGACCGGTTTCTGGCTATCAGCCGTCTTCAGCCAGTATAGCTTGACTCCAGTGGTGTGGAGAGCATGCGACTCACATCTGAACATACCCATCCCACTTGGGGTGACAAATGCAAAACAACAGTTGATGGACAGAATGCAGAACATTGTCATACATTCACCACAGTTCAGAGATCTGGGCCTAAATCCATTGTTTTTTTGCACTCTACACCACCCCAGTTAAGACATGGCCGTGTGCATATCAGCCTTGACCCTGTACCTCATGGGAACAGTCCAGCCCGAACTGCCAAGCCATGTCTTTCTGGACTGGAATCAAGAATCCTATGACCGGTTTCTGGCTATAAGCTGTCTTCAGCCAGGATAGCTTGACTCCAGTGGTGTGGAGAGCATGGGACTCACTTCTGAGCATACCCATCCCACTTGGGGTGACAATACAAAACAACAGTTGATGGACAGAATGCAGAACAATGTCATACATTCACCCAAGCACAGAGATCTGGGCCTACATCCATGCAAATCAGCCTTGACCCTGTGCCTCATGGGAACAGTCCAGCCCGAATTGCCAAGCCATGTCTTTCTTGGACCGGAATCAAGCATCCTAGGATCGGTTTCTGGCTATCAGTTGTCTTCAGCCAGGATAGCTTGACTCCAGTGGTGTGGAGAGCATGGGACTCAAGTCTGAGCATACCCATCCCACTTCGGGTGACAAATGCAAAACAACAGTTGATGGACAGAATGCAGAACAATGTCATACATTCACCCCAGTACAGAGATCTGGGCCTAAATCCATCGTTTTTTTGCACTCCACACCACCCCAGTTCAGACATGGCCATATGCAAATCAGCCGTGACCCTGTGCCTCATGGGAACAGTCCAGCCCGAACTGCCAAGCCATGTCTTTCCTGGACCGGAATCAAGCATCCTAGGACCGGTTTCTGGCTATCAGCCGTCTTCAGCCAGGATATCTTGACTCCAGTGGTGTGGAGAGCATGGGACTCACTTCTGAGCATACCCATCCCACTTGGGGTGACAATGCAAAACAACAGTTGATGGACAGAATGCAGAACAATGTCATACATTCACCCCAGTACAGAGAACTGAGCCTAAATCCATTGTTTTATTGCACTCCACACCACCCCAGTTCAGACATGGCCATATGCAAATCAGCGTTGACCTTGTGCCTCATAGGAACAGTCCAGCCCGAATTGGCTAGCCATGTCTTTCCTGGACCAGAATCAAGCATCATGGGACCGTTTTCTGGCTATCAGCCGTCTTCAGCCAGGATAGCTTGACTCCAGTGGTGTGGAGAGCATAAGACTCACATCTGAGCATACCCATCCCACTTGGAGTGACAAATGCAAAACAACAGTTGATGGACAGAATGCAGAACAATGTCATACATTCACCCCAGTACAAAGATCTGGGCCTAAATCCATCGTTTTTTTGCACTTCACACCACCCCAGTTCAGACATGGCCATATGCAAATCAGCCTTGACCCTGTGCCTAATGCAAACAGTCCAGCCCGAACTGCCAAGCCATGACTTTCCTGGACCGGAATCAAGCATCCTAGGACCGGTTTCTGGCTATCAGCAGTCTTGAGCCAGGATAGCTTGACTCCAGTGGTGTGGAGAGTATGGGACTTACGTCTGAACATACCCATCCCACTTGGGGTGACAAATGCAAAACAACAGTGGATGGACAGAATGCAGAACTATGTCATACGTTCACGCCAGTACATAGATCTGGGCCTAAATCCATCGTTTTTTTGCACTCCACACCACCCCAGTTCAGACATGGCCATATGCAAATCAGCCTTGACCCTGTGCCTCATGGGTACAGTCCAGCCCGAACTGCCGAGCCATGTCTTTCCTGGACCGGAATCAACCATCCTAGGACCGGTTTCTGGCTATCAGCCGTCTTCAGCCAGGATAGCTTGACTCCAGTGGTGTGGAGAGCATGGGACTCACGTCTGAGCATTCCCATCCCACTTGGGTTGACAAATGCAAAACAACAGTTGATGAACAGAATGCAGAACAACGTCATACATTCACCCCAGTACAGAGATCTGGGCCTAAATCCATCATTTTTTTGCACTCCACACCACCCCAGTTAAGACATGGCCATATGCAAATCAGCCTTGACCCTGTGCCTCATGGGAACAGTCCAGCCCGAACTGCCAAGCCATGTCTTTCCTGGACTGGAATCAAGCATCCTAGGACCAGTTTCTGGCTATCAGCCGTCTTCAGCCAGTATAGCTTGACTCCAGTGGTGTGGAGAGCATGGGACTCACATCTGAACATACCCATCCCACTTGGGGTGACAAACGCAAAACAACAGTTGATGGACAGAATGCAGAACATTGTCATACATTCACCACAGTTCAGAGATCTGGGCCTAAATCCATTGTTTTTTTGCACTCCACACCACCCCAGTTCAGACATGGCCGTGTGCATATCAGCCTTGACCCTGTGCCTCATGGGAACAGTCCAGCCCGAACTGCCAAGCCATGTCTTTCCTGGACCGGAATCAAGAATCCTATGACCAGTTTCTGGCTATAAGCTGTCTTCAGCCAGGATAGCTTGACTCCAGTGGTGTGGAGACCATGGGACTCACTTCTGAGCATACCCATCCCACTTGGGGTGACAATACAAAACAACAGTTGATGGACAGAATGCAGAACAATGTCATACATTCACCCAAGTACAGAGATCTGGGCCTAAATCCATGCAAATCAGCCTTGACCCTGTGCCTCATGGGAACAGTCCAGCCCGAATTGCCAAGCCATGTCTTTCTTGGACCGGAATCAAGCATCCTAGGATCGGTTTCGGCTATCAGTTGTATTCAGCCAGGATAGCTTGACTCCAGTGGTGTGCAGAGCATGGGACTCAAGTCTGAGCATACCCATCCCACTTCGGGTGACAAATGCAAAACAACAGTTAATGGACAGAATGCAGAACAATGTCATACATTCACCCCAGTACAGAGATCTGGGCCTAAATCCATCGTTTTTTTGCACTCCACACCACCCCATTTCAGACATGGCCATATGCAAATCAGCCTTGACCCTGTGCCTCATGGGAACAGTCCAGCCCGAACTGCCAAGCCATGTCTTTCCTGGACCGGAATCAAGCATCCTTGTACCGGTTTCTGGCTATCAGCCGTCTTCAGCCAGGATATCTTGACTCCAGTGGTGTGGAGAGCATGGGACTCACATCTGAACATACCCATCCCACTTGGGGTGACAAACGCAAAACAACAGTTGATGGACAGAATGCAGAACATTGTCATACATTCACCACAGTTCAGAGATCTGGGCCTAAATCCATTGTTTTTTTGCACTCCACACCACCCCAGTTCAGACATGGCCGTGTGCATATCAGCCTTGACCCTGTGCCTCATGGGAACAGTCCAGCCCGAACTGCCAAGCCATGTCTTTCCTGGACCGGAATCAAGAATCCTATGACCAGTTTCTGGCTATAAGCTGTCTTCAGCCAGGATAGCTTGACTCCAGTGGTGTGGAGACCATGGGACTCACTTCTGAGCATACCCATCCCACTTGGGGTGACAATACAAAACAACAGTTGATGGACAGAATGCAGAACAATGTCATACATTCACCCAAGTACAGAGATCTGGGCCTAAATCCATGCAAATCAGCCTTGACCCTGTGCCTCATGGGAACAGTCCAGCCCGAATTGCCAAGCCATGTCTTTCTTGGACCGGAATCAAGCATCCTAGGATCGGTTTCGGCTATCAGTTGTATTCAGCCAGGATAGCTTGACTCCAGTGGTGTACAGAGCATGGGACTCAAGTCTGAGCATACCCATCCCACTTCGGGTGACAAATGCAAAACAACAGTTAATGGACAGAATGCAGAACAATGTCATACATTCACCCCAGTACAGAGATCTGGGCCTAAATCCATCGTTTTTTTGCACTCCACACCACCCCATTTCAGACATGGCCATATGCAAATCAGCCTTGACCCTGTGCCTCATGGGAACAGTCCAGCCCGAACTGCCAAGCCATGTCTTTCCTGGACCGGAATCAAGCATCCTTGTACCGGTTTCTGGCTATCAGCCGTCTTCAGCCAGGATATCTTGACTCCAGTGGTGTGGAGAGCATGGGACTCACTTCTGAGCATACCCATCCCACTTGGGGTGACAATGCAAAACAACAGTTGATGGACAGAAAGCAGAACAATGTCATACATTCACCCCAGTACAGAGATCTGGGCCTAAATCCATTGTTTTATTGCACTCCACACCACCCCAGTTCTGACATGGCCATATGCAAATCAGCGTTGACCCTGTGTCTCATAGGAACAGTCCAGCCCGAATTGGCTAGCCTTGTCTTTCTTGGACCAGAATCAAGCCTCATGGGACTGTTTTCTGGCTATCAGCCGCCTTCAGCCTGGATAGCTTGACTCCAGTGGTGTGGAGAGTATGGGACTCACGTCTGAGCATACCCATCCCACTTGGGGTGACAAATGCAAAACAACAGTTGATGGACAGAATGCAGAACAATGTCATACATTCACCCCAGTACAGAGATCTGGGCCTAAATCCATTGTTTTTTTGCACTCCACACCAGCCCAGTTCTGACATGGCCATATGCAAATCAGCCTTGACCCTGTGCCTCGTGGGAACAGTTCAGCCCGAATTTTCAAGCCATGTCTTTCCTAAACCGGAATCAAGCATCCTAGGACCGGTTTCTGGATATCAGCCGTCTTCAGCCAGGATAGCTTGACTCCAGTGTTGTGGAGAGCATGGGACTCACATCTGAGTATACCCATCCCACTTGGGGTGACCAATGCAAAACAACAGTTGATGGACAGAATGTAGAACAGTGTCATACATTCACCCCAGTACAGAGATCTGGGCCTAAATCCATCGTTTTTTTTGCACTCCACACCACCCCAGCTCAGACATGGCCATATGCAAATCAGCCTTGACGCTGTGCCTCATGGGAACAGTCCAGCCCAAAATGCCAAGCCATGTCTTTCCTGGACTGGAATCAAGCATCCTAGGACCGGTTTCCAGCTATAAGCCGTCTTCAGCCAGGATAGCTTGACTCCAGTGGTGTGGAGAGCATAAGACTCACATCTGAGCATACCCATCCCACTTGGAGTGACAAATGCAAAACAACAGTTGATGGACAGAATGCAGAACAATGTCATACATTCACCCCAGTTCAAAGATCTGGGTCTAAATCCATCGTTTTTTTGCACTTCACACCACCCCAGTTCAGACATGGCAATATGCAAATCAGCCTTGACCCTGTGCCTAATGCGAACAGTCCAGCCCGAACTGCCAAGCCATGACTTTCCTGGACCGGAATCAAGCATCCTAGGACCGGTTTCTGGCTATCAGCAGTCTTGAGCCAGGATAGCTTGACTCCAGTGGTGTGGAGAGTATGGGACTCACGTCTGAGCATACCCATCCCACTTGGGGTGACAAATGCAAAACAACAGTTGATGGACAGAATGCAGAACTATGTCATACGTTCACGCCAGTACATAGATCTGGGCCTAAATCCATCGTTTTTTTGCACTCCACACCACCCCAGTTCAGACATGGCCGTGTGCATATCAGCCTTGACCCTGTGCCTCATGGGAACAGTCCAGCCCGAACTGCCAAGCCATGTCTTTCCTGGACCGGAATCAAGAATCCTATGACCGGTTTCTGGCTATAAGCTGTCTTCAGCCAGGATAGCTTGACTCCAGTGGTGTGGAGACCATGGGACTCACTTCTGAGCATACCCATCCCACTTGGGGTGACAATACAAAACAACAGTTGATGGACAGAATGCAGAACAATGTCATACATTCACCCAAGTACAGAGATCTGGGCCTAAATCCATGCAAATCAGCCTTGACCCTGTGCCTCATGGGAACAGTCCAGCCCGAATTGCCAAGCCATGTCTTTCTTAGACCGGAATCAAGCATCCTAGGATCGGTTTCTGGCTATCAGTTGTCTTCAGCCAGGATAGCTTGACTCCAGTGGTGTGCAGAGCATGGGACTCAAGTCTGAGCATACCCATCCCACTTCGGGTGACAAATGCAAAACAACAGTTAATGGACAGAATGCAGAACAATGTCATACATTCACCCCAGTACAGAGATCTGGGCCTAAATCCATCGTTTTTTTGCACTCCACACCACCCCATTTCAGACATGGCCATATGCAAATCAGCCTTGACCCTGTGCCTCATGGGAACAGTCCAGCCCGAACTGCCAAGCCATGTCTTTCCTGGACCGGAATCAAGCATCCTAGTACCGGTTTCTGGCTATCAGACGTCTTCAGCCAGGATATCTTGACTCCAGTGGTGTGGAGAGCATGGGACTCACTTCTGAGCATACCCATCCCACTTGGGGTGACAATGCAAAACAACAGTTGATGGACAGAATGCAGAACAATGTCATACATTCACCCCAGTACAGAGATCTGGGCCTAAATCCATTGTTTTATTGCACTCCACACCACCCCAGTTCTGACATGGCCATATGCAAATCAGCGTTGACCCTGTGTCTCATAGGAACAGTCCAGCCCGAATTGGCTAGCCTTGTCTTTCTTGGACCAGAATCAAGCATCATGGGACTGTTTTCTGGCTATCAGCCGCCTTCAGCCTGGATAGCTTGACTTCAGTGGTGTGGAGAGTATGGGACTCACGTCTGAGCATACCCATCCCACTTGGGGTGACAAATGCAAAACAACAGTTGATGGACAGAATGCAGAACAATGTCATACATTCACCCCAGTACAGAGATCTGGGCCTAAATCCATTGTTTTTTTGCACTCCACACCAGCCCAGTTCTGACATGGCCATATGCAAATCAGCCTTGACCCTGTGCCTCGTGGGAACAGTTCAGCCCGAATTTCCAAGCCATGTCTTTCCTAAACCGGAATCAAGCATCCTAGGACCGGTTTCTGGATATCAGCCGTCTTCAGCCAGGATAGCTTGACTCCAGTGTTGTGGAGAGCATGGGACTCACATCTGAGTATACCCATCCCACTTGGGGTGACCAATGCAAAACAACAGTTGATGGACAGAATGTAGAACAGTGTCATACATTCACCCCAGTACAGAGATCTGGGCCTAAATCCATCGTATTTTTTGCACTCCACACCACCCCAGCTCAGACATGGCCATATGCAAATCAGCCTTGACCCTGTGCCTCATGGGAACAGTCCAGCCCAAAATGCCAAGCCATGTCTTTCCTGGACTGGAATCAAGCATCCTAGGACCGGTTTCCGGCTATAAGCCGTCTTCAGCCAGGATAGCTTGACTCCAGTGGTGTGGAGAGCATAAGACTCACATCTGAGCATACCCATCACACTTGAAGTGACAAATGCAAAACAACAGTTGATGGACAGAATGCAGAACAATGTCATACATTCACCCCAGTACAAAGATCTGGGCCTAAATCCATCGTTTTTTTGCACTTCACACCACCCCAGTTCAGACATGGCAATATGCAAATCAGCCTTGACCCTGTGCCTAATGCGAACAGTCCAGCCCGAACTGCCAAGCCATGACTTTCCTGGACCGGAATCAAGCATCCTAGGACCGGTTTCTGGCTATCAGCAGTCTTGAGCCAGGATAGCTTGACTCCAGTGGTGTGGAGAGTATGGGACTCACGTCTGAGCATACCCATCCCACTTGGGGTGACAAATGCAAAACAACAGTTGATGGACAGAATGCAGAACTATGTCATACGTTCACGCCAGTACATAGATCTGGGCCTAAATCCATCGTTTTTTTGCACTCCACACCACCCCAGTTCAGACATGGCCATATGCAAATCAGCCTTGACCCTGTGCCTCATGGGTACAGTCCAGCCCGAACTGCTGAGCCATGTCTTTCCTGGACCGGAATCAACCATCCTAGGACCGGTTTCTGGCTATCAGCCGTCTTCAGCCAGGATAGCTTGACTCCAGTGGTGTGGAGAGCATGGGACTCACGTCTGAGCATTCCCATCCCACTTGGGTTGACAAATGCAAAACAACAGTTGATGAACAGAATACAGAACAATGTCATACATTCACCCCAGTACAGAGATCTGGGCCTAAATCCATCATTTTTTTTGCACTCCACACCACCCCAGTTAAGACATGGCCATATGCAAATCAGCCTTGACCCTATGCCTCATGGGAACAGTCCAGCCCGAACTGCCAAGCCATTTCTTTCCTGGACTGGAATCAAGCATCCTAGGACCGGTTTCTGGCTATCAGCCGTCTTCAGCCAGTATAGCTTGACTCCAGTGGTGTGGAGAGCATGGGACTCACATCTGAACATACCCATCCCACTTGGGGTGACAAATGCAAAACAACAGTTGATGGACAGAATGCAGAACATTGTCATACATTCACCACAGTTCAGAAATCTGGGCCTAAATCCATTGTTTTTTTGCATTTTACATGGTCCTGAAGAGTGCTCTGATTGATGGGTTAGGCTTAACCACTGAACAGTACAGGTTAATGTTCAGAGATACCCAGAAAACACAGACTCAGGACTGGTCTGAATTTGTTGAGTGTGCCACTAAGGCTCTGGAGGGCTGGTTGCTGGGAAGTAAGGTTACTGACTATACAGGATTGTATAATTTAATTATGAGAGAGCAAATCTTAAGTAATTGTCAAAATCAGCTTCTACATCAGCACCTGGTTGACTCCGATCTGACCTCCCCACAAGAATTGAGTAGGAGGGCAGACAAATGGGTCAGAACCAGGATCAGGCCTAAGAACCAGGGTGGTGACCAAAAGAAAGAGACTACCAAGCCTAAAGAGAAGGGTGGGGATAAAAGTAAGGAAAAGACTTCCCCAGGACCCCAAAACTCCAAGAATGGGGGTGGGTCCCAAGACACTTCTACAACCCAGAAAAAGCCTTATTGTCATACCTGTAAACAGGTGGGGCATTACAAAACAGATAGCTGTTGTCCCAAGAATGGCAATAAGGAGAATATACCTCCAGGTAAGGCTCCAACACCTCCTGTCAGTGTTAGCAGTGGTCCCCCAGGTGGTGGGAGCACCCCCAAGAATTTTGGTGGGTTTACCTTTGGAGGACAGGTGGACTCTGGCCTATCCAGGTCCCCTAACTAAGATACTCTTGTCTATGAGACTGGCATGGGGTTTGCCAATTTCACTGCTTGGCCAAACACTTTGAGCAAGTATAGACAGGCGCCCCTCATCAATGGCTTGAAAGTTGAGGCCTTCAGAGACACAGGGGCTAGCATCACCATGGTGGCTGAATGTCTAGTCCCCTCAAGGCAACTTTTACCTGATGCCAGATATCAGGTGACAAACATTGATGGCATAGAAACCAATCATCCCATGGCAGTAGTCAATCTTAGCTGGGGAGGTGTCACTGGCCCAAAGAGAGTGGCAGTGTCAGCAAACTTGCCTGTAGATTGCCTACTGGGTAATGATTTGGAAATCTCAGCCTGGGCTGAGGTTGAACAGCAAACCCATTCTAGAATGGTAAATCTCCATGGAAAGGTTAGTGGGGCTGTGATGGCTACAGCCCCAATCCAAGATGTCCTTCCTGAAAAGGTTGGGAGGTCTGAGCAAACCTCAGCCCCATCTTTAGATAACCTTCCTCCTGAAAAGAGTAGCAGGGCTGTACTGGTAACAGCCCATACCCAAACTGAGTCTCCTCCTGAAAAGCTTGGAGGGGCTGTGATGGCCACAGCCCAAACTCAAACAGATACATGGGTAGTGAAGCCTGAAATGATGGATCACTCCACCCAAACAGAGAGCATGGAGGAGGAAGAGAAATCTCCCCCTCACCAGACTTTAGGAAAGGATCAGCCTCCTCAGGGAACTGATCTTACCCCTGATGAAGGAACTGTCCCAGAGGTTGTTAGGCCTGGCCTGACAGAGCCTCTGATGGCAGTGGACCCTTCTCAGGTGGGACCCAGTCTGGAGCAGGTAACCTGCCCCTCTCTACCTTGCCTTACTCAGCCCAGGGCTGCAGAGGACAAGAAGGACAGTGAGACCCAAAGGGCCCCCTGTCAAATAAAGCACCCCCACCAACAGATTAGGGGCACCGAAACTAGTAGCCCTAGTGAGGTGCAAACTTTAAAAACTCCTGAGGGATCCCCCTTAAAAGTAGTTAGGGACCTCCCCCAGATGGATATTGTTGGGCACAGCCAAACCTGGGACCCTAAGGGCCCAAACCTGAACTGTCCCTCCAGTAAGCCAAACAGAGGGACTCAGCCTCCAGCATTAGGTAGCCAGAGGTTGACCCTGAGAGCACAGTGCAACTCAGTCAGAGAAAGAAAGGCACACATGGTGGAGAGTGATTGGAGGAAGCTGAGCCCTACAGTGGAAACTCACTTCAGTACTCCATCTCAACACCAGCCTTTGACTTTTCAAAGACACACCACAGGTAGAGATTCCCTATGGTGGAGACCCTCAGATACCCTTAGGGTGAGGGATTGCTTAGTGGACCATGAGACAGGGGGTTACCAAGCCAGAACTGGTACTTCCTTATATGGCCACTTAGGCAATATAGGCTTACCTGGTCAAGGATAGCCTTATCTCCTTTCGTTTGGGGGGGGGGGGGTTATGTATGAAGGTGGATATCTGACTATGGTTACCCCCAAACTTTTTGCCTGGTGTTTAGCTGGTTTTTGACATAGTTGGCCTGGGATCCTGCTATTCAGGGCCCCAGGCTGATTGCTCTCTCCTTAAAATGGACTCCATGTACCCTAGGTGCATAACATAATTGGATATGGTTCACCTTATAGGCCCCTGTAACAGTGTACCCTAGGTACCCAGGGCATAGGTGCATCCAAGGCCTACCAGGGGCTGCAGCATGTATTGTGCCACCCCTGGCCTGGCCTCCATATTTGACACAACTGGCTGATCACTCAGCTGGGGTAAGTTGGTGTAATCACCTCTTACTTAGGTACAGTATGTCTGTGCCTAACCCTAAACTGGACACATATGTTCCTATCAGCCACTCCTATGGAAGGCCTCATCAATCCTGGAGGCAGAGTGCTTGGAAATATGTGAGATGGTGCTCTAGCATGAGCTGAGCCTGTCTGCAGCTGTCGGGAACCACTCCCTAAGCTGTTCCGGGATATTGCCATACCATATACTCTTAAGTGCATTTTAATCCTCGCGGTTAAATGCTATCTTTGGTTTGGCGTTATCAAAACATGTCGAGTAAGGTGTCATACGAATTGGAATACTATCCCCTCGCCAGTTCTGGCGACGGGGATAGCATTCCACCCTTCTAGAGGGACACGACATGTGTGTAGCCTTAACCCCGGTTAAAGTTAACCAGAGCCTCAGCATCACAAAATGGATGCTGCCACCACAGACACATGTCTGACCTCCTGCTGCTGGGAGTCCTTCCAGCGAGGAGGGCCTGGACAAAGGGTTTCCTGCCTGGGGAGGTGCGAGCACCACCCCAGACAGGGTTTTGTGTATTGGGTAGGACAGGGCTGAATAGATTGAGACATGCCTGGGGCACACAAGGTGTCCCTGTGCATAAGCCAGCCCAAACCGGTTCTGGGGCTTTCCAGCCCCAGTCCTGGCGAGGAGCTGGACAAAGGAGAGGGGGTGTAACCACTCCCCTTCCTGGTTCCTCCCAGAGGAGGGACCTAGTAGGTGATCCACCCCTCAGATTGGGAATAAGAGTGGGAGCAGTGTCATTGCACAGTAGATGATCCTGAATCAACTTTACACGAAGAAGAAGACTGGACTTCGACATTCTGCTGCACAGAAGACTGAAGAGAATCTCCCTTGTGGCCTAGGAGTGGCCACCCTGTGAACACAGGTACCAACCAGCAACTCGACGTCTGCTTTGCCGCCGCCTCCCGCCGGAGCCCGAGCCCAGAGCCCGACAAGAACCAGACTCCCAGACCTCTCAGAGCCCGATCCACAGTCCCTGCAAAGAAAGGACCCGTGGAGGCACCGAGTGACGTGGGACCAGACCTCTTGGAAGACACTCGAAAAACTGACTGCGCAGCTTCTGAGGCATCCTCGACGTTGTGCTTTGGGGACTGAGAATCCCCACCACCGAGCAGCCCTTGCACAGAAGATCAGCCCTCCAGCATCTCCACGATCTGCGTGGGGCCCTTTTGCATTGTGCCACTCAACGCGCCATCCCGGCCACTAGCCACGTGGTCAGCGGCCATCTTGGCGACGAAACCGACGATTTACACAGCAGGTCTGGTTGCACCAGACCTACCCAAGCTCCTGTAAAAAGGAGCACCCGCTCTGACCTTGCTGGTCCGATTGATAAGCATCTTTCAACTTCTGCCTGGCTTGCCTTTGCCAAGGCCTGTTTGCTCCGATCAAGTTGCCAACACCGCCAACAGCGAGAAGCCTGCGTGGGACAGCTCGTGACCGACTCCTGGACGTCCTCGACCCCGGGTATCCACGTGACTGCAGAAAGAAGCTACTCGACAATGCCTGTTTGCACCCAACATCGCCTGGTTCCAATCTGGTTCCACAGTAGTCACTGGCTAGTGACTTTGAACACTGTCCCCTCTGCTTTCAGGTCTTCACATCTTCAGATCCACCCTTGGATCCACCGGAACTCTTCACATCGAGCTGCCTGCAGCATCTTCAGCTCCAAGCACCATCGACCAGCGTGACGAAACCCGACACTACTTCGACCCTGTGCACCCTCTTCCTGTGGGTGAGGTAACTCAGCTCCGCCAGTGCTCCTGCACTGGTACACATCTCAAGGGCCTGTGTCTTAAGTTTCAACTCCGTAGGTCACTTGGAAGGTTCCTAACTTTCTAACTTTGTACTTTTTACGCACCATAGACTTTACATTGGAAAGTGCGTGCACTTTGAACACTGCACCCGAGTCCCGCGGGCCTTTCACGACTTAGTCACTGCTAGTCTCGAATAGCTCCAGCGATTCCCAAGGCACTAGGCCTGTTCCCTTTCCTTTTGGTATCTCTTATACCACTTTCTTAGTATATGGTTTAGGTGGCCCCTAGGGCTCATCCATATTGTGCAACTTTTGTGTATTTTAAACTGTCTTGTGATTTAACGCTTGTGCTTCTGTGCTCATAAAGAGTCCAGGGGATTTTATAGTTAATAAATCAATATATATTTTCAATATATATCTGTGTGGTGTCCCTTTCATTTGGTATTCAAGGGGGTTGTGTATGGTATAACAGCTGGCTTCACATGCCTTTCAGAGTTTAGCCTAAGACTGCTTTGTCCACGTTACCACTAGGATAACTGGTCTACAAGGTTGAATTACAACCATCATCATAAGGGTTGCTTGGCATGGTACAAAGTGATCACTAAGAATTAGTGAGCATTATATACCAGGCCAACTTCTCACAGACAGAATGTAGAACAGTGTCATACATTCACCCCAGTACAGAGATCTGGGCCTAAATCCATCGTTTTTTTGCACACCACACCACCCCAGTTCTGACATGGCCATATGCAAATCAGCCTTGACCCTGTGCCTCATGGCAACAGTTCAGCCCGAATTTCCAAGCCATGTCTTTCCTAAACCGGCATCAAGCATCCTAGGACCGGTTTCTGGCTATCAGCCGTCTTCAGCCAGGATAGCTTGACTCCAGTGTTGTGGAGAGCATGGGACTCACATCTGAGTATACCCATCCCACTTGGGGTGACCAATGCAAAACAACAGTTGATGGACAGAATGTAGAACAGTGTCATACATTCACCCCAGTACAGAGATCTGGGCCTAAATCCATCGTTTTTTTGCACTCCACACCACCCCAGCTCAGACATGGCCATATGCAAATCAGCCTTGCGGAAATTCTTGAACTTAGATTTGGAATTAGACGAAATCACGGAAGCCAAAATGCAGATGAAATCGGGACGGGCCCTGGGATCTGTCGGGCTACCGATAACATTTCATAAAACATTACCTGCTGGCTACTCTGGGGTACATGGGGATGCCTATCACCTTCATCCACTGGGTACAACAGCTATATATCCAACCAATAGCTTGAGTACTTTTCAATTGTGCCCAGTCCTCCGCCTTCACTATCTCCAGAGGCACACGGCAAGGCTGGCCATTATCCCCAATGTTCTTTGCTCTGGCCATAGAACCCTTAGCTACAAAACTTCGGCAACACCATAATGATAGCGCACTGATCTACCCAACTAGACAACTTGTTATCTGCCTATATGCAGATGATATGACACTGTATGTCAAGAAGCCTCAAGACAATCTCAACCCAGTGTTACGGGAGACCACTAAATTAGGCGACATATCCAGAATACAAATAAATTGGTCTAAATCCCCCTTACAGATAATAACTTGCCGCACCAATTGGATTATCCACTAGTCTGGGAAACTGATGAGCAAAAATACCTGGGCATACTTATCACCAGAAACGGGGACACCTTGATGAGAATAAATTATGGCTCAGCCATAGATAAGATAACTGACAGTATCAGCAAGTGGGTACAGCTTCTACTCTTCATGGTGGGGGGATCTCTCTTATCAAAATGGTATTGCTCCCAAAACTGTTATACCTTTTCACACCACCCAGGAAGTTTTTTCTTTACTACACTCAAGACTCAACTTATGAGGCTTATATGGGGTGGGAAGCAGGCACGACTCAACCTGTCTACGCTGATGCTACCATACCATCAGGGAGGGTATGATGTTCCCAATTTAGAGTTCTATTATTTTTCTGCACAGGCCCACTTCGCAACACATTGGTTCCATTCACCACCCTTTATGCGTCATTTGGCGATGGAAAATGGGCATATGACTCGGACACCCCCGATAAGCTATCTTTTTACAACAGTGAAGGAGCGGGAACGTGACCCGTCCATCGTAGAATGCACTATTGTAGCATGACGGCAGCTTGCTTGCATGCTAGGCAACCCCATGTTGTAGTCCCCTAGGAGGCCAATGTTACAAAACCTTTGATACAAGTTACTTATGAGGGGATATGTCAGATGATGCTGGAAGGTCTTGGCCATCATGCCTGGGGAGACCTTTATATAGGGAAACAATTCTGCTCCAAGGAACACATTTTTGGAGCATGCATACCCATGACAATTGGCACATTTATGAACACTCATCTCTGGCAAAGTGTGAAGGCTGCAACCCGTACCTTGCCCCAAGAGACAAATACACTTGCACCTCTGCAAGCCTTGCTACATGGAGAGGCTCACGTCATGTCATATCCCTCTTGTATAAACATACACAGACTGCACCACCCACTCATACTCTACGGGCCAGGTGGGAATGGGGGAAAGATCTAAATGTCCCGTTAACGGATGACCAATGGGAACTTAGCTGTACGCAGACAGAAGCAATTACAGGCAATAGTAGGCTACGCCTCATTCATTTTAAATTCTTGCAGCGCTTGTATCACACCCCGACTAAACTACACAGATTCCACCTCAGATATGATGATAAATGTGCGCGGTGCGGGAGGGAGGGGGCAGACGTCCTGCATTTAGCGGGACCTGCCACCGGGTTGCAGACCTGGACGCAGACTTTTGAAGGGTTGTCAAACATGATAGGAGCCCAGCTGACCCCATGCCCACTTGTAGCCCTTTTGGGTTTATCTCAGGAAATAAACACAGTGCACAAAAAGTTTTTGGCAATGGGTTTATTACCCCAACTGCAGGTAGAGTGCAGGTGGGGAAGAGGCCAGTCTCCCAAGTTCAAAGACTGGATACAGACTATAACTACTTGGCAAGATCATATGCATTATTACGCAGAACCTCCTATCTTCTCATGCAAGAATACAATCCTACCATCTCCTGAGGCAGAAGCCATAATTTAAAAAACTTTTGTGAAAATGTACTTGTTCTTATTTGCACGTTCTCCCACTGGGCACCATATTCCAAGAGCTATTGTACTTGGACAACCCGCACAGCGGATATTAGCGCTGTTACGGGCTTCAAACAAGCATTGCCGCCATCACCGAGCACATCAGGCCACGCCCACTATCGGGAGGCCACCCCCCCCGCCTACGATATAAAAAAGCGCTGAATACAAGCGTTTTTGGATACAAATCCTACCATCTCCTGAGGCGGAAGTCGGGAGGATACCTGCCATTATTTTTAAAACTTTTGTGAAAATTTACTTGTTCTTATTTGCACGTTCTCCCACTGGGCACCATATTCCAAGAGCTATTGTACTTGGACAACCCGCACAGCGGATATTAGCGCTGTTACGGGCTTCAAACAAACATTGCCGCCATCACCGAGCACATCAGGCCACGTCCACTATCGGGAGGCCACGCCCCCCGCCTACGATATAAAAAAGCACTTAATACAAGCGTTTTTGGATACAAATCCTACCATCTCCTGAGGCGGAAGTCGGGAGGATACCTGCCATCATTTTTAAAACTTTTGTGAAAATTTACTTGCTCTTATTTGCATGTTCTCCCCATGGGCACCATATTCCAAGAGCTATTGTACTTGGACAACCTGCACAGCGGATATTAGCGCTGTTACGGGCTTCAAACAAACATTGCCGCCATCACCGAGCACATCAGGCCACGCCCACTATCGGGAGGCCACACCCCCCGCCTACGATATAAAAAAGCGCTGATTACAAGCGTTTTTGGATACAATCCTACCATCTCCTGAGGCGGAAGCTGGGAGGATACCTACTATAATTTTTAAAACTTTTGTGAAAATTTACTTATTCTTATTTGCACGTTCTCCCCATGGGCACCATATTCCAAGAGCTATTGTACTTGGACAACCCGCACAGTGGATATTAGCGCGGTTACGGGCTTCAAACAAACATTGCCGCCATCACCGAGCACATCAGGCCACGCCCACTATCGGGAGGCCACGCCTCCCACGTCCCCTGCCGGCATCGCCCTACGCCTATAAAACATGTGTATTCCTAGGACGCACAGCGAACGAGTGCAGCGGGAGCGCCGTCTGCGCGCCGAAGGCGCGCCTAAGGCAAGCCCGTCTGCGCCTGTCCGCGCCGGGACCGGGCCCAGGGCCATGCCCCCTGACCAAACATACGTAGATAGCAGAAGACAAATCTACTCTAGCCAGGAGATTCTAGCATTGAGACCTCATGCCACATGCAACCCGATGGATCCACATAAGGAAGGTAAGACATGTCTAACCTACTCACAAACATTTGCCTTTTTACAGATTAGAGATCTTAGTACAACATATCACAAACCTCAAATAACAACTTACACGGATATCATCTATTAAAGCTGGTCTCATAAATGTCAGATCTATGGTCAAGCATAATGTTCAGACAGCTGAACTAATTGAAAGCCAACATTTGGATCTTCTGTTTGTAACCGAAACATAGGCAGATGAAGCATCAGACACAGATCTGACCCTAGCAATCCCAGAGGGCTTCTCCATCTACAGAGCAGACAGGAAAATAAAACGAGGAGGAGGTTTAGCAATCATAGCGAAGGAGGGACTGCAGATTAAAAGCTCAGACAAAGGAAGTAACCCAGATTGTGAAACGCTATCATTTCAAATAAAAATCACCAATAACTATACTTTTAGTGGTCTAATAATTTATAGAAAACCAAATGCCAAAACACCTCTAATTGAGCTATTAAGTCCATTTCTAGAATCCCGTGTGACGTATTGTGACTATACAATTCTAGGAGATTTTAAAATACACCTAGAAAAAACATTGGACCCTTAGGTAAAGTCATTTAAAGATGAAATGGCAAATTTTGATTTAGAGCAGAAAGTATATACAGATACGCATTGCGCCGCCCACACTCTGGATGGAATTTTCACATCATGTCGGAAGTTAAATATAACTGATACGCTCTCGATCCCGTGGTCAGACCATAAGATGGTCTCCTTCTTCTTAGAAAATATGCAAGATATAGGAAGACCGGTCAAAGTAAAAAAAAAAAACACATATCATGAATGGTCCAAAATCCAGCCCCAGATACTCATAGATACTCTATGTTGTTCGTACCCAACTTTAGATGCGGACAGCAATAAAGCCTGTAAACAAATTAATACATGGCTAGAGAACGCAGTCCAACTCACAGTTCCACTGAAGAAAATCACTCTCAAAAGAAAGACTCCTTCACAGACATGGTTCTCAGAAGCTTTGAAGGAAAAAAACCAAGAATGCATAAGAGCAGAAAAGAAATGGAGAGTAACTATGAGGTACAGCAAAGATTAGAATATAAAACAATACTTGCTAGCTATAAAAAATTAATAACATCAGAGAAAAGCAAATACTTCGTCCAAAAAATTAATGAATCAAAAAACTCAAGTAAAACTCTCTTCTCCACTGTTAGAAAACTTTCGAAAATTGAAAATAACACCCCAGAAGAAATATCACCAGAATTTTGTAATATTCTGGGTAAATTCTTCGTAAATAAAGTTTCATCAGTCTACGAATCTTTTAAAGATTAGAAATCAGATAAAACTAATCAGACAGATAAAATCACTGCTCAAACAATAAATTCAGAGGAACAATCAGTCCAACCTATAATGTTCCAATTTACCATTCCAACAAAAGACCAAATTCAGAAGGAATTACTTAACATTAATTCAGGCAGCCCAACAGACCCATGTCCGCCCAAAATAATGCACATTTGCTCAGAACAAATGAGCATTGTACTAACAAGATTATTTGGCCAAATAATCGATACCAACACCTTTCCAGATGACTGGAAAAAGATTTCCATTAGACCACTACTGAAAAAACTCAATCTCGATAGAAACGAGCCAAGCAGTTACAGACCTATAGCCAGAATTCCTTTCGCCGCTAAAATATTGGAGAAACTCATGAACAAACAGCTATCCCGCTATCTGATTGACGGCAACTGGCTGGACGACTCTCAGTTTGGTTTCCGGAAAGCACACGGAACAGAAACTACTTTAATTACAGCAGTAGAAGAACTCCGGAAAGTGATGGACAATGGAGCGAAGGCCGCCTTGATATTACTTGACTTATCGGCGGCCTTCGACACGGTCAGTCATGAAATTCTTTTAAAACGATTAAAAACAGCAGAAATACATGACTCAACATGTACCCTCATTGAATCCTATCTTGCTAATAGAACTTTTACAGTAGAAGTAGAAGGATCAAAATCTAAAGCCTTTTCTCTACCATGCGGAGTTCCGCAGGATCATCATTAAGTCCCACCCTATTTAACCTTTATGTTGCCCCACTTGCAGAGATAATAAGAAACTGTGGTTTCACCCCAATATCATACGCTGATGACACTCAAATTGTAGTGACCATCAACACAGACATAGAAGAAACAGCAGAAAAATTCCAACATTGTATAATACAGGTCAGCCAATGGAGGGAAAGGAATTGCCTGAAGCTCAATGGAGACAAGAGTGAAGTGATGATATTAGGGGGTGACACAAACCTCTGGTCCCCCGCCTGGTGGCCTAAGGATATGGGCAGATGTCCTAGATCATCAGGAAAAAGTGAAGAATCTGGGCTTCACCCTTGATATGAATTTATCATTTGAAGCTCAAGCCAAGAAGCTGTCATCATCACTCTGGTATATTTTAAAAATGATAAAAAAAACTATTTCCATATCTACCACGAGATTCTCGTAAAACAGTAGTAACAGCATTAGCATTAGCAAGATTGGACTACGGAAATAGTCTATATGCCGGAGCCAGGAAAAAGATCACAGATAAATTACAACGCCTGCAAAATGCAGCAGCTAGACTGGTTCTAGACATACCCAGGTTTGAGCCAATCAGACACAGACTGAAAGATCTACATTGGCTGCCAATTGAAAAGAGGGTGAAATTTAAATCACTCTGTCTAACCTATAAGGCACTACAGGGAAAAGGATCACAATTTTTGAGGTACCATTTGAAACAGTATGAACCCATGAGACCTCTGAGATCGGGCCAGATGAAACTAATTACTGTTCCTAGATTTAAAAGAGCTAACTGGGGAGGGAGAAGTTTCCTGATACATGCAGCACGTACATGGAATCAACTGCCCCTGAACATAAAAACCTGTCCATCTTTAGAAACCTTTAGAAAGGAAGTAAAAACATGGCTATTCTCCGAATAAACATCAGACACTGTTACAAAGCTGGAAAGGATTTATCTTAGCGCCAAGACGCCCATGGGCAATCGTTGCGCTCTATAAATTGGCAAATCAAATCAAATCAAAATCAAATCAAGAAGCGAACCCAGAGGGGGACCGGGAGGGACTGGATCAAGCAATGGAGAACAAAGTCAGGCCTATGACCCGATCCCAAACCTTACAAGAGAAGTCTAGTGTGTTATAATTCGGTACAGAGATAGTGCCACAGGAATAAATCAGGGGACCGGAAGCGATAAGGGCCTTATCTTTAGAGTCACTGTGGTAGATGCTGTCCTCATCAAACCCCACTATGGGACCAATACTGCAAGCAGGCCTTGTGGTCTCCGCCCTAGTAGCAGATGCCCTCCTTTCGCTACTATCCAAGAGGTTCAATAAAAAAGACTCATAACCATCAAAGAGTCACAGTAAGAAATTAAGGAATATGCAACAACGCTATGAAACTCATTCCTCTTGAAGTACAATTAACAATTCGACCAGACACGCCTGTCTACACCAATGTAACAAGAGAACATCTAATTCATCGAGAAAATGAAAGGACAAACACAGTGATGTCTTCAAATCCTGATGCAATTCTAACAATTGATCAAACTTCTACTGGCTATTTCATAAATGTTGATACATTTTCTGAAGACCAAAGTGAATCAGAAACGTCGCCAACCACAAACTCTTACAAACAGCAAGCAAAATACTTTTTTGACTTTCTGAAAGAAACGTATCTGGTTTCACCATGGACTGAATTATGGATAATATCCGGAATATTTTTCTTTCTTTTCTGGTTAGGTTTAGTAATGACTATTAGCATGCTTGTAAATGGCAAATACATTCGTCTAGAATCTGCAAGTAAAGATGTGAACTTAATATTGAAACCACACAAATTATCTCATCGTGAAGAAATAGACTTGTCTGCAGTAAACATCACAGCCGTGCCTATACCCGATGGTATAGTATGGGACAAAGTCGATTTCGATATTTTGAGCATGACTGATCTTTTGAAAATTCTACACCTGTTTAAAATTTCATTAAGTGATTTCATTATCTCCAGGACCTATTCTGATGTTTGGGACTTCGAAACTGTCAGTAATATTATATCTGATCTAGAGAAAAATCTGCTGCATTTTCTAATAGTGAAAACTTGGAAGGTTCACCAGAGTATGAACAAACGTACCATTATAATCATTATGGTCATTTTTTTGTATAGATCTACAATACCTAGAAATGTGTTTATGTATAATCAATGGGAACATTGTCCAACACCATCAAAAGATAGTTCAAAAACATATGGAAATAAGTTTCCATATTTTTCAGGATTCATTAGAACAGATCTGGGTTCATATTATGTTAGGAATGTGAACGAAACTGCTCAGAAACAAATGTTAACTAACACCAAACAGATCTATTCTGCAGCCTTTTAATGCCCAGCTGTCTAGACAAGGGTTTGACTTTTGGAATGACACTGTTGATACAAAATCTGTCTGTGGTTCTAGAGACTGGCAGGTGCAGGGGAGGGAAGCATACTTTAGAACCTGACTCTTCCCCAAGCAAATAATGTTTTTGAATGATACCGTGCAACAAACATCTTGCCTTGGACTAGCCAAGATCAAAGACATGAACATATCTTATGTACCAACACCTGCTAATACCAAAATGAATAGTACTACAGATGAGGCAGCCACCATAGACAGCATCCTACTGTACAACAGAACAGCCCCCGATTGGGAAAAATAGCTAATCTGGCACTTAGACACTAACATTTTTCAAGAAAGGTTCCTGAATACAACACAGGGATTTACTATCAACATGCTAGATCCCCGTTACATACAGTGACACAATATAGTTTAGGGAAAGTGTGCCTTGATTGGCTACAGACATCCTCGATAGACCAAGTGAAACAACACTTATCTTTACTTGAAAGAAGATGCAGACTTTAGGGATTTCTTGCTAGGACCAAGAAAACCACGACAAAAATGTTTCATAAATGCCGGCATTTATACAGCCTATAATGAAGTTTGGGAAGTTTCACAGGCAGAGGCCGCAGAGGATACGTGAAATCGATCCAATTAATTTAGAGAAATCTCTCTCAGTTGTTGACAATGGTTTAACAACTTTGTCATCCAGGATCTATTCTCTGGGCAACATTGTATCCTCTGCTATTGACATACTAAAACAGGATTTAGATGTGTTACAAGGCCTGTTACGTTCGGAAATGTTATTAGTCTGGACACTACAATCATAGTGTGCAGGCGATGTGCCTTGCCATTTTATCAACATGGCGTCTTTTTTTCCGGAATACAATCTCATAAACAGATCGAAATGGCACAAAGGGGAGCAAAGTATACAATGCTGGGTGTTGAAAAACTGATAATATTACCATTCACGGTAGCAGAAAAAACAGCTACAGATTGGCTCATCTATGGCCATATAAATTTGCCAGTCACTTCTTTCCAATTTCACAATTGCCTTATACAATAGCAGGCAAGCAAATATGAAAGGTTGGGTAAGGAATACATTAGGAGTGTCCTGGGAAATACCTTACAACTACAGATGTTGGAATGGGGGACGTGAAGTGTTTCTTAGTGGTAAAGCCTGCGAAAATGCACTGAGTAGTTCACTCATATGTCAAGTAGTTTATTTACACAGGGCATTAAACAGTTCTGTGGCAAACTTGTTCTGCCACCTGCAAGGCAGTCCAGCCGCCGTGATTAATCTGACATTCGGCCTGGTCTCTAATGGGAGTTACTTAATGTTGAATGATCTAGGTTGCTGTAGCATGCTACCAGGGATCCCGCATCTAGTAACAGTCAATGCCAGGGTTACTTGTTGTATGCAAGTATTGTTTCCACTAGCAAACACAGGCAGGGAGTCGGCACTTTGGCCTTCGCTGAATGTTTCTTTTATATGTTTTCGATACGCTAAGCAGAATGAACGCCATGCTTTTACAAAGAAATCATTCCAAACTTCGTGCATTCGGTGTTTGGTGGTCTGCCTTTAACTCTTGCAATAGCTGCAGGAGTACTTAATCTATTCCTACTGCTATGTTATGGACGGCCTTGCAATGGGCATCACTCCCAGTTACATTGTGAAGGATCTCATGGAACGAAAGTGCTGTCAGCACATAGTACAGCTCCTGGGCATTCCTCTCTTATGGGAACTTAATCAATCATGGTTCCTGACCTTCAGACCAGTTTGGCTTGACTGTATCTTACCTGTTCTACGCTGCCTGTTTTGCAGTGAAAAATGTGTGCTGGACATCTATCTAACACTTCCATCGGTCATGCCAACCAATATCAATACTTTTCTGGACCCAGGAACGGCCCATGCTCTGTATTGTCAGCAGCGGCTCCTGATACTGATGATGGCATTCATTGAGACATCTCAGTCGCAGTCTGATCCTGCTGATGTACGAGAGGATTCAACAGGCACACAGGAGACAAGGAACACACAACTTGCTACAGCATCAGCTGTAAGTGACGATTCTCATCTTTGTGCAATAGATCTACTGAACGAGGTACTCCAACTGTCCCCGGCAACAGTAGACGATCTTATGTCTACAGCAGCAGATGACTTCATGTTTACACCCAACCTGGACTCTGACTTTTGAATTGGCTCACAGTGTGCTTGGAAGAAATGCATTTGGCTACCATGTTTTTCATAACAAACAGATCGAAACTTGGAACATTCCCCAAATTGACAAACCTTTTTAAACTTTTCAGTTACATTGCATTTCTTACTGCTCACATTAAAACAATTCCAATAAAATGAACTGCCTTTACCTTTTCTAAAAAGAACTTTTCTAAAAAGCACAATTCTAGAAGCACAAGTCTAGAAATAATGCCCTGTTTTTCTACAAATTCCATATGTTATGACCATGATTCAAAGGGATTTTTGAATATTTAGCAAAACCGTTATAGCCACTGCTTTTTCCATGTATAAGTCAAATTTTGGAATGTTTAATAGAACTTTTCAGACAGATTTTAGAAATGTTTTTAAATGAATGTTTTTACATATGAGGTGCTCATTTTTATGTTTAGCAATTAGTAATATCGTTCTTCGAAAGTGGAGTGGGTGTTGTGTCCCATATAGGTGCCCTGATATCAGCTTTCCTAAAACATGCCCTTATATAGGCACAATTCATGTTGCCCTTATTTAGGTATAGCGTTCTTAGTCCTTATTTAGACATGAGCCATACACTCCAAATACAGGCATGGTATTTCACCTACATCCGTCCACCCTCTAGGTCACAACCAAGTTCTTAGAAACAGACCCTTAAGCTCTAGGGATTTTCCCTGGCACAGGTTCATTGATTTCTCTTAGAAACTCATTAAATATGCATGAACCATTATTCCCCAGGGTTCATTCCTGACGTCTTCCTCTGTTCAACATTACGTCAATGCAGTCCAGCCATAGCACCTTCTGGGTATTAATATGCCCATGCAAACCAGAGGAGACCTCTATTCCAGAGGAGCCCGAATTTCCTGGCCTGATGCACTGACCAGAAATGCTGTCATCCTGCATGCAGAAACTACAACTCGCAGGGCTCTAACTTCCTTTGCGGGATGTTAGAATTTGAGACCAGGAAAGAGATTCCACAACTCTCTCATTCTCAGGTATGGCGATGACTAGAACCTAGAGCGATTCTTGACATAACAATCTATAGCATACTAGAGCATACCATCTTAGGGGAATATCGGACCTTTTTCAGACCTGCCCTACACCTAGGTTAGGCACATTTGGGTAGAAATAGTTAGGGAGCATTCCATGAGTACTCACTCTTTTGCGCAATATGTTTTTATGTATACAAATGTATTTGATAAGTAGTGAACAATACTAGAGCAATACTACTTCTTTGCGAATGTAACACTGTGCATTGTATATCTCGCATACTGTCTTACGATTGTAGTAGCTCAGATTTCTCACACGAGAAAAACGACTGTTCAATAAATACTTATTAAAAAGCTTGTCTGTTATTTCTGTGTAACTCTGAGAAACTAAGCAGTCACGATTGGCTGAGCGAAACATTATCTCATGGATTAGTGTAGTCATGCTATGTAGTTGCCAGAAGCTATTACCTTCTTGTCTTCAAGAAGTTTCTAGTGGCCCTGTGAGCTAGCAGGTACATGGTAAACAAGGTTAGCATGTGCAATAGGGGTGTACTGACTCAATCATACACCAAACCTTTGGTGTATGTTATCCAAAAGCTCAGAACCTATTTAGGGAAATAGGAACTACACTTCAACTCAAGTGTCATTCCCAACTCTACTCTGTTGACCCCAGCCAGATGCTAGGCTTAAGGAAGGAATGAATAGATGAAAGGGGGAGTGACTATGTTGATTAGCAAATTTAGGGGTGTGCTTAGCCATTTCTTCTCTCCCTGCAGAAAATTCTGCCATTATCAATTTGGAAGAATTGGTGCACTCTGGCCACAAATTACAGGATGTGTTCAGACCTTTTGGTGGTACCCTGCAGTCCATTGGACAGGAGTGACCTTCCAGGGGATTTATAAGGGGTTTGTCCATGTGGGTTGTGGGATATGAAGTCCTCAAATTTCAAGGACCATCATGGAGCTTTCAGACACTTGGAGTGAGTTTGAGACATTTTGGGACCATTTAAGGTACTTCATTAAGAAGTTCTGGGAGTTGGGAGAACTTTTAAACAACTTTGGAAAAAAGCTCCATAGGGGGACCGACCCAACCTGGCCAGCCAAGCCACCTGCCTTCAACCAGTAGCTGGCCTGCCGTCCACGTTCCTCCCGCTGAAAAGCTTTGTAGGTCTGACTTCCAGAGTTTCACCGAGAGGAGGTGAAATCGGAGGCCGGAGAACCCTCACCAAATCTGGCCTAGTGAATAGCAACAAGGGACCACGCGAGAAAAAGCTCCAGAAAAGTTTCTAAGTCCGAAGTTTAAAACTGTGACCGGGACCTACCGCCGCTAGTGGTAGCCGAGCAGGGGTCTATCCTAGTCAGCCTGAAACATTGACTTTGAGCCAGTCTATCACAACCGGATATCCCAATAAGGTACATTAAGATTCTAAGAGCTAGATAATGCTAACTATTTGAACATTCATATCTCCGGTTCCAAACATGGGATCCTCGCCGTTTGCATGTCATTTTAAAGATAACAATAGTTCCTATTTTTATAAATTGGTGTCAGATTTTTATTATACATACTTAATTAGTTACTGAATTGATTTCATTGAATGCTTTACATACCTGTCTTTGAAGTTAAGTCAGCCTGCTCACAGACAAGCTGCCAAGGGTTGAGCATAGGAATAATTTTCTGAAACCTATTCTGAACCCAATACTGTGTTAGTGGCCTTATTTCCAGTGGCAGATGCACATTTGCCCCTACTAATAATCCACGTTCTAACAGTCTTTCAATTTTACCCTGACTTCAAAGCAGATGAATATTGCAACACATTACATATAAGATCAATCATGCGGACATCCTGTCTGCCGTAAGTAAGTAAGTGGGAAAAGCGATACACTGCAATACAGGGAAAGGATTAAGGAACAGAATATTGATTGTATTCATCACAGACTATCCAACCGCAAAAGTCAAGGCATTTACTTAGTCCTACTTTACTCTCTGGTCTCACTCTCCACCACATTTCACAATTTGCTTTTCCAAAAATACATTTGCTTGGCAGTAAGGAAAGGAAACTAATTTACTCTACTGCAGGGTAAGTTAGGGGGTTAGGCCGGGTAAGTATGTAGTAGACGTTTTACTGATCATCCTCATGTGCCTACGTTTTGGCTACTGAGTCACTTTGGTTGAGGAAAGGGAAGAATTTCAACAGGCACTAATCCTTTTATAGAAGTCATGATGAAATATATAACTTGGCTACAAAACTGTGGCACATGCAAAGAATGAGTTTTTCATATGTTTGGGAAGGCTGGGACAGAATTGGGAAAGAATTTATAAATGCCTTGAGGAGATACGGTATATATTCCCCAGGGAAAAACTGGAAGGGTTTTTTTTAGAATTACGATAAAAATTTAGCGGAACTTGCAAATCAAAGGGTTTTGGGCCAATTGTCTTAATGGTACCATGGGTTTGTTCTGATATGTTGGGAGCCAGATATCCGCGAATGCCACGATGGGTATATGATATGGGTCCGCGTTAAATCCGCCGGCGGCAAAGCGCCTGTGGTCCCTGGCTGAATAACAGGACTGAGAAGATGTTGGAATAGTAAATCTTACTATTCCTTAAGTTATAGCGCCATCCAGTGCAAGTCGATGTAACGACTTGTGTTGTAACAACTGCGTTGCAACTGCATCGCGGTGTAGTCACTGCGATGTAAAGGATTATTCCTGTATATATGTGTTTAGAGATATTTGTCCACATGGCCGGGGTCGGAGGCAGGGCATGCTGCTACTAGTGCAGCACACAGTACTGCAGCATGGGTACAGGGGTCTTTCCAACCAGGAGCACAAGGGCTTTGTACTCATTATGGCTCACCTCACCCCTGCTTCACCACCGCACATGAATGAGAAGGTAAATAAATGTAAATGGTCTTGGGTAATTATTTACATCTGAAACTGGCTTACTGAGTCTGCTTTCTAAAGAGTGATAGGAGCCTATTTATCACTGTTAATGCGTCTAACTTGTGCCACACAAGTGGGTACAAGCACTATGCAACAAAAAAAGCCAGATTTACCAAGTCACGCAAGGCCCCATTACGTGACTTAGCAACGCACCACAGAGCCGATCGAGCAATGCATGCTTCAAAGTATACATTGCAAAAATCTTCAATACAGTATGGGTGGGTGAGATGTCATAAATCGTTCATTTTGAATATTTTGAAATTTCTAACATTCAGCAGAATCTAAAAAATGATACCTAGCTGACAGAAATGACTTCACTGATGCTGAATTGTTTGTTATGACTGCACAATCACAGAGTAAGAAACCTGCATGCAAACTACTCTTTGACCCTTTCCCGCTCAGAAAATGTTTTAAAATGGTTAAAAATGTATGCCAGTAAAGGGCTCTTAAAATTCACCTTCCAGGGAGGGAAATGCGATGGAACATCTGTAAGGATGAAATTGATCTAACGAAGAACTGTTTTGCTCGTGGAGGAAAAACAAAAATAAATAACAATTGTCCATTTGCACTGTAAATTGAGGAGTCATATTGGGAGAATAGCAGTTGGCACATGACAATCTTTGTAGTGCACGTAAAAGGCTATGAAAGGCACAGTATTTCAGACATCCTACTGGGAACGCTTGTACATTCCATAACCCCCACATTTACACCCATGTATAGGAGTACTTGTACCAGTGTAATCAGGCACAATGCATGGTGGAGGTAAAAGCATTCCCTTCCATTGTCCAATGAGGAGAAGAGAGGTAGGGCAGGATCCACATTAGATAAAAAAAAGTAGACCTATGTCTTTTGTACTGTGAAGTGTGCAAGGCCAGGACCAAGAGGGAGCAGTTCCGGATGTGCGTGTGCCCCCTCTTCAGGATTCCAGCAAGTGAGGAACAAGAAGAGTGCTAGATCCCAGAGGATGGGGGTGGACATGGCAGGAGGTTCACCGCAAGAAATGGAGATTCGTTTGATATACTGCATAGATGTTACTAAGTACAAGTAGAGCGATAATTTCTCTCTAGTCAAAAGTCAGTCCTGGCTCTCTAAAAACAACCTCAAGCTGAACTCTTTGAAAACTTCATTCCTTCTTTTCTCCCCTCCAAACAGCTCCACACCCATCTGAGATTGGATCAAGCACCTACATGCCCTCAACTGCAAACCTGCCATTATTGACTCCACGAAATCCCTTGGAGTAACACTGGACAAGAGTCTAAACATCAGAGCTCACATCAGTGCTACCACACACAGTGCTTCATTCCAACTCAAACTACTGAAGAAATTGAAACCATTTCTACCACCTTCAGACTTAAAACAAGCAGTACAAAAACTTGTAGTCTCCAGAATAGAATATGGTGCAGTGACCCTCTCAATGCTGACTCTTAATGCTGCAGCAAGACTGGAAACAGGACATTAGATGCTTTGACCACATCAGTACATGGCTTAGGTATCTAGACTGGCTTCCCCTCGAAGCAAGAATGCAATTGAAAATTGCCCGCCTCACAAACAAAGCACTGCATTTTAACGAACCAAGGGCCATATTATCAAGGGGGTTTATCTCCGCTTTTTGGCTTTAAAAGCCAAGAAAGCGGAGATGAAATTATCTCCCTATTACCTAGCTGCCGCTAACACCAGTTAGCGACAGCTAGTAGGAGATAGCGACCATCTTGGGCCCCACTTTGCATGTCAGTGATATTTATCACTAATGAGATGCAAAGTGGGCGTGCCAAGATGTTAGAGACTGAAAATAGTCGCTAACATCGCTATCTCCTATTACCAACTTTTGGAGATATTCGCGCTAAGCGGGAATATCTCCAAAAGCTAACACCTGCCCTGAGCAGTTCTTAGCCATGTTATCCAATGGGAGGTGGATAACATGGCTAAGAGCATTAGCTCGCTAATGCATGAATATCGCTGACTTTTCAGCGATATTCATGCTTTGCGGCGATTTTTACCGTATTTGCGTTAAACCTTGGTAATACCAAGGTTTATTTGCGGTAAAAATCGGCACAGCGCTGTGGTAAATTTTTGTCTCTAACCAAGCAATAGCGATAATTATCGCTATTGCTTGGTAATATGCCCCCAAGTTACATGGCAGAAAAGATTTGAATCTCCGGTGCAGGCGCTACCTCAGAAGTGCTAACTCTCTCAGGCTGGAACCTCCTAGATTCAGAAAATAAAAAATGTACACACATTCCTTCTTGAGAGCGGCGCCAAGGATCTGGAACTCCTTACCACCCATGGTGCGTTTAAACCTATCAACCCACTTTTTCAAAAAAGAAATTAAAAGATCCTAATGAATAGATTTCTTATACAGACTCTCGGAGAACCCCACCCCAGGGTTCAAAGGACAGCATTCTAGAGTTTGGTCAGATGTATGTTGTTTACAGGAGAACAAGCGGCAACACGGCTGGGTACCTGGATCTGAATAGTTCAGAGTTGCCGCAAATAACCACAATGAAGATGCTAGATCAATGTGGACAAAGGGAATATTAATGAAATGACAGTCGTTTAATGTGATATCTGTTGCAATGGCCTATTGCGGCTCTTTACGTTTGATGTACCTGTCTATACCTATCATTTTGTTATTTCAACCCTATGTACAGCGCTCTGATACCCTTGGGTCATGTGTGCGCTTTATGAAACACTCTAAATAAAATAAAGAAAACTAAAATGAATAACTTCTCTGGCAGAGGTAAGTAACAGTTGCAAATATATATATTTGTGAAGTTTATGGTTTGGGCTAAGTTTTCTGAAAAATGATTTCCAGTAAAATAAAAACCTTTATGAATTTAAATTTGCCCATCACAAGTAGATCAGTACAGGGTTTTTATTATGCAAACTCTACTTATGTAGGGTTTATCTCTTGCTTTCCTTAAAAAGTGAGAAGTTTTGGCAGAAGCAATGTCCTGGAGCTTGTCACATTGTAAAAATGACCTAGAATACTTGTACAGTGGGTCCGCATAGTAAAGGCGTGCAGCTATGGCGTAGATCAGTGCATAAGACAGATGTTTCACACAGTGCCGTCTCCAGGGCGGTGCAATTGGTGTTACTGCACAGGGCAATGACTTTGGTTGGGGGCGTCACGTTTGCAAATTTATTATGGTTTTAAAAGCACCTGCTGCCAGCTTTCCTGGCCTCCAGCAATTTTCAGGCAACAATAAAAATGTCAAGATAACTCCAGGATACATGTTCTTCATAGAGATAAATTAGAGGTTTGTCTAGTAGAAGTTTTCAGAACCTGTACCATGCAGATCACAAAGTGCGTATAGCGTAAATAGGTCAGTGGGTTCTTGCTTTTGTCTGAGGGATCCTTCTTAGGTTGAGCTTAGACAGCGCATGCATGGTCGCAAGACCTACAGTAAACACTATACTGAGTGTAATCTCGCCTGCTGCTCGGGATTGGTTCACTCCTCCGCTACTCTTCTTTCCTGGCTCCTTATTACCCAACGACAGCTTACTTACGCTGCAGCTGGTTAGTTCTTTCCATAGGGATTATTTGGTATATTACCTGCTTGTGATTCCTTATGGTGCCTGCTTAATGGTATGCTGTCCACATTACGTACCTCCGTGTTTCTTTTCTTTCCTGTGATAATACAATGTTCCATTCATGCACAAGGTCCCTTTGCTGTACTCTCTGTGCAAGTCGGTCTTTGCTGCCTGCGTCTGCTAGCCCGTCTTGTCAAGTTCTGACAGAGGTGCCATACAGGGGGTGCTCAGAATCTGCCCCCTAGGGACTGCATTACTTTCATATGAAAGACTTGGGACCTCGGCTGAGGCCCTTAGGAGTTGCGACAATGAACAGTTACTGCCACCCAGTGGTCGACGTGGGAAAAAAAAAGTAGGGAACGGACTGAAATAATTTTTAGAAGTAGGGGCAGCCGTGCCCTTCCGTCCCGCCCACTTCTACCACTGCTGCCACCCATTATAAAGCAAGGAGCAGAGTTTACAACTCCCTTGTGTGGGGGCGGTTGGGGTGGGGGTGACTTATGTGGTGGTAGGGCCTTATGCCCACATGCGGGAGTAAAGGACGACACCGGACACCAGTTAGATAGTATAACTATGGCCACGAGCACTATGGCCCCTTTTATTAGCAGCGTCACCTGACCCAGTGACGTCTGTGGTGGGTGGGTGATCAGTGTAGTACGGGGCTAGAACAACTAGACTGTGTCCTTTGCAGAACACTACATCCCTCCCAAAGTTCAGGGAAAAGAAAACAAAATGTCCAAACTGCAAGAAAATAGAATAATACCAAATTACATCCCCAACAGGTTTTCTTCAGACTATCGGCTGGGAGAATGTTGAAGACAGTTCCTGGATTACAAAGTCCGTCAGATGAGCTTCACCTCAGCGGTGTACTTCAGATCATCCTTGTCTTGCTGCGCTTATGTACATTGTTCAACACTTGGGGTTGTCTGGAGCAGAATAGGATTTGAACCTTGAGGGGTCTCGCAGGTGTTCCTAGTCCAGTGGATGACAACGCTTATTGGTTGATGGAGATGACTGCGGCACGCGAGGTCTTTCTTTGGATTTGCTGATCTTGATGCTTTCACACCTCCTGCCAGCCAAGTAAGTTCCGACTTGCCTGTCTAGCCAGACTCTTCTCTCACTGGAGCCTTGAAGATTGGCCTCTCCTGCTTGGACTCTTCTCTCACTAGAGACGCTGGGAGGATCCTCTTGCCGGACACGATGGGACCGGGTGGACCGTGCGGGGCTTCGCATGAGCCGCGCAAAGGCGTCGCTGAGGAACTGCCAACGGACTCACCGCCAAGTCTTTCATGATGTCCTCGGGGGTGTTGATGTCATCCGCCAGGATGTTCTTGCCGTTGGGACATGGATTCAGTGTCTTCGCCAGACCGTTTCTCGGTGCCAGGTGTTTACCTGGGGCCTTCATGCTTCCTGTTGCCTGTCGTGGAGCTGCCGCTGCTGCACCTCTCCCATCCGGATTCCTCTCTCACAGGACATACGGCCGAGGCCCTTGTCCCCTGGACTGCCACTAGATCGCGTGGGCTGTGCGGGTCGCTGCGGAACTTCGGACATGGCCACAGTCGAGTCTTGTGTAGTCCACAAGGGTTGATTGTCTAGTGCTCGGGTATGCTCTGCTTCGGCAAGCTTCAGGTTCACGGGGCACCCACGCGGTTCTTCGATGGTTGGTCTCCTCAGGTGCGAGTTGTCGGGATTACTGGGATCCACACGGATGTTGCGATGTTCTTCGGACAGCACCGATGTTCGTGTGTGCTGACTGCTGTTCTCTCTCTTCTTCTGTGGATTGATGGTTGTGTTACTCCATTCTTCCCCTTCATTCTCTTCCTCGACGCGGTCAAATCTTCTTTCTTGCTTGCTTGTGCTAACCAGGCTTCTCCATGTAGCGGGCCCTCTACATGTCGTCCCCTTGGTCTTGTCCATGTGGTAGGACACTGTCTTCCCCGTACTTGTTGACTAGACCTGTCGTCGTATCTTCCAGGTACTTGATCACTTCAGTTGTCTTCAATCAGGATACCCTTCTTTGGTCAATTCCCTCATGACCCTCCTGTCTCGTCGGGTTCCTATGGCTCTACTGTTCCTCCTTCCTTTTTCATTTTGTTTCTGGCATCGCGCCCTTCCTTTCCATGTTCCTTCTTGCGACGTGGTCTGGTCCTCTTGCTGTCGTTAGCCTTCCCGACCAGTCTTCCCCAGGCGGCGTGCACTCCGCCTGTTTCTTTCTGGTCTGGCCATAGCTCTCCAGTATGGTGTTCTTCTCTTCACTGACTGGACCGTTTGTCGCGATCTTCTCTGTTGTTGCTTTTCTTTCCTTGGCGACCAGACTGGGTGGTCGGCTTTCAGCTTGGGCATGAGTTGTCATGCTGTGCTATTTGCTTGGTGGTCGCAGTTCACCGTCACGGTGATTTGGCTTTGGCGCGCTTTGACTGCGCCTGAGGAGGGTTGCGTCACCGCTCCTGGTGCATCTCTGGTGCATGCCGCCATGCGTGCTGACGATGGCGTTCTGGTTGCTGCGAGATGTCGCTGTTTTTCTTGGGGACCTTTGTGCGCTGTCCCGTGGCGTTGGCGTGTCGCTGTGCAGCGTCACTCTGGCGCTCCTGGCACGTTCCAGCGCAGTGCTGCGCGGTCCTGTCGTGCGGGTGTGGAGTTCTTGTGCCATATAGCGCGTTTCTGCGCACTTACTGTTCAGGGTTCTTGGACGCCTGTTGCGAGTCGTTGGGTACTTGCTGCTTTGGCTGTCGTCAGGCACTTGCTGCTTGGCTGTCGTCAGGTACTTGCTGCTTTGGACCGTTGGCGGGAGTAGTTGATGCTGCGGTGAACACCTGTGGCCACAAGGCGTCGCTGCTCTCTCCGTCGTCTGATCTCGGCAGTCGTTTCCCTGGATGTATTTCCAGTGCTTGGATGCTTAGTGATCCATTCGTGCCTCTTCCCACATCGCGCTGGACGTGGCAGCCGCTGACTCCTTGCTGGTGTGTGTGGGTGTCTCCTGCGCTTTGGCGCACTTGCTTGCTGCTTGTAAGTAGATTCTCCTTGTGCTGTTGCGCAGTTACTTTGTGCGTCTGTTTTCTGGATGCACTACTGTGCTTCAGTGGAGGTGCCCTGATTCTCTTGCTGTGGGTCGCCGCAGCCTGAGATTGCTTCTGTGGCAGAATGCTGGTGGCTCTTGACACTGTGCATAGCTACAGTCCTAGGGTGACTGCTTTGTGCAATGCTTGTTGCAGGTGCACTTTTCCTTCTGGCCACTGGGTGGCAGTGATGCCTGCTTCCTCCTTGCTCACGACTGTCTTCCCTTGTTGGGCACTCTATTGTCTCCCCTCTCGGTGCACAGGGGGCTGGAGCTGCTGCCTTCCAGGTAAGTCCGAGCACTTTATTTGTTTACTGGTGGGGGCAGGAGGCATAGGCATAGGCATGTGTAGGGCACTGCTCCGATTGCTCACAGGGAGGGGCACATGGTTTGATTCTTGCCGGGTGCACCGGCACTTTCATTGGATATCCCTGTGGGGGCACATTTGAACTCGACAGCGCTGGTTGTTCCTGTTGCTCTCCCCCCTCCCCGATCCGCACGCTGCCGGAGGGGGGTGTGTGTGCACACTGTCACTGCATGTGCGGGCGGCTTTGCGGTGCTTTGCTGTCCTCTCTCCGGGAGGGGGGGGGAGGGGCGCTTGAGGCAGGCCGCGGGTGGGCTCCGCCGGCTCTGCTTAACCAATGTTCAATCACCCTCGCATCGGGGGACAGGAGGCATCGCAGGCAGGCCGCGGGGGGGCTCCGCTGGTCCTGCTAACACGTACAGTTTATTCCCTCGCCGCCACACTGGACACACGCGGCGGGGGACGCAGCAGGCAGGCCACGGGTGGGCTCCGCGAGTCGTGCTTTATTAAAAGTTCATTGGGGGCACACTCACGCCCGGCGAGGTGCGCTGGTCATGCGGGTGGCTCCGCTTTTGATTGTTCTCCCGCCGCCGCAGCTTCACACTACACACGCTGCGCGGCGGGGGCTGGGGACGCTCCTAGCAGGCCGCGGGTGGGCTCCGCTGGCAGGGGCAGTGCCTGGCAGCTCCTTTCACACTGTGGGCACCTTCACCCCGCCGCCGCAGCCTTGGGATCACACGCTGCGCGGCGGGGGAGTCAGTGTAGGCTTCAGCTGGGTTCAGCGATTATGCCTGGGGCACGTTGTGGAGCGGCTCACCTTCGGCTGGCTGGCCTTCCTCTTCTACGCGGGTGGGCTCCGCGTTCGGGGCACTTCTGACTCGGTGGCGGCCGATGCGGGTAGGCTCCGCACGGCTTTCTCTTCGCCCCAGGCAGGGGCTCAGTCGCGGCCGGCACAGGTGGGCTCTGGTCGGCCCGCTGCGCTCTCTCCTCACGGCGGGAGGCTCACGCTGGGCATGGAGGTGCGGGGTGGACTCCCGGTCACCTCGTCCTGGATATCTAGGCCCCGGGGCACGGCACACGCCCCTCGGGCCTCTCGGCGGTCGGCGCCGCTTTTTCCCGGAGGGGTGCCATGCACATGGGCACTTCCCTTCTTTTTCCGGGGAATTGCAGCTTTTCATGGCACGCATGGCATTGCGTTACCGCCTCGTCGCCAATGTGGTGGTAGGGCCTTAAGCCCCCATGCGGGAGTAAAGGACGACACCGGACACCAGTTAGATAGTATAACTATGGCCACGAGCACATGTGCTCGGCCCCTTTTATTAGCAGCGCCACCTGACCCAGTGACGTCTGTGGTGGGTGGGTGATCAGTGTAGTACGGGGCTAGAACAACTAGACTGTGTCCTTTGCAGAACACTACATCTTAGTAGCATGTTGGGGTACATGCTCGTGGTGGGGCGTTTCCACGGGTTCTGCATGGTCTGTACATTTCCGGTTACACTTTGAAAATATCCGGCTGCACTACTACCAATTTCACCTCTCAACCTCTAAACCCCCTCTCTCTCACACATGAACACACACACATTTTCTCAAAGACATTTTACACTTTTTCTCAAGTAGTCTATCACACACACTCTCACGCACACGTTCTCTCAAACACACGCACCCAAGTTCTCTCACCACATATTTCTCTCACACATTTCTCACACATGCTTTCAGATGGGTTCCCTTCTCTCACAGACTGTTTAACACTCTCTCTCGGACTCGCCTCCCTCATGCACACTCTCAGTCTGCCCTGTCTGTGAGTTGCATCCCTTGTGACCTTGGACATATTGAACAGGTGCAGCACAGGGGCTGCTTCAATTAACATCATAATTCATATTACAGTTGCACTTAGGACATATTAGGATTGTTATGACAGGATAAACTTCAGCTGGTGGTAAAAGTGCAGAATATCAATCAGGGTATAGAAAATGTACTTCGGTCTAACACAGTAGTTGACACAAGGCGGTAGTATGATATAACAACCATTTGCAAAGCAATAAGTCTCACATTTGCAAGAGTTTGAACTATTGCTGTTGTAAATGACAATGTCTCTTATTTATGAGTTGGTTTTGAACACATAAAAACCATGCATTGTCATTTTCAATGCCAGGAGCCTAAACTCACGCAAATGTGAGACCTATTGCATTGCAAATGCTTGTTTTACTTGCAGTTTATAACTTAAAATCCTTCGAAAAAACTTCGAACCGTGAACTAGTAACTGTAATCTAAGAGCTGCATGCAAACTGCCAAGGTGTTGATAAGAGTATTATGAATTTTTACCATCTTTCATTATCCTAATGTTGGAAAAATGGTTCCTTTGGATAGAGATCAGTTCTGATTATTCAAGAGAGCCCACAGCCAGGTTGTTACATTTTAAATTCTGAGTTTGTGCTTCTCCAGACCAAGCACTCTTAAACTATGATTGATTGTCTCTGTTTATTATGTGTGAGGTAAAGTGCTCTGAAACCCTACACTGGTATGAGAGGTGCTGTAAACCTAATGGACTGCATCTGAGAGAGAGTGGTTACAGAGGCTTGAGGGGCACCGTTAAAGGGTGGTAGTGAGGGAGTCCAAGGCAGAGGGGGTCAAACAATGATTGCACTGGGCGCCCCCAGCGCTAAAGCCGGCCCTGGCTTCACACTGTGGAGCTTCTGGGTGCAGACGTGTATCTCGTGAATATGTGTCGGTTCTGTTGGAATGTGAGGGGAGGAGGTGCGTGAAGGACGTGCGTGCTCCCTGCTTGCCCCTGTCTGTATAACATAAACTCAACTTTAAGGAGTCATTCTTGTGGACTCCTCACTACACACACATTTTAATGCAAAGCCTTTTGCTGTTACATGCCATGTAAAGTTGCAGCAATTCCACTTTCCCATATACTTTGCAGAGTTGCATTGAGATTTGCGCAGAATGGTGCGCACACTCGCATCTTGGCGCAATGCGGCACCAGATGACAAAGAAACCCGGACCCAGATTGTTGGGTGTTCATTGCACTAAGGAATGCGTAATCAGGCCCTTTTGTATGAAACGCAATAAACATGAATAAGGGTAGCCAAATCAGTAGTTCAAATGATGTTTTAGTGCTACGTCACAGTTTAGAATCATGCTTAAACATGTCCTGCCTTTCGATGTCACTTCCGGTCTTCCAGAATGTTATACATGTCCTGGGCTCCAGAACCCTGGGTTGCATCCTTGCATCGGCAGCATTAAGTTACTCGTTTGGAGAGGGCACCTTTCATTGGGGTGGTTAAATATGATATCATGCACAGGCAGGGCGCTCCTATTCTTAAACAAGGCGCGAGACCCATTTTGGATTTGTTCGCGTTCGAGTCGCGTCTCTGACTCTTACAGTCCGGTCTGAGCTGCACATGACAGGCCTAAACAGGGCCGGCGCTAGGCATGGGCAGTGTGGGCAGCGGCCCAGGGCCTCGCCTAAACGTGATAAAACAACATAATTGCTATCAAACATTTGCCGAGATATCTCACTGTCTTCCAGCTCGTTGCAGGTGATTGATGGCTCTGTTTCTGTGGAAAAGTGTTTTCCTTCCAGACCGCCCCCTTACTTTGCATTGCAGGTTCCAGGCAATGGTGAGTAATCTGACCGAAAGTGAGCAGAAAGGATGGCTCTTAATGTACTACATGCTCCAATGAGATAAAGTACCCTTTTAAACTAGTGTATCATTGTCCTGACAAGATGGTTGAAATGTGATGGAGCTAAAGAGGCCTTTTCCTGGGTGTTGCTTGTCTTCTTCTGTGTTTAAGAATAATGTCAGAGATAAAATACTCACTGCCACTGCAAACATGATGTGTTCATTATCAAATACTAACAATAATTCTGGTAACATCATCCCCCAAATCTGACTATCCTTCATGAAGAGGTGGCCGAAGGGCGAGAGCTTCGGCACTGAGGAAGAAGGGGCCAGATGTGCTGTTCCTAAGAGCAGTGAGTAGGAATGTGACTTACCTCATGATTGAGGTAGGTCGCAAACTGCAACTCACAATGATTAGAGGCCATCACAGGGACGGTGGCCTGTTGTGGACAGGAGAGCACCATCCCTGCGATTGTCTTTTAATACAGCAATATATTATTAATGCAGCCTGTATTCTTTAGAGGAGACAGAACTGTGTTTAAAAAGAGCAGTTCTCTGTTCTTTTATTTACTTGTGATATGGCCGTGATCCCCTGGACTACTGCCTACTCTTTAACAAACTTCTTTTGACCATTTCTGACTCTGAAAATGCGCTTAGTGCATAAAAAAAGGTGCTTAAAAAAGCAGCATGTGCATGTGTTGTAATCTTACTAATTCTCATGTAAAGTGCTATGATGCCCTTGGGCCAAGTTTGCGCTTTATACAACTGCACAAAAAATAACAATAATGAAGTTCACGTCCTCACCCCCATGGTTAACACACACTCTTCCAGCCCTACATCCACAGCTGCCTGTGTAATGTACAGTGCGTAGATATGTAGTCTATTAACGCATACTTTAATTCATCCTTTGTTGAGTGACTCAAAGACTTAAGATCCTTGAAAGTCTAGCTTTGTATTGACCCACCTGCCCAAACAGTTCCTGTGTTTAGAGTTTCTTTACTGAATGTTACGGCTGGATCAAGATAGGACATCAAGAAAAACAACTATTTATGGCCATTTGGGTGCGCCCAGCAAATCTGGAAATGTGCAAAATGGGCTGTATTCACACAAGTTCTGTTGTGTAGATACACATGAGCTCTGGTGCTAAAGATATCCCGTGGGCATACCTAGGGAGCAGATTCCATGCACTTATCACTGCTGTCCTAATGACCTCAAAATTCTGCTAACCAACCTTCTGATTGAGCTGGGCTAGACTATTCACAAAAATAGCAAAACGCATTCATTTATTAGAATGATCAAATAGTATGCAAGTAATCACCTCAGTAAATTTGCATTCTACATATTCCAGGGCACCCCTCATCATGGACAGATGTTGTGACATCTGCGCCAGTTGAACATGTTGTTACACCCAGGTAGGCCCACTTCAGGAAGGGCTCATGACTATCTTAAGTGTAGAGGAGTAAGTGGGTGTAGTGGTGAACTTCTGCGGACTCCCTGAAGCCACCTTGCAGCACTGCCCTACATTAAAGTGAAGGGGCAGGATGCATTACATTTATCCAATATAAAGCATTCCTGTCCTTTTCCCCAGTGCTGGTCTCTTTTCCGCAGCCTACCGCCAAAGCAGGAAGGACCACATTCCTGTACAACAACAATCCTAGCAGGCTTTATCCTCTTTGTATGTGTACTTGCAGAATGCAGCACACATGAAAAGATGAAAAAAGTAGGGGTGGGCGAAATTTGCGTAGTCGTGCCATGCAAAGCTCCAGGAAACAGTGAAAAATCTCCGCGAGCACACAGAAATTTCACGAACACGCAAAATTGCTAGTTAGCAATGATTTTTTCCTGTTTGCGAATGTTGTTTGCGTGCTCAGTGGAAATATCTTGCAGACACACATTTTGAGAACGGGAACAAGCAAAGAATTCCGCAAAGCCACAGAACGCAGAATTTTGGGCAATTTCACGTTCTACGTCGAACGTAAAATTACCCAAATTCTGCAAATTCAGCTGGCGGAACATAATTTACCGCCCAGGCCAGGAAAAAGGTAGAAGAAATGAATTTATTTCTCCTTGTTTTGCCTCCACTAGGGAGGCATAAGCAGTTGGCACATACTTACACACTGCTCACCCTGCACACTTACACACTGCTGGCCCTGGACACCCACATACTTCTCACCCTGCATACTCACACACCCTGCACACTCACACAATGCTGGCCCTGGAAACCCACATACTGATCATCCTGCATAGTCACATACTGATCACCCTGCATAGTCACATACTGATCACCCTGCATACTCAAACACTGCTCACCCTACATACTCACACTCTGCTCACCTGACCTGACCTGGTCTATGCCGGTCGCTCCACCCGCCGCGTGGCCCACCTGCATGTGCCCAGTCCCCGTTTGCCGCCGCCACTGCCGCCACTGCCAGTAACTGTTTCTACCTTATTTGTATTGCGCCAGCATTTTGTATTTTCTCCCGATGTTGTGCCCTGATCGTCACTGTTGTGCCCCTGACTGTTTGTCTGCTATCGCCGTTTTTTTCCCGCTGTTGTGCCCCTGTTTGTCACTGTTGTGCCCCTGATTGTATTTTCTGCTCTCACCGTTCTCCCGCTGCTCCACCCCGCTCCCCGCTCCCTGCCGCTGCTCCCCCATGGCCCCACCCTCGTTTCCTTCAGCCTCATACTTCGCTTTGCTCCCCTCCCCACTCGCCACCCCGCTCCCGCCTCCCAGCTGCTCCTCCCTCGCTCCGCCCCCCGAATCTCCATTTATGGCAGAGTCCGCACGTACGCGCTGCGTTGACGTGCAGTGGGTGCGCCAATGGTGTGCCGAAGGCGCGCGAAAGGCAAGCCCGTCTGTGCCCGTCCGCGCCTGGCCCGCGCCCAGCGCCAGGACCCCTGGCCCCCGCAGACACCAGCCCACCCGCCGGACCTACGATGCAGCCACCCTCAATGCACTCAACACCGACCAGATCCCAGGCTGCCACCGAGCCACCCCAGGACGCACCCACTGACCCTTCACCTGCCGATCCTGCAAGTTCTCCTGCATCCGGACCTGCACCGCGCCCGCCAAGCCGAGCACCAGCAGAAACCACCTGAAGTCCATCCTGCTCAACACCCGCTCCGTCCACAGACATGCCGTCGAACTCTGGAACCTCCTCGACTTCACATCTCCAGACGTCGCCTTCCGCACGGAAACCTGGATGAACGCCTCCTCAGCGCCCGACATCGCCATCGCCTTCCTGGACGGATACAAGATCACCCAGAGGGACCGCGTCAACCAGACTGGAGGAGGCATCGCCATCGTCCACAAGAACACCATCCGCATCACGACCAACACCGATGACACCCCACAACCGCCGAACACCTGCACTTCCAGATACACACCGACCCCAAGACCACCCTCAGAGGCACCCTCATCTACAGACCGCCGGGACCACGTACACAATTCAGCAAAGACATCGCCGACTTCACCAGTCCACACGCCCTCCCCTCCACTGACTACATCATCCTAGGGGACCTCAACTTCCACCTGGAGAACAACAACGACTGCAACACCACCACCCTGCTGGACAACCTCGCCAACCTCGGACTCAAGCAACTGGTGACCACCCCCACCCACTACGCTGGCAACACGCTTGACCCCGTCTTCTCCTCCAGCAAGCACATCTCCTTCAGCCACGCCACCGGACTCCACTGGACAGACCACAGCTGCGTCCACATCAGCTTCAGAAGGACCACGCTCCACCACCACCCGCAACAGGTTCCCCGCAGAAGCTGGAACAAGATCACCATCGACCTGCTCGCCACATCCCTGAGCCAGAACCCTCCTGCCAGCTCAGCGAACCCCAACCAAGCTGCCAACAACCTCACAAGGTGGATCAGCAACTGCGCAGATGACCTCGCTCCACTGAAGACCCCCCCCCATCAGACCCGGCAACAAGAAAGCATCCTGGTTCACCGACGAACTCAAGAGCTTTAAGAAGAACTGCCGAGCCCTCGAGAAAGCCTGGCGCAGAGACCCGACAACAGACAACATGACCACCCTCAAACACGCTACCCGAAATCACCACCAGCTGATCCACGCCACCAAAAAAAACGCATTCAAGGAACGACTAGACAACAACGCCCACAACAGCAAGGAATTCTTTAACATCGTCAAAGAGCTCTCGAACCCTAGCACCGGAAACAACAACATCACCCCATCGCAAGACCTCTTCAACTCGCTCGCCTCGTTCTTCCACAGCAAGATCGCAGATATACACAACAGTTTCAGCACACAGCAGACACACCCTATGACCGAACCAACGCCCCCCACCACCACCCTCCGCGCCTGGACCCCGATCAACACCGAAGACACCATCCGCATGATGAACTCCATCCACTCCGGATCACCAACCGACCCCTGCCTTAATCAAGACTTCTAAAAGGCCGACTCCATCATCGCACCCCATCTCCGGGACATCATCAATGCATCCTTCAACACCACCACCTTCCCAGAGAGCTGGAAGCACGCCAAACTCGGTGCCCTACTGAAAAAACCATCAGCGGACCCCACCGACCTCAAAACCTACCGCCCCTTCTCGCTCCTTCCTTTTCTTGCCAAAGTCATTGAGAAGACCGTCAACAGACAGCTGGCCGCCTTCCTCGAGACGAATGGATCCCTCAACCACTCGCAGTCCGTTTTCAGAGCCAACCACAGCACTGAGACCGCCCTCATCGCAGCCACCGACGACATCCGAGCCCTGCTCGACAACGGGGAAACAGCGGCACTCATCCTCCTAGACCTCTCCGCAGCATTCAACACGGTCTGCCACCGCACCCTAGTGCAGCGCCTCTGCAACATTGGAATACAGGAGAAGGCACTGGAGTGGATCATCTCCTTCCTCGCTGGAAGAACCCAGAGAGTCCGCCTCCAACCGTTCAGATCAGAGGCCACCAAAGTCATCTGCGGCAAACCACAAGGATCATCGCTCAGCCTCATGCTGTTCAACATCTACATGAGCCCCCTCGCGGCCATCGCATGCCAACACAACATCAACATCATCTCTTACGCCGACGACACCCAGCTGATCCTCTCCCTCACCAACGACCCCGCAACCACCAGAACCAACCTACACGAAGGGATGAAAGACGTAGCTGAGTGGATGATGAACAGCCGCCTTAAACTGAACTTGGATAAGACGGAAGTCCTCATCCTGGGATCATCACCCTCCACCTGGGACGACTCCTGGTGGCCCCCTGCCCTGGGCAGCGCACCCAAACCAACGGACCACGCACGCAACCTGGGCTTCATCCTGGACTCCTCCCTCTCGATGACCAGACAAGTCAACGCCGTCTCCCCGTCATGCTTCAACATCCTACACATGCTACGGAAGATCTTCCGGTAGATCCCAACCAAAACCAGGAAGACCTTCACCCAGGCGCTCGTCATCAGCGGACTGGACTACGATAACTCCCTCTACGCCGGAACCACAGCCAAACTTCAGAAAAGACTCCAGCGCATTCAGAACGCCTCAGCAAGGCTCATCCTGGACATCCCCCGACACAGCCACATCTCCGGACACCTGAGAGACTTGCACTGGCTCCCCATCAGCAAGAAAATCACATTCCGACTCCTCACCCACGCACACAAAGCTCTCCACAACCATTGCCCCAGATACCTCAATGACCGCCTGACCTTCTACACTCCCACCCGCCAGCTACGATCGACCAGCCACGCCCTCGCCGCCGTCCCCCGCATCAGAAGAGCCACAACGGGAGGAAGATCCTTCTCCTACCTGGCGGCCAAGACGTGGAAATCACTCCCCATCCACCTCCGCCTGAACCAAGACCACCTCTCCTTCAGGAAGCAACTCAAGACCTGGCTGTTCGAGCAGTAGCGGACCCCCCCAAGTGCCTTGAGACCCTCCGGGTGAGCAGCGTGCTATACAAATGCTTTGATTGATTAATTGAATACTCACACACTGCTCACCCTGCACACTCACACACTGCTGGCCCTGGACACCCACATACTGATCACCCTGCATACTCACATACTGAAAACCCTGCATACTCACACACTGCTCACCCTGCATACTCACACACTGCTCACCCTGCACTCACACACTGCTCACCCTGCATACTCACACACTGCTCACCCTGCACACCTACATACTGCTCACCCTGCATACTCACACACTCTGCACACTCACACACTGCTTGCCCTGAACACCCACATACTGATCGCCCTGCATACTCACATACTGATAACCCTGCATACTCAAGCAAAGCTCACCCTGCATACTCACACTCTGCTCATCCTGCAAACTCACACACTGCTCCCCCTGCACACTCACACACTGCTGGCCCTAAACACCCACACACTGCTCACCCTGCATACTCACACACTGCTCACCCTGCACACTCACACACTGCCGGCACTGGACACCCACATACTGCTCACCCTGCATACTCACACACCCTGCACACTAACACAATGCTGGCCCTGGACACCCACATACTGATCATCCTGCATAGTCACATACGGATCACCCTGCATACTCAAACACTGCTCACCCTACATACTCACACTCTGCTCACCCTGCATACTCACACACTGCTCACCCTGCACACTCACACACTGCTGGCCCTGGACATCCACATACTGATCACCCTGCATACTCACACACCCTGCACACTCACACACTGCTGGCCCTGGACACCCACATACTTATCGCCCTGCATACTCACATACTGATAACCCTGCATATTCAAACAAAGCTCACCCTGCATACTCACACTCTGCTCACCCTGCATACACACACACTGCTCACCCTGCACACTCATACACTGCTGGCCCTAAACACCCACACACTGCTCACCCTGCATACTCACACACTGCTCACCCTGCACACTCACACACTACTCGCCCTGCAAACTCACACACTGCTCACCCTGCATACTCACACACTGCTCACCCTGCATACTCACACACTGCTCGCCCTGCATACTCACACACTGCTCACCCTGCATACTCACACACTGCTCACCCTGCACACTCACACAATTCTGCTGGCTCTGGACACCCACATACTGATCACCCTGCATACTCACATAATGATCACCCTGCATACTCACACACTGCTCACCCTGCACTCTTGCACACTGCTCACCCTGCATACTCACATACTGCTCACCCTGTATACTCACACACTGTTCACCCTGCACACTCAAACACTGGTCACCCTACACACAAACACTGCTCACCTTACCCATTCTCACACTGCTCACCCTGCATTTTGTATTCCCTGTCTACTCCCGACGGGTTCCCTCCCCCGAAGACGGTATGTTAATCTGAAAAAAACTACTTTGGAGGACCCCCCTTCAGTTTCCTGTGAATATCCTGTGCCACGCATGCTGTTCGTTTATGTGGACTAGTCCTATCTGTGTGGGAAGCCGGAGCTCACCTATGGAGGGCGCTGAATAGGTGCCAGAGCCGCTCGTCGCTCAGTCCTTCCGGGACCACTTTAGCCACCTGGTGCCGGGTTTAAATGCGCCAAGAAAGGAGAAGCGACAGGAGAGGCTGCAAAGCCTGTGAATGTGACTCGTGATGGTCTGATCGGCAAAGCCAAGGGAACTCAACCTCACACATACACCCCGCCCCCAATGGCAACACTCCTCCACAGAAATCATTAACACCTGAGTACCAGGCATGGCAGGAGATCTGGGCAGAAGGGGGGGGCAGCGAGAGAAAGTGAAGGAGGGAGAGAAAGTGAGGGACAGGAAACACAGAAGAGAAAGAAGAGAGCGCAACAGAGTGAGGCGAGAAGACACCAGGCAGAGAGCATGTGCAAAAGTTCTCAGATGAGAGAGTAAAGGGGACAGTGGAGGAGTGAGGGGACAGGGGATGGGGGGAATACAAGGGGGAGGTGTGTACAGGTCAAGACCCGGGGATGGAGGGCACTGCAGCCCACGTAGCAGGGCAGGGGTGGAGGGAGGGGGCACCGGGTGGCAGAGCCAGACCTGGAGGTAGCTAGAGGTTGATACTCCGGGATCAATAGCTGCCTGTGCTGCAGCGGCAGGATGTCTGCTCTGGAGGTGACGGGGAGCGCCTGCTCTTCCTGCCGGAGGAGGCAGGGCTCAGTCGGGCGGAGACTGGGCGACAGCCATGCCGGCCAGTGAGCGCGGCTGCCGAGTCTGGGCGCCGGAAGACGACTTCAAGGACCCTGCTGCAGGAGCCCAGGGACGCACGGAGCGGTCCACAGGAACAGTCCACAGGGACCAGGCGCAGAGGCATGAGCAACACGTGGCAAAGGAGTGTAGTACAGGAGCAGATGGAACAGGGTGCAGATGGAGCTGGGAGCCCGAGCGAGGAGAAGGATAAGTAGGGTGAGGAGCCCACTGCTGACTCCCTGGACAGGACACGGGGCAGTTAACCAGATGTAGGACACAGCATCACAAAATGGGTCACTTATCCTATTTTTTCCTTGCGTAAAGCTAACTCGAACATGGAGAAGAGGTGCTGACAGGGAGAGCTGCGCCGTGAAATGGATTCACCCCCAAAAAAAGAATCTGGGCAGTGGTGCTCGCGTGCCACTTCCAGCATATGTCTTCAATTACCGCGGCCCTGACGGCCGCGATAATTGAATATATAGGGCCTTTGGTGCGCGTAACAGACACCAATAGGCCATGGGCGGAGCTACGCGATCACCCATGGCCTATTGCGTGTTCTGTTTTAAAAAGACACGCACGCGAAGGCCAATGAAAATGGACCTAGGAAATAACACGCACGTGCTAAGTGGAATCCAGGTCCATTTTCAAAATGCCGAGAAAAGAACTCGAGCTGCGCGACCCTGCATGCGCAGTGGACGCTAGGCCGAGACATAAAAATGCCTCATTTTCCCTGGGATGGTGCTGTGAATGTGCTTTGAAATTAGAGCTCTGAGAGGAGGACGACGACAGGAAGAGGCAGCAGGGTAGGCATGCAGCGACATGGGATGTGGTGGGTGAGATGAATGCTGTGCCCATTTGTCAGGTAGAGAGAAAATAATGAATAAACAGGGATGGCAGTGGCATCACTTAGTCTCCATGCACCTGAATTCCAAAAAACAAACCTTACCTTCGGTAATGTAACTGCCATTTTGTAAAGGACTCCAATACCTTTGGGTCAGTCGAGTTTGTGCTCTCTAAAAATGGCACAAAAATGAATCTGACCTTGTGTAATGTAACTAGACCTCATTTAAAGTGCTCCAAAACCTTTGTATCACTCGAGTTGATATTATATAAACAAGTGTCAGAGAAAACGCAACAGGAGTTGCCCAAGCCATGCCCTTAACTGAGCTGAACTTTCCTTTTCCTGAGCGTGTCTTGGACTCAACCGGGGTATAATTTGTGTGTAGAACATCAGAATGAGGATGGTGGAGTACCCTTCATTTTTCTTGCTGGAGGTATAGAAGCGAATTAATGTAAAAGACGAGGTTCTTGCTCAGCGGGGTCAACCTCATGTTTAGCTCCTATTTCAATAAGATCCATCGATGGCTGCGGCTGTTGTCCACTTTCCAGAAATGAATGGGTACTACTTTGGCAAAGAGTCAAATTCAACTCAATGTCACTGTTCGTTGGTGTTAACATGATTACAGTGGTTGCTTCGCGAGAGACATGGGCTTGGGCTTGGGCTTAGGTTGGGGTAGTGCCATTTATTAAGGAGTTCTGCTCCCAGCTTGCTCCCTGAAGGCTGGTGTGGCACGCACACATTTCCCAAAAAAGGTTCTGGCTGACATGCCAGTGGCAGAAAGTGCTCCCTCTCATGCCCACTGACCATTTACTTGGCATCACCCTTCTTTGGGGCCATCTTGAAGCTGTCAGTTGGCAGTGGCACTTAACTGCACAAGTGGAAGAGACTGAAATACTCATGTGACTGCACTGTAGCTGTTGTCTCTTGTGCAGCTAAAAGCAAACATGCAGACGTGGCAGGATTTATCGACAGATTATATTTTGCAACTAAAAGCAAACAAGCAAGAAAAACATTTAGTGAAACTTGGCATTGTTGCATTTTAAATTCCAGACAACATAATTAATTTGGTAATTTAAGTTATCATTGTTATCCTAAATATTTAACAAAAGTGCATTCCAAAGTCAAACCACACCAACAGAACCTAATATTTAATTTCCAATCAGGATAACAGCATTCAGATGTAACTGATTACTTTGTGTGCGGTGCATGCATCTGAAGGAGACACCTGTGGCAGTCAGGGAAGTGTAGGGGAAAATGGAATAATGAATGCTGGTGTGTGTTCTGCACCTATGGCAGGCACGGTGTCCAAGAGAAAATGGAATAATCCTTAAAAAAATGTATGTTACTGTGTGCCTATGACATATAGGTGGTGAATGGATCGTAAAAAATGTTTTAAAAAATATATTTTTTTAAATTAGTAAATTAAAAGTAAAAAGTACAAAAATTGAAAGAACAAAGTAAGTAAAAAATAAAAATAAATAAAATAAAATAAAATAACAATAATGAAATACTGTTGTTCTTTGGGACAATGAGAAACCCATTGTAAGCCAAGGGGGTGCAGGAGAAAACTGTTAAACGAATGTAATATAAAACTGGTAATAAATATATAAATATTACACAATGATCCTCAAGCAAAATATTAAACTGACATCAAGGAAAAGTACAAAAATTTACAAAAACAAAAAAAGACAGAGCCCTCTCCTATCAATCTCTCTTTGCAAACTGGGTCCAAATTGAGGAAGAATGTTGGGCCAAAAACAATTGGCTGGGATGCAAGCCTGATAATTGTCAGTGGTAAAGATTAATTGTAGCATTTTATTCATCACTTTGGTGTTGTTGCATTACACTTTAAGACGGCGTAACTCTATAGAAGAATAAGTAAAGAAGTACATAAGTCTTCTGGACAACAGAAAGCCTCTCAAAACCAACTGGAATTGGAATAATGATGGGAATGAGTGAGTTGTTTGGTAATTGAATGGCATGTGCGCCGCATCCCTGGAGGTGTTTACACGGGGGTAACCATGCCACATATTTTACAGACTTCAAAGTCCAGGAGCCTCCACTTCACGCCACCTGAGGTGCATCAGTTTCTCCTGGCAGCCCCTATTTTACACCTTGTGGCACCCGCTCCGCAGGCACTGCATCGCTGGAGGTATTTGAACGGGGGTAACCTTGCCGCATTTTCGACAGACTTCAAAGTCCAGGAGCCTCCACTTCTCGCCACCTGAGGTGCATCAGATCCTCCTGCCAGGCTCTATTTTACACCTCGCAGCACCCGCTCCGCGGGCACCGCATTGCTGAAGGTGTTTACACGGGCATAACCTTGCCGCATTTTCGACGGACTTCAAAGTCCAGGAGCCTCTACTTCACGCCACCTGAGGCGCATCAGTTCCTCCTGCCAGCCCCTATTTTACACCGCACGGCACACGCTCCGCGGAACACTTATCGGGCGCGTTCGAGACAGGGAGAGGTTGGGCTGCCCCGTCCCCCCCTAAGGCCCTCGATACCAACGGTTGACCTGCCTTTCCAGTAAGTGGATTTAAAGTCGAATATCTGAGTCAACTTTAATTTTCCTTTTTCTTATATTATTGCTAAATAAATTGAACCAAAATGGCAGCACGTGGGGGAGAGGGAGGAAAGCAGCTGGAATTTGGTATGTTGCGGGAACCCTTGACCAATTCATAATGAGGGCTACATCTGTGCTTGCCCATGAGATCGCTAACACTGAGCTACGTCTCTCTATGGACCCCGTGTTCTCAAAACGATCATACCTGGGGGTATTATGAATGTGTGCTAGCCAGAAAGATACTGCCAGTCTGCTCCCGCCATTGGCTCCCAGACTGAGAATATAAGTCTACAGCAAATATTAGCATCCCCTCACATTGATGGAGATCCTTTGAATTCCACATCACTGCCACGCAGCGCATTGCCAAACTTACCTAAGAGTATGGTTATGTGCGCGGCAGAAGTCCACAAAGAGCCCTTACAATCTAGGGAACACACGCAGGGGGTTGCTTCTAAGAGAAAACAAGGAGGCACACGAGGGAAAGAAGTCCAAGATCTCCAAATCAAGTAAACAGAGAGAGCCGCCAAATACAGACCACCCAACTACTGAAGTCTCACAGGAAACTCTGTCTGAAGTAAATGCCATGAATGTGGACGAAACTCTAACTGGACTACGCAGACTGAGGAGTGTACTGGCTAAAAATAGGTGCTCTCATAACATCCTCTTTGGAGCCCATAATGAAAAGACTTTTATCAATTGAGAACAAGCTTGAGAAATCGGAAGGACTTATATTGTCCACTTTGGGAGGCATTGAAAACAAAATAGTGAGTGGTGGTGGCGCAAACGAGTCGGTGAGGGAGGGAGGAAGGGATCCCGCAGCCTGCCCCATCATCATTGTGTCACCAACTGTGGGTCCGGCTGTGCAACCAGTGGGCCCCAATAAGTTAAGGGGCGGAATAGTGGAAACATAGTTCCCCTAGAGATACATGGGGCAATCCGTAGTAATGACAGGGATGGGAACAAGGCAAAGAATTTGTAAGGCAAAGAATTTGTATCCCCACCTAGACCTTCCCCCAGATAATACACCTTATGTTGCTGTTTTGACTGGTGTTCCTGAATTGGAACACAGTAAAGTTGAATCCTATGACCAACTAAACAATAGGACAACACACTGGCTAAATAATAACAGACCACTGCCCTGAGATGTACAGTGTAAGATTCTTTTTGTGAGGAGAGTGAGTTGGGTAGGATGCAGGACAAAAAATACAGCAGGAGACTGTATTTTTATTCATTTTAACGATCCTAACGCGGCAAACCACGTCTGCTGGGGCTTTCGGACACATCCACGATCCTCTATCAAGGCTTGGAATTTAAGCTATTTTTATACTCCACCAGATTATATGCCTAATTCCTGGCATTATGAGTGCCATAGGGATAGGATTGGTCAGCCAGGTAGGATGAGAGGTGGGGTAGATGGGGTGAGGAGCGAGTTTTTGTCAGCAGTACTACGGGGAGGAGACATACATGGCCGTCAGGTAGCCTCCCCTCCGATGGAGGCGGGAGGGCCAGTACCCCCACTCCACTGGGGAGGACATTTTAGCGAAGTGGACTGACTACAACGAGAGCAACTAGGCCAAGAAAACTTGTTAAATGTGGCTTCTTCAAATTTAAAACCTCAGGTGGAGGAGCATTCAAGATGCGTAACAATGAAACGTGGCCCAGCTTGCCTTTTGAAAAACAAGGCCACCTAGGATTGAGGTTTTTCAAAGCAGTGATAGGCCTATCACAGGCATTGGCCCCCTCTTAAATCCTCCAGGGAGTTCCTTTGAATTAGTATCCTAGAATATAGCAGGTCTGTCAGCTAAGTTCCGAAATCAGGAATGGTTAGAATTTATTAACAAATTCAAAATAATCTGTGTACAGGAAACCTGAGAGGTAGACCACACTAATTTCCACCTAGCTGGGTATAAATCGTTTGGGGTCCCGGCAAGTAAGTCTATGGGCGGAAGAGTGAGGGGAGGTCTTCTAATATTCGTAGACTTGTGTCTGGAAGCGGTTTGGGTTGATTTAAAATGGAGCTCAGATTACATGATAGGCCTCAGGTTTAAAAATAGGGGCCTTAATATAATTTTGGTCAATTTCTATAATGCGGGAGGATCCAGAGCGAGAGAGCTTGACGAAAAATGTAGTTTGCTGATGGAGCAGAAGCAGGGTACAACGGTACCCATGCTTTTAATAGTAGGGGATTTTAATTGTCATCTGTGCCCAAATTTGTTACCCATCAAACAAGACTGGACCTCCTGCAGTTTGGAGGAGGGACCACACTTCGAGCACATGCTGGAGGGCAGGGAGCTGAGTAGGGTGATGAAAGATCACATGCTTGAACATACGATGGACCTATTGGCCATTGAGCCTAATAAGTTGGTTAACCCTACTGTTAAATGAAGGGTTTGTAGCTCCTTTATTGATTTTATATTAGTGTCCCAATTGCTTTAGAAGTGGCTAGTGGGATTCTCAATAGCTGAATGGTTTTAGCGTCCACAACCCACTAATACTGTCAGTTGCAGAGACAAACAAAAGTAGGGTCGCAAAGAGGAGGGCTGGGACAAACTTAGAAAAGTTTACGGATCACGGCAGGCGTTTGAAATGGTCAAGGGTTAATGGTGAAAGCTTTTATAGGACCTTTGCAAAAGAGGGGAAACAGTTTTTAGAGGAATATTTAGATTTATCAGGGGAAGGACCATCCTTAGTGGAGGCATTGAGAAAATAGGCCCCCTGATAGATGGTCTTTTTCAGACGACTGGGCAGGGTAAGCCTAAAAATTATCCTAGATGGTTTGATAGAGGGTGCTCCCTCGCACAGAGGAACCTAAGAGCTGCCCTAAGAATTAACCCAAGAGACAAATACAGGGTTATGCAATGCAGGTTAATTTATAAGCAATAAGTAGAGCCCACAGATAGGATCAAATGTTCTATCCGAACAATGGATGGAGCATTTTAGAGTGCTCTATAATCAGGGGAATAGCGAGGCTCAGGATAACGAGGAGTGGGTGGGGAGGTGGAATGCCACACTAGAATTTACCCTGGAAGAGATTACTGCTGGTATCCTGGGTCTCACAAAAAAAAATCACTGGGACCGGACGGGATCCCCCTGGACCTTTCAGTAAGGTGGATCTATGGACACCAATTTTAACAAGACTAAAAAATGCTGCTATAGCTACCGGGCTCCCCCGTTCGTGGTCATCTGCCATAATAGTCCCCATTATCAAAAAGAGGAATAGAGATTGTACCCAGTGCTATCACCCTATCTCCCTGATAGATGTAACTGACAAAGTGCTGGGACGTGCTATTTTAAATCGCCTGATGAACTAGGCTAAGGAACAACATAATATTACTGACGTCCAGTACGGATTTAGGGCTAAAAGATCAACAACAGATCAATGCTTAAATTTATATTCATTGGTGGCTAAATACACCATTGCTAATAATGAAGCGGTTTATCTAGCCATTATGGACCATAATGCAGCATTCGACTGTGTTAACAGGGAGAAGTTGTGGGTTTTAATGAGTAATTTAGGGGTAGACCAAGACATTATTAAGATTGTGAGAGCCCTGCATTGGAACACCTCGCCAAAGTTAGGTATAATTTAGAGGGCGGAAGCACGGAGCCTTTCATTTGCAGTAGTGGTGTGCGACAGGGGTGTATTTTGGCTCCGTTATTTGTTTTCCCTGTATTTAAATGGCCTAGAACAAGCCCTAATAAGCCTGAATGTGGATTCACCCAGAGCAGGCAGAAGAGCAATCCCTGTCCTGCTTTACGCAGTCAATGCGGTCTTGTTGGCACGTACTCCATTGGTACTACAGCGACTGGTAGATAGTTTTGTGGATTTTATGAATAATTTAGATCTGTCTGCTAACCTGACTAAGTCGTACGTTATGGAGACAGGGACCAAATCAAGGAAAAAGTTTAATTATAGAATAGGCGAACACAGTTTGGAGAAGGTGCAGTCCTTCTCGTATCTGGGCATTTTATTTGATGGCCGTTTAAATTTTAAAGCATTAATTGAGGAGCGCTGTAATAAGCTAGTGTCTAGTACAGGAGCAATTATGAATTTTGGCCGCAGACTAGGACAGTGGTCCCTGAAGCAAATGATGAATTTATATAACTCAATATGCTACTTCAAAGCTGTGTATGGTGCAGAACTTTGGGGGTTTGTCGATTCTGACAAACTACAGGTTGAGGATAATAAATATTTGAGAAGGCTTCTCAAAGTCCCACAGTGCGTCTCCTCTTATATTCCTCAAGAAGAACTGGAGGGATCTTTATTAGGGGACAAGGTGCAGATTAGGCCCCTGCTAGCATGGCTAAACATCTGGGTTAATCCAGAGGCCATGATGACTAGGCATATAATCATGCATTGCCTGGGTAGGGACAGGGGAATGAATATTCCATGGCTGAAGTATATAAAGGTCATTCTTGAATGCATTGGCTGTAAGGATCTCTTCTCAAAGCCGACCGGAATTATAGGCCGGGATCAGGACAGAGTGAAGGAGATGCATCATCTAGAGAAGAGAGGGAATGGGGTAAACAGTCAGTCAAAGCTATCAGCTTAGTGAGGACCTGTGAAGGAATGGAACCTTACCTTGCCCTCATACACAAGGCCCAGGACAAATTTTTAATCACACATTTTAGGCTCAACCTTTTACACCATCTACTGGCCGATCCGGTAGGATTTACCAGTTCAGTTGAGCCCAAGGGCCCCTGCGGCTGCGATCAACGATCTCTTCAGGATACCCTTCATTTTGTAATACTATGCCCCTTTTATTCATTGCCCAGGCGCTGTTTTTTAGTTAGTCTGCTGAAAAAACTACATTTAGGCACGCTAAGGTGGCCCTTTTATATTTACAAATGGTCCAAGATCCCTTGACCCTACTCTCTATAACGAGTTTTGTAAGGTTAGCAGTCAAACTAAGAGAGACAAAAGGGATCTTTGGAAGTAAACCCCCCCACAAATTATGTGTAACATGTGGGGGTTGGACGGGGGCCTAATGAAATGTAATTGGAATAGCCTTTGTATTCATTTTTAAAATGTATATTATTCTTATTTTAAACTGCACTTTTATGGTGTTCTTGTAAAATGCCGAATACAGCAAATTTGAATTTGAATTTGAATGGCATGTGATTATGCTGCTGGAGATTTGTCACCCTCTCCACATTAATCTGCTCTTTGAATCAGGTTTCCCTCAATTGTAATCATGTAAAACACATTATGGATGCCAAGAAATGAATTGTCAGCCACAAAATTGTCAAATTATATTTTAAATCCCCAGTTAAATTAAACCTGAATGAGAAGTTGGTAATCTCATTCAGAAATCAACAATGAGTGAGATCCAGAAGGGGACACATTTGTAAATATTGTTATTAAATGGGGTAAATAAATGTGTCAGCAATAGGGAGCCACCTCTACTAACTCAACCAAGTTCTAAGCAAACATGATTGGTGTTGCTTACTGATATTTCTACTCAGATCAACAGTGGTATGATCATTTGATTAATGATCACACATGCTCCCTGAAGGATTGTGGAAGCCTGGGCCTCACAGTGACAGCTGGATCATTGATTAAAAGTCTTCAGGGTGTATAGACAAACAATATCTGACAATGCTCTGTGAGAAATTACCTACCTTTAGGATGGCATTCTGCATATAAGAAGTTGGAGTATTGGTCCAGTTGAATGCGTACCCACCTCAAGTTAAAAGAACCAAAATCATTGTAAGGTTGTGTCCTAAAGTTACTAAATAAACATGACCTCAACGTCTCTAACCTACACAGCATTAACTGAAAGTGTAAAGGATTTATGCAATGTCAAAACAATAATAAACTCAAAACACAACACAATTAAAATCCTAAACCATTTTAGAAATATAGGAATTTTTAAAATACATACCAAGGAACCAGATTTATGTTAAAATGTAAGTATAACAATAGGGCCAATTAAGCATCAAACATGGTGTTCTGGTTGGGCTTGACCTGTACCAAGACACAAGTAGAGGACGACTGTGACAGAGGTGGGTTGAATACAGAAGGTATGATCACAGCGGAAGTTTTACCCTAGAACTGGGCAGGCATCAGGCTGTGGCTGAGTAGGGCTCCATGGATATTGGATAGCCACTGGATAAGGTCCTGATGAAGCAGTTGACCTTTGGCAGGAAAGGTCAGAGCAGGAGACATGTGAAATTTATGCAGAGAGGGGTCCCTCGATGACCAGAGACTTTTGGCGCATTCACCTGGTATAGACTCACTTTTTTAAAATTAAATTCAGATTTCTGACCCACACAAGATACTGATTGCAGGCCTGCCTTTGCAGGCCTGATAGAACAGTGCAAACTTCTTGATTTTGACTATGCCCTCACCAAGTATGGCACAATCACATACACTGCTCTTAAAATATGGTTGCTCCCCTAAGGAAGGTCTCCCGAGTCCAGGAGGCAGGGTGCTGTGTACTAAGGGTAAGGACATATGAGTGCAAGCACATATGATCTTATAGTGGTGTTCCCCATATAAGTGTTTGAGCCCCCCATCAAATGACAAGGGCTGGCACCCCAGCATTCTCATGGTCACCAGCTCCATTAAGGCACTTCCAAAATATGTCATGTTTAGAATCAAACAAAATGCCTTCTGACTGCTGACATGATTCTCGTGCAAAGGGTGATGTGGCACGCACCTCGAAGACTTTAGATGGTGCCCACCTGGGTGCTCCAGTTGGCTTATGCTTTGTCTGGCAAGCCCACACTTTCCTGCGCCTGCTACCACCAAGACAGGATTCCGACCTCCTGCTACGTAGTGTGAACAATCCCAGGAGTGTGGAGCACAAGTAGGCATAGGAAGTAGATCACTCCTCCCTCCTACCAAGCAAGCTAGTAAACAAGCACATCAAGCAGTAAGCTTCAAAGGCTGCAGCACCTCAGATCTGCATCGGGGCTAACTCCTAATGGAGGAAACAGCCCTTCCCCTGCCCCAGGCACATTTGCCCGATGACAGGTAAAAAATTAGCTATGATAGAAGGCTGAACACCTACAGAGTGAGCAGCATGGTCTGTACACTAAATTTAGTTTTCTGCCATGTGTAGGAGGGGCTTAATAGAGGGTTCTGGGTAGAAAATGTGACTGACCCCACAAGATGTGGTCACCTCAGGGCAGATTAGCTGCAGGAGCGAGCTTCCCATTGGCTACTGGTCTGTACACATCCCAAATTCCCCTAAATCTAGGATTTAAGGGACCCCCCCTGACACCGACTTCAGTTCTGATCATCCTGCATCAAAGAAAGAGCAATAAGGAACCTGTGTCCACGACAACAAGACTTTGCCCACCAGCCAATGCTAAAAAGGGATACTCTGTCCCTGTGGCATCATCTTTGGAACTGTTAAAACAAGCCTTTTCCTAGGCTAAAGCTCCGCATCCACTGACTGTGGGACCACTGTTGAAGCCATAGCACCCCCAGACTCCCCTGGCTATTGGCATTGGTTCCCTGCACACTGAAGGTAAAAACACTTTCAGAATCATAAGAATCACCAGCCATCGTACCCACCAATGAAAACCAGTTGGCCCAGTGCATTGTGGTAGTTGTAGTTCTGTCTGTACTGACATTTCAGGCTGCTACCTCACTCCCCTCAGTGAAGTGCCCACACATTTTCGCTGGCCTTCCAACTCCCCAAGACTTGTTGGTCATGAATTTGGCAACTAACCCCCACACATGGTGCTGCATCAAGAGGGAACACCTTGCAACCTTTTGCCAACATCGACAACTATCCCCCCTGTGTGTTTTTTTATTTGTTTCCTGCAGCATTATGTAAGCGGTAAAATCAGCACTACCATGGCTCCCATTCAGCACCAATGACAGCCAGAGCAGGCAGAAGAGCAATCCCTGTCCTGCTTTACGCAGTCAATGCGGTCTTGTTGGCACGTACTCCATTGGTACTACAGCGACTGGTAGATAGTTTTGTGGATTTTATGAATAATTTAGATCTGTCTGCTAACCTGACTAAGTCGTACGTTATGGAGACAGGGACCAAATCAAGGAAAAAGTTTAATTATAGAATAGGCGAACACAGTTTGGAGAAGGTGCAGTCCTTCTCGTATCTGGGCATTTTATTTGATGGCCGTTTAAATTTTAAAGCATTAATTGAGGAGCGCTGTAATAAGCTAGTGTCTAGTACAGGAGCAATTATGAATTTTGGCCGCAGACTAGGACAGTGGTCCCTGAAGCAAATGATGAATTTATATAACTCAATATGCTACTTCAAAGCTGTGTATGGTGCAGAACTTTGGGGGTTTGTCGATTCTGACAAACTACAGGTTGAGGATAATAAATATTTGAGAAGGCTTCTCAAAGTCCCACAGTGCGTCTCCTCTTATATTCCTCAAGAAGAACTGGAGGGATCTTTATTAGGGGACAAGGTGCAGATTAGGCCCCTGCTAGCATGGCTAAACATCTGGGTTAATCCAGAGGCCATGATGACTAGGCATATAATCATGCATTGCCTGGGTAGGGACAGGGGAATGAATATTCCATGGCTGAAGTATATAAAGGTCATTCTTGAATGCATTGGCTGTAAGGATCTCTTCTCAAAGCCGACCGGAATTATAGGCCGGGATCAGGACAGAGTGAAGGAGATGCATCATCTAGAGAAGAGAGGGAATGGGGTAAACAGTCAGTCAAAGCTATCAGCTTAGTGAGGACCTGTGAAGGAATGGAACCTTACCTTGCCCTCATACACAAGGCCCAGGACAAATTTTTAATCACACATTTTAGGCTCAACCTTTTACACCATCTACTGGCCGATCCGGTAGGTTTTACCAGTTCAGTTGAGCCCAAGGGCCCCTGCGGCTGCGATCAACGATCTCTTCAGGATACCCTTCATTTTGTAATACTATGCCCCTTTTATTCATTGCCCAGGCGCTGTTTTTTAGTTAGTCTGCTGAAAAAACTACATTTAGGCACGCTAAGGTGGCCCTTTTATATTTACAAATGGTCCAAGATCCCTTGACCCTACTCTCTATAACGAGTTTTGTAAGGTTAGCAGTCAAACTAAGAGAGACAAAAGGGATCTTTGGAAGTAAACCCCCCCACAAATTATGTGTAACATGTGGGGGTTGGACGGGGGCCTAATGAAATGTAATTGGAATAGCCTTTGTATTCATTTTTAAAATGTATCTTATTCTTATTTAAAACTGCACTTTTATGGTGTTCTTGTAAAATGCCGAATACAGCAAATTTGAATTTGAATTTGAATGGCATGTGATTATGCTGCTGGAGATTTGTCACCCTCCCCACATTAATCTGCTCTTTGAATCAGGTTTCCCTCAATTGTAATCATGTAAAACACATTATGGATGCCAAGAAATTAATTGTCAGCCACAAAATTGTCAAATTATATTTTAAATCCCCAGTTAAATTAAACCTGAATGAGAAGTTGGTAATCTCATTCAGAAATCAACAATGAGTGAGATCCAGAAGGGGACACATTTGTAAATATTGTTATTAAATGGAGTAAATAAATGTGTCAGCAATAGGGAGCCACCTCTACTAACTCAACCAAGTTCTAAGCAAACACGATTGGTGTTGCTTACTGATATTTCTACTCAGATCAACAGTGGTATGATCATTTGATTAATGATCACACATGCTCCCTGAAGGATTGTGGAAGCCTGGGCCTCACAGTGACAGCTGGATCATTGATTAAAAGTCTTCAGGGTGTATAGACAAACAATATCTGACAATGCTCTGTGAGAAATTACCTACCTTTAGGATGGCATTCTGCATATAAGAAGTTGGAGTATTGGTCCAGTTGAATGCGTACCCACCTCAAGTTAAAAGAACCAAAATCATTGTAAGGTTGTGTCCTAAAGTTACTAAATAAACATGACCTCAACGTCTCTAACCTACACAGCATTAACTGAAAGTGTAAAGGATTTATGCAATGTCAAAACAATAATAAACTCAAAACACAACACAATTAAAATCCTAAACCATTTTAGAAATATAGGAATTTTTAAAATACATACCAAGGAACCAGATTTATGTTAAAATGTAAGTATAACAATAGGGCCAATTAAGCATCAAACATGGTGTTCTGGTTGGGCTTGACCTGTACCAAGACACAAGTAGAGGACGACTGTGACAGAGGTGGGTTGAATACAGAAGTCAGGTATGATCACAGCGGAAGTTTTACCCTAGAACTGGGCAGGCATCAGGCTGTGGCTGAGTAGGGCTCCATGGATATTGGATAGCCACTGGATAAGGTCCTGATGAAGCAGTTGACCTTTGGCAGGAAAGGTCAGAGCAGGAGACATGTGAAATTTATGCAGAGAGGGGTCCCTCGATGACCAGAGACTTTTGGCGCATTCACCTGGTATAGACTCACTTTTTTAAAATTAAATTCAGATTTCTGACCCACACAAGATACTGATTGCAGGCCTGCCTTTGCAGGCCTGATAGAACAGTGCAAACTTCTTGATTTTGACTATGCCCTCACCAAGTATGGCACAATCACATACACTGCTCTTAAAATATGGTTGCTCCCCTAAGGAAGGTCTCCCGAGTCCAGGAGGCAGGGTGCTGTGTACTAAGGGTAAGGACATATGAGTGCAAGCACATATGATCTTATAGTGGTGTTCCCCATATAAGTGTTTGAGCCCCCCATCAAATGACAAGGGCTGGCACCCCAGCATTCTCATGGTCACCAGCTCCATTAAGGCACTTCCAAAATATGTCATGTTTAGAATCAAACAAAATGCCTTCTGACTGCTGACATGATTCTCGTGCAAAGGGTGATGTGGCACGCACCTCGAAGACTTTAGATGGTGCCCACCTGGGTGCTCCAGTTGGCTTATGCTTTGTCTGGCAAGCCCACACTTTCCTGCGCCTGCTACCACCAAGACAGGATTCCGACCTCCTGCTACGTAGTGTGAACAATCCCAGGAGTGTGGAGCACAAGTAGGCATAGGAAGTAGATCACTCCTTCCTCCTACCAAGCAAGCTAGTAAACAAGCACATCAAGCAGTAAGCTTCAAAGGCTGCAGCACCTCAGATCTGCATCGGGGCTAACTCCTAATGGAGGAAACAGCCCTTCCCCTGCCCCAGGCACATTTGCCCGATGACAGGTAAAAAATTAGCTATGATAGAAGGCTGAACACCTACAGAGTGAGCAGCATGGTCTGTACACTAAATTTAGTTTTCTGCCATGTGTAGGAGGGGCTTAATAGAGGGTTCTGGGTAGAAAATGTGACTGACCCCACAAGATGTGGTCACCTCAGGGCAGATTAGCTGCAGGAGCGAGCTTCCCATTGGCTACTGGTCTGTACACATCCCAAATTCCCCTAAATCTAGGATTTAAGGGACCCCCCCTGACACCGACTTCAGTTCTGATCATCCTGCATCAAAGAAAGAGCAATAAGGAACCTGTGTCCACGACAACAAGACTTTGCCCACCAGCCAATGCTAAAAAGGGATACTCTGTCCCTGTGGCATCATCTTTGGAACTGTTAAAACAAGCCTTTTCCTAGGCTAAAGCTCCGCATCCACTGACTGTGGGACCACTGTTGAAGCCATAGCACCCCCAGACTCCCCTGGCTATTGGCATTGGTTCCCTGCACACTGAAGGTAAAAACACTTTCAGAATCATAAGAATCACCAGCCATCGTACCCACCAATGAAAACCAGTTGGCCCAGTGCATTGTGGTAGTTGTAGTTCTGTCTGTACTGACATTTCAGGCTGCTACCTCACTCCCCTCAGTGAAGTGCCCACACATTTTCGCTGGCCTTCCAACTCCCCAAGACTTGTTGGTCATGAATTTGGCAACTAACCCCCACACATGGTGCTGCATCAAGAGGGAACACCTTGCAACCTTTTGCCAACATCGACAACTATCCCCCCTGTGTGTTTTTTTATTTGTTTCCTGCAGCATTATGTAAGCGGTAAAATCAGCACTACCATGGCTCCCATTCAGCACCAATGACAGCCAAAGCAACGCTGTACCCAGAGTCCCCAGGCTAGGTAAAATTGTACTAACTGTTGTGGTCTGGTACTAGGGCCCGCACAACCTTAACCCTCCAAAGGTTCCATTTAACTCAGCCTCGAAGTAGCAATTGTCACTAGTGTTTTTCCCTGTGACCGCAATGTTAGATTTTTCATGTATTGTTTTGCCCTGATTTATTATCGCTTCTAGAATCTATAACTTCAGCTATATGTATGCTATTCCATTCCCTTTGGTGTCTAAATTAATATAAAAAGACACTTTATTTTCATTAATTGGTGACAGATTTCCATAGAGTCATGTCAATTACTTATTGTCCATGTTGGTACTCAGAAGTCCTTAACACTTGTTCCTCTAGTATAGCCTGACTGCTCCTTGCCTCTCTACCAGGACTGAGCTATGGATGTATTAGTGTGAATTAAAGGACCATCTTTGGGGTATCATGATAATATTGCATGGTGAGGACTAACCCCCTCACCACATAATATTCCAGTTTACTAAATGGGGAAACTAGCCATTCACAACCATGGTCTGGCTTGCCTTAGCATCCTTCAGAGCCGTGACTGGGACCTCATTCACTTTAGCCAGGTAGAAGTGATGACTCCCACCCTCAGGGATCACCCACTCACCTTTTGAGTCCACCTCCCAGCTGAGGGAGATCATGTCATGGACTTTGACCTGCCTCTTTTCTCCCCCATTGCTCTCTCTGCCATCTTTTTCTACAATTTGAGTGTGGCCAGCTCCAACTCCATTTTTCTCTTTACCATCCTATGCTCCAGCTCCTCTGGGGAGAGGCCGCTGGATGATACACTGCTCCCTGCCCTGGCAGGAAACACTACTGCTGGTATGACATTGGTCCCCTGTCCCACAGGCAGTCCCAGATTCTCCAGCGAATCCTGGTCAAGCTCCTAATCATCATTCATTATTTCATCCTCCTCCTACGGGGTCACATGTGCTGCATTACAATTAGGCTTTGGGCGTAAATATCAGCTCGACTTGCGGAGTTTGCGAAATTTGGCAACTCCTTAAGAAATGCGGACTTACCGATAAACTCTGTACTCTGCAGCATTGGCCACCATTTGTCTTTGTTCCACATGCCATGTGGCCAGGTGCCAATTTGTATAGTCAGTGCCCATAGGCCTGCATGTGTTCTTTCTTTTCCATGCATCCTGCTTATTGTTTACCCATGTGGCTGGTGACTATTTTGTATAGGAAGCCAGTGTGCTTTTACCATAGGCCTGCCTGTGTTCTTTGTTTGTGGCCATGCCTCCTTGTCTGCTGTTTGACCATGTGGTCTTGTGTGTTATGCTTAAGGCTTAGTAGCTGAATGCTTATACTAATGTACTGTATAAACAGTGTTTTATATATTATTCGATACTTTTTTGTATTTTTCTACTGCACCACACCTTGCCTCCCAAATCCCAGTTGGTTTCAAATTCAATTCTCATGGTACTAGTAGTCCTCTTCCCCTAGTATCAGCAATTGAATTCTTTTTTTTATTTTGATTTTTTGATAATTTTTCAGAAACAATTTTTGTTTAATTTTAATTTGTTGATTTTTTTAAAAACAATCATTTTTTGTACTTTTTTGTAAACAAATATCTATACATTATTTTTTTTTTCCTAAAATCCGGCAACAATCCCTATGTGCTATCAGTGGTGCACAGTTGCACAGCAGTATTAATTTTTTCTAAAGAATATTCCATTGTCCGTTTTCTTTTGTCACCTGAACCTCCCTGACCAACTTGAGGTACATGAAGCAAACAGTTCCATCTGTGTGTTGCTCTTTCATATCCTTCCTGGGTGTACATGAAAATTATATTGGTGTGGTTTTAAGAATGGATACATTGTATTGTTAATTATTTATAACTTAGGCAACCACACTAAATTACACTACTAATTCAACTGCAACAATGCCATGTTTCACTGATGCTCTTTTTGCTTGTTTTGATTTTAGTTGCACAAGAGAAGAGACAATATCACCCACAGTACTGCCAGACAGAACGACTGTGCATGACATGACACATCAACACACAACACAGAAATCTCTTCATTTGTGAAGCTAAATGCCACTGACAACTGACGGCTTTGAGATGGCCCCAAAGAAAAGTGCAGAAAAAGAAAGTGACCAATAGGAAGGAGAAGAAGCTGATTTCCACCACAGGCCTGCCTTCCAGGACCTATTTTGGCAAAATTGTGCCTTCTCCAAAAATCTCCAGGGAGCAAGCTGAGAGCAGTCCCCTCACATCAGTGGCCCCACCCCTACCTAGGCCCATTCCCATGACTGGCACAGAGGCAACCCCTCTAATCATGGCTGCACTGATGAGCAGTGGGGTTGAAATGGACTTATCTCTTTCACAAATTATTACCCAATCATTGCAGAAAACTCAAATAAGTGGACAACAACAGCTGCAGCAAGCAATAGAAAGTTCTTCCATTCAGACAATGTGTTTCATAAACTTTTAACTTTAGCCATTCCAGACTTCACGATTTGAGAATTTGCAACATTAGTTTTAATAATTATACTAGCTCACCATTGCTCTGAATAATTTAGTATTGAATTCTTTGTTCCCACTATCAGGTATTCTTTTTTAAGTAGTAGTCTGGTCTCAATTGATTGTAAAGCTATGATATAATTATATATATAACCCACTAACTCAGTTTTTATTTCAATGTAATTGCCTGCGACAAATAATCCTTTTGATTAGTTTTATAGTTAGAGTTCACCTAGTTGGGAGTGGGACCCCGCTTCTCCTTCAATGCACTACTGCGCTAGCCACTACCACCACCATGGCACCTTGGGAGACCATGCAGCCCTTGCTTCATCTGTTCAGGTAAGAGAACTATGGAGCATTGTTGAACGTGTAGGCAATATAGGCAATGTAAAGTTGGAAACCCAGCCACCTCCCCTTTGTGGTCAATATAGTTGCCGACTACAGAGACTAGGAGAGTAGTAGTTGGACAAGGGTACCACATAACTAATTGTTATACGCTATCAGCAGAATTTAAAAACATGCTGCTGCTGAGCTGAGAAGTAGCTGTTCAAAGTAAAACACCCCAAAAACATTTGAAGCATAAATAATGATATTTAGTACCCTAGCAACAACTATATAAACCCACCCCTTCAACCAAAAACTGGACAACCCCTCTCCCCAAACAATTATCCCTGTTCCCAACCAAAGATTAAAAGGTCTGAAAAAAATAAAACTAAAGCCCCAACTGTCCTGGTCCTAACTCCCATCCCACCCATAACAAGTCCCACGCACCAAAACAAAGGTTAAAATAGGGGAAGAAGAGGGCACTAATGGGGGGCCAGGAGCTTTTTAAGGTACCCATCAATCTTGATTTGCCTGGCTTCCAGGCAATCCAGCCCCTGCATATTGCAGTGGAAGAAGCAGTCAGAAATTGAGGTGGGGGCAGTAGTGATGGACCCTGGTGGGTGGCTGCCACTGACTGCGGTGCTGGTGTTGAGAGGCTGAAGGTGCTGGGGGCTGGCAAGGGCCCTGAGCAGCAGCCTCCTCCTCGTCCTGGGCCACCAGTCACCAGTACTCATCACATATAACCTCTAGCTCCTGCTGCTGCTGCCAGGCTGCTACATCCTGCTGAGTTGAATGAACAACAGTAATAGCTAGTAAGAAAAAAGAGAAGTTATAAGCAATGCTCTGTGCAAAACACTTGTTTACAATTATGTAGTGGATGGCACAGCAGCACTGCAGTACGTTGCTGTTCCCCTATGGCCATTTGATTTAATGTGATTAGAGTCTCAGCCATTGACCCGCACATGGAAATGGTAAATGCACTAACTGTCTGAAAGGATTTAAGGCAGAATATAAACACAGCACACCAGTTTTAAAAAACATGCTGTTCCAGTATGTTAGTGAAAAAAGAAGATGGGATATAGGCCTATAATTCTTCAGGTTAGCGACGTCTGCCCCGTCTTTTTCAGTCAGGGGGTTACTCTGGCTTCCCTAAAGTTACTCTGGACCCTCCCAGTTTCCAGAGATAAATTTAACAGAGCGAGGATCTCTCCCTCTATCACTGGTAAAGCCATGTTGAATACCCTTGAAGGGCATGGGTCCGCTGGTGAGCCTGACTTAATTTGAGCCGTAATGTGGGACAAGGAGTCATGGTCTAGCTTCGGAAAGGAGGCGAAATGCTCCCTAAAGGCACATTGTGGTTCATTCATAACCAGGGGACTATGGCTAATGGGGGTTTTATGTATGAAAGTTAGGATGTCCCTTTATTTATCCAGGAAAAAGGTCAGGAACCTGGTACAGTGCTCTGGGTTAGCGACTGTTTCCTGCACCTGCTATTGGCTGAGTTCCTTCAGACTACTAAAGGTTTATTTTTGCTTGTTATCGGCCTCCATGATCCTGGCCTCGTAGTACTTGGTCTTTCTTGCCATAATGGCTTTTTTGTATGCGCCTCTGGGTCATATGACTTACGGCACCGCCTCTCGTGTTGGCACATGGTCCATTTCTATCACCTTAGTTCCTCTGTGAACCAGGGGGCTCCCTTGCCCTTATTCCTCACTCTTTCACTCTGAGTGTGTGCCACCCAATTGATATCTGCTCTCAACTGGTTGATGAGGGATTCACTCTTGTCCTCAAGATCTTCTGGCTGTAATCTCCTCCGCGAGTTACCATGCAGAGCATCCCCTAGGCTGCCTGCCTCAATTGTGCTCCATTGTCGTACCACACTCAATTCTGGGGAGGGAGGGGGGCTGCGTGGAGCTCCTAGCCTGAGGGATCCGGAACCTGATCAGGCAGTGGTCCAACCACCTACAGGGTCTGATGTCTGTCAGCCTAACCGGTGGCTGAGTGGATCAGATGAGATCTAGGTTATGTACCTTCTCCTGGGAGGGAGTATCCACAATCTACTGCAGCCCCATTGTGGCCATTGTTTCCTCTAACTGACTGGGTATCTGGTCCCAGTGGTAGTTGAAGGCCCCCCACACTATGAGTTGTTGTTACCGCAAGCGTAGCTCGGAGACTATTACAGTGAGAAGGTTGTTAAATAGGAGGGACGGTCCACCACCATTATTGCCAGGTACAAGGATTTGGAGCATACTTTTGCCACTAAAATGTTGGCACTCTTTAAGCTCCGGCAAGCTTTTCTACTACTAGCTGTTTGTTATAGAGTAGCGCTACCCCCCTCTTTTCCCATCCTATCTATTGTGCCATAGGGCATTGTAGTCTATGGGTAGGGCTTCTACAGTATTTGGACATGAGCCGTCATCAAGACAGGTTTCTGTGACTACTAGGATGTCAGGAGCTTCCACCTGAAAGAGAGTGAAAATCTCTAAACTATGTTTCTGGAGGGAGTGTAAGTTGAGTACTACTGCCATTAAATCCATGAGGTTTCCTCACTCCATGCCTGCCCTTAGGTATATGGGGCTGGGTGGCCCTACTCTCTCCTCTCCCCTGTGAAGTAAGCACGTTCTCGGCTAAAAGAATGCCTTCTACCTGCTTCTCCATGGGGTGATCCCTGTGCTCTACTGCCCACAACTCCTCCGCCGAGTAGGATTGAATTTGACCAGGGGTCCTGCCTACTGGTCCCATTCAGGTGCGGACAGATACAGATGGGCTTGTTTTAGGCGCATCTTCAGTGTGCTAGTACTTCGTCCACTCCTGCCTGGCACATATGCACTCCCTCGCCCATCCCCACCAATCAGCCCTGCTGAGCAGCAGCGGTGGCCCCTGCAGCCAGCAGACCGTGTAGAGGTGGCGGCAGTGGTGTAAGATGGTCCTCTGAATTAAAATTCCAACAGGTTTGTGCCTACAATTCAACCAGATTTGAATCACAGTTCTAGATAAAACAAAGTGTACAGTTAAAAAAAGAATTTGTGAACAGATATTAAAAAATCACAGCTTTACTGCGCATGTCTCCACCACCTGGAGTAGTTAAATCGTGTCTCTCTTTATGCACTATGGAGTGCATGTAGTCCCTCTCTATTGCTCTGCTAAATTAATGGAGGCATGCTAGCTCAGCTAGCACCCTCATTGTACTCGTTAGCCATGCTTTGCTAAAGTAATTGAAAATTATCTTATTCCGATGGCCCTGCTCTTCTCCAAAATGTCTTTGTTGGAACGTCATCCTTTGCCCTGGGCACCCCCCAACTTTTTGCTGACTGGTACTGGTGGTACTCTGACTGACCCAGGGCTCTGCCTAGCCAGGTCCAGGGCCAGTGCTATGTTGAAAGAGACACACTTAGGATACATTGAAAACACCTGCATACAGTTGGGTACACTATGTGTTTGGGTAGCCCTATGATTTGCATGACATACCCCATAGGGCCCTAGTACATAATAGGGCAGAGGGATTGAAACTACATATCAGTCCCTAGTATATAATAGGTCATGGTAGTTAAGAGGCCATAAGCCCTTTCTGTATTTGCATATGTGCACTGCTATAGCCTAAGGTCAGTTTAAAAGTGGCTCTGTGTTGTAGGACTGCTTTTAAAAAGAATATTGTGCCCAAATTCTACTTTTGGGTTTGGGTCACTTAGTAATGGATAACTTACAATGGTTGTGCATATTATGTACCCCCAGGGTCTCCCCTAGGTGTCCCAGTGGTAGGGGGGCAAGTCGTTATAAGGAGGATCCTTATAGAATCTCATGGGGTTAAGTGAAATTGCAAATTGCACTCCCTACTTTGTAATAAAGTGCTGCCCAAAATCGACTTTCGTGCTAGGAGCACTGTGGAGGGAGGATCTGCAATATTTTTGCATATTCAGAACCCCTAAAGTCTCCTCAGGTGTTCCAGGGGCGGGGGTGCAGAAGATATGCAGGGTACTTATAAAGTATGTCTTTATAAGCCCTGGTGCTGGAAAAATGGCCCAAGTCATTCTTCCCATTTGCAAATCCCATGCCACATAGGTTAACATGGCAAGAAGTTATTAACTAACAACTCTTGATAGGAGAAGGCTAGAGATACCATTCAAAGACTTCCCTGAAAAGTATTAATAAACTCAACATTATCATATTGTTGAATATATCCTAAAATGTACAGACAAGAAGTTGTAAGACGTTCTTGTTTATAAGACAAGATCCAGCCTTCCATTGGTCTGTCCTGATTGGTCAGATTTAAGTGGATTAGCCAGGCTTCTTTGAAGAGGTGATAAAGAGCCCCTGCGGTTAATCATCTCTGCTGGTAGGGCAGTGTTTTGCCACACAGGAATGCCAGAGCATGGGGAGGAGTCGTAAACAATGGAATTCAAGGGAAGGGGACAACTCTGTTGCGTCCCGTATATGTGCCCTGATTTAGGCTTTACTAAAACATGCCCTTATATTGGCACAATTCACATTGCCCTTATTTAGGCATAACTTTCTCTGTCCTTATTTAGGCATGAGTCATGCACTCCAAATACAGGCATGGTCTTTCACCTACATCCGTCCATCCCATAGGTCACAACTAAGTTCTTAGAAACAGAACCTTAAGCTCTAGGGATTTTCCCCAGTACAGATTCATTGACTTCTCCTAGAAACTCATTAAATATGCATGAACCATTATTCCCCAGGGTTCATTCCTAATGTCTTCCTCTGTCCGACATGTCAATGCAATCCAGCCATAGCACGAGCTGAGTTTAAATATACCACCCTTTGCACATGCAAACCAGAGGAGACCTCTATTCCAGAAGAGCCTGTATTTCCCGGCCTGACACCCTGACACCCTGACCCGAGACGCTGTCATCTTGATTGCAGAGACTCCAGCTCGCAGTATTCTAACTTCCTTTGCAGGGTTTTAGAATTCAAGACCAGGAAAGAGATTCCACAACTCTCTCATTCTCAGGTATGGATATAACTAGAACCTAGAGCGATTCTTGGCATAACAAACTATAGCATACTATAGAATACCATCCTAGGGGAATATCGCACCTACTTCACAACCTGTCCTACACCTAGGTTAGGCAAATTTGGGTCGAAGAAGTTTGGGAGCATTCCATGAGTAATCGTACTTTTAGCAATACGTTTTTATGTATGCAAATGCATTTCATAAGTAGTGAACAATGCTAGAGCACTACTATTTCTTTGCGCTTGTAACACTGTGCATTTTATATCTTGCATACTGTCTTACAATTGGAGTAGCTCATATCTCTCACACGAGAAAAACGACTGTTCAATAAATACTTATTGAAACGCCCGTCTGTTATTTCTGTGTAACTCTGAGAAACTAAGCAGGCATGATTGGCTGAGCGAAACGTTATCTCATGTTTCCATGATTCTGAGGGATCAGGGTTGTCATGTTATGTGGTTGCCAGAAGCTATTCCCTTCTTGTCTTCAAGAAGTTTCTAGTGGTCCTGTGAGCTAGCTGGTACATGGTAAACAAGGTTAGCATACGCCAAACCTATAGTGTATGTTATCCAAAAGCACAGAGCCTATTTAAGGAAATAGGAACTACACTACATGGCGCTGCCAATGTTTGGTAAGGCATTTATTTAAACATTAGATTCTGAGTAACTCAGTTGTGCTGTTCTCAGAGACCCCTACTCACAAACTGCAAAGACGTTTGGAGTTTGTAGGGACAATGTCCGCCATAGCTGAGTAGGAAACATCCTATGTATTAGCTGTTGGTTCTTATCAATATTGAAGGATGTAGTGTTCCAAAATGTTGTGCACCTTATCTTGGTTTCCTTGAAACTAATTCCGTACTAAAAACAAAATGACTATGAATCCTGTAGACGCCAGGCAAGAACTCAAAACATGGAAGTTTCAAATAGGGATGAAACAGATGAGGATGTTACAATCATTCCTCCTAACATAAGGAAAGTTATCATTATCAAACGTACTAAACACGGCTTATCAGCCAGAGGTGGTAGAGTAGTCTTCCTTTTGGAGGCACATGAGGCACAAAGAGAGGTGTTCTATTTCTTGGCTACATTCCCAACAGACAATGAAGTAAAACACCATTTTCACTTCTACAAAGAAGATGAAGCCCCAGCAGAATATACTGCTTTTGGGGAAATTGAGGTTCTGCTCACTTACAAGGAACATAATATCTAGCTTAAAGGCGCTCTACAATGCATACAAAATAGAAACAGACTCGGTCCACTAGGTCGACCGGGAGCTGCATGGCCGATTCTAGCCCGCTACACACTTCATCCTGACATTGAAACAATGACACAAGGTGAAATACTCACTTCAAGGAGTTAATAAAAATATACAGACAATTAGTTCTATATGTCATGCGGACATTAAACGTCCAGCCATCATTGTTAATACCAACTCAAACTACTTATCAGGAGAACACACTCAAAATTACTCCACACACATTCATGCGTAAAATGCCCACAAAAAACGAACACATTTAATCCTGGATAGCTCAGAAATTCACACAACTCAAAGAAGTATTCCCAAATACTAGCTCTTATGAGAAACACAGAATTTTAACAATCAGTTTGCCAATGGTGAGCACCTCATGGGGCGCAATCTTTGCTGCCATATATACTAAAACTCATGGTATACCATCCTTAGCAGTGATACCAGATGGCTTAAGACAAATTTAAAATGAATATGGGGCTCTGAACTTTTGGATGAAATTACTGAACAATTTCAATCAGGTATCCATCAGGTATCCACCATTATATTATCCAATATTAAAGGGGAGGCGACATCAGTGGCGATCCGCCAGTGCTTGAGGGGTTTTGATTGAACAGAACAATAACAAGAGGTATCTAGAATAAGAGAAACATCATATGCAGAATTAGGCAGAAACAGCTTAGGTGATAAAGCTCTTAATCCACAGCTGTTGGGAATCCCTGACAAGGACACTGCAAAACAGAGCCCTACTTCTTCTAAAAAGAAGTGGGAAAATAACAAACAAAATGTTAAAAGTAACAGATCTCATTCCCGAGGTAGGTCTCCCCAAAAGGAGCCCTGTGAAAAGAGGTATAACCTCAGGAATATGGAAAATTTGAAGAAGCCTGACAGGTATCAGGATACTGATGCATATTACTGTCATTCCTTTCAGGTCTCATCAAAAACGTCCAAACGAGGAGGAAAGTCAGAACAAAAGGAGGAACGCACAAAGTCCAAAGACAAACAGCGCGTTCAGAAAAATAAAATCCAAACCTCAATTCAACAAAAAGAAGGTAGGAAGTCTACAAATCAGACATGCTGAAAATTCTGAGGACACCGATACTGATGAGGAATGGGCACAGGCGATGCTGGACAGTGCAGCAGAAATATCAATAGCTCGCTAGAAGCTGAAGTAATGTTTGGACGTAGTGGACTTGAATGAGTACATCACGGTAGAGACTGCTGATATAAGGGTTAGTGCTCCACACAAATTATATGAAATAACACTCCGGATGGAGGGAGACAAGCCCAGAAAAATTAAATGACTCTTTTGGGAAAGACTATCAAGAACTTATGATATCCTGCTAGCAGAAAGCGATTGGCCACTAGTATTCGTAAGGGAGTGCCCACATGGCGAAGACATAATTATGCCTTCCTTCTCCAACAACATTCCAATTCACCTAAAATACACATATGCCAGGAAATGGGCATTCACCCCACCACATAATACCACTAAAAAGTGAACCGACTGTACAGAGGCAGTATCCAATAAAGCAAGAAGCTAATAACAGGCCAAGGAAATCTTAAATCTACTTCAATACCAGGGATTTATTGAAACTTGCACCTCTTCAATGAACAATCCTTTGTCTCCTGTAGCAAAACCAGAGAATACTTATAGTCTACTTTTGGAGTAAAGACATTTGAACTTGTGTTCCAAAACATTTGCTGTGCAAAATGCCCATAGTGCAGCTTTAATGAATAACATATTGAGGAGAAATACAATACCACATTAGATATCTCAAACTGATTTTTCTGTCAAAATATAGCTCCTAAAAGCAGGTACTTAACGGAATTCTCAATAATGGGAACACAAGGCCAATTTAGTCGAATCCCCCAGGGGTATAAGTACAGCCCGGGGATATATTCAGCAAGGGTAAAAGAGTTAATACAGATTTATGATGATGAAGCATTTTTATATGTTCATGATATTTATCTGACAGATGATGACTTAAACAATCATTTTAACAGGGTGAGTACCATAATATTGGGCTTCGCCTCTAAGGGCTACAAACTCAACTTTAAAAAAATGAGAATTGCCCACCTAAATGTCCTATTTTTAGGATAAGAGCTTTCAAGTGAAGTCAAGTTCCTGGCAACTAACTTTTTAAGAATAAATATACTCCAACCTTCAAAATTGCTGAAAAACGTACAATCGATACTAGGTTTCCTGAATTTTGGCAAAACATACGTTTCGGTTATGCAGAAAGGGTTAACCCCTCTACGAATTAATAAACCTGATTTCTCAGCAAAACATTGGACACGGGAACAGACAGAAATCCTGCACTCACTTTAAGCAAACATGTTAGCTACTAATCACTTATAAACACACGTAAACATACTCAATTTGGGCGATCCGAATAATTCCAAGTCTAACATTTAATGAAGGCGAACCTGTACCAATTGCATACAAATCACACTTATACACAACAGCAGAAATGCCCTTCACTTCAACAGAAAAAATTCTGACAGAAGTACAGACCACTGTAGCAAGAGAAAAAGCACTGGCTCAGGGGAAACGCATCATTGTCGTTACTCCAGTACCAGCCTTAGAGGCTGTTATGAAATCAAGCATTCCTAATGCAAAAGCTGTACATCTAAGATGGATGAAATGGGTTAACTATCTTGCTGCAACGGATGTTGAATACAGATGTGTTCCAAATTCAAAAAAACAAGCATTCCTGCAATTAAAACAAGTATGTCCTCTGCCAAATGAAATCCTGCCTCTTGATCAATATGCATTTATAATTTACACTGACGGCTCAGTGCAACCCACAACATAAAGCAAGCAAGCCTACAGTGCTGCGTGCACAATTGTTAAAGGTTGCATGTGCAATAGTAAATTCTATCCCATGATCACATTAACTCAGTCTCTAGTAGACTGTACAACTCAACTAGCTGAATTAAAAGCATTTATACTGGCACAGGTAAGCATGGATCGTGAATTCCCCTTGCTCAGAGAGTGTGATTCATTTTACTGTGTTCGATCATTCAATGAATACTTACAGAATTGGGTTCAAAATGGATTTAAAGGTGGCACAATCAAGCACAAATTGCTTTGGGAACAAGTAGTTCCGTTGAGAAATGGACTACAAAAGACTCACGTGATTCATACACTGGAGTCATCAATGTGATGGCATTCATGTTGAAGGGAATTTATTGGCTGATAAAGTCGCAAAGGGAGTTGTTCGCATGGCTTCTGTAGCTCGTTAAAAAACGATAATAGACAGTGAGATATTATTGGCTGTCTATGCTTCAACCAAAGTCATTGGCGCAGAACTTCCACAGAAATTTCCACTCAAGTACTCATATATAATTGATACGAACAACGTTCCTTTTTCTTGAACCCCTGAAGTTGGGGAAAGAGTAATTCCAAAAATGGAACATAGATTAGGGCTAATCCTAGCAGCACCCGAGGGGATAGGCTCTGCTCATGCAGGTGTTTCTGCAACTGTTTGTTTACTAAAACAATGTTATTGGTGGCATGGCATGAGGAAACAAACCAAGAACTATATCTTGGATTGTGATATCTGCCAGCAAATGAAAGTCTCTACAGTGAAACGTCCCCCACTGACACCCTTGTTAATTTCAGACAAACCATTAGCCTGTGTTAATCTGGATCACTTTGGTCCCTTGCAAAGAGACGGCCATTATAAATACATAATGGTTGCAGTGGACTCCTGCTCAAGGTTCCTATGGATGTGGCCTCAGCACTCAGCTGACCCTCGTACTGTTATAAAAGATTTGCGACTATTTATCAGCACATACGTAGTTGGCACACTACATTCAGACCATGGCCCTGCGTTTAGCTCTGGGGCTTACAAAGAGGCCATGGCCAGTCTGGGTGTAGCATTGCAGTATTCCTCTCCATACTATCCTTGGGGAAATTTGGTTGTGGAAAAACCAGGACATAAAGCATTCTATAACAGCTAGGGTATAAGACTCGGGAGATGGCTGGGTAAAACATGTTTATCGGGTCCAACGTTCCCTCAATAACTTGCCAAGAGCTTCTTTGGGGGGGTCACTTCATATGAGGTCCTTTTTGGAACAGGAATGTGGGTACCTGATCTTGAATGTGAAGGCACAGTGGCGGATAACAAACCCTTTGATATCAAAGATGGCTTGGCTTTTTTATAGGAACTGAATGAACTAAGAATGAAACAAAGAGAAGTACTCCTGAAGCCAACCGCCAGTGGGGAAAAATCAGAAGTCCCCGCAAGGCCAGACTGGGTCCCAAAAGTTGGGGGTTCCATTCAAAGAGAAAATTGTGGCTTAAAAGGAATTTGGACCTTACTACAGAAAACCAGTACCTGTCTTAGCTGTCCAAGGAGCAAGAAAAGTAAGGGCGCTAGAGCGCTGTGAGGCTCCATCCCCGCCGAGTGGGGAAATATCCTTCATCTCTATCTTAAGCCACAACTACGAACATCCGACCTCACCAAAAGAGACCCGATTAACTGCTGATGCCAGTGATACCATCTTTGCACGACTAGCCTTGATTGCAGCAGATGCAGCGACCGCCGAAACTGGGCGCAGGCTGCCGCGGTCCGCACCTGGTGTCAGTCGGCAGTCGGGAAAGGCCGCAGCTGTATGGGCCCAGACACAGGAGGATTGAACGGCGGCCTACCACGATTCACTATCGCTGATACATGAACAACGCTTTGCGAGGTGAAAGACAGCACCTGGGGGCGAGAGATCACAAGCGCCACAGCATCACGACTTTTACCCCACACGGGCCTTTTTGCAAAAACTCTGCACCATTGGGACAAGCCACGTACCAGAGTAGGAGGTCAATGGCTGAGCAGAGACGCGTGAGTCAGAGGGAAGTCAGCGATGAGTGAAGACTTTCTGAGTGCCGAGAGCACACCCTGCACACCATTAAAACGTATACATTGCAAACCTGATCTATTAACCACAACATCTGCCCGGCAATTACCGCTGCGAGGAAATACCGCCATTTTAGGTTGACAAAAGCCCTATGGTCCGAGGTAGGAGCAACCATTCTTAAGCGCTAATTGCGATACTGTAATGCCTGCGAGCCCGCCAGTTAACTGTTTCCTGCATCAGGCGCCCTAGCAAGAACAGCACATAGCTACTGCACTCTGCCAGCAACGAGCTAAGTCCATTTTACAGGCGGCCGTTTTAGGTCATATGGACTGAGATATTGATCAGTGGTGCTCCCCACAAATGGGAACTTGAACCAACAATCCCCCTTTTGAAGAAGTGTGCCTCACGATTCATTACTTGATATCGATCTGCCCAATTGCTGCTTAATGCAATCCCGGGCGTCCCTGCGGGGTCCTTGTTGCATTGGACCCTTCTCACTGTTACAAGTACAAGCTCTTGTACGAGCATTTCACAGACATTGTGTGCACACACTTAGTGGGATCCACAGTGGAGGTCTGATAGCCGAGTGCACTGGCTAGGGCTTCGACCATTGCTACCTTGCACTGCGCTGCTGGTACTTTCTGCCAAGGCTTTCAGGTGGTGGGTTCCGCTTTAGGCTGCCTTGAGACACTGATCAGCGCCTGACCACTGACCGTGCCTTGTGTGTTCTCACCCCGCACTCTGGGTCTGCCCGCCTGCCTACATCATGTGTCTCACTGACACCAAACAAACTAAAATTACTTTTGAAGCGCGAAAAACACCCAGATCTAACTCGACGGACCATACAGACTCTGATACCACAGACACTCCAGAGGAGGACTGGAAAGAGCTCCTGTTTGGCATGAAGCAAAGCCTCACATCCACAGATGCTAAAATAGACACAATGTTAGGCGGATGGACTCTGCGGTTACTAAATTGGATCAACATGAGCAACGCCTTAAAGAAGCAGAAACCAGGGTGTCTGACCTGGAGGACGGCGCCACTGCAAGCAGGGGTCGGATATCACGGATGGATAGGCTGCTCAAGATCATTGCTGACATGAACGAAGACTTGAAGGCCCGCTCCTGGCGAAACAAAGTACGCATTTTTGGCCTAGCAGAATCAACCAATACAGGCCGTATGAAGGACTTCATTAAGAAGCTGTTTGCGAATCTGTTCAACAGGGACTCCTTCTCGTTGCATCTCATGGTGGAGAGGGCACATAGATCCCTGGCGGCTCGCCAACCCCGGGGGCACCACCACGTCCCGTGATAGTCCACTTTTTAAACTATCATGACAGAGATGCAGTCCTACGCCTGGCTCGTGAAAAGAATTGAGTTCACTATCAGAATAATACACCAGCGTTTTTCCCAGGTTTTACTCAATCAGTACAGGACATCAGACGAAAATTTGCTGCTGTCAAGAAAGAGCTATAGGTGCAGGAAATCCCCTACGCCATGATGTATCCGGCAAAAATGAAGATAACACATCATCCGAGATAGCACTACTTTTAGAACTTGCAGCAGGCTGAGGACTACCTCAAACAAAACCATCGTACAGCATCCGGGGAAGCGGAAGCACGTGGGCGCTCCAGATCCCAATCTCCTCTATCGAACCCAGATTGAGGCGCATCATTTACTGCAGAATATTTGTGACTCTCACTGGCGATCTTACTGGCGAAGAACTGGCCTACATCGCTGAAGTATTGACATAACTAATGGTTTGTAATATGTCCTGCTCGGCCACTTACCTCTGTCCCTCCACGGCTGCCCGTCTTCGCAGCGGAGTAGCAGGTGGGTGCAAGTATTGAGGAGAGTGGGTGGGTCGTGAGCCCCTAGTGATTTCCCTATGAGGGCGAACCCCCAAATTTCCACTAAGGAGGGAAAGTAATCGTTAAGTAATGGGATTTCTGTGGGTGCGGGGGATCAAATGCCCGGTAAGTTGGGGAAGCCGGTGTGGGTGGAGGGGGGATTTTCTACTACTGAAGTGATGCAAACAACTGTTTCAAAGATGTCAAGAACTTTGTGACTTGTCGGAGGAATGAAGGTACTGATAGGTCGTAAGCCCATAAGTGTACTTTCCTCTTGGGTGTTCTGTGGTACACAAATATTACTGAAAAAGTGTCTCAACCGTAGAGTTCTCATGAATTTGTAAAACAATTTTGTGGTATCCAATTCGTTGGTATGATATGTAGGTACAAAACGCATACCCTTTTGAAGAACTTTTTCTTGTATAGTAGTTAAAGGAATCTGTGAAATGTTAATGACTAGATTCTGTGGCTCCTGGTCGATTTGGCTGGTGGCAGCGAAGTGGCTTGTCCGTTGGGAACTCCTTGATCTACGGTTGGTACGGGGCCAACCTCTAAAAAAGACTCAGTTTCAATATTGGTGTCGGATGTATTCCTGGGTTCATTGGGAACCTTAGAAGTAAATGGTTGCTCAGATATCTTGGTACCTGAAGATGAAGGTTGTTATCTCAGTCTACCTCTAGGGAATTCTTTACGAGATGTATCCTCTGACGATGATGTGTCTGAACGAAAAATCAAAACAAGACTCACGGAACACCGTAGTAACATTCGTACAAAAAATTTGAAGTCCTGTGTTGTAGCCCATTTTGTTAAAAATGCTTACAATCCCAGCCAAATTCACTTCTTGATTTTAGAAGTTGTTGAGAAAACTACACACAAGGACAATAATAAACATTTGTTACAACGAGAATTATACTGGATACACCGTCTTCACTCTCTTCAGCCTAAAGGACTTAACGAAAGTCTGGAATTTAGTTGTCACCTATGATATATCTGGGGATTCATTGATTATTCTAGTATGATCTCTCTGTCTGTTTTCATGTCAGCTGGTTTGTTCCATTATTTTCTGTTTTCTGTTTACATCTATTCTTTTTTATCTAACTTCATCCACACCTAATTATTTACTTTTCTTTCCTTTCCTCTTTATTCACCCTTCTTTGCTTGGATTTTCATAATTGTATTACCCCATGTTTTCTTGTCATCTTCTTGCTTTTCTTTTTGAACCATTTTTCATGGCTCCACACTCTTTTCAATCTTCTTATTCTGCTCTCTTATCCATAAAGTACTATTGCTACATGCTATTTCTTGTTGAATATTTTTTGCTCTCAACTTTATTAAAGTGCATTTTGAACACTACTACGGGGTTGTTCCCTAGTTCACTATCTCCTCGATTCGGGCCTCTTTCTATGTTCACACTCAGCTTCCTTTTCTTAAGGAGCATGTGCGCATGCTCGGCGTCTTCCGGGTCTGCTGTTGACACGGACCAGGTCTTGCCCTGTTGATGTGTCTTTTTTCCTCTGTGGCATGTAAGTGTTCGCGCCACCCACCAGGCACGTTTGGACTCTTTTGGCACAGTTTATCATATCTTTACTTTCAGTTTCCGTCTGGGCTAAACGGTGTGTACGTTTCCATGTACACTACGTGCAACTCACATTTTCTATTTCGTTATGATTTTTTGTGCTGTTCCTTTGGGATTTCCGTCACATTCTGCACTGTGTTAACTACACGTAACCTTTTGTGTTCCGTCTGTTTCACCTTCCGCTAACTTTCTTCACAGTACCGTGGAGCCTTGTAATTTTGCTATCACCATCTTTATTACCTTGCGTTTTATTTCACCAGTTTTACACTTTATGGGACATTTGTGTAACTTACCTTCGTCATTTTCCTCCCTTTCTTTTGCACATACCAGGTTATGTTTAACCATTCGGGTGCCTACATCATAGCATTTTCTCTCTATGAATTTCTGTATTCCTACCTCCTTGTTATCAGCAATCTACATCAGTTTCTTTTTCACTTTCGACACACAGATTTCACCTGAAGAAGTGCAAATGCACGAAATGCATGGGGGATAATTTTACTACAGAGTATGAATTTATCGGACCATTGGATTTTTGTCATTAATGTGCTAAATATCACAATCATATGACATAATATGACGAATTGTGATATCTTTTGAACACGCAATGATCTAATCATTAAAGATCATAATCTTTCTCATCACAATTGAAGTACTTGTATATATTCATGCACGCGCTTCAGCGCATCAAGAGTGCCCAGGGGCTGCCCTTACTCGTTGTAAGGTTCTCTTTGTTATAACTGTCTAGCACTTCACGAACCAGGAGGTGATCACTCTGAGCCCCTATAAATAATTTTACCTTCATTTAACACCATTGAATTGCTTTTTTATACTTTGGAGTGCAGCGGCTTTCACCTAGTTTAAGTACAGATTATAAGAGAAGTAGGAATGTTGGATAACGCACATGATCTTAATAGATTGAAGGTGACATCTTGGAATGTGTGGGGTCTGAATAACCCTAGGATAAAAAGGCAGATCCTAGGTTAACTAGATAGACACCACATCACAGTCGCTCTGCTACAGGACACACACTTGAATCCCGGAACTACACCCCAGTTTGCTTCGAGATGGGCCTCATACCGTTGATTTGCATTATATTCGGGATACTCCCAGAGAGTACAAAAAAAGTAGTTGATGGACAGAATGCAGAACAATGTCATACATTGCCCCCAGTACAGAGATCTTGGCCTAAAACCATTGTTTTTTGCACTCCACACCACCCCAGTTCAGACATGGCCATATGTAAATCAGCCTTGATCCTGTGCCTCATGGGAACAGTCCAGCCCGAACTGCCAAGCCATGTCTTTCCTGGACCAGAATCAAGCATCCTAAGACTGGTTTCTGGCTATCAGCCGTCTTCAGCAAGGATAGCTTGACTCCAGTGGTGTGGAGAGCATGGGACTCACTTCTGAGCATACCCATCCCACTTGGGGTGACAAATACAAAACAACAGTTGATGGACAGAATGCAGAACTATGTCATATATTCTCCCCAGTACAGAGATCTGGGCCTAAATCCATAGTTTTTTTGCACTCCAAACCACCCCAGTGCAGACATGGTCATTTGCAAATTAGCCTTGACCCTGTGCCTCATGGGAACAGTCCAGCCCGAACTGCCAAGCCATGTCTTTCCTGGACCGGAATCAAGTATCCTAGGACCGGTTTCTGGCTATCAGCCGTCTTCAGCAAGGATAGCTTGACTCCAGTGGTGTGGAGAGCATGGGACTCCCGTCTGCGCATACCCATCCCACTTGGGGTGAGAAATGCAAAACAACAGTTGATGGTCAGAATGCAGAACAATGTTATACATTCACCCCAGTACAGAAATCTGGGCCTAAATCCATCGTTTTTTTGCACTCCACACCACCCCAGTCCAGACATGGCCATATGCAAATCAGCCTTGACCATGTGCCTCATGGGAACAGTCCAGCCCGAACTGCCAAGCCATGTCTTTCCTGGACCGGAATCAAGCATCCTAAGACTGGTTTCTGGCTATCAGCCGTCTTCAGCCAGGATAGCTTGAATCCAGTGGTGTGGAGAGCATGGGACTCACATCTGAGCATACCCATCCCACTTGGGGTGACAAATGCAAAACAACAGTTGATGGACAGAATGCAGAACAATGTCATACATTCACCCCAGTACAGAGATCTGGGCCTAAATACATCGTTTATTTGCACTACACACCACCCCAATTCAGACATGGCCATATGCAAATCAGACTTGACCCTCTGCCTCATGGGAACAGTCCAGCCCAAACTGCCAAGCCATGTCTTTCCTGGACCGGAATCAAGCATCCTAGGACCAGTTTCTGGCTATCAGCCGTCTGCAGCCAGGATAGCTTGACTGCAGTGGTGTGGAGAGCACGGCCACCAGCTGCTGCGTGTGCCCCAGCGCCTTGCCCTCTGCCTCGCTGCCTGCCTCGCTGCCAGCTGTCTCGGCTGTTGTTTGTTTTGGTTTTTGCCTTGTTTTGTTCGCCATTTGTGCCTGTTTTTCTGTTATATTTTCTGCCCGTGTTAGCGTTGTGTTGTTCATTTGTGCCTGTATTTTTATCTTTTTTTGCCCGTGTTAGCGTTTTCCTTCCTGTTTGCCCGCCTACCTCGCCGCCCTCCGCCTTCCATCCCCGCTCCCCGCTCCCGCCACCACCGCTGACCCCGCCCCTTTTTTTCTTCTGTTCCCACCCCGCTCCCGCCTCCCAGCTGCTCCGCCCACCCGCGCACTTCGCCTTATATGGCGACCGTGCGAACGTGCAGCGGTCACGTGCAGCGGGCGCGCCGATTGTGCGCCGAAGGCGCGCCAACGGTAAGCCCGTCTACGCCCGTCCGCGACCGGATCGCGACCAGCGCCAGGACCCCTGGCCTACGACGACCCCGACCTACCCGCATGACGTACTCCGCCGCCACCCTCATCGCACTCAATACCGGCCGACTCCCAGATTGCCACCAAACCACTCCACGACGCACCCACGGACCCTTCAGCTGCCACGCCTGCAAATTCACCTGCATCCGGACCTGCCTCGCACCAGCACCCGCCAAGTCGAACACCAGCAGCACCCACCTCAAGTGCATCCTGCTCAACACCCGCTCCGTCCACAGACACGCCATCGAACTCTGGAACCTTCTAGACGCCACAGCCCCTGACGTTGCCTTCCTCACGGAGACCTGGATGAACGCCTCTTCAGCTCCCGACATCGCCATCGCTATCCCAGAGGGCTACAAGATCGTCCGGAGGGACCGCAACGCCAACCAGATGGAAGGAGGCATCGCCATCATCCACAGGAACACCATCCGTCTCACGACCAGCACCGACAACACCCTGACCAGCGCCGAACACCTGCATTTCCAGATCCACACCAACCCGAACACCACCCTCAGAGGCACCCTGATCTACCGACCTCCGGGACCACGCACTCAATTCAGCGAGGACATCGCCGACTTCGTCAGCCCGCATGCCCTCCCCTCCGCTGACTACATCCTCCTGGGGGACCTCAACTTCCATCTGGAGAACAACAACGACCGCAACACCAGCACCCTGCTCGACAACCTCGCCAATCTTGGACTCAAGCAACTGGTGTCCACCCCCACCCACCTCGCCGGACACACACTCGACGCAGTCTTCTCTTCCAGCACAGACGTCGACTTCAGCCACGCCACAGAGCTACAATGGACGGACCACAGCTGCGTCCACTTCACCTTCAAGAGAACGACGACCCACCACCACCAGCAACAGGCCGCCCGCAGAAGCTGGAACAAGATCACAGCAGACCAGCTCGCTACCTCCCTGAGCCAGCACCCTCCTGCCAGCTCAGCGAACCCCAGCCAGGCCGCCGACAACCTCACGAAGTGGATCAGCATCTGCGCGGACGAGCTCGCCCCGCTGAGGACCCCGCCCAGCAGACCCGGCAGCAAGAAAGCCCCTTGGTTCACCGACGAACTCAAGAGCTCCAAGAAGAACTGCCGAGCCCTCGAGAAAGTATGGAGAAGGGAACCTACACCGGACAACAGGACCTCCTTCAAGCTTGCCACCCGGAAGCACCACCAGCTTATCCGCGCCGCCAAGAAAACAGCATTCAAGGACCAGTTGGACAACAACGCACACAACTGCAAGGAACTCTTCAACATCGTGAAAGAGCTCTCCAACCCCAGCGCAGGAAACAACGACATCACCCCATCGCAAGACCTCTGCAACTCCCTCGCTTCATACTTCCACAACAAGATCGCGGACATACACAGCAGCTTCAACAACCAACCAACGCACACCATGACCTAACTACCACCCCCCACCACCACCCTCCACGCCGGACCCCGATCAGCACCGAAGACACCATCCGCACGATGAACTCCATCCACTCCGGATCACCGACCGACCCCTGCCCTCACCACGTCTTCAACAAGGCCGACGCTGTCATCGCACCCCACCTGCGAGACATCATCAACACCTCCTTCGACACCGCCACCTTCCCTGAGAGCTGGAAGCACGCCAAACTCAGCGCTCTACTCAAGAAACCAACAGCGGACCCCACCGAACTCAAGAACTACCGCCCCATCTCGCTCCTCCCGTTTCCAGCCAAAGTCATCGAGAAGACCGTCAACAAGCAGATGGCCGCCTTCCTCGAGACAAATGGATCCCTCGACCCCTCACAGTCCGGCTTCCGAGCCAATCACAGCACCGAGACCGCCCTCATCGCCGCCACCGATGACATCCGTGCCCTGATGGACAACGGAGAAACAGCGGCCCTCATCCTCCTAGACCTCTCCGCGGCATTCAACACTGTCTGCCACCGCACCCTAGTACAGCGCCTCAGCAACATCGGAATCCAGGACAAGGCGCTGGAATGGATCATCTCCTTCCTCAACGGAAGAACACAGAGAGTCCGCCTACCACCGTACAAGTCAGAGGCCTCCGAAGTCATCTGCGGCGTCCCTCAAGGATCATCTCTGAGCCCCACCCTCTTCAACGTCTACATGAGCCCCCTCGCGGCCATCGCACGCAAACACAACCTCAGCATAATCTCCTACGCCGACGACACCCAGCTGATCCTCTCCCTGACCAACGACCCCGCCTCCGCCAGAGCCAACCTGCACGAAGGGATGAAAGAGGTAGCCGAGTGGATGACGACCAGCCGCTTGAAACTAAACTCTGACAAGACGGAGGTCCTCATCCTGGGCTCTTCACCCTCCACCTGGGACGACTCCTGGTGGCCTCCCGCCCTGGGCACCGCACCCAAACCGACAGACCATGCACGCAACCTGGGCTTCATCCTGGACTCCTCCCTCTCCATGAACAGGCAAGTCAACAACGTCTCCTCGGCGTGCTTCAACATCCTACGCATGCTACGGAAGATCTTCTGGTGGATCCCCACCGAGACCAGGAAGACCGTCACCCAGGCCCTCGTCACCAGCCGACTGGACTAGGGCAACGCCCTCTACGCCGGTACCACCGCCAAGCTCCAGAAGAGACTCCAGCGGATCCAGAACGCCTCAGCCAGACTCATCCTCGACATCCCACGAACCAGCCACATCTCCGGACATCTGAGAGACCTTCACTGGCTCCCCGTCAACAAAAGAATCACCTTCCGCCTCCTCACCCACGCACACAAAGCCCTACACGACCCAGGCCCGAGCTACCTCAACAGCCGGATCAACTTCTACGCTCCCAAACGCCACCTCCGATCAGCCAACCACGCCCTCGCCGCCGTCCCCCGCATCCGAAGAGCGACTACAGGAGGAAGGTCCTTCTCCTACCTGGCCGCCAAGACCTGGAAGTCCCTCCCGACCGACCTGCGCCTGACCCAAGACCACCTCTCCTTCAGGAAGAAGCTGAAGACCTGGCTGTTCGAGCAGTAGCGGCACCCCCCCCCAGCGCCTTGAGACCCTACGGGTATGTAGCGCGCTCTATAAGTGTCATTGATTGATTGATTGATGGGACTCACGTCTGAGCATACCTATCCCACTTGGGTTGACAAATGCAAAACAACTGTTGATGGACAGAATGCAGAACAATGTCATACATTCACCCCAGTACAGAGATCTGGGCCTAAATCCATCGTTTATTTGCACTCCACACCACCCCAGTCCAGACATGGCCATATGCAAATCAGCCTTGACCCTCTGCCTCATGGGAACAGTCCAGCCCAAACTGCCAAGCCATGTCTTTCCTGGACAGGAATCAAGCATCCTAAGACTGGTTTCTGGCTATCAGCCGTCTTCAGCCAGGATAGCTTCACTCCAGTGGTATGGAGAGCATGGGACTCACGTCTGAGCATACCAATCCCACTTGGGGTGACAAATGCAAAACAACAGTTGATGGACAGAATGCAGAACAATGTCATACATTCACCCCAGTACAAAGATCTGGGCCTAAATACATAGTTTATTTGCACTCCACACCACCCCAGTTCAGACATGGCCATATGCAAATCAGCCTTGACCCTCTGCCTCATGGGAACAGTCCAGCCCGAACTGCCAAGCCATGTCTTTCCTGGACCGGAATCAAGTATCCTAGGACTGGTTTCTGGCTATCAGCCGTCTTCAGCAAGGATAGCTTGACTCCAGTGGTGTGGAGAGCATGGGACTCCCGTCTGCGCATACCCATCCCACTTGGGGTGAGAAATGCAAAACAACAGTTGATGGACAGAATGCAGAACAATGTTATACATTCAACCCAGTACAGAGATCTGGTCCTAAATCCTTGCATTCCACACCACCCCAGTTCTGACATGGCCATATGCAAATCAGCCTTGACCCTGTGCCTCATGGGAACAGTTCAGCCCGAATTGCCAAGCCATGTCTTTCCTAAACCGGAATCAAGCATCCTAGGACCCGTTTCTGGCTATCAGCCGTCTTCAGCCAGGATAGCTTGACTCCAGTGTTGTGGAGAGCATGGGACTCACATCTGAGTATACCCATCCCACTTGGCGTGACCAATGCAAAACAACAGTTGATGGACAGAATGTAGAACAGTGTCATACATTCACCCCAGTACAGAGATCTGGGCCTAAATCCATCGTTTTTTTGCACTCCACACCACCCGAGCTCAGACATGGCCATATGCAAATCAGCCTTGCGGAAATTCTTGAACTTAGATTTGCAAATTAGACGAAATCATGGAAGCCAAAATTCTGATGAAATCGGGACGGGCCCCGGGATCTGTCGGGCTACCGATAACATTTCATAAAACATTACCTGCTGGGTACTCTGGGGTACATGGGGATGCCTATCACCTTCATCCACTGAGTATAACAGCTATATATCCAACCAATAGCTTGAGTACTTTTCAATGGTGCCCAGTCCTCCGCCTTCACTATCTCCAGAAGCACACGGCAAGGCTGTCCATTATCCCCAATGTTATTTGCTCTGGCCATTGAACCCTTAGCTACAAAACTTCGGCAACACCATAATGATAGGGCACTGATCTACCCAACTAGACAACTTCTTATCTCCCTATATGCAGACGATATGACACTGTATGTCAAGAAGCCGCAAGACAATCTCAACCCAGTGTTACGGGAAACCACTAAATTAGGCGCCATATCCGGAATACAAATAAATTGGTCTAAATCCCCCTTACAGATAATAACCTGCCGCACCAATTGGACTAGTCTGGGAAACTGTTGAGCGAAAATACCTGGGCATACTTATCACCAGAAACGGGGACAACCTGATGAGAATAAATTATGGCTCAGCCATAGATAAGATAACTGACACTATCAGCTAGTGGGTATGCTTCTACTCTTCATGGTGGGGGGATCTCTCTTATCAAAATGGTATTGCTGCCAAAACTGTTATACCTTTTCACACCACCCAGGAAGTTTTTTCTTTACTACACTCAAGACTCAACTTATGAGGCTTATATCGGGTGGGAAGCAGGCACAACTCAACCTGTCTACGCTGATGCTACCATACCATCAGGGAGGGTATGATGTTCCCAATTTAGAGTTCTATTATTTTTGTGCACAGGCCCACTTCGCAACACATTGGTTCCATTCACCACCCTTTATGCCTAATTTGGCGATGGAAAATGGGTATATGACTCAGACACCCCCGATAAGCTATCTTTGTACAACAGTGAAGGAGCGGGAATGTGACCCGTCCATCGTAGAATGCACTATTGTAGCATGGCGGCAGCTTGTAGTCCCCTAGGAGGCCAATGTTACAAAACCTTTGCTACAAGTTACTTATGAGGGGATATATCAGATGATGCTGGAAGTTCTTGGCTATCATACCTGGGGAGACCTTTATATAGGGAATGAATTCTGCACCAAGGAACACATTTTTGGAGCATGCATTGCCATTGACACATTTATGAACACTCATCTCCAGCAAAGTGTGAAGGCTGCAACCCGTACCTTGCCCCAAGAGACAGATACACTTGCACCTTTGCAAGCCTTGCTACATGGAGAGGCTCACGCCATGTCATATCCCTCTTGTATAAACATACACAGAATGCACAACCTACTTATACTCTACGGGCCAGGCGGGAATGGGGGAAAGATCTAAATGTCCCGTTAACGGATGACCAATGGGAACTTAGCTGTACGCAGACAGAAGTAATTACAGGCAATAGTAGGCTACGCCTCATTCATTTTAAATTCTTGCACCGCTTGTATCACACCCAGACTAAACTACACAGATTCCACCTCAGATACGATGACAAATGTGCGCAGTGCGGGAGGGAGGGGGCAGACGTCCTGCATTTAGCGGGACCTGCCCCCGGGTTGCAGAACTGGACGCAGACTTTTGAAGGGTTGTCAAACATGATAGGAGCCCAGCTGACCCCATGCCCACTTGTAGCCATTTTGGGTTTATCTCAGGAAATAAACACAGTGCACAAAAAGTTTTTGGCAATCGGTTTATTACCCCAACTGCAGGTAGAGTGCAGGTGGGGAAGGGGCCAGACTCCCAAGTTCAAAGACTGGATACAGACTATAACTACTTGGCAAGATCAAATGCATTAATATGCAGAACCTCCTATCTTCTCATGCAAGAATACAATCCTACGATCTCCTGAGGCGGAAGCCATCATTTTTAAAACTTTTGTGAAAATGTACTTGTTCTTATTTGCACGTTCTCCCCCTGGGCACCATATTCCAAGAGCTATTGTACTTGGACAACCCGCACAGCAGATATTAGCGCTGTTACGGGCTTCAAACAAACATTGCCGCCATCACCGCGCACATCAGGCCACGTCCACTATGGGGAGGCCACGCCCCCTGCCTACGATATAAAAAAGCGCTGAATACAAGCGTTTTTGGATACAAATCCTACCATCTCCTGAGGCGGAAGTCGGGAGGATACCTGCCATTATTTTTAAAACTTTTGTGTAAATTTACTTGTTCTTATTTGCACGTTCTCCCTCTGGGCACCATATTCCAAGAGCTATTGTACTTGGACAACCCGCACAGCGGATATTAGCGCTGTTACGGGCTTCAAACAAACATTGCCGCCATCACCGAGCACTTCAGGCCACGCCCACTATCAGGAGGCCACGGCCCCGCCTACGATATAAAAAAGCGCTGAATACCAGCGTTTTTGGATACAATCCTACCATCTACTGAGGCGGAAGCCAGGAGGATACCTGCCATAATTTTTAAAACTTTTGTGAAAATGTACTTGTTCTTATTTGCACGTTCTCCCCCTGGGCACCATATTCCAAGAGCTATTGTACTTGGACAACCCGCACAGCGGATTTTAGCGCTATTACGGGCTTCAAACAAACATTGCCGCCATCACTGAGCACATCAGGCCACGTCCACTATCGGGAGGCCACACCCCCGCCTACGATATAAAAAAGCGCTGAATACAAGCGTTTTTGGATACAATCCTACTATCTCCTGAGGCGGAAGCCGGGAGGATACCTACCATAATTTTTAAAACTTTTGTGAAAATTTACTTGTTCTTATTTGCACGTTCTCCCCCTGGGCACCATATTCCAAGAGCTATTGTACTTGGACAACCCGCACAGCGGATATTAGCGCTGTTACGGGCTTCAAACAAACATTGCCGCTATCACCGAGCACATCAGGCTACGCCCACTATCGGGAGGCCACGCCTCCTACGTCCCCTGCCGGCATCGCCCTACGCCTATAAAACATGTGTATTCCTAGGACGCGCAGAGGACGAGCGCAGCGGGAGCGCCTAAGGCAAGCCCGTCTGCGCCCGTCCGCGCCGGGACCGGGCCCAGGGCCATGCCCCCTGACCAAACATACGTAGATAGCAGAAGACAAATCTAATCTAGCCAGGAGATTCTAGCATTGAGACCTCATGCCACATGCAACCCGATGGATCCACATAAGACACGTAAGACATGTCTAACCTGCTCACGAACATTTGCCTCTTCACAGATTAGAGATCTTAGTACAACATATCACAAACCTCAAATAACAATTTACAGAAAATCATCCATTAAAGCTGGTCTCATAAATGTCAGATCTATGGTCAAGCATAATGTTCAGACAGCTGAACTAATTGAAAGCCAAAATTTGGATCTTCTGTTTGTAACCGAAACATGGGCAGATGAAGCATCAGACCCAGATCTGACCCTAGCAATCCCAGAGGGCTTCTCCATCTACAGAGCAGACAGGAAAATAAAACGAGGAGGAGTGTAATATCCTAGTTAAAATGCCTTACATGCTTTTCACCCTCCACTGTAGAATTCTATAATATTGATGTCACTTAGAATGTTGGGACATGAAGTGGACAGTTGGAGAAGGGCTGAGAGCCTTGCTGGCTGCTCCTGGTGGGGCTGATAACATCTGTACTTCAAAGCTGTAACTATCTTGAATAAATCCTCTTGAAACATCACAACAGCGTGGACCTAATTACTACATATTTTATGGCGACGAGTTGGAGACCTTCCCACGCAAGAAGCCTGAAAGAAGTGGAAATGTTTCCCTCAACATGTTGGGTAGAAGCTACCACAGGCAGCAGACGTCTGGCACAGACGTCTGGCACAGCCAACAGTAACAAGACAAAAGAAACAGGAGCAACAAGATGAAACTAAGAAAATCAAGATACCTCAAGGTAAGGAGCCACAAAGGGAACATAAAAAGCACACCATGAAGCCCCACCAGTGTCCATCAGACCGGACGGCCCCTGCCCAAGCGTGCTGCATGTGGTTCACCTGGGGTATATGGACATTAATTGCGAATTCATCAGAAGTGAGCGTAATTAATTTAATGGCATTTGGCTCTTGTAAATCTATTCAAACCTGCGAATTGACATTTTTAAGGAGAGATTCTGCGCCAGCTAAAGCGTGCTGTACTTCACACCAGACAACCGCCACACAAGTGTGCTACTCACAGTCTAGAGAGGCCTATGATGCAGTTCAGACAGAACCCATATGTACAGTGGGCCTTCTCATCTGCCTAAGCGTGTACAGAGTGAGACTGTTTTATTTTTGGCAACTGCGCAGTTTGTTTTCATATTTAGTCTGGCCATTTATGATCCTACACAATTTGACAAAGTGAATCAGAAACGTCGCCAACCACAAACTCTTACAAACAGCAAGCAAAATGATTTTTTCACTTTCTGAAGGAAACGTATCTGGTTTTACCATGGACTAAATTATGGATAATATCCGGAATATTTTTCTTTCTTTTCTGGTTAGGTTTAGTAATGACTATTAGCATGCTTGTAAATGGCAAATACATTCGTCTAGAATCTGCAAGTAAAGATGTGAACTTAATATTGAAACCACACAAATTATCTCATTGTGAAGAAAGAGACTTGTCTGCAGTAAACATCACAGCCGTGCCAATACCCAATGGTTTAGTATGGGACAAAGTCGATTTCGATATTTTGGGCATGACTGATCTTTTGAAAATTCTACACCTGTTTAAAATTTCATTAAGTGATTTCATTATCTCCAGGACCTATTCTGATGTTTGGGACTTCGAAACTGTCAGTAATATTATATCGGATCTAGAAAAAATATCTGCTGCATTTTCTAATAGTGAAAACTTGGAAGGTTCACCAGAGTATGAACAAACGTACCATTATATTCATTATGGTCATTTTTTTTGCATAGATCTACAATACCTAGAAATGTGTTTATGTATAATCAATGGGAACATTGCCCAACACCATCAACAGATAGTTCAAAAACATATGGAAATAAGTTTCCATATTTTTCAGGATTCAATACAACAGATCTAGGTTCCTATTATGTTAAGAATGTGAACCAAACTGCTCAGAAACAAATGTTAACTAACACCAAACAGATCTATTCTGCTGCCTTTTAATGCCCAGCTGTCTAGACAAGGGTTTGACTTTTGGAATGACACTGTTGATACAAAATCTGTCTGTGGTTCTAGAGACTGGCAGGTGCAGGGGACTGAAGCATTCTTTAGAACCTGACTCTTCCCCAAGCAAATAATGTTTTTGAATGATACCGTGCAACAAACATCTTGCCTTGGACTAGCCAAGATCAAAGACATGAACATATCTTATGTACCAACACCTGCTAATACCAAAATCAATAGTACTACAGATGAGGCAGCCACCATAGACAGCATCCTACTGTACAACAGAACAGCCCCCGATTGGGAAAAATAGCTAATCTGGCACTTAGACACTAACATTTGTCAAGAAAGGTTCCTGAATACAACACAGGGATTTACTATCAACAGGCTAGATCCCCGTTACATACAGTGACACAATATAGTGTAGGGAAAGTGTGCCTTGATTGGCTACAGACATCCTCGATAGACCAAGTGAAACAACACTTATCTTTACTTGAAAGAAGATGCAGACTTTAGGGATTTCTTGCTAGGACCAAGAAAACCACGACAAAAATGTTTCATAAATGCCGGCATTTATACAGCCTATAATGAAGTTTGGGAAGTTTCACAGGCAGAGGCCGCAGAGGATACGTGAAATCGATCCAATTAATTTAGAGAAATCTCTCTCAGTTGTTGACAATGGTTTAACAACTTTGTCATCCAGGATCTATTCTCTGGGCAACATTGTATCCTCTGCTATTGACATACTAAAACAGGATTTAGCCGTGTTACAACAAGGCATGTTACGTTCGGAAATGTTATTAGTCTGGACACTACAATCATAGTGTGCAGGCTATGTGCCTTGGCATTTTATCAACATGGCCTCTTTCTTTTCGGAATACAATCTCATAAACAGATCGAAATGGCACAAAGGGGAGCAAAGTATACAATGATGGGTGTTGAAAAACTGATAAATGTAAATGTAAATGTAAGGTGTTTTGTAGCGCGCTCAATTACTACCGGAGTATCCTGGCGCGAATGACCGCTGGGGAACCCGTCCTGGCTTTCCCTGTGAGATGGTCCCATGCTGGGTATCTCCAAGGTGAAGCCAGGCATCCCCGGCGTCTGTGGGGGGCCGTTGTAGCGATGAGGCAAGCTTAATGCCCAGAGTTACCGAGTGTGATCACTGCCCAAAGTGGGCACCGAGGTGAGAATTATCAGTCCGCTGACCCTGGTCCTCGACCCTGCCGCGTCGGGAATCGAACCCTGGTCCCGGGCCGTTCTCAGCCTCCGGGTCTGCCGCCTCTAACCAGTGAGCCACACCTCGCCTGATAAGATTACCATTCACGGTAGCAGAAAAAACAGCTACAGAATGGCTCATCCATGGCCATACAAATTTGCCAGTCACTTCTTTCCAATTTCACTATTGCCATATACAATAGCAGGCAGGCAAATATGAAAGGTTGGGTAAGGAATACATTAAGAGTGTCCTGGGAAATACCTTACAACTACAGATGTTGGAATGGGGGACGTGAAGTGTTTCTTAGTGGTAAAGCCTGTGAAAATGCACTGAGCAGTTCACTTATATGTCAAGTAGTTTATTTAAACAGGGCATTCAACAGTTCTGTGGCAAACTTCTTCTGCCACCTGCAAGGCAGTCCAGCCGCCGTGATTAATCTGACATTCGGCCTGGTCTCTAATGGGAGTTACTTAATGTTGAATGATCTAGGTTGCTGTAGCATGCTACCAGGGATCCCGCATCTAGTAACGGTCAATGCCAGGGTTACTTGTTGTATGCAAGTATTGTTTCCACTAGCAAACACAGGCAGGGAGTCGGCACTTTGGCCTTCGCTGAATGTTTCTTTTATATGTTTTCGCTAAGCAGAATGAACGCCATGCTTTTACAAAGAAATGTACCCTTAAACTCCGCCCGAGAGACATCTGATTTTCAAGTTGCAAGGACTGCGGCTCAGATACAGGCTCTGATAGTTCGAAACTGCCCTATACATTTCGCAGAAATGATGGGATGTATCTTTAACATGTCTGATATGAGCGGAATTTTACATGTATTTAAGACCATAGGTTCAGGACTCTTAAACACCTTCCAGACGGAAATCATTCCAAACTTCGTGCATTCGGTGTTTGGTGGTCTGCCTTTAACTCTTGCAATAGCTGCAGGAGTACTTATTCTATTCCTACTGCTATGCTATGGACGGCCTTGCAATGGGCATCACTCCCAGTTACATTGTGAAGGATCTCCTGGAACGAAAGTGCTGACAGCACATAGTACAGCTCCTGGGCATTCCTCTCTTATGGGAACTTAATAAATCATGGTTCCAGACCTTCAGACCAGTTTGGCTTGACTGTATCTTACCTGTTCTACGCTGCCTGTTTTGCAGTGAAAAATGTGTGCTGGACATCTATCTAACACATCCATCGGTCATGCCAACCAATATCAATACTTTTCTGGACCCAGGAACGGCCCATGCTCTGTATTGTCAGCAGCGGCTCCTGATACTGATGATGGCATTCATTGAAACCTCTCAGTCGCAGTCTGATCCTGCTGATGTACGAGAGGATTCAACAGGCACACAGGAGACAAGGAACACACAACTTGCTACAGCATCAGCTGTAAGTGACGATTCTCATCTTTGTGCAATAGATCTACTGAACGAGGTGCTCCAACTGTCCCCGGCAACAGTAGACGATCTTATGTCTACAGCAGCAGATGACTTCATGTTTACACCCAACCTGGACTCTGACTTTTGAATTGGTTCACAGTGGAAGCTTGGAAGAAATGCATTTGGCTACCATGTTTTTCATAACAAACAGAACGAAACTTGGAACATTCCCCAAGTTGACAAACCTTTTTAAACTTTTCAGTTACATTGCATTTCTTACTGCTTACAGTAAAATAATTCCTATAAAATGAACTGCCTTTACCTTTTCTAAAAAGAACTTTTCTAAAAAGCACAATTCTAGAAGCACAAGTCTAGAAATAATGCCCTGTTTTTCTACAAATTCCATATTTTATGAACATGATTCAAAGGGATTTTAGAATATTTAGCAAAACTATTATAGCCACTGCTTTTTCCATGTATAAGTCAAATTTTGACATGTTTAATAGAACTTTTCAGGCTGATTTTAGAAATGTTTTTAAATGAATGTTTTTACATATGCGGTGCTCATTTTTATGTTTAACAATTAGTAATATCGTTCTTCGAAAGTGGAGTGGGTGTTGTGTCCCATATAGGTGCCCTGATATCGGCTTTACTAAAACATGCCCTTATATAGGCACAATTCATGTTGCCCTTATTTAGGTATAGCGTTCTTAGTCCTTATTTAGGCATGAGCCATACACTCCAAATACAGGCATGGTATTTCACCTACATCCGTCCACCCTCTAGGTCAAAACCAAGTTCTCAGAAACAGACCCTTAAGCTCTAGGGATTTTCCCTGGCACAGGTTCATTGATTTCTCTTAGAAACTCATTAAATATGCATGAACCATTATTCCCCGGGGTTCATTCCTGACGTCTTCTTCTGTTCAACATTACGTCAATGCAGTCCAGCACCTTCTGGGTATTAATATGCCCATGCAAACCAGAGGAGACCTCTATTCCAGAGGAGCCCGTATTTCCTGGCCTGATGCACTGACCAGAAATGCTGTCATCCTGCATGTAGAAACTACAACTCGCAGGGCTCTAACTTCCTTTGCGGTATGTTAGAATTTGAGACCAGGAAAGAGATTCCACAACTCTCTCATTCTCAGGTATGGCGATGACTAGAACCTAGAGCGATTCTTGACATAACAAACTATAGCATACTAGAGCATACCATCTTAGGGGAATATCGGACCTTCTTCACAACCCGCCCTACACCTAGGTTAGGCACATTTGGGTAGAAATAGTTAGCGAGCATTCCATGGGTACTCATACTTTTATCAATATGTTTTTATGTATACAAATGTATTTGATAAGTAGTGAACAATACTAGAGCAATACTACTTGTTTGCGAATGTAACACTGTGCATTGTATATCTCGCATACTGTCTTACGATTGTAGTAGCTCAGATCTCTCACACGAGAAAAACGACTGTTCAATAAGTACTTATTAAAAAGCTTGTCTGTTATTTCTGTGTAACTCTGAGAAACTAAGCAGTCATGATTGGCTGAGCAAAACATTATCTCATGGATCAGTGTAGTCATGTTATGTAGTTGCCAGAAGCTATTCCCTTCTTGTCTTCAAGAAGTTTCTAGTGGCCCTGTGAGCTAGCAGGTACATGGTAAACAAGGTTAGCATGTGCAATAGGGGTGTACTGACTCAATCATACACCAAACCTTTAGTGTATGTTATCCAAAAGCTCAGAACCTATTTAGGGAAATAGGAACTACACTTCAACTCAAGCGTCATTCCCAACTCTACTCTGTTGACCCCAGCCAGATGCTAGGCTTAAGGAAGGAATGAATAGATGCAAGGGGGAGAGACTCTGTTGATTAGCAAATTTAGGGGTGTGGTTAGCCATCTCTTCTCTCCCTGCAGAAAATTCTGCCATTATCAATTTGGAAGAATTGGTGCACTCTGGCCACACATTACAGGATGTGTTCAGACCTTTGTGTGGTACCCTGCAGTCCATTGGAAAGGAGTGACCTCCTGCTTGACCCAGAAAAACTAGAATAAGTATCTGAGAAGGGCAAAGCCCCTCAGATCTGCTGCTTGAAACTTACGAAAGCAAGAGGTGCCATGCTGAGAAGTTTAATGTGCATTTCCAAAGGCCTGCACACTGTAAACTGCATATTTTACACCATCTTGAACTATAGCCCTGTGAATTACCTTGCTGAAAGAAGGACTAAAGAGTAGACACCCTGCAAGATACAGGTTAACAGAGCCCACCTGGAACCTCACCATCAAAGATCCACAACCCGGAGAACTTCCAGGGGATTTATAGGGGGTTTGTCCATGTGGGTTGTGGGATATGAAGTCCTCAAATTTCAAGGACCATCATGGCGCTTTCAGACACTTGGAGTGAGACATTTTGGGACCATTTAAGGTACTTCATTAAGAAGTTCTAGGAGTTGGGAGAACTTTTAAACAACTTTGGAAAAAAGCTCCATAGGGGGACCGACCCAACCTGGCCAGCCAAGCCACCTGCCTTCAACCAATAGCTGGCCCGCGGTCCACGTTCCTCCCGCTGAAAAGCTTTGTAGGTCTGACTTCCAGAGTTTCACCGAGAGGAGGTGAAATCGGAGGCCAGAGAACCCTCACCAAATCTGGCCTGGTGAATAGCAACAAGGGACCCCGCGAGAAAAAGCTCCAAAAAAGTTTCTAAGTCCGAAGTTTAAAACTTTGACCGGGACCTACCGCCGCAAATGGTAACCAAGCAGGGGTCTATCCTAGTCGGCCTGAAACATTGACTTTGAGCCAGTCTATCACAACCGGATATCCCAATAAGGTACATTAAGATTCTAAGAGCTAGATAATGCTAACTATTTGAAAATCATATCTCCGGTTCCCAACATGGGATCTTTGTCGTTTGCATGTCATTTTAAAGATAACAATAGTTCCTATTTTTATAAATTTGTGTCAGATTTTTATTATACATTGTCACTTAATTAGTTACTGAATTGATTTCATTGAATGCTTTACATACCTGTCTTTGAAGTTAATTCAGCCTGCTCACAGACAAGCTGCCAAGGGTTGAGCATAGGAATAATTTTCTAAAACCTATTCTGAGCCCAATACTGTGTTAGTGGCCGTATTTCCAGTGGCAGATGCACATTTGCCCCTACTAATAATCCACGTTCTAACAGTCTTTCAATTTTACCCTGACTTCAAAGCAGATGAATATTGCAACACAGTACATATAAGATCAATCATGCGGACATCCTGTCTGCCGTAAGTAAGTAAGTGGGAAAAGCGATACACTGCAATACAGGGAAAGGATTAAGGAACAGAATATAGATTGTATTCATCACAGACTATCCAACCGCAAAAGTCAAGGCATTTACTTAGTCCTACTTTACTCTCTGGTCTCACTCTCCACCACATTTCACAATTTGCTTTTCCAAAAATACATTTGCTTGGCAGTAAGGAAAGGCAACTAATTTACTCTACTGCAGGGTAAGTTAGGGGGTTAGGCAGGGTAAGTATATAGTAGACGTTTTACTGATCATTCTCATGTGCCTACGTTTTGGCTACTGAGTCACTTTGGTTGAGGAAAGGGAAGAATTTCAACAGGCACTAATCCTTTTATAGAAGTCATGATGAAATATATCACTTGGCTACAAAACTGTGGCACATGCAAAGAATTATTTTTTCATATGTTTGGGAAGGCTGGGACAGAACTTGGGAAAGAATGTATAAATGCCTTGAGGAGATACGGTATATATTCCCCAGGGAAAAACTGGAAGTTTTTTTTTTAGAATTACGATAAAAATTCAGCGGAACTTGCAAATCAAAGGGTTTTGGGCCAATTGTCTTAATGGTACCATGGGTTTGTTCTGATATGTTGGGAGCCAGATATCCGCGAATGCCACGATGGGTATATGATATGGGTCTGCGTTAAATCCGCCGGCGGCGAAGCGCCTGTGCTCCCTGGCTGAATAACAGGACTGAGAAGATGTTGGAATAGTAAATCTTACTATTCCTTAAGTTATAGCCCCATCCAGTGCAAGTCGATGTAACGACTTGCGTTGTAACAACTGCGTTGCAACTGCATCGCGGTGTAGTCACTGCGATGTAAAGGATTATTCCTGTATATATGTGTTTAGAGATATTTGTCCACATGGCCTGGGTCGGAGGCAGGGCATGCTGCTACTAGTGCAGCACACAGTACTGCAGCATGGGTACAGGGGTCTTTCCAACCAGGAGCACAAGGGCTTTGTACTCATTATGGCTCACGTCACCCCTGCTTCACCACCGCACATGAATGAGAAGGTAAAAAAATTTAAATGGTCTTGTGTAATTATTTACATCTGAAACTGGCTTACTGAGTCTGCTTTTTAACCCCTTAAGTGCTGCGTCGGTGCGTTGGCCGACAGCAGCACTACCTCCCCAGTGCTGCGCACGACCATTGGACGTCCATTCAGCACTAGTTCCAATGGTGAAGAATTGGCTTGGTAGTTTAGTCTGCCCTGTTCCCATGATGCACTGGGCCAGGGACAGACTGATTTGCATATAGCCAGGTTCTGAGCTGGGATGGGGCAGTGAGATAAATAATGGTGATGGATCAAGCCCTGATCTTTGGACTGGGTAAGAGTGGTCTGTTTAACTCAGACACTCTGTTCATCACCACCCCCTTTTTGTAAATCGTCTAGTTCCAATGGACAGCGCAGCACTGGGGAGGGGTGTTTACTAGCATCTATGAGGCTAAAGAGTGATAGGAGCCTATTTATCACTGTTAATGTGTCTAACTTGTGCCACGCAAGGGGGTACAAGCAATATGCAACAAAAAAAGCCAAATTTACCAAGTCACGCAAGTCCCCATTAAGTGACTTAGCAACGCAACACAGAGCCGATCGAGCAATGCATGCTTCAAAGTATACATTGGAAAAAGCTTCAATACAGTATGGGTGGGTGAGATGTCATAAATCGTTCATTTTGAATATTTTGAAATTTCTAACATTCAGCAGAATCTAAAAAATGATACCTAGCTGGCAGAAATGACTTCACTGATGCTGAATTGTTTGTTATGACTGCACAATCACAGAGTAAGAAACCTGCATGCAAACTACTCTTTGACCCTTTCCCGCTCAGGAAATGGTTTAAAATGGTTAAAAATGTATGCCAGTAAAGGACTCATAAAATTCACCTTCCGGGGAGGGAAATGCGATGGAACATCTGTAAGAATGAAATTTCTCTAAGGGAGAACTGTTTTGCTCATGGAGAAAAAACAAAAATAAATAACAATTGTCCATTTGCACTGTAAATTGAGGAGTCACATTGGGAGAATAGCAGTTGGCACATGACAATCCTTGTAGTGCATGTAAAAGGCTATGAAAGGCACAGTATTTCAGACATCCTACTGGGAACGCTTGTACATTCCATAACCCGCACATTTACACCCATGTATAGGAGTACTTGTACCAGTGTAATCAGGCACAATGCATGGTGGAGGCAAAAGCATTCCCTTCCATTGTCCAATGAGGAGAAGACAGGTAGGGCGGGATCCACATTAGATACCAAAAGTAGACCTATGTCTTATGTACTGTGAAGTGTGCAAGGCCAGGACCAATAGGGAGCAGTTCCGGTGGTGTGTGTGCCCCCTCTTCAGGATTCCAGCAAGTGAGGAACAAGAAGAGTGCAAGATCCCAGAGGATGGTGGTGGACATGGCAGGAGGTTCATTGCAAGAAATGGAGATTGTTTTGATATACTGCATAGATGTTACTAAGTACAAGCAGAGCGATAATTTCTCTCTAGTCAAAACTCAGTCCTGGCTCTCTAAAAACAACCTCAAGCTGAACTCTTTAAAAACTGAATTCCTTCTTTTGTCCCCTCAAAACAGCTCCACACCCATCTGAGATTGAATCAAGCACCTACACGCCCTCAACTGCAAACCTGCCATTATTGACTCCACGAAATCCCTTGGAGTAACACTGGACAAGAGTCTAAACATGAGAGCTCACATCTGTGCTACCACACACAGTGCTTCATTCCAACTCAAACTACTGAAGAAATCGAAACCATTTCTACCACCTTCAGACTTAAAACAAGCAGTACAAAAACTTGTAGTCTCCAGAATAGAATATGGTGCAGTGACCCTCTCAAAATGACTCTTAATGCTGCAGCAAGACTGGAAACAGGACATTAGATGCTTTGACCATACCAGTACATGGCTTAGGTATCTAGACTGGCTTCCCCTCGAGGCAAGAATGCAATTGAAAATTGCCCGCCTCGCACACAAATCACTGCATTTTAACGAACCAAGTTACCTGGCAGAAAAGATTTGAATCTCCGGTGGCCGGCGCTACCTCAGAAGTGCTAACTCTCTCAGGCTGGAACCTCCTGGATTCAGAAAATAAAAAATGTACACACATTCCTTCTAGGGAGCGGCGCCAAGGATCTGAAACTCCTTACCACCCATGGTGCGTTTAAACCTATCCACCCACTTTTTCAAAAGAGAAATTAAAAGATCCTAATGAATAGATTTCTTATCTAGACTCTCGGAGAGCCCCACCCCAGGGTTCAAAGGACATCACAATTTCAGCATTCTCGAGTTTGGTCAGATGTATGTCGTTTACAGGAGAACAAGCGGCAACACGGCTGGGTACCTGGATCTGAATAGCTCAGAGTTGCCGCAAATAACCACAATGAAGATGCTAGATCAATGTAGATAAAGGGAATATCAATGAAATGACAGTCGTTTAATGTGATATCTGTTGCAATGGCCTATTGCGGCTCTTTACGTTTGATGTACCTGTCTATACCTATCATTTTGTTCATTCAACCCTATGTACAGCGCTCTGATACCCTTGGGTCATGTGTGCGCTTTATGAAACACTCTAAATAAAATAAAGAAAACTAAAATGAATAACTTCTCTGGCAGAGGTAAGTAACAGTTGCAAATATATATATTTGTGAAGTTTATGGTTTGGGCTAAGTTTTCTGAAAAATGATTTCCAGTAAAATAAGAACCTTTATGAATTTAAATTTGCCCATCACAAGTAGATCAGTGCAGGGTTTTTATTATGCTAACTCTACTTAGGTAGGGTTTATCTCTTGCTTTCCTTAAAAAGTGAGAAGTTTGGCAGAAGCAATGTCCTGGAGCTTGTCACATTGTAAAAATGACCTAGAATACTTGTACAGTGGGTCCGCATAGTAAAGGCGTGCAGCTATGGCGTAGATCAGTGCATAAGACAGATGTTTCACACAGTGCCGTCTCCAGGGCGGTGCAATTGGTGTTACTGCACAGGGCAATGACTTTGGTTGGGGGCGTCACGTTTGCAAATTTATTATGGTTTTAAAAGCACCTGCTGCCAGCTTTCCTGGCCTCCAGCAATTTTAGGCAACAATAAAAATGTCAAGACAACTCCAGGATAAATGTTCTTCATAGAGATAAATTAGAGGTTTGTCTAGTAGAAGTTTTCAGAACCTGTACCATGAATATCACAAAGTGCGTATAGCGTAAATAGGTCAGTGGGTTCTTGCTTTTGTCTGAGGGATCCTTCTTAGGTTGAGCTTAGACAGCGCATGCACGGTCGCAAGATCTACAGTAAACACTATACTGAGTGTAATCTCGCCTGCTGCTTGTGATTGGTTCACTCCTTCACAACTCTTCTTTCCTGGCTCCGTATTACCCAACTACAGCTTACTTACGCTGCAGCTGGTTAGTTCTTTCCATAGGGATTATTTGGTATATTACCTGCTTGTGATTCCTTATGGTGCCTGCTTAATGGTATGCTGTCCACATTACGTACATCCGTGTTTCTATTCTTTCCTGTGATAATACAATGTTCCATTCATGCACAAGGTCCCTTTGCTCTACTCTCCGTGCAAGTCGGTCTTTGCTGCCTGCGTCTGCTAGCCCGTCTTGTGAAGTTCTGACAGAGGTGCCATACAGGGGGTGCTCAGAATCTGCCCCCTAGGGGTTGCATTACTTTCATATGAAAGACTTGGGACCTCGGCTGAGGCCCTTAGGAGTTGCGACAATGACCAGTTACTGCCACCCAGTTGTCGAAGGGGGGAAAAAAAAGTAGGGAACGGACTGAAATAATTTTTAGAAGTAAGGGCACGCCGTGCCCTTCCGTTCCCGCCCACTTCTACCACTGCTGCCACCCATCATAAACACTTTGAAAATATCCGGCTGCACTACTACCAATTTCACCTCTCAACCTCTAAACCCCCTCTCTCTCACACATGAACACACACACATTTTCTCAAAGACATTTTGCACTTTTTCTCAAGTTGTCTATCACACACATTCTCACGCACACGTTTTCTCAAACACATGCACCCAAGTTCTCTCACCACATATTTCTCTCACACATTTCTAACATATGCTTTCAGATGGGTTCCCTTCTCTCACAGATTCTGTTTAACACTCTCTCTCGGACTCGCCTCCCTCATGCACACTCTCAGTCTGCCCTGTCTGTGCGTTGCATCCCTTGTGACCTTGGACATATTGAACAGGTGCAGCACAGGGGCTGCTTCAATTAACATCATAATTCATATTACAGTTGCATTTAGGACATATTAGGATTGTTATGACAGGATAAACTTCAGCTGGTGGTAAAAGTGCAGAATATCAATCAGGGTATAGAAAATGTACTTCTGTCTAACACAGTAGTTGACACAAGGCGGCTAGTATGATATAACAAGCATTTGCAAAGCAATGGGTCTCACATTTGCAAGAGTTTGAACTATTGCTGTTGTAAATGACAATGTCTCTTATTTATGAGTTGGTTTTGAACACTTAAATAAAATGCATTGTCATTTTCAATGCCAGGAGCTTAAACTCAAGCAAATGTGAGACCTATTGCATTGCAAATGCTTGTTTTACTTGTAGTTTATAACTTAAAATCCTAACTTCGAACCGTGAGCTAGTAATTGTAATCTAAGAGCTGCATGCAAACTGCAAAGGTGTTGATGAGAGTATTATGAATTTTTACCATCTTTCATTATCCTAATGTTGGAAAAATGGTTCATTTGGATAGAGATCAGTTCTCATTATTTAAGAGAGCCCACAGCCAGGTTGTTACATTTTAAATTCTGAGTTTATGCTTCTCCAGACCAAGCACTCTTAAACTATGATTGATTGTCCCTGTTTATTATGTGTTAGGTAAAGTGCTCTGAAACCCTACACTGGTATGAGAGGTGCTGTAAACCTAATGGACGCGAAAAAGGAGAACAAGGGAGACCCTACTCACAACGGAACCAGGGTAAAGTGTTTATCCAGAAAAACAATGGTTCCAGTGGCATATCACTAAATGACTCTATAATAAATTGGGCACCTAATGCCTATCACACTATTAGAAACAGGGTGGCAAAGAGAAGAGACACAGTTAAGTCCGTATCAAACCATTCTTTTATGTAAATTTTTTTGTTTGAAAAAAATCAACAATGCTTTCGACTACAACATATACTACAAGACATAAGGTGCAATGTGTCCCCAGTGATTTGTGAAGTAACCAAAGAAACAACGTGTGTACAACTAGGTGAGCTATACAGGTTACAGTTGTGAATATTTACAAGAAAAGAGGCAAAACTCAAAAAGATTATTTAAATCAATCATAGAACAGTTGCTACACAATCATAAGCACTGTATGAGTCTCATTCGCCTCCAGTACGTCAACGGCGTTTCGACCCTAGAGTGAGGGTCTCATCAGGACAGGGAGTGTGGGACGTCTAAAAAACATAATATATATTGTGGAATTATAATTATATGTAGTCGCCTTGAATATTAGTAAATATTCTTGGAAAGGTGAAGTGATTTACCTTGGAAAGGGCTAATAGATGTAAAACCCATGCGTGTAGAAGTAAAATAATTTTACTTACAGTGAACCCAGCCGGGCACTGTTAGAGGGCAGACAAGTAAAGGCATGGAATTAGCCACTTGAGCAAAAAAACAACAGGGATACGTATCTAGAGCGACACCGAATAAACACCTTACCACTGTCAAGACGCTTTGGTAGTTGTATGTCTCTGTATCAAAAACGGACGATGACGCTGCTTGGCAGAATCACTCAAGGTTCTGTGAATGTAACAAATGAGGTCTAAATATTTGGTAAGCTGGCAATAACTATATGTTTATAAATGCTAAATACTCATCACATTGTGATGCCTACCTGAGCACGATGTAAACTAGCACAATCGCTAGTTTCAGTAAATGGATTTTTGTGCTAACGGACGATGCCGTCAGTGCGCAGATTGGCCAGAGGATCTCTGCAAATATAATAAACGATATCTAAGTTTAACATGGGCTGGCAGTCGCCCAAAACTAACAAACGTAAAATCGTTTTCATTTACAGTGCCTACCTAGGCGCTTAAACCACTCGCTCGATCGAAGCCTTCCCGGAATAGTGTGGTGGTTGGCGGGTGACGTCACAGCGTTTTAACACGCCCGGCGTAACGCGCGTGGTTGATATAGAAAAGAGACTATGCTCTAATGTTTATGTTTTGCGGAGAATAGTATTACTCGCGCAAGGGTCTAGGTGGAATTATGTTAGAGTACGAAGTAATTAAATGATGTAAACGCCAACTATAAAATAAAGGAAGTAATAGAAGGAATATAAGGGCAGGGTTTGGAGGAGTCAATAACATATCCTATTTACAATTTCATACATTTCCATATACCATTATTATGTTATAAACAACGTTACATAATCAAGATTTTTACAACACAAACTCATTTCATCATTACCTACTTCATCATAATTTATACATTTTTCAAAATCGATATAGTGTATTCACATGGGGTACTCAACACTTGAATGCTACATCAAGGCACATTAACTGAACAATCTGTGCTGGTAATGCTCACATTATAATATCATTAACAAACATATATATCATCTCTTAGATCTCTGTGACTAAGGTAATATGCAGTTTCTGATATTACAGTACAAAGTGCCCCAAATTGAAAGTCTAAGCAACCATAGATTAAGTCAATGTAGAGACAAAACCTCTCCATTCGTCAGCAGAATTCAAACCTTCATTAATTGAATTGATTTTATCTATCCAATGGCATTCACGGCGCTGTAAAATCTGAGTAATATCGCCACCTCTCTCAGGTAATGTTGCAATATATATAACTTGCCATCGCATTTCATCCGCTGTATGTTTGAATTCTTGGAAATGTGCCACGAGGGGCGCCGTTAGGACAGATTTTCTTATGCGGCTACGATGTTGCCCTATTCTGGCTTTTATCAATTGTTGAGTTTGGCTAATGCAGGGTAGCCCGCACGGACACCATATGCAATACACGACATTCCGTGTATTGCAGTTCGAAAAGAAATCTAATTTGTGATCACAATTGCCATGTTGATGGACAGAATGCAGAACAATGTCATACATTCACCCCAGTACAAAGATCTGGGCCTAAATCCATCGTTTTTTGCACTCCACACCACCCCAGTTCAGACATGGCCATATGCAAATCAGCCTTGACCCTGTGCCTAATGGGAACAGTCCAGCCCGAACTGCCGAGCCATTTCTTTCCTGGACCGGAATCAACCATCCTAGGACCGGTTTCTGGCTATTAGCCGTCTTCTGCCAGGATAGCTTGACTCCAGTGGTGTGGAGAGCATGGGACTCACGTCTGAGCATTCCCATCCCACTAGGGTTGACAAATGCAAAACAACAGTTGATGGACAGAATGCAGAACAATGTCATACATTCACCCCGGTACAGAGATCTGAGCCTAAATCCATCGTTTTTTTTGCACTCCACACCACCCCAGTGCAGACATGGCCATATGCAAATCAGCCTTGACCATGTGCCTCATGGGAACAGTCCAGCCCGAACTACCAAGCCATGTCTTTCCTGGACCGAAATCAAGCATCCTAAGACTGGTTTCTGGCTATCAGCCGTCTTCATCCAGGATAGCTTGACTCCAGTGGTGTGGAGAGCATGGGACTCACGTCTGAGCATACCCATCCCACTTGGGGTTACAAATGTAAAACAACTGTTGATGAACAGAATGCAGAACAATGTCATACATTCACCCCAGTACAGAGATCTGGGCCTAAATCCATCGTTTTTTTTTCACTCCACACCACCCCAGTTAAGACATGGCCATATGCAAATCAGCCTTGACCCTGTGCCTCATGGGAACAGTCCAGCCCGAACTACCAAGCCATGTCTTTCCTTGACCGAAATCAAGCATCCTAAGACTGGTTTCTGGCTATCAGCCGTCTTCATCCAGGATAGCTTGACTCCAGTGGTGTGGAGAGCATGGGACTCACAACTGAGCATACCCATCCCACTTGGGGTTACAAATGCAAAACAACAGTTGATGGACAGAATGCAGAACAATGTCATACATTCACCCCAGTACAGAGATCTGGGCCTAAATCCATCGTTTATTTGCACTCCACACCACCCCAGTTCAGACATGGCCATATGCAAATCAGCCTTGACCCTGTGCCTCATGGGAACAGTCCAGCCCAAACTGCCAAGCCATGTCTTTCCTGGACCGGAATCAAGCATCCTAGGACCGGTTTCTAGCTATCAGCCGTCTTCAGAAAGGATAGCTTGACTCCAGTGGTGTGGAGAGCATGGGACTCACGTCTGAGCATACCTATCTCACTTGGGTTGACAAATGCAAAACAACTGTTGATGAACAGAATGCAGAACAATGTCATACATTCACCCCAGTACAGAGATCTGGGCCTAAATCCATCGTTTTTTTTTCACTCCACACCACCCCAGTTAAGACATGGCCATATGCAAATCAGCCTTGACCCTGTGCCTCATGGGAACTGTCCAGCCCGAACTGCCAAGCGATGTCTTTCCTGGACTGGAATTAGGCATCTTAGGACCGGTTTCTGGCTATCAGCCGTCTTCAGCCAGGATAGCTTGACTCCAGTGGTGTGGAGAGCATGGGACTCACATCTGAGCATACCCATCCCACTTGGGGTAACAAATGCAAAACAACAGTTGATGGACAGAATGCAGAACAATGTCATATATTCACCCCAGTACAGAGATCTGGGCCTAAATCCATCGTTTTTTTGCACACCACACCACCCCAGTTCAGACATGGCCATATGCAAATCAGCCTTGACCCTGTGCCTCATGGGAACAGTCCAACCCGAACTGCCAAGCCATGTCTTTCCTGGACCGGAATCAAGCATCCTAAGACTGGTTTCTGGCTATCAGCCGTCTTTAGCCAGGAAAGCTTGACTCCAGTGGTGTGGAGAGCATAGGACTCACATCTGAGCATACCCATCCCACTTGGGGTGACAAATGCAAAACAACAGTTGATGGACAGAATGCAGAACAATGTCATACATTCACCCCAGTACAGAGATCTGCGCCTAAATCCATCGTTTATTTGCACTCCACAACACCCCAGTTCAGACATGGCCATATGCAAATCAGCCTTGACCCTCTGCCTCATGGGAACAGTCCAGCCCGAACTGCCAAGCCATGTCTTTCCTGGACCGGATTCAAGCATCCTAAGACTGGTTTCTGGCTATCAGCCGTCTTCAACCAGGATAGCTTGACTCCAGTGGTGTGGAGAGCATGGGACTCACGTCTAAGCATACCCATCCCACTTGGGGTTACAAATGCAAAACAACAGTTGATGGACAGAATTCAGAACAATGTCATACATTCACCCCAGTACAGAGATCTGGGCCTAAATCCATTGTTTATTTGCACTCCACACCACCCCAGTTCAGACATGGCCATATGCAAATCAGCCTTGACCCTCTGCCTCATGGGAACAGTCCAGCACAAACTGCCAAGCCATGTCTTGCCTGGACCGGAATCAAGCATCCTAAGACTGGTTTCTGGCTATCAGCCGTCTTCAGCCAGGATAGCCTGACTCCAGTGGTGTGGAGAGCATGGGACTCACGTCTGAGCATACCCATCCCACTTGGGGTGACAAATGCAAAACAACAGTTGATGGACAGAATGCAGAACAATGTCATACATTCACCCCAGTACAGAGATCTGGGCCTAAATCCATCGTTTATTTGCACTCCACACCACCCCAGTTCAGACATGGCCATATGCAAATCAGCCTTGACCCTCTTCCTCATGGGAACAGTCCAGCCCGAACTGCCAAGCCATGTCTTTCCTGGACCGGAATCAAGCATCCTAGGACCGGTTTCTGGCTATCAGCCGTCTTCAGCCAGGATAGCTTGACTCCAGTGGTGTGGAGAGCATGGAACTCATGTCTGAGCATACATATCCCACTTGGGTTGACAAATGCAAAACAACTGTTGATGGACAGAATGCAGAACTATGTCATTCATTCACCCCAGTACAGAGATCTGGGCCTAAATCCATCGTTTTTTTGCACTCCACACCACCCCAGTTCAGACATGGCCATATGCAAATCAGCCTTGACCCTGTGCCTCATGGGTACAGTCCAGCCCGAACTGCCAAGCCATGTCTTTCCTGGACCAGAATCAAGCATCCTAGGACTGGTTTCTGGCTATCAGCCATCTTCAGCCAGGATAGCTTGACTCCAGTGGTGTGGAGAGCATGGGACTCACGTCTGAGCATACCCATCCCACTTGGGTTGACAAATGCAAAACAACAGGTGATGGACAGAATGCAGAACAATGTCATACATTCACCCCAGTACAGAGATCTGGGCCTACATCCATCGTTTTATTTGCACTCCACACCACCCCAGTTAAGACATGTCCATAGGCAAATCAGCCTTGACCCTGTGCCTCATGGGAATAGCCCAGCCCGAACCGCCAAGCCATGTCTTTCCTGGACTGGAATCAAGCATACTAGGAATGGTTTCTGGCTATCAGCCGTCTTCAGCTACGATAGCTTGACTTCAATGGTGTGGAGAGCATGGGACTCACATCTGAGCATACCCATCCCACTTGGGCTGACAAATGCAAAACAACAGTTGATGGACAGAATGCAGAACATTGTCATACATTCACCCCAGTTCAGAGATCTGGGCCTAAACCCATCGTTTTTTTGCACTCCACACCACCCCAGTTCAGACATGGCCATATGCAAATCAGCCGTGACCCTGTGCCTCATGGGAACAGTCCAACCCAAACTGCCAAGCCATGTCTTTCCTGGACTTAAATCAAGCATTCTAGGACCGGTTTCTGGCTATCAACCATCTTCAGCCAGGATAGCTTGACTCCAGTGGTGTGGAGAGCATGGGACTCACGTCTGACCATACCCATCCCACTTGGGGTGACAAATGCAAAACAACAGTTGATGGACAGAATGCAGAACAATGTCATACATTCACCCCAGTACAGAGATTTGGGCCTAAATCCATCGTTTTTTTGCACTCCACACCACCCCAGTTCAGACATGGCCATATGCAAATCAGCCTTGACCCTGTGCCTCATGGGAACAGTCCAGCCCGAACTGCCAAGCCATGTCTTTCCTGGACTGGAATCAAGCATCCTAGGACCGGTTTCGGCTATCAGCCGTCTTCAGCCAGGATAGCTTGACTCCAGTGGTGTGGAGACCATGGGACTCACATCTGAGCATACCCATACCACTTGGAGTGACAAATGCAAAACAACAGTTGATGGACAGAATGCAGAACAATGTCATACATTCACCCCAGTACAAAGATCTAGGCCTAAATCCATCGTTTTTTGCACTCCACACCACCCCAGTTCAGACATGGCCATATGCAAATCAGCCTTGACCCTGTGCCTAATGGGAACAGTCCAGCCCGAACTGCCAAGCCATGTCTTTCCTGGACCGTAATCAAGCATCCTAAAACCAGTTTCTGGCTATCAGCCGTCTTCAGCCAGGATAGCTTGACTCCAGTGGTGTGGAGAGTATGGGACTCACGTCTGAGCATACCCATCCCACTTGGGGTGACAAATGCAAAACAACAGTTGATGGACAGAATGCAGAACTATGTCATACATTCACGCCAGTCCATAGATCTGGGCCTAAATCCATTGTTTTTTTGCACTCGACACCACCCCAGTTCAGACATGGCCATATGCAAATCAGCCTTGACCCTGTGCCTCATGGGTACAGTCCAGCCCGAACTGGCGAGCCATGTCTTTCCTGGACCGGAATCAACCATCCTAGGACCGGTTTCTGGCTATCAGCCGTCTTCTGCCAGGATAGCTTGACTCCAGTGGTGTGGAGAGCATGGGACTCACATCTGAGCATTTCTATCCCACTAGGGTTGACAAATGCAAAACAACAGTTGATGGACAGAATGCAGAACAATGTCATACATTCACTCCAGTACAGATATCTGGGCCTAGATCCATCGTTTATTTGCACTCCACCCCACCCCAGTTCAGACATGGCCATATGCAAATCAGCCTTGACCCTGTGCCTCATGGGAACAGTCCAGCCCAAACTGCCAAGCCATGTCTTTCCTGGACCGGAATCAAGCATCCTAGGACCGGTTTCTAGCTATCAGCCGTCTTCAGAAAGGATAGCTTGACTCCAGTGGTGTGGAGAGCATGGGACTCACGTCTGAGCATACCTATCTCACTTGGGTTGACAAATGCAAAACAACTGTTGATGAACAGAATGCAGAACAATGTCATACATTCACCCCAGTACAGAGATCTGGGCCTAAATCCATCGTTTATTTGCACTCCACCCCACCCCAGTTCAGACATGGCCAATGCAAATCAGCCTTGACCCTGTGCCTCATGGGAACAGTCCAGCCCAAACTGCCAAGCCATGTCTTTCCTGGACCGGAATCAAGCATCCTAGGACCGGTTTCTAGCTATCAGCCGTCTTCAGAAAGGATAGCTTGACTCCAGTGGTGTGGAGAGCATGGGACTCACATCTGAGCATACCCATCCCACTTGGGGTAACAAATGCAAAACAACAGTTGATGGACAGAATGCAGAACAATGTCATATATTCACCCCAGTACAGAGATCTGGGCCTAAATCCATCGTTTTTTTGCACACCACACCACCCCAGTTCAGACATGGCCATATGCAAATCAGCCTTGACCCTGTGCCTCATGGGAACAGTCCAACCCGAACTGCCAAGCCATGTCTTTCCTGGACCGGAATCAAGCATCCTAAGACTGGTTTCTGGCTATCAGCCGTCTTCAGCCAGGAAAGCTTGACTCCAGTGGTGTGGAGAGCATAGGACTCACATCTGAGCATACCCATCCCACTTGGGGTGACAAATGCAAAACAACAGTTGATGGACAGAATGCAGAACAATGTCATACATTCACCCCAGTACAGAGATCTGCGCCTAAATCCATCGTTTATTTGCACTCCACAACACCCCAGTTCAGACATGGCCATATGCAAATCAGCCTTGACTCTCTGCCTCATGGGAACAGTCCAGCCCGAACTGCCAAGCCATGTCTTTCCTGGACCGGATTCAAGCATCCTAAGACTGGTTTCTGGCTATCAGCCGTCTTCAACCAGGATAGCTTGACTCCAGTGGTGTGGAGAGCATGGGACTCACGTCTAAGCATACCCATCCCACTTGGGGTGACAAATGCAAAACAACAGTTGATGGACAGAATTCAGAACAATGTCATACATGCACCCCAGTACAGAGATCTGGGCCTAAATCCATTGTTTATTTGCACTCCACACCACCCCAGTTCAGACATGGCCATATGCAAATCAGCCTTGACCCTCTGCCTCATGGGAACAGTCCAGCCCAAACTGCCAAGCCATGTCTTGCCTGGACCGGAATCAAGCATCCGAAGACTGGTTTCTGGCTATCAGCCGTCTTCAGCCAGGATAGCTTGACTCCAGTGGTGTGGAGAGCATGGGACTCACGTCTGAGCATACCCATCCCACTTGGGGTGACAAATGCAAAACAACAGTTGATGGACAGAATGCAGAACAATGTCATACATTCACCCCAGTACAGAGATCTGGGCCTAAATCCATCGTTTATTTGCACTCCACACCACCCCAGTTCAGACATGGCCATATGCAAATCAGCCTTGACCCTCTGCCTCATGGGAACAGTCCAGCCCGAACTGCCAAGCCATGTCTTTCCTGGACCGGAATCAAGCATCCTAGGACCGGTTTCTGGCTATCAGCCGTCTTCAGCCAGGATAGCTTGACTCCAGTGGTGTGGAGAGCATGGGACTCATGTCTGAGCATACATATCCCACTTGGGTTGACAAATGCAAAACAACTGTTGATGGACAGAATGCAGAACTATGTCATTCATTCACCCCAGTACAGAGATCTGGGCCTAAATCCATCGTTTTTTTGCACTCCACACCACCCCAGTTCAGACATGGCCATATGCAAATCAGCCTTGACCCTGTGCCTCATGGGTACAGTCCAGCCCGAACTGCCAAGCCATGTCTTTCCTGGACCAGAATCAAGCATCCTAGGACTGGTTTCTGGCTATCAGCCATCTTCAGCCAGGATAGCTTGACTCCAGTGGTGTGGAGAGCATGGGACTCACGTCTGAGCATACCCATCCCACTTGGGTTGACAAATGCAAAACAACAGGTGATGGACAGAATGCAGAACAATGTCATACATTCACCCCAGTACAGAGATCTGGGCCTACATCCATCGTTTTATTTGCACTCCACACCACCCCAGTTAAGACATGGCCATAGGCAAATCAGCCTTGACCCTGTGCCTCATGGGAATAGCCCAGCCCGAACCGCCAAGCCATGTCTTTCCTGGACTGGAATCAAGCATACTAGGAATGGTTTCTGGCTATCAGCCGTCTTCAGCTACGATAGCTTGACTTCAATGGTGTGGAGAGCATGGGACTCACATCTGAGCATACCCATCCCACTTGGGCTGACAAATGCAAAACAACAGTTGATGGACAGAATGCAGAACATTGTCATACATTCACCCCAGTTCAGAGATCTGGGCCTAAACCCATCGTTTTTTTGCACTCCACACCACCTCAGTTCAGACATGGCCATATGCAAATCAGCCGTGACCCTGTGCCTCATGGGAACAGTCCAACCCAAACTGCCAAGCCATGTCTTTCCTGGACTTAAATCAAGCATTCTAGGACCGGTTTCTGGCTATCAACCATCTTCAGCCAGGATAGCTTGACTCCAGTGGTGTGGAGAGCATGGGACTCACGTCTGACCATACCCATCCCACTTGGGGTGACAAATGCAAAACAACAGTTGATGGACAGAATGCAGAACAATGTCATACATTCACCCCAGTACAGAGATTTGGGCCTAAATCCATCGTTTTTTTGCACTCCACACCACCCCAGTTCAGACATGGCCATATGCAAATCAGCCTTGACCCTGTGCCTCATGGGAACAGTCCAGCCCGAACTGCCAAGCCATGTCTTTCCTGGACTGGAATCAAGCATCCTAGGACCGGTTTCCGGCTATCAGCCGTCTTCAGCCAGGATAGCTTGACTCCAGTGGTGTGGAGAGCATGGGACTCACATCTGAGCATACCCATACCACTTGGAGTGACAAATGCAAAACAACAGTTGATGGACAGAATGCAGAACAATGTCATACATTCACCCCAGTACAAAGATCTAGGCCTAAATCCATCGTTTTTTGCACTCCACACCACCCCAGTTCAGACATGGCCATATGCAAATCAGCCTTGACCCTGTGCCTAATGGGAACAGTCCAGCCCGAACTGCCAAGCCATGTCTTTCCTGGACCGTAATCAAGCATCCTAAAACCGGTTTCTGGCTATCAGCCGTCTTCAGCCAGGATAGCTTGACTCCAGTGGTGTGGAGAGTATGGGACTCACGTCTGAGCATACCCATCCCACTTGGGGTGACAAATGCAAAACAACAGTTGATGGACAGAATGCAGAACTATGTCATACATTCACGCCAGTCCATAGATCTGGGCCTAAATCCATTGTTTTTTTTCACTCGACACCACCCCAGTTCAGACATGGCCATATGCAAATCAGCCTTGACCCTGTGCCTCATGGGTACAGTCCAGCCCGAACTGGCGAGCCATGTCTTTCCTGGACCGGAATCAACCATCCTAGGACCGGTTTCTGGCTATCAGCCGTCTTCTGCCAGGATAGCTTGACTCCAGTGGTGTGGAGAGCATGGGACTCACATCTGAGCATTTCTATCCCACTAGGGTTGACAAATGCAAAACAACAGTTGATGGACAGAATGCAGAACAATGTCATACATTCACCCCAGTACAGAGATCTGGGCCTAAATCCATCGTTTTTTTGCACTCCACACCACCCCAGTTAAGACATGGCCATATGCAAATCAGCCTTGACCCTCTGCCTCATTGGAACAGTCCAGCCCGAACTGCCAAGCCATGTCTTTCCTGGACCGGAATCAAGCATCCTAAGACTGGTTTCTGGCTATCAGCCGTCTTCAGCCAGGATAGCTTGACTCCAGTGGTGTGGAGGGCATGGGTCTCACGTCTAAGCATACCCATCCCACTTGGGGTGACAAATGAAAAACAACAGTTGATGGACAGAATGCAGAACAATGTCATACATTCACCCCAGTACAGAGATCTGGGCCTAAATCCATTGTTTATTTGCACTCCACACCACCCCAGTTCAGACATGGCCATATGCAAATCAGCCTTGACCCTGTGCCTCATGGGAACAGTCCAGCCCGAACTGCCAAGCCATGTCTTTCCTGGACCGGAATCAAGTATCCTAGGACCAGTTTCTGGCTATCAGCCGTCTTCAGCCAGGATAGCTTGACTCCAGTGGTGTGGAGAGCATGGGACTCATGTCTGAGCATACCTATCCCACTTGGGTTGGCAAATGCAAAACAACTGTTGATGTACAGAATGCATAACTATGTCATACATTCACCCCAGTACAGAGATCTGGGCCTAAATCCATCAGTTTTTTTGCACTCCACACCACCCCAGTTCAGACATGGCCATATGCAAATCAGTCTTGACCCTGTGCCTCATGGATACAGTCCAGCCCGAACTGCCAAGCCATGTCTTTCCTGGACCGGAATCAAGCATCCTAGGACGGGTTTTGGGCTATCAGCCATCTTCTGCCAGGATAGCTTGACTCCAGTGGGTGGAGAGCATGGGACTCATGTCTGAGCATGCCCATCCCACTTGGGTTGACAAATGCAAAACAACAGTTGATGGACAGAATGCAGAACAATGTCATACATTCACCCCAGTACAGAGATCTGGGCCTAAATCCATCGTTTTTTTTGCACTCCACACCACCCCAGTTAAGACATGGCCATATGCAAATAAGCATTGACCCTGTGCCTCATGGGAATAGTCCAGCCCGAACCACAAAGCCATGTCTTTCCTGGACTGGAATCAAGCATCCTAGGACCGGTTTCTGGCTATCAGCCGTCTTCAGCTACGATAGCTTGACTCCAATGGTGTGGAGAGCATGGGACTCACATCTGACCATACCCATCCCACTTGGGGTGACAAATGCAAAACAACAGTTGATGGACAGAATGCAGAACAATGTCATACATTCACCCCAGTACAGAGATTTCGTCCAAAATCCATCATTTTTTGGCCCTCCACACCACCCCAGTTCAGACATGGCCATATGCAAATCAGCCTTGACCCTGTGCCTCATGGGAACAGTCCAGCCCGAATTGCCAAGCCATGTCTTTCCTGGACTGGAATCAAGCATCCTAGGACCGGTTTCAGGCTATCAGCCGTCTTCAGCGAGGATAGCTTGACTCCAGTGGTGTGGAGAGCATGGGACTCACATGTGAGCATACCCATCCCACTTGGAGTAACAAATGCAAAACAACAGTTGATGGACAGAATGCGGAACAATGTCATACATTCACCCCAGTACAAAGATCCGGGCCTAAATCCATCGTTTTTTTACACTCCACACCACCCCAGTTCAGACATGGCCATATGCAAATCAGCCTTGACCCTGTGCCTAATGGGAACAGTCCAGCCCGAACTGCCAAGCCATGTCTTTCCTGGACCGGAATCAAGCATCCTAGGACCGGTTTCTGACTATCAGCCGTCTTCAGCCTGGATAGCTTGACTCCAGTGGTGTGGAGAGAATGGGACTCACGTCTGAGCATACCTATCCCACTTGGGGTGAGAAATGCAAAACAACAGTTGATGGACAGAATGCAGAACTATGTCATACATTCACGCCAGTACATAGATCTGGGCCTAAATCCATCGTTTTTTGCACTCCACACCACCCCAGTTAAGACATGGCCATATGCAAATCAGCCTTGACCCTGTGCCTCATGAGAACAGTCCAGCCCGAACTGCCAAGCCATGTCTTTCCTGGACTGGAATCAAGCATCGTAGGACCGGTTTCTGGCTATAAGCTGTCTTCAGCCAGGATAGCTTGACTCCAGTGGTGTGGAGACCATGGGACTCACTCCTGAGCATACCCATCCCACTTGGGGTGACAATACAAAACAACATTTGATGGACAGAATGCAGAACAATGTCATACATTCACCTCAGTACAGAGATCTGGGCGTACATCCATCATTTTTTTGCACTCCACACCACCCCAGTGCAGACATGGCCATATGCAAATCAGCCTTGACCCTGTGCCTCATGGGAACAGTCCAGCCCGAACTGCCAAGCCATGTCTTTCCTGGACCGGAATCAAGTATCCTAGGACTGGTTTCTGGCTATCAGCTGTGTTCAGCAAGGATAGCTTGACTCCAGTGGTGTGGAGAGCATGAGACTCATGTCTGCGCATACCCATCCCACTTGGGGTGACAAATGCAAAACAACATTTGATGGACAGAATGCAGAACAATGTCATACATTCACCTCAGTACAGAGATCTGGGCATAAATCCATCATTTTTTTGCACTCCACACCACCCCAGTGCAGACATGGCCATATGCATATCAGCCTTGACCCTGTGCCTCATGGGAACAGTCCAGCCCGAACTGCCAAGCCATGTCTTTCCTGGACCGAAATCAAGCATCCTAGGACCGGTTTCTGGCTATCAGCCGTCTTCAGCCAGGATAGCTTGGCTCCAGTGGTGTGGAGAGCATGGGACTCACGTCTGAGCATACCCATCCCACTTGGGCTGACAAATGCAAAACAACAGTTGATGGACAGAATGCAGAACAATGTCATACATTCACCCCAGTACAGAGATCTGGTCCTAAATCCATCATTTATTTGCACTCCACTCCACCCCAGTTCAGACATGGCCATATGCAAATCAGCCTTGACCCTCTGCCTCATGGAACAGTCCAGCCCAAACTGCCAAGCCATGTCTTTCCTGGACCGGAATCAAGCATCCTAAGACTGGTTTCTGGCTATCAGCCGTCTTCAGCCAGGATAGCTTGACTCCAGTGGTGTGGAGAGAATGGGACTCACATCTGAGCATACCCATCCCACTTGGGGTGACAAATGCAAAACAACAGTTGATGGACAGAATGCAGAACAATGTCATACATTCACCCCAGTACAGAGATCTGGGCCTTAATCCATCGTTTATTTGCACTCCACACCACCCAAGTTCAGACATGGCCATATGCAAATCATCCTTGACCCTCTGCCTCATGGGAACAGTCCAGCCCAAACTGCCAAGCCATATCTTTCCTGGACCGGAATCAAGCATCCTAGGACCGGTTTCTAGCTATCAGCCGTCTTCAGGCAGGATAGCGTGACTCCAGTGGTGTGGAGAGCATGGGACTCACGTCTGAGCATACCTATCTCACTTTGGTTGACAAATGTAAAACAACTGTTGATGGACAGAATGCAGAACAATGTCATACATTCACCCCAGTACAGAGATCTGGGCCTAAATCCATCGTTTTTTTTCCACTCCACACCACCCCAGTAAAGACAAGGCCATATGCAAATCAGCCTTGACCCTGTGCCTCATGGGAACTGTCCAGCCCCGAACTGCCAAGCCATGTCTTTCCTGGACTGGAATCAAGCATCCTAAGACCGGTTTCTGGCTATCAGCCGTCTTCAGCCAGGATAGCTTGAGTCCAGTGGTGTGGAGAGCATGGGACTCACATCTGAGCATACCCATCCCACTTGGGGTAACAAATGCAAAACAACAGTTGATGGACAGAATGCAGAACAATGTCATATATTCACCCCAGTACAGAGATCTGGACCTAAATCCATCGTTTTTTTGCACTCCACACCACCCCAGTTCAGACATGGCCATATGCAAATCAGCCTTGACCCTGTGCCTCATGGGAACAGTCCAGCACGAACTGCCGAGCCATGTCTTTCCTGGACTGGAATCAAGCATCCTAGGACCGGTTTCTGGCTATCAGCCGTCTTCAGCCAGGATAGCTTGACTCAAGTGGTGTTGAGCGCATTGGACTCATGTCTGAGCATACCCATCCCACTTGGGGTGACAAATGCAATACAACAGTTGATGGACAGAATGCAGAACAATGTCATACATTCACCCCAGTACAGAGATCTGGGCCTAAATCCATCGTTTTTTTGCACTCCACACACCCCAGTCCAGACATGGTCATAGGCAAATCAGCCTTGACCCTGTGCCTCATGGGAACAGTCCAGCCCGAACTGCCAAGCCATGTCTTTCCTGGACCGGAATCAAGCATCCTAAGACTGGTTTCTGGCTATCAGCCGTCTTCAGCCAGGATAGCTTGACTCCAGTGGTGTGGAGAGCATGGGACTCATGTATGACCATACCCATCCCACTTGGGGTGACAAATGCAAAACAACAGTTGATGGACAGAATGCAGAACAATGTCATACATTCACCCCAGTATAGAGATCTGCGCCTAAATCCATCGTTTATTTGCACTCCACACCACCCAAGATCAGCCTTGACCCTCTGCCTCATCGGAACAGTCCAGCCCGAACTGCCAAGCCATGTCTTTCCTGGACCGGAATCAAGCATCCTAAGACTGGTTTCTGGCTATCAGCCGTCTTCAGCCAGGATAGCTTGACTCCAGTGGTGTGGAGAGCATGGGACTCACGTCTAAGCATACCCATCCCACTTGGGGTGACAAATGCAAAACAACAGTTGATGGACAGAATGCAGAACAATGTCATACATTCACCCCAGTACAGAGATCTTGGCCTAAATCCATCGTTTATTTGCACTCCACACCACCCCAGTTCAGACATGGCCATATGCAAATCAGCCTTGACCCTCTGCCTCATGGGAACAGTACAGCCCAAACTGCCAAGCCATGTCTTTCCTGGACAGGAATCAAGCATACTAGGACCAGTTTCTGGCTATCAGCCATCTTCAGCCAGGATAGCTTGACTCCAGTGGTGTGGAGAGCATGGGACTCACGTCTGAGCATACCTATCCCACTTGGGTTGACAAATGCAAAACAACTGTTGATGGACAGAATGCAGAACTATGTCATACATTCACCCCAGTACAGAGATCTGGGCCTAAATCCATCGTTTTGTTGCACTCCACACCACCCCAGTTCAGACATGGCCATATGCAAATCAGCCTTGACCCTGTGCCTCATGGGTACAGTCCAGCCCGAACTGCCAAGCCATGTCTTTCCTAGACCGTAATCAAGCATCCAAGGACTGGTTTTTGGCTATTAGCCGTCTTCAGCCAGGATAGCTTGACTCCAGTGGTGTGGAGAGCATGGGACTCACATCTAAGCATACCCATCCCACTTGGGTTGACAAATGCAAAAAAAAAGTTGATGGACAGAATGCAGAACAATGTCATACATTCACCCTAGTACAGAGATCTGGGCCTAAATCCATCGTTTTTTTGCACTCCACACCACCCCAGGTAAGACATGGCCATATGCAAATCAGCCTTGACCCTGTGCCTCATGGGAATAGTCCAGCCCGAACCGCCAAGCCATGTCCTTCCTGGACAGGAATCAAGCATCCTAGGACCGGTTTCTGGCTATCATCCGTCTTCAGCTACGATAGCTTGACTCCAATGGTGTGGAGAGCATAGGACTCCCATCTGAGCATACCCATCCCACTTGGGGTGACAAATGCAAAACAACAGTTGATGGACAGAATGCAGAACATTGTCATACATTCACCCCAGTTCAGAGATCTGGACCTATATCCATTGTTTTTTTGCACTCCACACCACCCCAGTTCAGACATGGCCATATGCAAATCAGCCTTGACTCTGTGCCTAATGGGAACAGTCCAGCCCGAACTGCCAAGCCATGTTTTTCCTGGACCGGAATCAAGCATCCTAGGACCGGTTTCTGACTATCAGCCGTCTTCAGCCAGGATAGCTTGACTCCAGTGGTGTGGAGAGTATGGGACTCACGTCTGAGCATATTCATCCCACTTGGGGTGACAAATGCAAAACAACATTTGATGGACAGAATGCAGAACAATGTCATACATTCACGCCAGTACAGAGATCTGGGCCTAAATCCATCATTTATTTGCACTCCACACCACCCCAGTTCAGACATGGCCATATGCAAATCAGCCTTGACCCTGTGCCTAATGGGTACAGTCCAGCCCAAACTGCCAAGCCATGTCTTTCCTGGACCGGAATCAAGCATCCTAAGACTGGTTTCTAGCTATCAGCCGTCTTCAGCCAGGATAGCTTGACTCCAGTGGTGTGGAGAGAATGGGACTCACATCTGAGCATACCCATCCCACTTGGGGTGACAAATGCAAAACAACAATTGATGGACAGAATGTAGAACAATGTCATACATTCACCCCAGTACAGAGATCTGGGCCTAAATCCATCGTTTATTTGCACTCCACACCACCCAAGTTCAGACATGGCCATATGCAAATCAGCCTTGACCCACTGCCTCATGGGAACAGTCCAGCCCAAACTGCCAAGCCATGTCTTTCCTGGACCGGAATCAAGCATCCTAGGACCAGTTTCTAGCTATCAGCCGTCTTCAGGCAGGATAGCTTGACTCCAGTGGTGTGGAGAGCATGGGACTCACGTCTGAGCATACCTATCTCACTTGGGTTGACAAATGTAAAACAAATGTTGATGGACAGAATGCAGAACAATGTCATACATTCACCCCAGTACAGAGATCTGGGCCTAAATCCATCGGTTTTTTTCCACTCCACACCACCCCAGTAAAGACATGGCCATATGCAAATCAGCCTTGACCCTGTGCCTCATGGGAACTGTCCAGCCCCGAACTGCCAAGCCATGTCTTTCCTGGACTGGAATCAAGCATCCTAGGACCGGTTTCTGGCTATCAGCCGTCTTCAGCCAGGATAGCTTGACTCCAGTGGTGTGGAGAGCATGGGACTCACATCTGAGCATACCCATCCCACTTGGGGTAACAAATGCAAAACAACAGTTGATGGACAGAATGCAGAACAATGTCATATATTCACCCCAGTACAGAGTTCTGGACCTAAATCCATCGTTTTTTTGCACTCCACACCACCCCAGTTCAGACATGGCCATATGCAAATCAGCCTTGACCCTGTGCCTCATGGGAACAGTCCAGCCCGAACTGCCAAGCCATGTCTTTCCTGGACTGGAATCAAGCATCCTAGGACCGGTTTCTGGCTATCAGCCGTCTTCAGCCAGGATAGCTTGACTCCAGTGGTGTTGAGCGCATGGGACTCATGTCTGAGCATACCCATCCCACTTGGGGTGACAAATGCAATACAACAGTTGATGGACAGAATGCAGAACAATGTCATACATTCACCCCAGTACAGAGATCTGGGCCTAAATCCATCGTTTTTTTGCACTCCACACCACCCCAGTCCAGACATAGCCATAGGCAAATCAGCCTTGACCCTGTGCCTCATGGGAACAGTCCAGCCCGAACTGCCAAGCCATGTCTTTCCTGGACCGGAATCAAGCATCCTAAGACTGGTTTCTGGCTATCAGCCGTCTTCAGCCAGGATAGCTTGACTCCAGTGGTGTGGAGAGCATGGGACTCATGTATGAGCATACCCATCCCACTTGGGGTGACAAATGCAAAACAACAGTTGATGGACAGAATGCAGAACAATGTCATATATTCACCCCAGTATAGAGATCTGCGCCTAAATCCATCGTTTATTTGCACTCCACACCACCCAAGATCAGCCTTGACCCTCTGCCTCATCGGAACAGTCCAGCCCGAACTGCCAAGCCATGTCTTTCCTGGACCGGAATCAAGCATCCTAAGACTGGTTTCTGGCTATCAGCCGTCTTCAGCCAGGATAGCTTGACTCCAGTGGTGTGGAGAGCATGGGACTCACGTCTAAGCATACCCATCCCACTTGGGGTGACAAATGCAAAACAACAGTTGATGGACAGAATGCAGAACAATGTCATACATTCACCCCAGTACATAGATCTGGGCCTAAATCCATCGTTTATTTGCACTCCACACCACCCCAGTTCAGACATGGCCATATGCAAATCAGCCTTGACCCTCTGCCTCATGGGAACAGTACAGCCCAAACTGCCAAGCCATGTCTTTCCTGGACAGGAATCAAGCATACTAGGACCAGTTTCTGGCTATCAGCCATCTTCAGCCAGGATAGCTTGACTCCAGTGGTGTGGAGAGCATGGGACTCACGTCTGAGCATACCTATCCCACTTGGGTTGACAAATGCAAAACAACTGTTGATGGACAGAATGCAGAACTATGTCATACATTCACCCCAGTACAGAGATCTGGGCCTAAATCCATCGTTTTGTTGCACTCCACACCACCCCAGTTCAGACATGGCCATATGCAAATCAGCCTTGACCCTGTGCCTCATGGGTACAGTCCAGCCCGAACTGCCAAGCCATGTCTTTCCTAGACCGTAATCAAGCATCCAAGGACTGGTTTTTGGCTATTAGCCGTCTTCAGCCAGGATAGCTTGACTCCAGTGGTGTGGAGAGCATGGGACTCACATCTGAGCATACCCATCCCACTTGGGTTGACAAATGCAAAAAAAAAGTTGATGGACAGAATGCAGAACAATGTCATACATTCACCCTAGTACAGAGATCTGGGCCTAAATCCATCGTTTTTTTGCACTCCACACCACCCCAGGTAAGACATGGCCATATGCAAATCAGCCTTGACCCTGTGCCTCATGGGAATAGTCCAGCCCGAACCGCCAAGCCATGTCCTTCCTGGACAGGAATCAAGCATCCTAGGACCGGTTTCTGGCTATCATCCGTCTTCAGCTACGATAGCTTGACTCCAATGGTGTGGAGAGCATAGGACTCCCATCTGAGCATACCCATCCCACTTGGGGTGACAAATGCAAAACAACAGTTGATGGACAGAATGCAGAACATTGTCATACATTCACCCCAGTTCAGAGATCTGGACCTATATCCATTGTTTTTTTGCACTCCACACCACCCCAGTTCAGACATGGCCATATGCAAATCAGCCTTGACTCTGTGCCTAATGGGAACAGTCCAGCCCGAACTGCCAAGCCATGTTTTTCCTGGACCGGAATCAAGCATCCTAGGACCGGTTTCTGACTATCAGCCGTCTTCAGCCAGGATAGCTTGACTCCAGTGGTGTGGAGAGTATGGGACTCACGTCTGAGCATATTCATCCCACTTGGGGTGACAAATGCAAAACAACATTTGATGGACAGAATGCAGAACAATGTCATACATTCACGCCAGTACAGAGATCTGGGCCTAAATCCATCATTTATTTGCACTCCACACCACCCCAGTTCAGACATGGCCATATGCAAATCAGCCTTGACCCTGTGCCTAATGGGTACAGTCCAGCCCAAACTGCCAAGCCATGTCTTTCCTGGACCGGAATCAAGCATCCTAAGACTGGTTTCTAGCTATCAGCCGTCTTCAGCCAGGATAGCTTGACTCCAGTGGTGTGGAGAGAATGGGACTCACATCTGAGCATACCCATCCCACTTGGGGTGACAAATGCAAAACAATAATTGATGGACAGAATGCAGAACAATGTCATACATTCACCCCAGAACAGAGATCTGGGCCTAAATCCATCGTTTATTTGCACTCCACACCACCCAAGTTCAGACATGGCCATATGCAAATCAGCCTTGACCCACTGCCTCATGGGAACTGTCCAGCCCCGAACTGCCAAGCCATGTCTTTCCTGGACTGGAATCAAGCATCCTAGGACCGGTTTCTGGCTATCAGCCGTCTTCAGCCAGGATAGCTTGACTCCAGTGGTGTGGAGAGCATGGGACTCACATCTGAGCATACCCATCCCACTTGGGGTAACAAATGCAAAACAACAGTTGATGGACAGAATGCAGAACAATGTCATATATTCACCCCAGTACAGAGTTCTGGACCTAAATCCATCGTTTTTTTGCACTCCACACCACCCCAGTTCAGACATGGCCATATGCAAATCAGCCTTGACCCTGTGCCTCATGGGAACAGTCCAGCCCGAACTGCCAAGCCATGTCTTTCCTGGACTGGAATCAAGCATCCTAGGACCGGTTTCTGGCTATCAGCCGTCTTCAGCCAGGATAGCTTGACTCCAGTGGTGTTGAGCGCATGGGACTCATGTCTGAGCATACCCATCCCACTTGGGGTGACAAATGCAATACAACAGTTGATGGACAGAATGCAGAACAATGTCATACATTCACCCCAGTACAGAGATCTGGGCCTAAATCCATCGTTTTTTTGCACTCCACACCACCCCAGTCCAGACATGGCCATAGGCAAATCAGCCTTGACCCTGTGCCTCATGGGAACAGTCCAGCCCGAACTGCCAAGCCATGTCTTTCCTGGACCGGAATCAAGCATCCTAAGACTGGTTTCTGGCTATCAGCCGTCTTCAGCCAGGATAGCTTGACTCCAGTGGTGTGGAGAGCATGGGACTCATGTATGAGCATACCCATCCCACTTGGGGTGACAAATGCAAAACAACAGTTGATGGACAGAATGCAGAACAATGTCATATATTCACCCCAGTATAGAGATCTGAAAGAGACACGTTAGTGATAGATTCCTTACCTTAGAATATCCCCAGGCGTCAGACTGGATCCGGAAATTTTTGCGTAGCAATACCCCTGCGCGCTGGTAGGCGTCGTCTGCGGCTCCGCGTCCGTCGTCGGCGTCGTGAGCGCCGGGATGACGTCATCGGAGTATATAGACGGCGCCCATGCGCGCTGACGTCAGTTCTTCTTTTTTCCGCGCCAGCTAGCGCAGATCCGGAAGAAGCTCTACCCCCAGTCATTTTTTGACTGAAAACTTTTTTGATCTTTTTGATCCTCTACTTAGTCGATTCTCGACTATCGGTGCCAGGGATGCCCGGGTTCAAGCCTTGTACGAAGTGCGGCCGACTCATGTCGGTCACGGACCCCGATCGCCGGTGCCTGAAGTGCTTAGGCCTCGACCACGACGATCGAACCTGTGACGACTGCCGGGCCCTGACGTCGAAGGCTAGGCGGGAGCGGTCCCGCAAGCGTCTCGAGCTGAGGCAGTCGGCCCCGCGCCGCTCCAGGTCCCGGTCCCGGTCCCACGGGAGGTCGAGGGACAGGTCGCGAGGTCGGAGTCATCGACGCTCCGGGAGTGGTCACCGATCGTCTGGATCCAAGTCCTCAGGTAAGAGGCATGAGAGGTCGGAGCGACACCATCGGTCCTCCGACCCGCCCCGTCGCTCGCACGATGCGACCGGGGATTCGGGCGACACCGCCCACGCGGCTCCGCGGGAGTCGCAAGCGTCGCCGCCTGCCCCACACCTTCGGGTCCCTGGGCACGGCGCGTCGCAGGAGGAGGTCGAGAGGTACCTCATGGCCATGAGGGCCCTCCCTCCTCAGTCGGTTCCCGTGGCGCCTTCGGGCCGATCGGCTCCGTCTGGAGGTCCTTCCGGGTCGGGCGCTTCGGCCCCGACGACGTCGGGTGCTTCGGCCCCGGCGCCGCTGGCGACTTCGGTCCCGGCGCCGCGCGACCTCGCTGGATCCGGCTCCGGATCCGGGACCTCGCCGGTCGACCCTACGACCTCACCGGCGACGTCCCTTCAGGTGTCGTCCCCGGCAGCCATAGTGGTTGCCGACCCCAATGCTTCCTACGGTCCGCCTCAGGCGTCGGAGGGGCGCCGCTGGGCGCCGATTCCGTCGGCCTTCGGGGAATTCTATCTCCACGAGGAGGCCCTGGCTGTTAATCCTGGTCTCCAGGAGCCGGGTGACGAGGAGCAGTGGGAGGGGTCCGAGGACCGTCTGGCACGTGATTGCCAGTCTCATCAGGACTGGACATATGAGCTTGGGGAGGCCAGTGGTATTGACACTTCGCCAGACACTGGATTTACGTCGCCCCCGACTGTGGCTTCGGAGGCGGGTTCTGCCTACAGTGTAGTGTTGACGAAGGCAGCTAAGGCCCTAAACCTTGAGCTCCCCGTCGCGGCCGTGAGGACTAATCTCCTCACTGAGGTACTCAAACAGCAGTCCGGCTCCGCGGAGCCCCTTCTGCCGTTCAATGAGGCCTTGTGTGACGTTCTGCTGGGCACTTGGTCCAAGCCCGCCACAGGTCCCCCTGTGGATAGGAACGTGGCCAGACGCTACCGCCCGGCACCGGGCGACCCTTGCTTTTTGTCCACCCACCCTACCCCCGAGAGCCTGGTCATCCAGGCCTCCAACTCCCAGACCGCATTCCCGTCGGCCCCGCCCGACAGGGAATCCAAGAGATACGAGCAGTTCGGGAAGAGGGTCTTCTCGTCTGTGAGCCTAGGGCTCCGGTCAGTGAACACCAACTGTCTCTTGGGCCGCTACACCCACACTCTGTGGGACACGGTTGCGGAGGTGCTGCCACAATGCTCTGAGGAGGTCAGGGCTAAACTCAGCCAAACCCTTGCGGACGGCCGAGATGCAGCGCGCTTTTCCATCCGGTGTGGGCTGGATACCACGGACTCACTGGGCAGGGCGATGGCAACGACGGTGGCGGTTCGACGCCACGCCTGGTTGAGGTCCGCCAATTTCTCGGCCGATGTCCAGGCAACTCTCCTGGACATGCCGTTTGATGGCCGTCGCCTCTTCGGCGACAAGGCAGACCATGCGCTGGAACGTTTTAAGGACTCCAGGGCCACGGCCAAGTCCTTGGGCCTTGCGGCCCCACGCCAGCAATCGGGTGCCTTTCGCTCCTTTCGTGGCCACGGAAGGGGCGCCCCACCACGGACCGTCAGCCACGCGCCGCAGAATGTTCAGCAACGCGGTGGCGGCCGTGGGAACCGCCGTGGCGGTGGTCGGGGCCAGCGGCGAGGCCAGTCCACACCCCCCTCAGCAGCCCCCGCCTCAAAACCTTCCTAGTCCGAGCTTTCAGGCCCATGTGACGCCTGTGGGAGGCAGGGTTCGCCATCACCTCTCCCACTGGCATACAGTCACTTCGGACAGGTGGGTGCTGCAAATTGTCCGAAGGGGTTTCTCCCTCCCCTTCGAGTCTTCCCCTCCATCCATGCCACCTCAATGCCACCGTGTGTCGGGGGATTACTTGCGACTTCTGCAAGAGGAAGTTTCGGCCCTCTTGGCCAAGAGGGCCATCGAGCGCGTTCCTGGGCCAGAAGTAGGACGTGGCTGTTACTCCCACTACTTTCTGGTACCCAAGAAGGGCAAAGGGGGCCTACGCCCTATCTTGGATCTGCGGAACGTCAACGGCTTCCTCCGTACGGAGAAGTTCAAGATGCTCACTTTGGCTCAGGTCCTGGCTGCCCTGGACCCAGGAGACTGGATGGTAGCGTTGGACTTGCAGGACGCCTATTTCCACATCCCCGTCCTGCCGGCCCACCGGCGTTACCTGCGGTTCACGGTAGGCCACGAGCACTTTCAGTTTACCGTGCTCCCCTTCGGCCTTACCAGCGCCCCACGGGTGTTCACGAAGGTGATGGCGGTGGTCGCAGCCCATCTGTGCAGGCAAGGGGTGTCAGTCTTCCCCTACCTCGACGACTGGTTGTTGAAGGCGGGCTCGCCCCAGACAGTCGTCAGCCACCTCCAGACTACGGCCGACCTCCTGCACTTGCTGGGGTTCTCCATCAATGTGCCGAAGTCACACCTGTGTCCCTCTCAGAAGCTCCTTTTCATCGGAGCGGTTCTCGACTCGGCGCAGTTTCGGGTTTACCCACCCGAGCAGCGGGTTCGGGATATTCAGGCTCTGATTCCTATCTTCGGGCCGTTATCCCGGGTCTCGGTCAGGTTGACGCTGCGGCTTCTGGGACTGATGGCCTCCTGCATCCTTCTGGTGCGTCACGCCAGGTGGCGGATGCGGGCTCTGCAGTGGGACCTGAAGTTTCAGTGGGCCCAGCATCAGGGCAACCTGTCCGATCATGTCCTGATCTCGGAGGGCACTGCGAAACAACTGCAGTGGTGGCTCACGGACCGCGACTGGGTCAGTGGCAGACCCCTCTCTCTACCCCAGCCGGAGCACGTAGTTGTGACGGACGCGTCCCTCCAGGGCTGGGGAGGCCACATGGGAGAGGCGGAGATCAGAGGCCTCTGGTCTCCGGCGGAGTCCCGGCTCCACATCAACCTTCTGGAGCTGCGGGCGATTCGTCTTGCACTGAAGGCATTCCTCCCCTCTGTCAGGGGGAGCGTGGTGCAAGTGTTCACCGACAACACCACCGCCATGTGGTACTGCAACAAACAGGGCGGTGTGGGGTCGTGGACCCTTTGCCAGGAGGCTCTGCGCCTCTGGCAGTGGCTGGAACATCAGGGCGTGACTCTGGTGGTTCAACACCTGGCAGGTTCTCTGAATGCCAGGGCGGACGAACTCAGCCGCCGGTGCATGATGGATCCCGAATGGCGTCTGAACTCGGACGTGGCGCAAGGTCTCTTTCGACAGTGGGGAGAGCCTTGGTTAGATCTATTCGCCACAGAAGAGAACGCGCAATGTCAGCAGTTCTGCGCGTTGGAGTTTCCAAGGCGGCACTCGCTCGGAGACGCTTTTCGTCGCGAGTGGAGCTGCGGCCTGTTGTACGCCTTTCCGCCTATACCACTTCTGCCCAGAGTGCTGAAGAAGATCAAGCGCGACCGGGCCCAAGTTATCCTTGTGGCTCCGGACTGGGCTCGAAGATACTGGTATCCCGAGCTACTCAGCATGTCAGTCGATCCCCCGATTCGTCTGCCTCTTCGGGAGGACCTTCTGTCGCATCAGCAGGGGATGGTCCTGCACCCGAACCTGTCCAGTCTCCACCTACAAGCTTGGAGATTGAGCGGCGGCAGTTGAGGCCATTTGACTTGCCTCCCGAAGTCTGCGACATCATTCTGGCAGCCAGGCGTCCCTCCACTAAGTCGGTATACGCCTGCCGGTGGAATAGATTTGTGGCATGGTGCGCAGCAAAGGCTGTGGATCCCCTCTCTGCACCCCTTTCGGAAGTGCTGCTCTTTCTTCTTTCCCTTGCCCAGCAGGGCTCTGCTCTGGGCACTCTTAAAGGGTACCTCTCTGCTCTTTCAGCCTTCTTGAGGCTACCAGATCAGCCTTCTTTGTTCAAGTCCCCTATAGTGAGTAGATTTCTGAAGGGCATCACACACATGTTCCCTCCTGTTCCCTTCGTGATGCCCCAGTGGGACTTGAACCTTGTTCTCACCTATCTGATGTGTGCTCCCTTTGAGCCACTTCATAACTGTCCTCTTCGTCTCCTTACACTGAAGACGGCCTTCCTGGTTGCCATCACCTCTGCCAGGAGGGTGAGTGAGCTCCAGGCTCTTTCTTCTTCTCCGCCTTTCCTGTCTGTTCATCCTGATAAGGTGGTGTTGCGTACACGACCTTCCTTTCTGCCCAAGGTTGTCACGGCCTTCCACATCGGGCAGTCCATCACCTTGCCCACCTTCTTTCCGCCTCCGCATCCCTCGAAAGAGGAAGAGAGGCTCCACCGTCTGGATCCAAAACGTGCGCTCTCCTACTACCTGGACCGCACTCGCCAATTCCGGGTGGATGACCAACTCTTCGTTGGTTACGTGGGCGCGAAGAAGGGAAAGGCTGTACACAAGAGGACCATCTCCAGGTGGATCATCGTGTGCATCCAAGCATGCTACTCCATGGCGAGGAAGGAGCCCCCGGCTGGATTGCGGGCTCACTCCACTCGGGCCACAGCAACGACAACTGCCCTGGGCCGCGGTGTCCCCCTGCAGGACATCTGTCAGGCAGCCACGTGGGCCTCGCTGCACACGTTCGCAAGACACTACTGCCTGGACAGTCAAGTCCGGAGGGATGGCTTCTTTGGCCGTTCCGTCCTCCAGGACTTTCTGGTGTGATATTGGTTCGCAGACCCACCACCGGGGTTGGTATTGCTGGGGTATCTATTCTAAGGTAAGGAATCTATCACTAACGTGTCTCTTTCAGATGCACAAGTTACTACTTGTGTAACGATATATCTGTAAGAGACATTAGTTAGTGATAGATTCCTTACCGCCCTCCCATCCTCCCCGTTCTGCGAACCGATATTTAGGGTTAAGGTCATCCCCTTTCAGGGCCCTAGTTTCAATGGCACCAGTGTTAGTTCTATCATGGCTCTGCGTATCTGGCGCGGAAAAGCTGTGTTATCAGAACTGACGTCAGCGCGCATGGGCGCCGTCTATATACTCCGATGACGTCATCCCGGCGCTCACGACGCCGACGACGGACGCGGAGCCGCAGACGACGCCTACCAGCGCGCAGGGGTATTGCTACGCAAAAATTTCCGGATCCAGTCTGACGCCTGGGGATATTCTAAGGTAAGGAATCTATCACTAACTAATGTCTCTTACAGATATATCGTTACACAAGTAGTAACTTGTGCATCTGCGCCTAAATCCATCGTTTATTTGCACTCCACACCACCCAAGATCAGCCTTGACCCTCTGCCTCATCTGAACAGTCCAGCCCAAACTGCCAAGCCATGTCTTTCCTGGACCGGAATCAAGCATCCTAAGACTGGTTTCTGGCTATCAGCCGTCTTCATCCAGGATAGCTTGACTCCAGTGGTGTGGAGAGCATGGGACTCACGTCTAAGCATACCCATCCCACTTGGGGTGACAAATGCAAAACAACAGTTGATGGACAGAATGCAGAACAATGTCATACATTCACCCCAGTACATAGATCTGGGCCTAAATCCATCGTTTATTTGCACTCCACACAACCCCAGTTCAGACATGGCCATATGCCAATCAGCCTTGACCCTCTGCCTCATGGGAACAGTACAGCCCAAACTGCCAAGCCATGTCTTTCCTGGACAGGAATCAAGCATACTAGGACCAGTTTCTGGCTATCAGCCATCTTCAGCCAGGATAGCTTGACTCCAGTGGTGTGGAGAGCATGGGACTCATGTCTGAGCATACCTATCCCACTTGGGTTGACAAATGCAAAACAACTGTTGATGGACAGAATGCAGAACTATGTCATACATTCACCCCAGTACAGAGATCTGGGCCTAAATCCATCGTTTTTTTGCACTCCACACCACCCCAGTTCAGACATGGCCATATGCAAATCAGCCTTGACCCTGTGCCTCATGGGTACAGTACAGGCCGAACTGCCAAGCCATGTCTATCCTAGACCGGAATCAAGCATCCCAGGACTCGTTTTTGGCTATTAGCCGTATTCAGCCAGGATAGCTTGACTCCAGTGGTGTGGAGAGCATGGGACTCACATCTGAGCATACCTATCTCACTTGGGTTGACAAATGTAAAACAACTGTTGATGGACAGAATGCAGAACAATGTCATACATTCACCCCAGTGCAGAGATCTGGGCCTAAAATCATCGTTTTTTTTCCACTCCACACCACCCCAGTAAAGACATGGCCATATGCAAATCAGCCTTGACCCTGTGCCTCATGGGAACTGTCCAGCCCCGAACTGCCAAGCCATGTCTTTCCTGGACTGGAATCAAGCATCCTAGGACCGGTTTCTGGCTATCAGCCGTCTTTAGCCAGGATAGCTTGACTCCAGTGGTGTGGAGAGCATGGGACTCACATCTGAGCATACCCATCCCACTTGGGGTAACAAATGCAAAACAACAGTTGATGGACAGAATGCAGAACAATGTCATATATTCACCCCAGTACAGAGTTCTGGACCTAAATCCATCGTTTTTTTGCACTCCACACCACCCCAGTTCAGACATGGCCATATGCAAATCAGCCTTGACCCTGTGCCTCATGGGAACAGTCCAGCCCGAACTGCCAAGCCATGTCTTTCCTGGACTGGAATCAAGCATCCTAGGACCGGTTTCTGGCTATCAGCCGTCTTCAGCCAGGATAGCTTGACTCCAGTGGTGTTGAGCGCATGGGACTCATGTCGGAGCATACCCATCCCACTTGGGGTGACAAATGCAATACAACAGTTGATGGACAGAATGCAGAACAATGTCATACATTCACCCCAGTACAGAGATCTGGGCCTAAATCCATCGTTTTTTTGCACTCCACACCACCCCAGTCCAGACATGGCCATAGGCAAATCAGCCTTGACCCTGTGCCTCATGGGAACAGTCCAGCCCGAACTGCCAAGCCATGTCTTTCCTGGACCGGAATCAAGCATCCTAAGACTGGTTTCTGGCTATCAGCTGTCTTCAGCCAGGATAGCTTGACTCCAGTGGTGTGGAGAGCATGGGACTCATGTATGAGCATACCCATCCCACTTGGGGTGATAAATGCAAAACAACAGTTGATGGACAGAATGCAGAACAATGTCATACATTCACCCCAGTATAGAGATCTGCGCAAAAATCCATAGTTTATTTGCACTCCACACCACCCAAGATCAGCCTTGACCCTCTGCCTCATCGGAACAGTCCAGCCCGAACTGCCAAGCCATGTCTTTCCTGGACCGGAATCAAGCATCCTAAGACTGGTTTCTGGCTATCAGCCGTCTTCAGCCAGGATAGCTTGACTCCAGTGGTGTGGAGAGCATGGGACTCAAGTCTAAGCATACCCATCCCACTTGGGGTGACAAATGCAAAACAACAGTTGATGGACAGAATGCAGAACAATGTCATACATTCACCCCAGTACAGAGATCTGGGCCTAAATCCATCGTTTATTTGCACTCCACACAACCCCAGTTCAGACATGGCCATATGCCAATCAGCCTTGACCCTCTGCCTCATGGGAACAGTACAGCCCAAACTGCCAAGCCATGTCTTTCCTGGACAGGAATCAAGCATACTAGGACCAGTTTCTGGCTATCAGCCATCTTCAGCCAGGATAGCTTGACTCCAGTGGTGTGGAGAGCATGGGACTCATGTCTGAGCATACCTATCCCACTTGGGTTGACAAATGCAAAACAACTGTTGATGGACAGAATGCAGAACTATGTCATACATTCACCCCAGTACAGAGATCTGGGCCTAAATCCATCGTTTTTTTGCACTCCACACCACCCCAGTTCAGACATGGCCATATGCAAATCAGCCTTGACCCTGTGCCTCATGGGTACAGTCCAGCCCGAACTGCCAAGCCATGTCTATCCTAGACCGGAATCAAGCATCCCAGGACTCGTTTTTGGCTATTAGCCGTCTTCAGCCAGGATAGCTTGACTCCAGTGGTGTGGAGAGCATGGGACTCACATCTGAGCATACCTATCTCACTTGGGTTGACAAATGTAAAACAACTGTTGATGGACAGAATGCAGAACAATGTCATACATTCACCCCAGTACAGAGATCTGGGCCTAAATCCATAGTTTTTTTTCCACTCCACACCACCCCAGTAAAGACATGGCCATATGCAAATCAGCCTTGACCCTGTGCCTCATGGGAACTGTCCAGCCCCGAACTGCCAAGCCATGTCTTTCCTGGACTGGAATCAAGCATCCTAGGACCGGTTTCTGGCTATCAGCCGTCTTCAGCCAGGATAGCTTGACTCCAGTGGTGTGGAGAGCATGGGACTCACATCTGAGCATACCCATCCCACTTGGGGTAACAAATGCAAAACAACAGTTGATGGACAGAATGCAGAACAATGTCATATATTCACCCCAGTACAGAGTTCTGGACCTAAATCCATCGTTTTTTTGCACTCCACACCACCCCAGTCCAGACATGGCCATAGGCAAATCAGCCTTGACCCTGTGCCTCATGGGAACAGTCCAGCCCGAACTGCCAAGCCATGTCTTTCCTGGACCGGAATCAAGCATCCTAAGACTGGTTTCTGGCTATCAGCCGTGTTCAGCCAGGATAGCTTGACTCCAGTGGTGTGGAGAGCATGGGACTCATGTATGAGCATACCCATCCCACTTGGGGTGACAAATGCAAAACAACAGTTGATGGACAGAATGCAGAACAATGTCATACATTCACCCCAGTATAGAGATCTGCGCCTAAATCCATCGTTTATTTGCACTCCACACCACCCAAGATCAGCCTTGACCCTCTGCCTCATCGGAACAGTCCAGCCCGAACTGCCAAGCCATGTCTTTCCTGGACCGGAATAAAGCATCCTAAGACTGGTTTCTGGCTATCAGCCGTCTTCAGCCAGGATAGCTTGACTCCAGTGGTGTGGAGAGCATGGGACTCACGTCTAAGCATACCCATCCCACTTGGGGTGACAAATGCAAAACAACAGTTGATGGACAGAATGCAGAACAATGTCATACATTCACCCCAGTACAGAGATCTGGGCCTAAATCCATCGTTTATTTGCACTCCACACAACCCCAGTTCAGACATGGCCATATGCCAATCAGCCTTGACCCTGTGCCTCATGGGTACAGTCCAGCCCGAACTGCCAATTCATGTCTATCCTAGACCGGAATCAAGCATCCCAGGACTCGTTTTTGGCTATTAGCCGTCTTCAGCCAGGATAGCTTGACTCCAGTGGTGTGGAGAGCATGGGACTCACATCTGAGCATACCCATCCCACTTGGGTTGACAAATGCAAAAAAAAGTTGATGGACAGAATGCAAAACAATGTCATACATTCACCCTAGTACAGAGATCTGGGCCTAAATCCATCGTTTTTTTTGCACTCCACACCACCCCAGGTAAGACATGGCCATATGCAAATCAGCCTTGACAATGTGCCTCATGGGAATAGTCCAGCCCGAACCTCCAAGCCATGTCCTTCCTGGACAGGAATCAAGCATCCTAGGACCGGTTTCTGGCTATCATCCGTCTTCAGCTACGATAGCTTGACTCCAATGGTGTGGAGAGCAAAGGACTCACATCTGAGCATACCCATCCCACTTGGGGTGACAAATGCAAAACAACAGTTGATGGACAGAATGCAGAACATTGTCATACATTCACCCCAGTTCAGAGATCTGGACCTATATCCATTGTTTTTTTGCACTCCACACCACCCCAGTTCAGACATGGCCATATGCAAATCAGCCTTGACTCTGTGCCTCATGGGAACAGTCCAACCCAAACTGCCAAGCCATGTCTTTCCTGGACTTAAATCAAGCATCCTAGGACCGGTTTCTAACTATCAGCCATCTTCAGCCAGGATAGCTTGACTCCAGTGGTGTGGAGAGCATGGGACTCACATCTGAGCATACCCATCCCACTTGGAGTGACAAATGCAAAACAACAGTTGATGGACAGAATGCCGAACAATGTCATACATTCACCCCAGTACAAAGATCTGGGCCTAAATCCATCGTTTTTTTGCACTCCACACCACCCCAATTCAGACATGGCCATTTGCAAATCAGCGTTGACCCTGTGCCTAATGGGAACAGTCCAGCCCGAACTGCCAAGCCATGTCTTTCCTGGACCTGAATCAAGCATCCTAGGACAGGTTTCTGGCTATCAGCCGTCTTCAGCCAGGATAGCTTGACTCCAGTGGTGTGGAGAGTATGGGACTCACGTCTGAGCATACCCATCCCACTTGGGGTGACAAATGCAAAACAACAGTTGATGGACAGAATGCAGAACTATGTCATACATTCACGCCAGTACATAGATTTGGGCCTAAATCCATCGTTTTTTTGCACTCCACACCACCCCAGTTCAGACATGGCCATGTGCATATCAGCCTTGACCCTGTGCCTCATGGGAACAGTCCAGCCCGAACTGCCAAGCCATGTCTTTCCTGGACCGGAATCAAGCATCCTAGGAGCAGTTTCTGGCTATAAGCTGTCTTCAGCCAGGATAGCTTCGCTCCAGTGGTGTGGAGACCATGGGACTCACTTCTGAGCATACCCATCCCACTTGGGGTGACAATACAAAACAACACTTGATGGACAGAATGCAGAACAATGTCATACATTCACCTCAGTACAGAGATCTGGGCCTAAATCCATCATTTATTTGCACTCCACACCACCCCAGTGAAGACATGGCCATATGCAAATCAGCCTTGACCCTGTGCCTCATGGGAACAGTCCAGCCTGAACTGCCAAGCCATGTCTTTCCTGGACCGGAATCAAGTATCCTAGGACCGGTTTCTGTCTATCAGCCGTCTTCAGCCAGGATAGCTTGACTCCAGTGGTGTGGAGAGCATGGGACTCACGTCTGAGCATACCTATCCCACTTGGGTTGACAAATGCAAAACAACTGTTGATGGACAGAATGTAGAACTATGTCATACATTCACCCAAGTACAGAGATCTGGGCCTAAATCCATCGTTTTTTTGCACTCCACACCACCCCAGTTCAGACATGGCCATATGCAAATCAGCCTTGACCCTGTGCCTCATGGGTACAGTCCAGTCCGAACTGCCAAGCCATGTCTTTCCTAGACCGGAATCAAGCATCCCAGGACTGGTTTTTGGCTATCAGCCGTCTTCAGTCAGGATAGCTTGACTCCAGTGGTGTGGAGAGCATGGGACTCACGTCTGAGCATACCCATCCCACTTGGGTTGACAAATGCAAAACAGCAGTTGATGGACAGAATGGAGAACAATGTCATACATTCACCCCAGTACAGAGATCTGGGCCTAAATCCATCGGTTTTTTTGCACTCCACACCACCCAAGTTAAGACATGGCCATATGAAAATCAGCCTTGACCCTGTGCCCCATGGGAATAGTCCAGCCCGAACCGCCAAGCCATGTCCTTCCTGGACTGGAATCAAGCATCCTAGGACCGGTTTCTGGCTATCATCCGTCTTCAGCTACGATAGCTTGACTCAAATGGTGTGGAGAGAATGGGACTCACATCTGAGCATACCATCCCACTTGGGGTGACAAATGCAAAACAACAGTTGATGGACAGAATGCAGAACATTGTCATACATTCACCCCAGTTCAGAGATCTGGACCTAAATCCATCGTTTTTTTGCACTCCACACCACCCCAGTTCAGACATGGCCATATGCAAATCAGCCTTGGCCCTGTGCCTCATGGGAACAGTCCAACCCAAACTGCCAAGCCATGTCTTTCCTGGACTTAAATCAAGCATTCTAGGACCGGTTTCTGGCTATCAACAATCTTCAGCCCGGATAGCTTGACTCCAGTGGTGTGGAGAGCATGGGACTCTCGTCTGACCATACCCATCCCACTTGGGGTGACAAATGCAAAACAACAGTTTATGGATAGAATGCAGAGCAATGTCATACATTCACCCCAGTACAGAGATTTGGGCCTAAATCCATCGTTTTTTTGCCCTCCATACCACGCCAGTTCAGACATGGCCATATGCCAATCAGCCTTGACCCTGTGCCTCATGGGAACAGTCCAGCCCGAACTGCCAAGCCATGTCTTTCCTGGACTGGAATCAAGCATCCTAGGACCGGTTTCAGGCTATCAGCCGTCTTCAGCCAGGATAGCTTGACTCCAGTGGTGTGGAGAGCATGGGACTCACATCTGAGCATACCCATCCCACTTGGAGTGACAAATGCTAAACAACAGTTGATGGACAGAATGCAGAACAATGTCATACATTCACCCCAGTACAAAGATCTGGGCCTAAATCCATCGTTTTTTTGCACTCCACACCACCCCAGTTCAGACATGGCCATATGCAAATCAGCCTTGACCCTGTGCCTAATGGGAACAGTCCAGCCCGAACTGCCAAGCCATGTCTTTCCTGGACCTGAATCAAGCATCCTAGGACCGGTTTCTGGCTATCACCAGTCTTCAGCCAGGATAGCTTGACTCCAGTGGTGTGGAGAGTATGGGACTCACGTCTGAGCATACCCATCCCACTTGGGGTGACAAATGCAAAACAACAGTTGATGGACAGAATGCAGAACTATGTCATACATTCACGCCAGTACATAGATCTGGGCCTAAATCCATTGTTTTTTGCACTCCACACCACCCCAGTTCAGACATGGCCATATGCAAATCAGCCTTGACCCTGTGCCTCATGGGAACAGTCCAGCCGGATCTGCCAAGCCATGTCTTTCCTAGACCGGAATCAACCATCCTAGGACCGGTTTCTGGCTATCAGCCGTCTTCTGCCAGGATAGCTTGACTCCAGTGGTGTGGAGAGCATGAGACTCACGTCTGAGCATTCCCATCCCACTAGGGTTGACAAATGCAAAACAACAGTTGATGGACAGAATGCAGTACAATGTCATACATTCACCCCAGTACAGAGATCTGGTCCTAAATCCATCGTTTTTTTTGCACTCCACACCACCCCAGTTAAGACATGGCCATATGCAAATCAGCCTTGAACCTGTGCCTCATGGGAACAGTCCAGCCCGATCTGCCAAGCCATGTCTTTCCTAGACTGGAATCAAGCATCCTAGGACCGGTTTCTGGCTATCAGCCATCTTCAGCCAGGATAGCTTGACTCCAGTGGTTTGGAGAGCATGGGACTCACATCTGAACATACCCATCCCACTTGGGGTAACAAATGCAAAACAACAGTTGATGGACAAAATGCAGAACATTGTCATACATTCACCACAGTTCAGAGATCTGGGCCTAAATCCATAGTTTTTTTGCACTCCACACCACCCCAGTTCAGACATGGCCATGTGCATATCAGCCTTGACCCTGTGCCTCATGGGAACAGTCCAGCCCGAACTGCCAAGCCATGTCTTTCCTGGACCGGAATCAAGCATCCTAAGACTGGTTTCTGGCTATCAGCCGTCTTCAGCCAGGATTGCTTGACTCCAGTGGTGTGGAGAGCATGGGACTCACGTCTGAGGATACCCATCCCACTTGGGGTGACAAATGCAAAACAACAGTTGATGGACAGAATGCAGAACAATGTCATACATTCACCCCAGTACAGAGATCTGGGCCTAAGTCCATCGTTTATTTGCACTCCACACCACTCCAGTTTAGACATGGCCATATGCAAATCAGCCTTGACCCTCTGCCTCATGGGAACAGTCCAGCCCAAACTGCCAAGCCATGTCTTTCCTGGACCGGAATCAAGCATCCTAAGACTGGTTTCTGGCTATCAGCCGTCTTCAGCCAGGATTGCTTGACTCCAGTGGTGTGGAGAGCATGGGACTCACGTCTGAGCATACCCATCCCACTTGGGGTGACAAATGCAAAACAACTGTTGATAGACAGAATGCAGAACAATGTCATACATTCACCCCAGTACAGAGATCTGGGCCTAAATCCATCGTTTTTTTTTTCACTCCACACCACCCCAGTTAAGACAAGGCCATATGCAAATCAGCCTTGACCCTTTGTCTCATGGGAACTGTCCAGCCCGAACTGCCATGCAATGTCTTTCCTGGACTGGAATCAAGCATCCTAGGACCGGTTTCTGGCTATTGTGAGAAGTTGGCCAGGTATATAATGCTCACTAATTCTAGTGATCACTTTGTACCATGCCAAGCAACCCTTATGATGATTTGTTGTAAGTCAACCTTACAGACCAGTTATCCTAGTGGTAATGTGGACAAAGCTGTCTTAGGCTAAACTCTGAAAGGCATGTGAAGCCAGCTGTATTACCACACACAACCCCCTTGAATACCAAATGAAAGGACACCACACAGATATATATTGAAAATATATATTGGTTTATTAACTAAAAGTATCCCCTGGACTCTTTATGAGCACAGAAGCACAAGCGTTAAACACAAGACAGTTTAAAATACACAAAAGTTGCACAATATGGATGAGCCCTAGGGGCCACCTAAACCATATACTAAGAAAGTGGTATAAGAGATACCAATCGGAAAGGAAACAGGCCTAGGGCCTTGGGAATTGCTGGAGCTGTTCGAGACTAGCAGTGACTAAGTCGGGAAAGGCCCGCGGGACTCGGGTGCAGTGTTTAAAGTGCACGCACTCACCAATGTAAAGTCTTTGGTGCGTAAAAAGTACAAAGTTAGTTAGTTCGGAACCTTCCGAGTGACCTAGAACGCTGAAACTTAAGACACAGGCCCTTGAGATGTGTACCAGTGTAGGAACACCGGCGGAGCTGAGTTACCTCACCCACAGGAAGCGGGCGCACAGGGTCGAAGTAGTGTCGGGTTTCGTCACGCTGGTCGATGGTGCTTGGAGCAGAAGATGCTGCAGGCGGCTCGAGGTGAAGAGTTCCGGTGGATCCAAGGGTGGATCTGAAGATGTGAAGACCTGGAAGCAGAGGGGACAATGTTCAAAGTCACTAGCCAGTGACTACCGTGGAACCAGATTGGAACGAGGCGATGTTGGGTGCAAACAGGCGTTGGGGTGTAGCTTCTCTCTGCAGCCACGTGGACACCAGGGGTCGAGGACGTTCAGGAGTCGGTCATGAGCTGTCCCACGCAGGCTTCTCGCTGTTGGCGGTGTCGGCAACTTGATCGGCGCAAACAGGCCTTGGCTAAATCAAGCCACGCAAGAATTAAAAAATGCTTACCACTCGGACCAGCAAGGTCAGAGCGGGGGCTCCTTTCTGCAGGAGCTAGGGCAAGTCTGGAGCAACCAGACCCACAGTGTAGTTTGTCAGTTTCGTTGACAAGATGGCCGCTGACCACGTGGCTAGTGGCCGGGATGGCGCGTCTAGTGGCAAAATGCAAAAGGGCCCCACGCAGATCGTGGAGATGCTGGAGGGCTCTTCTTCGGTGCAAGGTCTGCTCGGTGGTGGGGGTTCTCAGTCCTTAAAGCACAATGTGGAGGATGCCTCGGTTGCTGCGCAGTCAGCTTTTCGAGTGTCTTCCAAGAGGTCCGGTCCCACGTCACTCGGTGCCTCCACGGGTCCCTTCTTTGCAGGTACTGTGGATCGGGCTGTGAGAGGTCAGGGAGTCTGGGTCTTGTCAGGCTCTGGGCTCGGGCTCCGGCGGGAGGCAGCGGCAAAGCAGACGTCGAGGTGCTGGTTGGTTCCTGTGTTCACAGGGTGGCCTCTCCTAGGCCACAAGGGAGATTCTCTTCAGTCTTCTGTGTAGCAGAATGTCGAAGTCCAGTCCTCTTCTTGTTTAAAGTTGATTTCAGGATGATCTGCTGTGCAATGGCACTGCTCCCACTCTTATTCCCAATCTGAGGGGTAGATCACCTACTAGGTCCCTCCTCTGGGAGGAACCAGGAAGGGGGGGGGTTACACCCCCTTTCCTTTGTCCAGCTCCTCGCCAGGCCTGGGTCTGGAAAGTCCCAGGACCGGTTTGGACTGGCTTATGCACGGGGACACCTTGTGTGCCCCGGGCATGTCTCAATCTATTCAGCTCTGTCCTACCCAATACACAAACCCCGGTCTGGGGTGGTGCTTGCACCTCCCAAGGCAGGAAACCCTTTGTCCAAGCCTCCCTCGCTGGAAGGACTCCCAGCAGCAGGAGGTCAGACTCGTGTCTGTGGTGGCAGCATCCATTTTGTGATGCTGAGGCTCTGGTTAACTTTAACCGGGGTTAAGGCTACACACATGTCGTGTCCCTCTAGAAGGGTGGAATGCTATCCCCGTCGACAGAACTGTCGAGGGGATAGTATTCCAATTCGTATGACACCTTACTTGACATGTTTTGATAAAGCCAAACCAAAGATAGCAAATAACCGCGAGGATTATAATGCACTTAAGAGTATATGGTATGGCAATATCCTGGAACATCTTAGGGAGTGGTTCCCGACAGCTGCAGACAGGCTCAGCTCATGCTAGAGCACCATCTCACATATTTCCAAGCACTCTGCCTCCAGGATTGAAGAGGCCTTCCATAGGAGTGGCTGATAGGAACATATGTGTCCAGTTTAAGGTTAGATACAGGGATACTATATCTAAGTAAGAGGAGATTACACCAACTTACCCCAGCTGAGTGATCAGCCAGTTGTGTCAAATATGAAGGCCAGGCCAGGGGTGGCACAATACATGCTGCAGCCCCTGGTAGGCCTCGGAGACACCTATGCCCTGGGTACCTAGGGCAAACAAAACAGGTGATGGACCGAATGTGGATCAATGTCACACATTCATCCCAGTCCAAAGATCTGGGCCCAAATCCATCGTTTTATTGCACTCCACACCACCCTGGGTTAGACAATGGCGATATGCAAATCAGCTCTGACCCTGTGCCCCATGGGAACAGTCCAGTCCGAACTACAAAAGCCATGTCCTTCCCAGAACGGAATCAAGCATCCGAGGACCGGACCGGTTTCGAGTTAACACCTCTCATGAGTCCCGCTAGCTTGACTCCAGTGGTGTGGAGTGCCTGGGACCCACGTCTGAGCATCCCCAGCGCACTTATGGCGGCACTTGCAAACAAAACAGGTGATGGACCGAATGTGGATCAATGTCACACATTCATCCCAGTCCAAAGATCTGGGCCCAAATCCATCGTTCTTTTGCACTCCACACCACCCTGGGTTAGACAATGGCGATATGCAAATCAGCTCTGACCCTGTGCCCCATGGGAACAGTCCAGTCCGAACTACAAAATCCATGTCCTTCCCAGAACGGAATCAAGCATCCGAGGACCGGACCGGTTTCGAGGTAACACCTCTCATCAGCCCGGCTAGCTTGACTCCAGTGGTGTGGAGTGCCTGGGACCCACGTCTGAGCATCCCCAGCGCACTTATGGCGGCAATTGCAATCAAAACAGGTGATGGACCGAATGTGGATCAATGTCACACATTCATCCCAGTCCAAAGATCTGGGCCCAAATCCATAATTTTTTTGCACTTAACACCACCCTGGGTTAGACAATGGCGATATGCAAATCAGCTCTGACCCTGTGCCCCATGGGAACAGTCCAGTCCGAACTACAAAAGCCATGTCCTTCCCAGAACGGAATCAAGCATCCGAGGACCGGACCGGTTTCGAGGTAACACCTCTCATCAGCCCGGCTAGCTTGACTCCAGTGGTGTGGAGTGCCTGGGACCCACGTCTGAGCATCCCCAGCGCACCTATGGCGGCAATTGCAAACAAAACAGGTGATGGACCGAATGTGGATCAATGTCACACATTCATCCCAGTCCAAAGATCTGGGCCCAAATCCATAATTTTTTTGCACTTAACACCACCCTGGGTTAGACAATGGCGATATGCAAATCAGCTCTGACCCTGTGCCCCATGGGAACAGTCCAGTCCGAACTACAAAAGCCATGTCCTTCCCAGAACGGAATCAAGCATCCGAGGACCGGACCGGTTTCGAGGTAACACCTCTCATCAGCCCGGCTAGCTTGACTCCAGTGGTGTGGAGTGCCTGGGACCCACGTCTGAGCATCCCCAGCGCACCTATGGCGGCAATTGCAAACAAAACAGGTGATGGACCGAATGAGGATCAATGTCACACATTCATCCCAGTCCAAAGATCTGGGCCCAAATCCATCATTTTTTTGCACTCCACACCACCCTGGGTTAGACAATGGCGATATGCAAATCAGCTCTGACCCTGTGCCTCATGGGAACAGTCCAGTCCGAACTACAAAAGCCATGTCCTTTCCAGAACGGAATCAAGCATCCGAGGACCGGACCGGTTTCGAGGTAACACCTCTCATCAGCCCGGCTAGCTTGACTCCAGTGGTGTGGAGTGCCTGGGAACCACGTCTGAGCATCCCCAGCGCACTAATGGCGGCAATTGCAAACAAAACAGGTGATGGACCGAATGTGGATCAATGTCACACATTCATCCCAGTCCAAAGATCTGGGCCCAAATCCATCGTTTTTTTGCACTCCACACCACCCTGGGTTAGACAATGGCGATATGCAAATCAGCTCTGACCCTGTGCCCCATGGGAACAGTCCAGTCCGAACTACAAAAGCCATGTCCTTCCCAGAACGGAATCAAGCATCCGAGGACCGGACCGGTTTCGAGGTAACACCTCTCATCAGCCCGGCTAGCTTGACTCCAGTGGTGTGGAGTGCCTGGGACCCACGTCTGAGCATCCCCAGCGCACTTATGGCGGCAATTGCAAACAAAACAGGTGATGGACCGAATGTGGAACAATGTCACACATTCATCCCAGTCCAAAGATCTGGGCCCAAATCCATCGTTTTTTTGCACTCCACACCACCCTGGGTTAGACAATGGCGATATGCAAATCAGCTCTGACCCTGTGCCCAATGGGAACAGTCCAGTCCGAAATACAAAAGCCATGTCCTTCCCAGAACGAATCAAGCATCCGAGGACCGGACCGGTTTCGAGGTAACACCTCTCATCAGCCCGGCTAGCTTGACTCCAGTGGTGTGGAGTGCCTGGGACCCACGTCTGAGCATCCCCAGCGCACTTATGGCGGCAATTGCAAACAAAACAGGTGATGGGCCTGAGTGGAGTCAAGCTAGCCGGGTGTGGAGTGCAAAAAAACGATGGATTTGGGCCCAGATCTTTGGACTGGGGTGAATGTGTGACATTGATCCACATTCTGTCCATCACCTGTTTTGTTTGCAATTGCCGCCATAAGTGCGCTGGGGATGCTCAGACGTGGGTCCCAGGCACTCCACACCACTGGAGTCAAGCTAGCCGGGCTGATGAGAGGTGTTACCTCGAAACCGGTCCGGTCCTCGGATGCTTGATTCCGTTCTGGGAAGGACATGGCTTTTGTAGTTCGGACTGGACTGTTCCCATGGGGCACAGGGTCAGAGCTGATTTGCATATCGCCATTGTCTAACCCAGGGTGGTGTGGAGTGCAAAAAAACGATGGATTTGGCCCCAGATCTTTGGACTGGGGTGAATGTGTGACATTGATCCACATTCTGTCCATCACCTGTTTTGTTTGCAATTGGCGCCATAAGTGCGCTGGGGATGCTCAGACGTGGGTCCCAGGCACTCCACACCACTGGAGTCAAGCTAGCCGGGCTGATGAGAGGTGTTACCTCGAAACCGGTCCGGTCCTCGGATGCTTGATTCCGTTCTGGGAAGGACATGGATTTTGTAGTTCGGACTGGACTGTTCCCATGGGGCACAGGGTCAGAGCTGATTTGCATATCGCCATTGTCTAACCCAGGGTGATGTGGAGTGCAAACAAACGATGGATTTGGGCCCAGATCTTTGGACTGGGGTGAATGTGTGACATTGATCCACATTCTGTCCATCACCTGTTTTGTTTGCAATTGCCGCCATAAGTGCGCTGGGGATGCTCAGACGTGGGTCCCAGGCACTCCACACCACTGGAGTCAAGCTAGCCGGGCTGATGAGAGGTGTTACCTTGAAACTGGTCCGGTCCTCGGATGCTTGATTCCGTTCTGGGAAGGACATGGCTTTTGTAGTTCGGACTGGACTGTTCCCATGGGGCACAGGGTCAGAGCTGATTTGCATATCGCCATTGTCTAACCCAGGGTGGTGTGGAGTGCAAAAAAACGATGGATTTGGGCCCAGATCTTTGGACTGGGGTGAATGTGTGACATTGATCCACATTCTGTCCATCACCTGTTTTGTTTGCAATTGCCGCCATAAGTGCGCTGGGGATGCTCAGACGTGGGTCCCAGGCACTCCACACCACTGGAGTCAAGCTAGCCGGGCTGATGAGAGGTGTTACCTCGAAACCGGTCCGGTCCTCGGATGCTTGATTCCGTTCTGGGAAGGACATGGCTTTTGTAGTTCGGACTGGACTGTTCCCATGGGGCACAGGGTCAGAGCTGATTTGCATATCGCCATTGTCTAACCCAGGGTGGTGTGGAGTGCAAAAAAACGATGGATTTGGCCCCAGATCTTTGGACTGGGGTGAATGTGTGACATTGATCCACATTCTGTCCATCACCTGTTTTGTTTGCAATTGGCGCCATAAGTGCGCTGGGGATGCTCAGACGTGGGTCCCAGGCACTCCACACCACTGGAGTCAAGCTAGCCAGGCTGATGAGAGGTGTTACCTCGAAACCGGTCCGGTCCTCGGATGCTTGATTCGGTTCTGGGAAGGACATGGCTTTTGTAGTTCGGACTGGACTGTTCCCATGGGGCACAGGGTCAGAGCTGATTTGCATATCGCCATTGTCTAACCCAGGGTGATGTGGAGTGCAAAAAAACGATGGATTTGGGCCCAGATCTTTGTACTGGGGTGAATGTGTGACATTGATCCACATTCTGTCCATCACCTGTTTTGTTTGCAATTGCCGCCATAAGTGCGCTGGGGATGCTCAGACGTGGGTCCCAGGCACTCCACACCACTGGAGTCAAGCTAGCCGGGCTGATGAGAGGTGTTACCTCGAAACCGGTCCGGTCCTCGGATGCTTGATTCCGTTCTGGGAAGGACATGGCTTTTGTAGTTCGGACTGGACTGTTCCCATGGGGCACAGGGTCAGAGCTGATTTGCATATCACCATTGTCTAACCCAGGGTGGTGTGGAGTGCAAAAAAACGATGGATTTGGGCCCAGATCTTTGGACTGGGGTGAATGTGTGACATTGATCCACATTCTGTCCATCACCTGTTTTGTTTGCAATTGCCGCCATAAGTGCGCTGGGGAGGCTCAGACGTGGGTCCCAGGCACTCCACACCACTGGAGTCAAGCTAGCCGGGCTGATGAGAGGTGTTACCTCGAAACCGGTCCGGTCCTCGGATGCTTGATTCCGTTCTGGGAAGGACATGGCTTTTGTAGTTCGGACTGGACTGTTCCCATGGGGCACAGGGTCAGAGCTGATTTGCATATCGCCATTGTCTAACCCAGGGTGGTGTGGAGTGCAAAAAAACGATGGATTTGGCCCCAGATCTTTGGACTGGGGTGAATGTGTGACATTGATCCACATTCTGTCCATCACCTGTTTTGTTTGCAATTGCCGCCATAAGTGCGCTGGGGATGCTCAGACGTGGGTCCCAGGCACTCCACACCACTGGAGTCAAGCTAGCCGGGCTGATGAGAGGTGTTACCTCGAAACCGGTCTGGTCCTCGGATGCTTGATTCCGTTCTGGGAAGGACATGGCTTTTGTAGTTCGGACTGGACTGTTCCCATGGGGCACAGGGTCAGAGCTGATTTGCATATCACCATTGTCTAACCCAGGGTGGTGTGGAGTGCAAAAAAACGATGGATTTGGGCCCAGATCTTTGGACTGAGGTGAATGTGTGACATTGATCCACATTCTGTCCATCACCTGTTTTGTTTGCAATTGCCGCCATAAGTGCGCTGGGGATGCTCAGACGTGGGCCCCAGGCACTCCACACCACTGGAGTCAAGCTAGCCGGGCTGATGAGAGGTGTTACCTCGAAACCAGTCCGGTCCTCGGATGCTTGATTCCGTTCTGGGAAGGACATGGCTTTTGTAGTTCGGACTGGACTGTTCCCATGGGGCACAGGGTCAGAGCTGATTTGCATATCGCCATTGTCTAACCCAGGGTGGTGTGGAGTGCAAAAAAATGATGGATTTGGGCCCAGATCTTTGGACTGGGGTGAATGTGTGACATTGATCCACATTCTGTCCATCACCTGTTTAGTTTGCTTGGTACCTAGGGTACACTGTTACAGGGGCCAATAAGGTGAACCAGTTCCAATTCGTAATGCACCTAAAGTGCACTGGCAGTAATTTAGAGAGAGAACAGCAGGCTGTGGGTCTGATTAGCAGGCCCACAGCCACATTAAGTCATAAACCAGCGAAGCAAAAAGCAAAAATTTGGGGTGACCATAGGATAGCAGACCCTACTCTCCTACAGCTATCAGCCGTCTTCAGCCAGGATAGCTTGACTCCAGTGGTGTGGAGAGCATGGGACTCACACCTGAGCATACCCATCCGACTTGGAGTAACAAATGCAAAACAACAGTTTATGGACAGAATGCAGAACAATGTCATATATTCACCCCAGTACAGAGATCTGGGCCTAAAACCATCATTTTTTTGCACTCCACACCACTCCAGTTCAGACATGGCCATATGCAAATCAGCCTTGACCTTGTGCCTCATGGGAACAGTCCAACCCGAACTGCCAAGCCAGGTCTTTCCTGGACTGGAATTGAGCTTCCTAGGACCGGTTTCCGGCTATCAGCCATCTTCAGCCCGGATAGCTTGACTCCAGTGGTGTGGAGAGCATGGAACTCACATCTGAGCATACCCATCCCACTTGGAGTGACAAATGCAAAACAACAGTTGATGGACAGAATGCAGAACAATGTCATACATTCACCCCAGTACAAAGATCTGGGCCTAAATCCATCGTTTTTTTGTGCTCCACACCACCCCAGTTCGGACATGGCCATATGCAAATCAGCCTTGACCCTGTGCCTAATGGGAACAGTCCAGCCCGAACTGCCAAGCCATGTCTTTCCCGGACCGGAATCAAGCATCATAAGACCGATTTCTGGCTATCAGCAGTCTTCAGCCAGGATAGCTTGACTCCAGTGGTGTGGAGAGCATGGGACTCACGTCTGAGCATACCCATCCCACTTGGGGTGACAAATGCAAAACAACAGTTGATGGACAGAATGCAGAACTATGTCATACATTCACGCCAGTACATAGATCTGGGCCTAAATCCATCGTTTTTTTGCACTCCACACCACCCCTGTTCAGACATGGCCATATGCAAATCAGCCTTGACCCTGTGCCTCATGGGTACAGTCCAGCCCGAACTGCCGAGCCATGTCTTTCCTGGACCGGAATCAACCATCCTAGGACCGGTTTCTGGCTATCAGCCGTCTTCTGCCAGGATAGCTTGACTCCAGTGGTGTGGAGAGCATGGGACTCACGTCTGAGCATTCCCATCCCACTAGGGCTGACAAAATGCAAAACAACAGTTGATGGACAGAATGCAGAACATTGTCATACATTCACAACAGTTCAGAGATCTGGGCCTAAATCCATTGTTTTTCTGCACTCCACACCACCCCAGTTCAGACAGGGCCATGTGCATATCAGCCTTGACCCTGCGCCTCATGGGAACAGTCCAGCCCGAACTGCCAAGCCATGTCTTTCCCGGACCGGAATCAAGCATCATAAGACCGATTTCTGGCTATCAGCAGTCTTCAGCCAGGATAGCTTGACTCCAGTGGTGTGGAGAGCATGGGACTCACGTCTGAGCATACCCATCCCACCTGGGGTGATAAATGCAAAATAACAGTTGATGGACAGAATGCAGAATATTGTCATACATTCACCACAGTTCAGAGATCTGGGCCTAAATCCATTGTTTTTTTTGCACTCCACACCACCCCAGTTCAGACATGGCCATGTGCATATCAGCCTTGACCCTGTGCCTCATGGGAACAGTCCAGCCCGAACTGCCAAGCCATGTCTTTCCTGGACCGGAATCAAGCATCCTAGGACCGGTTTCTGTCTATAAGCTGTCTTCAGCCACGATAGCTTGACTCCAGTGGTGTGGAGACCATCGGACTCACTTCTGAGCATACCCATCCCACTTGGGGTGACAATACAAAACAACAGTTGATGGACAGAATGCAGAACAATGTCATACATTCACCCCAGTACAGAGATCTGGGCCTAAATACATGCAAATCAGCCTTGACCCTGTGCCTCATGGGAACAGTCCAGCCCGAATTGCCAAGCCATGTCTTTCCTGGACCGGAATCAATCATCCTAGGACCGGTTTCTGGCTATCAGCCGTCTTCAGCCAGGATAGCTTGACTCTAGTGGTGTGCAGAGCATGGGACTCACGTCTGAGCATACCCATCCCACCTGGGGTGATAAATGCAAAATAACAGTTGATAGACAGAATGCAGAACAAGGTCATACATTCACCCCAGTACAGAGATCTGGGCCTAAATCCATCGTTTTATTGCACTCCATCCCAACCCCAGGTCAGACATGGCCATATGCAAATCAGCCTTGGCCCTGTGCCTCATAGGAACAGTCCAGCCCGAATTGGCTAGCCAAGTATTTCCTGCACCGAAATCAAGCATCATGGGACCGGTTTCTGGCTATCAGCCGTCTTCAGCCTGGATAGCTTGACTCCAGTGGTGTAGAGAGTATGGGACTCACGTCTGAGCATACCCATGCAAAACAACAGTTGATGGACAGAATGTAGAACAATGTCATACATTCACCCCAGTACAGAGATCCGGGCCTAAATCCATCGTTTTTTTGCACTCCACACCACCCCAGTTCTGACATGGCCATATGCAAATCAGCCTTGACCCTGTGCCTCATGGGAACAGTTCAGCCCGAATTGCCAAGCCATGTCTTTCCTAAACCTGAATCCAGCATCCTAGGACCGGTTTCTGGCTATCAGCCGTCTTCAGCCAGGATAGCTTGACTCCAGTGTTGTGGAGAGCATGGGACTCACATCTGAGTATACCCATCCCACTTGGGGTGACCAATGCAAAACAACAGTTGATGGACAGAAAGTAGAACGGTGTCATACATTCACCCCAGTACAGAGATCTGGGCCTAAATCCAGCGTTTTTTTGCACTCCACACCACCCCAGTTCAGACATGGCCATATGCAAATCAGCCTTGCGGAAATTCTTGAACTTAGATTTGGAATTAGACGAAATCACGGAAGCCAAAATGCAGATGAAATCGGGACGGGCCCCGGGATCTGTCGGGCTACCGATAATATTTCATAAAACATTACCTGCTGGGTGTTCTGGGGTACATGGGGATGCCTATCACCTTCATCCACTGGGTACAACAGCTATATATCCAACCAATAGCTTGTGCCCAGTCCTCCGCCTTCACTATCTCCAGAGGCACATGGCAAGGCTGTCCATTATCCCCAATGGTATTTGCTCTGGCCATAGAACCCTTAGCTACAAAACTTCGGCAACACCATAATGATAGGGCACTGATCTACCCAACTAGACAACTTCTTATCTCCCTATATGCAGACGATATGACACTGTATGTCAAGAAGCCTCAAGACAATCTCAACCCAGTGTTACAGGAGACCACTAAATTAGGCGCCATATCCGGAATACAAATAAATTGGTCTAAATCCCCCTTACAGATAATAACCTTCCGCACCAATTGGATTATCCACTAGTCTGGGAAACTGATGAGCGAAAATATCTGGGCATACTTATCACCAGAAACGGGGACAACCTGATGAGAATAAATTATGGCTCAGCCATAGATAAGATAACTGACACTATCAGCAAGTGGGTACAGCTTCTACTCTTCATGGTGGGGGGATCTCTCTTATCAAAATGGTATTGCTCCCAAAACTGTTATACCTTTTCACACCACCCAGGAAGTTTTTTCTTTACTACACTCAAGACTCAACTCATGAGGCTTATATGGGGTGGGAAGCAGGCACGACTCAACCTGTCTACGCTGATGCTACCATACCATCAGGGAGGGCATGATGTTTCCAATTTAGAGTTCTATTATTTTTGTGCACATGCCCACTTCGCAACACATTGGTTCCATTCACCACCCTTTATGCCTCATTTGGCGATGGAAAATGGGTATATGACTCGGACACCCCCGATAAGCTATCTTTTTACAACAGTGAAGGAGCGGGAACGTGACCCGTCCATCGTAGAATGCACTATTGTAGCATGGCGGCAGCTTGCTTGCATGCTAGGCAACCCCATGTTGTAGTCCCCTAGGAGGCTAATGTTACAAAACCTTTGCTACAAGTTACTTATGAGGGGATATGTCAGATGATGCTGGAAGGTCTTGGCTATCATACCTGGGGAGACCTTTATATAGGGAAACAATTCTGCTCCAAGGAACACATTTTTGGAGCATGCATACCCACGACAATTGACACATTTATGAACACTCATCTCCGGCAAAGTGTGAAGGCTGCAACCCGTACCTTGCCCCAAGAGACAGATACACTTGCACCTCTGCAAGCCTTGCTACATGGAGAGGCTCGCACAGAATGCACCACCCACTCATACTCTACCGGCCTGGCGGGAATGGGGGTGATGTAAATAATTAATTTACTCTCTTAATTTCTATGCAGGTAAGTACTTAATCAATAATAACTCAATCGGAAAGAAGGAAAACAGAGTCCGTGGTGTAAGAGTTTCTAAGGGTTTTATTCCTCATAAAGGAATCAGGATATCATGTTCTGACCACCACACAGGATGTCAGAAGGGATAGATGAGCGCGCCAACGTTTATTGACAATACATAGCTTATATACTTGATTTACATCATAATGTTCAATGTAAGAGGCGTAACAGCTGAGAGAAGACAAGATAACAGTATACACGTGGTGCTAGTACATCATCAAGAGGCGTAAACTAGGCGTAACTAGGCGTGTGTGCTAGAAACGTCACTGATAGGTGACGCAAGTGGGTGGCACCAAGGGGTGGTGCTAACAGAATGTTGCAATGTCAGCAGAAATCGGAAGCTTGGATGCGCGCGCAGCTGCATGACGTGTGATAGACGGGGTGCAGGGGACTTGACATTTACACTGGCGGAAAGAGACAGAAGTCTGGCATGTCAGATCAACTTGTGCTTCTATCATATCCGATATCTGATGTTTAGGAACTAAGCTATCTGGGCAGAAAGGTCTCTAGAGCAAAAGCTATTCTATACTTGCTAGGAGTGCGTGTATAAGCGCCTGAGTGTCTGTAAGAGAAGCGTGGGGGCATGGGGCCTTCCATGGAAGCATGGCAACAGAGGCTATGAATTACTTGCATAAAGACAGGTCGGCCCTTTAGCCCTGTAGCTGAGGAAGGATGTTTACTGAAGCTAGCAGGCCGGAATGTATCTTCGGGGAGGAAAACAGATAACTCGAAGGTTATAGTCAATCTTGGCAGGCAGCAGGCTGAGCTGAGCACGGAGGGCCGCGCTAGAAGTAAGTCAGAGTTCACGGGTACGGGGGCTGCTTGGGCAGAGGCCCTCGCAGTCAGAAGCCAGAAAAGAGGCTCGGTGGCAGAGATTCAGGGCCTACTTTCAGCCAGGCTGAAAAAACGTAGGAGTACACTTCAAAAAGACGTTGGCATAGCATACTTAGGAACGGACCATCAAACCCATTCATGGTGGGTCTGAAAGAGGACAAGTTAACGTTGGACGCAAATGTATTTGCGTCTTCATAGCTGGTACAGGAGGGAAGTTACATGCACTTTTAACTCGTACATGGAGTCGGTGGGGTACTCGCTAGGGAACACAACATGACCATAAAATTTATATTACCTCATTCCCTCCTTGTTCCCTACGGACCCTTCATGATATGTCGATCCTCATAAATCGATCAGTTTGTTCTTGTAACATTATATGTTCGTCTTTCTTTCTTTGACTGTTTGAGAGGCAACTGGAATGCTCAATGCAGGATGTGGCACACAGTCCACATATCGCTGGCCCACACTGCAGGCATAGGCAACAACTGAATACTATAACAAGACCAATGCCTAGGAACGATAAGATCTTCCATCCCCAAGCTGTCAACGTAGTCCAGAACCAACCGGACCAAGTCCAGGTGCCTGGAATCTGATGTATCTGATTTGCAATTTTATGTAAACGGGTGATAGCTTGATAGACAGATGGTGCATTTTGTGGAATGAAAACACAGCAACTTGACCCGATGACCTTACAAGCTCCACCTCTATCTGCCAAGATGACGTCAATCACAAGACGATTTTGAAGGACAACAGTCCGTATAGCAGACTGCTCCTCTGTTAAGTTACCTAGAGCGGAGGCAGTTTCGTTCACTACTGCTTCGAGTGTTCTCGTCAATCTGCGTATTAATTTACTGTTTTGGACAGGTCCTAGGAAGAAAAAGAATCCTTTATTGAAATCAGTGTACTGTTCCCATGCCGTTTCTGTGTAGTCGACAAGGGGAATATCTCTTTTGGGTCTATTCGGTGCTAGATTCGTATTTCTATGGTAATCAGGAGGAGCTAGGAAAACAGGTGGCAGAAGGAAGGCAATGTAACAGGTACCATCCCAATCTGGAGGCAAACGTATGTATGCGGTATGACCACAAACAAAGTAGGAATGACTGATAGCTTTAAAGGACGATTTACCATGGTCACTGAACTCGACCACAGTAGTGCATTTACTATGACCTAAGTGTACTGAACCTTTCTTGCTAACACATAATTCACCTGTGACTGGTAGTACTAACATATGGGGCAGAACTGGAGCAGTTTCAGATTCAACAGTGAGGATCATAAGGCTAATTGTGTAATTACCTAATTCATATACTTCATTTTCTAGATCAGTTCCTATTCGAGTGGGAAGTCCTTCTTGATCAGGATAACAGACGTTGAGCAGGACTAAGTTCAAGTTTCCCCAAACCCAGCCCCCATCGAAAACAGCAATATCAGGATCTAAAGAATTAATTATTTTAAACCATGCTCCACAGGAGCCATTGTGAGTGAATGGGTACGGAAAGAGAGGCAGAGCTCCCTTGTAATTCTGGTAGGGAGGGAGTCGGCCACATATCCAACAGTCTGTAGCATTATTTGTCTGATGGGAATGGTGTAACATACTAATGAATGTATTGTTGCGCAGCGCAAGTCTGTAAGAGAGTTCATGTGCAGGAAGTTCACTAAAAGTGTGTTCAGCAGAGACATTGTAAGCAGATTGTTCACGCCTGAAAATAGGCCAGTACATAGGAAGCAGAATGCTGGCAATAATAATTAGAATACTCAGAATAAACATGATTATTAGTGTCACTATGCAGTGACTACGAAGTGATTTGCAATATGTTCTTCTCTTTTCCTCTCTCTCTCTAACTCGATCTAGGGGATACATGTCAGAAACTATTTAACCGATTCACCTAAGGGAGGACTTAAACAATTAAACTGTCTGACTTGCTAGATCGAAGCTTCATTCGGTAAAGTTCTTGAGGAGTCTTTTCTCTTTTAGGCACAGTAACGTCTTGTGCTTCAACACAGTCTTTGGTGGGGGTGGACGAGTCAGAGTCCTGTTTCAGTCCGTTTTTTAGTTCATTGCATAGTTTGATGTGACTCGTGTGGACCCACCCCTTTCTCCCCTCGATTTTCACGGCGGTCCTGGTGGTAAGCAGAACGGTCTTTGGAGACTTCCAGCGGGGCTCCAGCGGACTTTTCCGGTCGAAATTCCGGACGACTACCAGGTCACCTGGGCGGACCTCATGCGCCTTTACATCGGTGTTGTCAGGGAAGGCTGCGGCAACCTGTGAACGACATGATTGGAGTGCAGACATCAAGGAGGCAAGGTAATCTGTCAACATGTTACAATCAATATCAGTGATCTTTTTCGGAACGGGCGTCCCCCACATATTCGGCGGTCTGCCAAAGACCACTTCGTACGGGGATAGCCCTGATCTCGAGTGGGCGACCATCCTCATATAGAATAGTGCCACGGGCAGGGCGACTATCCAGTCGACCCCTTTTTCCTGACAGATCTTGGCAAGACGGATTTTTAGTGTCTGATTATGCCTTTCTACAAGGCCAGCTGCTTCGGGATGTCGGACACAGTGGAACCTCCACTGATATCCTAGCAAGAGGGAAACTTGTTTCATCAGCTCGGACGAGAACGGCTGTCCGTTATCTGAGTACACGACACGGGGCAAACCGTACCGTGGGAAGAATTCACGAACCAACTGTCTGGCAGTGGTCGGAGCAGTGTAGTCTGGGACTGGGTATGCTTCGGTCCAGCGGGACAGAGCACAAACAATTACAAGGACATACTTAAATCCTCTACAGCTATTCATCTGGATATAATCCATCTGGAGGACTTCAAAAGGGTGATCGGGAGGATGAAATCCACCTTGCTCAACAGGGACGCTTTTACCTGGATTGAACTGACAACAGATCATGCAAGTACGCACTTTCTGTTTTGCTGCTGCTCGTAAGTGTTTGTTGTACCAGAGATTCTGTAAACTGTCTAACATGGCTTTCTCTCCAAGATGGGCAGGACTATTGTCTTTGTCACATCAGTAGTCTGGGTGTGAGTCAGTGCTGTATGTTTTGCTGTCTGGTCTGCCAGGTCGTTACCCTGGGAAACGGAATCTGTGACTTTAGTATGTGCCTTACACTTCATGACTGATATGCCCGAGGGCAAATGTATTGCTTCTAACAGTGCTTGAATGAGGGGGCCATGTTGTATCTTGGCCCCATGGGAAGTCAGAAAACCTCGTTCTTGCCAGAGGACTCCGAAGTCGTGTACAACTCCGAAGGCATAGCGGGAATCTGTGTATATGTTAATATTTCTGTTCTTGGCTAGAATACAGGCTCGAGTCAGAGCGATGAGCTCTGCTGCTTGAGCAGACAGGGTGTCAATACGATGTGTTTCTTTAATTTCAGTTTCAGTGGTCACGGCGTACGCGGCCACTAATTCTCCTGTACTTGTTCTCATGCATGAACCGTCCACATAAAGTGTCAGGTCTGGATTTGTCAATGGGACATCTGTTAAGTCTCGTCTAGGCTTAGTTACTGCATTAATTATTTCTATACAATCATGCGGAGCTGGATCTGTCATAACTGTAGGTAACAGTGTTGCTGGGTTCAGGATGCTGCAACGTCTGATTTCTATGTGTGGCTGGAATAGTGTTAATTCATAACCTGTCAGTCGTGCTATAGTTAAGTGTTGAGTCTGGGTTCTGTTTAACAAAACCTCTACAGAATGTGGTACTTGAACTGTTAACTGATGACCTAAAACAATTGAATCACTTTGTCTTATTGCTAACGCTGTTGCTGCCACTGACTTTAAGCACGCAGGGAGTGCTTGAGCTACTGAATCCAATGTACTAGAAAAATAAGCACAAGGCTTATGTGAACCTGCTTGGTCTTGAGTGAGGACAGACAACGCTGTACCATCACGTTCTGTAACAAAAAGTGTAAACGGTTTGCTGTAACATGGTGTCGCTAAAACTGGTGCTTGGCATAAAACTTTCTTTAATTCTTCAAAAGCTTGTGTGTGTTCCTGAGTCCAAGGGAGGACAGTCGAAGTCGCTGCCTCCTGTGTCGTTAACTGGATGAGTGGTTTAGCTAGAAATGCATACTGGGGAATCCATTGTCTGCAGTACGAGGTGAGGCCTATGAAGGCCCGCACTTCCTTTTGTGTCTTGGGTTGCGGCATGTTCACAATTAACTGAATGCGATCGGGAGTGAGCTGTCTCCCCACTTTGGACAGCAAGTGACCCAAGTACACAACTTGCTGAACACAGAATTGTAGCTTCGAAGGAGACACCTTGTGTCCCTTGTCAGCCAGGAAATGTAAAACTGTCAGTGATGCTTTTTCACATTCGGGCTCACTTCGTGCGGTGATCAGCAGATCATCGACGTATTGTAGTAAAGCGGTGTTAACTGGCATTTGAATACAATCTAGTTGTCTTTTCAGTGCTTGACTATAGATGCTGGGGCTTTCTGTGAATCCTTGAGGTGCGCGCGAAAATTTGAAACTGCGTCCATTTAAACAGAATCCGAAGAGATATTGGCTCTCTGGATCAATAGGCACGCTGAAGAAGGCGTTCTTGAGATCAATTACAGTAAAGAACGTTGCTTCTGAATCAATAGCAGTCAAGAGAGATGATATATCGGGGACCACAGGATACTGTGGGATAATGCATTTATTCAATTCTCGAAGATCAATCACCAGCCGATATACTGGCGGTGCATTGGGATCAGTACGTTTAAGAATCGGAATGATGGGTGAGTTACAGATATTGGAGTCGGTCTCGACGACCACTCCTTGGGCAATGAGCTCTTCAATGATTTTCAGTAAAGCCGCTACAGCATCGGGTGGTAACTTGTATTGTCTGATTCTGGGTAATACAACACCTGCCTTGAGGGTAACGCGGTATGGTGTAATGTGCATACATCCTACATCAGTTGGGCCTTTTGCCCACAAGTAATCAGGTACATTTTTCAATCTGACGTCAAACTCACGAAGGACGTAATGACCCTTGAAATCCCGCAGAAAGAGTCTAACTCCCTCCGGGGAGCAGCATATTATAGCCCCTAGAGCCTTCAGTGTTTTAATTCCTAACAGATTTTCCGGACATGATTTTGTTAGTAACAGGTCTGTAACGCGTGATAATGGACCCACAGCCAGGGGAACTGGTTCTGATACTTCATTTACAATAGGCTGTCCTGAAAACCCAAGGGAAACATTTTGTGAGCCTGAGAGGGGTGCCCCTGGAACTTCGTCATGACTTATTGTAGTGCGACTTGCCCCTGTGTCAATTAAAAACTTTCTATCTTTCCCCAATACTTGACTGTGTACATAAGGACCTTCTTGATCTACAGGAATCTCGATAAGAGGCAAGTCACCTTCCCTCTCTAGGCTGTTTCATGTATATCGGGAATATTCGGGGTAAGCAGACTGGGCATACTGGTACATCTGTTGTGAGACTTGCTGAGTTGCAGCAATGGGCTGTGGCTGTGGTACTGCTACGGTCTGTGCTGTCTGTGCGGATGCATGCATGGGCTGTGTATTCTGTGTAGACTGATGCTGGTTATGGTCTTGTCTAGGCGGATGCGGTCTCTCTTTAGTTTTACCTGTCGCTATGTTATGTTTCAGAACTGCACATTCGTGTACGTAGTGACCTGGCTGCTTGCAATAATTGCATGTCCCTTTAACAGGAGCTGCAGCGTGACTTGTCTGGGTCGTACCTTTCCTGTGACTGTCGGATGGGACCGTCTGGGCTACTAACATTTTCATTTTCGTGTCTTTCATACGTTTCTGTTCCTGATCTTGTTCTTCCCTAATTCTATTCTGGTGATATTGTAACATTTGTAACATCTGGGATGGCGTATTTGCTTGCCATGTACTCTCGACTTTATACACTCTATTTTTAACTAACGGTAGGGAATTCTCGACTAACTTTGATACAAAAAGATGTGGGTACGACTCGCTACTTGGCTGGAGGCCACTATTGATAATAAAACATTTCTCGAATCTTGAATAAAAGTCGCTAGTATCTTCATCATGTTTCTGTTTACAGGACGAGATTGCATCCCAATCCTCCTTTCTAGTTGTCAATAATCTGGGCAGGACCTGTACTATTAAACCTGGTAATGCTTTAGTTTTGTCCCCAAGGCCTAACCCTGGAACCCGTTTCTTTTCTTCATCCTCTATTTCTGCCCAGGCAATCTTTGCGTCTCCCACCTCCCAGTCCTTTTCCTTTAATTTCTCGAATATACCCGTAGGCAATAATACTTTCAACATTTTCATGATATCATCATATGTGTAGTCCCCCATCAGTAACATGTCTTTGAGCTCTCTATGAAAACCTGCAGGGTCTTTATCATGGCACGGTACTAATTTCTTCATTTCTAACAGTTCTAATTTAGTTAGAGGCGTGTGTACATACACGCGTTTCAAAATTTTATCCTCACCCATAACAGGGTGCACTTCTCGCAAGGGGTTCTGACTTTCAATACCACTCCCGCACTGCATATGGTACATTTTCCTTTCTGGAGGTGGGGCGGGAACATATTCAGGACTTACAAAGGTGTCATATCTGCGTCGTTGTTCTAGAATTATTTGAACTAATTTAGTGCTTAGGCCTCTCCATCTATCCATCAGTAGTGCTTCTAGTGTCTCATGTAAGGGACCTGGATCGGAATAATGTTTTCTGTACTTAATGAGAAGGTGCTGAATCATATATATACCTGCTAATTTCTGTTCGTCGGGGGAGAGGTTCAGAAATGTCTGTGCTACGGTGTCATCATTATATATGTCTGCATTTTCGGCCCATGATACCGCTGATCGGGCTAGTTCTTGTTCATCCATAGAATTGAGTACATGGTACCCAACTCGATCTCGAAGCCGTTTATCAGTTTCCTGGAACTGATGTTCAGCAGAATTCGGATTCGTTAAGGCAGAGAAGAAAACTCTCTTGCTTTCTGGACGGATACCCTTCCTAAGATAAGTTCCCTTACCTACATATGCTATAGTGCTTGTAGTCGGTTCTAGTTCTTCAGATTCTTCTTCCTCCTCGGAGGGAGCCTTTTCTTTCTCTTTCTCGTGTACTGCTATCACTGCTTTCTTAATCTTTTTATACATGGCCTCTATGCAATTTTGTCTGTCATGTTTTCCATCGGCTATATTTTGACCCCACTTGTTCAATGCATCCAATTCACTCTGCTCTGTTCCGGGCCTGTCTCGTTCTCTTATTAGACAATTTATGAAAAATCGTAGTATCAGTGCTTGCATGGTAACTTTCTGTTTCTCCAGGGCATCCTTAATACTGTCGGGGTCCTTTCCCGTTTGAACGAACTCATATATTCTATCTAGGTGCTCTTTCATTCCTGCATAACATAACAAACTATCAGTAGCAGATCTTAACCGTAAAGACGCTAATATCATTAAGTCGTCCTGTCCAGGTTCTGGATCATATCTACAAACTGACATATTTTCTTTTAGTGCATCAAGACGGGATGAATTAGAAGAACGGGGGGATCTGTGCGTAAAAGGACTCTGCAGACCTCTGAGATTTAATCTGTGAGTCGGTGGCGGGGTCTGGAGACCCGCGGTCGCACCTCCTGAAGCGGAAACTTGGGCATTATCTCTGTGTGTAGTCAGTATCTGAATTTGTCTTTTAGTAGGATCTGATTGAAGTGGTTTCGGCAGATCAGTTTTAGGTGAGGGAAGTGGCGGAGCTGGCGGAACGGGACTAGTCTTTTTCGGTGTCGGCTGAGAGTGATCTTGGGGGGCAGTACCACCCCCGGCCCTGTCAGTAGGCAGGGCACGAACAGGCAGATTGGTGTAAGCTGGCGCTACATCTTCGAGATATGAATTTAGGAATATGTCTTTAGTAGTCTTATGCATTACTTTAGTTGGAACTAATGGTGACGGCAAATTTTTCGGTATTTCTGAAATGGCGTCAGGGGTACCATCGGCCAAAAGATACATGTTGTTCACTTTGCCATTTTGGATACGATCTATTTGTTCTACTTTTACTCGAATTCCTTCAGTAACTAATTCGTTTTCTTGGGCCTTTTCTGATTCTTTAAGCCTGTCTTCTCTACGGAGTGCTCTATCAGCACGCTTACGTGATTCCTTACGCCAAAATTCTATGGCGTCTTTCTGAGATTGTCTAGCTTTCTTTTTCCGTAATATTTCTTCTACCTTTATGATGCACTCGGCATCCCATGTTCCGTTAACTGGCCATCGGTATCTTTCCTCTAGGTGCTTGGTATAATCTGTCCATAACTCTAGATACAAGATGGCGTCTATGCCATGCTTATTATACATGAAATTACCTGGAGTGTCCCTAGGGGGGATTGGAATCTCTTCCTCTAACATCCCTTTCCTAGTTCCTATCTGCTTTAATTTGTTAAAAAACGGCATTGTGCCTACTCGATACTGAAATGCTTGATCCTTAATACTTAATTTCGCCTGTAACTATTTAAACAAAAAAACACAATAATACACAAGAACAATCACATTCATACCACGACATTAATCACATGAAACATTTAAAGACATAGCTAACTTCCCCCTACTCTGAATGTACCGCTCAACGATACAGATACACTGCTGTAACAGTGCAGAAATTCGGAATACTTTATATACTGCTAAACAGTACAGATACACTGCCTAAAAACAGTGCAGACCGGACTTGCGTACCCAAACCCGTCTAGATACAACCCAGCAATGGTACTCACCGGGAAGCACGGAAAACAGAAGGCCTCGGAAACTCGACTGGACTCGACTCGGAACTTCGGAAAACTTCGGAAAACTTCGGAAAACTTCGGAAAACTGGTGGGCCTCTTCACACCTCGGACCTTGCTTCCTTCGGCTGGGCTCTGGTCGGGATCCTCCGCACTCCTCACCGCCTCGTCTGGGCACTGATCGCAGTCTTCGTCACCTCCGTGTGTCAGAGGGGGATGCAGGAAATCCTGCCAGTACACGTGTTGTCCGTCTAACTGATGGCAGGGGACACGGATTGCAACGCACCTTCCGGCGCGTGAGGTGGGGGAGGGGTCCCTATTCGGGCGCCAAAATGATGTAAATAATTAATTTACTCTCTTAATTTCTATGCAGGTAAGTACTTAATCAATAATAACTCAATCGGAAAGAAGGAAAACAGAGTCCGTGGTGTAAGAGTTTCTAAGGGTTTTATTCCTCATAAAGGAATCAGGATATCATGTTCTGACCACCACACAGGATGTCAGAAGGGATAGATGAGCGCGCCAACGTTTATTGACAATACATAGCTTATATACTTGATTTACATCATAATGTTCAATGTAAGAGGCGTAACAGCTGAGAGAAGACAAGATAACAGTATACACGTGGTGCTAGTACATCATCAAGAGGCGTAAACTAGGCGTAACTAGGCGTGTGTGCTAGAAACGTCACTGATAGGTGACGCAAGTGGGTGGCACCAAGGGGTGGTGCTAACAGAATGTTGCAATGTCAGCAGAAATCGGAAGCTTGGATGCGCGCGCAGCTGCATGACGTGTGATAGACGGGGTGCAGGGGACTTGACATTTACACTGGCGGAAAGAGACAGAAGTCTGGCATGTCAGATCAACTTGTGCTTCTATCATATCCGATATCTGATGTTTAGGAACTAAGCTATCTGGGCAGAAAGGTCTCTAGAGCAAAAGCTATTCTATACTTGCTAGGAGTGCGTGTATAAGCGCCTGAGTGTCTGTAAGAGAAGCGTGGGGGCATGGGGCCTTCCATGGAAGCATGGCAACAGAGGCTATGAATTACTTGCATAAAGACAGGTCGGCCCTTTAGCCCTGTAGCTGAGGAAGGATGTTTACTGAAGCTAGCAGGCCGGAATGTATCTTCGGGGAGGAAAACAGATAACTCGAAGGTTATAGTCAATCTTGGCAGGCAGCAGGCTGAGCTGAGCACGGAGGGCCGCGCTAGAAGTAAGTCAGAGTTCACGGGTACGGGGGCTGCTTGGGCAGAGGCCCTCGCAGTCAGAAGCCAGAAAAGAGGCTCGGTGGCAGAGATTCAGGGCCTACTTTCAGCCAGGCTGAAAAAACGTAGGAGTACACTTCAAAAAGACGTTGGCATAGCATACTTAGGAACGGACCATCAAACCCATTCATGGTGGGTCTGAAAGAGGACAAGTTAACGTTGGACGCAAATGTATTTGCGTCTTCATAGCTGGTACAGGAGGGAAGTTACATGCACTTTTAACTCGTACATGGAGTCGGTGGGGTACTCGCTAGGGAACACAACATGACCATAAAATTTATATTACCTCAGGGGAAAGATCTAAATGTCCCGTTAACGGATGACCAATGGGAACTTAGCTGCACGCAGACAGAAGCAATTACAGGCAATAGTAGGCTACGCCTCATTCATTTTAAATTCTTGCACCGCTTGTATCACACCCCGACTAAACTACACAGATTCCACCTCAGATACGATGACAAATGTGTGCGGTGCGGGAGGGAGGGGGCAGACGTCCTGCATTTAGTGGGACCTGCCCCCGGGTTGCAGAACTGGACGCAGACTTTTGAAGGGTTGTCAAACATGATAGGAGCCCAGCTGACCCCATGCTCACTTGTAGCCCTTTTGGGTTTATCTCAGGAAATAAACACAGTGCACAAAAACTGCAGGTAGAGTGCAGGTGGGGAAGAGGCCAGACTCCCAAGTTCAAAGACTGGATACAGACTATAAATACTTGGCAAGATCATATGCATTATTATGCAGAACCTCCTATCTTCTCATGCAAGAATACAATCCTACCATCTCCTGAGGCGGAAGCCATATTTTTTAAAACTTTTGTGAAAATGTAATTGTTCTTATTTGCACGTTCTCCCCCTGGGCACCATATTCCAAGAGCTATTGTACTTGGACAACCCGCACAGCGGATATTAGCGCTGTTACGGGCTTCAAACAAACATTGCGCCATCACCGAGCACATCAGGCTACGTCCACTATCGGGAGGCCACGCCCCCCGCCTACGATATAAAAAAGCGCTGAGTACAAGCGTTTTTGGATACAATCCTACCATCTCCTGAGGCGGAAGCCGGGAGGATACCTGCCATAATTTTTAAAACTTTTGTGAAAATGTACTTGTTCTTATTTGCATGTTCTCCCCCTGGGCACCATATTCCAAGAGCTATTGTACTTGGACAACCCGCACAGCGGATATTAGCGCTGTTACGGGCTTCAAACAAACATTGCCGCCATCACCGAGCACATCAGGCCACGCCCACTATCGGGAGGCCTCGCCCCCGCCTACGATATAAAAAAGCGCTGAATACAAGCGTTTTTCGATACAATCCTACCATCTCCTGAGACGGAAGCCAGGAGGATACCTGCCATAATTTTTAAAACTTTTGTGAAAATGTACTTGTTCTCATTTGCACGTTCTCCCCCTGGGCACCATATTCCAAGAGCTATTGTACTTGGACAACCCGCACAGCGGATATTAGCGCTGTTACGGGCTTCAAACAAACATTGCCGCAATCACCGAGCCCATTAGGCCACGCCCACTATCAGGAGGCCACACCCCCCGCCTACGATATAAAAAAGCGCTGAATACAAGCGTTTTTGGATACAATCCTACCATCTCCTGAGGTGGAAGCCGGGAGGATACCTACCATAATTTTTAAAACTTTTGTAAAAATTTACTTGTTTTTATTTGCACGTTCTCCCCCTGGGCACCATATTCCAAGAGCTATTGTACTTGGACAACCCGCACAGCGGATATAAGCGCTGTTTCGGGCTTCAAACAAACATTGCCGCCATCACCGAGCACATCAGGCCACGCCCACTATCAGGAGACCACGCCTCCCACGTCCCCTGCCGGCATCGCCCTACGCCTATAAAACATGTGTATTCCTAGGACGCGCAGCGGACGAGCGCAGCGGGAGCGCCTAAGGCAAGCCCGTCTGCGCCCGTCCGCGCCGGGACTGGGCCCAGGGCCATGCCCCCTGACCAAACATACGTAGATAGCAGAAGACAAATCTACTCTAGCCAGGAGATTCTAGCATCGAGACCTCATACCACATGCAACCCGATGGATCCACATAAGCAAGGTAAGACATGTCTAACCTGCTCACGAACATTTGCCTTTTCACAGATTAGAGATCTTAGTACAACATATCACAAACCTCAAATAACAACTCACAGAAAATCATCTATTAAAGCTGGTCCCATAAATGTCAGATCTATGGTCAAGCATAATGTTCAGACAGATTAACTAATTGAAAGCCAAAATGTGGATCTTCTGTTTGTAACCGAAACATGGGCAGATGAAGCATCAGACACAGATCCGACCCTAGCAATCCCAGAGGTCTTCTCCATCTACAGAGCAGACAGGAAAATAAAACAAGGAGGAGGTTTAGCAATCATAGCGAAGGAGGGACTGCAGATTAAAAGCTCAGACAAAGGAAGTAACCCAGATTGTGAAACGCCATCGTTTCAAATAAAAATCACCAATAACTATACTTTTAGTGGTCTATTAATTTATAGAAAACCAAATGCCAAAACACCTCTAATTGAGCTATTAAGCCCATTTCTAGAATCCAGTGTGACGTATTGTGACTATACAATTCTAGGAGATTTTAATATACACCTAGAAAAAACATTGGACCCTGAGGTAAAGTCATTTAAAGATGAAATGGCAAATTTTGATTTAGAGCAGAAAGTATATAGAGATACGCATTGCGCCGGCCACACTCTGGATGGAATTTTCACATCATGTCGGAAGTTAAATATAACTGATACGCTCTCGATCCCCTGGTCAGACCATAAGATGGTCTCCTTCTTCTTAGAAAATATGCAAGATATCGGAAGACCGGTCAAAGTAAAAAAAAACACATATCATGAATGGTCCAAAATCCAGCCCCAGATACTCATAGATACTCTATGTTCTTCATACCCAACTTTAGATGCGGACAGCAATAAAGCCTGTAAACAAATTAATACATGGCTAGAGAACGCAGTCCAACTCACAGTTCCACTGAATAAAATCACTCTCAAAAGAAAGACCCCTTCACAGCCATGGTTCTCAGAAGCTTTGAAGGAAAAAACCAAGAATGTAGAAGAGCAGAAAAGAAATGGAGAGCTAACTATGAGGTACAGCAAAGATTAGAATATAAAACAATACTTGCTAGCTCTAAAAAATTAATAACATCAGAGAAAAGCAAATACTTCGTCCAAAAAATTAATGAATCAAAAAACTCCAGTAAAACTCTCTTCTCCACTGTTAGAAAACTTTCGAAAATTGAAAATAACACCCCAGAAGAAATATCATCAGAATTTTGTAATATTCTGGGTAAATTCTTCGTAAATAAAGTTTCATCAGTCTACGAATCTTTTAAAATTTACAAATCAGATAAAACTAATCAGGCAGATAAAATGACTGCTCAAACAATAAATTCAGAGGAACAATCAGTCCAACCTATAATGTTCCAATTTACCATTCCAACAAAAGACCAAATTCAGAAGGAATTACTTAACATTAATTAAAACAGCAGAAATACATGACTCAACATGTACCCTCATTGAATCCTATCTTGCTAATAGACCTTTTACAGTAGAAGTAGAAGGAGCAAAATGTAAAGCCTTTTCTCTACCATGCGGAGTTCCGCAGGGATCATCATTAAGTCCGACCCTTTTTAACCTTTATGTTGCCCCACTTGCAGAGATAATAAGAAACTGTGGTTTCACCCCAATACCATACGCTGATGACACTCAAATTGTAGTGGCCATCAACAAAGATATAGAAGAAACAGCAGAAAAATTCCAACATTGTATGATACAAGTCAGCCAATGGAGGGAAAGGAATTGCCTGAAGCTCAATGGAGACAAGAGTGAAGTGATGATATTAGGGGGTGACACAAACATCTGGTCCCCCGTCTGGTGGCCTAAGGATATGGGCAGATGTCCTAGATCATCAGGAAAAAGTGAAGAATCTGGGCTTCACCCTTGATATGAATTTATCATTTGATGCTCAAGCCAATAAGCTGTCATCATCACTCTGGTACATTTTAAAAATGATAAAAAAAACTATTTCCATATCTACCACGAGATTCTCGTAAAACAGTAGTAACAGCATTAGCATTAGCAAAATTGGACTATGGAAATGGTCTATATGCCGGAGCCTGGAAAAAGATCACAGATAAATTATAACGCCTGCAAAATGCAGCAGCTAGACTGGTTCTAGACATACCCAGGTTTGAGCCAATCAGACACAAACTGAAAGATCTACATTGGCTGCCAATTGAAAAGAGGGTGACATTTAAATCACTCTGTCTAACCTATAAGACACTACAGGGAAAAGGATCACAATTTTTGAGGTACCATTTGAAACAGTATGAACCCATGAGACCTCTGAGATCGGGCCAGATGAAACTAATTACTGTTCCCAGATTTAAAAGAGCTAACTGGGGAGGGAGAAGTTTCCTGATACATGCAGCACGTACATGGAATCAACTGCCCCTGAACATAAAAACCTGTCCATCTTTAGAAACCTTTAGAAAGGAAGTAAAAACATGGCTATTCTCCGAATAAGCATCAGACACTGTTACAAAGCTGGAAAGGATTTATCTTAGCGCCAAGACGCCCATGGGCAATCGTTGCGCTCTATAAATTGACAAATCAAATCAAATCAAAATCAAATCAAGAAGCGAACCCAGAGGGGGACCGGGAGGAACTGGATCAAGCAATGGAGAGCAAAGTCAGGCCTATGACCCGATCCCAAACCTTACAAGAGAAGTCTAGTGTGTTATAATTCGGTACAGATATAGTGCCACAGGAATAAATCAGGGGACCGGAAGCGATAAGGGCCTTATCTTTAGAGTCACTGTGGTAGATGCTGTCCTCATCAAACCCCACTATGGGGCCAATACAGCAAGTAGGCCTTGTGGTCTCCGCCCTAGTAGCAGATGCCCTCCTTTCGCTACTATCCAAGAGGTTCAAACAAAAAGACTCATAACCATCAAAGAGTCACAGTAAGAAATGAAGGACTATGCAACAACGCTATGAAACTCATTCCTCTTGAATTACAATTAAAAATTCGACCAGACACGCCTGTCTACACCAATGTAACAAGAGACCATCTAATTCATCGAGAAAATGAAAGGACAAACACAGTGATGTCTTCAAATCCTGATGCAATTCTAACAATTGATCAAACTTCTACTGGCTATTTCATAAATGTTGATACATTTTCTGAAGACCCAAGTGAATCAGAAACGTCACCAGCCACAAACTCTTACAAACAGCAAGCAAAATACTTTTTTCACTTTCTGAAAGAAACGTATCTGGTTTCACCATGGACTAAATTATGGATAATATCCGGAATATTTTTCTTTCTTTTCTGGTTAGGTTTAGTAATGACTATTAGCATGCTTGTAAATGGCAAATACATTCGTCTAGAATCTGCAAGTAAAGATGTGAACTTAATATTGAAACCACACAAATTATCTCATCGTGAAGAAAGATACTTGTCTGCAGTAAACATCACAGCCGTGCCTATACCCGATGGTATAGTATGGGACAAAGTCGATTTCGATATTTTGGGCCTGACTGATCTTTTGAAAATTCTACACCTGTTTAAAATTTCATTAAGTGATTTCATTATCTCCAGGACCTATTCTGATGTTTGGGATTTCGAAACTGTCAGTAATATTATATCGGATCTAGAGAAAAATCTGCTGCATTTTCTAATAGTGAAAACTTGGAAGGTTCACCAGAGTATGAACAAACGTACCATTATAATCATTATGGTCATTTTTTTTGCATAGATCTGCAATACCTAGAAATGTGTTTATGTATAATCAATGGGAACATTGTCCAACACCATCAAAAGATAGTTCAAAAACATATGGAAATAAGTTTCCATATTTTTCTGGATTCAATACAACAGATCTAGGTTCCTGTTATGTTAAGAATGTGAACCAAACTGCTCAGAAACAAATGTTAACTAACACCAAACAGATCTATTCTGCAGCCTTTTAATGCCCAGCTGTCTAGACAAGGGTTTGACTTTTGGAATGACACTGTTGATACAAAATCTGTCTGTGGTTCTAGAGACTGGCAGGTGCAGGGGACGGAAGCATTCTTTAGAACCTGACTCTTCCCCAAGCAAATAATGTTTTTGAATGATACCGTGCAACAAACATCTTGCCTTGGACTAGCCAAGATCAAAGACATGAACATATCTTATGTACCAACACCTGCTAATACCAAAATCAATAGTACTACAGATGAGGCAGCCACCATAGACAGCATCCTACTGTACAACAGAACAGCCCCCGATTGGGAAAAATAGCTAATCTGGCACTTAGACACTAACATTTGTCAAGAAAGGTTCCTGAATACAACACAGGGATTTACTATCAACAGGCTAGATCCCCGTTACATACAGTGACACAATATAGTGTAGGGAAAGTGTGCCTTGATTGGCTACAGACATCCTCGATAGACCAAGTGAAACAACACTTATCTTTACTTGAAAGAAGATGCAGACTTTAGGGATTTCTTGCTAGGACCAAGAAAACCACGACAAAAATGTTTCATAAATGCCGGCATTTATACAGCCTAAAATGAAGTTTGGGAAGTTTCACAGGCAGAGGCCGCAGAGGATACGTGAAATCGATCCAATTAATTTAGAGAAATCTCTCTCAGTTGTTGGCAATGGTTTAACAACTTTGTCATCCAGGATCTATTCTCTGGGCAACATTGTATCCTCTGCTATTGACAAACTAAAACAGGATTTAGCCGTGTTACAACAAGGCATGTTACGTTCGGAAATGTTATTAGTCTGGACACTACAATCATAGTGTGCAGGCTATGTGCCTTGGAATTTTATCAACATGGCGTCTTTTTTTTCGGAATACAATCTCATAAACATATCGAAATGGCACAAAGGGGAGCAAAGTATACAATGCTGGGTGTTGAAAAACTGATAAGATTACCATTCACGGCAGCAGAAAAAACAGCTACAGAATGGCTCATCCATGGCCATATAAATTTGCCAGTCACTTGTTTCTAATTTCACTATTGCCTTATACAATAGCAGGCAAGCAAATATGAAAGGTTGGGTAAGGAATACATTAAGAGTGTCCTGGGAAATACCTTACAACTACAGATGTTGGAATGGGGGACGTGAAGTGTTTCTTAGTGGTAAAGCCTGCGAAAATGCACTGAGCAGTTCACTCATATGTCAAGTAGTTTATTTACACAGGGCATTCAACAGTTCTGGGGCAAACTTGTTCTGCCACCTGCAAGGCAGTCCAGCCGCCGTGATTAATCTGACATTCGGCCTGGTCTCTAATGGGAGTTACTTAATGTTGAATGATATAGGTTGCTGTAGCATGCTACCAGGGATCCCGCATCTAGTAACGGTCAATGCCAGGGTTACTTGTTGTATGCAAGTATTGTTTCCACTAGCAAACACAGGTAGGGAGTCGGCACCTTGGCCTTCGCTGAATGTTTCTTTTATATGTTTTCGATACGCTAAGCAGAATGAACGCCATGCTTTTACAAAGAAATGAACCCTTAAACTCCGCCCGAGAGACATCTGATCTTCAAGTTGCAAGGACTGCGGCTCAGATACAGGCTCTGATAGTTCGAAACTGCCCTATACATTACGCAGAAATGATGGGATGTATCTTTAACATGTCTGATATGAGCGGAATTTTACATGTATTTAAGACCATAGGTTCAGGACTCTTAAACACCTTCCAGACGGAAATCATTCCAAACTTCGTGCATTCAGTGTTTGGTGTTCTGCCTTTAACTCTTGCAATAGCTGCAGGAGTACTTATTCTATTCCTACTGCTATGCTATGGACGGCCTAGCAATGGGCATCACTCCCAGTTACATTGTGAAGGATCTCCTGGAACGAAAGTGCTGACAGCACATAGTACAGCTCCTGGGCATTCCTCTATTATGGGAACTTAATCAATCATGGTTCCAGACCTTCAGACCAGTTTGGCTTGACTGTATCTTACCTGTTCTACGCTGCCTGTTTTGCAGTGAAAAATGTGTGCTGGACATCTATCTAACACTTCCATCGGTCATGCCAACCAATATCAATACTTTTCTGGACCCAGGAACGGCCCATGCTCTGTATTGTCAGCAGCGGCTCCTGATACTGATGATGGCATTCATTGAGACCTCTCAGTCGCAGTCTGATCCTGCTGATGTACGAGAGGATTCAACAGGCACACAGGAGACAAGGAACACACAACTTACTACAGCATCACCTGTAAGTGACGATTCTCATCTTTGTGCAATAGATCTACTGAACGAGGTGCTCCAACTGTCCCCGGCAACAGTAGACAATATTATGTCTACAGCAGCAGATGACTTCATGTTTACACCCAACCTGGACTCTGACTTTTGAATTGGCTCACAGTGTGCTTGGAAGAAATGCATTTGGCTACCATGTTTTTCATAACAAACAGAACGAAACTTGGAACATTCCCCAAATTGACAAACCTTTTTAAACGTTTCAGTTACATTGCATTTCTTACTGCTTACAGTAAAACAATTCCAATAAAACGAACTGCCTTTACCTTTTCTAAAACGAACTTTTCTAAAAAGCACAATTCTAGAAGCACAAGTCTTGAAATAATGCCCTGTTTTTCTACAAATTCCATATTTTATGACCATGATTCAAAGGGATTTTAGAATATTTAGCACAACTATTATAGCCACTGCTTTTTACAGGTATAATTTTTTTTTTGACATATTTAATAGAACTTTTCAGACTGATTTTAGAAATGTTTTTAAATGAATGTTTTTACATATGCGGTGCTCATTTTTATGTTTAGCAATTAGTAATATCGTTCTTCGAAAGTGGAGTCGGTGTTGTGTCCCATATAGGTGCCCTGATATAGGCTTTACTAAAACATGCCCTTATATAGGCACAATTCATGTTGCCCTTATTTAGGTATAGCGTTCTTAGTCCTTATTTAGGCATGAGCCATACACTCCAAATACAGGCATGGTCTTTCACCTACATCCGTCCACCCTCTAGGTCACAACCAAGTTCTTAGAAACAGACCCTTAAACTCTAGGGATTTTCCCTGGCACAGGTTCATTGACTTCTCTTAGAAACTCATTAAATATGCATGAACCATTATTCCCCAGGGTTCATTCCTGACGTCTTCCTCTGGTCAGCATTACGTCAATGCAGTCCAGCCATAGCACCTTCTGGGTATTAATATGCCCATGCAAACCAGAGGAGACCTCTATTCCCGGGGAGCCCGTATTTCCTGGCCTGATGCACTGACCAGAAATGCTGTCATCCTGCATGCAGAAACTACAACTCGCAGGGCTCTAACTTCCTTTGCGGGATGTTAGAATTTGAGACCAGGAAAGAGATTCCACAACTCTCTCATTCTCAGGTATGGCGATGACTAGAACCTAGAGCGATTCTTGACATAACAAACTATAGCATACTAGAGCATACCATCTTAGGGGAATATCGGACCTTCTTCACAACCCGTCCTACACCTAGGTTAGGCACATTTGGGTAGAAATAGTTAGGGAGCATTCCATCAGTACTCATACTTTTAGCAATATGTTTTTATGTATACAAATGAATTTGATAAGTAGTGAACAATACTAGAGCAATACTACTTCTTTGCGAATGTAACACTGTGCATTGTATATCTCGCATACTGTCTTACGATTGTAGTAGCTCAGATCTCTCACACGAGAAAAACGACTGTTCAATAAATACTTATTAAAAAGCTTGTCTGTTATTTCTGTGTAACTCTGAGAAACTAAGCAGTCACGATTGGCTGAGCGAAACATTATCTCATGTTTCCATGATTCTGAGGGATCAGTGTAGTCATGTTATGTAGTTGCCAGAAGCTATTCCCTTCTTGTCTTCAAGAAGTTTCTAGTGGCCCTGTGAGCTAGCAGGTACATGGTAAACAAGGTTAGCATGCGCAATAGGGGCGTATTGACTCAATCATACACCAAACCTTTAGTGAATGTTCTCCAAAAGCTCAGAACCTATTTAGGGAAATAGGAACTACACTTCAACTCAAGTGTCATTCCCAACTCTACTCTGTTGACCCCAGCCAGATGCTAGGCTTAAGGAAGGAATGAATAGATGCAAGGGGGAGAGACTATGTTGATTAGCAAATTTAGGGGTGTGCTTAGCCATCTCTTCTCTCCCTGCAGTAAATTCTGCCATTATCAATTTGTAAGAATTGGTGCACTCTGGCCACACATTACAGGATGTGTTCAGACCTTTTGGGTGGTACCCTGCAGTCCATTGGACAGGAGTGACCTCCTGCTTGACCCAGAGAAACTAGAATAAGTATCTGAGAAGTGCAAAGCCCCTCAGATCTGCTGCTTGAAACTTACGAAAGCAAGAGGTGCCATGCTGAGAAGTTTAATGTGCATTTCCAAAGGCCTGCACTCTGTAAACTGCACATTTTGCACCATCTTGAACTATAGCCCTGTGAATTACCTTGCTGTAAGAAGGACTAAAGAGTGGAAACCCTGAAAGCTACAGGTTAACAGAGCCCACCTAGAACATCACCATCAAAGATCCACAACCCGGAGAACTTCCAGGGGATTTATGAGGGGTTTGTCCATGTGGGTTGTGGGATATGAAGTCCTCAAATTTCAAGGACCATCATGGAGTTTTCAGACCCTTGGAGTGAGTTTGAGACATTTTGGGACCATTTAAGGTACTTCATTAAGAAGTTCTAGGAGTTGGGAGAACTTTTAAACCACTTTGGAAAAAAGCTCCATAGGAGGACCGACCCAACCTGGCCAGCCAAGCCACCTGCCTTCAACCAATAGCTGGCCTTCCGTCCACGTTCCTCCCGCTGAAAAGTAGGTCTGTAGGTCTGACTTCCAGAGTTTCACTGAGAGGAGGTGAAATCAGAGGCCGGAGAACCCTCACCAAATCTGGCCTGGTGAAGAGCAACAAGGGACCACGCGAGAAAAAGCTCCAGAAAAGTTTCTACGTCCGAAGTTTGAAACTGTGACCGGGACCTACCGCTAGTGGTAGCCGAGCAGGGGTCTATCCTAGTCGGCTTGAAACATTGACTTTGAGCCAGTCTATCACAACCGGATATCCCAATAAGGTACATTAAGATTCTAAGAGCTAGATAATACTAACTATTTGAAAATTCATATCTCCGGTTCCCAACATGGGATCTTTGTCGTTTGCATGTCATTTTAAAGATAACAATAGTTCCTATTTTTATAAATTGGTGTCAGATTTTTATTATACATTGTCACTTAATTAGTTACTGAATTGATTTCATTGAATGCTTTACATACCTGTCTTTGAAGTTAAGTCAGCCTGCTCACAGACAAGCTGCCAAGGGTTGAGCATAGGAATAATTTTCTAAAACCTATTCTGAGTCCAATACTGTGTTAGTGGCCTTATTTCCAGTGGCAGATGCACATTTGCCCCTACTAATAATCCACGTTCTAACAGTCTTTCAATTTTACCCTGACTTCAAAGCAGATGAATATTGCAACACATTACATATAAAATCAATCATGCGGACATCCTGTCTGCCGTAAGTAAGTAAGTGGGAAAAGCGATACACTGCAATACAGGGAAAGGATTAAGGAACATAATATAGATTGTATTCATCACAGACTATCCAACCGCAAAAGTCAAGGCATTTACTTAGTCCTACTTTACTCTCTGGTCTCACTCTCCACCACATTTCACAATTTGCATTTCCAAAAATACATTTGCTTGGCAGTAAGGAAAGGAAACTAATTTACTCTATTGCAGGGTAAGTTAGGGGGTTAGGCCGGGTAAGTATGTAGTAGACGTTTTACTGATCATCCTCATGTGCCTACATTTTGGCTACTGAGTCACTTTGGTTGAGGAAAGGGATGAATTTCAACAGGCACTAATCCTTTTATAGAAGTCATGATGAAATATATCACTTGGCTACAAAACTGTGGCACATGCAAAGAATGATTTTTTCATATGTTTGGGAAGGCTGGGACAGAACTTGGGAAAGAATTTATAAATGCCTTGAGGAGATACGGTATATATTCCGCAGGGAAAAACTGGAAGTTTTTTTTTTAGAATTACTATAAAAATTCAGCGGAACTTGCAAATCAAAGGGTTTTGGGCCAATTGTCTTAATGGTACCATGGGTTTGTTCTGATATGTTGGGAGCCAGATATCCGTGAATGCCACGATGGGTATATGATATGGGTCCGCGTTAAATCCGCCGGCGGCGAAGCGCCTGTGGTCCCTGGCTGAATAACAGGACTGAGAAGATGTTGGAATAGTAAATCTTACTATTCCTTAAGTTATAGCGCCTTGAGTGCAAGTCGATGTAACGACTTGTGTTGTAACAACTGCGTTGCAACTGCGTTGCGGTGTAGTCACTGCGATGTAAAGGATTATTCCTGTATATTTGTGTTTAGAGATATTTGTCCATATGGCCAGGGTCGAGGCAGGGCATGCTGCTACTAGTGCAGCACACAGTACTGCAGCATGGGTACAGGGGTCTTTCCAACCAGGAGCACAAGGGCTTTGTACTCATTATGGCTCACGTCACCGCTGCTTCACCACCGCACATGAATGAGAAGGTAAAAAAATGTAAATGGTCTTGGGTAATTATTTACATCTGAAACTGGCTTACTGAGTCTGCTTTCTAAAGAGTGATAGGAGCCTATTTATCACTGTTAATGCGTCTAACTTGTGCCACGCAAGGGGGTACAAGCACTATGCAACAAAAAAAGCCAGATTTACCAAGTCACGCAAGGCCCCATTAAATGACTTAGCAACGCAACACAGAGCCGATCGAGCAAAGCATGCTTCAAAGTATACATTGCAAAAAGCTTCAATACAGTATGGGTGGGTGAGATGTCATAAATCGTTCATTTTGAATATTTTGAAATTTCTAACATTCAGCAGAATCTAAAAAATGATACCTAGCTGGCAGAAATGACTTCACTGATGCTGAATTGTTTGTTCAGACTGCACAATCACAGAGTAAGAAACCTGCATGCAAACTACTCTTTGACCCTTTCCCGCTCAGGAAATAGTTTACAATGGTTAAAAATGTATGCCAGTAAAGGACTCTTAAAATTCACCTTTCTGGGAGGGAAATGCGATGGAACATCTGTAAGGATGAAATTTCTCTAAGGGAGAACTGTTTTGCTCATGGAGGAAAAACAAAAATAAATAACAATTGTCCATTTGCACTGTAAATTGAGGAGTCACATTGGGAGAATAGCAGTTGGCACATGACAATCCTTGTAGTGCACGTAAAAAGCTATGAAAGGCACAGTATTTCAGACATACTACTGGGAACGCTTGTACATTCCATAACCCGCACATTTACACCCATGTATAGGAGTACTTGTACCAGTGTAATCAGGCACAATGCATGGTGGAGGCAAAAGCATTCCCTTCCATTGTCCAATGAGGAGAAGAGAGGTAGGGCAGGATCCACATTAGATACCAAAAGTAGACCTATGTCTTATGTACTGTGAAGTGTGCAAGGCCAGGACCAAGAGGGAGCAGTTCCGGATGTGCGTGTGCCCCCTCTTCAGGATTCCAGCAAGTGAGGAACAAGAAGAGTGCTAGATCCCAGAGGATGGTGGTGGACATGGCAGGAGGTTCACCACAAGAAATGGAGATTGTTTTGATATACTGCATAGATGTTACTAAGTACAAGCAGAGCGATAATTTCTCTATAGTCAAAACTCAGTCCTGGCTCTCTAAAAACAACCTCAAGCTGAACTCTTTGAAAACTGAATTCCTTCTTTTCTCCCCTCAAAACAGCTCCACACCCATCTGAGATTGGCTCAAGCACCTACACGCCCTCAACTGCAAACCTGCCATTATTAACTCCACGAAATCCCTTGGAGTAACACTTGACAAGAGTCTAAACATGAGAGCTCACATCTGTGCAACCACACACAGTGCTTCATTCCAACTCAAACTACTGAAGAAATTGAAACCATTTCTACCACCTTCAGACTTAAAACAAGCAGTACAAAACTTGTAGTCTCCTGAATAGAATATGGTGCAGTGTGTAGGAGAGTAGGGTCTGCTATCCTATGGTCACCACAAATTTTTGCTTTTTGCTTCACTGGTTTCTGACTTAATGTGGCTGTGGGCCTGCTAATCAGACCCACAGCCTGCTGTTCTCTCCCTAAATTACTGCCAATGCACTTTAGGTGCTTTACGAATTGGAACTGGTTCCCCTTATTAGCCCCTGATCACTCAGCTGGGGTAAGTTGGTGTAATCACCTCTTACCTAGGTACAGTATGCCTGTGCCTAACCCTAAACTGGACACATATGTTCCTATCAGCCATTCCTATGGAAGGCCTCATCAATCCTGGAGGCAGAGTGCTTGGAAATATGTGAGATGGTGCTCTAGCATGAGCTGAGCCTGTCTGCAGCTGTCGGGAACCACTCCCTAAGCTGTTCCGGGATATTGCCATACCATATACTCTTAAGTGCATTATAATCCTCGCGGTTAAATGCTATCTTTGGTTTGGCTTTATCAAAACATGTCGAGTAAGGTGTCATATGAATTGGAATACTATCCCCTCGACAGTTCTGTCGACGGGGATAGCATTCCACCCTTCTAGAGGGACACGACATGTGTGTAGCCTTAACCCCGGTTAAAGTTAACCAGAGCCTCAGCATCACAAAATGGATGCTGCCACCACAGACACGAGTCTGGCCTCCTGCTGCTGACCGAAACCCGGCAGATGGTGGCCTGGACAAAGGGTTTCCTGCCTTGGGAGGTGCGAGCACCACCCCAGACAGGGTTTTGTGTATTGGGTAGGACAGGGCTGAATAGAATCAGACATGCCTGGGGCACACAAGGTGTCCCCGTGCATAGGCCAGTCCAAACCGGTCCTGGGACTTTTCAGACCCAGGCTTGGCGTGGAACTGGACAAAGGAAAGGTGGTGTAACCGCCCCCCTTCCTGGTTCCTCCCAGAGGAGGGACCTAGTAGGTGATCCACCCCTCAGATTGGGAATAAGAGTGGGAGCAGTGCCATTGCACAGCAGATCATCCTGAATCAACTTGAAACTAAGAAGACGACTGGACTTCGACATTCTGCTGCTCAGAAGACTGAAGGGAATCTCCCTTGTGGCCTAGGAGTGGCCACCCTGTGAACACAGGTACCAACCAGCAACTCGACATCTGCTTTGCCGCCGCCTCCCGCTGGAGCCCGAGCCCAGAGCCCGACAAGAACCAGACTCCCAGACCTCTCAGAGCCCGATCCACAGTCCCTGCAAAGAATGGACCTGTGGAGGCACTGAGTGACGTGGGACCGGACCTCTTGGAAGACACTCGAAAAGCTGACTGCGCAGCTTCTGAGGTATCCTCGACGTTGTGCTTTGAGGACTGAGAACCCCCACCACCGAGCAGCCCTTGCACCGAAGATCAGCCCTCCAGCATCTCCACGATCTGCGTGGGTCTCTTTTGCATTGTGCCACCTGACGCGCCATCCCGGCCACTAGCCACGTGGTCAGCGGCCATCTTGGCGACGAAACCGACGATTTACACAGCAGGTCTGGTTGCTCCAGACCTACCCAAGCTCCTATGAAAAGGAGCACTCGCTCTGACCTTGCTGGTCCGAGTGTTAAGCATCCTTCAACTCCTGCGTGGCTTGTATTAGCCAAGGCCTGTTTGCTCCGATCAAGTTGCCGACACCGCCAACAGCGAGAAGCCTGCGTGGGACAGCTCGTGACCGACTCCTGGTCGTCCTCGACCCCCGGTGTCCACGTGGCTGCAGAGAGAAGCTACCTGACAACGCCTGTTTGCACCCGACATCGCCTGGTTCCAATCTGGTTCCACGGTAGTCACTGGACAGTGACTTTGAACATTGTCCCCTCTGCTTTCAGGTCTTCACATCATCAGATCCACCCTTGGATCCACCGGAACTCTTCACCTCTAGCCGCTTGCAGCATCTTCAGCTCCAAGCACCATCGACCAGCGTGACGAAACCCGACACTACGTCGACCCTGTGCACCCGCTTCCTGTGGGTGAGGTAACTCAGCTCTGCCGGTGTTCCTACACCGGTACACATCTCAAGGGCCTGTGTCTTAAGTTTCAGCTCCATAGGTCACTCGGAAGGTTCCTAACTTTCTAACTTTGTACTTTTTATGCACCTTAGACTTTGCATTGGAAAGTGCGTGCACTTTGAACACTGCACCCGAGTCCCGCGGGCCTTTCCCGACTTAGTCACTGCTAGTCTCGAATAGCTCCAGCGATTCCCAAGGCCCTAGGCCTGTTCCCTTTCCTATTGGTATCTCTTATACCACTTTCTTAGTATATGGTTTAGGTGGCCCCTAGGGCTCATCCATATTGTGCAACTTTTGTGTATTTTAAACTGTCTTGTGATTTAACGCTTGTGCTTCTGTGCTCATAAAGAGTCCAGGGGATTTTATAGTTAATAAATCAATATATATTTTCAATATATATCTGTGTGGTGTCCCTTTCATTTGGTATTCAAGGGGGTTGTGTATGGTAATACAGCTGGCTTCACATGCCTTTCAGAGTTTAGCCTAAGACTGCTTTGTCCACGTTACCACTAGGATAACTGGTGTACAAGGTTGAATTACAACCATCATCATAAGGGTTGCTTGGCAGGGTACAAAGTGATGACTAAGAATTAGTGAGCATTATATACCAGGCCAACTTCTCACATTGGTGAGCAGCGGATTGGGATCTGAGCTTGCTGTTGTTTTACCATTACAATCTTTGAGATTATCATTTGAAAGATCATACAGGTACCTGCTAGGTACATATAAAACAAGACTAGTATACTTAAGTTCTACTGAACTTAGTTGTTGTAGAGCAAAGGGAGTAGCACACCCTAGCTACAACTACTAGATAGGATTAGTAGGTAAACACCAGTGTAGGTAGATTGCAACACATCCACCCACACTAGAGCAATGTCTGGAGCAGAGGGTTCCACTGGGAACATCCCTGTTGAGAGTGACCCTCCAAGGGCACCATCCAGATTTGCTATTTTTTCCTTTAAGGAACTAAGGCAGCGTTGTGCCTTAAGGGGTCTGAAGACAGGGCCTTCCCCTACTACAGACCACCTAAGAGAGCTCTTGGATCAGTCTGAGACTCTAAAGACCTCTAAAGCAAACCCCACAGGGGAGGCTGAAGGAGGCCATCCTTCAGAGGATGACACTGTAGACCCCCCTGCCCCTATCATCCTGGTAGATGAGGAAGCCTCCACCACTGGAGCTCCTCAGGTCGATGAGGAGGAAGAGGAATAGGAAGAAGAGGAGGAGGAGGGAAGCAGTGAGTCAGATGATGACAGAAATAGTCAGGTGGTGGTCAGTAGACTGAACCAGGCTAACTTAAGCCTACTTGGGAATGAATCAGGTAACAACCCATTCAGACCCCCAGGTGGACTTAACCAGAAGCCTAGGAGGAGAAGGACTCACTCAGGTGACTCTGACAACTCCCATGCTTCTAGAGGCTCTCATGGTCACTCCAGAAGGGAGATGACTAGCCCTCAGAGAAGGGAACATGAGGCCAAAATGAGAGAGGCTGAGCTTAGGATCCAGAAGTGAGAACTAGAGGTTGCCCTGGTCCAAGAGAGACTTGCTAGAGCAAGACAGCCTAGAGAGAGTAGGGTAATAGAACCCACTGGTGGCAGCAATATCCACAAGGATAAAGACAGGTCTTTTGATAACAGAAACCTGAGTAAGATTGTGCCCCCCTACAAAGCTGGGGATGATATCCATAAATGGATTACTGCAATGGAGAGAGCCTGCAGAGTACAGCAGATCCCTCAGGAGCAATGGGCAGCAATCTTGTGGCTCTCCTTTGAAGGTAGAGGCCGAGACAGACTCCTCACAGTTAGTGATGGGGATTCTAGAAACTACCTGGTCCTGAAGAGTGCTCTGATTGATGGGTTAGGCTTAACCACTGAACAGTACAGGTTAATGTTCAGAGACACCCAGAAGACACAGACTCAGGACTGGTCTGAATTTGTTGAGTGTGCCACTAAGGCTCTGGAGGGATGGTTGCTGGGAAGCAAGGTTACAGACTATGAAGGATTGTGTAATTTGCTGATGAGAGAACAAATTTTAAATAATTGTCAGAACCAGCAGTTGCATCAACATTTGGTTGACTCAGATTTGACCTCTCCCCAAGAATTGGGAAAGAGGGCAGATAAATGGGTAAGAACCAGAGTTAAGCAAAAGAACCAGAACCAGGGTGGTGACCAGAAGAAAACAGACCAGAAGGGTGGGGAGCAGAAATCTAAAGACCAGAAGTCTTCAACAGGGCCCCAAACTGAGACAGAGGGTGGGTCCCAAACTTCCAAGAAGAAGAAGAAAGAAGGTCAGAAGAGACCCTGGTGTAAAACTTGTAAGAACACCTCTCACTGGACAAGTGAGTGTAAAAAGGGTGGAGCCCCCAGCACTGCAGCCCCTAAGGCAACTGTACCCACTAGTACAGCTAGCAGTGCTGGTCCTCAAACCAAGGGGGTCGTGGGTATCACTTTGGGAACTGAAGGAGATTCTGACCTAGTCAGAACCCTTACACAGGCTGTTCTGATTTGTGAAGGGGACATATATTTGACCCCTGACATAAGTCCCAGTAACCTGGGCAAATACAGACAGACGCCTTTGATCAACAATAAAGTGGCTCAAGCTTACAGGGACACATGTGCAGTGTCACTATGGTGACACCTAACTTTGTGGACCCTGGACAATACATGCCAGGTGATAATTACCTGGTGACCAATGCCAGCAATGTCACTACTACACATAGTGTGGCACTTGTTAACTTTTCCTGGGGAGGGGTAACTGGCCTAAAAAGAGTTGTGGTTAGTGCTGATCTCCCAGTAGAATGTTTGTTGGGCAATGACCTGGAGAACTCTCTATGGTCAGAAGTTGAGTACAGGACTCATGCAGAGATGTTAGGGATATCATCACATGTCCTTGCTGTGACCAGGTCACAGGCCAAAAAGTGCCTCTCTGAACCTCAGGTCTTGGATCCTGGAACAATGGACCAAGCACCTTCCAAGAAGAAGAACAGGAGGGTAAAGGCTGTGCCTTCCCAACTGCCTGCAAGTGAGGATCAGGCTTCACAGGAAACTGATCTTGAGACCCCTGAAGGAACTGTCTCTGAAGGACTTGAACCTGATCAGGTTGAGTTTCTGGGGACAGGGGGACCTTATAGGGCAGACTTGGGGCAGGCTCAGTTAACCTGTCCTTCTCTTGAACCCCTCAGACAGCAGGCTGCTGCTGAGGCTGCTGGGAATACTCAAGGTGCCCATAAAGTTTATTGGGATGAAGGACTCCTTTACACAGAGGGTAGAGACCCCAAGCCTGGTGCAACCAGGAGGTTGGTTATACCTCTGCAATTTAGGGGTTTCCTTCTCACCTTGGCCCATGATATTCCTTTAGCAGGACACTTAGGCCAGAACAAGACCTGGCACAGGCTTGTCCCTCACTTTCACTGGCCTCACATGTCTGAAGACACCAAGGAGTTTTGTCGCTCCTGTGAAACCTGCCAAGCCAGTGGTAAAGCAGGTGGAACAACAAAGACCCCCCTGATACCACTACCTGTGGTGGGGGTTCCCTTTGAAAGAGTGGGGATTGATATTGTTGGTCCAATGGATCCCCCCACAGCATCTGGGCACAGATTCATACTGGTGGTAGTGGATCATGCAACCAGGTACCCAGAGGCAATTCCACTTAGGACCACAACAGCTCCTGTTATGGCCAGGGCCTTACTTGGAGTTTTCTCCAGAGTGGGGTTTCCTAAGGAGGTAATATCTGATAGAGGTGCCAACTTCATGTCAGGATATTTGACAGCTATGTGGAAGGAATGTGGTGTCAACTACAAGTTCACCACTCCTTATCATCCACAATGCAAAGGGCTTGTTGAGAGATTTAACACTATTAGTGCCCATTGAAAATCCTTCAGTGCTAAGCCATTTAATGACTTTTTGGAGTGCTTTGCTTTAACATGCTGTAGTTTGTGTAATTATGATTATAATGGTGGGAAACTATACATTTTTAGTTTCAGTACTTCTTGAACTATTAATTTGCATATAAAACTTACATTTATAAAACACCCTGAAGTCACATGACACAATTCAAGATGGCCGCCAGGTGACTGTGAAAATGATAAGTGTAAATGACCGCGTTGGTAGGGTAATAAAAAAAATAGTGTTTTCCAAAAGCAGATACTCAGAAATATTTATTAGTCCATTTGCTCAATGGTAATAGGGCAGATTTTGATTTTGATTTTGTTTTTTGGTGTTTTTTATGGCTCTTTGTCACACTATGACATAGCTATAAGGCACAAACATTTGTCATGTTTTTCTATTGTTGTGCAGAATCTAAACTTATAAGCCTAGCAGAATTGGTTCACAGAAGTAAAATGGATGGTTCAGAGACTACCATTAGTAAATTTATGAAAATACATATTTTTGCTGCTTTTGACAGCATTTTACATGCTACAAAATGGCTGACATGCTGTTTCGTCTGTTGGGGTTTTTCATATAAAGATCGCAGTCTTGTTATTGGACATATGTTCAACATCTCAAAATATATTTTCTGACTTTTATGCACAGTAGTGATGCATATTTTGTGAATGGTTGGCATATGATTTCATGCATATAACTCCTGAAGGTCACAGTCCTTGGCCTTTGACCCTAAATGGTAGCTACTGGAAGTGTGCAAAGGATATATCTTTGTAACAGTGAAATTGTTTTTGCAAAGTGAGGTATCTTTGTAAAGGTCATTGTCTGATCTCACAGGTCAACTAGTCAAATTTTATAAGAGGTGAAAAAACGTGACCTTTGACCCCTAAACACATATTTTTTTTAACCTTTTTTCTGTTTATTCTGTTACCCTTGGATCAATTTCAACAAGTGTGGCATTATTGGACTCGGCATGCAAAGTACTATTTTTTCCCTTGTTCAAATTATTGTAGAGGTCATAAAATGTGACCTTTGACCTCTATTTGCCCTTATTGCAGATGTTTACGGAGTTTATTCCATTACGGTGAGACCATTGTTTACAAGTGTTGCAGTGTTTGAATTGTAATGATAATTACTTACATTTTTTTCAATAAATTGGTGAGAGGGGCGTCATGTGGTTTGACCTTTCACCTCTATTTACACTGTTCTCAGTGTTTCATGGTCTTTAATCCATTACTGTTAGATCATTTGTTACAATTGAGGCATTATTGGAATTGTAATGATGAGTACCTGCATCCTCCTTAGGTACTGTGTTGGAGGAGGTTATGCTTTATGACCTTTGACCTCTAATTATACTTGTTTAGGTGTATCAAGGTCGTTATTGCACACTACTCTTGCATAATGTATTACTAGTGTTGCATTATTGTAATTGTCTTGATTAATACTTGTGCTTTCATTAGTTTCATTGGTGTCGGGGATCATGTCTGTTGACCTTTGACCTTTAATTACACTTTTCTAAGTCTTTCAATGTCATTAATGCATTACGGCTGGATCCTTCCTGCCCATATTACCCTCTACACCTCTACTTACCTCTGCTATCATTGGTCTCTGGCCTGCAACCTCCGGTGCTACGCCTGCAGACTTTTTGGCAAAAGAAGAAACTCTATTGAGAAGCATTGGGCGCCTGGAACTTAATTGGCATCCTGCACTTGCCCACCCCTGTGCCCCTGGTGGTGTATGTTTGTTTCTGCTCTGAAGCCCCCCCCTGTGCTTGTGCTAACCCCCAAAGCTTGGCACCTGCAACCAATCTACTTCTCTGCAAGCAGTGTAGCTCTAGGCATTCCCAGTCTCCATTTGAAAGCATTGGGCCAACCTCCGACTTTGACCTCTGCACCAAGCTGCCCCGGTGCCACTGGTGGTGCAGTTTTGGTACTCTCCTTACCCTTTGCCCTAGCTGACCTTTCCAAATATTCTATGAATCCTTATATGGACGACCAGACTAGTTAGACAAGTATGGCCTGGCACATTTCTTGTGAGCCGGTGTGGGATGGTGGTCAACACAGGTTGCCAATGGAGACTCTTCGATGCTCTCCTATTGACGAAGACTTGGGAGCCCCTGACTTCGCATGTTATTATTTATCTGACAAACTACAGTGGGTGGCACAGTGGCCAGCTGGTTCCAGCCAGGAGGAATCAGGCCTGACGGGTGGATTTACTCCTCAAGAAGCATTACTAGAGAAGCTTCTGGCTTGAAAGGCTGACGTACCACGGCACGGGATTCTGTTGTCTGTGATCCTGGAGTGTTGTAAGTGATTTATATGACAAACAGCTGGGAACCCACTATACAGCCCAGAAAGAACACTGCTAGGATGGTTTGTTGTTATAAGTTTATCTTTTGTTTTGTTGAACGCCACTGCAATAGTTCCTATCTTAGACACATGTGGAGCACTGCAAAATGGTAAAACATCTTATACAGTTTCCTGGTATCCTGGAAACTCCCTTAGAGGTATTCTGCACACAGGGAGAATAAATGACTAACATTAAGGTATCTGGATGAATACGTCAGACAGGCAGACTCAGTATCCCATGGACACATGTTGAAATACTGGGGATAACTGTAAGGTGATTGATTAAATCCTTGTGAAGTGCTATGAATATATGATTCAATTTAAGATTGACACAGAGGAATCTTTGTTCAAATGTTTGGATGAAGCTCCAGATATTTATTCAGAGGGTGACAGTGACATTGAGGTGGATTCTGGGGAGGGTCTGGAGTCCAGCAGTGGGGAAGAGAGTGAAGGTGATGAGGACTTTGGTGAGTGTGGAGGAGAAGAAGAAGAAGATTTATCTCAAGAAGATCTGTATGAGACTGTCTGGGATGAAATTGTACCAGGGAATGATAATAACAATTATGGTATTGAGTTTATTGTGAGGAATCCAGGAGTCCGGAAAGTTCCACCAAGAAATTCCCCCCCAGTTGAATATTTGCAATTGTTTTTAACTATGGAACTGCTTGTACACATAGTTCGTGAAACAAACAAGTATGCAAGAGATTTGCTGGACAAAATGGCAAACTGGATCAGTGAGCACGGCTACGTCGATGGATGAATGGGGGCTTGACTGTAGGCCTCTTGAAAAAATGGATTGGCTTATCTATTAACATGGGCCTCATAAAGAAACGTAACGTGAAACATTACTGGGATTTGTCACACCCTTCTCAGGCCACACCTTTCTTTGGGCAAGTCATGCCATTGTGGCAATACCTTATTGTCACAAGAATGCTTCACATAAATGACAATGCCACTGCAAAGGTGAGAGGAGTTGAAGGTTATGACCCGTGGCATAAGATTAGGCCAGTACTTGATTCATTGAACCATGCTTTCAAGCGGTACTATGTGCCACATCAGGTGATTTATATTGATGAATCAATGATTGGCATGAACAATAGGGTGGCTTACATTCAATACATGCCTAATAAAAGGCATGCTAGGTTTGGCATTAAGAAATTTGAGGTATGTGACAGCAGTAACAGTTATGTCCTTCATGTAGATTTATATTCTGGGAAGGATAAAACAATAGGAACAGAAAAGGGGTTTGTGTTCAACAAGGTGATGAGTCTTCTCCGCTCATGTGATTTACTTGGTAAAGGGAATCATCTAATCACTGACAACTATTACACAAGTGTCAGTCTAGCGGAGGAGCTACTTGAGAACAAAACTCTATTAACAGGCACAGTGCAAGCAAACTCTAAAGGGCTGCCTCCAGAGATTGCAAGGGCCAAATTGCAGGCAGAAATGTCTAAGTATATGAGAAAGAAAGGGGTATTGGCATGCGCCTTTAGAGAAAAGAAAAGCCAACGCAAGCCTGTTCTACTGCTGTCCACCTCTAGCCTAGCAGATGATGTGACTGTACAGACAAGGTCATTCTAGACTACAATAAAGGAATGGGTGGGGTTGATGTAAGCGACCGCAAAATATACGAATTCGCAGCAGAGAGATCAACACACAGATACTGGTCCAAGGTTTGGCGTAATCTGATTGATGTGTCGATCATGAATGCTTACGAATTGTATAAATTGAATACTGATCCATGCAATGTTCAGAGTCGCCACAGTTTTATAGTGAGTCTTGTAGAGGCACTTTGTCTACGGCACAATGGTGTCCCCCAAGAACAAATATCTACAACACCACTACTTTCTCTTTGTAGAGAGGATCACAGCTTTGCGCTGTTGCCCGGGTGAAAAGAGAGAGACTGTGCTGTGTGCTCTGATAGGAGTCAGCCTGGAGGGAGAAAAAGGTCCCACCACTGGTGCCCTGCCTGTAAACTTGGTGTTCATGAGCAATGTTATCCCCAGTTAAGTCACTGTCATCGCTCTCCTAGTGTTCAGGAGGAACAGAACTAGCTTTTTGTTGCCTTACCCCAGGACGCACCCACGGACCCTTCACCTGCCAATCCTGCAAGTTCTCCTGCATCCGGACCTGCACTGCACCCGCCAAGCCGAACACCAGCAGCAACCACCTGAAGTCCATCCTGCTCAACACCCGCTCCGTCCACAGACACGCCGTCGAACTCTGGAACCTCCTCGACTCCACATCTCCAGACGTCGCCTTTCTCACGGAAAGCTGGATGAACGCCTCCTCAGCGCCCGACATCGCCATCGCCATCCTGTACGGATACAAGATCACCCGGAGGGACCGTGTCAACCAGACAGGAGGAGGCATCGCCATCATCCACAAGAACACCATCTGCATCACGACCAACACCGACGACACCCCACAACCGCGGAACACCTGCACTTCTAGATACACACCGACCCCAAGACCACCCTCAGAGGCACCCTTATCTACAGACCGCCGGGACCACGTACACAATTCAGCAAAGACATCGCCGACTTCATCAGTCCGCACGCCCTCCCCTTCGCTGACTACGTCTTCCTAGGGGACCTCAACTTCCACCTGGAGAACAAGAATAACCGCAACACCACCACCCTGCTGGACAACCTCGCCAACCTCGGACTCAGGCAACTGATGACCACCCCCACCCACTATGCCGGCAACGCACTTGACCCCGTCTTCTCCTCCAGCAAGGACATCTCCTTCAGCCACGCCACCGGACTCCACTGGACAGACCATAGCTGCGTCCACATCAGCTTCAGAAGGACCACGCTCCACCACCACCCGCAACAGGTTCCCCGCAGAAGCTGGAACAAGATCACCATCGACCAGCTTGCCATATCCCTGAGCCAGAACCCTCCTGCCAGCTCAGCGAACCCCAACCAAGCTGCCAACAACCTCACAAGGTGGATCAGCAACCTCGCAGATGACCTCGCTCCACTGAAGACCCCCCCGCATCAGACCCGCAACAAGAAAGCATCCTGGTTTACCGACGAAATCAAGAGCTCTAAGAAGACCTGCCGAGCCCTCGAGAAAGCCTTGCGCAGAGACCCGACAACAGACAACATGACCACCCTCCAACACGCCAACCATAAACACCACCAGCTGATCCACGCCATCAAAAAAAACGCATTCAAGGAACGACTAGACAACAATGCCCACAACAGCAAGGAATTCTTTAACATCGTCAAAGAGCTCTCGAACCCTAGCACCGGAAACAATGACATCACCCCATCGCAAGACCTCTGCAACTCGCTCGCCTCGTTCTTCCACAGCAAGATCGCAGATATACACAACAGTTTCAGCACACAGCAGACACACCCTACGACCGCACCAATGCCCCCCATGACCACCCTCCACGCCTGGACCCCGATCAACACCGAAGACACCATCCGCACGATGAACTCCATCCACTCCGGATCACCAACCGACCCCTGCCTTCACCACTTCTTCAACAAGGCCGACTCCATCATCGCACCCCATCTCCGGGACATCATCAATGCATCCTTCGACACCGCCACCTTCCCAGACAGCTGGAAGCACGCCGAACTCAGTGCCCTACTGAAAAAACCATCAGCGGACCCCACCGACCTCAAAAACTACCGCCCCTTCTCGCTCCTTCCTTTTCTTGCCAAAGTCATCGAGAAGACCGTCAACAGACAGCTGGCCGCCTTCCTCGAGACAAATGGATCCCTCGACCACTCGCAGTCCATTTTCAGAGCCAACCACAGCACCGAGACCGCCCTCATCGCAGCCACCGATGACATCCGAGCCCTGCTTGACAACGGGGAAACAGCGGCATTCATCCTTCTAGACCTCTCCGCAGCATTAGACACAGTCTGCCACCGCACCCTAGTGCAGCGCCTCAGCAACATTGGAATCCAGGAGAAGGCACTGGAGTGGATCATCTCCTTCCTCGCCGGAAGAACCCAGAGAGTCCGTCTCCCCCTGTTCAGATCAGAGGCCACCGAAGTCATCTGAGGCGTACCACAAGGATCATCGCTCAGCCGCACACTGTTCAACATCTACATGAGCCCCCTCGTGGCCATCGCACGCCAACACAACCTCAACATCATCTCCTACACCGATGACACCCAGCTGATCCTCTCCCTCACCAACAACCCCGCAACCGCCAGAACCAACCTACACGAAGGGATGAAAGACGTAGCCGAGTGGATTATGAACAGCCGCCTGAAACTGAACTCGGATAAGATGGAAGTCCTCATCCTGGGATCATCACCCTCCGCCTGAGACGACTCCTGGTGGCCCCCTGCCCTGAGCAGCGCACCCAAACCAACGGACCACGCACGCAACCTGGGCTTCATCCTGGGCTCCTCCCTCTCGATGACCAGACAAGTCAACGCCATCTCCCCATCATGATTCAACATCCTACGCATGCTACTGAAGATCTTCCGGTAGATCCCCACTGAAACAAGGAAGACGTTCACCCAGGCGCTCGTCATCAGCGGACTGGACTACGGTAACTCCCTCTACGCCGGAACCACAGCCAAACTTCAGAAAAGACTCCAGCGCATTCAGAACGCCTCAGCACGACTCATCCTGGACATCCCCCGACACAGCCACATCTCCGGACACCTGAGAGACCTCCACTGGCTCCCCATCAGCAAGAAAATCACATTCCGACTCCTCACCCACGCACACAAAGCTCCCCACAACCAAGGCCCCAGATACCTCAATGACCGCCTGACCTTCTACGCGACCGCCCATGGCCTATTGCGTGTTCTGTTTTAAAAAGACACGCACGCGAAGGCCAATGAAATGGGCCTAGGAAATAACACGCGCGTGCTAAGTGGAATTTCCAGGTCTATTTTCAAAACGCCGAGTAAAGAACTCGAGCTGCGCGACCCTGCCTCATTTTTCCTGGGATGGTGCCGTGAATGTGCTTTGAAATTAGAGCTCTGAGAGGAGGATGACGACAGGAAGAGGCAGCAGGGTAGGCATACAGCGACATGGGATGTGGTGGGAGAGATGAATGCTGTGCCAATTTGTCAGGTAGAGAGAAAATAATGAATAAACAGGGATGGCAGTGGTATCACTTAGTCTCCATGCACCTGAATACCAAAAATCAAACCTTACCTTCGGTAATGTAACTGCCATTTTGTAAAGGACTCCAATACCTTTGGGTCAGTCGAGTTTGTGCTCTCTAAAAATGCCACAAAAATGAATTTGACCTTGTGTAATGTAACTAGACCTCATTTAAAGTGCTCCAAAACCTTTGTATCACTCGAGTTGATATTATTTATACAAGTGTCAGAGAAATTGCAACAGGAGTTGCCCAAGCCGTGCCCTTAACTGAGCTGAACTTTCCTTTTCCTGAGCGTGTCTTGGACTCAACCGGGGTATAATTTGTGTGTAGAACATCAGAATGGGGGCTTGGTGAAGATGGTGGAGTACCCTTAATTTTTCTTGCTGGAGGTATAGAAGCCAATGAATGTAAAAGTTGAGGTTCTTGCTCAGCGGGAAGGTCAACCTCATGATTAGCTACTATTTCGATAAGATCCATCGATGGCTGCGGCTGTTGTCCACTTTCCAGAAATGAATGGGTACTACTTTGGGAAAGAGTCAAAATCAACTCAAAGTCACTGCTGGTTGGTGTTAATATGATTACAGTGGTTGCTTCGCTGAGAGACATGGGCTTGGGCTTAGGTTGGGGTAGTGCCATTTATTAAGGAGTTCTGCTCTCAGCTTGCTCCCTGGCGGCTGGTGTGGCACGCACACATTTCCCAAAAAAGGTTCTGGCTGACATGCCAGTGGCAGAAAGTGCTCCCTCTCGTGCCCACTGACCATTTACTTGGCATCACCCTTCTTTGGGGCCATCTTGAAGCTGTCAGTTGGCAGTGGCACTTAGCTGCACAAGTGGAAGAGACTGAAAGACTCATGTGACTGCACTGTAGCTGTTGTCTCTTGTGCAGTTAAAAGCAAACAAGCAGACGTGGCAGGATTTATCGACAGATTATATTTTGCAACTAAAAGCAAACAAGCAAGAAAAACATTTAGTGAAACTTGGCATTGTTGCATTTTAAATTCAAGACAACATAATTAATTTGGTAATTTAAGTTATCATTGTTATCCTAAATATTTAACAAAAGTGCATTCCAAAGTCAAACTACACGAACAGAACCTAATATTTAATTTCCAATCAGGATAACAGCATTCAGATGTAACTGATTACTTCGTGTGCGGTGCATGCATCTGAAGGAGACACCTGTGGCAGTCAGGGAGGTGTAGGGGAAAATGGAATAATCCTTAAGAAATGAATGCTGGTGTGTGTTCTGCACCTATGGCAGGCACCGTGTCCAGGGTAAAATGGAATAATCCTTAAAAAAATGTATGTTACTGTGTGCCTATGACATATAGGTGGTGAATGGATCGTAAAAAATGTTTTAAAAAATAACTTTTTTTAAATTAGTAAATTAAAAGTAAAAAGTACAAAAATTGAAAGAACAAAGTAAGTAAAAAATAAAAAGAAAAAAATAAAATAAAATAACAATAATGAAATACTGTTGTTCTTTGGTACAATGAGAAACCCATTGTAAGCCAAGGGGGTGCAGGAGAAAACTGTTAAACGAATGTAATATAAAACTGTTAATAAATATATAAATATTACACAATGATCCTCAAGCAAAATATTAAACTGACATCAAGGAAAAGTACAAAAATTTACAACAAAAAAAAAAAAGACTGAGCCCTCTCCTATCAATCTCTCTTTGCAAACTGGGTCCAAATTGAGGAAGAATGTTGGGCCAAAAACAATGGGCTGGAATGCAAGCCTGTGCAATTGTCAGTGGTAAAGATTAATTGTAGCATTTTATCCATCACTTTAGTGTTTTTGCATTACACTTTAAGACGGCGTAACTCTATAGAAGAATAAGTAAAGAAGTACATAAGTCTTCTGGACAACAGAAAGCCTCTCAAAACCAACTGAAATTGGAATAATGATTGGAATGAGTGAGTTGTTTGGCAATTGAATGGCATGTGCGCCGCATCCCTGGAGGTGTTTACACGGGGGTAACCATGCCACATTTTTTACAGACTTCAAAGTCCAGGAGCCTCCACTTCACGCCACCTGAGGTGCATCAGTTTCTCCTGGCAGCCCCTATTTTACACCTTGCGGCATCCGCTTCGCAGGAGCCGCATCGCTGGAGGTATTTGAACGGGGGTAACCTTGCCGCATTTTCGACGGACTTCAAAGTCCAGGACCCTCCACTTCACGCCACCTGAGGTGCATCAGATCCTCCTGCCAGGCTCTAGTTTACACCTCGCAGCACCTGCTCCGCGGGCACCGCATTGCTGAAGATGTTTACACGGGCATAACCTTGCTGCATTTTCGACGGACTTCAAAGTCCAGGAGCCTCTACTTCACTCCACCTGAGGCGCATCAGTTCCTCCTGCCAGCCCCTATTTTACACCGCGCGGCACCCGCTCCGCAGAACACTGTGTGGGCGCGTTCGAGACATGGAGAGGTTGGGCTGCCCCCCCCCTAAGGCCCTCGATACCAACGGTTGACCTGCCTTTCCAGTAAGTGGATTTAAAGACGAATATCTGATTCAACTTTAATTTTCCTTTTTCTTTTATTATTGCTAATTAAATTGAACCAAAATGGCAGCACGTTGGGGAAAGGGAGGAAAGCAGCTGGACTTGGTATGTTGCAGGAACCCTTGACCAATTCATAATGAGGGATACATCTTTACTTGCCCATGAGATCGCTAACACGGAGCTACGTCTCTCTATGGACCCCGTGTTCTCAAAACGATCATCCCTGGGGGGTATTATAAATGTGTGCTAGCCAGAAAGATACTGTCAGTCTGCTCCCGCCATTGGCTCCCAGACTGAGAATATAAGTCTACAGCAAATGTTAGCATCCCCTCACATTGATGGAGATCCTTTGAACTCCACATCACTGCCACGCAGAGTAAGGTTATGTGCGCGGCAGAAGTCCACAAAGAGCCCTTACAATCTATGGAACACACGCAGGGGGTTGATTCTAAGAGAAAACAAGGAGGCACACGAGGGAAAGAAGTCCAAGATCTCCAAATCAAGTAAACAGAGAGAGCCGCCAAAAACAGACCACCCAACTACTGAAGTCTCACAGGAAACTATGTCTGAAGTAAATGCCATGAATGTGGACGAAACTGTAACTGGACTACGCAAACTGAGGAGTGTACTGGCTAAAAATAGGTGCTCTCATAACATCCTCTTTGGAGCCCTTAATGAAAAGACTTTTATCAATTGAGAACAGACTTGAGAAATCGGAAGGACTGATATTGTCCACTTTGGGAGGCATTGAAAACAAAATAGTGAGTGGTGGTCGCGCAAACGAGTTGGTGAGGGAGGGAGGAATGGATCCTGCAGCCTGCCCCATCATCATTGTGTCACCAACTGTGGGTCCGGATGTGCAACCAGTGGGCCCCAATAAGTTAAGGGGCGGAAAAGTGAGTGGTGGAAACATAGTACCCCTAGAGACACATGGGGCAATCCGTAGTAATGACAGGGATGGGAACAAGGCAAAGAATTTGTATCCCCACCTAGACGTACCCCCAGATTGTACACCTTACGTTGCTGTTTTGACTGGTGTTCCTGAATTGGAATATGTTAAATTTGAATCCTATGACCAACTAAAAAATAGGACAACACACTGGCTAAATAATAACAGACCACTGCCCTGAGATGTACAGTGTAAGATTCTTTTTGTTTATAGAGTGAGTTGGGTAGGATGCAGGACAAAAAATACAGCAGGAGACTGTATTGTTATTCATTTTAATGATCCAAACGCAGCAAACCACATCTGCTGGGGCTTTTGGACACATCCACGATCCTCTATACAGGCTTGGAATTTAAGCTATTTTTATACTCCATCAGATTATTTGCCTAATTCTTGGCATTATGAGTGCCATAGGGATAGGATTGGTCAGCCAGGTAGGATGAGAGGTGGGGTAGATGGGGTGAGGAGCGAGTCTTTGTCAGCAGTACCACGGGGAGGAGACATACATGGCCGTCAGGTAGCCTCCCCTCCGAGGGAGGGGGGAGGGCCAGTACCCCCACTATTCAATAAGTATGCCCCACTCCACTTGGGAAGACATTTTAGCGAAGTGGACTGACTACAACGAGAGCAACTAGGCCAAGAAAACTTGTTAAATGTGGCTTCTTCAAATTTAAAATCTCAGGTGGAGGAGCATTCAAGATGCGTAACAATAAAACGTGACCCAGCTTGCCTTTTGCAAAACAAGGCCACCTAGGAATAAGGTTTTTCAAAGCAGTGATAGGCCTATCACAGGCATTTGCCCCCTCTTAAATCCTCCAGGGAGTTCCTTTGAATTAGTATCCTAGAATATAGCAGGTCTGTCAGCTAAGTTTCGAAATAAGGAATGGTTGGAATTTATTAACAAATTGAAAATAATCTGTGTACAGGAAACCTGAGAGGTAGACCACACAAATTTCCACCTGGCTGGGTATAAATCGTTCGGGGTCCCGGCAAGTAAGTCTATGGGCGGAAGAGTGAGGGGAGGTCTTCTAATATTCGTAGACTTGTGTCTGGAAGCGGTTTGGGTTGATTTAAAATGGAGCTCAGATTACATGATAGGCCTCAGGTTTAAAAATAGGGGCCTTAATATAATTTTGGTCAATTTCTATAATGCGGGAGGATCCAGAGCGAGAGAGCTTGACGAAAAATGTAGTTTGCTGATGGAGCAAATAAATGTGTCAGCAATAGGGAGCCACCTCTACTAACTCAACCAAGTTCTAAGCGTTCACGATTGGTTTTGCTTACTGATATTTCTACTCAGATCAACAGTGGTATGATCATTTGATTAATGATCACACATGCTCCCTGAAGGATTGTGGAAGCCTGGGCCTCACAATGACAGCTGGATTGATTAAAAGTCTTCAGGGCGTATAGACAAACAATATCTGACAATGCTCTGTGAGAAAGTACCTACCTTTAGGATGGCATTCTGCATATAAGAAGTTGGAGTATTGGTCCAGTTGGATGCGTACCCACCTCAAGTTAAAAGAACCAAAATCATTGTAAGGTTGTGTCCTAAAGTTACTAAATAAACATGACCTCAACGTCTCTAACCTACACAGCATTAACTGAAAGTGTAAAGGATTTATGCAATGTCAAAACAATAATAAACTCAAAACACAACACAATTAAAATCCTAAACCATTTTAGAAATATAGGAATTTTTAAAATAAATACCAAGGAACCAGATTTATGTTAAAATTTAAGTATAACAATAGGGCCAATTAAGCATCAAACATGGTGTTCTGGTTGGGCTTGACCTGTACCAAGACACAAGTAGAGGACGACTGTGACAGAAGTGGGTTGAATACAGAAGTCAGGTATGATCACAGCGGAAGTTTTACCCTAAAACTGGGCAGGCATCAGGCTGTGGCTGAGTAGGGCTCCATGGATATTGGATAGCCACTGGATAAGGTCCTGATGAAGCAGTTGACCTTTGGCAAGAAAGGTCAGAGCAGGAGACATGTGAAATTTATGCAGAGAGGGGGTCCCTCGATGACCAGAGACTTTTGGCGCATTCAACTGGTATAGACTCACTTTTTTTAAATTAAATTCAGATTTCTGACCCACACTAGATACTGATTGCAGGCCTGCCTTTGCAGACTGATAGAACAGTGCAAACTTCTTGATTTTGATTATGCCCTCACCAAGTGTGGCACAATGACATACACTGCTCTTAATATATGTTTGCTCCACTAAGGAAGGTCTCCCGAGTCCAGGAGGCAGGGTGCTGTGTACTAAGGGTAAGGACATATGTGTGCAAGCACATATGATCTTACAGTGGTGTTCCCCATATAAGTGTTTGCGCCCCCATCAAATGACTAGGGCTGGCACCCCAGCATTCTCATGGCCACCAGCTCCATCAAGGCACTTCCAAAATATGTCATGTTTAGAATCAAACAGAATGCCTTCTGACTGCTGACATGATTCTCGTGCAAAGGGTGATGTGGCATGCACCTGAAAGACTTTAGATGGTGCCCACCTGGGTGCTCCAGTTGTCTTTTGCTTTGTCTGGCAAGCCCACCCTTTCCTGCGCCTGCTACCACCAAGACAGGATTCCGACCTTCTGCTATGTAGTGTGAACAATCCCAGGAGTGTGGAGCACAAGTAGGCATAGGAAGTAGATCACTCCTCCCTCCTACCAAGCAAGCTAGTAAACAAGCACATCAAGGCAGTAAGCTTCAAAGGCTGCACCACCTCAGATCTGCATCGGGGCTAACTCCTAATGGAGGAAACAGCCCTTCCCCTGCCCCAGGCACATTTGCCCGATGACAGGTAGGAAATTAGCTATGATAGAAGGCTAAACGCCTACAGAACGAGCAGCATGGTCTGTACACTAAATTTAGTTTTCTGCCATGTGTAGGAGGGGCTTAACAGAGGGTTCTGGGTAGAAAATGTGACTGACCCCACAAGATGTGGTCACCTCAGGGTAGATTAGCTGCAGGAGCGAGCTTCCCATTGGCTACTGGTCTGTATACATCCAAAATTCTCCTAAATCTAGGATTTAAGGGACCCCCTCTGACACCAGACCTCAGTTCTGATCATCCTGCATCAAAGAAAGAGCAATAAGGAACCTGTGTCCACGACAACAAGACTTTGCCCACCAGCCAATGCTAAAAAGGGATACTCTGTCCCTGTGGCATCATCTTTGGAACTGTTAAAACAAGCCTTTTCCTAGGCTAAAGTTCAGCATCCACTTACTGTGGGACCACTGTTGAAGCCATAGCACCCCAGACTCCCCTGGGCTATTGGCATTGGTTCCCTGCACACTGAAGGTAAAAACACTTTCAGAATCATACGAATCACCAGCCATCATACCCACCAATGAAAACCAGTTGGCCCAGTGCATTGTGGTAGTTGTAGTTCTGTCTGTACTGACATTTCAGGCTGCTACCTCACTCCCCCAGATTCAGTGAAGTGCCCACACCTTTTCGCTGGCCTTCCAACTCCCCAAGACTTGTTGGTCATGAATTTGGCAACTAACCCCCACACATGATGCTGCATCAAGAGGGAACACCTTGCAACCTTTTGCCAACATCGACAACTATCCCCCCTGTGTGTTTTTTTATTTGTTTCTTGCAGCATTATGTAAGCGGTAAAATCAGCACTACCATGGCTCCCATTCAGCACCAATGACAGCCAAAGCAACCCTGTACCCAGAGTCCAGAGGCTAGGTAAAATTGTACTAACTGTCATGGTCTGGTACTAGGGCCCACACAACCTTAACCCTCCAAAGGTTCCATTTAACTCAGCCTCGAAGTAGCAATTGTCACTAGTGTTTTTCCCTGTGACCGCAATGTTCGATTTTTCATGTATTGTTTTGCCCTAATTTATTATCGCTTCTAGAATTGAGGTTCCGTGACGATTTGAACCCGTGTTTTCAACATTGTCGTAAATACATAATTTTGGTATCAGTGAACCGCAAATGATCCATTTAGCATATCCTGGTGTTTTCGCTATGCTACGAGCAAGAGTACTCCTGTTACAAACACATTTCTGATCTACCCATGGCATCCATCTTAGATTATGGCAGCCATTTTGTGTTTCTTGCCCTCACATAGACAATAGACACGTGCACCTTAGAACAGAACACGCCATGGCTGCATGACTCGACAGAAACTGCCTCCTCTGCCTGAGGCTAGTCCTGCTATACTGGTTCTCATGTTCGTTGGCCTGATCATGATTAGGCGGCCGAAGCTGGTAGCCTTGCCCATTTACGACCCACAAACATCTCTTATCCTGCTTTTCTATCTTCTGCACCTGGCTCTGCTCCTTTCCTTCTGGGCCTTTATTAGGGGGAGGTAACGAAATTCACAATGAGGCGGTCCGGCTCTTGAATGAAAAGTTGACATGGGATTATGATGGAATAGTGGGAACCCCTCGTTCGTAATGTTTTGACATCAGATATTGTTGACGATTCCTGTGCAACGCCAAATATTTATTGTTTAGGACACAAAGGTTTGGGAATGTACTAACATGTAAAGAATTTGCCCGGAGCCCAATATTCAGTATATAAGAATATAAGGAGCAACCCTTTTTGTACAAATCGAACAGGCTCCTAGAATCTGCCAGTGGGTAGTTTCTGTGACTTCTGTGTCCCTGCAGTGATAAACCTTTGGTCTTTGACGCCACCATCGAGAAGCCCGTGTTTCTGTTTATTTGTGCACCGAGACAGGTAGAACTCCGGGGTCTTTGGGTGTTATCCCTGACACCTCTGGACGGAACCAAAAAGTCCAGAACTCCAATTGGCGCCCAACGTGGGGCGACGTCATTCGGTACCGGTCCAAAAGCCTGAAGAGTTCGAGAAGCTTCGTGTGAAGATTCCTGAGGGAGGCGCCCCACTTCATCGATCCCGGCATATCGCAAAAGTGGCCCGACGTTCTCTTCCACGAGGGTTCCCGTTCAGGATGGCTGCAGTGGTCCGTTGCCTTGACCGTCGCCCTGTCTTGGACCCGAGGTGCAGTCCTTAGTACGGCGAGACAAGACGGGTTTCTCCTTGGTGACGTCTTCAGTGCCTCAGTTAAGTATTAAGTGGTTGTTAGTTGGTTACTTCGTAAGGGTTGCTCCTGTTTGGATAATCCTTTTTAGTTCTTGGTTTGGTTTGGTTTCGTAAGATTATCACTGGTTGTTCTGGTTACGATAATCTATTGGTTTAGTTTGGGTATCGATACATTTGTTCGCTTTTGGTAGGCCTAAGTTCTTGGTTCGAGTGCACATTTCTGTTTGTGTTTTTGTTCGTTCTGTGTTCCGGATTATAAAATGGTAAGTCGGAAAAATTGTATGTTGTCGTGTTTTGGTTGCAACAGTGATTCCCGGTTGGAGGACTCATGTCTGGTTCCTCCGATCGGAACTCCTTTATATGATCTTTATTGTAAACACGGTGTGGGTCCTATATCTTATAATGAGGTGTGGGTCCGATATACGGAAAAGACGGTGTCCTTAGTTGGCCACTGCATGGTAGTTTTGAACCCGAAGTCCTTGATAATTTAGAAGTGAAATTGTTTAAGAAGAAAGCCCGGCCGGCAATGTTTGATTCTTTCCGTTACTGGCGAAAAGAATATAAACAGAGAGAAATTAAAAGGTTGAAGAAAGAACAGAAAGAGCAGGATTTGACTTTAGAACAGGCTGCTAAGCAGCTGCAACTCAACGAATCTGAGAAGGCAATGGAGGTGGCTACTAGAGAGCATAATTTAGCGATAGACAAGTGCTATCCTGCCTTACCATCAAGTACGGCTAAGATAGTAGAGGACCCCGAAAATGATCCTCTGTTGTCTTACTTGTTAGGGTCACCCCCACCGTATGCACAGGGTGCTACGGCTCTGCCTTTACCGAATGTTCAATTACCGGTTGGTGGACAACCTGGTATTCCTGCTCCTGCTCCCCTGAATCAAGCTCCTGTACCTCCCGTGGTCAATGTGAATGTTCCTTCGGCACCCCCTCTTCCAGGGTTGCCGGCTTCTTTGCCTATACCTGTATCGCTTATACCTACTGTTTCCCAAGCTACCTTGCCCGATACTCCTACTGTTCCTGTTCTATCTGTTCCAACTGCTACTGTGTTTTCTACTTCTGCTAGTATTATGACTCCACTTTCTGTTCGTCGGAGAATCACTGATTCTGTCTCCAATATTCTGTCTCCTTTCTATAAAACTTTAATTAGGACTCCTGCCTCTGACTCTGTACAGAGACGTAGTCAGCTTCCAAGTACTGAGGAACGGGGAATATTAGATTCCACGGCTCTTAGATGGGTTTCGAAGAGTAGGAGATATAGTACTAGAGATGTATTAGATACATTTATGCAGTGGAATGAACCGACACAACGATATGTGTTCGACGAAATGTGTTCCCTTTTACGTGAGGAATTGGAAGAGGATGACACTGACTCGAATTTAGAAGAATTAATTAATGTTCAGAAAGAGTTTGCTGCTGGTATGATAGTTGGTCAAAATATAAAAGAAGCGATGGAGCTCATTTTAAGCTATAGGAATGATCCATCCCTTCGTTCACCGAGAGAGTTAGAGAAACATAGTACGAAGCAGAATCGCCAATATCCAATGAGGGAGGTTCCACCAATTTGGCGTGAAGCTGTGCAAGCTAATGCAAACCTCGGTATTGCTGCCGCTCCGGCGCAATTCCAGAGAGTGTGGATACACATTCCGTGGAAGCGAGCCGAAGTGTTAGCAGTGAAACAGGCCTTGCCGGACCCACGCAAAAATCCAGCCGGATATTATAAGGAGTTAGCGCAGACAGTTGAAGCTTGCGTGATGAATTTAGCGGACATTGATATGTTATTTGGGAATGTAGTTCCGCAACCAATTTGGGCTAAAATTCGGAAAGAGAATCATCCAGTTGCCCTAGGTGGTGATTGGGCAGCTATCATTGCGGCAGATGGTCAGCAAATAGGTGGTTCCAAACCCGAACCTCTAATTGCTAATCTTCCAGGTAGGATAATTGACTTAATGAAAACTCTGATGCCAGCATTACGCGTTAACTGGGACAAGTTGTCCGCATGCAGGCAGAAGAAAGACGGAAGTGTCTCCGACTTTTTCACAAGGTTTGAAGAGACTTTTGTAGATCACAGTGGTCAGGATATGAGCACAGAAGGAGGACAGAGATTGTTTGTCGATAAATTTGTACACAATCTGCTACCAGAGCTCAGTAATAAATTGAAAGATTCCGAGAGTGCGTGGGCTGTCTCTACAACTGCGCAAATACTTGCAACTGCCCAGTATTATGAAAATAGGGATAAAGAGGAGAAAGAGAAATCAGATAAGAAGACGAAAGACTTAAAAACTAAAGTTCTTTTACAGCAAGCATATCCGCCTCGTATGAATCAGACTAATACACAGCAAGGGTCATATCAAAGGACAGATTATAGTTCACCGAGGCCGCAATATCAGTGGAACCAGTGTGCGTACTGTAAGAAAGAGGGTCATTATAAGAATGACTGTCCGGTCTTAGCGCAAAATAATGCTGCAGCAGCTCAGAGAGGTTGTGGTGGTTCCATGCAAAATTCTAGAGGTCGAGGACGAGGTGCTATGCCTCCACAAACGAATGATCGCCCTTCTAATCACTTTGATCAGCGAAATGGACAGTCTGCCCAACAAAATAGATCTCAACAGTATCATGTTGAGGACTATTGTGAAGTTGATGAGGAATTTCAACAAACTGAATACTAGGACAGCCATGGACAGAGAGAGGGAGTAGTATCAGTTCCAGTGGATCAGAGTGGGCCTTATGTCGCCGTAGCAACATCAGGTGTAGTCGAACCGTTTCTGTTGGATACTGGTGCAGCAAAAAGTTCTATCATTCATGCGAAACTCCCTGGCGCACCTTTGTCCGGCTTAACAAATGTTTCCGTAGGTTTTTCAGGCGCCCCTGTTTACAACCCTGTATCTGGTCCTTTGTCTATTTCTGTTGGACCGTGTCAATTGAAAGCACCCTTGATTTTGACAACCGGTTGTAATGAAAATCTGCTTGGTTTAGACTAATTAAAACGCCTATATGCGACATTGTACTGTTCTCCGTCAGGAGTACAGCTTACATTGGGTAAACGAATCACCTCTCCGATGTATTTGTCAATGGATGCACTCCCGCCAGAGCTGCGTTCACTCCCTGATACTCTTTGGGCGACCGGTCCTAACGATGTAGGCCTTTTGGAAATTCCACCATATGTAGTCACTTTGAAAGCACATGTCAAATTTCCACGAATTCCTCAATACAAGATTTCTAGTGAAGGTCAACGTGCACTTTTATTGATTGTGCAAGATTTGATTAAGAAAGACTTGGTTGAGGAAACTAGAGGAAATGTCTGTAACAGTCCTGTATTACCAATTTTGAAACGTACTAATCCTTGAAAGCCTCCAGTGTATAGGTTTGTTATCGATCTCAGAGAGGTTAATAAAATTGTGATTCCGCAGTTTCCTGTAGTTCCAGACATTACTGCATTGTTAACGTTGATTCCTGCTACAGCCACATGGTTTTCAGTTATCGACTTGAAGAATGCCTTTTTCAGCATTCCGATAGCCGAAGAAAGCAGAGATATTTTCGGCTTCTCTCTAGGAGGTCGAAGCTTCAGGTTTAAACGTGCTCCACAAGGCTATTGTGAGAGTCCGTCCATTTACAGTCAGGCATTAAAAAGTCAGTTAGATTCCTTTGTACTTCCTCCTGGTTCTGCCCTAGTGCAGTATGTAGATGATCTTCTAGTGGCTGCCGATGACAAGGAAACTTGCAAAGCAGTTACAATTTCCTTATTGCATCATTTGTCCAATTTGAATCATAAGGTGTCACCTTCGAAAATGCAATACTGCTGCCAAGAAGTGACCTACCTAGGTCATCTCTTGTCAAAGGAGGGAAGGAAGTTGACCCCAGAGAGAATAAAAGCAATTACGCAGATGAGTGTTCCCCGCACACAGAGAGAAGTATGTGCCTTTTTAGGTATTACCTCATACTGTAGGCAGTGGATCCCAAATTTTTCTCTTTTGGCGAAACCATTGGTAGCTTTGACTGGGAAAGGTGTTCCGAGTCCGGTGCCATGGTCTGCTGAATGTCAGGAGAGTTTTTCTGAGTTACGAAATGCACTTTGTTCAGCTCCTGTATTGGGTACACCCGATTACAGTAAGCCATTCACGCTCTATGTTCATGAAAGAGAAGGTTGTGCGTTGAGTGTTCTGACACAGAGATTTGGTGATAAACAACGCCCTTGCGCGTATTTTTCATCAACATTAGATCCGGTAGCTAGAGCGTTGCCTAGTTGTTTGAGAGCTACAGCGGCAGCTGCAGCTTCCATTCGACAATCTGCTGGTTTGGTGATGAACAACATGCTAGTGGTCATGGTTCCTCATGCTGTGGACACACTCATGAACCGAACCAAGACACAACACCTTACCAGTGCTAGATTATCAGGCTATGAGCTGACACTGTTAGCGAGTCATATTCAGATCAAAAGATGCAATGTATTGAATCCAGCAACATTGTTGCCGACTAATCAGGAGTCGAGTGATTCTGAACCCCATGATTGCTGTTTCAGAACCGAGGAGGAGACAAAAGGACGAATTGATTTAAAAGACACTCCGTTGTCCGATCCAGATGGCGCATTGTATGTTGATGGGTCATGCTTTAAATTGGAGAATGGTGATGTGACTGCCGCTTACGCAGTAACGACTTTGAGTACGATTGTGGAGACTGCAAGAGTGAGTCAGAATTCTGCCCAAACTGCAGAATTGATAGCACTAACGAGAGCGTGTGTTTTAGCTAAGGGAAAGAGAATGAATGTGTTCACAGATAGTCAGTACGCGTTCGGCGTGGCCCATAGTTTTGGCCGTTTGTGGAAAGAAAGAGGTTTCATTACGTCCCATGGGACTAAGATTCAACATGGTCAGCTAGTTAACGACTTGTTGGAATCTCTAACCTTGCCGACTGAAGTTGCGATTGTGAAATGCAGTGCTCATAAAGCAATCACGGATGATGTTGGTCGTGGAAATGCTTTTGCTGATGAAACCGCTAAACAGACAGCTAGAAATATGATGAGTAGAATGTATGTTGCAACGTCTGCGAGATGGATTTCTGAGTCTGGAATGTGTGAGGACACAGTGGAAAGTGTGAAAGAAATTCAGAAAGAGGCGACTGAGGAAGAAAAGCTTGCATGGAAAGAGAGTACGAGTAAATTGGACTCGAGTGGATGTTGGATTGATTTGTCGGAACAACAGCGTTGGATGTTGCCTGATGCGTACGTGCTTGCAGTGGTAACAATGGCGCATGGAGCAGCGCACATCAGTTCTAAAGGGATTTGTAAGATGTTGGCTCCAGTCTGGAAGAATGATGGGATTAGTAAGTGTGCAGAGAGAGTGGTGAAAAATTGTATGGTATGCCTGATGCATAATCCTGGCAAGGGAGTCCCCACACCTGCTGGTCACTTCGCTCCTCCCTCCTGCCCCTTTGAAGTGATTCAGTTAGACTTCATTCACATGGATCGTTGCAACAACCTAAAGTACGTCCTAGTGGTAGTTTGTGCTTTCTCCAGATGGATCGAAGCATATCCACTGAAGGACAACACTGCCCTGTCCACTGCCAAAATTCTTTTCAAAGAATACTTCCCTAGGTATGGTATGCCACGGATTGTATGGTCAGATAACGGAAGTGAGTTCTTAGGGAAAGTTATGCAGAGTGTGTGTGCCGGTTTAGGGATCAAACAGAAGTTCCACAGTGCGAACCATCCCCAGTCTGCTGGTTTAGTTGAGGGTTACAATGGCACCCTCAAGCTGAAACTTGCTAAAATACAGGCATCCACGGGTTTGTCCTGGCCAGATGCACTACCCTTGGCTTTGTTATCTACGAGAGCGACTGTACATTCTAGAGTAGGGCTTAGTCCATACGAAATAGTTTTTGGTCGTCCCGCTAATGTTTGGGGAGTGCCAAGGCCAAAAGAATTCTGTTCTCTGGAATATCTAATGTTGATTGATTACCTTTACGACTTGACTGCTAAATTGAGTCTTATTCACCAACAGGTTTTCGATGCATTGCCAAAGCCACCGGAGAGTCCAGGTCATCAGCTGAAACCTGGAGATCAAGTCGTCGTTCGTAACTTTGCAAGGACGAAAAATCTTCAACCCAAATTCGTCGGCCCATACCAGGTGCTGCTAGCAACGAGAACTGCTATCCGTGTGGCTGGACGAAAGAATTGGATACACACGACACACGTCAAACGTGTGCCCTTGCCACTTCCTTACGACAACTGGGTGAAAACGGGAATCGGTGCCTCTGAGTTTGAACGAATACCCAGGTTTATCCCTTTCAGCGATGCCGAACTAATCACTGACACATCGAACTCTGGCTCTCCTCCTGAAACTGCTCCTTTGAATTCTGAACATTTGTCCTCTGCATCAGAAGAAACTTTGCCATCTGCGAACTTGAACATTGCAACCCCTGCTGAAAATACACTGTTTCCAGATCAAACAGCTCCTGCAAAACTGAGATACAATTTACGGTCTCGCAATATGGACAAATAAAGCAGGAAACTGCCTATTTTATACATTTGAATTTTGACACTTTGCCTCCAGCCAGGAAGTTTTCTATTGTTTTGTTGTTTTAAAATTGCCTTGCCGTCTGGGTAGCCGTAGGGTCGTGGCTGTGTGCCTAGTTGAATCTGCGGGGGTCAGACACTAGGTCGATCTTTCTGTTAGTTCTGGGAACTCCCAGGGCTGATAGAGGCATTTTCATCTACGTACACATCATCAGTGGTCGCGAGCGGATTGTAGAAGATGGAGCTTCCTGAGCTGCAACGAGAGAATGTAATTTATGTTCGTAGAAATAGACTTTACAGAATTCTTCACAGCAAATGCTTTCTGATGCAATGTGCCAGTACATTTTTGATTGTTTTGATAACGTTGGTGGGTGGAATCATCTTTGGTGTGAATTTAATTTTTATGCCAGTAACTACAGTACCTCCCCTTGATCCTGCTACTTCTACTGTTTCTTCTATGCATTCTTTTCACTCATTGCTATCAGTGGTGCACAGTTGCACAGCAGTATTAATTTTTTCTAAAGAATATTCCATTGTCAGTTTTCTTTTGTCACCTGAACCTCCCTGCCCAACTTGATGTACATGAAGCAAACAGTTCCATCTGTGTGTTGCTCTTTCATATCCTTCCAGGGTGTACATGAAAATTATATTGGTGTGGTTTTAAGAACGGATACATTGTATTGTTAATTATTTATAACTTAAGCAACCACACTAACTCACACTACAAATTCAACTGCAACAATGCCAACGTTTCACTGATGCTCTTTTTTCTTGTTTTGATTTTAGGTGCAGAAGAGAAGAGACAATATCACCCACGGTACTGCCAGACAGAACGACTGTGCATGACATGACACATCAACACACAACACAGAAATCTCTTCATTTGTGAAGCTAAATGCCACTGACAACTGACGGCTTTGAGATGGCCCCAAAGAAAAGTGCAGAAAAGAAAGTAACCAATGAGAAGGAGAAGAAGAAGCTGATTTCCACCACAGGCCTGCCTTCCAGGACCTATTTTGGCAAACTTGTGCCTTCTCCAAAAACCTCCAGGGAGCAAGCTGAGAGCAGTACCCTCACATCAGTGGCCTCACCCCTACCTAGGGCCAATCCCATGACTGACACAGAGGCAACCCCTCTAATCATGGCTGCACTGATGAGCAGTGAGGTTGAAATGGACTTATCTCTTTCGCAAAATATTGCCCAATCATTGCAGAAAACACAAATAAGTGGACAACAACAGCTGCAGCAAGCAAATGAAGTTTCTTCCATTCAGACAATGTGTTTCATAAAGTTTTAACTTTAGCCATTCCAGACTTCACGATTTGAGAATTTGCAACATTAGTTTTAATTAATATACTAGCTCACCATTGCTCTGAATAATTTAGTATTGACTTCTTTGTTCCCACTATCAGGTATTCTTTTTTACGTACTAGTCTGGTCTCAATTGATTGTAAAGCTATGATATAATTATATATATAACCCACTAACTCAGTTTTTATTTCAATGTAATTGCCTGCGACAAATAATCCTTTTGATTAGTTTTATAGTTAGAGTTCACCTAGTTGGGAGTGGCACCCCGCTTCTCCTTCAATGCACTACTGCGCTAGCCACTACCACCACCATGGCACCTTGGGAAACCATGCAGCCCTTGCTTCATCTGTTTAGGTAAGAGAACTATGGAGCATTGTTGAACGTGTAGGCAATATAGGCAATGTAAAGTTGGAAACCCAGCCACCTCCCCTTTGTGGTCAATGTACTTGCAGAATACAGAGCCTAGGAGAGTAGTAGTTGGACAAGGGTACCACATAACTAATTGTTATACGCTATCAGCAGAATTTAAAAACATGCTGCTGCTGAGCTGAGAAGTAGCTGTTCAAAGTAAAACACCCCAAAAGCATTTGAAGCATAAATAATGATATTTAGTACCCTAGCAACAACTATATAAACCCACCCCTTCAACCAAAAACTGGACAACCCCTCTCCCCAAACAATTATCCTTGTTCCCAAGCAAAGATCAAAAGGTCTGAAAAAAATAAAACTAAAGCCCCAACTGTCCTGGTCCTAACTCCCATCCCACCCATTACAAGTCCCACGCACCAAAACAAAGGTTAAAATAGGGGAAGAAGAGAGCAATAATGGTGGGCCAGGAGCTTTTTAAGGTACCCATCAATCTTGATTTGCCTGGCTTCCAGGCAATCCAGCCCCTGCATATTGCAGTGGAAGAAGCAGTCAGAAATTGAGGTGGGGGCAGCAGTGATGGACCCTGGTGGGTGGCTGCCACTGACTGCGGTGCTGGTGTTGAGAGGCTGAAGGTGCTGGGGGCTGGCAAGGGCCCTGAGCAGCAGCCTCCTCCTCGTCCTGGGCCACCAGTCACCAGTACTCATCACATATAACCTTTAGCTCCTGCTGCTGCTGCCAGACTGCTACATCCTGCTGAGTTGAATGAACAACAGTAATAGCTAGTAAGAAAAAAGAGAAGTTATAAGCAATGCTCTGTGCAAAACACTTGTTTACAATTATGTAGTGGATGGCACAGCAGCACTGCAGTACGTTGCTGTTCCCCTATGGCCATTTGATTTAATGTGATCAGAGTCTCAGCCATTGACCCGCACATGGAAATGGTAAATGCACTAACTGTCTGAAAGGATTTAAGGCAGAATATAAACACAGCACACCAGTTTTAAAAAACTGTTTTATTGTATTTCTTTTTAAGGATTTCCTATTAAAGAATGAAACTGACAATTTATGTTGAAAAGAAAAATTAATTACTTCTCAAAAATGAAAAAGGTATTATGTTATGTTAATTGAGATTTTTAGAGTGCATAATCACCAGCAGGTCTCTTAGTGCTAAGAGAGAGTAGCTATGGACCCCCCAGTGGCTGCCTGTTAGTCCCAGGTCAAACTGTGTGTTATGCCCAGGTGTCTGTAAACAGGAGGGTCTTCATTTCTTTCTGAATGGGAGAAGTGCTTTTTCCTTACAAAGGTTTTCTGGTAGCTTATTCCACAACTGTGGGATGAAGACCGAGAAGGCTCAACCCCCTTAAGTCATTGTGTTTAACCATGGACAGGCCAGCCGGCCTTCATCGGATGACCGTAGGGTACGTCCTGGGATGTATCTCCCCAGGTGCTCCTTAATGTAAACAGGAGCCTGTCCATGAAGGAACTAATGGGCAATGCAGAGGCCCTTGAACCTGGCTCATTGTTTGATGGGGAGCCAATGTCACTGTTACAACAGAGGTGTGGTCCATGCGTGTCTAAGGAGCTTGAAGATCAGCCTGGCTACACCATTCATAGCTACTTGCAGCTTGCCTAACAGCTATTCAGGAAGTTCAATATATAGCGCATTGCCGTAATCCAGGCGGAACATAATCAATGCAGCCACCACCATCCTCATCTGTCTCAGGAGGCCAACGCAGGTCCCAACCACAGTGGACACTTGATTAGAGAATGTGAGCTTGTAGTCTATTTTAATGCCTAGGCTTCTTACGACTGGAGCTGGAGTAGGTGTGGCACCCAACTCCCGTGGCCAAAAGAGGTCAGTTCATGGGTTGCTTCCTGTGGTGATGGCTAGGACCTTGGTTTTGTCCGGATTGGCTTTGAGTGAATTAGCTGTCATCCAGTTGACAATGTATCTGAGGATATTTTGCATGTGTAAGTGGACTTGTGTGGTATTGTCAAGTTGAAGGATTAAGTGTGTGTCATCCGCTTAGTTGAACACCTGGCAGTCCATGTGGGCCAGGGTCACCACCAACGGCCTGAGATAGATGTTGAACGGAAGCAGAGATAGTGTTGACTCTTGTGGGACTCTGTAGGTTAATGCCCCATTATTAGACATGCAGTCACTCATCAGGATCCTTTGAGACGGGCTGTCAGGAAGGAGGAGATACACTGATATACCACCCCACGATGCCCATGTCCATGATTCGGGCTAGGAGTTGGCTGGTGTTGATCGTATCAAATGCAGCCATGAGGTCCAGTAGAACCAAGGCACACAGCTTCCAGCTGTCGGCCATGAGCCTGAGTTCATCCAACAACAGCAGCATCACCAGCTCTGTTCTGTTGGGCGCCATGAATCCTGCCTGCCGAACATTGAGTAGCTGATATTTCTCAAATAATTTAGATAGGGTTTTAAGGACATGCTGTTCCAGTATTTTAGTGAAAAAAGAAGAAGGGATATAGGCCTATAATTCTTCAGGCTAGCGACGTCTGCCCCGTCTTTTTCAGTCAGGCTTCCCTAAAGTTACTCTGGACCCTCCCAGTTTCCAGAAATGAATTTAACAGAGCGAGGATCTCTCCCTCTATCACTGGTAGAGCCATGTTGAATACCCTTGAAGGGCATGGGTCCGCTGGTGAGCCTGACAAAATTTGAGCCGTAATGTGGGACAAGGAGTCATGGTCCAGCTTCGGAAAGGAGGCGAAATGCTCCCTAAAGGCACATTGTGGTTCATTCATAACCAGGGGACTATGGCTAATGGGGGTATTATGTATGAAAGTTAGGATGTCCCTTTATTTATCCAGGAAAAAGGTCAGGAACCTGTTACAGTGCTCTGGGTTAGCGACTGTTTCCTGCACCTGCTATTGGCTGAGTTCCTTCAGACTACTAAAGGTTTATTTTTGCTTGTTATCCGCCTCCATGATCCTGGCCTCGTAGTACTTGGTCTTTCTTGCCATAATGGCTTTTTTGTATGCGCCTCTGGGTCATATGACTTACGGCACCGCCTCTCGTGTTGGCACAGGGTCCATTTATATCACCTTAGTTCCTCTGTGAACCAGGGGGCTCCCTTGCCCTTATTCCTCACTCTTTCCCTGTGAGCGTGCGCCACCCAATTGATATCTGCTCTCAACTGGTTGATGAGGGATTCACTCTTGTCCTCAAGATCTTCTGGCTGTAATCTCCTCAGCGAGTTACCATGCAGAGCATCCCCTAGGCTGCCTGCCTCAATTGTGCTCCATTGTCGTATCACACTCAATTCTGGGGGTGGGGGGGGGGTGCGTGGAGCTCCTAGCCTGAGGGATCCGGAGCCTGATCAGGCAGTGGTCCAACCACCTACAGGGTCCGATGTCTGTCAGCCTAACCGGTGGCTGAGTGGATCAGATGAGATCTAAGTTATGTACCTTCTCCTGGGAGGGAGTATCCACAAGCTACTGCAGCCCCATTGTGGCCATTGTTTCCTCTAACCTACTGGGTATCTGGTCCCAGTGGTAGTTGGAGGCCCCCCACACTATGAGTTGTTGTTACCGCAAGCGTAGGTCGGAGACTATTACAGTGAGAAGGGAGAAGGTTGTTAAATAGGGGGGACGGTACACCACCATTATTGCCAGGTACAAGGACTTGGAGCATACTTTTGCCACTAAAATGTTGGCACTCTTTAAGCTCCGGCAAGCTTTTCTACTACTAGCTGTTTGTTATAGAGTAGCGCTACCCCCCTCTTTTCCCATCCTGTCTATTGTGCCATAGGGCATTGTAGTCTATGGGTAGGGCTTCTACAATATCTGGACATGAGCCGTCATCAAGACAGGTTTCTGTGACTACTAGGATGTCAGGAGCTTCCACCTGAAAGAGAGTGAACATCTCTAAACTATGTTTCTGGAGGGAGTGTGTGTTGAGTACTACTGCCATTAAATCCATGAGGTTTCCTCACTCCATGCCTGCCCTTAGGTATATGGGGCTGGGTGGCCCTACTCTCTCCTCTCCCCTGTGAAGTAAGCACGTTCTCGGCTAAAAGAATGCCTTCTACCTGCTTCTCCAGGGGGTGATCCCTGTGCTCTACTGCCCGCAACTCCTCCTCCAATTAGGATTGAATTTGACCAGGGGTCCTGCCTACTGGTCCCATTCAGTTGCGGACAAATACAGATGGGCTTGTTTTAGGCGCATCTTCAGTGCGCTTGTAATTCGTCCACTCCTGCCTGGCACATATGCACTCCCTCGCCCCTCCCCACCAATCAGCCCTGCTGAGCAGCATCTGTGGCCCCTGCAGCCACTAGTGCGTGTTGAGGTGGGGGCAGTGGTGTAAGATGGTGCTCTGAATTAAAATTCCAACAGGTTTGTGCCTACAATTCAACCAGATTTGAATCACAGTTCTAGATAAAACAAAGTGTACAGTTAAAAAAAGACAGTTTTACTGCGCATGTCTCCACCACCTGGAGTAGTTAAATCGTGTCTCTCATTATGCACTATGGAGTGCATGTAGTCCCTCCTTATTGCTCTGCTAAATTAATGGAGGCATGCTAGCTCAGCTAGCACCCTCATTGTACTCGTTAGCCATGCTTTTCTAAAGTAATTGAAAACTATCTTATTCCGATGGCCCTGCTCTTCTCCAAAATGTCTTTGTTGGAACGTCATCCTTTGCCCTGGGCACCCCCCAACTTTTTGCTGACTGGTACTGGTGGTAACTGACTCTTACTGACCCAGGGCTCTGCCTAGCCAGGTCCAGGGCCAGTGCTATGTTGAAAGAGACACACTTAGAATACATTGAAAACACCTGCATACATGTATGTGTATATGTATAGGCATTTATATAGCGCACTACTTACCCGTAGGGTCCCAAGGCGCTTCGACCGCTGCGAAACCCTTCCTGGCTTCCCTGAGAGATGGTCCCTTAATGGGTATCTCCAGGGTGAGACCAGGCATCCCCGGCGGTCTGGTGGGGCTGTTAGTGAAGATGAGGCAAGCTAATGCCCAGAGTTGCCGAGTGTGATCGCTGATCAGAGTGAGCACCGAGGCGAGAGAATTATCGAGTCCGCTGACCCTGGTCCAGAAACCTGCCGCGCCGGGAATCGAACCCTGGTCCCGGGCCGTCCTCTGCTCTCGGGTCTGCCGCCTCTAACCAGTGAGCCACACTACTTCACAATATCTGGACATGAGCCGTCATCAAGACAGGTTTCTGTGACTACTAGGATGTACACTATGTGTTTGGGTACCCCTATGATTTGCATGACCTACCCCATAGGGCCCTAGTACCTAATAGGGCAGAGGGATTGAAACTACATATCAGTCCGTAGTATATAATAGGTCATGGTAGTTAAGAGGCCAGAAGCCCTTTCTGCATTTGCATATGTGCACTGCTATAGCCCAAGGTCAGTTTAAAAGTGGCTCTGTGTTGTAGGACTGCTTTTAAAAAGAATATTGTGCCCAAATTCTACTTTTGGGTTTGGGGCACTTAATAATGGATAACTTACAATGGTTGTGCATATTATGTACCCCCAGGGTCTCCTCTAGGTGTCCCAGAGGTAGGGGGGCAAGTCGTTATAAGGAGGATCCTTATAGAATCTCATGGGGTTAAGTGAAATTGAAAATTGCACTCCCTACTTTGTAATAAAGTGCTGCTAGGAGCACTGTGGAGGGAGGATCTGCAATACTTTTGCATATTCAGAACCCCTAAAGTCTACTCAGGTGTTCCAGGGGCGGGGGTGCAGAAGATATATGCAGGGTACTTATAAAGTATGTTTTTATAAGCCATGGTGCTGGAAAAATGGCCCAAGTCATTCTTCCCATTTGCAAATCCCATGCCACATGGGTTAACATGGCAAGAAGTTATTAACTAACAATTCTTGATAGGAGAAGGCTAGAGATACCATTCAAAGACTTCCCTGAAAAGTATTAATAAACTCAACATTATCATATTGTTGAATATCTTCTAAAATGTACAGACAAGAAGTTGTAAGACGTTCTTGTTTATAAGACAAGATCCAGCCTTCCATTGGTCTGTCCTGATTGGTCAGATTTAAAGGGATTAGCCAGGCTTCTTTGAAGAGGTGATAAAGAGCCCCTGCGGTTAATCATCTCTGCTGGTAGGGCAGTGTTTTGCCACACAGGAATGCCAGAGCATGGGGAGGAGTCGTAAACTGTTGCGTCCCGTATATGTGCCCTGATTTAGGCTTTACTAAAACATGCCCTTATATAGGCACAATTCACATTGCCCTTATGTAGGCATAACTTTCTATGTCCTTATTTAGGCATGAGTCATGCACTCCAAATACAGGCATGGTCTTTCACCTACATCCGTCCATCCCATAGGTCACAACTAAGTTCTTAGAAACAGAACCTTAAGCTCTAGGGATTTTCCCCAGTACAGATTCATTGACTTCTCTTAGAAACTCATTAAATATGCATGAACCATTATTCCCCAGGGTTCATTCCTAATGTCTTCCTCTGTCCGACATTACGTCAATGCAATCCAGCCATAGCACGAGGTGAGTTTAAATATACCACCCTTTGCACATGCAAACCAGAGGAGACCTCTATTCCAGAGGAGCCTGTATTTCCCGGCCTGACACCCTGACCCGAGACGCTGTCATCTTGATTGCAGAGACTCCAGCTCGCAGTATTCTAACTTCCTTTCCAGGGTTTTAGAATTCGAGACCAGGAAAGAGATTCCACAACTCTCTCATTCTCAAGTATGGATATTACTTGAACCTAGAGCGATTCTTGGCATAACAAACTATAGCATACTATAGAATACCATCCTAGGGGAATATCACACCTACTTCACAACCTGTCCTACACCTAGGTTAGGCAAATTTGGGTCGAAGAAGTTAGGGAGCATTCCATGAGTAATCGTACTTTTAGCAATACGTTTTTATGTATGCAAATGCATTTCATAAGTAGTGAACAATGCTAGAGCACTACCATTTCTTTGCACTTGTAACACTGTGCATTTTATATCTTGCATACTGTCTTACGATTGGAGTAGCTCCTATCTCTCACACGAGAAAAACAACTGTTCAATAAATACTTATTGAAACGCCCGTCTGTTATTTCTGTGTAACTCTGAGAAACTAAGCAGGCATGATTGGCTGAGCGAAACGTTATCTCATGTTTCCATGATTTTGAGGGATCAGGGTTGTCATGTTATGTGGTTGCCAGAAGCTATTCCTTTCTTGTCTTCAAGAAGTTTCTAGTGGCCCTGTGAGCTAGCTGGTACATGGTAAACAAGGTTAGCATACGCCAAACCTATAGTGCATGCTATACAAAAGCACAGAGCCTATTTAAGGAAATAGGAACTACACTACATGGCGCTGCCAATGTTTGGTAAGGCATTTATTTAAACATTAGATTCTGGGTAACTCAGTTGTGCTGTTCTCAGAGACCGCTACTCACAAACTCCAAAGACGTTTGGAGTTTGTAGGGACAAAGTCCGCCATAGCTGAGTAGGAAACATCCTATGTATTAGCTGCTGGTTCTTATCAATATTGAAGGATGTAGTGTTCCAAAATGTTGTGCACCTTATCTTGGTTTCCTTGAAACTAATTCCGTACTAAAAGCAAAATGACTATGAATCCTGTAGACGCCAGGCAAGAACTCAAAACATGCAAGTTTCAAATAGGGATGAAACAGGTGAGGACGTTACAATCATTCCTCCTAACATAAGGAAAGTTATCACTATCAAACGTACTAAACATGGCTTATCAGCCAGAGGTGGTAGAGTAGTCTTCCTTTTGGAGGCACATGAGGCACAAACAGAGGTGTTCTATTTCTTGGCTACATTCCCAACAGACAATGAAGTAAAACACCATTTTCACTTCTACAAAGAAGATGAAGCACCAGCAGAATTTACTACTTTTGGGGAAATTGAGGTTCTGCTCACTTACAAGGAACATAATATCTAGCTTAAAGGCGCTCTACAATGCATACAAAATAGAAACAGGCTCGGTCCACTAGGTCGACCAGGAGCTGCATGGCCGATTCTAGCCCGCTAAATACTTCATCCTGACATTGAAACAATGACAAAAGGTGAAATACTCAACTCAAGGAGTTAATAAAAATATACAGACAATTAGTTATATATGTCATGCGGACATTGAACGTCCAGCCATCGTTGGCAATACCAACTCAAACTCCTTATCAGGAGAACACACTCAAAATTACTCCACACACAGTCATGGTAAAATGCCCGCAAAAAACTAACAAATTCAATCCTGGATAGCTCAGGAAATCACACAACTCAAAGAAGTATTCCCAAATACTAGCCCTTATGAGAAACACAGAATTTTAACAATCGGTTTGCCAATGGTGAGCACCTCATGGGGCGCAATCTTTGCTGCCATATATACTAAAACTCATGGTATACCATCCTTAGCAGTGATACCAGATGGCTTAAGACAAATTTAAAATGAATACGGGGCTCTGAACTTTTGGATGAAATTACTGAACAATTTCAATCAGGTATCCATCAGGTATCCACCATTATATTATCCAATATTAAAGGGGAGGTGACATCAGTGGCGATCCGCCAGTGCTTGAGGGATTTTGATTGAACAGAACAACAGCAAGAGGTACCCAGAATAAGAGAAACATCATTTGCAGAATTAGGCAGAAACAGCTTAGGTGATAAAGCTCTTAATCCACAGCTGTTTGGAATCCCTGAAAAGGACACTGCAAAACAGAGCCCTACTTCTTCTAAAAAGAAGTGGGAAAATAACAAACAAAATGTTAAAAGGAACAGATCTCATTCCCGAGGTATGTCTCCCCAAAAGGAGCCCTGTGAAAAGAGGTATAACCTCAGGAATATGGAAAATTTGAAGAAGCCTGATAGGTATCAGGATACTGATGCCCATTACTGTCATTCCTTTCAGGTCTCATCAAAAACGTCCAAACGAGGAGGAAAGTCAGAACAAAAGGAGGAACGCACAAAGTCCAAAGACAAACAACGCGTTCAGGAAAATAAACTCCAAACCTCAATTCAACAAAAAGAAGGTAGGAAGTCTAAAAATCAGACATGATGAGAATTCTGAGGACACAGATACTGATGGGGAATGGGCACAAGCGATGCTGAACAGTGCAGCAGAAATATCAATAGCTCGCTAGATGCTGAAGTAATGTTTAGAGATAGTGGAATTGAATGAGTACATCACGGTAGAGACTGCTGATATAAGGGTCAGTGCTCCACACAAATTATATGAAATAACACTCCGGTTGGAGGGAGACAATCCCAGAAAAAGTTAAATGACTCTTTTGGGAAAGACTATCAAGAGCTTATGATATCCTGCTAGCAGAAAGCGATTGGCCACTAGTATTCGTAAGGGAATGCCCACATGGCGAAGACATAATTATGCCTGCCTTCTCCAACAACATTCCAATTCACCTAAAATACACATATGCCAGGAAATGGGCATTCACCCCACCACATAATACCACTAAAAAGTGAACCGACTGTACAGAGGCAGTATCCAATAAAGCAAGAAGCTAAAAATCAGGCCAAGGAAATCTTAGATCTACTTCAAGACCAGGGATTGATTGAAACTTGCACCTCTTCAATGAACAATCCTTTGTCTCCTGTAGCAAAACCAGAGAAAACTTATAGTCTACTTTTAGAGTAAAGACATTTGAACTTGTGTTCCAAAACATTTGCTGTGCAAAATGCCCATAGTGCAGCTTTAATGAATAACATTGTGAGGAGAAATACAATACCACATTAGATATCTCAAACTGATTTTTCTGTCAAAACATAGCTCCTAAAAGCAGGTACTTAACGGAATTCTCAATAATGGGAACCCAAGGCCAATTTACTTGAATCCCCCAGGGGTATAAGTACAGCCCAGGGATATATTCAGCAAGGGTAAAAGAGTTAATACAGATTTATGATGATAAAGCATTTTAATATGTTGATGATATTTATCTGACAGATGACGACTTAAACAATCACTTGAACAGGGTGAGTACCATAATATTGGGCTTCGCCTCTAAGGGCTACAAATTCAACTTTAAAAAAATGAGAATTGCCCACCTAAGTGTCCTATTTTTAGGATAAGATCTTTCAAGTGAAGTCAAATTCCTGGCAACTAGCTTTTTAAGAATAAATATACTCCAACCTCCAAAATCGCTGAAAAACGTACAATCGATACTAGGTTTCCTGAATTTTGGTAAAACATATATTTCGCAGAAAGGGTTAAGCCCTCTACGAATTAATAAACCTGATTTCTCAGCAAAACATTGGACACAGGAACAGACAGAAATCCTGCACTCACTTTAAGCAAACATGTTAGCTACTAATCACTTACAAACACACGTAAACATACTCAATTTGGGCGATCCGAATAATTTCAAGTCTAACATTTAATGAAGGCGAAACTGTACCAATTGCATACAAATCACACTTATACACAACAGCAGAAATGCCCTTCACTTCAACAGAAAAAATTCTGACAGAAGTACAGACCACTGTAGCAAGAGAAAGAGCACTGGCTCAGGGGAAACGCATCATTGTCGTTACTCCAGTACCAGCCTTAGAGGCTGTTATGAAATCAAGCAATACTAATGCAAAAGCTTTACATCTAAGATGGATGTAATGGGTTAATTCTCTTGCTGCAACGGATGTTGAATACAGATGTGATCCAAATTCAAAAACACAAGCATTCCTGCAATTAAAACAAGAATGTCCTCTGCCAAATGAAATCCTGCCTCTTGATCAATATGCATTTATAATTTACACTGACGGCTCAGTGCACCCACAACATAAAGCAAGCAAGCCTACAGTGCTGCATGCAGAATTGTTAAAGGTTGCATGTGCAATAGTAAATTCTATCCCATGATCACAAAAACTCAGTCTCTAGTAGACTGTACAACTCAACTAGCTGAATTAAAAGCATTTATACTGGCACAGGTAAGCATGGATCGTGAATTCCCCTTGCTCAGAGTGTGGTAAATATTTGATTTACCGTCTTAATTTCTATGCAGGTAAGTACTTAATCAATAATAACTCAATCGGGAAGAAAGACGCAGAGTCCGTGGTGTTAGAGTTTTTAGGGGTTTTATTCCTTAAAAAGGAATGGTCAAGACCGGATATCGGGTTCTTACCACCACAGGGGTGTAAGAAGGGATAGAGCAATATTTTATTGACAATACATAGCTTATATACTTAAAACGTGTCATAGAAACCAATACAGTAGGCGTAACAGCTGAGAGAAACAAGATAAAACACACACGTGGTAGTGGTACGTAATCAGAAGGCGTGAACTAGGCGTGTACTAGAAACGTCACAAGTAGGTGTCACAAAAGGGGTGGCAACATAAAGTAGAATCTTGCAATGTCAGCAGAAATCTGAGGCCTGGATGCGCGCGCAGCTGCATGACGTGTGATTGACGTGAAGCTGGAGGGTGCTGGGGACTTGACATTTACACTGACGGAAAGAGACAGAAGTCTGGCATGTCAGATCAACTTGGGCTTCTATCATATCTGGTATCTGATGTTTAGGAACTAAGTTATCTGGGCGGAAAAGATCTCTGGGGCAGAAGCTATTCTATACTGACTGTGAGTGCGTGTATAAGCGCCTAAGTGTCTGCACGAGGAGCGTGGGGGCATGGGCCTTCCATGGGAGCATGGTAACAGAGGCTATGAATTACTTGCACGGAGACAGTAAGGCCGGGCCCTTTGCTCTGCAGCTGGGGGAATGTTTACTTAAACTAGTAGGCAGGAATGCATTTTCGAGGAGCGGAACAGATAATTCGAAGGTTGAATTCAGTCTTGGCAGGCAGCAGGCTGAGCTAAGCGCGGTGGGCCGCGCAGGAAGTAAGGCAGAGGTCACCGGTACAGAGGCAGCCTGGGCTGAGGCTTTCAGAGTCAGAAAACAGGAAAAAGGCTCGATGGCAGAATTCAGGGCCTACTTTGCCAGAGCTGAAAAACGTGTAAAGTACACCACAAAAAGACGTTGGCATGGCATACTTAGAAACTGGATATTCAACCCGTTCATGTCGGGTCTGAAAGAGGACATGTTAACGTTGGACGCAAATGTATTTGCGTCTTCATAACTAGCACAGGAGGGAAGTTACATGCACTTTAAGCTGGTACACGGAGACGGTGGGGTACACGTTAGGGAACATAACTTGACCAAAAATGTATATTTCCTCATTCCCTCCTTGTTCCCTACGGACCCTTCATGATATCTCGATCCTCATGAATCGATCAGTCTGTTCTTGTAACATCATTTGCTCGTCTTTCTTTCTTTGACGGTTTGAGAGGAAACTGGAATGTTCAATGCACGAAGTGGCGCACAGTCCACAAATCGCTGGCCCACACTGTAGGCACAGGCAGCAACTGAATACTATGGCAAGGGCAATGCCTAGGAAGGATAGGATCTTCCATCCCCAAGCGGTCAACGTTGTCCAGAACCAAACGGACCAAGTCCAGGTGCCTGGATTCTGATGTATCAAACTTGCAATCTTATGAAGACGTGTAATAGCTTTGTATGCAGATGGCGCGTTTTCTGGAATGAAAACACAGCAACTTGACCCGATGACCTTACAAGCTCCACCTCTATCTGCCAAGATGACGTCAATAACAAGACGATTTTGAAGGACAACAGTCCGCATAGCAGACTACTCCTCTGTTAAGTTACCTAGGGCGGAGGCAGTTTCATGTACTACTGCTTCAAGTGTTCTAGTTAATCTACGTATTAATTTACTGTTTTGGACGGGGCCTGTGAAGAAAAAGAATCCTTTATTGAAATCTGTGTATTGTTCCCATGCCGTTTCAGTATAGTCGACAATCGGGAGATCTCTTCGGAATCTATCTTATACTAGATTTGTATTTCTATGATAATCAGGAGGAGCCAGGAAAACAGGGGGCAGAAGGAAGGCAATGTAACAGGTACCATCCCAATCTGGAGGTAAACGTATGTATGCGGTATGGCCGCAAACAAAGTAGGAATGACGTGTAGCTCGAAATGAGGATCTACCCTCATCAGTGAATTCGACCACAGTAGTGCATTTACTATGACCTAAGTGCACTGAACCTTTCTTTCTAACACAAAGATGACCAGTGACTGGTAATACTGACATGGCGGGGAGAACGGGTGCAGCTTCGGACTCAATAGTAAGGATAATAAGGTTAACTGTGTAATTACCTAGTCCATATACTTCGTTTTCTAGATCAGTTCCTACTCTAACGGATTGTCCCTCACTGTCAGGGTAACAGACGTCGAACAGAACTGAATTCAGATTTCCCCAAATCCAGCCCCCCTCGAGGGTAACAGCAATATCAGAATCTATAGAATTGATCAATCTACTCCATGCACCACAGGAGCCATTGTGAGAGAACGGATACAGAAAGAGAGGCAGAGCTCCCTGGTATTTCTGATGGGGAGGGAGTCGGCCACATATCCAGCAGTTGGTAGCATTGCTAGTCTGATGAGAGTGATGTAACATACTAATGAATGTGTTGTTGCGCAGCGCAAGTCTGTAGGACAGTTCGTGAGGCGGTAATGGACTAAAAGAATGTTCAGCGGAAACATTGTAAGCAGATTGTTCACGCTTGAAGATAGGGTAGTATATGGGAAGCAATATACTTGCTACGATAATCAGAAAACTTAGGAGAAACATAATCAATAATGTCACTATACAGTGACTGCGGAGTGATTTGCAATATGCACGTTTCTTGAATTGTCTCTCTCTCTCTCTCTATCTCGATCTAGGGGATACATGTCAGAAACTATTTAACCGATTCACCTAGGGGAGGACTTAAACAATTAAACTGTCTGACTTGCTAGATCGAAGTTTCTGTCTGTACTCCTCTTGGGGAGTTTTCTCTCGTTCGGGAACTTTAAAGTCACTAGGTTCAATACAGTCTTTGGTGGGGGTGGACGAGTCTGTGTCTGGTTTCAGTTCATTGCACTTTTTAATATGACTCGTGTGGATCCACCCCTTTCTGCCTTCCACCTTGATTGCTGTCCTCGTAGTAAGAAGGACGGTCTTCGGCTCTTTCCAGCGGGGCTCCAGTGGACTTTTCCTGTCAAAGTTCCTTATTAGGACGGTGTCACCTGGTCGGACATCGTGTGGCTTTACATCAGTGTTGTCAGGGAAGGCTGCAGCAACCTGTGAACGACATGATTGGAGTGCAGACATCAAGGAGGCAAGATAATCTGTCAGCATATTACAATCGACATCAGTAATTTTCTTAGGCATGGGCGTCCCCCACATATTCGGTGGTCTGCCAAAAACCACTTCGTACGGGGATAGTCCTGATCTCGAATCGGCAACCATTCTCATGTAGAACAATGCAACTGGCAGGGCGACTATCCAGTCGACCCCTTTCTCTTTACAAACTTTGGCAAGACGGGTCTTTAATGTCTGGTTATGCCTTTCTACAAGGCCTGCAGCTTCGGGATGTCGGACACGATGGAATCTCCACTGATATCCTAGCAGAAGGGAGACATGCTTCATGAGTTCGGATGAGAACGGCTGTCCGTTATCTGAGTACACAACATGAGGCAAGCCGTATCGTGGGGAGAATTCTCGAACCAGCTGCCTGGCAGTGGTCGGGGCAGTGTAATCTGAGACTGGGTATGCTTCGGTCCAACGGGAAAGTGCACAAACAACTACAAGGACATATTTAAAACCTCGACAACGGTCCATCTGGATATAATCCATCTGGAGGACTTCAAAAGGGTGATTGGGAGGATGAAATCCACCTTGCTCTACAGGAACGCTTTTACCTGGATTGAATTGACAACAGATCATGCAAGTACGCACTTTCTGTTTTGCTGCTGCTCGTAAGTGTTTGTTGTACCGGAGATTCTGTAAACTGTCTAACATCGCTTTTTCTCCTAGATGTGCAGGACTATGTGCTGTATTGATTATGACTTGAACCATTGAGTCGGGGAGAAACCATGTAGATTTTCCCTTCGTCATCCATCCTTGGTCAGTCTGAATCCCTCCTAGTTCAGTCCATTTCTTTATTTCATCTGGAGTGGCATGTGTCTGAATATCGATTACATCTAGGGTGGGATCCCTGACTGTCATACACTGTGTTGGTACTATTGTCTTTGTCACATCAGTAGTCTGGGTGTGAGTTAATGCTGTATGTTTTGCTGTCTGGTCTGCCAGGTCGTTACCCTGGGAAACAGAATCTGTAACTTTAGTATGTGCTTTACACTTCATGACTGATATGCCCGAGGGCAAATGTATTGCTTCTAACAGTGCTTGAATGAGGGGACCGTGTTGGATCTTGGCACCATGAGAGGTCAAGAAACCTCGTTCTTGCCATAACATTCCGAAGTCGTGTACAACTCCGAACGCATAACGGGAATCAGTGTATATGTTAACATTTCTGTTCTTGGCTAGTATACAAGCTTGGGTCAGAGCGATGAGCTCCGCCGCTTGAGCAGACAGTGTGTCAATACGATGTGTTTCTTTAACTTCAGTTTCAGTGGTCACTGCATACGCGGCCACTAATTCTCCTGTACTTGTTCTCATGCATGAACCGTCCACATAAAGTGTCAGGTCTGGATTTGTCAGTGGGACATCTGTTAAGTCTCGTCGAGGCTTTGTTACTGCATTAATGATCTCTATGCAAATATGCGGGGCTGGATCTGTCATAATTGTAGGTAACAATGTTGCGGGGTTCAGAATGCTACAGCGTCTGATTTCTATGTGTGGCTGGAAGAGCGTCAATTCATAACCTGTCAATCGTGCTATAGTCAAGTGCTGAGTCTGGGTTCTGTTTAAAAGAACCTCTACAGAATGTGGAACTTGAACTGTTAATGGATGTCCTAAAACAATTGAGTCGCTCTGTCTGATTGCTAGCGCTGTTGCTGCTACTGACTTCAAGCACGCAGGGAGTGCCTGGGCTACTGAATCTAATGTACTTGAAAAATAAGCGCAAGGCTTATGTGAACCTGCTTGATCTTGAGTGAGGACAGACAACGCTGTACCATCACGTTCTGTAACAAAAAGTGTAAAAGGTTTGCTGTAACATGGTGTCGCTAGAACTGGTGCTTGGCATAAACCTTTCTTTAATTCCTCAAAAGCCTGTGTATGTTCCTGAGTCCAAGGAAGGGCAGTCGGAGTCGCTGCCTCCTGTGTTGTTAACTGGATGAGCGGTTTGGCTAGAAATGCATACTGGGGAATCCATTGTCTGCAGTACGAGGTGAGGCCTATAAAGGCCCGCACTTCCTTTTGTGTCTGGGGTTGCGGCATATTTACAATTAACTGAATGCGATCGGGAGTGAGCTGTCTCCCCACTTTGGACAGCAAGTGACCCAAGTACACAACTTGCTGAACACAGAATTGTAGCTTCGAAGGAGACACCTTGTGTCCCTTGTCGGCCAGAAAATGTAAAACCGTCAGTGATGCTTGTTCACATTCGGGTTCACTTCGTGCGGTGATCAGCAGATCATCGACGTATTGCAGTAAAGCGGTGTTAACTGGCATTATGATACAATCAAGTTGTCTTTTCAGTGCTTGGCTATAGATGCTGGGGCTTTCTGTGAATCCTTGAGGTGCGCGGGAAAATTTGAAACTTCGTCCATTTAAACTGACCCGAAGAGATATTGGCTCTCTGGATCAATAGGCACACTGAAGAAGGCGTTCTTGAGGTCAATTACAGTAAAGAACGTTGCTTCTGAATCAATAGCAGTCAATAAGGATGAGATGTCGGGAACCACAGGGTACTGTGGAATAATGCATTTATTTAGCTCTCTTAAATCAATCACCAGCCGATATACTGGCGGTGCATTGGGATCAGTACGTTTAAGAATCGGAATGATGGGTGAATTACAGATATTGGAGTCTGTTTCTACGACCACTCCTTGGGCAATGAGCTCTTCAATGATTTCCAGTAAAGCCACTACAGCATCGGGTGGTAACTTGTATTGTCTGATTCTGGGAAAAACAACACCTGGTTTGAGTGTAACACGATATGGTGTAATGTGCATATAACCTACATCAGTTGGGCCTTTTGCCCACAAGTGATCTGGTAAAACTTTCAATCTGACATCAAACTCTCGTAATACATAATGACCCTTAAAGTCTCTCAAGAAAAGTCTGACTCCTTCCGGAGAACAACATATCACTGCTCCTAGAGCCTTCAATGTCTTTATTCCTAACAAGTTTTCTGGACATGATTTCGTAAGTAACAAGTCTGTAACACGTGATAATGGACCCACAGCCAGGGGAACGGGTTTCGATACCTCATTTACAATAGGCTGTCCTGAAAAACCAAGGGAAACATTCTGTGAGCCTGAGAGGGGTGCCCCTGGAACTTCATCATGGCTAATTGTGGTGCGACTTGCCCCTGTGTCAATTAAAAACTTTCTGTCTTTTCCCAATACTTGACTGTGTACATAAGGACCCTCTTGATCTACAGGAATCTCAATAAGAGGCAAGCCACTTTCCCTCTCTAGGCTGTTTCATGTGTATCGTGGATAATCGGGGTAATCGGATTGGGCATACTGGTACATTTGCTGTGAAACTTGCTGAGTCGCGGCAATAGGCTGTGGCTGTGACTGTGATTGTCTCTGAGGTACCGCTACTGTCTGTGCTGCATGTGATGAAACCTGCATAGGCTGTGTATTGTGCATGGGCTGTATATTCTGTGAAGTCTGTTGATGACCATGGTCTTGTCTAGGCGGATGCGGTCTTTCTTTAGTTTTACCTGTCGCTATATTATGTTTCAGAACTGGGCATTCATGTACGTAGTGACCTGGCTGCTTGCAATAGTTGCATGTCCCTTTAACGGGAGCTGTGGCGTGACCTGTCTGGGTCGTACCCTTTCTCTGGCCGTCGGCTGGAACCGACTGGGCCACTAACATTTTCATTTTCGTGTCTTTCATACGTTTCTGTTCCTGATCCTGTTCTTCTCTAATTCTGTTCTGGTGATATTGTAACATTTGTAACATCTGGGATGGCGTATTTGCCTGCCAAGTACTTTCAACTTTGTACATGCGGTTCTTAACTAATGGCAGGGAGTTCTCGACTAATTTTGATACGAAAAGATGCGGATATGACTCACTACTTGGTTTAAGGCCACTATTAATAATGAAACATTTCTCGAATCTTGAATAGAAGTCACTAGTATCTTCATCGTGTTTCTGTTTACAGGACGAGATGGCGTCCCAGTCTTCCTTTCTAGTTGTCAGTAATCTTGGCAGAACCTGTACTATTAGACCTGGTAATGCTCTAGTTTTCTCCCCAAGGCCTAGCCCTGGGGTACGAAGTTTCTCTTCATCTTCTATTTCTGTCCATACAATCTTTTTATCTCCCACCTCCCATTCTCTTTCCTTCAGTTTCTCGTAGATGCCGGTGGGCAACAGTACCTTTAACATTTTCATGATATCTTCATATGTGTAGTCCCCCATCAATAACATGTCTTTAAGTTCTCTGTGAAAACCTGCAGGGTCTTTATCGTGACGGGGTACTAGTTTTTTCATTTCTAATAGTTCTAACTTAGTCAGAGGTGTGTGTACATACACACGTTTCAGGGTATTATCGGTACCCATGACTGGGTGTACTTCTCGTAATGGGTTCTGACTTTCAATGCCATGCAGACGCTCCATATGATACATTTTTCTTTCTGGGGGCGGAGCGGGAACATATTGTGAGCCTAGGAAAGAGTTATATCTGTGTCGTTGTTCTAGAATTATTTGAATTAATTTGGTACTTAGGCCTCTCCATCTATCCATGAGTAGTGCTTCTAATGTATCGTGTAAGGGACCTGGGTCAGAATGTTGATGTCTGAATAACGTGAGGAGGTGCTGAATCATGTATACACCTGCTAACTTCTGCTCGTCTGGGGAAAGGTTCAGAAATGTCTGTGCTACTGTGTCATCATTGTATATATTCGGATTGTCAGCCCACAGTACTGCTGACCGGGCTAGTTCTTGTTCATCCATAGAATTGAGTACATGGTACCCCATTCGTTCTCGGAGCATTTTATCGGTCTCCTGAAACTGATGTTCAGGAGAATTCGGTTTTGTTATGCCAGAGAGGAAGACTCTCTTGCTTTCTGGACGAATGCCTTTCCTAAGGTAAGTTCCCTTACCTACATACGCTATCGTTTCTGTAGTTTTTTCTGGTTCTTCAGGTTCTTCCTCCTCCTCTGAGGAGGCATCCTCCTTTTCCTTTTCCTTTTCGTGTATCTCTATTACTGCTTTTCTTATTTTCTTGTACATACTAGCTATGCAACCCCCTTTATCATGTCTTCCTTCGGATATATTCTGACCCCACTTGTTTAGGGCATCCAGCTCATCCTGTTCTGTCCCAGGCCTGTCTCGTTCTCTTATTAAGCAATTTATGAAAAAACGTAGTATATACGCCTGAGTGTCAACTTTCTGATGTGCCATGGCTTCCTTAATACTGTCAGGGTCTTCCCCAGTCCGGACAAAATTATATATTCTATCTAGGTACTCTTTCATTCCTGAGAAATACAGTAGGTAATCTGTAGCTTGTCGTAAGCGTAGTGATGCTATGAACATCCTATCGTCTTTACCGGGTACTGGATCATATCTGCAAACTTGAAGCGGTTCTTTAAGTGGGTCGAGACGGGGTGAGTGGAGTGTAAAGGGCTTCTGCAAGTGTAATCTGTGTGTTGGTGGCGGGGTCTGGTAACCCCCGGACGCACCTCCTGAGGCTGAAGCTTGAGCATTATCTCTCTGTGGAGTCTGTATCTGTATTTGAACTTGTCTTTTAGTAGGATCAGGCAACGGTTTTGGTATATTAATTTTAGGTATGGGGGTGGTGGTGGAGGTGAAGGAACAGGGGGAACCTGTCGGACGGGGGAACCTTGTTGTGGCACTGGCGGGATGCGGTCTTGGGGCGGGTTACCACCTCCGTCACCGTCGGCAGGCGGGACGCGGACAGGTAGATTGGTGTAAGCGGGAGCTACATCCTCTAGATAGGAATTCAGAAATATGTCTTTAGTGGTCCTGTGAGTTACTTTGGTTGGAACCAATGGTGACGGCAGATTTTTCGGTATTTCTGAAGTGGCTTCAGGCGAACCCTCGGCCACAAGGTACATGCCATTTACGAGGTTATTTCGTGCGCGGTCTACTTGTTCTGATTTTACTCGAATCCCTTCAGTAACTAATTCATTTTCCCTGACTCTATCCGGTGCTTCTCTAAGTCTGTCTTCTCTACGGAGTTCTTTTTCTGTACGTTTATGTGATTCCTTACGCCAGAATTCTATGGCGTCTTTCTGCGATTGTCTAGCTTTCTTTTTCCATAGCGCTTCTTCTACCTTCATGATGCACTCGGCATCCCATGTCCCGGTAACGGGCCATCTATGTCGTTCGTCTAGATGCTTAGTATAATCGGCCCATAAATCTAGATACAATATGGCATCTATGCCATGTTTCTGATACATGAAATTTCCAGGTGTGTCCCTAGGGGGGATAGGAATTTCTTCCTCTAGTATCCCTTTCCTAGTTCCTATCTGCTTTAACTTATTGAAAAACGGCATCTTGTTTACTCAGTACTGAATGCTCAATCCTTGCTGCTTAACTCTAGACACAACTAGTTACACAAGAACACAATAATGCACATTAAAAACAGTCACTCATACCACGACAATAATCACATGAAAAAGACATTTAAAAAAACACATATGACTACCCCCTATACTGGATGTACTGCTAAACAGCACAGATACACTGTCTAAGAACAGTGCAAGAACTTGAATCATCGGATATACTGCTAAACAGTACAGATACACTGTCTAAAACAGTGCAGACCGGACTTGTGTACCCAAACCCGTCTAGATACGTCCCAGTAATGGTACTCACCGGGAAGCACGGAAAACAGAAGGCCTCGGAAAACTCGACTGGACTGGACCGGACTCGACTCGACTCGACTCGACACGTGGATAATCCGGAAACTGGCGGGCCTCTTGACACCTCGGACCTTGCTTCTTTCGGCTAGGCTCTGGTCGGGATCCTCCGCACTCCTTACCGCCTCGTCTGGGTACTGATCGCAGTCTTCGTCACCTCCGTGGGCCAGAGGGAGATACAGGAAATCCTGCCGGTACGCGTAGTTTCCGTCTAACTGATGGCAGGGGACAGAGCGTGCAACGCACCAACCGGCGCGTAAGGTGGGGGAGGGGTCCCTATTCGGGCGCCAGAATAATGTGGTAAATATTTGATTTACCGTCTTAATTTCTATGCAGGTAAGTACTTAATCAATAATAACTCAATCGGGAAGAAAGACGCAGAGTCCGTGGTGTTAGAGTTTTTAGGGGTTTTATTCCTTAAAAAGGAATGGTCAAGACCGGATATCGGGTTCTTACCACCACAGGGGTGTAAGAAGGGATAGAGCAATATTTTATTGACAATACATAGCTTATATACTTAAAACGTGTCATAGAAACCAATACAGTAGGCGTAACAGCTGAGAGAAACAAGATAAAACACACACGTGGTAGAGGTACATAATCAGAAGGCGTGAACTAGGCGTGTACTAGAAACGTCACAAGTAGGTGTCACAAAAGGGGTGGCAACATAAAGTAGAATCTTGCAATGTCAGCAGAAATCTGAGGCCTGGATGCGCGCGCAGCTGCATGACGTGTGATTGACGTGAAGCTGGAGGGTGCTGGGGACTTGACATTTACACTGACGGAAAGAGACAGAAGTCTGGCATGTCAGATCAACTTGGGCTTCTATCATATCTGGTATCTGATGTTTAGGAACTAAGTTATCTGGGCGGAAAAGATCTCTGGGGCAGAAGCTATTCTATACTGACTGTGAGTGCGTGTATAAGCGCCTAAGTGTCTGCACGAGGAGCGTGGGGGCATGGGCCTTCCATGGGAGCATGGTAACAGAGGCTATGAATTACTTGCACGGAGACAGTAAGGCCGGGCCCTTTGCTCTGCAGCTGGGGGAATGTTTACTTAAACTAGTAGGCAGGAATGCATTTTCGAGGAGCGGAACAGATAATTCGAAGGTTGAATTCAGTCTTGGCAGGCAGCAGGCTGAGCTAAGCGCGGTGGGCCGCGCAGGAAGTAAGGCAGAGGTCACCGGTACAGAGGCAGCCTGGGCTGAGGCTTTCAGAGTCAGAAAACAGGAAAAAGGCTCGATGGCAGAACTCAGGGCCTACTTTGCCAGAGCTGAAAAACGTGTAAAGTACACCACAAAAAGACGTTGGCATGGCATACTTAGAAACTGGATATTCAACCCGTTCATGTCGGGTCTGAAAGAGGACATGTTAACGTTGGACGCAAATGTATTTGCGTCTTCATAACTAGCACAGGAGGGAAGTTACATGCACTTTAAGCTGGTACACGGAGACGGTGGGGTACACGTTAGGGAACATAACTTGACCAAAAATGTATATTTCCTCAAGAGAGTGTGATTCATTTTACTGTGTTCGATCATTCAATGAATACTTACAGAATTGGGTTCAAAATGGATTCAAAGGTGGCAAAATCAAGCACAAATTGCTTTGGGAACAAGTAATTCCGTTGAGAAATGGACTACAAAAGACTCATGTGATTCATACACTGGAGTCATCAATGTGATGGCATTCATGTTGAAGGGAATTTATTGGCTGTCAAAGTCGCAAAGCGGGTTGTTCGCATGGCTTCCGTAGCTCGTTAAAAAACGATAATAGACAGTGAGATATTATTGGCTGTCTATGCTTCAACCAAAGTCATTGGCGCAGAACTTCCACAGAAATTTCCACTCAAGTACTCATATATAATTGATAAGAACAACGTTCCTTTTTCTTCAACCCCTGAAGTGGGGGAAAGAGTAATTCCAAAAATGGAACATAGATTAGGGCTAATCCTAGCAGCACCCGAGGGGATAGGTTCTGCTCATGCAGGTGTTTCTGCAACTGTTTGTTTACTAAAACAATGTTATTGGTGGCATGGCATGAGGAAACAAGCCAAGAACTATATGTTGGATTGTGATATCTGCCAGAAGATGAAAGTCTCCACAGTGAAACGTCCCCCACTGGCACCCTTGTTAATTTCAGACAAACCATTAGCCTGTGTTAATCTGGATCACTTTGGTCCCTTGCAAAGAGACGGCCATTATAAATACATAATGGTTGCAGTGGACTCCTGCTCAAGGTTCCTATGGATGTGGCCTCAGCACTCAGCTGACACTCGTACTGTTATAAAAGATGTGCGACTATTTACCAGCACATACGTAGTTGGCACACTACATTCAGACCATGGCCCTGCGTTTAGCTCTCGGGCTTACAAAGAGGCCATGACCAGTCTGGGTGTAGCATTGCAGTACTCCTTTCCATACTATACTGGGGGAAATTTGGTTGTGGAAAAACCAGGACATAAAGCATTCTATAACAGCTAGGGCATAAGACTCAGGAGATGGCTGGGTAAAACATGTTTATCGGGTCCAACGTTCCCTCAATAACTTGCCAAGAGCTTCTCTGGGGGGGTCACTTCATATGAGGTCCTTTTTGGAACAGGAATGTGGGTACCTGATCTTGAATGTGAAGGCACAGTGGCGGATAACAAACCCTTTAATATCAAAGATGGCTTGGCTTTTTTATAGGAACTGAACGAACTAAGACTGAAACAAAGAGAAGTACTCCTGAAGCCAACCGCCAGTGGGGAAAAATCAGAAGTCCCCGCAAGGCCATACTGGGTCCCAAAAGTTGGGGGTTCCATTCAAAGAGAAAATTGTGAATAAAAAGGAATTTGGACCTTACTACAGAAAACCAGTACCTGTCTTATCTGTCCAAGGAGCAAGAAAAGTAAGGGCACTAGAGCGCTGTGAGGCTCCATCCCCGCCGAGTGGGGAAATATCCTTCATCCCCATCCTAAGCCACAACTACGAACATCCGACCTCACCACAAGAGACCCGATTCACTGCTGATGCCAGTGATACCATCTTTGCCTTGATTTTAGCAGATGCAGCGACCGCCAAAACTGGGTTCAGGCTGCCGCGGTCCGCACCTGGTGTCAGTCGGCAGTCGGGAAAGGCCGCAGCTGTATGGGCCCAGACACTGGAGGATTGAACGGCGGCCTACCACGATTCACCATCGCTGATACATGAACAACGCTTTGCGAGGTGAGAGACAGCACCTGGGGGGGAGAGATCACAAGCACCACAGCAACGCGACTTGTACCCCACACGGGCCTTTTTGCAAAAACTCTGCACCATTGGGACAAGCCACGTACCAGATTAGGAGGTCAATGGCTGAGCAGAGACGCGGGAGTCAGAGGGAAGTCAGCGATGAGTGAAGTCTGGACTTTCTGAGTGCCGAGAGCACACCCTGCACACCATTAAAACGTATACATTGCAAACCTGATCTATTAACCACAACGTCTGCCCGGCAATTACCGCTGCGAGGAAATACCGCCATTTTAGGTTGCGGAAGCCCTATGGTCCGAGGTAGGAGCAACCATTCTTAAGCGCTAATTGTGATACTGTAATGCCTGCGAGCCCGCCAGTTAACTGTTTCCTCCATCTGGGGCCCTAGCAAGAACAGCACATAGCTACTGCACTCTGCCAGCAACAAGCTACGTCCATTTTACAGGCGGCCGTTTTAGGTCATATGGACTGAGTTATTGATCAGTGGTGCTCCCCACAAATGGGAACTTGAACCAACAATCCCCCTTTTGAAGAAGTGTGCCTCACGATTCATTACTTGTTATCGATCTGCCCCCTTGCTGCTTAATGCGATCCCGGGCGTCCCGGAGGGCCCTTGTTGCATTGGACCTTTCTCACTGTTACAAGTACAAGCTCTTGTACGAGCATTTCACAGACATTGTGTGCACACACTTAGTGGGATCCACAGTGGAGGTCTGATTGCCGAGTGCACTGGCTAGGGCTACGACCATTGCTACCTTGCACTGCGCTGCTGGTACTTTCTGCCAAGGCTTTCAGGTGGTGGGTTCCGCTTTAGACTGCCTTGAGACACTGATCAGCGACTGACCACTGACCGTGCCTCGTGTGTTCTCACCCCGCACTCCAGGTCTGCCCGCCTGCCTACATCATGGGGCGCACTGACACCAAACAAACTAAAATTACTTTTGAAGCGCGAAAAACACCCAGATCTAACTCGAAGGACCATACAGACTCTGATACCACAGACACTCCAGAGGAGGACTGGAAAGAGCTCCTGTTTGGCATGAAGCAAAGCCTCACATTCACAGATGCTAAAATAGACACAATGTTAGGCGGATGGACTCTGCGGTTACTGAATTGGATCAACATGAGCAACGCCTTAAAGAAGCCGAAACCAGGGTGTCTGACCTGGAGGACGGCGCCACTGCAAGCAGGGGTCGGATATCACGGATGGATAGGCTGCTCAAGATCATTGCTGACAAGAACGAAGACTTGAAGGCCAGCTCCAGGCGAAACAAAGTACGCATTTTTGGCCTAGCAGAATCAACCAATTCAGGCCATATGAAGGACTTTATTGAGAAGCTGTTTGCGAATCTGTTCAACAGGGACTCCTTCTCATTGCATCTCATTGTGGAGAGGGCAGATAGATCCCTGGCGGCTCGCCAACCCCGAGGGCACCACCACGTCCCGTGATAGTCTGCTTTTAAAACTATCATGACAGAGATGCAGTCCTACGCCTGGCTCGTAAAAAGAATTGAGTTCACTATGAGAATAAGACACCAGCGTTTTTCCCAGGTTTTACTCAATCAGTACAGGACATCAGACGAAAATTTGCTGCTGTCAAGAAAAAGCTCTAGGCGCAGGAAATACCCTACGCCATGATGTATCCGGCAAAAATGAAGATAACACATCATCCGAGACAGCACTACTTTTAGAACTTGCAGCAGGCTGAGGACTACCTCAAACAAAACCATCGTACAGCATCCGGGGAAGCGGAAACACGTGGGCGCTCCAGATCCCAATCTCCTCTATCGAACCCAGATTGAGGGGCGCATCATTTACTGCAGAATATTTGTGACTCTCACTGGCGATCTTACTGGCGAAGAACTGACCTACATTGGTGAAGTATTGACATAACTAATGGTTTGTAATATGTCCTGCTCGGCCACTTACCTCTGTCCCTCCAGGGCGATCCCCCAAATTTCCACTAAGGAGGGAAAGTAATCTTTAAGTAATGGGATTTCTGTTGGTGTGGGGGATCAAATGCCCGGTAAGTTGGGGAAGCCAGTGTGGGTGGAGCGGGGATTTTCTACTACTGAAGTGATGCAAAAAACTGTTTCAAAGATGTCAAGAACTTTGTGACTTGTGGGAGGAATGAAGGAACTGATAGGTCGTAAGCCCATAAGTGTACTTTCCTCTTGGGTGTTCTATGGTACACAAATATTACTGAAAAAGTGTCTCAACCGTAGAGTTCTCATGAATTTGTAAAACTATTTTGTGGTATCCAATTCGTTGGTATGATATGTAGGTACAAAACGCATGCCCTTTTGAAGAACTTTTTCTTGTAATGTAGTTAAAGGAATCTGTGAAATGTTAATGACTAGATTCTGTGGCTCCTGGTCGATTTGGCTGGTGGCAGCGAAGTGGCTTGTCCGTTGGGAACTCCTTGATCTACGGTTGGTACGGGGCCAACCTCTAAAAAAGACTCAGTTTCAATATGGGTGTCAAATGTATTCCTGGTTCATTGGGAACCTTAGAAGTAAATGGTTGCTCAGATATCTTGGTACCTGAAGATGAAGGTTGTTATCTCAGTCTACCTCTAGGGAATTCTTTACGAGATGTATCCTCTGATGATGATGTGTCTGAACGAAAAATCAAAACAAGACTCACGGAACACTGTAGTAACATTCGTACCAAAAATTTGAAGTCCTGTGTTGTGGCCCATTTTGTTCAAAATGCTTACAATCCCAGCCAAATTCACTTCTTGATTTTAGTAGTTCTTGAGAAAACTACACACAAGGACAATAATGAACATTTGTTACAACGAGAATTATACTGGATACACCGTCTTCACGCTCTTCAGCCTAAAGGACTTAACGAAAGACTGGAATTTAGTTGTCACCTATGATATATCTGGGGATTCATTGATTATTCGAGTATGATCTCTCTGTCTGTTTTCATGTCAGCTGGTTTGTTCCATTATTTTCTGTTTTCTGTTTTCATCTATTCTTTTTTATCTAACTTCATCCACATCTAATTATTTACTTTTCTTTCCTTTCCTCTTTATTCACCCTACTTTGCTTGGATTTTCATAATTGTATTCCCCCATGTTTTCTTGTCATCTTCTTGCTTTTCTTTTTGAACCATTTTCCATGGCTCTACACTCTTTTCAATCTTCTTATTCTGCTCTCTTATCCATAAAGTACTATTGCTACATGCTATTTCTTGTTGAATATTTTTTGCTGTCAACTTTATTCAAGTGCATTTTGAACACTACTACGGGGTTGTTCCCTAGTTCACTATCTCCTCGATGCGGGCCTCTTTCTATGTTCACACTCAGCTTCCTTTTCTTAAGGAGCATGTGCGCATGCTCGGCGTCTTCCGGGTCTGCTGTTGACACGGATCGGGTCTTGCCCTGTTGACGCGTCTTTTTTCGTCTGTGGCATGTAAGTGTTTGCGACACCCACCAGGCACGTTTGGACTCTTTTGGCACAGTTTATCATATCTTTACTTTCAGTTTCCGTCTGGGCTAAATAGTGTGTACGTTTCCATGTACACTGCGTGCAACTCACATTTTCTATTTCGTTACGATTTTTTGTGCTGTTCCTTTGGGGTCACCGTCACATTCTGCACTGTGTTAACTACACGTAACCTTTTGTGTTCCGTCTGTTTCCCCTTTCGCTAACTTTCTTCACAGTTCCGTGGAGCCTTGTAATTTTGCTATCACCATCTTTATTACCTTGCGTTTTATTTCACCGGTTTTACGATTTATGGGACATTTGTGTAACTTACCTTGGTCATTTTCCTCCCTTTCTTTTGCACATACCAGGTTATGTTTAACCATTCGCGTGCCTACATCATAGCATTTTCTCTCTATGAATTTCTGTATTCTTACCCCCTTGTTATCAGCAATCTTCATCAGTTTCTTTTTCACTTTTGACACACAGATTTCCCCTGAAGAAGTGCAAATGCACGAAATGAATCGGAGATAATTTTACTACGGAGTATGAATTTATCTGACCATTGGATTTTTGTCATTAATGTGCTAAATATCACAATCATATGACATAATATGACGAACTGTGATATCTTTTGAACACGCAATGATCTAATCATTAAAGATCATAATCTTTCTCATCACAATTGAAGTACTTGTATATATTCATGCACGCGCTTCGACGCATCAAGAGTGCCCAGGGGCTGCCCTTACTCGTTGTAAGGTTCTCTTTGTTATAACTGTCTAGCACTTCACGAAACAGGAGGTGATCACTCTGAGCCCCTATAAATAATTTTACCTTCATTTAACCCCATTGAATGCCTGTTTTATACTTTGGAGTGCAGCGGCTTTCACCTAGTTTAAGTACAGATTATAAGAGAAGTAGGAATGTTGGATAACACACGTGATCTTAACAGATTGAAAGTGACATCTTGGAATGTGTGGGGTCTGAAAAACCCTAGGATAAAAAGGCAGATCCTAGGTTAACTAGATAGACACCACATCACAGTCGCTCTGCTACAGGACACACACTTGAATCCCGGAACTACACCCCAGTTTGCTTCGTGATGGGCCTCACACCGTTGATTTGCATTATATTCGGGATACTCCCGGAGAGTACAAAACAAGAGTTGATGGACAGAATGCAGAACAATGTCATACAATTCCCCCAGTACAGAGATCTGGGCCTAAATCCATCATTTGTTTGCACTCCACACCACCCCAGTGCAGACATGGCCATATGCAAATCAGCCTTGACCCTGTGCCTCATGGGAACAGTCCAGCCCGAACTGCAAAGCCATGTCTTTCCTGGACCGGAATCAAGTATCCTAGGACCGGTTTCTGGCTATCAGCCATCTTCAGCCAGGATAGATTGACTCCAGTGGTGTGGAGAGCATGAGCCTCATGTCTGCGCATACCCATCCCACTTGGGGTGACAAATGCAAAACAACAGTTGATGGACAGAATGCAGAACAATGTCATACATTCACCCCAGTACAGAGATCTGGGCCTAAATCCATCGTTTTTTTGCACTCCACATCACCCCAGTGCAGACATAGCCATAAGCAAATCAGCCTTGACCCTGTCTGTGCCTCATGGGAACAGTCCAGCCCGAACTGCCAAGCCATGACTTTCCTGGACCGGAATCAAGTATCCTGGGACCGGTTTCTGGCTATCAGCCGTCTTCAGCCAGGATAGCTTGACTCCAGTGGTGTGGAGAGCATGGGACTCAGGTTTGAGCATACCCATCCCACTTGGGGTGACAAATGCAAAACAACAGTTGATGGACAGAATGCAGAACAGTGTCATACATTCACCCCAGTACAGAGATCTGCGCCTAAATCCATTGTTTATTTTCACTCCACACCACCCCAGTTCAGACATGGCCATATGCAAATCAGCCTTGACACTCTGCCTCATGGGAACAGTCCAGCCCAAACTGCGAAGCCATTTCTTTCCTGACCGGAATCAAGCATCCTAAGTCTGGTTTCTGGCTATCAGCCGTCTTCAGCCAGGATAGCTTGACTCCAGTGGTGTGGAGAGCATGGGACTCAGGTCTGAGCATACCCATCCCACTTGGGGTGACAAATGCAAAACAACAGTTGGTGGACAGAATGCAGAACAATATCATACATTCACCCCAGTACAGAGATCTGGGCCTAAATCCATAGTTTTTTTGCACTCCACACCACTCCAGTTCAGACATGGCCATATGCAAATCAGCCGTGACCCTGTGCGTCATGGGAACAGTCCAGCCCGAACTGCCAAGCCATGTCTTTCCTGGACCGGAATCAAGCATCCTAGGACCGGTTTCTGGCTATCAGCTGTCTTCAGCCAGGATAGCTTGACTCCAGTGGTGTGGAGAGCATGGGACTCACGTCTGAGCATACCCATCCCACTTGGGTTGACAAATGCAAAACAACAGTTGATGGACAGAATGGTAAACAATGTCATACATTCACCCCAGTACAGGGATCTGGGCCTAAATCCATCGTTTTATTGCACTCCACACCACCCCAGTCCAGACATGGCCATATGCAAATCAGCCATGACCCTGTGCCTCATGGGAACAGTCCAGCCCGAACTGACAAGCCATGTCTTTCCTGGACCGGAATCAAGCATCCTAAGACTGGTTTCTGGCTATCAGCCGTCTTCAGCCAGGATAGCTTGACTCCAGTGGTGTGGAGAGCATGGGACTCAGGTCTGAGCATACCCATCCCACTTGGGGTGAAAATGCAAAACAACAGTTGATGGACAGAATGCAGAACAATCTCATACATTCACCCCAGTACAGATATCTGGGCCTAAATCCATCGTTTTTTTGCACTACACACCACCCCAGTTCAGACATGGCCATATGCAAATCAGCCGTGACCCTGTGCATCATGGGAACAGTCCAGCCCGAACTGCCAAGCCATGTCTTTCCTGGACCGGAATCAAGCATCCTAGGACCAGTTTCTGGCTATCAGCCGTCTTCAGCCAGGATAGCTTGACTCCAGTGGTGTGGAGAGCATGGGACTCACGTCTGAGCATACCTATCCCACTTGGGTTGACAAATGCAAAACAACTGTTGATGGACAGAATGCAGAACTATGTCCTACATACACCCCAGTACAGAGATCTGTGCCTAAATCCATCGTTTTTTGCACTCCACACCACCCCAGTTCAGACATGGCCATATGCAAATCAGCCTTGACCCTGTGCCTCATGGGTACAGTCCAGCCCGAACTGCCAAGCCATGTCTTTCCTGGACCGGAATCAAGCATCCTAGGACTGGTTTTTGGCTTTCAGCTGTCTTCAGCCAGGATAGCTTGACTCCAGTGGTGTGGAGAGCATGGGACTCACATCTGAGCATACCCATCCCACTTGGGGTGACAAATGCAAAACAACAGTTGATGGACAGAATGCGGAATATTGTCATACATTCACCCCAGTTCAGAGATCTGGGCCTAAATCTATTGTTTTTTTGCACTCCACACCACCCCAGTTCAGACATGGCCATATGCAAATCAGCCTTGACCCTGTGCCTCATGAGAACAGTCCAACCCAAACTGCCAAGCCATGTCTTTCCTGGACTTAAATCAAGCATTCTAGGACCGGTTTCTGGCTATCAACCACCTGCAGCCCGGATAGCTTGACTCCAGTGGTGTGGAGAGCATGGGACTCACGTGTGACCATACCCATCCCACTTGGGGTGACAAATGCAAAACAACAGTTGATGGACAGAATGCAGAGCAATGTCATACATTCATCCAGTACAACGATTTGGGCCTAAATCCATCGTTTTTTTGCCCTCCACACCACCCCAGTTTAGACATGGCCATATGCAAATCAACCTTGACCCTGTGCCTCATGGGAACAGTCCAGCCCGAACTGCCAAGCCATGTCTTTCCTGGACCGGAATCAAGCATCCTAGGACCGGTTTCTGGCTATCAGCCGTCTTCAGCCAGGATAGCTTGACTCCAGTGGTGTGGAGAGTATGGGACTCACGTCTGAGCATACCCATCCCACTTGGGGTGACAAACGCAAAACAACAGTTGATGGACAGAATGCAGAACTATGTCATACATTCACGCCAGTACATAGATCTGGGCCTAAATCCATCGTTTTTTTGCACTCCACACCACCCCAGTTCAGACATGGCCATATGCAAATCAGCCTTGACCCTGTTACACACGAGTGGTCGCTCCCATCGCCTCCTCCTCACCTGATACTTCTCTTATCGTAGCACTTAACTCTGCATTTGCAATTTGGACCGCTAGCGCGCACCTCTGGGCATTATCTTTGGCTGTGCATTATTTTGTTTTACTTATCATAGCTCCTTGACTCTGTGTATTTGGCTGTGCATTATTTTGTATTATGCATCATAGCGCTTTGACTCTGTGTATTTGGCTGTGCATTATTTTGTATTACTCATCATAGCGCTTTGACTCTGTGTATTAGGCTGTGCATTAATTTGCATTGTTTTGACTATTATCATAGCGCTTTGACTCTGCGCTTCAATCCGCTTCCACTGCGGCTGTATCTTTAACTATATCTCGCCCTCATAGCGCCCCATTGCTCCCACTGCCTGTGCCCCAATCTCGCCCTGCCTTGCAGCATTTGTTGTTGTTGCTGCCATTTTTTTTGTTGACCCGAGCCCTCCCTCCACCTCGCTCTCACCTCCCAGCTGCCCCTCCCACCCACTGGAGCTACAGGCCGTCCTCACCCTCACGAAGAGCTGTGACCATCTTGCCTTACACACGAGTGGTCGCTCCCCTCGCCTCCTCCTCACCTGATACTTCTGGTATCGTAGCGCTTAACTCTGCATTTGCAATTTGGACCGCTAGCGCGCACCTCTGGGCATTATCTTTGGCTGTGCAATATTTTTTATTACTTATCATAGTGCCTTGACTCTGTGGATATGGCTGTGCATTATTTTGTATTACTCATCATAGCGCTTTGACTCTGTGTATTTGGCTGTGCATTATTTTGTATTACTCACCATAGCGCTTTGACTCTGTGTATTACGATGTGCATTATTTTGCATTGGTTTGACTATTATCATAGCGCTTTGACTCTGCGCTTCAATCCGCTTCCACTGCGGCTGTATCTTTAACTATATCTCGCCTTCATAGCGCCCCATTGCTCCCACTGCCTGTGCCCCAATCTCGCCCTACCTTGCAGCGTTTGTTGTTGTTGCTGCCATTTTGTTTGTTGACCCGAGCCATTCCTCCACCTCTCTCCCGCCTCCCAGCTGCCCCTGCCACGCTCCGCCCCCTCCACTCTCCATTTATGACATTTGGACCTACGTGCAGCGTCCACGCGCTGCGGCCATGGCTAAGGTGCACCAAAGGTAAGCTTGTCTACGCCCGTCCACGCCTGGACCGCGCCCAGCGCCAGACCCCCTGTCCCCCGCATCACCCACCCCTCCCGCAGTACTTACAACGCCTCCACCCTCTTAGCACTTAACTCCGGGCGACTCCCTAACTGCGCCCAAGCAGCACCAGGACACACCCATGGACCCTTCACCTGCCACTGCTGCAAATTCACCTGCATCAAGACCCACACCAAACCCACAAACACCAAACAGAGTTCCAACACCAACCACCTTAAATGCATCCTTCTCAACACCCGCTCGATTCACAAACACGCCATCGACCTTTGGAATCTACTCGACACCATTTCTCCGGACATCGCCTTCCTAACAGAAACCTGGATGAATGCCTCTTCAGCTCCAGACATCACCATAGCCATCCCGGACGGCTACAAGATCATCCGTAAGGACCGCACCATCCAAACAGGAGGAGGCATCGCCATCGTCCACAAGAACACCATCCGCGTCTCAACCAGCTCAGAAGTCAACCTCGCTATCGCCAAACACCTTCACTTCCAGATCCACACCGACCCTAAGACCACACTCAGAGGCACCCTCCTCTACAGGCCACCAGGACCACGTACAAAATTCAGCAAAGACATCACTGACTTCATCACCCCACACGCCCTCCCTTCGGAAGAATACATTCTACTGGGAGATCTCAATTTCCATCTGGAAAAGAGCAACGACAGTAACACTACCACCCTTCTGGACAATCTCGCCAATCTCGGACTCAAACAACTTGTTAACACCCCCAAACACTATGCAGGACACACACTCGACCCTATCTTCACTTCCAGCAAGCATATCTCCTTCACTCACACCACACCCCTCCACTGGATGGACCACAGTTGCATCCACTTCATTTACAATAAGACCACGATCCACAACCACCCTCTACCAACTCTGCGAAGAAATTGGAACAAAATCACCATCGACCAGATCTCCACATCGCTTCTTCAAAAACCCCCTGCCTATTCAACGAACCCTAACCAAGCCGCCATCAACCTCACACAATGGTTAACCCAAACCGCCGACAAACTAGCACCCTTGAAAAAACATCAAATCAAGCAAGGAAGCAAGAACGCCCCCTGGTTCAACGATGACCTTAAGAAATCCAAGAAGTTCTATCGTTCCCCTGAGAAAACGTGGAAAAAAGACCCTAACATTATCACCCAAGCCGCCTTCAAAAACACCACCCGCAAACACCATCAACTAATCCGGACAGCCCAGAAATCAGCACTCAAAGACCGACTAGACAACAACGGCCACAACAGCAAGGAACTTTTCAACATCATCAAAGAATTCACCAACCCCACCGCCAGCTCAAACGACATCACCCCCTCTCAAGCCCTCTGCGACTCCCTCGCCTCATTTTTCCATGACAAAATCGCCGACATTCATAACAGCTTTGAAAACCAACCCGCAAACCAGTCCACCCCACTCATCTCCGAACCTGTACCTCCTCCAAATAACCTTTTCGACTGGAACCCAATCACCACAGAAGACACCATTCGCCTGATGAACTCCATCCACTCAGGATCCCCTACAGACCCATGCCCCCATCACATCTTCAACAAAGCAGACTCCATCATCGCACCCCATCTCCGAGACGTCATCAACTGCTCCCTCAACTCCGCCACATTCCCAGAAAGCTGGAAACACGCCGAACTCAGCGCCCTTCTGAAGAAACCCACAGCTGACCCCAACGAACTCAAAAACTACCGCCCCATCTCGCTCCTCCCATTCCCTGTCAAAGTCATTGAGAAAGCCATCAACAATCAGCTCGCCGCCTTCTTCGAATCAAACAAATCACTCGACTCCTCACAGTCTGGCTTCCGAGCCAAACACAGCACCGAGACCGCCCTCATCGCAGCAACAGACGACATTCGAACACTACTGGACAATGGAGACACAGTCGCCCTCATCCTCCTTGACCTCTCTGCAGCCTTCGACACAGTCTGCCATAGCACCCTGATACAAGCCTCGGAAACACCGGAATTCAAGGAAAAGCATTGGACTGGATCATCTCGTTCCTCGCTGGAAGAACTCAGAGAGTCCGCCTCCCACCTTTTAAGTCAGAGGCCACCGAAGTCATCTGCGGCGTCCCACAAGGATCATCACTCAGTCCCACCCTCTTCAACGTCTACATGAGCCCCCTCGCAACCATCGCACGTCAACACAACCTGAACATCATCTCCTACGCTGATGACACTCAGCTGATCCTCTCACTCACCAAAGACCCAATCACCGCCAAAACCAACCTACATGAAGGGATGAAAGAAGTAGCCGAGTGGATGAAGCATAGCCGTCTGAACCTGAACTCGGACAAAACAGAAGTCCTCATCTTAGGTGCATCCCCTTCCGCCTGGGACGAATCTTGGTGGCCAACGGCCCTAGGAAAAACCCCCATACCTACGGACCACGCACGGAGCCTGGGCATCATCCTGGACTCCTCACTCTCAATGACCAGACAAGTCAACGCCGTTTCATCATCATGCTTCAACATCCTACGCATGCTCAAAAAAACATTTCGCTGGATCCCCACCGAAACAAGAAAAAAGGTCACCCACGCACTGGTTACAAGCCGTCTGGACTACGGAAACACCCTTTACGCTGGTACCACCGCAAAACTGCAGAAAAAACTCCAACGCATCCAAAATGCTTCAGCCAGACTCATACTTGACATCCCCCGCACAGACCACATTTCCGTTCACCTGAAAGACCTTCACTGGCTCCCCGTCAACAAGAGGATAACGTTCCGTCTCCTCACCCACACACACAAAGCCCTATACGAACTTGTACCTGATTGTCTCAACACGCGCCTTTCCTTTTACACCCCCACCCGCCAGCTGCGTTCGTCCAACCAAGCCCTCGCCGCTGTTCCGCGCATCCACAAAGCCACCATGGGGGGAAGATCCTTCTCCTACTTAGCGGCCAAAACCTTGAATTCCCTTCCCATCCACCTCCGCCTTACTCAAAACCACCTAGCCTTCAGAAAACAGATTAAAACCTGGATATTCGATAAGTAAACCTCCCCCCCCCTTCCTCAAGCGCCTTGAGACCCTCTCGGTATGTAGTGCGCTATATAAATTCTGACTTGACTTGACTTGACGTCTGAGCATTCCCATCCCACTTGGGTTGACTAATGCAAAACAACAGTTGATGGACAGAATGCAGAACAATGTCATACATTCAACACAGTTCAGAGATCTGGGCCTAAATCCATTGTTTTTTTACACTCCACACCACCCCAGTTCAGACATGGCCATGTGCATATCAGCCTTGACCCTGTTCCTCATGGGAACAGTCCAGCCCGAACTGCCAAGCCATGTCTTTCCAGGACCGGAATCAAGCATCCTAGGACCGGTTTCTGGCTATAAGCTGTCTTCAGCCATGATAGCTTGACTCCAGTGGTGTGGAAACCATGGGACTCACTTCTGAGCATACCCATCCCACTTGGGGTGACAATACAAAACAACAGTTGATGGACAGAATGCAGAACAATGTCATACATTCACCCCAGTACGGAGATCTGGGCCTAAATCCATGCAAATCAGCCATGACCCTGTGCCTCATGGGAACAGTCCAGCCCGAATTGCCAAGCCATGTCTTTCCTGGACCGGAATCAAGCATCCTAGGACCGGTTTCTGGCTATCAGCCGTCTTCAGCCAGGATAGCTTGACTCCAGTGGTGTGCAGAGCATGGGACTCACGTCTGAGCATACCCATCCCACTTGGGGTGATAAATGCAAAACAACAGTTGATGGACAGAATGCAGAACAATGTCATACATTCACCCCAGTACAGAGATCTGGGCCTAAATCCATTGTTTTATTGCACTCCACACAACCCCAGTTCAGACAAGGCCATATGCAAATCAGCCTTGACCCTGTGCCTCGTGGGAACAGTCCAGCCCGAATTGCCAAGCCATGTCTTTCCTGGACCAGAATCAAGCATCCTAGGACTGGTTTCTTGCTATCAGCCATCTTCAGCCAGCATAGCTTGACTCCAGTGGTGTGGAGAGCTTGGGACTCAAGTCTGAGCATACCCATCCCACTTGAGGTGACAAATGCAAAACAACAGTTGATGGACAGAATGCAGAACAATGTCATACATTCACCCCAGTACAGAGATCTGGGCCTAAATCCATCGTTTTTTTGCACTCCACACCACCCTAGTTCAGACATGGCCATATGCAAATCAGCTTTGACCCTGTGGCTCATGGGAACAGTCCAGCCCGAACTGCCAAGCCATGTCTTTCCTGGACCGGAATCAAGCATCCTAGGACTGGTTTCTTGCTATCAGCCGTCTTCAGCCAGCATAGCTTGACTCCAGTGGTGTGCAGAGCATGGGACTCACTTCTGAGCATACCCATCCCACTTGGGGTGACAATGCAAAACAACAGTTGATGGGCGACAATGTCATACATTCACCCCAGTACAGAGATCTGGGCCTAAATCCATTGTTTTATCGCACTCCACACCAACCCAGTTCAGACATGGCCATATACAAATCAGCCTTGACCCTGTGCCTCATAGGAACAGTCCAGCCCGAATTGGCTAGCCATGTCTTTCCTGGACCGGAATCAAGCATCATGGGACCGGTTTCTGGCTATAGCCGTCTTCAGCCTGGATAGCTTGACTCCAGTGGTGTGGAGAGTATGGGACTCACGTTTGAGCATACGCATCCCACTTGGGGTGACAAATGCAAAACAACAGTTGATGGACAGAATGCAGAACAATGTCATACATTCACCCCAGTACAGAGATCTGGGCCTAAATCCATCGTTTTTTTGCACTCCACACCACCCTAGTTCAGACATGGCCGTATGCAAATCAGCTTTGACCCTGTGGCTCATGGGAACAGTCCAGCCCGAACTGCCAAGCCATGTCTTTCCTGGACCGGAATCAAGCATCCTAGGACCGGTTTCTGGCTATCAGCCGTCTTCAGCCAGGATATCTTGACTCCAGTGGTGTGCAGAGCATGGGACTCACATCTGAGCATACCCATCCCACTTGGGGTGACAATGCAAAACAACAGTTGATGGGCGACAATGTCATACATTCACCCCAGTACAGAGATCTGGGCCTAAATCCATTGTTTTATCGCACTCCACACCACCCCAGTTCAGACATGGCCATATACAAATCAGCCTTGACCCTGTGCCTCATAGGAACAGTCCAGCCCGAATTGGCTAGCCATGTCTTTCCTGGACCGGAATCAAGCATCATGGGACCGGTTTCTGGTGGAGTTCTGGACTTTTTGGTTCCGTCCAGAGGTGTCAGGGAACAACACCCAAAGACCCCGGAGTTCCACCTGCCTTGGTGCACAAATGAACAGAAACACGGGCTTCTCGATGGTGGCGTCAAAGACCAAAGGTTTATTACTGCAGGGACACAGAAGTCACAGAAACTACGCATGGGCAGTAACTAGGAGCCTGTTCGAATTGTACAAAGCGGGTTGCTCCTTATATACTAGTTTTTGGCCTTCAGGCGAATTCTCCACATGTTGGTACATTCCCAAAACCTTTGTGTCATAGACAATAAATATTTGGCGTGCACAGGAACCGTTGATAAAATCTGATATGAAACATCTACGAAGAGGGGTTCCCACTAGTTCATCACAATCCCTTGTCAATATTGCATTCAGGACCCGGACCGCCTCATCGTAAAGTTCGTTACCTCCCCCTAATAAAGTTTCAGAAAGAAAGGAATGGAGCCAGGTGTGGAAGATAGGAAAGCGGGATAAGAGATGCTTGTGGGTTGTAAATGGGCAAGGCTACCGGCTTCGGCCGCCTAATCATGATCAGGACAATGGACACGAAGACCAGTTTGGCAGGACTGGCCTCGGGCAGAGGAGGCAGCCTTTGTCGAGTCATGCAGCTACAGCGTGATCTGGTTTAAGGTGCACGTGTCATGTAAGAGGTGAATCTCCGGCTAAGGCTACGTGTCCTTAATCGAAATGCAGTAATCAGAGGCTATTGCATATGTGAGGGCAAGAAACACAAAATGGCGGCCACGATCTAAGATGGATGCCGTGGGTAGATCAGGAATGTGTTTATAAAAGGAGTGCTCTTGCTCGTAGCGTGGCGAAAACACCAGGATATACTAAATGGATCATTTGCGGTTCGCTGATACCAATATTATGTATTTCCGACAAATTTGAAAACACGGGTTCAAATCGTCACGGAACCTCAGACCCTCCTTTTGCCCTTACATAGGCAATTACTCAGTCTATGTCAGAATCTAGTTCTATGCTCATCAGGTCAGTGACATGCTGTTGTATCATCATCCTTTCTCGTGCCTTTTCTCCAAACGCAGGTGGTTTCCTAAAACAAGTTGCAGCACAAAGACTACACAGAGCAGGACCACACTGGATAATCAGGCAGCATGAGAATAGGAATACTAAGATAACACCAATGACCATTAGAACCTTCCATCCCCATGCTGAGATCAGAGTCCAAAACCACTCCATGAAGGACCAGTTTCCCTTGTCTACGTGAATAGAGTCGGAAATCTTGTGCAACTTAGAGATCGCCTCATAGACTGTTGGAGCATTATTAGGAATAAAGACACAGCAGCTCGATTGGATCATTCTGCATACCCCACCTCGATCTGCAAGTATAACGTCTAGAACCATACGGTTCTGCAACGTCATGAGTCTATCCGCCTGAAGCTCAGCTGTCAAATTGCTAAGGGCACCAGCAGTTTCGGTAATAGTAGATTCAACTACCCGTGTTAGCTGACGTATGTTTCTACTATTGGCCATAGGCCCCCAGAACGGAAGGAAGCCTTTGAAGAAGTCTCCAGCTTCCTGACCAGCAGTATCTTCCTTGCTGAAGACACCTCTCGCTACTCTGGTTCTGTGGTAATCAGATGAAGCAGTGTATGTCGGAGGCAACAATCGAGCAATATAGCATGATCCTGAAAAGTCGGCAGGCAACCATGTATAAGCTCTGTCTCGACAAATGAAGTAGGTACCCCTAGCAGTGAGAAAGGCAGGGGAAGAGTTAGCCGGAAACACATAAGTCTCTACGCACTCACTCCTCCCTAGCTGAGCTCTCGGATTTCTCCCATTACCTTGCAAACAGACCTGACCTCGGTGAGGCACGACCCAGATTGGAGTTGAGCTTTTACGCTTGCTTTCTCCTAAACTAAGGCGATACTCTGAAGTATTCCAACTTAAATATACTCGCAATTCGTCTCTAGGGTAAGATGGAGTATTATTGACGTCCTTGACCATGTCAATAATTCCCTGGACTAAGGCTTTGTTGGCAGAGTTATATTTAGTGGAACGTGGTGGACGTGGAGGATAGGTCTCAAGGGCATAAGCAAAGATGGTTTGAAAGGCCTGAAATGATCCATTGTAGCTGAAAGGCAAAACCAGATAGGGAATACCTTTATCCATAGTGTGAGGTATCAAGCCACACACCCAGCAGTCTGTAGTGTTAACTACCAGTTGGTGTTGGTGCAAGAGCTGTACAAAAGTGTTATTAATGAATTCTGAGCGTCGAGCTTGCTCATGTTCCGGAAACGAGTGAAAAGAGTGTATAGAAGAAACAGTAGAAATGGCACGATCAAGGGGAGGTACTGTAGTAACTGGCACAAAAATCAGATTTATACTAAAGACAATTCCACCCACCAACGTTGCTAAAATAATTAAGAATGTAATGGCACATTGCATCAAAAAGCATTTGCTATGAAGAATTCTATGAAGTCTGTTTCTGCGAACATAAATCACATTTTCTCGTTGCAGCGCAGGAAGCTCCATCTTCTACAATCCGCTCGCGACCACTGATGATGTGTACGTAGATGAAAATGCCTCTATCGGCCCTAGGAGTTCCCAGAACCAACAGAAAGATCGACCTTGTGTCAGACCCCTGCAAATTCAACTAGGCACACAGCCACGACCCTACGGCTACCCAGACGGCAAGGCAATTTTAAAAACAATAAACAATAGCAAACTTCCTGGCTGAAGGCAAAAGTTCAATATATCAAAATCACAATATGCAGTTGCCTGCTTTATTTGTCCATTTTACGGCTTCTTAAGTTATATCTCTGTTTCGCTGGTACTGTTTGATCGGAAAATAGTGTATCACTAGCAGCTGTTGCAGTGTTTAAGTTCGCAGATGGCAAAGTTTCTTCTGATGCTGGAGACAAATGTTCAGTGTACAAAGGAGTCTTTTCAGGAGGAGAGTCAGGTTTTGGAGTGTCAGTAATCAATTCGGCATCGCTGAAAGAGATGAACTTCGGTGTGCTTTCAGATTCGGAGGCACCAATTCCCTTCTTCACCCAGTCGTCGTAAGGAAGCGGCAAAGGGACACGCTTAACATGGGACGCGTGTACCCAGTGCTTGCGGCCAGCTACACGAACTGCTGTCCTCGTTGCAAGTAGGATTTGGTAGGGCCCCACAAATTTTGGCTGAAGGTTCTTCGTCCTCGCGAAGTTTTTGATGACGACGAAGTCTCCCGGTTTCAGCTGATGCCCTGGACTCTCCGGAGGTTTTGGCAAAGCATCGAAAACCTGTTGATGAATAAGACTCAATTTAGCAGTCAAGTCGTAAAGGTAGTCTATCAACATAGGATATTCTATAGAGCGGAATTCCTTAGGCCTTGGCACACCCCAGATATTTGCCGGGCGGCCAAAGACTATTTCATAAGGACTAAGCCCTACTCTAGAATGTACAGTCGCTCTCGTTGATAACAAGGCCAAAGGAAGTGCGTCTGGCCAGGCTAAACCTGTGGATGCCTGTATTTTAGCAAGCTTTAGCTTGAGGGTGCCATTGTAACCCTCAACTAAACCCGCAGACTGGGGATGGTTCGCACTGTGAAATTTCTGTTTCAGCCCTAGGCCGGCACACACACTCTGCATAACTTTCCCTATAAACTCACTTCCGTTATCTGACCATACAATCCGTGGCATTCCAAATCTAGGGAAATATTCTTTGAGAAGAATTTTGGCAGTTGATAGGGCAGTGTTGTCCTTTAGTGGATATGCTTCTAACCACCTGGAAAAAGCACAAACCACTACCAGGACATACTTCAAATTATTGCAGCGTTCCATGTGAATGAAGTCTAACTGAATCACTTCAAAGGGGCAGGAAGGAGGAGCGAAATGACCAGCTGGAGTTGGAGTTCCCTTGCCAGGATTATGCATCAAGCATACCATACAATTTTTCACCACTCTCTCTGCACACTTACTGATTCCCTCATTCTTCCAGACCGGAGCCAACATTTTACAGATTCCTTTTGAACTTATATGCGCTACTCCATGCGCCATCGTCACTACTGCAAGCACATACGCATCAGGCAACATCCAACGCTGCTGTTCTGTCAAATCAATCCAACATCCATTCGAGTCCAGCTTGCCCGTACTTTCTCTCCATACACGTTTCTCTTCCTCAGTTGCTTCTTTCTGAATCTCTTTCACACTTTCCATAGTATCCTCGCACATTCCAGACTCAGAAATCCATCTTGCAGACGTAGCAACATACATTCTGCTCATCGTGTCTCTAGCTGTCTGTTTAGCAATTTCATCAGCAAAGGCATTCCCACGACCAACATCATCCGTGATTGCTTTATGAGCACTGCACTTCACAATCGCAACTTCAGTCGGCAAGGTTAGAGATTCCAACAAGTCATTAACTAGTTGACCATGTTGGATCTTAGTCCCATGGGACGTAATGAAACCTCTTTCTCTCCACAACCGGCCAAAACTATGGGCCACGCCAAATGCGTACTGACTATCTGTAAACACATTCACTCTCTTTCCCTCAGCTAAAACACACGCTCTCGTTAGAGCTATTAATTCTGCAGCTTGGGCAGAATTCTGACTCACTCTTGCAGTCTCCACAATTGTCTTCAAAGTTGTTACTGCGTAAGCAGCAGTCACATCACCATTCTCCAATTTAAAACATGACCCGTCCACATACAGCGTACCATCCGGATCGGATAACGGAGTATCTTTCAAGTCAATACGTCCTTTTGTCTCTTCCTCCGTTTTAAAACAGCAATCATGTGGCTCGGAATCACTCGACTCTTGGTCAGTCGGCAACAGTGTTGCTGGATTCAATACATTACATCTTTTGATCTGAATATGACTCGCTAGTAATGTCAGCTCGTAACCAGATAATCTCGCACTAGTAAGGTGTTGTGTCTTCGTTCGGTTCATGAGTGTATCCACTGCATGAGGAACCATGACCACTAGCATGTTGTTCATCACCAAACCAGCAGATTGTCGAATGGAAGCTGCAGCTGCCGCTGTAGCTCTCAAACAACTAGGCAATGCTCTGGCTACCGGATCTAATGTTGATGAAAAATACGCGCAAGGGCGTTGTTTGTCACCAAACTTCTGTGTCAGAACACTCAACGCGCAACCTTCTCTCTCGTGAACGTAGAGCGTGAATGGCTTACTGTAATCAGGTGTACCCAATACAGGAGCTGAACACAATGCTTTTCGTAATTCAGTAAAACTCTCTTGACATTCATCAGACCATGGCACCGGACTCGGAACATTTTTCCCAGTCAAAGCTACCAATGGTTTCGCTAAAAGAGAAAAATTTGGAATCCACTGCCTACAGTAAGAGGTAATACCTAGAAAGGCACGTACTTCTCTCTGTGTGCGTGGAACACTCATCTGTGTAATTGCTTTTATTCTCTCTGGGGTCAACTTCCTTCCCTCCTTTGACAAGAGATGACCTAGGTAGGTCACTTCTTGGCAGCAGTATTGCATTTTGGAAGGTGACACCTTGTGATTCAAATTAGACAAATGATGCAATAACGAGATCGTAGCTGCTTTGCAAGTTTCCTTGTCATCGGCAGCCACTAGAAGATCATCTACGTACTGTACTAGAGCAGAACCTGGAGGAAGGACAAAGGAATCTAACTGGCTTTTTAATGCTTGACTATAAATGGATGGACTTTCACAATAGCCTTGTGGAGCGCGTTTAAATCTGAAACTTCGACCTCCTAGACAGAAGCCGAAAATATCTCTGCTTTCTTCGGCTATCGGAATGCTGAAAAAGGCATTTTTTAAGTCAATAACTGAGAACCATGTGGCTGTAGCAGGAATCAATGTTAGCAAGGCAGTAATGTCCGGAACCACAGGAAACTGTGGAACCACAATCTTATTAACTTCTCTAAGGTCTATGACAAACCTGTACACTGGAGGTTTTGTAGGATCAGTTCGTTTCAAAATCGGTAATACAGGACTGTTACAGACATTACCTCTAGTTTCTTCAACCACACCTTTCTTAATCAAATCTTGCACAATCAATAAAAGTGCACGCTCTCCTTCACTAGAGATTTTATATTGGGGAATTCTTGGAAATTTTACATTTGCTTTTAAAGTCACCACATACGGTGGAATTTCTAGGAGACCTACATCATTAGGACCAGTCGCCCAAAGAGAATCAGGGAGTGAACGTAGCTCTGGCGGGAGTGCGTCCATTGACAAGTACATTGGAGAGGTGATATTTTTACCTAACGTGAGTTGTACTCCTTCCGGAGAACAGTACAATGTCGCATATAGTCGTTTTAACAAATCTAAACCAAGCAGATTTTCATTACAACCTGTCGTCAAAATTAGGGGTGCTTTCAATTGGCACGGTCCAACAGAAATAGACAAAGGACCAGATATCGGGTTGTAAACAGGGGCGCCTGAAAAACCTACAGAAACATTTGTTGAGCCAGACAAAGGTGCGCCAGGGAGTTTCGCATGAATGATAGAACTTTTTGCGGCACCAGTATCCAACAGAAACCGTTCGACTACACCTGATGTTGCTACTGCGACATAAGGCCCACTCTGATCCACTGGAACTGATACTACTCCCTCTCTCTGTCCATGGCTGTCCTAGTACCCATTTTGCTGAAAACCCTCATCTACTTCACAATAGTCCTCAACAAGATATTGCTGAGATCTATTTTGCTGAGTAGATTGTCCATTTCGTTGATCAAAGTGATTTGAAGGACGATCATTCGTTTGTGGAGCCATAACACCTCGTCCTCGACCTCTAGAATTTTGCACAAAACCACCTCGACCTCTCTGAGCTGCTGCTGCATTATTTTGCGCTAAGATCGGACATTCATTTTTATAATGACCCTCTTTCTTACAGTACGCGCACTGATTCCACTGATATTGAGGTCTTGATGAATTATAATCTGTCCTTTGGTACGAACCTTGCTGCGTATTAGTCTGATTCGTGCGAGGCGGATACGCCTGCTGTAAAAGAACTTTAGTTTTTAAATCTTTCGTTTTCTTCTCTGATTTCTCCTTTTCTTCTTTATCCCTATTTTCGTAGTACTGTGCAGTCGCAAGTATTTGCGCTGTTGTGGATACAGCCCACGCACTTTCTGAGTCTTTTAATTTATTGCATAATTCAGGTAACAAATTATGCACAAATTTATCGACAAACAGTCTTTGTCCTCCTTCTGTACTCATGTCCTGACCACTATGATCTACAAAAGTCTCTTCAAACCTCGTGAAGAAGTCGGAGACACTTTCGTCTTTCTTCTGCCTGCATGCTGATAACTTGTCCCAATTTACACGTAATGCTGGCATCAGAGTCTTCATTAGATCAATTATTCTACCTGGTAGATTGGCAATTAGGGGTTCAGGTTTTGCACCACCTACTTGTTGACCATCTGCTGCAGTGATAGCTGCCCAATCACCACCTAAGGCTGCTTGATGATCCTCTCTACGAATTTTAGCCCACACTGGTTGTGGAACTACGTTGCCAAATAACATATCGATGTCTGCTAAGTTCATTATACAAGCCTCAACTGTCTGTGTTAATTCCTTGTAATATCCAGCAGGATTCTTACGCGGATCTGGTAAGGCCTGTTTCACTGCTAGCACTTCAGCTCGCTTCCATGGAATGTGTATCCACACTCTTTGGAACTGCGCTGGAGCAGCTGCAACACCAGCATTATCATCACGTTGTATTGCTTCGCGCCAGATTGGAGGAACTTCCCTCATTGGATATTGGCGACTTAGCTTCATTTTACCTTTTTCTAAATCTCTCGGCGAACGAAGAGATGGATCATTCCTAAAGCTTAAAATAAGTTCCATCGCTTCTTTTATATTATCACCCACTATCATTCCTGCAGCAAACTCTTTCTGAATTTTAATTAATTCTTCCAAATCTGATTCAACATCGTCTTCTTCTATCTCCTCACGTAACAACGAGCACATCTCATCGAAGACATACCGTTGCGTTGGTTCCTTCCACTGCATAAATGTGTCTAACACATCTCTCGTACTATATCTTCTACTCTTCGAAATCCATCTGAGAGCCGTGGAATCTAAAATTCCCCGTTCCTCAGTACTCGGAAGCTGACTACGCCTCTGAACAGAGTCAGGAGTAGGAGTCTTAATTAAAGTTTTATATAAAGGAGACAGCATATTAGTAACAGAATCAGTGATTCTTCGACGAACAGAAAGTGGAGTTAGCACACTCGCAGACGTAGAGAACGCAGTAGAGGTAGGAGTAGATAACGGAACAGTAGGAGTATCGAGAAAAATAGTTTGTGGAACAGCAGATGTAAGCGAGACAGAGACAGGTATAGAAGTCGGCAATCCAGGAAGAGGAGGAGCTGTAGGAACATTCACATTCATCACAGGAGGTACGGGAACTTGATTCTGAGGGACAGGAGCAGGAACACCAGGTTGTCCAGCAACCGGCAATTGAACATTCGGGACAAGTGGAGCCGTAGCACCTTGTGCATACGGTGGAGGTGACCGTAACAGATAAGACAACAGAGGATCGTTTTCAGAATCCTCCAGCATCTTAGCCATTTTCGATGGCAAGGCTGGATAGCACTTGTCAATTGCTAAGTTATGCTCTCTAATGGCTACATCTATGGCCTTCTCACACTCGTTAGCCTGCAACTGTTTAGCCGCTTGCTCTAGAGTCAACTCTTCTTGTTCTTTCTGTTCTTTCTTCAACCTTTTCATTTCTCTCTGTTTGGATTCTTTTCGCCAATAACGGAAAGAATCAAACATTGCCGGCCGGGCTTTCTTCCTAAACAATTTCGCTTCTAAATTGTCGAGAATCTCGGGTTCAAAACTACCATGCAGTGGCCAACTAAGGACACCATCCTTTGCAGTGTAACGGACCCACACCTCATTATAAGATATAGGACCCACACCATGTTTACAATATAAATCATATAGGGGAGTCCCAATCGGAGGAACCAGACAAGAGTCCTCCAATCGTGAGTCACGGTTGCAACCAAAACAAGACAACATTTTCCGACTTACCATTTTCAGTCCGGAACACAAAAACAAACAAAACACAGAACAAATATGTGCACTCGAACCAAGAACTTAGGCCTACCAAAACGAACTGTTGTATCGATACCCAAACTAAACCAAATAGATTATCGTAACCAGAACAACCGGTGATAACCCTACCAAGAACCAAATCAAACCAAGAACCAATCAAGGATTTTAACAATCCTCACGAAGTAACCAGCTAGCTATCACTAAATACTTAACTGAGTCACTGAAGACGTCACCAAGGAGAAACCCGTCACGTTTCGCCGTACTAAGGACTGCACCTCGGGTCCAAGACAGGGCGACGGTCAAGGCAACGGCCCACTGCAGCCGTCCTGAACGGGAACCCTTGTGGAAGAGAACTTCGGGCCACTTGTGCGATATGCCGGGATCGATGAAGTGGGGCGCCTCCCTCAGGAATCTTCACACGAAGCTTCTCGAACTCTTCAGGCTTTTGGACCGGTACCGAATGACGTCGCCCCACGTTGGGCGCCAATTGGAGTTCTGGACTTTTTGGTTCCGTCCAGAGGTGTCAGGGAACAACACCCAAAGACCCCGGAGTTCCACCTGCCTTGGTGCACAAATGAACAGAAACACGGGCTTCTCGATGGTGGCGTCAAAGACCAAAGGTTTATTACTGCAGGGACACAGAAGTCACAGAAACTACGCATGGGCAGTAACTAGGAGCCTGTTCGAATTGTACAAAGCGGGTTGCTCCTTATATACTAGTTTTTGGCCTTCAGGCGAATTCTCCACATGTTGGTACATTCCCAAAACCTTTGTGTCATAGACAATAAATATTTGGCGTGCACAGGAACCGTTGATAAAATCTGATATGAAACATCTACGAAGAGGGGTTCCCACTAGTTCATCACAATCCCTTGTCAATATTGCATTCAGGACCCGGACCGCCTCATCGTAAAGTTCGTTACCTCCCCCTAATAAAGTTTCAGAAAGAAAGGAATGGAGCCAGGTGTGGAAGATAGGAAAGCGGGATAAGAGATGCTTGTGGGTTGTAAATGGGCAAGGCTACCGGCTTCGGCCGCCTAATCATGATCAGGACAATGGACACGAAGACCAGTTTGGCAGGACTGGCCTCGGGCAGAGGAGGCAGCCTTTGTCGAGTCATGCAGCTACAGCGTGATCTGGTTTAAGGTGCACGTGTCATGTAAGAGGTGAATCTCCGGCTAAGGCTACGTGTCCTTAATCGAAATGCAGTAATCAGAGGCTATTGCATATGTGAGGGCAAGAAACACAAAATGGCAGCCACGATCTAAGATGGATGCCGTGGGTAGATCAGGAATGTGTTTATAAAAGGAGTGCTCTTGCTCGTAGCGTGGCGAAAACACCAGGATATACTAAATGGATCATTTGCGGTTCGCTGATACCAATATTATGTATTTCCGACAAATTTGAAAACACGGGTTCAAATCGTCACGGAACCTCACTGGCTATAGCCGTCTTCAGCCTGGATAGCTTGACTCCAGTGGTGTGGAGAGTATGGGACTCACGTTTGAGCATACGCATCCCACTTGGGGTGACAAATGCAAAACAACAGTTGATGGACAGAATGCAGAACAATGTCATACATTCACCCCAGTACAGAGATCTGGGCCTAAATCCATCGTTTTTTTGCACTCCACACCACCCTAGTTCTGACATGGCCATATGCAAATCAGCCTTGACCCTGTGCCTCATGGGAACAGTTCAGCCCGAATTGCCAAGCCATGTCTTTCCTAAAACGGAATCAAGCATCCTAGGACCGGTTTCTGGCTATCAGCCGTCTTTAGCCAGGATAGCTTGACTACAGTGTTGTGGAGAGCATGGGACTCACATCTGAGTATACCCATCCCACTTGGGGTGACCAATGCAAAACAACAGTTGATGGACAGAATGTAGAACAGTGTCATACATTCACCCCAGTACAATGATCTGGGCCTAAATCCATCGTTTTTTTGCACTCCACACCACCCCAGTTCAGACCTGGCCATATGAAAATCAGCCTTGTGGAAATTCTTGAACTTAGATTTGGAATTAGACTAAATCACGGAAGCCAAAATGCAGATGAAAACGGGACGGGCCCCGGGATCTGTCGGGCTACCGATAACATTTCATAAAACATTACCTGCTGGGTACTCTGGGGTACATGGGGATGCCTATCACCTTCATCCACTGGGTACAACAACTATATATCCAACCAATAGCTTGAGTACTTTTCAATTGTGCCCAGTCCTCCGCCTTCACTATCTCCAGAGGCACACGGCAAGGCTGGCCATTATCCCCAATGTTATTTGCTCTGGCCATAGAACCCTTAGCTACAAAACTTCGGCAACACCATAATGATAGGGCACTGATCTACCCAAATAGACAACTTCTTATCTCCCTATATGCAGACGATATGACACTGTATGTCAAGAAGCCTCAAGACAATCTCAACCCAGTGTTACGGGAGACCACTAAATTAGGCGCCATATCCGGAATACAAATAAATTGGTCTAAATGCCCCTTACAGATAATAACTTGCCGCACCAATTGGATTATCCACTAGTCTGGGAAACTGATGAGCGAAAATACCTGGGCATACTTATCACCAGAAACAGGGACAACCTGATGAGAATAAATTATGGCTCAGCCATAGATAAGATAACTGACACTATCAGAAAGTGGGTACAGCTTCTACTCTTCATGGTGGGGGGATCTCTCTTATCAAAATGGTATTGCTGCCAAAACTGTTATACCTTTTCACACCACCCAGGAAGTTTTTTCTTTACTACACTCAAGACTCAACTTATGAGGCTTATATGGGGTGGGAAGCAGGCACGACTCAACCTGTCTACGCTGATGCTACCATACCATCAGGGAGGGTATGATGTTCCCAATTTAGAGTTCTATTTCTTTTGTGCCCAGGCCCACTTCGCAACACATTGGTTCCATTCACCACCCTTTATGCGTCATTTGGCGATGGAAAATGGGTATATTACTCGGACACCCCCGATAAGCTATCTTTTTACAACAGTGAAGGAGCGGGAACGTGACCCGTCCATCGTAGAATGCACTATTGTAGCATGACGGCAGCTTGCTTGCATGCTAGGCAACCCCATGTTGTGGTCCCCTAGGAGGCCAATGTTACAAAACCTTTGATACAAGCTACTTATGAAGGGATATGTCAGATGATGCTGGAAGGTCTTGGCTATCATACCTGGGGAGACCTTTATATAGGAAAACAATTCTGCTCCAAGGAACACATTTTGGAGCATGCATACCCACGACAATTGGCACATTTATGAACACTCATCTCCGGCAAAGTGTGAAGGCTGCAACCCGTACCTTGCCCCAAGAGACAGATACACTTGCACCTCTGCAAGCCTTGCTACATGGAGAGGCTCAGGTCATGTCATATCGCTCTTGTATAAACATACACAGAATGCACCACCCACTCATACTCTACGGGCCAGGCGGGAATGGGAGAAAGATCTAAATGTCCCGTTAACGGATGACCAATGGGAACTTAGCTGCACGCAGACAGAAGCAATTACAGGCAATAGTAGGCTACGCCTCATTCATTTTAAATTCTTGCACCGATTGTATCACACCCTGACTAAACTACACAGATTCCACCTCAGATACGATGACAAATGTGCGCGGTGCGGGAGGGAGGGGGCAGATGTCCTGCATTTAGCGGGACCTGCCCCCGGGTTGCAGAACTGGACGCAGACTTTTGAAGGGTTGTCAAACATGATAGGAGCCCAGCTGACCGGATGCCCACTTGTAGCCCTTTTGGGTTTATCTCAGGAAATAAACACAGTGCACAAAAAGTTTTTGCCAATGGGTTTATTACCCCAACTGCAGGTAGAGTGCAGGTGGGAAAAAGGCCAGACTCCCAAGTTCAAAGACTGGATATAGACTATAACTACTTGGCAAGATCATATGCATTATTACGCAGAACCTCCTGTCTTCTCATGCAAGAATACAATCCTACCATCTCCTGAGGCGGAAGCCATAATTTTTAAAACTTTTGTGAAAATTTACTTGTTCTTATTTGCACGTTCTCCCCCTGGGCTCCATATTCCAAGAGTTATTGTACTTGGACAACTCGCACAGCGGATATTAGCGCTGTTACGGGCTTCAAACAAACATTGCCGCCATCACCGAGCACGTCAGGCCACGCCCACTATCAGGAGGCCACGCCCCCGCCTACGATATAAAAAAGCCCTGAATACAAGCGTTTTTGGATACAAATCCTACCATCTCCTGAGGCGGAAGTCGGGAGGATACCTGCCATAATTTTTAAAACTTTTGTGAAAATGTACTTGTTCTTATTTGCACGTTCTCCCCCTGGGCACCATATTCCAAGAGCTATTGTACTTGGACTACCCGCACAGCGGATATTAGCGCTGTTACGGGCTTCAAACAAACATTGCCGCCATCACTGAGCACATCAGGCCACGCCCACTATCGGGAGGCCACAACCCCCGCCTACGATATAAAAAAGCGCTAAATAAAAGCGTTTTTGGATACAATCCTACCATCTCCTGAGGCGGAAGCCATAATTTTTAAAACTTTTGTGAAAATGTACTTGTTCTTATTTGCATGTTCTCCCCCTGGGCACCATATTCCAAGAGCTATTGTACTTGGACAACCAGCACAGCGGATATTAGCGCTGTTACGGGCTTCAAACAAACATTGCCGCCATCACCGAGCACATCAGGCCACGCCCACTATCGGGAGGCCACGCCCCCGCCTACGATATAAAAAAGCGCTGAATAAAAGCGTTTTTGGATACAATCCTACCATCTCCTGAGGCGGAAGCCAGGAGGATACCTGCCATAATTTTTAAAACTTTTGTGAAAATGTACGTGTTCTTATTTGCACGTTCTCCCCCTGGGCACCATATTCCAAGAGCTATTGTACTTGAAAAACCCGCACAGGGGATATTAGCGCTGTTACGGGCTTCAAACCAACATTGCCGCAATCACCGAGCACATTAGGCCACGCCCACTATCGGGAGGCCACACCCCCCGCCTACGATATAAAAAAGCGCTGAATACAAGCGTTTTTGGATACAATCCTACCATCTCCTGAGGCGGAAGCAAGGAGGATACCTACCATAATTTTTAAAACTTTTGTGAAAATGTACTTGTTCTTATTTGCACGTTCTCCCCCGGGCACCATATTCCAAGAGCTATTGTACTTGGACAACCCGCACAGCGGATATTAGCACTGTTACGGGCTTCAAACAAACATTGCCGCCGTCACCGAGCACATCAGGCCATGCCCACTATCGGGAAGCCACGCCTCCCACGTCCCCTGCCGGCATCGCCCTACGCCTATAAAACATGTGTATTCCTAAGACGCACAGCGGACGAGCGCAGCGGGAGCGCCGTCTGCGCACCGAAGGTGCGCCTAAGGCAAGCCCGTCTGCGCCCGTCCGCGCCGGGAACGGGCCCAGGGCCATGCCCCCTGACCAAACATATGTAGATAGCAGACGACAAATCTACTCTAGCCAGGAGATTCTAGCATTGAGACCTCATGCCACATGCAACCCGATGGATCTACATAAGGAAGGTAAGACATGTCTAACCTGCTCACGAACATGTGCCTTTTCACAGATTAGAGATCTTAGTACAACATATCACAAACCTCAAATAACAACTTACAGAAAATCATCTATTAAAGCTGGTCTCATAAATGTCAGATCTATGGTCAAGCATAATGTTTAGACAGCTAAACTAATTGAAAGCCAAAATTTGGATCTTCTGTTTGTAACCGAAACATGGGCAGATGAAGCATCAGACACAGATCCGACCCTAGCAATCCCAGAGGGCTTCTCCATCTACAGAGCAGACAGGAAAATAAAACGAGGAGGAGGTTTAGCAATCATAGCGAAGGAGGGACTGCAGATTAAAAGCTCAGACAAAGGAAGTAACCCAGATTGTGAAATGCTATCGTTTCAAATAAAAATCACCAATAACTATACTTTTAGTGGTCTATTAATTTATAGAAAACCAAATGCCAAAAAACCTCTAATTGAGCTATTAAGCCCATTTCTAGAATCCAGTGTGACGTATTGTGACTATACAATTCTAGGAGATTTTAATATACACCTAGAAAAAACATTGGACCCTAAGATAAAGTCATTTAAAGATGAAATGGCAAATTTTGATTTAGAGCAGAAAGTATATACAGATACGCATTGCGCCGGCCACACTCTGTGGGGTCGCTATCATCCACAAGGATAGCTGGAGCATCACAGAAACCTCCTCCTTCGAGTACAACTCTTTTGAATGTCTATCCACCGTCATCAAGACAAAGACAATGACCCTCTACTGTGCCACCTACTCTATCACCCCCCGGGCAGAAATAATGAGTTTGGAGAACAACTATCAAACCTGATTGCTCAAGACGCACTTGGCGATTCCCAAATCTTAATTCTTGGTGATATGAACCTCCGATGGAATGAGACCCATAACCCTCTAATCAGATCGCTATCTAGCCTCCTTGATGATGACAACCTCACCTAACACTGTACTGAGGAGACTCATTACAAAGGAGCCACACTGGATGCCATCATTGCCCAAAAGAATTCTATCACGGTCAACCACATACTACCCGTTGACTGGTCAGATCACCACATGATCCTATTTCATATCAATCACCCCATCATCTCGCTTAAACCTCCGCAAGACCCCCCCAAATGGTCGAGAAACCTCTCCCAAGTACCCCAAGATATCCTGGAATGTCAGCTAAGTTCACTTCTTCCAAATAACACACCGCACCTCTCGACCAATGATCTCGTCGACCACTACAACGCAGGGTTAGTCTCCATACTCGACAATCTAGCTCCTCTAAAGCTCAAAAGAAGCTGAGCCACTCCATCTAGAACTTGGTTCACTGCGGACCTCAACGCAGAAAGAAGAAACTTGAGAGCCAAAGAAAGAAAGTGGAGAAACAACCCAACCGCCATTCTCCGCCTCCAACTAAAATCTGCCCGTAGGAAGTACAACAACCATATCAAAAACAAAAAATCCAGCTTCTTCCGCGAGGCACTGGTCAAATCCAAAAACAGACCCAAAGAGCTCTACAACATAATCAGACAACAAACATCCAAGCCCCGGCCCTCATCCCTGCAGGCATCCAAAGAACTCTGTGATAACTTTGCCAACTTCTTCAACGATAAGGTCTTAAAAATCGAACTATCTCTAGACATCAACAACCCGCACCTCCAGAAGAGCAACTCGGCCTTCCCATTGGTAATCCCATCTGACTCCTTTCCCTCCCCCTGGCTAAGCTTTCGCCCCGTCCAGGAAACTGAGATAATCTCGATGATCTCGACCTCCAAACCATCAGCACACGTCTCAGACCCCATTCCCCCCTCTTTAATCAAAACAATTAAGCTTACCTTAGCGCCCATCTGGGGAAGAATCATAAACAGCTCCTTACAAAGCGGAGTGGTTCCCGATTGTCTAAAAATGGGGCAAGTCACTCCTCTGCTGAAAAAACCCGGTCTTGACTCAACTGACTTGAACAATTTCAGACCGATATCCAACCTCCCTTTGCTTTCGAAAACACTTGAACGCTGCGTACTCCTGCAACTGACGCAACATCTGGACCACATCAATCTCCTGGACCCCCTCCAATCCGGCTTCAGACAAGGCCGCAGCACAGAAACCGCGATGCTGAACATCATAGACGACATTCATGGTTCTCTTGACGCAGACAAGTGCTGCCTCCTCATACTCCTTGATCTCTCCGCAGCGTTCGACACGGTGGACCACAAGCTCCTCATCATGACTCTTCAAGAAAGAGCCGGCCTTGGCGAGGTAGTTCTCAAGTGGTTCTCCTCCTTCTTACATAAATGTACGCAAATAATAAAAATGAAGAACTTCACCTCCGAAACCCAGCAAGTCAACAAGGGTGTCCCGCAAGGATCAGTGCTCTCTCCTCAGCTCTTTAACATCTACATGGAACCGCTCGCCAAGTTACTCAGGAACGCCAACATCCACTTCCACCTCTACGCGGATGACACGCAGATTTACCTGGAAACCTCTTCTCTTAAAGACATCCACAGACTTAACGATGTCCTAAATGAAGTTCAAGATTGGCTGACAAAGAATCACCTGAAACTCAACCCCGACAAGACAGAAACACTCCTCATCTCAAACAAAGAAGACAACCCTCAAATCACTGAGTGGCTAAAGTCGATCGATGCTCTCAAAGGTAACCTCACGCTAGCCGACTCCGTCAAATCCCTGGGCTTCACCCTAGACCCCAAACTAACCCTGACAAACCACATTAAGAATTCGGCGAAAATTGCATTTCTCAACCTCAGAGTTCTGAACAAAATCAAACCTTACATTCCCAACAAGGACCTCAAACTAGCCACACAATCTCTAGTTCTATCAAGACTGGACTATGGGAACTCAATCCTAACAGGCATCCCCAAATCGCACCTGGCCCCACTAAAAACAACACTTCATGTGGCAGCGAGAATGATCACATACTGCAAAAAATCTGACCACATCTCCCCGGCACTCAAAGAACTCGAATGGCTCCCTGCGGAAATGCGGAGCACCTTCAGAATGGCCTGCCTCACCCACAAGGCCCTCCACACCGGCAAACCGGAATACTTGGCAAACAAGCTCAAAAAAGCAGGCCAAGCCAGAAACTTGAGAAGCTCCAACTCCCTGCTGCTCATCCTACCAAAAACCAGAAAGAAGAGAACTGCGGACTGCTCTTTCTCAGGAAATGCCCCCAAAATATGGAACGCCATCCCATCGCACATCAGAACTATACCGTCCTATGCAGAATTCAAGAGCCAACTCAAATCCTTGTGCCTTATCCGTTCCCTTGGTTGCGGGTAACTTGGATCAGCAAGCGTCCCCTGAATCCATGTGGTAACATTGAATCCTGTTACCAAGAAGTCCTGCTGTCCGAACTTTTCCACATTCCAAATTGTCGCTCGCTGATCGCTTTTATTGGGTTTGTGTCATGTTGTTCTCTTTTTCATTCCCTCTATTGTAAAGCGCTCTGCTACCTTCGAGTCTTGTTAGCGCTATAGAAAACTTCTAAATAAATAAAATAAATAATAAATCATGTCGGAAGTTAAATATAACTGATACACTCTCGATCCCGTGGTCAGACCATAAGATGGTCTCCTTCTTCTTAGAAAATATGCAAGATATAGGAAGACCGGTCAAAGTAAAAAAAACACATATCATAAATGGTCCAAAATCCAGCCCCAGATACTCATAGATACTCTATGTTCTTTAGATGCGGACAGCAATAAAGCCTGTAAACAAATTAATACATGGCTAGAGAACGCAGTCCAACTCACAGTTGCACTGAAGAAAATCACTCTCAAAAGAAAGACCCCTTCACAGACATGGTTCTCAGAAGCTTTGAAGGAAAAAAAACAAGAATGTAGAAGAGCAGAAAAGAAATGGAGAGCTAACTATGAGGTACAGCAAAGATTAGAATATAAAACAATACTTGCTAGCTCAAAAAAATTAATAACATCAGAGAAAAGCAAATACTTCGTCCAAAAAATTAATGAATCAAAAAACTCCAGTAAAACTCTCTTCTCCACTGTTAGAAAACTTTCGAAAATTGGAAATAACACCCTAGAAGAAATATCATCAGAATTTTGTAATATTCTGGGTAAATTCTTCGTAAATAATGTTTCATCAGTCTACGAATCTTTTAAAAATGACATATCAGATAAAACTAATCAGACAGATAAAATCACTGCTCAAACAATAAATTCAGAGGAGCAATCAGTCCAACCTATAATGTTCCAATTTACCATTCCAACAAAAGACCAAATTCAGAAGGAATTACTTAACATTAATTCAGGCAGCCCAACAGACCCATGTCTGCCCAAAATAATGCACATTTGCTCAGAACAAATGAGCATTGTACTAACAAGATTATTTGGCCAAATAATCGATACCAACACCTTTCCGGATGACTGGAAAAAGATTTCCATTAGACCACTACTGAAAAAACCCAATCTCGATAGAGACGAGCCAAGCAGTTACAGACCTATAGCCAGAATTCCTTTCGCCGCTAAAATATTGTAGAAACTCATGAACAAACAGCTATCCCGCTATCTGATTGACGGCAACTGGCTGGACGACTCTTAGTTTGGTTTCCGGGAAGCAAACGGAACAGAAACTGCTTTAATTACAGCAATAGAAGAACTCCGGAAAGTGATGGGCAATGGAGCGAAGGCCGCCTTGATATTACTTGACTTATCGGCAGCCTTCGACACGGTCAGTCATGAAATTCTTTTAAAACGATTAAAAACAGCAGAAATACATGACTCAACATGTACCCTCATTGAATCCTATCTTGGTAATAGAACTTTTACAGTAGAAGTAGAAGGAGCAAAATCTAAAGCCTTTTCTCTACCATGTGGAGTTCCGCAGGGATCATCATTAAGTCCCACCCTTTTTAACCTTTATGTTGCCCCACTTGCAAAGATAATAAGAAACTGTGGCTTCATCCCAATATCATACGCTGATGACACTCAAATTGTAGTGACCTTCAACAAAGATATAGAAGAAACAGCAGAAAAATTCCAACATTGTATGATACAGGTCAGCCAATGGAGGGAAAGGAATTGCCTGAAGCTCAATGGAGACAAGAGTGAAGTGATGATATTAGGAGGTGACACAAACATCTGGTCCCCCGCCTGGTGGCCTAAGGATATGGGCAGATGTCCTAGATCATCAGGAAAAAGTGAAGAATCTGGGCTTCACCCTTGATATGAATTTATCATTTGAAGCTCAAGCCAATAAGCTGTCATCATCACTCTGGTACATTTTAAAAATGATAAAAAAAACTGTTTCCATATCTACCACGAGATTCTCGTAAAACAGTAGTAACAGCATTAGCATTAGCAAGATTGGACTATGGAAATGGTCTATATGCCGGAGCCAGGAAAAAGATCACAGATAAATTACAACACCTGCAAAATGCAGCAGCTAGACTGGTGCTAGACATACCCAGGTTTGAGCCAATCAGAAACAGACTGAAAGATCTACATTGGCTGCCAATTGAAAAGAGGGTGAAATTTAAATCACTCTGTCTAACCTATAAGGCACTACAGGGAAAAGGATCACAATTTTTGAGGTACCATTTGAAACAGTATGAACCCATGAGACCTCTGAGATCGGGCCAGATGAAACTAATTACTGTTCCCAGATTTAAAAGAGCTAACTGGGGAGGGAGAAGTTTCCTGATACATGCAGCACGTACATGGAATCAACTGCCCCTGAACATAAAAACCTGTCCATCTTTAGAAACCTTTAGAAAGGAAGTAAAAACATGGCTATTCTCCAAATAAACTTCAGACACTGTTACAAAGCTGGAAAGGATTTATCTTAGCGCCAAGACGCCCATGGGCAATCGTTGCGCTCTATAAATTGGCAAATCAAATCAAATCAAAATCAAATCAAGAAGCGAACCCAGAGGGGAACCCGGAGGGACTGGATCAAGCAATGGGGAGCAAAGTCAGGCCTATGACCCGATCCCAAACCTTACAAGAGAAGTCTAGTGTGTTATAATTCGGTACAGAGATAGTGCCACAGGAATAAATCAGGGGACCGGAAGCGATAAGGGCCTTATCTTTAGAGTCACTGTGGTAGATGCTGTCCTCATCAAACCCCACTATGGGGCCAATACTGCAAGTAGGCCTTGTGGTCTCCGCCCTAGTAGTAGATGCCCTCCTTTCGCTACTATCCAAGAGGTTCAAACAAAAAGACTCATAACCATCAAAGAGTCACAGTAAGAAATGAAAGACTATGCAACAACACTATGAAACTCATTCCTCTTGAATTACAATTAACAATTCGACCAGACACGCCTGTCTACACCAATGTAACAAGAGAACATCTAATTCATCGAGAAAATGAAAGGACAAACACAGTGATGTCTTCAAATCCTGATGCAATTCTAACAATTGATCAAACTTCTACTGGTTATTTCATAAATGTTGATACATTTTCTGAAGACCCAAGTGAATCAGAAACGTCGCCAACCACAAACTCTTACAAACAGCAAGAAAAATACTTTTTTGACTTTCTGAAAGAAACGTATCTGGTTTCACCATGGACTGAATTATGGATAATATCCGGAATATTTTTCTTTCTTTTCTGGTTAGGTTTAGTAATGACTATTAGCATGCTTGTAAATGGCAAATACATTTGTCTAGAATCTGCAAGTAAAGATGTGAACTTAATATTGAAACCACACAAATTATCTCATCGTGAAGAAAGAGACTTGTCTGCAGTAAACATCACAGCCGTGCCTATACCCGATGGTATAGTATGGGACAAAGTCGATTTCGATATTTTGGGCCTGACTGATCTTTTGAAAATTCTACACCTGTTTAAAATTTCATTAAGTGATTTCATTATCTCCAGTACCTATTCTGATGTGTGGGACTTCGAAACTGTCAGTAATATTATATCTGATCTAGAGAAAAATCTGCTGCATTTTCTAATAGTGAAAACTTGGAAGGTTCACCAGAGTATGAACAAACGTACCATTATAATCATTATGGTCATTTTTTTTGCATAGATCTACAATACCTAGAAAGGTGTTTATGTATAATCAATGGGAACATTGTCCAACACCATCAAAAGATAGTTCAAAAACATATGGAAATAAGTTTCCATATTTATCAGGATTCAATACAACAGATCTAGGTTCCTATTATGTTAAGAATGTGAACCAAACTGCTCAGAAACAAATGTTAACTAACACCAAACAGATCTATTTTGCAGCCTTTTAATGCCCAGCTGTCTAGACAAGGGTTTGACTTTTGGAATGACACTGTTGATACAAAATCTGTCTGTGGTTCTAGAGACTGGCAGGTGCAGGGGACGGAAGCATTCTTTAGAACCTGACTCTGCCCCAAGCAAATAATGTTTTTGTAATGATACCGTGCAACAAACATCTTGCCTTGGACTAGCCAAGATCAAAGACATGAACATATCTTATGTACCAACACCTGCTAATACCAAAATCAATAGTACTACAGATGAGGCAGCCACCATAGACAACATCCTACTGTACAACAGAACAGCCCACGATTGGGAAAAATAGCTAATCTGGCACTTAGACACTAACATTTGTCAAGAAAGGTTCCTGAATACAACACAGGGATTTACTATCAACAGGCTAGATCCCCGTTACATACAGTGACACAATATAGTGTAGGGAAAGTGTGCCTTGATTGGCTACAGATATCCTCGATAGACCAAGTCAAACAACACTTATCTTTACTTGAAAGAAGATGCAGACTTTAGGGATTTCTTGCTAGGACCAAGAAAACCACGACAAAAATGTTTCATAAATGCCGGCATTTATACAGCCTATAATGAAGTTTGGGAAGTTTCATAGGCAGAGGCCGCAGAGGATACGTGAAATCAATCCAATTAATTTAGAGAAATCTCTCTCAGTTGTTGACAATGGTTTAACAACTTTGTCATCCAGGATCTATTCTCTGGGCAACATTGTATCCTCTGCTATTGACATACTAAAACAGGATTTAGCCGTGTTACAAGGCCTGTTACGTTCGGAAATGTTATTAGTCTGGACACTACAATCATAGTGTGCAGGCTATGTGCCTTGGCATTTTATCAACATGGCGTCTTTTTTTTTGGAATACAATCTCATAAACAGATCGAAATGGCACAAAGGGGAGCAAAGTATACAATGCTGGGTGTTGAAAAACTGATAAGATTACCATTCACAGTAGCAGAAAAAACAGCTACAGAATGGCTCATCCATGGCCATATAAATTTGCCAGTCACTTCTTTCCAATTTCACTATTGCCTTATACAATAGCAGGCAAGCAAATATGAAAGGTTGGGTAAGGAATACATTAAGAGTGTCCTGGGAAATACCTTACAACTACAGATGTTGGAATGGGGGACGTGAAGTGTTTCTTAGGGGTAAAGCCTGCGAAAATGCACTGAGCAGTTCACTCATATGTCAAGTAGTTTATTTACACAGGGCATTCAACAGTTCTGTGGCAAACTTGTTCTGCACCTCCAAGGCAGTCCAGCCGCCGTGATTAATCTGACATTCGGCCTGGTTTTTAATGGGAGTTACTTAATGTTGAATGATCTAGGTTGCCGTAGCATGCTACCAGGGATCCCGCATCTAGTAACGGTCAATGCCAGGGTTACTTGTTGTATGCAAGTATTGGTTCCACTAGCAAACACAGGCAGGGAGTCGGCACTTTGGCCTTCACTGAATGTTTCTTTTATTTGTTTTCAATACGCTAAGCAGAATGAACACCATGCTTTTACAAAGAAATGTACCCTTAAACTTCGCCCGAGAGACATCTGATCTTCAAGTTGCAAGGACTGCGGCTCAGATACAGGCTCTGATAGTTCGAAACTGCACCAAACAATTTCGCAGAAATGATGGGATGTATCTTTAACATGTCTGATATGAGCGGAATTTTACATTTACAATCATTCCAAACTTCGTGCATTCGGTGTTTGGTGGTCTGCCTTTAACTCTTGCAATAGCTGCAGGAGTACTTATTCTATTCCTACTGCTATGCTATGGACGGCCTTGCAATGGGCATCACTCCCAGTTACATTGTGAAGGATCTCCTGGAACGAAAGTGCTGACAGCACATAGTACAGCTCCTGGGCATTCCTCTCTTATGGGAACTTAATCAATCATGGTTCCAGACCTTCAGACCAGTTTGGCTTGACTGTATCTTACCTGTTCTACGCTGCTTGTTTTGCAGTGAAAAATGTGTGCTGGACATCTATCTAACACTTCCATCGGTCATGCCAACCAATATCAATACTTTTCTGGACCCAGGAACGGTCCATGCTCTGTATTGTCAGCAGCGGCTCCTGATACTGATGATGGCATTCATTGAAACCTCTCAGTTGCAGTCTGATCCTGCTGATGTACGCGAGGATTCAACAGGCACACAGGAGACAAGGAACACACAACTTGCTACAGCATCAGCTGTAAGTGACGATTCTCATCTTTGTGCAATAGATCTACTGAACGAGGTGCTCCAACTGTCCCCGGCAACAGTAGACGATCTTATGTCTACAGCAGCAGATGACTTCATGTTTACACCCAACCTGGACTCTGACTTTTGAATTGGTTCACAGTGTGCTTGGAAGAAATGCATTTGGCTACCAGGATATATGACGTTACAACTGGTCCTTTTACAACGCATACCATGACCACGGATCTATTACAACGCAGGTCATGTTACAACAGATCCCTTTACAACGCTATTCACTACAACGCAGGTACTATTACAACGCAATACCATTACATCGTAAGTATAATTACAGGTAAGTAAATAAAATTAATATTTAATGTAAATAATTATTAATGTATTATTAATTTAAATTATTTATTATTAAAAAAATAAAACATATATTATTACAATTAATTTTAATTTTTTAAATTGTAAATATATATTAAAAATAACCCTGTACCCCAAAACCCAAACCCAGCCCTAAAACCTAAAAATACCCCTGTACCCCAAAACCCGAACCCAGCCCTAAAACCTAAAAATACCCCTGTACCCCAAAACCCAAACCCAGCCCTAAAACCTAAAAGTACCCCTGTACCCCAAAACCCAAACCCAGCCCTAAAACCTAAAAATACCCCTGTACCCCAAAACCCAAACCCAGCCCTAAAACCTAAAAATACCCCTGTACCCCAAAACCCAAACCCAGCCCTAAAACCTAAAAATACCCCTGTACCCCAAAACCCAAACCCAACCCTAAAACCTAAAAGTACCCCTGTACCCCAAAACCCAAACCCAGCCCTAAAACCTAAAAGTACCCCTGTACCCCAAAACCCAAACCCAGCCCTAAAACCTAAAAATACCCCTGTACCCCAAAACCCAAACCCAGCCCTAAAACCTAAAAATAGCCCTGTACCCCAAAACCCAAACCCAGCCCTAAAACCTAAAAATACCCCTGTACCCCAAAACCCAAACCCAGCCCTTAAACCTAAAAATACCCCTGTACCCCAAAACCCAAACCCAGCCCTAAAACCTAAAAATACCCCTGTACCCCAAAACCCAAACCCAGCCCTAAAACCTAAAAATACCCCTGTACCCCAAAACCCAAACCGAGCCCTTAAAACTAAAAATACCCCTGTACCCCAAAACCCAAACCCAGCCCTAAAACCTAAAAATACCCCTGTACCCCAAAACCCAAACCCAGCCCTAAAACGTAAAAATACCCCTGTACCCCAAAACCCAAACCCAGCCCTAAAACCTAAAAATACCCCTGTACCCCAAAACCCCCAAAAAGATAAACTTACCTATAATTATACTTACGATGTAATGGTATTGCGTTGTAATAGTACCTGCGTTGTAGTGAATAGCGTTGTAAAAGGATCCGTTGTAACATGACCTGCGTTGTAAAAAATCCGTGGTCATGGAATCCGTTGTAAAAAATCCGTGGTAACAGTTGTACACCGGCTACCATGTTTTTCATAACAAACAGAACGAAACTTGGAACATTCCCCAAATTGACAAACCTTTTTAAACTTTTCAGTTACATTGCATTTCTTACTGCTTACAGTAAAACAATTCCTATAAAATGAACTGCCTTTACCTTTACTAAAAATAACTTTTCTAAAAAGCACAATTCTAGAAGCACAAGTCTAGAAATAATGCCCTGTTTTTCTACAAATTCCATATTTTATGACCATGATTCAAAGGGATTTTAGAATATTTAGCAAAACTATTATAGCCACTGCTTTTTCCATGTATAAGTCAAATTTTGACATGTTTAATTGAACTTTTCAGACTGATTTTAGAAATGTTTTTAAATGAATGTTTTTACATATGCGGTGCTCATTTTTATGTTAGCAATTAGTAATATTGTTCTTCGAAAGTGGAGTGGGTGTTTTGTCCCATATAGGTGCCCTGATATCGGCTTTACTAAAACATGCCCTTATGTAGGCACAATTCATGTTGCCCTTATTTAGGTATAGCGTTCTTAGTCCTTATTTAGGCATGTGTCATACACTCCAAATACAGGCATGGTATTTCACCTACATCCGTCCACCCTTTAGGTCACAACCAAGTTCTTAGAAACAGACCCTTAAGCTCTAGGGATTTTCCCTGGCACAGGTTCATTGATTTCTCTTAGAAAATCATTAAATATGCATGAACCATTATTCCCCGGGGTTCATTCCTGACGTCTTCCTCTGTTCAACATTACGTCAATGCAGTCCAGCCATAGCGCCTTCTGGGTATTAATATGCCCATGCAAACCAGAGGAGACCTCTATTCCAGAGGAGCCCGTATTTCCTGGCTTGATGCACTGACCAGAAATGCTGTCATCCTGCATGCAGAAACTACAACTCGCACGGCTCTAACTTCCTTTGCGGGATGTTAGAATTTGAGACCAGGAAAGAGATTCCACAACTCTCTCATTCTCAGGTATGGCGATGACTAGAACCTAGAGCGATTCTTGACATAACGAACTATACCATACTAGAGCATACCATCTTAGGGGAATATCGGACCTTCTTCACAACCCGTCCTACACCTAGGTTAGGCACATTTGGGTAGAAATAGTTAGGGAGCATTCCATGAGTACTCATACTTTTAGCAATATGTTTTTATGTATACAAATGTATTTGATAAGTAGTGAACAATACTAGAGCAATACTACTTCTTTGCGAATGTAACACTGTGCATTGTATATCTCGCATACTGTCTTACGATTGTAGTAGCTCAGATCTCTCACACGAGAAAAATGAATGTTCAATAAATACTTATTAAAAAGCTTGTCTGTTATTTCTGTGAAACTCTGAGAAACTAAGCAGTCACGATTGGCTCAGCGAAACATTATCTCATGGATCAGTGTAGTCATGTTATGTAGTTGCCAGAGGCTATTCCCTTCTTGTCTTCAAGAAGTTGCTAGTGGCCCTGTGAGCTAGCAGGTACATGGTAAACAAGGTTAGCATGTGCAATAGGGGTGTACTGACTCAATCATACACCAAACCTTTAGTGTATGTTATCCAAAAGCTCAGAACCTATTTAGGGAAATAGGAACTACACTTCAACTCAAGTGTCATTCCCAACTCTACTCTGTTGACCCCAGCCAGATGCTAGGCTTAGGGAAGGAATGAATAGATGCAAGGGGGATAGACTCTGTTGATTAGAAAATTTAGGGGTGTGGTTAGCCATCTCTTCTCTCCCTGCAGAAAATTCTGCCATTATCAATTTAGAAGAATTGGTGCACTCTGGCCACAGGATGTGTTCAGACCTTTGGGTGGTACCCTGCAGTCCATTGGACAGGAGTGACCTCCTGATTGACCCAGAGAAACTAGAATAAGTATCTGAGAAGGGCAAAGCCCCTCAGATATGCTGCTTGAAACTTATGAAAGCAAGAGGTGCCATGCTGAGAAGTTTAATGTGCATTTCCAAAGGCCTGCACTCTGTAAACTGCACATTTTGCACCATCTTGAACTATAGCCCTGTGAATTACTTTGCTGTAAGAAGGACTAAAGAGTGGACACCCTGCAAGATACAGGTTAACAGAGCCCACCTGGAACATCACCATCAAAGATCCACAACCCGGAGAACTTCCGGGGGATTTATAAGGGGTTCGTCCATGTGGGTTGTGGGATATGAAGTCCTCAAATTGCAAGGACCATCATGGAGCTTTCAGACACTTGGAGTGAGTTTGAGAAATTTTGGGACCATTTAAGGTACTTCATTAAGAAGTTCTAGGAGTTGGGAGAACTTTTAAACAACTTTGGAAAAAAGCTCCATAGGGGGACCGACCCAACCTGGCCAGCCAAGCCACCTGCCTTCAACCAATAGCTGGCCTGCCGTCCACGTTCCTCCCGCTGAAAAGCTTTGTAGGTCTGACTTCCAGAGTTTCCCCGAGAGGAGGTGAAATCGGAGGCCGGAGAACCCTCACCAAATCTGGCCTGGTGAATAGCAACAAGGGACCACGCGAGAAAAAGCTCCAGAAAAGTTTCTAAGTCCGAAGTTTAAAACTGTGACCGGGACCTACCGCCGCTAGTGGTAGCCGAGCAGGGGTCTATCCTAGTCGGCCTGAAACATTGACTTTGAGCCAGTCTATCACAACCGGATATCCCTATAAGGTACATTAAGATTCTAAGAGCTAGATAATGCTAACTATTTGAAAATTCATATCTCCGGTTCCTAACATGGGATCTTTGTCGTTTGCATGTCATTTTAAAGATAACAATAGTTCCTATTTTTATAAATTGGTGTCAGATTTTTATTATACATTGTCACTTAATTAGTTACTGAATTGATTTCATTGAATGCTTTACATACCTGTCTTTGAAGTTAAGTCAGCCTGCTCACAGACAAGCTGCCAAGGGTTGAGCATAGGAATAATTTTCTAAAACCTATTCTGAGACCAATACTGTGTTAGTGGCCTTATTTCCAGTGGCAGATGCACATTTGCCCCTACTAATAATCCACGTTCTAACAGTCTTTCAATTTTACCCTGACTTCAAAGCAGATGAATATTGCAACACATTACATATAAGATCAATCATGCGGACATCCTGTCTGCCGTAAGTAAGTGGGAAAAGCGATTCACTGCAATACAGGGAAAGGATTAAGGAACAGAATATAGATTGTATTCATCACAGACTATCCAACCGCAAAAGTCAAGGCATTTACTTAGTCCTACTTTACTCTCTGGTCTCACTCTCCACCACATTTCACAATTTGCTTTTCCAAAAATACATTTGCTTGGCAGTAAGGAAAGGAAACTAATTTACTCTACTGCAGGGTAAGTTAGGGGGTTAGGCCGGGTAAGTATGTAGTAGACGTTTTACTGATCATCCTCATGTGCCTACGTTTTGGCTACTGAGTCACTTGATCGTCTCTGTTTATTATGTGTGAGGTAAAGTGCTCTGAACCCCTACACTGGTATGAGAGGTGCTGTAAACCTAATGAACTGCATCTGAGAGAGAGTGGTTACAGATGCTTGAGGGGCCCCATTGAAGGGTGGTAGTGAGGGAGTCCAAGGCAGAGGGGGTCAAACAATGATTGCACTGGGCGCCCCAGCACTAAAGCCGGCCCTGGCTTCACCCTGTGGAGCTGCTAGGTGCAGACGTGTATCTCATGAATATGTGTCGGTTCTGTTGGAATGTTAGGGGAGGAGGTGCGTGAAGGACGTGCGTGCTCCCTGCTTGCCCCTGTCTGTATAACATAAACTCAACTTTAAGGAGTCATTCTTGTGGACTCCTCACTACACACACATCTTAATGCAAAGCCTTTTGCTGTTACATGCCATGTAAAGTTGCAGCAATTCCACTTTCCCATATACTTTGCAGAGTTGCATTGAGATTTGCGCAGAATGATGCGTACACTCGCATCTTGGCGCAATGCGGCACCAGATGACAAAGAAACCCGGACCCAGATTGTTGGGTGTTCATTGCACTAAGGAATGCGTAATTAGGCCCTTTTGTATGAAACGCAATAAACATGAATAAGGGTAGCCAAATCAGTAGTTCAAATGATGTTTTAGTGCCAAGTCACGGTTTAAAATCATGCTTAAACATGTCCTGCCTTTCGATGTCACTTCCGGTCTTCCAGAACGTTATACATGTCCTGGGCTCCAGAACCCTGGGTTGCATCCTTGCATTGGCAGCATTAAGTGACTCGTTTGGAGAGGGCACCTTTCATTTGGGTGGGTAAATATGATATCATGCACAGGCAGGGCGCTGCTATTCTTAAACAAGGTGTGAGACCCATTTTGGATTTGTTCGCGTTCGAATTGCGTCTCTTACTCTTACAGTCTGGTCTGAGCTGCACATGACAGGCCTAAACAGGGCCGGCGCTAGGCATGGGCAGTGTGGGCAGCGGCCCAGGGCCTCGCGCTCTGCCAAAGATTAGGGGGGCCCCCCATCAGTGTGAAAGGCCACACTTTCACATTAGCCAACCTATTCTTGCGAGGCCCCCTGCCCCAGCTAAACATATTACATCATGAAACTTGCTGGCGTGGTGACATTCCTGGGGCAGCAGGGGTGGGGGAAGGTACAAACTGAATGGGGGACAGCACACCACCTATGTGACCCTCCACTCGCGCATCAGGCCGGCCGCGATTGGATGTTACATGCAAATTCAAGGGGCCTCACATCTTTCATTTCGCCCAGGGCCCCAGAAGTTCTAGGACCGGCCCTGGGCCTAAACGTGATAAAACAACATAATTGCTATCAAACATTTGCCGAGATATCCCACTGTCTTCTAGCTCGTTGCAGGTGATTGATGGCTCTGTTTCTGTGGAAAAATGTTTTCCTTCCAGACCGCCCCCTTACTTTGCATTGCAGGTTCCAGGCAAAGGTGAGTAATCTGACAGAAAGTGAGCAGAAAGGATGGCTCTTAATGTACTACATGCTCCAATGAGATAAAGTACCCTTTTAAACTATTGTATCATTGTGTGGTAAATAAAATATTACCCTGTCGGAATTTCTATACTTAAACAAAAGGTCATGCATATAATGTGAGGCAGAGTCCGTGGTGTCCGATTCAAAAGGGCTTTATTTCAGTAACTCGCGTTAAGGGAGAATCGGGTTCCATCACCACTAAGGTTCAGGAAGGGTCTTCTAAACTTTATTCACAGAGTACATTATTTATACATTAAACATACATTAACTTGCATAGAGAAGGCGGAGCGCTCCAGTCGGAGCAAGCGAAAGAGAGAGATAAGAGCACATGGGCGTGCAAAAGGGCGTGTAAGAAGGCGTACACGTGGGGGTTCACTTGAGGAGTCATAGGTGAGTCATAGGTGGGTGGATACATGGAGGGGGTCTGCGTGGTCAGCTGGAACCTTTACCCTACTTGTGTGCGCCACTCGGTCATGACGTGCAATTGACGTGTAACTGGAGTAGCTGGGGGGAGCTGACTTTCGTTCTAGTAGAGAAGCCTTGAGTGTCAGGACGACCTGCACGCCTGGTATTATCTGGTATCTTAAGTTTGGAGGATGTATTATCTGAAGTAAAGGTCGCTCGAGCAAAGGTTGCTCATCACTAAGAGCCAGTGTGTGCATATATTTCTTCGTGCATTGCGTGGGGGCCATGGGCCTTCTATGGATGCGAGCTCTGTAAATCACTTAAACGGAGACAGAAAGGCTGGGCTCTATCTCTGTGGATGGGTTCTGTTTACCTTCTTCGCTAGGCAGGGATGTGTTTCTGTGGAGCAGAGCAGATAACTGTAAGCAAAATACTGTCTTGGCAGACCGGACTGGGCCCCTCTCGGCTGAGCAGAAAGTATGCAAGAGGTCAGGGATACATACCTAAGCTGCAGCTTTCAGAGTGTCTGGAGGCATGGAGCCTGTATTCGGGTCCTGGCTCGGCTGAGCCACAAAACGGGTTCATCTCGACTTTTAAACGTGCACCATGCATATACATGGGCAACATAGGCCTCAGCACTTTCATTAACGTTTCTTTCATGGAAGGCTTGGTAACTGACACTCTAACATGGGACGGAAATGCAGAGGCATTATTATTACAGGCATGAGAGGGAAAGTGCATGGGTGACATGAACATACACTAAACGTGGGGTACATGCAGGGGACACATTGGCTACGCAAAATTTTCTATTTCCTCATTCCCTCCTTGTCCCCTACTGTGCCCTTTGGGACACATCTATATTCATGAGACCGTATATCTGATCATACAGCATCATTTGTTCGTCTTTTTTCTTTTGTATACGTGGATGGGGAATACAGGCAGTGGCACACAGGCCGCAAATCGCCGGGCCACATTGCAGACAGAGACAGCAACCGAATACCATAAGCAGTATAATTCCTAGGAACAACAACAATGTCCATCCCCATCCCGATATTACACCCCAGAGCCAACTGGACCAAGTCCATTGGTCCTGATGCATCTCGTGAACTATCTTGTGGAGTCTTGTTATTGCTGCGTACACAGATGGCGCGTTATTTGGAATAAACACGCAACAACTGGAGCCGATCACTCTACAAGCCCCGCCCCTATCTGCCAGGATGACGTCAAGAACAAGGCGATTCTGAAGAACAACAAATCGCATGGCAGACTGCTCCTCGGTCAAGTTCGCCAGGGCAGATGTAGTCTCATTTACTACTGCTTCTAGAGTTCTTGTTAACCTACGTATGAGTTTACTGTTTTGGACGGGACCTATGAACCAGAAGTATCCCTTAATAAAATCTGTATATTGCTCCCAAACTGTCTCAGTCTGATCAACTACTGGGGAATCGATCTCCCTCCTGTGTCTAACATGCACTAGTCGCGAATCTCGATGATAATGGGATGGGGCTAGAAAGACGGGTGGCAGCAGGAACGCTATATAACATGTCCCACCCCAGTCTAAGGGCAGACGTACATAGGCTGTCTGACCGCAAATGAAATAGGAATGGCGGGAAGCTTTGAAAGTAGACTTTCCTTTATCATTGAACTCAACTACAGTATTACAATCACTGTGTCCCAATTGTACCGATCCTTTCTTTCTAACGCACAATTCACCTTTTACTGGTAGGACTGATATAAACGGTGGACCTGTATTTTTCTCGGACTGGACATTCAGAATCATAAAGTTAAGGGAAGCATTTCCTTGTTCATACACTTCATTTTCTAGATCGGTCCCTTTCCTTTGGGGAAGACCGTCTTCGTCTGGAAAACATGCCTCATTCATGACTGTATTCAAGATTCCCCATATCCAGAAACCCTGAGAAACTGCAGACTTTCTGTCTAGTGATAACATTAAAGCAAACCATGCTCCGCACGAACCTTTGTGCGAGAACGGAAAAGGAAAAAGGGGCAGAACTCCCTTCGTTTTCTGATAAGGTGGGAGTCGGCCACATACCCAGCAATTTGTTACATTGCTGGTCTGATGAGAATGGTGCAACATTCGAATAAAAGTATTGTTGCGCAGGGCTAGTCGATATGACAATTCATGGGGTGGCAGATCACTGAATGTGTGCTCTACAGTGTCATTGGAGGTAAAGTGTATATGTGAGGCAATAGGGGGAAGAAAACATGTAATGCCAAGCTGATACATATTATAGTGATGCACAGAAGAGACATAAAAATCAGAGTTACTATACATCTACTGCGTAATATCTTGCAGTACTTTTCTTTCATTTCTCTCTTTTTACTATTCTGGTCTACGATCTTATACATGTCAGGAACCTGTCTAACCGATTCACCACCTAGTGGACTTAAACAATTAAACGCTGTCTGACTTACTAGATCGTAACTTAGACCTATACTCCTGTTGCGGAGTCTTTTCTAGAAAAGGGGGCTTACAGTCTGTACTATCGGGACTGTCTTTAGTTTAGATCAAAGTTCCGGAATCTCCAAAGAATTTCTTGCAGTGTTGGGCATGAAGCCATCCCTTGCGTCCCTCGACCTTGACTGCAGTCCTCGTGGTGAGCAAAACTAATTTTGGTGTTTTCCAGCGTGGCTCAAGGGGGCTTGAACGATCAAAGTTCCGAATATACACGTGGTCACTAGGGACGATGGTGTACTCCTTGACTTGGGTGTTGTCAGGGAAGGCGGCGGCAACCTGTGAACGACAAGAGAGTAGTGCAGACATCAAGGAAGCCAGGTAATCTGTCAGCATGTTACTGTCAACATCAGTTATTTTCTTAGGCATAGGCGTACCCCACATATTCGGTGGTCTACCAAAAACCACTTCATAAGGAGATAGGCCTGTTCTGGAATGAGCTACCATACGCATGTAAAAGAGGGCAACCGGCAAGGCTACCATCCAATCCACGCCTTTTTCTGCACAGACTTTTGCTAATTTCGTCTTAAGGGTCTGATTATGACGCTCGACAAGTCCAGCTGCTTCTGGGTGTCGTACATAATGAAACTTCCACTGGTATCCTAACAGGAGGGACACTTGTTTCATTAATTCAGAGGAAAATGGCTGACCATTATCTGAGTACACGACACGGGGCAATCCGTATCTGGGGGAAAACTCTCGTACCAATTGCCTGGCGGTGGTCACAGCAGTATAATCTGGGACTGGGTACGCTTCTGTCCATCTAGATAGTGCACATACAACTACCAGGACATACTTGTAACCTCTACATCTGTCCATCTGGATATAATCCATCTGGAGGACTTCAAAAGGATGGTCAGGAGGATGAAATCCGCCTTATTCCACCGGGATGCCTTTGCCTGGATTGAACTGGCAACAAATCATACAGGTACGTACTTTCTGTTTCGCTGCTGCACGCAGGTGCTTGTTAAACCAGATATTCTGTAAGCTGTCTAGCATTGCCCTTTCTCCTAAGTGTGCTGGGCTATGTGCTGTGTTTATGACGACTTGTACCATAGAGTCTGGGAGAAACCATGTAGCTTTGCCTTTAGTCATCCAACCTTGGTCAGTCTGGACCCCTCCTTGTTCAGTCCATTTCTTTATTTCATCTGGAGTGGCATGTGTCTGCATGTCGAGTACATCTTGTGAAGGATCCCTGACTGTCATGCTGTTTGTCAGTAATGGTACATCTGTCTTTGTCGTGTCTGTTGGTGTCTGGGCTGTAAGTTTAGCTGTTCGGTCTGCCAGGTCGTTACCCTGGGAAATGGTGTCTGTAACTTTGGTGTGTGCTTTGCATTTCAGGATGGCTATGGCTGTAGGTAAATGTAATGCTTCTAACAGAGCCTGAATGAGGGGACCGTGCTGAATTTTAGTCCCATGAGAGGTCAGGAAACCTCTCTCCCTCCATAACACTCCGAAATCATGAACAACACCAAAAGTATACTGTGAATCTGTATATATGTTCACTTTCAAGTTCTTGGCTCTTATGCAGGCTTGTGCTGACAGTGTGTCTATTCTTTGTGTCTCTATGACTTCAGTATCAGTGGTCACGGCATATGCGGCCACTAACTCTCCTGTGCTTGTTCTCATGCATGAACCATCTACATAAAGTGTCAGGTCAGGGTCTGGCAGTGCAATATCTGTCAGGTCTTGTCTTTGTTTCGTCACTGTATTAATTACTTCCACACAGTCATGTGGAGCAGTGTCTACTGTGCTGGAGGGCAAGAGTGTATCAGGGTTGAGAATATTGCATAGTCTGATCTCTATGTGTGGCTGAAATAACGTCAGTTCATATCCTGTCAGTCTCGCTACAGTCAAGTGCTGTGTCTGTGTCCTGTTCAAGAGAACTTCCACTGCATGTGGAACCTGTACTGTCAGGGGGTGTCCTAACACTATGGAGTCACTCTGTCTTATAGCTAGGGCTGTTGCTGCAACTGATTTCAGGCACGCTGGCAGAGCCTGGGCCACTGGATCCAGTGTACTAGAAAAATAAGCACAAGGCTTGTGTTTTCCGGCTTGATCTTGTGTGAGGACAAATAATACTGTTCCATCTCGTTCAGTGACAAAAAGCGTAAAAGGTTTGCTGTAACAAGGAGTCGCTAAAACTGGTGCTTGACATAAGGCTCTTTTCAATTCTTCAAATGCCAGGGTATGTTCTTGTGTCCAAGGGAGGACAGTTGAAGACGCTGCCTCCTGTGATGTCAACTGTATGAGTGGTTTGGCTAGATAGGCATACTGTGGAGTCCATTGTCTGCAGTATGAAGTGAGGCCAATGAAGGCCCGTACTTCCTTTTGTGTCTTGGGCTGTGAAAGGTTAGCAATTAACTGAATACGGTCTTGTGTCAGCTGTCTACCCCTCTTGGACAGCAAGTGTCCAAGGTACACCACTTGCTGTGCACAGAATTGCAACTTCGAAGGGGACACTTTGTGCCCCTTGTCTGCCAAGAAGTGTAAAAATGTCAGTGATGCATTTTCGCAGTCTGGTTCTGATCGTGCTGTGATTAGGATGTCGTCTACATACTGGAGCAGTGCAGTGTTGGCAGGCATGTGAATACTGTCCAGCTGTCTTTTTAATGCTTGGCTGTAAATGCTAGGACTCTCTGTAAAACCTTGGGGCGCTCTCGTAAATTTATAACTGCGTCCATTTAAACTGAATCCGAAGAGGTTCTGACTATCGGGATGAATTGGGACACTGAAAAAGGCATTCTTCAAGTCAATTACAGTAAAGAACGTTGCCTCAGAATCAATAGCAGTCAATAATGAAGAAATATCTGGGACCACTGGGTATTGAGGAACTACAAATTTGTTCAATTCTCGAAGGTCAACAACTAGTCTGTAAACTGGTGGTGCATTAGGGTCTGTTCGTTTAAGAATAGGGATGACAGGTGAATTACATACATTCGAGTCAGTCTCTACTACCACCCCTTGTCTAATGAGTTCGTCAACAATTTTCAGTAAGGCTACTACGGCATCAGGTGGTAACTTGTATTGTCGGATACGTGGCAGTACTACTCCTGTTTTGAGAGTGACACAGTGTGGTGTTATGTGCATGTAACCTACGTCAGTCGGACCTTGTGCCCATAAGTGCTGTGGTACATTCTGGAGTCTGTGGTCAAAATCTTTCAACACATAATGTCCCTTAAAATCACGTAAGAACAGTCGTACTCCTTCCGGAGAACAACATATAACTGCTCCTAGTTCTTTCAATGTCTTTATACCAAGCAAATTTTCTGGACATGACTTAGTAAGCAGCAAGTCTGTGGTACATGACAATGGACCGACCCCTAGGGAAACTGGTTTCGACACTTCGTTAACAATAGGCTTTCCTGAAAATCCCAGGGAAACATTCTGTGAGCCTGAGAGGGGTGCCCCTGGAACCTCGTCATGGCTGATGGTAGTTCTGCTCGCCCCTGTGTCAATCAGAAATTTTCTGTCCTTTCCCAATACACGACTATGTACATAGGGAACCTCTTGATCTACAGGAACCTCAATAAGGGGCAAGCCAACTTCCCTCTCTAGGCTGTTTCATGAGAACTGTTGGTATTCTGGATAGTCCGACTGTGTGTACTGGTACATTTGTTGTGTGGCATGTTGTGTGGCAGGTGGTGGTGGGGGTGGAAAATTCGCTACTGTCTGTTGCGTGTTCTGTGGGGTGCTATTCTGCCTAGGAGGATGCGGTCGTTCTTTCGTCTTGCCTGTAGCTATATTGTGTTTCAGGACAGCACAATCTTTTACAAAGTGACCTGGCTGTTTGCAATAATTACAGTTCCCATTAACAAGTGTCGTGCCCTTTTTGTTCGCATTAGCTGGTACCGTTTGGGCAACCAGCACTTTCATTTTCGTATCTTTCATGCGTCTCTTTTCATGATCCTGTTCCTCTCTAATTCTGTTCTGGTGATATTGTAACATTTGCAACATTTGCGAAGGGATATTTGCTTGCCAAGTACTCTCAACCTTCAGTACTCTATTCTTGATCGGGGGTAAGGAATTCTCTACTAATTTGCTCACGAAAAGATGTGGATATGATTCACTACTGGGCTTAAGACCACTATTAATAGAAAAACATTTCTCGAATCTAAAATAGAAATCACTTGTGTCCTCGTCTTGTTTCTGTTTACAGGTTGAAATAGCATCCCAATCTTCTTTTTTAGTAATCAATAATCTCGGCAGATCCTGTATCAGGAGTTCAGGTAGTGCTTTAGCTTTGTCCCCAAGACCTACACCAGGGTGCCGGCCTTTATCCTCTGCTTCCAATTCTGTCCAACTTAACTTTTTCTCTCCCACCTCCCAGTCCTTTTCCTTAAGCTTTTCGTAAATACCAGCAGGCAACAGTACTTTCAATAATTTTATAATGTCAGTGTACGTGTAATCCCCTATGCGGAGAATGTCTTTTAATTCTCGGTGAAACCCCCCTGGGTCTTTATCATGGCAGGGCAACATCTTTTTCATTTCCAGTATTTCTAGTTTCGTCAAGGGTGTGTAAACATACACTCGTTGAAGCTCACCCGCTGTATTTTTAACGGGATGTACCTCTCGTAGGGGGTTCTGTCTGTCTATGTGTAAGTTCTTTCTGTCGTGGTGTGGGGCAGGAATCATGCATGTGGTCAGAGAAGTCAAGTACTTATGTCGTTGGTCCAGAATGACATTAATTAATTCAGTACCTAGGTCTGTCCATCTTTCTAGAAGTATATCGTCCAGTAATTTATACAAGGGACCGGGATCAGAATATTGACTCTCATACAAGGTTATCAAATGTTGAACCATGTAAATACCAGCCAAACGCTGTTCGTTCAGCGGAAGGCTCAAAAAGGTCTGGGCCACTATATCACTGCTATATATGTTGGAATTGGACACCCATTGGACGGCTGACCGGACTAATTCCTGTTCGTGTGGGGTGTGGGGTCTCTCGCTCTCTACCCGTCATTTCAGTGCTTTTTCAGTAGCTTGGAATATATTCTCAAGGGAATATCTTTCTTTTATAGAATGTCCCTGTTTACGGTAGTCGAGACACTTGGGCCTGTCAAACTGTCGTGCTTTGCCTACGTAATTTATTTTATCTTTTTCTTCGGTTTCTGGCTCAACATCTTCCGTTGATGACTCATACTGCCCGCCAGACTCTTCCTTGTGTATTTCTATGATTGCCTTTCGTATTTTCCTGTACATACATTCCGTCTGTCCCTGTTTGTCATGCCGACCGGCAGCTATGTTGTCACTCCAATCCGTCAGACCTTTCTTTACTTCTTTGTCTGGTTGGTCATGTTCCCTGATCAGACAGTTAATCATAAAATGTAAAATCATGTTCTTAACCTCCACCTTTCTTTGTTCCATGGCCTCTTCTATACTCTCGGGTCCCTCCCCCGTTCTAATGAAATGGTATATTTTATCCAGGTGTTCCTTCATGCCTGGTAATGTGATCAAATAGTCGACGGCATGTCTTAATCTTAGTGAAAACACGGGCATTGCACCCTCTCCTGGTACTGGATCGTATATACAACGTGGGATCATTACACCTACATACTTAAATGGTGTTTATGTCATTTGTGGCGTTCGTGGTGGCCGTAGCCCTAGCGGTGTTCATGTCGTTGGCGGTGTTCTTGGCGTTGTCGGTGGCCCCCCTCCCACTGCCCCGGCACCTACGTCGTCTTTCACAACCTGCGGAAGCTGCAACTGTAGGAGCTGATCCTGTGATGGGGGCGGAGGGAATTCTGCGTTTACATAGTCCGGTGCGGGCTCTTCTAGATAGGAGGAAATAAAAGCTTCAGAGGCTGTCGGCTTCTGTCTACGTACTCTAAAGGGTACTGGTGGTGGCGTATGCGACCTATGGTATTTTTCTGAAGGGGTCACTTTAGCTAGTTCTTCTGAAAGGACGGGATAAATACCTGCAACGAGGGCATTTCTTTCTCTATCAGCTTGTTCTGCCTTGACCCGTTCCCCCTCCTCCCGCAGTTCTTTTTCTCTGGCTTTTTCCGATGCTTGTTTACTTCTCTCTGCTTGGTGGAATTCTTTCTCTGCTCTCCTATGTGCTTCTTTACGCCATAACTCAATGGCATCTTTCTGGGACGGTCTTACTTTCCTTTTCCATAGCGCTTCCTCTACTTTCATAATGCATTCAGAATCCCATGTTCCTGAAGCAGGCCATCTGTACTTCTCCTCTAAATCCTTCGTGTAATCCACCCACAAGTCTAAAAACAATATGGCATCTAGCCCGTGTTTCTGGTACATAAAATGACCAGGTGTGTCTCTAGGTGGGGCGGGAACTGACTCTTCGAGTATCCCTTTCCTGGTCCCTATCTGACGTAATTTCGAAAACAGTGGCATGTTGAAACGAACGTAATGAAAACACAATATACACAAAAAATAGACTAACTGAAACAACCATTCACACTACAACACTAAAACATTAAAAACAGAAACATAAACTTGAAAACCGTTGACTTTATGCACTGGAATACAGTACAACCATACCGGTCTCACAAGGAGACACGTCTTTACCGTGCCCACCGAAATGGACCCGTCTTTACCGTGCCTGTGTGACCAGACACGTCTTTACCGAGCTCAAATAAATGAACCCGTCTTGAACTATATGCGTTCCCAATAACGGTACTCACCGGGAAGCAGAACTTGAAGGTCTCGGAAACTCGATACTGCGTGACTGCGGTGCTGCGCATGCGCCTCGGAACAGGTGGGCCTCTGGATACCTCGGACCTTGCTCTCTCACGGCTTGGGCTCTGGTTGGGATGATCCGCAATCCTCACCGCCTCATGTGGATGCCTGGTCACAGTCCGTCTCCTCCGTGGGCCTGAGGGAGTAAGCAGGAAGTCCCGCTGTCGTGTACACTTTGGAAGTCCGTCACTGCTGTAGAAGGGGGCAAGGGCTGGACCTACATCGCCGGCACGTGGGGAAGGGGACTAGTCCCTATTCGGGCGCCAGATTATGTGGTAAATAAAATATTACCCTGTCGGAATTTCTATACTTAAACAAAAGGTCATGCATATAATGAGAGGCAGAGTCCGTGGTGTCCGATTCAAAAGGGCTTTATTTCAGTAACTCGAGTTAAGGGAGAATCGGGTTCCATCACCACTAAGGTTCATGAAGGGTCTTCTAAACTTTATTCACAGAGTACATTATTTATACATTAAACATACATTAACTTGCATAGAGAAGGCGGAGCGCTCAAGTCGGAGCAAGCGAAAGAGAGAGATAAGAGCACATGGGCGGGCAAAAGGGCGCGTAAGAAGGCGTAAACGTGGGCGTTCACTTGAGGAGTCATAGGTGAGTCATAGGTGGGTGGATACATGGAGGGGGTCTGCGTGGTCAGCTGGAACCTTTACCCTACTTGTGTGCGCCACTTGGTCATGACGTACAATTGACGTGTAACTGGGGGAAGCTGGGGGGAGCTGACTTTCGTTCTAGTAGAGAAGCCTTGAGTGTCAGGACGACCTGCACGCCTGGTATTATCTGGTATCTTAAGTTTGGAGGATGTATTATCTGAAGTAAAGGTCGCTCGAGCAAAGGTTGCTCATCACTAAGAGCCAGTGTGTGCATATATTTCTTTGTGCATTGCGTGGGGGCCATGGGCCTTCTATGGATGCGAGCTCTGTAAATCACTTAAACGGAGACAGAAAGGCTGGGCTCTATCTCTGTGGACGGGTTCTGTTTACCTTCTTCGCTAGGCAGGGATGTGTTTCTGTGGAGCAGAGCAGATAACTGTAAGCAAAATACTGTCTTGGCAGGCCGGACTGGGCCCCTCTCGGCTGAGCAGAAAGTATGCGAGAGTTCAGGGATACATAGCTGAGCTGCAGCTTTCAGAGTGTCTGGAGGCATGGAGCCTGAATTCAGGTCCTGGCTCGGCTGAGCCACAAAACGGGTTCATCTCGACTTTTAAACGTGCACCATGCAAATACATGGGCAACATAGGCCTCAGCACTTTCATTAACGTTTCTTTCATGGAAGGCTTGGTAACTGACACTCTAACATGGGACGGAAATGCAGAGGCATTATTATTACAGGCATGAGAGGGAAAGTGCATGGGTGACATGAACATACACTAAACGTGGGGTACATGCAGGGGACACATTGGCTACGCAAAATTTTCTATTTCCTCAATTGTCCTGACAAGATGGTTGACATGTGATGGAGCTAAAGAGGCCTTTTCCTGGGTGTTGCTTGTCTTCTTCTGTGTTTAAGAATAATGGCACAGATAAAATACTCACTGCCACTGCAAACATGATGTGTTCATTATCAAATACTAACAATAATTCTGGTAACATTATCTCCTGTCTACATATTGTACATCATCCCCCAAATCTGACTATCCTTCATGAAGAGGTGGCCGAAGGGCGAGAGCTTCGGCACTGAGGAAGTAGGGGCCAGATGTGCTGTTCCTAAGAGCAGTGAGTAGGAATGTGATTTACCTCATGATTGAGGTAGGTCGCAAACTGCAACTCACAATGATTAGAGGCCATCACAGGGATGGTGGCCTGTTGTGGACAGGAGAGCACCATCCCTGCGATTGTCTTTTTAATACAGCAATATATTATTAATGCAGCCTGTATTCTTTAAAGGAGACAGAACTGTGTTTAAAAAGAGCAGTTCTCTGTTCTTTTATTTACTTGTGATATGGCCGTGATCCCCTGGACTACTGCCTACTCTTTAACAAACTTCTTTTTACCATTTCTGACTCTGAAAATGCGCTTAGTGCATAAAAAAGGTGCTTAAAAAAGCAGCATGTGCATGTGTTGTAATCTTACTAATTCTCATGTAAAGTGCTATGATGCCCTTGGGCCAAGTTTGCGCTTTATACAACTGCACAAAAAATAACAATAATGAAGTTCACGTCCTCACCCCCATGGTTAACACACACTCTTCCAGCCCTACATCCACAGCTGCCTGTGTAATGTACAGTGAGTAGATATGTAGCCTATTAACGCATACTTTAATTAATCCTTTGTTGAGTGACTCAAAGACTTAAGATCCTTGAAAGTCTCGCTTTGTATTGACCCACCTGCCCAAAAAGTCCCTCTGTTTAGAGTTTCTTTACTGAATGTTACGGCTGGATCAAGATAGGACATAAAGAAAAACAACGATTTATGGCCATTTGGGTGCGCCCAGCAAATCTGGAAATGTGCAAAATGGACTGTATTCACACAAGTTCTGTTGTGTAGATACACATGAGCTCTGGTGCTAAAGATATCCAGTGGGCACACCTAGGGAGCAGATTCCTTGCACTTATCACTGCTGTCTTAATGACCTCAAAATGCTGCTAACCAACCTTCTGATTGGGCTGGGCTAGACTATTCACAAAAATACCAAAACGCATTCATTTATTAGAATGATCAAATAATATGCAAGTAATCACCTCAGTAAATTTGCATTCTACATATTCCAGGGCACACCTCATCATGAACAGATGTTGTGACATCTGCGCCAGTTGAACATGTTGTTACACCCAGGTAGGCCCACTTCAGGAAGGGCTCATGACTATCTTAAGTGTAGAGGAGTAAGGTGGTGTAGTGGTGAACTTCTGCGGACTCCCTGATGCCAACTTGCAGCACTGCCCTACGTCAAAGTGAAGGGGCAGGATGCATTACATTTATCCAATATAAACCATTCCTGTCCTTTCCCCCAGTGCTGGTCTCTTTTCAGCAGCCTACCGCCAAAGCAGAAAGGACCACATTCCTGTACAACAACAATCCTAGCAGGCTTTATCCTCTTTGTATGTGTACTTGCAGAATGCAGCACACATGAAAAGACGAAGAAAGTAGGGGTGGGCGGAATTTGCGTAGTCGTGCCATGCAAAGCTCCCGAAAACAGTGAAAAATCTCAGCGAGCACACAGAAATTTCACTAACACGCAAAATTGCTTGTTCGCAATGATTTTTTCCTGTTTGCGAATGTTGTTTTCGTGCTCAGGGGAAATATCTTGCAAACACACATTTTGAGAACGGGAACAAGCAAAGAATTCCGCAAAGCCACAGAACGCAGAATTTTGGGCAATTTCACATTATACGTGGAACGTAAAATTACCCAAATTCTGCAAATTCACCTGGCGGAACAGAATTTACCGCCCAGGCCAGGAAAAAGGTAGAAGAAATGAATTTATTTCTCCTTGTTTTGCCTCCACTAGGGAGGCATAAGCAGTTGGCACATACTTACACACTGCTCACCCTGCACACTTACACCCTGCTGGCCCTGGACACCCACATACTGCTCACCCTGCATACTCACACACCCTGCACACTCACACAATGCTGACCCTGGACACCCACATACTGATCATCCTGCATAGTCACATACTGATCACCCTGCATAGTCACATACTGATCACCCTGCATACTTAAACACTGCTCACCCTACATACTCACACTCTGCTCACCTGACCTGACCTGGTCTGTGCTGGTCGCTCCACCCGCCGCGCGGCCCACCTGCATGTGCCCAGTCCCCGTTTGCCGCCGACACTGCCGCCACTGCCGCCACTGCCAGTAACTGTTTCTGCCTTACTTGTATTGTGCCAGCATTCTGTTTTTTCTCCCGCTGTTGTGCCCGGATCGTCATTGTTGTGCCCCTGACTGTTTGTCTGCTATCGCCGTTTTTTTACCGCTGTTGTGCCCCTGTTTGTCACTGTTATGCCCCTGATTGTATTTTCTGCTCTCACCGTTCTCCCGCTGCTCCACCCCGCTCCCCATTCCCTGCCGCTGCTCCCCCGCGGCCCCATCCCCGTTTCCTTCAGCCTCACACTTCGCATCACTCCCCTCCCGACTCGCCACCCCGCTCCCGCCTCCCAGCTGCTCCTCCCTCGCTCCACCCCCCACTCCCCATTTATGGCAGAGTCTGCACGTACGCTCAGCGGGTGCGCCGAAGGCAAGCCCGTCTGCGCCCGCCCGCGCCTGGCCCATGCCCAGCACCAGGACCCCTGGCCCACGCAGGCGCCAGCCCACCCGCCGGACCTACGACGTAGCCACCCTCAACGCACTCAACACCGGCCGGATCCCAGGCTGCCACCGAGCCACCTCAGGACGCGCCCACGGACCCTTCACCTGCCAATCCTGCAAGTTCTCCTGCATCCGGACCTGCACCGCACCCGCCAAGCCGAGCACCAGCAGCAACCACCTGAAGTGCATCCTGCTCAACACCCGCTCCATCCACAGACACGCCATCAAACTCTGGAACCTCCTCGACTCCACATCTTCAGACTTCGCCTTCCTCACGGAAACCTGGATGAACGCCTCCTCAACGCCGACATCGCCATCGCCATCCAAGACGGATACAAGATCACCCGGAGGGACCGCGTAAACCAGACAGGAGGAGGCATCCCCATCGTCCACAGGAACACCATCCGCTTCACGACCAACACCAACGACACCCTCACACCTGCACTTCCAGATACACACCGAACCCAAGACCACCCTCAGAGGCACCCTCATCTACAGACCGCCGGGACCACGTACACAATTCAGCGAAGACATCGCCGACTTCATCAGCCTGCACGCCCTCTCCTCTGCTGACTACATCCTCCTAGGGGACCTCAACTTCCACCTGGAGAACAACAATGACAGAAACACCACCACCCTGCTGGACAACCTCACCAACCTCGGACTCAAGCAACTGGTGACCACCCCCACCCACTACGCCGGCAGCACGCTTGACCCCGTCTTCTCCTCCAGCAAGGACATCTCCTTCAGCCACGCCACCGGATTCCACTGGACAGACCACAGCTGCGTCCACTTCAGCTTCAGAAGGACCATGCTCCACCACCACCCGCAACAGGTTCCCCACAGAAGCTGGAACAAGATCACCATCGACCAGCTTGCCACATCCCTCAGCCAGAACCCTCCCGCCAGCTGAGCAAACCCCAACCAAGCCGCCAACAACCTCACCAGGTGGATAAGCAACTGCGCAGATGACCTCGCTCCACTGAAGACCCCCTCCCCCACCCCCCCCATCAGACCTGGCAACAAGAAAGCATCCTGGTTCACTGACAAACTCAAGAGCTCTAAGATTAACTGCCAAGCCCTCGAGAAAGCCTGGCGCAGAGACCCGACAACAGACAACATGACCACCCTCAAACACGCCACCCGAAAACACCAACAGCTGATCCACGCCACCAAGAAAACCGCATTCAAGGAACAACTAGACAACAATGCCCACAACAGCAAGGAACTCTTTAACATTGTCAAAGAGCTCTCGAACCCTAGTACCGGAAACAACGACATCACCCCATCGCAAGACCTCTGCAACTCGCTCGCCTCGTTCTTCCACAGCAAGATCGCAGATATACACAACAATATCAGCACACAGCCGACGCACCCTACGACCGCACCAACGCCCCCCACCACCACCCTCCGCGCCTGGACCCCGATCAACACCGAAGACACCATCCGCACGATGAACTCCACCCATCCGGATCACCAACCGACCCCTGCCCTCACCACGTCTACAACAAGGCCGACTCCATCATCGCACCCCATCTCCCGGACATCATCAACGCCTCCTTCGACACCTCTACCTTCCCAGAGAGCTGGTAGCACGCCAAACTCAGTGCCCTACTGAAGAAACCATCAGCGGACCCCCACCGACCTCAAAAACTACCGCCCCATCTCGCTCCTTCCTTTTCCTCCCAAAGTCATCAAGAAGACCGTCAACAGGTAGATGGCCGCCTTCCTCGAGACGAATGGTTCCCTTGACCACTCGCAGCGGTTTCAGAGCAAATCACAGCACCGAGACTGCCCTCATCACAGCCACCGACGACATCCGAGCCCTGCTCAACAACGGGGAAACAGCGGCACTAATCCTCCTAGACCTCTCCGCAGCATTTGACATGGTCTACCACCGCACCCTAGTGCAGCGCCTCAGCAACATTGGAATCCAGGAGAAGGCACTGGAGTGGATCATCTCCTTCCTCGCCGGAAGAACCCAGAGAGTCCGCCTCCCCCCGTTCAGATCAGAGGCCACCGAAGTCATCTGCGGCGTACCACAAGGATCATCGCTTAGCCCCACGCTGTTCAACATCTACATGAGCCCCCTGGCGGCCATCGCACGCCAACACAACCTTAACATCATCTCCTACGCTGACGATACCCAGCTGATCCTCTCCCTCACCAACGACCCACAACCGCCAGAACCAACGTACACGAAGGGATGAAAGATGTAGCCGAGTGGATGATGAACAGCCGCCTGAAACTGAACTCGGATAAGACGGAAGTCCTCATCCTGGGATCATCACCCTCCTCTGGTGGCCCCCTGCCCTGGGCAGCGCACCCAAACCAACGGACCACGCACGCAACCTGGGCTTCATCCTGGACTCCTCCCTCTCGATGACCAGACAAGTCAACGCCGTCTCCTCGTCATGCTTCAACATCCTACGGGTGCTACGGAAGATCTTCCGGTGGATCCCCACCGAAACCAGGAAGACGGTCACCCAGGCACTCGTCACCAGCGGACTGGACTACGGTAACTCCCTCTACGCCGGAACCACAGCCAAAGTTCAGAAAAGATTCCAGCGCATTCAGAACGCCTCAGCACGACTCATCCTGGACATCCCCCGACACAGCCACATCTCCGGACACCTGAGAGACCTGCACTGGCTCCCCATCAGCAAGAGAATCAGATTCCGACTCCTCACCCACGCACACAAAGCTCTCCACAACCAAGGCCCCAGATACCTCAATGACCGCCTGACCTTCTATACTCCCACCCGCCAGCTACGATCGACCAGCCACGCCCTCGCCGCCGTTCCCCACATCAGAAAAGCTACAACGGGAGGAAGATCCTTCTCCTGCCTGGCGGCCAAGACGTGGAACTCCCTCCCCATCCACCTCCGCCTGAACCAAGACCACCTCTCCTTCAGGAAGCAACTCAAGACCTGGCTGTTCGAGCAGTAGCGGACCAACTCATCCCCCCCCCCCCCCCAGCACCTTGAGACCCTCCGGGTGAGTAGCGCGCTATACAAATGCTTTGATTGATTGATTGAATACTCACACACTTCTCACTCTGCACACTCACACACCATGCCACAGTGGCATCACTTAGTCTCCATGCACCTGAATTCCAAAAAACAAACCTTACCTTCGGTAATGTAACTGCCATTTTGTAAAGGGCTCCAATACCTTTGGTCAGTCGAGTTTGTGCTCTCTAAAAATGCCACAAAAATGAATCTGACCTTGTGTAATGTAACTAGACCTCATTTAAAGTGCTCCAAAACCTTTGGATCACTCGAGTTGATATTATTTAAACAAGTGTCAGAGAAAATGCAACAGGAGTTGCCCAAGCCTTGCCCTTAACTGAGCTGAACTTTCCTTTTCCTGAGCGTGTCTTGGACTTAACCGGGGTATAATTTGTGTGTAGAACATCAGAATGGGGGCTTGGTGAAGATGGTGGAGTACCCTTCATTTTTCTTGCTGGAGGTATAGAAGCCAATGAATGTAAAAGACGAGGTTCTTGCTCAGCAGGAAGGTCAACCTCATGTTCAGCTCCTATTTCAATAAGATCCATCGATGGCTGCGGCTGTTGTCCACTTTTCAGAAATGAAAGGGCACTACTTTGGGAAAGAGTCAAATTCAACTCAATGTCACTGCTCAATGGTGTTAACATGATTACAGTGGTTGCTTCGCTGAGAGACATGGGCTTGGGCTTTGGTTGGGGTAGTGCCATTTATTAAGGAGTTCTGCTCCCAGCTTGCTCTCTGGAGGCCGGTGTGGCAGGCACACATTTGCCAAAAAAGGTTCTGGCTGACATGCCAGTGGCAGAAAGTGCTTCCTCTCGTGCCCACTGACCATTTACTTGGCATCACCCTTCTTTGGGGCCATCTTGAAGCTGTCAGTTGGCAGTGGCACTTAGCTGCACAAGTGGAAGAGAATAAAAGACTCATGTGACTGCACTGCAGCTGTTGTCTCTTGTGCAGCTAAAAGCAAACAAGCAGACGTGACAGGATTTATTGACAGATTATATTTTGCAACTAAAAGCAAACAAGCAAGAAAAACATTTAGTGAAACTTGGCATTGTTGCATTTTAAATTCCAGACAACATAATTAATTTGGTAATTTAAGTTATCATTGTTATCCTAAATATTAAACAAAAGTGCATTCCAAAGTCAAACCACACCAACAGAACCTAATATTTAATTTCCAATCAGGATAACAGCATTCAGATGTAACTTATTTCTTTGTTTGCGGTGCATGCATCTGAAGGAGACACCTGTGGCAGTCAGGGAGGTGTAGGGGAAAATGGAATAATCCTTAAGAAATGAATGCTGGTGTGTGTTCTGCACCTATTGCAGGCACGGTGTCCAGGAGAAAATCGAATAATCCTTAAAAAATGTATGTTACTGTGTGCCTATGACATATAGCTGGTGAATGGATCGTAAAAAATGTTTTAAAAAAAAACTTTTTTTAAATTAGTAAATTAAAAGTAAAAAGTAAAAAAATTAAAAGAACAAAGTAAGTAAAAAATAAAAATAAAAAAATAAAATAAATTAACAATAATGAAATACTGTTGTTCTTTGGGACAATGAGAAACCCATTGTAAGCCAAGGGGGTGCAGGAGAAAACTGTTAAACAAATGTAATATAAAACTGTTAATAAATATATAAATATTACACAATGATCCTCAAGCAAAATATTAAACTGACATCAAGGAAAAGTACAAAATTTACAAAAACAAAAAAAGACAGAACCCTCTCCTATCAACCTCTCTTTGCTAACTGGGTCCAAATTGAGGAAGAATGTTGGGCCAAAAACAATGGGCTGGGATGCAAGCCTGAGCAATTGTCAGTGGTAAAGATTAATTGTAGTATTTTATCCATCACTTTTGTGTTGTTGCATTACACTATAAGAAGGCGAAACTCTATAGACGAATAAGTAAAGAAGTACATAAGTCTTCTGGACAACAGAAAGCCTCTCAAAACCAACTGGAATTGGAATAATGATGGGAATGAGTGTTGTTTGGCAATTGAATGGCAAGTGCGCCGCATCCCTGGAGGTGTTTACACAGGGGTAACCATGCCACATTTTTGGCAGACTTCAAAGTCCAGGAGCCTCCACTTCACGCCACCTGAGGTGCATCAGTTCCTCCTGGCAGCCCCTAATTTTTACACCTCGTGGCACCCGCTCCGCAGGTGCCGCATCGCTGGAGGTATTTGAACGGGGGTAACCTTGCCGCATTTTCAATGGACTTCAAAGTCCAGGAGCCTCCACTTCACGCCACCTGAGGCGCATCTGATCCTCCTGCCAGGCTCTATTTTACACCTCGCAGCACCCGCTCCTCGGGCGCCGCATCGCTGGAGGTGTTTACACGGGCATAACCTTGCCGCATTTTCAACGGACTTCAAAGTCCAGGAGCCTCTACTTCACGCCACCTGAGGCGCATCAGTTCCTCCTGCCAGCCCCTATTTTACACCGCGCGGCACCCGCTCCACGGAACACTGCGCGGGCGCGTTCGAGACAGGGAGAGGTTGGGCTGCCCCCCCCCCCTACGGCTCTCGATACCAACGGTTGACCCGCCTTTCCAGTAAGTGGATTTAAAGACGAATATCTGAGTCAACTTTAATTTTCCTTTTTCTTATATTATTGCTAATTAAATTGAACCAAAATGGCAGCACGTGAGGGGAGAGGGAGGAAAGCAGCTGGAATTTGGTATGTTGCGGGAACCCTTGACCAATTCATAATGAGGGCTACATCTGTGCTTGCCCATGAGATCGCTAACACGGAGCTACGTCTCTCTATGGACCCTGTGTTCTCAAAACGATCATCCCTGGGGGGTATTATGAATGCTTGCTAGCCAGAAAGATACTGTCAGTCTGCTCCCGACATTGGCTCCCAGACTGAGAATATAAGTCTACAGCAAATGTTAGCATCCCCTCACATTGATGGAAATCCTTTGAATTCCACATCACTGCCACGCAGCGCATTGCCAATTTTCCTAAGAGTATGGTTATGTGCACGGCAGAAGTCCACAAAGAGCCCTTACAATCTATGGAACACACGCAGGGGGTTGCTTCTAAGAGAAAACAAGGAGGCACACAAGGGAAAGAAGTCCAAGATCTCCAAATCAAGTAAACAGAGAGCCGCCAAATACAGACCATCCAACTACTGAAGTCTCACAGGAAACTCTGTCTGAAGTAAATGCCATGAATGTGGACGAAACTGTAACTGGACTACCGCAGACTGAGGAGTGTACTGGCTAAAAATAGGTGCTCTCATAACATCCTCTTTGGAGCCCATAATGAAAAGACTTTTAATAATTGAGAACAGGCTTGAGAAATCGGAATGACTGATATTGTTCACTTTGGGAGGCATTGAAAATGAGTCGGTGAGGGAGGGAGAAAGGGATCCTGCAGCCTGCCCCATCATCATTGTGTCACCAACTGTGGGTCCAGCTGTGCAACCAGTGGGCCCCAATAAGTTAAGGGGCGGAATAGTGAGTGGTGGAAACATAGTTCCCCTAGAGACACATGGGGCAATCCGTAGTAATGACAGGGATGGGAACAAGGCAAAGAATTTGTATCCCCACCTAGACGTACCCCCAGATTGTACACCTTACGTTGCTGTTTTGACTGGTGTTCCTGAATTGGAACACAGTAAAGTTGAATCCTATGACCAACTAAAAAATAGGACAACACACTGGCTAAATAATAATAGACCACTGCCCTGAGATGTACAGTGTAAGATTCTTTTTGTGAGGAGAGTGAGTTGGGTAGGATGCGGGACAAAAAATACAACAGGAGACTGTATTGTTATTAATTTTAACGATCCTAACGCGGCAAACCACGTCTGCTGGGGCTTTGGAACACATCCTCGATCCTCTATCCAGGCTTGGAATTTAAGCTAATTTTATACTCCACCAGATTATATGCCTAATTCTGGGCATTATGAGTGCCATAGGGATGTATCTCCCCAGGTGCTCCTTAAGGTAAACTGGAGCCTGTCCATGAAGGACCTAAAGGGCAATGCAGAGGCCCTTGAACCTGGCTCATTGTTTGACGGAGAGCCAATGTCGCTGTTAAATAGAGGTGTGGTCCATGCTTGTCTAAGGAGCTTGAAGATCAGCCTGGCTGCACCATTCATAGCTACTTGCAGCTTGCCTAACAGCTATTCAGGAAGTTCAATATATAGCGCATTGCCGTAATCCAGGCGGGACATAATCAATGCAGCCACCACCGTCCTCATCTGTCTCAGGAGGCCAACGCAGGTCCCAACCACAGTGGACACTTGATTTGAGAATGTGAGCTTGTAGTCTATTTTATTGCCTAGGCTTCTTACGACTGGAGCTGGAGTAGGTGTGGCACCCAACTCCCGTGGCCAAAAGAGGTCAGTTCATGGGTTGCTTCCTGTGGTGATGGCTAGGACCTTGGTTTTGTCTGGATTGGCTTTGAGTGAATTAGCTGTCATCTAGTTGACAATGTATCTGAGGATATTTTGCATGTGTAAGTGGACTTGTGAGGTATTGTTAAGTTGAAGGATTAATTGTGTGTCATCCGCTTAGTTGAACACCTTGCAGTCCATGTGGGCCAGGGTCACCACCAACGGCCTGAGATAGATGTTGAACGGAAGCAGAGATAGTGTCGACTTCTGTGGGACTCTGTAGGTTAATGCCCCATTATTAGACATGCAGACACTCATCAGGATCCTTTGAGACGGGCTGTCAGGAATGAGGAGATACACTGATATACCACCCCACGATGCCCATGTCCATGACTCGGGCTAGGAGTTTGCTGGTGTTGATCGTATCAAACGCAGCCATGAGGTCTAGTAGAAACAAGGCACACAGCTTCCAGCTGTCGGCCATGAGCCTGAGTTCATCCAACAACAGCATCATCACCAGCTCTGTTCTGTGGAGGGCCCTGAATCCTGCCTGCCGAACATCGAGTAGCTGATATTTCTCAAATAATATAGATAGGGTTTTAAGGACATGCTGTTACAGTATTTTAGTGAAAAAAGAAGATGGGATATAGGCCTATAATTCTTCAGGTTAGCAACGTCTGCCCCGTCTTTTTCAGTCAGGGGGTTACTCTGGCTTCCCTAAAGTTACTCTGGACCCTCCCAGTTTCCAGAGATAAATTTAACTGAGCGAGGATCTCTCCCTCTATTACTGGTAGAGCCATGTTGAATACCCTTGAAGGGCATGGGTCCGCTGGTGAGCCTGACTAAATTTGAGCCGTAATGTGGGACAAGGAGTCATGGTCTAGCTTCAGAAAGGAGGCGAAATGCTCCCCAAAGGCACATTGTGGTTCATTCATAACCAGGGGACTATGGCTAATGGGGGTCTTATGTATGAAAGTTAGGATGTCCCTTTATTTATCCAGGAAACAGGTCAGGAACCTGTTACAGTGCTCTGGGTTAGCGACTGTTTCCTGCACCTGCTTTTGGCTGAGTTCCTTCAGACTACTAAAGGTTTATTTTTGCTTGTTATCCACCTCCATGATCCTGGCCTCGTAGTACTTGGTCTTTCTTGCCATAATGGCTTTTTTGTTTGTACCTCTGAGTCATATGACTTACGGAACCGCCTTTCGTGTTGGCAGAGGGTCCATTTCTATCACCTTAGTTCCTCTGTGAACCAGGGGGCTCCCTTGCCCTTATTCCTCACTCTTTCCCTGTGAGCGGGTGCCACTCAATTGATATCTGCTCTCAACTGGTTGATGAGGGATTCACTCTTGTCCTCAAGATCTTCTGGCTGTAATCTCCTCAGCGAGTTACCATGCAGAGCATCCCCTAGGCTGTCTGCCTCAATTGTGCTCCATTGTCTTACCACACTCAATTCTGGGGGGGGGGGCTGCATGGAGCGCCTAGCCTGGGGGATCCGGAGCCTGATCAGGCAGTGGTCCAACCAGCTACAGGGTCTGATGTCTGTCAGCCTAACCGGTGGCTGAGTGGTTCAGATGAGATCCAGGTTATGTACCTTCTCCTGGGAGGGAGTATCCACAAGCTACTGCAGCCCCATTGTGGCCATTGTTTCCTCTAACCGACTGGGTATCTGGTCCCAGTGGTAGTTGAAGGCCCCCCACACTAGGAGTTGTTGGTACCGCAAGCGTAGGTCGGAGACCATTACAGTGAGAAGGTTGTTAAATAGGGGGGGATGGTACACCACCATTATTGCCAGGTACAAGGACTTGGAGTATACTTCTTACACTAAAATGTTGGCACTCTTTAAGCTCCGGCAAGCTTTTCTACTACTAGCTGTTTGTTATAGAGTAGCGCTACCCCCCTCTTTTCCCATCCTGTCTATTGTACCATAGGGCATTGAAGTCTATGGGTAGGGCTTCTACTAGGTGTGAGCGGGAAATCCGTTACGCTCGCGAATTTTGCGGATTTTTGGGAAAATCCGTAAAAAAAAATTCCCGAACGTAACGGGTTCAAAAGTTTAACCCCCACTCATGCAACTATTTTACAATGGCGCCAGCAAGCTGCCAGCGCCGTTGTAAAATAGTTACAAAGTTAGCTTGCACAGGAACCACTAGATAAAACGAAGGAGGTGCTGCTTTATTTTATCTAAGTGCTTCCTGTGCAAGCTAACTTTGTAACTATTTTACAACGGCGCTGGCAGCTTGCTGGCGCCATTGTAAAATAGTTGCATGGCTGGGCACAGGTCTGCAGCTCACTCAAGGGACCCCTGCGCCCTTCGGGGCGATTGCATAGTAACACACACATGGTCGCTCGTACTAGTTGATGCTCAAATTCAGTGACTCATTCATTAGCCCAAAAACAATCGTGAGCGTCGTCGAGGCTGGACAGGTGTGCCTTCTTCCCAAATCTACCGTGGAAAATCAGCTGTGATGCTGGATAGGCTTTGCATCCTTGACTTTCACGAGCGCAATACCGGTGCTGTTCCTGTGACCAGGAGCTTCTTTCTCTTCATCTGCTGAACTGATCTTTCTCTGACCTTTTATTCACACAAGAGGCACATACCCTACTGGGCACATTGTGTTCGCACGGGTTTCTGCAAGTTCGCACGCGTTTTGTACAATTTCGCAATTTGGGAAATTGTACAAAACCCTCGCGAACTTGCAGAAACCCGTGCGAACATAAAAAAAAAAAAAAAAATCCGCGCGGATTCGCGGATTTTGCGGATTTTCGCAATCCGCAAATTCGCAAATCCGCAAATTCGCGGATTGCCAATCCGGAAAATCCGCTCATGCCTAGCTTCTACAATATCTGGACATGAGCCGTCATCAAGGCAGGTTTCTGTGACTGCTAGGATGTCAGGAGCTTCTCCCTGAAAGAGAGTGAAAATCTCTAAACTATCAGCCAGATTCATCAAGTGAAATGCGCTCGCAAAAGGGCCAGATTCTGAGAATCTGGCCCTTTGCGAGTGCAATTTTTGCATTTGGGATTCATCATCCCAAATGCAAAAATCGCTAATAAAGAATTCGCAAATTTGCGAGGATTAGCATTCAAGGAATCTCAATTAGAGATTCCTTAAATGCTATTCAAGAAACATTTAAAAATTGTGAGTTTGCAATTTAGGACCGCTATTTACCACAAAGTCAAACCTCGTGGTAAATAGCGAAAACTTAGAAAAATGCATTTAAATGCATTTTTCTAAGTTGCATGTTACACACACACGTGTCCTTTGGACATGTGTGTGCACAACATCAGTGTGAATTCACATTTCAGGGGTGCTACAGGGTGTCCTTTGGACACCCCTGCACCCTTGAAATCGCATCCTTATTTGCGATTAGCAAATTGCTACTCGCAAATAAGGAATAACTCGCCATTCATTCCTATGGGCCTTTAGGCCCATAGGAATGAATGGGGAGTTATTCCTTATTTGCGAGTAGCAATTTGCTAATCGCAAATAAGGAATGTGTAGGAATCGCAATTTATTTAGCGATTCCTACATGAATCCCGTTTTGCAAGTCCTTAAAAGCGATTCCTTAATAATCGCTACTCGCAAAACGGGACTATGATGAATCTGGCTGTATGTTTCTGGGGGGAGTGTGTGTTGAGTACTACTGCCCTTAAATCCATGAGGTTTCCTCACTCCATGCCCTTAGGTATATGGGGCTGGGTGGCCTACTCTCTCCTCTCCCCTGTGAAGTAAGCACATTCTCGGCTAAAAGAATGCCTTCTACCTGCTTCTCCAGGGGGTGATCCCTGTGCTCTACTGCCTGCAACTCATCCTCCAAGTAGGATTGAATTTGACCAGGGGTCCTGCCTACTTGTCCCATTCGGGTGCGGACAGATACAGATGGGCTTGTCTTAGGCGCATCTTCAGTGCGCTAGTACTTTGTCCACTCCTGCCTGGCACATATGCACTCCTTCGCCCCTCCCCACCAATCAGCCCTGCTGAGCAGCAGCTGTGGTCCCTGCAGCCACTAGACCGTGTTGAGGTGGAGGCAGTGGTGTAAGATGGTGCTCTGAATTAAAATTCAAACAGGTTTGTGCCTACAATTCAACCAGATTTGAATCACAGTTCTAGATAAAACAAAGTGTACAGTTAAAAAAAGAATTTCTGAACAGATATTAAAAAATCACAGCTTTACTGCACATGTCTCCACCACCTGGAGTAGTTAAATCGTGTCTCTCATTATGCACTATGGAGTGCATGTAGTCCCTCTCTATTGCTCTGCTAAATTAATGGAGGCATACTAGCTCAGCTAGCACCCTCATTGTACTCGTTAGCCATGCTTTGCTAAAATTGAAAATGATCTTATTCCGATGGCCCTGCACTTCTCCAAAATGTCTTTGTTGGAACGTCATCCTTTGCCCTGGGCACCCCCCAACTTTTTGCTGACTGGTACTGGTGGTAACTGACTCTGACTGACCCAGGGCTCTGCCTAGCCAGGTCCAGTGCCAGTGCTATGTGGAAAGAGACAATCTTCGAATACATTGAAAACACCTGCATACCGTTGGTTACACTATGTGTTTGGGTACCCCTATGATTTGCATGACCTACCCCATAAGGCCCAAGTATATAATAGGTCATCGTAGTTAAGAGGCCTGAAGCCCTTTCTGCATTTGCATATGTGCACTACTGAAGCCTAAGGTCAGTTTAAAAGTGGCTCTGTGTTGTAGGACTGCTTTTAAAAAGAATATTGTGCCAAATTCTACTTTTGGGTTTGGGGCACTTAATAATGGATAACTTACAATGGTTGTGCATATTATGTACCCCCGGGGTCTCCCCTAGGTGTCCCAGAGGTAGGGGGCCAAGTAGTTATAAGTAAGCATGGGCGAATTTTGCGAATCTCGCGTTCGCGAATTTTGCGGATTTGCGAACCCGCAATTCACAAAATCCGCGAATTCTCGCGAATTTGCGGATTTTTTTTTTGTGTTCGCGCGTGTTTCTGCCAGTTCGTGAGGGTTTTGTACAATTTCGCAAAACGCGAACTTACCTGTCGGGTCGCAAGTTTTGCGAACTTGTTGTTTCTACGTGTCCAGCCTGTTTGGGACACTCTTCTTCATCACTGCCACTCTCTGTCACCACTGGCACTCTCTGACTACTCATGCCACCCTCTGGCCCACCCATGCCACCCTCTGTTTCATCACAGCACCCTCTGGTTGTCCAGTCAGTGTACATTATTGTTGCAAAGCACACCTTCCCTGCCTCAAGTGACCTGAATTAATTTGGGGCTAATTAATGTGTCACAGAATATTTTTTTAGCTGGCACCTGCTTCCTTAGTGCTTCCTGATTAGTGATCTTTTGCACTTGCTAAGTGCTTTCATTGTTGCAAAATTAGTTACAACACCTGCCCTGCCTCAACTGACAATAATGAATTAGGGGCTGATTAATGGATTTGAACTTCCAGCCTGGCTCCTGCTTGTCTCCCTTAGCTGTAATTCAGGACCTTTGTGGCATATGTGTAACTATTCTGAGGTTCAGAGCTGGGTCACATAATAGTTGGAAGTAGGCAACTGAACTCTGGAGGGGCCTCTCAGGAAGCACTACAGGAAATGGCTACTAATGATGAGCCTGAACTTTTGAACCTGGTAAGTAGTTTCAGTTTTGCTAAGATCGTATTTCTGCAATTTAGTGCTTATTCGCGGGGCGCGAAGTTGTACTGGGAAGCCGCAAACTCACGCGAACAGCGCGAGCAAGCCATAAAATCCGCTGCTCGCGGATTTGCAGATTTTGCGGGAGATTCGCGAATCTCGCGGATTGCGAATTTACCGAAAATCCGCAAAATCCGCGAGCGAAACGGATTTTCCGCCCATGCTTAGTTATAAGGAGGATCCTTATAGAATCTCTTGGGGTTAAGTGAAATTGCAAATTGCACTCCCTAGTTTGTAATAAACTGCTGCCCAAAATCGACTTTGGTGCTAGGAGCACTGTGGAGGGAGGATCTGCAATAGTTTTGCATATTCAGAACCCCTAAAGTCTCCTCAGGTGTTCCAGGGGCGGGGTGCAGAAGATATATGCAGGGTACTTATAAAGTATGTTTTTATAAGCCCTGGTGCTGGAAAAATGGCCCAAGTCATTCTTCCCATTTGCAAATCCCATGCCACATAGGTTAACATGGCAAGAAGTTATTAACTAACAACTCTTGATAGGAGAAGGCTAGAGATACCATTCAAAGACTTCCCTGAAAAGTATTAATAAACTCAACATTATCATATTGTTGAATATCTCCTAAAATGTACAGACAAGAAGTTGTAAGACGTTCTTGTTTATAAGACAAGATCCAGCCTTCCATTGGTCTGTCCTGATTGGTCAGATTTAAGTGTATTAGCCAGGCTTCTTTGAAGAGGTGATAAAGAGCCCCTGCGGTTAATCATCTCTGCTGGTAGGGCAGTGCTTTGCCACACAGGAATGTCAGAGCATGGGGAGGAGTCGTAAACAATGGAATTCAAGGGAAGGGGACAACTCTGTTGCGTCCCGATTATGTGCCCTGATTTAGGCTTTACTAAAACATGCCCTTATATAGGCACAATTCACATTGCCTTTATTTTGGCATAACTTTCTCTGTCCTTATTTAGGCATGAGTCATGCACTCCAAATACAGGCATGGTCATTCACCTACATCCGTCCATCCCATAGGTCACAACTAAGTTCTTAAAAAAATAACCTTAAGCTCTAGGGATTTTCCCCAGTACAGATTCATTGACTTCTCTTAGAAACTCATTAAATATGCATGAACCATTATTCCCCAGGGTTCATTTCTAATGTCTTCCTCTGTCCAACATTACGTCAATGGAATCCAGCCATAGCACCATCTGGGTTTAAATATACCACCCTTTGCACATGCAAACCAGAGGAGACCTCTATTCCAGAGGAGCCTGTATTTCCCGGCCTGACACCCTGACCAGAGACGCTGTCATCTTGAATGCAGAGACTCCAGCTCGCAGTATTCTAACTTCCTTTGCAGGGTTTTAGAATTCGAGACCAGGAAAGAGATTCCACAACTCTCTCATTCTCAGGTATGGATATAACTAGAACCTAGAGCGATTCTTGGCATAACAAACTATAGCATACTATAGAATACCATCCTAGGGGAATATCGCACCTACTTCACAACCTGTCCTACACCTAGGTTAGGCAAATTGGGGTCGAAGAAGTTAGGGAGCATTCCATGAGTAATCGTACTTTTAGCAATACGTTTTTATGTATGCAAATGCATTTCATAAGTAGTGAACAATGCTAGAGCACTACCATTTCTTTGCGCTTGTAACACTGTGCATTTTATATATTGCATACTGTCATACGATTGGAGTAGCTCATATCTCTCACACGAGAAAAATGACTGTTCAATAAATACTTATTGAAACGCCCGTCTGTTATTTCTGTGTAACTCTGAGAAACTAAGCAGGCACGATTGGCTGAGCGAAACGTTATCTCATGTTTCCATGATTCTGAGGGATCAGGGTTGTCATGTTATGTGGTTGCCAGAAGCTATTCCCTTCTTGTCTTCAAGAAGTTTCTAGTGGCCCTGTGAGCTAGCTGGTACATGGTAAACAAGGTTAGCATACGCCAAACCTATAGTGTATGTTATCCAAAAGCACAGAGCCTATTTAGGGAAATAGGAACTACACTACATGGCACTGCCAATGTTTGGTAAGGCATTTATTTAAACATTAGATTCTGGGTAACTCAGTTGTGCTGTTCTCAGAGACCCCTACTCACAAACTCCAAAGACGTTTGGAGTTTGTAGGAACAAAGTCCACCACAGCTGAGTAGGAAACATCCTATGTATTAGCTGTTGGTTCTTATCAATATTGAAGGATGTAGTGTTCCAACATGTTGTGCACCTTATCTTGGTTTCCTTGAAACTAATTCCGTACTAAAAACAAAATGACTATGAATCCTGTAGACGCCAGGCAAGAACTCAAAACATGCAAGTTTCAAATGATAGAATTCACTTTTCGATGCCCTAATTACCTTATGATGACGTGCGAGTTAGCATCATATGACTAACTAATGCAGTTCGTATATGCACTTATGATGAATTCATATTCTTACTTATTGCTTATATTCACATGTATGCGTGACCATATTAGTTTCTTAGCTTAGCCTGTGTGCCACCATTTTGTGTAACTCTCTGTGCCTGCGGGCTCTGCTCGCTCATGCCCCTCCCGCAGGAATACAGAAATATACTAAGACAGCAGTTTTCGTTTCTCGGTTCACTGTGACCGAAACTAACACTTCTCGTTATCTGTAATGTTCTCATGCCCAGAGACGCCGAAGCCTAGCTCCATGGCCTTGAGCAGAGATAATAATGTATCCCTTGCAGGTGCAGATGCCTGCTGTATGAGAGCATTGTCCACTGGTCTGAGGCTCGGTAACTTTCCACAAGGGGCGTACCCCATTTACTGTATTGCATTATAATGTATTGCTGTGATGCAGAGAGTCAGTCCTCTCGTTCGCACTCCTAGGAGTGAGGTCGGACAGGGCCCTCTCATATGAGTGTTGTTTGGCCTAATAAAGACTTTTGTTTATACTTCTCCACTGTCCGGCTGACTTCCTATAAGGTAATTATAGGTGAGTGCTGTAAGTCACTCCTGTGGATTTGAGCCACGCTTAACAGATGGCGCCCGAATTGGGACCCCGCGATAAGTATCTTTCTCACCCGTAAGTGGGTAGCAGAAGACCGGGGACCCGCTGGTCGGCACGGTGGGCCCGGGATCCCATTTGATGCCGAGCTTGGTTCTCGCAGCGCTGCCCCACCCTGCTGATCGGGAGAGGTCCCGGTTCGGATCTTTCGCCGGGGTCCAGAAGGCGGAACTTGAAGCTGACCGTGTTGGTCCTGGCAGCCGGAGGTGGAGAACGGTAGAGGTCGGTGCCGCCTACGGAAGGTGAGTGGTCCACCTGTGATTGTTGCAAGAACGGGAGTGTTCCGAGAGACTAGGGTGTCTCCGATGGTTTGAGGAGCCGGTGTGCTCCTGGGGCTAGTGTGCTCCGGGGAACTCAGAGTACGAGTTGGTGCTCTGACAGACTTGACGGGGTTGGGGACGTATTTCGAGGTAATTGTTTGTAGCGATCCGACCGAATGGTACTGTGGTGAAGGCGTGGCTCATTGTGGGTAGACTCTGGTGCGCTTACCCTGAACTCCTAGTGTGGTGATTCAGTGGAGGTGTGATCCGGGTTTCCCGCGGTAAAGTGCGCAGCGATCCATAGTGCCGCACGGGTGGCGGATCTGTTCCCCGTCCTCAGAACAGTTAGCGTACTGTTCGGTCTGCGGTAGAGTCCAGGTTCCCCAGGACTTGGTCGACGGGCCTTGTCCCATTTGGTAACACGTGTTTGGAGATATTGTATATGTGTACGTGGTTCTCTGATGTCCGTCTACATGTTTGTGTGTGAATGAACTCGAGTTGTGATTCAAGATAAAGTAAAGATGCCGTGTTTTAGCAAGTTACGATGTTTTGGATGTTGTTGTCGACCCTCAGATACTAGACTGGCCGAGAGCCAACCTGCACCCCCTGAAGGGACACCGAGTTTTGATATGTATGTTAAACATGGACTGGTCCCGATTTTGTTTGGTACTTTGTGGCATCGGTACACTGCTGATAATGTGGATTTACAATGGCCTTTGACGGGTTCTTTTGATGAAGCTAAATTGGATTATTTGCAAGACAAACTGTTTGCTAGGCGTAGCCGCCAGAGTATGTTCGACTCTTTGCGAGTATGGCAGAAAGAGGCCAGGAAACGTAAGATGCGAGAGGAGAAAGAGGAGTATAAAAAGTCCACCCAGACTATGGCGCAGAAAGCGAGGGAACAGGTGGGGAATGAGAATGCACTACGCATGGAGCGCGCAGATAGACTTTGTAGGTTGAAGGAAAATAAAAGTTACGTAGTGAGAGAGGACGACCCAGACGAGATGGAGGACATTTTGAATGCCCGACCCCCTCCCCCTTATGCCCCGCAGCCCTTGTACCCCTCCTTGCCACTTTCGGCCCCTAGTAGTGCCATTCCAGGTCCTTCAGCGAGTGCCCCCCAACAATCCCTGCCCTCGACACCCCTCGTTTCTCTACTCCAGACCGCTTCACCTGCCCCCTCACCATTTTCTTTAGCACTCCCTACTGTTTCAGCTAGTACCACCCCCAGTCAGGAGATGCTAACACCGAGTCGCGGCGCAGGTAGCGGATTGCTTTCACAGGTACGGAAGTTGCTTACACGCTCTACAGTTGGTTTAGATGAAAAAAGTATGGTGGCTAATCAGGCAAGCCAATGGGCCAGGAATAATATTTATTCGTTTGAAGATATTTGGTCCACCATGAAAGATTTTGAGCCCTTGATGCAGCAACACGCTTTGTGGCACATGTCTAATGTATTGATACCACTATGGGAGCAGGGATATGGAGGTGTGGCTCCGGCGGTTTTACGGGATATACAGGCTGGGGCGTACAGAACGAACACGGGGGTGAAGGAAGTGATGAGTAGTCTGCGCGCGCTATTGCAATACAGGAATGAATTGCCCTCTGTCGGTACACCCCACTTCCCAGGTCTGCACCCAATGCGAGAGGTGCACCCTATTTTTCATCCCGAGGTCCCCGAGTTGTTAGACCCGGTCACGAGGGCTGTTACAAGGAACAGAATTGATGCGCATTTTCAGGAGCAATGGGTGTATACGCCATGGAAGAGAAGTGAGGTGCTGTCATTGAAGGCTCAGCTGCCGGATTCCAGAAAGAATCCGACCGCTTATTACAAAGAGCTTACGGAAGCGGAGTCTTCTACGGTGATGACGTTAGCTGATGTTGAATTGTTTTTCGGGCTTTTGGTCCCGGTTGATGTGTGGCGGCAAGTGAAAGGTACGGATCATAGGGAGGAACTGGGAGGTACATGGCAGGAGTTACAGGACTGGGACAAGGAGCGTAAGCCAGGGGAGAAGCCGAAGGCTGAAATATTAGCTTTACCAGGGCGCATAATAAAGTATATGCACTCCCTTATTCCCCCGAAAAAGGTGGATTGGGACAAGTTGACGGCTTGCAAGCAGAAAAAGGATGAGGCGGTCTCAGATTTCTTTACGAGGTTTGAGGAAACGTTCATGGATTTTAGTGGACAGGATGTGTCACAGGATGGAGGGTTACGACTCTTTGTTAACAGGTTTGTCACAAATTTATTGCCTGAAATATCAGCTAGACTGCAAGCGTCGGAGAGCACGTGGACGACGTCCTCTCCTTCGGGAATACTAAGTATGGCGCAATATTACGAACACAGGGAAAATGAGAACAAGGACAAGCAGGAAAAGAAGGCTAAGGTTTTGAAGACGAGGGTTTTGTTGCAGCAGGTGGCAAGAGGCAGAGGAAGAGGTGCGGCGCTGAGTCGCGGAGGTGGTTTTGGGAGAGGTGAGAGTAGGGAAAGGCTGGGACTGAACCAGTGCGCCAAGTGTAAGCAGGAAGGGCATTGGTGGCGAGACTGCCCGCTGCTCCAGTCAGGTACTGGTCCAGGAAGGAGACGAGGACGAGGTAGTGGTGATTTTGGGAGACAGGCTGCGCGATCAGAAGGAGGCGGGAGACCGGGAGGCAATTACTTTGACAACGGGACAGATAGACAACAGTCACAGAGGAGCGGGGGCCAGTATTACAATGATGATTACTCGGTGGACGATTTGACAGGGTTTTCCCACAACTAGGACAGCGTAGGACAGAGCATGGGACCGGTACTTATGGAAGTTGATCAGAGGGGACCTTATGTCGAAGCCGACTTACTAGGGTCTCAACAGAAATTCCTAGTGGATACGGGTGCAATGAAAAGTTCAGTGGCTCGTTCTCGGGTCCCAGGGGCGGCTCTGTCTGGCAAGAATAACATATCCGTGGGTTTCGCAGGAACTCCGGTGATTAGCCCCATTTCTAAACCTCTCACGTTAACGATTGGTCCTTTTACTGTTGATTCACCGTTTTTATTGACATCAAATTGTGGAGAAAACTTGTTGGGTTTAGATTTATTGAAGAGATTGCATGCCACCATTTATTGTTCTCCGGATGGCGTGTACCTTACTCTAGGCCCCAATGTTGCCCGCCCACTACAGTGCTTTTCAAAAGACGATCCGCTGCCACCCGAGTTTCGAGGCATACCCGACAGCTTGTGGGCTGTCAGCGATAATGATGTAGGGAAAATGGATATCGCCCCAGTGTCAATAAGAGTGAAGGTGGGAGCCAAATTGCCCAGAATTCCGCAATACCGAATACCCAGGGAGGGTGAGAAGGCCTTGTTACAAATAATTCAAGATCTAATACAGTCTGGAGTAGTGGAAGAGACTGATTCGAATATATGTAACAGTCCTATTTTGCCTATACTTAAAAGACGGTCACCTGATGCTACTGATAATACTCCTGATGTTTATAGATTTGTGATTGATTTGCGGCAAGTAAATAGAGTAGTGGAGCCACAGTATCCGGTGGTCTCGGATATCACTACAATATTGACAATGATTCCACCTTCGGCCAAATATTTCTCTGTCCTAGATTTGAAAAACGCTTTCTTCAGTATTCCAGTACATGAGGAAAGCCGTTATCTCTTCGGATTCTGATTGGCTGGCCGAAGCTTCCGCTTCAAGAGAATTCCTCAGGGGTACACTGAGAGTCCGAGTATATACAGTCAGGCTCTAAAGGCACAATTGGATGACCTGGAACTTCAACCTGGCAACGTCATGTTGCAATATGTGGATGATATCCTAATAGCATCGGATGATGAACAGGGTTGTCGAGATGCTACTGTGAAATTGTTACACCATTTGGCAAAAAGGGGGCATAAAGTGTCCCTTCCGAAATTTCAATACTGTCGAACGGAGGTCACCTACCTCGGTCACCTCCTTTCGAAAGTGGGGAGGAGATTGACGCCGGAGCGCATAAAAGCGATTACTAACATGCAAGTACCTCACACGCAGCGAGAGGTGCGCGCGTTCTTAGGCATAACATCGTATTGTCGTCAGTGGATACCTAACTATGCGTTACTAACAAAACCCCTATTGTATCTGACTACCAAAGAGGTGCGCGAACCCCTACCCTGGACCCCCGCATGTCAGGAAGCGTTTGAGTCACTAAAAACGTCTTTGTGTTCTGCGCCAGTTCTTGGAACACCTGATTACCAGAAGCCTTTTGTTCTTTACGTGCACGAGGCGGAAGGTTGCGCGTTGTCTGTCTTAACTCAGTGTTTTGGGGGGAAGCAGAGACCATGTGCGTACTTCTCTGCAATGCTCGATAATGTGGCAAGAGCGCTGCCGAGCTGTCTGAGAGCCACGGCGGCTGCTGCGGTCTCTATAAGACAATCGGCAGGGCTCGTGCTGGGATCAGATCTCACAGTAATGGTACCGCATGCTGTGGACATTTTACTGAACAGGACACAGACGCAGCATTTAACAAGCGCTCGTCTGACGGGTTACGAGATGACTCTTTTTGCACCCCATGTAACAATTAAAAGGTGCGCCACATTGAACCCCGCCACCTTGTTACCTATCCCCACAGATACTGACACAAATGATGATGACATACATGACTGTTTGTATAGGACTGAGGAGGAGACAAAGGGGAGGGTGGATCTGACAGACAGGCCCATGGAAGAACCAGACGGGGAATTGTATGTCGATGGATCCTGTTTTAAATTACCAGATGGTACATCGACAGCAGCATATGCAATAACAACATTACAGACGGTGGTAGAGACTTCTAGAATACCTTACAATTCTGCCCAGGCTGCCGAGATTATTGCCTTACTGAGAGCATGTGAGTTGAGTGAGGGGTTGGATGTGAACATTTACACCGATAGCCAATACGCCTTTGGCGTGGCTCATAATTATGGGCGACTTTGGGCAGAACGGGGATTTCTGACGTCTCACGGACAACGAATACAACATGGTCCACTGATATTACGACTGCTAACGGCACTGACATTACCTAAAAGATTGGCTGTGATAAAATGTAGCGCACACAAGACAATAGTGGACGATGTCGGGCGAGGCAACGCTTTTGCCGATGAGACAGCAAAAGAGACTGCTAGAGAAAAATTACCACGCATGTTTGTGGCAGGACCAGCACGATGGGTCCCAGATGTTCATATGTTCGCAGACACGGTACAGAGTGTCAAGAACATACAAAGCAAAGCGACGGATGAGGAATTGAGAGCATGGAAGGATGGGCAGGGACGACTGGATGCGGATGAATGTTGGACAGATGTGACAGACAAGAGACGATGGATGTTACCGAATGCGTATGTCCTTCCAGTAGTGACGATGGCACACGGGCCTGCCCATGTGAGTGCCAAGGGCATTTGCAAATTGTTAGACCCGGTGTGGAGCAATAAAAATATCTCTAAGATGGCCACCAATTTGGTTCGTCAGTGTATGGTGTGTTTGAGACACAATCCTGGAAAGGGTACCCCTGTCCCAACTGGAAATTTTGCACCCCCCTCTTTCCCTTTTGAGGTGATTCAGATGGATTACATCGAAATGGAAAGAGTCAACAACTTGAAGTACGTCCTTGTAGTCGTATGTGCTTTTAGTAGGTGGGTGGAGGCGTTCCCAACGAAAGACTGCACGGCCATGTCTACTGCGAAAATGTTGATAAAGGAGTATTTCTCCCGCTTCGGATTACCTAGGGTGATCTGGAGTGATAATGGCACGTCCTTTAATGCAGAATTAGTGAAACAAATTAGTAAATGTCTGCACATATCGCAGAAATTTCATTCAGCCTTACACCCTCAGGCAGCAGGACTCGTGGAGCGGTTTAATGGCACGCTCAAGCTCAAGATGGCCAAAATATGTGAGAGTACAGGTCTCCGTTGGCCAGATGCACTTCCCTTAGCTTTGCTTTCCACGAGAGTCACTGTAAATGCAAAAATGGGCGTTTCTCCACATGAAGTGGTATTCGGCCGCCCGGCCAATATCTGGGGAGTGCCTAGGCCTAAATGTTTTACTGAAATACCTTACCCTTTGTTGACAGATTATCTGTATGCTTTGACTAAAGATCTTCGTTCTATTCATCAGCAGGTAGCAGACACTCTGAAGCCGTTGCCAGAGGGGCCTGGACACACCATCCACCCAGGGGATTGGGTCGTGGTGCGACGATACCAGCGGAAGTCTTGTTTGGAACCGAGGTGGTCAGAGCCTCGCCAGGTGCTCCTCACTACACGCACGGCGCTTCGGATTGACGGCAGAAAAGCGTGGACCCATGCCTCTCATGTGAAGAGGGTCCCGCTCCCGTTGCCCTATGATCAATGGGTACAAGATGGCATCGCTGACCAGGAGTCCGAACATATCCCGAGGTATGTTCCTTTCTCGGATGCTTCACTGATTGGAGAAGAGCGAAGCGGAATTGAGAATACTGTGAGCTCTACCACTCCTTTTGTTGCTAGCAAAGAGATATCGGAAAGTTCAGCATCTGCCACTGATACACCTGCTTTGTTTTCTGACCCCGAAGTGCCAGGGAGCACTCGCTATAATTTGCGGCCCCGAAGAAAATAAGTAACAGTGCTGGAATATGATGGACTAAATTCTGGAAGAAGGGCTTAGTGGACATTCTGAAAAAGAAGATTTAGTGGTAGGGATGGACTTGTAAGAGCCCTGGTGTTTAGCCGAAGATTGTGTTCTTTGAGACTATAGAGTGGCGCGGGGCCCGAATTAAGTGCTTCCCTTGTTTCAAATTATTGAACAGCGACGTTGGAGTAGGTATGGACGGTAAAAGCCTGCCTGTGAGGCTTTGAAGGACACAGGGAGAAGATCCCTTTTTAAGGGTTGAAGAACCCCTCTGGCCGGTTGAGGATTGTCTGGGACTATTTTTTTAGTAACAGTGTGATTTTTATTTTTTTTTGATTTTTGATAATTTTGAACGATTATTCGAAATGTATCCCTTTGGGCGGCCCATTCCTGATGAGGAGCAGCCTTTTGCAGCTCCCCCGAGACGTGAGCCTGATTCCCCCTGGTTGGCCCTTCCCCGAAAGGGTAAAATAGTAGTCATCATAATTGTTTTAATTGCCTTTCTGGTGACTCTTGGAATACTGTTTTTCCTAGATAAACATTATCCCGTTCATACATTTGCACCCACACCTACTGCTGTTCCGGAACACAAAATGATAACTGTCGAATATGGTGAGAGAATGATACGTAAAAACTATAAAGACAATGTTTTTATTAAGACTTTGCACCATGCACATGCCACTACCAACATGACAGATTGCTGGGTTTGTGGGCTTTTGCCTTCTGCTGCTTATAAGAAAGATAGATTTCTTGCTCTTCCTTTGACTCCGGTAAATAGTTGTGTGGGATGGTACACCCTTATAGGTCTTGTTAAATATTTCCAACAGCCAGATTCCTTGACTCCACGGCTGCAGAATAGGGGGTGGACAATGACGATGCGAGTGCGCCCTTTACCTTCAGCTTCCCTTGGACGAATATATACTGACGGACGTTTTGACCAGACATTTATAGAGACGTGTGAGAAAAGGTTGGGTCGATTCTTGATACCTAATGATACTGATCGACTTAGGGATAGTTTCATGAAATTGAACGCCACTTTGTCTTATAGGCATCCCCCTAAAAGTAACGACAGCTCCAAGTCTTTGATACCCCTGGCTGTGGTGGGTCCTCCTCCATTTTTCTGTATAGAGGGAAGGGGTCCCATAAAGGTTGGAAATAGCTCTTGTAATGTGACTGCTTCAATACGCCTGCCCGTTAGCCCCTCTTTGATCGCCCCACCCAGTGTCTATTTTGTTTGCGGTGAAAATGGGTACTTATGGTTGCCCGAGGGTTGGGGTGGGGTGTGCTACCTGGCTTATATGATTCCTCCCGTGTATGTGGCTCCCTCTGATTATCACAGAACTCATCGACGATTTCCCAGTCCCCAGGAGCAGCCGCAAGAGCAGCGTAAAAGGAGGGAACTTCAGGTAGATGACGTTGATCAGACGGATACTTCGTATCAAAAATGGACTGACTTTTCTAAGGGTTTGCTTCCTTTCTGGGGCCCTATATTCAATAGTAGAGCTATTAGACGACTATCCAGGGTAATGGAAAAAGTGGTTCTGATTGAGGCTGATATTACGACTAATATATCTGTTGAAGTTCAGGCTATGAGATTATTTACGATCCAGAATAGGATGGTCCTTGACGTCATACTAGCTGATAGGGGCGGGGCCTGTCGCGTCATCGGGACATCTTGCTGTGTTTATATCCCAGACTCCGCCCCGACTGTTAACTTGGCAGTACAAAAATTGCATAGATTAGCGGCTGAACTGCACCAAGACAATGGGACATGGTCTCTACAAGGGTGGCTCTGGGGTGCCTTTTCTTCTTGGGGTTGGAAAATATTGATGGGTTTAGTTGGAGTGGTGAGTGTAATTCTGTCCTGCTGCCTTTGCATATATTGCCTCCCTCCATGTTGTTCAATGTGTGCTGCAAATATACGTCCGAAAAAGAAGTTACAGGGTCAATATGCCACTTCTATGATTACTGAAATTCCTGCTGATGCAAGTTGGTTAATGTTTATTGCTGAAGATGTTCTAGACTGAAGAAAAAGAGTCCTGCCCCAAGAATGGATGTCGGCACTACCTTTATGCAAATAAATGAGGCTATAGTTAGCCAATGATGCTAAAAGGAGGGTCTGATAGAATTCACTTTTCGATGCCCTAATTACCTTATGATGACGTGCGAGTTAGCATCATATGACTAACTAATGCAGTTCGTATATGCACTTATGATGAATTCATATTCTTACTTATTGCTTATATTCACATGTATGCGTGACCATATTAGTTTCTTAGCTTAGCCTGTCTGCCACCATTTTGTGTAACTCTCTGTGCCTGCGGGCTCTGCTCGCTCATGCCCCTCCCGCAGGAATACAGAAATATACTAAGACAGCAGTTTTCGTTTCTCGGTTCACTGTGACCGAAACTAACACTTCTCGTTATCTGTAATGTTCTCATGCCCAGAGACGCCGAAGCCTAGCTCCATGGCCTTGAGCAGAGATAATAATGTATCCCTTGCAGGTGCAGATGCCTGCTGTATGAGAGCATTGTCCACTGGTCTGAGGCTCGGTAACTTTCCACAAGGGGCGTACCCCATTTACTGTATTGCATTATAATGTATTGCTGTGATGCAGAGAGTCAGTCCTCTCGTTCGCACTCCTAGGAGTGAGGTCGGACAGGGCCCTCTCATATGAGTGTTGTTTGGCCTAATAAAGACTTTTGTTTATACTTCTCCACTGTCCGGCTGACTTCCTATAAGGTAATTATAGGTGAGTGCTGTAAGTCACTCCTGTGGATTTGAGCCACGCTTAACATATGGATGAAACAGATGAGGACGTTGCAATCATTCCTCCTAACATAAGGAAAGTTATCACTATCAAACATATAAAACACGGCTTATCAGCCAGAGGTGGTAGAGTAGTCTTCCTTTTGGAGGCACATGAGGCACAAACAGAGGTGTTCTATTTCTTGGCTACATTCCCAACAGCCAATGCAGTAAAACACAATTTTCACTTCTACAAAGAAGATGAAGCACCAGCAGAATATACTACTTTTGGGGAAATTGAGGTTCTGCTCACTTACAAGGAACATAATATCTAGCTTACAGGCGCTCTACAATGCATACAAAATAGAAACAGGCTTGGTCCACTAGGTCGACCAGGAGCCGATTCTAGCCAGCTACACACTTCATCCTGACATTGAAACAATGACACAAGGTGAAATACTCACTCAACTCAAGGAGTTAATAAAAATATACAGGCAATTAGTTCTAAATGTCATGCGGACATTAAACGTCCAGCCATCGTTGGCAATACCAACTCAAACTCCTTATCAGGAGATCACACTAAAAATTACTCCACACACAGTCATGCGTAAAATACCCACAAAACATGAACAAATTCCATCCTGGATAGCTCAGGAAATCACAAAACTCAAAGACGTATTCCCAAATACTAGCCCTTATGAGAAACACAGAATTTTAACAATCAGTTTGCCAATGGTGAGCACCTTATGGGGTGCAATCTTTGCTGCCATATATACTAAAAGTCATGGTATACCATCCTTAGCAGTGATACCAGATGGCTTAAGACAAATTTAAAATGAATATGGGGCATAGCTTAGGGATGAAATTACGGAACAATTTCAATCAGGTATCCATCAGGTACCCACCAGAATATTATCCAATCTTAAAGGGGAGGCAACATCAGTGGCGATTCGCCAGTGCTTAAGGTAGTTTGATTTAACAGAACAACAGCAAGAAATACCCAGAATAATAGAAACATCATATGCAGAATTAGACAGAAACAGCTTAGGTGATAAAGCTCTTAATCCACAGCTGTTTGGAATCCCTGAAAAGGACACTGCAAAACAGAGCCCTACTTCTTCTAAAAAGAAGTGGGAAAATAACAAACAAAATGTTAAAAAGAACAGATCTCATTCCCGAGGTAGGTCTCCCCAAAAAGAGCCCTGTGAAAAGAGGTATAACCTCAGGAATATGGAAAATTTGAAGAAGCCCGACAGGTATCAGGATACTGATGCACATTACTGTCATTCCTTTCAGGTCTCATCAAAATATCCAAACGAGGAGGAAAGTCAGAACAAAAGGAGGAACGCACAAAGTCCAAAGACAAAAAACGCGTTCAGGAAAATAAAATCCAAACCTCAATTCAACAAAAAGAAGGTAGTAAGTCTAAAAATCAGACATGCCGAGAATTCTAAGGACATAGATACTGACGGGGAATGGGCACAGGCGATGCTGGACAGTGCAGCAGAAATACCAATAGCTCGCTAGAAGCTGAAGTAATGTTTGGAGATAGTGAACTTGAATGAGTACATCACGGTAGAGACTGCTGATATAAGGGTTAGTGCTCCACACAAATTATATGAAATAACACTCCGGATGAAGGGAGACAGGCCCAGAAAAATTAAATGGCTCTTTTGGGAAAGACTATCAAGAGCTTATGATATCCTGCTAGCAGAAAACGATTGGCGATTAGTATTCGTAAGGGAGTGCCGACATGGTAAAGACATAATTATGCCTGCCTTCTCCAACAACATTCCAATTCACCTAAAATACACATATGCCAGGAAATGGGGCATTCACCCCACCACATAATACCACTAAAAAGTGAACCGACTGTACAGAGGCAGTATCCAAAAAAACAAGAAGCTAAAAAACAGGTCAAGGAAATCCTAGATCTACTTCAATACCAGGAATTGATTGAAACTTGCACCTCTTCAATGAACAATCCTTTGTCTCCTGTAGCAAAACCAGTCAATACTTATAGTCTACTTTTAGACTAAAGACATTTAAACTTGTGTTCCAAAACATTTTCAGTGCAAAATGCCCATAGTGCAGCTTTAATGAATAACATTGTGAGGAGAAATACAATACCACATTAGATATCTCAAACTTATTTTTCTGTCAAAATATAGCTCCTAAAAGCAGGTGCTTAATGGAATTTTCAATAATGGGAACTCAGAGTCAATTTAGTCGAATCCCCCAGGGGTATAAGTACAGCCCGGGGATATATTCAGCAAGGGTAAAAGAGTTAATACAGATTTATGATGATGAAGCATTTTAATGTGTCGATGATATTTATCTGACAGATGATGACTTAAACAATCACTTGAATAGGGTGAGTACCATAATATTGGGCTTCGCCTCTAAGGGCTACTAATTCAACTTTAAAAAAATGAAAATTGCCCACCTAAATGTCCTATTTTTAGGATAAGAGCTTTCAAGTGAAGGCAAATTCCTGGCAACAAATTTTTTTGAAAAATATACTCCAACCTCCAAAATCGCTGAAAAGCGTACAGTCGATACTAAGTTTCCTGAATTTTGGTAAAACATACATTTAGGTTACGCAGAAAAGGTTAAGCCCTCTACGAATTAATAAACGTGATTTCTCAGCAAAACATTGGACACAGGAACAGACAGAAATCCTGCACTCACTTTAAGCAAACATGTTAGCTACTAATCACTTACAAACACACGTAAACATACTCAATTTGGTGATCCGAATAATTCCAAGTCTAACATTTAATGAACGAAACTGTACCAATTGCATACAAATCATACTTATACACAACAGCAGAAATGCCCTTCACTTCAACAGAAAAAATTCTGACAGAAGTACAGACCACTGTAGCAAGAGAAAGAGCACTGGCTCAGGGGAAATGCATCATTGTTTTTACTCCAGTACCAGCCTTTGAGGCTGTTATGAAATCAAGCATTACTAATGCAAAAGCTTTACATCTAAGATGGATGTAATGGGTTCATTCTCTTGCTGCAACGGATGTTGAATACAGATTTGATCCAAATTCAAAAACACAAGCATTCCTGCAATTAAAACAAGAATGTCCTCTGCCAAATGAAATCCTGCCTCTGGATCAATATGCATTTATAATTTACACTGACGGCTCAGTGCAACCCGCAACATAAAGCAAGCAAGCCTACAGTGCTGCGTGCACAATTGTTAAAGGTTGCATGTGCAATAGTAAATTCTAACCCATGATCACAAAAACTCAGTCTCTAGTAGACTGTACAACTCAACTAGCTGAATTAAAATCATTTATACTGGCACAGGTAAGCATGGATCGTGAATTCCCCTTGCTCAGAGAGTGTGATTCATTTTACTGTGTTCGATCATTCAATGAATACTTACAGAATTGGGTTCAAAATGGATTCAAAGGTGGCACAATCAAGCACAAATTGCTTTGGGAACAAGTAGTTCCGTTGAGAAATGGACTACAAAAGACTCACGTGATTCATACACTGGAGTCATCAATGTGATGGCATTCATGTTGAAGGGAATTTACTGGCTGATAAAGTCGCAAATGGGGTTGTTCGCATGGCGTCCGTAGCTCGTTCAAAAATGATAATAGGCAGTGAGATATCATTGGCTGTCTATGCTTCAACCAAAGTCATTGGCGCAGAACTTCCACAAAAATTTCCACTCAAGTACTCATATATAATTGATACAAACAACGTTCCTTTTTCTTGAACTCCTGAAGTGGGGGAAAGAGTAATTCCAAAAATGGAACATAGATTAGGGCTAATCCTAGCAGCACCCGAGGGGATAGGCTCTGCACATGCAGGTGTTTCTGCACCTGTTTGTTTACTAAAACAATGTTATTGGTGGCCTGGCATTAGGAAACAAACCAAGAACTATATCTTGGATTGTGATATCTGCCAGCAGATGAAAGTCTCCACAGTGAAACGTCCCCCACTGACACCCTTGTTAATTTCAGACAAACCATTAGCCTGTGTTAATCTGGATCACTTTGGTCCCTTGCAAAGAGACGGCCATTATAAATACATAATGGTTGCAGTGGACTCCTGCTCAAGGTTCCTATGGATGTGGCCTCAGCACTCAGCTGACACTCGAACTGTTATAAAAGATTTGCGACTATTTATCAGCACATACGTAGTTGGCACACTACATTCAGACCTTGGCCCTGCGTTTAGCTCTCGGGCTTACAAAGAGGCCATGGCCAGTCTTGGTGTAGCATTGCAGTACTCCTCTCCATACTATCCCGGGGGAAATTTGGTTGTGGAAAAACTAGGACATAAAGCATTCTATAACAGCTAGGGTATAAGACTCAGGAGATGGCTGGGTAAAACATCTTTATCGGGTCCAACGTTCCCTCAATAACTTGCCAAGAGCTTCTCTGGGGGGGTCACTCCATATGAGGTCCTTTTTGGAACAGGAATGTGGGTACCTGATCTTGAATGTGAAGGCACAGTGGCGGATAACAAACCCTTTGATATCAAATATGGCTTGGCTTTTTTATAGGAACTGAATGAACTAAGATTGAAACAAAGAGAGGTACTCCTGAAACCAACCGCCAGTGGGGAAGAATCAGCAGTCCCGGCAAGGCCAGTCTGGGTCCCAAAAGTTGGGGTTCCATTCAAAGAGAAAATTGTGGATAAAAAGGAATTTGGACCTTACTACAGAAAAACAGTACCTGTCTTAGCTGTCCAAGGAGCAAGAAAAGTAAGGGCGCTAGAGCGCTGTGAGGCTCCAGCCCAGCCGAGTGGGGACATATCCTTCATCCCCATCCTAAGCCACAACTACGAACATCCGACCTGACCACAAGAGACCCGATTCACTGCTGATGCCAGTGATACCATCTTTGCACGACTAGCCTTGATTGCAGCAGATGCAGCGACCGCCGAAACTGGGCGCAGGCTGCCGCGGTCCGCAACTGGTGTCAGTCGGCAGTCGGGAAAGGCCGCAGCTGTATGGGCCCAGACACTGGAGGATCGAACGGCGGCCTACCTTAATTCACCATCTCTGATACATGAACAACGCTTTGCGAGGTGAGAGACAGCACCTGGGGGCGAGAGATCACAAGCGCCACAGCAACGCGACTTGTACCCCACACGGGCCTTTTTGCAAAATCTCTGCACCATTGGGACAAGCCACGTACCAGAGTAGGAGGTCAATGGCTGAGCACAGACGCGGGTGTCAGTGGGAAGTTGGGGATGAGTGAAGTCTGGACTTTCTGAGTGCCGAGAGCACACCCTGCACAACATTTAAACATATACATTGCAAACCTGATCTATTAACCACAACATCTGCCCGGCAGTTACCACTGCGATGAAATAACGCCATTTTAGTTTGCGGAAGCCCTATGGTCCGAGGTAGGAGCAACCATTCTTAAGCGCTAATTGAGATACTGTAATGCCTGCGAGCCCGCCAGTTAACTGTTTCCTGCATCAGGCGCCCTAGCAAGAACAGCACATAGCTACTGCACTCTGCCAGCAACGAGCTACGTCCATTTTACAGGCGGCCGTTTTGGGTCATATGGACTGAAATATTGATCAATGGTGCTCCCCACGAATGGGAACTTGAAACAACAATCCCCCTTTTAAAGAAGTGTGCCTCACGATTCATTACTTGATATCCATCTGCCCCCTTGCTGCTTAATGCGATCCTGGGCCTCCCTGCGGGGCCCTTGTTGCATTGGACCCTTCTTACTGTTACAAGTACAAGCTCTTGTACGAGCATTTCACAGACATTGTTTGCACACACTTAGTGGGAGCCACAGTGGAGGTCTGACGCCGAGTGCACTGGCTAGGGCTACGACCATTGCTACCTTGCACTGCGCTGATGGTACTTTCTGCCAAGGCTTTCAGGTGGTGGGTTCCGCTTTCGGCTGCCTTGAGACACTATTCAGCGCCTGACCACTGACGGTGCCTCGTATGTTCTCACCCCAAACTCCGGGTCTGCCCGCCAGCCTACATCATGGGGCACACTGTCACCAAACAAACTAAAATTACGTTTGAAGCGCGAAAAACACCCAGATCTAACTCGACGGACCATACAGACTCTGATACCACAGACACTCCAGAGGAGGACTGGAAAGAGCTCCTGTTTGGCATGAAGCAAAGCCTCACATCCACAGATGCTAAAATAGACACAATGTTAGGCGGATGGACTCTGCGGTTACTAAATTGGATTAACATGAGCAACGCCTTAAAGAAGCAGAAACCAGGGTGTCTGACCTGGAGGACAGTGCCACTGCAAGCAGGGGTCGGATATCACGGATGGATAGGCTGCTCAAGATCATTGCTGACAAGAACGAAGACTTGAAGGCCCACTCCAGGAGAAACAAAGTACGCATTTTTGGCCTAGCAGAATCAACCAATACAGGCCGTATGAAGGACTTAATTGAGAAGCTGTTTGCAAATCTGTTCAACAGGGACTCCTTCTCGTGCATCTCATGGTGGAGAGGGCACATAGATCCCTGGCGGCTCGCCAACCCCGGGGGCACCACCACGTCCCGTGATAGTCAGTTTTTAAAACTATCATGACAGAGATGCAGTCCTACGCCTGGCTCGTGAAAAGAATTGAGTTCAGTATGAGAATAATACACTGGTGTTTTTCACAGGTTTTACTCAATCAGTACAGGACATCAGAAGAAAATTTGCTGCTGTCAAGAAAAAGCTCTAGGCGCAGGAAATCCCCTACGCCATGATGTATCCGGCAAAAATTAAGATAACACATCATCTGAGACAGCACTACTTTTAGAACTTGCAGCAGTCTGAGGACTACCTCAAACAAAACCATCGTACAGCATCCGGGGAAGCGGAAGCATGTGGGCGCTCCAGATCCGAATCTCCTCTATCGAACCCAGATTGAGGCACATAATTTACTGCAGAACATTTGTGACTCTCACTGGCGATCTTACTGGCGAAGAACTGACCTACATTGGTGAAGTATTGACATAACTAATGGTTTGTAATATGTCCTGCTCTGCCACTTACCTCCGTCCCTCCACGGCTGCCCGTCTTCGCAGCGGAGTAGCAGGTGGGTGCAAGTATTGAGGAGAGTGGGTGGGCCATGAGCCCCTAGTGATTTCCCTATCCGAGCGAATCCCCAAATTTCCACTAAGAAGGGAAAGTAATCGTTAAGTGATGGGATTACTGTGGGTGTGTGGGATCAAATGCCCGGTAAGTTGGGGAAGCCGGTGTGGGTGGAGGGGGGATTTTCTACTACTGAAGTGATGCAAACAACTGTTTCAAAGATGTCAAGAACTTTGTGACTTGTCGGAGGAATGAAGGTACTGGTAGGTCGTAAGCCCATAAGTGTACTTTCCTCTTGGGTGTTCTGTGGTACACAAATGTTATTGAAAAAGTGTCTCAACCGTAGAGTTCTCATGAATTTGTAAAACGATATTGTGGTATCCAATTCGTTGGTATGATATGTAGGTACAAAACGCATGCCCTTTTGAAGTACTTTTTCTTGTATAGTAGTTAAAGGAATCTGTGAAATGTTAATGACTAGATTCTGTGGCTCCTGGTCGATTTGGCTGGTGGCAGCGAAGTGGCTTGTCCGTTGGGAACTCCTTGATCTACGGTTGGTACGGGGCCAACCTCTAAAAAAGACTCAGATTCAATATTGGTGTTGGATGTATTCCTGGGTTCATTGGGAACCTTAGAAGTAGATGGTTGCTCAGATATCTTGGTACCTGAAGATGAAGGGTATTATCTCAGTCTACCTCTAGGGAATTCTTTACGAGATTTATCCTCTGACGATGATGTGTCTGAACGAAAAATCAAAACAAGACTCACGGAACACCGTAGTAACATTCGTACAAAAAATTTGAAGTCCTGTGTTGCAGCCCATTTTGTTCAAAATGCTCACAATCCCAGCAAAATTCACTTCTTGACTCACAAGGACAATAATAAACATTTGTTACAACGAGAATTATACTGGATACACCGTCTTCAAGCTCTTCAGCCTAAAGGACTTAACAAAAGACTGGAATTTAGTTGTCACCTATGATATATTGGGGGATTCATTGATTATTCTAGTATGATCTCTCTACTGTCTGTTTTCATGTCAGCTGGTTTGTTCCAGTATTTTCTTTTTTCTGTTTTCATCTATTCTTTTTTTATCTAATTTCATCCACACCTAATTATTTACTTATCTTTCCTTTCCTCTTTATTCACCCTACTTTGCTTCGATTTTCATAATTGTATTCCCCCCATGTTTTCTTGTCATCTTCTTGCTTTTCTTTTCGAACCATTTTCCATGGCTCCACACTCTTTTCAATCTTCTTATTCTGCTCTCTTATCCATAAAGTACTATTGCTACATGCTATTTCTTGTTGAATATTTTTTGCTGTCAACTTTATTCAAGTGCATTTTGAACACTACTACGGGGTTGTTCCCTAGTTCACTATCTCCTCAATGCGGGCCTCTTTCTATGTTCACACTCAGCTTTCTTTTCTTAAGGAGCATGTTCGCATGCTCGGCGTCTACCAGGTCTGCTGTTGACACGGACCGGGTCTTGCCCTGTTGACGCGTCTTTTTTCCTCTGTGGCATGTAAGTGTTCGCGCCACTCACCAGGCACGTTTGGACTCTTTTGGCACAGTTTATCATATCTTTACTTTCAGTTTCCGTCTGGGCTAAATGGTGTGTACGTTTCCATGTACACTGCGTGCAACTCACATTTTCTATTTCGTTACGATTTTTTGTGCTGTTCCTTTGGGGTCACCGTCACATTCTGAACTGTGTTAACTACACGTAACCTTTTGTGTTCCGTATGTTTCACCTTCCGCTAACTTTCTTCACAGTACTGTGGAGCCTTGTAATTTTGCTATCACCATCCTTATTACCTTGCGTTTTATTTCACCGGTTTTACACTTTATGGGACATTTGTGTAACTTACCTTGGTCATTTTCCTCCCTTTCTTTTGCACATACCAGGTTATGTTTAACCATTCGGGTGCCTACATCATAGCATTTTCTCTCTATGAATTTCTGTATTCTTACCTCCTTTTTATCAGCAATCTACATCAGTTTCTTTTTCACTTTTGACACACAGATTGCCCCTGAAGAAGTGCAAATGCACGAAATGCATCGAGGATAATTTTACTACGGAGTATGAATTTATCTGACCATTGGATTTTTGTCATTAATGTGCTAAATATCACAATCATATGACATAATATGACGAACTGTGATATCTTTTGAACACGCAATGATCTATTCATTAAAGATCATAATCTTTCTCATCACAATTAAAGTACTTGTATATATTCATGCACGCGCTTCGGCGCATCAAGAGTGCCCAGGGGCTGCCCTTACTCTTTGTAAGGTTCTCTTTGTTATAACTGTCTAGCACCTCATGAACCAGGAGGTGATCACTCTGAGCCCCTATAAATAATTGTATCTTCATTTAACCCCATTGAATACCTGTTTTATACTTTGGAGTGCAGCGGCTTTCACCTAGTTTAAGTAAAGATTATAAGAGAAGATGGAATTTTGGATAACACATGTGATCTTAACAGATTGAAGGTGACATCTTGGAATGTGTGGGGTCTGAATAACCCTAGGATAAAAAGGCAGATCCTAGGTTAACTAGATAGACTCCACATCACAGTCGCTCTGCTACAGGACACACACTTGAATCCCGGAACTACACCCCAGTTTGCTTCGAGATGGGCCTCACACCATTGATTTGCATTATATTCGGGTTACTCCCGGGGAGTACAAAACAATAGTTGATGGACAGAATGCAGAACAATGTCATACATTCCCCCCAGTACAGAGATCTGGGCCTAAATCCATCGTTTATTTGCACTCCACACCACCCCAGTGCAGACATGGCCATATGCAAATCAGCCTTGACCCTGTGCCTCATGGGAACAGTCCAGCCCGAACTGCCAAGCCACGTCTTTCCTGGACCGAAATCAAGCATCCTAGGACCGGTTTCTGGCTATCAGCCGTCTTGCGGTACTGGGTTTTTCAGAACCGGTACTGATCCGGTAACCCAGCAGTGTCAGGGGCAACACCCAAAGACCTCGAGGACTTTCCTGATTCAGACCACAGAAACACGAGTCTTCTAGGTAAAGTCAAGGATCGAATTTATTGGCTGCAACCAAGTAACAAGCGTCCTAGAAGTACAACAGCATGAAGCGCATGTATGTTCTCAGGAGACTGCTCAAACGTACAAAGCCAGGCTTCTCTTTTTATACAGAATATTGAGCTTCAGGCAAACATTCTTAGATTTACAGTGCAAACCTTCTTAGATTTACAGTGTGCTATTCACATATTTTCACTACAAAGAAAAAGCAAAGTCATGATGACAAGTCCACATTTCAGTGTGTCCAGTTCGTGATCAATTACCCGGCAAGGCCCAACATTTTCATCAGATATCGGTGTACCCCCAATAAAACCGGGCTCCTCCTCATCATAAAGGAAAAGAAGAGAAAAGAGCAGGGCCAGGTGTGAGCAAGATTTGGGCAGGGTGTGTGTGCAATGTAAACGATTTATGGCCTGTTTTGCTTTGATGCTATCTCGTTCGGCCACTGGGAGAGGAACTGACCGAACAGGTTTGGCCTGGGGCAATGGTTCCAGCTTGGCCAGGTCACAGGAAAGTCAATTAAGGTGTATGTGTCCTTGATATCGAATTCAGCTGCAGTTACAAGCCTATGTGAAGGGCAACTCACAAAAAGGCTGCCAAGCGTAAAATGGAACCCAAAGGTTCAAAAACGAAAATGACGATTTCGAGGTGAAATCGTTACTCGATTATGACGAAAATGCTTGTGCATAATGTACTAGCCATTATGGGTCTTTTGATATAAAAATTGTTATGCTACGACAAAGTTTGTTGCACGAGTTCAGAATTTTTCAGAACTAAAAACCCTCCTTTTGCCCTTACATAGGCAATTTAACCTAATCTCATGCTAATCAGAGTCCAGGTCTATATTCCTAAAGTCATTGAGATGTTGCTGTAACATCATTCTGGTACTTAGTTCGTCTTGTGACACAGGCTTCCTTACACATGATGTAGCACAGAGGCCACATATTGCAGGAGCACACTGCACGCACAGACAGAACAGGAAAAGAATGGCTAAGACCATCCCAATGACCATCAGAATTTTCCATCTCCAGCCGGATATCAGTTCCCAGAACCATCCCATAAAAGACCAATCTCCTTTATCCACATGAATAGATTTGGAAATCTTATGCAATTTGGAGATGGCCTGGTACACTGTTGGAGCGTTATCTGGAATGAAAAAACACAGCAACTCGATTGGATCACTTTACATACCCCACCACGGTCTGCAAGTATGACATATCTAGGGCAACCCTGTTCTGAAGAGTCATAAGGCGGTCCGACTGGAGCTCTGCCGTCAAGTTACTAAGGGCACCAGCCGTTTCAATCACAGCGGGTTCAACTACCCTCGTCAATTGGCGTAGGTTCCTGCTGTTCACCATAGGCCCCCAAAATGGCAGAAAACCTTTTGCGAAATCTCCAAACTCCTGTTCCGCAGTGTCGTCTTTACTCACGACACCCCTAACTGTCCTTGTCCGATGGTAATCTGCCCCGGCCGTGTAGGTGGGTGGCAACAGAAACGAGATGAAACATGTGCCCGAAAAGTCAGGGGGCAACCATGTGTATGCTCTATCATGGCAGACGAAGTAGGTACCCTTAGCTGCTAAGAATGAAGGAGATGTCTGAGACGAGAAGACATAAGTCTCGGTACAGCTGAGCTCTGGGGCTTTTGCCATTTCCCTGCAGACATAGATCACCTTGGTGGGGTTCTATCCAGATTGGGGAGGATTTCTTTGCTTGCTGGCTCTCACTCAAGAAAATTCCATATTTAGTTATGTTCCATCTACTGTACGCCTTAAATTCATCTTTGGGGATCGTTTGATACGTGTCGACATCTCTACTCATATTTCTGATTCCCGCCACTAGTGCCTTGTTGCTCGAGTTTCTTCCTGTGGGACGTGGGGGATATGGTTCTATGGCAAATAGGAACATTGTTTGAAAGCCCACAAAGAACCATAGTAGCTAAATGGCAGGACAAAATACGGGATACCCTTATCTGCCGTGTGTGGCATAAGTCCACATACCCAACAATTTGTCGTGTTCATTACAGACTGGTGCTGGTGTAGGAGCTGGACGAATGAGTTATTTATAAATTCTAATCTTCTGGCAGACTTGTGTTCAGGTAGAGGGTGAAAAGAGTGCGGGAAACAGTAGGAGGATGTGTGGGCTGTGTTGTGCGTGCAAATGAAACTTGAAAGGTGAATAAAGCATAGCCTATCAAGAACATCATTATACTACACAACATGAAAATGCATATTATTAAAAATCGTGTTTTTGCCATCACAGTGCATATTCCCGTTTCAAAGTTCGTTGATCTGGCAGGTCTCTCCATCTTGGGAAACTCCATCCTCTAAGTTGCTGCCCGCGGTGGGAGATTGATTCTGCTAAGGAGTGCTTCTGTCAGTTTAGGGCAACTCCCTTAGACCAACCAGAACTGACGACCTAACCGTCTCCAGCTGCACTCCAAAGACTGTGGCAACCGCGGCCCCAGCAGCAGAACCGGATGGCGGTTCGAAAATAAAAAAAAAGCAAGTTCCTCGGATGGGAGAGCTGCACTTTCAAAAATAGTACTTGGGGAAAAAAAATTATTAGTTCACTTTTATTAGTTTGTTTTTCTTGGCCTCAGATTATACCGTTGTCTTCCCAGTATTGTATGGTCTTGAAACAAGACTTCAGGTTCTGTAGTGTCCAATCAGGCTGATGATGGTACAGCTGGTTGCAAAATGTGGTCACTCTCTTGTTCAGTAATTGTTCCTTTTACACAAGCATCACTGAAAGGTACAAATCGTGGCACAGATTCAGTCTCTGAGTCGGCGACACCCTCCTGGATCCACCGGTCATAGGGCAGAGGCAGAGGGATCCGTTTGCAGTGGATCCCGTGGATCCAGTTCTTCTTTCCCTCCACATGAACGGCTGATCTTGTGGAAAGAAGGACGAGGTGTGGGCCGGTCCACCTGGGCTGTTCGTTCTTTGTTCGCTGAAAGTTTTTCACCAACACCCAGGATCCAGGATCGATTTGATGTCCTGGAGCTTCAGAGACCGGAGGCAGAGAGTCATGGACCTGTTGGTGTAAAACACGCAATTTAGCCGTCAATTCGTACAGGTAGTCAAGCAAAACAGGGTACTCTATCTGCTAAACCTGGTGGGTCTGGGCACCCCCCATATGTTGGCCGGACGGCCGAAGACTATTTCATAGGGACTAAGTTTCACTCTGGAGTGCAAAGTCATTCTGGTGGATAGGAGTGCTAAGGGTAGAGCGTCAGGCCATTTAAGACCGGTGCTCGCTTGAATCTTGGCTAGCTTTAGCTTTAGGGTGCCGTTATAGCATTCTACTAATCCAGCTGATTGGGGGTGGTTTGCAGCGTGGAACTTCTGTCGGATGCCTAGCCCTTCACATACTTTCTTCATCACTCGTTCCACAAATTCACTCCCATTATCACTCCAGACCATTCTAGGCATTCCAAATCTAGGGAAGAACTCTTTCACAAGGGCTTTTGCTGTGGACAGGGCCGTATTGTCCTTTAGGGGATATGCTTCTACCCATCTTGAGAAGGCACAGACAACAACGAGTACGTATTTTAAATTGTTGCACCTTTCCATGTGGATGAAATCTAGCTGCAGAACCTCAAACGGATATGTAGGAGGTGCAAAATGACCAGCTGGAGTTGGGGTTCCCCTACCAGGATTGTGTTTCAGACATACCATGCAATTTTTGACCAAATTCTCTGCACACTTAGGGATTCCAGCATTCTGCCATACTGGAGCCAACAACTTGCAAATCCCTTTCACGCTGATATGAGCCATTCCATGAGCCATTGTAACCACTGCAAGTACGTACGCATCGGGTAGCAGCCATCTGCATCCATTCTACACGTACTTTCTCTCCACGTGTTCAACTCTTTCTCTATAGCCTCAGATTGAATCGATTTCACACTCTCTATCGTGTCCTCACACATTCCAACATCACCAACCCATCTTGCAGGACCTGCAACATACATTCTGCTCATCACATTCCTTGCTGTTTCTTTCGCGACTTCATCAGCAAATGCATTCCCACAACCGACATCATCAGTCACCTTCTTGTGAGCACTACATTTTACAATCGCAACTTGTAGAGGCAAGGTCAGTGATTCAAGAAGCTCATTCACCAACTGACCATCCTGGATCTTGGCTCCATGCGAAGTCAGAAAGCCACGTTCGCGCCACAGACGTCCAAAACTATGAGCCACACCGAAGGCATACTGACTGTCAGTGTACACATTTACTTTCATTCCTTTTGACAACATACACGCCCTCGTAAGTGCAATCAATTCTGCTGCTTGAGCTGAGTTATGTGGAATACGTGCAGCTTCAACGACTGTATGCAAAGTGGTGACAGCATATGCTGCAGTTGTGTCACCATTCGGAAGCTTGAAGCATGAACCATCCACCCATAAGGTACCATCGCATTCAACGAGAGGAGTATCTTGGAGATCTATTCTCCCTTTTGTTTCTTCTTCTGTTCTTAGAAAACAATCATGCTGCTCTTCAGCATTCTCTGTCTCAAATGGAGTTGGCAATAACGTGGCTGGGTTTAATGTGCTGCATCTTTTGATGTGCACATGGCTCGCTAGCAAAGTTAGTTCATAACCAGACAATCGAGCACTAGTTAAGTGCTTTGTCTTGGTTCTGTTCAATAACGTGTCCACTGCATGTGGGACCATTACCATCAATGTATTATTCATTACTAAACCCGCAGACTGTCGAATAGAAACAGCTGCTGCCGCTGTTGCTCTTAAACAACTTGGCAACGCTTTAGCTACTGGGTCCAAAGTCGACGAAAAATATGCACATGGACGCTGCTTGTCTCCAAACAATTGTGTCAACACCGAAAATGCACAACCTTCTTTCTCATGGACATACAATGTAAAGGGCTTACTGTAGTTGGGGGTACCCAACACAGGAGCCGAACATAATGCTGCGCGCAATTCTGAAAAACTTTTCTGACACTCTTCAGACCAAGGCACGGGATTGGGTGTATCTTTACACGTTAATGCCACCAATGGTTTGGCCAGTAAAGAAAAATTTGGAATCCACTGTCTGCAGTACGATGTAATACCCAAGAAAGCACGCACTTCTCTCTGTGTTTTTGGCACACTTAAATTTACTATTGCCTGAATTCTTTCTGGGGTCAGTTTCCTTCCCTCCTTCGATAAGAGATGACCTAAGTAGGTCACTTCTTGTAATTTAGACAGGGACACTTTGTGATGCAGATCACACAAATGACGCAACAATGACAACTTTGCTTCTTTACAAATTTCCTCAGAATCTGCAGCAATAAGCAAGTCATCAACATACTGAATGAGTGTAGCGCCTTCAGGTAAAACAATCGTATCAAGCTGTGTTTTTAGAGCTTGACTATATATTGATGGACTTTCACAGTAGCCCTGGGGAGCGGAAGCTTCGTCCTCCTAAAGTGAAACCAAAAATATCCCTACTTTCTTCAGCAATTGGGATGCTGAAGAAAGCATTCTTCAAGTCAATCACCGAAAACCAAGTTGCAGAGGCTGGGATCATAGTCAGCAGGGCAGTAATGTCAGGAACAACTGGAAATTGTGGCACAACTATTTTATTGACCTCTCTAAGGTCAATCACAAATCTGTACACAGGTGGCTGAGAGGGGTCAGTTTGCTTCAAAACAGGCAGAACAGGACTATTGCAAACGTTGCCTCTTGTCTCTTCAATCACATCTTTTTCAATCAAATATGAATGATCGCTGACAACGTTTTTTCACCTTCACTAAAAATTTTGTATTGGGGAATTCGTGGCATCCTAACATTAGCTTTTAATGTCACAACATATAGTGGTATTTCCAAGAGGCCCACATCGTTAGGGCCAGTAGCCCAAAGAATATCAGGTAGAGACAGCAATTCTGTCGGAATTTTATCCCTTGACAAATACATTGGAGAAACCACTTTCTTACCTAGTGTAAGTTGTACTCCCACAGGAGAACCGTACAGAGTCGCATACAATCTTTTTAACAGGTCCAATCCCAACAGGTTTTCACCACAACCTGTTGTTAGAATAAGGGGTGCTTCGAATTCACAAGAATCAACAGACAGGGACATAGGACATGAAATCGGGTTCCTAACCGAGGCGCCAGAAAAACCTACAGAAACATTCATTTCGCCAGACAAAGGTGCGCCAGGGAGTTTTGAGTATATAATAGAACTCTTTGTAGCACCAGTATCCAACAGAAAAGGTTCTGACACACCTGATGTAATCACCTCAACGTATGGTCCACTCTGATCTACTGGAACTGAAACAACTCTCTCTCTTTGTCTATGGCTTTCCTAGCAATCATTACCTTCCATATACTCATCTTCTGCATAATAATCATCAGCGTAGTACTGAGCTGTCCTACCAGATGCGTTATTCTGCTTATCAAACCTATTCATAGAATCCTGAGGCGGAAGGGAGCGTGCATTCTGATGGACGTTTCCACGTCCTCGACCTCTAGGTGTTTGCTGAACACCTCTACCTCTTGTGTTCGACACACCATTTGCGCGTTGTAACAGGATAGGGCAACTATACTTAAAATGACCCTCTTCCTTGCAATACGAACACTGATTGGGACCCAAAGAAACGCGTGGCTGAGCATACTCTACTCTTGGCTTTTGAAACTGTTGAGGTTGCTGATAATTATTCTGATAGTTATTCTGACCACTACCACCACGTGGCGGGTATGCTTGCTGTAACAGGACTTGTTTTCGACTCTTTAGTTTTCTTTTCTGCTCTATCTTTCTCATCTTTGTCTCTATTTTCATAATATTGCGCGGTAGCCAATATCTGTGCTGACGAGGAAACTGCCCATGTACTCTCTGAATCCTTCAACTTCTTACACAACTTTGGAAGCAGATTGTGCACGAATTTATAGACGAACAGTCGCTGACCACCTTCTGTACTCATATCTTGACCACTGTGGTCGACAAACGTTTCTTCAAACCTGGTGAAGAAGTCAGACACCGTTTCATCTTTCTTCTGCTTACACGCAGACAACTTATCCCAGTTTACACGCATCGCCGACATTATTGTTTTCATGTAATCGATGATCTTACCAGGGAGTTCAGTAATCGAATCCTCAGGCTTAGCACCGCCTACTTGCCTATTGTCGGCATCTCTAAGATTAACCCATGTATCACCCAATCAACCACATGATCTGTATGACGAATCTTACTCCAAATAGGTTGTGGAACAACATTGCCAAACAACATGTCGATGTCTGCCAAGTTCATAATACACGAACCCACAGTCTGAGTCAACTCTTTATAGTACCCTGCTGGGTTTTTGCGTGGATCAGGCAAAGACTGCTTAATAGCTAAAACCTCAGCACGTTTCCAGGGGACATGCACCCAAACACGCTGAAAATGAGCCGGTACAGCTGGTGGAGCATTAGCCAGACCAGCAGCCACTGCTTCTTTCCACACAGGAGGAACCTCTCTCATGGGATACTGTCGCGCTTTTCTCTTAACGGATGAGTTAGGTTCAAACAACAACTGAGAAATACTCTCACTCCTAAATGACAGCAATGTTGCAACTGCTCTGTCAACATCAGAACCCACAATCGTGCCCTTTGCAAACTCGAACCGGACGCAGCACAACTCAGGCGGAATGGGCTCCAAATCATTTTCCTCCAAATCCTCATAAAGAAAAGTACACATTTTATCAAAGACATACCTCTGCTTTGGTGCTTCCCATTAGCGGAAGACATCTATAACAGACTCTAACTCATATCTTGCGGGGCCGTTAACCCATTTACACGCAAGGCGGTCCAATATTTCTTTCTCTCTAGAATGAGGCAGTCGGCTACGCAACTGTGTACGTTCTGAATCAGGGGTTGTACTATGCGACCCAAAGAAAGGGGAGAGAAGACTAGTAACAGTATTTGTCATTCTCTGTCGAACCGAAGGAGAAGTCGACAGGACAGGAGATAAAGCAGATTGAGAAGAAGCTAAGGCAGGAGCAGTAGCAGAGGAGGTAGCAAGAAAAGGTGAATAAGTTGTAGGAGGTAAAGACGAAGCAGGTAGCAAAGTCGGTGGCCCTTGAGAAGGCTGCACCGGAGGGACAGGAGCCAGCTGAAGAATAGCTGGTGGATGCTGTGGAGGAACAGGAGGCATAACAACCATGGGTTGCACTAAAGGTTGTGGAGGTGCAGTAGAATTTTGCGCATAGGGTGGTGGTGAACTTAACAAATGCGACATTAGGGGGTCTTTTTCAAGCTCTTTTGTTGCTTCCTGTCCTTTGTGCGGTAAAACTGGGTAGCACTTATCCACCGCTAACTTTTTTATCCTGGACATTTGTTCGCTCTCCTGCTCTTCCTCATTATCCTTAAATGCAACAGCCGCTTGTACCATTGACATGCCTCGTTTATTTTTCTTCGCTAATTTTATTTCTTTCTGTTTGGCTTCCTTTCGCCATAGGCGAAAAGAGTCAAACATTGCCGGCCGGGCTTTCTTCGTAAAAAGTTTAACTTTGATATTATCTAGGATTTCCATATCAAAGCTACCATATTGGGGCCATTTTAAGACACCGTCTTTTCTGGTGTATTTGATCCAGACTTCATTGTATGTGATGGGGCCTACCCCATGTTTCACATATAGTTCATAGGTTGGAGTTCCAATCGGAGGAACCGGACACAAGTCCTCCAATCGGGAGTCCCTATTATTACAACCAAGACAAAACAAATTTCCAAGTCTGCTAAGACCAGGCATCTTCGCTCTTTAGTCTAGCTTCAAACTTCAAAGGATTATCGATTAATATATTCTCGTGAATACACGAGTCCTTCGGCTTTGGCGCTTGCGCAAGTTCCAAATCAAAGTGGTCCCAAGGGGGACACCAAGCAAACTAAGAACTGGGAGACGCTCCACTTATACTTAACTGAAATATCGATGACGTCACCAGAAGACCCGTCTATCGTTTCGCTCTACCAAACATCAAGGGTCCAAATCAGGGCGATAGTCAGGGCAGCAGTCCTTCGTAGCTGTCGGGACGCGGGGAACCTCGCAGCAAAGACCTTCGGAACCACGTCGACATACAGGAGTCGCTGAAGTGGCTGGTCGTCCTCCGGAATTTTTACACGAAGCTCCTCATGACCCACTGGCTTGGACCGGTACCGCTGATACCGCCCCACATTGGGCGCCAACTGCGGTACTGGGTTTTTCAGAACCGGTACTGATCCGGTAACCCAGCGGTGTCAGGGGCAACACTCAAAGACCTCGAGTACTTTCCTGATTCAGACCACAGAAACATGAGTCTTCTAGGTGAAGTCAAGTATCGAATTTATTGGCTGCAACCAAGTAGCAAGCATCCTAGAAGTACAACAGCATGAAGCGCATGTATGTTCTCAGGAGACTGCTCAAACTTACAAAGCCAGGCTTCTCTTTTTATACAGAATATTGAGCTGCAGGCAAACATTCTTAGATTTACAGTGCAAACCTTCTTAGATTTACAGTGTGCTATTCACATATTTTCACTACAAAGAAAAAGCAAAGTCATGATGACAAGTCCACATTTCAGTGTGTCCAGTTCGTGATCAATTACCCGGCAAGGCCCAACATTTTCATCAGATATCGGTGTACCCCCAATAAAACCGGGCTCCTCCTCATCATAAAGGAAAAGAAGAGAAAAGAGCAGGACCAGGTGTGAGCAAGATTTGGGCAGGGTGTGTGTGCGATGTAAACGATTTATGGCCTGTTGCGCTTTGGTGCTATCTCGTTCGGCCACTGGGAGAGGAACTGACCGAACAGGTTTGGCCTGGGGCAATGGTTCCAGCTTGGCCAGGTCACAGGAAAGTCAATTAAGGTGTATGTGTCCTTGATATCGAATTCAGCTGCAGTTACAAGCCTATGTGAAGGGCAACTCACAAAATGGCTGCCAAGCGTAAAATTGAACCCAAAGGTTCAAAAACGAAAATGACGATTTCGAGGTGAAATCGTTACTCGATTATGACGAAAATGCTTGTGCATAATGTACTAGCCATTATCGGTCTTTTGATATAAAAATCGTTATGCTACGACAAAGTTTGTTGCACGAGTTCAGAATTTTTCAGAACTACAGTCTTCAGCCAGGATAGCTTGACTCCAGTGGTGTGGAGAGCATGGGACTCACGTCTGAGCATACCTATCCCACTTGGGTTGACAAATGCAAAATAACTGTTGATGGACAGAATGCAGAACAATGTCATGCATTCACCCCAGTACAGAGATCTGGGACTAAATCCATCGTTTTTTTTGCACACCACACCACCCCAGTTAAGACATTGCTATATGCAAATCAGTCTTGACCCTGTGCCTCATGGGAACAGTCAAGCCCGAACTGCCAAGCCATGTCTTTCCTGGACTGGAATCAAGCATCCTCTGACCGGTTTCTGGCTATCAGCCGTCTTCAGCCAGGATAGCTTGACTCCAGTGGTGTGGAGAGCATGGGACTCACATCTGAGCTTACCCATCCCACTTGGGGTGACAAATGCAAAACAACAGTTGATGGACAGAATGCAGAACAATGTCATATATTCACCCCAGTACAGAGATCCGGGCCTAAATCCATCGTTTTTTTGCACTCCACACCACCCCAGTTCAGACATGGCCATATGCAAATCAGCCTTGACCCTGTGCCTCATGGGAACAGTCCAGCCCGAACTACCAAGCCATGTCTTTCCTGGACCAGAATTAAGCATCCTAGGACCGGTTTCTGGCTATCATCCGTCTTCAGCCAGGATAGCTTGACTCCAGTGGTGTGGAGAGCATGGGACTCACATCTGAGCATACCCATCCCACTTGGAGTTACAAATGCAAAACAACAGTTGATGGACAGAATACAGAACAATGTCATACATTCACCCCAGTACAGAGATTTGGGCCTACATTTATTGTTTTTTTGCCCTCCACACCACCCCAGTTCAGACATGGCCATATGCAAATCAGCCTTGACCATGTGCCCCATGGGAACAGTCCTGCCCGAACTGCAAAGCCATGTATTTCCTGGACTGGAATCAAGCATCCTAGGACCGGTTTCAGGCTATCAGCCATCTTCAGACAGGATTGATTGACTCCAGTGGTGTGGAGAGCATGGGACTCACGTCTGAGCATACCCAACTCACTTGGGGTGCCAAATGCAAAACAACAGTTGATGGACAGAATGCAGAACAATGTCATACATTCACCCCAGTACAGAGATCTGGGCCTAAATCCATAGTTTTTTTGCACTTCACACCACCCCAGTTAAGACATGGCCATAAGCAAATCAGCCTTGACACTGTGCCTCATGGGAACAGTCCAGCCCGAACTGCCAAGCCATGTCTTTCCTGGACCGGAATCAAGCATCCTAGGACCGGTTTCTGGCTATCAGCCGTCTTCAGCCAGGATAGCTTGACTCCAGTGGTGTGGAGAGCATGGGACTCACGTCTGAGCATACCCATCCCACTTGGGGTGACAAATGCAAAACAACAGTTGATGGACAGAATGCAGAACTATGTCATACATTCACCCCAGTACAGAGATCTGGGCATAAATCCATCGTTTTTTTTGCACTCCACACCACCCCAGTTCAGACATGGTCATATGCAAATCAGCCTTGATCCTGTGCTTCATGGGTACAGTCCAGTCCGAACTGCCAAGCCATGTCTTTCCTGGACCGGAATGAAGCTGTCAGGACCATGCCGGGCCCCATTAAGAGACCTCCGTCTGTCCCTGCAGCTAGGAGAAGATTTCCTGTTTGGCAACCGTTTCCACTCTGGGGTTCCCTTCAGAAATTAGCCCATGACCACTGTCAGATTGAGGCTTAGTACGCCTCCGGATTGTGCCACCATTTGATAAGGTTAGCGTTCTAGTCTTTTCCAGCAGTCCGCCATTTCCTAATCCCGCACGTTCTATGTGGCGCACTTCAACTGTCCCTATCCAGCAGTTCGACGCCCTGATTTTGGCTCCTGTCAATTCACCGCGTATTTTCCTAGTTTTGCCCCCCTTCCCAGTCAGAATCTACAGAGACTTTATTCGGAACCCCGGGAGCGTGTTTACGTTCCTTTCCCGTTGGATTCCTGCATTCCGGAGCGAAAGTCCATTTGCCGCATGCCAGTGTTCGGCTGTGCGGACTTGTCCTTGTCAGCGTTTCATGTCAGAGTTCCATTCCAGTGGGCAAGTACCTTCCCGCATATCCTCATATTTGCGGTAAGAACATTCAATTCTCTTAGACGTTGGTGGTGCTATCCTTGCCCTGTGCCAGTTGGTCTTTTCGTCTGCGTCAGAGTTTTCCAGTCAGAAGTGAAGCCCGATTTCCTATTAAGAACTATCTCAGTTTACGGCACATTCAGAGTTTCAGAAAAAGACTTTTGAGAGTTTCAGTCAGCTTCTGTGGTTCTACAAGTAAATGAGAGTATATATTATATGCATATGGTAATACTGTTGTCTACCACCTCTATTCATCGTATCACCACTTCCGCCACACTACACAAGCAACAAGAGTCTTCAACCGTCATATGAACTTATTTGGACTCAGAAAGAGAGCAGCTAATTCCACACGTTAACCAGGTATGAGTGAAGAGAGTTGAGGGAGTGAGAGTGTGTTTTCCCTCGTAGTGGTTAGAACGTTAGTAATGTTCTGTTCCCTGTTGCAGGTGTTCCCCAGCTACTCATCCCAGAGGTAGTTACGAAGACACCAGTGTGGAAGACTCTCTTTGTTGTTTGTTATCCACTTCCCCTTTCCCTTCCATTCCTGGGCTTGGAGCAATCCGGGTGCAGGGGTGTTTGGGAATCTGGAAATTAGCATCGTAGAAGACTGGGCCGCTCGATCCCACGGAAATCCGGATTATTCAGGTACTGCTTCTGACACAAGCACCCTAGGACCGGTTTTTGGCTATCAGCCGTCTTTAGCCAGGATAGCTTGACTCTAGTGGTGTGGAGAGCATGGGACTCACGTCTGAGCATAACCATCCCACTTGGGTTGACAAATGCAAAACAACAGTTGATGGACAGAATGCAGAACAATGTCATACATTCACCCCAGTACAGAGATCTGGGCCTAAATCCATCGTTTTTTTGCACTTCACACCACCCCAGTTAAGACATGGCCATATGCAAATCAGCCTAGACCCTGTGCCTCATGGGCATAGTCCAGCCGGAACCGCCAAGCCATGTCTTTCCTGGACTGGAATCAAGCATCCTAGGACCGGTTTCTGGCTATCAGCCGTCTTCAGCCAGGATAGCTTGACTCCAGTGGTGTGGAGAGCAAGGACTCACGTCTGAGCATACCCATCCCACTTGGGTGGACAAAAGCAAAACAACAGTTGATAGACAGAATGCAGAACATTGTCATACATTCACCCCAGTTCAGAGATCTGGGCCTAAATCAATTGTTTTTTTGCACTCCACACCACCCCAGTTCAGACATGGCCATATGCAAATCAGGCTTGACCCTGTGCCTCATGGGAACAGTCCAACCCGAACTGTAAAGCCATGTCTTTCCTGGACGGGAATCAAGCATCCTAGGACCGGTTTCTGGCTATCAGCCATCTTCAGCCCGGATAGCTTGACTCCAGTGGTGTGGAGAGCATGGGACTCACGTCTGAGCATTTCCATCCTTCTTGCGTTGACAAATGCAAAACAACAGTTGATGGACAGAATGCAGAACAATGTCATACATTCACCCCAGTACAGAGACCTGGGCCTAAATCCATCATTTTCTTTGCACTCCACACCACCTCAGTTCAGACATGGCCATATGCAAATCAGCCATGACCCTGTGCCTCATGGGTACAGTCCAGCCCGAACTGCCAAGCCATGTCTTTCCTGGACCGGAATCAACCATCCTAGGACCGGTTTCTGGCTATCAGCCTTCTTCAGCCAGGATAGCTTGACTCGAGTGGTGTGGAGAGCATGGGACTCACGTCTGAGCATTCCCATCCCACTTGGGTTGACAAATGCAAAACAACAGTTGATGGACAGAATGCAGAACAATGTCTTACATTCACCCCAGTACAGAGATCTGGCCTAAATCCATCGCTTTTTTTGCACTCCACACCACCCCAGTTAAGACATGACCATATGCAAACCTACTTGACCCTGTGCCTCATGGGAACAGTCCAGCCCGAACTGCCAAGCCATGTCTTTCCTGGACTGGAATCAAGCATCTTGGACCGGTTTCTGGCTATCAGCCGTCTTCAGCCAGAATAGCTTGACTCCAGTGGTGTGGAGAGCATGGGACTCACATCTGAACATACCCATCCCACTTGGCGTGACAAATGCAAAACAACAGATGATGGACAGAATGCAGAACATTGTCATACATTCATCCCAGTTCAGATATCTGGGCCTAAATCCATTGTTTTTTTGCACTCCACACCACCCCAGTTCAGACATGGCCATATGCAAATCAGCCTTGACCCTGTGCCTCATGGAAACAGTCCAGCCCGAATTGCCAAGCCATGTCTTTCCTAAACCGGAATCAAGCATCCTAGGACCGGTTTCTGGCTATCAGCCGTCTTCAGCCAGGATAGCTTGACTCCAGTGTTGTGGAGAGCATGGGACTCACATCTGAGTACACCCATCCCACTTGGGGTGACAAATGCAAAACAACAGTTGATGGACAGAATTTAGAACAGTGTCATACATTCACCCCAGTACAGAGATCTGGACCTAAATCCATCGGTTTTTTGCACTCCACACCACCCTAGTTCAGACATGGCCATATGCAAATCAGACTTGCGGAAATATTTGAACTTAGATTTGGAATTAGACGAAATCACGGAAGCCATAATGCAGATGAAATCGGGACGGGCCCCGGGATGTGTCGGGCTACCGATAACATTTTATAAAACATTACCTGCTGGGTTCTCTGGGGTACATGGGGATGCCTATCACCTTCCTCCACTGGGTACAACAGCTATATAGCCAACCAATAGCTTGAGTACTTTTCAATTGTGCCCAGTCCTCCGCCTTCACTATCTCCAGAGGCACACGGCAATGCTGTCCATTATCCCCAATTTTATTTGCCCTGGCCATAGAACCCTTAGCTACAAAACGTCGGCAACACCATAATGATAGGGCACTGATCTACCCAACTAGACAACTTCTTATCTCCCTATATGCAGACGATATGACACTGTATGTCAAAAAGGCTCAAGACAATATCAACCCAGTGTTATGGGAGACCACTAAATTAGGCGCCATATCCGTAATACAAATAAATTGGTCCAAATTCCCCTGACGCACCAATTGGATTATCCACTAGTCTGGGAAACTGATGAGCTAAAATACCTGGGCATACTTATCACCAGAAACAGGGACAACCTGATGAGAATAAATTATGGCTCAGCCATAGATAAGATAACTGACACTATCAGAAAGTGGGTACAGCTTCTACTCTTCATGGTGGGGGGGGATCTCTCTTATCAAAATGGTATTGCTGCCAAAAATGTTATACCTTTTCATTAATATACCACACCACCCAGGAAGTTTTTTCTTTACTACACTCAAGACTCAACTTATGAGGCTTATATGGGGTGGGAAGCAGGCACGACTCAACCTGTCTACGCTGATGCTACCATACCATCAGGGAGGGTATGATGTTTCCAATTTAGAGTTCTATTATTTTTGTGCACAGGCCCACTTCGCAACACATTGGTTCCATTCACCACCCTTTATTCCTCATTTGGCGATGGAAATGGGTATATGACTCGGACACCCCTGATAAGCTATCTTTTTACAACAGTGAAGGAGCGGGAATGTGACCCGTCCATCGTAGAATGCATGCTTGTAGCATGGCGGCAGCTTGCTTGCATGCTAGGCAACCACATGTTGTAGTCCCCTAGGAGGCCAATGTTACAAAACCTTTGCTACAAGTTACTTATGAGGGGATATGTCAGATGATGCTGGAAGGTCTTGGCTATCATACCTGGGGAGACCTTTATATAGGGAAACAATTCTGCTCCAAGGAACACATTTTTGGAGCATGCATACCCACGACAATTGACACATTTATAAACACTCATCTCCTGCAAAGTGTGAAGGCTGCAATCCGTACCTTGCCCCAAGAGACAGATACACTTGCACCTCTGCAAGCCTTGCTACATGGCGAGGCTCACGTCATGTATAAACATACACAGAATGCACCACCCACTCATACTCTACGGGCCAGGCGGGAATGGGATAAAGATCTAAATGTCCCATTACCGGATGACCAATGGGAACTTAGCTGCACGCAGACAGAAGCAATTACAGGCAATAGTAGGCTACGCCTCATACATTTTAAATTCTTGCACCGCTTGTATCATACCCCGACTAAACTACACAGATTCCACCTCAGATACGATGACAAATGTGCACAGTGCGGGAGGGAGGGGGCAGACCTCCTGCATTTAGCGGGACCTGCCCTGGGTTGCAGAACTGGACACAGACTTTTGAAGGGTTGTCAAACATGATAGGAGCCCAGCTGACCACATGCTCACTTGTAGCCCTTTTGGGTTTATCTCAGGAAATAAACACAGTGCACAAAAAGTTTTTGGCAATGGGTTTATTACCCCAACTGCAGGTAGAGTGCAGGTGGGGAAGAGGCCAGACTCCCAAGTTCAAAGACTGGATACAGACTATGTCTACTTGGCAAGATCATATGCATTATTACGCAGAACCTCCTATCTTTTCATGCAAGAAGCGAACCCAGAGGGGGACCGGGAAGGACTGGATCAAGCAATGGAGAGCGAGGTCAGGCCTATGACCCGATCCCAAACCTTACAAGAGAAGTCTAGTGTGTTATAATTCGGTACAGAGATAGTGCCACAGGAATAAATCAGGGGACCGGAAGCGATAAGGGCCTTATCTTTAGAGTCACTATGGTAGATGCTGTCCTCATCAAACCCCACTATGTGGCCAATACTGAAAGTAGGCCTTGTGGTCTCCGCCCTAGTAGCAGATGCCCTCCTTTCGCTACTATCCAAGAGGTTCAAACAAAAAGACTCATAACCATCAAAGAGTCACAGTAAGAAATGAAGGACTATTCAACAACGCTATGAAACTCATTCCTCTTGAATTACAATTAACAGTTCGACCAGACACGCCTGTCTACACCAATGTAACAAGAGAACATCTAATTCATCGAAAAAATGAAAGGACAAACACAGTGATGTCTTTAAATCCTGATGCAATTCTAACAATTGATCAAACTTCTACTGGCTATTTCATAAATGTTGATACATTTTCTGAAGACCCAAGTGAATCAGAAACGTCGCCAACCACAAACTCTTACAAACAGCAAGCAAAATACTTTTTTCACTTTCTGAAGGAAACGTATCTGGTTTCACCATGGACTGAATTATGGATAATATCCGGAATATTTTTCTTTCTTTTCTGGTTAGGTTTAGTAATGACTATTAGCATGCTTGTAAATTGCAAATACATTCGTCTAGAATCTGCAAGTAAAGATGTGAACTTAATATTGAAACCACACAAATTATCTCATCGTGAAGAATGAGACTTGTCTGCAGTAAACATCACAGCCGTGCCTATACCCGATGGTATAGTATGGGACAAAGTCGATTTCGATATTTTGGGCCTGACTGATCTTTTGAAAATTCTACACCTGTTTAAAATTTCATTAAGTGATTTCATTATCTCCAGTACCTACTCTGATGTTTGGGACTTCGAAACTGTCAGTAATATTACATCGGATCTAGAAAAAAATCTGCGGCATTTTCTAATAGTGAAAACTTGGAAGGTTCATCAGAGTATGAACAAACGTACCATTATAATCATTATGGTCATTTTTTTTGCATAGATCTACAATACCTAGAAATGTGTTTATGTATAATCAATGGGAACATTGTCCAACACCATCAAAAGATAGTTAAAAAACATATGGAAATAAGTTTCCATATTGATCAGGATTCAATACAACAGATCCAGGTTCCTATTATGTTAAGAATGTGAACGAAACTGCTCAGAAACAAATGTTAACTAACACCAAACAGATCTATTCTGCAGCCTTTTAATGCCCAGCTGTCTAGACAAGGGTTTGACTTTTGGAATGACACTGTTGATACAAAATCTGTCTGTGGTTCTAGAGACTGGCAGGTGCAGGGGACGGAAGCATTCTTTAGAACCTGACTCTTCCCCAAGCAAATAATGTTTTTGAATGATACCGTGCAACAAACATCTTGCCTTGGACTAGCCAAGATCAAAGACATGAACATATCTTATGTACCAACACCTGCTAATACCAAAATCAATAGTACTACAGATGAGGCAGCCACCATAGACAGCATCCTACAGTACAACAGAACAGCCCCCGATTGGGAAAAATAGCAAATCTGGCACTTAGACACTAACATTTGTCAAGAAAGGTTCCTGAATACAACACAGGGATTTACTATCAACAGGCTAGATCCCCGTTACATACAGTGACACAATATAGTATAGGTAAAGTGTGCCTTGATTGGCTACAGACATCCTCGATAGACCAAGTGAAACAACACTTATCTTTACTTGAAAGAAGATGCAGACTTTAGGGATTTCTTGCTAGGACCAAGAAAACCACGACAAAAATGTTTCATAAATGCCGGCATTTGTACAGCCTATAATGAAGTTTGGGAAGTTTCACAGGCGAAGGCCGCAGAGGATACGTGAAATCGATCCAATTAATTTAGAGAAATCTGTCTCAGTTGTTGACAATGGTTTAAAAACTTTGTCATCCAGGATCAATTCTCTGGGCAACATTGTATCCTCTGCTATTCACATACTAAAACAGGATTTAGCCGTGTTACAACAAGGCCTGTTACGTTCAGTAATGTTATTAGTCTGGACACTACAAACATAGGGCCTTATTTATGAAGGCCTTGCGCCACCGGTGCGTCACTTTTTCCCATGTTAAAAGTGACGCACCGGTGGCGCAAGGCCTTCATAAATAAGGCCTATAGTGTGCAGGCTATGTGCCTTGGAATTTTATCAACATGTCATCTTTATTTCGGAATACAATCTCATAAACAGATCGAAATGGCACAAAGGGGAGCAAAGTATACAATGCCGGATGTTGAAAAACTAATAAGATTACCATTCACGGTAGCAGAAAAAACAGCTACAGAATGGCTCATCCATGGCCATATAAATTTGCCAGTCACTTCTTTCCAATTTCACTATTGCCTTATACAATAGCAGGCAGGCAAATATGAAAGGTTGGGTAAGAAATACATTAAGGTGTCCCGGGACATACCTTACAACTACAGATGTTGGAATGGGGGACGTGAAGTGTTTCTTAGTGGTAAAGCCTGCGAAAATGCACTGAGCGGTTCACTCATATGTCAAGTAGTTTATTTACACAGGGCATTCAACAGTTCTGTGGCAAACTTGTTCTGCCACCTGCAAGGCAGTTCAGCCGCCGTGATTAATCTGACATTCGGCCTGGTCTCTATTAGGAGTTACTTAATGTTGAATGATCTGCGTTGCTGTAGCATGCTATCAGGGATCTGAAGGACTGGGCTAATCTTAAGGCCCAGCGGTGCCATGGGACAACACCTGAAACCTTTGTGGGTTACCTGTTCCGGCGTACAAATGACAGAGACATGGGACACTTCCTTCGGCGTCAAAGATCGAGGTTTATTTACTGCAGGGCACACAGAAGTCACAAGAAGTACAACGCATGTAGGTTCTAGGAGACTGCTTCAAATTGCAATAGTGGATCGCTACTTTTATACAGATTTCCGTCATAGCACAGCATGGCAAACAAAAGATTACAACTCAGTTCCCATAGTAAACTTCAAAAGGGCTGCTTTCATGTATTCAGGATGCCGGAACAAAATTACAGTAGCATCGCCGGTTCCCAACTGTAAGTACATTATCCCAACATTAGGTACATTCCATTCCGGCTGTAAACGAGTTTGAGAGAAGACAGAAACAGGTGGAAGGAAGACAAAGATAGACAGCAGATTGGTGTAGGGGGCGATATCGGAAACACGATTGCAGGATCAAAGGAGTCGTGCCTAATGAATGCACGGCTGAAACAATAGGCCGGCACGGCAAGATGAGCCTCGAGCGGGGCCATCTGCTTTTGCGGTATCATCCCCCTCATCATAAAGACACCCTCAAAGGAACACGTGTCTTCCGCAAGAGCTTGGGGATCCCAGGGTCACGAAGCGGACAGTGTCCGTTCGCTGGCTACTTGAGGGCAAGAGACAAAATGGATGCCGTATCTAAAATGGAACCCGTGAGTTCAGATGAAGAAACCCACGAAACGGAAGAAAGGTTCAGGCCAGTATAGCGAAAACGCGTACACCCACTAAACCCGTCGTTTGCGGTTCATAGATACCAAACTCGTCCATATTCGAACGAGTCGAGAACACCACTATAATTGTCACGGAACCTCAGACGCTCCTTTTGCCCTCATGTAGGCAAGCACTAGTCGATATCAGAATCGATCTCGATATTCATTAGATCATTCAGATGTTGCTGCAGCATCATTCTATCCATCAATGCTTCCTTGGTAACAGATGGTCGTTTTATACACGTCGTAGCACAGAGGCCACATAAGGCAGGACCACACTGTAGGCAAAGACAACACGTGAACAGAAATGCTACAACAACCCCAATGATCATCAGAATCTTCCAACCCCACGTCGACATCAGGCCCCAAAACCATCCTAGTAGCGTCCAATCACCTACGTCCACGTGTATGGATTCGGAGATCTTATGCAACTTCGAGATGGCTCGATAGACAGTTGGAGCGTTATCAGGGATGAAAATACAACAACTCAAATGGATCACCTTACATACACCACCTCTATCTGCAAGAACAACATCTAAAACCATACGGTTTTGTAACGTCATAAGCCTGTCGGCCTGAAGCTCTGCTGTCAGATTACCAAGAGCACTTGCAGTTATATTAGCAGTTGATTCCATCACACGAGTCAACTGTCTCAGGTTCCTACTATTGATCATAGGTCCCCAAAACGGCAGGAAACCCTTAAAGAAGTGTCCTGCTTCTTGACCGGCAGTGTCTTCTTCGCTAATAACGGCTCTCACAACTCTAGTCTTGTGATAGTTCGACCCAACTGTGAAGGTCAGCAGCAACAGATTCGCAATATAACAGGTGCCCGAGAAGTCACGGGGCAACCATGTGTATGCGCGGTTGTAACATACAAAGTATGTACCCTTGGCAGTCAGAAGAACAGGGGAAGAGAGTGTTGGTAAAACATACGTTTCAGTGCAAGCACTCCTCCCAAGCTGAGCTCGCAGGCTTCGGCCAAGACCTTTCAAGCAGAAATTACCGAGATGGGGTACGACCCAGATCGGAGACGAGCTTTTAAGCTGTCTATCACCCACTGACATGCTATACTCAGCCTCACTCAGATCCCTGTATGCTCGCACATCTTCCTCTGGGATAAGCGATGCGTCAAAAATATATCTATCTAAATCAGCAATCGCTCTCGCCAAAGGCTTGTGGTACGGGCCAGGACCATGATCTGCAGTGCGTGGCTCTCGATGGGGGTAGGAATCTAGTGCGCTACGAAACATAGTTTGGAATGCTCGAGCTGACCCCTGGGAACTATAAGGAAGGACCAAATACGGAATTCCCCGATCCATGGTATGTGGCATTAACCCACACACCCAACAGTTAGTAGTGTTCATCACCAACTGATGTTGATGAAGAAGCTGGACAAAGGAGTTATTCATGAATTCTGCACGTCTAATCTGTTCATGTTGGGGCAGAGGATGAAAGGAATGTGGAGAAACAGTGGGAGTAGATTTTGGTTCAGAAGAAAAAGTAGGTAAAGCAGAAGGCAATAACGACTATAGTCCAAAATACACTCCACCCACCAGTAGCATGGAAACAGTTAAGAACAGCAGGAACACCTGAAACAGAAAGCATTTTGTTTGTATAACCCTATGTAACATCGATCTCTGGGTTAGCATCTTCTCCACTTCCGACAACTTTGAAAATTCCATCCTCTAAAAACCGTCCGCAACGTTCTTGACGCACTTCGTTCTGAGTAGCGATTATCAATTCCCAGGAGTTCCCAGGAATCGACAAAAGTACCGACCTAGTGTCAGGAACCTGCTAAACAGAAGGAAGTACCCGCACAGCCCTACGGTCAACCTGGATGTGAGGTTTCTATAATCAAAACAGTTAATGTCAATGTGAATCTCCTAGCTGTGGAAAAACATACATGGAGAAGAACTCAAGAGTTAATGAAAGATGCAATTGTTCATAATGTTCAAAATGACAGTAAGGGGGGTAATATACATTCAGAAAGGGCAAAAAAAAAAAAAAGTTTTATTAGTCTTTGTTGTGAGAACGAAGAAAATATCTGCTTCTTCCAGGGCGAGTCTGCTCTTCAAATAATTGTTCAGATTGCGGAACAGAGTCCTGTCGATCAGACGATAGTTCAAGTCTCGAGTTCTCCAATGGAAAAGGTACAACAAATGTCTCTGACTGCAATGAAGTGTCTCCTACGAGTTGAGCATCACTGAACGGCACAAATTTTATTGGGGTCTCGGTCTCCGTCGCGGCGATTCCTGTCCTCACCCACAAATCTGCCGGTAAAGGTATAGGCACCTTTTTGGTGTGGGTGGCATGCACCCAATTTTTACAGCCTTCCAGACTAACTGCAGTTCTTGTGGCAAGGAGGACTTGGAATGGGCCCACAAATCTCGGCTCCAAATTGCGCTTCCTGCCGAAATTACGGGTAACCACCCAGTCACCCGGTTGGAGCCGATGTCCAGGACCCTCTGTCTGTGCCGGCAGTGCTTCAAAGACCTGTTGATGAATTAACCTCAGTTTAGCAGTCAGATCATGAAGATAATCAATTAACATTGGGTACTCAAGACTATCGAAGGCCCTAGGCCTCGGGACCCCCCAAATGTTCGCAGGACGGCCGAACACAATCTCATATGGGCTAAGCCCTACTCGAGAGTGTACAGTCGCCCTAGTCGACAAGAGAGCCAGAGGCAAGGCATCAGGCCATGACAAACCAGTCGTAGCTTGGATCTTAGCAAGTTTCAGTTTCAGAGTACCATTGTATCCTTCAACTAAACCTGCTGACTGGGGATGATTGGCACTATGGAATTTTTGTCGAATTCCAAGGCCCTTACACACACTCTTCATCACATTCCCCACAAACTCACTTCCGTTATCTGACCATACAATCCGTGGCATTCCATACCGAGGAAAGTATTCCTTCAGTAGGACTTTCGCTGTGGACAGGGCAGTATTGTCTTTGAGAGGGTAGGCTTCGATCCATCTGGAGAACGCGCAAACCACGACTAAAACGTACTTCAGGTTATTACATCTCTCCATATGGATGAAGTCCAGTTGAATAACCTCGAAGGGACATGTAGGAGGAGCAAAATGACCAGGTGGGGTAGGGGTGCCCTTGCCAGGATTGTACATCATGCATATCATACAATTCTTAACCACTCTCTCAGCACACTTAGCGATACCATCATTCTTCCATACAGGGGACAGCAGCTTGCAGATACCTTTCGTGCTAATATGTGACAAGCTGTGAGCCATAGTCACAACGGCTAGTACATATGCATCCGGCAACATCCATCTCTGGTTTTCCGACAAATCAATCCAACATCCGTGCGCATCTAACTTTCCCGTGCTTTCTTTCCACTTAGTCTTTTCAGTTTCGGTGGCCTCATTCTGAATCGCTTTCACGCTCTCAACAGTGTCCTCACACATACCAGTCTCTGCCGGCCACCTTACTGAACTCGTAACATACATTCGGGTTGCAAGGTTTTTAGCTGTCTCTTTAGCAATCTCATCCGCAAACGCGTTACCACGACCAACATCATCCGTCACCTTTCGGTGTGCACTGCATTTAATAATCGCCACCTGCTTAGGCAATGTAAGTGCGTCCAAAAGATCGTTCACGAGCTGTCCGTGTTGGATCTTCGTACCATGCGATGTCATAAACCCTCTTTCTCTCCACAGACGACCAAAGCTATGTGCAACGCCAAAAGCATATTGACTATCAGTAAACACATTCACTCGCTTTCCTTTCGACAAAACACACGCTCTCGTCAACGCAATCAACTCTGCCGCCTGCGCGGAATTCTGACTCAATCTTGCAGTTTCTACAACCGTACTCAATGTCACCACAGCATACGCAGTCGTCACATCACCATTCGGCAACTTAAAACACGAACCATCAACATACAAAGTACCATCGGGATCTGCCAATGGAGTGTTTTTTAGGTCAACAGGACCCTTCGTTTCTTCCTCAGTTCGCAAATAACAATCATGTGGTGGTACATCATCTGATTCCATGTGAGTTGGCAACAACGTCGCCGGGTTTAGTACATTACAGCGCTTTATTTGTATGTGACTTGCCAAAAGCGTCAACTCATAACCAGACAACCTTGCGCTTGTCAAGTGTTGGGTTTTTGTACGATTTAAGAGAGTGTCAACTGCATGCGGAACCATCACCGTAAGCATATTATCCATGACCAATCCTGCAGATTGTCGGATGGACACCGCAGCTGCCGCTGTCGCTCTTAGACAACTCGGCAATGCTCTAGCTACTGAGTCCAAGGTCGAGGAAAAATATGCACATGGACGCTGCTTACCACCAAATTGCTGCGTCAAGACACTCAACGCACAACCCTCTCTCTCATGAACGTGTAGTGTAAACGGCTTACTGTAGTCAGGAGTACCTAACACAGGGGCCGAACACAACGCATCACGCAATTCAGAAAAACTGTTCTGACACTCTTCAGTCCATGGCAAAGGAGTTGGAACATCCTTGCACGTGAGGGCTACCAATGGCTTCGCTAGCAATGAAAAATTTGGAATCCATTGCCTGCAGTATGACGTGATACCTTGAAAGGCACGCACATCTCTTTGAGTTGTTGGCACAGTCATTCGAGCGATCGCTGCAATTCTCTCTGGGGTCAACCTTCTTCCCTCCTTTGACAATAAGTGACCTAGATAGGTTATTTCTTGACAACAATATTGTAGTTTAGAAGGTGACACCTTATGATGTAAATCACAGAGATGCTGCAACAACGATACTGTAGCAGTTTTGCAAATCTCTTTGGTGTCAGCAGCCACTAACAGGTCATCAACATACTGGATCAAAGCCACACCATCCGATAACACAAACGCATCAAGTTGACTCGTCGGGCTTGGCTGTATATCGATGGACTCTCACAGTAGCCCTGAGGAGCGCGTTTAAACCTGAAGCTGCGACCACCTAATGAGAAGCCGAATAGATCTCTGCTTTCCTCAGCAATCGGAATGCTAAAGAAAGCATTCTTTGGGTCGATCACTGAGAACCAGGAAGCGGAGGCTGGAATCAGAGTCAGTAAAGCCGCAATGTCAGGCACCACAGGAAATTGTGGAATCACAATTTTGTTCACCTCCCGTAGATCAATGACGAAACGATACACAGGAGGCTTAGATGGATCAGTTCGTTTCAAAATAGGTAACACAGGACTATTACACACATTTCCCTGAGTTTCCTCAATAACATCTTTCTTGATCAAATCATAGTTGATCGCTAACAACGCTCGTTCACCATCAAGAGAGATCCGATACTGGGGAATACGTGGCAATCGTACATTCGATTTCAATTGGACAACATAAGGTGATATGTCCAGCAGGCCCACATCATTGGGACCTGTTGCCCACAAAGACTTAGGAAGAGAACTCAATTCCAGTGGGAGCTTATCAGTTGATAGGTACATAGGAGAGATCACTTTCTGACCCAAAGTAAGCTCCACTCCTGCAGGAGAAAAGTACAGGGTCGCATATAACCGCTTCAGCAAATCCAGGCCCAAAAGATTCTCACCACAACCAGTAGTCAAAATCAAAGGAGCTTTCTTCAGCTCACGAGGCCCAATTGTGAGGGGCAAAGGGCAGGAAACCGGATTGCTAACGGGGGCGCCAGAGAATCCAACGGAAACATTCGTTAAGCTAGACAAAGGTGCGCCAGGGAGTTTCGAATGCATGATGGAACTTTTCGCTGCACCAGTGTCCAACAGAAAAGGCTCAACTACGCCCGATGTGGCAACTATGACGTAAGGCCCTCTCTGATCAACCGGAACTGATACTACTCCCTCTCTTTGTCTGTGGCTGTCCTAGTAGTTACCGTCATCAATATCATGTTCGACGTAACAGTCGTCCACATGATACTGTGCATATCTACCTGACGATGAACCACGCTGATCAAAACAATTGTTTGAATCTGATGAATTATTAGAACGCTCATTTTGATTTTGAGTAACACCACGACCTCTACCACGTGAAGCCTGTTGGGGACCACTACGACCTCCAGAACCAGACAGTCAAACTTCAAATGACCCTCGCCTCTACAGTACGCACATTGATTATATCCGAGCATAGATCTCGGCGTGGAAGAGTCATTACGCGACTGCGGCCTGGAAAATTGTGATTGTGATCTATTCTGCTGCTGCGAGGCATTTTGATTTGAGCGCGGAGGATACGCTTGCTGTAACAGAACTTTCGTTTTGAGATCCTTTGTTTTCTTATCCGCACAATCATTTTCCTATTTTTCCCTATTTTCATAATATTGAGCCGTGGCTAATATCTGAGCAGAAGTGGAAACAGCCCACGAACTTTCAGAATTTTTCAATTTGTTGCTAAGGTCAGGCAACACATTCGATACAAATTTGTCAACAAACAATCGCTGACCTCCCTCAGTGCTCATATCCTGACCACTATGATCGATGAATGCCTCCTCAAATCTCGTAAAGAAATCAGAGACACTCTCGTCCTTCTTTTGCTTGCACGCAGACAGTTTATCCCAATTAACTCTCATTGCTGGCATAAGCGTCTTCATTAGCGTAATAATTCTTTGAGGCAGAGCCGTAATTAACTGCTCAGGCTTAGCCCCACCAACCTGCAATGCGTCAGCCGCTACAAGTGCAGCCCAATCACCGCCTAACTCAGCTGCGTGGTTCTCTTGACGTATTTTCGCCCAAACCGGTTGCGGAACCACGTTACCAAACAACATGTCAATGTCGGCAAGGTTCATAATAGTAGCATCCACAAGTTGGGATAACTCCTTATAGTATCCTGCCGGATTCTTGCGGGGGTCAGGCAAAGATTGTTTCACCTGCAAAACTTCCGATCGCTTCCATGGGAGGTGTATCCAAACTCTCTGGAAGTGTGGCAAAATTGGAGGGTTAGCACCAGGATTACCTGGCATCCATACTGGAGGAACTTCTCACATGGAATACTGACCAGGCGTTGCCATCCATCCCTCAGTTTCGTCCTTAAACAATGCTCGAGGTAGTACAATAGGTCGAAAAGATAGAAGATGTTCTACAGCACCTCGAACAATACTACCCACAATCATACCACTCGAAAACTGATGCTAAAGTTCAGTCACTTCAGACGGCACATTGTCTACCTCATCATTATCCATCACTTCTCGTAAACATTTACACATTTCCTCAAACACAAATCTCTGTGTGGGCTCATTGAATTGAGAAAATGTCTCAAAAATTATGCGTGGAGTATGTTTAGTGGGATACCTAATCCAATGACGCGCCATGTTTATTAACGTATCACGTTCCCTACCACCAGGAAGTTGACTTTGTCTTTGAGGGACATCAGAAACATCGTACCCAAGAATCGGTCCAAAAGGAGAGTAAAGATTAGCAACAGCATTAGGTATGCGACTACGGACAGACGGAGAAGAGGAGAGAAGTACAGGAGCAACAACATGGGGACTAAACACAGGAGCAGTAGGAGCAGTAGGAGTAGCCAAAAGAGCAGAAGTAGCGGGAACAGTAGACTGAGAAGGTATAGGCAATGGAGCAGTAGGAACAGGAGCAGGTAAGGGAATAGGAACGACTTGGGGAACAAGAGGATTCGGAAGAACAGGACAAGCGACAGGCTGACCAACAGCTGCCGGAACGACAGGTTGAGGAACAGGAGGAACCACAGGAGCTGTAGTATCCTGTGCGTATGGAGGTGGTGACTTCAGTAGGTAGGGCAACAAAGGGTCCTCTACTACTTCCTCTACCTTCTTATCGGAACTCGACGGTAAAACGGGATAATACTTATCCACCGCCATACGTTGTAGTCTATCAAAAACATCCTTTTCCTTCTCTTCTTTGTCTCGCTGAAACTGTTCTGCATTTCTCATCGTCGTAACAATACCTTCCCTCTTTTTTCTTTTAAGCTGTTTGATTTCTTTCTGCTTGGCCTCCTTTCGCCATAGCCGAAAGGAATCAAACATGGCCGGCCTAGACTTCTTTTTGAACAGTTTTGCTTCTAGATTATCCAAAATTGCTGTTTCGAAACTACCATGAGGTGGCCAACTAAGGACACCGTCATCTTTAGTGTAGCGGACCCAGCAATCATTGTATGCGATAGGACCCACTCCATGACGACTATATAACTCATAGACCGGAGTTCCAACTGGAGGTATCGGACATGAGTCCTCCAATCGGGAATCCGCACCACAACTTTTAAAACAATTAAACAAAGTACTACGGCCAGGCATCGTGCACACTAACCGAGTTTCACAAACTTCAAGGGTTATTGGATTACGATGTCCTCGCAAAAATGCAAAACTCTCGGTTTTTGGCAATTGCAATCGTCAAATAAAATCCAACAACTAAGAGCCAACAACTAAGAACCACAAATGCAATGGAACCATGCAAACAACCAAGCAACAACAACAACCAAGGACTCTGGGAGCGACCCACAAATACTTAACTGAAAGATCAATGGCGTCACCAGGAAGGCCCGTCAATCGTCTCGCTGTACCAAGGACTACGCCAGGCGCCAAAACAGGTCGACAGTCAGGGCATCAGTCTGTCGCAGCCGTCAGGAGGCGGGGATCTTTGCGGGAAAAGTCTTCGGGCCACTTGTTTCGACAACAGGATCGATGAAGCGGGGTGCACCTTCCCTCGGAGATTTCACACGAAGTTCCTCACAATCGTCGGGCTTTGGACCGGTACCGCTGATGTCGCCCCATGTTGGGCGCCAACTGAAGGACTGGGCTATTCTTAAGGCCCAGCGGTGCCAGGGGACAACACCTGAAACCTTCGTGGGTTACCTGTTCCGGCGTACAAATGACAGAGACACGGGACATTTCCTTCGGCGTCAAAGATCGAGGTTTATTTACTGCAGGGAACACAGAAGTCACAAGAAGTACAACGCATGTAGGTTCTAGGAGACTGCTTCAAATTGCAATAGTGGATCGCTCCTTTTATACCGATTTCCGTCATAGCACAACATGGCGAACAAAAGATTACAACTCAGTTCCCACAGTAAACTTCAAAAGGGCTGCTTTCATGTATTCAGGATGCCGGAACATAATTACAGTAGCATCGCCGGTTCCCAACTGTAAAAGTACATTATCCCAACATTAAGTACATTCCATTCCGGCTGTAAACGAGTTTGAGAGAAGACAGAAACAGGTGGAAGGAAGACAAAGATAGACAGCAGATTGGTGTAGGGGGCAATATCGGAAACACGATTGCAGGATCAAAGGAGTCGTGCCTAATGAATGCACGGCTGAAACAATCGGCCGGCACGGCAAGATGAGCCTCGAGCGGGCCATCTGCCTTTGCGGTATCATCCCCCTCATCATAAAGATACCCTCAAAGGAACACGTGTCTTCCGCAAGAGCTTGGGGATCCCAGGGTCACCAAGCGGACAGTGTCCGTTCGCTGGCTACTTGAGGGCAAGAGACAAAATGGATGCCGTATCTAAAATGGAACCCGTGGGTTCAGATGAAGAAACCCACAAAACGGAAGAACGGTTCAGGCCAGTATAGCGAAAACGCGTAAACCCACTAAACCCGTAGTTTGCGGTTCATAGATACCAAACTCGTCCATATTCGAACGAGTCGAGAACACCACTATATGTGTCACGGAACCTCAGATCCCGCATCTAGTAACGGTCAATGCCAGGGTTACTTGTTGTATGCAAGTATTGTTTCCACTAGCAAACACAGTCAGGGAGTCGGCACTTTGGCCTTCGCTGAATGTTTCTTTTATATGTTTTCGATACGCTAAGCAGAATGAAAGCCATGCTTTTACAAAGGAATGTACCCTTAAACTCCGCCCCAGAGACATCTGATCTTCAAGTTGCAAGGACTGCAGCTGAGATACAGGCTCTGATAGTTCGAAACTTCCCTATACATTTCGCAGAAATGATGGGATGTATCTTTAACATGTCTGATATGAGCGGAATTTTACATTTATTTAAGACCATAGGTTCGGGACTCTTAAACACCTTCCAGACGGAAATCATTCCAAACTTCATGCATTCGGTGTTTGGTGGTCTGCCTTTAACTCTTGCAATAGTTGCAGGAGTACTTATTCTATTCCTACTGCTATGCTATGGACGGCCTTGCAATGGGCATCACTCCCAGTTACATTGTGAAGGATCTCCTGGAACGGAAGTGCTGACAGCACATAGTACAGCTCCTAGGCATTCCTCTCTTATTGGAACTTAATCAATCATGGTTCCTGACCTTCAGACCAGTTTGGCTTGACTGTATCTTACCTGTTCTACGCTGCCTGTTTTGCAGTGAAAAATGTGTGCTGGACATCTATCTAACACTTCCATCGGTCATGCCAACCAATATCAATGTGCATTGTATATCTCGCATACTGTCTTACGATTGTAGTAGCTCAGATCTCTCACACGAGAAAAACGACTGTTCAATAAATACTTATTAAAAAGCTTGTCTGTTATTTCTGTGTAACTCTGAGAAACTAAGCAGTCACGATTGGCTGAGCAAAACATTATCTCATGTTTCCACGATTCTGAGTGATCAGTGTAGTTATGTTATGTAGTTGCCAGAAGCTATTCCCTTCTTGTCTTCAAGAAGTTTCTAGTGGCCCTGTGAGCTAGCTGGTACATGGTAAACAAGGTTAGCATGCGCAATAGGGGCGTACTGACTCAATCATACACCAAACCTTTAGTGTATGTTATCCAAAAGCTCAGAACCTATTTAGGGACATAGGAACTAAACTTCAACTCAAGTGTCATTCCCAACTCTACTCTGTTGACCCCAGCCAGATGCTAGGCTTAAGGAAGGAATGAATAGATGCAAGGGGGAGAGACTATGTTGATTAGCCAATTTAAGGGTGTGGTTAGCCATCTCCTCTCTCCCTGCAGAAAATTCTGCCATTATCAATTTGTAAGAATTGGTGCACTCTGGCCACACATTACAGGATGTGTTCAGACCTTTGGGTGGTACCCTGCAGTCCATTGGACAGGAGCGACCTCCTGGTTGACCAGAGAAACTAGAATAAGTGTCTGAGAAGGGTAAAGCCCCTCAGATCTGCTGCTTGAAACTTACGAAAGCAAGAGGTGCCATGCTGAGAAGTTTAATGTGCATTTCCAAAGGCCTGCACTCTGTAAACTGCACATTTTGCACCATCTTGAACTATAGCCCTGTGAATTACCTTGCTATAAGAAGGACTAAAGAGTGGACACCCTGCAAGATACAGGTTAACAGAGCCCACCTGGAACATCGCCATCAAAAATCCACAACCCGGAGTACTTCCAGGGGATTTATAAGGGGTTTGTCCATGTGGGTTGTGGGATATGAAGTCCTCAAATTTCAAGGACCATCATGGAGCTTTCAGACACTTGGAGTGAGTTTGAGACATTTTGAGACCATTTAAGGTACTTCATTAAGAAGTTCTAGGAGTTGGGAGAACTTTTAAACCACTTTGGAAAAAAGTTCCATAGGAGGACCGACCCAACCTGGCCAGCCAAGCCACCTGCCTTCAACCAATAGCTGGCCTGCCGTCCACGTTCCTCCCGCTGAAAAGCTTTGTAGGTCTGACTTCCAGAGTTTCACCGAGAGGAGGTGAAATCGGAGGCTGGAGAACCCTCACCAAATCTGGCCTGGTGAAGAGCAACAAGGGACCACGCGAGAAAAAGCTCCAGAAAAGTTTTTACGTCTGAAGTTTGAATATGTGACCGGGACCTACCGCTAGTGGTAGCCGAGCAGGGGTCTATCCTAGTCGGCCTGAAACATTGACTTTGAGCCAGTCTATCACAACCGGATATCCCAATAAGGTACATTAAGATTCTAAGAGCTAGATAATGCTAACTATTTGAAAATTCATATCTCCGGTTCCCAACATGGGATCTTTGTCATTTGCATGTCATTTTAAAGATAACAATAGTTCCTATTTTTATAAATTGGTGTCAGATTTTTATTATACATTGTCACTTAATTAGTTACTGAATTGATTTCATTGAATGCTTTACATACCTGTCTTTGAAGTTAAGTCAGCCTGCTCACAGACAAGCTGCCAAGGGTTGAGCATAGGAATAATTTTCTAAAACCTATTCTGAGTCCAATACTGTGTTAGTGGCCTTATTTCCAGTGGCAGATGCACATTTGCCCCGACTAATATTCCACGTTCTAACAGTCTTTCAATTTTACCCTGACTTCAAAGCAGATGAATATTGCAACACATTACATATAAGATCAATCATGCGGACATCCTGTCTACCGTAAGTAAGTAAGTGGGAAAAGCGATACACTGCAATACAGGGAAAGGATTAAGGAACAGAATATAGATTGTATTCATCACAGACTATCCAACCGCAAAAGTCAAGGCATTTACTTAGTCCTACTTTACTCTCTGGTCTCACTCTCCACCATATTTCACAATTTGCTTTTCCCAAAAATACATTTGCTTGGCAGTAAGGAAAGGAAACTAATTTACTCTACTGCAGGGTAAGTTAGGGGGTTAGGCCGGGTAAGTATGTAGTAGACGTTTTACTGATCATCCTCATGTGCCTACGTTTTGGCTACTGAGTCACTTTGGTTGAGGAAAGGGAAGAATTTCAACAGGCACTAATCCTTTTAGAGAAGTCATGATGAAATATATCACTTGGCTACAAAACTCTGGCACATGCAAAGAATGATTTTTTCATATGTTTGGGAAGGCTGGGACAGAACTTGGAAAAGAATTTATAAATGCCTTGAGGAGATACTGTATATATTCCCCAGGTAAAAACTGGAAGTTTTTTTTTTAGAATTACGATAAAAATTCAGCGGAACTTGCAAATCAAAGAGTTTTGGGCCAATTGTCTTAATGGTACCATGGGTTTGTTCTGATATGTTGGGAGCCAGATATCCGCGAATGCCACGAATGGTATATGATATGGGTCCGCGTTAAATCCGCCGGCGGCGAAGCGCCTGTGGTCCCTGGCTGAATAACAGGACTGAGAAGATGTTGGAATAGTAAATCTTACTATTCCTTAAGTTACAGCGCCATCCAGTGCAAGTCGATGTAACGACTTGCGTTGTAACAACTGCATTGCAACTGCATCGCGGTGTAGTCACTGCGATGTAAAGGATTATTCCTGTATATATGTGTTTAGAGATATTTGTCCATATGGCCGGGGTTGGAGGCAGGGCATGCTGTTACTAGTGCAGCACACAGTACTGCAGCATGGGTACAGGGGTCTTTCCAACCAGGAGCACAAGGGCTTTGTACTCATTATGGCTCACGTCACCCCTGCTTCACCACCGCACATGAATGAGAAGGTAAAAAAAATGTAAATGGTCTTGGGTAATTATTTATATCTGAAACTGGCTTACTGAGTCTGCTTTCTAAAGAGTGATAGGAGCCTATTTATCACTGTTAATGCGTCTATCTTGTGCCACGCAAGGGGGTACAAGCACTATGCAACAAAAAAAGCAAGTTTCCCAAGTCACGCAAGGCCCCATTAAGTGACTTAGCAACGCAACACAGAGCCGATCGAGCAATGCATGCTTCAAAGTATACATTGCAAAAAGCTTCAATACAGTATTGGTGGGTGAGATGTCATAGATCGTTCATTTTGAATATTTTGAAATTTCTAACATTCAGCAGAATCTAAAAAATGATACCTAGCTGGCAGAAATGACTTCACTGTTTGTTATGACTGCACAATCACAGAGTAAGAAACCTGCATGCAAACTACTCTTTGACCCTTTCCCGCTCAGGAAATGGTTTAAAATGGTTAAAAATGTATGCCAGTAAAGGACTCTTAAAATTCACCTTCCGGGGAGGGACGTGTGATGGAACATCTGTAAGGATGAAATTTCTCTAACGAAGAACTGTTTTGCTCATGGAGGAAAAACACAAATAAATAACAATTGTCCATTTGCACTGTAAATTGAGGAGTCACAGTGGGAGAATAGCAGTTGGCACATGACAATCCTTGTAGTGCACATAAAACGCTATGAAAGGCACAGTATTTCAGACATCCTACTGGGAACGCTTGTACATTCCATAACCCGCACATTTACACCCATGTATAGGAGTACTTGTACCAGTGTAATCAGGCACAATGCATGGTGGAGGCAAAAGCATTCCCTTCCATTGTCCAATGAGGAGAAGAGAGGTAGGGCAGGATCCACATTAGATAAAAAAAAGTAGACCTATGTCTTATGTACTGTGAAGTGTGCAAGGCCAGGACCAAGAGGGAGCAATTCTGGATGTGTGGGTGCCCCCTCTTCAGGATTCCAGCAAGTGAGGAACAAGAAGAGTGCTAGATCCCAGAGGATGGTGGTGGACATGGCAGGAGGTTCACCGCAAGAAATGGAGATTGTTTTGATATACTGCATAGATGTTACTAAGTACAAGCAGAGCGATAATTTCTCTCTAGTCAAAACTCAGTCCTGGCTCTCTAAAAACAACCTCAAGCTGAACTCTTTGAAAACTGAATTCCTTCTTTTCTCCCCTCAAAACAGCTCCACGCCCATCCGAGATTGGATCAAGCACCTACACGCCCTCAACTGCAAACCTACCATTATTGACTCCACGAAATCCCTTGGAGTAACACTGGACAAGAGTCTAAACATGAGAGCTCACATCTGTGCTACCACACACAGTGCTTCATTCCAACTCAAACTACTGAAGAAATCGAAACCATTTCTACCACCTTCAGACTTAAAACAAGCAGTACAAAAACTTGTAGTCTCCAGAATAGAATATGGTGCAGTGACCCTCTCAAAATGACTCTTAATGCTGCAGCAAGACTGGCAACAGGAAATTAGATGCTTAGACCACAACACTCCATCGCTTAGGTATCTAGACTGGCTTCCCCTCGAGGCAAGAATGCAATTGAAAATTGCCCGCCTCACACACAAAGCACTGCATTTTAACGAACCAAGTTACCTGGCAGAAAAGATTTGAATCTCCGGTGGCCGGCGCTACCTCAGAAGTGCTAACTCTCTCAGGCTGGACTCCTAGATTCAGAAAATAAAAAATGTACACACATTCCTTCTAGGGAGCGGCGCCAAGGATCTGGAACTCCTTACCACCCATGGTGCGTTTAAACCTATCAACCCACTCTTTCAAAAGAGAAATTAAAAGATCCTAATGAATAGATTTCTTATATAGACTCTCGGAGAGCCCCACCCCAGGGTTCAAAGGACATCACAATTTCAGCATTCTCGAGTTTGGTCAGATGTATGTCGTTTACAGGAGAACAATCAGCAACACGGCTGGGTACCTGGATCTGAATAGCTCAGAGTTGCCGCAAATAACCACAATGAAGATGCTAGATCAATGTGGACAAAGGGAATATCAATGAAATGACAGTCGTTTAATGTGATATCTGTTGCAATGGCCTATTGCGGCTCTTTACGTTTGATGTACCTGTCTATACCTATCATTTTGTTATTTCAACCCTATGTACAGCGCTCTGATACCCTTGGGTCATGTGTGCGCTTTATGAAACACTCTAAATAAAATAAAGAAAACTAAAATGAATAACTTCTCTGGCAGAGGTAAGTAACAGTTGCAAATATATATATTTGTGAAGTTTATGGTTTGGGCTAAGTTTTCTGAAAAATGATTTCCAGTAAAATAAAAATCTTTATGAATTTAAATTTGCCCATCGCAAGTAGATCAGTGCAGGGTTTTTATTATGCAAACTCTACTTAGGTAGGGTTTATCTCTTGCTCTCCTTAAAAAGTGAGAAGTTTTGGCAGTGGTCAGGGTTGGGGGGCATCAGGTGAAGTAATTTGTTGATTATCCAGGTGGGATTGCGATGCATAATACTTTTACCAGGACTGATAGTGATTCATATAGAGGCGTTGCTGAATAACAAACATATTGCTCACAAGCACCTTTTGATGCTTTGGTAGGAATTAGTGCCCTGCCCATTGATAGGGAGCAAAGCACACTGATGACAGCAGTTGAGAAATAAAGCAAAGATGATTCTTAAAGGATGATAGAAAGAACATAATGTTGGGAAGTTTCATCCGGGGGCAAACAAAGCCCAAGTAAAACAATCTAGAGTGAGGATTGGAGGTCAGCAGTCCATGTGTAAAAACACTTACTGAAAAACTGGGTGGGGGAGTGGAGTGGGAGTGTATATACATGTATAACCAGTAGAAAACAAATGCAGGAAGCGTCACCATAGGATAAAAGTTGAGGGAAATGGAAGGGAAGTGACATTTAGGGCCACATGGTGGAGAGCTATATTTTTAGAGGGTGGCGATTTGGAGATGTTACTACATATTAATTCGTTAGAGGTATTAAAACATGTATGGCAAATTGTCATAGGTGTAAAGAGCCCTCTGATATCACAACAGTTATTTTGATGCCTCAGGTTTTACTCTTAGGGATGAGTAGATCTCTAGCTTGAACCTTTCCTGGGAGGACGCCAGTGTACTTAAAGTTAGCTGGTGATATCAGTTACAGGCCAGTTTACCTGTGTTTGAACTGGGGATGTCTGCATACAGTTGGTAAGTTGTAAATATTAGGAATATAAGGTCTGAAGGCTGTGCCTGGGTGGCAGGGAAGATAGGGATGGAAAAATCCCTGCTCGGGCCCTCTCTGCCCCAAAACCCCTTAGAGTGCTCATCCTTATTTATGAGCAGTTTCACTGCTCAAGGATCTGCTTCTGCTCCTTCCTTGGACCTTCTAGAGAGCAGGAGAGCACTGTGCTCTGAAGAGCACAGGCATTAGCACTCCTGATGAACAACTTTCTTCTGTAAGAGACAACTTTGCTGCCCAGCAGCATCAAAATACAGCAATTAGAGCAGCAGGACATCTGATACCCAAAGGATAAAGAGAGACAGCAGGGCCTGGGTATTTCTTTAGAAGCATCCACACTTTCATTAAAGGCAGTTTGCGCATCATTTTTATTGAAACTATTTTGCAGTAATATCACAGACACATATGGTTTAACCGAGATAGTACTAAAAAAACTGCTATAGCGGCGTGTCACTAACAGATATGTTTAATGATTTAACAAAGAGGCTTCAAAAGAACTTAGGGGCATATTATCAAGGGTGTTTGTCTCCGCTTTTTTGGCTTTAAAAGCCAAGAAAGCGGAGATAAAATTATCTCCATATTACCTAGCTGTCGCTAACACCAGTTAGCGACAGCTAGTAGGAGATAGAGACCCTCTTGGACCCGGCTTTGCATGTCAGTGATATTTATCACTAATGACATGCAAAGTGGGCGTGCCAAGATGTTAGCGACTGGAAACAGTCGCTAACATCGCTATCTCCTATTATCAACTTTTGGAGATATTAACAACTGCTCTGAGCAGTTCTTAGCCATGTTATCCAATCGGAGGTGGATAACATGGCTAAGAGCATTAGCTCGGTAATGCATGAATATCCATGACTTTTCAGCGATATTCATGCTTAGCAGACGTTTTTTATCACATTTGAGATAAACCTTGGTAATCCCAATGTTTATCTGCGATATAAATCGCTGCAGGTCAGCGATACATTTGTGTCTCTAACCAAGCAATAGCGATAATTATCGCTATTGCTTGGTAATATGCCCCTTAGTTGGCTGTTACATACTTGTTAAACACTTTAGGCCATATGTACAAGGACTGGCAAAAACCATCGCTAATGTTAGTAAGTGGCAGTTTTCTTACAGCTGTGTACCTCTGAAAACTATTGCCATGTTAGCAATGTATTTACAAGCCGTTGCTACATAGCTTCAGGTAAAACTGCTATTAACAATAGTGTGATTGAAATAGGCATTATGGTGTTAGCAGGCAAAAACCAACTAAATGCTCATTAGCAGCAAAAAAACGCATGTTAGTCAACCAAAGGTGAGTTGTTTTTTTGCCTCTATTGGAAATTGACTTCCTGTAGACAAAAGGTAAAACAACCAATGAAATGCAGAATGGAGCAGCCAGGGTCAAGTGCAGCACACATCAACAACCCTCTCAAGCCACCCAACATCCAGGATGACCAGGATGAGAGCCTGGAAACCTCACTGGACCTGCGTCTGGAGCCTGGATGCCTCGCTTAACCTGCTTCTGAAGCCTGGAGTGGGATGCGGAGGAGCTGCGGAGTCGATGAGTCGAAGAGCCGTGGCGGTAGACTTTGAGGCACAGCGATTGCTCATTCCTGGTGGTGAAGTCTGGCAGGTCACATGGAGAGGCGTTTCTGACCTGTGTGAAAAGACATCCTTGAGCTCATTGGAGCTGTGAATGGTAGAGGCGCTCCTGCTCACCAACATAGGGATGTCTGCATCGCATACAACAATCCACCACTGCACCAGGGTGCATGGAGGGGATTACCAACGGTGGGCGACGCCTCTCGGCATCACAGGCCGGATGATATTGAGCTGTCAGGACGCTGTGGAGAGTAAGGCCCCTGAGCTGCGCCAAACTTGTGTGGCGGGAGTGCTGTATCTTCATGCCTAAGGGGGCCCTCCTGCATCAGCTGCATCGGGGGTTCACAAGCGGACTTGTCAGTGACTGCTGTACCCAGGCTTGTGAAATCCCACCTGGCTGAGGCTCCTGCTGTCTGAGTCAAAGATTTGGAGAGAGTGCCGCGGATTGCGCCACTCTGCCAATGTCCGGGTAAGGAGAAGGAGGGACGTGAAGCAGAGGAGGCCGGGGTTTGAGCCAGCCAGTCCCAGCACCAGATATTGACACATCCCCAGGGGCGGCTCATCCGCTATGGTGGAAGAGCGTCGCTCCCACTGCTTTCAAGCAGTGCAAGAAGAGGAAAAATCATCACAATATGATAACTTCTCGATGTAATCGTGCTATGTTTCCTTTGCCGGAGGCAGGGTGGGTAGAGCTGCTCCACTCACAGAGCAGGGTAGGGGCGGAGTGGCATGCCCAGTCAAGTGCACAGTGGCTGTTTGGTCGGCCCACTCAGGCCGCCCAAAGCAGTCATACTTACTGTCCTGTTTGCAATGCAGCCTGCATTACAGCCTGCCAGGAGAACATGCCCACCCCTCCAGCCCCTGGCTGAACACCTTGTCCCTGCGCCAATGCCCAATCCCAGCATTGTGATTGGCTTAAGGGAGGGTGCCTGCTGCCTGCTTTCTGTTCCTGGAAGCAGACTCAGGAGATGACTCTATCCCCTTCCAAGCGCTTCAAGAACACCATCAACCTGGATGGTACCCTTTTAAAAACTGTGGTGTATTTTGATTATTTGAGGATCAGGCTGAATAACAAAATGAAGTGGGATACCCATCTGGCTAAGATGCTCCTCAATCATAGAAGGGTAGCGGGAGCCATCCTAAGAGAGCAGAAGCTCTCCTCTAGCAGACCAGTAGGCCCGGCTCTCATGGTCTACGATGGTAAGGCACTGCCTTCGGCACTCTACGGGTCAGAGTTATGGGGGTTCGAGGAGGTTCGTGTGTTAGACAAGCATTGGAAATGCAATAGGTCTCGCATTAGGAAAGTTTGAGCAATTGGTATTGTAAAGGACACTTTTTTTATTTATGTGTTGGTTTTGAAAATAGCAAAAGTAATAGCTTTGTCAGTTACAATGTCAATAGTTTTAACTTTCGCAAATGTGACACCTATAGCATTTGTAATGCAATGTGTGTTGTCTTTACGTGACTTAGATGTATTGATATTGCAAATAACAATGGCTTTTAATTTTGTAAATAATTAATACTTAAATAAAATTTATTGTAATTTATAATGGCAATAGCTTAAACGTTTGTAAATTAATTTTGTGAAGATTATGTTCAGTGTATTTTATTGTGACGAAAATCCAAGAACATTGCATTTGCACCTGGTGGTGGATGTGGTGGTGGTGGGTGTGGTGGATGTGGTGGTGGATGTGGTGGTGGATGCGGTGGTGGTGCATGTGGTGGATGTGGTGGTGGTGGATGTGGTGGTGGTGGATGTGGATGTCATGGTGGATGTGGAGGTGATGGTGGATGTGGTGGATGTGGTGGTGGATGCGGTGGTGGTGGTGGATGCGGTGGATGTGGTGGTGGATGTGGTGGTGGTGGATGCGGTGGAGCATGTGGTGGATGTGGTGGTGGATGTCATGGTGGATGTGGGTGGGGGAAGGGAGAGGTTAAGGAAGACAACATTAGATTGGCATTGTGGCGACGAAAACATCTATGCCATGCCACACTTAGTGTCATGCGTGAGGACTCAACAATGTCTAGGGAAGAGTGTTAGACTGAGTGCTCAATTGGGCAAGTCTGTGATACACGGATTGCAAGGCCAGTAGTTAACCAGCCGATGCAAGTGGTGAAGAGATGATGTTGGTTTAAAAACTGTTTACAACTGTAGAATGAGGAGTGAAGGTAACTTGCCGCTGCGAGTGGTGAAAGGATAGTGATCTAATGTTCGCTTTATAACGCCGAGAAATTGTTACAAATGTACAAGAGCTGGTGTCAAGGAGAGTTCGGGCAGTGCTGTGGTAGACAACCATGCGTAAAGGATTCTGGATGGAGCACAAACCTCGGGCAGTGGGCGGACTGCAAAACAATGGAAACGTGTCACTGAACCGGTCTTCACAGAGACCTGAAGACCGGTACGCAATTACTTGGAGGTATCAGGCGAAAGTGGCGGGAATTACAAACAGCACTCGTCAATCAGTGCTGCGCCACATTCAAAGTGAGGACTAGTGCAGGCACTAAGAAGGGGGTAAAAATTCAAGGTTAGGCATTTACCTTGTGGAAGTTAAGTGAATAAAATGAACGCAGAAGAATTGCGAGTGTGCGCTCAATTTAAAGCTTCAAGATAAGGAGTTACTGTTCTCAATGGAGCGGTGTAACAATGCCATTCTGAACTGTATGCTTCATGTTGCTAGACGATCACACGCAGTGTGCTGATACACTGCAAAAACAAGCAAGGCATATAAGGAAGGGTCAATTACTGGTTAAAACCTCACGGAATTCTCGGGGGCCAACAACAACGAACGCTTACCAGATAAGCCGCAGTATGCCTCAAGCGATCAACACGACTGACGGGGTGTGTGTGTGCCGTCCGTGCCTATACATGATCGTGATTGTGCACTATACCGCAAACTAGGCGTCAAGGGGCGCCATCTTGGGTGAGAAAAAGTGAGATAGAACAAGGTTGTGCTGGGAGAGAGAGAGTGGTGAGGAGAGTAGGAGGAGGAGGGGGGAGGAGAGTAGGAGGAGGAGGGGGGTGGAGAGTAGGGGAGGCACGGCCTAGCGGCCGTGCAACCAAGAAGTGAGGGGGCGGAGCTGGGGGAGGCTGTGAGAGAGAGAGTGGGGAGGAGAGTAGGAGGAGGAGGGGGGAGGAGAGTAGGAGGAGGAGGAGGGGCCAAAAGAGACAAGACGGAGGGAAGGCACTGAAGGGGAAGGGGGAGGAGAAATGCGACATGGCTGGCAGGGGAGGGGGCGGAGCGGGGGTGTGGGAGGAGTGCGCCTGAGGGAAAATACATGCAAGGCAGGCGGCTGGGGGCATGTGCACGCACTTTTAAGCTCAATGCGCATGCGCATTGAGCTTGAATTTCACGGGCACTGCAAGGAATCGCCACGATTCCTTGCAAGTTGGTTAAAGACTGTTTAAGCCCCCATAGTCTCGCAAGCTCGATGCGCATGCGCATCGACAGGCGAGACCTAAAAAATCAGAGAACAAGTACCTTAGAGGGCTTGTATCTCTTCCACTCTCCACCCCTCTGACTCCGTTCTGTAGAGACCTGGGGAAGCGGTCCCTTACTAATATCGTTAGACTACGCCCACTATTGTTCTCGATACGCCTAGGAAGGACCCCTGAACTAGCCAACTATGCGGCTGCCCTGTCGGAGATTATTAATCTAAACACGGGGAACAAGATCAAGTGGATTGCTAAATTAAAGCAGTTGGCAATTGATATTGGGTTCAGAGAGGCCTGGGCCACCCAGACAGTCCCAGCCAAGCAAATCATTAAGAAGGCATACTGGGAATGGGTGAATGGGGTGGAGGAACGAAAATCCAACTGGGGGACCCTCACTGAACAGTTTTTAATGCACAAGCCGTTTGCAAAATTTGAGCACTATTTTGATTTTATACAATCTCCCCGTGATAGATTGCTATTTACAAAATTTAGATTTGGGATGCTCCCACTAAATGATTTGGTAGCAGGATGGAGGAACCATAACTTGGCTTCTGTGAGCCGCCCAGGTTGCCAAGCTCCATTAGAATCACTTCCCCATTTCCTTTTCGCATTTGCCGCATATAAGTGCTCCAAGGAGGAAATGGCTGAAACATGCATGCAGAAACCTGGGGTTTACCGATTACAGGGTAGCACTGCGCACGTTCAAATCAGACACCTCGTCCCTTAGTATGATCTGTGCGGTTGCAAAATATTTGGGCAGCGCTTGGGTGCTACGTGTAAACCTGTTAAAACATAGTAATCGTTAATATCCTCTGGGCCAAAATGTTCGTAACTGCCGCTTGTAAATGAATCTGTTTTTATTGTGCACAGTGTAAAAACTTGTTTTATATCTGGTTTTAATGGAGTTCATACAAATATTTTCATATGTTAACTGTTGTATGAATTGCTGTACTCTTAAATCCTAAAAAATACTTTGTTCAAGCTTTTATGATATTTTATATCGAATAAAGTACATACAACGAGACTCAGGAGAGCAGGAGCAACGAATATAGGGGACCAGGCCTCGAGGTAAGATTTCTCTCATTTAAATATTTACAAAACCCGCTCTCACACATAGCCCCCCCCGGACATCCACACCCATCTAGGGTCATTTCCGTGGTTTCCCACCTCCCAGCTGTCCATTCCCCCCTGCAGCACTGATCAACGGCGGCCGCTGTGTGGCCATGCGCAGCGGGTGTACCACTGGTCTGCCAAAGGTATATAGGATAATATGACTCATACCATTACATCACATTACATTACAATGCATACTAATACTAGTAATACTGCACCAGTAGGGAAGGTGTTGGATAGCAGACATGTATATATTACTATTCCCACTTCAGTGTGTGCAACCTTAAAACTAACCCTTGCGCCCCAAAGCAAACTCTAAACCCTAAAATTCATCATTGAGCTCCCAAAACACACCGAAATTCCAATCTTTACTCCTAATACATCCCATTTTATATCCAACACCCGAAACCCATACCCGCCAGATCACTTAAAAATATCCCATTACTAACCTCACATTGCATTGTAATGGAATGCGATGTAAAGGCACCTATGTTGTTGGGGTTGCGTTGTAAAGGCATTACGATGTAATGCCTGCATTGTAATGGATGTCTCTTTTTCAAAAGGCAAGCCCATCTGCATCCCTCTGCCCCTGCGCTCAGCATCAAGCACCCTTCCTCTCGGACACTCCACCTCAAAAATGCCTACACCCTCTTCGCCATCAACCCTGGATGCCACATCGCCTGCCAGGACCAACATCTGTTCCGAACAGGACATTGCCATCTCCATCACTGATGGCTACTAAATTACCTGCAAGGACCACCCTGACCATCCAGGAGGGGGCATTGCCATCACCTACAGGAGCTCACTCTGACTGACCATGCACTCTAATGACCCAACATTGACCAAGGAACACCGCAACTTCCAGATCCGGACCAACCCCAAGCCCATCCTCTGCAGCACCCTCATCTGCAGGCCCACTGGGCCATGGACCCCCTTTCTCTGATACCATTGTAGACCTCATTGCACGCTGAAAATAATCACACACGGATTACCTGCGGACATTCACGACCAAGGTGAGGCGATTTGCGGCCACACTTTAAGGCGGGAACCAGGCAGACCATCGGCCGGCAACCCAGGAGCACAGTCACCGCTCCCTCCAGACGCGCCCCCCATACCGGGACTACATATCCCGGCAGGCTCAGCGGCGGCGCGTTCCCTGACACGCAACACGCGCCAGGAGGGGCTAGAAAAGGACCAAGCCCTCGGGGGCGGGGGGACGCTGAAAATAATCACACACGGATTACCTGCGGACATTCACGACCAAGGTGAGGCGATTTGCGGCCACACTTTAAGGCGGGAACCAGGCAGACCATTGGCCGGCAACCCAGGAGCACAGTCACCGCTCCCTCCAGACGCACCCGCCATACCGGGACTACATAGCCCAGCAGGCTCAGCGGCGGCGTGTTCCCTGACGTGCAACACGCGCCAGGAGGGGCTAGAAAAGGACCAAGCCCCCAGCGTCGCGGGACGCGAGCGGGACGCCCGGGGCGAAGCCCGGGCAAAGGGCGGGCCCTCTGTGGCCCTCAGAGGCCTGAGGAGGCTGGGCTGGGCTACAAATCTTGGTTGGGCACATATAGCTTCCAATCGTCATTCTATCTAGAATACACGGGTTATGTCCTGCCATGAAACTAGAAGCATGGCCGCTGCAGGAGTAAAAAAGCTTACAGGGACCTTGGATGATTTCATCACCCGTACACACGCATTAATCGATGAAGGGATAATACTTTTGGACAGGAGAGTCTCCCAAGACCTGGCCATGGCCAAACGTTCCTCCCTTGGCCTCATTGCTCAGGCTCAGACACCAAAAACTGATCCCCGGACAGATATACAGGTCCTAGTACATAATCCAGGAGGTAACGGGGATTTGGATGCCTCAAATATCGTTCAGGACCTGGAGGCTTCACCTAATCTCAACATCTTGACCGAGAGTGGAACGCAATGTAGCGAGTCAAACATCGGTAACTCTACAGTCACCACAAAAGAAAGGGGCCGGTTAGAAGGGGCAATCCCCAAACAAAAACGTAAAGCCAACAAATCATCTATTCCGAAAGGAAAGAAGGCCATTACTCTGCCTAATCTCCCTAACACTGAAAAACCTCTAGTCGCTCCACCTAGTTCCACAGAGGGTTCACTTCCCAACAAGCCTGGTTTACTACTGAGCCTCCCAGATGATACCATAATTGACCAAAGTCTGGAAGAAATTTTGGAACTTAGTGGAGCCATAGGTAATTCATTAATAACACCACCACAGGATGAGTCCGGTTCAAGCATAAATAACATCGCAATTTTCAATATGCTAAAAGTATTGCTAGAACCCATAGAGGTAAGATTACGCTGCTTGGAAACGGTCTTAAAAAATATACATAAGGACATAAGTGCCCCCAGCTTCACTTTAAATAATAAACCCACCCAGGTCACTAATCCAACTAAATCCGCAAAGACCCCGGTGGTTGCCAACAAAGTGTTGAAGACTAATAAAATGACGGCTAAGAAACTCAGTAACACCCCAAATCAGGCTGGCTCTAAATCTAAACCCCCTGTAGCAGACCAAACTAAGAAAACAGACTCAACACAGATTCCATCCAAAAATAATCCAACCCTCCAGGCCACATCCAGTGATGGTTTATCTCAGGCCCCAAAACTTGACACACACGATAAAGCTAAGGGTATGGCTCGTAGAAATATTCACCTCCCCCCGGATGCCGCGCCCTACGTGGTCATTCTCACTGGAGTCACTGAAATCCCCTCATTAGAAGAAGAATCATACCAGGCTCTCAAAAATAAAGTATGTCACTGGCTAGCTAACAATTATCCCCTTCCGCCAAACATACCAAGCAACATCCTAATGATAGAGAGGGCTCCATGGGTAGGAGGCAACAGAAAGAATCTGCCAGGGGATTGTGTGGTGGTTACTTTTGAGAATCCGGAGGTTGTAGACTTTATCTGTAGTAGCGGGCCCCCAGATATCAGGCGAGTACGGTGACTGCTAGACCTCTCTCGTACTTTTATCTCCCCCACAATCAAGCGGACAATCGCTGGAGCTGGCTTAAAGGTCCACACGACCGCATACCCAGACAGAGACTCAACTTTCCCTGGGACACACAACCCCCTGCCAGGGAGGAGGGCTGGGATGGGGGATGGAACTTGGTGAGTAGTAGAGGAGGTAGACCACGGCAAGGCGGTCCCTTTTACGGTCCCCATCTCATCCAACCCTACCCATACCACCAGCCGTTAAATGGTCCACCTAACCCCTTGCACTTCCCTATAGCGAATCGCTTTGAATGTTTGTCAACCACAGATTGGGTGGACTGACATACACAGGGCTCCCTAGGGGGACGGAGCACCCGGACTAGTTCAATCTCTTCTCGCAAGGTTGCTGCTACGGCGGACTTGACCATAGATAATTCATCTTTTACACCCGGAAACAGCTTGGTGGTGAGTGAGAGTCGGGGCGTGGTTATGCCCATTGCCCCTAACACAGACTTAGCACTATGTAAAGTCCTCACCTGGAATGTGGCGGGATTAAACGCAAAGGCTTTAGACCCAATATGGCAAGGATTCATTAAACAACATCATATCCTAGGAATCCAAGAAACATGGGATACCACATCTAGTTTCTCTTTGGATGGTTTCTGTAGCTTTTCCACGCCTGCAGTACCAGGAGCAAGAGGGAGAGCAAAGGGTGGCCTACTCACATTGTGTTCCCTGGAACTGGCAGGGGTTTTTAAAAAATTAGATACCGCACCAACTAACACGCTAGCGGTGGAGTGGACCCTACCTGATTCAAAGACTTTTTTTGTGATTAATTTTTATAATTCCAAGGAGTCCTCCACCGTGAACGAACATTTGACCTCTTTGTTAAATTTTCTGTCAGTCTATAGGCTTGATTGCACTACCGTTCCAGAGCTGGTTATCCTGGGGGATTTTAACATTCACCCCTGTGAGGGTGGTTGTTTTAACGATAGATATGGGGGCACACCGACTGAAGCCATTCCTCACTTCGAGCACACAAATGAGGGCGAGTATTTTGAGTCCCTCCTAGCTAACCTAAACCTCTATGAATTTGACCAAAGTATCAATGATCCTAGAGCCCCAACCTTCGTCGGGAGAGACGCTAACACCGTTATAGACTACATTTTTGTCTCAAACGGGGCCCTGGCAAAGGCACGTGAGTACAGGGTGGTCACTGTTACTTCCAGTCATCATTATCCTGTCCTCCTGACTTTGGACCTAGACTGTTTCCGGACTGGCAGACCGACAGGCGTGGCAGCTCCAAAGGACCTGAAGTCTAAAGATCAGGGAAGGCGCCTAAAATGGGAGACGATTGTCCCTGATCAATTCTTTCATTCACTTGCCCAAGAGTCTGAGGCTAATATGGCAGTGTGTCTAGATTCAACCGCCCGGGGCCCCGATGTCTTAGCTGCATATGAGGAGATCTGTGTAAGGATCTCCAAGAACCTGGAGCGAAGGTCAGTCGGGCAAAGGAACACGAAGATCCATAAATGGTTTAATAATGAATGCTCGCAAAAACATAGTGCCCTGATGAAAGCCATAAAACAAAAACCCAGAGATAGGCTATTAGTGGCCAATTTAAGGAAGGAATATAAAACTGCAGTTCTTAATCGTAAAACCCGAATCAAGGAGGAAGCTTGGGATAGCCTGTTATCCATGGATGTGTTGAGAGACAGCAAAAAGTTTTGGGCCATTGTAAATCAGCCTTTTTTTTCTGAAAACGGGAAATCGGATTTAGACTGTGTCATAGAGGACAATAGATGGCTAGCCCATTTTGAAAAAATCTATGAATCTACAGTCCCTGCTTCACCTGCCAATGTCCATGATCCATCCAACTTGGTTATGGAGTTTAACACCATGGAGGTTGAAAGGGCGATAAGAGACACAAGCAAACACAAGGCCCCGGGACCTGATGGGGTCCCTGCAGATCTCTACATCCAGTACCCACAATTTTGGTCAAAGATTTTAACCAACGTTTTTAATGCGATACCCGTAGCTGGCTTCCCATCTTCTTGGTCCACCTCCATAACTGTGCCCATATTTAAGAAAGGGAACAGGGGGGACTCGGCCTGCTATAGACCAATCTCCCTTCTGGGCTCTGCCGTTAAGATCTTAGGCAGAGTCATCTTAAAAAGACTGGGGGTTTGGCTGGAGGAGAGCGGGATCCTTTCAGACTTACAGTATGGCTTCAGAGCACATAGAGGGACGATGGATCAATGTTTAAACCTTCATCTTATCATTAGCAAATACACCGTGGTGAAGGGGGGGCTTCTTTATTTGGGGTTTATGGATTTATCTTCCGCCTTTGATTTGGTCAATCGCTCAAAACTGTGGACTATTTTGCGTAACCTGGGCTTGGACACCACCTTGGTTAATTTTCTGCATGACCTCCATTTAAATTTGTTTGCGTCTGTTAGGGTAACGAGGGAAGGAAGGTGTACAGCTAAGTTCAGATCAGGGAGAGGGGTCAGACAAGGCTGCATCCTGGCCCCTCTCCTCTTTACACTGTACATCAATTCCTTGGGGAAATCTTTGAACTTAGCCACCCTGGACACGCCGCGTATGGGGGGGTTACCTATTCCGGTCCTCCTATACGCGGACAACGCTGTCCTTATAGCTCGGACTGGCACAGGCCTGCAAAGACTTTTGGACCATTTTGGCCTCTTCATGGAAGCCCTCGACCTAAAGATTAACACCGCTAAATCCCATGTCATGGTCGTAGGCTCACGAAAGAAACATACGAAGATTAGATCCTTTAGCTGTAATAACGCGCCGATTTCGAGGGTCCCTTTCTTTTGTTACTTGGGCGTCACTTTTGACGAGAGAGGAACTTGGAAGGCCTAATGAAACTTAAGGAGAATGGAGTCATCAGATCCACTACAGCACTTCTGAGTTTTTCCAATAGACTGGGCTCGAGACCTATGGAAGCCATGACCAGGATTTACAGAGCCAAATGCGTGGCAATCGCATCCTATGGGGCAGATATATGGGGCTACGTTTCAACCCCAAAAACAACAAGTGATGGACCGAATGTGGATCAATGTCACACATTTCCCCAGTCAAAAGATCTGGGCCCAAATCCATCGTTTTTTTGCACTCCACACCACCCTGGGTTAGACAATGGTGATATGCAAATCAGCTCTGACCCTGTTGCCCAATGGGAACAGTCCAGTCCGAACTACAAAAGCCATGTCCTTCCCAGAACGGAATCAAGCATCCGAGGACCGGACCGGTTTCGAGGTAACACCTCTCATCAGCCCGGCTAGCTTGACTCCAAGTGGTGGGGAGTGCCTGGGACCCACGTCTGGGCATCCCCAGCGCACTTAGGGCGGCAATTGCAAAAAGTCAAGCTAGCCGGGCTGATGAGAGGTGTTACCTCGAAACCGGTCCGGTCCTCGGATGCTTGATTCCGTTCTGGGAAGGACATGGCTTTTGTAGTTCGGACTGGACTGTTCCCATGGGGCACAGGGTCAGAGCTGATTTGCATATCGCCATTGTCTAACCCAGGGTGGTGTGGAGTGCAAAAAAACGATGGATTAGGACCCAGATCTTTTGACTGGGTTGAATGTGTGACATTGATCCTCATTCGGTCCATCACCTGTTGTTTTTGCAAACTCGCTATAAGTGTACTGGGGATGCCCAGACATGGGTCCCAGGCACTCCCCACCACTGGAGTCAAGCTAGCCGGGCTGATGAGAGGTGTTACCTCGAAACCGGTCCGGTCCTCGGATGCTTGATTCCGTTCTGGGAAGGACATGGCTTTTGTAGTTCGGACTGGACTGTTCCCATGGGGCACAGGGTCAGAGCTGATTTGCATATCGCCATTGTCTAACCCAGGGTGGTGTGGAGTGCAAAAAAACGATGGATTAGGACCCAGATCTTTTGACTGGGTTGAATGTGTGACATTGATCCTCATTCGGTCCATCACCTGTTGTTTTTGCAAACTCGCTATAAGTGTACTGGGGATGCCCAGACGTGGGTCCCAGGCACTCCCCACCACTGGAGTCAAGCTAGCCGGGCTGATGAGAGGTGTTACCTCGAAACCGGTCCGGTCCTCGGATGCTTGATTCCGTTCTGGGAAGGACATGGCTTTTGTAGTTCGGACTGGACTGTTCCCATGGGGCACAGGGTCAGAGCTGATTTGCATATCGCCATTGTCTAACCCAGGGTGGTGTGGAGTGCAAAAAAACGATGGATTAGGACCCAGATCTTTTGACTGGGTTGAATGTGTGACATTGATCCTCATTCGGTCCATCACCTGTTGTTTTTGCAAACTCGCTATAAGTGTACTGGGGATGCCCAGACGTGGGTCCCAGGCACTCCCCACCACTGGAGTCAAGCTAGCCGGGCTGATGAGAGGTGTTACCTCGAAACCGGTCCGGTCCTCGGATGCTTGATTCCGTTCTGGGAAGGACATGGCTTTTGTAGTTCGGACTGGACTGTTCCCATGGGGCACAGGGTCAGAGCTGATTTGCATATCGCCATTGTCTAACCCAGGGTGGTGTGGAGTGCAAAAAAACGATGGATTAGGACCCAGATCTTTTGACTGGGTTGAATGTGTGACATTGATCCTCATTCGGTCCATCACCTGTTGTTTTTGCAAACTCGCTATAAGTGTACTGGGGATGCCCAGACGTGGGTCCCAGGCACTCCCCACCACTGGAGTCAAGCTAGCCGGGCTGATGAGAGGTGTTACCTCGAAACCGGTCCGGTCCTCGGATGCTTGATTCCGTTCTGGGAAGGACATGGCTTTTGTAGTTCGGACTGGACTGTTCCCATGGGGCACAGGGTCAGAGCTGATTTGCATATCGCCATTGTCTAACCCAGGGTGGTGTGGAGTGCAAAAAAACGATGGATTAGGACCCAGATCTTTTGACTGGGTTGAATGTGTGACATTGATCCTCATTCGGTCCATCACCTGTTGTTTTTGCAAACTCGCTATAAGTGTACTGGGGATGCCCAGACGTGGGTCCCAGGCACTCCCCACCACTGGAGTCAAGCTAGCCGGGCTGATGAGAGGTGTTACCTCGAAACCGGTCCGGTCCTCGGATGCTTGATTCCGTTCTGGGAAGGACATGGCTTTTGTAGTTCGGACTGGACTGTTCCCATGGGGCACAGGGTCAGAGCTGATTTGCATATCGCCATTGTCTAACCCAGGGTGGTGTGGAGTGCAAAAAAACGATGGATTAGGACCCAGATCTTTTGACTGGGTTGAATGTGTGACATTGATCCTCATTCGGTCCATCACCTGTTGTTTTTGCAAACTCGCTATAAGTGTACTGGGGATGCCCAGACGTGGGTCCCAGGCACTCCCCACCACTGGAGTCAAGCTAGCCGGGCTGATGAGAGGTGTTACCTCGAAACCGGTCCGGTCCTCGGATGCTTGATTCCGTTCTGGGAAGGACATGGCTTTTGTAGTTCGGACTGGACTGTTCCCATGGGGCACAGGGTCAGAGCTGATTTGCATATCGCCATTGTCTAACCCAGGGTGGTGTGGAGTGCAAAAAAACGATGGATTAGGACCCAGATCTTTTGACTGGGTTGAATGTGTGACATTGATCCTCATTCGGTCCATCACCTGTTGTTTTTGCAAACTCGCTATAAGTGTACTGGGGATGCCCAGACGTGGGTCCCAGGCACTCCCCACCACTGGAGTCAAGCTAGCCGGGCTGATGAGAGGTGTTACCTCGAAACCGGTCCGGTCCTCGGATGCTTGATTCCGTTCTGGGAAGGACATGGCTTTTGTAGTTCGGACTGGACTGTTCCCATGGGGCACAGGGTCAGAGCTGATTTGCATATCGCCATTGTCTAACCCAGGGTGGTGTGGAGTGCAAAAAAACGATGGATTAGGACCCAGATCTTTTGACTGGGTTGAATGTGTGACATTGATCCTCATTCGGTCCATCACCTGTTGTTTTTGCAAACACGTTTCAACCCCAGGCATACAAATTGCTGAAAACAATTTTATACGAGCCCTGTTGTCACTCCCGAAATCTTCTCCCACACATTCAATCCACAATGAAATAGGCATGGGATATGTCTCTGATCTCCTAAAAATGTCCCCAGTGTTATGCTGAATTAAAACCTGGACAAACGAAGAAATCAGTTTGAATCATTGCATCCTTAAAGATTGTATGTCTCTGGACAAAGCTCACAATATACCGTGGCTGGCGTATGTTAGAGCGGCATGCGCGAGGCTAGGGCGCCCGGAAATGTACTCTCTTCCACAAAACCTTAAAAAAGAGGATGTAAAGTGGGTGAAGCAGCATTTTCGAACTTTGATGGAATGTGAAAGGGAAACGGTTGAACTTTGTAAGCCTACGGTGAGATCACTTTTCCAACTTTCCACATCTACAGCTATGGAACCCTATTTAAAATATGTCACAAAGCCTTATCATCGCTTCCTGCTCATAAGGTTCAGATTCAACCTGATCCACCTTGTCCTTGGCTCGCATACAGAATGGGGCACCCCAGAAAATGTTCCCCCCTGTACCTGTGATTGTTTTTCCACACAGGACACTCTGCACCTAGTCATGTTCTGTGAGCACTACCTGGTGCCTCAGAAAAAATTTCTTGTTCCTATCTTGAAACTCTCGAATTTTGTCCAGGTACGGCCAGCCTTATTATATCTTCAGATGTTGAACTCGGTGCAGGTCACATACGGTGTAGCTTGTTTTTTGGTAGCAGCTTCCAGACAAAACAAACTAAGAGCCGCCGCTTTACCTAATCACCAAATCTGACTCTTGTATAAACCTTGGTGAGAATGTTTCAAACATGCTGATATAGGTGTTCCCCACATCTATCGACTCTTTTTTAAAAAAAAGAACGCGATTTTTTGTGTTTTATGAAGGAGTAGCAATCAATTCTTTATACCTGTTTAATTGTATTTTTAACCTGATTTTATGTATCATGTACTGCTTTTATGGTTTTAATTAACCGAATAAAGTTTTTTTGACTGACTGACTGACCTCATTGCAACCCAGGCTCTCCCATCCACCGGTGACATCCTACTTAGTGAACACAAGTTCCACGTCGACAACCCCAGTGACCAGAACACCACGAAAACCACGTGCAGCGTCCACGCACAGCGTTCGCGCCCCAGTCGCGCCGAAGGTGCGCCAAAGGTAAGCCCGTCTACGCCCGTCTGCGCCTGGACCGCGCCCAGCGCCAGACCCCCTGCCCCTCGTACCACCCACCCACCCCGCATTACATACGATGCCACCTCCCTCCTAGCCTTTAACACCGGCCGCTCCCCCAACTGCGCCCAAGCCGCTCCTGGATACACCCATGGACCCTTCTCGTGCAACTCCTGCAAGTTCGATGGCACCATAACCTACTCCTCATCCACCAACGCGACACAGAGACCCGACAACAACCACCTAAAATGCATCCTGCTCAACACCCGCTCAATCCACAGACATGCCATCGACCTTTGGAATCTACTAGACACCATCTCACCAGACGTCGCCTTCCTAACAGAAACATGGATGAACGCATCATCAGCCCCAGACATCACCATTGCCATCCCAGAAGGATACAAGATCATCCGTAAGGACCGCGTCAAGAATACAGGAGGAGGCATCGCCATCGTCCACAAGAATTCCATTCACATCTCAACCAGCTCAGATGACAACCTTGCCAGCGCCGAGCACCTCCACTTCCGAATCCACACCGACCCCAAAACCACACTTAGAGGCACCCTTCTCTACCGGCCCCCGGGCCCCCGGGCGCAATTCAATGACGATATCACTGACTTCATCACCCCACACGCCCTCCCCTCCGAGAACTACATCCTATTGGGAGACCTCAATTTTCACCTGGAAAAGAGCAATGACAACAGCGCCACCACCCTTCTGGACAACCTCGCAAACCTCGGACTTAAACAACTTGTCACTTCCCCCACCCACATTGCAGGTCACACACTCGACCCTATCTTTACCTCCAGCAAAAACGTCTCTTTCAGCCACACCACAGCTCTTCATTGGACGGACCACAGCTGCGTTCACTTTCTCTACAATAAGCCCACAATCCACTACCACCCTCAGCCCACCCTGTGTAGAAATTGGAACAAACTCACCATCGACCAGATCTCTTCATCGCTCCTCCAAATCCCTCCTGTCCACTCCTCAAACCCCGACCAAGCAGCCATTAACTTCACCCAATGGCTATCCAAAAGCGCCGACATCCTAGCACCGTTGAAAAAACATCAAAACAAACTAAGCAGCAAGAAGGCCTCCTTGTTCAACGATGATCTTAAGAAATCCAAGAAACTCTGCCGCTCCCTCGAGAAAGCATGGAAAAAAGACCCAAACTCCAACACCAGAGACGCCTTCAAAAACGCCACCCACATACACCACCAACTAATCCGGTCTGCCAAAAAAGCCGCCTTCAAAGACCGACTGGATAACAACGCCCACAAAAGCAAGGAGCTATTCAACATCGTCAAAGAATTCACCAACCCATCAGCCAACTCCAACGACATCACCCCCTCTCAAGCCCTCTGCGACTCCCTAGCCTCCTTCTTCCACAACAAAATTGCAGACATCCACAACAGCGTCGACAACCGACCCGAAAACCTACCCACCCAACCTTCTGCAGGACCTTCTCCCCCCTTGAACATCCTTAACGACTGGAACCCAATCTCCACTGAGGACACCATCCGCCTGATGAACTCCATCCACTCAGGATCCCCAACTGACCCATGCCCTCACCACATCTTCAACAAAGCAGACTCCATCATAGCACCACGCCTCCGAGACGTCATCAACTGCTCCCTCAACTCCGCCACCTTCCCGGAAAGCTGGAAACACGCAGAACTCAGCGCCCTTCTGAAGAAACCCACAGCTGACCCCACCGAACTCAAAAATTACCGCCCCATCTCGCTCCTTCCTTTCCCGGCCAAAGACATCGAGAAAGCTGTCAACAACCAGCTTTCCGCCTTTCTCGAAAGCAACAAATCCCTCGACCCATCACAGTCCGGATTCCGAGCGAAACACAGTACTGAGACCACGCTCATCACAGCAACAGATGACATTCGATCCTTACTGGACAATGGAGAAACAGTCGCCCTCATCCTCCTTGACCTCTCCGCAGCCTTCGACACAGTCTGCCATAGCACCCTATTACAGCGCCTCAGCAACATCGGAATCCAAGGAAAAGCTCTGGAATGGATCACCTCTTTCCTCACCGGAAGAACTCAGAGAGTCCGACTCCCTCTATTCAAATCAGAGGCCTCTGAAGTCATGTGCGGCGTGCCGCAAGGATCTTCACTCAGCCCCACCCTCTTCAACGTATACATGAGCCCCCTCGCAGCCATCGTTCGCCAACACAATCTCAACATCATCTCCTACGCTGACGACACCCAACTGATCCTCTGGCTCACCAAGAACCCCAACACCGCCAAAAACAACTTACACGAAGGAATGAAAGAAGTAGCCGATTGGATGAAGCACAGCCGTCTGAAACTGAATTCCGACAAAACAGTCCTAATCTTAGGTACATCCCCCTCCGCCTGGGACGACTCTTGGTGGCCAGAGGCCCTTGGAAAAGCACCCATCCCGACGGACCACGCACGGAACCTGGGCGTCATCCTGGACTCCTCACTCTCAATGAGCAAACAAGTCAACGCTGTCTCATCGTCCTGCTTCAACATTCTTCGCATGCTCAAAAAAACTTTTCGCTGGATCCCCACCGAAACTAGAAAAACGGTCACTCACGCACTTGTCACGAGTCGCCTGGACTACGGAAACACCCTATACAACGGTACCACCGCAAAACTCCAGAAAAAACTCCAACGCATCCAGAACGCCTCAGCCAGGCTCATACTTGATATCCCGCGTAAAGAACACATCTCTGGTCACCTGAAAAACCTCCACTGGCTCCCCGTAGATAAGAGAATTACCTTCCGCCTATTAACCCACGCACACAAAGCACTTTACGAACTTGGACCCGAATGCCTCAACACACGATTGTCCTTCTACACCCCCTCCCGTCATCTAAGATCCTCCAACCAGGCCCTGGCCACTGTTCCCCGCATCAACAAAGCCACCATGGGAGGTAGATCCTTCTCCTACCTGGCAGCCAAAACCTGGAACTCTCTTCCCACTCACCTTCGGCTTACTCAGAACCACCTAGCATTCAGAAAGCAACTTAAAACTTGGATATTCGACAAGTAATTTCCCCCCTTCCTCAAGCGCCTTGAGACCCTATGGGTATGTAGCGCGCTATATAAATTTCTGACTTGACTTGACTTGACCCCCTCCTTAGGAAGTTCCCCATCTTCAGTCTCAAGCAGCTGGTCACCTCAGCAAGCCACATAGGAGGACACATGGTCAAGCACGTCTCCTCCGCCAGCGGGAACTTTAACTACAGCCACACCACGGGACTCTCCTGGACCGGCCATCAATGTATACATCACGTCTTCACTATGCCCACCATACACCCCCGCCATTATCGCCCACCGCGCAGCTGGATCAAGGCCACCGAAGAACATCTTGTCAACTCCCTCAGCACCACCACTTCACCAATGCTTACAGACAATGACACCGCAGCACGCAACTGCCATAGATGGATCTGAACTGCCCGGCACCCTGACACCCCTCAAGAACGGCACTGCGTCAGTACATTATGCCTCCATAATGGCAGGCTTAAGGGTGACGCAGTGCCACAGGCATAGGCTGGCCCTTTGCATTGCTGGAGTTGCGTCATGGTTCTGACATGACTGCAGCAATGCATGACTTTAGCGCAGACAGATATGTCAGGATTCCAGACGTATCTGTCATTGCTTGCGTTATGGAGCGCTGTCTAGTTAAAACAGCACATCCATGGTGTCACAAGAAGCAGGTTGTGAAAAGTGTTGCAACAGTGTCTTGTCACAGCTCTGCAACACTTTTCATGACTGAGGTCAAGGAATACGCATGATGGTGCGCATTGCTGCCCTGTAGTTTTGTTGCAGGGCAGTGCAGCAACATGGTTATGCACTCCGTTGGAACATCATGGATCCTGAGGTAGTAAATAAAACCCTAATCATGAGGTGTAGTTCAGATATTGACATCTGCCTGAACGAATTAGCATCCCTAGAGAGTATACTGTCATCATTTCCAAATGTGTTAACTTAAACTGCTGTTGTGCACATTCTCACCTGAAACAGGAACTGCACAATGCTCCAAGGAACATTGTCAATATTAGACAGGCCAGAAAGAGCTATAGATTGGCTCTCCAAGAAAGGAAGAACGCCCTTAGAAAAGGGGCATGGCAGAAGCTTTCAGAGTCTGCACACGCAAAAGATAGTGCTGCCTTTTGGAAAGCGGTGAAAACACTGTTTCTGACCCCAGAAAGGGGTCCAGCGATTGAAGTAGCTATCTCAGAGGGTCAATAGGTCGAATATTTTTCTAAAATATATAATGGGACAAGCATCAGCAATGGTCAAGGCAGCGAAAACCTAGAACTTATTGATCACCTATTAAACCAAGAATTTAGAATGAAGTGACCAGGGCTCTCTCCGCAAGTGCAGGGGGGAAGCCCTCTGGGCCAGATAGGATTCCCGTGGACTTGTACAAGTCCAATGTCATCTTGTGGGTTCCAGTAATTACACAAATAATTAATGCCAGTTGCAAGGCTGCTTTTCCATCAACTTGGGTGGAATCCATTATCAACCCCATATTTAAAAAAAGGGGACCAGCCAGGACTCATCTTGCTACAGGCCCATTTCTTTATTGGACTCCATGGGCAAGGTTGTGGGACATATCATTTTATAACGCCTACAGCTTTGGGCTGAGGAAAATCTAATTTTATCAGACATTAAATATGGCTTCTGAGAAGGTTTAGGAACTGTGGAGCAGAGCTTACACTTAGCGATTTCTTATGGGAAAGTACAACAGGGCTAAAAAGGGGAACCTGTACATAGCCTTTGTAGATCTCTCGGCATCTTTAGACTGAGTAAGGCATTCAAAGCTATGGGAGATCTTGTTATCACTGGGGGTCGACAGAAACATCATTCAATGTATCCGTCTCCTTTATAATGGAGCTAAATCACTTGTACAATTTGAATTAGGAACAGAGCGTACTGCCTCCTTCCCGACTGGAAGGGGAGTCAGGCAAGGCTGTGTCCTAGCGCCCTTTCTTTTTCACCTTTATATTAATGGGCTAGGACAGGCACTCCTTAAAGTCGTTGATGACTTCCTGCAAATAAGAAATCGCCATATTCCAGCTTTGTAATATGCGAACGATGCTGTGATCATGTCTCGTACCCAGATCGGCCTGCAAAAAACCCTAAATAATTTTCATAACTTCATGAAGGGTTTGGATCTTAGAATCAATATTTCTAAAACTTTCATAATGAGATGTGGTCATAGGATTCAAAAGTGTAGGGATAGTTTTGTGGAAGGAAACCGGATTACTGCCACTAAGAGCTTTTCTTATTTAGGTATCCTATTTAGCCATAATGATAGCAGTTGCAGCTAAAATGCTGGCACTAATTAGAACTAGATCTGCATTAGCCAGCTTTGCAAAAAAAGTGGGACACAAGCCACCTTTAGAACTTTTTAAAATATATAAAGCTAAATGCGTAACAACTGTTACTTATGGAGCAGGGATTTGGGGTTTTGCGACTACTAATTCAATTCAATTAGTTGAAAATAATTTTTTAAAATATGTTTTATCAGTCCCGTCTAGTATCTCCACATATGTTTCTCATGCTGAACTGGGTCTCTCACACATATCCGACCTTATAAAAAAAAGCCTATCCTCCTGTGGCCCAGGATTTGGTCGCGTGATGAGGCCATCCTCAATAGAGAGTTATTGCAGGATAGTCTTAAATTGGATGGTGCACAAAGAATACCTTGGGTTAAGTTTATTCAAGTTTTTATAAAAGATATGGGCAAATCAGAATACTTCACCAATCCCAGCACTATCACTACGGTTTCCAGGAACATCCTTAGAAAAGAGGCACTCTTATACCTGAAGTCCCAAAGACTATCAAGGAAAATAATCAAGCCCAGGATGATGCAACACCAGATGGTTCTTACAACTTTTAGCTTGCAGCCATATCTAGTTGTTGTACCAGGTGTTTATGGTTTTTATTAATAAGATTCAGACTGGGGACAATACATAGACTTGTCTTTTTCCCTACATTGAATGATTGGGCAAGTGAGTTACACCCTTGTCCATGTGACAACTCGTCACCCCAAACATCTATACACATTGTTTCATTCTGCAAAATATATTGTGAGGTAAAAAAGGTCTGGATCTTACTGATTTTATGGAAATGGGGGCTGAGACAATGCCGTCTTGCTTTTATGAAGTTCCAGCTTCTGGACAATGAACATGTTGCTTGGAGATTATCCATGTTTTTAGAAGAATTCTCAACCAGAGAAAGAGTATAGTTATTTAGAACTCTATACATGCACTAATAATTAATTTGTATTATTCCTTTTAAGAATGTGAGATGTATTTTAATTTACGTAATTCATATATTTTATCTGTGACTTTCATGTTTGTTGCTTCAAAATCAAAATAAAGCTTTGTTCTGATTCTGATTCTGATTCTGATTCTGATATATATAAATTATTTTCAGGGAAAAAACATGAATGTACTACCGAGAATGGGCTTACATTTAGCATCTGCCACAAAAAGGTAACATAATGGGGAGCCCCGGCCATCAGTCAAAAGGTAAAAGGAGCCGCAATTTGGAGAAGTTTGGGAACCACTTTAATAACTGGTCAAAAAGCAACAAACCATTATGAGGATAGTAACAATAATAACCACAACACTAGTCTGTTGTTATATGTGTTTGGCAGCCATTGTCAAAAAGCCTGTTACACAACATGTCTGCCTGTCAGGGTAAGAAACTATTCATTTGGCACAAAAGTACATAACAGAATACTGAAGTTGAGTAAGACCCAAAATACTTTCCTGTTAGACACGGAATTCAGTTCACTAATTTCTAGAATTATTGTAGAGCTAGTTCCCTTATTGCCCGAGAGAGGGTAGAATGGAGATACATACCAGGGGGGTAATCCTTGCCTCCACGTCCTTAATAGGATTGAATATTTCCTTCATGCTACCTAGGAACTTTTTCATTGTATGTTAGGACTGGAGGCGAGGATTATGCATGTTTAAAGCTTACCTACCACCAGTGCGGCTGAGTTGTAGATTGGTTTAAATAAGAACCTTTTGAAAGTGGAGTCTGAAAACCAATCTGCCTCATTCATGACATCTTTGGCATTGCCCACTACCTTGACAGCCTTGGAGTCCATAGCCCCCCTGGTGTAATGAGCTCCAAGTTCAGTAATATCAATGTCAGCCTCTGCCATGATCCATATCACCCATCCTGCAATTTTCAGAGAGGACATAGCCTTGTAAGGCTTTTTGATGGCAATTAAGAGTTGCCGTTGGAGCTTGCCTCGTCGTATGACACTGCCTCCTCTCTCTCCCCTAAAGCCACAATCCAAGTCATTACAGGATTTAGAAGAGACCATCTACCTCCCAGAGTCCCAAGACCCCCATCCTTCCTCACGAACATCCCTAGGTCCCCCTTAATGAAGAAAATCAATAAGGAGTTGCCTTCCACCAAGTGCATGCTTATAAACTGCAGATCAGCCATCAAACATGCAACATAGCTGGCAAAAACCATCCTTACTCACGGCATTGACATCACCTTCATCGCCGAATCATGGCTTAATGAGTTCTCCTCCTCATTCATGAACTTACTTGTTCCCCCAGGCTTTGCGATCATCAAAAAAAGACAGAAAGGTCCAGCGAGGTGGGGGTGTAGCTATCATACACAAGACCACCATACTTGTGACGGAAATCAACACCTTCAACTGCGCTTCCTTCGAATGTCTAATCACAAACATTAAGACAAGAGATAACAAACCACTTCTCTGCCACCTCCTCTACCACCCTCTGCCGCATTCAGAGAACATTTTTCTGACCTGATACCCCACTTTTCACTTCATGACAACACCAACAATTCTAGGGGCCCTCAACCTCCACTGGAATAACAAAAATGACCCGCTGATCCAAACCCTGAATGAACTTCTTCACAACAACAACCTCACCCAACATTGCAAAGAGGAAACCCACAACGGAGGAGCAACCCTTGATGCCATTATTGCCCATCTGGACACAGTCACTATCGACCACATCCTGCCAGTGGACTGGTCCGATCACCACATCATCCTATTCAACATCTATCAAGTGCTCCTAGGTCAGCCCCTCACGCGTGGCCCCCCTCAATGGGTGAGAAATCTAACTCAGATCCCCCTGGCAGACTTGGAAGTCAAGATAAGTTCTCTCCTTCCCATCCCCGCAGAGGATCTCACCACAACAGAACTCACCTTCCACTACAACTCCACTATGACTGTCATTCTAGACGAAATAGCGCCCCCTGAAACAAAAAAGGGTTATAATCACCCCATCCAGATCCTGGTTTAACACAGACATAAACTCTGAGAGAAGGCAACTAAGAGCCGCTGAAAGACTCTGGTGAAACAACCCTTCCTAAATCCTCCAAGAACAACTCAAAATAATAAGGGGTATGTACAATAAACACATCAAATAGGAAAAGCCTTCTTTTTTCTGCAACGCTTTAGACAATGCTAAAAAGAGACCCAAGGATCTCTTCAAGATCATTCGCCAACAAACTTCCAAACCCCCAGCACCCTCAGTTCTGGCTTCCAAAGACTTGTGTGAGATCTTCGCTAACTTCTTCAACGACAACATTTCCAAGATTGAGCTCTCCCTTGATGTCACCTGCAGTCCCCCACACAAGAGTTCGCCCCTAGGGATAGGAGCTGCCACTCACGAGCTCCCACCTACACACGCTAAAGTTTTCAACCCCATCTCCGAAGAAGAGATAGCCAAAATGATCTCCTCCGCTAAACCCTCCTCTCACGACTCCGATCCTATTCCGGCCCAGTTAGCCAACAAGCTCAATCTCTCCTTAGCCCCACTCTGGACCAAGATCATTAACAGTTCCCTCTCTACAGAATCATATCGGACTGCCTTAAAGTCGGCCAAGTCACGCCACTATTGAAAAAAACGGGCTTAGACACTAAAGACTTAAACAACTTCAGACCCATGTCTAATCTTCCTCTCCTAGCCAAAATCCTGGAAAGGTGCTTTCTCCTCCAATTGACTCAACACACTGACAACACTAACCTCTTAGACACTCACCAATCAGGCTTCAGAAAAGGTTGCAGCACAGAGACAGCGATCCTCAATGTCATTGACGACCTACACAAATCTCTGGATGCAGGCCAATGCTGCCTACTCATTCTCCTGGACTCCTTTGACACGGTAGACCATAACCTGCTCATCCAGTTACTTCATGAGAGGGTAGAGGCAGAAGATGTGGTCCTAAAGTGGTTCTACTCCATTCTCCAGAACCGCAGCCAAAGAATAAAGAGTAGAAGCTGTTCATCAGACCTCCACCCCATCAAAAGAGACGTCCCCCAGTGCTCAGTTATATCACCACAACTGTTCAACATCTACATGGAACCCCTCACTACCATACTCAAAAAGTCAAACATCCCCTTCCACCTGTACGCGGACGACACCCGGATCTACCTTGAAACTTCCTCCATTGATGATATTCACAGACTCAATGTCACTCTAAGAGTCTGGTTATCACAAAACCACCTGAAACTCAATAAAGACAAAACAGACATCCTCCTCATCTCTAACAAAGAGCAGAACCCCCAAATCACAATGGCTAAACTCAATCGACGCCCTAAACGACAATCCCACCCTGGCGGATTCCGCAAAATCGCTCGGAATCACCCTGGACCCCAAACTTGACATGACCAAACACATTAAGAACACCGCCAAGAGCGCCTTCCTTAACCTGAAGCTTCCTAACAAAATTAACCCCTTCATCCCACCTAAGGACATCAAACTGGCCACTCAATCCCTGGTGCTGTCAAGACTAGATTACGGGAATGCTTTCCTCACAGGTACTAAAACAACAATTGTCCCTAGCGAAAGAAAAAATGGACTGAGGAAAAATAAATAAATATAGATCCAATCAGTGCTGTATTGGAAAAAAACTTGACCAGCCGGACAGAGTTTCAATGTTCAATTTAAAGACAGTGTTTTAGGATTCAATGCACAGGGATTCTGAAAGTGGGACACAAGCCTGTGTCCTACTAGAGAGACATTTAGGACATACAGTTGGGGAACAGGGAAGAAAGAAGGCTTCAGGCAATGCTCACGGTTTGTTTTCAACACAATTGGGCAATAAAGCAAACAAATCGCAAGAAACGACTCTACAGATACAAATAATAACATCAAAAAGTATATGTATGAGAAGTTAATGGGGGTCGACGACGTTTCGATCTGAGACCATAATACAAAGATCATCTTCAGGACATTCAGATATGCATGCCTGTAGTTAAGTGCCTATGTGAAGTTAAATGCAATTGCAAAAATATATAACAAAAAGCACATTATGAGGGGAGGGGGAGAAATAGCAGAAAGAAGGATATTAAAAGCTGTAAACTCCACTTCATATGTTGTTAAGTAATACATGAAATGGCTAGCAAGTGAAACATTCCCCAATGGGGGCACTGGACATTGTCTTAAAATTAACTGGCAGTTTTTAGCAGGAGCGAAGTGTGGGTAGCGCGGTGCAATCTTAATACAAATTGACAACAGTAACACTATTAGCTATTCAAGAACACAGTTTGCAAAAATAATGAGACCAACAATGCAGAAACGGCGCAGTGACTTAGTGAGGGAAGGTGGGACTAATGGTATTACTCCTTGTTGTAAAAATTATGAGGTCAACAATGTAGAAACAGTGCAGTGACTTAGTAAAGGAAGGTAGGGTTACTGGTACTTTCTCCTGATTAACAATTTAAGCTAGCCGGGAGCAGTGAAATAAAAAATAACGGGTGAAAACCTGAGAGATTAAACGGCGCAGTGACTTGAAGATGGAAGGGCAGGTATAGGGGTGTGTGGGAAAACTGGTGCAATGACATGGGAACAACGCGGTTAGCCAGTATGGAGGAGTCTTATCTGTGGAGCAAGAGAGAAAGTGAGGAAATGCTTACTTCCAGGAGTTCAATACTAGGAAGCCGCTGGCGGACATCGGGAGGTTTCAGACGGTATGACGGGTCAAGATAAAGATGCCTTGAAAGGTGAAGTGGGGTAACCGGGCCCGCTTCCTAGAAGGGGAAGGGATATTCTGCAATTAAAATGAGGAGGGGGAGCGGATATCGGGAAGGAGGCGCAGTGGTAGTTAGCTCACCTGTGGGTCCCAGACAGTGACAGCAGGGTCGGAATCGTTTCAGACGTGATCTTGTTGCGGCGAAGTAGCCTGCAGAAAAATAGCCAGGGGGTCAAGGCGGGCCATGGGGGGACAGTATTGCGAATGCTCTCTCAAAGGTACAGCAAAATCCCACCTGAGCCCCCTCAGATCTACGCTTAACGCAGCAACCAAAATGGTCACTGGAGTGAAGAAGTTTGATCACATCTCGCCAGCACTCAGAGAGCTAAAATGGCTTCCAATTGAATTGAGTGCCAATTTCAGAACGGCCTGCTTCATGCACAAAACCTTTCATACAGGGACACCAGCCTACCTGGCCGCCAAACTCAAGAAGGCTGGTCAGTCAAGAACCCTCAGAAGCTCCAATACTCTTCTCCTCATCCCGCCGAAAATCCCCAAACAAAAAACTGCTGCATGATCCTTCTCTGGAAATGCCACCAAAATATGGAACTCCATCCCAGTTCATATCAGGACTACCCCCTCCTTTCTACAATTCAAAAGACAACTCAAAAACCTGTTCCTTAACCGGTCTTTCCCGAATGGATAATCGCTGCCGAAACACCATAGCCTGCACTTTGCAGGACATAACCCCGGCCTCACCAAGACTTATGGCTCCCCCCCTCCCCCCCCTGGCTTCTTTTGCTCACTATTGTGCCTCCCTTTGTTTTCCTTTTCTGTAATGTTATTCAACACACAGGTCTTCCAGTTATGCCTTGATTCAATGTGTTTACGATCGCCTTAATATGTTGCCTCAAACCATGTTGTGAAGCGCTCCGATACCTTCGGGTCTGGCTAGTGCTATACAATATTCTACAATAATAATAATAATAATAACAATATATCCTAGTATGCCTTCAGGCACCTGACCACTCACAGTTTTGGGTTATCTGGAAAAGCTGGATAAGATATGACCTGGTACTTGTCTGTGTCCTCCTGGAGATGTGGAAGTTGACCATATTGGGGGTAAACATTCTAGCTGGGAGGTCTAGAGCCCTGACATCCGAAGTTCTCTTACATTAAATGAGACAGAGCAGCATTCCCAGGTTTGCTGATATTTCCTTCCTAGAAAGGTACTGCTTGTCCTGCCACGATCAGGTAAACGCAGAATAGATTGACACCTCACCAGTCCGGGTATTAGGGCTCCGGGGGACAGGACAACCTGATACTTTTTAGGAGTTTATAAAGAAGAGGAAGGTTCACCAGAATGAAGTCAGTGATCTTCTAATGTATTCCAAAATATATCCTTTATTGTAGTATCAGTTTAATATTGGGGATATCTAGGAGTTTACTTACCCAGGGATGTTCCCCCATCGGAACATTGTTCAGTGGGACAAGGCCTGCTGAGATAACTGACCTGCAAGAGTTGATGGTGCACTGTACCAAACCCTCTTGGAAAAGTACTGCCAGGAAACTTACAATGTCGGTAACGATGGTGCCCACATGATCCAGGTGTTTCTCCACACACCAACAAACCCACCTTCTCCATGCTGGTTTGTTACTCTTGGTAGTCCCTGGGCCCATACCTATTGGATGAGGAATTCAGCTCCTTGTGAAAGCCTAACATCTTGCAAGCGTCACCTGAAATCCTCCATGCCATGAGATGAAGGACGCCCTGGAGAACCAAAGGATGTGGGTGGCCCAAGGGATCGGCCAAGATCGAGGGTAGCCGTACTAGAGTGGCCCATGTTAGCTCCAGGAGAAAAGAGAACCATGCTTGTGAGCGCCAGATCGGAGTGATCACACAAGAGACACCCGCTGACGCCTGACCTGAGCCGCAACTTGCTGGATAAATAGGAAGGCAGGGAAGCCATAGGCTTGAACCGTTAACCAATCCTGCAGAAAGGCATCCACTGCCTCTGCTCCGGTGTTCAGTCTCCAGTTGACATAGCGAGGAAGTTGGGTGTTCCATCTAGAGGCAAATAGGTCTACCAGGCAAGGACCCCAAAGCAACATAGGAGCCTGAAATACTCCTGGGCGAGTCTCAAGTCACTAGCATCTCTGATTTACTTGGAGATCCAGTGTGCCACCGAATTCAGTTACTTTTTTCATCTTGGTTATTTTCTGGCCCGGCAACCTCAGAGTCGCCACCCTGGAGTCTCTGCAGAACCTGAAAAAGGTCATGGTCTGTTGAGGCATCAGATCCGACTTCTGTTGGTTTATGAAAACCTATGTCTTGAAGGAGAGATATGGTTGTGTGGCGTGATTGGTCCATCAGCAGGAGGTCATCCAGGTAGATCATTAAACTGATGCCCGGACTTCAGAGGTACTTCACTACCGGTTTGAGGAGCTTTGTGAAGCACCAAGGTGCCGAAGATAGGCCGAATGGCAGGGTCTGGAAATCAAAGATCTTTACTCTCCATTGGAAGTGGAGGTACTTGCAATGTGGAGAGAAGATTGGAACCATTAGGTAGGCATCCTTGATATATAGATGTGCTAACCAGTCACCCTTTAGAAGCAGATCCCTAAGGAGGTGAATACCCTCCATCTTGAAATGGCTGTAAGCCAGACACTCATTGACAGACCTGAGGTTGATCATTGGGCGGAACCCTCTTTTTGACCAGAAACAGATTACTGAGGAAACCCTTGGGGTAAAAGTCTGAGAAGCATATTGCAATTCTTTGCCAGAAGGCCTTGCACCTCTCGGTCTATCAGAGAGATGTCTGGAGTGGAAAAAGTCAGAGGGCGGGGTTTCACTGTCTGAGCTGGAGTTTCATAGAACTTTATGTGACACCCTTGGATGGTCTCCAGTACCCACTGATCTGCTGTTATCTCTGCCCAATTGTGTGCGTATAAGCGTAACCTCAACCAAAGCGAAACAGTGATGACAGAATTGGGCTTACCTTTGTATCCATTGTGGTTGTTGACTCCTCCTCAGTCTCAATTATGCGTCCCTCTACTGGCACCGTGGAAGGTACAAAGGTTCCCTGATGGCCATCGTGCCATCCTCTCACTTGGGGTCTGGTAGTCCCTTGGTTGGACTGGCAGCCGGAGAAGTGATCCCTGCCTCTTCCGGCTCCTCCAGAAACCTTCCCCGGAAATATCTTCACCAATGAAGACTTAGCCCTGTCGCGTGCTGAGAACATCGAGACAAACTTTCCCAGTTCTTTGAAGAAAGGCTTACAGAAAAGGGTGCCCTGCGCTACTGGACCTGCCTCCGAGGATGAAATTTCCCCCAGCTTGGGGTCAATTTTGAAAAGCAGGGAACAACGATGTTCCGCAGAGAGGGTGGAGTTGGCATTGACAAGGAGGCAGATCGCCCTCTGTGCTAAGCCCACTACATCGTCTGTGGTGACAGGTCTCCCTGGCTATTTAGCCTGCTCCCCCAGTTCAATTATCTTGGTTAAGGGCCCCACTATGCGGAGGAAGTTTGTCTTGGCAGGCTCGCAAGGACCTCTCTATCCCCTTCTTGGGGTCTCTCAAGTATTTGGCGAAGAAGGTGCATAATTTTGGGTCTATATCCTGGTTCGCTGTGACCTTATCGCCTTGGAGTGGTCAGGGGCACTCCACCCATAGACGGGCCCTAACCTCTTTACTAGTGGGTTGGCAGAGCTTGCTTGCCACATATTACGCTACCTTTCTCTCAGGGACCCACTTTGCGTATCGCGGTCAATATATTCCCTTAGATCAAACATGGCACTATGGCAGGGTCTCCCTCATATGAATCTGAGTTGGCCGAATGTGGATGCCAGAATCTGCCCAAATCATGGGCATCATTGGAGGAAATGTCATTGTCCTCTAAGTCACCCTCACCCAAACTGGTGAACCCCTTTTTGGGATGAAAATCCATTGCGAAGCCGTCACCAAATACCCCAGGTGTTTCTTCCTCCCAGTTGGCTGCATCCTTCAGAGTGTGCACACTCTTACTGAAGACTTCAGTCAGTCGGCTATAGCCCTCCAGGTGCCCTGCATCACTCTTGCCAATTTTGTGTGTGGACTGAGGTCATCCCACTAGTCCCAGCCCTTCCATCCCACAGTATCCCTGTGTCTTTCCATACTTGGGTCAACAGTTTGGCGACATGCTCCTGCAGAGGAGCAAGCGCCTGAGAGATGGCCTGGGTCTGGAGCTTGTGACCTCTACAGTTAGGCATCGCTGGTGGGGGGGCAAACCTCCTCGGAGAAACATGATGGTAAATAGTCGTGGTCCTTCTGGGACTGCATTTTTAAGGGTGAGAGCACCACTACACCCTGCCTGAGTTATTATTATTATTTTTATTATTAACTTGTAAAGCGCCAGAATCACTCCCAAAGGGGTAGGTGAGAAGCGAGTATTTTAGAAAAGCTCGGTTTTAACCCCTTCGCTGCGTCTGTCGGCCAACGTCCATCGCAAGCACTACCTCCGTAGTGCTGCACACATACGTTGGCCGACGCGGCTCCGCCCACCTAATGGAACGGATCACTGACATAATATTGAATACAAAAATATAGAATTACCAAAATATCTATGAAAAAATATAGAATGCAAAAATATCGAATTCCTATCTACAAACAGGTAAGTACAAAAATATCGAATCAAAATATCGTTTTAAAAAATATAGTTAGTGAAAATATCGATTTTTTTCAATGTCTTAAAAGTAATTTAAAATTAACGAAATAATAAATATAATTAACTAAAACATAATTACAATTTTTAAATAATGAATGTAAGTTATAAAAAAAATACAATTTTATATTTAAAACATCTATATATATTAACATAATATTAATAAATAATATTAATACTGTTCCCACTCCAGAGAGTGCAACAGTATGGGAAAGGTTGGATTGCGTATTGGTAACAATTACTATTCCCACTCCAGAGAGTGCAACAGTAGGGAAAGCGTTGGATAGCGCAGGGATAAAAATTACTATTTCCACTCCAGAGGGTGCAACAGTATGGAAAGCGTTGGGTAGCGTAGGGGTAAAAATTACTATTCCCACTCCAGAGAGTGCAACATGTGGGAAACGTTGGATAGTCTATGGGTAAAAATTACTATTCCCACTCAAATGAGTTTAACAGTAGGGAAAGTAATAATTTAATATATTAATAAAAATAAATTAAATCTCAATACCAATAAAAAAATAATTAAAAGTAATTACCTATTTAATAGTATGTAATAATTAATCAATTAAAAATACAAATACATATTAGTTATTACAATTAATTACCTATTCATAATTAATTAACAAATAATTAATTTTCAATTACAAAAACGAATTAATAATAAAATAATACCAATCAATAATTAATTAAAAGTAAATTAATTATCAATACACAAAAAGTATTTTTAATATGTAATTAATTACAACTAAATTACTTCCCACCCTATTCCCCTATAAACTCACAATCCGCTACAGAAAATAAATTAATGCAATTATCGTAATTATCAATTAATGAATTAATACAAATTAATTACCAATTAATACAAATATTTTCCAATTAAAAATAATTAACAAAAATTAAAAATCAATACCAATAAATAAATAACAATGATTTACTTAATTACAATAAAATTACTTCCCACCATATTCCCCTATAAACCCACAACGGAAAATAAATAATCAAATTAACATAATTATCAATTAATCAAATAATACAAATTAATTACCAATTAAAAATTAATTATTAATTAATTCAAAATGAATACCAATTAATAAATAAAAATATTTATTTAATTACAATTAAATTACTTCCAACCCTAATCCCCTATGAACCCACAACCCACTACAGACCTAAAATGCAAAATTCAATTAAAAATAATTAGTAATTTCTAAAAATTAATATTTAATATAATTAAATTACTTCCCACCCTAATCCCCTATAAACCCACAACCCGCTACAGCAGTGGTTCCCAAATCTTTGACTCCTGAGGACCCGAATTGAGTCACCACTGTAAGCCGGGGACCCCCAAGCAATTTGTATGAGTTACATTTCAAATATTAAAACAGTAATTTGAAAAAAACACATGTGCACACAAACCAAATACTCAAAGTACTAAGGATTTTGGGGCCAGATGTACGACCATTTCATTTAGCGCCTCGCAATTGGCGACACATTGCAAGTCGCCAAATGAAATGTACAACAGTGTGTTTAACACTATTTGGGATTCCCAATGGGGTCGCAAATGGCAAGGTTCATTAATATTAATGAGCCTCTAGAAATTTGCCAGCCCATTGTGGATGCCAGCCCTCCCGGGGATGGTGGCCTGCTAGGCTCTGCAGACCACCATGCTTTTAAATAAAGCAGTTTTCTTTTTAAAAATGCGTCCCGTTTTCCATGCATTTTAAAAAATAGAAAATGAAACGTTTTCGTTTCATTTTTTAGGTGCAGGCAGTGGACCCTTGGACCACTGCCTGCTCTTGCATTTGCAAAGGGAAACGGGCCCCCTGGGGACCCCTTCCCATTTGCAAATGCATTACCATCTACTTGAAGTAGGTGGTAATTGAGAGTGTTTTGCGACCACAATTGCAGTCGAAAAAATGTATACATGGTTTTGAGCCTCGCTATTTGGAAGGGAATTCCCCTTCCAAATAGCAAGTTGCAAAACCTATTTAGCGAGTCGCAAAAAAATTGCGACTCACGAAATAGGCTATGTAACTTGGCCCAATAGCTTTTTACATGCTCAAACGGGTTCGCCAACCCATTTTGGCATATAAAAACGGGTCGTACATCTGGCCCGTAGTATTTTATTTTGAAGGAATAGCCCCTCTGTCACATGTATTTAATTTGTTTTATAGCATCTCTCATACCATTATTAGATGTCAGAGCACTTTACATCACACAAATATGGAGAGAATGAATCATACATTGAGTGAATCATACATCAATCAATCAATCAAAGACATTTGTAGAGCGCACTACTTACCCGGAGGGCTCAAGGCGCTTGGGGGGGGGAGGGGTGCTGCTACTGCTCGAACAGCCAGGTCTTGAGCTTCTTCCTGAAGGAGAGGTGGTCTTGGGTCAGGCGCAGGTCGGTCGGGAGGGAGTTCCAGGTCTTGGCGGCCAGGTAGGAGAAGGACCTTCCTCCTGTTGTCGCTCTTCGGATGCGGGGGACGGCGGTGAGGGCGTGGTTGGTCGATCGGAGGTGGCTTTTGGGAGCGTAGAAGTTGAGGCGGTTGTTGAGGTAGCTCGGGCCTTGGTCGTGTAGGGCTTTGTGTGCGTGGGTGAGGAGACGGAAGGTGATTCTCTTGTTGACGGGGAGCCAGTGCAGGTCTCTCAGATGTCCGGAGATGTGGCTGCGTCGGGGGATGTCGAGGATGAGTCTGGCTGAGGCGTTCTGGATCCGCTGGAGTCTCTTCTGGAGCTTGGCGGTGGGTCCGGCGTAGAGGGTGTTGCCGTAGTCCAGACGGCTGGTGACGAGGGCCTGGGTGACCGTCTTCCTGGTCTCGGTGGGGATCCACCGGAAGATCTTCCGTAGCATGCGCAGGATGTTAAAACAGGACGCGGAGACGGCGTTGATTTGTCTGGTCATGGAGAGGGAGGAGTCCAGGATGAAGCCCAGGTTGCGTGCGTGGTCTAACAGGTTTGGGTGCGGTGCCCAGGGCGGGGGGCCACCAGGAGTCGTCCCAGGCGGAGGGCGAGGAGCCCAGGATGAGGACTTCCGTCTTGTCTGAGTTCAGTTTCAGGCGGCTGGTCGTCATCCACTCGGCTACGTCTTTCATCCCTTCGTGAAGGTTGGCTCTGGCGGCGGCGGGGTCGTTGGTCAGGGAGAGGATCAGCTGGGTGTCGTCAGCGTAGGAGATGATGTTGAGGTTGTGTTGGCGTGCGATGGCCGCGAGGGGGCTCATGTAGACGTTGAAGAGGGTAGGGCTCAGCGAGGATCCTTGAGGGACGCAGCAGATGACTTCGGTGGCCTCTGACTTGTACGGTGGTAGACGGACTCTCTGTGTTCTTCCGTCGAGGAAGGAGATGATCCATTCCAGTGCCTTCTCCTGAATTCCGACGTTGCTGAGGCGCTGCACTAGGGTGCGGTGGCAGACAGTGTCGAATGCCGCGGAGAGGTCTAGGAGGATGAGGGCCGCTGTTTCTCCGTTGTCCATCAGGGCTCGGATGTCATCGGTGGCAGCGATGAGGGCGGTCTCGGTGCTGTGGTTGGCTCGGAAGCCAGACTGTGAGGGGTCGAGGGATCCATTCATCTCGAGGAAGGCGGCCAGCTGTTTGTTGACGGTCTTCTCGATGACTTTGGCTGGAAACGGGAGGAGCGAGATGGGGCGGTAATTCTTGAGTTCGGTGGGGTCCACTGTAGGTTTCTTGAGTAGGGCGCTGAGTTCGGCGTGTTTCCAGCTCTCCGGGAAGGTGGCGGTGTCGAAGGATGTGTTGATGATGTCCCGCAGGTAGGGTGCGATGACAGCGTCAGCTTTGTTGAAGATGTGGTGAGGGCAGGGGTCGGTTGGAGATCCGGAGTGGATGGAGTTCATCATGCGGACGGTGTCTTCGGTGCTGATCGGAGTCCAGGCGCGGAGGGTGGTGGTGGGGGGCGGTGGTTCGGTCGTGGCGTGCGTCGGTTGAGTGCTGAAGCTGTTGTGTATGTCTGCGATCTTGTTGTGGAAGTAGGAGGCGAGGGAGTTGCAGAGGTCTTGCGATGGGGTGATGTCGTTGTTTCCGGCGTTGGGGTTGGAGAGCTCTTTCACGATGTTGAAGAGTTCCTTGCAGTTGTGTGCGTTGTTGTCCAGCCGGTCCTTGAATGCAGTTTTCTTGGTGGCGCGGATCAGTTGGTGGTGCTTCCGGGTGGCAAGCTTGAGGGTGGTCATGTTGTCCGGTGTTGGTTCCCTTCTCCAGGCTTTCTCGAGGGCTCGGCAGTTCTTCTTGGAGCTCTTGAGTTCGTCGGTGAACCATGGGGCCTTCTTGCTGCCGGGTCTGCTGGGCGGGGTCCTCAGTGGGGCGAGTTCGTCCGCGCAGTTGCTGATCCACTTCGTGAGGTTGTCAGCGGCCTGGCTCGGGTTCGCTGAGCTGGCGGGAGGGTGCTGGCTCAGGGAAGCGGCGAACTGGTCGGCTGTGATCTTGTTCCAGCTTCTTCGAGCAACCTGTTGCTGGTGGTGGTGGATCATCGTTCTTTTGAAGGTGAAGTGGACGCAGCTGTGGTCCGTCCAGTGGAGTCCGGTGGCGTGGCTGTAGGCGATGTCTTTGCTGGATGAGAAGACGGCGTCGAGTGTGTGTCCGGCGAGGTGGGTGGGGGTGGACACCAGCTGCTTGAGACCGAGGTTGGCGAGGTTGTCAAGCAGGGTGATGGTGTTGCGGTCGTTGTTGTTCTCCAGGTGGAAGTTGATGTCTCCCAGGAGGATGTAGTCAGCGGAGGGGAGGGCATGCGGGCTGATGAAGTCGGCGATGTCCTCGCTGAATAGAGTGCGAGGTCCCGGGGGTCGGTAGATCAGGGTGCCTCAGAGGGTGGTTTTGGGGTCCTGTGCATCTGGAAGTGCAGGTGTTCGGCGGTTGTCAGGGTGTCGTCGGTGTTGGTCGTGATGCGGATGGTGTCCCTGTGGATGATGGCGATGCCTCCTCCTGTGTTGTTGATGCGGTCCCTTCGGGTGATCTTGTAGCCCTCCGGGATGGCGATGGCGATGTCGGGCGCTGAGGAGTCGTTCATCCAGGTTTCCGTGAGGAAGGCGACGTCAGGGGCTGTGGTGTCGAGGAGGTTCCAGAGTTCGATGGCGTGTCTGTGGACGGAGCGGGTGTTGAGGAGGATGCACTTCAGGTGGTTGCTGCTGGTGTTCGGCTTGGCGGGTGTTGGTGCAGGACAGGTCCAGATGCAGGTGAACTTGCAGGAGTGGCAGCTGAAGGGTCCGTGGGTTCGTCTCGGGGTGGCTCGGTAGCATCCCGGGATTCAGCCGGTGTTGAGTGCGTTGAGGGTGGCGGCATCGTAGGTCCGGCGGGTGGGCTAGTGTCTGCGGGGGCCAGGGGTCCTGGCACTGGGCGCGGTCCAGGCGCGGACGGGGGCAGACGGGCTTACCTTTGGTGCACCTTTGACGCTCAATCGGTGCTCCCGCTGCGCGCGTCCGCTGCGCGGTCGCTCAGGGGGCGTCATAAGAAGGGAGCCGTGAGGGAGGGTCAGCTGGGGGCGGGAGCATCTTAGCCAATCGGCTGGCGGGGGGCGGGTCTGCAGGCAGGCAGCGGCGGCGGGAAAACCGGGTGCGGGCTTCTCTGGCGGCCCTGCGGCGGCTGGGGCGCCGGGAGCAGGCGTCGCTGGAGATCGGGCGTCACAGGCAGCAGGAGGGCACAGGAGCAGGAGCGGGGATCGTGGGGCGACCAGGCCGGTAAGGGCGCAGTGGTAGCTCCTTAGCGGGAGAAGAGGGTCCCCTTAAGAAGGGAGCCGTGAGGGAGGGTCAGCTAGGGGCTGGAGCGTCTTAGCCAATCGGCTGGCAGGGGGCGGGTCTGCAGGCAGGCAACGGCGGCGGGAAAACCGGGTGCGGGCTTCTCTGGCGCCCCTGCGGCGGCTGGGGCGCCGGGAGCAGGCGTCGCTGGAGATCGGGCGTCACAGGCAGCAGGAGGGCACAGGAGCAGGAGCGGGGATCGTGGGGCGACCAGGCCGTAAGGGCGCATTGAACGCAGCTTTCAAACCCAAAGAGATCTATTGAATAGCCAAAACCCTCCTGCAACTTCCAGAACCGGCAAAGCACCATAACAACACTCAGATCCACTGTGAGGAAATAGCTGACTTCTTTCACCAGAAAATAGAAACCATCAATTCTTCTTTTCCCCACCCCGGCACTCTACCCACAGATTTCGTCAACACAGGGTGTACGATAGTCCCTTCTCACGATCTCAACAGCTTTCCTCCTTTAGATCTCACCAAGCTGGAGAAACTTATGGGACAGGTTAAATCTGGATCACCTACCGACCCAGCACCTCCCAGTACCCTCACCCAGATTACTCATCTGATCTCGCCCACCATTCTAGACCTGCTCAATTCCTCACTCCATACTGGTATTGTCCCTCCTCTATGGAAGAGAGCAATGGTCAGAGCTCTATTAAAAAACCTAATCTTGACCAATCTAACCCCGCCAATTACCATCCCATCTCCCTCTTACCATGGCTCAGTAAACTCCTCGAGAAGCATGTCAACTCCGTTCTCACCGACTTCTTAGAAGCCAATAACATCCTAGATCTCTCCCAGACCGGCTTCAGGCCCCGTCACGGAACGGAGACGGCACTGATTGCAGTTACGGAGGAGGCGCGAAGGATCTTGGACGATGGCGGATCCACGGCCATCGTCCTACTTGACCTAAGTGCCGCCTTCGACACTGTCAATCATAATATCCTACTCCAGAGTCTTGAGGGAATAGGACTGTTGGGGACCGCTCTCAGCTGGATGAGATCTTTCCTGACTGACAGATCCTTCAGGGTTTTTGAGAAGGACTTTTCCTCTGCCAGTAGACCTCTTAATTGTGGAGTTCCTCAGGGCTCCTCCCTGAGCCCCACCCTTTTTAATGTCTATCTGCGCCCCCTAGCTGATGTCGTCCGCCCATTTGGTGTGAAAATGGTCTCTTACGCGGACGACACGTAGCTAGTGGTATCATTGGACCCCCCCCTAAACTCTCATCACAGCCTACACAAATGCCTGGAAGCAGTCGCCACCTGGATGTCCGGCTCTTGTCTCAAACTTAACGGGGACAAAACAAAGATAATGCTCCTTGGAAATAACATCGCAAAAACCATTGATTCCTTCTGGCCTCTCTGTTTAGGTAATCCCCCGCAACCCAAGGAGCAAATCAAGAGCCTAGGCATCTGGCTGGACAACACCCTCTCTTTCAACCATCAGGCTACCAAGCTAGCTGCCACTTGCTTTGGGTTGATGAGACTGCTGTGCAAAATTCTACCTCTCCTCCCATTCCATTCGAGACGAATTATGGTTCAAGGACTGATCCTCTCCCGCCTCGATTGTGGAAATGCCCTATACCTCGGAGCACCCCAATCCACACTAAACCGACTCCAGGTTATTCAAAACTGTGCGGCAAGAATCCTCCTGAACGTTCCTCGCCGAACCTCAGTAAGAGCCAGACTGAGAGACCTTCACCTGCTCCCGGTGAGAGCCAGAATCGAATTTAAGAGCATGTGCATTGCACATCGCTCTTACTGGGGAACAGGCCCCCTCATAAATTCCCCCCTGGTGAAAGCCTATCAGCCCACCTGCTCTCTCAGATCTGCGACCTCCCACCTCGCCTCAGTACCACGCATCAGGAAGGCCAGATGTGGTGGTCAAACGCTCTCCTACAATCTAGCCAGGATCTGGAACTCCCTACCTCTCCACATCAGATCCGAACTTAACCTCCTCACTTTCCGGAAAACTCTCAAAACCTGGCTATTCAGCAAAACTTCAGCTTAAAACCTCACTCCGCCTCTCCCCTCCCACCTCTCTGAACCAGTTCAAGCTCTCTACAGCGCTGGGACGCCCCTGGGTAGCCAACGCGCTCTACAAAACCTCATTCCATTCCATACATGTAATTCAGTGTATAGAAAATGTTACGTAAGGTAAAGGGGACTACAAGGTGTAGTATTCACATGTCATTCATACTGGTAGGCATTTTTAAATAGTGCTTGGTCTGGAAAAGCACAAACTCAGGATTCAGAACATAACAAAATGGCTGGCACTGACTTTAGCAATAAAAATGTATTTCCACCCAATTAAATCTTTTTAAGCAGCATCAGGATAATGAATGACTGGGAAAAAACATACGTTACTAACTGGTACCATGCAGTTTACAAGCAGCTCTTTGATGACAGTTTTGTAGGTCCCTCTGCTAGATTACGATTGTCACTTATGAAGTGCACTGTAACAAAGAAATCTCTGTGACAAAAGCAGTAACTACGGACCTATGCACATAAAATACTGCTTTTTAAAATGCATGTTACACGTTCTTTGCAGTAGGCACACTAACTCTCTGTGCTACATTAGTTAAGTCAAATCTCCTACTGAACAAAACTCTTGTTCCTCTCCAGCAGGTACAATAATCACTGGCATTATCTTGACACTTTTATTGTTGCTTGAAAGCTGCTAATTTTACAAGAAACGTTTCTTTGCTTTTAAAACTGGTTCTTACGGACCCCCTAGGAATGTGTCACGGACCCCTGGGGTTCCATGACCCCAATTTGGGAAACACTGCGCTACAGAATTAAATTAAATTACGCAAAAATTAAATAACATAAAATTACTTACTTAAAATAAATTACAAAAATTATATACACTATTTACTAACATACAAACCACTTTAAAAAACTCGATATTATTAAAAATTCTATATATTTTAGTACCTATATTATACACTTTCTATATTTTAAAAATCGATATTATATTACTTACCTTCAATTCGATATTTTACACCACTATATTCTGTCCATTCGATATTTTGTCCATTCTATATTTTGACTTCGATATTATGGCTATTCTATATTTTGAATTCGCTATCATGTCTGGTTACCAATGTCCCGCACCACTGGGGAAATGCCACCGCGGTTAGAGCGTTATGGAGCTTTCTAAATAAAAGGTATAGCCAGGACCTTTACCATTTAGTGCTCTATGCACAATGCACCATATCTTAAATTTGACCCGCTAGCATATTGGAAGCCAGTGTAAACATTGTAATAGAAGGAGAGAAGCTGTTCTGGCAGGAGAGTTTGAGACAAGGCGAGCCGTGGTGTTTTGAACTACCTGAAGTCTACTTAGGGAGGAATCATTCGCTGAACTTGTATAAGGCCATCCCCCATGCTGGTGCTCTGAGATGGTGTTTGAGGTCTTACTCACCTTCGAGGTGGGAAGCTTGCCGTTCGTGCCACCCTCGCAGTGTGTCACCACCAGAAAAACCACAATTTTGGACTGAGCCCTTCAATCGTACCGCCTCTGCAGTGTCAGGCGAGGCCTGGAGGTAAGAGGCACAAAGCGGGAAGACCGCTCTAACTTCCTGAGTGCTGACTAACCCCGGGCGGCAAACTCCGCTCTGTTAGTGGAGTTTGCAGAGTTTTGACAACTCTGCGCTTTGATGGGAACTCAGAGTTCAGGTGAAACTTCAACTTTATGGCAGAGCGGATTTAGCCCCTGCGCCAGCGGGCCCGAATAAAAAAAGAAAAACACTTACATGCTCTCTGGTGTCTGGCTGCCCTTCTCCTCATGATGGGGTCTTCTCCTTCCTCGCCGTCCTCATCCTCGCTGTTAACCCCTACATTTGGAGTCTTGCGTGGACTATGCCGGCGCAGTAAATTCAAGATATAAAACGTAGGGGTTTGCAACCGGCGATGTGGACAAGGACAGCGGCAAAAAGGAGAGACCACATTGAGGAGGAAGGTAGCCTGGGGATGCCAGAGAGCACGTAAGTGTTCCACTGAGTTTTTTATTAAACTCCGTGGAACTCCGCGGAGTGCCACTCCACTTACTCCGCCCACCCTAAGTGCTGACAGAGCTGCTCCACAGCGCAAGGAATGCATTGGGAAGTGCAAAAGAGCGCCACCTAGTGCACTCATGCAGTAAAAGAGATGCACTTGGCGGTTTGCCTCCTACGCAGAATGAAGCAATTTGCTATCAAGATATCGCTTAAGACAAAGAACGAGCGCTCGCTGTCAACACACATTGGGGCATATTCTCAAGGAACTATCACAGAGTTAACGGCCCTTTATCGCAGCCAAACTCGTGATAAAGTTACTTCCCCATTCACAAGCCAGTGCTAACAGCCCATATCACCAGTTTTGCGGCGATAAGGTTCTCAAAAAACATCTCTACAGATGACCCCGGAAACTATCGCTAATGAAATGCAGAGTTGGCGTTCCCGTGCAGAAAACCTCAACAACACCACTCCAACATTCTCAATGACCAGCCAGATCGGCAATAAGAACACTAAACATGCAATAAGGCTTGTTAGCAGCATGAAATTAACACCTGCTCTGACCTGGTGCAAAGTCGGACAACAACCGGCACCAGACAAGGGAGCACACCAATAGCCAAGCATGAATAACAACAGATTCCCCTGGGCTACTGAACATGCTGGCCGGAGCCCCAATAGGGCAACAATACCTACCTCCACCACTCTCAGGACCCACCCCGGACCACCCTTGCCCACCACCCTGACAAACACTGAGGCAGCACAGACAAAGACATCAACCAGCTGAGAAACACCGAGCTCACAGATCCAACACCAGGAAATGTCACTGCCCACCACAGGCTCAAAAAGACAACCATCCTATGCATCCTGACCACCATAACTGTCTTGGATGCCAACATCATCTTCGATCAATATTCACTATTCAAATCTGCGATCATGGGTGAAAACTGATGTGCCTGTCAATATGCCATATGTTAAAATGCCATATTTAATGGGTCAAGTAACAATCTAGGGTGGGCGGGGAATCAGAGTTATTTCAACTTTGATAAAACAAATACGTGTCTGAAACATCCATGCATCAAAGAAAGGGCCGGAAAGTATTCTGAGATTAGTAGTTTAAAACATCGTAATTAAGGTGATTGGCAGCTGGAAGGGGTGGAGAGCTGGCGGATACTGTGAAAAAAGAGGGAGGCAATAAGTGTGAGGTTCACATATCGTTTGGTACATCGTAATAATGAAGGCACGAAGCGCGAAAGGAGGGCGTTTGAAGTAAGTAGGGCGAAAGTTGGTGGTTGTAAAGGGAAGCCACTTAAGGGAAAGACGTGTAGAAATTCATAGCGATGTCAGAAGGGGAAAAGCTTAGTGGGTTGTAAAAGTTTGTTGTGGTTTAGGTTTTGGTGCAGAGTTAAGAAATTAGAGGGAACATGTTAAATATGAGCGATTCAAAAACGGCATGCATAAAAATTGGGATGTATTTAGTAACAAGCGTCATAACCGAGGTTCTGAGTATTTGAGTTAACACCGTGTTTTTTAAAATTTGTAGTGAATCCCTGACGAAGGGCGAAGACTATGCCCGAAATGCATTGGATACATTAGCGAGGATGTTTTAAATGTATTGATCGTGTTGCAGTAGAAAGGTCTGTATTTGCAATCTGCAATGTTCTAAATACAGCAACTGTCACACATGTGAATGTGAAAAACTGGATTGAAATCGTTCTGATCTATGGATTAACTGGACATTAAAAGAAGTGAATTAACAGAACAATGGAGTTACCCTTTCTTTAAGGACTGTGGCTGTGCGTTCGATAGGAGCAGCAAGGCGCTCCACCTGTGTTGATTATTCATTCGAGTGGATAAATGGGCAAGACCACTAAATCTGGACTGAGCGCAAAAAAGTTGAAATACAATTTTAAATCAAAAGCATTTAGATAAATAATAGTGTGCATTTCGTCATTAATGTGCGTAACATCAGCATGGCACCACACTACCTATCCTTCCCTCATACTGTGCAGGAACAGCTGGAGACCAAGCAAGGGGTCAAAGCCATAGCTGGCTTCCCTCACATGTCAGGGGGCAATTGAATGCATACATATCCTACGTGTGCCCCCTGGTGACACTGCACACAATATCTGCTACCAAAAGCACATGCATGCCATCACTGTTCTGGCGATAGTGGACCACCAGTGAATCTCCACCAACGTAATTGCCAACCACCCATTCCAAGTGCATGAGCCCTACATCTTCCAACAGTCCATCATCACCCAGCGCTTCCTGGCTGGCACCTACGGAAATGCGCTGCTCAATGGCAAGAACCAAATGAACACACCACACACCTCAACTCCACAATCATGCAACTCGCAACACTGGGAATGCACACTTTACAAACTCACATTCAACATGCCAAACAGCATTCCCACCCACCAGACACTACAGCACATCTTACTCTGGTAACTAGGCCAGCCATTCACATAAGCCATCAACTGCATGGCACCTTAGCCACACGATAGCAGATTGTGGGAAAAGGTGGGGACTAGGCATGTGCAAAGGAGGCAAGTGACCGATGAATGAGAATTTACATAATGCCAAGTGTGGCGTGGAAGTGATGGCCAGACTGCAGTCTGCAGACCACACACATATACATGTCGACATACACCGCTGGTGTATGGAGTGCAGTGGACAGTGAACGCCACAATGCCCCTCCAGCCAGTGGGAAAGATCCTGGAAATGTAGCTTGTTACGTCCCCCCTTTAAGCGTGAGCGGAGTGGGCTGGACAGGCATACGCCCGGCCAGTGTAGGGGCGTTAATTAAAAACACATAGCTCTGGGCGTGTTCCTCTTCCGCAATGCCCTACGTCTCTGCCAGGGCAGCGCACCTCACCCCGCCTGGAAGCCAGCACCGGCGCCGTGAGCAGTGTTGCCTATGTTCCTGTGAGTCTGCTGCACCCCGGCACGCTGGACCCAGTACCAGTGAAGTAGTGTGGCTCACTGGTTAGAGGCGGCAGACCCGAGAGCAGAGGACGGCCCGGGACCAGGGTTCGATTCCCGGCGCGGCAGGTTTCTGGACCAGGGTCAGCGGACTCGATAATTCTCTCGCCTCAGTGCCCACTCTGATCAGCGATCACACTCGGCAACTCTGGGCATTAGCTTGCCTCATCTTCACTAACGGCCCCACCAGACCGCCGGGGATGCCTGGTCTCACCCTGGAGATACCCATTAAGGGACCATCTCTCAGGGAAGCCAGGAAGGGTTTCGCAGCGGTCGAATCGCCTTGGGACCCTACGGGTAAGTAGTGCGCTATATAAATGCCTATACATTTACATTTACAGTCCTGTCAGGCCCTGCACACACAAGCCACAATGCCCAGCTGCCGACACCAGCGTGTGTCGACGAGGGCCCACCACATGCTGGTGAAAACTCCAAGCCTAAGTGCCGCAACCCTGGCAGCCTCCTCAGACTATCACGGCTTCCGCAACACAGGCCTGCAGTACTACCTTTTTGTCGGTGTACTCCACCGGCATACACAGCGGACCAGTAGGTCACCCATTTGGAACTGAGTCTTGATTACACCATGGCATAGAATGTTTATTATGGTTGCTTTTATCTCACTATACTCCCTTCGATGTGGTGACACCAAGTCTGTATATAGCATTCCAACCACACAGCTCTGTGTGCTCACGCGTACAACTGCCCTCGGGCCACACAGCGCTGGAGTATGTCACACATTTGGAACTGAGTCTTGATTTTCCAAAGGCAGAGTATATATCATTGCACACAAGGAGAGGAGTAAGAAGATGATGCGATTCAGTCTGGAGGGAAAAAGGATCATCCTTACAGAGGTGATCAGACACTACTGACAACTGCCCTGGTGTCACTAACTCTGTGCCTCGCAAGCCGACGACACATGACTGTGGGCCCCTGCTGACCTCTGCCTCCATAGGACACACATTTCGAATTCAATCTTGATTTATTTATGGCTGACCTGATATCATCATACAGGCCTCATTGCAGACTGTATCCCCTTTCAGCTCTGGTGCCACTAAGTCTGTTCCTCGAGATCAATGGACACTTTCTTGTTGAACTTTGCTGGTGACTGAATCCATGGACTGGGGGTTTTTGTCACCATCATGTCAGTTATACTGACTGTGTGGCAAAAACGAGGCAGTAACATTCCATTCCTCCATTTGCTGGTTCTGGATGGCTTCTAACCTCTGCATCATACCCTGGGGGACATCTTCCACTGTCCCCCGCAACCCTCCACCACATACACCTTGGACATCGATGAGGACCCGCCCTGCTCACGTGGCCCATCTGACTGTACCGCAAGTCACCGTCCCGTGGCGGGGTGCCTGTTCCGGCCGCAGTGCATCCGGGCCACTAACTCAAGTCAAGTCACGGACCCTGGCCCTGAGATATTGGATGGCCTCCGAGACGATGGCCTTGGGGTCATTGATGCCATGTGTATGTGGCCCTGCACTGCCCAATGCCTCTGGACTCAACTGCATTACACCATGACTCACACATCACGTCGAGTCCTGACCGGACCAGATGACGCATCACCGCAGGAGGCACACACCACCTTAGCCAGGTCCACCTCCAACGGATGTACGACGTTACAACACGTACTTTTACAACGCGTGCCGTTACTACGCAGCTTTTACAATGTAAGTCGTTACAACGACTTGCGTTGAGGGGTGCTGGACAGTACATTTTTTTATTTACTATTCCAACTCCAGTCCCCGTGGATAGTAGGGAAGGATTTGGATAGCAAATTAAGCTATTTACTATCCTGGAGTGCCCCCCAGCGCAAGTCGTTGTAACGACTTGCGTTGTAAAAGTTGCGTGGTAACAGTACCGCGTTGTAAAACTTTCTTTGTAAAGGTTGTTCCCCCCTCCAACTGCCAACTGCTGGAGTCAAAACATTCATACTGGCAGACTGACAGAGTTGCTCACACCTGCGGTCGATGCCATAATCTGCCTGATACCCTGTTCTGCACTCTATGTGCCCCAACCTCAGTGCACTGTAACTCACGGACACCACTGTTTGCATATTGGGAGACCTCTTTACTTGCTCCGGCTACGTCCATGATGCTCCGCAGTTGTCTATGATATGATGGTGTCTTCTGTTTACATTTTACTGGTGTTCACTGTTCATGTTTTTACCAGCACCAACTACTCCTTGCCGGCTGTCTTACCCTCACCCCACACAACCAGCACAGGCTTCACTGTACAAGTGGTCCTGCCAATAAAGGGGCCGGGCACACGTGCCTGTGGCCACTTCCACAAACTATCCTTGGGCCCCGGGACCAACATTACATTGTGTTGTGTACTAGGGATGCCAATATGTCACATCAGGTAGTGTGTTAGACCTTGTAAATGTAGCTTTATTGTCACCCACTCAATACGTAAGGGGAGTGTGCTCGGCTATAGTACGCAGGTCTTGCATGGGTGTGTGGATGATAATTGCGAGCCTCTGGGCATGGTTCAGTACTGGAAATGTGCAAATGCATGTGTCTCTGTCGCAGTGTAGGTCTCCTTTCTACGGGTCTCCTTTGTGTGGTGTAGGTGGTCCCCGAGGGAAATTAGACACCCATGCATGTGATCTAGTTCGTATTCCATGGGTTCGGACCCCACATACACCTATTCGGCCACCTTCATTAGGCATCCTGTCCCATGGCATTGGAATGCCATGTTTGGCTCAGTGAGGTGCTGGGAGCCAGCCGTGCTGGCTGGTGCTTCCTGCTGTGTGGTCTGTGCAGGGGATGGGTTCTCCTGTATGGAGCTTGGCTGCCGTGGTCCTGGTGGAGGATTGCCAGGGATGTCCATGAGCTGTTGTAGTGCGGCAGGGTCGAAGGTGTGGTGTTCTCTCCAGCATCACTGTAGAGTTGTCTTGTCTGCTCTGCTGGAGGTGTTGTTTGTCCAACTGCAATGTGAAGGGGAGATGCGTGTTGACATTGTGTTGACATGTATGTTGGAACATTGTTCTAGTTCACATGCGGACTGTATGACTGTGTACATTGTGACTGTTTGTGGGGTGCTGGATCTTTGTTGCTGGACAGTGGGCTTTTGGTCTATATGATGGATGTGTGGTTGTACACGTGCATTTCCATCTCACATTTTCCTGCTATGTTAGATGTGATTGGCCTGTTTATGCGCATGAGCGGGCCCAGTTGTGTCCTCTGTTTTGCAGTGTCAGTGTTGCACTTTGTGCCACATTGTCATTGGATGTGCTGTTAATGCAATGTGTGTGTGCTGCTGTGCGCCACGGGGTTCAGGGACATGATCCATGGTCATTGTGGGTGTGCAGTGTGCTCTATTTACCTGTGCATGTGTGCCATTGTGCCCATCTACCCCCGCCCCCCAGTCCCCGGTCGTTACTCACCCTGTTGATGTTGCGTCAGATCCTCTCTGGCAGTGTCCTGACTCCCACCTCCTTGCACAGTCTCCACACTGATGACTGTGGCCTCAGTTTCCTCCAACTCCTCCTGTGGCACAGGACTCCCACCTCCTGCTGCCATTGCTGCCTTCCTGTTGGCAGCTGGTTTGTGCTTGGTTTGGCTTTTCACATCATGCCAGCGCTCCTTTTCCTCCTCCATTGACCTTCTCGACACTCCGACTGCATTCACAGTGGTCTAATTTTGTGTCCATTGATGGTAGTGTTCTGTTACCTCCATGATGCTGATCTGCTTTTCCTCCGGACTGCACCCCGTCTTCCTCTCACTCGTCTCCTTAGCCTTTAACTCCCTTTTATTTCCGTGGCTTTTATGGTGCATTTTCTCGCATGACACTTGGGAATTCCTGGCCTGTAGCTGGTTTTCGGTGGTTTTTGTGTCGTGATTGGCCTCATCCCATCTCTTTTGGAGTTGGTGTCTCGCATTTCTGTGGCGTCACATTGACTTTATTGCTGTCATTTGACGCGTTATCGTGGGCATATCGCAAGGTTCTGCAGTGTTGAGAATACCACATTGAAAAGGTGTTCTTTTCCCGCAATATACTATGACGTGAGTAGTTGCATTAAGCTACTTTTGTGGTAGTATCACACGTTCTTGAGAATATCCCCCATTATTAAACATTGCTGCGCCAGAAACCTCATCTATCCCACTAACTATACGGTCAGGAAAAACCGTGGGCAATGATAGAATTTTGGTAACTACGCAATTCATTGATAAGACAGAATGTGTGCAATAGTTCTGGCTCCACTACGTGGTGGAGTAAGCTACTGCACCCACAACCCTTTGATAAAACAACATTACCTTTGCATGCTAAAAAAGCACATCCCCAATTGACAAAAGTGAACTTTGAAAAGTACCACGTAATGAGAGCGGTGATGATTTTGGGATCACCCTTAACCTGGGGAGGGCAAGCAGATGCATTGAACACAAAGAGCATATCAGGCTGAACGATTCGGTGGTGGTCCCATCCTCCTAGGACCACCCCAAGCAAAGTTGTGGACAAAAATACACTGCCAACCAAAGGCCCAGCTAAGCATTATGGGGCAAGATTCTCAAGTGCACTGAATAGTATAGTATTAGCTCTCAGCTGAGCCTGGAGAGCCTGCCCCTTTAGGAATGTTTTGGTATTGGATACTATAATATCCACTGCACTCAAGAATCCCGTCCCATAATGCTTTGCCGGGCCTTTGGTTTGGATTGTATTTGTGCCCATAACTGTGCTTAGGGTGGTCCTAGGAGGATGGGACCACCACAAATCGTTCAGCAGGGTGTACTTTCATGTTCAAGGCATCTGCTTGGTTCTCTCAATCAATCAATCAATCAATCAATCGTATAATTTGTAAAGCGCACTACATACCTGCAAGGGTTTTAAGGCGCTGAGGGGTGGGGAGGAAGGGGGTGCTGTTGCTACTGGTCGAAGAACCAGGTCTTGAGTTGTCTCCTGAAGATTAGAAGGTCTTCAGTTTGTCGTAGGATCAGTGGGAGGTAGTTCCAGGTCTTGGTGGTGCAGTGGGAGAAGGATTTGCCTCCGGCTGTGGTTCTACGGATGCGTGGGGCGGTAGCCAGGGAGAGGTCTGCGGAGCGGAGTTTCCTGTTGGGTATGTAGAAGGAGAGTCGACTGTTGAGATAGGCTCGGCCGGACTTGTAGAGTGCCTTGTGTGTGTGGATCAGGAGCTTGAAGGAGATTCTTTTGTCGACAGGGAGCCAGTGCAGGTTCCTCAGGTGGGGGGGTGATGTGGTCGCGGGACGTCGAGGATTAGGCGTGCAGAGGCATTTTGGATTCTTTGCAGTCTGTTGATGAGATTGGTCGGGGCTCCGGCGTAGAGGGCATTTCCGTAGTCGAGTCTGCTGCTGACTAGGGCCTGGGTGACTGTTTTCCTTGTGTCTGTCGAGATCCATCTGTAGATTTCGCGGAGCTTACGGAGGGTGTTGAATCAGGAGGAGGAGACAGCGTTGACTAGTTTGGTACTGGTGAGTTTCGAGTCGAGGATGACTCCCAAGTTGGTGGGTGCGGGGGTGTCCCCAGTGATGCGGGCCACCAGGAGTCATCCCAAGCTTAGGGGTTGGGTCCGAGGATGAGGATTTCCGTCTTGTCTGTGTTTAGTTTAAGGTGGCTATCCTCCATCCAGTTTGGGACTGCCTTCATTCCCTGGTGGAGGTTGGATTTGGCGGTGAGGGGGTCCTTGGTGAGGGAGAGGATCAGTTGCTGGTCATCGGCGTAGGAGATTATGTTGAGGTTGTGATGTCGGGCGATGCGTGCGAGAGGCGCCATGTAGACGTTGACCAGCGTCGGGCTGGGGAGGATCCCTGTGGGACGCTGCAGATGATCTCGGAGGCTTCAGATAGGAGGATGTCCAGTCAGGGGCCATGACTCGGATCCCTGCGTCATGGAGTCATGTGCGTATTGTGTGGTGGCAGACAGTGTCGAAGGTGGCGGAAAGGTCCAGGAGGATGAGGGCCGCCGTTTCGCCGTTGTCCAGTAGTATCCTAATGTCATCTGTGGCGGGCAGTCCCGGTGCTGTGATTGCTGTGGAAACCTGTCTGTGAGGGGTCCAGGATGCTGTTGTCTTCGAGGTAGCGGGTGAGCTGGATGTTGACTATCTTTTTGATGACCTTAGCTGTGAACGGAAGCAAGGAGATGGGCCGGGCGTTTTTCAGTTTGCTGGGGGACGCCTTGGGTTTGTTCAGTAGGGTGTTGATCTCGGCGTGTTTCCAGGTTTAGGGAAAGGTCGCGGTCTCAAAGGAGAGGTTGATGATGTTGTGTAAGTGGGGGGCGATGGAGCTGCCGGCTTTGTTGAAGATGTGGTGTGGAAAAGGGTTAGACGGTGAGCCGGAGTAGATTGTGCCCATGGTCTTGATTGTGTCTTTGATGCTCATGTTGGCCCAGATTGTCAGGGGGTCATAGTCGATGGGGTGAGGTGGTTCCGGTGTGATGGGGCCTGTTAGAGTCATCCGGGGGTTGAAGCTATTGTGGATGTTGGCGATCTTGCAGTGGAAGAAGGTGGAGAGGGAGTCACACAGGGCTTGCGATGGTGGGATGTTGTTGGCGGTGGAGCTGGGGTTGGAGAGTTCCTTCACGATGTTGAAGAGCTCCTTGCTGTTGTGTGCGTTTTTGTCGGGTGGTCTTTGAAGGAGTTCCTCTTGGCAGTCCTGATGAGGTGGTGATGGTTGCTGATGATGTCTTTGTGGGTTGTGCGGCTGCCCGGCGACCTCTCGCTGTGCCATATATTCTCCAACTTCCGATAGGTGCGCTTTAACGCTAGGAGTTCCGGGATGAACCAGTTGGCTCTCTTGCTGAAGTCTTTGAGGGTTTGTTTTTTCAACGGGGCTAAGGTGTTGGCGCAGTCGTCCATCCATCGTCTAAGGGTGCACGCACCATCATCGTTGTTGGAGGGGTTGGTCGGTGGGTTGAGTGCGAGGTTTGTCTGTAGCTGTACTTCAGTGATTTTGCCCCAGCAGTGACGGGGATCTGTAGGATGCAGTGATATGTGACGGGTTTACGGAAGGTGAAGTGGATGCAGTGGTGGTCGGTCCAGGTGGATTCGGAGATGTGGCAGAAGGAGACTTGTGTGCTTGAGGAGAAGATGGCGTAGAGTGTGTGTGCGGCGATGTGGGCCGGCGATGTGACAAGCTGTTCCAATCCGGGGTTGGGGAGGTTGTCTATCAGGGTGGAGGAATTGCTGTCGTTGGTCTCCAGATGGAAGTTCAGGTCTCCGAGGAGAATGTAGTCGGTGGAGGTCCCTAAGTTAGTGAGGACACCAAAATCATCACCTCTCTCACTGTTTGCTGAGTTTTTTTCATTTTCACTTTCGTGAGATGGCTATATGCCAGAACTGAGTTGCTGAGCGGAGTTCACAGAGTTTTTCATCAATTCTGCAGAATTCTGCATAGCGGTACTCCGCTAACTACGCCTACCCTTGCTCAGGAAGCAATGAAACGACAACTACGTCCAACCTTACTCAGGAAGCAATGAAAATGCGACTTAACTGATGTAGAGCAGTGAAGAAAGAGGAAGAACTTGGAATGATCTGTTTTATATAGACTCTCAGACTGTTACTTGATTGGGCTATTGTTGGCCATGGTTACTCCCTGTGGTTCATAGAAGTTGTAGTATTGTTGCAGTATTTTTACTTTTACCTTTGAATCTGTTGTGAATTAAGAGTAAAGAAAGTAATGTATAATCCTCGCCTCAGGTCCTGACTTAGTATACATGATTTACTGAGAATGTCATGTATTATTCTCATATGGCTGAGGAAGATAGTGTGAATTTACAGAAATATGATCTAATTTTTGCTTCTGGAGCACCTTCCATAACCTCTATGACAAAAACATCATTCATGGAATCCCAGCAGATGGTCAACATTTCACACAGAGTAAAATCACCTTAAAACTCAGCATACTTCCAAAAAAAAGGATGGTACCACTAACAAGTGACGTATATTGTAACTAATGTTGTGGCCAGCTAAAAAAGATTAATCAATAATGAGAAGTTTTAATTTTATCATGACAAGTACCACCAGATGATTTCAAGTACTCTAGTTTCTTGTCATGTTTCACAGACAACATAAGCAATCTGAGCAATGTGGTCCATTTTATGTTGTGGGAAAATGGTTTGCGGGGTGTATAGTTAGATCATCTGCTCTATAGGAGAAAAAAAAAAATTGTGTTGCTAAAAAAATTGGCTCAGTTTGATGAATCTCTATGAAACACTCCCAAAAGGTGCTACTTTTTTACTGGTTTGTGCAGGGAAAGTTTCGGGATAGACCATCAAGCGGAGGTTGAGAAAAATATTTTTCATAGACTTCTTCAGACAAGGCTACAGCAAGAACAGTTCAACGGAATTATACCAAATTTGTCAGAAGGCTGGATCTTGGTCCACAGAATGTGCTATTTGTGATTTGGTGTAAATCCTTTTAGTAATTTTTGAGAAACTGAAGTTGATAAATAATTGTAGATCTGGATGGTTGGGTCTGCGAGAGTCTCGATCAATCCTCGCGGAGCGGCAATTTAAAATAGAGCATTATGGTAGGCCAACGGAGCTTTATTTCCCTTCATTCATCTTGCTACCGCAAGAGTCAAGCTACTGTGGGGGCGAGTGCTTTAAATGGGTGCCAGCAACATGAGAAAGATGTTGCTGCCAGCCATTAAAGGACTCAGGGATTAGGACCCATTGTCCTGAACAAGTATTAAAAAAAATATAAGAGGCAAGGTAGGGATACCCTGATCACTTAGGCCCAATGGAGGAGCCACAGAGGGAACCCTTGTAGGAAACTAGGTTGTTGTTGCAGGAGTCCCTCCACTTTTTGCCTGGTATTTGATGCAACTTTGACTGAAGCACACTGGGTTCCTACTAACTAGGTCTCAAATGCCTGTGTTCTTTCATCCCAAAAAGACAACTGGTCCCTTGATCCCAAGTGACCAGGTTATCAGCACCTATGTAAAACCCTAGTAGGTACTACCTTGGGTACCTATGGCATATGTACTAACAAGGGTTTCTAAGTAGTGCAGCATATCTTGTGCAACTCTAAGGGTCAAGACTGATTAGCTTGTGGCTTGGTCCAAATTGTCATGACACAGTCAGCAAAACAATCTCTGTACTGGGGTTGAGTTTTTTGACATTGTTCAGCATTCCGTTAATCATATTTTCTTTTTGAATTTCGTCACCATAAGTGAGACGGGTAAGCCCAGATGTGAGTCCTGTGCTCACCCTGCAAACAAAGTCAAGCTAACCTGGCTGATGAAGGTTGATACCCTGAAACCGGTCCTAGGATGCTTTTTCAGGTCCAGGGAAGACATGGCCGGGCGGATCAGCCTTGACTGTTTCAATTGGGAGCACAGTCAAGACTGATTTACATATGGCTGGTTCCAAACTTGAATGGACTGGCAAGCAAAAAAACAACAATGTATTTAGGCCCAAATCTCTGTACTGTTTGTGAATATTTGACATTGTTCAACATTCCTTCCATCGTTTGTTCTTTTTGCATTTGTCATCCTAAGTGGACGGGCATGCACAGATGTGGGTACTGTGCTCAACTTGCCACTGTAGTCAGGCTGTTCTGGCTGATAAGCGGTGATACCCCAAAAACGGTCCTAGGATGCTTACTTCCTGTGCAGGGAGGATCAGGCCTGGCAGTTCAGGCTGGACTGTTCCCGTGGGGAGCAGGGCCATGACTGATTTGCTTATGGCTGGCTCCAAACAGGAAGGGTGTGGTGAGCAAAAAAACTACGGATTTCGGCCCATATCCCAGTACCGGAGGTGAGTGTTTGACATTGTGCAGCATTCCGTCCATCATTTGTTCTTTTTGAGTTTGATACGATAAGTGGGATGGGTATGAAGAGATGTGGGTCCCATGCTCACCAAGCTATCCGAAGTCAATCGGGCTGATTAGGGATCATAAGCTAAAACAGGTCCTAGGGTGCTTGTTTCTGGTCGAGGAAGGCCCTAGCTTGGCAAACTGGAATTGTGGGTACACAGACAAAATATCGAGTTTTAAATTTCCATATACAATTATATCGAAGTTTAAATATCGATGGGACAAAATATCGAAGGTAAGTAATATCGACAGTCTTAATATCGATATTAGTATGATATCAGTAATATTGAAGTTTTAAATATCGATGTCAATAATATCGAAATAATAACTTCGATGTTACTAATATCAATTTTTAAATACATTTAGTGTATATTATATTGTATTTATTATGTTTTATTATTTATTTTTAATGTAATTTAATTAAATATTGTCTTTTACTACTGTAGCGGGTTGTGGGTTTATAGGGGAATAGGGTGGGAAGTAATGTAATTATGTTAAATTAATTATTAATTAGTAGGAATTATTAATTAATTAATTGAGAATTAATTTTTAATTAATTTTAATTAATTGATTATTTGATAAATATGTTCTGTAACGGGTTATGGGTTTATAGGGGAATAGGGTGGGAAGTAATTTAATAATAATTAATTAATTAATATATGTTTGTACATATTATAATTAATAATTAATTGGTAATTAATGTATATTAATTAGTGAATTAATTAATATTATTTTGTACATATTTTTAATTATTAATTAGTTGGTAATTAATTAATACATTAATTAGAGTGATTTTTTTATTTATAATTTTTTGTTATTCTTAATTAATTAATTGGGAAAAAAATATTAATTATTAAATTAAATTAATTACAACTAATGTGCTAATATATTTACTTTATTGTTATTGTTAATTAATAATTAATTGGTAATTAAATAATATTAATTAATTTTGGGTAAAGGAGTATTTTTAGGGTTCAGGGTCAGTTTTCAGTTTCTGGGTAAAGGGGTATTTTTAGGGTTCAGGGTCAGTTTTCAGTTCTTGGGTGAAGGGGTATTTTTAGGGTTCAGGGTCAGTTTTCAGTTTTTGGGTAAAGGGGTATTTTTAGGGTTCAGGGTCAGTTTTCAGTTTTTGGGTAAAGGGGTATTTTTAGGGTTCAGGGTCAGTTTTCAGTTTTTGGGTAAAGGGGTATTTTTAGGGTTCAGGGTCAGTTTTCAGTTTTTGGGTAAATGGGTATTTTTAGGGTTCAGGGTCAGTTTTGGGTTTTTGGGGTACAGGCGTACAGGGTAAAAATAATTTTTTTTTACATTAAATCAATTAAATGAAATAAAAAAAAATTACATTAAAATATTAAGTGTTTTATTTATTTTAAATGTATATGTATTAGTCTTAATTTTGTTTTAATATTTTTATTTAATATTTGTAAAATTATATGTATTTTAAAATTATTTTTACATTATTATTAATACATTTTAAAAAACAATATTTTTAATTTCGATATTTTTGTACTACGATATTATTTTTTTCGATATTTTTGTACTTACCTGTATGAAGATACGACTCCGATATTTTTGATGTCGATATTTTTGTCCCGATATTTTTGTATTTCGATATTCTGTCTGTCGATATTATGTCAGACATTCGGAATTGTGTGGTAAGCAAACAAATTATGGATTTAGGCCCAGCTCTCTATACAGGGGGGTGAGTGTTTGACATTGTTCAGCATTCCATCCATCATTTATTCTTTTCATTGAAAGGAACCCAGCACAAAACCCTCTCAGACAGCCACTAGAGGGTGCGTGACAGGGTGCTCTATAAAGTGAAAATATAACATAGCAAACATTTGTGTGCCATGTCCCCTAAACCTGCAAGTAATATTCATGTCACCTCTACAGCAGGCCTTACAGCCCTCAGGTGAGGTGCATTATGTGACATGTGAGCACATATCTGCATGAGCAGATATGCTCCTGTGCTGGTCAGTTCTATTACTGCCAATACAAGTGATCAGGGAAGCCATTTAAAAACAAGTGCGGGCACTGTTAAAACGAGTTCCCCATCTAAATGATGACCACTGAAACCAGAGATAACAAATGTCATATTAATAAACCTACACTGATTCCACTGATGTATTTATTAATACATGCACCTAGGGGGCACCTTAGTGTCAGCCTGCCCCGCATTAGAGATTCTAACCCCCCTCTCCCCCGGAGCAAGGACCTTTGTTCTCAGGTGGTCAGGAACAAAACCTGCTCTGGCAGAGGGTGTTTACGCCCCCTCCCACAGGATGACCTGTAAATTAGCATTCCAAGGCATGGAGCTTTAAAGAGCACACTGCCTTTGGTATGGAATCTGGCTTCCCTCTCAGGAGAAAAAACAGAACCCTCTAACCAGAGACCTTAGGGGGCTACAAGTCCATTGGCTACTACCCTACGGTCCCCTAACACCTCTAAATCTCATATTAAGGGGAGCCCCTGGCACCAGAAAATGAGATTCTTCTGACCTGAGAGAAGAATACAGACATTAAGATCCGCAAGAACAGAAGATTAGCAACTGACTTGGCACCAACCCTGCAGGCCTGTCTCCTGTCCTCGACAATTGCACCAAGAAACTCCTGTACCCCCTAGGGTGCTCATACTTATTTATCACCAGTTTCACTGCTCAAGGATCTGCTTCTGCTCCTTCCTTGGATCTTGTAGAAAGCAGGGGAGTGCTGTGCTCAGTTGATCACAGTCATTAGCATTCCTGATGAACAACTTTCTTCTGTAAGCAAAAACCTTGCAGCCCAGCAGCATCAAACCTGGGGCCCTCCTTCCAAATACAGCAATTAGAGCAGCAGGACATCTGATACCCAAAAGGTAAAGCGACACAGCAGGTCCTGGGCATTTCTTCAGAAGCATCTGGACCTTTCTTGAAATGCAGTTTTTGCAACATTTCTATGGAAACTGCTTTTTAGGAATATCACAAATAGATATGGTTTAACTGAGAGATTATTAAAAAAACTGCTTTAGAGACATATGACTAACAAATGTGTTTAATGATTTAACAGAGACGCTTCCAAAGAACGTTGCCGACTGTTACATATTTGTTAATCACTTTGGGGCAGATTTATTATAACTGGCGCATCCCCAGGGATGCGCCAGTTATTTTGCGCCGCTGCTCCGCCACCCATGGTGCGCCGCATTTACAATGCGGCGCACCAATGGGCAAAAACGGCACAGATGCGTGACGCATCTGTGCCGTTAAGGTGGCGCATTGCTGGAGTTGCGTCGCAAGCGCGACGCAGCTCCAGCAAGGCTCGGGGGTGCCCCATCCTTACAATGCTGCGTCAAGACCTACGCCTGCTTCAAGCAAGCGCAGAGTTTTGACGCAGCATTGGCCTGAAAGTGACTGAGTGAAATCTTATAGATTTCACTCAGCCACTTTTGCAAGGCGCACCTGCCCCGGAAAGCCCACCCTGCGCCGGAACGGCCACAAGCGGCGCATGGCTTTACAACGTGACGCATCGCCTAGATGCGTCACGTTGTAAATCGATCGTAGGGATGCGCCACGTTTACGCCGCAGTTGCGTGACGCAAACGTGGCGCATTCCCAACATAAATCTGCCCCTTTATCTTCATCTTTACCTTTATCTTCATTCTTCATTCTCAAGTACAGGGCTGGCCAGAAGCCAATTCTTCATAAATATCTGTGAATGTATGAAAGGCAGTTTGTTAGTCATTGCTAATGGAAACTGGGAGTGACTTGTTATGTTTATTGATTTAGGAAAGATATTTCCAAAGAACTTACTAAAATGTTAAATATTTGTAAATCTTTCAGTTATTCAGGTACAGGGCTGGCCACATGGCAGGTCAAAGGTTGTTATGACATTTAATTTGAGTTTTCACACAATCTGTATATTTCAGATTGGCAAATTGACCTGGGAACTAAGGGAGTACTCGACACTCCACACTCACCTGCTCATGAAAAGCCCATTTTCAGCAAAATTACAACAAAGAGAGTAAAGTAACGAATCAAGTGGCCCTAAACAAGTCTTCAACGTTCTCCAAAACTGTGCTGGTTTGTGTGGGTAGCTTGTTCTTTATTCCTTGATGCCCTCCTTGTGACACCATGGATGCGCTGTATTTAATGTACGGTGCATCATGTCACAAGGAGCGACAGATATGTCAGCATTTCTTACGTATCTGCAGGCGCAACACTGACACATTGCTGGAGTTGTGTCGGAAGTGTGATACAACTCCAGCAATGCATGGGGGAGTGCAATCTTTAATTTACTGCATCACTCTTATACCTGTCATGAGGCAAGCGTAAGGTTTTGATGCAGCGGTTTTCCTAGAAGTGTTGCAGTGAAATCTCATGGATATCACTGCGCCAATCTTACGAGACTTTGTTGCGTGGGAACGCCCACCCTCTGTGTATTGTACCTGATGCAGTTTTATTGTGGCGCTGGGCTTTACTTGGAGATGTATCTGCCTAGATGCGTAACTTTGTAAATATGGTGCAATGTTACGCATTGTTTACGCTGCCGCTGCGTCACTAAAAGTGACGCAAATGCGGCACAAAAGTGTTGCCTGAGATTATAAATAAGCCCCCCTGTTCTTTATCTCAAAGTTGCCTTTGTCATGCAGTTTTATATTGGGAGTTCATCTAAGGGCCACAGAAAATGTACTCAGGCAGCTTAGGGCTGTGGATGCTTCAGGGGGGCCAAGGGCCAGATTCCATCGTCTTTTATTGTGATTACCTGCAATGAGTTGGTTATTACTTTCTATCAGACATCTTCTATTGGTACTAAGTTGAGTTTCTTTCGACTCATACTGTCTGTGTACAAGTTTGCTTCATTACATTTGTACAGACCTCTGCCATAATGCCCTTTTCATGTCAGATCAACTGAATCTAAAATTACTTTATCATGCGCAGTAGAATGTTTCACCAACTAGAAGGTATTTAGCAACTGTGTACTATGTGGCACGAGGTGTCTCGCTGAATTCACTTTATATTTTCATTGACCCTAGATGTGAGCCTTGCTTGAGATTTTTCTTTGACTGTGTCTCCTTATCATAGTGGCCGCTTTGTGTAGCGCACTAAAAAACTGACTACATCTGTGCAGTACTGCGTTCACAGGGCACATCTCTCTAGAATCCCAGAGGCCTTTGCTTCCAAAGTGTCTGCTTCGGTAGTTCAGATCCATTCTCTTCCTTACGTTATTGGAAATCAGCATCCACCTGTCTTATACAAGGCTATTGACTCATGGATAATACCTGATCTGTCTCTGTCTTTTGACTTGTTCTGATCAAAGCCACAACTCATACAATTGACACAGCGAGATGGTGTGTGTCCAAAAAGGGTAGCAGAGAAAGTGCTGAAACCAAGGCAGAAAAATGAGAGAGAAAATGAATAAGGCTAAAAGACAGAACACATGGTATAGAGAAGACTCAAAGAATATTAGCTACAAAAAGTGACACAAGTGCTCACACTATAAACACAGGAGAGGAAATATAAATAGGTACACAAAGGGGCAGGTGATGAAAGGTCAAAGTAAAAAGGGCTCCTGATGCAGAGGACTTCCACCTAAGGGCCTACCCATTTCATTCAATTGTTTTTCACAAGTGCCTTTGCGTCCATTTCACATTCTGCATGTCAGATCTGGTATTCTTTGAAATTTTGCTTTCTATGGGAAAATTGAGCAAGAAACTGAGCTGAGTCTGATCATGGGCTTCCTCGTTAGGGTTGATAGTTAGTTGATAGTTAGTAGATAGTTAGTTCTATCTTTTTTCTCGTAGTTTTAAAAAGAGTGCAAGTACATAAAGGAAGATGTAGAATATTTTAACCTAAGTAGCCAGGTTTTCAGTGATTTCCTGAACTCTGAGTAACCAGTCATTCATCATTCGTAAGTCCAGAGAAGGAAATTCCAAAGAGATGCTGTTTTATAGCTGAAGACGTGCACATCTTGTCGCTCTTAATGCTGTTAAAAATTGTGGGTGAGGTGTCTTCTAATATCCCAAAATACCTGCCATATAATAGCAGGCTGTGATGTGGGAAGGGTTTCTATGGTGGTGGTGAATGAGGGAATCAGATGGTGAATCTGGATTTGGGACTGGGACCTTGACCAATCACCATCTCATTTATTTCTCTCCTTCTGGCTATTCCCAGCTGTTAGTATGGCTCACTACGGGGCCGATTCACAGAACTAACTTAAGACAAAATCCTAAACTTACTACTTTTGGTATTCACAGAAGTTAGGATTTTGTCTTAAGTTTGCCTTAAGACAGACTTAAGACAGACTTAAGTTAGGATTTTGTCTTAAGTCCGTCTTAAGTCTGTCTTAAGTCAAACTTAAGACAAAATCCTAACTTCTGTGAATACCAAAAGTAGTAAGTTTAGGATTTTGTCTTAAGTTAGTTCTGTGAATCGGGCCCTACATCCCCATCCCATCCAACGATAGTCTGACAGAGTCATAGTTTGACCCATAGCACAAAAAAGTGTCTGAACCTCTGGCTGAGTACTGTTTTTGGCCATACACCATACCTCTAGGTTCATGGCACCACCAGGGTTTGCTCCAGTCCTCTGACCTCTTCATTCCTTGTTGGCTCTGGTGGCGGTGAGCCGGGGCTCGCTATCAATGCAATGTTGGTTGTCACCGGCAGGGTTGTTTGGCTCCACTTTGTAGGCTGTGCCAGTCTTGGTCCCTATGCTCATGGCTCACCCAGGGCTCCAGTCTGCTTTCTTGACTCATCCTGTCTTGTGACATCGAGCTGGCTTCCACTCTTTTGAACCAGGACACAGGTCTAGCTACAATCTCGGTGCCACCACCAGGATACTATTCACTGTGTTAACTGTTCACAGACTGTTCGTATGGAATGCAGAACCTCCACCCTGGGTATCTGTCCCTTATTAGGACGCAATGTCCTGGCTTGATGGGGGATACTTTGGCTCTCCGGCATCGTCTGGATCTCTCTTTGGTGTCTTTACTTCTGTCTTGATTGCTCTTGGGGGGTAAAATTTGACAGTTTCCACTCCTTCTTTTTGGGATGGTGTCTTGGCTGCACCAATCCCTTACCTGTGCGAGAGGAGAGCATTTGGTTGTGTAGTGTAGCCTGTTCTGTATGCTCTCAGGAACCTTCGCAAGGCTGTCTCAGGATTCGGTTCTCCATCTGTGGTTCAGCATATACATGAGGTGTTCAATTTCCCTGTTCTCTTGTGGCCACTGGGGCACTGTGACATTCATCTTCAGGATTGACTCTAGCACTGGTCCTACTTTGCTGAATGGCGGGAATTCAATTTTCTCCACTACTGGTTTCTTGGAGTGTCCATCCACAATGACCACGGATAAGAGGGCCATCCAGGAAATTCCAAAGTCTGAGCTGATCCATTGTTCAGTCTGTGACGACAGGTGCCAGAATAATCTTGCCCCCAGTCAGTCAGCCAGCCAGGCAGCTCCTTATTGTGTTATCAAACATGATATCGATCCCAAGGAACCATAACTTTTCACTTAGGTGATACCTGGTTTTTGTGGTTCTTTGATGGCCTTCATGTGCTAACTCTACTACCCTCTCGTGTAGCGCTTTTTGTTTCATGATCCAGTGGCACCTGAGTAGCAGGTCATCTGCTGTAAGACCTCAGGGCCTCATTTATGAGGCCCCTCGCAGTGCCGGAACATCACTTTTTTGTGGCATTCCGTGGCGCAGGAGCCTGCTCCATATTTACCAAGCAGCACTAAGCCACTTTTTTGTCTCCTTTAATGCAGTTTTCAGCATTACAGGGTTGTGTAAAGGGTGTTGATGGGGGTGTTGCCAGCAACATCCATGGCATTTTGACACTGCCCCAGATTTACTAGAAATCTAAAATCTAAGGCAGTGCCAAAAATGTAAAAAGGAGGCACAACAAAGAGCAATATCTATATTTCTTCTTTTTTTACATTTTCTATGTATTCTGCATTCTGAAGCACAAATGGAAAAAGGAAAAAGCCTCTTGTGATTGTTTTTGTGCATGAAGGTTTCATTTTCACCATGGTGCAAAGATGTCTGTGTTGGCGCATGGCAGCCCATTGTGCTCCGGTGCAGGGGAATGCGCTGTATCACAAATACTGCCCTTTTCTGCCCTACTGCGGCACTACCCTATGGTAAAACCTCATAAACGAGGCCCTCAGTTCATCTCAAACTCTCCACATCTGCAACACCTTTTCCTTGTCTGTTTCTTCCCACTGATTAACATCACAAAGAAACTTCCCCCACAACCCAACCTGGATGGTGGTGATGGTCTTTCGGAAGAACCCATCATCTTGTGTTAATCGGCTGATCTCAGCAGTTGTGAACACTTTGGGAATTGCAAATGGCTAATTGGCTGCATTAGTCCACTACAGCTGATTCTTTGTCTCTTTGATCAACACACAGTGGGATAGGGTGCCTTGTAAGGAAGTCTCCTGTGTTCTTTGCACCTGGTCTGTACTGCTACAGCTGTACTGCTCATCTCTCCATGTGAGGTAGTGGGTGGCAAATAACGTGACAAGTGGCTTGTTATTCATGAACACCTTGAAGTTCCTTTCACTTAGGTACAGATGGAAATAGGTGCACCCCCACCATATAGCCAGATATTCCCTCTCATTTTGGGTGATTCTGGTCTCGGTGGCTGTGACGGTTCTTCTGGCAAAGGCAAGGTGGACCCACAAGCCTGGTGCTTCTTTGTGTGTTGCCACTGCTCTGATACCGACTTGACTTGCATCCAGTATCGAGTTCTGTGGCTTTATGGGTGTCAAAGTAGGAATTTGTGGTTTTGGTCAGAAGTGCCTACTTGATAATCTTGAACGCTACCTCTTCCTTAGATTCCCACGCCCATTGGACTTCCAACTTCTTTAGGGCTCTCAGTGGCTTCGAGAGTGTTGCTAGGTTGTGCGGGAAATGTCCACAGTAGGTGACCATACCTAAGAAACTATGAATCTTCAGTGCAGTACCTTACTAGATGGCTTCAGACTTCCAGTGGTCCATTTTCTGTCTGTCTTTAATGAACATGTATCCAAAAAAAGGGCTATTTGTTGCACGACAAGATCAAACAATGATCAAACAGATGTCACAGGATTGCCTGCTGAAGCCGGGGGTGTTCCTCCAGGGTTGTTGAGTAGATGAATATATCATCACTAATGTTCATTACCCCCTGAATTCCTGGGAGAGTATACAGCATAGTGTTCCGAAAAACATCTGTAACCAACAAAACCCCAAAACTGGGCCTGAGTCCTACATATCAATCCAAGGCCTTTTATAGAGTACATAACTACCGCTGCAGAGGTGTTCCGGCACTCGTGGAAGCAAATTAGATGGAATCATGCTTGATCTGCTATTCCCCTTGCTTGAAGATTTAGGTTTTTAACGCCTTTCTGAACTCAAACTCTGAAGTCAGCAAATATAATTGATATGTCAGGGCATTCCAAAGTTTGTCGATCCTAACAGTGAAGGACCTGCCTCCCTGCCTCATTTTAGCAAAGCGAGGGACATTAAGGAGATGCTGTTGATTAGATCTTAATGTATGCTTCTGGTGGTAAAGGCTAAGCCAAAGCCTGACATGGGACAGGAAGGACGTACTTGTGACTACGGGCTACGTTTCTCTAAAGGTCTCTAACTTACTATGGTTGGACCGAAGATTGGTGTGCCAGGCACCTATGACAGTGAACAGTGAACATTTGTTTGAGGTTGAATAATAACTTAAAAACTCTGATACAAGCTTTTGATATGGTCATACCATTAACAAGAATTCCACTATTCTGAGAAAAGAGTTGGATTGAACCAAGTTAGACTTTGAAGTTGGTACACAGAACTGTCACACGCATCGCGGGGTTGGAACATATATTTCCCCCAAGGTCCTGCAGAACCTGATTCTTACATTCATGCCTTGAAAAAGTCTTTGAAGAAGACAAAACTTGTGTCTGCAAGTCGTGTGCTGGAAGCTTTTTAACGAAAATATTAATTTCAAAATAAAGGATACTCAACAGCAAGATAATTAAGACTGTATTCTCAATTTTGAATTATTGGTGTTGAGATTGTCTCTAAGTGAAGCTAATGGGATAATTCATACCCATAGACATGATTTACATGCTGATGACTAAATAATGACTAAATAATGCTCTCCACACCACTGGAATCAAGCTATCCTGGCTGACGACGGCTGATAGCCAGAAACCGGTCCTAGGATGCTTGATTCCGGTCCAGAAAAGACATGGCTTGGCAGTTCGGGCTGGACTGTTCCCACGAGGCACAGGGTCAAGGCTGATTTGCATATGGCCATGTCTGAACTGGGGTGGTGTGGAGTACAAAAAAACAATGGATTTAGGCCCAGATCTGTGTACTGGGGTGAATGTATGACATTGTTCTACATTCTGTCCATCAATAGTTTTTTTTGCATTTGTCACACCGAGTGGGATGGGTATGCTCAGACGTGAGTCCCATGCTCTCCACACCACTGGAGTCAAGCTATCCTGGCTGACGATGGCTGATAACCAGAAACCGGTCCTAGGATGCTTGATTCCGGTCAAGGAAAAACATGGCTTGGCAGTTCAGGCTGGACTGTTCCCATGAGGCACAGGGTCAAGGCTGATTTGCATATGGCCATGTCTGAACTGGGGTGGTGTGGAGTACAAAAAAACAATGGATTTAGGCCAAGATTTCTGTACTAGGGTGAATGTATGACATTGTTCTGCATTCTGTCCATCGATTGTTGTTTTTGCATTTGTTTCCCCGAGAGGGATGGGTATGCTCAGACGTGAGTCCCATGCTCTCCACACCACTAGAGTCAAGCTATCCTGGCTGACAATGGCTGATAGCCAGAAACCGGTCCTAGGATGCTTGATTCCGATCCAGGAAAGACATGGCTTGGTAGTTCCGGCTGGACTGTTTCCATGAGGCACAGGGTCAAGGCTGAATTGCTAATGGCCATGTCTGAACTGGGGAGGTGTGGAGTGCAAAAAAACAATGGATTTAGGCCCAGATCTCCGTACTGGGGTGAATGTATGACATTGTTCTGCATTCTGTCCATCAATTGTTGTTTTTGCATTTCTCACCCCGAATAGGATGGGTATGCTCAGACGTGAGTCCCATGCTCTCCACACCACTGGAGTCAAGCTAACCTGGCTGATGACGGCAGATAGCTAGAATCCGGTCCTAGGATGCTTGATTCCGGTCCAGGAAAGACATGGCTTGGCAGTTCGGGCTGGACTGTTCCCATGAGGCACAGGGTCAGGGCTGATTTGCATATGGCCATGTCTGAACTGGGGTGATGTGGAGTGCAGAAAAACGATGGATTTAGGCCCAGATCTCTATACTGGGGTGAATGTATGACATTCTTCCTCATTCTGTCCATCAATTGTTGTTTTTGCATTTGTCACCCGAGTGGGATGGGTATGCTCAGAAGTGAGTCCCATGCTCTCCACACCACTGGAGTCAAGCTATCTTGGCTGATGACGGCCGATAGCCTGAAACCGGTCCTAGGATGCTTGATTCCAGTCCAGGAAAGACATGGCTTGGCAGTTCGGGCTGGACTGTTCCCATGAGCACAGGGTCAAGGCTGATTTGCATATGGCCATGTCTGAAGTGGGGAGGTGTGGAGTGCAAAAAAACAATGGATTTAGGCCCATTTCTCTGTACTGGGGTGAATGTATGACATTGTTCTGCATTCTGTCCATAAATTGTTGTTTTTGCAGATGACTAAATAATGACAATTGGTGTGCTGTAAAAACCCTAATTGTCTTCTTGTTTTGGATGCACATCTTGGTGTGCTCACAACACCGATTAGGTAGTAAGTGTTTAGGGTGAATCAAGCACCCATTTGGAACATTATAGTGGACCAATCATATTTTCTCGCAAACTGATAAATGCAACTATTTAATTGAATGTGCGGACATTTCCCTGCTAGGAAACACTACTACCTATTTGTTCACATTCCTCAGCCTGAGGTAGCGGAGCGCTTGACCTGGACGGTTCTAAAGTCAAGGGTAAGGGCCTTGAATTCAGTCTTCCAGGCAACGAGGAGCCATCGGAGATGTTTAAGATGGGGGAAAATTTGCTGGCACATTGGGACCTTGCGGATGATCCTTGCCACTGCACTCTGCACTTTCTGAAGCCTGTGGATCAGGTAACCAGGCAGTTCCAGGTAGGTTTAATAGGAATAGTCAAGTTGGGAAGTAACTAGAGCATGAACCTCTCTTTAGGCAAGAAGCCTAAAAATGTCCTGATGGATCTCCTTTATCCAGTGCAAACTTCAGAAATTTGCCATGACTTATGCATTGAGGGCAAGGTCCTTCTCCCATCTGACTCACAGGATTTTAACCGAGTCTGTTGGTGAGGGTGGGAAACCCAGATCCCTACGTCACAAAAAGCCTAGCGAGGGAGACCATGGTTGGATATAAAATAAGACCTCCATCTTACTGGTGTTAAGTATCAAGCAGTTTATGTTCATCCAGCCAGCAATGTCCTTCAGGCTGTCCTTAAAATTATCAAAGCCTGATGTTGAGTATTCTTTAGAGTGGAACACCAGCTGGGTGTCATCCGCATAAGAGTGTACCTTGACCCCTCTCCTGGTAATGATGGCCGCCAGCAGGGCCAGGTAGATGTTGAAGAGCAGTGGGCTCAAGGCAGAGCTTTGGGGCACTCCACATATAAGTTGTTTAACTGATGATAAGAATGGGTGGAGGAAAACGTGTAGACAATGGTCTTAAAGAGAAGAATGAATCTACTCAAGTGCCACCCCTGCACTCCTTAATGTTTCAGTCTTTCCTGAAAAATTGTATGCAACACTGTGTCAAATGCTGCTGAAAGATTTAACAACAGTGGCATTGGAATAGAAATTTTCACTGAATCTGCAGTCTCAGTGATGTAACCTGACCGGAATCCTGATTGAGAGTTGTGTAGAAGATCATTGGCTTACACGAAGTTGGGTAGTTGTTTCTGAGCAAGTTTCTGTAGCACTGTAGCCGATGCCGATAGCAAGGAGATTGATCTAAAGGTGCTGAGTCCTTCCAGGTAGGATTTGGGTCTCTTTAATAGTGGTAACAAATTGACTGTTTCCAAGTTGCTGGGAAATTTCTGTCCTGAAAGAAGTATACCAGATTTGGTTTAGGACGTCAAGTACTCTAGTTTCTTGTCGTGTTCCACAGACAGCATGAGCAATCTGTGCAATGTCATTCCTTTTTATGTTGTGAGAAATTGATTAGTGATCTCAGCTAAAGTGCCCCTCTCTGAGGTGTCGCCCGTTGGGTATTGCACCGCCGACCCAATGAGGAGCAGCCCAGATGATGAAGCATGACACCTGAAAGGGTGTGTGAGGGCATTACATCCAACAAAATGGATGCCCAACGGTAGGACTCATTGAGACTATACAGTATCCAAAAATTAGTGTGACACGCACATTCACCCATTTGAGGAACAGCGCAGCCTTCTTTGTAATACTTACGACTTTAGGGCACACGCTAAGGTTGGACCTACCACTCTTGATGAGTGGAAATCACCCTATTAAACCCTCTCCACTTGTTGTAAACAATCCACTGCACGGCTATCCACCGAAGGAGAATCTCTAGGTGGGTAAGATCTGTTCTATCTCCCAGCCTGTACCTTCCATCACTAGTAGTGATATCACATCATCCACATTGGGGTGGTTTTTACCTTCCATCTTATTTCCCATACATTTCCGGAGCAACCCAAAAAATGGATGGCCAAGGTCTGAGCTTTGGGGAAGATGATGCAGCAGCAATCCTTAGGACACCTTCCATCTTTTGTCTAGAAAATGACAGTGCCACAGGCAGCAATTCACTGATTGGTAAAATCTCTCAGATATGAAAAGAGAATGGGTGAGGATCACCCTCCATGGAGCACTCATGACTGAATATTTTAGGGCCAAGATCGCGCCCAACAGACAAATCGTTAAAAACTTTCCCAGGATTTTCTGGGAAGACGGCCAGTTCAAAATAGAATGGTCACAAATATCCTGGAAGTGCATGCATGATCTCTTAATCCTGATTGTAAACACAGCTAAGAAACTAGCGGACGAACTACTAGTACGCATCCAAAGTGCAGAGAGTGCACTCAGAAGTACTCTCCCAAGCCCTAGCTTCAAAACCAAACTAGCTAAACACAATAAGGAATTGGCTGACCATAAAGAATACCTAATGAAACAAAAAATCACGAAGTTACAAAAGGACATCCAACGCTTTGCAAAAGAGAAGGTTTACCCGTACCTGAAAGCAGACTACGTCCCACCAGGAACAGGTTCCCATTCAGACTCAAGCGCTACTTCTTCTAGGAGAGGCTCAAATAGTGACAGCAATTCGAGTGGAGATGACTGGCAGCCCCATCAACAAAGGGGAAGAAGAGGGGGGAGACATGGACAATACAATTATCCACACCCACCCTACCCGGGCCCTCCCTTCTGGTAGTACCCACTGTTTCCACAGGCCCTACTACAATTTGGCCCCCAATATCCGCCACAGTTTGCCCCACAAGGTGCTAACCAACCTTATTTAGACAGAGACTTCGGCAGAGGGCGTGGGCGAAAGAGAGGCAACGGGTCAGACAAGAGAGTCCAATGGAAGGAAGCCCCAGCGCAAGGAATGGACACCAGGAGCAAAACCAACAGGAAGTGAGCCTGGTAGTGAATTAAACAACACACCAGCTTACTCAAGATGAAGAAAGAGTCCTGCAGAAGGGACTCGGTTTGTCCCAGCCCCCAGAATAGACAGTTTCCAACAAACGTGTGAACTCAAACAGTTTTTCCGAAAAATCAGGCTCAAGCCCTTTTTTGAGGAAAAACCCAGCGAAACGGTTGAAGATTCGGGCCTTCGCAATGCATCAACTTTTACAAACCACAGTGGATTGGTCCCAAATGAAGTACTGACCTATGAGCAGGCAGTACTGAAAGATGTCAAAGCACTCACCAGCATAAAAATCACACTAACATATCTAAGATAGAGATGCAAATATTGGAGTCCCTGGCTAGTGACTCAACCATCACGATCAAACAGGCAGACAAGGTGGGAGCGATGGTTTTAATGACCACGACAGACTACAACACAGAGTGTTTTAAGACAGGTGGGTGACAGACAAAACTACACACCCATCCCCTCCAACCCGAACGTCTTAGATGCACAATTTCTGGAATGGTCGAGTCAGCTGAATGCCAAGGTTGGATCAGCAAGAAGGAAGCTGAATTCTTAGTGAAGAAAGACCCGAGGGTGCCATACTTTTATGTACTTCCAAAGATACATAAGGAGACCACACCCGTCCCTGGCCACCCAAGGAATAGATTCAGTGCTGGAACCGTTATTGCAATTTTGCGATCACTTTTTGCAACCTCTGGTGAAAAATATCCTTTCTTACATCCAGGACACAATGGATGTGTTGCGTTTGTTGCAAGAGTTCGAGGACTGTGCCCAAATAGACTTCCTCATCACCCTCGACGTGGAGGCCCTCTACACCAACATCCTCCAGAGGGCCGCACTAGGGGTGATTGAGGAAGTACTTAATGCAGGTCCCTGGGATTCCCCAACACCGCCAGTGTTCATTATGGAATGCGCGACACAGGCCCTAATTGAAAACTACTTTAAATTCAAGGGCAAATACTACCATCAGACACAGGGCACCTCGATGGGGAGCACATTTTCCCCTAGTGTGGCCTGTCTTTACATGGCTGATTTTGAGGGCAAGTACATCTTCCATCAGACCAACCCATACCAGACCAACATAAGATTATGGAAACGTTTCATAGACGATATCCTGATCTTCTGGGTTTGCAACAGAGAATCATACAATGAGTTCTTAGGCTGGATAAACACACTTAATCCATACCTGAAGTTCACTATCACAGCATCCTCTTCCCAAATCGCCTTCTTGGACTTAACCATCGTGATTGAAGGGGGCCAACTTAATACAACAATGTTCAGGAAAAGCACTGACTGGAACGGCCTTCTGCATTTCACAAGTCATCACCCTAAAGCTTTGAGAGTCAACCTACCCTTTGGGCAGTTCTTAAGGGATAGGAGAAACTGCAGCAATGTAGAGAGTTAAAAAACTCATTCCACAATCCTATTCAGAAACCTGACTGACAGAGGTTACCCTCTAAGAGAAGTGGCTAGTAAGCATGGGCGGAAAATCCGTTCCGCTCGCGGATTTTGTGGATTTTCAGTAAATTCGCAATTCGCGAACGCTCGCGAATTTACCAAAAATCCGCAAATTCGCACGCAGCGGATTTTATTTTCTTGGTGATACAATTTTGCGGCGTGCGGCGTTCAATTACCGCCATTCAGCGTTTGCCGAGTTGTTTTTCTCGATATTTTGCGAGTGCTGCGCCATTTTGGATCTTGCTGCCGGATCCCGTGGGAGTTTGGCGGCCGCGATTACGTAATTGCGGCTTGCCACCTTGCACTGCATGTATCGCGAGAGTTCGCAATTGCGAACACGTAGATGCGGCGAGTAGCAACAATCTCGCACTCGCGAAATTACAAAATTTGAAATTCTGCACAAGAAATCCACCAGCAAACAGCATAAACCTTCTGAAAATGATGATTTTTATCAGAATAACTCCTCAGGTTGACATTTGCCTGCACTTTTTTTTGCAAGGATTCCATTTTTGGGGGGGGGGAGGAAGGAAGTGCCCCCACAGTCTCCAACTTCCTGTTCCTGTCCAGCAGGATCCTCCCAGTGCTTTCTTCATGTGCTGGTCACTTTCATTCGGATTCTTGACCTGGAAGGATTACTTTTTGTGGATGCTGCTGGATATTTGGATTTGAGGCCATTTTGACTTTCTTTGGATCACTTTTGGATTAGAAATTTCACAAGTAAGTTTGTTTGGGGCATTACAGCTGCTGCAACTACAATTTTGGAATTTTCAATTTTTGGGCTGTTGTTGGGGCCTTTTGCCCAGGGGTACTCAGTGGTGGATGGATCGAGTCTTTCTGTGGGGTCTCTTTAATGTAAACATCATGGAGGGCATGGATGGCATGGGATTGTGCTGATTTTTGTGTGTTTTTCGATTTTTTTGGCTGCTGTTGGGGCCTTTTGCCCAGGGGTAGTGAGGGGTGCATGGACTGAGTCTTTCTGTGGGGTCTCTTTAATGTAAACATCATGTAGGGCATGGACGGCATGGGATTGTGCTGATTTTTCTGTGTTTTTTTTATTTTTGGGCTGTTGTTGGGGCCTTTTGACCAGGGGTAGTGAGTGGTGCATGGGCCTAGTCTTTCTGTGGGGTGTCTTGAATTTAAACATCATGAAGGGCATGGATGGCATGGGATTGTGCTGATTTTTCTGTGTTTTTCGATTTTTTGGGGTGTTCATGGGGACAGGCCATGTGGGTGGGGCCCATTTTGAGTGCTGGTACAGGCAGGCCCTGGCCATGTGCTGGGAGGCAGGGGGCCATTTTGAATGCAGGCAGTGTTCTTAGGTCTGCAACCATTTTGCCTAGCTTTCAACCATTATGCCCAGGGGTAGTGAGTGGTGCATGGGCCTAGTCTTTCTGTGGGGTGTCTTGAATTTAAACATCATGGAGGGCATGGATGGCATGGGATTGTGCTGATTTTTATGTGTTTTTCGAGTTTTTGGGGTGTATAACTGAACTGATGTTCCTCTGTCTTCCATTGCTTTTAGGTGCGCGTGTTAACTTGATTCACAGTAGATATTGGCTTCTAATTATTTAACATTGACTATAAAACAGCCAACCACAGTTCAAGGAAATGTACGATGATGTTCGTTTTTTCATGTGTAAATTCGTAGCGCCATGTCACGGCGCATAGCGGGATACTGTCAATTAGTTTAAAAATTCTTCAAAAATTAGTTAAGTTATGTGAAATATATGGTTGGGTCATGTTAAATTCTAACAGCTATGTTTTTTTAAACTTATAGTGATCCCCTGACGAAGAGCTATAATAAAAGCTTGAAATGCATTGGGAATAAAGAAGTCACTGAAAGATGTGTTTAGAAGTATGGGCATATGACAGCAAGAGGTTAATACACAGCTGCCATGTAGAAGCATTTATACTTTTAACCGTTTACCATGTAACCAGCACGATTGAAAAATGCGTTGAAGACATCTATAATAAAAGGACTGAATTTTGATTACATTTGTGTAGTTTTGAAATACGCCTGTCGGGCATTTGCAGTGCACTCAAATTTGAGGCTTACCCGCTTCAATTCCTTGTTTAGTATTTGCACGTGGTCCCAGGACAGACCGCATTGAGTGCACGCCGAACATTTGAAGTTGACAAAAATGGAATAAACATTATTGAAAAGGGAGTGCGCTTGCATATTTCCTGTTATTGATATACTCTTGTCCTATAACAAGCTGCACCCACGATTACCAAGGAGGAAAAAAGTATTCATACACCATTCAAAGACTGTAAATTCGTACCGTTCATTCGGCAGTTGGCAATACAGCATGTCTGACTCTGATTTGTAGCAACAATATCATACTTTCTAACCGCAGACATCGGCACCATCAAGTAGGATGTTCTGATTGACAGAAGTGAAATCTAACAAGGGAGGGTGGGATATACGAGTTTAATCTGTTCATAGAATTTCTTAACATGTTTGAATTGCATCACGTGCATTAAGTGGCGGGTAAACCGCGGGTCATCAGATGGTATTATGGAGGTTGTAGTTTTTCATGTGGTTCACCTATCGTTTCACCGCACATTGGTTACCACAGGGGGGAGGAGCCCCGTGTCACACCTATTAAGACCCAAGATGTTGGGTGGTCAAGTAATGATGACATTTTGGAAAGCAGGAGGCGGGCACGATCGAAGGTAGGGAGGAGAAGTTTACGCGTGTTAACTTGATTCACAGTAGATATTGGCTTTTAGTTATTTAACATTGACTATAAAACAGCCAACCACAGTTCAAGGAAATGTACGATGATGTTTGTTTTTTCATGTGTAAATTCGTACCGCCATGTCACGGAGCATAGCGGGATACTGTCAATTAGTTTAAAGATTCTTCAAAAATTAGCTAAGTTATGTGAAATATATGGTTGGGTCATGTTAAATTCTAACAGCTATGTTTTTTTAAACTTATAGTGATCCCCTGATGAAGAGCTACAATAAAAGCTCGAAATGCATTGGGAATAAAGAAGTCACTGAAAGATGTGTTTAAAAGTATGGGCATACGACAGCAAGAGGTTGATACACAGCTGCCATGTAGAAGCATTTATACTTTTATACTTTTAACCGTTTACCATGTAACCAGCACGATTGAAAAATGTGTTGAAGACATCTATAATAAAAGGACTGAATTTTGATTACATTTGTGGAGTTTTGAAATACGCCTGTCGGGCATTTGCAGTGCACTCAAATTTGAGGCTTACCCGCTTCAATTCCTTGTTTAGTGTCTTGAATTTAAACATCATGGAGGGCATGGATGGCATGGGATTGTGCCGATTTTTCTGTGTTTTTCCATTTTTTGGGCTGTTGTTGTGGCCTTTTGACCAGGGGTAGTGAGTGCTGCATGGGCCTAGTCTTTCTGTGGGTTGTGTTGAATTTAAACATCATGGAGGGCATGGATGGCATGGGATTGTGCTGATTTTTCTGTTTTTTTCGATTTTTAGGGGTGTTCATGGGGACAGGCCATGTGGGTGGGGGCCATTTTGAGTGCTGGTACAGGCAAGCCCTGGCCATGTGCTGGGAGGCAGGGGGCCATTTTGAATGCAGGCAGTGTTCTTAGGTATGCAACCATTTTGCCTAGCTTTCAACCATTATGCCCAGGGGTAGTGAGTGGTGCATGGGCCTAGTCTTTCTGTGGGGTGTCTTGAATTTAAACATCATGGAGGGCATGGATGGCATGGGATTGTGCTGATTTTTATGTGTTTTTCGAGTTTTTGGGGTGTATAACTGAACTGATGTTCCTCTGTCTTCCATTGCTTTTAGGTGCACAAGACTCAAGAGAACCACCAGTGCCAGGAAGAAGTCCTGCAGCGGTGTGTGTGTGCAGCATAACGTCACGCGACGTCACGTCTGGCCACAGACAACTCTGCAACTCGTGCAACTGCGGCCTGCTGTTCTGACCTCTGAAGAAGATGGCCCAAAAAAAGTTTCCTGTAGCTCCTCTAGCAAGAAAGTTGCCAGTAAAGAGCCGAAGAAGCAAGTTACCAAGGAGACTGGTGTGCCGCCCGCCACATTTTTTGGGAGTAAAAAAAAAACTACGCCTGCAGCAGCGGAATCTGCTGGGGACCAAGCTGGGAGCAGCACCCCCGCACCATTGGGCTCAGTGCCACCACCACCATGACCACGCCAACTTAAGTCCAAGCCCTTGAGTGCTGCAGAGGCACTTAGTCCAGTTGTTCAATCACCATCGACCAGTGATGTTGGCTCATCGTAAGAAAGTAGCAGCAATGTCCCTCAATCAACACAGGTTGTTGTAACTCATCTGACGAATGTTGAACAACCACAGCCGCAACAACAACCACATGTGCAAGTACAAGCCCAAGTACTTGTGGAAGGAGAGGCAGCGCAAGGAGATGTGCAAGCAGAGGTGCATGGAGGGTCACCAGTGCCCACAATTGTTGTTCCTCCAGAAGTAGGGGCACATCAGGAAATTGACAATCAAGCCGAGGTATCAGATGAGGAAGCCACTCCTCCTGATGATCATTCATTGTCTTCCTCATCCCTAGCAAGGAAAAGATCAAGGGTGGTGTCTACATCTTCTTCAAGCCCACCTCCTTCTGATGATACGGATCAAACTTGGGAACCACCACTGCGGTCTGAGAGTGAGGCACACCATGATCTGACAAAGGTAGTTAAGCGTAAAAGGAAGGCCGTCAAAAGTCTCATAGTTATGTAGTGTGATGAGGCTCAACAAGAAGTGGCGGATACTACTGCTGATGAAGACTCTGACGACGACGACCCAGTCATCATAAAGGTCACTGCAGCCCCAGCGGGCATGCAGCAAACAGACATTTTGACCCTAGCCCGAGAAGCTGCTGAGCGTGATGATGTTGTCGATGAGGAGGCAAAGGAAACACCACAATCATTGGAGTTAACTAGTACACCAACACGTACCGCTTCCATATTTCTTCCTCGCCAGAAGGGACCTCCATCCACCTCGACCTCAATTAGTGGTGGTGAAAGTGCAAAACGTACTACAGTTCGGCAATCCACATCCTCCACTTCATCTGGCATTAGCAGCATGACCACCTCCACCAGTATCGCCGCCTCCTCCGGCCCCCACAGACATTTCAAGTCCACAGTTTGGGACTTCTTTAGTGTTTGCCCAAAAAAGGAAAACTTTGCCATTTGTAGCGTTTGTAAGCATGCAGTTAGTCGTGGTAAGTTTGGTACCAACTATGGTACCGGAGGCCAGAGAGGTCATCTTGAGAGACAGCACGCTGTCCAATGGTTTGCGCACCTAAAGGAGATCAAGGAAGCCCGAATTGCAAGTCAAGAAAACGTTGATGTTTCATCTGATGATGACGAGGAGGAAGAAGTGTCAAACACTTCACTTACACCCAGTACCCCTGTCAGCAGCACACCCCCTGTGAGCCACACTAAGAGTGTGGGAGAGAGTGAGACACCAATGCGAAAAAGTTCATCAGCGAGCGTAACTGGGTCGAAGAAGTCATCATCATCATCATCCCGTAAAAGCATGGTCCAGGGCAACATTAGAACCATGTTGTTTTCGGCAGCGCCATATGATCGCAACCACCCACTGACGCGTCTGTATAACACTAAGCTGGCTAAAATGCTGGCTCTGGACCTTCTCCCTTTTTCTTTTGTAGACGGGGTTGGTTTTCTAGAATTAGTGGCAGCGCTCAGCCCTAAATGGAAGGTTCCTAGATGGTTCTATTTTGCCAGAGTTGCGGTTCCAGCACTACATGAAGATGTGCTGGAGGTGATTGGGGCAGCTTTGCAAAAGAGTGCTGTTCACACTATACATCTGACAACAGACATGTGGACCATTGGCGCAGGCACTGATTACATGTGCATCACTGCACACTGGGTCTCTTTTTCAGGGGTTAAAGCAAAGCTAAACACAGGTGTTGACCCGGAACAAGTTTTTAAGCTGCTCCGAAACATGCAACACTAGCCATGTTTGGCTTGGAGAAAACATTTTGAATGAGTTTAACACAAAGGTCTTTCACTGGCTGTCCCCAAAAAACACCAGATTGGTTATGTTTCCACGGATAATGGCGCCAATGTAGTTAAGGCCATGGAGCTGGGTCACAATTTCAGAGTGCTGTGTTTGGCGCACTGTATAAACCAGGTTGTTAAAAAATTCTTGAGTGATGAAGACAGTCCAGCGTGCGAGTTAGTGGCCACCTGCCAAAGAATGTGCAACCATTTCAGCCATTCTTTTAAGGCCCGGAAGCATCTGAGGAGCCTGCTACAGGAACGTCGAATGCCAGTGAAAGCACTCATCCAGGAGGTTGGAAATCAACCTTCTACATGCTTGAGCGTCTGTATGAGCAGTATACAGTACTCGATCACTATTTCTTAACACTGGGTACAGCTCAGAAGGACCTGAGGCTAGATGCAGCGAAATGGAACCTAGTTAAAAGCCTGACAGACATGCTTCGTCCTTTTGAGGTCTTCACGCGTGCAGTCAGCAAAGAGGACTGTAATTTGGGAAAAGCTATCCCATTGTCGCGCATGCTGGTGCACCAACTGAAGGCGGTGTCTTCTATGTTTCAAAAAGACGGATAAATTATTAGAGCGCCTACTTGGTGATGAACGTCTTAAAATGATCCACTCAGAACAGCATTACATTTGTGCTACTATTCTGGATCCATGCTACAAAAAGGCGCTGGCAGGCCGAGCATTCTTTCCTTTTGATGATGAAGATGTTACAAAGTACAAACGTTGGCTAGCCTTGTCAGCCAAGAGGTTTGAAAGAGAACGGCAGCAAATTGAAGGAAAAGGCAGTACATCAGCATCAGCAGGCCATCCCCAGTCAAAAGAATCCACTTCTGCACCTGTGGCTGTGGCACAAGTGACCTCTCAGACGTTAAAGACACCGGCAACCGGATCATCTGCACCAGACACAACAGTAACATTGGATGCAGAAGAGGATTGGCTAACTCGGCTTGGGTTTGGTTCTCAAAAGGTCACAGCAAAAAGTAAGCAAAGTGGAGGAACCTTGGAGGACCTTGAGTCGATGGTGCAGGACTATCTGAATGACTCAACAGAGGTCTATGTTAATGCTGACCCATTGGCATATTGGCATGGGAAAAAAAAATTGTGGGCACAGATCTCCAACCTGGCTATAAACTACTTGTCTTGCCCACTCGCAAGCGTGTCTTCTGAACGTGATTTCAGTGCTGCTGGTGGCATTGTAACTTTCAAACGGACCCGCCTCTCACCCAAAAATGTGGAGAGGTTAACAATGATCAAGATGAATCAGCACCTCATACCACCAGATTACAACATACGAGAAAAAACCCCGGATGAAGACGAGGAGGACAGCAACTTAGATGAGGGAATTTGTTCTCTGTTAGGTGACACTGACCTACTCCTGCCTGAATTCGCAGAGTATGAGGACGAATTCTTATTCTTATTCCCTGACACCGAGCCCTGAAAATGAGCCAATGAATACATAACTTTCTTTTTCGTCCTTTTTCTCCTTTTTCACTTTTATTCCTGTGTGTCTGTCTTTCTTTGTTTTGCGCAGTTAATATAATTAAAACTTTAATCACCTAATCACAAAAACAAGCCCATCAGCAGAACTGTCTTCACTTGTTTGCTTATTGATTTGAAGGTGCCGCAGTCTGCATTCCTCAGGTTCACAAGTTCACAAGAACGTGCTCCTCTATCCTCCTCCTCCAGACTCCTATTTCCCTCAAAGCAGAGGGCTGGATTACGCCCAATGAAGAAAGACTCTGCACTTGTGGGGGTGTTCTACTTCTTTGCGGGTGAGTTGGTGGGTCTTGAGGCCATTGCTGGGAAGCTCTAATACCGGATAAAAGTTGTTTGGACCAAATCGGAAGCGAATTTTTTTTTGCGTTTTTGCTGACTTGCTTGCCTTTGAGGTGCTCTTTGGGGGGGTTCTGGGTGTTTGTGGGTTGGTTTTGGGGTCTGGTAGCACTGCTGGGACAGTCTAATTTTGATTGCATTTGCTTTTCAGGAAATCTGTGGTGGAAAACGGGAGTTATGACCTAGCTGCACAGCGCGTTTGGACCGAAGGCCGATAAATATTGTAAGTATGAGATTTTCCTTTTTGGCTGTTTGGGGGTGTTGTGCTTTTATGCGGGTGGGTTTGTGGGTCTAGGGGCATTGCTGGGAAGGTCTAATACCGGGTAGAAGTGGTTTGGACAAAATCCCTGAGGGAAAAGTTTTTGCTGTTTCTGACATTTCGCTCAATGTAGCGTTTTCGGGGGCCTGTTTGGGGGGCTTCCTGGTGTTTTTGGGTGGGTTTCGGGGTCTGGAAGCAATGCTGGCTATGGATACTTTTGATTGCAAGAGGTTTGAAGCAAATCCATGGTGGCAGAGAAGAGTTAGGGCCTAGCTGCAGAGCGCGCGCGGAGTGATTTTGGAAATTGCCATGAAAATGACTAGTTCCCCATTTTTTTTACTTTTGCTTTTTGGCTGTTTGGGGGTCTTCTATTAGTTTTTGCCTGGGTTGACGCCTCTGGGGCCATTGCTGGGAAGCTCTAATACCGGATAAAAGTGGTTTGGATGAAATCGGAGGCGAAATTCTTTTTGCGTTTTTGCTGACTTGCTTGCCTTTGAGGTGCTCTTTGGGGGGGTTCCGGGTGTTTGTGGGTGGGTTCTGGGGTCTGGGAGCACTGCTGGGACAGTCTAATTTTGATTGCATTTGCTTTTCAGGAAATCTGTGGTGGAAAACGGGAGTTATGACCTAGCTGCACAGCGCGTTTGGACCGAAGGCCGATAAATAAAGTAAGTATGAGATTTTCCTTTTTGGCTGTTTGGGGGTGTTGTGCTTTTTTGCGGGTGGGTTGGCGGGTCTTGGGGCATTGCTGGGAAGGTCTAATACCGGATAGAAGTGGTTTGGACAAAATCCATGAGGGAAAAGTTTTTACTGTTTCTGACATTTCGCTCAATGTAGCGTTTTCGGGGGTCTGTTTGGGGGCTTCCTGGTGTTTGTGGGTGGGTTTCGGGGTCTGGGAGCACTGCTGGCTATGGATACTTTTGATTGCAAGAGGTTTGAAGCAAATCCAAGGTGGCAGAGGGGAGCTAGGGCCTAGCTGCAGAGCGCGCTCGGAGTGATTTTGGAAATTGCCATGAAAATCACTAAGTCCCCATTTTTGTACTTTTGCTTTTTAGCTGTTTGGAGGTCTTCTACTACTTTTTGCCTGGGTTGACGGCTCTGGGGCCATTGCTGGGAAGCTCTAATACCGGATAAAAGTGGTTTGGACCAAATCGGAGGTGAATTTTTTTTTGCGTTTTTGCTGACTTGCTTGCTTTTGAGGTACTCTTTGGGGGGGTTCTGGGTGTTTGTGGGTGGGTTTTGGGGTCTGGGAGCACTGCTGGGACAGTCTAATTTTGATTGCATTTGCTTTTCAGGAAATCCGTGGTGGAAAACGGGAGTTATGACCTAGCTGCACAGCGCGTTTGGACCGAAGGCCGATAAATATTGAGATTTTCCTTTTTGGCTGTTTGGGGGTGTTGTGCTTTTTTGCAGGTGGGTTGGCGGGTCTTGGGGCATTTCTGGGAAAGTCTAATACCGGATAGAAGTGGTTTGGACAAAATCCATAAGGAAAAGCCTTTTGGCACTTTTTGTAACTTAGGGTTCGTTAGGGTTAGCCCTAGCATCAGGATTGCATGTGTTTCGGGGTGTTCTAGATTTTTGCAACTGAGTTCTGGGCACTCGTGGGAATGTGTAATTTTTGTTGCAAGTGATTTGAAGAAAATCCATGGTGGGAAAGGGGGGATTTGGCATAGTTAAAGAAAGCGTTTGCCACTATTCTTAACTTAGGGCTCGTTAGGGTTAGAGTATTTGTATTGCATGTGTTTGGGTGGGGGGCTGTTTGCGGGGGGGTTTGCGAGTCTTGGAGCGATGCTGGGTATGGATACTTTTGCTTGCTTGCAAGTGGTTTGAATACAATCCACGGTGGGTAAGGGGGTATTTGGGCCTACTTTTATTTTCAAAGTACGTTTTGTCACCAGTTTTCTACTAGGCCTCGTTTTTTGATATCCGATTGGGGGTCTTCTACATTTTTGCGACTGGATTTAGTAAGGGTCTGCTTGGGAGCACTGCTGGGAAGGTCTAATTTTGTTCTAAAACACAGTTTACAGTACACCTAGCTTGAGGGGAAAGATCCGCTAAATTAATTTGCCCATACTTATTTATCCTTCAAAAGGAGACTCAGACAGAGTACGCACTTTCAGAAATATTGTACTGTCTATTAGGAAACTCAAAGTGTGACTTTTTGCACTACACAGCGTACACACCTTATATTTATTTATCAGTGGTGTTCTAATATCACTTCCTGTTTTTCCATCAATAATTACAGGCCGGGTTTCAGTCTGTGCAATGGGAAAAAAAGGATGAAGTCAGGCTTCACATTAGCGAGCCGCAATTCAGCATCCGCCAGGCAGGCAGTGGACAGGTTGTCTTCTGGTCACCAACATTAATGGACAAAGCGTCAGCTGGAATGGAGGAGTGCCGCTAATAAGAGGAATGGTTTGATGCGTGCAATTTACTTACCAAATTCAACAGGACAACTACAACAACATACAGATACAGTATCCATTGTTTTCTTCTATGAGTGTGACTGCATTTCTTGAATCTCTCTCTGCTTCTAAATTGATCCCTACAGCCATTCTATAGGTTTTACTTCGGCTATTTTTTAAACCTAATTTAATGTAAGAAGTGTTTCTCTGAGTGCAGAGATAGGCAAGTGAAAACGCTGCAGCCCTATACTGTCGCATTCTGTCATTCACGGTTGTCGAAAGTACTACTTACTTTTCAGTAACAATGCATGCAGTAGCGCATGCACTTCCTTTATGTCACTTAAAAGATTTATGGTTAGCTTTGTACCCAAAGATTTCTTTATCTTCAATTATTGTTTGTCCATGCTGTGCTTTTTTTTTCTTCTCTCAACAAAACCTACCCAAAAAGAAACCCCCATTCCCTTCCATTTTCCAAACCCTAACTCTCTTCCCCCGGGCTGTGTGGTTTTGATTGATGTGTGACTAAATGACATCAATATTTCCACACACTTGCTGGGGAGGATAAGGTCATAGCAACAGGCTGGTGAAGGAATCCGAGGATATATTCTAGACTTACTCAGCTTCAGTACTATTTCTTGTAGTAGTAGCCAATGTCAAAGAAATTCAATGCAAGTACTAGTTATACTTTCAATACTTTACCATTTGTTAGGCTACATTGTAACACTGTTCTAGTGTACTGTCACCTGCTATATTCTCTATCGTACCGTTGTAATGCTCCAGTAAGGACAAACCAGGTTTCATTTTCTTTTTTTCCATAGGCATGCAACTGCCACTGTGTCACACCACTAGTACCACCGCAATGAGGACATTTCATCCGCCCAGGATTGCCAACCTTAATCGCCATTTCCTGTGGAGCCAGCCCTGGGCCTAGCCCTACTTTCAAACACAAATTACAGGTAAGATAAGCGTTTGGTGGGAGATAGTATAATGGAGTATTAGGAGAGATGAGAGATTGACGCTAGTACTACTAAAGTCCTAGGACTCTTGAATTCACTTACTCTGTGAGAGGCACTTAGTGTTGAAAACATTTAGCCATTTACACTTAAAGGAAGAAAATGACACAGACTTAAGTTTCAGGAAAACAAACTTACTGTTAAACCCCCACCCACCAGACTCAAAAGCAGTAAAAAACAGGTATGCTCAGATAAAGTTTCAAAAAATTATATTTGTGTAGCCCTAACAAAATAATCTCCCGCAAGACCCTCCCTAACCCCAACGATTGTCCTTCAAAAGTCCCAAAAACAACCCAACTCCCAATTCCCACCCCCCAAAAGTCTCTAAAAAAGGGGCAAGGGACACTACGGCAGGATGCTGTTCACTTTAGCGGCCAGGGCATCATACTCCTTGCGGAGGGTGGCAAGGTCGGAGCGGAGACCCTCCACCAAGGTCTTATATGTTAGGACCTCCTGCTCCAGGTAGGACACTCTGAGGCATAAGCGGTGCTGGCGTGCCTTGCAACTCCTGTGGGGGGCAGCTGCTGTCATTGCTGCTCGGCGGTGGCGGTTGGCTTTGGTAGCCCGGCTCCATACCGCTGGAGCACTGCGCTGGCTGGCAGCCCGTGGGGGAACGGAGGAGGATGCAGCTGTCCCAGTGGATGTTGTACCAGTAGACTGCGTGTCCTCCTCCTCCAGGGTTAACCAATGCTCCTTAAGATTAACACAAAATGATTGAGCAGAACGTTGTTTCACGGTACAACTAGCAACTTGAAAGCACAGTACATAACTATTGAGGCCAGTATCTATCTAACCTCCCACTTCTTCATCCTTGCTCTAACATTAGTGGGAGTTTAAGAAACAAATTCTACAAGCACTAAGGACTTCCATTACAGTCGACTATGACAGTACACCAGTCTTATTCTTCTTCTTCTCTCTTGTTTAGGAAAATTGGTACGTTATCTTATGCAAGCCGGCATAATGCCAGCGCAGTGAACTTGCACCCGAGAAAAACAGACGCACACCATGATGAGTGAGACAGACTTGCGTTACAGTACTGGTCCAGTACATGCAGGTGGTAAAGCTCTTACTTTTCTATTACGGGTGGCACTGAGAATACTCTGTTAAAAGGGCTACTGCTTAATTAATTTAAATTCCACCCTACAGTGCAAATGAGTACTAAAAAAGGAAAATGAAGAAGCTAAATAATCTGATTATCTATCACTTCACATGGGATGTATTTGATTACATATGGGATGACCTTAGGTGCTCTGCTTTTTATTGAGTGAACAGTGATACACCCACACATGAATGACGTACTACTACTAAACTAAACTTATTAAGAGAAGTAGGGGGTGTCCACCGTAATAACCGGATATATGCTGTGCTTGCAGTGTCAATACAAACTACTTCTATTATTGATGGTAGTATTTGGACAAAATTATAACTTCTTTTCCTTGCCTTTCCTACACTGGAACGGACGTGCGGGTGCGGTGTTACATGCTCTTCAAAGTAACACTTAGTTCATCCAGTGACCGTCTACTCTATCTAGATACACATATGCTACCTAAGAGTCAGATAGTACCATGATCCAGGCATCCATCCATTCAAAGTATATGCACACATACAGTTTCTGTTTCACCCACCCAGGCTGTTCTCCTTCCACCCATCCTTGCTTCATCATTCACCCAGCCATGCACCATACCATATTCTTTCCTTCCCAGCCACCACGGGCACCAAGCAAACACATATCATTCTTCTTTGCCAGTCATCATTACATTTCTCGTCCTTCCACACTTACTTACACCATTATTTCGCTTTTTGTTCATCCCATCCATCAAGTTCATCTCAGATCTGATTGGGATTCTTCTCGCCAAAAACTTCACAGCTAAGTCGAAGTACATTTAGAGGAGGCTACTACCTGGTTGATTTATGATACACCAGTGCAGAAAGCACACTCTGCAGTCTTCAATCTCAATAAGTAAGGAATATATAGCTTACCTCTGCCCGCCACCACCGTGTGAACCCTCACAGGCCCATTTGTGTCGTCCGGCACTTGCATCGCCGCCTCCTCCCCAGAAGTGTTCTCCTCATCCAGCACCACCACCTCTGCGCTGGCCCCGCCACCAGATGTTCCACCTACAAAGTACATTTAAGAATGTAAGAATACACCACTCACTACTATATAATATTTGGTCTAGGAATAAAGAAATGTGAAAAAAACAGAAAACAATGTAATAATTTGTGACTGTCTACTCAAAAGTAAAAATGTCCCTTTTTCCAGGGAAGGCTGTTGTCTTGCTGCACTTATTGGCACAACTGATGAATGCTTGCTTTTTATTTTTAACACGCACCACTTTATTTCCTAACAGACAGAAGCTTGACTTCTAAGAACATGAGCAAGATCAAGTTCAAACCAGGTGAGAGCTCGGCTCGACCACAAGAAATGTGTTCAATTAATCGTCATCACTAAGCACTTTTCCATTTCAGTTAAACGTTTAGTTTTATGACAAACTTGATTTTAATAAATGTGTTTACTTTTAATAAAGCTTTTAAACTTAAATAGACTCTGTGGTTTTTGGTCCTCCAGACTAGAGTGGCTGAGCTAAAGGTTTTGCAATTTTTGCAAGCATGAGTCCGTGCCTCTGACACTTCTTGACTCTGACTCCGTACTCTTGTCCTGCGTTGGATAATCATCATTGGGGATCAATCATCGGTGACTTTGGGAGCTAAATGACTCTGCCACACTATCTAGTCAGTAAGGAGATTGGGGGTTCAACTACAAAGTCTGTTATCACTGAGGTATGTGGAAAGTCTAACAGCGCCTATTATAATTGATAAGCTAAGCAATGCATTATTTAGTCTCCATAGTTCTGTTTGTGCAGATTTGTCTCTGCAACAGTAGTAGAATGGATTGTCCTCCTATCCAGACCAAAAGTAAAGCAGTATCCTATTCTTTCTTGGTGGTCATTCACCTTTTTATTAAACATTTAGAAGACTTGAAAAGACATTATGGACAATCCCAGAGGACTGCACTCAGTGCATAGAGCTATTGCTGACTAGAATGGGAGTCCAATGGAATTGCCAAATGTGCAATCTTAGTTAGCTACACAGACAGACTAATAAGAATAATCTAGTAATACCACAGGGAGTCATATTCGAGGCAGGATAAGAATTTAGATACAGTCTACAAGAAGATCAAAGACGATTTAGAAAAAATCGAATGAGGAACGCTAGGAAAAAATAGGTACTCTATATTAAAACTTAAAACTTACTGGGGCCAGCAAAGGAGCCCTCGCCTGCCCGATCCTGGCCTGCATCCTGTTGAACAGCAGCCTCCTCCTCAGGTGTCCTCTTGCCCCTGGGGGGAGCTGATGTACAACATGAAAGAAAGAAAGACCAGAAAACATGGATGATATTTGTCAACCAAATCAAACATTTCAAAAGAACAATAACAAAATATTTTGGCAAAATAGCAAATAGACAACTATTCCACGGGATATATTGACCGATCTCATGTGGTCTACTACGTTATTAGTATTGCTTGATTTGCACGCGAAGTGACAGACAAAGTCCATTGTGATTGCAGATCAGCGACAACACTAAAAAGTTTCCTACTACATTAACCAGTCATTAAAATACTCAAACTATCAATCCACCACTACTATTTCTTCTTATCGCCTTGTGTACAAAGGAAGGACTGGAATTGAGTCTGTAGGGGCTGATTTAGAAGCCCCTTGCAGCTCTTTTGCTCCATTGTTGCGTGACTTTTGTGACGCAGCGGCAGAACAAAAGAGGCGCCATGGTGCGGCATATATTAACAACGTGACGCATATGGGAGATGCATCACGTTGTAAAGCCCTGCGCCATCAGGGGGCGGTCCGGCGCAAGGGAGGGCGTTCCTGCGCAGGAACGCATCCTAAAAGAGGCTGAGGGAAATCTACAAGATTTCAATCAGTCACTTTGAGGACAATGATGCGTGACTCAAACCCTGCACCTGCTTGAAGCAGACGTACGGCTTGACGCAGCATTGGGGAGATAGGGCACCCCAGAGCATTGCTGGAGCTGCGCCATCGTTGCGACGCAACTCCAGCAATGCGCCGCCTTTACAGCACAGATGCGTAACGCTTTGGCGACGTTTTGGGCCCATGGTGCGCCGCATTGTAAATACGGCTCACCATGGGTGGTGGTGGCGTGGCGCACAATTACTGGTGCATCCCTGCTACTTTGCAGGGATGCGCCGGTAATTAAAAATCTGACCCTTAGTGTCTAGCATTACTCAGTTCTTTAAACTACACTCATACATATTTTCACAGGCCAATGAAATGAACACAAAATCGTAAACAAATAAGCATAGTAGCAACGCTACTGAGAAGGAGAGCAGTGCACCTGAAATGCACAAAACATTTTGAAATATAATTTACCTACAATGTAATCAGCAGCATTAATGCTCTTGGTAAAAAACAAAAATTTGCTATATAATAACACACAGAGCAGGAGAAAATAGAGTAGTAAAGAAATAGCTACAACTACTCACCAAGCCCGGGGATCTCAAGGCCAGATTGCGTTCCCGGTCCAGGAGATCCGTCCAACGGTGGGTGGCCTGGTTGTAGGTGCACCGGACCCGAGAGTGTTGGTACATGGCCGGCACACCTTCTCCCACTGCTTCTGGCGTTCCTTGATCCCGTACCCGCGAGTGATCTTGCCGCCTGCCATGATGGTCCTGGAGAGGCGGCGCTGAACATAAAAAATTAGTGCGGCCACCTCCTCCGGGCTGAAGATCTCCCGGGGTGCGACCTGCTCCCTCCCTCAAACGCCCGCACGGGAACCGGTCACGGGGTGCGGGACCCTTCCCCTTCTCGGGATGCTTCCCGGCTCCCTTTACTATGGTCTGGGCAGAAAGGAAGCTAAATAATAAAGAAAATAGAATAGGGAAGAAGAAAAGAAAAGAGTTTAAAAAAGTAGTTTAAAATTAACCAAAAGTAGCAAAAAACACAAAAATATAGAGCTAGAAAAATAGAGGGATAGATAATAAGTAAAACAGATCAAAAAAAACTTTAAACAAGCAAATGATGGCAGAGATTCAGAGAGGATAGAAAAAGCATGCCCAGAACCATAGCAATGAATGAGAAACAAGATGGCCGCGCCCGTTCACGACCGCATGGGTAAGTTCTCGCAAGATTTTCCTCGCGAACACACGCGAAATTGTACTAGCGAGCCGCACACTTTGCGAGATTACACATCGCGCCCGGAAACGGAAATACGTCATGCAAACAAGATGGCCGCGCCCGTGAATGACCGTGAGGGTAACTTCGCGCCATTGCGCTACAAGCGGCTCGCTAAAACGCACAAAACCTTGCGAACTAACACGCCGCAAAAAAACAAATCGCATATTCACACGAATTCGCGGCTTCCGAATTCGATCTCGCGCACGTTCGCTCCCCGCGAATCCCGCGAAATTGCAGAAAAACGAGGTTTGCAAAACTGACAGCACTCAGCAGGTGCAAAAGTTCAAACTCATCATTATTAACCATTCCCTGAAGTGCTTCCTGACTGGGGCCCCTCCAGAGTTCAGTTGCTAGTTGCAACAATTGTATGACCCTGCTCTGACCCTCACAGCAGGCTCATAGAATAGCTACAAGTAGGCCACAAAGGTCCTGGAAAAAAAAATTGCACTGCAACAGAAAGCAAATTACAGATAAGGAAGCAGGTGCCAGACTAGAATTTTAAAACAGTGACACATTAATAAATCAACCCCAAATTAATTCATGTCAGTTGAAGCAGGGCAGGTGTGCTTGCTTCCCCCCCCCCATAATCTACAGTGATGATGAACCAGAGGGTGGCATTGATGTACCAGAGGGTGGCATGGGTAAAACAGAGGGTGGCAGTGGTGAAACAGAGGGTGCTGGGAACCTGTGATGATGAACCAGACGTAGAAACAACATAGTCGCGACCGTTGCGAGCCGACAAGTAAGTTCGCAATTGCGAACTGGTACAAAACCCTCGTGAACTGGCAGAAACCCTTGCGAACACAAAAAAAATCCGCAAATTCGCGAGAATTCGCGGATTTTGCAGATTGCGAGTTCACAAATAAGCAAATTCGCGAACGCCAGATTCGCAAAATTTGCCCATGCTTAGTGGCTAGAGCCAGGAAAAGAGCACAGCATAATCACAGGGAGAGTCTCTTAGAATGTAGGATTAAGAATCCCATGGACAATGAACCGATGACATGTGTGACTACGTTCACACCAGCCTCAAATAAACTGAAAAAAAATCTTAAACGCCATTTGCAGATTCTAAACACAGGAGTCCTTGATCTTGAACCGCCCCAGTTCACATTCAAACGATCCAAGAACATTAAGGACATCCTGGTCCAGACTAGGCCAAAGAAAAAACCATCTGGGGGGCAGACCAACCTATGGCAATTACTCGCAGTTAAGGGACATTACCCCTGTGGTATGTGTAGTGCTTGCTCCTTCACAACCACGCACAGAACAATCAGGTTGACTGACTCCTTCACCCAGGAAATGAGGACTTACACAAATTGCAACAGCACAAATTGCAATCACCTCCTGATTTGCCCTTGTGAATTAAACTATGTGGGGATGACAACTCGCCCTATTAAGACACGCATTTCATGGCACCGGAGCAACTTCCACTGCAAGAAGAGTAACACAAAAATGTGCAAACACTACATAGAACACACCACACGGCCGTTCTTTAAGGTGGTTAGTCCTGAAAGTGAATCACAGAACATCTAAACAGAGCCTGTTCTACAAAGAACAAAGGTGGATACTTCGCTTATCCTCCGACAGTGCAGGCCTGAATGAAGAAATACCATGGAGTGCACTCTAGAAGGACTCCACCTAGGTAAACGCACCCCGTATTTGTCCTACTGAATAGTAGCAACACAGTATGCAAATTCATGGCTGTTGTTGTCCTAGTAAGAACCCACACTTTAACAGGATGACACAACATAACGATACTTCTGTTTATACCATAGCTAACCAGGTTCTACCCCTGCCTTATTGAGAATCACAAACTAAGTACTTCATTCATCTTAGAACTTCATACACCATGCAATATAACAGGTTTGCATGGTTTACTTTCCGCTTTGATTCTAAAGCCATTACTGGGGAGGTACCCGAATGAAAAGTCAACATTTTATTAGGATGACACAACATTAACATAGTTCCATCCATGCCACAGTCAACCAGGTCCTATCCCTGACTTGTTGAAAATTAAAAATACAATACTTCAACCACCATTGTATGTATACACCTCGAAACATGAAATAACAGATATACATGATGTATCCTTCGCTTTGATCCCCAAGCAATGAGGTTGAGGGACATTATTGAAGAATCTTCTTTGGTCGACCCTCCTAAATCATTTCATTTTAAAATTAAAATTGACTCAGCCTTGCTAAGTTCTCGCCGTATGTATGTTCTCATGAGACATAAGAGAATTTGGAGGACTGATAAACACTCTCTGATCCCTCTACTCTGTCATGGCCACCGGCTTTACCACATCAATCATGTTCTTTTTGGATAAAACTGCTTCTTATTATTGTCAAAACAAATCAGCCAACGCGTTTCTCTCCCTCACTGGGAGCTTCCTCAGGGCACAGTCATATGAGTATTCAATCACTATAGACAGATGTATGGTTGTATGGATGGCGAAGAAAGTCTGAGCAGAAATTAACGCCAAAGCGGATAATGGAGACCAAAAATTTTTTTTTATTCCGATGGTTCTGCAAAATTGCTAATTATCATGTTTTGTTGATTAGTAATCTAAACGCATATATTTTCCAGGTAAGAGATCTTGTGGTGCTTAAATTTCAGACCTCCGATTCTCAACCATAAGGGCACAGATATAAATTCTCTTCCGAATGGGTGAACCGGTCCCCAAGGTAAATTTTCTTTGGGTGGTGTTATAACGCAGTGTCCCTCGATTGTTCCAGTAAATGTTCCGAACCGTGTGTAGGTGTATACGTTGCACAACTGTCGAGAGTTCCTCTATACATCAAGGAGGGCCACTTCACTTAGGCGCATTCTCATGCCCTGTCCAGCTGTCCAGAACAAATTTCCATGTAGCGCAAAGTAGCGTGGCGTGGAGGACCCGTGCACCACCCGGACCCGGCGGCGTGGGTAGGTTGAGCTGCTGGGGACACGGGAGACTAGAAGTAAGTAGCGAGCTAGAACAATGCTAAATACTGACTGGGGCGCCGTAACCAGGGTTATCTCCAAGTGTTAGATTGTGCACACATGGGCGTTCTATATGTTTATTTAAATGCGTTCTATACTTATTTGTTAACGCACTGCCGGATTAGATTGTGGGCGCCTTGCTTAGTCAACCGGGCCTTGTCTAAAATGCTAGCACGTAACCGGGACACTTTTCCAATTGGTATGTCGCATACACATTGGCTTGTTAGATATTCATTGAACGGGGGAGAGCGTGGTCTATAATTAATTTAGCATACTGCAAGACCGTATTGTAGCCGCTTCATAAATCAACCGAGGCAATGCCACGAGAATCAGCACACCATACTCTGAGTGTCGACTACCTTAGACACGACCCTGCAAGCCTTAATATCTCACTCCATGCTCCTCTGCAACACCCAGTAAGAGGACGTTCATCACGTAATCAACAACCCATTTATATCGCTATACCTTAATTGATCACGGGCATTGTTTGTAACCACAGGTCCCACTACTGAAACATACCAATTAGTGCTTGAACTAACAAACATACAACTGTTTAGTTTAACTCCTTCAGGGTGAAATAGGACATCATCCATGTTTTTAATTGATTACTAAGCCGGCGCCTTGACTATGACAATCACCACAAGATTAACACCCCTTTTATTAAAAATGTCCTCCTACACCGAGCCATATTTTGGATGTCTGAACCCGATGTACAGTCCGCCGGGTACTGTTGTTGCGTGTATACTTGACACATTAGGTGAGTCCGGTGTCCAAACCACCTACTGTATTGCTGTTGTTATTATCATGTTTTTCCACAGGGGCATGCTCACCACTTTGCTCACTGGGGAATAGTATTCAAACTGATTTTTTTTGGTTTTAAACCCATATGCTAGCTGCACCTTGTCTAGCATGACGCATGGAATGTACTAGGTCACCAATTCTTTCGTTTGTAACCATGTACCTGTTGTGATATGCTCTTTTGTCTCCCATTTTAGGCAGATGCAGCGCAACACAGGTACATTACCACATGGAGCACATTTTCCTTGTTGTGAGATTTTTAGAATAGTACACTAGATACTCAGGTAGATCCCATAAACACAGACAATTTTCCATTTAAGATACTTTCTTTACTGAGGTCCTGAAAAATCGTGAGTCATTGTACACACACGCAAGAAACATGTTGACCGTTTAGAGCACACACTAACCGAGACTCATATAGGAAACATTGAATTCCACCGAGTACCGGCTAGCCTTTCATTTTAATTAAAGCAGGGGACCCCCAGAATAAACTTGATCCTGGTACTCCTAGCTTTATTTTAACTCACATATACGTCTACGCTCTTCGGGCCCCACACCCACACTTCACCTGACGGCAGTTGGATAAAAGATCTCTGCTAAAGTGCCCCTCTTTGATGTGTCGCCTGGTGGGTATTACACCGCCGACCCAACGAGGAGCAGCCCAAATGATGAAGCATGACACCTGAAAGGGTGTGTGAGGGCCTTACATCCAACAAAATGGATGCCCAACTGTAGGACTCATTGAGACTATACAGTATCCAAACATTAGATGACACGTACATTTACACATTTGAGATACAGCCCAGCCTTCTTTGTAATACTTACAATCTGGGCAATGTCATTCATTTTAGGTTGTGAGAAATTGATTAGTGGGGTGTATAGTTAGATCAGCTGTTTTATAGGAAAGAATTGTTTTGGGTTGCTAAAAAATTGGCTCCATTTGATGACTCTACAAAACGTTCCAAAAACTTGCTTCTTTTTTACTAGTTTGTGCATGAAAAGTTTTGGGATGGACCATCAAGCGGAGGTTGAGAGAAAAGGGAGTTCCAAAAATTCAGAATTCCCATGCATTTTCCATAGACTTCTTTAGACAAGGTTACAGCAAAAACTGCTCAACAGAATTTCACCAAATGTGTCAGGAAGCTAGAACATGGTCCACAGATTGTGCAATTTGTGATTTTGTATAACCCTTTCAGTAGTTTTTGAGAAATTAGGGTTGGAAAATAATTACATATCTGGATGATTGGGTCTGCGAGAGTCTCGATCGATCCTCACAGGAGCGGCAATTTAAAATAGAGCATTATGATACGCCAAGGCAGGTTTATTTCCCTTCATCCATCTTGTTCTCGTGGGAGTCAAACTACTGTGAGAGCGAGCGCTCTGATTGGCTGCCAGCAACATTAAAAAATGTTGAGGGCAGCCATTACAGGACTCGGGGATTAAACCCCCTGTTCTAAACAGTTTTAAAAACAATATTAGGGGCAAGATAGGGATACCCTGATCACCTATACACCATGGAGAAGACACAGAGGGAACCCTTGTAGAAAAGTAGGTTGTCGTTGCAGTAGTCCCTCCACTTTTTGCCTGGTATTTGATGCAACTTTGACTGAAGCACACTGGGTTCCTACTTACTAGGTCAACAGTGCCAGTGTTCTTTACTCTAAAAAAGACATCTGGTCACTTGATTCCCAATTCAATCATGAAACGAAGCTTCTAGAAAGCCTCGCCCCATTTTCATCGAGTTAACCCCGGGCTGGCATGTACCAGTTCACGTCAAGGCCAACACAGAAGCTGACCAAGCCTCTGTATTTTGGCTTCGAGGCGGAGTTTGTACATTTTTTCGAAAACATCCAGTTTGCTCTGGTCTCTGAGGTCTGAAAAACAAATGAAGATCAAAACATGCCCTCCCCACCTTGTGAAGCTCAGAAAATGGCAACAGTTAAGAAAAGGGAGTCAGTTCTGCAAGTGCTGTCATGCACTTAAAGAAGCTAAAGCAGAACTAAATTAGTATGCAAGGTAACAAAAGATCATGTCAAAACCAATAGCAAGCACTGCCATAAAGCAAGATAGAGTAAAGAACAAAATTGACAGAAGACTGTGTCAAAGTCGATAGTAAGGTCTCAAAAGAAAGGGACTCTGCCCTATTTCATAACTATTCTCACCAGGCATGCATATGCAATATCATTGAATGAAATAACACGCTACAATTCATCCAAGATGGTGATAGTCGACGGTCATCATGGGGTACTCAACCACACGAGTGGCCCATTTAGTATGGCGGGGCACTGTAAAAATGAGTGTCCCATCTAAATGATGGCTTCACTGAAACCAGGCATAATAAATGTCATAATAATAAACCTATATTGAGTCCACTGATTTATTTATTAATACATGCACCCAGGGGGCACCTTGGAGTCAGCCTGCCCCAGCATTAGAGTTTATTATACCGCCCATCTTAGTATTATCTATTTTAATCAATAAAGCAATTATAAAAAGACAACCTTTATACTTATGCTTTGTTAATTTTAAATCAGCTTTTGATTTTGTAGATAGATAACACATATGCGGAAAGCTACATGCTCAAGGGATACCTCCCCTATTAATACACATGATCCGTCTTCTGCATATAAAAACTTGGGCAAGTGTACGTATCGGTAATGACCACTCATTATCAAAGGAAATACCAACGTTAGGTGGAGTGAAGCAAGGGTGTGTACTGGCTCCTTTGTTATTCAATTTGTTTTTAGCTGTCTTGACTCAGGCCTTGAACAATGTAAATGCTCACCCACCAATAGCTCGCCGATACGTATATATCGAACTTGCTCTATGCTGACGACGTTATCCTCCTAAGTAATACTAAGGTGGGCCTACAACGGCTAATATCACGAACACAGGAATATGCGGTGGAAAACAAAATGTCAATAAATGAATCTAAATCCAAAGTTATGGTTTTCACAAAAAACACAAGAATTCAGTGCAAATCAAAATGGTTCTTGGGGAAGAAACACTTGGAGCAAGTCAAAACTTATAGTTAACTGGGAGTAATATTTAACGATAATGGTAACTTTAACCCCCAAAAAATGGATATCACCACGAAGGCTAATGCACTAACAGGTGCATTCGGAATAATCAAAAACTCTATAAGTAATTTAACTTATCAACCGCTTCTTAAAGTGATATCGGCGTAACTGTTACCTTCTTTATCTTATGGCAGTGAGGCTCTAAACGGAAAAGATGCAATAGTTATTAATAATGCTATCACAAAAACCTTCCTCTCCCTTTTTCGTTTACCAATAAATGCCTCCCCAGCCCAAGTAAGGCTGGAATTCGGTATGAATAACCAATTATATGCACGGAAGGGACATATAATTAAGGTATGGAATAGAGTAAAAAATGATAAGGAGAACTTAATTTCCCAGCTTTTATGGAAAGAAATGGAGGGTAACAAAAAATTATCTGCGTGGAAATACCTGGACAACACTCTAGATGAATTTGGAGTTAGAGGGATCTGGACCACTTCTATAACCCAGGAATCCTTCAAAAAAGTGGTGAATAAAACAACAGATTACTTATCATTGATAACCGACAAAGAGACCCTTATTAAAAGGAAACATGCTTGGTCCATAATAAATGGCTACAAAATAAAGACGCCTCAGCAGTATCTTAACACAGCATGGTCGTGGAAAAGCAAAAATATTTGTATTAACGCTCGATTTGGAATATGGCCAGGAGAAACACATGCACTACCATGGAAAAAACTCAAAAATAACATACAGTGTCGATTGTGCAAAATTGGTGGGGAAAATATTTTACATCTTCTGTGCATCTGTCCAGAACTAAAAAACGAAAGACTAAGAACTTGTAGACAAGCACTGATTCGATGCCTTTGTCCAGATGATCTACCCATTAATTCTGCTTTTGCAAAATTCTTAACAATTGCACTGAAAAAGTTAGAACAACATATCATTGTTTTTTAAAAATGACTATATTTTTTCAATAATTTTTATCCAAACGCACTTGTTTTATTTAAAAAAGTTTTAAAAATGTTTTGTATACATTTGAAAGATTTACTGTTATTTACAAAAGATTTTAATGAAGTAACGTAATTTAAAAATACATATTAAGTAATCAATCAATAAAAAATAATCAGTCAATCAACCAATTATCCCGCCCTCTCCCCCTGGGTGAGGACCTTTGTTCTCAGGAGGTCAGGAACAAAGGCTGCTCTAGCAGAGGGTATTTACGCCCCCTCCCACAGGATGACCTGTAAATTAGCTTTCCATGGCATGGTGCTTCAAGAGCCCTCTGACTTTGGTATGAAAATCTGGCTTCCCTCTCAGGAGCAAAAGTAGAACCCTCCTACCAGAGCTCTTTTGGCACCTGGACGGTAGGGAAAATTAGTAGTCAGACACGTGTGTTCATTCACAGGCTAGTGTCACACCTAAGGTGGGCTACCTGAAGTGGATACAACTTTGTTATGGAAGACATAGTAACTCTGGGATAGGGTTATGCCCACTTCCCCCAGGAAGTAGTCATATAGGGGTCGTAGTGACACCAGGGGTAAGAGCCCATTGGCTACTACCCTACGCTCCCCTAACACCTCTAAATCTTGTATTTAGTGGAGCCCCAGGCACCAGAAAATCTGATTTTTCTGACCTGAAAGAAGAATACAGTCATCAAGACTCACAAGGACAGAAGATTAGCAACTGACTTGGCACCAAACCTGCAGGCCTGTCTGCTCTCCTCGACAATTGCATCAAAAGATTCCTGTACCCCCTAGGGTGCTCAAACTTATTTATGACCAGTTTCACTGCTCAAGGTTCTGCTTCTGCTACTTCCTTGAACCTTCTAGAAAGCAGGAAAGCACTGTGCTCTGATGAGTACAGTCATTAGCACTCCTGATGAACAACTTTCTTCTGTAAGCGAGAACCTTGCAGCCCGGCAGCATCAAACCTGGGGCACTCTTTCCAAATACAGAAACTGATACCCAAAAGGAAAAGCAACACAGCAGGTCCTGGGCATTACTTCAGAAGCATCTGGACCTTTCATGAAATGCAGTTTGTGGATCATTTCTAAGGAAACTGCTTTGTAGGAAAATGACACATAGATATGGTTTAACTGAGAGGTTAGTAAAAAAACTGATTTAGAGGCATATGACTATCAGATATGTTTATTGATTTAACAGAGAGGCTTCCAAAGAACTTTGTCGACTGTCACATATTTGTTAATCACTTTATCTTCATCTTTACCTTTATCTTCATTCTTCATTCTCAAGTACAGGGCTGGCCAGAAGCCAATTCTTCATAAATATCTGTGAATGTATGAAAAGCAGTTTGTTAGTCATTGTTAATGGAAACTGGGAGTGACTTTGCATGTTCATTATTTCAGGAAAGATATTTCCAAAGAACTTACTCAAATGTTAAATATTTGTAAATCAGTTATTTAGGTTCAGGGCTGGCCACATGTCAGGTCAAAGGTTGTTGCGACATTTAATTTCAGGTGTCACTCAATCTGTATATTTCAAAATGGCAAAATGACCTGGGAACTGTACTCGATACTCCACAATCACCTGCTCATGAAAATCACGTTTTCAGCAAATTACACCAAAGGGATTAAAGTAACAAATCAAGTGGCCCTAAACAAGCCCTCCACATTCTCCAAAAGTGTGCTGGTCAGTGTAGGTAGCCCAATCTTTAGTCCTTAGTTTTGGTAGAGTCTAATTTTGTGACATTCTTGGCCTGGTTTTTGCAGTCATCTCCCTTCATAATCCGTCTTCTGGACCTTATTTTAGAAAACCGTTGCATCGCTGGGTGAAAACAGCGATGCAACCACTTTCACTGCACCCTCCTTGCGACACCATGAATGCGCTGTATTTAATGTATGGTGCATCATGTCGAAGGAGTGACAGATATGTCAGGATTTCTTACATGTCTGCCAGCGCAAAACTGACAGATTGCTGGAGTTGTGTTGGAAGTGTGACGCAACTCCAGAAATGCATGGGGGAATCCTATCTTTCATTTACTGCATAACTCTTATGCTTGTTATAAGGCAAGCGTAAGGTTTTGATGCAGTAGTTTCCTAGAAGTGTTGCAGTGAAATCTCATAGATGTCACTGCGCCACCCCTTACGAGTAATTGTTGTGTGGGAACGCCCACCCTGCATATAATATACCTGATGCAGTCATATTGTGGCGCTGGGCTTTACACTGTGACGCATCTACCACGATGCATCACCTTGTAAATATGATGGGATGTGGCGCATTGTTTACGCTGCTGCTGCGTCATGAAAAGTGACGCAAACCCGGCACAAAAGTGTTGCATGGGCTTTTAAATAAGCCCCCCGTTCTTTATCTCAAAGTTGCCTTTGTCATGCAGTTCTATAATGGGAGTTCATCTAAGAGCCACAGAAAATTTACTCCGACTGTTTAGGACTGTGGATGCTTCAGGGGGGCCAAGGGCCAGATTCCGTAGTTTTTTTCTTGTGATTACCTGCAATGAGTTGGTTATTATTTTCCATCGGACGCCTCCTATTGGAACTAAGTTGAGTTTCTTTCTCCTCATACTGTCTGTGTACAAGTTTGCTTCATTACATTTGTACAGACCTCTGCCATAATGCCCTTTTCATGTAAGGTCAACGGAATTTAAATTACTTTATCATTCACAGTAGTATGTTTCACCAACTGGAATGTATTTAGCAACAGTGTACCATGTGGCATGAGGTGTCTTGCTGAATTCACTTTATACTTTCATTGATCCTAGATGTGAGCCTTGCTTGAGATTTTTCTTTGACTGTGTCTCCTTATCATAGTGGCCGCTTTGTGTAGCGCACTAAAAAACGGACCACATCAGTGCTGTACTGCGTTCAACGGCCACATCTCTCTAGAATCCCAGATGTCTTTGCTTCCAAAGTGTTTACTTCAGTAGTTCAGATCCAGTCTCTTTCTTAAGTTATTGGAAATCTGCATTCACCTGCCTTTTACAAGGTTATTGACTCATGGATAATACCTGATCTGTCTCTGTCTTTTTACTTGTTCTGCTCAAAGCCACAACTCATACAATTGACACAGCGAGATGGTTTGTGGAAAAAGGGAAGCGGAGAAAGTGCTAAAGCCAAGGCAGAAAAAGTGAGAGGGAAAATGAATAAGGCTAAAAGACAGAACACATGGTATAGAGAAGACTCAAAGAATAATAGCTACAAAAATAGACACAAGTGCTCACAATATAAACACAGGAGAAGAAATAGAAATAGCTATACAAAGGGGCAGTTGAGGAAAGGTCAAAGTAACAAGCACGGGCGTTGCCAATAGGTCTCGCATTAGGAAAGTGTGGGCTATTGGTATTGTAAATGACAATTATTTTTTTAATATGTGTTGGCATAGAAAATATATAAATTAATAGCATTGTTATTTACAAAGCCAATAGCTTACACTTTCCTAATGCGAGTCCTATTGGCTATGGGAATGCTTGTTGTTAGCCAGCAAGGACAGTGCTGTTGTGGTGCTGAGTGATGCTGTTATGGTGCTGAGTGATGTGGTGGTGTATTAGAGTGATGTGGTGGTGTCCCAGAGTGATGTGGTGGTGTCCCAGAGTGATGTGGTGGTGTCCCTGAGTGGTGTGGTGGTGTCCCTGAGTGATGTGGTGGTGTCCCTGATTGATTTTGTGGCGTACATCAGTGATGTGGTGGTCTCCCTGAGTGCTGTGTTGGTGTCCCTAAGGGCTGTGGTGGTGTCCCTGAGTACCGTGTTGGTGTCCCTGAGGGATGTGGTGGTGTCCCTGAGGGTTGTGGTGGTGTCCCTCAGTGCTGTGGTGGTGTCCCTGAGTGGTGTGGTAGTGTCCCTGAGTGGTGTGGTGGTGTCCCTGAGTGGTGTGGTGGTGTCCCTGAGTAGTGTGGTGGTGTCCCTGAGTGATGATGTGGTGGTGTCCCTGAGTGATGTAGTGGTGTCCCTGAGTGATGTGGTGGTGTCCCTGAGTGGTGTGGTGATGTCCCTGAGTGGCGTGGTGGTGTTGCTGAGTGGTGTGATGGTGTCCCTGAGTGATGTGGTGGTGTCCCTTAATATTTAACACAGAAACTGTAGTAATGGCCCGGACTCCATTGCAACATTCTGCTTAACAGTATCTAAGGGGATATTTTATAAGCGAACGAGCCTGTGGACAAATATGTCAAGTAATACCATCCTAAGGGTTTCAATCTATCCATATGAGGTGCTGTGTTACTTAAAAAAGTACACCAAATCAAGTAATGGGAATTTGGCTAACTTCAGTGGGTGTGATCAGAATTTCACCCTGGCCTGATTTTATAGGAGCTAGAGTATGCCGAGAATGGAGTATGGTGAGAATGGAATATGGTGAGAATGGAGTATGGTGAGAATGGAGTATGGCGGGAATGGAGGATGGTGAGAATGGAGTATAGTGAGAATGGAGTATGGTGAGAATGGAGTATGGCGAGAATGGAGTATGGTGAGAATGGCCCATGGTGTGTAATCCGGGGTGGGGAACAGCAGCAGTCTCGCAGGGGAGGTAGTTTGACTGTGGTCAGTCTTACACTGTCCCTAAAATCATCTGAATAATTTGGCTGAAGAGATAGCTTCCCTTGTATAGGCGTCCCGCAATGTATAGAAACTGTCTTAAAGCTTCCTAGAAGATTGTGCCCACTCCTAACTGAGGGAGGAATTGACCCCTCGCCAGACCGATTAACACGTCACGACACAGCTTAGTATACCATAACCTGACGTGACATAACAGGGCGGCATAGTAAACTTTTTCCTGTACAACATGCCATATCGTGACATGATCGCCTGACATGACATCGCATGCCGTTTTAGGGCAGACGTGTGGCATGTCTGGGCTTCAAGTTAAAAATCCGAACAGTGAATGTTGCTCTCGTGCACGGGCACTTATCCTACCTATGCTACCATCTACATCATCATATTATACAAGCGAATCTATTTGACATCTTTGGCTGGTCTTTCAAAATACACAATTAACGGAAACTCTCTCACTCAGCAGGGGGATGCTGCGCGAGCGCCATAGGCTGCTCTTCACAAACAGGACATCACCAGCCACACAGAGCACAGAAGCTGCTTCACGCGACACTGAGCGCTACAAGAATATATAAATATACAAGAGCGGTAAAACGCGCATAACTCAGTGAAAAAAATAATTTTAACTAATGTTTTCTGGAGAAATCCACACTTATTTCATATGTAATTTATGACATATAATAAATAAAAAAAATACGCTAGTAGAACGTGTTTTATGATCCAGTAATGCCGATTCGGGGTTCAAGTGACAGGTATAAATCACGCGTCCTTCTACCGCGTGGTTTACGTCCTTGGTGCCTGTATGGATCATATTGATTATGTAAATATGAACCATCTAAAATCGAATTGTGCATGACGTCACAGAGCAAGCTTTCATAATACTGCGCTTTGCATAGCTCTATGGTACTCTTGGACTTGTATCTAACCTGTTTCACCAGAAAAACATGCTAATTAAATAAAAGACAAAAATTGCCATGATGCGGCCAACCATTGACTGAGTCATAGGTCTGTTGTTTTTTACTTTCAGCCTTGATGCACAGTAGCCAGTGCTGCCATACAATATCGCTTAGGCGAGGCATCTTGACTTTGCCAATGCTTGTACACATTAACGCACTGTCATCTACTAAAAGAAAATACACTTTCAATTAAGCCCATAATGATAACATTTGTGTTTGTCAGCTAAAAGGTGCATGCCCGCATCTTGTCTACGCGCCTGTTTTTGGAGGAGGGGTTATCCCTCCAGAAAAGCATGCCGAATTGTGCAATGTGTGCACTCTTATGCAATGCAGATTGTGTATTTGAGCCACACACCTCGTTTTTACTCTCCATTGTGGTGCTTTGGTATTTGTTGACTGTGAGAGGGGCAGAGGCGGCTGTGTTTGTTGAAATGCTTTGAGCTGTCTGTCTTTCACATATTCATCTTTAGGTGACGATGGCTTTAGGTAGACATCATACAGAGCTTTTTGATGGACTCAGGAAGTAAGAGTTCAAAAGCATGCCCCGGTCTCCGCCCCCAGCCGCGCAATCCTACTTAATACCGCTTTTGATATTGTGCTGGGTCAGTGTGGTGTGATGCATTTATGCTCACTGGTAAATTGTCATTTGTAATAGCATCCCCAGCTGAGAGCTGGATTGGTTGAGGGGGAAAATGGAGTGTTCGGGGGAGGGGCACGCTCTTCATACTCGCTACCCTCTCCTGACCTTTTGCAGCTCCAGGAACCGGCACCTCAGATCTTGAAATGGATTTAAAATGCAGGCATTTCCCTGAGTGTCCGCTGTGGTGGCCTGTCTGTACCATGGAGAGACTGAGGGGCCTAGAGTCCAGATGGAAGTATGAGAACTGTGCCCCTCTATTGAACCTGACCTTTCCACAATTCCTGTCTTTCGCGAGGCACACACTGAGGGATGAACAGGCCAAATATTAAAATGATTCACATGTTTACAATTGGGTGAGCCTGTACATACAAACTTGCACGCAAAATCACGGGAATGCACCTTAAAATACAAGGCAGGGCAGGAACAGACTGGCACAGCAAAGAGCAAGTCTGCTTTTATCCCCTGAGGGTCCACCATCTTATCCTGAGGAGTCTGTAAGAGAGCGGACAGGGGGAGTATGGAGGAGCTGAGTGGATCTGAAACAATCTAATGGGTTCTGAGAAGCTATCTAGGTTAACCATTTGTGTAGCGCCTGAAGCACGCCAAGCGCTGAGGGGGAGAGGAGGCGGATGTAAGAGGGCAGGCTGGAGCGAAGCCTCATCGGGTCTCGGTTCATGCACGGAGGGGGGTTTTAAGATACTGCAGGAGTCTGCAGGGGGGGCGCCGTGAGCTGGAGGTCTGGCGGGGGTGAGCGAGGGCTGAGGGGAAGGGTGATGACTGAGTCTGGGTAGTTAGAGGGGGATCTGGGTAGTTTCCTAGGGTTATAGGGCGATGGCATCTGGTGTTTTGAAGGGTCCATGAAGAAACGGCGGAGTTCTGTGGTGGTCGGGGTGAGAGGATGTGGCGGACAGTAAGGGGGTCTGCAAGGACCGAAGGAGAGGGCGAGCAGCCCGGGACGAGAGAGCTGCAACGCGAGGATGTGGATGACGGGGGTTGGTGGGGGTCTGAGATGATAAGGAGCAGGGGAGGGGGTCCTGGGGGCTTTGATGTGAGAGATAAATTAGGGGGGTGCCAAACTGCTTGGCTGTGCTTCACGAACTATGAAGCGTGGACGATGGATGAGGGGTTATGGGAAGGAACGTTGTATCGCGACCTCCATAAAGCAGGCTTCACGGTTTGGCAAGCTGCACAGCCACCATTGTTACTGCTGAAAGTGAAGACATATGAAACAAGGGGAAGAGTATGAAAGAGAAGGGAAACCATGGCAGGAATTATTATAGACAAGAGCGGCAGGGACACTGAAAGTACGGCCTGCCACCGGCTAGCCATGAATAATTAGGGGAGGAGAAGCCGCACAGCACACGCTGGGAGAAGCCCTTTGATGTGCTGTGCGGCCGTGAAAAAATGCAATTAGGAGAGAGAGAGGGAGGCTGATGCACGTGGTTGTTTGGTTACGTGATTCACGTGAACTTAAAGAAAACCGCACAAACGAAACCCATGGTTTCACGAGCATTTTGAGCACTTGAATTCTCACTCCGCTCAATGCGCTTGCGCGCATTGATAGGTCGCGGGACCTAAAAAGGGTTCCTAATGCAGAAGACTTCCACATAAGGGCCTACCCATTTAATTTAATTTAGGTGATTTTTTCACAAGTGCCTTTGCGTCCATTTCACATTCTGGAGGGACAAACTTGCATGTCAGACCTGGTATTCTTTGAAATTTTGCTTTCTATGGGAAATTGAGCAAGAAACTGAGCTGAGTCTGATTATGGGCTTCCTTGTTAGGATTGATAGTTAGTTGATAGATAGTTCTATCTTTTTTCTCGTAGTTTTAACAAGAGTTCAAGTACACAAAGGAAGAAGTCGAATAATTTAACCTAAGTAGCTAGGTTTTCAGTGATTTCCTAAACTCTGAGTAACCATCATTCGTAAGTCCAGAGAAGGAAATTCCAAAGTGAGGCTGCTTTATAGCTGAAGACGTGCCCATCTTGCCGAGATCTCTTAATGCTAATAAAAATTGTGGGTGAGGTGTCTTCTAATATCCCCAGATACCTGCACTATAATAGGAGGCTGTGATGTGGGAAGGGTTTCTATGGTGGTGGTAAATGAGGGAACCAGATGGTGAATCTTGATTTGGTACTGGGACCTTGACCAATCACCATCTGATTTATTTCTCTCCTTCTGGCTACGACCAGCTGTTAGAATGGCTCATTACATCCCATCCCATACAACAATAGTCTGACAGAGTCATAGTCGGCCCATAACACAAACAAAGTGCATCAACCTCTTTTTTCTTTCTTTTTTTTTGTCCTCATATATGCCACCAGTAAATGCTCTAGATGGAAACCCCTAAAGCCTTTCACACTGTCAAACTTGATACCGCCCTGGACTCAATGTGCGGCAATCAGGGGTCACCCAGAGGTAGGCTGTTTCCTTGTCCAACTCCCCTGTCCTCTGATGGAATACCTCGGACCTAGGGAGGACAGGACCAACACAAACCTCTGGCATAATCATAGGACCGTTACCTCTTTGACCAGGCCACCAGTTCTGACCACACATTCTCTGAGCTCTCTGCTCGGGACACTCTATGTCCATCTTACTGACTTCCATAATATTTCGTAAACAGTCAGTGTACCTGGGAGGGGCCACTGATTTCCATTCTTTACAAATCTCTCTCCTTGCTATAACCATCACATTGAATAAAAATTGTGAGGAATAGTTGTTAATATTGTAACCAGGTGGCAAACCAAAGAAAACTAACCTCGGAGAGCTAATAATAGTGGTTGTTAAAACCTTCCCCAGGAAATCCGCAATCGCATTCCAGTATTCAAGAATCTCTGGACATTCTAGAAATATACGTATATCATCAGCTGCCGGGAATTTACAGCGGGGGCAACAATAATTCTTCAGTGTAACCCTGGACAGTTTAGCCGGGGTCCAATACACCCGATAGACCGTGAACAAATGATTTCTCCTCAAATTATCTGGTTTTATTAAACTCTGGGACATGGAGAAAGAATCTGTCCAGATCTTCCTGGTTTCTTCTGGGCTATCTGATATCACATTACCCTAAAGACTCGCCAGCTCACAGTTTAACATTCCTGTTATCCCCGTTAGTGCCCTATACCAAAACGAGACTTCTCGTTTCTACCCTCCTCCCCTGCAGAAATAATCAAGGATCCCAGCATCCCTTTCCCGCTGCAACGCCTGCCTTGACCACCAGGCAGAGAGTTGGTAAAACTTGAATCTCGTTAAAGACCCATTTGTCAGTGACACTAAAGAGTCCCAGTCCATAAGACCCAGAGATACCCCCATCTCCTCACACCTGCTGCTTTCAAAGGCTGGGACAACTGGTCCTGAAGGCACTCCGGAGTGCCCGGGGAGTCCCAAACTGGGGCATTAGTGTGGTAAAATGGAATTCCCAGAGCTCTCAGGACATATACCCAGTTCCTAAGTGCCGTCTGCAGGATCTTAAGACGGACTTTTTAATAAAATTTCTGGTCACCAAATTTGAATAAAAAAACTCCTGGCCCTGTGGTAGATCATACAGCAATGCCTGGAATAAGTGGCCCTGCGAAGTTGAGTCCAATTTGTTATCCAATAACCTAAAGTTTTTAAGATGAAAGGCATGGCAATATATGAGTAAGTGTGGTAGGGCCAACCCCCCGATTTTTAACCCCCTCCTTAACTTTTTCCAGGCTATCCTGGGAGATTTACAAGCCCAGATAAAGGAACCAATCTTGCCTTGAAGGCTCATTATCTCTTTCTGTGGGAAAGATAAAGGGATGGAGTTATAAAGAAACGTTAGTTTAGGGAGTATAGACATTTTAATGAGATTAACTCGTCCGTATATGTTTAATGGCAGACTACCCCATCTTGTTAATGTTTTGATAATTTCTTTCACTACTATCTGCCAACTAATTTTCGGTATATTCTTTAGTTCTTGAGTCAAATAAATTCCCAAGTAACTCATTTTATGTTTTGCACCCTTTCAAATTCCTCGGCTAGATAAAATAACCTAGGTATGGCATCCACGTGATTGGAGGTGTATAGGAGAAGGTCATCTGCATACAATGTGGCCTTAAGCTCTAGGTCTGCTATTCTAAAAGGTTGAATTACATGATCCGCCCTGATACAACAAACAAAAGGTTTAATATAAATATCGAACAGAAGGGGGGATAAGGGGCAGCCCTGCCTTGTGCCGCGGGATATTTTAAACCAGTCGGACAGGCCACCATTAACAAGGACTTTTGCTTGTGGATTCTGATACAAAGATTTAATGCCCTCTATAAAGATTGGGGGGAACCCAAACCCAGCCATAGTGGCCCACAAGTATTTCCAGTTTACCTGGTCAAAAGCTTTGGCCTCATCTATCACAATTAAAGCTAGCGGAAGCCCTCTATCCTCCCCATAGTCTATGGCTCCAATCACCTATAAAGTTAGCTCATTCAGCTGCCTCCCAGGGATAAACCCTCTTTGGTCCGGGTGAATTATAGATTTTATAATTTTGGCAAGTCTAGTTGCCAAAATTCCAGAGTAAAGCTTCAGATCTGAATTCAGGAGAGAGATAGGCCTGTAGGATTCGATTTTTTTAGGGTCTTTGTTAGGCTTCGCAATGAGAGGGATCGTGGCTTCAGCCCATGTGGGGGGGATGCTGTGGCCGTGAATCAGTAAATGATTAAAAAAGTGTGGTGAGCAATGGTACCAATGACTCTGAATAATCAATATATACCTCACTTGGTAGCCCACCCGGGCCAGCAGCTTTACCCCGCTTCATTTTCTTGAGTTTTTCTATTACTTACCCTTCCATGATCTCACTCTCCAAATACCTCCTATCTGTTTCTGAAATTTGGGGCAGATTTCTCTGACTCAGCCAAGTCTGGGCCTCCTCCATCCCGAAACTCTTATCTTCCGTATATAAGCCTTGCATAAACCCCCTAGCTTCCTCCCTAATCCCCCCATCCTTCATGATTGATATGCCTATCTCGCTTTGTGTTAGGACTTTGATATTATTCCTGGATCTTTCTTCTCTAGTTTTCCAGGCGAGAAGGGCCCCACACTTTTCTCCATACTCGAAAGTTTTCAATTTACTGGTCTCCCACTTTTCCCTAATGATCTTTTCATCACTGACTTTAAGAGAGAGTTGTAGATCAAAGAGCTCCTTCTCCAATTCCGGAATCCTCTCTCTGTCTGAAACAATAGCCACCTGTAGGTCGGAATCTTTTTCAATAATTGCTTTCAAATCATCAAGCTTTTTTCTTTTAATAGTCTTCCTCTTATGGGCCATTAAAGAGCTCAGCACACCTCGTAGAAAAGCCTTATAGGATTCCCACACGATCTGGACAGTGGAGGAGCCGATGTTAATAGTGAGAAATTCAATAGCTTTTTCTCTCACTTCTTCTAGAAGCAATGTCCTCTCTAGTGTCCATCTGATATCTAAGGGTCTGGAGCTTAATGAAAAAACCAATTCGACAACAGCATGATCTGATATCCCCACCGGAATATGGGAAAGGGAGGTAATGTCTGCAAGCAGATGTAGATCCACCAGGAAGTAGTCTATTCTCGAATGGTGTTTATATTTCTTACTATAAAATGTATACCCCCTAGTAGAGCCATATTTAGATCTCCAAACATCCAACAAGTTAAAATCTTTCATCACAGATCCGAGGGCAGAAAGTGATTTAGTAGGAGTGTGGTACTTAGCCTTAGAGGTCCTTTTCAAGGTATAATCAAAAACCAAATTAACATCACCCCCCAAGATCACAGGACCCTAGGTCTCAAGTAGACCTGCCGCCAATTTCAAAAGAGGACCTGGATTGTCATGATTGGGGTCATAATACACTGCACAAGTATAGCAAATACTGTAAATGGAGAGGGCCGCCATAATCCATCTGCCTGTCTGGTCCATTTCACACCTTATCAGCCTTATTCCCCTATTTGCCCTGACAATTATCGCAACCCCCCCCTAGTTGCTCCCCTCTGTCTGGAACACACGATTTCCTGCACCCACCCCAGTTTCTCAAAAAGTGCCTTACATGCGTTCAGCTCAAGGTGTGTTTTTTGAAATAGCATCTGTGTTTCTTAAAAATTTGCAGACCCGAGATTGCTTTCTCCCTTCACCCATACCATTCACATTCCAGGAGAGGGTTTTAATACTTATTGACCTACTCATAGCCAAACTCTACCTTTCCTCCCATCCTGAGCTCATGAAATCTTTTTTCTACAAATGAGGACTTTTTAACTTTTTTCCCCACCACCCACCCCCCCGAACCCACCCCTGAGGAACCCCCCCCGACATACCTGACGATGAAACCGCCTTTAGGGCCCCAGGAGAACTGCCTTTGGCAAAAAAAACTAAAAACTACAGCTACATTCATCAACAGGATGTTTAATATGGCACCAACTATAAGAAAAAATAGAGCTTAAGTGAATACATTTCTATTATCGTTTGTTTATTTTTTTGTGTTTTTTTTTACTACTCCTTTCTTTTCCCCATTTTTCCTATTGCTTTACGTAAACCCCATGTGTCCCTATGTGTCCCTATATATCCCTATGGGTCCTAATCTACCTCCAATATTTCATACCTTCCTCATTCCAAGCCTCTCTCTCCCTCTATCTGATTTTCCTTCTTGACCTGAGTTTTTTTTTTAATCTGATTTCTGTCTCATCAAAGCTAGAAGGTCATCCACATCCGCAGGCTGACTACAATTATACATTTTATTCCTCCACATAATCTTTAAAAGGGCGGGGAACTTCATTTGTACTTGGGCTCCAAACGATCTTAATTCTGGCATTCTGGTGCCCAACTCCCACTGCCTCTGGGCTGTTCTTCCTCCTATATCAGATCTAATAAGATATGGAATTGCCCGATAGTGGAGGTCCGACTTAGAGAGACATCTCCCCATCATTAACTCTTTGATACTGAAGGACTCAAAGTTCCCCAAGATCTTCCTTGGCGCCTTCCTGTCTGCATGTAACTTGAAGGGGTCCCTATGCACTCGTTGTATTTCAGCCTCCAAGTCTTTTAAGGACCCCGTCACTTAAAAGATAACAGACAAATCCCTTAATGTCGTCCAGCTCCTCTCCCTCTGGTATCTTTAGAATTCTCAGGTTGTTTCTTCGAGCTTGTGTTTCCAGCCTCTCCCGTAGCCAAAGATCTATTCTGTACTTTCAAAGTTTCAATGTCCTTTGAATTCCCTTGGACTGATTTAGTTAGGGCTACAACTTCCACTTCCAGTTTCCCGGTCCTGGTAATAACGTCGTCTAATTTAGACTCCAGTAGATCAAATCTGTCGTGGATCGCCTTTTGATTACCCTCCGAGATTTCAAATTTAGTCATCAAGTCCCCCCTTAAGGACTGAAAAAGGGAACCCAACCTGTCCCTATCCATACTCTCTGATTCCCTCCAACCCCCCTGTGCCTGAACCAAACCCAGACCCTGACCCTGAGCAAAATTCTTAGCCTGAGTTATAACCACACATTGTGGCGGGGGACTGCCATTATTAGAGGGACCTGGGACCCATATGAGGCTTACAGGACGTGACAACTATGAGAGGGAGGAGGGGAAAGAGGGGGACTGGAACTTAATACTAACTGGTCAGCCCGGGACTCTAAACTTGTATCTCTGACCACCACCTCGCCCACCTCGACCTCCGTCAGTTCCGGCTGTATCCCACTCCCAGCATAAGACAGACCCGCCAAGGGGGCAAAATGGTTCTCTAAACGGAGCACGGGAGCCTCAGTGCCCTGTATAGTAAGGTTGGTCTCTGACTGTATATCTAGACGAGCAGCCTGCTCCAATATTTTAAAATAAGTCTTAAGGGAAGGAGAATTTTTTTTAAGGGGCAATTGCACAGTTTTCGACCCCTTAGCTCTTTTTATACTACCTGCCTTTTTCCTCCCCTTACAGGGGGTTAATGGCATAGGCCGCTCTATTTCTACAGGGTCTAACACTCCGCCTGCTCTCAGCTCCTGCTGTGATCTGAGCTGGTATCTGTTCCTTTGTCTCCCAGGCGGTAAAAGGGATGTAACCAGGTGCTGGCCTTGTTTCCGACTTAGTCCTTGGTAACCAGTGCAGCAGAAGGTATAGAATCCAAATCAGAACCAGAACCAGCTTGGGGGGTGCGGTTTCTCAATTGGCCTCTGCCTCGTAACTCGCTCTTGGCGCTGCTCTCGGTATTGCTCGCTTGTGGGTTCAACTGGGGCAACAATTCATAGATCAAGCTCCATATAATCGCGCTTCAGCGCTGACCCCTCTCCACAGCACCTTACCGCCTGTGTTTGCTCTAATAACGCATCAAACGAGGAAACACGGCCCCCGGAGCTGCAGCTGCGCGACTGCCGAATGTGTCCGAACACACAGGCTCCTCCGGCGGCCCCCGGGCTTCCCTCCTCCAGCACCTCCTTCCGAATCATACGCGCCACTCCAAGAGCAGGTCCTAGCACCACCGCCGCTAATAAGCCAGGGTGTGATCACAGATATACCTCAGGGAGCAAAGGAGAAATAAGAGGCGAAAATTAGATCAACAAAAACCCCCTCATTCTCGCATCATCTCCATCCAAATCTTACCGCCACTAAGCACCTATTCCAGCTGCCTGACGTCCCGCTGTATTCCCTCAGAGTTTTCAGCCATCGGGCAGTCCCCCGGAGCCGCTGCGACCGGCGTTCACCCTGCCGCCATGTTCTTTGCTAGCTCCGCCTCCGGGGCTGAGTTGACTGTCAGCATACCGTGTTAGGTGCATCAACCTCTGGCTGAGAGCTGTTTTGGGCTTACACCATACCTCTAGGTTCATGTCACCACCAGGGTTTGCTCCGGCCCTCTCACCTCTTCATTCCTTTTTGGCTCTGGTGGCGGTGAGCCGGGGCCCGCTATCGATGCAATGTTGTTTGTCACCGGCAGGTTTGTTTGGCTCCACTTTGTAGGCTGTGCCACTCTTGGTCCCTATGCTCATGGCTCACCCAGGGCTCCAGTCTGCTTTCTTGACTCATCCTGTCTTGTGAGATAGAGCTGGCATCCACTCTCTTGAACCAGGACACAGTTCTAGCTACTATCTCGGTGCCTCAGGTTGGCCACCACCAGGATACCATTCACTGTGTTAGCTGTCCACAGACTGTGTTCGTATGGAATGCGGAACTTCCACCCTGGGTATCTGTCCCGTATTAGGACGCGAGTTCCTGGCTTGATGGTGGATGCTTTGGCTCTCCGGCATCGACTGGATCTATCTTTGGTGTCTTTAGTTCTGTCTTGATTGCTCTTTGGGTTAAAATTTGACACTTTCCACTCATTCTTTTTGGGATGGTGTCTTGGCTGCACCAATTCCTTACTAGTGCTAGAGGAGAGCATTTGGTTGTGCAGTGTAGCCTGTTCTTTTATGCTCTCAGGAACCTTCGCAAGGCTGTCTCAGTATCCCATTCTCCATCTGTGGTTCAGCATATACATGAGGTTTTCAATATCCCTGTTCTCCTGTGGCCACTGGGGCACTGTGACATTCCTCTTCTTTATTAACCAAACTGTTAAGTCACTGAACTCACCCCATTCCTTTGGGAGACCAAATGTAAGAGGATTGTCTCTAGCACTGGTCCTTCTTTGCTGCATGGCATGAATCCAATTATCTCCACTGCTGGAGTGTCCATCCACGATGACCAAGATAATTGGGCCATCCGAGAAATTCCAAAGTCTGCGCTAACCCATTGTTCAGTCTGTGACGACAGGTGCCAGAATAATCTTGACCCTAGTCAGTCAGCCAGCCAGGCAGCTTCTGATTGTGTTATCAAACATGATATCGATCCCAAGGAATCATAACTTTTCACTTAGGTGATACCTGGTTTTTGTGGTTCCTTGATGGCCTTCATGTGCTAACTCCACTACCCTCTCGTGTAGCGCTTTTTGCTTCATGATACAGTGGCACCTGAGTAGCAGGTCATCTGCTGTAAGACCTCAGGGCCTCATTTATGAGGCCCCTCGCAGTGCCGGAACATCACTTTTTGTGGCATTCCGTGGTGCAGGAGCGTGCTTCATATTTACGAGGCAGCACTAAGTCATGTTTTTGTTTCCTTTAATGCAGTTTTCAGCATTAAAGGGTTGTGTAATTGGTGTTGATGGGGGCGTTGGCAGAAAAATTCATGGCATTTTGACACTGGCCCAGAATTACGAGAAATCTAAAATCTAAGGCAGTGACAAAAATGTAAAAAGGAGGCACAACTAAGAGCAATATCTATATTTCTCCTTGTTTTCCATTCTGCAGCACACATGGAAAAAGGAAAAAGCCTCTTGTGATTGTTTTTGTGCATGAAGGTTCAATTTGCACCATGGTGGAAAGGTGTCTGTGTTGGCGCATGGCAGCCCATTGTGCTCCTGTGCAGGGGAATGCACCGTATCACAGATACTGTACTTTTCTGCCCTCCTGCATCACTTCCCTATGGTAAAACCTCATAAACGAGGCCCTCAGTTCGTCTCAAACTCTCCACATCTGTGACAGATTTTCCTTGTCTGTTTCTACCCATTGATTAACATCACAAAGAAACTTCACCCACTTCGCAACCTGGATGGTGGTGATGGTCTTTCGGAAGACTACATCATCTTGTGTTAATCGGCTGATCTCAGCAGTTGTGAACACTTTGGGAATTGCAAATGGCTAATTGGCTGCATTAGTCCTCTACAGCTGATTCTTTGTCTCTTTGACACTCATTGGGATAGGGTGCCTTGTCAGGAAGTCTCCTGTGTTCTTTGCACCTGGACTGTACTGCTACAGCTTTATTGCTCTTCTCTCCATGTGGCAAATAACGTGACAAGTGGCCTGTGATTCATGATCACTTTGAATTTCCTTTAACTTAGGCTCAGATGGAAATAGGTGCACCCCCTCTATAAAACCAGATATTCCCTCTCATTTTGGGCGATTCTGGTCTCGGTGGCTGTGAGGGTTCTGCTGGCAAAAGCAAGGGGACCCACAAGCCTGGTTCTTTTTTGTGTGTTGCCACTGCTCTGATACCGACTTGACTTGGATCCAATATCTAGTTCAGTGGCTTTATGGGTGTCAAAGTAGGAATTTGTGGTTTTGGTCAGAAGTGACTGCTTGATGGTCTTGAATGCAATGTAAGAACAAGGCACATGATGCATCAAAAACACATTCAGAGGTGCACGGAAGAAAAAACACATGATGCATAAACCAACACATTCAGAGATGTAAGATCAAGGAAGACACATGATGCATAAAAACATTCAGAGGTGCCAGAACATAACTCAATAGCGCAAAAACACATGATGCCCAAAAACATTCAGAGGTGTAAGATCAAGGTGCGTAATCATATTAAATGCATTACATTTCCTAGCACCACATCACATTGTGTAAAACTCACATTGGGCAATTACCATCATAACATAGCAGGTAACCACATTGCGCAAACTTACATAAGCCACCACCTGTGGCAGTCCCTAGGCCAACTGGCCTTGTTGGGCCTAGGACGCCCTGTGTCCCAATGTCAGGGGCCTAAACGTGGCAGCTGCCCACAAAGTGCTGGGCAGCTGTGTAGCAGGGAGCCTGTAAACAAATATGCCCCCTTAACGGTGGAGCTTCTCAGGGCACGAGACAGATGAGGCACTTCAGAGCCTCTCAGGGCTCGTAGAACAGAGGAAATGCTGCCTGGAGCCCTCGTGGCTCTAAGAACAACTTTGGCAGGGGAGCGATGGGGTCCCTCACGGGTGACCCGCGAACACTTGGGGCACCTTGAGCCTCTCAGGCTCTTAAAACAAATATGGCCCCGTCGTTTGAGCCCCCTCTCTGGGGGCTCTAGATCCAGGAAATGCCCCCGGAGCCCTTTAGGCTCCAAACACAAAATGCTACCTTTCGTCGGAGCAGCCTGCTATCAAGTGGGGCCACTCAAGGAATCTGTCGGAACCTCCACGAGTCCTTTAAAGGACTAGGCTGCCCTTCGACGAAGTGGACAGCCACAGGAGGGGGAGGGCACTGGCACTGTGCCCTGATGCCCCCTCTCCCATTACCAAGAACGGGCCCCACTCACCGGAGTAGCTGGACGCGGTCTCCCCCTGTCTGGGCTTCTTTCGGCGGGGGAGCAGCGCGTCTCCTTGCTCGCTGCGTCCTCTCCTCTTCGTGGCGGCCCCGGAGCTCCCTCAGCACACGGGACCCCTGCAACAGCCCACTCTTCTTCTCCTTCTTTTCCCGGGGCTCCCTCAGCACACGGGAGCCCCGCAACAGCCCACACTTCTTCTCCTCGGGCCGGCAGAGGCGGGCGGGACTTCCAGACAGATTGCAGGCCCCACCCCCATCCCGGCAGGAGATGCCTGACTTCCGGTTTTGCGGAGGGCCGCGGCGGTGACTCAAAGGGCAGAAAGGAGAGGTGGGCACCCTCGGTATTAAAATAAAACATACCAGTGAGGTGGGCACTCGCAGAGGGGCCTATAAACTGGAGAATACCCGTACTATAAAAATAAAGTGCACACAAAGCACTCAGGGGCACACAAAGGGCAGGAGCGCTTCCCTCAGTGGGAAAACGACAGGGCCCTGCCCAGAAAGGAAAAATAAAGTGCTTACAGGGCGCTAGGGGCAAAGAAAGCACGAGGCTCCTCAGGAATGGCCCCCCCTTCAGAAACCAAGGGACCCAGCAACAAGGCCCTCCTAGGAGCAGAGGGCAGGAGGGTCAAAAGGAAGTCATTCAGCCCCCAAGCAAAGCAGGGGGGTCCCTAAAAAAAAGTCCATCCAGCAATCAGGGCCATCCGGTGTAGTGTAGTTCCTATTTTCCCTATAGGCCCTGCGCATTGGAATAACATAAACAGCAGTTTAGACGTAGAAGTGCGGTCTTCCAGGTCTCTACTGACTATGCTAAACTTACTTGGGTTTGTTACCAACTAGCTCAGAAGTCACTGGAAACTTTCTTGACTGAATAGGAAGTGATCAGCTTCCCTGGCACAGACAAGAAGGGATTCAGTTTTCCAACAAACGCATAAACATGACAACTTTGCTCCTGAGAATAAGAGCAATCTCTAGAGTCGTGTGAAACAATAGACAGTTATTTTACTCAGTCAGTTGTGCAGATTACTTTCAACAAGATGCAGAGAATAGAGAGACGGGGTTTTCAATAAAAGGTATTATTTATTGAACAGTCTTTCTTCTCATGCAACAGAAATGAATTGCCACAATTGCAAGACTTGTTATTATAAAAAGTGTGTACAGTAAAAGGAGGATTGCGAAATAATACTGTAAAAGCATTGATATGGTTTCTTAGCCATACAATGGTTAAAATGAATGAAATATATACATTCATATATACATTTAGCTAACGTACTCAACTGGTGCTTCTAACTACGCCTACCCCAGTGTACCTGACCTAAGCCTAATACTTGGGAGGGAGTAAGTAGCAGTTTAAGTTAAGTTGGTTTTGCCAAGGTTTGCTTCAAGAATTCTCTCTAAGGGTTTAGTCAACACCATACCTCTGGAATAGAATGTTGGAGGTCTTGTATCTCCTTTCAGGACTCGATATCCCAGTCACTCGCAAGAGTAGGCTGGAAACGCCGGAGCTGGATTTTCTCGGCAAGAGAAAATACAGCGTCTTTCTCAGCGCGTCAAGGAGGAGGAGGGGCAGCGTCTGTGGGCTGCTTGCATCTGCTGGGCTCTGCAAGGGACAGATGTTCTGCTCCTGTATTCACCACACCATCATTGTCGTCGCATTTGCTTAAGGCAACGTTGGTAATATTTATACCTGAAAGGTGCCTTGTTTGACGTAAGTTTTTGGACATAAGACGTCAATAAAGATGTCACTAGGAAGTGATCGTCCTTTCAGTGCTCATTAGAGTTCTATTAATAATCAAAACATAGCAAGCGGGGCTTTCCCAGGTTGCTGGGTTTTATCTTGTTGAAGAACTCGGAGTGTAATCTAGGAATCTAAGATAGTGGCTTCTGCTGTGTCATGTACTGCAATGAGCTGCAGAGGTGAGTTTCTGAAATATTGCTGAAATATGGCTCTGATCGTTTATGCCATTATAGGGGTATGAATGGATTATAGCCGTATAGGGGCATAAGGTCACAGTATTGATCGGGGTCAATACTGATTAGAACACGACACCCACTCCACAAATTTATATCCATCAAATTACTAAAAACTAAAGCAATAAGATGCATATGTAACATTACCCACCCCAAAATACATATTTGCATTTGAAATGGCGTATTTGAAATACATGGAAATACATGAAAATATAGGTACTGTACGTCTTTAAGCATAGAAATCATTCAAAAATTATAGCATATGTAATCAGTGAATGATTTTGCGAGAAAAAAATTACACATGAAATATCTCTTTAAACAGAAAAGAAGGGCGAGATTATTTCATCACATATAAATGCAATTGCTGTAACATGTGCTAGAGGCTGATGTAAAGTTATTATGTCTCTAGATCTACCTAAAAATAGAAGTTCTGTTCTTTATGAATAGTTCTACTTTAAGCAAAGGTTTTCGTGCCAGAAAAAAGGTACATATTTAAAAAAAAATGTTCAAACCAAAAAAAAGAAAAAACTTTTCATGGTGAACTGGGGAATAGACTTCCAAAGCTTTTCAGTAGTTTTTGTTGATCAAAACTGAAGGCCGAATTCAGAGTTCATGGGAACGCTGTGTGTCGGAATGCTTTTCAAAAATTAATGTTTCTGTTCGGGGGAGAACATCATATCAGACAGGCTCTCAAAGAATTGGTCTACAAAATCAGGTGACAGTTCGACCAAGTTCGATAATGCTGTAACTTGGCAGGTGTGAAAATGATTGCTATCATTGGTGTCTGGATCAGCAATGCTCACAGAAGGTCGTACCTGGGTGATGTTGCTTTTATTTCTCGCTCCACTGTCACCACCTAGTCGTAGTACAGGAGTCTCAACGAATGCTGTCATCAGGCTTGGTAGCCGCTGGGGACAACACAATGCGTGAGCCGTTACAGGACTTAGCAAAGTATTGATATCCATTGGTACTGCTGATGGAAGTGCAAGACAGGTGTCCAACACGCATTCTTCTCCGCATAGCATACATCGAAGCACAGGTAAGATGCAGGTCTGCCATATAGGTCTGAATGAAAGAAACCAGGTCATGTTCAGATCTCTCAGCCTGGCCAATCCAAGGACTCTAGTTGTGCGGTCCCGGTAGCGTATTGCTAGGATCGTTTCTTTCATCCCTGCCGGAGTCATGTCTGTATTTTGGCTTGCCATATCGGAGCAGGAGGGTCAAAAATAAAATGCCTGCTACTAGTCCCAAAATCAGGGGTATGCCGCCAAAGACTGAATAGACAAAATTGGGAATGATTCCCAGAATTGCTTTGAATGGTGTTAACAGTCCCGAAAAAATGGTCTTAAATACACCTGGGATGCCTATGGCACATGACTAGGCATGGGCGGAAAATCCGTTCCGCTCGCGGATTTTGCGGATTTTCGGGAAATCCGCAATCCGCAAGATTTGCGAATTTCCCGCAAAATCCGCAAATCCGCGAGCAGCGGATTTTGCTCGCACTGCTCGCACTGTTCGCGTGAGTTCGCGCCCCGCGAATAAGTGCAAAATTGCAGAAATACGATCTTAGCAAAACTGAAAGTAACTACTTACCAGGTTCAAAAGTTCAGGCACATCATTAGTAGCCATTTCCTGTAGTGCTTCCTGAGGGGCCCCTCCAGAGTTCAGTTGCCAGTTGAAACTATTATGTGACCCTGCTCTGAACCTCAGAATAGTTACACATATGCCACAAAGGTCCTGAATTACAGCTAAGGGAGACAAGCAGGAGCCAGGCTGGAAGTTAAAATCCATTAATCAGCCCCTAATTCATTATTGTCAGTTGGGGCAGGGCAGGTGTTGTAACTAATTTTGCAACAATGAAAGCACTTAGCAAGTGCAAAAGATCACTAATCAGGGCGCACTAAGGAAGCAGGTGCCAGCTAAAAAAATATTCTGTGACACATTAATCAGCCCCAAATTAATTCAGGTCACTTGAGGCAGGGAAGGTGTGCTTTGCTTTGACGAAAATAATGTACACTGGACAACCAGAGGGTGTGGTGATGAAACAGAGGGTGGCATGGGTGGGCCAGAGGGTGGCATGAGTAGTCAGAGAGTGGCAGTGGTGACAGAGAGTGGCAGTGATGAAGAAGAGTGTGCCAAACAGGCTGGACACGTAGAAACAACAAGTTCGCAAAACTTGCGACCCAACAGGTAAGTTCGCAAATTGCGAAATTGTAAAAACCCTCGCGAACTGGCAGAAACACGGGCGAACACAAAAAAAAAAAATCCGCAAATTCGCGGGAATTCGCGGATTTTGCGGATTGCGAATCCGCAAATCCGCAAAATTCGCGAACGCGAGATCTGCAAAATTCGCTCATGCTTGCACATGACATATTTAGAATTTGGCTAAGCATTTCTGTGAAATGCACGGGGCACTTTGTTGATAAAAGGTCATGTATCTCCGAAGCCGTCCTTGCAACTTGGAGATCATACTTCTCTTTTGATGACGTGATGGGCACTGTTGTCTGCAAAAGCACAGACTTCATTCTGCTTAAAGTATCAATTTGTATAGAAGAGACATTCAAACGAGGCCATATGGGAGTCTCGGAGTCTCCAGGGCCGTTTGGAAACAATGCTTGCATACAGCATTAGACCATGAAAGTTACTTGTACGAGATACGCTTTCCCTGGCAAAAGGCCACAACAGCTGTGATCCGTTATTAGAATGTAACTCCCGTTCGAGAGTTGCTTAAAGAAAGGCTCTATCTGCGTTGCAGGTGTGACATGTTGGTGGCATGAAAGGTTCTTTGAATTTCCTTCACAGGCCCCGTGTAAATTAATACCTTGGCACAAAAGTATACCGCTTAGTGAATGTTTGCAGTTTTCACCACTAAGAAATACATTTTTGTTGCTGTCACTATGGCATGTGTGTGTATATTGTAATTTCCATGCTGACTTAATGTACCCTTTACCCAAACGTTCATACTGGCCAGTCGGTATGTATTCAAGGCATTTTCTAAATTGGAAAGTTGTTATCGGAATTGTGATAATCCTGTGTATTATCCATTCAATGACAGGACTTTCTGACATTGTCAATGGTAATCTCTCAAGTTTTTCGATGCTCAGGATTGTATAGTCTGCTCCTTTCTGTGCCAAACTGATTTTTTTATCAGTAAGGTTAAAGATGGAAAACAATGACGTTGTGTTGATTAAACGCCATGGCACATAGCCTGAACGAAGATTTTGCAGCGTCCAGCCTAACTGTACAATAGAACGCAATTGTGACTGGCCATGCTGTAACATTAGCAAGTCTTTGTCTATTATATCTATGGCAGATGATACAATACTGTCCAGTGAATATATTCTGGAGGACAGAGTCATTAACCCATTGTCCATAACAGAAAGTGATTTTTCGAAATTAATACGATCAATTTCTCGTATTTTTTCAGCTGTTTCAATTTGAGTTACTTTCCAAGCCTCATTGTAAGCCGCATATATACTGGTCGCTATGAAACGTTTTTGACGCTGTTTGCGAGGTCCCAGAATGAAATCACGCAAATCAGCACCATCTTTAAGTAAAGATAAGTGTTGCTTAATTTCTGCCAGTGTGGATGATTCTAGCCTTTCAAGCACAGCTTCCCTACACTGTATGTTGTTACTATCCCTGGATGTTGTCTCTGGGAGTATCTAGGGTCTGGTCTGGTCATTGTTAACCCCTGTGTTTTGTTCAGGAATCTATCTTGACAGTTATTCGTGTCAGTAGGCCAGATTAACCACTTTTTCCAATCAGGATGTGTTCTGTTTAGATGTAGAATTTTTGATACGTCTATTTCAATATCTGTAGTTGTATTATCAGGTATTGGCTTTGGAATAGACGGTTTGTTAAGTTCTTTAATCTTAGCTAGGCCAAGACAGGTTGTTTGGTGAATTGTGTCATTTAAGAACAATATTTGTTCTGGGATCATGCAGGCTCGAAATAATGCTTCTAGGCCTTGTACCTGCCAATCTTTTGTACCCCAGATGGTTTTTGTTTCAATGTTATTTCTCCAAAAATCAAAACCAAATGTCATCATTTTTTCATAAAATGCTTCTGAATATATCAATTTAGTATTTGTCAGCATTGTTTTCAACCCTGTTTTATCCAACAGTTTATAATAAAACGTTTCTGCATCACTTGTATTAAACCCTAAGAAGTACTGGAATTTCTCATAGAATGTTTTTGAACTACTTTTAGGTGGAGTAGCACAATGTTCCCATTGGTTATATTTAAAAACATTTCTAGGTTGTGCAGATTTATGTAAATAATGGTCACCGTAATGTGAGAAGCAGTACATCTGTTCATAATTAGACGAACCTTGCAAATAATCATGTTCTGTAAATCTCGCTGACAACACTAAATCTGACATCATATGATTTATACTTTCAAAATCCCAATCATCAGAAAATGTACTTGGTTTTACAAAGTCACTTAAGGAAACCTTGAGCTGGTGAGGATATTTCAGGATTTCGACCGGACCATATATTTCATAGTCAGTTTTGTCCCATACTACCCCTCCGGGTATTGGAATGGCTGTGACATTTACTGTTGATAGTTCTCTTTTCTTCATGTGGGATGATCTGTGTGGTTTTAGGACTAAGTTGATGTTCTGACTTGCTGTGTCCATTGAACTGTAATAAACTTTCCTAAAATTAAAACTAAAATTAGACATAGTAGGAGTATAAGTACCCCTGAGATTATCTAATGCTCAATCAATGGTGCATCCAGATATACTTCTTTGATTTGATGAAAGAGTTCTGTTGCTTTTTCTTTAAAAGTCTTTGTTTCTGGCGTCCCTTCAGGGTCGTTTTGATCTTCAGAAAAGTTATCGAAATTGATGAAGTAGCCAGAGGCAGTTCTGTCAATTGTTGGAATTGTTTTCTCCATTTGTCTTTCTGTAGCACATTCTGATGCCACATCATTGTAGACTGGTGTTTCTTGACGAACTGTTTCAATCTGTGTTTCAAGAGGCACAAGTTCCATAGCATTATTGCATAGTCCCTCTCTGTGCACTGCAGATTTATCAAATGTGATTAGTCTTTCAGTTTGAACCTCTTGGATTGTTGCAAATTTGGGTATTCTGTTATTTCTTGGGAGTCCACTGGGCCTACTGTTGATTATAGGCCACATGCTTGTGGTTTTACCAGGTAGATTGATACAACTTGGTTCTCCTTTTTACCAGCAAGGGGCGGTAGTACTACTGATCTTGTTCCGTTGGTTGCCAAGACAGGTACTGCTTGTCTGTAAGAAGGCCCAAATTCCTTCTTCACCGCTATTTTTTCTCTGACTAGATCCCCAATCTTAGGAATCCAGACAGGTCTTGCTGGGGCTGGTGGTGCCTCTTCAGTGGTAGTTGGCTGTTGCTTTAACTTTATGTTGCTTAAGGATTTTCTTGTTTTATTCAAGTCCTGTAAAACAGCCAAACGATCTTTGATGTCAAAGTCTTTATTCTTATCTTCTACCACTGATACCTGACTATCTAAGTCCTGAATGTGCATTCTAGTTCCGAACAATAGTTCGTACGGGCTGAAACCTTTTAGAGAATTTCTTGGCAAATTGTTTAGAATAAGTTGGACACTATTGAATGTTTGACCCACCCATCAGCCGAACCTCATACCTTCGCCGTTATAGATTGCTTTATGTCTCGTTTTTTTTTTTCCACTACACTGTTCCCTTCGGGGTGTGATGGACAAGAGTATAGCAACCCAACGCCCATACTGGCCATGGCCTCCCTATAAGCTCGAGAGCTGAAAGCAGGACCCTGGTCAGAATGGAACATGGCAATTGCGCATTTGCCGATAAAGACTCGCAGATCTTTTATAACAGTTTTGGTGTCAGCCGAGCGCTGGGGCCACATTTTTTAAGTGAATTTTAGTCTTATTAATTAATAGGACGCTGCATGGCATGCAGACAGCATTACGCCTACCATGGCATTAATGCGCTTTTGCTGCGATCTCTGTTGCAGTCCGGGCAGTTCTTTACATATTTATAGTGATGCAGGCTCATCCCCGGCCACCAGTATACTGACTGTAATTCGGTCAGAGATTCCTTCATCTGTATGTTCCTTGGACCTTCACCCATGTGTGCGTCTGCTATTAATAACTTTCTCCGATTCGTGTTTGGAATTACCCTATCCCCCACTCCAGGGATTCAAGCAAAAGGAACGGAGTTTGCATCAATTACGTATGCATAATTGAGTGGATAGTTCACGGGTAGTGCTGCACAGCTGCCCTTTGAGGACGTTTTTACTGCCAGCATGGTTTCCCCGTCTATGTATTTTTCTCAACACTTTTTTGTGGCTACGGAAGCTGGTTTATTTGCTTCCGCTGTGGCTGTAATGGCCAATGAATTCCCTGCAACGTGAACGCCATCACGTTGATGACTCAGAGTGTGTATCACGTGAGTCTTTTGTAGTTCTTTCTGTAAAAGAACTACCTGTTTCCAAAGTATTTTATGCTTGATTGTGGCACCTGTGTCATCTTTGTAATCATTTTGAATCCAGCTCTGCAACTTATTATTGTAAGAATTGACGCAAAAATGCGAATCGCACACGATTAGTGTCGGGAATTCACGTTCTGCATTTTCAAGCGCCATCTTTAAAGATCTGATTTCAGCTCGCTGAGCCGAACAGTTTCTCACTGATTCAGTTTTTGTTATTTTCGGTCTGAATTTACCGCACAGCCAGTGACCTTTAACAATCGTGCAGGTTGCATCGTAGGATTTGTTTTCTACATTGTAGTGCTGTACAAATCTGTCTGTATAGATTATACAAGAGTATTGTTGGGGCGGCAGAATTTCGATTGGCAGAGGATATTCTTGTTCATATTTTAAATCATTCAGTTTTTCGAATTGCGGAGCAAAATAGTATTTCACGTCGTCCGCAGCAAGAGAATTTTCCCACTGTATCCATTTCGGATCCAGTGACACTGTAGGCAGGTTTACTGGGCTGAATAGCACCTCGAAGGCGGATTCCGCTGTGAGCACATTGATCCTTTTGCCGTGTGCTAGTTCTCGTTCATTAGCTATTGCAGTTAGTGCTGCTTTCACAGTATTTTCTGTGAGACTGAATGTTTTTTCTGCTTGTGTGTACAAGTGAGATTTGTAAGCTATTGGTACCGTTTCTCCCTCATTAGAGGTCAGGTACGTGAATCCGCATCTTCCAGGGATGACTCGGATTACAAGATAGCGTGTATTGTCATGTGTATCTAATTTTGTTTTTGCTAACATGTCTGTTTGCAGTGATCTCAAAATTTCTGTGTGTTTTTGAGTCCAGTTGATTGGTTTAAAATCAGGTTTAATTAATTCGTAGAGAGGTTTAACCCTCTCCGCATAATTTAAAATGTAAGTTCTTCCGAAATTCAGGAAACCTAGAATCGATTGTAAGTTCTTCAGCGTTTTTGGTGCTTGGAGTACAGCGCACTTCTCTAAGAAGTTGTCCGCTAGGCTTTTCCCTTCACTTGATAATTCGTATCCTAAAAATAATACTGTCAGATGGGCAATTCGAGACTTTTTAAAGTTGAATTTGTAACCCTCTGCTGCGAACCCAAGTATTATGGTGTTCACTCTTTTCAAGTGAGTCTCCAAGTCGTCGTCTGTGAGATAGATATCATCTACATAAGATAATGCCTCATCATCATATATTTGTAGTGACTCTGTTACTCTGGCTGAAAATAGTCCTGGGCTGTTCTTGAATCCCTGTGGGAGCCTACAGAAATTTTTCTGTGACCCCATTACTGAGAAAGTGGTCAAGTATCTGCTTTCTGGTGCAATATTTTGACAAACGAAACCATTAGATATGTCTAATGTCGTTTTATATTTTTTTCGAACTATGTTATTCATTAGTGCAGCACTATGGGAATTTTGTACTGCAAATGTTTTGCAACATGAGTTTAGGTGTCTGTAGTCCAAGACTAGACAATATGAATCGTCCGCTTTGGAGACAGGAAACAAAGGATTGTTCATTTGAGAGGTGCATGTTTCAATCACCCCCTGGTATTCAAGTTGATCTAAGATCTCCCTGACTTGTTTTTTAGCTTCTTGCTTAATTGGATACTGCCTTTGTGCAGTCGTTGACTTTTTAACTGGATTTTGTGAGGAGGAGAGTCCTCATCCCATCCTACATGATTTTTATATAGTGCTGGTGCCTGGGCCACTGCCCATTTCCTTGCATATATATATTTAGTATGAATCGGAATGTGATTCGAGAAGGCAGGCATAATCATTTCTTCGCCACGAGGGCACTCCCTGACAAACTCTGGGGGCCAATCTTTTTCAGCTAACAGGATGTCATAGCCTTTTGAGAGGTTATCCCAAAATAGACCCTTTATTTTCCTAGTCTTATCACCCTCTATACGCAGTGTTATTTCGTATATCTTATGAGGTTCGCTAACTCTGGTGTCGGCAGTTTCTACCTGAATGTATTCATTCGTGTCCACTGTCTCCAGATGACTCATCAGGATCTTGCGAGCTATGCTGATTTCTGCTGCGCTGTCTAGCATTGTCTGTGCCCACTCCCTGTTTTTCAACTGTGTCCTCAGTATTCTCGGCATGTTCGATTACTCTAATACTGGCTACCTTCTTTCTTGGAAAGTGAGATTTTTTACTTTGAGCAGGTTCCTTGTCTTTGGACTTGGTGTGCTCTCCTCGGTCTAACCGTCCTCTTCATTCCGATTTCGGCGAAAAAGATTGAGAGGGACGTGTATTAATACTTTGATATCTATCAGGCTTCTTCAAATTATCCCTATTTCTAAAGTTATATCTTTTCTCAGAGGGCTCCCTCTGGGGAGACTGGTGTTCTCGAGTCGGAGTTCTTTCCCTCCGTCGAGGAGACCTTCCTCTGGACTGGAAAACTTTTTCCTTGGGAGTGGATTGTTTATTTCCATTCCAGCTCTTTTTAGGAGTGTTTGAATTATTTTTAATAAATAATTTTTCAGGATTTTCGAGTAGTTGGGGTTTTACTAGTTTTCCACCCAAGCTGTCTCTACCTAATTCTTCATAAAATTTTTCTATAATTCTGGCAAGCTCAATTGGTTGATCTGTTATATCTGTTTCCTTCAACTTCTGGCGGATCGCCACAGATGCTGCTTCTCCTTTTATATTGGCTAATAATATAGCCGAGACCTGCTTGAAGTCTTTCAGTAATTTCATACCAAGAGTTAAAGCAGGTTCTGGGCCGTATTCATTCTGAATCTGTTTTAGCACATCTGGTATTACCGCCATTGACGGAACACCATGTGTTTTTGTGTAAATGGAAGCAAAGACTGTACCCCAAGTGTCACAGTCCTCCACGTGTAGTGCGACCCCCATTGGAAGGCAGATGGTCAGAATTCTGTGTTTCTCAATAGGGGTAGTATTCGGAAATACTGCCTCTATTTGAGTAATTTTCTGTGCTAACCAGAAAGGAATTTGTTCGTGTTTTATGGGTGTTTTACCAAGATATGATTGTATGTTCTGTGGTGTAATTTTATTTGTGTTACCCTGATGAGGGGTCAGCTGTGGGACATTAACAGCTGTTTGGACTGTTGCAGTCTGCATTACATATTGGAATAACTGTCTATTTATTTTAATTAATGTTTTTAGCTGTGCTAAAAGTTCTTCTTTTGACATTTTTGCAATGTCCGGGTGTGGTGTGTAGCTGGCTAGAACCGGCCACGTTGCTCCTGGTTTACCTAGTGGACCGAGCCTGGTAATATGATCATTATGTTTTAGGGCGCCTTTAAACAAGAGCAAATGCTCTTGGTATTTTAATGAGATTTCAATTTCCTCGAAAGGAGCGTACTCTTCCGGTGGATCCTCTATTTTGTAATAGTGGAACTCGTGTGTTGCGGCGTTTGCCGCTGGAAATTTTATCCAAGAATAGAATACCTCTGTCTGCCGATATTCGTGTGCCTCTATCACGAAGACGACTGTGCCACCTTCTGTGGGCAGTCCGTTTTCTACGTTATAGTTTTTCTTATGTTGACCGGGATGATTATCGCACCCAGTGGGTAAATTCCTGTTTCATCAGAAGCCTGCTGAGTCGCATTTACTGCGGCATCAGCGATTCCGTTGTTACCTCCTTCTCCTGGCATTTTACTGTCAGAAGGTCTTTTGTTGCAGATCAGGTTTCAAGGAAACAAAGATTAGGTGCACAATATTTTGGAACACTGTATCCTTCAACGTTGAATAAACCAGAGCTTTACATAGGAATCTCTTCCTACTAAGTTTGGGCAGATTTTAACCTTTCACCCACTCCAGACGTCTATTGAAGTATTTACGGAGAAAGGGTCTGTGTGAAAAATGCACGACTGAGTTACTCTAACGTCTTGCGTTAGTTTTATCGCCTTACCAAACATTGGGCGCCATGTAGTGTAGTTCCTATTTTCCCTATAGGCCCTGCGCATTGGAATAACATAAACAGCAGTTTAGGCGTAGAAGTGCGGTCTTCCAGGTCTCTACTGACTATGCTAAACTTAATTGGGTTTGTTACCAACTAGCTCAGAGGTCACTGGAAACTTTCTTGACTGAATAGGAAGTGATCAGCTTCCCTGGTACAGACAAGAAGGGATTCAGTTTTCCAACAACCGCATACACATGACAACTTTGCTCCTTAGAATAAGAGTCAATCTCTAGAGTCATGTGAAACAATAGACAGTTATTTTACTCAGTCAGTTGTGCAGATTACTTTCACCAAGATGCAGAGAATAGAGAGACGGGCGTTTTCAATAAAAGGTATTACTTATTGAACAGTCTTTCTTCTCATGCAACAGACATGAATTGCCACAATTGCAAGACTTGTTATTATAAAAAGTGCGTACAGTAAAAGGAGGACTGCGAAATAATACTGTAACAGCATTGATATGGTTTCTTAGCCATACAATGGTTAAAATGAATAAAATATATACATTCATATATACATTTAGCTAACGTACTCAACTCGTGCTTCTAACTACGCCTACCCCAGTGTACCTGACCTAAGCCTAATACTTGGGAGGGAGTAAGTAGCAGTTTAAGTTAAGTTGGTTTTGCCAAGGTTTGCTTCAAGAATTCTCTCTAAGGGTTTAGTCAACACCATACCTCTGGAATAGAATGTTGGAGGTCTTGTATCTCCTTTCAGGACTCGATATCCCAGTCACTCGCAAGAGTAGGCTGGAAACGCCAGAGCTGGATTTTCTCGGCAAGAGAAAAGACAGTGTCTTTCTCAGCGCGTCAAGGAGGAGGAGGGGCAGCGTCCGTGGGCTGCTTGCATCTGCTGGGCTCTGCAAGGGACAGCTGTTCTGCTCCTGTATTCACCACACCATCATTGTTGTCGCATTTACTTAAGGCAACGTTGGTAATATTTATACCTGAAAGGTGCCTTGTTTGACGTACGTTTTTGGACATAAGACGTCAATAAAGATGTCACTAGGAAGTGATCGTCCTTTCAGTGCTCATTAGAGTTCTATTACTAATCAAATCATAGCAAGCGGGGCTTTCCCAGGTTGCTGGGTTTTATCTTGTTGAAGAACTCGGAGTGTAATCTAGGAATCTAAGATAGTGGAATCTGCTGTGTCATGTACTGTAATGAGCTGCAGAGGCGAGTTTCTGAAATATGGCTGAAATATGGCTCTGATCGTTTATGCCATTATAGGGGTATGAATGGATTATAGCCGTATAGGGGCATAAGGTCACAGTATTGATCGGAGTCCTAGATTAGAACACAACACCCACTCCACGAATTTATGTCCATCAAGCTATCCTGGGTGATTAGGGGTGATACCCCAAAACATTTCCTAGGGTGCTTGTTTCTGGTCCAGGGAGGCCCTGGCCTGGTAGATTGGGCTGGACTGTGCCCATGGGGAGCAGGCTCAAGACCGATTTGCATATAGAGGCCCAAACTGAAATTGTGCAGTGAGAAAAAAAACAATGAAATTAGGCACAGATCTCTGTATTGGGGGGTGAGTGTTTGAAATTGTTCAGTATTCCACATATCTTTTATTATTTTTGCACTGTTAGGGACCCAGCACAAAACTCTCACAGACTACTACCGGATGCTGTATGACAAGGTGCTCTAAAGTGTAAAATCATAACATATCACACATTTGTGAGCCATGTCCCCTAACACTGCATGTACTATTTGTGTCACCTCTACAGCAGGCATTACAGCGCTGATGCAGGGTGCATTATATTACATGTGAGGTCATATCTGCATGAGCAGATAAGATAAGCCCCTGTGCTGGTCAGTTCTATTACTGCCAGTACAAGTGATTAAGGAAGCCATTAAATGGAAGAGAAAAACTGGAAAAGGTATGTTTTTACCTCATTTCATTCAATTACACCAACATGAAGGTGGAAGAAATACTACCACAGTTGCCTCTGCCAAAAGGCACATCGTAATCAGCTTGGTGGAACTCTTGGCTAGTCTCCTGCGGCCAGCCGCTGAGGCCTGTATCGCTATCAATGCAGGAGGAGATTTCTGGCGGAGGCGGCGGGACTGTCGCAGTCTTTCGCCCATGTACCCACCAACATCTAAATCGGCAAGCAGGGGGACCGCCAAGTTGGCGGACGGGAAAACCCTCGAAAGAACGGCAGCTGCACCAGATCCACGAAGCTCTAAATCAGACCTCAAGTTATCAGAAAAGTTTAAAAACGTTTGTTTGATGATTTGAGGATTGCTTGAAAATGAGTATCTGATGATATTATAAGATAGGATCGCCGTTGATGATTTAAGGATGACTTGAACATGAGTATCTGATTATACTTCAAGCCAAAAGCAAGCTAACATTTTTCATAATGAAAAGATAATTATTTGTTGAAGAACTCAAATAGCATGCCCCGTTTGTAATTAGGTTCCATCCATTCATCACGTGTGGTTGCTTTTTGGTTCACCCGATTTAGGACTTTTCACTGTGGATGAATCTCACTACATGTGTCACACCTGCGGTAATTGCATGGCAAATGGACTGCATATGTTTACTACCAGTGTCCACATCTAAAGATAAGACTGCTGCAACACAGCAAGGTTAAGGGGCACTTGGCTGGTTACACATGAACACGTGTTCACACTTAGTGTAGGCTGCCCGTGGGAGGCTACTGTTGTGTACAGCTTGCTAACTGCACACAGGTGGCCTGGAGCAGTAGGGACTCTTCAGGATTAGATATCGACTTGGGGTAGGCATTATAATGTTAGTTTACAAAAATAAGGAATGTCAATGTCATTTACTGTTTGTCTGTTGTGACAGTTTATTATGCACATATGGAGAAAACTGGCTTAGTGTGCTGTTTTAGAGTGTAGCTTTGCTCTCTTTTGGCCTACATAGACCAGTGATATATCAAAATGGGATTTAACATGCGTGGGAAACTCAATATTGCAAGTTCCAAAAAGATGGCTGTAAAATGTATGGGACATCCAGATTTGTAATATTTCTCTGGCTCAATGCAAGATCAGAGTCCAGGACATTTGCCACCCTGCTGTGCCAGGCTTGCTCTCCAGCAGCAGCAAAAAATGCCTCCCTACACAAAGGAAGCAGTTATCAGTGTTTAACACAGATCGTGATTTGGAAGGGGTGGGGCTGAAGATCTGCATCAATCACTCAGCTGTCACACTGTGCGAGGGATAGGCTTCCCCAAGCTCACTGAATGAAGGAGGGAGCCAAAACCTCTGGAGCCAACATAGATGGTGGCTTCTTTTTGGATCTTAGTGATAAGGGCCCTGGCAGTGATGTCTGCGAAGGGTGGAGCTGAGGCACCAAAAAGCAATCAATCAATCAGGGAATTGTAAGCACACTACTCACCTTTAGGGTTTCAAGTCGCTGGGTGGGGTCAGCAGTTCCATATCATTCTAAGTGCCATTCTGAAGGTGTTCAGGGAGGAGGTGCATCTTATTTTGATGGGGAGTTCATTCCTGGTCTTGGCCATGATATAGGAGAAGGATCTTCCCCCTGCCCTGGCTCTGCAGATGTGAGGGGTTTAAGCAAGGAGGAGGATGGTAGAGCAGGGGTTGCATTTGGCCACGTGGAGGATGATTCAGTTTTTGAGGTTTTTGGGTCCGGTGTTGTGTAGGCATTTGTAGGCGTGTGTGAGTATCTTGAAAGGGACTCTTTTCTCAACGTGGAGCCAGTGGAGCTTCCGTAGGTGTTGGCTGATGTGTTCGCATCGAGGGATCCCAAGGACAGGTCTGGCAGGGGTGTTCTGTGTTCTCTCGAGCTTGTGGAGTAGGGACATGTTGATGCCGGTGTAGATGGTGTGTCCGTAGTCCAGCCTGCTGGTGATGAGTGCGTGGGTAATGGTCTTCTTTGTCTTGGGGGTGTCCATTTGAAGGTCTTACGGGGATGCTGAGGGGGTTGAAGCAGCTGGAGGTGACGGCATTTACCTGGCGGTTCCAGGAGAGGGAGGAGTCGAGTGTGATGCCGAGGATCTTGGTGTGGTCAGTGGGGGTTTGGGGCTGCTGAGGGCGGTGGGCCACCCGGTGTTGTTCCATGGTAAGGGGGTGGTTCCGAGCACGAGGACTTCTGTCCTCTCTGAGTTGAGTTTTAAGCAGCTGTTGTACATCCAGGATGCAACATCCTGCATTCCTTCCAGGAAGTTGAGTCTAGTGGTGGTGGGGTCCTTGGTGAGGGAGAGGATGAGCTGGGTGTTGTCAGCATAGGAGAAAATGCTAAGGCCTTGCCGTCGGACGATGGCGGCGAGGGGGGCCATGTAGACATTGAAGAAGGTAGGGCTGAGTGATGATCCCTGTAGGACTCTGCAGTTGATTTTAGTGGGTTGGGAGATTATGGGGTGGTGGCAGTCTGATCCTTCGGCTTCTGCCGGTGAGGAATATTCTGATCCAGCCGAGGGCTGCTCCTTGTATGCTGGCGTCATGGATTCTGTCAGTGTGCGGTTGGAGACAGTGTATAGGCTGCTGACAAGTTGAGATGAATCAGGGCCACGATGTGGACTTGGTCGTGGAGGGCACAGATGTCATTAGTAGCGGTGAGTAGGGTGGTCTTGGTGCTGTGGTTGATTCGGAATCCGGGTTGGGAGAGGTCGAGGATGGCGTTCTCTTCGATGAATCTTGAAAGTGCTGCATTGGCAGTCTTCTGGGCGACTTTAGCGGCAAAAAGGAGGAGCGAGATGGGCCTGCAGTTTTTGGTAGTTGGGTCTGCTGAGGGTTTCTTGAGCAGGGGTCTGCCTTCTGTGTGTTTCCAGTCATTGGGGAAGGAGCCAGTCTTGAATGTGGTGTTGATGGCGCGTTATAGTATTGGTGGGCTGGTGGTGGCCGCTCTGTGGTATATGTGTGGTGGGCAGGGGTCTATTGTGGACCCGGAGTGGATTCCTTTCATGGTCACAGTGGTCTCCTCCGTCATGATCGGCGGAGATGGTGGTCTTGGTCTAGGTTGCATTGTCGCCGGGCGGGCTGACTACGGGGTTGGGCGTGTGGTCATCAAAGTTGTAGTAGAGGTTTTTTATCTTCAGGTGGAAGTAGGAGCCAAGTTTTTCGCAGAGGTCTTGGGAGGGGGTGATGTTGGTGGCTTAGAACGACACTAGTTTCCGCACGGGGACCGCTAGAGAGCACTGGGAGAAAGAAATAGGAGAACCCTTGGATGTACAGAAATGGCAATATTGCTGCGGACAGACAGGCAAGATATCGGCCAATTGTCGACTGATAATTATTCACTGTAAATACCTTCAAAGACTAAATTACACACTGCCAAGCTATTGAAGTTTAAATTATGGGACAGTGATGCCTGTGATAGATGTGGACAAGAAAAAGCAGATTTCCTGCATTTAGTAGTGCGTAGGGATCAGACTATACTGGAAGATGTCTTAGAGGAGATAAGGTGCATAATCACGATAGCAATCACACAGACTCTTCTGGGCTACACGACAGACATGCCAGGGGCATATCGAAGATTCACGGTACTGAACCTCTTATTGGCAAAGCGGAGAGTGGCATGCAGAGGGAATAGAGGGAGGGTGCCTACATTTAAAGACTGGATCAAGGATCTATTTCTATGGCAAAAACAGACATTTATATACGCAGAACTGCTGCCCACACCTTTTTCGCCATAAGTTGGCAGGGTATGCTCAGACGTGAGTCCCTTGCTCACTTTGTCAAATGTCAAATGTCAAATTCTCTTGTATAGCGCACTTATCACCCAAGAGGTCTCAAGGCGCTCTGCAGAAAAAAGGCAACAACCTACCAGAGTGAGGTGCATACGGTGGCCTTTATTTAGGAAAAAGCCACGCTTTAAATCCTCTCCTAAATTCTAGATGATTGGATAAGGACAGGAGATGGATAGGTAGTTTATTCCATAGCCGTGGAGCCACGTATGAAAAGGACCTGCAACCGTACCTTGACGTCCGTGCTCTAGGCTGGGACAGCAAGAACTTAAAGCTAGAGCGGAGAGCTCTAGCCGGGGTATACCAGGCCAGTTTTTCTTTTAGATAGGAAGGACCAACACCGTGAAGAAGTTTATGGGTTAGGCTCAGGATTTTGAATTGACATCTTTGGCGCACAGGAAGCCAGTGCAATTTCCTAAGAATTGGTTTAGAAGCAGACCTTGGAGGCAAACCCAACACTAGTCTTGCCACCGCGTTCTGAATAGTTTGTAGTTTTGTCAGCAGATTCTCGTTAATGGAAGCAAACATGGCATTTCCATAATCAAGCCTGCTGACTATCAGACCCTGAACCAGCGGCTTTCTAGCTTCAGTTGGGAGCCATTTAAAGATGTTACGCAGTTGTCGCAGGATCCCAAAACAAACCCCAGCGACCTGGTGTACATGGGCCTTCATAGAAAGATTCCTTTCAAGCGTAATCCCCAGGTCTCTTACAGTTTCTTTAGGCTGGGGGCAAGGCCCTAGATCCTGAGGCCACCAATCTTGGGACCAGAAGGTCTTAGCCTTGCCAAAAAGTAAGATTTCGGTCTTACTGCAGTTAAGTTGGAGCATGTTATCACTCATCCAGCTTTGAATGTGAGTCATACATTGTTTAAAGCTGGAGCAAGTATCATGGAGATTAGATTTACAGGTGATAAGTACCTGTGAATCATCTGCATAAGACACAGTGGAGAAGCCGTAAGATTTTATAATATGGGCCAAAGGACGGAGATAAAGATTAAACAACAGGGGACTCAGGATGGATCCCTGCGGGACCCCTATGGAAAGAGGAGTAGTGGCAGATGTATGAGAGTTCATCCTGATGTAAGTACTACGATCCCTGAGATAGTCTGCGAACCAAGCCAAGGCATTACCTCTGACACCAACCTCCCACAAACAATGTTTCAAAATGCTGGGGGAGATGGTGTCAAAGGCAGCAGAGAGGTCTAATAAAACCAAAATGGCTGATTCGCTCCTATCCAAGGAGAGTCGGATGTTGTCCACTACTTCTATTACTGCGGTTTCCGTACCATGAGCGGCACGGAATCCTGACTGTGACGGGTCAAAAAGAACATGAGTTTCAACAAAAGAGGACACACGTTTGTTTACCAAATATTCGACAACTTTACCAAAAAAAGGTAATAACGAGATTGGTCTGTAGTTGGAGAAAACAGAGGGGTCACTCTTTGGCTTTTTAAGAATTGGTCTGACTTGCGCCACCTTCCAACTACTAGGGAAGGAAGCACTCTCAAAGGAGGCATTACAAATGCTGGTTAGATCGTCAGCCAGCAAACGGAGTAATTCACTGCACTTACGGGGAAGCAAAGGATCATTTGGAGATCCTGATTTGATTTTTTTAAGTGCAGATAACACTTCTTCAGGATTGGTGGGCTCCAATTGTATCATGGTAGGAGAATCCATGTTGTCATGGGCGAACTCAGGGTTAAAGATAACCTCCTCATTTGCAGCCAAGCTTTGTGGGGCAGAAGGAAATGAGGAGTATATTGACTGGATCTTACTATAAAAATAGGAAGCCAGTGAGCTCACCCATTCTGGCGAAGGGTCAAATTTAGATTGCTCAACCTGCGGGGTTGTGAACTCCCGGACAATATTATACAATTCTTTACTGGATTGAGATGCCTTATGTATTCTTTGCGTGATGTAGAGAGATTTTGCTACCTTTATATGTTTCATATATCCAGCGTGAATTAGTTTATACTTCAAGCGGTCTTGGGATGTTCTAGACTTCCGCCACAGCCTCTCCGCCAATCTACAGTCAGTTTTCGCACGTCTCAAAGCCTCAGTAAACCAGGGAGAAGCCATTCTTTTCAAATTTACCTTCCTTTCCGGAATAATATCGTCAAGCGTGTTTCTGATGGATGACTCTAATTGTGTGGCCATTGTTCCAACATTGTTAAGATTGTTATTCAGAGGCTTAAAATGTGTCTTAAACGCCTCCGGAGTCAATTTATACCACTGTCGAAGGAGCATAGATTCTTTACGGTCGAGAATCTGTGGCCTGGAAGGAATAGGAAAGGTGAAATTTATTAGAAAATGATCCGTCCAGATCATCTGTAAAGGGGGGTCACAATGTAAGTCAGTCATATTGGTAAATACTAAGTCCAATAAATGACCGGCACGATGTGTAGATCCTTGAACCCGCTGAGTTAATCCCAGGGTTTCTAATGTTGAAATTAAGTGGCAAGAATCCCCATTATGTGGAAGCTCAGCATGGTGATTAAAGTCGCCTAGTAAAATGAAATTATCTGTGGCCAGCACATGGGATGCTAAGATGTCCAGCAGATTATTGGCAAATTCAGACTTGCCTCCCGGGGGTCTGTATACCAAGGCTGCTCTACCTAACACAGACATATTGTATTTTTGTTAATTATTAGTATTTCCAGCGAATCGCTGGAGAGCGAGTCGAGGCATGTGATCTCTACTGGGGCCTTTGCGGCTACTGCAAGGCCTCCCCCTCGTTTACCCACACGGGCTCTGGGATACCAAACTCAAAACAAACATCTCATAATACATATAACCCACACTCCCCCCACAAAAACAAGCTAATATCCCCAAGCACGCACTCCCTGAGACTTGAGGATAGAGGGTGCTAGATGCATACACCCCTGGACTACATCACTATTACAGCACACGATGACTCTGCCCCGCCACTACACATACAGGGAAAGGACTTTGTTCTGAGCAGGGAACTCACCAACATAGTAGGAGTAAGCAGATGTCTATTTAAGTGTGCCAATGTTCATGGAACTCTTTGAAATGTGAATATACTGCATTTATGATGTTTGCTGTAATGGAAAAATGTTAATAAAAAAGAAAGAAAAAAAGAAACGCAGAGTTACTGAATTCCGCCTTTCAGGTGCAAACCCCATTTCTTGGTTTTTTTGCACGCCTTAGAGTTTTGTTTTGCCACTCAACAGTGAAGGCCAAGGGTCTTTAGCCACTAGTAGCTGTGAGGCTTTTGGAGTGGATTTTCTTCTCAAACTGGACATTGGAGGTGCTTTTTTAAAGCCTTTTTTTCTTTTGTGTTTTCAAACAGGAAGGAAGTGCCATAGAGTCTCCAACTTCCTGTTCCTTTTCTGCAGAGTCCTCCCAGTGCTTTGTATTTCTCCTGGTCACTTTTCATTGGGATTATGAGCTGTGAGTATCACCCTCCTTGTTTGCTGCATAAATATACCATTGGATTTAAGGACTTTGCATTTGAGATTTCACAAGTAAGTGGAAACATTGGTGCATAAGGGTGTTGTTTGTTTGATTGAGGGCATGCACCTTGATTTATTTGGACTATAATTGTTAAAATGTATTGTGGTGGGTAGCCTGTAGTTTCAGTAGGGGCCTAGTTTTCTTGCATGTAATCTTTCTTCTTTTATAAAGGAAACATGTTGCAAAGTGAACTACTTTTCTCCTTGTGTTTTAATAAATTAGTAATATTGCTTTAATTTACTATGGAGCCTAGTTTGCCAATGGTCTTTCAGACAGTAGGCCCAATACTAGTGATGGGTGTTAGAAACAACTGCTTTTGTTGTGTCTGTTGAATTGAAACATCATTTAGGACTGTAATGACCGGATTTTCTGATTAGATGGGATCAGCCCCTAAGGGCCCCTCCAACCCAGCCAGAACGTAATCACATCCCTCCTCAGGACCAACTATCCAGGCACCTGGGTACCTACCTGAGGATGGGGAACTCGCAATATACAAGCTCATATTATTAAGAACACCACTAAATCTATAGGGATACTAAGAATACTCACTGATTACTAGGGATATCCATACCCTACACCACACTTATATTCACATCAGTTGGTCTCGCGGCCACCCCGACCCAGACCGGTCTACCCTAGGGCAGATATGACACACAATCCGGAGCGTCTACACATGGGCCTGCAGAACCCAATGCTCTCTTTTCCAAACGGTTCGCAATCCTGCAAACCTCCACGCCAGTCTCCCCCCTGACGCTCTCACTTATTCAAGGCACAATCTTGTGGGTATACACGCTGGTCTCCTACCCAGCGTTCTCACTAACGCCGCATGTCAACGACGACCACATTCCTATGAACACCTATATATATATATATATATATATATTGGGAAATCTCTTCACTAAGGGTCTGCTACTACAATATTAGGAGTTAGCCAATTAATATAATGTACCTCTTATTCTTGGCATCATAGGTCCACTCACTCCCTATTTATGTGATCACCACTTACCTGATTGGGATTACTCATCCATTCATGTACCTAGTAAACACCTAGGAGATGTATTTACCTAGATTGAACAAGGATATAATGCACTTTAATTTACTACAAATGCGGGTTTTATTAGAACAATATAAACATTTACACAGATCTGTAACTGACAAAGACTATAGGTAGAACACACCGCTGAAAGAAAAAAGATTAAACATAACAGGAACACTCCGCTGAAAGAGAAAAGATTTAAACATACAATGGCTTAGGGAATAAGGACAAGATTATGGATAGAATTCACCTTATTAGTGTGTAGTCTTGTTCTAGCTGTCATCTGGGTTCCTCTCTCGTCTGTGCCTTGGCTCATCTCAGACTCTCTCTCTCTCCTGCACTCTTGGGTACACCTCTGCGCTGATCACTTTGCACTGGACTCCTCTCCCCCACGAACTGTCTCCACCTTCTAGCTTCAATCTAATGGTTCCTTCCGCTCTGATCACCGTTCATTCCACTAGCTTATTCACTCTGTCTCTGCACCAATGTCCAAATAACTCCATCTGCTCCCATAGGTTAGTCCACGATCTCTCCTCCGTCTCTTCTAAAAGGCATTACTTCAGACTCCAGCTATTCACACCTTCTCCTGATAAGCAACTGCTTTTGACTGCTTCCTTCAGTTCCAGCTCACTATTCAACTCAGCTCTCTCTCCAGCTTGAACCCTCTCTCTCTGCCAACTCCACTCCACTGCTTTCCACTCCTCCACCTTAACACGACTGACTGGCTTCGCCACCTCCACTCGACTCTCACTCTACTCGACTCACTGGCTCCGCCTCTGCACTTCACTGATATAGAATGCTGTTTCCTCATGGAAAGTTCCAGCCATCAGCCTGCCGCCCACCAGGTCTCTGCATCACCTCGCATCAAGGACACACACCCAGCCGGCCGGCCTTTTGTTGTGTCTTCCACACAGAGAATAATACAGCCTACCGATAAGGGCTGGCCCAGACCGGTTCTCTCCAAGTGAAAAACAGCCTTAACTATAAACTTTGCCTTTACCCTGAAAAGCCTCTCAGCTTCATCAAGATGGAGTCGCTCTAGTTCTAGGCCTGTAGGCCTGAAAGGGATGAAATGCCCCTTAACTCTGCCAGAATACCTACATAAACCATACCAATGTGTCTAATATGTCAAAGCCAATAGGCAATAGACAGGTTAAAGTCAAGAATAAAGGATCTATTATCATATTAAGCAGCTATCCTCTTCTAGGTCTGGAAAAAAGGGCTTAAAAGGGCCAACACAGGCTAAGAATACCTATACTAGATGTGAGCAAGACTAAGGTCTATATCACTGCTAAATAAAGCCAAAAACTCTGCCATAACAAGGACATGAATGGCATTGGATTAAATTGCAAAATTTGCTTCTTTGGGGTATTTTAAGTTTGTATGCCAACTTTGTATAGGTGGGGTAAGTATATTTGATGTCTTAGGAGGATGTGTGTTGTTGTAAAATTTTAAATCCAGTTAATTTTCTTTATTGGCATTGCTGAATTGATGATCTTTTTTCTGTGTTACCAATCAATGCCACCTCCGTCTTGCCAGTTTGTGAGTATGTTTGCCATTGGCCACCATTTGTCTATCTTCCCCATGACATGTAGGGCTAGGCACATGGTCAGAACAATCAGGAGGCCTGGAAAACGAAGAACATATGCAGGCCTATGTACAGTGACTTTACAAAAAGGCCTCCAGAACATGCATGGGCCTTTTTGTAAAGTCACTGTACATAGGCCTGCATATGTTCTTCATTTTCCAGGCCTCCTGATTGTTCTGACCATGTGGCTAGCAGACATTTTGAATAGCCTGTCAGTGTGCTTTTGCCATAGGCCTACATGTTTCCTTTGTTGTGGCCATGCCTTCTTGCTTGTTGTTTCACCGTGTGGCAGGTGGACATTTTGTGTAGGCAGCCAGTGTACTTCTGACATATGACTGCATGTCTTCTTTGTTTTCCAGGGCTTCTGCCTGTTGTTGTTTCCATGTGTCTGACTCCAATTTTGCATAGGCAGCTAGTGTGGTTTTTCCAAAGGCCAGCATATCTTCTCTTTCTTCCCAACGCCTTTTTTCTTGTTGTTGTGACAATGTTGCTGGCAGTTTTTTTGTGTAGGTAATCAGTGTGCTTTTGCCATAGGCCTGCATGTCTTCTTTGTTGTGGGTATGCCTTTTTGCTTGTCTTTGTGACCATGTGGCTAGCAGCCATTTTGTGTAGTCAGCCAGCGTGCGTTTGCCATAGGCTTGCATGTCTTCTCATTGTTCCATTTGCCTTACTGCTTGTTGCTGTGACCATGGGGCTGGCAGCCATTTTGTTTAGGCAGCCAGTGTGGTCTTCCTGTAGGCTTGCATGTGTTCTTTGTTATGGCCATGCCTCCTTGCTTGCTGTTTCACCATGTGGGGGGTGGCCATTATGTGTAGGCTGCCAGTGTGCTTTTGCCTTAGGCCTGCATTGTCTTCTTTGTTGTGGCCATGCCTCTTTGTTTAGTGTTGTTGCAGACCATGTGCACTGGCTGACAACCCTTTTTTGTATCCAATTAGTGTGTTTTTTTCCCGAAGGCTTGCATGAATGGTTGAAATAGCAGTTTAATAAATGATATGCTTAAGGCCAATTTCACTTCATTATCATTTTTAATTTCGATTTTATTAATGTTAGTGTTTTTTATTTTGAATGATTTGAATGTTTCTGGTTTCATTTTTTATTGCAATTTTTTTATTTTACTTACATGTTTAACTTTATTTTTTATGTTAAATAATATTTTTATTTCATTTTTTTGTTAGATTTTTTTAAAACATTATTTTTACCCCATTTTCCTCACATCTGGCATCAACCCCATATCTGTTACAGGTACAAAACAGTATTCATTGCCTGTTATTCCATTGTCACATGAACTTCCCTGAGTGCCACACTCCAATGTGATGCACATAAAGCAAACAGTGCAGTCTGTATTTTGTTGTTGTTGCTCTTTCTTATCCCTCCTGAGTATATGCAATGAATGTTTATGTGGTGGGGTTTTACGAAAGGATAGTTGTATTTCTAATTATTTGTCATAACTTAAGTAACAACTCTAAGGGCCCGATTACGGACGTAAATAATTAATTTACTCTCTTAATTTCTATGCAGGTAAGTACTTAATCAATAATAACTCAATCAGAAGGAAAGAAAACAGAGTCCGTGGTGTTAGAGTTTCTAAGGGTTTTATTCCTCATAAAGGAATCAGGATATCATGTTCTGACCACCACAGGGGTGTCAGAAGGGATAGATGAGCGCGCTCAATTTTATTTACAGTACATAGCTTATATACTTGATTTACACATAGGAATCAATGTAAGAGGCGTAACAGCTGAGAGAAGACAAGATAACAGTATACACGTGGTACTAGTACATCATCAAGAGGCGTAAACTAGGCGTGAACTAGAGGTGTGTACTAGAAACGTCACTGATAGGTGACGCAAGTGGGTGGCACCAAGGGGTGGTGCTAACAGAATGTTGCAATGTCAGCAGAAATCGGAAGCTTGGATGCGCGCGCAGCTGCATGACGTGTGATTGACGGGGTGCAGGGGATTTTGACATTTACACTGACGGAAAGAGACAGAAGTCTGGCATGTCAGATCAACTTGTACTTCTATCATATCTGATATCTGATGTTTAGGAACTATACTATCGGGGCGGAAAGGTCTCTAGGGCAGAAGCTATTCTATGCTAACTGTGGATGCGTGTATGAGCGCCTAAGTGTCTACATGTGAAGCGTGGGGGCACGGGGCCTTCCATGGAAGCATGGCAACAGAGGCTATGAATTACTTGCATTTAGACAGGTCGGCCCTTTGGCTCTGCAGCTGGAGAGGATGTTTACAGAATCTAGTAGGCAGGAATGTATTCTCGGGGAGCGGAACAGATAACTCGAAGGTTATAGTCAGTCTTGGCAGAAAACAGGCTCGAGCTGAGCGCGAGGGCCGCGCTGAAAGTAGGACAGAGTTCACGAGTACAGAGGTAGCCTGGGCAGAGTCAGGAGCCACAAAAGAGGTTCAGATGGCAGGAATTCAGGGCCTACTCTGGCTAGAGCAGGAAAAATATGAAAAGTGTACTACAAAAAGACGGTGGCATAGCATACTTAGGAACGGACTATATAATCCATTCATGGTGGATCTGAAAGAGGACAAGTTAACGTTGGACGCAAATGTATTTGCGTCTTCATAGCTGGCACAGGAGGGAAGTTACACGTACTTTAAGCTGGTACATGGAGTCGGTGGGGTACGCGCTAGGGAACACATCATGACCAAAATTTAATTTTCCTCATTCCCTCCTTGTTCCCTACGGACCCTTCATGAAATTTCGATCCTCATGAATCGATCAGTCTGTTCTTGTAACATCATTTGTTCTTCTTTCTTTCGGTTACGTTTTGAGGGAAAACTGGAATGTTCAATACAAGAGGTGGCACACAGTCCACAAATCGCTGGCCCACACTGTAGGCACAGGCAGCAACTGAATACTAGGACTAGGCCAATGCCTAGGAAGGATAGGATCTTCCATCCCCAAGCTGTTAACGTTGTCCAGAACCAACCGGACCAAGTCCAGGTGCCTGGATTCTGATGTATCTGATTTGCAATTTTATGAAGACGGGTGATAGCTTGATATACAGATGGTGCATTTTGTGGAATGAAAACACAGCAGCTTGACCCGATGACCTTACAGGCTCCACCTTGGTCTGCCAGGATGACGTCAATCACGAGACGATTTTGAAGGACAACAATCCGCATAGCAGATTGTTCCTCTGTTAGGTTACCTAAGGCTGAGGTAGTTTCGTTTACTACGGCTTCAAGTGTTCTAGTTAATCTGCGTATCAATTTACTATTCTGGACAGGTCCTACGAAGAAAAAGAATCCTTTATTAAAATCAGTGTACTGTTCCCATGCCGTTTCTGTATAGTCGACAAGCGGGACATCTCTTCTGAATCTATTCTTTACTATATTGCTATTTCTATGGTAATCAGGAGGAGCTAGAAAAACAGGTGGTAGGAGGAATGCAATGTAACATGTACCATCCCAATCTGGAGGTAGACGAATGTATGCGGTATGACCACAAACAAAGTAGGAATGACTGATAGCTTTGAAGGATGATTTTCCATCATCACTGAATTCGACCACAGTAGTGCATTTACTATGACCTAAGTGTACTGAACCTTTCTTCCTGATACATAATTCGCCAGTGACTGGCAGCACTGACATAATCGGTGGAACTGGTGTGGCTTCGGATTCGACAGTAAGAATCATAAGGCTAACGGTGTAATTACCTAATCCATATACTTCATTTTCTAGATCAGTTCCTATTCTAATGGGAAGTCCCTCCTTATCTGGGTAACAGACATCGAGCAGGACCAGGTTCAGGTTTCCCCAAACCCAACCCCCATCGAAAACAGCAATATCGGGATCTAAAGAATTAATTATTTTAAACCATGCTCCACAGGAGCCATTGTGAGTGAACGGGTACGGAAAGAGAGGCAGAGCTCCCTTGTAATTCTGGTAGGGAGGGAGTCGGCCACATATCCAGCAATTTGTAGCATTGTTAGTTTGATGAGAATGATGTAGCATACTAATGAATGTATTGTTGCGCAGCGCGAGTCTGTAGGAAAGCTCGTGAGGAGGTAACTCACTAAAAGTGTGTTCAGCAGAGACATTGTAAGCAGATTGTTCACGCTTGAAAATAGGATAGTAGATAGGTAATAAGATGCTAGCAATAATTATTAAAATACTGATAATAAACATAATTATTAATGTCACTATGCAGTGACTACGAAGTGATTTGCAGTATGTACGTTTCTTTTCTTCTCTCTCTCTAACTCGATCTAGGGGGTACATGTCAGAAACTATTTAACCGATTCACCTAGGGGAGGACTTAAACAATTAAACTGTCTGACTTGCTAGATCGTAATTTCATGCGGTATTGTTCTTGAGGAGTCTTTTCACGTTTGGCTTCGGTAAAGTCGTTGTTATCACAGTCTTTGGTGGGGGTGGGTGTGTCTTGTTCCGGTTTCAGTCCTGGGAATGTTTTGATATGGCTTAGGTGGACCCACCCTTTTCTGCCTTCCAATTTGACTGCGGTCTTTGTAGTAAGAAGGACGGTCTTCGGAGACTTCCAGCGGGGCTCCAATGGACTTTTCCTGTCGAAATTTCGGACGAGCACAATATCCCCGGGGCGGACGTCATGCGGCTTGACATCAGTGTTGTCAGGGAAGGCTGCGGCAACCTGTGAACGACATGATTGGAGTGCAGACATCAAGGAGGCAAGGTAATCTGTCAACATATTAGAATCAACATCAGTAATCTTCCTTGGAATGGGCGTCCCCCACATATTCGGTGGTCTGCCAAAGACCACCTCGTACGGGGATAGCCCTGATCTCGAATGGGCGACCATTCTCATATAGAATAGCGCCACTGGCAGGGCGACTATCCAGTCGACCCCTTTGTCCTGACATATTTTGGCAAGGCGAATCTTTAGTGTCTGATTATGCCTCTCAACAAGGCCTGCGGCTTCTGGGTGTCGGACACAATGGAACTTCCACTGGTATCCTAATAACAAGGAAACTTCTTTCATTAAGGCAGACGAGAATGGCTGACCGTTATCTGAGTATACGACACGAGGCAAACCGTATCGTGGGAAGAATTCACGAACCAACTGTTTGGCAGTGGTCGGAGCAGTGTAATCTGGGACTGGGTATGCTTCGGTCCAGCGGGACAGAGCACAGACAACTACGAGAACATATTTAAATCCTCGACAACGGTCCATCTGGATATAATCCATCTGGAGGACTTCAAAAGGGTGATCGGGTGGATGGAATCCACCTTGCTCTACAGGGACGCTTTTACCTGGATTGAACTGACAACAGATCATGCAAGTACGCACTTTCTGTTTCGCTGCTGCTCGTAAGTGTTTATTGTACCAGAGATTTTGCAAACTGTCTAGCATTGCCTATTCTCCTAGATGGGCGGGACTATGTGCTGTATTTATCATGACTTGAACCATAGAGTCAGGGAGAAACCATATAGATTTTTCCTTCGTCATCCAACCTTGATCTGTCTGGATCCCTCCTAGTTCAATCCATTTCTTTATTTCATCTGCAGTAGCATGTGTCTGAATGTCAATAACATCTAGTGTGGGATCCCTGACTGTCATACAGTTTGTCGGATCTGTTGTCTTTGTCGTGTCAGTTGTCTGAGTGTGAGTCAGTGCTGTATGTTTTGCTGTCTGATCTGCCAGGTCGTTACCCTGGGAAACAGAATCTGTGACTTTAGTATGTGCCTTACACTTCATGACGGATATGCCTGAAGGCAGATGTATTGCTTCTAACAGTGCTTGAATGAGTGGACCATGTTGTATCTTTGTACCATGAGAGGTCAGGAAACCTCGTTCCTGCCAGAGCATGCCGAAGTCATGTACGACTCCGAATGCATAACGGGAATCAGTGTATATGTTGACATTTCTGTTCTTGGCTAGAATACAGGCTCGAGTTAGAGCGATGAGCTCTGCCGCTTGAGCAGATAATGTATCAATACGGTATGTTTCTTTAACTTCAGTTTCAGTGGTCACTGCATACGCGGCCACTAATTCTCCTGTACTTGTTCTCATGCATGAACCATCCACATAAAGTGTCAGGTCTGGATTTGTCAGTGGAACATCTGTTAAATCTCGTCTGGGCTTTGTTACTGCATTAATGATCTCTATACAATCATGTGGAGCTGGATCTGTCATAACTGTAGGTAACAGTGTTGCTGGGTTCAATATACTGCAGCGTCTGATTTCTATGTGTGGCTGGAATAGTGTCAATTCGTAACCTGTCAGTCGTGCTATAGTCAAGTGTTGAGTCTGGGTTCTGTTTAACAGAACCTCTACAGAATGTGGAACTTGTACTGTTAACTGATGACCTAAAACAATTGAGTCGCTTTGTCTGATTGCTAACGCTGTTGCTGCTACTGACTTTAAACATGCAGGGAGTGCCTGGGCTACTGAATCCAATGTACTTGAAAAATAAGCACAAGGCTTATGTGAACCTGCTTGATCTTGAGTGAGGACAGACAATGCTTTACCGTCACGTTCTGTAACAAAAAGTGTAAACGGTTTGCTGTAACATGGTGTCGCTAAAACTGGTGCTTGGCATAAAGCTTTCTTTAATTCCTCAAAGGCTTGTGTGTGTTCCTGAGTCCAAGGGAGGACAGTCGAAGTCGCTGCCTCCTGTGTCGTTAACTGGATGAGTGGTTTAGCTAGAAAGGCATATTGAGGAATCCATTGTCTGCAGTACGAGGTGAGGCCTATGAAGGCCCGCACTTCCTTTTGTGTCTGGGGTTGTGGCATGTTTACAATTAATTGAATGCGATCGGGAGTGAGCTGTCTCCCCACTTTGGACAGCAAGTGACCCAGGTACACAACTTGCTGAACACAGAATTGTAGCTTTGAAGGGGACACCTTGTGTCCCTTGTCGGCCAGAAAATGCAAAACTGTTAGTGATGCTTGTTCACATTCGGGCTCACTTCGTGCGGTGATCAGTAGATCATCGACGTACTGTAGTAAGGCGGTATTAACTGGCATTTCAATACAATCTAGTTGTCTTTTCAGTGCTTGACTATAGATGCTGGGGCTTTCTGTAAATCCTTGAGGTGCGCGTGAAAATTTGAAACTGCGTCCATTTAAACTGAATCCGAAGAGATATTGGCTCTCTGGGTCAATAGGTACACTGAAGAAAGCGTTCTTGAGATCGATTACAGTAAAGAACGTTGCTTCTGAATCTATAGCAGTTAACAGGGAGGAGATATCAGGGACCACAGGGTACTGTGGTACAATACATTTGTTCAGTTCTCGAAGGTCAATCACCAGCCGATATACTGGCGGTGCATTGCGGTCTGTACGTTTAAGAATTGGAATGATGGGTGAATTACAGATATTGGAGTCGGTCTCTACGACCACTCCCTGGGCAATAAGCTCTTCAATGATTTTCAGTAAAGCCACTACAGCATCGGGTGGTAACTTGTATTGTCTGATTCTGGGTAGAACAACTCCTGTCTTGAGTGTAACACGATATGGAGTGATGTGCATACAACCTACATCAGCTGGGCCCTTTGCCCATAAGTGATCTGGTACATTCTTCAATCTTACATCAAAGTCACGTAGAACGTAATGACCCTTGAAATCCCGTAGAAAGAGTCTGACTCCCTCCGGGGAACAGCATATGATAGCTCCTAGAGCTTTCAGTGTTTTAATTCCTAACAGATTTTCTGGACATGATTTCGTAAGTAACAAATCTGTAACTCGAGATAATGGACCCACAGCTAGTGGTACTGGTTCTGATACTTCATTTACAATAGGCTGTCCTGAAAAACCAAGGGAAACATTCTGTGAGCCTGAGAGGGGTGCCCCTGGAACTTCATTATGACTTATTGTAGTGCGACTTGCCCCTGTGTCAATTAAAAACTTTCTGTCTTTTCCTAATACGTGGCTATGTACATAAGGACCTTCTTGATCTACAGGAATTTCAATAAGAGGCAAATCACTTTCCCTCTCTAGGCTGTTTCATGTATATCGCTGATAATCTGGATATGCGGACTGGGCATACTGGTACATCTGTTGTGAGACTTGCCGTGTTGCGGCAGCGGGCTGTGTCTGAGCATGCTGTGGCTGTGGTACCGCTACTGTCTGTACTGTATGGGACTGATCATGCATAGGCTGTGTATTCTGCCTTGGCTGTTCGTTCTGTGAGGTCTGTTGATGACCCTGCTCATGTCTAGGCGGACGCGGTCTTTCTTTAGTTTTACCTGTCTCGATGTTATGTTTCAGGACTGGACATTCATGTACGTAGTGACCTGGCTGCTTGCAATAATTACATGTCCCTTTAACGGGAGCGGCAGAATGATTTGTCTGGGCCCCACCTTTTCTGTGTCCCTCGGCTGGAATCGTTTGAGCTACTAACATTTTCATCTTTGTGTCTTTCATACGTTTCTGTTCCTGATCTTGTTCTTCCCTTATTCTATTCTGGTGATATTGTAACATTTGTAACATCTGTGATGGCGTATTTGCCTGCCAAGTACTTTCAACCTTGTATACTCTATTTTTGACTAATGGTAGGGCATTCTCGACTAATTTTGTTACAAAAAGGTGTGGATATGACTCGCTACTTGTTTTTAGACCACTATTTATGATGAAACATTTCTCGAATCGTGAATAAAAGTCACTAGTATCTTCATCTTGTTTCTGTTTACAGGACGAGATTGCGTCCCAATCTTCTTTTCTTGTTGTCAATAATCTTGGCAAAACCTGTACTATTAAACCTGGTAATGCTTTAGTCAGATCCCCAAGGCCTAACCCTGGGACTCGTTTGCTTTCTTCGTCTTCTATTTCCGCCCATGCTATCTTTGACTCTCCCACCTCCCAATCTTTCTCCTTTAATTTCTCGTAAATGCCCGTGGGCAACAGTACTTTCAACATTTTCGTAATATCATCATACGTGTAATCTCCCATCAGTAACATATCTTTGAGCTCTCTGTGAAAACCTGCAGGGTCTTTATCATGGCACGGAACTAATTTCTTCATTTCTAACAGTTCTAACTTAGTCAGTGGTGTGTGAACATACACACGCTTCAAGCGTTGGTCCGTACCCATAACTGGGTGGACTTCTCGTAAGGGGTTCTGACTTTCAATGCCACCACCGCATTGCATGTGGTACGTTTTTCTTTCTGGAAGCGGGGCGGGAACATATTCGGAGCTCAGGAAGGTGTAATACTTACGGCGTTGTTCTAGAATTATTTGTATTAGTTTGGTACTAAAACCTCTCCATCTATCCATGAGTAGTGCTTCTAATGTTTCGTGTAAGGGGCCTGGATCAGAATGATGGTTTCTGAACTTGATAAGGAGGTGCTGGATCATATATACACCTGCTATTTTCTGCTCTTCCGGGGAAAGGTTCAAGAATGTCTGCACTAACGTGTCATCATTATACATGTCTGGGTTTTCGGCCCATAATACAGCTGACCGAGCTAATTCCTGTTCGTCCATAGAGTTCAGTACATGGTACCCCATTCGGTCTCGAAGCCTTTTATCAGTTTCCTGGAACTGATGTTCAGAAGAATTCGGATTTGTTAACTCAGAGAGAAAGATTCTCTTGCTTTCTGGACGGACACCCTTCCTAAGGTAGGCTCCCCTACCTACATACGCTATAGTACCTGTAGAGTTTCCTGATGCTTTTCCTGACGTTTCTTGTTCCTCTTCCTCCTCTGAGGAAGTTTTATCATTCTCTTCCTGGTGTGCTGTCAATACTGCCTTTCTTATTTTCTGGGACATACTGGCGATGCAAGTCCCTTTATCATGCTTTGCGTCTGCTATATTTTGACCCCACTTGTTTAATGCGTCTAATTCGCTTTGATCTGTCTCAGGCCTGTCTCGTTCTCTTATCACACAATTTATGAAAAATCGTAATATCTGTGCTTGAATGTCAACTTTCTGTTTATACAGGGCAGCTTTGACACTTTCGGGGTCTTTCCCTGTCTGTATGAACTTATATAGTCTGTCGAGGATCTCCTGCATACCTACATAGCATAGCAAGCTATCGGTAGCAGATCTTAATCGAAGTGATGCTAATATCATTAAATCGTTCTTTCCAGGTACTGGATCATATCTACAAACTGACATCCTTTCTTTAAATGCGTCAAGCCGGGGTGAGTGGGGAGACTGGAAAGGATTCTGCGTATCCCTTAAACGCAATCTGTGTGTCGGTGGCGGGGTCTGTAGACCCGCTGTCGCACCTCCTGAGGCGGATGCTTGAGCATTATCTCTTCGCGGAGTCTGGATCTGAACTTGAATTTGTCGTCTAGTAAGATCAGGTAGGACTGGTTTCGGTAGATCCGTTTTCAGTGGGGGAAGTGGCGGCGCTGGCGGAACAGGGGAGGTCTGTCGCGGTACCGACGGAACCGGATCTGGGGGCGTAGTGACACCCCCATCCCTGTCAGTAGGCAGGGCACGAACAGGCAGATTGGTATAAGCTGGTACTACATCCTCTAGATATGAATTTAGGAATATATCTTTAGTAGTTTTATGCATTACTTTAGTTGGGACTAATGGTGTCGGTAAATTTTTCGGTATTTCTGATTCAGTTTCAGATGTGCCATCTGCTGCAAGATACATACCATTTACAAGATTGTTTCGGGCACGGTCTACTTGTTCTGCTTTTACTCGGATTCCTTCGATAACTAATTCGTTTTCTTGGGCCTTATCTGATTCTTTAAGTCTGTCTTCTCTACGGAGTGCTTTGTCAGCACGTTTACGTGATTCCTTACGCCAAAACTCTATGGCGTCCTTCTGAGATTGTCTGGCTTTCTTTTTCCATAATGCTTCTTCTACCCTCATGATGCACTCGGCATCCCACGTTCCAGTGACAGGCCATCTGTGTCTTTCGTCTAGGTGTTTGGTGTAATCGGCCCATAAATCTAGATATAATATGGCATCTATGCCGTGTTTCTGATACATAAAATTGCCTGGAGTGTCCCTAGGGGGGATAGGAATTTCTTCCTCCAGTAACCCTTTCCTAGTTCCTATCTGTTTTAACTTGTTAAAGAACGGCATCCTGCTTACTTATTACTGAACGCTAGATTTTTATTCCCTAATACGAGTTACAGCTAATTGACACAAAAAAAAAACACAATAATACGCGTTTGAACAGTCACATTCATACCACAACATTAATCACATAACACATTGTAGACATAGATGACTACCCCCCCTATACTAGATGTACTGCTCAACAGTACGGATACACTGCTGTAACAGTGCAGAAATTCGGAATACTTGATATACTGCTAAACAGTACAGATACACTGCCTAAAAACAGTGCAGACCGGACTTGCGTACCCAAACCCGTCTAGATACGACCCAGCAATGGTACTCACCGGGAAGCACGGAAACAGAAGGCCTCGGAAAACTCGACTGGACTCGACTCAGAACTTCGGAAAACTTCGGAAAACTTCGGAAAACTTCGGAAAACTTCGGAAAACTGGTGGGCCTCTTCACACCTCGGACCTTGCTTCTTTCGGCTGGGCTCTGGTCGGGATCCTCCGCACTCCTCACCGCCTCGTCTGGGCACTGATCGCAGTCTTCGTCACCTCCGTGGGTCAGAGGGGGATGCAGGAAATCCTGCCAGTACACGTGTAGTCCGTCTAACTGATGGCAGGGGACACAGTATGCAACGCACCAACCGGCGCGTGAGGTGGGGGAGGGGTCCCTATTCGGGCGCCAAAATGACGTAAATAATTAATTTACTCTCTTAATTTCTATGCAGGTAAGTACTTAATCAATAATAACTCAATCAGAAGGAAAGAAAACAGAGTCCGTGGTGTTAGAGTTTCTAAGGGTTTTATTCCTCATAAAGGAATCAGGATATCATGTTCTGACCACCACAGGGGTGTCAGAAGGGATAGATGAGCGCGCTCAATTTTATTTACAGTACATAGCTTATATACTTGATTTACACATAGGAATCAATGTAAGAGGCGTAACAGCTGAGAGAAGACAAGATAACAGTATACACGTGGTACTAGTACATCATCAAGAGGCGTAAACTAGGCGTGAACTAGAGGTGTGTACTAGAAACGTCACTGATAGGTGACGCAAGTGGGTGGCACCAAGGGGTGGTGCTAACAGAATGTTGCAATGTCAGCAGAAATCGGAAGCTTGGATGCGCGCGCAGCTGCATGACGTGTGATTGACGGGGTGCAGGGGATTTTGACATTTACACTGACGGAAAGAGACAGAAGTCTGGCATGTCAGATCAACTTGTACTTCTATCATATCTGATATCTGATGTTTAGGAACTATACTATCGGGGCGGAAAGGTCTCTAGGGCAGAAGCTATTCTATGCTAACTGTGGATGCGTGTATGAGCGCCTAAGTGTCTACATGTGAAGCGTGGGGGCACGGGGCCTTCCATGGAAGCATGGCAACAGAGGCTATGAATTACTTGCATTTAGACAGGTCGGCCCTTTGGCTCTGCAGCTGGAGAGGATGTTTACAGAATCTAGTAGGCAGGAATGTATTCTCGGGGAGCGGAACAGATAACTCGAAGGTTATAGTCAGTCTTGGCAGAAAACAGGCTCGAGCTGAGCGCGAGGGCCGCGCTGAAAGTAGGACAGAGTTCACGAGTACAGAGGTAGCCTGGGCAGAGTCAGGAGCCACAAAAGAGGTTCAGATGGCAGGAATTCAGGGCCTACTCTGGCTAGAGCAGGAAAAATATGAAAAGTGTACTACAAAAAGACGGTGGCATAGCATACTTAGGAACGGACTATATAATCCATTCATGGTGGATCTGAAAGAGGACAAGTTAACGTTGGACGCAAATGTATTTGCGTCTTCATAGCTGGCACAGGAGGGAAGTTACACGTACTTTAAGCTGGTACATGGAGTCGGTGGGGTACGCGCTAGGGAACACATCATGACCAAAATTTAATTTTCCTCAGGTGGTACAGGATGGCCATCACTCCACCACCCAGCCCCCATATTGCCAACACTCTCCATGGTCCGCAAGCCAGATTACAAGTTATTTGTAGTTGGGCAGAAGGCATGTGCACAACATGATGCATGACTTACTGCACAACATGAGTATCTCTTTAGTTTATGAAGGTAAGTGCCAATGCCAACTACCAGTTTCAAGATGGCCTCAAACAAAGGTGCTGCCAAGAAAGTAGCCAGTGGTGAGGAGAAGAAGCAGATTTCACCACTGGCATGACAACTAGAACACTTTTTGGCAAACCTGTGCCTGCCGCAACTGTCACCGGTGAGCAAACTGACACCAGCACTCCTCCATTAACACCACCACCCCCAACCTTAGCTCAGGACCATGTCTGTCAGTGAGGCAGCCACTGCAATCATGTCGGTGCCAACGAGTAGTGACGTTGAATAGGATGTGTCCCTTTCGCAAAGTAGAACACAATCATTTCAAGAAGCAAAGCAAGTGGACTGAAGCCGCAGCCAGCAATAGAACATTTGCTTCACGCTGGAACAGAACAGGAGGTTAATCTTCCTTCTGAGCAAGAACCTCCTCTTTTAGAACCATATGCCCCCAGATCTCCAGCAAAGAAAAGGAAGGGTACAACTCCACCACTTTCCCAAAGCACCACTCCTGATGATTATGATGGGGACTTAGAGAGGATGCCAGCAGTGTCCAGGAGACAACAGGAGAGGTTAGGGGAAAAAAAAGTTTATGAATGGCTTAGACTTAAAGAAGGGGATACTGAGGAGGATGATGATGACAAGGCAGTCATGTTGGAAGGTGACACAGAGAAGTCTAACATTGTTTTTCAACCTGCTCGGAGGGATGTGGCACAGGTAGCACCACCACCAGCTCCCATATAGGCAAAGCCCTAGCTGAGACCTACACCAACCCCTACCTCACACAAAGCAGAGAGGCATTCAACAACACACCCACCTACCCCCAGCTCTGCTTCAGGATTTGACAGTGGCACAGTAAAAAAGTACACACAAGGCTATGATGGCCGAAGCACTAAAAGCTTTCAGATACTCACCCAGAGTCACAGATCTGGGTTGAATCCATCATCGTTTTTTGGCACACCTCGCCCCTTCAGTTCAGACCCATCCATATGCAAATCAGTATTGACCCTGTTCTTCATGAGAACAGTCCAGCCGGAACTGCCATGTTATATCTTTTCTGGACCGGAAACAACCATCCTGGGACCAGTTACAGGGTATTACCCCTCATCAGCCAGGCTAGCTTGAATCCAGTGGCAAAGTGAGCATGGACCCACATCTGGGCATACCCTGCCAACTTAGAGCGAACAAACGAAAAGACAAGGATATGATGGATGGAGCACTGAACCCTTGAAGAAACTCACTCCCAGTCACAGATGTGGGTTGAATTGTTCTCTCACTTTGCCACCCCAGTTCAGACCCAGCCATATGCAAATCAGCCTTGGCCCTGTTCCTCATGGGAACAGTCCAGCCCGAATAGCCAACCCAGTCCTTCCCAGTAAAAAAGTAACCCTCCCCAATTCTAGTCTTTTTCACGGTTAGCCAAGAGGGGGAGTGCATTGCAGGATGCAGCCTTTGCGGCACAAGTGTTCGTAGAGGTAAGCATGGTACACATTATGGTACTGGAGGCAAAACACACTATATAAAAAAACACCACCCAAAAGGGGGAGGAGCACCTTAAGAAAATTGCTGAGAGCGGTTGTGGTGGTGAAGAGAGCCAGGGAACATCAGCTACAAGTCCAATCATGGTGGAAGGTGAGGATGATGAGGAAGACATCTCATACAAAGCAGCCCTTTACCCAGCAATTACTCAGCAAAGTGTTGATCACACCATCAACTTGATGACAGACATGTGTGCCAGTTGTAAGGTAACTGATTGCATGTGCATCAATGCACACTGGATCTCTTTTGCGGGGTAAAAGCAAAAGATATATGCAGCTCTTGGCCCTCAAGAAAGTTTTAGGAGCGTTCAGCTGGATGCATCAGTGGCCATTTTCACCATGGAGAATTCACATATAGCTGTAGACATCTTGGAGGAATTTAACAGCAAGATGTATGAATGACTGTGACCCAGAGGTCTCAGAATTAGATTTGGTGCAATGGACAATGGCAATAACATAGTCACAGCCATGTTTGACGGAGGCTATTTCAGGGTTCTGTGTTTGAATTAACTTGGTGGGTCAAGACATAGTCAGCAACATACTGACCAAGTGCAGAAGAATCTGCACTATATAGAAGGACTTTATTGTTTATGTTTATTTAAAACTTTTACAATTTAAAAGAACAGGTACAAATAGACGTAACCGAGTATCACAAAAGTAAAACAGAATAACATTTAGACATTTAAAACATAACATGCAATAAAGCATATGACTGTCACCATTTTTAGTTAACCAAATTGGGGAGCTCGCTTATTATTTCTCTCATAAAACTGGATGAGTTGGGCTTTTACAAGTTAAACACCAGCCAGGGTCTTGCATTAGGAGGAGAAGTGTGTGTACTAGCAGCTTTAACCCTTTCCATGCTCATGAGGCTCCACACCGTCATGACCCACAGGCGGCGTGGGCTCATGATGGCGTGGAGCCTTCATGCAACTGCCGCTCGCCCGCGCTCCATCTACGCGAGATCCTGGGTGGGATCATGAAGGCTCCACACCGTCATGAACACACGCCACCCATGACTCATGACGGCATGGAGCCGTCATGAGTAAGAGAGCATCACGCCCACCCTCTAGCCCCGCCCGTGCAGCAGCCGAATTCAATAGACACCAGATCAGTTGACTGGGGTTGAGTGTTTGATTTGCTCAAACGGTCCGTCCATCATCCCCTTTGGTATCACTATTACACTGTAACAGACCTCATTAGGATTGGGTTCACCACGCATCCGCGGAACCTCAATTTCACTGATGTGGGATGAGTCAGCGAGTGCCCAGTGACTTTGAAACACTGACTGTCAGCCAGTGAGGTCAGGTGTGAATCTCACAGTGATAGGCTGTGGATCCTGCTGCAGATGCCCGCCCACCTCCGCCGCAGTTGAATTAGAAAGTTTGCATCCTCAGATGGCGGGAAACATTTTACCTGCTGATTTAACCACAAACTGATGGCCAGAGTGGTTTGTAGCTGCCCAGAAAACTTTCTTGACTGTGCATCTATGTAGTTGAGCCGAGACCCTCAATCATGCCCGGCGGCTGGCATTGCTCAGTGCTGTGGGCGTGGTCGAGTTGGGTTGCCGGAGACCAGCCAGTACTGCCTCTCGCCGGCCTGGATGCAGGAAGTACCCAGCGTACCCCAAAGGTATCATGAGTTTTATGGTCTAATGTGTTCGCACGCAGAGCCCTTGTGGCACAATACATTCCTCTTTAATTACGGGCCTGTTTCATAGCTGATCATTACATAGACACACATCACGCATCCCCGAGTGTGGGGCATAGGCCTGCAGGCCCGATTCAAGTGCTCTAAGGTGGAAAAGCATTGTCTTTTAAGCAAAACTTGAATTTTTAAAGTGACCGGACACATTTCTTTGACAGAGAGGAACGTAAAACTACAGCCTTTTACAGTAGCTGTCAACTTACATGACCCACGCATATTTACAAAACTGTGGAGCATATTACCACAGGCACAATCGCCGCGTTAGCGGGATTTTTTCCCGCTAAAGCTGCGAAAAAAAGAGCGCCCAATTAGCAAACTGTCGCTAACTACTGTTAGCAACAGTTTTCATGCGATAGCAACGAAAAAAAGATCGCCATGCACTGAAGCGAAAAATAGCGCTAATGATATGCAAGGTAGGCGTCTCCTCGCTAAATGTCACTAAAAAAGTCGCTAACATACTATCGCACTATTAGCAACTATCGCCTGGACTTGCTTAGCATCAAAAAATTGTGCGCTAAGGCCCCTTAACTGGAGATAAATAAGAACTGCTAAAACCAGTTCTAAAAATGAAAAACTGGAGATAAAAATACCATATAAACGGAGACCCAGCCCAGCCCAGCCCCGCCACAAAGCTGAGGACCTGCAGACGCCATGGAGGCAGTAATCATACAGCTTGGAGTCCCACAAAGGCCACAACCCCCACTGCCACCACCACCGCCTCCTGGACCACCACCAAGGCAGCGCTAAAGACGACGGCAGCGAATGCGCACTCGACTTGTCCTTGGAGATCTACAACCACAGGATGTCATAGCCCACTACAGGCTCAAACGGACATCTATTGACTATATACTGAACCACATAGGCCACAGGCTGACACCACCAACCGAGCGGATAACCAATATCCCCCTGCAAATAAAGCTACTGGCTGTGCTGCATTTCCTGGCCTCAGGGACATTTCAACTAACAACATCCAGAGTTGGTGGAGTCTTTCAAGATTCCTCCCAATTGTGATGGATGGCATAATCAGCCTGATACCCCAGGAACTCCACTTCCCTAACACTGTGCGGGAACAGCGCCTGGTCAAGTAGGGTTTCCACGCCATAGCTGGATTCCCACAAGTACTGGGGGCGATAGACTGCACACATATCCGATTAGTGCCACGTGAGGACAGTGCATACATATATAGAAACCAAAAGCACACTCACTCAATGAATGTGCATGCGATAGTGGACCACCGTGGACTGTTCACAAATGTCATTGCTAAGTTCCCAGGGAGTGTGCATGATTCGTACATCTACCAGCAGTCAGTAATCAACCAGCGCTTCCAGGATGGGACATATGGGAATGCAGTCCTAGTTGGTAAGTAGCAATCCAACATACCACTTGCATCAGCATCACACACATGCAAAACAGAAATGTTCCAATCTCAAAGTCACAATATCACATACAAGATGTCAAACAACATCTCCCCACACCAGAAACATTAACACCATGAACTGTGGGCACTGTAGCTAGATACATAGACCAAAATCACTGTAAGTCGTACACCCCTGCCCCCCCAGCTAAAGTTGCAAGACGTGTGAAACATGCATGTGTGTGTACCGGAGAAACATCACTCACAAACAAGCTTGTAACACAACTCCCACTGTGCATGTCTTGTGCTGGACAGGCATGATGAATACCACAGGAGAGACTGACATGTTGCCATATAGTCTGCAAGTGTAGTACTGCTCCATGACACTTACCGTCAGTGACCCAGTAGCACACTACAATGTGTGCTAAATTGCAAAGGCTGCATGGAGGACTCTGAGGCATGCGAAGCAGATGCAGACCACCTGGTACACCTCTAGGTATATGGAGACTGACTCTCAAATATGGAGCCGGGTCAGGACTGTTTCTTTATTTCATTATTCTTTTCATTGTTCACAACATAACACAGTAATACTGCAATCTACGGCAGTACATTCATAAAATACAAGAGATGCCAGTAGATAATACAGCATGGGCATGCCCAAAAATAAACCGTTCATACCTTATATTATTTCTTGCTTTCTAACATAGGTGTCGCATCAGTCACGGTTTCCAATTGACAATGGAAAGTACTCACTCATGGAAGAATGTTTGTTGTCACTTTCAGGTGATGGAGGAGAAAGGAAACTCACTAGTGGAACCCAGCTGTCCTTGGGTCTAGACGTCATTGGCAGTTCTTTGGCATAAGTTGCCAGGGTTTCTTTACAGTAAGCCGAGTCTTTCAGCCAGCACTCTATACCTGGCTTGCCCCTACTATCCCATGTAAATAAGATGCGGTGTTCCGCCAGTCGGAGGGCAATTCTGACAAACCAGCCCACCGTCCCCTTAATGTGCAGAGTATGATGAAGTAGACAAACCAGAGGCGTACACAGCAACTGCAAACCCATCATGGTGTGCAAATATCTCAATACTTCCTCCCAGTATTGATGAACAGGATTACAGCCCCAGGACAAAATTATAAGGTCTGCCCCGGATTGTTTACAGCACTTGCAGCTATCATTTCCCCAGAGACCAATTCTATGGAGCTTAACGGGGGGTGGTAGGTCTGGTGTACAAATTTAAAATGAATGATCCGCAAGTTGCCATTGGGGGTGAGGCAGCTCGTCAGCTGGCACACTTTCTCCCACTCCTCCTAAGATATAGGAGGATCCAATACAATATTACATTTGAGTAAGCTTTTGTCTGGCCCCCTGCCCATCTCCTACTGCACCTCCTTGTAAAGTTAGGTGATCAATTTCTTTCTTATGGGTAAGACTAGGAGCAACTGCAGGGCCTCTAGTGTTGGTGGTTCTGCGTGGAAGTCTGGGTAGTGATCCCGTATAGCCCGCTTTAGGTGAAAGCAGGTATAGTGAAAAAGGTGAGAGGGCTTATGTATATAGCCTAAGTCATTGTCTGTCATGTAGTGCCCTTCAGGATATAAGTCCCCATCTGGACGATGCCAACCTCCCGGAGAGACAACAAAGGACCCTTCTCCCGTGTAACGGACAGTGCTGCGTGATATGGCAATGGGAGTGCAGGTGCATATAATGGTAGTTTGATAGTCTGCTTACCGATCGCTTGCCATGCTGCTATAGTGGTGTCTATCGTGTTAATTCCTGTTTTGGGGGTATGTCTGTTCACATGTGTAAGTACGCTCCCTAGTGGGGTAGGACATGCAAACCGTCTACTATGGCTACATGAGGCGTAAAGGCATGTGGTTGTACCCAGTAGTATGCATACTGCGCTTGGGCAAAAAGGTAGTAGACAAACAAATCTTGCGCCGTTAAACCACCCTTGTAATATGGCAATGTCAGTGTTTGCCAGCTGATTTCTCGCCTGTCCTGAGCCCCAGATCAGCCTTAGCAGCAAGGTTTGTTGCTATTTAACATATTGTTGAGTCAATTTATTGGGTATATTGTCGAACAAATAGAGAAAGCGGGGGAGTACCACCATCTTAATCATGGCAATGCGATCCGCCAGGGAGAGAGGCAGGTGCGTCCACCTGTCCACCTGTTGCTGTAATACATCATGTGCGCGTCCAAAGTTTTACATGACCACAATCTCAGGGTCACGATGCACCCACACACCCAGATATGTAACCGGCTCAGTTGTCCATTCCAGCGGGTACTCCAAGGATGGCTGGGATGTGATCGTAGTTAGTGGTATAATAACCGATTTGTCCCAGTCAATCGTGAGACCGGAGAATAAGCCAAACTTGATATATTCGCAAAGGACAGGGGACAAGTACTGCTGGGGTTCCCTTACAAAGAGGACCAGGTTGTCAGTGTACATCGATATGCCGACCGGTCGGTGGTTAAAGTTAAGGGCAGCTGCGCTGTGGGTCTGATGAATTTTACATGCTAGCGCTTCAAGGACAATGGCAAAAAGAAGAGGGGGAGAGGGGACAGCCCTGTCGAGTGCCCCTCTGGACCTGGAGTGGATCAGAAGTGTGCCCTCCGACTTGCACCCTAGCAGTTGTATCTGTATATCAAATCTTGAACCATTGCAAAATAACAATAGGAAACCCCCTCATCCTAAGTACGTAAAACATATATCCCCATTCTATGGTGTCAAAAGCCTCAGCCGCGTCCAGTTGAACAGCGGCGGCAGGCAAGTCAGGATTGAGGACATGGAACATGGAGAAGATGGTGTGCAGGTTGTGGGAGGTGGTTCTGTCAGGTATGTATCCCGACTGATCCAGGAGCACAAGAAGAGGCATCAAAGGCTGTATCTTGATGGCTACTATATTCGCCAATATCTCGGCCTCTAGATTAATTAGTGATAATGGGCGGTACAAGTTGACTGAGGCGGGAGGTTTGTCTTTTTTCAGGAGCGTGATAATCATGGCCTGTCTCAGTGAGGCACCCATTGTCATGTGCTTCCGTGTACATTTACAAAAGGTATGGTGCCAGAAGGTCAGCGTATGCCTTGTAAAAATCCGCTGGCAGACCATCCTGTCCAGGCGCTTTGCAATTAGGGAGAGACAGGATGGCGTCCTTAACATCAGATTCGTCTATGGTAAGAGATAGGTATTTACTGTGCATGTCTGATAGCCATGCATAAGCAACATCCGACAGATATTCCGCCAAAACAGCCTCTTCTGCGCCCACCCGGGTGGTGTATAACGTCTTGTAATAACGCATGAATTGTTCTGTCATAGCCTGTGGGGAGAAGTGTTCAGAGCCGTCACTATCCACAATTTTTTCTATGTGCCGATGCTGCTCCCAAAACAGTAGTTTGGTAGTAAGGACTCTCCCAGGTCTGCCGACCTCCCCAAAAGCCCTGGCCACATGTCTCCTTCCTCTGTAGCGATACTCCGTTTCCACTAACTCATCGTACTCTTCAAGCACCCCCCTGATACTGGCCAGGAAGGCAAAAGAGTTTGCTGTACAATATTCTTCATAAAGTTTCTCTGATTCAGTTTCCTTCTTGACAAGTTGCCCCCTGGTGTCCTTCAGAACGCCTGCTGAAGTGCCAATACAGGCCCCCCTTATCATCACTTAAAATGCCTCCCACAGTGAAGCCTGACTATCAACCTTACCGGTGTTTTCTGCGAAGTAATGTATGATGGCAGTCCTTATTGTGTCCTTAAAGACGGGGTCTAGCAGTGACTCAGCTCGTAAACGCCATGTGAATGGACGACGAGGGTTAGCAGGAATTTGCATTCGCACAACTACAGGATGGTGAACCGACAGAGTGCAGGGCAGTGTATGTGTGCCTGTAACCGAGTTGTTTGCACTATCATCTAGCAGCCAATAGTCCAATCTGAACTAGCTGTTGTGGGCAGGTGTGACATGCATACCCTCTAGGACATGCTCATTACGCAGCCTCCGGACATCAACAAACCGCAATCCCGACATAGCCACTCGTATACATTGTGTGACCTTCCGTGTGCGCGTTCCGCAGGTTTTGATTTCTCTACCAATGGTTCCAAGTGCGTGTTTAGGCCTCCCCCATACAACTGCTGTCTCTGGCCAGGAGCGTAGGATAGATAGCATCTGTGCAAAAGGGGTGGGTTAATCAACGATTGGGCCATACATGTTGATGATGGTGAGATCAGTCATCCCCAGTGTACCCTGTACCATCGCAGAGCGCCCCTCAGTATCTATATGTGTACGCATAGGGCGGAAGGCGATACCCTTCTTGATCAGGATGAGCACCCTACGCGCATAGGACGGGTAAGATGAAGCCAGTCTAAACCCCGACCATCTACTTGTTTCCTTGGAGTCAGTGTACCTGGTCAAGTGAGTCTCCTGCAATAATGCAATTTGCACCTTCTGTCTGTCCAAATATGACAACATCTGTCTAATCTTCTTTGGTGTGTTGAGGCCACGGACGTTCCATGTCATGCATTGATATTCCTCCCCCATTATCTAACATGAAACAAGGTAGTATAGAGTAATCTCGCAGGAAGCAACACTCCCAACATGTCAGCAACATAATCAACTGTGCCTCCAGCCTTGTGCTGTCTGCCATACCCTCTGACGTACTCCACAACCCACCGCCAGCACCCACCCCCGCCCACTCCAGCAACCCAATCTTGCCAAAGACAAGTCCCCTCAACATCTCAGAACTAAAGAGCAAAAAAGTGATAGTGGGGAATACCCAGGTGGGGGACGCATTGGTGCTCTACACTCCCTGTGGCATGCCAAGGGAGGGCCCGCCTAAGGTGATCCATCAGCCCCGCATACCCACCCAACATATCATCACATTGAAGCAATGAGACATAAACATCAAGCATTCATGCGGTGTAAAATTCCTGGGCTCTGATTCTGAACATCCAGTCCCAGACTAACGACATGTACTGTGGGGTCCCAGGCTGCAAGAACACATTAGCCCTTTGCGTTTGTAGCTGGCACCAAACATAACGACCAGTAAGCAACTAAACCATGGCCTCGCCAGTTCATAGTGGAACGTGGTTACATAACATTCAACAGGACCAGGTCGCCACGTCAGGCAGACATACACAAATAAGTTGATACTTGTATAGCGCACTACTCACCCGCAATGGTCTTAAGGCACTTGTATGAATACCGCTGTGGAACCCGTCCTGGCTTTCCCTGTGAGGTGTCCACTCCTGGGCACCCCCAAGGTGGAGGCCAGGCATCCTGAGCGTTGTGAGGCCGTTGTGGAGGTTAAGAAAGCTATTGCCCAGAGTTGCAGAGTGGGACTCCATGATTGTAATAGGCACTGAGGCGAGAATTATCAGGTCCATGGAATTTTTAGCCCAAGACCCGTCGAGGCGGGGAATTGAACCCTGGTCCCAGGCTAGACCTCTGCATCAGGGTCTGCCACTCTAATCATTGAGCCACACTTCTCCACCAGGAGGGCAATAGCATAGAACAAGCCCACACCCCCAGTCAGTGGCACATAGGCAACAACCATAGTAGGCAAAGGATATACAGTAACAGCGCAGAAGCAGACAGTGTCCTTATTCTTTGTCTACATCAGATGTAGGCTCCGATGTACGCTTCCTTCTGCGAAGATGTTTTGCGTGGTCCATGGTGAGTTTCCAATTCCTGATGATTTATGCGTCGCCGTCCGCTCCGATATGCAACAGGGCAGGATACAACATGGCATACGGCACTTTGTCCTTAATAAGTAGTTGTTTGACTCCATGGAATCCCTTCCAAGCTGCTTGGACTGAAGCCGTAAAATCTTGAAAAAAGGGACAGTGTGTTGCCCTGATGATTAATGGTGCATTGCTGACGAGTGACTCGCAAGACCGTGTCTCAATCTCTAAAGTTAACAGTTTTGCGATAATGGGCCGGGGTGGAGCTCCAGGCTTCGGGTGGGGCACCTGAAATCGATGCGCACGTTCAACTGCAAACATGGGGGATAAGCATTCAGCCCCACAAATTTCGTTGAGCAGCATCTCCATAAAATCCTCTAGCCAACCCACATTTGTCGATTCTGGCAGGCCTAAAATGTGCACATTATTTCGCCTCAAATGCGCTTCAATTTCATCATTCTTAGCCTGTATGACCGCTAGCAATTGTGCAATATCATTGGCTTTGTCCGCAACCTGTTGTAGGCCGTCTTCAGCATCTGAAATGCTTTGTACAGCCTCGCCAATCCTCGCTCCCTGTTTGTCCAGTTTTGCCGACATGTGGTCCATGCCGCCGCTCAGCGCCTCCATCTACACATCCATAGATTGCAAGCTGACCTGTATGGCGCTGAGAGTCTACTCCAAGGAAGAAGGGGCCTGGGAAGCAGATTCTACTTCAGAGTCTGAGGCTGCACTCTGTGGTGCCTTGCCTCCTTTGCGCAGTTCAAACGTGAGCTTTGGCTGGTTCTTTTCAGGCTTGCCCATGGTCTCACGTGATAAACAGCCAAGCGTACCAGCCAGGTTCCGCCATGTGCTCCTTGATGCCCCCACTGCTCAGGTCAGGTGGTCGAAGGAGGGGTCTACTCATGATCTCAGAAACTCCCCCGCTTTCGTGTCTGCAGCACCCCCCAATGAGGACCAAAAAACATTGTATTTGCAGAGGCTGTGCTAGGCAGGTGAAGGAGGAATAGTCGTGCCTCCCAATTACGGAAATAAACTGATGAGTGGCTTCCCAACAGTTAGAATGGCCACCGTATGAGGAGGTTACCGTGTCAAAGAGGCGGGGAGGCAGCAGTCGGGGGGGGGGTTTAGCACTTACTGTCCACCATGGGCCAAACTCACAGCAATATCCCTGTAGCGCGTATGTTGACACGAGCGCAAGCTCGCCTACGCACGAATGCTTGGGTGTTCAAAGGCCGGGCCGGCCCAACACAGCCCACACAGGCCGCCTCATATAGCGCAGTTATCATCGGGACTGGGAGGAAGGGACGTGCGGGCGCATGCAGTACGCGCTGGTTGAAGGGAAGTGGTGATCCAGCTGGGACTCATCTCTGTTGTTAATGTGTGGGCTTCAGGTCTCCTCTGCAATGCAGGCCGCTGGGAGCTGGCAACTCGGGCCATGCACCTCCCGCAGCAGTCTCTGGGCTCACCCCGTTCATGGCGGGAGCCTTGTCTCAGGGCTACGGTATATCACAGCGCTGGCCGGTAATCCGCATAACCCTCTCCTTGCGCTTCAGGTTGGAGTGACTAGCGCGGGCGAAGTAACCGGCATGGATAGTGGCAGGCCTCTCTCCTTCACTCATTCTGCACACATATGGAATGTGGAATCATGCCATATGCCACAGTAAATCCTCTCTCTTTTGTGATTTGAGAGTCAACAAAGTGTCTGAAGCCACCAAGCAGATATCCATACAAATGACGCTCCTTCTATGAGCAGCACCTCTTTTGAACTGCCATTAACTTACACGCAGTGATTAGCCCTCCATGTAGCAACTGCCTCCATACATGAAGGTAATTATCATCTTATGAGGTCTGGCTATTGTAACAGTGTGAAGATAAGCAGAGTACCATCAGTGTATAATACAATAGCAACCACGTGCACCTACAACCATGCAGGAAAGTGATAACAATTAAAAATCAAACTGTCTGGCGTCCAATAGCTAGCCATAAGGGTTCACAAGTAGGAGTGGAGTAAATCCAGAGGAAAATCTTGCTTGTAACACAGGAACGCCCCTTGAAGTAATGAAACAACTCATCCATCTAAGCTCTAAGGTCTTGACTCCACATGACTCCAGTCACAGGAGAATCAGCCCACAATAGATGTTGGCAAATGATGCACTGAAAAGCAACACAATTCGTGCATCTTCCTGACCCACAGCTGCTCGTCATCCCAGAGGTAGACTAGGCAAGACCAAGGCAGGTTCAGTGGAGTGTGTAGTTTCTAAATAAGATTGTGACATTTGTAGCAGGCCCTTTTCAGTGCAATGGTTGCAAAGCTGTAGATACAATCACTTCTAATCACCTATCCCCCAGGAAAGGTAGTGTCAAAATGGCCCACAAACAAAGATGCAGATCATGGTCCCTGTGAGGTAACATCTCAATGTACAGACCATGTCTTGGTGACAGTAAAAGTGGACTGTACAAAATTAGAATGATTAGGAGAACAGCAATTACCTCAATGGCATGATACAGTGGCCTACCTGCATCTGAATTACTGTGTATGATGGTACCTGCAGTGAGCCTGTAATGCCAACAGTTGCTAGCTTCATAATCACATCTGTTGCTAGAGTTCAAAATGTATCCACGGTTACTCCTTTGACTGCCTTGTCCACTGTGGTTATGCAGACAATGCCCTGGTGATGCACCTGATGAAAGTCGACAGTAACCTCTTCCACTGCATCAGTCACCAAATTGAATAATCCATTACAGTGTGTAAAGTTAGTTCAAGCATCCATAAATTAATGAGTGGTTGTGGTTCCGTCCACTCATGACCAATCAAACATGCCAACGCCACCGCCACCCACGGGGTGGCATAGTCGCATATTCATGATCATGGCGGCTACTCATGTCAGAGAAAGATGCGTGCACCTACCACACTGGCTCCCAAAAGGCACCGCCACCTCCAGCACGGCACCCTATTAAGTTATTATAATTTACAGACCTTAGCATTGGATTCGGTTTTCGACATGTATGTACCTACTCATCCCGCCATGTTGCCCTGCCCACTAACACCTGCGGTCAGTAGGAATTGAGGACCCAGAATGCTTTCTCTAACTAATTAGGCCTGCCTGGCCGTGCCTCACCTGGTGGCTGCTGGTGCTGTTACTGGCCAGTAGGCGTAGCAGTAGTCACTGCTGGCAGCCGCTACTCGAGTCCAGTCCTCAACAACGTCGTCCGTCCGTCCGGCCTGGTCGGTCACGCTTGCTGCTGGCGGCTGTTGAACCATGATGACTCAGTGGAGCGCGTCCGTGCGGGTATGCTTGGTGCGTTGGTGGCAATGCAGCGAATGCGCGCGCAATCTCCAAAAATCTGCGCACGCTGCCTACTACTACTGCTCTCCGCGCACAGCCCCCAACGCCCAACTAACCAAAATCCAGCCCTGCCAAACTCAGTGTCCCACCCACGCCCCTACCCACTGGGCGACCGGCAACACTGACCCGGAGTCGCACAACATTTATTGAGAAGAACAGAAGACAGAACTTAACAAGAACTTGTAGAATCAGATTCACAGACAAACAGATTCAACATCAAACAATGACACTCTATGCCACTGCCAAGTGCCATAATAATGAGGTAAATCTTTCAAATCAATTACATCCACTAAATTCGTGTAGACCCCGCCCTGCTAATTAAGTACTGGTGCTAAGCACCGGCAAGCACCGGCACAAATTAAGCCCTGGCCTTGTGTCCCTTGTGTATGGTGTGACATACAGATTCATGGAAGCCAATGTTTTGAATATTAAGCTTGCGGAAGGACAGGTCTCGACCCAGTTGTGTGACCATAATCAAGGGTGTCATGTCATTGTTGCTGTGTCCACCATTTAAAGTTTTGTTGCCTGATTTTCACAAATGCTGACATACATGTACAAACGTTGCAGCCCTGCTCTGCAGTTCATTGGCTGTGTATCCAATGCTCTGATGGTGTGTATGACTTGCATGTTTATTTTGACCTGGCTCGGGCTGGGTGTAGACAGGTGACAAGGTGATAGCCCAAGCTGTGCATTATGCCAACTCTAAGATGTGCCCTGCATTGTGGTTCAGTGTGGTGATGACCGTGGTCAGCCTAATGTCAGACATGTCATATGTCAACATTGATAATGTATGTTGAGCACTCATGGCATGTGATTTTGAGTCCAAGACAGGAAAGAGCACATAGTACAGGTAGTGGATGGTGTTGCACCTGCTGAAGTTGATGTCGTTGGAGAAGCTAACAAGGCCACAATGGTCCATGCATGTAACGGGTAGCTAACTAGTGATTTGGTTCAGACCATGACGGGGAAAAGCATGCGTTGTGTTCTGCTGCAGGCTTGCAGAATGCTGCAGCACAGAAGGTCAAGTGTGTGTTGTGTGTTATCATGCCACCTACATAGCTAAGGAAAATAACAGTGCATTAGGTGGATCAGTGTCAGTGGCAGATGGGAGAAGAACCACACATGCAACTTATCTGCACACCAAAATGATGTTGGATGGAGTCACAGCAGAGAGCCATTATCATATGCAAACATGCACTACAGCATTCTGCAGCAACACATGGCCAACTTGAGAAACAACTTGACATCAATCCCAACACACAAATCCATGCACATCAACAACACATCCAGCAGAACCAATGACTAATTCCGCTTTCCCTTAAATGTCACAGGGGACCAAGGATATGCTCTGGGACCAAGGATGATGACACCAGTACTAAACCCCACCACCCCAGGCCAGAGGCAGTACAATGCGGCACACATACGCACAGGGTCCATTGTTGAGCGGACATTTGGTGTCCTAAAGTCCGGTGTTTGGATATCTCAGTGGCAGCCTGCTGCACAGACCAGAAATGGTGAATAAAATCATCCTGGCATGTTGTGTGTTGCACAACATATGTGTCCGTACCAAAGCACCATGGATCCAAGTGCCAGAACCACCTGATGAAGATGAGGAAGAAGAAGAGGCTGGTCCTGTACACCCCACACCAAATGCTGCTGGACTTGCACGGAGGAACCGCATCATTAACAATTATTTCCACTGAGTCAGTCACGTGGTGTCAGTAAAATAAAATGTTACAAAAACATCCCATGTCTATGTGTTACTGTCTGCCACAGGCACTGTACCCATTAAACAGTTACGTGTCCCAACAAGTGGTTAGAGAAAACAATAATCCATGGAGGTTGGGAATGTGTACACAGTACAGAAATGCCCAGCATTGTGTAAAATGTATGACACCATACTTGTCAGGGTGGTACGTAGGCTACACTATGTCAAACGGTTGTGTCACATGCTTCAAATACAAGCAAACTAGGGTGCTGTTTGTGATGAGGATGAGATTCCTATTCTGACGACATTGCCCCAATCCAGGTATAATGGAGTGTGTATGTTGTGTGATTCCCGAAAATTAGGAGTGTGTCAAATGGTGTAAATGATGCCAACAGTGCATGCAACATCCCAACATACAATGGTGCCAATCATCCAGACACTTGTCCAAAATATGTCTGTCTTTGCGGCCGTAAACTGTCCCTAAAGATGTGAACAATGGTCCTGATAATCTGCCAATTACAATTCCTATGGAAGCATGCACAAGATGTGCAGGATATATAACCAGGGCACGTATACGAAACATACTCTGCATATTACCAAGCACATTGTTGCGGTATAATTGCAATTTAATATCTGCACAGATGGCCATACTGTCAATGAGGTTCCTGAACATATGCCTCAAAGATGCATGTGTGGAATAGGGTAAGAGCTGCAAAGAGGGCATGTAAAGCCAGGAAATATGGAAATGGGCCGTGAAATGTGGCACCATATGAAGATGGAAATGGGCCTTAAAATTTGACCACTTAAAAATGTAGGGGACAAATACGAGTGACACGTAGATGTGGCGTCTAATGTGGGTACAACATGTATCTGTCTGGCACAAGACATCAGCCAGGAAACAACTACCACCTACAGATCAACAAGGGCAAACATCACTATGCTGACCAGCTACTTGGCAGAACCAATGTACCACAACCATCACCAAGACATGCAAAACAGCAACATCCTAAAAAAAACATGGCTGGGTGAAGACACCTCCCACAGCGGGACAGACAAGTATATCTGGATACACACTGACCCCTGGCTCATTCATAGCTACCAGTGAGACACATCTGCCATTCCATATCAACCACTACGTAACATTGTAACATCAACATCTGACAATACACATGCAAGTACACACACCTCGAAGTTTACATAAAGTGATGGCCCTATGTCACGTGTCCACCATGGGTGAGTAGCACATGTAAGACGAAGAAATCATAACGTATGGACCTCTTCTGAGCAATGGCAACATGATGTGGCATGTGTGGTGGCTAAGTGTACAAATAGTACAGGCGTGCTTGGCCTAAGGCGCTGCCGGGAGCTACCTTCCTACTTGCACATACACATGTAGTATGCTGAGTTGCTGCCCATGTTGGTGAGTGGTGGCACAACTACACACCTGCTGCAGCCCTTAGCCCAATTCAAAGGCAATTAAAGGCATGCTCATTGCACCTCAGAGCCACGGACTCATGAATCACAGACTACACACATAACAGATGTAAGGCACAGGCCAGGTGAGGGCAGGGATTAGCCCAGCCACCTGGGCTGTAGCAAGTGGTGCAGTTACAAGTACCATGCCACTGGGAGGAGGACTAGGGACACAATGCACAGGTGATTGCAAAGTTTGCCACGGACATTAGATCCACAGGACAGGAACATTGTAGCTACTTGGACCCTGACGCCAACCCTTGGTGTGCCTGTGTGGTCCGGCAGAATGGTACATAATCACAGGAGGATGACCCAGATGGTCACACACTACATCCTGTACCAGAACACTTAGCTCACAGATTTCTGAAAGAGAGAGCCAGATAGGCTACGGTGTACTCAAAGAGTCCGGCAGAAAAAATGTTGATAGGTGAAAGTGGGGACGCAGACATAGGATAAGCTTGTGGTGCGTCACGATAACTCACAGTGCATCTGGACATCCCTGATGGCCTTCCCACAACACCAGACACCCCTGATCCCTCCTGAGCCTACCATGTCTGATCATGGCCACTCTGGACCTAGTGTTCTGCGCAGGGAAACAACTGAAGGTCCGTTTTGATCATGCATGCTGGTGTGGTGCGGTTGTGTCTCTGCTGGCCCAGATGCTTCACACAGTCTCAACTTAGCCCCACTTCCACCTACTATGCTCCCCTATGCTGTGTGGACTAGCTATTACTGCGTCTATGTCCCTGCACTCACCAACTGCTATGCCTCTGGCGTGGGGGCATAAGTGTGACGGTGAGTACTCGATGTGTGAGAAAGATTGATAGGTGTGTTTCCAGACGCTCAGTACCTGTGACATACTTACAATACACAACAAGTTACATTGAATGGACACTTTGCCACTTTGATTCAAGCAAGCCGGGCTGAAGACGGCTGGAATGCCGGAAACCGGTCCCCGGAAGCTTGTTTCCGGTCCAGGGAAGACATGGCTTGGCAGTTCGGGCTGGACTGTTCCCATGAGGCACAGGGTCAGAATGATTTGCATATACCCATGTCTGAACTGGGGTGGCAGAGTGGGCTAAAGAACGGTGATGGATTAAACCCAGATCTTTTGACTGGGTGTGAGTGTTTGATTGATTCAGATGCTCCGCCCATCACCACCCCCTTTTGTACCACTTATCTGAAACAGCATTTGCACAATTCATCCTCCCACACACCAATGCTGGTCAAACACGGAGCCTATTTCACACTTTACAATATTCCTGACTGGCATTGATCCAAGCGCTGATGCTTAATGTTGCAAGGTACTCAAGGCCATAGCGGACATCACAGGATTGCAGCAGGACCACCTGGCTCTACCATGAGCCCACAGGACAAGATCTGCCACATTCATTTCTCCAAAGCTCCACAGGCATCTCAATACTATCACTATGTGCCCAATGTCACTCCACAAAGGTGCAGCTACATTGCCCATGAAGCAGCTCTTGTGCACAACTTGCGTGGCACACCTGTAATATTCTGGTCTTCTCCTTCTCTGCTGCTCAGCCTGTATGTGTGATGTCATTAGAATGTTCGTGTATGCATGGTTTGAATGTGTGGTCAGTTTGAGTGAGTGGGGCTGAGCAGCTGGATGCTGCTCCCGGTGGGGCCTTCCTTACTACCAACTTATAATTAATAAACCAACTAAAGAATACCTACTATTATTGGATCTACTTATTTTAAAATATTCATTTAACATTGTAACAATGGCGACGAGGGAGAAAGAACTACGTGTGCAGGAACTACATTTGGAACTTGAAACATAGAACTACAAAGATGATTGCAAATTAACTCTAAAAAAATCTTTAAGAAGACTAACAACGCTTTTGATGCCCCACCGGTGTCATGTTACATCTGACAGCCTACTGAAGACATCCTTTTTAAAGGTATGTTTCGAGTGTTGGACTTTGTGTGCCCTATTTGTTTTAAACTTGCTGATTTATTATCGAGGCCGTCGGTATTTCAGAGTTAGAACGAGCCTCAGTGTGAAACATTGCGTGGCTGGTATGCCTGGAAACCTTTCAGCAGTTTGTGTGAGGCGGCAACTTTAAACATGTTGGAAAGATTGAAAGATTTATTGCTTTAATCGGGGGCCAACATCGAGCCCCGGAGTGCTGACCACTGGTTTAGTGAAAAGTTTGACCTTGCACTCTGTTGCCGTATGTAAGATAATGGATTTTGCTCACCGTCTTCTCCAACTGGCGTTTGGTTCAGCTGAGGACCTGCTTCTTTGCCAGCTGTGTGTTGACTGATGACGCAAAAGAATGTCACCACGATATCGGTGATTCTGTGGAGTGCGTCGTCATCTATGAACACACCGCGCCTCTCCTCAGGTCACGTCAGCGCCACGAAGGGTTAAGCATTGTTGACTGTCACGTCAGCGTCATGATGCATCGAGATTACGCATGATTGACTGAGTCTTTCCTTCTTTGTGCTCCTGTCTCCTCAGTTTCATCGAGCTGATTTGCCAAGTCTTCTTCATGTGAAAGGTACTGTTTTATTTGACATTTTGACCGAGATGCCACAGATCGCTCACCGAAGCTGTTTTCATCGGAAACTTCCAACATTACGTACTGCATTGTTCAATTCTGTTCCATGTGCACCATCTAGTGTCTATTTTTCATCATAGCAAGACTACATGAAAATATTATCCATGCGATTTAGACACTCTGGATTGAATTCTGTGAATGTCATTTACCTGACTTGCTGGAGAAGTGGAGCTGTTTAACGTGACAACGGTGACTACTTTTATTGTTTTAGTTTCTTGTTTTGAATTATTTGCTAATCACATGTGTACTTGTGATGATATGTTTACGCTTCTTTACATGTTATGTTCAGAGAGACTGATTTGATTTACTGTTACTACATAAACTGTTTATATGCTGAGATCTTTGTTAATGTGCTCCTTTACTGTCGTTTTAATAGATTAATTTACGTTTACTGAATTTAGATACTTATGTACTGAAATGTTCATTTAACATTGTAACAACACCCTTGTGTACTACATGGACCAGCAGTCATGGCATGCATATCCTCTACTGTCTTGTGTCACAATCCATGTGAACTCACACATACTGGTTTTTTGAATGTGTCACGATCACTGACTCCATGACGACCCAGACTGCCCTCTCACTCCCAAACTGTGCTCCCACACATTTCACATATGTTGGTATGTATCTTCAGGCTGGGATGTTTCACCGTGTGGCGACTGCCCATTTGCAACTGTCTGTCAGCTGAGAACTTTACAAGAACCAGTCAAGAGAGTTGCATATCCTTGGTCCATAATGCGGTGCGTTGCACACACATCTCTGTCATTGTGTGAATCTTGCCTTCAGACAAGTTTTGTGGACTGACTGTAGTACATTAGCCAGCTTCTGTTCACTTATTTGTTTGGAACTGTATGCATTGCCATCTAACATCAGTAGAAGTCCAAAGTACAAACTTTCACTGCCACGGTAGTCAACACTGTGACCACAATTAATCATTTCAACCTATAGAGGCACATGTGCTCCTAATTGAACACACTCTTCACCTACTATGACTTCCCTCAAAAAGGGGGGCATGGAATGTCTGGGGCATACACACTGCATCATGTGGCTAGTACATTGACTCCTATCACAACCAACTCCATATAGAGCTAGCGCAGCTACATGATATTCATTTGTTGGAATTCAGAAATGCCACATATACATCGTCGTTGTCTGTGACAGTGTGATGCCACGGAATACTCAGTGTATGCAGGAGTGGAACAAATATGGAATCAGACTGGGGGTACCCTTTCAAATTGTGGATGTCAATATAGAGGTCAACCACTGGTATGTAGCAGTGCATGGCATACTAGACATGAGGATAGTAGTACTAGCCTTGCTGCATCCAAACACGGAACAGGGGGCGTCCTCCTATCACATTTAGCAAATACATGCTCACTGGCATGTCCCAATAGATGACCTTACCTGATGGGCCATTAAAATTGTGACAATGTTATAGCCTTACATTGGTGCAATGGTGGCACCAAATGTTTACACCTATCTACATAATTTGTCACCATCTCTGGATCTGTCTCAACATGTAGACTGCTCGTATTTACATTGGTGTACATTCGTAAGGTATCAGTCTCCAGACCCTTATTTGCAAGTTTGTACCTTTGCAACATTTGACCAAAAAACACATATGCGAACTAAAAAATATTTATTTACAATATATACACATGTGGTGAGCATATAAGGCTAGTGCAGAGGGTGCCCGTTGGCAGGCCAGACAGAGACCATTGATGTCATCAGGTCCAAGGGAAAAGGCATAGTTCAGTCCACTGGCTGGTTGAAGTGGCAAGGAATGGGGTGATATGGCAGTCCATGGGGGGGTCCAAGGATGTTCCAGGGGACAGTGAGAGTGAGTGCAAGAAGTTCATGTGTGGCACGATTCAGAGCGCAGCAAGACACAAGAAACTGGAGCTTTGGCACAGAGGGATACTACCGCTTCCTCCTCAGCAGCAATGCCCTGTCATCCTCATCTCCATCATCTTCAGTGTCTTGTGCCTCACAGGTGTCAGTAGGTGTTGTGGCTGCAGCCATGAGAGGCACTGACACCCCTGGTGTTGGAGCTGAGGATGTGTAGGCCGCTGCAGCATCCATCTGCACCAAACCCTGTGGCAGCAATGAGCCAACAAGAAGGTGCAGGGCATTTTAAATCCCAGCAACCTGGTGCATGTGTTCAGCCCTGGCAGACAAATCTTGGGCCTGCATGCTCTCCATGATCTTTCGGATGTTGTCCAGATCCTTGCTGACATTGCTGGAACCACCCTGAGCAGACAATGTCTGTTGCCTCTGGATCAATGTCAGCCGTGGACTGCTGGAGAGCATGAAAGGGGCTGTGGGTGTCTGTAAGTGCCTTCATGCAGTCCCTAATGGGACTGAGACACCCACGTAGGCCCGCAATTTTGGCTGCCATTTGCTGAAACCCCACCGGCACCCTATCCCCCAACTGTTCCTGGAGCTCAATGATCCTCTGTTGGAATGCACGGCTGGTGGGATATGGCCCCTGGGAATTAGCTGGGGTGGTAGGTGCCTGCTGCTCGTTGGTGTGAGCATGGGGTGGGGTATGCCAAGGGCTGCTAGGTTGCCCTGCACCGGAGGCTTGGGAGGCAATGTCATTGAGCAGGAGTTGCAGGCTGTCGATGTCGATGGTAGCATACACGTCCGTGTCATCAGTGGGTGCCAGGCCAGGATGCTCTTCAGGAGGGGCTGTCTCACCCTATGAAATGTGATATGGGAGATTAATTACATCACTGTTTGTCAGAAACAATCATGCATTTGTTCATTACACTTTGATACAGCAGGACAATGTCAGTTGTGAGGAAAGGACTTGTGCTTGACAAATGGTGAAAGATCTGAGGAGATTGCACATGAGAAGTAGTAGTGGTACATGGTGGTCTCACAGTGCCCTATTTGCAAGAAGACATACCAAAATGGCTCTGTTTTAGCACAAGGCAATTGCCTTTTGAGTGGAGAGTATGTTAACACCATGCTTGATTATTTGCCCTGTGATGTAAATTGCCACTGGCAATCTCGCAGCCCTTGTGAGACATCGTCTCATATGCTCATCCATCCACACAATACTGTCACTAACCTCACCTCCCCCTTAGTGGGTGGCTCTTCTTAGTTCCGCTTTAGGTTAATGCTGTATGGCAAATGGATTACAGACACTTATCCCGACGCACAAGCCACATCCTTAGTGTGGACTGAGTAATGGAAGGCTGATACATGTCCTGGTGTGATGGGGTCTTACTGCAAGGCTACCAACCATTATAACTTCAGTATTACACTAGGGGAGTTGCTCTGTGTCCAGCTAGCCACAATGCCTATGCCATGGTTGCCTGCATAACGTAATGGCGTACTACATGTCTCCTATGGCCCACACTGTCCGACAATAAGGTGCAGAATTCAGATAACTGTTGCCTCCCTGCATATCTGCACGGATGCCACAGTTATTGTGCACAACGCCGCAGCCAGCATGGATGTGATGCATATACAATGTTTTGCAAACTGGCCCAGAAACGAAAATTATGTGTGGACCATCTATGCGGTAAATGTGTAGCATTGCTGGAGTGTGTTTGCAAGTGCAATGCAGCCAGCCGCTGCCGCAAGTTGGAGTACCTGCAGGGTGTTGACATGTGCAGGTTGGGGGGGTAGTAATGACCGGTTACTCAATGTTAATAGTCATCACTCCCAGTCATAGCCCTCCACGTCCCAGTCCCTACTAATGTGCAGATAGCAAATCCAGATTTAGCTTCACACAGTAGCAAAACAGACTAAAGCAGCAAAAGCAGCAAGTTACACAACCCGAGCATAAACCAACACTGCGTACCCAAACCCAGGAGACACTGTCCCACATATCACCCTATGACCACATGACATAAAAGCGTGTGGGGAACACCCAGCAGCATCCATGCAGAACATGGCCAGGGAATCCCCCCAGAAGCAAGCCCAATGAGCAGCCACACCCAACGCAAGCAACCTCATACTGACCCATGTGCCACCACACCACAAGGACAAAAGCAGGCCCCACAGCCAACACAGCCACTGATGGAGAGTAGCCACAGAAGACCACAGATAATGACCAGCAAGCCCAAAGGAAACAAAAAGGGATAACCACCCTATGAAAAAGACACAGCAGGAAGGAGGCACACCTCCAGAGGCTGCACACCCGCCAAACAGAGCAGCTGCAGATATACCTCAGAAAGAGGAACACAACAGACAAATAGTAGAACCTGAAACTCAAACAAGGAGCAAAGGAAGAAAAGAACTGCTCCAGGAGGAAATAATTCCAGGACCATCTGGACACCAAGGGGCTCACCTGCTCAACGCACAAACCGCAAAAGGCCCATACGGCCACATACAGAGCTCACAGGGAGGACACAGCCCGACCCTAGTTGAAGCCTAACACCAAGAAATCTAAAACACTTTCCAAGGATTTCAATGCAGACACATCCTGTGTTGGACAGCAATCCAGGAAAGAATACCACATGACTGGCATAGGACCGGAGAGGCGAAGGGCTACCGAATACAAACTCAGCCACAGAAGGAGAACAGCCCAAAGCAAGGAGGTCCAGACACACCACAGCCACCCCACAAGCAGACCAGACACCCCGAGACAGATGTGAAACAACAAGAGACCTCCGGTTATTAGCAGCAAGGCCCCACTGCCAACCACAATAGAGGGAGCCAAAACCACCCAGACCAAACTGGAGGCATCCCCAGAAAGGAGGCTCGACCCAGTCCAACCCGCATCAGGATCCGCAAATCCAGCGCAATTGGTGGGAAAGCACACAGATGGCATTACACACCACCATCACACAGTATGACCGGAACATCAAGAACCTCAGGAGGATCAAAGGCAGAAACAGGCTAGGCCAAACGAAGCAACCATGGGATATACAGAAGGCATAGGCAGCAATCAAACACTAGACCAGTGGGAGCCAGCGCCACCAGAGGCACAAGACATGAGCAATAGCACCCTGGTAAAAATTAAAGCACCACATGACTCCAAAACCGCCCTGGGATACTGCGAAAAAAGGGGCAGGACATGAACCTTTGTCTTGTGTGAGCCTGCGCCAGCAGAGGCACAAGACACCCCATAGAGCAATAGCTCCTAGGTAAAACAACACACTCAAAACCAAAGACCATCACAGAACCAACCGCTCTTGGGACCCAAAAGGAACGCCCCGCATGATGATCAAAATAACAGGCATCAGGACAAACCCACCGCCAATGGCCAGCCAAAATAAACTTGAACCTAAAGCCCCAATGCAATACACGCCAGGGGAAACAAGAGCCTACAGGTCCAATGAACAAACACCACTGCCGCAGACAACAGCTGCTGAACGTGGAGGCGCCGGGGAGTAGAGGCAGACTGAGCCCCCAACCACCACCTTTGTCATCGCAGCAGAGCCAGTCTGCGGTGAAACAACAGGAATACCTCTCCAAACGATGCACCAAAACCCCACAACAAACAGTATCAACTGAGTGATGTCAAGAATGGAAGTCTCCAAGTTTAGGATCCACCAAAACCAATTCAGGAGACAGCAAAGACCCAATGAAAGTGTCAGAGCTGGACAGAAAGAAGATGAAGAATCAACCAACCATTCAAGGGAGGGAACACCAGGAACCTCCTAGCAGGCAACAAAACCAACAAGGGAGCTAACACGTCATCAAACTCGCCAGGAGACTTAGACCATCCAAAAGGCAGCACCAAAAACCGGTTATGAATGACTTATATACCAAACATAGGAACCACCATCAAGTCTTGGGAACTGGCATATGGAAGCAGGTGTCCCAAAGAACCAGAGAAGCCAGGAAAGCCCCACCAACATGAAGGGAAGAAGCAAGCAAAGAGACACCATCATGAAGGAATGATGAGGGAGAGGCAGGTGTAAAACCTCCAGGGGCAGGACCACAGAATAAGAGTGAACAGCACCCACGGACACCACCAGGCACCGAGATGACACACCAGTGAGCAGGGATTAACCATCACCACAGCCAGAATAGAACAGCAAACCACCCTAATGGAAACCCCACCACCAGTGCCCGGGGAAATACAGGTTTGGCCTTCCGCTCCCCCTGTAGCATATCACCACAGAGTTAAAGGAATGTGTAGGCCTACAAACACCATAAACTTGAATATGCCGAAAACGTCTACAGACTTCCCACTTCACAAGGGCCTAGGAAACCCCAAACCAGCTCAAACACACAGCTGAAACAATTGAAAGCCTGCCCCCAGGTATCTTTCTAAACCGTGTCCCGAGCCACGTCAGCAACGGTATCCTGTACATGACACTAGTGAAGGAGCAGAGACAGACCCAAAAAGACCCACCACCTCCATACCAAGGGAGCACACTCACACCCAAAACACTCATATCCATGCTGTGAAGAGAACAGAGAGACCAGTGCCCCACAAAGCACCCCAGACCAAGCAATGCAAGACCATAAGTGTAACCAGGGAACGCCTAACCACAAATGAACAACAGGCTGGCACACCAGGGACAAAAACACCATAAAAAATAATAAATTCAAAGGCCCCAATCGGAATGACCCCGATGGATCCCAGAAGTACCAGCCACAGGAACCAGCCCATGATTTGGAATGCATATAATTTGGATGTGAGTCAGAGACATCAACGACAAGGCCACTGAGTCACCTCTTGCAGGAATTACACATGAAAGAAAACTGATTCAAACCACTGGAAAGCCCCCACCAGGGCACCCCCCCCATGTGATGGAAAAGTAAAACGTGCTACCAAAAGCAAAGGCAGACCACTTACAAATGTGCGCACACACAGCACTAGATAAATGACAGGGACATTGAATATAAAAGCATGAGCTCAAACTGACCCATAAGCCACGTTAGGAACCAGGGACCAATCAAATCACCAGTCAAACGCTCCCGCAACTGCGCCCCGTGGCAGGGTAAAGAGACCCAGGTGAAACCAGGGCTACTCAGCCTTGGTATACAGCTCCCCGCCATTCCGAAGCACTGACCCCGAGCATGAAGCACCAGGCGCAGACCAAGAAGAAACAGCATGATTACATTTTAAAATGCCTCAAAATGAGATGAGCACCGAGCCCCTCACAAACACCTCCAAGGAGGAGGCAAACTGCCACACCAACGGCGTGCATATTAGCCAGCTGCGCCATAACACCACCCCTCCCTCCCCAGGTGTTCCCGCTAGAGCAGGGTCCGAACACAGTTGAGGGGAGGCAGCAGCAGGGAGTCACCACCCCACACCAGGCAGTCCAGGAACCCCAACCCCTTGGTCCTGCTAAAGTAGGGACTCTAATGCACATGTAACAACAGGTACATCAGGGGATCATACGGACACCTAGCAGAACGTTTCACACTCACCCAAATGGAGGCACAGGTCCAGCACCCCTCCACGACAAAGTTGCCAGGAATGTTTTATGCAGAAATGACATTCTGAATGTGGATGGGAGTGTTGCAGGGTTATATGCCTCCGGGTGTGTGTGTGGGCTGGAGGGATGGGATGGCTTATGAGTTGATTGGGAGTTACTGGTGGGAGTAGCTATGCTCATTAGTAAGGACTGTGACGTTGAGGCCTGACGAGGAGGTAATGTATGGATTAAGGAGTCATGCAGGTAAGTGAACATTATAACATTGTAAATACTATTTTTGTAGGGCGCACAGTATCGCATTTGTGGATGCAGTGAACTCAAAACACATTTGAGTCATTCATTTAGAAGTGTTCATACCTGGGAGGCCCCATGAGCCATACATTACTTACCCCCCAGCTAACCCCTCCCCCTCCACCCGTCTCTGCCCTGAAGGTACTCCCACAGCTGCTTGCGGATGAACACAGGACTTGATCTTGGGTGCCCTTTCCTTCCAATGCTGCATGAAGCCTCACGCCTGCTCAAAGCAAGTGCAGGGATAGGACGCAGCATTGGCCCAAGAGTGAGTGGCTGGTATCTATCAAAATGAAATCAGCCATTGGATTGATGCGTAGCACCACCAGAACACTAACTCATGTGCATGACTGCTGCCCCTGGTGCCAGCCCTTTGTGATGTTACATATCTTTATGAGGCAGGACCTTGAGGATAGTCCGCAGCATTGGGCATCCTTTGCACCACATCTGCTGCACAAGGTTTGCGCCACAGCTGCCGCACAAAATGTGCCGCAGACGCAGACTTTAAGAGGCACAAGGAACTTGTAAATCAGCACCTTGATGTATGGTTTGTGGTGTTCTGATCTCCCCTAATCTGTGTTGCCTTTCAACGTCTGCATGCTGCTGTTTCACGTAACACACAATGTATCAAATGTAGAGGCAGAACATAAATATTCACTATTAACATCAATTAAAAATGTTTTTGAAGTGATTCCTTGAACGTCCAGGCATACTTTTCCACATTACCATGATGATACAGCATTTTAGCATTCAGTTTAAATATTGGTCCCTTTGCGACCTATTAGCGAGTATTTTTTCATCGCAAATCTGAAAAACGGGCCGCATTGCCATCACATTTGTATATGTATACCTTTCTACGTATTTCTGTAATGATTTTGCTCTCTAACGCTAAACATTGTCACTAACTCTCAATTTCTTTGCAGCTTACACACAGGAAGTGATGTATTACTGCTTCCTGTCACATGGGTGTTGTATTTACTTTCACTTTGTATTTTCAGCACATTGCTGGTGTTTGTGCTGAGAGGAGAAGGTGTATGGTGGTTGCTGTGGTTTGATTTGGATTTTGAGAGTGGTGCTGCGTGCTGTGTCCTGTCTGAAGTGTCTGTTTGGTGTCTATGTTGTATTTTAAACTGTTTGTGTGTCTACTGTCCTCTGTTTTGTTGAGTTTGTTTTGGGGTTAGTTAGTTTTTTTATATATAGCAAGTTAAGTGGGTTATAATTTATTAGTTTTAAGTGGGTTACGGGGGTCAGGGAGATGCCTGATGGTGAAAGGTCAGGGAGGATGAGTGAGCAGTCATTGTGGGGGGTTTTGTGGTCTATTAAGTTTTACCTACCATCAATGTTGGAGGCTGGGGGGCGGATCCTGCAGGTGTATGCTGTGGGTGTACGTAAGGTGCGCTGGGGTCTCCTGTGTGTCACTTGCATAAACATTACTATATGATGGTGAATGATCACTTGGCAGTAAGGGTGGCAAGGCACAGAGGATGTTAGCATGTATAAGTCCATCACGGGTGTAGTCTGTCAAAGAGATGTGAGCAGAGACTGTGTGCTGGATGCCGTGTGTGTGTCCAGTATGTGTAACTGTACATATCGGAGCAGAGCCAGTGTGTGTGTGACCTATGTGCAGGAAAGTTCACAGTGTGACATTCGCTCAAATCCATGAGCAGCAGGAATGTATCTACATGGAATCACTGACATAAAATCGAGGGACAGAATATCGACCATCAAGAATATCGTTGAAAAAATATCGAAAGACAAAATATCAAGTATCTATCTACAAACAGGTAAGTAAAAAAATATTGAGTTAAAAATATCGTTTACTAAAATGTAGTTTTTAAAAATATCGAAGTTACTAAAAACAATGTTAAATTAAATTAATATTTAAAATTAATTACTAAAATATACTTAAAAATACTTACATTAACTTATAATAATTAAATAATTAATGAAAGTTAAAAAAAAACATTTTAATTCATATTTGTTAAAACATATATATATAGTAACAAAATATAATTAAATAATAGCCAATATTATTAACGTACAATAACAAAAGTGTAAAAATTACTATTCCCACTCCAAAGAGTGCAACAGTAGGGAAAGCGTTGGATAGCGTAGGGGTTAAAATTACTATTCCCACTCCAGTGGGTGCAACAATAGGGAAAGAGTTGGATAGCGTAGGGGTTAAATTTACTATTTCCACTCCAGCGGGTGCAACAGTAGGGAAAGCGTTATATAGCGTAAGGGTAAAAATTACTATTCCCACTCCAAAGAGTGCAACAGTAGGGAAAGCATTGGATAGCGTAGGGGTAAAAATTACTATTCTCACTCCAAAGAGTGCAACAGTAGGGAAAGCGTTGGATAGCGTAGGGGTTAAAATTACTATTCCCACTCCAGTGGGTGCAACAGTAGGGAAAGCGTTGGATAGCATAGGGGTACAAATTACTATTCCCACTCCAGTGGGTGCAACAGTATGGAAAGCGTTGGATAGCGTAGGGGTTACAATTACTATTCCCACTCCAAAGAGTGCAACAGTAGGGAAAGCGTTGGATAGCGTAGGGGTACAAATTACTATTCCCACTCCAGTGGGTGCAACAGTAGGGAAAGCGTTGGATAGCATAGGAGTTAAAATTACTATTCCCACTCCAAAGAGTGCAACAGTATGGAAAGCGTTGGATAGCATGGGGGTTAAAATTACTATTCCCACTCCAAAGAGTGCAACAGTAGGAAAAGCGTTGGCTAGCGTAGGGGTTAAAATTACTATTCCCACTCCAGAGAATACAACATTAGGGAAAGTAAATACTTCATATATTATTTCAAAATTTTTAAATGAATATCTATTAATAATTAATTAAAAATAATTAAAAAATGTCTATAATATAATCATTAATATATTAAAATTACTAATTAACAATAATTATTTCAATACCTATTAAAACAAATTAATTAAAAATGAAAAAATAATTATTCAATAATTAAAAATTATTTAATAATTATTTCCAATTAAATAAAATTAAATACATTTAATTATTTAATAATTATTAATAAATCACTTCCCACCCTATACCCCTATAAACCCACAACCCGCTACAGAAAATAAATTATTAAAATTAACATAATTAACAATTAATCAATTAAATTAAATTAATTGGCAAATAAAAATGTTATAATTACACATAAATATTCAATTAATAATTCATTCTAAATAAATACCAATAAATAATTTTACATATTTAATTAATTACAATTTTATTACTTCCCACCCAATTCCCCTATAAACCCACAACCCGCTTCAGAAAATAAATTAGTAAAATTTACATAATTACAAATTAATCAATAAATTAAAATTAAATACCAATTAAAATGTAATTAATTAACAAATATAAATTAATTTACAATTAATTAAAAATTACTATCAATAAATAAATGTACATATTTAATTATTTATAATTAAATTACTTCCCACCCTATTCCCCTATAAACCCACAACCCGCTACAGAATTAAATTACGCAATAATTATAAAAACAAAATTCATTAATTAAAATTAATTATAACATAAATACACACTTTTCACACATATTATAACATAAAAATACACTATAAAAAATTTGATATTATTAAACAATTGATATTTTTAACTATCTATATTATATACTTCAATATTTTAACTTTCTATATTTTTAACAGTTGATATTGCATCACTTACCTTAAAAACGATATTTTGGTTATCTTTATTCTGTCCTGTCGATATTTTGTCCAGTCTATATTTACAACTCAATAATATGTCCAATCAATATTTTGGACTCGATATTATGTCTGTGCACCATCTACATGGCCCCTGTACATGGTTCTTGTGTAGAAACATCCCTGCCAGGTGATAATGCAATGCGGGAGTTTTACAGCTCCAGAGTGTTTTACATCCCAAAGGACTGCGTATCAGCCTCTTACTAAATGCATAGTTACGATCATACGCTTTGAAATTGCAAGACACAACTGTTATGTGCATGTATGGCTGCAGTAATGTTATGTTTGGCCACCACTACATTTGCAAGCCCATGTGTGCATGGCAGTCAAAGTGCACATGGTCATCTGTACAATTTGTCAATCCACTACACAGTGATGTTGTATTTCTTGTGACTGAACTATTATTCCTCATGTTTATGTAACGTTTCTGGATGCCATGCAATGAGACATATTTATTTTGGTTCACTCACAGATGGTAGACACCCCATCACACAGGGTGACGTTGATCATTTCAAGGAACCAAATGCCACTGGTGAGTATTTGTATTTGAAATAGCCATGTTGTGATGTCATGAATAAACAACATAGAAACCTAGGGGTCTCAGGAAGAGGATATATATCAGCCGCTACATAATTATCAAGATGCCTAAATTAGTACATCAAGATAAAGTCAAGACTAACTAGTTTTGACTTAGGACAAGGATTGCAAACAAGTGTGTGTACCATCAGTGATTGAGGAGGAGGACCATTTCGGATTCCCATCAAAGACATGTATGATCAATATTATCACTTGGTTATCCTTTAAGGGTCATGTGTCTCTAGATCATTGAGACATTGATCGTACTCTATATTGAGAAATGGGGTACCGCCCCACAATCACTTTAGGACCATGTGATTCTGATCTGATGGGATCAAGTGCAGTGCAAAAAATATGTATGGAAGTGGTGAATATAAAATAGGATAGGGAACCACCTGGAAAATATTTATTGATAGAGGGGCCTCTTCCTGTTAAAAACAAGAACAGTGCAAAAATATATGTAACTAGCAGTTTAACCAAATACCTGCATAGGGGTCAACATGTTTCAGCCTATTTGGAATGGGACCCTAGGCTTTCTTCAGGGCCTCTGTTCTGACTTATAAATGCTACTGCGTGAAATGCATAATCATCGAAAATAATTCAAAAATAGTGAAATACTATACAATAATCACAAAAAGGATATAATTTTCCGTCATCTGATAGTACTTCTCCATGTCACCTGGTGTATCATACATCTATAACAACAGACACATGATGGACACACTATTAGAAACAACCTTGTACCCCTTGCCCTGTCCAGGAACAAAAAAATGCCCTATGGGACAGTATCTACTCACCCAGAGGGTCCGGGGAACAGACCTCACCTCTCCTGGACCAGGCTCAGGAACAGTGAGACCCTGCTCTGTGAAGGCAAGATATCCTGGGTTTTAAAAGCAACAGAGAGAACAAGCCTGTCCTGCTCTGTCATATATGCATAATATGCCCAGGTTCGAAATTTCTCTTGACCTCTTGAGAAAAACTTCCTCCCTCCCTCTCATTCCTAAAACACTTGACCATTCAGGTGTGGCCACATCTCTCTGGTTATGTCAAGGCAGTGCCTCTAGTTAATACTTATTTGACAAACAATTGTTCGACAAATTGATTAAAAAGAGAAGAAAATGCTGCTAGGCGCAACTGTAGTGGAAATCTGTGCAAGTCTGCAGACTCAAACATTAAGGCTAAACAATAGGGGCAGCCCAGCTTACCTGTCCGTCGTTGCCTCTGGCCGGTACCGAGTCAGAGGGAGGCAACTAACCGGATAGGAAGAGCCAAATTTAAAGGCTTGACTTGGGAGCCAATCAGACCATCGTCAAAATGTAGATCTACACCTCGCTGGTTTCCAATTGTGAAATGCGAACCAAAACACAACAGGATTAGGATCTTATTCAATCATGTAGCGAAGAACTTATTATTGTGTATGATGGTTCGTTCTACTGGTAGCAGAAACGAGCCCTCGTCTGTGAACTAAAATCGCGTACTCTCGCTAGAGTAGCCAGAAACTACAAAGTGACGTCAGTCCGTTGTCACCAGTAGTTCAAAGGATATGAGAAGCTGTGGAATATTTCCCATTTCGTGAATTTTATTTGTTGAAGCACCGGGGATATACGCTCTACATATGAGTTACAGATAATCAAAATTGTATATGGGGAAAAGGTGAACACTCCCCGTCGGGCCGAATATGATCATGCCAGAAACCCAAGTCTCGCGAGAAAGACAAGAACTACACGATTACATCAGTCACATCACTTTGGTAGTTTATTGTCTAATTCTTGAACTTGAGGCAGACTCTCCTGTCGTGCACATCATTACATACTTAAAAAAGTACTCAATGCATCGAAGGATAAAAAGTGGAGTCCAAAAACGATTGTTTAACTGGACCACCATTAACAACATGAGGATAGCTAAAATTTCATTGGAATCTGGGAGGAATTACGCTTATTGAAGAATCTATCAGTGTATATGTGCCTACAGCCCTATTGTAAATTAGTGCATCTCTGATATACTTCGAGTCAATAAGAAATATATAACCTCACCACAGAGAAAACTTGCTTATTTAAGGCTAAACCAGGGTATTTCATCATTTAGCCCTCGGATATCTGTTTGTAATTTGTATACCCATTTCTGTTCTTTGTAAAACAGAAATTTAGATACATCACTTATATGTGAAGGAATGAAAGGTTTCTCAAGGACCGTCCACGTAAAGTCTGATTCTCCATGGTTCTGTTTTAAAAAATGTTTAGTCAGTTTAGAGACACTCTTCTTGCACCGAAAAGTACTTTTATGTTCCAGCATTCGCGTTTAAACTTTTTCTAATAGTCATTCCGATATAGCGCTCATTACGTGGACATTTAATTTTTATTTTTTTATTTTTTTATTAGTTCAGTTCAAAGCCAAATACAAAATACGATGGAGCACAGAAGGACATCTATACATTTAGACTTATTGTACAAATAAACAAAAAAGGAAATAGTAATACAATAAAAGATACAATACCATCATAAAGGATCAGACATATAGTCCCTCTAACGGGCCCAAATAATCAATCATTGCCTGCCAAATTTTGATCCCCCTTTGCCTTTTCCTAGGGGATTTAATACATCTCATATACCGGTGCTTCCGGTTTCAGCCACATTGAAGAAATGCATAGGCGAGCTACGGCCATAGCCATAAATAATAGATATCTATTTTTATAATATCTTAGAAAAAAATCAGTGTCATTAGATAAACCAAACATAATCAACTCTCTGGAGATTACCACATCACAATTTAAAATATATGATAGAAATTGTTCAACATATGTAAAAAATGGTTTTAACACTGAGCAGTCAGAAAAAATGTGAACAATATCTGCCATATCAGATTGACACCTAAAGCATTTCCCATTATAGGCATTGCCCCATTTCAGCATTTTAGCCGGTGTGTGATAAAGATTAAATAAGTTTTGTAGTGCTGCGATCATAAATTAGCACAAATAATTTTAGCAGCCATATTGATAGAATCTTGAAAGGGTATTACAGGAATACCCAATCTAATACTCCATTTAGACTCCTGTAACCTCATATCATCCTGCTGTGTATTCAACAAATAATTATATAGAGTCCCAATCCGTGATGGCTTTTTTAGAATTTCCAGAAAATCATTAGGACATAGAGGTAAGATACTTTGATGTTTAAAGATGAAATCACGTGGTTGTAAATACTTAAAAAAGTAATGCTGAGAAACAGTGTATTTGTCTTTCAACTCATGAAATGTGGCCATTATAGCATCTTTAAATATAGAACCAATACACACAATACCTTTCTCCCCCCATGTACGCATCTTACGATCCCAAAATATTGGAGGAAGCAATTCTACAGAGTCGCATGGAGTATAAAAATTAATACGTCCCAAAGAGATAATTTTCCGAATCGAGCGCCATCCTTTGAAGGCCGCTAATGCTAATTTGAATCTGGTTCTTTTATAATAGTGTGGTTCTAAAAAACGAAGCAACATTTGTCGTGATTGAGGACCAAGTAGAAGAGAGAAAATATCAGGGCTCTCAAATACGGGTGGAGTCCCCCCGATCACAGAACATTTAATGTTTTGCAAGAGACAAGCCAGATAATATAATGCAAAATTTGGAGCGCCCCACCCACCGCGCAAAATATAGAAGTGTCATAAATTTAGAAGCCCTGTGTGGAGATTTCCAACCCCATAAAAACCTATCAGCTGTAGCTTGCAGTTTTCTCAATTGTATAGCAGACAACTCCAATGGTACCGACTGAAAATAATAAAGTACTTTAGGCAAAATAGACATTTTTAAAACATTGCGTCTCCCAACCAACGACAAATGTAGACATTCAAGTTTTTCTAGCTGGTTTTTAACAGATTGCAGTATATCTGTCCAATTCACCATAACCAGCTCTTGAAGCGACAGCCTAATTTTAATACCAAGGTATTTAGCCTCAGGAGTAACACGACAATCATTGGGACAGAGTCCTGTAGAGCAAATGACCTGGGTTTTCAATGTGTTAGGTTTGTATCCTGACATGTTACCGAACTCTTGTGTTAGATTTTCTATCTCGAGTAGGGCTGATTCTAGATCAGATGATATAACTGCAACATCATCGGCGTATGCTAGCACACGTATACTGCACCCAGGCAACACCATAGATTGTATACGCTGAGATGTCGCCAGCATCTGTAGAAGTGGTTCAATATACATAGCGAACAATAATGGCGAACATGGGCAGCCCTGCCGTGTACCCCGAGTAATATTAACACCTGCTGATTCCTGGCCTGAAAAACAGATCTTAGCCCTGGGGCGTCTATACATAACTTGTATAGCGTGTAAAAATCGGGGTCCAAACGCCATTTTAACCATAATTGCCCATAAAAATACCCATGCGACGCGATCGAATGCTTTTTCGGTGTCTAAAAACACCAATCCAACGTTCTTGTGAGTTGCCGCAGCATAGTCCAAAACTGCGATAACGCGGTGTATATGGTTGATCGTACCCCGACCAGGGAGAAAGCCATGTTGTTGATCAGAAACTAGTGTAGGTACGACCTGAATCAGCCGGTTCGCAAGAATTTTAGAATGTAATTTCACATCTACATTGATGAGTGAAATAGGTCGATAAGACCCTGGGAGATGCAGGGGCTTGTCTTTCTTTTTAAATACAATTATACTTGCATCATCCCACGATGGAGGGGGGTCTCCTGCTAGAGCAGCAATAAATGTCTCCAACATATCTAATTTAATATTAGGAAATAGTAAATGATATATCTCTAAAGGGAGTTTATCGGGGCCAGAGGCCTTCCCAAGAGCCAAGTCCTTAAGTGCAATCTCGAGCTCTTGCATTGTAATAGGCGCTTCTAGCTCTTCTTTATGTATGGAGTCCAGCTGAGGTAAGTCGAATCTATCGACAAACTGATCAATCGAATCTAAAGAAAGGTCTTCTTGAGTATAAAGTTCCATATAATAATCGTGAAATACCTGAAGAATACCCTCAGATGACTCAACTAGAACGCCTTGGCTATTTTCTATAGACGCTATGCGCTGCGCAGACTGACGCCCACGCATTCTTTGGGCTAAACATCTCCCCACAGTCTCCCCATTCTCCGCGCGATGGATTTTATATTGACATGGTATATCGTGGCTCCAGACCCAATTATTCTTTGCCTTACATCTTGCAACTTTATCTTGTGATGCACTACTATCCCGAAGCTAACTAAAAGTGGCCTTGATTCCGAGGTCATTCCCACAAGCCAAATCACTCTACCAAATACCTCTCTCTCGTCAACACCTAACAAACTGACAACTCAAAACAGCCTTTCACCCGGGACTCATGCTACGGACGTGGCAAATACTAAACACCATGCAACGAACCGTTGACTCTCTCCATTTCCAATCCAATAAAATGGACCTCCAGTTGACTTTGCTTGACACCTTGGCTGTTTTTGTTGGGCGAATAGACGAGAAACTTGGTCAACTAAACTCATTAATTAGTAGAGCCCAGCAAGAGGCAACACTGGCATGCAGCTGCTGCCCTATCATTGATAAACTATCAGCTCTTCCTGAAATAGTAACCTCGCTGATAGAAAGGCTGCCAAAAGGGCCTAAACTTAGGCACCAGGACATGACCACCGACGATACATCCTTCCTCGCATCATCAAAAAGAGATTCCATCTCAGCCAGCACTGATGATAAGGGCACACCGATGCGATCAGATGGAAGCTAGGATCCGCGGGTCGGCCATGGGACAGCAAACTCTCTTTCACCGTTTAAGAGCAACACACCAGCGCTGAATGCGAAAGGGCGGCGGCAGCAAAAGAGAAAAGGTCGGAACAAAATTACAACCACAAGTATGCCAGAAGTTTACCCGTTGTTTCAAGTGGGAAGCAGACAGGGGCAGCAAGACTCTGATCTGAGAGTAGGAGCAGATGTAAGCAAAGAGCAAAGCGCAACGAGGCATATTTCCCCCTCAAATGAGGAAGATGTAGCTCCTCTCATAAGGGCACCAACAAAAGAGGTATCAACGGCTTTGCCCGGCAATGACACCAGGAACCATCACACAAAGGAAGACAGGGGCCCGGATAAGGAAAACGACGCCAGCCCCTTCAAAGTGCTGTCAATACTGGGAACAAGGGGGGCACTGCCAAACAACTACTCGGCCCCGGTACATGGAGGATCGGATATCATTAACTGTAAGGGAGCAAGATCTTACGATCAGAGGGTAAATGGGCTCCTGTGCCCCCAAACACAGCTACATTCCACTGTAGCGAGAGTCCCCAAAGTTCCATCTGCTTCTGCTTAGAATAATCCCTCTCCAGGTGCCACCTGTACAGGAAGCGCTTCGCAGTCCGATAATAATGACTTAAGAAACCAAACTTATATCCATCAGTCAACAGCCCAATCGAACGACCCAAACAGGACTGCCACTAGTATTCTTTTCACTCTGGAATATGAATCAAAGGGCCCATTTGATATTCTGAATAGAGGCAATCTACTACGGCTGCTCAGCAGCATTCCAGCATTAAACAACATATCCTCAGCTGACCTTCTCTCCATAGAATTTATAAAATCTGAAAGGCCGCACGGCAACAAAGCCACAAAGGCAACATGGGCTTCGTCCGTAATTACAAACAACATTTTAGAAGAGCAAAATCTCCTTAAAAGATGGGGGATCCAATCTGCCGTGTACCATAACGTAGGATATCCGTTGCCCCTGCTTGAGAGACCTAAGCAGGGAGTAACCATAACAACCTCGGGAACAAGATCGGTGCTGAGGGGCGCACTGGGCCGAACCCCGATAATTACGCAGGCAATTACAACTAAAAACAGCTTAATGAATACAAACGCTCACAGCACGTTAGAACATCGGCTCTTCAGAATCTGTAACACTTCATCGAGAGCAACAACATCCTCCATGATTCACAGTCTGGTTTCCGTGCTAATTATAGCACGGAGACAGCCCTTCTGGAGGTCACCGAAGCTATCAGGGAAACTCTCGATCTAGGGGGAAAGGCTATTTTAGTCATGCTGGATCTGTCGGCGGCCTTCGACACCGTCCCACATGACGGTCTCCTTTTAAGACTCTGGGAGATCGGGTTTCGTGGGACGGTGTTGGATTGGTTTAAATCCTTTCTATCGGTCCGTCGACAGGTGATCTGGGCACCACCGTTCTCCGCCGAAATGCCGCCGCTAGAGGTGGGGGTTCCTCAAGGGTCTATTCTGAGCCCCACCCTTTTTAATATCTATATGGCCCCTCTGGCGGCGGTAGCAGAGGCTTTTGGTGCCCAGATCATATCCTACGCTGATGACACCCAGCTCCTGTTCACTTGCAGGAAGGGAGAGGCTTTCGATGGCGCCAGAATCAAAGACTGCCTTAGTTCGTCTTTGCTTGGTTTCAACAGCACAGCCTAAAATGCAACTCAGACAAGTCTGAGTTGCTCTTCTTTGGGTGTGCACCTGATCCGTGCTGGAAATCGTGGTGGCCCCAGGACATGTTCCCTCCGGAGAAAGTGTTGACGCAAGCCAAGAACCTTGGTGTGTTATGCGATGACGACCTCTCTTTTAGATCCCAGATTATTGGGCTGTCGGGGAAATGCTATGGCATCTTGAAGATGCTTAGAAAATTTCTCCCGCTGTTATCCCTACAATACAAAAAAATTATTGTTCAGGCATTGATCGGATCGCGACTCGATTACGCCAATGCCCTGTATCTGGTATTGCCTAAATACTTGCTTGCCAGGCTACAAATAGTGCAGAACTCGGCGGCAAGAGCCATCTTCGGCCTTCCACGTAGAGCAAGAGCCTCTGATTTGCTCAAAAGGCTGCACTGGCTGCCCATTTCGAAAAGAATCGTCTTTAAGATTCTTACTCTGGCGTTCAAGGCCCTTCATTTTGTGGGCCCGAACTATATCAGGAAGCGCATGGCTTTCTATGCGCCGAGGAGGACGCTGCAGTCGGCCACATCGGCCACAGTCGCTGTCCCGCCCATTAGACGTGCCTGGATGGGAGGACGGTCCTTCCGTTATCTGGCGGCCCGCCATTGGCATGAGCTCCCTGTTTCCCTTCGGAAAGCCAAAAGTCTCCTCTCCTTTAGAAGGGAGCTGAAGACTTGGCTCTTAACTGCTTGACCTCTCGGACCACTGTAAGCTGCCGTGTGGTGTTTTTCGGTTTCAGGTCTCTTTGCCAAAGCGCCGGGACACCCTATGGGGTAGCTGTGCGCTATAGAAGAGATGGCACATAACATAACATAACATAACACATCAAGCAACCAACAATGATAAGAAATTCAATGGAGTCATGTGGGCGCTCAGCGGACCCATATTTGCAACTATGTTCGTGGAACATAAATGGCCTTAATAACAAAGTAGTTGACAACGACTTCCTAAACTATGTGAAAGTATTTGACATAATTCTCCTCGAGGAAACATGGCTAGAGGAACCAGCACATATAGAGGGCTATACCTGTCATCATTCTCCAGCAACAAGGAAAAGCAAGTTCGGACGGTTGGCAGGCGGTCTGGCAATATACATTAAAATCGCAACCGTTGGCAACGTGCGAGGACTCACTACCAACTCACCTGCTATAAACTCAGTTGAGATTGCCCTAAACTTTGGGGGAAAAAAGAAAGAGATTCAGCTGATTAACACCTATATTAACCCCCAAAAAAAGAAAGTAGAGGCAAAGCGCTTAATGGACCATCTGCATCATGTCATGACTTCACAAACTTCCCCAAGTGTAATTCTCTCGGGAGACTTCAATCAATGTATTTTGGGGTCATCCCTGAACTGCGACACCCAGGCACAGTCTTACCATTGGAATATCCCACTCCAAATATTTAGCAGGCAAAGCAAAACCCCCAAGGTTGCGAAGGAGCTGCTGGAAGATTTGGAACATATAGCCCTGAGGGTTCTAAACGGAAGATTTCCTAATGATTCTCCAGCTGTGGCATCATTCAACTCAGGCAACGTAACCTCTACAATCGATTACACGGTGGTCTCCCTTCCTCTATTCCATTATGTGCTGGGCTTTAACTTAGGGGATAAGGGAGACAATGACCACCGCCCTCAAGAAGTCTCCTTCTGCGCCCTGGCGGACAAAAATTTTTCTAACCCAGCAGGACCAGACGCCAACCATACCATAAACCTCAAACGAATAAAAACCTCTGTCGCCAACACGGCGGAGGTTTTACAAGCAGCAAAACTCCAATTAAAGAGTTTACACTATCCCTCAGGGAATCCAGCAGAAGTTTGGGAAAAATTCACGGTCAACTTTGCAAAAGCATACTCAACAAATGTACGGCATTTGCCTTCCTCTAGCTTCGGGGTTCCAAGGAAGATGTCAAGCGCCCAGAAATCAGCCCAAAATATTCACAAAAAAGCAATCAACAAATAATTAAGACTGCTGAAAAAAAGCCCGGGGGATGGGGTATCCCTTGCACAGCTTTAAAAGCATTGGGCGGTGGTGGTGTTGCTGTCGTGTTTGTTTTCAAGGTGGTAGTTGAGGTCTCCTAAAAGAATGTAGTTCCCGGAGGCGAGGGCATGTGGGCTGACGAAGTCCGTGATGTCATCGCTGAATTGAGTGCGGGTACCTGGAGGCCTGTAGATGAGGGTGCCTCTAAGTGTGGTCCTAGGGTCGGTGTGGATCTGAAAGCGGAGATGTTCGGCGGCTGCAAGATTTTCGTCGGAGCTGGTCGTGATTTTGATGGTGTTCCTGTGGATGATGGCGATGCCTCCTCCTGTTTGATTGGTGCGGTCTTTTCGGAAAATCTTGTAAGCGTCCGGTATGGCTATGGCGATGTCGGGTGCTGATGATGTGTTCATCCATGTTTCTGTAAGGAAGGCGATGTCCGGTGACGCAGTGTCGAGTAGGTCCCAGAGTTCAGTTGCGTGTCTGTGGACCGAGCAGGTGTTAAGCAGGATGCACTTCAGGCGGTTAGAGTTGAAGCTGTGTGTGGAGGAAGTGGGTTTGGTGAGGGTCCTGAAGCAGTTGAACTTGCAGGAGAGGCAGGCGAATGGGCCGTGGGTACGTCCTGGGGTGGCTTCGCAGCATTGTGGTGTGCGTCCGGGGTTGAGGGCGAGGAGAGTTGCGGCATCATATGTGATTCTAGTGGGTTGGGAGCGCCGGAGACCAGGGGGACAGGCGCTGGGCGCTGTCCAGGCGCAGACGGACGTATACGGGCTTACCTTTGGCACACCTTCGGCACGGCCGCAGTGCGTGGACGCTGCGTGTAGGTCCATCTGGCATAAATGGAGAGTGGAGGGTGGCGGAGCGTGGGAGGGGCAGCTGGGAGGCGGTACCGGGGAAGAGAGCCAGGGGAAGTACAACAACAAAATGGAGGTCAAAGGGAAAGCAAAACAGGGGCAACAAATGTACAATAACACCGAGTGTGCAGCAAATGTACCAGCACATAAATTCCGAGCCTCAGAAATGTCGTGCTGTTATGCAGAGCAGAGAGTGCGGCACTACGTTTCAAGGCGCTAAATCCGGGTGAAAAATGCTCATAAAGTAAAGCTACGATATCAGGCAAAAAACGATAACAGTCACAGCTAGCAAAGTAACCGATACCAGATCCAGCAAAGAATGCGCTTCCGCTGTGTGCGTAGGGAGCAGCAGCACAATCAGAATATGAAGCCAGGGAGCGTAGGGGAGCGACCGTACTGGAGCAGGTCCAGACGGTCACAGCTTGGCCGAGGAGGTGGTGAGCCCTCTATTCGTGGGTGGGAGGGGCAGCTGGGAGGCGGTACCGGGGAGGAGAGGCAGGCCAGGGGAAGTACAACAACAAAATGGAGGTCAAAGGGAAAGCAAAACAGGGGCAACAAATGTACAATAACACCGAGTGTGCAGCAAATGTACCAGCACGTAAATTCCGAGCCTCAGAAATGTTGCGCTGTTATGCAGAGCAGAGAGTGCGGCACTACGTTTCAAGGCGCTAAATCCGGGTGAAAAATGCTCATAAAGTAAAGCTACGATATCAGGCAAAAAACGATAACAGTCACAGCTAGCAAAGTAAACGATACCAGATCCAGCAAAGAATGCGCTTCAGCTGTGTGCGTAGGGAGCAGCAGCACGATCAGAATATGGAGCCAGGGAGCGTGGGGGAGCAAGGCAACCCTTTTACACATATTGGGATTGATGCACTGGTGGCACAAGGGGCTTGTGACGAAGGCCAACACATATTTTGTTATGTGATTACATACTGCAACACCAATGGAAAAAGCCAATCATAATATTATGTAATTTAAAATGTCACATGTTTACAAGCACATGTAAAGATACACTGAATCTCTATACGTAGACTTGTTGATATGCCATTGAAAAACATGCAACACTGAAGTACATCAGATTTGACATTACATCAGGACAGTAATGACACAGGGCGTTGAAAAGGCTGAAATTGTATGTCTGGCCCTTATGCCAGTGAAAATTCACTGTTGACATGGACATTAGTGATAAACCAACCGCAGAAGGGTTTTGTGATTAAGCCTCTTACTTTTACTATGTCTCCCTCATTTTCACATGAACTTGTGTGAACTGTCGATTGACAAATGCGAACAGGTACAGGACTTCTCTACACACACTGTTGACAACCATATCCCACAAAGCCTGACATGTTCTATGGTACTAATGAATGGTTGGTGGTATTGCACTCCGTTAATCAAAATGGATCACTTGTTCGGTATGTGTGCTGCACTAGATTGGTGCCTGCCAACACCCTTAATCAATGTATATAGCCAGGGATCACGAGATCACAAGGACTCGAGTGCGCACTAACTAAAAGATAAATCTTTCAAAGTTTTACAATTGACATAATTTTAATTCAAAATGTTTTGTAACTTATTTCATTTCAGGTTCAAACAAATAAAGTATGGTTCATTGCAATATATACATAAACAATACACAATTAGTGCCTTTTATCATACATTTTTCACTGATCAATTGATACACAACACAGTTATATACACAACCCAATGCATTTCGGGGTTTGTACCCCTTCGTCAGGGGCCTATGGAAGAAGAAAGAAAAAGGAAACCTAATTAGTTTCGATGCTTTAGAGAAAATTAATCTGTATTAAACCAATTGGTGTTGAATTCTCTTACCTAACTAACTGGTTGGAGTATAAATTACGTGTGCTAAATAGTTCCTGTAGAATCTGGAAAAATTATAATTACGTAAGTACATATACTGAAAGCTTACAGAAAGCACAGTATTTGATATTATGCTTATGCAACGTTACCTTAGCTTCCAGTAGTTGAAAAAACTATCTGTGGATAATTAAGAAAATAGAAAAACACAAATCTTATCAGAAACTGTCACTACTATATCTGTCTTTGACAAACCACAAAGGTTTGTATGCCATTTAAGTTGACGAACGCTCACCTGAGGATCAGTGACGCTTAACTGTGATGTAGAAGGGATCTAATAAAATAGAGAAGTGAAGACCATAAAAGGCCAATCTTTTGTAATATAACCTTCAAAAATTGCCGTCCATTCGAAATATAAGGGAAAGCTTGTGTTTACCTGCGAGCCTTTTACCAGGTTCCCTGGGTCTCGCTAAGTTTCGGCATTCTCCCGCACTAAATAAAATAAATAAATAAGACGAAGTCCACGTTTAGTATTCGGTTGTCAAAAACCGACTCTCCTCACGTTAAGGTATCTCCCTAACTCTCTCGCTTACCGGAGACACGAAAAAGGTGGCGTTGTAACGGCGTCTTCCCTCGCTGTATGCTCAGAAACCTCTGGTCCTTTGCTTATGTTGATGCAACGGACCCGATCTCGATATCAATGACGGACTTAAACTCAAGCGTATGGGTGCCATGTTTAAAGGGGGTTGTTTACAACTAATTTACTATGAATCCAAAATGTCCAAATTTTTATGGGATATTTAGAGCAAATTTATGAGACATAAGATAATACGACTCATAGTCAACTAATTTTAAGATTATAATCAGATTCGTTATTTTAAATTACAAGTAACAGAAAAAAGAAAAGAGCAAAAAGAGAACATTATAAATATCAAACAATTTCATACATTGCACATTTTTATACCTACAACAAAATTCTCACTGCAAGTCAATAGTTAGTATCTGAATTCTAATGAATGTACCATGTATAATTTCACCAATTCTAAGTACAACTGTGCTGATGATACCCCTCGAGAAATTAGCTACTAATTCTGGCCTAAAGTTAAAGAAAGCATATCATGTCCAATTTATCATTGAGCCCATCAGGGACTACAGTCTGTAATTTCCGAATCCAGTATATTTCTCTCCTGAGTAAAATTTTGGCATTGTCCAAACCTAAACGCTGTGGAATTTGTTCAATGATCTGAAAACGAACTTGCGCTATAGTATGGTTTTTCTCAATCTAGTGTCTGGCCAGTGGTGAGGTTATGTTTTTATTGCGGATTCTACTCTTATGCTCTGCTAAGCGTATTTTCATCTTCCTGTCGGTTTTGCCGACATACAATAGTCCACATGGGCATTTTATGGAGTATACTACGTGTTCCGCATTGCAATTTGCCGAGTGCCTAAGGCCTATTTGTTCTCCTGTTTTGGGATGAGATAGTTTGCTACCAGTGATTACATTATTGCAGTTCTTGCAGTTATAGCATTTAGTTGTGCCTTTAGGACTAGATGCTTCTAATGCCATATCATCTGGTCTACTCAATAATTCTTTTATGTTTCTTGACCTTGAATATGCAAAAAGCGGTTTCTGTTCATAAAGGTGTTCAAAAGCACTTTCCATTTGCAGGATATCCCATCTCTTAAGTATCGTCTTTTTAATTTCTCTTGTTGCCGTCGAATACTTTGAAACAAATACCATTCTCTTTTTTAACTCTTTGGTCTTTTTTTGCAATAATTCCGTCCTAGGAATTGTTTTCACCCTTTCCATTTGCAAGTCCATTAGCTTTTCAGGATATCCTCTGTTGAGATAACATTGTTTCTGTCTTTCAAAACTCTTGGCACATTGAGCATCATCCGATGATATCCTTTTTATTCTCATGAACTGAGACACTGGGAGATTGTTCTTTAGAGTAGTTGGATGGAAGCTTCCATACTGAAGTGCTGTGTTTTTGTCAGTTGGTTTCTTATAGAGCTCTGTGCTTATCTTATTCCCTTCAATTTTTACTTGCACATCCAAGAAAGGAAGTGTAGTAGTACTCATTTGACTTGTAAATTTGATCCTCAGATTGATTAGATTCAAACTTTCTTCTGTTGGTTTCTTCCAGACAGGAAAAATGGCATCAATGTACCTTTTATAGTACAGAATGCCAGTTTGCCACGTTATATCTTCTAGGATGTATTCCAGTTCAAATTTCGCCATGAAGATATTTGCGTAAATACATGCCCCTGGAAAACCCATGGCTGTTCCACTTAATTGAGTGAAGAACTCAGTTTGCCATACAAAGTAACTGTTATGTAAACAGAATTCTAATAATTGCATGATTAGGTACTTTGTCTCTGGTGGTTTATCCATTCGCAGTAGTGCCCATTCCATGGCTTCAAGGCCCATTTGGCGAGGAATCAATGTGTAAAGTGACACAACATCTATTGTGCACAATACCAAACTTTCTTCAGTTTGTAAATTCATAGAAGTCACACCTCCAGGTATGTTGGCCAATCTCGCATAAAAGCTTGCATGTGGGTATCAATGAATATGCCCAAATTTTCGAAAATTGAGGAACATCCTGAAACAATAGGTCTAATTGGCGGATTTTGTAAGCATTTGTGTATTTTTGGCAAAAAGTATATTTTCGGTCTCCTTGGGTATAATTGCCTTAAATATCTTTTGGTTGCATTAGTAATCCACCCTAGTTCTTCAGCTTTATCCAAAATGCCATCCAAGTTGTTTGCAATCTCGTTTGTGGGATCTTTTGGTAATTTAGAGTAAACTTCAGTATCTAAAACATGTTCATTGCCTTTCTTTATGTAGAACTCTGAATCCATAATTACCAATCCTCCTCCTTTGTCCGCCTTCTGAACAATTATTATATATATTATATTATAGTTTAGTATGCCTGAACTCAGAATAATAAAATACTTCTTTTAGTAAAGTTTATTTTAATATCCTGTGTTTGCAAATGCTACTTTTAGAAAGTTAGAATTTGCTTGCCTAACCATTTCAGCCCGCCTCTGCTAGGATGTGTCTCTAACTGTCTGGGATATGCTGGGGGATGACAGGTGGTGAATGCCAGGATTACACCTTGGTGGGAGGTGGGAGTGCCCCTGGACTCTGAATAGGGCTGTGCTCTGCCACCACAATGCTGACTCCGCCCCCTGGGGAGCGACTGATGACTCAGCCGACACCTGGCCCAGGAAGGGCGAAGCACTGTCAACAAGGTACTCCTGGCTCCCCCTGTCCACACAATGCTGGCTCCACCTCCTGTGGAGCGTCTGATGTTCCTGCCCCTCACACTGAAAGCAGAAACCAGAGTACACACAACAAGTGCTCAGAGACTGAATGAAGTTATGCAGAAGCCCCCCTGGCCTGTAAGAACAAAGAAAATGCTGTATAAAAGTAGGAGCCCTGCTCCTTGTAAATCAGAATCCTGTTTCCCACAAAGAACCTCTGCCCGACTAGAAGGAGAAGAAGGCACTGGAAGGTCTGGCCTGCTGCTTGCCTTGCTGAGGAAGGAGAGGAAAAGACTTGCTGAAAAGACTTTGCTGATTTGTGCTAGAAACTTTTTCCAAGGGCTTGTCTGAGCTTGCCCCCTGACCTGAGCCACAGGACTATCTGGCTCAACCTGCTCTCTGCTCGTCTGCCGGTAATTGCAAGGACTTCTGCCCCCGCCGGAGCCGTGACCCTGGTGCCCCCAGCCCCTCCTTGAGGCCGTGATCAACTGTGTTTCCCCATCCCCGCCGAGGAAGAGCTTCGCTCCGTCAAGCCGCTCTCCCCCCGCTGAGGGAAATCGCCGTGTCACCTTGCCTTGGAGGCTCGCTGCCGTGACCTTGGTGCCCCCAAGCCCCTCCTCGAGGCCGTGATCGAACTGTGCTTCCCCGTCCCCACTGAGGGAAAGCCCCGCTTCGCCGAGCCGCTCTCCCCCCGCTGAGGGAAGTCGCTGCATCACCTCGCCGTCGGAGGCTCGCTGGCGTGCCCCCCCAAGCTCCCACCTGACGTCCTCACTGGACCCCACAGACCCAGAGTACAGACCGCCGAAGCCCGGACGACTCGGGCGCCAGCCTCGCGCTGAACGAGAGCCGCTGGGCGCCTCGAATCTGCCTTCGCGGAAGATCGACACCGAGACATCTTCACCGGGCTCAGGGCCCGCCACGTTCTTATTTCCCCACACCCGCCTTCACAAAGAAACTCTGAGGTACTGTAAACCAACCGCGGTACGAGCCACCCTTCCTGCAAGGCTCGCACCGCTCTGTGTCCAGCTGCAGCCCCGTGGGCCCTGCAGCGTGTGCCTCGAGCCACGGTATGAGCTGCCCTTCTAACGAGGCTCGCACCGCTCCTTGTCACCTGGGCCCCTGGTAGCTCCGTAGCCTGCGCTCCCTCCCGTGTGAGTCGCACACAGCGGTACGGCTCGTACTCTCTGCCAGACCCGGCCATGCCATACGCGAGAAGAGCGAGCTTTGGCAGGTCGGGCCCGTATCTCGAGCCGGAAGCGTACAGGGGCGCTAGGAAGCGCATAGATAGAGGAGAACTGTGTGAAGGTGCCCAAAAGAGTGCATTTAGAGAACTGTGGCATCTACAGAGAACTGAACCTATACATTTTAATTGCAACAAAGAGAACACTTGCCTATTTACAACTTGTGGCTAAGAGAAGCGTTACTTATGGTCTGGTGATAAATACTTGCCTGTATATATATTTTTACATAAAGAAGATGTATTTTTATATAACCACAGCCTGGTGTCCATTTGTGGGGGGATTGGTATTTTTACTGTGTGTGTTATTACAAATGCTTAACTAACAACGCCTGGAGAATAGCCTTGGCTGCTCACGCAACGCACCTAGAGGGTGAGCAAGGGTAATTCTTAGGGGTCATCCTTCGCCCTGACTTAGAGGAGAGGGTCCCTGCTTGTCACAAGTGAATACTTGCGCCAACCAGAGACCCCCAATTCTAACATTGGACGCAGCGGTGAGGATTTGCGAATTTGCATTTGTGGTTTACATACAGTGAACTGCTGATCACCCCATAGTGAGAGCAGACCTATAACGCAGCCACAGATTTCCATTTTTTAAATTTTGCTGGTAGATCTCCATGTGCTTTTGAAAACGTCATGCCTTGTTCAGTGAGGATGGAAAGACAACAACCTGATGCCTGTCGCCAGAGGAGCTGGCAGACAGGGCAGCAACCAGGGCACATGAAATGGAGATGGCAAGATTAAAGGGACAGATGGATATGGAAAAGCAAAGGCTGGCAATAGAAAGCCAGAAATTAACCATGGAGGCGCAAAAACGCCAAAGAGATCACTACTTGAAAATGAGAGAACTGGATTTGGAGCTCAAGGAGCTTGGAGCAAGGAGGGCTTCAACCCAACATCCGGAGATTTGTGTAGCTCGCAGATTGAGCTTTGCTGAGTTGGAGGTGGAGTTCAGCTCAGCTGGTGCCAGCAACATTCAGGTAGCTAGTGCTGACAGCATAGTGCACCCACATAGAGATATGGCACCTGACTTGGAGGGGGTTAACATAAACCAGGAGGTTCAAGGGCATGAGGTAGCTCCAGTAATGCGCAGCGTCCCTGAAGGGAATAGGGTAGCTGGAATAGGAGTTCATGGTCCTAGTGGTGGGAGGGATTCCCCCATTGTTGAGGTCCTGGTGGGGGAGTGTAAAGACCGCCTGAAGAGTGTGGGCTGTGTGACAGAGACAGTCCGCTACTGTCTGGCCAATCTCAGGAGAATGGTGTAGAGTACGTGTGTGAGGCGCTGGATGGAGAGGTGAAGGATAGTTTGGTTAACCCTGCTAGGGGGCTGTGTAATCCAATTGTGGGAGAGAATACTTTAAGTCCCAGTTTTCCAGAGCTATGCAAACACCTGTTTGAGAGAGAGTTCTCTCACCCCAGGGAGCTCACGTTGGAGGCAGATCTAGTGGTGGATTCCAGAGGGTCTGAAGAGGCATTGGGTGTGATCCTGTGGGGAATGGCTCAGGTATCTTCCCGCCCAGAGTGGTGGAAGTGGCGCAGAGTAGCCCGGCTAGGTCCTGTAGTAGTGAGAGGGGTGTAGGGCCTCACGTCCTGTCCTTAAGGGGAAGGAGTGAGGATGGGTTTTGTCCCGGTAGTGCCCAACCTTAGTCTCAGAGCCTGGATGGTTCTTTAAGGGAACGCCAGGTGGGGAGCCTAGGCTGTCCGGATGAGTCACCCTCTGAGGGGGATCCCCCAGTGGCTAGAGAACGTGGACGCTCTGTAAACAGAGCTCCAGTAGTTCTGGTGTCTGGCAGTACACCTCCAGTTGGGAGGGTGCAGAAGTCCAGAAAGAGGGGCGAGAGGGGGAAAGAGTCCCCAGTGGAAGAACCAGTGGGTCAGAGGCCAGCCAGCAGGGATGCGTCCCCAGTGAATGACCAGGGGGACACCACTTCTGTCCTGGGGGATCTTTCCACACTGTCAGAGGGACAGGGGTTGGGAGGTCTGCGCCAGGCAGACTGTCGCAGGACACATGAGCTATGTGCCACCCTCAGGGGGGGCATGCATGCTCCCCGGGAAGTCCTGGTGCGCCAGGCAATTGTTCAACTGCAGGGCTGGGTCCCTGAGTTGGAGAGCCAGGTTCAGGTGTTGTCTGACCTGGAGGGCAGGACCACTGTAATCAGTGTCCTGGCCCATGTCGCTTCTAGGGGTACCCCTCCAATTGGGAGTGGGCAGTACTCTGGAAGGGGGTGCAGAGGGAGGGAGTCCTCACCTCTGACCCCGGTTCAACTAGAGGGTTTAGACCATGGGATAGAGGGCCAGGTGCAGGGTGTCCCCCCTGACCTGGTGCCCCAGTTGCAGGATAGCACCCCTGAAATGGTGGGAGAATTGTGCAGGTCACTTGCCACAGGTGCCCTGACAATTCTGGAAGGGGGTACCACTCCAGGTGGGAGGGTACAGAGCCACAAGGAGGAGGACCGGGTGAGGGAGAGCCCACCCCAGTGTTTGCTCCAGCCGCCAGGTACAGGCCTGGTGCTGGTGGGTCAGTGCCAGGATGACATACCTGACCTGACAGGAGGGAGAGTGTACAAAAGGTGCCAAGCACCTGGGGCTACTGCCCCCGCTCCCTAACGCCACAGAGGTTTGAGAGCCCTGAAAGGAATAAGGCCTGGGTCTCAGCCCTGACTACTGTCAGTAGCCACTGTGTTTTGATGACTGTCTGTTGGGAAACACCTGTGAGCAAGTTAAGTTAGGTTAGAGGCTGCACAGGTGGTGTCCACAGAGGAAGAGAAGGGTTCCCAATGGATTAGCTGGGTGGACCCTGAGAGTATGGACAGAGGATTTGAAATAGGTTCAACTTGGCATAGAACTGGAATGTGCCCCTGCTGTTGCGGGCCAGGTCCATGTTCTATCGCCCAAAGCAGGAAAGCCCATCACAGTGGTGATTGGTCTACCCTGCGTTTTGGCTGGAAGGGGGTTGTGATGGACTTGGCCCTCTTGGCAGGGTCATCCCTGAACTTTTTGCCATCCTCCAATATTCTCTCTGACCTGTTTTTGTTGGTTTAATGACTCTGGGCACTTTACCACTGCTGACCAGTGCTAAAGTGTATATGCTCTCCTAATGTAAAGTGTAACTGTGATTGATTTCCATGATTGGTTCATTGGATTAACTGTCAGTCCCCAGTAAAGTGCACCAGGAGTGCCAGGGCTTTTAAATATCAATACTGCTAGTGGGCCTGCAACGCTGGTTGCGCCACCCACAGAAGCAGCCTTTTAAAACGTGTCTACGGTCTGCCACTGCAGAACCTGTGTGCAGTCTGGTGCTGTCATGCTGGCTGGGCAAGTGCACACACTTGCCAGCTCCTAAACCTTCCCTTAACTACATATTAGTCACCCCTATGGTAGGCCCAAGGGCAGGGTGCATTGTAAGTGTAAGGTAGGACATGCTCTGATGTGGGTGGCATGTCCTAATAGTGAAATACAGGCAAATTCGTTTTTCACTATTGTTAGGCTACCTGTTCTCTTAGACCAAGATGGGCTGCTGAAATTATTACACTATATAATCCCAGCAGGCTCAGGGAACATGGTAGAAAATAAAGTTTAGTATGCCTGAACTCAGAATAATAAAATACGTCTTTTAGTAAAGTTTATTTTAATATCCTGTGTTTGCAAATGCTACTTTTAGAAAGTTAGCATTTGCTTGCCTAACCATTTCAGCCCACCTCTGCTAGGATGTGTCTCTGACTGTCTGGGATATGTGAGTGACAGGGCTGGGGGATGACAGGTGGTGAATGCCAGAATTACACCTTGGTGGGAGGTGGGAGTGCCCCTGGACTCTGAATAGGGCAGTGCTCTGCCACCACAATGCTGGCTCCACCCCCTGGGGAGCGACTGATGACTCAGCCGACACCTGGCCCAGGAAGGGTGAAGCACTGTCAACAAGGTACTCCTGGCTGCCCCTGTCCACACAATGCTGGCTCCACCTCCTGTGGAGTGTCTGATGTGCCTGCCCCTCACACTGAAAGCAGAAACCAGAGTACACCCAACAAGTGCTCAGAGACTGAATGAAGTTATGCAGAGGCCCCCCTGGCCTGTAAGAACAAAGAAAATGCTGTATAAAAGTAGGAGCCCTGCTCCTTGTAAATCAGAATCCTGTTTCCCACAAAGAACCTCTGCCCGACTAGAAGGAGAAGAAGACGCTGGAAGGACTGGCCTGCTGCTTGCCTTGCTGAGGAAGGAGAGGAAAAGACTTGCTGAAAAGACTTTGCTGATTTGTGCAAGAAACTTTCTCCAAGGGCTTGTCTGAGCTTGCCCCCTGAACTGAGCCACAGGACCATCTGGCTCAACCGGCTCTCTGCTCGTCTGCCGGTAATTGCAAGGACTTCTGCCCCTGCCGGAGCCGTGACCCTGGTGCCCCCAGCCCCTCCTTGAGGCCGTGACCAACCGTGTTTCCCCATCCCTGCTGAGGAAGAGCCCCGCTCCGTCGAGCCGCTCTCCCCTGCTGAGGGAAATCGCCGTGTCACCTTGCCTTGGAGGCTCGCTGCCGTGACCTTGGTGCCCCCCAGCCCCTCCTCGAGGCTGTGATCGAACTGTGCTTCCCCGTCCCCGCCGAGGGAGAGCCCCGCTCCGCCAAGCCGCTCTCCCCCCGCTGAGGGAAGTCGCTGCATCACCTCGCGCTGTCGGCCCTCACGCTCCCGCCTGACGTCCTCACCGGACCCCACAGACCCAGAGTACAGACTGCCGAAGCCCGGACGCCTCGGGCACCAGCCTCGCTCTGAACGAGAGCCGCTGGGCGCCTCGCATCTGTCTTTGCAAAAGATCGACACCGAGAAATCTACACCGGGCTCGGGCCCGCCACGTTCTTATTTCCCCGCACCCGCCTTCACAAAGATTCTCTGAGGTACTGTAACCCAACCGCGGTACAAGCCGCCCTTCCTGCAAGGCTCGCACCGCTCTGTGTCCAGCTGCAGAGCCCGTGGGCTCCGCAGCGTGTGCCTCGAGCCGCGGTACGAGCCGCCCTTACAACGAGACTCGCACCACTCCTTGTCACATGGGCCCCAGGGAGCTCCGTAGCCTGCGCTCCGTCCCGTGCGAGTCGCACACAGCGGTTCGACTCGTACTCTCTGCCAGACCCGGCCGTGCCATACGCGAGAAGCGTGAGCTTTGGCAGGTCGGGCCCGTATCTCGAGCGGGAAGCGTACAGGAGCGCTAGGTAGCACATAGATAGAGGAGAACTATGTGAAGGTGCCCAAAAGAGTGCATTTAGAGAACTGTGGCATCTACAGAGAACTGAACCTATACATTTGAATTGCAACAAAGAGAACACTTGCCTATTTACAACCTTGTGGCTAAGAGAAGCGTTACTTATAGTCTTGTGATAAATACTTGCCTGCATATATATTTTTACATAAAAAAGACATATTTTTATATAACCACAGCCTGGTGTCCATTTGTGGGGGATTGGTATTTTTACTGTGTGTGTTATTACAAATGCTTAACTAACAACGCCTGGAGAATAGCCTTGGCTGCTCACGCCACGCACCTAGAGGGTGAGCAAGGGTAATTGTAAGGGGTCATCCTTCGCCCTGACTTAGAGGAGAGGGTCCCTGCTTGTCACAAGTGAATACTTGCGCCAACCAGAGACCCCCAATTCTAACAACAAGGCTACTCTGCCAACAGAGAACAAAGATTTGTAGTTTACATATTGTGGCCCAGACCCTCAAACTTGATATCACTTCTAGGAATCAAGAGGAACCTTTGCCAAGGAGAAGAGCCAGAGAAGCTGAGGAGGAATACTGCCCCTGTGCTGTTTTGCTGTCTGGTGTTGGAATGTAGTGGATACTTGCTGCCAGGGAAAGGAGAAGGACTTTGCTGTTTGCTGTGTCCCCTGCTTGAGGAAGATCTCCAAGGGCTTGAAATAGAGCTACTGTTCTAAAGTCTCAGGAACACAAAGACTTCATTTCATCTATCTTTCTGTATCTGGAATGGCTGTTTCAGCTAACACATAGGGAAAATTGCAACCCCGACGCTGGCGTGCGATGCTGTAACCTGCACCGAATCCGTGGGCACCACTCGTGAAGAGCACAACACACCGCCCCATCTTGCACCATAGGCCCGATGCTTGCTGACGCTGTGCCGCATGGACTCCGAACCCATCACCTAGGCTGCTGCAGCCCCGACTTCACCGACACCGTCCTTCATCAACATGGAGCCAATACTGGACGTGGGTGTTGTGTTCATATGTTAATCCTCGCGCTTGCCTCGCGCTTGTATTCATGTGTACATACTCGCGCTTGCCTCGCGGGTGTATTTCCTTTCAATTGTATCTCGTGATTTGTATTCATTCAAATGTATATGTCTCGCTACACTGTGCAGTTTGTTAATGTACCATTCCATACTATTCAGTTACTGGACTGGAGTTACTGCTGTTCTACGGAGCCATCGGATGTGTGCCATGGAGTGCTTCCTATCTTGGAATAAACTTACTTTTAATACCAACTGCTTCCTTGGATATTGATTTAACAATTTGGCGACGAGGGACGGAGCATTTACGGACCTTTTGGAAGCATTTCCTGACATCTGATTTTATTTAATTTATTTACGATGGATACTGAACACGTTACTGAATACTAACGCATGCTTCAATACTTTCAATTTGAACGGAAATCTACTACAAACAAGTCGGACGGATACCGATCTACTGTGGTTTGATTTTCATTTATTTAACCTTTTCTACGCACCTCTATTCGTCTTTTCTTCAGCTCTCTGCCGCGCTGTGTGTGCGCGAACACTTTCTTCATACCAGTACAGACGTGTGGATGATTGTGGGCGGAAGCGATTAGTGCATTTCCGTGAGACGCTACTCTCCGCCTGCTTTTTAATGAAAAGTAAAGAGGTGACTTCCTTTTTCCTCCGTTTGCTACCTAATACCAGTTTTTTTTTAAAAACGGTAAATACATTTCATTACCTTCGGAGTGAGAGGAGAAGATAGAAAGGTGATTTCTTCGTTTTTTTTATTTTATTCAATTACAATACCAAATGGAAACAGGAAAACATCATTCTTCTTGAAGGAACATGTGACTATTCATTTTTCTTCGTCAACCATTTACAAGTACTTTGTTTTTCTTCATTGGATCCTCCCATCTAGTTTTCATGAATATATATTTAATGATTTCTATTATTTATTTATTAATTTAAGAGCAAGATATACAAACTGGTAATACTGAGTGTTGGTTAAGCTTTTATTCCTTTCCATTATGTGTGCACAAGGCTATACTCTTTCTCCACCACAAAGTTATTGGTCAGCAGGTGGTTCTCCTTGTATGCCTTGGATAGAATGGAAGGCTCATTTTTTAAATTACATAGAAACTTTAGATGCCAATGGAAAGATGAAAGCCCCTGAAAAGAAAGGTATCTTCTTACATTCTTTAGGACCAGAAGGACTAAAAGCCTTTAATCAATTGCCTGCATCACAAGCCAGTGGTGATATGAATGTTTTTGATAAGGCTGTATATGATTTTGATAAATATTGCTCTCCTAAAGTATGTATAGGAATTTCTAGATTTAAGTTTTTCCAGAGAAAACAATTAACTGAAGAATCTGTTGACAATTTTGTATCTTCTTTAAAAACTCTAGCATTAGATTGTAAATTTGGCAACTTACAAGAAGATCTAATTAGAGATCAGGTTGTTATGCACTCAAAAAATGAAACTATACAAGAAAGATTATGGATCAATGGTGATGAGAACTTTTGTTGTATCCATTGTAAGAAAAGCAGAACTTTCTTGTAGGAGTGCACAACAAGTCAAAGGGAAGGAAATCTCTGTTAGTAAAGATATTGTCTCGAAGATTAATCAAAAGTATGATAACAAAAATAGAGATTCTTCTAAAAAGAGACAAATATTTTCCTCAAAAGGAAATTCTGAAGACTCCAAGAGTAACTTAAAGTGTTTTAGGTGCAACAGTGAGTCACACTTAGCGAATAACAAAGTTTGTCCAGGTTTCAAACAGAAATGTTCAAATTGTGGCTTAATGGGTCATTTCACTTCTGCTTGTAGAAAGGGAAAAGTTAACCAAAAGGTGAAATGTATTGAATTAAGCGACAATAGTGATGATGAAGATCTCACAAATTATTCTAACAACTGTTCTTTTGTTCTAAACATAAAAGAATCAGTAATCCTGAATGTAAATGATAGCACTATTAAGAAAAAGCCATTATGCGACATGGTTATTGGTGGTGTAAAGATCAACATGTATGCAGATTCTGGATCTCCTTATTCTATAGTGTGTGAATCTGTCTGGAATAAAATGTTTGTGCCAAGGTTAGGTAGTCACCTAGAGAAAAGTGATATTAACCCTGAAGGGTATTCTGGCGGAACGATAGATATTTTAGGGTTCAGGACTTTAGTTTTCAGATTTAAAAATAGAAAATGCATTGCAAAATTATATGTTTCAAAGAAGGGTCCTTCAGTGCTTAGCTGGTTTGATTTTGGTAAACTTGATATCATACTGGATCCCAATAGCCCCAATCCTGTGATGTTAGTTGATGAACAGAATGGGATTTCTTCACTGATGTTAAATAAGTTTCCTAATGTTTTCTCGAAAGGCATTGGAAGGCTAACCAACTTTAAACATGAAATTCGCTTAAAGGAAAATGCTTGTCCCAAGGTACACAAAGCCAGAAATATTCCTTTTGCTGTTAGGGAGGAAGTAAAAAGTGAGTTAAACGCTTTAGTGGAAGGGGGTATAATAGATAGAATTGAATCATCTGAATGGGTTTCGCCCATAGTGGTTGCTAGACGGGCCAATGGTAAGGTGAGACTCTGCATTGATCTTCGCCACCTCAACAACAATATCGTTGTAGATCAGTTTCCCCTTCCCCGTATTTCTGAAATGTTATCTGTGGTTGGTGGTTCAAAGTTTTTTTCAACCATCGATTTATCTGCTGCTTACCACCAAATAGAGCTTAATGAAAAAAGTAAAGACTTAACTGCATTTATTACACCTTTTGGGTGTTTCAGATTCAACAGGATGCCTTTTGGTTTGGCATCTGCCGCAGCTATTTTTCAGAGGGTCATGCAAGATATTCTGAAAGACTGCAAAAATGCCATCTGTTTTCAGGATGACATTTTGGTATTTAATGATGACAAAGATAAACACATTGCCGCTTTAGAAGAGGTTCTAGGTGCACTGAATGTACACGGCCTTACTATTAAGCATGAGAAATGTAAATTTGGTGTTCATTCTGTGAATTACTTGGGCCATGAACTCTGTGAAGAAGGTATCAAACCTAAACCCTCTCTTTTAGAAGCTATTAAGTCTGCTCCTCATCCTCAATCAAAGGATGATGTAAGATCCTTTTTGGGGTTAGTTGAATTCTACGCCAGGTATGTGCCTGATTTTTCATGCAGCACATACAACATTAGACAGTTGATTAAGAATAGAGTTGCTTTTGAATGGACTAATGAATGTGAGAAAGAGTTTTGTGACGTGAAGAGTGCTATTTGTTCTGCTAACGCACTTTCCTGTTTTGATCCGTCGTACAAAATATCATCACCACTGATGCTAGCTCGAAGGGTCTGGGGGCTGTGTTTACCCAAAAGACTAAGGAAGGAAAAGAAGTCATTATTGCACATGCTTCTAGGGCTCTTACCCCTGCTGAAGAAAAATATTCCACAATAGAAAGGGAGACTTTAGCGTGCATATGGGCTTTGGAACATTTCAGAGTATTTATTTGGGGTAAGGAGTGTGTACTGAGGAGTGATCATAAACCATTGGTACGTCTTCTCACCACTGAAGGGATGTTGAGAGCTTCTGCTCGTATTGCACGTATGTCCATGCGTTTACAGGATTTCATTTATGACATACAATATGTACCTGGTAAGGAAAATGTTTCTGCCGATTTTTTGTCAAGGATGCCTTTACCTATTCAAGAAGATTTGCATAATGAGTGGGATGATTTTCAAATTGCTTTGATTCATGATGAAGGTCCCATTCCCATTGATCAGACTCTGTGGAGAGAGAAATGTGAGGTTGATGAAGCTTTAAAAAGTGTAGCAAGTTACATTACAGGCGGTTGGCCTGATAAAAAGTACCTTGATTCAGATTTGAAGAGTTTCTGGGAAGTAAGATCAGAACTTTCATGTTGTGAAGATATCATTAAGAGGGGTGAACGTATTGTTCCACCAGCTGGTGTGAGGAAGGTTATTGTCTCACAAGGTCATGAAGGTCATAGTGGCATGGTCAGAACTAAACAACTAGTCAAGCGTTTATTTTGGTGGCCTGGCATGGATGTGTTTATTGAACGAATGGTTAGGAATTGTGTGGTTTGCGCGAATTCTGACAAGTCATTAGTTACTCTTAAACCCAATATGGGTGTGCACACTATTCCTGACAATCCATGGGAGACTATTGCTATAGACATTATGGGCCCCATTGGTTGTGATTCTAAGTATGTAATTGCAGCTATTGACGTTTTCTCTAAGTGGCCTGTTATCAAAATTGTTCAAGGAATAGATACTGATTCAGTTTTATGCTTTTTGGATAAAGTTTTCATTGAAGAAGGACTACCAGTAAGAATTATATCTGATAATGGAGTTCAATTCAATTCAAAAAAGGCTAATGATTATTTTTCAAGGCTTGGCATAGTCCATTCTACCACTTCTTTATATAATCCAAGTGGGAATGGAGTAATAGAGAGGTTCAATAGAGTTCTCAAGAGTGCTATACAATCTGTTGGTAAGGATGACAAGAAATGGGAGATTGAAATTTTTAAGAAAATTTGGATGTACAGAACAACCATGAATTCAATGACTGGTTATTCTCCTTTTGAAATCATGAGGGGAAGAGCTCCTAGAACTAAGGTGAATCCCTCATGGTTAGTGAAATCATCCTCCTCTAATGTGGATCTGAAGAAAGTCAAAGAGAACCTTATTCGTACCCATGGTTCAAATAAGAAGTATTTTGATGAGAAATTTGGCTCTAAAACTGATCCTAAGGTAGAAATTGGGATGATGGTTAAGGTTAAAAAACCCTGGAAGGTCAAGAAAGGGGAAAGTTCGTTTATGGGTACTTTTGAAGTCATTGAAATCTTAAAAAACTCAGTAAGATTATCAGACAGTAAAGTTTGGAATCTCAGTAGAATTGCTATTCTCAAGGCTGATAAGAATATTTATAGTAAAGAATCTACTTTGAAAAATTCAGATTTTTCATATTTGGATGAGGATTTGAGTGGAGATGCTGTTTGTGATGAAATAGATGTAACACCTTGTTGTTCCAGCACTAGCAACATCAATCATGGTATTTCTCCATCCCAATCTATTCACAGTGATAATGTTTCTTTGCAGAAAAGAGCTACGAAGAAACCAAAGTGGTTGTCAGATTTTGTTGCCTACATGGTGGGAAAATTTTAAGTTCTACATTGTTTTTTTTATTTTTTTTTTATTTTTCATTTTATAAGGGAGGAAGGTGTGTTGTGTTCATATGTTAATCCTCGCGCTTGCCTCGCGCTTGTATTCATGTGTACATACTCGCGCTTGCCTCGCGGGTATATTTCCTTTCAATTGTATCTCGTGATTTGTATTCATTCAAATGTATATGTCTCGCTACACTGTGCAGTTTGTTAATGTACCATTCCATACTATTCAGTTACTGGACTGGAGTTACTGCTGTTGTACAGAGCCATCGGATGTGTGCCAGGGAGTGCTTCCTATCTTGGAATAAACTTACTTTTAATACCAACTGCTTCCTTGGATATTGATTTAACAGTGGGTGACGCCCGAATCCATCGACACTGCACCTTCATAAGGAACCACCACCTCACCTCTACCATGACCTCACCTCCCCGACACAGTAGGGAACCGATGCCTCACCTCACCTGCATCTCAGTAAGGAACCGAGGCTTCACCTCCCCTGGGGCCATAAAGAACTGAAGCCACCCAGCACCAACATAGCATCACTTCCACGATGCTGTGACGCCACTCACTACACGGTCAGCACCATACTGCAATTTTTATCTGTCACAATGTCATAATAACTCCAGGTGGAGTTTGTTTCTGCCACAAATTTTATTTGAGTGAACAACCTATTTTTAAGGTTATCGGGATAGCTGTATTGTGGATTTTTGTTGTTTGGTCTTGTTTTGGTTTAGATAAAGATTACTTATTATTTTTCTGCACTGATGTGGAGTCCATTTGTATTGTTTTTATTGTGTTACTATATTTGTTCACAAATGCTTTACACACTGCCAATGCCTGGGTGAGCAGGGATTATTTAAGTGTATCCCCCTTACCCTGACTAGGAAAAAGGACCCATACTTGGACACATTTACCTACATCTGCCAACTAGAGATCCCCATTTCTAATATTAGGGAAATGTTTATGAATTCCAGGGGGACACCATCTTTCTCAAACAATGTTTCTGAGAATTAAATATACTTCAATACCTATCATGTTTTCATTTATCAACACATGTAGCCCAGGGACAGTCTGAGTATGAGGATATTTAGCTTTACTATGTGTGTTCCTATAGTCAGCTTTGTAGTAGTGACAGCTAGAGGCACTTGAGGGCATATTTACAAGCCCCTTGCACCACCGGTACATCACTTTTTCCTACTTCTACCGTGACACACCTGCCGCGCAAAGTTTGTTTTTCGTCTGTTTCAATGGCTCATGTTTGGAACACACTATGCAAAACACACAGACCACACCTTTGAGACAATGAGAGTTCTTATTATGGACAAATGTAATAAGCCATGACAAACCATACAAGGTTGATTTTCATTGTACGCATGCTGCTTTGATAGACATTGACAACACAAATATTATAATATGTACATTTCACACAGCTTAGATCTATGCTATGAGTTGTCCTGGGCCCATCAGTTCCCAATATGTAATGTACAGCAGCACAGCAAACCGTACTGTAGACTTAGAAGGATGTGACATCTATGGAAGATATGGGACATTCCAGACCATTGAGCCTTCTGCATGCAACAGGCAGCAGCCTTATGCCAGTGGAAGCACCCATATGTCATGTTGCAAATTTGAGTCAGTTGCAGGAGTAATTGGTGTTGTGCAAGGAGAGATACTTTCCTGACAAATGTAAAAGGTATGATGGCCTTTATGTCCTGTGAGGTGTGTTTCAGATTGGGGCACAAAGTGAGTGTCTCATTCGTGAGGTGTTTGCCACGAGAAGCAACTCAAGAAAACTTCCAGCACTTGCCAGCATCAAAACAAAAGCTGATGAGTGTGCCATTATGTTGGTTGAACAATACATTTTGTTACTTTTACACTACAACAGCACAGACTGGTTTGGCATGTGGCAAAGTATTCACCCGTGCACTATGGTGCAGATGTGCCTGCCTTGAAGAGCAGATTACTTTTGTGCTTGGAAGTTGAACTACATGTGCAATTGTAGGTGACATTAAAGACTATTGTGGAATCCTCTTGCATCACTGGTGCATCACTTTTGATATGTTAAGAAATGAGGTACAGGAAGCACTGAATTTCAGGCAATGTCCCCAAATGCATTTTTGATGGTCTTTATTTTCGACAAAAAACATTGTTGATGATACCGCAACTATCAATATTTTTACAAGGAGAACAACCCTATCCACACTTCTGCATTGGCATTATGGAGGCACCATAAAGTGAAATTAGTTTCTTACTGTATCTTTCTTTCATGTTACATGTGTGCAGCATTCTGCAGTACACATCTGTCTGGCAGGGGCAGCTCCTGCATTGCCCCACTGCTTTCTCACAGTGCAAGAAGCAGAAACATAAAATGATATTATAAATACCATTTTATGTTTCTGCTTCTTACACTGTCAGAAAGCAGAAGGGTTTGTTTGTGGCCGGGTGGGTGGTCGACCCTGCTGTAGGGATGGGGAGGAGTGGCTTGCCCACTCTGAGGGTGCTCATTGTTTGGTCGGCCACAGGGCAGACCAAACCAGTCATACACACTGCCTTTTCTTCATGTAGGCTGCATGCAGCCTACATGGAGAAAATGGCTTCCCCATAGACGCCTGTGTGGTCGGCGTCCCAACCAATCATGCAGAGATAACACAGGACCGCACCAGGCCCATGAAGGTAAGTTAACTTTAAAAAAAATGTAAACCTTACTTTCTGGGTGACCCCCTCCCACTTGTCAAGTCATCCCGGCAGCGACAATTTGCAATTTACAAATGATTAGAAGCAGGTAGGCTTCCATTCTGACACCGACTAAATCAGCCCACTTCACAGGCACCCTTGCAATATAGTGCAAGATGCGTCCCAAATGAAGTTTAAATATTGCTCAAAGTGTGTAGTACACCCTGGATATTGTGTCAAAACAAAAACATCAACACCCATGCTACAACACAGTCGCACTTTGTACTTGCTGGAAGAGAACCATTATGACAAGGCATCAGGAAACCAAAAGGGTGACTCTGCATGATGTTAAAAATGGGTGCAGAACCATTGTGCCACCAGTACAACTCATGAAGTGAGAGACATGTGGTGATGTGTTATGCTTCATATGACCTTATGGAGCTTTTTCAACTGCACCTTGCACCTCTGTAGTTCCAATTTTAAAATGTGTGAAAAGTGATACTCCAATGTTGCTAGGGGATAATCTATGAGACCATGGGCCTCATTTATGGGTTGTTTTTCTCGTAAGGCAGCTCAACAGGCCTTGCTGCTGCCTTGCCCTAAGGCAAGAGAAAAGGGCCCAAATGCACCATATCTATTAGATATAGCACATTCCTGTCCTTTTCCCTGCATCAGCACACAATGGGCTGCCGTGCAGCAACGCAGGCCCCTTTCCACCATAGTGCAAGAGTGCCTGTATTGCAGGGGATGATTATTTTTGTGCAGGAAGGACATACAATTACAAGGGGCTTTTTCCTCATTCTCTGTGTACTGCAGAATGCAGCACACATAGAAAGAGGAAAAACATGGAGAAATGAAGATATTACTCTTTATTGTGTCTCCCTTATGCCTCCCTTGGTGAGGTGTAATTTTTTTGTGCTGCCTCAAAGTTTCAATTTCTCTTAAATCTGGGGAAGTGTCAAAAATACATGGATGTTGCTGGGAACAACCCAGGCAATGGCCCTGGAATGCCCATTTCAAGCAGTTTTCTGAGTGAAAGAGGCACATATGTATACAACCATTAAAAGCCACATAATGTGGCTTTACGTGCCCTTATGAATATGCCAGTGGCACTTTGCGCCACCAGAATGTCAAAAAAGTGATGTCCCAGAGGTGCAAAAGTGCTGGTATGGCCTCATAAATTAGGCCCATTACATCAGTTGCAGTGTGTTGTTTTATTTGTATTTCAAATGGGTTCTATGGTGTATAAACCTATATATGGCAATTAACAGGGGCAACAGTGGACTGGTACTGCACTTCTGACATACATATATATATATATATATATATATATATATATATATATATATATATATATATATATATATATATATATATATATATATATATATATATTACCTACTGGCGGTCGCCAGTAGGTATATATAGTTAGGATTTTTTCTCTATGGGATTTTTGAAAATTCTATGTCTAATAACTTTGGCGTTTGTGGACGGAATTGGCTGAAATTTTCAGGAAAATTGAACATTTTGTTTCTGAGCAGCCCCTGACAATTTGGGGGGGTTTCATCAAGGGGGGGCCGAGAAAAAAGGGGGGTCCCAAAACGCGTTTTTCCCATGTTAATTTCCATAGGGCGGTTGGCCTCACTTTTAGCTCGAACGGCTGAATGGATTTGCACGAAACTTGGCAAAATTGTAGGGACTGTTAGACTGATGTGCCTTTGCTAGGTCTCAATATATGTGCTCCAGTGGATTTTGAGTAATTTAGGTTCAAAAAAAGATATATATCTGGGCGGAGCCTAACCACACATCTGATCTGATTGGCTGTCAGCACTTCATCCAAGAAGTGTTGGCAGCCATCTTGGAACCAATATACATGATAGCACCTCATTAAAAAGCATTGTAGTTAATAGAGGGTTTTAGGACTTTAGTTACATTATAAATCATTTGTTGATGGTACCATACTCGTTTTAGGAATTGTGGTGGGTTCTAAGGTGATTTTACCATGTGAAAAAACCTTCTGCTGTGATATCATGAATATTGTTTGAAAGAAAACTAATATCTCATGATTTTCCCACAGTGGTTTGGAAGGGGATCTATAAGCTAAGCTGAAAGCATATTTTCTGTAAATTCACATTATCTTTCTCAGTCATGTGAAAATGAAGTCTGACATTCTCAGTAAAACATGTACATCCAACAAGGACAGAGACTGTCAGTTGATTCCTTTGTGTTCTACTGCAGCCTCCTAGAGTGTTCTAAAGAACAACTAGAGCGCTAACAGTCCTACTTATTACAAAGGTATGGCACACCTGAAGCCATCTTGATTGGAATAAAGTGGTAACTCTAAAAACATTTAATTTAAAAAGAAACAACATGAGGGGGTATATTTTGCCATAGAAAGTATGATTAGTGCTGCAGAATGAAAAATTAGGGCACATTTTGAGTGACTTCTCAAATCCTTTTCTATTTCATTAAAACATTCTGACATGCAGTCTCCCAAAATGGCCACCAGAGACAAAAGAGCCCAAATGTAGCCCAAATATCACCCAGATGTAGCCCAAGTATAGCCCAATGACAGAATGTCCCAGAGTGTTCTAAAGAACAACTAGAGCGCTAACAGTCCTACTTATTACAAAGGTATGGCACACCTGAAGCCATCTTGATTGGAATAAAGTGGTAACTCTTAAAACATTTAATTTAAAAAGAAACAACATGAGGGGGTATATTTTGCCATAGAAAGTATGATTAGTGCTGCAGAATGAAAAATTAGGGCACATTTTGAGTGACTTCTCAAATCCTTTTCTATTTCATTAAAACATTCTGACATGCAGTCTCCCAAAATGGCCACCAGAGACAAAAGAGCCCAAATGTAGCCCAAATATCACCCAGATGTAGCCCAAGTATAGCCCAATGACAGAATGTCCCAGAGTGTTCTAAAGAACAACTAGAGCGCTAACAGTTAATGACAAAAGTATGGCACACCAGAAGCCATCTTGATTGGAATGAAGTGGTAAGTCTGAAAACACTCAATTTAAAAAGGAACAACATGAGGGGGTTAATGTTGCCATAGAAAGTATGATTAGTGCTTCAGAAAGAAAAATTAGGGATCATTTTGAGTGACTTCTCAAATCCTCTTCTATTTCATTAAAAAAATTCTGACATGGAGACTGAAACATGCACTTTGAATACCAGCAGCAGACGTCCCTGGTGAGCAGTAGCTTTACTACAGTGATCTAATGTGCAACTAGAGTGCTAACATTCAGAATTTATGGCAAATGTGTGACACATCTGAATGCCTTCTTGATGGAACCAAAGTAAACAAGCATTGAAAATGCAATAGATCTCGCCCTCGTTTAAGTTAAAGCCATTCTGTTTGTAATGAGGTGGCTTTTTAGCTTTGCTTTTATCAGTGTTTTTTCAACTTTCATGTAAATAACATGCATCTGTATGCATATAAGTATATGTATGCATGCATTTATGTTTGTATTTATATAGATATACAGATGATATATGTTTATATATGTATGTATATATATATATTCACTGAAAAAACCATAGGCTATAGACCATATATAGTTAGGAATTCGCATTTACAAAACCTTATTTTACTCACACAAAACCATTGAAATTCCATATATAGTTAGTTGCACTAACTATATATCGCGCACCCGTAATCCACTGCTGATGATGTCACATATTACATCATTCATGACATGGTCAGTGACATCACTGATGACATCACTGATGACATCTCAAATGACATCACTGATGACATCACTGATGACAACATCCAGTGACTGTATGTTTCTGTAAAGTTAAAATATGTCTTACATATTGAAGAATGAGTGGATGTATAAGTGTCTGGATGAAGGATTTAGTAGGTGCATGACTGACTGTATGAGTGAGTGATTAAATGTGTCTCACTGAGTGCATGGGTTAGTGACTAAACTGTCTTAATTTGTGCATCATTATGTCTGTTGTTCTGTAAATTGTTGCATGTGTTGATAAGTAGCTATATGAGTAACTATATGGGTTATTGATTGGTTGCCCAAGTATTTGTATGGGAGACTGAGTGTGTGTGTGGGTGGCTGGGAGGTGTATGACTCTGTGCATAGATGTGTGAGCAGTTGATTCACTAGATGTATGGTTTCAAAAGTGCATGTGGAAACAGCTGTATGGGCGGTTGACTGTGTGCATGAGTGTATTGGTGAGTGAATGGATATCTCAGTGCTACATGTCAAAGTAAGTACATATGTAAAACACAGTACATGTGAGAGTTGACATATATAAATAACTGTGCATAAGAGCCAGTGAATGTGTGAGTGGCTGTATGGATCATTGTGAACTTGTATCAGGGATTGTATAAGAGAGTAAATATGTGTTAGTATATGTTTGAATAAGTAAAGTTTGTATAACTGTATAGTTGAGGAAATGGAGGTGTGATTGATTCTTTGCATGACTGACTAGGTGTGTGAGTAACTCCATGGATGAGGGACAGTCTGTGAGTGTCTGTTTACACTGATTGTATCTAAGGTTATATTAGAGTCTGAAGAGGTTCATCGTATTATCACATGAATGATATCATCAGTGATGTGATCAGTAATGTCAAATGAGATGTCATCAGTGATGTCATCAGTGATGTCATTTGAGATGTCATCAGTGATGTCATTTGAGATGTCATCAGTGATGTCATCAGTGATGTCACTGACCAAGTCATGAATGATGTAATATGTGACATCATCAGCAGTGGATTGCGGGTGCGCGATATATAGTTAGTGCAACTAACTATATATGGAATTTCAATGGTTTTGTGTGAGTAAAATAAGGTTTTGTAAATGCGAATTCCTAACTATATATGGTCTATAACCTATGGTTTTTTCAGTGAATATATATATATATATATATATATTTCAAAGTCCGCTCGTCAAACGCTGACAGTGGCCCCTCGGGAAGTGGCACCAATGCCGGCCGAGCACGCCGGTAATTCAATTATCAAAGTTCCAAAGTAACGGTGCTCTCAGTCAGCAAATCCACACAACACCTCGCAAGACTCCAAGGGTGTTTATTTGAACCAACAACATGTTTCGGCTGCGGACAGCCTTGATCACGTTAGTTTCAAAGTGCACAGTTTCCGGTAAATAATACCACATTACATCGTCATAGAAACAGGACTTGGTAGCCAAAATAGAAAAGTAAAGTTATACATTTCTTGAGAGGATATTAACATAAATCACATAATATGCTGTATCAGGCATTATTAAATACACATGTCGGACGATTTAAATTCATTCTTTAACATCGTGCGCATTCTGTAAAAATACAAAATTACGTGTTTGCCCGTTGTGCTAAATTCTTCTGTTTCAAGCACAGGAGATAGAGTCAGTTGTTAATGCTCTTATCCAAGCGTACACCCCAAGATTGTTATTTTTGCCGCGGCGTCCGCCGCCATAGTTGTAGTTTGAAAATATCTTAAAACTACATGTAGCTATGACAACCGGGTGTCAAGGAATGCAGACCTACGACAGGAGAGGCGTGGCTGCACCCACAAAGTCCGTGCAAACCCGTGTATGTGTGCACACTGTAATTCATGGCTTTTCTAAGCGTGCGGCACCTAAATTGAAATAATGGGATTAGCGCCGTGTGTAACCAGCCAAGCTATGAAGCTAGCATGAGATGAATGCCACCGCTAGCCAAGCGCAGAACAGAATACTGCATGTGGCCCTGTGTACAGAATATACATGTACCGGTGGTCTAGGTGCAGGAAATGCGGGTTGCTCTTGGGTCCCGGCTAAAACCACTAGAGCTCAGACTAAAGTAACCCAATGTGTATCAGGCTACTGCAGTTCTCAATTGACGTGCATGAAGATATCTGTGTCTATGTCTGTGCTCCCAAAGTAAATGTCCAAAGTGTGGCAGGACTCGAGAAAAGTTAATGGTAGTCGAATTCTTTATGGACCAGTGAAAGAAAAGAAATGCCAAAATTCAGTACTAACGAATGAGAATCTCACTAAAAACATCTAGATAAATAAATAAACAGTGCATGTTAAGGATGGAAGAAGCTTAATCTTGTAGATAATTTAAGAAAAAAGCTGACACAGTAAGCAATAATTATACTTTAAGGTGAACTGCAAGCTCCTCGTCCTGGTTCAGGCCCCCCGGTATCTTAGTCTGGAATTCTATGATACATTTAGACTCCCTTTGTCTTAATTTCAGGGTCCTGTCTCCCCCCCAGGGACTTCTCTCAATCTGTTCCAATATGTTGAAACTCATTTCAGCTGGATTGGAGAAATGTGTTTCAGCAAAATGCCTTGCCACAGGGTATTTTTCATTCTTGTTGGCTATGGCACAATAGTGTTCCAGCACACGATGTTTGGCTTGTTTGGTGCTGCTGCCTATATACCATAGCCCACAGGGGCAGACAATGACATATATGACAAAATCTGTACTGCAGGTCAGAAATTGAGTCATCTTTTTAGTTATTCCATTGTATGTGACAGATTTTTTGTGAGTACTGTGCCTACAAGCCTTGCAGTGGCCACAAGGGAAAAAACCCAATAAACCTAGATTTTGGGTTTTGGGATACACAGTAATGTCACTTTTTACCAACATATCACGTAGAGACTTGCCTTTTCTGTACGTGATACGAGGCGCATTGGATAGATCCTTGCCGATCACACTGTCAGCAGTGAGGATGTTCCAGTTTTGGGATACTATTTTGCTGATCTGCTTAGACTCCGTATTAAAGGTGAGAATAAGACGTGTTTGATCCTCCTCAGTACTGGTTTCAGTTTCATTGTCCCTGTCTAGTAATGTGTCTGCTCTTGGAATACTGTCAGCACGTGCTTTGGCTTTCTTGATGACCCATGCAGGATAACCTCTATCTTTAAATCTTGCCATCATTTCACGGCTGATCTGTTCATAACCCTGGTCAGTACTGCAGTTTCTTTTTGCCCTGAGCAGTTCACCAAAAGGAATGCTCCATTTGAGCATTTCCGGGTGGCTGCTCAGGGCATGCAGCACACTGTTGCCTGCAGTGGATTTTCTGAAAAGGCAAGTCTGTAATTTGCCTTGAACTACCTCTACTTTAACATCCAAGTATTCTGCACTACTATTGCTGATGTTACTCGTGAGTACTATATTGAGATCATTGATGTTGAGTTTGTTAACAAACTCAATGGCCATTTCAGGGGGACCACTCCAAATAACAAAGAGATCGTCGATGTATCTCCACCATGTATCCACAAACGGCCAAAAGGATCTAAGGTTGGGATCTGAGTTGATGCTTTGCTCCCAGTTGCCCAAAAAAAGGTTCGCAAAACTGGGAGCAAAGCAAGAACCCATTGCCGTCCCAGTAGTTTGTCTGAATAGGACACCATCAAAAAAAAAGTAATTGTTACATAGGCAATACGACATCATGTCCACTAGCATTTTGCTGTGTTCTCTAAAATGCAGGGTACGCCCGGCTAGGACACTAGCGCAGGCATGTAGGCCTTGTTCGTGGTCAATGATCGTGTACAGGGATTGTACGTCCATAGTTATAAGAAGATTGTTTTCTTTCCACTGGACTGATGACAGTTTTTCAAAAAGTCTTTAGTATCCTTGACATAACTGGGGAGTTTTTGTACCCAGTCCCTGAGAAAAAAGTCCACATATTTAGAGACGTGTTCAGAGACACAACCCCTCGAGGATACAATAGGTCTCCCCGGTGGATTGATGGTGTCCTTGTGAAGCTTGGGAAGGAGATATAGGACCGGTAGTATAGGGTGATCATTTTTTAGGTACCTAAATTCTTCCCATTCGAGGAAGCCTTGGTCTTTCCATTCAACAAGTTTTTCCCATAAGATCAATATGCTTTTATTGTAGAGATCATAGGTAGTAGTGGTATAATATTTCGCATCACCCAGTTGTCTCAATGCTTCTTTGGTGTACATTTCGCGATCCATGATAACAATGTTCCCTCCCTTATCTGCTGGACGGATGACAATAGTCTTGTCCTCCATCAGGGAGGTCGGAGCTTTCCTTTCTTGTGCATTGAGGTTCTGTTCCCTCATTGCTCCTCTGCCTTTTCTACTTCTGTGAATGCAAATTTGTTTATTCACACAGTCATGAAAGGTGTCAAGGTTATCATGTGGCATGCTGGGGATAAATGTAGATTTAGGTTTGAAACCCGATAATGTACTGGCATCAGTCACAAATGCAGCCTCATTGAGCATCTGTGTTAGAGAGCCCGAGTCGGTTTGATCATCATCAGCTGGTTGACCCTGATCTAAACTGATTATGTTAATTATGCTATCCACATCACTAATCAAGAAGTTATCTTCTCTGATGGTAGAACTGTGCCCTCGTTTGTCCTGATTCTGATTTAATCTTTTTAACTTGTGCCATTTTTTTAATTTCAGTTTACGTATAAACTTAAAAATGTCAATGCGAGTAGTGCAAAAATCAAATGGCATAGAGGGACAAAATGACAGACCCAGGCTCAAAGTTGATTTCTCTAGAAATGACATTTTTCTTTTAGATAAATTAATCACTGTTTTATTTACCAGTTCTTTGTTGTTCATTGGCCTCTCTTGGAGCGTGTGACGATATTTCTTGCGTCGCCCGTTGTTTTGTCTTTGTTCCCACCTCTGGAAAAGCCTCTTCCCCCGGTTGTTCCTCTTCCGCCTCTTCCTCTCGCTCGTCCTCTGCCCCTCGGTGTGTGTAATATTGACGCCGGAGTCTCCACTTCCGCCCGTCTGCTCCGGCGCAGGTGGCGGTATTCCTCCAAAAAATTCACCCTTTGGGGACGTGTATCAGGTGCTGTGACTTCTTCCATTGAAACATCTGATTCTGTGCCACTGGAAATCACGGATGTTTCCACATTGAGTGGTGTGGAGATTGTTGCGTTGGCTTTACTCTGATACAAATGATCATATTTGCGGCTGAACGTCAAGATTCTGCCGCTCTCGTAGTCGTTGTAGTCACGATCCAACTTGCGTTCCTTTCTTGCTTTGATATCTTCCTCGTATTTTTTGAGGCGTGCTTTCATGGGGGCAATCAAATTATTGGCTGTGTCGTCATCGACCTCGGATTTGATACTTTCCATTAGCTCATTAATTTGTTTGAGCAGTTCATCACGATCAATCCACGCATACTTGACCAGGATTTCAAGCATGCGTTTCGAGCTCAGAGCGGAATTGTCTGACCACTCTTTCAGCATCGCTGGGTTTGGTGTTTCGTAGGTGGGCGTGGTGAAGATCCTTAGGCCCCGTGGGACCATGTCTTGATCAATGTAGTTTTGAAGTGATATTGCTTCCCACCATTTGGAGATCTCGTTCTTTTTTAGTTTCTCCAATTTATCGATTTTTTCTTTAGTGGTGGGTGGGGATCCAGTGTTATTATCTTTAGGTTGTCCTGCCCCTTTCTTTCGTCTTGTGAATAGGGCTTGTGCGGCAGCTCTCCTTGCTTCTTCTTCTTCCATCTCTAAGCAAGCACCCCTTGGAGCTGAGATAGAAATGCTAGTGTGGTGTTAGATTGCTGTCCCTTCAAATAATTTGAAGTTCTTCCTGCGCATCAATTAGTCCATATGCGTGCAAGATCTCTGTTTTGCTGTCTGGCTTGAAGATGTATGGTAACAGCCTTCGAAATAAAAGTTCAGCAGATGCGCGCTTAGATCACGTGGGTGATCCGCGGTATTGGCTAGTTGTACCGCGTGAAATGATGGAATCAGCCTCGTTACTGATGGGCTTTTGGGGTGACTATTGGAAACACCAGGGTCCTAGAATACCAGAATCGAGGTCCGCGCTGCACCTGCCCCAGCGGGAGCGGCGACAGACGCCAAAAGGAGACTGCCCCTCCCCCCTGTAAGGCAAACTGTGGCGTACCCCAGGCTGGTGCTCTTACCTATGCTTCGAAGTTCCCATGCAGTCACAACAGCGAGTGCTGAATGCGCCGGTCCGGTGTCAGCGGTAATCGAAAGTTTCAAAGTCCGCTCGTCAAACGCTGACAGTGGCCCCTCGGGAAGTGGCACCAATGCCGGCCGAGCACGCCGGTAATTCAATAATCAAAGTTCCTAGACAGGGACAATGAAACTGAAACCAGTACTGAGGAGGATCAAACACGTCTTATTCTCACCTTTAATACGGAGTCTAAGCAGATCAGCAAAATAGTATCCCAAAACTGGAACATCCTCACTGCTGACAGTGTGATCGGCAAGGATCTATCCAATTCAATTTCAAAGCTTTTATTCGATTTGTAAACAAATCATACAAGCAAAACATGAAATCAATCCATTACATTAAAAATTATTATAAAATACAAAATTTATACAGGGGAATCCAAGATAATTCATGTGAGGGTAGGACACATACTGACAAGCGTTTAACATTGGATCATAATTAAAAAACACATGAGAATGGCAAAAAGGAATAAAGATTTTTTAGCAGTTAAAATCGTACAGACAGGAATAAATAAATTGGCACAAAATGTTTATCCTGGCAGCTGTACGTTGAACAACAAGCCCCCGCCTAATCATGGGACATAAAAGTTTTAGATTTTAAAATTTGTTGATACAGACAGGAAAGTATAGAAATATAGCAGCACTAGATATATCCTGGCAGCTGTATGATAAAGTATAAAAGAATCAAGAAAAAGAAAAAGAAAACATGTACAGACAGGGTTAGAGATAAATTGAACACTACTAAAAAAAAAAAAAAAAAAAAAAAAAAAAGTGCTCACCCTGGCAGCTGTACGTTTTGAGAAGTACAGACAGGAATATAGAGATCATGGCAATACGATACTTTTCCTGGCAGCTGTACATTTCAAAATATAAATGGCAACAAAAAAACATATGTCCACATTTTCTAAAGCTGACAATAACACAAGGGCATTCTTAAAAGACCGTATATTGTATTTAATAAATATTGGTTTTAAGTACCTTAATCTTAGAAAATTATAAAATTTACAAAAAAGTAGGAAATGGCAGCAACTCTGGCGTGAAACATTGTCACAAGGGCAGGGGGTTTCAGATTTCTGTTTCTGTACTGGGAACGCAACAAGATGGTGTACAATGCCCAACCTGACGCGAGTTAAAACATATTGATGAGATGGGCGGCTGACATGTAGGAGATATGCTTGGAACCCCGATGGCAAGTTAAGTTCTCTATAAAACTTTACGGTAGTTAACTTGCCATATGCCTCATCTCGCCCTTTCTTTTTGTACATCAAGAAAGTTTGTTTAATCTCTTTTTTGGGTATTTCTACCGCGAGTTCGGGGTCAGTGAGAACATCAATATCAAACAGAGTCTTAAACCAAAAACGAATGTATTTCAGCCAAAGAATACGTAAAGAAAAGTCCAGGCCTATACAGTCAAGAATAATTTCTTGAGTGAATCGAGTTTCAGGCTTAGCCCAAATAGAACGCCACAATAAGAGTGGATGAACGGCTGCTAAGTCCGAAATAAACTCGACCCCAACCTCGTCATGAATTAATTGAATGGAAGCGGAGTGGGGAACACATAGCACTTTTCTTAGGAACTTGTTCTCCTCTTTTTGGAGGGAGATGCCATCTCTGTGGCCCCACACTCCAGCCCCATACAATGCCGAGGGAACACAGCGAATATTGTAAATGTTAATCATGTCACGAATGCTTCTCGAGCCGAGCTTAGATGAGAAGCGAAAAACACTGCTGGTACAGCGAGTCATTTTCAACCTAGCATTTTCAAGCTCTGATTTCCAGGACCCATCATTAGCATAGGTGATTCCTAAATAACAAAATGTTTTAACTTGTAGCATTTTATCGCTGTCAAGATAGAAATTGGACTTTAGTTTATTGGCTGACTCACCTCACAACATAACATAGGTCTTGGATTTGTTTACACAGAGTCTCCTATTTTGTATAAACAGCATAAAACCATCAATGAGACGTTGTAAGCCTATCTGAGTGCGTGATAAAAGTACCGCGTCGTCCGCGTAAAGTAAGATTGAGACAGAATTGCCTCCAAGCTGCGGGGCATCTGCTGATATGGTTGCCAAGGTGCGATCAACACAGTTAATAAAAATAGAAAATAAAAGAGGAGCTAGTACGCATCCTTGGCGGATGCCCCTAGATACCTTAAAGAATGGTGTGCATTCACCATGGCTGCCATATCGGACTTTACAAGAAAGTTTCTGGTAAAGCCTAGCCAGGAAATGTACTATTTCTTTCGGTGCTCCTAACTCCAGTAAAACCTGCCAAAGAATGCCATGATCAACTAAATCAAATGCGCTGCTCAGATCAGCAAAACATAAAAATAAATTACCCTTTTTGGCCACTGTGTATTTGTTAATTAAAAGATCCAAGTTCACGCATTGCTCCAGGGTACCCATCCCCTTCCTGAAGCCGTATTGCACTTTAGTTAAAATCTTCTGCCCAAGTTTCTAGTCTTATGAGCAGAATTCTGCTCATAACCTTTACTGAGGCATCCAATAAAGAAATTGGCCGATAGTTAGAGGCCTCGGATTTGCTGCCTTTTTTAAATAAGGGGACAATAACCGATTGACCCCAAGAGGGAGGGAAATTGCCTACTGCTGCACAGTTGAAGGTCCTAACCAAAATGGGGGCCCACAGGTTAGGTTCTGTTTTTAATAGATCTATGGGCACCCCATCAGGTCCCGGGGCCTTCCCCCCCTTGCTATTGGCAAGGCCTTCTAGTCCCTCTTGTAGCGTAATTTCCAAAGGTATAGGTGACCACATTGGCAAATCAACAAGAGGTTGGGTCAGTGATACCTTTTCTGGATTAAAAATATTAGTGAAATGAGAGACCCAGTCCTCGCACGCAACATAAGAAGTAATTTCTGGGACACCTTCCGAATTTAAGAATGGACTGTTGACTATTTCCCAGTAGAGTTTACTGTTTTTTGTCTCAACAGCTTCATTCAGTTTATCCCAAGCTTCTCTCTGTAGTACCTTTTTCCTGTTAGAGATAGCCAGTTTGTAGTTAACCCTTGCTTCTTTGATGCTAATGCCATCACGGGGTTTGAGCCCTAAAACTCGTTTTAATTCCCGTAAGGTTGCAATGCAGGGCTTATCGAACCATCCCAGTTTTATCGTTTTATTAGCTGAGGGTTTTTTTGTAAAGATACCCTCAAATGATGGTATTGATATTAATAAACTGAGATATCAGAAGGTCGTGGTTAACAACATCTTTAAGGCAATAGCTAATCTCAATTTGACAGCTGACTATTACCTCCCTTTGTTTAGCCGCAGAATTGACCCCCGTCCACTTGATTCTCGGACCATTAGGTCGTTGGGACACTATATCGGTGGTACAGGTTTCCCCAGTTCTTTGTGTGACACCCCTTGAAGGAAGGGTGACACAAATACTGTTGTGATCGCTGAGACTTTCCTCTCTCACGTACAAGCTTGAATAGTCCCCATTGCTTGAGAACAAGATGTGATCGATAAAAGTCCCAGCTTCCCTCCCTTTAAAGGTGGGGCAAATGGCATTCTGTTTATTTTTGTTACAATTTAATAAGGATAAATCTAGTTTTAGTAGCAGGTTATTTAAGGTGGAGCCGTAATGACAATGCGGGAAGTGGGGAGAATCCTCACTCCTTCCTGTACCCCCATTAAAATTATCCGACTCCACTCCAAAACCGCATGGGTTACCCTTAGATAGCTGGCATGGCTGCAAATTAAAGTCTCCAGCCCATAGGATGTCTAACTGCTTATTTGAAATGCCTATAGCCTTGGCAATTTCTTTTTCCAGGGGGTACAAGATATTCCCTCTGGAGGCATCAAAGATGTTGTTATAAAAGTTGACAAGAACCAGGTCCTTACCCTTAGCACATGCAATCCTCAATACCTGGCTGTAAGCTCCCACATTTGAGCTGCTTCTAACTTTGTAGGTTTCCAATCTGTTGGAAAGGAGAATCAAAAGACCCCCCTTTGCCCTGCCAGAATTGGATTTGGTGGCATTCAGGCAATAGGAAGAATAACCTTCTACGTTGATATCTTCCTGACTCCAGGTCTCCTGGAGGAGGACTATATCAAACCCTTCTCCTATGAATCTAGACCAGAAAGGGGTATTTAATTTCCCTGCGATACCAGCGATATTCCATGATATCAAAATAAGGTCACCAGGCTTAGTTACCTGAGCTGGTATCTTTGAGGGTCCAGTTGCTACCCTACAAGTGGGGGATTGGGTGTTAACAGGGTGGGGACAAAAGGGGGGTGATTGGATAAAAGAACTTTCGGGTGCTGTAATCTTATGTAAAACCATGTGACCACTAGAGAACACAGGGGCCACTGTGGGAGCAGAGTTAGGGCTGACGGGGTCGGGTCGCACAACCACATCAGATACCGACCGCCTGTTGACAGTTGAAGTCGGTGAAGGTGGGACATAAAGTCAATCAACCATCTCCAGGCAGTCAAATCTGTTGGTGGTTTGGATGCCCCGCCACCCGCCGTCTGTAAAACGGTTGTTGTTGAGATACCAGGGACGAGGTACCCAATCCCTACCTCTAAACTGTTGAATTTGCCATGGGTCGCCATAGTCCCATTGGTGTTCTTGGTTCATAGCCCAATTTGGCGGAGGAATTGGGTAGTGGTAATTAGAAGTAGGGGGGTAGAAAAAGGAGAGTCGATGGGTATCGATTCCTCCCTTCTTCTCTAGATCAGGCCATGAACATATGTGGTTCACAGTAGAGGCATCCTCACATGTAACGATGACACAATCCCCTTGAATGCTCTTGGGGATCTTACCCACCCAAGAAACCCTACGTACCGAGGATATTCTACAGGTGAATGGGGGCTTCAAAGGCCTATGGATGCAAAGCCATTGCAGAATTTTATTCCGGAGGGACCAGTGGGGTTCATCAGTTCCCTCAGGAAGTTCCGGTACTCCTGTTAAAATTGCCGTAAATGGAGATACCTCTGGGGCCAATTGAAAAGGGCGTTTAGGTCTACGCCTCTTTTTGTCTGCATGGGAATTAGCTTTGGGGGCCTTATTATTGCTGGTAGATTGCTGTAAAGGCTCATTAGTAAGGGTACGATTAGCATCATTGGAAGTAACTTGTGGGGTCTGGACAGCACAAATTTGCTGACTAGATGACGGTGTCTGGGGTATTGATTTAGCTTTCGGCTTAGATTTGGAACAATTAGTGCAGGTGTTAGAATTGGACGATGTTTCAATTGTAGGATCCTTTATTATGGATTTGGTGTTAAACATAACTGTGTTAACAGATGGTTTATCTGTGTTAGTCTTAGATGAAGGAACCCCCGGACAGGACGCCACAGCTGAAACCGCTGGTGTAACCCCCCCAGATTTAGCTGTTCCTGCCCTTGGGTGGTTGGGAGATTTATCAATAAGTATGGCAAGCTGTTTCTCAATGACCATGATACTCCGTTCCAGGGGCAGGAGTTGTTGTTTAAATAAGTCCCTGAGTCTTGCAAACAACTGGATATTATCAAAGTCGGACGGACCAGGTGCACCCCCCTGGACAATACCATTTGAAGTACAATGTGGGTTGAGCGAGACAGATGTTGTAGGGTTAGTACCGGTAGGTATATTCATGGCTGGTGCTGTAGTAGTCCCTTTCTTTTTCTTGTTTTTGGGATGTTGGTTGGCCTTATTCCCTTTGTTTGTAGGTATTGACTGCTTAGGAATGGCGCCTTCTCTCACCCCCATGGAATAAATACCTTGAGACTGGTCGTCAACTACAATCCGCTCTAAATCCGGGGTGGTCTCAAGGTTCTCAATAGAGTCCAGACCCAATGATAAGTTTGTGGCCGATAAATCTACGGCATTGGGAATGGAATGTAATTGTGCTATAACTTTTCCAGGTTGAGAAAGGCTGGGAATAGATGTAACTGCTGGGACTGGGGTTAAAGCTGTAGCTATGAGTCCCAGGGAGGATCTCTTAGCAAACGCAAGGTCCTGGGATACCCTGCGCTCTAAAAGAGAAATGTTTAAATTGATAGCCTCAGTAGTAGTGGAGATAAATTTGTCGATAGGACCTATAAACTGTGCAGTTTTAAGTGCAGTCTTGCTTCTGGATCCCCTTGTTACTGACATAATGTGGATATGCAGGCACAGAGGCAATGGTCCAAAAGAGTCGCAATCACAGAACTAAAGAGTACCTTTAAATGAAGAGATGGTCGTCAAGCGATTACGGTCCGGACCAAGGGGAGGGGGCCCAGCCCTGCCTGGATCTGTCTGGAACGGGCTGAAACGGGCCCGCCCTTGGCCCGGGCTTCGCCCGGCGTCCCGCTCGCGTCCCGCGAGGCGGGGCTGACCTCGGCTTTAAGCGCCTCCTGGCGCGGCTTGTAGCGTTGCAGCCCGCTTGGGCTGATGGGGCTTGTAGTCCCCTGACCCGCGCTCCACTCGGCGGCTCAGCTTGGACAGCGAGCGGCGGGAGGCGGGCAGGATGTGCAGGGACACGGTGTTCTCCTCCCAAAAGATGAGGCGTCTGCAAAGCGGTAGGGCTCTCTGTCCTTATGGCAATTCCGCTGTTTGTCAGGACTGACCTCGGCTTTAAGCGCCTCCTGGCGCGGCTTGTAGCGTTGCAGCCCGCTTGGGCTGATGGGGCTTGTAGTCCCCTGACCCGCGCTCCACTCGGCGGCTCAGCTTGGACAGCGAGCGGCGGGAGGCGGGCAGGATGTGCAGGGACACGGTGTTCTCCTCCCAAAAGATGAGGCGTCTGCAAAGCGGTAGGGCTCTCTGTCCTTATGCCAATTCCGCTGTTTGTCAGGACTGACCTCGGCTTTAAGCGCCTCCTGGCGCGGCTTGTAGCGTTGCAGCCCGCTTGGGCTGATGGGGCTTGTAGTCCCCTGACCCGCGCTCCACTCGGCGGCTCAGCTTGGACAGCGAGTGGCGGGAGGTGGGCAGGATGTGCAGGGACACGGTGTTCTCCTCCCAAAAGATGAGGCGTCTGCAAAGCGGTAGGGCTCTCTGTCCTTATGGCAATTCCGCTGTTTGTCAGGACTGACCTCGGCTTTAAGCGCCTCCTGGCGCGGCTTGTAGCGTTGCAGCCCGCTTGGGCTGATGGGGCTTGTAGTCCCCTGACCCGCGCTCCACTCGGCGGCTCAGCTTGGACAGCGAGCGGCGGGAGGCGGGCAGGATGTGCAGGGACACGGTGTTCTCCTCCCAAAAGATGAGGCGTCTGCAAAGCGGTAGGGCTCTCTGTCCTTATGGCATGTCCATATCCAATGCGCCTCGTATCACGTACAGAAAAGGCAAGTCTCTACGTGATATGTTGGTAAAAAGTGACATTACTGTGTATCCCAAAACCCAAAATCTAGGTTTATTGGGTTTTTTCCCTTGTGGCCACTGCAAGGCTTGTAGGCACAGTACTCACAAAAAATCTGTCACATACAATGGAATAACTAAAAAGATGACTCAATTTCTGACCTGCAGTACAGATTTTGTCATATATGTCATTGTCTGCCCCTGTGGGCTATGGTATATAGGCAGCAGCACCAAAGAAGCCAAACATCGTGTGCTGGAACACTATCGTGCCATAGCCAACAAGAATGAAAAATACCCTGTGGCAAGGCATTTTGCTGAAACACATTTCTCCAATCCAGCTGAAATGAGTTTCAACATATTGGAACAGATTGAGAGAAGTCCCCGGGGGGGAGACAGGACCCTGAAATTAAGACAAAGGGAGTCTAAATGTATCATAGAATTCCAGACTAAGATACCGGGGGGCCTGAACCAGGACGAGGAGCTTGCAGTTCACCTTAAAGTATAATTATTGCTTACTGTGTCAGCTTTTTTCTTAAATTATCTACAAGATTAAGCTTCTTCAATCCTTAACATGCACTGTTTATTTATTTATCTAGATGCTTTTAGTGAGATTCTCATTCGTTAGTACTGAATTTTGGCATTTTATGTCTTTTCTTTCACAGGTCCATAAAGAATTTGACTACCATTAACTTTTCTCACGTCCTGCCACACTTTGGACATTTACTTTGGGAGCACTTTATTTCTGTTCTTCAATTGACATCTAGACAGTTTCCGTCAAGGTAGGCCCTTTACTTGGGGGCTACAGTTTTTTGGACTTGGTACTTTGCTGTTCACCCCTGATAATGTCCCTTGAACGGTTTTGTGGCATTTGACCGTAATACCCCACCACATGATTTTGGTTCCATTGCTATGTCACCCCCCTGTATTTTACAGACATAGACACAGATATCTTCATGCACGTCAATTGAGAACTGCGGTAGCCTGATACACATTGGGTTACTTTAGTCAGAGCTCTAGTGGTTTTAGCCGGGACCCAAGAGCAACCCACATTTCCTGCACCTAGACCACCGGTACATGTATATTCTGTACACAGGGCCACATGCAGTATTCTGTTCTGCGCTTGGCTAGCGGTGGCATTCATCTCATGCTAGCTTCATAGCTTGGCTGGTTACACACGGCGCTAATCCCATTATTTCAATCTAGGTGCCGCACGCTTAGAAAAGCCATGAATTACAGTGTGCACACATACACGGGTTTGCACGGACTTTGTGGGTGCAGCCACGCCTCTCCTGTCGTAGGTCTGCATTCCTTGACACCCGGTTGTCATAACTACATGTAGTTTTAAGATATTTTCAAACTACAACTATGGCGGCGGACGCCGCGGCAAAAATAACAATCTTGGGGTGTACGCTTGGATAAGAGCATTAACAACTGACTCTATCTCCTGTGCTTGAAACAGAAGAATTTAGCACAACGGGCAAACACGTAATTTTTTATTTTTACAGAATGCGCACGATGTTAAAGAATGAATTTAAATCATCCGACATGTGTATTTAATAATGCCTGATACAGCATATTATGTGATTTATGTTAATATCCTCTCAAGAAATGTATAACTTTACTTTTCTATTTTGGCTACCAAGTCCTGTTTCTATGACGATGTAATGTGGTATTATTTACCGGAAACTGTGCACTTTGAAACTAACGTGATCAAGGCTGTCCGCAGCCGAAACATGTTGTTGGTTCAAATAAACACCCTTGGAGTCTTGCGAGGTGTTGTGTGGATTTGCTGACTGAGAGCACCGTTACTTTGGAACTTTGATAATATATATATATATATATATATATATATATATATATATATATATATATATATATATATATAAATTGTGATTTACATGATGGATCTAGAATGAACTGGGCAACATCTGACTGTCTGGGGTACAATGCATTTATGTGACACTGCACTGTTATTGACATACATAACTTCACTTTGCACGACGCATGTAGCTAATGAGGACTGGTACCTTATAAAATGCACTGCACAACTTTAACTTGTTAGCCATATTGCCTCTTGTTACAACTTACCCTGTGGATCCTCACATTCCTCATGCTCAGCACTGTACTGTCCTGGAAGCCCTGTCACCAACTCCTCTTGGATGACAGCTGCCACCCCCTCCTCCAGGTCATCCAGCTCCTCATTTTCTGCTGGGCTCCCTCCTGCGGTTTGCATTGTTGCATTTAGGTTTTGCAATATTTTCTCTTTTGTCTTGCGCTTAATGTCATGCCAGCGTTTCTTCAAATCTGGCCCTGTCCTCTTTGCTGGAGCCACACAGTTGGCCTTAGCCGATATGGACTGTCAGATGGCATCATGTTTGGATAACGGCAACTTAGAGGTGAGAAACAGCTAGTGTTGGTGATCTGTCACTGTAATTATGCAGAGTCTGGCTATTATTATTAAAATATTTAGTTGGATGGACACAGAGACGTCCGCTTTCTTCCTAACCTCTAATCTGCAGTAACTGACTAAACTAGAACTCTTGTGCATTCTTCGTGGCCATGGCACCATGGTCACAATTCTATTTATGACATCACTACATCTTCCCCTTCCTTGACAACAAAGGAAAACTATGCTGAACAAAAATAAAATAAAACGAACAAACGAAGAATAAGGAAATAAATCATCAACATTGTTCAATCAGTCTTTGAGGTATTTTTGTTCCCTTCCTGTTCTTCTAAGAGGAATGCAAACATTGATATCATCCCCTTCTCTACACACTTCATTTGAAGGGCTTATGCATTTTTTTTAAATGTGCCTTGCTCCTTATTATCACCTTATCCTCATTCTGAGTTGTAATAACTGAACAATTCACCCTAGTCACTTCCAAAGGAGACGGTGAAATCTGCCCATAGACTTCCATGTTTGATTTTGTCTTTCATAACTTCATCTATGAACATACTTCCTTTGTCCCGCATTACGCTTCATCCTTCCTTTCATCATCTCATATCTTTTTTGCAATGTGTATATGTTCTTTAGGAAGTTTCAATGGCGTATGTGGTAAACGTGTTTGTCTAGACTGGCCAAACATCAGCTCTGCAGGAGTTTTTTCAGTTGAACCATGAGGCGTATTCCTGTAGTCATACAAAACTTGGCACACAGCTTGATTCATGGAAATGTCTGTTAGTTTTGCTCTTTGCACACTTTTCTTCAATGTAACCATCAATCTTTCCACTATAGCATTTGCTTGTGGCCAGAGTGGGTTAATTTTCCTATGCCTCACACCCATATGATCAAAAAATTTGGTAAATTCATTTCCATTAAAAGGCGGACCATTTAAAACTTTGGGTATACTCCAAGCTGAAAAAATGTCATCAAGAACAGGTATTATCACGGATGCAGAAGTGGATGGCACTGATTTTACAACTGAAAATCTAGAATATTCATCAATGGCCACAAATAAATAATGCATTGAATAAAGAGGTCCATAGAAATCACACGCAAGTTCAGACCACACATCATCTAGCAGTTTAGACATCTGCCATTCTTCAACAGTTCTTTCTCTTGTGGTACACTGGCAGAAATGACAAGACTGTACAATTTACAAACTTAAAGTGTGGGTGAGAGAAGAAAGTAAAGTCTGGGTTATTAGGGTGTTTAGATTGCCAGCACTCAGATATCCCATGTGTATTACATAATGCCTGGAGTGCTCTAAATACTTTTGGTTTCCTACGCTGGTATACAAAATTGTGCCCTAGTGACCAGTCAGATGGCAGATTCCAATTAAGGTCACCGCATACATTCATTGGGAGCGACCAGTGTACTAATTCATTAGAGATAACATCCAGCAGGTCCATATCCAGAGCAGATAGTTACTTTTTTCCCAGCTCCGTACTGACATTCGGCTATTGCCCATCGCCCGAGCTTGTCCGCGGCTGATCTCGTGAATTGGATCCCCCCTTCCCCAGCCAGAATGGTCACCCCACGTGTTTTAGTTGCCTGGGTTGTGGCTGTGACCAATCTATATCCGAGAGTTTTCAGGAATGCACTTGAGACCCCTCCACATAAGTCTCCTGAAGACATATAATATTAGCCCCAGTTGCTTTAAGACCTATTGCAGTTCTCTGCCTTTTCTTTGGATCATTAAGACTTCAGATATTCATGGTTAATATTCTTAACTTAGCCATTCATAAGATTGGAGCCTACCCCACATGAGTTAAGAGCTTCGCCCTTTCTGATATATCTTCCTTTCTTCCCTGTCCTGTCCAGAGTCTGATTATGGTTTATATTTTGTATCCTGACTATGATTTCCATCCTTAATCTGTGCCTGTTTGTTTGACCCCCCACCGCACCCCCTCCCTACTGTGGCAGTCAGGCTCGATCCGGAGCCTGTGTGACTGCGTCTGGATCATCCCTCTCCCTCCACAACCCCCTGCGCCCAGACACCCTGCCACCCTGGTCCTCCATCCTATTTTTGAACACCCTAGTGAAATTTAGAATACATTTATCAAACACACAGTTCTTGGTCCATTAGTTGAATTCACAAAGGCCTTTGGTTTTGTCCAAATCAGGATGCCTCGCTTCTTACCCCAGCCACCTCCTCATGACTGTTTCAAAGTTGCCACTTTTATAAAGTTAACCTAATTAGTCTAGTTGTTTTTTTTCCCCACCTGCTATGATTTCATCGAGGAGTTTCTGGGCTTGTATTTCCGAGGAAAAGTACGTGGTTCGCCCTTGATACATAATTTTCAGTTTTGCGGGGCTTTGTAAATTAGCTGCTCCCCTGGCTTTTTGAAAGGGGGTGATGAGTTGCCTAAGCCTCAATATTCTTTCGACTGTTGCATGCGCAAAGTCTGGCTTGGCAAAGTACCTGAAAATGTCACCTTTTCGTGTTTGGTCTGGCCTGATCATAGACAGACTGTTGGAGGAGGAAGTTCCCAAAATAGATTAAAATCACCAGTGGGTTGCCTTGAGTATTTGACTGTTGCTTTGGGATTGAGAGAGGGAATCTGTGTACCCTTTGCACTTCCTTATTCCAGTCCCAGTGTTTTAATTCCGCTAGTGAGTTTTTCAGAAGATTTAGTGTAAACCCCCTTATGTCGTCTCCCTCGATATTCTCTGGGATTCTGAGCAGTCTTAGGTTGTTCCGTCTTTGCCTATTTTCGGCCTCCTCCAGCTTCCACATTACATCTTTTAGGGTTTTATCTTGAGAGGATGCTTGCTCCTTTAGTGTATCCACTGTAATCTCTAAATCCTCTGCGCACTGCTCCACCATGCCTAACCTGTCCGCAATTTCTGTGCAGGTTTTGCCAATTCTCCGCATGGTGCCCTGAAGTTTGTTTGTGGCCAGTCTGGATTGTCGATTCTCCCTTTTGATATCCTCCTGAATAATTTTTAACGATTGAAATATCATAGTCAGGGAGGGCTCCGTGTGTTGCTCGTGGTGTTCTATTGACTCTTCCTACCCCCCCTGAAAGGTTTTGGGAGTTCTATCAACTTGGTCTGGGCTACCGAAATCCACTAGCCGCATGGCCGAGTAATCCCACCCCAGTTTGTCTTCATTATCTGGCTCATTGATGTTTCTCCTGGGTTTGTTCTTCCCACCTCTCTGGTCCGACCCTTTCTTGGGTCTCTTTTGAGCTCTCCTCGCCTCCTGCTGGCAATGACTGCTTGTGAAGGTGTTATCATCTTCTACTTCTTCACAGTTGGAAGAGAGTTCTGACCCAGAATCATCCAAACCCTCATTCAGGGAGTAAAAGTGCTCCATAGAGTCGGGGGATAGATACCCTGCGTCGTGAGCCTTTCTTTTCGGGATTGCCCCTTCCACTTCCCTGCTAGATTGTGTGTTTACACTTGGTATCTTGCTGTGGGTCTCTAGAACTGGATTCACCTCCGGTTCTCCCTTGTCTGGGGTAGTCTGGATACTGGCTTGAGTTTCAACAGGGGGGTTTTCGGGGCTTTCTATCATGGTCCTCTCACTACATGACCCCCAAGAGGGCCTCCCTTCCTGTGTCTGTCCTGGGGAGAGGTTAGCGGGTGAATTTTGGGAGCTCTCTGGGCACAAAGAATCACGTATAGCCCCTGCCGGTTCTGGAGTCCCATGTTCCTTATTAGCCTCCTGGGGGTGAAACAGGCTTGTAAATGGTAATTGTTTTTTTTCTCCCCTTGCCCCCCTTGCCCGCTCTGTAACATACTTTCGCTTTTTTCATTCTTTTTGGTGCTTTTACCCAAGTCCGATTTTTCTCTCCCCTTCTCCACCTTGGCGCCTTTCCCAGCTCGGTCATCTAATAGTTTTTGCTCTGGTCTAGCCTCCTGGATGCCCTTGTTGATACCCTTGCTGCCAGTTTCCCTCCATGAGTCAGAAGCTGTGTTTGCCCTTGTTATGCCGCGTCCTCCTCATGCAGCCATCGCTTCTGTTCGTGGATTTACAGACTTCTTGCCGTTGCTAGACAACCCCAGCCTGCTGCTTGATTCAGTCCTTCTCCGGGCAGCTGACAGCAGATGCTGAGTAATAGATTGCCAGCGTGAGTGTGAGAGGCTGGCTATCTCATGGAAGCCTCCGCTGATGTAGCTCCGGATGAGCAGCCTCCAGAACCATACAGCTGTGCCCGAAACTCGCATTTCTCGAGGGGCCAGTTCAGTTTTCCCCACGTTGATATTTCCTTTTTGTCGCGATGCCGGATTACTTCACCAGCGCTTTACTGAGGGTTGGTGGATGCAGGATGTCGACGGCCTCATTTAAGGGAAAATCATCCTTCTTCTGGAACCTGGATTTCATTCAGGATGACGTGGATGGTGTGGCCGGGCGCAGAGCGCTGTGGAGGTGAGTGATCGCAGGACTCATTGAGCCGCCATCTTGCCACATTCCCTTGCCTCACGAGAGGTAGCCATCGCAAGGAACAATATAGTAGAGATTTTCACTTCAAAAGCAATATGCAAAGCCACATTGAATAAAGAGAAAATCTATGAGTTAAGCAAGCAGGTAGGACATCACCTGGAAATCCGAACAAGACAGCAGAGTATGGCAAATATGATTAAAGAGATCAAAGAACCCAAACATGGCCTTAGGCACGACTCCAAAGAGATTATGGAAGCATTCCAGAATTATTACCAGGATCTGTACACAGAATCTGCCAAAAACCAGGAAAAAATGAAGGAATATCTAGATCTGGCAAGGGGGACTCAGCTCCCACAAATCGATCAAGAAAACCTCGCTGAAATACCTCAATGGGTAGAAATTCTTCTATCAATCAACAGCTTATACCCTGGAAAAGCAGCCGGGATAGATGGAATACCCATAGAATTTTACACTAGATTCCATAAGCCATTGAAGGGAATTTTAACTGATTTAATGACTCATGTTTTCCAAGGAGGGCGGCCACCGGGCTCATGGGCTCGCGCTAAAATTGTTGTGTTTCCAAAGAAAAATAAAAACCCCACAGAACTGGGTGCCTATACTGCTTGGAATCACATGCGTAAACTCCTCGGGATGGGAAGGTTCTCTTATTATACGACTCTCCTTAGAAATAACAACCTTCAAGAGATCTACACAGATACATGTATGAATAGATGGGTTAGGGCGGGTATCACCCAATGTGGCTCCTTCTACACCCCAACGGGTTTTATTTCATTCAAAGAGCTAAAAAGAGAATTTTGTTTAGAACACCGGGACTTCTTTAAATATTTACAAATTAGAGATTTCTTAATGAAGAAGGGGGGGGCGGCAGAGCTGCATTCCAGAGAATTCAAACAATCGATCTAGCTGCCCAAAACACTAGAGTTAAAATTGGGGAATTATATACTAACTTGCTTTCCGTGCTTCCTGATGATATGGATAAGCACATTAAAAAATGGCAGAACAAACTAATCACACCAGAGAGCTCAATTCAGAGGGCATTTGAATTCTCCCAAGGATCACTAATGTCAACGAAACTACAAGCCCAGTATTATAAGACATTCCTCCAACTGTATTATACTCCTAGTAGAATAGCCAAATGAAGCACAGGCAAAGGCACAGTGTGCCCACGATGCATCCTACATGAAGCAGATATATTACACATGTTCGCTGCATGCTGTAAACGTAGTCACATTAAACAGGAAATTCTATCTTTTTATCAGGAATCATTGAATCCAGAATAGAGATCTCTGTAATCGAAATAATGTTGGGAGTAGATGGGGACATAAGACCAAACAGAATGAAGGGGCTTATATTTATCTCTATGGCAGTGCTTAGAATTTGCCTCGCATCGGCATGGTTAGATCCAAACCCGCCGATCTTTCAACAATGGCGAGCACGATTATTAGCTACACATACTCTAGAAGTAGCTATCTACAGTAGGAGGGGAATGAAAAAGAAAAAGAAAGGATTAGGAATCTGGGATCAAGATGGATAGGAAATTCTTGATCATATGATGAACTAAGATACGGAGTCGAATATGATTGATTTTTTATGCTACATGTTTAAACTATGTTATACCTGATTATGTATGCATATAAAGTCACTTTCCGGAGACACACAAGAAGCACCAGAATGATCAAATATGTAAAACAAAGCACGTTTACTTCTTACCTAGAATATATCCCCAATGATGGTTTCCAATCATACCTCACTACTGTTACTAAAAGCTCTCACCGTTTTGTATTGTCACGCCTACGATTAGCAATTGTGCACCACCTAGTGGCATTTCCACTAACTAAGAAACCTGGAACATGCTTATGCCCCTGTGACGGTATATCCAAGCAGAGTAGCTGTCATTTTATGCTGTTTTGTAAATTTTATATGTTTTATAGAAAGTTTTTTCTCAAACCCATCTTTTTAAAATATAATACGCGCAGCACTAAAACAGCGATGCAATTGATGTTTAATTTAGAGAGCCCAGATATGTTTTTATGTGGCTACATATATTTCAAAATGCATTTTTGCACGTAAATCAATAACTGTATGAACTCAACATATGGCCCAGTTATATATGCACTCTATTATTGCTAGTTTGCACATGCACTATTAGATGTTGTATTAACATGCACTTTACCTTTGCTAATTTGCACATGCGCTGGAAAATGAGAACTTCATATTGCACTATAAAATAGTACATACTAAATGCACTTTATTATTGTCAGTTTGCACATGTATTATTAGGTAAATGTACCAGTATGCACTTTAACATGCTTATTTGCACATGTGCTGTAGAAGGACTATCCTATACAGTATTGCTAGTATTTGAAATTAGAGTTTGATGTAATCTAATGATGAATATGCTATATTATTTTTGCATGTTGCTATATGATTGTATTCATACATACCGAATAAAGCATTTTTTTAATTGAATTGAATTGAATATACAAAATGATATGCGTGTAGTGGAGGGAGGTGGGGGGGGGGTGCCTGGTTAAAATGTTAAAATCTCAATAAAGAATTGTTTAAAAAAAAAAAGGAATGACCATTCTGTTTCCTCTTATAAGAATGCCAGAATTGTCTATAGTTAATTCTGCTTGAACATTTTTTAATACAAGCACATCTCTTTTGCATATTCCTGGTTGAAATGTTATTAATGCATTGAAATGCTTTCATCTATTTAAGTGTATTTTTATTTTCACATCTCCTAGGGTATTGTTTTTACTAGATCCATGAATCGTTTCTTGTTCAGAGATCACTTCAAGAACTATCAACTTAATTATGAAGTTTATATTATTTTCTTAATCATCCATTTAATTTTTGTCTGCATCTGTTGGGTGTCTAGACAAATAATTAGCTAAATTGTACTATTTTCCTGGCTTATGAATTATTTTAAAATCATAGTCCATTAACCTCATATCCCATCTTTCAATCCAAAGAGGTATTTTCACTTTCAGATTTCGAAAAATAGTTGTGATTGTCTGGTGATCTGGTACTATCACAAATGGTTTTCCGAAAAAAAAATCATGATAATGCTCACATGCCCAGACCACCGTCAAACTCTCCTTTTCTGGCTGAGAGTATTTCTTTTCTATATTCGTCAGGCTTGGGCTGGTAAGTGAGACCGCAAACCTTGGGGTGTCTTTTCTGAACTTATGCTGAAGTAGAATAGCCCCAATTCTAACTGAACATGCATCTACTCTTTCTGTGTATACATTTGGGTTGAAATATTTCAAATTTGCTGCTGTTGCAATGTCACTTTTTATCTTGTCAAATGCATTTTGCATTCATTTCTCCAGAGGAATGTCTGCTCCATCTTCATTAGCTCTCCTTGGGGTGAACTGACTGTAGCATAATCCTTGATATAACGGCAACAATAACTAGCCATTCCCAAGAAAGAGCGTAATTCTGTTATATCTTTTGTACAAGACATTGCTATTAGTGCTGAAACTTTCTTCGGATCTGGTCTCAATCCTTTGCTTGAGAATATTTGACCATAAAATGTAAGTTCAGGTTTAGCAATTTTACACGTTTCAGGGTTCAATGTTAGGACAGCTTTCATAAGCTCTTGACAAACTACTCTTTTTGTGCTTGATCATGTTCACTCTCTGTTTTTCCAAAAACAAGAATATCATCACTGTAATTCTTTGAATTTTTTACCGGTCAAATTATTTTTTTTATAATCTCTTGAAAAATCTCTGCACTGAGTAACCCTGCTCAGTTGTGCTACGTGTAGCTATGCAAAGTGCACTTCGCACTACGTGAGCTACAAGTAGCTTCGCGAACTGCGTAATGCACGGTGCAAAATGCTGTTCACACTGATTGTACAGTGCCGGATGCTTGTCCGCACTGTGCAATCAGTGAAAACCGCATCTTGCACAGTGCAAGTAGTCGTTTTCTGCCGCTCGAGTAGATTCCTACTCGAGCGGCAGCTTTCTCAACGCAGACTGGTAGTTTCTCATCGTGAGCGGTCGCGAGCATATGCGACCACTTGCAATGAGAAACCTGACCTCCCCGCATTGAGAAACTCATCAGGAGGTTTATTTTCCAGACTCGCAATCGGCAACTTGATGTTGTTGATCGCGAATGAGGAAAAAGTTTTCGCCGGGATGTCATTTTGCTCGCTTGCCGTCGCCAACTAGATGTTGACGACCGCGAGGAAGCTGTAAATGACCGCTACACATGTTTGCACTGTACTACGCGCAATTTGCGTAGTGCTAAGTAGCGCAAACTTTGCAAACTACACAAGCGTAGCGTAGTACTTTGTCCAGGGTTAGCGCTGAGCATATTCTAAGATTAATTCTTTTGTAATGGTATAACCCCATATGTGTTGAAAAGTTGTAATATATCTTGATTTCTCATCAATTTCCAATTGATGATACCCTTTACAGAGATGTAACTTTGAGAAAATTGTCACCCCATTCAAAATATTAATCATGTTGTTCAAATGAGCCTCAGAATGCCTCTCTCTCTCTCAATTGCAGTATTCGGTATCCTCATGTCAACACAGATTCTAACCTGGCTCATGTTCTTTTTTGGCACCACTACAATTGGAGACACCCAAGGTGTTGTACCTGTAGCAGGCTCAATTATGTCCTGCTTAAGTAAAAAATGTATTTGCTCTTCAACTTCACCTTGCATGTGAATTGGGACTCTCCTGTGCATTTGTGCTACTGGTTTTACTTTTTCATTTATGTGCAATGAAATGTTTTTTCCTTTAATTTTTCAAGACCTTTTGTTAAAATATTAAACTCTTTTATTATGTGTTGTTCAATTGCCACATGAAACGTCATGGCCAACAGTCCCACCAATCGAGCTGTAACAATACTTAGCAGACATGGCCCAGTAGTTTCTCCTTTCAATACATGTATTTCTTCTTTAAGAGACTCGTTTCCATAGGATAAACTTTCTTCAAACTTCCCTAAATAAGTTACAGGAATGTTTGCTCCCTATTAGAAAACTTTGAGATTTCATGAAACGAGAGGAGGTTTATCTCTAACTTTGTCATAATCAGCCATGCACATGATATTACATGTTGCCCACTGTCTAACACAGAAGGGACTTTTTGAGATCCCACTAATATGTCAACAGAAGCTGTTCTTTCAATGTCTTCTTTTCTTAAAAGATGATCTTTTCATCTTCATTTCCTTCCGACATTAAATACAATCACTCTTGTTCAATTTCATCAACGGAAGAATCATCAACACTTTCCATTTGTCTGATATATTTAGTATTTTCTTTCACTTGGCGTTTCCACATATTTCTGTTGTCCTTTCTTTTGTACTGGCATACAGTAGAGAAATGATTCATTCTTCCAAATTCCTCGCACTGTTGTCCCATGGCTGGACATACATTTGTATGTGGAAATGGTTCTCAACATTGGAAACATGTTCTTTTCTCTGTTCTAAAATCTGTTGACTTTTCCATTCTCCTATTAATTTTTCATCCTTTTTTTATACTTTTCTTTGTTTTTGCTATCTTTCTGAGGCATTTGGCGAACTTGTTCTAACTTTTTAACTCTTCCTTGCTCCATGTTATTTGTATGTTTTTTTTTGCTTGAGCAGCAGTACATACCATGTATAGAATCGTTCTCAAGTCGTAGGTTTACTCCAGAAGTTTATTTCTGAACTCTACTGAATTGCATCCTTGAATGACCCTTAACCTGAAAGCTTCCTCATTGTTAAGTTTCTCAAATTCACAAAACATGACTAGTTTTTTTTAACTTGGTCGCAAATTCATCAATGGTTTCATTATCTTGCTCTCATGTCATGTTAAAAGTGTGTCTTTCAAAATCTACATTTCTTTATGGGTCAAATCTTTCATTCAAACCTTTCATGATGCCTTAATATGTATTTGTATATGCATCTGGAAATGTGACAATTATGTCTTCCACTTCATCACCCACTAAGTTGAGCAGTAAATTCTTTGCTTGCTCATCAGTATATTTTTTGCATGTTGCTTTCAGAAAATGTCCAAATTGCCTTGTCTACCTTTCCCACCTTTGATCGATTATTTGCTCATCTGTAATATCAAATGGTAGAGGTCTTCTATAGATCATGCTTGACACATTTTCTTCCTCTTGTTCATTCGTGTGTGTGTGTGCTGACACACTTGTTGAACTTTCTCCTTCTTCTATTAATATTATATCCATTTGTATTGTTTTATTGTTTAACCTCTTAGTATATTTTTTAGGCTTAAAATCGATTTAAAATCAAATTTGCCTGACCTGAATATGGACTTCTATGTTATTATACTGTAATGTCCCAAAACTTGCCTAATTTCAAGATGGCCACCAAGATTTGTAAAGTCTCATGTGTTTTCCAAGATGGCCATCATCTATGACAGATCAGGCTAGCTGTTGTGTGATTTTCTCGCCTGATTCTAAGACGGTCGCCGTTTGTAACTGAACAGGCAAACTCACATGCTCACATTTCATAAGAACAAGCTGTTCCTAACACTGGTGAGCCGTTTTCCTCACTTTTGGCATAACTAGTCCAATTTGTATGCCTGAGAGACGCAATGGCTCTAATATTGTGCAGATTCTGCCCAGTTATTAAATGATGCGCAACAAGCGCTCTTACCGCTGTTAATAGGTCAGGCAGATGTGGGTTTGCATCAGCGCCCATCGCCAACCTGTAGTGATGCAGAGTCTGGCTATTCTTAATAAAATATTCCTTTAGGCGGACACAGACCAGTCTGCTTGCTTCCTAACCTCTAATCTGCAGTAACTGACAAAACTAGAACTCTTATGCATTCTTCGTGGCCATGGCTACATGGCCACAGTTCTATTTATGACATCACTTCAGTCACCTCATTAATTGGTATTTTATTCTCCTCCGCACTGAAATTGACTTTACTCTTCCTCTTCCCTTGGGTTTCGGACTGGACATCCTGACTAGTGGGTGGGAGGCTCTCTTGACTTCTGGTGTGTCCTTCATGCTCCATGGAACCTTTATTTACCTCCAATGTTTTTTTTCCAGGTAAATGCGTGTTTTTTTGCCTATTTCCAAATGGTGATGCAGCAAAAAAGTGGTACAAGGCAAGTTTGTCTCGTGTTGGAATAAATGATTCTGATGGAGCAAGGTTTTGCACGAAAAGAGACTTGCTTGGACTCAATCCTCTTAAAATAACTAGTAATGTATTAATCAACATGTTTTGTTTACTAATAATTGCACCACACGACAATTCTAGTATCTAGGGGAAGCTGGGGTGGTACATTGCCCTCGAAAATGGTATAACTAAGGTAGGCTTAGGTAGTTAGATTGTCCAACTTGTCCAAATACCTGACCTGTCACTGACCCAATGCACTCAATAGGGGATAGAGAGCAGAGGTGTTGGCGGAGCACTCTGTCAGAATATTTGGGAGCAGAGGTGCTGGCGGAGCACTCTGTCAGAAGATTTGATATCCCAATTGGGTTTGGTAGGAGAATCGATAACCCAATCAGGGTTCTGAGGGAGAAGATTCGATAACCCAATCGGGGTCCGACTGTTAGCCGCAGAGGGGGGTGTGGCGTTGGCGCTGCACTTAGCTGAGGGTACCTGTTCAGATATCATCTATCCTGATTTCGTCCTTACCTGTCCTGATCTGAACCTGCCCTGTCCCGTTGGCACCTGAACTATCGGGAACTCCTGTTTCCTTATCCCAACCTGTGGCCAGGGTTGGTCTTCACACCATTCTCGGTAAATAAAATTCTGAGTGGGTATGTTATCATATGTTTGCCTCATCTTTGCTGTGAGCAGACGCTCCCCTGGCTCCCTGCTGCTCGAACTGCTTTGTGGTATCGTTATTCTGCACTCACACATTCACAACACGATCATTGCACAGATCTGCGCTTGAGATCTGGCTCCTTACTTTCAGCGCGTTATTTTGCATTGTGACGATTTGCTTTTAATGTGCCTCATTTTGTCTGCAGAGATAAACTGAAATTGTTGCGCTTTTATTCTGAGTGTACCTTCATTGCTCTCTTGTGTGGCGCTATATTGGTAGGGCTTGGCGCTTTGCTGCTCGTGCTTTTCCACACGCCGCCATTTGGTTGTTGTTGTTTTCCCCTGCAAGGCCGTCCTCCAGAGCCCGCCCCGCCTCCCAGCTGAGCCCCCCTCCCACTGATTACTTATAGCGCTCCCGTCCCCGGAAGCACTGTGTCTGCCTCATCTTTGCTGTGAGCAGACGCTCCCCTGGCTCCCTGCTGCTCGAACTGCTTTGTGGTATCGTTATTCTGCGCTCACACATTCACAACGCGATCATTGCACAGATCTGCGCTTGAGATCTGGCTCCTTACTTTCAGCGCGTTATTTTGCATTGTGACGATTTGCTTTTAATGTGCCTCATTTTGTCTGCAGAGATAAACTGAAATTGTTGCGCTTTTATTCTGAGTGTACCTTCATTGCTCTCTTGTGTGGCGCTATATTGGTAGGGCTTGGCGCTTTGCTGCTCGTGCTTTTCCACACGCCACCATTTGGTTGTTGTTGTTTTCCCCTGCAAGGCCGTCCTCCAGAGCCCGCCCCGCCTCCCAGCTGAGCCCCCCTCGCCCCTCCCCCTCCACCTATTTATGCCAGATGCACCCACGCGCAGCGTCTACGCGCAGCGACCACGCCCAATCCGCGCCGAAGGTGCGCCAAAGGTAAGCCCGTCTACGCCCGTCCGCGCCTGGACCGCGCCCAGCGCCAGAGCCCCTGGTCCCCGTCATGCCCACCCCTCCCGCATTACTTACGATGCCACCACCCTCCAAGCCCTAAACCCTGGCCACCCCCCCAACTGCGTCCAAGCCGCTCCTGGACACACCCATGGACCCTTCTCCTGCTACTCCTGCAAGTTCGACGGCACCAAGAACAACTCCTCATCTACGAACACACAACAGATATCCGACCCCAACCACCTACAATGCATCCTGCTCAACACCCGCTCGGTCCACAGGCACGCCATTGACCTCTGGAATCTACTAGACACCATCTCTCCAGACGTCGCCTTCCTAACAGAAACATGGATGAACGCCTAATCAGCCCCAGACATCACCATTGCCATCCCGGAAGGCTATAAGATCATCCGCAAGGACCGTTCCGGCCACACAGGAGGAGGCATCGCTATCGTCCATAAGAACTCCATCCGCATCTCAACCAGCTCAGACATCAATCTCGCCAATACCGAACACCTTCACTTCCAGATCCACATCGACCCCAAGACCACACTCAGAGGCACCCTCCTTTACAGGCCACCAGGACCTCGCGCACAATTCAGTGAAGACATCACGGACTTCATCACTCCACACGCGCTCCCCTCCAAGGATTACATCCTTCTGGGAGACCTCAACTTTCACCTTGAAAATAACAACGACCGCAACACCACCACCCTTTTAGACAACCTCGCCAACCTCGGACTTAAACAACTTGTCACTACCCCCACCCACATCGCAGGTCACACACTCGACCCTATCTTCACCTCCAGCAAACATGTCTCCTTCAGCCACTCCACAGCTCTCCTTTGGACTGACCACAGCTGCGTTCACTTTACCTACAACAAGCCCACATCCAACAACCACCCCCAACCCACTCTGCAAAGGAACTGGAACAAAATCACCACCGACCAGATCGCCTCATCGCTTCTTCTTAACCCCCCAGCCCACTCTTCAATCCCCGACCAGGCAGCCACCAACCTTACCCAATGGTTATCCAACAGCGCCGACATCCTAGCACCACTGAAAAAATGACAAATCAAACTAGGCAGAAAGAAGGCCTCCTGGTTCAACGATGATCTTAAGAAATCCAAGAAACTCTGTCGCTCCCTTGAGAAGGCCTGGAAAAGAGACCCAACCACCAGCACCAAGGACGCCTTCAAAAACGCCACCCGCATACACCACCGATTGAGCCGGAATGCCAAGAAAACCGCCTTCAAGGACCGACTAGATAACAACGCCCACAATAGCAAGGAATTATTCAACATCGTCAAGGAATTCACCAACCCCTCAGCCAACTCCAACGACATCACCCCCTCTCAAGCCCTCTGCGACTCCCTAGCCTCATTCTTCCACAACAAAATTGTCGACATCCACAACAGCTTCGACAACCGACCCGATGACCAACCCACCCAACCCCCTGCAGGACCCCCACCCCCCCTGAACATCCTCAATGACTGGAAGCCAATCTCCACTGAGGACACCACCCGTCTGATGAACTCCATCCAATCAGGATCCCCCACAGACCCATGCCCTCACCACATCTTTAACAAAGCAGACTCCATTATAGCACCGCACCTCCGAGACGTCATCAACTGCTCCCTCAACTCTGCAACCTTCCCGGAAAGCTGGAAACATGCCGAACTCAGCGCCCTCCTGAAGAAACCCACAGCTGACCCCACCGAACTCAAAAACTACCGCCCTATCTCACTCCTTCCATTCCCGGCCAAAGTCATCGAGAAAGCGGTCAACAACCAGCTCGCTACATTCCTCGAAACCAACAAATCCCTCGACTCCTCACAGTCCGGCTTCAGAGCCAAGCACAGCACTGAAACCGCCCTCATCGCAGCAACAGACGACATTCGAACTCTACTGGACAATGGAGACACAGTCGCCCTCATCCTCCTCGACCTCTCCGCAGCCTTCGACACGGTCTGTCATAGCACCCTTTTACAACGCCTCAGAAACATCGGAATCCAAGGAAGAGCACTGGAATGGATCACCTCGTTCCTCACCGGAAGAACCCAGAGAGTCCGCCTTCCACCATTCAAGTCAGAGGCCACTGAAGTCATCTGCGGCGTACCACAAGGATCTTCACTCAGCCCCACCCTCTTCAACGTATACATGAGCCCCCTCGCGGCCATCGCACGCCAACATAACCTCAACATCATCTCCTACGCTGATGACACTCAACTGATCCTCTCACTCACCAAACACCCTAACATCGCCAAAACCAACCTGCATGAAGGAATGAAAGAAGTAGCCGAATGGATGAAGCACAGCCGTCTGAAACTGAACTCAGACAAAACAGAAGTCCTCATCCTAGGCACCTCCCCCTCCGCCTGGGATGACTCTTGGTGGCCAGAGGCCCTTGGAAAAGCACCCATCCCGACGGACCATGCACGGAACCTGGGCGTCATCCTAGATTCCTCACTCTCGATGAACAGACAAGTCAACGCCGTCTCTTCATCTTGCTTCAACATTCTTCGCATGCTCAAAAAAACATTTCGTTGGATCCCCACCGAAACTAGAAAAACAGTCACCCACGCTCTGGTCACGAGCCGTCTGGACTACGGAAACACCCTCTACGCCGGTACCACCGCAAAACTCCAGAAAAAACTCCAGCGCATCCAGAACGCTTCAGCCAGGCTAATACTAGACATCCCGCGTAAAGATCACATCTCTGGACACCTGAAAAACCTCCACTGGCTCCCCGTCAATAAAAGATTTACTTTCCGGCTCCTAACCCACGCACACAAAGCGCTCTACGAAATCGGACCCGAATGCCTCAACACAAGACTGTCCTTCTACACCCCCACCCGCCAGCTACGATCCGCCAACCAAGCCCTTGACACTGTACCTTGCATCAACAAAACCACCATGGGAGGTAGATCCTTCTCCTACCTGGCAGCTAAAACCTGGAACTCACTTCCCACTCACCTTCGCCTTACTCAGAACTACCTGGCATTCAGAAAGCAACTTAAAACGTGGATATTTGACAAGTAATTCCCCACCCCTCTCCAAGCGCCTTGAGACCCTTTGGGTATGTAGCGCGCTATATAAATTTATTGACTTGACTTGACTATGTTCCCCTTTCTCTCCCTCCTTCTCTGTTTCCCGAGTCTGTGGTTATTTATGATTGAAATGTTATTTTTCTACCTATTATACTAACCTTTGATACCTTAGGACTTTAGGTACCAGCAACAAGGATTGGTAAGTCAAGGTGTACAGGTTAAGTCATAAACTGTGTATATTGTTTTGAGTAAGAGCAGGGTTAACTGGTTAAAGAGTGTATGATTATGGGCCCAGGTGAGTATGGTAACTGATCAGGTGACCCCGCGCTCTATCAGTTTTCTGTTGGTAGCAGAGTAGTGGTTAGGGTTTAGTTATGATAGGTAGTTAATTGCCTAAAATGATTTTTATTGATTGTTGATTTTGTAATGATTCTTTGTATTAACCAAAACTTGTTCGCACCTGTTTTATGTTTGTTTTTGAAACCCCAGGGGCAGAATAGCAGGTGGTAAATGGAAGCCACGCTGCAGTGAGGTCACTGGTCTAAGGAAGAGAGGGGCAGATTTATGAGGCCGTTGTGCCTCTTTGCGCCGCAATTGCGTCACTTTATTTGATGCAACTGCGGCGCAAACAGTGCGCCCTATTTACAACGTGACGCATCTAGGAGATGCGTCACGTTGTAAAGCACTGCGCCATAAGGAGGCGTTCCTGCGCAGGGGGGGCGTTCCTGCGCAGGAACGCCTCCTGAAAGTGGCTGAGTGAAATCTATAAGATTTCACTCAGTCACTTTCAGGGCAATGCTGCGTCAAAACCCTGCGCCTGCTTGAAGCATGCGTAGGTCTTGACGCAGCACTGTGAAGATGATGTACCCCCGAGCCTTGCTGGAGCTGCGTCGCGCTGGAGGCTCAGTTGGCAGGTTTAGAAGAGTCAGGGGCACCAAGCTCTCAGATAGTTCTAGCGGGGGACTTTAACTGTCACCCGTGCCCCTTTCTAAAAAATAGTGGAGGAAACTGGTTGGCCTGCCCAATGGTAGAGGGGTGGCATTTGAATCATACAAGGGAGGGAGGGGCGCTGAGTAAGATCCTGGGCAGTCATGCCCTCACATACACCATGGATCTGATTGGAGTGGAGGGGAACAGCACGGTTAGTCCTATTTTTAAATGCAGGGCAAAGGACTCAATTATCGATTTTATTTTTGTTACCCACATGCTAACGTGTCGGGTTACAAGCTTTAACATAGAGGTTAGAATTTTTAGCGATCACAACCCGCTGCTTTTGTGTATTAGAAACCCAAACTTGACAATTTATCCCCCCTGAAGGGTGGTCGGTGTTTTAGTAAAAGCCACCTACCAGGGTAGGAGATTAATCTGGGCCAACATTGACAGCGAAGCATTTTACAGAACCTTACTGGTGCAGGATGAATCTGATGTATGGAAGTATTTGGATCTCGAAGTGGAGGGGGCAGATCGAATCAAGGCATTTGAGGGTGTCGTCAACAAATTGATCGCACCGAGAGAACTGAAATCAGCCCTAAAACCTGTGCCTAAAGATAGGACTAAGGTGTCAAGCTGTAGGGAGAGGTATAAAAAGACATTGAAATGCCATAAGAACTCACTGCATCATCAGACCTGGGAGAACCTGAGAGAAGCGGCCAAGACAAAGGACTCGACCGCCTTCTGGAAAGTTATTAATGAACCGTGCTTTCAGGACCTAAATAAACCCAAGGTGGCCTGTCATATTCAGCCAGTAACCTGGCTCAAGCACTTTCAGGTTCTTTACAACTATGGCAGCACCACCGATCTGACCATTGTGGAACCAGAAAGCGTGAGTCCATCACAGATTACTTTCTCCATTGGAGAGATAAAGGCAGGGATTGAGGGGCTGACACAAAATAAGGCACCGGGCCCAATGGGATTCCCCTAGACCTTCTCTTGAGCCAGAAAGAACTTTGGGTGCCCATACTCACCAGGGTAATAAATACTGCAGTGGAGACAAAGATGCCAGTGTCTTGGTCTACGGCCACAATAGTCCCCATATTTAAAAAATGTAACAGAAATAGTCCACAATGTTATTGGCCCATTTCACTCATTTTTGTGACTATGAAAGTCCTAGGCAGGGCTATTCTTAACCGACTAATGGATTGGGCGGAAGAAAACGACATTATCACTGATACCCAGTATGGGTTCAGGCACGGCCGATCTACCACAGATCAATGCCTTAATTTGTATCTTCTGGTAGGCAAGTACACTGCGTCCAGTGAGGGGACAGTGTACTTGGCTTTCATGGATCTTATGGCAGCATTCGATGGAGTAAATCGGAAGAAATTGTGGGAACTATTGGAGGCCTTGGGAGTTTATCCAGCTTTGGTAAATATATTAAGATCATTGCACCAGAACACCTCTGCCCTCGTCAGATATGCTGAGGGGGGAAACATCACCGATCACTTTCCATGTTCAAGGGGAGTGAGGCAGGGGTGTATCCTGGCCCCCTTCCTATTCACTATATATATAAATGGCCTAGCCTAGGCGCTGGTAGCATTGGGGGTGGACTGCCCAGAGGTAGGAAGGAGAAGCATCCCCGTGTTATTGTACGCGGATGACGGAGTGCTTCTGGCTCGCAATCCACGGAGACTCCAGTGCCTTATAGACGGCTTAGTCTGTTTTATGGATAATCTAGATATGTCACCGAACCTTACCAAATCGTATGTCATGGAGATAGGAAAAGCACCAACCAGGACAACTAAGTATACAATAGACTTGAAAAGGTCAAGTTATTTTCATATTTGGGGATTCTATTTGACAGCCGCCTCAGTTTCAAAGCCCTTGTAGACGAGAAATGTAATATATTAATTAACTCAACAGGGGCAATAATGAATTTTGCAAAAAGACTAGGCCGCTGCTCCCCGGAGCAAATACTGAACCTGTATAGCTCTGTAAGTTGTGCTAAAGTCCTACATGGCAGTGAGATTTGGGGCTTCACAGATCCACACAAACTACAAACAGAAGAAAATAAATATTTGAGACGGGTACTAAAGGTCCCCCAGAGCACACCTTCTTATATTGTTCATGAGGAACTGGGCTTGGCCCACATCACTGACATGCTGCAATGGAAACCCCTTGCATTCTGGATTAAAATATGAACTAATCCAGAGGCGGGGCTGAGTAAGTAGATAATATTGGACTGTATGGACCGAGATCATGGCCATAATATTCCATGGCTTAAATATGTCAGGGAAAACCTGCACGGCCTTGGGCCATGCTGAATATTTTTCCCAGCCAACAAAATTGTTATCCCGGGACAAGGGCCACATTAAGACAGAGTTTTTAAATAGAGCAATATCAAATAGGGAAGACAGGGATCTGACCAAGTTATTGGAGGGAACCCACCAGCTAACGAAGTCGTGTTTGGGCTTGGAGCCTTATCTGTCCTACATTTACAACCCATAGGACAGATTTCTTATGACCCGCTTCAGGCTAAACTTGCTCCACCACATTCTGGTGGTTCCGGCAGGGTACACAACGCAGTTAGAGAAGAAAGGTCCATGCGGCTGCGACCAACGGTCTCTGCAGGACACGCTTCACTTTGTTTTATTATGCCCTATCTATACTTATCTGAGGCGATTATTTTTAAAAGGTATTTTAAGAAACGCTAAGTTTAAACAAACAAAGGTGGCCCTACTGTTCCTGAAATCGTCTGTAGAGCCCCTAACGCTATTTTGCACAGTTATCTTCCTAAGACAGGGGATGAAACTTAGAACTGGTCAAGGGGAGGGATAAATGTCTTTGGGATTAACATCTGTTATTCAGAAAAGGGATGGTACCCCTCAGGTGTACATGACCTACTCATCCGTGTCTGGACTCTGTAATTGTTTTATGTTTTATTTATTATATTTTTTGAATGAACTATTCTAACCTAGGCTAATTTATGATAGCTCTTTGAGATGATCCTTGTAAGATGAACCAATCGTTCTTTATGTTTGGCCTGTACATAGACTTTTTAGTGTGGTTTTAAAAAGCTTGAGACATCTTTTTTAACATTGTACATTTTTTCATGGTATTGTTTTATGCCGAATAAAGTATTTTTGATTGACTGATTGAACTGATGATTTAGTACTAGAGTACTGCAAAGTACTGGCTGACCAAGTACGTTCTATCTCTCACCAGGTTGTGGAAGATGCTGTCGGCAGACATTCGACTCCAGCACATGACCTGAATCCAGGTGATTGGGTAGTGATAAAAGAACACACTCGAGAATCTTGCTTAGCACCAAGGTGGGGAGAGACACATTAAGTAATATTGGTTACCACCAGAGCTGTAAAGTGCAAGGGAATTCCAAACTGGATCCATGCGAGTCACACTAAGAGAGTGACTGAACCTGATGAAATAGAAGCTGAAGGTTGTGCAGCTGAGGGGTCTCAAGACATCGATCTTAAAGTAGCTGACGAGGAACAACCGAGCAACTGGATTCCAGTAGTTAACATACCTGCAGAAATCGTGAGAACCAGAAGTCAAACATATTTAGATAGACAGAATGATAGTGAAGATGAGTCGAGAATAGAAGAACACACTCAGATTACAGAAATCAAAGTCAATAGTTATTCTGAGGAGGATCAGATAAGGAGAGGTCAATGTACTCAGATGTCCAAAACACCAATCAGAACTCCAGTATCTGAAGAGGGACAGATAGGTATTAGGGTGAAGGCTCAGGTGGAAAAAAATCAAGAAATCGAAGGAGCTGAGCAGGACCAGATAGGTGTATAAAATAGTGTTCAGGAAGAAGAAGGCGAACCAAGTCAAAGTCACAATCCAATTCAGCAAACTCCTGAACAAGGTCAGATTAGTCTTGAAGATCGTATCCAGGCAGAACTGACAAAATGAAGTCCTGGACAAAGTCAGATAGTAAGGAATTCAGAAGAAAACAGTGAACAAATTGTGCCACAACTGAATGAAAATAAAAGAACATTTGAAGAAAATCAAAGCACAGTACCAGCTAAAAGACTTACAGGCAGATTCATCAACACAAATTGCGATCGCAATAGCTGCGAAATAGCTATTGTGATCGCAATTCCATGAATCGCAATTCATGAAATAACCCTGACCAAATTGAGAATTCGCAAAACATATTTTGCGACTTCGCAAAGAAAATCGCAGAATCAAGGTGGAACCCCCTTTGCGAATGGGAAATTGCTAGTTCCCAATGATTCTGCGATTTCATTTGTGAATTCACAAAATAATCCCAAATGCATGAAATATCGCACTTAGCGAAAAACCTCAAAATCGCTATTTGCGAGGTGCAATTTAAGGAGAACCCAAACCAGGTGGTAACAATGAAGTTAAATTTTTTTTTTTTAAATAAAATCCTAACTAGCCACAGGTGCGGGGCTGACCAAACACACTTAAGGAGACACAGTAGGAGCATGAGCACATTCACAATGAATGCCAGGACTCTACATGGTGGTTAGGCGGCAAAGGCTCCAGGCTGCAGCAAGGAACAGACGCAGGATCCAGGAGCGAATTTTCCGCCAGCGGATCACACTACTGGGCCAAACTGAGGAGGAAATCTACTCAAAGTACCGGCTGAATGGGGCAATGATTACAAAGCTCACCCGGGACTTTGACCCCCTGATGCAGAACCCAACGAGGAGGACCAATGCTGTGCCCACCCATGTCCAGGTCTTGTGCAGCCTACACCTCCTGGCCTCCAGAAGCTTCCAGGGGATAGTTGCCATTGCAGGGGGGATCTCCCAGAGCACCATGTCCTGCTGCCTAAGGAGGTTCCTGGAGGCCATGCTGACCCGGCTACACCATTACATTACATTCCCAACCACCCAACAGGACTTGAATCAAACCAAGCTACAATTTTACAACATTGCGCAATTCCCCCATGCAATTGGATGCATTGACTGTACCCACAACCACATCTGCCCACCCGCAGAGACAGAATACATGTACCGGAACCGCAAGTCCTACCACTCCCTGAACATCCAGATGGTGTGCAACGCTAAGAAAATCATCACCGACATAGTGGCACAATATACGGGGAGCACGCATGACTCCTTCATATTCTGGCATAGCGGCATTCGCACACGACTGGCCAGGGGAGACTATGGAGAAGGACACCTTCTAGGTAAGTACACATGCCAACAAACAGTACATCGAGACCATGTAGCTGCGCATGAGAGGCACTCACCCTCTGCTCCTTTCATTCAGGTGACAGCATACGGCCTTCGTGAGTGCCTCCTCACCCCATACCTCAACCCTGCAACACCACAGCAACGGCGTTACAATGCTGCACCCATTCGCACTAGAAATTGCATTGAGCAGACATTTGGACTTTTAAAGAGCCGATTATGCATTCTACACAAGACTGGTGGGGCCCTCAAATACCAGCCTGAGGTCTGCTCCCGCATCGTGGCCGTGTGTGCAATACTCCAAGACATTGCTATCAGGCTGAGGATACCTGTGGATATCTCTGGCAGTGAGTCGGAAGGGGAAAACCGCCCACCTGCACCTGTGAATCATGTACCCGGGGAGAGTCCTGCTGAAGGACACAGGCGCCTCAACCAAATCACAATGAACTGTTTCTAGTGCACCCATTCCCCTCACACAACACTGCACTCATGCATGACAAATGTAATAATGACATGAGTCGGATTTACTTGAGACCATAAATTCTTATTGTTTTTTCACAATAATGTGTACTTCAATTTTTGTAGAGGGCGTGCTTGTGTAGTCAGCATGGCCCTGCTGGTAGAGTTCAAAGTGTCACTGGCGCCTCCGGCCGGACGCACCTAGTCGCCTCTCCACGTCTTCCACGACACTATTGGCCCGTGATGCTGTAGTGGGCCTGGTGCTGCGGCGGCGTTCCGTTACCAGCGGAAAGGACAGGCTGCTGTGACTGGAAGTGCCCTCGCTGGCATCATCCCCCCCCCACTTGCTTGGCCATGGCCAGACGCCTGCAGACTCTGCACAGCTGTTGTCACCTGTTCAAGGGCCCTGGCGACGTCCTGGCAGCATTGGGCCATCTGCATCGCAAGGGAGCGGCAAGAAAGTTGGGTGGTGGCATTTCCTATGATGTGGTTAGATCTGGTGTAGGCTGACAGGCGGGTCAGCAGCTGGCGGTGGCGGCGGCGGGAGATATCCTGTTGGTACACCAGGATCTGGCTGTTCTCACAGACAGCTGCAGTCATGACCTGCATGCTTTCTGTGAGCTGGCCCACATTTCGCGCACTCTTATTCCGCAGCAGGTGGATGCTGCTAAGTGCTGTGCCTGCTTCTGGTGTACTGCAAGCATCCAGCGTTCTATGGCCAGCCCAGGATCCCGGATATGTACCCCTCTGCCAGTGCGTGTTGAGACGTCACGCTGCTGCCTCATCTGTCCGCTGGACTGGGATCGCACAGTGGCTGTGCGCCATGTCTGCCACCTGGGTTCTGGTGGTGTGGCCTGTACCACTGCCATGGGTGTCACTTGGGGTGGTTGCTGGGCACCTGTGGCTGCAGGGGTGGCCCTGTCCACATGGGGAGGTGGTGGTACTGTTGCTGCTGGCAGAGATGGTCTGGGTCGTGGGGCAGGATGGCTGTCTACCTCGGTGTCCTCAGGGTTCTCCTCTATTTGTAGGGCCTCACTGTTGGTGCTGGCTTGTTCAGACGCACCTGTGATGTAAATGGGTGCATGATTAATGATATGTATCTTGCACATGGCATGTTGCTACATGCATGCAGGCTTGCATTCCCTGACTGGCTTTAGGAATAACTTTCACTTGACAGGTCTGGCTGTGTGGGGCCATCGGGAATTGTGGTCACACTACAAGTCCCAAAATGCAATAGGGCATTTCAGGTGTGCATGGCCTGAATTACTGGGGTAACCAATTAGCTAGCTCTGGAGTCATGGGCATTTTTTAGTGGACGGGGTCGCAGTCGCATGGCACTTACCTTGGTATTGTTGGGTGGGTCGGTAGGAGTCCAGCCGGTTACCCCCACGCAGGCTGCATGATTTAGGGTGTCATCCACAAGGTCTTCCAGTGGAGTGCTGGGTGCAACAGTGGGGCCTCCTCCTCCGGTGGCAAGTCGCTCCCCCAGCCTCTCAGCGATGCGTTCTTTGGCACTTCCTCTAAGGTCGTACCACCTCTTTTTTAGATCATCGATGGAGCGCTGGGTCACTCCGACTGAGTTCACCTTTGCGCGGATGCGCAGCCAGATGCGCCTCTTGTCCGCCTCAGGCACCCTCCGGGAATCCTTTCCAAAAAGGCGATCATGGTCCTTAGAGACTCCCTCAATGAGGTACTCCAGTTCCTGCTCTGAGAATTTGATTTTCCTCTTTCTTCCTGGTGCACTGATCCCTGCTGCTTCCTGGGACATTTTCAGTTGTTCTTTGTGTCCTGGTGTGGTGCTGCAGGTAGTCTGTTGTGGAGCTCTGGCCAGTGCTACTTCCACTCTCAGGCTCAGTGATCAGAATGAGGGAGGGAACTGCCTACTTCCTGGTTGTGATGTCATCATTGTGCTCGAAATGCGACTTCCTGTTTTTGCGATGTCACAATTAGTGAGATCGCAATTTGCGATTTCGGTAATTGCGAGTTCGCAATTTCTACATGGAAAACGGGCGATTCTGCGATTTTTATGCGATTTTGCGAAAATCGCAATCGGCAATTGCGGCCGATTGCGATTCGCTTTTTTACTCGATTTTCTTGATGCATTCCATTCTGCGAATTCTAGATTGCGATTCAGTATTTTTCGCTATTTAGAATTTGCAGAATATGGGCTTGATGCATTTTGGGGTTAGAAAAGGAGACAAGTGACCTGGGTTTGTCAAAACATTGAAATTTCGCCTTAAAACAATAAATCGAGAACCAGAACATGTAAATGAAATATCAAGCCAAGCTGGACCATCCACTGAGAAACCGAGTAGGAGAAGTCCACGTTTGAAAATACTAAATAATAAATTCAGAGGCCCTGAGTAGACCTACATCATCCTTGAAGATTTTGAAAATCTAGAAATAAGTGATGAAAGTAATGATGAACTGATTGTTCATCAGACTGACGAAGAAGTGAGACCTACTTGAAAGAGAGTTCACAGGTTAAAAATCTGTGGGAAGTTACAAAGAGGGGCTAAGTCTCCTTAGTCAGAAATGGCTGATTATAATGTTATATGAAGACCGAAAAGAAACTGCCGAAAAACATGCTGTGGAATATGCACATGTAGTATATTATTAGTAGTTATAATATGCTTTGGACTGACATTAGCTATACCTTACTTGATGAGCAGAAATATGCAAAATGACACTAGTGTACCCGAACAGGTAGATACACCTAAGAAAATAGATACACACGAAAAAGCAGTTAGCCTTAAGCAGATTGAAGTAGATTTAGATGCAACAGGGGAAGTCGAATTACATTATAATAGAGCAAAGAATAGAACTGATTTAAATGTTTTCGCTAGCCTCTTAGTACATTATGTAGAAGCTATGGAAATCAGTGATTGTTATGTGTGCATAAAATTGCCCACGTTGGTAGCTGAAGGGGTCACATATCACCTTTTACCTCTGACATATGGTATCTCATGTAGTATTTTAGCTAGCTTATTTTATAGAACTGGAAGGCTACAGTATTACTATTCTAATTTTGATGTAATTTCTCTGAAGTTCCTTTATGTAGAAATCTAAATCGTATCCTTAGTACTATAGACTCTACACATTTTATGGGCAAGTATTTTCTAACAGTGGGTTCAATAGACATAGCTGAAGCACACAAAGATAATCTAACATGTAAGCTGCAAGAAAAAGAAAAGATAAATTACTAAATTTAGTAGAGAAAAGGAGACAGGATTTCCATAGAAAAGCCACTGAACAGAAACGTAAAATTCCTTAATGGGCAGAAAGTAAATAATTTACCTCAAATGGCAAGACTCAAGCTGCTATGTTGCTGGATTTCGAAAAGAAAGGGAAACTCTGTCTCCATAGAGAGAAAACAGACTATTATAATAATATATTCATTGGTTCCAGTGAATGTGATCATAATTTCAAAGTAATTGGGGGTTGAGGATTCAAAGATGGATCTGAACCAAAGTTTCCTGGTATCTATTACATTTGTGGGAACAAAACATATTTTAAATAATCTGATCATTGGTATGGGACTTGCTATTTTGTAATAGTATTCCCAAAGGTGTCTCATGTGAAGAAAATCACTGGAAGCAAGGAAGGAAATAATGGACTAACACATAGTAAAAGAGCTAGTTTTGCTGAAATTGTAGGTGATATATTTAGTGCATTGATACCTTCAGAGGGAGTGGTTCTGAATACTCAAAGAATCTGCAAGTTATGAACAGTGGTGGATTGATTATCGACTGACATTGCTGGTGGATTTTTAATGATCAATACCGAACTAGTGGCAGTAAGATCAATGGTTTTACAAAATCAAATTGCGCTTGATATATTATTGGCAAAAGAGGGCAGAGTCTGTAGAATGCTGAAAACGCAACATTGTAGCACTTACACTACAGACAAAAGTGTCAAAATTGGGAAATACGCAAGAAACATTACACAATTAAAAGAATAATTGAAACCACTGGAGGTTGACAATGCATGGAAGAGACTAATTAGTGATCTCTCCTCAGTAGGTAGTTGGTTTTCTAACGTAGTAAAAAGTATTGTAGGTAGACTGCTGATGCCAATAGCGGGAATAGCCCTACTGGTGTTAGGGATAACCCTTTGGTGTAAATGTTGCAAGCCTAAAAAGATATATACAGTGAATAAGAAAGGAAAGACAAGACATTTTGAAGAAATTGAGCTTGAAGAGTTGAATGAGAATTTATATAAAAGATGAAAAAATGTCAAATGAATAATGAGAAAATACCAAACAAAATGTTTGAAGAAATTGAGTTGGGAAGGTGTTGAAAGTTGGCATCTGTTTCTGTAATTTGTGATGATGTAAAATATCATCAACGAGGGGATTGAGGGAGCAAGGTTTTGCATGAAAAGAGACTTGCTTGGACTCAATCCTATCAAAATAACGAGTAATGTATTAATCAACATGTTTTGTTTACTAATAATTGCACCGCACGAAATTTCTAGTATCTAGGGGAAGCTTGCATATGTGCTTTAACTAACAGTAACGCAAGTGCATTAAAATGGCCACCTCAACGCGGGAATTTCACTGTGCATGCATCTGTCGCACTCACGTGACATGACGTCTTCTCTGCTTGGTGGGAAAACTTTGCAGCTGCGCACTAGAATTAAAATGGCTGCTTCATGTTTCACATACTAAAACACCTGGTGCTGCTTTTACTAAACTGTGTTCGTTCTGCTTAATAGTTAACGCAGTAGTTAAAATAAAGTAATGGGGATAGAGTAGAGATAAGTGGTATACAGAGCATTCATTTATCCTTTGTTCTAAAACTGTTTCTTTTTGACTTTGCTGTTAGCTTATATTTGGACCTGATGCTATCTTACGCACTCCATATTAAAAGGGCCGCGTAGACGCAGAAGAGCTTAAAACCCTCAAGTCCCGGCATTGAACTACTGTCAACGACAGTCTAGCTTGAGATGCGCCATGGGAAAATGAACCAATGAGCCTCCAAAAGGAAGAAAACTTGCAAATCTTATTTTACATTGTATTCATTATTGAAACATGCATTTGTTGGGCGGGTAAGATGATTTGCATTATTGAATGAAGTGATCTCATAACTGGTATGGTGTAATAACCTCTCCTCGTCTTTTGACCAATCAAATTGAGGAAATACACGAACTCGCAACATTGGGGGTACATTGCCCTGGAAAATGGTATAACTAAGGTAGGCTTAGCTAGTTAGATTGTCTGACTTGTCTGAACAGCCGACCTGTCACTGACCCAACACACTCAATAGGGGATCGAGAGCAGAGGTGCTGGTGGAGCACTCTGTCAGAAGATTTGAGATCAGAGGTGCTGGCGGAGCACTCTGTCAGAAGATTCAATAAACCAATTGGGGTTTAGTAGGAGAATCGATAACCCAATCGGGGTTCTGAGGGACAAGATTTGATAACCCAATCGGGGTCCAACTGTTAGCCGCAGAGAGGGGTGTGGCGCTGGCGTTGCACTTAGCTGAGGGTACCTGTTCTGATATCATCTATCCTGATTTGGTCCTTACCTGTCCTGATCTGAACCTGTCCTGTCCTGTTGGCACCTGAATTATCGGGAAGTCCTGTTTCCCTATCCCAGCCTGTGGCCAGGGTTGGTCTTCACACAATTCTAGGTAAATATCATTCTGTGTGAGTATGTTATCATAAGTTCCCTTTTCTCTCCTCTTTCCTCTGTTTCAATGCTTAGAGAAGTCTCATAACAATTCTACATATCATTACTTTAATCTGTATCTTCCTAATTGAAAAGGCTCTGATTTCATACGTATGGACTGTGACATTTGAGAATTTACGTAGATAAAGAGGTTAAAACCTTTCCCAATTCTGTGGTTATTTATGATTGAAATGTTGTTTTCTACCTATTATACTAACTCCCTTTGATCCCTTAGGACTTTAGGTACCAGCAATAAGGATTGGTAAGTCAAGGTGTATAGGTTTAGTCCTAAACTGTGCATTTTGGTTTAAGTAAGAGCAGAGTTACCTGGTTAAAGTGTGTATGCTTATGGGCCCAGGTGAGTATGGTAATTGATCAGGTGACCCCGCGCTCTATCAATTCTCTCTTACAACCCTTTTCAGCAGTTGCGTCAGTTTTTGTTTTGTCAAGACGGCCGTGTCAACATAATTGTTTTTTTTACTTTAATCGTCAATTGTGAAATGGCGCCCCAAACCATAAATCTGTTGCAAAAAAGTGACGCATGATATTGTAAGAAATCGTAATGCATCTCTACGCCTGCGCAGAGATTCTCCACTTTTCATAAATGAGGCCCAGAAACATTTGCTTGTAGATGACCTGTTAGGTAAGGATATTCAAATCTCTAATAAGCATATGTAAATTGTTAAGAAACAATTCTCCATTCAGTATTGTATGAACATGCAATATTACAAGTATAGTTTAATTTATTGAAACATGTAGGTTAGGAAAGAAAATACAATGTATAAGCTCTGCACATTCTGCAGTTATGATAAAATGTAAGCAATTCATGTTAAGGTCAAACTATTATATACCCTTATGCATAGTTCAGCATTTCTTTAAAGCATTTTTTTTATTAAGGGTTTGAATAGCCACTTGTTTCCAGCAGCAATTCCCAAAGGCTGTTGAAGTCCACTGGTCCTGGGACTTTGGTCAGGGGGCAAGCTCTCTTCCAAGCCCATGGAGATCTTTGCACAAGTTAAAAGAAAAGTCTACAAAGTTCTTCCTCCTCCATTTGTCAGCAAGGCAACCACTGCAGGCCAATTCCCCAAGCAGCTCTTCTGCTTGGGAATAGTCTCTCCTCAGTCTTCTTCAGGTTCCTTCTCCTCAGCAGAGGTTTCATCTTGTAAGTCCAGAAGTGATCTAATTTCATGGGATCAGGGTCCCAACACTTATACCCCTAAATCCTTTGTTCTCTGAGGGGAGAGGGGCCTGTGCCCAGTTAAAACCAGTTCTGAAGCACTCTGTTTACCAGACTTCTTCTTTCCTTTTACAGCGCAGGGCAGGCACATTCGAAGCCCCACAGGAGGTGGAGCCGGAATTGTGGAAGGCAAGTACAGTCCTGGAGCACTTTGTTGATAGTCTTCCTTCGCCTCTTTTAGTGTGCAGGGCAGAGACATCAGACGCACCACAGGGGGTGGAGCCAGCAATGTAGAGGCAAGGCCCAGCCCTATTCAGGTCCCAGGTGCAACTCCTCCATTCCATCTTAATGCAGATCCCCCTATTCACCACCGGGCTGCCCCAGCCTGTCTCCTGGAATTCCCAGCCCTGTCACACACAAACCCAGACCAGGAATACACAACCTCGCAGAAGCCGGCTCAAATGGTTAGGCAAGCAAATACCTACTTTCTAAAAGTGGTATTTGAAAACACAGAATATTAAAATAAACTTCGCTAAAAGATGTATTTTATTATTCTGAGGCCAGGCATACTAAACTCGAATATCTACAATGTTCTCTGAGCCTGTTAGGAAAAGTGTAACCTTGCAATTGTGAAAAAGGAAAATGGCTCTAATTCACTATTAGGACATGCCACACACATCAGGGCTTGTCCTACCTTATACTTACAAAGCACCCTGCCCGTGGGCCTACCATAGGGGTTACTAAAATAAGGTCAAGGGAAGGTTTAGGGACTGGCAAGTGAATGCACTTGCCCAGTCAGCATGACAGTACCAGACTGCACGCAGGCTCTGCAATGGCAGACCTTAGACACGTTTTACAAGGCCGCTTCTGTGGGTGGCACAACCAGTGCTGCAAGCCCACTAGCGGCATTTGGATTTACACTCCCTGGGCACACTCAGTGCACTGTACTAGGGTCTGACAGGTAAACCAAACATCCAATCATGGAACCACTAATCAATACATCAATTTACAGTAGGGAGCACTCGCACTATGGCACTGGACAGCAGTGGCACAGTGCCCAAAGCATCTGACACCAGCAAAAACACATGAGGCAACAGCAAAAATGGAAGGGAGACCCACGCCAATGGTGCCAGGTCAAAGAGTCACCGATTTCAAACAGGCCGCCTTCTCACAGCACTCAGAACAGTCAATTGCATAAAAGGAGAGGAGAACTGTGTGAAAAAAAGCCTTAAGTCATGTTTGGGGCTGAGTCTAGCGACATGTGTTAAGTTTCCCAAACCATACCCAGTCTGCGGAAAATACCTTTACCAATGCGATTCTCACAGAATTTTCTGCATTTCCGATGATTAACGATGATTTGCCAGCATCTGCTAGTGACGAGATGAGTCTGCTTATGTGGAATGTGGTGGGTTCCCCATTTTCCGGTATTAGTAATAGAGATTTATTAGCATGTCTGGGGAGCAAAAGCACAAACTCAGGAAAGTAAGATCAGATCGAAAACAATTGACTAAAAATAAAGAAGGGGCAGCAAGAACCCCATGGGACCAGATAGCAACAGCACATTCAGGTCGCAGAGACTCAAGTCAAGAAAAGGAGGCACAAAGAACAAACAAAAAAGTGCTGGAAAGGAAATTGAATAAACCTGCCAAAGCTGAAGAAATGTAAAGGATATATTTACCAGATGATATAAAAGACATGGAACAAAGCAACCAAATTCAGATAAAAGTTAACATAAACAGGATGTAACGCACCTGCAGGTTTTTTACCACGGAGTCTAAAATTGAGACCCCACAGGTATCAACTTACAAAAAACTTGGGAACTCGGAATACGAAACAGACTAGGGAAATTTTACTGCCTTACCCCAAGAAAGGGTTCCCAACAAATATGCTGGTCAAGAAAATCAAACTGGCCGGATACATACAATATTCAAAAACATCGAACAGCCTAAGACGAGACCACAAAATCCTTAAACCAAATTAGAGACCACATAAAAATTCATATTTTTGCCGGATTACCCAACATAAGGGAGACAAGACACACTGAACCGGGGGAACTTGTTAACACAGTTCAAAGAGATACAGGAACTAAGGGGAATAACATAACAAGATCTTTTAGCAGTAGAATTACAGCAAACAGCTTCTTCCCCAGACACAGAAGAGATCTTAACAACATGGAACTCTAAGGAACTAGTGGACCAGATCTACGCGACCATAACAAAATTTGAAGCTTGGGGAATTCACTCTAAGGCTCCACAAACGGCCAAAATATCCATATATCCTTTTACAAAACACTGAGGTACAAAAAATGGGACAAACAAAAGGGAAAGGACAAATATCTTGTCTAGGGGGTGCTAGACACACCACACCACCTGCACAAAAAAACTCAACCCAGAAGGAAGTAACATTAAGTCCATTAAACTTCGAATATAAGCCAGGTAACAATCAGGACTGGTCATGGGTGTCAATAGCCCTGTGCAAAAAAAGTACCTGATGAAAATCCACAGACAGAACCTCATGACATCGCGAGGGTGCACTCAGGCGCAAACAACACAGAGAAAATTAAAGACCTGTTTAAGGAACATCCATGGTTTTAGAGAAAGAGGCCAGGTGTATAAGGCCGTATTTAGTCTTCCCAAGTCAAAATCCGCCGCTCAGGTTCGGTTAGAATTTGGTCTCCAGAATCAGAAATTTCAAAACATGAATTCTTTTTTGAAGCTGTGCCACAAATTTGGATTATCTGAACCCGGCTCATTGAGCAGCTTATGCTGGGCAGAGAACAAGGCTCAAATGGACCAAGAAACATCCAATACATGGGGTGCTTACTTGAGAAAATCTCTAGAGGAATTGGACATTCAATCAGCATTGGATAGCCTGGAAGAAAGGGCAAAACTCAACAAGGTTTGCAACAATTCTGCAAAGAAGAAATCTCTACTGGGAGATAAAAAAAATCCTGACCAAATGACGGCACGCATGGACTGTGATAAACTCCTACACACACGTAAAGCCTCAAGTTTATTTAGCAGCCCACTTTCACACTGTGATAAGCAAGCAATTACAATTCAATAAGTCTCGGGTTAATTAAGTTTGAGCTATTGGCATTGCTAAATATTGCAACACCAACTGCAGCAAAAGTCTATAAATTGTAGGCCAAAAAAATGTGCATTTATTTTTGTAGCAATGGTAACATGCTGCACTTTAGATGAATATGTTTAAAAGTAAACTGCACCATACTGCGATTGCTACAATAGTTAATTGTGGATGCATTAACAATTGATGTGTGCACTGAGGGCTGGTGGTGTGTGTGCCTGTAGAAATTGTGCACTGATTGCTAGTGGTTTGTGTGCCTGGTGGAAGTCTGCACTGCCGGCTGGTGGTCTGTGTGCCTGGTGGAAGCGTGCACTGATGGCTGGTGGTGTGTCTGCCTGGTGGAAGCGTGCACTGAAGGCGTGTGTATGATAAAAGCGTGCACTGACCGCTGGTGGTGTGTGTCTGATGAAAGCGTGCACTGACAGCTGGTGGTGTGTGTGCCTGGTGAAAGCATGCACTGATGTCTGGTGGTGTGTGCCTGGTGGAAGCATGCACTGATGGCTGGTGGGGTTTGGGCCCGGTAAAAGCGTGCATTGACAGCTGGTGGTGTTTGTGCCCGGTGAAAGCATGCACTGATGACTGATGGTCTCTTTGCCTGGTGAATGTATGCACTGATGGTGTGGTTATATGTGTGGTTTGGTGTGTAGTAGTGGTTGTGTGTGTGTGGTTGTGTGTGTGGTTGTGTGTAGTTGTGTGTGGTTGTGTGTGTGGTTGTGTGTGTAGTTCTGTGTGTGGTTGTGTGTGTTGTTGTGTTTGGGTGTGTGCTGTTGTATGTGTGTGGTTGTGTGTGTGCGGTTGTTTCTGTGTGGGTGTGAGTGCGTGGTTGTGTGTGTGTGGTTCTGTCTTTGTGGCTGTGTGTGTGGCTGTGTGTGTGTGGCTGTGTGTGTGGTTGTGTGTGTGTGGTTGTGTGTGTGTGGTTGTGTGTGTGTGGGTGTGTGGATGTGTGTGTGGTTGTGTATGAGTATGTGTGTGCACGTGTGTGTGTGTGTTCATGCTTGGGTGTATGTGTGTGGGTGTGTGTGTGAGCATGTGTGCATTTGTATGTGTGTGTGTGTGTGAGAGTATGTGTGTATCGTGTGCAATGCCACAAGCTATCTCCTAACCACACTTCATCCCTTTGTAGGCCGGGCCAAGAATGAGCCATCACACACTATTTTATCTGTTGCTCAGGAATGTCTAATCATAAAAAATCACAAAGGCTACAAACCCTTAAATCATTAAAAAGTACTCCGCTTGAGTTTTAAAGGCAATCAAGAACACTCAATATTAAAAATGCTAAGTGTTAGCCCGCAGTTGTAAATGAGACACCACAAATAGCCATCCGTTTTCCTGCACTGTTGTATCTGCCGTTCTACCAACCTAAGTAACGCAGGTCCCCTGCTCTGGGGTCCCAAGAGTCACTCCATGAGGAGAGTTTTCACGCCACATAAATGAGTCTCCTCTGCAGTCCGCGTCCGCATTTGTGTGTGTGCATGCATGTGCATGCACTTGCGCGTGTTTGTGCATTTGTGTGTGGGTGCATGAGTGTGTGTGCATGTGTGTGTTTGCATGTTTGTGTGCGTACGAGTGTGACTGTGTAGGTGTGTGTATGAGTATTTGCATGCACGTGTGTGTCTGTGTAGGCGTGTGTATGAGTATGTGCATGCACATATGCGCATGTGTGTGTGTGTGTTCATGCTTGGGTGTGGGTGTGTGGGTGTGTGTGTGCGCATGTGTGCATTTGTATGTGTGTGTGTGCGTGAACATGTTTGTATTGTGTGCGATGCCATGAGCTATTTCGTAACCACAACCTTTTGTAGGCTGGGCCAAGAATGAGCCATCACACACTGTTTTATCTGTTGCTCAGGAATGTGAAATCAGACAAAATCACGAAGGCTACGAACCCTTACATCATTAAAAAGTACTCCGCTTGAGTTTACAAGGCAATAAAGCACACTCAATATTAACCAGGGGCATCTTTGGCATTAGAAAAGATGCTCTAGAGACATTTAGCACAAGTTTAAACGGCTGCTAATAAAATCTTTTTTCAACATTTCTGTTCTCACAAATGTGTTACGAGGGCATACTGATGAAAAGAAGATGCAAATAAGTGTATCTGTGTCTGTGCGCATATTCAGAGGAGGGGGAAGTCTTATGGGGTATAACTGGACATTTTCTCGAAAAGAACAACAAAACTCCAGCACAGGTCCTGTAAATGCAACTACGCAGAAACAAATGTGCGCACAAGAAAAGTTGCAGTAAGCAGCACTGAAAGAGATCGCTTTTGCGATCGCTAATGTTAAAAAAAAAAAGAATTGCCCGCGAGAGGCGCGCGCGCCACTGTGAGGCATATGTCTTCAATTATCACACCCGTGTCTGGGTACGATAATTGAAGACATATGGACTTTGTTGCGCGTAACAGACACCAATAGGCCATGGGCAGAGCTACGCGACTGCCCATGGCCTATTGCGTGTTCTGTTAAAAAACAACACGTACGCAAAGCCCGATCAAAATGGACCATAGGATATGAACACGCACAATTGTGTGGAATTTGCAGGTCCATTTTGAAAACCCCAAGAAAAGGACTTTGGCTACGCGAACGCTGCTGCACAGTGTACGCTAGGCCGAGACCCAAAAAGAGCTTCATCCAATCTATTTTTAATGATTTAAATATTCACACATTCAGACAAGCTGTGATCTGCTGGATAGAGGGCATATCTAATATCTTGACTTGACAAGGTGTTACATTTTTCACATAAATAAGTAAAGTCCTCTGGCAAGCTGACTCAGAAAACTAGGATACTAGCCCAAGGAAATCTTGAAAAAGCATATATATTTTTTAAATTTCTGAATGTAAGGCCACCAATATAGATATATTAGAAAACGTTTTTACTGTATAAAGTGTACCTTAACCAATTGCACATAGCACAGTTGCAAAAGGGAAATAGCTAAAGTGGAGTAAACCCTGCAAGGGTTTTATTATTACTGCTTTTGTACTTTATACCGTTATATAATCAATGGATTTTAGGCACTATTTTTAATCTGATAAATCCACATTAGGTGTTAAAGCTAGAATAATGTTTTATTTACAGGAACCAAATGTACTGAACCTCTTGCTTTTAAGGTTTTCAAATGTTTGTATGGGTTTTGATTAACCAAACAAATAAATAAAGATTGATTGATTGAGTATGCCCGTATCTTATTTCTGTTCATGTATATTGGTCTGCAGTGGCACCACTATCAGGCTGTGGTGCAAAACCCTTTTCTATAATAACTTTTGTGCTTAGAAGACTTGTGATGTGAGCTGTTTTCTTAATGTACCAGATCTATAATTGTACGATCAGATGACAATGTGCACACAACTCTATTAGTTGAATCGTTTGCGGACTGTGTCAGTACATTCACAAATATAAGCAACTTAACTTTAAGGATTTGTTACGTTAATAACAGCCAATAAGATAGTGCCATGTGTTAGCAAAACTTCAGGTTATATGATGATAAGTTCTTTTGTACGCAGCTTTCTAATCATTTGTGTGGTCCAAAAGCTCTGGATATGAGTCTGTCCATCATGGCTGCTTGCCTACAAATCTACGTTTCTCTATTTATTTATTTATTTGACATTTGTATAGCGCAGCAAATCATCCCCAGGTGGATCACTGAAATAATATCCAGTACAAAAATATAGACATACAAAAATATTGAGGGTATAATATCGACTACAAAAATATCGAATTCCTATCTACAAACATGTAAGTACAAAAATATTGAGTCAAAAATATTGTTTAAAAATAATATAGTTAGTCAAAATATCGAATTTTTGTAAATGTCTTAAACGTAATTTAAAATAAATGAAATATTAAAAAAATTAACTAAAACGTACTTAAAAATACTTAAATACCTTAAAATTATAAAATAATTAATTTAAGCTAAAAAAATACCATTTTTTTTAACACATATATATATTTATTCACATATTATTAATAAAAAACATACAATATTTTTACCGTAGGATAGCGGGAGGGTAAAATTTACTATAACCACTCCAGTGAGTGCAACAGTAGGGAAAGCATTGGATAGCGTATGGGTAAAATGTACTATTCCCACACAAGAGAGTGCATCAGTAGGAAGAGCGTTGGATAGTGCAGGTGTAAAAATGACTATTCCCACTCCAGTGAGTGCAACAGTAGGGAAAGCGTTGGATAGCGTAGGGGTATAAATTACTATTCCCACTCCAGTGAGTGCAACAGTTGGGAAAGCATTGGATAGCGTAGGGGTAAAAATTACTATTCCCACTCCAGAGAGTGCAACAGTAGGGAAAGCGTTGGATAGCGTAGGGGTAAAAATTACTGTTCCCACTCCATTGAGGGCCACCACAAGTGTGGGAACTGTGTGGCGTGCCCCAGTACCATTGAAGGGGCCGAATTTTGTCATCTGGATACTAAATGGAAACACTCAGAATTTTCAAACTGTAGAACTAAAAATGTGATCTACGTGATAATGTGCCCCTGCAATAAAATCTATATTGGCAAGACTAGCCAGCAGGCCAATTTACGTATGAGCCAACATAAATCCAAGATAAAAAAGAAAGTGATGGCTGCCCCCATGGTGGAACATTTTGTCGAAAAAGGACATGATGAGAACTCCTTTAAATGGTCAATCTTATATGCAATGAACCAGATGCATCGTTCTCTGGATCGAGAAAGAATGCTATTACAGAAAGAGGCTTATTTAATTTTGAGATTGAACAGCACCCAGACGGGGCTGAATAGTCTGTCTAAAGTAGGAAGGCTGTAAACCTGTTGTAATCAGAAACCTTTTGATTTTCATTAGAATACAATAAACATTTGCTATTTGTCAGAAGACTGTGCTGTTTTCAATTGGGATGACTTGGCAGTCGGTACACAGATACCTATTTATGTGTAGAATTGTTTTCACTATAATTCAAAGCCAGGGATTTTTTCCACCTTCGATTTGTTCCTTCTCCGTTCTTTAAATCCCATTTAACTGTTTTGCGAGCTAAAACTTTGGAGGGTCCGGGCATGTTTTTAGAATGATAACTGCTGACTCAAGTTTAAAGCGCATACGTATAGATATAGCTATTTTGGTTGTGTACATAGGATGTGTGATTACATGCCCCACAATCCTTTGTATACACCGGGATAAAACAAGTAAAAAATAGCGGGACGCCATCTTGATTTTTTCGAGATTGCTTTGGCGGATACACTGTAGCAACAGGTAATAGAGCTTGCTCCAAGTTAATAATCAATCTGGTATTATGTAAAAGCTGGGGTGTTGAAACATCTGAATATTGGCTATTGTGCTTTCAGGGCTTGCGCTCGTCTTGGAACATACGCAGTAACACACGGAATCAGTGAAACGCCCACGCTGGTGTTTGTGAGAACACTTGTTTGTGAGAACATTCGTTTGTAAGGTAATAAAACGTGCCTTATAGAATAAGTTGTCTCTGACTGTGAGACATTTATACACCTGACAAAAAATACCAAAATACTCGCTATTGTCCTTATAGGTTTGCGCTTATCCGCAAGTTAATTATAAACGAAGGAGGCTGCTTTCAACAACATGTCTGGCGAAATGAATTTTAATGCCGTGTAAACGAGAAATAAAACTCCTACAACATTAGGAGATAAATACCACATGAAAGGTATGTCTAGATATTGGCGACCCCCCCCCCCCTCCCCATGTTTTGGGTATCACGAAGATGAAAATGACTGATACTTGTCATTTTCTTTGGTAGAGTGTTGTGTGAAGCGCACAGTAAGGAGCCATTTGCACACTGAGTGGAACCTAATAAAAGAAGTCTTTGAGATTAAGGAAAGCTTCATGTATTGAAATCAATTGTATATTAACTTATGATGTGTTGTCTTTGTTTGAGAATTTTCTTTGGGATGTATGATGTTAGAAATCAATTTTAATGTATATATGTATTGTTCTATAATTGTGTTTAAGTTGTAATGTACAGTAGTGTAAATATATAAATGTACAGTCATTCCTTTTTTGCCATTTAAAAAAGAAAAAAGTTTTTGAAAGAAAAAGAAAAAAAATTATGGTATAAAATAAAATAATTTAGAGAAATAGGCACTTGGCACACCTAATACTTTCTGCTTATTTTAGTGATGCTTGAACTATTTATTCCACCTATTGCGTGCTAGCTGGTGTCATGGGGCTGCCTTTGCCCTATGTCTAGAATACTTTGATCAAGCGGGTAGTAAACAACTGTTACTCCCTGACCTGCTGCACAGCTGAGTTAATTAAACTGTTATTCTGAATTAGTTTGCAACTTTTACACAATTTTTCAGTTGATTTAACTTGGTTTTATTCACCAATCTTTTCTTTCAATGAATACTTTGTTTGATTATATTTACTTTTCATATTGTTCATATCACATCAAATGTTATTCATTTCTTATACATTTTATCTTTGGTGTGATTCTAATCACACGTTAACACATCCCATAACAATTGTTAACGGCGATTGAGGATTACTTGGCCCGATGCATTTCGGGACCCTGTCCCTTCTTCAGGGACCTCCTGTAAATGAAATACATATATGTCATTTAAACTTCTGGATATTCTATTTGCTTTTCCTTTTGTATTCAAAGGACACGTCTAGTTTCAAATCAATCACCAATATCTTATTTGTACACATATCTCCTTATAAATCTATCTTAAACTGTACAGTTCCATTCTTGAGTAGTTACATTCACTGAGTCAGTGTTTTACTGTTATCTAAATAAAGGGGGTTGAAATTTCAAATTTTTTGCGTAGATGGACTTAATTTTCAGATTATTCTCAAAGATTCTGTTTATATTTTAAAAAACGATTTGCTTACAGATTGGTATTTAAAGCGTCATGCAATAAGAGAATAAGAGAATAGCTGAGTAAATGCTTAAGAGTGCTCAATTACCTTTTAAACGTTTCAGAACGAAAGCGGTATCGAGTTTCTATGTATTATGAAGTTTGTTTACCTTATCCTTCGACGTTTATTTTCTGTGCAATAATGCGAGGCTTGGAGGAGTAAATATATGGAAAACTGTGAAAATGAGAATAAATTTCATGTAATCTGCCTGAAATGTCAAAACGCTAATAAGTGTACCGATTATATTCTATACCATTCCTACCTTTTCATATGAAGTAGCTATCCTGTGTGTGCTTGCGGGTAACAGATTAATGCTTCGTGCTCTCCGAGTCAGTTTGTTTTTTTCTAAAGAAGTAAAACGGCATTTAGTTCAGAGTATTACTTCTATTTTATATAAGTTTCAAAACTACCCAGTAGTTTGTATTTTACTGCGGGTTTGCTTACCGGCTGCAATTCACTTCCCGAATCTCCTCTTCACTTCTACGCTTGCTCGTTCAGTCCGCTAACGAAATCTCGTATCAAATTATCATGGGATTGGGCTTGTTATTATTTCCTTTTCTATGGTATTGGGCGCCATGTTTGAATGGTGTGGGAATTCTCGGGTAAAAGGTTCCTGCCTGCAGTAGATAACAATCTTGTTTGAAAGCCACATCAAACAACTCTAAAGGTTCCAATAGAAAATCGGTTCACAATCACAAGTGTGTGTGGTGTCTCGACCCCACCAAAAAATATTAACGTAAAGCCCTGTTTATATCTCGATTCTGTGGGTACCATGTTGGAAGGGAGTAAAAACACAATCAGAATGTGGTAGTTACTGTGGTTATTGGCGGAGTAGATAAACGTGGTGAATTAAATACTACATGATTGAATGATTCCTAATGGGAGATTCAATTACTTCAATCATCCTTATGCTATTAAGGGAGTATAATGAGTACTTGCTGGATCCCATGGGTATTATTTATGTCAAGGTTCTGTTCATCCTAAACAGCAGGCTTACACTATAAGCATTGATTATCACTTTCTGCCATACTTTTCGATCGTTCATTATAATCGTAAACATTTTTGTTGGTGATACTGATAGGTTTACAATGTACAATCACAGTGTTCAAACTTATACTTTGCCTCCTTATTGCATAGTTTTACATCATTCTTGTTGGGCTAAAATGAGCAATCATAGTGTTCAAATACAGGATATACCTTTATATTGCATAATTTTTCATCCTACTTTTTAGAATCATAGAAAACATCCCATGTCTAATTTGTCATTCAACCCTAACGGTTCCATAGTTTGGAATTTATTAATTAGCATTACTTCCCTTTGGGACAAGAATTTTTGATTATGCCTTCCTGGTTTAATCTCTATTTTTTCAATCACTAAAAACCTTAACTGAGAGATATTATGATGCTTTTCTAACCAATGAGTTGCCAGGTTGGAGTTGGTATTCTTGGTTCTTATCATGCTTTTATGCTCTCCTATTCTGATTTTCACCTTTCTTTCTGTTTTGCCGATGTACATAAGTCCGCAAGGACACTTTATACTGTAAATAACGAAGTTGGAATTGCAGTCTGCTGTTAATTTAAGAGGTATTTTTTCTCCTGTTCTAGGGTGAGACACAAATGCTTGTTGCATGACGTTGTTACAGTGAATGCAATTATTGCATTTCTTCATTCCTTTATAGTCTGTTCTTTCTTTTTTGTTTTTGCTTTTCAATTCCTCCTTTAGATTTCTGCTTCTTGTATATGCAAAAATTGTTTTTTCCTGGAATATGTTCCGAAAATCCTCATCTTGTTGTAATAGTTCCCAACGTTTCAATATAATTTTCTTGATATTTCTAGATTTAGTGGAATACTTAGAAACAAAAACGTTATTTAGTTTGGTGGATGGTTTCTTTGTGGTCTTGAGTAAACTTTCGCAGCTTAATTTGTTTACTTTTTCTTCAGCTTTGTTTATACAGGAGATAGAATATCCTCTTTGTTTAAATTTTGTTTTGATTCTTCGCATGTCTTCTTCCTGAGCTTCAGGTGACGAACATATTCTTTTGCTTCTTAGCATTTGTGAAAAAGGCAGATTTTCAATCAATTGTGGCGTATGGAAGCTTCTGAACCATAATGTGTTGTTGCGATCAGTAGATTTAACATACATTTGTGTATGTATTTTCCTATCTTTTTTTGTTATTTTCACATCCAAGAATGTTATTTCTTGATAGTTTATTGTATGGGTGAATGTAATCCTTGTTTTTTTTATTTAATTCTAGAATGTTACTCTCCAGTCTCTCTTTTGATCCTTTCCAAATCAAAAAAATGTCGTCTATGAATCGACGATACATTAGTAGTGACGTGTTCCATTTTTTGTTTGTTAAAATCTATGTATATGTATCGATGATAAAGGGAATTAACATCAATTGTACAGAATGTACATTGTTGAATATCTTCTGATGTCACCATTCCAAGTAGGTTAAGAAATTCAGTGGTATCTTTGATATTGGTCTTCCACTGTGTCACAAATTTTTGAAGAAAAAAGTCTATATATTTGCCTAGAGGCTCAAATATTGATCCTACTCCCGAGACAATAGGTCTAAACGGTGGGTCTTTCAAATTTTTGTGCACCTTAGGGAGCATATATATGTGAGGTCGTCTGAGTTCTGTTTCTGTGAGGAATTGTAAGGTTTTTTTCTGAGATCCATCCCATTATGAGGGCGTTTTGAAGTATTGTTTCTAGTGTTCTTTTAATCTCGTTGGTGGGATCCATTTCCAGTGGTAAATATGTTGTCTCGTCCATCAGATGTTCTTCGACTTTTCTTCAATAAAATGAAGCATCCATTATTATGAGAGCGCCTCCTTTGTCTGCTCTTTGAAATTCTAATGTATCCATTTCTGCCATTTGTTGTAAGATTTTCCTTTCTTGTTTTGAGAAATTTGTTTTGCTTTTGGTTTGGAAGTTTAACTTCTGAAAATCTTGTAAAACCAACTTCTCAAACATGTCAATGTTCTTATGTGATGTGGGTGCTGTGAATGTGCTCTTGGGTTTAAATTCCACGTATTCTTTAGGTGTTGCTTGGGTGGATTCCGGTAATACATTACTGAAAAAATGACGTAATCTGATTGATCTTGAGGTAATTGAAATTTATATGGTCAGGTATGTCGCCTAACGTGTACCCCAACGTCTCCATGTACGAGTTTAAAGTGCATGTAATTTCCCTCCACACCCGAATCTGATGACGCAAATACATTTGCGTCCAACGTTAACATGTCCTCTATCAGATCCACCATGAATGGATCGATAATTCAGTTCCTAAGTATGCCTTGCCAACGTCTTTACATGGTGCACTTTCACGTTTTTCCTGGCTCTACCGAGCTAGGCCCTGATTTCTGCCTTCGAGCCACTTCTGTCTCTGCCTCTGAAAGCTGCAGCATGGAGATGCATCCCTGACCTCTGCCTTACTTCCTGCCAAGCGAAGCGGTGCCTGGCTCGGCCTGGCCTGCCTGCCAAAACAGTATTTTGCCTTCAAGTTATCAGCGTAGCCAGTTCAGCCTCCTCGAAAACACATTCCTGTCTAGTGAAATAGGTAAACATATCCCCGGCTGCAGAGCAAAGGGCCAAGCCGTCCTGTCTCCTTCGTGTAATTCATTGCTCCCGTTACCATGGTAGGCCCATGGCCCCGCGCATTGCACTTAGACACATATGCATTCAGTATAGAATAGCCTCTGCCCGAGAGACCTTTTACTCCAGATTAAGCATCTCCCAAATAAAAGATATCAGACATGTTATAGGAACAGGTCGATCTGACATGCCAGACTTCTGTCTCTTCTACTAGTGCTAAAAGTCAGACCCTCAGCTTTCTCCAGATGCATGTCAATCACACGTCATATTAACTGCGCGCGCATCCAGGCCATAGGTTTCAGCTGACTCGGCAGAATCCTCTACGCACCCACCCACTTATGACACTTTTCTGTGACGTTTCCAGTACACGCCTCCGTGCACACCCTTGTACACGCCTTTTTTGCTACGCACATGTGTTCTTATCATATACATTTCACTTGTCACGCCTCCTGTATCCATCGCTATTGTACAGTTTTACTATATATGTCATGTACTGTTAATAAATCGTTGACATCTTTCTGCCATCATTGCATATACCCCGATCCCTTGTATCGATGAAATTGATTTCCATAGCTCGAGCCATCCCGAATTAAAGCCCGTATGACTCAGAAACCACGGACTCTGCCTCTCATTTGATTGAGCTATTCTTTTTCTTGTCAGTAATTATACGGTAAAAATTGACCGGTAAATTATATTTACAACATAATTTGGCGCCCGAATAGGGACCCCTCCCCCACCCCACGCGCCGGCGATGCGTCGCAGGCCTTGCCCCCTACCACAGCCGTGACGGATTTCTATGCGCATCTGCAGGTTTTCCTGTATCTCCCTCAGGCCTACGGTGGAGACGGAGACTGCGGGACAGCATCCAGATGAGGCGGTGAGGAGTGCGGAGGATCCCGACCAGAGCCCAGCCGAGAGAGCAGTGTCCGAGGTATCGAGAGGCCCACCTGTCCGAAGCGTCGAGGCGCATGCGTATTGCGCAGCAGCAGTGACGTCGTAGTCCAGTCCTGTTGAGTTTCCGAGGCCTTCCGTTCCGTGCTTCCCGGTGAGTACCGTTGCTGGGGACGCATCAAGACGGGTGCATTTATTTGTGTCCGGTCAAGACGGGTTTGGGTACACAGATCCGGTCTGCACTGTTTTAGCAGTGTATCTGTACTGTTTAGCAGTGCATCTAGTAATTCAGTTATTCAGTGATTCAGTATTTTTTTTTTTGCTATAGACCTTATTAGTCAGTATTTGTTCAAAATGTCTCAATGTGTTTAATGTCGTGGTATGAGTGATTGTTTGCATTTCTTTACTGTGTTTATCGTATTTGCGTCTAGATCGAGGTAGCAATGCCTTTGTTTTCGAAGTTACGACAGATAGGAACTAGGAAAGGGATACTAGAAGAAGCCGTTCCCATCCCACCTAGGGACACTCCTGGACATTTTATGTACCATAAGCATGGCTTAGATGCCATACTGTACTTAGACTTATGGGTGGATTATACGAAAGACTTGGAAGAGAACCAGAGATGGCCCGTTACAGGGACATGGGATGCCGAGTGCATCATGAGAGTAGAAGAAGCATTATGGAAAAAGAAAGCCAGACAATCACAGAAAGATGCCATTGAATTGTGGCGTAAAGAATCACATAGACGGACAGAGAAAGCACTCAGAAAAGTAGAGAAAAGTAGAGAGGATTCCGAAAAAGCTAGAGAAAAAGAACTACTAGAAGAAGGACAGCGAGTCAGAATGGAACAACACGACAGACAGAGTAATGCCCTTATAACAGGACTGTATCCAGTTCTGGCCGAGGGCCTGCCCAAGGCGACCCCGGAAATACCGAACGAACTGCCACCTCCATTGGTTCCGTCTAAATTACGTCATAAAAAGACCGCAGCAGACATATTTCTTTCTTCCTATTTAGACGATGTAGCTCCCGCTTACACTAATGTACCCGTACCACCCGTTAACAATGCCCAGCAGCCTGCTCCGGTTGCTCGAGTAACGACCCCTCCACGTCAGTAAATTCCCGCACCTGTTATTACTTCCCCTACTGTTCCCCCTACTAATCCTTTTTCGACAGATGCAGCCCAGGGTTCAATCCCATTACATATACCTGCCGCACAGTCAGCCTATGCTCACGCTTCCGTTTCAGGAGGCGCCGTAGGTGGCCTTCCCCACACCCGCCACAATTACATCGAGTGACAATGAGAGAATTAGCAATGCAGCGTACACCACAAGCGAGTACATCTGAAAAACTTAAACAGTTACTTACAGATTGTAGATATGATCCAGTACCTGGCAAGACAGGACCCATGATGTTAGCCTCATTACGTTTACGCCGTGTTACAGATTATCTGATGTTATTACCAGAAATGCCAGAACATCTAGACAACATATATCATTTTATTAGAACAGGAGAGAGACCAGGTTGTGTTCGTGAAGCCATGGCACATCAGAAAGTTGAGACACAAGGTTTAATATTACGATTTTTGATTAATTGTTTGATAAGGGAACAAGACCAGCCAGGCTTTTCGCAAGAAGAGATGGAGGGATTGTCAAAATGGAGTCAGAATATTGCAGATTGTAAGCATGATAAACAGAATTGTATAGATGTCATGACCAGAAAGATACGTAAAGAAATAGTAGCAATACATGCCCGACGGGAGGCTGATAGGCCTCTCGAGTCAGACGATAAATACACCTCAGAGGAGGAAGAAACAGAGAATCCAGCAGCGACACAAGACTTGATAGCATATGTAGGTAGAGAAAAACTCCCTAGACAGTATCCTCCTGATAGGCCCTTCGACAGACCCATTAGTTTAGGAAACAAGAAACGTTACCTTTCCCCGATACCAGAGCAATGTTCCCTTGAACATATTTTCCAGGTTACTGATAAAATCCTGAAAGAAAGAGTGGGTTATCATGAACTCAATACCTTACGTGATCAGGAACTAGCCCGGTCAGCAGTCTAATGGGCCGGGGATGACAGTATATATAAAGATGATTCAGTAGTGCAAACATTTTTAAGTCTTACTCCAGAAGAACAGCAACTAGCTGGTATATACGTGACCCAGCATCTTATTGTACAGTATGAAAACCAGCAATCTGACCCAGGTCCGTTATATAATCTATTGCAGGACTTACTCCTGAGAAGATGGAGAGGTCTAGGTACCGATTTAATTGACATTATTTTAGAACAACGCCATAAATACAGAACTTTCCTGACTCCACATCTTGTTTCCGTTCCACCCCCAGTAAGACAACCATATCACCGAGATAGACAGAACCCTTTACGAGAAGTGCATCCAATCAGGAAACCAGATGATACACTTGAACGCGTATTTGTATACACGCCCATAACTAAAATTGAATTATTGGAAATGAAGAAAATAGTGCCGAGTCATGATAAAGATCCAGCAGGGTTTCACCGTGAAATAAAAGACATGTTACTCATGGGAGATTACACATATCCTGACATTATGAAAATATTAAAAGTAATATTGCCTGCCGGTATTTACGAGAAACTCAAAGAAAAAGAATGGGAGGTGGGAGACAAAAAGATTAATTGGACTGAATTAGAGAACGAAGAAACCGGTCGAACCCCAGGTTTAGGTCTTGGGGACAAAACTAAAGCATTACCAGGACTATTAGCACAGGTTTTGCCAAGATTATTGACAACTAAAAAGGAGGACTGGGATGCAATCTCAGCCTGCAAACAGAAACACGACGAAGACACTAGTGATTTTTATTCCTGATTCGAGAAATGTTTTATTATTAATAGTGGCCTGAAAACTAGTAGCGAGTCATATCCACATCTTTTTGTAACCAAATAAGTCGAGAATTCATTGCCCCAGGTTAAGAATCGTGTATTGAAGGTCGAGAGCACATGGCAAGCAAATACGCCTTCCCAAATGTTACAAATGTTACAGTACCACCAGAACAGAATTAGAGAGGAACATGATCACGAACAAAGACCTATGAAAGATACCAAAATGAAAGTGCTAGTTGCTCAGTCCGTTCCAGCTGATGGTCAGAAAAGGGGTACGACACAGTCCAACAATTCAGCGGCTCCTGTTAAAGGGACATGCAACTATTGTAAACAGCCAGGTCACTATGTAAACGATTGTGCAGTTTTGAAACACAATATAGCCACAGGTAAAACTAAAGAGAGACCGCGTCCACCTAGACAGGACCAGGTCCAGCAACACGTTCCGCAGAATATACAGCCTATGCAGATTCCACAACAGACCGTAGCAGTACCACAGCCTCAGCCCATTGCCGCAGCACAACATGTTACACAGCAGATGTACCAGTATGCACAATCCGACTACCCCGATTATCAGCAGTACACATGAAACAGCCTAGAGAGGGAGGTTGGCTTGCCTCTTATTGAGGTTCCTGTAGATCAAGAAGGTCCTTATGTACATAGTCAGGTATTAGGAAAGGATAGAACATTTTTGATTGACACAGGGGCAAGCAGAACTACCATCAGTCATGACGAGGTTCCAGGGGCACCCCTCTCAGGCTCACAGAATGTTTCCCTTGGATTTTCAGGAAAGCCTATTGTTAATGAAGTATCGAAACCAGTTCCCCTTGCAGTTGGTCCATTATCCCGTACTACAGATTTATTGCTCACGAAATCATGTCCAGAAAACTTGCTTGGTATTAAAACCCTGAAAGCTCTAGGAGCTGTAATTTGTTGTTCTCCGGAAGGAGTAAGGTTGTTCCTTTGTGATTTTAAGGGACATTATGTGTTGAGAGATTTTGATCCCAGGTTACAGAACATTCCTGCACATTTATGGGCACAAGGCCCCACTGATGTAGGTTGTATGCACATTACACCATACCGTGTCACACTCAAGCCGGGAGTTGTACTACCACGAATCCGACAATACAAGTTACCACCTGATGCTGTAGTGGCTTTACTGAAAATCATTGACGAGCTCATTGCACAAGGAGTGGTTGTAGAAACCGACTCGAATGTTTGTAATTCTCCTATCATTCCGATTCTTAAACGCACTGATCCGAATGCACCTCCAGTTTATCGATTAGTGATCGATTTGCGAGAGTTGAATAAATGCATTGTACCACAATATCCAGTGGTCCCAGACATTTTGTCACTATTGACAGCTATTGATTCAGAGGCGACGTTCTTTACTGTAATCGATCTCAAGAACGCCTTCTTTAGTGTCCCCATTGATCCGGAAAGCCAGTACCTTTTCGGATTCTGTTTAAATGGCCGAAGCTTCAAATTTGCACGCGCCCCTCAAGGATTCACAGAAAGCCCCAGCATCTACAGCCAAGCACTGAAACAACAACTTGACAGTATTCAAATGCCTGCTAACACTGCCCTACTCCAATACGTCGATGATCTATTGATCACCGCCCGTAGTGAACCAGAATGTGAACAAGCATCACTGACAGTCTTGTATTTCCTGGCGGACAAGGGACACAAGGTGTCTCCTTCGAAGCTACAATTCTGTGCCCAGCAAGTGGTGTACCTTGGGCACTTGCTGTCCAAGTGGGGTAGGCAGCTCACACCTGATCGCATTCAGTTAATTGCACATCTACCGCAACCCAAGACACAGAAAGAAGTACGAGCCTTTATTGGACTCACTTCTTATTGCAGACAATGGATTCCCTAATATGCATTTCTATCTAAAAGACTTATACAGTTGACAACCCAGGAGGCAGCGTCTTCGTCTGTTCTCCCATGGACACAGGAACATACACAAGCTTTTGACGAATTAAAGAAAGCCTTATGTCAAGCACCTGTTTTATCAACACCATGTTACAGCAAACCTTTTACACTTTTTGTCACAGAACGCGATGGCACAGCGTTGTCAGTTCTCACTCAGCTTCAAGCAGACAAATACAGACCGTGTGCTTATTTTTCGAGTACATTAGATCCAGTAGCCCAGGCCTTGCCTGCGTGCTTAAAATCAGTTGCAGCAACAGCTCTAGCAATCAGACAAAGTGACTCCATTGTATTAGGACATCAATTGACAGTACAGGTTCCACATTCTGTGGAAGTTCTCCTAAACAGAACACAGACTCAACACTTGACTATAGCACGACTGACAGGTTATGAATTGACAATATTCCAACCACACATAGAAATCAGACGCTGCAATACACTAAATCCTGCTACACTTTTACCATTGAGCACAACAGATCCTACTCCACATGACTGCGTGGATGTCGTTAACACGATTACGAAGCCCAGACAAGACTTGACAGATGTTGCATTACCCAATCCAGACCTGACACTTTATGTGGATGGTTCATGTATGAGAACAAGTACAGGAGAGTTAGTGGCCGCATATGCAGTGACCACTGAAACTGAAGTCATAGAAACACATCGCATTGACACCCTGTCAGCTCAAGCAGCAGAGCTCGTTGCTCTGACCCAAGCCTGTATACGAGCCAAGAACCTGAAAGTAAACATATACACAGATTCACGTTACGCATTTGGAGTCGTACACGACTTCGGTGTCCTTTGGCAAGAAAGAGGTTTTTTGACCTCTCACGGAGCCAAGATCCAGCATGGCCCCCTCATTCAAGCTCTGTTGGAAGCAATACATTTGCCTACAGCCATAGCCATCATGAAGTGCAAAGCACACACTAAAGTCACAGACACTATTTCCCAGGGTAACGACTTTGCAGATCGAACAGCGAAACATACAGCACTGACTCATACTCAAACGACTGATATGACAATGACTGACGTAACCTCACTGACACATTGCATGACAGTCAGGGATCCTACACAAGATGTCATTGACATACAGACACATGCTACTCCAGATGAAATAAAGAAATGGGCTGAACAAGGAGGGGTCCAGACAGAACAAGGATGGATGACGAGGGGTAAGACCACATGGTTTCTCCCGACTCTATGGTTCAAGTTATCATCAACACAGCACATAGTCCAGCACATTTAGGAGAAAAAGCCATGTTAGACAGTTTACAGAACCTCTGGTTCAACAAGCATTTACGAGCAGCAGCAAAACAGAAAGTGCGTACCTGCATGATCTGTTGTCAGTTCAATCCAGGAAAAGGGATTCCCGTGGAGCGAGGTGGATTTCATCCTCCCGACCATCCTTTTGAAGTCCTCCATATGGATTATATCCAGATGGAAAGATGCCGAGGATTCAAGTATGTCCTCGTAGTTGTATGTGCCCTATCCAGATGGACAGAAGCATATCCCGTCCCAGATTACACTGCCCCGACCACTGCCAAGCAGTTGGTTCGCGAGTTCTTCCCACGGTACGGTTTGCCCCGTGTCGTGTATTCAGATAACGGTCAGCCATTCTCGTCCGAACTCATGAAGCAGGTTTCACTTCCATTAGGTTATCAATGGAAGTTTCACTGTGTCCGACATCCCGAGGCAGCAGGTCTCGTGGAGAGACACAATCAGACTCTGAAAACTCGCCTTGCCAAAGTGTGTAAAGAGAAAGGAGTAGACTGGATAGTAGCTTTACCAGTTGCCCTTTTTATATGCGAATGGTAGCTCATTCTAGGTCAGGGCTATCCCCGTATGAGGTGGTCTTTGGTAGGCCTCCTAATATGTGGGGGACGCCTATGCCACGCAAAATAACCGATGTTGACTGTACTATGCTGACAGATTACCTTGCCTCCTTGATGTCTGCACTACTATCATGCCGTTCACAGGTTGCGGCAGCCTTCCCAGACAACACCGAGGTGAAACCACATGAACTGGTCCCGGGGGATATCGTCATAGTCCGCAACTTTGATCGGTCAAGCCCTCTGGAGCCCCGCTGGAAAGAGCCGAAGATCGTCTTGTTAACCACCAGGACTGCGGTGAAGCTAGAGGGGAGGAAAGGCTGGATTCACTCCAGCCACGTTAAACGATTTTATGGACTTCCGCCAAAGACTGATTCCCAGGATTCTCGCATTCCAGAGACTGATACTAAACTCCCCCTGTTAGAGAAAACTCCTCAACAGGAGTACCGAATGAAATTGAGGTCTAGTAAGTCAGACAGTTTAATTGTTTAAGTCCCCTCCTGGGTGAAGCGGTTAGGCAGTTTCTGACATGTATAAGTTAGACCCCAATAGAGAGAGAGATAGACAGGAGACCAAGAAACAGAAATATTGTAAAAATCTCCGAAGCAGATGCATCTGCACACTACTTATTATGTTTTTTTCTGAGTCTTACGATTATTGTTATGAGTTGGATGTTATATATGTACTTTCCTCTTGCACATTCTTTTTCTAATGACACTGCCGAGCACACGTTTAGTGCTCTACCCCCACACGAATTGTCTTATCGACTTGCGCTGCGCAACAATACATTCATTCGTATGTTACACCATTCTCACCAGATCAACAATGCTACTAATTGTTGGATATGTGGCCGACTCCCTCCCTATCAGAACTACAAGGGAGCTCTGCCCCTCTTTCCTTACCCGTTTACACATAATGGTTCCTGTGGTGCATGGTTTAGTTTAATATCCTCTTTAGACACCGAATCCAGAGTTTCCCAAGGCAATTGGATATGGGGAAATCTAAACACTGTCATGAACAAAGCATGTTTCCCAAACGAGGAGGGTCTTCCACAAATGACAGGGACCGACCTAGAAAATGAAGTGTATGGATTAGGCAATTTTACACTTAACCTCATGATTCTAAATGTTCAGTCCAAGACCAGTCCAGACTTGCCATCCATATCAGTTTTACCAGCAAAAGGTGTATTATGCGTCAGAAAGAATGGTTCAGTACATCTTGGTCACAGTGACTGCACTACTGTGGTCGAATTCAGTGATAAAGGCAAGTCTACATTCAAAGCTTCCCGACATTCCTATTTTATATGTGGTCAGACAGCTTATGTCCGTTTACCTCTAGACTGGGATGGTACCTGTTTCATTGCATTTCTATTGCCACCAGTTTTTCTAGCCCCATCTGACTATCACAGGAATTCCCGCCTCGATCTCGTTAGACATAAGAGAGATCTCCCAATAGTTGATCAGACTGAAACCGCATGGGAACAATATACAGATTTCAATAAAGGATTCTTTCCTTATCTAGGCACTGTCTCCAATAGTAAACTGATACGCAAATTAACCAGAATACTCGAAGCAGTAGTGAATGAGACTACTTCTGCTTTGGGCAACTTAACAGAGGAGCAGTCTGCTATGAGACTTGTTGTTCTTCAGAACCGCCTTGTCCTTGACGTCATCCTGGCCGATAGGGGCGGAGCTTGTAGAGTCATCGGATCCAGTTGTTGCGTGTTTATTCCTAATAACGCGCCATCAGTATACAAAGCTATCACCAGACTTCACGAAATTGCTCATCTGATACACCAGAATCCAGGCTCCTGGACTTGGTCCGGTTGGCTCTGGAGTGTAGTAACAGCCTGGGGATGGAAGCTACTGTCATTCCTAGGAATAATATTGGCCATAGTATTCAGTTGTTGTCTATGTTTACAATGTGGGCCAGCGATTTGCGGCTTGTGCGCCACAGCTTGTGTTCCCCATTCAAGTTCACGTTCCCATTCCCGAATGAAGAAAGAAGAACAGATGATGTTATATGAACAGATAGATGGTCTCATGAAAATTGATATATCTTAATGGGTCCGTAGGGGACAAGGAGGGAATGAGGTAATTGAAATTTATATGGTCAGGTATGTCCCCTAACGTGTACCCCAACGTCTCCATGTACGAGTTTAAAGTGCATGTAATTTCCCTCCACACCCGAATCTGATGACGCAAATACATTTGCGTCCAACGTTAACATGTCCTCTATCAGATCCACCATGAATGGATCGATAATTCAGTTCCTAAGTATGCCTTGCCAACGTCTTTACATGGTGCACTTTCACGTTTTTCCTGGCTCTACCGAGCTAGGCCCTGATTTCTGCCTTCGAGCCACTTCTGTCTCTGCCTCTGAAAGCTGCAGCATGGAGATGCATCCCTGACCTCTGCCTTACTTCCTGCCAAGCGAAGCGGTGCCTGGCTCGGCCTGGCCTGCCTGCCAAAACAGTATTTTGCCTTCAAGTTATCAGCGTAGCCAGTTCAGCCTCCTCGAAAACACATTCCTGTCTAGTGAAATAGGTAAACATATCCCCGGCTGCAGAGCAAAGGGCCAAGCCGTCCTGTCTCCTTCGTGTAATTCATTGCTCCCGTTACCATGGTAGGCCCATGGCCCCGCGCATTGCACTTAGACACATATGCATTCAGTATAGAATAGCCTCTGCCGGAGAGACCTTTTACTCCAGATTAACCATCTCCCAAATACAAGATATCAGACATGTTATAGGAACAGGTCGATCTGACATGCCAGACTTCTGTCTCTTCTACTAGTGCTAAAAGTCAGACCCTCAGCTTTCTCCAGATGCACGTCAATCACACGTCATATTAACTGCGCGCGCATCCAGGCCATAGGTTTCAGCTGACTCTGCAGAATCCTCTACGCACCCACCCACTTATGACACTTTTCTGTGACGTTTCCAGTACACGCCTCCGTGCACACCCTTGTACACGCCTTTTTTGCTAAGCACATGTGTTCTTATCATATACATTTCACTTGTCACGCCTCCTGTATCCATCGCTATTGTACAGTTTTACTATATATGTCATGTACTGTTAATAAATCGTTGACATCTTTCTGCCATCATTGCATATACCCCGATCCCTTGTATTGATGGAATTGATTTCCATGGCTCGAGCCATCCCAAATTAAAGCCCGTATGACTCAGACACCACGGACTCTGCCTCTCATTTGATTGAGCTATTCTTTTTCTTGTCAGTAATTATACAGTAAAAATTGACCGGTAAATTATATTTACCACAATCTCATAAATTTGAAGAATGCTATTTCAGTCTCTGGTAAATTTGAATTGTATGTAGGTACAAATGATGTTCCTTTGTTCAACACTTCTATTTGCTTTTTGCTTAATTGGATAGAAGAGATATTTATTACAATGTTTTCCCGCTCTTCAAATATGGTACTTTCTTCTCTTTTTGTTTTTCCTCTCCTGGTTTTTGAACGTTTGTACTTGTTTTTTGCGTTGGTTGATCCGGTGGTTGAGTTATTTCTTGGACCTGTGACAAAAAAGGATCTACTGTTGTTGTTCCCTTTTGTTTAGGTTGTTCTTGTTCAGTTGAGGCCCTTGGTTCTTTATTTTGAACCGGTGCTCTGGATGCAGCTATGTCACTGTCTGACACCACGCTTTCGTTAGATGATGTGTACTGTTTCTTTTGTGGTCTTCTCTGGGCATACATATCCGCCCATGTATATACCTCATTTAGGCGGTAATCTATAGTGTCTCGCTTGAATTTTCTTAATTTCCTTTCTTGTAAGTCTTTTTCATATTGCTCCATTCTTTTGTTGATATCCTCAAGGTTTTTATCCCATTCTTCATTTTTAAATCTCTTCGATAAATCTCTTTGTAGGTTGAAGATTTCTTCCTCTAATTCTTTTATGGTCTTTGCTAGCTCTTCTACTATTAAGAGGATTAAATCCAAGGAGCATTTATTCAGCACTGAATACCATTTTTCCATAAATATTTTGTTGTGTTGTAATCTGAACAGGAGTGGTATAATCGCCAATCTTAGCCCTCTGGGAATTCGCTGGTGCTTGTGGTATTGAATGAGTGTAGTTGCGTGTAAACGTTGATTAAGTTCTCTATGCATAATAAATTCCATATGTTTTAGTTGTTGTATTGCTGAACCTTGGTGAGATTCGAAACTTTTTGTGGCCTTTATTAAACCATAGATTTCTTTTGCTTCATCGTCTGTGAAAGCTCTTGTGTTAGCTCTGTTCTCTGTTGTACTTGCTATACTTTCGAACGTAGACATGATGTTGATGTTGGGTGCTCTGGCCTTGGTGGGCAGTTAAAAAAACTACATTTTGGAGAAATAGGCACTTGGCACACCTAATACTTTCTGCTTATTTTAGTGATGCTTGAACTATTTATTCAACCTATTGCGTGCTAGCCGGTGTCATAGGGCTGCCTTTCCCCTATGTCTAGAATACTTTGATCAAGCAGGTAGTAAACAACTGTTACTCCCTGACCTGCTGCACAGCTGAGTTAATTAAACTGCTATTCTGAATTAGTTTGCAACTTTTACACAATTTTTCGGTTGATTTAACTTGGTTTTATTCACCAATCTTTTCTTTCAATGAATACTTTGTTTGATTATATTTACTTTTCATATTGTTCATATCACATCAAATGTTATTCATTTCATATACATTTTATCTTTGGTGTAATTCAAATCACACGTTAACACATCCCATAACAATTGTTAACGGCGATTGAGGATTAATTGGCCCGATGCATTTCGGGACACTGTCCCTTCTTCAGAAAGGAAAATCTTACAACAAACGGCATAAATGGATACATTAGAATTTCAAAGAGCAGACAAAGGAGGCGCTCTCATAATAATGTATGCTTCATTTTATTGAAGAAAAGTCGAAGAACATCTGATGGACGAGACAACGTATTTACCACTGGAAATGGATCCCACCAACGAAATTAAAAGAACACTAGAAACAATACTTCAAAACGCCCTCATAATGGGATGGATCTCAGAAAAAACCTTACAATTCCTCACAGAAACAGAACTCAGACGACCTCACATATATATGCTCCCTAAGGTGCACAAAAATTTGAAAGACCCACCGTTTAGACCTATTGTCTCGGGAGTAGGATCAATATTTGAGCCCCAAGGCAAATATATAGACTTTTTTCTTCAAAAAATTGTGACACAGTGGAAGACCAATATCAAAGATACCACTGAATTTCTTAACCTACTTGAAATGGTGACATCAGAAGATATTCAACAATGTACATTCTGTACAATTGATGTTAATTCCCTTTATACATCGATACCATTAAAAGAAGGAATAGAAGCAATTGAATGGGTATTACTGCAAGTAGAGGATATTGGAGTTAACAAAGTATTTTTAGTTTAATTACTGTTGTTTTGTTTACAACACAGTTATTTTTACTTTGAAGACAAATTCTTTCTACAGATCAGTGAAACCAGTATGGCTTTTGGAGGAGCACCAACGTACGCGAATATATTTATGGCGCAATTTGAAGAGCAACCATTTTAACAAACAAAAAATGAACACGTCACTACTAATGTATCGTCGATTCATAGACGACATTTTTTTGATTTAAAAAGGATCAAAAGAGAGACTGGAGAGTAACATTCTAGAATGAAATCAAAAAAACCCAAGGATTATATTCACCCATACAATAAACTATCAAGAAATAACATTCTTGGATGTGAAAATAACAAAAAAAGATAGGCAAATACATACCCAAACGTATGTTAAATCTACTGATCACAACAACACATTATTGTTCAGAAGCTTCCATACGCCACAATTGATTGAAAATCTGCCTTTTTCACAAATGCTAAGAAGCAAAAAAATATGTTCTTCACCTGAAGCTCAGGAAGAAGACATGCGAAGAATCAAAACAAAATTTAAACAAAGAGGATACTCTATCTCCTGTATAAACAAAGCTGAAGAAAAAGTAAACAAATTAAGCCGCAAAAGTTTAATCAAGACCACAAAGAAACCATCCACCAAACCAAATAACGTTTTTGTTTCTAAGTATTCCACTAAATCTAGAAATATCAAGAAAATTATATTGAAACGTTGGGAACTATTACAACAGGATGAGGATTTTCAGAACATATTCCAGGAAAAACAATTTTTGCATATACAAGAAGCAGAAATCTAAAGGAGCAATTGAAAAACAAAAACAAAAAAGAAAGAACAGACTATAAAGGAATGAAGAAATGCAATAATTGCATTCACTGTAACAACGTCATGCAACAAGCATTTGTGTCTCACCCTAGAACAGGAGAACACATACCTCTTAAATTAACAGCAGACTGCAATTCCAACTTCGTTATTTACAGTATAAAGTGTCCTTGCGGACTTATGTACATCGGCAAAAACAGAAAGAAAGGTGAAAATCTGAATAGGAGAGCATAAAAGCATGATAAGAACCAAGAATACCAACTCCAACCTGCCAACTCATTGGTTAGAAAAGCATCATAATATCTCTCAGTTAAGGTTTTTAGTGATTGAAAAAATAGAGATTAAACCAGGAAGGGATAATCAAAAATTCTTGTCCCAAAGGGAAGTAATGCTAATTAAGAAATTCCAAACTATGGAACCGTTAGGGTTGAATGACAAATTGGACATGGGATGTTTTCTATGATTCTAAAAAGTACTATGAAAAATTATGCAATATAAAGGTATATCCTGTATTTGAACACTATGATTGCTCATTTTACCCCAACAAGAATGATGTAAAACTATACAATAAGGAGGCAGAGTATAAGTTTGAACACTGTGATTGTACATTGTAAACCTATCAGTATCACCAACAAAAATGTTTACGATTATAATGAATGATTGAAAAGTATGGCAGGAAGTGATAATCAATGCTTATAGTGTAAGCATGCTGTTTAGGATGAACAGAACCTTGACATAAATAATACCCGTGGGATCCAGCAAGTACTCATCATACTCCCTAAATAGCATAAGGATGATTGAAGTAATTGCATCTCCCATCAGGAATCATTCAATCATGTAGTATTTAATTCACCACGTTTATCTACTCCGCCAATAACCACAGTAACTACCACATTCTGATTGTGTTTTTACTCCCTTCCAACATGGTACCCACAAAATCGAGATATAAACAGGGCTTTCCGTTAATATTTTTGGGTGGGGTCGAGACACCACACACACTTGTGATTGTGAACCGATTTTCTGTTGGAACCTTTAGAGTTGTTTGATGTGGCTTTCAAACAAGATTGTTATCTATTGCAGGCAGGAACCTTTTACCCGAGAATTCCCACACCATTCAAACATGGTGCGCAATACCATAGAACAGGAAATAATAACAAGCCCAATCCCATGCGATTTTGATACGAGATTTCATTATCGGACTGAACGAGCAAGCGTAGAAGTGAAGAGGAGATTCGGGAAGTGAATTGCAGCCGGTAAGCAAACCCGCAGTAAAATACAAACTACTGGGTAGTTTTGAAACTTATATAAAATAGAAGTAATACTCTGAACTAAATGCCGTGTTACTTCTTTAGAAAAAACTGAACTGACTCGGAGAGCACGAAGCATTAATCGGTTACCCGCAAGCACACACAGGATAGCTACTTCATATGAAAAGGTAGGAATGGTATAGATTATAATCGGTACACTTATTAGCGTTTTGACATTTCAGGCAGATTACATGAAATGTATTATCATTTTCACAGTTTCCCGTATATTTACTCCTCCAAGCCTCGCATTATTGCACAGAAAATAAACGTCGAAGGATAAGGTAAACAAACTTCATAATACATAGAAACTCGATACCGCTTTCGTTCTGAAACGTTTAAAAGGTAATTGAGCACTCTTAAGCATTTACCCAGCTATTCTCTTATTGCATGACGCTGTAAATACCAAACTGTAAGCAAATCGTTTTTTAAAATATAAACAGAATCTTTGAGAATAATCCGAAAATTAAGCCCATCTACGCAAAAAATGTGAAATTTCAACCCCCTTTGTTTAGATAACAGTAAAACACTGACTCAGTGAATGTAACTACTCAAGAATGGAACTGTACAGTTTAAGATAGATTTATAAGGAGATATGTGTACAAATAAGATATTGGTGATTGATTTGAAACTAGACGTGTCCTTTGAATACAAAAGGAAAAGCAAATAGAATATCCAGAAGTTTAAATGACATATATGTATTTCATTTACAGGAGGCCCCTGAAGAAGGGACAGGGTCCCGAAATGCATCGGGCCAATTAATCCTCAATCGCCGTTAACACTTGTTATGGGATGTGTTAACGTGTGATTAGAATCACACCAAAGATAAAATGTATATGAAATGAATAACATTTGATGTGATATGAACAATATGAAAAGTAAATATAATCAAACAAAGTAATCATTGAAAGAAAAGATTGGTGAATAAAACCAAGTTAAATCAACTGAAAAATTCAGTAAAAGTTGCAAACTAATTCAGAATAGCAGTTTAATTAACTCAGCTGTGCAGCAGGTCAGGGAGTAACAGTTGTTTACTACCCGCTTGATCAAAATAAAATAATAAAAAATACCTGGTCAAACTATGAAAGTGAGTGTTTGGCCTTTACAAGTTGAATTGTATAAAAGTAAGGGTGGTGTAGGCACACTTCTGTGGTTTTTGTGTTTAAAAAGGGTCCAGCCTACCCCATACCCTCATGGACCTACTCCTTCGGGTTACAAAATCTTACTAGGACTAAGCACTCCCCGAAAGGTTGTGTAGCTTGTTCAACTTTTTTTTTAGTGTGTTGTTTTCCAGAGTGGGTAATTTGGTTGGGTGATGGAGGATGTTTTGTATGATGTGCATGAGTGTGGAAGGCTTGCTTCTAACTGTGCTGCGGTTCTGTTTTTTGGATTCATAGCTCGGTAAGTCTAATTGGATGAATAGGCTTCTGTTGACTCTGCTCAAATTCCGTGTGATTTTGCCAGATGAAGAAGTCACCTTTGCCCTTCTTGTATTTTTAGAAACACAAAACAAAAGTTTTACACCCAAAGGCGCAGCCTCTGTTTTTAAGGACAAATCCACACGCACCTAAGGTCGAATTTGCTGTGGGAATAATGACAAGCTGACATAATGAGTAAAGAAATGCATATGACTTTAGGCTATAAATATAGATCTGTTGAATGCTCTGAAAATAACTCCACCCCTTACTAAACCCAATATCTGCTATAAAAACCATTACAAAGGTCAACGCAACATGTTGGGGTCTCTGAAACCTGAAATGCCTCTGAGGCTGGGAGGGATAGAGTTAGTCAAATGCAAGGCTCCAACTGAGATGAGATGCTCTACTCCAGCCCGAAGGCCTAGCCCGTCAGGAATGATTCCAATGTACCTATAGGCTAGTCAGCTTCTGATGCTCAAATCCTGTCAGGATTCACCAATGTTCATGTTTCCTTCTGAGGTTCAAAAGAAGACATGACAATTGATGCTGAGTTCTGAACTGTATTCGAGTAGTGGTCATAGCACCACTGGCGTATATTTCACCTTTTATGTAAACTGTCCTGGATCTACCTCAATTTACTGAATACTTCAGGTCTTGCGACAGCGCATGCGCTGTCTAGGATCAACCTAAAAAAGATGGAAAAGAGACAATGCTGCACGGGAGGGACAAACACAAGATTGACAAGCTGGGACACAAACAAGAAGGTAGACTGACTCTGTCTGCTTTCAAGCAGTGCAAGAAGTGGAAAAATCATCACATGTTGATAACTACCTAATGTAATTGTGCTTTGCTTCCTTTGCGGGTGGGAGAGCTGGTAGGGCTGCTCTACTCATGGAGCAGGGCAGGGGCAGAGTGGCATGCCCACTCAAGTGCGCAATGTCTGTTTGGTCCACCCACTCAGGCCACCCAAAGCAGTCATGTGCACTGTCCTGTTTGCAATGTTTGCAATGTAGGCTGCATGGAGATTATGCCCACCCCTCCAGCCCCTGGCTGAACGCCTTATCCCGGCACCAATGACCAATCCCAACGCTGCATTGCATCGTATTGGATGGCTTAGGGGAGGAAGCCTGACTGCCTACTTCCTGTTCCTGGAAGCAGACTCAGGAGAACAGGAGCAATGAAGACACAGGAACGGCCTCAAGGTAAGATTTTTCTCATTTAAATATTTACAACACCCCCTCACACACATACACACCAGCGTCCATGCCCAATCCAGTGTCCTTTTAGGTGTTTTCCCACCTCCCAGTTGTCTAGTCCCCCTGCAGCACTTCTCAATGGTGGCCACTGTGCAACCATGTCCAATGGACGCACCACTGGTGTGCCAAAGGTATATATGAAGTTACTAATACTAGGCATATTGCAACAGTAGGGAAGGTGTTGGATAGCGAGATTTAAATATTACTATTCCCACTTCAGTGAGTGCAAACCTAAAACTAACCCTTGCACCCCAAAGCAAACCCTGAACCCTAAAATTCAACTTTGAGCCCCCAAAACACACCCTAAAAATCATATTTTACCCAAATGCCTACCGCAATTTTCATAACTGACCCCAAAACACACCCCATATTTCAAATTGTACCCTATAATACACCCCAAATTTAATATCCAACACCCAAAACCCATACCCATCCTAAAATGTAAAAATATACCATTATTGCCCTCGCATTGCTATGTAATGGAATGCCATGCAAATGCACCTGTGTTGTTGGGGTTGCATTGTAAAGGCATTACCAGCAGTGCAACGGATGTCTCCCATGCCAAAGGCAAGCCATAGGCAAACCCGTCTGCATCCGTCTGCCCATGGAATGCGCTCAGCACCAAGCACCCTTCCTCGCGGACACTCCCCCAGTACAACGCCAGCACCCTCCTCGCCATCACCCCAAAATGCCACTTTGCCTGCCAGGACCTACCTCTGTTCCGGACAGGACATCCCATCGCCATCACTGATGTCTACTAAATCACCCGCAAGGAGCACTGACCATCCAGGAGGATGCATTGCCATCACCTACAGAAGCACACTCCGACTGACCAAGCACTCTAATGACCCAACGATGATCATGGAACACCTCAACTTACAGATCCAGACCAACTCTAAGCCTATCCTCTGTGGTACCCTCATCTGCAGGACCCTTGGTCATTGGACCCTCATTCACAGATATCATTTTAGACCTCATTGCACCCCAGGCTCTTCTATACACCGATGACATCCTTCTCTGTGAACTCAAGTTCCACCTGGACAACCCCAGTGACCAGAAGACCATCCCCTCCTAGGGAAGCTCCCAAACATCAGACTTAAGCAGATAGTCACCGCAGCAAGCCACATAGCAGTACACATCATCGAGCACACTGTCAGCGGGAACTTCAACTACAGCCACAGCACCTGACTCTCCTTGATCGTCCATCACTTTCCACCATACCCACCGTACACCATCATCATCATCGCCCCCCCTTGTAGCTGGATCAAGGCCACCGAAGAACGTTTCATCATCTCCCTCAGCAACACCACTCCACCAACGCTTACAGACGATGACACTGCAGCACGCAACCACCACCAATGGATATCCAACTGCGCTGACATCCTGGCACCCCTCAAGAGCGGCACTGCATCAGTACTTACGCCTACCTGATGGCAGGCTTGAGGGTGAGGCAGTGGCACAGGGATAGGCTAGCCCCATGCATTGCTGGAGTTGCGTCATGGTTGTGACACAACTGCAGCAATGCCTGACTTTGACGCAGACGGATATGTCAGGATTCCAGACGAATCTGTCATTACTTGCATCATAGAGTGCTGTCCAGTGAATACAGCGCATCCATGGTGTCGCAAGAAGGGGGTAGTGGGCATTGTTGCAACGCTGTCTTGTTCCAGCGCTGCAACACTTTTCATAACTGAAGCCCAGTAATGCGCACTATCTTATTGATGGTACGCATTCCTGCCCTGTAGTTTTGTTGCAGGGCAGTGCAGCAACATTGCAAGCAGTGCTGGCCAGCACCAAAACCTGCTGAAAAGAGGACCCAAGTGTTATCTCTATTTTTAAGACTAGCTATTTTCTGGTCTTCAAAAACTGCCTCTAACTGCAGTTAGCTGCCTCCCAAGTTCAGGAATCTCCTTGTAAATAGTTGTAAATATAGAGTGGGGTTAGCGGCCGTTTTTGCACGGGACGCCTCCCTTTCACGTCATTATCGCTAACAGAAGTGCCGATCTTTAGAATGTATTCAGCGGAAAAATGCCACTAACATAGGTTAGCATCAGCTTGTACAGAAGGCGATAAAAATCTTGACGCAAAACCGTCGGAAAAGTGCTGCTAAGTCGGCGTCAACTCCTTGTACATATGCCCCTCAGTCTCTCATGCCAGCTAACCCATGCCCCTATCCTCGTCTGTTGAACTACCCCTCGCCATCGGATAACAACCATAAACGCAAGTTGTGCCACTCCAATGAAATAAGCTATGTATAGCATTACAACATGAACTGGATCGCTTTGAGGGGCCTCCAAGCTAGCGCAAAGTGATCTACTTGTTCTTAGTGATTTTAACGCGAATGAATAGGGGTCAATGGCAAAATTAACACACACTCAGGGGGTGCCAGCATTATTTAGTAGGCGGACCCCCTTTGAGGCTTCAGGCAATGGCCACGAGCCAGAACTCCACTCTCATCAAGCAAAGTTTGCCATTGGAGAAGCTAAACTGTTGCTATTTTTTACATGGAGGACCTGTTTACTATTCCTCCCTTTGCATGTTTCGGGTATTTTTTTTAATTTTCCCTAGTTACACTCTTTCTGGGGTACGGATGAGAGGAGGTCACAGTATTCATAATTCCAGATCTTGTGTGCCACAGATATACATAAAGGCCAGTTTGCTTTACAAAATAAAGCACACATATCTCACAATCTATATCACCAGCATGTAAAGTACAATTAAGACAATTAAGTTGGGTGATGATGAGGCCAGTACCTCCACTCTGAACATTGCTCCAGCATCACTGCATGGCACTGAAAAATACTCCATGCCCAGGAACACACAGATTTCATGTAGTGTGGAAGTCGTTGCTGGCATTTTCCATTGGTGAGAGGCACAATAATAGTCCATTGGCTTTCACCCAGTGCTCTGACTAGAAGCAGTCCCACTCTTGCATCATTTACTCCTCCAATATAGGGGATTTACCTTCTCAATTGCTACTACCCCTCTACATCAAGCAGCTCCTTTTCAGGCTCTCTGCTCGTTGTACCTTTCTGATTATCGTATTAAATTAAAGAGATCTAGAGAGGTTGCCCTTCATTACTGGTCATCTGACAGCAGCTGCACCACTCTCCCACCAAAACCATTGCGCAGAAGAAATCGACCAAATACATCTTTTATGCCTCCCTCATATGCATATGGGATCTAAGAACAGACGACCAACTATGCTGCCCACACCCACTCCCATGGCCCTAACCACTTCAAAGCAGTGCTGGCACATGGTGCTGGCCTCTCCCCCTACCGCAGCCCCTATGCCCCAGAATGCCTCTTGCACGTGTCGCAGGCTGCTCGCCTTCCTTCAACGCCCCCGCTCATTTCACAGGGATGCTGGCACTTGCTGCTGGTTCACTGTCTCATCCCAATGTCCCATTCAGCCTTACGTTGCCGCCGGCACATACAGAAAGGCCAGTACACCTCTCCCCTATCCCCTAACTTGCTCCCATAAGTCTCGAGATCTGTGCTCCCGCATTAATGCAAACTCTATTTGAGCAACATAGACGTCGCCGCCAAGACGTGGAACTCCCTCCCGACCCACCTCCGCCTGACCCAAGACCACCTCGCCTTCAGGAAGCAGCTCAAGACCTGGCTGTTCGAGCAGTAGCGGACCCCAACCCTCCCCAAGCGCCTTGAGACCCTCCGGGTGAGTAGCGCGCTATATAAATGCTGTGATTGATTGATTGATAGACCGAATACTGCCGGGATTTGACCACAAGTTACACATACCCAGTTTGACCATTCATCCCTTGATGAAATTGAACCACTGGACACACCTTCTGATGACTGATGACAGTACATCTAAAAGTTAATATTTCACGGGTAGTGGTGAGTCATTTAGCCAAATGCGGATCCAAAAAGTAAGGGGCCGGAGAGCTATCGCATGAGCGACCCTCTTCATGCCCAAATCCAAGCGCATTGGTGCCAATGGTGCGTTTCGGGGGAGCTCCAACTCTGATCTCATGAATGTGTTTTCGATTTTTTTAATGGGGCCACATTAGGGTGACCTCATAACTCTGCCCCATAGAGGGTAGCTTTCCAACCCTGGGTTTGGTAAACTTGTTCACTGGTGTCACCGGTCTATAAATTGACTTCCTTGTCTTTTTTACTACAGCAGTTCCCACATGTTTGAACAAAAGTTGACTTTTTACTATTTGTGGGGGCAATGACTGTGTGTTGGTAAGCCTTACCCCTGGGTAATAAAATTATCTCACCTCCTCTAGTTCAGTTGAGCCTAACGTTATGCTACGCATAAAAGACTTGCGGCAGTTGAAAACCATGAATTTTGTTTTTAGGGTGTTCATTTCCAGTCCGGAAGTATAAAGTTAGACTTTTGATCTAAGTAAGACTTTTGGTCTAACTTTACTTATGTAAATCAGGTCCTAACTTTTGATTGTCACGAGGTAGATGACTCATTGGCATGTGTTCATCTGTTAATTTTTGGGTCATACACCTATATCTAGAGTTCATTTTATTATATATGCTTTCATTTATGTATTTGTAGAAATGGATATATTTCCCAAAGGAAGCCTAAATAAAATACATTCTTTGAGCTGTCCCAATGAACCTGTAATTATTCTGCTTGCCATTTGGCAGTACAAAGCTCCTCATGAACAAAAGACCCATACTGGGAATGTTGCCTTCTCCTGGTTGAGGGAAGGGATTGGGTGAAATAGTAAGGGATTGGGTGGTATCTCCATAGGTTTACTCGCCATGCCTCCCTGAAAAGCACTGCCAGGATGTTACCACATGGGATAAAAGAGAGGTAGGCAGGTCTTTGGTACCAGTCTTTTGTTGCAGAGGGATAGATGCACTACCAATCTGTCTATCACTTAGCAGGAGTAGAGTGTGGATTTGTTGCATATCCATTGCACACGTTGACAATTTGGACATCTATGGACTGGCCCAAGTTGTGGAAGCACCATGAGTGGGCAGCAAATGCTCTTGTTAGACACATAGGTGTCTCAAGGCCATGGTTGGTTGGGAAGTGCAAGTGGATAAAATGGTCTACAATCAGGAACTTGGACGGCTGCTGCAAGAGAGACCTCAGGCCAGTAGACTAACAAGCTGCACAGGACAGCAGGTCCTGGCTTCCAGTATGCTGCTGCCAAGATGAGTTAAGCAGCAGCGCCAAGGGGTTTTAAAAAATCATTTGGAACCATCACAGGAGAATATAAAAAACTGAGAGTCTTAGAGGCACCCGCAAGGATACTCACGGTAGATAGCTCATGTCACTAGCAGAAAAACTTAACGAGCTCCTTTGAAACTGACCCAACAGTGGCAGGTTTGTCACAAAAACTGTCTGCCTTTTGCACACTCTCTTGAAAACACTTTTGTAGGAAATTGCCCTTTTCCACACTTTTTTCTCCAATGCTGATGGTTATGACGGACATGGTTGCCCCATCACAAAGATGATGAGTTCATGCTCGCCGTATTAAAATTCCATGATATCCTATGGAACTTGTAATACAGCATACAGAATATCAGTCATGTTTGTGATTGAGTATCCCATCCACCAAGATCGTAATCAGGCCCTCTGAAAGTGCACCGGATACTGTTAATCAGGACCCAATGCAAATGCTCTCGCCCTCAAATATGATGCATGTGAATTGATAATCCCAATTTGCAAGGACTTTAACCCCTGAATAAGTCCCTGGTAAGTCGTACTAGTGGTATGGAAGACAGTGGACTTAAAGGGGTCCTAACGGAAAAACAAATTTCAATCAGGAGGGTCCAAGGGAAGTTTAAAGGCCTGCAAAGGATTCTATCCCCAGAAAATATCAGACAAAAACCACGTACAAAAGCCTTGGGTCAATTTTGTGTAGAATATTGGTGAATACGAGAATAATGAGCCACAGACTATAACACTAAGACCTAGCTGTGGAAAATTCCCTTTTCATGACGAAATCCCTCACTCACCAAAGGTGACATACTTCATCATATGGGGTTTCATTACAAGACCAGAGGCTGACATTATGCATTATCCTTTAATAGCAACTCCCAGCAGCCGCACTACATCATAAAGGATAAAGCTCGAGAGTTTACACAACAGCCAACAAAGGATGTATCCAGGAGATGATCTGCCTCTTTTAAAGCGGCTCGCCAGCAGATAAGTCACTACTACTTGCTTCTCCTTTATTTTAGGCATAAGGCTTATATTTTATATATTATGCTAATTTAAATCGTTTTCATGCCAATATTATGCTAATTTAAATCGTTTTCAAGCCAATTTAAATAATTTTCCTATGGTTCTATACCTTTTTCTTTCGCCCTTTGACGCTTTTCATAGCTGTTTTATCTAACGATCTAACGTTTTTGCCATGGTTTAAACCCTTACCCTCTGCCCGTGGGTGGCGCTGGCTTTCCCCATTCCAAACCCCCCCTCACCCCCCCATGGACTTCCAATTTATGGTCGTCCCTCCGAGCATGAGCTTTTCTTTATCCCCCTCAAGCGCGCGATCGCGCAGTTATTTTACCGACATTCTCCTCTTTCTTCCTTATCTCCGCTCCCATTTCGTCCGCCTCGCCTTTGGCTCTGAAGTACGCTTCAAATTAAAGTAAGGGGCCTTAGCAACACCCGCGTTGTGTGCCTCCTTTCCCAAGCGACTTTCCTCTTTCTCCGGCGGCTGAGCTCGAGCGATCCTTCATAACTTGTCAGTTGCTCTGCTTCAGCCGCCGGAGATAACCTGTCTGCCTTGCGCATTTACCATGTTCATGAATTCTAGCCTTTTTTCAAGAATTCCGAATTTATTATTAACAATAGAAGGAATATTAATTCCCTATTCGCAATCCTTTGTCCTCTTACCTCCTTACTGAACTTACCTTACCTTCCCCCCTTACATATGTAATATATATAAAAAAAAGAAGTTAAATTCAAAATATGAAAAAAAGGAGAAAGAGGAGAAGTCTATAATACTTAATCTTTATTAATAACATAGTTTCATTTTTTTTTTATTCAAATCACATAATACCCTCTGTGATCTTTAATATACCATGTCCGACATGGATTCAGATGACGCTACTGCAAGCTCACCTGCCCCTATTGACCATTCCCTTAAGAAATTTCTTCAACAGGAGATTAAATCCTGTATGATTTTGTCCCTGAAGGAAGTCATGTCCTCTAAGAGACCATGTGATTTCCAAGATCTCCCCTCTATACATGGTAAGAGGTCCAAAAAGTCGGAACATTGTGAAAGCACTACAGGCCCTAGCGCCTCTCACAGTACGGGAGATCCTAGCACCTCAGTTTGGATGGGAGGCCACTGCGCCTCACTTGAACATGATGTCCCTCGGGACCCTCCCTTGATCAGTGCCCATGGCGGCACAAATATGAACGGTGTCCCCCGCGGCACCCTTTGCAGTAGTGCTAACCAAAAAAAGATTATTGATTTTGACTCCTCTTCCCCCTCTTATGATGGCGACTCCTCAAGAGATCCCTCTGACGAATTCGTCTTTCACCTAGATGAGGTCCAACATGACTTTAATTCTCAACCTGATCCAGAGCCAGCCTCTAAAAATACTATTCTTAACCCTATCGGAGAAGAGATGTTCTCTTCCCTAAATATCTCACGCCCACGCCCACAGGAACATGTTTCCCAGTTTGTAACACGGTGGTTAAGGAACCTTCTAGATAGAGATACTAGAAACACCATAAGATCTGAATCTCCAAGACCTACTATTGAGGACAAAGTCTGCCAGACTCTGAACCTAGATCCAGACCTTATCAAATTCCTTTTCAAGTTAGGGCGAGATCCTAGGAAAAGGCCTATAAATAGCTCCTAAAGGCTGTCAAGACCACCTTTTAGATGTCTTAGGACCACTTGTTAGAATCCTGGACATGGCTGAACAGTCTCACCGCTCCTCTACCCCTCTAAATTTTGATCTCATTCGAGGTTGGAGCCAAAGAGCCGTCGTTCTCCTCGGCAACGCTAATTCTAGTTTAAACGTTGAAAGAAGGAGATCCATCTTAAACAAAAATAACCCTAAATTAGAGGACATAGCAGAGAGGTAACCCTCTCAAAACCCTAAAGGCCTTCTTTTCGGGGAAGATATAATCAAGGAGATTGGAAAATATGTGTCTACCTTCACTGCTCTTGACAGGGCACAAAACAACCTAAGACGGGTGTTTAACACCAACCTTTTTGGTCAGGCCGGGAGAAGGGGTCGCTCTTCCGGCCGAGGCAACGACCCTACTCTTCATTCAGGGGAACTGGAAGAAGCTTCTATCCCCCTAGACAACCCTTCTTCCCCCAAAGAGGAAGAGGTCCAAGAAACCGTGGTTCCAGAGGTCGTGGTACTCCCAACACCTCCAATTCTACAGTTAAGTATTACTCCTTCTTCTTCTTTACCTCCCATAGTAGGGGCAAACTAAAACAGTTTTACCAAGTTTGGGATTCAATCACCCAGGATCCATGGGTTCTAGAAACCGTCATGGGCTTCAAGATAGACTTTTTACAGGTCCCCTTCCAAACACGTTTACCCCAACCCTTTGTCCTTTCAGAAGAACAAGAAAATATCGTGGAGGAAGAAATTATGTCTATGCTCAAAAAGGGCGCAATACTGGAGGTTCCCTGGTCCGATGCAAGATTCATAAGCACACTGTTTCTTGTTCAGAAAAAGGCAAGATGGCGCCAGAGTGAGAGGACGCACCAGCATCGCTCCGGTGGTCTGGTCTTTTCTTATCTTGCTTTGATCTCCCATGTGATTGCTATATGGGAAAGAGATAGATGGAGACATGCTGTACTAAATGCAGTGGAAATCGTGAAGCTGAGTTGAACTTAATTCAAACTGGAGGAAAAACGCGGTAAAGCTGGGCAATGGAAATAAACTGGGAGCTTCGGGAGGAGGAAAAAAAAACGTAAGAGCTGGAAATCCGGTAGGAGAAGAAAAGGAAGTGATTAGGATCGGTGGCTGCTTCTTTTGACAAAAAGGAGAAGAGAAGAGCAAGAGCTGCAAGGAGGCCGCAAAAAGTGGAGAGCAGAGAGCAGAGAGCATACTTTGGAATCTTGAGTATTGAATCAAGCTGCCACCAAGCGAATGACATTGGCTGTTTTCCCCCTGCTTCCCCCTTTTCCAGGAGACTCGCACTCGTACGTATCTTTCCTGAACTGATTGGAAGTCAATCAGTTCGGGCTGTACTGTACTGCTCCCATGAGGAAGTCAATCATGAAAAAAAACGCATAAAAAAGGGAAGAGAAGGGTGCCGGGCGATGCGCAAATCGAAATTTAGGATTCAGTGTTAGCGTCTAGCGATCTAGGAGCTTAAACACTAGTCTTTTTTCCTCATTGCTTTTGTTAATCACTGTTCACTGTTCACCTTGGTTCTTGCTTTTGTTCTTGCCTCCGGCTCTATGGCGTTTGCTGCGGCGCTCACTCCCACACCAAATTACCTCCTTCCCCTGCTCAGCATCGGGTGTCATCTGCGAACTTGCAAGCCACGCCTTTAAATTGTGTGTGCTGCGTGCTGCGTGCTGCGTTGTCAGGGAGACACTGAAGCGCTAGCCGATAGCAGACAGCCAACAACAGCTAACTGCCCCTGCAGGGGAGGAAAGATAAACTAAGGAGAGGGAATCAGGAAGGCAAAGGCAAAGAGAGGCAAAAACGATAAGGTGATAAGGTGAAAGGAATAAATGATTAAATGAAAGAAGAGCAGCCACAGCAACCACAGCAGCTACAGCAGCAGGAACCGGAGCGTAAGTGCTGCCCAGCTACAGCTACAGCTACAGCTACAGCTACAGGACCGGTGGTGCAAGCAGTGCCAGCAGTGGGGTCGAGGGGGGTCGGCGCACTGCTAGACATAGATAGCACAGATATTTCTGCTAAACCTGTGATCAAAATTGAGTTGCAAATAAAAATCTACATAACCAAGCAAACCTACAATACAACAGGGTCTCAAACCCCAAGCCACCTCAAAACCCACAGTAGATCCTTTACAGTGCCTAAAAAAAAGCCTGGGCTGCTCTAAAATCTCTAATAAATAAAAAAACAAATAAAGGAGGGGCGCCGGATCCCCTCGGAAAAACAAAAGGTCAAAATCAGCCAAAAGGTCAGCTTCGAACGTCAGCTCCTGAGCAAACGCAGATAAAGGATATGGCCGAAATAAATGGAACAGTGGCACAAAACTCATCGCTGCTTAATCTAGAAAGAGGGGAAAGAGGAGAGGAGGGAGCTTCAGCAATCCGAAATATGCAAGAGATACAGACACAGGCGCAAAATCTTGAAGACCCAGACAGAGAGTTAGAAAGCACAGAGAGTCCGGAAAACTCAGGGAACAAGGAAGAACTAAAAACTACACAGAATATAAAAAGCCACATCCTGCAGGAAAACAAGGACACACAAAGATGGCTTGAACCAGAGGATTTAAAGCCAAGGAGAATATTGTGGAGAAAGCTACACCTGAAGAGACTGACAAAAATAAAATTAAAAATAAAAGCAAAAACATTGAAAAGGACAAGGACAAAGAAAAAGCGAAACAAAAACAGAAAGAGAACGACAAAGAGAAAGACAAAGAGAAGGAAAACGATATAGCGGACAAAGCTAATTTGGAATTAATGGCTAAAAAGGCTCAAAGGCTGCAAACAATAAAAAACTTGAAAGCTGCCGCTAAAAATACTGGGCCCCTGACCTCCTCTCAGCCTCAGATATCAAACATCTTCATCCCGGTAGCCAAGGAAGGACCAAGCGAGTCTACTGAAATTACAAAACAAAAAAGCAACCAAGCAGGCATTGAGAACGGTACCAGTGGGGTCGAACCTAACACGTCTGTGGAGCAAATCACCGTGGAGGGGAAAAATATAACTCAAAAACAAACTTCCACCTCACTACGCGCGCAAACATCTCCCCCTGAGCCAGTCCCACAGCTTGGTAATACGGCACTCCCCGAAACGGACTCGGATTCAGACATATATGAAACAGGAATGTCTATCTCAAGCAAAACAAGCAAAACAAGCGAAACAAATGATGAACAAAAATTAGAAGCAACAGCCTCTGAGATTCTAGACCCTAATGAATCCAGGAAACTTAGTGAAACATGCCAAAGCTCGAATTCAAAGAAAAAACGGGAGAAAAAGAGGGCGAGAGACAAAAGGAGAAGAGCTAACTTAATCAATGATGAGACCACGGATCCTGGCAGTAACAATGAATATGCCATAACAAGACCTAAACTTATACGAAAAAGCCCGACTCCAAAGCTACCAGGAGAAACAGAGCATGTTCATGATTACACTTTAGCTGAGCCAGAAGGAAAAAGTCAGAAACAATCCGAAAATGGACATAGCTCAGCAACAACTGTAGAGCCATTGTTGAGTGAAGTGCTGAGCTCCATAAAAAATTTCCATAAGGACATTAAAAAGGAAACCCAAAGGAATCACGTTGCCATTGAGAAGTTACAAGGGGCAATTAAAAAAGTCGGCAACATCTGTACCGAGATCTTGGATAGAATGGCCTCAGTGGAAGCACGCGCAGAAAATTTGGAAATGGATGTAACTAAGCTGCAAAAACAGGAGAATGGGCACGATGGAATCATAAAGGACTTCATGATGAAAGTGGAAGATCATGAAAACAGATCAAGGAGAAACAATCTGAGGTTCCTTGGAATACCAGAAGGCTTTGAGGAGAACGACCCTAGGGGCTCCATGATTAATCTGCTGAAATCAGCCTTCCCGGAACTTAGCACCTGGGACATGGACAGAGAAATTCAGCGTGCCCATCGATTCCCTTTGACGCTACCCAAACATTCACAAAAATCACGTCAATATCCTCGGGCAATGTTGGTTTACTTTGGGAATTTCCTTTTAAGAGAAGCCCTCTATGATCTGACTAGGCCCACAAAGCAGAGGAAACATAAAGATTTCATGTTCTTCACCAGACCAGACTTCGCCCACGCAACTGTTGAGAGAAGGTGGAGAATGAGACAATTAATCACACCCTTTGAAAAAGTCGGAGCAACAGTCTACCTACAAAATCCAGCATGGCTAAAAATAATATACAAGGGATCAACAAGAAGCTTTTCAAGTGAAATTCAAGCCGAAGCTTACCTAAGAGAAATCTCAGTAACCGAGAAAGGGAATTCAGGAACATAAATGCAAATCAGCAACTAGTCCATGAAAACAAAAGCATGGGGAGCAATCAGAAGGGGTTGGGGAGGGGGGTGGGGGGAATAAATGCATCTGAAATTTGGTATGAATATTTGTGTTTAAATAATGGTTTAGGGCAAATACCTGATTACATCACTGACCCCACCCACTCGATACGACCAAAGTATAAAGGGCCTGCCCGCGGGATGCACTGAGGCGCACCCTGATTACACTGACGCCCACATCTGGGTACTCGGGGACCCAGCAAGCCTCATAGGATGGTAAGGGGGGAAGGGAGGGGGACTGAGGGAGGGGAACTGGTAGAGGGGGGAGGAGCAAGAAGTGGGAGGTGTCAGGGGGGATAAGAGAGGGCCGGGTAGGGAAAAGCGGGGGGAAAAAACTTCATCACATCAGGTTATAGAAGAAATTAAAGACGCCAGGTTAACAAAAACTGATTGGGGAAGAGTGAAAATGAAAAAGAAATGCCTATGCGGATAGTTTCGCTGAATGTCTGCGGACTAAATGATGGAAAAAAACGAAGAGCTATGAGGGAATATTTAAGAACATTGCACGCTGAGCTGATCTGCCTACAAGAAACACACATAGAGGCCTCTCAAAAGGGGTTCTTAGAACAGCTGGGATGCCAATTAGTATCAGATACGACACAAGGAACAAGAACAAGAGGGGTAGCGATCTTAGCAAGGCATGGATGTGTGGTTGTAAATAGGCAAAAATCAGACCGCTATGGTAGATGGGTTTTGGTGGAGTGCCAGGTACAGAGCTTTAATTTCACACTATGCTCATTGTATGCTCCCACTGTAGACGACCCGGAAGCTATGGACTCTGTTAACTTAGAAATAGCCAACTGGCCTCTGCCATTAATAGTCTGTGGAGACTTAAATGTGAATGGACTGAATGGCTTGTGGAAGAATGATCCGTGGAAATTCTCCGGTCGGAAGAAGAAAAGCCACAGAGCATTGATTCAATTGATGTGTGACAATGGCCTAGTAGATATATGGGAACTGCAAAATAATTTAGGGACCGGTAGTACATATTACTCTGCCCCTCATAAGGTCTTAGCAAGGCTAGACTATTTTCTGGTATCACCAGCAGTAGCATCCACCGCAAAGATTAGCATACTACCCCGGGTAATGTCCAACCATAACCCGCTTATCTTAGATATAACAACCGCTGCCCAACAAAAGAAGATGACAAATTGGACTTTTGAGAGAGCCTTGTTACAGGATTCAGAATATACCGCCCTAATGAAAGAATGGATGAGAAATTTTTTGGTACTAAACAAAGGCTCTGCTCCCCCTGCAGTAGTATGGGATACCCTAAAACAGGTATAAGGGGGGAGACAATCAGATACTCAATTAGGCGGAATAAGGCAGAGAGGGAGGAAGTAGAAACGAGAATAAGGACAGTTGCTAGACTAGAACATGAACTTAGTAGCGCAATTAGGGCGAATCAGGATATTGTTAGAATAACATACGAGCTTGCTATGGCTAAGGCAGCGGTTGGGGAACTATTTGCGTCTAAAGCAACAGGGAAATTTTTGGCATGGAGGAAAGATCAATATGAGTATAGTGAGCAGATAGGCCGCATGCTAGCAGTTTGAACAAGGCAGGCTGCTACTAAGGGGGATATTTCTGAGATCAAGTCCGAGAACGGAAGTGTCGCAACAACACCCGAGAGTATATGTGCTAGCTTTCGGGACTACTATCAGAAGCTATATGAAGCTGACTATATGGCACCTAGCGAGGATATAGATAGTTATCTTGGGAGTGTCAGACTAGAGAAACTAACGACAGAAGACAGAGGGACATTGGAGACGGCATTTAATAAAATAGAAATACAGAGGGCAATTTATGACTTACCATCTGGTAAAGCAGTAGGCCCAGACTCTATACCCTTGGAGTTTTACAAAACATTTTTAGCCGAGATAGAAGAAGAACTATATGAGTTGGCTGTAAATATACAAGAGGGTGCGATACCTCCGGAGTCACGGGGAGAGGCAACTATGATAGTCTTTCTGAAAAAAGATAAGCCCGCAACCAATCCTGGGTCGTATAGGCCGATAAGCCTAATGAACAGCGATGTGAAAATCTACTCAAAGATGTTGGCAAACAGGCTAGGAGCAGTAATTGGCAAGATTGTCTCTCCATGGCAGCACAGGTTTATCCCTGGGAGAGGAACAGCGGAACATGTCAGAAGAGTGTTTACGTTATTTGATGGCACGGCATCCTCACGAGACCCTATGGCGCTGATCCTTTTAGATGCTGAGAAGGCATTTGATAGGGTCTCGTGGGGATTTCTCTGGGCTGCGTTGGAGAAGCTGAATCTGGTGGAGGGCTATTTGGGAGCTCTGAAATCCTTATATCACAATCCAAGAATAAAGGTTAGAACCATGGGGGAGCTGAGTGGTATAATAGATATTGGACGAGGAACCAGGCAAGGGTGTCCCTTCTCCCCGCTACTCTTCGCTCTATACATAGACACATTCATTAGGAGGATAGAGCAGAACAGAAACATCTTGCCCATAGCATTGAACCGGCATGAAACTAAAATACTAGGATATGCGGATGACTTGGCCATAACATCAAGCGAACCAATGTCAGCCCTAACAGAAATAGAACAGGAAGCGGCTGCATTTGGAAGACTGTCTGGGTAAAAAATTAAATGTAAATAAGACCCAAGTAGTAATAAATCAGAAAGTATCTTTGGTCGATCCAAGAGTGGTGGAGACAGCAGTATATCTGGGGGTTCGCATAACCTCAGACCTTTCGAAAGTGGTATCGAAGAACTTAAGCCCCATTATAGATAAGGCCAAAATTGATTTTGACAAACTGAATAACCTACACCTAACAACAATTGGTCGCTGCAATGTTATCAAAATGGTTTTATGCCAAAAGTGCTTTATTTATTTAGGACCATACCGCAAATTTTTAACAATAGCTGGTTCAGGGAGCTAGAAAAGGTAACAAACAGATTTATTTGGGCCAAGGGCAAAACACGTCACAGCCAAAAACTTCTGTCACTCCCAAGAGAGAGAGGTGGGCTGGCGCTACCAGACTTTAAGGAATATTATTGGGCAACGGTCCTGCAATACACCAGAGGTATGCTGGGGGGAGTGTTATAGACAGATGGAGAGGTAGAGATGGGGTCCCAGACGTATATGAACTCGTAGTGAAAAACTCTAATCAATGGGTACTCACATATGAGGAGAGGAGCTATCACAAAAAAGTAAGGCTTAAGACCTTGGTGGCCGCAAGGTCAGTCTGGTCTGGGATAAGGAGAAAATTAAAACTAGGGAGAATGAATTATTATACCCCTCTGTATGGGGACCCATCACTGCCGGGGGTATTTCACGACCCAGTTATGAGGGGATGGGATGTATTAGGGGTTAAAACTATCGGGGACCTTATAGGGGCAACCGGTCTGATCTCTTTTGAGCTCTGGAATATTAAGGAATTCAAGCACACTAATGCCCGGGTAGAAGGTGGCAGCGACAGCACTAGCTGCACAGGAAGAGACACGCCACAGAGAGGCACTCCTCCCCTGCACCCAACCCGAAGAAGTGCACAATTGCACTCTACCAGGTACAATGTTACCGTGGATTGCCTAAAACAGGTTATTTATTTACTTATATCTTTTCACCTCACTTATCACCTCACATTGGTCCTGAAGAAAGCCTACCGACCTACACAGTCACCCAGGCTGAAACATGTCGACCATTTTTTAAGACTCACATATTAGTGTGCTTGAATTCCTTAATATTCCAGAGCAACACATCTCATTAATGTTCACCAGTACCCGAATCCAGACTTAATAAAATTCCTATCGCTGGCTGTACGGGTATATTTAAACTGACCCAAGGATTATGCAGACACGTGTTTGAAAAGCGGGGAGACAAGATATACCGCTACGAATTCCTACCAAAAAACACGTGTATGAGGGTCTTTTAACTTTGTGAGACACAACAAACCTACCTGCATACCCTGGTTATGCAGGACTAGTGATCCTTCCCCATTGATATTTTGACCATACCTAGGAGACTGAATGGACCAGTACTCTACCTCCCCCTCCTTGATTTTTTTTAACCTTCCAGTTACCCAACTACTTCAGTTGGATTCCAGACCCAGACGCACTTGCTGTGACCGCCTTTCTCCAACCATTGTCTCACTTCCTGGGTTATGTCTTCCCTCCTTTTGCCATGATTCAGAGGGTCCTTCAGAAAGTCAGGAGAGAAGAATGCCTTCTGATCCTAATAACTCCTTTTGGCCGTCCCAAGCTTGGTTCCCGACAGCCCTGGAACTAGCATGCGACATTCCCTTTCTGATCCCATCGTCTCCAGGCCTGGTCTTAAATGCAAACGGGGAAGATCATCATCTTATTCTCAAGGGGAATTTGAACCTTCTTGCCTGGAAAGTGTCAGGCAATCTAACGAGTTGTCTGGACTTTCGTCGACAGCTCTCTCTCTTCTCGGAGAATCTTGGGCACCCGGAACACACCTTAGGTATAACAACATTTGGAAAAAATGGTTTCATTGGTGCCTGGAAAGGAGTCTGGATCCCGTGGAGACTCCTGTCGTCAATATCGTAAATTTTCTGGTCCAACAATTTGACAGAGGCCTATCCTATCGTACTATTAATTGCTTTATATACGCAATCTCTACGGGCCATTCCCCTATCAACGGTAAATCGGTAGGTAAAAATGCTATCATTTGAAGAGTCCTCAAGAGGATAAGACTAAGGAGACCCCATAGACCTAAGTATCAAACCCTTTGGGATGTCAAGTGTATTCTAGACCTTTTTTGTTCTTGGCCTGATAACTCTTCCCTTAATAGAAAATTTCTCTCCTTCAAACTCGCCACTCTCGTGTTTAATCTTCTGTAGGAGAGTATCTGACATCAGAAGCTTAGATATTTCAAATAGATGTTACGATATATTTTATCTTTTATCCTCGTTTTGACAGTTTCCCTAAACTTTGTGCTGTTGCTTGTATGAAGGAGTATGACTCGATGATGTCTCTCCTTTGTCGTAACGATGCAAATCAACTTTTAGTTCCTTTTGTTAAACCTTTTAAACCTGTTTCATCCACCTCCATAGCTAGATGGGTTAAGTCTACCATGAGTCTTGCTGGTATTGACCTTTCTAAGTTTCAAGCACATTCTATCAGAGGAGCTATGGCCAATAAATCCTTCTGGTCAGGTGGTAAGCTGGATGATATCCTGAAAGCTGCTGACTGGTCAAATGCTAACACCTTTGCTCGTCATTATTGTAAGCCTATCGAGCATATGTCTGATGTTGTCCTTCGGGGCTACGAACATGCATAATGTAGCCTCCGGTCATGAAATTGCGATTCTCCTATTAACATGACCAGAGAATCTGGATTTCATTAAAGACACGGAGGCTGACATTATCCCTCCCTCCTCCCTTTTACAACTTTAATATGTCTTTTATTAAACGTATTAATTACTTCAATTGTTGTTACTCTATTATTATGCCTATGCTTCTGTTATCTTTATTGAATGTTATAAAGTCTTTTGGCTCTCTAGGCGCTTCACTCTGGATTTGGTTCCTAATCCTTTCTTTATCCTTTCAGGTAACTCCGTTTAACCGTCTGATCCTTTCCATTTGAGTTACTGAAGTTATTCCATGATGTTTTTCAAGCTCTACTTGGATTTCTCCGTTTATAAAGTTCTTTCCTGCTGCGATTCTTTTAAAAGAGGCAGATCATCTCCTGGATACATCCTTTGTTGGGTGTTGTGTAAACTCTAGAGCTGTATCCTTTATGATGTAGTGCGGCTGCTGTGAGTTGCTATTAAAGGATAATGCATAATGTCAGCCTCCGTGTCTTTAATGAAATCCAGATTCTCTGGTTATGTTAATAGGAGAATCGCAATTCTCTCTCTCAAAGGAAAAACCTAGTTCCTTTGAGGCTACAACCCCCTCTCTGAGAGGGAGGAGCTCAGGGATGTTTTAAATATCTCTTTTTGGTATTTTCTAAATCCACATGTGATGAGCAAAATAGTGTTAGCGAGGGCGCAGCGCAAAGGAAATACAAAATGTGCAAGAATTGAAACTAAAACTAGCTAGAAGGTGACAAATATATGTTTTATTCAGGAGCACCCTCTGCCAGGATTAAAAACAGTGCAGCAGCGACATGGATTAAAGTCGCAGTGGTATGGTGGAAAATAGTGGTCGACATGTTTCAGCCTAAAAAAAGCCCCTGAGTTAGGCAAGGCTTTCTTTAGGACCTATATGGATGCTGCGGGTACAGTGCTCAAGTGAATAAACAAAAAAGGGGTCACCAGGCCCTGAATCACTGATTGTACCACCCCTAGTGACCCAAGTAAACATGTGACAAGAGCCTTGCCGTTGCAACTGCATGATCAGTGCAAACTGCTCAAACTCAACTATGCCATCACCATGTGTGACAAGGTCACAGCACTATATTTAATAAATGTCAGTCACCGATAACACAGGCATCCTGAGCCCAGGAGACATGGCACAATATATTAAAGGTGTGGACATATAAGTGATAGTTTATATGTCCCTATAGTACCCTCTTTCCATTAAGGGCCAGTATAAGGGTTCAGAATAGCACCCGGGCGCCCTGGGGTTGCCCTGTCCATAATGGTCCCACTGAAAGGTGTCATGTTTGTTATCAAACAACTTGTCTCATCAAACCTGACGTGTTGCACAAGTCAGATTTTATGTGGCATACACCCAGGTGGCTACCTTAGAGTTTGCCCACCTTGTTGCCCCAGCCTTTACTATGCCCTGGCTGTTGGCCTGCAGTTGCTGCCACTGTATCAGTAATCTGACCCCTGCCTGGAAGTGTGAACTCTACCAGGAGCCAGAATCAAAGGCCGGCCTAGGCAGGAGATGTCACCTCCCTACCTGACAGGCTTGCTAGTGAAGTGGCATATCAAAAAGGTGAGCTTCAAATCTTCCACTGCCTCCGATATGTAAGTAGGCTTCCTCCAAAAGGAGTGAATGCCAGCCCCATACCCCAGCCACATTTGCAACCCAGGCAGGTGAAAAAACTAGATAATTAGGAGGCCTACACCCCCAGAAGGCAAGCCGCACCCAAAGGATGAGCTACCTGGTCAGTACAGCTGAAGAAGGTTTCAGCCATTTTTAAAAGTGGTGGCAGAACAGAGGCTTCTGGGTAGGAAAGGTGGCACACATCTGGATGTGTTCACCTCAGGGATGGATTATCTGCTGGGGCTAGTAGCCCGTTGGTGGTGGAGGTTGATGTTCTGTACGGTGGAAGCTGGTGTTCTAGAGGTGGAGGCTGCTGTTCTAGATGGGGGGGATGCTGTTCTAGACAGTAGTGGCTGCTGTTATAGACAGTGGAGGCTGCTATTAGTCATCTTGCCTGAGGATTCCTTGGCTCTGAACAAAATGAGACATGATGAAAGGGGCTCCCCCAGGGACAGGAAATATCAATGAGCCCACCCCTGCCTTCCTCCTATACTTGTACTAATCTGCGTGTGAGTTTGAATTCAGATGGGAGGGAAAAGAAACTTGGCTGTCTAGTTTCCTTTTAGTCCTTAATTGAGGTTTAGACTTTATTTAAACAGTCCCAGTGCTGAGCTTTGATGTATATAAGTGATGTGAATAAGATTTGCACCCATCTTGCAGTCAAGTGCAGCCACAAACTGAAAATATTGAATCTGGCAGTGTTTTCATTCATGTGCGGTATTTAAGACTCATTGACGTTTTGCTGAGAAGTAACAAATAGTGATAAGATTGTTACAAACAAAAGATTTATATTTATTGAAAAGTGTAAATTAGCTGTGAAGATTTGCATGTATTTAGTGTTACACTCTAACTGACCCCAATTTGGGTGAACATTATTATCCGTTGCAATGAGAGGACAAAATATGCATACACTTTTGATATCTTGGAATGTTTATTTTGTAATGAAACATTTATTTTCTTGTTGTTAAGTGCATAGTCAACACAGTGTGAAAAGAACATTAGGCCTATTAATTTTGGTTGTGCTACAGTGTGCATGTGCAACAACTTTTTTCCCACCTGCTACTTGCACAACTGGTCCACTCCACTGTCGCTCTTTGTTGGACCTGGCCCTTTTTGCAGGGTCATACCTGAACTTTTTGCCTTCAACCAAATCTTTGTTCTGACCTGGTGTTGGTAGTTTAAGGACTCTGGACAATTTATCACTGCCGTCCAGTGAAAAGTGTGTGTGCTCTCCGTGGTAAACATGGTAACATGGTAAGATTGGTCTATACCTGTTTGGCATATGGAATTTACCTGTCAGATACCCAGGGGCAGTAAATTAAATGCTACTGGTGGGCTTGCAGCACTGCTTGCGCCACCCACCAAAGTAGCCTTTCAAACCTATCTCAGGCCTCTGCCATTGCAGGGCCTATGCACGCAGTTCACTGTTCACTGCCACTGCGACATGGCACATAAAATGGGTGACACGTCTTTGACCCCCCTTTTACGACATGTCAGCCACCCCTAAGGTATGCGCTACCTAGCTCTATGGGCAGGGTGCATTGTAGGTAAAAGATAGGACACGTAACTGTCCTGTAGTGAGAACCAGCCAATTTGGTTTCTCACTGCTGTGAGGCTGCCCTCTCATAGGAATGTATTAGGAACTCCCTGATATGTGTGTCAGTGGTAATTCCTGATATGAGAGGAGCAGCGTGGTCAAGTTTGGTATCTGTGGAATAGTAAAAATAAATGCTGCGTAATTGTGTGCACAGATTTATGATCACTATTTTAGAAATGCCACTTTTAGAAGTGGCCATTCCTGTGTGCTATGTGTTCTTTGTGCCTGCCTGGTGTGTATTTCAAGTCTGGCTCTGGAGTGACAGGACCTGGTGAGGTGTGTGGCTCCAGAGGGGCAGGGCAAGTGAGCACTGGGCTGAATAGGCAGATCTGCATTTGGAGTTGTGGGAGGAGTAACCCCTGACCCTGAATAGGGCTGTTCCTGCCTTGTTCAATACTGGCTCCGCCCCCCTGTGGTGTGTTTGGGGTCAATGCTCAACCTGACAAAGGAGGGTGTGAGCACTGTATAGAAAATTATCCAGTACGCCCCAGATCCAGTTGGGACTTGATCACCAAGACCTGTGCAAGGGCAGAACAAAGACAAAGCCTAATGTCAGTGTGCTGCTGGGTGCCTACCTGAAGACTGCGGCCGGCAGGCTGCTAGAGCTGCCTGGGGACCAGGAGGAACTGCCAAGGACCTGGGCTGCAGGAAGTGCTGACCTGCTGCCTTTTGGGACTGGGGTGACGACCATTTATCTAAAGGGATCTTTGTGCTTGTCTCCCTGGGGACACTTTGTTGGTGTACCCCTGTGGTGTCCCATGGCCTTGCAATTTGACAAACCTGAGTGCGTTCAAGCAGTGCATGGTGAGCGTTGTGGCTTACTACCCTGATATCCAGAAGCCTATGGAAAGAGCTGTACCGGTTCTGGAGACCGCCCTTGCTAACCTGTTTGGAGCATTAGAAGCACTCCTGACGTTGTAAGCTTGGTGCCAGGTGAGTACTTGATCTTTCCAGTAAAAAGGAGCTCTTGGCCGAGACAGGCATGGGAAGTGCTGTGTTCAATAGCCCAGGAAGTGGGCTCTGGTAGCAGCGCGAAACTAGAAGTCAGTCGCCTGACCGGGGCAAGGCTGCCCTGAGATGAGGAGCCAGTCATACTGTTGCGTGGCCGGAAGACAGGCAAGGTCAGCGCCTGGTTGGAGGCGGGGTTCCCGTAGCAATGAGGAGAGCCCTGTATGCTGTCCTGGAACACTTTTTGGTGTTACCCCGAGGTTGGGTGGAGCAAGGATTCTCCACAGAATTACCCGACAGTCCAGGTAGAGAGCTAAGAGGCGTGATTCTTATGTTGTTCATAATATGTGGGTCTAAGTGGTGAGAGGATGTGGATACCCAATGTGTGGTGCTGAGAGTACCTCTACCAGCAGTTACTGGTCGGTTACTACTTATCCATACAAAATGTGGTTATGCCCAGTGCCCAGTATTTAGGCCTAATACGTTTGCCTAACTGGTTCATGTAAGATGCAATGTTACCAGTCTTGACTGGTTGTTTTATTGGAATGTGACTGATGCATAAAGTGGTTTATGCCAAGTTCTACTACTAGTAGTTACTGATTATTTTATGTTCACTACTTGTGATTCCAATCGTTCTGACAGCGGCCCAATTGGCCCAGTCAGGTGTATAAGTTCCATGTAAAATATTGCCTAGTGCCAGGTGGCACGGTGTATATTTGTGATTATTTTTTAATGTGTTTATGATAATACAAAGGCTATTTTGATATATCCTTGTGTGGAGCTTCCTTTGTTGTGTGCCTAGTGTGTTGCTGCTGTGTGTGTTGCACAAATGCTTTACACATTGCCTCCGGAATAAGCCTGCCTGCTCATGCCAAGCTACCAAGAGGGTGATCAGGGGTTATGTTCGGTGTGCAACTCCCTTGCCCTGTCTAGAGTGGTGGTTTCTGCCTGGCTTGAGCTCTAGCCAGCAAAGAAATCCAATTTCTAACATTGATGGTCAGCTGTGATACTGGACTTGCATTTGTGAGTTACATACAGTGATTGGTGTACACTAATAGTACAGTGCAGACCATTACATAACCACATATTGTTTTAACCTGTTTCCCCTGGAATTTGGTTGTTGGAACTTTGGTTAGTTGTTGCACCTGTTGGGCCTTGTCAAAATGGAAGTCAACGTTTGGCACCTGCACATCTACAAGATAAAAGCATTTTGGTAAAGATTGGCTTGTGAAGAGAGGAATTGGATTTGTGCTTGTGACTGGAGGTTGAGGCAGCTAGACCGGGAGTGCGAGGAGACAGAGTGAGCCTTCGCTGAAAGAGAAATGTGTGTAACTCAGGAAGGGAGCTTGGCTGGGTTGGAGGTGGAGTCCAGCTCAGATGGTGGCAGCACAATTGAGTTATCTAGTGCTGAGAGAGCAGTGCACACATCCAGAGATGTGGCGCCTGACTTGAAGGAGCGGGTTAGCATACACCAGGGGGTTCAAGGATATGAGGTAACTCCAGTGGAGCGCAGTGTCCCTGAGGTGGATTGGGAAACTGGCACAGTGGTTCGTAGTCCTAGTGGGGGCCGGACACTCTACTCACTCTAGATGAGAGGTGTAGGGAGAGGGGTTAGCCCATGGTGGTGCATATGGAGACCGCAAGGAAGAGTATGGGTTGAGTGACAGAGACAGTCAGACCCTGTCTTGCCAATCTCAGGAGAGTGGTTTGGGGTATGTGTGTGGGGCACTGGATGGTAAGGCAAAGGATAGGTGGTGAACACCTGTGTGGGGTTATTTGATTAAATTTGTGGAGAGCATATTTTAAGTCCCTGTCTTCCAGAGCTAAGCCAATGCCTGGTGGTGTTGCAGGGATTCTGCTCACACACAGAACTTTGCACAGAGACCCAGGACCTCAGTCAATTGTGGTGGACCAAATAACTCACCTAGGTACCTAGAACCCCTAATCGACTAGCATCAGTGTCAAATTAGCTCTTCATCCTATAGCAAAGGAACCAATGATTAGACCACCCGGAACTTAGATTACTCTCAGAAACGGTGAGAATCAAGAACACTCTTTCATTTGTTATTCTCATACCAGTCCACAACAGGAGTAAATAGAGACACGGAAAAGTTTAAAATATTTATTTTAACGACGTGCTCTAAGATGCAGTATTTTTGCTAACACAAGTAGGCATATGATTATAAATAAAACGATCAGCATTTGTTACAATTCTATAAAACACAAAGGGAGAAATCATATTATAATGATAGTGGAAACAGGTCCTATGGTGCTTAGTATGCCACCCTCCCTTGCTAGGAACTATAGGCCTCATTTATGAGGCCGTGCATCACTTTTACGCCGCCGGTGCGTCACTTTTTGTGACGCACCAGCAGCATAAAAATGTGCCTTGTTGCACCATATTTACAAAGTGACGCATCTAGGTGGATGCGTCACTTTGTAAACCCCTGCGCTACATTATACCTACGCCAGGTATAATGTATGCAGGGGCGTTCTGACGCAAGACAGGGTCATAGAAGTGACGCAGTGAAATCTATAAGATTTCACTGTGCCATTTCTAGGACACAAATGCGTCAATTCTTACGCCTGCCTCACAGCAAGCGTAAGACTGATGCAGGACCTTTCACATGGGGCTTGCCCCATGTGAAAGGACACATTGCTGGAGTTGCGTCACTTTTGTGACACACTCCAGCAATGCGTCACTTTTGCGCTATACAGATAGATCAGAAATACTGACATATCTGTAACTCCTTGCGCCATGATGCGTCATACTGTAAGTATGACGCATCATTGGTCTCGCAAGGAGTGCCCAGTGAAAAGTGACGCATTGCTGTTTTCACGCAGCGATGCGTCACTTTTCATAAATGAGGCCCTATGTTTTAGAAAATATAGAAGGTCTCTTAGGCATGTGTAGGGGACCCCATACCTCCAAGATCAGCAGAGGTGAATCACATCAGGATCTGCAAAAGCTCTTTTTCTCTCTGGAAACAGATTTTCTCCAAGAGCCTAAAATCATGCCTACAGTGCAATATTAAAGGCGCCAGAATCTCAGTTAGCTGCAGCTGCATGCATGTTGTGTCTAAAACGTGAGCCGATCAGCCCGAACAACAGGTTACATTGTTATGATAACCTTGGAGGCTTTAGCACTCACTGTGCAGACTAAGGTCGTGATGTAAGTCTAGGTATGTTGAAGTAATTCACGCAGCCTAACGTACAACAACAGTTGTATGCAGTGTCTTGTGCATTAGCATCAAAAAGTTGGTGTTTAAACTTCTAATAAGCCTATGCTAACATAGCAATGTGCACACACAAGGGCCTTCCTTCACTACAGTGGAGTGTGAGTTCTCTGCCCCCAGGGAGCTCACATTGGAGGCAGACCTTTTGGTGGATTTAAGAGGGTCTGAAGAGGCATCTGGGGGTGATCATAAAGGAGGTGGTTCAATTATGTATCCTGTAAACACAAGATGCATTTCCTCCATGCACTCCTTTCCAAACTTTCATAAATGTTCGTACAAATTTTTCTTGCTTGTTGAATGATTTATTTTTTTCTCATTTTATGCTAGGTGTATCATTATGTTCATAACTATTCAACATATTCCATGTCTCGGAAAAGTTTGTCACAATATAGTTGCCCAATGCATTTCAAGCGTAACGCCCTTCCTCAGGGGACTTCATAAACTCTAGAAACGATAATCATAAGTCACAATCAGTATAGAAATAATGGTCCCTAAATGAAAACATATTTTCATATTAACATTGCACATCAGTGATGCCCCCCGTGCTATAGTAAAACTCGTGAACAATATTCATGGTACTTTTATAAAATGGTGCTCATGTCCGAATGATGAAAAAAACGGATAAAATATAATGGAGACCCAATAACTGGGTACTGACCTTAATGCATGGAATAATTCGTGCCTTGTAATTGGCTGTAATAAGGGAAATAAGATCTGGGTGTAAATACATAACATGACACATATGTCTAGTTTCTGTGTAGAAAAATATATCAGTTATCTCTTACCGAGGTCCTGTTAACGTGGAGTCTTCCTCGCTAGTCTTGGCGTGCAGCGCTCTGTACGCGAGAGCTCTATGGTTTTAACGAGCAAGCGTTCTAAGTTGCCAGGGTTACCGTCCGTTGAGGAGTGACGTATACTGTACTCTATGGTTGTAGCTTGCGCTCGGGGACGGCGCGTGCTGACGAGGGTAAACATAAGTGAAGGACTGTGCCGCTAGTAACACGATGTGTGGTTACTAGGGTAAACTGAAAAAATGTAAATAAAAAAGCGGACTATGTCGCTATGTGAAAACTCGGGACAAGAGTGTAAGAATCGCGATGTGACGATATGCACAGAGGGGATGTATCAATTAAAGAGTGATATTTACATAATGGGTGATGTGCATGTTTAACTAGGTGTGTTATGTGCACATAACAAAGCGTACGTAAAAACATAATTTTCACATTGTCCAATGACAAATTTAGATTGTAATGCATTGGGCAACTATATTGTGACAAACTTTTCCGAGACATGGAATATGTTGAATAGTTATGAACATAATGATACACCTAGCATAAAATGAGAAAAAAATAAATCATTCAACAAGCAAGAAAAATTTGTACGAACATTTATGAAAGTTTGGAAAGGAGTGCATGGAGGAAATGCATCTTGTGTTTACAGGATACATAATTGAATGATATATATCTCGATCTTGGGAGCCCAGCAAGATCACCATCCATTGCACCAACGAAAGTATTACACTTATCTGACAATTTTCGAAACAATCACCCAAAGGGAGTGCGGGACCCTTAACAAATAATTTCGTACATAAAGGAGGTGGCTCAGGTTTTCCCTAACCAAGTGACGTAGGGGAGGGTGGTGGTAGCCCACAATAGGTCCCAGAGTAGTGGGAGAGGTGTAGGGTCCCATGTCCTGTCTGAAAGGAGAAGGAGGTATCCGAAACCCAGTCCCAAGTCCTGGTTGGTTTCATGAGTGAAAACTAGGAGGGGGGGCCTATTCTTTACCAGGAGGTTATCCCCCAGGGGGGATCTTAAGGTGTCAGTTGAGCTGGGGAGACTGCTGTAACCAGCATTCCATCAGCTCTGGTGTCTGGCCAGACCGTTCCAATGGGGAAGGTGCATGAGTCCAGGGAGAGGGGTTAGAGGGGGACACAGTCCCCAGTGGAAGGACCAGTGGGTCAGGGGTTGCCAGCTCAAGGTCAGAGCACCCCACGAATGACCCTGGTGAGGCCACTTCTGACCGGGGAGATCTTCATGCTCTGTCAGGTGGACAGGAGGCTGGAGACCTGCACCAGGCAGACTCTGACACAACACCATAGTGGTGTGTTTCCCTGTAGGGGGGTTGGTATACTCCCCCAGAAGTCCTGGGTTGCCAGACACAGGTCCAGCCTAAGGTTTCAGACCATGGGTCAGAGGGCCAGGTTCATTGTGGCCCCCCTGACCTGGAGGAGGGCGCAACTGCGAACAGTGCCCCTGCCAGTTTGTCTTCTGGGGGCACCGCTCCAGGTGGGAGGGTGCAGGGCCCCAGTAAGGGGGGCAGGGAGAGGACAGATTCACCCCTGACCTCTGCCCAGTCTAAGGGTACAGACCCTATGCTGAGATCCCAGTCGCAGGATAGAACCCCTGAACTGGTGGGTGAATTATGCAGGACACCTGCCACAGGTGCCCTGATAATTCTGAAAGGGGGCACCACTCCAGGTGGGTACCCCATGGATTGGTACCCCCTTCCAAAAGGGCCCCTGGGAAGAGGACTGGGTATGGTAAAGCCCACCCCACTCTCCAGGTCAGCCTCCTGGTACATGCCCGGGGATGGTGGATCAGTGTCAGGATGTCATACCTGACCTGACAGGAGGGAGAGTGGACCAAGGGTGCAAGCCACCTGGGGCTACTGCCCTCCGCTCTCTGACGCCACAGAGGTTGGAGAACCATAAAAGGCCTGGTCCCTGGTTCTCATCACTGACAGCTGTCAGTGGACACTGTGACTTGCTGTCCTGGTGGACAGAGTTCCCCCTGAGAGGGAGGTAGGAGTCACACCCCAGGGGTGGTCTGGGCCACACCTCTATGTTGGTCATGTGGTTACTGTCTGTCTGTTTGGACTCACCTGCGAGCAAGCTACGGTTGGGTGCTGCACAGATGGTGTCCACAGGTGAGGAGAAGGGTTCCCCATGGGGTAGCTTAGTGGATCCTAAGAGTATGGACAGAGGGATCAAAATGGGTTTAGATTAGTGTAGTACTGGAGTATGCCCCTGCAGTTGCGGGCCAGGGTCCATGTTCTATTGCCCCAAGCAGGGAAGCCTATCAAGATATTAATTAGTCTACACTGGATTTAGGCTGGAAGAGGGTTGTGTTGGTCTTGGTCCTTTTTACAGTGTCATCCCAGAACGCTTTGCTTTCCTCCTGTATTTTTTGTGACCTGTTGTTGGTGGTTTTATGACTCTGGGCAGTTTACCACTGCTGATCAGTGATAAAGTGCATATGCTCTCTTTTGAACATTGTGTTATGGATTAGAGTTTCCATGATTGGCTATTTGGTTTACTTGTCAGACCCTACTACAGTGCACTATGTGTGCCCAGGGCCTGTAAATCAAATGCTGTCGGTGGGCTTGCAGCACTGATTTTGCCACCCACAGAAGCAGCTTGTAAAATGTGACTCAGGCCTCCCATTGTAGAGCATGTTTGCAGTCTGGGACTGCCATGGCGACTTGGCAAGTACACACACTTGCCAGTCCCTAAACCTTCCTTTTTCTACATATTAAACACTCCTAAGGTAGGCCCAAAATACCCCTGTGGGCAGGGTGCATTGTATGTGAAAGGTAGGACATGCCCTGATGTGTGTGGCATGTTCTGATAGTGAAACATTGCCCATTTTGTTTGTCACTATTGCAAGGCTATCTTTTCCCATATTACAGAATGGGGAGTTGTTTATAACATCTTATAATCATAAGTGACCATAGGAACGAGATAGAAAAGTAAAGTTTAGTATGCCTGAACTCAGAATGTTAAAGTGCATCTTTTAGCCAGGTTGATTTTTACATTCTGTGTTTGGAAATACCACTTTTAGAAAGTAAGTATGTTCTTGCCTAATCATCCAGTGTGCCTCTGCTAGGTTTGTGTATTGCATGTCTGGCTTTTGGATGACTGGGGCTGGAGAGGGCAGCGGCTTCATCAGGCTGATGAATCAGAGCTGGGCTGAATAGGCCTGATCTGCTTTAGAGTGGTGGGAGCAGTGGCATCTTCACCTGTATAGGGCTGCCCACAATGACGGCTCCGCCCCAATGTGGTGTGTCTGGAGCCAGGGCTTACACTGACGATGGAGATTGTTGTGCACTTGCAAAGTGCCCCACAGAACTGGTTTTGGCTGGGTACAGACACTCTCTGCCTTCAGAGAACAAACCATTTTTGGGTAGAAAAAGAGGGGCCCAAACCCCAGACTTTTAGATCTCTTCTGGGAAATAAATAGGAACCTTTGCCAAGGAGACGAACCGGATAAGCTGAGGAGGAATACTGCCCCTGCGCTGTTTGCTGTCTGGGGTTTGCCTGCAGTGGCTGCTTGCTGCCAAGGAAAGGTGGAAAAGGAATTTGCTGTTTGCTTTTTCACCTGCTTTCAGAACAGATCTGCAAGGGCTTGAAACTGAGCTTGCCTCCTTCTCTGAAGTCTCAGGGACACAAAGACTTCACCACCAGCTCCCCTGAATTTCATTGCTGGTTATTCCAACCTGCAGAGGTGCCTGCTGCTGTTTAGGGCCTGTAGAGACTGTTTGTCGCAGGGAGCTGGAAAATCGATGCAACATCGAAGAAGCGTGTCGCATCCGGACCTGTTTTCCGACGCATCGCTAAAGAAACCGCCACAGCACCTGCCGCGGCTTGAGAAATCGCTGCACGATGCATCATGTGCAATGATCTCCAAAGTCCGAGATCACCGCACCGATCCCAATGCAAGCCTGCTGTGCAGCTGCACAAAACCACGCATCGTACCGGATCAATGCCAAGACTGTCACATCGTTGGGGGCCGCAGTAAGAAACAGACGCATAAACTCCCAACGCAGCATGAAAACGACATATCACCTCCTCTCTGGTAAGGAACCGGCACATCAACTCCCCTGCACTGCAGTAAGGAACCGACGCATCTCCTCCCCCGGAGAAAGGAATCGGCGCATCACCTTCCCCGAGTGTGAGGAACCGACACATCATCTTCCCTGCGGCTATTTTGTTTGCTCTGCGTGACATATCTAAGGTACTTTTGGGAAAAGTGTTGCATTTATAACTTGCATTGAACTGAACTATTTCTAGCATCTGAAAGCCTTATTTTTAATACTGTATTGTGGAATTATGTCGCTTGATCTTGTTTTGGTTTAGATAAAGATTGTTTATTTATCTAAACTGGTGTGGTGTCCATTTGTAGTGTTTTCACTATATTACTGTATGTGTTCACAAATGCTTTACACACTGCCTCAGAGATAAGCCTGTCTGCTCATGCAAAGCTACCCAGGGGGTTACTCTAGGAGTGTGTCCCCCTTACCCTGACAAGAAGCAAGGGGGTCCCTATTTGGACGAAGGTACCTACCTCTACCAACTAGAGACCCCCATTTCTAACTTCTTTGCAGCCTCCTAACTTGTTGGTTTTGCCGATACGTCACTTCCATTTAAGACTGAGGTGCACCAGTAAAGTACATTTTCTTTATGCTTTTGTTCTTCAGCTGTTGTGTGGGAGAACACATTTTTTTGAAATTGTTACTTTCTGGGATGCCTGATCACTGCAGTAGAACCTGTGTCCTCATAGCATACTCTGAAACTTTACAGTCATTTTTAACAGTGGTAGTGGTGGAAGGCCGGATTGATCTCTTCCCCCCGTAGAAAAGATTGCTTTTTTTCCACAAACCAGATTGGAAAAAACAATTTTTTATCTACTTCCCTTTTAAGGCCCACTATCACACTTGAAGATTTTCTTTTTGAATGAATGCACCTTTTCCCACCAACTTTCAAATGACTGCATGTTAAACAAGAAATATTGATTTGTCCCCCAGAAAGTTCATCAGGAACAAACTAAAACTAATATTTATATATTTAAATTTGGCCCTCTCCCCAGAACCTCAGAACTCAAAAATGTTATACCTTCTATACAAAAAAACTAAAGAACGGAATCGAAAACACATTTTGGGAAACAAAATAGTTTTTTTTCAAGAGTGGGGCGACTTAATTTAACACTAGAATCATAACAGGTACCTTTCCCTAACAATGTGTTATTAAATGCACTGGCACTTGTCCCGCATGCATGCACCCACTTCTCAGCGCTGCACGCCCCTGCATACGGGCACTCACTTGTTCAGTAGAAGCACGAGGCATCCTTAGCTGTCAGCTTGTGGTACAGTCCAGATAGCCAAGGAATTCGTCCATGGTCATTTTTTTGAGGGACTTCTGCCCAGAGTACTTCTTCATTCCCCGCTGCATGGTGGCATTTGAGTGCTGCGGGCCTGGTCTGTGCTCTACGGCTGCCCCCTCTGGCAGGGACCTTAATCAGGGATAAGGGGCAGGGGCGTAGGAGACACTACAATTTTGGGGAGGAAAAGCACAACCTCTTGAACTTTCCAGTGGCCATATCAATTTGCCCATTGTATGAGAGCCGTATGGTCTGTTAACCAAATTCAATTGCATAGATTTGGAGTGAAACATTGATAAAGGAAGATATGTAGTCACAGTTTGCAAGTATGCTTAAATTGCTATTTACATTCAAAAAGCAATTAGACCAAATGTGAAAAAACATGTTTTTGAATCTTGCATCTTCATATGTCAAGCAAAGGTGGCACGAAAAGAAAGCAGAAAAAAACTGAATGCTCTTCACGACATTCCCAAACCTTAAATTGAAATTTGACTAATATTGGAGTGTATTGGAGACAGGCTGCAGGCGCACAGAACGGTAGGAGCAGAGAAATGTCCACTTACTAACAGGCGCATATCTAAAATAGTAATGTGAAATCCAACCTTACCATTAAAGAGGATTTATTATTGCCATTCAAAGATATAACGGTACAAAAGGTACTTTGTCACTGGATTCAAGCAAGCCGGGCTGAAGACGGTTGGAATGCCAGAAACCGGTCCTCGGAAGCTTGTTTCCGGTCCCGGGAAGACATGGCTTGGCAGTTCGGGCTGGACTGTTCCCATGAGGTACAGGGTCAGACTGATTTGCATATAGCCATGTCTGAACTGGGCTGGCAGAGTGGGCTAAAGAACGGTGATGGATTAAACCCAGATCTTTTGACTGGGTGTGAGTGTTTGATTGATTCAGATGCTCCGTCCATCACCACCCCCTTTTGTACCGCTTTTGGCCGCCATAAGTGTGGCAGGGTATGCTCAGACGTGAGTCCCTTGCTCACTTTGCCACTAGATTCAAGCAAGCCGGGCTGAAGACGGCTGGAATGCCAGAAACCGGTCCTCGGAAGCTTGTTTCCGGTCCAGGGAAGACATGGCTTGGCAGTTCGGGCTGGAATGTTCCCATGAGGCACAGGGTCAGACTGATTTGCATATAGCCATGTCTGAACTGGGGTGGCAGAGTGGGCTAAAGAACGGTGATGGATTAAACCCAGATCTTTTTACTGGGTGTGAGTGTTTGATTGATTCGATTGCTCCGTCCATCACCACCCCCTTTTGTACAGCTTTTGGCCGCCATAAGTGTGGCAGGGTATGCTCAGACGTGAGTCCCTTGCTCACTTTGCCTCTGGATTCAAGCAAGCCGGGCTGAAGACAGCTGGAATGCCAGTAACCGGTCCTCGGAAGCTTGTTTCCGGTCCAGGGAAGACATGGCTTGGCAGTTCGGGCTGGACTGGTCCCATGAGGCACAGGGTCAGACTGATTTGCATATAGCCATGTCTGAACTGGGGTGGCGGAGTGGGCTAAAGAACGGTGATGGATTAAACCCAGATCTTTTGACTGGGTGTGAGTGTTTGATTGATTCAAATGCTCCGTCCATCACCACCCCCATTTGTACTGCATTCAAAGATATAAAACATGACACATCTACTCCTTTCCAACCAGGAATTACAGTTTAAAAGAGTTTATTAAGAAAGTCCCAATGTTAATCTGTGAGAGGAATAGGCCTCACTGTAGAGAAAAATGAATGTAGGTGTTTTTCACTAAAAGGACATGCAAAACTTAAGAGTACATGCCTTACCTTTTAGTAACATAGCACCCAGCCCTATGGGCTACCGAGGGCCTATCTTAGGGTTGATGTATATGCAATAAAAGGAACATTTGCAGCTTGGCAAGTGGTTTTTAATACCAAGCTGACATGGTAGTAAAATTGCACACACAGGCTCTGCAGTGGCAGGCCTGAGACATGTTTAAAGGGCTACTTTTGTGGGTGGCGCAATCAGTGCTGCAGACCCGCTAGTAGCATTTAATTTTCAGGCCCTGGGTATATGTTATACCATGGTCCCAGGTACTAACAAGTAAATTAAATATGCTAGTTGTGTGTACATCAATGTTACATTGTTTAGGGGAGTAGCACTTGCACTTTAGCACTGGTCAGCAGAGATAAAGTACTCAGAGTCCTAAGCCAACAAAATGAATCAGCATAAAGAGGAGGTAAACAGGCAAAACGTTTGGTGGAAGACCATCCTAAGGCTGGCAGGTTTAATACTATGGTGTAGGATTCTGTGTGTCTGTTTGAGTACGGAAGTCAGTCAGATCCCTTTTGGGGCATAGGAAGGAGAGAGAAAATGGTTTTGCAAACACTGGAAGTTTATTGCCTGCATTCATGAGGCTGGAAGGTGGAGAAACACTTGATGCATCACAAAGTAGACAACACAATACAGAAACTTGGAGTTCTGGACTTTTTGGTTCCGTCCAGAGGTGTCAGGGATAACACCCTAAGACCCCGGAGTTCTACCTGTCTTGGTGCACAAATAAACAGGAACACTGGCTTCTCGATGGTGGCGTCAAAGACCAAAGGTTTATTACTGCAGGGACACAGAAGTCACAGAAACTACACACGGGCAGTGTCTAGGAGCCTGTTCGATTTGTACAAGAAGGGTTGCTCCTTATATACTAAATATTGGCCTTGCGGCAAATTCTTCACATGTTAGTACATTCCCAAAACCTTTGTGTCCTAAACAATAAATATTTGGATTTGCACAGGAATCGTCGATAATATCTGATGTCAAACATTACGAAGAGGGGTTCCCACTATTCCATCACAATCCCATGTCAACATTTCATTCAAGAGCCGGACCGCCTCATCGTACATTTCGTTACCTCCCCCTAATAAAGGCCCAGAAGGAGAGGAGCAGAGCCAGGTGCAGATGATAGAAAAGCAGGATAAGAGATGTTTGTGGGTCGTAAATGGGCAAGGCTACCAGCTTCGGCCGCCTAATCATGATCAGGCCAACGAACACGAGAACCAGTATAGCAGGACTGGCCTCAGGCAGAGGAGGCAGCCTTTGTCGAGTCATGCAGCCACAGCGTGTTCTGTTCTAGGGTGCACGTGTCACTAGAGAGGTGAATCTCCGGCTAAGCCTACGTGTCCTTAATCGAAATGAAGTAATCAGAGGTCATTGCGTGTCCATTGTCTATGTGAGGGCAAGAAACACAAAATGGCTGCCATGATCTAAGATGGATGCCATGGGTAGATCAGAAATGTGTTTGTTACAGGAGTACTCTTGCTCGTAGCATAGCGAAAACACCAGGATATGCTAAATGGATCATTTGCGGTTCACTGATACCAAAATTATGTATTTACGACAATGTTGAAAACACGGGTTCAAATCGTCACGGAACCTCAGACCCTCCTTTTGCCCTTACATAGGCAATCACTCAGTCTATGTCAGAGTCTAACTCTATGCTCATCAGGTCAGTGACATGTTGTTGTATCATCATCATTTCTCGCGCCTTTTCTCCAAACGCAGGTGGTTTTCTAAAACAGGTTGCAGCACAGAGACTACACAGAGCTGGACCACACTGGATAATCAGGCAGCACGAGAACAGGAATACTAAGATGACACCAATGACCATCAGAACCTTCCATCCCCACGCTGATATCAGAGTCCAAAACCACTCCATGAAGGACCAGTTTCCCTTGTCTACGTGTATAGAGTCGGAAATTTTGTGTAGCTTAGAGATCGCCTCATAGACAGTTTGAGCATTATTGGGAATAAAAACACAGCAGCTCGATTGGATCATTCTGCATACCCCACCTCGATCTGCAAGTATCACGTCTAGAACCATACGGTTCTGCAACGTCATGAGTCTATCCGCCTGCAGCTCAGCCGTCAAGTTGCTAAGGGCACCAGCAGTTTCGGTAATAGTAGATTCAACTACCCGTGTTAGCTGAAGTATGTTTCTACTATTGGCCATAGGCCCCCAGAACGGAAGGAAACCTTTGAAGAAGTCTCCAGCTTCCTGACCAGCGGTATCTTCCTTGCTGAAGACACCTCTTGCTACTCTGGTCTTGTGATAATCAGATGAAGCAGTGTATGTCGGAGGCAACAATCGAGCAATATAACATGAACCTGAAAAGTCAGCAGGCAACCATGTATACGCTCTGTCTTGACAGATGAAATAGGTACCCCTAGCAGTAAGAAAGGCAGGGGAGGAGTTAGACGGAAACACGTAAGTCTCAACGCACTCACTCCTCCCTAGCTGAGCTCTCGGATTTCTCCCATTTCCTTGCAAACAGACCTGACCTCGGTGAGGCACGACCCAGATTGGAGTTGAGCTTTTACGCTTGCTTTCTCCCAAACTAAGGCGATACTCTGAAGAATTCCAACTCAAATATACTCGTAATTCATTTCTAGGGTAAGATGGAGTATTATTGACATCCTTGATCATGTCAATAATTCCCTGGACTAAAGCTTTGTTGGCAGAGTTATATTTAGTGGAACGTGGTGGACGCGGAGGATAGGTTCCAAGGGCATAAGCAAAAATGGTCTCAAGCGCCTGAAATGATCCATTATAGATAAAAGGCAACACCAGATAGGGAATGCCTTTATCCATAGTGTGGGGTATCAAGCCACACACCCAGCAGTCTGTAGTGTTAACTACCAGTTGGTGTTGGTGCAAGAGCTGTACGAAAGTGTTATTGATGAATTCTGAGCGTCAAGCTTGCTCATGTTCAGGAAACGAGTGAAAAGAGTGCATAGAAGAAGCAGTAGAAGTAGCAGGATCAAGGGGAGGTACTGTAGTTACTGGCATAAAAATCAAATTCACACCAAAGACGATTCCACCCACCAACATTATCAAAACAATTAAAAATGTAATAGCACATTGCATCAGAAAACATTTGCTGTGAAGAATTCTGTAAAGTCTGTTTCTGCGAACATAAATCACATTTTCTCGTTGCAGCGCAGGAAGCTCCATCTTCTACAATCCGCTCGCGACCACTGATGATGTGTGCGTAGATGAAAATGCCTCTATCAGCCCTGGGAGTTCCCAGAACTAACAGAAAGATCGACCTTGTGTCTGACCCCCGCAGATTCAACTAGGCACACAGCCACGACCCTACGGCTACCCAGACGGCAAGGCAATTTAAAACCATAAAACAATAGCAAACTTCCTGGCTGAGGGCAAAAGTGTCAAAAATTCAAATATCACAATAGGCAGTTTCCTGCTTTATTTGTCCATATTACGAGACCGTAAATTGTATCTCAGTTTTGCAGGAGCTGTTTGATCTGGAAACAATGTATTTTCAGCAGAGGTTGCAATGTTCAAGTTCACAGATGGCAAAGTTTCTTCTGATGCAGAGGGTAAGTGTTCAGGAGTCAAAGAAGTAGTTTCAGGAGGAGAGCCAGAGTTCGATGTGTCAGTTACCAATTCGGCATCGCTGAAAGGGATAAACTTGGGTGTCCGTTCAAACTCAGAGGCACCAATTCCCTTCTTCACCCAGTTATCATAAGGAAGCGGCAGGGGCACACGTTTGACGTGCGTCGTGTGAATCCAGTTCTTGCGGCCGACCACACGAATAGCAGTTCTCGTCGCTAGCAGCACTTGATAGGGGCCGACAAATCTGGGCTGAAGGTTTTTCGTCCTGGCAAAGTTGCGCACCACAACGTGGTCTCCTGGTTTCAGCTGATGACCTGGACTCTCCGGTGGCTTTGGCAATGCATCGAAAACCTGTTGATGAATAAGACTCAATTTAGCAGTCAAGTCGTAAAGGTAGTCAATCAACATTGGATATTCCAGCTGTCTGAACTCTTTTGGCCTAGGTACCCCCCAAATATTGGCAGGACGACCAAATACAATCTCATAAGGGCTAAGCCCCACTCGAGAATGTACAGTCGCTCTAGTAGATAACAAAGCCAAGGGTAGTGCATCTGGCCAGGATAAGCCCGTGGATGCCTGTATTTTAGCGAGTTTTAGTTTGAGGGTGCCATTGTAACCCTCAACTAAACCAGCAGACTGGGGATGGTTTCCACTGTGAAATTTTTGCTTAATTCCTAAACCGGCACACACACTCTGCATAACTTTCCCTACAAACTCACTTCCGTTATCTGACCATACAATCCGTTGCATTCCATACCTAGGGAAATATTCCTTGAGAAGTATTTTGGCAGTAGATAAGGCAGTATTGTTATTCAGTGGATATGCTTTGATCCATCTGGAGAAAGCACAAACTACCACCAGGACGTATTTTAGGTTATTGCAACGATCCATGTGAATAAAATCTAGCTGAATCACTTCAAAGGGGCAGAAAGGAGGAGCGTAGTGGCCAGCAGGTGTTGGGACTCCCTTGCCAGGATTATGCATCAGGCATACCATACAATTTTTCACCACTCTCTCTGCACACTTACTAATCCCATCATTCTTCCAGACTGGAGCTAACATCTTACAAATCCCTTTAGAACTAATGTGTGCTGCTCCATGTGCCATCGTCACCACTGCAAGCACGTACGCATCAGGCAACATCCAACGCTGCTGTTCTGACAAATCAATCCAACATCCACTCAAGTCCAATTTACCCGTACTCTCTTTCCATGCAAGCTTTTCCTCCTCAGTCGCTTCTTTCTGAATTTCTTTCACACTTTCCACTGTGTCGTCACACATTCCAGACTCAGAAATCCATCTTGCAGACGTTGCAACATACATTCCACTCATCATATTTCTAGCTGTCTGTTTAGCGGTCTCATCAGCAAAAGCATTCCCCCGACCAACATCATCCGTGATTGCTTTATGAGCACTGTATTTCACAATCGCAACTTCAGTCGGCAAGGTTAGAGATTCCAACAAGTCATTAACTAGCTGACCATGTTGAATCTTAGTCCCATGGGACGTAATGAAACCTCTTTCTTTCCACAAACGGCCAAAACTATGGGCCACGCCAAACGCGTACTGACTATCTGTGAACACATTCACTCTCTTTCCCTTTGCTAAAACACACGCTCTTGTTAGAGCGATTAATTCTGCAGCTTGGGCAGAATTCTGACTCACTCTTGCAGTCTCCACAATCGTCCTCAAAGTCGTTACTGCGTAAGCAGCAGTCACATCACCATTCTCCAATTTAAAACATGACCCATCAACATACAACGTGCCATCTGGTTCTGACAACGGAGTGTCTTTTAAATCAATTCGTCCTTTTGTCTCCTCCTCGGTTCTGAAACAGCAATCATGGGGTTCGGAATCACTCGACTCTTGATTAGTCGGCAACAATGTTGCTGGATTCAATACATTGCATCTTTTGATTTGAATATGACTAGCTAACAATGTCAGCTCATAGCCTGATAATCTAGCACTAGTAAGGTGTTGCGTCTTGGTTCGATTCATGAGTGTATCCACTGCATGAGGAACCATAACCACTAGCATGTTGTTCATCACCAAACCAGCAGATTGTCGAATGGAAGCCGCAGCTGCCGCTGTAGCTCTCAAACAACTAGGTAATGCTCTAGCTACCGGGTCTAATGTTGATGAAAAATACGCGGAAGGGCGTTGTTTATCACCAAATCTCTGTGTCAGAACACTCAACGCGCAGCCTTCTCTCTCGTGAACATAGAGCGTGAATGGCTTAGTGTAATCGGGTGTACCCAATACAGGAGCTGAACATAGTGCATTTCATAGTTCAGAAAAACTCTTCTGACATTCAGCAGACCATGGCACCGGACTCGGAACACCTTTCCCAGTCAAAGCTACCAATGGTTTTGCCAAAAGAGAAAAATTTGGGATCCACTGCCTACAGTACGAGGTAATACCTAAAAAGGCACGTACTTCTCTCTGTGTGCGGGGAACACTCATCTGCGTAATTGCTTTTATTCTCTCTGGGGTCAACTTTCTTCCCTCCTTTGACAAGAGATGACCTAGGTAGGTCACTTCTTGGCAGCAGTATTGCATTTTTGAAGGTGACACCTTATGATTCAAATTAGACAAATGATGCAATAACGAAATTGTAGCTGCTTTGCAAGTTTCCTTGTCATCGGCAGCCACCAGAAGATCATCTACATATTGCACTAAGGCAGAACCAGGAGGAAGTACAAAGGAATCTAACTGACTTTTTAATGCCTGACTGTAAATGGACGGACTCTCACAATAGCCTTGTGGAGCACGTTTAAACCTGAAGCTTCGACCTCCTAGAGAGAAGCCGAAAATATCTCTGCTTTCTTCGGCTATCGGAATGCTGAAAAAGGCATTCTTCAGGTCGATAACTGAAAACCATGTGGCTGTAGCAGGAATCAGCGTTAACAATGCAGTGATGTCTGGAACCACAGGAAACTGCGGAACCACAATTTTATTAACCTCTCGGAGATCGATAACAAACCTATAAACTGGAGGCTTTGAAGGATCAGTACGTTTCAAAATCGGTAATACAGGACTGTTACAGACATTTCCTCTAGTTTCTTCAACCACACCTTTCTTAATCAAATCTTGCACAATCAATAAAAGTGCACGTTCACCTTCACTAGAAATCTTGTATTGAGGAATTCGTGGAAATTTGACATTTGCTTTCAAAGTGACTACATATGGTGGAATTTCCAAAAGGCCTACATCATTAGGACCAGTCGCCCAAAGAGTATTAGGGAGTGAACGCAGCTCTGGCGGGAGTGCATCCATTGACAAGTACATCGGAGAGGTGATTCGTTTACCCAACGTAAGTTGCACTCCTGACGGAGAACAGTACAATGTCGCATATAGGCGTTTTAACAAGTCTAAACCAAGCAGATTTTCATTACAACCTGTCGTCAAAATCAGGGGTGCCTTCAATTGACACGGTCCAACAGAAATAGACAAAGGACCAGATACGGGGTTGTAAACAGGGGCGCCTGAAAAACCTACAGAAACATTTGTTAAGCCGGACAAAGGTGCGCCAGGGAGTTTCGCATGAATGATAGAACTTTTTGCGGCACCAGTATCCAACAGAAACGGTTCGACTACACCTGATGTTGCTACTGCGACATAAGGCCCACTCTGATCCACTGGAACTGATACTACTCCCTCTCTCTGTCCATGGCTGTCCTAGTACCCACTCTGTTGAAGTCCCTCATCTACTTCACAATAATCCTCAACATGATACTGTTGAGATCTATTTTGTTGGGCAGACTGACCATTTCGTTGATCAAAGTGATTAGAAGGGCGATCATTCGTTTGTGGAGGCATAGCACCTCGTCCTCGACCTCTAGAATTTTGCATAGAACCACCACGACCTCTTTGAGCTGCTGCAGCATTATTTTGCGCTAAGATCGGACAGTCATTTTTATAATGACCCTCTTTCTTACAGTAGGCACACTGGTTCCACTGATATTGAGGCCTCGGTGAACTATAATCTGTCCTTTGATATGACCCTTGCTGTGTATTAGTTTGATTCATGCGAGGCGGATATGCCTGTTGCAAAAGAACTTTAGTTTTTAAATCTTTCGTTTTCTTATCTGGTTTCTCTTTCTCCTCTTTATCCCTATTTTCATAATACTGTGCAGTTGCAAGTATTTGCGCAGTTGTAGAGACAGCCCACGCACTCTCGGAATCTTTCAATTTATTGCAGAGCTCTGGTAGCAAATTGTGTACAAACTTATCGACAAACAATCTCTGTCCTCCTTCTGTGCTCATATCCTGACCACTGTGATCAACAAAAGTCTCTTCGAACCTTGTGAAAAAGTCGGAGACACTTTCGTCTTTCTTCTGCCTGCATGCGGACAACTTGTCCCAGTTAACACGCAATGCTGGCATCAGAGTCTTCATTAATTCAATTATCCTACCTGGATGATTAGCAATTAGAGGTTCGGGTTTGGAACCACCTATTTGCTGACCATCCGCCGCTATGATAGCTGCCCAATCACCACCTAGGGCAACTGGATGATTCTCTTTACGTATCTTAGCCCAAATTGGTTGCGGAACTACATTCCCAAATAACATGTCAATGTCCGCTAGATTCATCACACAAGCCTCAACTGTCTGCGCTAACTCCTTATAGTATCCAGCAGGATTCTTACGCGGATCTGGTAAGGCCTGCTTCACTGCTAACACTTCGGCTCGCTTCCACGGAATGTGTATCCACACTCTCTGGAATTGCGCCGGAGCGGCTGCAATACCACGGTTCACATCAGCTGGCACAGCTTCACGCCAAATTGGTGGAACCTCCCTCATTGGATATTGGCGATTCTGCTTCGTACTCTGTCTTTCTAAATCTCTCGGTGAACGAAGAGATGGATCATTCCTATAACTTAAAATCAGTTCCATCGCTTCTTTTATATTTTGACCTACTATCATACCTGCAGCAAACTCTTTCTGAACCTTAATTAAGTCTTCTAAATTTGATTCAGAGTCATCTTCTTCTAGTTCCTCACGTAAAAGAGAGCACATCTCGTCGAACGCATATCGTTGCGTTGGTTCATTCCACTGCATAAATGTATCTAGTACATCTCTCGTACTATATCTCCTACTCTTCGAAATCCATCTGAGAGCCGTGGAATCTAAGATTCCCCGTTCCTCAGTACTTGGAAGCTGACTACGTCTCTGTACAGACTCAGAGGCAGGAGTCTTAATCAAAGTTTTATAGAAGGGAGACAGAATATTAGAGACAGAATCAGTGATTCTTCGACGAACAGAAAGCGGAGTCATAATACTAGCAGATGTAGAAAACACAGTAGCAGTAGGAACATGTGCGTGCGTGCATGATGCTGTTACGCATGTTGCGTAAAGTTCTGCCCCTTCTCCCCGCCCAGGCCAGGCCAGAGGTAGTTCGCAGTACTATCTTAAGTCGCTTAGATTACTGCAATGCGCTGCTTCTGGAGGCCCCAAAAAACCTGGTGGGGAAGTTACAACGGGTGCAGAACATGGCGGCCAAGCTGGCTCTCTCGCGGGCTAGATCTAGCTCTTCCACTCTGGCTTTAAGAGACCTGCACTGGCTCCCGGTGCATTTGCGAGTGATGTATAAGGCCGCGTGTTTGGTGTTCAAGGCTGTACACCAACAGGGCCCAATACCACTTCGCGACATGTTTGCTTGGTATGCTGCTTCGCGGCCCCTCCGCTCATCCTCAGCCAGCTTGTTGGTGGTCCCGAGGTTCCAGAGAGTCAGGATGGGTGGCCGCTCATTTAGCGTGGCGGCGGCCAGACTATGGAACTCCCTTCCTCTCTCTCTGAGAAGCCATAAGGATTACCTACCATTTAGGAAAGCGCTGAAAACGCATTTGTTCCCGAAAATTGTTTGAGCAGTGAGTTGTGTGTCTGCCGAAGTTCAAAGCGCCAAGATGCCCTCTGGGTGATAGGTCGCGCTTAATAAGTACACAAAATAAATAAATAAATAAATAAATAAATAAATAAATAAACAGATAGACCAGGAACAGTAGGAGTATCAGGTAAGGTAGCTTGTGAAACAGTAGGTATAAGTGATACAGGTATAGGCAAAGAAGCCGGCAACCCAGGAAGAGGGGGTGCCGAAGGAACATTCACATTGACCACAGGAGGTACAGGAGCTTGATTCAGGGGAGCAGGAGCAGGAATACCAGGTTGACCAGCAACCGGCAATTGAACATTCGGTAAGGGCGGAGCCGTAGCACCCTGTGCATACGGTGGAGGTGACTGTAACAAGTAAGACAACAGAGGATCGCTTTCGGGGTCCTCTACTATCTTAGCCGTACTTGATGGCAAAGCAGGATAGCACTTGTCGATCGCTAAATTACGCTCTCTAGTAGCCACTTCTATTGCCTTCTCAGACTCGTTGACTTGCAGCTATTTAGCAGCTTGCTCTAAAGTCAACTCTTGCTCTTTCTGTTCTTTCTTTAACCTTTTAATTTCTCTCTGTTTAGATTCTTTTCGCCAATAACGGAAAGAATCAAACATTGCCGGCCGGGCTTTCTTCTTAAACAATTTCGCTTCTAAATTGTCAAGGATTTCGGGTTCAAAACTACCATGCAGTGGCCAACTAAGGACACCGTCTTTTTCCGTATAGCGGACCCACACCTCATTATAAGATATAGGACCCACTCCAAACTTACAGTACAGATCATAAAGAGGAGTTCCAATCGGAGGAACCAGACATGAGTCCTCCAACTGGGAATCACTGTTGCAACCAAAACACGACAACATACAATTTTTCCGACTTATCATTTTGTAATCCGGAACACAGAACGAACAAAAACACAAACAGAAATGTGCACTCGAACCGAGAACTTAGGCCTACCAAAGCGAACCAATGTATCGATACCCAAACTAAACCAAAAGATTATCGTAACCAGAACAACCAGCGATAATCTTACGAAACCAAACCAAACCAAGAACTAAAAGGATTTTAACAACCCTTACGAAGTAACCAACTAACAACCACTAAATACTTAACTGAGGCACTGAAGACGTCACCAAGGAGAAACCCGTCTCGTCTCGCCGTACTAAGGACTGCACCTCGGGTCCAAGACAGAGCGACGGTCAAGGCAACGGACCACTGCAGCCGTCTTGAACGGGAACCCTCGTGGAAGAGAACTTCGGGCCACTTTTGCGATATGCCGGGATCGATGAAGTGGGGCGCCTCCCTCAGGAATCTTCACACGAAGCTTCTCGAACTCTTCAGGCTTTTGGACCGGTACCGAATGACGTCGCCCCACGGTGGGCGCCAATTGGAGTTCTGGACTTTTTGGTTCCGTCCAGAGGTGTCAGGGATAACACACGAAGACCCCGGAGTTCTACCTGTCTTGGTGCACAAATAAACAGAAACACGGGCTTCTCGATGGTGGCGTCAAAGACCAAAGGTTTATTACTGCAGGGACACAGAAGTCACAGAAACTACACACGGGCAGTGTCTAGGAGCCTGTTCGATTTGTACAAGAAGGGTTGCTCCTTATATACTAAATATTGGCCTTGCGGCAAATTCTTCACATGTTAGTACATTCCCAAAACCTTTGTGTCCTAAACAATAAATATTTGGCGTTGCACAGGAATCGTCGATAACATCTGATGTCAAACATTACGAAGAGGGGTTCCCACTATTCCATCACAATCCCATGTCAACATTTCATTCAAGAGCCGGACCGCCTCATCGTAAATTTCGTTACCTCCCCCTAATAAAGGCCCAGAAGGAGAGGAGCAGAGCCAGGTGCAGATGATAGAAAAGCAGGATAAGAGATGTTTGTGGGTCGTAAATGGGCAAGGCTACCAGCTTCGGCCGCCTAATCATGATCCGGCCAACGAACACGAGAACCAGTATAGCAGGACTGGCCTCAGGCAGAGGAGGCAGCCTTTGTCGAGTCATGCAGCCACAGCGTGTTCTGTTCTAAGGTGCACGTGTCACTAGAGAGGTGAATCTCCGGCTAAGCCTACGTGTCCTTAATCGAAATGAAGTAATCAGAGGTCATTGCGTGTCCATTGTCTATGTGAGGGCAAGAAACACAAAATGGCTGCCATGATCTAAGATGGATGCCATGGGTAGATCAGAAATGTGTTTGTTACAGGAGTACTCTTGCTCGTAGCATAGCGAAAACACCAGGATATGCTAAATGGATCATTTGCGGTTCACTGATACCAAAATTATGTATTTACGACAATGTTGAAAACACGGGTTCAAATCGTCACGGAACCTCAAACTTTTGGTGTCTAATTTATGAGAACTGTTATTTCAGATGATGATATGAGTGTAGAGAGCATACAAATTCAGTATCTTTCTCGGGGGGCCCTTAAAGTGTCTGTACCAAAATGCTGTAGCCGTACGATGCTTTAAAGAGGTATGCAACTAGCCCTGCCATCTGGGGCCCCTTTTTGTCCAGCTCCAGGCACAAGACTATTGGGAGGAGGGGGGAGCTAGCCATGATGGGTACTCAGTTCAAGACCAAGCTCGTAATCTTTGTTGCAGTTGCCTTAATCATTGGACACACTGTTGTTTTGACTGGATGTACCGTTCCCAAATACTCCAAAAACTACACTTCTTGCTCATTTTCCTTTGATTATCTAGTTTGTAAACCCTTAGTACGGAGTTTAACCACTCATTGTATGCAGGTGTTGTAGCTCTTACCCAGTTAATACATATCTCCCTTCTGGCTAACAGTATTAGTAGGAAGAAGAGACCCTGACCAGTTGCCGTGAGCGTGAGGGGTAGGTGTTCCGCCAATCCAGCAGCTGTACTAAGGTTCATCCATCAGACAGCGTTGGCCTCACGGGAGCATGCTGCGAGGCCCATGTCGATTTCCCTTAGGGTCGCCTAACTAGAGCAGGACCCCGTTGCCCTCTTTTACTCCGACCCAGAGAGGTTGTATTTGCTTTTTACTACATGAATGAGCACCAATTTCCCTTTTTTCTTCTAGTGTAGTACTTTGTTGAGGTCCTGACGAATCGCCGGTTGGCGAGAAACATATTGACCACACCAGGGGGCTGAGTTAGTGTTCTGTATACCCATACGGATTCTCGCTCCCCCCTCACCCCTTTTAATCAGGGAATCAGCCACGTCAATAAAAGTCATTGTGGACTGATTACCGTTTTTAACACTCACTCACTTTTGCACCGACTACACTTTCCTCCATCCTCACTCACACCCACCATCGGCAAGGAACAAAAGAACCCCGCCAAAAGAGTGCCCTTTGGGACTCCGTCAGACATTGCAGTGCCGGTCTGTCAAGGGGCAGTGAGTCGATGATGATACTGGACACCCTTCAGTTAGGGTGTGTTTCACACCTAATGCTCTGGGTGTGTGAGGCTCTCTAAGTTCCGATAAGGGAACCCTTCTAGTCCCTTGACGTGTGACATCAACTTTCTTCTCCACTCTGTAGCACCCTCCCCGGGGAACTTTGTACTCTGCAGTAAGCTGTAGGAAGAAGATGCTCTCATGATCTTTATTCACTATGGAATAGCTTGTATTATGGTTGATACCAAAAATAACTGCTTCCATGCTTACCTCTATCGGCTGTTCCAGCATGTCTGCGATAGTCTTACCCGTTTGTTCCCAGAAATCCTTCAATTCTATGCAGTCCCGGAACATATGCAGGTCATCTGCTTTCTCTTCGCCGCATTTGGGACATTTTTTTATCTTATTGCTGTTGATCTTTGTCTATCTTTTTGGTGTCCAGTACGCTCTGTGCATTGTAAATAGGCGATTTTTCTTCAAAGGGGCAGATTTTACCCAAGGATTGCCATTGAGGTTTGCCAGTACTGGGAGATGTCTATCCGTAGCAAGGCTTTTCCCCAAATTTCTTTTGGAGCATTATATTCTGTTTCTCCAGCTCCTATAAGGGCCCAGTACCAAAATTATATCTCCTTCTTGAAAGGTTCCGTGTTCAGTAACTTGTGTTCGATTATATCATCCCCGTGTAAGTTGTTCTTTATGTCCTTTATCAAGCTGAAAAGCTGGTAGTATTTAAACTTTGTTAATGACCCCTGCGTTTTTTCGTTGAGGATCTCCCATTCTATTATTCTGTTGTTCTTTATTAACTGTCCCCAGTAGTTTAGATCTCCTTCTGTTAAGGGGATCACTAGTCTGTCTTTCAGACACTCAGGGGTTCCTGGGGAGTCCCAGATTGTTGCGTATTTGCTGTAGTAGGGGATTTTAAAAATCCTTCTTAATACATACCAAGTTTTTGCGGCTGATTTCAATGTCTTTAATCTAATCTTTTTGAAATACTTGGTATGCCCAAATTTATAAAGGAAATGGTCTCTATCCTGACTTATTAGGGCCTTAAGGTACATAGGCCAAGCCTCCCGTTTACCCAAGAGTCTTCTTATGCTCTTGAACTGAAAAGCTCTACAGTACTCCAGGATGTCTGGACTGGCAATTCCTCCCTGTGCCTTATTCCTTCTTAGTTTTTTCAACCTATTCTTACACCTTTGGCTGACCAAATAAAACTGGATATCTCCCCTTGCAGTTTTTTTTATCTGTTCTGTCATAAACTCCAACGGGATAGAACTGAATAGATAGGTGAACTTTGGCAGTATATTCATTTTGATTAAGTTGGATTTCCCTAAGAAGGACAATTGTAGACCTGACCAGGCTTTAAGAAGTTTCCTGATATCTCTGTATACTCTGGAAAAGTTCATACTTGGTATTCCATCTAACTCTTTCGTATACTCTATCCCTAAGTATTTCATTTTTTTCCTCTACTAATGGATTCCCGGAGTTTATTTTCCACTCTAAAAGTTCTGATTTTGCTTGGTTCACTAGATAACCTGAGAGTGTCCCAAACTGTCCTATGATCTCTACTATCTTGGGGAGTGAACTATTCAAGTCACCAGTGAATATCATTAAGTCGTCCGCATACAGTGCAACTTTTTTTCCCAGTCTTGAGGTTTGAAAGGTGTAATTCCCTCTTCTCTTCTCTAGAGGCATGCTAAAGGTTCTATGTAGAAATTAAAAAGGAGTGGAGAAAGGGGGCATCCTTGTCTCGTGCCTCTCTCTATCTTGATATTTTCAGTGAGAGCATCATTAACCAACACTTTAGCTGTGCGGTGTTTATATATATTTATTATTGCACTCTCAAAGCTATCGCCCAGATTGAATTTAACTAAGGTGGCATTCAAAAATGGCCAGCTAACCCTGTTGAACGCTTTTGCAGCGTCGAAGGTTATAACTGTCAGTGGTTTGGAATTGTGAGTTGCAATATCTATGGCGCTGATGAGTTCATGCGATAGTTCATATATTTGTCTGCCCTTGATGAACCCTTTTTGGTTTAGGTGGATCAGGGACCCAGCCACACCCCCTAATCTTTTGGCTAACACCTGTGTGTAGATCTTGTCATCCGAGTTTAAAAGAGAGATGGGTCTGTATGACTCGCATTTAGCCGGGTCCTTTCCTGGCTTTAGTAGAATACTCACTATTGCATCACTCCATAACTCTGGAAGATCTTTTTTCCCTAAGAAGAAGAAGAGCTCTGTCAGGGGGAGTACTAAAGCTTCCCACAGATTTAGGTACAGTGCGTTTGGCAGCGCATCTGGGCCTGCTGCTTTCCCTTTCCTTAGACTTTCTATGCCATCTAAAACTTCCTCTTTGGAGATCTCTTGGTTGAGATATTTTCTCTGCTCAGGTGATGCTTTGGGGAGGTTATTTTATCTAGGAAATCTTGTAAATGGGTTTCAGGGCAAAATGTTTCTTTTGTATACAATTTTTCAAAGAAGCTTGTAAATTCTTACCTGATTTCAGATTCTTCCAAGCAATGCCCAGGTTGGCTTTCCTTCTGTAACCTTGTGACCCCATTTTGGGTTGATTCAGTTTTCGTTTTCCACGCCAAGATTCTCCCACATCCTTCTCCGTATTCATAATGTGAAAGTTTACTGGCCTCCCATCTATCTTTCACTATTGTTTGAAGGAAATCTGCTAGTTCAACCTTTTTTCCTTTCTTTGTTCCCTCTATTATTGCTTTGTCTTGTTTGGCTTTTACTGTTTTAGGCTCTTCATCCAAGATGTCAAGTTCTTTCTCAATTTGGTTAATGAAGCTCTTTTTCTCCTTGTTTTATGCCCTGCAATGCTGATGATTCTTCCTCTGATAAAAGCCTTATAGGTGTCCCAGGCTATTTGTTTTGTTGTGCCTTCTTTATTCGTTTGGAAGAACATTTCTGTCCCGTCTGACAACCTATCCAGGCTCGATGCATCTATGAAGATGCTTCTATCCACTGCCCATCTTCGATTACCAGGGGAGGTTTTTAACTTGAGGCCTTGTTGTACAGCTGAGTGGTCCGAGAAATGTTCTGGTATATGCTCTACCTTCTTTGTACACTCCACCAGGCTTCTGTTGATAAGACAAAAATCTATTCTGGAGGCATGACCTAGACTTTTATTCTTGAGGGTAAATTTGTGATTTTTAGTTTCTTTATCTTTCCATACATCTACAATGCCTAAATCCTTGACGCACATCCCAATCCACTCCCTCATCTTTGGTAGGTTGGGGAAGTTTTTTGCTGGGTAATGTTCTTCTTTGGGGTTTAGTATATTTTTTGGAGTGTTCAGAATCGTCTATGTTGGGGCCGTAATACCCCACTAATGTGTAAGGACTGTTATAAATACTTGCTTTTATGATTAGCCATCTCCCTTTTTTATTTATTTCTGTTTTTTCAATAACTACTTTTAGAGATTTTTTGAAAAAAATTGCCACTCCTTTTACGTTGCACTCTTGACTAGTACATACACAATGATCCACCCATCTTTGGTTTTACAGATCAATGCCCATTCCTCTTTTAATAGATGTGTCTCCTGTAATATTATTATTTCACAGTCAATGTTTTTTAAATATTCCAGAATCTTCAATCTTTGTTTTTTTATCCTTAGCCCATTTGTGTTCCAAGTTAAGATATTAAGACTCTTTTCCTTGGCTTCCTTACCAACCACTAGCATCTATTTTTTTTCCTCCTTTTTTTTCCCTTTGATCCACTATTATCAGTCTGAGGGCCCTCTTCCTCCTCCTGATTCTGCTTTTTAGGACTTCTTTTTTCCCCATTTTGCTCCCCACCCCGTGCTGTACATTTTATTTTATTTTTCAAAGTTTTCTAGTGTGCGATCTTTACATTGTACCTCCCCCCTCCCTGGAGAAGCCATCTTTCTCTTCTTTCTTCTGGGCAGATATTCTGCCCTTTGAGCTCCTTGCCTTCAACATTATTTAAAGCATTTCCATCCATTACCGCTGTGAACCCCCTCTTAAGCCCTGTAGGTCAAGCCTAAAGTCTTAGGAGAAATCCTTCTCTTGTAGTTTAATTTGTTCAATGAGGTCTTCGACCTCCCTCGGGTCTCTCATGTTATGCATCTTGTTGTCCCACATGATTTTCAAAGAGGCTGGGAAACGCACTTGAACTGTAGCTCCAAGTGATCTTAACTGTGGCATGTGCTGGCCCGGTGCCCATTGCCTGTCTTGGCTTATTCTTGATAAGTCTGACATAATTCTGCAGGTCCAATCGTCTCTGGAGAATGAACCAGCTTTTAGGCTTTCACTCAGGATTTTCTTCTTCAGAGAGTATGACATAAAGTTGATCAAAATCTTTCTTGGGTTTTCCTCGATTTCCCCTTTCTGAAAGGATCTCGATGTATCCTCTGGATGTTTCCTACGAGGGTCGCCGATTTGGTCCAGGGTATTTTCTCTTCCAGAAACGAAATCAATAATCCCTTTATATTCTCCCCTTCAATGCCTTCCGGCACATTTAACATTTTGAGATTGTTTCTCCTGGCGTGATTTTCTAGGGATTCCATTCTTTCGCTAATCTCGGGAGCGGAGGGCCCTCCGCTTCTCTGTTCTATGTTCCCTTTCCTGTACCCTGAAGTAGGATCTTTGAGAGGGGGTAATTTTCTGTGGTTGCCCAGACTTGGTATTTTTAAATTTGTACGACTTGCTCTTGGCTGTCCTGATATATGCTTTTTTCTCTGCACTTTTGTCCCTTTTGGTGAAGTATTAGCAATTGACGGGGGTTTCTCCTTAGTAACAATGTGTGTCAAAGTTCCAACGCTCCCTTTGGCCAGCAAGTACCTACTCCTCAGGCTGTAACCTTTTTCCTCATTCGAATCCTCCTCCAGATCTCTTCTGGTAGTGGGAGGATTCCTAATGCCTTCCAGATTCTCTGTTTTGACTGTCTTTTTACTCTTAGGGAGCCCTGAAAGTGCTTTTCATGATGTCACTGCATGATTTTCCCCCCTTTTTGAGCATGATACCATTGGATTTACAATCATGCCAAAACCAGCACCAGAGGCAAACCTAGAGTCAAAGCCCCCTTCACTTACCAGCTTATGGTGCGCTATATTCGCCTTCTGTTCTGAATTTGTTTGCTGTGGTTTAACTACTTCCTTCCCTCCAGACTTGTTGGCTTTGTTGCGCGGCGGGCCGTTCCACCCTCTCTCGCTCTCAGAGATTCCCCCGCCTGTCACCACTCCTCTCTCCCGGAAGGAGACTCTGGACGCAGCTCTCCTGCTGTCGCGACGTGCCTTGATTGCTTCCGCCCACACTCCTGCTGAACGGTGTGATTCTGCTGCTTCGGATTCTGTCTTTCTTCGCTCTCCCCTCCCGGTTTTCTTGCACCAGGATCCAGACTCTGGGGTTGCACTGGGGGCCCATGGATGCCGCTCGAGTGGTGGAGACGGCAGAGACGGTCAATACCACATGGGCAGCAGAAAGCGGAGCGACTGCACAATGTTAGCTGAAAATCAGTCGGTGGGTAAGAGAAAATACACCTTGCTTTCCTTATAGCGCTTCCTCATTATTTATGTCTCCATACAGCCTTGGTAACGCATAGACACTGTTCAGATTGGGCTTCTCTCCTAATGGGGTTCAACTCACAGCTTGAGTGTCATTTTCCGGTTGTTAAAAGTGTCTCAGGCGTGGAGCTCAAGGCCGAACTCCTTAGCCGGCCGCCATCTTCTCCCGAAGTCCGCCACAAATTCAATATCTTTCTAAAAAATACAGGAAGCCCTATAAGATAAATTTGTAATAAGAATTAGCCTTGAAAGGAATGCTAATAAAAATTAGATATACAGTGTCTGTGTGGAATAGAGATACTTACCAGCGTAAAAAAGCCTGCTGTGCTCACAGAAGATAGGTATACGGAGATATGCAGAATGAGAAGTGTGGTAAAGCTCAGATATGAGGTATTAGTGATGATCACCATAGACATATGGTTTGAGTTTGAAGCCTACAAATGAATACAGTGGATGGAAAGTCAAAAGTAAGAACTACATGGGATGCATTTAAGCAAAAAAAAATTGTTACATGTGAGGCTCACAAAAACTATTAAAAACAAATTCAAAGCTAGCAAATATGCCTAGTGCTAGGAATATTTGAGCTAAAATATTGAACATTTAATTGAAACAATGATTGAAGGCATGGAGGCCTTGCTCAAGACTATGATTATTTATTTACAAGTGACATTTGGAGAGTTATGTATTAACATTGGAGTAATTTCTAGGGAATAGTTATTGCTACCAAGAAAAAAGGTCAGATGGCCAGGATAACTTGGATATTGATAGTGATGCTCCAGAAGATGAGCCAGGTGTGTCCAACACCCATGACTCTGCTTCTGAACATGTCGAGGAGGAGCCAGAAGACCCCTTATTAGAAAACTCAAGTTCCCCAGGTAATAGTTCTAGTGACTCAGTGGGAGGCCATAGAGGTAGGACCGCCTTTATTCCTCCTTGGAAGGTACAAAGGATTCAGGGTAGCTCCAGGTCCTCCTCAGTAAATTCAGCCTCTTCTGCCACTTCAACAGGCACCTCCATCTTTAGCAAGTGGGAGGATTCTTTGGAAAGGGAATAACACCTGCCAAAACTTGAGGGAGCCACGCTCAGTATCAAGAAGGACCAGTTGGCGCTAGATAAGAAAATCCTAGAAGTCCATAGGTCCAGGAAGAATTTCAGATTAGAATCCTATGGTGGCAGCACTCGTGCACCTATGGTCAGGGAACACTCCTATGACACTAGGAACTTGAGCAGGATAGTTCTTCCTTACTAGGAGGGGGATGCCACCCATAAATGGATCACTGCTTTAGAGAGGGGCTGCAAAGTTTGGGAGATCCCTCAGGAGCAGGAAGCAGCTATCCCCGTGGCTCTCCTTTGCTAACAAAGGTAGAGAAACTCTTGCCTATACAGGAAGAAGATGCAGACAATTACAAACTCTTGAAGAGTGCCCTGATAGATGGGTTTGGGTTAACCACTGAGCATTACAAGGTCAAGTTTAGGACACTTAGAAGGCACACACTTAAGACTGGGCAGATTTTCTAGATAGTGCTATTAAGGCTTTGGAAGGCTGGGTTCAAGGAAGTAAAGAGCTTGATTATGAAGGACTGTACAGTTTTACTTGTAAGGGACCACATCCTTAATAACTGTTAAAACCAGCAACTGCTCCTGTACCTGGTGAACTCGGATCTGACCTCTTCTCAATAATTGGTAAAGCTGGCAGACAAGTTGGTCTTCACCAGGGTGAACCAAAAGTCTCATGGTGGTGGTGAACAGACGAAGCAAGATTCTGCTAAGGCCCAAGAGAAAGGTGAAAGAAATCTAAAGATAAGAGTCTTCTGAAGGTCCCAACAAATCTTCCTCTGGAGATAGGTCCCGATCCTTTGCCTCCGCTAACAAGAAACCTTGGTGCTATTTGTGTAAGGAAAATGTTGATAGGGCAAAGGATGCCAAGTTCTCTAAGTCTACACCAATACAACTGTGTTCTGGCCTAGTTAGGACACCCACTCAGGCAATATTAGTCTGTGATTGTAGCACTGAGCTTGCCACCCTTATTTTAGGGCCCACTAACTTGGACAAAAACGGACAACAGCCTTTCATCAATGATCAGGCAGCTTTAGGTTATAGGGACACATGTGCCAGTGATACTATGGTGACAGAGAAACATGTGTGTCCTGAGCAGATTCTACTTGGTCAGATTTACCAAGTGACCAATCCTAGCAATGTCAGGACAGACCATTCTATGGTAGTTGTCAAGCTCATCTGGGGAAGGAGAACCTGCCCAAAAAAGTTGTGGTATCCTTAATCCTACATGTGGACTGTCTACTGGCCAATTATTAGGAACCTTCAGCCTGGTCTGTAGTAGAGTTTCGAACTTGTGCAGAAAGTATGGGAATTCCAGCCAGTGCCTTTGTTGTCACTAGGGCCCAGGCCAAGAAGTTAGGCCCTGAGGGAGCTCTGAGTCCTGAAAAAATGGACCAGCCAGCTCCTAAAAGAAGGGACAGGAAAGGTATAGATATATCCTCCTCTCAGACTGCCAGTGAGAATTAGCCTCCTGAGGAAGATAATCTCAGCACCTGTGAAGGAACTGTCCCATATGAGCTTGGACCCGACAAGGCAGAGCTGCTGGGATCAGGAGGAACCTTTCAGGGAAGATTGAGTCTTGAGCAGAATGCATGCCCCTCTATTGAACAACTCAGTCAGCAAGCTGTTGCTGAGGAAGCTGGGAATGTCAGTGAGTCCCACAGGACCTATTGGGAAGATGGGGTCCTGTTTTCGGAAAACAGACACCCTAAGACTGATGCCACCAGGAGGTTGATCATACCTCAGAAGTTCAGGGATTTCCTATTGACCTTGGCACATGACATTCCCTTGCAGAACATCTTGGGCAAAACAAGACTTGGGACATGCTTGTCTCTCACTTTCACTGGTTCTGAATATCTGAAGACACCAAGGTGTTTTGTCCCTCCTGTGTCACCTGCCAAGCCAGTGGTAAGTCCGGTGGCACTACAAAGGCCCCCTTAATCCCACTATCAGTGGTTGGGGTTCCCTTTGAGTGGGTAGGGATAGATATTGCAGGTCCCTTAAACCTTCCAACAGCATCTGGACATAGTTTTATCTTGTCAGACAGCGGTACTAACTTAATCTCTGGCTACATCACTGCTATGTGGAAAGGTTGTGGTATTAACTATAAGTTTACCACACTCTACCACCTACAGGGCAATGGGCTTGTTGAAAGGTTAAAAAAAAGACCCTAAAATGTATGATTATTGAAATCCCAGATAAACTGAGTCTAAAATGGGATGTCTTACTAACTTGCATTCTCTTTGACTCCAGAGAGGTTCCTCAGAAGGGAATGGGCTACATCCCATTTGAACTTTTGTTTGGACATCCAGTTAGGGTTCCTTTATGTCTAGTCAAAGAAGGATGGGAACAGCCTCTCAAGCCTCCTAAATAGGACATTGGAGACTAAGTACTGGGCATGCGTTATTGCATGGCCAAGTACATGAAGAAGCCCAGCAAAACCCTTGAGGCTCTCCAGGAGCTTGGGAAAGCTTGGCATGACCAAAAGTCTGTACTGGCAGTTTAGCAGCCACGACAGAAACTGTGGTTGCTGAAGCCTGAAGCTACAGCAGCTCTCCAAGACAAGTGCAATGGCCCCCACACTATATAGAAAAAGAAAGGTGAGGTCACCTACTTAGTTGGTCTAGGTACTCCAAGAGGTCCTCACAGGGTACTTCATGTGGATTAACTGAAAATGTTTGTTGACTGGGCTGATATGAGCTTGCTCATGGCCACTGATGAGGGACAGAAGGAAGAGAGTAACCCTCTCCCTGCTCTGCTCTCTCAGAACCCAGTTGATGGATCAGTTGAAGGAGTAGTCTTGGTAGACAACCTCACTGTGCAACAGCAAGCTGATTGAAGACAGATTTTCAATCAGTTTCTTGGTCTCTTTTCTCTGACATGCAGTCAAACCACCTGGAATACCCAATAAGTGAAGTGACAGACGGCCTGTGATGAACACAATTTACAGACAGCCAGACCATGTCAGAGTTTGCATCAGGACAGAGGTCCCAAATGTTCTGGAGTTAGGGGGTCATTGAGCCTTCAGATAGCTCTTGGACTAGTCCGGTAGTCCTTTTATCAAACCCTCACACCCGGGTTGGTAAGAGAGAGATGAGGTTTTGTGCTGACTGTAGAGGCCTCACAACAGTCACTAGGACTGATTTCCATCCAATTCAGAGGGCATATGAATTGATTGATACGTTGGCTTTTGCCAAATATTTCCATACATTTGACCTGATTGCTGGTTTTTGGAAAATCAGACTCTATAAGGATGCTAAACCCCCCATGGACATTTTAAACTTATTGCAATGGCTTTTGGGTTGAGAAATATACCTGCCACATTTCAGATTCTGATGAATAAATCCTTAACTGGTCTGGAAGCCTATAGAGCAGCATATCTAGATGATATAACTGTCTTTAGCACTACCTGAGATGATCAGCTGGTCTACCTCAGAAATGTACTTGAGGCCCTGCGGTAGGCAGGCCTCACTATCAAGACCACAAATTGCCAGATAGGGCAGAGTAAGGTTGTTCACTTGGACCACCTAGTAGGTGGAGGCCAAGTTCAACCATTGGAGAACAAAATTCAGACCATCATGGACTGGATTGCTCCCACTACCCAGGCTCAGGTCAGAGCATTCTTGGGGCTGAGTGGGTACTAAAGGAGGTTTGTTCAGGGATATGGATCCATACTGACACCCCTTAATGATCTCACCTTCAAAATGATGCCTAAGAAAGTTCAGTGTACAGTTAGCTGTCAGAACGCATTTCATGCCCTGAAGCAAACCCTGTGCTCTGCTCCAACTCTGCAAATTACTGACTACTCCAAACCAGTCATTGTCCAGACAGATGCTTGTGAGATATGGATAAGTGCAGTGTTATCACAGCTTAATGCAGAGGTCCAGGATCAATTAGTAGCTTATATTAGTAGACAGTTGACACCCAGGAAGAAGTTGAGTGGGAAATTCTTGATGTGGTCTGGACCTTCAAGAAGTTGAGGCCATACCTGTTTGGTACTCACTTCATTGGTTAGACAGACCATAAGCCCCTCTTTTGGCATAAACAGCTGAAGGAGGAAAAAACTATTGAGGTGGTCCATTTTCCTACAAGGGAAGCCCATTAACGCCCCATTAGCTGCAGATTCCTGCCGCTAAAGCAGCAATAACTTTGACGCTGTTCTTGATAATATGTCCCTACCTTTCTTCCTTTGTCCTGGAAGTGTAAACTTCAGGTAGCAGTAGTGGCGAGGACAAGGTGTTAAACAATTTCTGAAGCTTTTGCAGCACAACAAAAGGAAAGGTCGCAATGAAATGAAAAGGGTTCTTGTAAAGCACATGGCTACCCGGGAGTGTCCCAGCGCTGATAATCCAGAGTGAAAGGAACTAGGCGTGGGCGGAAAATCCGTTCCGCTCGCGGATTTTGCGGATTTTCGGGAAATCCGCAATCCGCGAGATTTGCGAATTTCCCGCAAAATCCGCAAATCCGCGAGCAGCGGATTTTGCTCGCACTGCTCGCACTGTTCGCGTGAGTTCGCGCCCCGCGAATAAGTGCAAAATTGCAGAAATACGATCTTAGCAAAACTGAAAGTAACTACTTACCAGGTTCAAAAGTTCAGGCTCATCATTAGTAGCCATTTCCTGGAGTGCTTCCTGAGGGGCCCCTCCAGAGTTCAGTTGCCAGTTGAAACTAGTATGTGACCCTGCTCTGAACCTCAGAATAGTTACACATATGCCACAAAGGTCCTGAATTACAGCTAAGGGAGACAAGCAGGAGCCAGGCTGGAAGTTAAAATCCATTAATCAGCCCCTAATTCATTATTGTCAGTTGGGGCAGGGCAGGTGTTGTAACTAATTTTGCAACAATGAAAGCACTTAGCAAGTGCAAAAGATCACTAATCAGGGCGCACTAAGGAAGCAGGTGCCAGCTAAAAAAATATTCTGTGACACATGAATCAGCCCCAAATTAATTCAGGTCACTTGAGGCAGGGAAGGTGTGCTTTGCTTTGCCGAAAATAATGTACACTGGACAACCAGAGGGTGTGGTGATGAAACAGAGGGTGGCATGGGTGGGCCAGAGGGTGGCATGAGTAGTCAGAGAGTGGCAGTGGTGACAGAGAGTGGCAGTGATGAAGAAGAGTGTCCCAAACAGGCTGGACACGTAGAAACAAAGAGTTCGCGAAACTTGCGACCCGACAGGTAAGTTCGCAATTTGCGAAAGTGTACAAAACCCTCGCGAACTGGCAGAAACACGGGCGAACACAAAAAAAAAAAAATCCGCAAATTCGCGGGAATTCGCGGATTTTGCGGATTGCGAATCCGCAAATCCGCAAAATTCGCGAACGCGAGATCCGCAAAATTCGCTCATGCTTAAAAGGAACCAGAGATTAAGGGAAGTGCCAGGTCTTCAGATACCTACGAAAAGTGAGATGGTTGGGTTCTCTACGGAGGTGAAGTGGGAGAGTGTTCCAAAGCTTGGAGGCACTGTTAGAGAATCAACTGTCTTGATTCTGGGGACTTCAGCTAGGAAAGTGAATCTGAGCGAAGGTTTCTGGAGGCTCTATATGGACGAATCAGAGCTTTGATGATGGGGGGACAATTCCCTTCCAGGGACTTATGGGCAATGCATAGGGGCCTTAAAGTAGACTCTTTCCTGCACTGGGAGCCAGTGCAGGAAGCGAATTGCAGGCTTTGAAGAACAGCGATGGCTAGTGCCAGTAAGCAATTTTGCAGCCGCGCTCTGGACAATCTGAAGTCTCTTAATCACCGCCTTAGGCGACCCTGCAAGTTAAGTGCAGGCCCATTGGCACGTCAAAGCACTAGTGCTTTGACGTGCCAATGGCCCTGTGACTGACAGAAAAGAGAGGAGAAATTATTTTGTTCCCTCCTCACCCCACCCTTGTCCCCTGTGTGCCCCCACTACAAAATCTGAGGGGGTATATGCCCTGGGTCCCCACACTTCCTACGCTCATGCTCCCGGGCTGCAAATGAGGGCAGAAGCCTTGCACCTGCGCCCATGGTGCTCCGCAGCCTCTGAGGGGCCTAACTGGTGAGCGCCTGACCTTCCGGGCTGCATGTTGTCAAAAGCTCGGATGTTTTTGTGCTCCGAAGGAGGAACGCCAAGACATTTATCAGCCATGCATTTAAATGTCTGCGAAACGATGACTGCAAGGCTTCATGTAACAATTCCAGACAGCAATGGTCTTTAAGCAGTGACCTATGCTAGTTAACAATCTGTCAGGACCTGTTCTTTGGCACACGTACTAAGTCACCCGAACTGTGACCTCTTTCTGGCATGTTCGCCATTCCAACAGGCTCAGTACCTATGGTGGTATAATTTAGCATTCTCCTGCCATAACGTTACAACACTCAAAATACAATTATACTCAAATTGGTTAATGAATTACCTACCCAACAAACTCACATCACCCCGAAAATTGCCCTGACCTAACTTCATTGGAATACGTCCCTGCCCCCTCCGCCAGCCTTCTTATCATTTGTTTTAGCAGTTATATATAGCGCCAACTCGACCTGGAGGTATCGTAGCGCTTGACAAGAGCACCCTGTACATTCCACAAGGACACATTCATTTATATAGCCTGCCTTCACTGTGCACATGTGCCATCTGTTCCTTTTAGTTCAAACGATTTCAGTATACCTAACTAACTTTGATCCCGGTTTGCTTCTGTTTATTATTACTGCTGAAAGGTAAACATGCTTTTATGCCTTTCCAGGATACTCAACTACTTCATTGTGGTGCTCCACCTAGTATGGCGGTGACTGGGTAAGGTACATGCCATTATGAGGCATTCTGGCTTTACTAGTTTAATGGTTATACATGCACAAAACATTGATAACATATCACATATAAGAATAGGCTGCAAGATGAGGTCAGACAATGCACCGACTGTAAGTACAAAGTGGGTGTTTACGCACTGCTTGCAGGTTTTCAAAACACATACATAAAAGGCATTCTCACTTCTAATGCCAATAGATCAAACTCTCTCGCAAAAGGTATAACTGTGTGCCCATGATTGGCTATAGGATTATGAGAGGACATTCTGGTTTTAGGTCCTAGGTTTGACTGATGCATTAACTGTTAAGAAGTCACACATATATAGGGGGTTTAGCTGCATCTAGAGGGTTACTTGATATCTGTGACCCTTCCCGGTGCAGAGCAGGAATATCGATGGAGAAATATCGTGGGACATAAATATCACCACAAAAATATTGTGGGGAAGATATATCGACAACAAAAATATAGTTGACAAGAATATCGACTGACAGGTAAGTAATATCGATTACAAAAATATTGATGTAATAAATATCGTTTACAAAAATATAGTTGACAAAAATATCGATTTATTAATAATGTTATGTATTTTAGTGTTTTAATAAGAATTGGTTGTCATTTTATATGTTTTAGAATTTTACTAGTTAATAATTTATTTTAAGATTAATTCTGCGTTTTTAGTTCCGTAGCGGGTTGTGAGCTTATAGGGGAATAGGGTGGGAAGTAATTTAATTATATAAATTTAAATAATAATTTACAGTAGTTAATTTTGTTTTTTAAAATTAGAATTTTGCATTTTTAGTTCTGTTGAGGGTTGTGGGTTTATAGGGGAAAAGCGTGGGAAGTAATTTAATTATATAACATTTATTGAACTATTCATGTGTTACTTGATTAATTAATAATAGTTTAATAATTAGTTGTCAATTAATTTCAATTAGTAATTTGATAATTAATTATATTAAATGTTTAGTTAATTTTTGGTGTGTGTTGTGGTGTTTATATGTGTAAATGTTTTGAAAGGTGGTAAGTAAATAATTTGTTATTAATTAATAAATAATAATAAAATAATTTCCCATAATTAATGAGTAATTATAAAATGTAATTGTGTAAATAATTGTAGGTGTGTGTTGTGGATATTATAGTGTTAAATAATTTGTAATTCATTTTTTTTATTATCTTGGTTAAAAATCATATATTTAATTTTATATATTAATTATGTTAATATTGGAAATTAAATATAAAGCAAATGTTGCTGGTTTTGTTTTTTATTGTTTTGGGATTCAGGTCTTTCCCTACTGTTGCACTCAATGAGTGGGAATAGGATTTTTTACGCCTCCGCTATCCAGCACTTTCCCTCCTGTTGCACTTACTGGAGTGGGAATCGTGATTTTTACCCCTACACTATCCAGCGCTTTCCCTACTGTTACACTCACTGGATTGGAAATAGTAATTGTTACCCCTCCGCTATCCAGCGCTTTCCATACTGTTGCACTCACTGGAGAAGCAATAGTAGTTTTTACCCCCAAGCTAGCCAGCGCTTTGCCTACTGTTGCACTCACTAGAATGAGAATAGTAATTTTTACCCCTACGCTATCCAATTCTTTCCCTACTGTTGCACTCACTGGAGTCGGAATAGTAATTTTTACCCCTCTGCTATCCAGCGCTTTCCCTACTGTAACACTCACTGGAGTGGGAATAGTAAATTTTACCCCTCCGCTATCCAGCGATTTCCCTACTGTTGCACTCATTGGAGAGGGAATAGTATTTTTACCCCTACTCTATCCAGTGCCTTCCCTACTGTTGCACTCACTGGAGTAGGAATAGTAATTATTACCCCTCCGCTATCCAGCGGTTTCCCTACTTTTTCACTCACTGGAGTGGGAATAGTAGTTTTTACCCCTTCGCTATCCAAAGTTTTAACTACTATTGTTATTATTTTGTTATTAAATGTATGTATTGTTTTTTAATATAGTTTAATGTGTTAATTAAATATATATTTTTTTATTTGAAATAATCTATATATGTGTTCATTTCATTTTAATATAATTAAAAAAGTGCATAAATTCAATAAAGATAATAGTTAATAAAATGTATTTAAGTAAATATATGTATATGTTCAAATGTTTGTGTTTATATTTATTACATTTGATATAATTAGTTAATATATATATTACTTTTAATTAATGTTATTAATAATATTAATATTATTTAATTAATTTAATTAAGTTATGTTATTTTTTAAAGTCGATGTTTTGTACATCTGTATTTTTTACATCGATATTTTTGAGTCGATATTATTGTACTTACCTGTTTAAGTATAGGGAGTCGATATTTTTGTAAATGCTATTTTTATAGCGATATTTTTTTCATCTATATTTTTCACATTGATATTTAATCATGGAACCGTGAAACCCATGATGCTTGCAATGACATTTTGGGGTGGTGCTAATAGTTTTCTCACCTGCTATTTTTTACAATTTGGTAATTTTGTATGTAGTATTTAGTTATGCGTGTAATAAAGTACATTATCCATGATAAAGAAAAGTTAAATGCAGAGCGCTGATGAAAATTAATTCATTTTTTTTATCTTGCCCTGCTGAGTTTTCTGTCTCTTTTCCACTGCACTTTTCTGGTTAAGGCTTGAACAGCCCAGATTTCTCACAGCCGCTCTTGCTGTGGCTCCCTCCATCCTCCACCCGATCTGGACACCTTTGAAATGAGATGCAGCTGTCGTTCTTTATTGTAGCTACAATACCGTCTACTGATTCTTCAGTTTCCTTATAGGAATGTAGTTGTTTTAGGGGTTGATGCACATTTTTTACTTGTAAGGCGGCAGGGATTCTGGACTGGAACATGTAACAGCTAAAACTAGGCAGCTTTCTAATAAAAGTTTGTTGTTGTAAAAAGATTAATATATTGGCATTGGGGTGGGAGACAGAGGCTCCATAGTTCCTCCTGAGCCAGGCCTTGAATCAACTTAAATGATGGTAATAAATGTGTGTTGCTCAATGAAAATGATAAGCTTCTTTGGAAATGTCTCTACTAAATCATTAACCATATCTGAGTGAGAGACCTCCATGGAAGTGGTTCAAACTGCATTTTAGATGTTCCCAGGTAACTCTGAAGGACGTCCCACAGACACCCCTGTTAAGAGCAGATGTTCTGCTGTTGCAATGTCTGTAGCATGAGTCAGGATGGCTGTGTTGGTGCAACCTTGCTGAAGGATAGTTCCATGCAGATAAAAGATGCTCACTAGAAGCTGCTAGCAGTGCTCTGTCACAAAACTCTCTAGTGTTCAGGACATTCTAAGCGTTCAAGACAGGAATGGCATGCTGGGCATAGTGCCTCCTGCTAAACCAGGATAAACACATGGAAGGGCTTTGGGATTTACATGTCAGGCTGGGATGAAGAAGGTTTGCAAGTGCACCCTTCAAGCAGTCCAGTGTTCACCATTCCCATAGTCTGGCACACCCTCAAAGAGCTTGACACAAACCGACTAACACATCCTCTTTACCACACGTCATGAACCCTGAGCAATGCTTCTAAGAACCCAGTGTCATGTATAACATTATTTCATTTAGTAACACTCAATAGCTGTAATGTTAAAACTACAATGAGAATTCACAGAATGCTATACACTGCTGGGTAATACTATTTGGGCAATTTCAGTATGGCTGGAATTGACATACACATACACAGCATCAAAGTTTTTGGCACTTAAGAGTGATAACCACACACACACTTGCGTACTGTATCTTCACACTAATAACATCTCCAGAAACACTCACCTACTTAGCCAGAAAAAGACAACCTGCATCCCGCAATGCCCACCTACTCCTGCACTTCCCTATATTAAATAATGCGTCATCCTTAAATTTGATCACACTTCTATTGACGTTTACCCTCTTCCACCCTCCCACTCAGCGAACCTCTATCTTCTACAGCCCTGGGCTCCTTCAGCATCACTCCCTTACATTCTTCTACTCCATACGTAACTCGACTAAGTCTAATGTATTCTCTGATTTTCCTTGTATTACTCCAGAGTACCAGAATAATCAAAAAAGTGTCAAAGGATGGGGACTGTTTTTCTCACCTTCGCGCCACTCAAATTCACCATATTTACCAGGTGTTCCATTCATCCAGCTAGAAGCTTGGCTCCGCCTCTTCTGATGGCCCAGCCTCCCAGATGAGTGCATAAAATCCTGAGTAGTACCTTGGATTGAGGCGCACGTTTAGAGCACAATTTACGTACACTCGCAGGAGCCCATATGCTAAAATTCCATCAAACACTATGGTATGCATGATAGAGGACACGCATAACACACTTTTTATCGAACCAACTGGGTTTAAGACAGGCAAATGATTCCCCTTTTCTTTTATGTCAACAGCAAATAAATACATATAGCAGCGGTAATGGCATCCAGAAAAAGAGTCATCAAAGAATTATGTTGAAAAAAGCTTGCCAATGAGAGCAGGTATGACCACAATGTATAAATGATGAACAAGCACATCGATTGCCCAATCCAATAGGCAGACCAGACACATGAATCTGTCCCCTCTTTATGTCCACAGCAGAGACACCAGCACCAAGATTGAGAGCTACAGCAGAGCCTTACTGCCTATAGTTAATAAACTGCAGCAGGTAAAGCACAAGGCTGTTGTTGAAAATCTAAGTTTTAAAAGGATACACACAATTCCAATTGTCCTTTCAATGTACTTCACCTGCAGCGTCCTACAAAACGAAAATAGTTCAGCCGTGAGGAAGACCTTCTTTTAATCCTCCCAGTCCAAACACGAAGATCGAAACGCGTTGGCACACCCTTCACTCACCTCCCTACCTCACAAGGCCAAGAGTATCGCTTTATCCAAAGCAAAGACAATGTTAGGAACTGAAATGTTTAACCAATTAACAGTGGTGTAAACAAAGACAAGCCATTTAAAAGTTTTCCCTGACCTATACCCCACTTTCTTGGACCATGCATAGATACAGTATCGAGGACAAGTAGGCAATATCCTGATACATGTGTATAATGTTGTAGGACCCATTGATTTTTCAGACGTATTATTATTGTATCAATGTTTTTGATTCAGGCACTGTATATAGCTATTGCACCCTCTTCTTTTGATGTATGAAGATGTAAAATATTAATGCATCTAGCTTGATTGAGACATATATATCAAAAACAAAAGAAAAGTGAAATAGCTATGAAGTAAAAATCTATTTCTAATGAATGTTTGAATTGTAAATTGATTACTTCACAATTTGATCAACTTTTCGATTGCTTGTTGACCCACCTAATAGAATGGTTACAGGGAATCTAGTGCATTAGTTGAACTGCGAAGTAGGGACGAGGTTCTCCCCTGAATTTATGGTCTTAAAGGCATTTTGCTACATTTAATGTTTATTAGATTCCAGCCTCTAGATTCCATAATTGAATCAATCCCCGTGTTCTAAAAACTCTTTCTTACAGAGGCATTTCTAAAACATTAGTGTTTAATCCAACTTTACCAGCAAAGACAATTTATCATTACCATTCCAAAGATATGGAACATGATGCAGCTACTCCTTTCTAATCAGGAATTACAACTTAAATGTATTTTGGGGAATTCCCAATGTTAGTCTATGAGAGGTGTAGGCCTCAAAGCAAAATATTTTTACTGTTTGTCAGCACCAGTGTGTAAAAAGTGAGCTGTTTTAGGGGCTCACTGGTGCAGGGGTTCACCTATATCTGTCTACTGGTACTTAAACCAACATATAGAAATTGGCACTGAAGCTGGAATATCAAATAGCAAGTTTACTAATCACTTATGAGTGGCACTACATCGATACAACACCCTCGGGCACTGTATTAGGTTGTCCAAGGAATATAGAAACCAAGGGCCTTTTATACCCTATTTACCGCTGAATATGCATGGGGACTCAAAGAGGAGGTACAGGCATATACAGGAATAGTTATTGACTAACATGGGCAGACAGAAATTGCTTGTTCATCAAAGTGGGAGGGGAAATAATACTGCTTACTTCAGTTGAAATAGCCTGACAGTTACATTCTAAAACAGGTGCATTCTAGCAGCTGCAGGCCTTTCTGAGCATGCGCAGTCCTCTGGCTCAGTACTGAAGGAGTTAACTACAGTTGATGACTCAAGCGAAATAGAAAGGCAAGCAACAGTGAAGATGGCAGAATCACATGGCTAACACATGACTAATGCAAATGGATGCCACAAACAAAATGGCTTAAGCTCATGCTAATAGTAATTACAGTGATTTCCACACCAGGACATGCGCAGTGCTCTGGCTGAATACTGAAGGAGTTAACATCTGTTGCTGACGCAAGAAACAGTGAAGATGGCAGAATCACATGGCTGATGCAAATGGATGCCATAAACAAAATGGCTTCAGCTTATGCTAACGGTAATTTCTGCAATTTCCTTAGACAGTCCTTTTAGCATTAGCTGAAGACAATGCTATGCAATAGAGGGAACATGAAAGTTATTACTTATATCCACTAACATTGGTTGACTAATCTCTTGATCAGTTACTAGTCGGGCACTTATATTCTCAACATTTCGTATAACAATATTTTGATAGACCTTCTAGTGTTCTTCTCTATGAGGGCTATAGTACCAATGATATGTTCGGGGCAGAGTAGTATTTATCAAAGTGTGCACAAAATATTTTTCTTGCAGACAAAACAATATACCAAATGCAAATATTAAAGTAAATACACATATTGTCACAAAAACAATCTGTGTTTTTGTGGACAAGGAGGACCAACGGGGCAATGGAAATTAGGACTAGGAGCCACAAAGGGCTGCTCCTCCTCAAAAATGGGATGACCAAAGAGGTGCATTGCTAACAAAAAAACAGTATGTGGGAAATTGAAGCCAATGTACAACCAGCCAGAGGGGAGTCTTCTCCCTGTGTCCATCTGAGCCTCGCAGGCAGGCTCTTATCGTTCGTCAGGTGTTCATTTCACCCACAGTGGAGCTGCACAACTTGGAACCCAGAAAAACAATCACAGGCCAAGCTAAGTAAAACGTTTTTCTTTCAGGATAGGGCAATCACCCTCCAGGGCAAATACCCTTAACGATCCTGTCCAGTATCTCAGGCAGTGCACCAGTATTCTTCACTGTAATCTAACAGGCACCAGAGGCACAGCACCTGTACCGTGATCTCAAGCATTTCCCTAACTCCTTAGTTGCTCCGCTGGCGCGCTTCTCTTTTGTCGAGGCCGCAGATTGTAGCCAGCGTGCCCAGGCACATCCTTATCAACAAACAAAGGTGCAGACTAGCTTTTACTTGGGGACCCGAACTCAGAGGCCTGATTTACAGATCCAAAGCAACCCTTGTTTCAGAGGGGGTTACCTCAGGCACACCCGCCTTTCTCCTATCAGTCTGTGCCTCTCTCGACTAGGCATAAAACAATTGGAATAAAGCAAAGCTTTGCGTCCTGATTTTTTGACCCTGTCTTTCACCCACGATTTTTCCGACAGTAGTAGGGATACAAGTTTCTACCGGTCTTCCACTTTCACAGCTGTTATAGTTGCCAGCAATGCCTGTGATGGTTCCCTTCACTTCAGCTCCAAGCTGGACTTGCGCTAAGTCCCCAGGCTGGATCTGATGTCCGGGCTCCTCTGGCAATGGTTGTAAGGCAGCAAGTATTTGTTATTAAACAGAACAGAAATCTTTAGACACAACATACAAATAATCAATCAAAAGAGGATATTCTTTTTCAAAAACACCCCTATATTATTTTTCTGCAGAACCTCAAAGAAATTTCAAACAACTATTCTTTTTCACGATACATCTTCTACTTTGTTAACTTTCCCTATTGTGCAAAACTGCAGACACTTCTAAAATTATTTTCCTTGCATAAGAACAACCATGTTTTGCCCTTTATGACCATGCTCTCATATTATAGGTGTAGCAGGAAACTCTAAAACGATGAATGTAACAGAGATCCATATTACATGAATAACTAATAAATTAACATAACCTAGTGGGTACATGAATTATATGGACTAACTAATGAGAGACTTGTGATGCCTCTGCGACTTATGTAGTGTTGTAATAACATCAACAATAATGGTGTTGCCACCTTGGAATTTGGAACAAAACCCCCTAATCATATAGTTCCCCTTAAAGGTCATATAAGGGAACATCAGTCTATTCTACCCATATCTAATTTCAATTTTATGAGTTTACAGACAGGATGGGCTGTAACATGGCGTATTTATTTATTCATTTTGTTAATTCTAACACTTTGTTCAAACATTATTACTTAAAGGCCAATTAGACGTGCACTGGTGAGGTGCTTTGTCTCTATGTATTTAAGAACATATTCACAGCATCCTGTGAAATGAATGAATAAAGCTAGCCCAACCAATTGTCTCATAGCCGCTCCTAGTCACCATAGACAGGCCCGAAAACGAGAGAGAGAGAACACAAAAACAAACAAAAACCAACAAAAATACAGTGTGTTTCTTAATTGTACTTACTCTTAATTTGCATAGGAGCCTAATTTGTCCAGGAACTACCCCCCTTCGACAGTAAGTAACCTAAGCAGGTGACCTCCTGTCAACAGTATTTACCCCCTTTTGCAGCTGGAGGTAAATAGGGGAATCCATATCAAGGAGGCCATATCCAATACTATTGGACTGTACCACTTTGTAAATTTTAGTGTACAAACACATTGAGCTAACTAAAAAACATTAATCCAATAACCAACTACCAATTCCTTTAGCTATTGTACTGTTTTAACATGATGGTGCATGAAAGCAAGTTTAATTTACTTGCCTCCTTATCTTAGCCCTGGCGCACTAATCTTAAGTTAAAACCATTATTTCTGTATGCATGGCAGAGCTGTTCTCTACACTTGGCCCACAGACGCTGCTGCCCCTTGATAATGTTATTCAATAGGATAAATCTCACCCTGACTATCTCCTACACTTGCATTATTTCTCAAGAAAACAGTGATATCCCCATCTGCTCCTACCAGAAAATGCAATATTTCATTTAGCTAATTTTATCTAAAATAGATCTGTGGTGTCCAATCTTGTTCCAGGAAGGCATAATCAAGGCCATATGTTCATTGAAACACCTAAGTAAATTCTTCCATTTCTTGAATGTAGTTAAATTACTAATGACGATATCCGAAATATTATTAAAGGGAATAGAGAATTAATTTGACCCTAATTTTCCTAGGCACAATAGGCCTCAGACATCATTAGAGCAAGGTTTACATTACCTGTAGTGTTTTATCCTACAATGTTAGAATCAGGAAATGTAATTATTGCAAAGGAATTAATTTGTTAAACTACTCTTCAACATCACAAGCAGGTATTATATCAATGTTTTTCCTATTTAGAACAAGTGTCACTGGAGTGTGCATTTGCTTAACACGTGTTATTTGTTGTAGACCAAAATAGAAGCAAATCTGCTGAAAAGGATTATGTTCCCCGTTCAATCAAATACAGCCCTGTTTATGTATTTATTTGTATTATTATTAAAAGGGCTATACACAAAATGTACAACTTGCATTTACACAATTATATATGTACATATACACATCAAGAAATGCTGTGATGCTTTCATAGCATAATGTAGGCCCCTAAAAGTGGAAATCACACACTGTCACAGTTCCTAACCTCAGATAAAAAAGAAAAATGCTCAAAAACTCCATGCGTAGACATTTTGCTTTCAGTAGTGCTGGTTAGTTCTAAATACATAACTTGGCCTCTGACCCTTAAAATTGTTGTCCCCTGTCTGAGCAAGGCTATCCCCATGTGGCCATCACAGTTCCACTGACTCTTGAGAAGGATGACTAAGGGGCTGTCTCCGGTGGTGATAACTATTGCTGTCTTATTTTGTTGTATTCCCGTGCAATGTGTTTTCTAGCACCTAAAGAACTTGCTTAAAATGTTAGTTTTATAATGCCATAATGTGCCCAGAATTCTTGTGCAAAAAAGGCTTGCAATGTAATTCACATAGCTGTACAGCTACTCTTTGCATAACTTTTAATGGCCTTTGTATTTGACACTGCAGCCATTAGACCGCACTACATTTTAAGTGACACTAAGAGACAGTAATATTGTCATTGTTAGAGTAACTAATACTCCCCTTTTTAATTTGGATGCACAATATATTTAACCATTTAAACATTGAAATCTTAATGCACAATTTGCACAGGGTAATTTTCTACAGTGCTAAATATTATTGATTTTTTACAGTGATGTTATTAGACATTTTAAAGATCATGATAATGCAAAAACGATTTTAGTGCAGTGAATTTAAATAATTGTTTATTCATGTAGTCATTTCTTTAATAATGATCACTAAGCCTTTTGTTGATTCTACATATGAAAAGCAAGCCTCATTTCTTTCCTTTTGTCTTCAAATGCATTTATTTATAACACTTACAAAATTTCTTTTGAAACTAAGCACAGAAACTTTACTGAAAGACAGAAAATGTCTTTCACCTTTGAAAAAGCAGTAATTTTTACCATCAGATCCACAGATGTGCATTTGATGGTACAGGACCCTTTATAATGCCATCTGTTTCCAAAACGACAGCAATGTGCTGTATTCTAATGTTCTCACAGAAACCCGAAAAAGTTGATAAACCAGTCATTACCTCCCTCTACTGTGGGAGACAGCTTCCTTCGGACAGACAACTTGAGCAGCTGTTAAAACCTCTCTTTCTGGTGCTGAGAATGAGGCTTATTTAAACACCAGGCTTCCAAGCCAGTCAAAATCTATTGTTGGCAGTGTGGTAAAAGAAGGACACTTTTATTTTAGCAGCAAACAATTACTCATTTAATGTGAATGCCTTTTAATAGTTAATATGATGAATCTAAGGATAGTGCTGTAACATTTTGCACAGCTGATAGGCAGGACTAACAAAATGTTGGGCATCTATTTTTAGTTTTGTCAAGTCCTCGTTGAATAAAACACACAAATTCGTTGTTCTCTGTGAGGCCTACTTTTTCCTATTGAGTGCCTCTTTTTTTCTAGGTAACGTTAGTTTTAACGTTATATAACTTTTGCAATACCCAAAGGTCTCAAAGCACTTTATTAGTTGTGAAATAACATTTTCTCTTTTTATATTGAATGCTAGGCAATTCTGCTTCGAGTTTTAATTCTAATTTTTTACCATTGTGGCAATATAATAGTTAAATATTCACACATCTATACTTGGTTACTGCTTTTACTTGCCATATTGAGCGTGCAGTTACTTAACATATTTTGTATAGTTCATTCTTTGAAATTTAAAGTGTAATTCTTCCAATGGCATCTGCAACACACAATGATGACAACAAACCAATTTGAGCTAATTCCAGACATTTTCAAGAAGGGGCCACACACTCTAACACACAACACAGTTTGCAAAGGCAAGCCATCCTTACACAAAGAGCACAGTCTCTACTCACTTAAACAAGTACTTCACAAGCATTACCACTGGTGTCAGTCCACAAACCTCATAGATACTCAAACACACAATCAACCCACGAATCAACATTAGGACAAAAACAAGAGGCAGCCCACAGACTGTACTCAAACCAAACCAATTGTAAATCATATTTACAAACAAAAGAGCTCTCAAATGTAGTCCAGAGACTGCACCAAGACAAGTAAACAGCCCAAAGACTGTTCCATGTACCAAATATCATAAGGAGAAAAATCCCCACATTTGTACACAATCAAACATATAATCTTTTACAATCAAATGACCCATTTACTGGCCATCGTAGATCAGGATCCTTTTTTTGTATATTTGTTCCATAGTGTACTATACATTTATGGAAGAAATACCATACTTAAACCTATTAAGTGTCCCCTCTAGGGGAGCCGGCTGGTTACTTTCTAGATCCATATTGGTACCTCCAAGACAGCAACACATTCTACGAAGTGTGCTAGGAGCAGGCATGCCAAAAATATTATAACAAAATATAATACTATAATCAAATAGTAGTTATTTCAAGTGTAAAAAATAGAGACAAAAATCTCCTCATTACCAGTCTTTGTTTATTGTTATTAACAAAACAAACAAAACCAGAATCTTGTCCAAGCAAATCCAAACTCAAGAGTGCCACTTCAGTGACCTTACCAAAGAAGACAGAGTCTAGCCCCAGACCTTTTCCAAAATACGCCGAATTACCCGTTGGTCTGGCCGAGTGCTAGCAAACACTCTGTGTCTTTACCAAATCATAAGGCATGCCTAATACAGGTGTCTGCAGGCTCACCCAAAACACGATAGGGTAAAACCCTCAAGCCTTTACAAGAAGAGACCGAATTACCAAATGGCCTGGCTGAACACTCAAGAGCGCTCCGTATCTCTACTTACAAATTTTACTAAATAACAAAAGTCTCCAGCCTCCACCTGCCAAGCTCTGGGTTGACCTAATGGTCACTGCAATACATACGCCAAAAGAGATCTCAGTCAGGACCGGCCATCACCTGGAGGGTCAAATTAGGAAAACTAAAAACACATTGGTCATGCAAATCAAAGGGTCTCCTCGTGCAGGGTACCTCCTCAGTAAATTCCATTCCTCCGTCAAGACCGCTCTTTCGGATGGCCGCGTCTCCGATGAGTACCTGTTTGGGTGCCAATTCGTGGAAAAAATTAGCCTTTTTAGGGGCTCACTGGTACAGGGGTTCACCCTAATCTATCCAATGGTCCTTCAACTAACATATGAAATATCAGATGAGTTTATTAATCACTCATGAGTGGGACTACATCGATACAACACCCTCGGGCACTGAATGAGGTAGTCCAAAGAATACAGAAACCAAGGGCCTTTTATACCCTATTCACGAGTAAGCATGGGGACTCAAAGAGGAGGTACAGCCATATACTGGAATAGTTATTTACTAACATGGGCAGACAGAAATTGCTTGGTCATTAAAGTGGGAGGGGAAATAATACTGCTTACTTCAGTTGAAGTAGCCTGACAGTTACATTCTAAAACAGGTGCATTCTAGCAGCTGCAGGCCTTTCTGAGCATGCGCAGTCCTCTGACTCAGTACTGAAGGAGTTAACTACAGTTGATGACTCAAGCGAAATAGAAAGGCAAGCAACAGTGAAGATGGCAGAATCACATGGCTAACAGATGACTAATGCAAATGGATGCCACAAACAAAATGGCTTAAGCTTATGCTAACAGTAATTCCAGTGATTTCCACACCAGGACATGTAAGACATAAAAGTAGATGTCCTACCTTTTACACAACACCCTGGCCTAACGGCTACCTTTGCCCTACCTCTCGGATTAAAAAAACTATGCAAATTACTCCAGTGAAATTAGATTTCTGCTTTATCTTAATAGAGAGAACATCGCCTCTGACATATGGTATACTACCTTTTCTCCCCCTTCATTTGGCTCTTAAATAGGACAGACTATATTTTTGCCTCTCAAGCATTAGCAGAACACTACCTAGATTCATACTACCATGTCAGGTCATTTGCCACACTGCATGTTATATATTTGCAACACATTAGACCCAAGATACATGTCCGGAGACACAATATATGCAAGGTGCCTATGGCTTAATTTCAGTATAAATAGGGTACTGCTACAAATAGCAGAATAGGATGCAATGAAGGTGGTGATGATAGGAGCTCAGCTGCTGAAAATATACAGAATGTGCAGGTAATTGCAAGAATATATTACAAGACTAAAAGGTAGGTGATTGCCATACTGCAGGAAGTGGTACGTAAACTGGAACTAAATAGGAAACTGTTTAAATGTGCACATATGTATAATGACAAGTGAAAAACCAGACACTTTTAATATACATCATGCAGCCAAAAACTATACAAAGAAGGAAGCAGGCCCGGAAGGATGTGTACTAGTTTGTCAGCAGGGAGCCATTAGGCAACCCATCCAATGAATATTGGACCACAGTTGGCAATTACATTGTACACAAGAAACAATAAATAGCATCTTACATGATCACTTTCTATGCCATATCTGAAAGTTATTGGCCAACAGTTAATTAGAGCTTATTTAGATGACATGGCATGGTTGTGCTTTAAAGCAGAGCATAGAGTCTAGATGCTCCATATGCAGAGAGGAATCGCTATCCAGACTACAAAATATGAAGCATTGGATGACCACTGGCCAAGATGGGCTTCCAGGCATATGCCAGAGGATTGCTCAATAAAATCCTAGATGTTTGTAATGAATACCTCATGAGAGGCTATCCCACTGGCACTATGAAGGAAACCTCAATCAGAAAGGTTCCCAATCAAGAAACCATTTTAATAGAAAAAATCCCTAACATGAAACTATTAAAAAAAAAAGAGGTTCCCAGTCCTATTAAGGTCCTGGAGGACTGTACGTCATATAAGCTTGGAGGGTCCGCTCGGAACTGGAAAACTCTCGACTCGCCTGCCTTTCTTTCCCTACTTGCTAAAACCCAGCCTCTACTCCCCGAGTCCCTGGACATCAATACTATGGATGCCAACATTTCACACTGGTTAACGACGGCCAGCGACACTTTTGCTCCCCTCACCTGTTTCTCCCGCACTCATCCTAATAAATCCCATAAATGGTATAATTCCATCTTAAAGCAACAACACCTGGAGCTGCGCCGATTGGAGCGCAGATGGCGGCGCCATTACCTCGGCCCCGACAGGGAAGCCTATGTGTCTGCGCGCAAAGCCTACAAAGTTGCAATCATCACCACCAAAACCTCCTTCATCTCCAACAGGATCTTAACAGCTCCCAATAGATCTAAGGAGATATTCAAAGTCCTTGGCGAACTGACATCGGACGCCAGGACACTCCCGAATCCACCTCCTTCCTTGGAATCCTGCTCTGCTTTAAACTCTTTTTTTACCGATAAAATCACTGCCATTAAGAATTCCATTCCCCATTCACTCCCTCCTGCTACATCAGTCCCCTTCCCTGCCAACACACCCACCTTCTCTCAGTTTCCTGCGCTCGACCCGGAATCACTTGCTAGACTGTCCACTCGTGTGAAATCTGGATCCCCCAAGGACTGCTGCCCTCCTTTGGTGCTCCGTGACATTTGCCATACCTTTCCCCACTGTATCCTCCCCTTGCTCAACTCTTCTCTCAATTCAGGCACAGTTCCCAGCTCATTCAAAGAGGCCACACTGGTGCCCCTTTTAAAAAAGCCCGGCGCCGATCCAGCAGCCCTGGCCAATTATCGCCCCATCTCCCTTCTACCTTTCCTCTCCAAAATCCTTGAGGCTCATGTCACGACCTGCCTCTCGCACTTTATCGAGGAATCCAACTACCTGGCACCTAACCAGGCTGGGTTCAGACCAGCTCACTCCACTGAGGCCGTGATCCTCGCTGTGCTGGATAATCTCAGATGCAGCGAGGATAGAGGACAACCCCAGGCATTAGTTTTACTCGATCTATCGGCGGCTTTCGACACGGTGGACCATAACATCTTAATCCACCGTGTCGAATCCGCCGGAATCGGTGGGGCTGCTCTGTCTTGGATTAAATCCTTCTTCGAGGAGAGGTCCCAGGCAGTAAGCATGGGTCCCTTTTGTGTCACCAGTGTTCCCTGGTCCTGCGGAGTCCCTCAAGGATCATCTTTGTCTCCCCTTCTTTTTAATTTGTACCTTCAACCCCTTCTTCACTCCCTGGGTAAATGGGATATCACCGTGTTTAATTACGCGGATGATTTACAAATTATTTTTCCCCTCACTTCCCCCGATGCTGTCACTAATTTCCAGACTGCCATGACACATATCCAGCTTTGGATGAACCAAAACCAACTCAAGCTCAATCCGGGCAAGACTGAGCTCCTCCTTCCGGGGAGAAGTGCAAATTTTTGGGGCCCTCAGTACTGGCCGATTGAGCTCGGAACACCACCTTCTCCTGCTGGATGTGTCAAGAGCCTCGGAGTCTTGATTGACTCCGGGCTCACCCTCAAGGCACAGGTGAGCGCAGTAACATCTTCCTGCATGTTCCAACTTTACAGGATTCGGAAAGTCGCTCACCTCCTTTCACCTGAAGCCTTGTTGCAAGTCCTAATAGCCCTGGTGATGTCCCGGCTGGACTTCTCGAACTCAATCTACTACGGTCTCTCTAAATCTTTGTTATCGAGGCTGCAGATTGTCCAAAACCAGGCCGCCCGGCTGGTCTTTAAAACCCCCAAATGGCAGTCGGCCCAACCTTTACTACGCCATCTTCATTGGTTACCAGTGAACGAAAGAATCACTTTCAAGGTTAACTGTCTGATCTTTAAAGCTCTCACTGGTCCCCCCCCTGCTTTCCTCAAGGCCCTTATCACTCCTTATCGCCCCCCTCGCACCCTGAGGTCTACTCACCTCTCTCTCCTTGCTGTCCCCCGTTTCAAACTCTCAAGATCAGGTGGCCGCAGCTTTTCTTGTTTAGCTCCTAGGCTGTGGAACTCCCTCCCTCTTGCACTTAAGTCATCTTGTTCCCTCCTCTCTTTCAGGAAATCCCTAAAAACAACACTCTTCCCCCACTAAATTCCTTTGTTCCCCTGCTTCCTCCCCTTCTTTTCCAATCCAATCAGCGCCAGGAAACCTCTGGTGACAGAGCGCTTAAGAAATCTGTTATAACATAACATAACATAACATAACATAACATAACATCAATGACTCCAGCTCATACCATGATACCAAGTAGAGTCACAGCTATACAGATACTAGATACTATGGGGTATATTTACAAGCCCCATTTGCCATCATAGTGTCACTGGCGTAGCGCTGTTTCCCGTATTTACAAGGTGGTGCTCTGCCACTTAACATGGCTTAATGCCAACTGGTAAATATGCCCCTTCCTACCGCAGTCCTCTGCGGAAAAGGGGCGTACAATGGGTGTTGCAGTGAGCGTACCAACGCAACGCCCATTGGTTTTTGACTCTGCCCCAGATTTACAAGGCTGAGGTAGCACTAAAACCTAATGCCAGGGAATACCTGGTTTTAGCATGACGATACGAGCAGAAATTATGAATTTCTCCTTGTTTTTTGCTCTTTATATGTGTGCTGCATTCTGCAGCACTCATAGAAAGAGCAAAATTACCATTATTGATTTTTTATGTGCAGGAAGGTGTCTATTACTGTTATGAGCACCAATGTACCCCAATCTAGGCCTAGGTACCTACACAACCTTTTACCTACATGTGTCTTACCTTTCTCTGCATAAAGGTTCTAGCACTGACCTTTTACCCAGTTATGTGTCGTATAAATGTCGTGTGGTTTTCTTCGAAAACTAGCCTCACTTATTGTGCATGAGGATTTTTATTATCATATCTTTATCCCCTGCCCAGGACATACACAGCAGGATTAATATATTCTGTATAATAACACAGCTATTGTTATCCTTGGATGACAGGCCCTCAGTACCATTACATATCTAGGTAAAACCCCTGAGGGTACCTTTTTGGATATAAAGGAACCACATCTTCACTGGGTAACCAGAGGAGATGCTTCCACGCTGACAAAAGACCCTGAGGTCCCTATGCACAGAAACTCCAGTACACAGTGGTCTGACATACCTTGCGAGGTGTCTAACTCGAGACCAAGACAGGGTCCTATGTTCTCGCTCATCAGGTAATGGGGTTGGCTCTTTCCTGGAGATTCTTGGCTCTACACCCTCATACATGCTAGGTACACTTGGGTACATTTAGACAGGGTCCACATAGTAGGAGTATGCTTGAATATTGCCATGTATCTGTATGCCTTTTAGCACCATGATATAATTCTACCTCGTATTTACTCTGTTGGTACTTGTAATCTTATACATCTGTTTCTGTCTAATGATTGTCATGCTCGATAGTTGCCAGAAACTATTCGCTCCTTGGTGAGGTTAGGGGGCTTATGATGGCAATGTGAGCTAGCTGAACTGAAGGCTCAAATATCCTTTGGGGGTGTCTAGAACCAGTCTGGACAACAATCCCAGGTTGTCTAAACGCGCAGATCCTATGTAGATTTGTAGGAAATACACAACATTCTGGCACATGAACAATCGCCCCTGCAGTACAGGCACCCTTGCCACATGGTGGCAGGTGACTGCGCTGGTGCTAGGCAGATCTTTTTGCGCAAGTGCTAGGGGAAACACAGAGGTGTGCTGTATCCTTGTGAATAAGGGCTATCCCTGTGTTTACAACATTTCAGAGCGCGTCCTTGCCAAATTTGGCATAACACCACACTCCGAAATTTTTAGGTGAAATAGTGAACTTGGTTCATTTGTATTAGTCCTGATATATTCCAAAACACAATCATTGTAGGCCAGCACAACTATAATGCTTTATAGAACTGACAGAAGATGAGTATGCAGTGGCCTGATTACACAAGCAGAAAAACATGGACCATGCATGAGTCAGGATGAGTAAATACATCTCTGATTGTGAGGCCCTGAAGTGTGATATGCAAAACAAATCCACAGTATCCCATCTGATTTGTGCTCTAATATTGAAGCCTTTAGCCTAAATATGCAGAACCGAAGTGAGGCATTGTGGTGCCAGGCAGGTGAGCTGCACTACATAATTTACCAAAGAATGCTTTTGATCCATTCATGGATCTGAAGTAAGGTATTCTCTCTGTTCCAAGGATGCTCTGAATTCTTGATAAGTTTGGAAATTGGTCTGGATTGCATTCTAATTGATCCACGTCCACATGGTTTATTCTTTCTTGGGACTGCAATGGCAGACCCCAGATCTCTAATTAAGGTGACACACGATCCAGAGATATATATAAAACTGAACATAGACAAAATAATCTCTAAAACCATGTAGTACTGTTGAGACTGCCCTCTCCTCAATGACTAGAGTTGCTGTCATAAAGATGCTGGTGTTGTCACTATTTGTATACGTCTTTAGAGAGGTGTACTCCACCATTTCCAAAATGCAGGGATGCACCTGATTTACAACCATACAGCACAGTCCTGTGTTTTTGCCTAGCGCTGGCACAAAAAAATTGCTCCCTAGTGCCAACACAGGGACTCTTGCACCATAGGGTAAGGGTGCCTGCATTCCGAGGAATAATTTTTATGTGCACGAAGAATTCACTTCCTTCACGTAAACAATCAATAATGACAATGTGTTACTTCCATGTGTCCTGTGGATTGCAGCTCCCATCGAAGTATCAAGTTGTCATTATTTAATGATTACTATTCCCACTCCAGTTAGTGCAACACTAGGGAAAATGTTGGATTTCTGAGCGATGAAATGTCCTATTCCCACTCCAGTCTATGTAACAGTAGGGAAAATGTTGGATTGCAGAGGGGTAAAACCTACTATTCCCACTCCTAACAGGGCAACAGTGGGGAAGGGAATGGAAGGAGTTACAATGAGGATGTATCAAATATACTATTTGCACTCAAGTCAATGCCCCATACAGTAGGAAAAGTGTTGGATTGCAGAGGGGTCAAATGTTCTATTTCCACTCCAATGAGTGCAACAGTAGGGAAAGTGTTGGATAGCAGAGAGGTAAAATGTACCATTCCCACTCCAGTCAGTGCAACATTAGAAGCAAACACTCTTCAACAAAATGAAATAAATACAAATCGTTTTGTAGACAAGTAATAATATAAATATGTAAGAAAATACTAATCCATTTATGTTAAAAATGTAATAAAATAAATACATATTACAGTATTAAATACATGTCATAATTAGCTAAAGATATTATAATTAAAATAAAATATTTTTCATTAAAATATATAATTGTATTTAAACATCATTTAACAACCAAAAAATATTTATTAAATAATTTTATTTTAGTTACTTTCCTCCCTACACCCTTAAAAGCTCACAACCCTCACCTAAAACTTAACTTTAAAAAAAAAAGTTATTTATACCTTTAACATACATTTTTATCAATTAACAAATTCTCATTAATTCCAAATTAATTATTACTTACTTATAGCTAATTTATTTCCCACAATATATCTCACACTCCTAAAATTTAACTTAACAAAAAATTATTTACACACATAAAAAAATTAATTATCAATTTACTAATTATTATCAACTAAAACGTAAAGGATAAATTAATTTAAAAAATTTACTTCCCACCCTATACCCCTACAAAACCCACAACTTCAAATGTAATTGCACAATTAACACAGGAGGAGAAGGAGCAAAAATAGTTTCCCCGCTATGAGTCCCAAAATGAGAGGCAGTCCGTCAAACACAGAGTGCACAAAGTTTGGAAATATGCCTAGGACTGCTTCAAAGGGAGCTAACAGTCTTAAATACATGTACAATACCACTCGTATCAGACATGTTTAAGATATGACCTAACATTTCTGAGAAATGTATAGGACAATTTGTTGATAAAAGGGCATGTATCTATGCTGAAGTCCTTGCGACTTGCATATCATACATTTCTTTGGCCGAGGTCAATGTCACAGTTTTTTGTAAAAGAATGAGTTTCATTCTGCTTAAAGAATCAATTTGTATAGAAGAGATGTTCAGTGAAGGTCATAACGGCGACTCCTGGTCTGTCTTAGTTTTTGGAAACAATACTTGCATACAGCAAGTGACCCTGGCTGACACAGTTACAAGATAGGGGGTTCCTGGTAACATGCCACAGCAGCTGTGATCATTGAACATAATATAACTTCCATTAGAAAGTTGCCTAAAAATCGGATCAGTCACCACAGCTGGTGAACCTTGCAGGTGGCAGGATAAGTTGTTCGAGGAACCATCGTAGGCCCCATGTAAATTAATACCCTGACATAGGAGAGAACCGCTTAGTGCATTTTCACAATGTGTACCACTAAAAAATACCTCTTTCCCCCACTCCAACATCTGTGTGTGTAAGGTAATTCCCAGGATGTCTTGATGTATTATTTACCCAACCTTTCATACACGCCTGCTGGTATATGTATTAAGCAATACTGAAAATGGAAAATTGTAACAGGCAGAGTGATTGTACCATGTATTATCCATTCTGTTGCTGGTTTCTCAGAAACAGTTAATGGTAATCTTTCCAGTTTTTCAATGCTCAGCATCATATAGTCTGCTCACTCTGTGCCAGTGTGAGTTGTTTACCTGTAAGATTGAATTCAGAAAACAATGATGTTGCGTCCCAGCCACCCGAGAACCGGCCGCCAGAGCGCCCCAGCCACCCGAGAATCGGCCACCAGAGCGCCCCAGCCACCTCAGAGCCGGCCGCTCGCTCCGATTTTCCCGCCGCTACCTCCCTGTGGCCCGCCCCCTGCCACCCATTTGCCGAGACCCAGCCGACCCGCCCTCCCGGCTCCCTACTTATGACACCCACTCCCACGCGCAGCGTTGACGCGCAGCGGGCGCGCCGATTGTGCGCCGAATTCGCGCCAAAGGTAAGCCCGTCTGCGCCTGGACCGCGTCGAGCGCCAGGACCCCTGGTCCCCACCGCCGATGCAAGACTTCACGGCAGACCTACAATGCCGCCACTCTCAACACACTCAATGCCGGCCGGAACCCTGCCTGCTACGGACCCACCCCGAGACGCACCAACGGACCCTTCACCTGCAAAGCCTGCCGCTTCACCTACTTCCGGACCTGCACTGCCCCCGCCGACTCCAACACTAACAGCAACCACCTGAAGTGCATCCTGCTGAACACCCGCTCCGTCCACAGGCACGCCGTGGAACTCTGGGACCTGCTCGACGCGTCAGCACCGGACGTCGCCTTCCTTACTGAAACCTGAATGAACGCCTCCTCAGCACCCGACATCGCCACAGCCATCCCGGACGGATACAAGATCACGCGGAAGGACCGCGTCAACCAGATGGGAGGAGGCATTGCCATCGTACACAAGAACACCATCCGCATCTCGACTAACTCCGACAGAACCTTCTCCGCCGCCAAGCACCTGCACTTCCAGATATACACCGACCCCAAGACCACCCTCCGAGGCACCCTCATCTACAGACCACCAGGACCACGCACACAGTTCAGCGAAGACATTGCAGACTTCATCAGCCCGCACGCCCTTCCCTCCGCTGGATACATCCTCCTAGGGGACCTCAACTTCCACCTGGAGAACAACAATGACAGAAACACCACCACCCTGCTGGACAACCTCACCAACCTCGGACTCAAGCTACTGGTGAACACCCCCACCCACTACGCCGGACACACGCTTGAACCCGTCTTCTCATCCAGCAAGCATGTCTCCTTCAGCCACGCCACCGGACTCCACTGGACAGATCACAGCTGCGTCCACTTCAGCTTCAGTAGAACTACGACCCACCACCAACCGCAACGGGTCCCCCGCCGCAGCTGGAGCAAGATCACCGCCGAGCAGCTCACCGCCTCCCTCAGTCAGAACACTCCCACCAGCACAACGGGCCCAAAAAAGCAGCCAGCAACCTCACCAAGTGGCTGACCACCTGCGCCAATGACCTCGCACCACTAAAGAACCCTCCCAGCAGACCCGGCAGCAAGAAAACCCCCTGGTTCACCGACGAACTCAAGGAATCCAAGAAGAACTGCCGCACCCTCGAGAAAGCCTGGCGGCTCGACCACACCACAGACAACTGGACCGCCCTCAAGCACGCCACCCGCAAACACCATCAGCTGATCCGTGCCACCAAGAAGACGGCACTCAAAGAACGACTGGACAACAACGCCCACGACAGCAAGGAACTCTTCAGCATCGTCAAAGAGTTCTCCAACCCCAGCGCCGGAACCAACGACATTACTCCCTCGCAAGACCTCTGCGACTCACTCGCCTCGTTCTTCCACCGCAAGATCGCCGACATACACAACAGCTTCGACTCACAGACCACGTACCCTACCACTGAACCAACGCCCACCACCACCACCCTCTGCAACTGGACCCCGATCAGCACCGAAGACACCACCCGCACGATGAACTCCATCCACTCCGGATCACCAACTGACCCGTGCCCACACCATGTCTTCAACAAAGCCATCGCACCCCATCTCCGAGACACCATCAACTCCTCCTTCCACACCGCCACCTTCCCGGAGAGCTGGAAGCTTGCCGCCCTCCTGAAGAAACCAACGGCGGACCCCACCGACCTCAAGAACTACCGTCCCATCTCGCTCCTTCCTTTTCCGGCCAAAGTCATCGAGAAGACAGTCAACAAACAGCTTGCCGCCTTCCTCGAGACAAACGGATCCCTCGACCACTCGCAGTCCGGATTTCGGGCCAACCACAGCACCGAGACCGCCCTGATCGCAGCCACCGACGACATCAGAACCCTGATCGACAACGGGGAAACAGCGGCCCTCATCCTCCTGGACCTCTCCCCAGCGTTCGACACGGTCTGCCACCGAACCCTAGTGAAGCGCCTCAGCGACATCGGAATCTGAGAGAAAGCGCTGGAATGGATCATCTCGTTCCTCACCGGAAGAACCCAGAGAGTCCGCCTCCCTCCGTTCAGATCCGAGGCCACCAAAGTCATCTTCGGCGTACCACAAGGATCTTCTGTCAGCTCGACCCTCTTCAACGTCTACATGAGCCCCCTCGCAGCCATCGCACGCCAACACAACCTCAACATCATCTCCTACGCCGACGACACCCAGCTGATCCTCTCCCTCACCAACGATCCCACCACCGCCAGAGCCAACCTACACGAAGGGATGAAAGACGTCGCCGACTGGATGAGGAACAGCCGCCTTAAACTGAACTCAGACAAGACGGAAGTCCTCATCCTGGGATCATCACCCTCCGCCTGGAACGACTCCTGGTGTCCCCCGGCCCTGGGCACCGCTCCCAAACCAACGGACCACGCACGCAACCTGGGCTTCATCCTGGGCTCCTCCCTTTCAATGACCAAACAAGTCAACGCCGTTTCTTCCTCGTGCTTCAACACCCTGCAAATGCTCCGCAAGATTTTCAGATGGATCCCCACTGAAACCAGGAAGACCGTCACCCAGGCACTCGTTACCAGCCGACTGGACTACGGGAACGCCCTCTACGCCGGAACCACAGCCAAACTCCAGAGAAGACTCCAACGCATCCAGAACGCCTCCGCACGACTCATCCTGGACATCCCCCGACACAGCCACATCACCGGACACCTGAGAGTACTGCACTGGCTCCCCGTCAGCAAGAGAATCACGTTCAGACTCCTCACCCACGCACACAAGGCTCTCCACGACCTGGGCCCCAAGTACCTCAACGACCGCATGACCTTCTACACGCCCACCAGCCAGCTACGATCGACCAGCCACGCACTCGCCACCGTACAACGCATCCGCAGAGCCACCGCCGGAGAAAGATCCTTCTCCTACCTGGCAGCCAAGACTTGGAACTCCCTCCCCATTCACCTTCGGCGAACCCAAGACCAACTCTCCTTCAGGAAGCATTGCAAGAAGTGGCTGTTTGAGCAGAAACATACCCCTCTCCCCCAGCACCTTGAGACCCTCCCGGGTGAGTAGCGCGCTATATAAATGCTGTGATTGATTGATTGATTGAATTAGACGCCAAGGCACATAGCCTGAACAAAGGTTGTGCATCTTCCAGCCCAATAGCATTATAGAACGCAATTGTGACTGACCATGTTGTAAGACCAAGTCCTGTTGCATTTTATCTATGGCAGAAGATACTATGCTGTCAAAAGAATATATTCTGGATGACAGAGTCGTTAACCCATTATCAACTACAGAGAGAAATTTCTCTAAATTAATACGATCAATTTCTCGTATTCGTTCTTTAGTTTCTGCTTGCGTAATTTTCCATGCTTCATTAAAGGCAGCATAGATACCGGTGTATATAAAACGTTTATGACGCGGTTTAGCAGGTCCTTGTAGTAAGTCCCTCAAATCAACCCCATCTTTAAGTAAAGATAAGTGTTGTTTTACTTCTTTTAGTGTAGATTTTTGTAGCCACTCACGGCACAGTTTCCCCATACTATGTGATGGTACTATCACTGGATGTTGTCTCTGGACATATCTTCGATCTGGCCTAGTGAATTTGAAACCCTGGCTTTTGTTCAGGAATCTATCTTGACAGGTGTTTGTGTTTGTGGGCCAGAATAACCATTTTTTCCAATTAGGATCTGTTCTGTTTTCAAGAAGAATAGTGTGTATGTCGACCACCCCCTCTGAAGAGTTTTTATTATCAGTTGTAGGTGTAGGTATGGACTGTTTGTTTACATCTTTTATCTTGGCTAACCCAAGACAAGATGTCTGTTGAACAGTGTCATTTAAAAGCATGATTTGTTCGGGGATCATGCAGGCTCTAAATAAGGCTTCTAATCCCTGAACCTGCCAGTCTTTTGTGCCCCAAACAGATTTTGTCTGAATGCTGTCTTTCCAAAAGTGAAAGCCTAGTGAAGACAGCTGAGCATAAAAGGCCACAGAATAAATTTGCTTGGTATTTGTCAACATACTTTTCATTCCTGTCTTAGTAACATTTTTAAATTAAAATGATTCTGCATTTGAAACATTAAAACCTGAAAAGTACGGAAATTTGCCATAAAATGTTTTTGAGCTACCCTTTGGTGGTGTGGGACAATGTTCCCATTGATTATAAGTTAGGACATTTTTAGGGTTTGCAGATTTATGCAAGAAATGATGACCATAGTGATTATAACAGTACATTTGTTCATAATCTGATGAACCTTCTAAGTATTCATGATTTGTAAATTTTGCAGATATTTCAAAGTCTGACATCATATTGTTTACAGTCTCAAAGTCCCAATCATCAGAAAAGGTACTAGATGAAACAAAGTCACTCAAGGAAACCTTGGATTGGTGTAGAATCTTCAACAGCCCTACAGGACCAAATATGTCATAATCAGTCCTGTCCCAAGCTATACCACCAGGTATAGGAACGACTGTGATGTTCACTGATGACAAGTCTCTTTGTTCACGATAAGATGATTTGCGTGGTTTGAGGAGTAAGTTGATGTTCTTACTTGCTGTGTCCTTTTTACTATATTATCCATTTATCAGCATTCCCAAAGTAATTACCAGAGTCAACCAAAGTAGAAGAAAAAGTGCACCCAACACAATCCAAAGTTCAATCCATGGTGAAACCGTAAGTCTTTTTCAGGTGATGAAAAAGTTCTGTTCCTCGTTCTTTGAAAGTTCTTTTTGCTGGCGTTGTTTCAGGTTCGCTGGGATCCTCGGAAAACCTATCAAAGTAAATGAAATAGCAGCAGGCAGTTCTGTCAGTTGTAGGGATTGCATTAGAATTTGTAGAAATCGCTGGAACCACTTGATTACTTGTTACATTTGTATATTCAGATGCTATTTCATTGTAGACAGGTGTTTCTTGATGAACTGTTATTTGGGTTTCACGAGGTACAAGTTCCATGGCTTTGTTGCATAGTCCTTCTTTTCACACTGCAGATTCTTCAAAGGTGATGAGTCTCTCAGTTTGAACCTCTTGGATAGTAGCCAGATTCGGGCGTCTGCTACATCTTTGGAGTCCACTCGGCATATTACTTAGGATCGGCCACATGATGTGGCTTGACCAGGTTGATGGACACAAACCTGATCTCCTTTTGTACCAGCAAGGGGCGTCAGTATTACTGTTCTTGATCCGTTGATTGCTAGGACAGGTACTGGTTGTCTGTAAGAAGGCCCAAATTCCTTCTTGTCCGCGATCTTTTCTCTCACTAGATCCCAATCTTTGGAATCCAGGCAGGCCTTGCCGAGATGGGTGGTTTCTCTTCAATGGTCGTTGGCTTCAGTAACACGTTGCTTTGGCTTTTTCTTATTTCATTTAAGTCCTGCAAAACAGCCAAACGATTTTTGATATCAAAGGGTTTTTGTTCTACCACTGAAGTGTGATCGAGGTCCTGAACAATCATTCTAGTTCCAAACAGGCTTTCATATGGAGTGATACCCCCTAGAGAACTTCTTGGCAGATTGTTAAGACTACGTTGGACACTTATTAGATGTTTGACCCACCCGTCACCAGAGCCTAATACCCTAGCTGTTGTAGGTTGCTTTATGTCCCAGTTTTTTCTCTCCACTTCTGCATTTCCCTCAGAATGGAATGGACTAGAGTACCGCAATGCAACGCCAAGATTGGCCATGGCCTCTTTGTAAGCCCTGGAGCTAAACACAGGACCCTGGTCAGAATGTAGCGTGTCGACTGCGTATGTGCTGATAAAGACTCGCAAATCTTTTTAACAGTTCGAGCATCAGCCGAGCGCTGAGGCCACATCCAAATGAATCATGAACACACATCCACTGCGACCATGAGATATTTATAGTTAGCATCACGTTGTAAAGGACCGCAGTGGCCCAGGTAACCGCAGGCTAATGGTTTATCTGAAATTAACAAGGTTGTCTGTGCAGGACGTTTCACAGTAGAGACTTTCATCTTTTGGCAGATTCCACATTCCAAAACATAGTTTCTGGTTTGTTTCCTCATGCGCAGCCAACAGTATCTTCGTTTTTAATAATGAGACTGTGGCGGAAACACCTGCATGTGAAGAGGCAAGCCCTTCATGTGCTGCTAAGATTAGTCCTAATCTATGTTCCATGTTTGGAATTACTCTATCCCCCACTCCCGGGATTCGAGCAAACAGAACATTAGTTGCATCAGTTATATAAGAGTATTTGAGTGGAAAACCTTTCGGTAATGTTTTATCACTTATTTATTGGTTTTTGTAAAGCGCGTAGTAACTCCGAAGAGCATCCCAGCGCTGATCTGCTTCTCCAGGGGTTTTAGCCAACTAATTTGCGGGAAAAAGGAGGGTCTTTAAGGTCTTTCTGAACTGGAGATAGTTCGGTTCTGTCCTAAGTTTTCGGGGTAACTGGTATCACTGTTTAACAGCTTGCATTATTTTGCCGTCTATTTTTGTTTTTGAATGAGTGATTGCAGCTACGGAAGCCGTTTGCACAGCTGTCTTCGCGGCTTCATCAGCCAATGAATTCCATGCACTGATGACTCAGTGTATTTATCACGTGAGTTTTTTGTCGTTTTTTCTGTAACAGACCTATTTGTTCCCAAAGCAACCTATACTTGATTGAGCCACCTTTTGCATCTTTCAAACCGTTTTGAATCCAGTTCTGCAAGTATTTATTGTAATATTGAACGCAATAATATGAATCGCACACTATGAGTGTGGGGAATTCACGATCAGTATTTTCAACCGCTATCTTGAATGCTTGTAGTTCTGCTCGCTGAGCTGTACAATCTCCTAGAGATTGAGTTTTTGTGACCATTGGTCGGAATTTGCCATCTCGCCAGCGACCTTTAACAATCGCCATGCAGCACTATAAGCTTGTTTACCCCCAATTGTGGGTTGTGCTGATCTGTCAGTATAAATTATATAATCATATTGTTCTAGAGGTAGAATCTCAGTAGGCAGAGGACATTCTTGTTCGTATTGCAGCAATTCTTGTCTTTTCAAATAAGGGTCAAAAACGTATTCAACGTCTGTCACAGCAAGAGAATAAACCCATTGTATCCATCTCTGTTGTAAAGCTTTTGCATTCGGAATGCTCGCCTTTGTCACTGCCTCTAAGGCAGGTGCAGGAGGTACGACCATTATGCGTTTTCCCTGTGCGAGGGCTCTCTCCCTTTTTTGCAGTTTGAACCGCTGTCAGAATTTTTTCTGTAGAAGTAAATTTAATTTCTGCTTGTGCATACAAGTGTGATTTATAAGCTATTGGTACTTTTTCTCCTTCATTAAAGGTTAAGTAGGAGAATCTGCATCGTCCTGGAATGATTTGCATCACTAGGTTGCGTACGTTTACGATTGTTTGTAAATGTTTTGTTGCTTAACATGTCTGTTTGGACTGAACGCAAAATTTCAGTGTGTTTTTGTGTCCAATTAACTGTTTTAAAATCAGTTTTGATTAATTCGTAGATAGGTTTAACACTTTCTGCGTGATTTAGAATGTGAGTTCTTCGGAAATTTAGGAAACCTAGAATTTACTGCAAGTTTTTCAGCGTTTTTGGAGGTTGGAGCAATGCACTTTTCTCGAGAAAGTTTGCTGCCAGGCTTTTGCCTTCACTTGATAACTACTATCCTAGTAAAAGGACCTTGAGGTGGGCAATTCTTGATTTATTGAAATTGAATTTATACCCTTGAGAGGCGAAACCAAGAATAATGGTATTCACTCTGTTCAAGTGCCTGTCCAAGTCATTGTCGGTTAGATAGATGTCATCGACATAAAATAATGCCTCATCATCATACGTTTGTAGTAACTCTGTTACTCTGGCTGAAAATAACCCTGGACTATTCTTGAATACCTGGGGGAGACGACTGAAGCGACGCTGTGTCCCCATAATTGAGAAAGCGGTCAAGTACCTACTTTCTGGTGCAATGTTTTGACAGAAGAAACCGTTAGAAATGTCTAATGTGGTTTTATATGTTTTTACACACAATGTTATTCGTTAGTGCTGCACTGTGTGCATTTTGTACTGCAAATGTTTTGCAACAAGAGTTTGAATGTCTGTAATCCAAAAGTAGACGATATGTATTGTCTGGTTTGGACACAGGAAATAAAGGATGGTTCATTGACGAGGTGCATGTTTCAATCACCCCTTGCTATTCAAGATGATCTAATATCTCCCTGACCTGTTTTTTAACTTCTTGCTTAACTTGGTACTGCCTTTCTGCCTTTGACTTTTAACTCATCCCATTCTACATGATTTTTGTATAATGCAGGAGCCTGGGCTACTGCCCATTTCCTGGCATAGGTATATTTTTTATGAATTGGAATATGATTTGAGATGGCTGGCATAATAATGTCTTCGCCATGTGGGCACTCCCTGACAAATTCAGGTGGCCAGTTTTTTTCAGCTAGAAGGATGTCATAACTGTGTGAGAGTTTCTCCTAAAGAGTGCTCTTATCCATCCGGAGTGTAACTTCATATGACTTATGTGGGACACTAACCGTGGTATCTGCAGTTTCAACTTGGATGTACTCATTCAAGTCCACTGTCTCCAGATGATCCTTCAAGATCTTGCGAGCTATGGTGACTTCTGCTACGCTGTCCAACATTGTCTGAGCCCACTCCCCGTTCTTGAGTTGTGTAATCAGGATGCTCGGCATGTCTGATTTTTAGATCTGCTACCACCTTCTTTTTGGTGAATTGAGTTTTCTTATTTTTTGGAACGTGTTGATCGTCTTTGGACTTCACACGTTTTTCCTTGGGTTCTAACCGTCCTCTTCTTTTGGATTTCTGTGATGAAGTTTGAAAGGTACGAGAGGAACGTGTATCAGTATCTTGATATCTATCAGGTTGTTTAAAATTATCCCTGTTCCAGAGGATATACCTCCTTTCAGAGGGCTCCTTTTGAGGAGACCTACCTCTGGAATGAGAATGCTTCTCTTTAGAAGTTTGTTTAGTGTTCTCCCACTTCTTTTTAGGAAGAGTAAGAGTTTCTTTAATGAAGACCTTTTCAGGACTTTCAGTCAGTTGGGGTTTCACTGGTTTACCAACTAAACTGTCTCTACCTAGTTCTTCATAGGATTTTTCCATTATTCTGGCTAGTTACTGTGGTTGCTGAGTTACATCAAATTCTCAACATTTTTGGCAGATCGCCACAGATGCTGCTTTACCTTTAATATTAGCTAATATTATTGTAGAGACCTGTTTGAAATCATTAAGTAATTTCATACCTAAATTTAAAGCAGGCTCTGCCCCATATTCATTTTGAATCTGTTTCAGGACATTTTGGAGTATTTTACGGGAAAAAGGGGTCTCTGAGAAAAGCATGACTGAGTTACTTTAATGTCTAGCGTTAAATTAGTGCCTTGCCCCACGTGGGCGCCATGTAGTGTAGTTCTTATATATTCAATAGGCTCTGAATATATATTAGACTTAGGACTGAGAATATTTTAATATTGAATATATTAAACTTAATAGTGAGTGCCAGCTAGCTCAGTGGTCACTAGAAACTTTTTTGAATTCACAAGAAGGGATTAGTTTCTGACAACCGCATAAACATGACAACTTTGTTTCCCAAGAATAACAAATATATCTCTAAAGTTGCGAAAACAAAACAATAGATAAGTATTTCACTCAGTCAATCATGCATGCTTCGTTGCTACATAGTTGCAGATAAATAGAGAGACGGGCGTTTTCAATAAAAAGGTTTATTGATCAGTCTTCTTTCTCATGCAAGAGAAGTGAACTGTTACAATCGTAATGCAGGCTGCAAAGTATAATGCGTACAGTGAGAACAATATCATAAAATTATACTGTAAGAGCATTGTATGGTTCCTGAGCCATAAAAATACATACATAAATAACAATGACTAAAATACTCAACTGGTGCTTCTAAAATACGCCTACCCCAATTTACCTAACCTAGGTCAAGTACGTTGGAAGAAGTAAGTATTGTGTAGCTTATAATTTAAATTTTCTTTGCCAAGAATCTATCCAAGATTTCCCTAGGTACTAATCAGCTCCATACCTTGGTTAGAATGAAGGATGTCTGGTATCTCTGTCTCGGGACTCGAATTCCCAACACCCCACAAGGGGAACTTGGAAACACTGGAGCTGGATTCTTGGCAGGAGAAGGGCAGCCTCTGATCAGTGCGTCAGCTGGAGGGTCGCTTCCTTCAGGCACTTGCTGTAGCAAGCTGCTTCGGGCAAGTAGATATCGAACTGCTCTGCACCACCATATCTTGCTAGAGTAAGTGAAGGTATATTTATACATTGAAGGTGTCTAGGAATGCCATAGTTTGACGTAAAGTCGGGCACAATAACGTCAGGAAAAGAACCACTAAGGAATGGTTGTTCTTTGCAAAGTACATGAGTTCTTGGACAAATCAATATTCAAACAAGGGGAAGTTCCTTAACTGCTTAAGCCGATTTGCCAAGAAATATATATATATATATATAGAGGCTGACCATTTACTAAAAACATGTACAACATTAGTTAGAATATTAATTTTATACAAGAGTTGCAAGCTCTGTATCATGAAGCAAGTACATAAGTATTTACCAACTATCTTAGCAAAGGACACATGCTTATACTATTCAGGAAATCACAATTTAAATTCATCATAACATTGTATTATACTTATCAGTGCAATATTCTCTCTATCCTTTAATTTGCTTCTTTTTCTCACAAATGGACAATAACCAAAATGACTCTAATGGGTCACAAAGCAGAGAAAATACTTGAGATAATCATGGAACAAATGGTGTTATCGGCACACATCTAATGTTTAGAACATAGGGGTCTATTAGGATGGTGGTTGGAAAACCATCCCAACCGCGATGGTAGTGGAAATCAACCGTCCGCTGGTACAGCGGCAAAAGCAGTGGTCGGATTAGGATAAACCGCCAAAAATCCCCGATTGCGGCGGAACGATGCAGCGAAAGACCGCCTGTAGCGGCGGTCGGATACACGGTGGAGAAACACAAAACTGCTGCAAGGCCTGCGGAGTGACCGCAGGTCAAATTAGGATTCCATTGAGGTGACAGCCGGACGGTCCACTGTTTCCAACCACCGCAATCGCAAACAGTGATGAATGGGAGAGCCTGCGGAAGGGCTGTTGCATAGCCACTGCTGCGGACGCTCAATGCGGATGCGACAAATATGGCGGTCGATAAAAAAAACATACAAAAAGGCCACCAAGTGCACATATCAAACTAGCTCAGCCCCCAAAATCACCTAACACACCCCAATGACACACCCCCATAGGAACTTAAAAAATACAAATCCCGGGACAACCCACACAACATACCTGACAGCACTACTCCATTTTGATACACCCACATAGCTGAGTATAAAACCAGCCACTTCCCTGACCAGAATCTGTTGCACTACTCCAGCCCTAAAGGAACTAAACCCTGCAGCACATTGGATAGGCAATATACCACACATCTCACCAGCACAACAAAACACACATACCACCTACACCACCCCTCCATCCCCACCCCCCTCACAACTGCACCTAAAACCATTTGCACATCACACACCATGGCACAAAAGAAAGTGCCCAAATTCACTGAGAGTGAGTTATCAGTCATGGCAGATTAGATAATCAGAGTAGAACCACAATTGTTTGGTACCAAGGTCCAACAGACACCATTAGTCATAAGAGCACAAAAGTGGGTAAGGATAGTTGACAAGGTCAATGCAGTAGGGAACACCCCGTGCAGCAAGCAGGAAATCCAGAAGCAGTGGCTTGACCTGAAAAGGACGGTGAAAGAGAAAATCAACGAGAACCATAAGCTGGCTCAGATGACTGGAGGTGGCCCTCACATTCCACCAAGAACATTCACTGCATGGTAGGAGAAGGTGCTTGCCTTACTGCATCCAGAGAGTCTCACAGGAATAGCCGGGGGAGTGCAGGCTGGTAAGTACAAACAAATGTATACCATTACACTGCTACCTACTGACTTGCACAGCTACAAAGCTACGCCTCCTAGTCCCAATTACATTCATCAGCACCACAATACCCAACACAGGTCTCACAGATGTTACATACACTCCATCTGAATCACCCCAAAGGGAGCCAGCAACATTCACAGGGTTGAATGTATACAGGCTGCCAACTCTCACCAGGCCCCTTGTTCCTCAGCTCAGCAAGATGGAGCACTCCCACCACCCAGAACCAAGTGGCAGACATTGCATTGCTCACTTCAAACTAACAGGTGGGTAGACATCTTCACAGGAGGTGGTGTTTGGGTGTGGAAGGCTTGCACTGCAACTCCCACCAGGTCCCCCTGTGTCACCCCTGGGTAGGAAGTAGTACTCTCCCCCCACCCCAAAGCATGTGGCAGCCATTACATTCCCCTCTTCAAAGTAACAGGTAGGTAGCCTTCTTAACAGGGAGTGGTGTCTGTGGGTGGGAGGCCTGCACTACAACTCCCACCAGGCCCCTTGTCCCACCATGACCAGGTTGTAACACTACACCCCTCAGAAGCATGTGGCAGCCATTGGATTACAAAAACCAAACTTACAGGTAGGTAGCCATCTTCACAGGAAGGGCTGTTTGGGAATAGGAGTCCTGCACTACAAATCCCACCAGGCACTCTGTCCCACCCATGAGAAGGATTTAGCACTACACTCCCCCCAAATGCATGTAGCAGCTATTGGATTAAAACAACCAAACTTACAGGTAGGGAGCCATCTTCACAGGGAGGGCTGTTTGGGGGTGAGAGACCTGAATTACATCTCCCACCAGGCCCTTATGTCCCACAGTTCAGCAACATGGAGCACCCACCCCACCCAGAAGCATGTGGCAGCCATTACATTCCCCTCATCAAACTAACTTTTAGGTAGCCATCTTCACAGGGAGGGGTGTTTTGTGGGTAGGGGGCAATACTACAACTCCCAACAGGCCCCCATGTCCCACAGTTCAGCAAGGTGAAGCACCCACCCCGCCCAGAAGCATGTGGCAACCATTACATTCCCCTCATTAAACTAACAGGTAGGTAGCCATCTTAACAGGGAGGGGTGTCTGTGAGTGGGAGGCTAGCAATACAACTCCAAACAAGCCACCATGTCCCACCCATGAACAGGATGTAGCACTCCACCACACCCAGAAGCATTTTACAGCCATTGTATTGTTCACCTTCACTTAACAGGTAGGTAGTCATCTTAACAGGGAGGGGTGTCTGTGGGTAGGAGGTCAGCACTACAACACCCAACAGGCCCCCAAGTCCCACAGTTCAGCAAGATGGAGCACCCACCCCACCCAGAAGCATGTGGCAGCCATTACATTACCCTCATCAAACTAACAGGTAGGTAGCCATCCTAACAGGAAGGGCTGTCTGTGGGTGGGAGGCCAGCACTGCAACTCCCAAAAAGGCCCCAATTTCCCACAGTTCAGCAACATAGAGCACTCCCCCCCAGCCAGAAGCATGTGGCAGTCATTGTATCTCACCAACCAAACTTACAGGTTGGTAGCCATCTTTACAGGGAGGTCTGTTTGGGGATGGGAGGCCTGCATCACAACTCCTACCAGGTACCCCTATCCTACCACTGAGCAGGATGGCGCACTCCCCCACCCAGAACCATGTGGCAGACATTGCATTGCTCACTTCAAACTAACAGGTAGGTAGCCATATTAACAAGGAAGGCTGTTTGGGGGTAGAAGGCCTGCACTACAACTAACACCAGGCTCCCTGTCCCACCAATGAGCAGGATGTAGCACTACACCCCCCCAGAAGGATGTGGCAGCCATTGTATCTCACCAACCAAACTTACAGGTAGGTAGCCATCATCACAGGGAGGGCTGTTTGGGGGGGGGAGGCTGGCACTACAACTCCCTCCAGGCCCCCTGTCCCACCCATGATCAGGATATAGCACTACACCCCCCTACAAGCATGTGGCAGCAATTGTATCTCCCCAACCAAACTTACAGGTAGGTAGACTTCTTCAGAGGGAGGGCTGTTTGGGGGTGGGAGGCCTGCACCACAACTCTCACCAAGTACCCCTGTCCCACCCCTGAGCAGGATGGAGCACTACACCCTGCCCAGAAGCATGTGGCAGCCATTGGATTACAACAACCAAACTAAAAGGTAGGTAGCCATCTTAACATGGAGGGCTGTTTGGGGGTGGGAGGCCTGCACTACAACTCCCACCAGGACCCCTGTCCCACCCATGAGCAGGATGGAGCACAACACCCCCACAGAAGCATGTGGCAGTCAATGGATTACAGCAACCAAACTTACAGGTATGTAGCAGTCTTCACAGGGAGGGCTGTTTTTAGATGGGAAGCCAGCACCACAACTCCCACAAGCCCCCTGTTACACCCCTGCGCAGGATGGAGCACTCAAACACACACCCAGATAATGTGTCAGAAATGCACCCCAATGTGACAACAGAACAGGTAAGTAGACAGTGCATGCACACCAACATTCCTCTCAAGAAGCATGGAGCCATATGTCAACACCAGCCCTCACATCCCACCAAAATTGACACAGATCCAATAGGGATGTATGACATTATAACGCGTGTTAGTACAACGCGTGCTTTTACATCGCGGTCGTTACAACGATCGCATGTAACAACGCTATGCCATTACAACGCAAGTCTTTACATCGATTTGCTCTAGGTGGAGTGCTAACATTAATAAAGGGTAATTTACTATTCCAACTCCAGTCCACTTATCCGTAGGGAAGGTGTTGGGATAGTAAACTACACCATTTTTAATGTTAGCACGCCATCTAGCACAAGTCGATGTAAAGACTTGCGTTGTAATGGCATAGCTTTGTTACATGCGGTCGTTGTAACGACCGCGATGTAAAAGCATTGCGGTGTACTAACCGCGTTGTAAACGATGTTTCCCATCCAATAGCCACTTACAGTGTGCAGACAGCTAAGCGTATGTAACTGTCACTGCAACAACAATTTGACTAAAAAAATCACATGTTGAATAAATTCAGGGCACAATCATGCACATCACCGAGTGCTAGCTGTAAGTTCTATGAGGGCAAAGCTTGAAGAACCATATGAAAACAAAGCAAGCATGGTCTATAGAAGAAATAAACCAAAGCATATGACAAAACAAAAGTATGTATGAGATAACAATGGCTAGTTCATGCTCAGATGTAAAGCCTGCCAGGCGGAGTATTCAGCAAAGATGCCGCTAATCGTTAGATGACAACATTGATATGTCACACCTTGGACTGCGTGGGCATAACCTGCAAATACAATACATCAAACACCAAGCTTGATGTGTGCAGGTCAATGGCCATTTACCCACTATCCAACAGGTTACCAAGAACTGACTGCAGAGGATGACAACACCAACCTGCAGAGCCAGTCTCCACCCCTGGAACATGGACTCTCTGATGATGACTCCCTGGATTTTGAGGATGCGAAGCAAGAAGTCAGCCCATCTGGCATGCCAGGGCGAAACAGGGCCCAGGACTTCACTTTCCCTCCCAACCCCACATCCCCAACAACAACGAAGCTGACTGCTGCTGTTATGACCTCTGCGGCCTCCACCACCACCACCACCAGTTCTGCCTGGAACACTCTCCCTGCCCTAGAGGATGACCACCCCACCCCACCAACTGAGGAGGCCAGGGAGAATAGGCAGGTGAGTACAGTGGTGAGGCAACAGGTCTTTGACAGCAGGGCAGGTGGGAGGGCAAGTGGGAGTCAAAGACAACAGGACACTGGAACTGTAGCCCTAGCTAACATCACCAGAGTTCTTGGGGCCTACAAACAAGCCCAGGGACAAACGGGCCAGGCTCAGGAAGATTCCTGTGAGATCCCCTGCTGCTGAGATCCATAGACACCCGCATGGGCAAAATCGTGGACGTCTTGGGCCAGCTAGTGGTGGTTCTGAAGACAGGCCTGTGGGCCGAACAAAACCTCCACCTCCCTCCTGTGGCCCGCAGGATGACAGCTCCACATCCTCCCCTGCAGCCACAGAGAGAGGGAGTCCTCAGAACCCACCGGCTCACAGCAAAGGCCCCCTCTGCCTAACGACCAAGGGGCCGTCCAAAGAAATCCAAGGGAGGAACCCGTGGCAAAGCACCTCACAAATGCCAGTCAAGGAGCCAGCCATGATGGCACTCCTCTTCACCATTGCATTGACTTTGTTGACTGTCCTTCCCCATGCTGCCATGTTAATGGCATCCGTCTGTTGGACTGGATCACCACATCAATGTGGTGACTACTTGAATATCTCATCATCCATTACTGACAACTCACTGTTTCCCTATTCACCTTTTTGTAAATATTCACTTCCCTCTCACATATACCCATTGTAAATAAACACTCCTTACACACCCATGTAGCCGTGTCTGCTCCATGCTTATCACAGGATGTACAATGTTGACCATGATTACAATGTACCAGGAGCACAGATTGTTTGCAGGCAATGAGAGGCTGAAGGGACCCAGGAAAACACAAAAGAAAAAAAATCATGTTTTAGGCGGTGGCATCACAGCAATTACACAACACTTGTCATCAAGGTGCTCCAATCAGCAACAGTACCGACATAGACATCATGTTGCTGTGCATAATTACACTGTCCCAGAAACATTAGCAGCAAGCACAAAGCCAACGACAGAGAGCAGTCACTAAGCTATCTTAGGCCTTTTCACCAACAACAACATCAGCAGACAATGGCCCCGTTGTACATTTTCACTCACCTTCAAGGGAAGTAGTGATTGATGAGCTGTAGACGGAGGCTGACACTTTCCTCCTCTCCACTACCCCTGGACATGTGTGGGTTTGCAGGCAGAGGCCTCGGCTGCTCATCAGCATCCAGAAGCAGGGGGATCTCTTTGTGCAAGGCCAGGTTGTGGAGCATGAAACTACAATCTGACACCCCTTTACGGGCGAGTACCTCTGTGCACCTCCGGTCTTGTCCAGGCAGCAAAATCGTGACTTCAGGAGACCAAAAGTATGCTCCATCACATGACGTATCCTCCCATGGGCATCATTGTAGCGGACTTCAGCGGGGGTCCTGGGATTATGCAGTTGGCTCAGCAACCAAGGCCGGTTGGGATATGCAGAGTCACCTAGGTGTGAGATACACATACTGATCTTGTAATATAACTGTGGCAGAGAACAGCATGCCACACATACAGCACTCTACTTGATTCTGCGTACTCACCCACAATGCATGCATGCCTCGGAAGCAGATTTTCTATCAGCTTTGGCACAATGCTGTTATGTAGGATGTACAATTCATGGGGTGAGCCAGGAAATTTGGCACAGACGTGTGAGATGATCATATCTGCCTGGCACGCCACTTGCACATTGATGGAATGGAAATGTTTCCTGTTCCTGTAGATGTGCTCACATGTCTGTGGTGGAACCAGGCCAACATATGTGCAGTCAATGACACTAACAACATTAGGGATGTGGCCACGGGCATAAAAATCACCCTTCACACCCGCCAATTCATGCCTATTGGGGAAAAGGATGTATCTGTCCTGTAGCTCATGATAGCGGACAGGACATCACATAGCACCATGCTGAACATAGGTTGCGACAACCCACCTGCGGTGGACACTGTGTACAGGAATTAACCAGTAGCAAAGAAATGCAGGGCCGCCATCACCTTACACGTTGGTGTCAAAGCAGTCAGATACGTTCTGCAAGGCCGCAGTTGGGGCTGCAATAGAGCACATAGGTCTTGTAGGGTGGGCCGATCCAGATGGAATTTCCGTATGATGTCCTCATTCTCCGTGTCCACCAGCACTGTGAAGGGATGATGCACATTTTGTCACCTCCTAGGTGAGATGAAAGGTTGACACATTTCAATTCAATCCCCCTATGAGAAGTGTCCGACATCTTACATTTTGACTGACACAACGCCAACAATGACTGGCATCGCTGTTCAGCTTACATCACAACTTACATGTAGAGACACCTTCAGCTACACTTGTTGTACACTTGTCCACTGTTCACACAGTGAGTACCTCCAGAACAAAATCAGACTATGTGAATGTCCAAAGGTATATGTCCACATCTTGCAGTATAAGCACTAACAGTAGTTCATACAGCATATGTGTGACACAACAACAATACTGGCTCCTACCTAGCTGCTGTACCTGCCAACCCTTCTTGCATCAATAACAACATGAACACAGTCTGTGCATTAAGATCAAGTATGTGCATAAGCCAAGGAAACTAGACAGTTAATTTTGCACAATATGCAGTCAGACATTCATCACTGTGATCTGCTTAGCCACATCACACATTGACATGTGTACCCATTGGAGAGTCCATCACAACACTGATCTGTGTACATACCCAGTAATATCACAAGTGACATGTGAGGGAGTACATGCTAATGTTTCCAATCATATGCACGAACATAGCATGTGTAGGCATATGTGAACTAAATGTCACATTGGCATTGTGTGCACAATCTCGTGCCATGAATCAGGTGTCAACTGTGCACTGTGGAGAACTGGCCATTGCCATTGACACAGCATGATGTGTCCATAGGTGCGGTCAACGTGCTCCAGCACCCAAATCACGGTAATTGTCAGCAATGTATAGCAACCATATTGCGGTAGCGACGGCCTGGCCCCTGTGGTGTGTCACCGCCAATGCCCACTGCACTCGCATTAGTGATATACACATTGTGAAATGTCAGTTGGCATGCTCTGCCACCCAAATCACAGTAATTTCCTGCAATGTATAGCAGCCATATCAGGGTAGCGACTGCCTGGCCCCAGCGGTGTGCCACCGCCAATGCCCACCACACTCACGGTAGTGATATACACATTGTGAAATGGCGATTGGCATGCTTCGCCACCCAACTCAGGGTCATTTCCTGCAAAGTATAGCAGCCATATCGCGGTAGTGACAGCCTGGCCTCTGTGGTGTTTCACTGCCAATCCCCACTGCACTCGCGGTAATGTTATACATAATATGAAATGGTGTTTGGCATGCTCCACCACCCAAATCACGGTCATTTCCTGCAATGTATAGCAGCCATATCGCGGTAGTGATCACCTGGCCCCTGCGGTGTGTCACCGCCAATGCCCATGCCCTTACAGCCAAAGGGAATGGCAATTGCGGGAATCTAATGCGGGCCGATCATTGGATGCATTTGAAAAAAGCGGACCTGGAACATCAATTGCAGCAGCTTAGAACAACTTAAATTACCCCAGAGGGCTATATATGTGTGGGAAAGAGACTCACATGTCCACTGCTTCCAGATACTGCTGCCTGACACTCCTCACCACCAACTGCTGCTGCTCCTGTGTCCTGGACCTAGTGATGGCAAGGACTGAGAACATCAGGGCCCGTCCCTTCACCACAGAGGAGCTGGAGGTCCTGGTGGACGAGGTGCTCACACAGTATGGAAGGCTTTATGGTGCTCCAGATGTCATGGTAAGTGTTTCAGAGTGGACGTGAGAGTGTAAGGAGTGCACACATGAAGTTGATCTGCTGCAGTATGTGCCTGAGAGTGTGGCTTTGTGTGATACACTGCCTACCATGCTGACTCCATGGGAAAGGAGTTTGTGGCCTATTTCACACACTTCCCTGGCTTCATATCAGGATGAGAGGGACATGCATTGTTTTTGCTGCCATACAGTGACACAGCAAGTTTGGTAAGCGTGAGTCAGGACAGAAATAGCCTGTGTTAATTGATGTGTGGGTCCATGAGGTTACTCACAGGCTCATCTGTGACATTGCCAAGAGTTTCCATGCGGAGTGTACTGATGGAAGTGTGTCTGACTTAATATTGCCAGCATGGATATCTCAGCATTAGGCACTAGAGTGAAATGCCAGAGGGTGACACTCTTGGTGGAAAATCACCTATGACACAGCAGATTGTTATACTGTTAAAATGCCGCCCTTCCATTATCATCATTATGTGTACTGACTCGCATGTGTAGGTACTGTTTGCCCTCTCATATTGTCCCTGCATGTGACATTTCTGATACCTCACATTAAACCTCAGTGTGAGCCACTCTGGTACTTTCACCTAAATTGGTAGATTACGTTTTGTCTACAGACATATAAGATTTCATGTTTTCTCCAAGCCCTAACACTGACTTTTGAATTTGGCACACTGTGTTCTGAGAGACTTTGAATTTGACCTTCATTTTTCAAAACAATGAACTAACTTTGGAACTTTTCCCTATGATTATTTTTTTTTCCAACTTCGTATATTTCATTTTTTGGCACAAGTAATCTGCTTAAAGTAGAACTATTCATAGAGAACATGAATTCTTTGAATACTTCCAGGGACAGTATATGACCACTGTCCACCTTCAAAAGTTTTATGTAATCCAACATGAAATGGTTTCGGCCTTTTTTCTTCAGTATTTACGAGCCATTTCATAAATGTATATTTTCGTGATTCATTCAGTTAAGCAACCGAATGTCAAAATATATGCTTGGAATGAAACATTGCTTTAAATATGTACAGCACCATTGCATTTATGCATCGTAACAGTTTGATGCATTTTTTTAGAAATGTATTTAGACATATGTGTAGCATTTCGTGTGTAGATATATTTTAGATATGTTATCATGTTTAGGATCTAGTAATGTCGTACATACTAAAGTGGAGTGGGTGTTGTGTGTCGATTTAGATTCTGTATGAATTTTCCCGATTCATTCCCTTATATAGGTATATTTCAAATTCCCTTACATAGGCATAGAAATGCAGTCCTTATTTAGGCATAGCCCATGCTACCCAAATACAGGCATGGTCACTTTCATCCGTTCAATTACGTCACAACAATTTCTTGGAAAACTAGACTCTTAAGCTGTAGGGACATCCCCTTGCCTGGATATTGATTTCTCCAAGAACTCATTTATTATACATGAACATCTATTCATTAGGGGTTCATTCATGACGTACATATACCCGACGTATACGTCAATACTGTCATTCCTAATCACCTTGAAGGTATAAATAAACCTTCACTTTCTATGGCAAAGCACTGTGTGGTTCGGTGCATTTCGCCTACCTACTTGCACGACGCAGCTCACCACAGCAAGTCCCGAAGGAAGCCACCTCCCCAGCTGAAGCACTGACTAAAAGCTGTCATCCTCCTGCTGAGAATCCAGCTCCAGTATTTCTGACTCCCCTTGCGGGGTGTTGGGAAATCGAGTTCCGGGAAAAAGATAGCAACCTCTCTCCTTCTAAGGTATGGAGCTGGTTAGAAACTAGAGAAACCTTTGGCAGATTCTTGGCAAAACTAAACTTAGCTAAAACAGCACCTACTTCTTCCCTCATCCTTGACTTAGGTGAGGTACATCAGGGTAGGATTATTTAGAAGCACCCGTTGACTATTTTAACCTGTGTTATTTATGTATGTATTTTAATGACTATGTGATAGCTACAAAACCATGCTATTGCAATATTATTTTATATTGCTGCTAACACTGTACATATTCTATTTTGCATGCTGTCTTACGATTGTAGCTATTCATATCTCTTGCATGAGAAATAAGACTGTTCAATAAACCCCTTTTATTGAAACGCCTGACTCACTATAGAAACGAACCATGCACGATTGACTGAGTGAAATAGTTATCTATTGATTCCACGACTCTGAAGATATTGTTTCAATTCTAGGGGAAACAAAGTTGTCAGTTTATGCGGTTGTCAGAGACTAATCCCTTCTTGTTTGTTCGAGAAAGTTTCTAGTGACCTCTGAGTTAGCTGGCACACACACAGTTAAGTTTAATATACTCGATAGAGACATTCTGACTTCAGTCCTATGTCAAATCTATAGTGTATGTTATTCAAGTGTGCAGAGCCTATTAGGGAAACAGGAACTACACTACATGGTGCCCAACGGTTTGGTAAGGCACAAATTTAACGCTAGATACTGAAGTAACTCAATTGTGCTCTTCTCAGAGACCCCTTTACTCCTAAAACTCCAATAGACGTCTGGAGTGGGTAAAGGATAATATCTGCATAGCTGAGTAGGACCAAAACTCCTATGTATTAGCTTTTTGGTTTGTTCAATGTTGAAGGATATAGTGTTCCAAATTATTGTGCACCTTAGCTTTGTTTACTTGACCCATGCTCTGCAACTTTCAATAAAATGGCTGATGAGGAAAACACCTCGACTGGAGCTGCAGGCGAAAACGCCGTACCAGCTTTTAATATAACTAGTTTTCAAGAAACCGATCAGAATGCTATAATCATTCCTCAAAATTTAAGGAAAGCTATCACTATAAAACGTATAACACATGCCCTAACATCGAGAGGTGGAAGGGCAGTTTTTGTGATAGAGGCACATGAATATCACCAGACAGAGGTATTCTATTAATGGACAGTCTTCCCAGAAGCAAATCCAGTAACACATATGTTTCACTTCTACAGAGAAAATGATCCACCGGATGAATATATTCCTTTTGAGGATATTGAAATTCCACTCACATACCAGGAACATGAGCTCTGGTTTAAAGGCGCCCTAAAACATTTAAATCACATTACCAGGCTCGGTCCACTGGGTAGACAAGGAGCGACATGTCTGGCTTTAGCCAGCTGCACACCTGACCCTGACACTGAATCAATGTCGGACGAAGAATTACTTAGTAACATACAAAATGTAAAAGAAATATACAGTTAAACCACAACTGTCTGAAAGTCCTGAAAAGGTCTTTATTAAAAGCACTCCTATCTCTCCTAAAAAGAAGTGGTAAAATAGCAAACAACCTTCCAAACAGAAGCGTTCTCATTCCCGATGTACGTCTCCTCAAAAGGAGCCCTCTGAAAGGTGGTATAACCTAAGGAATAGGGATAATTTGAGAAAACCTGACAGGCATCAAGATACTGATACACGTTTCTCTCGTACCTTTCAGATATCGTCCCAGAAATCCGAAAGAAGAGGATGGTCAGAGAACAAAGAAGAACATGTGAAGTCCAAAGACGATCAACACATTCAGAAAAACAAAAAACCTCAATTCACCAAAAGATGGTAGCAAGTCTAAAGATCAGACATGTCAATGATCTTGAGGACAAAACTCAAGTACTGCGAATGGGCTCAGACCATGTTGGACAGCGCAGCAGAAGTCACAATAGCTCGCCAGAACCTGAAGGGACTTCTGAAAACAGTGGACTTGAATGAAGACATTCAAGTTGAAACTGCAGATACCAGGGTTAGTTCTCCACATGGGGTAGATGAAATAACACTCCGTATGGAGGGATACATACCAAGAAAAGTGAAAACACTCTTTTGGGAGCGTCTTTCCAAAGTCTATGATATACTTCTAGCTGAACAAGACTGGCCACCAGAATTTGTCAGGGAAAGTCCACATGGCAAAGACATCATTATGCCAGCCTTCTCTAACCATATTCCAGTACATTTAAAATATACCTATGCCAGGAAATGGGCAGTAGCCCAAGCCCCTACATTATATACAAATCATGTAGGATGGGATGAGGACTCACCTCACCACAAAATCCAGTTAAAATATCAACCAACTGCACAAAGGCAGTACCCAGTTAAGCAAGAAGCCAAAAAACAGTTTAGGGAGATTTTAGATCAACTTTAATATCAAGGGGTGATTGAAACCTGCACCTCATCAATGAACAATCCTTTGGTTCCTGTCTCAAAAACCAGGCAATACATATTGTCTAGTATTGGATTATAGAGATCTAAACTCTTGTTGCAAAACATTTGCAGTGCAAAATGCACACAGTACAGAATAACATTGTGCGTAAAAAATACAAAACCACTTTAGACATATCATATGCTTTCTTTTGTCAAAACATTGCACCTGAAAGCAGGTATTCGGCTGCTTTCTCAATAATGGGGACACGGCGTCACTTCTGTCGTCTCCCTCAAGGATTCAAGAATAGTCCTCGGTTATTCTTAGCAAGGGTAACAGAGTTACTACAAACTTATGATGACGATGGCATTTTCATATGTCGATGACATCTATCTGACAGACGATGACTTGGATAGGCACTTGAACAGGGTGAACACCATTATCCTGTGCTTCGCCTCTGAAGGGTACAAATTCAATTTAAAAAAATCAAGAATTGCCCATCTCAGCGTCCTCTTCCTAGGATTTGAGTTATCAAGCGAAGGCAAAAGCTTGGCAGCCAACTTTTTAGAAAAGTGTGCGCTGCTCCAACCTCAAAAACGCAGAAAAAGTTACAGTCAATTCTAGGTTTCCTGAATTTCTGAAGAACTTACATTCTAAATTACGCAGAAAGGGTTAAACCTCTCTACAAATTAATCAAACCTGATTTTAAAACAGTAAATTGGAAAAAAGAACACACATAAATTTTGTGTTCACTCCAAACAGACATGTTAACAGCTAAATATTTACAAACATGTGTAAATGATCGCAACTTAGTGATCCAAATAATTCCGGTTCAATGCGGATTCACCTACTAAACTTTTAATGAAGGTGAAAAGGTATCAAAAGCTTACAAAACACATTTGTACACACAAGCAGAAATTAAATTTACATCGACAGAAAAAATTCTGACAGCTGTTAAAACCGCTGTAGCAAAATTAAGAGCCCAAGGACAGGGGAAACGCATTATGATCATAACTCCAGTACCTGGCTTAGAGGCAGTGACAAAAGCAGGAATTCCAAATGCTAAAGCTTTACATCCAAGTTGGATACAATGAGTTAATTCTCTTACTGCAACTGATGTTGAATACGTTTTTGATCGGTTTTGAAAACTTAAGCATTCCTGCAATGCAAACAAGAATGTCCTCTGCCCACTGAAATTCTCCCTCTTGATCAGTATGAATGTATCATTTATACTGACGGACCTGCGCAACCCACTACAGGAGGTAAGCAGGCTTATAGTGCGGCATGCGCAATCGTTAAAGGTCGTATGTGCAATGGCAAATTCTGACCTATGGTCACAAAACGCAATCTCTAGGGGATTGTACAGCTCAGCGAGCTGAACTACAAGCTTTCAAAATGGCACTTGAAAATATGGATTGCAAATTCCCCACACTCATAGTGTGCGATTCTTTCTACTATGTAATCCTACAATGAATATTTATAGAATTGGATTCAAAACAGTTTCAAAGATGCAAAAGGTGACACAATTAGGCATAAAACGCTTTGGGAACAAGTAGTTCAGTTATGAGAAGGACTACAAAACATCAACGTGATGGCGTTCACATTGAAGGGAATTCATTGGCTTATGAAGCCGCGAAGGCAGCTGTGCAAACGGCTTCCGTAGCTGTAATCACTCATTCAAAAAATGAAAATAGACAGCAAAATAATGCTAACTGTCAATACTACAAGCAAAAGCAGCAGTGCAACGTTACCTAATAAGTTTCCACTCAAATACTCATATATAATTGAAGTGATTGGCATTCCATTCGCACGAATCCCTGGAGTGGTGGATAGGGTAATTCCAAACACGGAACATAGATTAGGACTTATACTAGCAGCACATGAAGGGCTCGCCTCTGCTCATGCAGGTGTTTACGCCACAGTATCATTATTAAAATAAAGATACTGGTGGCCAGGCATTAGGAAACAGACCAGAAACTATGTTTTAGACTGTGAAATATGCCAGAAAATGAAAGTCTCTACTTTGAAACGTTCTGCGCAGACTCCCCTGTTGATTTGAGATAAACAATTAGCATGTGTTTTCCTGGACCACTGTGGTCCCTTACAAAGGAATGGCAACTATAATTATATCATGATCGTAGTGGATTCGTGTTCAATGTTCATTTGGAAGTGGCCTCAACACTCGGCTGACGCTCGAACTGTTATAAACGATTTGAGAGTATTTATCGTCACATACGCAATCGGTACGCTACATTCTGACCAGGGTTCTGCGTTTGGCTCTTAAGCTTACAAAGAAGCCATGGCCAATTAGAGCATTGCATTGCGGTATTCTAGTCCATTCCATCCTGAGGGAAATTCGGTTGTGGAGAGAAAAAAACGGGACATAAAGCAATCTCTAACAGCTAGGGTATTAGGCTGGGGTCCACCCGGGTGGGTCAAACATCTAATAAGTGTCCAACGCATGCTTAACAACTTGCCAAGAATTTCTCTAGGGGGTATTACTCCATTCGAGGTTCTTTTTGGGACAAGAATGCTGGTCCCAGACCTTAATTGTCACATGTTAGTGGTGGATACTGAAAAATTTGATATCAAAGATCATTTGGCTGTTTTACAGGATTTAAATGAACTAAGAACGAAGCAAAGCAACGTGTTCCTGAAGCCAACAACCACTGGGGAAAAACCAACCATCCCAGCAAGGCCTGTCTGGATCCCAAAGCTTGGTGTTCTAGTCAGAGAAAAGATCGGGGACAAGAAGGAATTTGGGCCTTCTTACAGACAACCAGTACCTGTCCTAGCAATCCACGGATCAAGAACAGTTTTACTGCCGCCACTTGCTGGAAACACGGAGAACAGGTTTGTGTCCATCGACCTGATCAAACCATACTATGTGGCCGATACTAATCAGTAGGCCAAGTGGACTTTGCCAATGTAGCAGACACACTCCTCTAGCTACAATCTAAGAGGTTCAAACTGAGAGACTTGTCATCATTGAGGAATCTGCAGTGAGAAAAGAAGGAATATGCAACAATGCTATGGAACTCGTTCCTCTTGAGACCCAAATAACAGTTGTCAAGAAAAACCTGTCTACCAAGAAGTAACAAGTGATCAAGTGGTTCCAGTGATTTCAACAAATCTGGATGCAATCCCAAAAATTGACAGAACTGCCTCTGGCTAATTCATTAACTTTTATATGTTTTCTGAGGATCCCAGCGAACCTGAAGCGAAGCCAGCAAAAGAACTTTCAATGAACAAGCAATAGACATTTTTCATCAGACTTATCTGATTTCACCATGGATTGAACTTTGGATTGTGTTGGGTATATTTTTTCTTCTTCTTTCGTTGACTCTGGTAATAACTCTGGGTACGCTGATAAATGGAAGATATGTCAAAATGGACACAGCAAATAAGAAAGTCAACTTACTCTTCGAACCACACAAATCATCCCATCGTGAACAGAGACTTGTAATCATTGAACATCACAGTCGTTCCTATACCTGATGGGATAGCTTGGGACAAAACAGACTATGACATTTTTGGCCCGTCAGAGCTGTTTAAGGTTCCACACTTATTCAAGATTTCATTAAGTGACTTTGTTTCATCTAGTACCTTTTCTGCTGATTGGGACTTCGATACTGTTAATAATATGATGTCAAATCTAGAATGGTCTGCAGTATTCACAAATCATGAAAATTTAGAAGGTTCATCCGATTATGAACAAATGTATTGTTATCGCCTTTATGGTCATCATTTCTTGCACATATCTGAAAGTCCTAGAAATGTATTAATGTATAACCAATGGGAACATTGTCCTATACCTCCAAAGGGTAGCTCAAAAACTTTTGTTATAAAATTTCCATACTTTTCATGGTTCAATGTATCCAATGCAGAATCGTTTTACTTAGAAAATGTGAACAGAACAGGAATGAAAAGTATGTTGACCAATACCAAACAGATTTATTCTGCAGCCTTTTATGCCCAGCTGTTTAAACTAAGTTTCAACTTTTGGAAAGACAACATTGAGACAAAAACTGTCTGGGGTACAAAAGATTGGCAAGTGCAGGGGGTAGAAGCTTTGTTTAGAGCCTGCATTATCCCTGAGCCAATTATGTTTTTGAATGACACTGTCCATGGAACATGACATCAGGACAGGGGCAAGATGGCCGCTGACAGGCTGTAGGGAGCAGTCGCACCCTCACCTCTCTCCTGAAAATTACAGAAAATTACTGAATACCGCTGGCGGCTGGTAATGGAACAATTGGGATTTGTACATGGTGAATGGTGCTCTACCCCACCTATATGAAGTCATCACTAACTATGCTATGGACATCTAACTGGACTTTGTGGTCGGTGTGTTGCCTCGCCACAAGCAAAGTAAGGCAATTTCAGCAGCGTATCCTTGAACTGATCCGTGGGTGAGTAAGACGCTCTGACAAGGTGAGCGCGAGACACACCATGGTGCCGAAGCCGAGGTGCCGAGGGAGCAGAAGGAAACGAATGACAAAGACAAGGAGAAAGCTGTCTTCAGTGATCCGGGGGTGCCGTCGGCTAACCTGCGGACAAAAATGAAGACACAAACTCAGAAACGGAGGCCCACAAAAAAGAATGTGGATGACCCTAAGATTAGGGATGAAACCGTAACGGATAAGAAGGCGAAGGAAAAGGGCAACAGCGCTAAAAAAGGAAATAATGTTCCGAGGAACAATGAAGAGATGGGTTTGAAAGAACCCACACTAAGGCAGCCTACCTTGTTTGAATCACTTGCCTCAACGATAGCAGTGCGATCACCAAATTCACAGCCTGCCATTGATTCAGCACTCGGAGACGCGTGCACCCAGCACGGGTCGAGCAGCGGTGAGCAGCAGCGCAGTGAGCCGGAGGCACAGGCCGGTGAGAGAGCAGCAGAGCATCAGATTGCATCTGAGATGGAGACAAAGCCCAGATTCCAGTCAGGTCACTGCACAGCAGCAGACGCCAGAACAACACGAGGAGCTCACTGCAGCTCTTCACGGAAGGGGGGCCCCATCACTACAGGCTTCTGAGGACCGGCAGGTAGGGAAAAACTATGCTACAGGTTCAGATTGTCAGCTGCCGCCACCCGTGATTGACAATAGTAACAGGCATGAAGAGCAGGGTAAAAGCGGTGGCCAGAATCTGTATTTAAAAGCAAATGGAAGAAGGAATGATCAGGGCATAGAGGAGCAGTTGCTAATCCCCATGGGGCACTCGACAGTAGCAAGGTTAAACAAACTGCCTGCAAACACTGACCATATTATAGAGGGACTAAGTACTACTTCTCTAATCCTGAGGTCACCCAGCGATGAGTGTTTTTTCTCCGTCAATGATGAGGAAGATGAAAAGGATAAAGAGGAGGAGGTGGAGGAAGACGGATCGTGGTCAGACTCGCTTTCAACAGGGTCAGGGAGCTGTACAGATGCTTCAGAAGTTGAGACAGATGCTTCAGAGCTAGGGGGAGATACAGTACATAAGGTGTGCTCTCATCAGAAAACCAAGATCAGCAAAAATAGACCCCGGAGCAGAGCAAAGAGCTCACTAAGCCCATCACATCCAGAAGTTGAAAAGAAATTAGACTGGGATTACTCGGCTACTTCTCAGTTATATCATGAAGGGACAGGAAATATCCCTCCACAGTCCCAGCCTCAAAGTCAACCGCAGACCACCAGTCTTGACCTTGTGTATACAACGCTAAAACAAATGCAAGGAGAGGCAAGGTCAGAGAGCCGCAGAGCGAGACAGGCAAAAAAGAGAATACAGGGCTCACTACAAAAAGTTAATAAACTATACTCGGATCTTGCGGGAAGGGTTAAGGAGGTGGAAGAAAGAACTGGTAAACTGGAGGACGATATGGTAAAATGTCAGGAACATAGACAGGAGCAGGAGAAGACATCATCAGACATTCTCTGGAAGCTCGAGGACTTTGAAAATCATCAACGAAGAAAAAACATAAGATTATTGGGTGCGGCAGAGGTGAAGGAAGGGCAGGATGTTCGGGCCTATATAATTGATTTGCTCAGAGGTGCATTCCCCGAAATAACTGCATGGGTTTGGGAAAATGAAGTGCAGAGGGCTCATAGGTTTCCTCTAACTCAGAGAAGGGGGAATGCTATAGACAAGCCAAGGGCGATCCTGGTATTCATAGGTAACTACCTGTTAAGGGAGGAAATCTTGAGCAAAGCTAAGCCTGAGGCCAAGCGCACCTATAAGGATACAACGTTTTTCGCTAGACCTGACTTCTGCCACACTACTGTGGAAAGACGTTGGCGGATGAGGCAACTAATAACACCCTTTCAGAACTTAGGGTGTGAGGCTTATCTGTTGTTTCCTAGCCGCCTCAAAGTAGGGAGAAATGGGCAGTTCAAGATATTCTATTCAGAAGTGAAGGCCCAAGATTACCTCATGGGGATTAAGGAAAACAGGGGCCAAAGCAGCATGACGGATCTTGTGAGGCAACATAACCGAAAATCCCAACAATAGGAGCAGGGAAAAAAGCTCAATGGGCAACCTGGTTGGAAACAGCAACATGGTGAGAAGGGGCGGCAGCGGTAGTAGGGTTTAAATAAAGAATGTAATGAGGAGGAAGGAGGGGCGGTGACAACCTGGGGCCACAGCTGTCACACATAGGTCAGGATTGACCTACTTGCCAGTAAGGGGGGAGGGTATGCCGGGGGGGGCTACCAGGGGAGGAGGGGAAGGGTCTGGGCACAGGGCAAGGCACATGGATACAACACATGGGGTTTTTGGGAGGCGATGTAAGATGGCTGAATACAAATTGCAATGAGCTACAAAGAAGAGAACTGAGCAAAAAACTAATAAAGGTGGCAAAATGTTTAAATATGGTAGGGATTTGTGGTTAGGACAATCACTGGAAGTATTTTAATGGGTACCCGAATTCTCACTTGGAATGTATGCGGGTTGAATGAGCGACATAAGAGGCAAAAGGTTTCTATGTTGGCAAAAAGTATGAAGGTGGACTTCTTACTTTTACAGGAAAAACATATTTTCGGGACACAAGGGCATCTTCTGGAACAGTTGGGGCTCCATGTACTGGCATGTTCAAGACAGGGCTCCAAAAATAGAGGTGTGGCTATCTTATCCAGGTGCAGAGATATTGAAACTAGAAAGAAGCTTGAAGATAAATGGGGGAGATGGGCTCTGGTGGAGTGCTTTATTAGTGGGGAATGGGCCACACTTGGTTCAATCTATGGGTCAACTGAAGATGACCCAGATATTTTTGATTTCTTAGATCTGGAATTAGCAACCTGGGCCCCCCCCGTATTGTTCTTGCTGGAGATTTTAATATCAATGGGGCAGACGGGTTAGGGCTAGGATCTCAGGGGAAATACCAAGGTAGAAGGTGGAGGGTTTGCCAAGCGGTTCTCAGTCTGGCTAGAAATAATGCATTGGTAGATGTATGGGGTAGTCTAAGGTCAGGGGAAAAAGGGTTCAAATTTTATTCGGCTCCACATAGGGTGTGTGTACGATTAGACTACTTCTTTATTTCGAATGCCCTTCTCACTGTGTCAAGAATTGAGAGATTACCTCGTATACTTTTGGACCACAATCCCCTGATTTTGAATTTAGACCTAGCAACGGTGTGTAGAACCGAGAGGGTATGGACCTTCGCGAGAGGGTTGCTGAGCGACGACAGCTACATGCAGCATATGACTCAGTGGATTGAAGCGTTTCTTGAGATAAATAGGGGTAGCACAGCATCGGGGATTGTATGGGACAGTTTAAAGGCGGGAGTCAGGGGGGAGACCTTAAGTTTTAATACTAACAAACGGAAGCAAGAGCAGTTGAGAAATCTGGGTTTAAATAATGCATTACTGGAGGCTGAGGATGAATTAACTAAAGGTGTCTTGGTAGGTATTCCGCTTGAACAGGCCCTCATTAAGGTGGAAAAAGCGAAAATGGAGGCAGAAGAGGATTTAGCAAGTAAGGCTGCTAAGATATATACGGCGAATAGGAAAAGATGTCATGAGTTCAGCGAAACAGTGGGTCGTACCCTAGCAGTACGGGCGAGGCAAAAGGAGGCGACAGGAGAAGTAAGGGAAATCAAGGACAGCTCAGGTAAATTAATTACAGATCCGCAAGGCATTCGTGAGGTATTTAGGCAATTCTACTCAACACTATATGATGAGAAGCAGGGAAAGGATCCTGAGGAAATAGTAGCATATCTACAAGATATACCAATGGCAATTTTAGGGGAACAAGACCGTGTGAGGTTAGATACTCCCTTAGACCCAGAGGAGATAAAAGCAGCTATGATGAGCCTTCCATCTGGGAAGGCGGCAGGCCAGACCAAATTCCATTGGAATTCTTTAAGGTATTTTGGAATGTGCTGGGTCAGGACATGATAAATACAATGCAGCAAGCACAGGCAGGGGTGTCCATTCCTGGCTCCTAGGCAGGGGCTGAGATTGTCATCATTTTAAAGAAGGTGAAGCCGTCAAACGACCCTGGTTCTTATAGGCCGATCAACGTGATGAATGCTGATACAAAGGTCTACTCCAAGGCATTGGCAAAAAGGCTCGCAAGTTTAATAGACACACTAGTAAGTGGTAACCAACATGGCTTCATCCCAGGGAGAGGCACTACCCACCATACTCGGAAAGTGATCACCATGTTTGATGCCACAGAAGTCGCAGGGGACCAGATGGCGGTAATGTTGTTAGATGCCGAGAAGGTGTTTGATCGGGTCTCCTGAGACTATCTGTGGTACACTTTAAGGAGAGCTGGGTTTGGGGATGGTTTTATTAGAGCAATACAAGCATTATACAGAGCCCCTACAGCCTGTATTAGGGTGAATGCAGGATCAACCTTGCCATTACAAATTAAGAGAGGAACAAGGCAAGGGTGGCCGTGCTCCCCGCTGCTGTTCTCTATGTACCTGGATCCACTGATTCATAGAATGGAAATGAATGATAACATCCCTTCATTGTCTACCTATAGGGTACAATGCAAGACTTTAGCATATGCCGATGACATCGCAGTCCTTACACCAAACCCCACGGAGGCTATAGCACATGTGGAGCTGGAGGCTCTGAACTTTGGTAAGGTGTCAGGGTATTTGTTAAATACCTCCAATACGCAAATAATAAAGAACCAAAAGGTGGTATGCCTTGACCAGCGGGTGGTAAAGTCAGGTATATATTTAGGGATTACGATCACCTCAGATTTAGACAATTTGGTGGAAGCAAATATAACCCCTATAATCGCGAAAGTGAGAAAGGATTTGGGCAGGCTGCACAATCTACATTTATCCATAGTTGGCCGCACTAATATTGTCAAAATGTTGATATTGCCAAAGTTCTTGTATATTTTTAGGGCAGTCCTATTGTTTTTTGAAACCAAATGGTTTAAGACTATCGAGAATATGATTAATAGGTTTGTGTGGTCCAAGGGAAAGACTAGAAGGGCACTAAGGTTTATGGCACTTCCAAGGGAAAGGGGAGGTTGGGCACTGCCAGACTTAAAACTATACTATTGGGCAGCAGTCCTCCAGTACATGGCAGGATTGTTAGGGGGAGCAGAGGCAGAAGGGGGTATGAGATGGGCACCATAGCGATATATGCTCTACTGTTGGAGGACGAGGCAGAAAATGTGCTTCTTAAGCAGTTTGATTCAAGTTATTTTAAGAGAACCCGATTTAAGACGATTATGGCAGCGTATAATATCTGGAAGGCGACCCAAGACAGCATCCTGGGATAGTAACAACATTCAGTGTAGGCAAACTCTGCCTTGATTGACTACAGAAATCTACACTTAAGGATGTAAAGCAACACTTATCTTTACCTAATGGTGGCGCAGATCTTTGGGAATTCTTGCTAGGACTAAGAAAACCGCGTCAAAAACCTTTTATATATGCCGGTATATATGCTTAATATAACAAAATATGGAAGATTACACAAGCAGAGACTGCAGAACAAGTTTGAGAAATTGATCGTATTAATATAGACCAATTTCTCTCTGTTGTTGACAATGGGTTAACGTCTCTGTCAGTCGCAATTACGTTCTATCATGCTATTAGGCTGGGCTTTATAAAACCTTCATTTAGCCTATGTGCCTTGGCGTTTAATCAATACTATGTCACTGTTTTCAGAATTCAATCTCACTGATAAACAGATCAAATTGACACAACGGGGAGCAGACCTAAAACGCATACCAACAGGCACATATGAAAGGTCGGATAAAGAATACATCAAGACACCCTGGAAATGACCATACACACACAGATGTTGGAGTGGGGAGCGTGAAGTGTTTATAAGCGTTTCAAACTGTGAAAACGCACTAAGCGGTTCTCTCCTTTGTCAGGGTATTAATTTACACGGAGCCTGCAATGGTTCCTGTAACAGCTTATCCTGTCAACTGCAAGTATCACCAGCTGCAGTGATTGATCCAATTTTTGGACAACTTTCAAATGAAAGTTACCTCATGTTGAACGATCACAGCTGCTGTGGCATGTTGCCAGGTATACCATATCTAGAAACTATGTCAGCCAGGGTCACTTGATGTATGCAAGTATTGTTTCCAAAAACCAAGTCAGTCAGGGAGTTGCCACTTTGGCCTTCACTGAACATTTCTTCCATCTAATTGCTACTCTAAGCATAATGAAAGCAATTCTTTTGCAAAAAACTGTGCCATTGCCCTCCGCCAAAGAACCTATGATCTACAAGTCAAAAGGACTTTTGCCGATATACATGCCCTTTTGAATACAAATTGCCCTATACATTTCTCAGAAATGTTAAGTCGTACCTTAAACATGTCTGATACGAGCGGTATTGTACATGTATTTAAGACCGTATTTTATGAACTGTTAGCACCTTTTCAAGCTGTCCTAGGAATCATTCCAAACTTCGTGCACTCTGTGTTTGGCAGATTGCCCCAACTTTTGGGACTCGCTCCAGGGATACTTTTTTTGCTCCTACTGCTATGATATGGCAAGCCAAATCACCAGCGACACCCAGTTCACCATGGAGACAGCTCTACTGGCGATGAAGTGTTGTGAGCGCATCATCCAAATTTTGGGGTTACCTCGTCTATGAGAATTAAATACCACATGGTTTCTTTCATTCAGACCAATTTGGCAAGATTGCATCTTACCTGTTCCACGGTGCCTGCTATGCGGAAAAGAATGCGTGTTAGACACACGTCTCACACTCCCATCAGTCATGCCAATGGATGTTGATACCCACGCTTTGTGTTGTCCCCAGCGGCTACTAATTCTGATGACGGCATTCATTGAGATCTCACAGACGTCAACTGCAAGAGCTGAGGTATGAGAGGAAACATCAGGCATGCAGGTACCATCCAATACGAACATTGCTTATGCAACCAATGCTGACGGCGATGCTTCACATCTATGTGTGGTTAGTCTTCTAAACGAGGTAATGCAACTTTCACCTACAATGGTAGATGTCTTTTTGTCTACAGACATAGAAGTTTTCATGTTTTCTCCAAACCCTAACTGACTTTTGAATTTGGCACACAGTGTTCTGAGAGACTTTGGGGCAGATTTATGATAACTGGTGCATCCCTTTTTGTCTACAGACATAGAAGTTTTCATGTTTTCTCCAAACCCTAACTGACTTTTGAATTTGGCACACAGTGTTCTGAGAGACTTTGGGGCAGATTTATGATAACTGGTGCATCCCCAGGGATTCGCCAGTTATTTTGCGCCGCTGCTCCGCCACCCATGGTGCGCCGCATTTATAATGCGGCGCACCATGGGGCAAAAACGGCGCAGATGCGTGACGCATCTGTGCGGTAAAGGTGGCGCATTGCTGGAGTTGCGTTGCAAGCGCGAAGCAGCTCCAGCAAGGCTCGAGGGTGCCCCATTTTTACAATGCTGCGTCAAGACCTACGTCTGCTTCAAGCAGGCGCAGGGTTTTGACGCAGCATTGGCCTGAAAGTGACTGAGTGAAATCTTATAGATTTCACTCAGCCACTTTTGCAAGGCGCACCTGCCCGGGAACGCCCACCCTGCGCCAGAACACCCACAAGTGGCGCAGGGCTTTACAACGTGACGCATCTGCCTAGATGCGTCACGTTGTAAATGGGTCGTAGGGATGCGCCACGTTTACGCCGCAGTTGCGTGACGCAAACGTGGCACATTCCCAACATTTGAATTTTACCTTCATTTTTCAAAACAATGAACAAACTTTGGAACTTTTCCCTATGATTAATTTTTTTTCCAAATTTGTATTTTCATTTTTTGGCACAAGTAATCTGCTTAACTTCTTCACTGCTAGGCCTCCCCCCGTGCTAAACCTTTTTTTGGCTATTTGGGGTAGTGCACACCAATTTTGCGTCCTTTTCTTCCAACATCATGGTGATTCTAAAGGTACCCAAGGTTTGTGGATTTCCTTGGAGGGGTCACAGAAATTAGCCAAACTACAGAAACTTTTTTTTCTCCAGAAGAATGGGAAAAACGGGCTACAAATGAAAGCATCTGGGTTTTTCCCTGCAAATGTTATCAAAAAAGCGTTTGTGGGGCTAAAATCACCATTTTCCCAGCTTTTAGGTAATGACAGACTTTTGTCAGAAAACCAAAATGTTTACACAGTTTTGTCATTTTTCTGGCACATAGCCTATTTTTGCTATTTTTTGTGCTTTCAACCTCCTTCCAGTTAATGGTACAAATGAGTGTGAAAGCAATAATGGATCCTAAAAGGCTATACATTTTAGAAAAGTAGATAAAATTCTGAATTCAGCAAGCGGTCATTTGTGTAGATCCATCAAGGTTTCTTTATACAAACTAACAGTTTAATATTGGAAAAATTGAAAATTAGTTGAAAAAACAGCCCTTTGTGTCAACGTTTTCACCTGCAACTTCTAGTAATTATGACAGCTCTTTGAAAGCAATATAACTTTACATCAGCTCGACCGTCCTGGTTGTGGGGATATATAGGACTTGTAGGTTCACTAAGAACCAGACGAACCCAGAATCAAAAATTAAGTAGCAATTTGAAATGGCTTTTTATTATGTACCGGGTATAAAGCAATTATTGTGTGAAAATGTATACATGGAAAAATCGCTATGAAATACACCTATGCATTTATGAATTGGGAAAAAATTATAGAGTTTAGAAACATTGGGATACTCATACTAGCATGAGAACTATTAGTCATTTTTCAAAATGACTTCGTTTTTACACAATGTCTTTCATTTGAAAGGCAGAAATGCATCAAAAATCAATAGGTATTACCAGTTGCTTTACAAATCTGAATTCCCCTCAGTCTCCCGATAACAATGGTACTTCACTTGTGTGGGTAGGCATAGTGTCCGGAAATGGCACAAAACCCAACGTGAACACACCACATTTTCACAATGAAAATGTGCCCTTTTTTGCGGTGTGTAGTTTTCGTTCTTTTATGCTAGCTCTGCCAGGACCTAGGGAAAACTAGCAAACCTATACATTTTTGAAAACTAGACACCCCGGGGAATCCAGGATGGGATGACTTGACTGCCTTCCACCAGGTTCTGTCACCCAGAATCCCTTGCAAACCTACAAAATTGTCAAAAAAACACTTTTTCCCCACATTTCTGTAGTGGACAGTTCTGGAATCTGCGTGGATCCACAAATTTCTACTCTACCCACCCGCGTTCCCCAAAGTCTTACAAGAAAAACGGTACTTCACTTGTGTGGGTCGGCCTAGTGCCCACGACAGGAAACGCGCAAAACGCAACGTGGTCACACCTCAATTTCGCAGTGAAAAATTACCCTTTTTTTGCAAAGTGCCTAGCTTTTAACCCTAGCTCTGCCGGCACTAAGCATGGGATGAAAATTCGTTCCACTTGCGGAATTTGCGGATTTTCCGCGATTTCGCGATTTCGCCATCCGCGAATCTCACGAAATCGTGGTAAAATCCGCAAATCAGCCGGGACGAATTTTCAGCCAAGCACTTACAGGGTTACCGCAGCAGGTGCAAAAGTTGAAGCTAATTTTTTGTAACCTTTTACAAAAGGGTTACAAAGAAATTAACTTCAACTTGGGCACCTGCTGCTGTAAGCCTGTAAGTGCTTCCTGGCGCCTCGTTGCCTACTTGCAGCTATTCTCTGACCCTGCTTTGACCTTTGAAGCAGGGTCAGAGAATAGTTATAAGTAGGCAACCAGGCGCCTGTCACGAAAATTAAACCTCAACAGGAAGCACAGACAGATATAAAAACAAGCATTTGCAACGCAATAGGTCTCGCATTAGGAAAGTTTGAGCTATTGGTCTTGTAAAAGACAATTTTTTTTATTTATGTGTTGGTTTTGAAAATAGCTAAATTAATAACTTTGTCATTTACAATGCCAATAGTTGTAACTTTCGCAAATGTGACACCTATAGCATTTGTAATGCAACATGTTTTGTATTTACGTGACTTAGCTGTATTGATAATACAAATTACAATGGCTTTTAATTTTTTTAAATAATTAATACTTAAATAAAAGTGATTTTAATTTATAATGGCAATAGCTTAGACTTTTGTAAATAACTTTTGTGAAGATTATGTTCAGTGTATTTTATTGTGACGAAAATCCAAGAACAGAAGTGAAATATGAACATCTTTTTGAGACATTTGTAATAAGTTTGAAATATTGAGAGAACATATTTGAACCAGTTGTTGTTGAATGGTTGCGCAGATTGATGCTGGGGTGGTGCTGAGTGGTGCTGTGGTGGTGCTGTGGTGATGCTGTGTGGTGCTGTGGTGGTGCTGAGTGATACTGGGATGGTTTTGAGTGGTGCTGTGGTGATGCTGAGTGGTGCTGTGGTGGTGCTGAGTGATGCTGTGGTGGTGCTGAGTGGTGCTGTGGTCCTGCTGAGTGATGCTGTGGTGGTGCTGAGTGGTGCTGTGGTGGTGCTGAGTGATAATGTGGTGGTGGTGAGTGATGCTGTGGTGGTGCTGAGTGATAATGTGGTGGCACTGAGTGATGCTGTGGTGACGCTGGGTGATGCTGTAGTGGCGCTGAGTGGTGCTGTGGTGGTGCTGAGTGGTGCTGTGGTGGCGCTGAGTGATGCTGTGGTGGTGCTGAGTGGTGCGGTGGTGGTGCTGAGTGATGCTGTGGTGGTGCTGAGTGATGCGGTGGTGGTGCTGAGTGGTGCTGTGGTGGTGCTGAGTGATAATGTGGTGGTGGTGAGTGATGCTGTGGTGGTGCTGAGAGATACTGTGGTGGCACTGAGTGGGGCTGTGGTGGTGCTGAGTGGTTCTGTGGTGGTGCTGAGTGATGCTGCGGGGGTGCTGAGTGATAATGTGGTGGTGCTGAGTGATAATGTGGTGGTGCTGAGTGATGCTGGGGTAGCGCTGAGTGAAGATGTGGTGATGAAGAGGGCAGAAAGGCACAAAAAGCAGTCTAACAAAGGGCAGAAGGGCAGAAAAACAAGGGAAAAACGAGTCTAACAGAGGGCAGAAGGGCACAAAAAACCAGTCTAATGGGGCAGAAAGGCACAAAAAACCAGTCTAACAGAGGGCAGAAGGGCACAAAAACAAGGGAATAACAGAGGGCAGAAGGGCACAAAAAATGAGTCTAACAGAGGGCAGAAGGGCAGAAAAATAAGGGAAAAACGAGTCTAACAGAGGGCAGAAGGGCACAAAAAAACCAGTCTAACAGAGGACAGAAGGGCAGAAAAACAAGGGAAAAACGAGTCTAACAGAGGGCAGAAGGGCACAAAAAACGAGTCTAACGGGGCAGGAAGGCCAAAAAACGAGTCTAACAGAGGGCAGAAGGGCACAAAAACAAGGGAATAACAGAGGGCACAAGGGCACAAAAAACGAGTCTAACAGGGGGCAGCAGGGCAGAAAAACAAGGAAAAACGAGTCTAACAGAGGGCAGAAGGGCAGAAAAACAAGGGAAAAACGAGTCTAACAAAGGGCAAAAGGGCACAAAAAATGAGTCTAACAGGGGGCAGAATGAATCCCGCCCTGCGTGTTTGTCCACGAAGATGCCACCTTTTTGTGCAATACCTCTACTCAACTGGAGTACTTTCTACTGTCTAATCAGTAAGTGCTCCATCGTTGGCTAAATGTATAGGGGCAGATTTACAATAACTGGCGCATCCCCAGGGATGCGCCAGTTATTGTGCGCCGCACCTCTGCCACCCATGGTGCGCCGCATTTACAATGCGGCGCACCATGTGGCAAAAACGGCACAGATGCGTCACGCATCTGTGCGTAAAAGCAGCGCATTGCAAGAGCTGCATCGTGCTTGCGACGCAGCTCCAGCAGTGCTCTGGGGGGCCCTATCTCCCCAATGCTGCATCAAGCCTTGCGCCTGCTTCAAGCAGGCACAGGGTTTTGACGCAGCATTGGCCTAAAAGTGACTGAGTGAAAGCTTGTAGATTTTACTCAGCCACTTTTAGGAAGCGTTCCTGCGCAGGAACGCCCTCCCTGTGCTGGAACGCCTCCTGATGGCGCAGGGCTTTACAACGTGACGCATCTCTCAGATGCGCCGCGTTGTTAATACCCAGCACCAAGGCGCATCTTTTTTGCTGCCGCTGCGTCACAAAAGGTCTTGTTAGAGGGTGGCTGTGGTGAACCAGAGGGTGGCAGTGATGAACCAGAGGGTGACAGTGATGAACCAGATGGTGGCAGGGGTGAACCAGAGGGTTACAGTGCTGAACCAGAGGGTGTCAGTGCTGAACCAGAGGGTAGCAGTGATGAACCAGAGGGTGGCAGGGGTGAACCAGAGGGTTGCAGTGATGAACCAGATGGTGGCAGGGGTGAACTAGAGGGTGACAGTGGTGAACCAGAGAATGGCATGGGTGAACCACAGGGTGGCAGTCGGTAACCAGAGAGTGGCAGTGGTGAACCAGAGGGTGGCAGTGCTGAACCAGAGGGTGACAGTGGTTAACCAGAAGGTGGCAGTGGTAAACCAGAGGTGCTGTGATGAACCAGAGGGTGGCAGTTGTGAACCAGAGGGTGGTACTGGTGAACCAGAGGGTGACAGTGCTGAACCAGAGGGTGGCAGGGGTGAACCAGAGGGTGCTGTGATGAGCCAGAGGGTGGCAGTGGTGAACCAGAGGGTGGCTGGGGTGAACCTGAGGGTGTCAGTGGTGAACCAGAGGGTGGCAGTGCTGAACCAGAGGGTGACAGTGGTTAACCAGAGGGTGGCAGTGGTGAACCAGAGGTGCTGTAATGAACCAGAGGGTGGCAGGGGTGAACCAGAGGGTGGCCGAACCGGAAGGTGGCAGTGGTGAACCAGAGGCTGCTGTGCCCATACACGACCGCATGGGTAACTTCGCCATGCAAGCGGCCTGAGAACATGCAAAAAGCCCCGCCAACACGCAAGAAACCCTGCGAACACGCAAAAAAAACAGCGAACACGCAAAAGAACAAAAATCCGCAAATTCGCACGAATTCGCGGATTTTGCGGATTGCGAATTCGATTTCGCTCGAATTCGCAAACCTAAAAAATTGTCCACAAAAACACATTTTCCCCACATTTCTGTAGTGGAAAGTTCTGGAATCTGCGTGAATCCACAACTTTCTACCCATTCCGAGTTGCCCAAAGTCTTACAAGAAAAATGGTACCTCAGTTGTGTGGGTCGGCCTAGTCCCTGCAACAGGAAAGGGCGCAAAACGCAATGTGGCCATTTTTTTGCAAAGTGCCTAGCTGTAGTTTTTGGATGAAATCTTTAATTGAATTTTCAAAACAAGAAAAACATACAGACCACAGTTCCCCATCAGATGGAACAATGCTGCGCTCTTCCTGTGCGACCCAAACGAAGGTGTGCGGCAGTGAGAATAATGGCAACGCCAGGCTTGTAGGGTCTTTGCAAAGGGAAAATATCGTCCGACCCCCCCAAACCCCCCCTTTGTTCACAAAGCAAAAGAAAAGGGAAAGGAGAATCACCACGCCACTAAGGGAAGGCAGTAAGCCAAACCTCAACCCTGCGTCTTGCGCCTGCTCGTCGGAGCCTTCCGCTCCTCGATCGGAGTGTCTGCTAGGCGCAGTAAGCGCAAGTAGCGAGGGCAGCTCAATTCCCTAGACTCCCCCGTGAGCAGAGTTAAAAATGGTTGCCAAAGTTCTGCAAACTCCTCACCCCTTCCCGCCCTCGCCAAGGACAGCTTCTCCATCCCCAGAACCATCCAAAGCCTGTGGAGCCAACCAGTATGCGGGGGTGGAAGTGTTGTCCTCCAGTGTACCAGGATGTTCTGCACGGCTGCCCCCAGTGCAATCCCTATAAGCCTCCCCCTCCTAGACTTCAAGGGGTACATTAGAGCATTAGGGAGTCCTAACAAGATGTAAGCGGGGAATCTAGGGAGCTGAGTATCCAGATGTGAGTCTTTGTCATCTAAAATCAAACTCCAATAGGGTTGCAAATGGTCACAGCTCCAAAGTAAGTGTTCCAAGGTGCCAAGCCCCCCACACCCCCTCCAGCAGCGGTCACTAATGCGGGGATCCCATTGATGTAGGCGTTCAGGTGTATGGTACCAATAGGTGGCCACTTTGGTGAGGGTTTCGGGGAGACCCGAGTGGTAAGCCGAGTGTCTGGCCCTATGGTAGATGCCGTTTCAAGAAAAAGCGTTTCTGTCGGGTAGACCTGTGATTATTTCAAAATACAATACATGACATGCATCAATTATACTCTCAACACACACAAAGAGAAAAGACCCAAAACTTGAAGTCTTTAAGTTTATGCTCAATCTTTATCAGAATTACTTCATTCAGTTGTGAGCTGTTTGTTTATATCAAATTGAAAACAAGTTATGTACAAAATACCATTTAGTGACATTTGTGCATAGTGAAACAGTGAATAAGTGCACAATATATACAATAACAACAGGGTGTTCTATCTAAAATCATTTATGTAGGAGAGGCCAGAGTTCTATTTGTAACCACAGTTTCATCCTTGTTGTGGAAACCGGGTAATTCTGGACCTAGAGGTTACATCAACGTTTCGACCCTTATGTGCCCCTGTTGGTGGTCACGACGGGTCTTTATCAAGACGATGAAGCGGAGATTAACTGTGCACTATCTGGAATTAAATGAACAAGGTGTGTGTGAGAGAGGTTATTAAAAGGAGGTAAATCCGTGTAAACACAGGGACTGAGTATTACTCACCCTGATAGGCATGAAGGTACTATGCCTGAAGTGCAAAGAACCAGCACATCTGAAGGATTAATCCGATGATGCTGAAAGGTAAATATCATAAAATTCTGTAAGGGATTACCCTGCAGTATAGTCCCCCCTTGACAGTGTATATCACAGTCTCAGCTGGCACGTAAATGATCCAGACAAGTGAGGAACCCATTAAAAATATATCTACAGTGCCGGTAATTTTGGTAGCATGCATATACAACAGCATGGATTGGGCTCAAAGTGCGTCCCATCGCGTAGAAAACTTAATCCAAAATTGTTTGATGGAAGGGGGCAATGACTATTGGAAGCTGTATATTGCGAGTCGATTGCCTGAGGTTCTAACAAAATTAACAGGAGCAGAACCAAAGGGTACATGACTCCCTCGATGGAATTCTTACCGAACAAATTGGTAGTGATGCGCGGACCTCAGTCTCGGTCATCCGTTGCAATGGTTAATGCCGATCAAACAAGCGGGGTGAGTGAGGAAGCGTCAGGGTTGCTAGGTGACGGCGTGACGTCTTCCAGCAACGTGAGCCAATGTCTGGGTTGCTAAGTAACGGCGTGGCACCATTAGATCATGGCCGCATTGGGCGTAGTGCTCAATTAAAGTGTACTAGGTGCCTATATGTTGTACGTACGTGATAAGCAATGTGGCTTGGAAAGAGATTAAGATCATAATGATAACAAGGGATTCATGAGTAATTGTAGACAGTACAATGACACGTATAAATCATCAAATACATGGCAAATACAATTACTAGACATCCTGAATGGCTAGATGGTAGACTATCTGAACAGATTCAAAATGAGTTTTGACAAATATGTGTTTACAGACATTACAATGTCATAGTATACAATATTTCAGGAGTCGCAAGTGTATACATCATCCAGCACATATCAGCCCATATCAGGTATAGCGTATCACAGAGGTGGGCTCAGTACCACAATCTAGGTATTGTATGAGTGGTTCTACTACAGGGTAAGGTGCCCAACCAGGCACAAGGTAATCAGACAGTATTTTTACCTAGTGGTAGATGCCGCCCCATTCTTTGTGCTTGAGTGATCTCCCCAGGTCCCGATCCCACCTGGTCCTTCCTGCATTATGTGTGTAGATGTTTGTGAGGAGGAGTTGTTGGTACAGGTCAGAGATCAGCTTCTTATCAGAGGTGCGGGTGACCAGCCAATTTTCATACGGGGTGAGGGAACATTGCGCGACTGGTCTGAATTCTGGCTGCAAGGCCCAATGTTGGACCTGCAAATAGGGTAGGTGATCGGACTCCGGTATTCCATAGTTCTCTTTCACCTGGAGAAAGGAGAGGATACCGTTGAAGTTGAACATATGTCCCAGGGCTATGCAGGGCGAGCGTCTCCAGGCCACAAATGCCCTGGGGTCCAGGCCCGGGGAAAAGTCGGGATTATCGAAAAGCGGGGTCATCAGGGAGGAAAACCTGATCCCATATGTCCAGGATGGTGCTTGTAATCTGTGATGCATATAGGTTGGGAGGGCGGTGGCATCTGGGAAGAAATGGAACCCCCTGTAAGGGCCTGCCAGCAACGGCTTGATCTGGAAAAAAACAATTCTTGCCCACTTCCAGCATAGAAGGAGGTCAGGCACACCAACCCCGCCGTGGGCAGGCGGAAGTATCGCAAGGGCGTGCTTGAAGCGTGGACGGCGGGGACCGTTCAAGAGAAAGAGCGCCAGGTCAGATTGTGTCCGCCGGAGCCAACCCATTGGGGTGCGCAGAAGGAGAGTCTGGAACACGTAAAAGATTTGTGGTAGCAGGGTCATCTTAGTGGCTGCTATCCGCCCCAGCCAGAAGAGCAAGTGATGCTTCCATCTCCGGAGTACGTCGCTGAGGCGCGAGCGGAGCCTGCCATAATTTGCTTCTGCAGTGGCTTGGACGGTTGGGGCCAACAGAACTCCTAAATAGGGGATTGTAGTATTAGACCATTGCATATAGAATTCGCCTTGAACCTCGGTGAGTGTCTCCGGTCACAGGGAGATATTCAGGGCTTCTGATTTCTCCACGTTAATCTTAACCCAGAGGCCATTGCACAGGTATGGAGTTCGATAAAGAGTGCTCGGAGCGATTGCATCGGCTCCGTAAGGGAAAGAAGGATATCGTCCACGTATAGACTGATCTTATGCACATCGCCGCCAAAGGGGATGCCCTTGATGAGGGAATGTTGCCTGACCTGTTGCGCTAATGGCTCCATGTACAGGGCAAAAAGGATAGGGGAGAGAGGGCACCCCTGTCTGGTGCCCCTGTCGATCGGGAAGCGCGGGGAGGTGTGTCCATTGACACGGACCGTGGCGTTGGGCCGGCGATAGCAATTCAGTATGCGGTTGCAGAGAGCCTCTCCCACACCGAGGTGTTGTAGCACCAGTTCCAGATAGGGCCAGTGCACCCTATCGAAGGCCTTTTTGGCATCAATGGTAAATAGCATACAGTCTGGCCTCTTCCGTGACCCGGCCTCGATGAGGTGGAGGACCCGTTTGGTATTATCGCTGGTCTACCGTTGAGGAATGAAACCTGCTTGGTCTGGTTCCACCAGCTGCTGCATATATGGTACCAACCTGCTCGCGAGGATGCCCGTGTAGAGCTTGAGGTCCATGTTTAAGAGGGATATCAGCCTATAGGAACTACAGTGTGTGGGGTCTCGGCCAGGCTTAGGTATGACCGTTATCACCGCTTCCAGGAGGTCCTCCAGAATGGCGCCGGGTTGGTCGAAGCTATTAAAAATGTCCCGCAGTAGTGGGGCAACCTGGTGGCAAAACATTTTATAAAAGGCCGCTGAGTAGCCGTCTGGGCCATGTGATTTCCCCAACTTGAGGCGAGATATCACCGAAATCACTTCCTCCAGGCCAATGGGCCGATCGAGGAACTCCGCTTGCGCCTCATTCAGGTATGAGAGGGCCGCGCCTCCCAGGTATGCACGACCATCCTGGGGGTTGAGCGGGTCACCTGCATATAGAGTTTCGTAAAAGTCCCCAAAAGCCGCTGCTATGTCGACACCGTCGACTGCGAGGTCTCCCCAGTAACCAACATCCCTCTCCCCTCCACCTAACCCCCAACTTCCAAACTATGTGGATACAGTGTCCCAGGCCTTTCAGTCCAACACAGGCCTGTGGTAATAATACCTATTGGGGTGAAGTCCTGTGGCAGCCGCCATGGCCCCCCGCCCGCCCCCTCCACCTAGCATGTAACAGTGCCATGATACTCCCCCTCACTAGAAAATTCAGTCAGAGGGCGCCGTCTCCTTGGTTACTTCCAAAATGGCTGTGGCTTTCTCCTGCGAGATAATGTGGGCCTCAGGCTTGGAGCGCAGGCCTGGGGAGCGCCTACGGCCCACCGTCTGCCAGCTGCCCCAGGAGGGTCTTTGGGAGGATCTCACTGGCGACGTGTCCTCTACCGACTCAATGCTCAATAAAGCACAGGTGTCCTTAAGCGAACGCATCTGTTGCGGGGCTCCATTCCATTTGAATATCAGGCAAAACGGATGTCCCCAGGAGTAAGGAATTTCTCGCTCACGCAAAAAGTCTGTAGCCACCTTAAATGCCTTCCTCTTCTGGAGAGTCACAGCACAGAGATCTGGATACAGGGCGACGGGATGACCACGAAACTGAAGGGGCTGGTTCCGTCGGGCTTCTCGGAGAATCCTCTCTTTAAGTGGGAAATCGGGGAGGAACGCTAAAATGTCCGGAGGTGGGGTAGAGGAACGTCTGGGAAGTCCCACTCTATGTGCCCTGTCAATCCTTATGATAAAGTCAGAGGATTCCCCCAATATGTTGCAGAAAAGGTCTTGTAGATACACAGTAACATCCGCCCCTTCTGCCTTCTGAGGGACCCCCCGGACCCGTATGTTACTACGGCGGGACCAATTTTCTAAGTCCTCCGCATGGGCCTGAAGGTCCACCTGTTGAGCTTGGAGCCGTAGGATCTCCTGTTGGAGTTGCTCGACCCCCTCGCTTCTCGTTTGATCGGCATCCTCAATGGCGGCCACCTGCTCTCCCAGGCCCTCCACATCTCTCCTGAGCTTCTTAACCTCCCCTGCCACCTCCTGCTTCAAGGATTTGAAGTCGTCCCGAAGGGAGTTAAACAGGGACTCCAAGAAAGATTTAGAGATTGGCACATTATCATCGGTGGTCGCCGATTGAGATTTGTGGACTTCGGGGAGGGTGATCCTTTGCCATTTCTGGCCTTTTGTGAACATCTCTGGGAGGGTGCGCTTCCCCTTCTTTCTGAGACTCGCCATTACGTTCACTGCGTCTCTTCTAGGCTAGTGGCTCTGCCCTGCGAGGCCCCCAGGACAAAATTATGCATGGGTGCGACCCTCAACGTAGATGTCCCGGTATCACGTAAGTGACAATGCCGTTCAAAGGTGAGGTCTTGGTCTCCCTGGTAGCAATGATCAATAATGAGCGGCCCCGATCTGAGGGTGCCAATGCAGAGTCCGTCCAACCTTGCTCCGTGCCCCCAATTATTCGCAAGCCCAGGGATGTGAGCAGGTAAGCACAGCTCTGATATAGAAATAACCCCACTAACTCAACCATGAGGAGCACGCAAAGGGCTGAGTGTGCCTGCAGGGTAAACGGTCTCCGCACTGTGGGTAAGTCTGTTACTGTAGCGTATAGAGCTCTCACAGTCTGACCACTTGGGTGCGTGGCGGCGGCCCGTAGGGGCCCCCCTACACACAGCCCCCTGTGTTGCCGTGTAGCAGTGTTGGCCTCAGGCTCATGTCTCTCTTCCCCTCGCTGCCTCCACTACACTGTCCATTGGCCTTGCTGGGCCCTACGCCAGGGACTCGATTAGGCCCCCCGCGTTCTCGCTCCCGCCAGCCCCGGGCCAACCTCCACACCTCTGTGTGGGCCCTTGGCCTGGTGCTCACCGGTTCTCCCAGGAGCCGTTGGGGTGCCTGTATAGCGCTGGTGCAGCAGAGGGTACTCACTATGGCTCCCGCATAGGCCCGGAGCCGGGGCCTTAAGTGCTGCTCCTCCCGACGGCTCCCGCATAGGCCCTTCGCCGGGGTGGTGCTATGTCAAATACCCCTCTAATCACTGCTGTCCTCTGCTCCTAGGTCTGGGCAGGCAAGCTGGAAACACGGCCAGTGACAGGCAGGCGAGTCCAGCCGGCGGTAAGGAGTCTGGGCGGCCGCTGTCACTCTGCAGGATCAGCCGCCATTTCCGGTGCCCACGAGGCAGCCAGGATCCCACTGCCCAAAAGGAGCTTGGAGCTCATGCAGACCAGGTTGTGGGCTCACCGGCGTGGCCGCAGGGCGTTTCCACCAGGCTAGTAAGATGCGGGGCACTGGGGGGGAAGAAATGGGAGGGGCAGCAACAGGGAGCCCGCTAAGTCTGCTTGCTCGGGTGCTTGGTGGTGGTCTGTGGGGGCCCCTCTACGCACAGCACCCTGTATTGCCGCTCAGCAGTGTTGGCTTCAGGCGTATGTCCCTCCGCACCTCGCTGCATCCTCTATGCTGTCCATGGGCCTTACTGGGCCCTACGCCGGGGACTCGATTATGCCCCCCGAGTTCTCACTCCCACCAGCCCCCAGCCGGGGTCCCGTATGATGCTGGTGCAGCAGATAGTATTCACCACGGCTCCTGTGTAGGTCTGGAGCCGGGACCTAGAGTGCTGCTCCTCCCGGCGTGCTCCACCTCCTGCCGCTGGGGGTAGTGTGATGCCAGATGCCCCTTCTGCTTGCCACTTCCCTCTGCTCCAAGGCCCAGGCAGAGGGGTCAGAAACGCAGCCAGTGACCCAGTGCAGGCAAGCCCAGTTGGCGGCAAGGAGTCCAGGGCGGCCGCTGTCACTCGTCAGGAACAGTCGCCATTACGGTGCCCATGAGGCAGCAAAGATCACTCTGCCTAGCAGGAGCTCAGAGCCTGGGCGGGTCAGATCGTGGGCTCACCGGAGCAGCTGCAAGACGTCCTAGCCTGGCTAGTAAAATGCGAGGTGCCGGGAGGGAGCAGATCGCGGTGAAAAGGGCAGTAACGGGGGTCAGGACGGGGAGCCACAGAGATCTCTGTCCGTTCAGTCCGCCATTTGGCCACGCCCCCCGCACGCTGTAGTTTTGAACCCTACCTCTGCCGGCACCTAGGGAAACGTAGCAAACGTATATATTTTTGAAAACTAGACACCCAGGGAAATCCAGGATGGGGTGACTTCACTGCCTCCTACCAGGTTCTGTTACCCAAAATCCCTTGCAAACCTAAATAATTGTCAAACAAATACATTTTCCCCACATTTCTGTGGTGGAAAGCGCAACATGGTCAAACCTCAATTTCGCAGTGAAAAATTACCCTTTTTTGGCAAAGTGCCTAGCTGTAGTTTTTGAACCCTAGCTCTACCAGCTCCTAGAGAAACCTAGCAAAACTGAACATTTTTTAAAACTAGACACCCAGGGGAATCTAGCATGGGGTGACTTGACTGCCTCCTACCAGGTTCTGTAACACAGAATCCCTTACAAACCTAAACTGGTATTTAAAAAAAACTAATTTTCCCCAACTTTCTGTGGTGGAAAGTTCTGGAATCTGCATGGATCTACAAGTTTCCACCCACCCTGCGTTCCCCAAAGTCTTATGAGAAAAATGGTACCTCAGTTGTGTGGGTCGGCCTAGTGCCTGCAACAGGAAACAGCGCAATACGCAATGTGGTCACACCTCAATTTCGCAGTGAAAAATTACAGTTTTTTTGCAAAGTGCCTAGCTGTAATTTTGTAACCCTAACTCAGACAGCACCTAGGAAACCTAGCAAACCAATACAGTTTTTAAAACTAGACACCCAGGGGAATCCAGGATGAGATGACTTGACTGCCTTCCACCATGTTCTGTTACCCAGAATCCCTTGCAAACCTAAAAAATGGTCCCAAAAAATAAATTCCCAAATTTCTGTGGTGGAAAGTTCTTGAATCTGTGTGGATCCACAATTTTCCACCTACCTCCCGTTCCCCAATGTCTTATGAGAAAAATGGTACCTCACTTGTGGGGATCGGCCTAGGGCCTGCGACAGGGAACGGCGCAAAACGCAACATGGTCACACCTCAATTTCACAGTGAAAAATGACCCTTTTTTGGCAAAGTGCCTAGCTATAGTTTTTGAATCCTAGCTCTGCTGGCACCTAGGTAAACCTAGCAAACCTATACATTTTTAAAAACTAGACACCCAAGGTAATCCAGAATGAGATGACTCGACTGCCTCCCACCAGGTTCTATTACCCAGAATCCCTTACAAACCTAAACAATTGTTAAAAAAATAGATTTTCCCCACATTTCTGTGGTGGAAAGTTCTGGAATCTGTGTGGTTCCACAATTCTCCTCTTAAACCACGTTCCCCTAAGACTTCTGAAAAAAATGGTACATCACTTGTGTGGGTCGGCCTAGTGCCTGTGACAGGAAACGGCGCAAAACGCAATGTGGTCACACCTCAATTTCACAGTGAAAAATGACCCTTTTTTGGCAAAGTGTCTAGCTGTCCTTTTTTAAACCCTAGCTCTGCCGGCACCTAGGGAAACCTAGTAAACCTATACATTTTTTAAAATTAGACAAACAGGGAAATCTAGGATGGGGTGACTTCACTGCCTCCCACCAGGTTCTGTTTCCCAGACTCCCTTGCAAACCTAAATAATTGTCCAAAAAAACAAATGTTCTCCACATTTCTGTGGTGAAAAGTTCTGTAATCTGCGTGGATCTACTAATTTCCACCCACCCTGCGTTCCCCAAAGTCATACAAGAAAAATGGTACCTCAGTTGTGTGGGTCGGCCTAGTGCCTGCAACAGGAAACGGCGCAATACGCAATGTGGTCACACCTCAATTATGCAGTGAAAAATGACAGTTTTTTTGCAAAGTGCCTAGCTGTAGTTTTTGAACCCTACCTCAGCCAGCACCTAGGGAAACCTAGCAAACCAATACAGTTTTTAAAACTAGACACCCAGGGGAATCCAGGATGAGATGACTTGACTGCCTCCCACCAGGTTCTCTTACCCAGAATCCCTTGCAAACCTAAAAAATGGTCCCAAAAAAAAGAAAATTCCCACATTTCTGTTGTGGAAAGTTCTTGAATCTGTGTGGATCCACAATTTTCCACCCACCCCACGTTCCCCAAAGTCTTATGAGAAAAATGGTACCTCACTAGTGGGGATCGACAAAGGGCCTTAGACAGGGAACGGCGCAAAACGCAACGTGGTCACACCTCAATTTCACAATGAAAAATGACCCTTTTTTGGCAAAGTGCCTAGCTATAGTTTTTGAACTCTAGCTATACTGGCACCTAGGTAAACCTAGCAAACCTATACATTTTTAAAAACTAGACACCGAAGGTAATCCAGAATGAGGTGACTTGACTGCCTCCCACCAGGTTCTGTTTCCCAGAATCCCTTGCAAACCTAAACCATGGTTAAAAAAATAGATTTTCCCCACATTTCTGTGGTGGAAAGTTCTGGAATCTGTGTGGATCCACAATTCTCCTTTCAAACCACGTTCCCCAAAGACTTCTGAGAAAAATGGTACATCACTTGTGTGGGTCGGCCTAGTGCCTGTGACAGGAAACGGCGCAAAACGCAATGTGGTCACACCTCAATTTCGCAGTGAAAAATGACCCTTTTTTTGGCAAAGTGTCTATTTGTCCTTTTTTAAACCCTAGCTCTGCCGGCACCTAGGGAAACCTAGTAAACCTATACATTTTTTAAAATTAGACAACCAGGGAAATCTAGGATGGGGTGACTTCACTGCCTCCCACCAGGTTCTGTTTCCCAGACTCCCTTGCAAACCTAAATAATTGTCCAAAAAACACATTTTCTCCACATTTCTGTGGTGAAAAGTTCTGTCATCTGGGTGGATCTACTATTTTCCACCCACCCTGTGTTCCCCAAAGTCATACAAGAAAAATGGTACCTCAGTTGTGTGGGTCGGCCTAGTGCCTGCGACAGGAAACGGCGCAATACGCAATGTGGTCACGCCTCAATTTTGCAGTGAAAAATGACAGTTTTTTTGCAAAGTGCCTAGCTGTAGTTTTTGAACCCTACCTCAGCCAGCACCTAGGTAAACCTAGCAAACCAATACAGTTTTTAAAAATAGATACCCAGGGGAATCCAGGATGAGATGACTTGACTGCCTCCCACCAGGTTCTGTTACCCAGAATCCCTTGCAAACCTAAAAAATGGTCCCAAAAAAAAGAAAATTCCCACATTTCTGTGGTGGAAAGTTCTTGAATCTGTGTGGATCCACAATTTTCCAACCACCCCACATTTCCCAAAGTGGTATGAGAAAAATGGTACCTCACTTGTGGGGATTGGCCTAGGGCCTTAGACAGGGAACGGCGCAAAACGCAACATGGTCACACCTCAATATCACAGTGAAAAATGACCCTTTTTTGGCAAAGTGCCCAGCTATAGTTTTTTAACCCTAGCTCTGCTGGCACCTAGGTAAACCTAGCAAACCTATACATTTTTAAAAACTAGACACCCTAGGTAATCCAGAATGAGGTGACTTGACTGCCTCCTACCAGGTTCTGTTACCAAGAATCCCTTGCAAACCTAAACAATTGTTAAAAAAATAGATTTTCCCCACATTTCTGTGGTGGAAAGTTCTGGAATCTGCGTGGATCCACAATTCTCCTCTCAAACCACGTTTCCCAAGGACTTCTGAGAAAAATGGTACATCACTTGTGTGGGTCGGCCTAGTGCCTGTGACAGGAAACGGCACAAAACGCAATGTAGTCACACCTCAATTTCGCAATGAAAAATGACCCTTTTTTGGCAAAGTGTCTAGCTGTCCTTTTTTCAACCCTAGCTCTGCCGGCACCTAGGGAAACCTAGTAAACCTATACATTTTTTAAAATTAGACAACCAGGGAAATCCATGATGGGGTGACTTCCCTGCCTCCCACCAGGTTTTGTTTCCCAGGCTCCTTTGCAAACCTAAATAATTGTCCAAAAAAACCCATTTCCCCACATTTCTGTGGTGAAAAGTTCTGTAATCTGCAGATCTACTAATTCCCACCCACCCTGCGTTTCCCAAAGGCTTAAGAGAAAAATGGTACCTTACTTGTGTGGGTCAGCCTAGTGCCCACGACAGGAAATGGCGCAAAATGCAACGTGGTCACACCTTAATTTTGCAGTGAAAAATTACCCTTTTTTCACGAAGTGCCTAGCTGTAGTTTTTGAGCCGTAGCTCTACCAGCACCTAGGGAAACATAGCAAAACTGTACATTTCTTTAAAATAGACACCCAGGGGAAGCTAGGATGGGGTGACTTGACTGCCTCCCACCAGGTTCTGTGTCCCAGAATCCCTTGCAAACCTAAAGAATTGTAAAAAGAAAACATTTTTCCCACATTTCTGTGGTGGAAAGTTCTGTAATCTGCGTAGATCCACAAATTTCCACCCACCCCTTGTTCCCCAACGTCTTACAAGAAAAATGGTACCTCACTTGTGTGGGTAGGCCTAGTGCCCGCAAAAGGAAATGGTGCAAAATGCAATGTGGTCATACCTCAATTTCGCAGTGAAAAATTACCCTATTTTGGCAAACTGCCTAGCTGTAGAGTGTGAACCCTAGCTCTGCCGGCACCTAGGGAAACCTACCAAACACACACATTTCTGGAAAGTAGACACCCGGAGCCTTCCAAGGAGGTATGGATTACGTGGATCCCCCAAAGTTTCCTTACCCAGGATCCCTTTCAAACCTCAAATTTAAGCTGAAAAAAATCTGTTTTTTCACACATTTTTGTGTGGGAAAGTGTGGCATCACTGGGCTCACACAAATTTCCTACCACCCAGTGTTCCCTCAGGTCTCCCGATAAAAATGGTGCCTCACTTGTGTGGGATGCGCAAGTACCCGCGACAGGCAAGGGCCCGAAACGTAGTGAGGCAACATCAAATTGCCTATCTCAAAACGACCTGCTTTTGCAAGAGGGTCACCTGTCACCTGGGTTTTTGGCCCCGTGCTCGGCGACCTTCTTGGGAACCCTACCAATCCCACATATTTCTGAAAACTAGACACACGGGGGCTTCTGAGGAGGTATGGCTTGCGTGGATTCCCCAACATTTCCTTACCCAGAATCCCTTGCAAACCTCAATTTTAGCTGAAAAATCAGTTTTTTCACACATTTGTTTGCAGGAAAGTGTGGCATCACTGGGCACACACAAATTTCCTACCACCCAGTGTTCCCTCAGGTCTCCCGATAAAAATGGTGCCTCACTTGTGTGGGAGGACCAAGTACCCGCGACAGGCAAGCAAAAGTAAATACTGATCACGAGTCATAACTGCAGTAAATATGGCTGTTGCCATCAAGGGGCTGGTAGACCAATATGAAGCCAGGTTCAGCTTCCTTAGCAAACCCATCAATAAAGAAAAACCCAAAAACTTCTTAATCTCTTCCAGATTTGTGGGAGTCTACCGGGTAGCTCTAGAGTGGGGCCCAAGTTTGTCACTGTTGTCCCTCAGAAACTGCTCAGCGTACACATTAGTCTGCTCAACAATCTCACCCAAAAATACATCATCCATAAATAACTGAAAAAACCTTTAGGCAAAAAATGTTCACAATCCACACTACACCCTGCATCACCACTGAAGGCTGGCAACACAGGCTGCACCATGTTTGGATCAACCCAGAGTCCTGCACTTCCAGTAGGAAGCCTAGCAGCCTCAGGCTGCAATCCAGATGCCGCTTGCACCATCGGCACAGCAGTATCCTCCTCTAAAACAGGCACTTCATCTGTCCTGTGTGAACCTTCATCATCTGATGACTCCATGTGAAGAGAAAACTCACTGCCAGAATCTTCCCCTCCCTCCTCTCCCTCAGACGCACTGTCAGTTTCATAATCCGGCTCAGAGGAAGATTCAAGAAGCATACCAACCACCTGCTGAGCAGTCATTCTATGGCTAGCCATAATGATTACTAATAAAGGTAACTTGTCAAACAAGTCAACAACAACAAACACTTTGAAAAATAAGTAATAAACAAAATGCACCTTTATCAAAAATACCTATACACTCCAAAACGATACCACTCACTTGCCAGAAGCAGCTAAACTCACCACCACGTACTCTGTACAGACACAGTATGGACCAACAATATCCCACTAAAAAAGAAAGAGAGAAGAAAATTACACATAAGACAATGCAAATCACATCACAAAGATGTTCATGCTCAAAACACTAACTAAACATGCTGCCACTATGATACCACTTTAAAAAAAATCATTCATATATTACAATATTACTCATTTGGAGTAAATACAACAACAATGTTTTACTTACCAAAAAAATGCAACTAAGCAAAACTGCAAAACAACCACTGTCGAAACTGCAAACAAGAATCAAAAGCTTTGCACTAGATTAAAATGGAGAAAAAAACATTACAATCACATATGCAAATAATGCACCAGTCCACCTGCCAAGCTAAGGGGTAGGTGGTCCTAAGAGTATAAATTAATTATTCAACCCCGTAAAAGGGGACCAACCCTTGCCCTTGAGGCCACCCCCAAAAACAGAAATTAAAAAAACTCTAGTGCCTTGTGGCTTCTGCCCCTCTTTGGAGTCCGAATACATTTTTAAAAATTTAAATCTGCCCCCCCCCCACAGGGGGCAAACAAAGCAAAAGTGTAGGCCCTTAAAAGGGGAGCGACCCTTGCCTAAGGGGCCGCTCCCCCAAACAAAACCTAACATCAGGGGCATACTTCAATGGCCCCCATAGGGGAGTGACCCTTGCCCAAAGGGAAACTCCCCAGCACATTGGCCCTGTGGGCCGATTTCTTTATTAAAAATAAAAATCTTGGTCCTGCAAAGGTACTTCAAGGACATCGAGGCCACCCAGAGGGACCACCTGTGGGTGGGGACGCCCCGTATCTCACTCCACAAGCTTACACTAGGGTGGTATGACAGGGGAATTGCACTTCCGGACATCAGGAAATATTACAGGGCAGCCCACCTCTCGCAATCAATCAGGGCACGTACTGTGGTGGGGACGATCCTGGTTACGGGATGCATATATGGTTCCTCCCGGGTGGGAATTTTGAGACAGCACTCTACTCCAAACCCAACAAATACCCCCTTACGGGGCCCACAAAACACTCGGTCAAACTTTGGCACATTGTGAGCTGCAACCTGGGATGGGCGGATAGACTGACACTCGCCACCCCACTCTGGGTCTCAGAGAGGTTGGGTACACTGGGTCCCACCAAGGGGTTCAGAAACTGGGACCTGAACGGGATCTCCCATATAAAAGATTTATGGGGACCCAATGGAAGGGTATTGTTCGCTTCACTCCAGCAGACATCAACTAGCACAGACAGAGTTCTCCGATTTGCGCAGGTCAGGCATTCACTCCTTACGAACATTCCACCCGGAACGTCACTTCCCGAATACTCCCCCTTAGAGGACCGACTGTTGGACGGTCTCCTGCCAGAAAAGGCCATCTCTCTCACATACAAAAAACTCATACACCACACCCCTGACCCCCTACATGAACTCAGGCGGAAATGGGAGAATGACGGTCTAGAGATAGAAGATGAGGAATGGAGGGAAGCGCTTCCCTCCCCTAAGCAGGTGGCAATATTGGCTATACTTAGGCTGATACAATTGAAAATTCTATATCGTAGCTACATCTCCGGGACCCGACTGGTACTAATGGGCAGGAGTGAGGGTGGGCTCTGTAGACAGCACTGCGGGGAAGTGGGGACGTTCATCCACATACTATGGGAATGTGGACCTACTGGAAGCAAGTGCACAACTGTATGCGCGATGTCTGGAGGGTGGACCTGCGGCTCGAAATCAAGCGATGTCTCTTAAACATCTGGGAGCCCACTGATCTGACTGCAAAAGGGAAGGTATGGGAGACACTCGGCCTCATGATAGCTAAACACAACATAGCTCACCTATGGAGAGCAGTACAGCCCCCTAAGTTTGGTGCATGGAAAAAGGACTGGTGCATGCTGCAGGAGAAGACAGTCTATGTTGCTCGGGGTTGCCCTAGGAGATGGATTACAATCTGGTCGAAGTGGAATGAATTTCTTGGCTGCTTATGTGAACCCCCCTGATCCCTTCCCCTGAGGAGCTGCAGATCCCCTAATGTGATGTACATTGTTGCAACCTTGTGCTCTTCTAATTTACCATCTGTATGTTTGTATGCGCTTCTTACCATGTAACACTGTTAAGATACTGCTTCTGTATTTGTACTGACCATCAAGACCACTTGTACCAATAAATAGAGTTAAAAAAATAAAAAAATAAAAATAATAAAAATAAAATTCTGCTCTCCCCCAGACAGAAAAAGCTATTTATAATGCCCCCAAAAGGGGGTGGGACCCTTGCCCAAGGGGCCTCTCCCCCAACCAACAAACACTAGCCAAACACAAAAAAAAAACCCTGGCGCTAGTGGGCATTCCTGCTGCACGATTGCATGATCGTGCAGCAGGAATGCACAAAAGAGGCATTGAGGAAAGGAAAGCCCTTTCCTGTCCCCCGATGCCTCTTTCGTTTAAATCCCCCCCTCCCCAGCCCCAAAACTCACCTGTTTGTTCACTAATGCGCAGGAAGCAAATGGCTGCCTGCGCATCGGGGAACAAAGGGGAACCTCCAATGACATCAGCGCGCCTCATTGACAGTGTGCCAGTGTGCTCTGTAAGAATGCTTAACATTTACCATTTAGTGTGATGCAATGGGTTGTAAGGGGCCTTTGTTTTGGGTGCAGATGTCATGCATTATCACTACATGTACTTTCAATTGTCATTGATGTAATGGCCCTTGACGTTGCGGTCTGAGTTGTGGCCTTATGACATCGGCTGCATTGGGGGAATCAGGGACATCCCATGGTAGTTAACAGCAGTGTGCCTCATATGCGTGTACTTTCATCAATGTGTGCAGTGCCACACATCAATATTGGAGGGATGTATGACATTACAACGCATACTTTTACATCGCATGCCTTTACATTGCGGTTTTTACAACGAAAACCTTTACAACGTATAGCGCTTTGGGGTGCTGGATAGTGAATAGTTTAATTTACTATTCCAACTCCAGTCCCCGTGGACACTAGGGAAGGTGTTGGATAGTAAATTAAATGTATTCCCTATCCTAGAGCGCCCCCCAGCGCAATGCGTTGTAATGATTTGCATTGTAAAAGTTGCGTCGTAAAGGCACAGCGTGGTAAAAGTTGCGTTGTAAAGGATGTTTCCCATATTGGAGGACTACACATCTGACACCAATGTGCAACTGTAGTTGTGCCCAAAGTACGACATGGTGGAAAGCATGAGATCATGGCCATTGCGAACTGATGTTTTGGAGTCTGTATCTGTGTTTTTCCCCTTATGGTGACTCCATTTGTGGCTGTGACAATGTGTTGGGAGGTACATCTTTAACCCCCTCAGGTCCCTAGGTATGCTCAGAGGGATCTGTATGTCTGGTTACACGGAGGCACCGGCAGGCTATTTGACTATGTGGGCATCACAAAGGGCACTTATGCCAAGTTTGCATGATAGCATGCAATTTTTGACTTTTGAATTAAGGTTCCACAATGTTACTGTACAGGGGGGTGTGCAACATGGGGATATCATCATCTTGTTTTGTGCTTTGCTCGTATATGATGTTTGAGTGAATGGCATTAAACTGAAGCTACGTCTCTGTCTCTTGCAGCATCTACCGTGGGCACAGAAGGACAGGGGACGGACACCAGTGGTGAGGCATCAGGCGCAACTGCTATACGCAAGCACACTGACACTGATGTGACTAGCACCTTGAAGGGGGACAGGAGTCTGCTTGAGGAATCACAGCCGGAAACACCAACCTCAATGTCATCTGATGCCAGCGGTGACTCCTCTACGTTGGCGGGCACAGGGAGAGGTAACTCTCCCTCCTCTTCCACCATACAGTGTCCAGTGCCCACCCGCAAACCTACTTCCACCAGTGCTGCACGTGCTTGAAACAGTAAGAAGGGAATCCACTACCTCTGAGGCGGAAGACGGAGGAGCTGAAACTCGACATTTTAAAATTGTTTACTTTGGTTATTCATTGCTTTTAACTTGTTCACCTACCCTGAGCTCCTGCTGCAACTCTGACTACCGCTTTCACAAACAGCGGATTCTAGCGCTGCTTTGTATAGTTGTTTTCGACGGCGCCATCGCCAGTCGCGAGGCCACGCCCACCGGACAGGCCACGCCCACCCCGCCTGCCTACAAATGTGCCTACCACGCAAGCGCAGCGGACGAGCGCAGCGGGAGCGCCGTTTGCGCGCCTAAGGCAAGCCCGTCTGCGCCCGTCCGCGCCAGTACACGCCAGGAGCCAGGCAAGAGGCCTGAGGTAAGAACTACCTATTCAGGGGATGCTCTTCGCTATCTCAACAGGCCTGTCCCATCTCCATGCTCCCAAATACTAATGGGAGACTCCCGCCTCAATCACTGTCCACATTGCTCTTTTAAATACACCCCCTCTATTACCAACGTCCCAACCCAGACGACTATAAACATGGCAATGATTAATTGCAGATCACTACCCAAACATGCCCTTGAAATAAATATGCTTATTGAAGACCTTAGTCTTGATATAATGTTTCTTACAGAAACATGGCTGACACCCAACTCAGACGCCGACATAGTCCTAGCACTTCCCCCAGGATTCAGTATCCAACATCTTGACCGGCCCAAAGGTAGAGGTGGTGGCATTGCTGTCATCTCCAAGGACTCAATACCATGCCGTTTCCTTGATAGTCCTCTGGTAGACTGTGAAAACGTCCAATTCACCTTGCAGATCCCCCCTTGTTCCTCTCTTTCCGGACTCCTTATTTACCGCCCCCCCGGTTCTATGGGAAAATTCCTTAACTCCCTCCTAGAATGCTCCTTGGCCAGATCTAGCACTCAGACCAACTTCCTCATTCTAGGGGACTTTAATGTCCATTTTGAAGACAGCAAAGACAATACGGCCTCAGAACTGATCCAAGACTTGGCTACTCACCAATTGCACTTACAGAATTCCCTCCCTACTCATAATCGGGGGCACTTGCTCGACCCCATATTCTGTAATTTCCAGGACCTTGTGACCAGGCCCCCCACTCCTGTGCCATGGTCCGACCACCTTCTTTTCAGTTGGCACACCTACCCCAAACCGCCGCAAACTCAAGCCCCCGGCAGACCATCCAGACCCTGGGCGAAACTAGACTTTGCTATATGGAAACAAGCCCTCGAGGATACAGTCCCCACCCTTAGCTCAACCATCGACCTCGCAGATAGGGAATTTTCATCCTGGATTACCAACTCTTTAGACCTAGCCCTCCCAAAAAAACCTCATCGTAAACCAAGGACAAAAGCTACCTCTCCATGGTTTACCCAAGAAATACGCCTTCTAAAGAAAGCCTGCAAGAGAGCAGAAAGAGTCTGGAGAAAAGACTTCAATCCTATCAGCAAAAACAACTACAGACTGATGATTCTCAATTATAAAAAAGCTCTGAAAAACGCACAAATCTCCTTTTACAGCGAGAAAATCAGCAAAGCAGCAAACTCGTCGAGGGAGACGTTTCTCACTTTGAAAAAGCTTCTAAAACCCCCCACTCCCCCAGCTGCGCGAGACCCTACAACAGAACACTGTAATGAGTTAGCCAACTTCTTTGACTCTAAAATTCAAACTATACTCAAACAACTTCCGCCTCTCTCCCCCTTAGACCCCTCCCCCCTTCCCACCTCCCAACATCAGAGCAATGGTGTTGAGCTAAGCAAATTCCAACCCATCAACGCGGAAACTCTTGGTTCTATATTACAAGCCCTCAAAAGCGGATCGCCCCATGACCCAGCCCCGATGAGACATCTTAAACAGGTGGCCCCGAGTATCCTACCTCTTATAACCAACTTACTAAATAACTCTTTCGAATCTGGAACAGTGCCCACAAGCTGGAAAAAAGCGGTGGTGAAGGCACTCATAAAAAAACCTAACCTTGACCCGGACAACCTGGCCAACTTCAGACCTATATCTCTCCTCCCAGGTATCAGTAAACTGGTGGAAAAACATATAAACTCCCAGCTTTCACATTATCTGGAGTCCAATGAGCAGCTAAAAACCTCTCAAACGGGCTTCCGCCCGGGCCAAGGGACAGAAACAGCAATGGTGGCGGTAGTCGAAGAAACCAGGAAAGTCATCGATGCAGGAGGATCAGTGGCAGTGATCCTCCTGGACCTCAGCGCAGCATTCGACACCGTCAACCATAGCATCCTTGCCCAACGCCTAGCAAACCTCGCCATCTCCGGGACGGCCCTCAAATGGCTAAAATCCTTCCTCCTCAACCGCTCCTTTCAGGTGGCAGATGGAGACTGTATCTCTAAGGAAACCCCGATACGTTGCGGAGTGCCTCAGGGCTCCTCTTTGAGCCCGACACTCTTCAACGTATATATGGCACCTCTGGAACAAATCGTCGTCCCCTACGGCATCAAACTCCTGACCTACGCGGACGACACACAGCTGGTCGTTTCCCTGAGCCAGTCAGAACCCCCCTCCATCGATCTGTATTCCTGCCTGGAGAATATAGTCAGCTGGATGAGCGACTCCCATTTAAAGCTCAATGGGGAAAAACGGAGCTAATGGTACTAGGCAACCAGTCCCTTTTCCGCCCGGAGTCTCTATGGCCTCCCAGTATGGGCCCACCACCAATCCCCAAAACTGATATCAAAAGCCTAGGGATTTGGCTGGATGACAAACTTACTCTCAACACCCAGGCCAAAAAAACTGCAGGAACTTGCTTTGGCTTGCTCCGCTCCATCCGCAAAATTCTCCCACTCTTACCATTCCAGTCAAGAAAATTGGTCATCCAGGGCCTCATATTGTCCAGACTGGACTACGGCAATGCCTTATATCTTGGATCCCCAAAGGAAGTCATCTCTAAGCTTCAGGTGGTGCGAAATGCGGCCGCCAGAATTCTCACTGGTACCAAAAAACGCTGCTCTGCCAAACCTGCACTCAAAGAACTTCATTGGCTCCCGGTGGAACAAAGGGTGCATTTCAAGGCCATGTGCCTAACCCACAAAATCCTGCACGGAAAAGCCCCCCCGGTTCTGAAAAATCTCGTGACTCCCCACACGACAACCAGAACCCTACGCTCTACCAATGCCCACCTGACCAAAATACCCAAGATCAAAAAATCACGTTTCGGAGGTCGACAATTCTCATTTCAGGCATCCAAGATGTGGAATACTCTTCCACCGGACCTCCGGGCCCAACCTAATCTCCTAGCATTCCGCAAATCCCTGAAGACATGGCTGTTCCCTTGATCCCTTGCTTCCCTCCGACCCCTCCCTTGGAGATCATAGTGGATTCTGTCAGCGCTGGGACGCTCTCGGGCAGCCATGCGCTCTATAAATCTCCAAAATAAAATAAATAAATAAAATAAGAGTTTCATTCCCCCATGCACCGCTGCCCCTGCCCCTGATGTGTGTTGGTCAGACAACTCTCCTCAATGCCTTCCTAGACCATGACAAGAAGTTGGCACGGGTAGTTGCCTTCATGGAGGGCATTCATTCGGACGTGGGTGGGCTAAACAGGACTGTTCAGTCTTTGTCCTCCACATTGACGGCAGCCATTCAGCTGTCACAGGCTCAGAGTCCAGCCCCTTTGGCCAACCCCTGCTAGTGGCTACATCTGACGAGAGTGGACACACACCACAGACCTCAGGCTCACGATACACCACACACAGCACACAAAAGCAGCAGCACAAGCGGGCCAGAGCGCAGACACCATCATCCAAATAAACCAAAGCCACCCCAAAGCACAAAGGCAAAAGCCCTTGAGTTGACACACAGGGGCATCAAGCCAAGAAGCAGGCCTCAGGCTCACATGCCTCAGAGGCATCCCCAGGCAAGGACACTCCTGTCCCAAAGGCGTCTAGCAAAGAAAAGCAGTCAGTTCCTGTGACTGCTAAGAGTCCACAGAAAAAGCACTCTAAGGCAGATTCACCCAAAACCTCAACTCCCATCCAGACCCCTGTGAAGCAGGTAAAGGAGGGCACTGTTGGGGGTTCACCTGGTCAACAGGTGATGGAGGGGAAAAATCTAGGCCAGACCAAGCGTACTGCCGGATCCTGTAGGTCCCCTGAGGGAGGCCCACTAGCTGCACCTGATGCAGCTTTGGTGGAGAGTGTACCTGTTGTGCCCGCCCCACTTACCACTCCTCCCAAGACAATAATTACCTATCGAGTCCCCAAGAAGTAGAAAGGCACCCCTCCACATTCTCTCTCCCACACTGTGTCTCACAACAGCATGACTCCACCCCCACGAGCCAGCACACCACCTGCTCCAAGCAGCCCACCGGCTCCCAAAGCCACTGAAGTCTCTACCTCAGCTGGTCCTCTCTCTCCCAGGTCCAATCCTCCCAGTCCGACTGACAGCCTGAGTCAAAGTCTCCCTCACATACCTGTCTCTCCCACAACAGTGCCTGGACTGCCCATTGTTATCCCCCTAGCTGTGTTGCTGACCATGGCAGTGTACAGTCTCACCCACTCCCTCATGCACACATGTGCCTACTTGGAACTGTAGCCTGGCCACTGGCCTTGCTGTTCATCATTGTTGATGCCCACTCCCTGTGCAGTTTCTTATGCACACATATACTTTGTTCTACTTTGTACTGGCCAGTGGCCTTGCTGTTTATCACTTAGGATGCCCATTCCATGTGCAGTTTCTCAAGCACACATGTGCCTACTTTGCAATTTGTACTGGCCACTGGCCTTGCTGTTTATTACTGTGTTTGCCCATTCCCTGTGCAGGTTCTCAGGAACATACTATGCACTTTGTCCTGGCCAATAGCGTTGCTGTTTATCACTTAGGATGCCCATTCCCTGTGCAGTTTATCATGCACACTTGTACTTTGTTCTACTTTGTACTGGCAAATGGCCTTGCTGTTTATCACTTAGGATGCCCATTCCCAGTGCAGTTTCCCAAGCACACATGTGCCTACTTTGCACTTTGTACTGGCCATTGACCTTGCTGTTTATTACTGTGTTTGCCCATTCCCTGTGCAGGTTCTCATGCATACATGTGCTTACTTTAAACCGTGGACTGGCCACTGTTCTTGCTCTTGTCTACTTTTGATTCCCATCTGTGTAGAATGTAATAGAGCCAGTTACTCTTGTTGTCGTGGAAGTGTGCGATGGTCAGGGCTCTGCTGAAAAACCCCTCCCTGGACCAGAACAACTTAGCCAACTTCCGCCGGATCTCCTTGCTCTCCTGGTTGAGCAAATTGCTTGAGAGGCACATTAATACCATCTTAGTAGACTACCTGGAATCAGCGGGTCTGCTCTGTGCCTCTCAGACAGGGTTTCGCCCCCAGCACTGGACCGAAACTGCTCTTATTGCCTGTACGGAGGAAGCTCGAGCCGTGCTGGACCGGGGAGGAAAGGCAGCCATTATTTTACTTGATCTCAGCGCCGCGTTCGACACTGTCAACCACACCATTTTATTACAACGTTTAATGGGGTTGGGTGTGTCGGCCGCGGCACTGGAATGGCTGTCCTCCTTCCTGGATGATCGTTTCTTCCAGGTGTTCGAGGATGAGGCAGTTTCCATCAAACACCCACTTAGCTGCGGGGTGCCTCAGGGCTCCTGCCTGAGCCCCATGCTTTTTAACATTTATATGCAACCTCTGGCAGGGATAGTCCAACCCTTTGGTGTGCGTATTGTCACCTACGCGGACAATACCCAACTGGTGGTCTCTCTTGACCACACGGAAGGGTCGTCCAACACCTTAGGTCCCTGTCTGGAGGCTGTTGCTAGGTGGATGCAACTTTCTTGCCTTAAACTCAATGGAGAGAAGACGGAGGTTATGCTGTTAGGCAATTCTCCATTGACCTCTTTGGTTTCCATTTGGCCCTCCTGCCTTGGCGTCCCTCCCCCTCCCAAACCCCAGATAAAGAGCCGGGGCATTTGGCTCGATAAGTCGCTTGATTTCTCGGCTCAAGCAACTAAAACAGCGGCTGCATGTGTGGGGCTTATGAAGATGCTTCGCAAAGTGCTCCCTTTGCTCCCTCTCCAGGCGAGGAGAATCATGGTCCAGGCCTTGGTCCTCTCTCGCCTGGACTATGGAAATGCGTTGTACCTAGGAGCCCCGGCAGCGGTGACCCACAGGCTCCAGGTCACACCAAACTGTGCCGCACGCCTACTTTACAACATTCCACGCTGGCAGTCAGCCAAGCAGGCCCTAAAGGACCTTCACTGGCTTCCAGTCTCCGCCAGAACTCAGATTAAGGCCATGTGCATTGTGCACAAATCCCTCCATCGAATGGGCCCTGCCATCCTATTCCCCTTAGTTTCACCCTATGTTCCTTCTAGAGCCCTTCGCTCCGGTTCACTGCATCTGGCGACTACAATAATTACCTATCGAGTCCCCAAGAAGTAGAAAGGCACCCCTCCACATTCTCTCTCCCACACTGTGTCTCACAACAGCATGACTCCACCCCCACGAGCCAGCACACCACCTGCTCCAAGCAGTCCTCCGGCTCCCAAAGCCACTGAAGTCTCTACCTCAGCTGGTCCTCTCTCTCCCAGGTCCAATCCTCCCAGTCCGACTGACAGCCTGAATCAAAGTCTCCCTCACATACCTGTCTCTCCCACAACAGTGTCTGGACTGCCCATTGTTATCCCCCTAGCTGTGTTGCTGACCATGGCAGTGTACAGTCTCACCCACTCCCTCATGCACACATGTGCCTACTTGGAACTGTAGCCTGGCCACTGGCCTTGCTGTTCATCATTGTTGATGCCCACTCCCTGTGCAGTTTCTTATGCACACATATACTTTGTTCTACTTTGTACTGGCCAGTGGCTTTGCTGTTTATCACTTAGGATGCCCATTCGATGTGCAGTTTCTCAAGCACACATGTGCCTACTTTGCACTTTGTACTGGCCACTGGCCTTGCTGTTTATTACTGTGTTTGCCCATTCCCTGTGCAGGTTCTCAGGAACATACTATGCACTTTGTCCTGGCCAATAGCGTTGCTGTTTATCACTTAGGATGCCCATTCCCTGTGCAGTTTATCATGCACACTTGTACTTTTTTTTACTTTGTACTGGCAAATGGCCTTGCTGTTTATCACTTAGGATGCCCATTCCCAGTGCAGTTTCCCAAGCACACATGTGCCTACTTTGCACTTTGTACTGGCCATTGACCTTGCTGTTTATTACTGCGTTTGCCCATTCCCTGTGCAGGTTCTCATGCATACATGTGCTTACTTTAAACTGTGGACTGGCCACTGTTCTTGCTCTTGTCTACTTTTGATTCCTATCTGTGTAGTATGTAATAGAGCCAGTTACTCTTGTTGTCGTGGAAGTGTGCGATGGTCAGGGCTCTGCTGAAAAATCCCTCCCTGGACCAGAACAACTTAGCCAACTTCCGCCCGATCTCCTTGCTCCCCTGGTTGAGCAAATTGCTTGAGAGGCACATTATTACCATCTTAGTAGACTACCTGGAATCAGCGGGTCTGCTCTGTGCCTCTCAGACAGAGTTTCGCCCCCAGCACGGGACCGAAACTGCTCTTATTGCAGTGACGGAGGAAGCTCGAGCCGTGCTGGACCGGGGAGGAAAGGCAGCCATTATTTTACTCGATCTCAGCGCCGCGTTCGACACTGTCAACCACACCATTTTATTACAACGTTTAATGGGGTTGGGTGTGTCGGGCACGGCACTGGAATGGCTGTCCTCCTTCCTGGATGATCGTTTCTTCCAGGTGTTCGAGGATGAGGCAGTTTCCATCAAACACCCACTTAGCTGCGGGGTGCCTCAGGGCTCCTCCCTGAGCCCCACGCTTTTTAACATTTATATGCAACCTCTGGCAGGGATAGTTCAACCCTTTGGTGTGCGTATTGTCACCTGCGCGGACGATACCCAACTGGTGGTCTCTCTTGACCACACGGAAGAGTCGTCCAACACCTCAGGTCCCTGTCTGGAGGCTGTTGCTAGGTGGATGTAACTTTCCTGCCTCAAACTCAATGGAGAGAAGACGGAGGTTATGCTGTTAGGCAATTCTCCATTGACCTCTTTGGTTTCCATTTGGCCCTCCTGCCTTGGCGTCCCTCCCCCTCCCAAACCCCAGATAAAGAGCCTGGGCATTTGGCTCGATAAGTCGCTTGATTTCTCGGCTCAAGCAACTAAAACAGCGGCTACATGTGTGGGGCTTATGAAGATGCTTCGCAAAGTGCTCCCTTTGCTCCGTCATGCTCTGTATGCCGCTTTAACATTACCAATTGCTTGTTTCACTTTTTCTGGGTTCTGAAGAGGGGAGAGTCACGTCAGTTCTTCTTGACTCTGAGGCTTGGGGGTGCAATGATGGTTGTTTGTGATGACCTACTGTTATCCTAATCATTCTATGGTCAGGTTTGCTAAGTTGTACACATGTCATGTCTGGATGTACTGCCAGCACGGAGGGATATTCTATCCACAGGATTGCAGGCAGGATCTCAAGGGTCCATCATGTCTGTGTGATCTTTCTTGATGTATGGGTAGCAGAGTTGGTGTATAGTCATCTTGTGCTGGCCTGTCATCCTAGTCACAAGGGTACATTTCAATGTGTGCACGTAGATGGTTATGAAGTGTGTGGTGTGAAGGGGATGACTTTGCCAGTAGTGTTGATGTGTGTGCCCCTGAAATGGCTACTGCACACATGTGTCACCCAGGAGCTGAGTGCCCATTAGTTAGATATGTCAGCCCTGTGCTTGTGATTGTATGCACATGTGGTAGTTGTAGGCTGTGTACTGTGCAGTGTGTTGGTGTGTACTGGCACTTCTGGGGGACACCTACCTGTTGTTGCTGCCAGTTGTGAGTATGCAGAGTGTGTGACTGTCAAGTTTGTGTGGTGATTTGTTGTTAAGCATGTGTCTTGTCACTGTTCTCATGCATTGCTGTCACCTGAGCCTTTGTTCACTCCAGTATGGTATGTGGGGTGTGGAGTTATACCCTCCCCTATCTGTGCTTATGATGCCTACCCATTGTGAGAGACTCCTCCATGTATTTGTGTATAGTACACTCCTGACCAGTCCATTACAGACATACACACCACTTCACTCTCATGTCAGTTATCCCTTTGGTTTGCCAGTGTGTGTGCCTCTCCACCACTTAACTTGTTACACTATGCTTTGTGGTGCTGATTTGTACATAGAACCAATGTGCTACTATGGACAGGTTCCCGGTTAGTTTTGTGCGATTTTCTTGTTCTTGTTTGCAGTCAGTCTTGTTCATGTGCAGTGCAACTGTTTGTGCTGCACAGTCCTCTGGTCATGTTGTTTGCACCTGGGTGTCCCTGAGTTGTGCATCTTGAGGTGTTGGGTTATCTGTATGTGTGTTTGCTGAGGTACGACTTCCCTTCCTGAGTGTGATGTTGTCTGTGTGCTGTGCTGATTTGTGATGTGGGGGTTCATTGTGTGGAACTGAGATATACTTGCTACTGGTTTAGTTGGTGTGCACACATTTTTTGATATGTGTGCAGTGCTATGAGTGTATGTTGCCTTGTACTTGCATGGTGTGCATCCCCCGAAGTCCAGCTGTGTTTGCAATGTGAGGAATTGGCATGTGCATCTGTTGTGTGTTTGATGTGGATTTGTGAAGTGTTTGGCCTGTGTTGGCTCTTTCAGCTGACAGATGCACTGTGTGTGATGTTTTATTTGCATGTCATTGTGTGTGAGTTGTTTGTGCATTGTGATAAATTCAGATGTGTGTTGCAAGTGTGGTATGCGTTATTGTGTGCCTGTCACATGCAGTTGGGAGTATTCTTTTTCCTGAGGTTGTTTTGACTGCACCTTGGTGGTTTGTGCTCATATTTTCGTCCTGTCACTTGTCAGGATTGTACATGTGCATGCATGTGGTACACTATGACACCATGTTGACTGGATGGGTGGTGTGGTATGCCTGTCTGTGTTAGCTTATTGTCCCATTGATACCAGTTTGTGTCCATGATTGATTTGAGATGATTCACTTCTTGTTTGTGTTGGGGTATGGTGTCTGTGCATTGGTCCTGATTGACAATGTTGTGTACTCCTGTACAGTCTGGGGTCCCATTGCCTTTCCACTGTTTGGCTGCCCATATGTGGGCTTGTTGTACTTCTGTGTACATTGTTTGTGAGGTTTGTGTTTGGCTATAGTTTTAGTGCCAGCATTGGTTCAGGCATCGCTGAATGTGTGTTGTACACATGCTTTGCGGCTTGCTCCATGGCTTTTCATCACTGTCCACCTCACCTTTGGCTATCCCATTTATTGTCCTCCATTGCCACTGGCATCTGGTATGTGTTTGTGGCTGTGTTGCAGTGTGGGATGTGTCTGGGTGACTTGACAAGCAGTGTGGACAGTTCAGTGGATGTTCATATGCTAGCTGTGTTCATTTTGTGATTGGACTCTGTTTGCTAGACATGCGTGGAGGGTAGGTGTGGGGCGGAGGGTTGCCCTGGCCAGGAGCTTCTGTGCAGGGTGTTCCTCTTCAGCCCCACCTTCTGAGGCAATCTCCCTGGTTATTTGGTGTGTGTGATGCAGTGTCTGGGTACACCTAGATGGTTAATTGTGCAGGGGGGCACAGGAAGGACACAGCATATCCCCTAATGGGTGTGGGGGGCCTAGTGTGTGATTGAGGTGTGGCCCTATGTTCTTTGTGGACTGCCCATGCCTGGCCCTGGCCCTGCCTACTACATTGAGCACACGTTTTCCTGCGTCTTCGACAGCTGCGTTGATGGGAACGGCAGATTGCTGTGAATTTGCAGGTGATTGGTGACCTGGATGAGGAGTGGTTAATTCAAGACAGGTAGGACATGTATGGGTACACTTGTGGATGTGTTCCTATCCCCACCAGAGTGTCTGGTGTGGACAGTAACCATATTTCAGCCCATGTGTTGTGTGTTGTGGTTGTGTGCGGAGTTCTGTGATTAAATACCTGCAGCGTTGTCCGTGACAGTGCATTACTTGCTGGTAGTGGATCATGTACAGCACCTGAAAGACGTGTAAGGCTGGATCCATTGTGGTCGGGACCGGGTTGAGGGGATCAGGAGTCTGGTTTGGTGCCCCGCTGTCGTGCTTCCGCTGTCTCTGGTTGGGCGGTTTCTTAGCTGTGGTGTGAAGGGCTGTTTGGGGCATCTTGATTTGTACGTATGTCGGGACGTAATTCCAAAAGCCTGTCGGGATCTAGCCCAGCGAGCCTGCCCAATGAACTACGTTTCCCAACACTCACGGGCTAAGGTCTACATTACCCAGAATTCCAGGCGGAATCACAGGATATCCTTGGGCCGAGCCTGAAGACCGGTGCTAGTGATTCCTGAGTGTCGGAGGTAGCGGCTGCTCCTCTGATCTGTTTGGTCTGAGAGACTTCGAGGGTTCCATGTACAGGAAACGGGAGCCGTATTTCTGGTAACCTGTATCGCGCTGGCTAGCGCGTTCAATTCTGCTGACTCCAAGTTTGCTCGTAAGTACTCTAGGAGGAACTACGCTTGGTGTTGGTTTTTGCCTCGCGGCTGCGAGGGATCATTGCTAATGTTTGCGTGCTCTGTGCACTCGTTCATGGAGGATTCCTGGGCGTGAGGGCTTTACAGTATTACGGATATTCAAGTGGCGGAGTGCAGGGGGGGAATTTAGGACCGCCGCACTGCCGTCACGAATCCTTGGTCTGGGATTCTTTATACCTAAACTTGTGGATGTACAAATACCAAAGCGGAGTGTTGTAGTGAAGGAACTACACACTACCGTTTTTGGTTATCTTGTGTGTACAGCGAAAGGAAGGAAAAACATTGTCCTTTTGTGACGGAGTGAACCCTTGGCAAATTCATAGCACAGGGGTGCTCTTTATTTCTTGGTGTATTTTCACGTTTACTTTGGAATCAATTACAATTCCCTTGTTTGCACAATGGGGTATGTGTAAAACGACATTTAAGGCTTTTTAGTCATTTGCAGACATGGCTTGTTGGTAATCCTTTTCTTTTGTGTTGACCAGGAAGGAAGGAAGACGGGAGACACAGCGATAGGGTGGTGTAAAGCCATTCGTTTACAGGTGAAGTCATGGGGGTATGGAATTAGTGAGAATTGATGAGAGTAGGGTTAGGAAATATATTAACCTTTGTACTTTTGTCTTACAGTTTCTTTATCCCTGCTGCCCCTTCCTTCTTCTCTTTATTCTTTCTGGGTTTTTTCCCCTTTTGGGGTTTTTCCCTCGCCGTATCGTCTGAACACCCTGTGTTTCTACTTCAGGGTGTTCGGTCGGTCGGAGGTGGGGCATTGTTGCTGCATGTGGATCCTGCGGAGTGCAAACCTGACAAAGCCGGTGGGTCTCTATTGGCACCCACCACTGCAGTGGCGGGCTCATTTTTATGGCAAGTCACGTTGCACTGCGGTGGACATGAAATGGGCTATGTTTGTCCATTGTAATATGCCAGGCGTGAGGACCATTGCTGGCATGCGGAAAATTACATTTTCCTCCAGCGCCAGCTCCGCAGAGGTGCCTTCGTCCACCTTGATATTTAGCCCCAAAGTGTTAGAAATTGTGTCTCAAGTTGGCAGAGGTATGCACCCTGTCCAAGTAGGGACCACAAATCTAGTCAGGGTAAGTTAAAACACACCTGAATTTTCCTCTGCTTACCACCTGGTAGCTTCGCACAGAGCAGTCAGGCTTAACAAGACCAATATGACAAAAATTCCTTATAGTAGAAGTTGAGAAATTAACGTTTAAAGATTAAATGCAAGTATACTGCTTAAAAGCAAATAACTCTCATAGAGTTAATGGGTTGAACTGAACTGTTACAAAGTAAAGAGTTTATGCCGCCCGCAAGAGAGCACAGGTCGGAAACAGGACACACACAGGGCCCACTGAGCAAAAGTACCTTAATCTTAGTCACAGCACAACATGCGTGGATGAACACCATGCAGTTGAGGTGCTGCGTCAAATATCTCCACGCAACTGCGGCGATGCGTTGGGTGCATGAGCAAAGCATCTGTTTCGAGGTGCAGAAGCGGATAGTCTTCAAGGCCCTGACCTTGGCCCATAAAGCGCTATATGCTTCGGGAGCAAAATATCTACAAACAAGGCTAGCTTTTTACCATCCTGCTAGGTCCCTGAGGTCGGGGTCTTTGTTTCTTGCCGTGGTCCCTCGTATAAGCACATATAGGAGGTCGATCTTTCAGACTGTTGGCTCCGCAACTTTGGAATACTCTGCCAGTGACACTGCGCAGTGCCTCCAATTTACTGGCGTTCAGGAAGGGCCTTAAAACCTGGCTTTTTACTTTGTAGACATCTGTTTTAACTGTTAGTTAGGGATCTTCCCACCTTTCTGCTTTTTTCCGTTATGTTGTGATACAGGTTTGCAATAAAGCGCCGGGACACTCTTTGAGTAGCCGTGCGCTATACAAGTCAAAAAATAACAAAAATAACATAACATCAGTTCTGAATGCAATGCACCGGGTTCCTGTAAGTGGTGGCAGCGATGCATTGGTTATGGAGCAGCTGCACCGAGAGTGATGCGGCGCTTCCAAGTGCAATGCGCTGATCCAGTTGCTGCAACAGTGGCGATGCAGCAATTCTGCTCTCACAGAGAAGATCCGTCGCTTTCACTAGAGCAAACCTCTAGGTCCACTTCCAATGGTGCAGGACTGGGATTGCACCACTTGGCAGGACAGACTCTCAAACAGATGAGCCCAAAGGTTGGAACAGGAGAGTTCTGTCTTTTGTGTCCCTGGGACTTAAGCAGCTGGAGGCAAGCCCTTGGAGTCACTCTGGGTTAAAGTGATGCAGGTCCAGTCCTTCTCATCCAAGCAAGGGAACATCAGGCAGAGTTCAGGAAAGCAGTAGTCTGCATACTTGCAGTCCATTCAGCAGCACAGCAGTACTTCTTCCTGGTAGAATAGGTACTGGTCCCAAAGTGTACTGAGTTGGTGGTGTCAGGGGCCCATACTGATAACCAGTTATGCATTTGAAGTGAAGGAGACATCAAAGAAAGGTTGTGAAGTGCATGATGTTCCTGTCTTACCTGCCCTGGCTGCAGACTCACTAAAGGGGGGTAAGCAGCTATGTGTTGGGAAAGGCATAGCTCTGGCAGGTGCAAGTGTCAGCTTCTCCCTCCCATCCAGCCCAGGAAGACCCATCACCCAGCTAGCGGGCCATCACAAAGCGAATGGTCCATCAGGCACACCTAAGTTCCCTTTGTGTGTGGCTGTCTGAAGGGAATACACCAAGCCCAGCTGTCACCCACCCCAGATTTGTATTGGAGAGAGGCACAAGCACAAAATGGTTTAGGAAAATGTCCACTTTCTTAAAGTGGAATTTTTAGACTTGCAACTTAAAATCCAACTTCACCATAAGTTGTGGCATTAAATTGCGAGTCCAGAAACACCAAATTCAAAATATCTATTTTTGTCCCAATTGGAAATTACACTCATACAATATAATACAATTATTCCAATCTCAATCTATGGGAGAGATAGGCCTTGCAATAGTGAAAAACGAAATTGAGAGTTTTTCACTACCAAGACATGTAAAGTTTAAAAGTACATGTCCTGCCTTTTAAATACACTACACCGCTCCCTATGGGTTAATCAGGGCCAATCCCAGGGGTGACCTATGTGCATACAAAGTAACCCTGGGCAATGAACTCTGCTCTGCTTGCGGAGATTGCAGAGTTTCTCGCACTCCGCGTGACACGAGGCTTGCGGAGTTCCGAGAAACTCCGCTTCGCGCAGCAGAGCGGAGTTTTTTTCCCCGCTCACGTTCACCAACAATCAAGTTGGTGAGTGCGAGAAAAATCAAACTCCTGGGGAGATTTTACCTCGTTCACAATCGCCAACATTAAGTTGGCGAGTGCTAGCATGGAAAATAAACATACCGACGAGATTTCTCAACGCGGGTGTCAGGTTTCTCATTGCGAGTGGTCGCGGATGCTCACCACCGTTCGCGTTGAGAAACTGGCCGTTGGCGTTGAGAAAGCTGCAGCTCGAATAAAAATCTACTTGCACTGTGCATGGTGCTGTTCGCAATGATTGTACAGTGCGGACAAGCATCCTTCACTGTGCAATCACCGTAAACAGCATTTTTCTACCGTACTCCGCCGCTTGTGGAGCTCTGCGTAATGCAGCAGAGTTTTTTTGCACTTTGCGCAGCTCAGCATAGTGTAACTCTGCTGACTCCGCCCAAGGTTACTAAAAAGGGAAGATTTCGGCCTGGCAAGAGGGTTTACCAGGTTGACATGGCAGTGTGAAACTGCACAAACAGGCTCTGCAGTGGCAGGCCTTATACGTGGTTAATGGGCTACTAATGAGAGTATCACAATCAGCGCTGCAGGCACACTAGTAGCATTTAATTTACATGCTCTGGGTACATGTAGTTCTCTTTACTAGGGACCTATAAGTAAAGTACCATGTCAATTGGCTATGAGTCAATGTTACCATGTTTTAGGGAGAAAGCACATGCACTTTAGCAATGATTAGCAGTGGCAATGTGCTCAGAGCAAAACAGACAGCAAAATTGGGATCATAAAAATTGAGGAGTTAGGCAAAAAGTTGGGGGGAACACCACCCGAAGGCTGTCAGGTCTAACACATGTCAACCCCAGCTGAAAGTGGGGAGAGCTACCTAAACCCTTGGGAGTTCTCTTCACTGAGGTGGAAAAACCTGTAGAGACCATGAGCATTGGCGTGGTTTGACCCGGACGATGTTCCTCCATAAAGTCTATTCCCTGTACGAAGATGGACCACCTCAACAGTTTGGGATTCTCGTCCCTCATCAGCATGAGCCATCTGAGGGGCCTGTTGTAGGTCTGAACCAGGAAGTGAGTCCCAAACATGTAGGGTCTCAACGTCTTCAGTGCCCAGACCATAGCGAATGATTCTCTTTCAAGGGCACTCCACCTCTGTCCCCATGGAAGTACTCTTCTGCTAATGAAGGCCAACAGTTGTTCCAGGCCCCCTTCATTTAGCTGTGCTAAGACTGCCATAATCAATTATACTGGAAATTCTTAGGCCACTATATGTTTCAATAGTGGTTACAAATGACTCTGTTATTCTTGGGTCAGCTTAACCAAAGACCAAGGACACAGAATATATTCAAATATAGTACATTTATTATCTAACAAAATAATGTTTAAATATATTTATATCAATTCATTTACATAATATACTTTATACTTCTTCTAAAACATACCATCCATACTTTTTGTCACAGACATCGAAAGCATTCTATCATACATCCCCTCTCATCCTCCCATACAATACAGTATATCACCAATGTATGATATTTTAATGTCCATACATAGATATAACATCTTTCTTTTTAGGTTAATAGAGGCTTATACGAGTGGTAATCAATAAAGCAAACAAATTCTTGTATTAATTGTTAATGTTGAGTCCAGAATCCATGTTATTTAATATGGTAAATACACAGTCACTATACAATATAATCGTCTTTCTTCTGAAGACAATATTGTAACTTAAGGACCGTATAATTAATTCATTTTATCTGTCATAGCTGTATAATCTAATCTCCTACCCACGTTTTGGCTAAAAGCCTTCATAAGGAAGTCAGGTGTTTGTAAAACAAATCCAGTGATGATAAGTGAATAAAAAAATCTGCCGTGGACATTCTCAGGGCTTTTAGGCAAGTTTAGCGGTGGACGATGTGACTCACCACTCCGGGATGTCAGCACCTGATGCGGCGGCCGTGCGGAAGGCGCTGAGCGTCAAGGAGCGTGCAGACCGGGAGGATGTGCTCCGGCCCGGCGTGCTGGATCAGCCATGGATCGGAATGGTGCGGACTCCCCGGTATGCATCTGCAGGTGTGGTGGCAGCAGTGGTGGCGTGTATGGATGAGCCACCACCGGACTCTGAAGGTACATTTGGGTGGGGGCGGGGCCCAGCAAAGAAGGAGGTAACGAAATGTGGGGGCAGGTGTTGAAGCCTGCCCATGCGATTTACTGAGGCCGCGGTAGCACTTGATGTGTTTCTGTTAGAGGCAGGGAGGCCGCGGGGCCTTCAATTGCTGCAGCACGCTGACGGGGAAGGCCTCAGGAGATGACGGGGAGTGGTGGGAGAGGGTGGGGTATTGCAGGGCATTTTCATTGCGTGTGGAGGGCGGGGAGAGAGGAGCATTTTGGTGGCCTGCTGGCCCTAAACTTATTCAGGCACCCCACTCAAGGGCCAGAGGTGGATCAATTGGAGGACGCTCCCATTGATCTTATATGGAGGGCACCTGTTTTGCAGGCACAGCAGGGTGGGGGGACTGGTGCCCCCCAGCTGAGGGCAGGGTTAGTTCTTGGGGGTGATTTTGGAGCTGGTGCAATAGTTTTGCCTGAGAGGGTTGGTGGATTAGGTCAGTGCCCCCCTAATTTTGTCCAAGTGGGAGGGCAGGTCCCTGGAGGACAAGATAAGGGAGCAGCGCAGGATCATACAGGAGACCGAGGCCAGGTGGGGGGACAAGATAAGGGTGCAGCGCAGGATCATACAGGAGACCGAGGCCAGGTGGGGGGAGCTTTGTGTGGCCAGGGAAAGGAGGGGCTGCGACACTGGGGTGGAGGGGACCCCCACATCAGAGGAGGAAGCCTGGTATGAGCAGGATGCCAGGTGGCCGAGCATAGGGGTAAGTGGGTGTGGGTGGAGGAAGGCAGCCAACCCCAGACAACGGCAGGTGCAGCCATGATGGCGGTAGGACCTGATGGTGCTGGGGCCCTCCCAGGTTGGAGCAGCCTAGGGGGGGTGTTCCAAGCTGGCGGCAGTTCGCAAGACCGCAGGGGAACGGCGGGCGCAAAATGGCCCAAGATACTGGCGGGAAGAAGCAGGGGGGTCTGTGGCAGCCTTCCCTCCATTGCGGGAGTGAGCATCGGCGGTGTGTGCAGAGGTTGGTAGTGGCGTGCATGTTAAAAAGGAAAAGGTGTGAAGTGAGCAGTGCGGGAGGTGTTGTGGGTGCCTGCAGAGTTTGAGCCGGAGTTGCTATTGGATGGATGGTGCAGAGAGTTATGCTGGAAGAGGGTGAGCTGCAGGATGATGACGATGTGACGGGACGACCTGCAGTGGCAGGGAGAAGGCATCCAGACACGTTGGTGTTTTTCAGGAGGCAAGTGCAGCACAAGGCAAGGCGAAGTTGAACAATCCGAAGAAAAATGGCGCCAAAGAAAAGGACAGCGAGACACAAGCAAATCTGACAGGTAAGGCTGCTTGGTGGGCTGCTTGGGACGGTGGTCCAAAAGGGGGGAGGAAAAAAGGCAAAGCCTGCTGTTTGATGGGCGTGGGAGAGGTGTTGGTGAGGGACACAGGAGCGCTACCATTCATTAGAGAGGTGACAGGAGGGAAAGATGCTGAATCCAAGATGTTAGTGGTTGCCAGTGTCCAGACCAACAAGACGGAAGGGATGGATGGAAAAGAGGACAAAGGGGAAGACAAACATCACAAAAAATTGCCTTACATTGGGCTGGCCATGCCGCTAGGGTCCTACTTATCAGATAAATTGAGAGACAGGAGTTGGTGTCATGAATACGTGTATGTGTTCAAACTCTTGCATAGAGAGATCCAGGCAAAGGAGGGTTCTAAGGAAGAAGAATGGGAACTCACTAGGAATCCTAGGGTCCGGGTTAACATGGAGAACAGGACTTCTGCGTTTCTGATATATGCTAGCATATATTACGAGAGGCATCTCGACAGGGTCATAGCGTTGTTGAAGTACATGGACATTATCAGGTAGGCCCAGATGCATTTGGGGGGGTTTGCATGGTTAAGTTATGATGAGGAGTTCAGGGCTAGAATAAGTATCAACCTGGACAAGCCTTGGGGAGAAGTAGACCAGGAACTATGGATGCAGTGGGTGTCTCAACTTATACAGGTAGCGGTTTGTCCATGACCTACCAGTCCTTTCCGGAACGTTCCGCCCAGGCTGGAGCAGGAGGAAATACTGCAAGTAGCACAGGGCCACCAACGAAGCAGGGGAGAGGTACCACAGGAGCCTGTTGGGCTTCTGTTCCTGATACCCTTGTAAATTTAAGCACAAATGCTCAAAATGAGGGGGATGACATGCGCTCACATAGTGTTTCACCGTGGCCACACCGTCTGAAGAGTGGCGGGCCACTAAGGGCAAAGGACAGGCTGGGCAAAAGGTCTCCTACCCCATTTAGGATCGAGGCCATGGGCCTGTGGCTCTCAAAGTATCCTGGTACAGAAGCTGCCCTGAAGATTCAATGGGGATTTACCAAAGGTTTCCAGGTGGGGTAGCAGGATCCTCGGGAAAGGAGGTGGGTGGAAAATGTGAAGTGGTAGCAGCCAAATTGAAAAAAAGGAGGTCATAGAAGGCAGAATAGCGGTTCGTTTGTCGACTGACCTGTTGAGGATCTGATTATCTCACCGCTGGGATGGTCCCTAAGAAAGAGCCGGGCGAGCACAGGATAATGTATCACTTATCCTGGGTAGAAGGGAGGTCACAACTTCCTTGCAGGGGATGACTTGAAGGTGTGTACGCTTTAGTAGACGACGCAATCCGCCTAGTACGGTTGTGTCGGCAGGGGGCAGAAATGGCAAAATGTGATGAGAAATCGGCTTTTCGTCTACTGCCTATACACCCCACGGATTTCCCGTTGCTGGATGCAGTTTGAGGGGGTCATTTTCATAGACAAGGTCTTGCCTATGGGCTGTGCAATCTCATACACATTATTTGAGATGTTCAGCACATTCTTGCAGTGGGCTTTCGTGAAGATCAGTGGTCATCGGGCAGCATCTCGCTACCTGGATGATTTCCTATTTATCGGCAGGGAAAGTTCAGGAGAGTGTGGTACAGCGCTGACATGGTTACAGGACATGGCACAACGATTTGGTGTTTCCCTAGCACCAGAAAAAACAGCTGGGCCCAGTTGTAGGTATACTTTCCTAGGCATCGAGTTGCATTCGGTACAGTGGATGGCCCGGTTGCCTGCAGGGAATGTGATGGACATTCATGCTTTCCTGTTATGGATCTGAGAGTGGTAGAGCAGCTTATGGGATGCTTGTATGGTGGTTAGGACTGGGAGGACTTTCTGCCGACGCCTCGGCATGGCCATGTTGGGGCGGTGCTACCACAACACAGGGTCAGGATCTCATTGGGTGTCAGAGCGGATCTGAGAGTATGGCCGACCTTTTTGACTGACTTCATTGCGGTATCCTTGAATATTGTTGACGACAGGATGATTTGGCAGGTGCAAATATTCTCCGATGCAGCTGGGGCATCTGGTTTTGGCATCTTTTGGGATGGCCGATGGTGCATTGGAAGAGTGGCCGGCCCATTGGGTGAAACAAGGGAGGAGCATCGCATTCCCAGAGTTCTTACCTTTGCTGGTGGCATTGGCTGTTTGGGGCACAGAGTTCCAAAACAGGTCAGTGATTTTCCATGTTGATAACATGATGGTAGTGGAGCTTGTGAACAAACAGAGAGCAAAGAACTTGAGGGTTTTGAGGCTGCTGCGTAGTTTCATGATGAAATGCTTGCAATTTAATGTCGTTTTTTCGGGCAAAGCATGTTCCAGGGGAAAGTAATGACCTTGCAGATGCTTTGTCTCGTTCGCAGTAGCGACGATTCTGACGACTAGCACCTGGAGCCGATGCATGCAAGACAGAGCTGCCGGATGGCATCTGAGCCTGGAGGGAATGATAGTGATAGGCCTGGTTGAGAAGTCTATAGCGGAAACTATGAGGCACAGTCACAGGCTGCCTTGGGCTGAATTTGGATCCTTAATGGGATGGACACTGGATACATGGTACATATCACAACAGGATACTGAATAGGGAGTGATACGTTTTGTTTTGAGTTGCATTGAGAAGGGCATGTCACAAATAACGATAGGGGGAAAGCTGGCAGGGATCTCCTTTTACAGTAAGTTGTACGTGGGGTTTGACTCTGCAAAGAGTGAGATCCTTAGCAGGATACTGAAAGGTTTCAGCCGCGAGTGGGGTGAAGGGACGGGGGGGCTGTGAGGGAGTTGATTACGTTTGAATTACTCCAAAGTTTGCTACGGGTGTTGACCGGTTGTTGTTATGATGGTTATGAGGTTTGGGTGTTTTGTTTATGTATGGTGTGGATGTTTTTGGGGGAATTTCTGGTTTCTGAGTTGCCGGGCATGAAGGGGCGGGAAGGGAGAACATACGACAAAATAAACTGGATGGTGATCACTTGGGAATTTGGTTGGGACATTTAAGACGGATCAGGTGGGACGAGGAAAATGGGTGTGGTTAAACGAGACTGGATGCGAGGGAGTGTACCTAGTGAGGGATGGTGAAGTTTCTTGAAAGGGTCCAGCAGACAGTCGGGGGCAATATTTTGTCATGCGTGCGGGGCAAGGTTGACTGCTTTCTAGTTGTTGGCGGCTTTGCGCATGGCTTTGAGGTCCTTTGGTATGGGGGAAGTAAGGTCGCAGACCAGTCTTTCTCTGGAGTTTTCATGCAGAAAGGACATGCAGGTGGGGTCATGGGGGTGGAGTTGGGGAGAGGTATAAGGGTACAGGGGAGGAGGGCTCTTCCTCTTCCTGCATCCAGCACCATCAATAAGGGTTGTTAAGTTTTAATTGGAACACCCACCCACCCTGCAATGTTAAGGGTTGACGTTACGGATCAGATGGAGCATGCCAGTTTAGGACAGGTTGTAGGTTTGGTGGGGCAGTACTTTGGAGGGGTGGGGGAGTCACTGAAGGGCAAACCAGTCCCTCGGGGGGTAGAAGGGTGAATGATGGGGGAGCAGGATTCATGACTGCGATGGAAGGAGATACAGGAGAGGATGATCGAAGATAAGTGAAGATGTGGATGTAGATCTGAAAGGGGTCACAGAGCGGAATGGGAAGAGGGATTTGGAGCAAGGTGAAATGGTTTGAATGAATGATACAGTTGATGTTGGGGATTGTTCTGGTTAATTTATGTTGGGGTTAATAATTGTGTTCATACAGACTTGTCCTAATAAATGGCCTTTTACGCTCAAGAACAGCGTGGAGTGTGTTTATTGTGCGAGTGTAGCCAGCACTTACCCTACAGACTCTTCCGAGGGCTTGGGAATCCAAGAAGATAATACTAAACAGCAAATCTGTCCTCCGTGATAAAAAGCAGCTCTAAACTGTAAATGAGCCCAAAAAGATTTTAGATTGTGTCCTTGATGTCTACGTCTTGGATTTATGTATACGTAAAGAAAGACCCATTTTCTTACTCTATCAAGAATGTTAGTAAGAGAAGTGGGGGGATATTACCAACAAATTGCGATGTTTATCCCAATTCGCGTTTAACGTGAGTTTTTTTATCGCCGCCGATTACCAGAATCTTTCACCGTATTAGCGGCGAATTAGCAACACACCGCTAACAGGCGATAGCTTCCTTTTCCGGCGGAAATTGACGTCGATAGATTTAGCATGACGGCGATCAAAAATCTCACGCTAACGTAAAAAAAGTGGCAATGGGCCAATCAGCAACAGAATCCGATCGCTAACAGGCGCCAGGCCTGCATTTCTCATGCTCAGCGCGAAAATGCACTACAAAAGGCCCACCAAGCAGAAAAAATAAAACTAAAAAAATTGAAAATATCAGAGGAGCCATGGACGAAGCTGGGACCTGTGCAGAGGGTACAAACAACACCACAAATACCCAGGAAGAGCAGCCAGAGACCCATGTGAAGGCAAAGAGGAAGAGGAATCCCAAGTTCAGCCAGCAGGAAAACTAGGTCCTAATTACGGAGGTGACTGAACACCAACAAGAACTGTTTGTCACCTTCACAGTGACATTGGCAAGAAAAAATTAACAGTGTCAGTGAACAAATATGCAGTCAGGTAGTTATCACCCACACGCTAAGCCAGGCATTGAATACCAGAACCAGGACAGCATGTATCATCCATGTCAGCAGCTGTGTGGCACATACACAAACACTCATCACCGTTCCATTTGCATCTCTTGTGAGAGTGATGGTGACAAAGCCTGAGCACCATAAATCGGCACCATGTAATGCACATACATCAGATAACTGACCACTTACACACCACACGTGAGGTCAACCTTGAGGGCAAGTAGTGTTGACACTGTCTGTTCAAACAGCAACAACAGCCAACAGGAGGGCAGATAGCAATGCATGCAAGATAAAACATGAAGGACGACATGCACACAAGTAATATCACAATAGATAAATCTCCCTGGATGTCCATGTGCACCACATAGTGCAGCACATTTTGACACAGCAAGTAGGCTCTCAGAGCCAATGTGCCTATACGGGGCCCTCCTCACACATAACTCATCTTGCACAAAAACATGCACATGTGCAGTACCCTGCAATGCTGCTTGTCCGTGAGCCACATTGACCAGGCAAGTGACAGTGCATGATGAATAGCATGCCAGCAGGCCCAACATATTAACATGGTGCAGGCCACCTCACTGAGGTGGCTGAGTGTGAACAACATCCTTAAAGGAGCAGGTCATACTCTGACACATCCTCGTGTACATACAACCTCTGACGTAAACATGACATTTGATGTCAAGCAATGGATAAGTCTCCCAACTCTGACCAGGATCCATATTCCTCACAGTTTGAAACATCTAAGCATTATAAAATCACAGAAGTAAAAGGCGTACTGCCTGAATGGTATAACGGGCAGCAAAACCAAAGCTGCAGTTGCTACCACCACACAATGCGGTGCACACACATAAAAAAATCTGACAACATTGACTACTATGTTTTACAAACTGCATTACTCACACAAATTAACAGAGGAAACAACTGTTGCCGCTGGTGTGTAGAAATTGTACAATCACATTTGTCATAGCTGTAAACTGTGAGATGACAATGTACAACAACATCACATCAGTGATGTCCTCAACATTATTACTATCCCGCAAAAAATAGGCATCTCCTCTAAAACTGTCTGATTGTACCCTGTCCTGCAGTCTGCTTGAAAAGTCATACAATGCATGATCATGCATGAAAAACACAATTGAACTGTATCTCCCCTATCACATTGCAGAGGGAGAGCCATCACCTCATGGAGAGCAGACTGGCCCAACCTTCACTGATGACTGGTATGACTGCCCCACCATAGATCAGGAGGAACTTCAAAATCTGCTAGACTCCTTCGGCACCACCCCTCCAGCAGCAGGGCAACCCAGAAGTATTGCGGATACCCCACCCCCTGCCCAAACCAACCAGCAGCAAGCACCTCTCACCACAGCTGTCTCCCAGGACATTGGGACCCACATCTGGCCTACATGTGGCGCCGGGCATTACAACGTGACGCATCTCCCAGATGCATCACGTTGTAAGTACCCTGCACCATGGTGCAGGATTTGCTCCGCCGCAGCGTCACAAAAGTGACGCAACGGCGGCGTAAATGAGGCGCAAGGGGCTTGTAAATCTGCCCCCTGGTTTCCGGGTCTAATAGTCGACATCTAACCCCCTCTTAAATCAAGTAGGTGAGTCGGGGGTATACCTTTCTGTTTGGAAGAAAGCCTGCATCAGACCAATTCTGAAAAAGCTGGCCCTTGATCCCTTGGAGTTCAAGAACTTTCGACCCATTTCATGTCTGCCGATTGCAGCCAAAATTCTCACAAGGTCGATAAACTAGTAGCTAACTTTATATTTAGATGGCAACAATCTATTCGACTCAAGTCAGCATGGCATCTGATCGTGTCATTTGACAGAGACCACGCTGGTCACGGCAACAGAGGAGATTCGCAGACAGGTAGATGGAGTGGGGGAAGAGCCATCCTAATCCTCCTAGACCTATCAGCAGCATTTGACACCGGGAATCACACGGTGTTAGTGCGGCCGCTTAAGGCAGTGGGGATTGGGGATTTGGCTGTGTCCCTTCTCTCCTCATTTCTGGATGCTAGTGAGCAAACCATACATTCGGATAATCTGCAATCTGAATCTTTCCTCCTCCTGTGTGGAGTGCCGTAGGGATCTGCACTGTCGCCAACTCTGTTCAATATATATGTCACCCCTCTCGCCAGTCTCATCAGACAGCATGGTTTCTCGCTAGTGTCATATGCAGACGATTCACAGATTGTTATCTTGGTATCTAAACAGTTTGAGTCCACTGCTGCTAGATTCCATGCTTGTCTGACTCACATCATGAGCTTGAGGATCAGCAACTAGCTTAAAACCAATACGGACAAAACGGAGGTGATGGAGTTTGGCAACAGTCCGTCCCTGTGGAACCACACTTGGTGGCCGATAGAGGCCGTTGAAAGTCCCCTCCCATCTGCCAAGGTTAAGATTCTGGGGGTCATTTTTATGACCAACTTAGTTTTGGAGCCCAGATCAACCGTGTAACCTCTTTCTGTTTCTTTTTACTGAAGCTTCTTTGGAAGGTTTTCTCCTTCTTTCCCCAGGAGCTAAGATAAACAGTGTTAGTGGCCCTTATCCTTTCACTGTAAGATTATTGCAATGTACTATTTATAGGCATTGACAAGGCACAGAGGGCTAAATTGCAATAAATACAGAATGCTGCTATTCTTTACTAAACATTCCGAAAGGCCACTTTACCTCTGCTGCCATCAGGGCATTGCATTGGCTCCCAATACAGCAGCAAATGGAAATTAAAGCCTTATGCCTGGTTCACAAGACATTAAATGACAATGGGGCAGCTGACTTTCATACATTTTTCTCCTGGTATACTCCCACGAGAAACCGTAGATCCTCAAATAAGGGTCACATTTGTAGCACCAAAATCTGTACAGCCAGATGGGGAGGCAGGAGTCTATCCCACTGTACAGACAGATGGGAAGGCAGGAGTCTATCAGACTTATGGATCCAACTACCGATCACGCTGAGACTGCAACCAAACAGGCAAAAGTTCAGGAAAATTCTAACAACATGCCTGTTCCCCGTGGTCTAAAAAGTTCTGATATAACTGTATGAGTACTGCTTTTCTCATCTCCCAGCGCCAAGACGCCTCGGCATTCGAGCGCTTTATAAACTCTATCCTATCCTACGCAGCAAGTGTGCCAAGGTCTGGGCAATGAAGATGGACTCAGTGCCAGGAACATCTGATATGCAGGTGTGTGACAGAATCTGTGGTGCCTGGCGCATACATCCATCTCCCTAAAGGATAACAGTAGCTAACTGTATTTCCTCTCCATGCCATCTTCCTAAGCTGTGTTGTAAATGGGCAACAATGTGCTGTTCAACTCCGTGAGTAACACTGAAGATGTAGAACGCCACTAATGACTGACCCTAGACTAGGCCGTAAATCGAACGTGCCACCCTGTCATTCATGCAAGTTTACTGTGCTCACATCTCAGGTATCCCGACACAATACATCCGGCAAACTAACATGTCATGACCAGATTTACAGATTCCAATGGATTGTCCAGTGATTGCATACAAGGGAATAAAAAACACTCCCCAACATCATTCCTGACATAATTGCAAGCAGAAATCCAAAGTAGAAAACATTTATTAGAACAGAAAAAAGATTGAACTAACCTAAACTAACACTGATCACTAGAACTACTACTACTGAAATCTAAACTAATTAGAAAATTCTTACTTATCTAAACTCTCTACCCTAACTAAACCTAATCACGCAACAACATATCCTAGACATCAACTCCCCTCCCACCCTTAAGGCACACCACAAGACAGGACAAAGACTGCTAAGCTATGCAAAAACTAACTACACACGTAAGCTGCACAAATATATATCCACTAAAAAGAAAAGGAAATTTATCCCCAAATATGGCCTAATAATATACCTCAAAAGCTAACACTAACTATAACCTATGCTAAAACTACACTACCTAACAATTAAAAGAACTAACTTAACACTACGTAATATCAGATTTTTAAACATTGGGGAAAGGGAGAAGAGGGGGATGGGGTCCAACATGTCCAGGCATCATGGCAGTCCAAGGTGTTTTTTCATGTCTGTGACATGTCTGTTCAGATCAGCCATTTCTCTCCTGATCTTTACCAGGAACACATTGTTATGCAGGATCCTCCTGTCCCTCACTGTAAATGGCACCACCTGATCGCAAGGTGCAGGTGGACCTGTCCCTTTGGGAGGTGTGGCCATGGACCACCACTGATGCAAGAGGGGCCTGGAATGGGCTGGGTGGCAGTTGTTGCAAGCTCCGGCACCGTCTTCCATGTACTTTTCTTCCGTTCCTCCTGGTGCCTCTTGGCCTTGTTGTGGTACCCTTTTGCCACCTTGTTTTCAAGCTTGAAGCGGTCCTTCTTTGCCTGGACCACATGTTGTTCAGCTGGCGTCATGTTGTCTGTAAAATATCAACAATGGAAATTTTGAGTCCTTAAGACTATATCAATGTTCTTCAATCACATTTGTAATACAAGATCACTTAAACATGAGAGCCTACACTCCAGCGTAACTATGTGAAGTCAGAGAGTGACCTGGACAACAAAATGTTGAAGCCTGGATCAGTGACCACGTGCTGGTGAGACTGACATGCATGGGACATGTACTGTCACAACCAAATGAGACTGACAGTGTTAAACGATGGTGGTACGACATACCCAGACTGAGGGTGACCTGTACAAGCAATTGGAGGAGAGAGACATTAGACCTCCGTGTGAAGCACCACCCTCATCCTCTCCTGTGACAAAGTGCTGCATGATATGTACAATGCCCATGTGAAGACCTGTGTGTCCCCCAGCAACTGTGTGCAGGTCATCAAGTCAGAGCCAACACAGGCACTCTTGCACAATAGTGCAAGGATGTCTGTGTGCCGGGGGGCTTTGAAATGTTTTGGAAGTTTACCCTACCTGCCCTGAAGCAATTCTGGGAAACCCCTACTCACACTTTCAACTATGCTGCATCATGCAGCACACATGGAAAGCCGTTGTGTGGCTGAACGCTGACTTATACATGATGCACTGTCCCTCTCTCTAACACTACTACACAATATGTGAAGTGTTGCCGCAGAGAGGGGGGAACATCGTCTCCTCTAAATTCTCACTCACTCATGCATGTCATGTCTTGTATCCGCTAAGCTCAATCCATAGTGAATCAAACTATGCAGGACTTTACAACACAGTCACAATGCATTCCCCCTTGTAACAGCACCCTGGAGTCATGATCCTCACAGTGTTGTTAGGGGTAATGCTTTCTCACAGATAGTGTTGGAGAGCCCTGCATTGTAAAGTAAATTGCACAGCAATGAAGGCAGAGCTAAAGCATGCAAGGTAAATGCGTGCACAGTAATTACACCAATTCGGACAGAGGAGTTCCCACATCTGATCCAGAATCAATCAGGGAATGGCCTCAAGCAGACAGCTTGTCAACACCATTGCAGTGGACAAACATGCCAATGAGATTCATCGGGCCACCTTTACTGTGTGTTTGGGGAATGTGCCTTTGATATGCTTGGCTCAAAGATACACACTGACACTTTTTTGAAGATGGCATGCAGCATACCTAAAAATTCACAGTGCCGAATTGTGTCTGCGCACTTACGGACTGAAAAGCACTCCATCCTTGTGCATAATCGGGCACACTTGCACAGTCATCTCAGGCAAGGATGTACATGCATTCCATCTCATCTGATAGTCATCAGCAACCCCACGTACATGTCTCTTCTCCTATCAGTGTGCCCTGCAATCCACAGGCATGTGCTGTGGTGACAGTACCCATAGACCATGGGGCATATTGACAAGGAAGTGGCGGAGACAGGCGTTAGCCTCCTCGGCTTAAAGCCTCTCTTCCCACTTTGGAAAAGCAAGTCTGCACCTCATCCTTAGTGATATGGTGCAGACTTGCGTTTCCAAAATGGCGGAGAGAGGCGTTAAGCCGAGGAGTATAACGCCTGTCTTCCCCCTGCGATGGCGCTAAGTCTCACAACTTAGAGCCTATGCAGACAACCTTGCACCAGAGTGCAAGGGTGTGTGTGTGCAGGGGAAGTTTGTTTCTGTACAGGAAGGTGCCCCTTCATGCATATAATCAATCCTAGAATACCAGGTTGTAAATTGCATGTGTGCTGCTTCGTGCAGCACACAGGAAAGATACAATATGGAATATTTCAAAATGTTTTTGTATGTATTGGAAGGGCCACCATCCTGTACATATACAACCATGTAAGTTTGCTTTTTCAATGTGTGCTGCACAAGGCAGCTCACATGTAAAAAGCAAAAATGATGAGAAAAATAGCATTCTTCCTCATTTAGCCAGATTACGACCAGGTTGTACATAGGGGGCAATGTCAAATACAATGGGTGTTGCTGCGGAACAAAGCAAAACCAAAGGGGATGATGGACGGAGTAGTGAGCATTGCGAGCACTCACCCCCAGTAAACTGATAGTTTAATCCATCATCATTTTTTATAACTCACTCCGCCACCCCAGTACAGACATGGCCATATGCAAATCAGTCCGCCCTAAGTTGGCAGGGTATGTCCAGACATGGGTCCCTTGCTCACTTTGCCACTGGATTCAAAATAGCCTAGCTGATGAGGGTTATGAACCCGAAACCAGTCCCAGGATGCTTGTTTCCAGTCCAGGAAAGACATGGCTTGGCAGCTCGGGCTGGACTGTTCCCATGAGGCACCAGGTCAGACTGATTTGAATATGGCCATGACTGAACTGGGGTGGTGGAGTGAGCTAAAGAATGGTGATGGATTAAACCCAGATTAGTTGATGGGGGCGAGTGTTTGATTTGCTCAAACGCTCCGTCCATCATCCCCTTTGGTATTGCTTTGTTGCTGTGGAACACGAACCGCAACACCCACTGCACGCCCCTTTCACGCTAAACACAGCGTGAAAGGGTCCCTTATTAACAAGGAAGCCTTATTACAAGTGAAGTGGATTAACACTGCCTATGGCAAGATGCTAGGCCCCTATTGACAACACAACTTCAATGAAAGTGATATTGTGCTGGCGATAGGGTCTTGATGATCTGCACCTTACTTACAATGTGTATCATTGACTGGGTATGGGCCAAGTTACAACTGTAAGACCTATGCATTGCTCAAACTTCACTTACTGATTTGTGCACACTTCTGACTTCCACAATACATCATCACACTGTAGGCAAGGGACATGTGATACACACCCATATTGCTTACTACAATGTTGATCATTTGCCCAGACACCGCACTATGACAATATATGATGTCCAAACTCACCAGTGGTGTGTGGGTTCTTGAAGCTTTCGATGTCCCCCTATGTGATTGGTGGCCGAACATCTGTGAGACAAGAAAATAAATATGTGTTGTATCAGAGGTTAAATCATATGTGTCATATTCCTCATACCAATCATCACCATAACAGAAAATGTTACGTAACTGTATGTTGCGTTTCATGTTGCCTACATGATTGGGTCCGTTTAGACTGCCATTCAATCCAGACCAGTGAATGTTGAGTCAGAACAAACCAGACTATAATGCTAGCTAACATGCACATGCTAGTAGTGTGAGACATCCACAAGGCACCATTACTACATTCATAATGATGTCCTACATGCTCTTTGTATGATTGCATTGCTGAAGATCACACAAGGCAATTTCACATAGGTTGTTGGTGTTTGACAATCTGGAGATGTCTGATTTCCTTTGACCATGTGTTCATATAAAATACTTTGTCACACAGTAACTATGTTCAAAAGGCAGCATAGCTAACGTAACACAATTCTTGAGTACAGCATTTTAACACTACCTTTTGGCCAGCACACAGCTTACATAAACAATTCCTCTGATAGTTCATGTACAGTCACCCCTGCCGTACACAAACAATCTTCTGCCTGCACACACATTTTGCGCAGGTGTGCCAGCTATGGCACTATAGTGCTAAGTGTTCCTCCAGCGCAGTGGGTGATACTGACTAGCCACCTATGCTTGTCAATATGATGCAGCGTTGTGTCTCGGATGTGCCAATATTTTGCATGAGTGCATTATGTCTCCCACCTCAATCAGCAAATTTTTTTCACTTTCACACCAGTGTCACACACGTCCTAATGTTTTTTCGTAGAACCATTCATGATTAAATGTGGAGTTTGTAATTATCACCGTGTAGGCCAGTCATGACTCCCACGTAGTCCAGGAGGTCAGCTTCATGGGCCAGCAGATCCTGCCAGCGGTGCTTCCACTGGCGCACGGTACGGTCCACTCCAAAGAACCGGAGCATCTGCACCCGCACACGCTACCACCTCATCTTCTGCACACTTACATTGTATCCTTGAAGGATACGCCTCCCTTCTCCAACATCAATGGGAGGTAGAATTTTATCACCTGCAGGAAGCCCCCTAAAGCTCCCTCGACAACCTGCCTACTCTGCACCCAGCCGGGCATCTCCCTGCACACCTGGGAGCCCACAGCCCAAAAAAAGAACCCTCTAAAATATCACCAACAACAACAAAGAAAGTTAACTACCCCAAGACAAACACCCGACAAGATTGAGTACAAGAGACAAAAAAACACAAACAATCAGTACACAACACTTCACAGACACTTTCAAAAGGACACAGGACCGAGCAACACGCTTCAAATCTAAAAACTGCAGCACACACCACCAAATACCTCCAACACTCTCCACAATCACCAGCAATGTGCTCAAAAGAGAAAGTGAAAGTGAAAGTGAAAAAACACTAATCGAGTAGACAGGAAGCATGCAGACATTACTTCCTGTCTATTTGCTACCCGTTTTTGAGAAAGCCAGTGACAATCTGCATGCAAATAGTCTCATGAGTAATATTTTGTATTGTACAATGTGTTGAGCGATGTATTTTCAATCAGCCGTACGAAAAATGCATTGTGTTATCGTTTTAGCTGCCAGATTTTCACTCTAAGTGCAAGTTCATACACAGATGTACAGTCTGAGAGCAAAATTCATTTCAGAGATCTATAACAAAATGAAATGCTTGATTGGCACACAAATGACACCCTAAATATCTTATTTCAAAACACATGACACCCTAAATTGCAACTTTCACACCAGGTGACACCATAATTGCATATTTCACAACAAATCAATTATTCAATCTGGGGAATTGTAAGTGTGCTACTCACCCGTGAGGGTCACGAGGTGCGGGAGAAGCGCAGTTCTATTGGCCAAAGAGCCAGCTCTTGAGGGCCTTCATGAAGGTTTTCAGGGAGGGGGCTTTTCTAATGTCTGCCGGTAGCTCGGTCCAGGTCTTGGCTGCAATGTGAGAGAAGGATCGTCCGCATGCTCTGGCTCTGTGGATGTGAGGGGTTTCGGCCAGTGAGAGCTTTGTAAATTGAAGCTTTTTTGGGGGTTTAACATTAAATTGAATCTGTCATTGAAGTATTTGCGTCTGTCGTTGTGTAGGCATTTGTAGGTGTGAGATGAGGATGTTGAAGCTGACTATTTTCTCTTCTGTGAGCCGGTGGAGTCATCGTAGGTGTTGGCTGATGTGTTTGTGCCAGGGGATGCCGAGGACGGGTCTGGCCGCGGTGTTCTGTATTGTCTTGAGTTTGCAGGGTATGGACTTGTTGATGCCGGCACTGAGTGCGCTGACATAGTACAGTCTGCTGATGATGAGTACATGGGTGATTGTCTTCCTTGACTCAGGGTGATCCATTTGAAGGACCTGCAGAGGATGCGGAGTGCGTTTAAGCAGCTGTAAGTGACGGCGTTCACATGTTGGTTCATGGTGAGTATGATGCAGAGGTTTTTAGCTTGGTCTGCGGGGTGAGGTGGTCTTCTGAGGGCCGTCAGCAACCAGCAGTTGTCCCATGCTGGGGAGGTGTTTACAAGAACGACGTCTTCTGTCTTCTCTGGGTTGACCATCATGCAGCTGTTGGTCATCCAGACTGCGCGGTGTTGCATTCCTTTCTGGAAGTTGATTTAGGCGGTGGTGTGGTCTTCGGTTGGGTAGAGGATGATCTGTGTGACGTCAGCGTAGGATAGGGTGTTGAGGCCGTGTTGTTGGACAATGTCTGTGAGGGGGACATATAGACTTAGAAGAGGCTCGGGCTCAGTGTTGACCCCTGTGGGACTCTGCAAGTGATTGTCGTGGGATCGGAGATGAAGTGTGGCAGTCTGATCCTTTGCCTTTTTACGGTGAGGAATGATCAGACCCCGTCCAGGGGTGTACCTTGAATGCCTTCATCATGTAGTCTGGTGACTAGTGTGCGGTGGGTGACGTTGTTGAAAGCTACTGGAAGCGCGATGGGCCGATAGTTCTTGAGCTCGTAGGGGTCAGATGTGTGTTTCTTGAGCAGGGGCATGTTTTCTGCGTGCTTCCATATGTCTGTGAAGGTGCATGTTTTGAAGGTGGTGTTGATGTTGCGTAGTGTTTCGTGTGCGATGGCAAATGCGGCTCTGTGGTAGTTGTGAGGGGGGCAGGGGTCTGTGTAGGTCCCCGAGTGGATGCCTTTCATGGCGTAGTGTTTCGTGTGCGATGGCAGATGCGGCTCTGTGGTAGTTGTGAGGGGGCCAGGGGTCTGTGTGGGTCCCCGAGTGGATGCCTTTCATGGTGTAGGTGGTGTCTTCATCTGGGCTTGGTGTCCCTTCAGAGAAGGCGGGCTGGTTGGTGTCTCAGGGGTGTGGGTGGTCTGGCTGCGGCGTCCTGTGTGTGGTTCACAAATTTGTCATAGAGGTTTATGATCTTGAGGCAGATTCCAAGCTAATAGCAGATGGCACCCTAAAAAGCATCTTTTACCCCATTTCACACCCATTTTTCATTTTTTACCCCATGTCACGCTCATTTTTCATCTTTGACCAAATTTCACGCCCATTTTTTATCTTTTACCTTATTTCACACACATGTTTCATTTTTTACCTCATTTTCGGCCATTTTTTATCTTTGAAACCATTTCACGCCCATTTTTCATCTGTTACCCCATTTCACGCCCACTTTTTGTCTTTTACCCCATTTAACACCCATGTTTTCATCTTTGACCACATTGCATGCTCATTTTCATCTTTTACCCTATTTCACAGGTTACATTTCGGACACACTCAACTTACTTATTGACCCAAATAGACACTCTACAATTAAGAATTTAGCACAGAGGTCAATCTAGATTTCATGATTTGCACAAAAGGACACACAAAATATTTTATTTTGGTAGCACAATCTACACCTTGAAAAGTCGACTTTTGCACATTGCACACACTGAAGAGCATCTCTGTACTGAGGAGACATTCCCACCATGATTTGAGTAATGTGATGTTAGTTTCACTTATTGTGCAACATACTCTTTTTAGAGTGATGTACTTATGAAGGAGAGTAACATGCAGACAGGGTATGTGTTTTGTGTTTTTTACTTCCACTAACCGTGATTGGGGTCATTCTGCACAATGTGACTTGCTCAGTTGAAGAAAGTGTTTATTATTAGGTTACTTCTGGCAATTCCTGCTGCATTAATGGGGTGTGCTCCACCTGCCTCATCTTCATCATCATCCAGGTTATAGTACAGTGCAGCAGGTACTTTGATCAATGGAGCATTGGTCCGCACACATATATTGTGCAATACACAACATGCTATATTTGATTTAGTTCACCATTTGTACAGCAGTCTGCAACCTGTGATGTCCAGGCTACGGAAACGTGACTTTAGCACGCCAAATGTGCACTCCACAATGGATCAGGTGGACCGCATTCTACTGCCTCTGTGCCTTGGTGGTGGGGTTTCGGAGGAGTGTCATCATCCACAGACAGAGTGCATATCTTTGATTGCCTGTAACATGTGATGGAGAGATGTGTCCATTATTGGTTATGGAGGCTGTGTTATTAGTGGTGATGGTTTTGTGGTGTGTGAATTGTGCTATGTTTGGAATTCATGTTAGCCATGTCTCACTTATGACGTTACCAGCATCAATGCTAATTACGTTGCCTCACAGTTGATCCTCCCCCGAGCCAATTTGATTGCGTGTGCTGTGCAGTTGTGTCACTGGCACTCCTACTGTGCAACACTGTTAAGGCCATCTACGCATATCCGCAGGCCTATCACACACCAAGAGGCACCCTGGCTCTCCTATGTCTAGCGATAGCACTCATCTACACTCCTCAGAGTCAATGCCATGAGAACGTGGCAATAGGCCACACCAGACACGGATCACATTCAGTTCTGATGCTGCCGCAAGACCTGCCCCACCGCACAACACATGCAGTTTCATGTCCAGAGCTGCCATAAAGCAACACTCAGCAGCCCCCTGTCCTGTCCTGCAGGGCCCACTGAGGGCAGGAACATTCACCCACACCATCAACATCAACAGACGCCATGCCTTGCACTTCCTGGACTACATACTCCTTCCTGAGCGGTGCCTCCAACTCACATACCACGATTACTCATAACCCATTACAATCTGGGACATGTTTGATGACATCAGTCTGTCCCAAATCTTCACCACAATGAAGGGAGGGCACACCTTTGACACCTTCTTTGCATGTGTGAACTTCGTCCTGTTCCTCAACCCCACTAAACGCACATGTAGTGACCACAAACACATACACTTCCTCGTTGGTCAACCCCAAGCCAGCCTAGACCATATGCGGACCCACACAAATTTAGTGGCGCTCAGTCAACGAGGAGATGCTACACACCCTTATCAACAGCAACACCCACACACTGCAGGCATTCACCAATGGCACAAGATCACATTTTACAGACATGTTTCTCCAACTGCACATACACACTTGTCCCACTATGCAACTGAAACATACAGCGTGCAATAAATGCCACCTCAGTTTCCAACAACCTCAAAGATGGCAGATGCATTTGCTGACACATGAAGAAGAACTGGTACAAGATAAAGGATACCATTAAACATCACCCCACCTACAAGGAGACAAAGCTCATATTCTCCATCAGCAATACGCCCATGCACCAAACTGGGCTTCCAAGAAGGATTGCTGTCAATTGCAACATGGAAGATCAACAGCTGGGGGGTTATATACACAGAGGAGACGTGAGTCCTCATCCTCATAACAAAAAAATCAGCATGTGGCATCACCTGGTGGGACAACAACTTCAGCAGCCCCACCCCCAGCTCTAGGTACCTAGGCACTGTATTTGACACCTCCCTCTCCATAAACCAACAGGTCTACGCAGTGGCCTGCAGTTGCTTCAACTGCCTCCGCATCCTCAATGCAACCTTCCAATGGATCGCCCCATTGTCAGGTAAGACAGTCACCCACACAGTCATTGCCATCAGGCTGGACTATAGAAACACACTATTTGCCCACATGCGCAGGTCTGCACTCAGCTTAGTCCCGACTGTCCAGCACAACATCGACACACTGGGCCTTGTGTACATACTTTCCTTATGGATTGAGTCCCTCTGTCGCACATACTTAGTTGCCACCTCTCCTCACATTTTCAAATGAGTGTTGGAGGAGTTAAGCCTTTGGGGATGGTTTGTCTACATAACTAGCCACAGTTCTCAAAGTTCCTTGTGTTGATGTGACTGGTAAGTGGGCATGTTGATTGCCATGTTGTATGTGAAATTGTGACATGTATATTCTAACAATTGTGAGTTGCTTGTATGTGGTGTTGAGGCGTGTGGTGTGTTCAGTTAGTACTTAGCAACAAGAACTCCATTTCTATATGTGCCATCCTGGAAGTGCTGGTTTATGATGGACTGTCGGAAGATGTAGGAATCATGCAGACTCCCTGGAAACTTGGCTATGACATTGGTGAACAGTCCCTGGTGGTCCACTATTGCCTGTGCATTCATAGAATGGGTGTGCTTTCTGTTGCGGTATATGTGTGCACTGTCTGCAGGGGGCACAAATAGGACATATGTGCAGGCAATTGCCTCCAGAACCTGCGGGAATCCAGCTATGGCCTCAAAGCCTTGCTTGGTCTCAATCTTTTCCTGCACAGTTCTGGGGAAGTGAAGGTGCTGGAGTATCAGGCTGAGTATGCCAGCCAAGACAGTAGGTCGGAAGATTGAAAAGGCTTCCTGTGAAACTCCATCAACTCTGGCCGTTGTTGGTTGAAAGGTCCCAGTGGCCAACATGTGCAGCACAGCCAGCAGCTTTGTCTGCGGAAGAATGCTGGTTCTTCGCTGTGTTGGTGCCTTCAGCCTATGGGCTATCAGGTTCAGGATGTGTTGGATGGATATCCTTTTGAGAAGATAGTGGGCAATGACATCCTCTGGCGTTAGGTGTGCAAGGCAGAGATGTCTGCACAGGGCCCGCTGTCTTCTTCGGCGCTGCCTCGGTGGTGGTCCTGGGAGAGGTGGCGGTGGCGGTTGTTGCCTTCGTGGGGCTCCAAGCTGAATGATTAATACCTCCATGGCATCAGTGGGTCTTCAGATGGAGCTATGAGTGACTCTCCCTTATTTACCTCCCTTTATCACCATTTTTAGACCAGCTTTTTTCTGGTCTTAAGTTCCTGCAGCTAAAGGGCCTTAGCGTGACTTTTTTTTATCACTTTGAGGTTCTGGGCCATCATTCATTGCTAACAGTGCGATGTGGTGTTGGCAGCATTTTTCATTACATTTTGAGGAGGGACGCCTACTTTGCATATAATTAGTGAAAACTATCTCTGGCATACAAGGCGATAATAGAACCCCCCGCGATCGCCAGAAAGCTGTCGCTAACGCTTGTTAGCGACAGCTTGATACTAGGGCGATTACAAAAATACACGTTAGAGGCACTTTTGTGCCGCTAATGCGGCGATAAATAGCTTGATAATATGCCCCGATATTTGTTGTCTACTTCTATGGCCTGTACCCAGTAGGATACAGAGTTTAATGCCAACATACCGGGAACTGAATTACTGGGTCTCAGCGAGGATCTATTCACTGCGTTACTCTCTCCTCAAAGTATGTTTAATTTCAGCATGGAAATAGATTCCATCTCCAGAACTTGTTGGAGAGTGGTACGTGACCTTCCTTCTGGGCACCTCCTGTTAGTGGTGGCCATATTGGGAGAGTCGCTTACGAAAGTAAATAATTATATAGGAGATGGTAATCTCACTTATGGAACAAACTAAAGCTCTAATAAATGCTGAACAGATATGTGGATTTCTGACAGGGAAGAAGGCGCAAACACCAACATGTAGTGATCTACTTTGGCAGCGCGATCTATAAATACACACTGTTTGCTGCTACATACAAGTGCCATCAAAGTGTCTACGTAATATGTACCTACTCGTGCATTTCAGCAGAGAGTTCTCTAATGTCTGTCAAAAGGCAGACACACAGCCCAATTGCGTACCCGGAACTGCCATGATATGCAGTGTGAGTATATGTTTCGTGCAGGTGTCTATCCCAATATGACACAGATAAAAGACTGACAAGATGAAAAACATTTAACAGAATACTTAAATAGGGTTGAAATGAGGATACAATTGTTAATCAGTAGCATCCTAAAACTATCAATTAGCATTATATCTTATCGCCTGATCCAGGGGGTTTCACTATTCGGCCCTCTACTATAGGTGTCTCAAGTGAAAATCCAAAAGACTTCTCTACGTTTGAAAATTTCCATGCTCTTAGACCCTGCTTTCGTTTGGATTTTCTCTAGGAGGATGCACCGAATGTGATCTGGTGTATGAGATGATTCTATATAGTGTTTCACCAGTGGTGTGGTTTGTTTTTGGTTCGTATAGCAGAAAGATGTTTGGTGAGTCTGTGGGCCATGATTTGTGAGGTTTCACCCACATATCCTAGCTGGCATTGGCACAACAGTAGGTATATGATTGTAGTGATAGACGTCATAGACACTGAAGGAGGTTCAGATGATATTCATTGTAGAACAGCTACACAGCAGACAAGACAGCAAGGCAGTTGCACATCCAGCCCTAACAGCTGTCAAAACCTTTTCAAATACAAGTAACAAAGCAACCAGGCAACCATTGTACATTCTACATGGTGACACCTGGAATAGAACACAGGACATAGAACTCCAGCATAAGGCTTCAGTGCTAACTAAAATGGAGGAGAAGATACAACAATGATGACCTTGTTTAACAATTAGTTAACTCATTAATGACCCAATTTGTGGTTTCACTTGCAAAATCACATGATTTGCACTCCGTAATCTGAAGTTTCCAACTGGGAGAGCATTGCGGTCAATATTTTTTTGATTGTAGGGCTTTTTATGTGTCATACGAGATCTTATAATATGATCCTTAAGATTTGTATTTCTCCTATGTGCAAACAAAGGTTTAGGTATATGATGTTCTCTTTTTCTTTCTCTTTCAGCATTTAAAATATACTAATTTGAATGTATTATTTGGTGTATTTTCTCATTCAGTGATGAATGACGGGTGACAAATACCAGTTTCACTGCCTGTTTAGTGCCCTAATTAGCTAATAGCTGTTGTCTGTCGAAATAACCAGGCCTGGGCGGTATATTCCGTTCTGCTCGCGGAATTTGGGTAATTTCCCGTACTTGGGAGAACACGGAATTGCCCAGAAATCCGCGATCCACAGCTTTGAGGAATTTTTTGCTTGTTCACGCCCTCAAAATGTGTGTTCGCAAGATATTTCTCCCCGAGCACGCAAACAGTGTGCGCAAACAGGAAAAAAGCACAGCAAATGGGAGGAACAAGCAATTGAGCATGTTCGCTGAACTTTTGTGTGCTCGCTGAGATTTTTTACCATTTCGCAGCCCTAGAAATGACACACCCTTTCATATCAGTCACGCATCAGTCTTTTGGGATATCCTCTGGCTATAATTTATCCTGCATATCTATAGCTCAATTGTCAAAATCAGACAGATTAGTACAATTACTGCAAAGACACAGAAGTAGGCCAAACAGAATACTGGGTTTCTGTGATTGAGGGTGGAAACTGTCAAAGTGTAGTAGTGTGTTCCTAGATGTGGCCTTAACAAATTGGTCAACGTTCAGTTGTTATTGATTATGTTCTATAGTGATGTCTAAGAATTCTACTTGATTGTTGCTGGTGTTAGTGGTAAATCGCATATTGGGATCACATTGGTTAAGCCATGCCACAAATTCAGGTAGATCCTCAGGGTTTCCAGTCCAGATAAAAAAGATATTGTCTATATACCTGAGCCAAAGCATAATTGACCTAAAGAATGGGGTGATTTCACTGTAGATAGACCTAGATTTAAATTTGGGCATGCATATATTGGCTACAATCGGGGCACAAGAGGCTCCCATACTGACAGCTTTGATCTGTTTGTAGAGTTGGCCATTAAATACAAAGGTATTCTCATCCAAGAGTATGTGTAATCAGTCTAGAATAAACTCCTTCAAGCATTCTACTGGGAATTCTTCAATTAACCATTTGACTGTGTTCATAGTGTCTTTTTATGGCATATTACTATATAAACACTCTGGGGTCGATTCCGATTCGGTAAAAAGCGCTCCGATTAGCTGTACAGAGCCTTTTTCCCATACGAATCGTACACCTACAACGTCCCCGTATGAACTAGCAAGTACGATCCTAACCGAAAGCGCCACTCCATACGACTCGTACCAAACACCGTACAACAACAAAGTACATATGGATTCGCTCCGTCCGACGCAGTACGCCACGTCCGTACGTAAATATGCAGCCATTTCCGAACCAGGAAGTACGATCCGTGTTGACAACACTCCGTACGGCCCACATGCTACGAGAGCTGTAAACTGCCGTAAAACCAGAGTCCGACCACGAAATGCACTCTGGTACGCGACATACACGACATGAACCCCATCGACCGTGTCATCCGAGCCCTGTACCCCTACGACCTCGTACATAGAAACATAGAAACCGATGATGGCACAGACAGTGAGTACAACCCACCGCAACAACGGAAGTATACCTGTACGGTGCGCCACAAGCCAGCGCATATCACCATTGCAATAGGGATACGTGCCGCACACACGTCATAAATCTCGGGGTACGATGCGTCACATGCTAGCGCATATCACTATTGCAAAAGTGATACTTGCCACACACACGTCGGAAAGCTTGGGGTTACAGTGCATCACACGCTAGTGCATATCACCATTGCCTTAATGATACGTGCCACACACACGTCAGAAAGCTCGGGGTGCGGTGCGTCACACGCTAGCCCATATCATTGCAATAGTGATACGTGCTGCACACACGCCGAAATATGGGGGTACGGTTCGTCACATCTGAGTGATGGTTGGAAAAGACCCCCAGCAGTGCCCAGCAGTATAGGGGTGGGTGCAGAGGACCCCCAGCAGTGCCCAACAGTGCCCAACAGTAGAGGAGATGGGTGCAGAGGACCCCCAACAGTGCCCAACAGTAGAAATGGGTGGGTGCAGATGACCCCCAGCAGTGCCCAACAGTATAGGGGGTGGGTGCAGAGGACCCCCAGCAGTGCCCAACAGTGCCCAACAGTAGAGGGGGTGGGCGCAGTGGACTCAGAGCAGTGCCCAACAGTGCCCAACAGTAGAGGGGGTGGGTGCAGATGACCACCAGCAGTGCCCAACAGTGCCCAACAGTAGAGGGGGTGGGTGCAGAGGACCCCCAGCAGTGCCCAACAGTGCCCAACAGTAGAGGGGGGTGGGCGCAGAGGACTCCCAGCAGTGCCCAACAGTAGATGGGGTGGGTGCAGAGGACCCCCAGTAGTGCCCAGCAGTGCCCCAGAGTATAGGGGGTGGGTGCAGAGGACTCATAGCGGTGCCCAACAGTGCCCAACAGTATAGGGGGTGGGTGCAGAGTACCCCCTGAAGTGCCCAACAATATAGGGGGTGGGTGCAGAGGACCCCCAGCACTGCCCAACAGGAGAGGGGGTGGGTGCAGAGGACCCCCAACAGTGCCCAGACATAGGGGTGTGCATTTCCTACATCATACAACAACTACCTGCCTGTATGTGTACATCCCTAACTTGTTACACTCATGATAGTTGCATATCAACACATCACTCACAGCAGTGACCTACTCCACGGAGAATAGTCTCCTGTCACACACTGAGTGACACACCACATGTGGTTGTTTTGAAAGATCCCACAGCCATATCCACCCATGTAGTTTGCTTGCACATCCCCCCTCCCCCAGCATGACTCAATAGTGTGTAGTCATGCAACAGACCACTCAACAAATGAAGCACAAATGGAATTAGGATGAGTCATGTACATCCCGGATATGATGTGACTGTCCATGTGGTGAAACATGTACTCCCTCATGGAAGGAACAGGGTAGGAAAGCCCTAAATACAAAGCACCCAAATATGTATTTTTAACACATATTTTAAATGTGACTATCTGATTCACGAGGTCAAGGCGGATAACATTGTCATGCATAGTGTGGAAAATTATGATGGACTCCCTGAAGGCATTAATACACACCACAAACCCAAGCACAGTGAGTTGCATGGATGGCACTGACCAATTGTCAGATAGCATTTGTGAGCAGCCATGGCCATTGCGCAAGTGAATGCACTAATCAATGGGAAATCTATACTGAAGTCACCACAACAATTGTGCAACTGTCTGTAGTGAATATCTCATGTGTCACAGAGGAAGGGACACTCATTTGGATAATGCCTGTATGCAAACTGCACACACACACAAATCTAGATAATTATCAGAAACATTGGGATAGCACAGAGATACCATGGTCCACCTCATTCCCATCTGAAAAATAGACATCTTTCACAAGATCAAAACATTCACATTACACAAACTTTTAGGCACACAGCACTTAAAGCAATTCCCAGAAATGCAATAGTTCAGACAGAAAAATAAAATGCTTTATTCAGCGCCAATATAAACAAATAAATGAGTCCAGGCTCACAGAAGGCCAATGGCCAGTCCAAAATACAGTCCATAACAGTGGTGTCTTTGTGGAGGCTGTCACCCCAAAACTTGCCTGCACATGTTGGGCTTAGAGGTCCGTGGACCCATCTGAGTCTGGGTCCGGCAACGCGGGGACAGGAGATGGAAGGGTATGTGTAGTGGGCGCAGGTGGGGAGGATTCCTCCACAGTAGCAGGTTCAGCGCAAAAGGTTGCAACATATTCAGCACTGCACACTGCTGCCTGTTCAGACAGGCTACCACCTGAACCTGGTGACACAATGGGAGTGGAGGTAGAGGGCTGTGAGTCAGGTGAATGGTGCCTCTGGGCGGGTGGGTGATTTGTGTCCCCTGTCCCTGTGAGTGTGCGTACATCCCCCTGAGATTGGGTTAATGGAGATCTGCGCTTAGACTTACGTGTGAGTATGCTGGGTGTCTCTGTTGGGGTGTGTGATCTTGTGCATCTGCGTGTACAATGGACCGCCAGATCAACTCTGTCTCATCGTCCTGCTTCCACACCCTCCGCCTCCTTCGTAAGACCTTCAAATGGATCCCCCTCAAACACCGAAAGACAGTCACTCACGCCCTGGTCACCAGCAGACTCAACTACGGCAACGCACTCTATGCCGGAATAAACAAAAACCTCCTCCGCAAGCAACAGAACATCCAGAACGCCGCCGCAAGACTGGTCCTCAACCTGCCAAAACACTGCCACATCTCCCAGCACCTGCGCACACTCCACTGGCTCCCCGTCGAGGCGAGAATCACCTTTAAGATGCTCACCCACGCACACAAGGCCCTCCACGGCACCGGACCAGCATACCTGAACAGCCGACTCAAATTCCACGCACACCAAAGGACCCTACGATCAGCCCAGCTTTCCTACGCCGTGGTCCCCCGCACCAGAAAGACCAGATCGGGAGGCCGCTCCTTCTCCTTCCTAGCGGCCAAAGCATGGAACGCCCTTCCGCTCCACCTCAGACAGACAACATCGCTCCCCATCTTCGCAAGAAACCTCAAAACCAGGCTCTTCGACAGACCCCCTCCTTGATGGAATGGAACCTGCACCCCCCACCCCTAGCGGCTTGAGACCCTTTCGGGTGAGTAGTTGCGCTTTAACAAACTCCTGATTGATTGATTGATTGATTGATTGATTGATTGATTGATTGATTGATTGTGTGTGGTGGACAGGGATGGGAGAGGGGGATGTGGATGGGTCAGAAGGAGTAAGGGGGATTGACGCTGCAGGATGGCAAGGTCTGCCGTCAGTGTTGAGTCCATGGACGCCAAACTCCGACGTTGATCAGACATGTCAGCTGACATGCCCTCAATGAATGACAACAACTGTTTCATTATTTGTGTTTGTCCATGGAGGACCGTCAGCATTGACGCCTGACCAACTTGAATCAGCCGGAGTAGGTCAACAGACACAGCACTGAGGGCAGCAGGGGAGACAGGGGCAGGGGCTGTGGTGCCGGGTACAAAGGAGACACGGGGGGTAGAACGGACTCTAGGGCCCCTAATAACTGGGAGGGTGGAGATGGGTCTGGAGGAGAAGGAGGAGACAGACATAGTTGCAGTAGATGGCATTTCTGCATATTCCCCCTCCTCCTGGGAGTCAGAATCCGAGCCGTCTGCATGGTAGGAGGTGTCGTGCTCATGAGGTCCGGCCGCTTGACTCCCCTCACTCTCTGTGCCACTGCCTCCCTCCGACTCCTCGAAGCTGGTGGCACTGTTGCTGGGTCCATCTGTCCGTTCTGTGTCTGTGTCTCCTCCAGGTTGTTGTGATGATGCTGTTGGCAATGAGAAAATGAACACTATATCAGTCACCTGTCCACATCATACATATCAGCAACCAAAAATTCAGGGGCATTTCTAATCATGGCATGCATCATGAGTCACATGCCACATAACTCTGCACATATATAAGTCTAGTAATGCGCAATTGTAAGAGACACAACGCTCATTGTATACAAAGTTCCAAGTCACAGACCAGGCCACAACTTGGATTACAGTCACAACGATGAGCCTATGCCTGTCAACAGGAGAGGTGTTGAGCAATCACAGTCAAGTTGCCCACTCTGCCATCCAAGGCCAGAGATGGACATGTTCCAATCTGTTTTAGCCTGTGCCACATGGGAACAGTCTTGCCTGGACAACCATGTGTTGCCATCCCTGGACCTGTAACAAGTTTGCCATCAGCTCTCACTGGCATCACAGCTGTATAAAGCCAGGCTTGTGTGAAACACAGATGTGTATACAAACAAGCATGGCTGAAGACGGCTGTAATGCCAGAAAGTTGTAGCAGGAATCGTGTTACCAGTCCAGGGAATGCATGGCTTGACAATTATGGGTAGACTGTTTTCATGAGGCACATGGATAGACAGATTTGCACATGGCCATGTTTGAATTTGGGGGCAGAGTGTGCAACAGAGAGGTGATGGCTAAAAATCTGACCTGTTGAAAGTGTGAGAGTATATGATTGGTACAGAGGCTCCCTCCATCGCCAGACACCTTAGTGAAACTCCTCACAGTAGCATCTATCCCCAGACCATACAGTTGCTAGCACATAACACACGCTGGCTCTCAATTGAAGTGGCACACATGTACAAAATCAAAAAAATGTCAAAGCTAATGTCCCTACGATTGTGAATGTCAGAAACATTGATACATTTTTGACACATCTGCAACCAGATGGGAAAATTGAAAACAGTAGTGTGGACAATAAGCCCAAACTGCGTATACCAATACATACATGTATCATTAAACGCTGTTGAACAATCATCTCTGGGAGCCAATAACATTTCCTGTATATCCTACAATGACTACATTCTCCAGCAGCACAGCCTAAGAGCATAGTGACAAGTCCACATCAGATATGACATCCTCAGCACACCACTGACTAGGGCTAAACAGTTGGTCCCATCACACCTCCCATGCACAACATCCCAAGCACTCCATCAATGCGAGTAATACTGCCCAAGTAGTAGAAAATATGAATCTGGCTCTCAATAACTGGGAAGCTATATAAAGTAAGCCAAGGTCACATTGTTTTGCTGCACATCAATATTAGTCCCATAGTACCTGCAACATTTCTTGTGAATATGCACACACGCACTGCCCAGTGTGAGTATGCACAAGCCAAAATTAGGATACATGGACAGTGTGCACATGTAGCTAACACAAGAGAAATACAAAGCATACCAAGGACAAAGGCCACTGATGCAGACCTGTGCAGAACTCCTTTTTGAGACTCATGATCAGTGCCAAGCTATCATGAAGGGCAACCACAGTGCACAGGTTGTTGAACAGTTAAGGTACCAACAAGTGTCACAGACCCCCCTCCAACATGATGATGTGCTAATCAATCTGCATACCAATACCTTTCTTCCCTAGGAGGACATGCACAAATATGAAATAGACAAAGCAGGGGCCTAATGTGGAGGTGGGAAAGGGATGTAAAAGAGCATTAGCTTAAAAAGGGGCATTGAAATGACAATGCATAAAGTGCCTGTCTGACCACACCACCCCAACTGTGGGAATGTTACCAGGCTTCCAAACACTGTAGGTAGCATATGACACACATGACAGCAAACATACATGTACCTACCCCCTCCTTGCTGCTGTCCCTCCTGCATCTGCCTATGGAGGTCAGGGAAAATGACGGCCAGGACACGGAGCAGGTTGGGGGTGAGGTGACGTGTGCCTCTATGCCGGCGTGGAGCCTCAAGCTTGAGCTGCACCTGCGCCATACCCCGGGTCCAGCACCGGATGTCTTGCGGATGTTCCGGACCCTGCGGTAAGGTCCCCCTTCAGACCTGACATCCCTGAAAGCCCTGGCAACGTCCAGCCAGATGTCCTCCTTCTCATGGGCAGATACCTGTCAGGAATAAAAAGTGAAAGTACATCAGTACACATGCTCCATGTCCCAAAGACACACACTTGTCACACATTGATGATAACAACAGGGCAGAGGATGCAGACAGGACTAGTATCATTTTTTATGTGAATGTGGCCTGTGAGCAAACAACAATGCACTACATGCCTGTGAAAGGCAACAGATGCCCTAGGGCTTTAAAGCCACTCACTGAGCATGGCTAACACTGAACAAGGTATGCTTTTGCAGGGTGGTGTACAGCACGTGACATGCAGGCACATATCCCACTACACCTAAGAACTCTAAGCAGACCACACATTCTCAAGTGAATCCGGTAAGCAGTAAACACTATTTAAATACAGCATTCACTGCATGGTAGATATTTTAATGTACACACCAGGCACTGTATCAAAACTACATTGCATCTCTCTGTCCTATAAAAACACAATCACTGCAGTGACACTCACACATTCCTCACTCACCTGATCCCCTGGTGTCCCATACAGCTTGCTGTAGTTGGGTAGAAGGGCATCCAGCAGGGCCTGGTTCTCCTCCTCACTGAATGCAGGGAATGCAGAGAAAGCAGCTGTGTTGTCCACTCCTATGTTGTGCAGGCAAGTGCCCTCTCACAGCCACATGCAGCCTTAAATGTAAATGTACATGTATGTATACTTGTAAAGCGCACTATCACCTGAAAAGTATCTTGGCGCTGTTTACCGCTGTGGAACCCTTCCTGGCTTTCCCTGTGAGATGCCCCCTTACTGGGCACCTCCAAGGTGAGGCCAGGCATCCTAGCACTTTCGGGGCCATTGTGGAGATTAAGCAAGCTATTGCCCAGAGTTGCAGAGTGGGACACATGATTAGAGTAGGCACCTTGGCGAGAATTATCAAGTCCGTGGACATTGAGCCCAAGACCCTGCCGCGTCGGGAATTGAACCCTGGTCCCGGGCTAGAACTCTGCCTCAGGGTCTGCCGCTCTAATTGGTGAGCCACACTTCTCTACTAAATCTGTGCTGCTGAGGGGCTGTCATTCTCAGGAAGACAGTGTGATAGGGCACATTACTTTTCATCCTATGTTTCATCCAATCCCATTCCACATAAGGCCCTGACACACATTTGCATGGTTTGAAATTTTAGCTCTAGCTACACAACAAACATTGCAACATTGTATAGTTTTGGCCAACTGAATTTTGCAGGACACTTGTAGCACATTCAAATCTCTGTTTCCTTGACAACCAGCCTGCATTCAGTGCATCCACCTCGTCCCCTAGGTGTTCCCTATGTATTTTCAGGCATCCACACACAAGTACGGTGCGTGAATCGTTGCAAACGCCATGTTTCGATAGTGATACGACCCGTACACCCGCACGCACCAGTGGGGTACGCTCCAGACTTGTATTGTGTATGGGCACAATGCATTGGTGAGACGACCCGTACACCTGCACGCACCAGTGGGGTACGCTCCACACGCGTATGGGCACAATGCATTGGAGAGACGACCCGTACACCCGCACGCACCAGTGGGGTACGCTCCAGACTTGTATCGCGTATGGGCACAATGCATTGGTGAGACGACCCGTACACCCGCACGCACTAGCGGGGTACGCTCCACACGCGTATGGCCACAATGCATTGGTGAGAAGACCCGTACACCCGCACGCACCAGTGGGGTACGCTCCAGACTTGTATCGCGTATGGGCACAATGCATTGGTGAGATGACCCGTACACCCGCACACACCAGTGGGGTACGCTCCACATGCGTATGGCCACAATGCATTGGTGAGATGACCCGTACACTTGCATGCAACAGTGGGGTACGCTCCAGACTTGTATCACGTCTGGGCACAATTCATTGGTGAGACGACCCATACACCTGCACGCACCCGTGGGGTACGCTCCACACGCGTATGGCCACAATGCATTGGTGAGACGACCCGTACACCCGCACACACCAGTGGGGTATGCTCCAGACTTGTATCGCGTATGGGCACAATGCATTGGTGAGACGACCCGTACACCCGCACGCACCAGTGGGGTACGCTCCACATGCGTATGGGCGCAATGCATTAGTGAGACAACCCGTACACCCGCACGCACCAGTGGGGTACGCTCCAGACTTGTATCGCGTATGGGCACAATACATTGGTGAGTCGACCCGTACACCCGCACACACCAGTGAGATATATTCCAGACTTGTATCGGGTATGGGCACAATGCATTGGTGAGACGACCCATACACCTGCACGCACCAGTGGGGTACTGGACGTATCACATGCTCCAGTGAATGCATGTGTACAGTGCGTTCCACAAGCTCACGCACGGCACCATTACTATAGTGACAACAGGAAAACACTTGGCAGGGATGTGGGTGTGAGTTCATCATGAGGATGTCCATGTATGTATTTGCATGGCAGACCTACATTAGCAGGCCCCCGGTGTGGCACAGAGTCATATAGCAGAGGGCATGTGAACTAGTGGCACTGTTGATGTGTGATGGGCTGTGGAGACATGACATTTGTGACCGGCCACTATGTGGTTTACATTACCTTGACACTTGTCACATGAGTAACATAATGGACATGTAGTTATTCACATGAACACTGTGATGGCACACTCTACATTACGGACATCTGTCACATGATGCCAGGGACAGGGGCACTGTCTCACTGTACCAATTGACACTATGCATGACCCTGTGTGACAATGTAATGTGTGTGCCATGAAATAGATTGGACATACTGTTTGTATTGGGTAAACTTCATCCTCTATAAGTGCATCTAGGATGGGTCTGTGTCGTGATAGCAAGTCATCAACAAAATAGGTACAAAGTTCCCCGCTGAGGTTGGTTAGAGTAACTCACAGTAGCCTCTCTCTTACAGGGTGTGACATAGCAGGGAGAAAAGTGAACCCTTTTCGGAATCTAGGGTGCCTCACACATACCAAAGGTTGAATGGCTGTTGTCATCCCACCCGATGAATGTACAGTATCATCATTGGCACCCTGCTCCTACGGCAGGCTGGCGGTGCAATGCCCGTCGGGCAGCACAGAAGTGCCACTCTTTAACGGAGATCTTTTATTCCTTATGCCAGTGGGTGCATGTGTGTGAGGGACCTAGAAAGTGCAAAAGTGAGCGTGAGTGTGGTTAAAACAGGTCATTAGAGTCCAAAAGGGGAACCTTTAATAGCATGGCTCACTGCCTCATTAAAATACGTGAAAAGGTGAGGGGTACTGAGGCGTGATGGTTAGTGTAATCAAGCCTCACTCAACCCTCTGTCCAAGTGCGGTCGACATGTTTCATGCCCAGCAGGGCAATTCTTCAGGACCTAAAGTGCTCATAAGTTGCTATAGTATTCCTCAATAATTAAGGAACCGGGTATACGACCTGGCTAGTGTCGCAGGATCAACCCTTCATTGACGTCCTCCCTGGGACTGGAGAGGGAGACAAAAGCAGGGTACAGACGATAGTTATGTTGTTACTCTAGAAAATAATGCATGAAAACATAACACGCAAGTGATTAAGTGTAAAAAGGAATCACACCCCGGTGTGGAATTATCACTCAGAGAGGGTGAACAGGAATGTTGTACAGGACACTGTAAACACAATGTCCATCCTGCTTACATGAGCCATTGGATATTGTCAATTAGCAAGCATTATGTAGGATCACAAAGGTCATGTGCCCCACCTCATAGGGTAACACATGTGTGTCGTGCTGGTTAGAAAAGGGTGTGTAACTACACATCAAGGAGTATGACCAAAAAAGAAGAAGAAGACGATTTACCACTCAAACGCAAAATTAATTCTGGGCAGAGAAAATCTCCCACAGTGAACTAGTCTAAGTTACATGCCCCCAGTGAATGGTGGATGCTGTAAAAACAGATAAGGGGAAAGCGGGCGCGCTTCGCTCACCCTCAATCCCTGGGCGCTGATCCTCCCGGCAGACCTGGTGGGGTCAGTGCTGCTCAACTAGCACCTGGGAAAAGGAAGGAACAAACGGAAGAAACCGGGTCAGCGATCGCCTCGTAATCAGGAGCCGTCATGTCTGTGGTACGACGGACTCACCAGGTTAGGAGTTTAGAGGCGATCATTAATCCCAATTATCGGGAACGTTTGCGTAGCCAAGGAATACGCCTTACCTGACTAGATGCGTTCTCAGGCGTGTGGAACCTACCCCGCCCACGTCGGTCTCGCCGCAGGACAGCCCGTGTGAGCTGTTCGTGTGCCTCCGCTAAACATAGCGGGTTGCGTGCGCATCAGGAGGGGGCGTTTCCAGCAAGCTGTTGCTAGGATACGCGGCGCGTCCTAGGCAGGAAAAGAGAAGATTCCCTAGCCTGAGTAGAAAAGCGATAATGGGCGCCATCTTTAAACGGGTTGCAAGTAGGTAGCCCATGTGGACACTTAGGGACTAGAATGGTGTCGTGTGGGGATTAAATAAGTTCAGACAGTGAGCCCATGGAAGACATCATCTGGACAACATAGTCCAAGGCACCGCATCGTTCAGGCCATTTTCATCAGTATGAAGGCGATGTACCCATCTTTGCTCCAGTTTGAAGAGGGTTTGTTGGGTCATTGATGGATGGCATTCCAATACAGTCCATTGCAGGTGTTCTGCTCCATGATTGTGTTCTTTACAGTGCTCATAGAGTTTAGTGTGAGTCTTATGAAATCGGACGTTACTATTATGCTCCATGATGCGCAGTTTGACGGGGCGCATCGTCATCCCGATGTAGAGTCTCTTGCATGGGCATATGAGGACATAGATACACCTTGAACTGTTGCAATTAGTGTGTCTGTTAAAAGTCCAAGTGAAGTCCCTGGGTAGTGCAATACTTTTGCCCTGGATGGTTTGGGGGCAAGCCACACACGACCCGCATCGATAATGCCCAACGACTGGTGGAAGATCCCATAGGGTATTAGCTGGTCGGGTGCTTGATTGTTTAGGGCGGGTGTGGATAAGGGTGTCTTTTAGGTTCGTTGTCCTCTTGAACGCGAAGCGTGGGCGTGGAAGGTCCATGCCAGCCGTATTGAGAATCCCCCAATGTGAACTCACGACCTTTTTGATGAACGTCGAATGACTTGTGTAGGACGTGACACAGGTGATGGTTTCATCCTTCTCTTTAGTGTGGACTTCAAGTAGCGACTCTCTGTTGTTATTGAGAGCTCGTTTGCATGATGTCTTCAAGAGTTTCGTAGGGTACCCTCTGTCTTGGAGCTTGTGTTGAAGAAGATTTGCTTCATGTTTGTAGTCTTGGACAGAGCTACAATTTCTCCGTATCCGGAGGAATTGGCCAAAAGGCAAATTTTCCCTCAGCGATTTCGTGTGGTGGCTGTTGAATAGGAGCAAACTGTTTCTGTCAGTCTTCTTCTTGAACAGAGTAGTGCTGATCGTTGTTGGATCCAGTTGGATAGTAAGATCTAGGAAGGGTATTGAGGTCTCCGAGATCGTGCCTGTGAATTTTAAGTATGGGTCCTGCTGGTTAATCCATAGGCAAAAGGCCTCGCAGCTCGGCCGGTCACCTTTCCAGAATATCAGGATATCGTCGATGTATCGACGCCAGAATGAGAGGTTATCTCGAAACGGATTCTGTTCCGGAGGGAAGATGGACTTCTTTTCAAATGACGCCATATAGATGCAGGCTAGGCTGGGAGCAAAAGTCGAACCCATTGAGGTCCCACTGACCTGATGGTACAGTTGTGACTCATAACGAAAAAAGTTTTCGGTCAGAGCTATATGGGCCAGTTCCATGATGAAAGCTATTGGGGTTGGGGAGGTCCATTCTCCCTCCTGCATCAATGATTCCACGGCCTCCAGCGTGGCTTGTTGCGGAATGTTCGTGTACAATGCCTCAACGTCCAAGGTAAGGAGGAGATCAATGTCCTCCCTCCCATCAATGTCATTGATCAAACGTAGGACGTCCCTGGTATCTTGTAGATACAAAGGGATCTGCTTCACCAGTGGTTGGAAAAAGGCGTCACAGAATTGAGACAAGGGTTCCAGTAGTGACCCGATGCCGGAGACGATAGGTCTACCAGGAACAGGAGTGGTCACCTTATGAATTTTGGGGAGGGTGTAGAAATAAGGGGTCACTGGGTCCGTTGTCAATAGAAACTCAGCTTCTTTTTTGCTGATCCATTCATTAGTCTCGGCTTCAATGATAAGACTGGTGATGGTAGTCATCAGCCGTATGGTGGGGTCCTCCATCAATGGTCTATAGTGAGTAGTGTTTGATAATTGTCGTTTGCACTCCCGGTCATAATCCTCATAGTTTTGTATGACAGTGGCTCCCCCTTTGTCTGCTTGTTTAATCACAATGGAGTCATCTCTCCCCAGGTCCATTGATGCTTTTCTTTCTGCTGTGGTCAAATTATGGAACGGTTTCACATTTGGTTTGTTTTGCATGCTAGTCATTACTGCACGTTCGAAGGTCAGGACTTCCGGGGGGACCATTCCATCACTAGGGGTAAAGGTGGAAGGTTTCCTTAGGCCGGTGTCTGTACTAGGAAGTTCTGGTCGGTTTTCAAAAAATGCCCGAAGGCGTATTTTCCTGAAGAATTGTTTTAATTCAATAGTTTCTTGAAAGCTATCCGGGGTAGGGGTAGGTACAAACCCGAGACCTTTCTCTAGGACTCTTTTCTCCGTTGGTGAAAGGATTTTCTTTGATAAGTTGACAATCAGACCGCCTCCCCCTGGCTGCTGTGCTCCTGGTCTCCATTGATGTTGAGGCTGGCGGTTGATCCTGCCACTGCACTCCTTTTTGCCCGCCTCGCTTTCGCCCTCTTCCTCTGCCCCAACCTCTGCCTTGAAAAGGTGGCGGATTGAGGGGGTAAAATTGGGGTGGGCCTTGTGGAAAAAAGGGGTATTGCCAGGTTGGTGCCATATGGGGTGGGCCATGGAAGGTTGGGCCTTGGTGATAACCCTGTTGCCAAGCACGTGGTTGGGCTCGCGAATTCCTGGGGGGATAGCCCCCGCTTGAATCGCTACTCGTAGATCCCCGCCTGTTATCACTGCCTGAGTTCTCATCAGAGGAGTAGTTCTTCTTCTTTCCTTTGTAGCCATCTTTAAGATATGGATAAACTTTTTCTTTCTCAAACTTGGCAATATCTTTCTCAAGTTTGGTAGTTTTCTGTTTTAATAAGAAATCGTGGTGGTCGGACATTTCTTGATTAATCTCACTGAGTTTAGTGGTAAACGCCGTTTTGTTGTTCTTGGAAGTAGCGTTTTTCATGGAGGCCTCTAAGGCCGAGATCTTTTCCAGCAGGGCATCTGAGAGCCGTTTCGCCGTTTGACTTATCAAGAACAGAAGATCCTTTGTGCATTTCCAGGAAACCTGGCACCAGTCCACTTTGAATCTCTTATCTTCCAAGAACAGTCTCGGAACCAGGTTGACAATGAGGCCTTGTGGGGCTATATTACTCCGCAGATATTCTGTCATCATGACACCATGGATAGTAATTCTTATGAGTTCTTTTTTCATTTCAGTCAGAGTTGTCCATTCATCCGAACAAGTACTCGATGTGGCAACGGGAGGATTAGTCAATATCGACGGAGTTGTTCGTAGTGCTTCGGCTATGGTGTCTTCATTAAAGCTTAAGCCCGGAACATCCTCCATGATGAGGCCTCGGTTTTTCTGCGCGTGATCAGATGCAGTGCGAAAGACTATGCCGTCCAGAAGTGTGTGCGGTTTGAGTGGTATCGTCCCTAGGCAGCCAGTACTGACTAGGAGTGGGCCAGGATAGTGAAGAGTCTTCACCACTGGTAACCTAAATGAGTTCCCGTGCGGAAGGCACGCTGGGAATTGTATCAAGGAGAGGGAACAGGGGGTGGACAATTTTTATCGGGGTCCAGTGTACATGTCCTATGACTAATCAACTAAATAGGTACAAAGTTCCCCGCTGAGGTTGGTTAGAGTAACTCACAGTAGCCTCTCTCTTACAGGGTGTGACATAGCAGGGAGAAAAGTGATCCCTTTTCGGAATCTAGGGTGCCTCACACATACCAAAGGTTGAATGGCTGTTGTCATCCCACTCGATGAATGTACAGTATCATCATTGGCACCCTGCTCCTACGGCAGGCTGGCGGTGCAATGCCCGTCGGGCAGCACAGAAGTGCCACTCTTTAACGGAGATCTTTTATTCCTTTTGCCAGTGGGTGCATGTGTGTGAGGGACCTAGAAAGTGTAAAAGTGAGCGTGAGTGTGGTTAAAACAGGTCAGTAGAGTCCAAAAGGGGAACCTTTAATAGCCTGGCTCACTGCCTCATTAAAATACGTGAAAAGGTGAGGGGTACTGAGGCGTGATGGTTAGGGTAATCAAGCCTCATTCAACCCTCTGTCCAAGTGCGGTCGACATGTTTCATGCCCAGCAGGGCAATTCTTCAGGACCTAAAGTGCTCATAAGTTGCTATAGTATTCCTCAATAATTAAGGAACCAGGTATACGACCTGGCTAGTGTCGCAGGATCAACCCTTCATTGACGTCCTCCCTGGGACTGGAGAGGGAGACAAAAGCAGGGTACAGACGATAGTTATGTTGTTACTCTAGAAAATAATGCATGAAAACATAACACGCAAGTGATTAAGTGTAAAAAGGAATCACACCCCGGTGTGGAATTATCACTCAGAGCGGGTGAACAGGAATGTAGTGCAGGACACTGTAAACACAATGTCCATCCTGCTTACATGAGCCATTGGATATTGTCAATTAGCAAGCATTATGTAGGATCACAAAGGTCATGTGCCCCACCTCATAGGGTAACACATGTGTGTCGTGCTGGTTAGAAAAGGGTGTGTAACTACACATCAAGGAGTATGACCAAAAAAGAAGAAGAAGACGATTTACCACTCAAACGCAAAATTAATTCTGGGCAGAGAAAATCTCCCACAGTGAACTAGTCTAAGTTACATGCCCCCAGTGAATGGTGGATGCTGTAAAAACAGATAAGGGGAAAGCGGGCGCGCTTTGCTCACCCTCAATCCCTGGGCGCTGATCCTCCCGGCAGACCTGGTGGGGTCAGTGCTGCTCAACTAGCACCTGGGAAAAGGAAGGAACAAACGGAGGAAACCGGGTCAGCGATCGCCTCGTAATCAGGAGCCGTCATGTCTGTGGTACAACGGACTCACCAGGTTAGGAGTTTAGAGGCGATTGTTAATCCCAATTATCGGGAATGTTTGCGTAGCCAAGGAATACGCCTTACCTGACTAGATGCGATCTCAGGCGTGTAGAACCTACCCCGCCCACGTCGGTCTCGCCGCAGGACAGCCGGTGTGAGCTGTTTGTGTGCCTCCGCTAAACATAGCGGGTTGCGTGCGCATCAGGAGGGGGCGTTTCCAGCAAGATGTTGCTAGGATACGCGGAGCGTCCTAGGCAGGAAAAGAGAAGATTCCCTAGCCTGAGTAGAAAAGCGATAATGGGCGCCATCTTTAAACGGGTTGCAAGTAGGTAGCCCATGTGGACACTTAGGGACTAGAATGGTGTCGTGTGGGGATTAAATAAGTTCAGACAGTGAGCCCATGGAAGACATCATCTGGACAACATAGTCCAAGGCACCGCATCGTTCAGGCCATTTTCATCAGTATGAAGGCGATGTACCCATCTTTGCTCCAGTTTGAAGAGGGTTTGTTGGGTCATTGATGGATGGCATTCCAATACAGTCCATTGCAGGTGTTCTGCTCCATGATTGTGTTCTTTACAGTGCTCATAGAGTTTAGTGTGAGTCTTAAGACATCGGACGTTACTATTATGCTCCATGATGCGCAGTTTGACCGGGCGCATCGTCATCCCGATGTAGAGTCTCTTGCATGGGCATATGAGGACATAGATACACCTTGAACTGTTGCAATTAGTGTGTCTGTTAAAAGTCCAAGTGAAGTCCCTGGGTAGTGCAATACTTTTGCCCTGGATGGTTTGGGGGCAAACCACACACGACCCGCATCGATAATGCCCAACGACTGGTGGAAGATCCCATAGGGTATTAGCTGGTCGGGTGCTTGATTGTTTAGGGCGGGTGTGGATAAGGGTATCTTTTAGGTTCGTTGTCCTCTTGAACGCGAAGCGCGGGCGTGGAAGGTCCATGCCAGCCGTATTGAGAATCCCCCAATGTGAACTCACGACCTTTTTGATGAACGTCGAATGACTTGTGTAGGACGTGACACAGGTGATGGTTTCATCCTTCTCTTTAGTGTGGACTTCAAGTAGCGACTCTCTGTTGTTATTGAGAGCTCGTTTGCATGATGTCTTCAAGAGTTTCGTAGGGTACCCTCTGTCTTGGAGCTTGTGTTGAAGAAGATTTGCTTCATGTTTGTAGTCTTGGACAGAGCTACAGTTTCTCCGTATCCGGAGGAATTGGCCAAAAGGCAAATTTTCCCTCAGCGATCTCGTGTGGTGGCTGTTGAATTGGAGCAAACTGTTTCTGTCAGTCTTCTTCTTGAACAGAGTAGTGCTGATCGTTGTTGGATCCAGTTGGATAGTAAGATCTAGGAAGGGTATTGAGGTCTCCGAGATCGTGCCTGTGAATTTTAAGTATGGGTCCTGCTGGTTAATCCATAGGCAAAAGGCCTCGCAGCTCGGCCGGTCACCTTTCCAGAATATCAGGATATCGTCGATGTATCGACGCCAGAATGAGAGGTTATCTCGAAACGGATTCTGTTCCGGAGGGTAGATGGACTTCTTTTCAAATGACGCCATATAGATGCAGGCTAGGCTGGGAGCAAAAGTCGAACCCATTGAGGTCCCACTGACCTGATGGTACAGTTGTGACTCATAACGAAAAAAGTTTTTGGTCAGAGCTATATGGGCCAGTGATGTCTCACATGTATGCACATCATGCCACAGGGGCATTTTTAGCAGCTCATGTGTGTGATGGCATCATAGAGCATTTGGCCACAGACATACAGATCTGCATTGTAAAATGCAAAACTCATGCACAATATCAATGAAATGTAAAATATAGAGCACATGTGACGTGGGTGTGTTCCGTGCAGTCAGCTGTCTGGATGTGTTGACCACCTTCTCATGCAGGTCACGTGACCTGTGTCACTGACGCAATACATTGGCCTGCCAACTCTGACATGCCCAGATTATCTTTTGTATGCAAGTCATGTCCATTTCACAGACAACAGGGAAATCAGTTTTGTGGTAAGAGTGCCAAGTAGCTTGCATAACTGTCCATGAGGTATAGCCCACGGCAGGTTCAAAAGTAATTTCATGTGTGTAATCAGTTTTGTTTCTGCTATGTACAATGCAAAATTTGTTGGCTGATAGTTGTACACATTTTTACCCACACATGTCGTGCAGGGCACCCCCTCTGCCAAGGCCGTTGCCTGACTTGGATGCCATGAGGGAATGGGATTGCATCCACGCTACAGATTTCCGCAGGAGTTGATTTCGAATTTGACGGACAGGCTGGAACCACATCTACAACCGTGACACAGGTATCCAACTGCGCTGACAACCAAGGTAAAGGTGATGGCAGCCCTACATTTCTTTGCCACAGGTACATTCCAATTCACCATAGGTGATGTGGGGGGGATGTCCCAGACCATGTTCAGCCGTGTCCTCCGTGATGTCTTAGCTGCTATGTTGCAGCACATTGATGAATTCATTAAGTTCCCCACTCCGCAAGAGTTGAACAATGTCAAGGGTGCATTCTATGCCCTGGGACACATGCCACATGTAATTGGGTCCATTGATGGGACACATGTTGGACTGGTACCACCACAGTCTCAGGAGCAGGCCTTCCACAACCGGAAACATTACCACTCCATTAATGCCCTGGTGGTGTGTTTTGCTAACATGATGCTTTTCCATGTTTGTGCACGTTTTCCAGGATCATGCCATGACGCATTCATCATGAGGCGGAGCAGGGTACCACAGATGATGCTGCAGCTGCGCAACCATCGGGCATGTCTTGTTGGTGGGTATACACTGTTACTCATGTATGTCTCAATGTAAATTAGCTCTCTCATGGCTACTCATTGCACACTCATTGACATGATGTATTGTTGTAGGAGACGCCGGATATCCGAACATGCCGTGGCTCATGACTCCACTACGCAACCCCAGAACTGCCGCAGACCAGCGTTACAATAATGCACATAGCCAGACCTGGCGTGTGATTGAGGGTACGTTTGGACTCCTGAAGAGCCAGTTCAGGTGTCTCGACAAGACAGGCGGATCCCTACTATACTCCCCACTCAAGGTGTGTGACATCGTCACCGTGTGCTGCATGCTGCACGACATGGCAGTGGAGGGGGAGGTGCCACTCATCCTGGATCCTGATGAATAGGACCATCCGCCCGTTGAGGATGAAGGCCTTGGCCAGGATGCAAGCGATGAGGAAGAGGAGGATGATATCCGGAGTCAACTCATACGCAACTTCTTCTCATAACAGTGAGTACCTGTATAATAGTGTGCATTCTACCACAATAGAGTGAAATGTGTAGCATAATGTGTGTCCAGCAGTCTGTACACAATATCACTTTGATGTTTGTGGTGCTGTGTCACACAAGTGACGATGTCATGCCACAGACATGAGCACAATGATTGAAGTTGGAATGTAAAGTGTACTACGTTGTTAGTGTATTGTACGTGACCATGTCTAAATGAATCTATACAGTATGTGACCCCTTGTGCCCCTGTCCTTTCCAGGTTGCCCGGGTTTTGTCTGTTTGTGTCATCTTGTTGCTCCTGCAATTCCTCTTGATAATAGCAACGTCGGGTGAATCTGCGTACCCTGCACAGACATGTGGAAATGTCAGTTTGGGTAAGGATTCCAAACAGGCAGTTCATTGTTGGTATGGTTTGTTATTGTGTAGAAACTGTTCGTGCGCATGTTGTAGGCCCATACATACATGTCACATTGCCATGTATCTAATTGCATGTAGCGCCACTCCCATGACAAGACAGTCACCTTACTTGACAGTCATCTGTAGTCAAGTTTTGAATTTGATGAATGCCTCAATGTGTGTTAACATTGACCCTGCCACATTGCGGATGGCACAGGTTGCCATTGTGTGTGACATCACAAACACAGGCACTGTGGAGAATTGCTGCCTCACTGTGTGCAGCAGGATGTGTCAGAATCATCCACTCAACCTTGTGGGCCAGTACAGTTTGATTTCCTTAGAACCATGTTGTACTGGTGTGGGCCAGTGTATGGCCCACATGTTCTGTCAATTGTCCTCTGAGTCTGTTTGCATGGATGCATTGCCACTTGCTGCAGTATGTCATGTCACTGTCACATCGTTACCTCAGTGCCGGTGGACAATACTGCTTCGCTAGCCTTCTCAGTAAGTTGATGTTAACTTTCCTTTCTCATGTTGCCAGGTATGTTGCGCTGATTACATTACAACGTTGGCCTATAGCTAATGTTCACACTTACGTGTCAACAGTCCGTTGAGGTCATTGTCTGAAATCTCTTCTGCCATGCAGCATATCCTGGTCACGGTAGGGTTGTACCTTTTAGCATTGTTCCTATGTACTCGCAGTTGAGTTTGTTTACACATGCTTGTCCTGTCTAGCATAGTAAGGCACAGTTGCAAGAGGTAATGACTGGCCCCTATGGGGCTTCCTGGTGTTTAGGTTATTTCCTTCCTCATTTGAGGAGCTGCTTACGGCTCTTGCGGGTGATGTCTACTTTCCCTTCATGACCCTCACTGATTCACAGGGCTGAGTGTGAATAGTTGGCTTTGTGTCATTTGCACTGCTATACGTCACAATTACTGAGATAGCGAGCATCAATCATACACTGTGACGTCGTTCATGACTGCATGGCACTTATTAAATTCCACATAGCTGGCAGCAGAGCCAGCAGGCCGCCACATAGCGCCTCCCCGGATTCTCTGTACAGAGATTGGAAAGCTTTGGACAAACTAAGATCGGCCGGCCCCGTATTCAATGTGGAAAATAGCTTCTCCCCCTCTCACTCGGTGGAGGACAACTACACGGCTCTCTGCACAATGATTTCTAACACCTCGGAATCCCTTGTCCCCCAGAAAAAGTGCAAACCTAAGAGAAGAGCACCAGCCCCCTGGTTTGACGACTCATTGAGAGCCCTCAAATTAGCCTGCAGACAATCAGAGAGAAAATGGAGGCAAGGCTACTCGGACACCAACAAATCTCTCTGGAAAGATAACCTCCGGGCATATAAAACTGCCATTTTGCAAAGTAAGGCCAACTACTTCTGCTCTACCATTGCCAACGCCACCAACAGCTCGAAAAGTATCTTTCAGATACTCAAAAACCTAACCCACCCAGACTGTGCCACAATGACTCTGCCACCTACACAAGCACTCTGTGACAATCTTGCAGCATTCTTCATTGATAAAATTAACACCATCATCCACAATCTGAAGACCCCCCCCCTCGCTGGGCTGTTCTAACAGCCCGGGAGCTAGCACCATCATCCATGACTCGACGCCCTCAGGCTCCATCCCTACGGCAAGGTTGCGGGAATTCCCCCCTATTTCTGAATCCGAGTTTGAAAGACTGGCACTCGGAATCACCTCGGGCTCCCCTCTCGACCCCCTTCCTCCAAAAATCTGGAAAAGCTTTGGAACCGAACTCTTCGGCACTTTGCGCCAAATATGCAACCAATCTTTGCACTGCGGATATGTTCCAACCCCTTGGAAGCAGGCTCTCGTTACCCTGCTCCTGAAAAAGCCCTCCTTGAGCCCTGACTGTCTATCAAACTACCGACCCATCTCCCTCCTGCCATTTCCAGCAAAAGTCGCCGAACGATGGGTCAGCTCCTGTCTCTCCACTCACCTGGAGCAGAACAACATCCTGGATGACCTCCAATTCGGTTTCCGTCCAGCCCACGGCACCGAAACAGCTGTCTTGACAGCCATGGAGGATCTTCACATGCGTGCAGACAGGGGCCAGCCAGTAGCTTTGATACTGCTGGACTTGTCTGCCGCATTCGACACGGTCAACCACAGGACGCTGTTGGAGAGACTCGGTGAGGCAGGTATGGATGGCACGGCTCTGCTATGGTTTCATTCCTATCTGTGGGACAGGAGACAGGCTGTTTCCCTTCCCCCATTCCAATACGCATTTGCACCCGTGCCCCAGGGAGTTCCCCAGGGCTCCTCCATCAGTCCCATCCTTTTTAACGTGTATCTTAAACCTTTGATTTTTTTTTTTTTTGAAAATCTGTTTATTAGCATAGTAGGTAAAGCAGTTACAAACACTTCGATCCCGGTGGGATACAGAGTAATACACATAAAAAGGTTGCTTAGAACATATAATTGTACAGTTATCTTAAGTTTTCATTTTGCTGGTGACATTAACCGTCACAGTTTATTCAAACCCCTATCAAAAATCATCCCTCCCCCCACCCTCAACAGATCCCTTCGACACTCACACAACAACATATAATCGCTTATTCAGTAGACCGGGGCACTCAGGGAATCACAACATATGTCACTATTCGACTGTCCACTAAGATGGGACTAGACCAATACAGAAAATATAGAATATAAAATATAAAATATAAAATGGGGGGTCCCCCCTCATTTCTTCGCAGCGCACCATGGTTAGTGACCGTGCATGTCAGTCCGACCAATGACACATTTATCGTGCAATCGAAGAGGCACTTGTATCCTCGTCTTCCCCGTCTCCCCCAGTTTCAAACATACCTAATATGGTATACCAGTCCAGTGAAATTGGCTTTTTCCTCAGACCCCTGTATTCCTCCCTCTGTAGTGCCACTCCCTCTGCCTTACCCCATCTCACCACTTCCGCCCTCCACAACTCAGGGTCAGGAGGCCTAGCTGATTTCCACCTCATAGTGATGGCACGTTTCGCCAGCAACAGGGCCAGATCCGCGAAACGTGTCGCCACGGTTCTAGTGCGCTGTGAGGGCCCCAACCCCAGTAACATGCATTCCAATGTTGGGGATCGGGTCAAAACACCCGCGTCCTGTAGCGAAGCATGGACCGTGGTCCAGTAGTATCCTAGTTTGGGGCATTGCCAGAGCATGTGGATTAGTGTTGCGTCCTCAGTGTCACATCGGGGGCAATTACTGTTTGCATCAGGAAACATCATATGTATGCGGCGTGGGGTCAGGTAGGCTCTGTGTAGAAGCATCGTCTGAATAAACTTGAACTTGGGGTTCCTAGCTACTTTTTTGGGGAACTGAAGGATACGTTCCCACTCCTTATCTCTCAGGGGCCTACCAATGTCTGCCTCCCATGCTGCCCGGAGTGGCGACAGATCGAAAGCCCTCCCCTTCTTAATACTAGCAGTAAGCCACTTAGTAAGGTGTGCGCCCGTGCCCATCAGATAGAGCATGGTGATGAGAGGATTCGTAGCTGGCTCCAGGCCCCTAGGGGACCACTTATGCGTGAAATAGTGGCGAAGGCCAGAGTGTAGTAGGAAGGCGCCTCCCGGGACTCCATGGGTAGTTCTAAAGTCTGCAAAGGACAGTAGGCGCTCTTCCGCGAACAGGTCACCCACGTGCGACACTCCGGCGTCATGCCAATGCTCCAGCGAGTCCGCCGAAAGAGTCCCCGTAGCCAGTGGGATACCCAATAGCGGGATCGAGGGGGCATAAGATGACCCAGGGGATGTGTACTTTAACGCCTTCCGCCAGTATGTTATCGCCAGTTTGAGGAGAGGTGGGACATCCCTAGGTACAATTGAATTGGGCAAAAGTAACGTGTGTATTCTCCCCAATGCATGATCCCTGTCCGTCATGTTAATCTCCTGAAGATTGCGACCCGCCACCCAGAAGGCCAGCCATTGCAGTTGACACGCATAGTTGTAGGCCCTAAAATCAGGCAACCCCATGCCACCGGCTTCAGAGGGGAGCTGCAGCTTGGACAGACCTACACGCCTGCGGCCGTGCCCCCATACTAGTTCGGTGAGTAAAGTGTCTAGGGCCTTAAAGGTAGCTGCCGGGATCAGGTATGGCAAGTTAGTGAAGTGGTAGAGAAGGCGGGGGAGCATCACCATCTTGGATATCGCCACTCTTCCGGGTATAGAGAGTGGCAGTGTGAGCCAAAATTGTATCTGAGACTTCAGTGCTCTGATGGCCCTCCCAAGGTTACCGTCGATCATCTGACCTGCTTCCCTGTAAATCTGCATCCCCAGATATCTGAAGGTGGTTTCAGCTATCTGGAACTCGTGGGGGGCGAAGGGCAATGGAGTGGTCAGACCAGCGGCTGCAAATGTGAAGCCATATGATTTGGACTCGCTTATGGTCAGGCCTGAGATCGATCTAAAGGCCTCAAAAACCTGGGCAACTGGGCTCAGGTCGCTCCTCAAGTCTCGGAAATATAAGATGATATCATCCGCATAAGCGGACACTATATGTGCCGTCCCATGCCGCAGAATGCCAAACCGGGGGGCCATGTGGCGGAGCCTACAGAGCATTGGCTCAAGGGCAAGGACAAATAGAAGGGGGGAAAGTGGGCAGCCCTGTCTGGTGCCCCGTGCAATAGCTATAGGAACTGATATATGACCTGAGGTGCGCACTCTAGCAGTGGGATCGGTATACAGCAACCTGACCCAAGCGAGGAATTCGGGGGGTATCCCAAATTTCGACAATGTGTCAAACATGTAATCCCATCTAAGGGAGTCAAAGGCTTGTTTCAAGTCCAGTGAGATGCACCCTTCAGAGCTCGTGCCCCCTCGATCACCGAGCATGAGTTGGGCTAGCCGCCTGAGGTTCATGGCTGTATTGCGGCCCGGGACAAATCCACATTGATCAGGATGGACTAGTTGAGGTACATATTGCACGAGCCTAGATGCCAGCACCTTGCTTAATATCTTGGAGTCAGTATTGAGAAGGGACAGGGGTCTATAGTCAGCCATCTGAAGCCCTTCTTTATTAGGCTTTAAAAGAGACGTGATCAACGCCTGCATGGACGACTGCGGAAGGGTGGTTGTTCGCAGCGCTTCCAAATAGATAGCGTGTAACCGTGGGGCCAGTAGGTCTATGTATGTTGCATAAAAGTCGGCCGGTAGGCCGTCCGTCCCAGGGGTCTTGCCCTTAGGGAGGGCGCGTATTGCCTGTCTGATTTCAGCTATGGTGATGGTGCGCTTAAGGTCTTTGATCTGCCCCTCTGTAAGCCGAGGCAGGGCTAAGTCCCTCGTGAAGGCCTCGAATGCGACCTCTGGAAGGGGCTGTGGGGGACTGTACAGTGCTGTGTAGTATTCCCTGAACGCAGTGTTGATCCCGACCTGTGTGGTGACTGGATTTCCTGCTTGGTCCAAGATTTTCAGAATGGGGTGGCTCACTGGGGAGTCCCTTATTAGGCGGGCTAGGAGGGGGCCAGCTCTATCTGCCTGTGCATGCTGCCTGTTCGTATATTCCCTATAATCTAGGAGCCTCAGGTCTTCCAATAGCTCTGCGTGTCGAATGTGAGCCTCCTGTAGTGGTGTGAAGGGCGCACGTGTGCCGGCAGCCTCACTTTCTAGGGAAGCCAGGGAGCCCTCCACCTCCTTCAATTGATTAATAATCTCCCTTTTCCTGCCCATGCCAGCGGCCATGGACGCCCCCCTAATACAGACCTTAAATGCGTCCCACTCCACTTGACGGGTGCTGGCAGTGTGCATGTTTATGGAGAAATATGTTCCTATAGCGTCGGACAGGGAGGCCCTGAACACTGAGTCTTCAAGAAGATCTGGGGACAGTCTCCAAGTAGGGATGGGGGCCAGCCGCCTGCCCCACTGCCATGTAAGTTCTACAGAGCTATGATCTGACAGAGTTTTCCCCATGTGTTGGGCCTTAACAATTGTATCCGCTACGGAGCGGGAACAGAAAATGTGGTCAATTCTAGTATGGAGCTGGTGTGGTGGGGAGAAAAAGGTATATTCCCTCTCCTGTGAATGTGTACTGAGCCATACATCAGTCAGGTCCCAGCCCTCAGCCCATCGATTAAGAGCATCCGCTTGTTTCCTGTTCTCAGTTGCCTGTAAAGGGGGATGTGACCTATCCAATGTAACCTCAAGCACAGCATTAAAATCACCCCCAATAAACCATCGATGATCAGCCCACCCCGTCAGCACCCTGTTCACCGTCAACAAGAACTCCGATTGATTAGAGTTTGGCGAGTAAACACATCCAAATACAACAGCATCCCCGTCCAACATCCCCCGCACAAATACATATCTGCCCTCTTTATCAATTTTATGCTCTAGCATCTGAAAGGGGACAGAGCCACGGAACCAGATCGCCGCCCCCCTTGAAAATGCAGAATAAGAGGTAGCAAATAATTGTCCCCTCCATTTTTTGCGCAGTTTCACAGCTTCAGAGGCGTTCAAATGTGTCTCTTGTAGGCATGCAATCTGGGTTCCCCTGCGGTTGAGCTGGGCCAAAATTCTATGGCGTTTCTGGACTGCTCCCATGCCACGTACGTTCCAGGTGCACATTTGGTAATTATTAAGGGGCCCCATATCCAATCATGTGGTGCGACTCAGTGAAACTCCCTGGGTCCCATGTCAGTTTTGCGTTGAGATAAGGTGAGTGTGTCGTGGAAACAAATAACCCCTTAACAAAAAGGTCCCCAAGCCAACGTGCCCGGGATCCAAACTGTGGTGCCCAACGTGGGCACAAGTCATTGGAGTCCGTGTGCAGATCGGGGGGTGACAGGCCTCTGTCAACTGTCATTGAACGGTCTGCATAGGCTCGGTAGTCCTCAACAAAGTGGGTTCCCCATGCAACCCACCACTAGCAAAAGAAGGGGGGGGGGGGAAAGTTCAAGTATACATTACCACCCGGAGGGAATCAATTTCCAGCAAGTCAGAACTCCTCTGCCATTTGGGCTGTAATTTTCGGGAACAGCGGCAAGCTGTCCATTGAGCCAGACACATCTGTATGGGTGGCAGTGGTTGTGGAGTGCCTGTCGTGAAGTGCTTGGGCGTCGTGTGCTGCTAGTGCCTCCTCCGTGAGCTGCTGCCGGCGAGATGTCGATGGGTTGCTCGTCCCTCGAGCATCAGGAGGGTGCGTATTCTCAGGTGGCCCATGGGATGAATGGAGTCCAGGGCCTGGGATGTCGTGTCGTCTGTCCGGTGAATCTCCGCGCCCGTTGCCGCCGTCCCCCCGGTGCTCCCCGAATGGGTCCTGTGAGGTCGGCGGTGTCAGGGTGACCTCCATCCATTCCTCCGCCTCCTCTGGTGAGTCGAAGAAGTGGGATCTGTTGTCGTGCAGGATTTTGAGCCGAGCTGGGAACAGCAGCGCGTACTTCATATTTCTGTCCCTTAACTTGCGTTTGACACCCATGAAGGTGGACCTGGCGCGCTGCACAGTGGGCGTGAAATCAGGATAGACTGAAATGTTTTTATCCTCAAATCGTATCGGTGCTTTTTCCCTGGCCGCACGCAATACAGTGTCTCGGTCCCTGAAGTGAAGGAGGCGCGCGATCAGGGGACGAGGGGGCGCCCCTGGTTTGGGGGGCCTAGGAGGCATCCGATGAGCCCTCTCCACGCTGTACAGTGCAGTGAGATCTTCTTGGCCCACTAGCTTCCGTAGCCAGTCCTCCACGAATTGGGTGGCGTTCCTCCCCTCGCTTCTCTCCGGAATGCCTAAGATGCGAACGTTGTTGCGGCGCGCACGTCCTTCTGCCTCATCTACTTTATCCCAGAGATGTTTAAGCTGTTTCTCCACTCCCTCCAGTCTCGTGGAATGCTCCGTTTGCTGTGGCACCAGGTCATTCAGTGCTAGCTTCTGCTCCGCCACTCGTTCCGCCAATTTGTTATGGTCCGCCTTTAGTAATGATAGGCCAGTCGCCATGTTGTCAATACGCGATTCCAGGGCCTCTCGAGTCGCTCGTATCTCATTAAGGATAAGGTCCAATTTTGCGTCCTGGGACCTTTTCCCAGTCGGCGGGATGATGTCCATGTTGGAGGAGGCCAGAGGGTCCTCGGAGCCTGTGGACTGCAGGTCCGTCGTAGCACCCTGTCCATGTGTCTTGCCCCTTGGCTTGCCCATGGCTCTTGTTAGCAGGGTGGCGCCGGACGGGCACCGCAGGCCGCCGTCGCCTTCTCCCGTATCTACTCCGGGCGCCGGGCTGCGTCCGCCTCAGGGTCAGATAGTGGAGTCCAAGGGTGGGAGCAGCACAGGCCTAGGGCCGGCAGGGAGCGAGTAAAATCCCTGTCCTCGCCGTCAGTGTCAGTATTGGCGGCTTACCCAGGGAGGCCCTGTGTGCAGAGTCGACTATAGCTCCCCGCAGCACAGATGATGGAGGTAATGCGGCCCGCAGCCAGTGTCTGATGAAGCGGCCCAACACAGGTGCACTTTCGTTGTCTGGGACAGTGTGTTTCAGTAGGCCCGCAGGGTAGGGGCCCTATTCTCCTGTCGTCACTCGTGGCCGGTCGCCCCGTTAGCCAGATCCTGTAGCCCACTGCCCCTTGCTCATCGCCGGGCACTCCACCCTCCGCAGGGCGTTGCACCTCGTGGGATCTTATTTACAACAATCTTAGTCACTGTGTCACAATCGACCAACGTATGGGCCAGTGGAGCTCCTCCCGGCCGGGCCCCAGCAACAAGATGGCGCCAAAGGACTGCCAATGAGGCCTGCAGTGTCGGGGGAGGGGCCGGAGCAAGCGGCGCTTGTAGCTATTGTTCGGCGTTGTCCGCCTTACCGTCCCGGGCTGCGCAGCAGGGGACGGGCGTCTTGCCCACCGCGTGAATGTGGACGGGCAGTTGGGTGGAAAGAGCCTCGGCCCGCTACGCAGTGCGTCCAGCAGGATGGTCGTGCAGGGCCCTGTAGCTTAGGCGGGGGCCGCTGGGTCACCGTATGAGCAGGACACCCCCTCACGGGCAATATCCGTCGCCGGTGTTCGTTTCAGCGGTCCGGCGCTGAGTCCGTTCTTACCGCGCCAGAGGCTATGGGGAGGCCGGGGAGAACATCCACCCGAGCCCGGGGCTTCACCACACACAGTAGGCCGCTGCCGGGACAGCCGCGTTGAGCTTCAGCCGAGCGGGCGGACAGGAGAAGCACCGCTCCGCTTCTAGGATTACACCCTCTGGGACCTCCGGTGCAAGTATGAGGTGGGTTGCAGCGGGGGAAGCAGGATATTCCGCTAATGTGAAAGGATTACGGACGGAGCCCTCGGGCTACACGTCCACCATCTTCGGCTGCAGGCCACGCCCCCCATCTTAAACCTTTGATCACGTTAATTAAGTCCTACAGGATAAAAACGATCAACTATGCTGACGACACCCAGCTCATTCTCTCTTGGGAGGGAGAAGACTCCATCTCCTTAACTTCCTTCCACGACTGCCTAAGAGAGACGGCTGGGTGGTTGCACAAGAACTCCTTACAATTTAACTCCTCTAAAACTGAGGTTCTGTTTTGCGCTGGAAACAACATACCTCGCCAGTTCGCGAGCAATTTCTGGCCTCCAGAAACACGGGACAAACCACAGCCAGTAACCTCGGTCCGCAACCTGGGAGCCATGCTCAATAACAAGCTGAGTATGGAAACCCAGGTCACTAAAACAGTGGGGACCTGCTCAGCTCTTTTACGTTCCCTGCGAAAAATGATGCCACTCCTCCCTGCACAAGCTCGGGCATTGATAGTCAGGTGCACTATTCTCAGTCGCCTCGACTATTGTAACGCGTTGCTACTTGAGTCTCCAGTTACGCTGCTAGACCGGCTTCAAAGAATTCAGTCAGCCGCTGCCAAGCTAGCTCTCGGCTGGACTAGGAGATCCTTGGCCACAGCGGCCTTAGCCGAGCTACATTGGCTACCTCTAAAGCAGCGTGTGGCATTCAAGTCCCTCTGCCTTGTTTTTAAGGCTCTGCATGGACTCGGGCCCAGACCTCTGCAAGCCCTGTTCTCGTGGTACACTCCTAACAGAGCCCTGCGATCGTCCTCAGCCTGTCTGGTAAAAGTGCCCAGATACAACAAAGTCAGAACTGGGGGCAGATCATTCAGGGTCGCAGCGGCTAAATTATGGAACAGTTTGCCCATCGACATCCGCCAAATTTCACAACTCCTTCCCTTTCAGAAACAGATCAAGACCTGGTTATTTCCCTAATTCCTCCCGCTTGTTACCCATTCTTGTTCTCCTCAGTTAGAGTATTCTCTAGCGCCAGGAAACCTGCAAGGTATCAGTCTGCGCTATATAAATACTTTAAATAAAATAAATAAATAAATGGATCTAATTGCATTGTAGCAGCTTAGTGAGCGTCATACATGCTCCATTTTGCTGACAACCTCTATCAACTCTCATGTGTCCGTGTTGAAGGATCTGATCTTGTCTCATTGCAAGATCTGTGATCAGTAGTAGGACACAGTGGCAGTGGTTACACTACACAGGTGTGAGTGGTACAGTGTAGGTGTCAAGGTAATCTGTGAATCTGTAACTGAAAGTATGGAATCCTTATGCTTGTTTTGCTTTTTTCAGATCTCCCTCCAAGCAGTTCCCATCCTCGCCTGATCGCCCTAATGCGTCTGTCATTAGTAGTCAGACCAAGGTGATATTGGGAGATGGAAACCTTCCAGCATCACACCACTCTGATGGTCACAGGTACGGACAGTCCCTGGCAGTTATGTGGAGAGTGTATCACCAGCATTACAGGTAACATCATTCAATATGGCATTCTTTACAATGATAGTTCATATGTGGTTATGTGTACACTGACAACAAGCATGCTGTTCGTAATGGCTTCTGGACCATATTGTGCATGATGTACATGGTTGTGTATGTGTTCTGTTGCTTGCTACACACAACGTGTAGGCTACAGCTGCTGACGCAGTGTGTCCTGTGCCCCGCTTGGCATTATGGTGACTGGTCCTGTGGCCGTGATGTTTATTCAATGTTCACACATATGCTGGGACTGACCCATGGTTAACCAGCCAATCCAGGCTCACATACACATGTCACTTTTTGCCTAGCAAGAATCCTTGGGTTGTGTGGCTGTTTGGCATGTTCTATCGCCCCTTCTGCCATCATGTGTTCACTCCTCCCGGCTGCAGCATCCCCAGCCACAACGCTGCACCGCATGCCCCAATCTAGCCACACACACCTATGAGATACTCATCCATCCATCCATCCATCCATCCATCATTGAAGCAAGCCGTAGCTTGTCTGTGCCACTGTTGCACAACCGCCATGACAAAGGCAGGTCCACCAGCACCTGCAACATGCACACTGCTAGACACTCAGCTCATTTGATGACACATGTCACCGCATCAGTAGGAAGTTGTTTAGCTAGCAAGTCCCTCCCCTTTTTAATAGCGGTGGACCATTGTCCTTTGCTCTTATAGGGGTACCAGGTGCACACACACAGTTTCACCATAATTGACATGAGGGGACATAGTGGTTGTTTATTTTTGCACCATATTATTATTAGTTAGGGAATCACTGTTTGTATTTTCCTCTTTGTTCTTAACTCAGACGAAGACAGAGTGGCTGACGATGAGAAGTGGGTAAACTGGCAATTGTCTGTCAGGAACCCCCAGGGATGTTGCTACTGTGAGGCACTCTCTCTTAGCTCTCTTCATTTTTTATTTTGTGAGTGGGATCAGACCTTGGTGTAAATTTGATGTAAACGTGAAACACACCATGACCCTATGGATTAGTGTAAAGGTACACCTCTGAGGCAGTATTTTGAATTGGCCATGTAACTCTGCCATTGGTTGTAAGGAATTGGTTGAGAGTTGGGTTAGGCCTTTTTGTTGTTGAACAGTGTCTGAATGGGGTGGGGCATTTTCCCTTGGTATCCACTTAGAATCCTTTTGATTGAATGACAGATGTGACACAACAGACTCATGCCCCAGACAACCTCTACACAGTGAACAGCAGACAATCATCCACCTGGTAACACGATACCACAAACACACCCATGACAGCCTCTCAGGCTGTGTGTGCAACTCATACTGATAACACGACGCAGACACACTTAACAGTGCGTGTACGTTCAACCAGGTCATGTGCCTCGTACTGCACACACACTACTTCCAGCAGCACCACATTGTGGTGTATTACCTCGTTGACACAACACCACCACACATCTCCGCAAATGCTGTAACGTGGTAGTACGCAACCTGAGAACACCACTTATGCCGGAACATCACAGATGGATTGTCCAAATCCCACAGGGATCACACACCCAATCTAGGATTATGATTGGTCAGACTTAACGGCCTACACCCTCAGAGTCACATCCAACACCATGGACACACTCTGCATTGTCAAACATCTGCACAGCCTGTTTCACACGAGCATCCTGACCAGCATAATTGTAACTATCATCTACAGCTCTCCTGCACTACACACAAAATTTGCCTAAGCCATCTATCAATTAGCTGATTCATTGGTTTAGTGCACTACCTACCCGTGACGGTCTCAACGCGCTGGGGGGTGCTGGTACTGATATAAACACACTGTCCTTGAGAAGTATTGTGAAGGGCAGCAGGTCCTGGGTCTGTAGTTGACTTGTAGGGAGGGTGTTCCAGGTCTTGGAGTCGAGGTAGGAGAATGATCTGTCTGTCACTGTCCATGTTATTCCGGATTTGAGGGACAGTGGCGAGAGCATGGTTGGTAGAGCAGAGGCTGCAGGTGGGTGTGTAGAAGGTGAGTCTGTGGTTGTGGTATGCTGCTCCTGCGTGGTGTAGAGATTTGTGTGCGTGGATGTGGACTTGGAAGCTTATTCTGTTGTTGACAGGGAGCCAGTTCAGGCCTCTTGGGTGTTGTGTGATGTGGCCGGGTTGTGGCAAATGAGGATCAGACGTGCCGATGTGTTCCAGATGCGTTGCAGCAGGCTCAGGAGTTTGGTTGTTGTAGCTGTGTAGATGGCGTTCACTTACTCAAGTCAGCTGTTGGAGAGGGGCAGGGTGACTGTATTTTGTGTAATTGAGCTGATCCATTATAAGATCCTGCAGGCCATTCAGAGGGTGTTGAAGCTGAAAGCTGAGATGGCATTGTCCTGCTTGGTCATGGGGAGTGAGTAGTCCAGGATGGCCCTCATGTAGTGTGCGTGTTTGGTGGGTTATGGTGCTGTTCCTAGCGATATTGGCCACCAGGAGTCGTCACAGGCTGAGCTGGTTGGGCTGAGGATGTGTTCCTCAGATTTTTCTTGATTCTGCATCAACCTGCTGTCCTTACTCCATTTTGCTACAGCTGTGATTCCTCTGTGGAGGTAGATGTTGCCAGTGTGTGGGTCCTTGGTGAGGGATATGATCAAATGGGTGTAATTGGCATAGTAGATGATATTGAGGCACTGTTGTTGTGCCACGTGGGTGAGTTGTGCCATGTGGATATTTAAGTCAGTTGGGCAGTGGGATGATCCCTGTGTGACGCTGCGGATGGTGTCAGTGGTATTGGAATAGTACTGTGGGAGGCAGATGCTCGAGGTTGTGCCGGTGGGAAAGGATGTGGGCCAGCCAGGGCACTCGCTTTGATTCCTGCGTCATGGATGTGTACTGTTAGGGTGCTGTGGGCGACCGTGTGGAAGTCTGCTGAAAGGTCCTGATGGATGTGGGCGTCTGTTTCTGCGTGGTCCATGAGGATGCAGATGTTGTTGGTGTTGGCTATGAGGGTGGGGTCCGTGCTCTGGCTGATGTAGGATCCAGACTGTGTGGGTTCTATGATGTTTTTGTCTTTGAAGTTGTGGGTCAGCTGTCCGTTGATGATCTTCAACATGACTTGTTCGGGGAAGGGGAGCAGGGAGATGTGCAGGAATTTCGAGATATATTTGTGGTCCACCTTAAGTTTATTCAGTAAGGCGGTGAACACACCATTCTCCAAACACCCTGTGAAGGTTGTTGTCTTGAAGGAGAAGTAGGATATTTTTACGGACATGGGGTGAGATGGCTTATCTGGCTTGTTGGGAAATGTGGAAATGCCATGGGTCATATGGGGATCCAGAGTGAATGTCGTCCTTTCTCATGATGGTGTCTTCAGTGCGGACGCTGTAGCAGCCAATAAGGTGAATTTTGTGGGTGTTTGTCGCAGGGGGGGTGGTCTCGGTTGTGGATGTGGGGCTAGGAATAGAAGCTTTGGTGGATGTAGTTGATCTTACCGTGAGCGGAGTTGGCCAGTGAGTCACACAGGTCTTGTGATGGTGGAATGTAGTTGGCGCTATATTTGGCTTTAAAGAGTTGAATAGCGATGTTGATGTACTATTTGCTGGTGTGTGCGTTGCTGTCTAGCCGGTCCTTGATGGGTGTCCTCTTGTCGGTCATGAAGTTTTGGTGGTGTCTGCGGGTGGCACTCTGGTGTACATTGTAGATTTCTGGTGATTGTTTGCAGTGCGTGCTCCTCTACAGCTTCCAACAAGTACACTTGGAGGTCCTGGATTCTTTGGTGAACCATTTGGCAATGTGGTTGTTGTGTTAGGTGGCGGAGGACTTTATTGGGATGAAGGTGTCTGCGCAGTTGGTGATCCACTGTTTGAGGAAGATGGCAGCGGTGTGGGGGTTGGTGGGGTAGGCTTGTGGGCCCAGGGTAAGGGTGGCTGTCTGTTAGTCCTTGTTGAGCTTGCACCAGCAGCTGCGTGGCATGGTCTGTGTGCCGGGGTATTGTGTTGGGTTTCCTGAAGGTGAAGTGTAGGCTTCTGTGGTCTCTCCAGTGTTGTGAGGTGTTGTTGTTGGATGAGACGTGTGGAGTTTCTGCAAAGATGGGGTCCTGTGTGTGTCTAGCGGTGTGGGTGTGGGTTGTCACGAGTTGTTGTAATCCAAGATTGGCAAGGTTGTCCATCAGGGCGGTGGAGTTTACGTCATTGTTGTAATTACGGTGAAAGTAAAATTCCCCAAGGAGGATGTAGTCCGTGTAGGCGAGGGCATGCGTGCTGATGAGGTGAGCGATGGAGTTGATGAATAGTGTTGGTACACCAGGTGGTCAGTAGATGAGTGTTCCTCAGAGGGTGATGTTTGTGTGGATCTGTAAATGCATGTTTTAGGCGATGTGGAGGGTGTTGTTGTTGTTGGTAGTGACTCTGGGAGTGTTAATGTGGATGATGGTAATTCCTCCTACCACTCTGTCGGTGTGGTGTTAGCGGGATTTGTCATTTCCTTCTGGTATGTCTATGGTGATGTCTGTTGGCAAGGTGGTGTTCAGCCTGGTTACCGTCCACAACACCAGCCAGCCCTACTACAGCAACTACCTCTACACAGGAACAAGAACATGACTTACGGAGTACTTGTGGAAATCCAGGGTGCATGCACAGACCTCATCCTCAACATCCCCTGCTGCTGCCACATGACCATCCGCCTGAGTTACCTACAATGGTCCCACAGTCAAATGCAGGTTCACCTTCATACTCATCAGCCACACTCAGTCGGCACTCCACAGACCCAGGCTAAATAAATGATATGGATGTCTAACATCTAACACCCTATTACCCACAGTCCCTGTTGGCACCCTCGGCCAGGCCATCAATCTTCACATCCACAGTACAACAGCATGTGGCTGCTAGTTCTCATACCTCATTACACAGATCCTGGTGCTCCCTCCGTGGACACCTAGCATATTTGCCATGCTCTTGACACCTCACACACTCTTGTATGACTGTCTGTCATTGCAGTAATTCAAGAAAACCCCATCTTCTGCAGTTAGTAGCCATCACGGGTGAGTATTGCTATCCATGAATGTAATTTAGGCTATCTTGTGACCTATGTGTTTCCACTGCCTGACTAAAATCCCTGTGTGTAGATGGCTAGAGTTTGCAGGAGACGGTGGCATTTGAAGACATTTCACCTCACAAATGTATTAGAATCTGGGTACATACAAATACATCAATGCTTTTTGTGCAAGTTAGATTTATTATTTACTCTTGTGCGTGTAACGTGAGTAGGTGCTGTACAACAAGGGGGGAATCCAAAGTTCACAGCGGGAGATATGATGCCTTACAGTATGAGTCAACAGAGTCCAGGCCACAGTGCTTGGCATCATTGGGCACACTGCGACCAGCAAGTCCATGTGGGAGAGTCTGAAAGTCAATAGGGTGATGCTGTTGCCCACGAAGGCAAGATGCCAGACTAGGTGACCTGGGAGTTGTTCAGGGCCCTATGCCTCTCAACGTCTTGACCGTGGACGACCCACCTTCCTTGGGGGACGTTCACGTGCAGGCCTTGACGATGCATAGGATTCTCCGTCTGACAATTCCATCTCTTCCTCCCTCCCTGTGCCTGTTGTTGGTCTTTGCCTAGATGTTTCTGGCCTCGTGACACAGGGAAGGTGCTGCATGTTGACAGCGATCAGACGGAGCGATTGGTTAATTTCCCGATGCACCGTCATGAGCTCATCCAGTCTTGCCTCCATCCATCCCTGGTGTCGTTCTTGACTGGCATGTAGCTGGGCCTGCTGATCTGTCATTTTGTTGAGGGCCTCCACTACCAGGCTGAACTCCCTGGTGTCCCGCCGGTATTCATCCATGATGTCTCGGAGTTCGGACATACCGGGCCCTGCAGCTGGCTGGTCAGGTTCTCGCCTCTGCCTTGCGCCACTCCCACCACCCCTGCCCTCATTGTCAGACAGGCTCTGTTGTGTATTATGGACAGGGCTCCGAGCAGTCTGCTGGGATGTGGCGGGAATGGGTGTGGTGGTTGGCACAGATGTATCTGTTCCAGCTGCTGCAGAGGTTTGGGATCCAGAAGGGCCTGGTTGGTTGGGGTCATCTACAGTGTGTTGAGAGGCTTTGGTTACGGTGGGGTCACTGCCGTGCTGAGCCTGGGACTGGGATCCTTCAGCCCCTGGTTGGGGGTAGTTTCCACACGTTCCCCTGTGGGTGTAAGAGACAAACACTGTTAATGCACTATCATGCAACATCCAAATGTAATATACATAGTCGTTAGCAATGTTCCCCCTGCTTTGTATTTTTGAAATTGTTCACTTGTGTATGTGTATGTTGTGGGCTGAGATTGACATGTGCTCAGGGGTGCTTGACATGTTGGGTACTGTTTTCGATGAATGTCACAGCCATTGCTGTGGCTTGTGTAGCCAGCACCACACAGATCCAGATGTGCTCTGTGTGGCCCAATCTGCACAATGCAGTATGAATAATTATTGTTGGTTCAAGCATGCACAGGGTTTTTATGCTGCATGTTTATGATGGCGACTGAGTGGAATTTAGCTGATTTCATCCAGCTACTTTAGAGAGGGGTTGCAGGGCCGTGACGGCCACCCACTGCCAACCCCCCAGGAGCAGTACACCCTCTTCAGGCACATGGCTTCAGGACGTGGCACTTCTCTAAGATGCATTACCTTGTCAATACCCATGAACATGGTGCTACTTGAGTGCATCCACAGCATCACAAAGCTGTGGCAACAGCACTGTGTGAGATTCTGTACTGTGCTTTGTTTGTTTGCATATGTCATCAGATTAGTATTTGAGAGGTTTTGTTACATGACGATTGTGACAGTGGTGCACTCCATTGTCTGTCCCCAGGGGCTCAGTTTCTGTAAGCGGTGTGTGTGACAAGCCATGGTAGTAGTTTGAGTGTGATTGGCAAGTGGGCGTCCCTCGAGGTGTGTCTGTCCCCCCATGAAGCATGCTGCCATGATATTGGTTGTGAGTTCCTGTGCAAGATATCTGCACTTGACCTGGTGTTAGTGTTTGCACTGGTCACAGGAGGTCCATGTGCTGCCTACACCAGGGCCCTGTGTCAGCTATCTTGTCAGTACTTTCACACTCCCTGTGCATTGAGCATGGTGCATGGGTGTGTACCTGGTCCATATGGGTTGAGTGCTGCCTCCTACCATACACCTTGCACCATCTCCCCCGCCCCCTTGCAGCCTTCTTCAACTCCCCTTGCACCCCTCCATGCTGTTGGGCACTGCTGGGAGTCATGGCCACACAATAATAGAGAAAAACAGTTTCCCTTGGTCAAATATCTAAAGAATTGAAGCCCAAATATTAATTCTTATAAATATAAATCTTCATCGTCGCTTGACCCTGATGTTTCTGAAAAAGTAACTCGTTTATTATTGCCCCCTCTAGAAAAGATTTGTCTGGGGTATTGGGGTCTTTCCCACCTTTGATCGTTTCTAGTGGTATAGTAGTCTTTATTAAGGAATGGATACACTATTTCTGCGCTGAATTTTTCAATGTCTTTTCTCAGTTTATTAGATTTTTTGTTTGTCAGATAGTCTCTGTAGCCTTCGGTTTCTTGTGTTAATTCATCCAATTTCTTTTTAACATCTTCTATTATTGTGTTAGATTTTATTTTGGCCTCTAACTCCTCTATCTGTTGCCGTTCAATTAGCATTACTTCTTGCGCAGTTTCAATGATTAAAATTAACCAGTCTCTACTGCACCGATTAGCAATATTTTTAGATCTGACTGCATACAATAATTGCAATGCAAAGACCGAACAGACAAAGACTCCACCAGAATGCAGCTAACTAGGATCATGTTATAAGGTAATTCTTCCCCTTTAATAGGCTAGTTTATAAGCATAAGCAACAGGTGTGTTGTACAACACCACAGCGAGCCCTGGCACTTCATTCGATCTACTTACCCCATATTTGCCAAGGGATTGATGACAAGAAGCCCACATATTGGTTGGATTGTTAATCTAGATCTAGATGCAATAGAAGGTTATCTTATAAAATTGCACTGATTACCATAATCACTATGCATAAGTAGTATGAAGATGATTGTAGAAACAGGTATTACGATCACTCGAATGTTTTGTAAAATAACATCATTAAGTGACATGTGATGTACTGATCTAAATATATTCACCAACAGGGTCTCCAATCATAGGCAACCACCCAGTGCCAAACAGGAGAGAAGTAAAATCTTATGTCTTGAAAAAGATGGCCCACATCCTATGAGTCCATCGAAACGCGTTGACGCCCATTCTCTGCACAATTCAATAACCCAACTCACCCCACGAATATTGAAAGAAAGACAAGTCTGGGTTTGAGCAACACAGAGGGATATAATGTGCACTAATATATGACAAAACGTGAATGTCTGTGTCCTTTCTTCTCTCCCCTCCTCGTTTATTGTATACTGTATGAACAAGAGCATATTTATAGGTGTCTCTTTTATATATGTTTTTAACATTTATGTTCACATAAATTGTGCTTGCACTGTAGGATCAACATTTCTCTTAGAATGTCTCAATGAGTAATGTAAAGAGCGAGAAACTCGTTTTTTAAGTTTTGTGTATGTGTTTTTTAGAATTATGAAAATATTGTTTTAATAAAATTGTTTACCTTTTTACATAGAGTGCTGTTTATGTTTGCATCAAAATTGAGTCTTGTGTCCAGAATTAATATTTGGGCTTCAATTCTTTAGATATTTGACCAAGGGAAACTGTTTTTCTCTATTATTTGGTAGTACCCTATTCCCCTGGTTTTACAAGGGGTCTCTCTCTATTCCTTCAGGCAGTCATGGCCACACACCCATACCCCCACCCCCCTACTGTTGGGCACTGCTGGGAGTCATGGCCACCCCCCCACCCCCCACCCCCCTACTGTTTGGCACTGCAGGGAGTCATGGCCACCCCCCCACCCCCACACACCCCCACACCCCCCTACTGTTGGGCACTGCAGGGAGTCATGGCCGCACCCCCCCACACCCCCCACACCCCCCTACACCCCCCTACTGTTGGGCACTGCAGGGAGTCATGGCCACACACCCCCACCCCCCTACTGTTGGGCACTGCTGGGAGTCATGGTCACACACCCCACACCCCCCCACCCACCCCACACCCCTACTGTTGGGCACTGCTGGGAGTCATGGCCACACATCCCCAAACCCCCCTATACTGTTGGGCACTGCTGGGAGTCATGGCCACACACCCCACCCCGCCCCTGCTGTTGGGCACTGCAGGGAGTCATGGCCACACACCCCCATACCCCTCCATACTGTTGGGCACTGCTGGGAGTCATGGCCACACACCCCACACCCGCCTACTGTAGGGCATTGTAGGGAGTCATGGCCACACCCCCCCACCCCCCATACTGTTGGGCACTGCAGGGAGTCATGGCCACACCCCCCCGCACACCCCCACACACACCCACACCCCCCAACAGTTGGGCACTGCTGGGAGTCATGGCCACACACACCCACACCCCCCCACACCCCCATACTGTTGGGCACTGCTGGGAGTCATGGCCACACACCCCACACCCCCCCCTACTGTTGGGCACTGCTGGGAGTCATGGCCACACCCCACCACACCACCCCCCACACTCCCCCATACTGTTGGGCACTGCTGGGAGTTATGGCCACACACCCCACATACCCCCTACTGTTGGGCACTGCAGGTAGTCATTCCCACACACCCCTCCACCCCCCTCATACTGTTGGGCACTGCTGGGAGTCCCCCCATGTTACATGAGTTGTTTGTATACTCACCAGGCTCAACGGCTCCTTCGATTCCGTGAACTCCCACCGGTGGTAGCATGGCCATGACTTTCTCCTCCCAGGGATGGTATTGTGCAGGTCTGCGGGGAGGTCCACCTCCAGTGTGATGAGCATTGGCATACAGCATTCACCTTCTCGATGATCCTCTCCCACAGGCGTGTCTTTTGAGCTATGCTGGTCTGTCTGACCAATGCACCAAACAGCTGTGGAAAGACTCTGATGACTTCATCTGTAAGGATCTCCATCTCCGGGTTAGTGAACTTTGGATTCTTTGGTGTGGTCATGGTTTGGGGTGTATGTGATTGGGGGGGTGATAGTGTGTATGGATGAGGGTGTGTGGGTCTGATTGTGAAGGGAGTGGTGTGTGAATGAGATAGGGTGTATGTGTGAAGGTGTATGGCTGCAGTTGTTGGTGTGATGTCAGTGTCTTAGCAAGAATAGGTATGTTGCAAAGGATGATTGGTTGTGTGTGTGGGCCCTTTTATTGGTCTATTTATGGGTGTGACTTTATTTGAATTTTTTGTGGGTGTGTCATCAGCGGTGGTTGTGACTTGGGCCCTCTGTTTGTTTGTTTGTATGTGGCAAGGACATTGTTTTCCTATGCTGTGTAGACTGTAGACTTGTTTAGTGGGCTGTGCGCATCGTATTTGTTTGTGCGTCTGGCAGTTACGGTCGTTTATCGGGCCCGGGGTACGTGTAGGCTTGATTGTGGGGTGTGCGTGTCGTATTTGTTTGTGCGTCTGGCAGTTAGGGTTGTTTATCGGGCCCGGGGTACGTGTACGCTTGATTGTGGGGTGTGCGCCTCGTATTTGTTTGTGCGTCTGGCAGTTGGGGTCGTTTATCGGGCCCGGGATACGTGTACGCTTGATTGTGGGGTGTGCGCGTCGTATTTGTTTGTGCGTCTGGAAGTTACGGTCATTTATCGGGCCCGGGGTACGTGTACGCTTGATTGTGGGGTGTGCGCGTCGTATTTGTTTGTGCGTCTGGCAGTTAGGGTCATTTATCAGGCCCGGGGTACGTGTACGCTTGATTGTGGGGTGTGCACGTCGTATTTGTTTTTGCGTCTGGCAGTTACGGTCGTTTATCGGGCCCGGCGTACTTGTACGCTTGATTGTGGGGTGTGCGCCTCAAATTTGTTGGTGCATCTGACTGTTAGGGTCGTTTATCGGGCCCGGGGTACGTGTACACTTGATTGTGGGGTGTGCGCCTCGTATTTGTGTGTGCGTCTGGCAGTTACGGTCGTTTATCGGGCCCGGGGTACGTGTACGCTTGATTGTGGGGTGTGCGCCTCATATTTGTTTGTGCGTCTGGCAGTTAGGGTCATTTATCGGGCCCAGGGTACGTGTACGCTTGATTGTGGGGTATGCTCATCATATTTGTTTGTGCGTCTGGCAGTTACGGTCATTTATCGGGCCCGGTGTACGCTTGATTGTGGGGTATGCTCATCATATTTGTTTGTGCGTCTGGCAGTTAGGGTCATTTGTCGGGGCCCGGTGTATGTGTACGCCTGATTGTGGGGTGTGCGCCTCGTATTTGTTTGTGCGTCTGGCAGTGAGGGTGGTCGTTTATCAGGCCCGGGGTACGTGTACGCTTGATTGTGGGGTGTGCGCATCGTATTTGTTTGCGCCTCTGGCAGTTACGGTTGTTTATCGGGCCCGGGGTACGTGCACGCTTGATTGTGGGGTGTGCGCCTCATATTTGTTGGCGCGGCTCGCTCATACGAATCGCGCTTCATGCGGGACAACGTTTGCCCGTACAAATTGCGTACTTGGTCCCTGGTCAGGATCGTACTTGTTAGTTCGTACGGCATGTTTACAAATCGTACGGTAGGAGTTCCCATGATATTTCGTACGATTCGCTGATATTCGTACGTATTTTCGGAAATCGGATCGTACTACGCTATTCGGACGGTCTTTTCTAAATCGTACGGAAACGGCTACGAATACGAATCGTACGACGGATTTTTCTCCCGAATCAGAATCGGCCCCTCTATGTCCATTGTGACCAGTATTTTAAGACAGGCTAGGAAAGCCCGTTTGCCATTCGGAAAGTGGCCTGTAATCTCAAGAGCTGCTCTTTCAGCCTGTGGGATTAGGATGGCATATTCCCACTGCCTTTCTGTGCCGGCCTTTCAGACACAGAAAGGCTGTGGGAATGTGACACTGGGGGCCCATAGAAGGGCCCCCATGGTTGCAAGACCACTTGCACATGGGCTGTCCCAGTACCAGGGATCGCTATAAAAGAGATAATTCTCCCAGTATGTTGGGTGATCTCCAGAGGCTTCTTCTACCGCCTCAAGCCCTTAAGAGTGCGACACTCTCTCTGCACTTTACAGAATGTATCCCTGGTGGGCCCAACCTCAGCTTGCCAGCCTGAAAGCTCAGGTAGGTCACCTTGGGTGGCAATGTTCTCCATGGTTATCTCAGGGGCCTCCTCTTCTGGGGCCCGTCAACTTCCACAGCGGAGGTTTTAGGGGGCAGGTATCTCATGCCCCCTGCCCCTCTACTTGGCAGCTGTCTGGGCCATTGTTCCAGGCTCCAGACCCCCTCGACTCGCTTCCCTGGTAGCCATGCACCATTCGAAAAACAGACCCACTCAGGCAATCTCTACATCTGCAAGTGAGACCTAAGCTCTTCCTCCTTACAGGCAGTGTGCTGCAGGCCATTGCCTAACAGACAACCAGCAGGCATGGCAGGGCTCACAGCAACTTTCAAGGAACCTGAAATCTCCCCACTCAAAGGGAACTAGAACCACCAGTAGATGGCTCGCTTGATCGTTCTTGACAATGGCTTGGTGGAATGTGTTCATAAGACTGCTCTGCAGACACAGGCTGACACTTAATAGTGGGAATGGTGGCTCTTGTGTCTCACAGAGCCGTCACCCGCTGGCTATTAATGGTGACCCACTGCCTATTTGTGGAAGTATTTTCATCTATGTGGGCTTCTGGTACCATTTCTCTATTCCCCAGGGAAACAAGGTTCCCTTCTGTCTGTACTCCCACGCTAACTGGGACCGCTCTCTCCCCAAGCGCTACACTCGCAAACTCAGTTGCCTTCCACCGGTGGGGGCTGTGCCTTCTTGGTACATTTGGTGTTATTGTGCCTATATTTGTAGCACGCTGTGTATTGAGGTATATCCCCTGCTGTTTTATGGTCAATGATCATGTCCACACTTGTGGGAGTCTCCCCAAAATACGTTTTTGGACACTCTGAGGTCTGTCTCCTCAGAAAGCTGCCTGGAGTAAGTCAGCTTACTGTCCAATAGGTGCTGTGCAATTCTGAAAAACATTCACAGAGCATGGGCTCCCTCATGCTAAAATGATACAACCCACTAATATCACTCACTGTTCCTCACCCAGTCATACAGTGCCTTATTGGAGTAATCAACAAAATCTACCCAGGACTGTTTGGGGAGCTTCTGGCTATCCCTGAACATTTGGCAATACTTCTCAGGAGTCAATCCAAATGTATTTGGTAATCAAAATGGCGTTCATGGTGGTACACCAAGTTTGATTCCCAACCACCGTCAGAAATGTGTCCCTCCCCAGGGTAGATTTGTTTCCACAGACCAGGCCCCACCTGTGATCCACTAGAACCCTGTGTATCTTCTGTTCAACTTCAGCAGAAAACTACTTATCAATGTCATGCCCCACCCCATAAATGGGCGCCAAATCATTGAGTATATAAAGTTTGAGTGGTCAGACCACATGGCCTCGCAGAAGGCCCCAGTGGGTATCACAGTCGAGAAAACAGCAGCATTAGTCCAAGAATGCAGGGAACAGGTGAGCATAGAAAGTCGAAGTCAAAACGAGCTTTATTCGATTTTAGGCATATAAAATCATAAAAGCAGTCAATACAAACATCTCATCTCAGTTCTAAAAGCATACAAAAGGAGACTCTTTCTTATATGTACCTTTGGGTGAGCAGTCAAAATATCGATTTTTTTTATATCGACCTACACTATTATCAAGTTTTTAATATCGGATTGACAGATTATTGATGTCAAGAATATCATTGACCAGAATATCGACCTTAAGATAAGTAATATAATTTTTTTATATCGAAGTAAGTAATATCGAAGTTAGTATTATAGTTAGCAAAAATATTGTTGTTAATAATATCGATATTTATATTAGTGTTCTGTATTTGAGTATGTATTTTATATGTATGTTTAACATTTTTTGTAATGTATTTTTATTATTTTTAAATATATGTATTAAATGTTTCAAAATTTGTAGTTTTTTAAAGTAAATTTTGTGATTTAGTATCAGAACGGGTTATGAGTTAATAGGGGAACAATATTTTTAACAACAATATTTTTGACATTGATATTATTTTTCGTGATATTTTTGTACTTACCATAGTGTAGATAGGATGTTTTTATTCTTGACTTCGATATTCTTGCTTCAATATTTTTGTAGATCGATATTCCGACCTTCGATATTTTGTAGGTGATTCATACCTTTGTGGGTCATACACACATATCCAGAGTTAGTTTATTTATATAAGTGTTCACGTATATCAAAGAATATTTGCTTTAAGCTGTCATGTAATATGTTAGCTACTCTGATGGTCAACTTACAGCCTGGCGCTCCTCATGAAGAAATAGACTAATCCCAGGAGTTATCCATCTCCTGTTAAAAGAAAAAGGTGGGGTGAAATACCCATAAGTGAATACGCCATATCTACCTGAGAAGCACTGGCAAGATGTTTTCATATAGGATAATGGGATGAGGGTTATTTTAAGTCGTCGAGGAGGTTAGAAACCAGACAAGAGTTGATGAGACTGCTCAGAAGAGCTTTTATGTTCCTTCAGGTAGACATATTGATTATTTCCAGAATGCTGAGCAGGGGTAGTTGTAAATGGTGGTGGTCAGTTCTCAGAACTGCCAGTCTGGGGCAAATGGAGGAGGTGGCATCTCTTCATTGGGTAAGGGTTCATTGGGTAAGGGTTCATACATTCTATAATTCTTCATCCTATTAAGATCTGGTACAGGATTGAATTTTGGAGAAGAATTGGAACACCAATAAAGAGAAGTGTTGAACCACATGGTACGTTAGCCCTTGTCTAGATTATGAGGATACTCTGAATTTGGATTTATGTGCCTTTTGCTGCACTATGTTCCCAAGGCTAATTGCACTACCTCTCTGCCTATCTCTTGGTGGGAGTAGAGTTGGTAAATGCTAAGGACCCTGAAGGAAAGAGGACCGTATGGGCATCTGTTTACTGGCTGAAGCTGTGGATGCCCTGGTAGTGGACACCAAAGGCAATTTAGAAAAGGATAATATAAAAAATGTTAGAGACCAAGGGGCCCCACTAGGACACTCACGGTGGATGAACTGTGTCACTTGGAATAAAACTTAACAAGTCCCTGTGAAATGACCCAGTGGTGCTATGTTTATCTCCAAATTGCCTGCCTTCTTTATGCAGTGCTGAAAACACTTTCCAAGTGGTCTAAGTTTTGGGGGCACACACTGCTACAACTGATTCCAAACCGGGTATTCTTTTTAGGCCTGCATGGAGTTCAGCTATGCCAAACTCTACAAAGTCACCAAAAAACGACGCAGAGTACTGCAAGCGGCAAAGAGCAATATGTTGCACCGCTCGCACTGATATTTCACACTGGGTCATGCAAGGAAAGACTTATCTGCTTCTTTCTGCCTCTTGAAAAGATGTTGTACTCGAGCATCAGCTTGCTCAACATGAACAGAAGGTTTCTCAATGCAAGTGGTTGCGACCATCCGCAACCGTTCAGAAAACTCAACCAGAGGTGCTCTGGAGTAAGAATTTCCTTGCCCGCTGTTGCCATATTAAAAATGGCAAGCTTGACTGAGGAAAAAAACTGTGGCCACACGCAGGCCTACTTCCTATTCCCTCAGTGAACTCGGATCTGCTGGATTGACCCATGAACCCTCAACTTTGGTTACACTATTCTTGGAGGTGGAGTTTGCCCTTTGCTTGAGAGTCCTTGGATCCCACCATAGTGGCACATGAGGACAAGAAGCCCCAACTCCTGCTTCACTCCTATAATTCGACAACATTGTGTAAGAGCTCTAAGGCAGGTGGGAAAAATAGATCAGTTTTTCCTGCTCACCAAGAGGAGTATTCTAAAGAGTCAAGGCACTGGTTTGGATCACATGGGTACTGGGCCGCATCTGTGGTCCTCACTTTCTACTGTTTAGTTACCCCTCAAGAACAGAAACACTCCCTTGTGAAAATAGAGCCTCAGCCGATGCATGAAAAGCTTTGTCAAACAGAAAATAAATCCCCTTTGCCTTTGGAGGTCACATTCATGGATTTATCCAAGTGAGGACCTGTTAGATTTGGGGGTCTCTAGTTGGCATAGGTACCTGTGACAAATAGGGACCCTTTCGTCTAGTCAGGGTAAGGGGGTACACTCCTAAAATAACCCCCTGCTCACCCCCTTGGTAGCATGGCACGAGCAGACAGGCTTATCTCAGAGGCAGTGTGCAAAGCATTTGTGAACACATACAGTAATCAAGTGACAACACTACAGATGGACACCACACAAGTTTTATATCAAAAATAAGTATTATTTATATAGACTTATCACAAGACCACAAACGACAAAAATCCACAATACTGCACTTAAAATGGTAGAATTAGCCTAGTTCTCTTTAGATTTAAAATGCGACACTTTGAGTTCAATGTACCTTTGGATGCGTAACGCTATACAACGAAAGTGTTGCAGGGAAGGTGATGCGTCTGTCCCTGACACGCAGGGACAGGGATGGGTCGTTTTATTACTGCTCTTCTGTGGCGATGTAGCTTGCAACGGCGTGATGCTATGAAGATCAGGTGCGATGAAAACAAAGATGGTGTCTTCTCCTTGATGCGATATTATGCGCCCACGCCCGACAGCCATGCGGCGACTCAACGATTCTTCAAAGCCACGACAGGCTCTGCGACATGCTTCTGTGGTGATGTGGGACGCTCCGACAAGGCGATGCGACAACTGCAGCGGCAACACCCTTGTTCAGTGATGCGACGACAGCGGCTGTGGCACTCTTCTCCAGTGTTGGAAATGGGATTCCCCGTTGGCTGAGGTTTGCACCAAAGCCAAGTAGGAGTCCCACGTAAAAGAGGGAAGGTACCCTCCCCGAAATAACGCCGGCTCCCCCTTGTAGTGCTGTCGCCAGGGCAGACAAGCTTACCTCTGAGATAGCGTGCCAAGCATTTATGACCTTGTACAGTGATAGAAGAGACCCACTAAAGACAGCCACTACACAGAGGTCTTTATATAAATTTGTCCCAAGATCATTAACGATAATAGTCCACAGTCTTACTTTAAAATGAGGCTTAGGTGACTTCAGCAGGTGTGTGTGGAGAGTACGAGGTGTACTCTACGTCGATGAAGGTCACAATTGAAATGCTCACCAGTGGGTGCGTGTGGAAAGTACAAGGCGTACTCTTCGTCAATGAAGGTCACAATTAAAATGCGCACTGGCGTGTGCGTGTGAAGAGTACGAGGCATACTCTACGTCGATGAAGGTCACCATTGAAATGCGCACCGGCAGGGGCATGTGGAGAGTACGAGGCGTACTCTACGTCGATGAAGGTCACAATTGAAATGCTCACCAGTGGGTGCGTGTGGAAAGTACAAGGCGTACTCTTCGTCAATGAAGGTCACAATTAAAATACGCACCGGCGTGTGCGTGTGAAGAGTACGAGGCATACTCTACGTCGATGAAGGTCACCATTGAAATGCGCACCGGCGGGTGCATGTGGAGAGTACGAGGCGTACTCTACGTTGATGAAGGTCATTAATGCAATGCGCAGCGGCGGGTGCGTGTGGAGAGTACGAGGCGTACTCCACGTTGATGAAGGCCCAATTGCAATGCACACCGGCGGGTGCATGTGGAGAGTATGAGGCGTACTCTACGTTGATGAATGCGATTCGCTGAGCCAGGGCTCTTGTAGTGGCGTGGACATGAAACCGCGACGAGGTCAGCAGGGCTCTGGAAGTGGCATGGACATGGAGCCGCGACGAGGTCAGCAGGGCTCTTGAAGTGGCGTGGTCTGGAGCCACGACAAGGTCAGCAGGGCTCTTGAAGAAGTTGCGTTCTTCCCTTCCAGTCTGCTGGTGACGAGGGTTCACCGGAAAGTACTCCAGTGGCGGTTAGTACTCCAAACCCCCAGCAAGAGGGTTTCAGGGGGAGGCAGGAAGAGGAAGCCTACTGCTCCTGAGACTTCACTCAGGGGGCCTGCTCAGTTCCAGGCCCTTGGAGATCTTCCTTTTCTCAAGTCTTGAAGTAAAAAATTATTGTCTTTAAAGTTCTCTCCTACTGCAGTCTTGCAGGCGTCTTGAGTTTCCAAAAGTAGTCTGCCTCTCTAGTGCGAGGGACTTTCCTTTTATCCCTCGAAATGTCTTTGAAGTCTTTGATGTAGGCAGGGTGTTCCCCTCCCCAGATCCCGTTTGTGGGTGTCTCCCGTCATGGGACACCTCATTCTTTAAAGCAGGAAGGCATGGCCGTCAGCCGCCCAGCAGGAAGCGGCGTCGGCATTGTGGAGAGCGGAACACAACCCAGAAACCACTCCTCCCCCTAATCTACACGGCTGACAGCTATCACCAGATGCTGGAGTTTCCCCAGGCCCTGTTCCTATCTCCAGACGGGGAATACACATTCCAGCCGTAGCCCTCAGCAAGATTGGAAGAGGAAACAGTCACTCCCTAGACGTATTATTTCCAAACGTTGAATTTAGAAAGCATCTTTCCTTAGGAAGGTATTAATGAATACGGATATAAGGGATGCTAGTCTCATATTTTAAACGTGTTGCCAGGGACAGCTAGATCATCCAAAGCCATAATCAAACCTGCCCAGTCTGGGCCTAGGGGGGGCAGGTATCCTTACAGGAAAAAATAAAATGGTGGTACTTTATTACTAGGTCATGCCACACACATCCGGGCATGACCTCCCTTCAGTTGACAATGCACCCTGCCCACGGGCCGACCATAGGGGTGTCTGATATGTGGCAAAGGACCCCAAATAGGTTAGAGGAAAGGGTAAAGATCTTGCAAAGTTTAGGGTTTAGCCTTTACAAGAGGGCCAGGTCCAGCATCCTGTGATGCAAGACGCTTCTGTAATGCGATGCAACAGCTACAGCAGCGTTATCCTTGTTCAGTGATGCGACGCCAGCGGCTGCAACAATCTTCTCCGGCGATTTGGGATGCTTCTGCAATGCGAGAGCTACAGCGGCGACACCCTTGTTCATTGATGTGACGCAGCGGCTGTGGTGGCAACACGCTTCTTCTTCGTGAGTCGCGCTCCCAGCTCCTTGCGATACGCAGTCCCTCAGAAAGCCCAACACAACTGCAGTCACTTCCAAAGAACTCGGGGGAGCTGGTGGTTGAAGTCTGTTGTTCCTGAGACTTCAGCAGGAGGCAAGCTGTTTTTCAAGCCCTTGGAGATCCTTCACAAGTTGATGAAAGTACACACAAAGTTCCTCTCTTCTCTCTTTGGCAGTCAGGAAACCACTGCAGGCCAATCCCCCAACCAGCACTTCAGCTTAGGAGTAGTTTATCCTCAGTCTCTCTGGTTCCTCTCCTCAGCAAAGGTTTCTTCTTGTTTCCCAAAAGTGATCTAATTCTCTGGGGTCTGGGTCCCCTCTTTTATGCACAGTTTTTCTTTGTTCTCTGAAGGCAGTGAGGCCGTTGCCTAGTCCAAACCAGGTCTGGTCAGTCCTGGGGAACTCTGTTTACATGACTCCTTCTTTCCTTTCACAGTGCTGGGTAGAGACATCAGACGCACCACAGGAGGTGGAGCCAGCATTTTGGAGGGAAGGCACAGCCTTTTTCAGGCCCCATGTGCAACTCCTCTCACCCATCTAGATGCAGATCTCTCTAGTCAGCACTGTGCTGACTCACCCTGTCTCCTGGAATCCCCGAGCCCCTGTCACTCAAACTCCAGACAAGGAATACACAACCTAGTAGAGGCAGGCTTGGATAGTTAGACAAGAAAATACCTACTTTCTAAAAGTGGTATTTTCAAACACAGAATGTTAAAACCCTCTTCACTAAAAGATGCATTTCGTCATTCTGAGTTCAGGCATACTAAACTCGAATTCTTACCTAGTTCCCTGAGTCAGTTAGGATTATAAGATGTAATAATCAAACTTCCCATTCTGGCCTATGGGGAACAGTTAGCCTTGCAATAGTGAAAAACGAAAATGGCTGTAATTCACTATTAGGACATGCCACACACATCAGGGTGTGTCCTACCTTTGACCTACAATGCACACTGCCCTTGGGCCTACCATAGGGGTGTCTGATATGAAGAAAAGGGAGGGTTTGGGAACTGGCAAGTGGGTACACTTGCCCAGTCAGCATGGCAGTACCAGACTGCACACAGCCTCTGCAATGGAAGACCTGAGACACATTTTACGAGACTGCTTCTGTGGGTGGCACAACCAGTGCTGCAAGCCCACCAGCAGCATTTGGATTTACAAGCCCTGGACACACTCAGTGCACTGTACTAGGGTCTGACAAGTAAACCAAATCAGCCAATCCTAGAGTCACTAATCCATACATCAATTTACCATAGGGAGAGCATATGCACTTTGGCACTGATCATCAGTGGTAAAGTGCCTAGAGTCATAAAACAGCCAACAACAGGTCAGTAAAGATATAGGAGGAAGACAAAAAGTTCAGGGATGACCCTGCAAAAAGGGCCAAGTCCAACACAACCCCCTTCCAGCCAAAACACAGGGTTGACCAATCACTACCTTGATGGGCTTCCCTGCTTTGGGCGATAGAACCTGGACCTAGCCCGCAACTACAGGGGCATACTCCAGTTCTACTCCAATCTGAACCTATTGGAATCCCTCTGTCCATAAACTCAGGGCCCCCCAAGCTAATCCATGGGGAACTCTTATCCTCACCTGTGGACGCCACCTGTGCAGCATCTAAACTTAACTTGCTCACAGGTGTGTCCCAAAGACAGCAAGCCACAGCTTCCACTGACAGTAGTTAAATGTCGTATGTTAAATGTCGTATACTTGTAAAGGGCACAGCTGCCCCAGCAAAGGGGCGTCCCGGCGCTGTATACCGCTGGGGAACCCATAATGGCTTTCCCTGTGAGATGGTCCCTCCTGGGCATCTCCAAGGTGAGACAAGCATCCCCGGCGCTGATGGGGCCGTTAGTGGAGATTAAGCCAGCTATTGCCCAGAGTTGCTGAGTGGGACCCATGGTTGGAGTAGGCACCGAGGCGAGAATTATCGAGTCCACTGGCCATGGCCCAAGACCCTGCCGCGTCGGGAATCGAACCCTGGTCTCGAGCCGACCTCTGCTTCCGGGTCTGCCGCCTCTAACCAGTGAGCCACACCACTCCAGAGCCAGGCCTTATGCCTCTCAAGGCTCTCAATCCTCTGTGACGTCGGAGAGCGGGGGCAGTAGCCCCAGGTGCATGGCACCCTTTGTCCACTCTCACTGACCCACCAGCCCCAGGTCTTTACCCGGCGGCTGGACCAGAGGCTGGTCAGAAAACTTATAGGAGGAAGGCAAAACGTTCAGGGATGACCATGCAAAAAGGGCCAAGTCCAACAGAACCCTTGGGGCAAACTAGTGCTCCATAAGACATTGAGAAAGCTTACAAGTGGCATATTTTCTCTTATGCAGTCCTAGAGTTGAGCTTTGATGTATTGATCTTCATTGTCTTGAGAGGTTGGCAAAGTAACCAATGTAAAATCCGAACCATTAATTCATATTGTCTTAAAGTAAATGTCTTCCTGTATCTATATATTAGTATCTGAACTGATATATTATACATTGGATGCCATTTTTAAATTGATCATAGGTGCTCATTAACCTTAATATGCCTGCTGAGTTTCATAATTCTAAAAGACCCAGAAGATCTTTGAATTCACTGTTATATATTTGTACATTTCTTGTATCTTTTAGGACATGTAGCCTCACACTGAAAGTTAGAACATAATGAAGTTGGCAGTGTATTAATTCATGTACTGTATCTAAGCCCCTGATTATGAAAGTGGTTGGTTGGGCCACCAATCGCTATAGCGACTATCAGGAGACTATTGGCATGGGAGGGGGAGACAGAGACTCTATAGTTCCTCCTGAGTGAGGCCTTGATTCAGCTTGATTCATGGTGATAAATGTATGATGTACAATGAAAATGATTAGCTTCTTTGCAAATGTATCTGCTAAATCAATAAACATATGTGAGTGACACAGACATTCCTGCAATGTTTGTAAAATGGATCAGGACAGCGGTTTTAGTGCTGCCTTATTGCAGGATAGTTGCTTGCGGATGAAAGCTGCTCACTAGCAGTGCTCTGTCACAAAAACAGTATCTAGTGTTCAGGAAACTCTAGGAGTCCAACATAGGAATGGCATGCTGGACATTGCACCTCCTGCTATATCAGGATGAACACACTGATGGGCTTTGGGGTTTACATGTCAGGCTGGAATGAAGAAAGTTTGCATGTATGCCCTTCACACAGTCCAGTATTTACCATTATCATAGTCTGACACACCCTCAAAGAGCTTGACACAAACCGACTAACCCAACCTCTCAACCACACACATCATGAACCCTGAGTCAAGTCAAGTCAAGTCAGAGAATTTATATAGCGCACTACATACCCAGAGGGTCCCAAGGCGCTTAGAAAGGAGAGGAGGATTATTTGTCAAATATCCACGTTTTAAGTTGCTTTCTGAATGCTAGGTGGTTCTGGGTAAGGCGAAGGTAAGCGGGGAGTGAGTTCCAAGTTTTAGCGGCCAGGTATGAGAAGGATCTGCCTCCCATGGTGGTCTTGTTGATGCGAGGTACAGTGGCGAGGGCTTGGCTGGAAGAACGTAGTTGGCGGGACGGGGTGTAGAAGGACAGTCGTGAGTTGAGGCATTCTGGTCCGATGTCGTAGAGTGATTTGTGTGCATGGGTTAGCAGTCGGAAAGTAATCCTCTTATTGACGGGTAGCCAGTGGAGGTCTTTAAGGTGACCGGAGATGTGTTCGTTGCGTGGGATGTCTAATATGATCCTGGCTGAGGCGTTTTGGATTCGTTGGAGTTTCTTCTGGAGTTTAGCGGTAGTGCCTGCGTAGAGTGTGTTTCCGTAGTCCAGTCGGCTCGTGACCAGAGCATGGGTGACCGTTTTCCTTGTTTCGGTGGGGATCCAGCGAAATGTTTTTCTAAGCATGCGAAGAATGTTGAAGCAGGAAGAGGATACGGCGCTGACTTGTTTATTCATTGAGAGTGAGGAGTCAAGGATGATGCCCAAGTTTCGTGCGTGGTCTGACGGGATGGGTGCCTTTCCGAGGGCTTCCGGCCACCATGAGTCGTCCCATGCAGAGGGGGAAGTACCTAAGATGAGGACTTCTGTTTTGTCTGAGTTCAGTTTCAGACGGCTTTGTTTCATCCATTCGGCGACTTCTTTCATTCCTTCGTGTAGGTTAGTTTTGGCGGTGCTGGGGTCATTGGTGAGAGAGAGGATAAGTTGGGTGTCATCCGCATAGGAGATGATGTTGAGGTTGTGTTGGCGTGCGATGGTCGCGAGGGGGCTCATGTATACGTTGAAGAGGGTGGGGCTGAGTGAGGAACCTTGAGGTACTCCACAGATGACTTCGGTGGCTTCGGACTTGAATGGTGGGAGGCGGACTTTCTGAGTTCTTCCTGTGAGGAATGAGGTGATCCATTCCAGTGCTTTTCCTTGGATTCCGATGTTATTGAGGCGTTGTAAAAGGGTGCTGTGGCAGACTGTGTCGAATGCTGCCGAGAGGTCGAGGAGGATTAGGGCGACTGTGTCTCCATTGTCCAGTAAAGATCGAATGTCGTCTGTTGCTGCGATGAGGGCGGTCTCAGTGCTGTGTTTTGCTCGGAAGCCAGATTGTGAGGAGTCGAGGGATTTATTGGCCTCGAGGAAGGCGGCGAGCTGGTAGTTGACAGCTTTCTCGATGACTTTGGCCGGGAATGGAAGTAGCGAGATGGGGCGGTAATTTTTGAGTTCGGTGGGGTCCGCTGTGGGTTTCTTCAGGAGGGCGGTGAGTTCAGCGTGTTTCCAGTCTTCCGGGAATGTGGCGGAGTTGAAGGAGCTGTTGATGACGTCTCGGAGGTGCGGTGCTATGATGGAGTCTGCTTTGTTGAAGATGTGGTGAGGACATGGATCTGTGGGGGATCCTGAGTGGATGGAATTCATCAGGCGGATTGTGTCCTCAGTGGAGATTGGGTTCCAGTCGTTAAGGGTGTTCACGGGGGGAGAATGTTCAGCAGATGGTTGGGTGGGTTGGTCTCCGGGATGGTTGTCGAAGCTGTTGTGGATGTCTGCAATCTTGTTGTGGAAGAAAGAGGCTAGGGAGTCGCAGAGGGCTTGAGAGGGGGTGATGTCGTTGGAGTTGGCCGAGGGATTGGCAAATTCCTTGACGATGTTGAAAAGTTCCTTGCTGTTGTGGGAGTTGTTGTCTAGTCGATCCTTGAATGCTGTTTTCTTGGCCTTTCGGATTAGTTGGTGGTGGGTGCGGGTGGCGTTTTTGAAGGCGTCCTTGGTGCTAGTAGTTGGGTCTTTTTTCCAGGCCTTTTCGAGGGAGCGGCAGAGTTTCTTGGACTTCTTAAGGTCATCGTTAAACCATGAGGCCTTTTTGTTGGCAGGTTTGTTTTGACGTTTCTTCAGTGGTGCTAAGGTGTCGGCGGTGTTGGATAACCATAGGGTGAGGTTGGCGGCGGCTTCGTTTGCGTTAGAAGAGTGGGCTGGGGTGTTTAGAAGGAGCGATGCGGAGATCTGGTCCGTGGTGATTTTGTTCCAGTTTCTTTGCAGAGTTGGTTGGAGGAGGTTGGTGGGTTTTGGTTTGTTGTAGGTGAAGTGAACGCAACTGTGGTCAGTCCAGAGGAGCTCCGTGGTGTGGCTGAAGGAGACATGATTGCTGGAGGTGAAGATGGGGTCGAGTGTGTGACCTGCGATGTGGGTGGGGGATGTGACTAGTTGGTTAAGTCCGAGGTTGGCGAGATTGTCCAAGAGGGTGGTGGTGTTGCGGTCGTTGATCTTTTCAAGGTGAAAATTGAGGTCTCCCAGAAGGATGTAGTCTTTGGAGGGGAGCGCGTGTGGAGTGATGAAGTCCGTGATGTCTTCGCTGAATTTTGCGCGGGGTCCTGGTGGTCTGTAGAGGAGGGTGCCTCTGAGTGTGGTCTTGGGGTCGATGTGGATCTGGAAGTGAAGGTGTTCTGAGTTGGTGAGATTGGCGTCAGAGCTGGTTGAGATGCGGATTGACTTCTTATGGACGATAGCGATTCCTCCTCCTGTGCCGATACGGTCCTTGCGTATGATCTTATAATCTTCTGGGATGGCAATGGTGATGTCTGGGGCGGAAGAGGCGTTCATCCAAGTTTCTGTTAGGAAGGCGACGTCCGGAGAGATGGTGTCTAGTAGATTCCATAGTTCAATGGCGTGTCTGTGGACTGATCGGGTGTTGAGAAGGATGCATTGTAGGTGGTTGGGGTCAGGGGTCTGTGTTGTGGTCGTAGCGGAGAGGTTGTCGGTGCCGATGAATTTGCAGGAGTAGCAGGAGAAAGGTCCATGGGTGTGTCCGGGAGCGGCTTGGACGCAGTTGGGGGCGCGACCGGGGTTAAGGGCTAGGAGGGTGGCGGCATCGTAGGTAATGCGGGGGGGCTGGGCAGCGCGTGGGGCAGGGGGTCTGGCGCTGGGCGCGGTCCAGGCGCGGACGGGCGTAGACGGGCTTACCTTTGGCGCACCTTCGGCGCGGATTGGGCGCGAACGCTGCGCGTGGACGCTGCGCGCGGGAGCTACTGTCATATATGGATAGTGGGGGAGAGGGGCGAGGGCGTCTCAGCTGGGAGGCGGGGCGGGCTAGGTAGGAGCACAACAACAACAAAATGGAGGGCGCTTGGGGGAAATACAATTTACAGGTCGGAAAGTCGCGCTGGGAATCAGAGCAGTGCAGCAATCAAAGCGGAGCACAAAGCGCACGGCAGGCTATTGAAATGACACAGTTTAATAAGCGCTAATTAACGATACCACAGCCAAAGCGCACAGCAGGCAATTGAAATTGTACAGTTTTAAGCAAGACGCGCTAATTAACGATACCACAGCCAAAGCGCACAGCAGGCGATTGAAATGCCACAGATGCAAGCTGGAAGCGCTAATCAGCGATGCCACAGTCAAAGGGAGCGACCAGTGTCATGTGTGAAATTGATTTCACATATGATATGAAGTCATTAGCTGTATTGTTAAAAGTACAACGAGAAGTCACGGAATGCAGTGCACTGCTGGGTAATACTAAATGGACAATTCCAGGACAATTCCAGTATTACTGGAATTGACATGCACGGCATCAAAGTTCTGAGTAATAACCACACACACACTTGCTTACTCTGTCTTGACATTAATAACATCTTCAGAAGCACTTACCTTCCTTGACAGAAAAACTACTTCCTGCACCCATTAATGCCCTACCATCTCCTGTACTATCCTATAGAAAGCCATTTATCATCCTTACATTGTATCTCCCTTCTATTAATGTTTATCATCTTCCAACCTCTCAGTCAGAGACCCTCTATCTTCTACAACACTGGGTTCCTCCCACATCACTCTCTTATATTCTTTCACTCCCTCTGTGACTAGACTAAGCCTAACGTATTCTGGGATTGCCCTCATATTACTCCAGAGAACCAGAATAGTCAAGCAAGTGATAGATGACAGGGTCTGTTTTTCTCACCTTTGTACCACTCAAATTCAGCATATTTACTTGGTGGCCCATTCAGCCTACTCAAATGCATAACATCCTGAGTGGTATCTTGGTTGGCTTTCCAAGGGCCTGCCTATGTTAAACAGGATCACGTAAGAAGCCATCCCAGAGTCATTGACTGACTACATTAAAAATTATTTTCACATCAGCAGAAATCATCACAAGCCTGATTTAGATCTTGACAAGACTACCATCGTCCCAAGGTGGCAGCAGGTCCAATGTACTTCATCAAGCTGATCGGGGTCCGTCCAACTTATTTAAATGTTGAGGAATTAGACGAAAGGGTGCAGTGGTACTCTCTGCTGGCTAATAGTCGTCCACCACCGTCAGTCTAATGGGATTGCCACAAGCTGATTTAGATGTGCTGGTAGCGTCCTGTCTGCAGAGTCCTAACGGAGTGAGGTCCATGGTGGAGTGGAGTCTGTTAAGTTCAACTTAATTATGTGCCAATGCACATATGCGTCATGTGTGCATGAAAACCAAATGTAGGCAATCTGTTATGCCATTTTGCATTACATTTACATGCCATTTGAACAACATACACACACTATTGAATTAACACCCCCAAGCACCACAATAACAAACATTTTTTAAATTGTCAATGCCGATGTGTTCAATTTACCTTGATCAGTTGGAAAAGGAACATGACTGCATTAAACCTAAGAAAAATATTGCATGAAAGAGCAATGCAGAAGTACACGAGGCTACAGCAAATATCAGCACAAGATACATAGGACAATTGCACAAATAGTTTACCTTAAATCTCATGGACAACGGATTCATTTTGCGTTATAGTGGTGTTGGAGCAGCAAAGGAGGGACCTGGATAACGGGTTACAAGACGTAAACAGAAGAGGAAAACTGGAAAAGGTAAGTTTTTACCTCATTTCCTTTGTTTCTACCAACTTGAATTTGGAAGAAATAATACCACAGGTGCCTCTGCAGAAAGGCACATCATAATCAGTTCGGTGGAACTCTTGGCTGCTGTCCTGCGGCCAGACGCTGATGGCTGTGATGCCATCGATGCAGGAGGAGATTCCTGGCAGAGGCGGCGGGACTCTCGCAGTCTTTCGCCCATGTACCCACCCGCATCTGAATCAGCAAGCAGGGGGACCGCCAAGTCGGCGGCCGGGAAAACCATCAAAAAACAGCAGCAGCACAAGATCTAAATCAGACCCCATGTTAAAAGAAAAGTTTTAAAATTTTGTCCGATGATTTGAGGATTGCTTGAAAATGAGTGTCTGATGACATTATAAGATAGGATTGCCATTGATGATTTAAGGATGACTTGAACATGAGTATCTGATTATACTCCAAGCAAAAGCAAGCTAACGCTTTTCCTAATGAAAAGAGAAACATTTGATGATGAACTCAAAGACCATGCCCAATTTTGCAATCGGGTTCTATCCATTCAGCATGCCTGGATTTGTTGCTTTTTGGTTCACCCGATTTTGGACTTTTCACTAAGGGTGGGTGCCAAATTCCGTTCCGCTCGCGGAATTTGCGATATTTTGACAATTTTGCGTTCCGTGGAGAACGTGGAAATGCCAAACTTTCCACGATCTGATGCTTAGTAGATTTTTTTCATGTACACCCTTTGAAAATGCATTCTCCCGCGCGCGCTCGCTTTACCAGGATCCCTGTATTCGCCAACAAGTTTTCCGATCCGTTCGCATTCTCCACGAGATGATAGTAGCCGGTTGCGCTATCCCGCGAGAGTTCGCGATCGCAATCACGTCATTCGCCTCGCCATCAGACCGGGAGAGTCTGATATCGCGATCATGTCATTCTCCACCGTGAGAGAGCGCGTTTGACAAACATGTCACTTTACACAGCATTTGGACGCATCATCGACATGTGGCGGAAGTGTGGTGAAGCTCACGATCCCGAACAAGCAAAACTTTCAATCTGGAGAAGAATAATATCTCTAGCAGCTGTAAATGATAATTTGGAGGAAAAAACTCCTCAGATTGACAATTGGCTGTCCTTTTTTGGGCAAGGAGTCAATTTTTTAAAATAAAACTTTTTGGGGGGAGAGGGAGGAAGCGCCACAGAGTCTCTAACATCCTGTTCCTGACCAACAGGCTAATCCCAGTGCTTGTCTCCTGTTCATTCTGCGTTTGGATTTTGAGCTGGAAGGATCACTCTTTGTGTCTGCTGTATCATTATCATTGGATTTGAGGACTTTTGAATTTTATATTTTACAAGTAAGTTGGTGTTGTGTGTTTGATTGGGTTCCTGCAGTTGCTGCAACTACAATTTTGGTACTTATCATTCTTTTTTTTTATTGTTGTGGGTAGCCTGTAGGCCCAGAGCTAGTCATGGGTGGGTGCATGATGAAGCAATTGTTCCTTTGGTGTGTGTTGAATGTATTACAAACATCATTTAGGGCATGGATGGCATTGGATTGAGTTGCAAAATGTGTTTTTGGGGGGTATTTCCACTTTTGGGTGTGTGAAGACAGGCAGTGTGTTTTTTGAAATATGCCTGCATTGGCTGTCTTCAGTTTCTTGTAGTTGTGTGGGCCTGGCCATGTGGCTGGTGGCCATTTTGAAACCCAGTAGTGTGCTTTTGCCATAGGCCTGCAAGCGTGTGTGGCTGGGTCTGCCAACAGGCCTTTCATCCAGCAGGCTTAGAAGTAGCCAGAGGTGCATGAAACGAGTGTTTCTGTGTGTCATGTTGAATTTAAACATCATTTAGGGCATGGAATGCATTGGACTGAGTTGCAAAATGTGTTTTTGGGGGGTATTTCTATTTTTGGGTGTGTGAAAAATAAATGCCTTTGTTGCGTGTGTGTGGTGTGTTGGTGTGTGTGTTGCAGACCTTGTTCAGCCTTGTGGATTTTCGTTTTTGCATTTTATTAAATTAAAAAGGCAAAGCAGTGTGGTTTAGCATGCATCCTTCGCCTGGCTATTATAGGCCTTTTCTCAGTACATTGTTTCCCAGGCCTCCTGCTTGTTGCTTCTGATTTGTGTGAGTGTCCATGTGGCTGGTGGACATTTCTGGTGGGAGTTATTATTGTGCTGCTTTTGCCATATAGGCCTGCATGGTATTCCTTTGTAGCCTAGGCTTCTTTTTGTGGGCCTGGCCATGAGGCTGGTGGCCATTTTGAAGACATGCAGCGTGCTTTTTGCAATAGTACTGCATTGTCTGTCTTCTGTTTCTTGTAGTTGTGTGGGCCTGGCTATGTGGCTGGTGGCCATTTTGAAGCCCAGTAGTGTGCTTTTGCCATAGGCATGCAAGCTTGTGTGGCCTAGTCTGCCAACGGGCCTTTCATCCAGTAGGCTCAGAGGTACCCACATGTACATGAAACAAGTGTTTCTGTGTGTTCCGTTGAATTTAAACATAAGTTATGGCATGGATAGCATTGGATTGAGTAGCAAAATGTGTTTTTTGGGGGAATTTCTGTTTTTGAGTGTGCGTTAAATATATGCCTTTGCTGTGTGTGTGTGTGTGTGTGTGTGTGTGTGTGTAGGTGTGTGGTGTGTACCTTGCAGACCTTGTTTAACCCTGTGGATTTTAGTTTTTGAATTTTCTTGCATTAAAAAAGGCAAAGCAGTGTGGTTTAGCATGCATCCTTTGCGTGGCTATTATAGGCCTTTTGTCAGTACATTGTTTCCCAGGCCTCTTGCGTGTTGCTTGTGATTTGTGTGAGTGTCCATGTGGCTGGTGGCCAATTCTGTTGGAGTTATTAGTGTGCTGCTTTTGATATATAGGCCTCTGTGGTATTCCTTTGTGGCCTAGGCTTTGTGGTGTGTTGGTATGTACCTTCCAGACCTTGTTTAGCCCTGTTGAATTTCGTTTTTGCATTTTCTTGCTTTAAAAAAAGCAAAGCAGTGTGGTTTAGCATGCATCCTTTTCCTGACTATTATAGGCCTCTTTTCAGTACATTGTTTCTCAGGCCTCCTGCTAGTTGCTTGTGATTTTTGAGTGTCCATGTGGCTGGCGGCCATTTCGGGTGGGAGTTATTAGTGTGCTGCTTTTGACACAAAGGCCTGCATGGTTTTCCTCTTGGCTTACTGCTTCCATCCATCCCCTTTGCCAGGAGCAGCACCCTGAATGATGTGATGATCACATAATTTAATACCAAACAGGGTCCACTTCCATTAAATTTGTATTTTGGTAGTTGTTCTTATTCTTTCTTATCCTTCCTGAAAGTGTAGTGTACACTGTATACCATGAAAGCCCTTGTTGAGAAAGTCTCAAAAATGGCTACATTATATCTTTTATTTGTCTGTTTGTACTAGTAGTAATTGAACCACAACAACAAATGCAACATTTCACTGATGTTCTTCTCCTGGCTTCTTTGCTTTTAGGTGCACAAAAAGACAGAGGAGGAGGTATCATCATCACCCGTTGTACTGCCAGACAGAAGTCCTGCTGCGCACCACGTCACGTCCATGTGTGACGACAGAGATCTCTGCAACTTGTGGACCTGCGTCCAGCTGACATCTGAAGTATATGGGCCCAGAGAAAGGTGATAGGTCCTCCAGTACCAAGAAAGTTGTCAGTGAGAAGTAGAAGGAACAGAAAAGGGAAGTGGCACTTACCACGACTGGTGTGCCACCCAATGTGTTTATTGGGACAAAAATGTTTTACGCCTGCAGCAGTGTTGTCTGGTGTCCAAGCTGGGAGCAGTACCTCCACACCAAAAGCGCCAACCCCACTAACCTAGGCCCAAGACCATGAGTGTCGCAGAAGAAGCCAGTCTACTAACGAGCAATGATGTTGAAATGCCATTATCGCAAAGTAGTACACAATCAACGCAGGCAGAAAGTTCGGAAACTCAGCAGATAAGTGTGCAGCAGCAGGCGCAGCCGCAAGAACAACAGCAGCCACAAGAACAGCAACAGCCACAAGAACAGCAGCAGCCACAACAACAGCCCACAATAGTAGTTGTTCCATCTGAAGTAGGGGCATTTAAGGAAATCGAGCTTCCTGCAGATAAAGCGGAGCAAGCCACTGTTTCATAAGAACATTTGTCTTCCAGACCCCCAGCAAGGAAAAGGAGGGTTAGTCCATCATCTTCTTCTTCAAGCCCCGCTCTGTTGATCGAGATGCCACTTGAAAGCCACCAGCTCAGTCTGAGAGTGATGCACGCCACAGGAACAGGCTGGTGAAAAGGAAGGTTCCAGAAAGCCTTAGAGTTATGGAGGTTGATGTACAAGAGGGGGATGATGATGATGACAAGCCAGTCATCACGAACATCACTCCCGGCCCAAAGGAGATTGAAACCAACATTATTACCCTATCCAAAATGGCTGCGAGGGATGTGGAACAGATACCACCAACACAGGTAACACCACCACGACCTCCAGCTTCCATATTTGCATTAGCAAAAGCCTGGCAGGGACCTATATCCAGCTCATCGACCACCTCAGTAGGTAGTGGTAGTGTAGCTGCACAGAGTCACATTCCCCACCCTCCAGTTCATCTGGTATTGAAAGTGGCACATCCAGCAGCACCAGAAAGTTCTCCTCCCTAGTTTGGGACGTCTTTCGGTTAGCAGTAATGAGGAGAATATTGGTATTTGCTCAATTTGTTGACATGCTGTTAGGCTGGATAAGCTTGGTACAAACTATGGTACCGGAGGCCAAACAAGTCATCTCAAAATACACCACAATATCATGTGGGAGGCTCACCTACTTCGCTTAGAAAAAAGCACAACTCAACCCGCTGTTGTTGGGCATGAAGATTGAGGGGAAGATATTATTGCGGTGGAAGGTGAACAAGGAAATTCTAGCCCTGTACCCAGCAGTGTAGTGGTACCACCTACATCCTCAGCAACATCTCAGTGGCACCGCAGTAAGAGCCATACTCAGAGTCAGACTGAGACACCAAGGCAAGCGAGTAATGCAATGAAACAAAGTGCGTCCTTGAGCCTAACTTGGTTCAAGAAAACAACTGCACCTCAAAGGAAATTAATCCAGTCTACCAATGAGAGCATGCTTAGGTCGGAGGGGCAGTACCAACACAACCACCCAACGGCACAGTTTTACAATGCAAATCTGGATAATATGTTAGCGCTGGACCTTCTCCCTTTTTCATTTGTGGAAGGGGTGGGTTTCCTTGAATTTGTGTCAGCCATCCGCCCTAAAAGGAAGGTTCACAACTGGTCCTATTTCGCCAGCATTGATGTTCCAGCACTACATCATGATGTGCTGGAATTAATTGGACAAGCTTTGCAGCAGAGTGCTGTTCAAAATATCCTCCTGACCACAAACATGTGGACCAGTTGCCAAGCTACTGATTACATGTGCATCACTGCACACTGGGTCTCATTTGTGGGGGTTAGAGATAAGCTATTTGAAGAAGGTGCTGTTGACACAGCTGAGATTTTGAATGCTACTCGGAAACATGCAACTGTGGCCATGTTCGCCAAAGAGAAATCTCATACTGCTGTAAACATTTTGGAAGAGTTTCACAGCAAGGTTTTTGAATGGCTGTGCCCAAGAGGGCTTAAGATTTGTTTTGTTTCCACAGATAATGGCAGTAATGTACTTCAGGCCATGGCGCTTGGTTCCTATTTCAGGGTCCCGTGTTTGACGCACTGCATTAACATTATAGTTCAAGACTTTCTGTAAAAAGAAGCCATAGTCATCAACTTACTGACCACCTGCCGAAGAATATGCACTCATTTCAGCCATTCTTTCAAAGCTCGGAATCAGCTGAGGATCATTCAACGTGACTATAGAATGCAAGTAAAAAGCACTCATCCTGGAGTTGACAACACGTTGGTACTCAAGTTATTACATGCTTGAATATCTGTTTGAGCAGTGCAGGCCAATCAATGAATATATCATGCAAAGAGGGGATGCTACTGTGAAAGGCATGACCCTTTAGATGGACGAATTGTGGCTTATTAAATGCCTGACTGAGATGCTTCTTCCTTTCGAGGTCTTCACACGTCAAGTCAGCAAGGAGGACTGGACTATGGGCCTAGCTATCCCATTGTTGCAAATGCTAGAGCAACAGCTGAAGGAAGTGTCTGAAGCGTACAAAGGTGTAGAGGAAAAAAGATGCATATGAGTTGGTGGAGAGCTTAGCCCATCGCTTAGCTGACAATACAAAATAAAGATTTTGTCACAAGAACATTACATTTGTGCCAAAATTCTAGATCCACTGTCAAAATCGGCACTGAAAAGTAAAACATGAATTCCTTTTTCAGAAATGGATGCTGCCCGGTACAAAACTTGGATAGCTAGGCAGCCAGTAAGTTGGAAAATGAATGGCTGCTAATTAAAAGCCTGCTAGATAAACCCACAACAAGTACTGCAGCAGGGCATCTAGCATCAAGTTTAATTTCGGAGCCTGAGGGCAGTGCGTTTGGCTCAGAACACTCATCAACACTATCAACAACAGCAGGAACCGGATCATTAGCCCCTGTAAAATGCTTAAAGGATTGGTATTTACAGCAAGGACTTGGTAGTTCTAGTACTGATGCTAAGACAAAAGTGCCCGAACAAAGTGTAGCACCCCTGAACATTGAGGGGATGGTCCAGGCCTATCTTGACGACCCAACAGAGGTGTACATTGATCAAAACCCATTGCGGTATTGGTACGGGAAAACGGGCCAATGTCCACTGCTCAGCAGGCTGGCCATAAACTGTCTGGCTTTCCCTGTTGCAAGTGTCTCTTCTGAACATGTTTTCAGTGCTGCTGGTTCCATTGTAACAGTGAGAAGGACCAGTCTCTCCCCCAAAAACGTGGAGAGGTTAACCATGATCAAAATGAATCAGCACTTTATACCACCAAATTACACAATACATGAATTAAGGGAGGAAGATGAGGACACCGGCTCAGGGAACGGAAATAGTGTTTTAGATGATGATTATCTACTTTTGGTTGAACCCCCAGAGTTAGAGGATGAGCTATACTTTCCTGACATATAGGCTTGCACTTCTTACTGCCTTCCTCCCTTATTTTGTTTTATTTGTGTGTCTGTCTTTCTGTTTAGAAACTTTGAAACACAACAAATCCATCACCACCGTCTCCTAGTCTTTTTATTGCCATATACGAGTTTTAGCTGTTTGCATTTCACAGTCCACTTTTCTGAATCCTGCTCCTTCATCCTCTTGAATCACCCTAAATCCATTGCCATTAAGCCAGATGATGATTGGATGATGCAAAATAGAAGAAAAAAGAAAATCTTTCCTCGTTGAGTCCCTCCAAAAGAAGTAGAACATGATGATGACTCCTATAGCTATCCTCCTTTCCGAGTCGAGAGAGACTGCTCATTGACTAAAGATAAGATGGAACAAGTAATGAATGATGCTATGCATTGGACGCTGTTTGAGTGATTTGTGTTGTTGTTTGTTGTGCATTAAGTTAATTCATTGTGTACTATATGTAATCTACACACTAAAAGTAACTCAAGGCAATTTTTCCCTTCTTGTATTTTTAACAACAAATTTGTACTTCTACTGCAGGCCGATACATTGCATTTTGAATATAGAAAGGGGACTTAATCTGTACACTGCACATTGAGTTGGACAACGCCATGATGATGATGATGGTGACAGAGACTGCCCCTTCACTTAAGATGAGAAGGAACAGGTGATGTATGGCATGCATTGGACACCGACTCTGAGTGATTGGTGTTTGTGTTGTTGTTATTTGTTGTGCGTGAAGTCAAAGTGTACTAATATTTAATCTAGACACTAACAGTGACTCAAGTCAATATTTCCACTCTTGGTGTTTAATAACCAAATTGTACTTCTACTGCAGGCTGATCCATTGCATTTTTGAATATGGAATCTAAACTCACTCGGTAAACTGCAGACTGAGTTGAACAACACCATCATGATGACCACAGTGACATAGTATCTTCGCAGTCACTCAGTAGGATCGGAGATGATCGATGGAATAAATCAGGGCATTTCATGAGTGGCAGAAAAGGTAAATAAGTCAAAAATAACCACAGCAGACCTAAATGTCTGTGTAATGGTGTAGTCAAGTATAGTGTGGTATGACTGAAGTGCATTGATTTAGTCACTTAAATTGTAAAATGCTATGTTGCTGGATATGTGCTTTGTTTTACTCTTTCAAAAATTGTACGCTAAATGGAGGATGTGCAAAGTGTGCCATCAGTGTGGGCCTGCTCTGTCCTGTTGGTGTTGTAGGTTAATGCTGGAAACAGACTAGAGAAGGCATGATACATCCATGCCACCTCTGAAAGTGTTCTTGTTCCACTACTTTTTTTTCGACCTGGTTTTTCAATATCCCTTTTGTTTTTCCATCTAAAATTACAGGCCTGCCCTTACCCTGTGCTATACTTGGAAAAACAATGCACACTTACCTTACCAATGAATCTACATCCGCCAGGCAGGCAGTGGCGTCACCTAAGATTGATGGACGGAGCATCCATGGAAAGGAGGACCGAGAGGAATGCTGAGATGCAACTCCCCATTTTGACCAGTATAACACAGTAACAGTATCAACTTTCATCATCTATTAAATAATTGTATTCATTTTTGTGTCTTCAATCATTACTACAGTATGTTGTTGTTATTATATTATGTTTGCTCTCTGCTTATAATTCATCCCTACAGATATTTTTTAATTTTCTTTGCTATCTTTAAAAGAAAGCCCGGTACAACAGAACAAAATTGGATGTAATCTGGATCTCCTTATCACCATCATGCATGCATTGGAGGAAGCTGCAGCTGCTGCCGCCTCCTCCTCCTCCTCTGCCAGAACCACCAGCCAACGTTATTCCCTTTGTATGGCCTCCAGCTTCCGGCACCGGGCCTTGGCTGCCAACTCCTTCCTTTCCGGTTTCCCTTTGGAAGGAATAGCTTTATCAAGAAGAAAAAACAAGACTATTGTAAAATATACTCTTAGCAAAGCAGTAAGACAAATTAATTCTATAGATAGTGGCACAGTAGCACTAGCAAGCACAGTACATACCGTTTGTGGTATGTATCTATCCTCCCATTTCCTTGGCCTTTAACATTTGTGGGAGTTTCAGGCATTCAACCACCCATGCATCTGATTCATGTATGCATCCCACGTATCCTTCTCTGCCAATCATAAATATTACTTCTCTCCCGTCCTTCTTCCTTCCACCCTTCTTTCACTTTTCGTTCAACCCATCCATCAAGGTCATCTGATCTGACTTTTAGTCTTCTCTATAAAACTTTTCACAGATGAGTTGAAGTCAGATAGAAGAGGCCATTGGTTACTCAACACTCCTGCCACTAATAATTTTACTAATATTAAGTAAGGGGTGTCTTCAACCATTCACAACAACTTCTTACTTAGTAAGTCTCAACAGTACAGTATACATTTCGCCCTTGCAGTGAGTGGAATGTCAATAAGTAAGGATTAGGAATAAAACTTACTACCACCCACCACTGCTGCTGGCTCACCCCCTGCAGCTCCTCCTACAACTGCTGCATCTTCTCCCTCACCGTCACCTTCGCCATTGGCCCCGGCACATGTGGTTGTTAGTACGCCTAGAAAAAACATTATACATTTTTTAGATGTCATATACCCCTCCCCCTATTTTTCACTAGCAAGATTGAAAAAAGAGTTAATACATACATACACAACACTCATCACTAGTACACAGCACACATCAAGTAGTAGGGTAGACACCAGAAGTGTTACATGGTCCCTAGGGTCATTCTAGTCTTTGCTCAGTTAGCCCGAGCCATGCAACCACTTTACTTTTGTGTCTTTTATTTTTGCGCACATTACCTCGCAACTTGTTGTGTAAGACACCTTTTAACCCACATGAGCTCATACTGCTACTGTCTAAGTGCTGTGCACAAGGTCAAACAAAAGAAGTCACTTGGTTATGGAGTTCTGGTGTTAGTCCATATTGCTTATCCATAAAAATTTTACACTTTTTGGCACAACTGAGAAATGCTTGCAATATACTAACGCGCACCATTTTTCTCATAACAGACGGAAGATTCCCTTCTACGGACCAGAGCTTTGCAGAGCGTATAATGTAACCAGTATAAGGTTATTCTAAGGTGAGGGGTCCCCAGAATTTCGCTCAGAGATCTTCATTCATAATTTTACATAAACTTAGGGGCATATTATCAAGGGGGTTTATCTCCACTTTTTTGGCTTTAAAAGCCAAGAAAGCGGAGATAAAATGATCTCCCTATTACCTAGCTGTCGCTAACTCCAGTTAGCGACAGCTAGTAGGAGATAGCGACCATCTTGGGCCCCACTTTGCATGTCAGTGATATTTATCACTAATGACATGCAAAGTGGGCGTGCCAAGATGTTAGCGACTGGAAACAGTCGCTAACATCGCTATCTCCTATTACCAACTTTTGGAGATATTCGCGCTAAGCGCGAATATCTCCAAAAGCTAACACCTGCCCTGAGCAGTTCTTAGCCATGTTATCCAATGGGAGGTGGATAACATGGCTAAGAGCATTAGCTCGGTAATGCATGAATATAGCTGACTTTTCAGCGATATTCATGCATTGCGGCCGATTTTTTTCGCATTTGCGATAAACCTTGGTAATGCCAAGGTTTATTTGAGATAAAAATCGCCGCAGCTCAGCGGTAAATATTTGTCTCTAACCAAGCAATAGCGATAATTATCGCTATTGCTTGGTAATATGCCCCTATATTCCTACCAAGGGGAGGGTAGTGCTTCCACCATTGTTCAGTTATCATGATTTCACATTTTGTCTTCGTTCTATGGACTTGTAGTTGTTGTAAGCTACTAGCAATCAGACACTACTATAACTAATTGGGCAGGGGATTGTGGTGGGTTCTAAATTGATTGAGGTGTGAGGAAGGTCCAATCCCTCATCACCAATGTCCTATTTTCTTGCGCAAAGTTCTGTATGTGCAGAATCCCTGCAACAGTAGTAGTATGACCTATCCTATCAAAAATAGTCAAATCTGGTTTGGGAATTCCATTTTTGGGAATTGTTTAAAAGCCTCAAGATTAAAAAGACTAGAAGTTGTAGAAGAGGACAACCCAAAGGACTGAACTCAATGGCTAGAGCTATTGGTGAAACTGAGTTTTATTTAAAACCTTTTAAATAACGAGTGGCCAACTGGGCAAAATTGCATTAAGAAACAGAAATAATAGTCCGGAAAAAATACGGTGCAGTAAAAGTTAGGGAATAATAATTATTAATATTTAAAACCGGAAGACTTACTAGGGCCGGCAGCAGATCCCTTGATAGAGGAGAGGTCCTGGTCCTCCTGTCCCTGGTGTTCTCCAACTGCTCCCGCCAACTTTGACTCTGTCTTCTTGCCACTGGATGCTGATCATGAAAGATATAAGAAAAAAAGAGACAAACATTGATCATTGGTGTGAAACAAATAGAATATTTTTAAAAAACAGCCAAAAAAACATTTATGTAAACAACAATTGCAATAAAATTGACCTATCTAATCTTGTCGTCTCGTAGTATTGGGAGGTTTGCAGACCGACTAGTTAATATTTATCAACACTAATCCAGTGTTCCATTCTGATTCCAGAATACTAACTAAGCCTAAATACCACCTGACCTAGCCCACCTACTCCAGGCGTGCCAATTGTTCATTAAGTCTGCATTTCCAGTTCTTTTAGTCCTCAAAAATGCATGAATGGAGGACACATGCCTACATTTTTGCATGTACCAAATTGTTGGTTGGTTGCTGCTGATGTTCTGCTAGTGCTAAGCCTATTACCACCCACTGAACAAACTACAAAAGGTTCTACTATGGACTCAGGTAAGCAACACTCAGCAGCACGTGACATAACAGGGGGTGCGTCACACAGCCGACTAAAAGTTACCAACTAATAAGTACCTAAACCTAAGTATCAATCCTCTACTATCTATTAGTGACAAGACAATGGAAGGACTAGAGTCTCTCTAGCATTACCTAACTTAAGTTCTCTAAAAGAAACTCTTACATAATCACGATAAGCGAGCGCAAAGTTGCAAACAAGTAGGATTAGTAGTGCAGAGCACCTGTGTCATAACAATCGCAGAAGACTTTTAAATGTAATTTACCTACAATGTGAGCAGCAGAATTCTAGCTGGTTGGAAAAAAATATATTTGAAATATATAACACAGAGCAGAAGAACAGACACAAAGTAGTAATAATTAAATAGCTATGCAGCAAGCCCCAGGGCCTCCTCTCCTAGCAGGTCCAGCAGGTCCTGCCCCCGGTCCAGAATATCGGACCACCGGTGCGTCAACTAGTCATGGGTGCGCCGGACACCAGAGCACCGAAACACTGCCCGGCACACCTTTCATCAATGCTCATGATGCTCCTGGAGCCCGTACCCGTGTTAAGAAGAGGTGCTGCCAGGGTTATGGGGAGGTGTCGATACACAAAAAAACCAAGTGCAGCCACCTCCGCCTCCTCAAATAAGGCCTGTGCCTGTACCCCTTGTGGGAGCCACCTTCCGCAAGTAAGGCGGTTGCGGCTCTGGCTACGACGAGCCCTATGGCCCTTTGCCATGGTTCTGGGTAGGCTGGGGGCGGAAAAGAAAAGGTAAAAATGAAAAATGTAAGTACAAGAAATGAAAAAAGCAGGCCCCAGAACCATAGCAATAGAGTGAAATACAAGATGGCCATGCCCATTACGACCGCATGGGCAAGTTGGCGCAATATTTCCCCCCCAGAGCATGCAAAAAGCGTTGCGAACACGCAATACGCATTCCCGAACAGGAAATTAAGCATGAGTGTAAAATCTGTTCCGCTCGCGGATTTTGCGGGTTTTCGGTAAATTCGCAATCCGCGAACTCTCGCGAATTTACCGAAAGTCCGCGAAATTAAAAAATTAGCAATTCTGCACAAGAAATCCACCAGCAAGTAGCATAAACCTTCTGAAAATGATGATTTTTATCAGAATAACTCCTCAGGTTGACATTTGCCTGCACTTTTTTTTTGCAAGGAGTCCATTTTTTGGGGAGGGGGGGGTGGGAGGAAGGAAGTGCCCCAAAGTCTCCAACTTCCTGTTCCTGTCCAGCAGGCTCCTCCCAGTGGTTTCTTCATGTGCTGGTCACTTTCAGTCGGATCTTGACCTGGAAGGATTACTATTTGTCGATGCTGCTGGATATTTGGATTTGAGGCCTTTTTGACTTTCTTTGGATCACTTTTGGATTATAAATTTCACAAGTAAGTTTGTTTGGGGCATTACAGTTGCTGCAACTACAATTTGGGAATTTTTGATGTTTGGGCTGTTGTTGGGGCCTTTTGAGCAGGGGTAGTGAGTGTTGCATGGGCCTAGTCTTTCTGTGGGGTGTCTTGAATTTAAACATCATGGATGGCATGGATGGCATGGGATTGTGCTGATTTTTCTGTGTTTTTCAATTTTTTGGGCTGTTGTTGTGGCCTTTTGACCAGGGGTAGTTATGTTATGTTATGTTATGTTATTTTTTTATTTAGTATAGCGCAACGGTTACTCAAAAAGAGAATCCCGGCGCTTTAGGTAAGGTGAAACTGGTTACAGAATAACACAACACAGATAAAAACAGATTAAAAGTCCACATAAGAAACAGGGCTACAGGCAGGCCTATTGAGAGAACAGCCAGGTTTTGAGGCCTTTCCTAAATTCAAGAAGACTGGTCGCCCCCCGCAAAGGGAGCGGTAAAGAATTCCACATCTGTGGGGCCAAAAGACTGAAGGAGCGGCCACCTAGGCGAGCCCTCTTCACACGCGGAACAGCTGCAAGAAGTAAAGATTCCGATCTCAACGCGCGAGTAGGGTGGTAGAAAGTGAGTCTCTTTCGAAGATGTTTGGCTCCCACCGCATGGAGAGCCTTATAGGCCAGGGTCAGCGCCTTAAAGGCAATCCGTTTGCGGATGGGTAGCTAGTGTAGCTTCACCAACAACCCAGAGGCGCTGGTGCGTCTACTTAGGCCAAAAATGGCCCTGGCCGCCGCGTTCTGTGCCACTTGAAGCCTCTGCAGCAAATACTCTGGTAGGCCCAGGTACAGACTGTTGGCATAATCCAGCCTGGAACCTATCAGGGCCTGCACCGTCAGCCTCTTGTGATCCTCGGACAAGAGAGGCAGAAACTTCCGCAACATTTTTAGCAAGCCAAAACAAGTACCAGTTACCCCCAGAATCTGGGCTTTCATCGTCAGCCCTTTGTCCATCTTAACCCCCAGGTTTTTAGCCATGGGAGAAGAGCCGGACGGAGGGAACATGTCGATGGGCCACCAGGCCTGCCAGCTGGGCTCCGAATCGCACCCGAAGAAGAGAACCTCCGATTTATCGGAATTGCACTTGAGGCTGTGCAGTTGGAACCATGCGAACACAGCCCCAAGGCAATTCTGGATCCTCTCCCCGTCAAAGTCAGCCCCCCTCTCACATGAGAAGAGGAGCTGAGTGTCGTCGGCATACGACACGATCCGGGCACCAAAAGACTCCGCCACCGCCGCCAAAGGGGTCATATAGATATTAAAAAGGGTCGGGCTCAAAATAGAGCCCTGAGGGACCCCGACTCCCAAAGGCGGCATTACAGCGGTGTCAGATGATGTCCCGATCGTTTGCCGGCGGCCGGCCAGGAAGGAAGAAAACCATTTGAGCACCGTCCCCCGCAGACCAATCTCAAAGAGTCTTGCGAGCAGGCCCTCATGGGGGACGGTGTCGAAGGCCGCCGACAGGTCCAACAACACCAGCATGACTTTGCCCCCGGAATCCAGCACCCCTTTGATGGTTTCCGAAACCTCAAGGAGCGCGGTCTCGGTGCTGCGGTTTGAGCGGAAGCCTGACTGGGAGTCGTGCAAGATCTCATGAGACTCCAAAAAGTTTGTGAGCACCGACTGAACGTGCTTTTCCAAGATTTTTACAAAAGCCGGCAGCAGCGAAATAGGCCTGTAATTAACAGGGGCTTTCGGATCAAGTCCCGGCTTTTTAAGCAACGGGATCACCATTGCCTGCTTCCAAGATGACGGCACCTCTCCCGAGCTCAACGAAAGGTTGAGAAGAGGGTGAGCCAACGGGTTAACCACCTCCGCCAATTTACCCAGAAGCTTAGCTGGGCAGGGGTCAAGCGGAGACCCAGATTTTAAATTGCCCATGAGCGCAAGGGAGGCGGAGGCTGGCAGAGATGGAAACTCTGCCAATATGGCGCCCTGCATGACTGAGGGGGGCATACCCTCCTCTGGCACCGGCCGCGTAACCAGTCCACTCGAAGGAAAGGAGGCCTGGATGAGTTTGATCTTGCCTGTAAAAAAGCACGCCAGATCTGCTGCCCAGGATTCTACAGGGCCCACCTCCAAAGCGGTGGTCCGGGGTGAGATGAATTCGCGAACGATCGTAAAAATCTCCTTGCTGGAGTTCGAAGCTGCTTCGATTCTCCCCGCGAAGTAGGCTTTCTTTTCGAGGCGGATGTCGCGGTGGTATGCTTTAACCGCAGCCTTGTAGGCAGACCTGTCCTTGCTGTCGTAATGTGCCCGCCAGGCCCTTTCGGCTACCTTGCACTGCTGCCGCGTAGCCCACAGAGCCGAGGTAAACCAAGGGGCAGAAACCCGCTTAGATGTTGGGCGGGGGGGCAGAGCAGGGGCCAGGTCGTTCAGCCTCTCCGTCAGCCACTTTTGCAGTGAGTGGTGTATGGGCCTAGTCTTTCTGTGGGGTGTCTCTCTTGAATTTAAACATCATGGAGGCCATGGATGGCATGGAATTGTGCTGATTTTTCTGTGTTTTTCGATTTTTTGGGGTGTTCATGGGGACAGGCCATGTGGGTGGGGGACATTTTGAGTGCTGGTACAGGCAGGCCTTGGCCATGTGCTGGGAGGCAAGTGGCCATTTTGAATGCAGGCAGTGTTCTTAGGCCTGCAACCATTTTGCCTAGCTTTCAACCATTATGCCCAGGGGTACTGCATGGTGCATGGGCCTAGTCTTTCTGTGGGGTGTCTTGAATTTAAACATCATGGATGGCATGGGATTGTGCTGATTTTTCTGTGTTTTTCGATTTTTTGGGCTGTTGTTGTGGCCTTTTGACCAGGGGTAGTGAGTGTTGCATGGGCCTAGTCTTTCTGTGGGGTGTCTTGAATTTAAACATCATGGAGTGCATGGATGGCATGGGATTGTGCTGATTTTTCTGTGTTTTTCAATTTTTTGGGCTGTTGTTGTGGCCTTTTGACCAGGGGTAGTGAGTGGTGTATGGGCCTAGTCTTTCTGTGGGGTGTCTCTCTTGAATTTAAACATCATGGAGGCCATGGATGGCATGGAATTGTGCTGATTTTTCTGTGTTTTTCGATTTTTGGGGTGTTCATGGGGACAGGCCATGTGGGAGGGGGACATTTTGAGTGCTGGTACAGGCAGGCCTTGGCCATGTGCTGGGAGGCAAGTGGCCATTTTGAATGCAGGCAGTGTTCTTAGGCCTGCAACCATTTTGCCTAGCTTTCAACCATTATGCCCAGGGGTAGTGAGTGGTGCATGGGCCTAGTCTTTCTGTGGGGTGTCTTGAATTTAAACATCATGGAGTGCATGGATGGCATGGGATTGTGCTGATTTGTCTGTGTTTTTCGATTTTTGGGCTGTTGTTGTGGCCTTTTGACCAGGGGTAGTGAGCGGTGTATGGGCCTAGTCTTTCTGTGGGGTGTCTCTCTTGAATTTAAACATCATGGAGGCCATGGATGGCATGCGATTGTGCTGATTTTTCTGTGTTTTTCGATTTTTTGGGGTGTTCATGGGGACAGGCCATGTGGTTGGGGGTCATTTTGAGTGCAGGTACAGGCAGGCCTTGGCCATGTGCTGGGAGGCAAGTGGCCATTGTGAATGCAGGCAGTGTTCTTAGGCCTGCAACCATTTTGCCTAGCTTTCAACCATTATGCCCAGGGGTAGTGAGTGGTGCATGGGCCTAGTCTTTCTGTGGGGTGTCTTGAATTTAAACATCATGGAGTGCATGTATGGCATGGGATTGTGCTGATTTTTCTGTGTTTTTTGATTTTCTGGGCTGTTGTTGTGGCTTTTTCACCAGGGGTAGTGAGTGGTGCATGGGCCTAGTCTTTCTGTGGGGTGTCTTGAATTTAAACATCATGGAGGGCTTGGATGGCATGGGATTGTGCTGATTTTTCTGTTTTTTTTCGATTTTTTGGGGTGTTCATGGGGACAGGCCATGTGGGTGGGGGGCATTTTGAGTGCTGGTACAGGCAGGCCTTGGCCATGTGCTGGGTGACAAGTGGCCATTTTGAATGCAGGCAGTGTTCTTAGGCCTGCAACCATTTTGCCTAGCTTTCAACCATTATGCCCAGGGGTAGTGAGTGGTGCATGGGTCTAGTCTTTCTGTGGGGTGTCTTGAATTTAAACATCATGGAGGCCATGGATGGCATGGGATTGTGCTGGTTTTTCTGTGTTTTTCGATTTTTTGGGCTGTTGTTGTGGCCTTTTCACCAGGGGTAGTTAGTGGTGCATGGGCCTTGTCTTTCTGTGGGGTGTCTTGAATTTAAACATCATGGAGGGCTTGGATGGCATGGGATTGTGCTGATTTTAATGTGGTTTTCAAGTTTTTGGGGTTTATAACTGAACGGATTTTCCTCTGTCTTCCATTGCTTTTAGGTGCACAAGACCCAAGAGAACCACCAGTGCCGGGAAGAAGTCCTGCAGCGGTGTGTGTGCAGCATAACGTCACGCGATGTCATGTCTGGCCACAGACAACTCTGCAACTCGTGCAACTGCGGCCTGCTGTTCTGACCTCTGAAGAAGATGGCCCCAAAAAAAGCTCCCCGTAGCTCCTCTAGCAAGAAAGTTGCCAGTAAGGAGCAGAAGAAGCAAGTCATCAAGGAGACTGGTGTGCCGGCCGCCACATTTTTTGGGAGTGAAAAAAAAAGTACGCCTGCAGCAGCAGCGGAATCTGCTGGGGACCAAGCTGGGAGCAGCACCCCCGCACCAATGGGCTCAGTGCCACTACCACCACGCCAACTTAAGTCCAAGCCCTTGAGTGCTGCAGAGGCACTTAGTCTAGTTGTTCAATCACCATCGACCAGTGATGTTGGCTCATCGCAAGAAAGTAGCAGCAATGTCCCTCAATCAACACAGGTTGTTGTAACTCATCTGACGAGCGTTGAACAACCACAGCCGCAACAACAACCACATGTGCAAGTACAAGCCTAAGTACATGTGGAAGGAGAGGCAGCGCAAGGAGATGCGCAAGCAGAGGTGCATGGAGGGTCACTAGTGCCCACAATAGTTGTTCCTCCCGAAGTAGGGGCACATCAGGAAATCGACAATCAAGCCGAGGTATCATTTGAGGAAGCCACTCCTCCTGATGATCATTCACTGTCTTCCACATCCCTAGCAAGGAAAAGATCAAGGGTGGTGTCTACATCTTCTTCAAGCCCCCTTCCTTCTGATGATATGGATCCAAATTGGGAACCACCACTGCCGTCTGAGAGTGAGGCACACCATGATCTGACAAAGGTAGCTAAGCGTAAAAGGAAGGTCCCCGAAACTCTCGTACTTATGGAGTGTGATGATGACGCTCAACAAGAAGAGGCTTATACTCCTGCTGATGAAGACTCTCACGACAACGACGCATTCATCATAAAGGTCACTGCAGCCCCAGCGGGCATGCAGCAAACAGACATTTTGACCCTAGCCCGAGAAGCTGCTGAGCGTGATGATGATGTTGTCGACAAGGAGGCAATGGAAACTGGTTAACTAGTACACCAACACCTACCGCTTCCATATTTCTTCCTCGCCAGAAGCGACCACCATCCACCTCGACCTCAATTAGTGGTGGTGAAAGTACACAATGTAGTAAAGTTCGGCAATCCACATCCTCTACTTCATCTGGCATTAGCAGCATGACCACCACCAGTAACGTCCGCAGTTTGGGACTTTTTTAGTGTTTTCCCAAAAAAAGGAAAACTTCGCCATTTGTAGCATTTGTAAGCATGCAGTTAGTTGTGGTAAGCTTGGTACCAACTATGGTACCGGAGGCCAGAGAGGTCATCTTGAGAGACAGCACACTATCCAATGGCATGCGCACCTAAAGGAGATCAAGGAAGCCGGAATTGAAAGTCAACAAACTGTATCCGTTGATGTTTCATCTGATGATGACAAAGAGGAAGAAGTGTCAAACACTTCACTTACACCCAGTACCCCTGTCAGCAGCACACCCCCGGTGCGCCACACTAAGAGTGTGGGAGAGAGTGAGACACCAATGCGAACAAGTTCAGCAGCGAGCTTAACTGGGTCGAAGAAGTCATCCTCATCCCGTAAAACGGTCCAGACCAACATTAGAACCATGTTGTTTTCAGAAGCGCCATATGATCGCAACCACCCACTGACGCGTCTGTATAACAGTAAGCTGGCTAAAATGCTAGCTCTGGACCTTCTCCCTTTTTCTTTTGTAGAAGGGGTTGGTTTTCTAGAATTAGTGGCAGCGCTCTGCCCTAAATGGAAGGTTCCTAGCCGATTCTATTTTGCCAGAGTTGCGGTTCCAGCACTACATGAAGAAGTGCTGGAGGTGATTGGGGCAGCTTTGCAGAAGAGTGCTGTTCACACTATACATCTGACAACAGACATGTGGACCAGTGCCGCAGGCGCTGATTACATTGCATCACTGCACACTGGGTCTCTTTTTCAGGTGTTAAAGCAAAGCTAAACGCAGATGTTGACCAGGACCAAGTTTTTAAAGCTGCTCGGAAACATGCAACACTAGCCATGTTTGGCTTGGAGAAACGTCATACAGCACAAAACATTTTGAATGAGTTTAACGCAAAGGTCTTTCACTGGCTGTCCCCAAAAAACCGCAAGATTGGTTATGTTTCCACGGATAATTGCGCCAATGTAGTTAAGGCCATGGAGCAGGGTGACTATTTCAGAGTGCCGTGTTTGGCGCACTGTATAAACCTGGTTGTTAAACAATTCTTGAGTGATGAAGACAGTCCAGAGTGCGAGTTAGTGGCCACCTGCCGAAGAATGTGCAACCATTTCAGCCATTCTTTTAAGGCCCGGAAGAAACTGAGGAGCCTGCTACATGAACGTCGAATGCCAGTGAAAGCACTCATCCAGGAGGTGCCAACATGTTAGAACTCAACCTTCTACATGCTTGAGCATCTGTATGAGCAGTATACAGTACTCGATCACTATTTCCAAACACTGGTTACAGCTCATAAGGACGTGAGGCTAGATGCGGCGCAATGGAACCTAGTTAAAAGCCTGACAGACATGCTTCGTCCTTTTGAGGTCTTCACGCGTGCAGTCAGCAAGGAGGACTGTAATTTGGGAAAAGCTATCCCATTGTTGAGCAAGCTGGAGCATAGACTGAAGGCGGTGTCTTCTACGTTTGAAAAAGATGAAAAAAAGCAAGAAGCTTTTGATTTGGCGGAGAAATTATTACAGCGCCTACTTTGCGATGAACGTCTTAAAATGATCCGATCAGAACAGCATTACATTTGTGCTACTATTCTGGATCCACGCTACAAAAAGGCGCTGGCAGACCGAGCATTCTTTCCTTTTGATGATGAAGATGTTACAAAGTACAAACGTTGGCTAGCCTTCTCAGCCATGAGGTTTGAAAGAGAACGGCAGGAAATTGAAGGAAAAGGCAGTACGTCAGCATCAGCAGGCCATCCCCAGTCAAAAGAATCCACTTCTGCTCCTGTGGCTGTGGCAGAAGTGACCTCTCAGCCGTTAAAGACACCGGCAACCGGATCATCTGCACCAGACACAACAGTAACATTGGGTAAAGATCGAGAAGAGGATTGGCTATCTGAGCTTGGGTTTGGTTCTATAAAGGTACCACTCCCAGCAAACAGTAAGCAAAGTGGAGGAACAATGGAGAACCTTGATTCGATGGTGCAGGACTATCTGAATGACTTAACAGAGGTCCATCTTAATGCTGACCTATTGGCGTATTGGTATGGAAAAAAGAATTGTGGGCACAGATCTACAACCTGGCTATAAACTACTTGTCTTGCCCACTCGCAAGCGTGTCTTCTGAACGTGTTTTCAGTGCTGCTGGTGGCATTGTAACTTCCAAACGGACCCGCCTCTCGCCCAAAAATGTGGAGAGGTTAACAATGATCAAGATGAATCAGCACCTCACACAACCAGATTACAAAGTACGAGAACACACGCCGGGTGAAGACGAGGAGGACAGCAACTTAGATGAGGGAATTTCTTCTCTGTTCGGTGACACTGACCTATTCCTGCCTAAATTCGCAGAGTATGAGGACGAACTCTTATTCTAATTCCACGACACCGAGCCCTGAAAATGAGCCAATGAATCAATACATTTCTTTTTCGGCCTTTTTGACTTTTATTCCTGTGTGTCTGTCTTTCTTTGTTTTGCACAGTTAATATAATTAAAACTTTAATCACCTAATCACAAAAATAAGCCCATCAGCAGAACTGTCTTCACTTGTTTGCTTATTGATTTGAAGGTGGCGCAGTCTGCATTCCTCAGGTTCACAAGTTCACAAGAACATGCTCCTCTATCCTCCTCCTTCAGAGTCCAGACTCCTATTTACCTCAAAGCAGAGGGCTGGATTATGCCCAATGAAGAAAGACTCTGCACTTGTGGAGGTGTTCTACTTCTTTGTGGGTGAGTTGGCGGTTCCTGGGGCCATTGCTGGGAAGCTCTAATACCGGATAAAAGTGGTTTGGACCAAATCGGAGGCAAATTTTTTTTTGCAATTTTGCTGACTAGCTTGCCTTTGAGGTGCTCTTTGGGGGAGTTCCGGGTGTTTGTGGGTGGGTTTTGGGTTCTGGGAGCACTGCTGGGACAGTCTAATTTTGATTGCATTTGCTTTTCAGGAAATCCGTGGTGGGAAACAGGAGTTATGACCTAGCTGCACAGCGCGTTTGGACTGAAGGCCGATAAATATTGTAAGTATGAGATTTTCCTTTTTGGCTGCTTGGGGGTGTTGTGCTTTTTTGCGGGTGGGTTGGCGGGTCTTGGGGCATTCCTGGGAAGGTCTAATACCGGATAGGAGTGGTTTGGACAAAATCCATGAGGAAAAAGTTTTTGCTATTTCAGACATTTCGCTCAATGTAGCGTTTTCGGGGGGTTGTTTGGGGGGCTTCCTGGTGTTTGTGGGTGGGTTTCAGGGTCTGGGAGCACTGCTGGCTATTGATACCTTTGATTGCAAGAGGTTTGAAGCAAATCTATGGTGGCAGAGGGGAGTCAGGCCCTAGCTGCAGAGCGCGCGCGGAGTGATTTTGGAAATTGCCATGAAAATGACTAAGTCCCCATTTTTGTACTTTTGCTTTTTGGCTGTTTGGAGGTCTTCTACTAGTTTTTGCCTGGGTTGACGGCTCTGGGGCCATTGCTGGGAAGCTCTAATACCTGATAAAAGTGGTTTGGACCAAATCGGAGGCGAATTTCTTTTTGCGATTTTACTGACTTGCTTGCCTTTAAGGTGCTCTTTGGGGGGTTCCGGGTGTTTGTGGGTGGGTTTTGGGGTCTGGGAGCACTGCTGGGACAGTCTAATTTTGATTCCATTTGCTTTTCAGGAAATCCGTGGTGGGAAACGGGAGTTATGACCTAGCTGCACAGCGCATTTGGACCAAAGGCCGACAAATATTGAAAGTATGAGATTTTCCTTTTTGGCTGTTTGGAGGTGTTGTGCTTTTTTGTGGGTGGGTTGGCGGGTCTTGGGGCATTCCTGGGAAGGTCTAATACCAGATAGGAATGGTTTGGACAAAATCCATGACGAAAACGTTTTTGCTATTTCTGACATTTCGCTCAATGTAGCGTTTTCAGGGGCCTGTTTGGGGGGCTTCCTGGTGTTTGTGGGTGGATTTCAGGGTCTGGGAGCACTGCTGGCTATTGATACCTTTGATTGCAAGAGGTTTGAAGCAAATCCATGGTGGCAGAGGGGAGTTAGGGCCTAGCTGCAGAGCGCGCGCGAAGTGATTTTGGAAATTGCCATGAAAATGACTAAGTCCCCATTTTTGTACTTTTGCTTTTTGGCTGTTTGGGGGTCTTCTACTAGTTTTCGCCTGGGTTGATGGCTCTGGGGCCATTGCTGGGAAGCTCTAATACCAGATAAAAGTGGTTTGGACCAAATCGGAGGCAATTTTTTTGTGCGATTTTGCTGACTTGCCTGCCTTTGAGGTGCTCTTTAGGGGGGTTCTGGGTGTTTGAGGGTGGGTTTTGTGGTCTGGGAGCGCTGCTGGGACAGTCTAATTTTGATTGCATTTGCTTTTCAGGAAATCCGTGGTGGGAAACGGGAGTTATGTCTTAGCTGCACAGCGCGTTTGGACCGAAGGCCGATAAATATTGTAAGTATGAGATTTTCCTTTTTGGCTGTTTGGGGGTGTTGTGCTTTTTTGCGGGTGGGTTGGCGGGTCTTGGGGCATTCCTGGGAAGGTCTAATACCGGATAGGAGTGGTTTGGACAAAATCCATGAGGAAAAGCCTTTTGGCACTTTTTGTAACTTAGAGTTCGTTAGGGTTAGCCCTAGCAGCAGGATTGCATGTGTTTCGGGGTGTTCTAGATTTTTGCAACTGAGTTCTGGGGTCTTAGAGCACTCGCGGGAATGTGTAATGTTGGTTGCAAGTGATTTGAAGAAAATCCATGGTGGGAAAGGGGGGATTTGGCATAGTTAAAGAAAGCGTTTGCCACTATTCTTAACTTAGGGCTCGTTAGGGTTAGCAGTATTTGTATTGCATGTGTTTGGGTGGGGGGCTGTTTGTGGGGGGGTTTGCGAGTCTTGGAGCGATGCTGGGTATGGATACTTTTGCTTGCTTGCAAGTGGTTTGAATACAATCCACGGTGGGTAAGGGGGGATTTGGGCCTACTTTTACTTTCAAAGTACGTTTTGTCACCAGTTTTTTACTAGGCCTCGTTTTTTGAGATCTGATTGGGGGTCTTCTACATTTTTGCGACTGGCTTTAGTAAGGGTCTGGGTGGGAGCACTGCTGGGAAGGTCTAATTTTGTTCTAAAACACAGTTTACACTACACCTAGCTTGAGGGGAAAGATCAGCTAAATTAATTTGCCCATACTTATTTATCCTTCAAAAGGAGACTCAGACAGAGTACGCACTTTCAAAAATATTGTACTGTCTATTAGGAAACTCAAAGTGTGACTTGTTGCACTACACAGCGTGCATACCTTATATTTATTTATCAGTGGGGTTCTAATATATGACTTCCTGTTTTTCCATCAATAATTACAGGCCGGGTTTCAGTCTGTGCAATGGGAAGAAAAGGATGAAGTCAGGCGTCACATTAGCGAGCCGCAATTCAGCAGTGGACAGGGTGTCTTCTGGTCACCAACATTGATGGACGAAGCGTCAGCTGGAATGGAGGAGTGCCGCTAATAAGAGGAATTGTTTGATGCCTGCAGCTTACTTACCAAATTCAACAGGACAACTACAACAACATACAGATACAGTATCCATTCTTTGCAAATAATTTTTTAAGTAATGTTATTGCTGTGAACTTCTATGAGTGTGACTCTGTATTTCTTGGATTTCTCTCTGCTTCTAAATTGATCCCTACAGCCATTCTATAGGTTTTACTTCGGCTATTTTTTAAACCTAATTTAATGTAAGAAGTGTTTCTCTGAGTTCAGAGATAGGCAAGTGAAAACGCTGCAGCCCTGTACTGTCGCATTCTGTCATTCACGGTTGTCGAAAGTACTACTTACTTTTCAGTAACAATGCATGCAGTAGTGCATGCACTTCCTTTATGTCACTTAAAAGATTTATGGTTAGCTTTGTACCCAAAGATTTCTTTATCTTCCAATATTGTTTGTCCATGCTGTGCTTTTTTTTTCTTCTCTCAACAAAACCTACCCAAAAAGAAACCCCCATTCCCATCCATTTTCCAAACCCTAACCCTCTTCCCCCGGGCTGTGTGGTTTTGATTGATGTGTGACTAAATGACATCAATAATTCCACACACTTGCTGGGGAGGATAAGGTCATAGCAACAGGCTGGTGAAGGAATCCGAGGATATATTCTAGACTTACTCAGCTTCAGTACTAATTCTTGTAGTAGTAGCCAATGTCAAAGAAATTCAATGCAAGTACTAGTTATACTTTCAATACTTTACCATTTTTTAGGCTACATTGTGGCACTGTTGTAGTCTAGTGTACTGTCACCTGCTATATTCTCTATTGTACCATTGTAATGCTACAGTAAGGACAAACCAGGTTTCATTTTCTTTTTTTCCATAGTACTACTAAAGTCCTAGGACTCTTGAATTCACTTACTCTTTGAGAGGCACTTAGTGTTGAAAACATTTAGCCATTTACACTTATAGGAAGAAAATGACACAGACTTAAGTTTCAGGAAAACAAACTTACTGTTAAACCCCCACCCACCAGACTCAAAAGCAGTAAAAAACAAGTATGGTCAGATAAGGTTTCAAAAAGTATATTTTTGTAGCCCTAACAAAATAATCTCCCGCAAGATGTTATGTTATGTTATGTTAAAATAAGTTTATATAGCGCGCGGATACTCTAAAAGAGTGTCCCGGCGCTTTCCACGGGCGGCCCAGTGTGTAATAACATAACGAGAAAAACAGATACAAGAAAGAGAGAAAGACCTACCAAAGAGAAACTAGAGATTAAAAAGCCAAGTCTTCAGGCTCTTCCTAAACTGAAACAGATTAGGGGTGCTGCGTAGCGCCAGTGGTAGAGAATTCCACAACTGGGTTGCCTTGAAGCTGAAAGAACGGCCCCCAGTGCTGGCCTTCCTCACACGCGGAACCACTGCAGTAAAAAGAGATTCGGACCGCAGTGAGCGGGCTGGGCGGTAGAAGGCCAACCTGCGCCGTAAGTACCCGCAAGACCCTCCCTAACCCCAACGATTGCCCTTCAAAAGTCCCAAAAACAACCCAACTCCCAATTCCCACCCTCCAAAAGTCTCTAAAAAAGGGGCAAGGGACACTACGGCAAGGTGCTGTTGACTGTAGTGGCCAGGGCATCATACTCCTTGCGGAGGGTAGCATGGTCGAAGCGGAGGCCCTCCACCAAGTTCTTATAGGTTAGGACCTCCTGCTCCAGGTAGGACACTCTGAGGCTTAAGCGGCACTGGCGTGCCTTGCGACTCCTGTGGGGGGCAGCTGCTGTCTTTGCTGCTCGGCGGTGGCAGTTGGCTTTGGTAGCCCGGCTCCGTACCGCTGGAGCACTGCGCTGGCTGGCAGCCCGTGGGGGCACGGAGGAGGATGTAGCTGTCCCAGTGGATGTTGTACCAGTAGACTGCGTATCCTCCTCCTCCAGGGCCACCAGCCGCCGATATTCGGTGACAGTGGCATCCAGCCTCCGTTGCCGGGCCATTCGAGCCAGCTACCTTCTTGATGGTCTGTTTGATTTGGAAGGAGCAACTATATGAAGAAAGAAAGACATAGTCTGTAACCAATGCTCCTTAAGATTAACACAAAATGATTGAGCAGAAAGTTGTGTCACAGTACAAGTAGCAAATTGAAAGCACAGTACATAACTATTGAGGGCAGTATCTATCTAACCTCCCACTTCTTCATCCTTGCTCTAACATTAGTGGGAGTTTAAGTAACAAATTCTACGAGCACTATGGACTTCCATTACAGTCGACTATGACAGTACACCAGTCTTATTCTTCTTCTTCTCTCTATTTTAGGAAAATTGGTACGTTATATTATGCAAGCCGGCATAATGCCAGCACAGTGAACTTGCACCCGAGAAAAACAGAGGCACACCATGATGAGTGAGACAGACTTGCGTTACTGTACCTGTCCAGTACATGCAGGTGGTGAAGCTCTTACTTTTCTATTACGGGTGGCACTGAGAATACTCTGTTAAAAGGGCTACTGCTTAATTAATTTAGCTTTCAGCTTACAGTGCAAATGAGTACTAGAAAAGGAAAATGAAGAAGCTAAATAATCTGATTATCAATCACTTCACATGGGATGTATTTGATTACATATGGGATGCCTTTAGGTGCTTTGCTTATTATTGAGTGAACAGTGATACACCCACACATGAATGACGTACTACTACTAAACTAAAGTTATTAAGAGAGGATGGGAGTGTCCACCGTAATAACCGGATATATGCTGTGCTTGCAGTTGCAATACAAACTACTGCTACTATTCATGGTAGTATTTGGACAAAATTACAACTTCTTTTCCTTGCCTTTCCTACACTGGAACGGACATGCGGGTGCGGTGTTACATGCTCTTCAAAGTAACACTTAGTTCATCCAATGACCGTCAACTCTCTCTAGATACACATATGCTATCTAAGAGTCAGATAGTACCATGATCCAGGCATCCATCCATTCAAAGTATATGCACACATACAGTTTCTGTTTCACCCACCCAGGCTGTTCTCCTTCCACCCATCCTTGCTTCATCATTCACCCAGCCATGCACCATACCATATTCTTTCCTTCCCAGCCACCTCGGGGACCAAGCAAACACATATCATACTTCTTTGCCAGTCATCATTAAATTTCTCGTCCTTCCACACTTACTTACACCCTTCTTTCGCTTTTCGTTCATCCCATCCATCAAGTTCATCTCAGATCTGATTGGGATTCTTCTCGCCAAAAACTTCACAGCTAAGTCGAAGTACATTTAGAGGAGGCTACTACCTGGTTGATTTATAATACACCCGTGCAGAAAGCACACTCTGCAGTCTTCAATCTCAATAAGTAAGGAATATATAGCTTACCTCTGCCCGCCACCACCGTGTGAACCTTCACAGGCACATTGGTGTCGTCCGGCACTTGCACCGCATCCTCCCCAGAAGTGTTCCCCTCATCCACCACCACCACCTCCACGCTGGCCCCGCCACCAGATGTTCCACCTACAAAGTACATTTAAGAATGTTAGAATACACCACTCACTACTATATATTATTTGGTCTAGGAATAAAGAAATGTGAAAAAAACAGAAAAAATTGTAATAATTTGTGACTGTCTACTAAAGTAAAAATGTCCCTTTTTCCTGGGAAGGCTGTTGTCTTGCTGCACTTTTTGGCACAACTGATGAATGCTTGCTTTTTATTTTTAACACACACCACTTTCTCTCCTAACAAACAGAAGCTTGACTTCTAAGAACACCAGCAAGATCAAGTTCAAACCGGGTGAGAGCTCGGCTCGACCACAAGAAATGTGTTCGATTAATCGTCAGCACTAAGCACTTTTCCATTTTCAGTTAAACGTTTAGTTTTATGACAAACTTGATTTTAATAAATGTGTTAAATTTTAATAAAGCTTTTAAACTTAAATAGACTCTGTGGTTTTTGGTCCTCCAGACTAGAGTGGCTGAGCTAAATGTTTTGCAATTTTTGCAAGCATGCGTCCATGCCTCTGACATTTCTTGACTCTGACTCCGTACTCTTGTCCTGCATTGGATAATCAACATTGGGGATCAATCATCGGTGACTTTGGGAGCTAAATGACTCTGCCACACTATCTAGTCAGTAAAGAGATTGGGGGTTCAACTACAAAGTCTGTTATCACTGAGGTATGTGGAAAGTCTAACAGAGCCTATTATAATTGATAAGCTAAGCAATGCATTATTTAGTGTCCATAGTTCTGTTTGTGCAGATTTGTCCCTGTAACAGTAGTAGAATGGATTGTCCTCCTATCCAAACCAAAAGTAAAGTAGTATCTTATTCTTTCTTGGTGGTCATTCACCTTTTTATTGTTGGCAATTGTCAAAGCATAAACATGTAGAAGACTTGAAAAGACATTATGGACAATCCCAGAGGACTGCACTCAGTGCATAGATCTATTACTGACTAGAATGGCAGTCCAATGGAATTGCCAAATGTGCAATCTTACTTAGCTACACAGACAGACTAATAAGAATAATCTAGTAATACCACAGGGAGTCATAGTCGAGGCAGGATAAGAATTTAGATACAGTCTACAAGAAGATCAAATACGATTTAGAATAAATCGAATGAGGAACGCTAGGAAAAAATAGGTACTCTATATTAAAATGAAAACTTACTGGGGCCAGCAAAGAAGCCCTCGCCTGACCGATCCTGGCCTGCATCGAGTTCCACAGCAGCCTCCTCCTCTGTCCTCTTGCCCCTGGGGGGAGCTGATGTACAACATGAAAGAAAGAAAGACCAGAAAACATGGATGATATTTGTCAACCAAATCAAACATTTCAAAAGAACAATAACAAAATATTTTGCCGAAATAGCAAATAGACAACTATTCCACGGGATATATTGACCGATCTCATGTGCTCTACTACGTTATTAGTATTGCTTGATTTGCGGACCGTCGACTTGGAAAGCTCTTTTGCTCCATTGTTGCGTGACTTTTGTGACGCAGCAGCAGAACAAAAGAGGCGCCATGGTGCGGCGTATATTAACAACGTGAGGCATATGGGAGATGCATCACGTTGTAAAGCCCTGCGCCATCAGGGGGCGTTCCGGCGCAAGGGAAGGCGTTTCTGCGCAGGAACGCATCCTAAAAGTGGCTGAGGGAAATCTACAAGATTTCAATCAGTCACTTTGAGGACAATGATGCGTGACTCAAACCCTGCGCCTGCTTGAAGCAGACATACGGCTTGACACAGCATTGGGAGATAGTGCACCCCAGAGCATTGATGGAGCTGCGGCATCGTTGCGACGCAACTCCAGCAATGCGCTGCCTTTACAGCACAGATGCGTAACGCTTTGGTGACGATTTGGGCCCATGGTGCGCCGCATTGTAAATACGGTGCACCATGGGTGGTGGTGGAGTGGCGCACAATTACTGGCGCATCCCTGCTACTTTGCAGGGATGCGCCAGTAATTAAAAATCTGACTCTTAGGGCTCCATTAGGATGTCGGGCGGATCGCCACTGCCATGGTGGCGGTGGTGATCCGCCCAACAGAAATGACCCCCTGCCACCCTTTTCCCCCCGCCACCTTACAATGGCGGGGGGGACCACAACGTAGGGAAAGACCGCCCGCCACTTTTCCGCCCCGGTCGTATTGCGGCCGGGGCGCAAAATGATTAATATGGTGGCCGTGTCTATGAGACACCGCCAGCCATATTACAATGACACGAGTGCAATGCCTTTCCGCAGAGGCAATGCCGCCACGGAAAGGCAGGCGGTGTTCACTCTGTGGGCCCCCGGAGTGAAGGCCAAAGGGGGGTGGCACATGGGGGGGTACCATTGGTACCCCCCTGCATTTACGTAATCAAAGCGGTAGGCACCGCGCAGTGCCTGCCGCTTTGATTATGTAAATGCTGCAAAGCATTTTTAGTATTGTGGCGGGCGGAGCACAGAGCTCCGCCCGCCACAATACTATAAATACAGGATGTGGCCGCCACTGTGGCGGGCACATCCTAATGGTGTGTGCGGGACCCCCGCCCTTAGGGCGGGCGTTCCCGATTTGCCCGCCCGCCATCCTAATGGGGCCCTTAGTGTCTAGCATTACGCAGTTCTTTAAACTACACTCATACATAATTTCACAGGCCAATAAAATGAACACAAAATCAAAAACAAATAAGCATAGTAGCAACGCTACTGAGAAGGAGAGCAGTGCACCTGAAATGCACAGAAGATTTTGAAATATAATTTACCTACAATGTAATCAGCAGCATTAATGCTCTTGGTAAAAAACAAAAATTTGCAATATAATAACACACATAGCAGGAGAAAACAGAGTAGTAAAGAAATAGCTACTACTACTCACCAAGCCTGGGGATCTCAAGGCCAAGCAGGTCGAGCAGATCACGTTCCCTGTCCAGGAGAACCGTCCAACGGTGGGTAGCCTGGTTATCGGTGCGCCGGACCCGAGAGTGTTGGTACATGGCCCGGCACACCTTCTCCCACCTCTTCCGGTGCTCCTGGATCCCGTACCCGCCAGAGATCTTGCCGCCTGCCATGATGGTCCTGGGGAGGCGGCGCTGAACATAAAAAACGAGTGCGCCACCTCCTCTGCGCTGAAGATCTCCCGGGGTGTGACCTGCTCCCCCCTCAAACACCCGCATGGGAGCCAGGTACGGGGTGCGGGACCCTTCCCCTTCTCGGGATGCTTCCCGGCTCCTTTTACCATGGTCTGGGCAGAAAGGAAGCTAAATAATAAAGAAGAAAAAGAATAGGGAAGAAGAAAAGAAAAGAGTTTAAAAAAGTAGTTTAAAATTAACCAAAAGTAGCAGAAAACACAAAAATATAGAGCTAGAAAAATAGAGGGATAGATAATAAGTAAAATAGATAAAAAAAAGTTCAAACAAGCAAAGGAGGGCAGAGATTCAGAGAGGATACAAAAAGCATGCCCAGAACCATAGCAATGAATGAGAAACAAGATGGCCGCGCCCGTTCACGACCGCGTGGGTAAGTTTGCACGAGATTTTCCTCGCGATCACACGCGAAATTGTACTAGTGAGCCGCACACTTTGCGAGATTACACATCGCGCCCGGAAACGAAAATACGTCATGCAAACAAGATGGCGGCGCCCGTGAACGACCGTGAGGGTAACTTCGCAACGTTGCGCTACAAGCGGCTCGCTAAAACGCACAAAACCTTGCGAACTAACACGCCGCAAAAAAATTAATCGCAAATTCGCACAAATTCGCGGCTTCCGAATTCGATCTCGCGCAAGTTCGCGCCCCGCGAATCCCACGAAATTGCAGAAAAACGAGTTTTGCAAAACTGAAAGCACTCAGCAGGTGCAAAAGTTCAAACTCATCATTAGTAACCATTCCCTGTAGTGCTTCCTGACTGGGGCCCCTCCAGAGTTCAGTTGCTAGTTGCAACAATTCTATGACCCTGCTCTGACCCTCACAGCAGGCTCATAGAATAGCTACAAGTAGGCCACAGAGGTCCTGGAAAAAAATATTGCACTGCAACAGAAAGCAAATTACAGATAAGGAAGCAGGTGCCAGACTGGAATTTTAAAACAGTGACACATTAATAAATCAACCCCAAATTAATTCATGTCAGTTGAAGCAGGGCAGGTGTGCTTGCTTTTCCCCCCCATAATCTACAGTGATGATGAACCTGAGAGTGGCATTGATGTACCACAGGGTGGCATGGGGAAACAGAGGGTGGCAGTGGTGAAACAGAGGGTGCTGTGAACCTGTGATGATGAACCAGACGTAGAAACAACATAGTTGCGACCGTGGCAAGCCGACAAGTAAGTTCGCAATTGCAAACTGGTACAAAACCCTCGCCAACTGGCAGAAACCCTTGCGAACACCAAAAAAAAAAATGCAAATTCGCGAGAATTCGCGGATTTTGCTGATTGCGAGTTCGCAAATACGCAAATTCGCGAACGCGAGATTCGCACAATTCGGCCATGCTTACATGAAATACTTATCGCAAACGGACAGGAGCATTGCAATGCACGACCCGTAACAGTAAATAAATAAACATGGCAAGCGGGTGGAACAAGTGAAAACAAGATGGCCGCACCCATTAGCGACCGCATGGACAAGTTGCCGACACATTTCAAACGCAATCTCGCAAAAAACATCGTGAACAGGCGGGGTAAGCACTTCCGCGGCTTTGCGATATTTCCGTTTGTTTGCGGAGAATTTTGGTGCTTTCGCAGAGATTTTCATAACGCGATTACGCAAATTCCGTCCACCCCTAATAATTTTTTTCCCTCTGGCATAAACTCAGTAGGCAGAAAGGATGCCTATAAAATATATTTTCTTGGGAGGGTTTAAATGGGAGGGTGCACTAGTGGTGGGGAGCATAGGGAAAACATTTAAAAAATCATTTTGTCCTAATGTCTGTGAAGGAGTGCCTGTTATAAATAACAAAAGACAAGATTTATTGGGATACCAAAAGAGGAAATTGAAGAAGTATGAATAAGGAATGTCTGTTGATTCTTTGTTAGAATGTGAATGGGTTGCGGATTAAAAGAAGGCAGAAAATGATAGGGAAATATTTAAAAGACCAAAACGCCCAAATATTTATGCTTCACGAGACGCATCTTCTGAGACAAGAATGCAAGGAATTCTTCTCTAGACAAAGATGGATAGGAAAGTGGATATCAACTGACCAAGCTCATTTTGAGATCAAGCTAATTAGGTAAGAAGCAGATGAGGCTGGGCGTTGGAAAATAGCTGATATTAAAGTACCCCCTGTGACATATACATTAACGAGCTATTGTGGCCCTAATAAAGATGAAGTAATGAATATGTGATGTAACAACACAATCAAAATGATCGCGGTATGTTACATGCAAGTTTTTACAACGCAAGTTGTTACAACGACTTGTGCTGGAGGGCGCTGGACTTAAGAATAGTAAGATTTACTTTTCCAACACCCGTCTACGTACAGTAGGGAAAGTGTTGGAATAGTAAATCTTACTATTCCTTAGGTTATAGCGCCATCCAGCGCAAGTCGATGTAACGACTTGCGTTGTAACGGCTGCGTAATGTAAAGGATGTTTCTTGATGTAACACCTCTGACAAAGCTCTTCTCCTACTTGGTTGATTTGTAATCTCTCATTATTCTTGGTGGAGATGTTAATGTCCTATTGAAAAACAACATCATTAGGTCATCAACTAGGACTCAAATTACCTCCCCAAAGATGAGGCCATACATATTGGATATGATGGAGAATTTTGATCTAGGCAACGTTTTCCGTAGAGTGCAGGGTAAACGTTGGGGTTATTCCTTTCATAGTAAGAAGAACGGGCATTTTTCAAGAGTAGACTACCTGTTCATGGGCAAAAAAGATGTGGAGTTGGTAGTCGGGATGGATCATTTGCCTATACATCTTTCGGATCATGCAGCATTGTTATTAAAAATTGAGGGAAGAGAGATACATACAATCGGTAGGTGGGCAATGAACAGAAGGATTATGTCACAGCCCGAGATAATAGAGAAGGTGCGTTGCAATACTGAGGATTTTTTCTCTTGGAACCAGGGGTCCGCCCCCATGCACATGGTATGGGATACCTATAAGGCATGGTTAAGCGGTACTGTTAAAATGTGTACAGTAAACTGCGCCAGGGAAGAGAAAAAATACATAAAAGAAATAGAGGAGGAGATAGACAAAACTGAGAATCTCTTAAAAGATAACAAAGGCTTGGAAGGAGTAAGAAAAGAGTCTGCAGATAAGCTGGAACGTTTACGTTTGATGTTTAGAACTAAATTGGAGGAGAAAGAAATCCAACAGTAGGTGGTAAGCAGATCTAGGAATATTACACAAGGAGAATGCTGCGGGAAGCTTTTGGCTTGGAAAGCAAGGTTGGACAGAAATCAAAAATGTATAGGGAAGATTCTAGAAGAGGAGACTGGGCTCGAAGTGGAGGAGAGTGAAAAAATCAGAGCTACATTTACTACCTTCTTTTGCATTATTTGATCTCTATGCAGAGCCTTTTGCTCAAAGTTTGAGGTTAAAGGAAGAGATTAAATCTGACGACCTCATGGTTTATACCTCGGAAGTAGTATCCACCTTACCACATCTTATGGCAGAAGTGTGGGAATTTAGTAAACTGGCGGGGTATGCAGCGAACGAACAAAAAACAGAAGTAACCAAAATGTGGAAAAATAAAATGCGTGGAGGAATTAAGATATCTGGGGATTAAAATAATTAAAGACCTTTCCTAAGGTCTTTAACTATTTAATCCCCAGATAAATATTTTACTAAAAAGATGGCAGAACCTTCCATTTATGTTATGTTATGTTATGTTATGTTAAAGTGCATTTTTATAGCGCTCGGCTACTCTAAAAGAGTGTCCCGGCGCTTTCCACAGGCAGCTACAGTGTATAATCAACATAACAAGAAAAACAGAACCCAAAAGAGAAGGAAAAAAGCCCACCTAAACAGAATGATTAAAAAGCCAAGTCTTCAAATTCTTCCTGAATTGAAGCAAGTTGGGAGTTTACGGTCTATGGCCAGATTAATTTGGTGAAAATTTCCATCTTGTCAAAATTCACCTATCTCTTTGATAATATTCTGTTGCACTTTGAGAAGAATACACTCCTGAAGCTGCAGGGGAAGGTTTCTTCCTTTATATGGGGTAGCAGAGGAATAAGCCTCTCATGGAAAAGGCTGAGACGGAAAGCGAGAGTAGGAGGCATGGGTCTCCCGAACCTCCTGATTTATTGTTGGACGTTCCGACTTAAAAACAATAGAATGCTTCTACAATGACCCGATGAATCTCTAATAGGGGTTATGTTTAAAACCCTGCTGCTGAGATTATCTGAGGAGGGCTTCTCTTATAAGTATGGGTCTCCAAACTTTTTCAAAAAAGTCTAACTAAAATATCTACAGTCAGCGGCAAGAACATGGTATAGGATAAGATCGATTCTAGGTGTACCTTATTACCGCAGACTGTCTCCCATATGGGATTCTCCAGGTACTCCAGAATGTTTATTAGATAGCCAAGCAAAACCACTGAAACAGTCAGACGTTAGGCAGTGGGGTCAACTAGTAGATGATGGCCAAAAATTAACTTGGAGCTACTGGTATGACAAGACAAAAGGGGCAATATCTAGATTTTAAATCTACTAGATCAATGCTTGGCTCAAGAGTCAAAATGGGCCAGACAGGGACTCATAACAAATGGATCTGGAACTTCAGACCACAATGGTAAGGAAAAAAGAGGTGGCATTTTAGTATTAATTCCTTCTGGATGCAGAACTGGCAGAAAGTAAATCACCACATAGTGTATGGGATGGATGCCTGCCGGAAGTGGAGTTGGCAGATTTATGGCAAGCATCCTGTGCTGCACTTTGTTTGGTGGTTAAACCTGCTGCTTTAAAGAAAAACACTTGTTTACCCTGCATAGAATCTATTGGACTCTACAAAAAGCTGGGAAAGATAAAAGGAGACATAGAGTCAAAGTGCAAGCGATGACATGCACATGTTTGCCAACTGTTCAAAATTGGGAGAATTCTGGTCAGCAGTGGGCAAGACCATTTCGCGCTCGGTCGGTGTTAACATAGAGGTAAGCTTGGAGCTGATTATATTTGGGAAATCCCAGCAGGGTAAAGAAAAGCATGATCTGCAAGTAAACTGTCAATATTTGATTTCTTACTTAATAGTACGAGCGAGAAGAGAAATCTGTCAATTCCGATCCCCCTTCTTGGCAGAGTTGGAAGAACTCTGCTGGTTTTTTCAAGGAAATGGATAAAAATAGTCTAAGATTTTGGAATTTGCTAAAATACAGAATGACTTTTCTGTCCAATGATTACACCCTCTCAAGTCAGCAACTGGGAGGGCATTGCACAGTTCGAAACAACCCAGTAAATCTGATTGATCTGTAGCCGATGTTGGGCACTCACGCAGGGCGCATAGACCAGTGCTAATCAGTGGTGACATAACGAAAAAAAAAGGACACCATCAGAATGAAGATGAAGAAACGCAAGAATGAAAACAACTAGAGAGCACTCCTTCTCCTTTTATGCACAAGCATTAGAAAAAAACTCTATGTTTCTAACAGGTCTGTCCCAAGCGTGCTTCACTTTAGGAAAGAGATGAAACCACACCTTGATATATAACACAATATCACAATGAAGCCTTGCTTTAGCTAAAATTACTCATTTACCATTTCTTTGTCTTTGTCTTTGACAGAGCGCTCCGCTGCCTTATATATAAATACCACAGACATACATACATATATGGTAATTCATGCCACTACATGTTAGGTTAGGTGACTGCGTGTTATGTTTTGCCATTTAATGGCTTGCTAAGCTATGATGTGATCACGGCTGCCTCTCTCTCACTTTTGCCAACCTCTGAGATACCAGACAAGGAAGAAAAGCAGGTAATGTACATTTTTCATCTCTTTTGCATGCACCAAACATAATTACGTTTTGCTTTATTCCATGAATAGATTCTGATGGCACTTCTTGTAAATATTTTAGAAGAAGGGAAGACAAGACAATAACAGAAAAGTATTCATGTGTGCAGCAAAATAGCATTCTGACTCTAAGGTTTATAAGTTCAGTGCCACCTTGCAGCTAAACTTGTGTTAGGCAAAAAGCAAATCCTGAATGTCCCATAGGTTTAAAATGATCAACACAGCAAAAACATGTTGTGTTGCGTCAGCTTGTGTTAGGTGGCAGCCAATGCTGCCTCATGGCCCGGAGCACTAGCTGAGGGTCAGCCTTTCCAGCAGCAGCAAAAACCTCCCAGGCAAAGAGGACAGACAGCAGGACCAGCACAGGAAGCCCAGTAAAAGATTCTTTGGCCCATGAACCAGATGCGAGCACATAGATCACCATCATTATCAACACAAACGCGTGTTATGTTATTCAAGGTGATTTTAAATCACACAATGTTATTTCAGAACGCTTCTATGAGAAGGATGTAAGTGGTCCAAAGCTCGGCAGCTAGGCTGATATACATGCTCCCCAAAACGGAATCAGCCTCCTCTCAGTTGAGGGATCTGCACTGGTTGAGACGAGGATACAATTCAAGGCTCCGTGCTTTGTGCACAAAACCAGATCAAGAGCTGGCCCTTGCTATCTACGTAGTCTGGTGAGACTCCATCAACCGGCTCATGCCCAACGATCTAGTGATCTTGCACTGTGCACAGTTCTGAGAGTGAAACGGACCCATATGAGGGGGCGTTCTTCTGCCTATTTGGGCCCGACGCTCTGGAATGAATTGCAGCTTGCTTTGAGAAGGTGTTTTTTATTCTCTGCTTTTCAGAAACAGCCTCATTTATGAAAAGTGACACAAAAGGGGATGATGGACGGAGCGTTTGAGCAAATCAAACACTCACCCCCAGTCAACTGATCTGGGTTTAATCCATCTCCATTCTTTAGCTCACTCAGCCACCCCATTTCAGACATGGCCATATGCAAATCAGTCTGAGCCTGTGCCTCATGGGAACAGTCCAGCCCGAACTGCCAAGCCATGTCTTCCATGGACCGGAAACAAGCATCCTGGGTCCGGTTTCGGATTCATAATCCTCATCAGCCAGGCTATCTTGAATTCAGTGGCCAAGTGAGCAAGGGACTCATGTCTGAGCATACCCTGCCACACTTAGGGCGAACAAAGCGATACAAAGGGGGATGATGGACGGAGCGTTTGAGCAAATCAAACACTCACCCCCAGTCAACTGATCTGGATTTAATCCATCACCATTCTTTAGCCCACTCAGTCACCCCATTTCAGACATGGCCGTATGCAAATCAGTCTGACCCTGTGCCTCATGGGAACAGTCCAGCCCGAACTGCCAAGCCATGTCTTCCATGGACCGGAAACAAGCATCCTGGGACCGCTTTCGGATTCATAATCCTCATCAGCCAGGCTATCTTGAATCCAGTGGCCAAGTGAGCAAGGGACTCACGTCTGAGCATACCCTGCCACACTTAGGGCGAACAAAGCGAAACAAAAGGGGATGTTGGACGTAGCGTTTGAGCAAATCAAACACTCACCCCCAGTCAACTGATCTGGGTTTAATCCATCACCATTCTTTAGCCTACTCAGCCACCCTATTTCAGACATGGCAATATGCAAATCAGTCTGACCCTGTGCCTCATGGAAACAGTCCAGCCCGAACTGCCAAGCCATGTCTTCCATGGACCAGAAACAAGCATCCTGGGACCGGTTTCGGATTCATAATCCTCATCAGCCAGGCTATCTTGAATCCAGTGGCCAAGTGAGCAAGGGACTCACGTCTGAGCATACCCTGCCACACTTAGGGCAAACAAAGCGATTTAAAAGGGGATGATGGACGGAGCGTTTGAGCAAATCAAACACTCACCCCAGTCAACTGATCTGGGTTTAATCCATCACCATTCTTTAGCCCACTCAGCCACCCCATTTCAGACATGGCCAAATGCAAATCAGTCTGAACCTGTGCCTCATGGGAACAGTCCAGCCCGAACTGCCAAGCCATGTCTTCCATGGACCGGAAACAAGCATCCTGGGACTGGTTTCGGATTCATAATCCTCATCAGCCAGGCTATCTTGAATGCAGTGGCCAAGTGAGCAAGGGACTCACGTCTGAGCATACCCTGCCACACTTAGGGCGAACAAAGCGATACAAAACGGGATGATGGATGGAGCATTTGAGCAAATCAAACACTCACCCCCAGTCAACTGATCTGGGTTTATTCCATCACCATTCTTTAGCCCACTCAGCCACCCCATTTCAGACATGGCCAAATGCAAATCAGTCTGAACCTGTGCCTCATGGGAACAGTCCAGCCCGAACTGCCAAGCCATGTCTTCCATGGACCGGAAACAAGCATCCTGTGACCGGTTTCGGATTCATAATCCTCATCAGCCAGGCTATCTTGAATCCAGTGGCCAAGTGAGCTAGGGGCTCACGCCTGAGCATACCCTGCCACACTTAGGGCGAACAAAGCGAACAAAGCGATACATTCATGAAAAGTGACGCATAGCTGCGAGAAAACAGCGATGCGTCACTTTTCATTGTGCCCTCCTTGCCACACCTGTGATGCGCCATATTTACAGTAAGACACATCAGTATTTCTGACGTATCTGTAGGTGCAAAAATGACGCATTGCAAGAGTGTGTCTCAAACGTCTCGCAACTCCAGCAATGGGTCATTACACATGGGCAAGTCCCATGTTAAATGTGCCTGTGTCAGTCTTAAGCCTGCCATGAGGCAGGCGTAAGATATTAATGCATTTGTGTCCTAAAAGTGGCGTAGTGAAATCTCTTAGACTTCACTTCACTGGCAGCGCAAACGTGATGCAAGGGCCATAAATAAGTCCCCTCGTTGTTTTAGAGGCATATTCGGGCTGCACTCTATATGGCGTCAAGAACGGGGACCCCTTTGTTGGTAGCTGTTGTGGTATAAAGCTAAAATAATAATAATATGTTTTCAAGACTATTTTTCCCTCAGTAAGGTCAGTACATGTTCCCCAGGAAAGAAGGATAACTTGTAAAACTTTTACATGACATCTGAAATGGAAAATGCATGTTGACAGCGGAATTAGAAAGTGTCTTCATCCCCAAGATCATCGTTTTCAAGGCCAAAGTGAACCCTATTCTTTGTTATATAAAAAATAGAAATGATGAAAAGACTGTTTAAGATTAGAAACAAAATCCCGGAGCAGTAACATGACGTCATATGGGCAAAATAGCTCCCGAGGTGCAGACTGATGCAGACTCCTTCAAATATCCATTCATTCTACAGGTCCCCCCTCTGGAGGAACTATCGTCCATTAAAAGCAACTTATGGGCCGGCGTTTCCATGCAAGTAAGCCTCAAAGAAGTGACAGAGTGGAATCTATGAGATTTCACTGCGCCACTTCTAGGATGCAAATGTGTCAATATCCTAAGCGTCCTTCACAGCAGGCGTAATACTGACACAGGACCATTTGCATGGGCTTTACCCATGTGAAAGGACACATTGCTGGAGTTGCGTTACTTTTGTGACACACTCCAACAATGCATTACTTTTTCTCCTACAGATACGTCAGAAATACAGAGGTATCAAATGAAATATTAAGTGCACTGAGAAGTGACGCATCGCTGCTTTCAGGCAGTGATGCGTCACCCCTCATACATGAGGCCCGAACTCTACTGCTTATGAGGTTTGGATAAAGAACCTCATCTAATCTTCCTTTGTCACATCCTGCTTGGGAGTATTTACGAAGAGCTGAAACAAATATTCACTAAGCACAGCTTTAAAATAATCCTGACCTGCTAACTTTACCATTAGTTCATCCTCCTAATGAACTATGTATTAATACTGCAAGGTTCATGCTGCAGTACTTAGGCAACGATTATTTGTAAAACGAGTTGTGACAAAATGACTCAGTAAATTCACACTGGAAATGCTGAAATTTAAACACGTATCTACTGCATTTCCCGAAAACCCCAGAAGGAGTCCTTTTATCAACATATCTGTGCTCCAAAGTACATGATAAGGACATTGGCTGTGAACATTTCTTTTGAATAAAGCTTTGCACAATCCTTATCTAAGGAAGATACCTCAGTTTCCCAGAAATTACACAAGATATGTGAGTGGGAATGTGGCCACTCCTCTTCCTTCCACATCTCTGCCATTTCAGAGAGGGCTGAGAGAGTATAAAAGCTCCTGGATGTGGATAAAGAGATATCTGCTGGTTCTCCCTGTGTGACCAAGACTGCCAGTCTGAGAGAGGTCAGCTGTTGCTTCACCTGAGAGTGTCCAGAGACAGCCAGTCCACCCTCAGAGACCAACTCCTGCTTCATCCGAGAGTGCCCAGAGACAGCTAGGACCCCAGCCGGTGACCAAAGACTTTCAGGGTATTGTATTATATAGTCATTGCATTTATATAGCGCTTACTATCCCTGATGAGACGCTGATGTGCTTTACATGGGAAACATCCTTTACAACGCAACTTTTACTACGCAGTGCCTTCACGACACAACTTTTACAACGCAAACCATTACAACGCATTGCGCTAGGGGGCGCTCTAGGATAAGGAATAGGTTTAATTTACTGTCCAACACCTTCCCTACTATCCACGGGGACTGGAGTTAGAATAGTAAATTAAACTATTCACTATCCACGCCCCAAAGCACTATGCGTTGTAATGGTATGCGTTGTAAAAAACGCGTTGTAAAAGCATGCGATGTCAAAGCATGCGTTGTAATTTCATACATCCGCTTTACACCGAGCAGCATGATGCTCTGGAACCAAAGGCTAGTGGTTAATCAAGTGTTACTGGGTTTAATCTAGGGTGCTCAACCAACCATTCAATGCATTCTTTCCAGCTTCTTTGTGGTAAATTCAATTGATAGAAATCAATAGCTCTGTCCGCTCATTATTTGGAAGGGGCAGGCAGATGGTTGGGATGGGATAGTAGATGAGCTTGAGGTGATTAAGTATTGTCAGGTTTCAGGGGTGTGAGTTTCAAAGAAGGAGAGATTGTGTTCTTTAAGATTAGCTGTGGTCCATGTTTTGAAATACAATCATAGAGATTAGGCCTGTTTGGGAAAAAAAGGACAGGCTACATTTAGACGTTTCGAAAAGGTCTGTTTCTCTTGCCGGATTTAGAAATATAGAGGATGCTTTTTGAGTAAGCATGCAATTTGAAGATGAAAAACTATAAAAAGAAGTTGCATAATTTGCATATGAATAAGAGGAATTATTGGGTATTTTTGATGAACACTGGGATAACGTAAACAGTCTGTCCACTGTTAGGCTACCAGCAAGGTCCGATGATCAGCTACGGATTGGAAGCAAAATGTAATGGCCGAGCACCTATACCGGGATTTACCAGGAGCTTAGACTGTGCTTAAGGAAGAAGTAACCTCAAGATCATAGCAATGTGAGATAAATATTTAGGTAAACAATGCACACAGAAAGAAGGAGATTCTCCATATGCTGGAGTGGATGTGTTGTGAAGTTTGGCTCACAGTATTAATCATAAAGGCACAAGATCCTTTTTGGATTCCCCTGGTTGTGGTGTGGCACAAGATGAAGTGTACTGCCTGAATGGTTTGAGGGTGCAAAGCCAGACACTAAAGTGAAGAGGATGGTGAATGGGCTCCCTTTAGAAATTAAAGAAGAATTTCCCAGCAAGAGGGTGCTGATTAAACTTCCTGAAGCACTGCCTTTTGGTAGGTGGTGGGGGGTGAGACTGCTAGCTGTTTGTGAAGGTGAAGGAGACTCTGTGCGTGAGGCTCAGCCTTTTGTCTTTCCTGATCTCAGCCAAATAAAAAGTCCGACATCTCTTAGTGCATACTCTAGGACTCTGATAGTCATTATAATACAAAGCCTTTAGACCTGGTAGGAATGGACATTTACATTCTAGTACAGGTGAGGCGGCTTTGTCAGTCATAAATAAGGTTCAAGTTGTGCAACAAAGAGAAAAAACAAATACAGAGCATGTTATATTATATTGGTTTGTATAGCCCATTAATCATCAGAGAGAGTATCCAGGTGTTTGGGCAGGTGTGTAGGTGTGTTGTCCCCAATGTGCTTATGTGTTTAGCCTCTTGTGGAACTCAAGCAGTGAGGAGGAGACTGATGTATTGAGGCTGTTCGATGTCTTGGGTGCAAAGTAAGAGAATGAGCAACCTCAAGTTTTGTTTTTGAGGATGCAGAGACTGTTGGGAATGAGAGTGAGGCAGAGCGTAGGTGACCGGAGGGTTGGTCGAGGTGTATGCAGCTGTTCAGGAATTCTGGTCCTGTGCTGTGTAGACCTTTGAATTTGTGCACAAGAAGTTTGAATTGGCTCAACTCAGTGATTTTTCCTGAGGTGTGGTTTGATGTGGGTGCAGCTTGGGAGCTCAAGTATGAGTCCTGCAGTGGTGTTATGGATGGTCTGGAGTCGGTAGGAGTTGTTTTGAGAATTCAACATAGAGAGTGTTGCCATAGTCCAGCAAGCTAGTGATGAGTGCTTGCACGACGGTCCATCTGGTGTTTTGAGGCAACATTTGAAGATTTTTCACAGCACGCATAGGAAATGGAAGCAGGAGGTGCATTCTGTGTTGACATATTGAGCTTGTAGTCTAGGATAATCCCTCATTTCTTGCAGGGACTGTGGGTGTTGTTCCTAGCACTAACAGCCACCAGGTGGAGTCCCATGGGGAGGTCTTCTTGCCAAAGGCCAGCACTTCTGTCTTGTCAGAGTTGAGCTGCAAGCAGGTTTGGTTGTATCCAGTCTGTTCCCATGGTCATGCAGTTGGTGAAGTTGGTTCTGGTGGTGGTTGTTTTGTCTGTCATGGAGAGGATAAGTTGGGTGTCATTGGTGTGGGAGATGATGGTGATGTCCTGTGATCTGATGATGTTGGCCAGTAGTGTCATGTACATGTTGAAAAGGGTGGGGCTGAGGGAAAATCTCAGTGGGACTCAGCATATCAATTTTTTGGTCTCTGATGTGAAGTGTGGAAACCTGACCCTTTGGTTCTTCCAGTAAGGAAGAAACAGATCCATTTGAGAGTATTCCAATCTCGCGGAGTCTTCTGTTGAGGGTGTTATGGGAGACAGAGTCGTAGGCCAAAGAGTGGGAGAGCAGGATGTGGACTGCTGTTTCTCCTCAGTCCAGGATGATTTATATGTCGTTGGTGGTCCAATGTGTGCTGTTCCGTGCTGTGGTTCTTTCTGAATCTTTATTGAGTGTTGTCTACAAAAAGGTGACGTTTGAGGTGAGTTGTGAGTTGCTTGTTGGTGGCCTTCTTAATCACTTTGGCTTGGTAGGGAAGCAGGGAAATGGGTCGAAGTTGCTCAGTTGATTCCGGTTGACTGTGTGCTTCTTGAGGAGGAGGTTGATTCCTGCAAGTTCCCATTCATCGGGGAAAGTGGGGATTAGATGGAGATATTATTGATGTGGGTCAATGTTCCCAGTTTGTAGATGTGGTGGGGGCATGGGTCCATTGGGGCCAATGTGGGGATGGCATACACAATTTCTCCTGTGTTGTTTCTGGTGAGGGTTATCCATTAGATCAGGTAGCCATCTTGGGTGGTGGTGGGTAGGTTAGCAATGAGTTCACTGCAAAGTTGCTGTAGAGGTGTGCAAAGTTGCTAATGGTGTACAGTATGGCGTTAATAATGAGATGTTCCAAAGACATTAACCTATGAAATAAAACACTACAGACCTTCATCCTGCCTGGTGCAAAGGTTAACGGAGCAAAATGAGAAGAGTTAGTGAACAGGAGCGCCCAACAACTCATTGTGTTCTACTGTGCCATAGTCTGAGTACAAGTGGGTATCTCTGGTGAGCAAGGTATGGGGACTGCTTTAATGGCTTTGATTAATGCAATGTGACTGAAAAAAGTGAGGCTCGACAAGTGAACTGGGTTAGAAGGTATAATGTCACCCAGGAGGAAAGGCCGGAGGATACAAGGCATTAAGTGGGGCTGGTAGGGAACAGTGAAACTGTGCTAGCATGTGGGTGTCCCTGTGCTGAGCACAGATTCATCAAAATGCAGGTGGATAGCACGCCATGCCTTCTTTAAAGACAATACAAATGTAGAATTCTTTAACCATAATTGCAAGAACAGGATTCAGCACCCACCAGTCATCATAAGAGCTATTAGAACAATTGGAACAGTACCCTGACTCCATCAATGTTTTTGCTAAAAAGGGTTTCTTTATTCACAATCTTCTAATTCTTTTTTTAAACTTGTATTCTGTGAATTGCAATGTAGCCAATGCATTTCGCCCCTAAGCAGAGACTTCTTCAGGGCTTGTTGGTTAATTGCACTCTTGTAGACTGGAAATGTCAATAATCTTCGAGTCTCAACGTGATGGCCAATTAATGTGGTGAAATGGATAGCTCTACCAGAGCAACAGATCTATTCTTTCACTTGTGCAGGGAGCCAATTCTATTGCAGCACCTCAACTTGGCTCGTGAAATGTCAAGAAACAATCGATTGTAATGTCAACATCGCATTAAGGTTGCCCCAGTGTTGGTCTCAAGACCTGGGTGTATCAGAGCTCACATATGGCATAATGTGGCAGGAACCCGAATTCAAAGGGGAAAAAAGAAAACGATTAAGAAGATTGTAAAGAAAAAAGACTTTTCGTTTAGAAAAAGAGTTGATGGAGTCTGTACACTATGTCATTCAAATTGTTCTTATATCTCTTGTGGTGTCTGATGGGTGCAGAACAATTTTCTCGCAATTAATTCATGGCGTTTTGCTCCTGGTCTTCCAGAGAAGTGTGGCTCAATGGTTAGAGCGGCAGACCCTGATGCAGAGGTCTAGCCCGGGACCAGGGTTCAATTCCCCGCCTCGGCGGGTCTTGGACATAACATAACATTTTCGTACAAGCGCCTTGAGACCCTTGCGGGTGAGTAGTGCGCTATGCAAGTATCAATTTACATTTACATTTACATTTGCATCCCTGCACCACTCTCTTTGTACTTGGATAATCCACTAGTTGATCGTGATACGTGTGATTGTGGTTGCCTCAGTCTCTTATTGAAAATACTTTAACACTTTTTTTCAACTGCATTTCCCAAAGCCTATTATTGTAATTATTAAAAAACACATGTGGCAAATACTCCACCCGATTCCGACAAACGGGTTATGAGAGCCTATGTTGTTGTTATACCGTATGTGACGGTTTTCAAGTAGTCTACGGCCCTTATTACAAATTTAGGGCTTAAACAGAAGAAAGAATAATAGCCTACTGAAAACATCTTTTTAGAAAAATGTGTGTGACCAAACCTATAGTGAAGGGTTTTTAGAGAACCCGCGGAGGTCTTTGACCTGGCAAAAAGCCTTCTCTTGCTTTGGTAGTATTATTGCCTTGACATTCGTAATGTGCACGCCTTTCAGCAAATGAGCAAAGCTGGTCTAAAATCAATCTGTGACATTGGTTTTCCTCACCAATATTTCAGCTAGGGCAGTGCTTCAGATGTAGGCTGTGTAGATTCATATGATCCTTTATGGAGCCACTTTTTGTCAACCAAGAAATTCCTTTCCCACAGCTCTCCACTCTAGCCAGAGTCAATATCAGTGATGGTTTCATTTACACTCCCTGTGCCAATCTCCTGGAGCTCTTTCCTGTGGGGACACCAGAGAACGAGGGTGCTTAAGCCTGAGGTAACATGAAAGAGTTGGGGGACTTCTGGTTCCTTCGTAACACTTCAAGGACCCCTCTAGCAACTTCATGGAAGGTGAAAGAAAATGGACGCAAAAGAAACCCGGATATATTCTTTCTGAGGATTCAGCTGCGGTCCTTGCAGGTAACAGAGGTGAGGCCGCGTGAGGGGGGATTTGGAGGGAGGATGCAGAGGGAAAATACATTATTTATTCAATGTTTCCTCTGCATCGGCCCTCCAAATCCCCCCACCCGGCCCTCTGCTGTTACCTGCTCGGACTGAACCTGGGGGTATAGTGATTTTAGTAAATGTTTGCATCCAAGGAGCAACGGTGGGAGGTCGGTCTAATATTGAAGGCTGTCTGTTTTTCGTAAGAGTCTCTAAATTCACCTGAATGTCAAACCACTGCAACATTTCGTTTTTAAGTCATTTTCTTCCTACTGATGGCTCCACCCTGACATGCAGGGTGGACTGGCCTTTGATTGCACCGGGCATTACCCCGGTGGGTCGGATCCCTTGAAGACAATCTTGAAAGCCAGAGTCACTCTTGGTGCCGTTCTTACTTTCTGCAGCACCCCCGGGTTAACCACAGCAGGCTACAAGAGAGAGTGAATGAGCAGGAGGTAGAAAGAAAGTGACCGGAGAGGGGAAACAAAGAAGAGAGAGGGAAAAAGAGAGAATGGATGGATACAAGAGAGAAAGAATTAGCAGGAGGAATGGAGGGGGTAGACAGAAAGTCGCCAGAGAGGGGAAATAAAGAAGCGAGAAGAAAACAGAGAGAGTGGACGGATAAAAAAGAGATTGTGCAAGAAGACAAAGAGAGCGCGGCTAGTATGAGGCTGTTTGCCAGGCCTGCTTTGGTTCCCCCAGTCTGAACCTGCTGACCCACAGATCTCCTCCAAGAATACATCCCTAGTAAAGAGGAGGTAACTTGGTGAGATCCTAAGGTTGTAGTTTCTGGAGCCCAGGGACACAGATCCTAATCTCAACCTTTGTTAACAGACTGGAAAAAAGTTTGTTTCCTGCTTTATCATGATTTTATGGTGCGTAATAGGAAAATCCATGCCACCATTTACACATCCAGATGCTGTCTTCACCCCCTTGACACTTCCTGATTCTCATTTGGTGTAAATCATCCCTCCCCCTCCCCCCAAACACACACATGGCTGTGCTAGAGCTATCTCCTCATTTCTGAGACATTTGAGACTCAATAGAAATGTTCCCTGTACAGCCTCCACTGCTCCCTCCAGTTGGGCCAGCATTGCCCCTAAATCAATGAACAGGAAAAAAATGGGCTGCCGAGAAAAACGTCATTTACAAATATGTATCCAAATCTCTAGTGAAGGGTTTTTCGGGGACCTGTAATGCGTTTCCTCCAGGCAAAAGCCCTTCACCTGCTTGGCCGGGTCTTCTCATTGGTAATAAGCGCACATTTGTTTTAGCAAATGAACAAAGCAGAATTCAAAATGAATCGCTGAAATGAATGTCCTCATCATTATTTCAGCTATGCCAGAGCTTCAGATTTCGTGTGTGCAGATTAACACGATCCTTCATGAGGAGACAAGCTTGTGTCAATCACAAGTCGACTGTCATTTCATATTAACCAGATGCACTTTTTCACCATTACAGAACGGCCTGCGAGTCCAGCCGCTGCTTCACCTGAGATACCCTCACAGAGCCTAGCACCAGAGGCGGCTGACGTTAAGCGCTTACAGAAAGATCCACCATGACCACCGTCAACTTCTTCGCTGAGGAGGGCTGCCAGGGCCCATCTTCTGTGGATGTCACACAAGACCTCTCAGATTTGTCGTCAATTGGATTCCTGAATCGGGTCAAGTCCATGAAAGTGAGCGGCGACCCCTGCGTCGTCTTTACAGAGAAGGGCTTCAAGGGGGAGTTTGCGCTCTTCCGGGAGGGGGATCATGACGCTGTGGGAGGATTTTCCAGAAATATCTCCTCAGTGCGGGTGGTGCAGGGGGGGCTGGGAGATCCAGAAATCACCATCTATGAGAAAGCCAAGAGATCGGGAAAAAGCATCACCCTAAAATCGGCTACCCCACACCTGGCTGATTATGGAATGAATAACAAACTCTCTTGTCACCAAGTTAAGAAGGGAGCCTGGCGCATCTACCAGGAGGAAGACTACGAGGGCGCCTGCATCGTGGCGCTGGCTGATGACTACGTGGAGGACTATCGCAGCATCGGCTTTAACGACACAGCCAGCTCCCTGAAGCCCTACAAAAAGTGAGGAAAGTTTATCGAGATAAGAGTATCGAGGGCGTGCCCTGATTGGCCAGCTCCCTCGTGTCTGTCATTCACTCTGCTTCACACACCCCGCATGACAGGAGAGACATTAATCAGCATATCTCTTCCACTGATTCCAGAATTCTAATGTAGCTTTTTTCCCAATCTCGCTCTCTTCATCTATTTACCTGAACAGCTGTACAAGGCGTAAATGCCTCTGCTTCGCCTGTTTCAATCCTCTGCATGAAATAAAGCAGCATTCACAAAAATCTACCTCTGATGGTGTCTGTGTGGTCTGTAGGCCTGTCTCCTGCACTGCTGCCCTCTGCAGAAAGAGGTGTGTTTTAATGTACACTGAAACTGTGCTGTCTCTGTCTGGTGCCCCAGCCTACCTGACTGGGGGTGAAATGGGGAAGGCAGGCATCAAAACTTAGCTACAGCTGCGTCCTCCAAGGGAAGGTGCATTCTTAGCGCGGCCATTAGGGAGTTCCCCGAAAGAATACAACGACCACCACCAGCCTAATGTAGGTTGTAGTCCTTTCTGTGTTGTATGAGAGAGGTCTGTGGAATAATGATGGAGGGAGGTAGAATAGACACACACATCTACACTCCCACACACCCCCAACACACACACCTGCACACACACGCACACACACGCACGCACACACACGCACGCACACACACACACACATCCAAACCCAAACCTAACACAAATGCAAACACTTTATGAGTAACTCCCAAAGTTTATTTACGAGGTGACGACATGGCTGCAGTGCCCCCTTTTTCCTCCCTCCTCCTCCTTCCCTTCACATTTTGTCCAATCCCTCCAGCAGGCTCACTGAATGTGGTTGCATTACATCCACAGAACATCAACACACAAAGAACTAGTACATATGAGGTGCATACCTTTATTACCCGGACTGTCTAAGCCACACAAGCTCTTCACAATTCTTAAGACAAAGCCTTTGAATGTACTCGGTGCACATAGCTCCTGATCAGGACACACAGTCACCTCACACACCCCTTTCTATACACACCAAGCTCTCCCTTTTTAAGTAGAACTAAGGCCCACATTCTACCACTTCCAGGCTACACTCGCCTGATGGACTCATCACATCCAGCGCAGGTGTACAGAGCGCAGGACATGAGCCCTAAAGACATTGGGCATATTTACATGACAATAGCCCAGTGTGGTGCCACAAGCAATTTCACTGCCCTGATCTGCGTCATTTTCAAAACACAGGGATGCGCTGTATTACCAAGTATATGGCATATCCCTGTGCTCACCCCTGCACCGGCAATACAAAAGCTGCCTAGCACTAATGCGGGCACCCTTGCACCATGGCGAAAGAGTGCCTGCAATGCAGGGATGATTTTATTTGTGCAGGAAGGGACATTTACCTGCACAACAAAATAATTACTGGTGTTTTGCTCCTTCTATGTGTGCAGAAGAATGCAGCGCACGTAGAAAGAGCAAACAACAAGGAGAAATGAAGTATTTCTCTACTTTCGCCACTCCGCTTTGATTATGTAAATGCTGCAAAGCATTTTTAGTATTGTGGCGGGCGGAGAGCACAGAGCTCCGCCCGCCACAATACTATAAATACAGGATGTGGCCGCCACTGTGGCGGGCACATCCTAATGGTGTCCTAATGGTGTGTGCGGGACCCCCGCCCTTAGGGCGGGCGTTCCCGATTTGCCCGCCCGCCAACCTAATGGGGCCCTTAGTGTCTAGCATTACGCAGTTCTTTAAACTACACTCATACATAATTTCACAGGCCAATAAAATGAACACAAAATGAAAAACAAATAAGCATAGTAGCAACGCTACTGAGAAGGAGAGCAGTGCACCTGAAATGCACAGAAGATTCTGAAATATAATTTACCTACAATGTAATCAGCAGCATTAATGCTCTTGGTAAAAAACAAAAATTTGCAATATAATAACACACATAGCAGGAGAAAACAGAGTAGTAAAGAAATAGCTACTACTACTCACCAAGCCCGAGGATCTCAAGGCCAAGCAGGTCGAGCAGATCACGTTCCCTGTCCAGGAGAACCGTCCAACGGTGGGTAGCCTGGTTATCGGTGCGCCGGACCCGAGAGTGTTGGTACACGGCCCGGCACACCTTCTCCCACCACTTCCGGTGCTCCTGGATCCCGTACCCGCCAGAGATCTTGCCGTCTGCCATGATGGCCCTGGGGAGGCGGCGCTGAACATAAAAAACGAGTGCGCCACCTCCTCTGCGCTGAAGATCTCCCGGGGTGCGACCTGCTCCCCCCTCAAACACCCGCATGGGAGCCAGGTACGGGGTGCGGGACCCTTCCCCTTCTCGGGATGCTTCCCGGCTCCTTTTACCATGGTCTGGGCAGAAAGGAAGCTAAATAATAAAGAAGAAAAAGAATAGGGAAGAAGAAAAGAAAAGAGTTTAAAAAAGTAGTTTAAAATTAACCAAAAGTAGCAGAAAACACAAAAATATAGAGCTAAAAAAATAGAGGTATAGATAATAAGTAAAATAGATAAAAAAAAGTTCAAACAAGCAAAGGAGGGCAGAGATTTAGAGAGGATACAAAAAGCATGCCCAGAACCATAGCAATGAATGAGAAACAAGATGGCCGCGCCCGTTCACAACCGCGTGGGTAAGTATGCGCGAGATTTTCCTCGCGATCACACGCGAAATTGTACTAGTGAGCCGCACACTTTGCGAGATTACACATCGCGCCCTGAAACGAAAATACGTCATGCAAACAAGATGGCGGCGCCCGTGAACGACCGTGAGGGTAACTTCGCAACGTTGCGCTACAAGCGGCTCGCTAAAACGCACAAAACCTTGCGAACTAACACGCCGCAAAAAAATTAATCGCAAATTCACACGAATTTGCGGCTTCCGAATTCGATCTTGCGCAAGTTCGCGCCCCGCGAATCCCACGAAATTGCAGAAAAACGAGTTTTGCAAAACAGAAAGCACTCAGCAGGTGCAAAAGTTCAAACTCATCATTAGTAACCATTCCCTGTAGTGCTTCCTGACTGGGGCCCCTCCAGAGTTCAGTTGCTAGTTGCAACAATTCTATGACCCTGCTCTGACCCTCACAGCAGGCTCATAGAATAGCTACAAGTAGGCCACAGAGGTCCTGGAAAAAAAAATTGCACTGCAACAGAAAGCAAATTACAGATAAGGAAGCAGGTGCTAGACTGGAATTTTAAAACAGTGACACATTAATAAATCAACCCCAAATTAATTCATGTCAGTTGAAGCAGGGCAGGTGTGCTTGCTTTTCCCCCCCATAATCTACAGTGATGATGAACCTGAGGGTGGCATTGATGTACCACAGGGTGGCATGGGGAAACAGAGGGTGGCAGTGGTGAAACAGAGGGTGCTGTGAACCTGTGATGATGAACCAGACGTAGAAACAACATAGTTGCGACCGTGGCAAGCCGACAAGTAAGTTCGCAATTGCGAACTGGTACAAAACCCTCGCAAACTGGCAGAAACCCTTGCGAACACCAAAAAAAAAAAAACGCAAATTCGTGAGAATTCGCGGATTTTGCGGATTGCGAGTTCGCAAATACGCAAATTCGCGAACGCGAGATTCGCACAATTCGGCCATGCTTACATGAAATACTTATCGCAAACGGACAGGAGCATTGCAATGCACGACCCGTAACAGTAAATAAATGAGCATGGCAAGCGGGTGGAACAAGTGAAAACAAGATGGCCGCGCCCATTAGCGACCGCATGGACAAGTTGCCGACACATTTCAAACGCAATCTCGCAAAAAACATCGTGAATAGGCGGGGTAAGCAGTTCCGCGGCTTTGTGATATTTCCGTTTGTTTGCGGAGATTTTTAGTGCTTTCGCAGAGATTTTCATAACGCGATTACGCAAATTCCGTCAACCCCTAATAATTTTTTTCCCTCTGGCATAAACTCAGTAGGCAGAAAGGATGCCTATAAAATATATTTTCTTGGGAGGGTTTCCATGGGAGGGTGCACTAGTGGTGGGGAGCATAGGGAAAACATTTAAAAAATAATTTTGTCCTAATGTCTGTGAAGGAGTTCCTGTTATAAATAACAAAAGACAAGATTTATTAGGATACCAAAAGAGGAAATTGAAGAAGTATGAATAAGGAATGTCTGTTGATTCTTTGTTGGAATGTGAATTGGTTGCGGATTAAAAGAAGGCAGAGAATGATAGGGAAATATTTAAAAGACCAAAACGCCCAAATATTTATGCTTCACGAGACCCATCTTCTGAGACAAGAATGCAAGGAATTCTTCTCTAGACAAAGATGGATAGGAAAGTGGATATCAACTGACCAAGCTCATTTTGAGATCAAGCTAATTAGGTAAGAAGCAGATGAGGCTGGGCGTTGGAAAATAGCTGATATTAAAGTACCCCCTGTGACATATACATTAACGAGCTATTGTGGCCCTAATAAAGATGAAGTAATGAATATGTGATGTAACAACACAATCAAAATGATCGCGGTATGTTACATGCAAGTTTTTACAACGCAAGTTGTTACAACGACTTGCGCTGGAGGGCGCTGGACTTAAGAATAGTAAGATTTACTTTTCCAACACCCGTCTACGTACAGTAGGGAAAGTGTTGGAATAGTAAATCTTACTATTCCTTAGGATATAGCGCCATCCAGCGCAAGTCGATGTAACGACTTGCGTTGTAACGGCTGCGTAATGTAAAGGATGTTTCTTGATGTAACACCTCTGACAAAGCTCTTCTCCTACTTGGTTGATTTGTAATCTCTCATTATTCTTGGTGGAGATGTTAATGTCCTATTGAAAAACAACATCATTAGGTCATCAACTAGGCCTCAAATTACATCCCCAAAGATGAGGCCATACATATTGGATATGATGGAGAATTTTGATCTAGGCAACGTTTTCCGTAGAGTGCAGGGTAAACGTTGGGGTTATTCCTTTCATAGTAAGAAGAACGGGCATATTTCAAGAGTAGACTACCTGTTCATGGGCAAAAAAGATGTGGAGTTGGTAGTCGGGATGGATCATTTGCCTATACATCTTTCGGATCATGCAGCATTGTTATTAAAAATTGAGGGAAGAGAGATACATACAATCGGTAGGTGGGCAATAAACAGAAGGATTATGTCACAGCCCGAGATAATAGAGAAGGTGCGTTGCAATACTGAGGATTTTTTCTCTTGGAACCAGGGGTCAGCCCCCATGCACATGGTATGGGATACCTATAAGGCATGGTTAAGCGGTACTGTTAAAATGTGTACAGTAAACTGCGCTAGGGAAGAGAAAAAATACATAAAAGAAATAGAGGAGGAGATAGACAAAACTGAGAATCTCTTAAAAGATAACAAAGGCTTGGAAGGAGTAAGAAAAGAGTCTGCAGATAAGCTGGAACGTTTACGTTTGATGTTTAGAACTAAATTGGAGGAGAAAGAAATCCAACAGTAGGTGGTAAGCAGATCTAGGAATATTACACAAGGAGAATGCTGCGGGAAGCTTTTGGCTTGGAAAGCAAGGTTGGACAGAAATCAAAAATGTATAGGGAAGATTCTAGAAGAGGAGACTGGGCTCGAAGTGGAGGAGAGTGAAAAAATCAGAGCTACATTTACTACCTTCTTTTGCATTATTTGATCTCTATGCAGAGCATTTTGCTCAAAGTTTGAGGTTAAAGGAAGAGATTAAATCTGACGACCTCATGGTTTATACCTCGGAAGTAGTATCCACCTTACCACATCTTATGGCAGAAGTGTGGGAATTTAGTAAACTGGCGGGATATGCAGCGAACGAACAAAAAACAGAAGTAACCAAAATGTGGAAAAATAAAATGCGTGGAGGAATTAAGATATCTGGGGATTAAAATAATTAAAGACCTTTCCTAAGGTCTTTAACTATTTAATCCCCAGATAGATATTTTACTAAAAAGATGGCAGAACCTTCCATTTATGTTATGTTATGTTATGTTAAAGTGCATTTATATAGCGCTCGGCTACTCTAAAAGAGTGTCCCGGCGCTTTCCACAGGCAGCTACAGTGTATAATCAACATAACAAGAAAAACAGAACCCAAAAGAGAAGGAAAAAAGCCCACCTAAACAGAATGATTAAAAAGCCAAGTCTTCAAATTCTTCCTGAATTGAAGCAAGTTGGGAGTTTACGGTCTATGGCCAGATTAATTGGGTGAAAATTTCCATCTTGTCAAAATTCACCTATCTCTTTGATAATATTCTGTTGCACTTTGAGAAGAATACACTCCTGAAGCTGCAGGGGAAGGTTTCTTCCTTGATATGGGGTAGCAGAGCAATAAGCCTCTCATGGAAAAGGCTGAGACGGAAAGCGAGAGTAGGAGACATGGGTCTCCCGAACCTCCTGATTTATTGTTGGACGTTCAGACTTAAAAACAATAGAATGCTTCTACAATGACCCGATGAATCTCTAATAGGGGTTATGTTTAAAACCCTGCTGCTGAGATTATCTGAGGAGGGCTTCTCTTATAAGTATGGGTCTCCAAACTTTTTCAAAAAAGTCTAACTAAAATATCTACAGTCAGCGGCAAGAACGTGGTATGGGATAAGATCGATTCTAGGTGTACCTTATTACCGGAGACTGTCTCCCATATGGGATTCTCCAGGTACTCCAGAATGTTTATTAGATAGCCAAGCAAAACCACTGAAACAGTCAGACGTTAGGCAGTGGGGTCAACTAGTAGATGATGGCCAAAAATTAACTTGGAGCTACTGGTATGACAAGACAAAAGGGGCAATATCAAGAGTCAAAATGGGCCAGACAGGGACTCATAACAAATGGATCTGGAACTTCAGACCACAATGGTAAGGAAAAAAGAGGTGGCATTTTAGTATTAATTCCTTCTGAATGCAGAACTGGCAGAAAGTAAATCACCACATAGTGTATGGGATGGATGCCTGCCGGAAGTGGAGTTGGCAGATTTATGGCAAGCATCCTGTGCTGCACTTTGTTTGGTGGTTAAACCTGCTGCTTTAAAGAAAAACACTTGTTTACCCTGCATAGAATCTATTGGACTCTACAAAAAGCTGGGAAAGATAAATGGAGACATAGAGTCAAAGTGCAAGCGATGACATGCACATGTTTGCCAACTGTTCAAAATTGGGAGAATTCTGGTCAGCAGTGGGCAAGACCATTTCGCGCTCGGTCGGTGTTAACATAGAGGTAAGCTTGGAGCTGATTATATTTGGGAAATCCCAGCAGGTTAAAGAAAAGCATGATCTGCAAGTAAACCGTCAATATTTGATTTCTTACTTAATAGTACGAGCGAGAAGAGAAATCTGTCAATTCCGATCCCCCTTCTTGGCAGAGTTGGAAGAACTCTGCGGGTTTTTTCAAGGAAATGGACAAAAATAGTCTAAGATTTTGGAATTTGCTAAAATACAGAATGACTTTTCTGTCCAATGATTACACCCTCTCAAGTCAGCAACTGGGAGGGCATTGCACAGTTCGAAACAACCCAGTAAATCTGATTGATCTGTAGCCGATGTTGGGCACTCACGCAGGGCGCATAGACCAGTGCTAATCAGTGGTGACATAACGAAAAAAAAAGGACACCATCAGAATGAAGATGAAGAAACGCAAGAATGAAAACAACTAGAGAGCACTCCTTCTCCTTTTATGCACAAGCATTAGAAACAACTCTATGTTTCTAACAGGTCTGTCCCAAGCGTGCTTCACTTTAGGAAAGAGATGAAACCACACCTTGATATATAACACAATATCACAATGAAGCCTTGCTTTAGCTAAAATTACTCATTTACCATTTCTTTGTCTTTGTCTTTGACAGAGCGCTCCGCTGCCTTATATATAAATACCACAGACATACATACATATATGGTAATTCATGCCACTACATGTTAGGTTAGGTGACTGCGTGTTATGTTTTGCCATTTAATGGCTTGCTAAGCTATGATGTGATCACGGCTGCCTCTCTCTCACTTTTGCCAACCGCCGAGATACCAGACAAGGAAGAAAAGCAGGTAATGTACATTTTTCATCTCTTTTGCATGCACCAAACATAATTACGTTTTGCTTTATTCCATGAATAGATTCTGATGGCACTTCTTGTAAATATTTTAGAAGAAGGGAAGACAAGACAATAACAGAAAAGTATTCATGTGTGCAGCAAAATAGCATTCTGACTCTAAGGTTTATAAGTTCAGTGCCACCTTGCAGCTAAACTTGTGTTAGGCAAAAAGCAAATCCTGAATGTCCCATAGGTTTAAAATGATCAACACAGCAAAAACATGTTGTGTTGCGTCAGCTTGTGTTAGGTGGCAGCCAATGCTGCCTCATGGCCCGGAGCACTAGCTGAGGGTCAGCCTTTCCAGCAGCAGCAAAAACCTCCCAGGCAAAGAGGACAGACAGCAGGACCAGCACAGGAAGCCCAGTAAAAGATTCTCTGGCCCATGAACCAGATGCGAGCACATAGATCACCATCATTATCAACACAAACGAGTGTATTGTTATTCAAGGTGATTTTAAATCACACAATGTTATTTCAGAACGCTTCTATGAGAAGGATGTAAGTGGTCCAAAGCTCGGCAGCTAGGCTGATTTACATGCTCCCCAAAACGGAATCAGCCTCCTCTCAGTTGAGGGATCTGCACTGGTTGAGACGAGGATACAATTCAAGGCTCTATGCTTTGTGCACAAAACCAGATCAAGAGCTGGCCCTTGCTATCTACGTAGTCTGGTGAGACTCCATCAACCGGCTCATGCCCAATGATCTAGTGATCTTGCACTGTGCACAGTTCTGAGAGTGAAACGGACCCATATGAGGGGGCGTTCTTCTGCCTATTTGGGCCCCACGCTCTGGAATGAATTGCAGCTTGCTTTGAGAAGGTGTTTTTTATTCTCTGCTTTTCAGAAACAGCCTCATTTATGAAAAGTGACACAAAAGGGGATGATGGACGGAGCGTTTGAGCAAATCAAACACTCACCCCCAGTCAACTGATCTGGGTTTAATCCATCACCATTCTTTAGCCCACTCAGTCACCCCATTTCAGACATGGCCATATGCAAATCAGTCTGACCCTGTGCCTTATGGGAACAGTCCAGCCCGAACTGCCAAGCCATGTCTTCCATGGACCGGAAACAAGCATCCTGGGACCGCTTTCGGATTCATAATCCTCATCAGCCAGGCTATCTTGAATCCAGTGGCCAAGTGAGCAAGAGACTCACGTCTGAGCATACCCTGCTACACTTAGGGCAAACAAAGCAATTTAAAAGGGGATGATGGACGTAGCGTTTGAGCAAATCAAACACTCACCCCCAGTCAACTGATCTGGGTTTAATCCATCACCATTCTTTAGCCCACTCAGCCACCCCATTTCAGACATGGCCAAATGCAAATCAGTCTGAACCTGTGTCTCATGGGAACAGTCCAGCCCGAACTGCCAAGCCATGTCTTCCATGGACCGGAAACAAGCATCCTGGGACTGGTTTCGGATTCATAATCCTCATCAGCCAGGCTATCTTGAATGCAGTGGCCAAGTGAGCAAGGGACTCACGTCTGAGCATACCCTGCCACACTTAGGGCGAACAAAGCGATACAAAACGGGATGATGGATGGAGCATTTGAGCAAATCAAACACTCACCCCCAGTCAACTGATCTGGGTTTATTCCATCACCATTCTTTAGCCCACTCAGCCACCCCATTTCAGACATGGCCAAATGCAAATCAGTCTGAACCTGTGCCTCATGGGAACAGTCCAGCCCGAACTGCCAAGCCATGTCTTCCATGGACCGGAAACAAGCATCCTGTGACCGGTTTCGGATTCATAATCCTCATCAGCCAGGCTATCTTGAATCCAGTGGCCAAGTGAGCTAGGGGCTCACGCCTGAGCATACCCTGCCACACTTAGGGCGAACAAAGCGAACAAAGTGATACATTCATGAAGAGTGACACATAGCTGCGAGAAAACAGCGATGCGTCACTTTTCATTGTGCCCTCCTTGCCACACCTGTGATGCGCCATATTTAGAGTAAGACACATCAGTATTTCTGACATATCTGTAGGTGCAAAAATGACGCATTGCAAGAGTGTGTCTCAAACGTCTCGCAACTCCAGCAATGGGTCATTACACATGGGCAAGTCCCATGTTAAATGTGCCTGTGTCAGTCTTAAGCCTGCCATGAGGCAGGCGTAAGATATTAATGCATTTGTGTCCTAAAATAGGCGTAGTGAAATCTCATAGACTTCACTTCACTGGCAGCGCAAACGTGATGCAAGGGCCATAAATAAGTCCCCTCGTTGTTTTAGAGGCATATTCGGGCTGCACTCTATATGGCGTCAAGAACGGGGACCCCTTTGTTGGTAGCTGTTGTGGTATAAAGCTGAAATAATAATAATATGTTTTCAAGACTATTTTTCCCTCAGTAAGGTCAGTACATGTTCCCCAGGAAAGAAGGATAACTTGTAAAACTTTTACATGACATCTGAAATGGAAAATGCATGTTGACAGCGGAATTAGATAGTGTCTTCATCCCCAAGATCATCGTTTTCAAGGCCAAAGTGAACCCTATTCTTTGTTATTGTTATTACTTCATAGAAGAGAATGTAAAGCTTTCTTCAAATAGATAAAAAACAGAAATGATGAAAAGACTGTTTAAGATTAGAAACAAAATCCCGGAGCAGTAACATGACGTCATATGGGCAAAATAGCTCCCGAGGTGCAGACTGATGCGGACTCCTTCCAATATCCATTCATTCTACAGGTCCCCCCTCTGGAGGAACTATCATCCATTAAAAGCAACTTATGGGCGGGCGTTTCCATGCAAGTAAGCCTCAAAGAAGTGACCGAGTGGAATCTATGAGATTTCACTGCGCCACTTCTAGGATGCAAATGTGTCAATATCCTAAGCGTCCTTCACAGCAGGCGTAATACTGACACAGGACCATTTGCATGGGCTTTACCCATGTGAAAGGACACATTGCTGGAGTTGCGTTACTTTTGTGACACACTCCAACAATGCATTACTTTTTCTCCTACAGATACGTCAGAAATACAGAGGTATCAAATGAAATATTAAGTGCACTGAGAAGTGACGCATCGCTGCTTTCAGGCAGTGATGCGTCACCCCTCATACATGAGGCCCGAACTCTACTGCTTATGAGGTTTGGATAAAGAACCTCATCTAATCTTCCTTTGTCACATCCTGCTTGGGAGTATTTACGAAGAGCTGAAACAAATATTCACTAAGCACAGCTTTAAAATAATCCTGACCTGCTAACTTTACCATTAGTTCATCCTCCTAATGAACTATGTATTAATACTGCAAGGTTCATGCTGCAGTACTTAGGCAACGATTATTTGTAAAACGAGTTGTGACAAAATGACTCAGTAAATTCACACTGGAAATGCTGAAATTTAAACACGTATCTTCTGCATTTCCCGAAAACCCCAGAAGGAGTCCTTTTATCAACATATCTGTGTTCCAAAGTACATGATAAGGACATTGGCTGTGAACATTTCTTTTGAATAAAGCTTTGCACAATCCTTATCTAAGGAAGATACCTCAGTTTCCCAGAAATGACACAAGATATGTGAGTGGGAATGTGGCCACTCCTCTTCCTCCCACATCTCTGCCATTTCAGAGAGGGCTGAGAGAGTATAAAAGCTCCTGGATGTGGATAAAGAGATATCTGCTGGTTCTCCCAGTGTGACCAAGACTGCCAGTCTGAGAGAGGTCAGCTGTTGCTTCACCTGAGAGTGTCCAGAGACAGCCAGTCCACCCTCAGAGACCAACTCCTGCTTCATCCGAGAGTGCCCAGAGACAGCCAGGACCACAGCCGGTGACCAAAGACTTTCAGGGTATTGTATTATATAGTCATTGCATTTATATAGCGCTTACTATCCCTGATGAGACGCTGATGTGCTTTACATGGGAAACATCCTTTACAACGCAACTTTTACCACGCAGTGCCTTCACGACACAACTTTTACAACGCAAACCATTACAACGCATTGCGCTAGGGGGCGCTCTAGGATAAGGAATAGGTTTAATTTACTGTCCAACACCTTCCCTACTATCCACGGGGACTGGAGTTAGAATAGTAAATTAAACTATTCACTATCCACGCCCCAAAGCACTATGCGTTGTAATGGTATGCGTTGTAAAAAACGCGTTGTAAAAGCATGCGATGTCAAAGCATGCGTTGTAATTTCATACATCCGCTTTACACCGAGCAGCATGATGCTCTGGAACCAAAGGCTAGTGGTTAATCAAGTGTTACTGGGTTTAATCTAGGGTGCTCAACCAACCATTCAATGCATTCTTTCCAGCTTCTTTGTGGTAAATTCAATTGATAGAAATCAATAGCTCTGTCCGCTCATTATTTGGAAGGGGCAGGCAGATGGTTGGGATGGGCTAGTAGATGAGCTTGAGGTGATTAAGTATTGTCAGGTTTCAGGGGTGTGAGTTTCAAAGAAGGAGAGATTGTGTTCTTTAAGATTAGCTGTGGTCCATGTTTTGAAATACAATCATAGAGATTAGGCCTGTTTGGGAAAAAAAGGACAGGCTACATTTAGACGTTTCGAAAAGGTCTGTTTCTCTTGCCGGATTTAGAAATATAGAGGATGCTTTTTGAGTAAGCATGCAATTTGAAGATGAAAAACTATAAAAAGAAGCTGCATAATTTGCATATGAATAAGAGGAATTATTGGGTATTTTTGATGAACACTAGGATAACGTAAACAGTCTGTCCACTGTTAGGCTACCAGCAAGGTCCGATGATCAGCTACGGATTGGAAGCAAAATGTAATGGCCGAGCACCTATACCGGGATTTACCAGGAGCTTAGACTGTGCTTAAGGAAGAAGTAACCTCAAGATCAGAGCAATGTGAGATAAATATTTAGGTAAACAATGCACACAGAAAGAAGGAGATTCTCCATATGCTGGAGTGGATGTGTTGTGAAGTTTGGCTCACAGTATTAATCATAAAGGCACAAGATCCTTTTTGGATTCCCCTGGTTGTGGTGTGGCACAAGATGAAGTGTACTGCCTGAATGGTTTGAGGGTGCAAAGCCAGACACTAAAGTGAAGAGGATGGTGAATGGGCTCCCTTTAGAAATTAAAGAAGAATTTCTCAGCAAGAGGGTGCTGATTAAACTTCCTGAAGCACTGCCTTTTGGTAGGTGGTGGGGGGTGAGACTGCTAGCTGTTTGTGAAGGTGAAGGAGACTCTGTGCGTGAGGCTCAGCCTTTTGTCTTTCCTGATCTCAGCGAAATAAAAAGTCTGACATCTCTTAGTGCATACTCTAGGACTCTGATAGTCATTATAATACAAAGCCTTTAGACCTGGTAGGAATGGACATTTACATTCTAGTACAGGTGAGGCGGCTTTGTCAGTCATAAATAAGGTTCAAGTTGTGCAACAAAGAGAAAAAACAAATACAGAGCATGTTATATTATATTGGTTTGTATAGCCCATTAATCATCAGAGAGAGTATCCAGGTGTTTGGGCAGGTGTGTAGGTGTGTTGTCCCCAATGTGCTTATGTGTTTAGCCTCTTGTGGAACTCAAGCAGTGAGGAGGAGACTGATGTATTGAGGCTGTTCGATGTCTTGGGTGCAAAGTAAGAGAATGAGCAACCTCAAGTTTTGTTTTTGAGGATGCAGAGACTGTTGGGAATGAGAGTGAGGCAGAGCGTAGGTGACCGGAGGGTTGGTCGAGGTGTATGCAGCTGTTCAGGAATTCTGGTCCTGTGCTGTGTAGACCTTTGAATTTGTGCACAAGAAGTTTGAATTGGCTCAACTCAGTGATTTTTCCTGAGGTGTGGTTTGATGTGGGTGCAGCTTGGGAGCTCAAGTATGAGTCCTGCAGTGGTGTTATGGATGGTCTGGAGTCGGTAGGAGTTGTTTTGAGAATTCAACATAGAGAGTGTTGCCATAGTCCAGCAAGCTAGTGATGAGTGCTTGCACGACGGTCCATCTGGTGTTTTGAGGCAACATTTGAAGATTTTTCACAGCACGCATAGGAAATGGAAGCAGGAGGTGCATTCTGTGTTGACATATTGAGCTTGTAGTCTAGGATAATCCCTCATTTCTTGCAGGGACTGTGGGTGTTGTTCCTAGCACTAACAGCCACCAGGTGGAGTCCCATGGGGAGGTCTTCTTGCCAAAGGCCAGCACTTCTGTCTTGTCAGAGTTGAGCTGCAAGCAGGTTTGGTTGTATCCAGTCTGTTCCCATGGTCATGCAGTTGGTGAAGTTGGTTCTGGTGGTGGTTGTTTTGTCTGTCATGGAGAGGATAAGTTGGGTGTCATTGGTGTGGGAGATGATGGTGATGTCCTGTGATCTGATGATGTTGGCCAGTAGTGTCATGTACATGTTGAAAAGGGTGGGGCTGAGGGAAAATCTCAGTGGGACTCAGCATATCAATTTTCTGGTCTCTGATGTGAAGTGTGGAAACCTGACCCTTTGGTTCTTCCAGTAAGGAAGAAACAGATCCATTTGAGAGTATTCCAATCTCGCGGAGTCTTCTGTTGAGGGTGTTATGGGAGACAGAGTCGTAGGCCAAAGAGTGGGAGAGCAGGATGTGGACTGCTGTTTCTCCTCAGTCCAGGATGATTTATATGTCGTTGGTGGTCCAATGTGTTCTGTTCCGTGCTGTGGTTCTTTCTGAATCTTTATTGAGTGTTGTCTACAAAAAGGTGACGTTTGAGGTGAGTTGTGAGTTGCTTGTTGGTGGCCTTCTTAATCACTTTGGCTTGGTAGGGAAGCAGGGAAATGGGTCGAAGTTGCTCAGTTGATTCCGGTTGACTGTGTGCTTCTTGAGGAGGAGGTTGATTCCTGCAAGTTCCCATTCATCGGGGAAAGTGGGGATTAGATGGAGATATTATTGATGTGGGTCAATGTTCCCAGTTTGTAGATGTGGTGGGGGCATGGGTCCATTGGGGCCAATGTGGGGATGGCATACACAATTTCTCCTGTGTTGTTTCTGGTGAGGGTTATCCATTAGATCAGGTAGCCATCTTGGGTGGTGGTGGGTAGGTTAGCAATGAGTTCACTGCAAAGTTGCTGTAGAGGTGTGCAAAGTTGCTAATGGTGTACAGTATGGCGTTAATAATGAGATGTTCCAAAGACATTAACCTATGAAATAAAACACTACAGACCTTCATCCTGCCTGGTGCAAAGGTTAACGGAGCAAAATGAGAAGAGTTAGTGAACAGGAGCGCCCAACAACTCATTGTGTTCTACTGTGCCATAGTCTGAGTACAAGTGGGTACCTCGGGGGAGCAAGGTATGGGGACTGCTTTAGTGACTTCGATTAATGCAATGTGACTGAAAAAAGTGAGGCTCGACAAGTGAACTGGGTTAGAAGGTATAATGTCACCCAGGAGGAAAGGCCGGAGGATACAAGGCATTAAGTGGGGCTGGTAGGGAACATTGAAACTGTGCTAGCATGTGGGTGTCCCTGTGCTGAGCACAGATTCATCAAAATGCAGGTGGGTAGCACGCCATGCCTTCTTTAAAGACAATACAAATGTAGAATTCTTTAACCATAATTGCAAGAACAGGATTCAGCACCCACCAGTCATCATAAGAGCTATTAGAACAATTGGAACAGTACCCTGACTCCATCAATGTTTTTGCTAAAAAGGGTTTCTTTATTCACAATCTTCTAATTCTTTTTTTAAACTTGTATTCTGTGAATTGCAATGTAGCCAATGCATTTCGCCCCTAAGCAGAGACTTCTTCAGGGCTTGTTGGTTAATTGCACTCTTGTAGACTGGAAATGTCAATAATCTTCGAGTCTCAACGTGATGGCCAATTAATGTGGTGAAATGGATAGCTCTACCAGAGCAACAGATCTATTCTTTCACTTGTGCAGGGAGCCAATTCTATTGCAGCACCTCAACTTGGCTCGTGAAATGTCAAGAAACAATCGATTGTAATGTCAACATCGCATTAAGGTTGCCCCAGTGTTGGTCTCAAGACCTGGGTGTATCAGAGCTCACATATGGCATAATGTGGCAGGAACCCGAATTCAAAGGGGAAAAAAGAAAACGATTAAGAAGATTGTAAAGAAAAAAGACTTTTCGTTTAGAAAAAGAGTTGATGGAGTCTGTACACTATGTCATTCAAATTGTTCTTATATCTCTTGTGGTGTCTGATGGGTGCAGAACAATTTTCTCGCAATTAATTCATGGCGTTTTGCTCCTGGTCTTCCAGAGAAGTGTGGCTCAATGGTTAGAGCGGCAGACCCTGATGCAGAGGTCTAGCCCGGGACCAGGGTTCAATTCCCCGCCTCGGCGGGTCTTGGACATAACATAACATTTTCGTACAAGCGCCTTGAGACCCTTGCGGGTGAGTAGTGCGCTATACAAGTATCAATTTATATTTACATTTACATTTGCATCCCTGCACCACTCTCTTTGTACTTGGATAATCCACTAGTTGATCGTGATACGTGTGATTGTGGTTGCCTCAGTCTCTTATTGAAAATACTTTAACACTTTTTTTCAACTGCATTTCCCAAAGCCTATTATTGTAATTATTAAAAAACACATGTGGCAAATACTCCACCCGATTCCGACAAACGGGTTATGAGAGCCTATGTTGTTGTTCTACCGTATGTGACGGTTTTCAAGTAGTCTACGGCCCTTATTACAAATTTAGGGCTTAAACAGAAGAAAGAATAATAGCCTACTGAAAACATCTTTTTAGAAAAATGTGTGTGACCAAACCTATAGTGAAGGGTTTTTAGAGAACCCGCGGAGGTCTTTGACCTGGCAAAAAGCCTTCTCTTGCTTTGGTAGTATTATTGCCTTGACATTCGTAATGTGCACGCCTTTCAGCAAATGAGCAAAGCTGGTCTAAAATCAATCTGTGACATTGGTTTTCCTCACCAATATTTCAGCTAGGGCAGTGCTTCAGATGTAGGCTGTGTAGATTCATATGATCCTTTATGGAGCCACTTTTTGTCAACCAAGAAATTCCTTTCCCTCAGCTCTCCACTCTAGCCAGAGTCAATATCAGTGATGGTTTCAGTTGCACCCCCTGTGCCAATCTCCTGGAGCTCTTTCCTGTAGGGACACCAGAGAACGAGGGTGCTTAAGCCTGAGGTAACATGAAAGAGTTGGGGGACTTCTGGTTCCTTCGTAACACTTCAAGGACCCCTCTAGCAACTTCATGGAAGGTGAAAGAAAATGGACGCAAAAGAAACCCGGATATATTCTTTCTGAGGATTCAGCTGCGGTCCTTGCAGGTAACAGAGGTGAGGCCGCGTGAGGGGGGATTTGGAGGGAGGATGCAGAGGGAAAATACATTATTTATTCAATGTTTCCTCTGCATCGGCCCTCCAAATCCCCCCACCCGGCCCTCTGCTGTTACCTGCTCGGACTGAACCTGGGGGTATAGTGATTTTAGTAAATGTTTGCATCCAAGGAGCAACGGTGGGAGGTCGGTCTAATATTGAAGGCTGTCTGTTTTTCGTAAGAGTCTCTAAATTCACCTGAATGTTAAACCACTGCAACATTTCGTTTTTAAGTCATTTTCTTCCTGCTGATGGCTCCACCCTGACATGCAGGGTGGACTGGCCTTTGATTGCACCGGGCATTACCCCGGTGGGTCGGATCCCTTGAAGACAATCTTGAAAGCCAGAGTCACTCTTGGTGCCGTTCTTACTTTCTGCAGCACCCCCGGGTTAACCACAGCAGGCTTCAAGAGAGAGTGAATGAGCAGGAGGTAGAAAGAAAGTGACCGGAGAGGGGAAACAAAGAAGAGAGAGGGAAAAAGAGAGAATGGATGGATAAAAGAGAGAAAGAATTAGCAGGAGGAATGGAGGGGGTAGACAGAAAGTCGCCAGAGAGGGGAAATAAAGAAGCGAGAAGAAAACAGAGAGAGTGGACGGATAAAAAAGAGATTGTGCAAGAAGACAAAGAGAGCGCGGCTAGTATGAGGCTGTTTGCCAGGCCTGCTTTGGTTCCCCCAGTCTGAACCTGCTGACCCACAGATCTCCTCCAAGAATACATCCCTAGTAAAGAGGAGGTAACTTGGTGAGATCCTAAGGTTGTAGTTTCTGGAGCCCAGGGACACAGATCCTAATCTCAACCTTTGTTAACAGACTGGAAAAAAGTTTGTTTCCTGCTTTATCATGATTTTATGGTGCGTAATAGGAAAATCCATGCCACCATTTACACATCCAGATGCTGTCTTCACCCCCTTGACACTTCCTGATTCTCATTTGGTGTAAATCATCCCTCCCCCTCCCCCCAAACACACACATGGCTGTGCTAGAGCTATCTCCTCATTTCTGAGACATTTGAGACTCAATAGAAATGTTCCCTGTACAGCCTCCACTGCTCCCTCCAGTTGGGCCAGCATTGCCCCTAAATCAATGAACAGGAAAAAAATGGGCTGCCGAGAAAAACGTCATTTACAAATATGTATCCAAATCTCTAGTGAAGGGTTTTTCGGGGACCTGTAATGCGTTTCCTCCAGGCAAAAGCCCTTCACCTGCTTGGCCGGGTCTTCTCATTGGTAATAAGCGCACATTTGTTTTAGCAAATGAACAAAGCAGAATTTAAAATGAATCGCTGAAATGAATGTCCTCATCATTATTTCAGCTATGCCAGAGCTTCAGATTTCGATGTGTAGATTAACACGATCCTTCATGAGGAGACAAGCTTGTGTCAATCACACGTCGACTGTCATTTCATATTAACCAGATGCACTTTTTCACCTTTACAGAACGGCCTGCGAGTCCAGCCGCTGCTTCACCTGAGAGACCCTCACAGCGCCTAGAACCAGAGGCGGCTGACTTTAAGCGCTTACAGGAAGATCCACCATGACCACCGTCAACTTCTTCGCTGAGGAGGGCTGCCAGGGCCCATCTTCTGTGGATGTCACACAAGACCTCTCAGATTTGTCGTCAATTGGATTCCTGAATCGGGTCAAGTCCATGAAAGTGAGCGGCGACCCCTGCGTCGTCTTTACAGAGAAGGGCTTCAAGGGGGAGTTTGCGCTCTTCCGGGAGGGGGATCATGACGCTGTGGGAGGATTTTCCAGAAATATCTCCTCAGTGCGGGTGGTGCAGGGGGGGCTGGGAGATCCAGAAATCACCATCTATGAGAAAGCCAAGAGATCGGGAAAAAGCATCACCCTAAAATCGGCTACCCCACACCTGGCTGATTATGGAATGAATAACAAACTCTCTTGTCACCAAGTTAAGAAGGGAGCCTGGCGCATCTACCAGGAGGAAGACTACGAGGGCGCCTGCATCGTGGCGCTGGCTGATGACTACGTGGAGGACTATCGCAGCATCGGCTTTAACGACACAGCCAGCTCCCTGAAGCCGTACAAAAAGTGAGCAAAGTTTATCGAGATAAGAGTATCGAGGGCGTGCCCTGAATGGCCAGCTCCCTCGTGTCTGTCATTCACTCTGCTTCACACACCCCGCATGACAGGAGAGACATTAATCAGCATATCTCTTCCACTGATTCCAGAATTCTAATGTAGCTTTTTTCCCAATCTCGCTCTCTTCATCTATTTACCTGAACAGCTGTACAAGGCGTAAATGCCTCTGCTTCGCCTGTTTCAATCCTCTGCATGAAATAAAGCAGCATTCACAAAAATCTACCTCTGATGGTGTCTGTGTGGTCTGTAGGCCTGTCTCCTGCACTGCTGCCCTCTGCAGAAAGAGGTGTGTTTTAATGTACACTGAAACTGTGCTGTCTCTGTCTGGTGCCCCAGCCTACCTGACTGGGGGGGAAATGGGGAAGGCAGGCATCAAAACTTAGCTACAGCTGCGTCCTCCAAGGGAAGGTGCATTCTTAGCGCGGCCATTAGGGAGTTCCCCGAAAGAATACAACGACCACCACCAGCCTAATGTAGGTTGTAGTCCTTTCTGTGTTGTATGAGAGAGGTCTGTGGAATAATGATGGAGGGAGGTAGAATAGACACACACATCTACACTCCCACACACCCCCAACACACACACCTGCACACACACGCACACACACGCACGCACACACACACACACACACACACACACACATCCAAACCCAAACCTAACACAAATGCAAACACTTTATGAGTAACTCCCAAAGTTTATTTACGAGGTGACGACATGGCTGCAGTGCCCCCTTTTTCCTCCCTCCTCCTCCTTCCCTTCACATTTTGTCCAATCCCTCCAGCAGGCTCACTGAATGTGGTTGCATTACATCCCCAGAACATCAACACACAAAGAACTAGTGCATATGAGGTGCATACCTTTATTACCCGGACTGTCTAAGCCACACAAGCTCTTCACAATTCTTAAGACAAAGCCTTTGAATGTACTCAGTGCACATAGCTCCTGATCAGGACACACAGTCACCTCACACACCCCTTTCTATACACGCCAAGCTCTCCCTTTTTAAGTAGAACTAAGGCCCACATTCTACCACTTCCAGGCTACACTCGCCTGATGGACTCATCACATCCAGCGCAGGTGTACAGAGCGCAGGACATGAGCCCTAAAGACATTGGGCATATTTACATGACAATAGCCCAGTGTGGTGCCACAAGCAATTTCACTGCCCTGATCTGCGTCATTTTCAAAACACAGGGATGCGCTGTATTACCAAGTATATGGCATATCCCTGTGCTCACCCCTGCACCGGCAATACAAAAGCTGCCTAGCACTAATGCGGGCACCCTTGCACCATGGCGAAAGAGTGCCTGCAATGCAGGGATGATTTTATTTGTGCAGGAAGGGACACCTACCTGCACAACAAAATAATTACTGGTGTTTTGCTCCTTCTATGTGTGCAGAAGAATGCAGCGCACGTAGAAAGAGCAAACAACAAGGAGAAATGAAGTATTTCTCTACTTTCGCCACTCAAATTCCTCCTTTTGAAAGGAGTTTGTTTTGGCGCTGCCTGAGATTAACAGATCCTTGTAAATCGAGAGCCCGCGCGCCATCGATATCATAAATCCATGGGTGTTACTGGGAAAACCCACAGCAACACCTATTGCACCTCCCTCTGCCGAAGAAAACTACTTTACAGAGGACCATATTTACAAGGCTCAGATAGTCCACGCTAAGTGGCTTAGCCAGGCCTTGTAAATATGAGCTAGAAAAGAGCACCACCGGAGTGACAAAAAGGTGACTTTCCAGAGGCACTAGGGGCTTCTAAATATGCCCCATTGTGTCATCAAGTAACTCGAGGCGCTACACAACTTGATATAACAACCGCTCACAATGTCAACCAAGGAAACTTCTGCACTCCCCAAGCCTGAGACTGGCTGTAATCCCCAAAATCCAAAAGACACAAAGTGGGGGCAGCTCCTTTTCTTACTGCATAGCCAGGCTCTGGAATACCCTTCTCCTGCAGTTACTTTCAGAAACCCATCATCCTAACTTTCGAAAGCACCTGAAAACCTGGCTTTTCCAGAACATCCACCTGTAAGCTCACGCCTCCTCTCACTCGGCTGCTAGCGCTGGGATGCCTTAGGGTAGCTATGCACTTAAGAAATGTTAACTAATAATAATAATAATTACTTTCACAGATCTCACTGTACATTTTAACTAGGCCTGGGCAAAATTTCTATTACACATGAGACTCGGAGTATGACATTTCTGACATTATATGATTACTCCAGCTTGAGTAGCTAAGAGTCATTTGGGATACAGATTCTTCCACAGGAGCACAGGAGCAATGAACTAACTGAGAGGGAGTGGCTGCTGACTTCTGCTTGTTTGTGTACTGTAGCATTTAGTACTATTTTGTTAGTGCAAAATGTAAGCTTTAGCCCATTTCGAATGCAAGGGTGCATCTTGCACTACGAAAACAGCTCTAAATGCTGGATTATGCTTCTCACAGAAATACTCATTCTTACGAGTAACTGGGAGGTAATTACACATAGTTATGCTAGAGAGGATTATGCGAGTTACCACCATCCCAAATTTTAACATGCACATGCACACCTAACTGACACTGATATGCATATAGGTTTCGACAGGGAGGGCTACTCTAAATCATTACTACCAGTTGGAGCCACAAGATGTTGCACTTAGGGCCTGACTTAGTTGTTGGGGTGCACACCGCCAGCCTGGGGTGGTGCCATTAGGGAAAATGGTGACAACCAGGCGGCAACCCGGCTGCCATATTATGATATCACTGGTCAGGTGGTCAGGTGCACTGTTTCCCTGTAGCACAGTCTGCAAGAGCAACAGAGTGTGCAACCTTGCACATGGCATGGGGGCATACATAGGCGTCATCCTGATGGCGGTGGCCATCAAGGCACCACCACCATTGACTTCCGTTCTTGCCACTGCTGCCGCTCCCCCCATCGCTACCGCCATGGGAGCTCAAATCCTGGCCAAGGAGGCTGTCTGGTGTTGGTCAGATGATGGTCTCAGAGCCTGCATCTTAATCAGGCCAACAGACTGCCAGGTATGCGGGCAGTCGGACCGCAAGGTATGCAGGCGATCATAGCATCAAGTATGTGGGTGTCCCAGGCCCGCCAACAACTAAATCAGACTCTCAGTCTCAGCCCACTTTTAATGTTATTGTCCTTTGCTTTTTGAAACGATGCTTTTTTCTTCACTATCAAAATTCTTCTTACCTTGGTTTGGCTCTGCCATGAAAGACAAAGAGCACTATTAGAGTTGGCACTTTCCAAAAGCAACAGTAGAAGTTTGTCTTTATTACTTTCTCAAGACTTGAAGCAGATGTCAAGCCCACAGACTTTCCCGGGGCACCACTCTGAGTCTGCATCGCCAGCTGCAAACAGGTGCAAACAGGTGCAGAGCCATGCCCTGTCCAGGTGGACATCTTCCTCCCAGTGATGAGAAGCACTCAAGTGAAATAAAATAAAAAAATGGACTTTGTATAGACATGCCAGCACACCTGGTTATATCATGTGTCACATGGTATCTTCACATGGTCTAATGGCAAAGAGCTGATATTTCAGTGAGCACAAAGTGAGCTGGACACTCCAGTACAGAGTGGGATTGTAGCTTATGTGTCGAGGCTTCACACAGTGCACATCCATTACCAGTTTCACAAGCTCCCTGGATGTATCTTCAAAAATGCTTATGTGTCTACTTGTGGGCAGGCGCAGAGGGCGAGGGGGGTCAAATAAAGAAAAGAAGAAACAGATGGGGTTAGATGTAGGTAAAATCCAATTTGCGAATCCTTAATAGTGAATTTTACCGATTCGCTATTAAGGACTCACAAAATTGAATATAGGTAGGAATCGCTAAAATATTAGCAATTCCTTAATATTCCTTAATAACGAATCGCAAATTGAGATTCGCTAATATGGAATACCTACCCATTCATTCCTATGGGCTAGGAAGCCCATAGGAGTGAATGGGAAGATATTCACTATTTGCGATTAACTATTGAAGAATCGCAAATAGCGGGAGCTATTTCAAGGGTGCCAGGATGTCGCACCCCTGAAATGTGCATGTGCGCAAATGTGGCACACATACATGCCCTGTGTGCCACATGGCACTTTAAAAAAAGCAAAAAAGTGTTTTTTTAAAGGAAATAGCTAATTACCACCAACTTGAAGTTGGTGGTAATTAGCGATTCCTTAAGGCTAAAGTGCGCTTTCTTTTGTGCTGCTTACATTGCATTTAAGGGATCGCAATTTGAGATTCCGTAAACGCAAGAGCAAAATAAGGAATCTCAATTTGGCGATTCCTTATTTTGCTAGTAGGTTTAAACTCACTACATTGCTCGCAGCCAAATAGCGATCGCAAATTAATTTCAACGCTAGCGCTCGCTATTTGGCCACCTACATCTGGCCCGTGGCCATTAAACACACTTCCAACCCGTCCACAAGTATTTCCAAAGTTCATGGGGCAGATTTACTATGATTTTACATCAAGGTTTCATTGTTTTTGTGATGTAAATAATGTTTGGTATTTATCGAGCTATGCAAAGCCACTATGCTTGACTTTGCATGGTTTGGTAGATATAAAGTACCAAACTGCATAGTGGAGAATGAATATTCCCATCCATCCACCCATACATTGTGGCCCATTCACAGATTTACAAAAGCTAGTAAACCTCACAATGCATCTAATGCTATGCCTTCCACAGTGAGGTGTAATGAGCAGAATGTCGATTTCTCCTTGTTACTTTCTGCAACACACATAGAAAGAGTAATATGTCTATAAGGATTGTTGTTTTCAGAAAAGTGTCCCTTCCTGCACAAAAACAATCCTTTCCACAATGTAGGCACCCTTCCACCATGGTGCATGGGTGCCTGCATTGGCGCTAGGTAATCTCAAGTGCGCCAGCGAAGGGAAGGCGTGAAGAGTGTCAAGTCTTAGTTGTTATGGTGCATTTCAACTCTCACACTCATGCAATGCTGCACGGCAACTTGTTTGCCGAACTGCATTGCGTGAATTCTTACTAAATCTGCTCCCTGTGCTTAACTGACATAGGTAGACCAAAACTGTTCATCGGACACTCTCCAAGGGCAGGGGCTTAATTCAAATTCAGGAGCTAGTCTTAAAGGTTTACAGAGTCAACTGTTCTTCTATTTGTTTGGCTAAATAATTTCCAATGGCTACTTTCCTTTACTTTGCCTTGCTTTTATGGTGCTGGTGGTCTACATCTTGATTATGTGGGTACTCAGTCTCCAACTTGATTTCTCACTCATGGTCATTAGTCAGTCAACTAGCAGGAGAGATGATTCAAGTGGACTCTGGAGTTTGCTGAGTAGTGTGGATCAGACTCTCTGGGTCCATCTTGTAGGACCTGGACTCCACAGTATTAGCACTTTTCAATGGCCCTGCTGCTTCTGTACCCACCATACAGTTTCTGGAACACAGCACAGGTACAGAAGAACTCACGTTCACAAATCTGCTTTATGCCTGACAGCCCCAGTAATGCCAGTGCCTCAAAGGCTTCAACCGGAGGCTAGAATTAAGTTCAAGACACTCTGTATGACGCACAGAATGTTAAACAACAAGGGCCTGAGTAAAATCAGAAACCTTCTGATCCCCTATGTCCCAAACAGAAGCCTCAGGTCCGGCTCCGAACGGCTGATAAGAAGAATCAGGAGAGCTAGATGGGTAGGCAGATCCTTTACTGATCAAGCTCCCAAGCTGTGGAACTCACTGCCATGGGACTCTAGACTCCTGGAAACAGAAGGAGCCTTCCAGAAATCAATCAAAAGGTGGCTGTTCTGTCAGTATTACTAGTCCACTTCTATGCCTCTATTGGTCACTTAGAGCTGGGAAGCCTTTGGGCAGCTATGCGCTCTACAAATCACTCAAATAAAGGGATTACAAACTTTGTGGGGGATTGCCAACACGCCCACCTGTGCCCAGGATACCGCGGCAGTCAGTTTTGCTCTCCCCCGCCGCCGCTCTCGAACCAGCGGCCGCCGAGAGGGGGAGCGTCCAAAGTGCAACTACAATCCCCAGGGGGCAGTGCGGCCTCCCGAGGACGCCAGGAGCAGCGTCAGCGCCAGGTAACCGCGCCCGGAGGCGCAGCAAGCAGATCCTCCCGCGTCGCGGGACGCGCGCGGGCGACGCCGGGCTAAGCCCGGGCAAAGGGCGGGCCCTCTGAGGCCCTCCGAGGTCGAGACGGTCGGGTTGGGTGCCCCACCCTAACATTTCCTTACTGAACTCTCTCGAGGTACGTGACTGTAATACTACCCACCTGCTTTGGACTGACTCTCAGACTATTACTCTTCCTATTGTGGAGTTTACAACAGTCCTATAAACAACAATCTGCTTTTGCTGCCTCTATAGTCCACACTGTTTGGCATATTGCTCCTTGTTTTAGTTGTACTGTTATCTGAGTCTCTATAACTACTGCTTATATTGTATATTGTGTTTGTTTTTGGTCCCCGCATCGCGATTAGCGTGCTGCTGGCCTAGCCCTGATATATTCCCCTCTGTTTTGTAGCTACTCTATAGGGGTCCCCCTTTCCTCTCATCATTACTGCCTGCTAGAAAGGAGAGTGCGAGGGCTTAAGTTTAACATAATATTTTCGCGTCTTAGCTACTGTGAAACACGAAACGCATTTAAAATCTATCATTATGTCTACTAGGAGCTCAAGGAGTAAAACAGCAGCTGGGGTGGTCCCAATGACGGGCCCAATAGATAATTTTATTATAAGGGCAAATGATGCCATAAATCAGGGCATCACACTTTTGGAACGTAGGGTTTCGCAAGATTTAGCTATAGCTAGAAGATCATCTCTTGGCCTCATTGGTTCAGCAAGAACACCAGCTCAGGCCATAAATGACAACGTTGGCCTTATAACTGCTGTTCATGCTGATATTCATAGTATACCTAATGAGGTTAATTTATCTGCCTCAAACCCCCTAATAGACTCTGATTTAGACTCTATTATGGACTTGGAAAGGACCCCGGATCTCCCCATTGACCCCACACCAGCTGAGGTAGCTGCAGATAGAACAAGGCAACTGAGGGGTAACCGTGAAGGCGCAGTACAAAAACAGACTAAACACAAAACACAGCCCAGCAGGTCCAAATGTAGAAAGTACAGCGCCCCAAAGCGAAAGGCCAGGAAAGTAGCTAACTTACATACAAACACAGAAGGAAGGAACGCAGTAATAGCAATAGAAAATGAAGTGTCACAGCCGGCGCCGCAGCGCACAGGGGATAAATCTGATACAGATGCTGTAAATGACCATTTGTTGGAAAGAATGGGTGAGCTCCTTAGTATCTATTTGTCCCCAATAGAATCTAGACTCATAAGGATTGAAAAACAAGTAGCTGAGTTACATGTACCCACTAAAAACACTCCTATTGTTGACGTTTCAGACTATACGGGATCTAGACCTAAGAACAACATAGCCCCCACTACGGGTGTAAAGCCTAAGACACCACAAGCCCTATGTAAGGGAATTGCTGCTAAACAACCAGCTGCCAAACAACCAGCAGCAAATATTATCACCACTACTAATCCCACTGCCAATTCCAATAACACTACTGCCACCATCCAGTCAGGGAAGGGGACAAATACCGCACAAAGTAAGGAAACCCAAATTAGGCAAACTAGTCATTCTAATAATCCCACCCAAAACCCCCCAAGGGATCTTCCCGACCAAGATATGGCAACCAACATGAGGCAGATTCCTCCACGCATTAGTCTGCCGCCTGAATGCGCTGCCTACGTGCTGGTCCTAGTAAATGTTCCCAAACTTAGGAAGGGTCAGGAAGAAACCCCAATATCCCTTAAAAATAAGACCTTTCACTGGTTAACTGCAAACTGCAGTTTCCCAATGCAAGGGGTAAGGGAGATTATTCACACTCAGAGAGTGGGATGGGTAGGCCCGCTGAGGAAAAAGTTCGTGGGGGATTGCATTGTTGTAAGTTTTAGAAATCCTCAAAGGGCGGAAAAAACCTTGGCGAGCGCACCATTACCTTCGCCATGGGAATTTAATACCACTTTGCTCCCATTGGGCTATTTTTATAGACACTTGATTCCCTCCATGGCAAACAACTTTGTTGTGCCCCCCCCGGGACTCAAACATAAATTTTGATGGGAATAGGCCTCCACTCTTTCGCCAGAACCAGGACCCTGTATTGCATCACCAGGTTCCAATGCTAGCACACCAACCGTTCAACACCCATCTTCCCACAATGCCCCAGCAGAACCACAGGGATAGATTCTATCCCACAATCATCCCTAACCAATTCATGTATCAAAATGAAGTAAGGCCACTATTTAATATCCCAACCTTTAATAGGTTTGAACAAGCCTTCTCAAACTTAGATGACCTGGATTGACTGGCTACCGTGGCAGGTGACAATACTGGAAGCACAGCTATAAACAATGGTTATAAAGGGTGCGACCTAACAGAGGTAAAAATTACAACTCAGGGTAAATTACTTGGCGTTATGGAAGCTAATAGTGGTCACACAGCAGTTGGTAACAGCAAGGAGGAATGCTTATTCGCATTCCCAAGTAATGTTGATTTGGGAATATCACCATCGCCTGTTCTGGATGTTAACATAGTGAGGAATCATGGGTCTAAGCCCACCAGTCACTGTGGCCATAGTGGTCTGAAAGCCCTTAGCTGGAATGTAGCTGGGTTAGAAGCAAGGCTCTCAGACCTGGAATGGATTAAGACAATTGATGATATTGACATTGTGATGTTCCAGGAGACTTGGGCTGTTGAAAACCTCTACATTGAGGGATACCACTGTTTTAGTGTAACAGCGCCGAAATCCACCTTTGGTCGAGCAGTGGGTGGTTTGTTCATAGGAATTAAGACACTGGCTGGTGGCACTATTAGAGATCTGTCAGGAGGGAATTTGAATATCCAAATTTTGGAATATAAAGCAAAGACCAGAATTTATTTAATTAATTTTTATATTAATGATTTTAATTGTATACCAAACAAAAACTTCGAGGCTCTTTCAAAAATCTTACATAATCTGGAATCTAGCTTACAATTAGCTGTCGGGACAAGGATCTTGATTGGAGGTGACTTCAATGCAAAGATACCCATAGATTCTGGATTGAAGGACAAGATATACTTAGATCAAGCAGAACGAAGGGGCACTGAATTAGGGATTATTCTATCTGAATTTAATCTTGGTGACGTCATGGAAATAGGCTATAACCCAGGTGCTCCCCATGCTCCCACGTTCAGAGGTAGGGACTGTAGCTCTACTATTGATTATATCTTTATGACATCCCATCTACTAGATTGTGTAGTTAAATCTGCAGTGTTAGAGACATCGTTTGGGGATAATAACCCATTAATGGTTACTCTAGATATAGCCCCTAGCTCTGTCTATTCAAATATAAATGGTGCAAGAGACATTACACCGTCGGTTGATGGCCGGAGACTAAAATGGAGAGGGGTTGATAGTGGGGCAATCTTGAATACTGTACAAGTTAATCACCAGCATCTGATTGATTCCTGTTTATCCATGGACGGCAATCACCATAGGACGATTGCGGACTTTGGTAAATTATGTCTAGTGATAAAAACCCTTCTGTCGGTCCCACTACCAAGGGTAGAGACGGAACCAAGATGGTTCGACTCGGCCTGCTCCCTGGCGAATAGGGACCTGAGAAGGGCATTTTCTACTAATCCTAGGTGCCCTACGGCTGTCCAATTAACTAGGAAACATTACAAACTCACAATAACAGGCAGAAAGGCAGCACTGCTCTCAGAACAGTGGGACTCACTTGTCATCAGAGCTAATCTGGGGAGCAGTGGGCCATTCTGGTCCACAGTTAGGAAAACTAGAGAAATGGGTAAAAAGTTAACATCAACCAGTTGTAATATAACCAGAAGTGTCTGGGAGGCCCATTTTTCAAAAATGTATGCTGCTCCACCTAAGGAGGCAATGACTTATAGCCCAGGACAGCTGAATGGCCTATTGATTAATGTTTATGAAGTCGAAACAGCCATAAAAGAAAGTCTCGGAAATAAGGCCCCAGGCCCTGAATGCCTGCCCATCGACATCATTAAGTATAGTCCAGATTTATGGGCACCAATTCTAGTTAACGTTTTTAACAGTCTTCCAACAGTACCCATGCCCACCACTTGGGCAACTAGCACCATCGTCCCGATTTTTTAAAAGGGAGATAGGTCGGACTCAGTTAATTACCGTCCGATCTTCCTTTGGACAACACCCTAAAAATCTTGGGACGAGTCATTTATAATAGGGTGCTTGAATGGACTGAAAACACAGAGTTATTAGACCAGTGTCAGATGGAATTCAGGAGCGGGGTGGGGACAGTAGAGCAATGTTTGAATTTAAAATTGATAATCGACAAGTATAATATTGCCCAATCGTCCCCCATTTACCTTGCTTTTATGGATCTCTCCTCTGCGTTTGATCTAGTAAATAGATCAAAACTCTGGATGATTTTATTGAACTATGGACTAGATGAGACCCTTGTTAACTTCCTGGCCTACCTACACACTGATTTAAAAGCACAGGTTCGGATTGGGATGGGTGGAGGGGTCTCTGGAGCCATTGATATTGGTAGGGGGGTGAGACAGGGGTGCGTCTTAGCTGTTTATTATTTATATCAACGGCCTATCTGGAACCCTCAAACAAGTCACCAGCGATGTACCAATAATTTTGGGGAAGCCCCTATCAGTTTTATTATACGCGGATGACGCAGTGCTTATGGCCCGCACACCAAATGCCCTCTGTCTGCTTGTTCAGAGTTTTGTTAAACATATGGAGGGACTGGATCTGCGTGTAAATTTTAAAAAGTCTTTTATTATGTCATGTGGCCCTGGGAAGCGGAAGCTCAATACAATACTCATAGGGACAGATAAACTCGAATCTGTCCCCATGTTTCCTTATTTAGGGTTGGTTTTCGCTGCGAACGGCTCGTGGAGTGGGCATTTATCCCACGCCACGAGCAAGTTCTCGAAAGCCACCAATTCCATTTTGAGCCTGCCCCGCCCGAATAAATGGAACTGCTACTAGAGCAATTTTAAAAATATTTAGATTACAGTGCTCACTAGTAGCCTCTTATGGAGCAGAGGTTTGGGGTTTGGGAGATAGCGCACCCATTCAGTGGGAAGAAAGTCGCTTCTGCAGAAAAGTATTGGGCGCCCCAATCTCGTCGTCTGATTTTATTTGCCACAATGAATTAAATCTCCCATATGTTTGTGATTTCATTAGAGCTAGACCCGCATTATTCTGGGTCAAAGTCTGGAGGAACAATTCAGCCACCCTCACACAAAATATTATAAAAGACTGCTCAAATTGTGATCGGGGCATGAAGATCCCATGGCTATCAGGAGTTTTTAAAACACTAAGTGCCGTGGGTAAAGGTGATCTCTTCTCTGACGCCTCCAAGATTGAGCTTAAGGATAAAGCAGAGGTTAAACATACACTGTATGCACGTTTTAAATCAGAAAGGATGGGAAGAGAATCAACAAAATCAACTGTTGCTAAATATATGGGAAACGAATTGTGCAGATATCCACTCCCGCCCTATCTTACTCTACCCATGACCAACTGGGGGAGATCTCTTCTGTTTCGTTTAAGAGCAGGTTCAGTGAAATTATTGTTATCATTTCCTCTGGGATATCGACATAGCACTGATTTTAACCCATGTCCATGTGATGGTGTTAGTACACAGAATGATCTACACTTCCTATTCTTCTGTAAATTTTACTTAAAATATATTAACTGGCTTTTAACTCCATATTTTAGGAAACATCGATCCCTTTCACTGGAAAAGTTGTACTTAATGATGATTTCATTGGACACAGACAAACTCATTTTTCGCACTAGCACTTTACTGAGACTGTTAACGCGAGTGCGTAAAACGATGGAAAATCCATGAAATTTGCCTCATCAGAACTGTATTGTACTGTAATATATATATTTTTAAATAATTCTGTAATAATATGTAATGTAAATGAAATGAACTGTTGTTTTTGTCTGGTACTTTTATGAATTTTATGAAATTCGAATAAAGGTCTTTTGAAACTTGAAACTTGAAATAAAAAACAGAAAGGAACTGCCCCCAGTAAGCATAGAGATAGCATATATATAGATAGGCAAACAGAGAGACTGAGCATAGACCCCGATGGTCCACAATCCAGTTCACTTCAAATGATACCCAAATCTTTGATTATGCCAGGAGCTGGGTTAGATGATAAGCATCTTTGACAGAAGGTCCTCAATAACATAATGGCATTGAAAATCTGCAATCACCAACATGCAGATAGAGCCCTCAAAGTAGACGGGCTATTTCTAGGACTGGCATGCATTCCCCTGATTCCTTGGCATTTTCTCCCAGCTTGTGTGGGTTATTTTGAAAGATTTCTATACATGCACCCACCAATGGTTTGGATTAAGGCCCTTATGATATAGTTAGGAGGAAGGGGGAAGCTACCTATATGGTGGACCTCAAGAACACCAGAGCCTCCATATCAATCGTCTCGAGCCGTACTTTGAGAGGATGCCGTCACAATGTTGTACCTCTCCCTAAACTCCAATTATCAAAAGAGAAATATGGGTCAGTGGAGGGTGACAACATTTTCCCTATCCTGAGCCCAGAACAGCAGAGGGACTGACGCCAATTGTTGTAGGAAGTTACCTCTCTGTTTTCCCTTGCTCCTCGCTCCTAGGCTTACACATTTGTGTACCCATGGCATTGTTACAGGCCTGACTATCAAGGCCAGTAAGTGCCAGATAGGGCAGAGGTCTGTAGTGCACTTGGGAGACCTTTCAGGTAGGCGTAAGGTGCAGCCCCTCCAGGCCAAAATAGAGACGTTCCTGCCATGGGAACCTCGAAAAACACTGACTGGGGTGAGGGCATTGCTGTGTTTCATAGATTATTTCAAGAGTTTTGTCTAAACTGAGACAAAATCCTAACATTTTATGACTTTCAGTATTTACAAAAGGCATTTAAGAGTAGTAAAGTAAGGATTCCTTTACTACTCCTAAAGGCCTTTTGTGAGCTTCGAAAGATGTAAAGTTAGGATTTTGTCTGAAGTTTAGGAGTAGTAACGTTAGGAATCCTAACTTTACTACTCCTAAATGCCTTTTGTGAATACCGAAAGTCATAAAGTTAGGATTTTGTCTCAGTTTAGGAGTAGTAAAGTTAGGAATCCTAACTTTGCTACTCCTAAATGCCTTTTGTGAATACTGAAAGTCATAAAGTTAGGATTTTGACTCAGATTACTTTTGTGAATCAGACCCCTTGTCTTCATCCTGAATTCTTTTCAATTTTAACAGAGCTAATGAATTGATTATATCTGACATTTTTTAGGTGTAGCGCTTCGTAAGTTCACTGGCGTTTGTTAATTTAAAGGGTGGGGAAAGATCCTTCTCGCAATGTGCTGCTAGTTTCTCATAGTCTAAGCCTTTTGTATCCCTAATCCATAGCTTAGTTTTCACTGATAGTGCCAGTCTTTTCTTAATTAAACTAGGTATTCGAAGGGTAATAACGTGGTGGTCTGACCAGTCAATTGCAGCAATAGAGATTAACTTGACAGCCTTTTTCTTTGAGATAATCCAGTCTGGTGTAGAGCCTTTTGAGTGAGTTAGTGAGTGAGTTATACTTTATTCAGAAGTATAAAAAGCATCCATAAAAGCAACATTTAAAACACACATCATTGTACAATAAAAACGCAGAATCATTGTTCTTATGTCAATAAATAATCAATTATTAACGAGTATTTGTACATATATAATATTCTGATAAAATGTAATGGTCCGCCCACTTTACAGCGACACCTTTGGTATCAGACATGCCCCAGAAGAATCTTTACAATGCCTGCATAGTATTGTTAATTATTGTACCAGTTTCATCATGTTTCCAGTTCTTTATAATTCTTCGTCTTTCAATACTCACATAATTCTATCTTGGGCGAAACTAATACATGGCGGAAAATTACATATACCCTAAAAAAAAGAATCCACTTATCCCTCTAGTAGCATCCAGACATACGCCAGGTAAAAAATAATAATAATAACAATAAGACACATACATATAGTCTGCTCATCTGCTCAACTAGTTGTGGTTAAAAATCTGTGTGTGGAGGATGTTACACAAGCCCAGAGATATTAAACACAAATACAATGAAGTGCATTATAATTCATTAGTCAAAGACTTGGTACAAGTATATTCTAGTCTGGTGGGCTCAATAAAATGTTCTTTCGAATGTAAAAAGCTGCCCATAAAAATGATGACAGTCTACAGCAAATCTCTCGAGTAAGTAATGATTGCAAATATAAATATGCCAGCCGACATTGTGTAAAACAATATGGTTTGACCATCGGTAAAATATATTTTTTCCATAAACAACTATAGTACTTACAAAAATGAACCACATGCATTGAATCCTGGGGCATCATGTTGTGACAGTGGCAATTGATTAGGTTTATTGACCAGTCACACATTTTTGGAAAAGTGACTAATCTATGAAACATGTCTAATCTAAGGCGGGTCAAGACAAATCTATGCCTACCATGCAGTACTGCTTTGAGGTAAGGTTGCATATTAAAAGTGGTTAGGATCGGTTGATTTTTTTATTTTAATACACTTGGTTTGGGGACTTCAAATAAAAAGTGGAGGTTCCCCAAATGCACCATTCCTGCCTTTTTCAGAGTCTTTTTACTAATGTTCAATATTTCTGGTCTTTCAAAGTACCCAGGATGGCCTAGATTACTTAAAAAACATTGAACTTATGCAAACTATGATATTCTTAGATTCAAACTTAATTTAAGACTATCCTCAATGATTGCTTGGTTAAGCACTGTGAACTCCGAGGTCCATATCTTATACCGTAGAAGAATTGGTTGCAATTGTATTAAATCTGTGATATATTGTGCCCCCAGTTCTGCATGACAAACATACACTGATGTGCTTATAGGTGAGACAAGTAAGCCTCTAAAAATTCATTCTCTACAGTTTGGATTTCTGTGCAATTTCTATACCCCCAAGGTCCTGCCCCCTATGTGGCTATACTGAGACATTTGGGTTTATACATTTTCCTCATCACCTCTACGGGATTGGCACTCAGCCCCGACGCAAAGCTACTAAGGCCCATACACGTTTTACTGAATTGTTGCCTCCTATTAACTATGGCCTTGTTCCATAATCCATCTCTATTGAATAAATTCCCCAGGTAACTAAAAGTGTTCATAACACCAATGGTTATGCCATCTATTTATTTGTCACTGCAATTCTTACTAGTCCTTCCACATTTCAAAATGAAGGTTTGCTCCTTGGTTAACTGAAAGGCTAAGTTCCTTCATTTTTTAAGTTTAAAGAGAAATGTATTAAACATAAAAAGTGCAATAAGTACAAATATGAAACACCAGCAGGATATATCACTTTGCAAAAGTTATAAAGATGCAATAATGATGAGAGGGAAAACAGAAAAAAGGGGGTGGGGGAAAGGGAAAAGAAGAAAAGAAAGGGGAAAGCATCATAATACAACCATCACTTTCAAAAATAGTTTCAACAAACTATTGAGAAACTTCTATTAAAAAGTGCATGTAATAAATAAAAAAGAAATATGATAAAGAAACAAGTTATGAATAAAACCTATCATGGAGGTTTGGGTACTTCCTCTGTACAGGGTGTATGCAATGGTAGAGACTGAGCTGATAAGTCTACGAAAGTCGTAATAGGTAACCATAACATATCGCATTTAATGGCAAGAGTTATAGGGTAAACATAAGCTATGGTGATAACAAACACCATACCGCCAAGCCTGAAAAGAAACATTGGAGGCATCTTTCCAAGATTTAGTGATTTGTTGAAAGGCCACCTCTAAAAGAAGGTCAATAATGGAAGAGTTGGTGTGTAAGGAGGACCAAATATCGGAAAGACTACCTAGAAAGATCTGAGAAAGAGAAAAGGGAAAATGTGTGGAAAAAATGTTATTAATTTGCTGCCATACTTGGTGCCATAATGTACGTATCTTTGGGCACATAAAAAGTATATGTTTTAGATCTGCTATTGCAGCCAAAGAGGACCAACAAGTGGATGGGATAGAAGGAGTTATTGCGTGTAACTTGGCGGGGGTAATCAAAAGTCTGTTGTAAATAAAAAATAGAGTCTGAGTTGTATTCGCTGCTGTAGAGGACCTCCTTATTTTGTTCCAAATATTATGCCAAGTCATTATTGAAAACGTTTCATCCAAATCGAGTTCCCAATCTTGTTCAACTTTAGATTTGTCCCTGGTAACAGAGATTTCTCTCATTTTTTTTTATAAATTTGAGAAGCGGAAGAAGAAGATAATAGAAAAGGAAGAGTAAGAGAAGATTTGCTGTAGGGAACTGAAAGAGTAAGGGAATCATAACTTTGTTGGACTACTACACTCAATAATATGTATTTAGGATAAAAAGATAAAGGAAGAGAGAAACAAGATTGAAGGGAAGAAAATGGAAGACAAATCCCATCTTGAAAAAATGGATGGGTCCATAAGAGATCCCTCCAGTCTTTCCAGTAAAAAGTTAATAAGAGGAATATACCAGATAGGAGAATGCAAAAATTGTGCGCGTTCATTTAAATTATCGAGGTATAAAGGAAGGAAGATTTTTCACGAATTTTTAAGAATAGGAAGAGACATCTTCTATGGAACTTTTGATAAGGAGACAAATTCTTTAAAAGAAAAAGGATGAAAAAAAGAGGATTCTATTTCAACCCATAATGGCTGAGAAAGATCATCAGAAAGATAATCTGATAATAATGGGATAGAATGCATAAGAAAGAAGGAAGTATGATAGGAGGAAAAGTCCGGGAAGTTAACACCACCTAAATGTTTAGGACATTTAAGTTTGGCAAGAGACATCCTAGATTTCTTGTGTTGCCACAAAAAATGTATTAAAGTGGAGTACATTTTTTTATAGCAGGATCTCGGGAGGTTGACCAGAAGATTGGAAAGATAAAATACAATGATATGGACTAACATAATTTTGATAGAATCTAATCTACCCCACCAGGATAAAAATAAAGAATGACACCTGGTCTTAGAGTCTATAAGAGTGGGTTGCAAAGTTTTAAGATTAAGTGCAACCGTGCCTTTAATTGAAGGGGTAAACCATAATCTTAAGTATTTAATTTTAGAGGGACTCCAATGGAAGGAAGAGGTCAAAAAATCAACATAAAAACAAAATGTATTAAGAGGAAGAATTTCACATTTATCAACATTGAGTTTATAACCTGATACCTTGGCAAAAGAAGAAACCTCACAAAGGAAGGATGGAATAGATGATTGAGGATTAGAAATAAATAAAAGAATATCGTCTGTATAAGCAGAGAGCTTTAGATGTTTATCACCATATTGGAATCCCGTAATATCTTTACTCAATCGAATTTTCATTAAAAAGGGTTTTAAAGCTAGAATAAAGAGAAGGGGAGAAAGAGTACAACCTTGACGGATGCCTCGGTATAAAGGGAAAGAAGAGGATACAAGACCATTAGCAAAAATAAAGGATCTAGGAAAGGAATATAATAGTGATATATAAGAAAGAAATTTTGGGCCAAATCCAAACTAAGAGAGAGTAGAGAGTGTAAATTGCCAATTGACCCTGTCAAAAGCTTTTTCAGCGTCCAATGCAACAGCTGCTAAGGAATGTTTACAAGAATGGGACTTACTAAGGACATTAAAGAAAAGACGGGTATTATTAGAAGATGACGACCCTTATTGAAACCACTTTGTTCCTTACCAATCAAATGAGGTAAAATTTTATCTAAACGGAGAGCAAGAATTTTCGCAAAGATCTTATAATCCAGATTGATCAAGTAAATGGGTCTGTAATTTTTACATAGAGTATGATGAATGAATGAATGAATGAAATGTGATTTATAACCGCGCAACTTAGCCCAGTGGGCGTCAAGGCGCCTGATCTTTATTTTCCTTGGGGAGAAGACAAATTAAAGCCTTGGGATTGTTTAGAAGTGATAAAAAATGAAAATAAATGATGAAGCTTAGAAAACAACAAGGCGGAAAAATGTAAGTAAAATTCTATTGTAAAGCCATCTGGGCCAGGAGCTTTACCCTTTTTAAGCATATTAATGGCATCCAAAACATCATTAGGAAGAATATCTTTTTCTAACAAAGAAAAATCTACCTCTGGTATTGAAGGTGCAGGAATAGAAAATAAGTAATTATTAATGTCAGTTGAGGAAGGTGAGGATTCAGGAGTGTACAATTTTTGATATAAATCCGTGAATTCAGATAAAAAATCTTCATCTTTGTGAAGGATAGAATTGGAAGACGACATAATAGAATCTATCTTCATTCTCTCTTTTTTAACTTTAAGATAGTTTGCAAGAAGATTGCCAGCTTTATTTAGCGCAGTGTAATATTTGGCACTAGCTTTAAGGAGGTATAGATTTGCAGAATCCGTAGATAATTTATTGAAAGAAAGTGTAGCTTTAAGAAGGTTAGTCAAGTCGGACTGGCTTTTAGAGGAATACAACGTATATTCTAATTGCTTTATTTGGGAAGTCAGATTTGCTAAAACGTTAGAAGCTAGACGTCTTTTTTTGGATACAAAGGTAATAATGAAGTCTCTAGAGGCAGCTTTAAAAGTAGCCCATAGCATTTGAGGGGAAATCTGAGGAGAATCATTCTCTTTAAAAAGTAGGGATTCAAAATCAAGAAATGCTTTTGTGAAATTTATGTCTAAAAGAAGAGAATTATTAAATCTCCATCTCTTAACTCCTTTATTAGGGGGAAGTAAATCTAAAAGTAAAGAGACAGGAGCATGGTCAGAAATTAAAATTGAACCTATGTCAGAATGGAGAATATGTTGAGTCAAAGCTTTAGAGATAAAAAGGACTCCGGGACTGGGAAGAATGAAGAGGGGAGAAATATGTATATTCTTGTAATGTAGGATGACATAATCTCCAAGAATCAACAAGAGATCTTTGAGATATAGTGGAAGTAAATTGAGAGTGAGCATGGGAGGGTGAAAAACGAGTAGATTTCCTGTCTAGAAAGGGGCCCATCATCATGTTACAATCACCACCTACTATCAGATAATCATTGTTAAATTGCATGAGGGAAGAAAGAATTTGAGGCCAAAATAATTTATCATATGTGGTGGGGGCATATAAATTAAAAATAGTAAAAGGAATTTTGTTGACTTACAGAGAAACAGCAACCCATCTACCATCTGAGTCATTATTCTGGTTAATGAGGTGGATATTTAGTCTCGTATGGCAAAGAATTGCAACACCATTACGTTTCCCTGAGCCAGGAGAGGCAAAAATATGGCCTACCCAAATGCGACGTAGTTTGGAAATTTCAACATCTTTGATATGGATTTCCTGTAATAAGACAATGTCAGCTTTTAGGTGAGCTAGATGAGACAGAACAAGTTGACGTTTAATGGGAGATCCCAACCCTTTAACATTCCAAGAAACTAAATTGACTGGCATTTAACGGTATATAAACATGAAGACCATAGAGGCAACCAATGAAAATGTACATGCAACAATATAAGCAACTGTATGCAATAGGATAAAAGAGACAAGAGGAAGCAATGAAAAGTAGCAGATATAAAAATAGAGAAGTAAATATAATGAAAGAAAAGGTAAATAGATAGAGAGAAGTAAAAAATAAATAAAGATAGGGAAAATGAACAGAAAAGAAGTAGAATAAAGGGAGAAGAAAGGATAGAGAAGGGGAGAAGAAAACAGAAAGATACAATTAATATGAAAAATTTGCAACCAAAAACATACCACGGGGAAACAATATGAATAGGGGTGGTGAAGCCACATGAGGGAGGTGGAACGCTGATCGGAAGACTCCAAACGGGACAGCAAGGAGGGAGGCTACTACCAGGAGCTTAGAAGAAAAAGTTGTAAGGGACCACAGAACCTGCAACCAAAGAAATGAAAGATAAAAACGCTGTGCCTGGTGCTGGGGCGAGGAGCAAGACCGGACCACAGGTCCCAGGACTCTTGGGGGCACAGAGTGACGCCGCAGCCCTACATGTCCGCCCGCATCAGCAGAAATTGACCTCGAGCCTCCCGCTTCACGGGAGACACCGCGCCTGGTGCTGGGGCGGGGAGCAACACCGGACCCCAGGTCCCAGGAATCATTGGGGGCACAGAGTGACGCCGCAGCACTCCCTTTCCGCCCACAGCTTGATTTAAGTAAAAGGTCACTTCCGTTCCGCGGGATGCGCGTGGGCTAAGCCCGGGCAAAGGGCGGGCTGTCTGTGGCCGTCCGGGGCCAGAAGAGGCCGGGCTAGGCCACCCCTCATGGTGCTAGGAAGCTGGTTCCAGAATGAGTAGCTGGATGCTGAACGAGGACTAGGTGGAGAGGAGAAGAAGAGCGCTCTGTGACTTTGGGACCTTGATACGCAAGTTGACTGGGAAATCTGGTGTGGGGAACTCTGGTTAATGTTATTAATCGACACTTCACGTGGGTCAGATCTTGGTTGAGGAAAGGCGGAATAAGGCGTACGCGCTGGGAGTGCAAACTTTGGATGACTTTGTTGTACTTTCCATCTAAAGATCATGGCCGGTAAAATGAAAACGTGTTCGACCAAAGGAAAACTGAACTCTCCCCCAATGTTTTAGGCACCCTCTTATGATAAAAGTACAATTCTTCCCCCATTGGCACAGCCCACTGCAATTGATCGTATGTTGCGTAAAGCAATTGGGACAGTAGCGAGCGAAATAGAGCAGACAGAAAGGCGCTTGTCCTTGACACCATTAATGGATCTATCTATCTCGTCTCAGGGGTCAGTTAATGAGGTTATGGTTATCCCTCCCTCTACCCCGTTAGAGTCTTTTGACCAGGACATCCCTTGTGCTCAGTTGGTTAGTGGGTCAGACACGGTGGAATCCGTCCCTGGTAAACTAAGTGTGACTAACAAGAAACGAAGAGTCTGCCCGAAGATGTCTAGAATCAAGAAAACTAGAGGTAGTACCCTTTTATCGGTAGCAAGAAATGCTTCAGGAGAGGCCCGGGCAGAACAGGAACCCCAGCTGCCAGCCCCGCCAATCTGGATGGCACAGATAGTGTCTGATTTAAAACCCCATCTAGAGTCATTAATAGTAAGCCAGATAAAGCCTTTGGTTAGTAGGCTGGATAAAATTATGAATGAAGTAAAGAATAGGGACAGTGCATTAGGTCCACCTTTGATTCCCACTAGTGTCTTGACTACGACTGACCCTAGCCTAACTCATCAGACGGCCATGCCATTGAGCAGGACAGCCTGTAGGCAATCAATGTTAACACAAATTTCTAACACACAATGCTCCCCAGTGCAGCAGGATAGGGCCATGACCCACATGGAGAAAGCACCACATCCTGGGGAGGGCCCATCTATGCCTCCGCCAGAACAGCCAAATAATCAGACCCTAAATCTTAAAGTACCAGTGATAAACAAGACAGATTGTGTGCCCAATACATCTACCACTAATGCTCTACCCACCATTAACTTACTGCCAGAAGTGTCTCCCTACGTTGTAGTTCTCGCAGGGGCGCCGGACCTAAAGAGAGAGCAGAATGAGTCACACTTGGAATTAAGAAATAGGACCATACACTGGTTGAATCAAAACAGACCTATTGTAGGTAACAAAAATGGGGAAATTCTCCATGTTAGAAGGGTGAACTGGCTAGGCAGTAGGTGTAAAGACATAGCGGGTAACTGCATAATTGTAAATTTTAGGGACAAAAGAGTAGTGGAGCACATCCTTAAAAATGTGAGAGATAACGTTGCAAGCAGTATAAGACCCTTGCCACTAGGTTACTTTTATCCTAGACAACCTGTAGCAGATGATGGAACCCACTATTTTGGGAGATCAAGGGAGGGTATTGGGGGCAATTCAATTGGACAAATAGATTTAGTCCATTGATGTCCCTTGAGGACAATGATTGACTAATTAGACCCATGACCCCACAGAATCCCCCGTAAGAAGAATAGGTGGGAATATCAATCCCCAGGAATTGCGAGGGGTGGGGCTGATAGCGTCACATAAAACTGTTGCTATAGACCCCCCGTCTATAAAAGAGGTTTATACACCAACAGTACCTAGGGCGGAGAAATCAGTTAGGGCCCAAGAGCACCAGATCAGTACTATAGGCGGAGGCACCTTAGATAAAGATGAGTCAAGGGACATTGCACACACTCAAGTACAACAGGGCAGAGGGGCCCAGTTAGGGCTCATAAGGGCTGAAGAAGGGACTATTAATGTAAATCCTTGCACCCATGGACTAGTGGGTAAGCAGCTAGCAGATGGGGGAATAAAAATAATTTCATGGAATGTAGCAGGTTTGGCAAGTAAATTTGATAATAGTGAATGGCGGCTGTATATAAGCCGATTCCAGATTATCAGTTTACAAGAGACTTGGGTGGTTGATAACAGCCTCTTTTTTATATGACAGGGTATAAATGTTTCCACATACCGGCTCAGAAATCTAGATCAGGTAGAGCAATGGGAGGCCTGCCTATATATGTGGACTTAAACCTCCAAGGGACATGGACTAGCGTGGCCTGGTCATCCCATAATGTACAGGCCCTGTGGTTTGGGGGCAATGGGTTAAGGCTGATTTTGCTCAACGTATATAATGCGGGCGCCTCAAGAGATAATAATCCCATTTTACAAGAACTAGATTATAGACTGAGTCTAGATATTGCCAGTAAGAAAGGGGCTTTGGCTTCAACCACTTTAGTCATGGGCGATTTTAACTGCCACCTTTGCCCATGTTTGTTCCCCTTAGATCCAGAATGGTCCCGCTGCCCAGTCAAAAATGGCCCCCACTTCAATCATACACCAGAGGGAATGGCCCTTAGTAAACTCTTAGACAATCACGATCTTGAACACACAATTAATATGATAAACCTGGAGCATAATGCACCCTCCCGCCAACCTTTAAAGGGAGAGGGTGCTCATCATTTATTGATTATATTTTTGCATCCAGGCTACTAAAAAATTGGATTAAATTAGTGGGGATTGAGTGGTGCCCATTTAGTGACCACAACCCTTTGGTATTAGAGTTTATGTACCTGGGACGATGGAGGATAGGTCCTGTGGGGGGCATCTCCCTGAGGGCAACGGACCAGAGAAGACGGCTTAGGTGGTCAAAATTTGATGAGAAAACGTTCTACAAATCCCTGATGGATAAAGGAAAACTATCGATCGAGGATTGTCTAGACCCCGCAGTAGAAGGGCAATCACTAGTTAGAGCGTTCGGACAAGTAACTAGTGTAGTTGAGGGACTTTTAATGTCAAGCGCACCCATGAGAAACAACGTCATGCCGAGATGGTTTGATGGGGAATGTTCGCCCGCTCTAAGGAAATTAAAACATAGTTTAAAAAATAGGCCTAGGGATAAACAAAGAGTAGTTCAGTGTAGACAGGTATACAAGAGTGTGGTTAAGAAGAGGAAATTAGCACTCCAGGCGGAAGCATCGGCAGACCTAAGGGAAGAGGCGGATAGAAGGGACATAACCGAGTTCTGGAGTAAAACAGTAGTGCTCCGGAGATATCGACAAATATTTTGCCAGAACAGTGGTTTACACATTTCAAGGGTTTGTACAACCAAGCACAGGAAATTCCTTCAGAGGTGGGGCGGGTTGTCCAACAGGGCCAAGTAATAGACTTCACTTTAGATGAAATAACTGCTGGAATTAAGGGTACACCACCTGACCTGTACTTGTCTAATGTTGAGTTGTGGGCCCCAATTCTCACCAGAGTGACAAACGCCGCAACTAGGTCTGGTCTACCCCGGTCCTGGTCCACTGCTACGATGGTCCCGATTTTTTAAAAGGGCCATAGGGACAACCCTCAGTGCTATCGACCTATCTCATTGCTAGACGTCTCATCCAAGATTCTGGGCCAGGTAATACTTAATTGCCTTACTGAGTGGACCGATAACTATAACATAATCTTGGACATACAGTATGGCTTTAGGGCAGGGAGGTCCACAAGTGATCAATGCTTGAACCTTTACATGCTGGTTGCTAAATATACTAAAACCAGCAATGAAGCTATTTATCTGGGGTTCATGGATTTGGCAGCCGCTTTTGATCATGTTAATAGGGACAAGCTCTGGTCCCTAATGAGCAATTTGGGAATCGACCCTGGCCTGATTAACATCCTGAGAGAATTACAGAGGGATACCACCGCCAGAGTACGCTATAAGACGAATGGGGGAACACCGATCCGTTTCTGTGTACTAGCGGGGTGATAATTAGGTACATATGAAAGGGTCAGTGTTTATTACTTTTAGAAGCATCAAATGTCAAATATATACATTGCGTATCTCAAATCATAACCAGTCCAATGATTTGATGGACTGGTTATGATTTGAGATACTCAATGTATATATTTGACATTTGATGCTTCTAAAAGAAATAAACGCTGAACCTTTCATATGTACCTAATTATTGACCAGGTCAGATAGTTTTAGGGTGTACCCCGTTAAAACTTATTACTAGCGGGGTGAGGCAGGGTTGTATCCTGGCCCCTTTTTTATTTTCGCTCTATATTAATAATCTAGAGCAGGCTCTGATTAATTTAAAGACAGATTGTCCGAGAGCAGGAACGCGTCATATACCGGTACATTTGTACGCAGATGACGCAGTACTGCTAGCCCGTAGCCCGAAGAGCTTACAGATCCTAATTGACGGATTTGCTAAATTTATGGAAACCTTAGATCTTTCTGTGAACCTAAGTAAGTCATATGTTATGCTGGCAGGTAATAAACCTTGCACCAGTTTCTCTTATTGAGGAGGAAGTCACACATTAGAAAGGGTGCACTCTTTCTCCTATCTTGGCTTATTATTCGACAGTTCACTTAAATTCAACCCTTTGGTGGAGGACCGTTGTTCTAAACTAGTATCTTCAAATGGGGCAAATGCAAATTATGGGCGTAGACTGAGTCGCTGGTCCCCTGAACAAGTCATGAACCTATATAGTTCCATATGCTGCTCCAAAGTCATATATGGCTCTGAAGTGTGGGGTTTTGTAAATATTGACCAATTGCAGCAGGAGGAAAATACATTTCTTTGATCTATTTTAAAAATACCCCAGAGTTCCCCAGCTGTAATTGCTCATAGGAAATTAGGGAGGCCTTATATTGAGGATTTGGTTAAACTTAGACCTATCTTAGCCTGGATAAAAATATGGATAAACCCTGAAGCAGCCATGAGTAGATAAATCTTAAAGGATTGCCTTGATAGGGACAAAAGTATGAATATCCCGTGGCTAAGATATGTGAAGAATTGCCTGGAAAGTCTAGGTTGCAAGGAGCTTTTTACAAACCCTGCAGTAATTGTATCTCAAGATAAGGCCAAAATAAAGAGATCTTTTTTGGACCAGGGAATCACACGCAGAGCAGCTGTTGTAGGGACCAAACACTCAGTAAGCGCCCATTGCCTTGTTAAAGCACCGAGGGGATGGAACCGTATCTCTTTCTCATGTATAACGCCCAGGACAGGTTTTTTAATGTCTCGTTTTAGGCTCAATCTTTTATCACATCTATTGGCTGATCCGCTAGGTTTTACACTGACAATTGAGCAGAAGGGTGCCTGCGGCTGCGACAATAAGTCTCTGCAGGACACCCTTCATTTTGTACTTTTGTGTTCCTTTTATACAATACCCAGGCGTAGATTTTTGGTAGAAATTTTAAAACATGCCAAACTGAATCATGCTAAAGATGCTCTACATTTTCTGCAAAGGGCAAATGAGCCTAGGACACTCTGTTGCATCATGAATTTTATCAAAGTCTCGATTGAGATTAAGGGAAACTAGGGGGCAGGCTTGATACTGATTGTCGTAATGAATTTTTTTTTTTTTTAACCCATGTGTAAAAACCAGTCAGGTTAGAGATAATGATTTAATTGTATTTTAACTTGAATATAATTGTGCTTTTATGGTGTTTTTTAATCACTGAATAAAGAATTACTGACTGACTGAAAGATAAAAACAGAGAATATCAATTACATACAAACAAAAAAGAATCTAGATAGACAGACAGGAGATATTTCATAAAACACAAAATACAAAATACAGAAGGGAGAAGTGAACAAAATCCGAGAGGAAACAAATAACAAAGAGAGAAACAGAATGAGTTCCTTATAGCTGAGGTATGTCCATGGATTCCCCTCTGCAACTATTCAGGAACTTTTGAAGTAATACAGGATCTTCATAGGCAGTCGTCTTGTTGTTATAAGTCACTTTAAATATACAGTGGTGAAACACAACATATCTTGCATTTAAATTAGTTAAAGCAGGTCTCATGTCCAGGAATTTTTTCCGACGGTCTGCAGTCACCTTGGCGTAATCTTGGGCAAAAAAGAGAGAAGAATCATTCCAAGTGAGTTTACCACGTTGTTTGGCAGCATGTAAGACTTTGAGCAACTCAGTGTATTCCAGAAAATATAGTATAACTCCTCTGGGTTTCGTAGAAGATGAAGCAGAGCGAGGGAGTTGGCCAAGGCGATGTGCGCGTTGAATATTCAAAGACGGACTGGCTGGAAGCCCCAGAAGAGTTGGCAGAAAGGTTTGAAAAAGGGAGATGGGATTAGGGCCCTCAAGACCTTCGACTATACCTTAAATGCGTAAAATATTACGCCTATTTCGTTCTTCAAATTTTCTATTTGTTGCTTGAGCTGCACACTTTTTTGGGAGATGTGAGATACTTGATTTGTAAGACTTTGCACAAGGTCAAAACAAGACTCTAAATCATCCACTCGTTGTTCCGTGCGTGACCAATTGGTTTCCAAATTTTGTAGACGAGTATTAGTCTCTTCCATTGTAGTGTTTTTATCTAGGAACCTGAATCAATATTACCCTTTTATGCCTTTACACGGCTATAATCAATAATATCCATATAATGGCATAAGAATCATATCCATATTTCAGTAAATCGCCCTTGCAGTCCAAAGCACAGCAAAAGCCACTTCCTTAGATTCCTAGAAAGCACAACGAGTTCTTTCAACATACCATACCTCCAGGAACCTGGGAAATCCCCATGTGCTTTGTTTTGATTTGTAATAGAACTCCTGAGTAGCACTGTAAGAACGGCCAGTTCTTAGTGACATCTTTATTGACGTCTTAAGTCCAACCTTACATCAAACCCGGCACCTTTCAGGTATAAATATGCCAACGCTGCCTTAAGCAAACACACGGTGGTGAATTTTGGAGCCGAGCAGCTATCTACTTTCCGCGAGCCCAGCAGATGCGAGAAGCCCACGGACGCTGCCCCTCCTCTTTGACGCGCTGAGAAAGAAGCTGTCTTTTCTCCTGCCGGGAAAATCCAGACTCCGGCGTTTCCAGCCTACCCTTGCGGGTGACTGGGATATCGAGTCCTGAGAGAGAGATACCAGACCTCCTACATTCTATTCCCAAGGTACAGTGCTGACTAAACCCTTAAAGAGAATTCTTGAACCAGATTCTTGGCAAAACCTACTTAACTTAAACTGCTACTTATTTACTCCTTCCCAGTATTAGGCTTAGGTCAGGTACACCGGGGTAGGCATATTTAAAAGCACCAGTTGAGCACGTTAGCTAATGTAAATATGTATGTATATATTTTATCCATTTAAAAGTATTTTATGGCTAAGAAACCATATCAATGCTTTTACAGTATTATTTCATAATACTCCTGGTACTGTACGCACTTTACTTTATAATAAGTATTGCAATTGTGGCAATTCATTTCTCTTGCATGAGAAGGAAGACTGCTCAATAAATAATATCTTTTATTGAAAACGTCCGTCTCTCCATTCTCTGCACCCTGGTGAAACTAAGAACGCTCGTCTGACTGAGTGAAATAATTGTCAATTGTTTTCACACGACTCTAGAGATTTACTCTTATTCTGAGGGAGCAAAGTTGTCATGTTTATGCGGTTGTCGGAAGCTGAATCCCTTCTTGTCTGAGCCAGAGAAGCTGATCCCTTCCTATTCAGTCAAGAAAGTTTCCAGTGACCTCTGAGCTAGCTGGCGCAAACCTAAATTAAGTCTAACATAGTCAGTAGAGACCTAAAAGACTTCAGTCCTACGTATACACTTCTGTTTATGTTATTCCAATGCGCAGGGCCTATAGGGAAAATAGGAACTACACTACATGGCGCCCAACGTTTGGTAAGGCGATAAAACTAACGCAAGACGTTGGAGTAACTCTGTCGTGCTTTTTCACATAGACCCTTTTGCCCGTAAATACTCCAATAGACGTCTGGAGTGGGTGAAAAGTTAAAATCTGCCGAAACCTAGTAGGAAGAGATTCCTATGTAAAGTTTTTGGTTTAGTCAACGTTGAAGGATACAGTGTTCCAAAATATTGTGCACCTAATCTTTTGTCTCCTTGAGAACTAGATCTACAACAGAAAAACACTTCTGACAGACAATGCCAGATAGTGAAGACGAAAGAGAAGCAGCTAAATTAGCAGCTCAACTAATATTTATTTATTTATTTGTTTATTTTGAAGCTTATAGAGCGCGCGGCTACCTCCAGCGGGGGTGTCCCGGCGCTAAGATTACAGGAATATCACAAGAGAGGGTTGCCTAGTTCATGTCCATCCGAAAAGAAAACCAAGGGCTGCAGAGGAGCTCTTAATTAGCGTTTAGTAAACAGCCAGGTTTTTAGTTTGCGTCAGAAGACTTGCTCAGATTCGGTGAACCTAAGGTCTAGAGGTAGGCTGTTCCAGAGCTTGGCAGCTGTAACGGTGAAAGTTCTGCCGCCACTTCGGGTAAGCCTGAATCGGGGGACATTCAGTAAGCGAAAGCTGTTAGATCTCAGATGTCTTACTGAAGATGATATCTTGAGTCGTTTGCTCAGATAGGCCGGGCCAGTTCCATGAATTGCCTTTAAGGCAAGGATCAGGGTTTTGAAATCTATGCGTCGGGCTATGGGAAGCCAGTGTAGCTCATCCCAGTAAGCTCTGACCGAGTTACGGGCGGGGATATTTCCAATAAGCCTTGCTGCTGCATTCTGAATGATTTGTAATCAGTCTATAAGATATTGGGGGGCGCCGGCATATAAGCTATTGGCATAATCAAGATGCGCCGTGATAAGTGCCGGGACAACCGTTTTGCTGGATGTCTGGGGGAGGTAGGGAAAAATCTTCCTGATCATACGCAACTTATTAAAACAGGCGCCCGTAACTTTATTTACCTGGGCTTTACCGGACAAGGTGTTATCAAATACGAAGCCAAGGTTGCGGGGGGACTGCACTGATATGGGTGGAGGATTCAGGACGGTAGGCCACCATAGGGTAGCAGGGGGAGTCGATTTCTGGCTAAAAAAGAGAACCTCAGTTTTATCAGTGTTTAGAGCAAGATGATTGGTAGCTATCCATGCGCAGATATTGCCAAGGCAGTTTCTGAAGTTGGAGAAGAGGGAGTCAGAATGGTCTCTGAATGAAAAAACAAGCTGAGTATCATCAGCATATGAGACCACCCTGACCCCCCATGACTCTACTACCTTGGCAAGCGGGGCCAGGTATGCGTTAAACAATAGTGGGCTCAAGGCGGAGCCCTGGGGCACACCACACAAGAGGGGTTTGTCCTCTGATTCAAATGGGTGCAACAGTACCCTTTGAGAACGTCTGGACAGAAAGGATTTAATCCATGCCAGAACTGTACCACCAATCCCCAGCTGTTGTAAACGGGCTGTAAGTATGTTATGGGATACAGTGTCAAATGCAGCGGATAGGTCGAGGAGGACCAACATGCCCTCCTCGCCCCTATCCACTGATTCCCTAATAATCTCAGATACTTCCAGCAGCGCAGTCTCGGTGCTGTAGCCGGTTCTAAAACCGGACTGAGAATCGTGCAGCAACTGATTTGTTTCAAGATACTGAGCCAGTTGTATCTGGACCACTTTCTCCAGTACTTTGGCAGGTTTAGGCAGGAGCGAAATGGGTCGGTAATTGCAAAATTGTAAGGGGTCTGCGTCGGGTTTCTTCAGAATGGGAAGTAGCCTAGCATGTTTCCACACTGAGGGAAATTGACCACGGGCCAAGGAGGAATTCCAGATGGAGAGGAGAGGATTAATTAAGACAGGGGCAAGATTGCCCATCACTTTGGCAGGGACTGGGTCTAAAGGCGAGCCAGACTTGACTTTTTAAAACAACGACAGGGCTAAGTCAGGGGTTAGCTCACTGAAAGAATTAAAAGAGCAGTGAGAGGGATATGGAATATCAGATTGGTGGTTGGGTGAGGCGGAGTCAAAGGAGGAAGAAAGTATAATGATTTTTTCCTGAAAAAAGTCAGAAATTCCGTTGCACAGGTCTTGAGTAGGAACAAATTGGGTTTTCATGGCAGGAGGATTCACAAAATCCTTCACAATGGTGAAGAGAGTTTTGGAGGAGTTCTGCGCCTGTTGGATGAGTTTTGAGAAATAAGCTCTCATCGAGGAACGTTTAAGTTTTTGGAATTTGTTTAAGGCAGATTTATAGGCCAGTTTGGCCAAAGGATCATAGTCCTGGCGCCATTTGCGTTCCATCTGTTTGCACTTACTCTTTTCCTCACGAAGCTCAGGGGAAAACCAGGGGGCAGAGGGGCGAGATCCGGAGGAAGTCAGAGTGACAAGAGGGGCAATGGATTCCAGAGCAGAGGTAAGGGCAGAGTTATATCTTGCCGTTTCCTTGTCAAGATATTCCAAATGATTAAATTGAAACTGAAAACGGGAATCAATGGACTCACAGGTGACTTTGGTCCATTTACGACCTCTGTCTCTGTTGAGGGAAGAAGGGGGGGGGGATGGAATAGTGATAACAAAGGGCAGAAGGAAATGATCTGCCCAGGTGAGGGGGAGGGGAGGAAGGGCAGAAATACCAGGATGATTGGTGAAAATAAGATCAAGTGTGTGGCCTGCTTTGTGAGTGGGGCCTTTAACTAATTGGGACAAGGTAAGTCCTTGTAAGGTTTCCAGAAGAGAGGATGCTTGGGCACAGGACGGATTATCAATATGGAGATTGAAGTCTCCCAGCACTGTAAAGTGGGAGTGCTTAAGTGAGAAGTCCGCAATTGAGTGCGTCAGAGCATTGAGAGAAGAGACGGTGGCTGCGGGGGGATTGTAGACCAGGATCCGGCAAAGATGATACTTGCGGAGTCCATGATCGTAAAGTGCATGGCTTCAATAAGGCCGGGATTGGGAATTTTTGAGATATTCAGTATAAGGTGGGATTTCGCAATTACCGCGAGACCCCCACCGGGTTTGGAATTATCTCGGTTAATGCCTAATAGACGGTAGCCAGGGGGAGTGGCCAAGTTAATGTCCGGTTTGGACGAGTCTTTGATCCAAGTTTCTGTGAGGAATAATAAGTCCCAATTGTGAGTGTCTAGCGATAGCCAGATATCAGAGGAATGTGCAGGAAGAGATCTGCAATTAATTAAGGCTGCTTTTAAGGTGACCGGGGCTGGCAGTGAGCAATCATGGATTGATGAGACGGTTTAATAAAAGCAGGGATAGAGATGTTACATCGTGAGCAAGAATATGAAATAGTTTCCAGGCTTTGTGGGTTACAACAAGTTGCGGGTTGCAAGCGCCTTGACGTAGGTATAAGAGTTGATCAGAGGACCAGGAGATTGTTGGGGTGCGAGATGCAGGGGGTCTGGCGCTGGGCGTGGGCCCGGCGCGGATGGGCGCAGACGGGCTTGCCTTAGGCACGCCCGCTGCGCCCGCCCGCTGCGCGGGCGGGATGAGCCCTTCCTTTTATCCAGGTCCATCTATCGGTGGGAGGAGGGTGGGAGGAGTCCAGGAGCTGGAGCGCTACCCTGCCTCCCCCCTAGATGGCAGTTCCGCGTTCTCCCGGCCGGCAAGAGCGCTGTGCTCGGCTGCGCCGGGGGAGAGAGAGCAAGGTCGGGACCCCTGAGATGAAGAAATCTCGTCCGGTCAGGCAGAGAGGTCTGTTTCCGATTTAAAAATGCTTCTATTAAAATATTTACAATAGAGGATGACACAAGTCTCCTACAGAATGACCGGAATGCTATCCTCATTCCGGTCAACATAAGAAAAACTATAACTCTAAAACTTAGAGAAAACGGACTGACAGCACGAGGTGGTACAGTCATTTTTGTGATAGAGGCACACGAATATCGGCAGACAGAGGTATTCTATTCATGGATAAACTTTCCGGCGGCAAGTGCTACAACACACAAATTCCACAATTACAAAATAGAGGAACCTCCGGATGAATACACTCCTTTCGAGGAGATTGAAATCCCATTCAAATACCAAGAGCACCTGCTCTGGTTTAAAGGTGTCCTAAAACATAATGATCACATCACCAGGCTCGGTCCACTAGGTAGACCAGGAGCAACGTGGCCGGTTCTAGCCAGCAACACACCACATCCAGACATTGAAAAAATGTCAGACACAGAACTTTTAGCCCAGCTAATATTACTAATTAAAATTCACAGACAGTTAGTACAATATGTAATGAGGACTGAAACAGTCCAACCAGCAGTTAACATTCAACAGCTGACCCCTCATCAGGGGAACACAAATAAAATTACACCACAGAACATACAATCATGTCTTGGTAAAACACCCGCAAAACGGGAACAAATTCCATTCTGGCTAGCACAAAAAATAACTCAGATAGAGGCAGTATTCACAAATACTACCCCTAGTGAGAAACACAGAATTCTGACTATCTGCCTTCCAATGGGGGTCGCACCACATGTGGAAGACTGTGACACTTGGGGTACAGCCTTTGCTTCCATTTACACAAAAATACATGGTGTTCCGACAGATTCAAAATTAATACGGTCCAGAACCTGCTTTAACTCTGAGTATGAAATTACTGAAAGACTTCAAGCAGGTCTCGGCTATATTATTAGCCAACATAAAAGGTGAAGCGGCATCTGAGGCGATCCGCCAAAAATTGAAGGAAACAGATATAACAGACCAACCAATTGAACTTGCCAGAATCGTAGCAAAATCGTATGAAGAACTAGGTGGAGATAGTTTGGGTGGGAAACCGGTAAAACCCCAACTACTTGAAAATCCTGAGAAAATATTTATTACAAATAATGTAAACACTCAAAAAAGAGCTGGGGTGGAAATAAACAATCCAGTCCCAAAGAAAGAAGATTCCAGTTCAGAGGAAGGTCTCCTCGGCGGAGAGAAAGAACTCCAAATCGAAAACACCAGTCTCCCCAAAGGGAGCACTTTGAGAAAAGATACAACCTTAGAAATAGGGATAATCTGAAGAAACCTGACAGATTTCAAAGTAATGATACACGTCCCTCTCGAACTTTTTCGCAGAAATCGGAAAGAAGAGGACGGTCGGAACACAGGGAAGAGCTCGCTAAGTCCAAAGACAAGGAACCTGCTCAAAGTAAAAAATTACAATTTCCAAGAAAGAAGGTAGCCAGTATTAAAATAATCGAACATGCCGAGAATACTGAGGACACAGCTGAAAAACGGAGAGTGGGCACAGACAATGCTAGACAGTGCAGCAGAAATCAGCATAGCTCGCAAGATCCTCATAAATCATCTGGAGACAGTGGACACAAATGAATACATTCAAGTGGAAACTGCAGATACCAGAGTTAGCGAACCTCAAAAAATATACAAAATACCACTACGTATAGAGGGAGATAAGACTAGGAAAATAAGGGGTCTGTTTTGGGATAATCTCTCAAAAGGCTATGACATCCTATTAGCTGAAAAAGACTGGCCACCAGAGTTTGTCAGGGAGTGCCCTCATAGCGAAGAAATGATTATGCCTGCCTTCTCAAATCATATTCCAATCCATAGAAAATAAATATATGCAAGAAAATGGGCAGTAGCTCAAGCTCATGTATTATATAAAAATCATGTAGAATGGGATGAAGACTACCCTCCTCACAGAATCCAGTTAAAATGTGAACCAGCTGCACAAAGGCAGTACCCAATTAAGCATGAAGCTAAAAAACAGGTCAGGGAGATTTTAGATCAACTTGAATACCAAGGGGTGATTGAAACATGCACCTCCCAAATGAACAATCCTTTGTTTCCTGTCTCCAAACCAGACAATTCGTATCGTCTAGTCTTGGACTACAGACACCTTAACTCATGTTGCAAAACATTTGCGGTACAAAATTCGCACAGTGCGGCACTAATGAATAACATAGTTCGCAAAATATACAAAACAACATTAGACATTTCTAATGGGTTCTTTTGTCAGAATATCGCACCTGAAAGCAGGTATTTAACCGCTTTCTCAATAATGGGGTCACAGAAAATTTCTGCCGACTCCCACAGGGATTCAAGAATAGCCCAGGATTATTCTCAGCCAGAGTAACAGAGTTACTACAAATGTATGACGATGAGGCATTATCTTATGTCGATGACATCTATCTCACAGACGACGACTTGGATACTCACTTGAAAAGAGTGAACACCATAATACTTGGGTTCGCAGCAGAGGGTTACAAATTCAACTTTAAAAAGTCACGAATAGCCCATCTAACGGTCCTGTTTTTAGGATACGAATTATCAAGTGAAGGCAAAAGCCTAGCAGAAACTTTTTAGAGAAGTGTGCTGTACTCCAAGCACCAAAAACGCTGAAGAATCTACAATCGATACTAGGCTTCCTGAATTTCGGAAGAACTTATATTCTCAATTACGCAGAGAGGGTAAAACCTCTCTTCGAATTCATAAAACCTGATTTTAAACTAATCAACTGGACTCAGAAACACACAGAAATTTTGAGATCACTGCAAACAGACATGTGAGCTAAAACAAAATTAGAATCATGTGACAATACACGCAATCTTGTAATCCGAGTCATCCCAGGAAGATGCAGATTCACCTACCTGACCTCTAATGAGGGAGAAACGGTACCAATAGCTTACAAATCACATTTGTACACACAAACAGAGAAAACATTCAGTCTTAAAGAAAATACTGTGAAGGCAGTACAGACTGCTGTAGCTAAAGAAAGAGCCCTAGCGCAATGCAAAAGGATAACTGTTTTTATAGCAGAATCAGCCTTTGAGGCGTTATTCAGCCCAGTGAATCTACAAACTATGGCACTAGATCCTAAATGGATTCAGTGGGAAAATTCTCTTCCTGCAGACGACGTGACATATAATTATGTCCAGAACATGAAAAACTGAATGAGCTAAAATATGAAGAAGAATATCCTCTGCCAATCGAAATTCTGCCTCTACAACAGTACTCTTGTATAATCTATACGGACAGATTTGTACAACATTACAATGTAGAAGATAAATCCTACAATGCAGCCTGCGCGATTATTAAAGGTCGCTGGCTCTGTGGTAAATTCAGACCAAAAATAACAAAAACTGAATCACTAAGAAACTGTTCGGCTCAGCGAGCTGAAATCAGATCTTTAAAGATGGCGCTTGAGAATGCCGAACGTGAATTCCTGACACTAATAGTGTGCGATTTGCATTCCTGCGTCAAATCTTACAATTTTGATTTGCAGAAATGGGTTCAAAACAATTACAAAGATGAGACAGGTGCCACAATCAAGCATAAAACGCTTTGGGAACAAGTAGTTTTTTTACAGAAGGAACAAAAAAAGACTCACGTGATACATACACTGAGTCATCAACGTGATGGCGTTCACGTTGCAGGGAATTCAATGGCTAATACAGCCACAGCGGAAGCAACTCAACTGGCTTCCGTAGCCACAAAAAAGCGTTCAGAAAAATACATAGACGAGGAAACTATGCTGGCGGTAAAAACGTCCTCAAAAGGCGACAGTGCAGCACTACCCGTGAACTATCCACTCAATTATACATACGCAATTGACGCAAACTCCGTTCCTTTTGCTCGAATCCCTGGAGTGGGGGATAGGGTAATTCCAAACATGAACAGGAGAGTCTTATTAATAGCAGACGCACACATGGGTGAGGGTCCAAGGCACAAACAGATCAAAGAATCTCTGATAGAATTACAATCAGAATATTGGTGGCCGGGGATGAGCGTGCAACATCATAAGTTTGCAATAAACTGCCAAGACTGCAGCAGAGATCGCAGTGGTGAACTTCCGTGCCCCTTGGTATAGTTAGCATAAGCCTATCTACACGTAAAAACCCATCATCACAGTGATCCCATTTTCAGACTAATATTCACTTAAAAGATGTGGCCCCAGCGCTCGGCTGATGCCAGAACTGTTATAAAAGATTTGCGAGTCTTTATCGGCACATACGCAATAGCCATGCTACATTCTGACCAGGGTCCTGCTTTTAGCTCTCGGATTACGAAATATATGGCCCGGTCGAGCTCTTGAAATATCCACATCAATTCAAGGTTTCATTAAGTGACTTTGTAAAACCAAGTACATTTTCTGATGATTGGGACTTTGAGAGCATTAATAATATGATATCAGATTTAGTAATATCAGCAAAATTTACAGAACATGATTATTTACAGGGTTCATCGAACTATGAACAGATGTATTGCTACAACCACTATGCACACCACTATTTGCATAAATCTGCTCAACCTGGAAATATTTTTAAATATAATCAGTGGGAACATTGTGCAACACCACCTAAAAGCAGTTCAAAAACATTTTATGAGAAATTCCCATGCTTCTCAGGGTTTAACACAAGTGATGCAGAAACATTTTATTATAAACTGTTAGATAAAACAGGGACAAAAAACATGCTGACAAATACTAAACTGATTTATTCGGAAATGTTTTATGAAAAAAAGATTACTTTTGGTTTTGATTTCTGGAAAAATAACATTGAAACAAAAACCATCTGGGGAACAAAAGAATGGCAGGTCAAGGATTAGAAGCAATATTTCGAGCCTGCATGATCCCAGAACAAATAATGTTTTTGAATGACACAATTCAACAGACTACCTGTCTTGGCCTAGCCAAGATAAAAGACTTAAACAAACCGTCTATTCCAAAGCCAATACCTGATAACACAACCACAGATATTGAGATAGACGTATCCCAAATTTTACACCAAAACAGAACACATCCTGAATGGAAAAAGTGGGTAATCTGACCAGACCAGAACCTAGATATTCCCAGAGACAACATCCAGGGATAGTAACAACATACAGTGTAGGGAAATTATGCCTTGAATGGCTACACACATCCACACTGGCAGAAATTAAGCAACACTTGACTTTACTTAAAGACGGTGCTGACTTGCGCGATTTCATAATGGGACCACGCAAACAGCGCCAAAAACGTTTCATAGCAGCTAGTATATATGCGGCGTACAACGAGGCATGGAAAGTAATGCAAATTGAAACAGCAGAGAAAATACGAGAAATTGATCGTATTAATTTGGAAAAATCGCTTTCTGTTGTGGACAATGGGTTAATGACTCTGTCCTCCAGAATATATTCACTGGACAGTATTGTATCATCTGCTATCGATATAATAGATCAGGACTTGCTAATGTTACAACATGGTCAGTTCCAATTACGTTCTATTGTACAGCTAGGCTGGGCGTTGCAAAACCTGCGTTCAGGCTATGTGCCTTGGCGTTTAATCAACACAACGTCATTGTTTTCTATCTTTAACCTTACTGATAAACAAATCAGTTTGGCACAAAAAGGAGCAGACTATACGATTGTGAGCATTGAAAAACTCGAGAGATTACCATTGACAATGTCAGAAAGACCTGTCATTGAATGGATAATACACGGAATAATCACAATTCCGATAACAACTTTCCAATTTAAAAAATGCCAGGAGTATATATCAGTAGGCCAGTATGAAAGGTTGGGTAAAGGGTACATTAAGTCATCATGGAAATTACCTTATACACACACATGTTATAGTAACAAGGACAAAAATGTATTTCTTAGTGGTAATAATTGCAAACAGTCACTAAGCGGTATACTTCTGTGCCAAGGTATTATTTTACATGGGGCCTGTGAGGGGTCTTCAAATAACCTTTCATGCCACCAGCAGGGCACACCTGCAACACAGATAGAGCCATTCTTTAGACAACTTTCTAACGGGAGTTACATTCTAATAACGGACCACAGCTGTTGTGGCATGGTGCCAGGGAAAGCATATCTCGTAAGCGTTAGTTCCATGGTCACTTGCTGAATGCAAGTAATGTATCCAAACGGCCCTCAAGATACTGAGGCGATGATTTGGCCTCCCTTGAATATCTCTTCTATACGAATTGATACTTTAAGCAGAATGAAGTCTGTGCTTTTACAGACAACAGTGCCTATAACGTCATCAAAAGAAACGTATGATCTGCAAGTTGCAAGGACGAAAGCAGAAATACATACCCTTTTATCAACAAATTGCCCCGTGCATTTCATAGAAATGCTAAGCCAAATCCTAAACATGTCAGATGCCAGTGGTATCGCACATGTATTTAAGATAATTTTTTCGGGACTGTTCACACCCTTCGAAGCAGTCCTGGGCATCTTTCCAAATTTTGTCCATTCGGTCTTTGACGGCCTATCACTACTTTTGGGACTCGTAGCAGGAATTTTATTTTTGGTCCTACTGCTCCGATATGGCAAGCCAAAAAGCAGACAAGACTCCAGCAACAATGGAAGAAACTATCCTAGCTATACGCTATCGGGACCGCATAACTAAAGTCCTTGGATTAGCCCGGCAAAGAGATCTGAATATGACCTGGTTTCTTTCATTCAGACCTATATGGCAGAACTGCATCTTACCTGTGTTTCGATGTATGCTATCGGAGAAGAATGCGTGTAGGACACCTGTCTTACACTACAATCAGCAGTACCAATGGATGTCGATACCTTGCTAAGTCCTGTAACGGCTCATGCATCGTGTTGTCCCCAGCGGTTACCAATCCTGATGACGGCATTCGTTGAAACTTCACCACTACGATTAGGTGGGAGTGAAGCAAGAAATGAGAGCAACATCACCCAGGTACGACCTTCTGTGAGCATTGCTGAACCTAACATCGATGATAGCAACCATGCAGAAAACTGCGCTATTGCAGCATTATCAAACTTGGTCGAACTGTCACCTGAATATGTAGACCAATTTTTTGCGACTCTGTCTGAAATGATGTTCTCCCCTGAACAAAAAGAATAACTTTTTAAGCAACGAGCACACAGCGTTCCCATGAACTCTGAATTCGGCCTTCGAATTTGATAAAAGCAAAGCTACTGAAAACATTTGGAACTATTTTTTCCCCTGACGAAAAATTCCTTTTTCCAAAACCCAAAATATTTACCTTTTTTTGGCACTTGTACTCTGCTTACAGAAGAACTATTCATAAAGAACAGAGCTTCTATTTTTAGGAACTTTAGAGACAATATTACCTCAGCCTCTAGCACATCTACAGCAGTTGCATTTATATGTGATGAAATAGTCTTGCCCTTCTTTTCTGTATTAAGAGCCGTTTCATGTGTAACTGTTCGCAAATCGTACAGCTAAATATATATGTGCAGTTTTAGTGAATGATTATACTGCTTAAAAAAGTACAGTACCTATGATCTTTTCATGTATTCCGCATACACCATTTCAAATGCAAAATGTATTTTGGGGTGGGTTGAAATACACATGCACCTTTATTGCTTAGTTTTAGTAATTGATGGACATTCGATCGTGGAGTGGGTGTAGTGTTTTTATCTAGGAACCTGAATCAATATGACCCTTTTATGCCCTTACACGGCTATAATCAATAATATCCATATAATGGCATAAGAATCAGATCCATATTTCAGTAAATCGCCCTTGCAGTCCAAAGCACAGCAAAAGCCACTTCCTTAGATTCCGAGAAAGCACAACAAGTTCTTTCAACACACCAAACCTCCAGCAACCTGGGAAATCCCCATGTGCTTTGTTTTGATTTGTAATAGAACTCCTGAGAAGCACTGTAAGAACGGCCAGTTCTTAGTGACATCTTTATTGACGTCTTATGTCCAACCTTACGTCAAACCCGGCACCTTTCAGGTATAAATATGCCAACCCTGCCTTAAGCAAACACAGGGTGTTGAATTTTGGAGCCGAGCGGCTATCTACTTTCCGCGAGCCCAGCAGATGCGAGAAGCCCACGGACGCTGCCCCTCCTCTTTGACGCGCTGAGAAAGACACTGTCTTTTCTCCTGCTGAGAAAATCCAGCCTCTGGCGTTTCCAGCCTACCCTTGTGGGTGACTGGGATATCGAGTCCTGAGAGAGAGATACCAGACCTCCTACATTTTATTCCCAAGGGACAGTGCTGACTAAACCCTTAAAGAGAATTCTTGAACCAGATTCTTGGCAAAACCTACTTAACTTAAACTGCTACTTATTTACTCCTTCCCAGTATTAGGCTTAGGTCAGGTACACCGGGGTAGGCGTATTTAGAAGCACCAGTTGAGCACGTTAGCTAATGTATATATGTATGTATATATTTTATCAATTTTAAAGTATCTTATGGCTAAGAAACAATATCAATGCTTTTACAGTATTATTTCATAATACTCCTGGTACTGTACGCACTTTACTTTATAATAAGTATTGCAATTGTGGCAATTCATTTCTCTTGCATGAGAAGGAAGACTGCTCAATAAATAATATCTTTTATTGAAAACGCCCGTCTCTCCATTCTCTGCACCCTGCTGAAACTAAGAACACACGTCTGACGGAGTGAAATAATTGTCTATTGTTTTCACACGACTCTAGAGATTTACTCTTATTCTGAGGGAGCAAAGTTGTCATGTTTATGCGGTTGTCGGAAGCTGAATCCCTTCTTGTCTGAGCCAGGGAAGCTGATCCCTTCCTATTCAGTCAAGAAAGTTTCCAGTGACCTCTGAGCTAGCTGGCGCAAACCTAAATTAAGTCTAACATAGTCAGTAGAGACCTAGAAGACTTCAGTCCTACGTCTACACTGCTGTGTATGTTATTCCAATGCGCAGGGCCTATAGGGAAAATAGGAACTACACTACACCATATGAGGCTTAAGCACACGAATTTCATCAAGGACAAGCTCCATAGAAATGGTGGATGGTAAACCGGTAGGAGAGGGAGGGTTCACTGTTAGACGTTTGCCAGAGGTAGTTGTCGATGCCAGAGGTACTTTTGAACCTTGCGTTGCCCCTGGGCGAGAGTTAGAAAAAGCAGAGTTTTTAGAGCCCACAGAGTCACTCATGTTATCATCCACGGAATCAGGTAAAACACTGAAAGGGTTGAAGTCATCAAAATTCGCCTCCTCAGACTGAATGGAACCTTTACAGTTAGTGCGAGATGTCGCCATGAACGACAGAAAGAAGAGACACTTTTATGATGTCAAAATGGATGAGGAAACTCTTATCGCCAAAAGGAGAATAATTAGATCCAAAAGCAGCTACATAAACAGAAAAGTCAGTTGCTGGTCTAAAATGCTGCAAAGCTATGTGGTAACATCAAAAAACTGGTGCCATTTTGTAAAAGGAGAACATTTTCTGTGAGGAAAACAGCCTCTCACAGAGTAATAGCGGTAAAAACGCGAGCACGCCCAAAAACAAAATGGCGACCGGGATGTCGCATTGAAATACGGCACGAAAAACGGTTAATAAAAGAATCTTGGGCTCACCCTGCGCTTTCTACAAGCTTTCATGGGAGGCAGCACTGGTTCCGCCAGCAGGAAAGACGAGTTCCGAGGTCCGCAGAAGAAAATAGACGCCTGGAGCCGTCCAGAAGCCTCACGTCCCGGCAGAGCTCCCCAGCACAGCGGCCATCACCTAGGGCTCCAAAGCCACGCCCCTCCAAGTTCCTTCATATAATCTAAAAAATTAGATAGTAAAGACTGGAGGGCCAGCGGTCTTCGGGTTATGAGAACAGCGTCATCGGCGTAGAGGAGGGCTGGGACAGGGGGTGTTCCTATTTGTGTAAGATTTCTAGTAGACAAAGCTAGTGCTTTTTTAATATTAACATATTTTCCTATTATAATGTTTAAATTGAGGCTCTGCTCTACCGTGCCAATCCCTGGGCAAAAACCATAATGTAGATCTGATAAGCTATTTTGAGATTCTGCCCAGTCCTGGATCCTCCTTAGGAGGATGTGGCCTACTACTTTGACAAGCGAATCAAGCAGTGATATAGGTCTGTAGCACGCTGGGTTAAGACAGTCTCCTTTTTAGGTTGAGCCTAACGCAGCGCGCATGCACTGCTCTATGGGAGGCTTCTTGTGAGCACTCCACACTGTGCCTAAACTTCTCAGTGGTAGTTAGTTAACTCCCACATGTTCTATTGGCCTTTGCATGTGGCTTTCAGTAATGAAAGCACACAAAAGGCCAAAGACGGCTGCATGTCCCGCCTTTTCTTTTAACGTTAACTCCCCTGGCATAGGGGGCTTGGGAGCGAGCAGCGACGCACATTGTGCCAGCTGCATACCTTCCTTATCGTGATCGTGGCTCATGTTCCTAAGTAAATAAAGAAGCTCGCTTTCGCGGCCACACTTGTTTTGATCTCACTACCTCTCTCCATTTCCCCCTACCCTTTTCTCACCCCCCTTTCCCTTATTTCCACTCTCGTTACAACTCTCCCCCTTTTTGTTTTAATTTTCAGGGCTCGCTCTCTTTCTTCACTTCTCTACACCTTCTGGTGAGGTTTTGTGCCAGTTCTGTTTTCCCAATCTCTAGATTTCTTTCCTGATTTCAGTGGCACTGCCTCTCTCGCCCCTTTCCTTTTCCTCCTCTCAGCTGCTCCTTACTTCCACCTCCTCCCCCCACCCGGCCGCTCCAGCTCTTACGGCTGCTCTCTCTTCCCCCTCCTTTCCGCCTCTCCATCTTCCCTCTCCCTCTGCTCCCACTTCTGACACATGTACATTATATTCTCACATGAAATAAAGCCCGACATGTTCCTGCGATGCAGCATATGCCAAAAACAACACCTCTGCAGCTGCGGTGAGCATTCACGTATTTACGGCTAATTGCGCGTCCACAATACTATAAGCAGAACAAGAAGATCTGGGGCACCACCATTCTACTAATTATCCCCAAATTCTCCACGGACCACCCTCCGGCGTTTTTCCCAAAGTAACTGCTCTTATTTCACACTCTCCAGTCTCGTGTGGTATACCCCTCCAACCAGCCTTTAGTGGTACTCAACCCCTAGCAACTCCAGAGATCTTCTTGCCATTCCAACTTTTCACGGTTGTTCTGTCCTACCACTGTCCCAGTGCGTTTCGATCATGGGAATGCCCCACCATAGGATGGTCACAATCTCCCACAGAGTTTGCTCCTTGCTGCCCCTGCTGTGCAATCTCCAACAGTATTCCCGCTCTATCAGCTCCCAGGTGTAATACAGCCTTAGCCCCCTCCTGTGGTATTCCTGCCCTGCAGCCTTCCATAAAGTTCCTGTCCCATCACCTTGAATGGGATTTCTGCATTACCGGTATCCTGTGATATTCATGCACTTCCACCCTCCTGCCCGAAAAGCCTTCTGTGGCATTCGTCTGTGTGGCCTAAGGCTGATAAGGTCCCAAAGGTGAGACCTATTGGCTATGCCAATGCTTTTTTAATTTGCTTCAGCTCCCTCGCCATCCCTAAACCAATTAACACCCTTAGCTGCCTTTCATGCTTTGGCTGCCCGGTCCTGTTTCGCTTTTCTGATGCTGTTTATACACCCATGCTGTCTCTCGTTGCTATTTTACCCATCCTCCCTGTGTCCGCACTCCTCCCCTTCCTAGTCATTGCTTGCTTTGTTTGCTGCTAATTGTCTCCAGAACGGTTTCTGTCTGTTCCTTGGGTATATATGTCACTAGACCGATTTAGGCAGATGACTTTCGATTTTCATAAGCAAATCCGGCTTTGTTGTGGCCCTGATGTTTTTTCAAAATATACCATATTCCTGTTGACTCTATCACCGCTTTATTGATCACTGTGCAGCTCGCTCCAAAGCATCTCTTCCCCTCGCTCCAAGCTTTCTTCCTCAGTTGGCTGTTTTCTCCCTCTAACTATCCAGTTGCCTTTTCCCTAATTCTCTCGCTGCCACTTCTCCCTCTGACTTCTCTTCCCTCTCTCTCTCCTTCTTTCTAACTATTTGCTTCCTTAACTTTCGTAAGACTCTTTTTTGCTCTCCCACCATTCTCCCTTCCACACTTCTCCTTTCTCTCTCTCTTTTTTTCTAGCTCGCCCACCTGCCTCTCTCCATTATAAACTTCTCCCACATCCCTCTCCCAGCATTCTGATCCACCTCTTCCATAACCCCTCTGCAGTGGTGTCATTAAAAATGATGGGTTACCTGATGAGTGTGGTGAGGGCCCCCAGGACTCATTAATCTTGGAGATTTATCAGGCCCTAGGCTAAACTGTTTCAGGGACAGAGGCTGCCCACTCCATGGCCCCTCACCACGTGAGTGTTGTAGGTGCCTCCGTTACACCACCACTTCGACCATTTTACTCTCACATTTGGTCCCCCCGAACTCATTCCCTTCACTTTCCCACATTTTTCACCCACCTCTGTCTCTCAGACCTGCCGCTCCCATAGATGTTTCTTGATGCAAGTATTCATTCTTGAATCAGACTGCATGATCCAGTGTGTAGTAATCGTATAGCTCTTCAATCCCTGGTGGCACAGCACCCAGGATAATGTGCAGCACTGCTGAAAACTTAGAAGGTCCCAAAGGCGAGGCCTATTGGCAATGGCAATGCTAGTTTACATATTGGGGCGATAATAGAAGTGCGCCAATCTGGCAAGAAACCTTCAGTGCAGCCTGCCCTCAATGCTAATCCAGGCACCCAAAGTTCTGTGTTAGGCTTATAAATATCTAGTGGTATTGCATCCGGTACCGGCGATTTGCAACACTTACTTTCTAGCATTGCCTTATTAACTTCTTCCAGTTTGAAAGGTGTAATAGCGGTGGTATGCAATATGGGAGTGATATCATTATCACTGTAAACGGTTGCGGTACTAGTGTTGCATCGGATAGGGAGTAAGTATGAGAAAAGTGCTGTATCCATTCTTCCTCAAGAATGGCAAGCTCCACCGTAGGTGCCTCGTCCGTTGCCAGGGGAGAAGAGGTAACTACCTGCCAAAAGGCTCTATTATCATTGCTTGAACTTGCTTCCTGCAACTACGCCCAAGCCCTCTCCCTCAGGCGTGGTTTTCTCCAAACCACTGCTTGCTTATGTTCGGCTCTACATTTCCGTACCTCTATTATCCTCCTTGGTGTCTTATGTAGATCTTCCTTTAATAGTTTATGGGCTCTAGTACACAATGGATCAAACCACCCCATCTCCTTTAGTTTTATCTTCTCTCTGTTAACAGCAAGACCCTCCCTAATATCGTCTGTAATGGTCATGAAAGCAGTGATGATTTCATCGTTTGCCGTGGTCTCATCAAGACAATGGTCTAAAGACCCTTTTTTATTACTTATCGACTTTTTAAGAAAACCTCCTGGAGCAATCTGGGCCCAACGTAAATAGGAACCGTTACTCGCTGCAAGTTCAATTTCTGTTGCTTGTACCATAAGTTTACCACGTTTCTTTTTAGAAAATAAAACTGTATTTAAATGGATACTCAAGGGGCAATGATCGCTAATTGTTATTGTGTGAGCAGAAAAGTTAGAAACATAACCAATACACTTCTCCGAGAGGGTGCCTCCAGATACTTTGTGGTAATGACAACCTTGTATTGCAGTGTGTGGGTATATTTTTAAAATTGATTGAATCATTGATTGTTCAAAATCAATGATGATTTTTTGCTGAAATTAGATGTTGGTGTATTGTTTCAATATTGTTATTAGCTCTATGCAAGTAGTGTTTTGTTTATTAAGGAGTAGTGCGTATATAAAGTGGGTGTTAGTATCTTTATATTCGCCATAGATTGTATATAATTGATAAAAAAAGGCTTGTGCCATCCATCATCCACGTCTCCCAGTTTTTAAATTTTGTAAGTTGTTAATTGTTGCAAAGATGAGAATTCGTATTTCATGACTGTTGTTATTTAAATGGAATTTTTCATCTTTGTGAGTGATAGTGTATTCTGGTAATATTTGTATTCAAAGGTTCACTCTTCCTCCGTGGTTGTCCGTTATGTGATACATTTATGTGAATGATTTGATTGTTTTTATGGTGTTTGTTTAATTAGAATTTTCTATTGGTTTGTGTTTGTGTGTTTTAAATCTATTGGTCGAGATAGTTTATTGCAGCACTGGAAACAGTCCGATCTCAGGTCCAAGGGAAAAAACTTCATATGGACACCACTGCGCAGGCATCAGGAGGTTCAAATAAGGATAGTGACTGTCTAGGCTCCTTGTTAAAGGCATTAAGGGGGGACCTTTTGACTGAAATCGAGATATCCGAAGCAAACCAGAAGGGTATTCATGATAAGTGTGATGCCTTTGAATCAAAACTGGATAATATATGTACACGCGCGGGATCACTCAAACTTAAAGTTTCATCATTATCAGAATCTGTCCAAGGCAACTCCAAAGATATAGACGCTTAAAAAATCCAGAACTGATCCTTACAGATGGATATAGAGAGGTTAGAGATGCAGGCCCGAAGGAACAACCTTTGGATTCTGAAGATACCGGAGGGGGCTGAGATGGAGGACATAAAGGGGTTCATATGTAAGCTGTTGAATGGGGTGTTAAAAGATCGACCAGATATTGACCTAGAAGCTGAAATACAAAGAGTGCATAGGGACCCTTTTAGGCTGCATCCGGATAGAAAAGCCCCCAGAAAAATCTTAGTCAATTTTCAGACTTATAGTATGAAAGAGCTAATCTCGGGGAGGTCTCTAACACGGTCTGCCTTCATCATCAGGCTGGGCCCTACCAAATCCGTTCAGATATCGGATATCGGGGGAAGAACAGCGCAAAGGCAGTGGGAGCTAGGCTCCAGAATGCCCGAATTAAGAACCCTGGGGGGCAGGTTCAAATGAAGTTCCCGCATTGTTAAAAGGGAGGGTGAAATTGAAAAATTGGTCCTCATACAAATAAAAGAAGGTTATTTTTTAGCTCTAGATGAGTGGCTCATACGGGTAGGCCATGATTAGGTCTCTAAGATAAAACTCCTCTCCTGCAAAGTGAACGGTCTGGGAGGGGGTAGGAAAATATTTTGGTTTGCGAGTTCCTAAAAAAAGTGAAGCACATATTTATTTGTTGCAGGAAACTCATTTGGAAACCCCGGACGGTAAACAAGCCTTTAGTAAAATAGGTTGGGTGCAGGAGGTGTTTTGCTCCAAAACAAAGAGGATGTACAAGAGTGGTAGCAATAGTGGTAAGAGCGAACAAGGGGATCAAGGTAGAGAAATGGGACACAGACCAGTCTGGCAGATGGTTGGTGGCAACTTTGTCTATATGCGGGTCGCCAAAAACTTGCGCAGTATATTACGGACCTAACAAGCACAATTCTGGTCCTCTCCTGAACCTTGAGACTAGCTTGCTACATACGTCTGCCCCAGTTATACTTGGCGGGGATTTTAACTTAGTGTTTGACACTTATGAACGTTATGAAGGAGTTACATTTGCTTGCTATCTGGAGAGCAAAATATGATACTGTTAGAGAATTTTCGTTCTATAGTAAGAAGTATAAGCAATACTCAAGGATAGATTATTTTTTAGTAGATCAGTGTTTGCTTTCAGATGTAGGATCCATTAGTTATATCCCAGCGATTATATCAGACCAATCTGCAGTGGAGTTAGTTCTTAATCTTGGGCTTAAGATGACAGAGAAAAGGTGGACCCTAGAAAGGACTTTGTTACTGCATGAGAGAGTGAAGGTGGAGCTAAATGACAGAATAGGTGATTTTTTTTTGCTTCAACATAGGCTCCTCCCCTGAGCAGACGGTTTGGGAGACCCCTAAAGCAAATCTGAGGGGGCTTCTGAGTTCTCTTATGACCCATAAGAGGAAAACTAGAAAAGAAAGAGAAATAGAGGGTCCTTAAGAGTATTAAGGAGAAATAGTTGGAGTTGCAACAAGCAGCCCTGACGGCTAGGGGACTTATCCCTCAGTTGGAGAAGGAATTGGTGAGTCTACAAGCGGATTTTAATGCTAGAATGGATAAGATTATGAAGGATAGGTGGGATGCCAGCAAATTACAGAACTTTGCCTATGGCGGAAAATGTGGCTCCCTCCTGGCGTGGAAATCAAGAACAGAAAGGGTGAGAAACAACATTAAGAGTATGATACAAAGGGAGTCAGGGGTTCTGTTACTAGAAGATGATAAACTCAGAGAGGAGGCCTGGTCATTTATGCAGGGTCTATATAAAGAGGACATTACTTACGGACCAGACAAAGTCAGGGCTTGGTTACACCATAGGGATCTACCTCAATTGTCTGAATCGGATATGGAATATCTAGCTACCGGCATCTCTGAGGGGTTAATCAGAGAACAAATAAGGAAAATAAGTCGGGGCAAAGCCGCTGGCCCTGACGGATTACCAATTGAAGTCTACTTAGGCCTTCTAGAGAGGGTTGTCCCGGTATTAAGAGTACTTTTTAATAAAATATTCATACAAGGTGAATGTATCCCCTCATCTTGGTCTGAAGCGACAGTATCATTGATCCCTAAACAAAATAAAGATCCTCAAAAAATCAAATCGTACAGACCAATTTCGTTATTAAACTCTGATTTTAAGATTTTCTCGGGGATATTGGCCACCAGCATGGCCAGAATTATTAAAACAACCATCACCCTGATCAGAGAGGGTTTATACCAGAGAGGCAGCTCAATGAGCTTACTTTTCAGGTAATTGGAGCAATCGACTTCGCAGAGGAAAAAAAGTTGCCACTTACCATCGTCACAATTGATGCCGCTAAGGCTTTTCATCATGTTAACTGGGAGTATTTTTGGGAGACTTTGAACAAGTTTGGTTTCCCACTTAATTTCACTGGAGATGTTAAATCTCTCTATTTGAATCCTAGGGCAAAAGTTTTAGTTAATGGTGCCCTAACGGAGTGGTTTAGTATTCTCAGAGGCACCAGGCAGGGTTGTACCCTGTCCCCCCTATTATTTAATGTATATCTTGAACCCTTTGTATGTGCACTTAGAACAGATCATATCATCATACCCTTTAAAATTTTGGATTTGGAGCTTCAGACCGCTCTATATTCAGATGACCTTCTTCTTTACACCTCAAATCATACTGATGCAATTCCTCGGTTATTCGAACTGGCTGAGGAATTCGGTAAAATCTCTGGTTATAAGATCAACAGAGAAAAAAGCGAAATGATGGGATGGAACAGCTCAGGCACTATACAGGGGGCAAGGGAGCAGATGAGATACCTAGGGATTCATTTAACCCAGAAATTGATAGATATACCTAAGATCAGCTGGGAGAAGGTATCTAAGGAGGTCTGCAAGTTATTACTGAGATGGGGGAGTCTACCGCTGAATATTTATTGGTTAATCTCGTATAAATGACGATTTTGCCCAAAATAACCTTTGTGTTCAATACAATTCCACTATGTTTTAATTATAAGGATATTGCTAGTCTCCAAGTGAAGATCGATTCCTTCATATGGGCTACAAAAACCCCCAGAATAGCCTGGAAGAAATTAAGGAGAGGGTTGAAGATTGGAGGTTTGGCCTTACCTGATTTACTTTCCTACTGTCATGCCTTCAATTTTAAGAATTTTAGAATATTAGCCAATTAATTAGATTCTTCCTCGCAGGGTCTCTTATTTCGGGCAATGCTACACGATGTGCCACAGGGACAGGAATTCTTTCTTTTTAAATTTTGATGATCCCAAATTTTACAACAAAGTCCACCTTAAGATCTTCCTGGCTGCTCTTAAGAACTGGGGATATATCAGGAGAGTTCTGGGGATATCGTATTACACTTCACAGGCTCCGATCTGGGACTCCCCTGGCACTCCTGACTGCTTCCTGGATCAATTGTGTCAGCCGCTCAAACTAGCTGGTATTGCTGTGTGGGGTGACCTCTGAAAAAACTTACAGCTTATGAACTGGGAGTCCCCCTTTAATCTGACAAATGGGACTCTAACAAGATTTAAGTTTTACCAGCTCTCTGCTAGGTGGGCAACACAATCCTGGGGCAATGAGGAATATAGTATGTCTGTTGATTCCATTTCCAGAGCGGGCCTATGGAAACGTGAGGTTTCTATCTGGTACATGGCCCTCATTGGAGCAGGGGACTGTTTGGACTCCGAGTTGGAGAATCTTTGGGGTAATGCTCTTTCAGACAACCGAGAGGAGGTAAGGAAAATTTGGTGTGACTCCTTCAGTATGTCCCAGACAGTGGTCAAATGAGCAAATCTTAGGAGGAACCATCTCTATACTGTTTATAGAGTGTACTGGACTCCGGGTAAACTATCCAAGGTGACCACAAGGATATACTACTACCCCAGATGTAAACACTAGGCTGCAGACGACCAACATATGTTCATGGGTTGCCCAAAGATTGCTCCATATTGGTCTGAGGTATGTGGCTTTTTGGAGGAGGTTTTATTAGGGCCAATTGAAGTTATCACTCGATTAGTTTTCTTTGGTCTACTGTCCGACTACTGTATGAGTATCCCTGCTTCAAAATGTATATTTTACACAATAGTTATTGCCAGAAGGGAAATTTGTAGGGCATGGAAATCTGAGGCTCCACCCATATTTGCTGATTGTCTTAAAAACATCATTATGACTAGCCAGTCAGATATGGCCTGCTTTGAATCTAGTACCAATAAGATCTGGACAGCTTTAGAGACCTGGAGGAAGAACTAACACCGTCCCTATGATTATGCCAGAGGATTGTTGTCCGGTCCTCCCTAGTAACTTATGGTTTATCTAGTCTGGTGAACAGGAGTGGGACCAGGAGACAGCCTTACCTCTGGGCGAACTCTGTCTGCCCGGCACAGACATCCAGGGTGGCTATTGAATATGTTTGTGTGGAAGGTGCAGAGGGACCCCATCTAGAGTTTATCCGTTATGGTGGCATGTATGAGGACAAAAAAAAGAGATAGTTTATTTGAATGTTTTTGCTATTACCTTTTAATTTATGTTTATTATGTTTGTTTTTATTTTGTTTATTGTGGTATTTATTTTTAAATGTACATAAATGTATTATATTTTTATAGATACTATACATTTATTTATGTTTGTTTATTTTCATTACTTTTTATATTTTCCCATGTTTTTTCTTTGTTTATTTATTTGTTTTTGTATTTTGTATTTTTTTTAGTTAATGTGATTATTTTTAATTATTTTTATTGGTTTTTAAAAATATTTGGATTAGGTTATTTTGCTACATTCTCGTGAATAGCATTTTTTATGTTTAAATGTTATTTTTGATATCGTTTATATGTATTTTATCGGTGTTTGTGTGGTCGATATTGTTTATAACGATATTGTTATGTTTTATTTTAATGTTATTGATATTTTTGTGTTCTATATTTTTGTTGTCAATATTTTTATAATTTCTATTTTGTGTATTGTGTGTCGATATTTTTGTTTATGATATTGTTAACTCGATAATTTGTTGTTCGATGTTATCGAAGTTGATGTTGTATCAGTGATCCGGAAAATTATAACCTAAAATAGCTACTTCCATTGTACCCATGGACAATGGGAGAGCTTCACTCTTATTCCAATTGACATTGTAGCCAGAAACGGTTGACAAGCGAGAAATGGTAGACATGAGTGTCGGGAGTGAAGCAGGTAGATCAGTAAGTGTGAGCAATATGTCATCCACATATAGAAGTATTTTGGAGATCCCTCCCAGTGTAGAAATGCCTGCTATTTGAGAACACTGTCTTATTGTCACAGCCAGCAGTTCACGTCCAAGAAGGAATAGAAGGGGTGCTAAAGGGCAACACTGGTGGTTCCTCTTTGCACTAAAAAAGATTTTGAAACTAAACCCCCGCACTTTACTTGTGCGGGCGGTGTCTAATATAACCACTTGACCATAGAGATACATTCATGACCTAATTCCAACCTATGTAATGTGCAGAACATATAGCTCCATTCAATATGCTCAAAGGCTTTCTAGACATGTAAGGATACAGCTACTCTATCTTCTCCAGCATCCATGGTAGCCAGGTATGTGAACCGAAATGCGTAGATGGTTTCGAGAATTTTTGGCTGGCATGAATCCCTATTGGTTATTATGTTTGAGTTTATAGATAACTTGTTTGAGTTTTTTGGTGAGGATGGTGGCTAAAATCTTTGAATCTGTAGTCAGAAGGGAAATTGGATGATAGCTACTGCAGTATAATCGATCGTTCAGTTTAAGGAAGGACTGCTATGAGGCTGGGGAGTGTTATTTTATCAAAGTATTACTGATCTTTGAGGTGGTCATCATCAAACGCTGAGCTATATAACGTCTCATAGTAATCTGCAGATGTGTTAGCTATTGCCAGAGTCTCAGTTATTAGCTTACCTTTAGAGTTATAGATAGTTGGAATAGCTGTCATAGCTTCTCTCTGTTTTAAATGTGCCGCTAATAAACAACCAACTATTTCTCCGTGTTCATAATTTCTAACCTTAATTCTATATAACATATATTCTGATGATTGATGATTTGTGGAAAACTAACTATCGTCTCAAACTCTGGACTAGTGGGTATGTATTCCTCTCTTGCGTGAAGAGCTCTCAGAATACCATGGAGGGGAGGGGCACTTTTTAAGTTAACAAATTTCCACTCATCATTTGTACCTTTTTTCCCCACCAGAATTTTTTCTTGCTCATATGAATAGCTTCTTTGCGGTTTGGACACCCTTCTATTGAGGATATTTGACATATTATTTCAGGCATACATTGACTTTGATCAGAAGACATTTTGCTAAGAAATACTCCTTTCTTGTGCTCTTAGGATTATGGATGGGAGCCTCCTGTTGTTCTATATCACGGTTATAAAGATCTACGTTCATGGTTTTTGGTCTCATCACGCTAGACCTACTCATGTTCTTCTTTCTTTTGTTTTCCTTTCATATACTAGAATGCTTGATCTCTTGAACTATGATCTTATATCAAGACATCTTATGAGTGGCACTGCTATTTGGAACTTTCTGGGTCTTTTCACACGTGACCTTATGACTATATATCACTCTAGTTTGGTTTGCACAAGGTAATCCCTGCCTGGAATTTAATAATATTTGTAATAATTTTTGTATATGTATGATTTCTAATTTGCTTAAACTGGTGTTATTATGTTATACATGACTTGCAGCTTTGAAAAATTCACATATGTGACAAAACACATGTTAGCTGTACCTGTGTGATGTTGGATATACTACTCGGTATTCTAGAAGAAATTGGAAACTTAACAAGCATGGAACAAACATCTTTCCAATGTGACTTAATGGACTACATTTATCACTTTGTACCACTATATTTTCAGTGCTGCGATATCTTTTGATTTATATGTGGAGTGATGGACATGTTTCTCAACTCAGAGCCAGAGACCTGCTATCTCTCTCTCTCTCTGCAGCTCCTCTGCTGTGCAGCTGCCCTGTGCAGGGTTTACAGCAGGTAGGGGTTTGAGCCGCTGTCCAGACTGTGTTGTGCCCATTCTAGTGAAATTCTGTTGCCTTGCTGTGCCCCTGAATTTTTGTCTGTTGCATCTCTGTCTTTGCCTTATTTACCTTATTGTGCCATTTTTGTTGTCTTTGGCTTATTTTCCTTACTGTGCCATCCTTGTTGTTTACATTCTCTCTGCCTGTTATTTCTCCACTTCCCTCTCCCGCCACTGCAGCCCCCGTGGCCCCTACCCCCTGCCGATTCCATCTCTCACCTCCCAGCTGTGCCTCCCTTCCCTCTCCCCTATTTAACGCACACGGCGGGTCCGCCGCTGACGCGCTGAAGGTGCTCAAAAGGCAAGCGTGCATGCCCCCATCCGTACCCCAACCACGACTAGCACTAGGGGCCCTGGCTCACCTTCCATCCACCACTATAACTCAGCTGCCCTACTATCACTCAACCCCAGAAGGAACAACAACTGCCAGCTGTCTACCATGAGCACTACACACGGACAGTTCTACTGCCACCACTGCCGCCAGACCTTCAGCATCACCCTAACTCCCATGACCACCACCCCTGCACCCGACCCCAACACCGCCGATACCCTGAGGTGTATCCTCAATGTGTGCTCACTGCGCAGACACGCCTTATAGATTTGGGACCTCCATGCCCCCCTCTCACCAGACCTCTTCTTTTTTACAGAAACCTGGAACAACACCTCCTCCACCCCTGACATCACCACAACCAACCCTGATGGATACAAGATCCGGGGGGAAGACCACCCCAACTATCCAGGAGGAGGAATCACCATCGCACACAAGAGCTCCCTCTGCCTCTCCATCTCCACCACGAGCGACTTCTTTTCCACCAAAGAACACCTTGACTTCCAGGTCCTGACCAGCCCTAGAACCACACTTCGTGGCTCCCTCGCCTACAGGCCTCCCGGGCCGTGCCCCTTCGCCACCACCATTGCTGACTTCATGGCACCCACCGCCATCCCCTTCATGGACTACATACTCATCGGAGACCTGAACTTCCACCTTGACAACCCCAGCAACCTTAACTCCACCACCCTCATGGACATGCTTGCCAACATTGGACTGAAACAGCTCATCACCACGCCTACCCACAAGGCAGGACACACATTTAACACCTTTTTCACAGCAGGAAACAATATCCAATTTAGCCACACCACACAACCCCCATGGACGGACTACCACTGCGCATACTTTAATGACGACAAACCCATGCCGCCCCAACCTGCACCTTGCACTCCGGGAAGGAACTGGAGCAAAGTCACTGAGGAGCAGCTCAAATTCCCCCTCATCAGCGACACTGCCACCACCACAACTGACGCCAACCTCGCAGCCAAAGAGCTACACAAATGGATCCCTAACTATGCAGACAAGCTCACTACCTACACTACACCAATCGATAGTGCCCAAGAAGGCCACCTGGTCTATCGCCAACCTCCAAAATGTCAGCCACATCTGCAGACTATTGGAGAAGAACTGGAGAAACAGCAAATCATCAGAAGACCGCACCATCCACAAGAATGCCATGACGGAAAACTACCAATGCATCAAAACCACCAAAAGAACCTTCATTCAAAACAAGGTTATCACCAACTCCAGCAATTCCAAGGAACTCTTCAGCGTCATCCAGGAATTCACCAAGACCCCAGCAAAACCACGGACATCACCCCTTCCAAGGACCTCTGCAACAAGGTTGGATCCTACTTCCGTCTGAAAATCAAGAGTCACTACAACATTTTCAATGATCGACCACTAGATGCCAAAACAACTCCCTCCTACAGCAGCGCCAGCCAGCCCACCATTTCCTCCTGGACACCAGTCACCACTGAAGACACCACTGCAATGGTGTAGGATTGGAATGATAAGTAGTTGTTTCTTGGTTGAAAGGTATTTTGTATCCATTCTTTATCACATGAAGTACCCAACAGTCTGTGACATACTCTGTCCACTGAAGATAGAAGAGTTTTAACCTTGCTCCAACTGTCAGGTAGCCATTTAATTGACTGATCTAGGCCACTGCGAACACTAGGTTGGGATTTGATAGCAAATGCAGATGCCCGACCATGGGCCGGGTCACAAAGGGAATAATATATTTTTCCTTTTAATTCTGATGAGGACGTTCGAACATAAACAACTTCTTCTCTGAACTCAGTTATATTGTTGCACGATTCGTTTTTTTTTCTGCTTTATTTTTTCACCATATCATCTAGATCAGCTCTGAATAAGACCTGAGTCAGAATAATTTTGAAACTGTAAATGGCTATTTTTGAATAGAGCCCTCTGACTGGCCTCCAGCTTTACCAATTTCATACACAGCAGCCGGGGTCCAGCTCCTTTTGGCTCCAGCTGAGATTGTAGTGGCCACAGGCTATCAAATGAAGCATCTGACAAACATATGGCCACCAACTCCATTCCACTAGGGAGAATAAATGCATCCTCATTCCCCTGAATACAATCAAAGAGAGCCTGCAACTCAGGTGGTTACCTGAGTTGCATTGGCTGAGTAAGTGTTTGCTCTTAGTGGAAAATGAGGTGGTGCGTACGATCTTTTTAAAGCACACTCAGCTTCTTATCCACAGAATCCAGAAGAGTTGAGTTATTTGATACAAAATTAGAAGTAGATGCCATGGATATGATGAAGCAGATTTCATCTGCAGTCAGGCATTGTTTATTTTTGTGCTTCAGACAGACTGCATTTAAATTGCCACACACATTTTGGTGCAAGTTAAAAATATGGCACATGAAAAGCATGAAAGTGAGGCCTATTCAGTCTGAAATGCTTTTGCTGAATCAACATGTGTTTTTTGTAGTGTAGAGAAAAGTGGCCTTTTTAGCTTTGAAGATTAATAGAATGTGTTTCTCTCTTCCCAGCTCATATCTTGCAATCTAAATTCACTATTCCTGTCTTAAAAGACTTTGACTTGTTGCATATTTAGAAAAACATTTTCAGTTAATAACACCTCTTTTTATAATGTGTGTGAATTAATAATGCACCAAACACTACACATGGGGCTAAATGCTTTTTTGCATGACAAGCTATCTAAAACACTAAAGCATGTTGCTGTGTGTGCTGTATTAACTGTGTGTGCTGTATTAACTGTGTGCTCTTTTAAAATTTACACTAAAGCATAATATTGCTAAGTTGCACATTGCACATTTATTTTGCATGTTGTCATAAATACTAGAAAAAGCTGCTTGAAACTTATAGCTTGGCTAGGTAAACATATATAAGGGGTATTAGTATGAGGGAGGGAAACATAATGGGCTGATTTACATGAAATTAATATTCTCTTTGTGTTTGTTTTAGTTTTGGGGCCTAAGAAAAAATGGCTGCCTGCGAATCCAGCAAGGCTATGACTTGCAATTTGATGAAAAGAGTGCATGTGCAGATCTGTTCGACTCAAACCACGATGAAGTCAAGGCCTCCTTGTACTTTATAACATTCTTGTGATTGTGCCAATGTACCAGTTAGTTAAAGATATCCTTCCTGACTTCGCTGTGGAAGGAAGGAAGAGAATTAGAATGAAACATTTTTCCTAGTAAAAGTTGCAAAAACAATATAAATGTATTTACTCATGTATGCTTCATTTTGTTAAAACTGGTATAGTCATGATTTTAGAATGAGTCAGGATCCTGAGACCTCTTGCCATCATGACTGACCAATCACGTACAAGTTTTTCTGAAGATGCAACATTTTTGTGTAGTCTGCCAAGAATTAGAGTATAAATAATGACCTCTCCGGAGGCGTGGTGGACTTCTTGCTCATTTTGGCTTAGGATTTGCTTCATTCATATAGGTTCGGTACGAGATCGTCACAAGTGCAGCCTTGGGAGGGAATTTGCATCCGAGGAGAGTCAGGGGAAGGTATCTTGCTTCCACGTCATATTTTTGGCACGGCAGGCCACATTCCTTTTAGGTCTGGTGAAGGAGGGGTTGCTTTCAAGGAGCAGCCCCCATCAGAAACACAGGGATGCAGAAGAGCAGCAACAGATAGAAAGGCTTTTTAGATTTAGATGCTAAAACTTTAAGTTTATGCTTTGACTAATTAATTAGGTTTGAAAAGATTTATTTGTCTTATGCATTTATTTCTCTTTATGGGAGATTTTTGCAAACTAATTATTGATTAGCCTTTCAAAACTATTTTTTCTTAGAAACTCTTTAAGCATTTTGCTCCACATTTTCTTTTCTAAGAGTAATGCTTATATGCAGACTGTAATTTTTTCTGTATTAATGCTATTTTTCCTGTTTTCCAAATTCTGTAACCTGATTGATATTTTACTAATGAATAAAGGGTCAGAGAAAAACTTAACTTTTGACTAGAAAATGAAACCCTTTAAAATACTCAACAACTCTCTTTATTGGCTTAAATAATAATTGCATTTTTGACTGTTCAGATTTATTTAAAAATCTCCTGAAGGTAATACATGGTGTGAAGGCCCCAACACCTTTCCAGCGGTAAGTTAGAGGTAGCATGAGGGTTTTGCATTGAGAAATGACCAGAAGAAATTACCGCTCCATCAGATGCAAGACAGGTATTATTGTTTAGAGTTTGGGAAAAGTATTTCTCAAAGTCTTTGAGTAAGTACCTTTTACTAAGGAACTGTGGAAGTGAACCAATATGAGAATGTTTTCACTCCTTAGACAACAAGAGACGCTTACGTAAGATCAGATTTCCCCACATGCAAAAAAGGACAACTGATGAACAGAATGCAGAACAATGTGATACATTCACCCCAGTACAGAGATCTGGGCCTTATTCCATCACTTTTTTTTGGTTCCCCATTTCATTCCATTTTGAACACTGCCATATATAAATCAGTCTTGCCCTGCGTCCAATGGGAACAGTCCAGCCTCAGCTGCTGGGCCAGGTCCTCCCTGGACTGGAAAAGGAATCCTAAGACAGTTTTCAGGGTTTCATCCCTCATCAGCCAGGATAGCTTGACTCCAGTGGCATGGAGAGCATGGGATCCAAGGGCCCGATTCACAGAATGAACTTAAGACTAAATCCTAAACTTACTACTATTTGGTATTCACAGATTGAACTTACTACTTTTGGGATTCACAGAGTGAACTTACTACTTTCAGGATTCACAGAATGAACTTACTACTTTCGGTATTCACAGAATAGATTTAAGACTACTAACTTTACATCCGCACTCGGGCCGGAAATTCTGGCCCGGAGGTGGAGTTTCCGTCCCAGAGGCAGAGCTTACAGCTTGGAGGCGGAGCTTGCGGCCCAGAGGCAGAGCTTGTGGCTTGGAGGCAGAGAACTCTATTCTGCGCCAACCTCAGAAGCAAAAATAGGATAAACCATAGTCTCCTAGACATCAGGAAATACACTTAAGAACATAACCTGCAGTAGGGAATACATCAAACCTAGACTACAGTAGAGAATCAAAATAAAGCATAGGACAGTAGGCAAAATCTAATAAGCATAAAAGCACATCTATAGCATAAATCAAGGTGCATAAATCATACTAAAAACATTACATTTCCTAGTACATATAAAAATTACATTAGGGCCTTGCAACCTACAAAACCTAATGGTCCCCTGGGCCAACTGGCCATCTATAAGGGGCTCAAATGCCCTCTGTACACAAAGTCAGGGTGCGCTGCCTAAACAGCGACAGTCACGGGGCACACTTGGCGCAAACCTAAATGTGGCAGCTGCCCACTACTTGCTGGGCAGCTGGGAAGTCTCAATGAAGGCCTAAACGTAGCAGCTGGCACTAAGTGCTGCACAGCTGTGCAGGCCAAGGTAGGGATGGAGGAGTGCATCTCACTCCTAGATTAAAAGTACAGGTCCCCTAGAAAGAAAGACCTAAACGTAGCAGCTGCCTACTACTTGCTGGGCAGCTGTAAAACAGTAAATGCGGCATGGGCTCTCAGGGACCCTCTAAACAAAGATGCAAGGCAGTTGAGCCACACGTGGCTAAGTAAATAAATATTGTACCCCTTGGAGCACTCAGGCTCTGGAAATAACAGGTGTCTTGGAGCACCCTGGCTCCTAATATAATGATGCCCAAAGACTGGCCCCCAAATACTGTAAAGCGCGCTGGCGCTTTTCAATAAATAGGCACAGAGGGGGCCCTATGGAGCTCTCAAAATATATGCCCCCAAAGTAGAACTTTCCCATTGTTGGAGCCACTAGGGACTCGGTTATGAAATAATGCAATCATGGAGCCACAAGGGGCTCTGCAAGAGAAATGGTCCAGGACGTTGGAGCGGCTCGCTGCCAAGTGGGGCTGCTCGGGAAACCCACGAGGACACCCCCCCTCCATATAGGGCTGTTCGCTCTCACTGGGTAGGCTTCGCCGGGCAGCGCGGCACCTGCGGGGCTCTCCCTTTACCTCGGGAGCCCCTCTGGTCTACCACAGCGCTTCCCTTCTTGGGGGCTGGCGGTGTTTCTCCTCACGGCGCGGGGCTTCCCTTATCCACACGGGAGGCCCGCGTTGGATGCTTCACTCTGGCACACTTCCGGCCGAATCTCAGGCCCCGTAAACGTCCCAGCGAGAGGAGCCTGACTTCCGGTGCGGCCGTATGGGCCGCGGCGGTGATTTTCCTTTTCGGCAGTAAGAGGGGTAGGCTCCCTCGTAAATCAGAGTTAAGTTAGGAGCGGGGTGGGAACAATTTAAATGAAAGCCCCATAAAGCAAAGTAGGTTCCCGCTATTAATTATTATATAAAACTGAAGACGCCTGGTGGGCACATGTGCACGGAGCAAAAAGCAGGGTGGACACCTGCAAGTAAATATTAGAATAAGCGGGGTGGGCATGGGCACTGCCATTACAAAGGCAGCAATGAGGGGAAGGCTCCTTCAAGATAAGGAGGCAAAAAGCAGGGTGGCACCTGCAAGTAAATATTAGAATAAGCGGGGTAGGCACCCGCTCTGCCATTACAAAGGCAGCAATGAGGGATAAGCTCCCTCAAGATAAGGAGTAATTTAAGATAAAGCGCTCCCAGGCACTAAGGGTAAAGACACTCAGTTCCAAATAGCAACTAGTCCTAGGGCAAGGAAAAGTCCCCCAGCCATCCCAGACCAGGCTGAGGGGTCCGCCAGGAGTCCTCCATGCATCCAGGGGCTGGGCAGAGCCCAGGGAGGCAAGCCTTCCCCTGTGCTCCAGCAGCAGCACGCCCCTGGCAGATTCCAGTCCAAGAACAAGAACATTTACTTGGGGTCACAGCCCTTATTTATACAGCAAATACTTTGTCTACAAGTGTTAGGTCAAGACATCAGAGACACCACAGGAGGCGGAGCCAGCATTGTGGAGGGAAGCACAGCCCTGGATCACTTTGTTTTGCCCAGCTCCTCTCTCCTATTCACAGGACAGGCCAGGGACATCAGATGCACCCCAGGGGGTGGAGCCAGCACTGTGGGGGGAAGGCCCTGTCCTATTCAGGTCCCGGGTGCACTCCTCCTTCCCATCAACATGCAGATCTCTTCATTCACCACCTGGGCAGACCCATCCTGTCTCCTGGAGCCAGGCACACCAGCCAGCTTCAGCCAATCACAACACAGACAGCCAATTCACATTTACTGCACAGGCAGGCCAACTTCTAGAAGTGGCACTTCCACACGTGACACAATAAATCCGCACACATCATTGCGCAGCCTTCAATCTCACGAGTTCACACATACGAAACTCGTCTTTGAACTCTCCACGCATCAGGAACTACCATGGACACACATATCCCCCATGCATTCCTATGGGAGGGCAGGCCATCTCAGCACACACACTCAGAGTGCGCACGCACTTTAAACTGGCCCACAGTGCTAAAGTGTGCAGAGGCCTAAAATCACTACCACCATGCCAGAGGCTAAAGGCTAAAGGTTTAGGGGTGAACCTGCCAAAAAGGCCCAAGTCCAACACTCCCCATGCCATTCTAGTTTGAACCCAGCCATATGCAAATCAGTATTGACTCTCCGCCCAATGGGAATAGTCCAGCCCCAACTGCCAGGTCAGGTCCTCTCAGGGCTGTAAACAAGCATCCACGGACCGGTTACGGGGTTTCACATCTCATCAGCCAGGATAGCTTGACTCCAGTGGCATGGAGAGCATGGGACCCATGTCTGGGCATACTTGTCCCACTCGGGAGTGATAAATGCAAAAAGAACAATTGATGGGCATATTGCAGAACAATGTCATACATTCACCCCAGTACAGAGATCAGGTCCGTATTTCGCCATAGACTTAGAATGGGTAAAACCCTTTGATACATCAGGTCGCAAATCTCTCATAATAAAGGTCATCTCCTGGACCATGTGTTCAGTAACATTGATACGTTAAAAATTGAACCTCCCATTCCACTGCCATGGACTGATCATTATCTGTTACCTATCACCTGGATCACAGAGTCCCCTCTCTCTGCACAGGAACCTAAAAAATACCTGGGCAGGAAGTGGTCAAAACTCCCCTCCACTGAGTGGGGGTATTCACTTGCAGCACGTGAGCTTCCGAAGTCCTCCAGAACTGACATAGCCAGTGCCAACTTTGATAACTTGATTGATAACACCCTTGACTCAGTTCTCCCGAAGGAAGCCTTACACTGCATAAGAAGGCAAAAAAGTAGTCCCCTGGTACGCCCCAAGACAGAGGGACATGAAGCTTTCATGCCATAAATTGGAAAGGTCTTGTAGACAAGATCGCACACAGGGCATTAAGACAGACTATAGAGCCGCTATCAGGCACTATAAAACTGAAATTAAGGCAACCCAAGCACAGTTTTATGAGTCTAAAATAAGTTTAGCCGCCAATGCCCCCAAGGACATTTTTCGAATAGCAAAATCATTGATCACCCCACCCCCCGAACAAACACCATTAGATGGGCCACTTGCCCGCTCTAATAGCCTAGCATCCTTCTTTTATCAAAAAATCCAGACCATCTACTCCTCATTCACCTCTGGCCTAACTGACCTGGGGGCTGCAACAGTAGCAAGCCCCAACACACTCCCCCCATGTACACTGGAAAAGTTCACTCTCTTAGATCCGGTCTTGCTGGACAAAATAATCCCTAAAGTCACCTCTGGCTCTCCTGAGGACCCTGCACTGCCACCAGTCCTTACCTTGGTCATGGAGCTAATTCGCCCAGCAATTCTGGACGTTCTAAATTCTTCAATCACCTCAAGTGCTATTCCAAAATCCTGGAAATGTGCAATGGTCAAGGCACTCTTAAAAAAACTCCATCTAGACCAGAATAATTTAGCCAACTTCCGCCCCATTTCTTTGTTGCCATGGATGAACAAACTGCTTGAGAAGCACATTAATAACATCTTAGTGGTACATCTTGAGTCTAACAATCTGCTCTGTGCTTCTCAAACGGGCTTCTGCCCCCAACATGGGATTGAGACAGCCCTATTAGCAGTTACTGAGGAGGCCAGAATCGTATTAGACCAGGGAGGAAAAGCGGCCATTATATTATTAGATCTCAGCGCCGCGTTCGACACGGTTGACCATGCCACATTATTACATCGTCTTAGTGGCATGGGAGTGTCGGGCGCGGCTCTGTTATGGCTCACTTCCTTACTGGAGGAACGCTTCTTCCAGGTTTTTGAAGGAGAAGTTGTTTCTTCCAAACAGCCACTCAGTAGTGGGGTGCCTCAGGGCTCTGCCCTGAGCCCCACAATTTTTTATGTCTATATGAGGCCCCTCGCACAGATTGTCCATCCATTTGGTGTCCGTATAGTCACCTATGCAGACGACACGACACACAGCTTGTGGTATCATTGAACAATGCTGAGGGGTCGTCTAGCACTTTGAGTACCTGTCTTGAGGTGGTCGCCAAATGGATGGAGCTCTCCTGCCTTGGATTAAATGGGGAAAAGACGGAGGTTATGCTGTTGGGGAACCCTTCACCTTCCATTCTGGTCCCCATTTGGCCTCCCTGTCTCGGTCCTCCCCCCTCCCCCAAACCCCAGATAAAGAGCCTAGAAGTCTGGTTAGACAGATCACTCGACTTCACTGTCCAGACATCTGCTACTTGCTTCGGACCTATGAAAATGCTCCGGAAAGTCCTCCCGTTATTGCCGTTCCAGGCAAGGAGAATCATGGTTCAGGCTCTGATCCTCTCCCGCCTGGACTACGGCAATGCACTTTATCTTGGAGCCCATCTGGCCGCAATACATAAGCTCCAGGTTAACCAAAATTGTGCAGCCCGATTGCTTTTCCAGATCCCTCGATGGCAGTCAGCCAGACCTGCCTTGAGGAAGTTACACTGGCTTTCGGTAGAAGCCAGGATACAATTCAAGTCTATGTGCCTGGCTCAAAAGGCCCTTCGCAAGACAGGCCCATCCATAATGTTTCCCTTGGCCATTCCCTATTCCCCTTCTAGAGCCCTACGATCCAGCGGGTTGCACATGGCCACTATGACCAAAATAAACAAAGCCCGCTGGGGTGGTCGCGCATTTTCGCACAATGCCGCCGGAATGTGGAACTCCCTTCCGCTTGCCCTGAGAGAGAACAACAATCTGCTGACTTTCAGGAGACAACTAAAAACTCATCTGTTTGCAGAAGCTTATTAGCGCCCTATCCTATTGTCAGAACGGTCCTGGTTAAAGCGCTGCGAGGCCTCAGGGTAGTTACGCGCTATATAAGTTTAATTTTCATTTCATTTATTCATTTAATTTCATTTCATAACATAATGAAAGGTAGGCCACCTGCATCCTCCCTGGTATATTGTGAGTAAAACCTCTCTTTCGGAATAGGGCCGTGAGAATGCAAACCTGAGCCCCCCCCTCAACTACCCCAGATTGACTCTGATTTAAATAGGCTGTCATCCTACCCCTTCCCTCTTGTCCTGATGAAGACCCGCAATGACCACTTAATAGTCCTTAATATTGAGTTGAAACGTGGACGCTACCACCTGGTCCAGTTCATGGCTCTGCGCGAGAAATTAAACTTGGATTAGCAGCAGAGTCATTATCTTCATGTTGGTCTCCCCTTCCCTTCTACATATCCCAATCACATCTATACTAATATTATAAAGAGAGAGCCCAAACCTTTGAGGCAGGGAATCTCAGGAACCACAGCACCAATCACAACACCCAATACAGCATTGGAAAGGGCAGTTGCAGCAGAAGGACATAAGCTATAAAGATGCCCACCATATACATTTGAAAGGTAAAAGAACCTTACCAGCAAAATTGTCCCTTGTGGGCTTGGGCGTGGGCGGGGCGCGGCATGACGACAAAAAAAAGCGTTCCTTAAACGTGTGCGTTGTGCTGGGGGTGAGTGCTGGGGGTGTGAACAAGGCCAATGTGGGCGGCAGCAAGGGGTGTGGCCAATGGGCGCGACAACCGACAACAATCACGCGGCACATCCCAAAAAAAAGCGTTCCTTGAGGGCGTGTGGAAAGCAAATGTGTGCGTTGGGCCGGGGGCGTGGCCAAGGCCAATGGGTGCGGCAATTGCGCGGGAGCAAGGGGCGTGGCCAATGGGCATGGCAATTGCCGGGGCCTAGGCGGGGGCAGACGCAACTGATCGTGCCTGCGGGGACCATAACTGCACAGTATCCTGCACGCTGTCAGCCAGTCAACTCTCTGCATAAAGGACCGTGCCTGCGGGGACACTAACTGCAGCGTCTCCTGCGCGCTGTCACACACTCAACTCTCTGCATAAACGAATTGACACCAGGCGCATCACATCACCCAGGGCTGGAGCCTGGCTCAGGCGGCGGATGACGCGAGTAAGTGCGCCTGCTGGGACACTAACCTTTGAACTGACTACACTTTCCCACACGCGCAGCATCTCCAGCGCGTGCTGTCAGCCACTCAACTCTCTGCATCAACGACTTTACACCACAAGCACAACATCAAACAAAGCTGGAGCCGGGTCTCAAGCGGGGGATGACGCGATTCAGCGTGCCGGCGGGGACACAAAATTTACAACTGAATGCACTTTCACACAAGTTTACCTGGAGTACATACACACTAGAGACATCTGCTAATACTTCTTACTCCGAGGTACACACAGTATCTGCACAAACATGCCTAACTATTGTGACACTTCATGCTCAAAATGTTGTCTACTGCGAGATTTTAAAATACATTTCACTTGTCTTTTACACACATTCTATTTCATACCCGGACAACGTCGGGACGGGCTGCTAGTTGTATATATTACGCACCTATTTGTATTACTGAGCAAAATATGTCACTTGATCACCATTCACCTTGAAATGTCAGCCTTGTTGGCAGCTCTTTAAGTATGGGTAACAGATAAAAATGATGCAATTTAAATTAAACAACTGTTTACTCATCAAATTGTCGTTCTCCTGTGTTCCTTATGATTAAATTGGTTTTGATCTTACATGTGAGGATTTTACATAAGAAACAAGATAAATGATTTACATGTACAAGAAATGAGCTTTGCATACCCGACAGAACCATTGTTTTTTCTTTGCCCTAGATTTAGCCAGTGGAGAATCCACCGCCTCTTTAATCAGGGGTTGTAGATCGGATCTGAAGATCTATAAAACCTCCTTCTCATTCCCTGGTTGCAGCTCCACACGATGCTGCTTTTGCGAGAAGGGGTTGGAGCCCAAGTCTGGCATGTGGCATATGCCATGACATATGCCACAGTATGCCACATTTTGTGTCTATGTTGTTTGAGGTATAATTGTGTTATAAACCCCCTTAAGTGCTAGTGGAATATTTTTAAGATATATCTTCCATCTGGATTAAAAAAACAAAAACATAATTTAAAAATCAATTTTCCGCAGCTGGGGTTTGAACCCTTGTCAAAAAACACTCATAGACCCTGTGAACTGCCCCTGTACCAGCTGTTCTTCATAAGTTTTTCAAATCTCTGACTTGCACTGGCTTGACTTAAAAGGACACAAATCTCACAGACACTGCTAGGGGTGATTTACAAAAGGTAATCTTTCATTTGTGGAATTTAGAAAATAAATTAAAAAATAATTTAAAAAACGATTTTCCCCAGCTGGGGATTGAACCCTGGTATAAAAGCATTCATAGAGGCTGTGAACTGCCTGTGAGCCATCGATTTTACTGAAATTTCCCCAGCCAAAAGCCTAATTGTCATGAAAAAATGATGTCAGTCCCTTCTCTATTTCTATGGTGTTTGGTTTAGATGCTGGAAATGCACTATGACTAAGGAGGCCACAGTTCTCCCAGATACTGCTAGGGGGGGGGGAGGATTTACAAAGCCACAGCCTTCATTTGTGGAATTTAGAAAATAAATAAAAAAATAAATAAATAAACGATTTTTCCCACCTGGGGATTGAACCCTGGTCTAAAAATACTCACAGTCCCTGTGAACTGGCAGTGAGCCATCTATGTTGTGGAACATTACCCACCCAAAAGCTCAATAAAAAATTTGCAAACATACGTGACAAGAATTTTCAATTCTATTAAGGACAAGGAGGCGAGGATTATGCTTTTCTCATTTCTTTATAATGAAATGCTCAGTAGCCAATATTATAACAAAAAACTACATTTCCCATGAACACTAGGGAATAACCATAGAGTATACAGTATAAAAGGTCACCACAGTAGTCCTTCTTCCTCTTTCTTTGCTGCTCTGCAGCCAGTTAAGTGCTTTTTCTGTATTTGACTGTACTTACTGTTATTGAGCTGTTCTATTGTGGTTCTATCACTTGCTGTGTGTACATTGCCTTCAGCGCTTACGGCGCGCTGTGAGTGCGTTTGTTTACGCTCCATTTCACCGGTTGATTGTTATCGGGTTTGTCTTCCGATTTCGACACGTTCTTGTGGCGTGTTCTCTCGAGAGCGTGTGTTCACCTCCTTGGGACCAGGCGCCCTGTGTTGCCCTGGTTCGCTTTGTGGAGCGGGAGCAGGGGTTAGCGGCTCGCGAAGGGAGCGCGAGCGCTCTCGAGCCGTTTTTTCTGAACAGGCAGCCGTGTCGCGCATGTGCATTGGCTTGTTTCCGCTTTCTGTGACATTCCTCACAGCGCCGGTGGACAGAGAAAGTCGTTTCACACATCAACGCCCACAGCCTTATTCAGAATTAACCCCGTTCTACGCCGGAGTTCAAAGAGAGCTTTGGTTGTGACTTTCATGCATAGGCTTTGCCTAGAGTGTGCTCCTTATAGCGGCAGGCTTATCTCCCTCCACGTTTTACTTGTAAGTTGAGTCAGGTTTGTGCCTGCTTTATTAGCCTGCTGTGGGGTTACCACACTCCCCCTGCATAGAGTCTTTGACACTCCATATTACTTCCAGTCATCTGGTGGGCTTTAATGTTTACACTTGTGTATCATGGAAGACTACTATTGTAATGCAGATGACCATTACTATGGGGATGATGATGATGGTTCTTTAGAACACAATTTGGTGGAGGAATTGGACAAAGGTGTCCAACAATCAGTAAATAAGGCACTAGTGCGTGCTATTAATCCTCTCAAACGCCATTTAAATAAATATGCCCAGCAACAAGGTTGGTTGCCATCGGCCCAAAAATCTTCCAAATCTCCTGTCAATCCCCACAGGTCGGCCTTTCAGAATCTGGCAAAATCTCTGGCAGCTGAGGCTTCCAAGTCTTCCGCACCACATGACACCGACGATTCGGATCATGTGCGTACTTCAGTTTCTTCTGATCCTGACTCTCCCCCACCGAAGAAACGTGTCCGCTGCTGAGCATTTCATTATAAAGAAATGAGAAAAGCATAATCGGAGCCTCCTGTCCTGACATAGAATTGTCATTCAAAAATGATGTCAGTCCCTTCTCTAGTTCTATGGTGTTTTGTTTAGAGGCTGTGAACTGCCAGTGAGCCATCGATTTTACTGATATTTTCCCCAGCCAAAAGCCTAATTGTCATGAAAAAATGATGTCAGTCCCTTCTCTATTTCTATGGTGTTTGGTTTAGATGCTGGAAATGCACTATGACTAAGGAGGCCATAGTTCTCCCAGATACTGCTAGGGGGTGATTTACAAAGCCACAGCTTTCATTTGTGGAATTTAGAAAATAAATAAAAATAAAAATAAAAAAAACGATTTTCCCCAGCTGGGGATTGAACCCTGGTCTAAAAGTACTCACAGCTGCTGTGAACTGCCAGTGAGCCTCCTGTGTCACTGGAATTTCTTGCAGCCAAAGGCCTATGTATCATGGAAAAATTATGGTGTTCCCTCCTCTTGAGTTCAATGCTTTATAAACAAATTACCCTCCCTCTGTATCACTCTGATACCAGCCCATAAATGTATGCTTCTCACAAACTCTTGCTTTATAAATTCTGCCAAAATGTTACTTGTATGTTAAATGCCTCAAGGACAATTGCCTTTCCTGTCCTTCTTTTCACTGTGCCACCAGTCCCCAGCTTTTCAGTCTTAATATGTTTTTGTTTTTACTTTTCAAAACTCTTAACTTCAAAATTGTTCTCTATGCAGTGTATACAATATTGTTTCTAAACATTTTCAATTATGTAAGAAAATCTCATTTGCAATATTCCACTGGTCAGTCTAGAACCCTGTATGACCATCAATCAGCTTTTTAGTTCCTGTATTTAGTCACAGTATTCTTCATACAATCACATGACTGTAGTCCCTCTTCTATTTTCAATGTGTAGTGAAATTCATTGATAGGCCCTCCTCTAAACCATGTGACACCACTTGTTTTCCAATATATTGCCATACAGTGGAATAATCTCCCTTATCAACCATCCATTTCTACCAGCTTAACCATTGAAATTTGCAGTTTTTGTCACTCATCCTGGGAGAACTGCTGACAGAAACAGGATTTTGACAAAGCCACTCCACTTTTTGCCATTAAGATAAGGTAAGCAGAAGCATGGGCCTTGATCTGGGGCTGTGTGGGTCTTAAAGATTACTGTCCAAAACCGTCCAAATCATCAAGTACTTTCTGTGTAATATGTAATGTCCTAAATGTGATCCTATCATACACAGGTTGTAAAACTGAAACTGAAAATGAAATGAACAGGTCAGTGCTTCCTTTAACTTTATGGCATGAGGTGGGGGCATAAAGCCACTTTCTTTTTGTTTAAAGGGAAACTATTTTTAATTGGGCTTTGACCAAGGAAGGAATCTGAAAATCCAAGAAAGGAATAGAAACACAGGAAATAGTGGGAAAGAGAGAAAGCAAAAATCAAATTGTTGTTCAGTTCAGCTGTATTGTCATGATACATGGTGATGTATAGAAAATCATGAGGAGAGCACTAGAGAGCACTTCTGAGAGATACGCCATGTGTAATATGTATGTTTGTATGAATCATAATTTCGAATTTCGCAGTATGTGGTTGGCACTAGCTCAAACGCGTTCCCACTCTTTATCATTCCAGGGACGGCCTCTGTCTTCAGTCCAATATGTGCAAAGTCTCTGCAGAGGCTTCAATACATGAACGAGCAGGGCCTGGACCAGCCAGTGTATCACATGCAATCGCTCCCCCATCACATGCAGGTATTGCAATAACTGGTGTGTCGGCGGCTTGTTGGTCATATCGCCCCATGCTAGCGTAAATGTTCGCGTAATTGTTCTGTGTAGAAGGAACTGGCCCGCTGGTAATCCAGTATCTGCTGTTAGTGTCGCAAAATGCATTAAAGTGCCGTCCACGTACAGGGCTCTGAGAGTCTCCATTTCCGCTTCAACCGAGGGCACTAATGCCATGTCCGTTATAGGGTCTCCGGCTCTGGGCGTCCTGAATAGTGGTAGTACCGGGGCATATGGAATTGTGTCTTTTGTGAAGTTAAGGCTTCTCCTAAAACACCTATGCACCAGCTCAACATGTATTTGATGTCTGGCGAGGAAGCTTCGCGAGCGGTTGGAACAATCTGCATATCTGTATCTGCGTCCAAGCTGTCTTCTAGGTCACTGTGTGTGCCAGAGTCCTGCTGCTTAGCCACTTTGCAACCCTCTGTAATTGTGCAGCTAAATAATACAGTTCCAGATGAGGAACTACCAAGCCTCCACTTTCCGGGGGTGCATATAGTTTCTGCAGCGCTATCCTGGGCCGGCCTGCATTCCAAATCATGCCACGTATCAACCCTCCAATTCTCTAAAGAACCTCATTGGGACATACACCGGAAGATTCTCAAAACAGTACATTAACCTTGGCAGCACTATCAATTTTGTCATGGTGACACAGCCCATCACATTGAGCGGTAAGGCCCTCCAGAACTGCATCTGTGCTCTTAATGAGGAGATGGCGCAAACCAGATTGCCTTTCAGTATATCTGTTGAGACCTGTAAATATATATTCCTAGGTACCTAAACGTAGTTGGATACCAGTCAAGTGCTATTACATTGATGATTATATTGGTTGCAACTACATCTTTGCGAAAAGAGTAAGCACCTGACTTAGCCCAGTTTACCCTGAGTCCCAATATTGCCTCGAATCTACAGAACAGTGGCGATATCTCTGGCGGCACGGCATGAAGCTCACATACGTATAATAACAGGGCGTCCGCATATAGGGACACTGTATGTAGACTATTGCTCAAGGGGATGCCCCAGTCTGCTCCTCCCTCAATGAGGAGAGCCGCCAGTGGCTCCATAGCTAAGGACAAGAGTAACGGGGACAAGGGGCAACCCTGTCTAGTTCCTCGTCTCACCCTGATTTCGTCAGATAAGAGCTTGCCCGTACGAACCCGAACTGTGGAACGCTGATACAGCAACTGCATCATTTTTAGATAGTCATAACCCAGCTCATATTTACGTAAGACCGCCGCAAGGTAGGGCCACTCCAGTGAATCAAAGGCCTTTTCCAGGTTTAACACTAGACAGCCATATCTATGCCATTTTTCCATTGCATACTGTTGGATTCTAAATAGCCTTTGAATATTAATCGAGGTGCTTCTAGTGGACACAAATCCGTTCTAGTCGGCATGGACCAGAGTCGGCACAAATGGGTCAATGCGTTTGGCCAGGACTGAGGCGAGTATTTTATAGTCTGTGTTCTACAGGGCCAGTTGGCGGTAAGAGCCTAGGAGTTCAGGGTTCCTACCCGGCTTAAAAGAGAGACCAGCGTTGACTCGTGTTGTGTTGGGGTGAGTGTCGCCTCATATACTCACAGCAGTTCCGACACTAGAACCTCTGAGTATGCCTTATAAAATTCAGCCGGTAATCCATCAGGACCCATCGTATTTCCATTTGACAGAGAGTAGATACCATCCCTTATGTCTTCTGCTAACAGAGGAGCACCCACTTCCCCTTGCTGTTAGTCTGTTAGCAGCGTTAGTGTGGAGAGGAATTCCTGTATTTCTGTAACCGTGGCTATTAAATAAGATCTGTATATTGTAGAGTAAAGTCCCACAAAAGCAAGATGTATATCGCTTTGGGTATGCATTGTGACAGCCTGCATATTCTCTATTGCTGTTACTGGCACAATATCTATGTCTTGCCGTATCAGCGACGACAACAATCTACCTGGCTTGTATCCCATGTGATGGGTGCACGCTGAGTGTGCGGCGTGCTTTAGATTATGGAGTCGGTGTAATATCTAGAGTGTTCCTCCCTGAGCGTTCCAAATCCTAAGTATCTCCCTCTAGCGCCTCTCCCTCCCCTTGGAGCAGCTCAGTTTCAAGGTGTGTAAGATCTGCCTCCAACTGTCACCGCATGCCCGCCTGGGCACCCAGGCAGGCACCCCTCATCACAACCTTGAACATGTCACACTCCACCTGAGGCGTCGTGGCCGTCCCGACATTATCTTTAAAATACTGAGTGACATTTGCAGCCAGTAGGGTACGGAAGGGTGTATCCAATAGGAGATCCGGCTGTAGCCGCCAAGTTGGGGATTGTCGGACAGGGGCGCGCCCACAACATTTCCAAGACATACGGGTTGTGGTCAGAGTGCGTCCGACCTAAATAATGAACCGCCGCTATGTGGGGGAGCAGTGCGTCTTAGAGCATATAGCCATCTAACTACACATTGAGGTCATGAGCCCCTGAATAATAAGAGTGTACTCTATCATTGGGATGACGGTGTCTCCAGGCATCCTTCAAATGCCATTCTGTTTCCCAATTCGTCAACGCCTTCATAGCATGGTGTGTGTTTGTATCCAGAAGTGTTGGAAAGGACCCGTCCAATGACACGTTAAGGACGCTGTTGTAATCACCCCATAATGACATGAGTATGTTGAGCCATGGCGCAAGAATGTGTGATATCTTGTCGACAAATGCAGCCTGCTCTCTGTTAGGAGCGCATATCTATGCAAGTACTGTTTGTCGACCATCCAGCGTGCCCCTTGCTATTACATACCTCCCCTCTGTGTCTACCAGCGACTGTGTAATTGCCAACGGAACACCTGTCCTCACCCATATCAGCACAACCCGTGCAAAAGCAGAATACCCTGTGGCAAACAATTTGCTGCACCAGCGACGTTGTAAACGTTGTATCTCTATTTTGGTTACGTGAGTCTCTTGCAGTAGGGCGATTTCTATATGATGTTGCTTGAGGTATGAGTAGATTTAATACCTATGTGACGGCGAATGTATACCCCTCACATTCCATGTACCAATTTTAACTGAAGACATTAACCCTCCAACGCATCGTGTAAAAATGTGTACGTGGCAGCCCAACAACCATGTGCATTAAACACAGCTCATCATTACATACTCCACCTAGCTCGCTGATTCGCAGCGTGGGACGCTGTCTGAATCTACTCGTAACATATGACAAAAACGCAGAAAACGATATATGCATCAATAATACCAAAAGGGTGATAATGCAACCAGCAATCGTCCAAACTCCCAATCCTAGATAACAGTAAAAACAATCCTGGGGGTTTTGCTGCAAACTGCTATACTTTAGAGTACAGTCCTCGTGTCTAGTGTCAGGGGGGCTCCCCATGCGCAGGCAACATACAATATAGTTGGAGCAAACTGCATATGTTAACTCAGGAACATTCCACAAATCAGCAATAAAATATACGTTTGAATCCTACCGCCTCCCTCGTGTATTTCAGTATTGAACACAGTACGGAGCAAATACTGTAGAGTCATAACAGCTTACATCCCAGGTATCTACACGTCCAGCAACAGCATGCCCCCACACATACACCCCAATACCTCAATTCGTAGTCCATACAAATACAGGAGCTTTCAGCGTTTACGCAATCAAGTCCGCCGTCTGCGGGGTGACATCCTGTTGTCCTTTTGAGTCCTGCTAATTCTGTAGGCCATATATCTGTTTGTCATCACTCGACATGTCTCGTTGGCTGGAGTTAGATGAATTTTCTTCCTTGGGGAACCGCTGATCTCTGCCACTGCCTGTATGGTGTCTTGCTGTCCGCTCAGGATCAGCTCCGAGCGTGGACCCACAAGTGGCAAAGGCGAAGTCCCTATTCTCGTAGACCTGCGCTCTCTCTGCTGGTGTCGAAAAGGGCCTTTTCGTTTCGGTAGCCTTGCAGTTGCGGCCCTGTCCCGAGGCCCCACATTGGTGAAGGTGTCCAGCCAGTCCTCCGCCTCCTCCGATGTGTTAAAGAATTGTGTTTTTTTACTGGCAACCACACACAGCCGCGCAGGTAACAACAGAGAATGTTTCAGGTTATTTTGTCAAAGACGTTTCTTCACTGCCATGAACGGAAGCCTCTGGAGCTGTACCAGGATGGTATAGTCCAGGAAAAACATTATCTTGTAATCAATGTCGATATCCTGGAGCTTCCTGGTTTTCTTCAAGATGGAGTCTCGATCTCTGGAGTTAAGGATCCGAAGCATCCAGGGCCGCGGATTCAATCCCATAGTAGGTGGCCTCGTCGGGACCCGATGGGCATGCTCTATTACGAAGTGTGGTGATAGGGACCCTTCTGGCAGTACATCTCTTAAAAAAAATATCCATGTTCAATGCATGCTGTTCCGGTACACCTACTATGTGGACATTGTGTCGTCGTTCCCTCCCTTCGTCATCCTCGGCTCTGTCTTCCAGGAATTCTAAACGGTTTAGCAAGTCTTGTACATGTTTATCCGTTTGCGTCACCTGTGGTTTGGTGTCAGCAAGCATGGATTCCAATGCAGTGGTGCAGTCCGTTAATTTCTCATAGTCTGCGTGTAGATCAGTGAGGTTGATGGCCACCTTGTGTATTTTGTATTCCAGGGAAATGTGGGTTTGATTGATGGTTTCCTCCAGACGGTCCATTGCAGCAAGTACAGCATCCAACTTGCTTGTGGTCTGATCCGCCGACCCCTGCTTCGCCATCTTGTCCAATTTGGCCTTTGACAGCGGCGGCATGGCTTGAGCTCCACCAGTACAATCCTCACTTAACTACTTCCCACCCCCCTCCCCGAAATCAGGTGCAGGACCTATTCACCTAAATTGCCTTTTTGCTCAGGGAGAACTCAGCACGGCGCCACCAGGTCTCCGTTATACTTCAGACGTAGTACTGAGGTCGACTAGGTCTCTATCGAATATATTAAACTTACTTGTGAGTGCTAGTTAGCTCAGAGGTAACTAGAAACGTTCTTGAATTCACAAGAAGGGATTAGTTTCTGACAACCGCATAAACATGACAACTTTGTTTCCCAAGAATAAGAAATCAATCTCTAGAGTTGCGGAAACAATACATAGCTATTTTACTCAGTCAATCGTGCATGCTTCGTTTCACAAGAGATTCTGAGAAAATAGGGAGACGGCGTTTTCAATAAAATGTATTTTATTGAACAGTCTTCTTTCTCAAGCATAAGAAATGTACTGCTACAATCGTAATACTGGTTATAAACTACAATCCATAAAGTACAAAGAGTATTATGAAATAATACTGTAAAAGCATGGTATGGTTTGTAAGCCATATAAAATAACATATAATACATACATTAATAAATAATGACTAAAAGTACTCAACTGGTGCTTTTAATATACGGCGAACCGGTGTACCTAACGTAGGTCTAGTATAAGGGAAGAAGTAAGTGAGTTGTACCTTAAGTTTAATATTCTTTTGCCAAGAATCTATTCCAAGAATTCTCTAAGGGTCTAATAATCTCCGTACCTTTGTTTTAGAATGAAGGAGGTCTTGTATCTCTCTCTCAGGACACGATTTCCCAGCAACCCTCAAGGGTAGCGTGGAAACACTGGAGCTGGATTCTATGCAGGAGAAAAGACAGCGTCTCTCAGTGCGTCAGCTGGAGGGTCTGCTTCCTTCGGCACTAGCTACTGCAGGGCATGTCGGGCAAGTAGATAGTCAAACTTCTCCAAACCGCTGTGTGTTTGTCTGGGCAAGTGTGGGCATATTGATACCTTGAAGGTGCCGAGTTTGACTTAAGGTTGGACATAATAACATCATCAATGACTCAGTTCTTTGAAAACTCCAGGATTTCTTGTACAAATCAATATTCAAGCAGGGGGAATTCCCTGACTGCTGAAGGCGGTTTTCTTCAAGAAATCGTTGTGGATTCTCGGAACTAGTGGAAGTAGCCTTGCCGAATTTGGACTGCATAGGCTAAATCTAAATATTGTTATGATTTCTATGCCTATATAAGGATAGGGTGATTTATACCTAAATATGGGCATTAATCGAGAAAATTACACTAGGGTCCTGAAATCCTACACAACAAACTTACTGCTGCTCCAGGGTGCAGCGGACTCGGCTTCAATATCGTGCCTTGGCTCCTGCACGATAACAGCTCCGTACGGTCATCAGCCTCGTAGTCTTCCTGTGGCAAGTGCAACAAGGTCGGATGGGTCCAGGATGGCAACTCGTTGGCTCCCGGGGGGCAACAGCAGGGCATCTCACCTGGGGCGATCGCAGCTGGGGCTCACTACATCAGCATACCCGCCAGTGCCACCCACACACTCAATATGTTGATGTCCCCTGGTGCGGGTGCGGGGCAATGGCATGCAGTTTCTTGGGAGTGGAGCCCTCGCCACCTAGCCATGCAACAGATGCAAGGGCAGTCATTATGAGCATGCACCGCCGCCTCGTAATACCTCTCCGCCTTTACCACGATCCGTGTGTGGCAGGCTGCTGGTATCACAGAACTCCACAGGCCATCATTAATATCACAGGGACCTCAGCTGCAATGCATTCCTCACTTCAAGGGCATACAGGTATGGCAGGGAGCGGACAGCCGTGACTCCTGATCCGTCAGTGGGGGCCAACCACTTCAACCACGTTTCGTGGCCGGAACGTTTAGGCAGTGTACATCACTAGTCTACTGGCGAGGGGGGGGAATTCCCCGATCACACTGCATGGACAGCTGCAGCCATGTTGGCCAAGCAGGGTCTGCTCACGTCGCGCCTCTTCGGCCACCCTTTCATTTGGTCACCGTGTTGTGCAATATCAGAGCCCGGATGTTCGTGGGCAGCACCGCGGGGGCCCCAGCCATTCTCGGGCCACTGCCGTCAAGTAATCAGAAGAGCGTCCTGTAGGGGGGTGAGTGTCCGCAGCACCGCTTCAGCGGTCGAGAACCGCCTACCATAGCTCCGCCACAGGGTGAATGGCCACACAAACCAGCCGGTATCCGCCACCGCACACAGCCCTCCTTTCTTGCAGCACAGCGAACAGCAGGCAGATCAGGTCTGCCGAGGGAGGGGCAGCGGGTATCACGGCGGGGGCCTCACTCAACTCTCACCATCCATTGGCGGGCACCGAGACGTCAGCCGCAGTCCAAGCCAGCCGCCGTTAGTTCACTGCAGCTGCGCCATTTCTCGCGGCCTTTTGGGTGGGGACAGACCCCGGGCTCACGTAGCCTCACCAGGGTCATGCAGTAGGCAGCGTCTCCGGTCGGGGGTTTCACACTAGAGCCTGGGAGATCTCAAATTTACATTGTTGCTGCATGTGGATAGTGTCCTGCATTTGATCCTCTAGGTTGCTATCCCCAATAATGGCTGCATCCGGAGGTATTAGCCTGTCCAGGGGAGCCTTTCGTAGAGCTCTATCCAAATATGTCTGCCTCCATTTAGGCCGCAGCAGCCACGCTCCCCACCACGGTCATTTGTTATACAGTGCGCGTGATTCGGATTTGCAGTGTTCCTTTAGTAGCACAGTAGGCACTGCACCAATTCTTTGGCCACACATCAGTGATACACTGCTTTTTCAACCACACAGGGGTGCTGCTGTGGAAAAACAGCTGTTGAGAGTCGATGCATGGAATTTCTAGTTTCTTAGCTGCCAAACCACCTCCAAATGGCCCAAAACGGGAATTGACACCCCTTGTCAGCTCCGAAATCCCAGCAGAGGAGCTCAGGGGCTACAAATGAAGACTTTTATGACCCTTAGACTTCTTAACAGGAGGCAAGCATGCATAAGCGTTTGGAGAACCTTGGGAAGTAGGATGTAGAAAGAAAATGTCCTCTTAGTCAAGAAGTGTTTTGAAGTTATGGTGTAACAGCTCCAGTTCTTATGCCAGTTTCTACCTTCGAAGTAGGCAAACTTCAACGGAAAGTCTTCGTTGAGCACAGGACCCTACCTTACTCTGACCTGGCTCCAGACACACTACAGGGCATTGGAGACAGCTTTGTATGAGAGCATTTACAGTCCTATTCATGTGTCATTGACAACTCCTTCCACCACTATAGCTCAGGAAGACCGATCAGGCTGGTGATTGGCCATCAACATATGCATATGCAGGGCACACCTCAACTCCCTTTTTTGTGACTGGCTAGAGTGAATGGGTAAACAGTCCAACTGTCACCCTTCCTCAGACGTGGATTCCACCCACAGGAAGAGCCACACAATGTTAAAGCAAGAAAATATCCACGTTCTAAAAAAGGCATTTTCAAACACACAATTTAAAACCAAGTTCACTAAAAGATGTGTTTTTAAATTGACCCCAAACTCCAAAACATGATCTACTTCCAATGGGAAGTTACACTTGTACGTGGGCAGAAGGCATCTTCAATAGTAACTTCTTTCACATACAGTCCTTGCAATAGTGAAAAAAGAAATAAGCAGTATTCACTATTGCGACAAGTAAAAAACTCAAATACATTTCCTACCTTTCATCTACACTGCACCCTGCTCATTGGGCTACCTCTGCCCTACCTTAGGGGTATCTTACATGTAGTAAAAGCAGAGGTTTGGCCCTGGCAAGTGGGTAATTGCCAGGTTGACATGGCAGTTCTAAATGGCACACACAGACACTGCAGTGACAGATCTGAGACATGGCTGAAGGCCTACACATATTGGTGGCACTATCATTGTTGCAGGCCCACTGGTAGCATTTAATTTACAGGTCCTGGACACACAAAGTGTACTTTACTACGGAGGCCAGGTGTTTGACATCCGGGGCAACATATCCCCGCGTATTCGCGATCTTCCCCCCCCATAAATAGCACCTTCAAGCCTATATAATCAAAACCCCAGAAAAGCCAAAGTTTGACCTAAATGTGCATAAACAAGAAAAGAAAAAAGATAAAAGCTAAACAAATTAAAAAAAACATTGTTAAGAACTACTTTCTGCGCAAATGCAACTGCATGGCTTTCCCTAAAGACAGGATAGATGTCCTTAGTGTTTTTAAGAGCATCCTATTACTGCTACCATTATTTATTTCCAGAGACTTCCTATAAGTAATTTTCAGCCATTATCTCCGAAACAAAGCTGCGAGTGGACCCTTTATATACAATTTTAATTCTGGCAGGAATCTCAAGTTATACATCGGCTCTCAGCTTTTGAAAAGGAGCAAAGAGCTGCCTGAACCTCCATCTGCTTTCCACTGTGGCATGAGCAAAGTCAGGTCTAGTGAAAAAAGTTATTCCATCACAGGATCTTGGATTCGTGGGCCTTGCCAGATCATAAAGAGCTTGACGGAGGAGAAATTTGACAAAAAACAGTAGCATGGCACGAGGATGTTGCTGCGCTGATGGGTTACGCTTGCCAAGTGAAAGAGGAAATCTGTGCACTCTCTTAACTTCTTTGTCCCAATCCCAGGAATGTAGCTTTTGAAAAGCCCCTTTAAGGAATAAGATCATGAAGCTTCTGGTGTACTCTTTTTCCACTCCTTCCGGTATCCCTAGGAAGCCGAGATTGTTGCACCGCTGCCTATTTTCCTGCTCCTCCATCTTCCACATGAGATCTTTGACCACACTCTCATGTTCTTCTCTTTGGGTTTTAAGGGTGGCTACATCTTTCTCTAAATGCTCTGTCTTTTCCTCCACAGAAGCCATCCGATCTGAAATTTCAGCGCAGGTTTTGCCAACCCTTCTGACAGCGCCTTTTAGTTTCTTGGCGGCCAGGCGTGATCTACGCCTGTCATCCTTGGCTTCCTCCTGGAAGCTTTTGATAGATTGAAGAACAACCTCCAGTGCAGGGTCGCGCTTTGGTCCTCCACTATCTCCATTTAGGCTATCTGGTATAGTTCTATTACCACCTGAGGTGACCATAGAGTCAGATAATACTGTAAGCTGAGTATCAGAATGATCCTACCTCAGATCTGTACCTCTTTCTTTGTCTAGGATATCATGTATCTTTTTTCGGTGATCCTTGTAAGAGCTGCTGTACCATTTGGGACCGTCCTCTCTGCTTGACACAGAGATGTTTGTGTCTGACAGCTCTGATTCATCTGTTAATGAATAGTATTTGTCTTTATTCTCCAGTGTTTTTAATGAGTGGATTAGAAGAGAGTTGCTTGCAGCTTGTCGAGTTACTGCGGGTTCTACAATTCCACCAGTGATATTTGCACAATCCTTTGAGCTACTTCTTTTACTGCCAGATCTTTCTACTTTGACCTCCAAGCAACCCTCATCTGGCTATCTCACAGGTGTAGAATCGACCTCCGGGACTTTTTTCTCACACTGATCTATAGGGAGGGGAGTACCTGGTGGCCCTATTACATATTACGCAGATGGCAAATTTGAGTCAGTCAGTGCTCCTTCAATCTGCCCCAGCTTTTCTGTTGTCAAGCTTGGATCTTCTTCTACAGACCTTTGCAAAGTTCCAGCCCCCCCCATTGTACCAAAAGTGCTTGTAATCAGCATTTGAGAATAGCTGGTCACTCTGTGTGGTTTAGCAGTCTCGATATTTTCGGGCTTGTTTTCAAATGTGCTGTTTTTATCCACGCACTCACCCTTCTCCCCTTTCCCTCCCCTTGCTTATCTTCTCGCACTCCTTGTTTCCAACCTTTTTTGCCTGGTAGCTGACAGCGCTGTAATGGTATGTGAGGCTGCTTGTGACTGAGCACTGGGCGCGAAAACATTTTTCCCTTTGAAGTTTTTACTACCCCTGCCAGCCAACCTTACTTGTCTGTGGTGGTTTTAGACAATGCAACAAAGTACCACAGTTTCGATTTCAGTTCTCAGAAGACTGTAGACCTGTCCCAAGCACTGTGTAATCTTTGTGGCTTCACGTTTAGCAGACAGCGCGCTGAATGTCCTCTCTGAGCTCCTGAATTCCGATCGCACCGATGGGAGATCACGCAGGTCAGGAGTAATCCGAGAATCCCAACCCGTGCAGGCGTCCCTAAGTTTTGGAGGAAGTTAGAGCGTGAGTCTCTGCATGAAAACTATGGAAAGTTTTACCATCCTTCGTTTATTTTTCAGGTGCATTATATTTGCTTTCCATGATACTGCATAGTTATCTGAGGAGCGTAGAAGGTATTCAAGACTGGTTTAGCAGTGATAGGGGTTTGCAATCAGGTGAGCATCGCTGCGAGGATGTTTCTTGAGCACCATCTTGCCTCCAACTTGTGATATTTCAAGTCCACCCGCAAAACACTGTATGTTTAGTTCCAAATGAGTCTGTGCCCAGGTCGTCCACATCCTGCCATTTTGTGGCCAATCCTGGTTCACCTAATCCCTCTAATCTGTGTTTATCTGGGCGGAATAAACAAAATCCAGCTGCCAACAACACCCATTCACATGGCCCAAGAGCAGGCAGCAGGCATCAAATGCTGCAGAAAAATGTGTTTATTCTAAAAGTTAAAGACACAGAGATGACAGATGGATTGCAGAGCGATTCAAACATTCTACGCCATTCAATAGATCTATTGTGTCACCACAGTTTGGACACATCCAAAAGCAAATAAGTCTTCACCCTGTGCTTCATGTGAACAGTCCAACATGAACTGCCAAGGCAGGTCCTCCCTTGAACATGAACAAGCCTCCTGGGACTAGTTTTGTGGTTTCACCCCTCATCAGCTAGGCTAACTTGAAGCCAGTGGCCCAGTGAGCCCAGGACCCATGTCTGGGCATAGCCGGTGCACTTAGGGCGAGGCAAAAGACACACAGATCATGTCGAACTGACAGTAAATTGGCAAGGGTAGGACGCCACGACCTCGAAACCTGTCGGATTTGTGCGGCACGTCCGTGGCCAAAGTGCTCTGCTTTGGTGTAGTCCTGACAACTGCGCAAAGGTAGGCACTCCGTTCTCGGATGCGGGTTGATGCTGTCACATGGCAAGGGCACAGTCTTGAGGCGATCCACAGTGCACTAGGCCCCTTGCCCCTGGACAGCACTGAAGTTGACATCGCGTGCAAGACTGGCAAGGCTATTTGTGTTCCTAAGCCCAGTATGGTTAACAAGAGCAGTTGACAAGCCCCAAGAAGTCACTCTGGAGGCAATCCTTTGTGCCTTGCTTGCAGGGCAGATGTCCGCTGGCATGAGGGCGGCTCCACAAAGCAGGACAACAGTTCCAGTCAATAGTCAGACACAGCAAAGAGGCAATCCTTCCAACTCAGCAGCCTTTAGGGTAGCAGAGTTTCATGCAGGTCCAGTTTTTTTCACACAGATGTGGGTTTTGGGCCCTATTATTATATCCTGGTGCCCAGGTACTAGAAGAGACCAGAAGCTATTGGAGAGGGCTTTGAGGTTTTGGGGCTCCCCTGTCTCACCTGACTTGTCTGCCCTGACAAAGCAAAGTTGTAAAGCTTATTGTGTGGTGGCCGGCTCAGGCTATTCAGATGTGAGTGTGAATCATTACTCCCTCCTCTCAGCCCAAGAAGGCCATCAGATTGTTGATGTGGCAGCCCTTCCTGTGTTTGGGAGAGTGTAGGTAGTATGCAAGTATAGGACTGCTACCCTGGGCCAGACGTGTATTGGGGCAGGCAGCAGGTACACAGAGTTTGTGGAAGGACAGAGAAATGTCCACTTTCTGAAAGTGTCATTTTTGCCAAGAAGGGTAAAACCCAATACACCAACAGGGAGGAATTCTCATGATGATTCTAACCATACCAAACATGATATATCTACACCTTACTATGCAGGATTTATCACTTTAAGGGATATAAGGGCATTTCTAAGGCTGGACTATGGAGGGGTCCGCCCCACTGCAATGGCAGAGGCCTGATGCAGGATGCAGGTTTGCCAATATCACCATATTTTAGGGTAGAGTAACCAAACCTTAGCAGTTGTAAGGTGCCCAGAGTCCTAAGTCCAACAAAACAGTATAGTCTGAAGTTGGAAGTGGGTAAAAGTTAGTGGGAGACCAGCCTAAGGCTGATAGGTGAAACACATTTCTCAGACACAAAACATGAAAAGTATTATTCTTCCCATTTAAAAGTTAGCATGTATTACATGTAATAAGGCAACCCTATGTTATCCTTTACAAGAGGTATGCCTCACAGTAATGAAAATTGATTTTAGGAGTTTTGACGACAAGGACATGTAAAATGTAAAAGCACATGTCCAAACTATCAATTATAATGAACCCTTAACTATGTGCTAGCTAGGGTCTAATTTATGGGTTACTTATATACAATGAAAGTGGAGTTTAAGGGTAGACACAGCTTATAAAACTGCAATCAGGCTGCAATGGAAGGCCTGGGACAGGTTTAAGGAGGCTACTTAACTGACTGGCACACTAAGAGCTGCTGCATGTCCTTGTAGCTAGAATGTGTATTTAGCATAAAAAATAAAACACAAGAGGCATTTTGCAAAACTACAACAGTTGTTTTTATTAATCGCATCAACAAGAGAACAGCAGCAGATTTGCGGTCTGAAGCCGTCTCAAAGTAAATTGGTGTTGGCTCTTATTTTATACATTTTACAACTTGTTACGAAGCAATTTGTACATTATTTTTTAACAGGAATTGCGAGAATATTCACAGGACTGTATATTTGATCTCCTGATAAGGAGTCCAGCTGGGTGTCAACCTTGCGTGCACACAATTCGGGACAAAGGGTAACATGACCAGATGTCCGTCACGGTGAGTGCCTGTTTTCTGCTGGCAGTGTAAATATGGTGTTCTGATTGGCTGAGTGTTCCTAAATAAATGTGGCATTTATCTTTATGGTTGTTTTGGGAATGTGCATCCCTCTGGCCAAACAAATGTTGTTGGGGCCAATCTTCTCAGACCTTTGCAGTGTTGCTACCTTCTGGCAGACTGATCTAGATTGTCCCTGTTCAATCATTTGTCTATGGGCTACGTGTCACACCACTTGTGATCTGTTATTCAGTTGCTCCAGACCTTGGTATTTCTGACTCAGGGTTGATGGGTAGGTCATATTGGGTAGATTTGACTACAGCAATGTGAGTTTGTTGTTATTCGTAAATATATCCTGGCGTACATTGGCATCATATTTTTCTTTATTAACAACATCCTAGTAGATGGGGGCATGGCTGACTGCAAAGCATGGCTGCCGCAATTTGAGCAAGCTCCACACCCAGATTTGAAGAATCCTGGATAATCCTGGTGGTATTGGCTTCTGACTGATTCCAACTCTAAATACAAGAGAACCTCCTTGGACCGGGCTGGCACTTACACAGTGAAATCGCCGCTGCGTGCTGCCGGTCCCGCCTGGACAATGAGGTGGGCTTTATTTATTTATTTATTTATTTAATTTCTTATATAGCGCCAGAATCGACCCCCGAAGGGGTATCTCCGCGCTTGCCTTGGGAACCCGTCCTGGTTTTTCCCTGTGAGATAGTCCCTACAGGGCATCCCCAAGGTGAAAGCCAGGCATCCCGCCGCGGGGGGGGGCCGTTGTGGAGATTAAGCAAGCTTAATGCCCAGAGTTGCAGAGTGTGAACCCATGATTAGGTCAGGCACCGAAGCGAGAATTATCGAGTCCGTGGACATTTGAACTCAACACCCTGCCGCGTCGGGAATCGAACCCTGGTCCTGGGTCTGACTCTGCTTCAGGGTCTGCCTGCTCTAACCAGTGAGCCACACTTCTCTTGGCTTCTGGGTGCGGGCTGCTGAGCCAGAGGCCTGTCTCCGGGATCGAGAAGGAGTGCCGGAGGCCAGGATTAGAGCTACTGTGACAACCTGCGCTCCCGCTGTTGCTGTGAACCCCCCCCCCCGGAATGAGGAAGAGGTGGCGACCGGGGTGGAGTGGACGGCGCTGAGGACAGGACGGGCCTGCATTCTGCTGATGCCTGTGCAATAGGCTACCCTGCCGAGCCTCCTCTTGGAGGACCCCATGGCTGCTTGTAGAGCATGTGCAGCCCTGTGCTGTGGTGTGTACTGCCACTGGCAGCGGTGCTGTGGATCCCGTTGGTGGTCTGGGAGGAGCGGTGCTGCAAATTGTAGCCGCGGACATCTGCCAAAGAAACTATGCTACCTTGTTTAAAATTGGGTGTAACCAGACAACTTGTAACATGTTCACAAATGTAGGTAGCAAGTGTAATACTAAATATAAAAATGATGAAAGACAACAAAAGATAAGCCATACTTAAAATCTGAAATAGTTGTCCATTTAACTGTGTCTTTTAGTAGAACATGAAATAAAAATGTTTGCATGGAAACACTAAAACGTAGGCAGCTTATCATATTGGAAAATGCTAATTTAAAACATCGATTTTGAATCAAAGTTTTGAAAATATAAAATAAGTGTACACACTTCACACCTGACAATAAATCCACCTTATTAATGTACATTACTGAAAAATGAAATAACAGAGGACTGTAATTCTTAATTTTCTTATTGCAGATGACAATCAAAATTCTACAAAAACATGAAGAGTTAAATAGATATGAAGCAGAACTTGTACTGATGAGAGGGTACTTCCTAGACTCCAATGACGATGAAGTAGATGAAGTACAAACATTGAAAAAAGTGAAAATGGGCGCACGGAAATAACTTTTTTGAAAGATTGCCTTGTTCATTACATTGGAAAATTAAATTGTATGTTTATGTCAAATGGTGTTTAGTATTACATGTAACTTTACTAAAAGAATTGTGTGAAACCTATTTATTAACTAAAATATAATATGTATAACTGTTTACTGTGGTTGAATTAAAAATAAAAGCGAAATAAATGGAGATATTTTTAGTAATTAGATAAAAATACAATGAAGATTTTCGTTGTAATGCCTATTTTGATTATGCTTCATTTCAACATAGAATATTATTAAACAATTCACACAAAATAATTGTGTTCAAAAACAATAAGAATAGTATTGCACATAATTTTTGGTTAGATGAACATACAAATCAAAATGACTACCATATAGTGCAATTTTAACATTCGGATTCTACATCAACTACAATTTCATGCTATTACTAATTGAAAATGCTATTAATATAAAATGCCCTTAATTGCTGTGTAGATTTTTTCAAAAGGCTGGAAAATAAACCTAATGTCTGTCAAAATTAAAAAGGACAAAAAATGTAGTGGACTTTATGGAAAGAAACAGTTCAGTTTAAGAAAAAGAACTTGATTTTATCTTCAGGAAATGAACATCTTTTGCATTACATATACCCAAAGTCTTACCATATCAGTTACAGCTGGGTGTACTACTCTCTATCCGTTAAACCTGCCTCCCAGTTGTGCTCCTCCTTTCAATATGATGAAATGAGTTCATTGTAATTTGGCATATTTAATCTTACGTCTAAGCCCCTAGTGTTGTGCACAAAGTGTACCTAAGGCCTCCAAGTTAAATGTCACTGCTGGACTGTAGCACCGAGTGTCCCATCCACTAACCTTATGGTGTAAAACAAAGCATTGGGACTACCTGTAGAAAAGTGCAATAGAAAATATTGTGGCTGGGGAGCCTTACCTTGTAATGTTATATTTATACCCCAAAGATGATCCTTGAATTTACAGTAATACTTCTTTTTTTCGGTCCTAGTAAGTAGAGTGGCTAAAATAAATCAGGCTTAACTAGAGGAACATGTAATTAACACAATTTGTAAGAAATCAGACATCAATCTATATAAAGTAAGGGTAATATTATCTTAATGTAGAGACAAAAAGTAACAGAATAGGATACCTATAATAATAGTTACAGATTTTTAAAGCAATAGTGAATCAATGCTGGAAAAAACATAGACAAAATAACATTGAAGTAAATTGCAAAATCCTCTTGTGACAATAGGTCACTTGCAGGTCGAGTCTGCAGCGGCTCCTCAAGCAAAGTGGAACAGAGTCACCCCACTGCTGTTTGAGCAGCGCAAACAAAAAAAATAGTAATACCTCAATGTTATTATCAGTAATTTTTCAGTGTGAACTCAGAGCTAGGTTAGGGTGGGGTGGGGCTGGGCTATCTAAGCCAGTGGGAGGAGAAAATATGTCTTTCATTAGTGCACATGTCAGTTTGGCCTGCAAGCCAGGTGAAGAACTGTCCTAGGCTTCCAGGCACTGCCTGAGCAGACAAACAGGAAGCTCAGACTAATCTCAATACTGCTGTGTTGCTGGTGACAGCAGAGTTGTGATTGGCTTAGGGGAGTGTGGAAGCCTGAGTGTTTCTGTTCTATGAAGCCAATAAGACAAGAAGAGAAGAGGATGGAGGAGAGGCAATAGCCGTACACAGGTAAGTATTTTTTTCATCCCACAAAACCCCAGTTCTGCAGCAGCCGCCACTGGGTCTAATCCCTCGGAACAAAGTAAAATGTAAGAAGTATCGGGCCCCAGGACTGGGACCAGGCCATAACAGTCAAAAACTTTTTACATAGCCCCAGGTGCATATTTGTCCTGGCGCTTTCTGGATGCAGAACAGGACACACTGTGTTACCCCTGATTTTACCGCTCAAGCAGAGCGGCAAGAAGGAAAATGCGAAAGCACAACAGGCACACACAGCTGACGTTGGATGTTGGTTGCTCACCGTTCTCTGTAGATACAGCGTAAGCTTTGTGCGTTGATTTGCAGATTGGTGACTAACATGTGTCGGCTGCAGTAAACACAATGTAAAGCCTCTGGAACCTCATTGGGTCAGTAACATAATGGTTTGAAACTTTGGGGCAGGTGAGACTACATATCCCACTATGCACTGGACCACCTTGATTTGGGCAATCCTTCAGAAGGCCCAATAGCAAAGAATTATTTGGATTCAGTGATTGTTTTTAAATGCAGTTAGTAGGGGAGTAGTTTTTCTAATCCAGGGTAGACTGAGGGTGTGTCTGGCTTCACCTGGGGCACCCATTTTGAGGGGTGTTGCGTTCTAGCCAAGGACGGGGGTCTTCCAACAAGTTCAACGTTTTTTGCCATTTGATTTTGGCTGGTGGGCAGAGTTCTGTTATTGGCAACACAGGTCTCCTCTTGGACCCTTTTAAAAGAATGTGTACAGATCCAAGATTCTGGTGTCATGGGGGTCCCTGAAATCCTAACTTTAGGGAATGTAGGGATGTGGGAGCTAGGAGCCAATGCGTTGCTAGCCTGTGCAGCTAGTCTGCCCTTGAAGTGACCTCATCTGGTGGTGGAGGCCACCTTTTCTACCCAGAAAACACTATTCCTGCCCACCTAAAGATAAAAGAATTTAATTATAGGGGGACAGAACAGCTTTCCCAAATTAGAGGTATGGCCAGCTTTCCTCTGTGTGAGTGATTCCTGCATAGCTAATTTACAAGCTTTCCCCATTGCAAGTGCGCCTGGGGCATGGGGAGTGTTCTTTCCTCCCAGCTCCGTATCAGAGGAGGGGCAGACTTTGAAGCTCACAGTTCTGATGTGCCAATTCACTAGGATGCTGGGGATGGGGGAGGTGTCACCTCCTGTCTTGGCTACATCAGGCAGGGTAAGCCAAGCACATTAGAGCTATGGGTAAACTCTAAGGTGCAAAATAGGTGCTTGCCACATGACCCAGGGCACAAGAATTGTGTCCGCAGTGAGAAGGCACTTTGTTTGCTACCAAACATTACTTATTCTAGTGGCACAAATAATGGAACAGCCAATCTCGATAGTGTCCAGTTGGCAGCCCATGTTATGCTATTTACAGCTAACATATATACTAATTTACAATGGGGAATGCTACTATTGGGACATGTAGGCTTGCCCTTATTTATTCACACCTTTAATGCAATGAACCCTGATGCCTGGCCTGAGGGGCTCTACATTAAGGAGTGTCTGTGATAAAGTAAAGGCTGTGTAGGTGTCTGTGCCACACATTGTGAGGGCACCGAAGAATTTGTGTACTTTGTACTGCTTCTACAATAACAGGCCTGCTGTCTTTAGTTTACATAGGTCACCCAGGGTGGCATAAAATGTGCTGAAGACCTGGTGACTCCTCTACTACCAATGCCCTGGGTACTCTGGGTACCATATGCTTCAAAGTCATAAGGTGGTAAAATGTTTTCCAATTTTGGATTACCAAGTGGAAGATAGCAGTTGTAGGAGAGAGGACATGCACTGGTGTATAGGCACCAACTCATGTTCACTTGTCATATCCGTCAGCCTTTAGAGCAATGAGGTTGGGGTGACTATACAGAAAGCGGCACTTCCCTACACTAGGATTTTAGCATGCGTATGCAGTTTAAATATTACAATTCAAACTATCAAAGTAACCCCTTTTCAATGGTCAGAAGTTTCTTTCTAAATATTAACACATCACGCCTATGAAAGGCCATTCTACCCATAAAGAAGAATACAATGTTTTTAAAAGTAGGACATTTCAAAGTATATTGGCAGATTTTCATAAAAAATGCACACAACATAATGCAGCAAGAGAAGTTGTTGTGCTGTGATACAAGAATGGAAAAGAACAGAACAGTGCCACCTTACAAACATATGGCGCATTTCAGCTCTCTAACTACGCAGGTGAAGTTGCACCAAGTCATACAGACTTGCACCAGGATGCAAAGGTGAATATAATATGGGCAGTTATTGTTTTTCTATCGGAAGATATACACCCAGCAGAAAAAAAATACTTAGAGGCATATTCCTTGTAATATGTGTGGTACAGAATAAAGCACATATTCAAAAAGGAAGTAACAAAGCAACATTAAGCTTTTTCTCACTATTACTGCTCTACCTGGCAGGTGCACGATTGTCACATTAAAACAAGTTCACTACCTTCAATAATTTAGGAATGCATTAAAATACCAGGGTTGGTGTATGGGAATGCTCATGGTCCACCCATTGTAAGGCCAACCCTTCACAGTGTACCCAATGTTATTTTTTTTGTGTTAATATACAGAGTCACACAAGGTGAGGCAAATTGGTCCTCAAGTGGCTTTCCAATCCTAAATTGGATTTTGAAGTCTGAACCTAAACTTCTAAATGCTGTCCGTGAGATCATGAGACACTTGGATGAATTCTACTTCAATCTCTGAAAAGTGTGTACAGAAAATGGCTTTGAACTTCCTGCCATAGGAGAACTAAGACCATTCCATCTGAGCCAATCCCACAATATTGCGTCTTGACTGGGCTGAAGAAAAAGGTTTCTTGTGCAAGGAGCTTCTCTGCAGCAGCAAATCTGTTTCAGCTGGTCCTCTGTGAGAAGCTATGCACGCCCCATGTGTCCAGACTCATCATCAGATAGAACCTTTAGCCTTGTCAGATGGATGATTGTGCCCTTTGAGAAAAAAAAGACTTATGGATGGTTTTGAGATTGGCACCACCGTGGCAATGCCAAAGGACCATAATTTTTAACAAAGGAGGGATGGAGAGGGAAAAGTGGATTCTGTCTCCCCTGGCAACTATCATAAACAAAAGGAATCCACTAGGTGGACGGCGGTTGTTACCACAATGGTGGGGAGCAACCAGTGTTGTTAAAATACCCCTCACACACCAACAGGCCCCTTGGTGTCATGCTTCATCATCGGGGTCTTCGCAAACCTCTACGGAATGCGGCGTGCTACGACTTCACGACTACGCAGGAGCACTTTATGAGTGAACTATGTGTTTGGTGTGTGAAGGTACCAATAATGTGAGTGGTGAGGTGAAAAGTGAGGAATTAAAAAATACCTGGCACGTGAGTGCTGAAAAAAATTTTTATTTAGTCTCCGGCTGGTATTATTAAAAAAAGTGCTAGAGTGGTTGTGGTTTACTAATTAGGGTAACCCAACCAAATTAGTGCGTCGACATGTTTCGGAGTACTGGAACTCCTTCTTCAGGACGGGAATATGCACTACTTATCCCCACCTTACTCACATGTGTGTAGATATTAAAAATTGTGCTCTACAAAAATAGATATGGTGAATAATGTACCTATCTATGTTGGATGTACGGTCCGTTGCGCCCAGTTGGCGGTTCAGGATACTTATTAATAGAGGTCCAATGGCCTCATGAGCCACAGCGTGTTGGGGCGTGGTCCGTTCTACCCGATATGGCAACGGTTCTGCACAGGGCTGTCTGGCTTGTTCCCCCTCCACTCATAAAGTGCTCCTGCGTAGTCGTGAAGTCGTAGCACGCCGCATTCCGTAGAGGTTTGCGAAGACCCCGATGATGAAGCATGACACCAAGGGGCCTGTTGGTGTGTGAGGGGTATTTTAACAACAATGCCAAAGGACCACCTGCCAGATACACAATAACTATTAATCTTGCGTGTGGCCGGCTGTAAGGTATGGCAGTGTAGGAGGGGGAGGAGGTGTGGTGTCGTGCTCTCACACCATCAAACTCATAATCAGGCACTAAGTACAAACTTATAAATCTTGAACCACCTAACAAAATTACTTTCTTGCACGCAAAATTCAAACAGCTCCTACCTGGGCCGTTTCCCTCCAAAACCAAGAGCTTCAGCAGGACGGCGTACTAAAAACAATCAGGCTTCAGGAAAACTTTATCAGGTATGGTCTGCAACCTTAACACAGACAAGGTTCTCCACTTTCATTTCTAAGTCGTAAGGTAAAACCTTCAACCTGACTTAACCTATTGATATATCTGACTGCATTTTATCTCAGTAAACCTCAAACTACACCTAGGTCCAGGTCCTCCAAGAACAGTGAATTATTCTTGACACACTTTCTTTTGAAAATATAATATCCCAGGTTCCCCTTATTGGTATTTCATTATTTGGAAGTAAATCTATTTATTCAATTTCAAATTATTTTTTCAAATTGAAGTTTGTGTTGGGTTTTAAACGGGCATATTGCATTCCAAACTCCTCCATCAAAATGAGGCGAACGGAAAGAAATCGAACCGACCAATTATGATGCAGCTCGCCTTTCGAGCCATATCGTAATGTGCCCCTTAGTGTCATGACTATGGTGTTGTTGACCATCAGACTATATGCTAGTGAATAAAGGGACACATATTACATTGTGGAACTTGACACAAACTTGTGCACCCAAAACGTTTTGATAGCAGTGTCACCTAACTGGTGATGCATGTGATAGATGGGTGTGGGTGTCAATAAAGCCACTAAGGAACGGTAGCTAAATTCTGTGTTCAGCAGAACACTACAATAACAAAGATACTAATATGTGATTTATCCTGTCTCATTGGATAACCTACATTTCCAAGTCTACCATAGATGTTGTGAACCTTGTTGCAGTGTTTCTCACCCATAGACAGCCATGACAGGAGAGTTTGCAGTGGCTGAGGTGGTGTGCGGTATCGGAGGCCTAGTGGGCAAGATGCTAGTGGAGCCTTCTGGACAGCAGCCGGAGCAGAGAACGACGGGCGCGGCACCGCCACTGTGCTCCGAGGGCGGAAGCGCTGGCCGAGTGCAGAACTGACTCCTGGTCGATGGCCTGGCGTGCGTGTTGTGGCAGCAACGGTGTATATGTGACCGGGAGGTCCCCAGTGGTGACCCGATGATTGTTGTTGATCATCTCCCCTCCACCCAGCTTCTACATTGATTCTAGAGGTCAGATCAGGACGCAGGGATGTGGTGTACCGCAGACTAACCGGGGGTCGGAGTCAAGTGAATTGCCTGCTGGGGTCCCAACAGCCTGTGGGGGGCCATTGGGACTGCGTCGGGCCCAATTGTAGGGCTGTGGGCCGGCTCACGTTACTCTGCTTACCGGCGGATGTAGCATTGGGGCCTGTAGTATAGGGACTGGCACAGGAGGTGTTGGGATCCACAAGGCATATATATATACTCAGTGGAGGGACACTGTGACCCTTTTTATGTACAATAGTGTTACGGCTTGAGCTTTGGTATGTATTGCCCATGACTGCAGGGGAAGAGTGCCATTGGAAGCACTGGGGAGCGGAGCCGAGCACAGGGCCCTTAGCTGATGTGAGGTAAAAAGAGCCCTGTGCAGCAGTGAACAGCCCTACATGGACATTTGTGGTTCTTGTGGCAGTGGCAAATAGTGGACCTACGGCATGAAGGCCCGCTTCTGATTGCTGGACACCATATATGCTACTGACTTTTACCAAGCAAAGAGCCAGGCCTAGGCTTCATGCACAATGTGGAATCCAATGCGGGGTGTGAGATATACTGCCCAGGTCGGCTGGAGGCAGCGCTTGAGTTTGCAGGGTGAAACAGAGTAGGGGGGACACAACTATCTGCGGAAGCAGGCGGGTTAGCACTCACTGCGTGGGCTCAAATGTCATGCTTCTAAGAAAGGATCTGTGGAATGCGGTGGAGCGCATTACTGAGACCGAGATCAGGGTCCAGAGAGTGGAGGATTTGATCGCTACCTTGCAGAAAAAAGTTGCGTCACGATCACCAGGGTTCTGCCCTCGTGGGTGAAAGACACGGAGGGCAGGGCTAGGAGTAAAAACCAACGCTTTGTGGGATTCCACGAATAATGTGAATGGGGGACTCACCAAGCCAGCTCGCCGCTGCCGTGAGGGAAACGGCTTTATTCATTGCACCCTGCTCGCCGGACCCCCGCTGTTGCCATCATCAAAAAGGGAGCCGGCCGTCACCAGGACTACTGCTCATAGGGTGCCCTGCTGGTAGCTGTTTGAGCGCGTCAGCAGAGGGCGCCGAAGTGGCTGAAAGCCAACGTTGCTCTTCCGCATGGCGGGCCTGTCTGCGCCCATTCGAGCCAGGAAGAGGCAGGGCTGGGCCTGGTCCCTTTCATCTTTCGTTATATGTTATAATATGTTATGTTATAAAAGGTCTCTTCTATAGCGCACGGCTACTCCACGGAGTGTCCCGGCGCTTTGGCAAAGAGAACTGAAAGGAAAAGAGCACACCACAACACCAACAACGGGCCGACAAAGAATTACTGGGAGAAAATCCAGGTCTTAAGTTCCTTTCTAAAGGAAAGCAAACTGTTGGCTGTTCTCAAAGAAAAGGGAAGCTCATTCCAACAACGCGTTGCCAAGTACCGGAAGGAACGACCTCCGATGCGAGCACGTTTGATGTTAGGGACAGCGGCTTTCACCAGCATAGCAGACCTTAAAGTCCTCCTGGGGGCATAGAAGGCCATACGCTTCCCAAGATAATTTGGGCCGATAGAATGGAGGGCCTTAAAGGCCAGGGTCAGGACCTTAAAAGTAATTCTTTTAGAGACTGGCAGCCAGTGCAGTCTCTTGAGCAGCTCCGAAGCTCCTGCCCTTCGATTCAATCCAAAAATGGCTCTGGCAGCCGAATTCTGCACGACCTGCGGGCGTGCAATCAGGTATTTGGGGAGGCTAAGGTAGAGGGTGTTCGCGTAGTCAAGGCGCGAGCCTATCAACGCCTGGACCGTAATTTTTTTATGTTGCAGAGACAGTAGAGGAAGAAACTTCCGCAACATTTTCAGGACGCCAAAGCATTTCCCTGTCAGCCCTATGATCTGGGGTCTAAAGGAAAGATCATCGTCACACAGGACACCCAGATTTTTGGCTTTTGACGAGGCAGCATCAGGCGGGAACATATCACGAGGCCACCAAGTCTTCCAACAGGGATCAGACAGGCATCCGAAGAAAAGCAGCTCCGATTTATCGGAGTTGCACTTCAGACTATGCCTCTGAAACCATTAAAATACAGCGCCCAAGCATTCCTTAATCCGTCCGCCATCAAAATCCTCACCCTTGTTACACGTAAAAAGGAGCTGGGTGCAGGGCCGGACTGGGAACTGAAAGCAGCCCTGGCAAATTTTGCCAGACCAGCCTCCGTCCGGCACGTAGCGAGCCGACCAAAATGGTTAATTTTACAACACTTTTTTCATTACATATTACAATTGTATCAACTTTCAAAGCACAGTAAATAGTAGATGATGACCTTAAAGAACATCAGGTTACCCACCCAGTCATATGTACCCATAGCCATTCTTTCAGAGAGCGCTAAAAATAGACACAAGTAGTGAATCAGAGAGAACAAAGTAAAAGTGAAACCAGCCCCCACATGGTGTGTAGCGAGCAAGCGAAGTGAGCAACCACTACTAGCTGGGAGCATGAACAAGCACTGACTGCGGCAATAGGTCTGGCTATGTTTTTACGTGGGGAGGAGAGGGAGACAGAAGAAGTGAAAGGGAGAAGTAGCGGGAGTAGAAGAGGAAGAGAATGAGAGAGAAGGAGTGAAATGATGGAAAGATGGGGAGAGGGATGGAAAGAGAGAGAGAGGGAGGGGGAGATAGAGGGAGAGAAAGGAGAGGGGGAGAGAGGGAAGGGAGGAAATAGAAGGAGAGAGATGAGAGATAGAGAGAGGGGAGAGAGAGCACGTGAGGGAGCGAGAGAGAGGGAAGGAGAAATAGAGAGGGGGATGGAGGGAGTGAGAGTGGGAGAGAGAGAGAGGGGTAGGTATAGAGAGAGTGAGAGGGATAGAGAGTGCCTGAGGGAGTGAGAGAGAGGGATAGAGAAATAAAGAGAGAGGGAGGAAGGGAGGGAGGGAGAGAGAGAAAGGGAGTGAGGGGCGTGAGAAAGAAAGTGGGAGAGAGGGAGAGAGATAGGAGAAATAGGGAGAGGGAGAGAAATGGGGAGAGAAATACAGGGATAGAAAAGAGAGGGAGGGTTAGAGAGAGGGAGGGTGAGAGAGGGATAGAGAGAGAGAGAGAGAGAGAGAGAGAGAGAGAGAGAGAGAGCAAGAGAGCAAGAGAGGGAGCGAGAAAGGAAGAGAGAGAGGGAGAAGGAGGGCGAACGAGAGGGGGCGCGAGAGAGAGAGAGAGAGAGAGATATCACACTGTTCCCTTTTCTGTCCGCATTTGTCTTTTCTTCTTCCTTTTATCTCTACACCCACGACTGGCTCTGCTTCAGCCACCTATGGGGCAACACAACATGCATGCTAGACAGAGCACGACTGTGCTACCTGTACCTCCCAATATTGACAGCAGGCAACAATTAAACCAAAAGCTCCATAGTCAAAGAGACGTTTTAAGGTAATGGACATGAGATAAAGGCACATCCACTGAGTCTGAAATGGAACACATTACACAGTCTGTGCTTATCCGAACACCAGCCAAGGATCCAGCCTTCCTGGACCAAACTTGGGCGCCTCTGAGTCAGCATTTCAAAACTTGTAAACTGCAGCACATCCAAAGGAAGAGACAACTTTTTTTACATCACGTTTGTCAGCCTAACTTTCCTTTGCTCCTCAAAGTGCAAACAAATGTGTGATCATACGATTATCTCCAAGGTTTAAACACAACTGGGTTTTTAGTCAAAAATAAGTAGATTTCACTGTTAGGAGTAATCACTAAGGCACATGATATGGAAATTGTTGATTACTAATATTAATCCAACCCATGTCTAGCCCGTGATTAAAGTAGGAAAACGAACAAAGCAGCCAGCCAGCCTGCTGCATTACCTTACTTCAGTTCTCCTACTCCTACCGTGCGCAATACAAAATAGCACTAACATAACTTTAATTGCGGCCTGCCGGCCTGGCCGCCCGCTCCAATCGATTGGAGTACTTGCTGTTTTATGTACTATTTTAAAACTTTACATTTTGTTATTTTTATTATGTGTGCACCTGCCCTTCCTTCATTATTCGTGTTGACCTCCCACCCGCCCTCTGTCCACTGCCTATGTTGCCCTAACCCGCTCGCCCGCCAATGTCCTAGTTCACCCCACCTGCTCTCCCTTCATTGTCCAAGTTGCACCAATCCACCCTCCCTCAGTTGTCTCAGTCTGTGTTGCCCTCCACCCACCACCCCCTTGTTCTCCGTATTGACCCCCAACACACCCTCCACTCTGATGGTTGTGTTGCCTATCCATTTTCTGTGTTGTCACTGCACTCTGTTGTCCATGTCTCAACCCCTCACCTGCCCTCTCTCTGACTGTTGCACATGTTAGCCATAACCTGCTCTACCTCCATTGTCAATGTTGTGCCTGCTCCACCGTTGTCTGTTTTGCTCCTCCACCCACAATAACAACAAAATGCACTATAACGCTGGCGCTGCTGCCCGCATCATAATTTTTTTCTCACACACTGCATTGTCTGTGCTGCCCTCCATGCTCATCCTTCCTCCCTCGTGGTCTCTCTTACTGCCCTATCTCTCACAAAAATAAAAGTACAATGTCCTATTGCTTTTCTTTCTTTTTACTTTCAGTCATGCTGCCCTGCAGCCCCGCTGCTGTGTGACATGGCTAAACAACGTTGACAAAGCCAATACCTCTCACAGGCGAGATTGTCTCTATATTTTTCCATCTTAGAGATACGTTTAGTGAAGATGTAGATAGTATCACTTAAATTGCCAGGTGACGAGTCAGGTATCATCAAGGGAGGTCAAGGCAGCAGCCTTGTCGAAATTATGATAATTTCCAGATCATTAACAGACTGGTTGATGTAGTGACGACAGCTGATGTAAGTCAGATTGGTAGCATGAGCCCTGACAAGAAGCGATCTATAGTTCTCCATGCTCAATAACACTAGTTTTTCAACAGAATAATACTGTGCCAGCCCATTCGGGTCTCCAGCTGCAGGTGCATTGAGCCGCCGATCTACCTTACCAGCATACACGCTCACACGTTTATGAAGGGCGGGTGAGAGACTTCACTTCCCCGATGGCGGCCGTTACATTTGCCCCCTCACTCCTCCTAGTTTTGTATGCACCGTAGCTGAGGTAGGTAGGCATGTTCCCGCTGACCGATGTTCAGCAGTCAGCACTGAGGCTGGGTGTGCGCGAGAACATGGCCAATCACTGTGTTACTTCATGCTCTTCCCATCACACACAGCACCAGTGATGGCCTTGCTTGTGAAGTTGAAGAGAGCAGTTGTTTTGTCGCTGCCTCCCCAGCACAGGACGCGTGCTTCTAGGTCCTGCACGAGTAGCTGTTTTTTGTTTCTCTTTCTCTCTGATTCTCTCTCTCTCCGACCCACGCACACATTTGCACTGTTGTTTCTCACTTTTCTGTCTCTCAGCCCCTGGCCTCATTCCCTATTTTTTTCCAATACTGAAAAAGCACCGTTGACAAGGCAGCAACGGTTTCTGTTAAAGAATTTATGGCCATTTGGGGAAAGTCACGCTCCCAAAAATAAAAACTCAACCTATAACAAACTATTAGGGATGGACAGGCTGGTGGCATTTAAAAGCAAACCGGGAAATGTTCCAGTGCGAGTTCACATAGAAATAGTAGTGGCTGTTGTTGACCCTGTTCTGTGGCCTTTCTCCCAAGAATAGTGAGACGTCACGTCATCCATTTTACGGCGCAGTTTTACAAATTCATCTGTTCTTAGTGTACAATGCATGCTTTGCAGTGATATGTGTTTCGCCACCTAGTCACATGCTTGGAAACCCACAGGGCCCATTCAGTCTTTCATCCCACCGAGGTCTACAGAATGAGTAACCGCGCATTTTTTTTTTCTTTGGGTGAGGGCTTGTAAAGTCCTTAGGATTTAGGAGAGCACTTTAAGAACCGATTTGGGGCGATGTGAGTGACTTGCGGGCACCGTGACCCGGTTACTGTTTCCGGAGCGGAGATTAGAACCATGCTTCATTTCTCAGGCTGGGTAAAGACCAGGGCGGCCCGGCAAAGACAATAGGAGCATTGCCTGATCAAGAGAATGTGGGTAACTTTAGCTGCTTGAAGAAGCAAGGAAGGCTGAACAAGGGCAGGCTCTAGCTGGCGAGCGGCATACCATACAGAGCTGTGCATATACGGTCAGTGCTGGTAACTGTCGGATTGAACTCTCCAGACCAGAGACCACCACCACTGTGCGACGCCCGGCAACTGTTTGTGAATGTGAAGGCAAACATTCATCATGTCATGATTAATTGATTTGGTGCCGGGGCCAGCCCAGGGCGGAAACACTTACCTCCTGCTGGTGGTGGCAGTGGCATAAAACAGGCTAGCCAATTAAATTATGGCCGCTCCGGTCTGCTCCTCTCGCCACTTGTGATGCTGCAGCCTGTAGGGCACCAGTCACGCGCAGTTTTAATTGCCCAATGCGCAATCGCGCATGCGGGAATTACATCAGCCGCACCCTAGAGAGGCGCGTAGACGCGCCGGAGGAGGAGATAGGGCATAATTCTGCGCGCTGCGCACAGACACCTCCTCCTCCTCCTGAAACATGTTTAGGTTGCACTGCAGTGCACACCGTCACGGGTCAATCAGGCTTGCTGCTGACGCGACGTGTTATGTCCTGGGCCTGAATTGCAAGGGGAAGATGATCTAGGGGCCTACACTCAGGGGGCACCTGGACTTCATATACTGGCCGCCGGGGGCCCTTAATATAAATGGGACACGGACGCTAATGTGACTGTGTTGCTCTGCACGTCGCCGCCAAGTGCCGACGTACGTGCTGGGCCCCTTTATTAAAGAGCTGGTCAAGTGGTTCTGCGCGCTGCACGCACGTTGCTTCACGGGCGTGCAGACACTAGAACACAACATTCCTCCTAAAACACGGAGAAAGAAAAACACAAACAAATAGTACCACCATCAGTATAGTCTTTGGTCCTGTTATGTTCTTGATTAGGTGTGGCGCATATCAGGTTCATGATGAATAGGAACACGTAAGGCACTGTAAAACATTTGCATAATATATTGGAACAGTCTTACATGACGTGGTCCCGCAGGCGGCAGGAAGGTGCTGGATTACTTCTCAGTTTGTAGTGGGCAGTTCCACGAATGCAGGGGCTTCCCCCAGCCACTGGGGATGCCGGCGTGATTCCAACTGGCTCCTCTTCTAGAGTCTCAGGGTCTGCACTATGTGTTTCATCCTCAGCCGAGTGATCATTGGTCGTGGCAGACGGACTCTCTCTTGAGGGGCCCTCAACCGTCTCCTGGAGATTTTCAGCTGGTGAGCCCGTAACCATTCGCGGGAGTGAGCCCTCCGGCCTGGGAGACAGTTGCACCTCCTGGTGAAGGCGTTTGAAGTGTGATATATTTCTGGTGATTGTTTCTCGGCCCCCTGTGACACTGATGCGGGTACCCTTTACACCTATGACCTTCCACGGCCTTTTCTCATATGTTAATCGGAACTTCCCACTGGTCACTCGGTTCTTTAGTAGTACCAGATCCCCCCGTTCGATTCGGGCGTGACTGGCTCTCCTCCGCCGGCTGACCTGGGCATACAGCTTGTGTCGTCTTGTCTCAATTCGGCTTTCATTAGGCACTTCAGGAGTCCACTGTGGGTGATGGGAAATTGAGTCGGCCACCACTCGCCCCATCAGAATGTGTGCCGGGGCTACCCCGGTGGTGGTATGGGGTGTTTGGCGATAGCTTCACAGGAATGTGAATATTGCCATATCCAGTGATTGTCCCATGTCATGTGCGATCCGGATGACCTTATTGAGAGTTCGCATGAATCGCTCTACTTCACCGTTCGCTTGTGGCCTGCGAGGAGTTATGCGGCGATGTCGCGTTCCTAGGGCTTGTAGGTAACTGGCCCATTCTTAGCCTTGAAATGGAGGGCCATTGTCCGTTCTTAGCTCCTGCATCACCCCATGAGTGGCTATGATTTTCTCCAGTTTGGGTATGACTTCCGTGGCGCTAGTAGTGCTTATCAGTTCAACCTCTGGGTACTTGGAGTGATCATCTATCACGACCATTGTGTGTCGCCCGTCTGGAAGGCTGCCAAAGTCCATGCTGACACACTCCCATGGCCTCTGGGGTCGAGGCTCGACTGCAATGGGTGCTTCTCGCGGAGCGTCTCCGGCGGTTTGGCAGGCTGCACAGGATCTTACGGTCTCCTCAACCAAATCATCCATCAGTGGAAACCACACCTTCATCCTCAGTCTTGCCTTCGTTTTCACCATGCCTTGGTGACCGACGTGGGCCAGTTGTACCACCTGATCAGTCAGAGCCGAGTGTATCACCAGCCGGTGACCCCTTAGCACGCATCCCGACTGGTCTTCCTTTAGTTCCTCCCTCACGTGATAGAGGCTTTCCATGATGCGTTGAGCGTGTGGTGTCCTTAACTTCCACTCTTCCTTGGCCCTTCGCCAGTTTCCCATTTGAAGGGCTCTCCTCGCTCTTTGTAAACAGTCATCTTGCAAGGTCGCTTCGGCAATGTGGCTGATGGATATGGGCCGGGGGCATGACCGTGCGATGACACATCTGACGTAAGCTTCTGTGTCGTCGGCCTCCTCAATTTCCTCCGGGGTAGCTGCTCTTGGATGTCGTGAAAGGTAGTCCGCTGGATTTCGAGACCCCGGCTGGTACTCTATCTGGCAATTATAATCCTGCAGTTGGAGCATCCATTTTTCTATGCGAGGAGGAGGCTTTGTGGAGGTCCCTGAGAACAAAGCAATTAATGGTTTGTGATCCGTGACCACTGTGAACGGTTTGCCATATAAGTATAGATGAAAGTGTCTACACCCCCAATGTATGGCGATGGCTTCTTTTTCAATTTGTGAGTACCGTTGCTCTGTGTCCGTGCAACCAGTCCATCTCGTATCTTTGCTTCTGCATGAGGACCGCCCCCAACCCTGCTGGACCAGCATCTACCGCTACGAGGGTCTGCTTCCGTGGGTCAAAGAATGCCAAGGTGGTGCTGTCCGAGAGAGCTGCTTTGATGTCCTTGAATGCCTTCTCTTGTTCTGGTCCCCATGTCCAAGGCATGGACTCTTTTGTGAGTTCCCTCAGTGGCTGTGTCAGGTTGGCCAGATCAATTATGAATCGTCTGCAGTAGTTGACCATTCCTAAGAAGCTGCGGACTTCGGAGACTGAGGTGGGAGGAATGGCTTCTTTAACATTTCTCACATTTTCGGGGTCCGGATTGACTCCGTCCTCAGAGAATATGTATCCAAAGAACCCAATCTTTCGCTTCAGGAATTCACACTTCTCCCGGTGCAGAGTGAGACCCGCGTCCCTCAGTTTTCGGAATACTCGGGCCAGCCTCTGGTTGTGTTCAGGTATGGTGCGTGCGTGTACCATGATGTCGTCGCTGACGTTGATGACACCCGGGATATCGGCAATCAGCTCCTGTATCACGTTCTGGAATACTTCCGCTGCACTGGATATACCGAAGCTGAGTCGGGTATACCTTCAGAGTCCCACATGTGTCGAAAAGGTTGTTATGTTCCACAACTCCTCATAGAGGACTAGTTGGTGATACCCTGACCGGAGGTCTAGCTTTAAGAACCAGCACGCCCCTGCCATTTCTCCTATGAGGTTGTCAATGGTGGGTGTAATGTGACGCTCTCTCTTGATGGCGACATTGGGGAGGCGCATGTCCACGCATATCCTGACGGCGCCTGGCTGTTTCGGTTTTCTGGTGACTACGATGGGCGACACTCAGTGGGTGGGGCCTGTCACCTCTATGATGCCTGCCTCCTCCAGTTTCTTGAGCTCTTCTTCTACTTGTGGGCGGAGATGAAAGTGATTCGGCGGTGCCTGAGGGCTACCGGCTGGACAGCCTGGTCCACGTGTAGATGTATTTGGCGACCCTTGAACTTCCCGATCCCTTTGAAGATGTCCGCGAAGTCAGCTAGGAGGTGTTGCACTGATTCTTGAAGAACTTCAAACGCAAATGTGACTACCCCTAAGTCTTCGGTGGCTCGGCACCCCAGCAGCATGCCTTGCCCATCTTCTGCCACAAAAATGTTAGTGGTGATGGTCTTACTGCCATGACTGATGGCCGTCTTGAACTTTCTTCTTATGCGTAGAGGCGTGTCTTGACCGTAGGCAAAAACGGTGATGGGCGTCGAGCTTAGAGGCGGTGGGCAAGCCATTGTTTGATACAGGGCCGCACTCATGAGATTGATTGTGGCTCCGGTGTCAACCACGGCCGTCACTTCCTCGTCTGCAACTTGGATGCAGCATTGAGGGAGTTTCCTAGCTCTTCGAGTGGCGGTGCCAATCATATGTATTTTGTGCACTGTTCTCTCCTCTTCTTCATCGTCATCCATTCCATGTCATTCTGACTATGATTGCTCTCTGTAGTGGCATTCACCACTTGTCTTGGCTTGCGGAATTTCTTGGACCGGCACACCTTTTCAAAGTGGTTGAAACGGCCACAGCCTGAGCACCGTTTCCCTCGAGCGGGGCACTCCAATGTCTGAGCATGGGACGGTCCGCCACAGTAGCCACACGACTTCCCTGCTGTTCCTGGCGAGGAGCCCGGGGGTTTCTTATTCCACTTCACCGGTGATTTCACTTGTATCTTGTTAACCGGTTTGGCTTTAACCGGTGCTTGAAGGGCTGCCTCCATGTGAGCGGCTCCGGCTTTAGATAGCTCTTTTGTGCGACCCAATGTTAAGATGTCGGCTAATGGCTTCCCTGACTCTTCCAGGATTCGCTCCCTGAGCTTGGCCAAAGCACATCCTTGAATTATCTGGCCCCTTATTACTTCAGTTGCGTCCAGGAATCCACACAACATTGCTAGTCTCTTTAGCCTCGCATGATATGTGTCCAGTGACTCCTCTGGTAGTTGTCTGGCCTGCCTAAAGATAAAACGCTCATAGTCCTGATTGGCCATAGGTTCAAAATGGGCGTTTAGGGCATTGATGAGTGTGCTGTGAGTCTTTGGCGTGGCTTCTACTAAGGTTTTGGCTATATTGTGTACATCTTTGCCTCCTAAGTGGAGCACCATGGCTCTCTTCTGTTCTTTGTGGACCTTGGTGGCCTCGAAGAATATGAGTAGGCGGTCCACCCAGTCTTTCCATTTGGGGGCCAACGAGGATGGCGAGCCTTCAACTACAAACGGCTCGATGGGAGGTATTGTGGCCATCGTTGTGGTGCTGAGTCACTGTATCTGGAGGGCCAGACAACGAGCAAGAAGGGTTAGGCACTTTGAGTTGTGTGATAACCACTGTGTGCACACTGTGTCCTGCGCTGCAGAGCTGTGACTGCCTGATGGTGCCTGTATGTAGGCCTTGTCTTCCCCTCCTCCTTTTCCGTGTCGCGGGGGCCGTCGCCGCAGGGCCAACACATGTGGAAGCAGGAGCGGGCCGTGTCAATGCGTGGATGTGTCCACGTGTCGGGATGCGGCAGCATAGGCGGACAGCGCCCCGTCCACACAGCAGCGAGGAGGCGGGGTCAGGCTGCAGCGCACCGTGCCACTGCTTCACCCGAGCAGCGCGGTTCACGCACCACGATCTCCGCGGGTGCGGCGCTGCACGGGGCTTGGGGACAGGAGCGGGGCCGACACAGCACCCGGCAGGTGCAATGGTGTTTGTCACATGTGGGCGGGGCAGGCAGCAACACGCGCCGAGAGCGCGGTGCCCGGGATCGCGGCAGCTCACCTGCGGCACTGCACGAAGCACCGACTCTTCTCCACTCCGCACCACGCCTGCGGTGCACGAGGCACGAGCACTGCACAGCTGCAGCCGCCTTCCACTGGGGTGTGCACGTGGCATTCGCAGCGAGGGCACGGCCACCCTCGTCGCCAATTGTTGTGTCCTGGGCCTGAATTGCTAGGGGAAGATGATCTAGGGGTCTACACTCAGGGTGTACCTGGACCTCATATACTGGACGCCGGGGGCCCTTAATATAAATGAGACACGGACGCTAATGTGACTGTGTTGCTCTGCACGTCGCCGCCAAGTGCCGACGTACGTGCTGGGCCCCTTTATTAAAGAGCTGGTCACGTGGTTCTGCGCGCTGCAAGCACGTTGCGTCACGGGCGTGCAGACACTAGAACACAACAGCGACGCTAGTATTATTTAGTATTCACTCAGGCCTGTGCACTGCAGCTTGGAACTTGGAACACTTGGAAAGCCTGAGACTGTGAGAGTCTCAGACACGAGTCACACGACACCTGGTGACTGACGTGAGTAACGCTGTGACGGTCGGACCGAAAATCGGCCCCCCAGCCACAAAACGGGCCCCCTATTTGAAAACCGGCCCCCACCACTTCCAGCCGACCGGGGTATTGCCCGGTGCCCAAAAGCACCAGTCCGGCCCTGGCTGGGTGTCATCAGCATAGGATATGATCAGGGCACCAAAAGATTCCGCCACCGCCGCTAGAGGGGCCATATACATATTAAAGATGGTGGGGCTCAGAATGGACCCTTGAGGAACCCCTACCTCCAGCGGCGGCATTACGGCGGAAAACGGGGGTGCCCAGACCACTTGTCGGCGGTTGGTCAGAAAAGACTTATACCAGTTCCACACCGTCCCACGAAAACCGATCTCCCAGAGTCTTAGAAGGAGACCATCGTGAGGGACGGTGTCGAAAGCCGCCGACAAATCCAACATGACCAAGATGACTTTACCCCCACCGTCCAACGTCTCTCTAATGGCATCGGAGATCTCAAGAAGAGCTGTTTCCGTGCTGAAATTCGCACGGAAGCCCGATTGAGAGTCATGCAAGATGTTATTGCTCTCAATAAAGTTGGAAATGGAGAGATGCCCATGCTTCTCAATCACCTTAGCCAGAGAGGGAAGGAGGGAGATTGGTCGGTAATTGGCGTGAACAAGGGGATCTAAAGATGTTTTTTTAAGCAGCGGCAGAATCAAGGCGTGCTTCCAAGCCATCGGAACCTCTCCCGTTGTCAAGGAAGAATTAAGCAGTGGATTAATCAGGATGTTAACTGCCGGCGCCACTCTTCCTAGGCATTTCGCTGGACAAGGGTCAAGCGGCGAGCCTGACTTAAGCCGAGACAGGAGGTCGAGAGATGCTGCAGGAGAGATGGAAGGGAAAACCGAAAGAAAAGGGCCTTTCTCCTTCCGAGGTGGTGCAGTGGTCAAAAGACCGGCATCTGGAATAGGGCCCGCATCAGGAAAGGAACCCTGAATAGCTTTGATTTTATTAATAAAAACTCACTGAGCTGGCTAATCCAAACTTCAGTGTGAGAATGGATAGGCGAGCTAGAGGAAGGGGAGATGAACTCATTTACAATTCTAAAAATTCCTTTGCTCGTATTTTCCGCTGCTTCGATTCTGCGTTCCAAGTAGACTTTTTTCCTTCCACAATATGTTTATGATACAGTTGAATTAGGTCCCTATATTTTATTTTGTCTTCCGGGTCGTACCCGCGCCGCCAAGCTCTTTCAGCCCTCTTGCAATCTTGGCGCATCTTACCAAGAAGAGGAGTAAACCACGGGGCCGAGGCATGACAACCCGTAGATTTGGCTGGCTTGCCAGGTGCTAGATCCTTAAATCAAATTGTAAGCCACTTTTGAACCAAATCAAGATCATGTTCCAGGTTGTCAGATAACAAACAGGGATGTTGGTGGAGAGCATCAGAGAGCATTTCCACCGTTACACGGTGGAAAGGTTGAGAAATCCTTCTGGAATCTTTCGCCAGTCTTGTACCCGGCGTAGCTGCAAGCGGAGTACAAAAATTGAATAAAAAGTGGTCCGACCACAGAACTGGAAGAGGTGGGGAAACATCAATTAGACTGGTAGAAAAAATCTGGTCAATAGTATGACCTTTAATATGAGTAGGACTGGAAATGTAGGGAGTCAGCCCTAAAGAGGAAGCAATATCCAGCAGTTTACTAGTATCCAGGTCCACTATATTGACCATGTGAAGATTAAGATCTCCTAATAGGATACAATGCTCAGATCTTAGGCACGGAATCGAAAGTGCCGCCTGTAGTTTGTCAAAGAAGGAGCCAATCGTTCCCGGTGCCCTATAAATGATGATCCCAGCACAAGTTTGACGGGGAGATAGACTAAGAGTGAAACCTAAGGCTTCACAGCCTGTGATATTATCAACGGGGAAGGTTGAGCAAGGAAAACTCTTGTTAACAATTAGTGCCACACCTCCCTCCCTGCCCACCACTCTATCCTTTCTATAAATAGTGTAATCCAAAGAGATAGCCACTGCCAAATCCGGGCCAGAGCACTCACTCAGCCAGGTCTCAGTGAGAAACAGGCACAATGTTTTAGAGCCTGATAGCAAGTTCCAGACGTCAGTGGAGTGTCTACTGAGAGATCTGGTGTTAAGGAGCTGACATTGGAAGGATAAGGAAGCGGACGCAGGCAGAAAGGTCCCCTGACTCGGCATGTGCCACCCACAGCCAGAACAACCCTTTCTAAGTGAGCGACCACCTGGGAAAACATGGTGGCAGGTAGAAATATGTACTCGTAGAGCCAGAAGCTCACAGGAGGAATAGGATAACATGCAGGCGAGAAGAGCGCACACGTAACTTCGTGCAAAAACAGGAAATAAGAAAAAATAACCAGCTGGCCTACCTCGCCGACCTCCGAGACGCGGACGAGCGCAGACGAGCAGGACTCCAGCATGACTCAGGCGCAGGGAAGGCGCTCCCGCTGCGCGTCACCGCTGCGCGCCATGAGGAGTCGTTTAAATAGGCAGTTCACACTGTCCACGAGCGCAGGAATGCTCAAAGATGGCGGCCACAATTCCCTTCCTGCTCTGAGATGGAGCTCCCCACCCACAAACCTCCCCGGAACCGGTCCCGCAAAACAGCGGTGGTGATTCCAAGAAATTAAGTGCAGGTAAGAGGCCAGAAAGCAATGTGGCTAAAAACAGAGGATAATAAAAGTAAAACAACATAGATAGAGTAAAGGGCGATTAAAATACAGCAATAGCGCTAAAACAGCGAGCGCGACCAGCAGCGAGGTGCAGCTGGTTGGGGCATACGTTGATAATCATCCATTTCGTTTGCCTTGGAGCACAACCCACGAGGTAATGTCTGTTTCAATCTAGTGACTGATGTAAGTTCCTTGGTTGCCATCTATATTTGAATCGAAATGCTACCTTGCGCTTGTGCCACAGCGCTCTTTGACTTTTATTCTTAGTACATTGTGTGATAAAAAAAAACCTATAAGGTCTACCCAAACCAAAAATGGGCAAAAGGAACGCAATGGAGGGAGCTGGGGATGTAATGGGATGCCAATAGAACAAAGGAAGAAAAAGAGACAGAGGAAACTCCTAATAAATGCTGGTGCTAACTGTGTGATGAATAGGATAGACAACTTAATACGAGAATGTGAAAAAATCCTAGTTAATGAGCCTAGTACTCCTGTCAATAAACACCCCCATTAAGAGCCCTGTAGTCCCCCCCCAAAAAGCGGTATTTCCATCAATTTTTAATACATCAAATCGGGGAAAAAAAGGGAGGCTTTGAGTCTGTCCCAGCCTGAACTGAATCCCCCTGAGCATGAGTCTTTGATCGTCCAAGAGGAGAGTAGGCTGCCAAATCAGGTGGGCTTTATTGCCCAATGTTCCAATAGATTTGCCTCCCTTGATACGATAAGTGTACACTCTCACTCGATATTAACACCATTATTGCCTGATACACCCAAGAAGGTGCAAAGTTTCACATGTAATAAATATATTGGGGACCCAGTAGCAGTTATAAAGGCACTTGGAGGGGAGATCGAACAGATGAAAAGCATGTTCACCGAGCTCTGTGTAACAGTCAACTCTACACTTAACCTTAAAACAAATATAAGTCAAGTCGGATTGGTCCCCCATGCAGCTCAGGAAAGCACACGCAGCCAAGTGGGCCCAAGCTCAAACATTACAGACGCTGCGAGGTTTATGTCCGAATCACTCAGGGGGAAAGGAGGCTCACTACAGCACATACTTAATAGACACGTTTATACCAAAGACAGTGCAGATAGATCCTATCTCCTAGTAAACAAACAAGTACCACCGGGCATACACAATAGAACTCATACTCTGTCAGTTCCTCTAACAAACTCAGGCCGTAGAAATTGTGAGAACCAAAACACACCTACAAATATATTTTTCATAGTTAATGTCCCCAAACTCACTGAGACTAGAAGCCCTAAAAATGGCGAATCACAGATTAATAAATCAATCCACTAGATTCGTCATGTACGAGGGTGTTGTTCCATCATTAGGGAGGACATAACTAAAGGAAGAAGATGTATAATCCCCAATACGACATTAGATAGTATTGAATTAACACTGGTAGATGCTAGTCTGGCTGAAAACATGGTAGCATTAGAGTATAGAACGTCCTCCCCTGATTCATCCCGTATACAATTAAGGCGCCGTCCCATTCTAACTGCAACTGTAAGTGGTGGGGTAAAGGAACATGCTGTAGGAATTGAAGGTCCTAGGTCAAACTTGGACGCTAATGATTGACTCTATCAGAATCCACCTGAAGAAGGGGAGAGGAGTCGCAAATCCTTCTGTCGCAGCACCCCTTCTCTGACCAACCTAGGGCTACCTTTGGCCCCTCCCATTCTTATTCCACAAGAAAATGTTACACATAAGGAAACCTCAAGGCTCACTTCCGTTGATCAAACCCACTTAAACCTCCTCTCCTGGAACATAGCTGGGTTAAAGAAAAATATGACAGTTCCCTTGTGGAACAAGTTTGTAGAAACTCATGGTATATGTTTAATCCAGCTACAGTACATTCCATATCCTGGCAGTGTCTACGGGAAAGGGAAGGCCTTCCGGAGGACTAACAGCTTGGATCAGATTAGATCTGGGGCTCTCAGCCCTCCTACATGACACCGGAAGTTCCGACATTATGTGGCTTACAAGGAGATCTATTGGAGCTCTTTAATGTCTATATAAGAGGGACAGTAAATGGCAAGTCCTCGACCATCTTTTCACAGCTAGAAAATCAAATAAACAAGTGCCCCTCATCTGCGAAAATTATTGTGACCAGCAAGTTTAACTGCACATTCGAGTCGCTTAGCATTGAAGATCTACTCCATTTTACCACCAGTAAAAAGATGGTCTGAGATTGTAATCCAAGTTTGTGCTATAATACTAGAATATGGCATAAAAGCAACAAATGGCAGAACACTATCCGACATCAGGGGGAAAAATACTTACAATAAAATTGCATGCCCTTACCGCAATGATTATATCTTGGTCGACTTGCGCCTCTGGGCCGATGTCATTGACATGGAAGTGGGCCTAACTATTCACAGTGACCACAACACTCTAATGTTAAAATTAAAGAATAAATGGGCCCCTCACAACAAAAAATATAATACCATTGGGAATTACCTCATCTCCAAAAAGGAGTTAATTCTCTCTAATTGAGGTAGGCGTCGAAGATGGCCCAAGGTCGCAGAAGAGGACCAAAAACTAAAGAACATCTCCTCAATATTATTGTCAAAGACAGCCGAACTCGAGGCAGCTTCAGATAACTTCCTTGCATGTGGCTTTGAAAAATATAAGCACGCAATTGGCCAAAGGCGGGTGCATGTCCAACATTTTATGTAAATGTTCACTCCCATGGCATCCATCTGTCAGGAGCAAGCAGCGGCACGCAGGGTACCAGCTGAATTCCTCATCATTGGTCATTAAACATAGAACGGTCAAGTTCACTTTCGCAACGTGGCTTGTCTCGCATTGCTTCAAAAGCAAAACCAACCCCCAACAAAGCATCGAGCAGCGCTCATGACGTATCTTCATTTATTTATTATCAGGAACCACATGTTTTTTTATACACAGAATTGAGCAGTGCTTGCTGTGCGCCTTTATTTATTGACTGCGGTCATGGATGTGTGCCTGCAACAAGTGCCTCCCTGTTCGCTTTGTGTGCTCTCCACTGTAAGCCACTATCATGATGTTTATTAAAAGCAAGGTGGCTGCACGCGCTACCAGCACCTGGATGGTGCTCAATCCTCCACAAACACAGGACAATCTCTGTCTGAGCTCCAGCATCATTGTTTTTAACTGCTCTTTGGCTCAAAAGCAGACCCCTCCTACCTAATACACAACATCGAGCAGCGCTATTGTGCACCGTTATTTTAATAATGACGCCTGTATGTTAAATTTTTTTCATGACTTGCCTCCAAATCACACCTCTCCCACCTCCAACAGAGCATGGGCACGCACAGCTGCATTTTCACTTTGAATTTGACTACTTGCAATCAATCAATCAATCAGGGGTTTGTTAAAGCGCAACTACTCACCCGTAAGGGTCTCAAGGCGCTAGGGGTGGAGGGGGGGGTGCAGGTTCCATTCTATCAAGGAGGGGGTCTGTTGAAGAGCCAGGTTTTGAGATTTCTTGCGAAGATGGGGAGCGATGTTGCCTGTCTGAGGTGCAGCGGAAGGGCGTTCCATGCTTTGGCAGCGAGGAAGGAAAAGGAGCGGCCTCCCGAACTGGTCTTTCTGGTGCGGGGGACCACGGCGTAGGAGAGCTGGGCTGATCATAGGGTCCTTTGGGGTGCGTGGAATTTGAGTCGGCTGTTCAGGTATGCTGGTCCGGTGCTGTGGAGGGCCTTGTCTGCGTGGGTGAGCATCTTAAAGGTGATTCTCGCCTCGACGGGGAGCCAGTGGAGTGTGTGCAGGTGCTGGGAGATGTGGCAGTGTTTTGGCAGTGTTTTTTGTTGGATTTGCTTTATAGAAGACCCTTCCCATCTCCCGACAGAGCATGACAGTGTGCCTTTAATCACTTATGACCAGCCCATTTTTACTTTACATGTATATGTAAATAGCTCAACTTGTTTTAGACGGGGGCATGGGGAGAAAAGTGATTTGCTCAGAATCAAAGGTTGTTGAGCCAACGAGGTGGCTCGAACATCGTCACCTCCAGTCCAAAGTTATCTGCTTTGGCCGTTATGCCAAACCTTCTCCTTTGTCATATCGACTTTAAATAAAGAAAAAAAACTTGTACGGTTATTCAAAGATGTTAAGAGTGTGTGGGCATGCCAGTGAGGGATAATGTACTGCATTGATAAACACTTATAAGGTCCAAAAAGGCTAGACCTAATGGCTATGCCAGTGCTTGTTTTAAAATGGTGTCATTGGCGGGCCTGCTCTACCAATTGCAGAACCATCCATATAAGATACTCCCTATGTGGTTTTGCCAGGTGAAGGCAGCGTTGGGTCAATTTCTGTTGACAGGAGGGGCCTCCAGAGTGGCGCTGAGAACTTGATGTCAATCGACGTATTCGGGGCTGGCCATGTCGGATGTGCAATCGTACTATATGGCATTGTATCTTTTGGTGCCGAATGAATGGTGGTATGGGGACAGGAAGGGCACCGCTCATGCAGTGGAGCGAAGGTGTATACAAGAGTCACCCTACATAGCATACTGTATTTGGCGCCTCTATGCAATTCTTTAACGCCGGCCACTCGGGTGGTATTCTAGGTGTGGAAACAGTCTCTCCGAAGGGTGGGGTGGTGGAATACATTTACTGGGGAAACCCCACTGTGCCACAAAGATCATTTGCCGCAGCTAGCTGCATTATCCGGACATGGAGGGTGGGATAATATAGGAGTCTACACATTAGGAGACGTATTGCGAAGCTTGGTTCTGAAATCATTCCAAGATCTTCAACAAGAGTACCACATGCCAAAAAGTACATTTTATAAATCACTTCAATTTTAGCATTGTGATTTATCCTAGTATGTCAGGGTTAGAGGCTATTCACAAATTCAGTCTGATTGAAGCCAAGGTCTTCATGGCCCATTTGCAGAACCATAACATCTCGAAGATCTATCAGTCACTGGTGACGAATAGCTTCACTACATTGGATAAACTTAGAGAAGCATGGGCTGTTGATCTTCGATAAATAGACGGAGATGATTGGATGGAAAGACTGTCCTTCCCTAGGGGAGCAGTGATAGCAATACCGTTGTGTATTAATCAATTTAAATACCTCCATGCGGGTGTAGTATACCAGGATCTGGATATGGAGGGCAGGCCTAGAGTCATCCCCTATATGCCGGTGGTGTGGTCGGGAGAGGGGGTCCCTAATGCAGAAAATTTGGCATTGTACAGTGCTCACAAAAGTTTGGAGACTGGTTCTGGCCAGTTTTGCAGAAGTGTTGGGGTGGGAGCTCCCCTCTTCAACAAGCATGGCAATTTTACATATCACGGAAGGCATAGGAGGTAAAGTATAGAAGAGGCACCTGTTATTGTTGGGGCTGACATTGGGTAAAAGGAATGTAGTAAGGCTGTGGAAGGCAACAGCCCCATGTTCTCTCTCATCATGGAAAAATGGGCTGGACTTTTTGCATGGGGTTAGATATCCCAATATTCAAGGGCAGGGGTTGCCCACAAAAGCACCCCAAAATCTGGAATAGAAGGGAAGACAGCCAAGGACTAAATTTGGACCCTGTGCCACCAGTGGATGCATATGTATCAATGTTGTTATACGGGCCTCTTAGTTAAGGGACCAGCTATATGGTGATGGAATCTATTTGTTTGGGTGGACGATGTGGTGGGAAATGAAATGCAGTAGTGGTTCAATGCGTTTATGTTATATTCCAATTCAATTCAATTAAAATAATCTTTTTTCGGATACTTAATATCAATAAATACACAGGTCACGTTAAAAACTTTTTCGATAAAAAAATCAATAAATGACAATAAATAACAAGGACTTGTATATATAGCATAAACGGAATTATAAATATTCATATTATAAAAGAGCGGCAAATATATAAGACGACCACTCCTTAAAATTGGTCCATTTTTCTTGACTAAAGCAGCATAGAGTAATGAGTGCAAACATGTGTGCAATCAGAAACAGACAAATACCAGCACTGCGTAATATGTTAAAATACAGTCAGAAAATAGCAGCATGAATATATTATATTAAAGTGCATACAGGTATTAGCTATATTTGATAAACCATAATATGCAGGCACAGATTTCTACAAGATGCCACATAACATTAGAAATTATGGTTCACAACATGTAACAGCTAAATGTAATCATGTGAAATCTAATGTTTTTAAGGAGTGCTCATTGACACGCGTGAGCGAAGTGCCACCTTCAGAAAAAAAAAACTATTCTAAAGGTTGAGACTACACTCTTAACATTAAGGATTTATAGGTACTTTCAGCAAGATAGATGGCTCATTGACAGATCATAGGGTCAGTGAGTTCTTTTTGACCAGGGTTCAAACCACAGCTAGGGAAAATTGTTTAAAAAAAAAAATGTATTTGTTTTCTAAATTCAACAAATGAAAGCTGTGCCTGTGTAAATCATGCCCTAGCAGTGTATGGGAGAACTATGGCCTCCTTAGTCATAGTGCATGTCAGTCATTAATGGCATGCAGTGTGGCATGTGGAAGGGGGGCAGGTGTGCTATGAAAGAAATCACTTATTTAGTGGAATGAGAATTTGGGGATGATTGTATAAAAATAAGAGATGCATGGGGCTAGTGGCAGACTAAAAAGGAAGGGCTATTTGTATTTAAAGCATATAAATTGAGAGAGGATTTGTGGCATCTAAATTCCAAACACCATTGAAATAGAGGAGGGACTGACATCATTTTTCAATGACAATTAGGATTTTGGCTGGGGGAAATTCCAGTAAAATAGATGGCTCACTGGTAGTTCACAGGGACTGTGAGTGCTTTTAGACCACCTTTTTATTTTTTTATTTTTTTTATTTATTTATTTATTTTCTAAATTCCACAAATGAAAGCTGTGGCTTTGTAAATCACCCCCTAGCAGTATCTGGGAGAACTATGGCCTCCTCAGTCATAGTGCATTTCCAGCATCTAAACAAAACACCAAAGAAATAGAGAAGGGACTAACATCATTTTTTCATGACAATTAGGCTTTTGGCTGGGGAAAATTCCAGTAAAGTCGATGGCTCACTGGCAGTTCACACCAGCTGTCAGTGTTTTTAGACCAGGGTTCCATCCCCAGCTGGGGAAAATCGTTTTTTATTTATTTTTTTAATTTATTTTCAAAATTCTACAAATGAAAGATTACCTTTTGTAAATCACCCCTAGCAGTGTCTGTGAGATTTGTGTCCTTTTAAGTCAAGCCAGTGCATGTGAAAAGCGGAACCGCCATCTTGGGGGGAGGCAGGGTCGCGCTCCAGCTCCTGGACGCCTCCCACCCTCCTCCCTTCCCCAGCACGACATGGATAGAAGGAAGGGGCTCTCCCGTCCGCGCAGCAGGCGGGCACAGCGGGCGCGTCGATGGCGCGCCAAAGGCGCGCCTAAGGCAAGCCCGTCTGCGCCCGTCCGCGCCCAGCGCCAGTCCCCTGCCTCTCGTACCCCTTTGATCACCTGGTCCTCGGAGCAACTTGTACTCCTACGCCGCAACACATGCAATCCGCCTAAATGTTGTAATCCCCACAGCTTGGACACCTGCTCTTATTCATGTCTTTGCTGTAACCATCACATTCCCGCCTTTATTAAACGGTTTCCAGCACCCAATACTGGCGCTCATTGCTCTGTATTGCCTACCTGACATGCTGCCTTAATTAACTGCCGGTCTCTTCCTGCTCACGCTTCGGACATTTGGCTGCTGCTAGACACGCATAAGTGGGACTTATTATTTCTCAAAGACTCGTCCATGCCAGACATCAACTTGGCCATTCCCCCTGGTTTCCGATTATTGGGCATTAATCGTGATAACACCAAACCTGGAGGGGGTCTCGCGATAATTGCAAAATCCCACCTTACATTGAGCACGATTAAAATTGCTAACCTCGGTCTTATCGAGGCCATGTATTTTATAATCAAGGACGCCGCAAGCACTATTTTTGCCGGTATCCTGGTATATAACCCCCCCCCCCCCCCCGTTACTGCATCCTCTCTCAATGCCCTAATACACTCCATTGCAGACTTTTCCCTTAAACACTCGCACTTCACAGTGTTGGGAGATTTTAACATTCCTATTGATAACCCTTCCTGTGCTCAAGCCTCTTCAATTCTGGAAACCCTTCAAGGACTTACCTTGTCCCAATTAGTTAAAGGCCCCACGCATAAAGCTGGTCATACGCTTGACCTGATTTTCTCAAATCACCCTGACATAACGGTCCTTCCTTCACTTCCCCTTACATGGTCTGACCACTTCCTTATCCCCTTTCATATTGTCAGGCCACCCCTTCCCCCTCCCTCTTCCCTCAACAGAGACAGTGGTCGTAAATGGACCAAGGTTACCTGCGAGGCTATTGAGTCCCGTTTTCAGTACCATTTTAATCAGACGGAAGATCTGGACAAGGAAACGGCAAGATACAATTCTGCCCTCACTTCAGCACTTGATTCCATTGCTCCTCTCGCTCCCATGGCGTCTGCCAGATCTCGTCCGTCGGCCCCTTGGTTCTCCCCTTTGCTACGTGAGGAAAAAAGCAAATGCAAAAGGTTGGAACGCATTTGGCGCCAGAATTCTGACCCAGTGGCTAAACTGGCATATAAATCTGCTTTAAATAAATTTCAAATGCTCAAACGCTCTTCCATGAGAACATATTTCTCAAGCCTCATTCAACAGGCGCAGAATTCGTCCAAAACCCTCTTCGCGATTGTGAAAGATTTTGTTACCCCTTCGGCCATCAAAACCCAATGCATTCCTACCCAAGATCTGTGTAACGGTCTCTCTGATTTTTTTCAGGACAAAATTACTAAACTCGCCTCCTCATTTGTCTCTATCTCGCCCTACCCACCTCCAGATCTTTCTCACCTCACACACGGCTTCTTTAATTCCTTTAGCAAACTATCCTTTGACTCTGCCCTATCACTACTTCATCAAGTCAAGTCTGGCTCACCCCTAGACCCAGTACCTGCTAAAGTGATGGGCAATCTTGCCCCTGTCTTAATTAATCCCCTCCTCTCCATCTGGAACTCCTCCCTGACCCAGGGTCTTTTTCCTTCGGTTTGGAAACAAGCTAGGCTACTTCCCATCCTTAAGAAACCCAACGCCGATCCTTCCCTATTCTGCAGTTACCGACCCATCTCGCTCTTGCCTAAGCCAGCTAAGGTGTTGGAGAAAGTTGTTCATAAACAACTGGCCCGGTTTTTGGAAACAAATAAATTGTTACATGATTCTCAATCCGGCTTTCGAACCGGTTACAGCACCGAGACAGCGTTGCTGGAAGTTTCCGAGACAATCAGGGAGTCAGTGGATAGGGGTGAGGAGGCCATGCTGGTCCTCCTCGACCTATCCGCTGCATTTGACACGGTTTCCCATGTCATTCTTACGTCTCAATTACAACAGCTGGGGATTGATGGCACTGCCCTAGCATGGATCAAATCCTTTCTGTCCGGACGGACCCAAAGGGTATTGTTACATCCATTTCAATCTGAAGATAAACCCCTCTTGTGTGGCGTGCCCCAGGGCTCAGCCTTGAGCCCTTTATTGTTCAATGTTTATCTGGCCCCTCTTGCCAGGGTAGTTGAGTCTTGGGGAGTCAGGGTGGTCTCTTATGCTGATGATACTTGTAGGAGAGTAGGGTCTGCTATCCTATGGTCACCCCAAATGTTTGCTTTTTGCTTCACTGGTTTCTGACTTAATGTGGCTGTGGGCCTGCTAATCAGACCCACAGCCTGCTGTTCTCTCTCTAAATTACTGCCAATGCACTCTAGGTGCATTACGAATTGGAACTGGTTCACCTTATGAGCCCCTGTATTAGTGCACCCTAGGTGCCCAGGGCATAGGTGTATCCAAGGCCTACCAGGGGCTGCAGCATGTATTGTGCCACCCCTGGCCTGGCCTCCATATTTGACACAACTGGCTGATCACTCAGCTGGGGTAAGTCGGTGTAACCACCTCTTACTTAGGTACAGTATGTCTGTGCCTAACCCTAAACTGGACACTTATGTTCCTATCAGCCACTCCTATGGAAGGCCTCATCAATCCTGGAGGCAGAGTGCTTGGAAATATGTGAGATGGTGCTCTAGCATGAGCTGAGCCTGTCTGCAGCTGTCGGGAACCACTCCCTAAGCTGTTCCGGGATATTGCCATACCATATACTCTTAAGTGCATTATAATCCTCGCGGTTAAATGCTATCTTTGGTTTGGCTTTATCAAAACATGTCGAGTAAGGTGTCATACGAATTGGAATACTATCCCCTCGCCAATTCTGGTGACGGGGATAGCATTCCACCCTTCTAGAGGGACACGACATGTGTGTAGCCTTAACCCCGGTTAAAGTTAGACAGAGCCTCAGCATCACAAAATGGATGCTGCCACCACAGACACGAGTCTGGCCTCCTGCTGCTGACCGAAACTCGGCAGATGGTGGCCTGGACAAAGGGTTTCCTGCCTTGGGAGGTGCGAGCACCACCCCAGACAGGATTTTGTGTATTGGGTAGGACAGGGCTGAATAGAATCAGACATGCCCGGGGCACACAAGGTGTCCCCGTGCATAGGCCAGTCCAAACCGGTCCTGGGACTTTCCAGACCCAGGCTTGGCGCGGAACTGGACAAAGGAAAGGGGGTGTAACCGCCCCCCTTCCTGGTTCCTCCCAGAGGAGGGACCTAGTAGGTGATCCACCCCTCAGATTGGGAATAAGAGTGGGAGCAGTGCCATTGCACAGCAGATCATCCTGAATCAACTTTACACGAAGAAGAAGACTGGACTTCGACATTCTGCTGCACAGAAGACTGAAGAGAATCTCCCTTGTGGCCTAGGAGTGGCCACCCTGTGAACACAGGTACCAACCAGCAACTCGACGTCTGCTTTGCCGCCGCCTCCCGCCGGAGACCGAGCCCAGAGCCCAACAAGACCCAGACTCCCAGACCTCTCAGAGCCCGATCCACAGTCCCTGCAAAGAAGGGACCCGTGGAGGCACCGAGTGACGTGGGACCGGACCTCTTGGAAGACACTCGAAAAGCTGACTGCGCAGCTTCTGAGGCATCCTCGATGTTGTGCTTTGGGGATTGAGAACCCCCACCACCGAGCAGCCCTTGCACCGAAGATCAGCCCTCCAGCATCTCCACGATCTGCGTGGGGCCCTTTTGCATTGTGCCACTCGATGCGCCATCCCGGCCACTAGCCACGTGGTCAGCGGCCATCTTGGCGACGAACCTGAAGATTTACACAGCAGGTCTGGTTGCTCCAGACCTACCCAAGCTTCTGTGAAAAGGAGCACCCGCTCTGACCTTGCTGGTCCGAGTGAACAGCATCTTTCAACTTCTGCGTGGCTTGCATTTGCCAAGGCCTGTTTACTCCGATCAGGTCGCCGACACCGCCAACAGCGAGAAGCCTACGTGAGACAGCTCGTGACCGACTCCTGGACGTCCTCGACCCCGGGTATCCACGTGGCTGCAGAAAGAAGCTACCCAACAACGCCTGTTTGCACCCGACATCGCCTGGTTCCAATCTGGTTCCACGGTAGTGACTTTGAACACTGTCCCCTCTGCTTTCAGGTCTTCACATCTTCAGATCCACCCTTGGATCCACCGGAACTCTTCTCATCGAGCCGCCTGCAGCATCTTCAGCTCCAAGCACCATCGACCAGCGTGACGAAACCCGACACTACTTCGACCCTGTGCACCCGCTTCCTGTGGGTGAGGTAACTCAGCTCCGCCAGTGCTCCTGCACTGGTACACATCTCAAGGGCCTGTGTCTAAAGTTTTAACTCCGTAGGTCACTGGGAAGGTTCCTAACTTTCTAACTTTGTACTTTTTACGCACCATAGACTTTGTATTGGAAAGTGCGTGCACTTTGAACACTGCACCCGAGTCCCGTGGGCCTCTCCCGACTTAGTCATTGCTAGTCTCGAATAGCTCCAGCGATTCCCTAGGCCCTAGGCCTCTTCACTTTCCTCCTGGTATCTCTTATACCACTTTCTTAGTATATGGTTTAGGTGGCCCCTAGGGCTCATCCATATTGTGCAACTTTTGTGTATTTTAAACTGTCTTGTGATTTAACGCTTGTGCTTCTGTGCTCATAAAGAGTCCAGGGGATTTTATAGTTAATAAATCAATATATATTTTCAATATATATCTGTGTGGTGTCCCTTTCATTTGGTATTCAAGGGGGTTGTGTATGGTATAACAGCTGGCTTCACATGCCTTTCAGAGTTTAGCCTAAGACTGCTTTGTCCACGTTACCACTAGGATAACTGGTCTACAAGGTTGAATTACAACCATCATCATAAGGGTTGCTTGGCATGGTACAAAGTGATCACTAAGAATTAGTGAGCATTATATACCAGGCCAACTTCTCACAATACTCAGCTTGTTTTTTCATTTAGAGACCATTCTGACTCCCTCTTCTCCAACTTTCGAAACTGCCTTGGCAACATTTGCACCTGGATGGCTGCCAACCATCTTGCCCTCAACACTGAAAAAACTGAGGTTCTCTTTTTCAGCCAGAAATCTGCTCCCCCTGCAACTCTTTGGTGGCCCACCGTTCTTAACCCACCTCCTATACCAGTGCATTCAGCCCGTAACCTGGGCTTCCTATTTGATAACACCTTGTCCGGGAAAACCCAGGTCAATAAATTAGCGGCGGCTTGTTTCAATAAACTGCGCATGATCAGGAAGATCTTTTTCTATCTCCCCCAGTCTTCCCGAAAAACAGTGGTCCAGGCACTCATCACTGCACACCTTGATTATGCCAACAGCCTCTACGCCGGTGCCCCCCAATATCTCATTGACCGACTTCAAACTATACAAAACGCGGCAGCAAGGCTCATTGGTAACATCCCCCCCCGTAACTCGGTCAGAGCATACCGAGAGGAGCTACATTGGCTTCCCATAGCCCGTCGCATCGACTTCAAGGTCCCGATTCTTGCCTTCAGGGCAATTAATGGCACTGGCCCCGGCTACCTGAGCAAAAGGCTTAAGATAGCCTCTTCAGTAAGGCACTTGAGATCCAATAGTCTACGCCTGCTGATCGTCCCTCGATTCAGACTCACGCGCACTGGTGGCAGAACTTTTACCGTTACGGCCGCCAAGCTTTGGAATAGCCTACCCATGGATCTCAGGTTCTCCGAATCTGAGCAAGTCTTCCGTCGCAAATTGAAAACATGGCTGTTTTCTAAGCACTAGCCAGCAAATTTCTTGCAGACCTGCTCTTGTGACAGATAGTCATGAATTAGGCAACCCCTTCTGTGATAAAACAAGTAGTCTCAGCGCCGGGACACCCCCGCTGGAGGTAGCCGTGCGCTTTATAAGCTTCTTAAATAAATAAATAAATAAATAAATGTCAGAGATTTGTGACATGCACTGGCATGTGGAAGGGGAGGCAGGTTTGCTATGGAATAAATCCCTTAATTTGTGGAATGAGACTTTAGGAATGGTTGTGTAAGAAAACTAAATGCATGGGCCAAGTGCCAGAATGGGAGGCTCTTTGCTTATAAATAACGAAAATCAAGTGTACATTTGTGGCATGCTCTAAGAAAAGCAGCATGGAAAGAGAAAAGGGACATCACCCTTTTTGAAAGACACAAAGGCTTTGGGCTGAGAAAAACTATGCAGAACAGTTGGTACAGGGGCAGTTCACAGCCTCTATGAGTGCTTTTAGACCAGGGTTCAATCCCCAGCTAGGAAAAATCGTTTTTTATTAATTTTTTTAATTTTTTTTCTAAATTCCACAAATGAAAGATTACCTTTTGTAAATCACCCCTAGCAGTGCCCGTGAGATGTGTGTCCTTTTAAGTCAAGCCAGTGCATGTCAGAGATTTGTGACATGCACTGGCACGTGGAAGGGGAGGCAGGTTTGCTATGAAATAAATCCCTTAATTTGTGGAATGAGACTTTGGGAATGTTTGCGTAAGAAAACTAAATGCATGGGCAAGTGCCAGAATGGGAGGAAGGAAGGGCTCTTTGTTTATAAATAACGAAAATCAAGTGTACATTTGTGGCATGCTCTAAGAAAACCAGCATGGAAAGAGAAAAGGGACATCACTCTTTTTGAAAGACACAAAGGCTTTGGGCTGAGTTAATGTATGCAGAACAGATAGTACAGGGTCTGTGAGTACTTTTTGACAAGGGTTCAAACCCCACCTGGGGAAGTCTATTTTTGTATTGTTTTTCTTTTTTTAAACAATTTATTTATTTCAGCAGAGTGAAAGATAGTCATTTGGAAATCCTCAACTGATAATCATAAAAGACCATGTAAAAAATCTGCGGCATATGTCACATCAGCTGTGGCACATGCCACATGACAGAGTGATACGTGTCACATGCCAGGAATGGGCTCCAACCCTTACTGACTTTTGCTGAGCTTTTCTGCTCTCCATTTTAAATGAGGGAGCGACGTCCTAGAGCAGCGCCCTTCTTGTTTAAATAATCACCTGGAACAGAGCCCCCGCCAACCATGAGATCTCATTACCTATAAACTGGCGCTGCCTTTTGGAGTGAGGCTTGTGTGCAGCCACACACTCCCTACAGCTCAGGACATCACTGTGCAGCTCGTGACTGGCCTGATGCCCCCATCCCAGCCCAGCACATGGACAGGGAGCACAGCACTGAGCAGAGCACAGTAAACATCGCTGCACCCGTGAAAGCAAAACAGATGCATATAAACCGAGCATAAGCAGTGAAACAAAGAAATGTAGCATGGCTTACCTACTATCTAGAAGGGAGGAGTATTATGGTGGGGATGTAGAAATAGAAGAAGGCTTCAGAGACCTTGGGTCTTCAGGCGTGGGATAACTTCCTATCTAGGGTGGAAACCACCTCATAATGTTAGGTCTGGGACGAGGAGGGCACCGAACGAGGGGGTTATGTATTAACATTTAGGAGTAAGAGTAGGAATGAGTGGTAATACACAGAATTAAGAATAACCCTTAGTAGAATTAACATACGCGTAAATGAAATTAGGAGCAGCTACAAGCTCGAGTAAGATTCGGCCCACGTAGGATTAAGTGTATAAATACAGAGAGAGTAGGTGTAAGAGTAATGAAAGAAAGAAAGAAAGAAAGAAAGAAAGAAAGAAAGAAAGAAAGAAAGAAAGAAAGAAAGAAAGAAAGAAAGAAAGAAAGAAAGAAAGAAAGAAAGGAGAACAGAGAAGAGAATAATAGGGGATGAGCAGTATGAAGGGGAGCAAGAGAAGAGCAATGAAGCTAGAAGGAAAGGTAGAGTGACAGACCAAAAGAGAGAGCTAAAGAGAACGTGCGGCAGAAATAGAGAGTCAACTTGCAGGCACATGGTTACATGCAGGCAAACGATGAATTGCAGCGCTGTCCCAGAGCCTGGGCACTAGAAAACCTATTGGTATGGTATAAAGGAACTCATGCCACCTGTCTCTATATTATAGAGCCCAAGCAAGTAAATGATGATTCATTACTAATATTAACTTGGAGAATTTGAAATATAAAGCATAACAGCAGTGCACAGCATCTGAAAATAATGCAAACATTATTGTTTTTCTGATGTGAGGCATGGCTGGTATGTTTGATCATTTATAGGTTTACACATCATATTTTAAACAGAGGCTTTTGTCTTGAACATTCACGTTTTTGCATTAACAGATAGATGGACAATAGTGTAAGGTAAGGCCTCTTTTTGTATGGTCATCCACAAGTTTTAAAATGACGATGCGGGTTTTTTTTCGACTCTGAGAGGGCACTGGGGCCTCCTAACCAGACCTCAGTGCCACTGCCCTTACCCTAAACTGTGAATGCTCAATTGGCTCGCCCCAATTAGATAAGCTATACTATCTGTAAGTCCCTAGTATGATACCCAGGTCATGTGCCTGAGAGAGGGAACCCCATGAATTGCAGCACTGGTTTTGCCACCCTGGGTATCCCCCAGTAAATTGAATTGCCCAGTCTGCCAATGCAGACTGGCAGTGCAGCTTTAATGTGTCGCCCTACTTTGCCATTTCAAGTCATGGCGAACCAAGACCTCATCTGTACCTATGTCTAAGTCACACCTATGGCAGGCCTGAGAAGTCCTATGGCTGGGTGCAAAATATCTTGTGGGTAGAACATGGATTTTACAAAAAATGTAAAACTGCAGTTTTTACTGTGGAAGTACTTGGTCACCAAATTGATGACTACTTGATTACATCGTGATATTTTAGCTGTGCTAACTCCTGAACAGTGTGACCAATGTTGATGCTCCAAGGTATCAAGCAACTTGTTATATTACAAGCAAATTGACTCTCTAATAGAAATAATTGTAACTTGTTGCATTGGGCAGCTTTTGAAAGCTTCCATGTTGTTGCCTTGGTCTCCTGTGCCTTCCAGTGCATACATGGAGTCAAATATTTGAGATAGCTTTCTGTTCTCCGATGGAGAGATATGTCAATGATTCCCAGAAAGGGAAACAAGGAGGTGTTGCAGGATAGGGAGATGTTTTCTCCCTCGTGCAGGAAGCGACACTGCTGTAAGCCCCAATAGTCCAGCTTTAAAAGAGAAGTAGCCTTTAAGGGCAGATGGAAAACAGTAGGGTGAGGGGCTTCTCCATTATTCAGGTCAACAGGCTGGTAGAGGGAGAAGAGAGGGGAAACAGATGCCCCTCTCTTCCTCAGGTGCCTGAAACCCTGAGGTAGCCACACCCCTGGCATGGGCTAGAGGGATCGGCACACTGAGAGATCGGTCTTACCATGTTTGGAGTGGACAGAATGATGCATCTCGGGATAGCCAGATGCCACCCTCCACAGGAAGTTGTCACCAGATGCGAAGGAAGCAAGTAGCCATTGGCTACAAACCACATCCTACCCTTGGGCCATTTTTGGAGCATAAATACTGCATGCCTGGCATCCCAACCTCAGGTCTCGACTGGGCTGGAAGAAGGTCTGAAGGAGGACTGCCCTGGCAAAGAAATGCTGCACTGTCATGGACTGCACCTGCATCACATGGCAGCTAGCGAAGAGAGGGACTGCAACCGTTGTGTCCTGCTTAGTAGTCTCCAATGCCAAGCCAAAGCCAGAGACCCTCAGCTGACTAGTCTCTTGCTCACATCAATGGGGCACAATGGCTGAGGGAGGCTAATGGGGCCACACTGATATCAGAAAGTCTTTAAGCTGATCCCTGCCACCACTGTGTACCTCCAGGGACAAGGACCTGATGCACAAAGTTGCACCTGACTTTGTTGAACCCAGTATTGCAATTGGACTGTTGCTGGTACCCCCAGAGGATAAATGATTGGGACAGGAGGGATAGGCCTATGACCGTGACAATGGGCGAATTACAGACCAGCGGCTATTGGACTTCAGACAGGAGAGGAACTTTTGGGACCTCGAACTATGCACACAGGGCCCCCACACCACGCTTGTGGACCAGAAGAGCCAGCAGGAAGACCCTAATCATCAGTATATCATCCATGGCATCTTCAACATCCTTGATCATTGCATCACGACCACTTCCATTGGAAAGCCTCCAATCAGATTAAAGGACCTGAAATTGATTGATGATTGCTTCATCTGCCAAGGAAACTGATTGTGAGGACTTTGCTTTGCCTCCTGACTAGCTCCCAGCTGAAATTGGTCACTGACATTGACTTTAAGTTAATGCATTAAAACTAGTTCAAACATTTCTGTAAAAGCTTTCTGTGCCAAATACTATAAATTTGCCAATGCTTATTTGCAGTTGAATGAAATGCCTTGATTTACTATACCTTGCAAATCATATATCTCCGAAACCCTCTTGTGGATCTTTTTTCATTTTGGTGTCTAAATTTCTTTAACATTCTTGAATTTATGCGATTTCTTCTGCAATTGTTTTGGTGTTGTTTGACTGCTTTACACTACCTCCTCTGTGTAACAAGATCAGCACCAGCTTACCACCATCCTAAATAACTCTATCATCACAGCCACCTTAACCAATTCCTGGAAAAACACAGAGGTCTGATCCCTCCTCAAGAAACCATCGTCAGACCCCAGCAAACTCCAGAATTACCATCCCATCTCTCTGCTCCTGCTTCCTGCCAAAGTCCTGGAGGAGACCATCAACATCCAACTCACTGAACACCTGGAGAGAAACAACGTGCTGGACCCTTCCCAATCAGGATTCTGAGCCAAGCATAGCACGAGGCAGCACTGATCACCACAACAAATGACATCCGTACCCTACCCGACAGAGGAGAATCAGCCCCGCTCATCGCATTTTTTTACACTGTCTCCCACTTTTCACGAATTACTCCACTAAGACAGATTGGAATTACAGATGAGGTATTCAAATGGTTTGTCTCCTTTCTCATGGGGAGCACCCAGAGAATATGTCTCCCTCCTTCCACCGCTCAACCCAAGCACACCATCTGCCAGGTCCCTCAAGGCTCTTCCATCAGCCCAACCCTCTTCAATATCTACATGAGACCACTCTCAGACATAGTCAGAGCCCATGACATCAACATAATCTCCTCTGCCAACAAAACACAGATTATCCTCTCACTCTCAGAGGACCCCACTATCATGAAGATCAACTATCACAACTGCATGTGCAATGTCTCAGCCTGGATGAGGAACAATTGTTTGAAGCTCAACTCAGACAAGTGCCGATCTTCAGCAGACAAACCTCCCTCCGGATTGACTACTTATGGCCATTGGAACTCAGACCCACTCCCACTCCAAAAGACCATGCCTATAACCTTAGCATTATCCTAAACAGTAAACTCCCCATGAAACACCAGATGAACTCTTTCTCTTCAGCCTGCTTCCACACTAAGCACATGCTCCACAAAGACTTCAAGTGGATCCCCATCAACACCAGGTAACTGGTGACCCAGGCAGTCATCTCCAGCAGACTGGACTATGGCAATGCACTCTATGCAGACTCCACCAAGAAAATCTTTAGGAGACTCCAGATGATCTAGAACACAGCAGACAGAATCAACCTCAACCTGCCAAAGAAGATCCACATCACACAGCATCTGAAGGTCCTCTACTGGCACCCCATCCAGAAAAGATGACAATTCAAGGGCCTGACTCAATGTTACAAAGCCTGGGGCGGAGCTAGCGAGATGGCCGCTGCTTAAGCGAGGTCCTCGCCTCAGCCCATGTAATCCTTCAAAAAACATCCTTTTAATCATATATACCCGCACTATTGCACACCGGGGGTTGGGAGCGTTGAGGCATCGAGCGACTGGATACTGGAGGACGAACGCGGCCCCAGAGCGCTGTGACACTGGCCGGAAGACGGGAGCCTAGGAGCACCGGAGCGTGAGAGAAGCCTCGGCCTCGAGACGCGGTTCACGTATGGCGGCTGCGACAGATGGCGAGTCCCCCCTGCTGCCTAGTGGACTCGCGCCACACTGTCCCACATCGAGGTAGGAGCTGGGAGCCCGGGGAGGCGGTGTATCGCCCTACGCAACGGCCGCAAACTAAGGGAGAGTGCGGACTATGTGGACGGCCTGAGAAGGTGGCTGCATCATGGAGGCCTGCAGGGAACGGACGTCGACACCTGGCCAGTTGAGAGCTAGAGGCGGACCCAGCGGAAAATTGGGGCTACAGTTGGGCTCGGTCCCCGGGGCCTATATTGTGGGCTGCAGCCTCATACACGGCTGCAGGGATGGCTGGTGAAGAGTGAGGTGAGGCGGCCCTGCCTCCACAGCGCAGAGGGGTGGATATCCGATGCTGAGCAAGTGGTGAGCATGGGGCACCCCATGTCTTAATATTCAAACACCGGTGGGATGGAACGCGGCGGCAGTGTACTGTGTATAGCGACGAGCTCCCGGGCTGCCCTGCCCAACTGGCACTAACGCTGATGATGCGCAATACTGCCGCATTCGCCTGAATCTACTGCAGACCATCAACTGTGCGGTGCCGGGTCTGTTGTAGGGACCACACCGACAGAACACACGAAAAAGATAGTCGGCGCCTACCGGGACGTGGGGCGGTGTGCCGGACCCGAAAGAATACCAGGTGACTGGGGTGTGAAAGACTGCGAATTGGTGCTGGAACAGAGGGCGAGACACCACTACCACTAGGTTGCACTGCATACCCTACACGCTAGTGGCACTGCCCCGAAACAGGGCCCATACATAATTTCAAACGGGGATTTCACTCCTTCAGTGCCTTCCTGTATATCGACCGTCTGAACCAGACTTTTATAAAAAAATAACTGCCACAGGATGGGGAAGCCGGACCGCATTCAACTGAGGATAACCTTCGATCAGGCCAAGAAACAACAAGACAACACCACAGAGGCACAGAATCCGCTCCCGCTCACACCAACAGATGCTGGAGTGATTACGAATGACGCCATACAATCCATGTTCCACACCATACAAACTTCACTTACGAACATAAACGGAAAAATTGATTTGCTAACCTACAGGGTGGACAGAATGTCAGAACGCTTAGATAAGCACACCGAACGTTTGGATATGGCGGAACGGCGGCTCTCAGAGGCCGAAGACTCTCAGGTATAAATGGAAGGGAAACAAACGAAGATAGAAAAACAGCTAGCGGCAATGGCGTCGAAGACGGAAGATTTGGAAGCCAGGTCTAGGAGAAGTAATATCCATCTGATGGGCGTTTCGGAAATGACAAATACAGGCCCAATGGAGCACTATGTTGAGAAACTGCTGATCTCCATGCTGGGAAGAGACACTTTTTTGGAAGTGTTCATTGTCAAAAGAGCACATAGATCACTGGCTCTGAAACATCCGACCGGGTCCAGACCGAGGCCCGTAATAGCCAAACTAATAAATTACAGAGATTGCGACGCGGCGCTGCGGAAGGCCAGAGAACTGGGGATGCTAACCCATGAAGAAATTGCGGGAGCTTAACATACCGTACGCAATGCTATATCCGGCAAGACTCAAAATCACTGTTGAGGGCAAAACGCAAATCTTCAACGACTCAGCAGAGGTGCAGAAATTCCTAAAACAAAAAGGGAAACCAGGAGCGCGGAGGAGATCACCACGAAGCGAACAAGGCAAACAGCCCACAATGTCTGATGTGGAATGATTTTGTTTCAGGACTACACATTTACTGCTGGAGTGCTGTGGCTGCGGGTGTGACCCGGGGATCATTAGGTGATGAACACTGGAGATCCGTACATATGCTTGCCGCAGACCACAACTCCAGATAAGTGGACAAATGCTAAAGTATTTTATGGGACATGTTTGTTATGTAAGGATATGAAATGGCCGATACTAGGCCCGTAGAGATGTTAAATGATGCTACCTGAACTGCCTCATATATGGGGAAGGACGCTAATGGGTGTGGGTATGATGAGGCTATGTTGCAGTGGGCTCAAACTCATGTAACTTAGGTTACAGTTAAAGGGTAGACAGCTCTGACCCCCGCGCGTGAACCGCACAGTTTATTGTACTATACTTTTTCTTTGTTCCTTGGTACGTTGTTTGTTGTGGGCAAGATGGGTACTGGTGAAAAGGTTGTCTCCACTTGGTATAGGGTAGTGGAGTGGGTGGGGGTGGTTCTGGGTAAATGGGAAAATCTGACCAGCAGCTGGACAACTGAAATACTAGAGATTGACACTCTTCGACAGCACGTACATATGGGGGTGATACCTGACTTTGCCACACACTATGGTTGATTACCTTACAGATCGAAGACCACTGACTCTCCTCTGCCTACACAACCCACAGAAAATACGCAAGGTGGTGGCATACCTAGACAGACACAAAATTGATGTAGCTTGCCTACAGGAAACACATTTTTCTGATCTCAGGGCACAACATATTGGAATACGGTGTGCAACCTTTCGACTGACGTCCTCTTATTCGTCATACGCTAGAGGTGTCTTAATATGGGTAAAGCGCACTGTACCCTTCACTCACCTTAAATCAGTGCAAGACGACCAGGGATGCTTCATGATTGTGCAGGGTAACTATGGGGGTTTCATCTTAACTATAGTGAATGTCTATGGCCCGAATACAGACAACCCTTCATTTTATGCCAAAATCTGGTCAATACTGAGGGACATGCAAGCGGGCACCATCATTTGGGGGGGGACTTCAACCACATGTTTGGACCCTGCGATAGATAGGTCAACAGGACTGGATAGTAATCGGAAACGTTCGGCCAAAGTCCTGCGGGATGGGAAGTCTGATTGGAACTTAGTGGATATATGGAGGCAGAGGAACCCAGATAAACTGGAGGGAACGTGCTTTTCGTCAACACATCTCACATGGTCCAGACTCGATTACTGGTTGGTAACACAAGATGTATGTACATGGGCTATAGAGATATCACACATGCCTAAGACACTATCTGACCATGCACCGGTCAAACTAAGACTAGAAATACCAACGCATACTCAACGACAATTCACATGGAGACTGAGACAAACAGCATTACAGGATCAGGTATTCAGAGAGGGACTGCGTCAGGCCATATTGAACTTTTTCGAACACAATACTGGCTCTGTCCAGAGTACAAGAACCCTTTGGGAGGCATTTAATGTTACTATACGTGGTCACTGTATAGGTACACACGCGGGTATATTGCGGGACATACAGGAACAATTGGCAAAAATTGAAAGAGACATTCTGGCAGGTATGAGGACAACCCATCTGACTCCTAACTGGCTAATATAAGGAAACATATTGACTCATATGACGAATATGCAGCTGACGTGGTCAAATACATGTCACGCAAATATGTAGCACGGAACTATGGCGAGGGAGGCATACCTGGTAGGGCACTGTCATAAAAAGTTAGACCTGCACACTCCACGACACATATTACCGAAATAAAAAACGCTCAGAATGTTGCTGTGTATGACACGCCGACCATACTAAACTGCTTTACTGAATTCTATACTCAATTGTATACGGCCCGCGTAACACCCCCCACTCCGGACATATGGCAATACCAAGACGATATAGGACTTGCATGGCTGTCCGATACTCATAGACAATATTTCTGTCTCCCAATCTCTAAGGATGAAATAATAGAGGCCTTTAACTCCCTACCGAATAATAAGGCTCCTGGTCTGGATGGGCTCCCAGGAGAGTTCTACAAAGAATACGAGATATACTTGTGCCACACTTTGCAGAAATGCTGGAAGAAGCGTATGAGGAAGGTACACTACCTACCACTCTCACTTAAGTGTTACTGATAGCACTACCAAAGCCGAGTAAAGATCCCCAACGGTGTGACTCCTATAGGACTTTATCCTTAATTAACATAGACGCGAAGATTTTGGCAAAAATAACAGCGAACAGGATACAACCACTTCTTTGGAACTTAATCCTACCGGACCAAGCAGGCTTCATGCCGACGCGGTCTACTGCCCTAAATTTGCGCTCTATATTTTCCCTCTATCATCAATTGGACCCAGAGGAGCTAGCGGCTGCTGCTCTGCTGGACGCCACTAAGGCGTTTGACTCTGTGGAATGGAAGTTCATGTTTGTGACTCTGCGCAAAATGGGGTTCCCTGAACCTTTTTTGAAGTGGATTTCATAAATATACACGACAACCCTAGGCACGAGTACGACTAAACGGCTTAACATCTGACCCTATATTAATTACAAGAGGCACGAGACAAGGGTGCCCAATGTCACCAATGCTCTTTGCCTTGATACTTGAGCCGCTAGCTTGCAAAATTCGTCAACAACATTCCACCACGGCTTTATAGTTCAGTCTCCAAGCAATTGGCATTTCACTATATGCTGATGACATGGTCCTCTACACTACGCATCCGGAAAATAGTTTGAACCCACTCAGAGAGTATGTTCAATACAAACACTACGCCGGCCTCTGCATAAATTGGGACAAATCGGTAGTGATCCCACTCACCACAGTTACAGAGGAGCCAGAGTTAGACAACCCCTAAGATGGTGCACTGACCCGGTGAAATATCTGGGGATATGGATACACAGAGATCCAGAGTTAGTCATTAGGGTAAACTATGGTAAGGCAATGACTAGATTGGAGGATCAGGTCGACAGGTGGATAAAAATGCCCATTTCAATGGCAGACAGGATAGCCCTTCAAAAGATGCTCATATTACCCCGATTCCTGTATCTGTTCTGGAATGTTCCAATTTGGCTGACAAACGCTTTTTTGGACAGATTACATTCTACACTCCAGAAACTAGCATGGGCCGGAAAACAGGCTAGAATAAGCTGGAGAGCCCTTACCCAACCATACCACCTGGGCGGCTTTGAGGTGCCTGATTTTCAGTTATACTATCTTTGCGTACAAGCTCAACACGCACATTATTGAACGAGGACCCATGCATATATACCACACGTTGCGGTGGAGAGCGACAGCGTCTCTCCTGTGCCGCTGATGGCGCTACTAGCCAACTCCATACGGTATACACAAAATGATATGATACATACCGCCAAGAACACTTCGAGAGCATGGCACGCATTGGTGCGTAGAGCAAACAAATTGCCGGTATATGCACGAGCTCTGCCAACAACAAAACACCCCCACCTCACAGTGACCCAAGAACCCAAAATGCAGAAGCTTCTTGAGGATATGGGTTTCCGGACTTTGGGTCAAGCATTCCCTCACAACACATTTCTCAAATGGTCGGATCCCGCCCTATGCGCACATCAGACCCCAATGAAAAATGTTGTATACCTGCGCTTCCGTGTGGTTATGAGGTCACTATATAATACGTTCCCTGCTGAACCTGAGCAGCTATCATCATTGCAAGTGCTGTTAATGGCCCCAACTCGCCAGAATTTAGTAACACGACTATACGCTGCAGCTCAAAGTGAACAGGCTGACGGTACCATGGTAGCAAAGGGCAGATGGGAGAGGTCACTGGGCATACCAGTTGATGAACAGGATTGGCAATATACTTGTACACAACTCACACTTCTTACATCCAACTGTAACCTGCGCATTATACATTTTAAATTCCTTCATCAGATATATAATATGTAAGATATCATATATTACACGCCAGCAAAATTACACAAACTAGGGCTTAGGGACCCTGACTCTTGCTACGGATGCAATGCAGCAGGTGCAGATTTCTTACACGTAGCATAGTCCTGCCCTGGCTTACAGACCTACTGGAATGCAGTCACCAATGCGTTAAGCACCATGCTATCGGAAACTATCCCGAATACCCCCCTGACATGCCTATTGGGAATAAAAAAACTCAAATACGCTAGACGTAGGAAGTTCTTGGTAGTGGCACTACTTCTTGCGAAACGACGAGTAGCGATCAGATGGGGCAGCAAGAGACCACCTAGACTAAAAGACTGGATCAAAGATATGACCTATTGCAAGACGACACTAGAGACCTATGCTGAAGACATACCATTGGCGTCCAGACCCAGAGACTTCGGGGAGCCAATTCTGCAATACTTGCAGGACGCTTCAGACTAAATGTTCCGTACAAATGTCGATTTATTCACGTAGAGAGGTGGTATTTGTAGTAAAAGAGGCATGTTGAGGACCGGACGAGATGTGGGACTGGGCGGGAAGTTGAGATGGGGGGCTTCAGGAATAAGAGGATTATGATTATTGATGTTCAACACACTTCATAGTGTAAAGAATGACTGCTTATGTGTAACCTACAATGTAATCAAAGAGTGCCAATTGTTTTTTTGAAAATGACTGTTATATGATGAAACATGCTGTGGTCAGGAGAAAAAATAAAATACAAAAAAAAAAATGTCACAAAGCCCTCCATGACCAAGGACCTGCCTACATGAACTGTTGTTTGAACTTCTACCTTCCTTCTAGGAACCTCCAATCAGTTAATCTCACACTTGCACATATACTACGCATCCGACGATGCAGCACCAGAGGATGCTCCTTCTCCCACCTTACCAGCAAGACCTGGAACTCCCTTCCAATCCACCTCTGCACTTCTCCCTTACTGACCCACTTCAGGAAGGGTCTCAAAACCCTGGCTTTTTAACTGACTCTGCAGCATTGCGCCTGGACCCCCTCTCAGGTGAGAAGTGTTACTTTATGAATATTTGATTGATTGTAAGCCTCGCTGCTCAGAGCCGAAGCTACCCAGGGTCAAGCTAAAAGGTGAAACATCAAAACTTACTGGCCTCAAAGGGGTTGATAAGTGTGTTACTGTGGCGGTTCAGAAGGATGGACTCGGATAACAGAGCTAGGTAAGTGTGGTTTTATTTTTATAAACGTTTTTTTCTTTCTTTGAGTCTGTCTTTTACGTGCTAACGTGGCAGGGTCCAAGGTGTCAGCGAGGGCGCAGAATCTACGAGGACTGGTCTGCCTTCTCTCTTCCTCTGGGTTTTCCAGGCTTCTATCTCTGGCGGGTCCCAGCGCCACATGTGGGAGAGAAAGAAAGGCTTTAGAGCTCTGCTCTACGGTTTTACGATTCCCCCTTGGGACCCTCAGGAAGAACAGACACAGGTGATTTCGGTGCTCGATACTTTAGTTTGTGTAGGGTAGGTGAAGGAAAAATGTGGTGAGGATCGGAGGATAGGGGGGGTTTGTGGGAGAGACAGTGACGGAAAGAAGGGTCGGTATTTACAGTATTTACACAGCGTTACCACGCCGACCCAGCAAACCCGATACTCGGTCACGCACCTGTGTGAGCCACACTCCTCCGTGGGTGTGGCAGGGCGGTGCTTGGGAACGGTGGCCTCCAGACATAGCTACTCCCGCTCTCCGCTCCTCCGCAACGTCCTCGCTCAAACCTTCTCTGTCCTCGGTAGTCTCCCTTCGCTCTCCTCTCTTCCTCCAGGTGTCGAGACACACCTCCTTCTTTACTTCCTGCTTTTTGTTAACTCCTCCGGTCGAGTCGTCAGATATGGGCGTGTACGGCTTCTCCAATGGGCTTGCTTGGCATATCAGCGCGTCATAAGGGGGAGTGCTTTCTCTTTCATCCTCAGCGCCCTTAAAGGTACTGTTCTCCTTGGGTGCTTGTACTTGACTCCACCACTCTTCGGACTCCGTTTCTCAGGTGTCCTGAAGCGATGAAAGAGAGGGATTATCATTGTCAACTGACCACCAGTTAGTATCGGTCCCTGCCACCCTGCTACAGTTACACAGTGAGGTCACACAAACACACCATATAATGCACCCCATTTGCTCACTCTGACCATACAATACATATAATACATGCCAAGTTTGCTAGGGTAATACTAAATAGTAATGCATGTGTATGACATGTAAATCCATGTAACTTACATGACCTATTGCTTGGTATGACGCTGCTGCATCTGACCTGTATTATGTATACCATATATTCACATACATATAGATAATATGAATTTGAAGGGTATCACCTCAGGTATGACTGCATATGAATGAGACTATGATACAGAACTGACAGACCTTATGTGACAAAGTGGCATTGTTGCATTTGTAGTTAGCCATCCTGCATTTTAGGTTCAATGAAGGGCAGCATGGGTGCCCAGTGGCACAGGTCAGTTGACACTATGCACAGTTAATACATGAGTGTCTTATTCATGAAGCCTGCACCATGCATACCCCAGGTATTTTCCGTTGACTACCAGGAAAGAGGCCACCCATCCCACAACCGGTGTTCGGTCCCTGGTCTCAAGGTTGGTGAACCCGATGCCCTTTGTCCTGAACAAGAGAACTTTTTGAAGAACTCAAATCAAGCGTTTCTCAAAGAGAACTGCAATTACCTATGTGAAAACATTGAAAGAGTACATTTTTGTAAATCAGAGAAATAAAAAAAAGCAAACCATTACATTGAAACCATTAAACGACTTGTTTAAGACTGTACCGGCTGCGGTTTTGTTTTCTTTCCAATGTAACCTTCACTGCAGTTCTCAACACTCTGACTTTGAATTTTGCAGTCACAAAGACTGTGCTTTTGTGCATCATAGATTCTAAAACCACAAATTCCATTAGTAGAGCATTTGTTTGGCTGGAGAGGGAAGCAATAGAAATCTTATGGGGCTTAATCAATCTGTTTTTTTGTAAAGCATGGCAAATCTACTGTGTAATGTAATGTAATGTAAATAATATTTTTAAAGCGCAACTAACACCTAGCGGTTTCTTGGCGCTGTGAGGCTCTCCAGGCATGGGAGTTGCTAGCTGCTTCATTAAGAAGGTCCTGTGGTGAGGGTAGGGTGCTGGGAGGTGGTGGGTGGGGCTAGGTAAGAGTAAGGAAAATGGGCAGGCGAGCGTAGCAAATGACGAAAAAAACAAGGAGAAGCCGTGAAAAACAAAGGAAAGCAGGAGAAAGACCTCAGAAAAATAGGGAAAAAGGAAGGAGAAAGCATTGAAAAACGAGGCAAAATCAGGAGAAAATAATCCAGCAAATGGGGGAGAGGATGGAGAAAACAGTAAAAATCAAGGGAAAAGCAGGAGAAAGCACTCAGAAAAACATAGGGCAAGGAAGCAGAAAGTAGTTTTCACAGGTACACATAAACCCACCACATGTACATCCCACATGCACTATGCAGCATACACACTAAACAGATGTAAGTCTGAAGTTGTCCGACAGCCTTCTGGCAATTATTGTTTAGTTTTATCATGGTTTTGCAAAACTTTAATGCCAGGCCCTCATCAATCTTAAAAAAAAATTGCTGCAGGCAAAAAAAAAAAATTTAGGTCTTAGAAAAACCTGACATTGTTATAGTACTCCCTGGCACTGAATGCCTCTACTTTGTGTGTGAATGGTGTGAAAGGGGAGCATGCTCTAACTCATAGTGCAGTAAGCCAATGGCTGATATGGGCTGATGCATTGCTCCTTAATGCATGCCTGAAGAGGGTGGAATAAAAATGAGAAGAGAAGAAAGAAAGGAGTCAGATAAGCACAACACTCCAAAACGAAATTACAACAGCATTGGCAGGAGATGGGATCTGATCAAGATCGAATTTGCCCCGTGTTCACCTCTGCTCTGGCCTACTATCACATCAGGCTCTAAACGTAAAGGCAACATTAAAGTAATAATAAAGTAAAAAGGGAACTATGGGGCATATTACCAAGCAATAGCGATAATTATCGCTATTGCTTGATTAGAGATAAAAATTTACCGCTGAGATGCGGCGATTTTTACCGCAAATAAACCTTGGTATTAAAAATCGCCTCAATGCATGAATATCGCTGAAAAGTCAGCGATATTCATGCATTACCGAGCTAATGCTCTTAGCCATGTTATCCACCTCCCATTGGAGATAGGAGATAGCGATGTTAGCGACTGTTTTCAGTCTCTAACATCTTGGCACGCCCACTTTGCATGTCATTAGTGATAAATATCACTGACATGCAAAGTGGGGCCCAAGATGGTCGCTATCTCCTACTAGCTGTCTCTAACTGGTGTTAGCGACAGCTAGGTAATAGTTAAATAATGTTATCTCCGCTTTCTTGGCTTTTAAAGCCAAAATAGCGGAGATAAACGATAATATGCCCCTATATGTAAATAGCATAATGCAGTCACTCAAAGTGAATTTAGCCAGCAGTTTAAAAAGGCTGAACCACTGCCCCATGCCATTCAAAATTTGAAAGACACCATAGTAGACCAATGGATGAAGAGATGTGGCTGAAAGCCCTTCTATGTAAGTATATTATACATATTTTCGCAAAATCTGAAGTTCATGTCTGACGCCAGACCTAAAAATGACATGTGCACTCCTACTGATACCTACATGGTATGCTGCCACCAACGCACTCATGCTGCTTAACTCCTGGTAGAAATAGTAGCCTTTCACCACTATTAGGGAACTATCTCTGTCCAAGAAGCCTGCAATCCATGAGACAGGCATACCTCATGGTGCACATGCATGATCCGTGTTTGCTTTTGACAACAAAAATCAGCGTTACGGATCCAGACATCAGTACAGTTGGGACACTCAGTACAGGCTGTGTGTCCATTACCATGTGGGGACATTTTTCTTCCCAACAAACTGTAAGACATGCAGATAGGTGAGATGTGATGAGAAAAAGGGCATACATATGTAACCTATAGTGTACATACCAGGAGGGATTTATCCCCTCTTAAGACCATACAACTTCCACAAGCCTAAGTAATGTTTGCTTTACAGTCTAAATTTCAGAATTGAAACATTTTCATTATCACTTGCAACAAAATGATTGTTATTACTGATTTATCTTAAACAGCTAACAACCGTTGATACAGCAAATAGCCCTGGTTGGTATTAGATGTGTGGGAGTTGCTGTGTCATATCTCTGGATTCAATAACAGAAAGCTGAAAGAGGAACAAATAGACTGCATTGCTTTTGCTCCACGCAACTGGGTGAATGTGCAACGCAGCCCTTAAAAGAGATTTATAAAGCCAAATACTGAACAATAGAACCTTAGCAAATGCAGAAACCCCTCTGAATCAGATGTTAACCCCAGCCTTGAAGATTAAACCTCATGTAGCCACTAATGCCATTCTCTACTGGGAGACAGTTCCTGGAGCTTTGGCTCCATACCGGGCAACACCAGAGGCTGCAGGTCTTGATTTGCATGCTTTGAAACCATACAGACTCCGACCAAGAGATATAGCACTCATTGAGACAGGAGTGGGAATCCAGATACCGCAGAGCACTTTTGTTTGATTGCCCCATGATCTGGGTTGGCTCTCGAAGGCATTCAAGTGCTGGAAGGGGTCATTGATGCAGTCTATCAAGGAAAAAACTAGGTTATCCTACTGAGCAGTGGAGACACTGATTTGATAATACAAATTGGAGACAGAATCGCTCAAATAGTGATCATTCCACAGTTATCATTCCAACTAGAGACTTTCAAGAATCACAACATTCAGCGCGACTAGGAGAGACAACTGGTACAGGAGGAACAGTGAAGGGGAAGATCACAGAGAGAACAGAAATGTCTACACGATATGCGAATACCGACCCAAGCTACTTCAAAGGGAAGAATCAACGCCTATCCCGCATGAGGGGTCATCTTCTATGAGTAGGTTGCTTAATGAGAGCCTGCAAACATGTGTGGTAGAAGATATCACCCCTCCAGACCCCCTCCTCTGCAACACAAATGACACCTAGAGCTATAAGAAACGTGGTGCCCCCAACCTGGTTATTAAGGTCACAAGACAAAGATAACGCAGCCCTCATCGCAAACAGAAGCAGAGCAGTCATCCCAAAGAGTGACAAGAATATAAGGATTGTGGAAAGGAAAACATATCTAAAATACTGGAGCGCTAACAGTGAACCACGAAAGGAGTGGATGTACACTCCTAATACATCATCCCAGATGCAGAGCGAAATCAGAGAGCTACAAACACAAATAGGCTAGACGTCATAGGACATACAAAACACACTACAAGCGATTAAAAAGATACTTGAAAACAAGGTAAGCACTTACTTCAAAGTCGAGCACACCCAAGAACTACTACATAACTCACAAAGAAAGAGCAATGAGAAGGCCATGCCGTTATCCAATATGCATAAGAGACCAGACAGAAATCGTAATTACTTGTCGGAGGAGGAAACCCTAGCCTTACTCCGGACATATGAGCCTACGGACAGTAGTAGAGGGGAGGAAATTAGAAAAGTACCAATCAACGCTAACAGGGCATCGAGACATAATTAAAGGAAACCCAACTGTAACAACTTACATCAGGTCCAGCTTACCACCGACTCGCAAAAGCAGAACACTAGTAGCTGAGGGAAAGCTCTGGAATGCCTACTGATTAACTGCTGGTCCGCAGTAAAGCATGCTTCAGACATTGCTGCCCTCATTATTAGCAAGGATATTGACCTGACAATACTAACAGAAACATGGCTTTCGGAATCCTCATCCCCATTTATGAATCTCCTAGTGCCCCCTCTTTACAACATTGTGAGATTAGATAGACTAAAAAAGACAGGAGCTGGTATAGCCTGCATCCACTGATCGGACATATAGGTCAGCCAAATACAATCTGACCCACTCTAATCCTGTGAATATCTAGGGCTTACTATAAGATCAGCAGACAATCAAGAGTGCAACCTCCATGCTCTCTACCACCCACAAGGAAATAATGCTACCTTCCTAGACCAACTAATGAAGATCATAACAGCTAACTCTAACACTCACGCCAATAACATATTCCTAGGTGATTCTAATTTACACTGTGATGACAATAATGACAAACAGATCAACGCCCTTAAAGACTTTCTGTCAGAAATAAACCTCACCCAAGCCTCCACACAGCCAACACATTCAAAAGGAGCCACGTTGGATTGGATAATACCAAGAATTAAGGATACTTCAATCCACACAATTGTTCCCGTGCGACTGGTCAGATCGCCATTCCCTAACCTTACTGATACACACCGTGAAAAAGAACAAGAGCACGCAACCTATCAAAGTTAAAAAATGGACTAGGGACACTAAAGACTCGAACATTGAGCGACTAGTAGAAAGCTGTGAGAAGAACTTATAGCCATCTAACAACCTGTAGAATGTCAATGATCTAACGGACCACTACACCTCATCAGTAGTGAATATAGTCAATGACACTGTGCCACTAAAACTGAAAAGAGTCACAGAGAAGATCAAAAATCCATGGTTTAATGAGACACTGAATGAAGATAGGCGGAAACTTAGACTTGCTGAAAGAAAATGAAGACAACACCCTTCATCCCCCAAATTGAGATCCCTCAGAAAAATCAGAAACGAATACAACAAAATGATCCTCAACTCCAAAAAAGAATTTATCAGATCAGAACTGGATAACGCCAAAAATAGACCAAGGAAACTATTCGAGATCTTGAAACAACAACCTAATAAATTGGCCAAATCTGCCCAAGAAACCACAAAAACGCGACTAAGTTGTGAGGAATTCTCTACATTCTTCACCGACAAGGCCGACATGCTAGAAAGAGAGCTCAAGAGATCAGCGGACAATGTCCCTATCCAACAAATCTCACTGATCAATAACACCTCGAATATCGACCATAATAGGACAAAAAACAAGGCTCAGTGGAATACCTTCAAACTATATTATCAAAATACCATCACCAAAACACTTGTGGACATCAAACCTAATAGCCATTTTAATGACCCACTTCCCTCGAAACGTATTAAAGAGATCAGCCATATTGTCATTCCAACATGGACAAAAATAATAAATACCTCTCTTTCCCAAGGGATCCTTCCAGATTGCGTGAAAACAGGGCAAGTAGTCCCTATCATCAAAAAACCTACAGCGGACCCGGCAGATCCTAATAACTTTCGCCCAGGTACCAATATTCCATTACTTGCCAAATTAATTGTGAAATGCGTTCAAAATCAATTGAGCAATCACATCATCAATTTCACACTACTGGACGACTGCCAGTTGGGATTCAGAACAGGACACAGCACGGAAACAGCGATCCTACATATTGTCGATGATGCACTACAGGCCCTAGACAATAATCGAACATGTCTGCTGGTCCTTCTTGACCAGTCTTCTGCATTTGACACGGTAAATCAAGAAAAACTACTAACCAGACTCCATGACAGGATAGGAATGTCTGGAAATATGCTGAAATGGTTTGAATCCTTCCTTAAGAATAGAACGCAAATATTCCTGGTCAACCAGACACTATCACCATCTTGCCCTAACTCAAATTGAGTTCCCCAACAGACCTACATTATCTCCATCTCTATTCAACTTGTATGTCGAACCTTTTACAGAAATTCTCAAAAACTCGAAGATTTACTTTCACATGTATACAGACGACACGCAGATATACATCAAGATCACATCTCATGAAGACATCAAGTTAATGAATGATGCACTAAAAACGTCATTACAATGGTTAACTAGCAATCATCTGAAGTTAAACGCACAAAAATCAGAATTCCTATTAATCTCACCACCAAAGAACCACACAGAAGTGAAGGAATGGACCAAACTGATCACAGCATTAAATTGTACCCCTACTCTTGTGGATTTAGTGAAATCACTAGGAATCACGCTGGATGAGAGCCTTGACATGAAAACCCACATCAAAAAAGAGCAAAAAATGCCAGTTTTCATCTAAACTACATTAGAAAAGTGAAACCATTCATTTCCACGACGGATCTCAAAATGGCAGTCCAATCCTTGGTTATCTCGAGGATCGAATATGGATGTACAACCTTAGCAGGGCTACCAAAAATTTCCACACCACCACTAAATGCATGCCTCAATGCAGCTTCAAGACTCCTCTCCGGATCGAGAAAATTCGTCCATATTTCTCCACACCTGAAAGCGTTAAACTTGCTACCGTATGAAGCCAGGATTCATCTAAAAATGGCATGCATTACCCATAAAGCGCTCCACTACAATACACTGAGATACCTGGCCCAGAAAATTGAGTTATCAGGAGGAAGCAGACCTGCCAGGAGTGCCAAGGGAGATTGCATGCAGAAATTATTCTCCAGAACTATTAGGTGCTGGAAGTCCCATTACTCCTTTGATTCCAAGATGTATCCAAATACTTATCTCATATGTCTATTTATATATATTGTTAGGTTAACATTTATGACTGTATATTATCCTACCTAATATCATTGTTAAATGTCTGTTATACAAGATGTATCTCTAAACTACCTCATGTAATGTCAAGCGCTCTGATACCCAGGGGTCACGTTTGCGCTATACAACACTCTTTCTATAAATACAATAAATAAATATGCCAGTGTACAGAGGGATAGTCAAGAAGGGGACTGGCATGCCCATCTCACATGGTAGGGGAAGGAGGGTTTAGCTCCACTGACTAGAATCCACTATGAACTATGTGTTATATCCACATAGTCCCCCCGAACAGGCAGAAGTTATTGCAACAGGAAAGGACAACGTCCTGGTAATCATGAAGCCAGGGCAGGAGAAGTGGGAACATGTGCCTGCTGATAAATGGCACTTGCGAAATGAATAATACCTGTTTGTTCTCTGTTATTTCAGATCACTGAATGGCGTGTTTGTATTCTACTTGCACTTCCTGGAGTGTGTTTGGACGTGTTTGAGTAGGGCCGGGAGGGACCGACAGTGCTTTACTCGAAGTGGCCAGCCGACAGCTCAGATTGACAGCATTGCTGACTCGACCTGAAAACGTGTGGTCCTATCTTGCACAGACAGGCATCAACAGGTCGTACTTGGAATTTATTTCCACTGCTTAGTAGCTAAACCTTCCCCTTCAATGTACTTCAGCAGTCATTCAATGTCACAAATGCGAGTCAGTGGAGGAAAATTATGTGAGATCTCACCTGTCACGTTATGAGTTTTGCTGATTTTGTCCAGAAACTACTGCTGATACTCAAATACGACTTGAAGGAACTGAATCAAAGATGACGTGGGAACAACACATTTTCTGCAGAAAGCGAAATGAGAGTCCATGTAAAAATATGCATAACAATAAGACGTGAAATATTTTAATATCTGCTGCCAGTCATTTCAGGCATGTTAAATTGCCTGGTGGGTGGCTATTTTCTTGTGGTAATGTTACATACACGTACACAAATATCACAGGTGGACCGTGTGTCTTTACTAGAATAGGTCAAATGATGTTCTCATTAAATCCAATATCACATGTCCGGAATACGAGAGAAGCTGTTCAACTCAGCGAACATTGTAATTCTGAAGTTTATTTATAAGTCTGAACATATCAGTTAAGCTGTTTCAATAGTAGGAATTCCAGTTCTAACCATTTCTATTTCTAGCAAAACACACAAGATGATGGACGAAATGTCACATTGGCAAAATATTTACCCCCAGTCACAGATCTGGGTTTAATCCATCGTTATTTTGCTCTACACGCCACCCCAGTTCAGACATGGCTATATGCAAATCAGTTTTGACCCTGTGCCTCATGGGAACAGTCCAGACCGAACTGCCAAGCCATGTCTTCCCTGGACCAGAATCAAGCATCCAAGGACCTGTCTCTGGCTATCAGCCGTCATCAGCCAGGATAGATTGATTCCAGTGGCGTAGTGAGCATGGTACCCATGTCTGGGCATACCCTCCCCACATAGGGAGGAACAGCAAAACACACAAGATGATGGACGGAATATTGCTCATTGCCAAAACATTCACCCCCAGTAACAGATCTGGGTTTAATCCTTTGTTATTTTGCTCAACCCGAGTTCAGACATGGCCATATGCAAATCAGTCTTGATCCTGTGCCTCATGGGAACAGTCCATCCCGAACTGCCAAGCCATGTATCCTTGGACTGGAATCAAGCATTCTAGGTTTCTGGCTATCAGCCAGGATAGCTTGAATCCACTGGCGTAGTGAGCACAGGACCCACGTCTGGGCATACCCTTCCCACATAGGGCGCAAAGCAAACCACATAAGATGATGGGCAGAATGTTGCACATTGGCAAAACATTCACCCCAGTCACAGATCAAGGTTTAATCCATCTTTTATTTTCTCACCACACCAACCCAGTTCAGACATGGCCATATGCAAATCAGTCTTGACCCTGTAACTCTTGGGAACAGTCCAGCCCGAACTGCCAAACCATGTTTTCCTGGACCGGAATCAAGCATCCTAGGACAGGTTTCTGGCTATCAGCCGCCATCAGCCAGGATAGCTTGAATCCAGTGGCGTAGTGAGCACGGGGCCCACTTCTGGGCATACCCTTCCCACATAGGGCGCAAAGCAAACCACACAAGATGATGGACGGAATGTTGCACATTGGCAAAACATTCACCCCGAGTCACAGATCTGAGTTTAATCCATTATTATATTGCTTACCATGCCACCCCAGTTAAGACATGGCCATATGCAAATCCGTCTTGACCCTGTGCCTCATGGAAATTGTCCAGCCCATCTGCCAAGCCATGTCTTCCCTGGGCCAGAATCAAGCATCCTAGGACCAGTCTCTGGCTATGAGTCGTCATCAGCCAGGATAGCTTGACTCCAGTGGCGCTGTGTGCATGGGACCCACGTCTGGGCATACCCACCCCACATAGGGTGAACAGCAAAATACACAAGATGATGGACAGACCGTTGCACATTGGCAAAACATTCACCCCGAGTCACAGATCTGGGTTTAATCTATTATTATATTGCTTACCATGCCACCCCAGTTCAGACATGGCCATATGCAAATCAGTTTTTACCCTGTGCCTCTTGGAAATAGTCCAGCCCAAACTGCCAAGCCATGTCTTCCCTGGACTGGAATCAAGCATCCTAGGACCGGTTTCTGGCTATCAGCTATCATCAGCCAGGATAGTTTGAATTCAGTAGTGTAGTGAGCACAGGACCACAGTTTGGGCATAACTTTCCCACAAAGTGCGAATAGCAAAACACACAAGATGATGAACGGAATGTTGCAATTTGGCAAAACATTCACCTCAGTCACAGATCTGGGTTTAATCCATAGGTATTTTGCTCACCACGCCACCCTAGTTCAGACATGGCCATATGCAAATCAGTCTTGACACTGCAACTCTTGGGAAAAGTGCAGCCCGAACTGCCAAGCCATGTTTTCCCTGGACCGGAATCAAGCATCCTAGGACAGGTTTCTGGCTATCAGCCGTCATCAGCTAGGATAGCTTGACTCCAGTGGTGCAGTGTGCACGGGACCCACGTCTGGGCATACCCTTCCCACATAGGGTGAACAGCAAAACACACAAGATGATGGACAGAACGTTGCACATTGGCAAAACATTCACCCGCATTCAGAGATATTGGTTTAATCCATCATTATTTTGTTCACCACGTCACCCCAGTTCAGACATGGCCATATGCAAATCAGTTTTTACCCTGTGCCTCATGCATGGAAATAGTCCAGCCCAAACTGCCAAGCCATGTCTTCCCTGGACCGGAGTCAAGCATCCTAGGACCGGTTTCTAGCTATCAGCTATCATCAGCCAGGATAGCTTGAATCCAGTGGTGTAGTGAGCACAGGACCCACAAAGTGCGAACAGCAAAACACACAAGATGATGGACGGAATGTTGAACATTGGCAAAACATTCACACCCATCACAGATCTGGGTTTAATTCATCATTACTTTGCTCACCACACCACCCCTGTCCAGACATGGCCATATGCAAATCAGTCTTGATCCTGTGCATCATGGGAAAAGTCCAGCCCGAACTGCCTAGCCATGTCTTCCCTAGACTGTTGTCAAGCATCCTAGGAGGCTAGGACCGGTTTCTGGCTATCAGCTGTTATCTGCCAGAATAGCTTGAATCCAGTGGTGTAGTGAGCATGGGACCCACGTCTGAGCATACCCTTCCCACATAGGGTGAACAGCAAAATACACAAGGTGATGGAGAGAATGTTGCACATTGGCAAAACATTCACCGCCAGTCACAGATCTGGGTTTAATCCATCGTTATTTTGCTCACCACGCCAACCCAGTTCAGACATGGCCATATGCAAATCTGTCTTGACCCTATACCTCTTGGGAACAGTCCAGCCCGAACTGCCAAGCCGTGTTTTCCCTGGAGTGGAATCAAGCATCCTAGGACAGGTTTCTGGCTATCAGCCGTCATCAGCCAGGATAGCTTGACTCTAGTGGCGTAGTGAGCACGGGACCCACGTCTGGGCATACACTTCCCACTAAGTGCGAACAGAAAAACATACAAGATCATAGATGGAATGTTGCACGTTGTTTTGCCATTTATTTCTAGGGCTGTTAGCATGTTTGATGGTTAAAAATATTAATCATACATCATTTGCTGTAGAAGAATTATTATTAGATATGTCGGGCAAGAATAGCTATCTTACAGAACAGAGCAGAAATAGATTATTTACTTTTGAAACATGACCACGGATGTTCAGACTTTGAGAATATGTGCTGCCTTAATCTTTCAGAGCATTTCAAATCCATTCAGTCCCACATTGAAGCTTTACACAAGTTAGCTAAAGATGTCAAACAGGATGTTGAAAGAGGATGGTGGGAGTAGTTGTTTGGGTGGTTGCCGGATTTTGGTAAACTTTGCTCTGTTTTAGTCAGTATAATATTAGCAATATGTAGCTTGATATATTTATGTTGTTGTATCCAGTGTGTGCCTAATCTCTTATCTATGCTTCAAACTCAGACCAAATTGTTATGAGAGCCAATGGTCTACATTTGGAGTGTAATGCTATTAAGAATGATGTATTGACCATTGACTCAATTTGTAATAACTGATTCCATTTTCTATGCAGACTCCATCTTTTTCAACAGACTCCATTTCCTGTGCTCGCAAGTAGCAGCAAAGTGGGGAGGGGACATTTTCTCTCTTCACTTGTTTTCGCGCCTCACCGATCAGAGTGAACTGGAACATGTTGTGTGGGATGTGTGCTTGGTAACTTTTAGGGAATGTGTGGAATGTGCAGCTCTGTCTCAGAGTCAAAACACAGTGGCCTGACCAGCTTCTGTCTTGACCTTGACACAGACCAGTACAGCCAGCTCGGTTTTTCGTAACAGAAGAAAGGAGGCGAGCTTTCTATAACATTCGCCTCACGTTGAGTAAAAGGTAATCAAGGTGGAGAATGTTGACAGGTGGATTAGAGCTCACTTGTGGGATAGACATGCCATTACAAGAAGAATCTGGATTTGAGTCCCGTTCGCAAGTCTTGCCCGGCAGGAGTTGGAAGGATGTTGATTGAACGATTGGTAAGGTGTTACTTACTTTGTGTGTAGCGTTTCTTAGCTACATGTATATATGCTACATGTTATTCTGGTTTTGTGCTCAAGTTACTTGATATTTGGGAGTCTGCATTAACCAATATATATTTTGCCTTTGTTTTCAAGTAGAGCAGCAGGACATCTGATCCCCAAAAAAGTAAAGCGACACAGCAGGCCCTGGGCGTTTCTTCAGAAGCATCTGGACCTTTCATGAAATGCAGTTTGTGCATCATTTCTATGGAAACTGCTTTGTAGGAATATCACAAATAGATATGGTTTACCTGAGAGATTACTAAAAAAACTGTGTTAGAGGCATATGAATATCAGATATGTTTAATAACTTAACAGAGAGGCTTCCCAAGAACTTTGTCGACTGTTACATATTTGTTAATCACTTTATCTTCATCTTTACCTTCATCTTCATTCTTCATTCTCAAGTTCAGGGCTGGCCAGAAGCGATTTCTTCATAAATATCTGTGAATGTATGAAAGGCAGTTTGTGAGTCATTGTTAATGGAAACTGGGAGTGACATGACATGTTTATTAATTTTACCACAATATTTGCAAAGACCTTTCTCAGATGTTATTTGTAAAAGGCATAATCTTTTAGTGATTCTGGTCAAAGGATGTTACAACATTTAATTTATTATTCACTCAATCGGTACGTTTATATATTTAGAGTGGCGTAATAACCTAGGCCCAAGGGAGTATTTGACACTCCACAATCCAAGTAAAGATGAAACAGGAAAAGATAAACACATTTAAAAGTGGGTAAAACCCTTGCAATATGTCGCCCACTCAATATGCAAGAGCCAGGCACCTCCTGAGAAGTGTCACAATCGTGAATTACAAGGAGATACAATGTGCAGTTTAAAAGAATGCACCTTGCACTGCTGAATTTGTTAATTTGATGCATGAAAGCATGTCACCTGGTTTGGTGAGTGATGGGAATCCGAAAATGTTATGAATATTGTTTCTGGATACTTATATGTTGTGGGAGTCCTTATCGGGAGAAAAACATAAGGTTCTCTATTATTGTGTAAACTCTGAGATATTTTTGTGTGCGCACCTCCTGAGAAGTGTCACAAGCATGACTTACAAGGAGATACAATGTGCAGTTTAAAAGAATGCACCTTGCACTGCCGAATTTGTTAATTTGATAAAACCTAACATGTAATATATTAGTCTCAATCCAAGTGGCAGCTTCAGAAAGTAAACAGTGCTCATCAAGATACTGTTTACCTTTTGCTCTTGGAGTGGGCACTGAATATTTTTAAAAGTGGCCGGACATAGTACTTGCCATGTCTGTGAATCTGGCATCTTCTATGGCGATTACTCGGGGTCTCCCCCCCAGACAATTATGAGCAAATGGGACAAGATAGTGCATTTTAAGTTTGCTAAAAAGCCAGAGGCTCTGAGAAAGCACTCATTAAATATTCAAGTCATTCATGGTGTGCCAGGCCAACTTAGCAGCATATCTTCATGGGTGCATCCCATGCTGTGAGCGTCTCTTTAGCACAAAAATGACACACAGTATGCCACTACTAGAAGGTTTCCATTTGTAGTGTCCATATAACATGGGTGGTGACCCTAAGGTCAAGTATATTCTCAGGGTCAGCGTTTTGTTCTGAATGCCCCCTCCTACATACCATGCCTGTACTCTTTTATGCCATAAATTACTTTCAATATGTCAGGAACTTCAAACAGGTGCCCCACTAGAAGAATGTTCTCAGGTATTCCAGTGGCAGCAGTTTCCGCAGGTGCCCCTATGCCAAGAATTGCATTCAGTATTTCAGTGCCAAAATTATGCCATGGTTGGCCCTCCCTTAAGTCAAGAATTAACCTCAGTTTGCCAGGGCAAAGGGCACACTTGCAAGCAAAACACCTCTTTTGCACTCATTCACATTCACATTTCTGATCATTCATTGTCCCTTACTTGCACTAGCTCATTCACTGCTACTCTCATTCTGCTCACACTCCCTCACACTCATACTCATTCATTCTCACCCACATACTCGCTTTTGTGCAATCACTCTCTCTCTAACTCACTTATTCTCGCTCACCGACTCGCCCATACTCACTGACTTTTAGGGGTGCATATATTAAAAACAAAAATAGCGCCGGTACTGAAAGAGAGCATTGCAAACTCAAATATATTAAGATCTGGCACTGCTGTTCCCTTTACCATCCCTGAAACACAACCAGCCTAGCAGCACACATATTCATTTGCACGATGTTGTACACATGATGTCAACCATGGGTTTTGTATTTGTAGGTAACTTTCTAGTACAAATACTATGCCTAGACAAACCTTAAAACTTTTCTCCATTGCATATGTGTTGTACAGTGCAGCACACTTGCAAAAAGTTGAAGGAAATTAAAATATTTTTCAAACTTAACGCCTTCTCCAAGTGCGCATGCTTGGGAAAGTTGGAAACTTTCTCAAGCATGCGCACTGTAAGTTCCCAAGCGGGACCCAGGGGTACTTGTTTGCTGCCACAGCCCGGGTTTAGAAAGGCGACAGGGCGAGCAGCAAATATGCCTACGTAGCCAATCCTGGCGCTGCATGCAGTGCCAGGATTGGCTGGTCCACCGGCGCAGCATCCCATTGGATGCCGCGCTTGGGGGTGAAGTCTGTCGCTGGCTCCCGTACAGTGTTTGTCTAGCTGTTGCCCTGATTGGGACCCATCGAAATCTTCTGGGGCGCGGGGGAGCACTTAATGGATTACAGCGAATTTCATGAGACCGAAAAAAGGAACCCGGAAAGTGTCATATGGCTCATAAATTCAGAAGGCGAATTCAAACATTCACCAAAGCAACACATCTCTGTCATGCCAACTCCGGTGAGTCGAGGGAAATTGTGGCTGCAGAGAAGGTACGGGTTACCCTACTGCCAGCAAACAAGAGCGGCAAGTTTGATTTTTTTTTCAGGACTCTTTTCGCTAAATGCAAATATCGATTGCAGGGCCGAGAGACACAGAACGGGTACGTTTCTGTGGGTCTCTGAATCAGTGTTAGGTTCCAGAAAGTAAAAGTGTGCACAGTGTGTAGTGGGGATGCTCAGTGATACGTTACATCACCTGCACTGACAACCATTGTGCATACTCGGGTCCCAGCGCTGCAGTTTGGGAACCACACGAGGCGGGAAGCTATAACACAGACCAAGCTGCCTGTCTTTATTTTATTTGTGTTCTTTTATTTGAAATGTGTGAAATAAGAAACGCGCCCAGAGCCCCATTAATCAACGTTCCTTTTCCATAAACATGAAAGGGAGAGGAGACCGTCGCCAGGCAACAACCCTCAAACCATCAGTTGTAGGAGAGACATGCGAGGGTCCCCTGTTCTATCACCACTAGGACCCCCAGCAGCATTCCCTCATGTGGACTGCACTGATGATGTCAACGGCTGTCGCCGTGGCAACAGGCGCTGTGATGTCATTGCTACATGTGGAGGACGGAGGCCCTTCCAGGAAGGGTGCATTCTAGAGCACTGGATGAGGGGCACAGGAGTTTAGCGACGCTGGTTTAGATGAGACAGCCACAAAGTCACGGTGACACTTTTGATGCACCGCCCAGACCGCACCAACATTATTCACAATCATGCCACGTTAAAAACCATGCTTTACAAACTACGCACCACAGACATGGCAGCCTCTTACTCGAGCACCTGGGTGCACTTCGGCGCCTTGTCTGGTGCATGAGGCGCTAGAGACATACTACACTAATTAGTACTACCTGCCCATGTTCCAGTGCCGTGTCCAGCAGTGAGGATGGGTGGTGGAGGAAAAGAGGATTGATAGTCGGCTGACCCCTGACAATTAGGCACTAGCTAGGGGCGCAGGGAGTCATTTTTTAGCAGCTAACTATGAGTATCAGAAAGGGAACAAAGGGAGAACAAGACAGAAAGGTACAGCGAGAAAGTGGAAGCGAAAAAGCAAGAAAACAAGCAGAGGCGCTTTGAACGAAGAAATGAGAGTAAGGTAAGGTAATGGAGGAAGTGTGAAAGGAAAGTACGGTGAAAGGATGAATGGAAAGATGGAAAATGAAGTGGGAAGGAATAGAGTGCTGAATGAATGAGAGGATAACAAGATCGAAGTGAGAAAGAAGAGTTAAATTCAAAGGCACAGCGTGAGCGAGAATGCCGTTGCGAACCCTAGAACTCTCTTTCACTATCACTCCTTTTATCACTCACTGGGTTGTTTCTGAACTTTTCTTTTAATACATCTCAACCTTATTTTAACTTCTGTCATTCTTTTTTCATGTGTGCTCGCTCGCTACGGTGCTGTGTGCAAATCACTTCGCGCCCCACCACTTTGACATTTGTCACCCACCGCCCCTGCCCTAGGGGTAGCATTACTTTCATACGAAAGACTTGGCACCTCGGCTGAGACCCGAGGAGTTGCGCCAATGACCAGTTACTGCCACCCAGTGGTCGAAGTGGGGGAAAAAAGTAGGGGAACTGTGGGTGAAGAATCAGGGGGCGGGAATAACCGAAGATTGAATCAATGGGTCGAGTCAGGGGTGTGGCTAGAAATAGCAAAACATACCAATTTTTAGTACGTTTAGCATTTCACTGATTAGTTACAGCTTATAACGTTATTTAATTAAAACAATGGATAAACATGTTTATTTACGGTTTAATTCAGGAAAAAGCAAACACTCATAGGGACTACAGGTTTTAGTAAAGCGTGTGAAATATAAGCAGGGACATGTTACCTTAATGCGTTTACTCTCATTGTTCAGAAATCCATGATTATTTTTTGTCTCAAACATTGAGGTCATGAATACAGGGCTCTTCCTGTACACATGTGTTAAGCAGGGCTCAGAAGAGAAAGGGACTCTTCAGGAGAATCTAGACTCACAAAAACCCACAAAGACTCCTTTATATTCATGTCAGCAAGCTAGCTACTCAATCATAATATAGCAAAAAGAACAACTGGTGGACAGAATGCAGAACAATATCATACATTCCCCCAGTACAGAGATCTGGGCCTAAATCCATTGTTTCTTTGCTCACCATGCCATTCCAGTTTGGACTCAGCCATATGCAAATCAGTCTTGATCCTGGACCCAATGGGAGAAGTCCAGCCCGAACTGCCAGGCCAGGTCCTCCCTGGACTGGAAACAAGCATCCTAGGACCGGTTTTGTGCTTTCAGCCCTCATCAGCCAGGATAACTTGATTCCAGTGGCATGGAGAGCACAGGACTCATGCCTGAGCATACCTGTCTCACTCGGGGTGACAAACGCAAAAAGAACAATTGATGGACAGAATGCAGAACAATGTTATACATTCACCCCAGTTCAGAGATCTGAGCTTAAATCCATCGTTTTTTGCTCACCATGCCATTCCAGTTTGGACCCAGCCATATGCAAATCAGTCTAGATTCTGCGCCCAATGGGAACAGTCCAGCCCGAACTGCCAGGCCATATGCATTCAAGTGTCCTTTTATTCGGGAAGTGAAAACAAAGCAGTACCCACTGAACTATGCACATAACATATTGCTCTTTGATATGCATGGTATATCTTCTTTGCAGCAGGCATATTACCCCTCTGCACTACCTTGGATGAGTAAAACAGCCACTAGACAAAACATGCTCCCATCTCTCTCCAGCAGGTACATTGATCACCAAAGTTATATTGGCACTGGTATTGTTGACCGAAACCTGCTGAATATACAAAGAACTTTGCAGAGTTTTTAAATCTCCTGCACTTGTACAAAACTCGTCCCCCCAAACTAAACTGGCCCCTACCCTTCAAGTCGCCCTGGGAAACGCCTGCTCCTGCCCTTTCACTGCTCCTGTCCAGTCAGTACTCCTGCTCATGCTCGATCAACACTCCTGCTTCATCAATTCCCCTGCCCGCTCCCTTCTCCTGGCCCATCACTTCTCCTACCCGTCACTTCTCCTGCCCTGTTCACTGCTCCTGCCCTGTTCCCTGCTCCTGCCCTGTTCACCGCTCCTGCCCTGTTCACCGCTCCTGCCCTGTTCCCCGCTCCTGCCCCTTTCACCGCTCCTGTCTGTTCACCGCTCCTGTCTGTTCACCGCTCCTACCCGGTCACTGCTCCTGCCTAATCACCACTCCTGCCCCGTCACCTCTCCTGCCCCATCACCTCTCCTGCCCCGTCATGTCACCTGCCCGTCACTTCCCCTGTCCCAGTCACTTCTCCTGTCCCAGTCACTTCTCCTGTCCCATCACTTCTGCTGTCCCATCACTTCTCTTTCTCCTGTCTCGTCACTTTTCCTTTCCCGTCACTTCTCCTATCCCGTCACTTTTCCTGCACCGTCCCTTCTGCCCCATTCACTGCTCCTGCCTCATTCACTGCTCCTGCCTCATTCACTGCTCCTGCCCCGTTCACTGCTCCTGCCCCGTTCACTGCTCCTGCCCGGTTACCACTCCTGCTCATGTCTAATCACTGCTCCTGCCCCATTACTTCTACTGCTTCGTCACTTCTCCTGCCCGTCACCTCCCCTGCCCCGTCACCTCTCCTGCCCCGTCACCTCTCCTGCCCCGTCACCTCTCCTGCCACGTCACTTCTGCGTCACTTCTCCTGTCCGGTAGCTTCTCCTGCCCAGTAGCCTCTCCTGCTCAGTCACCCCTCCTTTCCTGTTGCCTCTCCTGTCTCGTCACTGCTCCTGACCCGTCACTTTTCCTGCCTCGTCTCATTTCCTACCCCATCACTTTTCCTGCCCCATCACCGCTCCTGCCCGTTCACTGCTCCTGCCCGTTCACTGCTCCTGTCCGGTCAGCACCTGTCCCATCATGTCACCACTTGTGCCCTAGTACCTCTCCTTTCCTGCCGCTCCTGTCAGCTCTTCTGTCCGGTCACTGCTCCTTCCCAAAGCACTCTGTGTACAACATTAACAAATTACACAAGATGTCAAGTTCCCCACGTACTCTGTCTGGGGAAAGCTCCTCTGTAATCACTAACTCCGGTCTCACTGGCACTGATATGCTAAAGGCAAAGGGCGAGCTCATTGTCATTCGAAAGGGGGTAATCAGCCTCAATCGGAATGACAATGGGCCTGCCCTCTATCTTTGCGAGCTCAGGGGGGGTGGGGGCTGCTGCAGCCTCTGGAGTTCACAGAGAAGTGTGAGCAGCCCCTGGAATCTAATGAAAAATAGTGATCGTCTTTAAGTCGGACTATTCTTGCCGTTCCGGGATGTTTTTTTGAAAGTAAGAAGTAGGGGAATGGACTGAAATAATTTTTTGAAGTAGGGGCACGCCGTGCCCTTCCATCCCGCCCACTTCTACCACTGCTGCCACCCATTATAAAGCAAGGAGCAGAGTTTACAACTCCCTTGTGTGGGGGCGGTTGGGGTGGGGGTGACTTAGTAGCATGTTAGGGTACATGCTCGTGGTTGGGCGTTTCCACGGGTTCTGCATGGGCTGTAAATTTCCGGTTACACTTTGAAAATATCCGGCTGCACTACTACCAATTTCACCTCTCAACCTCCAAACCCCCTCTCTCTCACACATGAACACACACACATTTTCTCAAAGACATTTTGCACTTTTTCTCAAGTTGTCTATCACACACATTCTCACGCACACGTTCTCTCAAACACACGCACCCAAGTTCTCTCACCACATATTTCTCTCACACATTTCTCACACATGCTTTCAGATGGGTTCCCTTCTCTCACAGACTCTGAGTAACACTCTCTCTCGGACTCGCCTCCCTCATGCACACTCTCAGTCTGCCCTGTCTGTGAGTTGCATCCCTTGTGACCTTGGACATATTGAACAGGTGCAGCACAGGGGCTGCTTCAATTAACATCGTAATTCATATTACAGTTGCACTTAGGACATATTAGGATTGTTATGACAGAATAAACCTCAGCTGGTGGTAAAAGTGCAGAATATGGTTCAGGGTATAGAAAATGTACTTCTGTCTAACACAGTAGTTGACACAAGGCGGCTAGTATGATATAACAAGCATTTGCAAAGCAATAGGTCTCACATTTGCAAGAGTTTGAACTATTGCTGTTATAAATGACAATGTCTCTTATTTATGAGTTGGTTTTGAACACATAAAAACCATGCATTGTCATTTTCAATGCCAGGAGCCTAAACTCACGCAAATGTGAGACCTATTGCATTGCAAATGCTTGTTTTTTTTGCAGTTTATAACTCAAAATCCTAACTTCGAACCGTGAGCTAGTAACTGAAATCTAAGAGCTGCATGCAAACTGCCAAGGTGTTGATGAGAGTATTATGAATTTTTACCATCTTTCATTATCCTAATGTTGGAAAAATGGTTCATTTGGATAGAGATCAGTTCTGATTATTTAAGAGAGCCCACAGCCAGGTTGTTGCATTTTTTTTTTTTTTTAATTTTTTGAAACCTTTATTGTGCAACAGAAGGATACAGTTACGGGCCTACAACCATGCAGGCCAGCCTCGAAAGCAATTGGGAGCACAAAAAATAAGGATAGGTCGGCCCAGCAGTCCTAAAGACAAAAAGCAGCAAGTGTCCAAAACACGACATATGAAGGAGGGACTGCCAGGTAAAGAAGAAATTAGGTTAATTTTTAAAGTTTTTTAAATACGAAGGATCAGACGCGTACAATCCACCGAAAGTACATCCCAGGCAATGAACCCAGCAAGTTGGCTACAGAACGAAGGAGGACAATTAACAAGCAGCATACAATAATACTAATCAGGATGGTAGCACAGTCCAACAGAACATACTGGCCATTGCTCTCCCCACGAATGTAAAATCTAACGCCACAAAGGCACAGGATCGTCAGCGGAAAGAAAAGGCAGCTCTACACCCAAGAATCCTACTGACCCAAAAGGAAGAAAAATGAAAGCATAACAGAAAGAAGAAGAGAAAGAAGGCCCATAGAAACTGAAACGAAACAAAATCCCCACCCCTCACCCCCCACCCTGCACGCATGCGGAGGCTACGGCCAACCCCCCCCCTAGCAGTGTGCCTGTCGCCCATAAGAACCCGAAATTTAGAACAAGAGAAGAGAAGAAGAAAGAAAAAGCAATAACACAGTTCACATAAGACCGGAGGAGGGCCATACGGTTATACCCAAAACTGTCAGCACGTATTACTCTGGCCGCCCTTACCCCAACCCCGCTACCAATACAATACCAATGTGCAATATCCCCAGCAGTCCATCAGCATCTCAGCAGTACAAGGAGAACAGTCCTGACTTGGGAGGGGGCACCCTCAACCTTGCCCCCTACGGTACCGTGTAGCGACACAGCCCAACTGTACAATAGACATCCCGGAAGAAGTGAATGAACAAGGAGACCACATCAGAATGGGAAGACGGCCACCAAAGTCCATCCAACACATAGCCAGGTGGTCAGCAGTGGTAGCAGAAAAAGCATCACACGGCCATGGTCCACAAAAATCAGCTAGTCCAAACAGTAGCAACCGCTCCAGGAGAAGGGAACGAGTCCCGCCAGTGTTCCTCGAAGAAGCCGCCAGATATGGTGTCCAGTGACATCTCCCCAGCCATAGCATAGCTCCAGGAACTTTGGACCTCCGTAAAGGTGTTCTTGCCGGCATCTCAGCAGTGTTGGGGTCCCGCAACCCCAACTTTTCAATGGCGACCGGGGCGGAGGAACAACAGGAACCAGATGCAGGGTGTGGCGCAGTGTCCCGCTCTCGAAGGCATCCGCGGTCAGGCAAGGGGACTGCAGACAGCATCGCATCCAGCCGATCTCCCATTCCACAGGCAGCAGTACACAGGGCAGCCTTCAAGGTGCTTAGGGCGCCCAAAATGTCGCCAATCAACAGTGGCGCCTCAGGGAGAGAGGACACAGCATTATTCTGTGCACGGAGCAAATCGATATTGAGCTGTCCCAATAGTCGGCCGCAATCACCCTTTGCAAGCCCTCGATCACCCTGCCAATGCTCAGCATGGCGAAACCAGACGGGGGGTATAGGGGCAGCACTTTCCATCACCCCACAGCGTCGAAGCGGCGAGGGCAGACGCCCGCGTTTGCAGTAGCAGCCCAGGGTCCACAATTGCAGGAGCTGAAGGCAGGCGGGAAGATGGCGCCCACCTCGGCGCTCGGGGAAACAATGTATCAGCGGAGCCGCCCCCGGGCCGGAGAGACGAAACAATGTTGCCCCTTCAGCGGCGGTGCCCAAAGCCTAGGAGTCGGTAAAAGCGGGATGCGGATTGTGCCATGCAGCTGCCACGTTACGCCAGCCGACTTCGTCCTGCCTGTAATGGCCGCCGTCGTTCCGTGCAGGGCCGGCCGCCCTCGAAGAACAAAGACCCGGACCCAGCCGTGAGGCGTCAGGAGGAGGTGAGGGCGTTTCGGCACTTCCACTGCCGGGATCTAGCAAAGAGGCACATCGGCATGACCAGGTTCACCTCCCGGCTCCGCTGACGCCACGCAGTGGGATGACAGGCAACAGGATGAAGCGGAAAACGGGAGAATGGCAAAAGGGTCAGCGGAGCCGAGGAGTCAGGCGGCCATCATGGTTGCGAGCTAGGCTCCTCCCCCGGTTGTTGCATTTTAAATTCTGAGTGTGTGCTTCTCCAGACCAAGCACTCTTAAACTATGATTGATTGTCTCTGTTTATTATGTGTGAGGTAAAGTGCTCTGAAACCCTACACTGGTATAAGAGGTGCTGTAAACCTAATGGACTGCATCTGAGAGAGAGTGGTTACAGAGGCTTGAGGGCACCGTTGAAGGGTGGTAGTGAGGGAGTCCAAGGCAGAGGGGGTCAAACAATGATTGCACTGGGCGCCCACAGCGCTAAAGCCGGCCCTGGCTTCACACTGTGGAGCTGCTAGGTGCAGACGTTTATCTCATGAATATGTGTCAGTTCTGTTGGAATGTTAGGGGAGGAGGTGCGTGAAGGACGTGCGTGCTCCCTGTTTGCCCCTGTCTGTATAACATAAACTCAACTTTAAGGAGTTATTCTTGTGGACTCCTCACTACACACACATCTTAATGCAAAGCCTTTTGCTGTTACATGCCATGTAAAGTTGCAGCAATTCCACTTTCCCATATACTTTGCAGAGTTGCATTGAGATTCGCGCAGAATGGTGCGCGCACTCACATCTTGGCGCAATGTGGCACCAGATGACAAAGAAACCTGGACCCAGATTGTTGGGTGTTCATTGCACTAAGGAATGCGTAATTAGCCCCTTTTGTATGAAACGCAATAAACATGAATAAGGGTAGCCAAATCAGTAGCTCAAATTATGTTTTAGTGCTAGTCACAGTTGAAAATCATGCTTAAACATGTCCTGCCCTTCGATGTTACTTCCGGTCTTCCAGAATGTTATACATGTCCTGGGCTCCAGAACCCTGGGTTGCATCCTTGCATCGGCAGCATTAAGTGACTCGTTTGGAGAGGGCACCTTTCATTGGGGTGGGTAAATATGATATCATGCACAGGCAGGGCGCTGCTATTCTTAAACAAGGCGTGAGACCCATTTTGGATTTGTTCGCGTTCGAGTCGCGTCTCCTACTCTTACAGTCCGGTCTGAGCTGCCCATGACAGGCCTAAACAGGGCCGGCGCTAGGCATGGGCAGTGTGGGCAGCGGCCCAGGGCCTCGCCTAAACGTGATAAAACAGCATAATTGCTATCAAACATTTACCGAGATATCTCACTGTCTTCTAGCTCGTTGCAGGTGATTGATGGCTCTGTTTCTGTGGAAAAGTGTTTTCCTTCCAGACCGCCCCCTTACTTTGATTGCAGGTTCCAGGCAAAGGTGAGTAATCTGACCGAAAGTGAGCAGAAAGGATGGCTCTTAATGTAATACATGCTCCAATGAGATAAAGTACCCTTTTAAACTAGTGTATCATTGTCCTGAACAGATGGTTGAAATGTGATGGAGCTAAAGAGGCCTTTTCCTGGGTGTTGCTTGTCTTCTTCTGTGTTTAAGAATAATGTCAGAGATAAAATACTCACTGCCACTGCAAACATGATGTGTTCATTATCAAATACTAACAATCATTCTGGTAACATTATCCCCCGAATCTGACTATCCTTCATGAAGAGGCGGCCGAAGGGCGAGAGCTTCGGCACTGAGGAAGAAGGGGCCAGATGTGCTGTTCCTAAGAGCAGTGAGTAGGAATGTGACTTACCTCATGATTGAGGTAGGTCGCAAACTGCAACTCACAATGATTAGAGGCCATCACAGGGATGGTGGCCTGTTGTGGACAGGAGAGCACCATCCCTGCGATTGTTTTTTTAATACAGCAATATATTATTAATGCAGCCTGTATTCTTTAAAGGAGACAGAACTGTCTTTAAAAAGAGCAGTTCTCTGTTCTTTTATTTACTTGTGATATGGCCGTGATCCCCTGGACTACTGCCTACTCTTTAACAAACTTCTTTTCAACATTTCTGACTCTGAAAATGCACTTAGTGCATGAAAAAAGGTGCTTAAAAAAGCAGCCTGTGCATGTGTTGTAATCTTACTAATTCTCATGTAAAGTGCTATGATGCCCTTGGGCCAAGTTTGGGCTTTATACAACTGCACAAAAAATAACAATAATGAAGTTTACGTCCTCACCCCCATGGTTAACACACACTCTTCCAGCCCTACATCCACAGCTGCCTGTGTAATGTACAGTGCGTCGATATGTAGCCTATTAACGCATACTTTAATTCATCCTTTGTTGAGTGACGCAAAGACTTAAGATCCTTGAAAGTCTAGCTTTGTGTTGACCCACCTGCCCAAAAAGTCCCTCTGTTTAGAGTTTCTTTACTGAATGTTACGGCTGGATCAAGATAGGACATCAAGAAAAACAATGATTTATGGCCATTTGGGTGCGCCCAGCAAATCTGGAAAGGTGCAAAATGGACTGTATTCACACAACTTCTGTTGTGTAGATACACATGAGGTCTGGTGCTAAAGATATCCCGTGGGCATACCTAGGGAGCAGATTCCATGCACTTATCACTGCTGTCTTAATGACCTCAACATGCTGCTAACCAACCTTCTGATTGGGCTGGGCTCGACTATTCACAAAAATAGCAAAACCCATTCATTTATTAGAATGATCAAATAATATGCAAGCAATCACCTCAGTAAATTTGCATTCTACATATTCCAGGGCATCCCTCATCATGGACAGATGTTGTGACATCTGCGCCAGTTGAACATGTTGTTACACCCAGGTAGGCCCACTTCAGGAAGGGCTCATGATTATCTTAAGTGTAGAGGAGTAAGGGGGTGTAGTGGTGAGCTTCTGAGGACTCCCTGATGCCACCTTGCAGCACTGCCCTAAGTCAAAGTGAAGGGGAAGGATGCATTACATTTATCCAATATAAAGCATTCCTGTCCTTTCCCCCAGTGCTGGTCTCTTTTCAGCAGCCTAAAGCCAAAGCAGGAAGGACCACATTCCTGTACAACAACAATCCTAGCAGGCTTTATCCTCTTTGTATGTGTACTTGCAGAATGCAAGAGGGAGAATGCTGTACTGTTCCTATGTAGAATAGGGGAAGGTTTAGCTGGCATGACCAAAGGTGTTAAAGTGGCACCTTGGGTCATCCATTATGTTGGATGTATTTGCCTCACACACCCCGAAGGATGTCATGCTTCATCATCGGCGTATGCTCCTCGTCGGGGAGGCGGTGCAATCCCCGACGGGCTCACCTCAAGAGGGGCTCTTTGGCGGAGATCTTTTATCCAACAGCCTTATGGTGAAGTGGGGGTGTGTGGGCAGGATGGTGTATGATGATAGGATGATTGCTAAAATGTAGCTGGGGGTACCGGAAATCACTTTATTCTGGGGGTCCCCTGGCTACAATTAAAACGTGGAGCTAGCTTACTAGGTGTCAACACAATTAGGTTGAGTGACGCTAGTAAAGACTAGAGGTCATAAGTGGTCGACATGTTTCTCGCAGTGGGTCAAGTTACCCGCGATTCTTCAGGACCTTATAACAAGTGAAAAAAGTGTAAAAAGAAGGGGGAACATGCTCATGTCATGTATGTGGTGTGTGTTACCTCTGTGGGGTATCCTATGCCAATAGGATACCCCACGGGCTCGGGCTCGGCGGGGACGGGTAGGTCACGCAGCATGGATACAGGCATGCTGAGCCTCACCTAATGGGCTCGCCCCTGATATCTATTCCCGCCGACCCTCATGTGGCATGTAGTCCCCGACCTATTGGCATAGGATACTCCACAGAGGTAACACACACCACATACATGACATGAGCGTGTTCCCCCTTCTTTTTACACTTTTTTCACTTGTTAAAAGGTCCTGAAGAATCGCGGGTAACTTGACCCACTGCGAGAAACATGTCGACCACTTATGACCTCTAGTCTTTACTAGCGTCACTCAACCTAATTGTGTTGACACCTAGTAAGCTAGCTCCACGTTTTAATTGTAGCCAGGGGACCCCCAGAATAAAGTGAATTCCGGTACCCCCAGCTACATTTTAGCAATCATCCTATCATCATACACCATCCTGCCCACACACCCCCACTTCACCATAAGGCTGTTGGATAAAAGATCTCCGCCAAAGAGCCCCGACGAGGAGCATACGCCGATGATGAAGCATGACATCCTTCGGGGTGTGTGAGGCAAATACATCCAACATAATGGATGCCCCAAGGTGCCACTTTAACAACTTTGGTCATGCCAGCTAAACCTTCCCCTATTCTACATAGGAACAGTACAGCATTCTCCCTCTTGCACTCCTTGTACTAGATACGGACACAAGCTGTTACTGGACCTTCCACCACCCTGAGTGGTAATTGGTGTCCGTTGATCAAGAGATCAATCTTCCTCCCTCTTTCTTGATAAATACTTGCAGAATGCAGCACACATGAAAAGACGAAAAAAGTAGTCGTGCCATGCAAAGCTCCAGGAAACAGTGAAAAATCTCCGCGAGCACACAGAAATTTCACGAACACGCAAAATTGCTAGTTCGCAATGATTTTTTCTTGTTTGCGAATGTTGTTTGCGCGCTCAGGGGAAATATCTTGCAAACACACATTTTGAGAACGGGAACAAGCAAAGAATTCCGCAAAGCCACAGAACGCAGAATTTTGGGCAATTTCATGTTCTACGTGGAACGTAAAATTACCCAAATTCTGCAAATTCAGCTGGCGGAACAGAATTTACCGCCCAGGCCAGGAAAAAGGTAGAAGAAATGAATTTATTTCTCCTTGTTTTGCCTCCTCTAGGGAGGCATAGGCAGTTGGCACATACTTACACACTGCTCACCCTGCACACTTACACACTGCTGGCCCTGGACACCCACATACTGCTCACCCTGCATACTCACACACCCTGCACACTCACACAATGCTGGCCCTGGAAACCCACATACTGATCATCCTATATAGTCACATACTGATCACCCTGCATAGTCACATACTGATCACCCTGCATACTCAAACACTGCTCACCCTACATACTCACACTCTGCTCACCTGACCTGAATTGGTCTGTGCCGGTCGCTCCACCCGCCGCGTGGCCCACCTGCATGTGCCCAGTCCCCGTTTGCCGCCGCCACTGCCGCAACTGCCAGTAACTGTTTCTACCTTATTTGTATTGTGCCAGCATTCTGTATTTTCTCCCGCTGTTGTGCCCTGATCACCACTGTTGTGCCCCTGACTGTTTGTCTGCTATCACCATTTTTTCCCGCTGTTGTGCCCCTGTTTGTCACTGTTGTGCCCCTGATTGTATTTTCTGCTCTCACCGTTCTCCCGCTGCTCCACCCCGCTCCCCGCTCCCTGCCGCTGCTCCCCCGCGGCCCCACACTCGTATCCTTCAGCCTCACACTTCGCATCGCTCCCCTCCCCACTCGCCACCCCGCTCCCGCCTCCCAGCTGCTCCTCCCTCGCTCCACCCCCCAATCTCCATTTATGGCAGAGTCCGCACGTACGCGCTGCGTTGACGCGCAGCGGGTGCGCCAAAGGCAAGCCCGTCTGCGCCAGTCTGCGCCTGGCCCACGCCCAGTGCCAGGACCCCTGGCCCCTGCAGACACCAGCCCACCCGCCGGACCTACGACGCAGCCACCCTCAACGCACTCAACACCGGCCAGATCCCCGGCTGCCACCGAGCCACCCCAGGACGCACCCACTGACCCTTCACCTGCCAATCCTGCAAGTTCTCCTGCATCTGGACCTGCACCGCACCCGCCAAGCCGAGCACCAGCAGAAACCACCTGAAGTCCATCCTGCTCAACACCCGCTCCGTCCACAGACACGCCGTCGAACTCTGGAACCTCTTCGACTCCACATCTCCAGACGTCGCCTTCCTCACGGAAACCTGGATGAACGCCTCCTCAGCGCCCGACATCGCCATCGCCATCCTGGACGGATACAAGATCACCCAGAGGGACCGCGTCAGCCAGACTGGAAGAGGCATCACCATCGTCCACAAGAACACCATCCGCATCACGACCAACACCGACGACACCCCACAACCGCCGAACACCTGCACTTCCAGATACACACCGACCCCAAGACCACCCTCAGAGGCACCCTCATCTACAGACCCCTGGGCCCACGTACACAATTCAGCAAAGACATCGCCGACTTCATCAGTCCGTACGCCCTCCCCTCCACTGACTACATCCCCCTAGGGGACCTCAACTTCCACCTGGAGAACAACAACGACCGCAACACCACCACCCTGCTGGACAACCTCGCCAACCTCGGACTCAAGCAACTGTTGACCACCCCCACCCACTACGCCGGCAACACGCTTGACCCCGTCTTCTCCTCCAGCAAGGACATCTCCTTCAGCCGCGCCACCGAACTCCACTAGACAGACCACAGCTGCGTCCACATCAGCTTCAGAAGGACCATGCTCCACCACCACCCGCAACAGGTTCCCCGCAGAAGCTGGAACAAGATCACCATCGACCAGCTCGCCACATCCCTGAGCCAGAACCCTCCTGCCAGCTCAGCGAACCCCAACCAAGCTGCCAACAACCTCACAAGGTGGATCAGCAACTGCGCAGATGACCTAGCTCCACTGAAGACCCCCCCATCAGACCCGGCAACAAGAAAGCATCCTGGTTCACCGACGAACTCAAGAGCTCTAAGAAGACCTGCCGAGCCCTCGAGAAAGCCTGGCGCAGAGACCCGACAACAGGCAACGTGACCACCCTCAAACACGCCACCCGAAAACACAACCAGCTGATCCACGCCACCAAAAAAAACGCATTCAAGGAACAACTAGACAACAACGCCCACAACAGCAAGGAATTATTTAACATCGTCAAAGAGCTCTCGAACCCTAGCACCGGAAACAACGACATCACCCCATTGCAAGACCTCTGCAACTCGCTCGCCTCGTTCTTCCACAGCAAGATCGCAGATATACACAACAGTTTCAGCACACAGCAGACACACCCTATGACCGCACCAACGCCCCCCACCACCACCCTCCGCGCCTGGACCCCGATCAACACCGAAGACACCATCCGCACGATGAACTCCATCCACTCCGGATCACTAACCGACCCCTGCCTTCACCACGTCTTCAACAAGGCCGACTCCATCATCGCACCCCATCTCCGGGACATCATCAACGCATCCTTCAACACCACCACCTTCCCAGAGAGCTGGAAGCACCCTGAACTCAGCGCCCTACTGAAAAAACCATCAGCGGACCCTACCGACCTCAAAAACTACCGCCCCTTCTCGCTCCTTCCTTTTCTTGCCAAAGTCATCGAGAAGACCGTTGACAGACAGCTGGCCGCCTTCCTCGAGACGAATGGATCCCTCGACCACTCGCAGTCCGTTTTCAGAGCCAACCACAGCACTGAGACCGCCCTCATCGCAGCCACCGACGATATCCGAGCCCTGCTCGACAACGGGGAAACAGCGGCACTCATCCTCCTAGACCTCTCCGCAGCATTCAACACGGTCTGCCACCGCACCCTAGTGCAGCGCCTCAGCAACATTGGAATCCAGGAGAAGGCACTGGAGTGGATCATCTCCTTCCTCGCCGGAAGAACCCAGAGAGCCCGCCTCCCCCCGTTCAGATCAGAGGCCACCGAAGTCATCTGCGGCGTACCACAAGGATCATCGCTAGCGCCGGGACACCCCTTCGGGGGTAGCTGCGCGCTCTACAAACTACGTAAAATAAATAAATAAATAAAAAATCGCTCAGCCCCACGTTGTTCAACATATACATGAGCCCTCTCGCGGCCATCGGACTCCAACGCAACCTCAACATCATTTCCTACGCCGACGACACCCAGCTGATCCTCTCCCTCACCAACGACCCCGCAACCGCCAGAACCAACCTACACAAAGGGATGAAAGACGTAGCTGAGTGGATGATGAACAGCCGCCTGAAACTGAACTCGGATAAGACGGAAGTCCTCATCCTGGGATCATCACCCTCCGCCTGGGACGACTCCTGGTGGCCCCCTGCCCTGGGCAGCGCACCCAAACCAACGGACCACGCACGCAACCTGGGCTTCATCCTGGACTACTCCCTCTCGATGACCAGACAAGTCAACGCCGTCTCCCCGTCATGCTTCAACATCCTACGCATGCTACGGAAGATCTTCCGGTAGATCCCCACCGAAACCAGGAAGACCTTCACCCAGGCGCTCGTCATCAGCGGACTGGACTACGGTAACTCCCTCTATGCCAGAACCACACCCAAACTTCAGAAAAGACTCCAGCGCATTCAGAATGCCTCAGCACGACTCATCCTGGACATCCCCCGGCACAGCCACATCTCTGAACACCTGAGAGACCTGCACTGGCTCCCCATCAGCAAGAAAATCACATTCCGACTCCTCACCCATGCACACAAAGCTCTCCACAACCAAGGCCCCAGATACCTCAATGACCGCCTGACCTTCTACACTCCCACCCGCCAGCTACGATCGACCAGCCACGCCCTCGCCGCCGTCCCCCGCATCAGAAGAGCCACAACGGGAGGAAGATCCTTCTCCTACCTGGCGGCCAAGACGTGGAACTCCCTCCCCATCCACCTCTGCCTGAACCAAGACCACCTCTCCTTCAGGAAGCAACTCAAGACCTGGCTGTTCGAGCAGTAGCGTACCCCCCCAAGTGCCTTGAGACCCTCCAGGTGAGTAGCGTGCTATACAAATGCTTTGATTGATTGATTGAATACTCACACACTGCTCACCCTGCACACTCACACACTGCTGGCCCTGGACACCCACATACTGATCACCCTGCATACTCACATACTGAAAACCCTGCATACTCACACACTGCTCACCTTGCATACTCACACACTGCTCACCCTGCACTCACACACTGCTCACCCTTCATACTCACACACTGCTCACCCTACATACTGCTCACCCTGCATACTCACACACCCTGCACACTCACACACTGCTTGCCCTGAACACCCACATACTGATCGCCCTGCATACTCACATACTGATAACCCTGCATACTCAAGCAAAGCTCACCCTGCATACTCACACTCTGCTCATCCTGCAAACTCACACACTGCTCCCCCTGAACACTCACACACTGCTGGCCCTAAACACCCACACACTGCTCACCCTGCATACTCACACACTGCTCACCCTGCACACTCACACACTGCTGGCACTGGACACCCACATACTGCTCACCCTGCATACTCGCACAGCCTGCACACTCACACAATGCTGGCCCTGGACACCCACATACTGATCATCCTGCATAGTCACATACGGATCACCCTGCATACTCAAACACTGCTCACCCTACATACTCACACTCTGCTCACCCTGCATACTCACACACTGCTCACCCTGCACACTCACACACTGCTGGCCCTGGACATCCACATACTGATCACCCTGTATACTCACACACCCTGCACACTCACACACTGCTGGCCCTGGACACCCCATACTTATCACCCTGCATACTCACATACTGATAACCCTGCATATTCAGACAAAGCTCACCCTGCATACTCACACTCTGCTCACCCTGCATACTCACACACTGCTCACCCTGCACACTCACACACTGCTGGCCCTAAACACCCACACACTGCTCACCCTGCATACTCACACACTGCTCGCCCTGCACACTCACACACTACTCGCCCTGCAAACTCACACACTGCTCACCCTGCATACTCACACACTGCTCACCCTGCACACTCACACACTGCTCGCCCTGCATACTCACACACTGCTCACCCTGCATACTCACACACTGCTCACCCTGCACACTCACACAATTCTGCTGGCCCTGGACCCCCATATACTGATCACCCTGCATACTCACATAATGATCACCCTGCATGTTCACACACTGCTCACCCTGCATACTCACACACTGCTCACCCTGCACACTTGCACACTGCTCACCCTGCATACTCGCATACTGCTCACCCTGTATACTCACACACTGTTCACCCTGCACACTCACACACTGGTCACCCTACACACAAACACTGCTCACCTTACCCACTCTCACAATGCTCACCCTGCATTTTGTATTCCCTGTCTACTCCCAATGGGTTCCCTCCCCTGAAGACGGTATGTTAATCTGAAAAAAACTACTTTGGAGGCCCCCCCTTCCGTTTCCTGTGAATATCCTGTGCCGTGCATTCTGTTCGTTGATGTGGACTAGTCATATGTGTGTGGGAAGCCGGAGCTCACCTATGGAGGGCGCGGAATAGGTGCCAGAGCCGCTCATCGCTCAGTCCTTCCGGGACCCCTTTAGCCGCCTGGTGCCGGGTTTAAATGGGCCAAGTAAGGAGAAGCGACAGGAGAGGCAGCAAAGCCTGTGAATGTGACTCGTGATGGTCTGATCTGCAAAGCCAAGGGAACTCAACCTCACACATACCCCCCGCCCCCAATGGCAACACTCCTCCACAGAAATCATTAACACCTGAGTACCAGGCATGGCAGGAGATCTGGGCAGAAGGGGGGGCAGCGAGAGAAAGTGAAGGAGGGAGAGAAAGTGAGGGACAGGAAACACAGAAGAGAGAGAAGAGAGCGTAACAGAGTGCGGCGAGAAGACGCCGGGCAGAGAACATGTGCAAAAGTTCTTAGATGAGAGAGTAAAGGGGACAGTGGAGGAGTGAGGGGACAGGAGATGGGGGGAATACAAGGGGGAGGTGTGTACAGGTCAAGACCCGGGGCCGGAGGGCTCTGCAGCCCACGTAGCAGGGCAGGGGTGGAGGGAGGGGGCACCGGGTGGCAGAGCCAGAACTGGAGGCAGCGAGAGGTTGATACTCCGGGATCAATAGCAGCCTGTGCTGCAGCGGCAGGATGTCTGCTCTGGAGGTGACGGGGAGCGCCTGCTCTTCCTGCCCGAGGTGGCGGGGCTCAGTCAGGTGGAGACTGGGCGACAGCCGTGCCGGCCAGTGAGCGCGGCTGCCGAGTCTGGGCGCCGGGAGACAACTTCAAGGACCCGGCTGCAGGAGCCCAGGGACGCACGGAGCGGTCCACAGGAACACTCCACAGGGACCAGGTGCAGAGGCATGAGCAACACATTGGAAAGGAGTGTAGTACAGGAGCAGATGGAACAGGGTGCAGATGAAGCTGGGAGCACGAGCGAGGAGAAGGATAAGTAGGGTGAGGAGCCCACTGCTGACTCCCTGGACAGGACACGGGGCAGTTAACCAGATGTAGGACACAGCATCACAAAATGGGTCACATACCCTATTTTTTCCGTGCGCAAAGCTAACTCGAACACGGAGAAGAGGTGCTGACAGGGAGAGCTGCGCCGTGAAATGGATTCACCCCCCCAAAAAAAATCTGGGGAGTGGTGCGAGCGTGCCACTTCCAGCATATGTCTTCAATTACCGCGGCCCTGACGGCCGCGATAATTGAATATATATGGCCTTTGGTGCGCGTAACAGACACCAATAGGCCATGGGCGGAGCTACGCGACCGCCCATGGCCTATTGCGTGTTCTGTTTTAAAAAGACACGCACCCGAAGGCCAATGAAAATGGACCTAGGAAATAACACGCACGTTCTAAGTGAAATTTCCAGGTCCATCTTCAAAACACCGAGAAAAGAACTGGAGCTGCGCGACCCTGCATGCGCAGTGTACGCTAGGCCTGAGACATAAAAATGCCTACTTTTCCCTGGGATGGTGCCGTGAATGTGCTTTGAAATTAGAGCTCTGAGAGGAGGACGACGACAGGAAGAGGCAGGAGGGTAGGCATGCAGCGACATGGGAGGTTGTGGGAGAGATGAATGCTGTGCCCATTTGTCAGGTAGAGAGAAAATAATGAATTAACAGGGATGGCAGTGGCATCACTTAGTCTCCATGCACCTGAATTCCAAAAAACAAACCTTACCTTCGGTAATGTAGCTGCCATTTTGTAAAGGGCTTCAATACCTTTGGGTCAGTCGAGTTTGTGCTCTCTAAAAATGCCACAAAAATGAATCTGACCTTGTGTAATGTAACTAGACCTCATTTAAAGTGCTCCAAAACCTTTGTATCACTCGAGTTGATATTATTTAAACATGTGTCAGAGAAAATGCAACAGGAGTTGCCCAAGCCGTGCCCTTAACTGAGCTGAACTTTCCTTTTCCTGAGCGTGTCTTGGACTCAACCGGGGTATAATTTGTGTGTAGAACATCAGAATGGGGGCTTGGTGAAGATGGTGGAGTACCCTCATTTTTCTTGCTGGAGGTATAGAAGCCAATAAATGTAAAAGACGAGGTTCTTGCTCAGCGGGAAGGTCAACCTCATGTTTAGCTCCTATTTCAATAAGATCCATCGATGGCTGCGGCTGTTGTCCACTTTCCAGAAATGAATGGGTACTACTTTGGGAAAGAGTCAAATTCCACTCAATGTCACTGCTCGTTGGTGTTAACATGATTACAGTGGTTGCTTCGCGAGAGACATGGGCTTGGGCTTAGGTTGGGGTAGTGCCATTTATTAAGGAGTTCTGCTCACAGCTTGCTCCCTGGAGGCCGGTGTGGCACTCACACATTTCCCAAAAAAGGTTCTGGCTGACATGCCAGTGGCAGAAAGTGTTCCCTCTCGTGCCCACTGACCATTTACTTGGCATCACCCTTCTTTGGGGCCATCTTGAAGCTGTCAGTTGGCAGTGGCACTTAGCTACACAAGTGGAAGAGACTGAAAGACTCATGTGACTGCACCGTAGCTGTTGTCTCTTGTGCAGCTAAAAGCAAACAAGCAGACGTGGCAGGATTTATCGACAAATTATATTTTGCAACTAAAAGCAAACAAGCAAGAAAAACATTTAGTGAAACTTGGCATTGTTGCATTTTAAATTCCAGACAACATAATTAATTTGGTAATTTAAGTTATCATTCTTATCCTAAATATTTAACAAAAGTGCATTCCAAAGTCAAACCACACCAACAGAACCTAATATTTAATTTCCAATCAGGATAACAGAAATCAGATGTAACTGATTACTTTGTGTGCGGTGCATGCATCTGAAGGAGACACCTGTGGCAGTCAGGGAGGTGTAGGGGAAAATGGAATAATCCCTAAGAAATGAATGCTGGTGTGTGTTCTGCACCTATGGCAGGCATGTTGTCCAGGAGAAAATGAAATAATCCTTAAAAAAATGTATGTTACTGTGTGCCTATGACATATAGGTGGTGAATGGATCGTAAAAAATGTTTTAAAAAATAAATATTTTTAAATTAGTAAATTAAAAGTAAAAAGTACAAAAATTGAAAGAACAAAGTAAGTAAAAAATAAAAATAAAAAAAATAAAATAAAATAACAATAATGAAATACTGTTGTTCTTTGGGACAATGAGAAACCCATTGTAAGCCAAGGGGGTGCAGGAGAAAACTGTTAAACAAATGTAATATAAAACTGTTAATAAATATATAAATATTACACAATGATCCTCAAGCAAAATATTAAACTGACATCAAGGAAAAGTACAAAAATTTACAAAAACAAAAAAAGACAGAGCCCTCTCCTATCAATCTCTCTTTGCAAACTGGGTCCAAATTGAGGAAGAATGTTGGGCCAAAAACAATGGGCTGGGATGCAAGTCTGGGCAATTGTCAGTGGTAAAGATTAATTGTAGCATTTTATCCATCACTTTGGTGTTGTTGCATTACACTTTAAGACGGCGTAACTCTATAGAAGAATAAGTAAAGAAGTACATAAGTCTTCTGGACAACAGAAAGCCTCTCAAAACCAACTGGAATTGGAATAATGATGGGAATGAGTGAGTTGTTTGGCAATTGAATGGCATGTGCGCCGCATCCCTGGAGGTGTTTACACGGGGGTAACCATGCCACATTTTTTACAGACTTCAAAGTCCAGGAGCCTCCACTTCACGCCACCTGAGGTGCATCAGTTTCTCCTTGCAGCCCCTATTTTACACCTTGCGGCACCCGCTCCGCAGGCGCTGCATCGCTGGAGGTATTTGAACGGGGGTAACCTTGCCGCATTTTCTACGGACTTCAAAGTCCAGGAGCCTCCACTTCACGCCACCTGAGGCGCATCAGATCCTCCTGCCAGGCTCTATTTTACACCTCGCAGCACCCGCTCCGCGGGCACCGCATTGCTGAAGGTGTTTACACGGGTACAACCTTGCCGCATTTTCGACGGACTTCAAAGTCCAGGAGCCTCTACTTCACGCCACCTGAGGCGCATCAGTTCCTCCTGCCAGCCCCTATTTTACACCGCACGGCACACGCTCCGCGGAACACTGCGCGGGCGCGTTCGAGACAGGGAGAGGTTGGGCTGCCCCCCCCCCCTAAGGCCCTCGATACCAACGGTTGACCTGCCTTTCCAGTAAGTGGATTTAAAGACGAATATCTGAGTCAACTTTAATTTTCCTTTTTATTATATTATTGCTAATTAAATTGAACCAAAATGGCAGCACGTGGGGGAGAGGGGGGAAAGCTGCTGGAATTTGGTATGTTGCAGGAACCCTTGACCAATTCATAATGAGGGCTACATCTGTGCTTGCCCATGAGATCGCTAACACAGAGCTACGTCTCTCTATGGACCCCGTGTTCTCAAAACGATCATCCCTGGGGGGTATTATGAATGTGTGCTAGCCAGAAAGATACTGTCAGTCTGCTCCCGCCATTGGCTCCCAGACTGAGAATATAAGTCTACAGCAAATGTTAGCATCCCCTCCCATTGATTGAGATCCTTTGAATTCCACATCACTGCCACGCAGCGCATTGCCAAACTTACCTAAGAGTATGGTTATGTGCGCGGCAGAAGTCCACAAAGAGCCCTTACAATCTATGGAACACATGCAGGGGGTTGCTTCTAAGAGAAAACAAGGAGGCACACGAGGGAAAGAAGTCCAAGATCTCCAAATCAAGTAAACAGAGAGAGCCACCAAATACAGACCACCCAACTACTGAAGTCTCACAGGAAACTCTGTCTGAAGTAAATGCCATGAATGTGGACGAAACTGTAACTGGACAGCGCAGACTGAGGAGTGTACTGGCTAAAAATAGGTGCTCTCATAACATCCTCTTTGGAGCCCATAATGAAAAGACTTTTATCAATTGAGAACAGGCTTGAGAAATCGGAAGGACTTATATTGTCCACTTTGGGAGGCATTGAAAACAAAATAGTGAGTGGTGGTCGCGCAAACGAGTCGGTGAGGGAGGGAGGAAGGGATCCCGCAGCCTGCCCCATCGTCACCAACTGTGGGTCCGGCTGTGCAACCAGTGGGCCCCAATAAGTTAAGGGGCGGAATAGTGAGTGGTGGAAACATAGTTCCCCTAGAGACACATGGGGCAATCCGTAGTAATGACAGGGATGGGAACAAGGCAAAGAATTTGTATCCCCACCTAGACCTTCCCCCAGATTATACACCTTATGTTGCTGTTTTGACTGGTGTTCCTGAATTGGAACACGGTAAAGTTGAATCCTATGACCAACTAAAAAATAGGACAACACACTGGCTGAATAATAACAGACCACTGCCCTGAGATGTACAGTGTAAGATTCTTTTTGTGAGGAGAGTGAGTTGGGTAGGATGCAGGACAAAAAATACAGCAGGAGACTGTATTTGTATTCATTTTAACGATCCTAACGCGGCAAACCACGTCTGCTGGGGCTTTCGGACACATCCACGATCCTCTATCGAGGCTTGGAATTTAAGCAATTTTTATACTCCACCAGATTATATGCCTAATTCTTGGCATTATGAGTGCCATAGGGATAGGATTGGTCAGCCAGGTAGGATGAGAGGTGGGGTAGATGGGGTGAGGAGCGAGTCTCTGTCAGCAGTACCATGGGGAGGAGACATACATGGTCGTCAGGTAACCTCTCCTCCCATGGAGGGGGCAGGGCCAGTACCCGCACTCCACTGGGGAAGACATTTTAGCGAAGTGGACTGACTACAACGAGAGCAACTAGGCCAAGAAAACTTGTTAAATGTGGCTTCTTCAAATTTAAAACCTCAGGTGGAGGAGCATTCAAGATGCGTAACAATAAAACGTGACCCAGCTTGCCTTTTGCAAAACAAGGCCACCTAGGATTGAGGTTTTTCAAAGCAGTGATAGGCCTATCACAGGCATTTGCCCCCTCTTAAATCCTCCAGGGAGTTCCTTTGAATTAGTATCCTAGAATATAGCAGGTCAGTCAGCTAAGTTCCGAAATCAGGAATGGTTAGAATTTATTAACAAATTCAAAATAATCTGTGTACAGGAAACCTGAGAGGTAGACCACACTAATTTCCACCTAGCTGGGTATAAATCGTTTGGGTCCCGGCAAGTAAGTCTATGGTCAGAAGAGTGAGGGGAGGTCTTCTAATATTCGTAGACTTGTGTCTAGAAGGGGTTTGGGTTGATTTAAAATGGAGCTCAGATTACACGATAGGCCTCAGGTTTAAAAATAGGGGCCTTAATATAATTTTGGTCAATTTCTATAATGCGGGAGGATCCAGAGCGAGAGAGCTTGACGAAAAATGTAGTTTGCTGATGGACCAGAAGCAGGGTACAATGGTACCCATGCTTTTAATAGCAGGGGATTTTAGTTTTCATCTGTGCCCAAATTTTTTACCCATCAAACAAGACTGGACCTCCTGCAGTTTGGAGGAGGGACCTCACTTCGAGCACATGCTGGAGGGCAGGGAGCTGAGTAGGGTGATGAAAGATCACATGCTTGAACATACGATGGATCTATTGGCCATTGAGCCTAATAAGTTGGTTAACCCATTGTGGGGGCAATGTTTTTTATATGCCTATGTATTCAATGTGGTCCAGCCTTATGTTCCATGTGCCTATCAGCTTGCATACCATCAAGACGAGCTCTTGCTCGTGACAAAATGATGCTTCATAAGGAAGTAACTCAGATAATGTTAATAGACATCGAGGACGAACATCCTGATTATGTTCACTATGAGGTAGATTCAGCTAAACGCTAAAAGGGTCGTCTGTCGTAATTGAGATGGCCGCGTTAGCGATTAGCTGAAACTACACATTGTCCTCCTTAACTTGGCTATATATGAAAACGCCATTTTTAATGTTGCGGCGGCCATCTTAGACCATGAGCGGCCTCGTGGCCGGCGTGCCCTTTAGTCCGTTGTCCGTACCACTGACCACTTCAGTCTGCCCAGCAACAGGCTATTTTTAGTACTGGTCAAGCTTGCACATGCGCAGTCCCAACTGACCAGTTAGCCTTCAGGAATGTGCGTCAAACTGACCAGCGGAGTTGTGCCCCCTCCAATGAGCTGGCTGTGTCCCAAAACATGACCATATATGTACATGAATGTGTTTTAAACTTGTGCCGCCTATCTTTTATTGCCCCAAAACTGTATATAAATCGGGGTCACACCGGTGTTCGGTGTGATACCTCTTGCATTAACGAAGGGTGCTGTTTGAGTGTACCACCACCCCATGGGGTCTTAATAAACTTGTTCTTTGACTTTTACAGTTTCCGTGCCAACAGTTCTTGAGTGTAAGTGGGTTATCTTCGGAGCATGTAGGCCTTGGGAACCCTGATTACTACAAATTGGCGACCACGACCAGGGACTCATCGGCGACTCGGATGCCCGAAGGAGAGGTCGTGACGAAGGCTTGGAAACTCGCCATGGACGCGCGCTGCCACTGAGTGACCCGAGTCTTGGCTCCCACGGTGTTTCTTCCTTTCCTTCCGATCTGACCTTCCAGATGGCGCCGGTCTCCGACTGAGTTTTCGAGTGTCTGCGTTGCTGGGACAGTGCCGTTTGGCTGATTTGATCACAAGACCTTGGCAGTTGGAATCTGGACATTTGTGAATTTGGGTAAGATTTGTGTTCGGTAAGGTAGTCTTCGGACGCTTACTGAAGTTCTATGATTTGTGATCGGTAAGGTAGTCCTCGGACGCTTGCCGAAGTCCTACGATCTACGTTTTGATTTGAGTTAGCTAACGTTTGTGACTTTGTGATCTTTGAACCTATATGTGTAGTGCACTTCACATAGGCAGGCATGTAGAGATGTTTCTCTAACTTTGTTTTTTCCTCTGAGCGGCACATTTGTGTGAAGTACTGTAAGTGCCATTTTGTACGGTGTCACGCTTTCGTGACACTTTTTGAACATGCCTGTTTTCAGCACACTCCGAGGGATGTGCTGTCTTGGAAATGGTACCACAATTAGGTTAGCGGAAGCACAGCCGGCTCCCCCAGAAGGAACACCAAATCGTGAGATGTACATAAAATTTGGCCTTCCCCCTATTATGTACAGCAAATTATGGCATAAGTATACAAAGTCCGATCCTGAATTGCAATGGCCTCTACATGGGTCGTTCGATTTACGAAAAGTACAGTTTGTGGAGCAATGTTTGTTTCAACGCAGGTCTAGACAAAACATGTTTGATTGTGTGCGAATGTGGGAGAAAGCGGTGCGTGAGCGAATGAAGCGTGAAGTTGCCTTGGCGGACAAAGAGCAGCGCAAGGCTGCTCGGGATAAGGCTTTACAGCTTGAGGAAAAGGAGGCTCAGGAGAAGAAAGAGAGGGAGGAATGGGAACGTAAATTGCAAACGACTGGTCAATTTCCTATTCGCCGACCGCTTTATCCTGTCCTTGAAAATGAAATTGATGATTTTTCATTGCTAGATCGGTCACCGCCTCCGTACGTTTCGCCAACGGCTCCAGTTGAAGATTCGGGAGATGATGGGCAGGATAAGTCGGAAAAGAAGGGTATATCCGCTCTCAGGTTCTCTACGGAGAGGTCTGCACATTTACGTAGTTGGGCTCGTAAAGTGAATAAGAAATGTGTTTCTCAGGATGAGGTGATTGCGGAGAGGAGTAGGTGGTCGGATCTTGAATTAATGTATTTTTTGTCTAATTTGGCGGATGAAGTTGTTACCGCGTATCGTGAACTTTCAGACACGTTAGAATCTAAATCTGTGTCAGTATATCGTGAGAATTTGGATAAAGGTTTATTTGATCTTTCAGATGTTGATGACCTTTTCAAGCAACTGATCCAGCTGCGGGATGAAACGACCAGATTGCGGGAGGAGCGAAAAAGGAGGCAAAAGGAGGCCGGCTCAGAGCCTGACGAGCAGATTAAACAGTGTTCTCTCCGGGGTTCAGATAAGAGTTCTGCATTGCATGTTATGCCTATGCGTGAAGCCGCACCTTTGTATGTCCCTCCTAAAGGGCAAGGTACAGATGAGGATAAATTGTCGAAGGATGCGTAGGGGTATTTTGTATACAATTTTGTGTACACGCCCTGGAATAGAGCAGATGTTATGGCATTGAAAAATTATCTACCTGACCTTCGGAAAAATCCGGCGGCATTTTATGAAGGGGTGGAAGGGGCTATTTCGTCTTGTGTGATGACTCTTGTTGATATAGATTTGTTTTTTGGGCTAATTCTACCACCTGATATGTGGAGGCAAATTCGTAAAAATAATGATGAAACGATATTGGGGGGGACATGGAAAGAAATAAATGCTGCCGATTTAGATAGGGAACCGGCATGTAAGCCTTGTCAGTTAATTCTAGATCTTCCGGCAGCTATCTTGAATAAATTAAAAACGCTTGTTCCCTCTAAAAAGATCGATTGGACTATGTTAACTTCGTGCAAACAGAAACCCAATGAAACGGTTTCAGATTTCTTTACACGCTTCGAGGAGGCATTCCATGATTACAGTGGTCAATCTTTAACAGACGATACGGGTCGGCATTTGTTTGTAGATAAGTACGTGGCTAATCTCCTTCCGGAGATTGCAAAATGATTGAAATCGAGTGAAAGTTCCTGGGCCACGGCCACCCCTGCATCTTTGTTAACTATGGCTCAGTATTATGAGCGGCAGGAATTGGAGGCTAAAGAAAGTGTTGAGAAAAAGGCGAAGGAATTGAAAACGAAGGTGATGTTGGCGCAGGTTCGGGGAACACAGGGCAGAGGGAATGATAGAGGTAGACGAGGTGGAGGGAATACGTCGTATGGTCGTACGGATATAGCGGAGGATCAGTGTGCTTACTGTAAGGAGTTTGGACATTGGGCTGATGATTGCCCGGTACTTCGTGAGCAGCGTAGTCAGCGTGGTCGAGGAGGTGGTAGGTCGAGAGGAGGTTATACGGGAGCGAGAGGTGGCGGAAATGATCGTGGGAGAGTTGAGGAGAGGGGCCGTGGCCAGGATGAGTGAAACACGTTTGATAGACTAAATCAATATCAGATTTCGGAGGGTGAGAATGTGGAGCACCAGGATTATGTGCATGCATAGGACTGCGTAGGATGGGGTAAGGAATCAATTGAAGTGCCGGTAGATCAGCAGGGTCCATATGTAACAGCGGGTATTCTGGGTTCTACTGATCAATTTCTAGTCGACACAGGAGCTACACGTAGCGCTTTGTCGAAAAACTTGGTTCCGAGGGCTCCCCTATCTGGTGAAATGATTACATGTGTAGGGTTCGATGGCACACCCTCCCCTAGCCCATTGTCAAAGCCCCTTGCACTATGTCTTGACAAATTTTTCAGTTTTGGTCAATTTTTGTTATCACCCCATACACCAGATAATATTTTGGGTATTGATTTGCTTAAATATTTTCGAGCAACGATACGGTGCGCTCCTGAGGGAGTGCGGGTTATCCTGAATGACAATTATCCTGACCCCGACAGGTTTTACACTATCTTAGACATTCCAGCTTTGGCCTCTCTACCGCATACGTTATGGGCAACCTCAGATACGGATGTGGGAGAGATGCGTATTCCACCAATACACATTACTGTTAAGGAGGGGGCCCCTCTACCACGAGTGCCACAGTATAAGATTTCGAGAGAAGGTGAAATTGCATTGACACATATTGTTCAGGATTTAATCTCTGCAGGGGTTGTGGAGGAGGTCCCATATAATGTTTGTAACAGTCCTATTCTTCCGATCCTTAAGAGAGATACTGACGACAAAGTCTATCGCTTTATTATTGACTTGAGAGAGATCAACAAAATTGTCATTCCCCAATACCCGGTGGTGTCCGATATTACGACCTTGCTTACATTGGTCCCACCAACGGCCACAACGTTTAGTGTAATCGATTTGAAAAACGCGTTCTTTTCCATCCCTGTTCATCCTGATAGCAGATACTTGTTTGGCTTCACGTTAAATAATAAATCGTATAGATTCTGTCGTGTTCCCCAAGGTTATACTGAAAGCCCTAGCATCTACAGCCAGGCTTTGAAAAGGCAGCTAGATTCCTTTAAATTGCAGACTGGCGTTGCTCTCATCCAGTACGTGGATGACCTTCTGCTTGCTGCTGACTCTTATGCACAATGTGAAGAAAGTACACTTGCGTTGCTTTCCTTTTTGGCACAGAACAATCATAAGGTTTCGAAGAAAAAGCTCCAGTACTGTAGACCTCAGGTGACCTACCTCGGTCATCTGTTGTCTAAGGAGGGGCGTGCATTAACATCTGATCGGATTCAAGCAATTCTAGACACACCAGTCCCCCGTACGCAGAGAGATGTACGTGCCTTCATAGGGTTGACGTCCTTTTGTAGACAGTGGATCATGGGTTTTTCACACATCATAAAACCCTTGCTAGCGTTATTGTCCAAAGCTACACCAATGCCTCTTGAATGGACAGATGAATGTCAGAAGGCTTTTGAACAGTTGAGGCAGGCCCTTTGTTCTGCACCCGTGTTAGGCACACCAGACTACACGAAACTTTTCACATTGTACGTGCACGAGAATGATGGGTGCGCGTTGTCAGTGCTAGTGCAAATACACGGGGATAAGCAGAGACCATGTGCATACTTCTCTGCTATTCTTGATCCTGTAGCACGAGGGTTACCTGGGTGTTTTCGAGCGGTAGCAGCAACGGCAGTAGCCATACGGCAGAGTGAGGGAATAGTGTTATCGCACAAACTGTTGGTGTTAGTTCCTCACGCAGTAGATGCTCTGCTAAACCAAACAAAGACCCAATACCTCACGAGTGCACGGCTAACAGGATATGAGCTGACACTTTTGGCGCCACATATTACACTGAAAAGATGCGCTACTCTGAACCCTGCCACTTTATTGCCCTATCCGGCCGAGGAGGGTCAGGAAGAAAAACATCACGATTGTGTTTTCCTGACCGAGGAACAGACAAAGGGTCGTGTCGACTTACAGGATATGCCACTTCCAGATGTGGATGGGGAACTGTGGGCTGATGGATCATGTTTAAGGCTGCCAGATGGTACGACTTCCGCAGCCTATGCGATCACGACACTTAAGACAGTGGTAGAAACAGCTAGGATACCACAGAAATCGGCTCAGGCAGCAGAGCTGATAGCCTTAACAAGAGCCTGCGAATTGAGTGCTGGTCTAAGTGTGAACATATACACAGACAGTCGATACGCCTTCGGAGTGGCACATGACTTCGGGCTACTCGGGAGAGAGCGTGGGTTTTTGACATCTCACGGAGAACACATTATGCACGGAGAGCTAGTGCGTGATCTCCTAAACGCGTTGCTCGGCCCAAAGAAAGTAGCGATAGTAAAATGCAGTGCCCACAAAAAGATCACGGATAAAGTGGGCCAAGGAAATGCCTTCACAGACAGCATAGCGAGACAAACGGCTATGTCCCGAACTAGCTCCCCCATGTATGTGATACAATCGCAGGCTGAGCGATGGAGTGATGCTAGAGCAGAAATATTGGATATTCAAAAATCAGCTACTGAATCAGAACTTGCGGCATGGGTAGCAGATGGGGTACTAGATGACGAGGGTTGTTGGAGAAGCAAAGACATGGAGAAATGGAAATTACCTGCGGCTTACGTGCAGGCGATGGTCCAGATGACACATGGGCTGGCGCATGTCGGAGCTCTTGCAATCACTCGACTGTTAACACGAGTCTGGGAACATCCTGAGATTGCTAATACTGCCAAGAGAGTAGTCCAGACCTGCCTGATTTGTTTACAACACAATCCTGGAAAGGGGACCCATACTCCGAAAGGAGGGTTCGTTCCACCTTCTGCACCATTTGAGGTACTCCAAATGGATTACATCCAACTCGAGCGCTGCAACAACCTGAAGTACGTCCTAGTGGTGGTATGTGCCTTTAGCAAATGGGTTGAGGCCTTCCCCACGAAAGACAATACGGCTCTGACAACAGCTAAGGTGTTGCTTAAGGAATTCTTCCCTCGCTTTGGAGTTTGCAAATTTCTGTGGAGCGATAATGGGCCTCATTTTGTTGGAAAGATTGTGGAGTATGTACTGAAGGTGTTAGGGATTCAGCAGAAGTTCCACGCTGTATTCCACCCTCAGTCGGCAGGTCTGGTTGAGCGGTACAATGCTACGTTGAAACTTAAACTGGCCAAAATTGTGGCATCCACATCGTTGAAGTGGCCAGATGCTTTGCCGCTAGCACTGCTCTCTCTTAGATCAGTACCCCATTCACGAACTGGCCTTACACCCTACGAGGTGGTGTTTGGGCGCCCCATGAATATCTGGGGGGTGCCCAAGCCGCGATTAATACATGATGTGCCTTGTGTTATGATGAACGACTATTTGGCACGATTAACAAATGATTTACTTTCTATTCATCAACAGGTTCGAGAAGCGCTCCCTGACAACTCTACTGGAGAGGGCCATGATCTTCGCCCTGGTGATCATGTGATGATCTGATCGTTTGAGAGAGCGAGCAGTCTGGAGCCCAGGTGGAAGGGCACCGAACAGGTCCTCCTTGCAACCCGGACCGCTGTACGAGTGACCAACAGAAAGGAAAGCGGTGGGTGCACTCGACACACTGCCGCCGCGTCTCTCCGGATCTGGTGACTCCTGCTGTGCTGACTGACTACAAAGAGATTCTGGAGAAGGAAAAGAGCCCAGCTGTGACGTCGGCCGAAGTTGAGGGAGCCTTCCCGGACCACGCTGTTGCCGGACGAGAGCACTACAACCTGCGTCCCCGATAAGAAGATTTTTTTTTTTTTTTTTTACATGACTGGTTGGTTACCGCTCCAGGTTTGTGAAACGGAAACCGGGAATTCCAAGGGGGGGGGATCAGTTCTGCCAGTGTAGCGACACCCGTCTTGGCCCGGAGAAGAAAACAACGGCTACCTCGGAGTTCAGCACCGCATTTTTCTTTTTTAGGTATACACGCACGTGTATTTGAGACTCTGTAAACAATTTGTACTATTTGAGACTTTGCAAGAACATTTCTGAACTATGGCATCAACGGCATCACGAGATAAACGAATATTAGGTGCCATTCTCTTTGTTCTGACTATTGTGGTGATAGCTGTAATAGCCTGGGTAGTTGAACTTGTGGTGCCTGCACGTGAACATTTGCTGCCGACTACCCCGGCTCCATCTGAACATTTTCACTTTACATTACCCTACCATGAAGAACGACATCGGCAAACTTATCTGAATAACAGTTTTATTCAGATTCTTCATCACACGCATAATATGACCAATACTTCGAATTGCTGGGTGTGTGGGATGTTGCCGGGGCACCAGAAGAGAGGGGGCACCCCACTCATTCCACTCCCGTTTTCGCATAATGGATCGTGCAATGCCTGGTACACCCTCCTCTTTACTTTGAGATGGCCAACTAGAGGGGGGGTGCTTTTCCGTTTGAATAAAATATGCTCCCATGACAAGGATGGGTTTCCACGGGCTGAGGGTACTCGATTTGAATGGGAAGAGTACAGGCCCGACAACGTGTCTGCCCCGCGTGTGTACAGCAATCAAAGAAATATTAATGTATCCAGCTCACATGTCATTAATGTCATTGCTACTAAAGCCGATTTGTGTATTAGAAATAAAGGTTCGATTGCGGTGGGGAAAAGTGAATGTAACACCACTCTTACTTTTGATAGCCCGAATGGCATCTCATTTGTAGCATCTCGAAACACGTATTTTATTTGTGGAACGAAGGGTTATCATCAGCTCCCATTGGGATGGTTGGGCACGTGCTATGTATCGTTTGTGCTACCTCCTGTATTCATTGCCCCACCAATGTATCACAATGACTATACCTTGTATCATGACTTTGTCCTGAATAGAGTTAAGCGGACTGTTGTTCTGGACAACATAGACCAGACTGATACTGCCTTGCAACAGTATGTGGACTTTAATTTGGGACTATTTTCCTTCATGGGGGCTGCGTTGAACAGCCGGAAAATAAGACGATTGACACGTGTTGTCGAGGCTGTAGCGAATGACACTGCCATTGCCCTAGGAAACATCACTGAGGAATTACAGATTTCTAGAATCGTTACGCTCCAGAATCGGATGGTGCTAGGTGTGGTTCTGGCTGACCGTGGGGGGCATGCAGAATTATCGGAAGTAGCTGCTGCGTGTACATACCGGACAATTCTCCATCTGTTTATGATGCCATATCAAAGCTCCACAAAATAGCAGCTGAGATACATCCGGACAATGGAACTTGGACGCTTTCAGGATGGTTCTGGTCAATGCTTACCACTTGGGGCTGGAAACTGTTGACGATTCTATGTATAATTGTGGGGGCAATGTTTTTTATATGCCTATGTATTCAATGTGGTCCAGCCTTATGTTCCATGTGCCTATCAGCTTGCATACCATCAAGACGAGCTTTTGCTCATGACAAAATGATGCTTCATAAGGAAGTAACTCAGATAATGTTAATAGACATCGAGGACGAACATCCTGATTATGTTCACTATGAGGTAGATTCAGCTAAACGCTAAAAGGGTTGTCTGTCGTAATTGGCATGGCCGCGTTAGCGATTAGCTGAAACTACACGTTGTCCTCCTTAACTTGGCTATATATGAAAACGCCATTTTTAATGTTGCGGCGGCCATCTTAGACCATGAGCGGCCTCGTGGCCGGCGTGCCCTTTAGTCCGTTGTCCGTACCACTGACCACTTCAGTCTGCCCAGCAACAGGCTATTTTTAGTACTGGTCAAGCTTGCACATGCGCAGTCCCAACTGACCAGTTAGCCTTCAGGAATGTGCGTCAAACTGACCAGCGGAGTTGTGCCCCCTCCAATAAGCTGGCTGGGTTCCAAAACATGACCATATATGTACATGAATGTGTTTTAAACTTGTGCCGCCTATCTTTTATTGCCCCAAAACTGTATATAAATCGGGGTCACACCGGTGTTCGGTGTGATACCTCTTGCATTACCGAAGGGTGCTGTTTGAGTGTACCACCACCCCATGGGGTCTTAATAAACTTGTTCTTTGACTTTTACAGTTTCCGTGCCAACAGTTCTTGAGTGTAAGTGGGTTATCTTCGGAGCATGTAGGCCGTGGGAACCCTGATTACTACACCAATTGCTTAAGAAGTGGCTAGTGGGATTCTCAATAGCTGAGTGGTTTTAGCGTCCACAACCCCCTAATACTGTCAGTTGCAGAGACAAACAAAAGTAGGGTCGCAAACAGGGGGGCTGGGACAAACTTAGAAAAGTTTACGGATCACGGCAGGTGTTTGAAATGGTCAAGGATTAATGGTGAAAGCTTTTATAGGACCTTTGCAAAAGAGGGGAAACAGTTTTTAGAGGAATATTTAGATTTATCAGGGGAAGGACCATCCTTAGTGGAGGCATTGAGGAAATAGGCCCCCTGATAGATGGTCTTTTGCAGATGACAGGGCAGGGTAAGCCTAAATATGATCCTAGATGGTTTGATAGAGGGTGCTCCCTCGCACAGAGGAACCTAAGAGCTGCCCTAATAATTAACCCAAGGGACAAATGCAGGGTTATGCAATGCAGGTTAATTTATAAGCAATAAGTAGAGCGCAGGAAGAGTGCACTCCAAACCCAAACCTGGGAGGACCTGAGAGGAGCTGCCGAAAGGAAAGATATTACCACCTTTTGGAAGATAGTTAATAACCCCTGTTTTCAAGATGTAAATAGCCCACAGATAGGATTGAATGTTCTATCCGAACAGTGGATGGAGCATTTTAGAGTGCTCTATAATCGGGGGAATAGCGAGGCTCAGGATAACGAGGAGTGGGTGGGGAGGTGGAATGTCACACTAGAATTTACCCTGGAAGAGATTACTGCTGGTTTCCTGGGTCTCACAAAAAAAAAATCACCGGGACCGGACGGGATCCCCCTGGACCTTTAAGTAAGGTGGATCTATGGACACCAATTTTAACAAGAGTAATAAATGCTGCTATAGCTACCGGTCTCCCCCGTTCGTGGTCATCTGCCATAATAGTCCCCATTATCAAAAAGAGGAATAGAGATAGTCCCCAGTGCTATCACCCTTTCTCCCTGATAGATGTAACTGACAAAGTGCTGGGATGTGCTATTTTAAATCGCCTGATGAACTAGGCTAAGGAACAACATAATATTACTGACGTCCAGTAAGGATTTAGGGCTAAAAGATCAACAACAGATCAATGCTTAAATTTATATTTATTGGTGGCTAAATACACCATTGCTAATAAGGAAGCGGTTTATCTAGCCTTTATGGACCATACTGCAGCATTCAACTGTGTTAACAGGGAAGAAGTTGTGGGTTTTAATGAGTAATTTAGGGGTAGATCAAGACCTTATTAAGATTGTGAGAGCCCTGCATTGGAACACCTCGCCAAACTTAGGTATAATTTAGAGGGCAGAAGCACGGAGCCTTTCATTTGCACTAGTGGTGTGCGACAGGGGTGTATTTTGGCACCGTTATTTGTTTTCCCTGTATTTAAATGGCCTAGAACAAGCCCTAATAAGCCTGAATGTGGATTCAGTCAGAGCAGGCAGAAGAGCAATCCCTGTCCTGCTTTACGCAGTCGATGCGGTCTTGTTGGCACGTACTCCATTGGGACTACAGCGACTGGTAGATAGTTTTGTGGATTTTATGAATAATTTAGATCTGTCTGCTAACCTGACTAAGTCGTACGTTATGGAGACAGGGACCAAATCAAGGAAAAAGTTTCATTATAGAATAGGCGAACACAGTTTGGAGAAGGTGCCGTCCTTCTCGTATCTGGGCATTTTATTTGATGGCCGTTTAAATTTTAAAGCATTAATTGAGGAGCGCTGTAATAAGCTAGTGTCTAGTACAGGAGCAATTATGAATTTTGGCCGCAGACTAGGACAGTGGTCCCTGAAGCAAATGATGAATTTATATAACTCAATCTGCTACTTCAAAGCTGTGTATGGTGCGGAACTTTGGGGGTTTGTCGATTCTGACAAACTACAGGTTGAGGTTAATAAATATTTGAGAAGGCTTCTCAAAGTCCCCCAGTGCGTCTCCTCTTATATTGCTCAAGAAGAACTGGAGGGAGCTTTAATAGGGAACAAGGTGCAGATTAGGCCCCTGCTAGCATGGCTAAACATCTGGGTTAATCCAGAGGCCATGATTACTAGGCATATAATCATGGATTGCCTGGGTAGGGACAGGGGAATGAATATTCCATGGCTGAAGTAGATAAAGGTCATTCTTGAATGCATTGGCTGTAAGGATCTCTTCTCAAAGCTGACCAGAATTATAGGCCGGGATCAGGACAGAGTGAAGGAGATGTTTTTTACCTATAAAGCATCATCTAGAGAAGAGGGGGAACGGGGTAAACAGTCAGTCAAAGCTATCAGCTTAGTGAGGACCTGTGTGTAGGAATGGAACCTTACCTTGCCCTCATACACAAGGCCCAGGACACATTTTTAATCACACATTTTAGGCTCAACCTTTTACACCATCTACTGGCCGATCCGGTAGGTTTTACCAGTTCAGTTGAGCCCAAGGGCCCCTGCGGCTGCGATCAACGATCTCCGCAGGATACCCTTCATTTTGTATTACTATGCCCCTTTTCTTCATTGCCCAGGTGCTGTTTTTTAGTTAGTCTGCTGAAAAAAACTACATTTAGGCACGCTAAGGTGGCCCTTTTATATTTACAAATGGCCCAAGACCCCTTGACCCTACTCGCTATAACGAGTTTTGTAAGGTTAGCAGTCAAACTAAGAGAGACAAGAGGGATCTGTGGAAGTAAACCCCCCCACAAATTATGTGTAACATGTGGGGGTTGGACGGGGGCCTAATGAAATGTAATTGGAATAGCCTTTGTATTCATTTTTAAAATGTATATTATTCTTATTTTAAACTGCACTTTTATGGTGTTCTTGTAAAATGCCGAATACAGCAAATTTGAATTTGAATTTGAATGGCATGTGATTATGCTGCTGGAGATTTGTCACCCTCTCCAGATTAATCTGCTCTTTGAATCAGGTTTCCCTCAATTGTAATCATGTAAAACACATTATGGATGCCAAGAAATTAATTGTCAGCCACAAAATTGTCAAAGTATATTTTAAATCCCCAGTTAAATTAAACCTGAATGAGAAGTTGGTAATCTCATTCAGAAATCAACAATGAATGAGATCCAGAAGGGGACACATGTGTAAATATTTGTATTAAATGGGGTAAATAAATGTGTCAGCAATAGGGAGCCACCTCTACTAACTCAACCAAGTTCTAAGCAAACATGATTGGTGTTGCTTACTGATATTTCTACTCAGATCAACAGTGGTATGATCATTTGATTAATGATCACACATGCTCCCTGAAGGATTGTGGAAGCCTGGGCCTCACAGTGACAGCTGGATCATTGATTAAAAGTCTTTAGGGCGTATAGACAAACAATATCTGACAATGCTCTAGGAAAAATTACCTACCTTTAGGATGGCATTCTGCATGTTTTTAAGGTACCCATCAATCTTGATTTGCCTGGCTTCCATGCAGTCCAGCCCCTGCATATTGCAGTGGAAGAAGCAGTCAGAAATTGAGGTGGGGGCAGCAGTGATGGACCCTGGTGGGTGGCTGCCACTGACTGCGGTGCTGGTGTTGAGAGGCTGAAGGTGCTGGGGGCTGGCAAGGGCCCTGAGCAGCAGCCTCCTCCTCGTCCTGGGCCACCAGTCACCAGTACTCATCACATATAACCTCTAGCTCCTGCTGCTGCTGCCAGGCTGCTACATCCTGCTGAGTTGAATGAACAACAGTAATAGCTAGTAAGAAAAAAGAGAAGTTATAAGCAATGCTCTGTGCAAAACACTTGTTTACAATTATGTAGTGGATGGCACAGCAGCACTGCAGTACGTTGCTGTTCCCCTATGGCCATTTGATTTAATGTGATCAGAGTCTCAGCCATTGACCCACACATGGAAATGGTAAATGCACTAACTGTCTGAAAGGATTTAAGGCAGAATATAAACACAGCACACCAGTTTTAAAAAACATGCTGTTCCAGTATTTTAGTGAAAAAAGAAGATGGGATATAGGCCTATAATTCTTCAGGTTAGCGACGTCTGCCCCGTCTTTTTCAGTCAGGGGGTTACTCTGGCTTCCCTAAAGTTACTTTGGACCCTCCCAGTTTCCAGAGATAAATTTAACAGAGCGAGGATCTCTCCCTCTATCACTGGTAAAGCCATGTTGAATACCCTTGAAGGGCATGGGTCCGCTGGTGAGCCTGACTTAATTTGAGCCGTAATGTGGGACAAGGAGTCATAGTCTAGCTTCGGAAAGGAGGCAAAATGCTCCCTAAAGGCACATTGTGGTTCATTCATAACCAGGGGACTATGGCTAATGGGGGTATTATGTATGAAAGTTAGGATGTCCCTTTATTTATCCAGGAAAAAGGTCAGGACAGTGCTCTGGGTTAGCGACTGTTTCCAGCACCTGCTATTGGCTGAGTTCCTTCAGACTACTAAAGGTTTATTTTTGCTTGTTATCCACCTCCATGATCCTGGCCTCGTAGTACTTGGTCTTTCTTGCCATAATGGCTTTTTTGTATGCGCCTCTGGGTCATATGACTTACGGCACCGCCTCTCGTGTTGGCACAGGGTCCATTTCTATCACCTTAGTTCCTCTGTGAACCAGGGGGCTCCCTTGCCCTTATTCCTCACTCTTTCACTGTGGGCGTGGGCCACCCAATTAATATCTGCTCTCAACTGGTTGATGAGGGATTCACTCTTGTCCTCAAGATCCTCTGGCTGTAATCTCCTCAGCGAGTTACCATGCAGAGCATCCCCTAGGCTGCCTGCCTCAATTGTGCTCCATTGTCGTACCACACTCAATTCTGGGGGGGGGAGGGGGGGGGGCTGCGTGGAGCTCCTAGCCTGAGGGATCCGGAACCTGATCAGGCAGTGGTCCAACCACCTACAGGGTCTGATGTCTGTCAGCCTAACCGGTGGCTGAGTGGATCAGATGAGATCTAGGTTATGTACCTTCTCCTGGGAGGGAGTATCCACAAGCTACTGCAGCCCCATTGTGGCCATTGTTTCCTCTAACCGACTGGGTATCTGGTCCCAGTGGTAGTTGAAGGCCCCCCACACTATGAGTTGTTGTTACCGCAAGCGTAGGTCGGAGACTATTACAGTGAGAAGGTTGTTAAATAGGGTGGACGGTACACCACCATTATTGCCAGGTACAAGGACTTGGAGTATACTTCTTACACTAAAATGTTGGCACTCTTTAAGCTCCGGCAAGCTTTTCTACTACTAGCTGTTTATTATGGAGTAGCGCTACCCCCCTCTTTTCCCATCCTGTCTATTGTGCCATAGGGCATTGTAGTCTATGGGTAGGGCTTCTACAATATCTGGACACGAGCCGTCATCAAGACAGGTTTCTGTGACTACTAGGATGTCAGGAACTTCCTCCTGAAATAGAGTGAAAATCTCTAAACTATGTTTCTGGAGGGAGTGTGTGTTGAGTACTACTGCCATTAAATCCATGAGGTTTCCTCACTCCATGCCTGCCCTTAGGTATATGGGGCTGGTTGGCCCTACTCTCTCCTCTCCCCTGTGAAATAAGCACGTTCTCGGCTAAAAGAATGCCTTCTACCTGCTTCTCCAGGGGGTGATCCCTGTGCTCTACTGCCCGCAACTCCTCCTCCAAGTAGGATTGAATTTGACCAGGGGTCCTGCCTACTGGTCCCATTCAGGTGCTTACAGATACAGATGGGCTTGTTTTAGGCGCATCTTCAGTGCGCTAGTACTTCGTCCACTCCTGCCTGGCACATATGCACTCCCTCGCCCCTCCCCACCAATCAGCCCTGCTGAGCAGCAGCTGTGGCCCCTGCAGCCACTAGACCGTGTTGAGGTGGCGGCAGTGGTGTAAGATGGTGCTCTGAATTAAAATTCCAACAGGTTTGTGCCTACAATTCAACCAGATTTGAATCACAGTTCTAGATAAAACAAAGTGTACAGTTAAAAAAATAATTTGTGAACAGATATTAAAAAATCACAGCTTTACTGCGCATGTCTCCACCACCTGGAGTAGTTAAATCGTGTCTCTCTTTATGCACTATGGAGTGCATGTAGTTCCTCTCTATTGCTCTGCTAAATTAATGGAGGCATGCTAGCTCAGCTAGCACCCTCATTGTACTCGTTAGCCATGCTTTTCTAAAGTAATTGAAAACTATCTTATTCCGATTGCCCTGCTCTTCTCCAAAATGTCTTTGTTGGAACGTCATCCTTTGCCCTGGGCACCCCCCAACTTTTTGCTGACTGGTACTGGTGGTAACTGACTCTTACTGACCCAGGGCTCTGCCTAGCCAGGTCCAGTGCCAGTGCTATGTGGAAAGAGACACACTTAGAATACATTGAAAACACCTGCATACAGTTGGGTACACTATGTGTTTGGGTACCCCTATGATTTGCATGACCTACCCCATAGGGCCCTAGTACCTAATAGGGCAGAGGGATTGAAACTACATATCAGTCCCTAGTATATAATAGGTCATGGTAGTTAAGAGGCCAGAAGCCCTTTCTGAATTTGCATATGTGCACTGCTATAGCCTAAGGTCAGTTTAAAAGTGGCTCTGTGTTGTAGGACTGCTTTTAAAAAGAATATTGTGCCCAAATTCTACTTTTTGGGTTTGGGGCACTTAATAATGGATAACTTACAATGGTTGTGCATATTATGTACCCCCAGGGCCTCCCCTAGGTGTCCCAGAGGTAGGGGGGCAAGTCGTTATAAGGAGGATCCTTATAGAATCTCATGGGGTTAAGTGAAATTGCAAATTGCACTACCTACTTTGTAATAAAGGGCTGACCAAAATCGACTTTGGTGCTAGGAGCACTGTGGAGGGAGGATCTGCAATATTTTTGCATATTCAGAACCCCTAAAGTCTCCTCAGGTGTTCCAGGGGCGGGGGTGCAGAAGATATATGCAGGGTACTTATAAAGTATGTTTTTATAAGCCATGGTGCTGGAAAAATGGCCCAAGTCATTCTTCCCATTTGCAAATCCCATGCCACATGGGTTAACATGGCAAGAAGTTATTAACTAACAATTCTTGATAGGAGAAGGCTAGAGATACCATTCAAAGACTTCCCTGAAAAGTATTAATAAACTCAACATTATCATATTGTTGAATATCTCCTAAAATGTACAGACAAGAAGTTGTAAGACGTTCTTGTTTATAAGACAAGATCCAGCCTTCCATTGGTCTGTCCTGATTGGTCAGATTTAAAGGGATTAGCCAGGCTTCTTTGAAGAGGTGATAAAGAGCCCCTGCGGTTAATCATCTCTGCTGGTAGGGCAGTGTTTTGCCACACAGGAATGCCAGAGCATGGGGAGGAGTCGTAAACTGTTGCGTCCCGTATATGTGCCCTGATTTAGGCTTTACTAAAACATGCCCTTATATAGGCACAATTCACATTGCCCTTATTTAGGCATAACTTTCTATGTCCTTATTTAGGCATGAGTCATGCACTCCAAATACAGGCATGGTCTTTCACCTACATCCGTCCATCCCATAGGTCACAACTAAGTTCTTAGAAACAGAACCTTAAGCTCTAGGGATTTTCCCCAGTACAGATTCATTGACTTCTCTTAGAAACTCATTAAATATGCATGAACCATTATTCCCCAGGGTTCATTCCTAATGTCTTCCTCTGTCCGACATTACGTCAATGCAATCCAGCCATAGCACGAGGTGAGTTTAAATATACCACCCTTTGCACATGCAAACCAGAGGAGACCTCTATTCCAGAGAAGCCTGTATTTCCCGGCCTGACACCCTGACCCGAGACGCTGTCATCTTGATTGCAGAGACTCCAGCTCGCAGTATTCTAACTTCCTTTCCAGGGTTTTAGAATTCGAGACCAGGAAAGAGATTCCACAACTCTCTCATTCTCAGGTATGGATATAACTTGAACCTAGAGCGACTCTTGGCATAACAAACTATAGCATACTATAGAATACCATCCTAGGGGAATATCACACCTACTTCACAACCTGTCCTACACCTAGGTTAGGCAAATTTGGGTCGAAGAAGTTAGGGAGCATTCCATGAGTAATCGTACTTTTAGCAATACGTTTTTATGTATGCAAATGCATTTCATAAGTAGTGAACAATGCTAGAGCACTACCATTTCTTTGCGCTTGTAATACTGTGCATTTTATATCTTGCATACTGTCTTACGATTGGAGTAGCTCCTATCTCTCACACAAGAAAAACAACTGTTCAATAAATACTTATTGAAACGCCCGTCTGTTATTTCTGTGTAACTCTGAGAAACTAAGCAGGCATGATTGGCTGAGCGAAACGTTATCTCATGTTTCCATGATTTTGAGGGATCAGGGTTGTCATGTTATGTGGTTGCCAGAAGCTATTCCTTTCTTGTCTTCAAGAAGTTTCTAGTGGCCCTGTGAGCTAGCTGGTACATGGTAAACAAGGTTAGCATACGCCAAACCTATAGTGCATGTTATCCAAAAGCACAGAGCCTATTTAAGGAAATAGGAACTACACTACATGGCGCTGCCCATGTTTGGTAAGGCATTTATTTAAACATTAGATTCTGGGTAACTCAGTTGTGCTGTTCTCAGAGACCGCTACTCACAAACTCCAAAGACGTTTGGAGTTTGTAGGGACAAAGTCCGCCATAGCTGAGTAGGAAACATCCTATGTATTAGCTGCTGGTTCTTATCAATATTGAAGGATGTAGTGTTCCAAAATGTTTTGCACCATATCTTGGTTTCCTTGAAACTAATTCCGTACTAAAAACAAAATGACTATGAATCCTGTGGATGCCAGGCAAGAACTCAAAACATGCAAGTTTCAAATAGGGATGAAACAGATGAGGACGTTACAATCATTCCTCCTAACATAAGGAAAGTTATCACTATCAAACGTACTAAACACGGCTTATCAGCCAGAGGTGGTAGAGTAGTCTTCCTTTTGGAGGCACATGAGGCACAAACAGAGGTGTTCTATTTCTTGGCTAAATTCCCAACAGACAATGAAGTAAAACACCATTTTCACTTCTACAAAGAAGATGAAGCACCAGCAGAATATACTACTTTTGGGGAAATTGAGGTTCTGCTCACTTACAAGGAACATAATATCTAGCTTAAAGGCGCTCTACAATGCATACAAAATAGAAACAGGCTCGGTCCACTAGGTCGACCAGGAGCTGCATGGCCGATTCTAGCCCGCTAAATACTTCATCCTGACATTGAAACAATGACAAAAGGTGAAATACTCAACTCAAGGAGTTAATAAAAATATACAGACAATTAGTTATATATGTCATGCGGACATTAAACGTCCAGCCATCATTGGCAATACCAACTCAAACTCCTTATCAGGAGAACACACTCAAAATTACTCCACACACAGTCATGGTAAAATGCCCACAAAAAACTAACAAATTCAATCCTGGATAGCTCAGGAAATCACACAACTCAAAGAAGTATTCCCAAATACTAGCCCTTATGAGAAACACAGAATTTTAACAATCGGTTTGCCAATGGTGAGCACCTCATGGGGCGCAATCTTTGCTGCCATATATACTAAAACTCATGGTATACCATCCTTAGCAGTGATACCAGATGGCTTAAGACAAATTTAAAATGAATACGGGGCTCTGAACTTTTGGATGAAATTACTGAACAATTTCAATCAGGTATCCATCAGGTATCCACCATTATATTATCCAATATTAAATGGGAGGCGACATCAGTGGCGATCCGCCAGTGCTTGAGGGATTTTGATTGAACAGAACAACAGCAAGAGGTACCCAGAATAAGAGAAACATCATATGCAGAATTAGGCAGAAACAGCTTAGGTGATAAAGCTCTTAATCCACAGCTGTTTGGAATCCCTGAAAAGGACACTGCAAAACAGAGCCCTACTTCTTCTAAAAAGAAGTGGGAAAATAACAAACAAAATGTTAAAAGGAACAGATCTCATTCCCGAGGTATGTCTCCCCAAAAGGAGCCCTGGGAAAAGAGGTATAACCTCAGGAATATGGAAAATTTGAAGAAGCCTGACAGGTATCAGGATACTGATGCACATTACTGTCATTCCTTTCAGGTCTCATCAAAAACGTCCAAACGAGGAGGAAAGTCAGAACAAAAGGAGGAACGCACAAAGTCCAAAGACAAACAACGCGTTCAGGAAAATAAAATCCAAACCTCAATTCAACAAAAAGAAGGTAGGAGGTCTAAAAATCAGACATGTTGAGAATTCTGAGGACACAGATACTGATGGGGAATGGGCACAAGCGATGCTGAACAGTGCAGCAGAAATATCAATAGCTCGCTAGAAGCTGAAGTAATGTTTAGAGATAGTGGACTTGAATGAGTACATCACGGTAGAGACTGCTGATATAAGGGTTAGTGCTCCACACAAATTATATGAAATAACACTCCGGATGGAGGGAGACAAGCCCAGAAAAATTAAATGACTCTTTTGGGAAAGACTATCAAGAGCTTATGATATCCTGCTAGCAGAAAGCGATTGGCCACTAGTATTCGTAAGGGAGTGCCCACATGGCGAAGACATAATTATGCCTGCCTTCTCCAACAACATTCCAATTCACCTAAAATACACATATGCCAGGAAATGGGCATTCACCCCACCACATAATACCACTAAAAAGTGAACCGACTGTACAGAGGCAGTATCCAATAAAGCAAGACGCTAAAAATCAGGCCAAGGAAATCTTAGATCTACTTCAAGACCAGGGATTGATTGAAACTTGCACCTCTTCAATGAACAGTCCTTTGTCTTCTGTAGCAAAACCAGAGAATACTTATAGTCTACTTTTAGAGTAAAGACATTTGAACTTGTGTTCCAAAACATTTGCTGTGCAAAATGCCCATAGTGCAGCTTTAATGAATAACATTGTGAGGAGAAATACAATACCACATTAGATATCTCAAACTGATTTTTCTGTCAAAATATAGCTCCTAAAAGCAGGTACTTAACGGAATTCTCAATAATGGGAACTCAAGGCCAATTTACTCGAATCCCCCAGGGGTATAAGTACAGCCCGGGGATATATTCAGCAAGGGTAAAAGAGTTAATACAGATTTATGATGATAAAGCATTTTAATATGTTGATGGTATTTATCTGACAGATGACGACTTAAACAATCACTTGAACAGGGTGAGTACCATAATATTGGGCTTCGCCTCTAAGGGCTACAAATTCAACTTTAAAAAAATGAGAATTGCCCACCTAAATGTCCTATTTTTAGGATAAGATCTTTCAAGTGAAGTCAAAATCCTGGCAACTAACTTTTTAAGAATAAATATACTCCAACCTTCAAAATCGCTGTAAAACGTACAATCGATACTAGGTTTCCTGAATTTTGGTAAAACATATATTTCGGTTGCGCAGAAAGGGTTAAGCCCTCTACGAATTAAGAAACCTGATTTCCCAGCAAAACATTGGACACAGGAACAGACAGAAATCCTGCACTCATTTTAAGCAAACATGTTAGCTACTAATCACTTACAAACACACGTAAACATACTCAATTTGGGCGATCCGAATAATTCCAAGTCTAACATTTAATGAAGGCGAAACTGTACCAATTGCATACAAATCACACTTATACACAACAGCAGAAATGCCCTTCACTTCAACAGAAAAAATTCTGACAGAAGTACAGACCACTGTAGCAAGAGAAAGAGCACTGGCTCAGGGGAAACGCATCATTGTCATTACTCCAGTACCAGCCTTAGTGGCTGTTATGAAATCAAGCAATCCTAATGCAAAAGCTTTACATCTAAGATGGATGTAATGGGTTAATTCTCTTGCTGCAACGGATGTTGAATACAGATGTGATCCAAATTCAAAAACACAAGCATTCCTGCAATTAAAACAAGAATGTCCTCTGCCAAATGAAATCCTGCCTCTTGATCAATATGCATTTATAATTTACACTGACGGCTCAGTGCAACCCACAACATAAAGCAAGCAAGCCTACAGTGCTGCATGCACAATTGTTAAAGGTTGCATGTGCAATAGTAAATTCTATCCCATGATCACAAAAACTCAGTCTCTAGTAAACTGTACAACTCAACTAGCTGAATTAAAAGCATTTATACTGGCACAGGTAAGCATGGATCGTGAATTCCCCTTGCTCAGAGAGTGTGATTCATTTTACTATGTTCGATCATTCAATGAATACTTACAGAATTGGGTTCAAAATGGATTCAAAGGTGGCACAATCAAGCACAAACTGCTTTGGGAACAATTAATTCTGTTGAGAAATGGACTACAAAAGACTCATGTGATTCATACACTGGAGTCATCAATGTGATGGCATTCATGTTGAAGGGAATTTATTGGCTGATAAAGTCGCAAAGGGGGTTGTTCGCATGGCTTCCGTAGCTCGTTAAAAAACGATAATAGAAAGTGAGATATTATTGGCTGTCTATGCTTCAACCAAAGTCATTGGCGCAGAACTTCCACAGAAATTTCCACTCAAGTACTCATATATAATTGATAAGAACAACGTTCCTTTTTCTTCAACCCCTGAAGTGGGGGAAAGAGTAATTCCAAAAATGGAACATAGATTAGGGCTAATCCTAGCAGCACCCGAGGGGATAGGCTCTGCTCATGCAGGTGTTTCTGCAACTGTTTGTTTACTAAAACAATGTTATTGGTGGCATGGCATGAGGAAACAAGCCAAGAACTATATGTTGGATTGTCATATCTGCCAGAAGATGAAAGTCTCCACAGTGAAACGTCCCCCACTGGCACCCTTGTTAATTTCAGACAAACCATTAGCCTGTGTTAATCTGGATCACTTTGGTCCCTTGCAAAGAGACGGCCATTATAAATACATAATGGTTGCAGTGGACTCCTGCTCAAGGTTCCTATGGACGTGGCCTCAGCACTCAGCTGACACTCGTACTGTTATAAAAGATGTGCGACTATTTACCAGCACATATGTAGTTGGCACACTACATTCAGACCATGGCCCTGCGTTTAGCTCTCGGGCTTACAAAGAGGCCATGACCAGTCTGGGTGTAGCATTGCAGTACTCCTCTCCATACTATACTGGGGGAAATTTGGTTGTGGAAAAACCAGGACATAAAGCATTCTATAACAGCTAGGGCATAAGACTCAGGAGATGGCTGGGTAAAACATGTTTATCGGGTCCAACGTTCCCTCAATAACTTGCCAAGAGCTTCTCTGGGGGGTCACTTCATATGAGGTCCTTTTTGGAACAGGAATGTGGGTACCTGATCTTGAATGTGAAGGCACAGTGGCGGATAACAAACCCTTTAATATCAAAGATGGCTTGGCTTTTTTATAGGAACTGAACGAACTAAGACTGAAACAAAGAGAAGTACTCCTGAAGCCAACCGCCAGTGGGGAAAAATCAGAAGTCCCCGCAAGGCCATACTGGGTCCCAAAAGTTGGGTGTTCCATTCAAAGAGAAAATTGTGAATAAAAAGGAATTTGGACCTTACTACAGAAAACCAGTACCTGTCTTATCTGTCCAAGGAGCAAGAAAAGTAAGGGCGCTAGAGCGCTGTGAGGCTCCATCCCCGCCGAGTGGGGAAATATCCTTCATCCCCATCCTAAGCCACAACTACGAACATCCGACCTCACCACAAGAGACCCGATTCACTGCTGATGCCAGTGATACCATCTTTGCCCGACTAGCCTTGATTTTAGCAGATGCCGCGACCGCCAAAACTGGGTTCAGGCTGCCGCGGTCCGCACCTGGTGTCAGTCAGCAGTCGGGAAAGGCCGCAGCTGTATGGGCCCAGACACTGGAGGATTGAACGGCGGCCTACCACGATTCACCATCGCTGATACATGAACAACGCTTTGCGAGGTGAGAGACAGCACCTGGGGGGGAGAGATCAAAAGCGCCACAGCAACGCGACTTGTACCCCACACGGGCCTTTTTGCAAAAACTCTGCACCATTGGGACAAGCCACGTACCAGATTAGGAGGTCAATGGCTGAGCAGAGACGCGGGAGTCAGAGGGAAGTCAGCGATGAGTGAAGTCTGGACTTTCTGAGTGCCGAGAGCACACCCTGCACACCATTAAAACGTATACATTGCAAACCTGATCTATTAACCACAACATCTGCCCGGAAATTACCGCTGCGAGGAAATACCGCCATTTTAGGTTGCGGAAGCCCTATGGTCCGAGGTAGGAGCAACCATTCTTAAGCACTAATTGCGATACTGTAATGCCTGCGAGCCCGCCAGTTAACTGTTTCCTGCATCTAGGGCCCTAGCAAGAACAGCACATAGCTACTGCACTCTGCCAGCAACAAGCTACGTCCATTTTACAGGCGGCCGTTTTAGGTCATATGGACTGAGTTATTGATCAGTGGTGCTCCCCACAAATGGGAACTTGAACCAACAATCCCCCTTTTGAAGAAGTGTGCCTCACGATTCATTACTTGTTATCGATCTGCCCCCTTGCTGCTTAATGCGATCCCGGGCGTCCCGGAGGGCCCTTGTTGCATTGGACCCTTCTCACTGTTACAAGTACAAGCTCTTGTACGAGCATTTCACAGACATTGTGTGCACACACTTAGTCAAGTCAAGTCAAGTCAGAGAATTTATATAGCGCACTGCATACCCAGATGGTCTCAAGGCGCTTAGAAAGGGGAGGAGGATTACTTGTCAAATATCCACGTTTTAAGTTGCTTTCTGAATGCTAGGTGGTTCTGGGTAAGGCGAAGGTAAGCGGGGAGTGAGTTCCATGTTTTAGCAGCCAGGTATGAGAAGGATCTGCCTCCCATGGTGGTCTTGTTGATGCGAGGTACAGTGGCGAGGGCTTGGCTGGAAGAACGTAGTTGGCGGGAGGGGGTGTAGAAGGACAGTCGTGAGTTGAGGCATTCTGGTCCGATGTCGTAGAGTGATTTGTGTGCGTGGGTTAGGAGTCGGAAAGTGATCCTCTTATTGACGGGTAGCCAGTGGAGGTCTTTAAGGTGACCAGAGATGTGTTCGTTGCGTGGGATGTCTAATATGATCCTGGCTGAGGCGTTTTGGATTCGTTGGAGTTTCTTCTGGAGTTTAGCGGTAGTGCCTGCGTAGAGGGTGTTTCCGTAGTCCAGTCGGCTCGTGACCAGAGCATGGGTGACTGTTTTCCTTGTTTCGGTGGGGATCCAGCGAAATGTTTTTCTGAGCATGCGAAGAATGTTGAAGCAGGAAGAGGATACGGCGCTGACTTGTCTGTTCATTGAGAGTGAAGAATCCAGGATGACGCCTAGGTTCCGTGCGTGGTCTGTCGGGATGGGTGCTTTTCCGAGGGCTTCCGGCCACCAGGAGTCGTCCCATGCAGAGGGGGATGTACCTAAGATGAGGACTTCTGTTTTGTCTGAGTTCAGTTTCAGACGGCTTTGTTTCATCCATTCGGCAACTTCTTTCATTCCTTCGTGTAGGTTAGTTTTGGCGGTGCTGGGGTCATTGGTGAGAGAAAGGATTAGTTGAGTGTCATCCGCGTAAGAGATGATGTTGAGGTTGTGTTGGCGGGCGATGGCCGCGAGGGGGCTCATGTATACGTTGAAGAGGGTGGGGCTGAGTGAGGATCCTTGTGGTACGCCACAGATGACTTCAGTGGCCTCGGACTTGAATGGTGGGAGGCGGACTCTCTGGGTTCTTCCGGTGAGGAACGAGGTGATCCATTCAAGTGCTTTTCCTTGGATTCCGATGTTATTGAGGCGTTGTAAAAGGGTGCTGTGGCAGACTGTGTCGAATGCTGCAGAGAGGTCGAGGAGGATGAGGGCGACTGTGTCTCCATTGTCCAGTAGAGTTTGAATGTCGTCTGTTGCTGCGATGAGGGCGGTCTCAGTGCTGTGTTTTGCTCGGAAGCCAGATTGTGAGGAGTCGAGGGATTTGTTGGCTTCGAGGAAGGTGGCGAGCTGGTTGTTGACAGCTTTCTCGATGACTTTGGCCGGGAATGGAAGGAGCGAGATGGGGTGGTAATTTTTGAGTTCGGTGGGGTCCGCTGTGGGTTTTTTCAGAAGGGCGGTGAGTTCAGCGTGTTTCCAGTCTTCCGGGAAGGTGGCGGAGTTGAAGGAGCAGTTGATGACATCTCGGAGGTGCGGTGCTATGACGGAGTCTCCTTTGTTGAAGATGTGGTGAGGACATGGGTCTGTGGGGGATCCTGAGTGGATGGAATTCATCAGGCGGATTGTGTCCTCAGTGGAGATTGGGTTCCAGTCGTTAAGGGTGTTCACGGGGGGAGAATGTTCAGCAAATGGTAGGGTGGGTTGGTTTCCGGGTTGGTTGTCGAAGCTGTTGTGGATGTCTGCAATCTTGTTGTGGAAGAATGAGGCTAGGGAGTCGCAGAGGGCTTGAGAGGGGGTGATGTCGTTGGAGTTGGCCGAGGGATTGGAAAATTCCTTGACGATGTTGAAAAGTTCCTTGCTGTTGTGGGCGTTGTTGTCAAGTCGATCCTTGAATGCTGTTTTCTTGGCCTTACGGATTAGTTGGTGGTGAGTGCGGTGGCGTTTTTGAAGGCGTCCTTGGTGCTAGTGGTTGGGTCTTTTTTCCAGGCCTTTTCAAGTAAGCGGCAGAGTTTCTTGGACTTCTTAAGATCATCGTTGAACCATGAGGCCTTTTTGCTGCCAGGTTTGCTTTGACGTTTTTTCAGTGGTGCTAAGGTGTCGGCGGTGTTGGATAACCATAGGGTGAGGTTGGCGGCGGCTTCGTTTGCGTTAGAAGAGTGGGCTGGGGTGTTTAGAAGGAGCGATGCGGAGATCTGGTCCGTGGTGATTTTGTTCCAGTTTCTTTGCAGAGTTGGTTGGAGGTGGTTGGTGGGTTTTGGTTTGTTGTAGGTGAAGTGAACGCAGCTGTGGTCAGTCCAGAGGAGATCCGTAGTGTGGCTGAAGGAGACATGATTGCTGGAGGTGAAGATGGGGTCGAGTGTGTGACCTGCGATGTGGGTGGGGGAAGTGACTAGTTGTTTAAGTCCGAGGTTGGCGAGGTTGTCTAAGAGGGTGGCGGTGTTGCGGTCGTTGATCTTTTCAAGGTGAAAGTTGAGGTCTCCCAGAAGGATGTAGTCTTTGGAGGGGAGCGCGTGTGGGGTGATGAAGTCTGTGATGTCTTCACTGAATTTTGCGCGGGGTCCTGGTGGTCTGTAGAGGAGGGTGCCTCTGAGTGTGGTCTTGGGGTCGATGTGGATCTGGAAGTGAAGGTGTTCAGAGTTAGCGAGGTTGGCGTCAGAGCTGGTTGAGATGCGGATTGATTTCTTATGGACGATAGCGATTCCTCCTCCTGTGTGGCTGGTACGGTCCTTGCGAGTGATCTTATAGTCTTCAGCGATGGCAATGGTGATGTCTGGGGCGGAAGAAGCGTTCATCCAAGTTTCTGTTAGGAAGGCGACGTCTGGAGAGATGGTGTCTAGTAGATTCCATAGGTCAATGGCGTGTCTGTGGACCGATCGAGTATTGAGAAGGATGCACTGTAGGTGGTTGGGGTCGGGAATCTGTGTTGTGGTCGTAGCGGAGATGTTGTCGGTGCCGATGAATTTGCAGGAGTAGCAAGAGAAAGGTCCATGGGTGTGTCCAGGGGCGGCTTGGACGCAGTTGGGGGCGCGACCGGGGTTAAGGGCTAGGAGGGTGGCGGCATCGTAGGTAATGCGGGGGGGCTGGGAGGGACGGGGGCCAGGGGGTATGGCGTTGGGCGCGGTCCAGGCGCGGACGGGCGTAGACGGGCTTACCTTTGGCGCACCTTCGGCATGGCCGTAGCGCGTGGACGCTGCGCGTGGGGACATTGGCCATAAATGGATGTTGGAGGGGGCGGAGCGTGGGAGGGGCAGCAGCTGGGAGGCGGTGGCGGGAGGAGGGGCGGACCAGGGGAAAACAAACAACAAAATGGAGGGTCAAAGGCTAATGGAGCCAGGGGCAGCAAATACACTACAGCGCCGAGTGTGCAGGACAAGTGGGATCCACAGTGGAGGTCTGATTGCCGAGTGCACTGGCTAGGGCTACGACCATTGCTACCTTGCACTGCGCTGCTGGTACTTTCTGCCAAGGCTTTCAGGTGGTGGGTTCCGCTTTAGGCTGCCTTGAGACACTGATCAGCGCCTGACCACTGACCGTGCCTCGTGTGTTCTCACCCCGCACTCCAGGTCTGCCCGCCTGCCTACATCATGGGGCGCACTGACACCAAACAAACTAAAATTACTTTTGAAGCTCGAAAAACACCCAGATCTAACTCGAAGGACCATACAGACTCTGATACCACAGACACTCCAGAGGAGGACTGGAAAGAGCTCCTGTTTGGCATGAAGCAAAGCCTCACATTCACAGATGCTAAAATAGACACAATGTTAGGCGGATGGACTCTGCGGTTACTAAATTGGATCAACATGAGCAACGCCTTAAAGAAGCCGAAACCAGGGTGTCTGACCTGGAGGACGGCGCCACTGCAAGCAGGGGTCGGATATCACGGATGGATAGGCTACTCAAGATCATTGCTGACAAGAACGAAGACTTGAAGGCCAGCTCCAGGCGAAACAAAGTACGCATTTTTGGCCTAGCAGAATCAACCAATTCAGGCTGTATGAAGGACTTCATTGAGAAGCTGTTTGCCAATCTGTTCAACAGGGACTCCTTCTCATTGCATCTCATGGTGGAGAGGGCAGATAGATCCCTGGCGGCTCGCCAACCCCGGGGGCACCACCACGTCCCGTGATAGTCCGCTTTTTAAACTATCATGACAGAGATGCAGTCCTACGCCCGGCTCGTAAAAAGAAATGAGTTCACTATGAGAATAAGACACCGGCGTTTTTCCCAGGTTTTACTCAATCAGTACAGGACATCAGACGAAAATTTGCTGCTGTCAAGAAAAAGCTCTAGGCGCAGGAAATACCCTACGCCATGATGTATCCGGCAAAAATGAAGATAACACATCATCCGAGACAGCACTACTTTTAGAACTTGCAGCAGGCTGAGGACTACTTCAAACAAAACCATCGTACAGCATCCGGGGAAGCGGAAACACGTGGGCGCTCCAGATCCCAATCTCCTCTATCGAACCCAGATTGAGGCACATCATTTATTGCAGAATATTTGTGACTCTCACTGGCGATCTTACTGGCCAAGAACTGACCTACATTGGTGAAGTATTGACATAACTAATGGTTTGTAATATGTCCTGCTCGGCCAATTACCTCTGTCCCTCCACGGCTGCCCGTCTTCGCAGCGGAGTAGCAGGTGGGTGCAAGTATTGAGGAGAGTGGGTGAGTCGTGAGCCCCTAGGGATTTCCCTATGAGGGCGATCCCCCAAATTTCCACTAAGGAGGGAAAGTAATCTTTAAGTAATGGGATTTCTGTGGGTGTGGGGGGATCGAATGCCCGGTAAGTTGGGGAAGCCGGTGTGGGTGGAGGGGGGATTTTCTACTACTGAAGTGATGCAAACAACTGTTTCAAAGATGTCAAGAACTTTGTGACTTGTGGGAGGAATGAAGGAACTGATAGGTCGTAAGCCCATAAGTGTACTTTCCTCTTGGGTGTTCTATGGTACACAAATATTACTGAAAAAGTGTCTCAACCGTAGAGTTCTCATGAATTTGTAAAACTATTTTTGTGGTATCCAATTCGTTGGTATGATATGTAGGTACAAAACGCATGCCCTTTTGAAGAACTTTTTCTTGTAATGTAGTTAAAGGAATCTGTGAAATGTTAATGACTAGATTCTGTGGCTCCTGGTCAATTTGGCTGGTGGCAGCGAAGTGGCTTGTCCGTTGGGAACTCCTTGATCTACGGTTGGTACGGGGCCAACCTCTAAAAAAGACTCAGTTTCAATATTGGTGTCGAATGTATTCCTGGTTCATTGGGAACCTTAGAAGTAAATGGTTGCTTAGATATCTTGGTACCTGAAGATGAAGGTTGTTATCTCAGTATACCTCTAGGGAATTCTTTACGAGATGTATCCTCTGATGATGATGTGTCTGAACGAAAAATCAAAACAAGACTCACGGAACACTGTAGTAACATTCGTACAAAAGATTTGAAGTCCTGTGTTGCAGCCCATTTTGTTCAAAATGCTTACAATCCCAGCCAAATTCACTTCTTGATTTTAGTAGTTCTTGAGAAAACTACACACAAGGACAATAATGAACATTTGTTACAACGAGAATTATACTGGATACACCGTCTTCACGCTCTTCAGCCTAAAGGACTTAACGAAAGACTGGAATTTAGTTGTCACCTATGATATATCTGGGGATTCATTGATTATTCGAGTATGATCTCTCTGTCTGTTTTCATGTCAGCTGGTTTGTTCCATTATTTTCTGTTTTCTGTTTTCATCTATTCTTTTTTATCTAACTTCATCCACATCTAATTATTTACTTTTCTTTCCTTTCCTCTTTATTCACCCTACTTTGCTTGGATTTTCATAATTGTTTTCCCCCATGTTTTCTTGTCATCTTCTTGCTTTTCTTTTTGAACCATTTTCCATGGCTCCACACTCTTTTCAATCTTCTTATTCTGCTCTCTTATCCATAAAGGACTATTGCTACATGCTATTTCTTGTTGAATATTTTTTGCTGTCAACTTTATTCAAGTGCATTTTGAACACTACTACGGGGTTGTTCCCTAGTTCACTATCTCCTCAATGCGGGCCTCTTTCTATGTTCACACTCAGCTTCCTTTTCTTAAGGAGCATGTGCGCATGCTCGGCGTCTTCCGGGTCTGCTGTTGACACGGATCGGGTCTTGCCCTGTTGACGCGTCTTTTTTCGTCTGTGGCATGTAAGTGTTCCCGACACCCACCAGGCACGTTTGGACTCTTTTGGCACAGTTTATCATATCTTTACTTTCAGTTTCCGTCTGGGCTAAATGGTGTGTACGTTTCCATGTACACTACGTGCAACTCACATTTTCTATTTGGTAACGATTTTTGTGCTGTTCCTTTGGGGTCTCCGTCACCTTCTGCACTGTGTTAACTACACGTAACCTTTTGTGTTCCGTCTGTTTCACCTTTCGCTAACTTTCTTCACAGTTCCGTGGAGCCTTGTAATTTTGCTATCACCATCTTTATTACCTTGCGTTTTATTTCACCGGTTTTACGCTTTATGGGACATTTGTGTAACTTACCTTGGTCATTTTCCTCCCTTTCTTTTGCACATACCAGGTTATGTTTAACCATTCGGGTGCCTACATCATAGCATTTTCTCTCTATGAATTTCTGTATTCTTACCCCCTTGTTATCAGCAATCTACATCAGTTTCTTTTTCACTTTTGACGCACAGATTTCCCCTGAAGAAGTGCAAATGCACGAAATGCATCGGGGATAATTTTACCACGGAGTATGAATTTATCTGACCATTGGATTTTTGTCATTAATGTGCTAAATATCACAATCATATGACATAATATGACGAACTGTGATATCTTTTGAACACGCAATGATCTAATCATTAAAGATCATAATCTTTCTCATCACAATTGAAGTACTTGTATATATTCATGCACGCGCTTCGGAGCATCAAGAGTGCCCAGGGGCTGCCCTTACTTGTTGTAAGGTTCTCTTTGTTATAACTGTCTAGCACTTCACGAACCAGGAGGTGATCACTCTGAGCCCCTATAAATAATTTTACCTTCATTTAACCCCATTGAAGGCCTGTTTTATACTTTGGAGTGCAGCGGCTTTCACCTAGTTTAAGTACAGATTATAAGAGAAGTAGGAATGTTGGATAACACACGTGATCTTAACAGATTGAAAGTGACATCTTGGAATGTGTGGGGTCTGAATAACCCTAGGATAAAAAGGCAGATCCTAGGTTAACTAGATAGACACCACATCACAGTCGCTCTGCTACAGGACACACACTTGAATCCCGGAACTACACCCCAGTTTGCTTCGAGATGGGCCTCACACCGTTGATTTGCATTATATTCGGGATACTCCCGGAGAGTACAAAACAATAGTTGATGGACAGAATGCAGAACAATGTCGTACAATCCCCCAAGTACAGAGATCTGGGCCTAAATCCATCATTTGTTTGCACTCCACACCACCCCAGTGCAGACATGGCCATATGCAAATCAGCCTTGACCCTGTGCCTCATGGGAACAGTCCAGCCCGAACTGCAAAGCCATGTCTTTCCTGGACCGGAATCAAGTATCCTAGGACCGGTTTCTGGCTATCAGCCATCTTCAGCCATGATAGCTTGACTCCAGTGGTGTGGAGAGCATGAGACTCATGTCTGCGCATACCCATCCCACTTGGGGTGACAAATGCAAAACAACGGTTGATGGACAGAATGCAGAACAATGTCATACATTCACCCCAGTACAGAGATCTGGGCCTAAATCCATCGTTTATTTGCACTCCACACCACCCCAGTCCAGACATGGCCATATGCAAATCAGCCTTGACACTGTGCCTCATGGGAACAGTCCAGCCCGAACTGCCAAGCCATGTCTTTCCTTGACCGGAATCAAGCATCCTAGGACCGGTTTCTGGCTATCAGCCGTCTTCAACCAGGATAGCTTGACTCCAGTGGTGTGGAGAGCATGGGACTCACGTCTAAGCATACCCATCCCACTTGGGGTGACAAATGCAAAACAACAGTTGATGGACAGAATGCAGAACAATGTCATACATTCACCCCAGTACCTAGATCTGGGCCTAAATCCATAGTTTTTTTGCACTCCACACCACCCCAGTTCAGACATGGCCATATGCAAATCAGCCTTGACCCTCTGCCTCATGGGAACAGTCCAGCCCGAACTGCCAAGCCATGTCTTTCCTGGACCGGAATCAAGCATCATAGGACCGGTTTCTGGCTATCACCCTACTTCTGCCAGGATAGCGTGACTCCAGTGGTTTGGAGAGCATGGGACTCACGTCTGAGCATTCCTATCCCACTTGGGTTGACAAATGCAATACAACTGTTGAAGGACAGAATGCGGAACAATGTCATACATTCACCCCAGTACAGAGATCTGGGACTAAATCCATTGGTTTTCTTTGCACTCCACACCACCCCAGTTCAGACATGGCCATATGCAAATCAGCCTTGACCCTGTGCCTCATGGGAACAGTCCAGCCCGAACTGCCAAGCCATGTCTTTCCTGGACCGGAATCAAGCATCCTAGGACCAGTTTCTGGCTATCAGCCGTCTTCAGCCAGGATAGATTGACTCAAGTGTTGTGGAGAGCATTGAGGAAAAGTAGAAAATGACTCACTCTCCCCACCAGGGATCTATCCAGCAGTTTGCATAATAAAGCAGCAAAGGAATTGACAGCCAATCTGTAAAATTAAAAGACATCTTTATTATATTTAATTATGAGGCTTCGTCGTCCAACCGTAGATTTACAATTGAAAGAGGGAGCCTGCCTGAGCTTTCTCAGGCAGGCCTTTTATACAAAAAGTTTGGCCCTAGGCTCACATTCTTGCTGTGAAAACATCATTGTAGGTTGCTCCCATGGTACCATAACAAAGCAGGCTATAATTATGAATTCCATTCTACTTGCCCAAACTGACCAACCCATCTTCCATCATGAACATATGTCAAACTTCACATATTTTCCTGTGCAGACCGGAGAAACTCACAATAGAACTGGTTTCCTCCCCATCATATAAACGGTCACCTCCCCATTGTAAAAGCCCAGAAGCAGAGAAACAGAGCCAGGTGTGGAAGATAGAAATGTAGGATAAGGGATGCTTGTGGATCATAAACAGGCATGGCTACTGTATTCGGCCTTCTAATCTTGCTCAGGCCAATGTACACAACAAGTTGCTCAGATCTTTAATATAGATTGACTAGAGGGCATGGACTGGTTTGGTGAGGCCAACATCACGTAGGCAGATTCAGCCTGTTCAGGTCAAATGGGAGTCAGGAAGAACTCAAGCTAAGGGGTACGTGTCCTTTAATACTTGCTCTACCAGAATCATTGGCTCATGTATATGCCTATGAAAAGGGCAACAACTAAAATGGACGCTGTTCACAACCTGGGGCCTGTGGGCTCAGAATGAATTTGCCAATAACTCCTGCATGCATCTTTGTATCGTGATGAAAATACACACACATATAAAACTTGCCATTTTCGTTTCTCTGATAACAGAATCATAGCAGAATAATGATATTTTAAACACAGGTTCAGATTTCAAAGAACCTCAGCATGAGACTCACGTCTGAGCATACCCATCCCACTTGGGGTGACAAATGCAAAACAACAGTTGATGGAAAGAATACAGAACAATGTCAGACATTCACCCCAGTACAGAGATTTGGGCCTAAATCCATTGTTGTTTTGCCCTCCACACCACCCCAGTTCAGACATGGCCCTATGCAAATCAGCCTTGACCGTGTGCCTCATGGGAACAGTCCAGCCTGAACTGCCAAGCCATGTCTTTCCTGGACTGGAATCAAGCATCCTAGGACCGGTTTCAGGCTATCAGCCATTTTTAGCCAAGATAGCTTGACTCCAGTGGTGTGGAGAGCATGGGACTCACGTCTGAGCATTCCCAACCCACTTGGGGTGACAAATGCAAAACAACAGTTGATGGACAGAATGCAGAACAATGTCATGAATTCACCCCAGTACAGAGATCTGGGCCTAAAACCATCATTTTTTTACACTCCACACCACCCCAGTTCAGACATGGCCATATGCAAATCAGCCTTGACCCTGTGCCTCATGGGAACAGACCAGCTCGAACTGCTAAGCCATGTCTTTCCTGGACCAGAATCAAACATCCTAGGACCGGTTTCTGGCTATCAGCCATCTTCAGCCAGGATAGCTTGACTCCAGTGGTATGGAGAGCATGAGACTCACGTCTGCGCATACCCATCCCACTTGGGGTGAGAAATACAAAACAACAGTTGATGGACAGAATGCAGAACAATGTTATACATTCACCCCAGTACAGAGATCTGGGCCTAAATCCATAGTTTTTTTGCACTCCACACCACCCCAGTCCAGACATGGCCATATGCAAATCAGCCTTGACCCTTTGCCTCATGGGTACAGTCCAGCCCGAACTGCCAAACCATGTCTTTCCTGGACCGGAATCAAGCATCCTAGGACCGGTTTCTGGCTATCAGCCGTCTTCAGCCAGGATAGCTTGACTCCAGTGGTGTGGAGAGCATGGGACTCACGTCTGAGCATACCCATCCCACTTGGGTTGACAAATGCAAAACAACAGTTGATGGAAAGAATGGTGAACAATGTCATACATTCACCCCAGTACAGGGATCTGGGCCTAAATCCATCGTTTTTTGCACTCCACATCACCCCAGTGCAGACATAGCCATAAGCAAATCAGCCTTGACCCTGTCTGTGCCTCAGAGGAACAGTCCAGCCGGAACTGCCAAGCCATGACTTTCCTGGACCGGAATCAAGTATCCTGGGACCGGTTTCTGGCTATCAGCTGTCTTCAGCCAGGATAGCTTGACTCCAGTGGTGTGGAGAGCATGGGACTCAGGTCTGAGCATACCCATCCCACTTGGGGTGACAAATGCAAAACAACAGTTGATGGACAGAATGCAGAACAATGTCATACATTCACCCCAGTACAGAGATCTGCGCCTAAATCCATTGTTTATTTTCACTCCACACCACCCCAGTTCAGACATGGCCATATGCAAATCAGCCTTGACCCTCTGCCTCATGGGAACAGTCCAGCCCAAACTGCGAAGCCATTTCTTTCCTGACCGGAATCAAGCATCCTAAGACTGGTTTCTGGCTATCAGCCGTCTTCAGCCAGGATAGCTTGACTCCAGTGGTGTGGAGAGCATGGGACTCAGGTCTGAGCATACCCATCCCACTTGGGGTGACAAATGCAAAACAACAGTTGGTGGACAGAATGCAGAACAATATCATACATTCACCCCAGTACAGAGATCTGGGCCTAAATCCATAGTTTTATTGCACTCCACACCACTACAGTTCAGACATGGCCATATGCAAATCAGACTTGACCCTGTGCGTCATGGGTACAGTCCAGCCCGAACTGCCAAGCCATGTCTTTCCTGGACCGGAATCAAGCATCCAAGCACCGGTTTCTGGCTATCAGCTGTCTTCAGCCAGGATAGCTTGACTCCAGTGGTGTGGAGAGCATGGGACTCACGTCTGAGCATACCCATCCCACTTGGGTTGACAAATGCAAAACAACAGTTGATGGACAGAATGGTAAACAATGTCATACATTCACCCCAGTACAGGGATCTGGGCCTAAATCCATCGTTTTATTGCACTCCACACCACCCCTGTCCAGACATGGCCATATGCAAATCAGCCATGACCCTGTGCCTCATGGGAACAGTCCAGCCCGAACTGCCAAGCCATGTCTTTCCTGGACCGGAATCAAGCATCCTAAGACTGGTTTCTGGCTATCAGCCGTCTTCAGCCAGGATAGCTTGACTCCAGTGGTGTGGAGAGCATGGGACTCAGGTCTGAGCATACCCATCCCACTTGGGGTGAAAATGCAAAACAACAGTTGATGGACAGAATGCAGAACAATCTCATAATTTCACCCCAGTACAGAGATCTGGGCCTAAATCCATCGTTTATTTGCACTCCACACCACCCCAGTTAAGACATGGCCATATGCAAATCAGCCTTGACCCTCTGCCTCATGGGAACAGTCCAGCCCAAACTGCCAAGCCATGTCTTTCCTGGACCGGAATCAAGCATCCTAGCACCGGTTTCTGGCTATCAGCTGTCTTCAGCCAGGATAGCTTGACTCCAGTGGTGTGGAGAGCATGGGACTCACGTCTGAGCATACCCATCCCACTTGGGTTGACAAATGCAAAACAACAGTTGATGGACAGAATGGTAAACAATGTCATACATTCACCCCAGTACAGGGATCTGGGCCTAAATCCATCGTTTTATTGCACTCCACACCACCCCTGTCCAGACATGGCCATATGCAAATCAGCCATGACCCTGTGCCTCATGGGAACAGTCCAGCCCGAACTGCCAAGCCATGTATTTCCTGGACCGGAATCAAGCATCCTAAGACTGGTTTCTGGCTATCAGCCGTCTTCAGCCAGGATAGCTTGACTCCAGTGGTGTGGAGAGCATGGGACTCAGGTCTGACCATACCCATCCCACTTGGGGTGAAAATGCAAAACAACAGTTGATGGACAGAATGCAGAACAATCTCATACATTCACCCCAGTACAGGGATCTGGGCCTAAATCCATCGTTTTTTGCACTCCACATCACCCCAGTGCAGACATAGCCATAAGCAAATCAGCCTTGACCCTGTCTGTGCCTCAGAGGAACAGTCCAGCCGGAACTGCCAAGCCATGTCTTTCCTGGACCGGAATCAAGCATCCTAGGACCAGTTTCTGGCTATCAGCCGTCTTCAGCCAGGATAGCTTGACTCCAGTGGTGTGGAGAGCATGGGACTCACATCTGAGCATACCCATCCCACTTGGGGTGACAAATGCAAAACAACAGTTGATGGACAGAATGCAGAATATTGTCATACATTCACCCCAGTTCAGAGATCTGGGCCTAAATCCATCGTTTTTTTGCACTCCACACCACCCCAGTTCAGACATGGCCATATGCAAATCAGCCTTGACCCTGTGCCTCATGAGAACGGTCCAACCCAAACTGCAGAGCCATGTCTTTCCTGGACTTAAATCAAGCATCCTAGGACCGGTTTCTGGCTATCAACCACCTTCAGCCCGGATAGCTTGACTCCAGTGGTGTGGAGAGCATGGGACTCACGTGTGACCATACCCATCCCACTTGGGGTGACAAATGCAAAACAGCAGTTGATGGACAGAATGCAGAGCAATGTCATACATTCACCCAGTACAGAGATTTGGGCCTAAATCCATCGTTTTTTTGCCCTCCACACCACCCCAGTTCAGACATGGCCATATGCAAATCAGCCTTGACCCTGTGCCTCATGGGAACAGTCCAGCCCGAACTGCCAAGCCATGTCTTTCCTGGACCGGAATCAAGCATCCTAGGACCGGTTTCTGGCTATCAGCCGTCTTCAGCCAGGATAGCTTGACTCCAGTGGTGTGGAGAGTATGGGACTCACGTCTGAGCATACCCATCCCACTTGGGGTGACAAATGCAAAACAACAGTTGATGGACAGAATTGTGGTAAATAAAATTACCGGACTATTTTTCTATACATTAAATGACAATAAGGATAGCTCAATCAAATGAGAGGCAGAGTCTGTGGTATCTCAGTCATACGGGCTTTAATGAAATGCCTCGAGGCATGGGACATCGAGTTCCATCACCACTAAGGTTCAGGAAGGGACATTCAACATTTTATTAACATCACACAATATATATAGTAAAACAGTATGATTGAGTCGAATACAGTAGGCGTAACAGGTGAAAAGAGAGAGATAAGAACACATGTGCGTAACAGGAGGCGTGTAAGAAGGCGTACACGTAGGCGTGCACTGGTCATGTCTGAGAAACGTCACATGAAACGTCACAAGTGGGAAGATGCTTTGGAGAAAGTTTGCAGGCTCAGCAGAAACTTTTAGCCTAGATGCGCGCGCAACTGAGCATGACGTGTAACTGGGGAGAACTGGGGGGTTTGACTTTTACACTAGTAGAGGAGACTAATGTCTGGGATGTCAGAACGACCTGCACCTATAACATATCTGGTATCTCATGTTTGGAGGATGTAGTGTCTGTAGTAAAAGGTCTCTCGGGCAGAGGCCGTTCATCACTGAATGCTAGTGCGTGCATATGAATCTTCATGTAGAGTGCGGGGGCCATGGGCCTACCATGGTAACGGGTGCAGTAATATAACTTGCATGGAGACAGGAAGGCAGGGCCCTTTGATCTGCAGCCGGGAATATGTTTACCTATTTCACTAGACTGGAATGTGTTTTCGCGGAGGCTGAGCAGATAACTGTTGGCAAAATATCGTCTTGGCAGGCAAGCAGGCCGAGCCGGGCACCGCTCGTCTGAGCAGGATGTAAGGTAGAGGTCAGGGATGCATACCTAAACTGTAGCTTCCAGAGGCAGAAAAGAACTTGGAGTCTCGTTAAGGGCCTGGCTCGACTGGGCCAGGAAACATGGAGAAAACGTGTGCTTTATTCAAAAGTGTACCATGTAAAGACGTTGGCACCATAGGCCTAGAAGCCTAATTAACGTGATATTCTTGGGGAACTGTATAACTGACATGTTAACGTTGGACGCAAATGCATATGCGTCTTTCTAGCATGCACGGAAAAGGAATTGCATTACATACTTGGAACACGTGTGTTTGGATGGGGTGCGAGTGGGGTGCGAGTGGGGGACACATTAGCTACCTGAAAATTTCTATTACCTCATTCCCTCCTTGGCCCCTACTACACCCTCTAGGATATGTCTATATTCATGAGACCATCTATCTGTTCATATAACATCATTTGCTCTTCTTTCTTTATCCGGAAACGGGAACGTGAACTTGGAGGGGGAATACAAGCTGTGGCGCACAAGCCGCAAATCGCTGGCCCACATTGCAGACAGAGACAACAACTAAATATAATAAGCAGTATTATTCCTAGGAATGATAGCAATTTCCATCCCCAGGCAGACATCACACTCCAGAGCCAACCGGGCCAAGTCCAGGTGCCTGGATTCTGGTGAATCAGGTGAGCAATTTCGTGAAGCCTTGTTATGGCCTTATACACGGATGGTGCGTTATTAGGAATAAAAACGCAACAACTGGATCCGATCACTCTATAAGCCCCGCCCATATCGGCCAGGATGACGTCAAGGACAAGGCGATTTTGAAGAACTACAAGTCTCTTACCTTTCAACAACATTCCCCTATCATCTAAAGCGATGTTTGATCGCCCTAAGACTGGGAGACTGGCGCTTCCTTCAAAACCTCCCTGTTTGGCGGCAAAAAAGGGCTGAGCAAACGTGCAGAGGGTGTGGGTCAGCAAACAAAACTTTTTTGCACGTGCTTTGTATATGCCCTTGTTTTATCCTCCAACGCAGACGCCTACTTAGGCCGGAATGGAACAGACTGGGAGTTCGGACTTGTAGACACGCAATTATTGCTGCTCTGTCCATAGAGAACACTGTTTTAAACATAAAATTGGCCAAATTTGTTCAGCATGCTTATAGTCTTTTAGAAAAATTGGACCATTGTGCAGAATAATATGTAGTTAATTTCATCTGCTTTTTCTGGGAGTGCTAATTACTAAACTGACACGTTGCTGTAAGCACTGTTAAGCAGGTCCCATTTTATCTTGTTCTTATTAATCTCTTTTAAGTTATAAGACTGTATTAATGCACTGGAAGAATCTTTTAAAGATATGTTTTTTTTATATATCTAAATAAAGTATATATTATTATTATTATTATTATTATTATTATTATTACAAGTCTCATAGCAGATTGTTCTTCCGTCAGGTTACCTAAAGCAGAAGTAGTTTCGTTCACTACCGCTTCCAATGTTCTAGTTAATTTGCGTATCAATTTACTGTTTTGGACAGGACCTACAAAGAAAAAGAATCCTTTATTGAAATCTGTATATTGTTCCCACGTTGTCTCAGTCTGATCGACAATTGGGGACTTGATCTCCCTTCTATGTCTTACATGTACAAGGCGTGAATTTCGATGATAATCAGGTGGGGCTAGGAAAACAGGTGGTAATAAGAACGTCATTCTGCTGTCCTGGGAGTGCTGTCCCGGTTGCCTTTCCTGATTGTCTGCCTAGAACCAATGCCTCGCGGCCCCCGCTCCGCGGGTGCCGCTCGCAGGCTGCAGACGCCACAAAGAAAGCAGTCAATCTTTCCCTGCTGTGCATCGGAGCACCAACGCGCTAGCGGAACTTTCGTCGCTTAAGCCCAGAGGCGGGACTGCGAGGACCAGCCTGCTGTGCGGCGCAGATCGGCCGCAGCTGGTCCTCTTCCCGCCCCTTCCGGTCACACCCTCTGATATTGTCTCTCAGCCTCGCGCACGCGGGACGCGCGCGGGGCAAAGGCCGGGGCGAAGACAGGGCCGTTGTGTGGCCGTTAGGTGGCTGGTGTGGCTGGGCTGGGCCCCGTCCCTGAGTCTCTCAGACAAATACTGTGATCTGGTATATTTAATGTTTGTTCCCTTATCGTGCTTTATCACGTGCCTGAGCTGATTGTCAGTGACTGTTAAGTTCCTTTAACTTGTTGACTGGGTAACTATTACGACGGTTGCTTCTGGTTACTTCCCATAGTTGTCTATTTTCTGTTACAATGGACATGGTCTCACCTGGGAAAGCGGGGGCTAATTCTAACAAGGGTACATTGGACAACTACTTTAAGAAATCCATCTCTGAGATTGAAAGAGAAGAAGCTCTGGAAGAGAAAAGGATGGAGCGTCGTCGCTCCATTGAGGGGCACAAGGCCAGATCCACCCTGGGTACATCCCTGCCGATTCTATCACCTAGTGTGGAACTGATCACTGAGGACCCCTTTTCATCCCAGGGCGTCCCTGAACTCTTAAGAGATATATCTCCTGCACCACCTTCTCTTGTGGATCACTTCAGTCCATCTCCTCTTGCCCCCCCACCGCTTGGCAACTCTGATGTAGCCCCGAACCCTCTGCCAGCTTCCAACCAAATCGGAAAAACGATCCCCAAAATTCAGCAGAGGAAGGTTGTGGCTCAGATAAATCATGGTCCTCCGCCCAAAAAGAGAATGAGGAAGGGGGGCTCCATACATAAAGGCAAAATTAGTCATACTGAATTTGGTAAGGGCAAGGGGGGGGGGACAGTCACAGCTTCTACCTCTGCTTCTAAATTACCTGAAGGCACTCGACCCGATACTCCACCTGTGACTACACAAGGTACCCCATCTCCCTTAGTAGTAACTACCCCCCCAAACTCTAACTCTGAGGAGATCCTCCCGTTGGCTCCCACCTTGGAGTTTCTTGGGCAAATGCTCAGGACGCTCACTTCTCCAATCATGGACAGATTACGGGCCATTGAAGAGCGGCTAGGGAATCTGGAGCAGACCATTCACAATAAACTTGACACCCAGATGGTTGCTCCGGCCTCCACTGCAGTGACAGCTTTAGTTAGCTCATCAAATAGTTTAAGACCCTCTGTACCTAAGAACCCCCCCCCAACTTCCTCTAACCTAGCCAAGGCGGCTCATATAACCTCTACCATAGCCGCAACGGCTTCTCTTCCCGTGGCCAATCTCTCTACCAAAAAAGTGGCCAACAATCCCCCGGGAATTTCAACTTCCAAAAATGATTCTAGACCTGACATGCACCTGACTGGTGCCATTCCCAAGGGCGGAAATAATAGGTTACCTAGACCAATCCAGACGGTTGATGAGAGGGAACCCCCTAGTATAGTCCAAAAACGTAGGATCCCTCAGGTTGAATTGCCTCCGGAATCACTACCCTACGTAGTGGTGCTTACGGGTGTTCCCACCCTTGAGCCTGATAAGCGAGAAGGCCCACAACAACTTAAAAATAAGATCATGTATTGGCTGTCTAAGAACAGACCACTTCCTGGGAATGTAAACGGGGACATAGTGCATGTGCGCCGACTCCCCTGGTTGGGGGGGCGGGTGAAAGACATAGATGGCGACCTGATTGTGATCAATTTCAGGGACCCGGAAGCTGTAAGGCACATTCTGAGTTGGATGCCAGGGAATCACGGCAAATCCATCATGCCGTGTGATCTCACCTATTTTTACCCCAGAGCCCTAGTTGCCCCCCTGTCATGTCCTTGGCCTTCTATGCCCTCGTCAGGCCTCAATGGCTCTAACCAAAACAGCCACTATCTTCCCTTGCACCCTGACCCCTTGATCCAAAAGAATGCTCATAGGTGGGGATCTGTCCCTCAGAGGGGCTATGGTTCCAACTACAGGAGTTTGGACCACTCGTCCCAAATGGGGGGGATGGACCACTTGCTTCCTTTCACACCATTGGAAGTTAGCAACAGATTTGAAGCATTCTCTGGCCTAGACTTTTGTGATTGACTCGAGGGGTGCTCCCCTGGTCACTCTACTGCTGAGGGGGCCTTTAGTGAACATCATGGTAATTTTGCTGTTCAAGCTTGTAACCTTCCCCGGCAAATGCTTGGAGAAGACTATGGCATAACCTCTACCCATCTAGCGGGAAGCAAACAAAGTTTATCCCCCCCCACACGGCTCTCCAAACTCCATGTATGCAGTGGTGGAGCTATTTCCGAGGGCCAAGGCCCTACACTCCACACTAAGTCCAGAGCCCTGAGGGTACTTTCATGGAATGTCGCAGGGATTTCCAACAAAATGCAGACTGAAGAATGGGATTCCCTGATAAATAATAACGAGATATGCCTCTTTCAAGAGACATGGGCGAGGGAACCGGTCCACAAGACTGGTTATGCTGTATTCGAAATCCCTGCTACTTGGAATGGAAGGGGAAGGCCCTCAGGCGGTCTGGCGGTGTGGATAGCATCTCACACTGGGTGTGTAGCGGAAAGTATAGAAACGCTTTCCCGTGATATCCAGTGTGTTTTACTAACCTGGACAGGTGCCCCGAAGTTGGCAATAATAAATGTTTATTCCCGCCCAGTAGGACCAACGGCAGAGTCTACTACACTAGAAGACCTTGCATCTTTTTTGAGTCAGTTGTCGACAGATTTTAAGGTGGTTTTGGGTGGCGATCTTAACTGTCATTTTGAACCCTTAGAGGGCCTGAGGGAAGGGGCCCTCATGGCAGAAGATGATCACTGGGGTATACCACCGTGTCAATCCCCCCATCCCAGAGCCTGGTCGCCACTTGCGGTTCAAATTATGTCGCTAACTCTCAACTATGCGTTGAGAGCATGCAATGGTCGCACACCCTCAGACACCCCTTCAAAATGCACATTTAATAGACCAAACCAGGAGTCAAGATTGGACTACATCTTTGTTGATACCAGTCTGTGGCCAAAGGTTGAGGACTTTATTATAATCCCCCGCACTGACAGTGATCATAATGCCCTCTCTCTTACCTTGCACTATCTTCCTGAGTCCACCGGACTCTCCGTTCCGGGGAAAGGAGATGAACGGGGTAACCTTGTATTAGCTTCCAACAGGCGTAGGGTGAGATGGCAGAAATTCTCCAAGTCGGAAGAGAATATTGGGAAAATTTATAGCCTTGTTCTCCCAAGTTTTGAGGCTTTGGAAGAAGTAATTAGTCGCCCCAGTGCTCAGGACTTATTCAAAACCTTACCCTCCATACACGAGGACCTAGTGGGAACTCTGGGAGAGGTCCTCTATCCAGAGGTACCCAAACTCAAGCATAAAACCAGAACTTCCACATGGTACAACTCAGACTGCAGAAAGGCTAAATCTGATCTTATTGCTGCGGTCAAAGAGGGTGCCCCCCGTAATAGGGTGTCTGCCTTGCGACAATTTTACAAGGACACTATGGCCCGTGCGAGGTCAGACTGGGACTGGGATAGATGGCACGATCTCTCAGCAGCATTAATAGCTAAGGACACTAGAAGATTTTGGTCCATAGTCTCCACAGGCTCAGGGGAGCCCAAAGCTGCGGTCGAACCCAATATAGCTGCACATATATGGGAAGACCACTTTGGGAAACTTTATGCAGATGATTCAGAAAATACTGATGCCACTATTGCAACACTCCTCTCCCTCCCTGGAGAGACTCTGGAGTTTACGCTAGGGGAAGTGGCCAGAGCAATAGATGGTTTAGCAATGGGTAAGGCCCCCGGCCTTGACAAACTACCTGGCGACCTTTTTAGGTCCCATCCAGATATTTGGGCACCTTATCTTCTCATCCTTTTCAACACATTGGCGTGTGGAATGGCGGTCCCCTGCACTTGGCTGGGGGAAGAGATAGTCCCTATCTTCAAGAAGGGCTGTCCTCTGCTCCCATCCAACTACAGGCCGATCAGCCTGATAGATGTCCCCCAGAAGATTTACTCGCGACTTTTATTGGACCATCTCATGGATTGGATGGAGGAAAATGAAATCTTAAGTCCTCTCCAGGCTGGCTTCAGGAAAAATACGTCCACCATGGACCAAATCTTCCGCCTCGTTCTCCTTTATTGGAAAACAGTGACCATCGAGGGCGGGAGATTATACATGGTGTTCGTAGACCTGAGGTCAGCCTTTGACCTTGTACCACGGAAAAAACTTTGGGAGGTCCTGAGGGAGATGGGAGTCCCCATTAATCTACTCCAGGCAATCATAAGACTCCATCAGGGAAATTTCGCCCAGGTACGTTGTGGGCGGGGCGGTGTTCTGTCTCAAAGGTTCCCTGTTTCCCGGGGGGTCAGGCAGGGGTGCGTGCTTGCCCCAACCCTCTTTTGCCTTTATATGAACAGTGTCATCTCGCATCTAGCCAATGTTGGAGACAACGACGCCCCGGTCTTGGCAGGCAGGAGGGTACCGGCAATTATGTTTGCGGACGATACCCTCCTGCTTTCCAAATCGCCCATGGGTATTCAGAGAACCTTGGATGGCTTTGATCTCTTCTGCAGGCAGTTTGGCCTCGAGATCAACGCCGGGAAGACTAAGTATATGATCTTTAACCCCTCCTCCACAACTAGACCCAACCCGTCCCTAAACTCCACGGTCCTAGAGAGGGTAAAAACATTCCAATACCTGGGCGTAACCCTCCAAGAGAACTTATCTTGGTGTCCACAGATTGCAAGTTCGCGAATAAGGTTATCTCAACTGTCTGGGGCTATCCTGAAGATTAACAACACTTCAACATATAAACCTATAGCCCCTGCAGTTGAGATGTATAAAACCCAAGCAAAACCTGCTGCATTATATGGCAGCGAACTTTGGGGACACAAAGCTGCAAATGAGTTGGTACGTGTTGAGAATAATTTTATGAGGCGCCTCCTGGCCCTCCCTGCTGCAACTCCCTTGCTTCCCCTACGTTTCGACTTGGGCTTATCATCTATCAGGGAGGATGCCGAACTCAACCCCATAAGATTCTGGCATAGACTTTGGTCAACTAAGGAGCTAAACCACTACAGGAGTGATCTTGTGCATGTTATGAATCTAAACGTCAATGACAAGATCCCTTGGCTGACTTTTGTGAAAAAAGAACTGTTCCGGCTAGGCTTAAATGAACTGTGGTTGGCCCCCGAAACTGGTTGTATCAAGGTCCCCCGGAAAAGTTTAGTGAAAGCCTGCAAGCAACAAAATCTCGTGACCCATTTAACTGCACCTAGCATCGGTATTTTAACCCACTGTTATACCCAATCCAAAAATACCTATAAATTTGAATCTTTTTTGGATTTTATTTATCCAGTTGCAGCTAGGAAGCTCTTTTTACAGTGGCGGTTTGGAACCCTCCCCCTTAAATCCTTCACGAGTAAATGGACCAATGGAGGGGACAAACTATGCCCTGGCTGCAATTCCTGTGATGAGGAGGAAATCCATGTCCTGTTTTTCTGCTCTACCTATAGGTCTCCAAGGAAGTACTGGTTGGTGCCTTTATGCAGAAACATGGCAATAAGAAACTGTTCAACTTCTTACAGAATATTGAAATCTGATTCCTCCCCTCACATTGTTTTTGCTGTCGCCAAATATCTGTTCGCCATGTGGCGTATTAGGTCCAAGTTGATTAAGGTTTTACCAACATAGGATGAGAGTTCCGGCCACTGTCTTAAACCAAATTTTAGCCCCTTATGGCAAAGTTTTTTATATTATGTCTTTTTAAATTTTATTATTATAATTGTGATGCATCTCTCTTACCCATTTCTATCTCGTTTAACCTCTATTCCCAAAACTTGTATTCATTTGTATAACATGTATCAAATGTAGATTTAAATGTTGTATGTCTTTTTATGCATCTTTTATGGTCTTAATGGCCGAAATAAAGATTTTTTGGATTGGATTGGATTGGATAAAATAAGAATGGCGAGAGGCTTTGAAAGTAGACTTTCCTTTATCACTGAATTCGACCACAGTATTACAATCACTGTGTCCTAGATGTACTGAACCATTCTTTCTAACGCATAATTCACCTTTCACTGGTAAAACTGTTATAAACGGCAAGTTCGAATTAGTCTCGGACTGGACGTTTAGGATCATGAGATTGAGGGAAAAGTTACCTAATTCATACACTTCATTTTCTAGATCAGTCCCTCTCCTTTGGGGAAGACCGTCTGCGTCTGGGAAACATGCTTTATTCATGACTGTATTCAGATTCCCCCATATCCAATTGCCTTGAGAAACTTTGGACTTACTGTCTAAGGAAGACATTAAAGCAAACCATGCTCCACATGAACCATTATGTGTAAACGGGTAGGGAAAGAGGGGCAGAGCTCCCTTGTATTTCTGATAAGGTGGGAGTCGGCCACATACCCAGCAATTGGTGGCATTGCTGGTCTGGTGAGTATGGTGTAACATACGAATGAATGTATTGTTGCGCATTGCTAATCGATAGGACAGCTCATGAGGGGGCAGGTCGCTGAAAGTGTGTTCTACAGAGTCATTAGAGAAAGTATGTACATGTGAATTGAAAGGAGGAAAGAAACCATGTAACAGGAAGCTTACACATATGATCGAAATGCTCAGAATAAACATGAAAATTAACGTTATGATGCATCGACTATGCAAGTTCTTGCAATATTTTTCTCTCTTTTCGATTCGCCTATCTCTCTGACTACTTGGGTCTATCTTATACATGTCAGAAACCTGTCTAACCGCTTCACCCAGGGGGGGACTTAAACAATTAAACGCTGTCTGACTTACTAGACCTCAACTTGGCTCGGTACTCCTGTTGCGGAGTTTTTTCTAGCAGGGGAAGTTTAGAGTCAGTGTCTTAAAGGGGGCAGTCCTTAATTGCAGTCTCTGGACACAGTCCGTGAACTCTTTTTATATGACTGGAGTGGAGCCACCCCTTGCGACCTTCTAGCTTTACTGCGGTCCTCGTGGTCATCAACACCAGCTTTGGCTGCTTCCATCTGGGTTCCAGAGGGCTTGATCTGTCGAAATTTCGAACGTAGACGTATTCTCCTGGAACGATTTCATGCGGTTTTACTTGGGTGTTGTCCGGGAAGGCAGCCGCAACCTGTGAACGACAAGATTGTAGTGCAGACATCAAGGAAGCTAGGTAATCTGTCAGCATATTACTATCGACATCGGTTATCTTACGAGGCATAGGCGTACCCCACATATTGGGAGGTCGGCCGAAGACTACCTCATAGGGAGATAGTCCGGTTCTGGAATGAGCTACCATGCGCATATAAAAGAGGGTAACTGGCAGGGCTACTATCCAATCTACACCTTTTTCTGCACAGATCTTAGCTAATCGTGTTTTCAGAGTCTGGTTGTGTCGTTCGACCAAACCAGCTGCTTCGGGATGTCGTACACAGTGAAATTTCCACTGGTAACCTAACAGGAGTGATACCTGTTTCATAAGCTCGGACGAGAATGGCTGTCCATTATCTGAGTACACGACACGGGGCAAGCCGTATCACGGGAAAAATTCACGAACCAACTGCTTGGCAGTGGTCGCGGCAGTGTAATCTGGGACTGGATATGCTTCTGTCCATCTGGAAAGGGCACATACAACTACGAGGACATATTTGTAAGCTCTACATCTGTCCATCTGGATATAATCCATCTGGAGGACTTCAAAAGGATGGTCAGGAGGATGGAATCCACCTTGTTCCACGGGAATGCCTTTGCCTGGATTGAACTGACAAGAGATCATGCAGGTACGCTCTTCCTGTTTTGCTGCTGCTCGTAAATGCTTGTTGAACCATAGATTCTGAATGCTGTCTAACATGGCTTTTTCTCCTAAGTGTGCTGGACTATGTGCTGTGTTAATGATCACTTGAACCATAGAGTCGGGGAGGAACCATGTGGCTCTTCCCTTCGTCGTCCATCCCTGATCTGTCTGGATCCCTCCTTGTTCAGTCCATTTCTTGATTTCGTCTGGAGTGGCATCTGTCTGTATGTCGAGTACATCTAGAGTGGGATCCTTCACTGTCATACAATGTGTCTGTGTTGGTACTTCAGTCTTTGTCGGATCTGTCGGTATGTCTGTCTGAGTCTGAGCTGTGAGTTTAGCTGTTCGATCTGCCAGGTCGTTACCCAGGGAAATAGTGTCAGTGACTTTCGTATGTGCCTTGCACTTCATGATAGCAATGGATGCAGGTAAGAGTATTGCTTCTAACAGAGCTAGAATGAGGGGACCATGCTGTATCTTGGCGCCATGAGAAGTTAAAAAACCTCTTTCTTGCCAGAGGATACCGAAGTCGTGAACAACTCCGAATGCATACTGTGAATGTCCCTTCCTGAACCTTAGTGGTGATGGAACTCGATGTCCCATGCCTCGAGGCATTTCATTAAAGCCCGTATGACTCAGATACCACGGACTCTGCCTCTCATTTGATTGAGCTATCCTTATTGTCATTTAATGTATAGAAAAATAGTCCGGTAATTTTATTTACCACATAATCTGGCGCCCGAACAGGGACTCCCCCCGCCTTCCCCACTCGCCGGCGATGTACTGCAGGCCTTGACCCCTTCTACAGCCGTGACGGAACCAGTGCACTCCTGCGGGTTTTCCTGCTATCTCCCTCAGGCCCTCGGAGTAGACGGAGACTGCGACCCGGAATCCAGAAGAGGCGGTGAGGAATGCGGAGGATCCCTATCAGAGCCCCAAGTCGAGAGAGCAAGGTCCGATGTATCCAGAGGCCCACCTGTTCCAAAGCGCATGCGTAGGAGAAATCGTAGCCTGACGCAGTCCAGTCCAGTCCAGTTTCCGAGGCCTTCAGTTTCTGCTTCCCGGTGAGTACCGTTATTGGGAACGCATCTAGACGGGTGCATTAATTTGTGCCCGGTCAAGACAGGTCTGGGTACACAGACCTGGTCCAGACGTGTTCACTTAGGTGAATACGGTACGACGTGTCTCTTTATGGGACCAGTATGTCTGTACTGTTCTAGCAGTGCATCAAGTAATTCAGTATTCTAGATCCCGGGAATTCTTCAGTATTGTGTTTTATGTACTAGGCAATATCTGTTCGAAAAATGTTTTAATGTGTTTTCATGCGGTGGTATGAATGATTGTTTGCAATTCATTACTGTATTTATTGTGTTCACGTTCAAATCAGTCCAATTATGCCACTGTTCTCGAAATTACGTCAGATAGGAACCAGGAAAGGGATACTCGAAGAAGCAGTTCCCGTCCCGCCTAGGGACACTCCCGGACATTTTATGTACCATAAGCATGGCTTAGATGCCATACTGTACCTAGATTTGTGGGTGGATTATACTAAGGATCTGGAAGAGAAGTATAGATGGCCTGTCTCAGGGACATGGGATGCTGATTGCATCATGAGAGTAGAAGAAGCATTATGGAAAAAGAAAGCCAGACAATCCCAGAAAGATGCCATAGAATTATGGCGTAAAGAAGCACATAGAAGAACAGAGAAAGAAATCAGGAAAGCAGAGAGAAGTAGAGAAGAATCCGAAAAAGCTAGAGAAAGGGAGTTACTAGAAGAAGGAGAACGAGTCAGAATAGAACAACAAGACAGACAAAGAAATGCCCTTATTACAGGTCTGTATCCTGTTCTCGCCGAGGGCCTGCCCAAGGCGATCCCGGAAGTATCACGTAACTTGCCACCACCATTGGTCCCGACTAAAGCCCGTCATAAACAGACCGCAGCAGACATTTTCCTTTCTTCCTATTTAGATGATGTAGCTCCAGCATATACTAATGTACACGTACCACCTGCTAATAATGCACATCAGCCTATTCAGTCTGTTCAAGCCAGGACACCTCCACCTCCTCAAGACTCGCTTCCCGCACCTATTGTCACTTCCCCTACTGCTACTGCTACTGTTCCTCCTGCTATTGGTCCTACCAATCCTTTTTCGACAGATGCAACCCAGAGTCCACCTCCGTTACGTATACCTACTCTACCCGCTATGACACCAGTAGTTACAACACAGCCAATTCATGTCTTCGCTTCCGCTTCAGGAGGCGCAACAGGAGGTCTCCCTGTCACCCCGCCTCAAGTAAAGCGACTGACGCTTAGAGAGTTAGCATTACAACGTACACCCAGAGCAGCGACATTCGCAATCCTTAAACAGTACATTACAGATTGCAGATATGATCCAGTACCAGGCGAAGACGATATGATGCTATTTTCACTACGTTTACGACGAGTCACAAACTATCTGACTATTCTACCACATATGGAAGAACATCTAGATAATATATACAATTTCATTAGAACAGGGGAAAGACAGAATGCATTCACGAAGCCATGGCACATAATAAGGTTGAGACACAGAAAATGATTCTACAGTTTTTGATAAATTGTTTGATAAGGGAGCGAGATCGGCCAGGCACAACCAAAGAAGAAATGGATATCCTGATTAATTGGAGTAACAATATAGCTGATGGTAAACATAAGACACAAGGTTGTATAGAATCCATGTACAGAAAGATCCGTAAAGAAATTGTACTAATGCACGACAGGGAAAACGCAGCTAGGGAAGCCGAGAAAGAGGATGAAAGCACAGAAGAGGACGAGTTAGATGATACAGAAGAAAACAGAGATATGATAGCGTACGTAGGTAGAGCAAGACCTTTTGACAGACCCATACGCCTAGAAAGCAAGAAACGTTTTCTTTCTCCCATACCAGAACAATGTTCTCTTGAGCATTTATTCCAAGCCACTGATGAAGTACTGAAACAACGAATAGGTTACAGTGAACTTAGTACCATGAGTGAACAAGAACTAGCACGATCAGCAGTACAGTGGGCTGATAATAACAGCGTATATAAAGATGATTCAGTAGCGCAAACATTTTTGAATCTTTCTCCAACCGAACAACGCTTAGCTGGAATGTACATGATCCAGCATCTCATTACACTATATGAGAGTCAGCATTCTGATCCAGGTCCCCTATATAATATTTTAGACGAGTTACTCCTAGGTAGATGGAGAGGCCTAGGTACCGATTTAATTAATTTCATTCTAGAACAACGACACAAATACAGAACATTTCTGACTCCACATTTCGTTCCTGTTCCACCCCCAGTAAGGAAAACATTTTATATTGACAGACAGAATCCCTTACAAGAAGTTCATCCCGTCCAGGCCCCAGGGGGTGAGCTTCGACGCGTATTCGTATACACACCCTTAAGCAAAATGGAACTATTGGAAATGAAGAAAATAGTGCCTTGTCATGATAAAGATCCGGCTGGGTTTCTCCGTGAATTAAAAGACATGCTACTCATGGGGGATTATACATATCCCGATATTATTAAAATGTTAAAGGTACTGTTGCCAGCCGGTATTTACGAAAAACTTAAAGAAAAAGAATGGGAGGTGGGAGATAAAAAGATTATCTGGACTGAAATAGAAAACGAAGAAAATACACGAATTCCAGGTACTGGTCTCGGGGACAAAACTAAAGCATTACCAGGATTATTAGTACAGGTCTTGCCGAGGTTATTGGCAATTAAAAAGGAAGACTGGGATGCCATCTCAGCCTGCAAACAGAAACAAGACGAAGACACTAGTGATTTTTATTCTAGATTCGATAAATGTTTTATTATTAATAGTGGCCTGAAAACAAGTAGTGAATCATATCCACATCTTTTTGTGACCAAACTAGTCGAGAATTCCTTACCCCAAGTTAAAAATAGAGTTCTAAAAGTCGAGAGTACATGGCAAGCAAATACCCCTTCTCAAATGTTACAAATGTTACAGTACCATCAGAACCGAATTAGAGAGGAACATGATCATGAACAGAGACGTATGAAAGATACGAAAATGAAAGTACTAGTAGCTCAGCCTGTTCCAGCAGACGGTCAGAAAAAGGGTACAGCACCGCCAGGTCATTCTGCAGCTCCCGTTAAAGGGAATTGCAACTATTGTAAACAGCCAGGTCATTATATAAACGAATGTACCGTTCTGAAATATAATATTGCTACCGGCAGGACGAAAGAAAGACCTCGTCCTCCTAGACAAGAACATGTTCCACAGCATATTCCACAGAACACGCAACCTCCGCAGCAAGCACAACAGACAGTAGCTGTACCCCAACCCCAACCTATTGCTGCCACGCAACATGTCACGCAACAAATGTACCAGTATGCACAGTCAGATTACCCCGATTATCAGCAGTACTCATGAAACAGCCTAGAGAGGGAGGTTGGCTTGCCTCTTATTGAGGTTCCTGTAGATCAAGAGGGTCCCTAGGTACATAGTCAGGTATTAGGGAAAGACAGAACATTTTTGATTGACACAGGGGCGAGCAGAACTACCATCAGTCATGACGAGGTTCCAGGGGCACCCCTCTCAGGCTCACAGAATGTTTCCCTGGGTTTTTCAGGAAAGCCTATTGTTAACGAAGTGTCAAAGGCAGTTTCCCTAAAAGTTGGTCCATTGTCCCGTACTACAGACTTGTTACTTACGAAAGCATGTCCTGAAAATCTGCTTGGTATTAAAACGTTGAAAGCTCTAGGAGCAGTAATATGTAGTTCTCCGGAAGGGGTGAGATTGTTCTTACGTGATTTCAAAGGTCATTATGTGTTACGAGATTTTGATCCAAGATTGCAAAATGTACCAGCGCATTTATGGGCACAAGGTCCAACTGATGTAGGTTGTATGCACATTACACCTTATCGTGTTACACTCAAGCAAGGAGTTGTACTACCCCGAATCCGACAATACGAATTGCCCCCCGAGGCTGTAGCAGCCTTACTGAAAATTATTGACGAACTTTGGTGTGCAGCGGCTTTCACCTAGTTTAAGTACAGATTATAAGAGAAGTAGGAATGTTGGATAACACACGTGATCTTAACAGATTGAAAGTGACATCTTGGAATGTGTGGGGTCTGAATAACCTTAGGATAAAAAGGCAGATCCTAGGTTAACTAGATAGACACCACATCACAGTCGCTCTGCTACAGGACACACACTTGAATCCCGGAACTACACCCCAGTTTGCTTCGAGATGGGCCTCACACCGTTGATTTGCATTATATTCGGGATACTCCCGGAGAGTACAAAACAATAGTTGATGGACAGAATGCAGAACAATGTCATACAATCCCCCCAGTACAGAGATCTGGGCCTAAATCCATCATTTGTTTGCACTCCACACCACCCCAGTGCAGACATGACCATATGCAAATCAGCCTTGACCCTGTGCCTCATGGGAACAGTCCAGCCCGAACTGCAAAGCCATGTCTTTCCTGGACCGGAATCAAGTATCCTAGGACCGGTTTCTGGCTATCAGCCATCTTCAGCCAAGATAGCTTGACTCCAGTGGTGTGGAGAGCATGAGACTCATGTCTGCGCATACCCATCCCACTTGGGGTGACAAATGCAAAACAACAGTTGATGGACAGAATGCAGAACAATGTCATACATTCACCCCAGTACAGAGATCTGGGCCTAAATCCATCGTTTTTTTGCACTCCACACCACCCCAGTCCAGACATGGCCATATGCAAATCAGCCTTGACCCTGTGCCTCATGGGAACAGTCCAGCCCGAACTGCCAAGCCATGTCTTTCCTGGACCGGAATCAAGCATCCTAGGACCGGTTTCTGGCTATCACCCTACTTCTGCCAGGATAGCGTGACTCCAGTGGTTTGGAGAGCATGGGACTCACGTCTGAGCATTCCTATCCCACTTGGGTTGACAAATGCAAAACAACTGTTGAAGGACAGAATGCGGAACAATGTCATACATTCACCCCAGTACAGAGATCTGGGCCTAAATCCATCGTTTTTTTTTTACCTCCACACCACCCCAGTTCAGACATGGCCATATGCAAATCAGCCTTGACCCTGTGCCTCATGGGAACAGTCCAGCCCGAACTGCCAAGCCATGTCTTTCCTGGACCGGAATCAAGCATCCTAGGACCAGTTTCTGGCTATCAGCCGTCTTCAGCCAGGATAGATTGACTCCAGTGTTGTGGAGAGCATGGGACTCACGTCTGAGCATACCCATCCCACTTGGGGTGACAAATGCAAAACAACAGTTGATGGAAAGAATACAGAACAATGTCAGACATTCACCCCAGTACAGAGATTTGGGCCTAAATCCATTGTTGTTTTGCCCTCCACACAACCCCAGTTCAGACATGGCCCTATGCAAATCAGCCTTGACCCTGTGCCTCATGGGAACAGTCCAGTCCGAACTGCCAAGCCATGTCTTTCCTGGACCAGAATCAAACATCCTAGGACCGGTTTCTGGCTATCAGCCATCTTCAGCCAGGATAGCTTGACTCCAGTGGTGTGGAGAGCATGAGACTCACGTCTGCGCATACCCATCCCATTTGGGGTGACAAATGCAAAACAACAGGTGATGGACAGAATGCAGAACAATGTTATACATTCACCCCAGTACAGAGATCTCGGCCTAAATCCATAGTTTTTTTGCACTCCACACCACCCCAGTCCAGACATGGCCATATGCAAATCAGCCTTGACCCTGTGCCTCATGGGTACAGTCCAGCCCGAACTGCCAAGCCATGTCTTTCCTGGACCGGAATCAAGCATCCTAGGACCGGTTTCTGGCTATCAGCCGTCTTCAGCCAGGATAGCGTGACTCCAGTGGTGTGGAGAGCATGGGACTCACGTCTGAGCATACCCATCCCACTTGGGTTGACAAATGCAAAACAACAGTTGATGGACAGAATGGTGAACAATGTCATACATTCACCCCAGTACAGGGATCTGGGCCTAAATCCATCGTTTTTTGCACTCCACATCACCCCAGTGCAGACATAGCCATAAGCAAATCAGCCTTGACCCTGTCTGTGCCTCATAGGAACAGTCCAGCCCGAACTGCCAAGCCATGACTTTCCTGGACCGGAATCAAGTATCCTGGGACCGGTTTCTGGCTATCAGCCATCTTCAGCCAGGATAGCTTGACTCCAGTGGTGTGGAGAGCTTGGGACTCAGGTCTGAGCATACCCATCCCACTTGGGGTGACAAATGCAAAACAACAGTTGATGGACAGAATGCAGAACAATGTCATACATTCACCCCAGTACAGAGATCTGCGCCTAAATCCATTGTTTATTTTCACTCCACACCACCCCAGTTCAGACATGGCCATATGCAAATCAGCCTTGACCCTCTGCCTCATGGGAACAGTCCAGCCCAAACTGCGAAGCCATTTCTTTCCTGACCGGAATCAAGCATCCTAAGACTGGTTTCTGGCTATCAGCCGTCTTCAGCCAGGATAGCTTGACTCCAGTGGTGTGGAGAGCATGGGACTCAGGTCTGAGCATACCCATCCCACTTGGGGTGACAAATGCAAAACAACAGTTGGTGGACAGAATGCAGAACAATATCATACATTCACCCCAGTACAGAGATCTGGGCTTAAATCCATATTTTTTTGCACTCCACACCACTCCTGTTCAGACATGGCCATATGCAAATCAGCCTTGACCCTGTGCGTCATGGGTACAGTCCAGCCCGAACTGCCAAGCCATGTCTTTCCTGGACCGGAATCAAGCATCCTAGGACCGGTTTCTGGCTATCAGCTGTCTTCAGCCAGGATAGCTTGACTCCAGTGGTGTGGAGAGCATGGGACTCACGTCTGAGCATACCCATCCCACTTGGGTTGACAAATGCAAAACAACAGTTGATGGACAGAATGGTAAACAATGTCATACATTCACCCCAGTACAGGGATCTGAGACTAAATCCATCGTTTTATTGCACTACACACCACCCAAGTCCAGACATGGCCATATGCAAATCAGCCATGACCCTGTGCATCATGGGAACAGTCCAGCCCGAACTGCCAAGCCAAGTCTTTCCTGGACCGGAATCAAGCATCCTAGGACCGGTTTCTGGCTATCAGCTGTCTTCAGCCAGGATAGCTTGACTCCAGTGGTGTGGAGAGCATGGGACTCACGTCTGAGCATTCCTATCCCACTTGGGTTGACAAATGCAAAACAACTGTTGAAGGACAGAATGCGGAACAATGTCATACATTCACCCCAGTACAGAGATCTGGGCCTAAATCCATCATTTTTTTGCACTCCACACCACCCCAGTTCAGACATGGCCATATGAAAATCAGCCTTGACCCTGTGCCTCATGGGAACAGTCCAGCTCGAACTGCTAAGCCATGTCTTTCCTGGACCAGAATCAAACATCCTAGGACCGGTTTCTGGCTATCAGCCATCTTCAGCCAGGATAGCTTGACTCCAGTGGTGTGGAGAGCATGAGACTCACGTCTGCGCATACCCATCCCACTTGGGGTGACAAATGCAAAACAACAGTTGATGGACAGAATGCAGAACAATGTTATACATTCACCCCAGTACAGATATCTGGGCCTAAATCCATAGTTTTTTTGCACTCCACACCATCCCAGTCCAGACATGGCCATATGCAAATCAGCCTTGACCCTGTGCCTCATGGGTACAGTCCAGCCCGAACTGCCAAGCCATGTCTTTCCTGAACCGGAATCAAGCATCCTAGGACCGGTTTCTGGCTATCAGCCGTCTTCAGCCAGGATAGCGTGACTCCAGTGGTGTGGAGAGCATGGGACTCACGTCTGAGCATACCCATCCCACTTGGGTTGACAAATGCAAAACAACAGTTGATGGACAGAATGGTGAACAATGTCATACATTCACCCCAGTACAGGGATCTGGGCCTAAATCCATTGTTTTTTGCACTCTACATCACCCCAGTGCAGACATAGCCATAAGCAAATCAGCCTTGACCCTGTCTGTGCCTCATAGGAACAGTCCAGCCCGAACTGCCAAGCCATGACTTTCCTGGACCGGAATCAAGTATCCTGGGACCGGTTTCTGGCTATCAGCCGTCTTCAGCCAGGATAGCTTGACTCCAGTGGTGTGGAGAGCATGGGACTCAGGTCTGAGCATACCCATCCCACTTGGGGTGACAAATGCAAAACAACAGTTGATGGACAGAATGCAGAACAATGTCATACATTCACCCCAGTACAGAGATCTGCACCTAAATCCATTGTTTATTTTCACTCCACACCACCCCAGTTCAGACATGGCCATATGCAAATCAGCCTTGACCCTCTGCCTCATGGGAACAGTCCAGCCCAAACTGCAAAGCCATTTCTTTCCTGACCGGAATCAAGCATACTAAGACTGGTTTCTGGCTATCAGCCGTCTTCAGCCAGGATAGCTTGACTCCAGTGGTGTGGAGAGCATGGGACTCAGGTCTGAGCATACCCATCCCACTTGGGGTGACAAATGCAAAACAACAGTTGGTGGACAGAATGCAGAACAATATCATACATTCACCCCAGTACAGTGATCTGGGCCTAAATCCATATTTTTTTGCACTCCACACCACTCCAGTGCAGACATGGCCATATGCAAATCAGCCTTGACCCTGTGCATCATGGGTACAGTCCAGCCCGAACTGCCAAGCCATGTCTTTCCTGGCCCGGAATCAAGCATCCTAGGACCGGTTTCTGGCTATCAGCTGTCTTCAGCCAGGATAGCTTGACTCCAGTGGTGTGGAGAGCATGGGACTCACGTCTGAGCATACCCATCCCACTTGGGTTGACAAATGCAAAACAACAGTTGATGGACAGAATGGTAAACAATGTCATACATTCACCCCAGTACAGGGATCTGGGACTAAATCCATCGTTTTATTGCACTCCACACCACCCCAGTCCAGACATGGCCATATGCAAATCAGCCATGACCCTGTGCCTCATGGGAACAGTCCAGCCCGAACTGCCAAGCCAAGTCTTTCCTGGACCAGAATCAAGCATCCTAAGACTGGTTTCTGGCTATCAGCCGTCTTCAGCCAGGATAGCTTGACTCCAGTGGTGTGGAGAGCATGGGACTCAGGTCTGAGCATATCCATCCCACTTGGGGTGAAAATGCAAAACAACAGTTGATGGACAGAATGCAGAACAATCTCATACATTCACCCCAGTACAGAGATCTGGGCCTAAATCCATCGTTTATTTGCACTCCACACCACCCCAGTACAGACATGGCCATATGCAAATCAGCCTTGACCCTCTGCCTCATGGGAACAGTCCAGCCCAAACTGCCAAGCCATGTCTTTCATGGACCGGAATCAAGCATCCTAGGACCAGTTTCTGGCTATCAGCCGTCTTCAGCCAGGATAGCTTGACTCCAGTGGTGTGGAGAGCATGGGACTCACGTCTGAGCATACCTATCCCACTTGGGTTGACAAATGCAAAACAACTGTTGATGGACAGAATGCAGAACTATGTCCTACATACACCCCAGTACAGAGATCTAGGCCTAAATCCATCATTTTTTTTGGGCTCCACACCACCCCAGTTCAGACATGGCCATATGCAAATCAGCCTTGACCCTGTGCCTCATGGGTACAGTCCAGCCCGAACTGCCAAGCCATGTCTTTCCCGGACCGGAATCAAGCATCCTAGGACTGGTTTTTGGCTATCAGTCATCTTCAGCCAGGATAGCTTGACTCCAGTGGTGTGGAGAGCATGGGACTCACATCTGAGCATACCCATCCCACTTGGGGTGACAAATGCAAAACAACAGTTGATGGACAGAATGCAGAATATTGTCATACATTCACCCCAGTTCAGAGATCTGGGCCTAAATCCATCGTTTTTTCTGCACTCCACACCACCCCAGTTCAGACATGGCCATATGCAAATCAGCCTTGACCCTGTGCCTCATGAGAACAGTCCAACCCAAACTGCCAAGCCATGTCTTTCCTGGACCGAAATCAAGCATTCTAGGACCGGATTCTGGCTATCAACCACCTTCAGCCCGGATAGCTTGACTCCAGTGGTGTGGAGAGCTTGGGACTCACGTGTGACCATACCCATCCCACTTGGGGTGACAAATGCAAAACAACAGTTGATGGACAGAATGCAGAGCAATGTCATACATTCACCCAGTACAGAGATTTGGGCCTAAATCCATCGTTTTTTGCCCTCCACACCACCCCAGTTCAGACATGGCCATATGCAAATCAGCCTTGACCCTGTGCCTCATGGGAACAGTCCAGCCCGAACTGCCAAGCCATGTCTTTCCTGGACCAGAATCAAGCATCCTAGGACCAGTTTCTGGCTATCAGCCGTCTTCAGCCAGGATAGCTTGACTCCAGTGGTGTGGAGAGCATGGGACTCAGGTCTGAGCATACCCATCCCACTTGGGGTGAAAATGCAAAACAACAGTTGATGGACAGAATGCAGAACAATCTCATACATTCACCCCAGAACAGAGATCTGGGCCTAAATCCATCGTTTATTTGCACTCCACACCACCCCAGTTGAGACATGGCCATATGCAAATCAGCCTTGACCCTCTGCCTCATGGGAACAGTCCAGCCCAAACTGCCAAGCCATGTCTTTCCTGGACCGGAATCAAGCATCCTAGGACCAGTTTCTGGCTATCAGCCGTCTTCAGCCAGGATAGCTTGACTCCAGTGGTGTGGAGAGCATGGGACTCACGTCTGAGCATACCTATCCCACTTGGGTTGACAAATGCAAAACAACTGTTGATGGACAGAATGCAGAACTATGTCCTACATACACCCCAGTACAGAGATCTGGGCCTAAATCCATCATTTTTTTGCGCTCCACACCACCCCAGTTCAGACATGGCCATATGCAAATCAGCCTTGACCCTATGCCTCATGGGTACAGTCCAGCCCGAACTGCCAAGCCATGTCTTTCCTGGACCGGAATCAAGCATCCTAGGACTGGTTTTTGGCTATCAGCCGTCTTCAGCCAGGATAGCTTGACTCCAGTGGTGTGGAGAGCATGGGACTCACATCTGAGCATACCCATCCCACTAGGGGTGACAAATGCAAAACAACAGTTGATGGACAGAATGCAGAATATTGTCATACATTCACCCCAGTTCAGAGATCTGGGCCTAAATCCATCGTTTTTTCTGCACTCCACACCACCCCAGTTCAGACATGGCCATATGCAAATCAGCCTTGACCCTGTGCCTCATGAGAACAGTCCAACCCAAACTGCCAAGCCATGTCTATCCTGGACTTAAATCAAGCATTCTAGGACCGGTTTCTGGCTATCAACCACCTTCAGCCCGGATAGCTTGACTCCAGTGGTGTGGAGAGCATGGGACTCACGTGTGACCATACCCATGCCACTTGGGGTGACAAATGCAAAACAACAGTTGATGGACAGAATGCAGAGCAATGTCATACATTCACCCAGTACAGAGATTTGGGCCTAAATCTATCGTTTTTGCCCTCCACACCACCCCAGTTCAGACATGGCCATATGCAAATCAGCCTTGACCCTGTGCCTCATGGGAACAGTCCAGCCCGAACTGCCAAGCCATGTCTTTCCTGGACCGGAATCAAGCATCCTAGGACCGGTTTCTGGCTATCAGCCGTCTTCAGCCAGGATAGCTTGACTCCAGTGGTGTGGAGAGTATGGGACTCACGTCTGAGCATACCCATCCCACTTGGGGTGACAAATGCAAAACAACAGTTGATGGACAGAATTGTGGTAAATAAAATTACAGGACTATTTTTCTATACATTAAATGACAATAAGGATAGCTCAATCAAATGAGAGGCAGAGTCCGTGGTATCTGAGTCATACGGGCTTTAATGAAATGCCTCGAGGCATGGGACATCTAGTTCCATCACCACTAAGGTTCAGGAAGGGACATTCAACATTTTATTAACATCACACAATATATATAGTAAAACAGTATGATTGAGTCGAATACAGTAGGCGTAACAGGTGAAAAGAGAGAGATAAGAACACATGTGCGTAACAGGAGGCGTGTAAGAAGGCGTACACGTAGGCGTGCACTGGTCATGTCAGAGAAACGTCACATGAAATGTCACAAGTGGGAGGATGCTTTGGAGAAAGTTTGCAGGCTCAGCAGAAACTTTTAGCCTAGATGCGCGCTCAACTGAGCATGACGTGTAACTGGGGAGAACTGGGGGTTTTGACTTTTACACTAGTAGAGGAGACTAATGTCTGGGATGTCAGAACGACCTGCACCTATAACATATCTGGTATCTCATGTTTGGAGGATGTAGTGTCTGTAGTAAAAGGTCTCTCGGGCTGAGGCCGTTCATCACTGAATGCTAGTGCGTGCATATGAATCTTCATGTAGAGTGCGGGGGCCATGGGCCTACCATGGTAACGGGTGCAGTAAATTACTTGCATGGAGACAGGAAGGCAGGGCCCTATGCTCTGCAGCCGGGAATATGTTTACCTATTTCACTAGACTGGAATGTGTTTTCGCGGAGGCTGAGCAGATAACTGTAGGCAAAATATTGTCTTGGCAGGTAAGCAGGCCGAGCCGGGCACCGCTCGTCTGAGCAGGATGTAAGGTAGATTTCAGGGATGCATACCTAAACTGTAGCTTCCAGAGGCAGAAAAGAACTTGGAGTCTCGTTAAGGGCCTGGCTCGACTGGGCCAGGAAACATGGAGAAAACGTGTGCTTTATTCAAAAGGGTACCATGTAAAGACGTTGACACCATAGGCCTAGAAGCCTAATTAACGTGATATTCTTGGGGAACTGTATAACTGACATGTTAACGTTGGACGCAAATGCATATGCGTCTTTCTAGCATGCACGGAAAAGGAATTACATGACATACTTGGAACACGTGTGTTTGGATGGGGTGCGAGTGGGGGACACATTAGCTACCTGAACATTTCTATCACCTCATTCCCTCCTTGGCCCCTACTACACCCTCTAGGATATGTCTATATTCATGAGACCATCTATCTGTTCATATAACATCATTTGCTCTTCTTTCTTTATCCGGGAACGGGAACGTGAACTTGGACGGGGAATACAAGCTGTGGCGCACAAGCCGCAAATCGCTGGCCCACATTGCAGACAGAGACAACAACTAAATAGAATAAGCAGTATTATTCCTAGGAATGATAGCAATTTCCATCCCCAGGCAGACATCACACTCCAGAGCCAACCGGACCAAGTCCAGGTGCCTGGATTCTGGTGAATCAGGTGAGCAATTTCGTGAAGCCTTGTTATGGCCTTATACACGGATGGTGCGTTATTAGGAATGAAAACGCAACAACTGGATCCGATCACTCTATAAGCCCCGCCCCTATCGGCCAGGATGACGTCAAGGACAAGGCGATTTTGAAGAACTACAAGTCTCATAGCAGATTGTTCTTCGGTCAGGTTACCTAAAGCAGAAGTACTTTCATTCACTACCGCTTCCAATGTTCTAGTTAATTTGCGTATCAATTTACTGTTTTGGACAGGACCTACAAAGAAAAAGAATCCTTTATTGAAATCTGTATATTGTTCCCACGTTGTCTCAGTCTGATCGACAATTAGGGACTTGATCTCCCTTCTATGTCTTACATGTACAAGGCGTGAATTTCGATGATAATCAGGTGGGGCTAGGAAAACCGGTGGTAATAAGAACGCAATATAACACGTCCCATCCCAATCAAGGGGCAGATGTACATAAGCTGTTTGACCACAAATAAAATAAGAATGGCAAGAGGCTTTGAAAGTAGACTTTCCTTTATCACTGAATTCGACCACAGTATTACAATCACTGTGTCCTAGATGTACTGAACGATTCTTTCTAACGCATAATTCACCTTTCACTGGTAAAACTGTTATAAACGGCAAGTTCGAATTAGTCTCGGACTGGACGTTTAGGATCATGAGATTGAGGGAAAGGTTACCTAATTCATACACTTCATTTTCTAGATCAGTCCCTCTCCTTTGGGGAAGACCATCTGCGTCTGGGAAACATGCTTTATTCATGACTGTATTCAGATTCCCCCATATCCAATTGCCTTGAGAAACTTTGGACTTACTGTCTAAGGAAGACATTAAAGCAAACCATGCTCCACATGAACCATTATGTGTAAACGGGTAGGGAAAGAGGGGCAGAGCTCCCTTGTATTTCTGATAAGGTGGGAGTCGGCCACATACCCAGCAATTGGTGGCATTGCTGGTCTGGTGAGTATGGTGTAACATACGAATGAATGTATTGTTGCGCATTGCTAATCGATAGGACAGCTCATGAGGGGGCAGGTCGCTGAAAGTGTGTTCTACAGAGTCATTAGAGAAAGTATGTACATGTGAATTGAAAGGAGGAAAGAAATCATGTAACAGGAAGCTTACACATATGATCGAAATGCTCAGAATAAACATGAAAATTAACGTTATGATGCATCGACTATGCAAGTTCTTGCAATATTTTTCTCTCTTTTCGATTCACCTATCTCTCTGACTACTTGGGTCTATCTTATACATGTCAGAAACCTGTCTAACCGCTTCACCCAGGGGGGGACTTAAACAATTAAACGCTGTCTGACTTACTAGACGTCAACTTGGCTCGGTACTCCTGTTGCGGAGTTTTTTCTAGCAGGGGAAGTTTAGAGTCAGTGTCTAAAAGGGGGCAGTCCTTAATTGCAGTCTCTGGACACAGTCCGTGAACTCTTTTTATATGACTGGAGTGGAGCCACCCCTTGCGACCTTCTAGCTTTACTGCGGCCCTCGTGGTCATCCACACCAGCTTTGGCTGCTTCCATCTGGGTTCCAGAGGGCTTGATCTGTCGAAATTTCGAACGTAGACGTATTCTCCTGGAACGATTTCATGCGGTTTTACTTGGGTGTTGTCCGGGAAGGCAGCCGCAACCTGTGAACGACAAGATTGTAGTGCAGACATCAAGGAAGCTAGGTAATCTGTCAGCATATTACTATCGACATCGGTTATCTTACGAGGCATAGGCGTACCCCACATATTGGGAGGTCGGCCGAAGACTACCTCATAGGGAGATAGTCCGGTTCTGGAATGAGCTACCATGCGCATATAAAAGAGGGTAACTGGCAGGGCTACTATCCAATCTACACCTTTTTCCGCACAGATCTTAGCTAATCATGTTTTCAGAGTCTGGTTGTGTCGTTCGACCAAACCAGCTGCTTCGGGATGTCATACACAGTGAAATTTCCACTGGTAACCTAACAGGAGTGATACCTGTTTCATAAGCTTGGACGAGAATGGCTGTCCATTATCTGAGTACACGACACAGGGCAAGCCGTATCGTGGGAAAAATTCACGAACCAACTGCTTGGCAGTGGTCGCGGCAGTGTAATCTGGGACTGGATATGCTTCTGTCCATCTGGAAAGGGCACATACAACTACGAGGACATATTTGAATCCTCTACATCTGTCCATCTGGATATAATCCATCTGGAGGACTTCAAAAGGATGGTCAGGAGGATGGAATCCACCTTGTTCCACGGGAATGCCTTTGCCTGGATTGAACTGACAACAGATCATGCAGGTACGCACTTTCTGTTTTGCTGCTGCTCGTAAATGCTTGTTGAACCATAGATTCTGAATGCTGTCTAACATGGCTTTTTCTCCTAAGTGTGCTGGACTATGTGCTGTGTTAATGATCACTTGAACCATAGAGTCGGGGAGGAACCATGTGGCTCTTCCCTTCTTCATCCATCCCTGATCTGTCTGGATCCCTCCTTGTTCAGTCCATTTCTTGATTTCGTCTGGAGTGGCATCTGTCTGTATGTCGAGTACATCTAGAGTGGGATCCTTCACTGTCATACAATGTGTCTGTGTTGGTACTTCAGTCTTTGTCGGATCTGTCGGTATGTCTGTCTGAGTCTGAGCTGTGAGTTTAGCTGTTCGATCTGCCAGGTCGTTACCCTGGGAAATAGTGTCAGTGACTTTCGTATGTGCCTTGAACTTCATGATAGCAATGGATGCAGGTAAGTGTATTGCTTCTAACAGAGCTTGAATGAGGGGACCATGCTGTATCTTGGCGCCATGAGAAGTTAAAAAACCTCTTTCTTGCCAGAGGATACCGAAGTCGTGAACAACTCCGAATGCATACTGTGAATGTCCCTTCCTGAACCTTAGTGGTGATGGAACTCGATGTCCCATGCCTCGAGGCATTTCATTAAAGCCCGTATGACTCAGATACCACGGACTCTGCCTCTCATTTGATTGAGCTATCCTTATTGTCATTTAATGTATAGAAAAATAGTCCGGTAATTTTATTTACCACATAATCTGGCGCCCGAACAGGGACTCCCCCCCCCCTTCCCCACTCGCCGGCGATGTACAACAGGCCTTGACCCCTTCTACAGCCGTGACGGAACCAGTGCACTCCTGCGGGTTTTCCTGCTATCTCCCTCAGGCCCACGGAGGAGACTGAGACTGCGACCCGGCATCCAGGCGAGGCGGTGAGGAATGCGGAGGATCCCGACCAGAGCCCCAAGTCGAGAGAGCAAGGTCCGAGGTATCCAGAGGCCCACTTGTTCCGAAGCGCATGCGTAGGAGAAATCGTAGCCTGACGCAGTCCAGTCCAGTCCAGTTTCCGAGGCCTTCAGTTTCTGCTTCCCGGTGAGTACCGTTATTGGGAACGCATCTAGACGGGTTCATTAATTTGTGCCCGGTCAAGACAGGTCTGGGTACACAGACCTGGTCCAGACGTGTTCACTTAGGTGAATACGGTACGACGTGTCTCTTTATGGGACCGGTATGTCTGTACTGTTCTAGCAGTGCATCAAGTAATTCAGTATTCTAGATCTCGGGAATTCTTCAGTATTGTGTTTTATGTACTAGGCAATATCTGTTCGAAAAATGTTTTAATGTGTTTTCATGTCGTGGTATGAATGATTGTTTGCAATTCATTACTGTGTTTATTGTGTTCACGTTCAAATCAGTATAATTATGCCACTGTTCTCGAAATTACGTCAGATAGGAACCAGGAAAGGGATACTCGAAGTAGCAGTTCCCGTCCCGCCTAGGGACACTCCCGGACATTTTATGTACCATAAGCATGGCTTAGATGCCATACTGTACCTAGATTTGTGGGTGGATTATACTAAGGATCTGGAAGAAAAGTATAGATGGCCTGTCTCAGGGACATGGGATGCTGATTGCATCATGAGAGTAGAAGAAGCATTATGGAAAAAGAAAGCCAGACAATCCCAGAAAGATGCCATAGAATTATGGCGTAAAGAAGCACATAGAAGAACAGAGAAAGAAATCAGGAAAGCAGAGAGAAGTAGAGAAGAATCCGAAAAAGCTAGAGAAAGGGAGTTACTAGAAGAAGGAGAACGAGTCAGAATAGAACAACAAGACAGACAAAGAAATGCCCTTATTACAGGTCTGTATCCTGTTCTCGCCGAGGGCCTGCCCAAGGCGATCCCGGAAGTATCACGTAACTTGCCACCACCATTGGTCCCGACTAAAGCCCATCATAAACAGACCGCAGCAGACATTTTCCTTTCTTCCTATTTAGATGATGTAGCTCCAGCATATACTAATGTACACGTACCACCTGCTAATAATGCACATCAGCCTATTCAGTCTGTTCAAGCCAGGACACCTCCACCTCCTCAAGACTCGCTTCCCGCACCTATTGTCACTTCCCCTACTGCTACTGCTACTGTTCCTCCTGCTATTGGTCCTACCAATCCTTTTTCGACAGATGCAACCCAGAGTCCACCTCCGTTACGTATACCTACTCTACCCGCTATGACACCAGTAGTTACAACACAGCCAATTCATGTCTTCGCTTCCGCTTCAGGAGGCGCAACAGGAGGTCTCCCTGTCACCCCGCCTCAAGTAAAGCGACTGACGCTTAGAGAGTTAGCATTACAACGTACACCCAGAGCAGCGACATTCGCAACCCTTAAACAGTACATTACAGATTGCAGATATGATCCAGTACCAGGCGAAGACGATGTGATGCTATTTTCACTACGTTTACGACGAGTCACAAACTATCTGACTATTCTACCACATATGGAAGAACATCTAGATAATATATACAATTTCATTAGAACAGGGGAAAGACCAGAATGCATTCACGAAGCCATGGCACACAATAAGGTTGAGACACAGAAAATGATTCTACAGTTTTTGATAAATTGTTTGATAAGGGAGCGAGATCGGCCAGGCACAACCAAAGAAGAAATGGATATCCTGATTAATTGGAGTAACAATATAGCTGATGGTAAACATAAGACACAAGGTTGTATAGAATCCATGTACAGAAAGATCTGTAAAGAAATTGTACTAATGCACGAAAGGGATAACGCAGCTAGGGAAGCCGAGAAAGAGGATGAAACCACAGAAGAGGACGAGTTAGATGATACAGAAGAAAACAGAGATATGATAGCGTACGTAGGTAGAGCAAGACCTTTTGACAGACCCATACGCCTAGAAAGCAAGAAACGTTTTCTTTCTCCCATACCAGAACAATGTTCTCTTGAGCATTTATTCCAAGCCACTGATGAAGCACTGAAACAACGAATAGGTTACAGTGAACTTAGTACCATGAGTGAACAAGAACTAGCACGATCAGCAGTACAGTGGGCTGATAATAACAGCGTATATAAAGATGATTCAGTAGCGCAAACATTTTTGAATCTTTCCCCAACCGAACAACGCTTAGGTGGAATGTACATGATCCAGCATCTCATTACACTATATGAGAGTCAGCATTCTGATCCAGGTCCCCTATATAATATTTTAGACGAGTTACTCCTAGGTAGATGGAGAGGCCTAGGTACCGATTTAATTAATGTCATTCTAGAACAACGACACAAATACAGAACATTTCTGACTCCATATTTCGTTCCTGTTCCACCTCCAGTAAGGAAAACATTTTATATTGACAGACAGAATCCCTTACGAGAAGTTCATCCCGTCCAGGCCCCAGGGGGTGATCTTCGACGCGTATTCGTATACACACCCTTAAGCAAAATGGAACTATTGGAAATGAAGAAAATAGTGCCTTGTCATGATAAAGATCCGGCTGGGTTTCACCGTGAATTAAAAGACATGCTACTCATGGGGGATTATACATATCCCGATATTCTTAAAATGTTAAAGGTACTGTTGCCAGCCGGTATTTACGAAAAACTTAAAGAAAAAGAATGGGAGGTGGGAGATAAAAAGATTATCTGGACTGAATTAGAAAACGAAGAAAATACACGAATTCCAGGTACTGGTCTCGGGGACAAAACTAAAGCATTACCAGGATTATTAGTACAGGTCTTGCCGAGGTTATTGGCAATTAAAAAGGAAGACTGGGATGCCATCTCAGCCTGCAAACAGAAACAAGACGAAGACACTAGTGATTTTTATTCTAGATTCGAGAAATGTTTTATTATTAATAGTGGCCTGAAAACAAGTAGTGAATCATATCCACATCTTTTTGTGACCAAACTATTTGAGAATTCCTTACCCCAAGTTACAAATAGAGTTCTAAAAGTCGAGAGTACATGGCAAGCAAATACCCCTTCTCAAATGTTACAAATGTTACAGTACCATCAGAACCGAATTAGAGAGGAACATGATCATGAACAGAGACGTATGAAAGATACGAAAATGAAAGTACTAGTAGCTCAGCCTGTTCCAGCAGACGGTCAGAAAAAGGGTACAGCACCGCCAGGTCATTCTGCAGCTCCCGTTAAAGGGAATTGCAACTATTGTAAACAGCCAGGTCATTATATAAACGAATGTACCGTTCTGAAATATAATATTGCTACCGGCAGGACGAAAGAAAGACCGCGTCCTCCTAGACAAGAACATGTTCCACAGCATATTCCACAGAACACGCAACCTCCGCAGCAAGCACAACAGACAGTAGCTGTACCCCAACCCCAACCTATTGCTGCCACGCAACATGTCACGCAACAAATGTACCAGTATGCACAGTCAGATTACCCCGATTATCAGCAGTACTCATGAAACAGCCTAGAGAGGGAGGTTGGCTTGCCTCTTATTGAGGTTCCTGTAGATCAGTAGGGTCCCTATGTACATAGTCAGGTATTAGGGAAAGACAGAAAATTTTTGATTGACACAGGGGCGAGCATAACTACCATCAGTCATGACGAGGTTCCAGGGGCACCCCTCTCAGGCTCACAGAATGTTTCCCTGGGTTTTTCAGGAAAGCCTATTGTTAACGAAGTGTCAAAGCCAGTTTCCCTAGAAGTTGGTCCATTGTCCCGTACTACAGACTTGTTACTTACGAAAGCATGTCCTGAAAATCTGCTTGGTATTAAAACGTTGAAAGCTCTAGGAGCAGTAATATGTTGTTCTCCGGAAGGAGTGAGATTGTTCTTACGTGATTTCAAAGGTCATTTTGTGTTACGAGATTTTGATCCAAGATTGCAAAATGTACCAGCGCATTTATGGGCACAAGGTCCAACTGATGTAGGTTGTATGCACATTACACCTTATCGTGTTACACTCAAGCAAGGAGTTGTACTACCCCGAATCCGACAATACAAATTGCCCCCCGAGGCTGTAGCAGCCTTACTGAAAATTATTGACGAACTGATTGCCCAAGGAGTAGTTATAGAAACTGACTCCAATGTATGTAATTCTCCAATCATTCCAATTCTTAAACGAACTGACCCAAATGCCCACCAGTCTACAGATTGGTGATCGACCTTCGAGAATTAAATAAATGCATCATTCCCCAGTACCCAGTTGTGCCAGACATATCCTCCCTATTGACGGCTATTGATTCCGAAGCAGCGTTCTTAACTGTAATCGATCTCAAGAACGCTTTCTTTAGTGTCCCCATTCATCCAGAAAGCCAGTATCTCTTCGGATTTTCTTTAAATGGCCGAAGCTTCAAATTTGCACGTGCACCTCAAGGGTTCACGGAAAGTCCGAGTATTTACAGTCAAGCCTTGAAACGACAACTAGACAGTATTCGCATGCCTGCTGACACTGCTCTGCTCCAATATGTTGACGACCTGTTAATAACTGCACGGACCGAACGTGACTGCGAGCGCGCGTCACTGACTGTCTTGTATTTCTTGGCCGAAAAGGGGCATAAAGTGTCCCCTTCGAAGCTACAATTTTGTGCCCAGCAAGTGGTATACCTTGGGCACTTGCTGTCCAAGTGGGGGAGACAGTTGACACCAGACCGCATCCAGTTAATTGCACATCTGCCACAACCCAAGACACAAAAGGAGGTACGGGCCTTTATTGGCCTCACCTCGTACTGCAGACAATGGATCCCTCAGTATGCATATCTAGCCAAACCACTCATACAATTGACAACACAGGAGGCAGCGACTTCGACTCTCCTCCCTTGGACTCAGGAACACACACAAGCTTTTGACGAATTAAAGAAAGCCCTATGTCAAGCACCTGTTTTAGCGACACCATGTTACAACAAACCTTTTACACTTTTTGTTACTGAACGCGATGGCACAGCATTATCTGTGCTAACACAAGATCAAGCAGGAAAACACAAGCCTTGCGCTTATTTTTCTAGTACATTAGATCCAGTGGCCCAGGCTCTGCCTGCGTGCCTGAAATCAGTTGCAGCAACAGCTCTAGCAATCAGACAAAGCGATTCAATAGTGTTAGGACATCCTCTGACAGTCCAAGTTCCACACTCCGTGGAAGTTCTTCTGAACCGAACCCAGACACAACACTTGACCATAGCAAGACTGACAGGATATGAATTGACATTGTTTCAGCCACACATAGAGATCAGACGCTGCAACACCTTAAATCCTGCCACATTGTTACCCTTGAGTACCATTGACCCGACACCACATGTTATGTTATGTTATGTTATGCGTTTTTATTTGGCGCACAGATGCTCCAGCTAAGGAGCGTCCTGGCGCCCGACAAGGCAGCTGCACAACACAACTAAAACAAAAAACAAACATATGTACACAAACTAAGGGAATAAAAAGGTTTTCACCGCGCGGCGAAAGGAAAGCAAATCTCTCATAGCGCGAATGTGTAGAAGTCATCAATACTGTAACAAAGCCCAGACAAGACTTGACAGACATTGCATTACCTGACCCAGACCTGACACTTTACGTGGATGGTTCATGTATGAGATCAAGCACAGGAGAGTTAGTGGCCGCATATGCAGTGACCACTGAAACTGAAGTCATAGAAACACATCGTATTGACACATTGTCAGCCCAAGCAGCAGAGCTCATCGCTCTGACCCAAGCCTGCATCCGAGCCAAGAACCTGAAAGTAAACATATACACAGATTCACAGTATGCACAGTATGCATTCGGAGTTGTTCACGACTTCGGTATCCTCTGGCAAGAAAGAGGTTTTTTAACTTCTCATGGCGCCAAGATACAGCATGGTCCCCTCATTCAAGCTCTGTTAGAAGTCAAGTCAAGTCAAGTCAATAAATTTATATAGCGCGCTACATACCCAGAGGGTCTCAAGGCGCTTGAAGAAGGGTGGGGAATTACTTGTCAAATATCCACGTTTTAAGTTGCTTTCTGAATGCTAGGTGGTTCTGAGTAAGGCGAAGGTGAGTGGGAAGTGAGTTCCAGGTTTTAGCTGCCAGGTAGGAGAAGGATCTACCTCCCATGGTTGTTTTGTTGATGCGAGGTACAGTGGCAAGGGCTTGGTTGGAGGATCGTAGCTGGCGGGAGGGGGTGTAGAAGGACAGACGTGTGTTGAGGCATTCGGGTCCGATTTCGTAGAGTGCTTTGTGTGCGTGGGTTAGGAGCCGGAAAGTAATCCTCTTATTGACGGGGAGCCAGTGGAGGTTTTTCAGGTGACCAGAGATGTGTTCTTTACGCGGGATGTCTAATATGAGCCTAGCTGAAGCGTTCTGGATGCGTTGGAGTTTTTTCTGGAGTTTAGCGGAGGTACCGGCGTAGAGGGTGTTTCCGTAGTCCAGTCGGCTCGTGACCAGAGCGTGGGTGACTGTTTTTCTAGTTTCGGTGGGGATCCAGCGAAATGTTTTTTTGAGCATGCGAAGAATGTTGAAGCAAGATGAAGAAACGGCGTTGACTTGTCTGTTCATCGAGAGTGAGGAATCCAGGATGACGCCCAGGTTCCGTGCGTGGTCCGTCGGGATGGGTGCTTTTCCGAGGGCCTCTGGCCACCAAGAGTCATCCCAGGCGGAGGGGGAGGTGCCTAGGATGAGGACTTCTGTTTTGTCTGAGTTCAGTTTCAGACGGCTGTGCTTCATCCATTCGGCTACTTCTTTCATTTCTTCATGCAGGTTGGTTTTGGCAGTGTTAGGGTCTCTGGTGAGTGATAGGATCAGTTGAGTGTCGTCGGCGTAGGAGATGATGTTGAGGTTGTGTTGGCGTGCGATGACCGCGAGGGGGCTCATGTACACGTTGAAGAGGGTCGGGCTGAGTGAAGATCCTTGTGGTACGCCGCAGATGACTTCAGTGGCCTCTGACTTGAATGGTGGAAGGCGGACTCTCTAGGTTCTTCCGGTGAGGAACGAGGTGATCCATTCCAGTGCTTTACCTTGGATTCTGACGTTTCTGAAGCGTTGTAAAAGGGTGCTATGACAGACCGTGCCGAAGGCTGCAGAGAGGTCGAGGAGGATGAGGGCGACTGTGTCTCCATTGTCCAGTAGAGTTCGAATGTCGTCTGTTGCTGCGATAAGGGCGGTTTCAGTGCTGTGCTTGGCTCGGAAGCCGGATTGTGAGGAGTCGAGGGATTTGTTGGTTTCGAGGAATGCGGCGAGCTGGTTGTTGACCGCTTTTTCGATGACTTTGGCCGGGAATGGAAGGAGTGAGATAGGGCGGTAGTTTTTGAGTTCGGTGGGGTCAGCTGTTGGTTTCTTCAGGAGGGCGCTGAGTTCGGCATGTTTCCAGCTTTCCGGGAAGGTTGCGGAGTTGAGGGAGCAGTTGATGACGTCTCGGAGGTGCAGTGCTATAATAGAGTCTGCTTTGTTAAAGATGTGGTGAGGGCATGGGTCTGTGGGGGATCCTGAGTGGATAGAGTTCATCAGACGGATGGTGTCCTCAGTGGAGATTGGCTTCCAGTCATTGAGGATGTTCAGGGGGGGTGGGGGTCCTGCAGGGGGTTGGGTGGGTTGGTCTTTGGGTCGGTTGTAGAAACTGTTGTGGATGTCTGCAATTTTGTTGTGGAAGAATGAGGCTAGGGAGTCGCAGAGGGCTTGAGAGGGGGTGATGTCATTGGAGTTGGCTGAGGGGTTGGTAAATTCCTTGACGATGTTGAATAATTCCTTGCTGTTGTGGGCGTTGTTATCTAGTCGGTCCTTGAAAGCGGCTTTCTTGGCATTCCGGATCAGTTGGTGGTGTATGCGGATGGCGTTTTTGAAGGCGTCCTTGGTGCTGGTGGTTGGGTCTTTTTTCCAGGCCTTCTCAAGGGAGCAGCAGACTTTCTTGGATTTCTTAAGATCATCGTTGAACCAGTAGGCCTTCTTGCTGCCTATTTGGATTTGTCGTTTTTTCAGTGGTGCTAGGATGTCGGCGCTGTTATATAACCAATGGGTGAGGTTGGTGGCTGCTTGGTCTGGGTTTGAGGAATGGGCTGGGGGGTTTTGAAGAAGCGATGAGGAGATCTGGTCGATGGTGATTTTGTTCCAGTTTCTTTGCAGAGTGGGTTGGGGTGGTTGTTGGATGTGGGCTTGTTGTAGGTAAAGTGAACGCAGCTGTGGTCAGTCCAAAGGAGAGCTGTAGTGTGGCTGAAGGAGACATGTTTTCTGGAGGTGAAGATAGGGTCGAGTGTGTGACCTGCGATGTGGGTGGGGGTAGTGACAAGTTGTTTAAGTCCGAGGTTGTCGAGGTTGTCCAAAAGGGTGGTGGTGTTGCGGTCGTTGTTCTTTTCAAGGTGAAAGTTGAGGTCTCCCAAAAGTATGTAATCCTCGGAGGGGAGCGCGTGTGGAGTGATGAAGTCCGTGATGTCCTCGCTAAATTGTGCACGGGGTCCTGGTGGCCTGTAAAGGAGGGTGCCTCTGAGTGTGGTCTTGGGGTCGGTGTGGATCTGGAAGTGAAGGTGTTCAGTGTTGGCGAGATTGTCGTCTGAGCTGGTTGAGATGCGGATGGATTTCTTATGGACGATAGCGATGCCTCCTCCTGTGTGGCCGGTACGGTCCTTGCGAATGATCTTATAGCCTTCCGGGATGGCAATGGTGATGTCTGGGGCTGATGTGGCGTTCATCCATGTTTCTGTAAGGAAGGCGACGTCCGGAGAGATGGTGTCTAGTAGATTCCAGAGGTCGATGGCGTGCCTGTGGACCGAGCGGGTGTTGAGCAGGATGCATTGTAGGTGGTTGGGGTCGGATATCTGGTGTGTGTTCGTAGATGAGGAGTTGTTCTTGGTGCCGTCGAACTTGCAGGAGTTGCAGCAAAAGGGTCCATGGGTGTGCCCAGGGGCGGTTTGGACGCAGTTGGGGGAGCGGCCGGGGTTAAGGGCTAGGAGGGTGGTGGCATCATAAGTAATGCGGGAGGGGTGGGCATTACGAGGACCAAGGGCTCTGGCGCTGGGCGCGGTCCAGGCGCGGACGGGCGTAGACGGGCTTACCTTTGGCGCACCTTCGGCGCGGCCGTAGCACGTGGATGCTGCGCGTGGGGGCATTGGCCATAAATGGAGAGAGGAGGCGGCGGAGCGTGGGAGGGGCAGCAGCTGGGAGGCGGTAGCGTGAGGAGGGGCGAGCCAGGGAACAACAAGTCTACAAAATGGAGGGTCAAAGGCAATGCGAGGCAGGGGCAGCAAATGTATGAAGGCCCCGGGAACGTAATCAAAGTCCCAGCAAAATAGAGAAAGCCTGTTTAAATGTCGCGCTGCAATATACAGCAGAGCGAGCGGCGTGAAATGCCAGTGAAAGGTGCGGTAATGTTTTTTTTAACTATCGCGCTACAATGCTCACAAATACAATGTAATAGTCAGCAGTGCTCCTCAAAGATGCAGTTAAATTCAGTCATGCACAGATCACGATACCAGAGGTGTCAATACACTTACCTGCATCCATTGCTATCATGAAGTGCAAGGCACATACGAAAGTCACTGACACTATTTCCCAGGGTAACGACCTGGCAGATCGAACAGCTAAACTCACAGCTCAGACTCAGACAGACATACCGACAGATCCGACAAAGACTGAAGTTACTAACATCACACAATATATATAGTAAAACAGTATGATTGAGTCGAATACAGTAGGCGTAACAGGTGAAAAGAGAGAGATAAGAACACATGTGCGTAACAGGAGGCGTGTAAGAAGGCGTACACTTAGGCGTGCACTGGTCATGTCTGAGAAACGTCACATGAAACGTCACAAGTGGGAGGATGCTTTGGAGAAAGTTTGCAGGCTCAGCAGAAACTTTTAGCCTAGATGCGCTTGCAACTGAGCATGACGTGTAACTGGGGAGAACTGGGGGGTTTGACTTTTACACTAGTAGAGGAGACTAATGTCTGGGATGTCAGAACGACCTGCACCTATAACATATCTGGTATCTCATGTTTGGAGGATGTAGTGTCTGTAGTAAAAGGTCTCTCGGGCAGAGGCCGTTCATCACTGAATGCTAGTGCGTGCATATGAATCTTCATGTAGAGTGCGGGGGCCATGGGCCTACCATGGTAACGGGTGCAGTAAATTACTTGCATGGAGACAGGAAGGCAGGGCCCTTTGCTCTGCAGCCAGGAATATGTTTACCTATTTCACTAGACTGGAATGTGTTTTCGCGGAGGCTGAGCAGATAACTGTAGGCAAAATATCGTCTTGGCAGGCAAGCAGGCCGAGCCGGGCACCGCTCGTCTGAGCAGGATGTAAGGTAGAGGTCAGGGATGCATACCTAAACTGTAGCTTCCAGAGGCAGAAAAGAACTTGGAGTCTCGTTAAGGGCCTGGCTCGACTGGGCCAGGAAACATGGAGAAAACGTGTGCTTTATTCAAAAGTGTACCATGTAAAGACGTTGGCACCATAGGCCTAGACGCCTAATTAACGTGATATTCTTGGGGAACTGTATAACTGACATGTTAACGTTGGACGCAAATGCATATGCGTCTTTCTAGCATGCACGGAAAAGGAATTACATGACATACTTGGAACACGTGTGTTTGGATGGGGTGCGAGTGGGGGACACATTAGCTACCTGAAAATTTCTATTACCTCAGAATGCAGAACTATGTCATACATTCACGCCAGTACATAGATCTGGGCGTAAATCCATCGGTTTTTTGCACTCCACACCACCCCAGTTCAGACATGGCCATATGCAAATCAGCCTTGACCCTGTTACACACGAGTGGTCGCTCCCATCGCCTCCTCCTCACCTGATACTTCTCGTATCGTAGCGCTTAACTCTGCATTTGCAATTTGGACCGCTAGCGCGCACCTCTGGGCATTATCTTTGGCTGTGCATTATTTTGTATTACTTATCATAGCGCCTTGACTCTGTGTATTTGGCTGTGCATTATTTTGTATTATGCATCATAGCGCTTTGACTCTGTGTATTAGGCTGTGCTTTAATTTGCATTGTTTTGACTATTATCATAGCGCTTTGACTCTGCGCTTCAATCCGCTTCCACTGCGGCTGTCTCTTTAACTATATCTCGCCCTCATAGCGCCCCATTGCTCCCACTGCCTTTGCCCCAATATCGCCCTGCCTTGCAGCATTTGTTGTTGTTGCTGCCATTTTTTTTGTTGACCCGAGCCCTCCCTCCACCTCGCTCCCACCTCCCAGCTGCCCCTCCCACCCACTGGAGCTACAGGCAGTCCTCACCCTCACGAAGAGCTGTGACCATCTTGCCTTACACACGAGTGGTCGCTCCCCTCGCCTCCTCCTCACCTGATACTTCTGGTATCGTAGCGCTTAACTCTGCATTTGCAATTTGGACCGCTAGCGCGCACCTCTGGGCATTATCTTTGGCTGTGCAATATTTTTTATTACTTATCATAGTGCCTTGACTCTGTGTATATGGCTGTGCATTATTTTGTATTACTCATCATAGCGCTTTGACTCTGTGTATTTGGCTGTGCATTATTTTGTATTACTCATCATAGCGCTTTGACTCTGTGTATTACGATGTGCATTATTTTTCATTGTTTTGACTATTATCATAGCGCTTTGACTCTGCGCTTCAATCCGCTTCCACTGCGGCTGTATCTTTAACTATATCTCGCCTTCATAGCGCCCTATTGCTCCCACTGCCTGTGCCCCAATCTCGCCCTGCCTTGCAGCGTTTGTTGTTGTTGCTGCCATTTTGTTTGTTGACCCGAGCCCTTCTTCCACCTCTCTCCCGCCTCCCAGCTGCCCCTTCCACGCTCCGCCCCCTCCACTCTCCATTTATGACATATGGACCTACGTGCAGCGTCCACGCGCTGCGGCCATGCCGAAGGTGCACCAAAGGTAAGCTTGTCTACGCCCGTCCACGCCTGGACTGCGCCCAGCGCCAGACCCCCTGGCCCCCGCATCACCCACCCCTCCCGCAGTACTTACAACGCCTCCACCCTCTTAGCACTTAACCCCGGGCAACTCCCTAACTGCACCCTAGCAGCACCAGGACACACCCATGGACCCTTCACCTGCCACTCCTGCAAATTCACCTGCATCAAGACCCACACCAAACCCACAAACACGAAACAGAGTTCCAACACCAACCACCTTAAATGCATCCTTCTCAACACCCGCTCGATTCACAAACACGCCATCGACCTGTGGAATCTACTCGACACCATTTCTCCGGACATCGCCTTCCTAACAGAAACCTGGATGAATGCCTCTTCAGCTCCAGACATCACTATAGCCATCCCGGACGGCTACAAGATCATCCGTAAGGACCGCACCATCCAAACAGGAGGAGGCATCGCCATCGTCCACAAGAACACCATCCGCGTCTCAACCAGCTCAGAAGTCAACCTCGCTATCGCCAAACACCTTCACTTCCAGATCCACACCGACCCTAAGACCACACTCAGTGGCACCCTCCTCTACAGGCCACCAGGACCCCGTACAAAATTCAGCGAAGACAACACTGACTTCATCACCCCACACGCCCTCCCTTCGGAAGAATACATTCTACTGGGAGATCTCAATTTCCATCTGGAAAAGAGCAACGACAGTAACACTACCACCCTTCTGGACAATCTCGCCAATCTCGGACTCAAACAACTTGTTAACACCCCCACACACTATGCAGGACACACACTCGACCCTATCTTCACTTCCAGCAAGCATATCTCCTTCACTCACACCACACCCCTCCACTGGACGGACCACAGTTGCATCCACTTCATTTACAATAAGACCACGATCCACAACCACCCTCAACCAACTCTGCGAAGAAATTGGAACAAAATCACCATCGACCAGATCTCCACATTGCTTCTTCAAAAACCCCCTGCCTATTCAACGAACCCTAACCAAGCCGCCATCAACCTCACACAATGGTTAACCCAAACCGCCGACAAAATAGCACCCTTGAAAAAACATCAAATCAAGCAAGGAAGCAAGAACGCCCCCTGGTTCAACGATGACCTTAAGAAATCCAAGAAGTTCTGTCGTTCCCTTGGGAAAACGTGGAAAAAAGACCCTAACACTATCACCCAAGCCCCCTTCAAAAAAACCACCAGCAAACAACATCAACTAATCCGGACAGCCCAGAAATCAGCACACAAAGACCGACTAGACAACAACGCCCACAACAGCAAGGAACTTTTCAACATCATCAAAGAATTCACCAACCCCACCGCCAGCTCAAACGACATCACCCCCTCTCAAGCCCTCTGCGACTCCCTCGCCTCCTTTTTCCATGACAAAATCGCCGACATCATAACAGCTTTGACAACCAACCCGCAAACCAGTCCACCCCACTCATCTCCGAACCTGTACCTCCTCCGAATAACCTTTTCGACTGGAATCCAATCACCACAGAAGACACCATTCGCCTGATGAACTCCATCCACTCAGGATCCCCTACAGACCCAAGCCCCCATCACATCTTTAACAAAGCAGACTCCATCATCGCACCCCATCTCCGAGACGTCATCAACTGCTCCCTCAACTCCGCCACATTCCCAGAAAGCTGGAAACACGCCGAACTCAGCGCCCTTCTGAAGAAACCCACAGCTGACCCCAACGAACTCAAAAACTACCGCCCCATCTCGCTCCTCCCATTCCCTGCCAAAGTCATTGAGAAAGCCATCAACAATCAGCTCGCTGCCTTCCTCAAATCAAACATATCACTCGACTCCTCACAGTCTGGCTTCCGAGCCAAACACAGCACCAAGACCGCCCTCATCGCAGCAACAGACGACATTCGAACACTACTGGACAATGGAGACACAGTCGCCCTCATCCTCCTTGACCTCTCTGCAGCCTTCGACACAGTCTGCCATAGCACCCTGATACAACACCTCAGAAACATCGGAATTCAAGGAAAAGCATCGGACTGGATCATCTCGTTCCTCGCTGGAAGAACTCAGAGAGTCCGCCTCCCACCTTTTAAGTCAGAGGCCACCGAAGTCATCTGCGGCATCCCGCAAGGATCATCACTCAGCCCCACCCTCTTCAACGTCTACATGAGCCCCCTCGCAACCATCGCACGTCAACACAACCTGAACATCATCTCCTACGCTGATGACACTCAGCTGATCCTCTCACTCACCAAAGACCCAATCACCGCCAAAACCAACCTACATGAAGGGATGAAAGAAGTAGCCGAGTGGATGAAGCACAGCCGTCTGAACCTGAACTCGGACAAAACGGAAGTCCTCATCTTAGGTGCATCCCCTTCCGCCTGGGACGAATCTTGGTGGCCAACGGCCCTAGGAAAAACCCCCATACCTACGGACCACGCACGGAGCCTGGGCATCATCCTGGACTCCTCACTCTCAATGACCAGACAAGTCAACGCCGTTTCATCATCATGCTTCAACATCCTACGCATGCTCAAAAAAACATTTCGCTGGATCCCCACCGAAACAAGAAAAACGGTCACCCACGCACTGGTTACAAGCCGTCTGGACTACGGAAACACCCTTTACGCCGGTACCACCGCAAAACTGCAGAAAAAACTCCAACGCATCCAAAATGCTTCAGCCAGACTCATACTTGACATCCCCCGCACAGAACACATTTCCGTTCACCTGAAAGACCTTCACTGACTCCCCGTCAACAAGAGGATAACGTTCCGTCTCCTCACCCACACACACAAAGCCCTACACGAACTTGGACCTGATTGTCTCAACACGCGCCTTTCCTTTTACACCCCCACCCGCCAGCTGCGTTCGTCCAACTAAGCCCTCGCCGCTGTACCACGCATCCACAAAGCCACCATGGGGGGAAGATCCTTCTCCTACTTAGCGGCCAAAACCTTGAATCTCCTTCCCATCCACCTCCGCCTTACTCAAAACCACCTAGCCTTCAGAAAACAGATTAAAACCTGGATATTCGATAAGTAAACCTCCCCCCCCCCTTCCTCAAGCGCCTTGAGACCCTCTCGGTATGTAGTGCGCTATATAAATTCTGACTTGACTTGACTTGACATCTGAGCATTCCCATCCCACTTGGGTTGACAAATGCAAAACAACAGTTGATGGACAGAATGCAGAACAATGTCATACATTCAACACAGTTCAGAGATCTGGGCCTAAATCCATTGTTTTTTTACACTCCACACCACCCCAGTTCAGACATGGCCATGTGCATATCAGCCTTGACCCTGTGCCTCATGGGAACAGTCCAGCCCGAACTGCCAAGCCATGTCTTTCCAGGACCGGAATCAAGCATCCTAGGACCGGTTTCTGTCCATAAGCTGTCTTCAGCCATGATAGCTTGACTCCAGTGGTGTGGAGACCATGGGAATCAATTCTGAGCATACCCATCCCACTTGGGGTGACAATACAAAACAACAGTTGATGGACAGAATGCAGAACAATGTCATACATTCACCCCAGTACAGAGATCTGGGCCTAAATCCATGCAAATCAGCCTTGACCCTGTGCCTCATGGGAACAGTCCAGCCCGAATTGCCAAACCATGTCTTTCCTGGACCGGAATCAAGCATCCTAGGACCGGTTTCTGGCTATCAGCCGTCTTCAGCCAGGATAGCTTGACTCCAGTGGTGTGCAGAGCATGGGACTCACGTCTGAGCATACCCATCCCACTTGGGGTGATAAATGCAAAACAACAGTTGATGGACAGAATGCAGAACAATGTCATACATTCACCCCAGTACAGAGATCTGGGCCTAAATCCATTGTTTTATTGCACTCCACACAACCCCAGTTCAGACAAGGCCATATGCAAATCAGCCTTGACCTTGTGCCTCATGGGAACAGTCCAGCCCGAATTGCCAAGCCATGTCTTTCCTGGACCAGAATCAAGCATCCTAGGACTGGTTTCTTGCTATCAGCCGTCTTCAGCCAGCATAGCTTGACTCCAGTGGTGTGGAGAGCATGGGACTCAGGTCTGAGCATACCCATCCCACTTGAGGTGACAAATGCAAAACAACAGTTGATGGACAGAATGCAGAACAATGTCATACATTCACCCCAGTACAGAGATCTGGGCCTAAATCCATCGTTTTTTTGCACTCCACGCCACCCCAGTTCAGACATGGCCATATGCAAATCAGCTTTGACCCTGTGGCTCATGGGAACAGTCCAGCCCGAACTGCCAAGCCATGTCTTTCCTGGACCGGAGTCAAGCATCCTAGGACTGGTTTCTTGCTATCAGCCGTCTTCAGCCAGCATAGCTTGACTCCAGTGGTGTGGAGAGCATGGGAATCAAGTCTGAGCATACCCATCCCACTTGAGGTGACAAATGCAAAACAACAGTTGATGGACAGAATGCAGAACAATGTCATACATTCACCCAAGTACAGAGATCTGGGCCTAAATCCATCGTTTTTTTGCACTCCACACCACCCCAGTTCAGACATGGCCATATGCAAATCAGCTTTGACCCTGTGGCTCATGGGAACAGTCCAGCCCGAACTGCCAAGCCATGTCTTTCCTGGACCGGAATCAAGCATCCTAGGACCGGGCTCTGGCTATCAGCAGTCTTCAGCCAGGATATCTTGACTCCAGTGGTGTGCAGAGCATGGGACTCACTTCTGAGCATACCCATCCCCCTTGGGGTGACAATGAAAAACAACAGTTGATGGGCGACAATGTCATACATTCACCCCAGTACAGAGATCTGGGCCTAAATCCATTGTTTTATTGCACTCCACACCACCCCAGTTGAGACATGGCCATATACAAATCAGCCTTGACCCTGTGCCTCATAGGAACAGTTCAGCCCGAATTGCCAAGCCATGTCTTTCCTAAAACGGAATCAAGCATCCTAGGACCGGTTTCTGGCTATCAGCCGTCTTTAGCCAGGATAGCTTGACTACAGTGTTGTGGAGAGCATGGGACTCACATCTGAGTATACCCATCCCACTTGGGGTGACCAATGCAAAACAACAGTTGATGGACAGAATGTAGAACAGTGTCATACATTCACCCCAGTACAGTGATCTGGGCCTAAATCCATCGTTTTTTTGCACTCCACACCACCCCAGTTCAGACATGGCCATATGCAAATCAGCCTTGCGGAAATTCTTGAACTTAGATTTGGAATTAGACGAAATCACGGAAGCCAAAATGCAGATGAAAACGGGACGGGCCCCGGGATCTGTCGGGCTACCGATAACATTTCATAAAACATTACCTGCTGGGTACTCTGGGGTACATGGGGATGCCTATCACATTCATCCACTGGGTACAACAACTATATATCCAACCAATAGCTTGAGTACTTTTAAATTGTGCCCAGTCCTCCACCTTCACTATCTCCAGAGGAACACGGCAAGGCTGGCCATTATCCCCAATGTTATTTGCTCTGGCCATAGAACCCTTAGCTACAAAACTTTGGCAACACCATAATGATAGGGCACTGATCTACCCAAATAGACAACTTCTTATCTCCCTATATGCAGACAATATGACACTGTATGTCAAGAAGCCTCAAGACAATCTCAACCCTGTGTTCCAGGAGACCACTAAATTAGGCGCCATATCCGGAATACAAATAAATTGGTCTAAATCCCCCTTACAGATAATAACCTGCCGCACCAATTGGATTATCCACTAGTCTGGGAAACTGATGAGCGAAAATACCTGGGCATACTTATCACCACAAACGGGGACAACCTGATGAGAATAAATTATGGCTCAGCCATGGATAAGATAACTGACACTATCAGCAAGTGGGTACAGCTTCTACTCTTTATTGCCAATAAAAATCAGCAAACACAATCGGAGCAAACACATCTCCTTCTAATTTGCTGGCCTGAAATTACTATTAAAAATCTACAAGAAATTGTTAGGAAACTAAAATCGGGCTCCCCGGTAGATCCTCTCCCTGTGTCAATACTTAAGAAACTTGACACTAGGCATTTGTTTTTAATTTGTAAAATCTTAAACCAGTCCCTCGTCTCTGCCACTGTCCCTATATCATGGAAACATGCTAAGGTCACACCTTTGTTGAAGAAACCTACGGCTGACCCGAAAGTTCTGGGTAACTTTCGTCCGATCTCTTTGTTACCTGCATTTTCCAAACTTTTGGAAAAACATGTTCATAACCATCTGGCCCATTACTTAGAGATAAATGACATCTTCCATTCCTCTCAGTCGGGCTTCCGACCCGGTTACTCAACCGAGACTACCTTGCTGGGGGTCACAGAACATCTGCGGAGCCTAGTTGACAAGGGACTCACTGCTGCACTGATATTACTTGATCTCAGTGCAGCATTTGATACCATCTCACACAGTATCCTGCTCGACTCCCTTTTTAATGTTGGCATAAGGGGAACTGCTCTCGAGTGGCTAACCTCTTTTTTAGATCAGCGCTCTTTTCAAATTAACTCCAACATAGGCACCTCTGGTGTCTATCAGTCCCCTTTTGGTGTCCCCCAGGGCTCTGTGCTAAGCCCCCTTCTTTTTAACTTATACGTGGCCCCTCTTGCCCGTATCGCGGAAAATGAAGGCCTAACCATGTTTAGTTACGCTGACGATTCGCAAATAATTTTCTCTCTGTCCAGTACAAACAAAGACTCTCCTTCGCCCCTGAAATCTGGCCTTGTCAAAATCGCTACCTGGATGCGGACCAATCTGTTGAAGCTCAATGGAGAAAAGACAGAGGTTCTAATCTTTGGCCCCAGCCGTGATCTATGGAACGCCTCCCACTGGCCATCCAGCATGGGTCCTCTCCCCATCCCATGTGACCAAGTCCGGAACCTAGGCATAACTATCGACAAAGGACTTACAATGCAGCCTCAAGTCGGGAAACTTACTGCCATGTGTTTTGTAATCCTGAGATGGCTCCGTAAGATTATATGGATGCTCCCGGAAGACACCAAAAAATCTGTAGTCAACGCCCTAATCACCGCTAGGCTTGACTACGGGAATGTCCTTTATCTCGGGGCAACCCAAGCTGTAATGAAACGACTGCAGCGTGTACAATATGCCGCGGCCCGTCTGTTACACAAGTGCCACAGAAGAGAACACATGTCGGAACATCTAAAAAACTTGCATTGGCTTAAAATTGAGAGCAGAGTAAAATTTAAGACTCTCTGCTTCATGCATAAGATAAAATTTGGTTCTGCCCCTAGATACTTAAAATCCCTAGTTCATGTCTATCTTCCCACTCGGCATCTGAGATCTTTTTCTCAGGGCCTTTTTAATGTGCCTAAGGTCCGGCTTTCCAGAATGGGTGGCAGGTCCTTTTCCTACCTAGGTCCTAAGTTATGGAATTCCCTCCCCTTAAAAATGCGCACTGAAACTAATCTTGGTACTTTCCGTAGATCTCTGAAAACCTGGCTGTTCAACCAGTAATCCTGTCCTGGCTATTATCTCCGTCCCCTCCTTTTTCCGCACTCAATCTCTCTACCAGCGCCGGGAAACCCTTTTTGGGTAGCTGTAGCGCTTTACAAATCAAATAAATAAATAAAATAAAATAAATACTCTTCATGGTGGGGGGATCTCGCTTATCAAAATGGTATTGCTGCCAAAACTGTTATACCTTTTCACACCACCCAGGAAGTTTTTTCTTTACTACACTCAAGACTCAATTTATGAGGCTTATATGGGGTGGGAAGCAGGCACGACTCAACCTGTCTACGCTGATGCTACCATACCATCAGGGAGGGTATGATGTTCCAAATTTAGAGTTCTATTATTTTTGTGCACATGCCCACTTCGCAACACATTGGTTCCATTCACCACCCTTTATGCGTCATTTGGCGATGGAAAATGGGTATATGACTCGGACACCCCCGATAAGCTATCTTTTTACAACAGTGAAGGAGCGGGAACGTGACCCGTCCATCGTAGAATGCACTATTGTAGCATGACGGCAGCTTGCTTGCATGCTAGGCAACCCCATGTTGTAGTCCCCTAGGAGGCCAATGTTACAAAACCTTTGATACAAGTTACTTATGAGGGGATATGTCAGATGATGCTGGAAGGTCTTGGCTATCATACCTGGGGAGACCTTTATATAGGGAAACAATTCTGCTCCAAGGAACACATTTTTGGAGCATGCATACCCACGACAATTGGCACATTTATGAACACTCATCTCCGGCAAAGTGTGAAGGCTGCAACCCGTACCTTGCCCCAAGAGGCAGATACACTTGCACCTCTGCAAGCCTTGCTACATGGAGAGGGTAACGTCATGTCATATCCCTCTTGTATAAACATACACAGAATGCACCACCCAGTCATACTCTACGGGCCAGGCGGGAATGGGGGAAAGATCTAAATGTCCCGTTAACGGATGACCAATGGGAACTTAGCTGCACGCAGACAGAAGCAATTACAGGCAATAGTAGGCTACGCCTCATTCATTTTAAATTTTTGCACCGATTGTATCACACCCCGACTAAACTACACAGATTCCACCTCAGATACGATGACAAATGTGCGCGGTGCGGGAGGGAGGGGGCAGACGTCCTGCATTTAGCGGGACCTGCCCCCGGGTTGCAGAACTGGACGCAGACTTTTGAAGGGTTGTCAAACATGATAGGGGCCCAGCTGACCCCATGCCCACTTGTAGCCCTTTTGGGTTTATCTCAGGAAATAAACACAGTGCACAAAAAGTTTTTGCCAATGGGTTTATTACCCCAACTGCAGGTAGAGTGCAGGTGGGGAAAAGGCCAGACTCCCAAGTTCAAAGACTGGATACAGACTATAACTACTTGGCAACATCATATGCATTATTACGCATAACCTCCTATCTTCTCATGCAAGAATACAATCCTACCATCTCCTGAGGCGGAAGCCATAATTTTTTAAACTTTTGTGAAAATGTACTTGTTCTTATTTGCACGTTCTCCCCCTGGGCACCATATTCCAAGAGCTATTGTACTTGGACAACCCGCACAGCGGATATTAGCGCTGTTACGGGCTTCAAACAAACATTGCCGCCATCACCGAGCACATCAGGCCATGTCCACTATCGGGAGGCCACGCCCCCGCCTACGATATAAAAAAGCACTGAATACAAGCGTTTTTGGATACAAATCCTACCATCTCCTGAGGCGGAAGTCGGGAGGATACCTGCCATAATTTTTAAAACTTTTGTGAAAATGTACTTGTTCTTATTTGCACGTTCTCCCCCTGGGCACCATATTCCAAGAGCTATTTGTAGGAAGGTGGATATCTGACTATGGTTACCCCCAAACTTTTTGCCTGGTGTTTAGCTGGTTTTTGACTTAGTTGGCCTGGGATCCTGCTATTCAGGGCCCCAGGCTGATTGCTCTCTCCTTAAAATGGACTCCATGTACCTTAGGTGCATAACACAATTGGGACTGGTTCACCTTATGAGCCCCTGTAGTAGAGTACCATAGGTACCCAGGGCATAGGTGTATCCAAGGCCTACCAGGGGCTGCAGCATGTATTGTGCCACCCCTGGCCTGGCCTCCATATTTGACACAACTGGCTGATCACTCAGCTGGGGTAAGTCGGTGTAACCACCTCTTACTTAGGTACAGTATGTCTGTGCCTAACCCTAAACTGGACACATATGTTCCTATCAGCCACTCCTATGGAAGGCCTCATCAATCCTGGAGGCAGAGTGCTTGGAAATATGTGAGATGGTGCTCTAGCATGAGCTGAGCCTGTCTGCAGCTGTCGGGAACCACTCCCTAAGCTGTTCCGGGGTATTGCCATACCATATACTCTTAAGTGCATTATAATCCTCGCGGTTAAATGCTATCTTTGGTTTGGCTTTATCAAAACATGTCGAGTAAGGTGTCATACGAATTGGAATACTATCCCCTCGCCAATTCTGGCGACGGGGATAGCATTCCACCCTTCTAGAGGGACACGACATGTGTGTAGCCTTAACCCCGGTTAAAGTTAAACAGAGCCTCAGCATCACAAAATGGATGCTGCCACCACAGACACGAGTCTGGCCTCCTGCTGCTGACCGAAACTCGGCAGATGGTGGCCTGGACAAAGGGTTTCCTGCCTTGGGAGGTGCGAGCACCACCCCAGACAGGATTTTGTGTATTGGGTAGGACAGGGCTGAATAGAATCAGACATGCCCGGGGCACACAAGGTGTCCCCGTGCATAGGCCAGTCCGAACCGGTCCTGGGACTTTCCAGACCCAGGCTTGGCGCGGAACTGGACAAAGGAAAGGGGGTGTAACCGCCCCCCTTCCTGGTTCCTCCCAGAGGAGGGACCTAGTAGGTGATCCACCCCTCAGATTGGGAATAAGAGTGGGAGCAGTGCCATTGCACAGCAGATCCTCCTGAATCAACTTTACACGAAGAAGAAGACTGGACTTCGACATTCTGCTGCACAGAAGACTGAAGAGAATCTCCCTTGTGGCCTAGGAGTGGCCACCCTGTGAACACAGGTACCAACCAGCAACTCGACGTCTGCTTTGCCGCCGCCTCCCGCCGGAGACCGAGCCCAGAGCCCGACAAGAACCAGACTCCCAGACCTCTCAGAGCCCGATCCACAGTCCCTGCAAAGAAGGGACCCGTGGAGGCACCGAGTGACGTGGGACCGGACCTCTTGGAAGACACTCGAAAAGCTGACTGCGCAGCTTCTGAGGTATCCTCGACTTTGTGCTTTGGGGACTGAGAACCCCCACCACCGAGCAGCCCTTGCACCGAAGTTCAGCTCTCCAGCATCTCCACGATCTGCGTGGGGCCCTTTTGCATTGTGCCACTCGACGCGCCATCCCGGCCACTAGCCACATGGTCAGCGGCCATCTTGGCGACGAACCCGACAATTTACACAGCAGGTCTGGTTGCTCCAGACATACCCAAGCTCCTGTAAAAAGGAGCACCCGCTCTGACCTTGCTGGTCCGAGTGAACAGCATCTTTCAACTTCTGCGTGGCTTGCATTTGCCAAGGCCTGTTTGCGGAGAACAGGTCGCCGGCACCGCCAACAGCGAGAAGCCTACGTGAGACAGCTCGTGACCGACTCCTGGACGTCCTCGACCCCGGGTATCCACGTGGCTGCAGAAAGAAGCTACCCGACAACGCCTGTTTGCACCCCACATCGCCTGGTTCCAATCTGGTTCCACGGTAGTCACTGGCTAGTGACTTTGAACACTGTCCCCTCTGCTTTCAGGTCTTCACATCTTCAGATCCACCCTTGGATCCACCGGAACTCTTCACATCGAGCCGCCTGCAGCATCTTCAGCTCCAAGCACCATCGACCAGCGTGACGAAACCCGACACTATTTCGACCCTGTGCACCTGCTTCCTGTGGGTGAGGTAACTCAGCTCCGCCGGTGCTCCTGCACTGGTACACATCTCAAGGGCCTGTGTCTAAAGTTTTAACTCCGCAGGTCACTCGGAAGGTTCCTAACTTTCTAACTTTGTACTTTTTACGCACCATAGACTTTGTATTGGAAAGTGCGTGCACTTTGAACACTGCACCCGAGTCCCGTGGGCCTCTCCCGACTTAGTCATTGCTAGTCTCGAATAGCTCCAGCGATTCCCAAGGCCCTAGGCCTCTTCACTTTCCTCCTGGTATCTCTTATACCACTTTCTTAGTATATGGTTTAGGTGGCCCCTAGGGCTCATCCATATTGTGCAACTTTTGTGTATTTTAAACTGTCTTGTGATTTAACGCTTGTGCTTCTGGGCCCATAAAGAGTCCAGGGGATTTTATAGTTAATAAATCAATATATATTTTCAATATATATCTGTGTGGTGTCCCTTTCATTTGGTATTCAAGGGGGTTGTGTATGGTATAACAGCTGGCTTCACATGCCTTTCAGAGTTTAGCCTAAGACTGCTTTGTCCACGTTACCACTAGGATAACTGGTCTACAAGGTTGAATTACAACCATCATCATAAGGGTTGCTTGGCATGGTACAAAGTGATCACTAAGAATTAGTGAGCATTATATACCAGGCCAACTTCTCACATTGGTGAGCAGCGGATTGGGATCTGAGCTTGCTGTTGTTTTACCATTACAATCTTTGAGATTATCATTTGAAAGATCATACAGGTACCTGCTAGGTACATATAAAACAAGACTAGTATACTTAAGTTCTACTGAACTTAGTTGTTGTAGAGCAAAGGGAGTAGCACACCCTAGCTACAACTACTAGATAGGTTTAGTAGGTAAACACCAGTGTAGGTAGATTGCAACACATCCACCCACACTAGAGCAATGTCTGGAGCAGAGGGGTCCAGTGGACTTACTCCTGTTGAGAGTGACCCTCCAAGGGCACCATCCAAATTTGCTATTTTTTCCTTTAAGGAATTAAGACAGCTTTGTGTCTTAAGGGGTCTGAAGACAGGGCCTTCCCCTACTACAGACCACCTAAGAGAGCTCTTAGACCAGTCTGAGACTCTAAAGCCCTCTAACTCAAACCCCACAGGGGATGCTGAAGGAGGCCATCCTTCAGAGGATGACACTGTAGACACCCCTGCCCCTATCATCCTGGTAGATGAGGAAGCCTCCACCACTGGAGCTCCTCAGGTAGATGTAGAGGAAGAGGAGGAAGAGGAGGAGGTGGAAAGCAGTGAGTCAGATGATGACAGAGATAGTCAGGTGCTGGTCAGTAGGCTGAACCAGGCTAACTTAAGTGTGTTTGGGACTGAAGCAAGGCTGACCTTGCCCAGCCACCCAAATGGACTTAACCAGGGGCATAGGAGGAGGAGGAATCACTCAGGTGAATCCAATACCTCCCATGTCTCTAGAGGTTCTCATGGTCACTCCAGAAGGGAGATGACTAGCCCTCAGAGAAGGGAACATGAGACCAAATTGAGAGAAACTCAAATTAGAGAGGCTGAATTGAGAGTCCAGAGACAAGAGTTGGAAATTGCCCTGGCCCAAGAGAAACTTGCTAGAGCAAGACAGCCTAGAGAGAGTGGATTAGGATCCACTGGTGGCAGCAATATCCAGAAGGATAAAGACAGGTCCTTTGATACAAAAAACCCGAGTAAGATTGTGCCCCCCTACAAAGCTGGGGATGATATCCACAAATGGATGACTGCACTTGAGAGAGCCTGCATGGTACAGCAGATCCCTCAGGAGCAGTGGGCAGCAATCTTGTGGCTCTCCTTTGAAGGTAGAGGCAGAGACAGATTCCTCACAGTTAGTGATGGGGATTCTAGAAACTACATGGTCCTGAAGAGTGCTCTGATTGATGGGTTAGGCTTAACCACTGAACAGTACAGGTTAATGTCAGAGATACCCAGAAGACACAGACTCAGGACTGGTCTGAATTTGTTGAATGTGCCACTAAGGCTCTGGAGGGCTGGTTGCTGGGAAGTAAGGTTACTGACTATACAGGATTGTATAATTTAATTATGAGAGAGCAAATCTTAAGTAATTGTCAAAATCAGCTTCTACATCAGCACTTGGTTGACTCTGATCTGACCTCCCCACAAGAATTGGGTAGGAGGGCAGACAAATGGGTCAGAACCAGGATCAGGCCTAAGAATCAAGGTGGTGACCAAAAGAAAGAGACTACCAAGCCTCAAGAGAAGGGTGGGGATAAAAGTAAGGAAAAGACTTCCCCAGGGCCCCAAAACTCCAAGAATGGGGGTGGGTCCCAAGACACTTCTACAACCCAGAAAAAGCCTTATTGTCATACCTGTAAACAGGTTGGGCATTACAAAACAGATAGCTGTTGTCCCAAGAATGGCAATAAAGAGAATATACCTCCAGGTAAGGCTCCAATACCTCCTGTCACTGTTAGCAGTGGTCCCCCAGGTGGTGGGAGCACCCCCAAGAATTTGGGTGGGTTTACTTTTGGAGGACAGGTGGACTTCGGCCTATCCAGGTCCCCTAACACAGATACTCTTGTCTATGAGACTGGCATGGGGTTTGCCAATTTCACTGCTTGCCCAAACACTTTGAGCAAGTATAGACAAGAGCCCCTCATCAATGGCTTGAAAGTGGAGGCCTTCAGAGACACAGGGGCTAGCATCACCATGGTGGCTGAATGTCTAGTCCCCTCAAGGCAACTTTTACCTGATGCCAGATATCAGGTGACAAACATTGATGGCATAGAATCCAATCATCCCATGGCAGTAGTAAATCTTAGCTGGGGAGGTGTCACTGGCCCAAAGAGAGTGGCAGTGTCAGCAAACTTGCCTGTAGATTGCCTACTGGGTAATGATTTGGAAATCTCAGCCTGGGCTGAGGTTGAACAGCAAACCCATTCTAGAATGGTAAATCTCCATGGAAAGGTTAGTGGGGCTGTAATGGCTACAGCCCCAATTCAAGATGTCCTTCCTGAAAAGGTTGGGAGGGCTGAGCAAACCTCAGCCCCATCTTTAGATAACTTCCCTCCTGAAAAGAGTAGCAGGGCTGTACTAGTAACAGCCCATACCCAAACTGAGTCTCCTCCTGAAAAGGTTGGAGGGGCTGTGATGGCCACAGCCCAAACTCAAACAGATACATGGGTAGTGAAGCCTGAAATGATGGATCACTCCACCCAAACAGAGAGCATGGAGGAGGAAGAGAAATCTCCCCCTCACCAGACTTTAGGAAAGGATCAGCCTCCTCAGGGAACTGATCTTACCCCTGATGAAGGAACTGTCCCAGAGGTTGTTAGGCCTGGCCTGAAAGAACCTCTGATGGCAGTGGACCCTTCTCAGGAGGGACCCAGTCTGGAGCAGGTAACCTGCCCCTCTCTACCTTGCCTTACTCAGCCCAGGGCTGCAGAGGACAAGAAGGACAGGGAGACCCAAAGGGCCCCCTGTCAAATAAAGCACCCCCATCAACAGATTAGGGGCACCGAAACTAGTAGCCCTAGTGAGGTGAAAACTTTAAAAACTCCTGAGGGATCCCCCTTAAAAGTAGTTAGGGACCTCCCCCAGATGGATATTGTTGGGCACAGCCAAACCTGGGACCCTAAGGGCCCAAACCTGACCTGTCCCTCCAGTAAGCCAAACAAAGGGACCCAGCCTCCAGCTGTAGGCAGCCAGAGGTTGACCCTGAGAGCACAGTGCAACTCAGTCAGAGAAAGAAAGGCACACATGGTGGAGAGTGATTGGAGGAAGCTGAGCCCTACAGAGGAAACTCACTTCAGTACTCTATCTCAACACCAGCCTTTGACTTTGCAAAGACACACCACAGGTAGAGATTCCCTATGGTGGAGACCCTCAGATACCCTTAGGGTGAGGGATTGCTTAGTGGACCATGAGACAGGGGGTTACCAAACCAGAGCTGGTACTTCCTTATATGGCCACTTAGGCAATATAGGCTTACCTGGTCAAGGATAGCCTTATCTCCTTTCGTTTGGGGAGGGGTTATGTAGGAAGGTGGATATCTGACTATGGTTACCCCCAAACTTTTTGCCTGGTGTTTAGCTGGTTTTTGACTTAGTTGGCCTGGGATCCTGCTATTCAGGGCCCCAGGCTGATTGCTCTCTCCTTAAAATGGACTCCATGTACCTTAGGTGCATAACACAATTGGGACTGGTTCACCTTATGAGCCCCTGTAGTAGAGTACCATAGGTACCCAGGGCATAGGTGTATCCAAGGCCTACCAGGGGCTGCAGCATGTATTTTGCCACCCCTGGCCTGGCCTCCATATTTGACACAACTGGCTGATCACTCAGCTGGGGTAAGTCGGTGTAACCACCTCTTACTTAGGTATAGTATGTCTGTGCCTAACCCTAAACTGGACACATATGTTCCTATCAGCCACTCCTATGGAAGGCCTCATCAATCCTGGAGGCAGAGTGCTTGGAAATATGTGAGATGGTGCTCTAGCATGAGCTGAGCCTGTCTGCAGCTGTCGGGAACCACCCCCTAAGCTGTTCCGGGGTATTGCCATACCATATACTCTTAAGTGCATTATAATCCTCGCGGTTAAATGCTATCTTTGGTTTGGCTTTATCAAAACATGTCGAGTAAGGTGTCATACGAATTGGAATACTATCCCCTCGCCAATTCTGGCGACGGGGATAGCATTCCACCCTTCTAGAGGGACACGACATGTGTGTAGCCTTAACCCCGGTTAAAGTTAAACAGAGCCTCAGCATCACAAAATGGATGCTGCCACCACAGACACGAGTCTGGCCTCCTGCTGCTGACCGAAACTCGGCAGATGGTGGCCTGGACAAAGGGTTTCCTGCCTTGGGAGGTGCGAGCACCACCCCAGACAGGATTTTGTGTATTGGGTAGGACAGGGCTGAATAGAATCAGACATGCCCGGGGCACACAAGGTGTCCCCGTGCATAGGCCAGTCCGAACCGGTCCTGGGACTTTCCAGACCCAGGCTTGGCGCGGAACTGGACAAAGGAAAGGGGGTGTAACCGCCCCCCTTCCTGGTTCCTCCCAGAGGAGGGACCTAGTAGGTGATCCACCCCTCAGATTGGGAATAAGAGTGGGAGCAGTGCCATTGCACAGCAGATCATCCTGAATCAACTTTACACGAAGAAGAAGACTGGACTTCGACATTCTGCTGCACAGAAGACTGAAGAGAATCTCCCTTGTGGCCTAGGAGTGGCCACCCTGTGAACACAGGTACCAACCAGCAACTCGACGTCTGCTTTGCCGCCGCCTCCCGCCGGAGACCGAGCCCAGATCCCAACAAGAACCAGACTCCCAGACCTCTCAGAGCCCGATCCACAGTCCCTGCAAAGAAGGGACCCGTGGAGGCACCGAGTGACGTGGGACCGGACCTCTTGGAAGACACTCGAAAAGCTGACTGCGCAGCTTCTGAGGTATCCTCGACGTTGTGCTTTGGGGACTGAGAACCCCCACCACCGAGCAGCCCTTGCACCGAAGTTCAGCCCTCCAGCATCTCCACGATCTGCGTGGGGCCCTTTTGCATTGTGCCACTCGACGCGCCATCCCGGCCACTAGCCACGTGGTCAGCGGCCATCTTGGCGACGAACCCGACAATTTACACAGCAGGTCTGGTTGCTCCAGACCTACCCAAGCTCCTGTAAAAAGGAGCACCAGCTCTGACCTTGCTGGTCCGAGTGAACAGCATCTTTCAACTTCTGTGTGGCTTGCATTTGCCAAGGCCTGTTTGCTCCGATCAGGTCGCCGACACCGCCAACAGCGAGAAGCCTACGTGAGACAGCTCGTGACCGACTCCTGGACGTCCTCGACCCCGGGTATCCACGTGGCTGCAGAAAGAAGCTACCCAACAACGCCTGTTTGCACCCGACATCGCCTGGTTCCAATCTGGTTCCACGGTAGTCACTGGCTAGTGACTTTGAACACTGTCCCCTCTGCTTTCAGGTCTTCACATCTTCAGATCCACCCTTGTATCCACCGGAACTCTTCACATCGAGCCGCCTGCAGCATCTTCAGCTCCAAGCACCATCGACCAGCGTGACGAAACCCGACACTACTTCGACCCTGTGCACCCGCTTCCTGTGGGTGAGGTAACTCAGCTCCGCCGGTGCTCCTGCACTGGTACACATCTCAAGGGCCTGTGTCTAAAGTTTTAACTCCGTAGGTCACTCGGAAGGTTCCTAACTTTCAAACTTCGTACTTTTTACGCACCATAGACTTTGTATTGGAAAGTGCGTGCACTTTGAACACTGCACCCGAGTCCCGTGGGCCTCTCCCGACTTAGTCATTGCTAGTCTCGAATAGCTCCAGCGATTCCCAAGGCCCTAGGCCTCTTCACTTTCCTCCTGGTATCTCTTATACCACTTTCTTAGTATATGATTTAGGTGGCCCCTAGGGCTCATCCATATTGTGCAACTTTTGTGTATTTTAAACTGTCTTGTGATTTAACGCTTGTGCTTCTGTGCCCATAAAGAGTCCAGGGGATTTTATAGTTAATAAATCAATATATATTTTCAATATATATCTGTGTGGTGTCCCTTTCATTTGGTATTCAAGGGGGTTGTGTATGGTATAACAGCTGGCTTCACATGCCTTTCAGAGTTTAGCCTAAGACTGCTTTGTCCACGTTACCACTAGGATAACTGGTCTACAAGGTTGAATTACAACCATCATCATAAGGGTTGCTTGGCATGGTACAAAGTGATCACTAAGAATTAGTGAGCATTATATACCAGGCCAACTTCTCACACTATTGTACTTGGACAACCCGCACAGGGGAAATTAGCGCTGTTATGGGCTTCAAACAGACATTGCCGCAATCACCGAGCACATTAGGCCACGCCCACTATCGGGAGGCCACACCCCCCGCCTACGATATAAAAAAGCGCTGAAAACAAGCGTTTTTGGATACAATCCTACCATCTCCTGGGGCGGAAGCCGGGAGGATACTTACCATAATTTTTAAAACTTTTGTAAATATTTACTTGTTCTTATTTGCACGTTCTCCCCCTGGGCACCATATTCCAAGAGTTATTGTACTTGGACAACCCACACAGCGGATATTAGCGCTGTTACGGGCTTCAAACAAACATTGCCGCCATCACCGAGCATATCAGGCCATGCCCACTATCGTGAGGCCACGCCTCCCAAGTCCCCTGCCGGCATCGCCCTATGCCTATAAAACATGTGTATTCCTAGGACGCGCAGCGGACGAGCGCAGCGGGAGCGCCGTCTGCGCGCCGAAGGCGTGCCTAAGGCAAGCCCGTCTGTGCCCTTCCGCGCCCTTCCGCGCCGGGACCGGGCCCAGGGCCATGCCCCCTGACCAAACATACGTAGATACCAGAAGACAAATCTACTCTAGCCAGGAGATTCTAGCATTGAGACCTCATGCCACATGCAACCCGATGGATCCACATAAGGAAGGTAAGACATGTCTAACCTGCTCACGAACATTTGCCTTTTCACAGATTAGAGATCTTAGTACAACATATCACAAACTTCAAATAACAACTTACAGAAAATCATCTATTAAAGCTGGTCTCATAAATGTCAGATCTATGGTCAAGCATAATGTTCAGACAGCTGAACTAAATGAAAGCCAAAATTTGGATCTTCTGTTTGTAACCGAAACATGGGCAGATGAAGCATCAGACACAGATCCGACCCTAGCAATCCCAGAGGGCTTCTCCATCTACAGAGCAGACAGGAAAATAAAACGAGGAGGAGGTTTAGCAATCATAGCGAAGGAGGGACTGCAGATTAAAAGCTCAGACAAAGGAAGTAACCCAGATTGTGAAACGCTATCGTTTCAAATAAAAATCACCAATAACTATACTTTTAGTGGTCTATTAATTTATAGAAAACCAAATGCCAAAACACCTCTAATTGAGCTATTAAGCCCATTTCTAGAATCCAGTGTGACGTATTGTGACTACACAATTCTAGGAGATTTTAATATACACCTAGAAAAAACATTGGACCCTAAGGTAAAGTCATTTGAAGATGAAATCGCAAATTTTGATTTAGAGCAGAAAGTATATACAGATACGCATTGCGCCGGCCACACTCTGTGGGGTCGCTATCATCCACAAGGATAGCTGGAGCATCACAGAAACCTCCTCCTTCGAGTACAACTCGTTTGAATGTCTATCCACCGTCATCAAGACAAAAGACAACGACTCTCTACTGTGCCGCCTACTCTATCACCCCCCGGGCAGAAATAATGAGTTTGGAGAACAACTATCAAACCTGATTGCTCAAGACGCACTTGGCGATTCAAAAATCTTAATTCTTGGTGATCTGAACCTCCGATGGAATGAGACCCGTAACCCTCTAATCAGATCGCTATCTAGCCTCCTTGATGATAACAACCTCATCCAACACTGTACTGAGGAGACTCATTACAAAGGAGCCACACTGGATGCCTTCATTGCCCAAAATAATTCTATCACGTTCAACCACATACTACCCGTTGACTGGTCAGATCACCACATGATCCTATTTCATATCAATCACCCCATCATCTCGCTTAAACCTCCGCAAGACCCCCCCCCCAAATGGTTGAGAAACCTCTCCCAAGTACCCCTAGATATCCTGGAAGGTCAGCTAAGTTCACTTCTTCCAAATAACACACCGCACCTCTCGAACAATGATCTCGTCGACCACTACAACGCGGGGTTAGTCTCCATACTCGACAATCTAGCTCCTCTAAAGCTCAAAAGAAGCCGAGCCACTCCATCTAGAACCTGGTTCACTTCGGACCTCATCGCAGAAAGAAGAAACTTGAGAGCCAAAGAAAGAAAGTGGAGAAACAACCCAGCCGCCATTCTCAGCCTCCAACTAAAATCTGCCCGTAGGAAGTACAACAACCATATCAAAAACAAAAAATCCAGCTTCTTCCGCGAGACACTGGTCAAATCCAAAAACAGACCCAAAGAGCTCTACAACATAATCAGACAACAAAGATCCAAGCCCCGGCCCTCATCCCTGCAGGCATCCAAAGAAATCGGTGATAACTTCGCCAACTTCTTCAACGATAAGGTCTTAAAAATTGAACTATCTCTAGACATCAACAACCCGCACCTCCAGAAGAGCAACTCGGCCTTCCCATTGGCAATCCCATCCGACTCCTTTCCCTCCCCCTGGCTAAGCTTTCGCCCCGTCCAGGAAACTGAGATAATCTCGCTGATCTCGACCTCCAAACCATCAGCACACGTCTCAGACCCCATTCCCCCCTCTTTAATCAAAAAAATTAAGCTTCCCTTAGAGCCCATCTGGGGAAGAATCATAAACAGCTCCTTACAAAGCGGAGTGGTCCCCGATTGTCTAAAAATGGGGCAAGTCACTCCTCTGCTGAAAAAACCCGGTCTTGACTCAACTGACTTGAACAATTTCAGACCGATATCCAACCTCCCTTTGCTTTCAAAAACACTTGAACGCTGAGTACTCCTGCAACTGATGCAACATCTGGACCACATCAATCTCCTGGACCCCCTCCAATTCTGCTTCAGACAAGGCCGCAGCACAGAAACCGCAATGCTGAACATCATAGATGACATTCATGGTTCTCTTGACGCAGACAAGTGCTGCCTCCTCATACTCCTTGATCTCTCCGCAGCGTTCGACACGTTGGACCACAAGCTCCTCATCATGACTCTTCAAGAAAGAGCTGGCCTTGGCGAGGTAGTTCTCAAGTGGTTCTCTTCCTTCTTACATAACCGTACGCAAATAATAAAAATGAAGAACTTCACCTCCGAAACCCTGCAAGTCAACAAGGGTGTCCCGCAAGGATCAGTGCTCTCTCCTCAGCTCTTTAACATCTACATGGAACCGCTCGCCAAGTTACTCAGGAATGCCAACATCCACTTCCACCTCTACGCAGATGACACGCAGATTTACCTGGAAACCTCTTCTCTTAAAGACATCCACAGACTTAACGATGTCCTAAATGAAGTTCAAGATTGGCTGACAAAGAATCACCTGAAACTCAACCCCGACAAGACAGAAACACTCCTCATCTCAAACAAAGAAGACAACCCTCAAATCACCGAGTGGCTAAAGTCGATCGATGCTCTCAAAGGTAACCTCACGCCAGCCGGCTCTGTCAAATCCCTGGGCTTCACACTAGACCCCAAACTAACCCTGACAAACCACATTAAGAATTCGGCGAAAAGCGCATTTCTCAACCTCAGACTTCTGAACAAAATCAAACCTTACATTCCCAACAAGGACCTCAAACTAGCCACGCAATCTCTAGTTCTATCAAGACTGGACTATGGGAACTCAATCCTAACAGGAATCCCCAAATCGCACCTGGCCCCACTAAAAACAACACTTCATGTGGCAGCGAGAATGATCACAGACTGCAAAAAATCTGACCACATCGCCCCGGCACTCAAAGAACTCGAATGGCTCCCTGCGGAAATGCGGAGCACCTTCAGAACGGCCTGCCTCACCCACAAGGCCCTCCACACCGGCAAACCGGAATACTTGGCAAACAAGCTCAAAAAAGCAGGCCAAGCCAGAAACTTGAGAAGCTCCAACTCCCTGCTGCTCATCCTACCAAAAACCCGTAAGAAGAGGACTGCGGACTGCTCTTTCTCAAGAAATGCCCCAAAATATGGAACGCCACCCCCCCGCACATCAGAACTATACCGTCCTATGCAGAATTCAAGAGCAAAACTCAAATCCTTGTGCCTTATCCGTTTCCTTGGTTGCGGGTAACTTGGATCAGCAAGCGTCCCCTGAATCCATGTGGTAACATTGAATCCTGTTACCAAGAAGTCCTGCTGTCCGAAATTTTCCACATTCCAACTTGTCGCTCGCTGATCGCTTTTATTGGGTTTGTGTCATGTTGTTCTCTTTTTCATTCCCTCTATTGTAAAGCGCTCTGCTACCTTCGGGTTTTGTTAGCGCTATAGAAAACTTCTAAATAAATAAAATAAATAATAAATCATGTCGGAAGTTAAATAAAACTGATACGCTCTCGATCCCGTGGTCAGACCATAAGATGGTCTCCTTCTTCTTAGAAAATATGCAAGATATAGGAAGACCGGTCAAAGTAAAAAAAAACACATATCATGAATGGTCCAAAATCCAACACCAGATACTCATGGATACTCTATGTTCTTCGTACCCAACTTTAGATGCGGACAGCAATAAAGCCTGTAAACAAATGAATACATGGCTAGAGAACGCAGTCCAACTCACAGTTCCACTGAAGAAAATCACTCTCAAAAGAAAGACCCCTTCACAGCCATGGTTCTCAGAAGCTTTGAAGGAAAAAAAACAAGAATGTAGAAGAGCAGAAAAGAAATGGAGAGCTAACTATGAGGTACAGCAAAGATTAGAATATAAAACAATACTTGCTAGCTCTAAAAAAATAATAACATCAGAGAAAAGCAAATACTTCGTCCAAAAAATTAATGAATCAAAAAACTCCAGTAAAACTCTCTTCTCCACTGTTAGAAAACTTTCGAAAATTGAAAATAACACCCCAGAAGAAATATCATCAGAATTTTGTAATATTCTGGGTAAATTCTTCGTAAATAAAGTTTCATCAGTCTACCAATCTTTTAAAAATTACAAATCAGATAAAACTAATCAGACAGATAAAATCACTGCTCAAACAATAAATTCAGAGGAACAATCAGTCCAACCTATAATGTTCCAATTTACCATTCCAACAAGAGACCAAATTCAGAAGAAATTACTTAGCAATAATTCAGGAAGCCCAACAGACCCATGTCCGCCCAAAATAATGCACATTTGCTCAGAACAAATGAGCATTGTACTAACAAGATTATTTGGCCAAATAATCGATCCCAACACCTTTCCGGATGACTGGAAAAAGATTTCCATTAGACCACTACTGAAAAAACCCAATCTCGATAAAGACGAGCCAAGCAGTTACAGACCTATAGCCAGAATTCCTTTCGCCGCTAAAATATTGGAGAAACTCATAAACAAACAGCTATCCCGCTATCTGATTGACGGCAACTGGCTGGACGACTCTCAGTTTGGTTTCCGGGAAGCACACAGAACAGAAACTGCTTTAATTACAGCAGTAGAAGAACTCCGGAAAGTGATGGACAATGGAGCGAAGGCCGCCTTGATATTACTTGACTTATCGGCGGCCTTCGACACGATCAGTCATGAAATTCTTTTAAAACGATTAAAAACAGCAGAAATACATGACTCAACATGTACCCTCATTGAATCCTATCTTGCTAATAGAACTTTTACAGTAGAAGTAGAGGGAGCAAAATCTAAAGCCTTTTCTCTACCACGCGGAGTTCCGCAGGGATCATCATTAAGTCCCACCCTTTTTAACCTTTATGTTGCCCCACTTGCAGAGATAATAAGAAACTGTGGTTTCACCCCAATATCATACGCTGATGACACTCGAATTGTAGTGACCTTCAACAAAGATATAGAAGAAACAGCAGAAAAACTAATTACTGTTCCCAGATTTAAAAGAGCTAACTGGGGAGGGAGAAGTTTCCTGATACATGCAGCACGTACATGGAATCAACTGCCCCTGAACATAAAAACCTGTCCATCTTTAGAAACCTTTAGAAAGGAAGTAAAAACATGGCTATTCTCCGAATAAACATCAGACACTGTTACAAAGCTGGAAAGGATTTATCTTAGCGTCAAGACGCCCATGGGCAATTGTTGCGCTCTATAAATTGACAAATCAAATCAAAATCAAATCAAGAAGCGAACCCAGAGGGGGACCGGGAGGGACTGGATCAAGCAATGGAGGGCAAAGTCAGGCCTATGACCCGATCCCAAACCTTACAAGAGAAGTCTAGTGTGTTATAATTCGGTACAGAGATAGTGCCACAGGAATAAATCAGGGGACCGGAAGCGATAAGGGCCTTATCTTTAGAGTCACTGTGGTAGATGCTGTCCTCATCAAACCCCACTATGTGGCCAATACTGCAAGTAGGCCTTGTGGTCTCCGCCCTAGTAGCAGATGCCCTCCTTTCGCTACTATCCAAGAGGTTCAAACAAAAAGACTCATAACCATCAAAGAGTCACAGTAAGAAATGAAGGACTATGCAACAACGCTATGAAACTCATTCCTCTTGAATTACAATTAACAATTCGACCAGACACGCCTGTCTACACCAATGTAACAAGAGAACATCTAATTCATCGAGAAAATGAAAGGACAAACACAGTGATGTCTTTAAATCCTGATGCAATTCTAACAATTCATCAAACTTCTATTTGTTATTTCATAAATGTTGATACATTTTCTGAAGACCCAAATGAATCAGAAACGTCGCCAGCCACAAACTCTTACAAACAGCAAGCAAAATACTTTTTTCACTTTCTCAAAGAAATGTATCTGGTTTCACCATGGACTAAATTATGGATAATATCTGGAATATTTTTCTTTCTTTTCTGGTTAGGTTTAGTAATGACTATTAGCATGCTTGTAAATGGCAAATACATTCGTCTAGCAATATTAAGTTCACATCTGCAAGTAAAGATGTGAACTTAATATTGAAACCACAGAAATTATCTCATTGTGAAGAAAGAGACTTGTCTGCAGTAAACATCACAGCCGTGCCTATACCCGATGGTATAGTATGGGACAAAGTCGATTTCGATATTTTGGGCATGACTGATCTTTTGAAAATTCTACACCTGTTTAAAATTTCATTAAGTGATTTCATTATCTCCAGTAGAGAGTGCATTTGTTTTCCCTCTCCTGTTGCTGTTTTGTGAGGAGAGTAAGAGAGCGCCAAAGAGCCAGAGAGAAGCCAGAGAGCAGCAGCAGTAGTGTGCAGCAGGACGCCTGGATTACCGCCTGGATCACCGCCCGGATCACCGAACTGCGAGCCAGAGCCGCCGCCGCCACAGCCGCCACAGTCCATCACAGCCGGCGGGAAAGGGCAAGCGGTAAGCGGCAAGCAGTAGGCGTCAGGCGAGCCCCGGCCTCCAGGCATTCCCGCCGCCGCCACCTCCGCCCTCCGCCCTCTGCCATTTACAGCCGCGGCTTCATCCACCAGCTGCGGCTTCTCCCGCCACAGTGGCGGCTGGCGTCACAGCGTTACAGCATTGCAGCATTGCAGCGGGTGTTACAGTGGCGGAAATTGCGGAAATTGCGGTGAGCTCCATAAGGAACACAAGTGAAGCGGCAGACGGCACAAGACTGCACAAGGCACGAGACATAGAAAAGCACAGAAAAGCAGAATACAAACCGGTAAGCAAGCGGCATCATCGCCCCTGACCCACAGGCACTTATCATTTCCCTCCTCATTGCCTGTATTCCCCCCTACCCCCCCAAAGGATGCTGCCGGGCCAGCAGACTTAACTACAGGTCTGCGCATAGGAGAAGAGCACCTGGGGGGGCAGGGTTGTCATGCAGAACAGATTTTATCGGCGCCACCGTCAAAAAATTCCCTACAACCCTCCACAGGGCCCGGAGGCCAGGGGGCCAGGAGGAGCCAAGCCAAGCCTAGCGCCACCCGCATCAACGGGGGTCACGGGCGCGACGGGGGCACAGTACCCAGCAGCAGGACAGCGGTCATCGGCCAGTAGGTCAGGGCCAGAGCCTCCGACTTCAACTCCCTGCAAAAAGCACCAGCTGACCCACTGCAGAACTATAACCAGAGCACAGAGCCGCAGAACATCACCCAGCCGAAGTTGAACTACGCTCTCCCCGTGGCTAGGGAGCCACCACAGCTTTGGCATACAGCTTGGTCCTCCTCCCGGGCAACAAGCGCTTGCCTACCAGCATAAGCACAAGCACTGGATTTGCAGCAGTAGGAGAGGCTAGGGCGCCTTTCAACCCAGCAGGAGCCTTCAGGAGACCCCAGGAAACCCCCACAGATCCCTTTTACCACGTGGATTCCACCAACCAAGCAACCAAGCAGCAGCTGTTGGGTCCCGGCAGCTACCCAAAACCAACTGCAAAATGAGGACCAGAAACTCCACCCTAATCCAATCTCAGGAGAGGAGCCGGCCACACAGCTTGGCCAAGAGACGGAAAGCGAAGCTATTCTATCCCCCAGTATTAGAACTAGGGGGGTCTTACGAAGGCCCAGGGCCCTGGGATGGGGAACACTCAGGATCAACGGGTGCGACTGGAGCAACTCCAACCTTCCCGGGACCCCACATCGACCTCATCGTGGAATCGCCGGCTCACTTCCCCATATCTCAACCCCCGACTGACTTCACGGGGAAGCCTTATAGCCCCCAGAAGTTAAATGCGCACAAGGCTAAGCTCAGCACTAAAGAACGCTCAAACTGCGCCGTGGGAAACAGAGATATAAGAAGCTTTTTGAGCCCCAAAGCAACCTCCCCTCCCATCAGCTCTAGGACCTTGAACAGATCACCTACCACGCAAGCAAGGGAGGAAGGGCCGAGCCCAACACTCGCGAGCCCTCTGGCCGCCAGGATTCCCCTCTCACCAACAGTACTTACCCTCAAGAGCGGAATACCACCTAAAACTAAGACACCAGATAGGCCCACCCGATCAAACACAACGGACATGATCCTTCCTACACCAGCGGAGCATCCCTCCCTTAATCAATGCTAATAAGTTTGACACCTCAGACAGCACCTATGATGACAAGAAAGGAACAATTCCCCCTATCATAGCGATGCACGCAGGACCGGCCCACGGAACATCCTCTACAAAGGGAGGAGCAACCAGACAACCCCTCGCCAGGACCCTAAATCAGTTACTGAAGTCGCCAGGACCGGGTTCCCCGGAACATGATAAAACGGTCCCGCCCCCGCTCCCTGACAGCGGCTCCGTAAACACAAATCATCTATCACTGATCAGCGAAGCCCTCCTCTCAATGACAGGCGCAGCGATAATGCACGCGGACAAGCTTGATGTCCAGATCAATATCCTACAAATAGTGGCTAACCTGATCTCTGGGATAGACTCAAAACTGGACAACTTGAACGCTCTGATACGCAGAGCGCAGGACAGTGCGCAATTCAAGCCAGAGTCATGTAGTTGCAGTCCGATCCTGCACAGCCTAGAAAAACTCCCAAACATCATGACCACATTAATAGAGGATCTTAAGGGCGAAGCAAACAAAAAAAACTGCCAGACGAGCTTGCCTTTAATCACAAAGGATTCTACACAGGCACACTCCATGGACAACGGCCCAGCAATCCTCTGCCCAAGCACTTCGAAAAAGACTGCTCCCATGGCCTCGATCACAACGTCCACCGCTCATGGAACAAGAATTCCCCCGAGCAAGGCTAAAAACCCAGTCCTTCAACAAACCCTTAAACCGATCAGCCCAGAGTCGCAAAACCTATCAAGGAAAAATAAGAAAAAACTAAGAAAACTCAACAAGGAGAAGAAAAATAACGCATATGCCACCAGCGTTATTCACAATTGGTTACGACCCAATAAACAGCCCCCCGGTAATACCATAACAGTTGAAACACCCAATCAGGGAGCCAGTACGCACATTGCAGAAGTAATCGAACCAACTACGGGAAATCCACACATAGTTACTTCAGCACCGGAACTAAGCTCGCCAGCCCTCCTTGTGGCTTCCCAACACGCTACAGTTCCGACAAGAGGAAAATATGCGCACGAATCACAGGCACACAACCTTGATGAAGCAAACAAACCCACGCCACATGAGCGGGAGTCCCACCATACAAGCTATGAGCACTCTGGGCAACATCAGTGCACACCGAATGGAGCACTAGAACTTGACAACACAAAAACCCCCAATGTCACCATTGGAGATCCTCAGAGGGCCCCCCCCCGGGTCAACATGCCTTAAATTGGAGCACACAGTGAACAGGCTATGGAATAACAGCCCACCCTGCTCAATGCCCACTGAGGCGCCAAAACTTACAACAGGGTTAAAACATCAGATAAACTCTCACCAGCCCGGCCCGACCCCGCTACTCCCAACTGGCACTCAGGGTAAAACTCGGCCCAACGAGGCTAGCGTAAGCTTTGCAAGTCAAGAAAGCGTGAATGAACGGAAAATACTGCTACACCCAGAATACACCTCGCAAGGAAAATGGGACATCCTCAACCGCAGCAACCTTTTAACACTCTGCGCAAACATCCCGGGACTCGAAGACATAAAAACCACAGATATCGAAACCATCTCTTTCCTGCCCCCGGATGCGGAGGAAAAAAACGAAACAACGGAACTAACTTTCAACAGCCCAGCCCTGGCGGAGGCACTGAGGAGCCAATATTCTCTACTGGAAAGCTGGGGCATAAAGATAAAGGCAAAACCGGCACAAAAATATCCCTCAATTTTAAAAACCTTGATGACACACTCTAAGCTGGACAACCAGGAACAGGGAGTGGCAGGACTCACACGTGCAAATGCTTCCTCGAACTACAGGCCAAAAGTTGTGTCCGTCCTCCAGGGATGTAAAAGCAGCATAAACACTAGTGCAATTAATGGAACCCCAATCAAGATTACAACTAATCCCAGCCAAGGAAATCGACTGTGCATAACCAGGGGCCATGCAAGCAATGATTGGTCCTGGCTGTCATCAGCACTAAATTCCAGCTCCTAACACACTTTGCACTGTAAATTTAGCCCGATCCTACCAACACACTCCCATTGAGCGAGCAAAAACTTTAGACAAAAAGAGAATTATCGAGAGCTTAAAAATTCTAACGTGGAACGTATCAGGCCTCAAAAAACTGCTACTGAATCAAGCCGCAGTGAAATTCTTGGAGGAAGCAGACATCATATGCATACAGGAAACTTGGCTGACCCAACTGCTGTCGCTAAGAGGATATGCAGAATATGGCAAAGCGGCAAAAAAGAATAACATATTTGGAAGACCCTCGGGGGGGACCTGCGTCTACATTAAACACTCGTTGAACATAGAATTCATGGAACTTCATAACCAACCAGACACTCTTCAGGCGGGCATTTTGAAATTCCCCCACCCCAACAACGGCACTGCTCCAATATTATTAATCAACATCTATCATAACACGCAGGAGAACACAGCTAATTCGCTCACACTTGCAAAACAATTAGAATCCTTACTGCTACACCACTCATCATTAGACTGTATTATCCTCGGTGACTTTAATATCCATAACATTGGGGTCTCATCTGAGCATAAACAACAGCGCGGGGCCGCCAAAGCACTCAATGAACTTTTAAAATCCTACAATCTGGCGACGGCGCACACAGTGCTCTTAAAGAACACCCCGGGAGCCTTGGTCGGTCCTACGTACAACAAACAAACGACGATCGACTACATCATTCTAAGCGACAAACTGCAAACTCAAATGACAAACTTCATTGTACACCAACGCAACGACAGCGACCATGCAGCTCTAACAATCACCATGAATTTATCAGTGAATCCACGACATAGGCCCGTATGCATTGGAGAAACGGACGGCCAAGAATTAATAAAGCTGCCCAGAAGAATCAAATGGGGACAAGTAGCCACCGCATCTTTTAACAACTGGGCAAACTCGTGGGCAGGTTGGCCACTGCGCAAACACAGCCATGATGCAATAGCAATATGGGATGGAATCACCACCACCTTAGCGGCAATACTTCGGGGACGCGGGGACAAACAAACGACAATCTACTGGCATCCCCCGACGGCCTTTGGATTAATGCAGAAATCAAAACAAGTGCAAAGGATTTAAATAAAAAAAGAAAAGCCCTCAGTAAAAACCGCTCAATCACAAACAAAATACAACTGCAGGAGGCGGCAAAGAGCCACTCCAAAAAAGTGTGGGCTGCAAAGCGTAACCATTGCGAGGCTCAGTGGCTGAAAATCTTCGATTTGTTGAGCCCCGGGAAATGACAGGAGTTCTGGAGTTACATAAGCCATCTTGGTCGAGGCACAAATCACAAAGAAAACTCCCTTGAGGCAGCAGCCTGGGTCTCCCATGTAAAAGCGCTCTACAACGAAGAACGATCAACCAATCAGCCACTCGTCATGCCCCCACTAAGAGTGAACCCGGCTCTGATCATCGAAACATCGCCCCCTCCCGGAAAATCTCCAAAATACTAAAAAAAATCAGACCAAACGGCGCACCGGGCCCCAATGGCCTCCCAGGCCACTTGTTCAAATCAAACATTGAATTCTGGTCCGAAAATCTGACCCATCTATACACTGACTGCTGGCTAACGGGGGATGTGCCGGACTCATGGCGAGGCTCGCTCTTGCACCCAATCCATAAGAAAGGGACTAAATCGGATCCAACCAACTATCGTATGATTGCTCTCCTGGACATCGAGGGCAAAGCCTACGCCAGTGCCATCCTGAAGGACCTCACAGACTGGGCAAGCGAAGAAAATCTCCTGCCATTCTGTCAAACCGGCTTTAGACCAGGGTCCTCGACCGTAGATAATATCATTGCACTCTCCTACCTAGCCAATCAAGCGCGGGCGCGTAAAAGCCTACCATTATTCGCCTGCTTCATCGATTACTCAGCTGCGTTTGATGGAGTAGATCGCATCATCCTATGGAGAAAGCTGGTCCACTGGAACATCGACCCTTCTCTGTTAAGAGCGATACAATCCTTATATCAAAACACCTGGGTAAGAATCAAACTTTCAAGTGACTCTGCAACAGACAAGATTGAAACGAACCGGGGCTTAAAACAAGGGTGCGTGTTGGCACCCCTGCTGTTTAATCTATATACAGCAGACATGGAGACAGCCCTGTCGGGGGCCGCCTTAGCAACACCAAAGATAGGTGCAACCAAAATTCACTTTATGCAATACGCGGATGACCTCGTAATCCTGGATCACACAAAAATAGGGCTTCAAAAGGCACTCACCGCCCTGGCAACATACAATGACAAAAACAGGTTGGTAGCAAACCCGACCAAGTCAAAAATAGTTATCTTCGGACACTACCCCAAAAAAACAAGAGCAAAATGGAGCCTTGGCCACCTGACCTTGGACAGCACTCAGAAGTATACATACCTGGGGGTCTCCTTTCACGAATCGGGGTTGTGTGGCACCCACCTAAAGCAAATTCAGGGCAAAGGGAAGACCATCACCTTCGCCCTATGCAAATTACAAGCCTCCTTACACAGCCCCTCATCAACTGCCATCCAAAGAGTCCTCAAGGCCAAGTTAATGCCGGCCCTCAATTACGCACAACAGGCGTATCCAGGAAAACTGAACAAGGAGCTGGAAAAAATTCACTGCGGGGCATACAAGAGATTGTATCATTTACCAAAATGTACAAGAAACACTCTAATTCGCCTGGAATTTTCACTCAACCAACAAAAACTAGAAGAGATGGCAGCTTTAAGCAAATATTACTACTTAACAACAGCGGCACGTGACAACACACTGAAGGCCGTCTTGAAACATATCTTCATGGCACCCGGGAACCCCTGGTCAGCTACCATTGAAATGGCAAAAACCCAACTTAACCTGGCGATCGAGTCGTGGAATCCAGACCTTGTCAACTACACGACCATCAAACACGCGATAAAAAAGCAAGTGCGTGCCTGCTCCCGGGCCTTGGACCTTGAGTCTCTCGCAAAAAGAGCCTTCCATGAGTCTCTATGCTTGCCACACACTGCGTACAACCCCCGAAACCATCTCATGCAGGCCGTGGGTCTCCCAGCTCTCCAAAAGATCCTAGCCTACAGACTGCACTCCCTCCCGCTCAAAGAACTATACCATCCGGGAAATGCGGGCACGGGAGCTCAGGAATGCAGACTCTGTAACTACAAACGTGAGTCATTGGCCCACTTACTATTCTGCTGCCCTGCCTTACGTGCACCCCGCACCCTCTACCTCAGGCCCATCCTTAGGGACGCGGGGACACGCACAGCCAAGGAGGCAATCCAACATTTATACTCCTTGAGCATAGTAAAACAGATGGCCGCGTTCGGAAAGTTTATACAACAGACCCGGTCCGTGCTGATGGCAGCCAAGGGCGCACAGGAATAGAAACATTGTTGCCGGACACTGGGTGGCACTCACAGGTCCCTGACTGCGTGTGCCATTTTGAACTCTGAGAACTTTTTATAAATGCTTGCCCGCAGAAACATGTTTGGTTTTAACTTTTGTAATTTTATATTCTGGTCTTAATGTAATGGTTTTAAGTAACCACACAATAAAGTTATTCATTCATTCATTCATTCATTATCTCCAGTACCTATTCTGATGTTTGGAACTTCGAAACTGTCAGTAATATTATATCTGATCTAGAGAAAAATCTGCTGCATTTTCTAATAGTGAAAACTTGGAAGGTTCACAAGAGTATGAACAAACGTACCATTATAATCATTATGGTCATTTCTTTTGCATAGATCTACAATACCTAGAAATGTGTTTATGTATAATCAATGGGAACATTGTCCAACACCATCAAAAGATAGTTCAAAAACATATGGAAATAAGTTTCCATATTTTTCAGGATTCAATACAACAGATCCAGGTTCCTATTATGTTAAGAATGTGAACCAAACTGCTCAGAAACAAATGTTAACTAACACCAAACAGATCTATTCTGCAGCCTTTTAATGCCCAGCTGTCTAGACAAGGGTTTGACTTTTGGAATGACACTGTTGATACAAAATCTGTCTGTGGTTCTAGAGACTGGCAGGTGCAGGGGACGGAAGCATTCTTTAGAACCTGACTCTGCCCCAAGCAAATAATGTTTTTGAATGATACCGTGCAACAAACATCTTGTCTTGGACTAGCCAAGATCAAAGACATGAACATATCTTATGTACCAACACCGGCTAATACCAAAATCAATAGTACTACAGATGAGGCAGCCACCATAGACAGCATCCTACAGTACAACAGAACAGCCCCCGATTGGGAAAAATAGCTAATCTGGCACTTAGACACTAACATTTGTCAAGAAAGGTTCCTGAATACAACACAGGGATTTACTATCAACAGGCTAGATCCCCGTTACATACAGTGACACAATATAGTGTAGGGAAAGTGTGCCTTGATTGGCTACAGACATCCTCGATAGACCAAGTGAAACATCACTTATCTTTACTTGAAAGAAGATGCAGACTTTAGGGATTTCTTGCTAGGACCAAGAAAACCACGACAAAAATGATTCATAAATGCCGGCATTTATACAGCCTATAATGAAGTTTGGGAAGTTTCACAGGCAGAGGCCGCAGAGGATACGTGAAATCGATCCAATTAATTTAGAGAAATCTCTCTCAGTTGTTGACAATGGTTTAACAACTTTGTCATCCGGGATCTATTCTCTGGGCAACATTGTATCCTCTGCTATTAACATACTAAAACAGGATTTAGCCGTGTTACAACAAGGCCTGTTACGTTCGGAAATGCTATTAGTCTGGACACTACAATCATAGTGTGCAGGCTATGTGCCTTGGCATTTTATCAACATGGCGTCTTTTTTTTCGGAATACAATCTCATAAACAGATCGAAATGGCACAAAGGGGAGCAAAGTATACAATGCTGGGTGTTGAAAAACTGATAAGATTACCATTCACGGTAGCAGAAAAAACAGCTACAGAATGGCTCATACATGGCCATATAAATTTGGCAGTCACTTCTTTCCAATTTCACTATTGCCTTATACAATAGCAGGCAGGCAAATATGAAAGGTTGGGTAAGGAATACATTAGGAGTGTCCTGGGAAATACCTTACAACTACAGATGTTGGAATGGGGGATGTGAAGTGTTTCTTAGTGGTAAAGCCTGTGAAAATGCACTGAGCAGTTCACTAATATGTCAAGTAGTTTATTTACACAGGGCATTCAACAGTTCTATGGCAAACTTGTTCTGCCACCTGCAAGGCAGTCCAGCCGCCGTGATTAATCTGACATTCGGCCTGGTCTCTAATGTGAGTTACTTAATGTTGAATGATCTAGGTTGCTGAAGCATGCTACCAGGGATCCCGCATCTAGTAACGGTCAATGCCAGGTTTACTTGTTGTATGCAAGTATTGTTTCCACTAGCAAACACAGGCAGGGAGTCGGCACTTTGGCCTTCGCTGAATGTTTCTTTTATATGTTTTCGATACGCTAAGCAGAATGAACGCCATGCTTTTACAAAGAAATGTACCCTTAAACTCCGCCCGAGAGACATCTGATCTTCAAGTTGCAAGGACTGCGGCTCAGATACAGGATCTGATAGTTCGAAACTGCCCTATACATTTCGCAGAAATGATGGGATGTATCTTTAACATGTCTGATATGAGCGGAATTTTACATGTATTTGAGACCATAGGTTCAGGACTCTTAAACACCTTCGAGGCGGAAATCATTCCAAACTTCGTGCATTCGGTGTTTGGTGATCTGCCTTTAACTCTTGCAATAGCTGCAGGAGTACTTATTCTATTCCTACTGCTATGCTATGGACGGCCTTGCAATGGGCATCACTCCAAGTTACATTGTGAAGGATCTCCTTGAACGGAAGTGCTGACAGCACATAGTACAGCTCCTGGGCATTCCTCTCTTATGGGAACTTAATCAATCATGGTTCCTGACCTTCAGACCAGTTTGGCTGACTGTATCTTACCTGTTCTACGCTGCCTGTTTTGCAGTGAAAAATGTGTGCTGGACATCTATCTAACACTTCCATCGGTCATGCCAACCAATATCAATACTTTTCTGGACCCAGGAACGGCCCATGCTCTGTATTGTCAGCAGCGGCTCCTGATACTGATGATGGCATTCATTGAGACCTCTCAGTCGCAGTCTGATCCTGCTGATGTACGCGAGGATTCAACAGGCACACAGGAGACAAGGAACACACAACTTGCTACAGCATCAGCTGTAAGTGACGATTCTCATCTTTGTGCAATAGATCTACTGAACGAGGTGCTCCAACTGTCCCCGGCCACAGTAGACGATCTTATGTCTACAGCAGCAGATGACTTCATGTTTACACCCAACCTGGACTCTGACTTTTGAATTGGCTCACAGTGTGCTTGGAAGAAATGCATTTGGCTACCATGTTTTTCATAACAAACAGGACGAAACTTGGAACATTCCCCAAATTGACAAACCTTTTTAAACTTTTCAGTTACATTGCATTTCTTACTGCTCACATTAAAACAATTCCAATAAAATGAACTGCCTTTACCTTTTCTAAAAATAACTTTTCTAAAAAGAACAATTCTAGAAGCACAAGTCTAGAAATAATGCTCTGTTTTTCTACAAATTCCATATTTTATTACCATGATTCAAAGGGATTTTAGAATATTTAGCAAAACTATTATAGCCACTGCTTTTTCCATGTATAAGTCAAATTTTGACATGTTTAATAGAACTTTTCAGACAGATTTTAGAAATGTTTTTAAATGAGTGTTTTTACATATGCGGTGCTCATTTTTATGTTTAGCAATTAGTAATATCGTTCTTCGAAAGTGGAGTGGGTGTTGTGTCCCATATAGGTGCCCTGATATAGGCTTTACTAAAACATGCCCTTGTATAGGCACAATTCATGTTGCCCTTATTAAGGTATAGCGTTCTTAGTCCTTATTTAGGCATGAGCCATACACTCCAAATACAGGCATGGTATTTCACCTACATCCGTCCACCCTCTAGGTCACAACCAAGTTCTTAGAAACAGACCCTTAAGCTCTAGGGATTTTCCCTGGCACAGGTTCATTGATTTCCCTTAGAAACTCATTAAATATGCATGAACCATTATTCCCCGGAGTTCATTCCTAACGTCTTCCTCTGTTCAACATTACGTCAATGCAGTCCAGCCATAGCACCTTCTGGGTATTAATATGCCCATGCAAACCAGAGGAGACCTCTATTCCAGTGGAGCCCGTATTTCCTGGCCTGATACACTGACCAGAAATGCTGTCATCCTGCATGTAGAAACTACAACTCGCAGGGCTCTAAGTTCCTTTGCGGGATGTTAGAATTTGAGACCAGGAAAGAGATTCCACAACTCTCTCATTCTCAGGTATGGCGATGACTAGAACCTAGAGCGATTCTTGACATAACAAACTATAGCATACTAGAGCATACCATCTTAGGGGAATATCGGACCTTCTTCACAACCCGCCCTACACCTAAATGTAAATGTAAATGTATTTGAGCTTATATAGCGCACAGCTACCCACAAAGGGTTTCCCGGCGCTTGCTTAGGGAACCCGTCCTGGTATTCCCCTGTGAGATAACCCCGGCAGGGTATCCACAAGGTGAAAGCCAGGCATCCCGCCGCGAGGGGCCGTTGTTAGGTTAGGCACATTTGGGTAGAAATAGTTAGGGAGCATTCCATGAGTACTCATACTTTTAGCAATATGTTTTTATGTATACAAATGTATTTGATAAGTAGTGAACAATACTAGAGCAATACTACTTCTTTACGAATGTAACACTGTGCATTGTATATCTCGCACACTGTCTTACGATTGTAGTAGCTCAGATCTCTCACACGAGAAAAACAACTGTTCAATAAATACTTTTTAAAAAGCTTGTCTGTTATTTCTGTGTAACTCTGAGAAACTAAGCAGTCACGATTGGCTGAGCAAAACATTATCTCATGGATCAGTGTAGTCATGTTATGTAGTTGCCAGAAGCTATTCCCTTCTTGTCTTCAAGAAGTTTCTAGTGGCCCTGTGAGCTAGCAGGTACATGGTAAATAAGGTTAGTATGTGCAATAGGGGCGTACTGACTCAATCATACACCAAACCTTTAGTGTATGTTATCCAAAAGCTCAGAACCTATTTAGGGAAATAGGAACTACACTTCAACTCAAGTGTCATTCCCAACTCTGCTCTGTTGACCCCAGCCAGATGCTAGGCTTAAGGAAGGAATGAATAGATGCAAGGGGGAGAGACTATGTTGATTAGCAAATTTAGGGGTGTGCTTAGCCATCTCTTCTCTCTCTGGAGAAAATTCTGCCATTATCAATTTGGAAGAATTGGTGCACTCTGGCCACACATTACAGGATGTGTTCAGACCTTTGGGTGGTACCCTGCAGTCCATTGGACAGGAGTGACCTCCTGCTTGACCCAGAGAAACTAGAATAAGTGTCTGAGAAGGGCAAAGCCCCTCAGATCTGCTGCTTGAAACTTACGAAAGCAAGAGGTGCCATGCTGAGAAGTTTAATGTGCATTTCCAAAGGCCTGCACTCTGTAAACTGCACATTTTGCACCATCTTGAACTATAGCCCTGTGAAGTACCTTGCTGTAAGAAGGACTAAAGAGTGGAAACCCTGCAAGCTACAGGTTAATAGAGCCCACCTGGAACATCACCATCAAAGATCCACAACCCGGAGAACTTCCAGGGGATTTATAAGGGGTTTCTCCATGTGGGTTGTGGGATATGAAGTCCTCAAATTTCAAGGACCATCATGGAGCTTTCAGACACTTGGAGTGAGTTTGAGACATTTTGGGACCATTTAAGGTACTTCATTAAGAAGTTCTAGGAGTTGGGAGAACTTTTAAACAACTTTGGAAAAAAACTCCATGGGGGGACTGACCCAACCTGGCCTGCCAAGCCACCTGCCTTCAACCAATAGCTGGCCTGCCGTCCACGTTCCTCCCACTGAAAAGCTTTGTAGGTCTGACTTCCAGAGTTTGACCGAGAGGAGGTGAAATCGGAGGCCGGAGAACCCTCACCAAATCTGGCCTGGTGAATAGCAACAAGGGACCACGCGAGAAAGAGCTCCAGAAAAGTTTCTAAGTCCGAAGTTTAAAACTGTGACCGGGACCTACCGCCGCTAGTGGTAGCCGAGCAGGGGTCTATCCTAGTCGGCCTGAAACATTGACTTTGAGCCAGTCTATCACAACCGGATATCCCAATAAGGTACATTAAGATTCTAAGAGCTAGATAATGCTAACTATTTGAAAATTCATATCTCCGGTTCCCAACATGGGATCTTTGTCGTTTGCATGTCATTTTAAAGATAACAATAGTTCCTATTTTTATAAATTGGTGTCAGATTTTTATTATACATTGTCACTTAATTAGTTACTGAATTGATTTCATTGAATGCTTTACATACCTGTCTTTGAAGTTAAGTCAGCCTGCTCACAGACAAGCTGCCAAGGGTTGAGCATAGGAATAATTTTCTAAAACCTATTCTGAGCCCAATACTGTGTTAGTGGCCTTATTTCCAGTGGCAGATGCACATTTGCCCCTACTAATAATCCACGTTCTAACAGTCTTTCAATTTTACCCTGACTTCAAAGCAGATGAATATTGCAACACATTACATATAAGATCAATCATGCGGACATCCTGTCTGCCATAAGTAAGTAAGTGGGAAAAGCGATACACTGCAATACAGGGAAAGGATTAAGGAACAGAATATAGATTGTATTCATAACAGACTATCCAACCGCAAAAGTCAAGGCATTTACTTAGTCCTACTTTACTCTCTGGTCTCACTCTCCACCATATTTCACAATTTGCTTTTCCAAAAATACATTTGCTTGGCAGTAAGGAAAGGAAACTAATTTACTCTACTGCAGGGTAAGTTAGGGGGTTAGGTCGGTTAAGTATGTAGTAGACGTTTTACTGATCATCCTCATGTGCCTACGTTTTGGCTACTGAGTCACTTTGGTTGAGGAAAGGGAAGAATTTCAACAGGCACTAATCCTTTTATAGAAGTCATGATGAAATATATCACCTGGCTTCAAAACTGTGGCACATGCAAAGAATGATTTTTTCATATGTTTGGGAAGGCTGGGACAGAACTTGGGAAAGAATTTATAAATGCCTTGAGGAGATACGGTATATATTCCCCAGGGAAAAACTGGAAGTTTTTTTTTTAGAATTACGATAAAAATTCAGCGGAACTTGCAAATCAAAGGGTTTTGTGCCAATTGCCTTAATGGTACCATGGGTTTGTTCTGATATGTTGGGAGCCAGATATCCGCGAATGCCACGATGGGTATATGATATGGGTCCACGTTAAATCCGCCGGTGGCGGAGCGCCTGTGGTCCCTGGCTGAATAACAGGACTGAGAAGATGTTGGAATAGTAAATCTTACTATTCCTTAAGTTATAGCGCAATCCAGTGCAAGTGGATGTAACGACTTGCGTTGTAACAACTGCGTTGCAACTGCATTGCGGTGTAGTCACTGCGATGTAAAGGAATATTCCTGTATATATGTGTTTAGAGATATTTGTCCACATGGCCGGGGTTGGAGGCAGGGCATGCTGCTACTAGTGCAGCACACAGTACTGCAGCATGGGTACAGGGGTCTTTCCAACCAGCAGCACAAGGGCTTTGTACTCATTATGGCTCACATCACCCCTGCTTCACCACAGCACATGAATGAGAAGGTAAAAAAATGTAAATGGTCTTGGGTAATTATTTACATCTGAAACTGGCTTACTGAGTCTGCTTTCTAAAGAGTGACAGGAGCCTATGTATCACTGTTAATGCGTCTAACTTGTGCCACGTAAGGGGGTACAAGCACTATGCAACAAAAAAAGCCAGATTTACCAAGTCACGCAAGGCCCCATTAAGTGACTTAGCAACGCAACACAGAGCCGATCGAGCAATGCATGCTTCAAAGTATACATTGCAAAAAGCTTCAATACAGTATGGTTGGGTGAGATGTCATAAATCGTTCATTTTGAATATTTTGAAATTTCTAACATTCAGCAGAATCTAAAAAATGATACCTAGCTGGCAGAAATGACTTCACTGATGCTGAATTGTTTGTTATTACTGCACAATCACAGAGTAGGAAACCTGCATGCAAACTACTCTTTGACCCTTTCCCGCTCAGGAAATGGTTTAAAATGGTTAAAAATGTATGCCAGTAAAGGACTCTTAAAATTCACCTTCCGGGGAGGGAAATGCGATGGAACATCTGTAAGGATGAAATTTATCTAACGAAGAACTGTTTTGCTCATGGAGGAAAAACAAAAATAAATAACAATTGTTCATTTGCACTGTAAATTGAGGAGTCACATTGGGAGAATAGCAGTTGGCACATGACAATCTTTGTAGTGCACGTAAAAGACTATGAAAGGCACAGTATTTCAGACATCCTACTGGGAACGCTTGTACATTCCATAACCCGCACATTTACACCCATGTATAGGAGTACTTGTACCAGTGTAATCAGGCACAATGCATGGTGGAGGCAAAAGCATTCCCTTCCATTGTCCAATGGGGAGAAGAGAGGTAGGGCTGGATCCACATTAGATAAAAAAGTAGACCTATGTCTTATGTACTGTGAAGTGTGCAAGGCCAGGACCAAGAGGGAGCAGTTCCGGATGTGCGTGTGCCCCCTCTTCAGGATTCCAGCAAGTGAGGAACAAGAAGAGTGCTAGATCCCAGAGGATGGTGGTGGACATGGCAGGAGGTTCACCGCAAGAAATGGAGATTGTTTTGATATACTGCAAAGATGTTACTAAGTACAAGCAGAGCGATAATTTCTCTCTAGTCAAAAGTCAGTCCTGGCTCTCTAAAAACAACCTCAAGCTGCACTCTTTGAAAACTGAATTCCTTCTTTTCTCCCCTCAAAACTGCTCCACACCCATCTGAGATTGGATCAAGCACCTACACGCCCTCAACTGCAAACCTGCCATTATTGACTCCACGACATCCCTTGGAGTAACACTGGACAAGAGTCTAAACATGAGAGCTCACATCTGTGCTACCACACACAGGGCTTCATTCCAACTCAAACTACTGAAGAAATTGAAACCATTTCTACCACCTTCAGACTTAAAACAAGCAGTACAAAACTTGTAGTCTCCAGAATAGAATATGGTGCAGTGACCCTCTCAAAATGACTCTTAATGCTGCAGCAAGACTGGCAACAGGAAATTAGATGCTTTGACCACACCACTCCATCGCTTAGGTATCTGGACTGGCTTCCCCTCGAGGCAAGAATGCAATTGAAAATTGCCCGCCTCACACACAAAGCCTTCATTTTTATACGAACCAAGTTACCTCGTAAAAAAGATTTGAATCTCCGGTGGCCGGCGCTACCTCAGAAGTGCTAACTCTCTCAGGCTGGAACCTCCTAGATTCAGAAAATAAAAAATGTACACACATTCCTTCTTGAGAGCGGCGCCAAGGATCTGGAACTCTTTACCACCCATGGTGCGTTTAAACCTATCAACCCACTTTTTCAAAAGAGAAATTAAAAGATCCTAATGAATAGATTTCTTATATAGACTCTCAGAGAGCCCCACCCCAACAGCATCAAAAGATAGTTCAAAAACATATGGAAATAAGTTTCCATATTTTTCAGGATTCAATACAACAGATCTAGGTTCCTATTATGTTAAGAATGTGAACCAAACTGCTCAGAAACAAATGTTAACTAACACTAAACAGATCGATTCTGCAGCCTTTTAATGCCCAGCTGTCTAGACAAGGGTTTGACTTTTAGAATGACACTGTTGATACAAAATCTGTCTGTGGTTCTAGAGACTGGCAGGTGCAGGGGACGGAAGCATTCTTTAGAACCTGACTCTTCCCCAAGGAAATAATGTTTTTGAATGATACCGTGCAACAAACATCTTGCCTTGGACTAGCCAAGATCAAAGACATGAACATATCTTATGTACCAACACCGGCTAATACCAAAATCAATAGTACTACAGATGAGGCAGCCACCATAGACAGCATCCTACTGTACAATGGAACAGCCCCCAATTAGGAAAAATAGCTAATCTGGCACTTAGACACTAACATTTGTCAAGAAAGGTTCCTGAATACAACACAGGGATTTACTATCAACAGGCTAGATCCCCGTTACATACAGTGACACAATATAGTATAGGGAAAGTGTATGGTAATCTTATCAGTTTTTCAACACCCAGCATTGTATACTTTCATAGGTTCAGGACTCTTAAACACCTTCCAGACGGAAATCATTCCAAACTTTGTGCATTCGTTGTTTGGTGGTCTGCCTTTAACTCTTGCAATAGCTGCTGGAGTACTTATTCTATTCCTACTGCTATGCTATGGACGGCCTTGCAATGGGCATCACTCCCAGTTACATTGTGAAGGATCTCCTGGAACGAAAGTGCTGACAGCACATAGTACAGCTCCTGGGCATTCCTCTCTTATGGGAACTTAATCAATCATGGTTCCAGACCTTCAGACCAGTTTGGCTTGACTGTATCTTACCTGTTCTACTCTGCCTGTTTTGCAGTGAAAAATGTGTGCTGGACATCTATCTAACACTTCCATCGGTCATGCCAACCAATTTCAATACTTTTCTGGACCCAGGAACAGCCCATGCTCTGTATTGTCAGCAGCGGCTCCTGAAACTGATGATGGCATTCATTGAGACCTCTCAGTCGCAGTCTGATCCTGCTGATGTACGAGAGGATTCAACAGGCACACAGGAGATAAGGAACACACAACTTGCTACAGCATCAGCTGTAAGTGACGATTCTCATCTTTGTGCAATAGATCTACTGAACGAGGTGCTCCAACTGTCCCCGGCAACAGTAGACGATCTTATGTCTACAGCAGCAGATGACTTCATGTTTACACCCAACCTGGACTCTGACTTTTGAATTGGCTCACATTGTGCTTGGAAGAAATGCATTTGGCTACCATGTTTTTCATAACAAACAGAACGAAACTTGGAACATTCCCCAAATTAACAAACCTTTTTAAACTTTTCAGTTACATTGCATTTCTTACTGCTTACAGTAAAACAATTCCTATAAAATGAACTGCCTTTACCTTTTCTAAAAAGAACTTTTCTAAAAAGCACAATTCTAGAAGCACAAGTCTAGAAATAATGCCCTGTTTTTCTACAAATTCCATATTTTATGACCATGATTCAAATGGATTTTAGAATATTTAGCAAAACCCTTATAGCCACTGCTTTTTCCATGTATAAGTCAAATTTTGACATGTTTAATAGAACTTTTAAGACTGATTTTAGAAATGTTTTTAAATGAATGTTTTTACATATGCAGTGCTCATTTTTATGTTTAGCAATTAGTAATATCGTTCTTCGAAAGTGGAGTGGGTGTTGTGTCCAATATAGGTGCCCTGATATAGGCTTTACTAAAACATGCCCTTATATAGGCACAATTCATGTTGCCCTTATTTAGGTATAGCGTTCTTAGTCCTTATTTAGGCATGAGCCATACACTCCAAATACAGGCATGGTATTTCACCTACATCCGTCCACCCTCTAGGTCACAACCAAGTTCTTAGAAACAGAACCTTAAGCTCTAGAGATTTTCCCTGGCACAGGTTCATTGATTTCTCTTAGAAACTCATTAAATATGCATGAACCATTATTCCCCGGAGTTCATTCCAGACGTCTTCCTCTGTTCAACATTACGTCAATGCTGTCCAGCCATAGCATCTTCTGGGTATTAATATGCCCATGCAAACCAGAGGAGACCTCTATTCCAGAGGAGCACGTATTTCCTGGCCTAATGCATTGACCAGAAATGCTGTCATCCTGCATGCAGAAACTACAACTCGCAGGGCTCTAACTTCCTTTGCGGGATGTTAGAATTTGAAACCAGGAAAGAGATTCCACAACTCTCTCATTCTCAGGTATGGCGATGACTAGAACCTAGAGCGATTCTTGACATAACAAACTATAGCATACTAGAGCATACCATCTTAGGGGAATATCGGACCTTCTTCACAACCCTTCCTACACATTTGGGTAGAAATAGTTAGGGAGCATTCCATGAGTACTCATACTTTTAGCAATATGTTTTTATGTATACAAATGTATTTGATAAGTAGTGAACAATACTAGAGCAATACTACTTCTTTTCGAATGTAACACTGTGCATTGTATATCTCGCATACTGTCTTACGATTGTAGTAGCTCAGATCTCTCACACGAGAAAAACGACTGTTCAATAAATACTTACTAAAAAGCTTGTCTGTTATTTCTTTGTAACTCTGAGAAACTAAGCAGTCACGATTGGCTGAGCGAAACATTATCTCATGGATCAGTGTAGTCATGTTATGTAGTTGCCAGAAGCTATTCCCTTCTTGTCTTCAAGAAGTTTCTAGTGGCCCTGTTAGCTAGCTGGTACATGGTAAACAAGGTTAGCATGTGCAATAGGGGTGTACTGACTCAATCATACACCAAACCTTTAGTGTATGTTATCCAAAAGCTCAGAACCTATTTAGGGAAATACGAACTACACTTCAACTCAAGTGTCATTCCCAACTCTACTCTGTTGACACCAGCCAGATGCTAGGCTAAAGGAAGGAATGAATAGATGCAAGGGGGAGAGACTATGTTGATTAGCAAATTTAGGGGTGTGCTTAGCCATCTCTTCTCTCCCTGCAGAATATTCTGCCATTATCAATTTGGAAGAATTGGTGCACTCTGGCCACACATTACAGGATGTGTTCAGACCTTTGGGTGGCACCCTGCAGTCCATTGGACAGGAGTGACCTCCTGCTTGACCCAGAGAAACTAGAATAGGTATCTGAGAAGGGCAAAGCCCCTCAGATCTGCTGCTTGAAACTTACGAAAGCAAGAGGTGCCATGCTGAGAAGTTTAATGTGCATTTCCAAAGACCTGCACTCTGTAAACTGCACATTTTGCACCATCTTGAACTATATCCCTTTGAATTACCTTGCTGTAAGAAGGACTAAAGAGTGGACACCCTGCAAGATACAGGTTAACAGAGCCCACCTGGGACATCACCATCAAAGATCCACAACCCGGAGAAATTCCAGGGGATTTATAAGGAGTTTGTCCATGTGGGTTGTGGGATATGAAGTCCTCAAATTTCAAGGACCATCATGGAGCTTTCAGACACTTGGAGTGAATTTGAGACATTTTGGGACCATTTAAGGTACTTCATTAAGAAGTTCTAGGAGTTGGGAGAACTTTTAAACAACTTTGGAAAAAAACTCCATGGGGGGACTGACCCAACCTGGCCTGCCAAGCCACCTGCCTTCAACCAATAGCTGGCCTGCCGTCCACGTTCCTCCCACTGAAAAGCTTTGTAGGTCTGACTTCCAGAGTTTGACCGAGAGGAGGTGAAATCGGAGGCTGGAGAACCCTCACCAAATCTGGCCTGGTGAATAGCAACAAGGGACCACGAGAGAAAGAGCTCCAGAAAAGTTTCTAAGTCCGAAGTTTAAAACTGTGACCGGGACCTACCGCCGCTAGTGGTAGCCGAGCAGGGGTCTATCCTAGTCGGCCTGAAACATTGACTTTGAGCCAGTCTATCACAACCGGATATCCCAATAAGGTACATTAAGATTCTAAGAGCTAGATAATGCTAACTATTTGAAAATTCATATCTCCGGTTCCCAACATGGGATCTTTGTCGTTTGCATGTCATTTTAAAGATAACAATAGTTCCTATTATTATAAATTGGTGTCAGATTTTTATTATACATTGTCACTTAATTAGTTACTGAATTGATTTCATTGAATGCTTTACATACCTGTCTTTGAAGTTAAGTCAGCCTGCTCACAGACAAGCTGCCAAGGGTTGAGCATAGGAATAATTTTCTAAAACCTATTCTGAGCCCAATACTGTGTTAGTGGCCTTATTTCCAGTGGCAGATGCACATTTGCCCCTACTAATAATCCACGTTCTAACAGTCTTTCAATTTTACCCTGACTTCAAAGCAGATGAATATTGCAACACATTACATATTAGATCAATCATGCGGACATCCTGTCTGCCGTAAGTAAGTAAGTGGGAAAAGTGATACACTGCAATACAGGGAAAGGATTAAGGAACAGAATATAGATTGTATTCATCACAGACTATCCAACCGCAAAAGTCAAGGCATTTACTTAGTCCTACTTTACTCTCTGGTCTCACTCTCCACCACATTTCACAATTTGCATTTCCAAAAATACATTTGCTTGGCAGTAAGGAAAGGAAACTAATTTACTCTATTGCAGGGTAAGTTAGGGGGTTAGGCCGGGTAAGTATGTAGTAGACGTTTTACTGATCATCCTCATGTGCCTACGTTTTGGCTACTGAGTCACTTTGGTTGAGCAAAGGGAAGAATTTCAACAGGCACTAATCCTTTTATAGAAGTCATGATGAAATATATCACTTGGCTACAAAACTGTGGCACATGCAAAGAATGATTTTTTCATATGTTTGGGAAGGCTGGGACAGAACTTGGGAAAGAATTTATGAATGCCTTGAGGAGATACGGTATATATTCCCCAGGGAAAAACTGGAAGTTTTTTTATTAGAATTACGATAAAAATTCAGCGGAACTTGCAAATCAAAGGATTTTGGGCCAATTGTCTTAATGGTACCATGGGTTTGTTCTGATATGTTGGGAGCCAGATATCCGTGAATGCCACGATGGGTATATGATATGGGTCCGCGTTAAATCCGCCGGCGGCGAAGCGCCTGTGGTCCCTGGCTGAATAACAGGACTGAGAAGATGTTGGAATAGTAAATCTTACTATTCCTTAAGTTATAGCGCCTTGAGTGCAAGTCGATGTAACGACTTGCGTTGTAACAACTGCGTTGCAACTGCGTCGCGGTGCAGTCACTGCGATGTAAAGGATTATTCCTGTATATATGTGTTTAGAGATATTTGTCCATATGGCCAGGGTCGAGGCAGGGCATGCTGCTACTAGTGCAGCACACAGTACTGCAGCATGGGTACAGGGGTCTTTCCAACCAGGAGCACAAGGGCTTTGTACTCATTATGGCTCACGTCACCCCTGCTTCACCACCGCACATGAATGAGAAGGTAAAAAAATGTAAATGGTCTTGGGTAATTATTTACATCTGAAACTGGCTTATTGAGTCTGCTTTCTAAAGAGTGATAGGAGCCTATTTATCACTGTTAATGCGTCTAACTTGTGCCACGCAAGGGGGTACAAGCACTATGCAACAAAAAAAGCCAGATTTACCAAGTCACACAAGGCCCCATTAAATGACTTAGCAACGCAACACAGAGCCGATCGAGCAAAGCATGCTTCAAAGTATACATTGCAAAAAGCTTCAATACAGTATGGGTGGGTGAGATGTCATAAATCGTTCATTTTGAATATTTTGAAATTTCTAACATTCAGCAGAATCTAAAAAATGATACCTAGCTGGCAGAAATGACTTCACTGATGCTGAATTGTTTGTTCAGACTGCACAATCACAGAGTAAGAAACCTGCATGCAAACTACTCTTTGACCCTTTCCCGCTCAGGAAATGGTTTAAAATGGTTAAAAATGTATGCCAGTAAAGGACTCATAAAATTCACCTTTCTAGGAGGGAAATGCGATGGAACACCTGTAAGGATGAAATTTCTCTAAGGGAGAACTGTTTTGCTCATGGAGGAAAAACAAAAATAAATAACAATTGTCCATTTGCACTGTAAATTGAGAAGTCACATTGGGAGAATAGCAGTTGGCACATGACAATCCTTGTAGTGCACGTAAAAAGCTATGAAAGGCACAGTATTTCAGACATCCTACTGGGAACGCTTGTAAATTCCATAACCCGCACATTTACACCCATGTATAGGAGTACTTGTACCAGTGTAATCAGGCACAATGCATGGTGGAGGCAAAAGCATTCCCTTCCATTGTCCAATGAGGAGAAGAGAGGTAGGGCAGGATCCACATTAGATACCAAAAGTAGACCTATGTCTTATGTACTGTGAAGTGTGCAAGCCAGGACCAAGAGGGAGCAGTTCCGGATGTGCGTGTGCCCCCTCTTCAGGATTCCAGCAAGTGAGGAACAAGAAGAGTGCTAGATCCCAGAGGATGGTGGTGGACATGGCAGGAGGTTCACCGCAAGAAATGGAGATTGTTTTGATATACTGCATAGATGTTACTAAGTACAAGCAGAGCGATAATTTCTCTCTAGTCAAAACTCAGTCCTGGCTCTCTAAAAACAACCTCAAGCTGAACTCTTTGAAAACTGAATTCCTTCTTTTCTCCCCTCAAAACAGCTCCACACCCATCTGAGATTGGCTCAAGCACCTACACGCCCTCAACTGCAAACCTGCCATTATTAACTCCACGAAATCCCTTGGAGTAACACTGGACAAGAGTCTAAACATGAGAGCTCACATCTGTGCAACCACACACAGTGCTTCATTCCAACTCAAACTACTGAAGAAATTGAAACCATTTCTACCACCTTCAGACTTAAAACAAGCAGTACAAAACTTTTAGTCTCCTGAATAGAATATGGTGCAGTGTGTAGGAGAGTAGGGTCTGCTATCCTATGGTCACCCCAAATTTTTGCTTTTTGCTTCACTGGTTTCTGACTTAATGTGGCTGTGGGCCTGCTAATCAGACCCACAGCCTGCTGTTCTCTCCCTAAATTACTGCCAATGCACTTTAGGTGCATTACGAATTGGAACTGGTTCACCTTATTAGCCCCTGATCACTCAGCTGGGGTAAGTTGGTGTAATCACCTCTTACCTAGGTACAGTATGCCTGTGCCTAACCCTAAACTGGACACATATGTTCCTATCAGCCACTCCTATGGAAGGCCTCATCAATCCTGGAGGCAGAGTGCTTGGAAATATGTGAGATGGTGCTCTAGCATGAGCTGAGCCTGTCTGCAGCTGTCGGGAACCACTCCCTAAGCTGTTCCGGGATATTGCCATACCATATACTCTTAATTGCATTATAATCCTCGCGGTTAAATGCTATCTTTGGTTTGGCTTTATCAAAACATGTTGAGTAAGGTGTCATACGAATTGGAATACTATCCCCTCGACAGTTCTGTCGACGGGGATAGCATTCCACCCTTCTAGAGGGACACGACATGTGTGTAGCCTTAACCCCGGTTAAAGTTAACCAGAGCCTCAGCATCACAAAATGGATGCTGCCACCACAGACACGAGTCTGGCCTCCTGCTGCTGACCGAAACTCGGCAGATGGTGGCCTGGACAAAGGGTTTCCTGCCTTGGGAGGTGCGAGCACCACCTCAGACAGGGTTTTGTGTATTGGGTAGGACAGGGCTGAATAGAATCAGACATGCCCGGGGCACACAAGGTGTCCCCATGCATAGGCCAGTCCAAACCGGTCCTGGGACTTTCCAGACCCAGGCTTGGCCTGGAACTGGACAAAGGAAAGGGGGTGTAACCGCCCCCCTTCCTGGTTCCTCCCAGAGGAGGGACCTAGTAGGTGATCCACCACTCAGATTGGGAATAAGAGTGGGAGCAGTGCCATTGCACAGCAGATCATCCTGAATCAACTTGAAACTAAGAAGATGACTGGACTTCGACATTCTGCTGCTCAAAAGACTGAAGAGAATCTCCCTTGTGGCCTAGGAGTGGCCACCCTGTGAACACAGGTACCAACCAGCAACTCGACGTCTGCTTTGCCGCCGCCTCCCGCTGGAGCCCGAGCCCAGAGCCCAACAAGAACCAGACTCCCAGACCTCTCAGAGCCCGATCCACAGTCCCTGCAAAGAAGGGACCCGTGGAGGCACCGAGTGACGTGGGACCGGCCCTCTTGGAAGACACTTGAAAAGCTGACTGCGGAGCTTCTGAGGTATCCTCGACGTTGTGCTTTGAGGACTGAGAACCCCCACCACCGAGCAGCCCTTGGACTGAGAACCCCCACCACCGAGCAGCCCTTGCACCGAAGATCAGCCCTCCAGCATCTCCACGATCTGCGTGGGCCCTTTTGCATTGTGCCACTCGACGCGCCATCCCGGCCACTAGCCACGTGGTCAGCGGCCATCTTGGCGACGAAACCGACGATTTACACAGCAGGTCTGGTTGCTCCAGACCTACCCAAGCTCCCGTGAAAAGGAGCACTCGCTCTGACCTTGCTGGTCCGAGTGTTAAGCATCTTTCAACTCCTGCGTGGCTTGTATTAGCCAAGGCCTGTTTGCTCCGATCAAGTTGCTGACACCGCCATCAGCGAGAAGCCTGCGTGGGACAGCTCGTGACCGACTCCTGGTCGTCCTCGACCCCCGGTGTCCACGTGGCTGCAGAGAGAAGCTACCTGACAACGCCTGTTTGCACCCGACATCGCCTGGTTCCAATCTGGTTCCACGGTAGTCACTGGCCAGTGACTTTGAACATTGTCCCCTCTGCTTTCAGGTCTTCACATCTTCAGATCCACCCTTGGATCCACCGGAACTCTTCACCTCGAGCCGCCTGCAGCATCTTCAGCTCCAAGCACCATCGACCAGCGTGACGAAACCCGACACTACGTCGACCCTGTGCACCCGCTTCCTGTGGGTGAGGTAACTCAGCTCTGCCGGTGTTCCTACACTGGTACACATCTCAAGGGCCTGTGTCTTAAGTTTCAGCTCCATAGGTCATTCGGAAGGTTCCTAACTTTCTAACTTTGTACTTTTTATGCACCATAGACTTTGCATTGGAAAGTGCGTGCACTTTGAACACTGCACCCGAGTCCCGCGGGCCTTTACCGACTTAGTCACTGCTAGTCTCGAATAGCTCCAGCGATTCCCAAGGCCCTAGGCCTGTTCCCTTTCCTATTGGTATCTCTTAAACCACTTTCTTAGTATATGGTTTAGGTGGCCCCTAGGGCTCATCCATATTGTGCAACTTTTGTGTATTTTAAACTGTCTTGTGATTTAACGCTTGTGCTTCTGTGCTCATAAAGAGTCCAGGGGATTTTATAGTTAATAAATCAATATATATTTTCAATATATATCTGTGTGGTGTCCCTTTCATTTGGTAATCAAGGGGGTTGTGTATGGTAATACAGCTGGCTTCACATGCCTTTCAGAGTTTAGCCTAAGACTGCTTTGTCCACGTTACCACTAGGATAACTGGTGTACAAGGTTGAATTACAACCCTCATCATAAGGGTTGCTTGGCAGGGTACAAAGTGATCACTAAGAATTAGTGAGCATTATATACCAGGCCAACTTCTCACATTGGTGAGCAGCGGATTGGGATCTGAGCTTGCTGTTGTTTTTCCATTAGAATCTTTGAGATTATCATTTGAAAGATCATACAGGTACCTGCTAGGTACATATAAAACAAGACTAGTATACTTAAGTTCTACTGAACTTAGTTGTTGTAGAGCAAAGGGAGTAGCACACCCTAGCTACAACTACTAGATAGGATTAGTAGGTAAACACCAGTGTAGGTAGATTGCAACACATCCACCCACACTAGAGCAATGTCTGGAGCAGAGGGTTCCACTGGGAACATCCCTGTTGAGAGTGACCCTCCAAGGGCACCATCCAGATTTGCTATTTTTTCCTTTAAGGAACTAAGGCAGTGTTGTGCCTTAAGGGGTCTGAAGACAGGGCCTTCCCCTACTACAGACCACCTAAGAGAGCTCTTGGATCAGTCTGAGACTCTAAAGACCTCTAAAGCAAACCCCACAGGGGAGGCTGAAGGAGGCCATCCTTCAGAGGATGACACTGTAGACCCCCCTGCCCCTATCATCCTGGTAGATGAGGAAGCCTCCACCACTGGAGCTCCTCAGGTAGATGAGGAGGAAGAGGAAGAGGAAGAAGAAGAGGAGGAGGGAAGCAGTGAGTCAGATGATGACAGAAATAGTCAGGTGGTGGTCAGTAGACTGAACCAGGCTAACTTAAGCCTACTTGGGAATGAATCAGGTAACAACCCATTCAGACCCCCAGGTGGACTTAACCAGAAGCCTAGGAGGAGAAGGACTCACTCAGGTGACTCTGACAACTCCCATGCTTCTAGAGGCTCTCATGGTCACTCCAGAAGGGAGATGACTAGCCCTCAGAGAAGGGAACATGAGGCCAAAATGAGAGAGGCTGAGCTTAGGATCCAGAAGTGAGAACTAGAGGTTGCCCTGGTCCAAGAGAGACTTGCTAGAGCAAGACAGCCTAGAGAGAGTGGGGTAATAGAACCCACTGGTGGCAGCAATATCCACAAGGATAAAGACAGGTCTGTTGATAACAGAAACCTGAGTAAGATTGTGCCCCCCTACAAAGCTGGGGATGATATCCATAAATGGATTACTGCAATGGAGAGAGCCTGCAGAGTACAGCAGATCCCTCAGGAGCAATGGGCAGCAATCTTGTGGCTCTCCTTTGAAGGTAGAGGCCGAGACAGACTCCTCACAGTTAGTGATGGGGATTCTAGAAACTACCTGGTCCTGAAGAGTGCTCTGATTGATGGGTTAGGCTTAACCACTGAACAGTACAGGTTAATGTTCAGAGACACCCAGAAGACACAGACTCAGGACTGGTCTGAATTTGTTGAGTGTGCCACTAAGGCTCTGGAGGGATGGTTGCTGGGAAGCTAGGTTACAGACTATGAAGGATTGTATAATTTGCTGATGAGAGAACACATTTTAAATAATTGTCAGAACCAGCAGTTGCATCAACATTTGGTTGACTCAGATTTGACCTCTCCCCAAGAATTGGGAAAGAGGGCAGATAAATGGGTAAGAACCAGAGTTAAGCAAAAGAACCAGAACCAGGGTGGTGACCAGAAGAAAACAGACCAGAAGGGTGGGGAGCAGAAATCTAAAGACCAGAAGTCTTCAACAGGGCCCCAAACTGAGACAGAGGGTGGGTCCCAAACTTCCAAGAAGAAGAAGAAAGAAGGTCAGAAGAGACCCTGGTGTAAAACTTGTAAGAACACCTCTCACTGGACAAGTGAGTGTAAAAAGGGTGGAGCCCCCAGCACTGCAGCCCCTAAGGCAACTGCACCCACTAGTACAGCTAGCAGTGCTGGTCCTCAAACCAAGGGGGTCGTGGGTATCACTTTGGGAACTGAAGGAGTTTCTGACCTAGTCAGAACCCTTACACAGGCTGTTCTGATTTGTGAAGGGGACATAGATTTGACCCCTGACATAAGTCTCAGTAACCTGGGCAAATACAGACAGACGCCTTTGATCAACAATAAAGTGGCTCAAGCTTACAGGGACACATGTGCAGTGTCACTATGGTGACACCTAACTTTGTGGACCCTGGACAATACATGCCAGGTGATAATTACCTGGTGACCAATGCCAGCAATGTCACTACTACACATAGTGTGGCACTTGTTAACTTTTCCTGGGGAGGAGTAACTGGCCTAAAAAGAGTTGTGGTTAGTGCTGATCTCCCAGTAGAATGTTTGTTGGGCAATGACCTGGAGAACTCTCTATGGTCAGAAGTTGAGTACAGGACTCATGCAGAGATGTTAGGGATATCATCACATGTCCTTGCTGTGACCAGGTCACAGGCCAAAAAGTGCCTCTCTGAACCTCAGGTCTTGGATCCTGGAACAATGGACCAAGCACCTTCCAAGAAGAAGAACAGGAGGGTAAAGGCTGTGCCTTCCCAACTGCCTGCAAGTGAGGATCAGGCTTCACAGGAAACTGATCTTGAGACCCCTGAAGGAACTGTCTCTGAAGGACTTGAACCTGATCAGGTTGAGTTTCTGGGGACAGGGGGGCCTTATAGGGCAGACTTGGGGCAGGCTCAGTTAACCTGTCCTTCTCTTGAACCCCTCAGACAGCAGGCTGCTGCTGAGGCTGCTGGGAATGCTCAAGGTGCCCATAAAGTTTATTGGGATGAAGGACTCCTTTACACAGAGGGTAGAGACCCCAAGCCTGGTGCAACCAGGAGGTTGGTTATACCTCTGCAATTTAGGGGTTTCCTTCTCACCTTGGCTCATGATATTCCTTTAGCAGGACACTTAGGCCAGAACAAGACCTGGGACAGGCTTGTCCCTCACTTTCACTGGCCTCACATGTCTGAAGACACCAAGGAGTTTTGTCGCTCCTGTGAAACCTGCCAAGCAAGTGGTAAAGCATGTGGAACAACAAAGGCCCCCCTGATACCACTACCTGTGGTGGGGGTTCCCTTTGAAAGAGTGGGGATTGATATTGTTGGTCCAATGGATCCCCCCACAGCATCTGGGCACAGATTCATACTGGTGGTAGTGGATCATGCCACCAGGTACCCAGAGGCAATTCCACTTAGGACCACAACAGCTCCTGTTGTGGCCAGGGCCTTACTTGGAGTTTTCTCCAGAGTGGGGTTTCCTAAGGAGGTAATATCTGATAGAGGTGCCAACTTCATGTCAGGATATTTGACAGCTATGTGGAAGGAATGTGGTGTCAACTACAAGTTCACCACTCCTTATCATCCACAATGCAATGGGCTTGTTGAGAGATTTAACACTATTAGTGCCCATTGAAAATCCTTCAGTGCTAAGCCATTTAATGACTTTTTGGAGTCCTTTGCTTTAACATGCTGTAGTTTGTGTAATTATGATTATAATGTTGGGAAACTATACATTTTTGGTTTCAGTACTTCTTGAACTATTAATTTGCATATAAAACTTACATTTATAAAACACCCTGAAGTCACATGACACAATTCAAGATGGCCGCCAGGTGACTGTGAAAATGATAAGTGTAAATGACCGCGTTGGTAGGGTAATAAAAAAAATAGTGTTTTCCAAAAGCAGATACTCAGAAATATTTATTAGTCCATTTGCTCAATGGTAATAGGGCAGATTTTGATTTTGATTTTGTTTTTTGGTGTTTTTTATGGCTCTTTGTCACACTATGACATAGATATAAGGCACAAACATTTGTCATGTTTTTCTATTGTTGTGCAGAATCTAAACTTATAAGCCTAGCAGGATTGGTTCACAGAAGTAAAATGGATGGTTCAGAGACTACCATTAGTAAATTTATGAAAATACATATTTTTGCTGCTTTTGACAGCACTTTACATGCTACAAAATGGCTGACATGCTGTTTCGTCTGTTGGGGTTTTTCATATAAAGATCGCAGTCTTGTTATTGGACATATGTTCAACATCTCAAAATATATTTTCTGACTTTTATGCACAGTAGTGATGCATATTTTGTGAATGGTTGGCATATGATTTCATGCATATAACTCCTGAAGGTCACAGTCCTTGACCTTTGACCCTAAATGGTAGCTACTGGAAGTGTGCAAAGGATATATCTTTGTAACAGTGAAATTGTTTTTGCAAAGTGAGGCATCTTTGTAAAGGTCATTGTCTGATCTCACAGGTCAACTAGTCTAATTTTATAAGAGGTGAAAAAACGTGACCTTTGACCCCTAAATACATATTTTTTTTAACCTTTTTTCTGTTTATTCTGTTACCCTTGGATCAATTTCAACAAGTGTGGCATTATTGGACTCGGCATGCAAAGTACTATTTTTTCCCTTGTTCAAATTATTGTAGAGGTCATAAAATGTGACCTTTGACCTCTATTTGCCCTTATTGCAGATGTTTACGGAGTTTATTACATTACGGTGAGACCATTGTTTACAAGTGTTGCAGTGTTTGAATTGTAATGATAATTACTTACATTTTTTTCAATAAATTGGTGAGAGGGGGTCATGTGGTTTGACCTTTCACCTCTATTTACACTGTTCTAAGTGTTTCATGGTCTTTAATCCATTACTGTTAGATCATTTGTTACAATTGAGGCATTATTGGAATTGTAATGATGAGTACCTTCATCCTCCTTAGGTACTGTGTTGGAGGAGGTTATGCTTTATGACCTTTGACCTCTAATTATACTTGTTTAGGTGTACCAAGGTCGTTATTGCACACTACCCTTGCATAATGTGTTACTAGTGTTGCATTATTGTAATTGTCTTGATTAATACTTGTGCTTTCATTGGTTTCATTGGTGTCGGGGATCATGTCTGTTGACCTTTGACCTTTAATTACACTTTTCTAAGTCTTTCAATGTCATTAATGCATTACGGCTGGATCCTTCCTGCCCATATTACCCTCTACACCTCTACTTACCTCTGCTATCATTGGTCTCTGGCCTGCAACCTCCGGTGCTACCCCTGCAGACTTTTTGGCAAAAGAAGAAACTCTATTGAGAAGCATTGGGCGCCTGGAACTTAATTGGCATCCTGCACTTGCCCACCCCTATGCCCCTGGTGGTGTATGTTTGTTTCTGCTCTGAAGCCCCCCCCCTGTGCTTGTGCTAACCCCCAAAGCTTGGCACCTGCAACCAATCTACTTCTCTGCAAGCAGTGTAGCTCTAGGCATTCCCAGTCTCCATTTGAAAGCATTGGGCCAACCTCCGACTTTGACCTCTGCACCAAGCTGCCCCGGTGCCACTGGTGGTGCAGTTTTGGTACTCTCCTTACCCTTTGCCCTAGCTGACCTTTCCAAATATTCTATGAATCCTTATATGGACGACCAGACTAGTTAGACAAGTATGGCCTGGCACATTTCTTGTGAGCCGGTGTGGGATGGTGGTCAACACAGGTTGCCAATGGAGACTCTTCGATGCTCTCCTATTGACGAAGACTTGGGAGCCCCTGACTTCGCATGTTATTATTTATCTGACAAACTACAGCGGGTGGCACAGTGGCCAGCTGGTTCCAGCCAGGAGGAATTAGGCCTGACGGGTGGATTTGCTCCTCAAGAAGCATTACTAGAGAAGCTTCTGGCTTGAAAGGCTGACGTACCACGGCACGGGATTCTGTTGTCTGTGGTCCTGGAGTGTTGTAAGTGATTTATACGACAAACAGCTGGGAACCCACTATACAGCCCAGAAAGAACACTGCTAGGATGGTTTGTTGTTATAAGTTTACCTTTTGTTTTGTTGAACGGCCACTGCAATAGTTCCTATCTTAGACACATGTGGAGCACTGCAAAATGGTAAAACATCTTATACAGTTTCCTGGTATCCTGGAAACTCCCTTAGAGGTATTCTGCACACAGGGAGAATAAATGACTAACATTAAGGTATCTGGATGAATACGTCAGACAGGCAGACTCAGTATCCCATGGACACATGTTGAAATACTGGGGATAACTGTAAGGTGATTGATTAAATCCTTGTGAAGTGCTATGAATATATGATTCGATTTAAGATTGACACAGAGGAATCTTTGTTCAAATGTTTGGATGAAGCTCCAGATATTTATTCAGAGGGTGACAGTGACATTGAGGTGGATTCTGGGGAGGGTCTGGAGTCCAGCAGTGGGGAAGAGAGTGAAGGTGATGAGGACTTTGGTGAGTGTGGAGGAGAAGAAAAAGAAGATTTATCTCAAGAAGATCTGTATGAGACTGTCTGGGATGAAATTGTACCAGGGAATGATAATAACAATTATGGTATTGAGTTTATTGTGAGGAATCCAGGAGTCCGGAAAGTTCCACCAAGAAATTCCCCCCCAGTTGAATATTTGCAATTGTTTTTAACTATGGAACTGCTTGTACACATAGTTCGTGAAACAAACAAGTATGCAAGAGATTTGCTGGACAAAATGGCAAACTGGATCAGTGAGCATCCCCATTCACGGCTACGTCGATGGATGAATGGGGGCTTGACTGTAGGCCTCTTGAAAAAATGGATTGGCTTATCTATTAACATGGGCCTCATAAAGAAACGTAACGTGAAACATTACTGGGATTTGTCACACCCTTCTCAGGCCACACCTTTCTTTGGGCAAGTCATGCCATTGTGGCAATACCTTATTGTCACAAGAATGCTTCACATAAATGACAATGCCACTGCAAAGGTGAGGGGAGTTGAAGGTTATGACCCGTGGCATAAGATTAGGCCAGTACTTGATTCATTGAACCATGCTTTCAAGTGGTACTATGTGCCACATCAGGTGATTTGTATTGATGAATCAATGATTGGCATGAAAAATAGGGTGGCTTACATTCAATACATGCCTAATAAAAGGCATGCTAGGTTTGGCATTAAGAAATTTGAGGTATGTGACAGCAGTAACAGTTATGTCCTTCATGTAGATTTATATTCTGGGAAGGATAAAACAATAGGAACAGAAAAGGGGTTTGTGTTCAACAAGGTGATGAGTCTTCTCCGCTCATGTGATTTACTTGGTAAAGGGTATCATCTAATGACTGACAACTATTACACAAGTGTCAGTCTAGCGGAGGAGCTACTTGAGAACAAAACTCTATTAACAGGCACAGTGCGGGCAAACTCTAAAGGGCTGCCTCCAGAGATTGCAAGGGCCAAATTGCAGGCAGAAATGTCTAAGTATATGAGAAAGAAAGGGGTATTGGCATGCGCCTTTAGAGAAAAGAAAAGCCAACGCAAGCCTGTTCTACTGCTGTCCACCTCTAGCCTAGCAGATGATGTGACTGTACAGACAAGGTCATTCTAGACTACAATAAAGGAATGGGTGGGGTTGATGTAAGCGACCGCAAAATATACGAATTCGCAGCAGAGAGATCAACACACAGATACTGGTCCAAGGTTTGGCGTAATCTGATTGATGTGTCGATCATGAATGCTTACGAATTGTATAAATTGAATACTGATCCATGCAATGTTCAGAGTCGCCACAGTTTTATAGTGAGTCTTGTAGAGGCACTTTGTCTACGGCACAATGGTGTCCCCCAAGAACAAATATCTACAACACCACTACTTTCTCTTTGTAGAGAGGATCACGGCTTTGCGCTGTTGCCCGGGTGAAAAGAGAGAGACTGTGCTGTGTGCTCTGATAGGAGTCAGCCTGGAGGGAGAAAAAGGTCCCACCACTGGTGCCCTGCCTGTAAACTTGGTGTTCATGAGCAATGTTATCCCTAGTTAAGTCACTGTCATCGCTCTCCTAGTGTTCAGGAGGAACAGAACTAGCTTTTTGCTGCCTTACCCCAGGACGCACCCACGGACCCTTCACCTGCCAATCCTGCAAGTTCTCCTGCATCCGGACCTGCACTGCACCCGCCAAGCCGAGCACCAGCAGCAACCACCTGAAGTCCATCCTGCTCAACACCCGCTCCGTCCACGGACATGCCGTCGAACTCTGGAACCTCCTCGACTCCACATCTCCAGACGTCGCCTTTCTCACGGAAAGCTGGATAAACGCCTCCTCAGCGCCCGACATCGCCATCGCCATCCTGGACGGATACAAGATCACCCGGAGGGACCGCGTCAACCAGACAAGAGGAGGCATCGCCATCGTCCACAAGAACACCATCCGCATCACGACCAACACCGACGACACCCCACAACCGCCGAACACCTGCACTTCCAGATACACACCGAACCCAAGACCACCCTCAGAGGCACCCTTATCTACAGACCGCCGGGACCACGTACACAATTTAGAAAAGACATCGCCGACTTCATCAGTCCGCACGCCCTCCCCTTCGCTGACTACATCCTCCTAGGGGACCTCAACTTCCACCTGGAGAACAACAATAACCGCAACACCACCACCCTGCTGGACAACCTCGCCAACCTCGGACTCAAGCAACTGATGACCACCCCCACCCACTACGCCGGCAACGCACTTGACCCCGTCTTCTCCTCCAGCAAGGACATCTCCTTCAGCCACGCCACCGGACTCCACTGGACAGACCATAGCTGCGTCCACATCAGCTTCAGAAGGACCACGCTCCACCACCACCCGCAACAGGTTCCCCGCAGAAGCTGGAACAAGATCACCATCGACCAGCTTGCCATATCCCTGAGCCAGAACCTTCCTGCCAGCTCAGCGAACCCCAACCAAGCTGCCAACAACCTCACAAGGTGGATCAGCAACCTCGCAGATGACCTCGCTCCACTGAAGACCCCCCCGCATCAGACACGCAACAAGAAAGCATCCTGGTTAACCGACGAACTCAAGAGCTCTAAGAAGACCTGCTGAGCCCTCGAGAAAGCCTGGCGCAGAGACCCGACAACAGACAACATGACCACCCTCAAACACGCCAACCATAAACACCACCAGCTGATCCACGCCACCAAAAAAACCGCATTCAAGGAACGACTAGACAACAATGCCCACAACAGCAAGGAATTCTTTAACATCGTCAAAGAGCTCTCGAACCCTAGCACAGGAAACAATGACATCACCCCATCGCAAGACCTCTGCAACTCGCTCGCCTCATTCTTCCACAGCAAGATCGTAGATATACACAACAGTTTCAGCACACAGCAGACACACCCTACGACCGCACCAATGCCCCCCACCACCACCCTCCACGCCTGGACCCCGATCAACACCGAAGACACCATCCGCACGATGAACTCCATCCACTCCGGATCACCAACCGACCCCTGCCTTCACCACTTCTTCAACAAGGCTGACTCCATCATCGCACCCCATCTCCGGGACATCATCAATGCATCCTTCGACACCGCCACCTTCCCAGACAGCTGGAAGCACGCCGAACTCAGTGCCCTACTGAAAAAACCATCAGCGGACCCCACCGACCTCAAAAACTACCGCCCCTTCTAGCTCCTTCCTTTTCTTGCCAAAGTCATCGAGAAGACCGTCAACAGACAGCTGGCCGCCTTCCTCGAGACAAATGGATCCCTCGACCACTCGCAGTCCATTTTCAGAGCCAACCACAGCACCGAGACCGCCCTCATCGCAGCCACCGATGACATCCGAGCCCTGCTCGACAACGGGGAAACAGCGGCATTCATCCTCCTAGACCTTTCCGCAGCATTCGACACAGTCTGCCACCGCACCCTAGTGCAGCGCCTCAGCAACATTGGAATCCAGGAGAAGGCACTGGAGTGGATCATCTCCTTCCTCGCCGGAAGAACCCAGAGAGTCCGTCTCCCCCCGTTCAGATCAGAGGCCACCGAAGTCATCTGCGGCGTACCACAAGGATCACCGCTCAGCCCCACACTGTTCAACATCTACATGAGCCCCCTCGTGGCCATCGCACGCCAACACAACCTCAACATCATCTCCTACACCGATGACACCCAGCTGATCCTCTCCCTCACCAACAACCCCGCAACCGCCAGAACCAACCTACACGAAGGGATGAAAGACGTAGCCGAGTGAATTATGAACAGCCGCCTGAAACTGAACTCGGATAAGATGGAAGTCCTCATCCTGGGATCATCACCCTCCGCCTGAGACGACTCCTGGTGGCCCCCTGCCCTGGGCAGCGCACCCAAACCAACGGACCACGCACGCAACCTGGGCTTCATCCTGGACTCCTCCCTCTCGATGACCAGACAAGTCAACGCCATCTCCCCATCATGCTTCAACATCCTACGCATGCTACTGGAGATCTTCCGGTAGATCCCCACTGAAACAAGGAAGACATTCACCCAGGCGCTCGTCATCAGCGGACTGGACTACGGTTACTCCCTCTACGCCGGAACCACAGCCAAACTTCAGAAAAGACTCCAGCGCATTCAGAACGCCTCAGCACGACTCATCCTGGACATCCCCCGACACAGCCACATCTCCGGACACCTGAGAGACCTCCACTGGCTCCCCATCAGCAAGAAAATCACATTCCGACTCCTCACCCACGCACACAAAGCTCTCCACAACCAAGGCCCCAGATACCTCAATGACCACCTGACCTTCTACGCGACCGCCCATGGCCTATTGCGTGTTCTGTTTTAAAAAGACACGCACGCGAAGGCCAATGAAAATGGACCTAGGAAATAACACGCACATGCTAAGTGGAATTTCCAGGTCTAATTTCAAAACGCCGAGTAAAGAACTCGAGCTGCGCGACCCTGCATGCGCAGTGTATGTGAGAAGTTGGCCCGATATGCAACGTTCGCTATTCTAGCGACCGCTATGTATCGTTCCAACGACCCTTATGGTGTTTGGTTGTAAGTCAACCTATAGACCAGCTATCCTAGTAGCGTGGATACGAGCAGTCTAAGGCTAAAGACTCGAGAGGGCGCGTTAAGCCAGCTGTTTACCACACCTGTACCCCTTGAACACCCAGTGAAAGGACACCACACAAGTGTTATGAAAATAAACAGTATATTTATTAAGAATCACAACAGCCCTGTACTCTTTATGAGGACAGGGTACTAAGCACAAACCAAATCTCTTTAGCAAATACTTCAAGTGCACGTTTAAACAAGTGTCCGAGGACACGGAAAGGTTAAGGTCTCGGGCGGACCCGATAAGGCAAGTCGGAAGCGAGGGACTCGGGACCCTAGAGTAAGGAGGCTATGCAGGCACCGAAATGCCGAGTTACCTAGCCACGAGGGCTGCGGCTGCACAAGTCTTACAGGCGTCGGGGTCTTCGCTGACGAGCCAGGAGCCGGAAGAAAAGGAGTTGCTGGCCGGCGACCAGTGCTGAATAGTTCGTAGAGATCCAAGCCTGGATCGGAGATTGATGAAACCTGAAAGCAGAGGGGACCAAGTTCGTACTACTAGCCAGTAGTCAGAGGGTACCAGGAAGGCACCGGTTGGCCGTCACCTCGACCAGGTGAGTGGGCGACGCTAGGCTCTGCAGTCTCATGGACCAGGAGGCGTTTTCGGCGACCACGGCGGAGGTGCGAGCTGTCCCACGAAGGATGATGCTGTCGGCGTCGCTGGGCCCAGGATGGGGCAACAAGCCTTGGCAGTTCTCAGGGCCACGTGGTGGGCCTAAGAGGGCGTCTTGAGTGGACCAGGAGGGTCCGGGATGCTTCTCGCAAAGATGGAAGCAAGGGCCAGTCTGGAGCAACCAGACCAGCAGTGATGATTCTCGGATGTCGTCACAGAAGGGCACAAGCCAGCGGCTAGTGACCAGACAACGTGCTGAGCAGCGAGCAGAAGGGCCCCACGCAGATCGTGGAGATGCTGGGAGACTGCACTTCGGAGCTGGAGCGGCTCAGGGTCGGGGCTTCCCGGACCCCAGAGCACTCACCAGAGAGTTACCTCGATGGTCGTGCTGGTTTTTAAGAGCGTGCAGGTTCTGATGATGGCCGGTCCCTCGAGGTCTCGTCGCACCCACAGATCACAGCTGACCTGATGACGTGGGTAGAGGTCAGAGGTGCCAGGGAAGCCGGTTCTCGTCGAGCTGGGCCGTCGGATTCCTTGAGGAAGGACTTACAGCAAACCGCAGAGTTCTTAGATGGTGCCCGCTGATGCAGGGTGACTACTCCTTAGCCACAAGGGAGAAATCTTGAGAAGAGTCTCGAAGTCCTTTCGTAGAAAGTATTCTTGATTCAATGATGATCTAATTTGGAAGGGTCCCCGCTCCGGTCTTTATTCTAAAGAAAGGGGTGGGTACATGACTAGGTCCTGCCCTAAGGGTGGGACCAGGAAGGGGGGTAGTTACACCCCTCTCCCATGCCGGACTTTCCCCAGGCCAGGGCTGTCGCCCCTGGAACTGGTTCTAACCGGCAGATGCGTAGTGAGCACCGGGGTGCCACTTCGCAGTCACCTTCTCGCCAAAGCCCTACCTACCCAGAATACACAAACCCTGTCTGGGACGGTGCGAACAGCGCCCTCGACAGGAAACCCTTTGTCCAAGTGCTCCTCGCTGGAAGGACTCCCAGCAGCAGGAGGTCAGACTCGTGTCTGTGGTGGCAGCATCCATTTTGTGGAGCTGAGGCTTCAGTTAACTTTAACCGGGGTTCACAGTTACGTACATGTCGTGTCCCTCTAGAAGGGCGGAATGCTAACCTCGTCGCCGGGGTTGGTGAGAGGGCAGCACCCCGATTCGTATGACACCTTACTCGACATGTCTTGATAACGCGACACCGAAGTTACCGATGTGGTACGCGTTATCATGGAACAGCCATTGGGTCTTGATTCCGCAAGCTGCAACCGGGCTCGGCTCGGGCCTGAACCTAGCTCACACGAGCCCACGCACTCTGCCTTCAGGATTGTTAAGGCCTGCCATAGGAGTGACTGATAGGGACTCGGGTGTCCATTGTAGGGTTAGATATAGAGCTACTATACCTAAAGCGAAGGGTGGTTACACGGCTTCGCCCCAGCTGTCGTGCAGCCAGTTGTGTCAAATTTAGGAGGCCAGCCAGGGGTGGCATAATACATGCTTCAGCCACTGGCGGCCCTGGGTACACCTATGCCCTGCGTTACGGGGTCTGATAAGGTGGCCCAGTACCAATTGGTAAATGCACCTAGGGTACATATCGTAATTTAGAAAGAGAACAGCCAGGCTGTGGGTCTGATTAGCAGGCCCACAGCCAGAGAAAGTCGTAAACCAGTGAAACAAAAGCAAAAAATCTGGGTGATCATAGGATTGCAGACCCTACTCTCCTACATGACCCCCCCCCCCAAACGTCGGAACAATAAGCTAACCTTGACCAGGTGAGTCTTCTTGTTCTAAGTGGAAATATCTGGAGAGCCCATCGGCATTGCCATGATCAGTACCAGGTCTATGTTCCACTGTAAAGTCCATCCCCTGTAGGGAAATGGACCACCTAAGCAGTTTGGGGTTTTCACCCTTCATCTGATTTAGCCACAAGAGGGGCTTATGGTCGGTCTGAATCTTGAAGTGAGTACCAAACAAGTATGGCCTCAGCTTCTTCAGGGCCCAAACCACAGCAAAGGCCTCCCTCTCAATAGCTGACCAATTCTTCTCTCTAGGGGTCAGCCTTCTGCTTATAAAAGCAATGGGCTGGTCTTGACCATCAAAATTCAGTTGAGAAAGAACAGCTCCCACACCCAACTCAGAAGCATCTGTTTGGACAATGAATGGTTTGGAGTAGTCCGGACTCTTGAGGATAGGCGCCGTGCACATGGCCTGCTTTAGGTCATCGAATGCTTTTTGACAGCTCGCTGTCCACTGAACCTTTTTTGGCATTTTCTTACTTGTCAGTTCGTTTAATGGTGTCACAATGGAACCATAGTTCCTGACAAACTTCCTATAGTAACCAGTCAGGCCCAAGAAAGCTCGAACCTGAGTCTGGGTGGTTGGAGGAGCCCAGTCCCTGATTGACTGTATCTTGCTCTCCAGTGGCTGAACCTGACCTCCACCTACAAGGTGGCCCAGGTATACAACCTGTGTCTGCCCTATCTGGCACTTGGTGGCCTTGATAGTGAGACCTGCTGCTTGCAGTGCCTCTAACGTCTTCCGCAGGTGGACCAGGTGATCCTCCCAGGTGGAGCTAAAGACAGCAATATCGTCAAGATACGCCGCACAGAAGTCATCCAGCCCAGTAAGGACTTGATTCACCAACCGTTGGAAGGTGGCAGGTGCATTTTTCAGACCAAAGGGCATCACCACGAACTGGTAATGCCCACCAGGGGTTGAAAATGCGGTTTTAGGCTTGGCGTCCTCAGCTAACCTGATTTGCCAATACCCAGCCGTCAGGTCAAACGTACTTAGGTAGTTGGCCGAAGCCAATCTATCGATAAGCTCGTCTGCCCTTGGTATTGGGTGGGCGTCAGTCTTAGTGACTGCATTGAGACCCCTGTAGTCTACGCAAAACCTCATCTCTCTCTTACCACCCTGGGTGTGAGGTTTCGGCACTAGAACTACGGGACTAGCCCAAGGGCTATCCGAGGGTTCAATGACTCCCAACTCCAACATTTTCTGCACTTCACTTTTGATGCAGTCTCTAACGTGATCAGGCTGCCTGTAGATTTTACTCTTGACTGGCAAGCTGTCACCAGTGTCAACCTCATGGGTGCACCAATCGGTCTGACTGGGTGTTAGAGAAAACATATGCCTGAACGACTGAAGAACCTGTTTACAGTCGCTCTGTTGATGGTCGGAGAGGCTGCCACAAAAGACAACACCATCTACCGAGCCATCGTCAGGATTCTGAGTGAGCAGGTCGGGGAGAGGGTCACTCTCCTCTTCCTGTCCCTCATCTAAGGCCATGAGCAAACTCATGTCCTTCCTGTCGACATATGCTTTTAGCCTGTTGACATGAAGCACCCTGTGGGGGCTCCGGGGAGTTCCCAGGTCGACCAGGTAGGTGACCTCTCCCTTTTTCTCCAGGATGGTGTAGGGCCCGGACCATTTGTCCTTGAGTGCTGCTGGGGCCACTGGCTCCAACACCCACACCTTCTGTCCGGGCTGGTAAACAGTCAAGACAGCCTTTTGGTCATGCCAAGCTTTTTGGAGTTCTTGGCTGGCCTTAAGGTTTTCAGATGCCTTTTCCATGTACTCAGCCATCCGCGAGCGGAGGCCAAGCACATAGTCCACTATGTTGGCTGCAGGCTTTTTGAGAGGTCTCTCCCATCCTTCCTTCACCAAACACAGGGGTCCCCTTACAGGATGCCCGTACAGAAGTTCAAAAGGGCTGTAGCCAACCCCCTTCTGTGGGACTTCTCTGTAGGCGAACAAGAGGCAGGGGATCAGGACGTCCCATCTACGCCGAAGCTTTTCCGGTAGTCCATGAATCATCCCTTTTAGGGTCCTGTTGAATCTCTCAACAAGCCCATTGCATTGTGGATGATAGGGTGTAGTGAACTTGTAGTTAACACCACATTCCTTCCACATAGCAGTTAAGTAGCTCGACATGAAGTTTGCACCTCTGTCGGAGATGACCTCCTTAGGGAAGCCCACTCTGGAGAACACTCCAACTAGGGCTCTTGCCACAACAGGTGCTGTAGTGGTCCTAAGGGAAATAGCTTCAGGATACCTGGTGGCATGATCCACTACCACCAGTATAAACTTGTGCCCTGATGCTGTAGGTGGTTCCATGGGACCGACGATGTCGATCCCCACCCGTTCAAAGGGCACCCCCACCACAGGCATTGGTATAAGGGGGGCCTTTGTCGTGCCACCTGACTTACCACTGGCTTGGCAAGTGACACAGGAGCGGCAAAACTCTTTGGTATCCTCGTTCATGTGAGGCCAGTGAAAGTGTGAGACAAGCCTGTCCCACGTTTTCGTCTGGCCTAAGTGACCTGCTAAGGGAATCTCGTGGGCCAAGGTAAGTAGGAAACCACGCTGAGACAAGGGTACAACCAGCCTCCTGGTCATGCCAGGCTTGGGGTCTCTTGACTCAGTGTACAGGAGTCCATCTTCCCAGTATACCTTGTGGGTACCTGTGGCGTTCCCAGCAGCCTCAGCAGCAGCCTGCTGTCTGAGGGGTTCAAGAGAAGGGCAGTCTAACTGGTCCTTCCCCAGGTCTTCCCTTGAGGGTCCCCCTGAACCCAAGAATTCAACTTGATCAAGTTCGAATTCCCTAGGCTCAGTTTCCCTCAATTCCTGTAGGTCAGCCTCCTCTGAGACTTGATGCTCGACCTGGGGCAAGGGGGAAGGCGCAGCCTTTACCCTACTGCTCTTTTTCTCGGGAGGTGTCTGGTCCGTTGTTCCAGGATCCAGCACCTGTTCAGTGGGGCATTTCCTGACCTGTGACCTGGTCACAGCGAACACATGTGCTGGCAAACCTAACATTTCCATGTGAGTCCGGTGCTCCACTTCTGACCATTGTGACGACTCCAAATCATTGCCCAACAAACAATCCACTGGGAGGTCTGGACTAACTACAACCTTCTTTTGGCCAGTTACCCCTCCCCAGGAGAAAGCTACAATTGCCATACTGTGATTGGTAGTGACATTGCTTGCATTGGTCACCAGGAATTCTGTACCTGGCATGATCTGTCCAGGGTCCACAAAGTTAGGCGTCACCATGGTGACGCTGGCACAAGTGTCCCTATAGGCCTGAGCCATCTTTCCATTTATGAAAGGCGTCTGTCTGTATTTGCCCAAAGTATTGGGACTTATGTCAGGGGACACGTCCGCGTCCCCTGTACTGACAAGGACAGCCTGAGTGAGTGTGCCAACTAAGTTGTCACGCCCCTCAGAACCCAGGGTTAACCCCACTAAACCCTTGGGAGGCGCACTACCACTGCTGACTGTACTAGGGGGCACAGGTGCCTTAGGGGCTGCAGTGGCAGGAGTCTGCCCTCCTCCTTTCTTGGTGCACTCACTAAACCAGTGAGACTTACTTTTACAGTACTGGCACCATCTTTTGGATTGGCCTTCTTTCTTCTTTTGGGGAGCCTGACCCCCACCCTCTTTGGGTTGTTGGGGACCTGTCGAAGACTTCTGGTCATTTTGTTCCCCTTTAGAATCTTTACCCTTCTGGTCTGCTTTCTTCTGACCACCTTGATTCTGGCCCTGGTTCTGCTTAACTCTTGTACGAACCCATCTGTCTGCCTTCTTTCCCAATTCTTGGGGAGAGGTCAGATCCGAGTCGACAAGATGCTGATGCAACAACTGGTTCTGACAATTGTTTAAAATTTGTTCTCTCATCATCAAATTATACAATCCTTGATAATCAGTAACCTTACTGCCCAGCAACCAGCCCTCAAAAGCCTTAGTGGCACAATCGACGAAATCAGACCAATCTTGAGACTGCGTTTTCTGGGTATCCCTGAACAGCACCCTGTACTGCTCAGTGGTTAGGCCGAACCCTTCAACGAGTGTATTTTTCAAGATTTGGTAATTGTTAGCATCCTCCACCCTTGTGGTGAGGAGCTTGTCTCTTCCTTTTCCTTCAAAGGAGAGCCACAAGATAGCTGCCCACTGACTCTGGGGAACACCCTGCACAGTGCAGGCCCTCTCTAAAGCAGTAATCCATTTGTGGATGTCGTCCCCTTGTTAAAAGGGGGGCACTATCTTACCAAGGTGTTTCGTATCGAAACTCTTTTCCCTATTACTAGGTACATTGCTGCCACCAGTGGGGACTACCCCACTCAACTGTTGCTCTCTAGCAAAGGCAAGCCTTTCTTTGGCCAGGGCAAGTTCTTCCCTTTCGATCCTCAGATTAGCTGCCCTTTCCTTAGCTTCGTACACTCTCCTCTGAGGGGATGTCATCCCTCTTTGAGAAGAGTTGTGAGAGCCATTGGTTCGAAGGGATCCGCCAGAGTCTCTTGACAGAGATCGGGCTCGTCCATTCCCAATGTTAAGCTGACCTGATAGTGGCCCCAGGGGTCCCCCAGTACCGCTATCATGTTTGCTTAAGTTGGACCTGCTTAGTCTGCCGACTTCTACCTGTCCCTTATCTGCCTCATCCCCAGAGAGATCCTCATCCTCATCCTCCTCCACATCCTCGTTCTCAGTTGTGAGGTGAATGAGGTCAGGATCGTCTCGGGTTCCCTCGAGGGGAGGCATGTCTCCTTCTGGATTAGAAGAGCTATGAAGTTTCTCAGCTCTCCTGGCATCATAAGTCTCCAAGAGACCAATCAGAAAGGACGTTGTGGGGTTAGACCCCTGCTGAATCTTCCTGGTGTGACACAGTCGTCTTAACTCCTTGAAGCTCAGCACAGTATATCCTGAAGGGATGACCTGTGGAGGGTCAACTGACACAAGGGGAGACTCAGAGTTTCCTCGCAAAGATGGAAGCAAGGGCCAGTCTGGAGCAACCAGACCAGCAGTGATGATTCTCGGATGTCGTCACAGAAGGGCACAAGCCAGCGGCTAGTGACCAGACAACGTGCTGAGCAGCGAGCAGAAGGGCCCCACGCAGATCGTAGAGATGCTGGGAGACTGCACTTCGGAGCTGGAGCGGCTCAGGGTCGGGGCTTCCCGGACCCCAGAGCACTCACCAGAGAGTTACCTCGATGGTCGTGCTGGTTTTTAAGAGCGTGCAGGTTCTGATGATGGCCGGTCCCTCGAGGTCTCGTCGCACCCACAGATCACAGCTGAGCTGATGACGTGGGTAGAGGTCAGAGGTGCCAGGGAAGCCGGTTCTCGTCGAGCTGGGCCGTCGGATTCCTTGAGGAAGGACTTACAGCAAACCGCAGAGTTCTTAGATGGTGCCTGCTGATGCAGGGTGACTACTCCTTAGCCACAAGGGAGAAATCTTGAGAAGAGTCTCGAAGTCCTTTCGTAGAAAGTATTCTTGATTCAAAGATGATCTAATTTGGAAGGGTCCCCGCTCCGGTCTTTATTCTAAAGAAAGGGGTGGGTACATGACTAGGTCCTGCCCTAAGGGTGGGACCAGGAAGGGGGGTAGTTACACCCCTCTCCCCTGCCGGACTTTCCCCAGGCCAGGGCTGTCGCCCCTGGAACTGGTTCTAACCGGCAGATGCGTAGTGAGCACCGGTGTGCCACTTCGCAGTCACCTTCTCGCCAAAGCCCTACCTACCCAGAATACACAAACCCTGTCTGGGACGGTGCGAACAGCGCCCTCGACAGGAAACCCTTTGTCCAAGTGCTCCTCGCTGGAAGGACTCCCAGCAGCAGGAGGTCAGACTCGTGTCTGTGGTGGCAGCATCCATTTTGTGGAGCTGAGGCTTCAGTTAACTTTAACCGGGGTTCACAGTTACGTACATGTCGTGTCCCTCTAGAAGGGCGGAATGCTAACCTCGTCGCCGGGGTTGGTGAGAGGGCAGCACCCCGATTCGTATGACACCTTACTCGACATGTCTTGATAACGCGACACCGAAGTTACCGATGTGGTACGCGTTATCATGGAACAGCCATTGGGTCTTGATTCCGCAAGCTGCAACCGGGCTCGGCTCGGGCCTGAACCTAGCTCACACGAGCCCACGCACTCTGCCTTCAGGATTGTTAAGGCCTGCCATAGGAGTGACTGATAGGGACTCGGGTGTCCATTGTAGGGTTAGATATAGAGCTACTATACCTAAAGCGAAGGGTGGTTACACGGCTTCCCCCCAGCTGTCGTGCAGCCAGTTGTGTCAAATTTAGGAGGCCAGCCAGGGGTGGCATAATACATGCTTCAGCCACTGGTGGCCCTGGGTACACCTATGCCCTGCGTTACGGGGTCTGATAAGGTGGCCCAGTACCAATTGGTAAATGCACCTAGGGTACATATCGTAATTTAGAAAGAGAACAGCCAGGCTGTGGGTCTGATTAGCAGGCCCACAGCCAGAGAAAGTCGTAAACCAGTGAAACAAAAGCAAAAAATCTGGGTGATCATAGGATTGCAGACCCTACTCTCCTACAGTGTACACTAGGCCCGAGACATAAAAATGCCTCATTTTTCCTGGGATGGTGCCGTGAATGTGCTTTGAAATTAGAGCTGTGAGAGGAGGACGACGACAGGAAGAGGCAGCAGGGTAGGCATGCAGCGACATGGGATGTGGTGGGAGAGATGAATGCTGTGCCAATTTGTCAGGTAGAGAGAAAATAATGAATAAACAGGGATGGCAGTGGCATCACTTAGTCTCCATGCACCTGAATACCAAAAATCAAACCTTACCTTCGGTAATGTAACTGCCATTTTGTAAAGGACTCCAATACCTTTGGGTCAGTCGAGTTTGTGCTCTCTAAAAATGCCACAAAAATGAATCTGACCTTGTGTAATGTAACTAGACCTCATTTAAAGTGCTCCAAAACCTTTGTATCACTCGAGTTGATATTATTTAAACAAGTGTCAGAGAAAATGCAACAGGAGTTGCCCAAGCCGTGCCCTTAACTGAGCTGAACTTTCCTTTTCCTGAGCGTGTCTTGGACTCAACCGGGGTTTAATTTGTGTGTAGAACATCAGAATGGGGGCTTGGTGAAGATGGTGGAGTACCCTTAATTTTTCTTGCTGGAGGTATAGAAGCCAATGAATGTAAAAGTTGAGGTTCTTGCTCAGCGGGAAGGTCAACCTCATGATTAGCTACTATTTCGATAAGATCCATCGATGGCTGCGGCTGTTGTCCACTTTCCAGAAATGAATGGGTACTACTTTGGGAAAGAGTCAAAATCAACTCAAAGTCACTGCTGGTTGGTGTTAATATGATTACAGTGGTTGCTTCGCTGAGAGACATGGGCTTGGGCTTAGGTTGGGGTAGTGCCATTTATTAAGGAGTTCTGCTCCCAGCTTGCTCCCTGGCGGCTGGTGTGGCACGCACACATTTCCCAAAAAAGGTTCTGGCTGACATGCCAGTGGCAGAAAGTGCTCCCTCTCGTGCCCACTGACCATTTACTTGGCATAACCCTTCTTTGGGGCCATCTTGAAGCTGTCAGTTGGCAGTGGCACCTAGCTGCACAAGTGGAAGAGACTGAAAGACTCATGTGACTGCACTGTAGCTGTTGTCTCTTGTGCAGCTAAAAGCAAACAAGCAGACGTGGCAGGATTTATTGACAGATTATATTTTGCAACTAAAAGCAAACAAGCAAGAAAAACATTTAGTGAAACTTGGCATTGTTGCATTTTAAATTCAAGACAACATAATTCATTTGGTAATTTAAGTTATCATTGTTATCCTAAATATTTAACAAAAGTGCATTCCAAAGTTAAACTACACGAACAGAACCTAATATTTAATTTCCAATCAGGATAACAGCATTCAGATGTAACTGATTACTTTGTGTGCGGTGCATGCATCTGAAGGAGACACCTGTGGCAGTCAGGGAGGTGTAGGGGAAAATGGAATAATCCTTAAGAAATTAATGCTGGTGTGTGTTCTGCACCTATGGCAGGCACCGTGTCCAGGGGAAAATGGAATAATCCTTAAAAAAATGTATGTTACTGTGTGCCTATGACATATAGGTGGTGAATGGATCGTAAAAAATGTTTTAAAAAATAACTTTTTTTAAATTAGTAAATTAAAAGTAAAAAGTACAAAAATTGAAAGAACAAAGTAAGTAAAAAATAAAAATAAAAAAATAAAATAAAATAACAATAATGAAATACTGTTGTTCTTTGGTACAATGAGAAACCCATTGTAAGCCAAGGGGGTGCAGGAGAAAACTGTTAAACGAATGTAATATAAAACTGTTAATAAATATATAAATATTACACAATGATCCTCAAGCAAAATATTAAACTGACATCAAGGAAAAGTACAAAAATTTACAACAAAAAAAAAAGACTGAGCCCTCTCCTATCAATCTCTCTTTGCAAACTGGGTCCAAATTGAGGAAGAATGTTGGGCCAAAAACAATGGGCTGGAATGCAAGCCTGTGCAATTGTCAGTGGTAAAGATTAATTGTAGCATTTTATCCATCACTTTGGTGTTTTTGCATTACACTTTAAGACGGCGTAACTCTATAGAAGAATAAGTAAAGAAGTACATAAGTCTTCTGAACAACAGAAAGCCTCTCAAAACCAACTGAAATTGGAATAATGATGGGAATGAGTGAGTTGTTTGGCAATTGAATGGCATGTGCGCCGCATCCCTGGAGGTGTTTACACGGGGGTAACCATGCCACATTTTTTACAGACTTCAAAGTCCAGGAGCCTCCACTTCACGCCACCTGAGGTGCATCAGTTTCTCCTGGCAGCCCCTATTTTACACCTTGCGGCATCCGCTCCGCAGGCGCCGCATCGCTGGAGGTATTTGAACGGGGGTAACCTTGCCGCATTTTCGACGGACTTCAAAGTCCAGGAGCCTCCACTTCACGCCACCTGAGGTGCATCAGATCCTCCTGCCAGGCTCTAGTTTACACCTCGCAGCACCTGCTCCGCGGGCACCGCATTGCTGAAGATGTTTACACGGGCATAACCTTGCCGCATTTTGGACGGACTTCAAAGTCCAGGAGCCTCTACTTCACTCCACCTGAGGCGCATCAGTTCCTCCTGCCAGCCCCTATTTTACACCGCGCGGCACCCGCTCCGCAGAACACTGTGCGGGCGCGTTCGAGACATGGAGAGGTTGGGCTGCCCCCCCCTAAGGCCCTCGATACCAACGGTTGACCTGCCTTTCCAGTAAGTGGATTTAAAGACGAATATCTGAGTCAACTTTAATTTTCCTTTTTCTTATATTATTGCTAATTAAATTGAACCAAAATGGCAGCACGTTGGGGAAAGGGAGGAAAGCAGCTGGAGTTTGGTATGTTGCGGGAACCCTTGACCAATTCATAATGAGGGATACATCTGTACTTGCCCATCAGATCGCTAACACAGAGCTACGTCTCTCTATGGACCCCGTGTTCTCAAAACGATCATCCCTGGGGGGTATTATAAATGTGTGCTAGCCAGAAAGATACTGTCAGTCTGCTCCCGCCATTGGCTCCCAGACTGAGAATATAAGTCTACAGCAAATGTTAGCATCCCCTCACATTGATGGAGATCCTTTGAACTCCACATCACTGCCACGCAGAGTATGGTTATGTGCGCGGCAGAAGTCCACAAAGAGCCCTTACAATCTATGGAACACACGCAGGGGGTTGATTCTAAGAGAAAACAAGGAGGCACACGAGGGAAAGAAGTCCAAGATCTCCAAATCAAGTAAACAGAGAGAGCCGCCAAAAACAGACCACCCAACTACTGAAGTCTCACAGGAAACTATGTCTGAAGTAAATGCCATGAATGTAGACGAAACTGTAACTGGACTACGCAAACTGAGGAGTGTACTGGCTAAAAATAGGTGCTCTCATAACATCCTCTTTGGAGCCCATAATGAAAAGACTTTTATCAATTGAGAACAGACTTGAGAAATCGGAAGGACTTATATTGTCCACTTTGGGAGGCATTGAAAACAAAATAGTGAGTGGTGGTCGCGCAAACGAGTCGGTGAGGGAGGGAGGAATGGATCCTGCAGCCTGCCCCATCATCATTGTGTCACCAACTGTGGGTCCGGATGTGCAACCAGTGGGCCCCAATAAGTTAAGGGGCGGAATAGTGAGTGGTGGAAACATAGTACCCCTAGAGACACATGGGGCAATCCGTAGTAATGACAGGGATGGGAACAAGGCAAAGAATTTGTATCCCCACCTAGACGTACCCCCAGATTGTACACCTTACGTTGCTGTTTTGACTGGTGTTCCTGAATTGGAACATGGTAAATTTGAATCCTATGACCAACTAAAAAATAGGACAACACACTGGCTAAATAATAACAGACCACTGCCCTGAGATGTACAGTGTAAGATTCTTTTTGTTTATAGAGTGAGTTGGATAGGATGCAGGACAAAAAATACAGCAGGAGACTGTATTGTTATTCATTTTAATGATCCAAACGCAGCAAACCACATCTGCTGGGGCTTTTGGACACATCCACGATCCTCTATCCAGGCTTGGAATTTAAGCTATTTTTATACTCCATCAGATTATTTGCCTAATTCTTGGCATTATGAGTGCCATAGGGATAGGATTGGTCAGCCAGGTAGGATGAGAGGTGGGGTAGATGGGGTGAGGCGCGAGTATTTGTCAGCAGTACCACAGGGAGAAGACATACATGGCCGTCAGGTAGCCTCCCCTCCGAGGGAGGGGGGAGGGCCAGTACCCCCACTATTCAATAAGTATGCCCCACTCCACTTGGGAAGACATTTTAGCGAAGTGGACTGACTACAACGAGAGCAACTAGGCCAAGAAAACTTGTTAAATGTGGCTTCTTCAAATTTAAAACCTCAGGTGGAGGAGCATTCAAGATGCGTAACAATGAAACGTGACCCAGCTTGCCTTTTGCAAAACAAGGCCACCTAGGAATAAGGTTTTTCAAAGCAGTGATAGGCCTATCACAGGCATTTGCCCCCTCTTAAATCCTCCAGGGAGTTCCTTTGAATTAGTATCCTAGAATATAGCAGGTCTGTCAGCTAAGTTTCGAAATAAGGAATGGTTGGAATTTATTAACAAATTGAAAATAATCTGTGTACAGGAAACCTGAGAGGTAGACCACACTAATTTCCACCTAGCTGGGTATAAATCGTTTGGGGTCCCGGCAAGTAAGTCTATGGGCGGAAGAGTGAGGGGAGGTCTTCTAATATTCGTAGACTTGTGTCTGGAAGCGGTTTGGGCTGATTTAAAATGGAGCTCAGATTACATGATAGGCCTCAGGTTTAAAAATAGGGGCCTTAATATAATTTTGGTCAATTTCTATAATGCGGGAGGATCCAGAGCAAGAGAGCTTGACGAAAAATGTAGTTTGCTGATGGAGCAGAAGCAGGGTACAACGGTACCCATGCTTTTAATAGCAGGGGATTTTAATTGTCATCTGTGCCCAAATTTGTTACCCATCAAACAAGACTGGACCTCCTGCAGTTTGGAGGAGGGACCACACTTCGAGCACATGCTGGAGGGTAGGGAGCTGAGTAGGGTGATGAAAGATCACATGCTTGAACATACAATGGACCTATTGGCCATTGAACCTAATAAGTTGGTTAACCCTACTGTTAAAGGATGGGGTTGTAGCTCCTTTATTGATTTTATATTAGTGTCCCAATTGCTTAGGAAGTGGCTAGTGGGATTCTCAATAGCTGAGTGGTTTTAGCGTCCACAACCCCCTAATACTGTCAGTTGCAGAGACAAACAAAAGTAGGGTCGCAAAGAGGGGGGCTGGGACAAACTTAGAAAAGTTTACGGATCATGGCAGGTGTTTGAAATGGTCAAGGATTAATGGTGAAAGCTTTTATAGGACCTTTGCAAAAGAGGGGAAATAGTTTTTAGAGGAATGTTTAGATTTATCAGGGGAAGGACCATCCTTAGTGGAGGCATTGAGGAAATAGGCCCCCTGATAGATGGTCTTTTTTCAGACGACTGGGCAGGGTAAGCCTAAAAATAATCCTAGATGGTTTGATAGAGGGTGCTCCCTCGCAGAGAGGAACCTAAGAGCTGCCCTAAGAATTAACCCAAGGGACAAATACAGGGTTATGCAATTCAGGTTAATTTATAAGCAATAAGTAGAGCGCAGGAAGTGTGCACTCCAAACCCAAACCTGGGAGGACCTGAGAGGAGCTGCCGAAAGAAAAGATATTACCACCTTTTGGAAGATAACCCCTGTTTTCAAGATGTAAATAGCCCACAGATAGGATTGAATTTTCTATCCGAACAGTGGATGGAGCATTTTAGAGTGCTCTATAATCGGGGGAATAGCGAGGCTCAGGATAACGAGGAGTGGTTGGGGAGGTGGAATGTCACACTAGAATTTACCCTGGAAGAGATTACTGCTGGTATCCTGGGTCTCACAAAAAAAAAATCACCGGGACCGGACGGGATCCCCCTGGACCTTTAACTAAGGTGGATCCATGGACACCAATTTTAACAAGAGTAATAAATGCTGCTATAGCTACCGGGCTCCCCCGTTCGTGGTCATCTGCCATAATAGTCCCCATTATCAAAAAGAGGAATAGAGATAGTCCCCAGTGCTATCACCCTATCTCCCTGATAGATGTAACTGACAAAGTGCTGGGACGTGCTATTTTAAATCGCCTGAGGAACTAGGCTAAGGAACCACATAATATTACTGACGTCCAGTACGGATTTAAGGCTAAAAGATCAACAACAGATCAATGCTTAAATTTATATTTATTGGTAGCTAAATACACCATTGCTAATAATGAAGCGGTTTATCTAGCCTTTATGGACCTTACTGCAGCATTCGACTGTGTTAACAGGGAGAAGTTGTGGGTTTTAATGAGTAATTTAGGGGTAGACCAAGACCTTATTAAGATTGTGAGAGCCCTGCATTGGAACACCTTGCAAATGTTAGGTATAATTTAGAGGGCGGAAGCACAGAGCCTTTCATCTAGTGGTGTGCGACAGGAGTGTATTTTCGCTCCGTTATTTGTTTTCCCTGTATTTAAATGGCCTAGAACAAGCCCTAATAAGCCTGAATGTGGATTCACCCAGAGCAGGCAGAAGAGCAATCCCTGTCCTGCTTTACACAGACGATGCGGTCTTGTTGGCACGTACTCCATTGGGACTACAGCGACTGATAGATAGTTTTGTGGATTTTATGAATAATTTAGATCTGTCTGCTAACCTGACTAAGTCGTACGTTATGGAGACAGGGACCAAATCAAGGAAAAAGTTTAATTATAGAATAGGCGAACAAAGTTTGGAGAAGGTGCAGTCCTTCTCGTATCTGGGCATTTTATTTTGATGGGCGTTTACATTTTAAAGCATTAATTGAGGAGCGCTGTAATAAGCTAGTGTCTAGTACAGGAGCAATTATGAATTTGGGCCGCAGACTAGGACACTGGTCCCTGAAGCAAATGATGAATTTATATAACTCAATCTGCTACTTCAAAGCTGTGTATGGTGCAGAACTTTGGGGGTTTGTCGATTCTGACCATGATGACTAGGCATATAATCATGGATTGCCTGGGTAAGGACAGGGGAATGAATATTCCATGGCTTAAGTAGATAAAGGTCATTCTTGAATGCATTGGCTGTAAGGATCTCATCTCAAAGCCGACCGGAATTATAGGCCGGGATCAGGACAGAGTGAAGGAGATGTTTTTTAACTATAAAGCATCATCTAGAGAAGAGTGGGAACGGGGTAAACAGTCAGTCAAAGCTATCAGCTTAGTGAGGACCTGTGAAGGAATGGAACCTTACCTTGCCCTCATACACAATGCCCAGGACACATTTTTAATCACACATTTTAGGCTCAACCTTTTACACCATCTACTGGCCGATCCGGTAGGTTTTACCAGTTCAGTTGAGCCCAAGGGCCCCTGCGGCTGCGATCAATGATCTCCGCAGGATACCCTTCATTTTGTATTACTATGCCCATTATTCATTGCCCTGGCGCTGTTTTTTAGTTAGTCTGCTGAAAAAAACTACATTTAGGCACGCTAAGGTGGCCCTTTTATATTTACAAATGGCCCAAGACCCCTTGACCCTACTCTCTATAACAAGTTTTGTAAGGTTAGCAGTCAAACTAAGAGAGACAAGCGGAGAGGGATCTGTGGAAGTAAACCCCCCCACAAATTATGTGTAACATGTGGGGGTTGGACGGGGGCCTAATGAAATGTAATTGGAATAGCCTTTGTATTCATTTTTAAAATGTATCTTATTCTTATTTAAAACTGCACTTTTATGGTGTTCTTGTAAAATGCCGAATACAGCAAATTTGAATTTGAATTTGAATGGCATGTGATTATGCTGCTGGAGATTTGTCACCCTCTCCAGATTAATCTGCTCTTTGAATCAGGTTTCCCTCAATTGTAATCATGTAAAACACATTATGGATGCCAAGAAATTAATTGTCAGCCACAAAATTGTCAAAGTATATTTTAAATCCCCAGTTAAATTAAACCTGAATGAGAAGTTGGTAATCTCATTCAGAAATCAACAATGAGTGAGATCCAGAAGGGGACACATTTGTAAATATTGTTATTAAATGGAGTAAATAAATGTGTCAGCAATAGGGAGCCACCTCTACTAACTCAACCAAGTTCTAAGCAAACACGATTGGTTTTGCTTACTGATATTTCTACTCAGATCAACAGTGGTATGATCATTTGATTAATGATCACACATGCTCCCTGAAGGATTGTGGAAGCCTGGGCCTCACAATGACAGCTGGATCATTGATTAAAAGTCTTCAGGGCGTATAGACAAACAATATCTGACAATGCCATGTGAGAAATTACCTACCTTTAGGATGGCATTCTGCATGTAAGAAGTTGGAGTATTGGTCCAGTTGGATGCGTACCCACCTCAAGTTAAAAGAACCAAAATCATTGTAAGGTTGTGTCCTAAAGTTACTAAATAAACATGACCTCAACGTCTCTAACCTACACAGCATTAACTGAAAGTGTAAAGGATTTATGCAATGTCAAAACAATAATAAACTCAAAACACAACACAATTCAAATCCTAAACCATTTTAGAAATATAGGAATTTTTAAAATAAATACCAATGAACCAGATTTATGTTAAAATTTAAATATAACAATAGGGCCAATTAAGCATCAAACATGGTGTTCTGGTTGGGCTTGACCTGTACCAGGACACAAGTAGAGGACGACTGTGACAGAGGTGGGTTGAATACAGAAGTCAGGTATGATCACAGCGGAAGTTTTACCCTGGAACTGGGCAGGCATCAGGCTGTGGCTGAGTAGGGCTCCATGGATATTGGATAGCCACTGGATAAGGTCCTGATGAAGCAGTTGACCTTTGGCAGGAAAGGTCAGAGCAGGAGACATGTGAAATTTATGCAGAGAGGGGGTCCCTCGATGACCAGAGACTTTTGGCGCATTCACCTGGTATAGACTCACTTTTTTAAATTAAATTCAGATTTCTGACCCACACAAGAAACTGATTGCAGGCCTGCCTTTGCAGACTGACAGAACAGTGCAAACTTCTTGATTTTGACTATGCCCTCACCAAGTGTGGCACAATGACATACACTGCTCTTACTATATGTTTGCTCCCCTAAGGAAGGTCTCCCGAGTCCAGGAGGCAGGGTGCTGTGTACTAAGGGTAAGGACATATGTGTGCAAGCACATATGATCTTACAGTGGTGTTCCCCATATAAGTGTTTGCGCCCCCATCAAATGACAAGGGCTGGCTCCCCAGCATTCTCATGGCCACCAGCTCCATTAAGGCACTTCCAAAATATGTCCTGTTTAGAATCAAACAAAATGCCTTCTGACTACCGACATGATTCTCGTGCAAAGGGTGATGTGGCATGCACCTGGAAGACTTTAGATGGTGCCCACCTGGGTGCTCCAGTTGTCTTTTGCTTTGTCTGGCAAGCCCACCCTTTCCTGCGCCTGCATCCACCAAGACAGGATTCCGACCTCCTGCTATGTAGTGTGAACAATCCCAGGAGTGTGGAGCACAAGTAGGCATAGGAAGTAGATCACTCCTCCCTCCTACCAAGCAAGCTAGTAAACAAGCACATCAAGGCAGTAAGGTTGCGTGTTTATCTAGGTTCCTGATCGATACTGTGACCTTATGCCCCTATTCGGCTATAAATCCATTTATTCCCTATATTGGCATAACCGTTCAAGTGCGATATTCAGAAAGTCATCTCTGGCCTCACACGAACAGAGCCACATTCCAGCATAGTTCTCTGCCACTTCCTTTGCAACCAATTAGTGCAATGACAGAGCAGAAGTCACTATCTGATATTCCTAGATTAACACTCCGAGTTCTTCAACAAGATAAAAACTCAGCAAACCTGGAAATCCCCGCTTGCTGTGTTTTGATTAGTAATGGAACTCTAATGAGCAACTGATAGCTATCACTTCCTAGTGACATCTTTAATTGACGTCTTATGTCCAGCAAACTTGCGTCAAACCAGGTACCTGTCAGGTATAAATACTACCAACGTTGCCTTAAGCAATTGCTGTCGTGCACCCTGTTGCTGGTGTCCCATTGCTGCTGCATACAGTACGCTGATGCTGCTGTTGTCCCCTTGGTGGTGAAGCTACTGATACCATTATCGCTGCTAAAGCGCGAACGATGGTGTGGTAAGCTTAGGAGCTGAACAGCCGTCCCTCTGCGAAGAGCCCAGCAGATTCCAAGCTGCCCGCGGACGCTGTCCCCCTCCTCCTCCCGACGCGCTGAAGAAGAGACGCTGCCTTTCTTCTGCTGAGAAATCCAGCTGCAGCGTTTCCGGTCTGCCCTCGTGGGTGACTGGGATATTGAGTGCCCCCTGAAGGAAATACCAGACTTCCATCATTCTATTCAGAGGTATGGTGTTGACTAAACCCTTAGATGAGAATTCTTGAAGCAAACCTTGGCAAAACCAACTTAACTTAAAGCTAATTACTTACTCCCCTTCCACGTGTTAGGCTTAGGTCAGGCACACTGGGGTAGGCGTAGTTAGAAGCACCAGTTGAGTATGTTAGCCTAATGTATATATGACGGTATATATGTTTTATTACTTTTAAACCATTGTATGGCTAAGAAACCATATCAATGCTTTTACAGTTCTATTTCGCAATACTTATCTTACTGTACGTACTTTTTATAATAACAAGTCTTGCAATTGTGGCAATACATTTCTCTTGTACGAGAAGAAAGAATGTTAACCCTTTATTGACAAACGCCCGTCTCTCTATTCTCTAAATCTCGTGAAAGTAAACTGCACTAATCTGACTGAGTGAAATACATGTCTATTGTTTCACACAACCCTAGAGATTGACTCTTGATCTGAGGAGCAAAGTTGTCATGTTGCACGGTTGTTGGAAGGCTGAATCCCTTCTTGTCTGTGCCAGGGAAGCTGATCACTTCCCATGCAGAGAAGAAAGTTTCCAGTGACCTCTGAGCTAGTTGGTAACACACCCAATTAAGTTTAGCATAGTCAGTGGAGGCCTGGAATATCCGCAGTTCCACGTCGATACTACTGTTTATGTTATTCCAATGCGCAGGGCCTAGTGGGAAACTAGGAACTACACTACATGGCGCCCAACGTTTGGTAAGGCGATAAACTAACACAAGACGTTAGAGTAACTCAGTCGTGCATATTTCACACAGACCCCTTTCTCCCGTAAATACTCCAATAGACGTCTGGAGTGGGTGAAAGGTTAAAATCCGCCTGAACTCAGTAGGAAGAGATTCCTATGTAAAGCTCTGGTTTATTCAACGTTGAAGGATATAGTGTTCCAAAATATTGTGCACCTAATCTTTGTCTCCTTGGAGACCTACTCTGCAAACCTTGCATTTTAACAATGCCAGGAGAAAACGGAACCTCTGGGGCCGCAGCAGATGCGACTCAGCAAGGTCCCGGACACACAGACCCGGGTGCAATTATCATCCCGGTCCACTTAAGAAAATCTATAACGTTAAAACTTATAGAAAACGGACTGACACCTCAAGGTGGTACAGTAATTTTCGTGATAGAGGCTCACGAATATCGGCAGACAGAGGTATTTTATTCATGGATACATTTTCCAGCGGCAAACGCTAGAACAAAAGAGTTTCACTATTACAAAATAGAGGAACCTCCGGAAGAGTACGCTCCTTTCGAGGAGATTGAAATTCCACTTAAATTTCAAGAGCACCTGCTCTGGATTAATGGCGCCCTAAAACATAATGATCACATTACCAGGCTCGGTTCACTAGGTAGACCAGGAGCCACGTGGCCGGTTCTAGCCAGCTACACACCACATCCGGACATTGTAAAAATGTCTAAAGAAGAGCTGTTAGTACAGCTAAAAACATTAATTAAAATACATAGGCAATTAGTCCAATATGTAATGCGGACTGCAACAGTCCAGCCAGCTGTTAATGTACCACAGCTGACCCCTCATCAGGGGAACACTAATAAAATCACACCACAGAACATACAGTCATGTCTTGGTAAAACACCCGTAAAACGGGAACAGATTCCTTTCTGGTTAGCACAGAAAATCACTCAAATAGAGGCAGTATTTCCTGATACTACCCCTATAGAGAAACACAGAATCTTGACCATCTGCCTTCCAATGGGAATCGCACCACACGTGGAGGACTGCGACACTTGGGGTACAGTCTTTACTTCCATCTACACAAAAACACACAGTGTTCCGTCTATGGCGGTAATACCAGAAGTGCTAAAACAGATTCCAAATGAATACGGTCCAGAGCCCGCTTTAACTCTAGGTATGAAATTACTGAAAGACTTCAAGCAGGTCTCGGCTATATTATTAGCCAACATAAAAGGAGAAGCAGCATCTGTGGCGATCCGCCAGAATTTGAAGGAAACAGATATAAAAGATCCTGTTGAGCTTGCAAAAATCATAGAAAAATGCTATGAAGAATTAGGTAGAGACAGCGTGGGTGGGAAACCAGTAAAGCCCCAACTGCTCGAAAATCCTGAAAAATTATTCATTAAAAATAATTTAAACACTCCTAAAAAGAGCTGGGATGGAAATAAACAATCCACTCCCAAGGAAAAAGTTTTCCAGTCCAGAGGAAGGTCTCCTCGACGGAGGGAAAGAACTCCGACTCGAGAACACCAGTCTCCCCAGGGGGAGCCCTCTGAGACAAGATATAACCTTAGAAATAGGGATAATCTGAAAAAACCTGATAGATATCAAAGTATTGATACACGTCCCTCTCGATCTTTTCCACAGAATTCGGAAAGAAGAGGACGGTCAGACCCAGGATAGCACACCAAGTCCAAAGACAAGGAACCTGCTCAGAGTAAAAAATCTCAATTTCCTAAAAAGAAGGTAGCCAGTATTAGAGTAATCAACCATGCAGAGAATACTGAGGACACAGTTGAAAAACGGGGAGTGGGCATTGACAATGTTGGACAGTGCAGCAGAAATCAGTATAGCGCGCAAGATCTTGATGAGTCATCTGGAGACAGTGGACACGAATGAATTCATTCAGGTTGAAACTGCTGACGCCAGACTTAGCGAGCCCCATAAAATATACGAAATAACATTGCGTATAGAGGGTGATAAGAATAGGAAAATAAGAGGTCTATTTTGGGATAAGCTCTCAAAAGGCTATGATATTCTTTTAGCTGAAAAAGATTGGCCCCCAGAGTTTGTCAGGGAGTGCCCTCGTGGCGAAGAAGTGATTATGCCTGCCTTCTCGAATCACATTCCGATTCACACAAAATATACATATGCAAGGAAATGGGCAGTAGCCCAGGCACCGGCATTGTATAAAAATCATGTATTTATTTATTTATTATTTATTTATTTTATATTCTTATAAAGCGCCAGACTAGACTCCCGAAGGGGTATCTCTGCGCTATTGCTGTACCACGAGATTGTGCTAGTTACGAGAGCATGACTAATATATGGTGCAGAAACTGAAAAGTAATTTATTTATCGGGATACAGGTACGTCTTTAAATTCTTCCGAAAACACAGATGACTGGAAATTGATCTGAGTTCTGGGGGCAAGGAATTCCAGAGTGTTGGGCCGGCATAGGCTAATGCACGGCCACCTTGTCTGGTTTTTTTTACTCTTGGTATCTGCAGGAGCTGCTGATGACTGGAGCGTAGAAAACGCCCCGGGATGTAGGGCTGAAAGATCTTAATCATGTACTTCGGGCCCTCCCCTATAATGCTCTTGTGAATTGTGCATAGAGTCTTAAATTGGACTCGCTTCCTCACTGGAAGCCAGTGGAGTCTCTTCAGCAGGGGACTGGAAGGAGTCCTAGCTGGAACATTCAGGACAATCCTTGCTGCTGTGTTTTGGATTACTTGCAATTTACTGAGCTGCTCCTTGTTAGCTCCGAGGAGCAGCCCATTGCAGTAATCCACCCTGCTGATGACCAGAGCCTGCACGAGCGTTTTTCTATGATGGTCTGGTATATAGGGGAAGACTCGTCTCAACATCCCGATAGCCCGGAAGCAGGTACCAGCAACCTGATTAACATGTCCCTTGAAAGTAAGTTGCTGATCAAAGAGCACTCCCAGGTTCCTAACAGAACTCTTGGGGGTGGGGGCAGGGCCTAGCTCCACGGGCCACCAGTCAGATGACCAATATGTTGCCACTTGTCCAAAACACATGACCTCCGTTTTCCCTACATTGCACTGCAGACAGTTAGTTGACATCCAGTCTGCAATGGCTCTCATGCCATCTGCAAAAGATCTTTTTATTGCAGATGTGAGAGTTTTAAAAGGGAAAAGGAGTTGGGTGTCGTCAGCATACGACACCGGAGTGAAACCGAAGGATCTAGCTAAGTTGGCTAGGGGTGCCACATACACATTGAAAAGTGTAGGGCTAAGGCATGAGCCTTGTGGCACACCCTTATTGAGCTCCCTTAGCGTGGATTTGTGGGAGCCCAGCCTAACTTCTTGGACACGACCAGTCAGGAAGCTCTTCAACCAAGTCCGAGCCTCTCCCTCCACGCCCACCTCACCTAGGCGGTCGAGGAGCACCGTGTGAGACACCGTATCGAAGCGGCGGAGAGGTCCAACAGCACCAGAATCAGGGAGCTGCCCTCATCCAGTGCCATTCTGATGTTATTGGTCACTGTTTGAAGGGCTGATTCTGTGCTGTGGTTAGGCCTGAAACCAGATTGTGAGTAGTCCAGGCCTTCCGTCGCTTCCAGATGTTGAGAGAGATAGGTGTTCACATGTCTCTCTGTAACCTTACCTAGGTGAGGCAGGAGGGAGATAGGTCGTAGATTGGAGAGGTCAGTCCAAGGAGAGGATGCCTTTTTCCTGATCGGGTTCACCACCGCCCTTTTCCAATCTGCAGGGACCTGGCCTTTAGTTAGGGAGATGTTAATCACATCCAGCATGTGCGGGCCCAAAATGGGAATCATAGGGCCGATCATTTTAGTTGGAATAAGGTCATTAGGCGACCCAGATTTAATGTGGCTGCAGAAGGAAAGGAGCTCTGTGTTGGTAATTGGAGGAAAATGTGAAAGGGTGGGTTTATTACCAGATACCGATATTTGGGGATGGGGATGGCCTATGTTGGAGATATTTATAGCATCATTGGCTGCCACTATTTTTTCGTAGATGTTCTTTATTTTATCCTCAAAATATCTCGAGACTTCATCACATAGGTCTTGTGAAAAGTCCTCAGAGCTGTCACAAGCTGTCGGCTTAATAAAATTCTGCAAAATATTAAAAAGCTCCTTAGAGCAGTTGCCGGCCTGTGCAATCTGCTGTGTTAAATGTTGCTTCCTGGCTTGCTTGATATTTTTGTAGTACTTGGATTGAGTATCTAAGAAAGCTACTCTACTGCTCTCGGTCTTCCCTTTCCTCCAGGCTTTCTCAGCCCGTCTGCAGTTTTGCTTAGCTACCCTCAATTCATGGGTATACCAGCTGTCTTGTTTAGACACTGGATATTGTTTGTGCTTTTTTAATGGGGCTACAATGTCAATAGCTTGCTTAATTGAGACATTAAGCTTAGTTAAGGCCATATCAGCGGTGTAGGATGGGATGAGGACTCTCCTCCTCACAAAATCCAACTAAAAAGTGAACCAACTGCCCAACGGCAGTATCCCATAAAGCAAGAAGCTAAAAAACAAGTCAGGGAGATCTTAGATCAAATTGAATACCAGGGGGTGATTGAAACATGCACCTCTCAAATGAACAATCCTTTGTTTCCTGTCTCCAAGCCAGACAATTCATATTGTCTAGTTTTGGACTACAGACATCTTAATACATGTTGCAAAACTTTTGCAGTACAAAACTCGCATAGTGCAGCCCTAATGAATAACATAGCTTTCTCTGCATTTGGGTCGCAGAAAAAATTCTGTCGACTCCCACAGGGGTTCAAGAACAGCCCAGGACTATTCTCAGCTAGGATAACAGAGTTACTACAAATCTATGATGATGAGGCATTATCTTACGTAGATGATATCTATCTCACAGACGACGACTTGGATACTCACTTGAAAAGAGTGAACACCATTATACTTGGGTTCGCAGCAGAGGGTTACAAATTCAACTTTAAAAAGTCCCGAATTGCCCATCTGACAGTACTATTCTTAGGGTACGAGTTATCAAGTGAAGAGAAAAGCCTAGCAGACAACTTCTTAGAGAAGTGCGCTGTACTCCAAACTCCAAAAACGCTGAAGAATTTACAATCCATTCTAGGTTTTCTGAATTTCGGAAGAACTTCCATTCTAAACTACGCAGAGAGGGTTAAACCTCTCTACGAACTAATTAAACCTGATTTTAAACAAATCAATTAGACTCAAAAACACACAGAAATTTTGAGATCACTGCAAACAGACAGGTTAGCAAAAACTAAATTAGATACACGTGACAATACACGCGATCTTGTAATCCGAGTCATCCCAGGAAGATGCGGATTCACGTACCTAACCTCTAATGAGGGAGAGAAGGTACCAATTTCAATTAAATCTCACTTGTACACACAAGCAGAAAAAGCATTCAGTCACACAGAAAGAACTGTGAAAGCAGTGCAAATCGCATTAGCAAATGAAAGAGAACTAGCACAGGGCAAAAGGATTAATAGCCTCACAGCGGAATCCGCCTTTGAGGCGCTATTCAGCCCAGTGAACCTGCCTACAGTGTCACTGGATCCGAAATGGATACAGTGCATAGATTCTCTAGGAGCGGAAGACGTGAAATACTATTTCGCCCCACAATTTGAAGAACTGAATGATTTAGAATATGAAGAAGAATATCCTCTGCCAATCGAAATTCTACCTCTCCCACAATACGCCTGTATAATCTATACAGATGGATTTGTACAGCATTTTAACGTAGAGAGAAAATCCTACGAAGCAGCATGTGCGATCATTAAAGGTCGTTGGCTGTGCGGTAAATTCAGACCGAAAGTAACAAAAACTGAATCTGTAAGAAACTGTTCGGTTCAGAGAACTGAAATCAGATGTTTAAAGATGGCGCTCGAAAATGCAGAACGTGAATTCCCGACACTTATCGTGTGCGATTCTCATTTTTGCGTCAACTCTTACAACAATAAGCTGCAGAGTTGGATCGAAAACGACTACAAAGATGACACAGGTGCCACAATAAAGCATAAATTGCTCTGGAAACAGGTAGCTCTTTTACACAAAGAACTACAAAAGACTCACGTGATTCACGCACAGAGTCTTCAACGTGATGGCGTTCACGTTGCAGGGAATTCATTGGCTAATACAGCCACAGCGGAAGCAACTAAACCGGCTTCCGTAGCCACAAAAAAGCGTACAGAAAAATACATAGACGGGGAAACCATGCTGGCAGTAAAAACGACCGTAAAAGGCGACTGTGCAGCACTACCCGTGAACTATCCACTCAATTATGCATACGTAATCGATGCAAACTCTGTTCCTTTTGCTCGAATCCCTGGAGTGGGGGACAGAGTAATTCCAAACACGAACAGGAGAATATTTTTAATAGCAGACGCACATATGGGTTTGGGTCCTAGGCACAGAGAGATCAAGGAATCACTGACTGAATTACAATCAGTATTCTGGTGGCCGGGAATGAGTGTAGAACACCAAATATATGCAAACAACTGTGAAAACCGCAATAGGGATCGCAGTAGTGAACCATGCTACCGGCTACCGACCAGAAAAAGCGTAACGCTGCCTACACCCCATCCTGCGTCCTATTAAACAGAAGGCTAAACACACTTAAAAAATGAGGCCTCCAGCGCTCGGCTGACGCTAGAACGGTTATAAAAGATTTGCGAGTCTTTATCGGCACATACGCAATTACCACGTTCCATTCTGACCAGGGTCCTGCTTTCAGCTCTCGAGCTTATAAGGAGGCCATGGCTAGCATGGGAATTGGGTTGCGGTATTCTTGTCCGTCGCACCCCGAAGGGAATAGTGTGGTAGAAAGAAAAAACTGTGACATAAAGCAATCTATAACAGCGAAGGTATTAGGTTCAGGCGCTGGGTGGGTCAAACATTTAATAAGTGTCCAGACTAGTCTTAATAACTTGCCAAGAAATTCTCTAAAAGGTTTCAGCCCATACGAACTATTGTTCGGAATTAGAATGAACATTCAGGACCTCGATAGTCAGATGTCAGTGGTACAAGAAAAAACAACAAACTTTGACATCAAAGATCGTTTGGCTGTTTTACAGGAACTGAATGAAACAAGAAAATCCTTAAGCAACATAAAGTTAAAGCAACAGCCAGATACCACTGACGAGGCACCACCAGCAACAGCCCCAGCAAGGCCTGTCTGGATTCCAAAGATTGGCGATCTAGTCAGAGAAAAGATCGCGGTTAAGAAGGAATTTGGGCCTTCTTACAGAAAAGCAGTACCTGTCTTGGCAGTCACCGGAACAAGATCACTTGTGCTACTGCCCCTTGCTGGTAAAAAGGAGAACAGAGTCGTGTCCATCGACCTGGTAAAACCACAAGCATGTGGCCTATAATCAACAGTAGGCCCAGTGGACTCCCAAGAAACAACAGAATACCCAAACTTGCAACAATCCAAGAGGCTCAAACTGAAAGACTAATCACATTCGATCAGCCTGCAGTGCAAAATGAAGGACTATGCAATAATGCCATGGAACTCGTGCCTCTTGAGACACAGATTGAAACAGTTCGTCAAGAAACAACACCAGTCTACACTAATGTGGCATCAGAATCTGCTACCGAGAGACAGATTGAAAGAACAATCCCATCAATTGACAGAACTGCCTCTGGTTATTTCATCAACTTCGACAACTTCTCTGAAGATCAAAATGACCCCGAAGTGATGCCAGAATCAAAAAAGACTTTTAAAGAAAAAGCAACGGAACTCTTTCATCAACTGAAGGAAATCTACCTTATTTCCCCTTGGCTAGAGTTCTGGTTTGGTCTAGGTGTATTTTTCCTCCTGCTTTGGCTCATCATGGTACTGTGTTTGGGAAAATTCATTGAGGGAAAATATATTACAATGGACACAGCAAGTCAGAACATAAACCTAGTCCTGAAACCACACAGATCATCCCACGTGAAGAAAAGAGAACTGTCAACAGTAAATGTCACAGCAATTCCAATACCTGGTGGGGTAGTATGGGAGAAAACAGACTATGAGATATATGGTCCGGTCGAAATCCTGAAGTATCCTCATAAACTGAAGGTTTCCTTAAGTGACTTTGTAAAACCTAGTACATTCTCTGATGATTGGGACTTTAACAGTATTAATGACATGATGTCTGATTTAGTAATGTCAGCTAGATTCACAGATCATGATTATTTACAAGGTTCATCTAGTTATGAGCAGTTATTCTGTTACACACACTATGGTGATCATTACTTGCATAAATCTGCACAGCCTAGAAATGTTTTTATGTATAATCAATGGGAACATTGTGCTACACCACCTAAAAGCAGTTCTAAAGCATTTTTTGAGAAATTCAAATCCTTCTCAAAATTTAACACCAGTAATGCAGAAACGTTTTATTACAAACTGTTAGATAAAACAGGAATGAAAACAATGCTGACAAATTCTAAATTGATATATTCGGAAGCATTTTATGACAAAATGATGACATTTGGTTTTGATTATTGGAAAAATAATATTGAAACGAAAACAATTTGGGGTACAAAAGATTGGCAGGTACAAGGCTTTGAAGCACTATTTAGAACCTGCATGATACCAGAACAAATTTTGTTTTTAAATGACACAATACACCAAACATCCTGTCTTGGCGTAGCTAGGATCAAAAACCTTAAAACACCGTCTATTCCAAATCCAATACCTGAAAATATAACTGCAGATATTGAGTTAGATGTGTCAAAAATTTTACATTTTAACAGAACACATCCTGATTGGAAAAAGTGGTTAATCTGGCCTACTGACACAAACAGCTGTCAAGATAGATTCCTGAATAAAACACAGGGGTTAACAATGACCAGATTAGACCCGAGATACTCCCAGAGACAACATCCTAGGATAATAACAACATACAGTGTAGGAAAACTCTGCCTTGAATGGCTAACAACATCCACACTGGCTGAAATTAAGCAACACTTGTCTTTACTAAAAGATGGTGCTGATTTGCGCGATTTCATTCTTGGACCACGCAAACAGCGTCAAAAGTGTTTCATAGCGGCCAGTATCTATGCTGCGTACAACGAGGCTTGGAAAGTCAAACAAATTGAAACAGCTGAAAAAATACGAGAAATTGATCGTATTAATTTGGAAAAATCACTTTCTGTAGTAGACAATGGGTTAATGACTCTGTCTTCCAGAATATATTCGTTGAACAACATTGTATCCTCTGCCTTTGATGTGATAGACAGAGACTTGCTAATGTTACAACATGGCCAGTCTCAATTACGCTCTATTATAGAATTAGGCTGGACGCTGCAAAATCTTCGTTCAGGCTATGTGCCTTGGTGTTTAATCAACACAACGTCATTATTTTCCATTTTTAACCTTACTGATAAACAGATCAGTTTGGCACAGAAAGGAGCAGACTATACAATCCTGAGCATCGAAAAACTTGAGAGATTACCATTGACAATGTCAGAGAGTCCTGTCATTGAATGGATAATACACGGAATTATCACCATTCCGATAACAACTTTCCGATTTAAAAAGCGCCTTGAGTACATACCTGCTGGCCAGTATGAACAATTGGGTAAAGGATATGTAAAATCAGAATGGAAATTACCATACACACATTCTTGCTATAGTGACAGCGACAAAAATGTATTTCTTAGTGCTGACAACTGTAAACATTCACTAAGCGGTATACTTTTGTGTCAGGGTATTAATTTACACGGAGCATGTGATGGAAATTCTAACAACCTTTCATGCCACCAGCTAGTCACACCTGCAACTCAGATAGAGCCCTTCTTTATGCAACTTGCAAACGGGAGTTACATTCTTAGAACGGATCACAGATGTTGTGGCCTTGTGCCAGGGAAAAGTTATCTAGTAAGCGTAACATCCATGGTCAAATGCTGTATGCAAGCAATGTTCCCGAGTGGGCCTGCAGACACAGTGACTCCCATCTGGCCTCGTCTGAATCTCTATTCTATACGAATTGATACTTTAAGCAAAATGAAGTCTGTGCTTTTGCAGACAACAGTGCCTATAACGTCATCAAAAGAGACGTATGATCCTCTAGTTGCAAGGACAGCTACTGAAGTTCATGACCTTTTATCAACAAATTGCCCCGTGTATTTCGTAGAAATGCTTAGCCAACTCCTTAACATGTCTAGTGCCACAAGCATCCCAGGCATATTTAAGACAGTCTTTACGGGACTTCTAACACCCTTCCAGGCAATTTTGGGAATCGTTCCTAATTTTGTACACTCTGTTTTTGGCGGTATACCATTATTTTTGGGACTCGTTGCAGGGATTTTATTTTTGACCCTCCTGCTTCGTTATGGCAAGCCGAAACTCAGACATAGCTCCCATGGGAATGGAAGAGACAATCCTAGCAATGCGCTACCGGGACATGATAACTAACGTCCTTGGATTGGCCAGGCTGAGAGATCTAAACATGACCTGGTTCCTTTCATTCAGACCTATATGGCAGAACTGTATCTTACCGGTACTTCGATGTATGCTATGCGGAGATGAATGCGTGTTGGACATCTGTCTTTCACTTCCATCAGCAGTACCAATGGACGTCGATACTTTGCTCGGTCCAATAACGGCTCACGCATTGTGTTGTCCCCAGCGGCTACCAATCCTGATGACGACATTCGTTGAGACTCCTGTACTACGACTAGGTGGTGACAGTGGAGCGAGTGACAAAAGCAGCATCACCCAGGTACGACCTTCTGTGAGCATTGCTGATCCTGCCTATGATGACAGCAATCATTCTCACACCTGCCAAGTTACAGCACTATCGAATTTGGTTGAACTGTCACCTGATTTTGTAGACCAATTCTTTGAGAACCTGTCTGATACGATGTTCTCACCCGTACAGAAACAATAACTTTTGAGAAGCTTTCCGACACACAGCGTTCCCATGAACTCTGAATTCGGCCTTCAGTTTTGATCAACAAAAACTGCAAAAAGCTTTGGAACTCTATTTCCCCGTTCAAGCAATAATTCTTTTGAATTGGACAATTTTTTAATATTGACCTTTTTTTTTTTGGCACGAACAATTCTTTGCTTAACGTAAAAACTATTCTTAGAGAACAGAAGCTTCATACTTCTATTTCTAAACACATCTAGAGACATAACAAACTTACATCAGCCTCTAGCACATTTATTGCAATGCATTTATATGTGATGATTTATCTCGCCCTTCTTCTGTTCAGAGATACTTCATGTGTAATTCTTTTTGCATAATCGTTCATTGATTTCATATGCAATAATTTTTGAATGATTTCTATGCTCAAAAACGTACAGTACCTAAATTTCACGTATTACAATATACTCCTATTTCAAATGCATTTATGTATTTTGGGGTGGGCACTGTTACACATGCATCTAATTGCTCTAGTTTTAGTAATTTGATGGACATGAAAACGTGGAGTGGGTGTTGCGTGTTTATCTAGGTTCCTGATCGATACTGTGACCTAATGCCCCTATTCGGCTATAAATCCATTTATTCCCTATATTGGCATAACCGTTCAAGTGCAATATTCAGAAAGTCATCTCTGGCCTCACACGAACAGAGCCACATTCCAGCATAGTTCTCTGCCACTTCCTTTGCAACCAATTAGTGCAATGACAGAGCAGAAGTCACTATCTGATATTCCTAGATTAACACTCCGAGTTCTTCAACAAGATAAAAACTCAGCAAACCTGGAAATCCCCGCTTGCTGTGTTTTGATTAGTAATGGAACTCTAATGAGCAACTGATAGCTATCGCTTCCTAGTGACATCTTTAATTGACGTCTTATGTCCAGCAAACTTGCGTCAAACCAGGCACCTGTCAGGTATAAATACTACCAACGTTGCCTTAAGCAATTGCTGTCGTGCACCCTGTTGCTGGTGTCCCATTGCTGCTGCATACAGTACGCTGATGCTGCTGCTGTCCCCTTGGTGGTGAAGCTACTGATACCATTATCGCTGCTAAAGCGCGAACGATGGTGTGGTAAGCTTAGGAGCTGAACAGCCGTCCCTCTGCGAAGAGCCCAGCAGATTCCAAGCTGCCCGCGGACGCTGTCCCCCTCTTCCTCCCGACGCGCTGAAGAAGAGACGCTGCCTTTCTTCTGCTGAGAAATCCAGCTCAAGCGTTTCCGGTCTGCCCTCGTGGGTGACTGGGATATTGAGTGCCCCCTGAAGGAAATACCAGACTTCCATCATTCTATTCAGAGGTATGGTGTTGACTAAACCCTTAGATGAGAATTCTTAAAGCAAACCTTGGCAAAACCAACTTAACTTAAAGCTACTTACTTACTCCCCTACCACGTGTTAGGCTTAGGTCAGGCACACTGGGGTAGGCGTAGTTAGAAGCACCAGTTGAGTATGTTAGCCTAATGTATATATGACGGTATATATGTTTTATTACTTTTAAACCATTGTATGGCTAAGAAACCATATCAATGCTTTTACAGTTCTATTTCGCAATACTTATCTTACTGTACGTACTTTTTATAATAACAAGTCTTGCAATTGTGGCAATACATTTCTCTTGTACGAGAAGAAAGACTGTTCAATAAATGTTAACCCTTTATTGACAAACGCCCGTCTCTCTATTCTCTACATCTCGTGAAAGTAAACTGCACTAATCTGACTGAGTGAAATACATGTCTATTGTTTCACACGACCCTAGAGATTGACTATTGATCTGAGGAGCAAAGTTGTCATGTTGCACGGTTGTTGGAAAACTGAATCCCTTCTTGTCTGTGCCAGGGAAGCTGATCACTTCCCATGCAGAGAAGAAAGTTTCCAGTGACCTCTGAGCTAGTTGGTAACACACCCAATTAAGTTTAGCATAGTCAGTGGAGCCCTGGAATATCCGCAGTTCCACGTCGATACTACTGTTTATGTTATTCCATTGCGCAGGGCCTAGTGGGAAACTAGGAACTACACTACACTTCAAAGGCTGCACCACCTCAGATCTGCATCGGGGCTAACTCCTAATGGAGGAAACAGCCCTTCCCCTGCCCCAGGCACATTTGCCCGATGACAGGTAGGAAATTAGCTATGATAGAAGGCTGAACACCTACAGAGTGAGCAGCATGGTCTGTACACTAAATTTAGTTTTCTGCCATGTGTAGGAGTGGCTTAATAGAGGGTTCTGTGTAGAAAATGTGACTGACCCCACAAGGCAGATTAGCCGCAGGAGCGAGCTTCCCATTGGCTACTGGTCTGCACACATCCCAAATTCTGCTAAATCTAGGATTTAAGGGACCCCTCTGATACCAGACCACAGTTCTGATCATCCTGCATCAAAGAAAGAGCAATAAGGAACCTGTGTCCACGACAACAAGACTTTTCCCACCAGACAATGCTAAAAAGGGATACTCTGTCCCTGTGGCATCATCTTTGGAACTGTTAAAACAAGCCTTTTCCTAGGCTAAAGCTCAGCATCCACTGACTGTGGGACCACTGTTGACGCCATAGCACCCCCAGACTCCCCTGGGCTATTGGCATTAGTTCCCTGCACACTGAAGGTAAAAACACTTTCAAAATCATAAGAATCACCAGCCATCGTACACACCAATGAAAACCAGTTGGCCCAGTGCATTGTGGTAGTTGTAGTTCTGTCTGTACTGACATTTCAGGCTGCTACCTCACTCCCCCAGATTCAGTGAAGTGCCCACACCTTTTTGCTGGCCTTCCAACTCCCCAAGACTTGTTGGTCATGAATTTGGCAACTAACCCCCACACATGATGCTGCATCAAGAGGGAACACCTTGCAACCTTTTGCCAACATCGACAACTATCCCCCCTGTGTGTTTTTTTATTTGTTTCTTGCAGCATTATGTAAGCGGTAAAATCAGCACTACCATGGCTCCCATTCAGCACCAATGACAGCCAAAGCAACCCTGTACCCAGAGTCCCGAGGCTAGGTAAAATTGTACTAACTGTTGTGGTCTGGTACTAGGGCCCGCACAACCTTAACCCTCCAAAGGTTCCATTTAACTCAGCCTCGAAGTAGCAATTGTCACTAGTGTTTTCCCTGTGACCGCAATGTTAGATTTTTCATGTATTGTGTTGCCCTGATTTATTATCGCTTCTAGAATCTATAACTTCAGCTATCTGTATGCTGTTCCATTCCCTTGGTGTCTAAATTAATATAAAAAGACACTTTATTTTCATTATTTGGTGACAGATTTCTATAGAGTCATGTCAATTACTTATTGTCCATGTTGGTACTCTGAAGTCCTTAACACTTGTTCCTCTAGTATAGCCTGACTGCTCCTTGCCTCTCTACCAGGACTGAGCTAAGGATGTATTAGTGTGAATTAAAGGACCATCGTTGGGGTATCATGATAATATTGCATGGTGAGGACTAACCCCCTCACCACATAATATTCCACTTTACTAAATGGGGAAACCAGCCATTCACAACCATGGTCTGGCTTGCCTTAGCATCCTTCAGAGCCGTGACTGGGACCTCATTCACTTTAGCCAGGTAGAAGTGATGACTCCCACCCTCAGGGATCACCCACTCACCTCCCAGCTAAGGGAGATCATGTCATGGACTTTGACCTGCCTCTTTTCTCCCCCATTGCTCTCTCTGCCATCTTTTTCTACAATTTGAGTGTGGCCAGCTCCAACTCCATTTTTTTCTTTACCGTCCTATGCTCCAGCTCCTCTGGGGAGAGGCCGCTGGATGACACACTGCTCCCTGCCCTGGCAGGAAACACTACTGCTGGTATGACATTGGTCCCCTGTCCCACAGGCAGTCCCAGATTCTCCAGCGAATCCTGGTCAAGCTCCTAGTCATCATTCATTATTTCATCCTCCTCCTACGGGGTCACAGGTGCTGCATTACAATTAGGCTTTGGGCGTAAATATCAGCTCGACTTGCGGAGTTTGCGAAATAACTCCTTAAGAAATGCGGACTTACCGATAAACTCTGTCCTCTGAAGCATTGGCCACCATTTGTCTTTGTTCCACATGCCATGTGGCCAGGTGCCAATTTGTATAGTCAGTGCCCATAGGCCTGCATGTGTTCTTTCTTTTCCATGCATCCTGCTTATTGTTTACCCATGTGGCTGGTGACTATTTTGTATAGGCAGCCAGTGTGCTTTTGCCATAGGCCTGCCTGTGTTCTTTGTTTGAGGCCATGCCTCCTTGCCTGCTGTTTGACCATGTGGTCTTGTGTGTTATGCTTAAGGCTTAGTAGCTGAATGCTCATACTAATGTACTGTATAAACAGTGTTTATATATTATTCGATACTTTTTTGTATTTTTCTACTGCACCACACCTTGCCTCCCAAATCCCAGTTGGTTTCAAATTCAATTCTCATGGTACTAGTAGTCATCTTCCCCTAGTATCAGCAATTGAATTCTTTTTTTTATTTTGATTTTTTGATAATTTTTCAGAAACAATTTTTGTTTAATTTTAATTTGTTGATTTTTTAAAAAAATTCATTGTTTGTACTTTTTTGTAAACAAATATCTATACATTTTTTTCCCAAAAATCCAGCAACAATCCCTATGTGCTATCAGTGGTGCACAGTTGCACAGCATTATTAATTTTTTCTAAAGAATATTCCATTGTCAGTTTTCTTTTGTCACCTGAACCTCCCTGCCCAACTTGATGTACATGAAGCAAACAGTTCCATCTGTGTGTTGCTCTCTCATATCCTTCCTGGGTGTACATGAAAATTATATTGGTGTGGTTTTAAGAACGGATACATTGTATTGTTAATTATTTATAACTTAAGCAACCACACTAAATTACACTACTAATTCAACTGCAACAATGCCACGTTTCACTGATGCTCTTTTTGCTTGTTTTGATTTTAGGTGCACAAGAGAAGAGACAATATCACCCACAGTACTGCCAGACAGAACGACTGTGCATGACATGACACATCAACACACAACAAAGAAATCTCTTCATTTGTGAAGCTAAATGCCACTGATAACTAAGAGCACTATGGAGCATTGTTGAACGTGTAGGCAATATAGGCAATGTAAAGTTGGAAACCCAGCCACCTCCCCTTTGTGGTCAATATAGTTGCAGACTACAGAGACTAGGAGAGTAGTAGTTGGACAAGAGTACCACATAACTAATTGTTATACGCTATCAGCAGAATTTAAAAACATGCTGCTACTGAGCTGAGAAGTAGCTGTTCAAAGTAAAACACCCCAAAAGCATTTGAAGCATAAATAATGATATTTAGTACCCTAGCAACAACTATATAAACCCACCCCTTCAACCAAAAACTGGACAACCCCTCTCCCCAAACAATTATCCCTGTTCCCAACCAAAGATCAAAAGGTCTGAAACAAATAAAACTAAAGCCCCAACTGTCCTGGTCCTAACTCCCATCCCACCCATAACAAGTCCCACGCACCAAAACAAAGGTTAAAATAGGGGAAGAAGAGGGCACTAATGGTGGGCCAGGAGCTTTTTAAGGTACCCATCAATCTTGATTTGCCTGGCTTCCAGGCAATCCAGCCCCTGCATATTGCAGTGGAAGAAGCAGTCAGAAATTGAGGTGGGGGCAGCAGTGATGGACCCTGGTGGGTGGCTGCCACTGACTGCGGTGCTGGTGTTGAGAGGCTGAAGGTGCTGGGGGCTGGCAAGGGCCCTGAGCAGCAGCCTCCTCCTCGTCCTGGGCCACCAGTCACCAGTACTCATCACATATAGCCTCTAGCTCCTGCTGCTGCTGCCAGGCTGCTACATCCTGCTGAGTTGAATGAACAACAGTAATAGCTAGTAAGAAAAAAGAGAAGTTATAAGCAATGCTCTGTGCAAAACACTTGTTTACATTTATGTAGTGGATGGCACAGCAGCACTGCAGTACGTTGCTGTTCCCCTATGGCCATTTGATTTAATGTGATTAGAGTCTCAGCCATTGACCCACACATGGAAATGGTAAATGCACTAACTGTCTGAAAGGATTTAAGGCAGAATATAAACACAGCACACCAGTTTTAAAAAACTGTTTTATTGTATTTCTTTTCAAGGATTTCCTACTAAAAAAATGAAACTGACAATTTATGTTGAAAAGAAAAATTAATTACTTCTCAAAAATGAAAAAGGTATTATGTTATGTTAATTGAGATTTGTAGAGTGCATAATCACCAGCAAGTCTCTTAGTGCTAAGAGAGAGTAGCTATGGACCCCCCAGTGGCTGCCTGTTAGTCCCAGGTCAAACTGTGTGTTATGCCCAAGTGGTCTGTAAACAGGAGGGTGTTCATTTCTTTCTGAATGGGAGAAGTACTTTTTCCTTACAAAGGTTTTCTGGTAGCTTATTCCACAACTGTGGGATGAAGACCGAGAAGGCTCATCCCCCTTTAGTCATTGTGTTTAACCATGGACAGGCCAGCCGGCCTTCATCGGATGACCGTAGGGTATGTCCTGGGATGTATCTCCCCAGGTGCTCCCTAATGTAAACTGTAGCCTGTCCATGAAGGACCTAATGGGCAATGCAGAGGCCCTTAAACCTGGCTCATTGTTTGACGGGGAGCCAATGTCGCTGTTACAACAGAGGTGTGGTCCATGCGTGTCTAAGGAGCTTGAAGATATGCCTGGCTGCACCATTCATAGCTACTTGCAGCTTGCCTAACAGCTATTCAGGAAGTTCAATATATAGCGCATTGCCGTAATCCAGGCGGGACATAATCAATGCAGCCACCACCGTCCTCATCTGTCTCAGGAGGCCAACGCAGGTCCCAACCACAGTGGACACTTGATTAGAGAGTGTGAGCTTGTAGTCTATTTTAATGCCTAGGCTTCTTACGACTGGAGCTGGAGTAGGTGTGGCACCCAACTCCCGTGGCCAAAAGTGGTCAGTTCATAGGTTGCTTCCTGTGGTGATGGCTAAGACCTTGGTTTTGTCCGGATTGGCTTTGAGTGAATTAGCTGTCATCCAGTTGACAATGTATCTGAGGATATTTTGCATGTGTAAGTGGACTTGTGAGGTATTGTCAAGTTGAAGGATTAATTGTGTGTCATCCGCTTAGTTGAACACCTGGCAGTCCATGTGGGCCAGGGTCACCACCAACGGTCTGAGATAGATGTTGAACGGAAGCAGAGATAGTGTCGACTCTTGTGGGACTCTGTAGGTTAATGCCCCATTATTAGACATGTAGTCACTCATCAGGATCCTTTGAGTCCGGGCTGTCAGGAAGGAGGAGATACACTGATATACCACCCCACGATGCCCATGTCCATGACTCGGGCTAGGTGTTGGCTGGTGTTGATCGTATCAAACGCAGCCATGAGGTCCAGTAGAACCAAGGCACACAGCTTCCAGCTGTCGGCCATGAGCCTGAGTTCATCCAACAACACCAGCATCACCAGCTCTGTTCTGTTGAGGGCCTTGAATCCTGCCTGCCGAACCTCGAGTAGCTGAAGTTTCTCAAATAATATAGATAGGGTTTTAAGGACATGCCGTTCCAGTATTTTAGTGAAAAAAGAAGATGGGATATAGGCCTATAATTCTTCAGGTTAGCGAAGCCTGCCCCGTCTTTTTCAGTCGGGGGTTACTCTGGCTTCCCTAAAGTTACTCTAGACCCTCCCAGTTTCCAGAGATAAATTTAACAGAGCGAGGACCTCTACCTCTATCACTGGTAGAGCCATGTTGAATACCCTTGAAGGGCATGGGTCCGCTGGTGAGCCTGACTTCATTTGAGCCGTAATGTGGGACAAGGAGTCATGGTCTAGCTTCGGAAAGGAGGCGAAATGCTCCCTAAAGGCACATTGTGGTTCATTCATAACCAGGGGACTATGGCTAATGGGGGTATTATGTATGAAAGTTAGGATGTCCCTTTATTTATCCAGGAAAAAGGTCAGGAACCTGGTACAGTGCTCTGAGTTAGCGACTGTTTCCTGCACCTGCTATTGGCTGAGTTCCTTCAGACTACTAAAGGTTTATTTTTGCTTGTTATCCGCCTCCATGATCCTGGCCTCGTAGTACTTGGTCTTTCTTGCCATAATGGCTTTTTTGTATGCGCCTCTGGGTCATATGACTTACGGCACCGCCTCTCGTGTTGGCACAGGGTCCATTTCTATCACCTTAGTTCCTCTGTAAACCAGGGGAATCCCTTGCCCTTATTCCTCACTCTTTCCCTGTGAGCGGGTGCCACCCAATTGATATCTGCTCTCAACTGGTTGATGAGGGATTCTCTCTTGTTCTCAAGATCTTCTGGCTGTAATCTCCTCAGCGAGTTACCATGCATAGCATCCCCTAGGCTGCCTGCCTCAATTGTGCTCCATTGTCGTACCACACTAAATTCTGGGGGGGGGCTGCATGGAGCTCCTAGCCTGAGGGATCCGGAGCCTGATCAGGCAGTGGTCCAACCACCTACAGGGTCTGATGTCTGTCAGCCTAACCGGTGGCTGAGTGGATCAGATGAGATCTAGGTTATGTACCTTCTCCTGGGAGGGAGTATCTACATGCTACTGCAGCCCCATTGTGGCCATTGTTTCCTCTTACCGACTGGGTATCTGGTCTCAGTGGTAGTTGAAGGCGCCCCACACTATGAGTTGTTGTTACCACAAGCGTAGGTCGGAGACTATTACAGTGAGAAGGTTGTTAAATAGGGGGACGGTACACCACCATTATTGCCAGGTACAAGGACTTGGAGCATACTTTTGCGGCTAAAATGTTGGCACTCTTTAAGCTCCGGCAAGCTTTTCTACTACGAGCTGTTTGTTATAGAGTAGCGCTACCCCCCTCTTTTCCCATCCTCTCTATTGTGCCATAGGGCATTGTAGTCTATGGGTAGCGCTTCTACAATATCTGGACATGAGCCGTCATCAAAACTGGTCTCTGTGACTACTAGGATGTCAGGAGCTTCCCCCTGAAAGAGAGTGAAAACTCTAAACTATGTTTCTGGAGGGAGTGTGTGTTGAGTACTACTGCCATGAAATCCATGAGGTTTCCTCACCCCATGCCTGCCCTTAGGTATATGGGGCTTGGTGGCCCTACTCTCTCCTCTCCCCTGTGAAGTAAGCGCATTCTCGGCTAAAAGAATGCCTTCTACCTGCTTCTCCAGGGGGTGATCCCTGTGCTCTACTGCCCGCAACTCCTCCTCCAAGTAGGATTGAATTTGAGATGGGGTCCTGCCTACTGGTCCCATTCAGGTGCGGACAGATACAGATGGGCTTGTTTTAGGCGCATCTTCAGTGCGCTAGTACTTCGTCAACTCCTGCCTGGCACAAATGCACTCCCTCGCCCCTCCCCACCAATCAGCCCTGCTGAGCAGCAGCTGTGGCCCCTGCAGCCACTAGACCGTGTTGAGGTGGCGGCAGAGGTGTAAGATGGTGCTCTGAATTAAAATTCCAACAGGTTTGTGCCTACAATTCAACCAGATTTGAATCACAGTTCTAGATAAAACAAAGTGTACAGTTAAAAAAAGAATTTATGAACAGATATTAAAAAAATCACAGCTTTACTGCGCATGTCTCCACCACCTGGAATAGTTAAATCGTGTCTCCCATTATGCACTATGGAGTGCATGTAGTCCCTCTCTAATGCTCTGCTAAATTAATGGAGGCATGCTAGCTCAGCTAGCACCCTCATTGTACTCGTGAGCCATGCTTTGCTAAAGTAATTGAAAATTATCTTATTCCGATGGCCCTGCTCTTCTCCAAAATGTCTTTGTTGGAACGTCATCCTTTGCCCTGGGCACCCCCCAACTTTTTGCTGACTGGTACTGGTGGTAACTGACTCTGACTGACCCAGGGCTCTGCCTAGCCAGGTCCAGGGCCAGTGCTATGTTGAAAGAGACACACTTAGAATACATTGAAAACACCTGCATACAGTTGGGTACACTATGTGTTTGGGTACCCCTATGATTTTTATGACCTACCCCATAGGGCCCTAGTACATAATAGGGCAGAGGGATTGAAACTACATATCAGTCCCTAGTATATAATAGGTCATGGTAGTTAAGAGGCCAGAAGCCCTTTCTGCATTTGCATATGTGCACTGCTATAGCCTAAGGTCAGTTTAAAAGTGGCTCTGTGTTGTAGGACTGCTTTTAAAAAGAATATTGTGCCCACATTCTACTTTTGGGTTTGGGGCACTTAATAATGGATAACTTACAATGGTTGTGCATATTATGTACCCCCAGGGTCTCCCCTAGGTGTCCCAGAGGTAGGGGGGCAAGTAGTTATAAGGAGGATCCTTATAGAATCTCATGGGGTTAAGTCAAATTGCAAATTGCACTCCCTATTTTGTAATAAAGTGCTGCCCAAAATCGGCTTTGGTGGTAGGAGCACTGTGGAGGGAGGATCTGCAATATTTTTGCATATTCAGAACCCCTAAAGTCTCTTCAGTTGTTCCAGGGGCGGGGGTGCAGAAGTTATATGCATGGTACTTATAAAGTATGTTTTTATAAGCCCTGGTGCTGGAAAAATGGCCAAAGTCATTCTTCCCATTTGCAAATCCCATGCCACATAGGTTAACATGGCAAGAAGTTATTTACTAACAACTCTTGATAGGAGAAGGCTAGAGATACCATTCAAAGACTTCCCTGAAATGTATTAATAAACTCAACATTATCATATTATTGAATATCTCCTAAAATGTACAGACAAGAAGTTGTAAGACGTTCTTGTTTATAAGACAAGATCCAGCCTTCCATTGGTCTGTCCTGATTGGTCAGATTTAAGTGGATTAGCCAGGCTTCTTTGAAGAGGTGATAAAGAGCCCCTGCGGTTAATCATCTCTGCTGGTAGGGCAGTGTTTTGCCACACAGGAATGCCTGAGCATGGGGAGGAGTCGTAAACAATGGAATTCAAGGGAAGGGGACAACTCTGTTGCGTCCCGTATATGTGCCCTCATTTAGTCTCTACTAAAGCATGCCCTTATATAGGCACAATTCACATTGCCCTTATTTAGGCATAACTTTCTCTGTCCTTATTTAGGCACGAGTCATGCACTCCAAATACAGGCATGGTCTTTCACCTACATCCGTCCACCCCATAGGTCACAACTAAGTTCTTAGAAACAGAACCTTAAGCTCTAGGGATTTTCCCCAGTACAGATTCATTGACTTCTCTTAGAAACTCATTAAATATGCACGAACCATTATTCCCCAGGGTTCATTCCTAATGTCTTCCTCTGTCCGACATTACGTCACTGCAATCCAGCCATAGCACGAGCTGAGTTTAAATATACCACCCTTTGCACATGCAAACCAGAGGAGACCTCTATTCCAGAGGAGCCTGTATTTCCCGGCCTGACACCCTGACCCGAGACGCTGTCATCTTGATTGCAGAGACTCCAGCTCGTAGTATTCTAACTTCCTTTACAGGGTTTTAGAATTCGAGACCAGGAAAGAGATTCCACAACTCTCTCATTCTCAGGTATGGATATAACTAGAACCTAGAGCGATTCTTGACATAACAAACTATAGCATACTATAGAATACCATCCTAGGGGAATATCTCACCTACTTCACAACCTGTCCTACACCTAGGTTAGGCAAATTTGGGTCATAGAAGTTAGGGAGCATTCCATGAGTAATCGCACTTTTAGCAATACGTTTTTATGTATGCAAATGCATTTCATAAGTAGTAAACAATGCTAGAGCACTACCATTTCTTTGCGCTTGTAACACTGTGCATTTTATATCTTGCATACTGTGTTACGATTGGAGTAGCTCATATCTCTCACACGAGAAAAACGACTGTTTAATAAATACTTATTGAAACGCCCGTCTGTTATTTCTGTGTAACTCTGAGAAACTAAGCAGGCATGATTGGCTGAGCGAAACGTTATCTCATGTTTCCATGATTCTGAGGCATCGGGGTTGTCATGTTATGTGGTTGCCAGAAGCTATTCCCTTCTTGTCTTCAAGAAGTTTCTAGTGGCCCTGTGAGCTAGCTGGTACATGGTAAACAAGGTTAGCATACGCCAAACCTATAGTGTATGTTATCCAAAAGCACAGAGCCTATTTAAGGAAATAGGAACTACACTACATGGCGCTGCCAATGTTTGGTAAGGCATTTATTTAAACATTAGATTCTGGGTACCTCAGTTGTGCTGTTCTCAGAGACCCCTACTCACAAACTCCAAAGACGTTTGGAGTTTGTAGGGACAAAGTCCGCCATAGCTGAGTAGGAAACATCCTATGTATTAGCTGTTGGTTCTTATCAATATTGAAGGATGTAGTGTTCCAAAACGTTGTGCAACTTATCTTGGTTTCCTTGAAACTAATTCCGTACTAAAAACAAAATGACTATGAATCCTGTAGATGCCAGGCAAGAACTCAAAACATGCAAGTTTCAAATAGGGATGAAACAGATGAGGACGTTACAATCATTCCTCCTAACATAAGGAAAGTTATCACTATCAAACGTACTAAACACGGCTTATCAGCCAGAGGTGGTAGAGTAGTCTTCCTTTTGGAGGCACATGAGCCACAAACAGAGGTGTTCTATTTCTTGGCTTCTACAAAGAAGATGAAGCACCAGCAGAATATACTACTTTTGGGGAAATTGAGGTTCTGCTAACTTACAAGGAACATAATATCTGGCTTAAAGGCGCTCTACAATGCATACAAAATAGAAACAGGCTCGGTCCACTACGTCGACCAGGAGCTGCATGGCCGATTCTAACCCGCTACACACTTCATCCTGACATTGAAACAATGACACAGGGTGAAATACTCAACTCAAGGAGTTAATAAAAATATACAGACAATTAGTTCTATATGTCATGCGGACAATAAACGTCCAGCCACCATTGATAATACCAACTCAAACTACTTATCAAGAGAACACACTCAAAATTACTCCACACACAGTCATGCGTAAAATGCCCACAAAAAACAAACAAATTCAATCCTGGATAGCTCAGGAAATCACACAACTCAAAGAAGTATTCCCAAATACTAGCCCTTATGAGAAACACAGAATTTTACCAATCAGTTTGCCAATGGTGAGCACCTCATGGGGCGCAATCTTTGCTGCCATATATACTAAAACTCATGGTATACCATCCTTAGCAGTGATACCAGATGGCTTAAGACAAATTTAAAATGAATACGGGGCTCTGAACTTTTGGATGAAATTACTGAACAATTTCAATCAGGTATCCATCAGGTATCTACCATTATATTATCCAATATTAAAGGGGAGGCGACATCAGTGGTGATCCGCCAGTGCTTGAGGGATTTTGATTGAACAGAACAACAGCAAGAGGTATCCAGAATAAGAGAAACATCATATGCAGAATTAGGCAGAAACAGCTTAGGTGATAAAGCTCTTAATCCACAGCTGTTTGGAATCCCTGAAAAGGACACTGCAAAACAGAGCCCTACTTCTTCTAAAAAGAAGTGGGAAAATAACAAACAAAATGTTAAAAGGAACAGATCTCATTCCCGAGGTAGGTCTCCCCAGAAGGAGCCCTGTGAAAAGAGGTATAACCTCAGGAATATGGAAAATTTGAAGAAGCCTGACAGGTATCAGGATACTGATGCACATTACTGTCATTCAATTCAGATCTCATCAAAAACGTCCAAACGAGGAGTAAAGTCAGAACAAAAGGAGGAACGCACAAAGTCCAAAGACAAACAACGCGTTCAGGAAAATAAAATCCAAACCTCAATTCAACAAAAAGAAGGTAGGAAGTCTAAAAATCAGACATGCTGAGAATTCTGAGGACACAGATACTGATGGGGAATGGGCACAAGCGATGCTGGACAGTGCAGCAGAAATATCAATAGCTCGCTAGAAGCTGAAGTAATGTTTGGAGATAGTGGACTTGAATGAGTACATCACGGTAGAGACTGCTGATATAAGGGTTAGTGCTCCACACAAATTATATGAAATAACACTCCGGATGGAGGGAGACAAGCCCAGAAAAATTAAAACACTCTTTTGGGAAAGACTATCAAGAGCTTATGATATCCTGCTAGCAGAAAGCGATTGGCCACTAGTATTCGTAAGGGAGTGCCCACATGGCGAAGACATAATTATGCCTGCCTTCTCCAACAACATTCCAATTCACCTAAAATACACATATGCCAGGAAATGGGCATTCACCCCACCACATAATACCACTAAAAAGTGAACCGACTGTACAGAGGCAGCATCCAATAAAGCAAGAAGCTAAAAAACAGGCCAAGGAAATCTTAGATCTACTTCAATACCAGGGATTGGTTGAAACTTGCACCTCTTCAATGAACAATCCTTTGTCTCCTGTAGCAAAACCAAAGAATACCTATAGTCTACTTTTAGAGTAAAGACATTTGAACTTGTGTTCCAAAACATTTGCTGTGCAAAATGTCAATAGTGCAGCTTTAATGAATAACATTGTGAGGAGAAATGCAATACCACATTAGATATCTCAAACTGATTTTTCTGTCAAAATATAGCTCCTAAAAGCAGGTACTTAACGGAATTCTCAATAATGGGAACGCAAGGCCAATTTGGTCGAATCCCCCAGGGGTATAAGTACAGCCCGGGGATATATTCAGCAAGGGTAAAAGAGTTAATACAGATTTATGATGAAGAAGCATTTTAATATGTTGATGATATTTATCTGACAGATGACAACTTAAACAATCACTTGAACAGGGTGAGTACCATAATATTGGGCTTCGCCTCTAAGGGCTACAAATTCAACTTTAAAAAAATGAGAATTGCCCACCTAAATGTCCTATTTTTAGGATAAGAGCTTTCAAGTGAAGTCAAATTCCTGGCAACTAACTTTTTAAGAATAAATAAACTCCAACCTCCAAAATCGCTGAAAAAAGTACAATCGATACTAGGTTTCCCGAATTTTGGTCAAACATATATTTCGGTTGCGCAGAAAGGGTTTAGCCCTCTACAAATTAATAAACCTGATTTCTCAGCAAAACATTGGACACAGGAACAGACAGAAATCATGCACTCACTTTAAGCAAATATGTTAGCTACTAATCATTTACAAACACACGTAAACATACTCAATTTGGGCGATCCGAATAATTCCAAGTCTAATATTTAATGAAGGCGAAACTGTACCAATTGCATACAAATCACACTTATACACAACAGCAGAAATGCCCTTCACTTCAACAGAAAAAATTCTGACAGAAGTACAGACCACTGTAGCAAGAGAAAGAGCACTGGCTCAGGGGAAACGCATCATTTTTCGTTACTCCAGTACCAGCCTTGGAGGCTGTTATGAAATCAAGCATTCTTAATGCAAAATCTTTACGTCTAAGATGAATGTAATGGGTTAATTCTCTTGATGCAATGGACGTTGAATACAGATTTGATCCAAATTCAAAAACACAAGCATTCCTGCAATTAAAACAAGAATGTCCTCTGCCAAATGAAATCCTGCCTCTTGATCAATATGCATTTATAATTTACACTGACGGCTCAGTGCAACCCACAACCTAAAGCAAGCAAGCCTACAGTGCTGCGTGTACAATTGTTAAAGGTTGCATGTGCAATAGTTAATTCTATCCCATGATCACAAAAACTATGGGGCATATTATCAAGGGGGTTTATCTCCGCTTTTTTGGCTTTAAAAGCCAAGAAAGCGGAGATAAAATTATCTCCCTATTACCAAGCTGTCGCTAACACCAGTTAGTGACAGCTAATAGGAGATAGCGACCATCTTGGGCCCCGCTTAGCATGTCAGTGATATTTATCACTAATGACATGCAAAGTGGGCGTGCCAAGATGTTAGCTACTGGAAACAGTCTCTAACATCGCTATCTCCTATTACCAACTTTTGGAGATATTCGCGCTAAGTGCGAATATCTCCAAAAGCTAACACCTGCCCTGAGCAGTTGTTAGCCATGTTATCCAATGGGAGGTGGATAACATGGCTAAGAGCATTTGCTCGATAATGCATGAATATCGCGGACTTTTCAGCGATATTCATGCATTGCGGCCGTTTTTTATCGCATTTGCGATAAACCTTGCTAATAGCAAGGTTTATCTGCGATAAAAATCGCCGATGTGCGGCGATAATTTTTGTCTCTAAACAAGTTAGAGACAAAAATTATCGCTAGTTGTTGGTAATATGCCCCTCAGTCTCTAGTAGACTGTAAAACTCAACTAGCTGAATTAAAAGCATTTATACTGGCACAGGTAAGCATGGATTGTGAATTCCCCTTGCTCAGAGAGTGTGTAATTCATTTTACTGTGTTCGATCATTCAATGAATACTTACAGAATTGGGTTCAAAATGGATTCAAAGGTGGCACAATCAAGCACAAATTGCTTTGGGAACAAGTAGTTCCGTTGAGAAATGGACTACAAAAGACTCACGTGATTCATACACTGGAGTCATCAATGTGATGGCATTCATGTTGAAGGGAATTTATTGGCTGATAAAGTCGCATTGGGGGTTGTTCGCATGGCTTCCGTAGCTCGTTAAAAAACGATAATAGACAGTGAGATATTATTGGCTGTCTATGCTTCAACCAAAGTCATTGGCGCAGAACTTACACAAAAATTTCCACTCAAGTACTCATATATAATTGATACGAACAACGTTCCTTTTTCTTGAACCCCTGAAGTGGGGGAAAGAGTAATTCCAAAAATGTAACATAGATTAGGGCTAATCCTAACAGCACCCGAGGGATAGGCTCTGCTCATGCAGGTGTTTCTGCAACTGTTTGTTTACTAAAACAATGTTATTGGTGGCATGGCATGAGGAAACAAACCAAGAACTATATCTTGGATTGTGATATCTGCCAGCAGATGAAAGTCTCCACAGTGAAACGTCCCCCACTGACACCCTTGTTAATTTCAGATAAACCATTAGCCTGTGTTAATCTGGATCACTTTGGTCCCTTGCAAAGAGACGGCCATTATAAATACATAATGGTTGCAGTGGATTCCTGCTCAAGGTTCCTATGGATGTGGCCTCAGCACTCAGCTGACACTCGTACTGTTATAAAAGATTTGCGACTATTTATCAGCACATACGTAATTGGCACACTACATTCAGACCATGGCCCTGCGTTTAGCTCTCGGGCTTACAAAGAGGCCATGGCCAGTCTGGGTGTAGCATTGCAGTACTCCTCTCCATACTATCCTGGGGGAAATTTGGTTGTGGAAAAACCAGGACATAAAGCATTCTATAACAGCTAGGGTATAAGACTCGGGAGATGGCTGGGTAAAACATGTTTATCGGGTCCAACGTTCCCTCAATAACTTGCCAAGAGCTTCTATGTGGGGGTCACTTCATATGAGGTCCATTTTGGAACAGGAATGTGGGTACCTGATCTTGAATGTGAAGGCACAGTGGCGGATAACAAACCCTTTGATATCAAAGATGGCTTGGCTTTTTTATAGGAACTGAATGAACTAAGAATGAAACAAAGAGAAGTACTCCTTAAGCCAAGCGCCAGTGGGGGAAAATCAGAAGTCCCCGCAAGGCCAGACTGGGTCCCAAAAGTTGGGGGTTCCATTCAAAGATAAAATTGTGGATAAAAAGGAATTTGGACCTTACTACAGAAAACCAGTACCTGTCTTAGCTGTCCAAGGGGCAGGAAAAGTAAGCTAGAGCGCTGTGAGGCTCCATCCGAGCCGAGTGGGGAAATATCCTTCATCCCCATCCTAAGCCACAACTACGAACATCCGACCTCACCACAGGAGACCCGATTCACTGCTGATGCCAGTGATTCCATCTGTGCACGACTAGCCTTGATTGCAGCAGATGCAGCGACCGCCGACACTGGGTGCAGGCTGCCGCGGTCCGCACCTGGTGTCAGTCGGCAGTCGGGAAAGGCAGCAGCTGTATGGGCCCAGACACTGGAGGATTGAACGGCGGCCTACCACGATTCACCATCGCTGATAACTGAACAACGCTTTGCGAGGTGAGAGACAGCACCTGGGGGCGAGAGATCACAAGCGCCACAGCAACGCGACTTGTACCCCACACAGGCCTTTTTGCAAAAACTCTGCACCATCGGGACAAGCCACGTACCGGAGTAGGAGGTCAATGGCTAAGCAGAGACGCGGGAGTCAGAGGGAAGTCAAAGATGAGTGAAGTCTGGGCTTTCTGAGTGCCGAGAGCACACCCTGCACACCATTAAAACGTATACATTGCAAACGTGATCTATTAACCACAACATCTGCCCGGCAATTACTGCTGCGAGGAAATACCACCATTTTAGGTTGACGAAAGCCCTATGGTCCGAGGTAGGAGCAACCATTCTTAAGCGCTAATTGCGATACTGTAATGCCTGCGAGCCCGCCACTTAACTGTTTCCTGCATCAGGCGCCCTAGCAAGAACAGCACGTAGCTACTGCACTCTGCCAGCAACGAGTTATGTCCATTTTACAGGCGGACGTTTTAGGTCATATGGACTGAGATATTGATCAGTGGTGCTCCCCACAAATGGGAACTTGAACCAACAATCCCCCTTTTGAAGAAGTGTGCCTCACGATTCATTACTTGATATCGATCTGCCCCCTTGCTGCTTAATTCGATCTCGGGCGTCCCTGCGGGGCCCTTGTTGCATTGGACTCTTCTCACTGTTACAAGTACAAGCTCTTGTACGAGCATTTCACAGACATTGTGTGCACACACTTAGTGGGATCCACAGTGGAGGTCTGATCGCTAAGTGCACTGGCTAGGGCTACGACCATTGCTTCCTTGCACTGCGCTGCTGGTACTTTCTGCCAAGGCTTTCAGGTGATGGGTTCCGCTTTAGGCTGCCTTGAGACACTGATCAGCGCCTGACCACTGACCGTGCCTCATGTGTTCTCACCCCGCACTCCGGGTCTGCCCGCCTGCCTACATCATGGGGCGCACTGACACCAAACAAACCAAAATTACTTTTGAAGCGCGAAAAAACACCCAGATCTAACTCGACGGACCATACAGACTCTGATACCACAGACACTCCAGAGGAGGACTGGAAAGAGCTCCTGTTTGGCATGAAGCAAAGCCTCACATCCACAGATGCTAAAATAGACACAATGTTAGGTGGATGGACTCTGCGGTTACTAAATTGGATCAACATGAGCAACGCCTTAAAGAAGCAGAAACCAGGGTGTCTGACCTGGAGGACGGCGCCACTGCAAGCAGGGGTCGGATATCACGGATGGATATGCTGCTCAAGATCATTGCTGACAAGAACGAAGACTTAAAGGCCCGCTCCAGGCGAAACAAAGTACGCATTTTTGGCCTAGCAGAATCAACCAATACAGGCCGTATGAAGGACTTCATTGAGAAGCTGTTTGCAAATCTGTTCAACAGGGACTCCTTCTCGTCGCATCTCATGGTGGAGAGGGCACATAGATCCCTGGCGGCTCCCCAACCCCGGGGGCACCACCACATCCCGTGATAGTCCGCTTTTTAAACTATCATGACAGAGATGCAGTCCTACGCCTGGCTCGTGAAAAGAATTGAGTTCACTTTGAGACTAATACACCAGTGTTTTTCCCAGGTTTTACTCAATCAGTACAGGACATCAGACGAAAATTTCCTGCTGTCAAGAAAAAGCTCTAGGCGCAGGAAATCCCCTACGCCATGATGTATTCGTCAAAAATGAAGATGACACATCATCCGAGACAGCACTACTTTTAGAACTTGCAGCAGGCGGAGGGCTACCTCAAACAAAACCATCGTACAGCATCCGGGGAAGCGGAAGCACGTGGGCGCTCCAGATCCCAATCTCCTCTATCGAACCCAGATTGAGGCGCATAATTTACTGCAGAATATTTGTGACTCTCACTGGCGATCTTACTGGCGAAGAACTGACCTACATTGGTGAAGTATTGACATAACTAATGGTTTGTAATATGTCCTGCTAGGCCACTTACCTCTGTCCCTCCACGGCTGCCCGTCTTCGCAGCGGAGTAGCAGGTGGGTGCAAGTATTGAGGAGAGTGGGTGGGTCGTGAGCCCCTAGTGATTTCCCTATGAGGGCGAACCCCCAAATTTCCACTAAGGAGGGAAAGTAATCGTTAAGTAATGGGATTTCTGTGGGTGCGGGGGATCAAATGCCCGGTAAGTTGGGGAAACGGGTGTGGGTGGAGGGGGGATTTTCTACTACTGAAGTGATGCAAACAACTGTTTCAAAGATGTCAAGAACTTTGTGACTTGTCGGAGGAATGAAGGTACTGATAGGTCGTAAGCCCATAAGTGTACTTTCCTCTTGGGGGTTCTGTGGTACACAAATATTACTGATAAAGTGTCTCAACCGTAGAGTTCTCATGAATTTGTAAAACAATTTTGTGGTATCCAATTCGTTGGTATGATATGTAGGTACAAAACACATGCCCTTTTGAAGAACTTTTTCTTGTATAGTAGTTAAAGGAATCTGTGAAATGTTAATGACTAGATTCTGTGGCTCCTGGTTGATTTGGCTGGTGGCAGCGAAGTGGCTTGTCCGTTGGGAACTCCTTAATCTATGGTTGGTACGGGCCCAACCTCTAAAAAAGACTCAGTTTCAATATTGGTGTCGGATGTATTCCTGGGTTCATTGGGAACCTTAGAAGTAAATGGTTGCTCAGATATCTTGGTACCTGAAGATGAAGGTTGTTATCTCAGTCTACCTCTAGGGAATTCTTTACGAGATGTATCCTCTGACGATGATGTGTCTGAACGAAAAATCAAAACAAGACTCACGGAACACCGTAGTAACATTCGTACAAAAAATTTGAAGTCCTGTGTTGCAGCCCATTTTGTTCAAAATGCTTACAATCCCAGCCAAATTCACTTCTTGATTTTAGAAGTTGTTGAGAAAACTACACACGAGGACAATAATAAACATTTGTTACAACGAGAATTATAGTGGATACACCATCTTCACGCTCTTCAGCCTAAAAGACTTAACGAAAGACTGGAATTTAGTTGTCACCTATGATATATCTGGGGATTAATTGATTATTTTAGTATGATCTCTCTGTCTGTTTTCATGTCAGCTGGTTTGTTCCATTATTTTCTGTTTTCTGTTTTCATCTATTCTTTTTTATCTAACTTCATCCACACCTAATTATTTACTTTTCTTTCCTTCCCTCTTTATTCACCCTACATTGCTTGGATTGTCATAATTGTATTCCCCCATGTTTTCTTGTCATCTTCTTGCTTTTCTTTTCGAACCATTTTCCATGGCTCCACACTCTTTTCAATCTTCTTATTCTGCTCTCTTATCCATAAAGTACTATTGCTACATGCTATTTCTTGTTGAATATTTTTTGCTGTCAACTTTATTCAAGTGCATTTTGTACACTACTACGGGGTTGTTCCCTAGTTTACTATCTCCTCGATGCGGGCCTCTTTCTATGTTCACACTCAGCTTCCTTTTCTTAAGGAGCATGTGCGCATGCTCGGCGTCTTCCGGGTCTGCTGTTGACACGGATCGGGTCTTGCCCTCTTGACGCGTCTTTTTTCTTCTGTGGCATGTAAGTGTTCGCGCCACCCACCAGGCACGTTTGGACTCTTTTGGCACAGTTTATCATATCTTTACTTTCAGTTTCCATCTGGGCTAAATGGTGTGTACGTTTCCATGTACACTACGTGCAACTCACATTTTCTATTTCGTTACGATTTTTTGTGCTGTTCCTTTGGGGTCTCCGTCACATTCTGCACTGTGTTAACTACACGTAACCTTTTGTGTTCCGTCTGTTTCACCTTTCGCTAACTTTCTTCACAGTTCCGTGGAGCCTTGATAGATTGACTCCAGTGCTGTGCAGAGCATGGGACTCACGTTTGAGCATACCCATCCCACTTGGGGTGATAAATGCAAAACAACAGTTGATGGACAGAATGCAGAACAATGTCATACATTCACATCCAGTACAGAGATCTGGGCCTAAATCCATGGTTTTTTTGCACTCCACACCACCCCAGTGCAGACATGGCCATATGCAAATCAGCATTGACCCTCTGCCTCATGGGAACAGTCGAGCCCAAACTGCCAAGCCATGTCTTTCCTAAAACGAAATCAAGCATCCTAGGACCGGTTTCTGGCTATCAGCCGTATTTAGCCAGGATAGCTTGACTACAGTGTTGTGGAGAGCATGGAACTCACGTCTGAGCATTCCTATTCCACTTGGGTTGACAAATGCAAAACAACTGTTGAAGGTCAGAATGCAGAACAATGTCATACATTCACCCCAGTACAGAGATCTGGGCCTAAATCCATCGGTTTTTTTTGCACTCCACACCCCAGTTAAGACATGGCCTTATGCAAATCAGCCTTGACCGTCTGCCTCATGGGAACAGTCTAGCCCAAACTGCCAAGCCATGTCTTTCCTGGACCGGAATCAAGCATCCTAGGACCGGTTTCTGGCTATCAGCCGTCTTCAGCCAGGATAGCTTGACTCCAGTGGTGTGGAGAGCATGGGACTCACGTCTGAGCATACCCATCCCCCTTGGGGTGACAAATGCAAAACAACAGTTGATGGACAGAATGCAGACTAATGTCATATATTCACCTGAGTACAGAGATCTGGGCCTAAATCCATCGTTTTTTTGCACTCCACACCACCCCAGTTCGAGACATGGCCATATGCAAATCAGCCTTGACCCTGTGCCTCATGGGAACAGTCCAGCCCGAACTGCCAAGCCATGTCTTTTCTGGACCGAATCAAGCATCCTAAGACTGGTTTCTGGCTATCAGCCGTCTTCATCCAGGATAGCTTGACTCCAGTGGTGTGGAGAGCATGGGACTCACGTCTGAGTATACCGATCCCACTTGGGGTGACAAATGCAAAACAACAGTTGATGGACCGAATGCAGAACAATGTCATACATTCACCCCAGTACAGAGATCTGGGCCTAAATCCATCGTTTATTTGCACTCCACACCACCCAAGTTCAGACATGGCCATATGCAAATCAGCCTTGACCCTCTGCCTCATGGGAACAGTCCAGCCCAAACTGCCAAGCCATGTCTTTCCTGGAACGGAATCAAGCATCCTAGAACCAGTTTCTGGCTCTCAGCCTTCTTTAGCCAGGATAGCGTGACTCCAGTGGAGTGGAGAGCACGGGACCGACGTGTGAGCATTCATATTCCACTTGGGTTGACAAATGCAAAACAACTGTTGAAGGACAGAATGCAGAACAATGTCATTTATTCACCCCAGTACAGAGATTAGGGCCTAAATCCATCGGTTTTTTTTGCACTCCACACCCCAGTTAAAACATGGCCTTATGCAAATCAGCCTTGACCGTCTGCCTCATGGGAACAGTCCAGCCCAAACTGCCAAGCCATGTCTTTCCTGGACTGGAATCAAGCATCCTAGGACCGGTTTCTGGCTATCAGCCGTCTTCAGCCAGGATAGCTTGACTCCAGTGGTGTGGAGAGCATGGGACTCACGTCTGAGCATACCCATCCCACTTGGGGTGACAAATGCAAAACAACAGTTGATGGACAGAATGCAGAACAATGTCATACATTCACTTCAGGACAGAGATCTGGTCCTAAATCCATTGTTTATTTGCACTCCACACCACCCCAGTTCAGACATGGCCATATGCAAATTAGCCTTGACCCTCTGCCTCATGGGAACAGTCCAGCCCAAACTGCCAAGCCATGTCTTTCCTGGACCGTAATCAAGCATCCTAGGACCGGTTTCTGGCTATCAGCCGTCTTCAGCCAGGATAGATTGACTCCAGTGGTGTGGAGTGCATGGGACTCACGTCTGAGCATACCTATCCCACTTGGGTTGACAAATGCAAAACAACTGTTGATGGGCAGAATGCAGAACAATGTCATACATTCACCCCAGTACAGAGATCTGGGCCTAAATACATCGTTTTTTTGCACGCCACACCACCCCAGTCCAGACATGGCCATATGCAAATCATCCTTGACCATGTGCCTCATGGGAACAGTCCAGCCCGAACTGCCAAGCCATGTCTTTCCTGGACCGGAATCAAGTATCCTTGGGCCGTTTTCTGGCTATCAGCCGTCTTCAGCAAGGATAGCTTGACTCCAGTGGTGTGTAGAGCATGGGACTCACGTCTGAGCATACCCATCCCACTTGGGGTGACAAATGCAAAACAACAGTTGATGGACAGAATGCAGAACAATGTCATACATTCACCCCAGTACAGAGATCTGGGCCTAAATACATCGTTTATTTGCACTCCACACCACCCCAGTTCAGACATGGCCATATGCAAATCAGCCTTGACCCTCTGCCTCATGGGAACTGTCCAGTTCGAACTGCCAAGCCATGTCTTTCCTGGACCGGAATCAAGCATCCTAGGACCGGTTTCTGGCTCTCAGCCTTCTTCAGCCAGGATAGTGTGACTCCAGTGGTGTGGAGAGCATGGGACTCACGTCTGAGCATTCCTATTCCACTTGGGTTGACAAATGCAAAACAACTGTTGAAGGTCAGAATGCAGAACAATGTCATACATTCACCCCAGTACAGAGTTCTGGGCCTAAATCCATCGGTTTTTTTTGCACTCCACACCACCCCAGCTAAGACATGGCCATATGCAAATCAGCCTTGACCCTCTGCCTCATGGGAACAGTCCAGCCCAAGCTGCCAAGCCATGTTTTTCCTGGACCGGAATCAAGCATCCTAGGACCGTTTTCTGGCTATCAGCCGTCTTCAGCAAGGATAGCTTGACTCCAGTGATGTGGAGAGCATGAGACTCACGTCTGCGCATACCCATCCCACTTGGGGTGACAAATGCAAAACAACAGTTGATGGACAGAATGCAGAACAATGTCATACATTCACCCCTGTACAGAGATCTGGGCCTAAATCCATTGTTTTTTTGACCTCCACACCCCCCAGTCCAGATATGGCCATATGCAAATCAGCCTTGACCATGTGCCTCATGGGAACAGTCCAGCCCGAACTGCCAAGCCATGTCTTTTCTGGACCGAAATCAAGCATCCTAAGACTGGTTTCTGGCTATCAGCCATCTTCATCCAGGATAGCTTGACTCCAGTGGTGTGGAAAGCATGGGACTCACGTCTGAGCATACCGATCCCACTTGGGGTGACAAATGCAAAACAACAGTTGATGGACCGAATGCAGAACAATGTCATACATTCACCCCAGTACAGAGATCTGGGCCTAAATCCATCGTTTATTTGCACTCCACACCACCCCAGTTCAGACATGGCCATATGCAAATCAGCCTTGACCCTCTGCCTCATGGGAACAGTCCAGCCCAAACTGCCAAGCCATGTCTTTCCTGGAACGGAATCAAGCATCCTAGGACCGGTTTCTGGCTCTCAGCCTTCTTCAGCCAGGATAGCGTGACTCCAGTGGAGTGGAGAGCACGGGACCCACGTGTGAGCATTCATATTCCACTTGGGTTGACAAATGCAAAACAACTGTTGAAGGACAGAATGCAGAACAATGTCATACATTCACCCCAGTTCAGAGATCTGGGCATAAATCCATCGTTTTTTTTTGCACTCCACACCCCAGTTAAGACATGTCCTTATGCAAATCAGCCTTGACCGTCTGCCTCATGGGAACAGTCCAGCCCAAACTGCCAAGCCCTGTCTTTCCTGGACTGGAATCAAGCATCCTAGGACCGGTTTCTGACTATCAGCCGTCTTCAGCCAGGATAGCTTGACCCCAGTGGTGTGGAGAGCATGGGACTCACGTCTGAGCATACCCATCCCACTTGGGGTGACAAATGCAAAACAACAGTTGATGGACAGAATGCAGAACAATGTCATACATTCACTTCAGGACAGAGATCTGGTCCTAAATCCATTGTTTATTTGCACTCCACACCACCCCAGTTCAGACATGGCCATATGCAAATCAGCCTTGACCCTCTGCCTCATGGGAACAGTCCAGCCCGAACTGCCAATCCATGTCTTTCCTGAACAGGAATCAAGCATCCTAGGACCGGTTTCTGGCTATCAGCCGTCTTCAGCCAGGATAGCTTGACTCCAGTGGTGTGGAGAGCATGGGACTCACATCTGAGTCTACCCATCCCACTTGGGGTGACAAATGCAAAACAACAGTTGATGGACAGAATGCAGAACAATGTCATACATTCACCAAAGTACAGAGATCTGGGCCTAAATACATTGTTTATTTGCACTCCACACCACCCCAGTTCAGACATGGCCATATGCAAATCAGCCTTGACCCTCTGCCTCATTGGAACAGTCCAGCCCGAACTGCCAAGCCATGTCTTTCCTTGACCGGAATCAAGCATCCTAGGACCGGTTTCTGGCTCTCAGCCTTCTTCAGCCAGGATAGCGTGACTCCAATGGAGTGGAGAGCATGGGACTCACGTCTGAGCATTCCTATTCCACTTGGGTTGACAAATGCAAAACAACTGTTGAAGGTCACAATTTAGAACAATGTCATACATTCACCCCAGTACAGAGATCTGGGCCTAAATACATTGTTTATTTGCACTACACACCACCCCAGTTCAGACATGGCCATATGCAAATCAGCCTTGACCCTGTGCCTCATGGGAACAGTCCAGCCCGAACTGCCAAGCCATGTCTTCTCTGGACAGGAATCAAGCATCCTAGGACGGGTTTCTGGCTATCAGCCGTCTTCAGCAAGGATAGCTTGACTCTAGTGGTGTGGAGAGCATGGGACTCACGTATGAGCATACCCATCCCACTTGGGGTGACAAATGCAAAACAACAGTTGATGGACAGAATACAGAACAATGTCATACATTCACCCCAGTACAGAGATTTGGGCCTAAATCCATTGTTGTTTTGCCCTCCACACCACCCCAGTTCAGACATGGCCATATGCAAATCAGCCTTGACCATGTGCCTCATGGGAACAGTCCAGCCCGAACTGCCAAGCCATGTCTTTTCTGGACCGAAATCAAGCATCCTAAGACTGGTTTCTGGCTATCAGCCGTCTTCATCCAGGATAGCTTGACTCCAGTGGTGTGGAGAGCATGGGACTCACGTCTGAGCATACCGATCCCACTTGGGGTGACAAATGCAAAACAACAGTTGATGGACCGAATGCAGAACAATGTCATACATTCACCCCAGTACAGAGATCTGGGCCTAAATCCATCGTTTATTTGTACTCCACACCACCCCAGTTCAGACATGGCCATATGCAAATCAGCCTTGACCCTCTGCCTCAAGGGAACAGTCCAGCCCAAACTGCCAAGCCATGTCTTTCCTGGAACGGAATCAAGCATCCTAGGACCGGTTTCTGGCTCTCAGCCTTCTTCAGCCAGGATAGCGTGACTCCAGTAGAGTGGAGAGCACGGGACCCACGTGTGAGCATTCATATTGCACTTGGGTTGACAAATGCAAAACAACTGTTGAAGGACAGAATGCAGAACAATGTCATACATTCACCCCAGTACAGAGATCTGGGCCTAAATCCATCGGGTTTTTTTGCACTCCACACCCCAGTTAAGACATGGCCTTATGCAAATCAGCCTTGACCGTCTGCCTCATGGGAACAGTCCAGCCCAAACTGCCAAGCCATGTCTTTCCTGGACTGGAATCAAGCATCCTAGGACCGGTTTCTGACTATCAGCCGTCTTCAGCCGGGATAGCTTGACCCCAGTGGTGTGGAGAGCATGGGACTCACGTCTGAGCATACCCATCCCACTTGGGGTGACAAATGCAAAACAACAGTTGATGGACAGAATGCAGAACAATGTCATACATTCACTTCAGGACAGAGATCTGGTCCTAAATCCATTGTTTATTTGCAGCTCACGTCAACTCGGTTCTGTCTGAGCATCTGGCTCGTAACCAGATTTTGGATCCCAGTCAGAACGGCTTCCGGTCAGGACACAGTACCGAGACGGCACTACTCTACATCTTGGAACATCTTCGCCAGGTACTTGACTCTGGTCATACTGCAGCGCTTATATTATTAGATCTAAGCGCTGCCTTCGATACTGTGTCCCACCAAATACTTATCCAACGCCTACAGGAGGCGGGAGTGACGGATGTCGCTCTCCAATGGTTTCGGTCCTTTCTGGCTGACCGTACATTTAAAGTGGCTATACCACCTGGACAATCCGCCACCTATCCCCTGAAGATGGGAGTACCACAGGGATCTTTGTTGAGCCCTACGATGTTCAACCTCTATGTGAAACCGTTGGCTGGTGTCGTCAAACAGTGGGGTCTTACGATGGCCTCATATGCGGACGACACACAGCTAGCGGTGACACTTAGTGGAGATCCCGAGGTGGCGGCTCCGAGATTCCGTGCGGGTCTCTTGGCAGTAGCTAGCTGGCTTTGCACCAACTGCCTCCAGTTGAATGCCACCAAAACGGAGGTGTTGGTCCTAGGGAAGCACGCTGAGCTATGGGGTAACCAGTGGTGGCCGTCAGAGCTTGGTGTTACTCCTATTCCAGTGGCCGGAGTGAGAAATCTAGGAGTCTGGGTGGACTCTGCGCTCACCTTCAGGGACCACACCAAGAAGGTGGCTGCCACGTGCTATGGAATATTGCGTGGTATTAGGCCAGTCTTAAAGTACTTCGATCCCCCTACCAGACAGCTTGTAGTTCAGGCCTCAATACTATCTCGGCTGGACTACGGCAGTTCACTGTTGTTAGGGGTGAATCAAGCGGAGGCCTCTAGGCTCCAAAGAGTACAAAATGCCGCGGCACGAGCCATTGTGGGCCTTCCCAGACACTGTTCAGTGTCTGGTACCATCACGGCCTTACATTGGCTCCCGGTCAGACAGCGAATCATGTTCAAGGTGCTGTGTCTGGCCTTCAAAATCCTGAAATCTTCTTCGCCACCGGAACTTGCCAATCTACTCACGCCCTATGTGCCGTCGAGATCCTTAAGATCTGAGGGGCTTCATCTGGCTGTCTGTCCACGCTTTAAGTTGAGCAGGATGGGTGGCCGTTCTTTTAGGGTGCTAGCGGCAGGCCTATGGAACTCGCTCCCAGTACACATCCGAGCTCTTGAGGATGTGTTCGCCTTCAGGCAGGCGATTAAAACTTTCCTGTTTCCAGTGTCTAGCTAATTCTTTTCTTTATTGTGTGTTATGTTACAGCATCTGTCAAAGCGCCAGGACGCCCCTTTGCTGGGGCAGCTGCGCGCTATAGAAATATAAATAACATAACATAACATAACATAACACTCCACACCACCCCAGTTCAGACATGGCCATATGCAAATCAGCCTTGACCCTCTGCCTCATGGGAACAGTCCAGCCCGAGCTGCCAAGCCATGTCTTTCCTGAACCGGAATCAAGCATCCTAGGACCGGTTTCTGGCTATCAGCCGTCTTCAGCCAGGATAGCTTGACTCCAGTGGTGTGGAGAGCATGGGACTCACGTCTGAGCATACCCATCCGACTTGGGGTGACAAATGCAAAGCAACAGTTGATGGACAGAATGCAGAACAATGTCATACATTCACCCCAGTACAGAGATCTGGGCCTAAATACATTGTTTATTTGCACTCCACACCACCCCAGTTCAGACATGGCCATATGCAAATCAGCGTTGACCCTCTGCCTCATGGGAACAGTCCAGCCCGAACTGCCAAGCCATGTCTTTCCTTGACCGGAATCAAGCATCCTAGGACCGGTTTCTGGCTCTCAGCCTTCTTCAGCCAGGATAGCGTGACTCCAATGGTGTGGAGAGCATGGGACTCACGTCTGAGCATTCCTATTCCACTTGGGTTGACAAATGCAAAACAACTGTTGAAGGTCAGATAGAACAATGTCATACATTCACCCCAGTACAGAGATCTGGGCCTAAATACATTGTTTATTTGCACTCCAAACCACCCCAGTTCAGATATGGCCATATGCAAATCAGCCTTGACCCTCTGCCTCATGGGAACAGTCCAGCCCGAACTGCCAAGCCATGTCTTTCCTGAACCGGAATCAAGCATCCTAGGACCGGTTTCTGGCTATCAGCCATCTTCAGCCAGGATAGATTGACTACAGTGGTGTGGAGAGCATGGGACCCACGTCTGAGCATACCCATCCCACTTGGGGTGACAAATGCAAAACAACAGTTGATGGACAGAATGCAGAATAATGTCATATATTCACCTGAGTACAGAGATCTGGGCCTAAATCCATCGTTTATTTGCACTCCACACCACCCCATTTCGAGACATGGCCATATGCAAATCAGCCTTGACCCTGTGCCTCATGGAAACAGTCCAGCCCGAACTGCCAAGCCATGTCTTTTCTGGACCGAAATCAAGCATCCTAAGACTGGTTTCTGGCTATCAGCCGTCTTCATCCAGGATAGCTTGACTCCAGTGGTGTGGAAAGCATGGGACTCACGTCTGAGCATACCGATCCCACTTGGGGTGACAAATGCAAAACAACAGTTGATGGACCGAATGCAGAACAATGTCATACATTCACCCCAGTACAGAGATCTGGGCCTAAATCCATCGTTTATTTGCACTCCACACCACCCCAGTTCAGACATGGCCATATGCAAATCAGCCTTGACCCTCTGCCTCATGGGAACAGTCCAGCCCAAACTGCCAAGCCATGTCTTTCCTGGAACGGAATCAAGCATCCTAGGACCGGTTTCTGGCTCTCAGCCTTCTTCAGCCAGGATAGCGTGACTCCAGTGGAGTGGAGAGCACGGGACCCACGTGTGAGCATTCATATTCCACTTGGGTTGACAAATGCAAAACAACTGTTGAAGGACAGAATGCAGAACAATGTCATACATTCACCCCAGTACAGAGATCTGGGCCTAAATCCATCGTTTTTTTTTGCACTCCACACCCCAGTTAAGACATGAAATATGCAAATCAGCCTTGACCGTCTGCCTCATGGGAACAGTCCAGCCCAAACTGCCAAGCCATGTCTTTCCTGGACTGGAATCAAGCATCCTAGGACCGGTTTCTGACTATCAGCCGTCTTCAGCCAGGATAGCTTGACCCCAGTGGTGTGGAGAGCATGGGACTCACGTCTGAGCATACCCATCCCACTTGGGGTGTAAAAAATGCAAAACAACAGTTGATGGACAGAATGCAGAACAATGTCATACATTCACCCCAGTACAGAGTTCTGGGCCTAAATACATTGTTTATTTGCACTCCACACCACCCCAGTTCAGACATGGCCATATGCAAATCAGCCTTGACCCTGTGCCTCATGGGAACAGTCCAGCCCGAACTGCCAAGCCATGTCTTTCCTGGACTGGAATCAAGCATCCTAGGACCGGTTTCAGGCTATCAGCCGTCTTCAGCCAGGATAGCTTGACTCCAGTGGTGTGGAGAGCATGGGACTCACGTCTGAGCATACTCATCCCACTTGGGTTGACAAATGCAAAACAACAGTTGATGGACAGAATGCAGAACAATGTCATACATTCACCTAAGTACAGAGATCCGGGCCTAAATCCATCATTTTTTTGCACTCCTCAAAACCCCAGTGCAGACATGGCCATATGCAAATCAGTCTTGACCCTGTGCCTCATGGGAACAGTCCAGCCCGAACTGCCAAGCCATGTCTTTCCTGGACCGGAATCAAGTATCCTTGGGCCGTTTTCTGGCTATCAGCCGTCTTCAGCAAGGATAGCTTGACTCCAGTGGTGTGTAGAGCATGGGACTCACGTCTGAGCATACCCATCCCACTTGGGGTGACAAATGCAAAACAACAGTTGATGGACAGAATGCAGAACAATGTCATACATTCACCCCAGTACAGAGATCTGGGCCTAAATCCATCGGTTTTTTTTGCACTCCACACCCCAGTTAAGACATGGCCTTATGCAAATCAGCCTTGACCGTCTGTCTCATGGGAACAGTCCAGCCCAAACTGCCAAGCCATGTCTTTCCTGGACTGGAATCAAGCATCCTAGGACCGGTTTCTGACTATCAGCCGTCTTCAGCCAGGATAGCTTGACCCCAGTGGTGTGGAGAGCATGGGACTCACGTCTGAGCATACCCATCCCACTTGGGGTGACAAATGCAAAACAACAGTTGATGGACAGAATGCAGAACAATGTCATACATTCACCCCAGTACAGAGTTCTGGGCCTAAATACATTGTTTATTTGCACTCCACACCACCCCAGTTCAGACATGGCCATATGCAAATCAGCCTTGACCCTGTGCCTCATGGGAACAGTCCAGCCCGAACTGCCAAGCCATGTCTTTCCTGGACTAGAATCAAGCATCCTAGGACCGGTTTCAGGCTATCAGCCGTCTTCAGCCAGGATAGCTTGACTCCAGTGGTGTGAAGAGCATGGGACTCACGTCTGAGCATACCCATCCCACTTGGGTTGACAAATGCAAAACAACAGTTGATGGACAGAATGCAGAACAATGTCATACATTCACCTAAGTACAGAGATCCGGGCCTAAATCCATCATTTTTTGCACTCCTCAAAACCCCAGTGCAGACATGGCCATATGCAAATCAGTCTTGACCCTGTGCCTCATGGGAACAGTCCAGCCCAAGCTGCCAAGCCATGTCTTTCCTGGACCGGAATCAAGCATCCTAGGACCGGTTTCTGGCTATCAGCCATCTTCAGCCAGGATAGATTGACTACAGTGGTGTGGAGAGCATGGGACCCACGTCTGAGCATAACCATCCCACTTGGGGTGACAAATGCAAAACAACAGTTGATGGACAGAATGCAGAATAATGTCATATATTCACCTGAGTACAGAGATCTGGGCCTAAATCCATCGTTTATTTGCACTCCACACCACCCCATTTCGAGAATTGGCCATATGCAAATCAGCCTTGACCCTGTGCCTCATGGGAACAGTCCAGCCCGAACTGCCAAGCCATGTCTTTTCTGGACAGGAATCAAGCATCCTAGGACGGGTTTCTGGCTATCAGCCGTCTTCAGCAAGGATAGCTTGACTCTAGTGGTGTGGAGAGCATGGGACTCACGTATGAGCATACCCATCCCACTTGGGGTGACAAATGCAAAACAACAGTTGATGGACAGAATACAGAACAATGTCATACATTCACCCCAGTACAGAGATTTGGGCCTAAATCCATTGTTGTTTTGCCCTCCACACCACCCCAGTTCAGACATGGCCATATGCAAATCAGCCTTGACCCTGTGCCTCATGGGAACAGTCCAGCCCGAACTGCCAAGCCATGTCTTTTCTGGACAGAAATCAAGCATCCTAAGACTGGTTTCTGGCTATCAGCCGTCTTCATCCAGGATAGCTAGACTCCAGTGGTGTGGAGAGCATGGGACTCACGTCTGAGCATACCGATCCCACTTGGGGTGACAAATGCAAAACAACAGTTGATGGACCGAATGCAAAACAATGTCATACATTCACCCCAGTACAGAGATCTGGGCCTAAATCCATCGTTTATTTGTACTCCACACCACCCCAGTTCAGACATGGCCATATGCAAATCAGCCTTGACCCTCTGCCTCATGGGAACAGTCCAGCCCAAACTGCCAAGCCATGTCTTTCCTGGAACGGAATCAAGCATCCTAGGACCGGTTTCTGGCTCTCAGCCTTCTTCAGCCAGGATAGCGTGACTCCAGTGGAGTGGAGAGCACGGGACCCACGTGTGAGCATTCATATTCCACTTGGGTTGACAAATGCAAAACAACTGTTGAAGGACAGAATGCAGAACAATGTCATACATTCACCCCAGTACAGAGATCTGGGCCTAAATCCATCGTTTTTTTTTGCACTCCACACCCCAGTTAAGACATGGCCTTATGCAAATCAGCCTTGACCGTCTGCCTCATGGGAACAGTCCAGCCCAAACTGCCAAGCCATGTCTTTCCTGGACTGGAATCAAGCATCCTAGGACCGGTTTCTGACTATCAGCCGTCTTCAGCCAGGATAGCTTGACCCCAGTGGTGTGGAGAGCATGGGACTCACGTCTGAGCATTCCCATCCCACTTGGGGTGACAAATGCAAAACAACAGTTGATGGACAGAATGCAGAACAATGTCATACATTCACTTCAGGACAGAGATCTGGTCCTAAATCCATTGTTTATTTGCACTCCACACCACCCCAGTTCAGACATGGCCATATGCAAATCAGCCTTGACCCTCTGCCTCATGGGAACAGTCCAGCCCGAACTGCCAAGCCATGTCTTTCCTGAACCGGAATCAAGCATCCTAGGACCGGTTTCTGGCTATCAGCCGTCTTCAGCCAGGATAGCTTGACTCCAGTGGTGTGGAGAGCATGGGACTCACGTCTGAGCATACCCATCCCACTTGGGGTGACAAATGCAAAACAACAGTTGATGGACAGAATTCAGAACAATGTCATACATTCACCCCAGTACAGAGATCTGGGCCTAAATACATTGTTTATTTGCACTCCACACCACCCCAGTTCAGACATGGCCATATGCAAATCAGCCTTGACCCTCTGCCTCATGGGAACAGTCCAGCCTGAACTGCCAAGCCATGTCTTTCCTGAACCAGAATCAAGCATCCTAGGACCGGTTTCTGGCTATCAGCCATCTTCAGCCAGGATAGATTGACTACAGTGGTGTGGAGAGCATGGGACCCACGTCTGAGCATACCCATCCCACTTGGGGTGACAAATGCAAAACAACAGTTGATGGACAGAATGCAGAATAATGTCATATATTCACCTGAGTACAGAGATCTGGGCCTAAATCCATCGTTTATTTGCACTCCACACCACCCCATTTCGAGACATGGCCATATGCAAATCAGCCTTGACCCTGTGCCTCATGGGAACAGTCCAGCCCGAACTGCCAAGCCATGTCTTTTCTGGACAGGAATCAAGCATCCTAGGACGGGTTTCTGGCTATCAGCCGTCTTCAGCAAGGATAGCTTGACTCTAGTGGTGTGGAGAGCATGAGACTCACGTCTGCGCATACCCATCCCACTTGGGGTGAGAAATGCAAAACAACAGTTGACGGACAGAATGCGGAACAATGTTATACATTCACCCCAGTACAGAGATCTGGGCCTAAATCCATCGTTTTTTTGCACTCCACACAACCCCAGTCCAAACATCGCCATATGCAAATCAGCCTTGACCATGTGCCTCATGAGAACAGTCTAGCCCGAACAGCCAAGCCATGTCTTTCCTGGACCGGAATCAAGCATCCTAGGACGGGTTTCTGGCTATCAGCCGTCTTCAGCAAGGATAGCTTGACTCCAGTGGTGTGGAGAGCATGGGACTCACGTCTGAGCATACCCATCCTACTTTGGGTGACAAATGCAAAACAACAGTTGATGGACAGAATGCAGAACAATGTCATACATTCACCCCAGGACAGAGATCTGGGCCTAAATCCATCGTTTATTTGCATACCACACCACCCCAGTTCAGACATGGCCATATGCAAATCATTTTTGACCCTCTGCCTCATGGGAACAGTCCAGCCTAAACTGCCAAGCCATGTCTTTCCTGGACCGGAATCAAGCATCCTAGGACCGGTTTCTGGCTATCAGCCGTCTTCAGCCAGGATAGATTGAATCCAGTGGTGTGGAGAGCATGGCACTCACGTCTGAGCATACCTGTCCCACTTGGGTTGACAAATGCAAAACATCTGTTGATGGAGAGAATGCAGAACAATGTCATACATTCACCCCAGTACAGAGATCTGGGCCATAATCCATTGTTTTTTTGCACGCCACACCACCCCTGTCCAGACATGGCCATATGCAAATCAGCCTTGACCCTCTGCCTCATGGGAACAGTCCAGCCCAAACTGCCAAGCCATGTCTTTCCTGGAACGGAATCAAGCATCCTAGGACCGGTTTCTGGCTCTCAGCCTTCTTCAGCCAGGATAGCGTGACTCCAGTGGAGTGGAGAGCACGGGACCCACGTGTGAGCATTCATATCCCACTTGGGGTGACAACTGTTGAAGGACAGAATGCAGAACAATGTCATACATTCACCCCAGTACAGAGATCTGGGCCTAAATCCATCGTTTTTTTTTGCACTCCACACCCCAGTTAAGACATGGCCTTATGCAAATCAGCCTTGACCGTCTGCCTCATGGGAACAGTCCAGCCCGAACTGCCAAGCCATGTCTTTCCTGAACCGGAATCAAGCATCCTAGGACCGGTTTCTGTCTGAGCATACCCATCCAGCATACCCATCCCACTTGGGGTGACAAATGCAAAACAACAGTTGATGGACAGAATGCAGAACAATGTCATACATTCACTTCAGGACAGAGATCTGGTCCTAAATCCATTGTTTATTTGCACTCCACACCACCCCAGTTCAGACATGGCCATATGCAAATCAGCCTTGACCCTCTGCCTCATGGGAACAGTCCAGCCCGAACTGCCAAGCCATGTCTTTCCTGAACCGGAATCAAGCTTCCTAGGACGGGTTTCTGGCTATCAGCCGTCTTCAGCCAGGATAGCTTGACCCCAGTGGTGTGGAGAGCATGGGACTCACGTCTGAGCATACCCATCCCACTTGGGGTGACAAATGCAAAACAACAGTTGATGGACAGAATGCAGAACAATGTCATACATTCACTTAAGGACAGAGATCTGGTCCTAAATCCATTGTTTATTTGCACTCCACACCACCCCAGTTCAGACATGGCCATATGCAAATCAGCCTTGACCCTCTGCCTCATGGGAACAGTCCAGCCTGAACTGCCAAGCCATGTCTTTCCTGAACCGGAATCAAGCTTCCTAGGACCGATTTCTGGCTATCAGCCGTCTTCAGCCAGGATAGCTTGACTCCAGTGGTGTGGAGAGCATGGGACTCACGTCTGAGCATACCCATCCCACTTGGGGTGACAAATGCAAAACAACAGTTGATGGACAGAATGCAGAACAATGTCATACATTCACCCCAGTACAGAGATCTGGGCCTAAATACATTGTTTATTTGCACTCCACACCACCCCAGTTCAGACATGGCCATATTCAAATCAGCCTTGACCCTCTGCCTCATGGGAACAGTCCAGCCCGAACTGCCAAGCCATGTCTTTCCTTGACCGGAATCAAGCATCCTAGGACCGGTTTCTGGCTCTCAGCCTTCTTCAGCCAGGATAGCTTGACTCCAGTGGTGTGGAGAGCATGGGACTCACGTCTGAGCATACCCATCCTACTTTGGGTGACAAATGCAAAACAACAGTTGATGGACAGAATGCAGAACAATGTCATACATTCACCCCAGGACAGAGATCTGGGCCTAAATCCATCGTTTATTTGCATACCACACCACCCCAGTTCAGACATGGCCATATGCAAATCATTTTTGACCCTCTGCCTCATGGGAACAGTCCAGCCTAAACTGCCAAGCCATGTCTTTCCTGGACCGGAATCAAGCATCCTAGGACCGGTTTCTGGCTATCAGCCGTCTTCAGCCAGGATAGATTGAATCCAGTGGTGTGGAGAGCATGGCACTCACGTCTGAGCATACCTGTCCCACTTGGGTTGACAAATGCAAAACATCTGTTGATGGAGAGAATGCAGAACAATGTCATACATTCACCCCAGTACAGAGATCTGGGCCATAATCCATTGTTTTTTTGCACGCCACACCACCCCTGTCCAGACATGGCCATATGCAAATCAGCCTTGACCCTCTGCCTCATGGGAACAGTCCAGCCCAAACTGCCAAGCCATGTCTTTCCTGGAACGGAATCAAGCATCCTAGGACCGGTTTCTGGCTCTCAGCCTTCTTCAGCCAGGATAGCGTGACTCCAGTGGAGTGGAGAGCACGGGACCCACGTGTGAGCATTCATATCCCACTTGGGGTGACAACTGTTGAAGGACAGAATGCAGAACAATGTCATACATTCACCCCAGTACAGAGATCTGGGCCTAAATCCATCGTTTTTTTTTGCACTCCACACCCCAGTTAAGACATGGCCTTATGCAAATCAGCCTTGACCGTCTGCCTCATGGGAACAGTCCAGCCCGAACTGCCAAGCCATGTCTTTCCTGAACCGGAATCAAGCATCCTAGGACCGGTTTCTGTCTGAGCATACCCATCCAGCATACCCATCCCACTTGGGGTGACAAATGCAAAACAACAGTTGATGGACAGAATGCAGAACAATGTCATACATTCACTTCAGGACAGAGATCTGGTCCTAAATCCATTGTTTATTTGCACTCCACACCACCCCAGTTCAGACATGGCCATATGCAAATCAGCCTTGACCCTCTGCCTCATGGGAACAGTCCAGCCCGAACTGCCAAGCCATGTCTTTCCTGAACCGGAATCAAGCTTCCTAGGACGGGTTTCTGGCTATCAGCCGTCTTCAGCCAGGATAGCTTGACCCCAGTGGTGTGGAGAGCATGGGACTCACGTCTGAGCATACCCATCCCACTTGGGGTGACAAATGCAAAACAACAGTTGATGGACAGAATGCAGAACAATGTCATACATTCACTTAAGGACAGAGATCTGGTCCTAAATCCATTGTTTATTTGCACTCCACACCACCCCAGTTCAGACATGGCCATATGCAAATCAGCCTTGACCCTCTGCCTCATGGGAACAGTCCAGCCTGAACTGCCAAGCCATGTCTTTCCTGAACCGGAATCAAGCTTCCTAGGACCGATTTCTGGCTATCAGCCGTCTTCAGCCAGGATAGCTTGACTCCAGTGGTGTGGAGAGCATGGGACTCACGTCTGAGCATACCCATCCCACTTGGGGTGACAAATGCAAAACAACAGTTGATGGACAGAATGCAGAACAATGTCATACATTCACCCCAGTACAGAGATCTGGGCCTAAATACATTGTTTATTTGCACTCCACACCACCCCAGTTCAGACATGGCCATATTCAAATCAGCCTTGACCCTCTGCCTCATGGGAACAGTCCAGCCCGAACTGCCAAGCCATGTCTTTCCTTGACCGGAATCAAGCATCCTAGGACCGGTTTCTGGCTCTCAGCCTTCTTCAGCCAGGATAGCGTGACTCCAATGGTGTGGAGAGCATGGGACTCACGTCTGAGCATTCCTATTCCACTTGGGTAAGTGGGTAATAATGTCATATATTCACCGGAGTACAGAGATCTGGGCCTAAATCCATCGTTTATTTGCACTCCACACCACCCCAGTTCGAGACATGGCCATATGCAAATCAGCCTTGACCCTGTGCCTCATGGGAACAGTCCAGCCCGAACTGCCAAGCCATGTCTTTTCTGGACCGGAATAAAGCATCCTAGGACGGGTTTCTGGCTATCAGCCGTCTTCAGCAAGGATAGCTTGACTCTAGTGGTGTGGAGAGCATGGGACTCACGTATGAGCATACCCATCCCACTTGGGGTGACAAATGCAAAACAACAGTTGATGGACAGAATACAGAACAATGTCATACATTCACCCCAGTACAGAGATTTGGGCCTAAATCCATTGTTGTTTTGCCCTCCACACCACCCCAGTTCAGACAAGGCCATATGCAAATCAGCCTTGACCCTGTGCCTCATGGGAACAGTCCAGCCCGAACTGCCAAGCCATGTCTTTCCTGGACCGGAATCAAGTATCCTAGGACCGGTTTCTGGCTATCAGCCGCCTTCATAGCTTGACTCCAGTGGTGTGGAGAGCATGAGACTCACGTCTGCGCATACCCATCCCACTTGGGGTGAGAAATGCAAAACAACAGGTGACGGACAGAATGCGGAACAATGTTATACATTCACCCCAGTACGGAGATCTGGGCCTAAATCCATCGTTTTTTTGCACTCCACACCACTCCAGTCCAAACATGGCCATATGCAAATCAGCCTTGACCATGTGCCTCATGAAAACAGTCTAGCCCGAACTGCCAAGCCATGTCTTTCCTGGACCGGAATCAAGCATCCTAGGACGGGTTTCTGGCTATCAGCTGTCTTCAGCAAGGATAGCTTGACTCCAGTGGTGTGGAGAGCATGGGACTCACGTCTGAGCATACCCATCCTACTTGGGATGACAAATGCAAAACAACAGTTGATGGACAGAATGCAGAACAATGTCATACATTCACCCCAGGACAGAGATCTGGGCCTAAATAGATTGTTTATTTGCACTCCACACCACCCCAGTTCAGACATGGCCATATGCAAATCAGCCTTGACCCTCTGCCTCATGGGAACAGTCCAGCCCGAACTGCCAAGCCATGTCTTTCCTTGACCGGAATCAAGCATCCTAGGACCGGTTTCTGGCTCTCAGCCTTCTTCAGCCAGGATAGCGTGACTCCAATGGTGTGGAGAGCATGGGACTCACGTCTGAGCATTCCTATTCCACTTGGGTTGACAAATGCAAAACAACTGTTGAAGGTCAGAATTTAGAACAATGTCATACATTCACCCCAGTACAGAGATCTGGGCCTAAATACATTGTTTATTTGCACTCCACACCACCCCAGTTCAGACATGGCCATATGCAAATCAGCCTTGACCCTCTGCCTCATGGGAACAGTCCAGCCCGAACTGCCAAGCCATGTCTTTCCTTGACCGGAATCAAGCATCCTAGGACCGGTTTCTGGCTCTCAGCCTTCTTCAGCCAGGATAGCGTGACTCCAATGGTGTGGAGAGCATGGGACTCACGTCTGAGCATTCCTATTCCACTTGGGTTGACAAATGCAAAACAACTGTTGAAGGTCAGAATTTAGAACAATGTCATACATTCACCCCAGTACAGAGATCTGGGCCTAAATACATTGTTTATTTGCACTCCACACCACCCCAGTTCAGACATGGCCATATGCAAATCAGCCTTGACCCTCTGCCTCATGGGAACAGTCCAGCCCGAACTGCCAAGCCATGTCTTTCCTGAACCGGAATCAAGCATCCTAGGACCGGTTTCTGGCTATCAGCCATCTTCAGCCAGGATAGATTGACTACAGTGGTGTGGAGAGCATGGGACCCACGTCTGAGCATACCCATCCCACTTTGGGTGACAAATGCAAAACAACAGTTGATGGACAGAATGCAGAATAATGTCATATATTCACCTGAGTACAGAGATCTGGGCCTAAATCCATCGTTTATTTGCACTCCACACCACCCCATTTCGAGACATGGCCATATGCAAATCAGCCTTGACCCTGTGCCTCATGGGAACAGTCCAGCCCGAACTGCCAAGCCATGTCTTTTCTGGACAGGAATCAAGCATCCTAGGACGGGTTTCTGGCTATCAGCCGTCTTCAGCAAGGATAGCTTGACTCTAGTGGTGTGGAGAGCATGGGACTCACGTATGAGCATACCCATCCCACTTGGGGTGACAAATGCAAAACAACAATTGATGGACAGAATACAGAACAATGTCATACATTCACCCCAGTACAGAGATCTGGGCCTAAATCCATCGTTTTTTTGCACTCCACACAACCCCAGTCCAAACATCGCCATATGCAAATCAGCCTTGACCATGTGCCTCATGAGAACAGTCTAGCCCGAACAGCCAAGCCATGTCTTTCCTGGACCGGAATCAAGCATCCTAGGACGGGTTTCTGGCTATCAGCCGTCTTCAGCAAGGATAGCTTGACTCCAGTGGTGTGGAGAGCATGGGACTCACGTCTGAGCATACCCATCCTACTTTGGGTGACAAATGCAAAACAACAGTTGATGGACAGAATGCAGAACAATGTCATACATTCACCCCAGGACAGAGATCTGGGCCTAAATCCATCGTTTATTTGCACTCCACACCACCCCAGTTCAGACATGGCCATATGCAAATCATTTTTGACCCTCTGCCTCATGGGAACAGTCCAGCCCAAACTGCCAAGCCATGTCTTTCCTGGACCGGAATCAAGCATCCTAGGACCGGTTTCTGGCTATCAGCCGTCTTCAGCCAGGATAGATTGACTCCAGTGGTGTGGAGAGCATGGCACTCACGTCTGAGCATACCTGTCCCACTTGGGTTGACAAATGCAAAACATCTATTGATGGAGAGAATGCAGAACAATGTCATACATTCACCCCAGTACAGAGATCTGGGCCATAATCCATTGTTTTTTTGCACGCCACACCACCCCAGTCCAGACATGGCCATATGCAAATCAGCCTTGACCCTCTGCCTCATGGGAACAGTCCAGCCCGAACTGCCAAGCCATGTCTTTCCTGAACCGGAATCAAGCATCCTAGGACCGGTTTCTGGCTATCAGCCGTCTTCAGCCAGGATAGATTGACTACAGTGGTGTGGAGAGCATGGGACTCACGTCTGAGCATACCAATCCCACTTGGGGTGACAAATGCAAAACAACAGTTGATGGACAGAATGCAGAATAATGTCATATATTCACCGGAGTACAGAGATCTGGGCCTAAATCCATCGTTTATTTGCACTCCACACCACCCCAGTTCGAGACATGGCCATATGCAAATCAGCCTTGACCCTGTGCCTCATGGGAACAGTCCAGCCCAAGCCATGTCTTTTCTGGACCGGAATCAAGCATCCTAGGACGGGTTTCTGGCTATCAGCCGTCTTTAGCAAGGATAGCTTGACTCTAGTGGTGTGGAGAGCATGGGACTCACGTATGAGCATACCCATCCCACTTGGGGTGACAAATGCAAAACAACAGTTGATGGACAGAATACAGAACAATGTCATACATTCACCCCAGTACAGAGATTTGGGCCTAAATCCATTGTTGTTTTGCCCTCCACACCACCCCAGTTCAGACATGGCCATATGCAAATCAGCCTTGACCCTGTGCCTCATGGGAACAGTCCAGCCCGAACTGCCAAGCCATGTCTTTCCTGGACCGGAATCAAGTATCCTAGGACCGGTTTCTGGCTATCAGCCGCCTTCATAGCTTGACTCCAGTGGTGTGGAGAGCATGAGACTCACGTCTGCGCATACCCATCCCACTTGGGGTGAGAAATGCAAAACAACAGTTGACGGACAGAATGCGGAACAATGTTATACATTCACCCCAGTACGGAGATCTGGGCCTAAATCCATCGTTTTTTTACACTCCACACCACCCCAGTCCAAACATGGCCATATGCAAATCAGCCTTGACCATGTGCCTCATGAAAACAGTCTAGCCCGAACTGCCAAGCCATGTCTTTCCTGGACCGGAATCAAGCATCCTATGACGGGTTTCTGGCTATCAGCTGTCTTCAGCAAGGATAGCTTGACTCCAGTGGTGTGGAGAGCATGGGACTCACGTCTGAGTATACCCATCCTACTTGGGATGACAAATGCAAAACAACAGTTGATGGACAGAATGCAGAACAATGTCATACATTCACCCCAGGACAGAGATCTGGGCCTAAATCCATTGTTTATTTGCACTCCACACCACCCCAGTTCAGACATGGCCATATGCAAATCAGTTTTGACCCTCTGCCTCATGGGAACAGTCCAGCCCAAACTGCCAAGCCATGTCTTTCCTGGAACGGAATCAAGCATCCTAGGACCGGTTTCTGGCTCTCAGCCTTCTTCAGCCAGGATAGCGTGACTCCAGTGGAGTGGAGAGCACGGGACCCACGTGTGAGCATTCATATCCCACTTGGGGTGACAACTGTTGAAGGACAGAATGCAGAACAATGTCATACATTCACCCCAGTACAGAGATCTGGGCCTAAATCCATCGTTTTTTTTTGCACTCCACACCCCAGTTAAGACATGGCCTTATGCAAATCAGCCTTGACCGTCTGCCTCATGGGAACAGTCCAGCCCGAACTGCCAAGCCATGTCTTTCCAGAACCGGAATCAAGCATCCTAGGACCGGTTTCTGTCTGAGCATACCCATCCCACTTGGGGTGACAAATGCAAAACAACAGTTGATGGACAGAATGCAGAACAATGTCATACATTCTCTTCAGGACAGAGATCTGGTCCTAAATCCATTGTTTATTTGCACTCCACACCACCCCAGTTCAGACATGGCCATATGCAAATCAGCCTTGACCCTCTGCCTCATGGGAACAGTCCAGCCCGAACTGCCAAGCCATGTCTTTCCTGAACCGGAATCAAGCATCCTAGGACGGGTTTCTGGCTATCAGCCGTCTTCAGCCAGGATAGCTTGACCCCAGTGGTGTGGAGAGCATGGGACTCACGTCTGAGCATACCCATCCCACTTGGGGTGACAAATGCAAAACAACAGTTGATGGACAGAATGCAGAACAATGTCATACATTCACTTCAGGACAGAGATCTGGTCCTAAATCCATTGTTTATTTGCACTCCACACCACCCCAGTTCAGACATGGCCATATGCAAATCAGCCTTGACCCTCTGCCTCATGGGAACAGTCCAGCCCGAACTGCCAAGCCATGTCTTTCCTGAACCGGAATCAAGGATCCTAGGACCGGTTTCTGGCTATTAGCCGTCTTCAGCCAGGATAGCTTGACTCCAGTGGTGTGGAGAGCATGGGACTCACGTCTGAGCATACCCATCCCACTTGGGGTGACAAATGCAAAACAACAGTTGATGGACAGAATGCAGAACAATGTCATACATTCACCCCAGTACAGAGATCTGGGCCTAAATACATTGTTTATTTGCACTCCACACCACCCCAGTTCAGACATGGCCATATGAAAATCAGCCTTGACCCTCTGCCTCATGGGAACAGTCCAGCCCGAACTGCCAAGCCATGTCTTTCCTTGACCGGAATCAAGCATCCTAGGACCGGTTTCTGGCTCTCAGCCTTCTTCAGCCAGGATAGCGTGACTCCAATGGTGTGGAGAGCATGGGACTCACGTCTGAGCATTCCTATTCCACTTGGGTAAGTGGGTAATAATGTCATATATTCACCGGAGTACAGAGATCTGGGCCTAAATCCATCGTTTATTTGCACTCCACACCACCCCAGTTCGAGACATGGCCATATGCAAATCAGCCTTGACCCTGTGCCTCATGGGAACAGTCCAGCCCGAACTGCCAAGCCATGTCTTTTCTGGACCGGAATAAAGCATCCTAGGACGGGTTTCTGGCTATCAGCCGTCTTCAGCAAGGATAGCTTGACTCTAGTGGTGTGGAGAGCATGGGACTCACGTATGAGCATACCCATCCCACTTGGGGTGACAAATGCAAAACAACAGTTGATGGACAGAATACAGAACAATGTCATACATTCACCCCAGTACAGAGATTTGGGCCTACATCCATTGTTGTTTTGCCCTCCACACCACCCCAGTTCAGACATGGCCATATGCAAATCAGCCTTGACCCTGTGCCTCATGGGAACAGTCCAGCCCGAACTGCCAAGCCATGTCTTTCCTGGACCGGAATCAAGTATCCTAGGACCGGTTTCTGGCTATCAGCCGCCTTCATAGCTTGACTCCAGTGGTGTGGAGAGCATGAGACTCACGTCTGCGCATACCCATCCCACTTGGGGTGAGAAATGCAAAACAACAGTTGACGGACAGAATGCGGAACAATGTTATACATTCACCCCAGTACGGAGATCTGGGCCTAAATCCATCGTTTTTTTGCACTCCACACCAACCCAGTCCAAACATGGCCATATGCAAATCAGCCTTGACCATGTGCCTCATGAAAACAGTCTAGCCCGAACTGCCAAGCCATGTCTTTCCTGGACCGGAATCAAGCATCCTAGGACGGGTTTCTGGCTATCAGCTGTCTTCAGCAAGGATAGCTTGACTCCAGTGGTGTGGAGAGCATGGGACTCACGTCTGAGCATACCCATCCTACTTGGGATGACAAATGCAAAACAACAGTTGATGGACAGAATGCAGAACAATGTCATACATTCACCCCAGGACAGAGATCTGGGCCTAAATCCATCGTTTATTTGCACTCCACACCACCCCAGTTCAGACATGGCCATATGCAAATCAGTTTTGACCCTCTGCCTCATGGGAACAGTCCAGCCCAAACTGCCAAGCCATGTCTTTCCTGGACCGGAATCAAGCATCCTAGGACCGGTTTCTGGCTATCAGCCGTCTTCAGCCAGGATAGATTGACTCCAGTGGTGTGGAGAGCATGGGACTCACGTCTGAGTGTAGGAAGGTGGATATCTGACTATGGTTACCCCCAAACTTTTTGCCTGGTGTTTAGCTGGTTTTTGACTTAAATGGCCTGGGATCCTGCTATTCAGGGCCCCAGGCTGATTGCTCTCTCCTTAAAATGGACTCCATGTACCCTAGGTGCATAACATAATTGGAACTGGTTCACCTTATAGGCCCCTGTAACAGTGTACCCTAGGTACCCAGGGCATAGGTGCATCCAAGGCCTACCAGGGGCTGCAGCATGTATTGTGCCACCCCTGGCCTGGCCTCCATATTTGACACAACTGGCTGATCACTCAGCTGGGGTAAGTCGGTGTAACCACCTCTTACTTAGGTACAGTATGTCTGTGCCTAACCCTAAACTGGACATATATGTTCCTATCAGCCACTCCTATAGAAGGCCTCATCAATCCTGGAGGCAGAGTGCGTGGAAATATGTGAGATGGTGCTCTAGCATGAGCTGAGCCTGTCTGCAGCTGTCGGGAACCACTCCCTAAGCTGTTCCGGGATATTGCCATACCATATACTCTTAAGTGCATTATAATCCTCGCGATTAAATGCTATCTTTGGTTTGGCTTTATCAAAACATGTCGAGTAAGGTGTCATATGAATTGGAATACTATCCCCTCGCCAATTCTGGCGACGGGGATAACATTCCACCCTTCTAGAGGGACACGACATGTGTGTAGCCTTAACCCCGGTTAAAGTTAAACAGAGCCTCAGCATCACAAAATGGATGCTGCCACCACAGACACGAGTCTGGCGTCCTGCTGCTGACCGAAACTCGGCAGATGGTGGCCTGGACAAAGGGTTTCCTGCCTTGGGAGGTGCGAGCACCACCCCAGACAGGATTTTGTGTATTGGGTAGGACAGGGCTGAATAGAATCAGACATGCCCGGGGCACACAAGGTGTCCCCGTGCATAGGCCAGTCCAAACCGGTCCTGGGACTTTCCAGACCCAGGCTTGGCGCGGAACTGGACAAAGGAAAGGGGGTGTAACCGCCCCCCTTCCTGGTTCCTCCCAGAGGAGGGACCTAGTAGGTGATCCACCCCTCAGATTGGAATAAGAGTGGGAGCAGTGCCATTGCACAGCAGATCATCCTGAATCAACTTTACACGAAGAAGAAGACTGGACTTCGACATTCTGCTGCACAGAAGACTGAAGAGAATCTCCCTTGTGGCCTAGGAGTGGCCACCCTGTGAACACAGGTACCAACCAGCAACTCGATGTCTGCTTTGCCGCCGCCTCCCGCCGGAGACCGAGCCCAGAGCCAGACAAGAACCAGACTCTCAGACCTCTCAGAGCCCGATCCACAGTCCCTGCAAAGAAGGGCCCCGTGGAGGCACCGAGTGACGTGGGACCGGACCTCTTGGAAGACACTCAAAAAGCTGACTGCGCAGCTTCTGAGGCATCCTCGATGTTGTGCTTTGGGGACCGAGAACCCCCACCACCGAGCAGCCCTTGCACCGAAGATCAGCCCTCCAGCATCTCCACGATCTGCGTGGGGCCCTTTTGCATTGTGCCACTCGATGCGCCATCCCGGCCACTAGCCACGTGGTCAGCGGCCATCTTGGCGACGAACCCGAAGATTTACACAGCAGGTCTGGTTGCTCCAGACTTACCTAAGCTCCTGTGAAAAGGAGCACCCGCTCTGACCTTGCTGGTCCGAGTGAACAGCATCTTTCAACTTCTGCGTGGCTTGCATTTGCCAAGGCCTGTTTGCTCCGATCAGGTCGGCGACACCGCCAACAGCGAGAAGCCTACGTGGGACAGCTCGTGACCGACTCCTGGACGTCCTCGACCCCGGGTATCCACGTGGCTGCAGAAAGAAGCGACCCGACAACGCCTGTTTGCACCCGACATCGCCTGGTTCCAATCTGGTTCCACGGTAGTCACTGGCTAGTGACTTTGAGCATTGTCCCCTCTGCTTTCAGGTCTTCACATCTTCAGATCCACCCTTGGATCCACCGGAACTCTTCTCATCGAGCCGCCTGCAGCATCTTCAGCTCCAAGCACCATCGACCAGCGTGACGAAACCCAACACTACTTCGACCCTGTGCACGCGCTTCCTGTGGGTGAGGTAACTCAGCTCCGCCAGTGCTCCTGCACTGGTACACATCTCAAGGGCCTGTGTCTAAAGTTTTAACTCCGTAGGTCACTCGGAAGGTTCCTAACTTTCTAACTTTGTACTTTTTACGCACCATAGACTTTGTATTGGAAAGTGCGTGCACTTTGAACACTGCACCCGAGTCCCGTGGGCCTCTCCCGACTTAGTCATTGCTAGTCTCGAATAGCTCCAGCGATTCCCAAGGCCCTAGGCCTCTTCACTTTCCTCCTGGTATCTCTTATACCACTTTCTTAGTATATGGTTTAGGTGGCCCCTAGGGCTCATCCATATTGTGCAACTTTTGTGTATTTTAAACTGTCTTGTGATTTAACGCTTGTGCTTCTGTGCTCATAAAGAGTCCAGGGGATTTTATAGTTAATAAATCAATATATATTTTCAATATATATCTGTGTGGTGTCCCTTTCATTTGGTATTCAAGGGGGTTGTGTATGGTATAACAGCTGGCTTCACATGCCTTTCAGAGTTTAGCCTAAGACTGCTTTGTCCACGTTACCACTAGGATAACTGGTCTACAAGGTTGAATTACAACCATTATCATAAGGGTTGCTTGGCATGGTACAAAGTGATCACTAGAATTAGTGAGCATTATATACCAGGCCAACTTCTCACACTGAGCATACCTATCCCACTTGGGTTGACAAATGCAAAACAACTGTTGATGGAGAGAATGCAGAACAATGTCATACATTCACCCCAGTACAGAGATCTGGGCCATAATCCATTGTTTTTTTGCACGCCACACCACCCCAGTCCAGACATGGCCATATGCAAATCAACCTTGACCATGTGCCTCATGGGAACAGTCCAGCCCGCACTGCCAAGCCATGTCTTTCCTGAACCGGAATCAAGCATCCTAGGACCGGTTTCTGGCTATCAGCCGTCTTCAGCCAGGATAGCTTAACTCCAGTGGTGTGGAGAGCATGGGACTCACGTCTGAGCATACCCATCCCACTTGGGGTGACAAATGCAAAACAACAGTTGATGGACAGAATGCAGAACAATGTCATACATTAACCCCAGTACAGAGATCTGGGCCTAAATACATCGTTTATTTGCACTCCACACCACCCCAGTTCAGACATGGCCATATGCAAATCAGCCTTGACCCTCTGCCTCATGGGAACAGTCCAGCCCGAACTGCCAAGCCATGTCTTTCCTGGACCGGAATCAAGCATCCTAGGACCGGTTTCTGGCTCTCAGCCGTCTTCAGCCAGGATAGCGTGACTCCAGTGGTGTGGAGAGCATGGGACTCACGTCTGAGCATTCCTATTCCACTTGGGTTGACAAATGCAAAACAACTGTTGAAGGTCAGAATGCAGAACAATGCCATACATTCACCCCAGTACAGAGATTTGGGCCTAAATCCATTGTTGTTTTGCCCTCCACACCACCCCAGTTCAGACATGGCCATATGCAAATCAGCCTTGACCCTGTGCCTCATGGGAACAGTCCAGCCCAAGCTGCCAAGCCATGTCTTTCCTGGACCGGAATCAAGTATCCTAGGACCGTTTTCTGGCTATCAGCCGTCTTCAGCAAGGATAGCTTGACTCCAGTGATGTGGAGAGCATGAGACTCACGTCTGAGCATACCCATCCCACTTGGGGTGACAAATGCAAAACAACAGTTGATGGACAGAATGCAGAACAATGTCATACATTCACCCCAGTACAGAGATCTGGGCCTAAATCCATTGTTTTTTTACCTCCACACCACCCCAGTCCAGACATGGCCATATGCAAATCAGCCTTGACCATGTGCCTCATGGGAACAGTCCAGCCCGAACTGCCAAGCCATGTCTTTCCTGGACCGAAATCAAGCATCCTAAGACTGGATTTTGGGACTCAGCCGTCTTCATCCAGGATAGCTTGACTCCAGTGGTGTGGAGAGCATGGGACTCACGTCTGAGCATACCCATCCCACTTGGGGTGACAAATGCAAAACAACAGTTGATGGACCGAATGCAGAACAATGTCATACATTCACCCCAGTACAGAGATCTGGGCCTAAATCCATCGTTTATTTGCACTCCACACCACCCCAGTTCAGACATGGCCATATGCAAATCAGCCTTGACCCTCTGCCTCATGGGAACAGTCCAGCCCGAACTGCCAAGCCATGTCTTTCCTGGACCGAAATCAAGCATCCTAAGACTGGATTCTGGGACTCAGCCGTCTTCATCCAGGATAGCTTGACTCCAGTGGTGTTGAGAGCATGGGACCCACGTCTGAGCATTCCTATTCCACTTGGGTTGACAAATGCAAAACAACTGTTGAAGGACAGAATGCAGAACAATGTCATACATTCATCCCAGTACAGAGATCTGCGCCTAAATCCATCGTTTTTTTTGCACTCCACACCACCCCAGTTAGGACATGGCCTTATGCAAATCAGCCTTGACCCTCTGCCTCATGGGAACAGTCCAGCCCAAGCTGCCAAGCCATGTCTTTCCAGGACCGGAATCAAGTATCCTTGGACCGGTTTCTGGTTATCTGCCGTCTTCAGCCAGGATAGCTTGACTCCAGTGGTGTGGAGAGCATGGGACTCACGTCTGAGCATACCAATCCCACTTGGGGTGACAAATGCAAAACAACAGTTGATGGACAGAATGCAGAATATTGTCATATATTCACCTGAGTACAGAGATCTGGGCCTAAATCCATCGTTTTTTTGCACTCCACACCACCCCAATTCGAGACATGGCCAAATTTAAATCAGCCTTGACCCTGTGCCTCATGGGAACAGTCTAGCCCGAACTGCCAAGCCATGTCTTTCCTGGACCGGAATCAAGCATCCTAGGACGTGTTTCTGGCTATCAGCCGTCTTCAGCCAGGATAGCTTGACTCCAGTGGTGTGGAGAGCATGGGACTCACGTCTGAGCATACCCATCCCACTTGGGGTGACAAATGCAAAACAACAGTTGATGGACAGAATACACAACAAAGTCATGCATTCACCCCAGTACAGAGATTTGGGCCTAAATCCATTGTTGTTTTGCCCTCCACACCACCTCAGTTCAGACATGGCCATATGCAAATCAGCCTTGACCCTGTGCCTCATGGGAACAGTCCAGCCTGAACTGCCAAGCCATGTCTTTCCTGGACCGAAATCAAGCATCCTAAGACTGGATTCTGGTTATCAGCCGTCTTCATCCAGGATAGCTTGACTGCAGTGGTGTGGAGAGCATGGGACTCACGTCTGAGCATACCCATCCCACTTGGGGTGACAAATGCAAAACAACAGTTGATGGACCGAATGCAGAACAATGTCATACATTCACCCCAGTACAGAGATCTGGGCCTAAATCCATCGTTTATTTGCACTCCACACCACCCCAGTTCAGACATGGCCATATGCAATTCAGCCTTGACCCTCTGCCTCATGGGAGCAGTCCAGCCCGAACTGCCAAGCCACGTCTTTCCTGGACCGGAATCAAGCATCTTAGGACCGGTTTCTGGCTCACAGCCTTCTTCAGCCAGGATAGCGTGACTCCAGTGGTGTGGAGAGCATGGGACCCACGTCTGAGCATTCCTATTCCACTTGGGTTGACAAATGCAAAACAACTGTTGAAGGACAGAATGCAGAACAATGTCATACATTCATCCCAGTACAGAGATCTGGGCCTAAATCCATCGTTTTTTTTTGCACTCCACACCACCCCAGTTAAGACATGGCCTTATGCAAATCAGCCTTGACCCTCTGCTTCATGGGAACAGTCCAGCCCAAGCTGCCAAGCCATGTCTTTTCTGGACCGGAATCAAGTATCCTAGGACCGGTTTCTGGCTATCTGCCGAATTCAGCCAGGATAGCTTAACTCCAGTGGTGTGGAGAGCATGGGACTCACGTCTGAGCATACCCATCCCACTTGGGGTGACAAATGCAAAACAACAGTTGATGGACAGAATGCAGAATATTGTCATATATTCACCTGAGTACAGAGATCTGGGCCTAAATCCATCGTTTTTTTGCACTCCACACCACCCCAATTCGAGACATGGCCATATTTAAATCAGCCTTGACCCTGTGCCTCATGGGAACAGTCTAGCCCGAACTGCCAATCCATGTCTTTCCTGGACCGGAATAAAGCATCCTAGGACGTGTTTCTGGCTATCAGCCGTATTCAGCCAGGATAGCTTGACTCCACTGGTGTGGAGAGCATGGGACTCACGTCTGAGAATACCCATCCCACTTGGGTTGACAAATGCAAAACACAGTTGATGGATAGAATGCAGAACAATGTCATACATTCACCTCAGTATAGAGATCCGGGCCTAAATCCATCATTTTTTTGCACTCCTCACCACCCCAGTGCAGACATGGCCATATGCAAATCAGTCTTGACCCTGTGCCTCATGGGAACAGTCCAGCCCGAACTGCCAAGCCATGTCTTTCCTGGATAGAAATCATGCATCCTAAGACTGGTTTCTGGTTATCAGCCGTCTTCATCCAGGATAGCTTGACTCCAGTGGTGTGGAGATTATGGGACTCACGTCTGAGCATACCCATCCCACTTGGGGTGACAAATGCAAAACAACAGTTGATGGACAGAATGCAGAACAATGTCATACATTCACCCCAGTACAGAGATCTGGGCCTAAATCCATCGTTTATTTGCACTCCACACCACCCCAGTTCAGACATGGCCATATGCAAATCAGCCTTGACCCTCTGCCCCATGGGAACAGTCCAGCCCAAACTGCCAAGCCATGTCTTTCCTGGACCGGAATCAAGCATCCTAGGACCGGTTTCTGGCGATCAGCCGTCTTCAGCCAGGATAGCTTGACTCCAGTGGTGTGGAGAGCATGGGACTCACGTCTGAGCATACCTATCCCACTTGGGTTGACAAATGCAAAACAACTGTTGATGGACAGAATGCAGAACTATGTCATACATTCACCCCAGTACAGAGATCTGGGCCTAAATCCATCGTTTTTTTGCACTCCACACCACCCCAGTTCAGACATGGCCATATGCAAATCAGCTATGACCCTGTGCCTCATGGGTACAGTCCAGCCCGAACTGCCAAGCCATGTCTTTCCTGGACCGTATTCAAGCATCCTAGGACTGGTTTTTGGCTATCAGCCGTCTTCAGCTAGGATAGCTTGACTCCAGTGGTGTGGAGAGCATGGGACTCACGTCTGACTATACCCATCCCACTTGGGGTGACAAATGCAAAACAACAGTTGATGGACAGAATGCAGAACAATGTAATACATTCACCCAAGTACAAAGATCTGGGCCTAAATCTATCGTTTTTTTTGCACTCCACACCACCCCAGTTCAGGCATGGCCATATGCAAATCAGTCTTGACCCTGTGCCTAATGGGAACAGTCCCGCCCGAACTGCCAAGCCATGTCTTTCCTGGACCGGAATCAAGCATTCTAGGACCGGTTTCTGGCTATCAGCAGTCTTCAGCCAGGTTAGCTTGACTCCAGTGGTGTGGAGATTATGGGACTCACGTCTGAGCATACCCTTCCCACTTGGGGTGACAAATGCAAAACAACAGTTGATGGACAGAATGCAGAACTATGTGATACATTCACGCCAGTACATAGATCTGGGCCTAAATCCATTGTTTTTTTGCACTCCACACCACCCCAGTTCAGACATGGCCATATGCAAATCAGCCTTGCAGAAATTCTTGAACTTAGATTTGGAATTAGACGAAATCACGGAAGCCAAAATGCAGATGAAATCGGGACGTGCCCCGGGATCTGTCGGTCTACCGATAACATTTCATAAAACATTACCTGCTGGGTACTCTGGGGTACATGGGGATGCCTATCACCTTCATCCACTGGGTACAAATGCTATATATCCAACCAATAGCTTGAGTTCTTTTCAATTGTGCCCAGTCCTCCACCTTCACTATCTCCAGAGGCACACGGCAAGGCTGTCCATTATCCCCAATGTTATTTGCTCTTTCCATAGATCCCTTAGCTACAAAACTTCAGCAACACCATAATGATAGGGCACTGATCTACCCAACTAGACAACTTCTTATCTCCCTATATGCAGACGATATGACACTGTATGTCAAGAAGCCTCAAGACAATCTCAACCCAGTGTTACGGGAGACCACTAAATTAGGCGCCATATCCGGAATACAAATAAATTGGTCTAAATCCCCCTTACAGATAATAACTTGCCGCACCAATTGGATTATTCACTAGTCTGGGAAACTGATGAGCGAAAATACCTGGGCATACTTATCACCAGAAACGGGGACAACCTGATGAGAATAAATTATGGCTCAGCCATAGATAAGATAACTGACACTATCAGCAAGTGGGTACAGCTTCTACTCTTCATGGTGGGGGGATCTCTCTTATCAAAATGGTATTGCTGCCCAAACTGGTATACCTTTTCACACCACCCACGAAGTTTTTTCTTTACTACACTCAAGACTCAACTTATGAGGCTTATATGGGGTGGGAAGCAGGCACGACTCAACCTGTCTACGCTGATGCTACGATACCATCAGGGAGGGTATGATGTTCCAAATTTAGAGTTCTATTATTTTTGTGCACAGGCCCACTTCGCAACACATTGGTTCCATTCACCACCCTTTATGCCTCATTTGGCGATGGAAAATGGATATATTACTCGGACACCCCCGATAAGCTATCTTTTTACAACAGTGAAGGAGCTGGAACGTGACCCGTCCATCGTAGAATGCACTATTGTAGCATGGCGGCAGCTAGCTTGCATGCTAGGTAACCCCATGTTGTAGTCCCCTAGGAGGCCAATGTTACAAAACCTTTGATACAAGTTACTTATGAGGGGATATGTCAGATGATGCTGGAAGGTCTTGGCTATCATACCTGGGGAGACCTTTATATAGGGAAACAATTTTGCTCCAAGGAACACATTTTTGGAGCATGCATACCCACAACACATTTATGAACACTCATCTTCGGCAAAGTATGAAGGCTGCAACCCGTACCTTGCCCCAAGAGACAGATACACTTGCACCTCTGCAAGCCTTGCTACATGGAGAGGCTCCCGTCATGTCATATCCCTCTTGTATAAACATACACAGAATGCACCAACCACTCATACTCTCCGGGCCATTCGGGAATGGGGGAAAGATCTAAATGTCCCATTAAACGATGACCAATGGGAACTTAGCTGCACGCAGACAGAAGCAATTACAGGCAATAGTAGGCTACGCCTCATTCATTTTAAATCCTTGCACTGATTGTATCATACCCCGACTAAACTACACAGATTCCATCTCAGATACGATGACAAATGTGCGCGGTGCGGGAGGGAGGGGGCAGACGTCCTGCATTTAGCGGGACCTGCCCCCGGGTTGCAGAACTGGACGCAGACTTTTGAAGGGTTGTCAAACATGATAGGAGCCCAGCTGACCCCATGCCCACTTGTAGCCCTTTTGGGTTTATCTCAGGAAATAAACACAGTGCACAAAAAGTTTTTGGCAATGGGTTTATTACCCCAACTGCAGGTAGAGTGCAGGTGGGGAAGAGGCCAGACTCCCAAGTTCAAAGACTGGATACAGACTATAACTACTTGGCAAGATCGTATGCATTATTACGCAGAACCTCCTATCTTCTCATGCAAGAATACAATCCTACCATCTCCGGAAGCCATGATTTTAAAACTTTTATGAAAATTTACTTGTTCTTTTTTGCACGTTCTCCCCCTGGGCACCATATTCCAAGAGCTATTGTACTTGAACAACCCGCACAGCGGATATTAGCGCTGTTACGGGCTTCAAACAAACATTGCCGCCATCACCGAGCACATCAGGCCACGTCCACTATCGGGAGGCCACACCCCCCGCCTACGATATAAAAAAGCGCTGAATACAAGCGTTTTTGGATACAAATCCTACCATCTCCTGAGGCGGAAGTCGGGAGGATACCTGCCATAATTTTTAAAACTTTTGTGAAAATGTACTTGTTCTTATTTGCACGTTCTCCCCCTGGGCACCATATTCCAAGAGCTATTGTACTTGGACAACCCGCACAGCGGATATTAGCGCTGTTACGGGCTTCAAAGAAACATTGCCGCCATCCCCGAGCACATCAAGCCACGCCCACTATCGGGAGGCCACGCCTCCCACGTCCCCTGCTGGCATCGCCCTGCGCCTATAAAACATGTGTATTCCTAGGACGCGCAGCGGACGAGCGCAGCGGGAACGCCTAAGGCAAGCCTGTCTGCGCCCGTCCGCGCCGGGACCGGGCCCAGGGCCATGCCCCCTGACCAAATATACGAAGATAGTCAAGTCAAGTCAGAGAGATTTATATAGTGCGCTACATACCCGGAGGGTCTCAAGGCGCTTGAGGAAGGGTGGGGAATTACTTGTCGAATATCCAAGTTTTAAGTTGCTTTCTGAATGCCAGGTGGTTCTGAGTGAGACGAAGGTGAGTGGGGAGTGAGTTCCAGGTTTTAGCTGCGAGGTAGGAGAAGGATCTACCTCCCATGGTGGTTTTATTGATGCGAGGTACGGTAGCAAGCGCTTGGTTGGAGGATCGTAGTTGGCGGGAGGGGGTGTAGAAGGAAAGTCGTGTGTTGAGGCATTCGGGTCCAAGTTCGTAAAGTGCTTTGTGTGCGTGGGTTAGGAGGCGGAAAGTAATCCTCTTATTGACGGGGAGCCAGTGGAGGTTTTTCAGGTGACTAGAGATGTGGTCTTTACGTGGGATGTCTAGTATGAGTCTGGCTGATGCGTTCTGGATGCGTTGGAGTTTTTTCTGGAGTTTTGCAGTGATACCGGCGTATAGGGTGTTTCCGTAGTCCAGGCGGCTGGTGACCAGTGCATGGGTGACCGTTTTTCTGGTTTCGGTGGGGATCCAGCGAAATGTTTTTTTGAGCATGCGAAGAATGTTGAAGCAAGATGATGAAACGGCGTTGACTTGTCTGTTCATAGAGAGTGAGGAGTCCAGGATGACGCCCAGGTTCCGTGCGTGGTCCGTCGGGATGGGTGCTTTTCCAAGGGCTTCTGGCCACCAAGAGTCATCCCAGGCGGAGGGGGAGGTACCTAAGATAAGGACTTCTGTTTTGTCTGAGTTAAGTTTCAGACGGCTGTGCTTCATCCACTCGGCTACATCTTTCATTCCTTCATGTAGGTTGGTTTTGGCGGTGTAAGGGTCTTTGGTGAGTGAAAGGATCAGTTGAGTGTCATCCGCGTAGGAGATGATGTTGAGGTTGTGTTGGCGTGCGATGGTCGCGAAGGGGCTCGTGTATACGTTGAAGAGGGTGGGACTGAGTGAGGACCCTTGTGGTACGCCGCAGATGACTTCAGTGGCCTCTGAGTGGAATGGTGGGAGGCGGACTCTCTGGGTTCTTCCGGTGAGGAACGAGGTGATCCATTCCAGTACTTTTCCTTGGATTCCGATGTTTCTGAGGCGCTGTAGAAGGGTGCTATGGCAGACTGTGTCGAAGGCTGCGGAGAGGTCGAGGAGGATGAGGGCGACTGTGTCTCCATTGTCCAGTAGAGTTCGAATGTCGTCTGTTGCTGCGATGAGGGCGGTCTCTGTGCTGTGTTTGGCTCGGAAGCCGGACTGTGAGGAGTCGAGGGATTTGTTGGTTTCGAGGAAGGCGGCGAGCTGGTTGTTGACAGCTTTCTCGATGACTTTGGCCGGGAATGGGAGGAGCGAGATGGGGCGGTAGTTTTTGAGTTCGGTGGGGTCAGCTGTGGGTTTTTTCAGAAGGGCGCTGAGTTCGGCGTGGTTCCAGCTTTCTGGGAAGGTGCCAGATTTGAGGGAGCAGTTGATGACCTCACGGAGGTGTGGTGCTATGATGGAGTCTGCTTTGTTGAAGATGTGGTGAGGGCAAGGGTCTGAGGGGGATCCTGAATGGATGGAGTTCATCAGGCGAATGGTGTCCTCAGTGGAGATTGGGTTCCAGTCGTTAAGGATGTTCAAGGGGGGTGAAGGTCCTGCAGAAGGTTGGGTGGGTTGGTCTCAGGGTCGGTTGTCGAAGCTGTTGTGGATGTCTGCGATTTTGTTGTGGAAGAATGAGGCTAGGGAGTCGCAGAGGGCTTGAGAGGGGGTGATGTTGCTGGAGTTGGCTGAGGGGTTGGTAAAATATTTGACGATGTTGAATAATCCCTTGCTGTTGTGGGCGTTGTTGTCTAGTCGGTCTTTGAATGCAGCTTTCTTGGCAGATCGGATAAGTTGGTGGTGTATGCGGGTGGCGTTTTTGAAGGTGTCCCTGGTGCTGGTGTTTGGGTCTTTTTTCCAGGCCTTCCCGAGGGAGCGACAGAGTTACTTTGATTTCTTAAGATCATCGTTGAACCAGGAGGCGTTTTTGCTGACTAGTTTGATTTGACGTGTTTTCAGCGGTGCTAGGGTGTCGGCGCTGTTGGATAGCCATTGGGTGAGGTTAATGGCTGCTTGGTCGGGGTTTGAGGAGTGGGCAGGGGGGTTTTGAAGAAGCGATGAGGAGATCTGGTCGATGGTGATTTTGTTCCAGTTTCTTCGCAGAGTAGGTTGAGGATGGTTGTGAGTTGTGGTCTTATTGTAGGTAAAGTGTACGCAGCTGTGGTCCGTCCAATGTAGAATAGTGGTGTGACTGAAGGAGACATGTTTGCTGGAGGTGAAGATAGGGTCGAGTGTGTGACCTGCGATGTGGGTGGGCGTAGTGACAAGTTGTTTGAATCTACTCTAGCCAGGAGATTCTAGCATTGAGACCTCATGCCACATGCAACCCGATGGATGGATCCACATAAGGAAGGTAAGACATGTCTAACCTGCTCACGAACATTTGCCTTTTCACAGATTAGAGATCTTAGTACAACAAACCTCAAATAACAACTTACAGAAAATCATCTATTAAAGCTGGTCTCATAAATGTCAGATCTATAGTCAAGCATAATGTTCAGACAGCTGAACTAATTGAAAGCCAAAATTTGGATCTTCTGTTTGTAACAGAAACATGGGCAGATGAAGCATCAGACACAGATCCGACCCTCCCAGAGGGCTTCTCCATCTACAGAGCAGACAAGAAAATAAAACGAGGAGGAGGTTTAGCAATCATAGCGAAGGAGGGACTGCAGATTAAAAGCTCAGACAAAGGAAGTAACCCAGATTGTGAAACGCTATAGTTTCAAATAAAAATCACCAATAACTATACTTTTAGTGGTCTATTAATTTATAGAAAACCAAATGCCAAAACACCTCTAATTGAGCTATTAAGCCCATTTCTAGAAACCAGTGTGACGTATTGTGGCTATACAATTCTAGGAGATTTTAATATACACCTAGAAAAAACATTGGACCCTAAGGTAAAGTCATTTAAAGATGAAATGGCAAATTTTGATTTAGAGCAGAAAGTATATACAGATACGCATTGCGTTTGCCATACTCTGGATGGAATTTTCACATCATGTCGGAAGTTAAATATAACTGATACGCTCTCGATCCCGTGGTCAGACCATAAGATGGTCTCCTTCTTCTTAGAAAATATGCAAGATATAGGAAGACCGGTCAAAGTAAAAAAAAAAACATATCACAAATGGTCCAAAATCCAGCCCCAGATACTCATAGATACTCTATGTTCTTCGTACCCAACTTTAGATGCGGACAGCAATAAAGCCTGTAAACAAATTAATACATGGCTAGAGAACGCAGTCCAACTCACAGTTCCACTGAAAAAAATCACTCTCAAAAGAAAGACCCCTTCACAGCCATGGTTCTTAGAAGCTTTGAAGGAAAAAAAACAAGAATGTAGTAGAGCAGAAAAGAAATGGAGAGCTAACTATGAGGTACAGCAAAGATTAGAATATAAAACAATACTTGCTAGCTCTAAAAAATTAATAAGATCACAGAAAAGCAAATACTTCGTCCAAAAATTTAATGAATCAATAAACTCCAGTAAAACTTTCTTCTCCACTGTTAGAAAACTTTCAAAAATTGAAAATAACACCCCAGAAAAAATATCATCAGAATTTTGTAATATTCTGGGTAAATTCTTCGTAAATAAAGTTTCATTAGTCTACGAATCTTTTAAAAATGACAAATCAGATAAAACTAATCAGACAGATAAAATCACTGCTCAAACAATAAATTCAGAGGAACAATCAGTCCAACCTATAATGTTCCAATTTACCATTCCAACAAAAGACCAAATTCAGAAGGAATTACTTAACTTTAATTCAGGCAGCCCAACAGACCCATGACCGCCCAAAAAAATGCACATTTGCTCAGAACAAATGAGCATTGTACTAACAAGATTATTTGGCCAAATAATCGATCCCAACACCTTTCCGGATGACTGGAAAAAGATTTCCATTAGACCACTACTGAAAAAAACCCAATCTCGATACAGACGAACCAAGCAGTTACAGACCTATAGCCAGAATTCCTTTCGCCGCTAAAATATTGGAGAAACTCATGAACAAACAGCTATCCCGCTATCTGATTGACGGCAACTGGCTGGACGACTCTCAGTTTGGTTTCCGGGAAGCACCCGGAACCAAAACTGCTTTAATTACAGCAGTAGAAGAACTCCGGAAAGTGATGGACAATGGAGCGAAGGCCGCCTTGATACTACTTGACTTATCGGCGGCCTTCGACACGGTCAGTCATGAAATTCTTTTAAAACGATTAAAAACAGCAGAAATACATGACTCAACATGTACCCTCATTGAATCCTATCTTGCTAATAGAACTTTTACAGTAGAAGTAGAAGGAGCAAAATCTAAAGCCTTTTCTCTACCATGCGGAGTTCCGCAGGGATCATCGTTAAGTCCCACCCTTTTTAACCTTTATGTTGCCCCACTTGCAGAGATAATAAGAAACTGTGGTTTCACCCCAATATCATACGCTGATGACACTCAAATTGTAGTGACTATCAACAAAGATATAGAAGAAACAGCAGAAAAATTCCAACATTGTATGATACAGGTCAGCCAATGGAGGGAAAGGAATTGCCTGAAGCTCAATGGAGACAAGAGTGAAGTGATGATATTAGGGGGTGACACAAACATCTGGTCCCCCGCCTGGTGGCCTAAGGATATGGGCAGATGTCCTAGATCATCAGGAAAAAGTGAAGAATCTGGGCTTCACCCTTGATATGAATTTATCATTTGAAGCTCGAACCAATAAGCTGTCATCATCACTCTGGTACATTTTAAAAATGATAAAAAAAAACTATTTCCATATCTACTACGAGATTCTCGTAAAACAGTAGTAACAGCATTAGCATTAGCAAGATTGGACTATGGAAATGGTCTATATGCCGGAGCCAGGAAAAAGATCACAGATAAATTACAACGCCTGCAAAATGCAGCAGCTAGACTGGTTCTAGACATACCAAGGTTTGAGCCAATCAGACACAGACTGAAAGATCTACATTGGCTGCCAATTGAAAAGAGGGTGACATTTAAATCACTCTGTCTAACCTATAAGGCACTACAGGGAAAAGGATCACAATTTTTGAGGTACCATTTGAAACAGTATGAACCCATGAGACCTCTGAGATAGGGCCAGATGAAACTAATTACTGTTCCCAGATTTAAAAGAGCTAACTGGGGAGGGAGAAGTTTCCTGATACATGCAGCACGTACATGGAATCAACTGCCCCTGAACATAAAAACCTGTCCATCTTTAGAAACCTTCAGAAAGGAAGTAAAACATGGCTATTCTCCGAATAAACATCAGACACTGTTACAAAGCTGGAAAGGATTTATCTTAGCGCCAAGACGCCCATGGACAATCGTTGCGCTCTATAAATTGACAAATCAAATCAAATCAAAATCAAATCAAGAAGCGCACCCAGAGGGGGACCGGGAGGGACTGGATCAAGCAATGGAGAGCAAAGTCAGGCCTATGACCCGATCCCAAACCTTACAAGAGAAGTCTAGTGTGTTATAATTCGGTACAGAGATAGTGCCACAGGAATAAATCAGGGGACCGGAAGCGATTAGGGCCTTATCTTTAGAGTCACTGTGGTAGATGCTGTCCTCATCAAACCCCACTATGGGGCCAATACTGCAAGTAGGCCTTGTGGTCTCCGCCCTAGTAGCAGATGCCCTCCTTTCGCTACTATCCAAGAGGTTCAAACAAAAAGACTCATAACCATCAAAGAGTCACAGTAAGAAATGAAGGACTATGCAACAACGCTATGAAACTCATTCCTCTTGAATTACAATTAACAATTCTACCAGACACGCCTGTCTACACCAATGTGACAAGAGAACATCTAATTCATCGAGAAAATGAAAGGACAAACACAGTGATGTCTTCAAATCCTGATGCAATTCTAACAATTGATCAAACTTCTACTGGCTATTTCATAAATGTTGATACATTTTCTGAAGACCCAAGTGAATCAGAAACGTCGCCAGCCACAAACTCTTACAAACAGCAAGCAAAATACTTTTTTCACTTTCTGAAAGAAACGTATCTGGTTTCACCATGGACTAAATTACGGATAATATCCTGAATATTTTTCTTTCTTTTCTGGTTAGGTTTAGTAATGACTATTAGCATGCTTGTAAATGGCAAATACATTCGTCTAGAATCTGCAAGTAAAGATGTGAACTTAATATTGAAACCACACAAATTATCTCATCGTGACTTGTCTGCAGTAAACATCACAGCCATGCCTATACCCGATGGTATAGTATGGGACAAAGTCGATTTCGATATTTTGGGCATGACTGATCTTTTGAAAATTCTACACCTGTTTAAAATTTCATTAAGTGATTTCATTATCTCCAGTACCTATTCTGATGTTTGGGACTTCGAAACTGTCAGTAATATTATATCTTATCTAGAGAAAAATCTGCTGCATTTTCTAATAGTGAAAACTTGGAAGGTTCACCAGAGTATGAACAAACGTACCATTATAATCATTATGGTAATTTTGGTTGCATAGATCTACAATACCTAGAAATGTGTTTATGTATAATCAATGGGAACATTGTCCAACACCATCAAAAGATAGTTCAAAAACATAAGGAAGTAAGTTTCCATATTTTTCAGGATTTAATACAACAGATCTAGGTTCCTATTATGTTAAGAATGTGAACCAAACTGCTCAGAAACAAATGTTAACTAACACCAAATAGATCTATTCTGCAGCCTTTTAATGCCCAGCTGTCTAGACAAGGGTTTGACTTTTGGAATGACACTGTTGATACAAAATCTGTCTGTGGTTCTAGAGACTGGCAGGTGCAGGGGAGGGAAGCATACTTTAGAACCTGACTCTTCCCCAAGCAAATAATGTTTTTGAATGATACCGTGCAACAAACATCTTGCCTTGGACTAGCGAAGATCAAAGACATGAACATATCTTATGTACCAACACCTGCTAATACCAAAATCAATAGTACTACAGATGAGGCAGCCACCATAGACAGCATCCTACTGTACAACAGAACAGCCCCCGATTGGGAAAAATAGCTAATCTGGCACTTAGACACTAACATTTGTCAAGAAAGGTTCCTGAATACAACACAGGGATTTACTATCAACAGGCTAGATCCCCGTTACATACAGTGACACAATATAGTGTAGGGAAAGTGTGCCTTGATTGGCTACAGACATCCTCGATAGACCAAGTGAAACAACACTTATCTTTACTTGAAAGAAGATGCAGACTTTAGGGATTTCTTGCTAGGACCAAGAAAACCACGACAAAAATGTTTCATAAATGCCGGCATTTATACAGCCTATAATGAAGTTTGGGAAGTTTCACAGGCAGAGGCCACAGAGGATACGTGCAATCGATCCAATTAATTTAGAGAAATCTCTCTCAGTTGTTGACAATGGTTTAACAACTTTGTCATCCAGGATCTATTCTCTGGGCAACATTGTATCCTCAGCTATTGACATACTAAAACAGCATTTAGCCGTGTTACAACAAGGCCTGTTACGTTCGGAAATGTTATTAGTCTGGACACTACAATCATAGTGTGCAGGCTATGTGCCTTGGCATTTTATCAACATGGCGTCTTTTTTTTCGGAATACAATCTCATAAACAGATCGAAATGGCACAAAGGGGAGCAAAGTATACAATGCTGGGTGTTGAAAAACTGATAAGATTACCATTCACGGTAGCAGAAAAAACAGCTACAGAATGGCTCATCCATGGCCATATAAATTTGCCAGTCACTTCTTTCCAATTTCACTATTGCCTTATACAATAGCAGGCAAGCAAATATGAAAGGTTGGGTAAGGAATACATTAAGAGTGTGCTGGGAAATACCTTACAACTACAGATGTTGGAATGGGGGACGTGAAGTGTTTCTTAGTGGTAAAGCCTGCGAAAATGCACTGAGCAGTTCACTCATATGTCAAGTAGTTTATTTACACAGGGCATTCAACAGTTCTGTGGCAAACTTGTTCTGCCACCTGCAAGGCAGTCCAGCCGCCGTGATTAATCTGACATTCGGCCTGGTCTCTAATGGGAGTTACTTAATGTTGAATGATCTAGGTTGCTGTAGCATGCTACCAGGGATCCCGCATCTAGTAACGGTCAATGCCAGTGTTACTTGTTGTATGCAAGTATTGTTTCCACTAGCAAACACAGGCTGGGAGTCGGCACTTTGGCCTTGAATGTTTCTTTTATATGTTTTCTATACGCTAAGCAGAATGAACACCATGCTTTTACAAAGAAATGTACCCTTAAACTCCGCCAGAGAGACATCTGATCTTGAAGTTGCAAGGACTGCGGCTCAGATACAGGCTCTGATAGTTCGAAACTGCCCTATACATTTCGCAGAAATGATGGGATGTATCTTTAACATGTCTGATATGAGCGGAATTTTACACGTATTTAAGACCATAGGTTCAGGACTCTTAAACACCTTCCAGACGGAAATCATTCCAAACTTTGTGCATTTGGTGGTCTGCCTTTAACTCTTGCAATAGCTGCAGGAGTACTTATTCTATTCCTACTGCTATGCTATGGACGGCCTTGCAATGGGCATCACTCCCAGTTACATTGTGAAGGATCTCCTGGAACGAAAGTGCTGACAGCACATAGTACAGCTCCTGGGCATTCCTCTATTATGGGAACTTAATCAATCATGGTTCCTGACCTTCAGACCAGTTTGGCTTGACTGTATCTTACCTGTTCTACGCTGCCTGTTTTGCAGTGAAAAGTGTGTGCTGGACACCTATCTAACACTTCCATCGGTCATGCCAACCAATATCAATACTTTTCTGGACCAAGGAACGGCCCATGCTCTGTATTGTCAGCAGCGGCTCCTGATACTGATGATGGCATTCATTGAGACCTCTCAGTCGCAGTCTGATCCTGCTGATGTACGAGAGGATTCAACAGGCACACAGGAGACAAGGAACACACAACTTGCTACAGCATCAGCTGTAAGTGACGATTCTCATCTTTGTGCAATAGATCTACTGAACGAGGTGCTCCAACTGTCCCCGGCAACAGTAGACGATCTTATGTCTACAGCAGCAGATGACTTCGTGTTTACACCCAACCTGGACTCTGACTTTTGAATTGGCTCACAGTGTGCTTGGAAGAAATGCATTTGGCTACCATGTTTTTCATAACAAACAGAACGAAACTTGGAACATTCCCCAAATTGACAAACCTTTTTAAACTTTTCAGTTACATTGCATTTCTTACTGCTTACAGTAAAACAATTCCTATAAAATGAACTGCCTTTACCTTTTCTAAAAAGAACTTTTCTAAAAAGCACAATTCTAGAAGCACAAGTCTAGAAATAATGCCCTGTTTTTCTACAAATTCCATATTTTATGACCATGATTCAAATGGATTTTAGAATATTTAGCAAAACTATTATAGCCACTGCTTTTTCCATGTATAAGTCAAATGTTGACATGTTTAATAGAACTTTTCAGACTGATTTTAGAAATGTTTTTAAATGAATGTTTTTACATATACGGTGTTCATTTTTATGTTTAGCAATTAGTAATATCGTTCTTCGAAAGTGGAGTCCGCCTGGGACGACTCCTGGTGGCCTCCCGCCCTGGGCACGGCACCCAAACCGACAGACCACGCACGCAACCTGGGCTTCATCCTGGACTCCTCCCTCACCATGACCAGGCAAGTCAACAACGTCTCCTCAGCGTGCTTCAACATCCTACGCATGCTACGGAAGATCTTCTGGTGGATCCCCACCGAGACCAGGAAGACCGTCACCCAGGCCCTCGTCACCAGCCGACTGGACTACGGCAACGCCCTCTACGCCGGTACCACCGCCAAGCTCCAGAAGAGACTCCAGCGGATCCAGAACGCCTCAGCCAGACTCATCCTCGACATCCCACGAACCAGCCACATCTCCGGACATCTGAGAGACCTTCACTGGCTCCCCGTCAACAAAAGAATCACCTTCCGCCTCCTCACCCACGCACACAAAGCCCTACACGACCAAGGCCCGAGCTACCTCAACAGCCGACTCAACTTCTACGCTCCCAAACGCCACCTCCGATCAGCCAACCACGCCCTCGCCGCCGTCCCCCGCATCCGAAGAGCGACGACAGGAGGAAGGTCCTTCTCCTACCTGGCCGCCAGGACCTGGAACTCCCTCCCTCCCGACCTGCGCCTGACCCAAGACCACCTCTCCTTCAGGAAGAAGCTGAAGACCTGGCTGTTCGAGCAGTAGCGGCACCCCCCCCCCCCCAGCGCCTTGAGACCCTACGGGTATGTAGCGCGCTTTACAAATGCCATTGATTGATTGATTGATTGAGTGGGTGTTGTGTCCCATATAGGTGCCCTGATATAGGCTTTACTAAAACATGCCCTTATATAAGCAGAATTCATGTTGCCCTTATTTAGGTATAGCGTTCTTAGTCCTTACTTAGGCATGAGCCATACACTCCAAATACAGGCATGGTATTTCACCTACATCCGTCCACCCTCTAGGTCACAACCAAGTTATTAGAAACAGACCCTTAAGCTCTAGGGATTTTCCCTGGCACAGGTTCATTGATTTCTCTTAGAAACTCATTAAATATGCATGAACCATTATTCCCCGGGGTTCATTCCTGACGTCTTCCTCTGTTCAACATTATGTCAATGCAGTCCAGCCATAGCACCTTCTGGGTATTAAAATGCCCATGCAAACCAGAGGAGACCTCTATTCCAGAGGAGCCCGTATTTCCTGGCCTGATACACTGACCAGAAATGCTGTCATCCTGCATGCAGAAACTACAACTCGCAGGGCTCTAACTTCCTTTGCGGGGTGTTAGAATTTGAGACCAGGAAAGAGATTCCACAACTCTCTCATTCTCAGGTATGGCGATGACTAGAACCTAGAGCGATTCTTGACATAACAAACTATAGCATACTAGAGCATACCATCTTAGGGGAATATCGGACCTTCTTCACAACCCGTCCTACACCTAGGTTAGGCACATTTGGGTAGAAATAGTTAGGGAGTATTCCATGAGTACTCATACTTTTAGCAATATGTTTTTATGTATACAAATGTATTTGATAAGTAGTGAACAATACTAGAGCAATACTACTTCTTTGCGAATGTAACACTGTGCATTGTATATCTCGCATACTGTCTTACGATTGTAGTAGCTCAGATCTCTCACACGAGAAAAGCGACTGTTCAATAAATACTTATTAAAAAGCTTGTCTGTTATTTCTGTGTAACTCTGAGAAACTAAGCAGTCACGATTGGCTGAGCAAAATATTATCTCATGGATCAGTGTAGTCATGTTATGTAGTTGCCAGAAGCTATTCCCTTCTTGTCTACAAGAAGTTTTTAGTGGCCCTGTGAGCTAGCATGTACATGGTAAACAAGGTTAGCATGTGCAATAGGGGTGTACTGACTCAATCATACACCAAACCTTTAGTGTATGTTATCCAAAAGCTCAGAACCTATTTAGGGAAATAGGAACTACACTTCAACTCAAGTGTCATTCCCAACTCTACTCTGTTGACCCCAGCCACATGCTAGGCTTAAGGAAGGAATGAATAGATGCAAGGGGAGAGACTATGTTGATTAGCAAATGTAGGGGTGTGGTTAGCCATCTCTTCTCTCCCTGCAGAAAATTCTGCCATTATCAATTTGGAAGAATTGGTGCACTCTGGCCACACATTACAGGATGTGGTCAGACCTTTTGGTGATACCCTGCAGTCTATTGGACAGGAGTGACCTCCTGCTTGACCCAGAGAAACTCGAATAAGTATCTGAGAAGGGCAAAGCCCCTCGGATCTGCTGCTTGAAACTTACGAAAGCAAGAGGTGCCATGCTGAGAAGTTTAATGTGCATTTCTAAAGGCCTGCACTCTGTAAACTGCACATTTTACACCATCTTGAACTATAGCCCTGTGAATTACCTTCCTGTAAGAAGGACTAAAAAGTGGACACCCTGCAAGATACAGGTTAAAAGAGCCCACCTGGAACATCACCATCAAAGATCCACAACCCAGAGAACTTCCAGGGGATTTATAAGGGGTTTGTCCATGTGGGTTGTGGGATATGAAGTCCTCACATTTCAAGAACCATCAAGGAGCTTTCAGACACTTGGAGTGAGTTTGAGACATTTTGGGACCATTTAAGGTACTTCATTAAGAAGTTCTAGGAGTTGGGAGAACTTTTAAACAACTTTGAAAAAAAGCTCCATAGGGGGACCGACCCAACCTGGCCAGCCAAGCCACCTGCCTTCAACCAATAGCTGGCCTGCCGTCCACATTCCTCCTGCTGAAAAGCTTTGTAGGTCTGACTTCCAGAGTTTCACCGAGAGGAGGTGAAATCGGAGGCCGGAGAACCCTCACCAAATCTGGCCTGGTGAATAGCAACAAGGGACCACGCCAAAAAAAGCTCCAGAAAAGTTTCTAAGTCCGAAGTTTAAAACTGTGACCGGGACCTACCGCCGCTAGTGGTAGCCGAGCAGGGGTCTATCCTAGTCGGCCTGAAACATTGACTTTGAGCCAGTCTATCACAACCGGATATCCCAATAAGGTACATTAACATTCTAAGAGCTAGATAATGCTAACTCTTTGAAAATTCATATCTCCGGTTCCCAACATGGGATCTTTGTCGTTTGATTGTCATTTTAAAGATAACAATAGTTCCTATTTTTATAAATTGGTGTCAGATTTGTATTATACATTGGTTCATCAACAGGGAGGGATGAGGAATTACTGTGTCCGTTTCTTTCCCCGGGTTGGAGTATTGGTTTATCAAAAAAGAAAAGGGACACTTGTTACACCTTACAACCTTGGGTTCAAGGAAGAAGAGTACCCTAAAAAAAACTCAATGCAAATCTGAGTGCGGTATATATGTTTCATCCGCCCCGCATTGAAGTTGTGGCAGTTATCATTGGGATTTCTTCAGTGCGTTAACTGCCAGCCTCATCCAGAGGCACCTCTGGGTTGTTTGGTGCAGTGTCCAGAGATTGAGGGTTTCCCCACTTACAATGTGAAAAAAGAAAAAAGTAAATAGAAAAAGAAGCTTGATGTGCAAAAAAGTGAATTAAAAATGAGAAAATTACCCCAAGGATTTATTGGGGGGTAGATTCTCAGTTAGTTTAAAAATGGTGGTACTTACTGCAGACCGAGTTACTGGGTCTGTAAGGATTAGAGTTGTTAAGAATTCGTCGACATGTTTCAGCTTCTCAGGCCCGAGGGGTCTGTGAAGCTTTCGTCAGGACTTACAATGAAACAAAGATATACTCACACTATTTGTGCGGTATCAGTTTAGTCTTTTCAAGCTAGGAGCAATTATCCGTTTTCTGAAAGAGAATTGTATGTTAGTACAGACAAATGTGTATGAATATACTCTTTTCCAAAGTTCATTTGTTACACAATGGGGGAAGATAAGCAATGTCCTTCTGTGCAGCAAGGCTAAATTTTACTCATATTTAAGAATCAAGGGGTGGAGGGTATTGGGGTTCAGTTGTACAAGAAGCGTAGTGAATTTATAGAAAATATCTGAATTGGGTTACATATTGTATCTTTAAATGATGTTTACTTGTTTTCTCTGTAGCTGTTGGTCAATAATAATTACATTGAATGGCACCTACACAAATGATGTTGACACAGAGCTGGGTTAGCACCATTTGAAATTACTCAGAGGCAGAAACTCGGCATGCGCCAAGTAGAGAGTAAATAAAGAAAATAAAGAGAGTCAGATCCCATCTGGCATCGTCCCGTGACATCGTCCATTTTTTATTAACAATACTGATATCATAGGCTGCACAAAGTCATTGTAAACATGTTATATCTCGTAAATGGAAAAATAAACGCTGATTAAGGCATCGTGAACGCTGTGTGGTTGGTGAAAGAACGGGGGGATTGGCTCGTTTTCTACAATATAGTTTATTTAGACGGAACATCATTGCAAGGTTCCGGACAGACAAAGCGACAGGCATTTAGGATGATTAACAACAAATACAATCTCTTGTAAAGCAGTTGGCGCCGAGTGCAGTTATTTTATGATATGGAAAGCACTTGGCGTCAGCTATACACAGTGCAGTTATTTAAATAAAAAAGAGCGTCCTGCCTGAGTTTGTACAGTTTTAGGCTCCAGCGGGGCAGGTCGCTTATTGAGCGCAGAGCTGGTAGAAATTAGTAAAGAGAGGTCATAAGGTTAGACAAAGGGAAAAGGGACGCTGCATCTTACCACGGAATTGAAGGTCTCTCTCTGTCAGCGCCATTACCCGCGTGTGGAGGGTTTCCTGACTAGTGCTGGCTCTGCCCCCGGATATCCATGGTGTTCCGATAGCTCTATTTTTAAAGGGGCCGCATTTAGATAGTCAGTTGCGTTTAAAGGAGCCTGCTTCTTTTTATTCATTGAGAGGTTCGGTGTTAACCCAGGGCGTAATGGCCATTGTTGGTGATCTACTGAAGGTTGATTTTTCTGGTTTAGCAGTATACAGTAGGTGTTTTCAGTAGTCCTAGGGTTATATTAGCGCACATAGATATGCTCGCAGAGGCATGAGGTCAATGCGCAAAATGGTGCCACGCGATGTTATCATTTAAACCATGTTCATGAGTGCGCAATCGGTCCACCCACCTCTGTTCCTTTTCATACAATACTTTTTCTGCGTTCTGTGACTTATCCGTCAACATCTCGATCACTGTCCAGTGTATGTCATCACAGGAATGGTTCATTTCAATGAAATGCGAGCACAGTTTAGTAGTGTTCTTCTTTAGCCTGATATTACTTTTGTGTTCGCTAATTCGTGTTTTGATTTTGCGACATGTCATCCCTATATACTGTTTTTTACAGGGGCAGCTCACCATGTAGATAACGTGCGAGGAATTGCAGGTGGTATGTTGTTTTTGTGTCCATGTAAAATTGTATGATAACTGCAAAGTTTTGGAAACTTATGTAGTCTTACATGCGGCACACATCCCACAGGGGTAATGTCCTGTTATAGGTGTCATTGTTGCATCTCTCGTTGGGATTACTGGTTTTTGCTTCTGAGGGCGAGTGTGCACTAGGGCGTCTTTTAGGTTTTTTGATCTGCGATTCGCGAATCTGGGTTTTGGCCAATCAAATTTTCCTGTGTTGCATTGATGTTCCGTCTAAATACCTGTTTTACATATAAACTATATTGTAGAAAACGAGCCAATCCCCCCGTTCTTTCACCAACCACACAGCGTGCCTGATGCCTTAATCAGCGTTTATTTTTCCATTTACGAGATATAACATGTTTACAATGACTTTGTACAGCCTATGATACCAGTATTGTTAATAAAAAATGGACGATGTCACGGGACGATGCCAGATGGGATCTGACTCTCTTTATTTTCTTTATTTACTCTCTACTTGGCGCATGCCGAGTTTCTGCCTCTGAGTAATTTCAAATGGTGCTAACCCAGCTCTGTGTCGACATCATTTGTGTAGGTGCCATTCAATGTAATTATTATTGACCAACAGCTACAGAGATACCAAGTAAACATCATTTAAAGATACAATATGTAACCCAATTCAGATATTTTCTATAAATTCACTACGCTTCTTGTACAACTGAACCCCAATACCCTCCACCCCTTGATTCTTAAATATGAGTAAAATTTAGCCTTGCTGCACAGAAGGACATTGCTTATCTTCCCCCATTGTGTAACAAATGAACTTTGGAAAAGAGTATATTCATACACATTTGTCTGTACTAACATACAATTCTCTTTCAGAAAACGGACAATTGCTCCTAGCTTGAAAAGACTAAACTGATACCGCACAAATAGTGTGAGTATATCTTTGTTTCATTGTAAGTCCTGACGAAAGCTTCACAGACCCCTCGGGCCTGAGAAGCTGAAACATGTCGACGAATTCTTAACAACTCTAATCCTTACAGACCCAGTAACTCGGTCTGCAGTAAGTACCACCATTTTTAAACTAACTGAGAATCTACCCCCCAATAAATCCTTGGGGTAATTTTCTCATTTTTAATTCACATTTTTGCACATCAAGCTTCTTTTTCTATTTACTTTTTTCTTTTTTCACATTGTAAGTGGGGAAACCCTCAATCTCTGGACACTGCACCAAACAACCCAGAGGTGCCTCTGGATGAGGCTGGCAGTTAACGCACTGAAGAAATCCCAATGATAACTGCCACAACTTCAATGCGGGGCGGATGAAACATATATACCGCACTCAGATTTGCATTGAGTTTTTTTAGGGTACTCTTCTTCCTTGAACCCAAGGTTGTAGGGTGTAACAAGTGTCCCTTTTCTTTTTTGATAAACCACTGTTGTATTATACATTGTCACTTAATTAGTTACTGAATTGATTTCATTGAATGCTATACATACCTGTCTTTGAAGTTAAGTCAGCCTGCTCACAGACAAGCTGCCAAGGGTTGAGCTTAGGAATAATTTTCTCAAACCTATTCTGAGCCCAATACTGTGTTAGTGGCCTTATTTCCAGTGGCAGATGCACATTTGCCCCTACTAATAATCCACGTTCTAACAGTCTTTCAATTTTACCCTGACTTCAAAGCAGATGAATATTGCAACACATTACATATAAGATCAATCATGCGGACATCCTGTCTGCCGTAAGTAAGTAAGTGGGAAAAGCGATACACTGCAATACAGGGAAAGGATTAAGGAACAGAATATAGATTGTATTCATCACAGATTATCCAACTGCAAAAGTCAAGGCATTTACTTAGTCCTACTTTACTCTCTGGTCTCACTCTCCACCACATTTCACAGTTTGCTTTTCCAAAAATACATTTGCTTGGCAGTAAGGAAAGGAAACTAATTTACTCTACTGCAGGGTAAGTTAGGGGGTTAGGCCGGGTAAGTATGTAGTAGACGTTTTACTGATCATCCTCATGTGCCTACGTTTTGGCTACTGAGTCACTTTGGTTCAGGAAAGGGAAGAATTTCAACAGGCACTAATCCTTTTATAGAAGTCATGATGAAATACATCACTTGGCTACAAAACTGTGGCACATGCAAAGAATGATTTTTTCATATGTTTGGGAAGGCTGGGACAGAACTTGGGAAAGAATTTATAAATGCCTTGAGGAGATACGGTATATATGCCCCAGGGAAAAACAGGAAGGTTTTTTTCAGAATTACGATAAAAATTCAGCGGAACTTGCAAATCAAAGGGTTTTGAGCCAATTGTCTTAATGGTACCATGGGTTTGTTCTGATATGTTGGGAGCCAGATATCCGTGAATGCCACGATGTGTATATGATATGGGTCCGCGTTAAATCCTCCGGCGGCGAAGCGCCTATGGTCCCTGGCTGAATAACAGGACTGAGAAGATGTTTGAATAGTAAATCTTACTATTCCTGAAGTTATAGCGCCATCCAGTGCAAGTCGATGTAACGACTTGCAATGTAACAACTGCGTTGCAACTGCATCGCGGTGTAGTCACTGCGATGTAAAGGATTATTCCTGTATATATGTGTTTAGAGATATTTGACCACATGGTCGGGGTCGGAGGCAGGGCATGCTGCTACTAGTGCAGCACACAGTACTGCAGCATGGGTACAGGGGTCTTTCCAACCAGGAGCACAAGGGCTTTGTACTCATTAAGGCTCACGTCACCCCTGCTTCACCACCGCACATGAATGAGAAGGTAAAAAAAATGTAAATGGTCTTGGGTAATTATTTACATCTGAAACTGGCTTACTGAGTCTGCTTTCTAAAGAGTGATAAGAGCCTATTTATCACTGTTAATGCATCTAACTTGTGCCACGCAAGGGGGTACAAGCACTATGCAACAAAAAAAGCTAGATTTACCAAGTCACGCAAGGCCCCATTAAGTGACTTGGCAACGCACCACAGAGCCGATCGAGCAATGCATGCTTCAAAGTATACATTGCAAAAAGCTTCAATACAGTATGGGTGGGTGAGATGTCATAAATCGTTCATTTTGAATATTTTGAAATTTCTAACATTCAGCAGAATCTAAAAAATGATACCTAGCTGGCAGAAATGACTTCACTGTTTGTTATGACTGCACAATCACAGAGTAAGAAACCTGCATGCAAACTACTCTTTGACCATTTCCCGCTCAGGAAATGGTTTAAAATGGTTAAAAATGTATGCCAGTAAAGGACTCTTAAAATTCACCTTCCGGGGAGGGAAATGCGATGAAACATCTGTAAGGATGAAATTTATCTAACGAAGAACTGTTTTGCTCATGGAGGAAAAACAAAAATAAATAATAATTGTCCATTTGCACTGTAAATTGAGGAGTCACATTGGGAGAATAGCAGTTGGCACATGACAATCTTTGTAGTGCACTTAAAAGGCTGAGAAAGGCACAGTATTTCAGACATCCTACTGGGAACACTTGAACATTCCATAACCCGCACATTTACACCCATGTATAGGGGTACTTGTACCAGTGTAATCAGGCACAATGCATGGTGGAGGCAAAAGCATTCCCTTCCATTGTCCAATGAGGAGAAGAGAGGTAGGGCGGGATCCACATTAGATAAAAACCTATGTCTTATGTACTGTGAAGTGTGCAAGGCCAGGACCAAGAGGGAGCAATTCTGGATGTGTGTGTGCCCCCTCTTCAGGATTCCAGCAAGTGAGGAACAAGAAGAGTGCTAGATCCCAGAGGATGGGGGTGGACATGGCAGGAGGTTCACCACAAGAAATGGGGATTGTTTTGATATGCTGCATAGATGTTACTAAGTACAAGCAGAGCGATAATTTCTCTCTAGTCAAAACTCAGTCCTGGCTCTCTAAAACAACCTCAAGCTGAACTCTTTGAAAACTGAATTCCTTCTTTTCTCCCCTCAAAACAGCTCCACACCCATCTGAGATTGGATCAAGCACCTACACGCCCTCAACTGCAAACCTGCCATTATTGACTCCACGAAATCCCTTGGAGTAACACTGGACAAGAGTATAAACATCAGAGCTCACATCTGTGCTACCACACACAGTGCTTCATTCCAACTCAAACTACTGAAGAAATTGAAACCATTTCTACCACCTTTAGACTTAAAACAAGCAGTACAAAACTTGTAGTCTCCAGAATAGAATATGGTGCAGTGACCCTCTCAAAATGACTCTTAATGCTGCAGCAAGACTGGCAACAGGAAATTAGATGCTTTGACCACACCACTCCATCGCTTAGGTATCTAGACTGGCTTCCCCTCGAGGCAAGAATGCAATTGAAAATTGCCCACCTCACACACAAAGCACTGCATTTTAACGAACCAAGTTACCTGGCAGAAAAGATTTGAATCTCCGGTGGCCGGCGCTACCTCAGAAGTGCTATCTCTCTCAGGCTGGACTCCTAGATTCAGAAAATAAAAAATGTACACACATTCCTTCTTGGGAGCGGCGCCAAGGATCTGGAACTCCTTACCACCCATGGTGCGTTTAAACCTATCAACCCACTTTTTCAAAAGAGAAATTAAAAGATCCTAATGAATAGATTTCTTATATAGACTCTCGGAGAGCCCCACCCCAGGTTTCAAAGGACATCACAATTTCAGCATTCTCGAGTTTAGTCAGATGTATGTCGTTTACAGGAGAACAAGCGGCAACACGGCTGGGTACCTGGATCTGAATAGTTCAGAGTTGCCGCAAATAACCACAATGAAGATGCTAGATCAATGTGGACAAAGGGAATATTAATGAAATGACAGTCGTTTAATGTGATATCTGTTGCAATGGCCTATTGCGGCTCTTTACGTTTGATGTACCTGTCTATACCTATCATTTTGTTAATTCAACCCTATGTACAGCGCTCTGATACCCTTGGGTCATGTGTGCGCTTTATGAAACACTCTAAATAAAATAAAGAAAACTAAAACGAATAACTTCTCTGGCAGAGGTAAGTAACAGTTGCAAATATATATATTTGTGAAGTTTATGGTTTGGGCTAAGTTTTCTGAAAAATGATTTCCAGTAAAATAAGAACCTTTATGAATTTAAATTTGCCCATCACAAGTAGATCAGTGCAGGGTTTTTATTATGCAAACTCTACTTAGGTAGGGTTTATCTCTTGCTTTCCTTAAAAAGTGAGAAGTTTTGGCAGAAGCAATGTCCTGGAGCTTGTCACATTGTAAAAATGACCTAGAATACTTGTACAGTGGGTCCGCATAGTAAAGGCGTGCGGCTATGGCGTAGATCAGTGCACAAGACAGATGTTTCACACAGGGCCTTCTCCAGGGTGGTGCAACTGGTGTTATTGCACAGGGCAATGACTTTGGTTGGGGGCGTCACATTTGCAAATTTATTATTGTTTTAAAAGCACCTACAGCCAGCTTTCCTGGCCTCCAGCAAATTTCAGGCAACAATAAAAATGTCAAGATAACTCCAAGATAAATGTTCTTCATAGAGATAAATTAGAGGTTTGTCTAGTAGAAGTTTTCAGAACCTGTACCATGCAGATCACAAAGTGCGTATAGCGTAAATAGGTCAGTGGGTTCTTGCTTTTGTCTGAGGGATCCTTCTTAGGTTGAGCTTAGACAGCGCATGCACGGTCGCAAGGTCTACAGTAAACACTATACTGAGTGTAATCTCGCCTGCTGCTTGGGATTGGTTCACTCCTCCACTGCTCTTCTTTCCTGGCTCCTTATTACCCAACTACAGCTTACTTACGCTGCAGCTGGTTAGTTCTTTCCGTAGGGACTATTTGGTATATTACCTGCTTGTGATTCCTTATGGTGCCTGCTTAATGGTATGCTGTCCACATTACGTACCTCCGTGTTTCTTTTCTTTCCTGTGATAATACAATGTTCCATTCATGCACAAGGTCCCTTTGCTGTACTCTCTGTGCAAGTCGGTCTTTGCTGCCTGCGTCTGCTAGCCCTTCTTGTGAAGTTCTGACAGAGGTGCCATACAGGGGGTGCTCAGAATCTGCCCCCTAGGGGTTGCATTACTTTCATATGAAAGACTTGGGACCTCGGCTGAGGCCCTTAGGAGTTGCGACAATGTCCAGTTACTGCCACCCAGTGGTCGAAGTGGGGAAAAAAAGTAGGGAACGGACTGAAATAATTTTTAGAAGTAGGGGCACGCCGTGCCTTTCCGTTCGCGCCCACTTCTACCACTGCAGCCACCCATCATAAAGCAAGGAGCAGAGTTTACAACTCCCTTGTGTGGGGGCGGTTGGGGTGGGGGTGACTTAGTAGCATGTTGGGGTACATGCTCGTGGTGGGGCGTTTCCACGGGTTCTGCATGGGCTGTACATTTCCGGTTACACTTTGAAAATATCCGGCTGCACTACTACCAATTTCACCTCTCAACCTCTGAACCCCCTCTCTCTCACACATGAACACACATTTTCTCAAAGACATTTTGCAATTTTTCTCAAGTTGTCTATCAGACACATTCTCATGCACAAGTTCTCTCAAACACACGCACCCAAGTTCTCTCACCACATATTTCTCTCACACATTTCTCACACATGCTTTCAGATGGGTTCCCTTCTCTCACAGACTCTGTTTAACACTCTCTCTCGGACTCGCCTCCCTCATGCACACTCTCAGTCTGCCCTGTCTGTGCATTGCATCCCTTGTGACCTTGGACATATTGAACAGGTGCAGCACAGGGGCTGCTTCAATTAACATCATAATTAATATTACAGTTGCACTTAGGACATATTAGGATTGTTATGACAGGATAAACTTCAGCTGGTGGTAAAAGTGCAGAATATCAATCAGGGTATAGAAAATGTACTTCTGTCTAACACAGTAGTTGACACAAGGCAGCTAGTATGATATAACAAGCATTTGCAAAGCAATAGGTGTCGCATTTGCAAGAGTTTGAACTATTGCCATTGTAAATGACAATGTCTCTTATTTATGAGTTGGTTTTGAACACATAAATAAAATGCATTGTCATTTTCAATGCCAGGAGCCTAAACTCACGCAAATGTGAGACCTATTGCATTGCAAATGCTTGTTTTACTTGCAGTTTATAACTTAAAATCCTAACTTCGAACCGTGAGCTAGTAACTGTAATCTAAGAGCTGCATGCAAACTGCCAAGGTGTTGATGAGAGTATTATGAATTTTTACCATCTTTCATTATCCTAATGTTGGAAAAATGGTTCATTTGGATAGAGATCAGTTCTGATTATTTAAGAGAGCCCACAGCCAGGTTGTTGCATTTTAAATTCTGAGTTTGTGCTTCTCCAGACCAAGCACTCTTAAACTATGATTGATTGTCTCTGTTTATTATGTGTGAGGTAAAGTGCTCTGAAACCCTACACTGGTATGAGAGGTGCTGTAAACCTAATGGACTGCATCTGAGAGAGAGTGGTTACAGAGGCTTGAGGGGCACCGTTGAAGGGTGGTAGTGAGGGAGTCCAAGGCAGAGGGGGTCAAACAATGATTGCACTGGGCGCCCACAGCGCTAAAGCCGGCCCTGGCTTCACACTGTGGAGCTGCTGGGTGCAGACGTGTATCTCATGAATATGTGGCGGTTCTGTTGGAATGTTAGGGGAGGAGGTGCGTGAAGGACGTGCGTGCTCCCTGCTTGCCCCTGTCTGTATAACATAAACTCAACTTTAAGGAGTCATTCTTGTGGACTCCTCACTACACACACATCTTAATGCAAAGCCTTTTGCTGTTACATGCCATGTAAAGTTGCAGCAATTCCACTTTCCCATATACTTTGCAGAGTTGCATTGAGATTTGCGCAGAATGATGCGCACACTCGCATCTTAGCGCAATGCGGCACCAGATGACAAAGAAACCCGGACCCAGATTGTTGGGTGTTCATTGTACTAAGGAATGCGTAATTAGGCCCTTTTGTATGAAACGCAATAAACATGAATAAGGGTAGCCAAATCAGTAGGTCAAATGATGTTTTAGTGCTAAGTCACAGTTTAAAATCATTCTTAAAGATGTCCTGCCTTTCGATGTCACTTCCGGTCTTCCAGAATGTTATACATGTCCTGGGCTCCAGAACCCTGGGTTGCATCCTTGCATCGGCAGCATTAAGTGACTCGTTTGGAGAGGGCACCTTTCATTGGGGTGGGTAAATATGATATCATGCACAGGCAGGGCGCTGCTATTCTTAAACAAGGCGTGAGACCCATTTTGGATTTGTTCGCGTTCGAATCGCGTCTCTTACTCTTACTGTCTGGTCTGAGCTGCACATGACAGGCCTAAACAGGGCCGGCGCTAGGCATGGGCAGTGTGGGCAGCGGCCCAGGGCCTTGCCTAAATGTGATAAAACAGCATAATTGCTATCAAACATTTACCGAGATATCTCACTGTCTTCTAGCTCGTTGCAGGTGATTGATGGCTCTGTTTCTGTGGAAAAGTGTTTTCCTTCCAGACCGCCGCCTTACTTTGATTGCAGGTTCCAGGCAAAGGTGAGTAATCTGACCGAAAGTGAGCAGAAAGGATGGCTCTTAATGTACTACATGCTCCAATGAGATAAAGTACCCTTTTAAACTAGTGTATCATTGTCCTGACAAGATGGTTGAAATGTGATGGAGCTAAAGAGGCCTTTTCCTGGGTGTTGCTTGTCTTCTTCTGTGTTTAAGAATAATGGCCGAGATAAAATACTCACTACCACTGCAAACATGATGTGTTCATTATCAAATACTAACAATAATTCTGGTAACATCATCCCCCAAATCTGACTATCCTTCATGAAGAGGTGGCCGAAGGGCGAGAGCTTCGGCACTGAGGAAGAAGGGGCCAGATGTGCTGTTCCTAATAGCAGTGAGTAGGAATGTGATTTACCTCCTGATTGAGGTAGGTCGCAAACTGCAACTCACAATGATTAGAGGCCATCACAGGGATGGTGGCCTGTTGTGGACAGGAGAGCACCATCCCTGCGATTGTCTTTTTAATACAGCAATATATTATTAATGCAGCCTGTATTCTTTAAAGGAGACAGAACTGTCTTTAAAAAGAGCAGTTCTCTGTTCTTTTATTTACTTGTGATATGGCCGTGATCCCCTGGACTACTGCCTACTCTTTAACAAACTTCTTTTTACCATTTCTGACTCTGAAAATGCGCTTAGTGCATGAAAAAAGGTGCTTAAAAAAGCAGCATGTGCATGTGTTGTAATCTTACTAATTCTCATGTAAAGTGCTATGATGCCCTTGGGCGAAGTTTGGGCTTTATACAACTGCACAAAAAATAACAATAATGAAGTTCACGTCCTCACCCCCATGGTTAACACACACTCTTCCAGCCCTACATCCACAGCTGCCTGTGTAATGTACAGTGCGTAGATATGTAGCCTATTAACGCATACTTTAATTCATCCTTTGTTGAGTGACTCAAAGACTTAAGATCCTTGAAAGTCTAGCTTTGTATTGACCCACCTGCCCAAAAAGTCCCTGTGTTTAGAGTTTCTTTACTGAATGTTACGGCTGGATCAAGATAGGACATCAAGAAAAACAATGATTTATGGCCATTTGGGTGCCCAGCAAATCTGGAAATGTGCAAAATGGGCTGTATTCACACAACTTCTGTTGTGTAGATACGCATGAGCTCTGGTGCTAAAGATATCCCGTGGGCATACCTAGGGAGCAGATTCCATGCACTTATCACTGCTGTCTTAATGACCTCAAAATGCTGCTAACCAACCTTCTGATTGGGCTGGGCTAGACTATTCACAAAAATAGCAAAACGCATTCATTTATTAGAATGATCAAATAATATACAAGTAATCACCTCAGTAAATTTGCATTCTACATATTCCAGGGCACCCCTCATCATGGACAGATGTTGTGACATCTGCGCCAGTTGAACATGTTGTTACACCCAGGTAGGCCCACTTCAGGATGGGCTCATGACTATCTTAAGTGTAGAGGAGTAAGGGGGTGTAGTGGTGAACTTCTGCGGACTCCCTGAAGCCACCTTGCAGCACTGCCCTATGTCAAAGTGAAGGGGCAGGATGCATTACATTTATCCAATATAAACCATTCCTGTCCTTTCCCCCAGTGCTGGTCTCTTTTCAGCAGCCTACCGCCAAAGCAGAAAGGACCACATTCCTGTACAACAACAATCCTAGCAGGCTTTATCCTCTTTGTATGTGTACTTGCAGAATGCAGCACACATGAAAAGACGAAAAAAGTATTCGTGCCATGCAAAGCTCCAGGAAACAGTGAAAAATCTCCGCGAGCACACAGAAATTTCACGAACACGCAAAATTGCTAGTTCGCAATGATTTTTTCTTGTTTGCGAATGTTGTTTGCGTGCTCAGGGGAAATATCTTGCAAACACACATTTTGAGAACGGGAACAAGCAAAGAATTCCGCAAAGCCACAGAACGCAGAATTTTGGGCAATTTCACGTTCCACGTGGAACGTAAAATTACCCAAATTCTGCAAATTCAGCTGGCGGGACAGAATTTACAGCCCAGGCCAAGAAAAAGGTAGAAGAAATGAATTTATTTCTCCTTGTTTTGCCTCCTCTAGGGAGGCATAGGCAGTTGGCACATACTTACACACTGCTCACCCTGCACACTTACACACTGCTGGCCCTGGACACCCACATACTGCTCACCCTGCATACTCAAACACCCTGCACACTCACACAAAGCTGGCCCTGGAAACCCACATACTGATCATCCTGCATAGTCACATACTGATCACCCTGCATAGTCACATACTGATCACCCTGCATACTCAAACACTGCTCACCCTACATACTCACACTCTGCTCACCTGACCTGACTTGGTCTGTGCCGGTCGCTCCACCCGCTGCGTGGCCCACCTGCATGTGCCCAGTCCCCGTTTGCCGCCGCCACTGCCGCCACTGCCGCCACTGCCGCCACTGCCGCCACTGCCAGTAACTGTTTCTACCTTATTTGTATTGTGCCAGCATTCTGTATTTTCTCCCGCTGTTGTGCCCTGATCGTCACTGTTGTGCCCCTGACTGTTTGCCTGCTATCGCCATTTTTTCCCGCTGTTGTGCCCCTGTTTGTCACTGTTGTGCCCCTGATTGTATTTTCTGCTCTCACCATTCTCCCGCTGCTCCACCCCGCTCCCCGCTCCCTGCCGCTGCTCCCCCGCGGCCCCACACTCGTATCCTTCAGCCTCACACTTCGCATCGCTCCCCTCCCCACTCACCACCCCGCTCCCGCCTCCCAGCTGCTCCTCCCTCGCTCCGCCCCCCAATCTCCATTTATGGCAGAGTCCGCACGTACGCGCTGCGTTGACGCGCAGCGGGCGCGCCAAAGGCAAGCCCATCTGCGCCAGTCCGCGCCTGGCCCGCGCCCAGTGCCAGGACCCCTGGCCCCTGCAGACACCAGCCCACCCGCCGGACCTACGACGCAGCCACCCTCAACGCACTCAACACCGGCCAGATCCCCGGCTGCCACCGAGCCACCCCAGGACGCACCCACTGACCCTTCACCTGCCAATCCTGCAAGTTCTCCTGCATCTGGACCTGCACCGCACCCGCCAAGCCGAGCACCAGCAGAAACCACCTGAAGTCCATCCTGCTCAACACCCGCTCCGTCCACAGACACGCCGTCGAACTCTGGAACCTCCTCGACTCCACATCTCCAGACGTCGCCTTCCTCACGGAAACCTGGATGAACGCCTCCTCAGCGCCCGACATCGCCATCGCCATCCTGGACGTATACAAGATCACCCGGAGGGACCGCGTCAGCTAGACTGGAAGAGGCATCGCCATCGTCCACAAGAACACCATCCGCATCACAACCAACACCGACGACACCCCACAACCGCCGAACACCTGCACTTCCAGATACACACCGACCCCAAGACCACCCTCAGAGGCACCCTCATCTACAGACCGCCGGGACCACGTACACAATTCAGCAAAGACATCGCCGACTTCATCAGTCCGTACGCCCTCCCCTCCACTGACTACATCCTCCTAGGGGACCTCAACTTCCACCTGGAGAACAACAACGACCGCAACACCACCACCCTGCTGGACAACCTCGCCAACCTCGGACTCAAGCAACTGTTGACCACCACCACCCACTACGCCGGCAACACGCTTGACCCCGTCTTCTCCTCCAGCAAGGACATCTCCTTCAGCCACGCCACCAGACTCCACTGGACAGACCACAGCTGCGTCCACATCAGCTTCAGAAGGACCACGCTCCACCACCACCCGCAACAGGTTCCCCGCAGAAGCTGGAACAAGATCACCATCGACCAGCTCGCCACATCCCTGAGCCAGAACCCTCCTGCCAGCTCAGCGGACCCCAACCAAGCTGCCAACAACCTCACAAGGTGGATCAGCAACTGCGCAGATGACCTAGCTCCACTGAAGACCCCCCCATCAGACCCGGCAACAAGAAAGCATCCTGGTTCACCGACAAACTCAAGAGCTCTAAGAAGACCTGCCGAGCCCTCGAGAAAGCCTGGCGCAGAGACCCGACAACAGGCAACATGACCACCCTCAAACACGCCACCCGAAAACACCACCAGCTGATCCACGCCACCAAAAAAAACGCATTCAAGGAACAACTAGACAACAACGCCCACAACAGCAAGGAATTCTTTAACATCGTCAAAGAGCTCTCGAACCCTAGCACCGGAAACAACAACATCACCCCATTGCAAGACCTCTGCAACTCGCTCGCCTCGTTCTACCACAGCAAGATCGCAGATATACACAACATTTTCAGCACACAGCAGACACACCCTATGACCGCACCAACGCCCCCCACCACCACCCTCCGCGCCTGGACCCCGATCAACACCGAAGACACCATCCGCACGATGAACTCCATCCACTCCGGATCACTAACCGACCCCTGCCTTCACCACGTCTTCAACAAGGCCGACTCCATCATCGCACCCCATCTCTGGGACATCATCAACGCATCCTTCAACACCGCCACCTTCCCAGAGAGCCTGAAGCACCCCAAACTCAGCGCCCTACTGAAAAAACCATCAGCGGACCCCACCGACCTCAAAAACTACCGCCCCTTCTCGCTCCTTCCTTTTCTTGCCAAAGTCATCGAGAAGACCGTTGACAGACAGCTGGCCGCCTTCCTCGAACAAATGGATCCCTCGACCACTCGCAGTCCGTTTTCAGAGCCAATCACAGCACTGAGACCGCCCTCATCGCAGCCACCGACAATATCCGAGCCCTGCTCGACAACGGGGAAACAGCGGCACTCATCCTCCTAGACCTCTCCGCAGCATTCAACACGGTCTGCCACCGCACCCTAGTGCAGCGCCTCAGCAACATTGGAATCCAGGAGAAGGCACTGGAGTGGATCATCTCCTTCCTCGCCGGAAGAACCCAGAGAGTCCGCCTCCCCCCGTTCAGATCAGAGGCCACCGAAGTCTTCTGCGGCGTAACACAAGGATCATCGCTCAGCCCCACGTTGTTCAACATATACATGAGCCCTCTCGCGGCCATCGGACTCCAACGCAACCTCAACATCATCTCCTACGCCGACGACACCCAGCTGATCCTCTCCCTCACCAACGACCCCGCAACCGCCAGAACCAACCTACACAAAGGGATGAAAGACGTAGCTGAGTGGATAATGAACAGCCGCCTGAAACTGAACTCGGATAAGACGGAAGTCCTCATCCTGGGATCATCACCCTCCGCCTGGGACGACTCCTGGTGGCCCCCTGCCCTGGGCAGCGCACCCAAACCAACGGACCACGCACGCAACCTGGGCTTCATCCTGGAATACTCCCTCTCGATGACCAGGCAAGTCAACGCCGTCTCCCCGTCATGCTTCAACATCCTACGCATGCTACGGAAGATCTTCCGGTAGATCCCCACCGAAACCAGGAAGACGTTCACCCAGGCGCTCGTCATCAACGGACTGGACTACGGTAACTCCCTCTATGCCGGAACCACACCCAAACTTCAGAAAAGACTCCAGCGCATTCAGAATGCCTCAGCACGACTCATCCTGGACATCCCCCGACACAGCCACATCTCTGAACACCTGAGAGACCTGCACTGGCTCCCCATCAGCAAGAAAATCACATTCCGACTCCTCACCCACGCACACAAAGCTCTCCACAACCAAGGCCCCAGATACCTCAATGACCGCCTGACCTTCTACACTCCCACCCGCCAGCTACGATCGACCAGCCACGCCCTCGCCGCCGTCCCCCGCATCAGAAGAGCCACAACGGGAGGAAGATCCTTCTCCTACTTGGCGGCCAAGACGTGGAACTCCCTCCCCATCCACCTCTGCCTGAACCAAGACCACCTCTCCTTCAGGAAGCAACTCAAGACCTGGCTGTTCGAGCAGTAGCGGACCCCCCCCAAGTGCCTTGAGACCCTCCAGGTGAGTAGCGTGCTATACAAATGCTTTGATTGATTGATTGAATACTCACACACTGCTCACCCTGCACACTCACACACTGCTGGCCCTGGACACCCACATACTGATCACCCTGCATACTCACATACTGAAAACCCTGCATACTCACACACTGCTCACCCTGCATACTCACACACTGCTCACCCTGCACTCACACACTGCTCACCCTGCATACTCACACACTGCTCACCCTGCACACCTACATACTGCTCACCCTGCATACTCACACACCCTGCACACTCACACACTGCTTGCCCTGAACACCCACATACTGATCGCCCTGCATACTCACATACTGATAACCCTGCATACTCAAGCAAAGCTCACCCTGCATACTCACACTCTGCTCATCCTGCAAACTCACACACTGCTCCCCCTGCACACTCACACACTGCTGGCCCTAAACACCCACACACTGCTCACCCTGCATACTCACACACTGCTCACCCTGCACACTCACACACTGCTGGCACTGGACACCCACATACTGCTCACCCTGCATACTCACACACCCTGCACACTCACACAATGCTGGCCCTGGACACCCACATACTGATCATCCTGCATAGTCACATACGGATCACCCTGCATACTCAAACACTGCTCACCCTACATACTCACACTCTGCTCACCCTGCATACTCACACACTGCTCACCCTGCACACTCACACACTGCTGGCCCTGGACATCCACATACTGATCACCCTGTATACTCACACACCCTGCACACTCACACACTGCTGGCCCTCGACACCCACATACTTATCGCCCTGCATACTCACATACTGATAACCCTGCATATTCAGACAAAGCTCACCCTGCATACTCACACTCTGCTCACCCTGCATACTCACACACTGCTCACCCTGCACACTCACACACTGCTGGCCCTAAACACCCACACACTGCTCACCCTGCATACTCACACACTGCTCGCCCTGCACACTCACACACTACTCGCCCTGCAAACTCACACACTGCTCACCCTGCATACTCACACACTGCTCACCCTGCACACTCACACACTGCTCGCCCTGCATACTCACACACTGCTCACCCTGCATACTCACACACTGCTCACCCTGCACACTCACACAATTCTGCTGGCCCTGGACCCCCATATACTGATCACCCTGCATACTCACATAATGATCACCCTGCATGCTCACACACTGCTCACCCTGCATACTCACACACTGCTCACCCTGCACACTTGCACACTGCTCACCCTGCATACTCACATACTGCTCACCCTGTCTACTCACACACTGTTCACCCTGCACACTCACACACTGGTCACCCTACATACAAACACTGCTCACCTTACCCACTCTCACACTGCTCACCCTGCATTTTGTATTCCATGTCTACTCCTGATGGGTTCCCTCCCCTGAAGACGGTATGTTAATCTGAAAAAAACTACTTTGGAGGCCCCCCCTTCTGTTTCCTGTGAATATCCTGTGCCGTGCATTCTGTTCGTTGATGTGGACTAGTCATATGTGTGTGGGAAGCCGGAGCTCACCTATGGAGGGCGCGGAATAGGTGCCAGAGCCGCTCGTCGCTCAGTCCTTCCGGGACCCCTTTAGCCGCCTGGTGCCGGGTTTAAATGGGCCAAGTAAGGAGAAGCGACAGGAGAGGCTGCAAAGTCTGTGAATGTGACTCGTAATGGTCTGATCCGCAAAGCCAAGGGAACTCAACCTCACACATACCCCCCGCCCCCAATGGCAACACTCCTCCACAGAAATCATTAACACCTGAGTACCAGGCAAGGCAGGAGATCTGGGCAGAAGGGGGGGCAGCGAGAGAAAGTGAAGGAGGGAGAGAAAGTGAGGGACAGTAAACACAGAAGAGAGAGAAGAGAGCGCAACAGAGTGCGGCGAGAAAACGCCGGGCAGAGAGCATGTGCAAAAGTTCTTAGATGAGAGAGTAAAGGGGACAGTGGAGGAGTGAGGGGACAGGAGATGGGGGGAATACAAGGAGGAGGTGTGTACAGGTCAAGACCCGGGGCCGGAGGGCTCTGCAGCCCACGTAGCAGGGCAGGGGTGGAGGGAGGGGGCACCGGGTGGCAGAGCCAGAACTGGAGGCAGCGAGAGGTTGATACTCCGGGATCAATAGCAGCCTGTGCTGCAGCGGCAGGATGTCTGCTCTGGAGGTGACGGGGAGCGCCTGCTCTTCCTGCCCGAGGTGGCGGGGCTCAGTCAGGTGGAGACTGGGCGACAGCCGTGCCGGCCAGTGAGCGCGGCTGCCGAGTCTGGGCGCCGGGAGACAACTTCAAGGACCCGGCTGCAGGAGCCCAGGGACGCACGGAGCGGTCCACAGGAACACTCCACAGGGACCAGGCGCAGAGGCATGAGCAACACATTGCAAAGGAGTGTAGTACAGGAGCAGATGGAACAGGGTGCAGATGGAGCTGGGAGCCCGAGCGAGGAGAAGGATAAGTAGGGTGAGGAGCCCACTGCTGACTCCCTGGACAGGACACGGGGCAGTTAACCAGATGTAGGACACAGCATCACAAAATGGGTCACATACCCTATTTTTTCCGTGCGCAAAGCTAACTCGAACACGGAGAAGAGGTGCTGACAGGGAGAGCTGTGCCGTGAAATGGATTCACCCCCCCAAAAAAAATCTGGGGAGTGGTGCGAGCGTGCCACTTCCAGCATATGTCTTCAATTACCGCGGCCCTGACGGCTGCGATAATTGAATATATATGGCCTTTGGTGCGCGTAACAGACACCAATAGGCCATGGGCGGAGCTACGCGACCGCCCATGGCCTATTGCGTGTTCTGTTTTAAAAAGACACGCACCCGAAGGCCAATGAAAATGGACCTAGGAAATAACATGCACGTTCTAAGTGGAATTTCAAGGTCCATCTTCAAAACACAGAGAAAAGAACTCGAGCTGCACGACCCTGCATGCGCAGTGTACGCTAGGCCCGAGACATAAAAATGCCTAATTTTCCCTGGGATGGTGCCGTGAATGTGCTTTGAAATTAGAGCTCTGAGAGGAGGACGACGACAGGAAGAGGCAGGAGGGTAGGCATGCAGCGACATGGGATTTTGTGGGAGAGATGAATGCTATGCCCATTTGTCAGGTAGAGAGAAAATAATGAATAAACAGGGATGGCAGTGGCATCACTTAGTCTCCATGCACCTGAATTCCAAAAAACAAACCTTACCTTCGGTAATGTAACTGCCATTTTGTAAAGGGCTCCAATACCTTTGGGTCAGTCGAGTTTGTGCTCTCTAAAAATGCCACAAAAATGAATCTGACCTTGTGTAATGTAACTAGACCTCATTTAAAGTGCTCCAAAACCTTTGTATCACTCGAGTTGATATTATTTAAACAAGTGTCAGAGAAAATGCAACAGGAGTTGCCAAAGCCGTGCCCTTAACTGAGCTGAACTTTCCTTTTCCTGAGCGTGTCTTGGACTCAACCGGGGTATAATTTGTGTGTAGAACATCAGAATGGGGGCTTGGTGAAGATGGTGGAGTACCCTCATTTTTCTTGCTGGAGGTATAGAAGCCAATGAATGTAAAAGACGAGGTTCTTGCTCAGCGGGAATGTCAACCTCATGTTTAGCTCCTATTTCAATAAGATCCATCGATGGCTGCGGCTGTTGTCCACTTTCCAGAAATGAATGGGTACTACTTTGGGAAAGAGTCAAATTCCACTCAATGTCACTGCTCGTTGGTGTTAACATGATTACAGTGGTTGCTTCGCGAGAGACATGGGCTTGGGCTTAGGTTGGGGTAGTGGCGGCCGGTGTGGCACGCACACATTTCCCAAAAAAGGTTCTGGCTAACATGCCAGTGGCAGAAAGTGCTCCCTCTCGTGCCCACTGACCATTTACTTGGCATCACCCTTCTTTGGGGCCATCTTGAAGCTGTCAGTTGGCAGTGGCACTTAGCTACACAAGTGGAAGAGACTGAAAGACTCATGTGACTGCACTGTAGCTGTTGTCTCTTGTGCAGCTAAAAGCAAACAAGCAGACGTGGCAGGATTTATCGACAAATTATATTTTGCAACTAAAAGCAAACAAGCAAGAAAAACATTTAGTGAAACTTGACATTGTTGCATTTTAAATTCCAGACAACATAATTAATTTGGTAATTTAAGTTATCATTGTTATCCTAAATATTTAACAAAAGTGCATTCCAAAGTCAAACCACACCAACAGAACCTAATATTTAATTTCCAATCAGGATAACAGAAATCAGATGTAACTGATTACTTTGTGTGCGGTGCATGCATCTGAAGGAGACACCTGTGGCAGTCAGGGAGGTGTAGGGGAAAATGGAATAATCCTTAAGAAATGAATGCTGGTGTGTGTTCTGCACCTATGGCAGGCATGGTGTCCAGGAGAAAATGAAATAATCCTTAAAAAAATGTATGTTACTGTGTACCTATGACATATAGGTGGTGAATGGATCGTAAAAAATGTTTTAAAAAAGACTTTTTTTTAAATTAGTAAATTAAAAGTAAAAAGTACAAAAATTGAAAGAACAAAGTAAGTAAAAAATAAAAATAAAATAAAATAACAATAATGAAATACTGTTGTTCTTTGGGACAATGAGAAACCCATTGTAAGCCAAGGGGGTGCAGGAGAAAACTGTTAAACAAATGTAATATAAAACTGTTAATAAATATATAAATATTACACAATGATCCTCAAGCAAAATATTAAACTGACATCAAGGAAAAGTACAAAAATTTACAAAAACAAAAAAAGACAGAGCCCTCTCCTATCAACCTCTCTTTGCAAACTGGGTCCAAATTGAGGAAGAATGTTGGGCCAAAAACAATGGGCTGGGATGCAAGCCTGGGCAATTGACAGTGGTAAAGATTAATTGTAGCATTTTATCCATCACTTTGGTGTTGTTGCATTACACTTTAAGACGGCGTAACTCTATAGAAGAATAAGTAAAGAAGTACATAAGTCTTCTGGACAACAGAAAGCCTCTCAAAACCAACTGGAATTGGAATAATGATGGGAATGAGTGAGTCGTTTGGTAATTGAATGGCATGTGCGCCGCATCCCTGGAGGTGTTTACACGGGGGTAACCATGCCACATTTTTTACAGACTTCAAAGTCCAGGAGCCTCCACTTCACGCCACCTGAGGTGCATCAGTTTCTCCTTGCAGCCCCTATTTTACACCTTGCGGCACCCGCTCCGCAGGCGCCGCATCGCTGGAGGTATTTGAACGGGGGTAACCTTGCCGCATTTTCTACGGACTTCAAAGTCCAGGAGCCTCCAATTCATGCCACCTGAGGCGCATCAGATCCTCCTGCCAGGCTCTATTTTACACCTCGCAGCACCCTCTCCGCGGGCACCGCATTGCTGAAGGTGTTTACACGGGTACAACCTTGCCGCATTTTCGACGGACTTCAAAGTCCAGGAGCCTCTACTTCACGCCACCTGAGGCGCATGAGTTCCTCCTGCCAGCCCCTATTTTACACCGCACGGCACACGCTCCGCGGAACACTGCGCGGGCGCGTTCAAGACAGGGAGAGGATGGGCTGCCCCCCCCCCCCTAAGGCCCTTGATACCAACGGTTGACCTGCCTTTCCAGTAAGTGGATTTAAAGACGAATATCTGAGTCAACTTTAATTTTCCTTTTTCTTATATTATTGCTAATTAAATTGAACCAAAATGGCAGCACGTGGGGGAGAGGGAGGAAAGCTGCTGGAATTTGGTATGTTGCGGGAACCCTTGACCAATTCATAATGAGGGCTACATCTGTGCTTGCCCATGAGATCGCTAACACAGAGCTACGTCTCTCTATGGACCCCGTGTTCTCAAAACGATCATCCCTGGGGGGTATTATGAATGTGTGCTAGCCAGAAAGATACTGTCAGTCTGCTCCCGCCATTGGCTCCCAGACTGAGAATATAAGTCTACAGCAAATGTTAGCATCCCCTCACATTGATTGAGATCCTTTGAATTCCACATCACTGCCACGCAGTGCATTGCCAAACTTACCTAAGAGTATGGTTATGTGCGCAGCAGAAGTCCACAAAGAGCCCTTACAATCTATGGAACACATGCAGGGGGTTGCTTCTAAGAGAAAACAAGGAGGCACACGAGGGAAAGAAGTCCAAGATCTCCAAATCAAGTAAACAGAGAGAGCCACCAAATACAGACCACCCAACTACTGAAGTCTCACAGGAAACTCTGTCTGAAGTAAATGCCATGAATGTGGACGAAACTGTAACTGGACAGCGCAGACTGAGGAGTGTACTGGCTAAAAATAGGTGCTCTCATAACATCCTCTTTGGAGCCCATAATGAAAAGACTTTTATCAATTGAGAACAGGCTTTAGAAATCGGAAGGACTTATATTGTCCACTTTGGGAGGCATTGAAAACAAAATAGTGAGTGGGGGTCGCGCAAACGAGTCGGTGAGGGAGGGAGGAAGGGATCCCGCAGCCTGCCCCATCATCATTGTGTCACCAACTGTGGGTCCGGCTGTGCAACCAGTGGGCCCCAATAAGTTAAGGGGCGGAATAGTGAGTGGTGGAAACATAGTTCCCCAAGAGACACATGGGGCAATCCGTAGTAATGACAGGGATGGGAACAAGGCAAAGAATTTGTATCCCCACCTAGACCTTCCCCCAGATTATACACCTTATGTTGCTGTTTTGACTGGTGTTCCTGAATTGGAACACGGTAAAGTTGAATCCTATGACCAACTAAAAAATAGGACAACACACTGGCTAATTAATAACAGACCACTGCCCTGAGATGTACAGTGTAAGATTCTTTTGGTGAGGAGAGTGAGTTGGGTAGGATGCAGGACAAAAAATACAGCAGGAGACTGTATTTTTATTCATTTTAACGATCCTAACGCGGCAAACCACGTCTGCTGGGGCTTTCGGACACATCCACGATCCTCTATCCAGGCTTGGAGTTTAAGCTATTTTTATACTCCACCAGATTATATGCCTAATTCTTGGCATTATGAGTGCCATAGGGATAGGATTGGTCAGCCAGGTAGGATGAGAGGTGGGGTAGATGGGGTGAGGAGCGAGTCTCTGTCAGCAGTACCATGGGGAGGAGACATACATGGTCGTCAGGTAACCTCTCCTCCCATGGAGGGGGGAGGGCCAGTACCCCCACTCCACTGGGGAAGACATTTTAGCGAAGTGGACTGACTACAACGAGAGCAACTAGGCCAAGAAAACCTGTGAAATGTGGCTTCTTCAAATTTAAAACCTCAGGTGGAGGAGCATTCAAGATGCGTAACGATAAAACGTTACCCAGCTTGCCTTTTGCAAAACAAGGCCACCTAGGATTGAGGTTTTTCAAAGCAGTGATAGGCCTATCACAGGCATTTGCCCCCTCTTAAATCCTCCAGGGAGTTCCTTTGAATTAGTATCCTAGAATATAGCAGGTCTGTCAGCTAAGTTCCGAAATCAGGAATGGTTAGAATTTATTAACAAATTCAAAATAATCTGTGTACAGGAAACCTGAGAGGTAGACCACACTAATTTCCACCTAGCTGGGTATAAATCGTTTGGGTCCCGGCAAGTAAGTCTATGGTCAGAAGAGTGAGGGGAGGTCTTCTAATATTCGTAGACTTGTGTCTAGAAGGGGTTTGGGTTGATTTAAAATGGAGCTCAGATTACATGATAGGCCTCAGGTTTAAAAATAGGGGCCTTAATATAATTTTGGTCAATTTCTATAATGCGGGAGGATCCAGAGCGAGAGAGCTTGACGAAAAATGTAGTTTGCTGATGGAGCAGAAGCAGGGTACAACGGTACTCATGCTTTTAATAGCAGGGGATTTTAATTGTCATCTGTGCCCAAATTTGTTACCCATCAAACAAGACTGGACCTCCTGCAGTTTGTAGGAGGGACCTCACTTCGAGCACATACTGGAGGGCAGGGAGCTGAGTAGGGTGATGAAAGATCACATGCTTGAACATACGATGGACCTATTGGCCATTGCGCCTAATAAGTTGGTTAACCCTACTGTTAAAGGGAGGGTTTGTAGCTCCTTTATTGATTTTATATTAGTGTCCCAATTGCTTAAGAAGTGGCTAGTGGGATTCTCAATAACTGAGTGGTTTTAGCGTCCACAACCCCCTAATACTGTCAGTTGCAGAGACAAACAAAAGTAGGGTCACAAAGAGGGGGGCTGGAACAAACTTAGAAAAGTTTACGGATCACGGCAGGTGTTTGAAATGGTCAAGGATTAATGGTGAAAGCTTTTATAGGACCTTTGCAAAAGAGGGGAAACAGTTTTTAGAGGAATATTGAGATTTATCAGGGGAAGGACCATCCTTAGTGGAGGCATTGAGGAAATAGGCCCCCTGATAGATGGTCTTTTGCAGACGACAGGGCAGGGTAAGCCTAAAAATGATCCTAGATGGTTTGATAGAGGGTGCTCCCTCGCACAGAGGAACCTAAGAGCTGCCCTAAGAATTAACCCAAGGGACAAATACAGGGTTATGCAATGCAGGTTAATTTATAAGCAATAAGTAGAGCGCAGGAAGAGTGCACTCCAAACCCAAACCTGGGAGGACCTGAGAGGAGCTGCCGAAAGGAAAGATATTACCACCTTTTGGAAGATAGTTAATAACCCCTGTTTTCAAGATGTAAATAGCCCACAGATAGGATCGAATGTTCTATCCGAACAGTGGATGGAGCATTTTAGAGTGCTCTATAATCGGGGGAATAGCGAGGCTCAGGATAACGAGGAGTGGGTGGGGAGGTGGAATGTCACACTAGAATTTACCCTGGAAGAGATTACTGCTGGTTTCCTGGGTCTCACAAAAAATAAATCGCTGGGACCGGACGGGATCCCCCTGGACCTTTAAGTAAGGTGGATCTATGGACACCAATTTTAACAAGAGTAATAAATGCTGCTATAGCTACCGGGCTCCCCCGTTCGTGGTCATCTGCCATAATAGTCCCCATTATCAAAAAGAGGAATAGAGATAGTCCCCAGTGCTATCACCCTATCTCCCTGATAGATGTAATTGACAAAGTGCTGGGATGTACTATTTTAAATAGCCTGATGAACTAGGCTAAGGAGCAACATAATATTACTGACGTCCAGTAAGGATTTAGGGCTAAAAGATCAACAACAGATCAATGCTTAAATTTATATTTATTGGTGGCTAAATACACCATTGCTAATAAGTTGTGGGTTTTAATGAGTAATTTAGGGGTAGATCAAGATCTTATTAAGATTGTGAGAGCCCTGCATTGGAACACCTCGCCAAAGTTAGGTATAATTTAGAGGGCAGAAGCACGGAGCCTTTCATTTGCACTAGTGGTGTGCGACAGGGGTGTATTTTGGCACCGTTATTTGTTTTCCCTGTATTTAAATGGCCTAGAACAAGCCCTAATAAGCCTGAATGTGGATTCAGTCAGAGCAGGCAGAAGAGCAATCCCTGTCCTGCTTTACGCAGTCGATGCAGTCTTGTTGGCACGTACTCCATTGGGACTACAGCGACTGGTAGATAGTTTTGTGGATTTTATGAATAATTTAGATCTGTCTGCTAACCTGACTAAGTCGTACGTTATGGAGACAGGGACCAAATCAAGGAAAAAGTTTCATTATAGAATAGGCGAACACAGTTTGGAGAAGGTGCCGTCCTTCTCGTATCTGGGCATTTTATTTGATGGCTGTTTACATTTTAAAGCATTAATTGAGGAGCGCTGTAATAAGCTAGTGTCTAGTACAGGAGCAATTATGAATTTTGGCCACAGACTAGGACAGTGGTCCCTGAAGCAAATGATGAATTTATATAACTCAATCTGCTACTTCAAAGCTGTGTATGGTGCGGAACTTTGGGGGTTTGTCGATTTTGACAAACTACAGGTTGAGGTTAATAAATATTTGAGAAGGCTTCTCAAAGTCCCCCAGTGCGTCTCCTCTTATATTGCTCAAGAAGAACTGGAGGTAGTTTTAATAGGGGACAAGGTGCAGATTAGGCCCCTGCTAGCATGGCTAAACATCTGGGTTAATCCAGAGGCCATGATGACTAGGCATATAATCATGGATTGCCTGGGTAGGGACAGGGGAATGAATATTCAATGGCTGAAGTATATAAAGGTCATTCTTGAATGCATTGGCTGTAAGGATCTCTTCTCAAAGCCGACCGGAATTATAGGCCGGGATCAGGACAGAGTGAAGGAGATGTTTTTTAACTATAAAGCATCATCTAGAGAAGAGTGGGAACGGGGTAAACAGTCAGTCAAAGCTATCAGCTTAGTGAGGACCTGTGAAGGAATGGAACCTTACCTTGCCCTCATACACAATGCCCAGGACAAATTTTTAATCACACATTTTAGGCTCAACCTTTTAACCATCTACTGGCCGATCCGGTAGGATTTACCAGTTCAGTTGAGCCCAAGGCCCCTTGCGGCTGCGATCAACGATCTCCGCAGGATACCCTTCATTTTGTATTACTATGTCCCTTTTATTCATTGCCCAGGCGCTGTTTTTTAGTTAGTCTGCTGAAAAAAACTACATTTAGGCACGCTAAGGTGGCCCTTTTATATTTACAAATGGCCCCCAAGACCCCTTGACCCTACTCGCTATAACGAGTTTTGTAAGGTTAGCAGTCAAACTAAGAGAGACAAGAGGGATCTGTGGAAGTAAACCCCCCCACAAATTATGTGTAACATGTGGGGGTTGGACGGGGGCCTAATGAAATGTAATTGGAATAGCCTTTGTATTCATTTTTAAAATGTATCTTATTCTTATTTAAAACTGCACTTTTATGGTGTTCTTGTAAAATGCCGAATACAGCAAATTTGAATTTGAATTTGAATGGCATGTGATTATGCTGCTGGAGATTTGTCACCCTCTCCAGATTAATCTGCTCTTTGAATCAGGTTTCCCTCAATTGTAATCATGTAAAACACATTATGGATGCCAAGAAATTAATTGTCAGCCACAAAATTGTCAAATTATATTTTAAATCCCCAGTTAAATTAAACCTGAATGAGAAGTTGATAATCTCATTCAGAAATCAACAATGAATGAGATCCAGAAGGGGACACATTTGTAAATATTGTTATTAAATGGGGTAAATAAATGTGTCAGCAATAGGGAGCCACCTCTACTAACTCAACCAAGTTCTAAGCAAACATGATTGGTGTTGCTTACTGATATTTCTACTCAGATCAACAGTGGTATGATCATTTGATTAATGATCACACATGCTCCCTGAAGGATTGTGGAAGCCTGGGCCTCACAGTGACAGCTGGATCATTGATTAAAAGTCTTCAGGGCGTATAGACAAACAATATCTGACAATGCTCTAGGAGAAATTACCTACCTTTAGGATGGCATTCTGCATGTTTTTAAGGTACCCATCAATCTTGATTTGCCTGGCTTCCATGCAGTCCAGCCCCTGCATATTGCAGTGGAAGAAGCAGTCAGAAATTGAGGTGGGGGCAGCAGTGATGGACCCTGGTGGGTGGCTGCCACTGACTGCGGTGCTGGTGTTGAGAGGCTGAAGGTGCTGGGGGCTGGCAAGGGCCCTGAGCAGCAGCCTCCTCCTCGTCCTGGGCCACCAGTCACCAGTACTCATCACATATAACCTCTAGCTCCTGCTGCTGCTGCCAGGCTGCTACATCCTGCTGAGTTGAATGAACAACAGTAATAGCTAGTAAGAAAAAAGAGAAGTTATAAGCAATGCTCTGTGCAAAACACTTGTTTACAATTATGTAGTGGATGGCACAGCAGCACTGCAGTACGTTGCTGTTCCCCTATGGCCATTTGATTTAATGTGATTAGAGTCTCAGCCATTGACCCACACATGGAAATGGTAAATGCACTAACTGTCTGAAAGGATTTAAGGCAGAATATAAACACAGCACACCAGTTTTAAAAAACATGCTGTTCCAGTATTTTTGTGAAAAAAGAAGATGGGATATAGGCCTATAATTCTTCAGGTTAGCGACGTCTGCCCCGTCTTTTTCAGTCAGGGGGTTACTCTGGCTTCCCTAAAGTTACTTTGGACCCTCCCAGTTTCCAGAGATAAATTTAACAGAGCGAGGATCTCTCCCTCTATCACTGGTAAAGCCATGTTGAATACCCTTGAAGGGCATGGGTCCGCTGGTGAGCCTGACTTAATTTGAGCCGTAATGTGGGACAAGGAGTCATGGTCTAGCTTCGGAAAGGAGGCGAAATGCTCCCTAAAAGCACATTGTGGTTCATTCATAACCAGGGGACTATGGCTAATGGGGGTATTATGTATGAAAGTTAGGATGTCCCTTTATTTATCCAGGAAAAAGGTCAGGAACCTGGGACAGTGCTCTGGGTTAGCGACTGTTTCCTGCACCTGCTATTGGCTGAGTTCCTTCAGACTACTAAAGGTTTGTTTTTGCTTGTTATCCGCCTCCATGATCCTGGCCTCGTAGTACTTGGTCTTTCTTGCCATAATGGCTTTTTTGTATGCGCCTCTGGGTCATATGACTTACGGCACCGCCTCTCGTGTTGGCACAGGGTCCATTTCTATCACCTTAGTTCCTCTGTGAACCAGGGGGCTCCCTTGCCCTTATTCCTCACTCTTTCACTGTGAGCGTGGGCCACCCAATTAATATCTGCTCTCAACTGGTTGATGAGGGATTCACTCTTGTCCTCAAGATCCTCTGGCTGTAATCTCCTCAGCGAGTTACCATGCAGAGCATCCCCTAGGCTGCCAGCCTCAATTGTGCTCCATTGTCGTACCACACTCAATTCTGGGGGGAGAGGGGGGCTGCGAGGAGCTCCTAGCCTGAGGGATCCGGAACCTGATCAGGCAGTGGTCCAACCACCTACAGGGTCTGATGTCTGTCAGCCTAACGGTGGCTGAGTGGATCAGATGAGATCTAGGTTATGTACCTTCTCCTGGGAGGGAGTATCCACAAGTTACTGCAGCCCCATTGTGGCCATTGTTTCCTCTAACCGACTGGGTATCTGGTCCCAGTGGTAGTTGAAGGCCCCCCACACTATGAGTTGTTGTTACCGCAAGCGTAGGTCGGAGACTATTACAGTGAGAAGGTTGTTAAATAGGGGGGACGGTACACCACCATTATTGCCAGGTACAAGGACTTGGAGTATACTTCTTACACTAAAATGTTGGCACTCTTTAAGCTCCGGCAAGCTTTTCTACTACTAGCTGTTTTTTATAGAGTAGCGCTACCCCCCTCTTTTCCCATCCTGTCTATTGAGCCATAGGGCATTGTAGTCTATGGGTAGGGCTTCTACAATATCTGGACACGAGCCGTCATCAAGACAGGTTTCTGTGACTACTAGGATGTCAGGAGCTTCCTCCTGAAATAGAGTGAAAATCTCTAAACTATGTTTCTGGAGGGAGTGTGTGTTGATTACTACTGCCATTAAATCCATGAGGTTTCCTCACTCCATGCCTGCCCTTAGGTATATGGGGCTGGTTGGCCCTACTCTCTCCTCTCCCCTGTGAAGTAAGCACGTTCTCGGCTAAAAGAATGCCTTCTACCTGCTTCTCCAGGGGGTGATCCCTGTGCTCTACTGCCCGCAACTCCTCCTCCAAGTAGGATTGAATTTGACCAGGGGTCCTGCCTACTGGTCCCATTCAGGTGCGGACAGATACAGATGGGCTTGTTTTAGGCGCATCTTCAGTGCGCTAGTACTTCGTCCACTCCTGCCTGGCACATATGCACTCCCTCGCCCCTCCCCACCAATCAGCCCTGCTGAGCAGCAGCTGTGGCCCCTGCAGCCACTAGACCGTGTTGAGGTGGCGGCAGTGGTGTAAGATGGTGCTCTGAATTAAAATTCCAACAGGTTTGTGCCTACAATTCAACCAGATTTGAATCACAGTTCTAGATAAAACAAAATGTACAGTTAAAAAAATAATTTGTGAACAGATATTAAAAAATCACAGCTTTACTGCGCATGTCTCCACCACCTGGAGTAGTTAAATCGTGTCTCTATTTATGCACTATGGAGTGCATGTAGTTCCTCTCTATTGCTCTGCTAAATTAATGGAGGCATGCTAGCTCAGCTAGCACCCTCATTGTACTCGTTAGCCATGCTTTGCTAAAGTAATTGAAAATTATCTTATTCCAATGGCCCTGCTCTTCTCCAAAATGTCTTTGTTGGAACGTAATCCTTTGCCGTGGGCATCCCCCAACTTTTTGCTGACTGGTACTGGTGGTAACTGACACTGACTGACCCAGGGCTCTGCCTAGCCAGGTCCAGGGCCAGTGCTATGTTGAAAGAGACACACTTAGAATACATTGAAAACACCTGCATACAGTTGGGTACACTATGTGTTTGGGTACCCCTATGATTTGCATGACCTACCCCATAAGGCCCTAGTACATAATAGGGCAGAGGGATTGAAACAACATAGCAGTCCCTAGTATATAATAGGTCATGGTAGTTAAGAGGCCAGAAGCCCTTTCTGCATTTGCATATGTGCACTGCTATAGCCTAAGGTCAGTTTAAAAGTGGCTCTGTGTTGTAGGACTGCTTTTAAAAAGAATATTGTGCCCAAATTCTACTTTTGAGTTTGGGGCACTTAATAATGGATAACTTACAATGGTTGTGCATATTATGTAAGCCCAGGGTCTCCCCTAGGTATCCCAGAGGTAGGGGGTCAAGTAGTTATAAGGAGGATCCTTATAGAATCTCATGGGGTTAAGTGAAATTGCAAATTGCACTCCCTACTTTGTAATAAAGTGCTGCCCAAAATCGACTTTGGTGATAGGAGCACTGTGGAGGGAGGATCTGCAATATTTTTGCATATTCAGGACCCCTAAAGTCTCCTCGGGTGTTCCAGGGGCGGGGGTGCAGAAGATATATGCAGGGTACTTATAAAGTATGTTTTTATAAGCCCTGGTGCTGGAAAAATGGCCCAAGTCATTCTTCCCATTTGCAAATCCCATGCCACATAGGTTAACATGGCAAGAAGTTATTAACTAACAACTATTGATAGGAGAAGGCTAGAGATACCATTCAAAGACTTCCCTGAAAAGTATTAATAAACTCAACATTATCATATTGTTGAATATCTCCTAAAATGTACAGACAAGAAGTTGTAAGACGTTCTTGTTTATAAGACAAGATCCAGCCTTCCATTGGTCTGTCCTGATTGGTCAGATTTAAGTGGATTAGCCAGGCTTCTTTGAAGAGGTGATAAGGAGCCCCTGCGGTTAATCATCTCTGCTGGTAAGGCAGTGTTTTGCCACACAGGAATGCCAGTATTTAACAAAAAGGGTTTTGGCTAGAGCACAGTAAGGCTGTGCCAGTAACAGAATGAACAAAATAGATTGCCAATAATGTGCAGTAATTTGAACGTTTGGAAGCAGGTTGAACTCAATGTCGCTCAGCCCAAAGACCACTATTTTAGTCAAGGTTATTTTCAAAAAAAATTAATTTATTTTATTAGATTTATTCTTTTTGCTTTTGAATTCTTTCAAGGAAAATATAGAAAAAAATATTCTTGTTTTTTCAAAATATTTTCCTTGAAAGAATTCAAAAGCAGAACCTAGAGCGATTCTTGGCATAACAAACTATAGCATACTATAGAATACCATCCTAGGGGAATATCGCACCTACTTCACAACCTGTCCTACACCCAGGTTATTCAAATTTGGGTCAAAGAAGTTAGGGAGCATTCCATGAGTAATCGTACTTTTAGCATCACGTTTTTATGTATGCAAATGCATTTCATAAGTAGTGAACAATGCTAGAGCACTACCATTTCTTTGCGCTTGTAACACTGTGCATTTTATATCTTGCATACTGTCTTACGATTGGAGTAGCTCATATCTCTCACACGAGAAAAACGACTGTTCAATAAATACTTATTAAGACGCCCGTCTGTTATTTCTGTGTAACTCTGAGAAACTAAGCAGGCATGATCGGCTGAGCGAAACGTTATCTCATGTTTCCATGATGCTGAGGGATCAGGGTTGTCATGTTATGTGGTTGCCAGAAGCTATTCCCTTCTTGTCTTCAAGAAGTTTCTAGTGATCCTGTGAGCTAGCTGGTACATGGTAAACAAGGTTAGCATACGCCAAACCTATAGTGTATGTTATCCAAAAGCACTGAGCCTATTTAAGGAAATAGGAACTACACTACATGGCGCTGCCAATGTTTGGTAAGGCATTTATTTAAACATTAGATTCTGGGTAACTCAGTTGTGCTGTTCTCAGAGACCCCTACTCACAAACTCCAAAGACGTTTGAAGTTTGTAGGGACAAAGTCCGCCATAGCTGAGTAGGAAACATCCTATGTATTAGCTGTTGGTTCTTATCAATATTGATGGATGTAGTGTTCCAAAATGTTGTGCACCTTATCTTGGTTTCCTTGAAACTAATTCCGTACTAAAAACAAAATGACTATGAATCCTGTAGACGCCAGGCAAGAACTCAAAACATGCAAGTTTCAGATAGGGATGAAACAGATGAGGACGTTACAATCATTCCTCCTAACATAAGGAAAGTTATCACTATCAAACGTACTAAACACAGCTTATCAGCCAGAGGTGGTAGAGTAGTCTTCCTTTTGGAGGCACACGAGGCACAAACAGAGGTGTTCTATTTCTTGGCTACATTCCCAACAGACAATGAAGTAAAACACCATTTTCACTTCTACAAAGAAGATGAAGCACCAGCAGAATATACTACTTTTGGGGAAATTGAGGTTCTGCTCACTTACAAGGAACATAATATTCAGCTTAAAGGCGCTCTACAATGCATACAAAATAGAAACAGGCTCGGTCCACTAGGTCGACCAGGAGCTGCATGGCCGATTCTAGCCAGCTACACACTTCATCCTGACATTGAAACAATGACACAAGGTGAAATACTCAACTCAAGGAGTTAATAAAAATATACAGACAATTAGTTCTATATGTCATGCGGACATTAAACGTCCAGCCATCATTGGTAAAACCAACTCAAACTACTTTTCAGGAGAACACACTCAAAATTACTCCACACACATTCATGCGTAAAATGCCCACAAAAAACAAACAAATTCAATCCTGGATAGCTCAGGAAATCACACAACTCAAAGAAGTATTCTCAAATACTAGCCGTTATGAGAAACACAACATTTTAAAAATCAGTTTGCCAATGGTGAGCACCTCATGGGGTGCAATCTTTGCTGCCATATATACTAAAACTCATGGTATACCATCCTTAGCAGTGATACCAGATGGCTTAAGACACATTTAAAATGAATACGGGGCTCTGAACTTTTGGATGAAATTACTGAACAATTTCAATCAGGTATCCATCAGGTATCCACGATTATATTATCCAATATTAAAGGGGAGGCGACATCAGTGGCGATCCGCCAGTGCATGAGGGATTTTGATTGAACAGAACAACAGCAAGAGGTATCCAGAATAAGAGAAACATCATATGCAGAATTAGGCAGAAACAGCTTAGGTGATAAAGCTCTTAAACCATAGCTGTTTGGAATCCCTGAAAAGGACACTGCAAAACAGAGCCCTACTTCTTCTAAAAAGAAGTGGGAAAATAACAAACAAAATGTTAAAAGGAACAGATCTCATTCCCGAGGTAGGTCTCCCCAAAAGGAGCCCAGTGAAAAGAGGTATAACCTCAGGAATATGGAAAATTTGAAGAAGCCTGACAGGTATAAGGATAATGATGCACATTACTGTCATTTCTTTCAGGTCTCATCAAAAACGTCCAAACGAGGAGGAAAGTCAGAACGTATCAAACTGGATTCTCAAATCTTGGCTAAGGCCCCAAAACCAACTGGCGACGCAGTAGTTGACTCTCGCAACTTCCACGCCTGGATGGATCAAATTGTTTCAGATCATTCCGACCCTAAAGGCCATCAGGTGAAATGTCATAATAGAAAGCCAAACGCACCCTGGTTTACCCAGACTCTAACTGATAGCCATCTTCTCTGCCGTAAATTAGAAAGAAAGTGGAGAAAAACCTATGATGAGACTGCAAGAGCACTGTACGTCCAACAAAGGAAGCTATATCTTTCCAACATAAAAGCGGCAAAAAAGGAATACTTCACTAAGGCCATAAATGAAGCCCACCAAAAACAAAAAACTGTCTTCACAATAGTTAAGTTTTTCACCCACCCCAAAGCTCTCATGCCCGAAATTCCTCCGTCTGAAATTCTGTGCAATCAAATAGCAGACTTCTTTGTGGATAAAATCGTTAACATCCAAAAAGACTTTCCTCCTCCTTTGATCAAGTCTCATGAGGTAATGAATAACTATCCCCCGCTTTGCAGTTTTAAACCTGTTTCCCTCCAACAAACAGGCAAAGCAATTTTGGCATGTAAATCAGGAGCTCCCACTGATTCCTGCCCTCCTGGCATTCTCCATCACCTAATCGAGGTAGTCAACCCTTGTATCAATTCAATCAACAATGAATCCCTCGAGCATGGGATAGTGCCCAACGATTTGAAGAAGGCTATTGTGAAGCCCCTGATGAAGAAGCAGAACAAATCTCCTACTGATCTCACGAACATGTGCCCCATTTCATTACTGCCTGTCCTTAGTAAGATCACGGAACAGTTGGTATATGAAGAGTTAAAAATATTTGTAGAGACCCACAACATCCTGCATCCTCAACAGTCAGGGTTCCGCTCCGGGCATTCCACCGAAACAGCCTTGATAGAACTATCTGATTCCATCAAGTTCTTGCAGGATGAAGGAAGGCAAGCCGTCCTCATCCTGCTCGATTTAACAGCAGCGTTCGACACAATCTCTCATACTATTCTGATTAATAGAATGCCAGAGATTGGCGTGACATATACAGTCTTGGCATGGGTAAAATCTTTCCTGTCTAATAGGTCCCAGACTGTGTCTCTGGGTCCCTATCTATCCAGCGAAAAACCTATTACATCAGGAGTTCCCCAGGGGTCCATATTAAGCCCCCTTTTCTTTAACATCTATATGGCCCCCCTCCTCGCTGTGATAGAATCTCATGGGATCCTCGTCACGTCATATGCTGACGACACACAACTTGTCGTCACCATTGATAAAAAGTGCATGGACGCAGACTTTCGATTCCGGACTTGTGTTTCTGATGTATTTCAGTGGCGCGACGGCTCGTGTGCTGTGCACTCCTCAAGGATTGTGTCAGTCGAAGGTCCACTAGAGGGAGCCAGAGAGCTGAATTGGGTGGACACCAGAACGCCATTGCCTCGAGGCGAGTGCACTGCTGCCACAGAGGGAAGCGGAAAGCCACAGTGGTGTGAAAGTGAAAGGAAAGGAAAGCAGGCTGCCGGTCGGGCGGCCGGCCCTCGGCTTCACACCCGTCACTCGTCTCCATCTGCCGATTCAAACGGCTCACAGGCTGGTGGCTTGGTTGTTCCCTGCTCCCCCTCCCCCCGTGCTGTGCAGTGCAGAGCAGAGCGCTGGAGCGCGACCGTAGGTGGCCGCCAGAACTCGCAGCCTATGCAGCAGCGGCCGCGGGCAAAATTCGGGAACGGCCCGGTCGCGGCGGGAGCCCTCGGCAGGCAGCCGGCCGGGGCCACGAGAGCTCTTGGTCAGCTCAGGGCCAGTCTGGAAAGTGGAGGAGGATTGCAGTAAGGTCCCCTACAGCGGCAGGAGCATTTCAGAAGCAGCGGGAACACTCAGCAGCAGGAACAGCAGCCAGGGCTTCCCCTGAGGCGGCGGGAGTCGCAGGAGCCACAGAGACCAGCCTGTGCATCTGTGCATCTGCCGATGCGGGAGACAAGAGGTAAGAGGTGGAGGCAAGCGTGGCAGCCGCTAGAGGTCGCCGCTAAGTAAGAGCCAGAGGGCGCGGTCTGAGGGGTTGGTAGACTAGGTCTCCAGCTTGCAGCCCCCCTCGTGTGCACCGCTTGCTAACCCCTCCGTCCCCCTCCACCCTTCCTGAAGGACCGAGAACCCTGCTCCGTGCTTTGTTTGTTGCCAAGAGTGGCGGTTGCGCCTGGCTCCGAGCGAGCAGTGTTTTCCCGACTCCCGACTCCCGGTGCATCCCGGTGCCTCCCGGTGTCGTCCGTGACAGGGGGTGTGACTGAGACAGTACCGCGAGTAGGAAAACCGCGCATCTCCATTGCCAGAGCCGGTGTCCTAGCGGTGAGCTCCGGTGACGGTTCGGAGCAGCTCAATTGAGGACCCTCCACGCCGCAAGTTCAGTCGCCCGGGCCTGGACGTTGAGGTCAGCGGCCACAACTGTCTTCCGCAAGACTGGGGAAGGCAAGGCTGAAGAGTGGAAGCGCCCGGGGTAGTGCCTGGGGGGACGACGGACGTCGGTGCGGCGCGGTGAAACCTGTGGGGAGATCAAAAAGCCCATTGTTAACCGCAGCAGTCATCGGCCAGCCAGCAGCTTCCAGCTTGCCAGAACCAGCGCGAGCACCGGAGCTCTAAAAACTCCAACCCCCCCAGCAGTTGAGAGTCGGCTAATATCCTATATATGGGCTTCACTCATACAGAACTAGTGAAATTCACCAGAACAGAGTTGGCCAAGGCCGGTGAAGCGGCGGTGAAGCGGAGCAGCCTAGTGAGAGGCCAGGAATACCACGACTTGCGACGACCTGCAAAACCCGCATACTACACTACTGTTGCTACAGCGGGTTGCGGACCGCAGCAGCGTTCGTGAGCGGCAGGGAGCGGTCTCCCGGAAGCTGCAGGAGCAGCAAGAGCCTCCCAGCCCGGCAGGAATCACAGGGCACTGCCGAGTGCCTTCCAGTACGGTGAGGAGCCGTGAGCCGCTTTCCTGTGAGCTGCTCTTCTGTGCGGCGGGAGCTGAGGGAGCTGGGGAATATTTGCCTGGCACGTACGCAGCGGCCGTGCGGGCTTTTCACCGGCTCTTCATTGCAGTAAGGACCACAAAAGTACTGTCAAGCATAAGTTGTCTTTCTTCGCGGCCGGAGCCGCAATTTATTTGCATAACAGCAGAAATCGTGAGAACTTCCTATCGCAGCATCCCTGTGAGGGTATAACAAAGGACAACTAAGGGACTGCAAATAGGCAGAGCAATGAGATCAGGAACAGTCAGACTAGAACTAAAGCCTAAACCACCTGCCCAATCCAAAATGAGAAAAAGGAAACAGGGCAGCCTAGAGCTGAGCGCCTCACCGAGTTTAGGACACGTCCAGGCTACCAACCTCAAAGCGTGCAACAACACTGGAGAGGACCGTACGCTAGCAGACGTGGACATACCGTCACCCAACCAGCCTCTAACCCCAATTGAATCATTGGACATGTTGTCACCCAACCAGCCTTTAACCCAAATTGACTTCGAAAAAAGAAACCATCAGGCATCCTTGGCCCCCTTGCCGCTTTGCCCAACTAATGTCCCCCACAACTTACAAAGGCCCGCACAAAAGCCATCACAAGCAGCCCTGGGAAACCTGGTAACTATTGACGGAATGCCGCCGAAGAAAAAGATATGTTCATATCAGCCTAAGATCTACACAAAGTTCTCCTTTCTTAAAGACCCAGGGACAGCCATATTTTCAAAGACAGGGGACATCAGTGGCCTCCAAACTCCACTACTAAAAGGTGTAGCAGTCGATACCCACACAGCAAAGAGCCTAGCAGGCTCATCCAACTGCTTAAATAACTTTTCTTCATTTAGCAGCGGGGTAGCCATACTCGCGTCAACACCACCACAATTAACATCAACGGACCCAGGGGATATGGCTACACTTAATTCAACAACTACTTCTGCTTATACTACCATCTTTAACTTTCCGGGAAATGGGACAGTCAGGAAAAACCATATGGTTGAGCAGAGTACTGCAAACAAAGCGGAAACAATTGAGTCAATATGTGTGCAGACCTTACCCACCTCCAACCTGACACAACCGAGTAAGCACGGTTTATCTTCCTTGAGTAGCCAAGAGAGGTCTCAGGAAACTAGGGCCATGGTTCACAGGGAAGTGGAAAGAGAAGACTTGCCTGGCCTCCACCGAGTTAGCAGTTCCCCAACTCGTGCAATCACTGGGATGGAAACAGGGGGCACATGTACGGAGCCACCAACGGAGCCACCAATGGTTTTAATAAGAGAAGCAAGTGGGCATCCTTTGCCCCAATCGCCAGGACTTCCTTTGACTCCCGTAAAAAAATCCCCAGGCAACCTGAGCAGAATTATCGAACAACTAACTCCAACCATTGGACCAACGGTGCTAACAGCATCTCAACGACGTACATTGCTGAAGTTTAATGACTCCCAATCTACAAATAATTCCATAAACAATGATATGTCTTCTATTTCTGTACAAGAGTGGGAGGAATTAGTTGCGGCCTACAATGCCAAACCCCCCGAAGAGAAACCGATGATCAATGCCTCCTCAAGACCTGAAGGGGGCATTAACTTAGGCAATTCAGTCCCAGATACCCTATGGTCTACAATCCTAAGCACCTTGCAACAGTCGGCCACCGCCCTGGACTTTCAGTCACAAAAAATGGACTTACAGCTTACCGTCTTGCAGTCAATGGCCGAGTCAATTTCAGGGATTGATTGGAAAATCTCGGAACTAAACGGACTCATAAGGAGGGGACAAGATGCAGTCCTTGCAGATCACTCAGCTACCATCCAACCCCCTCTTTATGACCCCCTCTTAGACAAATTATCATCTTTACCATCTATGCTAGGGGACCTGATAAGCGACTTAAAAGCATCAGCCCTCCAACCATTAAAGCAACATACCGCCGACCCTCCTGCAGTTCCTCCGGTACCTGCTTCAAGGCAAGAGATCAAGTTGCCAAGTGACCAGAGCCTAGCTACTGCCTTGCCACCCCAAGCTTTATCCACCGAGCTACTGGAAACAGAGGAAGCAATCACTATCACAAGCACAGCTGTACCTTCGACTCAAACCAACGCAAAGTCCCGCAGAAAGAACAAAAGGAAAGGTAGGAACCGTTCACTAATAGGGGCAAGGCTTAACATAGAAGAACCATCACCTTCCACTGCGATTTCAGACACTGATGCCCGGAGCCTGTCACCAAGTGTCCACCTGTCCCCTTCGCCCGAAGCCCAAGACAGCGCGCCAATAGAGTCCTCACCACAGTGCTTAAAATCAACACATAATTCCATAAAAAAGATGACATCAAAAAAATGCACCAAACAGAAACTTCTACAATTCAAAATAATCCAGTCAGGCCAGACTCCAGACAACAGTAAAATTAAATCGGGTGAAGAAGCCGCAGAAAACAGGCGGAATGCCACCCCTCCGGTCACGACCTCGGAGACATGTTCGGAGTCCAAGCCGAAAACAACTAGTACCACGATTATGAACTTTGAAACTTGTCCTGAGCCCAAGCCAAAAACAAATAGCGCCCTCTGGGTTACGAAGCTAGATAACGACCAAGGCGGGGGCTCACTCGCCTTAGGTGCATCATCTTCTAGCCATGCCCTTGATCAAGCTCCGCAGGCCTTCAAGAGCCCACCGACGGTTCCAACAAAAGTGCTATGTCAGAGCATTCCAACCTCAATTCTGTTTATCCCAGAATATACATCCAGAGGGAATGAAGACATATTGAATAGGGGGAACATTTTAAGACTCCTGCACTCTTCAACAAATCTAGCAAATATCAGCTCGAACGATCTTTTACAAGTAGGGTTCCAATCAAACACCTCGACCCATCAGCCTGACATTACCAAAACTACCTGGATCTCGCCGGAGATAGCTAACAAAATCTTGGAAGAGGAGGCAATGTTCCAGCAATGGGGAATTGCCTTGAAGCTGGAAAGGCAACCCCGCTATCCAACTCCGCTTTTAGCCTCCATCCAACCTCAGCTTCAAAAAAACTCCACTTCAATATTAAAGGGAGCTAGGAGCTGCTCACCGGGGCAACGTTACCGACACACTAAAAGTCCCCAATGGGGCCAATATCGCAATCAAGATACGAACTTGTCATTATCGACAGACCCTAATTGGAGATGTATTCAGCGCACTATCGCGACAACGACTGCTGATGTTTGACAGTATGGGCAAGTGCCCTTTAACCCCTTGGTGGTACGTAGGGCCACAAGAATCTGTTCATGGAACATCAATGGCTTAGTTAATAAAAAGAACGATCCGGAGCTCATACAATATTTAACCTCATTCGATCTACTGTTAATACAAGAAACTTGGGAAGATAAAGTATTTGATCTACAGGGGTTTACGTCACTCTGTGTGCCAGCAATCAAAACTTCAACCTTCGGCCGCTGTTCAGGAGGACTGATGGTATTCGCCTCTATAACGTCAATAGGCGAAATTAGGGCTCTGGACTTTCACATAACCCCCCCAAGTGTCATACAGGTGGTAAAGCTCTCACTCCCCCTAACAAAGCAACACCAGGAAGTTATTATTATAAATACATACATTCACCCCAAATGGAAACAAAAATCGGTGGAAGAGCTGGGGCACGTTTTTCAAAAAATAAGGGACTCCGGGGAGTCAGACACCTTCATCCTGGCTGGTGACTTTAACATGCTTCTCATCAGCAATGAGCAAGGCACTGACCTCTCTTATGAATTAGACACAGCATGGGGCGTGCCGCCGCAAGGTCGAACAAAAAATAACAACTTAACGAAACATTCAAAAAACCTTCTTTGGCAATTGAATACCCACAACTTAAGGGCCCTAAATGGACGTTATGCTGAAGATGACCCACCGGCAGCCACTTTCCACTCTAGCACACAATCCTCGCATTTGGATTATATGTTCATGTCTTTAGACATGTTCAGCTGGATAACTTCATTCAAAATAGACGTGAATGACTTCAGCGACCATCTGCCCTTGGTGGCTGAGATAAAAACCAATCCGGCAGAGGAAAAAGAACGCTACATTGGCCCAGAAACAGAAGTCAGTGCAAACTTAAAAAGGATACGGTGCAATCTTGACAACATCGACCTTATTGGTTCAATCGCGAAAACCCTCTTCCACCAAATTAATTGCTCATCTAAGTTGGCGAACGTCTGGCATGACTTCATCATCACCATCGGGGAACAACTGGGTAGTACCAGGCCTTCCAATTCTTGCCTGGTGAGAGGACCCTCAAGCACGAGACAGATGCGGTTGGATATGAAAATACAAAAACGCTTGATTAATCAAACTCTGAGGAGGATACGAAAGGATCAGGGGAACCCTAGTCTGCAAGTAGTGCTGAGGGAAGCAAAAAAACAACTCAAACAGCTGAAATGGGCAAGTCAAAAACAAAGGAATGAAGAACTTTGGGGGAAACTTGTCCACGAAGGAAAGCAAAAAAACAGTTCTAGGTTCTGGCAAATGGTGAAAAGGATCCAGAACCCGGACCATCTGGGGCAAAATTCGCACATAGCAGAGGAAGTATGGACCAAATACTTATTGTCACACTTTAATAATGACAATATAGGAGATACGACAACAAAGGCTCCCTGTATGGAAATCATAAAGCTTGGTAGTGATGGTAACCCCAGCAATCAAAGCGGGACAAGCATGTGTGGACTGGGGGAGTTTGAGGATATGACCTTACCACAATCAGAATCTTTAGAAGGGGAAGGAAGACCCATAAAGGACATGGAGACAGGGCTCACGGGATACACCCCAGTAGACATCGGGCGTCGAATTACCAAGGGACGACCGAATGGGGCCCCGGGACCGAATGGAATCCCCCCCATGTTGTACAAATCTGACGTAGCCTTTTGGAGTGCATCCTTGTGTCAGGTCTTTAACGAGGCCAGACTTACTTTATCCCTTCCGGACTCCTGGCATGGGTCCGTCATTAGTCCGATATATAAACATGGGAGCAAGAGTAATCCGAATAGCTACCGTCTCATTGCTTTGCTTGACATAGAAGCAAAATACTTCAGTGGTCTCATTCTGGAAGAACTATCGGCGTGGGCGTCCGAAAAAGCCATTATCCCTTCCAACCAAACAGGTTTCCGTAAAGGCCAAGGGACAACAACCAACATCATGGCCCTGTCCCTACTGATGGGCGAAGCAAAAACCACCAAGCTACCGCTTTTCCTTTCATTTATTGATTATACGGCGGCCTTCGACCATGTGGACCGAAACAAACTTTGGAAAAAACTATCCACTTGGGGCATTCCGAAACATCTCCTAGATGTCCTAATACTGCTTCACTCTAACACCTGGGTTAAAATTAAACTTGGAACTGGCCAGCACCTCTCGAAGCAGATTAGAACAACTAAAGGACTAAAGCAGGGGTGCCTATTAGCGCCAATTCTATTCAATCTGTTTATTTCTGACTTACCGGAAGAACTTGGCAAATGCCGTAATCATGCGCCCAAGCTAGGAAAAGCCACCCTCCCTAGTTTGTTATATGCGGACGATTTAGTGCTGATAAGCCGGTCGCCAATAGGCCTTCAGCATCTTTTGAATTGTACCCATGCCTTCTCGGTAAAGAATGCCCTAGAAATAAACCTCAATAAATCTAAGGTCATGACGGTAAACTACAGGAAGAAAAGGATCCCTTGTTGGTACCTGAACGGAGTAAAGCTCGAACGGGTAGCCACATACAAATACCTCGGCGTCGTGCTGGATTCTAAGAACACGTCTAGGCCTCAGCTCCAGTCCATCCGAGGGAAGGCAATAATGACCCACCTCGCACTGAAATCACTAAAGACTAAACTCCCTGACCTCACCCTTAAACCCTTCCTTGAAATCCTCCGAGCGAAACTTCAACCAACGCTCACCTATGGGAGCGAATCGCTGCATGGGAAGGACGCTGCATTGTTAGACACAGTCATAGCCAATTGTTACAGGGCCATCTTCAATCTTCCCAAATACGCGTCTCCGGCCCAAATTCGTTTAGAATTTGGGGTTGTCAAACAAACACTAGAAAGACGGAGTGCATATGTAACTAACTGGCGCAAGATCCGCGACGCAGACCCTGACTCCTTAAATGCCAGCGTCTGGGAAGAGCTACTCAGATGTCGCACTTCACTGCCTAGGGACTACCTATTTGGATCTCTTGATGTGCTAGGCTTATCCGACATTTGGGAAACTGCCATAGACCACCGGTCCTTCAAAAAGTTGGCAAAAAAATCTGCCCGAATAATCTCGGCAATAGAAGATAAGAAAGACCTAGCCAACAGGGCGCATGGATGGATAACGGTGGGAGATTACGGCAAAATACGGCCACAAGCATATCTTAATATCGGGATGAAAATAAAAATCAAAGAAAAGTTCCTGAAACTGCGCCTTGGAGCTATCACGATATTACCGCACCTGCCGCCATGGGAGAGAACTCACGCCTCGGCCCTATGCCGCCTGTGTAAATCTGGCAAGGAGGACATCATTCATGTGATATGTATTTGCCCAAGACTAATGGACCTGAGGCTCAAGCTGTTGCTACCGTTTTTTAGATCACATGCCGTTCGGACCTGTAGGCAGGCAGTTAAACTTTGTTTTTCCTCCAGCGATATTAAACTGAATTGTCAGGTCGTGAAGTTCTTTGATTTATTGCAGGAAAGATTCAAGCACACTTGAAAGACTCATTGGGACTTAATAACAACCGTGAATTGATAATAGTAACTGCTGTATTTTAAATAATTTGTACTGTTATATGGCATTTTAAATAATTTGTACTGCTATATGGCGTTTTATATTTTTGTAAAGATTTTAATTAATCATATACAAATAAATATATTACTATTACAGTGGTTGAATAAAAACCACTTGAGGTGTAACAGCGCAAAGACTGAAATCATTCCGCTGGGTAAAAACCTATCTTTCTGCCCGAAGGACTGGTGGCCCATAGGATCAGAGGCCCCACCCAGTGCAGTATCCTCCGCACGGAAACTGGGCGAGCAATTCGATTCTTCCCTTTCCTTTGACGATCATGTCAGGATCACTGCTGGTCGCTGCTTCGGACTTATTAAATCCTTAAAGAAATTCTTTGACTTCCTACCCATTGCAGCTAGAAAATCAGTCGCGGTAGCCTTAATACTCTCCCGACTTGATTACTGCAATGGGTTAATGACTGGAGTGAAAAAGTCCACCCTGAGGAAGCTTCAGAGTATACAACATGGAGCTGCCAGATTGGTCCTGAAACTCCCCAGAAGGTCATCGGCCTCAGCTGCACTAAATTCTCTTCATTGGTTGCCACTCCATAAAAGAATTCTTTTTAAACTCTTACTTACCGTCTTCAAATCCATGAAACGCACAGGGCCTCATTACCTTGCAAATCGCTTCACTTGCTACAACCCCACACGATGTTTGAGATCCTCTGGGACAAATCTCATAATGATCCCTAGGTTCAAGTACAAAACTAGGGGTGGGAAAACCTTCACCGTTCTGGCAGCAAGGGCATGGAACAACTTACCCGTCAACCTTAGATTAATTGAAAAGGAGAGTATCTTCAGGAAACTCCTCAAGACATGGGTGTATCAACAACCTGACACCTCTGTACTGGCAGCCATTTAGACCCAGATCCTCACCACGAATCATCCATCACCTATCTATTTCATGCATACACAGCGCCAAGATGCTCCTTCCGGAGCGAAAGTTCGCGCTTTATAAAAACCCATAAATATCAAATATCAAAATATCAAACAAAAGGAGGAACGCACAAAGTCCAAAGACAAACAACGCGTTCAGGAAAATAAAATCCAAACCTCAATTCAACAAAAAGAAGGTAGGAAGTCTAAAAATCAGACATGCTGAGAATTCTGAGGACACAGATACTGATGGGGAATGGGCACAGGCGATGCTGGACAGTGCAGCAGAAATATCAATAGCTCGCTAGAAGCTGAAGTGATGTTTGGAGATAGTGGACTTGAATGAGTACATCACGGTAGAGACTGCTGATATAAGGGTTAGTGCTCCACGCAAATTATATGAAATAACACTCCGGATGGAGGGAGACAAGCCCAGAAAAATTAAATGACTCTTTTGGGAAAGACTATCAAGAGCTTATGATATCCTGCTAGCAGAAAGTGATTGGCCACTAGTATTCGTTAGGGAGTGCCCACATGGCGAAGACATAATTATGCCTGCCTTCTCCAACAACATTCCGATTCACCTAAAATACACATATGCCAGGAAATGGGCATTCACCCCACCACATAATACCACTAAAAAGTGAACAGACTGTACAGAGGCAGTATCCAATAAAGCAAGAAGCTAAAAACAGGCCAAGGAAATCTTAAATCTACTTCAATACCAGGGATTGATTGAAACTTGCACCTCTTCAATGAACAATCCTTTGTCTCCTGTAGCAAAACCAGAGAATACTTATAGTCTACTTTTAGAGTAAAGACATTTGAACTTGTGTTCCAAAACATTTGCTGTGAAAAATGCCCATAGTGCAGCTTTAATGAATAACATAGTGAGGAGAAATACAATACCACATTAGATATCTCAAACTGATTATTCTGTCAAAATATAGCTCCTAAAAGCAGGTAATTAACGGAATTCTCAATAATGGGAACACAAGGCCAATTTAGTCGAATCCCCCAGGGGTATAAGTACAGCCCGGGGATATATTCAGCAAGGGTAAAAGAGTTAATACAGATTTATGATGATGAAGCATTTTAATATGTTGATGATATTTATCTGACAGATGATGACTTAAACAATCACTTGAACAGGGTGAGTACCATAATATTGGGCTTTGCCTCTAAGGGCTACAAATTCAACTTTTAAAAAATGAGAATTGCCCACCTAAATGTCCTATTTTTAGGATAAGAGCTTTCAAGTGAAGTCAAATTCCTGGCAACTAACTTTTTGAGAATAAATATACTCCAACCTCCAAAATCGCTGAAAAACGTACAATCGATACTAGGTTTCCTGAATTTTGGTAAAACATACATTTCGGTTACGCAGAAAGGGTTAAGCCCTCTACGAATTAATAAACCTGATTTCTCAGCAAAACATTGGACACAGGAACAGACAGAAATCCTGCACTCACTTTAAGCAAACATGTTAGCTACTAATCACTTACAAACACACGTAAACATACTCAATTTGGGCGATCCGAAAAATTCCAAGTCTAACATTTAATTAAGGCGAAACTGTACCAATTGCATACAAATCACACTTATACACAACAGCAGAAATGCCCTTCACTTCAACAGAAAAAATTCTGACAGAAGTACAGACCACTGTAGCAAGAGAAAGAGCACTGGCTCAGGGGAAACGCATCATTGTCGTTACTCCAGTACCAGCCTTAGAGGCTGTTATGAAATCAAGCATTCCTAATGCAAAAGCTTTACATCTAAGATGGATGTAATGGGTTAATTCTCTTGCTGCAACGGATGTTGAATACAGATGTGATCCAAATTCAAAAACACAAGCAATCCTGCAATTAAAACAAGAATGTCCTCTGCCAAATGAAATCCTGCCTCTTGATCAATATGCATTTATAATTTACACTGACGGCTCAGTGCAACCCACAACATAAAGCAAGCAAGCCTACAGTGCAGCGTGCACAATTGTTAAAGGTTGCATGTGCAATAGTAAATTCTATCCCATGATCACATTAACTCAGTCTCTAGTAGACTGTACAACTCAACTAGCTGAATTAAAAGCATTTATACTGGCACAGGTAAGCATGGATCGTGAATTCCCCTTGCTCAGAGAGTGTGATTCATTTTACTGTGTTCGATCATTCAATGAATACTTACAGAATTGGGTTCAAAATGGATTCAAAGGTTGCACAATCAAGCACAAATTGCTTTGGGAACAAGTAGTTCCGTTGAGAAATGGACTACAAAAGACTCACGTGATTCATACACTGGAGTCATCAATGTGATGGCATTCATGTTGAAGGGAATTTATTGGCTGATAAAGTCGCAAAGGGGGTTGTTCGCATGGCTTCCGTAGCTCGTTAAAAAACGATAATAGACAGTGAGATATTATTGGCTGTCTATGCTTCAACCAAAGTCATTGGCGCAGAACTTCCACAGAAATTTCCACTCAAGTACTCATATATAATTGATACGAACAACGTTCCTTTTTCTTGAACCCCTGAAGTGGGGGAAAGAGTAATTCCAAAAATGGAACATAGATTAGGGCTAACCCTAGCAGCACCTGAGGGGATAGGCTCTGCTCATGCAGGTGTTTCTGCAACTGTTTGTTTACTAAAACAATGTTATTGGTGGCATGGCATGAGGAAACAAACCAAGAACTATATCTTGGATTGTGATATTTGCCAGCAGATGAAAGTCTCCACAGTGAAACGTCCCCCACTGACACCCTTGTTAATTTCAGACAAACCATTAGCCTGTGTTAATCTGGATCACTTTGGTCCCTTGCAAAGAGACGGCCATTATAAATACATAATGGTTGCAGTGGACTCCTGCTCAAGGTTCCTATGGATGTGGCCTCAGCACTCAGCTGACACTCGTACTGTTATAAAAGATTTGCGACTATTTATCAGCACATACGTAGTTGGCACACTACATTCAGACCATGGCCCTGCGTTTAGCTCTCGGGCTTACAAAGAGGCCATGGCCAGTCTGGTTGTAGCATTGCAGTACTCCTCTCCATACTATCCTGGGGGAAATTTGGTTGTGGAAAAACCAGGACATAAAGCATTCTATAACAGCTAGGGTATAAGACTCGGGAAATGGCTGGGTAAAACATGTTTATCGGGTCCAACGTTCCCTCAATAACTTGCCAAGAGCTTCTCTGGGGGGTCACTTCATATGAGGTCCTTTTTGGAACAGGAATGTGGGTACATGATCTTGAATGTGAAGGCACAGTGGCGGATAACAAACCCTTTGATATCAAAGATGGCTTGCTTTTTTTATAGGAACTGAATGAACTAAGAATGAAACAAAGAGAAGTACTCCTGAAGCCAACCGCCAGTGGGGAAAAATCAGAAGTCCCCGCAAGGCCAGACTGGGTCCCAAAAGTTGGGGGTTCCATTCAAAGAGAAAATTGCGGATAAAAAGGAATTTGGACCTTACTACAGAAAACCAGTACCTGTCTTAGCTGTCCAAGGAGCAAGAAAAGTAAGGGCGCTAGAGCGCTGTGAGGCTCCATCCCCGCCGAGTGGGGAAATATCCTTCATACCCATCCTAAGCCACAACTACGAACATCCGACCTCACGACAAGAGACCCGATTCACTGCTGATGCCAGTGATACCATCTTTGCATGACTAGCCTTGATTGCAGCAGATGCAGCGACCGTTGAATCTGGGCACAGGCTGCCGCGGGCCGCACCTGGTGTCAGTCGGCAGTCGGGAAAGGCCGCAGCTGTATTGGCCCAGACACTGGAGGATTGAACGGCGGCCTACCACGATTCACCATCGCTGATACATGAACAACGCTTTGCGAGGTGAGAGACAGCACCTGGGGGCGAGAGATCACAAGCGCCACAGCAACGCGACTTGTACCCCACACGGGCCTTTTGCAAAAACTCTGCACCATTGGGACAAGCCACTTACCAGAGTGGGAGGTCAATGGCTGAGCAGAGACGCGGGAGTCAGAGGGAAGTCAGCGATGAGTGAAGTCTGGACTTTCTGAGTGCCGAGAGCACACCCTGCACACCATTAAAACGTATACATTGCAAACCTGATCGATTAACCACAACATCTGCCCGGCAATTACCGCTGCGAGGAAATACCGCCATTTTAGGTTGACAAAAGCCCTATGGTCCGAGGTAGGAGCAACCATTCTTAAGCGCTAATTGCGATACTGTAATGCCTGCGAGCCCGCCAGTTAACTGTTTCCTGGATCAGGCGCCCTAGCAAGAACAGCACATAGCTACTGCACTCTGCCAGCAACGAGCTACGTCCATTTTACAGGCGGCCGTTTTAGGTCATATGGACTGAGATATTGATCAGTGGTGCTCCCCACAAATGGGAACTTGAACCAACAATCCCCCTTTTGAAGAAGTGTGTCTCACGATTCATTACTTGATATCGATCTGCCCCCTTGCTGCTTAATGCGATCCCGGGCGTCCCTGCGGGGCCCTTGTTGCATTGGACCCTTCTCACTGTTATAAGTACAAGCTCTTGTACGAGCATTTCACAGACATTGTGTGCACACACTTAGTGGGATCCACAGTGGAGGTCTGTTCGCCGAGTGCACTGGCTAGGGCTACGACCATTGCTACCTTGCACTGCGCTGCTGGTACTTTCTGCCAAGGCTTTCAGGTGGTGGGTTCCGCTTTAGGCTGCCTTGAGACACTGATCAGCGCCTGACCACTGACTGTGCCTCGTGTGTTCTCATCCCGCACTCTGGGTCTGCCCGCCTGCCTACATCATGGGGCGCACTGACACAAAACAAACTAAAATTACTTTTGAAGCGCGAAAAACACCCAGATCTAACTCGACGGACCATACAGACTCTGATACCACAGACACTCCAGAGGAGGACTGGAAAGAGCTACTGTTTGGCATGAAGCAAAGCCTCACATCCACAGATGCTAAAATAGACACAATGTTAGGCGGATGGACTCTGCGGTTACTAAACTGGATCAACATGAGCAACGCCTTAAAGAAGCAGAAACCAGGGTGTCTGACCTGGAGGACGGCGCCACTGCAAGCAGGGGTCGGATAGCACGGATGGATAGGCTGCTCAAGATCATTGCTGACAAGAACGAAGACTTGAAGGCCCACTCCTGGCGAAACAAAGTACGCATTTTTGGCCTAGCAGAATCAACTAATACAGGCGGTATGAAGGACTTCATTGAGAAGCTGTTTGCGAATCTGTTCAACAGGGACTCCTTCTCGTCGCATCTCATGGTGGAGAGGGCACATAGATCCCTGGCGGCTCGCCAACCCCGGGGGCACCACCATGTCCCGTGATAGTCCACTTTTTAAACTATCATGACAGAGATGCAGTCCTACGCCTGGCTCGTGAAAAGAATTGAGTTCACTATGAGAATAATACACCAGCGTTTTTCTCAGGTTTTACTCAATCAGTACAGGATATCAGACGAAAATTTGCTGCTGTCAAGAAAAAGCTCTAGGTGCAGGAAATCCCCTACGCCATGATGTATCCGGCAAAAATGAAGATAACACATCATCCGAGACAGCACTACTTTTAGAACTTGCAGCAGGCTGAGGACTACCTCAAACAAAACCATCGTACAGCATCCGGGGAAGCGGAAGCACGTGAACACTCCAGATCCCAATCTCCTCTATCGAACCCAGATTGAGGCGCATAATTTACTGCAGAATATTTGTGACTCTCACTGGCGACCTTACTGGAGAAAAACTGACCTACATCGGTGAAGTATTGACATAACTAATGGTTTGTAATATGTCCTGCTCGGCCACTTACCTCTGTCCCTCCACGGCTGCGCGTCTTCGCAGCGGAGTAGCAGGTGGGTGCAAGTATTGAGGAGAGTGGGTGGGTCGTGAGCCCCTAGTGATTTCCCTATGAGGGCGAACCCCCAAATTTCCACTAAGGAGGGAAAGTAATCGTTAAGTAATGGGATTTCTGTGGGTGCGGGGGATCAAATGCCCGGTAAGTTGGGGAAGCCGGTGTGGGTGGAGGGGGGATTTTCTACTACTGAAGTGATGCATACAACTGTTTCAAAGATGTCAAGAACTTTGTGACTTGTCGGAGGAATGAAGGTACTGATAGGTCGTAAGCCCATAAGTGTACTTTCCTCTTGGGTGTTCTGTGGTACACAAATATTACTGAAAAAGTGTCTCAACCGTAGAGTTCTCATGAATTCGTAAAACAATTTTGTGGTATCCAATTCGTTGGTATGATATGTAGGTACAAAACGTATGCCCTTTTGAAGAACTTTTTCTTGTATAGTAGTTAAAGGAATCTGTGAAATGTTAATGACTAGATTCTGTGGCTCCTGGTTGATTTGGCTGGTGGCAGCGAAGTGGCTTGTCCGTTGGGAACTCCTTAATCTACGATTGGTACGGGGCCAACCTCTAAAAAAGACTCAGTTTTAATATTGGTGTCGGATGTATTCCTGGGTTCATTGGGAACCTTAGAAGTAAATGGTTGCTCAGATATCTTGGTACCTGAAGATGAAGGTTGTTATCTCAGTCTACCTCTAGGGAATTCTTTACAAGATGTATCCTCTGACGATGATGTGTCTGAACGAAAAATCAAAACAAGACTCACGGAACACCCTAGTAACATTCGTACAAAAAATGTGAAGTCCTGTGTTGCAGCCCATTTTGTTCAAAATTCTTACAATCCCAGCCAAATTCACTTCTTGATTTTAGAAGTTGGTGAGAAAACTACACACAAGGACAATAATAAACATTTGTTACAACGAGAATTATACTGGATACACCGTCTTCACGCTCTTCAGCCTAAAGGACTTAACGAAAGACTGGAATTTAGTTGTCACCTATGATATATCTGGGGATTCATTGATTATTCTAGTATAATCTCTCTGTCTGTTTTCATGTCAGCTGGTTTGTTCCATTATTTTCTGTTTTCATCTTATCTTTTTTATCTAACTTCATCCACACCTAATTATTTACTTTTCTTTCCATTCCTCTTTATTCACCCTAATTTGCTTGGATTTTCATAATTGTATTCCCCAATGTTTTCTTGTCATCTTCTTACTTTTCTTTTCGAACCATTTTCCGTGGCTCCACACTCTTTTCAATCTTCTTATTCTGCTCTCTTATCCATAAAGTACTATTGCTACATGCTATTTCTTGTTGAATATTTTTTGCTGTCAACTTTATTCAAGTGCATTTTGAACACTACTACGGGGTTGTTCCCTAGTTCACTATCTCCTCGATGCGGGCCTCTTTCTATGTTCACACTCAGCTTCCTTTTCTTAAGGAGCATGTGCGCATGCTCGGCGTCTTCCGGGTCTGCTGTTGACACGGACCGGTTCTTGCCCTGTTGACGTTTTTTTTCCTCTGTGGCATGTAAGTGTTTGCGCCACCCACCAGGCACGTTTGGACTCTTTTGGCACAGTTTATCATATCTTTACTTTCAGTTTCCGTCTGGGCTAAATGGTGTGTACGTTTCCATGTACACTACGTGCAACTCACATTTTCTATTTCGTTACGACTTTTTGTGCTGTTCCTTTGGGGTCTCCGTCACATTCTGCACTGTGTTAACTACAAGTAACCTTGTGTGTTCCGTCTGTTTCACCTTCCGCTAACTTTCTTCACAGTACCATGGAGCCTTGTAATTTTGCTGTCACCATCTTTATTACCTTGCGTTTTATTTCACCGGTTTTACGCTTTATGGGACATTTGTGTCACTTACCTTGGTCATTTTCCTCCCTTTCTTTTGCACATACCAGGTTATGTTTAACCATTCGGGTGCCTATATCATAGCATTTTCTCTCTATGAATTTCTGTATTCTTACCTCTTTGTTATCAGCAATCTACATCAGTTTCTTTTTCACTTTCGACACAAAGATTTCCCCTGAAGAAGTGCAAATGCACGAAATGCATTGGGGATAATTTTACTACTGAGTATGAATTTATCTGACCATGTGATTTTTGTCATTAATGTTCTAAATATCACAATCATATGACATAATATGACGAACTGTGATATCTTTTGAACACGCAATGATCTAATCATTAAAGATCATAATCTTTCTCATCACAATTGAAGCACTTGTATATATTCATGCACGCGCTTCGGCGCATTAAGAGTGCCCAGGGGCTGCCCTTACTCGTTGTAAGGTTCTCTTTGTTATAACTGTCTAGCACTTCATGAACCAGGAGGTGATCACTCTGAGCCCCTTTCAATGATTTTACCTTCATTTAACCCCATTGAATACCTGTTTTATACTTTGGAGTGCAGCGGCTTTCACCTAGTTTAAGTACAGATTATAAGAGAAGTAGGAATGTTGGATAACACACGTGATCTTAACAGATTGAAGGTGACATCTTGGAATGTGTGGGGTCTGAATAACCCTAGGATAAAAAGGCAGATCCTAGGTTAACTAGATAGACACCACATCATTGTCGCTCTGCTACAGGACACACACTTGAATCCCGGAACTACACCCCAGTTTGCTTCGAGATGGGCCTCACACCGTTGATTTGCATTATATTCGGGATACTCCCGGAGAGTACAAAACAATAGTTGATGGACAGAATGCAGAACAATGTCATACATTCACCCCAGTACTGGGATCTGGGCCTAAATCCATAGTTTTTTTGCACTCCACACCACCCCAGTTCAGACATGGCCATATGCAAATCAGGCTTGACCCTGTGCCTCATGGGAACCGTTCAGCACGAACTGCCAAGCCATGTCTTTCCTGGACCGGAATCAGGCATCTTAGGACCGGTTTCTGGCTATCAGCCATCTTCAGCCAGGATAGCTTGACTCCAGTGGTGTGGAGAGCATGGGACTCACATCTGAGCATACCCATCCCACTTGGGGTGACAAATGCAAAACAACAGTTGATGGACAGAATGCAGAACAATGTCACACATTCACCCCAGTACAGGGATCTGGGCCTAAATCCATTGTTTTTTTGCACTCCAAACCACCCCAGTCCAGACATGGCCATATGCAAATCAGCCTTGACCCTGTGCCTCATGGAAACAGTCCAGCCCGAACTGCCAAGCCATGTCTTTCCTTGACCGGAATCAAGCATTCTAGGGCCGGTTTCTGGCTATCAGCCGTCTTCAACCAGGATAGCTTGACTCCAGTGGTGTGGAGAGCATAGGACTCACGTCTGAGCATACCCATCCCATTTGGAGTGACAAATGCAAAACAACAGTTGATGGACAGAATGCAGAACAATGTCATACATTCACCCCAGTACCTAGATCTGGGCCTAAATCCATAGTTTTTTTGCACTCCACACCACCCCAGTTCAGACATGGCCATATGCAAATCAGGCTTGACCCTGTGCCTCATGGGAACCGTTCAGCACGAACTGCCAAGCCATGTCTTTCCTGGACCGGAATCAGGCATCTTAGGACCGGTTTCTGGCTATCAGCCATCTTCAGCCAGGATAGCTTGACTCCAGTGGTGTGTAGAGCATGGGACTCACGTCTGAGCATTCCCAACCCACTTGGGGTGACAAATGCAAAACAACAGTTGATGGACAGAATGCAGAACAATGTCATACATTCACCCCAGTACAGAGATCTCGGCCTAAAACCATTGGTTTTTTGCACTCCACACCACCCCAGTATAGACATGGCCATATGCAAAACCGCCTTGACCCTGTGCCTCATGGGAACAGTCCAGCTCGAACTGCCAAGCCATGTCTTTCCTGGACCAGAATCAAGCATCCTAGGACCGGTTTCTGGCTATCAGCCGTCTTCAGCCAGGATAGCTTGAGTCCAGTGCTGTGGAGAGCATGGGACTCACTTCTGAGCATACCCATCCCACTTGGGGTGACAAATACAAAACAACAGTTGATGGACAGAATGCAGAACTATGTAATATATTCACCCCAGTACAGAGATCTGGGCCTAAATCCATATTATTTTTTGCACTCCACACCACCCCAGTGCAGACATGACAATATGCAAATCAGCCTTGACCCTGTGCCTCATGGGAACAGTCCAGCCAGAACTGCCAAGCCATGTCTTTCCTGGACCGGAATCAAGCATCCTAAGACTGGTTTCTGGCTATCAGGCGTCTTCAGCCAGGATAGCTTGACTCCAGTGGTGTGGAGAGCATGGGACTCACATCTGAGCATACCCATCCCACTTGGGGTGAGAAATGTAAAACAACAGTTGATGGACAGAATGCAGAACAATGTCATACATTCACCCCAGTACAGAGATCTGGGCCTAAATCCATCGTTTATTTGCGCTACACACCACCCCAGTTCAGACATGGCCATATGCAAATCAGCCTTGACCCTCTACCTCATGGGAACAGTCCAGCCCAAACTGCCAAGCCATGTCTTTCCTGGACCGGAATCAAGCATCCTAGGACCGGTTTCTGGCTATCAGCCGTCTTCAGCCAGGATAGCTTGACTCCAGTGGTGTGGAGTGTAGGAAGGTGGATATCTGACTATGGTTACCCCCAAACTTTTTGCCTGGTGTTTAGCTGGTTTTTGACTTAGTTGGCCTGGGATCCTGCTATTAAGGGCCCCAGGCTGATTGCTCTCTCCTTAAAATGGACTCCATGCACCTTAGGTGCATAACACAATTGGAACTAGTTCACCTTATTGGCCCCTGTAACAGTGTACCCTAGGTACCCAGGACATAGGTGTTTCCAAGGCCTATCAGGGGCTGCAGCATGTATTGTGCCACCCCTGGCCTCCATATTTGACACAACTGGCTGATCACTCAGCTGGGGTAAGTTGGTGTAATCACCTCTTACTTAGGTACAGTATGCCTGTGCCTAACCCTAAACTGGAAACACATGTTCCTATCAGCCACTCCTATGGAAGGCCTCATCAATCCTGGAGGCAGAGTGCTTGGAAATATGTGAGATGGTGCTCTAGCATGAGCTGAGCCTGACTGCAGCTGTCGGGAACCACTCCCTAAGCTGTTCCGGGATATTGCCATACCATATACTCTTAAGTGCATTATAATCCTCGCGGTTAAATGCTATCTTTGGTTTGGCTTTATCAAAACATGTCGAGTAAGGTGTCATACGAATTGGAATACTATCCCCTCGACAGTTCTGTCGACGGGGATAGCATTCCACCCTTCTAGAGGGACACGACATGTGTGTAGCCTTAACCCCGGTTAAAGTTAACCAGAGCCTCAGCATCACAAAATGGATGCTGCCGCCACAGACACGAGTCTGGCCTCCTGCTGCTGACCGAAACTCGGCAGATGGTGTCCTGGACAAAGGGTTTCCTGCCTTGGGAGATGCGAGCACCACCCCAGACAGGGTTTTGTGTATTGGGTAGGAAAGGGCTGAATAGAATCAGACATGCCCGGGGCACACAAGGTGTCCCCGTGCATAGGCCAGTCCAAACCGGTCCTGGGACTTTCCAGACCCAGGCCTGGCGAGGAGCTGGACAAAGGAAAGGGGGTGTAACCGCCCCCCTTCCTGGTTCCTCCCAGAGGAGGGACCTAGTAGGTGATCCACCCCTCAGATTGGGAATAAGAGTGGGAGCAGTGCCATTGCACAGCAGATCATCCTGAATCAACTTTAAACAAAGAAGAAAACTGGACTTCGACATTCTGCTGCTCAGAAGACTGAAGAGAATCTCCCTTGTGGCCTAGGAGTGGCCACCCTGTGAATACAGGCACCAACCAGCAACTCGACGTCTGCTTTGCCGCCGCCTCCCGCCGCCTCCCGCCGGAGCCCGAGCCCAGAGCCCTCAAGAACCAGACTCCCAGACCTCTCAGAGCCCGATCCACAGTCCCTGCAAAGAAGGGACCTGTGGAGGCACCGAGTGACGTGGGACCGGACCTCTTGGAAGACACTCGAAAAGCTGACTGCGCAGCTTCTGAGGCATCCCCGACGTTGTGCTTTGGGGACTGAGAACCCCTACCACCGAGCAGCCCTTGCACCGAAGATCAGCCCTCCAGCATCTCCACGATCTGCGTGGGGCCCTTTTGCATTGTGCCACTCGACGCGCCATCCCGGCCACTAGCCACGTGGTCAGCGGCCATCTTGGCGTCGAAACCGACGATTTACACAGCAGGTCTGGTTGCTCCAGACCTACCCAAGCTCCTGTAAAAAGGAGCACTCGCTCTGACCTTGCTGGTCCGAGTGTTAAGCATCTTTCGATTCCTGCGTGGCTTGCATTAGCCAAAGCCTGTTTGCTCCGATCAGGTTGCCGACACCGCCAACAGCGAGAAACCTGCGTGGGACAGCTTGTGACCGACTCCTGGACGTCCTCGACCCCCGGTGTCCACGTGGCTGCAGAGAGAAGCTACCCGACAACGCCTGTTTGCACCCAACATCGCCTGGTTCCAATCTGGTTCCACGGTAGTCACTGGCTAGTGACTTTGAACATTGTCCCCTCTGCTTTCAGGTCTTCACATCTTCAGATCCACCCTTGGATCCACCGGAACTCTTCACATCGAGCCGCCTGCAGCACCTTCAGCTCCAAGCACCATCGACCAGCGTGACGAAACCCGACACTACTTCGACCCTGTGCACCCGCTTCCTGTGGGTGAGGTAACTCAGCTCCGCCGGTGTTCCTATACTGGTACACATCTCAAGGGCCTGTGTCTTAAGTTTCAGCTCCATAGGTCACTCGGAAGGTTCCTAACTTTCTAACGTTTTACTTTTTACGCACCATAGACTTTGTATTGGAAAGTGCGTGCACTTTGAACACTGCACCCGAGTCCCGCGGGCCTTTCCCGACTCAGTCACTGCTAGTCTCGAATAGCTCCAGCGATTCCCAAGGCCCTAGGCCTGTTCCCTTTTCGATTGGTATCTCTTATACCATTTTCTTAGTATATGGTTTAGGTGGCCCCTAGGGCTCATCCATATTGTGCAACTTTTGTGTATTTTAAAATGTCTTGTGATTTAACGCTTGTGCTTCTGTGCTCATAAAGAGTCCAGGGGGAGTCACCTTCCCGGAGAGCTGGAAGCACGCCGAACTCAGCGCTCTACTCAAGAAACCAACAGCGGACCCCACCGACCTCAAGAATTACCGCCCCATCTCGCTTCTCCCGTTTCCAGCCAAAGTCATCGAGAAGACCGTCAACAAGCAGATGGCCGCCTTCCTCGAGACGAACGGATCCCTCGACCCCTCACAGTCCGGCTTCCGAGCCAATCACAGCACCGAGACCGCCCTCATCGCCGCCACCGATGACATCCGGGCCCTGATGGACAATGGAGAAACAGCGGCCCTCATCCTCCTAGACCTCTCCGCGGCATTCGACACGGTCTGCCACCGCACCCTAGTACGGCGCCTCAGCAACATCGGAATCCAGGACAAGGCGCTGGAATGGATCATCTCCTTCCTCGACGGAAGAACACAGAGAGTCCGCCTACCACCATACAAGTCAGAGGCCTCCGAAGTCATCTGCAGCGTCCCCCAAGGATCTTCTCTGAGCCCCACCCTCTTCAACGTCTACATGAGCCCCCATCGCGGCCATCGTACGCAAACACAACCTCAGCATAATCTCCTACGCCGACGACACCCAGCTGATCCTCTCCCTGACCAACGACCCCGCCGCCGCCAGAGCCAACCTACACGAAGGGATGAAAGAGGTAGCCGAGTGGATGACGACCAGCCACCTGAAGCTGAACTCGGACAAGACGGAGGTCCTCATCCTGGGCTCCTCACCCTCCGCCTGGGACGACTCCTGGTGGCCTCCCGCCCTGGGCACCGCACCCAAACCGACAGACCATGCACGCAACCTGGGCTTCATCCTGGACTCCTCCCTCTCCATGTCCAGGCAAGTCAACGCCGTCTCCTCGTCGTGCTTCAACATCCTACGCATGCTACGGAAGATCTTCTGGTGGATCCCCACAGAGACCAGGAAGACCGTCACCCAGGCCCTCGTCACCAGCCGACTGGACTACGGCAACGCCCTCTACGCCGGCACCACCGCCAAGCTCCAGAAGAGACTCCAGCGGATCCAAAACGCCTCAGCCAGACTCATCCTCGACATCCCACGAACCAGCCACATCTCCGGACATCTGAGAGACCTCCACTGGCTCCCCGTCAGCAAGAGAGTCACCTTCCGCCTCCACACCCACGCACACAAAGCCCTACACGACCAAGGCCCGAGCTACCTCAACAGCCGAGTCAACTTCTACGCTCCCAAACGCCACCTCCGATCAGCCAACCACGCCCTCGCCGCCGTCCCCCGCATCCGAAGAGCGACTACAGGAGGAAGGTCCTTCTCCTACCTGGCCGCCAAGACCTGGAACTCCCTCCCTCCCGACCTGCGCCTGACCCAAGACCACCTCTCCTTCAGGAAGAAGCTGAAGACCTGGCTGTTCGAGCAGTAGCGGCACCCCCCCCAGCGCCTTGAGACCCTACGGGTATGTAGCGCGCTCTATAAATGTCACTGATTGATTGATTGATAGGGGATTTTATAGTTAATAAAACAATATATATTTTCAATATATATCTGTGTGGTGTCCCTTTCATTTGGTATTCAAGGGGGTTGTGTATGGTATTAGGGCTGGCTTCACATGCCTTTCAGAGTTTAGCCTAAGACTGCTTTGTCCACGTTACCACTAGGATAACTGGTCTACAAGGTTGAATTACAACCATCATCATAAGGGTTGCTTGGCATGGTACAAAGTGATCACTAAGAATTAGTGAGCATTATATACCAGGCCAACTTCTCACATTGGTGAGCAGCGGATTGGGATCTGAGCTTGCTGTTGTTTTACCATTACAATCTTTGAGATTATCATTTGAAAGATCACACAGGTACCTGCTAGGTACATATAAAACAAGACTAGTATACTTAAGTTCTACTGAACTTAGTTGTTGTAGAGCAAAGGGAGTAGCACACCCTGACTACAACTACTAGATAGGTTTAGTAGGTAAACACCAGTGTAGGTAGATTGCAACACATCCACCCACACTAGAGCAATGTCTGGAGCAGAGGGTTCCACTGGGAACATCCCTGTTGAGAGTGACCCTCCAAGGGCACCATCCAGATTTGCTATTTTTTCCTTTAAGGAACTAAGGCAGCTTTGTGCCTTAAGGGGTCTGAAGACAGGACCTTCCCCTACTACAGACCACCTAAGAGAGCTCTTAGACCAGTCTGAGACTCTTAAGACCTCTAAGGCAAACCCCAAAGGGGATGCTGAAGGAGGCCATCCTTCAGAGGATGACACTGTAGACACCCCTGGTCCTATCTTCCTAGTGAATGAGGAAGCCCCCATCAAAGGAGCTCCTCAGGTAGATGAGGAGGAAGAGGATGAGGAAGAAGAGGAGGAGGGGGGAAGCAGTGAGTCAGATGATGACAGAAATAGTCAGGTGCTGGTCAGTAGACTGAACCAGGCTAACTTAAGCCTATTTGGGACTGAATCAGGTACCAACTCATTCAGACCCCAGGTGGACTTAACCAGAAGCCTAGGAGGAGAAGGACTCACTCAGGTGACTCTAACAACTCCCATGCTTCTAGAGGCTCTCATGGTCACTCCCGAAAGGAGATGACTAGCCCTCAGAGAAGGGAACATGAGGCCAAGATGAGAGAGGCTGAATTGAGGATCCAGAGACAAGAGTTAGAGGTTGCCCTGGCCCAAGAGAAACTTGCTAGAGCAAGACAGCCTAGAGAGAGTGGATTAGGATCCACTGGTGGCAGCAATATTCCTAAGGATAAAGACAGGTCCTTTGATACAAGAAACCTGAGTAAGATTGTGCCCCCCTACAAAGCTGGGGATGACATCCACAAATGGATGACTGCACTTGAGAGAGCCTGCATGGTACAGCAGATCCCTCAGGAGCAGTGGGCAGCAATCCTGTGGCTCTCTTTTGAAGGTAGAGGCAGAGACAGACTCCTCACAGTTAGTGATGAGGATTCTAGAAACTACATGGTCCTGAAGAGTGCTCTGATTGATGGGTTAGGCTTAACCACTGAACAGTACAGGTTAATGTTCAGAGACACCCAGAAGACACAGACTCAGGACTGGTCTGAATTTGTTGAATGTGCCACTAAGGCTCTGGAGGGCTGGTTGCTGGGAAGTAAGGTTACTGACTATACAGGATTGTATAATTTAATTATGAGAGAGCAAATCTTAAGTAATTGTCAAAATCAGCTTCTACATCAGCACCTGGTTGACTCTGATCTGACCTCCCCACAAGAATTGGGTAGGAGGGCAGACAAATGGGTCAAAACCAGGATCAGGCCTAAGAACCAGGGTGGTGACCAAAAGAAAGATACTTCCAAGCCTCAAGAGAAGGGTGGGGATAAAAGTAAGTAAAAGACTTCCCCAGGGCCCCAAAACTCCAAGAATGGGGGTGGGTCCCAAGACACTTCTACAACCCAGAAAAAGCCTTATTGTCATACCTGTAAACAGGTTGGGCATTACAAAACAGATAGCTGTTGTCCCAAGAATGGCAATAAAAAGAATATACCTCCAGGTAAGGCTCCAATACCTCATGTCATTGTTAGCAGAGTTCCCCCTGGTGGTGGGAGCACCCCCAAGAATTTGGGTGGGTTTACTTTTGGAGGACAGGTGGACTCTGGCCTATCCAGGTCCCCTAACTCAGATACTCTTGTCTATGAGACTGGCATGGGGTTTGCCAATTTCACTGCTTGCCCAAACACTTTGAGCACGTAAAGACAGGAGCCCCTCATCAATGGTTTGAAAGTTGAGGCCTTCAGAGACACAGGGGCTAGCATCACCATGGTGGCTGAATGTCTAGTCCCCTCAAGGCAACTTTTACCTGATGCCAAATATCAGGTGACAAATATTGATGGCATAGAAACCAATCATCCCATGGCAGTAGTCAATCTTAGCTGGGGAGGTGTCACTGGCCCAAAGAGAGTGGCAGTGTCAGCCTACTTGCCTGTAGATTGCCTACTGGGTAATGATTTGGAAATCTCAGCCTGGGCTGAGGTTGAACAGCAAACCCATTCTAGAATGGTAAATCTCCATGGAAAGGTTAGTGGGGCTGTAATGGCTATAGCCCCAATTCAAGATGTCCTTCCTGAAAAGGTTGGTAGGGCTGAGCAAACCTCACCCCCATCTTTAGCTAACTTCCCTCCTGAAAAGATTAGCAGAGCTGTTATGATAACAGCTCATACCCAAACTGAGTCTCCTCCTGAAAAGGTTGGTGGGGCTGTGATGGCCACAGCCCAAACTCAAACAGATACATGGGTAGTGAAGCCTGAAATGATGGATCACTCCACCCAAACTGAGAGCATGGAGGAGGAAGAGAAATCTCCCCCTCACCAGACTTTAGGAAAGGATCAGCCTCCTCAGGGAACTGATCTTACCCCTGATGAAGGAACTGTCCCAGAGGTTGTTAGGCCTGGCCTGACAGAGCCTCTGATGGCAGTGGACCCTTCTCAGGAGGGACCCAGTCTGGAGCAGGTAACCTGCCCCTCTCTACCTTGCCTTACTCAGCCCAGGGCTGCAGAGGACAAGAAGGACAGTGAGACCCAAAGGGTCCCCTGACAAATAAAGAACCCCCATCAACAGATTAGGGGCACCGAAACTAGTAGCCCTAGTGAGGTGAAAACTTTAAAAACTCCTGAGGGATCCCCCTTAAAAGTAGTTAGGGACCTCCCCCAGATGGATATTGTTGGGCACAGCCAAACCTGGGACCAAAAGGCCCCAAACCTGACCTGTCCCTCCAGTAAGCCAAACAGAGGGACCCAGCCTCCAGCTTTAGGTAGCCAGAGGTTGACCCTGAGAGCACAGTGCAACTCAGTCAAAGGAAGAAAGGCACACATGGTGGAGAGTGATTGGAGGAAGCTGAGTCCTACAGAGGAATCTCACTTCAGTACTCCATCTCAACACCAGCCTTTGACTTTGCAAAGACACACCACAGGTAGAGATTCCCTATGGTGGAGACCCTCAGATACCCTTAGGGTGAGGGATTGCTTAGTGGACCATGAAACAGGGGGTTACCAAGCCAGAGCTGGTACTTCCTTATATGGCCACTTAGAAAATATAGGCTTACCTGGTCAAGAATAGCCTTATCTCCTTTCGTTTGGGGGGGTAGGAGGGGGGTTATGTAGGAAGGTGAATATCTGACTATGGTTACCCCCAAACTTTTTGCCTGGTGTTTAGCTGGTTTTTGACTTAGTTGGCCTGGGATCCTGCTATTAAGGGCCCCGGGCTGATTGCTCTCTCCTTAAAATGGACTCCATGCACCTTAGGTGCATAGCACAATTGGAACTGGTTCACCTAATTGGCCCCTGTAACAGTGTACCCTAGGTACCCAGGGCATAGGTGTTTCCAAGGCCTACCAGGGGCTGCAGCATGTATTGTTCCACCCCTTTGCCTGGCCTCCATATTTGACACAACTGGCTGATCACTCAGCTGGGGTAAGTTGGTGTAATCACCTCTTACTTAGGTACAGTATGCCTGTGCCTAACCCTAAACTGGACACACATGTTCCTATCAGCCACTCCTATGGAAGGCCTCATCAATCCTGGAGGCAGAGTTCTTGGAAATATGTGAGATGGTGCTCTAGCATGAGCTGAGCCTGTCTGCAGCTGTCGGGAACCACTCCCTAAGCTGTTCCGGGATATTGCCATACCATATACTCTTAAGTGCATTATAATCCTCGCGGTTAAATGCTATCTTTGGTTTGGCTTTATCAAAACATGTCGAGTAAGGTGTCATACGTATTGGAATACTATCCCCTCGACAGTTCTGTCGACGGGGATAGCATTCCACCCTTCTAGAGGGACACGACATGTGTGTAGCCTTAACCCCGGTTAAAGTTAACCAGAGCCTCAGCATCACAAAATGGATGCTGCCGCCACAGACACGAGTCTGGCCTCCTGCTGCTGATCGAAACTCGGCAGATGGTGGCCTGGACAAAGGGTTTCCTGCCTTGGGAGGTGCGAGCACCACCCCAGACAGGGTTTTGTTTATTGGGTAGGACAGGGCTGAATAGAATCAGACATGCGCGGGGCACACAAGGTGTCCCCGTGCATAGGCCAGTCCAAACCGGTCCTGGGACTTTCCAGACCCAGGCCTGGCGAGGAGCTGGACAAAGGAAAGGGGGTGTAACCGCCCCCCTTCCTGGTTCCTCCCAGAGGAGGGACATAGTAGGTGATCCACCCCTCAGATTGGGAATAAGAGTGGGAGCAGTGCCATTGCACAGCAGATCATCCTGAATCAACTTTAAACAAAGAAGAAGACTGGACTTCGACATTCTGCTGCGCAGAAGACTGAAGAGAATCTCCCTTGTGGCCTAGGAGTGGCCACCCTGTGAATACAGGCACCAACTAGCAACTTGACGTCTGCTTTGCCACCGCCTTCTGCCGGAGCCCGAGCCCAGAGCCCACAAGAACCAGACTCCCAGACCTCTCAGAGCCCGATCCACAGTCCCTGCAAAGAAGGGACGCGTGGAGGCACCGAGTGACGTGGGACCGGACCTCTTGGAAGACACTCGAAAAGCTGACTGCGCAGCTTCTGAGGCATCCTCGACGTTGTGCTTTGGGGACTGAGAACCCCCACTACCGAGCAGCCCTTGCACCGAAGATCAGCCCTCCAGCATCTCCATGATCTGCGTGGGGCCCTTTTGCATTGTGCCACTCGACGCGCCATCCCGGCCACTAGCCACGTGGTCAGCGGCCATCTTGGCGACGAAACCGACAATTTACACAGCAGGTCTGGTTGTTCCAGACCTACCCAAGCTCCTGTAAAAAGGAGCACTTGCTCTGACCTTGCTGGTCCGAGTGTTAAGCATCTTTCGATTCCTGCGTGGCTTGCATTAGCCAAGGCCTGTTTGCTCCGATCAGATTGCCGACACCGCCAACAGCGAGAAGCCTGCGTGGGACAGCTCGTGACCGACTCCTGGACGTCCTCGACCCCCGGTGTCCACGTGGCTGCAGAGAGAAGCTACCCGACAACGCCTGTTTGCACCCGACATCGCCTGGTTCCAATCTGGTTCCACGGTAGTCACTGGCTAGTGACTTTGAACATTGTCCCCTCTGCTTTCAGGTCTTCACATCTTCAGATCCACCCTTGGATCCACCGGAACTCTTCACATCGAGCCGCCTGCAGCATCTTCAGCTCCAAGCACCATCGACCAGCGTGACGAAACCCGACACTACTTCGACCCTGTGCACCCGCTTCCTGTGGGTGAGGTAACTCAGCTCCGCCGGTGTTCCTACACTGGTACACATCTCAAGGGCCTGTGTCTTAAGTTTCAGCTCCATAGGTCACTCGGAAGGTTCCTAACTTTCTAACTTTGTACTTTTTACGCACCATAGACTTTGTATTGGAAAGTGCGTGCACTTTGAACACTGCACCCGAGTCCCGCGGGCCTTTCCCGACTTAGTCACTGCTAGTCTCGAATAGCTCCAGCGATTCCCAAGGCCCTAGGCCTGTTCCCTTTTCGATTGGTATCTCTTATACCACTTTCTTAGTATATGGTTTAGGTGGCCCCTAGGGCTCATCAATATTGTGCAACTTTTGTGTATTTTAAACTGTCTTGTGATTTAACGCTTGTGCTTCTGTGCTCATAAAGAGTCCAGGGGATTTTATAGTTAATAAATCAATATATATTTTCAATATATATCTGTGTGGTGTCCCTTTCATTTGGTATTCAAGGGGGTTGTGTATGGTATTACAGCTGGCTTCACATGCCTTTCAGAGTTTAGCCTAAGACTGCTTTGTCCACGTTACCACTAGGATAACTGGTCTACAAGGTTGAATTACAACCATCATCATAAGGGTTGCTTGGCATGGTACAAAGTGATCACTAAGAATTAGTGAGCATTATATACCAGGCCAACTTCTCACATGGAGAGCATGGGACTCACGTCTGAGCATACCTATCCCACTTGGGTTGACAAATGCAAAACAACTGTTGATGGACAGAATGCAGAACAATGTCATACATTCACCCCAGTACAGAGATCTGGGTCTAAATCCATCGTTTTTTTGCACTCCACACCACCCCAGTCCAGACATGGCCATATGCAAATCAGCCTTGACCATGTGCCTCATGGGAACAGTCCAGCCCGAACTGCCAAGCCATGTCTTTCCTGAACCGGAATCAAGCATCCTAGGACCGGTTTCTGGCTATCAGCCGCCTTCAGCCAGGATAGCTTGACTCCAGTGGTGTGGAGAGCGTGGGACTCACGTCTGAGCATACCCATCCCACTTGGGGTGACAAATGCAAAACAACAGTTGATGGACAGAATGCAGAACAATGTCATACATTCACCCCAGTACAGAGATCTGGGCCTAAATACATTGTTTATTTGCACTCCACACCACCCCAGTTCAGACATGGCCATATGCAAATCAGCCTTGACCATGTGCCTCATGGGAACACTCCAGCCCGAACTGCCAAGCCATGTCTTTCCTGAACCGGAATCAAGCATCCCAGGACCGGTTTCTGGCTATCAGCCATCTTCAGCCAGGATAGCTTGACTCCAGTGGTGTGGAGAGCATGGGACTCACGTCTGAGCATACCCATCCAACTTGGGGTGACAAATGTAAAACAACAGTTGATGGACAGAATGCAGAACAATGTCATACATTCACCCCAGTACAGAGATCTGGGCCTAAATACATTGTTTATTTGCACTCCACACCACCCCAGTTCAGACATGGCCATATGCAAATCAGGCTTGACCCTGTGCCTCATGGGAACAGTCTAGCCCGAACTACCAAGCCATGTCTTTCCTGGACCGGAATATTTACAACAAGGGGTGGTGAGGGACAGAGTCTCTGAATTAAGCAGAAAGCTCTCAACCAGTCAAGAGATCAGGGCTAGATCCAACACCGTTTTTTAGCTCACTGCACCATCCCAGTTTCAGAACCTGGCTGTATGCTAATTAGTCTGTTCCTGTCCCAGTGCATGATGGGAACAGGGCAAACCAAACTACAAAAGCCAATTCTTACACTGGGAAGGAAACAAGCTCCCGGGGACCGGTTTCTGGCATTACAGCCGTCTTCGGCCCGGTTTGCTTGAATCCTGATGGTGCAATGAGCAAGGGTCTCACATCTGAGAATACCCTTCCACGCTTAGGGTGGACAAAAATATTTACAACAAGGGGTGGTGAGGGACAGAGTCTCTGAATTAAGCAGAAAGCTCTCACCCAGTCAAGAGATCAGGGCTAGATCCAACACCGTTTTTTAGCTCACTGCACCATCCCAGTTTCAGAACCTGGCTGTATGCAAATTAGTCTGTTCCTGTCCCAGTGCATGATGGGAACAGGGCAAACCAAACTACAAAAGCCAATTCTTACACTGGGAAGGAAACAAGCTCCCTGGGACCGGTTTCTGGCATTACAGCCGTCTTCGGCCCGGTTTGCTTGAATCCTGATGGTGCAATGAGCAAGGGTCTCACATCTGAGAATACCCTTCCACGCTTAGGGTGGACAAAAATATTTACAACAAGGGGTGGTGAGGGACAGAGTCTCTGAATTAAGCAGAAAGCTCTCACCCAGTCAAGAGATCAGGGCTAGATCCAACACCGTTTTTTAGCTCACTGCACCATCCCAGTTTCAGAACCTGGCTGTATGCAAATTAGTCTGTTCCTGTCCCAGTGCATGATGGGAACAGGGCAAACCAAATTACAAAAGCCAATTCTTACACTGGGAAGGAAACAAGCTCCCGGGGACCGGTTTCTGGCATTACAGCCGTCTTCGGCCCGGTTTGCTTGAATCCTGATGGTGCAATGAGCAAGGGTCTCACATCTGAGAATACCCTTCCACGCTTAGGGTGGACAAAAATATTTACAACAAGGGGTGGTGAGGGACAGAGTCTCTGAATTAAGCAGAAAGCTCTCACCCAGTCAAGAGATCAGGGCTAGATCCAACACTGTTTTTTAGCTCACTGCACCATCCCAATTTCAGAACCTGGCTGCATGCAAATTAGTCTGTTCCTGTCCCAGTGCATGATGGGAACAGGGCAAACCAAACTACAAAAGCCAATTCTTACACTGGGAAGGAAACAAGCTCCCGGGGACCGGTTTCTGGCGTTACAGCCGTCTTCGGCCCTGTTTGCTTGAATCCTGATGGTGCAATGAGCAAGGGTCTCACATCTGAGAATACCCTTCCACGCTTAGGGTGGACAAAAATTCATCACCACCCCCTTTTCTGTATCATTTTTGGCCACTATAGGTGTGGCATGGTATACTCAGACATTAGTCCCTTTCTCACTGCACCATCAGGATTCAAGCAAGCCAGGCCGAAGATGGCTGAAATGCCAGAAACCGGTCCCCGGTAGCTTGTCTCCTTTCTGGTGAAGAATTGGCTTGGTAGTTTAGTCTGCCCTGTTCCCATGATGCACTGGGCCAGGGACAGACTGATTTGCATATAGCCAGGTTCTGAGCTGGGATGGTGCAGTGAGATAAATAACGGTGATGGATCAAGCCCTGATCTTTGGACTGGGTAAGAGTGGTCTGCTTAATTCAGACACTCTGTTCATCACCACCCCCTTTTCTGTATCATTTTTGGCCACTATAGGTGTGGCAGGGTATACTCAGACATGAGTCCCTTTCTCACTGCACCATCAGGATTCAAGCAAGCCGGGCCGAAGACGGCTGAAATGCCAGAAACCAGTCCCCGGTAGCTTGTCTCCTTTCTGGTGAAGAATTGGCTTGGTAGTTTAGTCTGCCCTGTTCCCATGATGCACTGGGCCAGGGACAGACTGATTTGCATATAGCCAGGTTCTGAGCTGGGATGGTGCAGTGAGATAAATAATGGTGATGGATCAAGCCCTGATCTTTGGACTGGGTAAGAGTGGTCTGCTTACTTCAGACACTCTGTTCATCACCACCCCCTTTTCTGTATCATTTCCTGGACCGGAAGCAAGCATCCTAGGACCGGTTTCTGGCTATCAGCCGTCTTCAGCCAGGATAGATTGACTCCAGTGTTGTGGAGAGCATGGGACTCACGTCTGAGCACACCCATCCCACTTGGGGTGACAAATGCAAAACAACAGTTGATGGACAGAATACAGAACAATGTCATACAATCACCCCAGTACAGAGATTTGGGCCTAAATCCATTGTTGTTTTGCCCTCCACACCACCCCAGTTCAGACATGGCCATAAGCAAATCAGCCTTGACCCTGTGCCTCATGGGAACAGTCCAGCCCGAACTGCCAAGCCATGTCTTTCCTTGACCGGAATCAAGCATCCTAGGACCGGTTTCTGGCTATCAGCCATCTTCAACCAGGATAGCTTGACTCCAGTGGTGTGGAGAGCATGGGACTCACGTCTGAGCATACTCATCCCACTTGGGGTGACAAATGCAAAACAACTATTGAAGGACAGAATGCAGAACAATGTCATACATTCACCCCAGTACAGAGATCTGGGCCTAAATCCATCGGTATTTTTTACACTCCACACCAACCCAGTTAAGACATGGCCATGTGCAAATCAGCCTTGACCCTCTGCCTCTTGGGAACAGTCCAGCCCGAACTGCCAAGCCATGTCTTTCCTGGACCGGAATCAAGCATCCTAGGACCGGTTTCTGGCTATCAGCCTTCTTCAGCCAGGAAAGCGTGACTCCAGTGGTGTGGAGAGCATGGGACTCACGTCTGAGCATTCCTATCCCACTTGGGTTGACAAATGCAAAACAACTATTGAAGGACAGAATGCAGAACAATGTCATACATTCACCCCAGTACAGAGATCTGGGCCTAAATCCATCGGTATTTTTTGCACTCCACACCACCCCAGTTAAGACATGGCCATATGCAAATCAGCCTTGACCCTGTGCCTCAAGGGAACAGTCCAGCCCGAACTGCCAAGCCATGTCTTTCCTGGACTGGAATCAAACATCCTAGGACCGGTTTCTGGCTATCAGCCGTCTTCAGCCAGGATAGCTTGACTCCAGTGGTGTGGAGAGCATGGGACACACATCTTAGCATACCCATCCCACTTGGGGTGACAAATGCAAAACAACAGTTGATGGACAGAATACAGAACAATGTAATATATTCACCCCAGTACAGAGATCAGGGCCTAAATCCATCGTTTTTTTTGCACTCCACACCACCCCAGTTAGGACATGGCCATATGCAAATCAGCCTTGACCCTGTGCCTCATGGGAACAGTCCAGCCCGAACTGCCAAGCCATGTCTTTCCTGGCCCGGAATCAAGCATCCTAGGACCGGTTTCTGGCTATCAGCCGTCTTCAGCCAGGATAGCTTGACTCCAGTGATGTGGAGAGCATGGGACTCACGTCTGAGCATTCCCAACTCACTTGGGGTGACAAATGCAAAACAACAGTTGATAGACAGAATGCAGAACAATGTCATACATTCACCCCAGTACAGAGATCTGGGCCTAAAACCATCGGTATTTTGCACTCCACACCAACCCAGTTCAGACATGGCCATATGCGAATCAGCCTTGACCCTGTGCCTCATGGGAACAGTCCAGCCCGAACTGCCAAGCCATGTCTTTCCTTGACCGGAATCAAGCATCCTAGGACCGGTTTCTGGCTATCAGCCGTCTTCAACCAGGATAGCTTGACTCCAGTGGTGTGGAGAGCATGGGACTCACGTCTGAGCATACTGATCCCACTTGGGGTGACAAATGCAAAACAACAGTTGATGGACAGAATGCAGAATAATGTCATACATTCACCCCAGTACCTAGATCTGGGCCTAAATCCATAGTTTTTTTGCACTCCACTCCACACCACCCCAGTTCAGACATGGCCATATGCAAATCAGGCTTGACCCTGTGCCTCATGGGAACCGTCCAGCCCGAACTGCCAAGCCATGTCTTTCCTGGACCGGAATCAAGCATCCTAGGACCAGTTTCTGGCTATCAGCCTTCTTCAGCCAGGATAGCGTGACTCCAGTGGTGTGGAGAGCATGGGACTCACGTCTGAGCATTCCTATCCCACTTGGGTTGACAAATGCAAAACAACTGTTGAAGGACAGAATGCAGAACAATGTCATACATTCACCCCAGTACAGAGATCTGGGCCTAAATACAACGTTTATTTGCACTCCACACCACCCCAGTTCAGACATGGGCATATGCAAATCAGCCTTGACCCTCTGCCTCATGGGAACAGTCCAGCCCGAACTGCCAAGCCATGTCTTTCCTGGACCGGAATCAAGCATCCTAGGACCGGTTTCTGGCTATCAGCCTTCTTCAGCCAGGATAGCGTGACTCCAGTGGTGTGGAGAGCATGGGACTCACGTCTGAGCATTCCTATCCCACTTGGGTTGACAAATGCAAAACAACTATTGAAGGACAGAATGCAGAACAATGTCATACATTCACCCCAGTACAGAGATCTGGGCCTAAATCCATCTGGTTTTTTTGCACTCCACACCACCCCAGTTAAGACATGGCCAGTTGCAAATCAGCCTTGACCCTGTGCCTCATGGGAACAAACAAGCCCGAACTGCCAAGCCATGTCTTTCCTGGACTGGAATCAAACATCCTAGGACCGGTTTCTGGCTATCAGCCGTCTTCAGCCAGGATAGCTTGACTCCAGTGGTGTGGACAGCATGGGACTCACATCTGAGCATACCCATCCCACTTGGGTGTGACAAATGCAAAACAACAGTTGATGGACAGAATGCAGAACAATGTAATATATTCACCCCAGTACAGAGATCAAGGCCTAAATCCATTGTTTTTTTGCACTCCACACCCCCCCAGTTAGGACATGGCCATATGCAAATCAGCCTTGACCCTGTGCCTTATGGGAAGAGTCCAGCCCGAACTGCCAAGCCATGTCTTTCCTGGACCGGAATCAAGCATCCTAGGACCGGTTTCTGGCTATCAGCCGTCTTCAGCCAGGATAGCTTGACTCCAGTGGTGTGGAGAGCATGGGACTCACGTCTGAGCATTCCCAACTCACTTGGGGTGACAAATGCAAAACAACAGTTGATGGACAGAATGCAGAACAATGTCATACATTCACCCCAGTACAGAGATCTGGGCCTAAAACCATCGGTTTTTTGCACTCCACACCACATCAGTTCAGACATGGCCATATGCAAATCAGCCTTGACCCTGTGCCTCATGGGAACAGTCAAGCTCGAACTGCCAAGCCATGTCTTTCCAGGACCAGAATCAAGCATCCTAGGACCGGTTTCTGGCTATCAGCCGTCTTCAGCCTGGATAGCTATCCTCCAGTGGTGTGGAGAGCATGGGACTCACTTCTGAGCATACCCATCCCACTTGGGGTGACAAATACAAAACAACAGTTGATGGACAGAATGCAGAACTATGTCATATATTCACCCCAGTACAGAGATCTGGGCCTAAATCCATATTTTTTTTGCACTCCACACCACCCCAGTGCAGACATGACAATATGCAAATCAGCCTTGACCCTGTGCCTCATGGGAACAGTCCAGCCCGAACTGCCAAGCCATGTCTTTCCTGGACCGGAATCAAGTATCCTAGGACCGGTTTCTGGCTATCAGCCTTCTTCAGCAAGTATAGCTTGATTCCAGTGGTGTGGAGAGCATGACACTCACGTCTGTGCATACCCATCCCACTTGGGGTGAGAAATGCAAAACGACAGTTGATGAGTGATGTCACTGACCATGTCATGAGTGATGTAATATGTGACGTCATCAGCAGTGCATTGCACGCGCAAGTTATAGTGAGTCCAACTAACTATAACGTGGGAATTTCAATGGTTTTATGTCAGTAAAATTTCCAGCTAACTATAACTGGTGTGAAACCTATGTTTTTTTCAGTGAATTTCAAAGGTTTTTTAAATGGTAATTCCTAACTATAACTGGTGTGAAACCTATGGTTTTTTCAGTTAATTTCATAGGTTTTTTAAATGCTAACTCCTAACTTTATATAGAGCCTCATACCTATGTGTTTTTTGGTGAATTTCTAAGGTTATTTAATAGCAAATGTCTATAGCTAAGAAAGGAGATTTTTCATAAAAATGAATCCAATATTGTATATTAATATTATACTATTTTTGTTGAAGTATGTTCCTTTTTTTTTTTTATGTTTCACCCTGGAGCGCTCCCGGTGCGCGTACCAGTGAGCGCACCGGTAAGCGCAGCACTTCGTACAAACATTAATTTTCACTACTAAAACCCCTTGATTTACCCTAAAATCGTGTTTTTAATTAACATTTCAAGAACAAAGCACAGCTCCTATGTACAAGCATTCAATTTGACTACTCAAACCCATTGATTTGCCCTAAAATCGTTTTTTCATTAACATTTTAGATACTGAGCGCAGGTCCTATGTACAACCATTCAACTACACTACTAAACCTCACTATTTTTCAAAATACAAATCCTCGATCTTGCAAATTTTGAAACCATGCATTTTCAAAAAGCATCACACAAACCAACAGCAAAGAAAAGCAATGTGCTTCTTAATCTCAACTCTCTATCTATATCAAATGAATCATAACTCACCTTTACAAATGCTTTTGGAGATTGAGAACAGTGTCAGATACACACACAAATATTTCTTTAGCTGAGCAAAAGGTATGTTCTCCAGGCACTGCAAACATTAATGGTACTGATAACCTCTAATTCTACACACATATGCCTCAGTTCAACCAATCAAAACTCTTGCCTCACTATTTTCAAACCAACACCCTTCCCCCTCTCAGACCTTTCCACCTGTTACCATAGCAACTCCCTCCTAACTGAACTCTCAGGTTCACAAGTTTATTCTACAATGTTGCAAATGAAGTAAGCAAGGATGTTTGACCTCTCAATAAACCAGCTTATCCAGGGCATTATTGCTTTACTTGACTTTTTCTTAACCATTCAAATTGCTTCTTTCACACAACACAATCATGCACCCTAACTTTCAGTTTTCAACTATCTGAATCCACCAATCATTGCTTGTGATTCAAGAGCAGGCAAACTCCACAATTTCTTTTTTGTAAACTCCTACTGTTCCAACTGCCATTTCATTCCCACACTTCATCTGACTGCACCAGTGCCTTCTCTCATCATGTATTCTGTGTGGATTATTGGACATAGCTACATTCACTGGGCTTAAAGGTATGCAGCTTGCAGACATTTTCACAACCTTGATTTATCAAATACGGAAATCAAGTGGATTGGCCAGAGAGGATTGAGATGCCACCAATTGATACCATTGGTGAAAACCTTTTTGTATCTGCCAAACCCTGACCTCTTAATAGTGCACTGTGGTGGAAATGACTTGGGCACTTTGACTGGAGTTGGTCTGGAAATGCTTTTAAAGGACACCTATGATCAATTGATGACACTTTTTCCACAAACTGCCTTGGTATATTCCAATATATGCCAAAGACAGAAATGGAACTGTTCCAACCAATTTTGTCCACAATTTGAGAAATCACGGAAATATGTGAATAAATCTGTTTCTGCTTACATGAGAGACTGTGGAATGGGTTCAATATACAATAATAACTTGTGTTACAACATGCAAGACATCTACAGAGGAGATGGTGTGCACTTCTCAGATGAGGGGAATAGAATATTCCTCCTGAATTTAACCCTTTCGATGGTCGTGTGCTGATGACGAGCTGAATAATGGCATCAAAAATTTTCCAGCACACAGCGGGAAAACGCCTAGCAGCCAAGGTGTTAAGACTGTGCATTGGAACCTACTTGTAGGTACCTAAATTAGCCACAGAATGCAAAAGCTCTTTTCAGGACTACCCTACCTCTGATCACTCCAAATGATTATCTTTTTCTAACTTTTTTCACTATTTTTCACCAAAGTACGCTCCCCGGTGCGCTCCCCTCGCGAAAAATTAAAAAAAAAAGTGTGGGGGGGGGGGGGGCCTATATGAGCCTCCTAAGTCCCCCTCAGAAAACCTAGGGGGTCAGGGGCTGTCTACCGTGCCCCCTTCTACCCATTCCCAACGTTGTTTGTCCTCCATCTTGCATCTTTCGATTGTACCGAAACACAAAATGGCGGACTCCCGTAACGCTGCCGGTGCGCGTACTGGGGTGCGCACCGGTAAGCGCTCCCTAAAAAAAGGTGGGAAAGTAATTTACAGAAAAACCACTGGAGACACTTTCACCAAATATAGAATAGGCCCTACTACATAGCAGTCCCTACCATTTACCCAAATTTGGTGGAATTCCATTGAGACATTTAGGCTATAGGCCTGTCTAAATATCCTGAGGTAAATTACATGACAAAAACACATATGAAGTGTTAGAAATTACAACCAATTAAAAAGTTACTTTCATTTTCTACTATTATTTCCTGACATTTGATTGGTTATGTACATGAATTTATATAAAAAAAGAGAGGGAAACACAGCCATTTTGACTACTACTTCCTGAAGTACATTTGAAAAGGAATTACACTAAGAACTTCAACTGCTTTCTCAAAGGTAAGTTGTTATTTTGGAAAGTGAAGTATGTTGTGCACTTTAAGTTAATTTGAGAAAAAATTCTGATAGTTATATACTATCCCTCTGTAATAGTTATAGATTGAGATAGGCTTCTCTGTTATAGTTATGGATTGAGTTAGGCTTCTCTTGTATAATAATACATTTACTTAGGCTTTATCCCATACACTTTTTTATAATTCTAATTTCACCCTGATACCATACACTGCCCAAAGATAACTTCACTGTTAAAAAATCAAAACTACCTGTCTGAACTTAAACCCAACAGTGCCCTATCTCTACTGATATATTTATTTTTTATGCAATTTACAGCAACAAAATGGAAGGAGAACAGAATATTTCTTTCGAAATTGTTTTGGACAACAACCCTGAAGAAAAAATTGCTGAGAATGATAACTTTGATTTTATGGCTGAGTCTCTGGACCATCAATGATTTCAGTGTGTGGAAGCAATAGAATCACAGAATGAAAATGAGGACATTCCAGACAATATATTGTTAGAAGTTCTATTAAATTTTGAAAAAGAATCAGAAAAATAAATGTATATTTAATAATCAAAAATTGTTTGAGACATTATTAATTTTTATATGTAATTCATCAAGTAGTTCCAAAATGTTTATAATATAAAGTGAGACTTATAGTATACTGTGCAACTTTTTTGTGTTACATAGTAATTTTGCTCATAGTTACTTCCTTTCTCCCACTTCATTATCTCCAATGTGTATTTCACATCTCTTTTTCATCTCCTGCCTCCATGTTGTTTCTGCTTTCCTGACAGACTATGGTATGGATTCCATATACCACAATAACTTTGGTAACAACATGCAAATTATCTACAGAGGAGACAGTCTACATTGAATTTAAGACTCTACATTGGTACCGACATGCTGGTACTTATATCACCCACACAACACAACAACTCTATGCAGAGCTACCCTACCTCTAAGCACTTAAAATTATTCTTTTACTGTTTCACTGTTTTTTTTTCCCTTAGTACGCTTCCCAGTACGCTCCCCGGTGCGCGTACCGGGCGCTCCCCCCGCGAAAATCGAAAAAAAAAATGTTGCCCCGCGGGGCCCTTTTATGGCCCCCACATCAAACCTAGAGGGTCAGGGGGGTCTACTCTGCCCCCTTATGGTAATTTCCCCCTTTGTTTTTGCCACCTCTTGTGTCTCGATTTTACCGAGACACAAGATGGCGGCCGCTGCAGACTGTTTGGAATGTTTACAGACACCCGAGAGCCAATAAGCTTTCCGTGCGCAAGTCGCGTGGCGCGCCCGGTGTGCTCCCCGGGGCGCGTACCGGGTCGCGCTTATAGATATATATATTTTTTTGAACCTAAATTACTCACAATCCACTGGAGCACATATCTTGAGACATAGCAAAAGGCACATCGGGCTACCAGTCCCTACAATTTTGCCAAGTTTGGTGAAAATCCATTCAGCCATTTGGGCTAAAAGTGAGGCCAACCGCCCTATGGAAATTACCATGAGGAAAACACGTTTTGGGACCCCCCTTTTATCTCGGCCCCCGCTTGACGAATCCCCCCACATTTTCAGGGAAGGAGCGGAGCGAGCCACAAACTTTGAGAAATTCGTGCCCCGGCGCCAAAGTTATTCCCAATAGAATGTTGCGGATTTACTATGGAAAGTAGATCCTAACTATAACTACCTACTGGCGACCGCCAGTAGGTAATATGATGACCCTCTGCTATGATACTCTATCACAGTTTCTTTTATATTATGTTCAAAGTAATACTTTGCATCCAGTGACAGTCTCCACCTATGATGAATACAGTCCATCCAGGGGGCATCCATCCATTAAAAGTAAATGTCAATCATTCTTTATTAGGTATCGCTTAACAAACCTTAGCTGGTTTCACTTTCACCAACAACCACCCATGCGTCCATTCCTTCCTTCCTTGCCATGGCTTTGGGTTTGACACAAACACCGCTGATGATTCATGCTATCCACTATCCACACATATTGTGTCACCCACCCAGGCAGGCATCTTCTTTCACCTGTCACCCATCCTTCAACAACCCATGCATCTGATTCCTATCAGCCACCTGCATGCTGTTTCCAAAGTTTCCTTCTGTGCTAGTCGTATTACATCTTTCGTCCTTCCTCCTTTACCCTAGTTCACTTCTTTCCCTTTTTGTCCAACACATCCATCAAGGTCATCTGATCTGACTTTTAGACTTCTCCATAACATTCACAGCTGAGTTGGAGTCTGATAGAAGAGGCCTTTGTTTACTCAACTCACGCTGGTAATGCTATTGCCAATGCAATGGTAATGCTAAGTAAAGGGTGTCTTCTTCAACCGTTGTATATTGTCCAGTACAAGTTCAAGTTCATACTTACTTAATTCACAGTACAATGAGGGAAATGTTCCTCTTCCAGCTAGTAATGCCAATAAGTAATGAATATAACTTACCACCGCCCACCGCTGCTGTTTCTTCCCTCACTGGTGCTGCTGCAGGTGGCGCATCTCCTGCCCCCTCCTGGATGGCAGCATTAGCATCGCCGCTGGCCCCGGCGGCACTGGTGGTTGGTACCTATAAAAACAAGTACACCTTTTTAGATGCCAGCACACCTCCTCCTATTTTACTTGTTTTTTCACCAGGAAGGAAGATTGAAAAAACAGTTAAAGTACAACATAAATCATCACTAGTCCAAATTGCGTTCTACAGTAGAGTCAGTAGACGGACATTAGTAGTATTAATTTATTATATGGTCCCTAGGGTCATCTCATCTCTACTCCTACTCTAGTCTTTGGAAAGTTAGCCTGAGCCATGTAACCATTTTAGATTCATGTCTACTGTTTTGCGCATGTTACCTCGCAGCTTGTTGCGCAGTAAGACGCCTTTGAGGCCACATGAGTGTTGCATACAAGTGAAGAGGTTGAAAAATAAGGCACTTTTTTAATGGAGTTTGGTTAGTCCCTATTGCTTAGCCATAATGTTACACTTTTTGGCATGACTGCAAAAAGCTTGCATAATTGTATTTTATACTGTCTAATGTGCCCCGTTTTTCTCATAATAGGCAGATGAGAAGATTGCCTTCTACGAACCAGAGATTTGCAGAGCTTACGAAAGATGCATGTGTAACCAGTATACGTTCAATGGTGAGGGGCCTCCCACAATTCCCACAGTTCTCCCTCGTGCGCTAGTTGTAAAAATGTTTAATTTTAATCTTCTTTATTTTGCAAGCTGGAGCTGGATGTATTTCATTGAACAACTTACAAAGCGTGTTATTATTTGAAAAAAATAAAGCTTTTGAACTTGCACATAGACTCTGTGGTATATTTGGAGTGTCTGTGGTGTTGTGGATTTCCACCAGTGATTGAGCGAAAGGGTGTTATGTTCTCGGTTGTGTAATAAAAATCATTGGGTATCTTCGTGTGGGGGTTGGGACAAATGACTAATGACTGAGACACTATAACTAGTCGGTCAGTGAATTGTGGGTTCTGAGTTCTGTGACTGAGGTGTAAGTAAGGTCCAACCTCCCATCACCAACATCCTATTTTCTTGTGCATAGTCCTGTATGTGGCTGTGCAGAATGCCCACAACAGTAGTATGTACTACTACCCTAACAAAAAATACTAGACAAATATCTGGTTGCGCATTTTGTTGGTGGGAATTGTCAAAGCCTAGAGATTAAAGAGGACAACGCAAAGGACAGGAGTGGACCTAGTGGCTACAGCTATTCTATCACAGCTTTATTCAAAAGTGTTAGACCTGACATCATTGGCTTGAGTCTCTCTTCCATTTTTTTCTGTTGGCCTCCTCTGTTTACGATGTTTTTGCTGGTATATTGCTTTGGGCACTGTGCCACTGCTGATCAGTTTTTTAAGTAAACAAGGGGGACCCACTTAATGGCTTTGGACCATGGGTATCGACTATTTCAAAAGAACAGAGGTCCGAAGCTTAGAACAATTTCTAGAAAATTAGATAACATATAGACCACAATCGGACAATATGTACAGTTCTTCTTATACCCAGCCGGGCAAAGAATTTATTTTAGGAATGTTAACACTGTTATGTAGACATACATTTTGATTTATTGTGATTTATTTTTGTATGTTCTACTAAAGGGAATACTGCCAATTTAAATCCTAAAGCAGTACCACTCTTTTGCTCAACTCTTCCTTTGCCTGATGTAAACTATTCTTTCTTCTGCACCCCTTTTCACAAACTTTTTTCTATCCTGTTGAGTACGGCACAGGCATGTGCCTTACTTCAAACGCTATTATGTTTGATATGATATTGTAAAATTTGAATTGACTTCCTGTCAAACATTCCTAAAATAAATTCTTTGCCCGGCTGGGTATAAGAAGAACTGTACATATTGTCCGATTGTGGTCTATATGTTATCTAATTTTCTAGAAATTGTTCTAAGCTTAGGACCTCTGTTCTTTTGAAATAGTCGATACCCATGGTCCAAAGCCTTTTGAAACTGCTGATCAGTGCCACAGTGCAAGTGCTCCCTATGTGAAATTACTGTATTGATTGAATTCCATGTTTGGCTTATTTGGGTTACTGTCAGTCCCTAGTCTAGTGCACCAGGAGTGCCAGGGCTTGTAAATCCAAATGCTGCTCGTGGGCTTGCAGCACATGTTGTGCCACCCACAAAAGCGGCCTAGTAAAAGTATGTCTACAGGTCTGCCATTGCTAGACCTACGTGTAGTCTGGTACTGTCACGCTGACTGCGCAAGTACACCTACTTGCCAGTCCCTAAACCTTCCCTTAACTTCATGTTAGACACCCCTATGGTAGGCCCACGGGCAGGGTGCATTGTAAGCATGAGGTAGGACAAGCCTGACCAAGTTGGCATGTCCTAATAGTGAATTACAGCCATATTCGTTTTTCACTATTGTAAGGTAACCTGCTCTCCATTAGTTAGAATGGGCTGCCAGGATTATTAATGCTATAATCCTAGCTGGCTCGGGGAGCATGGTGCAATGTCGAGTTTGGTATCCCTGAACTCGGGGTTTAATAACGCATCCGTTTGTGTGGATGGTTTTTGGACTCTGGGTTTGAAAATAGCACTTTTAGAAAGTGGCTATTTTCTTGTCTAACTATTTCTGGTTTCTGCTGGTTTGGGGTGGCTCCAGAGGTCTGAGTGAGTCAGTGTGGGATGAGTGGGACATTTGCATTGAGAGTAGGGGGAGAGTAGTTCCTGATAGCCTGCCCTGCCTGATACAATGCTGGCTCTACCTCCTGCCAGATGACTGATGGCTCTGTGCCTGCCATGGACGATCCTGGCCCCACCTCCTACCAGGAGGCTGATAGCTCTGCTCCTGCCAGTGACAATGCTGGCTCCACCTCCTGCTGGGCGTCTGAGGACCCAGCCCTGCACAGTGAATAGGCCAGGTGCCTCTGCCTGGCTACACCCACAACAAACCCAGGATGTTGGGAAATTTCCCTGCCTGGACAAAGGGATCAATGCCAAAAAGGGGTATAAGAGAAGGACCCCTGAACCAAGACTTTATATCACTTCTGACAAGGAAACCTGAACCAAGGACAAGAAGCCTGCTGATCCAAGGACTTGCCTACCCCTTCTGCCAGTGTGCTGTTTGCTGGGGGGGAATCCTGCAGTTGCTTCTTTATTTTTGCTAAGGAACCAGGAGAGAGGAACTGAGTGTGTACTCTCAAGCTTTGCTAAAGAAAATCTCCAAGGGCTGGAAGAGTGCCAGCCTCCTGTTGAAGTCACAGGGCTAAAGGACTTCATCTGCTAAAAGTGCTTGTTGCTGGAACTTGAGAATCCAGCACCTCTGAAGGAAACCAGCAATCTCCACGCCGACGGACGCCGCCGAATCCAGCTCAACATCGTGAGTAACGGCTCCAGTGTCCCGCTTCCTCGACGCCGGCCGCCGGGCCCGATCGACGCCAGCAGCAACGCCAGTGAGTAGCGAGTTTGGCTCCAGCTCCAAGTGACCTCGTGTCTGCACCGCTGCTGATCGCATCGACTTCGTGCCCTCTCGACGCCGTGAGCACTGCTCACTCTTGCAACTTCATCATCGACATCGACGACGACGCCGTATCCTGCTTCACCTCGTGAGCACTGCTCCTGCCTGACATCTGTCGACGTCGCTGCAGGTCGCCCAGACTCCGAGGCCGGATCAACGCCGGGGACGCGACGCCGGACATCTCGACGCTGCTGATCATTGTGTGCTTCGCTTTTCCAAGGTACTGTGTTGTGGGGGTCTGTGTGACTCCGGGCTCGACGTAGCGCTCCTCGCGGTCGACGCCGAACCTTTGGATTAACTTTGCCTCGACTTTGTGTGACTCCAGTGGGGTTTACATTGTTGCCAAGAACTGTGTTTTAAAGAAGAAGAGTTGCTTTTGATACTAAAGACTTTGTGCTAAGAAGAAACTACACTTGAACTATTATTTTTCCTTCCAAGAGTATTTATTGAGATTGTGGTATATTTTTGTCGTTATTTGGTCTTGTGCTAAACCTTATATAAAAATCCTTATTTTTATAATACTACTGTGTTGTGTCCATTTGTAGTGTATTCACTTTATTACTGTATGTGGTCATAAATGCTTAACACACAGCCTCTGAGATAAGCCTGTCTGCTCTGCCAAGCTACCAAGGGGGTGAGCAGGGGTTATCAAAGGGTGTGATCCCCTTGCCCTGACTAGAAAAGGTGTGTCCCTATTTGTCAGAAGTGTATACCTCTGCCAACTAGAGACAGCCGGTTCTAACAAAAAGAATACCTTAACTAAAGAGTGGCCAACAGGGCAAGCTTAGCTACAGACAGTCTAATAGTAGTAGTACAGCAGAGGTCTTCAAACTTTTTCAGGCCGAGACCCCCTTGTGAAACCTTTTTAGGCGTAAGGACCCCCTTCCGACAAAAGATTCTAGAAACTGGTACTCTTCATCATCAACAACTATCGACAAACATAAATGCGCCTGTTAGACCTCATCACATCCATCCATCCATCCATCCATCCATCCATCATTCATCCACCCACACATCCATCCATCCTTCATCCATCCACCCTTTCATCCTTCCATCCATACATCCATCCTTCATCCATCCACCCTTTCATCCTTCTATCCATACATCCATCCTTTACCTATCCACCCGTACATCCATCCACTCATCATTCATCCACCCACCTTTTCACACATCCATCCATCATTCATCCATGCAACCTTTAATCCATCCATACATCCATCCTTCATCCATCCACCCTTTCATCCTTCCATCCATACATCCATCCTTTACCTATCCACCCGTCCATCCATCCACCCATCATTCATCCACCCACCTTTTCACACATCCATCCATCATTTATCCATGCAACCTTTTATCCATCCATCCATACATCCATCCTTCATCCATCCACCCTTTCATCCTTCCATCCACACATCCATCATTCATCCATCCACCCTTTCATTATTCCATCCATATATCCATCCACCCTTTCATCCATACATCCATCCTTCATCCGCCCACCCTTTCATCCATCCATCCATCCATCCATCATTCATCCACCACCTTTTCACACATCCATCCATGCATCCATTATTCATCCATGCAACCTTTTATCCATCCATACATCCATCCACACTTTCATCCTTCCGTCCATCCTTCATCCATCCACCTTTTCATCCATCCATTCACCCATCATTCATCCACCCACCTTTTCACAAATCCATCCATCATTCATCCATGCAACCTTTTATCCATCCATACATCCATCCTTCATCCATCTACCCTTTCATCCTTCCATCATGACCAAATTAAAAATTCTCGCTTGATCTATAAGAAGGCATTAGCCGTTAGGAAAAAATAAATTAAGGCTAATACTATAGAGTCTCTCCTTGACCCCTCAGTGCTGGGGAATAGCAGTAAGTTTTGGCAAAATATTAACAAACCTCTGTTTGATAATCCTAATGATACAGCCCTTGGCACCAACATCTCGGAGGAGGAGTGGGTGACCCACTTTAGTACAATTTTCAAGAGTAATGAGCAACGGGCAGAAAATGTCTTTTTAACTTCATCTGTGAATTCTCTGTGCTTTTCAGTTAACAAGGTTGAAAGGGGTATTCAGGGATTAACTAGTAACAAGGCCCCGGGCACGGATGGTTTACCACCGGACCTTTTTAAGTCCAGTATTTCCTTTTGGGCACCCGTCCTCACAGCGGTAGTGAACGCAGCTGTGATCTCAATGGTGCCCAAATGAGTGGGGGATATCGACCATAGGCCCTGTTTTTAAAAAGGGCGACCGTAGCAGCCCACTATGTTACAGGCCGATATCTTTAATCAATTCTGTAGCTAAAGTGGTAGGTGGAATAATTCTAAATAGGCTATCCACATGGGCAAAAGAAAATAATATTTTATCACCTATACAATACGGATTCAGACCTGGTCACTCGACAATCACACAATGTCTGAACCTGTATCTGATCCTAAGTAAATATACCCTGGCCAAACAAGGAACTGTCTATATGGCATTTTTGGACTTATCGTCTGCTTTTGACTGCGTGGACAGAGGCATACTATGGGCTACCTTGATAAAAATGGGCGTAGAAAGGAATCTAGTTAACTTTTTGGCTGATCTGCACTCGGATACAAGAGCCAACGTTCGTTACACTCAAGATTTGAAAGTAACGGGTGAATTTAGAATAAATCAGGGTGTGCGACAGGGGTGCATCCTGGCTCCATTCCTCTTCAATTTGTACATCAACGAATTGGAGGAATATCTGCTAAAAACTGAAGCCGACTACCCCTTTGTAGAGCGCAAGGGGGTTCCTGTGCTGCTTTATGCAGATGATGCTGTCCTCATTTCTAGAACAGCAAATGGCCTCCAGAAACTACTAAATTCCTTCTTCAAGTTCATGGAGTCCCGTGGCCTAAGCATTAATAATTCTAAGTCCTACGTCATGAAAACAGGACAGGGTTCACGGAAAACTAATTCTTTCTGTATAAATGGGGAAAAAATCACTACCACCAACACCTTTTCATACCTTGGAGTCTTATTAGATCATAAATTATCCTGGGGCCCCGCTGTTATCAAAAAGAAGGGTGAGGCAACACGTGTCAACGCGGCCATTCTTGGCTTTGCGAAAAAAATTGGAAATTGCCCGACGGCAGCTTTGCTTAAATTATATCAGGCAAAAAGTGTTGCTGTCGCCTGCTATGGAAGTGAGCTCTGGGGCTACTGTAAGATAAGGGACCTAGAGGTTACTGAAAATAATGTTCTGAAGAAGATACTGAGGCTACCAAGGGGAACTGGGAATTTTTCGGTGCACGAGGAGTTGGGTGTTCCCTATCTATGTGACAGAATAGCAGTGAACCCGGTATTGTGCTGGTTGAACTGCTGGCTCAACAAAGATATACCTCTCACCCAAGCCTTATTAAAAGAAGCCCTAACACTGGATGGTAGGTTTAAGGTTCCGTGGTTGAAGTATATAAAGGACTGTCTGTCGGCAATTGGCCGGTCTGATCTGTTTTTAGCTCCAAATTTGATCACGAAACCTGATGTTATCTTTGTAAAAAATGCCATGTTAACACTTAGATGTACTGACAGGGAAGAGGTTGAGCTACAGAAGGACAGTGTTAGGAAACATCTACTTCTTAAAACCTGTCCACAAATGGAACCCTACTTATCATGGCCCATGACTGGCTATGAACGCTTTCTGTTAACAAGGTTCCGCTTTGACCTATTCCATTTTTTATTGGCGGTACCAAGTGGGGCTCATAGGGGCGAGGTGTTGCCAGTTTGCGGCTGCGACGGGAAGTCTCCGCAAGACCTGGCATACTTTTTATTCATTTGCCCTTACTACAATTTACCCCGGAAATTATATCTTAAACCGTGCCTCAAAAAACTGAATTTTGCACAGATTAAACCTGCACTTTATTATCTCCAACTACTGAAATGTGATTGCACTTTATTTGTTTGTAATTTTTTTAAATCAGCTATCACCTTCAGGAAAAGTATGGATGGATAATTATGCTGCTAATGCCTTGGGCACTTTTATCTTTTATAATGAAATTATTTATGTATTTATTGTATTTTAAAATAATGCACATGCTCATGTTGCCCGCCGTTTTTTTCTCTCATATTGTTTACTGGATACTTTACTTGTCAAATGAATTATCTGGATTGTTTTTAATTGCTTGTTGATGAAATGTACTTTTATGATTGCTTACAATCGAATAAAGATATTTGAACTATTGACATAGATTTACTTCCCTGTATGTCTAACCTGTCTGGCCTTTCCCCCCCCACCCACCACCACCTTTGAAGGTTACCTGGGCCTGTCTGGACCAGGGGTGCGACATCCGCGCAAGCGGGCTCTGCGAACTAGGCTAGTTTGTTAGTATAATTTTTATGCTTATTTTTTACAGTTGACCCTAAGCCTAAATTTTCTAATAATTTTTCAGACTTAATTTCCCCAGATCGTTCAGCCATTCCGCTAAAAGTCCACGCTTTCCCAATATATACCTTGTACTTGATACACATTGCAATAGTTAATTCATCCTATATATTCCTTTTACTACAAGTCTTTAAGTCTACAAGTCTTTAAATCTGATTTAGATTATTTCCCTGGATTTCGAGAGGCTGTCTCTGAGATTTCTCGAAGATAGTCCTCCGCCTGTATTTCGCTGTTGAAGCTTCTTGTTGCACCTTTAAATATAATTGACGCATTATCCATCTTCGCTCCACGGTGGCGTGAGCGAAGTCCGGTCTGACAAAAAATTTGAACCCCTTATGCTCTCTTTGGGTGGTACGTCTTGCAAGGCCGCAGATTTTTTCACGGAGGAGAAAATTCCCAAAGCAGACCAGCATTGCCCTGGGATATTGATTTTGCTTGTCAGAGTTTTTTGATAGCATTAGAGGAAAACGATGGGCCCGCTGGACTTCCCTTTCCATATCCCAGGCTTCCAATTCCGTAAATTATGTTTTGAGTATTTTAACCATTGCCCCTCTAGCATCGCTTCTCTCAAAATTCTCCGGAATTCCAAGAAACCTTAGATTATTCCTTCTGGATCTGTTTTCATGATCTTTCACTTTGGCCATAAGATCCCTTATTATTCTATCCTGTTCTGTTTCCTTGTTTTGAAGCGTCGCAACTTCGGTTTCAAGATTCTCAGTACGGGTTTCCACCATGACCATTCTTTCAGAGATCTCGGAGCAGATACAGCCCACTTTCTTCACTGCTCCTTGTAGTTTTTCAATGGCCATGCGGTACTTTTGGCTGTCTTTTTTCACATCCTCATGGAAGTTTTTTATTGAGCTGAGCACCTGGCTCAACGAGGGCTCCGTAGTTTTTTGGTGTCTATCTTTGTTTTCTTGTGCGCTCAGGGTTTGACGTGGTGTTTCTCCTGATGATTTAGTCCTTGGGCTTCTTCGGTGGGGATTAGGTCTACTTTTGACATAGTCCGTGTTATTATCAGGGTCTGTGGTTTCTTCATTCAACACGTTTCGTTCTCTTTTGTATTTTTGACCTTTTTTTCCCCCCACTCCTTTTTTTCCTGATGTTGATTATGCTAGATAATCTTGAATCATTGGAGCCAGAGATCTCCAGAGATACGGCGCCCCTTCAAGTGCTTGGACTTGATTCTCTTGAATTGCTCAGTTGGCTTGAGTCACTAGAGACAGACATTCCTGTTTCGTATACCTTGGATTCGGAATCTTCATCCGAGAGAGAGTGATTAGCTGAATGTGCTTCTTTCCCCACTGGAAGATCTTGCGAATTGAGAGCATTGGGAAAAGGGATCAGGTCCTTCGTTTCCTGGTTCACTTTTTTTTTTATCAAGTTGCTCCAGTTGCTCTCTCTGATTTCATGTTACTGCGTCTATCTCTATAGATGCCCTTGCCTCTTGCTGAGTCACTTTTGAATCTGCATTCCAAGTTCCTTCGGGAGTGCCTATAGTTCCACTTTCCTCCAAGTTGGTTGGAGGTATACATTGAACATCCTTACAGCTTCCATTATACTCCTCAGTGTTCTTGTTCTGCATTTGGATCTGTATTTTTTTCCCATTATTTGGTACATCACTCTGGCAATCCTTATGCAGAGGGCTGAATATATTAGATATTCTTGGTTGGGATGACTCAATTATACTGGTATTTTTTGCAGTTGCCTTTAAATTTTTTATAGTCTTTAATCTCTGCACTTTTTTGGCCATTAATTCCAATTTGGCATCTTCCTCCGTTTCAACCCCTTCTCCTTCTTATTGCCAGCCTCTTTCTCCTTTTCTTTCTCTTTCTCTTTCTACTTTCGTTTGGTTTTTTCTCTTTCTTTTTCCAGCTTTATTTCCATATTTTTATCTTTAATTTTTCCTTTTTCTTGAACCTCATTTTTTGCCAGGCCTTTTACCGGGTCTTTTGCCAGGTCTTTCTCCTTTGCTCTAATTCCTCTGGTTTCAGGACCTTTATGTCTGTTAGTTGTGTGTTGGGCAGGTGTCAGTTCAATTTCTGCGTTTTCACGCTCTTGTTGGGTCAAAATCTCTCCCTGTAGAAGCTTGCCTACCTCATCCCCTTTTTCCTTGTTAAAAGCGGCGTTATATGCTGCCCCTGTTTGTGTTTTCTGGCCTTTTTGCTCCTCTTGCAGGGTGAGCCCCTCCCCTCTGTCCTCCTTGCCCTCCCTGTTCTCTCCGGTATTCCTTTCCATATCTGTATCTTTAGAGGGCTTTAAGGGCATCACAATCCATTTCTGACAGTTTACTGACGTCAGTGCACCCCACTTACTTCCTCCCTGAAATTTTCTCTTGTGCCTGTAATAAAATTGTTTCAGGGCAGTATTGCATCTCTTCTGACCTTTTGTGCCCTTAAGCTCCTTCAGACAAGTTCTCTGCTCTCTCTGTAAAGAACCAGTGTTGAGAGGGTAGCTCTTCCCTATTTGAAGTTTTACTTGAGGTTTTATTCGAGGTCAGAAATTGCTATAAATGATATTGAGAAAGTGCCCTCTTTCTGCATGGTTGCCCCTACTTTTTGCTGAACTGCAGATGAAATTTGACTACGTGTAACCTGGGCTTCTCCCAATCAGGTACCCAGGGGCTATGTTATTTCCCAAAACTGCCTTGAAGACCAAACCCAGTTGGCGCACTTTGATCACAGGTCACTGCCTGGTAAATGGTACTACAGGTACCCAGGGAACAGTGACCAGGGAATGCCTCTAAGGGCTGCAGGACTCTTTGTGCCACCCTTAGAGGCCCTGAACCTTTACACCCACACACTGCCTTTGCAGGCTGGGTGTTTTGGTGCAGAACAAAGTGAAGATTGGACATGGCACACATCCTGGGGTGCCATGCCTACAACCCACTGCCCTGGCATAGATCGGCCACCACTCAAGCTGGGTGCACTAACTCAGTGGTAAGGGTACAGGTGCATGAACCCAGTACCCCTACACTGTCTAAACCAATTCTTAGACATTGTAAATGTAATAATGCCATTACGAGTATATGGTGCTGGGAGTTTGTCATCTCAAACTCTAAAGTACCATTATAACATTACTGAAAACTGAGAAGTTTAGTATCAAACTTCTCAGCACATTGAACCCACACTGATGCCAGTGTGGGATTTAATGAGGAAGGCACACAGAGGGCATTTTAGACATGCCACCTGAAAAATGACCTAACACTAATTTGCAGGCAGAGTGGCTGCTCCCCAGGTGCCACCACCAAGCATGTTTCTGGACCCCTCTGTCGAGAGCCTGCTGCTCTCGGGGGTCTGAAACAATGCACATTCTAGAATGTGGTGCCAAGCTTCCTCCCCCAGGATGGGTGGGGTCCATAAAGGGGAAACTTCAGTGGTTTGCTGCCTTTGTGAGCTTCCCCAAGCCTTTTGCTGCTTCCAGCAACAGGTCACTGTGAGAAGTTGGCCTGGTATGTGATGCTCACTAATTCTAGTGATCACCTTGTACCATGCCAAGCAACCCTTATGATGATTGGTTGTAAGTCAACCTTATAGACCAGTTATGGTGGTTATGGTGGCTGATCATTGTGGTGGCAGCACTTTGAAACGCTGCTGGAGAAAGACGGGCAGACTGCCAGATTGACTCTTCTGCCCACTCGCTTTTCTGCACTGTTGCTGTAGCGCTTTTTAAAAAAATATAATTTACTCTTTTACACTCAATTGAATTTACTAATTGTGTTGTATGTATTTTTAATTAAATTGCACCCGCTTTTAATTCCTGCACTGTTTTCCCGGTTCCCCTGTGCCCTGTTCCACCGCTGCAGCTCTGTGCCGATTGTAGTGGAGGGCCAGGTCTGGCGGCGCCATCTTGAGTGAGGCCCGGTCCCTGGCTGGTCGGGAGGTAGCGGTCCAGCTCGGGGAGGGGCTTGGGTGTTAAATAGATCCTTTGCTCTCCTGACCCTCGTGGCTGATCATTGTGGTGGCAGCACTTTGAAACGCTGCTGGAGAAAGACGGGCAGACTGCGAGATTGACTCTTCTGCCCACTCGCTTTTCTGCACTGCTGCTGTAGCGCTTTTTAAAAATATATAATTTGCTCTTTTACACTCAATTGAATTTACTAATTGTGTTGTACGTATTTTTAATTAAATTGCACCCGCTTTTAATTCCTGCACTGTTTTCCCGGTTCCCCTGTGCCCTGTTCCACCGCGGCTGCTCTGTGCCGATTGTAGTGGAGGGCCAGGTCGGGCGGCGCCATCTTGAGTGAGGCCCGGTCCCTGGCTGGTCGGGAGGTAGTGGTCCAGCTCGGGGAGGGGCTTGGGTGTTAAATAGATCCTTTGCTCTCCTGACCCTCGTGGCTGATCATTGCGGTGGCAGCACTTTGAAACGCTGCTGGAGAAAGACGGGCAGACTGCGAGATTGACTCTTCTGCCCACTCGCTTTTCTGCACTGTTGCTGTAGCGCTTTTAAAAAAAATATAATTTGCTCTTTTACACTCAATTGAATTTACTAATTGTGTTGTATGTATTTTTAATTAAATTGCACCCGCTTTTAATTCCTGCACTGTTTTCCCGGTTCCTCTGTGCCCTGTTCCACCGCGGCTGCTCTGTGCCGATTGTAGTGGAGGGCCAGGTCGGGCGGCGCCATCTTGAGTGAGGCCCGGTCCCTGGCTGGTCGGGAGGTAGCGGTCCAGCTCGGGGAGGGGCTTGGGTGTTAAATAATGGTCCCCCACAGGGCGCGCAGCGGTCGCGCACAGCGGGCGCGCCGTCTGCGCGCGAAGGAGCGTCAAAGGAGGGCCCGTCTGTGCCCGTCCGTGCCCCGGACGGACCCAGGGCCAGCCACTCTACTCGGCGACCTTTGGGGATGGCCATGTTAGAGAAACGCAAGTACTCACACAACGATCTTCGGAGACTTGCTCCCCCCGTCAAGGGTTTGCCTTGCCCACGTACGGTTCCAGACGGTGTTCTGGCCAAATGCCCCAACTGTGGGTTCCACCCCCAACCCTCCCTCCCCCCACCTTTAGTCAATAACGCCACTGTTTCCAACATTAGGGCGGGATTGATTAATGCTAGATCTGCGGTGAGGCATGCCGCTGATGTTTATGAACTACTGGTGGACGGCCAGTTGGAGGTACTGTTCCTCACGGAGACGTGGATGACCAGTACTTCCGCTCCCAGTGTGGAACTTGCTGTCCCCAGGGGTTTTAAGATAGATCGACCCCTGGGCAGAGGGGGTGGATTAGCAGTTGTTTTTAGGGATGGGTGGAGCTTCGCCTCTGAGCCTACGATTGTGGATGTAGGGGGTGAGGTTCTTCATTTTTCTATAAAAACTTCCCCCCATTTCACCTAAGGTGGATCTCTGATTTATAGGCCCCCAGGCCAGGCTAATCCCTTTCTGGACTCCCTAGAAGAATATATAGTGCCTCGGGCCTTAGGCTTCCCCAAGTTTTTGCTGGTCGGCGACCTAAATATTCATATGGACGTTCCTGATTCCCCTGAAGCCCGCAAACTTGGTGAAATCCTCGAGCTTGCTCAGCTCAAACAATGGGTGACTGCCCCGACTCATGCGGGTGGTCATCTGCTCGATTTAGTTTGCTCCAACTTCCCCATTCAGTCCGTGATTGTTGAAAAAACAACCTGGTCCGACCACGATCTGGTCAGGTTTACGTGGGAAATGGCAGAACCAAGCCTCCCACCTCCCATCTGTCATCCTCAAAAGATTAACTTGCCCACGTTTAGACAGGCTTTGTCCAGAACTCGCCCAAAACTTAAGACGCTTCTGGACGCTGCGACTTGCGAGTTTAATGAGTGGGTTCGGCAGGCGGCTATTGCCTCCACTAAGCAAACCACGCTGACTAGAGTCAGGCGCTCTCCCTCTCAACCCTGGTTCTCCCCTGAACTGAGAGAGATGAAACTGGGGTGCAAAAAATTAGAACGAGCGTGGAGATGTGGATATAACTCTGAGGCTAAATCCGCTCTACGGCTCGCCCAGAAAGACTATTATGCAGCCATTAAAGTAGCTAAGGGGAACTACTGTGCAGGGCGCATCGCCAGGGCGGATAACAATAGCAGAGAGATCTTTGCTATTGTTAAAAGCTTTGTGTCACCTGTTGCTGATGCTGTTTCCCTCCCGTCCTCTGCGCGATGATGCGAGGAGTTGTCCACCTTTTTTATTACTAAAATAGCGAGGATTCAGCAGGACCTTCTAGCGGCTCTTCCCGCCGACTGCCTTGCAGCTGACCTGGGTCCTTCATTATGTCCATGTCCGGGACAGCAGCTTACGAACTTCTCGCAAATTGCGGAGTGTACTGTTCTCCCTCTCCTCCAGTCTCTGAAGTCTGGCTCTCCAGCCGATCCGTGCCCGGCCCGGGTGCTTTCGGAAGTGGCGGAAACAGTCTGCGCTGAGATCACGCAGATAGTTAATCTCTCCCTGGCCGCTGGCGAGGTGCCTTCAGTTTGGAAACAGGCCAAACTGCTGCCGCTTCTGAAAAAACCAGGACTGGATGCGTTGGTTCCCGGAAACTACTGGCCCATTTCCCTTTTACCGGCACTCACGAAAATTTGTGAGAAGGTAGTTCTTCAACAACTGGAGAGCTTTGTTGAAGCCTCCAATGCCCTCCACTCTGCCTAATCAGGCTTCAGGGCTGCATACAGCACTGAGACGGCGCTGGTGGAGATGACCGAGGCAATTCGGGACTGCCTAGACGGAGGCGGCAGAGCGGTCCTAATTTTATTGGACCTCTCTGCCGCGTTCGATACCGTCCCTTATGAGCTCCTCCTCCGCCGGCTGTCGGCCATTGGCATTGGTGGGGTTGTTTTAGACTGGCTGTCCTCTTTTCTATCTGACAGGACCCAGCAGGTCTGGATGCCTCCTCACGCCTCTGAGCCTAAACCACTGCTTACAGGGGTCCCGCAGGGGTCCACTCTTAGCCCCTTACTGTTTAATGTCTATATAACCCCCCTGGTTTATTTGGCAGAACAGTTTGGGGCTAAGATCATAGGGTATGCAGATGATACCCAACTGCTGTTCACCTGGCCAGACGATAATTTGGATACTGCGGCAGTTCATCTGTGTTTGTCCTTTGTATTTCGCTGGCTAACGCAGGCCCAGTTGAAATGCAACGAGGAAAAATCTGAAGTGCTATTCTATGGTTCCTTCCCCCCCTCGTTCAAAAACACACTGTGGCCTCCAAACATTCCAAGCCCGAAAGAGATGGGGAGACCTGCCAAAATGCTTGGCATCTGGTTCACAGAGGATCTCAGATTCGAGGACCATATTAAAAAACTTACAGTCACCTGCTTTGCCACTCTGAGAATGCTCCGCAAATTTTTCCCCTTGCTCCCTAGGGATGCTAAGGAGACGGTTGCTCGGGCACTTATACAGGCAAGGCTGGACTATGCGAATGCACTGTTCAGTGGCATTCCGGCCTATCTGGTGAAACGCCTGCAAATTATCCAGAATGCGGCTGTCCGTCTATTATTTAACATCCCTAGATGGAAGAGCGTCCGTGCAGAGATACGCACGCTCCACTGGCTTCCTGTTACTCAACGCATTTTGTTTAAATCCCTGGTGCTTCCGTTTCGTGCTACTCACGATCAAGGCCCCTTGTATCTGAGAAAGAGATTTACCAGCTATGTCCCTGCACGCACCCTCAGATCTTCCACTCTGTTCAAATTGTACCTTCCCCGTTTCAAACGAGCAAGACTCGGTGGCCAATCGATCTCTGTGATCGGGGCACGGGCCTGGAACGCTCTCCCTCTCCATCTGCGCTCTATGCCTTCAGTGGCTGAATTAAAAAAACACCTGAAAACACATTTGTTCAAGAGTGTAAGCTAAGATGCCTTCTTTCTGTTTTGCTGTCTGCCTCTCCTGTACCCGCGCCAGGATACTCTCAAGTAACGGAGCGCACTATAAAATGGTTTATACATACATACATACATACATACATTATCCTAGTGGTAACGTGGACAAAGCAATCTTAGGCTAAACTCTGAAAGGCATGTGAAGCCAGCTGTATTACCATACACAACCCCCTTGAACACCAAATGAAAGGACACCACACAGATATATATTAAAAATATATATATATTTATTAACTACAAATATCCCCTGAACTCTTTATGAGCACAGAAGCACAAGCGTTAAACAAAACACAGTTTAAAATACACAAAAGTTGCACAATATGGAAGAACCCTAGGGGCCACCTAAACCATATACTAAGAAAGTGGTATAAGAGATGCCAATCGATAGGGAAACAGGCCTAGGGCCTTGGGAATCGCTGGAGCTGTTCGGGACTAGCAGTGACTAAGTCGGGAAATGCCCGCGGGACTCGGGTGCAGTGTTTAAAGTGCACGCACTCACCAATGCAAAGTCTATGGTGCGTAAAAGTTAGAAAGTTAGGAACCTTCCGAGTGACCTAGAAAGCGGAAACTTGAGACACAGGCCCTAGAGGTGTGTACCAGTGTGGGAACACCGGCGTTGCTGAGTTACCTCACCCACAGGAAGCAGGTGCATAGGGTCAAAGTAGTGTCGGGTTTCGTCACACTGGTCGATGGTGCTTGGAGCTGAAGATGCTGCAGGCGGCTCGATGTGAAGAGTTCCGGTGGATCCAAGGGTGGATCTGAAGATGTGAAGACCTGAAAGCAGAGGGGACAATGTTCAAAGTCACTAGCCAGTGACTACTGTGGAACCAGATTGGAACCAGGCGATGTCGGGTGCAAACAGGCGTTGAGGTATAGCTTCTCTCTGCAGCCACGTGGACACTGGGGGTCGAGGACGTCCAGGAGTCGGTCACAAGCTGCACCTCAAACCCGCAGAAGCTAAACTCCAGTGTTTCCTGCAGCCAGCAACCTCAAGAACCCAGAGGACCTGCCCTACCTTCAGAGGAAAATACTTTGCCTCCCTTGAACACTGGATTTGTTCACCCATAGACTCCAGCTCTGGCGAAATCCACGTCTGGACCACTCTGCAACTGACGGCCATGGTCCAAATTCCAAATGAGCAGGTTTTCCTGGTGATCCTGACCCGAGAACCAGTGATCCCTAACATGCCTCAAGCCTCCAAGCCTGCATCCTCGATCCGGAAGGTCCCCCCAACCACGACCCTAAAAGACAACCCTGCCTCCGATGCCCCACGGCCTTGGGTGGCCAACCAATGATGTATAGCCATCCCCCAGCATCCCAACTTACCTCTCCAAGTGGTGGTAGCACCAAAAAGACCTTCGTCCCTGAGCCTGCAATGCGTTTGCAAACCGGAGAAGTCCTATTGAAAGTAACAGGGCACCCAACGACATACCAGCACCCTGCTCCCGGCTGCCCTAGTGCCGCTGAGGGTTTGTACTAACTTGAACCTCTAGTTTCCCTGAGCTAAAGTCCAGGATCTTTTCTCCCACAACCTTGTGGCCTGCTCTTCAGCAGCCACCAACTGGAGGCCTCCTATCCCACATTGGATTACATTGGGCCTCAGCACTCTGCACCCAGCCGCCCTAGTGCCGCTTTAAGAGTGCATCCTCGACCCTGAGAGACCCCTGATTCTAAGCCCCAGAAAACCAATTCCCACAACAAAGTACTTACCAGTTTAGCGATAACTCTAATTCCTCTCATAGCATGACATTGTCTGTTTTCTATGAAAAAGTTTCTATATGTAGAGTTGGAAAATCTATAAAAATCTCTAAAACCCTAACCAAATGACTAAAACACTTTTACTTACCAGTTTACAGATAATGTGCCAGTGCAGCATCCATGTATACTACACTGTGTAATAAAAGTAATGTGTAAAGTAATCTACTTGACATCCTATTGAAAAGTCAAAACAAAGTATATGTACAATATTTCAAAGCATTGCATTACCAGTGATTCTACTGTAATCAAACCAAAGTATATATACAATTGCAATTCAAACTATATTATGCATGCAAAGTATAAATCAGTTACCTGTGCCAGGCTTGCTTGGTTCTCGAAAAATAAAATAACTAAAAGACTATTTTTATAAAAAACAAAATGTGTCTAAGTTCATTCTGTGAGTGTGTGGCAATCATTTGCTGATTGAACGTGTACAACAAATGCTTAGCACTACCCTCTGATAAAGCCTTATTGCTTGGCCTCACTACCACAAACAGAGAGTAAGGTGCTATCTACTTTTACCTATGCATACCTTTGGGGTTCCACTCGACTCTGTGAACACTATACCTCACTTTGGTATAGTATATACAGAGTCAGCTTCCTACAACTATTTCATGTTACCAATCTCTTTGCCTAAACTTAATGATGATCACAGAGGATCATTAGGTAAAGACACAACATAAGACGACATTAAACTGGTCATCTATAGCTTGCCTACTAGTAAAGCACCTGGAGAAGATGTGCTCCCTTAAGAATTCTATCAACTTAATAAAGGCCTAGTAAACCAAAGCTGTGTAACATGTATAATGAAATGAAAAAAAACAGGATCCATTTGAGATTAATTTAATAGGGCGAGGATCTCCTTCAAATCTAAAGATGGCAGAGACCCTATATAATGTTCCAACTATAGGCCAATACCTCAACTGAACTGTAATATGAAATTCCACACAAATATACTTGCAAACACACCGAGGACCCTCATACCATACATCTCCTTTGGTGAACTAGAAATTATATAGACCACCATGCAGCCTAATCTCTGGAATCAGAAAAAATCAAGACTCAAAGAAGTGAAACTGTATACCTCTACAAAGAAGGGAATATTGAAATTACCATATGGAATCATAGTGGCTCGCTCACCAGTTGGCATCCTCAGTTTATCTACTAGCATCACACACTCTAACTCCTACCAGGGTTCAACTAGAAAGACATTTACAAATGCACATAAGGTCCTAAGTGTTTACAACATGGTCCACTGTCGCACAGACCAGGTGGAAACCAAATGCTTCATCACACTGACACTTCAAATCCCTACTCCAAAAACAAATGTAATGCTATCGAATCCTTCACAAAGGTTCTGATAGCACATCAATACTACCAAGCTTACTTCTCCCCTTATGCTCATCTCTCCATACTGCATCCTTCAGGAACCTGTCTCTTACTGATCTTGCTAAAATCCTCAACTTCTTCCAAGACACCGCCTACGATGTTGATCATGTATTACCCTCAACACTTGATCAAAATCCTATATGGAAAGCTCTTTTAGCCTGCACATCATTCTTTACTCATGTTTTCTTCCAAGAAGGTCTCCTGAAAAGACTGACATGACCCTGAAACCATTGCTAGATACATCTCTCACCTAACCTTCTGTTGCAATACCATTGAAAAAGCAGTCTGTGCACAGTTCAAGATTACATCAATGTCAACCATCTTCTGCATGGCTGCCAATACAGCTTTCGATCATTGCTGCAGGACAGAGCCTGCTATGCTGCATATCAGAGGCTTCTTAGCAACCTTTGGTACCATCAATCACCCCACAGACATCTTTACTTCTCAATTTAGATTAATTGTCAATGCCCTTCACTGGTTCTCCTCCTACCTATGCAACCAATACTATGCTTCCACATGGGTTTCTTCAGCTCTATCATTAGTGGAGTCCACCGAGTTCCATACTGTTCCATTATCTTTAAAATTGTACAAGAAGCTCCTTGGGACTTTATTTAGCGATAACTTCAAAATGTATCAATATCGCTAATAACACTCAACTCTACTTGAAAGTCTACCCTGGTTCAGGCATGCAATGACCTCCAATGTCTGCACCTTTTCCAGCCATGAATGATGAGTACCCGCCTAAAGCTTAAGCCTGTGAAGAGAAAATGCCTTTTATATTCCAAGAACAGAAAGCAACAATGTGATCTTCGCCACACAAATCACTTTCTGAAGCAATGTAGTTTTTTCAGCAATGTAAAACACATCGGATGTACGTTGTTACAATGCATGCTTTTACCACACATGCCTTTACAATGCAGGTTTTTCAACACAAGTCAGTACAACGACTTGCGTTGGGGGGTGCTGGATAGTGAATAGTTTAATTTACTATTCCAACTCCAGTCCCCGTGGTTACTAGGGAAGGTGTTGGATAGTAAATTAAACTATTACCTATCCTAGAGTGCCCCCCAGCGCAATTCGTTGTAATGACTTGCGTTGAAAAACCTGTGTTATAAAGGTACTGCGTGGTAAAAGTTGCGTCGTAAAGGATGTTTCCCAAACACATCTACGTCAAAAGGGTATAGGAGTAACTGACACTTCAACTGGGCCCAAACTGTCCCCCTCCAGCCTGTACAAGCATCCACAGTGAAAACTGTCTATCGTCCCACCACAAGTGGTTGTAAAGCATGTGCTTTGCTAATCTATTCTTTGATGAGTTTGAAAGCTTCCTCACGAACACAGAAGACAACATGAAATATATTCCTTTCTTCAGAAACATTCTAACGCATTTAGTGAAATTTGCTATCAGAAACTTGTCATAACATTCAAACAGCCCTAAAAAGGATTATAGGTGCTCTATCTGTTTTGAAGCTGACACTTCAACTATAGATTTTACAAGACTGGGTTTAGGTTTCATTCCCTGTCCAGAGAAAATCTGTCCAATATAACCAATCTCTTTGTTTTTAAAGATTCATTTGTCCTTTCATAAGGTGGCTCCTTTGTTTTCAAGTAAACTTAACACTTTACGTAACACTACATTTTATTCATTTTTGCTGTTTGAGAACACCAAAATATCATCCTGGAATATTACTACTTGCAAGAAATCTTTGAACATAGTTGACATTCAACTCTAAAAAACTGCTGTAGCAGATGTTCTATCAAACATCAACCTGCAGAATTGGAAAGCACCATCTGGCATAATAAAGGCAGTTCAATGTCGTTAATCCTTATCCAGTGCAACCTGATCGTATACTGCCCTTAAATCCAGTTAGGTTAACCAGCTAGAATGGCCAATCTTCATAATAAAATCTTCAATTATTAGCAGTAGAAATGATCACCCAGATGGCAAGATTAACACTCCTTACATCCACACACATCCTGAGTTCCCCGGGCTTCTTTTGAGCTAACACAATGGGAGATAACCATAAAATTGCCTCAATTTTCTCAAATAATACCAATAAAAAGAATGCAGCATGCATAGCAAGAGTTAACAACAAGGATAAATAAAAGTAGTTCTACCACTTCTATGCATCCTGTTACAAAGTATGGAAGTCCAGAAGAAGTTAGTTCCAATAAGCTTTATTGAAGAATAAGTTACAGAGGTATAATGTTGTAGCCTGGATGGTAAGTAGGCCTGTAAGTATCTCTGTAAGTACGCCACACCAGGAACAGCCCTCCTAGCTGCTCAGCCTTCAGTCACCAACTGATTCAGTTCACCCATCCAATATTCCATGACATATACAACATTCCACACACACTCAGAGCTGAACAGCAAGGGGAAGAAAGAAACAGTGAAGGAGAGAAACATTCACCTTACTACATATCCCCCTTCTTTACACTTAAAAACAATAACAGAAAATTAATCAAGAAATAAATAAGACATGAAAAATGTAATAAATCATAGATAGCAGAAATGCAAACACGATAGAATATAAGAATAAGATGAGAATAGAATAAAAGAACTACTACCATAAGGAAAATAGAAATAAGACAAGGCACAAACATCAAGTCAGAATAAAGAGCTCCTACAATCAATAAAATGGAGAAACAACAAGGCACAAACACCATCCCTCTCTTTCCAAAGGGAACAGTAAACCCAAGAAAACTTGAGTCGAAAGTAGAAAGGACAGAACACACACCACAACTAGTGCGCCTGATGTCAAGGCAAACTCAAAGTACAATGAAACTGTGAAAACAGCGACCCAGCGCAGAAACATGAGAGTGAGTACTGAAGAACGTAGGCAAATAGAAAAAAGACTAAATGCCATAGCTGAAGTGTACGCCTACAGAACAAAGAAGAATATAATGAAAACGAAAAGGACAAATGCAACAAATAAGAAATAAACACCTGACGTCTCAGGTAAGCCAAGAAAAACCAGTGAGAAACTAGGCAATGAGCATATCAAAATATTACAAACTAGGCAATAAAAATATCAATATATTAGAAACGAGGCAATAAGAATATCAATGGATTAGAAACCAGGCCTAGTACAGAATATCAAGAAGAAAGAACGTAAGTATGATTTCAGACCCCCAAAAAATGCAAATGAATAGAATAATAGTGGGGTACGCATATAAGAACAGGAGGTGCAAGTATTGAAACACAGAACCAGTAAAATGTAAGTAACCTCCCTCTAAAAATTGAATATGGCCGAACATCAGACTAAAATCCAATAGACCTGCAGAATAAATAAGACAAAAAGTATGGTAAGCTAAAATCAAATGAAAGCATAGTGAAATATGAAAATGAAGGCAATAATATATAAAAAAAGAAACATGGAAATTAAACCACGAAAGAAATAACACCGGTACCCGACTTAGTACCCGAGTGTGGATTCACATGAGAAGAAACCTGTTAAAAATAAAGCAGTAAGCAATATCCAAATAAACCAGAAGATGGCGCACTGAGTACAGCTACACGGATGTCAAAAAGAGCAATAAACAGTATTCGGTGCTTCCGAAAGGAAAAAAAAAAGAAACAAATTGAAAATGTTGAGAAGAAAAGTTGTCCCGGGCCATGGGAAATAGTCAGTGTCAAATAGCCGCATGTTGACGTTATTGAAGAGTCAAAATGAAGAAATCACACGTTGTTTTGAAGATAAGAAAAGTACCTCCATAATCTCAGTGCTCCATGGGGGCGAAGTTCCCAAAACATGATTCACACTCGCTGCAGCAGAAACGCCGATGTAGAACAAGGATGAGAATGCAGTGCAAATGCTGTTGACAGAGATGTCAGCTAGGCGCAAAATGGAGGCAAGTTTCCTGCGTAGTTGTACCGTGTGGCTCCCGGCACGCAGAGGAATGCAGGCGTAAGTAGGCAGCTGAAAAGAACTTGGCATCATGAAGAGTGGAAGAGAGGCGCACAGGCATTCTGCAAGCACGCGACACTGAAGCAGGTGAGGTGCGCGTGAATATATTTGAAATTTGAATGAAGCGCTGCCGTTAGTTTTCCTCAGGGGGCAACACAAAGAAAAATGAGAATTTTACAAAAACAAAGTACAATCATTGCTTGGCCAAAAAAAAACACTGCGAAATTCAGCAAAAAGTGTAGCTCCTCTTAAATAAAATACCGTGGAAAATCACTGAAAAATGTATTTGGAAGAACGTTGAAGGAAAAAAAAGCCACAATTTAGACAAAGGTCCAAATAAATTACATATAGGTGATGACTGCTCTAGAATAATAGAGTAAAGACTCTGCTCTCGTAAATATGCTTATCACGGTGCCACTTGACTCAAACAGTTGGGGAAAACAGATAGTTTGAGTTGTAGAAAGTCACTGACTGATATAAATTACACAGAAAAATGCAGAAGGGTGATCAAGCTGACTGTAACTCTGTGAAAAGTATGTCTGAAGAGACCGGGTATTGTATGCCAGGCACTTGAATAAAGGAGATCCACTAACACACAGCAGTCATTTGATGAATAGAGTAGTGAAGCCAAGACAGAAAAGTAATATAAAAGAAGAATCACCAAGCTTGCAAAAAAGTACTGGCACGCCCGAGTTGAGGCTGACCGTGTCATTTGTCACTGGTGGGGCTGGGGCTGCCAGCAGGTAATGATATAATGGTATAAGCTTGGGTTCTTTGATGAAATCGTAGTAATGAATCCTTAGATGCTGAGATGAATCCTTAAATGATAGAAGTAGAAGAATTTCTTTGAATAATATGTCCATTGAATCGCGCAGGAAAGACCAGATTGTCACCAATGTTACAAAGTATGGAAGTCCAGAAGAAGTTAGTTCCAAGAAGCTTTATTGAAGAATAAGTTACAGAGGTATAATGTTGTAGCCAGGATGGTAAGTAGGCCTGTAAGTATCTCTGTAAGTACGCCCCACCTGGAGCATCCCTCCTAGCTGCTCAGCCTTCAGTCACCAACTGATTCAGTTCACCCATCCAACATTCCATGACATATACAACATTCCACACACACTCCGGCTGAACAGCAAGGGGAAGAAAGAGAACAGAGAAGGAGAGAAACATTCACCTTACTACACATCTCCTGGGGAGGCATAGAATTCTGATGCATTCCCAGCTGCATTAAACATTGTAAATCTGTAAGTGAGTCAGGTTCCATGGAAGTTGTGTGGAAATACCCCAGCAATAACCATGGAACACCCCTGTCATGCAGAGTAGTGCATGAAGGGGCCTATCTTTACAAGGCCACGAAAATCCACACAGGGTGGCTTTATGTGGACTTATACATTTGGGCAAGCCTATTTCGCTGCTGGTGCACCAAAAAAGTGACACACCAGCAGAGCAATGGGCTTGTAAATACAGCCCATAATCAGGGGAACCACACCTATAGTAGCTGACTTTCCATGATTGATACAATAACACACTTGCTTTGCTCGATCCTGCACTTTCCCTGTGCTCTGACATAGGCACTGATTCTTCTAAAAATGTTGCATCTTCATAAGACCCCTCTACTCCCCTACTATGTCAATTGCTTTATCAAAAGATGAATTCTTACAAGTAAGTAAGCACTCTTATATTTTCTTTGAAATGCACCTTACCCCTAATTTATCCCTAATCAACTGTGAGATAAAGTCACCAAATTTACATTTTGCTGTGAAGACTTTCAATTCTGTAACAGAGGCATCTATCCCTCGGAAGTCTGTAAAACAAATGATACCTATGTACCACTAAATTCTTAGTTTGTGAAAGATACTTATCTAACTGACTACAGCTGTGTGTAGCTGAAATGAAAGTCTAAAAACCTTGGGGCTCATTAGTATGGCGGGCGGACAATACCAGTGGGAAATGGGACCGCCCGCTAAGGGTGCAGCGGTCCCACACATCCCATTAGGATGCGCCCGCCACACTGCCATGTGCATCCTGCATTTCTGACATTGCAATGCCAGAAATGCATGTTGTGCTTTTCAATGCACAACGTGACAGGCACCGCGCAGTGCCTGCCATGTTGTACATTGAAAAGCATACCCCCCATGTGCACCTTCCATTCCCCAGAGACCCTGGGGGCCCGCAAAGGGTCCCTGCAAGAGATGCCTGCATGCCTTTCCATGGCGGCAATGCTGCCACGGAAAGGCATGTTCCGGCCCACATCTTAATATGGCAGGCAGTGTCTAACAGTCACTGCCACCATATTGAACCCTTTTCCACCCGGTCGACTTGTTGACCGGGCGGAAAAGCGGCGGAGGGTCTTTCCATCCGCCGCAGACCCCCCAACCATAGTAATATGGTGGGGGGTCTTTGCAGCAAGGATGGTGGGCGGATTGCCCCCGCTGGGCCGGCGGTGGCCCCTTGTTTTCTGCTTAATTAAGAAAAATCTTAAGAAAAATCTTGAACCTGCCCCGAAAAGCTTCAGTGCCATAACAGAGTGTTGCAATGAATTTGGCTTGTATTGCTGTTAATAGTGGTTTAAAGGTTTGGGTTTGCAAATTTCAATGTATTCACTGGAAAGCTGAGAATAGGGACGCAATTCTTGTTTTCACTAAACTCTCATGTATGTTGTGTGACAGCTGGTCTTGTAACCAAATGCTATGGTATTTGTATGATGTACCTTGGTGAATTGGTTTCCCCTTCGTGACCAGCTGCCTTTCTTATTTATTTTCCTGCCAAAAATCACTACCTGTGTTTTTGAGAAATTAATAGCCATTTCATTCTAGATACGATAGATGTTTAATTGGTTGAGTAGCCTCTATAGGCCCATCCCAGTTAAATTAATAAGGACAAGATCATCAGCGTATTGTAGTGAGGCTACTTTCCTGGATGCCAGTCTTGGTTGATGATGATTAGATGTTTTTCAAATAAGCGCTAAGATCTACCAGAAACAGATTAAATATGACAGGGGCCAAGATGCAGCCTTACATCAGGCCTCTTTTTATTGCAATTTTTTTTTTAATTGGTGTTTTGACCAAGCTTAACCTGAGTCCAGTTATTCATAAACAAAAGTTTATTAATTTTGAGGGAAGTTCCCAAGTGCACAGCTTTTTCCATTTGAGAAATTCACAAAACATGCATGTAGTAGTTGTTTCTTTGACACGCATTTGTTCAGAATCATATTGAGAGCTACCAAATTGCATATAGTACTGGCTTTTGATTGGAACCCTGTCTGATTATATAGAATACAATTTTTCATAGCAGCCTATTCTTCAAGTACTGTCAATATGAGTCCTGCAAATATTTTGGAATCACTGTCCAGTAAGGCTATCATTCTGTAGCTCCCTGGAGAAGCACAAGGGCCCTTCTGTAGAATTGAGCCATATCAAGTGTCCAGGATAGTTTCTGTGGCCAAGCAAATCTTAAATAAGATTTGAAAGCGGCTAATCCAGAAATCCTGATCTTCTTTGTATATGACCCCTGCAATGCTATTTGGGCACGACGCACAGTTCCCCCTGCTTTTCTCGATTGTTTTTGTGATTTCACTTTGTGTGAAGGACAACATTGTTTCACGTGAAACATTAGTTGTGTTTATTGACCGATTGCCTTGTATGTCAGATAGAATGGCTATATGAACCTTCCAAGCTTCTTCTGTGATGTTATTTGCCGCTGACCCAGTGCTGTGATTTTCTAATTAGTTTATTAATGATCTTAATGACTTTGAGTTGTTTTTGCATGCTTGAACTATATAATGCAACTCCTTCTTTATATTTCCCTCTATCACTTCAGACTGATTCAGATTGAGGTGAGCACATGTGTATTATGCAGCAGTGAATGAAACACAACTAAAACGCGGTAAGTGCCAAGGAAACAAGCAGAACAATACTTGCTGGCATGAGTCACCTTGAAAAAGCAGCTTAGAGAGCCCGCTTGTGGCCGAGCAGCAGCTGCCCGCGAATAAAAAATGTTATGGAATAGAAGGTAGTGTCGCTGGCAGCATGATGCCGTTGGTAGCCGAGGACCCGTTCTGGTCAGTAGACACAACCATAACCAAGTCATAAGTTTAATTAGAATAAAACAGATATTTAGGATCAATGTGTAACACTACTCACTTCTTTCAAAGTCATGAGTATGCAAAATATTCCTGCCTTAATCCCAGCATGTTGCTCCTCACAATAGATACAGTCACTTTCTGGCTCAGCTGCAAATTAAACTTTCACACAAAGACTCTCCAGCTTCATGCCAATTCAGTAGTCATCTTCTTCACACAGGGTGGGGTGGGGGGCGCGAGGTCTCTCCCCCAGGCGGATTTGGGAGGGGGAAGGTGGTGGAGCAGAGAGTGGCCATTTGCTGCTTTGGGCTGCCTGGGGAATAGCCCAAAGGCAGCCCAATTTGAATCAGGTAGTCCAAGGGTATATAGTGAGGGTCGGCACTATCGGAGCCACCATTTTAGGTACTGGTGACCTGGTGGCTGGGAGCGCTGTAGCTAGGTTTTTCTGGTGGTTGGCTGTTTGCTGGTGCCGTATTTCATCGATTTTGCAATGGCTTGTGATGATGTGCGTGTTCTGGAGGCCATCCGCCAGATGAGTGAGGCAGGGTGGATGGATTTGCTGGTCGGATCGCAGGGCGGGGCGCACCCGGCGAGGCGCGTGTCTGCCGGCGTGACGGCAGCCGTTCTGGCCTGTTAGCCGCCACGCAAAACAGCGCGTGTTCAGGTGAGGGGCCAGGGCCGCGTTGATGCCGGGGGCGCGGCCCTGGTAATGGAGGCATCTGCGGAGGGGGCCGGGTGTCGGGCGGGAGGCAGGGGAGGCTGATTTGCGCAACTGGAGGTTCTACGCCACGAGGGAGCGCTGCCAGTGGCTCCTCGCAGCCGACTGGCAATGAGGACGACCGCCCCGGTCCTTCGGGGGCGGTCGGTGCTCAGGAGGCGGGGTGCTGCAGCAGCCCGCGTGTCTCCCTGGGAATGAGGCCGGGCCACCTTTGAAAGCCACGAGGCGCGTGGAGGGGGAAGGGTGTCTCCCCTGATTGGAAACCGGTGGAGTCGGCGGCCGTGGAGGGAAGGGGGCCCAGCAAAGGCGGTATGAAGTCAAGGATGCCTGGGGGGAGAGGAGGAATGGCATCACGGAGGCTTGGGGGAGAGGAGGAAAACGCTTGAACGTGGCAGGGGATGAGGGGGCAGGGGGACACGCAGGGAGGGGGGAGAGTCCTTCACCTACGAGGAGTGGGCGGTGCCTGGGAGGGGAGAGAGGGCGGCAGGGGGCTCGAAGGGGGAAGAGCGGGGATGCGGGGCTGGCCCGGGGGGGGGGGCGGAATTGGATGCCAGATACAGGGGGGGAGTGCAAGAGGGGTACCAGGGGGTATGGGGAGAAGCACTTGGGGGTGGGGAAAGTCCCCTCTTCTCTTGGAGTCCGACAACAGTGGGAGGGCTTGAGGCTGGTGGCACCTGGGAGGAAGGGCGGGAGGCGCGGGGGACGGGTGAGGGAGTGGGGCGTCGCGATGGGGAGGTGGTGGGTTATTCGGGGTGGGGGGATTTTGGGTCTTGCAGGGAGGGGGGAAGACGGGGTTGGGAGGTTGGGGGGCATCGTCAGAGGAGGAGGGGTCCGGGGTAGGGGGGTTGGTGTGGAGAGATGAGAAGGAAGGTAGGAGTTGGGTAGAGGGCCAGGTGGATGTTGGTGGGGCATGGGCAGCACGCGGATGGGGGGTGAAGGGGAGTTGCTGAGGCGGAGGTGAAGCGCAGTTTGAGGGACCCAGCACACCGGACCTACCTTTTCTTTTGCAGGAGGACGGCCGCCGAGGGGTTGCTGACTTGGCATGGCTAGGGACGTCCCCCCAAAGCCAAGGTAAAGGGAGGGCTGAGCCTCCCGCGGCGTGCCTGGCACCGGCAAGGGATCCCGTCATGGCCAGCCCAAGAAGGCCCGTAGCTGGCTCGCCGACCACTCCACCCACAGGGCCACTATGGCTTGGGGGGCACCGACGGAAGAGGACCACCACGTCGGATATTTTTACTAGCTTAGGAGTGGTGCAGGAGGAGTTTTCGGTCTCCGGCAAGGTGCAGTCGGCGTCGCCGGCCGGCCGGAGTTATGTGTTTGGTGGGGTGCAGTTGGTTGGAGATGAGGACAGTTTGGAGGAAGAGGAGTTGAGGGATGACGAGGGTGTTAGGGGGTCCAGTAACGGTGTTGGTAGTTTCTTGCAGGTGTCAGCGGGCCCGGGGGAGAGGATGGGCCGGACATTTTACTGGGAGAGGATGGCGTCTCTGGACCGGAGGGGTGATGAGCAACATGTGGAGTCCTTGGCAGCAGGTAATCGAGGGGGTGCGGCGTATATGGTATCGGTGGCGGTATGGGGAGGTTGAGGATGGGGGGATCGGATGTGGAGAGGAAAATATGTGGTGGAGAAAGGAGTGGGCCCGGATGATGGGGCGGTGGGGTTGGTGGGAAGGTGCTGGAGGAAGTCCACAGGAAGGCAGATGTGGGGCCCTCAGGTTCGGGGCAGGCGGGCGCTGGCGGCACTGGTGTAGAGGAGGCAGCGTGCGTGGACACAGCAGGGGCGGGCGGATGCTGAAGGTGCGGCAAAGCCAGTGTGTAAAAAGTTGACGATTAAGCGGCTCCAGTATATGGGAGTAACAAAGCCGCTGGGTGCGCACTTGATGATGTCCACCAAGGAGCGGATATGGAAGGGGAGTATGTTGAGCTGCTGAAACTGTTGCACCAACAGGTGAGGGCGAAGGAGGGGTCCAATTAGAATGAGTATGAACTCCAGCAGAGGCCGAAACTGCCTCTTAAAATGGCTGCATTTTAAATTTTCGCCAACGTTTATTGTGAAAAATTTCCAGAGCGATCGGTGTCCCTGTTTAAATACATGGAAGGCACAGATCACGGGGGTGGGTACGCATGGGCTCAGTATGATGAGGAGTTCCGGGCCCGGATGACGTGGGACCCCGAGGCGAAATGGGGGGAGTTAGATTCCGATTTATGTCAGCACACCATGGGGCTGGAGGGGTCTGGCAAGACCATATTTACGGCCAGCGGGTTGCCCAATATTTACCAGCCCTTTCAGGGTGCCCCACCCGTGGAAGGGTGGAGGCAGGGTCCAAAAATCAGTCCGGGTCAGTGGGGTCCTGTTGGCATTATGATTAGGGGGCATGTGCTAGGGAACATTGCCGATTTAAACATGAATGTTCTGGTTGCGGTAAATACGGCCACCCGTGGTTCGATGTTGGGGTGCCTCGGGGCAGCACCAATCAGGGCAACAAGGGCAGGCTGGTGTGCGGTCGGGGAACACCCAACAATCTGGAGGTGGCAGAGGAGGTAAGGGGTCTGGGCCAAAGGGCTTGTTCTCCAGTTAAGGTAGATTGTTTGCTAGCTGCCTGACAGGGTTACACGAACAGTGGGGGCGCGGATCGATTACGGACTGGGTTTTTGGAAGGATTTCCTTTTGGCTATGAGGGGCCACGGCTGAGGAGATGGGTTGACATTTTGAGGTCTGTCAGGGAGCACCTGGAGGTGGTGCAGGGCAAACTGGATAAAGAAGTCAGTGAGGGCCGCATGGCGGGACCCTTTGAAGACTGGTAGTTGGAGGATTTGATTGTGTCCCCCATTGGGGTGGTGCCCAAGAAGGAGGCGGGCAGTTTCGTCTCATTCAAATTTGTCATGGCCTGAAGGTGGCTCAGTAAACGATTACATTGATGAACAGGAGACCAAGGTGTCTTACTCACCGATTGACGCTGCCAAGGCCCTGGTGGTGGCTGCAACGGCGAAAATGGCAAAGTGCGACGTCAAGTCGGCTTTCCGTCTGCTTCCGGTCCACCCAGATGATTGGGGCCTACTGGGGATCCAGTTTAGTGGCAGCTGGTACGTGGACAAGGCATTGCCGATGGGCTGCTCGATGTTTTGCGTGCTTTTTGAGTGTTTTAGTACGTTCCTGCAATGGTTTTTTACGGACGGGTCACCAAGGAGTTACTCACTACCTGGATGATTTTCTCTTGGTCGGGCCCCAGACTCCACAGACTGCCAGGTGGTGCTGGACAGGTTTCAGGAGATCATGGAGGACCTAGGAGTGCCATTGGCACAGGAGAAGACAGTGGGGCGAGGCACGACGCTGTCATTCTTGGGCAAAGAGCTGGATTTGGTGTCTATGGAGGCCCTGTTACCAGCGGAAAAGAAGCAGCAGATGAGGTATGTTGGCAAAGCACAAAGTAACAGTTTTGGAGGTCCAGGGGCTGTTGGGGCACCTCAATTTTGCTTGCACAGTTGTGCGCGTTTGGTGGACATTCTGTAGAGGTTGTGGAGGTCCTTGGCGGGGCGTATGCCCCCGCATCACCACGTGCGGTTGTCCACAGGCATTCGCAAGGATTTGCGGATGTGGCAGTTTTTCCTGCAGCATTTTAACGGGGTCCCCAATGCAGAGAGGGCAGGACCTGGTTTGGGATGTCCAGATTTTTTCGGACGTGGCAGGGGGCGATGGGTTTGGGCTCTACTGGCAGGGCAGGTGGTGTGCGGAGAAGTGGCCCCCGGAGTGAGCGGGGGTGGTAAGAGCATCGCGTTCTTGGAGCTTTTCCCTCTGGTGGTGGCGGTCTCACTGTGGGATGAGGTTTTGGCCCAAAGAAGTGTGACCTTTCATGTGGACAACATGGCTGTGGTACAGGTAGTGCATTGCCACTCTGCCAGGGATGAGCAGGTGCTGAAATTGCTGAGGGTGTTTGTGTTGGGTTGCCTGAGCCATGACATTGTTTTTCGCGCGGTGCATGTTCCTGGGATCAATAATATCATAGCGGGGCTTTGTCTTGTTTGCAGTAGAGGAGATTCCGTGGGTTAGCCAAGGACACGGATCGAGACCCAACATGCATGCCTCTGCAGCTGTGGTACGTAGGCAACACAAGATGTTGCAGCTGGTTGTAGGATCCTTGGCGGAGTCGACGAAGACAACGTATGTGCCTGCATTGGGGGAGTTTGTGGCGTCCGGGGCATGTTGGAGGGCTTCGGGGCAGGAGAGACAAGAAGATGTGGTACAGTTTATACTGTCACTGATCGCCAAAGGCCTATCGCGGATTAGGATACCGGGCAAGCTGGTGGGGATTGCCTTCATGGGCAAACTCGTCGAGGATGCTGGAAGGTTGGCCCACGAGTGTGGGAGGTCTGGCAAGGTTCGGCTACCCTTGTTATGGGCATTGTTGGGGAGGGTAGAAGGGGCCTTGCCTTTGGTTTGCAGGGATGCGAAGGAGACTTGCATCTTCGCTACCTTAATGGCTTGGATGTTTGCGGGGGCGTTTCTGGTGTCTGAGTTGCTGGGGTCGAGAACCGGTACGGGGCTACGGTGGTTGGAGGTGAAGTTTCGGAGGGAAGATGTGCGACTTTGGTTGCGAATGTCTAAGACAGATTAGAGGAGTGTGGGCAGGTGGATAGCGTTGGGGCAGGAGACCATGGGGGAGGTGTGCCCAGTACGGTCGGGTCTGCAATGCTGGGCGAGTGAATCGGCAGAGGGGTTGGTATTTTGGCATGCAGATGGGCGGGGGCGTTGGGGTCCCAGCTGTTGGTCATGTTGCGGAAAACGTTGGATCTGCTGGGGGTGTAGGGGAGGAAATATGGCACGCACTCATTTCGCATTGGCGCAGAGTCAAAAGCGCACAGGTGGGGGTTGGGGGTGAGGGGACATCATGCACTTGGTGCGATGGTGATCCAATTGTTTCCAGCGGTACGTGGGCAGCGATGAGGCCCATTGAAAGAGCAGTTGTTTTTTGTGAACTATGTATTTACCCTTGTTTCTCGTTTCAGGTTCTGTGGCTGGTCCCCTTGCCCGTGACATGGTGGTGTGGATAGTGGGCCACTCCTTTGTGAAGCGGGTCCAGGTGCAAGCACAGGATAGGTATTTTGGGGGAAATTTGGGGTTTAACCCTGCTCTTTTTAAAGTCCAGTGGTTTAGGAGAGGGGGTATGCGGTGGAAGGAATTGGTAGGTACGCTTAATAGACTGTTGGCAGCAGGTCAATGTTCTGACGTGTTGGTTCTCCACTTGGGGGAGAACGACATGGTGCAAGAAACAGATTTGGTCTTTATGAGGACCATGAAACGGGACTTGGAGGTACTTCGAAGGAGGTGGTCGGGGTGTACAGTGGTTTGGACCGAGTTGGTCCCGCGGAGAGTCTGGAGAGGTGCAGTGAAGCCTCAGGCGGTGGATATGGCCAGAAGGAAGATTAATGTCGAGATGGTAGATTAATGTCGAGATGGTGCGTTTTTGTGGGCACTTGGGGTTTTCACACGTCTGGCATCGGGAAATTAGGTATGACACACCGGAATTGTTTCGAGGTGACGGGGTTCACCTTTCTCGCATGGCCATGGACTTTTATTTGTTAGAACTACGGGAGGTTTTGTCCAGGTTGTTGGGTGTGCATCGGGAGTGAGGCATCAAAGGGGCAGGGTATCATGGCCATGGTTACCGGGACGGTGGGCAGGAAAAGGAGGAGGCGATGTAATCACCTACCCTTCCGCCTTTTCCAGGGTGGCGGAGCTATTTTTGAAGTTGGCCAAGTTTGGCTGGAGTTTGGTAGTTTATCGTTAAGTTTGGGGAGTTGGTGAACAGAAGAGGAAAAAGGTTAAGTTAAGGTTAAGTTTGGAAGTTTACATTAGAGGGAAGTTAGTTACAGTTGCAGGAAGAAAAATAGGATTGTACATTCTTTGGAGGGTTGGAGTTATAATGTATGTGATAAGATTGTATATTATGTAATGTATTGGAAGTTCTATATTGTATCATTTGGGGATCCTGGGGGTGGGGGGAGGAAATGTCAAGGGGTCAGGTAATTCGATGTTTAGAGAGGTTTTAGTTTTGTAAGGCAAAATGCCAGTTTTTAATAAAGTGTGATGTGCACCTGTTTCAATGAAGCGGCTGTTTACACACACAAATGGTTGTCAGTGCTGCTTGCCCTCCTTTCCTCCCTCCCAAATCAAGTGAAACAATGTGGTTTGGGGGGCAGCCGAGCCCTGCGAGTTCTGTCCCCGGGGAGATTTGGGAGGGGAAGGTGGGCGAGCAGGGAGCGGCCATTTGCTGCTTTCGGCTGCCTGGGGAATAGCCCAAAGGCAGCCCAATTTGAATCAGGTAGCCCAAGGGTATATAGTGAGGGTCGGCGCTATCCCAGCCACCATTTTAGGTACTCTTGACCCGGTGGCTGGGAGCGCTGTAGATAGGTTTTTCTGGCCCCTCCCACCCTCCCTGGGCTCTTGGTTTTTGGGGAGGCGTTTTTGTAGGAGGTTTTTGGTTAGGGGGCTTTTGTTGGAACAGGTGCATAGGGGTGATGTTATGTAATGTTGTTGCTTTGAACAGGTGCTGGCGGAGTTGTTTTTGAAGTTTGCCAAGTTTGACTGGAGTTTTGTAGTTTATCGTTAAGTTTGGGGCATTGGTGAACAGGAGCGGGGAAAGGTTAAGCAGTTTGGAAGTTTACTTTAGAGGGTAGTTAGTTACAGTTGCAGGAAGGAAAATAGGATTGTAGGTCTTGGGAGGGTTGGAGTTATAATGTAGGTGATAAGATTGTGTATTATGTAATGTATTGGAAGTTATATATTGTATGTTGCAGGGTGGGGGTTTTTTATCATGTGGGGATCGTTGGGGTGGGGGGAGGAAATGTCAAGGGGTCAGGTAATTTGATGTTTAGGGACGTTTTAGTTTTGTAAGGCAAAATGCCATTTTTTAATAAAGTGTGATGCACACCTGTTTCAAAAAAGCGGCCGTTTACACACACAAATGGTTGTCGGTGCCGCTTGCCCCCCTTTCCTCCGTCCCAAATCACAGCGTGAAACAATGTGGTTTATTAAGCCAAGTAAAATACGTCTACATCAAAGGGGCATGGAAGTAACTGGCACTCGAATGTAGCTCTTTGGCATATAGTCACATTCCATGATTCATCAACACTCTGCTTAACACATCACCACAAACACCTATTACAAACTTGGCTCAGCGACATGAACCTCAACAGCTTTGAACCTAAATTTAGCAAAGCCAAGGTACTTAGATTTATCCAGGACACAAAACTCATCCTGCAGGAAGAAATTGCAAAAAACACGTAGCAGGTATACCTACTGTCCCTACTGGAGAATTGAAAACTATTCCTTTCTGAAAGTGACTTTAGAACATCGGTTCAAACACACATTCTCCCAATGGCAGAAATTACCTTCTCCACATCTTTCCAGTCTCACTACTAGCCTCAGTTAAGGACATCCTGCAAGCCACAGAGCCTGAAGAAATAAAGCCATATCACCCCCACAATGATGGAGATTTAGTGGCTCCTCTTGCCGCCCCACACCATCTTTCAAACCAGTGCCACTACCTACAAAGCCTACACACCTAACAATTGGTTCAAGGGAAAGGTCGCTTAAAATGTGCAATTCAACACAGCAAATTTAGAGTTGTAAACAGTAATAAATGATTGTCTCTGGTTCAGGGTTGTTGGACAGCCCTTGTGGTTGGTAATGATTACCTTCAAAGCCATCCTTACTGGCTCCTCCACCTATTGGATTAACATGCTCACCACCTTGGGGGACTTTTGGCACACTGACCACCAGGACACCATCAGGCTTGACTAGGAGGAAACATGGCGGCTGGCTGAGACGCCGGTCAGGAGCTTAGCGAGGGGGAGCCGCTTCACGTAACTTTCACTCACCACCGCTTGTCTTGGTTTATTTCTCCTCTACTAGGGCAATCCGCTGATTCAATGGAGCATCTTTCCAGGCATAACTATTGAGGTTTTTGGGGTGAAAGGTGGCACGGTGATCTCATCCTTGGGTCGCGGCGACAGGAGCACTGAGGGAGCTTTTCTGTTCTCTGCAGCTACGTGGAAGGGAGGAGAATAGAGCTGGCAGAGTCAGCGCAAGCAGTTTGTGCTTGGAGAAAGGCTCTGCAACATTGGCTGAAAGCAAAACAAGGGTAAGGAGGTAGGTGACCTGAAATTCCTGTTGGGAAAAGGGCTGAATTACAATGAGAGAAAAGGCAAGGTAGGCACAAATGGATATGTCCTTAGGGTAGAGCCACAACATGAGAAACAAGCAGGACACAAGCAAATCATCCCTAAGAATACATAGAGGTCACACACCAGCTGTCTGACAGGCGTTCTACATTAAGATCATGCATTTGCTCACCTTGGGTACTGGAAGAGGGTGGAGAGGCTGGTAAAGCTCCCTCGCAACCCACAGTGAAGCTGCAGGTCAGTCGGAGGAAAGTAAGAACAAATACAGGTATCAACAGAGACCTGCACCCTCTATCTAAAGAGACCACTACTAAATTGATGAAGGCAGATCTGTTTTAGGAAAAACAAGCAGCAGTGACCCTAAACCCCCAGAGAATTACTCCCTCACTTAGATCCTGTTTCAAGCTTAGGATTGATGCAGGAAATGCTGAGGGAGATATAGAGAGTATGGCTAGTAAAAAGAATTTCCCCCAGCACTTAGCACTGGAGAACGGAGTAAAGAAATACAACATAAAGACTACTCCTACCAGTGAGTCTAATGCTCCTTCAGGTCCCTCAGTTCAACCAATTGTCATTTCGCAAAATCGATTCTTGCCTTTGAATATGGAGGGATTACCCCCCCAGGTTGGAGGTGAAGAAGATGATTCTCAGTACAACATCAAGGAGCCAATGGGCTTACTATCCTGGAGGGAGTGGGTGAGAGCATTAGTAGTTTGGATAGTAAGAACATATTGCAGGAGATGCTATGCCGCCTCTTTCTTGAAATTAAAGAACGCTTTGATATCTCTGAGGCCAATCAGAAAGAAATCCAGGGAACTTGCTTGAGCCTGGAGGGAAAGATAGAAGTTCTTGCCCTACGAACACAAGAGTTGGAGTTTGGTGTTCAAAACCTACAGACTAAAGCCCAAACGAACATACAGGAAGTGGAGAAGTTAAAACAAGGGAGAGAGTCCTATTGGAAAGGCTCGAAAGACTTGAAAACAATGCCAGGAGAACTGATATTAGAATCCTAGGTGGGGCTGAGGGGCTGGAAGGATCAGACATAAAATCTTGTGTGATAAACTTGCTGAAAAGTTTGTTTCCAAAGTAGGCTTCTTAATTAAACCTATTAGCAGAAATTCAGAGAGTACATAGAGATCCTTTAAAAAAACAACTCAAAAGATCCTTGTGAACTTTCTTTTTTAATCGGTAAAAGAAAAAATCTTGGGGTTAGCTCTAAAAGAAATATCACATCATGCAATGGGTGCCTCCTTCAGAGTCAGGTTGGATATCTCAAGGGAGACAGCTGATAGACAGTGGGAACTGGGTAATAGAAAGGATGAGTTAAAGAAACTGGAGGCACCCGTACAACTGAGGTCCCGGCTGTGAGAAGTTAGCCTGGCATATGATGTCCACTAGTTCTAGTGGGCACCTTGCACTAGTCTAATCGACCCTTGTTGATGGCGGTTGTAAAGTCAACCTTGTAGAAAGCTATCCTAGTGGTAGCATGGACCAGCAGTCATGAGGCTAAGACTTCAGAGAGTGTATTAAGCAAGTTGTTTTACCAATTCAATTCCCTTCAGTACCAAATGAAAGGACACCACACAAGGTATATATCAAATATTTATGTATTTATTCTAAACACAACCCCTCTGCATTCACTATGAGGTCAGAGATAAAAATACAATTCAAGTCACTGAGTTAATATACAATAAGTTGCACAGTATATGTTATGCCCTAGGGACCTCACAAACCATATACTAAAATAGTGGTATAAGAACCACAAGAGAATTAGAAAGCAGGCATGGGGCCTGTGGAATCGCTTAGGCTACTAAAAACAACCAAAGGTTAGGAAGTAGGAGGCCCACAGGAAATGCGTGCAGTGCCTAAACACAGGCGCTGGTTACCATTGACTTTCTATGGGAAATGTAGAAGTTACAAATATACAATTTAAGGACACTTCCGGATGGACTACGATGGAACCCTTTTAAACTAAGACACTTTGAGAGTCAAGACCCATGGGAGCACTGGAGTACTCGTGTTACCTCACCCAGGGAAGGTGGGTGCATGGATGTCTTTTCGTGTCGGGTTTCATCGTCGTTTTCAATGAAGAGCTGCAAAGAAGTGCTGCAGGCGACCAGAGGAAAAGTGTCCGGGGGGATCCAAGGGTGGATCGAAGATCTGAAGAACCTGAAACCAGAAGGGACAGAGTCTGGGTCACTTGCCAGTGACCAGGGCGGTGATAGGAAGATGCTACCAGATGTCGGTGATTTCAGGTGAAGATGTGAAGTTTGTCTCTTCAGCCACGAGGATCAAGGGGCATCGACGACAACCATGTTTTGATAAAGCCAAACCAAAGTTAGCATTAACCGCGAGGATTATAATGCATTTAAGAGTATATGGTATAGCTATGTCATAGAATAGCTATAAGGAGATGGTTCTGAAAGCTTCAGAGGGGCTCAGCTCATACTAGGGCACCCTCATCATATAAAACCAAGCACTCTGCCTCCAGGATTGTTAAGGCCTACCATAGGAGTGACTTATAGGTGTATATGTGTCTATATGTATATATAGATATAGGTATACTATATCTAAGTAAGGGGTGATTACACCACCTTACCCAGTCTGTGTGAACAGATGTGGTGTCAGTTTGGAAGGCAAACCAGGGGTGGCACAATACATGCTGCAGCCCCTGGTAGGTCTAGGGTGCACCTATGCCCTGGGTACCTATGGTACACTATACAGGGGCTCACAAGGGTGATCCAGTAACCAATCTGGTATGTACTTAAAGTACATGGTATCAATTTTATATGGAAAGCAGATAGACTGGGGCCTGAATAGCAGGGTCCGAGACAACTAAGTCGAAAACCAGCAAAACACCTGGAAAAAAGTGGGGGTAACCATACAGTCAGATTCCACCTTCCTACACCTGCATTTCTAAAGTGATGTGGCAAAATAAAATGCACAATTTCTCCAAACCGGTAGAGGTGGATACATTTATTCAGGAAGTGAAATTAGGGGATATAAGTAACAGATACAAGGCAGGCAGCAGAAGGAGGCGATGATGAAATAGGTCATTTGGTTCCCCTCCGGCATTAGCTCAGTAGGCAGCAGGGATGCCTATAAAAATACATATTCCTGGGTGGGTTTCCAAGGGAGAGTGCACAAGTGGTGGGGAGCAGAGGGAAAACATTTAAAAAAAGAATTTTGTCCTCAAGTCAGTGATGGAGGGCCTGTTATAAATTACCAAAGAGAAGGCTTATTGGGATACCAAAAGAGGAAATTGAAGAAGTATGAATAAGGAAACTCTGCTTATTCTTTGTTGGAACGTGAATGGGTTGGAAATTTAAAGAAGGTAGAGAATGATAGTGCAATATGTAAAAGACCAAAATGCCCAAATAATTATGCTTCAGGAGACTCATCTTCTGAGACAAGTATGCAAGGAATTCTTCTCTAGACAAAGATGGATAGCAAAGTGGATATCAACTGACCAAGCTCATCGGACTAAAGGGATAGCAATAATATTAAAGCCAAACTCTGAGATCGAGCTAATTAGGAACAGAGCAGATGAAGGCGGGCGTTGGATAATTGCAGAGATTAAAATACCCCCTGTGACATATACATTAGCAAGCTATTGCGGCCCTAATATAGATGATGTAACACTCTGACAAAGCTCTTCCCTAACTTGGTTGATTTTCATTCTCCCATTTTTCTTGGTGGAGATTTCCATGTCCTATTGAATAACGATATCGATATGCTGTCAACTAGAACTTAAATTACCTCCCCAAAGATGAGGGCATACATATTGGATATGATGGAGAACTTTAATCTTTGCATCGTTTTCCATAGCATGGAGGGCAAACATAGAGGTTATTCCATTCATAGTAAGAAGAACAGGCATTTTTCAAGAATGGACTACCTGTTCATGGACAAGAAAGAAGTGAAGTTGGTAGTCGGGATGGATAATTTGCCTATACTTCTTTCGGCTCATGCAGCATTGTTATTAAAAATTGAGAGAAAAGATATACGTACAATCGGTAGGTGGACAGCGAACAGAAGAAATACGTCACAGCCCGAGAAAATAGAGAAGGTGCATTGCAATACTGAGGATATTTTATCTTGGAACCAGGGGTCAGCCCACGTGCACTTAGTATGGGATATATATAAGGCATGGTTAAGCGGTATTGTTAAAAATTTTATAGTAAACTGGGCTAGGAAATAGATAAAATACCTACATGAAATAACGGAGGAGATAGAAAACATTGAGAAGCTCTTAAAAGATAACAAAGGCTTGGAAGGAGTAAGGGAAGAGTAGGCAGATAAGCTGGAAGGTTTATGCTTGATGTTTGGAACTAAATTGGAGGAGAAAGTAATTCAACAGTAGCAGGTAAGCAGATCCCGGGACATTACAAAAGGAGAATGTTGCAGGAAGCTTTTAGCATGGAAAGCAAAGTTGGACAGAAATTTGATAGGGAAGATTAAAGAAGGGGAGACTGGGCTCATAGTGGAGGAGAGTGAAAAAATCAGAGCTGCATTTACTAACTTCTTTTAGGTGCTATATACAGAAGACCTAGAGGTAACAGAGCATGAAATACAAGGTTGATACATCACACAATATCACGATGAAGCCCAGCTTTATCTAAAATTACAAATTTACTATTTCTTTGGCTTTGTCTGTGACACAGCGCTCCGCTGCCTTATATACAAATACGACATACATACATACATATATGGTAATTCATGCCACTATATGTTAGGTTAGGTGACTGCGTGTTATGTTTTGCCATTCAATGGCTTGCTAGGCTATGATGTGATCACAGCTGCCTCTCTCTCACTTTTGCCAACCGCTGAGATACCAGACAAGGAAGAAAAGCAGGTAATGTACATTTTTCATCTTTTTGCATGCACCAAACATAAATATGTGTTGCTTTATTCCATGAATAAATGCTGATGGCACTTTTTGTAAAAACCTTAAAAGGATGGAAGACAAGCCAAAAACTGAAAATTTTCCATGTATTCATCAAAATAGCATTCTGACTCTAAGGCTTATAAGTTCAGTGCCTCCTTGCAGCTAAACGTATGTTAGGCAAACATCAAATCCTGAATGTCCCATAGGTTTTAAATGTTCAACACAGCCAAAACATGTTGTTTTGTGTCAGCTTGTGTTAGGTGGCAGCCAATACTGCATCGTGGCCCAGAGCACTAGCTGAGGATCAGCCTTTCCAGCAGCAGCAAAAACCTCCCAAGCAATGAGGACAGACAACATGATCAGCACAGGAAGCCCAGTAAAAGATTCTCTGGCCCATGAACCAGATGCAAGCACATAGATCACCATAATTATCAACACAGACAAGTGTTAAGTTATTATGGTTCATGTTTTGTTATTCAAGGTGATTTTGAATGACATAATGTTATTTCATGCTATTCTTTGCATTTTTATTGTATGTTTCTCATAGAGCTCAGTGTTGCTTTCAATACTGTGTGACATGTAAAGCTGTCTGAAAGACAGTCCAATCTGGGCTTACAAGGTACACCCTCTCAGGGATGGTATCTTTTTTGAGTGATCGAATCTTCCAGGTTTCCTCGGTGAATGACACCTCAACGTGTTTGGCCCTCAGCTACGGGGTTCCCCATAGCTTAGCCCTAAGCCTAGCTTCATTTAATATCTATGTCCACCCTCTAGTGGATTTGGTTGAATGTTTTGGTCTGACTTTGCTTTCCCATGCAGATGACTCACACACTATTTTTTCTTTTCCGTTCACTCAGGATTTTAATTCTGAGGCCCTAAACTCCTGCCATAACCACATAGCCATATGGATAAACAACTCATTAAAATGTAATGGTAAAAAAATGAAGTTATGTTGTTGGGGAAAAATCAGTTCTTATGTGGCCCTCAGCATTGACCTAGAAACCTGTGTGCTCTCGCGCCCCAAAAGCTGAAGAATCGTGGCTTCCGTTTGGACAGCACGTTGTTGATATAGTCACAGGTTGTGAAATTGGCCGCAACATTTTGCCGTGTTGAAATGGCAGAAAAAAATCACCGGGCTTCTTCTAATTCCAGCACAAAGGACAACTGTTCAGGCCCTCATCCTGTCTAGATTAGATAATTGCAATGTCCTTTATTTATGAATTCACGAAGCTTCTATGAGAAGGATGCAAGTGGTCCAAAGCTCGGCAGCCGGGCTGCTTTACATGCTCCCCAAAACTGAATCAGCCTCCTCTCCGTTCAGGAAGCGGCACTGGTCGAGAAGAGGATACAATTCAAGGTTCTGTGCTTTGTGCACAGAGCCAGATCAGGAGAGGGCCCTTGATATCGTCATAGTCTGGTGAGACTCCATCAACCGGCTTGTGCCCAATGATCTAGTGATCTTCCACTGTGCATAGTTCTGAAAGTGAAACAGACCCATATGAGGAGCCATTGTTCTGCCTATTTGGGCCCAAAGCTCTGGAATGAATGGCAGCTTGCTTTGAGAAGGGGTACTTTACTTTCCGTTTTTTGGAAACAGCGGAAGACCTGGGGCCTCATTTATGAAAAGTGACGCATTGCTGCAAGAAAGCAGCTATGCGTCACTTTTCATTGTGCTCTCCTTGTGACACCAGCGATGCGTCATACTGACAGTACGACACATCATGTCGCAAGGAGTTACAGATACATTAGTATTTCTGATTGTCGTGTTCTATCTAGGACCCCGATCAGTATTGTGATCTATGCCCCTATACGGCTATCATCCATCCATACCCCTATAATGGCATAAACGATCAGAGCCATATTTCAGAAACTCGCCTCTGCAGCTCATTACAGTATATGACACAGCAGAAGCCACTATCTAAGATTCCTAGATTACACACCGAGTTCTTTCAACAGATAAAACCCCCAGTAACCTGGGAAAGCCCCGCTTGCTATGTTTTGATTAGTAATAGAACTCTAATGAGCACTGTAAGAACGACCGGTTCTTAGTGACATCTTTATTGACGTCTTATGTCCAAAAAACTTACGTCAAACAAGGCACCTTCCAGGTATAAATATTACCAACGTTGCCTTAAGCAAACACAGCGATGGTGGTGATAGAGAATACAGGAGCAGAACAGCTGTCCCTTGCAGAGCCCAGCAGATGCGAGAAGCCCACGGATGCTGCCCCTCCTCCTCCTTGACGCGCTGAGAAAGACGCTGTCTTTTCTCCTGCCGAGAAAATCCAGCCCCGGCGTTTCCAGCCTACCCTTGCGGGTGACTGGGATATCGAGTCCTGAGAGGAGATACAAGACCTCCAACATTCTATTTCAGAGGTACAGTGTTGACTAAACCCTTAGAGAGAATTCTTGCAGCAAACTCTTGGCAAAACCAACTTAACTGAAACTGCTACTTACTTACTCCCTGCCACGTATTAGGCTTAGGTCAGGTACACTGGGGTAGGCGAAGTTAGAAGCACCAGTTGAGTACGTTAGCTAAATGTATATATGAATGTATATATTTTATTCATTTTAACCATTGTATGGCTAAGAAACCATATCAATGCTTTTACAGTATTATTTCGCAATCCTCCTTTTACTGTACGCACTTTTTATAATAACAAGTCTTGCAATTGTGGCAATTCATTTCTCTTGCATGACAAGAAAGACTGTTCAATAAATAATACCTTTTATTGAAAACGCCCGTCTCTCTATTCTCTGCATCCTGGTGAAAGTAATCTGCACAACTTACTGAGTGAAATAGCTGTCTATTGTTTCACACGACTCTAGAGATTGACTCTTATTCTAAGGAGCAAAGTTGTCATGTTTATGTGGTTGTTGGAAAACTGAATCCCTTCTTGGCTGAGCCAGGGGAGCTGATCACTTCCTATTCACTCAAGAAAGTTTCCAGTGACCTCTGAGCTAGTTGGTACAAACCCAATTAAGTTTAGCATAGTCAGTAGAGACCTGGAAGACCGCACTTCTACGTCTACACTGCTATTTATGTTATTCCAATGCGCAGGGCCTATAGGGAAAATAGGAACTACACTACATGATGTATCTGTAATCGCAAAAATGACGCATTGTCACAAAACTCTTGCAACTCCAGCAATGGTTCATTTCACATGGGCAAATCCCATGATAAATGTGCCTGCGTCAGTCTTAAGCCTGCCATGAGGCAGGCATAAGATATGTACGCATTTGTGTCCTAAAAGTGGGGCAGTGAAATCCTATAGACTTCACTTCATTACTTCTACGACCCTTTCTTGCTTGGGAGCGCCCCCCCTGCATACATTATACCTGGGGCAGGTATAATGTGGTGCAGGGGTTTACAAAGAGACGCATCTACCTAGATGCGTCACTCTGTAAATATGGCGCAACATGGCACATTTTTTACGTCGCTGGTGCGTCACGAAAAATAACGCACTGGTGGCGCAAAAGTGAAGCAAATGCCATAAATAAATCCCCTGGTTGTTTTAGATGCACACTCTGGCTGCACTCCAACTTTCTTCATGCACAGGAAAAATCCAAGTGGGGGGATGTTGCGCTATAAAAGCTTCAATAATATTAATATGTTTTCAAGACTATTTCTCCCTCTGTAAGGTCAGCACATGCTCCCCAGGAAAGTGGGATCATTTGTAAGACTTTTACATGACATTTGCAAATAGAAAATGCATGTTGACAGCGGAATTAAATAGTGTCTTCCTCCCCAAGGTCATCGTTTTCAGGGCCAAAGTGAACCCTCTTCTCTGTTATTGTTATAGCTTCATCGAAGGGAGTGTAATACATTCTTTGAACGGATAAAAAATAAAAATGATGAAGATACCAGAGCAGTAAGATGACGTCATATGGCCTTTTTGATCCCGAGGTGCAGACTGATGCTGACTCCTCCAAATATCCATTCACTCTACAGGTCCCCCCTCCGGAGGAACTATTGTCCATTAAAAGCAACTTATGGGCGGAAATCAGGAGGAATCGGTCTCTTTCTTTCATGAATAGCTTAAAAAGTCAGTATAATCTCAGCTGAGTTTGGGATAATTCAATAACCAATTGTGCTTTTATATTTGATTTCTTTGGAAGCATACCTGACAAATCTAATCCCTAAACTGATGTCAATCAGTGTGAGCAGAGGGTTCAGGCTTAGCTTTCCTTCCCGACTCGGTATACCCACCCTGGAAATGCCGACATTTAAACTCTTATCCACTTCAGAAGGAGTCCTTTTTATCAACTTATCCGTGTTGCAAAGTACACGAGAAAGCCATTGCTGTGAACATTTCTTTCAAATGAAGCTTCGCGCAATCCTTATCTAAGGAAGATACCTCAGTTTCCCAGGAATGACACATGATCTGTGGGTGGAATGGGGCCACTCCTCTTCCTCCCACTCTCTGCCTTTCAGAGGGGGCTGAGAGGGTATAAAAGCACCCAGGTGTGGACAGAGAGACAGCTGCTGGTTCTCCCAGAGTGACCAAGACTGCCAGTGTGCTCTCAGCCTGAGAGACCACCTCCAGCTTCCCCCGAGAGTGCCAGAGACAGCCAGGACCCCAGCCTGAGAGCCAAGTTGCTGCTTCATCCCACGGTGACCAAAGACTGCCAGGGTATTGTATTATATAATAATCGCATTTATATAGCGCTTAGTCCCCCTAATGAGGCGCTGATGCACTTTACACCGAGCACCATGCTGTCCCCGAACCAAAGGCTAGTGGTTAATCAATTGTCAGTGATTATTGTTAGTTACTGGGATTGATTTAGGGTGCTCAGGCAAACTAGTCAATGCATTCTTTCTAGTTTCTTTGTGGTAGATTAAATTAATAGAAGAGGATACAAGGAATTAAGTGGGGCTGGTAGGGACAGTGAAACTGTGTGTGCATGTGGATGGCCCTGAATTGCAGCACTTCGTCTTGGCATGTGAAATGCCAAGATGCAATCGATTGTAATGTCACCATTGTATTAAGTTTGACCCAGTGTGTGCCTGTCTGTATCCGAGTTCACATATGACGTAATGTGGCAGGAACCCGGATTCAAAGAAGAAGATTGTAAAAAAGAATGTAAAAAAACAAAACCTTTTTGTTTTGAAAAAACATTGATGGAGTCTGTACACTATGTCATTTAAATTGTTCTTATATCTCTTATGATGACTGATGGATGCTGAATTCTTGTCTTGCAATTCATCTAAGTAGTTGTGCCCCTGTGTGGAATATTAAGTGACTGGTCTTCCAGATCCGTGCACCACTCTCTTTGTACTTGGATAATCCACTAGATGACAGTGATAAGTGTGATTGTAGCTGCCTCAGTCTCTTCTTGCACATACTTTGACCCTTTTTATCAACTGCATTTCCCAAAGTCTATTACTGTAATTATTAAAAAACACTTGTGGCAAATACTCCACCCTATTTCAACAATCAGGTAATAAGGGCCTATATTGTTGTTATACCCTGTCTGACGGTTTTTAAGTAATCTATGGCCCTCGTTGTAAATTTAGGGCTAAAACAGAAAATAATAAAAAAAGGAAAATATCTTACTGAAAAAATCCTATTAAAAAATGTGTTTTACCAAGCCTGTGGTGAAGGGTTTTTGAGGACCTGCGGAGGGCTTTGACCAGGCAAAAACCCTCCACCTGCTTTGGTTGTAATATTGCCTTGATATTCGTAATGCGCACACCTTTTTCAGCAAATGAGCAAAGCAGATTTAAAATCAATCTGTGAAATTGGTTTTCTCATCAATATTTCAGCTATGGCAGCGCTTCGGATTTAGGCTGTGTAGATTAATATGATCCTTTATTGAGCCAACCTTTTTATCAACCAAAAATTACATTTCTACAGCCTACGCATCTCAACTATAGCCAGAGTCAATATCAGTGATGGTTTCATTTACACTTCCTGTGTCAATATCCTGGAGCTCTTTCCTGTAGGGACACCAGAGAACGAGGGTGTTTAATCCTGAGGTTATATGGAAAGATTTTGGGGACTTCTGGTTCATTCGTAACACTTTAAGGACCCCTCCTGCAATTTCATGGAAGATGAAAGAAAATGGACGCAAAAGAAACCTGGATATATTCTTTCCCTGAGGATTCAGCTGCGGTCCTTGCAAGTAACAGATGTGAGGCAGCGCGAGGGCGGATTTGCTTATCAAGCATATCGTTTTTGAGTCATTTTCTTCCCGCTGATGGCTCCCACCCGACATGCAGGGTGGACAGGCCTTCAATTGCATCTGGCATTAACCAGGAGGTAGAAAGAAAGTGACCAGAGGGGACACAAGGAAGAGAGAGGGAAATAGAGAGAATGGATGGATGGATGGATAAAAGAGAGAGACAATGAGCAGGAGGAATGGAGGAGGTAGAAAGAAAGTGACCGGAGGATAAACAAAGAAGAGAGAGGGAAATAGAGAGAATGGATGGATGGATAAAAGAGAGAGACAATGAGCAGGAGGAACGGAGGAGGTAGAAAGAAAGTGACCAGAGGGGAAACAAAGAAGAGAGAAGGAAAGAGAGAATGGATGGATGGATAAAAGAGAGAGACAATGAGCAGGAGGAACGGAGGAGGTAGAAAGAAAGTGACCAGAGGGGAAACAAAGAAGAGAGAGGGAAATAGAGAATGGATGGATGGATAAAAGAGAGAGACAATGAGCAGGAGGAAGGGAGGAGGTAGAAAGAAAGTGACTGTGGTAATCACACCAGTGAGTCCACACATAGGAAAGTTCCAAGTAGATTTATTGCAGAGAACAGACAGCTTAAACATCCACAGCAAGCAGGTAGTCTCAACTGATCCCCCTGCTTGCTCACATTCTACATGACATCTTAAACACTCTATATGACCTATGATCATTCTAGGAATGATCTACAAAGTTCTAAGAAAGGCATAAAATAGGAATACAACACACCTCCCACCGAAAAAAACAAAAAAAAAACAACAAAAAAAAATGATAAACCCTACAAGAAAAGAAGAAAAGAAGAAGAAAAAAAACATTAGGAGCAAATATAATCCTTAAGCTTTACAGGAACATGTCTTACGCGAGAACTACTGCGTAAACTGACAGGCAAGGAAGAGCACGCCTGAGAAGCAACATTTTGAGAAACAACAACATGAGGTACACTACTTTGCGAAACAGCATGATGAGCATTAGACGGAACAACCTGAAAAGGAATGTTGTTAGGCAGAGGTACTTGAGAAGAATGCAGATGATCAAAAGCTTCATGAGAACCATGAAAACTAGAATCAGAGGCAACAGGATCTAAATGGACATGCTTCTCATTTATGACATTAGACCTGCAAGCTGAAATGCGCCTGAAGTTCCAGATCTTACCACCCTCAACTCTAACAGCTTTGCTAAAAACTTCTGTGACTTTGACAGGCGAAGACCACCTAGATATGCCTTTAGGAATGATACCTCCAAATTTCACCCTGACCAAATCACCAACAGAAATTTTGGGCGAAATTAATTTCGGGGAACAGTTTTTAATCATTTTGTCTTGGTATTTACTAATACGGTCTCTAATACTACTCATATCCAGCTCTAAATAGCCAGAATCTTTCGTTTTCAGCCACCACGGAAAAATCTTGGTACCGGGTTTCCTGCAACGCAACATTTCAAAAGGGGACAGACCAGTAACAGAGTTGGGGGACATACGATAGGTGAATAAAGTGGCCTGCAGAGCCTTTTTCCACTTCAGTCCACTCCGTAAGGCCAACTGGCAGGACTCCTTAATCACTCTGTTAAAACGTTCCACCTGGCCATTGGATTGTATAGAATAATTCGAAACCCTTTTGTGGAGAATACCACAAGTCCCTAGAAAAGTAGAAAAAACTTCGCTTAAAAATTGAGGTCCATTGTCGGAGACAATTTCTTCTGGTAAACCCTCTCTAGAAAAAACTTCATTTAAAAATTCAACAAAAACTTCAGAATTGACTTTTTCAACAATTTTTAACTCGGGCCACTTGGAAAAATAGTCTACAAGGACCACGGCAAACATATCTTTCCCTGACTGGTAATTGAAAGGACCGATGATGTCAATTCCTAACTTCCTCCAAGGCCCACACACAAATTCGATAGGAGAAAACCCAGAAGAAATAGGTTTGACAGATTTGTCGCTCACAGAACAAGGAGAACAGTTCCTTACCCATCTGTCAACCATAGCGTCCATACTAGGCCACCAATAGTAGTCTCGGATTCTCCTTTTAGTCGTGGACATCCCCATGTGACCTTCATGAGCTAACCTGCAAATGGACTCACGGACGTTGAGGGGAGGGACAATTTTGTCATCTCTGTAAACCATATCATCAATAACTGACAATTCATCTTTAACTTTGAAGAAAGAGGCTAAATCACCGCACAACTTCCTCTCTTCAGGCCAACCAGAGCACAAGAAGGTTTTGACCTTAGCAAGAACTTCATCGTGACACATAGCATCAGACCAAACGCTTTCAGTAATAGAATTTCCTACATCCTTACCACAAATTAGATTAACATCACTAAGAGAGAAAGCAACATCACATTCGTCAGAAGGAAACATGTTAGAAGAATCACCAACAGGAAGACGTGACATACAGTCAGCATGTACATTTAGTCGGCCAGGGACATAAACAACTTCACACCGGTACTCTTGCAACTTGGCAGCAAGACGAGCCAGGCGAGCAGTGAGAGTTCGACCACCTCCAGCAGACAACATGTTGACAAGAGGCTTATGGTCGGTCCTCAAAATAAACTTCGTGCCCCAGAGGAATTGTCGAAAATGTTGGGTAGCCCAAGTGCAAGCAAGAAGCTCCTTCTCTATAGTAGAATAATTAAACTCGGCGTCCCGTAAAGTCCGAGAAGCATAGGACACAACATATTCACCAAAACGGTCTTTTTGCATAAGTACGGCACCAAGCCCTACGTTACTGGCATCTACACAAACAATGCAGCTTTTGTGGACAGAGAAAGGTTTAAGAAAGGGAGCATTAACAATTTTGTTTTTTAAAGAATCAAAAGAGGTTTGTTGTTCTGTACCCCAAACAAATGTAGCCTGTTTTTTAAGCAAAGACCGCAAAGGGTGCACAATAGTAGAGTAGTCTTTTACAAATTTCCCATAAAATTCGGTGAGACCTAGGAAAGACAACAGTTGTTCCTTTGAGGAAGGAATAGGAGCATCTGTAATACTTTTTACATGATTAAGTTTTGGTTTTATGCCATCTTTAGAGATTTCGTGTCCCAAATATTCAACTTTGGGTTGCCTAAATTTGCATTTGTTAAACTTTAAGGTAAGACCTTTTTTTTGTACATTAGACAACACACAATGTAAATTTTGATCATGTTCATTGACATCTGCGCCAAAAATCAAGATGTCATCTTGGAACGCGATGGCTCCTTTGCAATCAAGAAGAACCTCTTTCATCAGGCGTTGGAACACTGAAGCAGCACTAGCGAGTCCAAAAGGCATTCGCAAATATTGGAACATGCCTTCAGGAGTCACAAAGGCTGTAAGTCTTTTGGAATCTCCGTGCAGCTCAACCTGATGATAGGCGCTAGCCAAATCGATGGTTGAAAAAACAGTAGCACCTGTGAGAGAAGAAATTAATTCATGGATGTTAGGGAGAGGATGTTTATCTACCCAAATCTCCTTGTTTAAACTGCGGAGATCCACACACAGACGGAGTTCCCCAGAACTTTTGAGCGATAAAACAATGGGAGAAACCCAAGGAGAGGATTCTATGGGCTCAATAATTTGTTTAGATACAAGATCGCTCAAAATGTCCTTTAGCTTCTCACGATAGGCCAATGGAACATTCCTGACCCTATGCCTAACTGGAATGGCATTATCATTCAGGATAATCTTGTGTTGAAAATCAACAAATTTACCTAAGGTGTCCTTGAAAACATCAGGGAACATTTTCTTAGTGTACTCTACAAACAGGGAATTGTCTTCCACATCACAAATACTCAAAACATAAGGTTCGCCTAAATAAACAGGGGGGTTGGCATTGGGATCAAGTTTAATACCAAGTAAACGTTGGTGTGGCCAACTAAAGATAGCGACACCTTTGGTGGCAACATAAACTTTCCCCTTGGCGAATCTATCAGCAACCTGAAAATCAGCCCAAAAGAAACCTTCTATGTTTATTTTTTTTCCAGTGTAACCACCTGGAGAAATATCAGAGGTAAGGAGCTCTCTGTCACCCCAGAGGTTTCTGAACAGATTCAAACCAATGATGGAATACCATGAACATGAATCCATCATTAGGAGAATGGGCTGGTTATCCACTAAGATGGTGTAAGAGGGAAACTCTTTCTGTTCAGAATCATCTACAGATAGAATACAATTGAAGCATTGTAAAACTTCCTCTTCTTCCTGTGAAATGTAATTGACCCTTTGGGAAGAACGACAAAGATTGGCAAAATGTCCTTTCCTTTTACATTTCACACAAACTCTATCCCAAGCTGGACACCCTTTATAATTTCCCAAGTGATTAGGGCTACCGCATCTATAACAATAAACATTTTTCCTGTAAGAAAACTTGTTTTCAACAACATTCTTATTTTCAGGAACTTTCTTTTCATTGTCTTTTCTAGGAGGTAACCTATTAAAATTAAAAGACGTGTTTTGGTTCTTCACTAAAGAAACTTCAGTTTCAGGAACTTGAGGTTTGGAGGCTTGACCTCTGATTCCCGAAACAAACAATTCGGATTGTTCAATTCCCTTCGCAATGTTAATGACAGCACTTAAGGAAGATTCAGTGCCTAACCAAAGTCGTTCCTGAATTTTCTTACTTTTTGTACGCATCATTATTTGATCTCGTAGAACTTGTTCGTAGGAAATAGTCTCAAATGCACAAGAACAAGCTAACGAACGTAAAGCAGAAACATAGTCTTCAATCGATTCATCCAGTTTCTGGACGCGGGAATAAAACTTAAAACGTTCCATAACTGTATCTATTTTCCTGCCAAAACGGATTTTCATTTGTCTAGAGGCTTTTTCAAACACATCAATATCTCCAGCATCATCAATGGGCGGGAGATTATCAAATTCTTTGATCCCTGCTCCACCAAGGCAGTGTCTAAGGAGTGCTAACTTGCGCTTTGCTGAACACCCATCCTTTTCCAGTACATCGACATAGGCTAAGAAGATTGGGTACCATAGATCCCACTCAATACTAGGTTCACCAGCAGTTTGTAAAAAATGAGGTGGGGCAGCAATATTGGACATTGTAATTATTGCAGATGGAATTTAAAATTGTTGAAAATATTATTATTTATTTATTTTTTTAAACTGTTACCTTGTTGAATGTTGGTAAAAGTAGTCGATACCTTCAAAAAGTAGTTTCCAATTGATTGCGCTGATCAAGCTGTTTAGTTTTGAAGAAACGCTTCGTGAAAGAGCTCTCTGTAAAAAGAAACGAGGAAAATCCACAAAATGGCGGCACGTTGCTGACGTCAGACGTCAGTGAGGTGAAAGGGTACTACCCAGGATGCACTTCGTTCGTCCGCCGGAGAGATGCTCACAGTCGCGGGATTGTTGGCAGCGCGATGGAGTCTTTGGTGTGTTGCTAAGACACACGAAGATTCAGTACTGTGGCGGGTGCGCAGGATTGTGCTGACATTCAAAAGATGCACCATACAACGGTGAGATGCACGATGTGCGGCTGAAAAGAGTAATTTGTATGGAAAAGAAAATGATTTTCACTCACAGTTGTAGCCTCGATATGAGCTTCCTCCTCTGAAAGATTCCCGTCGGCAGTAGCTTTTCTAAATCGTTGTTATTGCTGTTCTTGTAGCTCTTAGATTTTTTGATTAAATGGGTTAGAAAAAGCGTTGCTGTATAATCGTCTAGCGCGGCAATGATTTTACCGCGTAAGAGATGTAGATAAGTAAGTTCCTTACAAGTTAAGACTTGAAATAAATTTTCCAATAGTGAGCGCTGTCTTGAACTCTTCTGCAAACGGTGGTTTTGTTCTCCCGATCGTCGCCAGTAATTATGTGGTAATCACACCAGTGAGTCCACACATAGGAAAGTTCCAAGTAGATTTATTGCAGAGAACAGACAGCTTAAACATCCACAGCAAGCAGGTAGTCTCAACTGATCCCCCTGCTTGCTCACATTCTACATGACATCTTAAACACTCTATATGACCTATGATCATTCTAGGAATGATCTACAAAGTTCTAAGAAAGGCATAAAATAGGAATACAACAGTGACCAGAGGGGAAACAAAGAAGAGAGAAGTAAAGAGAGACTGGATGGATGGATAAAAGAGAGAGACAATGAGCAGGAGGAACGGAGGAGGTAGAAAGAAAGTGACCGGAGGGGAAACAAAGAAGAGAGAAGGAAAGAGAGAGAATGGATGGATGGATAAAAGAGAGAGACAATGAGCAGGAGGAACGGAGGAGGTAGAAAGAAAGTGACCGGAGGATAAACAAAGAAGAGAGAGGGAAATAGAGAATGGATGGATGGATAAAAGAGAGAGACAATGAGCAGGAGGAACGGAGGAGGTAGAAAGAAAGTGACCAGAGGATAAACAAAGAAGAGAGAGGGAAATAGAGAGAATGGATGGATGGATAAAAGAGAGAGACAATGAGCAGGAGGAACGGAGGAGGTAGAAAGAAAGTGACCAGAGGATAAACAAAGAAGAGAGAGGGAAATAGAGAGAATGGATGGATGGATAAAAGAGAGAGACAATGAGCAGGAGGAATGGAGGAGGTAGAAAGAAAGTGACCAGAGGGGAAACAAAGAAGAGAGAAGGAAAGAGAGAATGGATGGATGGATAAAAGAGAGAGACAATGAGCAGGAGGAATAGAGGGGGTAGAAAGAAAGTGACCAGAGGGTAAACAAAGAAGAGAGAAGGAAAGAGAGAGAATGGATGGATGGATAAAAGAGAGAGACAATGAGCAGGAGGAACGGAGGAGGTAGAAAGAAAGGGGGAACATCGTTTACAACTAAACTTTTACCACGCACTACCATTACAACGCAGGAATTACAACAAAAGTCGTAACAACGACTCGCTGGAGGGCACTGTTGGATAGGGAATAGTTTAATTTTCTATCCAGCACCTTCCCTACTATCCACGGGGACTGGAGTTGGAAAAGAAAATTAAACAATTCCACTATCCAGAGCCCCCCAACGCAAGTCGTTGTAACAAATTGCGTTGTAAAGGCATGCGTGGTAAAAGCATGCTTTGAAACGTCATACAACCAAAGAAAGTGAACAGAGGGGATACAAAGAAGAGAGATTTAAATAGAGAGAATTGATGGATGGATAAAAGAGAGAACCAATGAGCAGGAGGAATGGAGGAGGTAGAAAGAAAGTGACCAGAGGGTTTCCCCTCTTTCAAGAGAGAGGGAAATAGAGACAACGGATGGATGGATAAAAGAGAGAACCAATGAGCAGGAGGAATGGAGGAGGTAGAAAGAAAGTGACCAGAGGGTTTCCCCTCTTTCAAGAGAGAGGGAAATAGAGACAACGGATGGATGGATAAAAGAGAGAACCAATGAGCAGGAGGAATGGAGGAGGTAGAAAGAAAGTGACCAGAGGGTTTCCCCTCTTTCAAGAGAGAGGGAAATAGAGACAACGGATGGATGGATAAAAGAGAGAGACAATGAGCAGGAGGAATGGAGGAGGTAGAAAGAAAGTGACCAGAGGGGAAACAAAGAAGAGAGATGGAAAGAGAGAAAGGATGCATGGATAAAAGAGAGAGACAATGAGCAGGAGGAATGGAGGAGGTAGAAAGAAAGTGACCGGAGGGTAAACAAAGAAGAGAGAAGGAAAGAGAGAGAATGGATGGATAAAAAAGGGATTGTGCAAGAAGACAAAGGGAGCGCGGCTGTTTTGAGGCTGTTTGCCAGGGCTGCTTTGGTTCCCCCAGTCTGACCCTGCAGACCCACAGATCTCCTCCAAGAATACATCTCTAGTAAAAGAGGAGGTAACTTTGTGTGATCTCTAGGTTGTAGTTTTTGGAGCCCAGAGAAACAGATCCTAATCTAAACTTTTGATAACAGCCTGGAAATAAGTTTGATTTTGGGTTTATCATTATCTTTTGGTGCCTAATATGGAAAATTCATGACACAAATTACACATCCAGATGCTCTCTTCACCCCCTTGCCACTTCCTGATTCTCATTTAGTCAAAAGCAGCCCCTCCTCCCCCCCCCCCAAACGGATGGCTGTTCTGCATCCAGCACCTCATGTCTCAGACATGTCAGAGTCAATACAAATATTCCCTGTAAAGGGATCCACTCTTCCTTCAGTTGGGTCGGTATTGCCTCTAAAACAGAAAATAGAACTGATAATGGGCTGCCGAAAAAAACAACAATTAGAACTATTTTTTTCAAATCTGTAGTGAAGGGTTTTCGAGGACTTGTAAGGGGTTTCCACCAAGCAAAAGCCCTTCCCCTGCTTTTGTAGAATGACTGTCTTCACATTGGTACAAAGCGGCCCTTTATCAGCAAATAAACAGAGCAGATGTGTAGATTAGCATGATCCTTCTTAAGGAAGCAAGCCTGTGTCAATCACACGTAGACTGTCATTTCATATTAATCAGATGCACTTTTGTCACCATTACAGAACGGCCTGCGAGTCCAGCCGCTGCTTCTCCTGAGAGACCCTCACAGCGCCTTGCACCAGAGTCTGCTGACGTTAAGCGCTTACAGAAAGGACCACCATGACTTCTATCCAGTTCTTCGCTGAGGAGGGCTGCCAGGGCGCATCTTGTGTGGCTGTCGCACAAGACCTATCAGATTTGTCGCCAATTGGATTCCTGAAGCGGGCCAAGTCAATGAGAGTGAAAGGAAACCCCTGGGTCGTCTTTAAAGGGAAGGACTACCAGGGGGACTTTGAGCTCTTCCGGGAGGGGGATCACGACTCCCTGGGAGAATTTTCCAAAGAGATCTCCTCAGTGCGGGTGGTGAAGGGGGGGCTGAGAGATCCAGAAATCACCATCTATGAGCACGTCAATTACCAGGGCAAAAGCGCCACCATTACAACCCCTACTTCAAACCTGGAGTTTTCTTCTCACAAAGTTAGCAAAGGAGTCTGGCGAATCTACGCCGACGAAGCCTACGAGGGCGCCTGCATCGTGACCCTGGCCGGTGACTCCGTGCGTGCATATGGCAGCATTCCCTTAGTGGACAAAGCCCGCTCCTTGAAGCCTTACGAATAGAAAGAAAGTTCGTCAAAGTTACGAAGGGAGCCTGGCGGATCTACGCCGACGAAGACTACGAGGGCAAATGCAACGTGGCCCTGGCCGGAGACGACCAGCCCAACTATTGCGACATCGGCAGCATCGGCTTTAACGACAAAGCCCGCTCCCTGAAGCCTTACAGAGACTTACTAAGTGGGATGAAAGTTAATTAAGAAAAGAGTTTCGAGGGCGTGCCCTGATTAGCCGGCTCCCTCGTGGCTGTCATTCACTCGACTTCACACGTTCACGGAGAGACATTAATCAGCATATCTTCTCCACTGATTACACTAATAAAGCTTTTTTCCCAATCTCGCTCTCTTCATCTATTTACCTGAACAGCTGTACAAGGCGTAAATGCTTCTGCTTCCCCGGTTTCAATCCTCTGCATGAAATAAAGCAGCACTCACAAAAATGTACCTCTGATGTTGTAAAGGCATTTAGGAGTAGTAAAGTAAGGATTCCTTTACTACTCCTAAATGCCTTTTGTGAATACCGAAAGTCATAAAATTAGGATTTTGTCTCAGATTACTTTTGTGAATCAGGCCCCCTGTCTTAATCCTTGTTTCTTTTCAATTTTAACTGAGCTAATAAATTGATTATTTCTGACATTTTTCTGTAATAGCGCTTCGTAAATTCGCTGGCGTATGTTAACTTAGAGGGTGAGGGAAGAACCTTCTCTCAACGTGCTGCTAGTTTCTCATTGTCTTCCTAATCCATAGCTTCGTTTTCACTGATTGTGCCAGTCTTTTCTTAATTAAACCAGGTATTAGGATGGTAATAATGTGGTGGTCTGACCAGTCACTTGCAGCAACTGAGATTAACTTGACAGCATTTTCCTTTGAGATAATCCAGTCTAGTGTAGAGCCTTTTGAGTGAGTTAGTGAGTAAGTAATACTTTATTCAGAAGTATAAAAAACATCCATAAAAGCAACATTTAAAACACACATCATTGTACAATAAAAAAACAGAATCATTGTTCTTATGTCAATAAATAGTCAATTATCAACGGGTATTGTAACATGAAATGAAATGAAATGAAATGAAATGAAAAAGAAATTTCTAAAGCGCACTGTGGCCAAGCGGCTTCCTGGCGCTGAGGAGCACAACAGTTACTACAGAGAGTCCCATGAGAGGTTAACCGGGAAATGCCTGAAGAAAAAGAAAAGTTTTGAGGGCTTTACGAAAGTGGGAAAAGATGGGGATAGAGTGGATGGAGAGAGGGAGATTGTTCCAAATCTGGGGGGCCAAGACAGAAAATCGGGTGCCCCCGGTTCGGGATTTGCGGAAGCGGGGGACATGAAGGAAAGAAAGAGAAGAAGAGCGGAGAGAGCGACTGGGAACGTGGGAGGAGATAAGAGAGTTAATGAAAAGCGGGGCAGAACGAGCGTGCGCCCGGAAAGCCAGACAGGCTAATTTAAACCGGGACCTGAAAAGAACCGGGAGCCAATGGAGGGATTTGAGGACCGGAGTGATGTGGGAGGATTTGGGAAGACCAAGGATAAGACGGGCCGCCTGGTTTTGGATGGCCTGGAGACGGCGAGTTTCGTAGGCAGGGATGCCTACGTACAAGCCGTTGCCATAATCCAGGCGGGATGTAATAAGGGCCGTGATGATTTTTTTAAGGGCATTAACAGAAAAGAACCGGGAGATCTTGCGGATGAGGCGGAGGGAGGAAAACAAGAGGACACAACGGAACTGATTTGGGCGTGGATGGACAGATCATTACTGATCTTGATGCCCAAGGTCCGGACTGAGGAGACAGGAGAGGGGGGAGGACCAAAAGAAAGGGGCCAGTGAGCAGAGGACCAGGGATTAGACGAGCCGCCAGTGAGGACGAGCTCTGTTTTATCGGGATTGAGCTTCAAATCATTGAAGCTCATCCACTGAGAAATGAAAAGAAGAGTAGAACAGAACTTAGGAAGAGAGTCAGCTGGGGATGAAAGATCGAAGACGATCTATAATATTCTGATGAAATGTAATGGACTGCCCACTTTACAGGGACACCTTGGTATCAGATATGGCCCAGAATAATCCTTACAATGCCTTCATAGTAATGTTAATTATTTTACCCATTTCATCATGTTTCCAGTTCTTTACAAATCTTCGTCTTTCAATACTCACATAATTCTATCTTGGGCGAAACGAATACATGGCGGGAAATGACGTATACCCTAAAAAAAAGAATCCACTTATCCATCTAGTAGCGTCCACACATACGCCAAGTTAATTAAAAAAAATAATAACAATAAGACACATAAATATAGTCTGCTCATATGCTCAACTAGTTGCGGTTAAACATCTGTGTGTGTTGGATGTTACACAAGCCCAGAGATATTAAACACAAATCCATGCAGTGTATTATAATTCATTAGTCGAAGACTTGGTACAAGTATATCATAGTCTGGTGGGGTCAATAAAATGTTCTTTCTAATGTAAAAAGCTGCCTATAAAAACGACAACAGTCTGCAGCAAATCTCTCGAGTAAGTAATGATTGCATATATAAATATGCCGGCCGACATTGTGTAAAACAATATGGTTTGATGATCGGTAAAATATATTTTTTCCATAAACAACTATAGTACTTACAAAAAGAACAACATGCATTGTATCCTGGGACATTGTGTTGTCACAGGGGCAATTGATTAGGTTTATTGACCAGTCATTCATTTTTGGAAAAGTGACTACTCTATGAAATATGTCTAATCTAAGCGGGTCAAGACAAATCTATGCCTACCATTCAGTACTGCTTTGAGGTAGGGTTGCATATTAAAAGTGGTTAGGATCAGTTGATTTTTTAATACACTTGGTTTGGGGACTTCGATTAACAATCAGAGGTTCCCCAAATGCATCATCCCTGCCTCTTTCAGAGTCTTTCTAATAATGTTCAATGTTACTGGTCTTTCAAAGTACTCGATGGCCTAGGTCACTTAGGAAACATTGAACATATGCAAACCATTATATTCTTTTATTGCAAACTTAATTTAAGACTATCCTCAGTGATTGCTTGGTTAAGCACTGTGTACTCCGAGCTCCATATCTTATACCAAAAAAGAATTGGTTTCAATTTTATTAAATCTGTGATATATTGTGCCCCCAGTTCTGCATGACAAACATACACTGATGTGCTTATAGGTGTAACAAGTAAGCCTTTTATATACCCCCACAGTCCTGGCCCATATGTGGTTATACTGAGACATTTGGCTTTATAAAGTTACTCATCATCTCAGGGGGATTTGCACTACGCCGTTTCGCAAAGCTCCTAAGGGCCATACAAGATTTACTGAATTGTTGCCTCCTATTAACTATGGCCTTGTTCCATAATCCATATCTATTGCATAAGTTCCCCAGGTAACTAAAATTGTTCATAACACCAATGGTTATGCCATTTATTTATATGTCACTACTCTTCTTACTAGTCCTTCCACATTTCAAAATGAAGGTTTTTTCCTTGGTTACCTAAAAGGCCAAGTTCCTTCATATAATCTAAAAAATGTGATAGCAAAGACTGGAGGGCCAGCGGTGTTCGGGTTATGAGGACAGCGTCATTGGCATAGAGGTGGGACAGGACGTGTCCTTATTATGTTAGATTTCTAGTAGATAAAGCTAGTGCCTCTACCACATTGTTTATATATAGTGAGAACAGGAAGGGGGCCATAATGCTTCACTGTCTCACCCCTCTCTACACACCGAAGGCTTCGGTACATTCTCCCTTTTTAGCAAATCTAGCCCTAGATTTACATCCTGCGTAAAGGTCCTTCAGTAAACGAATAAATCAGCGTTTTCACCCCATATCTTTCATTTTTAGCCAGCGTTTGGAGTGTATCCCACAATCAAAAGCCGAAGACAGATCGACAAATACCAAGTATAGATTTTCCTTTTTACTATTAACATATTTTCCCATTATCATGTTAAAATTGTGGCTCTGCTCTATCGTCCCAATGCCTGGGCGAAAACCATATAGTAGATCTGATAAGCTATTTTGAGATTCTGCCCAGTCCTGGAGCCTCCTTAGGAGGATGTGGCCTACTACTTTGACAAGCGAGTCAAGCAGTGATATAAGTCTGGAGCATGCTGGTTTAAGACAGTCTCCTTTTTAGGTTGAGCCTAGCTCAGCGCGCATGCGCTGCCCTATGGTAGGCTTCCTGTGAGCACTACACACTGTTCCTAAACTTCTCTGTGGGAGTTAGTTAACTCTCACATAATCTATTGGCCTTTGCATGTGGCTTTCAGTAATAAAAGCACACAAAAGGCCAAAGACGGCAGCATGTCCCGCCTTTTCTTTTAACGTTAACTTCCCTGGCCTAGGGGGCTTGGGAGCGAGCAGCGATGCGCATTGTGCCAACTGCATACCTTCCTTATCGTGATCTTGACTCATGTTCCTAAGTAAAAAAACAAGCTCGCTTTCGCGGCCACACTTATTTTGATCTAACTGCTTCTCTCTGTCTCTCCCTACCCTTTTCTCACCCACCTTTCCCTTGTTTCCACTCTCGGTACAACTCTCCCCCTTTTTGTTTTAATTTTCAGGGCTCGCTCTCTTTCTTCACTTCTCTACACCTTCTGGTGAGGTTTTGTGCCAGTTCTGTTTTCCCAATCTCTAGCTTTCTTTCCTGATTTCAGTGAAAGTGCATCTCTCGCCCCTTTCCTTTTCCTCCTCTCAGCTGCTCCATACTTTCACCTCCTCCCCCCACCCGGCCGCTCCAGCTCTTACGGCTGCTCTCTCTGCACACGCCTTTCCTTCTCTCCGTCTTCCCACTCCATCTGCTCCCACTTCTGACACATGTACATTATATTCTCACAAGAAATAAAGCCCGACACGTTCCCGCAGCGCTGCACATACCAAAAACAACACTGTCACAGCTGCGGTGAGCAATTTACATATTTACGACTCATTGCACGTCCACAATACTATAAGCAGAACAAGAACATCTGGGGGCGCTGCCATTCTATCAATAATCCCTAAATTCTCCAAGGACCACCCTCTGACACTTTTCACAAAGTAACTGCTCTTATTTCAGACTCTCCAGTTTCATGTGGTACACCCCTCCTACCAGCCTTTAGTGGTACTCAACCCCTGGCATACCCAGAGATTTTCTTGCCATTCCAACTTTTCACGGTTGTTCTGTCCTACCACTGTCCCAGGGCATTTCTACCATGGGAATGCCCCACCATAGGATGGTTACAATCTCTAACAGAGTTCACTCCTTGATGCCCCCGCCCTGCAATCTCCGACAGTATACCGGCTCTATCAGCTCCCAGCTATATTTAAGCCTGAGCCCCCTCCTGTGGTATTCCTGCCCTGCAGCCTTCCATAGAGTTCCTGTCCCATCACCTTTAATGGGATTTGTACATTACCTGTATCCTTTGATATTCCTGCACTCCCACCCTCCTGCCCGAAAAGCCTCCAGTGGCATTCGTCTGTGTGGCTCTAAGGCTTATAAGGTCCCAAATGTGAGACCTATTGGCTATACCAATGCTTTTTTTGTTTTGCTTCAGCTCCCTCGCCATCCTTGAACCACTTAGCACCCTTAGCTGCCTTTCATGCTTTTTTCAAACCCCTCTTCCCCCCTCCCACAGCCAGTGTGGGGCTCAGGCCTTCAACACGCCTGCTTCTCACCCAGGACATTTCAGGGACTTTAATTGCGGTCCAGTTCCGCAATGGCTGCCCTGTCCCGTTTCGCTTTCCTGATGCTGTTTACACACCTATGCTGTCTCTCGCTGCTGCTTCACCCATCCTGCCAGTGTCCACCACTGCTCCCCTTCTTTTGTCATTGCTTGTATTGTTTGCTGCTAATTGTCTCCAGAACAGTTTCTGTGCACGTCTGTTCCTTGGGTATTTAGAACTGAGGAAAGCACTAGCACTGACCAGTGCTAGTGTCACAAAGGGCACTGATTTTAAGTGTGCTGGATTCACCAGCGAATTTTAGTCAATAAAGTTTTCCAAAAACTTGAAGTTGCTTTTCACTGAAGTATTTTATTCATACTTATGAAGGTATATTCATGAAGGTATTCAATAGTTTATGCTTTATATTCAATTCCTTTTACAACAATCCATATGTTCCCAACAATCCATATGTTCCAATGCATTTCGGCCCACTGGCCTTCATCTGGGAAATCTATGAAACAAGGAGTGGTATCTGTCACTGGTAATACTTCAAAACAAACAATGTTTAAATCACTAAATCTCTGTCACATATTGTCTAGCATCAGTAAGTAATGTACATGCTTGGCTAAATTCGACAATTAAATAAACACCCTTTACATTTACGCGTTCAAAATAGTTGTCAGATGTTTAAACCATTTACACTCGTGCGTTATCTGATGTTAAATGCAGTGTGGTAACGTTGCTAGTTCATCTAGCAGTCAGGTTAGCTAGCGTGGCGCATTAACCAACAGGCGTTCGTTAGCGTTTTAAAAAAATGCTCGCGGTTCAAATGCTAAGTAGATTCAGGCTGCCTCGAGTGGGCTATAAGCATTAAACGTAGCGTGGTAACGTTGCTAGTTCATCTCGCAGTCAGGTTAAGTAGCGTGGCGCATTAACCAACAGGCGTTCGTTAGCGTTTTAAAAAAATGCTCGCAGTTCAAATGCTAAATAGATTCAGGCTGCCTCGAGTGGGCTATAAGCATTAAACGTAGCTCCTTCTTACCGGATATGCAGGAAATTGGGTTCTGTCAGCGCTGTAAGCGGGACGCTCTCAGCGCGGTGCAAGTTGGCGTGTGACGCGTGTGGGCTGTACTACGATGTTTTAAAGGCGCGCATGTGTCAGTTAAAGGGCCAGTATCTAAATGTGTATGTAGGAAGGTGGATATCTGACTATGGTTACCCCCAAACTTTTTGCCTGGTGTTTAGCTGGTTTTTGACTTAGTTGGCCTGGGATCCTGCTATTCAGGGCCCCAGGCTGATTGCTCTCTCCTTAAAATGGACTCCATGTACCTTAGGTGCATAACACAATTGGAATTGGTTCACCTTATAGGCCCCTGTAACAGTGTACCATAGGTACCCAGGGCATAGGTGTAGCCAAGGCCTACCAGGGGCTGCAGCATGTATTGTGCCACCCCTGGCCTGGCCTCCATATTTGACACAACTGGCTGATCACTCAGCTGGGGTAAGTTGGTGTAATCACCTCTTACTTAGGTACAGTATGCCTGTGCCTAACCCTAAACTGGACACATATGTTCCTATCAGCCACTCCTATGGAAGGCCTCATCAATCCTGGAGGCAGAGTGCTTGGAAATATGTGAGATGGTGCTCTAGCATGAGCTGAGCCTGTCTGCAGCTGTCGGGAACCACTCCCTAAGCTGTTCCGGGATATTGCCATACCATATACTCTTAAGTGCATTATAATCCTCGCGGTTAAATGCTATCTTTGGTTTGGCTTTATCAAAACATGTCGAGTAAGGTGTCATACGAATTGGAATACTATCCCCTCGCCAGTTCTGGCGACGGGGATAGCATTCCACCCTTCTAGAGGGACACGACATGTGTGTAGCCTTAACCCCGGTTAAAGTTAAACAGAGCCTCAGCATCACAAAATGGATGCTGCCACCACAGACACAAGTCTGGCCTCCTGCTGCTGACCGAAACTCGGCAGATGGTGGCCTGGACAAAGGGTTTCCTGCCTTGGGAGGTGCGAGCACCACCCCAGACAGGATTTTGTGTATTAGGTAGGACAGGGCTGAAAAGAATCAGACATGCCCGGGGCACACAAGGTGTCCCCGTGCATAGGCCAGCCCAAACCGGTTCTGGGGCCTTCCAGCCCCAGTCCTGGCGCGGAGCTGGACAAAGGAAAGGGGGTGTAACCGCCCCCCTTCCTGGTTCCTCCCAGAGGAGGGACCTAGTAGGTGATCCACCCCCTAGATTGGAATAAGAGGGGGAGCAGTGCCATTGCACAGCAGATCATCCCGAAATCAACTTAAACTAAGAAGAAGACTGGACTTCGACATTCTGCTGCACAGAAGACTGAAGAAGAATCTCCCTTGTGGCCAAGGAGTGACCACCCTGTGAACACAGGTACCAACCAGCAACTCGACGTCTGCTTTGCCGCCGCCTCCCGCCGGAGCCCGAGCCCAGAGCCCGACAAGAACCAGATTCCCAGACCTCTCAGAGCCCGATCCACAGTCCCTGCAAAGAAGGGACCCGTGGAGGCACCGAGTGACGTGGGACCGGACCTCTTGAAAGACACCCGAAAAGCTGACTGCGCAGCTTCTGAGGCATCCTCGACGTTGTGCTTTGGGGATTGAGAACCCCCACCACCGAGCAGCCCTTGCACCGAAGATCAGCCCTCCAGCATCTCCACGATCTGCGTGGGGCCCTTTTGCATTGTGCCACTCGACGCGCCATCCCGGCCACTAGCCACGCGGCCAGCGGCCATCTTGGCGACGAACCCGAAGATTTAAACAGCAGGTCTGGTTGCTCCAGACCTACCCAAGCTCCTGTGAAAAGGAGCACCCGCTCTGACCTTGCTGGTCCGAGTGAACAGCATCTTTCAACTTCTGCGTGGCTTGCATTTGCCAAGGCCTGTTTGCTCCGATCAGGTCGCCGACACCGCCAACAGCGAGAAGCCTACGTGGGACAGCTCGTGACCGACTCCTGGACGTCCTCGACCCCGGGTATCCACGTGGCTGCAGAAAGAAGCTACCCGACAACGCCTGTTTGCACCCGACATCACCTGGTTCCACTCTGGTTCCACGGCAGTCACTGGCTAGTGACTTTGAACACTGTCCCCTCTGCTTTCAGGTCTTCACATCTACAGATCCACCCTTGGATCCACCGGAACTCTTCTCATCGAGCCGCCTGCAGCATCTCCTGCTCCAAGCACCATCGACCAGCGTGACGAAACCCGACACACCTTCGACCCTGTGCACCCGCTTCCTGTGGGTGAGGTAACTCAGCTCCGCCGGTGCTCCTGCACTGGTACACATCCCAAGGGCCTGTGTTTTAAGTTTCAGCTCCGTAGGTCACTCGGAAGGTTCCTAACTTTCTAACTTTGTGCTTTTTACGCACCATAGACTTTGTATTGAGAAGTGCGTGCACTTTGAACACTGCACCCGAGTCCTGTGGGCCTTTCCCGACTTAGCTAACTCCAGTCTCGAATAGCTCCAGCGATTCCCAAGGCCCTAGGCCTCTTCACTTTCCTCCTGGTATCCCTTATACCACTTATTTAGTATATGGTTTAGGTGGCCCCTAGGGCTCATCCATATTGTGCAACTTTTGTGTATTTTAAACTGTCTTGTGATTTTACGCTTGTGCTTCTGTGCTCATAAAGAGTCCAGGGGATTTTATAGTTAATAAATCAATATATATTTTCAATATATATATCTGTGTGGTGTCCCTTTCATTTGGTATTCAAGGGGGTTGTGTATGGTATAACAGCTGGCTTCACATGCCTTTCAGAGTTTAGCCTAAGACTGCTTTGTCCACGTTACCACTAGGATAACTGGTCTACAAGGTTGAATTACAACCATCATCATAAGGGTTGCTTGGCATGGTACAAAGTGATCACTAGAACTAGTGAGCATTATATACCAGGCCAACTTCTCACATTGGTGAGCAGCGGATTGGGATCTGAGCTTGCTGTTGTTTTACCATTACAATCTTTGAGATTATCATTTGAAAGATCATACAGGTACCTGCTAGGTACATATAAAACAAGACTAGTATACTTAAGTTCTACTGAACTTAGTTGTTGTAGAGCAAAGGGAGTAGCACACCCTAGCTACAACTACTAGATAGGTTTAGTAGGTAAACACCAGTGTAGGTAGATTGCAACACATCCACCCACACTAGAGCAATGTCTGGAGCAGAGGGGTCCAGTGGACTTACTCCTGTTGAGAGTGACCCTCCAAGGGCACCATCCAAATTTGCTATTTTTTCCTTTAAGGAATTAAGACAGCTTTGTGTCTTAAGGGGTCTGAAGACAGGGCCTTCCCCTACTACAGACCACCTAAGAGAGCTCTTAGACCAGTCTGAGACTCTAAAGCCCTCTAAAGCAAACCCCACAGGGAATGCTGAAGGAGGCCATCCCTCAGAGGATGACACTGTAGACACCCCTGCCCCTATCATCCTGGTAGATGAGGAAGCCTCCACCACTGGAGCTCCTCAGGTAGATGTAGAGGAAGAGGAAGAGGAAGAGGAGGAGGTGGAAAGCAGTGAGTCAGATGATGACAGAGATAGTCAGGTGCTGGTCAGTAGACTGAACCAGGCTAACTTAAGTCAACTTGGGAATGAATCAGGTAACAACCCATTCCGACCCCCAGGTGGACTTAACCAGGGACATAGGAGGAGGAGGAGTCACTCAGGTGAATCCAATACCTCCCATGTCTCTAGAGGCTCTCATGGTCACTCCAGGAAGGAGATGACTAGCCCTCAGAGAAGGGAACATGAGGCCAAGATGAGAGAGGCTGAGCTTAGGATCCAGAGGCAAGAGTTAGAGGTTGCCCTGGCCAAGGAGAAACTTGCTAGAGCAAGACAGCCTAGAGAGAGTGGATTAGGATCCACTGGTGGCAGCACTATCCAGAAGGATAAAGACAGGTCCTTTGATACAAGAAACCTGAGTAAGATTGTGCCCCCCTACAAAGCTGGGGATGATATCCACAAATGGATGACTGCACTTGAGAGAGCCTGCATGGTACAGCAGATCCCTCAGGAGCAGTGGGCAGCAATCCTGTGGCTCTCCTTTGAAGGTAGAGGCAGAGACAGACTCCTCACAGTTAGTGATGAGGATTCTAGAAACTACATGGTCCTGAAGAGTGCTCTGATTGATGGGTTAGGCTTAACCACTGAACAGTACAGGTTAATGTTCAGAGATACCCAGAAGACACAGACTCAGGACTGGTCTGAATTTGTTGAATGTGCCACTAAGGCTCTGGAGGGCTGGTTGCTGGGAAGTAAGGTTACTGACTATACAGGATTGTATAATTTAATTATGAGAGAGCAAATCTTAAGTAATTGTCAAAATCAGCTTCTACATCAGCACCTGGTTGACTCTGATCTGACCTCCCCACAAGAATTGGGTAGGAGGGCAGACAAATGGGTCAGAACCAGGATCAGGCCTAAGAACCAGGGTGGTGACCAAAAGAAAGAGACTACCAAGCCTCAAGAGAAGGGTGGGGATAAAAGTAAGGAAAAGACTTCCCCAGGGCCCCAAAACTCCAAGAATGGGGGTGGGTCCCAAGACACTTCTACAACCCAGAAAAAGCCTTATTGTCATACCTGTAAACAGGTGGGGCATTACAAAACAGATAGCTGTTGTCCCAAGAATGGCAATAAGGAGAATATACCTCCAGGTAAGGCTCCAACACCTCCTGTCACTGTTAGCAGTGGTCCCCCAGGTGGTGGGAGCACCCCCAAGAATTTGGGTGGGTTTACTTTTGGAGGACAGGTGGACTCTGGCCTATCCAGGTCCCCTAACTCAGATACTCTTGTCTATGAGACTGGCATGGGGTTTGCCAATTTCACAGCTTGCCCAAACACTTTGAGCAAGTATAGACAGGAGCCCCTCATCAATGGCTTGAAAGTTGAGGCCTTCAGAGACACAGGGGCTAGCATCACCATGGTGGCTGAATGTCTAGTCCCCTCAAGGCAACTTTTACCTGATGCCAGATATCAGGTGACAAACATTGATGGCATAGAAACCAATCATCCCATGGCAGTAGTCAATCTTAGCTGGGGAGGTGTCACTGGCCCAAAGAGAGTGGCAGTGTCAGCACACTTGCCTGTAGATTGCCTACTGGGTAATGATTTGGAAATCTCAGCCTGGGCTGAGGTTGAACAGCAAACCCATTCTAGAATGGTAAATCTCCATGGAAAGGTTAGTGGGGCTGTGATGGCTACAGCCCCAATCCAAGATGTCCTTCCTGAAAAGGTTGGGAGGGCTGAGCAAACCTCAACCCCATCTTTAGATAACCTCCCTCCTGAAAAGAGTAGCAGGGCTGTACTAGTAACAGCCCATACCCAAACTGAGTCTCCTCCTGAAAAGGTTGGTGGGGCTGTGATGGCCACAGCCCAAACTCAAACTGATACATGGGTAGTGAAGCCTGAAATGATGGATCACTCCACCCAAACAGAGAGCATTGAGGAGGAAGAGAAATCTCCCTCCCACCAGACTTTAGGAAAGGATCAGCCTCCTCAGGGAACTGATCTTACCCCTGATGAAGGAACTGTCCCAGAGGTTGTTAGGCCTGGCCTGACAGAGCCTCTGATGGCAGTGGACCCTTCTCAGGAGGGACCCAGTCTGGAGCAGGTAACCTGCCCCTCTCTACCTTGCCTTACTCAGCCCAGGGCTGCAGAGGACAAGAAGGACAGTGAGACCCAAAGGGCCCCCTGTCAAATAAAGCACCCCCATCAGCAGATTAGGGGCACCGAAACTAGTAGCCCTAGTGAGGTGCAAGCTTTAAAAACTCCTGAGGGATCCCCCTTAAAAGTAGTTAGGGACCTCCCCCAGATGGATATTGTTGGGCACAGCCAAACATGGGACCCTAAGGGCCCAAACCTGACCTGTCCCTCCAGTAAGCCAAACAGAGGGACCCAGCCTCCAGCTTTAGGGAGCCAGAGGTTGACCCTGAGAGCACAGTGCAACTCAGTCAGAGAAAGAAAGGCACACATGGTGGAGAGTGATTGGAGGAAGCTGAGCCCTACAGAGGAAACTCACTTCAGTACTCCATCTCAACACCAGCCTTTGACTTTGCAAAGACACACCACAGGTAGAGATTCCCTATGGTGGAGACCCTCCGATACCCTTAGGGTGAGGGATTGCTTAGTGGACCATGAGACAGGGGGTTACCAAGCCAGAGCTGGTACTTCCTTATATGGCCACTTAGGCAATATAGGCTTACCTGGTCAAGGATAGCCTTATCTCCTTTCGTTTGGGGGGGGTTATGTAGGAAGGTGGATATCTGACTATGGTTACCCCCAAACTTTTTGCCTGGTGTTTAGCTGGTTTTTGACTTAGTTGGCCTGGGATCCTGCTATTCAGGGCCCCAGGCTGATTGCTCTCTCCTTAAAATGGACTCCATGTACCTTAGGTGCATAACACAATTGGAATTGGTTCACCTTATAGGCCCCTGTAACAGTGTACCATAGGTACCCAGGGCATAGGTGTAGCCAAGGCCTACCAGGGGCTGCAGCATGTATTGTGCCACCCCTGGCCTGGCCTCCATATTTGACACAACTGGCTGATCACTCAGCTGGGGTAAGTTGGTGTAATCACCTCTTACTTAGGTACAGTATGCCTGTGCCTAACCCTAAACTGGACACATATGTTCCTATCAGCCACTCCTATGGAAGGCCTCATCAATCCTGGAGGCAGAGTGCTTGGAAATATGTGAGATGGTGCTCTAGCATGAGCTGAGCCTGTCTGCAGCTGTCGGGAACCACTCCCTAAGCTGTTCCGGGATATTGCCATACCATATACTCTTAAGTGCATTATAATCCTCGCGGTTAAATGCTATCTTTGGTTTGGCTTTATCAAAACATGTCGAGTAAGGTGTCATACGAATTGGAATACTATCCCCTCGCCAGTTCTGGCGACGGGGATAGCATTCCACCCTTCTAGAGGGACACGACATGTGTGTAGCCTTAACCCCGGTTAAAGTTAAACAGAGCCTCAGCATCACAAAATGGATGCTGCCACCACAGACACAAGTCTGGCCTCCTGCTGCTGACCGAAACTCGGCAGATGGTGGCCTGGACAAAGGGTTTCCTGCCTTGGGAGGTGCGAGCACCACCCCAGACAGGATTTTGTGTATTAGGTAGGACAGGGCTGAAAAGAATCAGACATGCCCGGGGCACACAAGGTGTCCCCGTGCATAGGCCAGCCCAAACCGGTTCTGGGGCCTTCCAGCCCCAGTCCTGGCGCGGAGCTGGACAAAGGAAAGGGGGTGTAACCGCCCCCCTTCCTGGTTCCTCCCAGAGGAGGGACCTAGTAGGTGATCCACCCCCTAGATTGGAATAAGAGGGGGAGCAGTGCCATTGCACAGCAGATCATCCCGAAATCAACTTAAACTAAGAAGAAGACTGGACTTCGACATTCTGCTGCACAGAAGACTGAAGAAGAATCTCCCTTGTGGCCAAGGAGTGACCACCCTGTGAACACAGGTACCAACCAGCAACTCGACGTCTGCTTTGCCGCCGCCTCCCGCCGGAGCCCGAGCCCAGAGCCCGACAAGAACCAGATTCCCAGACCTCTCAGAGCCCGATCCACAGTCCCTGCAAAGAAGGGACCCGTGGAGGCACCGAGTGACGTGGGACCGGACCTCTTGAAAGACACCCGAAAAGCTGACTGCGCAGCTTCTGAGGCATCCTCGACGTTGTGCTTTGGGGATTGAGAACCCCCACCACCGAGCAGCCCTTGCACCGAAGATCAGCCCTCCAGCATCTCCACGATCTGCGTGGGGCCCTTTTGCATTGTGCCACTCGACGCGCCATCCCGGCCACTAGCCACGCGGCCAGCGGCCATCTTGGCGACGAACCCGAAGATTTAAACAGCAGGTCTGGTTGCTCCAGACCTACCCAAGCTCCTGTGAAAAGGAGCACCCGCTCTGACCTTGCTGGTCCGAGTGAACAGCATCTTTCAACTTCTGCGTGGCTTGCATTTGCCAAGGCCTGTTTGCTCCGATCAGGTCGCCGACACCGCCAACAGCGAGAAGCCTACGTGGGACAGCTCGTGACCGACTCCTGGACGTCCTCGACCCCGGGTATCCACGTGGCTGCAGAAAGAAGCTACCCGACAACGCCTGTTTGCACCCGACATCACCTGGTTCCACTCTGGTTCCACGGCAGTCACTGGCTAGTGACTTTGAACACTGTCCCCTCTGCTTTCAGGTCTTCACATCTACAGATCCACCCTTGGATCCACCGGAACTCTTCTCATCGAGCCGCCTGCAGCATCTCCTGCTCCAAGCACCATCGACCAGCGTGACGAAACCCGACACACCTTCGACCCTGTGCACCCGCTTCCTGTGGGTGAGGTAACTCAGCTCCGCCGGTGCTCCTGCACTGGTACACATCCCAAGGGCCTGTGTTTTAAGTTTCAGCTCCGTAGGTCACTCGGAAGGTTCCTAACTTTCTAACTTTGTGCTTTTTACGCACCATAGACTTTGTATTGAGAAGTGCGTGCACTTTGAACACTGCACCCGAGTCCTGTGGGCCTTTCCCGACTTAGCTAACTCCAGTCTCGAATAGCTCCAGCGATTCCCAAGGCCCTAGGCCTCTTCACTTTCCTCCTGGTATCCCTTATACCACTTATTTAGTATATGGTTTAGGTGGCCCCTAGGGCTCATCCATATTGTGCAACTTTTGTGTATTTTAAACTGTCTTGTGATTTTACGCTTGTGCTTCTGTGCTCATAAAGAGTCCAGGGGATTTTATAGTTAATAAATCAATATATATTTTCAATATATATATCTGTGTGGTGTCCCTTTCATTTGGTATTCAAGGGGGTTGTGTATGGTATAACAGCTGGCTTCACATGCCTTTCAGAGTTTAGCCTAAGACTGCTTTGTCCACGTTACCACTAGGATAACTGGTCTACAAGGTTGAATTACAACCATCATCATAAGGGTTGCTTGGCATGGTACAAAGTGATCACTAGAACTAGTGAGCATTATATACCAGGCCAACTTCTCACAGTGTATCTCATGCAAAACAATACTGAAGCTTCGTGGCAAAGATAATTGTTACAATATATCGTACCATGGTAACAGTGTGTCATAGTATACAACTAACAGAATCATATATAACAGAATTATAAATAACAACTAAATTCAGTTCTTTCATTTATCCCCTGAGGGCGCAGAGTTTGTAAGTGGAATATCCAATGATTTTCACGTTTCAGTAAAGTCTTTCTGTTATCTCTCTCTTCATTTTTTTCCACAATCTCCAATATGCATGCTCTGATCTGGTTAATCTGATGATTTTGTTCAATGAAATGGTTGGCAACCGCTGATTTGGGCACTTTTGTTCTTATATTACTTTTGTGTTCAGTCAATCTTGTTTTAAGTTTACGTTCTGTTTGTCCCACGTAAGCTTTTCCGCATGGGCATTTTAACATGTAAATAATGTTTTTTGTGTCGCAGGACCCGTTAACCTGTAGCTTGATCTTGTTACCCCGCATGGGGTGAGTGATGGTGTTACCCTCCATGATATTGTTGCAATTACTGCAGTTTCTACATGGGATGGTACCTTTGAAAGTTGTTAGAGGTTTTGTGAGTGCAGGTTTCTTTATGATATCACCTAGGTTTTTGGCTCTAGTAAATGCGAATGTGGGTTCATCCTGAAAAATATTGTTGAAGTCCAGTTCTGTTTTGAGCATGCACCAATGTCTTTTGATGATTTTCTTGAATTGAGGAGTAATTGTAGAATATTTACTCACACATGTGATTTTGGTTGTTTTTTCACTTTTTTGGGAAGAGAGTAACATCTGCCTGTTCTTTGCTGTGGCTCTTTTGTGGGCATCTTGTAACACCTCATTTGGGTATCCTCGTTTCTTAAATTTGTTAATCATGATTAATGCTTGTGTCTTGGATTCCTTCGGGTCTGAGACAATCCTTTGTACACGGAGTAGTTGTGAATATGGTAAGTGTTGTTTGAGAGGGGTAGGGTGGAAACTTTGGTAGGCTAGCAGATTGTTTCGATCAGTCATCTTAGTATATAGAGTGGTTTCAAACTTGTCACCTGTTTTAAGAATGGTTACGTCCAGGTAGTTGATTTGTTTCTCATGTACTACATGGGTGAATTGTATCCTTGGATCAATCAGGTTTAATAGTTGGATGTTGTTGATCAATTGGTCTTCAGTGTCTTTCCACAGGATGAAGATATCGTCTATATATCGCAAATATAGACGTAACCCTTGTTGCCATTGAGGATTTTGTAGAATGTATTTATTTTCATACTGATGCATGAAAATATTCGCGTATGCTGGGGCTGCAGGATTTCCCATGGCGGTGCCAGACTTTTGTAGAAACCATTTATCCTCCCATTTAAAGAAACTGTGCATCAATGTGAAATTGAGTAATTCCAATAGGAATATTTTCATATTTTCGTCATATTCCATCTGAAGCAGGGCTGTTTCCACGGCCTCTATCCCTAATGTGTGGGGTATAGAGGTGTACAATGCTTGTACATCAATAGTACACATGAGTATCTTTTCATTGGGGTAACGCACAAGTGTAAATGGTTTAAACATCTGACAACTATTTTGAACGCGTAAATGTAAAGGGTGTTTATTTAATTGTCGAATTTAGCCAAGCATGTACATTACTTACTGATGCTAGACAATATGTGACAGAGATTTAGTGATTTAAACATTGTTTGTTTTGAAGTATTACCAGTGACAGATACCACTCCTTGTTTCATAGATTTCCCAGATGAAGGCCAGTGGGCCGAAATGCATTGGAACATATGGATTGTTGGGAACATATGGATTGTTGTGAAAGGAATTGAATATAAAGCATAAACTATTGAATACCTTCATGAATATACCTTCATAAGTATGAATAAAATACTTCAGTGAAAAGCAACTTCAAGTTTTTGGAAAACTTTATTGACTAAAATTCGCTGGTGAATCCAGCACACTTAAAATCAGTGCCCTTTGTGACACTAGCACTGGTCAGTGCTAGTGCTTTCCTCAGTTCATAGTACATACTCCAATGCAGGGAGTAAACGAAGGAGCATGATCCACGCCTTTAGCCTAAGGATTACCACTTAGCTGTGCACGGCTATCATCTAAATCCTTGGGTATTTAGGTCATTAGACCGATTTAGGCAGATGACTTCCGATTTTCATTAGCAAAAACAGCTTTGTTGTGTCCCTGATGTTTTTTCAAAATATAGCACTTTCGTGTTGTGAAACACTGGCATGTATGTTTATGTACGTTTCCAGTTGAAGGGCGCACTCCCTGTGACGTGGCTAAGGGGGGTTAAAGTGCCCAATGCAGAAATGTTTGTGATACTTGCAACTCATGTGGGCCTGCTCCAGTAAAGTATTTCAGAGCATGGGGTTAATATGCTGAAAGCAGCGCTCTCAAGGGGTTAATGTTCTGAAAGCAGAGCTCTGTGTATGAGCTTAAGTTTTAAATATGTTTAGTCGTATTTATTATGCTCGTTGAGAGTGGACCCAAACTGTACCCCCTTGGCATACACAGGCTGTCTGGCCGAAGCTTGACGTGGCATTGGCGTGAGAGTCCGGGCAAAGGGCAGCTGCATCGCTGTCTATTTAGCCAAGCCAAAGATCAAAGTGAAAATACAGAAGGGCACCCTTAAATAAGACAACCTGCCAACTCTTTCTTCAGGGCTGCCAAGGGCTTCATGTCATGAGTTACTCTTGACCCAATTATTTTTTTTATATATATTCCCCGTCATTTTGTATTGACTGGCTTGTAGTTGCACGCCTCCCTGTATAATTCTGGGACTACAAATCCCAGACAGAAAAGCAGGATTTGGTGAAAGTCAGGCCTGGTTGGTGTTGTCACACATATTATGGGTCACATTACTTTTTCATCTCATCTCTTCCACCAGACACTTTCCTTCTCCCACAAACCTTCTCTCTTCCTTTATGTTTCCTTCTACCTTTCTCTCTTCCTGTCTTCCTCTTCCGATTAATTTACTTTCTTTCTCTCTCACTGGATTTTCTCCCACAAGTCTCTGTCTCACTTTTTTCCCCTACGACCACTTGTGTTTTCACTATACCCACTGTCAATATGAGAGTGGCCAGGCCACCGGTTCTCTTTTTCTGGGACTCGTTTTTTACTTATGGGTCAACAGTAAAGGATGCTGGACTGTTCCTTATAGAAGGGAGTATGTGTATCTGGCGAGACCGAAGGTGCAAATGTGACACCTTAGGGCATCCATTTTGTTGGATGTATTTGCCTCACACACCCTCACAGGTGTCATGCTTCATCATCGGCGTTGCTCCTCGTCGGGGAGGCGGTGCAATCCCCGACGGGCTCACCTCAAAGAGGGGCTCTTTGGCGGAGATCTTTTGATCCAACTGCCTTTTGGGGAAGTGCAGGTGTGCGGGGATGTAGTATGTAGCCTGGGTGGTGATTTAAAATGTAGTAGAGGGTACCGGAAACCACTTAATTCTGGGGGTCCCCTACTGCAATTAAAAACGTGAATCTAACTCACTAGGTGCCAGATAGTTAGGTATACTGGCCCTAGATTAGATTAAGAATTAAAAGGGTTTGGTCGACATGTTTCTCGCCTGGGTAATTAACCCGCGATTCATCAGGACCAACGATGGATGAAGACAAGGTCTACAAACAATCAACAACATGCTAGTGTCATGTGCCTTATACCAAAATACGGTTATTGTTACCTCTGTGGCTTTATTCTATGCCTGGATGGGGAATAAGAACACAGGGTTAATAACACATAGTAATCGCCAGAGATACTACATGGTCCGGGATCAATCTTGCACACAGTGTCATGCTAGTGATAGTGAGTTTATACTAGCTCGAAATTAACATGAGTATTTATGTTACAACGTGAAGTGTTACCGTCACACCAACACATTGTAAGTGAAAGAAAAGTTTAAAAACAACAACAGCAGTCCATCAGGAGGATAACTCTCCTTCTCGTTTGATAAAAAAGTTTAGTGTGTGGAGAAATTGTTAACACTAAATGTGCGTAGGGTCGCGATGGACGTAACCCGACTCACCTAATGGTCAGGGATTAAATGCCACAACAAGGCTCGGCGGGTTGGTACATCAGGGTGGAAACCATCAGGTATGGCTAGGGAAAGTAAACGTTTACAAGATCAGGTTGTGATAAGGTCAGGGTTAAAGCAGCCCTCTGCAGGATCTGGGTGGAATCCTCCGGTACTGCCATAAGGGAATTACTCCCATTCAAGAAACCCAAATCGCCCCTCGGGGGTTCTCCTTACCTCTCTACTCCCGTGTCCTTACTTCTTCACCTACCCATCACCGCCGAGCTCGGATAGATGCTGGAGCTCAGTGGCGGTTGCCATTTCTAGGCGGAAGCGCCTGAACGGCGTCCTAGCTCCGCCCACTGCGTTCGGTCAGGTGGTTTCCCTGGTTACTGTGGCGGCCATTACAGACTGGAGTTGAGAACCCGCATATCCAGGTGTTGGACTAAGCTAGGTAGTAAGTCCGTGAATTTCTAGAGGGGTTAGGTTTGTGGGATGGCGAATTGTGTATGACCTAATCGCCGTTGCCTTCAGAGGTGAGTTAGGTATGTTTAGGTAACGTAACTAGCCCCCTATGGAAAAGGCATGTCTCATGTATTGCAGTGGTGGCGGCTGTAAAAAGATGGAGGTACGAGCCAAGGGTGGTTTGGACCGAAAAAATGCAGGTCTGAACTATTTGTATTTAATTCGGTATAAATATATGTATATGAAAAATGAAGTACTACAGATTCATAATGAGTGTCACGGAATGTCCTCATTCAGGCCCGACTGTCTGCTGATAGTCGGTGGACACACCTTTGTTCTTTGTGAAATAACGCTTGTTTAGGGCAATTGGGGCTGGATTCTAATATAAGCAATTTGAGCGAGTCTGCTGTGTGATTGGACTCCACATAATGTTTGCACATCTTGGTGTTTGTCTTTCTACAGCGAAAATTACTGCGGTGTTCAGTGATGCGGATTTTGATCGGGCGTGTCGTTATTCCAATATACTGTAATCCGCATGGGCAGGTAAGCATGTAGATACAGTGTGAGGTGTTACAATTAGGGTGTCCCCTTAGCTCCCAGTTAAATGTGTCAGTAAGTTGTATTGTCTTATGCACGGCTGTGTATGCACATACTACACAGGAGCCACATGGGTAGTGACCCTTCACATGAGGTAAATTCCAGAGTGTCTGTTGCGCCACCTTCTTAGTGACTTTGGGTCTCGTGCTGATCAGGATGTCTTTTACATTCTGCGATCTCTTGAACGCAAACCTTGGTTGTTCAAAAGTTAGGTTGCCTGTGTTCAGAATAGCCCAGTGGCGCTTGATCGCATTATTGATTTTGGTTGACACAGGGGTGAAAGTTGTCACGCAGGTTATTGGTTGGTTCTCAACTGGTATCGGCTCCCGTTGTTCAAGGAGAGCTTCTCGGTGGTTGTTCCTGGCTCCTTTTTGTGCTTTAGAGACTTCCCTCACCGGATATCCTCTGTCCAGTAAATTACGGGATAGGATTGCTGATTCGTTCTTATAGTCAGTTAGGTCACTACAATTTCGCCGAATCCGGAGAAATTGTCCAAAGGGGAGATTGGTACGTAAGGCTTTGGGGTGGTGGCTGGTGTAATGGAGCAGGCTATTGCTTTCAGTGGGCTTTCTGTACATCGTGGTACTTAGTGATCCCTCTTTCAATTTTATTGTCAGATCAAGGAAGGCAATTTCATTGGGTGATGTAGACATCGTGAAGCGTAGGTAGGGGTTAAGGGTGTTGACCCACTCAAAAAAGTCCTCGTGCGAGGTCGGTGGTCCTGTCCAAAGGATCAGGATGTCATCTATAAATCTCCTCCATAACTTGATGTTGTTGAGGAAGGGATTGGACTGATGTTGTATGTGTCTGCCTTCAAAATCAGCCATGTATAGGCATGCCACTGAAGGGGCAAAAGTACTGCCCATCGATGTGCCTTGGGTTTGATGGTAAAAGTTCCCCTTGAATTCAAAGTAATTCTCCGTTAACGCTAGGGTAGCGCACTCCATGATGAATGCCGGTGGAGTGACTGAGTTCCAGGTTTCAAGCTCAAGTATTTCCCCTATTACTCCTAGTGTGACACTCTGAGGAATATTTGTGTAGAGGGCCTCAACATCAAGGGTAATCAAGAGGTTGATCTGTCCGGTATCCTGGAAAGTATCCAGTATGCGCAGGACATCAGAGGTATCTTGGACATACGAGGGAATGCGCCTCAATAGAGGCTGTAGAAAGTAGTCACAGAATTGTTTTCTTTACTTTTCACATTATTACTGTGGCCTGCAAGTCCCAGCATGCGCTGTTGGCGAAAACCCAGATTCCTGAAACTCCGTATCTTGGCTTAGATGCATTGTACACCTGCCTCTCTCATTCGTTAATGTGTATGATCGAACCACCTGTCTCCATTCTCGCTTACCGCTTTCTCTCCATCATTTGTCTGACTCTATCGCCCCTTTATTGGTCCTGTGCAGCTCTCTCCAAAGCATCTCTTCCCCTAGCTCCAAGCTTTCTTCCTCAGTTGGCTGTTTCCTCCCTCTAACTATCCAGTTGCCTCTTCCCTAATTCTCTTGCTCCCACTTCACCCATCTTCCCTCTCTCTCTCCTTCTGTCTCACCATTTGCTTCCTTAACTTTCGTAAGTCTCTTTTCTGCTCTCCCACCCTTCTCCCTCCCACACTTCTCCTTTCTCTCTCTCTTTTTTTCTAGCTCGCCCACCTGCCTCTCTCCATTATAAACTTCTCCCTCATCCCTCTCCCAGCATTCTGATCCACCTCTCCGATAACCCCTCTGCAGTGGTGTCATGCAAAATGATGGGTTACTTGATGAGTGTGGCGAGAGCCCCCGGGATGCATTAATCTTGGAGATTTATCAGGCCCTATGCTAAACTGTTTCAGGGACAGATGATTGTCCTCCTCCTGACCCTTCCCCGTGTGATTGTTGTAGGTGCCTCCGTTACACCTCTGCGACCATTTTACTCTCACCTTTTGGTCCCCCCAACTCATTCCCCTCACTCTCCCACCCTTTTCACCCACCTCTGTCTCTCAGACTTGCCGCTCCCATAAATTTTTCTTGAGGCAAGTATTTATTCTTGAATCAGACTGCATGACCCAGTGTGTAGTAATTGAAATGTCAGCCTTGTTGGAAGCTCTTTAAGTATGGGTAACAGATAAAAATTATGCAATTTATATAAAACAACTATTTACTCATCAAACTGGAGTTCTCTTGTGTTCCTTATGATTAAATTGTTTTTGATCTAACACGTGAGGATTTTACATAACAAATAAGATAATTGATTTACATGCACAAGAAATGAGCTTAGCATACCCGACAGAACCATTGTTTTTTCCATGCCCTAGATTTAGCCAGTGGAGAATCCACCGCCTCTTCAATCAGGGGTTGCAGATCGGATCAGAAGATCTATAAAACCTCCTTCTCTTTCCCTGGTTGCTGCTCCACACGATGCTGCTTTTGCTGAGCTTTACTGCCCTCCATTTTAAATGAGGGGGCGACGTCCTACAGCAGAGCCCTTCCTGTTTAAATAATCACCTGGCACAGAGTCCCCGTCAACCATGAAATTGAGCCATGTGTGCAACCACACACTCCCTACAGCTCAAGATATCCCTGTGCAGCTCCTGACTGGCCTGACTCCCCCATCCCAGCCCAGCACATGGACAGGGAGCGCATCAATGAGAAGAGCACAGTAAACATTGCTGCGCCCGCGACAGCAAAACAGGTTCATATAAACAGAGCATAAGCAGTAAAACACAGAAATGTAGCATAGCTTACCTACTTTGTTGAAGGGAGGGGTATTATGTTGGGGATGTAGAAATAGAAGAAGGCTTTAGAAACGGATCTTAAGGTGTGGGATAGCTTCCTATCTAAGGTGGAAACCACCTCATAATGTTAGGTCTGGGATGAGTGTGATGGCGGAGGGGGCCACTGAAGCTCATGGTGTGAGCGCTGCTGCCGCAATAATTACTCAGGACACTCGTGCTCTTTTACTGCATAGTCCCCACTGCTGATCCTGGGAGACACCCCCTTTATTTATAGCTGGCACGTGAAGACATGTGCCAGCGCCAGTGTAACTTCTCCGATGCGGGTAGACTGCACCGCTATCTCGCGTAGGAGATCGGAGGACACTACATTCCTTCTAACCTTTAATAAATAGCAAACAATAATCAAGTAGATCTATTACCAGTCACTAGAATTCCAGTCCCAATTCGTCACACCATGAAGTCGGCAAGCCAGGAGGATGGAGCTGGCTTTTTTCGCAGGCCATACCTGGAGTGCTTCCCTGTGATGATGGCAGAGACGGGCCACCCCTCGCAAGGCTTGGCTCACCTGGGATCTTGCGGGAACACTCAGCGGACTCTCAACTGGTGCTCCCGGCAGGGAAGGTGTGCCCTGATCTGACCAGATTTCGTTTCCAGTGGTGGTTGGCTCGTATTCACAGTCTGGGACTTCCTCCTCTGCCGGTTGACGAGGGCTGGTGTCCATGTTTTCTGATACCGGCAGGTCTGGAGTCCCGGTATCCACTTTCTTGAAGAACGAGATGTTGCGGGTGACCTCCTCCATTCTTCTTCTGGCTGTTATCATGGTGCTGGTCCTGCAGACAACTATTCAGGGCCTATGTTCGAATGGAAGCCGGAATTTGCTTCCTGGGTACCTGTCCTTGAAATAGACGGTGTCTCTCACTTGAATGACAGACATCTGGGCCCATCGGTTGGCACTGGCCTGGCCATTGGAGCTAGTCCTGTTAGCTAGGGTATTTTCCACGTCGATCTGGGGCAGGGTCCAGCTTGGGTGATGTGGGATGGTGTCTAGCACTACTCGGCCCATGCTTGCTGGTCCCCGAGCTGCCTCAGTCGTGAGATGGGGCGTCAAACAGTATTTCCTCAGGAATCTGTATATGGCCCTCTTCTTGAGCGGTGATCCATTGGCATGCGCAATGCATATCACTTTGTTGAGAGTACGCATGAATCTCTCTACTTCCCCATTTGCCGGATGCCAGCGCGGGGTCACTTTCCGATGTTGGATCCCGAAGGCTTTAAGATAGTCCGCAAACTCCTGTCCCTGTCTGTCTTCACCACTTCAAATATTCCTGACTGTTTGTTCAACCAGTAGGTCCATTCCTGGGAACTACACCTTGGCTCTCAGTCGGCTCTTGGTTTTCACCATGCCTTGGTGTCACCTGTGTGTGAGGTCCACTGCCTGTTGAGCCAGACTTGATGGTATTATTAGCCGCGGGCCTCGGAGCAGAAACCCTCTGCTATTGACCGAAAGTTCATCTTTGACTCGCACAATTGATTTAAGAACAGTCTTTGATTGTGGCGTCCTTCGGGTCATTGTGTATTGAATGGGCCACCAGTCATTCCATTGGACTGCGCTTACGGCCAATTGCAGGCACTCATCACTCCGGGTAGCTTCTACAATGGCACCGGAACTCACCCCCCTGCATCAGAACGCCTACATGTGGCGCAGGGCTTTACAACGTGACGCATCTCCCAGAAGCGTCATGTTGTAAATACCCCACAGTGTGGCGCTGGCTTTGCGCTGCCACTGCATCATAAAAGTGACGCAACAGCGGTTTAAAAGAGGCGCATGGGGCTTGTAAATCTGCCCCTATGCCTATAACCTTAGCATTATCCTAAACAGTAAACTCCCCATGAAACGCTGTAAACTCTTTCTCTTCAGCCTGCTTCCACACTCAGCACATGCTCCACAAAGACATCAAGTTGCTCCCCATCAACACCATGTAACTGGTGACACAGGCAGTCATCTCCAGCAGACTGGACTATGCCAATGCACTCTATGCAGATCTCACCACGAAAATCTCGTGAAGACTCCAGATGATCTACAACACAGCAGACAGAATCAACCTCAACCTGCCAAAGAAGACCGACATCACCCAGCATCTGACGGTCCTCTACAGGCTCCCCATCCAGAAAAGAGGACAATTCAAGGTCCTGACTCAATTTTACAAAGCCCTCCATGACCAAGGACCCGCCCTACATGAACGGTTGTTTGAACTGGAGTGGAGTGGTGTGGCTCACTGGATAGAGGCGGCAGACCCGGAAGCAGAGGACGGCCCGGGACCAGGGTTCAATTCCCGACGCGGCAGGGTTGTGAACCAGCGTCAGCGGACTCGATAATTCTCACCTCGGTGCCTACTCTAACCAGGGATCACACTCTGCAACTCTGGGCATTAGCTTGCCTCATCTCCACAACGGCCCCCCACAAACGTCGGGGATGCCTGGTTTCACCTTGGAGATACCCAGGAGGAAACATCTCACAGGGAAAGCCAGGACGGGTTCCCCAGCGGTCTATAGCGCCAGGACGCCTCCGGGTAGCAGTGCACTTTACAAGACACACACATTTACATTACATTTACATTTACCTTTACATTTACCATACTTCTAAGAACCTCCAATCAGTCAATCTCACCCTCACACATATACCACACATCTGACGTGCAGCACAAGAGGATGCTCCTTTTCCCACCTTACCGGCAAGACCTGGAACTGCCATCCAATCCACCTCTGCACTTCACCCTTACTGACCCACTTCAGGAAGGTCTCAAAACCCTGGCTTTTTAATTGACTCTGCAGCATCGCGCCTGGATACCCTCTAGGGTGAGAAGAGTTGCTTTATGAGTATTTGATTGATTCTAAGCCTTGCTGCTCAGAGCCGAAGCTACCCATGGTCAAGCTAAAAGGTGAAACACCAAAACCTACTGGCCCTAAAGGGGTTGATAAGTGTGTTACACAGTGAGGTCACACCATATAATGCACCTCATTTGCTCACTCTGACCATACAATACACATAATAAATACCACGTTTGCTAGGGTAATACTAAACTGTAATGCATTTAATTTGCAAAGGAACAAAATGAGGGGGTTCATTTTGCCATAGAAATTATGATTAGTGCTGAAGAAAGAAAAAGTAGGGCACATTTTGAGTGACTTCCCAAATCCTCTTCTATTTCATTAAAACAATTCTGTTATGCAGTCTTCCTAGATGGCCACCAGAGACAAAAGAGCCCAAATGTAGCCCAAATATCAGCCAGATGTAGCCCAACTATAGCCCAATGACAGAATGTCCCAGAGTGTTCTAAAGAACAACTAGAACGCTAACAGTCTTACTTATGACAAAAGTATGGCACACCTGAAGTCATCTTGATTGGAATAAAGTGGTAACACTTAACACATTTGATTTGAAAAGGAACAAAATTAGGGGTTTCATTTTGCCATAGAAATTATATATATATATATATATATATATATATAGTGATGTCATCAGTGATGTCATTTGAGATGTCATCAGTGATGCCATTTGAGATGTCATCAGTGATGTCATTTGAGATGTCATCAGTGATGTCATCAGTGATGTCACTGACCATGTCATGAATGATGTAATATGTGACATCATCAGCAGTGGATTGCGGGTGCGCGATATATAGTTAGCGCATCTAACTATATATGGAATTTCAATGGTTTTATGCGAGTAAAATAAGGTTTTCTAAATGCAAATCCCTAACTATATATGGCCTAAAACCAATGTTTTTTTCATTGAATTTTCAAGGTTTTGTAAATGCAAATTCCTAACTATATATCGACTATAACCTATGGTTTTTTCTGTGAATTTCAATGGTTTTTTAATAGCAAATATCAAAAACTGTCAAATGTCAAGTACGTGATAGGTAAAAACGTTTCGTATTTATGCACGCTGATGTGCTTTGAACGCTGCCCCCCCCCACTCCCCTCTTTTCTCTTAGTAGTACTCTCTCTTTGCAGATAGTGAACGGTAGTTAACGCAGACCTTTACCCCTGTTGTAATCCGTCGTACCTGCTTGTCTCTCCATTTGATTGATTATTATCCAAGCATTTACTGTTTTACAATTGGTTCTCTTTGGATCATTCTCTATTTACAAACAAGCACAAAGTCGCAATACTCTGTTTAGTCTTTGCAGATAGTGAAAAATCGTGTAAAAAAATAAAAGTAATCGAGCAAAATCAGTAGACCACTAATTCGATCTCTTTTTGACCTCGGTAAAATACAAACATTAGGAACAACCCTTCATGAGAAATACGAAAATAGTGAAATGAACTGAGCTCCACACCATGAGGGCTGCAAGACAGCTCGACTCCGCCACCCACACCGCCCAAAATAATGACAAACCCTATGCAAATATTATAAATATAGACAACACACCAGCAAAGAAACAGAGTAAAACATTTTATTAAATAACTATTCACATAACTATTTTATACTTTTTATTGCCCGATCCGGCTAGCTCAATCGATCGAGCATGAAACTCATGCACTGATAGCAAGCGTTGAGAGTTTGTAGAACGATGGCTTCAGATTTTCCACATACGGTGTAGTGGCGCGAACTGGCAGGGGGCGTTTGGATTCTACCCCTTCCCCAAATAAGATTTTCATACGTGAATGTTCGTTCATGCTTTTTGTCCCTGAGTTGCTTCCATGTCACTGCCTTACACAAATGGCATAAGTCCTGGTTGTTGAGTGCCATACTTCAGAGTTCTAAGCAGCTCTTGTAACACTGTTTAAACCTTATTTGCACCTGCTGCAGCTTCACCATTCAAAGTAAGTGGGGTCCATTTGTGGACCTGACTGCATTGGAAAACAATGTGATACGGTGCCTCCCTAAACAATACATACAATATATGCCAAAGACAGAAATGGAGGTGGTCCAACCAATTTGGTCCACAAATTGAGAAAGCGAGGAAGCATGTAAATAAATCTGTTTCAGCTTTCATGAGAGACCATGGAATGGGCTCCCTGTACAATAATAACTTGCGTTACTACATGCAAGATATCTACAGAGGAGATGGAGTTCACTTCTCAGATGAGGGCAACAGAATTTTCATTCTGAATTTAAGACTGTGCATTGGTACCTACTTATAAGTACCTAAATGGAACATAAACCCAAAAGCTCTTCTCAGAGCTACCCTTCATCTGATCACTCACAATTAATACTTTTCTCTAACTTATTTCTGTAATTTTCAACAAACTACGCTCAAAGAGCGCTACCCGGTACGCGAACTGGAAGCTAACCGCCGAAAATTATTTAAAAAATGTTTTTTCTCCGCACATATGGTCCTCCTCAGCCACCCTCAGAAAACCTGGGGGGTCAAAATACTTGTACCGTGTCCCCTTCTACCCTTTCTGAACATTATTTAACCTCCATTTTATATGTTAATTCGACCGAAACACAAAATGGTGGACTCTCGTTACGCTTCTAGTTCGCGGACTAAACTGCTTCCCGGGAAGCGGCCCAAAGAAAAGGTGGGAAAGTAATTCACAAAAAAAAAAGAACTGGAGACACTCTCACCAAATATAGATTAGCTCATACTACATAACAATCCCTTTCATTTTCACAAATTTGATTGAAATTCCATTTAGCCATTAAGCCTGTAGAACTCTCTAAATACCTTGAGGTAAATTACTTCACAAAACACATCTGAAGTGTTGGAATTGACAACCAATAAAAATCTTACTTTCATTTTCTACTTTTATTACCTGATATTTGATTGGTTATATACCTGTATATATATAAAGGAAGAGAAGAAAACACAGCCATTTTGACTGCTACTTCTTGTTGTACATCACATTACAAAACTTACCTAAGACTTCAACTTGTTTCTGAAGGTAAGTTGTTATTTTTAAAAATGAAGTATATTGTGCACTATAACTTGATATGGTACACTTTTTCTTAAACATATACACTATCCCTCTGTAGTAGTTATGGATTTAGATAGACTTCTCTGTTATAGTTAGGAATGGAGTTAGGCTTCTCTTCGTTAAATCACATACACTTTTTTATAGTCATATTTCCACTCTGATACTATACACTGCCAAAAGAAAAATTCACTGATAAAAACTACCTATCTAAAATTAATCCCAACAGTGCCCAATCTCTACTAATATATATTTTTTTATTCAAAATTTCAGGCAAAATGGAAGGCGAACAACAAGTTACATTTTCAATTGAACTGAAGGAGAACAGCCAAGACAAAATTGATGACTTTATGGATGACAGTAGAGACCACAAACTTCTACAATGTGTTGAAGCAGTGGACAACCTGCTTCAAAATGAAAAAAAATTACACCCTATAATAAATTATGACATTTCTGACAATGAAATGTTAGAAAATTTAATAAAGTATGAAACACAATCATAATAATAAAAAAAAAAAATAAAGAAAACAAAAAAAACCAACAAAAACAACAAATAATTAACATACAGTATTAGAAAAGTCTATCATTCTTTTATCCTTATAGTACGCTGCCCAGAGCGCTTCCCGGTTCGCGTACTAGGAGCTCACCACGCATAAATAATTTTTTTTTTTTTTTTGCCCTGCAGAAACCTTTTACAACCTCCACATAAAACCTAGGGGGTCAGGGAGGATCTACTATGCCCCCTTATCGAAATTTCCCCCTTTGTTTTGGCCTCCTCTTATCTCTCGATCCTACCGAGAGACAAGATGGCGGCCGCACCGGACTGTTTAGAATGTTGACAGACACCAGAGAGCCAATCAGCTTCACTTCGCATAGTTCCGATAAGCGAAAAGTACGCGAACCGGATCGCTGCCCGGAGCGCTGTTACAGATATATATCTTGATTTAAACGTTAATTTCTCAAAATCCACTGAAGCACATATATTGAGACCTAGCAAAGGCACATCGGGCTAACAGTCCCTACAATTTTGCCAAGTTTCGTGCAAATCCATTCAGCCGTTCGAGCTAAAAGTGAGTCCAACCGCCCTATGGAAAACTCAATGCAAAAAACGCGTTTTGGGACCCCCCTTTTTTCTCAGCCCCCCCTTGATGAAACCCCCCCAAATTGTCAGGAGCTGCTCAGAAACAAAATGTGCCATGTTCCTGAAAATTTCAGCCGATTCCGTCCACAAACGCCAAAGTTATTAGACATAGAATTTTCAGAAATCCCATAGGGAAAAAATCCTAACTATATATACCTACTGGCGACCGCCAGTAGGTAATATATATATATATATATGTGTATATATATATATATATATATATATATATATATATATATATATATATATATATATATATATATATATATTATATATATATATATATATATATATATCTTATGAATTGGAAGGGTAGGAAGGGTAGCACCTCAGGTATGACTGCATATGAATGAGAGTATGATACAGAACTGACAGACCTTATGTGACAAAGTGGCATTGTAGCATTTGTAGTTAGCCATCCTGCATTTTAGATTCAATTAAGGGCAGCATGGGTGCCCAGTGGCACAGGTCAGTTGACACTATGCACAGTTAATACATGAGTGTCTTATCCATGAAGCCTGCACCATGCATACCCCAGGTATTTTCCATTGACTACCAGGAAAAAGGCCACCCATCCCACAACCGGTGTTTTGTCCCTGGTCTCAATGTTGGTGAACCTGATGCCTTTTGTCCTGAACAACAGAACTTTTTGCAGAACTCAAATCAACTGTTTCTCAAAGAGAACTGCAATTACCTATATGAAAACATTGAAAGAGTACATTTTTGTAAATCGAGAAATAAAAAAAACACAAAACATTACATTGAAAACAGTAATCGACGTGTGTAAGACTGTACTGGCTGCTGTCTTGCTTTATTTCCTATGTAACCATCACTGCAGTTCTCAACACTCTGACTTTGAATTTTGCAGTCACAAAGCCTGTGATTTTGTGCATCATAGGTTTGAAAACCACACATTCCATTTGTAGAGCATTTGTTTGGTTGGATAGGGAAGCAATAGAAATCTTATGGGGCTCACCAATCAATCAACCAATGAATCAATCTGTATTTATAAAGCATGGCAAATCTACTGTGAGGCTCTCCAGGCATGGGGGTTGCTAGCTGCTTCATTAAGAAGTTCCTGTGGTGAGGGTAGGGTGCTGGGAGGTGGTGGGAGGGGCTAGGTAGGAGTCAGGAAAATGGGCAGGTTGGTGTAGTAAATGACGAAAAAAAACAAGGAGAAGCAGTGAAAACCAAAGGAATGGAGAAAGCCCTCAGAAAAATAGGGGAACGGAAGGAGAAAGCAGTGAAAAACGAGACAAAAGCAGGAAAAAATAACCCAGCAAATGGGGGAGAGGATGGAGAAAACAGTAAAAATGAGGGAAAAGCAGGAGAAAGCACTCAGAAAAACATAGGGAAAGGAAGCAGAAAGTAGTAAAAAATGAGGGAAAGGCAGGCGAAAAAAAGCCCTTGGAAAAATTGAAGGAACAGAGAAGAAAGCATTAAAAAATGAGGGAAAAGCCAGGGAAAGCACTCATAAAAATGGGGATGAAAACAAAGAGGTGTAGAAGCATGGGAGAGCTAGGCCTTGGTCCTCCTAAATGGGGTTGTGCTGCAGCCTCTATTAAGTAGGTCCTGGGAGGAGAAGGAAGTACCACTGGGACATGTGGGTGGGGCTAGACAAGAGGCGGGAAAACGGGCAGAATGCAAGAGTGGCAAATGAAAAAAAATAAGGAGAAGCAGTGGAAAACAAGGGGAAAGCAGAAAAAAGCACACTGGAAAATGGGGAACAGAAGGAGAAAGCAGTCATTACAAAGGGCAAGCAGGAGAAAGCAGCAAACTCCAGAATTCAGAAAAAAACGGGGAGGGGGAGGAATTAGAGTGCAGTAAAAAATAAGGAAAAAGCAGGAGAATGCACTCAGAAAAATGGGGAGGAAACAAAGAGGTGTTGAGGCATGGGAGAGCTAGGCCTTGGTCCTCCTAAATAGGGTTGTGCTGCAGCCTCTATTAAGTAGGTCCTGGGAGGAGAAGGGAGGACCACTGGGACTTTTGGGTAGGGGTAGACAAGGGGTGGGAAAACAGGCAGCAGGAAAGAGTGGCAAATGAAAAACAATAATGAGAAGCAGTGGAAAACAAGAGGAAAGCAGAAAAAAGCACTCCAGATAATGGGGAACGGAAGGAGAAAGCAGTCATGACAAAGGACATGCAGGAGAAAGCACTCAAAAAAACTGGGGGGGAATTAGAGTGCAGTAAAAAATAAGGAAAAAGCAGGAGAATGCACTCAGAAAAACAGGAGCATGCGCAGGGTGTTGAAGCACGAGGCTGAGACGGCGTTGACTTGTCTGGTCATTGACAGGGAGGAGTCCAGGATGAAGCCCAGGTTTCTTGCATGGTCCGTTGGTTTTGGAGTGGTGCCCAGGGCCGGGGGCCACCAGGAGTCGTCCCAGGCGGAGGGTGATGATCCCAGGATGAGGACTTCCGTCTTGTCTGAGTTCAGTTTAAGGCGGCTGTTTCTCATCCATACGGCGACGTCTTTCATACCTTCGTGTAGGTTGGCTCTGGCGGTGGTGGGGTCGTTGGTGAAGGAAAGGATGAGCTGGGTGTCGTCGGCGTAGGAGATGATGTTGAGGTTGTCCTGGCGTGCGATGGCAGCGAGGGGGCTCATGTAGACGTTGAAGAGAGTGGGACTGAGTGATGATCCTTGTGGTACGCCGCAGATGACTTCGGTGGCCTCTGATCTGAACGGAGGGAGGCGGACTCTCTGCGTTCTTCCGGTGAGGAACGAGATGATCCACACCAGCGCTTTCTCTCGGATTCCGACGTTGCTGAGGTGCTTCACTAGGGTGTGGTGGCAGACGGTGTCCATTCCTTGTGACCTCTTTCTGCATCAAATAGAACCCTTTGCAGTGTACTGGAGAACCTGGCTCTCCCTTCTCCAGTGTGTCCCCCCGCCCAGCTTACAGGAATGCACAATACAAATATCTATCTGGGTGGATTCCTATACCTCCTTGTGTGCCCCCAGATAGCCCTGGGTCTCCATAAATGGAACCAAGAGTCTGCCATGGACTGTACAAGTCACAAATACACCCAGCACATGCAAACAACATAATCTCACTGCACAGCACTACACCCTTCAAGTATTGTACCCTTCGCAGGCACACATACACACAGGACATACATGCACTGCACAGTATTGCATTGTCTCTGTATTTTACCTTTCACAGGTACACATAAACCCACCACATGTACATCCCACATGCACTATGCAGCATACACACGAACCCGATGTAAGTCTAAAGTTGTCCGACAGCCTTCTGGCAAATATTGTTTAGTTTTGTCATGGTTTTGCAAAACTTTAATGTTTGATTACATGCCAGGCCCTCATCAATCTTAAAAAAAAAATTGCTGCAGGCAAAAAAAAATATTTAGGTCTTAGAAAAACCTGACATTGTTATAGTACTCCCTGGCACTGAAGGCATCTACTTTGTGTGTGAATGGTGTGACAGGGGAGCATGCTCTAACTCATAGTGCAGTAAGCCAATAGCTGATGTGGGCTGATGCATTGCTCCTTAATGCATGCCTGAAGAGGGTGGAATAAAAATGAGAAGAAAAGAAAGAAAGAAAGAAAGAAAGAAAGAAAGAAAGAAAGAAAGAAAGAAAGAAAGAAAGAAAGAAAGAAAGAAAGAAAGAAAGAAAGAATGAAAAAGGAAATTAGGACAGAACAAAAAAGTAAAAAGAGGGTAACTCAATACAGAGCCATTTCAATCGGACACAGACTGGTAATCTGTAAAATAGCAGGAGTCAGAAAAGTACAACACTCCAAAAGGAAATTACAACAGCATTGGCAGGAGATGGGATCTGATCAAGATCGAATTTGCCCCGTGTTCACCTCTCCTCTGGCCTACTATCACATCAGGCTCTAAACGTAAAGGCAACATTAAAGTATTAATAAAGTAAAAAGGGAACTATATGTAAAGGAGCATAATGCAGTCACGCAAAGTGAATTTAGCCAGCAGTTTAAGAAGGCTGAACCACTGCCCCATGCCATTCAAAATTCGAAAGACACCATAGTAGACCAATGGATGAAGAGATGTGGCTGAAAGCCCTTCTACTTAAGTATATTATAGATATTTTCACAAAATCTGAAGTTCATGTCTGACGCCAGACCTAAAAATGACATGTGCACTCCTACTGATCGCTACACGGTATGCTGCCACCATGCTGCTTAACTCTTGGTAGAAATAGTAGCCTTTCACCACTATTAGGGAACTATCTCTGTCCAAGAAGCCTGCAATCCATGAGAAAGTCATAAGTCATGGTGCACATGCATGATCCATGTTTGCTTTTGACAACAAAAATCAGCGTTACCGATCCAGTCATCAGTACAGTTGGGACACTCAGTACAGGCTGTGTGCCCGTTACCGTGTGGGGAATATTTCTTCCCAACAAACTGTAAGACATGCAGATAGGTGAGATGTGACGATGAAAAGGGCATACATATATAACTTACAGTGTACATACCAGGAGGGATTTATCCACTCTTAAGACCATACACCTTCCACAAGCCTTAGTAATGTTTAATTTACAGTCTAAATATCAGAATTGAAACTTTTTCAATGTCACTTGCAACAAAATGATTCTTATTACTGATTTATCTTAAACAGCTAACAACCGTTGATAACGCAAATAGCCCTGGTTGGTATTAGATGTGTGGTAGTTGTTGTGTCATATCTCTGGATTCAATAACAGAAAGCTGAAAGAGGAACAAATAGGCTGCATTGCTTTTTCTCCATGCAACTGGGTGAATGTGCAACAAAGCCCTTAAAAGCGATTTAGAAGGCCAAATACTGAACAATAGAACCGTAGCAAATACAGAAACCCCTCAGAATCAGATGTTAACCCCAGCCTTGAAGATTAACCCTCATGTAGCCACTAATACCATTCTCTACTGGGAGACAGTTCCTGGAGCTTTGGCTCCATACCGGGCAACACCAGAGGCTGCAGGTCTTGATTTGCATGCTTTGAAACCGTACAGACTCCGACCAAGAGATATAGCACTCATTGAGACAGGAGTGGGAATCCAGATACTGCAGAGCACTTTTGTTTGATTGCCCCATGATCTGGGTTGGCTCTCGAAGGCATTCAAGTGCTGGAAGGGGTCATTGATGCAGACTATCAAGGAAAAAACGAGGTTATCCTTCTGAGCAGTGGAGACAATGATTTGATAATACAAATTGGAGACAGAATCGCTCAAATAGTGGTCATTCAACAGTTATCATTCCAACTAGAGACTTTCAAGAATCACAACATTCAGCGCGACTAGGAGAGACAACTGGAACAGGAGGAACAGTGAAGGGGAAGATCACAGAGAGAACAGAAATGTCTACACGATATGCGAATACCGACCCGAGCTACTTCAAAGGGAAGAATCAACGCCTATCCCGCACGAGAGGTCATCTTCTATGAGTAGGTTGCTCAATGAGAACCTGCAAACATGTGTGGTAGAAGATATCACCCCTCCAGACCCCCTCCTCTGCAACACAAATGACACCTAGAGCTATAAGAAACGTGGTGCCCCCAAACTGGTTATTAAGGTCACAAGACAAAGATAACGCAGCCCTCATCACAAACAGAAGCAGAGCAGTCATCCCAAAGAGTGACAAGAAGATAAGGATTGTGGAAAGGAAAACATATCTAAAATACTGAAGCGCTAACAGTGAACCACGAAAGGAGTGGATGTACACTCCTAATACATCATCCCAGATGCAGAGCGAAATCAGAGAGCTACAAACACAAATAGGCTAGACGTCATAGGACATACAAAACACACTACAGGCGATTAAAAAGATACTTGAAAACAAGGTAAGCACTTACTTCAAAGTCGAGCACACCCAAGAACTACTACATAACTCACAAAGAAAGAGCAATGAGAAGGCCATGCCGTTATCCAATATGCATAAGAGACCAGACAGAAATCGTAATTACTTGTCGGAGGAGGAAACCCTAGCCTTGCTCCGGACATATGAGCCTACGGACAGTAGTAGAGGGGAGGAAATTAGAAAAGTACCAATCAACGCTAACAGGGCATCGAGACATAATTAAAGGAAACCCAACTGTAACAACTTACATCAGGTCCAGCTTACCACCGACTCGCAAAAGCAGAACACTAGTAGCTCAGGGAAAGCTCTCGAATGCCTACTGATTAACTGCTGGTCCACAGTAAAGCATGCTTCAGACATTGCTGCCCTCATTATTAGCAAGGATATTGACCTGACAATACTAACAGAAACATGGCTTTCGGAATCCTCATCCCCATTTATGAATCTCCTAGTGCCCCCTCTTTACAACATTGTGAGATTAGATAGACTAAAAAAGACAGGAGCTGGTATAGCCTGCATCCACTGATCGGACATATAGGTCAGACAAATACAATCTGACCCACTCCAATCCTGTGAATATCTAGGGCTTACTATAAGATCAGCAGACAATCAAGAGTGCAACCTCCATGCTCTCTACCACCCACAAGGAAATAATGCTACCTTCATAGACCAACTAATGAATATCATAACAGCTAACTCTAACACTCACGCCAATAACATATTCGTAGGTGATTTTAATTTACACTGTGATGACAATAATGACAAACAGATCAACGCCCTTAAAGACTTTCTGTCAGAAATAAACCTCACCCAAGCCTCCACACAGCCAACACATTCAAAAACAGCCACGTTGGATTGGATAATACCAAGAATTAAGGATACTTCAATCCAGACAATTGTTCCGTGCGACTGGTCAGATCGCCATTCCATAACCTTACTGATACACACCGTGAAAAAGAACAAGAGCACGCAACCTATCGAAGTTAAAAATGGACTAGGGACACTACAGACTCGAACATTGAGCGACTAGTAGAAAGCTGTGAGAAGAACTTATATCCATCTAACAACCTGCAGAATGTGAATGATCTAACGGACCACTACACCTCATCAGTAGTGAATATAGTCAATGACACCGAGCCACTAAAACTGAAAAGAGTCACAGAGAAGATCAAAAATCCATAATTTAATGAGACACTGAATGAAGATAGGCGGAAACTTAGACTTGCTGAAAGAAAATGAAGACAACACCCTTCATCCCCCAAATTGAGATCCCTCAGAAAAATCAGAAACGAATACAACAAAATGATCCTCAACTCCAAAAAAGAATTTAACAGATCAGAACTGGATAACGCCAAAAATAGACCAAGGAAACTATTCGAGATCTTGAAACAACAACCTAATAAATTGGCCAAATCTGCCCAAGAAACCACAAAAACGTGACTAAGTTGTGAGGAATTCTCTACATTCTTCACCGACAAGGCCGACATGCTAGAAAGAGACCTCAAGAGATCAGCGGACAACGTCCCTATCCAACAAATCTCACTGATCAATAACACCTCGAATATCAACCATAATAGGACAAAAAACAAGGCTCAGTGGAATACCTTCAAACTATATTACCAAAATACCATCACCAAAACACTCGTGGACATCAAACCTAATAACCATTTTAATGACCCACTTCCCTCAAAACGTATTAAAGAGATCAGCCATATTGTCATTCCAACATGGACAAAAATAATAAATGCCTCTCTTTCCCAAGGGATCCTTCCAGATTGCGTGAAAACAGGGCAAGTAGTCCCTATCATCAAAAAACCTACAGCGGACCCGGCAGATCCTAATAACTTTCGCCCAGTTACCAATATTCCATTACTTGCCAAATTAATTGTGAAATGCGTTCAAAATCAATTGAGCAATCACATCATCAATTTCACACTACTGGACGACTGCCAGTTGGGAATCAGAACAGGACACAGCACAGAAACAGCGATCCTACATATTGTCGATGATGCACTACAGGCCCTAGACAATAATCGAACATGTCTGCTACTCCTTCTTGACCAGTCTTCTGCATTTGACACGGTAAATCAATAAAAACTACTAACCAGACTCCATGACAGGATAGGAATGTCTGGAAATATGCTGAAATGGTTTGAATCCTTCCTTAAGAATAGAACGCAAAGATTCCTGGTCAACCAGACACTATCACCATCTTGCCCTAACTCTATTGGAGTTCCCCAAGGATCTACATTATCTCCATCTCTATTCAACTTGTATGTCGAACCTTTTACAGAAATTCTCCAAAACTCGAAGATTTACTTTCACATGTATACAGACGACACGCAGATATACATCAAGATCACATCTCACGAAGACATCAAGTTAATGAATGATGCACTAAAAACGTCATTACAATGGTTAACTAGCAATCATCTGAAGTTAAACGCACAAAAATCAGAATTCCTATTAATCTCACCACCAAAGAACCACACAGAAGTGAAGGAATGGACCAAACTGATCACAGCATTACATTGTACCCCTACTCTTGTGGATTTAGTGAAATCACTAGGAATCACGCTGGATGAGAGCCTTGACATGAAAACCCACATCAAAAAAGAGCAAAAAATGCCAGTTTTCATCTAAACTACATTAGAAAAGTGAAACCATTCATTTCTACGACGGATCTCAAAATGGCAGTCCAATCCTTGCTTATCTCGAGGATCGAATATGGATGTACAACCTTAGCAGGGCTACCAAAAATTCCCATACCACCACTAAATGCATGCCTCAATGCAGCTTCAAGACTCTTCTCCAGATCGAGAAAATTCGGCCATATTTCTCCACACCTGAAAGCGTTAAACTTGCTACCGTATGACCCCAGGATTCATCTAAAAATGGCATGCATTACCCATAAAGCGCTCCACTGCAATACACTGAGATGCCTGGCCCAGAAAATTGAGTTATCAGGAGGAAGCAGACCTGCCAGGAGTGCCAAGGGAGATTGCATGCAGAAATTATTCTCCAGAACTATTAGGTAGTGGAAGTCCCATTACTCCTTTGATTCCAAGATGTATCCAAATACTTACCTCATATGTCTATTTATATATATTGTTAGGTTAACATTTATGACTGTATATTATCCTACCTAATATCATTGTGAAATGTCTGTTATACAAGATGTATCTCTAAACTACCTCATGTAATGTGAAGCGCTCTGATACCCAGGGGTCACGTTTGCGCTATACAACACTCTTTCTATAAATAAAATAAATAAATATGCCAGTGTACAGAGGGATAGTCAAGAAGGGGACTGGCAAGCCCATCTCACATGGTAGGGGAAGGAGGGTTTAGCTCCACTGACAAGAATCCAAGAGCCAAGGTGTGTGTGTTATATCCACATAGTCCCCCCGAACAGGCAGAAGTTATTGCAACAGGAAAGGACAATGTCCTGGTAATCATGAAGCCAGGGCAGGAAAAGTGGGAACATGTGCCTGCTGATAAATGGCACTTGCGAAATGAATAATACCTATTTGTTCTCTGTTATTTCAGATCACAGAATGGCGTGTTTGTATTCTACTTGCTCTTTCTGGAGTGTGTTTGGGCGTGTTTGAGTAGGGCCGGGAGGGACCGACAGTGCTTTACTCGAAGTGACAGCCGACAGCTCAGATTGACAGCATTGCTGACTCGACCTGACAACGTGTGGTCCTATCTTGCACAGACAGGCATCAACAGGTCGTACTTGGAATTTATTTCCACGGCTTAGTAGCTAAACCTTCCCCTTCAATGTACTTCAGCAGTCATTCAATGTCACAAATGCGAGTCAGTGGAGGAAAATTATGTGAGATCTCACATGTCACATTATGAGTTTTGCTGATTTTGTCCAGAAACTACTGCTGATACTCAAATAGGACTTGAAGGAACTGAATCAAAGATGACGTGGGAACAACACATTTTATGCAGAAAGCGAAATGAGAGTCCATGTAAAAATATGCATTACAATAAGACGTGAAATATTTTAATATCTGCTGCCAGTCATTTCAGGCATGTTAAATTGCCTGGTGGGTGGCTATTTTCTTGTGGTAATGTTACATGCACGTACACTAATATCACAGGTGGACCGTGTGTCTTTACTAGAATAGGTCAAATGATGTTCTCATTAAATCCAATATCACATGTCCGGAATACGAGAGAAGCTGTTCAACTCAGCGAACATTGTGATTCTGAAGTTTATTTATAAGTCTGAACATATCAGTTAAGCTGCTTCAATAGTAGGAATTCCAGTTCTAACCATTTCTATTTCTAGCGAAACACACAAGATGATGGATGGAACGTTGCACATTGGCAAAACATTCACCCACAGTCACAGATCTGGGTTTAATCCATCGTTATTTTACTCTACACGCCACCCCAGTTCAGACATGGCTATATGCAAATCAGTTTTGACCCTGTGCCTCATGGGAACAGTCCAGACCGAACTGCCAAGCCATGTCTTCCCTGGACCAGAATCAAGCATCCTAGGACCTGTCTCTGGATATCAGCCATCATCAGCCAGGATAGAATGATTCCAGTGGCGTAGTGAGCATGGGACCCATGTCTGGGCATACCCTTCCAACATAGGGTGAACAGCAAAACACACAAGATGATGGACGGAATGTTGCACTTTGCCAAAACATTCACCCCCAGTCACAGATCTGGGTTTAATCCTTTGTTATTTTGCTCATCACGCCACCCCAGTTCAGACATAGCCATATGCAAATCAGTCTTGACCCTGTGCCTCATGGGAACAGTCCAGTCCGAACTGCCAAGCCATGTATCCCTGGACCGGAATCAAGCATTCTAGGACCGATTTCTGGCTATCAGCCGTCATCAGCCAGGATAGCTTGAATTCAGTGGCGTAGTGAGCACGGGACCCACGTCTGGGCATACCCTTTCCACATAGGGCGAACAGCAAACCTCACAAGATGCTGGACGGAATGTTGCACATTGGCAAAACATTCACCACCAGTCACAGATCTGTGTTTAATCCATTGTTATTTTGCTTACCATGCCACCCCAGTTCAGACATGGCCATAAGCAAATCAGTCTTGACCCTGTGCCTCATGGAAATAGAGTTCAACAAAAAGAGAGGTAGGGAGAAAGCCAAAACACTCTTAGTCCCCAAGTATATCATACATAACAAGAAAAGAGCTGCTGAATTCTCCCTTTTCATTTCCTAAGGGTGTGCCGATTTTGCCACCATCCCCTCCCGAGGTCCATGGTGTGATACTTTCTCACCATTCAAGTGAGGATATTTTTAATCCCGTTTTCCTATTCTGATACTGAGTGCCGGGGGCCACTGGCCATTTGGTCCATTGATCCCTTCATGCACACGTGCCACGCTGGGTCACTGTTAAGTGTTTATCGCCTTTGGCTATTGATCGACTAAGCACTTATTTACCCACTCTTGGCGCAGAGTAATACCCACTCCAAGGTTGGGTGTTTAATTTACCGCTATTTAATAGTGTGTTTTTAACGACCAGAGCACAAAGTCACCTACCTACCTTGATACTGCTGATATACCTCTGAAAAGTGAAACCTAATTGTATGTTTGTCTCTTCATGTGTGTGTTTGTTTTTTCTCTACAGGTGCATTCTAATTTTTGTGGTCTCCTTAATTGAGAGTACCTTAAAGGGAATTATTTAATCCTCTTTTTTTGAACTTTTTTACCTTTTCACTTTCACTTCCCTAGGTTAGGGTGGGCCTTAGCGTGCCCATACTGCCGGGGTTTAGTCCACTACAGGTCCTGATGAATGCCAGGTATTTCAAAACCAACATTGGCAGAAACATGTTGACCCACTTATAACTTTATTGGAAATAGACAAACATTTATTTGGTTTATTTTCCACCACATGTGCTTTTAATTTGTCCTATTCATCAAGTAATAAATCAATTTTTGTATGCAATTAAGACATTTTAATCCCACTACCAACTTTAATCTCACTACTAACACTATCACACAGCCCTCACGCTTCACATTACCCGCTCCACAGTAAATCTGGCGTTGAAGCACACTGGGGTGCCCTTCGGCCACTCCCAGTGGGGCCCGATGATGAAGCATGTCACCAACCAGGTTGGTGAGTGAGGGCTTTTTATACAAACCAAATTAGTGTTGTACTTCTTTTTTGCTCTGGCTTTGTTACCTCATGGAAATAGTCCAGCCAGAACTGCCAAGCCATGTCTTCCCTGGACCAGAATCAAGCATCCTAGGACTGGTATCTGGCTATCAGCCGTCATCAGCCAGGATAGCTTGACTCCAGTGGCGTAGTGTGCACAGGACCCACTTCTGGGCATACCCTTCCCACTTAGGGCGCACAGCAAAACACACTAGATGATGGACGGGATGTTGCACATTGCCAAAACATTCACCCCCAGTCACAGATCTGGGTTTAATCCTTTGTTATTTTGCTCATCATGCCACCCCACTTAAGACATGGCCTTATGCAAATCAGTTTTGACCTTGTGCCTCATGGGTACAGTCCGGACCGAACTGCCAAGCCATGTTTTCCCTGGACCAGAATCAAGCATCCAAGGACCTGTCTCTGGCTATCAGCCGTCATCAGCCAGGATAGATTGATTCCAGTGGCGTAGTGAGCATGGTACCCATGTCTGGGCATACCCTTCCCACATAGGGAGAAACAGCAAACCACACAAAATGATGGACGGAATGTTGCTCATTGCCAAAACATTCACCCCCAGTCACAGATCTGGGTTTAATCCTTTGTTATTTTGCTCATCACGCCACCCGAGTTCAGACATGGCCATATGCAAATCAGTCTTGATCCTGTGCCTCATGGGAACAGTCCATCCCGAACTGCCAAGCCATGTATCCCTGGACTGGAATCAAGCATTCTAGGTTTCTGGCTATCAGCCAGGATAGCTTGAATTCACTGGCGTAGTGAGCACAGGACCCACGTCTGGGCATACCCTTCCCACATAGGGCGCAAAGCAAACCACATAAGGTGATGGGCAGAATGTTGCACATTGGCAAAACATTCACCCCAGTCACAGATCTGGGTTTAATCCATCTTTATTTTTCTCACCACACCAACCCAGTTCAGACATGGCCATATGCAAATCAGTCTTGACCTTGTAACTCTTGGGAACAGTCCAGCCCGAACTCCCAAACCATGTTTTCCCTGGACCGGAATCAAGTATCCTAGGACAGGTTTCTGGCTATCAGCCGTCATCAGCCAGGATAGCTTGAATCCAGTGGCGTAGTGAGCACGGGGCCCACTTCTGGGCATACCCTTCCCACATAGGGCGCAAAGCAAACCACACAAGATGATAGACGGAATGTTGCACATTGGCAAAACATTCACCCCGAGTCACAGATCTGGGTTTAATCCATTATTATATTGCTTACCATGCCACCCCAGTTCAGACATGGCCATATGCAAATCCGTCTTGACCCTGTGCCTCATGGAAATAGTCCAGCCTATCTGCCAAGCCATGTCTTCCCTGGGCCAGAATCAAGCATCCTAGGACCGGTCTCTGGCTATGAGTCGTCATCAGCCAGGATAGCTTGACTCCAGTGGCGCAGTGTGCATGGGACCCACGTCTGGGCATACCCTCCCCACATAGGGTGAACAGCAAAACACACAAGATGATGGACAGAACGTTGCACATTGGCAAAACATTCACCCCATTCACAGATATTGGTTTATTCCATAGTTATTTTGTTCACCACGCCACCCCAGTTCAGACATGGCCATATGCAAATCAGTTTTTACCCTGTGCCTCATGGAAATAGTCCAGCCCAAACTGCCAAGCCATGTCTTCCCTGGACCGGAATCAAGCATCCTAGGACCGGTTTCTGGCTATCAGCTATAATCAGCCAGGATAGCTTGAATCCAGTGGTGTAGTGAGCACAGGACCACCGTTTGGGCATACCTTTCCCACAAAGTGCGAACAGCAAAACACACAAGATGATGGACGGAATGTTGCAATTTGGCAAAACATTCACCTCAGTCACAGATCTGGGTTTAATCCATCGTTATTTTGCTCACCACGCCACCCCAGTTCAGACATGGCCATATGCAAATCAGTCTTGACACTGCAACTCTTGGGAACAGTGCAGCCCGAACTGCCAAGCCATGTTTTCCCTGGACCGGAATCAAGCATCCTAGGACAGGTTTCTGGCTATCAGCCGTCATCAGCTAGGATAGCTTGACTCCAGTGGTGCAGTGTGCACGGGACCCACGTCTGGGCATACCCTTTCCACATAGGGTGAACAGCAAAACACACAAGATGATGGACAGAACGTTGCACATTGGCAAAACATTCACCCGCATTCAGAGATATGGGTTTAATCCATCATTATTTTGTTCACCACGCCACCCCAGTTCAGACATGGCCATATGCAAATCAGTTTTTACCCTGTGCCTCATGGAAATAGTCCAGCCCAAACTGCCAAGCCATGTCTTCCCTGGCCTGGAATCAAGCATCCTAGGACCGGTTTCTAGCTATCAGCTATCATCAGCCAGGATAGCTTGAATCCAGTGGTGTAGTGAGCACAGGACCCACGTCTGGGCATACCCTTCCCACAAAGTGCGAACAGCAAAACACACAAGATCATGGACGGAATGTTGAACATTGGCAAAACATTCACACCCATCACAGATCTGGGTTTAATTCATCATTACTTTGCTCACCACACCACCCCTGTCCAGACATGGCCATATGCAAATCAGTCTTGATCCTGTGCATCATGGGAACAGTCCAGCCCGAACTGCCTAGCCATGTCTTCCCTGGACTGTTGTCAAGCATCCTAGGAGGCTAGGACCGGTTTCTGGCTATCAGCTGTCATCCGCCAGGATAGCTTGAATCCAGTGGTGTAGTGAGCATGGGACCCACGTCTGAGCATACCCTTCCCACATAGGGCGAACAGCAAAATACACAAGGTGATGGACAGAATGTTGCACATTGGCAAAACATTCACCGCCAGTCACAGATCTGGGTTTAATCCATCGTTAATTTTGCTCACCACGCCACCCCAGTTCAGGCATGGCCATATGCAAATCCATCTTGACCCTATACCTCTTGGGAATAGTCCAGCCCAAACTGCCAAGCCATGTTTTCCCTGGAGTGGAATCAAGCATCCTAGGACAGGTTTCTGGCTATCAGCCGTCATCAGCCAGGATAGTTTGACTCTAGTGGCGTAGTGAGCACGGAACCCACGTCTGGGCATACCCTTCCCACTAAGGGCGAACAGCAAAACATACAAGATCATGGATGGAATGTTGCACATTGTTTTGCCATTTATATTTCTAGGGCTGTTAGTGAATTAGCATGTTTGATGGTTAAAAATATTAATCATACATCATTTGCTGTAGCAGAATTATTATTAGATGTGTGGGGGCAAGAATAGCTATCTTACAGAACAGAGCAGAAATAGATTATTTACTTTTGAAACATGACCACGGATGTTCAGACTTTGAGAATATGTGCTGCCTTAATATTTCAGATCATTTCAAATCCATTCAGTCCCACATTGAAGCTTTACACAAGTTAGCTAAAGATGTCAAGCAGGATGTTGAAAGAGGATGGTGGGAGTAGTTGTTTGGGTGGTTGCCGGATTTTGGTAAACTTTGCTCTGTTTTAGTCAGTATAATATTAGCAATATGTCGCTTGATGTATTTATGTTGTTGTATCCAGTGTGTGCCTAATCTCTTATCTATGCTTCAAAATCAGACCAAATTGTTATGAGAGCCAATGGTCAACATTTGGAGTGTAATGCTATTAAGAATGATGTATTGACCATTGACTCAATTGTTAATAACTGATTCCATTTTCTATCCAGACTCCATCTTTTTTAACAGACTCCATTTCCTGTGCTCGCAAGTAGCTGCAAAGTGGGGAGGGGACATTTTCTCTCTTCACTTGTTTCCGCGCCTCACCGATCAGAGTGAACTGGAACATGTTGTGTGGGATGTGTGCTTGGTAACTTTTAGGGAATGTGTGGAATGTGCAGCTGTGTCTCAGAGTCAAAAGACAGTGGCCTGGCCAGCTTCTGTCTTGACCTTGACACAGACCAGTACAGCCAGCTCAGTTTTTCGTAACAGAAGAAAGGAGGCGATCTTTCTATAACATTCGCCTCACGTTGAGTAAAAGGTAATCAAGGTGGAGAATGTTGACAGTGGGTTAGAGCTCACTTGTGGGGTAGACATGCCATCACAAGAAGAATCTGGATTTGAGTCCCGTTCGCAAGTCTTGCCCGGCAGGAGTTGGAAGGATGTTGATTGAACGATTGGTAAGGTGTTACTTACTTTGTGTATATCGTTTCTTAGCTACATGTATATATGCTACATGTTATTCTGGTTTTGTGCTCAAGTTACTTGATATTTGGGAGTCTGCAATAACCGATATATATTTTGCCTTTGTTTTCAAGTAGAGCAGCTGGACATCTGATCCCCAAAAAAGTAAAGCGACACAGCAGGCCCTGGGCATTTCTTCAGAAGCATCTGGACCTTTCATGAAATGCAGTTTGTGCATCATTTCTATGGAAACTGCTTTGTAGGAAAATGACAAATAGATATGGTTTACCTGAGAGATTACTAAAAAAACTGTGTTAGAGGCATATGAATATCAGATATGTTTAATAACTTAACAGAGAGGCTTCCCAAGAACTTTGTCGACTGTTACATATTTGTTAAACACTTTATCTTAATCTTTACCTTTATTCATTCTTCATGTCCAGGGCTGACCAGAAGCGATTTCTTCATAAATATCTGTGAATGTATGAAAGGCAGTTTGTTATTCATTGTTAATGGAAACTGGGAGTGACATGACATGTTTATTAATTTAACCACAATATTTGCAAAGACCTTTCTCAGATGTTATTTGTAAAAGGCATCATCTTTTAGTGATTCCGGTCAAAGGATGTTACAACATTTAATTTATTATTCACTCAATCGGTACGTTTATATATTTAAAGAGTGGCGTAATAACCTAGGCCCAAGGGAGTATTTGACACTCCACAATCCAAGTAAAGATGAAACAGGAAAAGATGAACACATTTAAAAGCGGGTAAAACCCTTGCAATATGGCGCCCACTCAATATGCAAGAGCCAGGCACCCCCTGAGAAGTGTCACAATCGTGAATTACAAGGAGATACAATGTGCAGTGTAAAAGAATGCACCTTGCACTGCTGAATTTGTTAATTTGATGCATGAAAGCATGTCACCTGGTTTGGTGAGTGATGGGAATCCGAAAATGTTATGAATATTGTTTCTGGATACTTATATGTTGTGGCAGTCCTTATCGGGAGAAAAACATAAGGTTCTCTATTATTGTGTAGACTCTGAGATATTTTTGTGTTCGCACCTCCTGAGAAGTGTCACAAGCATGACTTACAAGGAGATACAATGTGCAGTTTAAAAGAATGCACCTAGCACTGCTGAATTTGTTAATTTGATAAAACTTAACATGTAATATATTAGTCTCAATCCAAGTGGCAGCTTCAGAAAGTAAACAGTGCTCATCAAGATACTGTTTACCTTCTGCTCTTGGAGTGGGCACTGGATATTTTTAAAAGTGGCCAGACATAGTACTTGCCATGTCTGTGAATCTGGCATCTTCTATGGCGATTACTGGGGGTCTACCCCCCCCCCCCAAGACAATTATGAGCAAATGGGACAAGATAGTGCATTTTAAGTTTGCTAAAAAGCCAGAGGCTCTGAGAAAGCACTAAATAAATATTCAAGTCATTCATGGCGTGCCAGGCCAACTTAACCTGACTCTCCTAAGAGTTGACACCATTTCTTCATAATTCGCTAGGGGTGCTCTCATATGTCAAAAGTTACGTAGATTGTGCCAGGACCAGCATGTCTTCATGGGTGCATCCCATGCTGTGAGCGTCCCTTTGGCACAAAAAGGACATACAGTATGCCACTACTAGAATGTTTCCATTTGTAGTGTCCATATAACATTGGTGGTGACCCTTAGGTTAAATATATTCTCTGGGTCAGCGTTTTGTTCTGAATGCCCCCTCCTACATACCATGCCTGGACTCCTTTATGCCATAAATTACTTTCAACGTGTCAGGAGCTTCAAACAGGTGCCCCAGTGGAAGAATTTCTCAGGTATTCCAGTGGCCGCAGTTTCCGCAGGTGCCCCTATGCCCTGAATTACATTCAGTATTTCAGTGCCAAAATTAAGCCATGGTTGGCCCTCCCTTAAGGCAAGAATTAACCTCAGTTTGCCAGGGTAAAGGGAACACTTGCACTCATTCACATTTCTGATCATTCATTGTCCCTTACTTGCACTAGCTCATTCACTGCTACTCTCATTCTGCTCACACTCCCTCACACTCATACTCATTCATTCTCACCCACATACTCGCTTTTGTGCAATCACTCTCTCTCTTGTCGTAATTTGACAATGACTGGGTTAGCGTTTAGCTTTGCTACACGTTATTTTCCTTATCTTGACCATAGTTGCTCAACGCCATTTTGTATGTTACGATGGCCATTTTAGAGAATGCGTCGCCTCGTGGTCAGCATGCCCTTTGGTCCTTTCTCTGTACCACTGACCACTTGAGTTTGCCCAGCAACAGGCTATTTTTAGTAACGGTCAAGCCCGCACATGCGCAGTTTCAACTGACTAGTCATCGTTTAGGAATGTTCCGCCAAACTGACCAGTGGCATTGTAACCCCTCCCATGAGTTGGCTGTGTTCCAAAAATGACCATATATGTACCTAAAACTCTGTAATTGTGTACCGCCTATCTTTTAATGTCTGTAAAACTGTATAAAAGAAGGATTTACACCGATGTTCGGTGTGATACTTCTTGCATTGCCGAAGGGTGCTGTAGGAATGTACCACCACCCCATGGGGTCTTAATAAACTTGTCTTTTACATTTTCTAGTTTCCGTGCCAACAGTTCTTATGGTGTAGAGAGTATTCTGTGGAGTATGTAGGCCTGGAGAACCCAATACCACAAATTGGCGACCACGAAGGGACTCATCGGCGACTCGGATGCCCGAAGGAGAGGTCGTGACGAAGGATTGGAAACTCGCCATGGACGCGTACGCTGCCACTGAGTGACCCGAGTCTTGGCACCCACGGTGTTTTCTTCCCTTCCTTCTGATCTGACCTTCCAGGTGGTGCCGGTCCCCGACTGAGTTCCTGCTCGTCTGTGTTGCTGTACAGTGCCTGTTTGGCTGATTTGATCAAAAGACCTTGGCAGTTGGAACCTGGATACTTGAGATTTGGGTAAGAATTGTGATTGGTAAGGTAGTCTGCGGACGCTTACCGTGGTTCTATGAATATGAATATGTTTTGAGTTAGCTAACCAATTTGAGTTTGTGAATTTGAATATATATGTGTAGTGCACTTCACATAGGCAGGCATGTAGAGATGTTTCTCTAACTTTGTTTGTATTTTGAACGGCACATTTGTGTGAAGTATAGTAAGTGCCATTTTTTACGGTATCACGTTTTCGTGGTACTCTTTGAACATGCCTGTTTTAAGCACACTCCGAGGGATGTGCTATTTTGGGAATGGTACCACATACAGATTAAACGAATCTCAGCCGGCTCCCCCAGAGGGGACCCTTAATCATGAAATGTACATCAAATTTGGCCTCCCCCCTATATTGTACAGTAAATTATGGAATAAATTTACCAAGTCCGATCCCGAGTTGCAATGGCCACTACATGGGTCGTTTGATTTACGACAGGTTCAGTTTGTGGAGCAATGTTTGTTTCAATGCAGGTCTAGACAGGATATGTTTGATTGTGTGCGAATGTGGGAGAAAGCAGTGCGTGAACGTATGAAGCGTGAAATTGCCTTGGCGGAAAAAGAGCAACGCAAGGCTGCTCGAGATAAAGCTTTACAGCTGGAGGAGAAGGAGTTACAGGAGAAGAAAGAGAGGGAGGCACGGGAACGTAAATTGCAAACGAGCGGTCATTTTCCTATTCGACGTCCCGCCCTACCTGCTCTCGCTCCTTTTAAAATTTCATGACAGGAATTTTGCCCAAATCAGATGGGGTACACAGGGAGAGAAAACATCTCGTATACCCGTGGACAGGGGCGTTCGGCAAGGGTGTGTGCTTGCCCCCACTCTGTTTTCTCTTTATATCAACGGAGTGGTGGAGCACTTACTTCAGCATCCATCAGACGCACCCACCCTTGCTGGAAGGAAAACTCCGACGCTCCTGTTCGCGGACGATACCCTCCTTATTTTGAAATCCCCAATGGGCATCCAATCGCTGCTCTCCAGCTTTAAGGCCTTTTGCGATGAAAGGGGTTTGGCAATAAATATAGGGAAAACCAAGTTTTTGGTTCTTAATCCGCCCAAAAAGTCTGTCTTTCCCCCGGTTTTAGATTCTGTTCCACTTGATCGCGTTAAAGAATTTGATTACCTGGGAATACGCATCAGTGACACCATGAGTTGAAAGGCACATCACCATAAAGTAATCTTGACGCACAAAAGGGTGGCAGGTGCCTTGCTCAAGGAGCAGCGAGCCTCATCATTAAAACCTATTGGGGCGCCCCTGGACATCTATAGGGCAAGGGTTGTGAGCGCGGCACTTTATGGTGCCGAACTGTGGGGCACTCATAAAGTTGACACCCTGGCTCATCTTGAGAATAACTTTCACAAAGATCTAATGGGTTTGCCCCACAGCACACCAACCATCCCACTGCTGCTAGATGCAGGCACCCGGGCTATCTGCGATCAAGCGAAACTGCGCCCACTCCTGTTATGGTCCAGAATCTGGAACGTGCAGGAGCTTCGAAGTTATGCAGAAGCCCTGAATGACATTATGTCACTATCGGGCTCGCATAAAATCATCTGGCTCAGAGAAGTGAAAAAGTTGTTGTATAAACTAGGATTAGGAGAGGCTTGGGCCAACAAATCCGCACCCCCGAAACAACAGCTCAAGAAGGTCTATTGGGCATGGGTAGACAGTGAGAGGGTTCGCAGTACAAACCATTGCAAATCAGTATTACTGTTCTTGTCGATTAAAGAGTTACCGTTAAAGGAACCTTATTTGGATATTATCCAGAGCTCATGGGACAGATCATTGTACATCAAGTTCAGGGTGGGGGTGCTTCCATTATGTGAGTTTACGTCCACTTGGAGACAGCCGGCCCAAACCGTACCTTACTGCCCTTTTTGTGACCTTAGGATAGAGTCTGTGTCCCACATGTTGTTTGAGTGCAGTGTCTATGCAGCCCCGAGACGTAGGTGGTTGAAGCCCCTCTGCAGGTGTTTGGGAACTCGTTCTCATCTAGAAGCACTGCGCATTTTACGTTCAGATGCTAGACCCTTTTTTTCTACCTGCATGGCAAAATTCTTGGACTGGGCCTGGCGTCTTAGGGTTGCAAGGAAACTGTTAATCCAGTGACCGAGCCTTCACATCTAATATGCTGCTATGAAATGTTCTTATGCTGATGATTGCTGTTTTAATGTGTTTTAAATGTATGAAATGCTTTTATGATATGATTTTTTTATCGAATAAAGCTTACTACTACTACCTATTCGACGTCCGCTTTATCCTGTCCTTACTAATGAAGTTGATGATTTTTCATTGTTAGATCGGTCTCCGCCTCCGTATGTTCAGCCTACAGCTCCGGACGAGGACTTCGGTGATGAAGAACGGGATAGTACGGGTACAAGGTTAACAGCTGGTAGAGCCGCGGATTTGCGCTGTTTCGCTAGGAAACTGAATCTGAATAAAATCACTATGTCAGAACTTAATGCTGAATGGAATAAGTGGTCAGAACGAGAACAGTTGTGTTTTTTAAGTACTTTTGCAGATGAAGTTGTTGATCGATTTCGTAAGAATTCAGAGGAATTAGAACCTAAGGATATATCAGTTCATCATGAGACTATGCGTAAAGGTCTATTTGATATTTCAGATGCGGATGCCTTTTTCCTACGATTGGTCCAGCTACGGGATGAGGCGTCCAGATTGCGGGAAGCACGAAAAGCAACAGAGAAGTCCGTGCCGGAGTCGACGGAGTTTACCAAAGAGTGTTCTATCTTTGGAGCAGATAAGAGTTCTAAAGTGTATGTTATGCCTATGCGTGCAGCTGCAACTTTGTATGTTCCTCCTAAAGGGCAGGGTACCAGTGATGATAAAACGTCCGGGGATGCGAAAGGGTATTTTATATATAATTGGGTGTATACGCCTTGGAATAGAGCGGATGTTATGGCATTGAAAAATGCTTTACCCGATCCCCGTAAAAATCTGGCAGCTTTCTATGAAGGAGTGGAGGGGGCTATTTCTTCTTGTGTTATGACGCTTGTTGATATAGATCTTTTCTTTGGATTAATACTCCCCCCTGATATGTGGAGAGCGATTCGTAAGTCCGATGATCAAACAATGTTTGGAGCAACTTAGAAAGATATAAGCCAAGCTGATTTAGACAGGGAGCCTGCATGCAAACCTTGTCAGTTGGTTTTAGACCTTCCAACAGCTATTGAATAAATTAAAAATGCTTCTTCCCCCTAAAAAGATTGATTGGACTATGTTAGCACCCTGCAAACAGAAACAAGACGAGTTGGTGTCTGATTTCTTCACGCGTTTCGAAGAAGCGTTTCATGATTACAGTGGGCAATTGTTAACAGATGATACGGGTAGGCATCTGTTTGTCGAAAAGTATGTGGCTAATCTCCTACCGGAGATTGCAAAACGTTTGAAGACTAGTGAAAAGTTCCTGGACCACGGCGACTCCTGCGTCTTTGTTAACTATGGCCCAGTATTATGAGCGGCAGGAATTAGAGGCTAAAGAAAGTGTTGATAAGAAAGCGAAGGAGTTGAAGACGAAGGTGATGTTGGCACAGGTTCGTGGTGCGCAACTAAGAGGAAATGATAGGGGCAGGCGAGGAGGGGGTAATACGTCATATGGTCGTACCGATATTGCTGAGGACCAATGTGCATATTGTAAAGAGTTCGGACATTGGGCTGAAGATTGTCCGGTGCTTCGTGAGCAACGTAGCCAGCGTGGTCGAGGTGGTGGAAGGTCACGGAACAGTTATTCGGGAGTGAGAGGTGGTGGAGGTGATCGTGGTAGGTTTGAAGCGAGGGGTCGTGGTCAGGATGAACGAAATACTTTTGACCGACGAAATCAGTATCAGATATCGGAGGTGAGAATGTGGAGAGTCAGGATTATGTACATGCATAGGATTGCGTAGGATGGGGTGTGGAATCGGTTGAAGTGCCAGTAGATCAAAGAGGTCCATATGTATCAGCGGGCGTTTTGGGTTCTACTGATCAGTTTTTGGTTGACACAGGAGCTACCCGTAGTGCTCTGTCTAAAAACTTGGTTCCAAGGGCTCCCCTGTCTGGCGAAATTATTACGTGTATAGGGTTCGATGGCACACCCTCTCCAAGCCCATTATTACAACCTCTTGCATTTTGCATTGATACATTTTTTAGTTTTTGTCCATTTTTGTTGTCGCCCCATACCCCAGACAATAATATGGGCATAGATTTGCTCAAATATTTTTGAGCAATGATACGCTGTGCCCCTGAAGGAGTGCGGGTTATTTTGAATGATAATTATCCAGATGCAGACAGACTATGTACCATGCAAGACATTGAGGCTTTAGCCTCTCTCCCACAAACGTTATGGGCGACATCAGATACAGATGTGGGACAGATGCTTATTCCGCCTGTTCGAATTACTGTCAAGGAGGGAGTATCTTTGCCACGTGTACCGCAGTACAAGATATCCAGGGAAGGTGAAATTGCCCTGACGCACATTGTTCAAGATTTGATTCTTGCAGGAGTAGTGGATGAAGTTCGTTACAATGTCTGTAACAGCCCTATTCTTCCGATCCTTAAGAAAGACACTGATGACAAGGTCTATCGATTTATTATTGACTTGAGGGAAATAAACAAAATTGTCATCCCCCAGTACCCGGTGGTGTCTGACATCACCACCTTACTTACTTTGGTCCCCCCCACTGCCACTACCTTCTCTGTTATTGATCTTAAAAATGCGTTCTTTTCTATTCCCATCCATCATTACAGCAGATATCTCTTTGGCTTCACGTTAAATAATAAATCGTATAGATTCTGTCGTGTTCCTCAAGGTTACACAGAGAGCCCTAGCATTTATAGCCAGGCTTTGAAAAGACAGCTCGATTCATTTGAATTGCGATCTGGAGTAGCCCTTATTCAATACGTTGATGACCTCTTATTGGCTGCAGACACCTATGCACAATGTGAGGAGAGTACGCTTACATTGCTTTCCTTTTTGGCTCAGAATAATCACAAAGTCTCTAGGAAAAAGTTACAATACTGTAGACCAAAGGTGACCTACCTCGGTCATCTTTTGTCTAAGGAGGGACGTGCATTAACATCTGATCGAATTCAAGCAATTTTAGATACACCAGTCCCCCGCACTCAGAGAGATGTACGCGCTTTCATAGGATTTACGTCCTTTTGTAGACAGTGGATAATGGGGTTTTCGCATATTATAAAACCTTTGTTAGCGTTACTGTCCAAAACTACACCAATGCCTCTTGAGTGGACAGATGAATGTCAAAATGCTTTTGAGCAATTGAGACAGGCCCTTTGCTCTGCACCCGTGTTAGGTACACCAGACTACACAAAGATTTTCACGTTGTATGTGCACGAGAAAGATGGGTGTGCATTATCAGTGTTAGTGCAGGCACACGGGGATAAGCAGAGACCATGTGCGTACTTTTCAGCAATTCTTGATCTTGTAGCACAAGGATTACCTGGGTGTTTCTGAGCAGTTGCAGCAACAGCAGTAGCTATACGGCAGAGTGAGGGAATAGTTTTGTCGCATAAGCTGTTGGTGTTAGTTACCCATTCAGTGGACGCTCTGCTGAATCAAACGAAAACCCAGTATCTTACGAGTGCACGTTTAACAGGATATGAGCTTACACTTCTGGCGCCACATATCACATTAAAAAGATGTGCTACCCTGAACCCTGCCACTTTATTGCCGTATCCGGTTGCTGAGGGCCAGGAGGAAGAACACCATGATTGTGTTTTCCTGACCGAAGAACAAACAAAGGGTCGTGTCGACTTACAGGATATGCCACTTCTAGATGTGGATGGGGAACTGTGGGTTGATGGATCATTTTTGAGGCTGCCAGATGGCACAACTTCTGCAGCATATGCGATCACGACACTTAAGACAGTGGTAGAAACAGCACGAATACCATAGAAATCGGCCCAAGCAGCGGAACTGATAGCTTTGACAAGAGCCTGCGAATTGAGTGCTGGCCTATGTGTGAATATCTACACAGACAGCCGGTACGCCTTCGGAGTAGCGCATGACTTTGGCCTACTATGGAGAGAACGTGGGTTTTTGACTTCGCATGGAGTACACATTATGCACGGAGAGCTAGTGCGTGATCTCCTAAATGCGTTGCTTTGTCCAAAGAAAGTGGCGATAATCAAATGCAGTGCACATAAAAAGGTCACTGACAAAGTAGGTCAAGGTAATGCTTTTGCAGACAGTATAGCAAGACAAACGGCTATGTCACGAAATGACTCCCCAATGTATGTAGTGAAGTCGCAGGCTGAGCGATGGCATGATGCTAGAGCGGAGATATTAGACATTCAGAAATCAGCGACTGAAGCAGAACTCGCAACTTGGGCAGTAGAGGGGGTGCTGGATGATGAGGGTTGCTGGCGAAGCAAGGATATGGAACAATGGAAATTGCCTGCAGCCTACTTGCAAGCGATGGTCCAAATGACACATGGGTTGGCACATGTTGGAGCTCTTGCAATTACTAGATTGCTAATGCGAGTTTGGGAGCATCCTGAGATTGCCAATACTGCCAAGAGAGTAGTGCAGACCTGTTTGATATGTTTACAGCACAATCCTGCGAAAGGGACGCATACTCCGAAAGGAGGGTTTGTTCCACCTACTGCGCCGTTTGAAGTACTACAAATGGATTACATCCAGCTTGAGCGTTGCAATAACCTTAAGTATGTCTTAGTGGTGGTATACGCCTTTAGCAAATGGGTTGAAGCCTTCCCAACGAAGGATAATACAGCGTTGACAACGGCTAAGGTTTTGCTCAAAGAGTACTTCCCTCGATATGGCATTTGCAAATTTTTGTGGAGCGATAATGGTCCCCATTTTGTTGGGAAAATTGTGGAGTATGTGTTGAAGGGATTGGGAATCCAGCAGAAGTTTCATGCTGTGTTCCATCCTCAGTCAGCAGGTCTTGTTGAACGGTACAATGCTACTTTGAAACTAAAGTTGGCAAAGATTGTGGCATTCACATCCTTGAAGTGGCCGGATGCCTTGCCTTTAGCATTACTCTCTATCAGATCAGTGCCCCATTCTCGAACTGGCCTCACACCTTATGAAGTGGTGTTTGGAAGGCCGATGAACATATGGGGAGTTCCTAAACCTCGATTGTTACATGATGTGCCTTGTATAATGATGAACAACTATTTGGCACGATTAACAAATGATTTACTCTCCATTCATCAACAGGTTCGAGAAGCGCTCCCTGATAATTCCATTGGAGAGGCTCACAATCTTCGTCCTGGAGACTATGTGATGGTTCGCTCGTTTGAGAGGACGAACAGCTTGGAACCGAGGTGGCGTGGCCCCGAGCAGGTGTTGCTCGCAACTCGAACGGCTGTGCGAGTTACCAACAGGAAGCGGTGGGTGCACTCTACTCACTGCCGCCGTGTCTCTCCGTATCTGGTGAGCCCAACAGCATTGTCTGACTACCAAGACATTTTGGACGAGGAGAAGAGCCCAGCTGTAACGTCTGCCGAATTGGAGGGAGCCTTCCCGGACCACACTGTTTCTGGACGACAAAGATACAATCTGCGGCCACGATAAGAAGATTTTTTTTTTGGTGCAAGACTGGTTGAGTTACCGCTCTGGGGTTTGTGAAACGGAAACCGGGAATCTCAAGGGGGGGGGATCAGTTCTGCCAAGAGTAGCGACACCCGTCTTGACCCCGGAGAAGAAAACAACGGCTACCTCGGAGCTCAGCACTCACATTTTTTTTTAGTTGTACATTTGAGACATTGTGAACATTTGAACTATGGCGTCTTCTGCAGCACGAGATAAAAGAATTCTTGGTGCTGTATTATTTGTATTGACAATTGTGGTAATAGCTGTGATAGCCTGGGTAGTAGAACTTGTGGTACCTGTGCGAGAACATTTGCTGCCGACTACCCACGGCTCCATCTGAACACTTTCATTTCACCCTACCATATCATGAAGAACGGCACCGACAGACTTACTTGAATAATAGCTTCATTCAAATCTTGCACCACACCCACAATATGACGAACACTTCTAACTGTTGGGTGTGTGGGATGTTGCCTGGGCATCAAAAGAAAGGAGGCACACCGCTTATCCCACTCCCGTTTTCTCACAATGGGTCTTGCAATGCCTGGTACACTCTCCTGTTCACTTTGCGATGGCCCACAAAAGGGGGGCTACTTTTTCGTTTAAATAAGATTTGTTTTAACGACCGAGATGGTCATCCACAAGCTGAAGGTACTAAGTTCGAATGGGAAGAGTACTGTCCGGATAACGTGTCTACGCCACGAGTTTACAGCAATCAACGAAATGTTAACATGTCCAATTCTCATGTTATTAATATCATTGATACCAAGGCCGATCTTTGTGTACGTAATAAAGGTACAATCCCAGTTGACAGAAGTGAATGTAACACCACTCTCACCTTTGATACTCCGAATGGCATTTCATTTGTGGCGTCCCGAAATACGTACTTTATATGTGGTAATAAAGGTTATTATCGTCTCCCTTTAGGCTGGTTAGGAACATGCTACATCTCTTTTGTATTGCCCCCTGTATTTATTGCTCCGCCCATGTATCATAACGACTATGTATTGTACCATGACTTTGTATTGAACAGAGTCAAGAGAGCAGTAATTCTTGATGATATTGACCAGACCGATACCTCACTGCAGCAATATGTTGACTTTAATCTGGGTTTGTTAACTTTTGTGGGAGCCGCTCTGAATAGTCGGAAAATACGACGACTAACTCGTGTTGTTGAAGCTGTTGCCAATGATACTGCTTTTGCATTAGGGAATTTAACTGAGGAGCTGCAGATATCAAGAATTGTGACGCTCCAGAACCGGATGGTTCTAGATGTAGTTCTAGCTGACCGAGGGGGGGCATGCCGCATTATCGGAAGTAGTTGCTGTGTTTAGGTGCCAGATAATTCACCATCTGTATATGATGCCATATCCAAATTACATAAAATTGCTGCTGAGATACATCCTGACAATGGTACATGGACCTTTTCGGGGTGGTTCTGGTTAATGCTTAGTACATGGGGTTGGAAATTACTGATGGTTCTTTGTATAATAATTGGGATATTATTCTTCTTATGCTTATGTATCCAGTGTGGCCCTGCATTATGTTCTATGTGTCTATCAGCCTGCCTTCCTTCTAGATGAGCTTTGCCCAAAATGGAATTGCAAAAAGGGGGGGTGCTGCACTGTTCCTATTCAGAGATAAGGTAGGGGGGAAAAAAAGATTTATCTGGTGTGACCAAGGGTGTTCCATTGATACCCTGGGGCATCCATTATGTTGGACGTAATTGCCTCACACACCCAGAAGGGTGTCATGCTTCATCATTGGCGGTTGCTCCTCGTCGGGGAGGCGGTGCAATCCCCGACGGGCTCACCTCAGAGAGGGGCTCTTTAGCGGAGATCTTTTTTCCAACAGCCTTGTGGTGAAGTGGGGGTGTGTGGGCAAAATGAACAGATAAGTCATAAAGAAGTGGCCCAAATTATGTCTATTGATATAGAAGATGAATATCCTGATTATGTCCATTATGAGGTAGCTTCAGCTAAACGCTAAAAGGGTCGTCTGTCGTAATTTGACAATGACTGGGTTAGCGTTTAGCTTTGCTACACGTTATTTTCCTTATCTTGACCATAGTTGCTCAACGCCATTTTGTATGTTACGATGGCCATTTTAGAGAATGCGTCGCCTCGTGGTCAGAATGCCCTTTGGTCCTTTCTCTGTACCACTGACCACTTGAGTTTGCCCAGCAACAGGCTATTTTTAGTAATGGTCAAGCCTGCATTTACATGCGCAGTTTCAACTGACCAGTCATCGTTTAGGAATGTTCCGCCAAACTGACCAGTGGTATTGTAACCCCTCCCATGAGTTGGCTGTGTTCCAAAAATGACCATATATGTACCTAAAACTCTGTAATTGTGTACCGCCTATCTTTTAATGTCTGTAAAACTGTATAAAAGAAGGATTTTCACCGATGTTCGGTGTGATACTTCTTGCATTACCGAAGGGTGCTGTAGGAATGTACCACCACCCCATGGGGTCTTAATAAACGTGTCTTTTACATTTTCTAGTTTCCGTGCCAACAGTTCTTATGGTGTAGAAGGTATTCTGCGGAGTATGTAGGCCTGGAGAACCCAATACCACACTCTCACTCACTTATTCTCGCTCTCCGACTCGCCCATACTCACTGACTTTTAGGGGTGCATATATTAAAAACAAAAATGGCGCCATGCAGCGCAGCAACCAAATTTGCTATTCTGCATTGAGGTACTGAAAGAGACCATTGCAAACTCAAAAATACTAAGATCTGGCACTGCTGTTCCCTTTACCAGCACTGAATCACAAACAGCCTAGCAGCACACATATTCATTTGCACGATGTTGTACACATGACGTCAGCCATGGGTTTTGTATTTGTAGGGTAACTTTCTAGTACAAATACTATGCCTAGACAAACCTTAAAACTTTTCTCCATTGCATATGTGTTGTACAGTGCAGCACACTTGCAAAAAGTTGAAAGAAATTAAAATATTTTTCAAACTTAACGCCTTTTTCAAGAAGGTGTTATGTTTTGGTGCAGAGTCCTGTCTCAAGGTTTTAGTAGATGGGGCTTTATGTAAAAAAACACCTGGGTTGCAGAATGTATACACCCATATAACATCCATGAAGCAAAGTAGCACAAAGCATCATTTGTGGTACTTTTAAGCTGCTTTACACTATAAAACACGTTTTGCACTGTAAAGTAAAATATTTATCAAGACATTCTGCCAGTTTAAATCAATTCAAGTAACTTTGTACCGCCACAAATTCTTGCTTAATCTGCCCCTCAATCTCAGTCATTATTCCTCATTAGATTACCACAAAATGGCTGAAAAGGAGAGAAGAGACCAACAAAGACACTGTGCACTGCCCCAGTCCTCTTTGCACTGGTTTTGCCTCTTCTGAATCCATGGATCACAAAAGCAGTGCCAGGGGCCACATGAGGCAAGACAGGGGTCGCAGCTGCGACCCCTAAATAACGCCCATGTCTTTTTGAAGCAGCGTGATAGAGCACAATATTTTGGATGCAGCACAGTGGCAGCTTTGCTGAGGAACAGGTGTTTGTGGTCTGAAAACTTGATCAGAGAAGACAAAGGATCAAGGGAGACAAGTTCTGGATCCTTGTGGACTTTCTCCACCAGTTCTTGAATCTTGGTGGACTGAGTCTAAACAAACATGGGGACATACAGTAAATGAATATCATGTCACAGGTTGTGCCACTTTTGCGGTTGAAATGGTAAGACGACAGTGGGTCCGCATAGTAAAGGCGTGCAGCTATGGCGTAGATCAGTGCACAAGACAGATGTTTCACACAGGGCCGTCTCCAGGGCGGTGCAACTGGTGTTACTGCACAGGGCAATGACTTTGGTTGGGGGCGTCACGTTTGCAAATTTATTATGGTTTTAAAAGCACCTGCTGCCAGCTTTCCTGGCCTCCAGCAATTTTCAGGCAACAATAAAAATGTCAAGATAACTCCAGGATAAATGTTCTTCTTAGAGATAAATTAGAGGTTTGTCTAGTAGAAGTTTTCAGAAACTGTACCATGCAGATCACAAAGTGCGTATAGCATAAATAGGTCAGTGGGTTCTTGCTTTTGTCTGAGGGATCCTTCTTAGGTTGAGCTTAGACAGCGCATGCACGGTCGCAAGACCTACAGTAAACACTATACTGAGTGTAATCTCGCCTGCTGCTTGGGATTGGTTCACTCCTCCGCTACTCTTCTTTCCTGGCTCCTTATTACCCAACTACAGCTTACTTACGCTGCAGCTGGTCAGTTCTTCCCATAGGGACTATTTGGTATATTACCTGCTTATGATTCCCTATGGTGCCTGCTTAATGGTATGCTGTCCACATTACGTGTAAGTACACGCTGATTCATCTTGTGCTGTTGATCTGTTTTCTGTTTACATGATGCTTGTTTATCGTTTAAATATGCTCCATTACGCCCCCTGCCTCCCCGGCTGCTCGGAATCCCGTGAATGCGGTGCTGTCTTAATTAAAGAAACCTGCTTGGAAGCAGGCTTCCTCCTTCGTTCCCTCTCGCTCCCCCATCTATGCCCTTCGTTTGGCCTGACAAATGGAGGAGTGCACACACATTAGTGCACATGAAAATGCTTTAGGGTTCCATGCCCGTGGGGGGGTGCTTCTTCTTATGTGGTGGCACACCACAAGCATCCTCCGTGTGGCACCCTTTCAACCCTCTCAGCTCCCCCTCGCTCCATGCGTGTAAAACGCGGGTACTTCTAAGTGTAGAAGTGTGCACTGCTCCATGTGCTTGTTTATTTTAAAAAAAATCTTTCTCGCCGTTTCTTCAGATCTCTAATTGTTTCCTTCTTTTTTCCATGTGTTTCCTCTATTTTATAATATCTATCAGCGTACCTCTGTGTTTCTTTTCTTTCCCGTGATAATACAATGTTCCATTCATGCACAAGGTCCCTTTACTGTACTCTCTGTGCAAGTCGGTCTTTGCTGCCTGCGTCTGCTAGCCCGTCTTGTGAAGTTCTGACGGAGGTGCCATACAAGGGGTGCTCACAATCTGCCCCCTAGGGGTAGCATTACTTTCATACGAAAGACTTGGCACCTCGGCTGAGACCCGAGGAGTTGCGCCAATAACCAGTTACTGCCACCCAGTGGTCGAAGTGGGGAAAAAAAAGTAAGGGAACTGTGGGTGAAGAATCAGGGGGCGGGAATAACCGAAGATTGAATCAATGGGCCGAGTCAGGGGTGTGGCTAGAAATAGCAAAACATACCAATTTTTAGTACGTTTAGCATTTCACTGACCAGTTACAGCTTATAACGTTATTTAATTAAAACAATGGATAAACATGTTTATTTGCGGTTTAATTCAGGAAAAAGCAAACACTCATAGGGACTACAGGTTTATGTAAAGCATGTGAAATATAAGCAGGAACAACATGTTACCTTAATGCGTTTACTCTCATTGTTCAGAAATCCATGATTATTTTTTGTCTCAAACATTGAGGTCATGAATACAGGGCTCCTCCTGTACACATGTGTTAAGCAGGGCTCAGAAGAGAAAGGGACTCTTCAGGAGAATCTAGACTCACAGAAACCCACAAAGACTCCTTTATATTCATGCCAGCAAGCTAGCTACTCAATCATAATATAGCAAAAAGAACAACTGGTGGACAGAATGCAGAACAATATCATACATTCCCCCAGTCCAGAGATCTGGGCCTAAATCCATTGTTTCTTTGCTCACCATGCCATTCCAGTTTGGACTCAGCCATATGCAAATCAGTCTTGATCCTGGACCCAATGGGAGAAGTCCAGCCCGAACTGCCAGGCCAGATCCTCCCTGGACTGGAAACAAGCATCCTAGGACCGGTTTCGTGCTTTCAGCCCTCATCAGCCAGGATAACTTGATTCCAGTGGCATGGAGAGCACAGGACTCATGCCTGAGCATACCTGTCTTACTCGGGGTGACAAATGCAAAAAGAACAATTGATGGACAGAATGCAGAACAATGTTATACATTCACCCCAGTTCAGAGATCTGAGCTTAAATCCTTCGTTTTTGCTCACCATGCCATTCCAGTTTGGACCCAGCCATATGCAAATCAGTCTAGATTCTGCGCCCAATGGGAACAGTCCAGCCCGAACTGCCAGGCCATATGTATTCAAGTGTCCTTTTATTCAGGAAGTGAAAACAAAGCAGTACCCACTGAACTATGCACATAACATATTGCTCTTTGATATGCATGGTACATCTTCTTTGCAGCAGGCATATTACCCCTCTGCACTACCTTGGATGAGTAAAACAGCCACTAGACAAAACATGCTCCCATCTCTCTCCTTCAGGTACATTGATCACCAAAGTTATATTGGCACTTGTATTGTTGACCGAAACCTGCTGAATATACAAAGAAATTTGCAGCGTTTTTAAATCTCCTGCACTTGTACAAAACCCGCCCCCCCAAACTAAACTGGCCCCTACCCTTCAAGTCGCCCTGGGAAACGCCTGCTCCTGCCCTTTCACTGCTCCTGTCCAGTCAGTACTCCTGCTCATGCTCGATCAACACTCCTGCTTCATCAATTCCCCTGCCCTCTCCCTTCTCCTGGCCCGTCACTTCTCCTACCCGTCACTTCTCCTGTCCTGTTCACTGCTCCTGCCCTGTTCACTGCTCCTGCCCCGTTCACCGCTCCTGCCCCTTTCACCTCTCCTGTCCGTTCACTGCTCCTGTCTGTTCACTCCTCCTACCCGGTCACTGCTCCTGCCTAATCACCACTCCTGCCCCGTCACCTCTCCTGCCCCGTCACCTCTCCTGCCCCGTCATGTCACCTGCCCGTCACTTCCCCTGTCCCAGTCACTTCTCCTGTCCCAGTCACTTCTCCTGTCCTGTCACTTCTCCTGTCCCATCACTTCTCCTTCTCCTGTCTCGTCACTTTTCCTGTCCCGTCACTTCTCCTATCCCGTCACTTTTCCTGCACCGTCCCTTCTGCCCCATTCACTGCTCCTGCCCCATTCACTGCTCCTGCCCCGTTCACTGCTCCTGCCCCGTTCACTGCTCCTGCCCGGTTACCACTCCTGCTCATGTCTAATCACTGCTCCTGCTCCATTACTTCTACTGCTTCGTCACTTCTCCTGCCCGTCACCTCCCCTGCCCCGCCACCTCTCCTGCCCCGTCACCTCTCCTGCCCCGTCACTTCTGCGTCACTTCTCCTGTCCAGTAGCTTCTCCTGCCCAGTAGCCTCTCCTGCTCAGTCACCTCTCCTTTCCTGTTGCCTCTCCTGCCCAGTCACTGCTCCTGACCCGTCCCTTTTCCTGCCTCGTCTCATTTCCTACCCCATCACTTTTCCTGTCCCATCACCGCTCCTGCCCGTTCACTGCTCCTGCCCGTTCACTGCTCCTGTCCGGTCAGCACTCCTGCCTGATCACGGCACCTGTCCCATCATGTCACCACTCGTGCCCTAGTACCTCTCCTTTCCTGCCGCTCCTGTCAGCTCTTCTGTCCGGTCACTGCTCCTTCCCAAAGCACCCTGTGTACAACATTAACAAATTACACAAGGTGTCAAGTTCCCCACGTACTCTGTCTGGGGAAAGCTCCTCTGTAATCACTAACTCTGATCTCACTGGCACTGATATGCTAAAGGCAGAGGGCGAGCTCATTGTCATTCGAAAGGAGGTAATCAGCCTCAATCGGAATGACAATGGGCCTGCCCTCTATCTTTGCGAGCTCAGGGGGGGGCGGGGGCTGCTGCAGCCTCTGGAGTTCACAGAGAAGTGTAGGCAGCCCCTGGAATCTAATGAAAAATAGTGATCGTCTTTAAGTCGGACTATTCTTGCCGTTCCGGGATGTTTTTTTGAAAGTAAGAAGTAGGGGAATGGACTGAAATAATTTTTTGAAGTAGGGGCACGCCGTGCCCTTCCGTTCCCGCCCACTTCTACCACTGCTGCCACCCATTATAAAGCAAGGATCAGAGTTTACAACTCCCTTGTGTGGGGGCGGTTGGGGTGGGGGTGACTTAGTAGCATGTTAGGGTACATGCTCGTGGTGGGGCGTTTCCACGGGTTCTGCATGGGCTGTACATTTCCGGTTACACTTTGAAAATATCCGGCTGCACTACTACCAATTTCACCTCTCAACCTCTAAACCCCCTCTCTCTCACACATGAACACACACACATTTTCTCAAAGACATTTTGCACTTTTTCTCAAGTTGTCTATCACACACATTCTCTCGCATACGTTCTCTCAAACACACGCACCCAAGTTCTCTCACCACATATTTCTCTCACACATTTCTCACACATGCTTTCAGATGGGTTCCCTTCTCTCACAGACTCTGTTTAACACTCTCTCTCGGACTCGCCTCCCTCTTGGTCACTCTCAGTCTGCCCTGTCTGTGCGTTGCATCCCTTGTGACCTTGGACATATTGAACAGGTGCAGCACAGGGGCTGCTTCAATTAACATCATAATTCATATTACAGTTGCACTTAGGACATATTAGGATTGTTATGACAGGATAAACTTTAGCTGGTGGGAAAAGTGCAGAATATCAATCAGGGTATAGAAAATGTACTTCTGTCTAACACAGTAGTTGACACAAGGCAGCTAGTATGATATAACAAGCATTTGCAAAGCAATAGGTCTCGCATTTGCAAGAGTTTGAACTATTGCTGTTGTAAATGACAATTTCTCTTATTTATGAGTTGGTTTTGAACACATAAAAACCATGTATTGTCATTTTCAATGCCAGGAGCCTAATCTCACGCGAATGCGAGACCTATTGCATTGCAAATGCTTGTTTTACTTGCAGTTTATAACTTAAAATCCTAACTTCGAACCGTGAGCTAGTAATTGTAATCTAAGAGCTGCATGCAAACGCCAAGGTGTTGATGAGAGTATTATGAATTTTTACCATCTTTCATTATCCTAATGTTGGAAAATGGTTCATTTGGATAGAGATCAGTTCTGATTATTTAAGAGAGCCCACAGCCAGGTTGTTACATTTTAAATTCTGAGTTTGTGCTTCTCCAGACCAAGCACCCTTAAACTATGATTGATTGTCTCTGTTAATTGTGTGCGAGGTAAAGTGCTCTGAAACCCTACACTGGTATGAGAGGTGCTGTAAACCTAATGGACTGCATCTGAGAGAGAGTGGTTACAGAGGCTTGAGGGGCCCCGTTGAAGGGTGGTAGTGAGGGAGTCCAAGGCAGAGGGGGTCAAACAATAATTGCACTGGGCGCCCCCAGCGCTAAAGCCGGCCCTGGCTTCACACTGTGGAGCTTCTGGGTGCAGACGTGTATCTCATGAATATGTGTTGGTTCTGTTGGAATGTTACGGGAGGAGGTGCTTGAAGGACGTGCGTGCTCCCTGCTTGCCCCTGTCTGTATAACATAAACTCAACTTTAAGGAGTCATTCTTGTGGACTCCTCACTACACACACATCTTAATGCAAAGCCTTTTGCTGTTACATGCCATGTAAAGTTGCAGAAATTCCACTTTCCCATATACTTTGCAGAGTTGCATTGAGATTTGCGCAGAATGATGCGCACACTCGCATCTTGGCGCAATGCGGCACCAGATGACAAAGAAACCCGGACCCAGATTGTTGGGTGTTCATTGCACTAATGAATGTGTAATTAGGCCCTTTTGTATGAAACGCAATAAACATGAATAAGGGTAGCCAAATCAGTAGTTCAAATGATGTTTTAGTGCTAGTCACAGTTTAAAATCATGCTTAAACATGTCCTGCCTTTCAATGTCACTTCCGGTCTTCCAGAATGTTATACATGTCCTGAGCTCCAGAACCCTGGGTTGCATCCTTGCATCGGCAGCATTAAGTGACTCGTTTGGAGAGGGCACCTTTCATTGGGGTGGTTAAATATGATATCATGCACAGGCAGGGCGCTGCTATTCTTAAACAAGGCGTGAGACCCATTTTGGATTTGTTCGTGTTCGATTCGCGTCTCTTACTCTTACAGTCTGGTCTGAGCTGCACATGGGGGGACCCAGGGAGAGCCAGGCGCGAGCTGGTCTTTCCCTGGGTACGTTCGCGCGAGCAATCGGGAAGCAGGTGGGGTTAATTAGGGGAGTAGATAAGGGGAAGTCACGCTGGCGGTTGGGAACTGCGTAGCGGGAGGCAAGGGAAGGGAGGTTCGTTTTGCCCTGCTAGCTTACTTGTAATCTGTCCGGGGGCCATGGAGGAGGCGGCGGAGGTCAGGCGGGCTGTCCAGACGCTTTGCGCCGCTGGGCGCGAGGCCTCCTGCGGCCTGGAGTGCCGGCGGAGGCGTGGGTAGGTTTGGCCCGCCCCCCTCGCAAGGCTGCTGAGGGCGTGTCGCGGGCAGTGACTGCTTGTTTGTCACCTGACCCGGACGACGATGACGACGGAGAGGCTGCCATGCCGGCGGCTTTGCAGATGCCGGCCCAGGTTCCCGCAGACTCGGGGCCCCCGCCGGTTTACCCGGGCGCACACCAGCAGGTATGACTTTTGCCTTTGGGAGGTGCTGTATTGCGTGGGGCGCTGGGGGGGAGGCAGGGGCGCTCTGTGGGCCGGCAGGCCTCGCGTTTGGTTGGGCCCCCTCCTGGCAAGACCAGGAAGTCTTCTGTTGTTTCTGGGGCTAAGCGAGGGCGGAGCCTCGACCCTAAGTGCCTCACCCGGGCCCATGTTCCTGCTCCTGTTACCGGGGGCCCCTCCCCTTCGGTGCCTGGTTTGGCAGACGGGGCTTCGCCCTATTTGTGGGTGAATGGACAGTGCTACCTGCTGTCTCCTGCCACCCCTGTGCTGGGTCAAGCTCTCCAACATTTACCCAGTGATCTGGCCCAGGGCTGCCCAGACTTGGCCCCCCCCCCCCACCTGCTGCGCTGCCCGTTTTTTCCCTCTCAGGGCCCCCCCCCCGGCCACTGACTTTGTCAACTATGGTCATGTGCCCCCCTCATCACCCCCCCTGGCCCCCAGTTCCATGGTTTCTGGTTCTGTTGCCCCCCTTCTTGCTTCCCATCAGCCTCAGGCCTATGGTGGGTTGGGTCTGGACCTCGGGGGCGCCCTCTGTTCCCAGCCAGGTGCTGTTCCCGGCTCCTCGGGTGATGCCTGCTGCTTCCCAGGCTGGTTTGGCGACCGGGTTGGGTGGTGTCTCTGGGTTGGCACCGGTTGCTGGGTCCTCGAGGGGTGTTTCCCTTGCCTCAGTGGGGGGGGGGTAGTTTTGCTGATTCTTCACAGTCTGGCTTGAGCGGCCGCAGTTTTCGAGTTGTTCCTCCAGCTGAGCAGCTGTTGACTGGTTCTTCGGGCTTGGGAGCTGTCCCTACGGCTGTTTCCAGTGGTGGGATCACGGGAGAGTTATCTGGAGCGGATCTCTCTTCTGGAGTTTGGCGCGCGCGCGGAGCTTTCATGACGTTGACTGGCAGTTTTATGATGGGGGAATTGGTGATGGGGGGCTGCCAAGTGGCAGTACGCAATTTTCAATTTCTGGAGATGCTTTATATTTGGATATACAAGACGATGATTTGGAAGAAGGGGAATTGAGGGATAAGGATGTTGGGCTTTTGGCAGCACGGGCCCAGAGGGGTGGGATGGAGCAACCCCCTGTTTCTCGTCTCTTGCAGGGGTCATGTGCGGCCACGCAGCGGTACATGAGGCAGCGAGGAATAGACCATCTCAAGGGGATCGTGTTGATTTTCAGCAGCAGTCGGCACAGTTGCCAAGAGGTAAGGATGGATGGTGGGCCGTGTGGAAACCAAGGGAGAGTCTCCCTGTTAAGCGTACCAGATCAATCGGTACGGGTGATGGGGTTGTTGGTGAGCGAGTCGCTCTGGCACCGAGGCTTGAGCGGCCGGTGATTTTGAATGTTTCTAATGTGCAACCTACAGGGGAAGTTTCTACAGTGGGGGATGGGGTGGCTGCTACAAACACTGTTACGGAGGATAGTATCCTGCCTAAAAGATTGCCTTATTCTGGGGTGGGGATGCCTTTGGGGTCCCATTTGTCTGAGAAAACAAAAACTCGCATCTGGAATGGTGAATTTGTGGATGTGTTTCGGCTTCTCCATAGAGATGTCCAAGCTAAGGAAGGGTCGAAGGAGGAGGAATTGGAATTGGCTCAGAGGCCTCGAGTCCCAAAGTCTATTGAGAACTGGACTTCGGCCTTTTTAATTTATGCCAGCGTTTATTGCCAGCATCATCCGGGTAAGGCGGTAGACATGTTTAAATATGCTGATGTCATATGTAAAGCTCATAGTTATTTTGGAGGCTTTGCCTGGTTGTCGTACGACGAGGAGTTCCGGGCCCGTATGAGTTTTTTTCCAGAACGTTCATGGGGTGAGGTTGATGCGGAATTGTGGCTACAGTGGATGGCATCTGCTCACCCGCCCACTACGACCCACACGGCTAGCGGACAACCGGTGCATTATCGGCCCTTTCCATTTCGCCCCACTCTTGCTGGGGCGGGGGTTTGGGGCAGAGGACAGTCATCCTCCACTGGCGCGTGCTGGCATTTTAACAGGGGTTCGTGTAACCGACCAGCCTGCAGATATAAGCATGAGTGTGCGCAGTGCGGGGGCCGACATGCTCTCACCCAGTGTTTTCCCGGACAGCGTGTTGGAGAGCAGGGGAGGGGTTCAGGGGGTAGGGGACAACCTCCACACTTTGTACATAAGGGCTCCTACTCCTATTAAGCAAGATGTTCTGGATTTGTGGTTGGTGGACTATCCTGATTTTGAGGCTGCTAAGACTTTGTCCTGGGGTTTCAGAGTTGGGTTCCGGATTGGATATCAGGGTCCCCGGGTGGGTCGGTGGTCTGACAATCTGAAGTCTGCGAAGGAGTGCCCTCAGGTTGTGCAGAAGAAGCTGAATGCTGAGCTTGCAGCGGGCCGGATTGCTGGTCCTTTTCTGAGTTGTCCTCTCCCCGATTTAATCGTCTCCCCGCTGGGTGTGGTGCCAAAAAAGGCGGTGGGGGAGTTTCGCCTTATCCATCATCTGTCTTGGCCTGAGGGTGCATCCATCAACGATTTCATTGACCCAGCTGACTCAACTGTGACATATGCTTCCGTGGATGACGCCTTGCGGCTCGTTCGCACGGCAGGTGTTGGGGCTTTGCTGGCAAAGAGTGACATTCAGTCGGCTTTCCGGCTCCTGCTCATTCATCCTTTGGATTTTGGTCTCTTGGGCATGCATTTTGGTGGCTGTTTTTATGTCGATAAAGTATTACCCATGGGCTGCTCGGTGTCATGTTCCTTCTTTGAGACTTTCAGTACATTTCTGCAGTGGCGCTTCACTTTTGTCAGCGGCCACATCTTGGTCTGCCATTACCTTGATGACTTTCTTTTCATTGGTGAGGGTCAGTCTGGGCAGTGTCAGTCGGCTTTGGCAATCTTTCAGGCTATGACCAAGGATGTGGGCGTTCCTTTGGCGTCGGATAAGACCGAAGGTCCTTGTACATCCCTGATTTTTCTAGGGATTGAAATTGATACCATGACTATGATGGCGCGATTGCCTGCTGCTAAAGTGCGGGAGATGTCTGATTTCATCCCATTGGTGTTGGGGGAGCGCAAAGTAGACCTGCGGAAAGTCCAGAAGCTTTTGGGGTACCTCAATTTTGCTTGTCGGGTTGTTCGGGCGGGTAGGACTTTTTGTAGACGTCTGGGCCTCTCGATGTCCAGCGCCAGCCTTCCTCATCATCGGGTGCGCATTACAACTGCTGTCTGTGCCGATTTGAATGTCTGGTTGCGTTTCCTGCAAGACTTCAATGGCGTGTCCTTGTTTTTGGCGGATGAGGACATTGTGTGGCAGGTGCAGCTTTTCACGGATGCATCAGGAGCTCACGGCTTCGGCATCTTTTGGGAAGGTCGTTGGTGCGCGGCTGGCTGGCCAGTGCACTGGAAGAAACAGGGTCGCAGCATTGCGTTTTTGGAACTCTTCCCGTTGTTGGTTGCCCTGTGTATCTGGGGGGAGGAATTTCAGAATCGCTCCGTATTGTTCCACGTGGACAATATGGCAGTAGTCGACCTTGTTAATAAACAAAGGGCCCGTGATTTGCGTGTATTGAGGCTCCTGCGCGCCTTCATGTTGCAGTGTTTACAACTGAATATTGTCTTTAAAGCTAGGCATGTTCCCGGAGCCACTAATTGTATCGCTGATTCTTTATCTCGCTTTCAATGGTCCGAATTCCGCAAATTGGCTCCCGGGGCGGACCTAGAACCAACGGCGATCCCACAGTACGTATGGGCATTGGGGGATTGAGGGTCCAACATTTGGTCGAGAATTCAGTGGCTGCCTCTACACGGCGGAGTCATTTGAAGGCCTGGCATGAGTTTTTTGCAGTTTGGTGAGGAGATGGCGGGTCCGGACAGGGCTGGGTTATCTGATGAACAATTCTTATTGCAGTTTGTTTTGCATTTAGCGGACAAAGGCCTCTCTCACATGACCATTTCGGGCAAATAGGCTGGGGTGTCTTTTTATGGTCAGCTTTGGTGGGGGAGGGATCCTGTTGGGGGGGTGTTGGTTCGCAAAGTCCTAAAAGGTTTGGGTAGGCTTCGGGCCGGTGGTCAGAAGCTACGGCAGCCGGTGACCTTTGATTTGCTTCAGCTGCTTTTGTCGCAATTGGAAGTGTGCTGCTATGACGCGTTTGAGTGCCACAAGTTTCGTTTGTGCTTTGTGTGGTTATACTTTGGGGCATTTCGGGCCTCTGAACTGCTGGGTTTGAGGGGTAGAGTGGGTATGACCAGCAGTGAGGTGGTGGTGGAGCATGACAGGGTGCGTCTGTGGCTGAGGATGTCCAAAACTGATCAGATGGGGAGGGGTAAGTGGGTGTTTCTGGGTAGGAGAGGTGTGTGTGTGCATGCTGCCCTGTTGGGGAATGGGAGGTTTTTGTGTCCTCTCCTCATTTTACCCCGGAGGCAATTTTTTGTCATGCTGATGGCAGCCCCATCATTGTTTCTCAATTGTTAGCTGTCCTCCGCAAGGTTTTGTTGGGCCTGGGGAGGGATCCTTCTCAGTTCGGCACCCATTCATTCAGGATTGGGGCGGCGACAGAGGCCGCTAGGTTGGGGTGGGATTTGTCTCAAATTCATCGTATTGGGCGTTGGCGCTCTAGATGTTGTGAGAAGTATGTGAGAAAGTAGTCCGCCTTTGCTTTGCCTAACATTTCTTTTTCTCCTAGGTCCTTGGCCCTCAGTCGCTGGATCCAAAAGGAGGGTGTGGATCCTGGGGCACTCTTTTGTTAAAAGGGCTGCTGTAGCCGCTGCACGTCAGCTCTGTGGGAGATCTCTTGGTTTAAGCAGTCTGACACATGAAGTCTCCTGGCATGGCACGGGGGCATGCGCTGGGGCGGTCTTTTTCCCGCCTTGGCTTCTCTGGTTTCGAAGGGTTGGGGGGGCCCTCCAGATCTACTGGTGCTGCATCTTGGGGAAAACGACTTAGTTTCTCTATCTGGTTTGACTTTGCTAAAGTTAATGAAACAAGATCTCAAAGTCATCAAGACCACATGGGTGAGCACCATGGTGATATGGACTGAGTTCGTGCTTCCATTGCAATGGCGTGGGGCGAGGAGCTATTCCGCCATGGAGAAGGCAAGACGCAAAGTGAATAGAACAATGCGACTTTTTTGTAACCATTTATGTATATACAGTTTGGCTCATTATCATTTGAAAGTTTCAGAAACGCATTTATTCTGTGAGGACGGTGTCCATCTGTCTACATTAGGCACTTCTTTTTACCTTCTGGAGATCAGGGATTTGATTGCCAAAGTTCTTCAGGTGCAGTTGTGGTGTGCTCCTTCCCTTCCTTTTTTGGGTGGGGCAGGAAAATGCTAAAGGTTTTCCTGGGTGGCGGTTTTTGCTACTGGGGTGGGCAGCCTGGAGCGGGTTGGCCATCCTGAAGGGTAGCTCGTTTGGTAATCCTAGGGGTATTAGTCAAGAGTTAGTTTCGGGTTCTGTTAGGTAGGGATGTTTAGGCATACTGTGTAGATTGGAATTTTATGAAATAAATAAAGAATGAATGTGGTCAAGAAATGTATTATGCACCTGTCTTAAATTAAAGTGGCCTTTCTTGCTCCTTAAAGAAGTGTGGACAGTGATTTCTTGGGCGAGGGGGTACCCAGGGAGAGCCAGGCGCGAGCTGGTCTTTCCCTGGGTGCGTTCGCGCGAGCAATCAGGAAGCAGGTGGGGTTAATTAGGGGAGTAGATAAGGGTAAGTCAGGCTGGCGGTTGGGAACTGCGTAGCAGGAGGCAAGGGAAGGGAGGTTCGTTTTGCCCCACCCACCCTCCCTTTATTCCTTTAGTTAGGTTTTTTATTTTGCGGTGCTCTAGGCACTGCTCGGGTCTTCGGGCTTTGCCACTGTTAGGACAGGTGTCTTTGTTCTTTTAGGAGGCGGTTTTTGCTAGTGGGGTGGGCAGCCTGGAGCGGGTTGGCCATCCTGAAGGGTAGCTCGTTGGGTAATCCTAGGGGTATTAGTCAAGAGTTAGTTTCGGGTTCTGTTAGGTAGGGATGTTTAGGCATACTGTGTAGATTGGAATTTTAGGAAATAAATAAATAATGAATGTGGTCAAGAAATGTATTATGCACCTGTCTTAAAATAAAGTGGCCTTTCTTGCTCCTTGAAGAAGTATGGACAGTGATTTCTTGCGCGAGACAGGCCTAAACAGGGCCGGCGCTAGGCATGGGCAGTGTGGGCAGCGGCCCAGGGCCTCGCCTAAACATGATAAAACAACATAATTGCTATCAAACATTTGCCGAGATATCTCACTGTCTTCTAGCTCGTTGCAGTTGATTGATGGCTCTGTTTCTGTGGAAAAATGTTTTCCTTCCAGAACGCCCCCTTACTTTGATTGCAGGTTCCAGGTAAAGGTGAGTAATCTGACAGAAAGTGAGCAGAAAGGATGGGTCTTAATGTACTACATGCTCCAATGAGATAAAGTACCCTTTTAAACTAGTGTATCATTGTCCTGACAAGATGGTTGAAATGTGATGGAGCTAAAGAGGCCTTTTCCTGGGTGTTGCTTGTCTTCTTCTGTGTTTAAGAATAATGTCACAGATAAAATACTCACTGCCACTGCAAACATGATGTGTTCATTATCAAATACTAACAATAATTCTGGTAACATTATCCCCCAAATCTGACTATCCTTCATGAAGAGGTGGCAGAAGGGCGAGAGCTTCGGCACTGAGGAAGTAGGGTCCAGATGTGCTGTTCCTAATAGCAGTGAGTAGGAATGTGATCTACCTCATGATTTAAGTAGGTCGCAAACTGCAACTCACAATGATTAGAGGCCATCACAGGGATGGTGGCCTGTTGTGGACAGGAGAGCACCATCCCTGCGATTGTCTTTTTAATACAGCAATATATTATTAATGCAGCCTGTATTCTTTAAAGGAGACAGAACTGTGTTTAAAAAGAGCAGTTCTCTGTTCTTTTATTTACTTGCGATATGGCCGTGATCCCCTGGACTACTGCCTACTCTTTACCAAACTTCTTTTTACCATTTCTGACTCTGAAAATGCGCTTAGTGCATAAAAAAGGTGCTTAAAAAAGCAGCATGTGCATGTGTTGTAATCTTACTAATTCTCATGTAAAGTGCTATGATGCCCTTGGGCCAAGTTTGCGCTTTATACAACTGCACAAAAAATAACAATAATGAAGTTCACGTCCTCACCCCCATGGTTAACACACACTCTTCCAGCCCTACATCCACAGCTGCCTGTGTAATGTACAGTGCGTAGATATGTAGCCTATTAACGCATACTTTAATTCATCCTTTGTTGAGTGACTCAAAGACTTAAGATCCTTGAAAGTCTAGCTTTGTATTGACCCACCTGCCCAAAAAGTCCCTGTGTTTAGAGTTTCTTTACTGAATGTTACGGCTGGATCAAGATAGGACATCAAGAAAAACAATGATTTATGGCCATTTGGGTGCGCCCAGCAAATCTGGAAATGTGCAAAATGGGCTGTATTCACACAACTTCTGTTGTGTAGATACGCATGAGCTCTGGTGCTAAAGATATCCCGTGGGCATACCTAGGGAGCAGATTCCATGCACTTATCACTGCTGTCTTAATGACCTCAAAATGCTGCTAACCAACCTTCTGATTGGGCTGGGCTAGACTATTCACAAAAATAGCAAAACGCATTCATTTATTAGAATGATCAAATAGTATGCAAGTAATCACCTCAGTAAATTTGCATTCTACATATTCCAGGGCACCCTTCATCATGGACAGATGTTGTGAATCTGCGCCAGTTGAACATGTTGTTACACCCAGGTAGGCCCACTTCAGGAAAGGCTCATGACTATCTTAAGTGTAGAGGAGTAAGGGGGTGTAGTGGTGAACTTCTGCGGACTCCCTGAAGCCACCTTGCCGCACTGCCCTACGTCAAAGTGAAGGGGCAGGATGCATTACATTTATGCAATATAAAGCATTCCTGTCCTTTCCCCCAGTGCTGGTCTCTTTTCAGCAGCCTACCGCCAAAGCAGAAAGGACCACATTCCTGTACAACAACAATCCTAGCAGGCTTTATCCTCTTTGTATGTGTACTTGCAGAATGCAGCACACATGAAAAGACGAAAAAAGTAGGGGTGGGCGGAATTTGCGTAGTCGTGCCATGCAAAGCTCCAGGAAACAGTGAAAAATCTCCGCGAGCACACAGAAATTTCACGAACACGCAAAATTGCTTGTTCGCAATGTTTTTTCCTGTTTGCGAATGTTGTTTGCGTGCTCAGGGGAAATATCTTGCAAACACACATTTTGAGAACGGGAACAAGCAAAGAATTCCGCAAAGCCACAGAACGCAGAATTTTGGGCAATTTCACATTCTACGTGGAACGTAAAATTACCCAAATTCTGCAAATTCACCTGGCGGAACAGAATTTACCGCCCAGGCCAGGAAAAAGGTAGAAAAAAATGATTTTATTTCTCCTTGTTTTGCCTCCACTAGGGAGGCATAAGCAGTTGGCACATACTTACACACTGCTCACCCTGCACACTTACACACTGCTGGCCCTGGACACCCACATACTGCTCACCCTGCATACTCACACACCCTGCACACTCACACAATGCTGGCCCTGGACACCCACATACTGATCATCCTGCATAGTCACATGCTGATCACCCTGCATAGTCACATACTGATCACCCTGCATACTCAAACACTGCTCACCCTACATACTCACACTCTGCTCACCTGACCTGACCTGGTCTATGCTTGTCGCTCCACCCGCCGCGCGGCCCACCTGCATGTGCCCAGTCCCCGTTTGACGCCGCCACTGCCGCCACTGCCGCCACTGCCAGTAACTGTTTCTGCCTTATTTGTATTGTGCCAGCATTCTGTATTTTCTCCCGCTGTTGTGCCTGGATCGTCACTGTTGTGCCCCTGACTGTTTGTCTGCTATTGCCGTTTTTTTACCGCTGTTGTGCCCCTGTTTGTCACTGTTGTGCCCCTGATTGTATTTTCTGCTCTCACCGTTCTCCCGCTGCTCCACCCCGCTCCCCGCTCCCTGCCGCTGCTCCCCCGCGGCCCCATCCCCATTTCCTTCAGCCTCACACTTCGCATCGCTCCCCTCCCGACTCGCCACCCCGCTCCCGCCTCCCAGCTGCTCCTCCCTCGCTCCACCCCCCACTCTCCATTTATGGCAGAGTCTGCACGTACGCTCAGCGGGTGCGCCAATGGTGAGCCGAAGGCGTGCCAAAGGCAAGCCGCCTGCGCCCGTCCGCGCCAGGCCCGCGCCCAGCACCAGGACCCCTGGCCCCCACAGACACCAGCCCACCCGCCGGACCTACGACGCAGCCACCCTCAACGCACTCAACACCGGCCGGATCCCAGGCTGCCACCGAGCCACCCCAGGACGCACCCACGGACCCTTCACCTGCCAATCCTGGAAGTTCTCCTGCATCCGGACCTGCACCGCACCCGCCAAGCCGAGCACCAGCAGCAACCACCTGAAATGCATCCTGCTCAACACCCGCTCCGTCCACAGACACGCCGTCAAACTCTGGAACCTCCTCGACTCCACATCTCCAGACGTCGCCTTCCTCACGGAAAACTGGATGAACGCCTCCTCAACGCCCGACATCGCCATCGCCATCCAAGACGGATGCAAGATCACCCGGAGGGCCCGCGTCAACCAGACAGGAGGAGGCATCGCCATCGTCCACAGGAACACTATCCGCATCACGACCAACACCGACGACACCCTCACAACCGCCGAACACCTGCACTTCCAGATACACACCGAACCCAAGACCACCCTCAGAGGCACCCTCATCTACAGACCGCCGGGACCACGTACACAATTCAGCGAAGACATCGCCGACTTCATCAGCCCGGACGCCCTCTCCTCCGCTGACTACATCCTCCTAGGGGACCTCAACTTCCACCTGGAGAACAACAAACGACAGCAACACCACCACCCTGCTGGACAACCTCACCAACCTCGGACTCAAGCAACTGGTGACCACCCCCACCCACTACGCCGGCAACACGCTTGACCCCATCTTCTCCTCCAGCAAGGACATCTCCTTTAGCCACGCCACCGGATTCCACTGGACAGACCACAGCTGCGTCCACTTCAGCTTCAGAAGGACCATGCTCCACCACCACCCGCAACAGGTTCCCCACAGAAGCTGGAACAAGATCACCATCGACCAGCTCGCCACATCCCTCAGCCAGAACCCTCCCGCCAGCTGAGCAAACCCCAACCAAGCCGCCAACAACCTCACAAGGTGGATCAGCAACTGCGCAGATGACCTCGCTCCACTGAAGACCCCCCCCCATCAGACCCGGCAACAAGAAAGCATCCTGGTTCACTGACGAACTCAAGAGCTCTAAGATTAACTGACGAGCCCTCGAGAAAGCCTGGCGCAGAGACCCGACAACAGACAAGATGACCACCCTCAAACACGCCACCCGAAAACACCACCAGTTGATCCATGCCACCAAGAAAACCGCGTTCAAGGAACGACTAGACAACAATGCCCACAACAGCAAGGAACTCTTCAACATTGTCAAAGAGCTCTCGAACCCTAGTACCGGAAACAACGACATCACCCCATCGCAAGACCTCTGCAACTCGCTCGCCTCGTTCTTCCACAGCAAGATCGCAGATATACACAACAATTTCAGCACACAGCCGACGCACCCTACGACCGCACCAACGCCCCCCACCACCACTCTCCGCGCCTGGACCCCGATCAACACCGAAGACACCATCGCACGATGAACTCCATCCACTCCGGATCACCAACCGACCCCTGCCCTCACCACGTCTTCAACAAGGCCGACTCCATCATCGCACCCCATCTCCCGGACATCATCAACGCCTCCTTCGACACGCCACCTTCCCAGAGAGCTGGAAGCACGCCAAACTCAGTGCCCTACTGAAGAAACCATCAGAGGACCCCACTGACCTCAAAAACTACCGCCCCATCTTGCTCCTTCCTTTTCCTGTCAAAGTCATCAAGAAGACCGTCAACAGACAGATGGCCGCCTTCCTCGAGACGAATGGATCCCTCGACCACTCGCAGTCCGGTTTCAGAGCCAATCACAGCACCGAGACCGCCCTCATCGCAGCCACCGACGACATCCGAGCCCTGCTCAACAACGGGGAAACAGCGGCACTCATCCTCCTAGACCTCTCTGCAGCATTTGACACGGTCTACCCCCGCACCCTAGTGCAGCGCCTCAGCAACATTGGAATCCAGGAGAAGGCACTGGAGTGGATCATCTCCTTCCTCGCCGGAAGAACCCAGAGAGTCTGCCTCCCCCCGTTCAGATCAGAGGCCACCGAAGTCATCTGCGGCGTACCACAAGGATCATCGCTTAGCCCCACACTGTTCAACATCTACATGAGCCCCTTCGCGGCCCTCGCACGCCAACACAACCTCAACATCATCTCCTACGCCGACGACACCCAGCTGATCCTCTCCCTCACCAACGACCCACAACCGCCAGAACCAACGTACACAAAGGGATGAACGATGTAGCCGAGTGGATGATGAACAGCCACCTAAAACTGAACTCGGATAAGACGGAAGTCCTCACCCTGGGATCATCACCCTTCTCTGGTGGCCCCCTGCCCTGGGTAGCACACCCAAACCAACGGACCACGCCCGCAACCTGGGCTTCATCCTGGACTCCTCCCTCTCGATGACCAGACAAGTCAACGCCGTCTCCTCGTCATGCTTCAACATCCTACGGATGCTACGGAAGATCTTCCGGTAGATCCCCACAGAAACCAGGAAGACGGTCACCCAGGCGCTCGTCACCAGCAGACTGGACTACGGTAACTCCCTCTACGCAGGAACCACAGCCAAACTACAGAAAAGACTCCAGCGCATTCAGAACGCCTCAGCACGACTCATCCTGGACATCCCCCGACACAGCCACATCTCCGGACACCTGAGAGACCTGCACTGGCTCCCCATCAGCAAGATAATCATATTCTGACTCCTCACCCACGCACACAAAGCTCTCCACAACCAAGGCCCCAGATACCTCAATGACCGCTTGACCTTCTATACTGCCACCCGCCAGCTACGATCGACCAGCCACGCCCTCGCCGCCGTCCCCCACATCAGAAAAGCCACAACGGGAGGAAGATCCTTCTCCTACCTAGCGGCCAAGACGTGGAACTCCCTCCCCATCCACCTCCGCCTGAACCAAGACCACCTCTCCTTCAGGAAGCAACTCAAGACCTGGCTGTTCGAGCAGTAGCGGACCCCCCCCTCGCCCCCCCACCCCCTTGAGACCCTCCGGGTAAGTAGCGCGCTATACAAATGCTTTGATTGATTGATTGAATACTCACACACTTCTCACTCTGCACACTCACACACTGCTGGCCCTGGACACCCACATACTGATCCCCCTGCATACTCACATATTGAAAACCCTGCATACTCACACACTGCTCACCCTGCATACTCACACACTGCTCACCCTGCACTCACACACTGCTCACCCTGCGTACTCACACACTGCTCACCCTGCACACCTACATACTGATCACCATGCATACTCACACACCCTGCACACTCACACACTGCTGGCCCTGGACACCCACATACTGATCGCCCTGCATACTCACATACTGATCACTCTGCATACTCAAACAAAGCTCACCCTAAATACTCACACACTGCGCACCCTGCACACTCACACACTGCTGGCCCTAAACACCCACACACTGCTCACCCTGCATACTCACACACTGCTCACCCTGCACACTCACACACTACTCGCCCTGCAAACTCACACACTGCTCACCCTGCATACTCACACACTGCTCACCCTGCACACTCACACACTGCTCGCCCTGCATACTCACACACTGCTCACCCTGCATACTCACACACTGCTCACCCTGCACACTCACACAATTCTGCTGGCCCTGGACACCCACATGCTGATCACCCTGCATACTCACATAATGATCACCCTGCATGCTCACACACTGCTCACCCTGCATACTCACACACTGGTCACCCTGCACACTTGCACACTGCTCACCATGCATACTCACATACTGCTCACCCTGTATACTCACACACTGTTCACCCTGCACACTCACACACTGGTCACCCTACACACACACATTGATCACCTTACCCACTCTCACACTGCTCACCCTGCATTTTGTATTCCCTGTCTACTCCCGACGGGTTCCCTCCCCTGATGTCGGTATGTTAATCTGAAAAAAACTACTTTGGATGCCCCCCTTCCGTTTCCTGTGAATATCCTGTGCCGCGCATGCTGTTTGTTGATGTGGGCTAGTCCTATGTGTGTGGGAAGCCGGAGCTCGCCTATGGAGGGCGCTGAATAGGTGCCAGAGCCGCTCGTCGCTCAGTCCTTCCGGGACCCCTTTAGCCGCCTGGTGCCGGGTTTAAATGGGCCAAGTTAAGAGAAGTGACAGGAGAGGCTGCAAAGCCTGTGAATGTGACTCGTGATGGTCTGATCCGCAAAGCCAAGGGAACTCAACCTCACACATACCCCCCCGCCCCCATTGGCAACACTCCTCCACAGAAATCCTTAACACCTGAGTACCAGGCATGGCAGGAGATCTGGGCAGAAGGGGGAAGCAGCGAGAGAAAGTGAAGGAGGGAGAGAAAGTGAGGGACAGGAAACACAGAAGAGAGAGAAGAGAGCGCAACAGAGTGCGGCGAGAAGACGCCGGGCAGAGAGCATGTGCAAAAGTTCTCAGATGAGCGGGGATGGCTGTAATACAAGGGGGCGGTGTGTACAGGTCAAGACCCGGGGCCGGAGGGCACTGCAGCCCACGTAGCAGGGCAGGGGTAGAGGGAGGGGGCACCGGGTGGCAGAGCCAGACCTGGAGGCAGCGAGAGGTTAATACTCCGGGATCAATAGCAGCCTGTGCTGCAGCGGCAGGATGTCTGCTTTGGAGGTGACGGGTAGCGCCTGCTCTTCCTGCCGGAGGTGGCGAGGCTCAGTCGGGCGTAGACTGGGCGACAGCGGTGCCGGCCAGTGAGCGCGGCTGCCGAGTGTGGGCGCCCCCAGACGACTTCAAGGACCCGGCTGCTGGAGCCCAGGGACGCACGGAGCCGTCCACATGAACACTCCACAGGGACCAGGCGCAGAGGCATGAGCAACACATGGCAAAGGAGTGTAGTACAGGAGCAGATGGAACGGGGTGCAGATGGAGCTGGGAGCCCGAGCGTGGAGAAGGATAAGTAGGGCGAGGAGCCCACTGCTGAATCCCTGGACAGGACACGGGCAGTTAACCAGATGTAGGACACAGCATCACAAAATGGGTCCAATACCCTATTTTTTCCTTGCGCAAAGCTAAATTGAACATGGAGAAGAGGTGCTAACAGGGAGAGCTGCGCCGTGAAATGGATTCACCCCAAAAAAAAGAATCTGGAAAGTGGTGCGCGCGCACCACTTCCAGCATATGTCTTCAATTGCCGCGGCCCTGATGGCCGCGATAATTGAAGATATATGGCCTTTGGTGCGCGTAACAGACACCAATACGCCATGGGCGGAGCTACGCGACCGCCCATGGCCTATTGCGTGTTCTGTTTTAAAAAGACACGCACAGGAGGCCAATGAAAATGGACCTAGGAAATAACACGCACGTTCTAAGTGGAATTTCCAGGTCCATTTTCAAAATGCCGAGAAAAGAACTCGAGCTGCAGGACCCTGCATGTGCAGTGTACGCTAGGCCCGAGACATAAAAATGCCTCATTTTCCCTGGGATGGTGCCATGAATGTGCTTTGAAATTAGAGCTCTGAGAGGAGGACGACGACAGGAGGAGACAGCAGGGTAGGCATGCAGCGACATGGGATGTGGTGGGAGAGATGAATGCTGTGCCCATTTGTCAGGTAGAGAGAAAATAATGAATAAACAGGGATGGCAGTGGCATCACTTAGTCTCCATGCACCTGAATTCTAAAAAACAAACCTTACCTTCGGTAATGTAACTGCCATTTTGTAAAGGGCTCCAATACCTTTGGGTCAGTCGAGTTTGTGCTCTCTAAAAATGCCACAAAAATGAATCTGACCTTGTGTAATGTAACTAGACCTCATTTAAAGTGCTCCAAAATCTTTGGATCACGCGAGTTGCTATTATTTAAACAAGTGTCAGAGAAAATGTAACAGGAGTTGCCCAAGCCGTGCCCTTAACCGAGCTGAACTTTCCTTTTCCTGAGCGTGTCTTGGACTCAACCGGGGTATAATTTGTGTGTAGAACATCAGAATGGGGGCTTGGTGAAGATGGTGAAGTACCCTTCATTTTTCTTGCTGGAGGTATAGAAGCCAATGAATGTAAAAGACGAGGTTCTTGCTCAGCGGAAAGGTCAACCTCATGTTTAGCTCCTATTTCACTAAGATCCAAGGATGGCTGCGGCTGTTGTCCACTTTCCAGAAATGAATGGGTACTACTTTGGGAAAGAGTCAAATTCAACTCAATGTCACTGCTCGTTTGTGTTAACATGATTACAGTGGTTGCTTCGCTGAGAGACATGGGCATGGGCTTAGGTTGGGGTAGTGCCATTTATTAAGGAGTTCTGCTCCTAGCTTGCTCCCTGGAGGCCGGTTTGGCAGGCACACGTTTGCCAAAAAAGGTTCTGGCTGGCATGCCAGTGGCAGAAAGTGCTTCCTCTCGTGCCCACTGACCATTTACTTGGCATTACCCTTCTTTGGGGCCATCTTGAAGCTGTCAGTTGGCAGTGGCACTTAGCTGCACAAGTGGAAGAGACTGAAAGACTCATGTGACTGCACTGCAGCTGTTGTCTCTTGTGCAGCTAAAAGCAAACAAGCAGACGTGGCAGGATTTATTGACAGATTATATTTTGCAACTAAGAGCAAACAAGCAAGAAAAACGCATTGTTGCATTTTAAATTCCAGACAACATAATTAATTTGGTAATTTAAGTTATCATTGTTATCCTAAATATTTAACAAAAGTACATTCCAAAGTCAAACCACACCAACAGAACCTAATATTTAATTTCCAATCAGGAGAACATCATTCAGATGTAACTGATTTCTTTGTGTGCGGTGCATGCATCTGAAGGAAACACCTATGGCAGTCAGGGAGGTGTAGGGGAAAATGGAATAATCCTTAAGAAATGAATGCTGGTGTGTGTTCTGCACCTATGGCAGGCACGGTGTCCAGGAGAAAATCGAATAATCCTTAAAAAATTTATGTTACTGTGTGCCTATGACATATAGGTGGTCAATGGATCGTAAAAAATGTTTTAAAAATAACTTTTTTTAAATTAGTAAATTAAAAGTAAAAAGTACAAAAATTGAAAGAACAAAGTAAGTAAAAAATTAAAATAAACAAAATAAAATAAAATAACAATAATGAAATACTGTTGTTCTTTGGGAGAATGAGAAACCCATTGTAAGCCAAGGGGGTGCAGGAGAAAACTGTTAAACAAATGTAATATAAAACTGTTAATAAATATATAAATATTACACAATGATCCTCAAGCAAAATATTAAACTGACATCAAGGAAAAGTACAAAAATTTACAAAAACAAAAAAAGACAGAACCCTCTCCTATCAACCTCTCTTTGCAAACTGGGTCCAAATTGAGGAAGAATGTTGGGCCAAAAACAATGGGCTGGGATGCAAGCCTGAGCAATTGTCAGTGGTAAAGATTAATTGTAGTATTTTATCCATCACTTTTGTGTTGTTGCATTACACTATAAGAAGGCGTAACTCTATAGAAGAATAAGTAAAGAAGTACATAAGTCTTCTGGACACCAGAAAGCCTCTCAAAACCAACTGGAATTGGAATAATGATGGGAATGAGTGAGTTGTTTGGCAATTGAATGGCATGTGTGCCGCATCCCTGGAGGTGTTTACACGGGGGTAACCATGCCACATTTTTGACAGACTTCAAAGTCCAGGAGCCTCCACTTCACACCACCTGAGATGCAGAAGTTCCTCCTGGCAGCCCCTATTTTTACACCTCGTGGCACCCGCTCCGCAGGCGCCGCATCGCTGGAGGTATTTGAACGGGGGTAACCTTGCCGCATTTTCGATGGACTTCAAAGTCCAGGAGCCTCCACTTCACGCCACCTGAGGCGCATCAGATCCTCCTGCCAGGCTCTATTTTACACCTCGCAGCACCCGCTCCGCGGGCGCCGCATTGCTGGAGGAACACTGCGCGGGCGCGTTCGAGACAGGGAGAGGTTGGGCTGAATCCCCCCCCCCCCCCCCCTAAGGCTCTCGATACCAACGGTTGACCTGCCTTTCCAGTAAGTGGATTTAAAGACGAATATCTGAGTCAACTTTAATTTTCCTTTTCTTATATTATTGCTAATTAAATTGAACCAAAATGGCAGCACGTGAGGGGAGAGGGAGGAAAGCAGCTGGAATCTGGTATGTTGCGGGAACCCTTGACCAATTCATAATGAGGGCTACATCTGTGCTTGCCCATGAGATTGCTAATACGGAGCTACGTCTCTCTATGGACCCTGTGTTCTCAAAACGATCATCCCTGGGGGGTATTATGAATGTTTGCTAGCCAGAAAGATACTGTCAGTCTGCTCCCGACATTGGCTCCCAGACTGAAAATGTAAGTCTACAGCAAATGTTAGCATCCCCTCACATTGATGGAAATCCTTTGAATTCCACATCACTGCCACGCAGCGCATTGCCAACTTTTCCTAAGAGTATGGTTATGTGCAAGGCAGAAGTCCACAAAGAGCCCTTACAATCTATGGAACACACGCAGGAGGTTGCTTCTAAGAGAAAACAAGGAGGCACACGAGGGAAAGAAGTCCAAGATCTCCAAATCAAGTAAACAGAGAGCCGCCAAATACAGACCATCCAACTACTGAAGTCTCACAGGTAACTCTGTCTGAAGTAAATGCCATGAATGTGGATGAAACTGTAACTGGACTACCGCAGACTGAGGAGTGTACTGGCTAAAAATAGGTGCTCTCATAACATCCTTTTTGGAGCCCATAATGAAAAGACTTTTAATAATTGAGAACAGGCTTGAGAAATCGGAAGGACTGATATTGTTCACTTTGGGAGGCATTGAAAACGAGTCGGTGAGGGAGGGAGAAAGGGATCCTGCAGCCTGCCCCATCATCATTGTGTCACCAACTGTGGGTCCGGCTGTGCAACCAGTGGGCCCCAATAAGTTAAGGGGCGGAATAGTGAGTGGTGGAAACATAGTTCCCCTAGTGACACATGGGGCAATCCGTAGTAATGACAGGGATGGGAACAAGGCAAAGAATTTGTATCCCCACCTAGACCTTCCCCCAGATTGTACACCTTACGTTGCTGTTTTGACTGGTGTTCCTGAATTGGAACACAGTAAAGTTGAATCCTATGACCAACTAAAAAATAGGACAACACACTGGCTAAATAATAACAGACCACTGCCCTGAGATGTACAGTGTAAGATTCTTTTTGTGAGGAGAGTGAGTTGGGTAGGATGCAGGACAAAAAATACAACAGGAGACTGTATTGTTATTAATTTTAACGATCCTAATGCGGCAAACCACGTCTGATGGGGCTTTCGGACACATCCACGATCCTCTATCCTGGCTTGGAATTTAAGCTATTTTTATACTCCATCAGATTATATGCCTAATTCTGGGCATTATGAGTGCCATAGGGATAGGATTGGTCAGCCAGGTAGGATGAGAGGTGGGGTAGAAGGGGTGAGGAGCGAGTCTTTGTCAGCAGTACCACGGGGAGGAGACATACATGGCCGTCAGGTAGCCCCTCCTCCGAGGGAGGGGGGAGGGCCAGTACCCTAACTATTCAATAAATATGCCCCACTCCACTGGGGAAGACATTTTAGCGAAGTGGACTGACTACAACAAGAGCAACTAGGCCAAGAAAACTTGTTAAATGTGGCTTCTTCAAATTTAAAACCTCAGGTGGAGGAGTATTCAAGATGCGTAACATCGAACGTGACCCGGCTTGCTTTTTGCAAAACAAGGCCACCTAGGATTGAGGTTTTTCAAAGCAGTGATAGGCCTATCACAGGCATTTGCCCACTCCTAAATCCTCCAGGGAGTTCCTTTGAATTAGTATCCTAGAATATAGCAGGTCTGTCAGCTAAGTTTCGAAATCAGGAATGGTTGGAATTTATTAACAAATTCAAAATAATCTGTGTACAGGAAACCTGAGAGGTAGACCACACTAATTTCCACCTAGCTGGGTATAAATCGTTTGGGGTCCCGGCAAGTAAGTCTATGGGCGGAAGAGTGAGGGGAGGTCTTCTAATATTCGTAGACTTGTGTCTGGAAGGGGTTTGGGTTGATTTAAAATGGAGCTCAGATTACATGATAGGCCTCAGGTTTAAAAATAGGGGCCTTAATATAACTTTGGTCAATTTCTATAATGCGGGTGGATCCAGGGCGAGAGAGCTTGACGAAAAATGTAGCTTGCTGATGGAGCAGAATCAGGGTACAACGGTACCCATGCTTTTAATAGCAGGGGATTTTAATTGTCATCTGTGCCCGAATTTGTTACCCATCAAACAAGACTGGACCTCCTGCAGTTCGGAGGAGGGACCACACTTCGAGCACATGCTGGAGGGCAGGGAGCAGAGTAGGGTGATGAAAGATCACATGCTTGAACATACGATGGACCTATTGGCCATTGAGCCTAATAAGTTGGTTAACCCTACTGTTAAAGGAAGGGGTTGTAGCTCCTTTATTGATTTTATATTAGTGTCCCAATTGCTTAAGAAGTGGCTAGTGGGATTCTCAATAGCTGAGTGGTTTTTGCGTCCACAACCCCCTAATACTGTCGGTTGCAGAGACAAACAAAAGTAGGGTCGCAAAGAGGGGGGCTGGGACAAACTTAGAAAAGTTTACAGATCAGGGCTGGCGTTTGAAATGGTCATGGATTAATGGTGAAAGCTTTTATAGGACCTTTGTAAAAGAGGGGAAACATATTTTAGAGGAATGTTTAGATTTATCAGGGGAAGGACCATCCTTAGTGGAGGCATTGAGGAAATAGGTCCCCTGATAGATGGTCTTTTGCAGACGACAGGACAGGGTAAGCCTAAAAATGATCCTAGATGGTTTGATAGAGGGTGCTCCCTCGCACAGAGGAACCTAAGAGCTGCCCTAAGAATTAACCCAAGGGACAAATACAGGGTTATGCAATGCAGGTTAATTTATAAGCAATAAGTAGAGCGCAGGAAGAGTGCACTCCAAACCCAAACCTGGGAGGACCTGAGAGGAGCTGCCGAAAGAAAAGATATTACCACCTTTTGGAAGATAGTTAATAACCCCTGTTTTCAAGATGTAAATAGCCCACAGATAGGATTGAATGTTCTATCCGAACAGTGGATGGAGCATTTTAGAGTGCTCTATAATCGGGGGAATAGCGAGGCTCAGGATAACGAGGAGTGGTTGGGGAGGTGGAATGTCACACTAGAATTTACCCTGGAAGAGATTACTGCTAGTATCCTGGGTCTCACAAAAAAAAAATCACCGGGACCGCACGGGATCCCCCTGGACCTTTAAGTAAGGTGGATCTATGGACACCAATTTTAACAAGAGTAATAAATGCTGCTATAGCTACCGGGCTCCCCCGTTCGTGGTCATCTGCCATAATAGTCCCCATTATCAAAAAGAGGAATAGAGATAGTCCCCAGTGCTATCACCCTATCTCCCTGATAGATGTAACTGACAAAGTGCTGGGACGTGCTATTTTAAATCGCCTGATGAACTAGGCTAAGGAACCACATAATATTACTGACGTCCAGTACGGATTTAAGGCTAAAAGATCAACAACAGATCAATGCTTAAATTTATATTTATTGGTAGCTAAATACACCATTGCTAATAATGAAGCGGTTTATCTAGCCTTTATGGACCTTACTGCAGCATTCGACTGTGTTAACAGGGAGAAGTTGTGGGTTTTAATGAGTAATTTAGGGGTAGACCAAGACCTTATTAAGATTGTGAGAGCCCTGCATTGGAACACCTTGCAAATGTTAGGTATAATTTAGAGGGCGGAAGCACGGAGCCTTTCATCTAGTGGTGTGCGACAGGGGTGTATTTTCGCTCCGTTATTTGTTTTCCCTGTATTTAAATGGCCTAGAACAAGCCCTAATAAGCCTGAATGTGGATTCACCCAGAGCAGGCAGAAGAGCAATCCCTGTCCTGCTTTACACAGACGATGCGGTCTTGTTGGCACATACTCCATTGGGACTACAGCGACTGATAGATAGTTTTGTGGATTTTATGAATAATTTAGATCTGTCTGCTAACCTGACTAAGTCGTACGTTATGGAGACAGGGACCAAATCAAGGAAAACGTTTAATTATAGAATAGGCGAACACAGTTTGGAGAAGGTGCAGTCCTTCTCGTATCTGGGCATTTTATTCGATGGGCGTTTAAATTTTAAAGCATTAATTTAGGAGCGCTGTAATAAGCTAGTGTCTAGTACAGGAGCAATTATGAATTTGGGCCGCAGACTAGGACAGTGGTCCCTGAAGCAAATGATGAATTTATATAACTCAATCTGCTACTTCAAAGCTGTGTATGGTGCGGAACTTTGGGGGTTTGTCGATTCTGACCATGCTGACTAGGCATATAATCATGGATTGCCTGGGTAGGGACAGGGGAATGAATATTCCATGGCTGAAGTAGATAAAGGTCATTCTTGAATGCATTGGCTGTAAGGATCTCATCTCAAAGCCGACCGGAATTATAGGCCGGGATCAGGACAGAGTGAAGGAGATGTTTTTAACTATAAAGCATCATCTAGAGAAGAGGGGGAATGGGGTAAACAGTCAGTCAAAGCTATCAGCTTAGTGAGGACCTGTGAAGGAATGGAACCTTACCTTGCCCTCATACACAATGCCCAGGACAAATTTTTAATCACACATTTTAGGCTCAACCTTTTACACCATCTACTGGCCGATCCGGTAGGATTTACCAGTTCAGTTGAGCCCAAGGGCCCCTGCGGCTGCGATCAACGATCTCCGCAGGATACCCTTCATTTTGTATTACTATGCCCCTTTTATTCATTGCCCAGGCGCTGTTTTTTAGTTAGTCTGCTGAAAAAAACTACATTTAGGCACACTAAGGTGGCCCTTTTATATTTACAAATGGCCCAAGACCCCTTGACCCTACTCTCTATAACGAGTTTTGTAAGGTTAGCAGCCAAACTAAGAGAGACAAGAGGGATCTGTGGAAGTAAACCCCCCCACAAATTATGTGTAACATGTGGGGGTTGGACGGGGCCTAATGAAATGTAATTGGAATAGCCTTTGTATTCATTTTTAAAATGTATATTATTCTTATTTAAAAATGCACTTTTATGGTGTTCTTGTAAAATGCCGAATACAGCAAATTTGAATTTGAATTTGAATGGCATGTGATTATGCTGCTGAAGATTTGTCACCCTCTCCAGATTATTCTGCTCTTTGAATCAGGTTTCCCTCAATTGTAATCATGTAAAACACATTATGGATGCCAAGAAATTAATTGTCAGCCACAAAATTGTCAAAGTATATTTTAAATCCCCAGTTAAATTAAACCTGAATGAGAAGTTGGTAATCTCATTCAGAAATCAACAATGAATGAGATCCAGAAGGGGACACATGTGTAAATATTTTTATTAAATGGGGTAAATAAATGTGTCAGCAATAGGGAGCCACCTCTACTAACTCAACCAAGTTCTAAGCAAACATGATCGGTGTTCCTTACTGATATTTCTACTCAGATCAACAGTGGTATGATCATTTGATTAATGATCACACATGCTCCCTGAAGGATTGTGGAAGCCTGGGCCTCACAATGACAGCTGGATCATTGATTAAAAGTCTTCAAGGCGTATAGACAAACAATATCTGACAATGCTCTGTGAGAAAGTACCTACCTTTAGGATGGCATTCTGCATGTAAGAAGTTGGAGTATTGGTCCAGTTGGATGCGTACCCACCTCAAGTTAAAAGAACCAAAATCATTGTAAGGTTGTGTCCTAAAGTTACTAAATAAACATGACCTCAACGTCTTTATCCTACACAGCATTAACTGAAAGTGTAAAGGATTTATGCAATGACAAAACAATAATAAACTCAAAACACAACACAATTAAAATCCTAAACCATTTTACAAATATAGGCATTTTTAAAATAAATAACAAGGAACCAGATTTATGTTAAAATGTAAGTATAACATTAGGGCCAATTAAGCATCAACCATGGTGTTCTGGTTAGGCTTGACCTGTACCAAGACACAAGTAGAGGACGACTGTGACAGAGGTGGGTTGAATACAGAAGTCAGGTATGATCACAGCGGAAGTTTTACCCTAGAACTGGGCAGGCATCAGGCTGTGGCTGAGTAGGGCTCCATGGATATTGGATAGCCACTGGATAAGGTCCTGATGAAGCAGTTGACCTTTGGCAGGAAAGGTCAGAGCAGGAGACATGTGAAATTTATGCAGAGAGGGGGTCCCTCGATGACCAGAGACTTTTGGCGCATTCACCTGGTATAGACTCACTTTTTTTAAATTAAATTCAGATTTCTGACCCACACAAGATACTGATTGCAGGCCTGCCTTTGCAGACTGATAGAACAGTGCAAACTTCTTGATTTTGACTATGCCCTCACCAAGTGTGGCACAACCGCATACACTGCTCTTAATATATGTTTGCTCCCCTAAGGAAGGTCTCCCGAGTCCAGGAGGCAGGGTGCTGTGTACTAAGGGTAAGGACATATGAGTGCAAGCACATATGATCTTATAGTGGTGTTCCCCATATAAGTGTTTGCGCCCCCATCAAATGACAAGGGCTGGCACCCCAGCATTCTCATGGTCACCAGCTCCATTAAGGCACTTCCAAAATATGTCATGTTTAGAATCAAACAAAATGCCTTCTGACTGCTGACATGATACTCGTGCAAAGGGTGATGTGGCATGCACCTCGAAGACTTTAGATGGTGCCCACCTGAGTGCTCCAGTTGTCTTTTGCTTTGTCTGGCAAGCCCACACTTTCCTGCGCCTGCTACCACCAAGACAGGATTCCAACCTCCTGCTATGTAGTGTGAACAATCCCAGGAGTGTGGAGCACAAGTAGGCATAGGAAGTAGATCACTCCTCCCTCCTACCAAGCAAGCTAGTAAACAAGCACATCAAGGCAGTAAGCTTCAAAGGCTGCACCACCTCAGATCTGCATCTGAAGTCTCTAGTATAGCCTGACTGCTCTTTGCCTCCCTACCAGGACTGAGCTAAGGATTGTCATATGGTTACTGTGTTTCTATATATTGTGTTAAGTTAGCATGAGTTTATTAAATGTTTAAACGACATATTTTCCTTCGGCTTCAGTTTGCACACAACATCTAATTGTTATTGCAGCTTTCAACCTAGACGAAAGATGTGATTTATTTGAGAATAATATGTTATTGCTCTGATATCAGTCGTGCTTGGTACAACTGTCTGCACACTGAGAACTGCACCCTCTAAGAATAACCTAACACAAGGTTGCTGAAAGCCTGATCCTCGCACAACATTAGACATAACACAAATAATGTTGCTGCCAACATTGGGCTCTACGCGGGTTTAAGATAGAGTTACAGGGAATGAATCAACACACTTGATGCTTCGCATGCAGAGAGCTGGTAGCTGTTGATGTGATCTGCTCCTACTGACCATTAGAGGTATGGGCCCGCCCTGCTAAAAACCCAAATGAGACCTTCTTAGATATAATATAATATACTAAATAGGGTGCGCGAAATATAGGTGATACAAACTTTATATAGATTTTGCATTATAATATGCTATCACTGTTCGCTTACTATGGGCTAGTGACTATGCTGCTAACTCTGATTTTTATAATATGTATGTTGATATTATATAAGATACTGCGTTTGAGAACCTTGCATTGAAAAATAAACATTTCAAACTTGCACGTGTGTTCTTTGACTCCCAGTTTTTGTTTGTAATGATTATATACGAAAGAGTGTTCATGTGTTCCACGATACCTGATGTACCCTAAGTTCATGTTCTGGATTGTCTAAGTCATTGGGAAGTTGTTAGTACCAATGAGACACTGTAGCTAGCTTGGTAAGGGGATTTCTGATACTAAGGTGAGTTTTGGGTCACCCTAACTCACCCAGGTTCTAGATCTCTGTGCACAGTTCTGTGGGAGAACGGAAACCCAGCTACATGGCGCCCATACGTTGTTGGCCTTATATCATGACACTCGAGTAGTATATCATTCAAACCTTAACCCCTTCATTCCCGTTTCCGGAAAACGGTGGTGTCGGAAAAACCTACCTATTTTTGAAATAGGTCTTTTCAAGCTTGAATTTATCTAAAACGGTTTCTTTGAATTACTACCCAGTTGTGCTACAAAGTACTCTTTGTTTTTTCGACTTCCTGTGCTGACATGGCACAAGTAGTGGACATCCCGCAGCATAGTAGCATTGCGGTGCGTGACCACTTGCGGGCTTTTAATGTCCCTGTGGAAGGCTTGGCTGTGGTTCTGGTGGTGAGTGCGGAACATGCTTACCCGTACGAACTGTTTTATTCGTGGGTGACATTTCCGCCGGTGAACGCTAATTCTGGAGTGTTCCATTCATACACTGCTTCGGCTGTACCGGTTGCGTATGCTCCGTACAGGGCACTGGAGGTTCCTATTGATGCTTGGCAGCATGGAGTTTGGTTTGGTGGCGCCCTACCACACGCTTTAACCGCTCCGAGGTTGGGTCCTTTGTCCATTCCGGGCACTAATTGGCCCGCTTTGGCTGGATTCACTCCTCACCCTAATCGCGCCACTTGTAGCGTGGCTGATCTGCGGCAACTTCATGAAGTGGCACTGTCTGTGATTAGAGCGCTTGTTCATTACACGAGCCGTAATGTTCAGGACGCAGCCCCTAGGGGTGCGCAGCTTCGTGCAGAACAGGCTGGTTTGAAAATCAATCCTGTCATGGTGAATTCCGTGATGGGCAAAAAGCCGCAGGACAAGGGTGATTTTCCGTTCTGGCCTGCAGAGAAATTCGGCCAGCTGGAAGCTGTGTTTCCTAATACGAATCCTGGTGACAAACACCGGATTCTTACGCTTAGTTTACTGAAAGATTTGGCCCCTGAACTTGTTGACTGTGAGACCTGGGGTAAGACTTTTGCAGCGGTCTATTCGAGGTGCTATGGCACCCTGTCTGTGACCAATCTGGGTGCGGTCCTTAAACGTGTTCAAGATGACCACGGACCGGAGTCGGCGGTTGAGTTGGGTATGCGCCTGTGTGGCACCTTTGATGTAGTTTGCGATCTGATCCTTGCGAATGTCAAGGGGGATGCAGTGAACTTTCAGGTTGCTAACGCTTTAGCGTTAATTCCCGAAGCCGAGAAACCCCGTCAGTTGGCAAGGATCATTGTGGCGGCTTATAAAACGGTTGGCCGCAATGCAAAGGGTCTTAAGGCTTTTCCTGACAAAGAGAAGAAGCAGCCCCAGGGTCAGTCTTCGGAAACTAGTGGTCAACAAAAGTCCAAGAAACAAAATTGGCTTAAAAAGCAGACTCAAGGTAAGCAACAACAACAACAAACACAGGTTTCTGCTCCTGCGTCTCCGTTGCCTGCGCAGTCGGATCGAGTTTATGATTTGCGCGATTGCGCAATGATTAAATCACCTGAAAGGTTTCAGGCTTCTGACCAACGCTCTCCTCGTTCCTTTCAGGACTCATCGGCTCCATCAACCGGTGGTGGAGGGGGCGGCAGGGGCCGGGGTGGCCAGCAAGGACATGGTCAGCCCTGCCCGCGTAATGGTGGAGACCAGCAGGAAGGCGCTACGCCCAAGAGACCACAGTTTGCCACGAAGAAAGTCGCCGCCCTGACAGCGCATCGATATGCCCCAGATAGTGAGAACGCGGCTTCGGAATCTGACATGGGCTCTGACCTTGCTGGACAGCGCGGCAGAGATTACCATAGTGAGAGAGGCCCTCCGTCCACTGTTGAAGGTGACAGCGACTGACACTTATGTTGTAATTGAAATTGCTGATACGCATGTTGCTCCCCCTGAACGTCTTTTTGAAATTGTCCTGTTAATAGAAGGTGACATGCAGCGAACTGTAAAAGGGGTATTTTGGGAAAATCTTTCGTCTACGTATGACATTTTGCTTTCAGAGGCTGACTGGCCCCCACCTTTTGTTCTCGCAGCTCCGCGAGGGGAGGAGGTGATCCTCCCCAGTTTCGCGCACACTGTATCAAGAGTGGAGGCGCTGCATTTTGCAGAAGAGTGGGCTCTGGCACTTGCGCCGGCTGTGTACCGCAATCAGTGTGTCTGGGATAAATTGTCTCCGAGCCACGAGATACCTTTACAGTCTCAGCCGCAGCCTCAACCTCAATATCCCATACGGCGTGAAGCCAAAGCTTCAGTCGCGGCTATCTTAAACAATTGGAATATCAAGGTGTAAACAAGCCGGACGGCTCATATCGTTTGGTTTTGGATTATAGGCATTTAAACTCGCATTGCCGTAACTGTGCAGTACAGAATACTCATGGCTCTGCTTTAGTGAATAGTCTTGAGCGTAAACGGTTCAAAACCACGCTTGACATTTCCAATGGTTATTATGCCCATAGATTAGACGGTCTAAGTTCCCAATGGACCAGCTTTACATGCGGCGGTGTGCAAAAAATGTTTCGGCGTCTCCCAATGGGCTATAAGAATAGTCCTGGAGTATTCTCCGCCGCATAGTCTCTCTTTTGGAGGGCTTTGACCCAGTTGCTTGTTCGTATGTGGATGACATTTATCTCACAGACGACGATCTTTGGGAGCATCTGTGTCGAGTAAATAGCATAATTTGTAACTTTGCAGACATAGGTTACAAGTTTACCTTTGCAAAGTCGCACATTGCAGAGTACACAGTGTTATTTCTTGGCTACGAGCTTAACAACGAGGGAAAGGGGTTGGCACCTCACTTCCTGGAGAAATGCGCACAGTTGCACTCTCCGACAACACTGAAAAAATTACAATCTTTACTGGGCTTTTTGAATTTCGGGAGGACTTACATTCCGGAATATGCCCAGCGTATCAAGCCTTTGTATGCTTTGATACAACCATCTTTTTCCAAATCATGCTGGCTGCCTGAGCATTCAGCCATTCTGCAGTCTTTGCAGGCTGATTTGCTCGCTTCTGAACATTTACAGACTCGTGATAACCAGACCAACCTGGTGATAAGAATTTTCCCTGGGGCGGTGGGTTTCACGTACCTGACTTTTAATGAAGGAGATAGAGTACCTATTGCTTACAAGTCACACTTGTACACTTTGGCTGAACTGCGTTTTTCCACTGTGGAGAAAGTTTTAACGGCTGTGCAGATGGCAATTCTTAAAGAACGTGCCCTGTCACAAGGAAAACGCATGTTGGTTGTTACCCCGTGTCCTGCCTTGGAGGCAGTTACGAAAGCCAGTGTACCAAATTCCAAAGCTTTGCACCCTCGGTGGATTCAGTGGGCTGCATCCTTGACATCCCAGGATGTCACGTTTATTTTTGACGCCACTTTACGGTCGCAGGAGTATTTACAGTATGAATTTGTTCATCGTGCTCATTTAGCAATGCGGCCGTTGGAGGATTTCCATTGCATCATTGACACTGATGGTTCGGCGCAGGTTGCGCATGGCTCTAAACATGCCTACGTTTCCGCATGCTCCATTGTGGTCGGTGCCATGGTGAACGATGAGTTCAAGTCCAGTGTCGTGCACACGCAGACGCTTGGGGACTGCACCGCACAATTAGCAAAGCTTCGTGCTCTGATGCTTGCATTGGAGTACGCAGATCCTAGTGTGACGACTTTGATCGTAAGTGACTCTTACTACTGTGTCCAGTCTTACAATGAAAACTTGTTCTTTTGGATTCAGAATGAATTTCGTGATTCCAAAGGTAGCACAATAAAACATAAAATGATCTGGGTCCGAGTGGCGGAACTTAAAGAGAAGTTGCCACTCGTGTTTGTGATTCATACTCTCGGCCATCAGCGCGTGGGGGTCCACGCTGTTGGTAATTCGCTTGCTGATGAGGCAGCGAAGTCAGCGGTATCGAAATACCTTAGAGGTATGGGCCCGCCCTGCTAAAAACCCAAATGAGACCTTCTTAGATATAATATAATATACTAAATAGGGTGCGCGAAATATAGGTGATACAAACTTTATATAGATTTTGCATTATAATATGCTATCACCGTTCGCTTACTATGGATTGGTGACTATGCTGCTAACTCTGATTTTTATAATATGTATGTTGATATTATATAAGATACTGCGTTTGAGAACCTTGCATTGAAAAATAAACATTTCAAACTTGCACGTGTGTTCTTTGACTCCCAGTTTTTGTTTGTAATGATTATATAACGAAAGAGTGTTAATGTGTTCCACGATACCTGAGGTACCCTAAGTTCATGTTCTGGATTGTCTAAGTCATTGGGAAGTTGTTAGTACCAATGAGACACTGTAGCTAGCTTGGTAAGGGGATTTCTGATACTAAGGTGAGTTTTGGGTCACCCTAACTCACCCAGGTTCTAGATCTCTGTGCACAGTTCTGTGGGAGAACGGAAACCCTGCTACAGGATGTATTAGTGTGAATTAAAGGACCATCTTTGGGGTATCATGAAAATATTGCATGGTGAGGACTAACCCCCTCACCACATAATATTTCAGTTTACTAAATGGGGAAACTAGCCATTCACAACCATGGTCTGGCTTGCCTTAGCATCCTTCAGAGCCGTGACTGGGACCTCATTCACTTTAGCCAGGTAGAAGTGATGACTCCCACCATCATAGATCACCCACTCACCTTTTGAGTCGAACTCCCAGCTAAGGAAGATCATGTCATGGACTTTGACCTGCCTCTTTTCTCCCCCATCGCTCTCTCTGCCATCTTTTTCTACAATTTGAGTGTGGCCAGCTCCAACTCCAGTTTTCTCTTTACCGTCCTATGCTCCAGCTCCTCTGGGGAGAGGCCGCTGGATGACACACTGCTCCCTGCCCTGGCAGGAAACACTACTGCTAGTATGACATTGGTCCCCTGTACCACAGGCAGTCCCAGATTCTCCAGCAAATCCTGGTCAAGCTCCTAATCATCATTCCTTATTTCATCCTCCTCCTACGGGGTCAAAGGTGCTGCATTACAATTAGGCTTTGGGCGTAAATATCAGCTCGACTTGCGGAGTTTGCGAAATTTGGCAACTCCTTAAGAAATGCGGATTTTCCGATAAACTCTGTACTCTGCAGCATTGGCCACCATTTGTCTTTGTTCCACATGCCATGTGGCCAGGTGCCAATTTGTATAGTCAGTGCCCATAGGCCTGCATGTGTTCTTTCTTTTCCATGCATCCTGCTTATTCTTTACCCATGTGGCTGGTGACTATTTTGTATAGGCAGCCAGTGTGCTTTTGCCATAGGCCTGCCTGTGATCTTTGTTTGTGGCCATGCCTCCTTGCCTGCTGTTTGACCATGTGGTATTGTGTGTTATGCTTAAGGCTTAGTAGCTGAATGCTCATACTAATGTACTGTATAAACAGTGTTTTATATATTATTCGATACTTTTTTGTATTTTTCTACTGCACCACACCTTGCCTCCCAAATCCCAGTTGGTTTCAAATTCAATTCTCATGGTACTAGTAGTCCTCTTCCCCTAGTATCAGCAATTGAATACTTTTTTTATTTTGATTTTTTGATAATTTTTCAGAAACAATTTTTGTTTAATTTTAATTTGTTGATTTTTTTAAAGAATTCATTTTTTGTACTTTTTTGTAAACAAATATCTATACATTATTTTTTTTCCCTAAAATCCGGCAACAACCCCTATGTGCCATCAGTGGTGCACAGTTGCACAGCAGTATTAATTTTTTCTAAAGAATATTCCATTGTCAGTTTTCTTTTTTCACCTGAACCTCCCTGCCCAACTTGATGTACATGAAGCAAACAGTTCCATCTGTGTGTTGCTCTTTCATATCCTTCCTGGGTGTACATGAAAATTATATAGGTGTGGTTTTAAGAACGGATACATTGTATTGTTAATTATTTATAACTTAAGCAACCACACTAAATTACACTACTAATTCAACTGAAACAATGCCACGTTTCACTGATGCTCTTTTTGCTTGTTTTGATTTTAGGTGCACAAGAGAAGAGACAATATCACCCACAGTACTGCCAGACAGACCGACTGTGCATGACATGACACATCAACACACAACACAGAAATCTCTTCATTTGTGAAGCTAAATGCCACTGACAACTGACGGCTTTGAGATGGCCCCAAAGAAAGTGCAGAAAAAGAAAGTGACCAATGGGAAGGAGAAGAAGAAGCTGATTTCCACCACAGGCCTGCCTTCCAGGACCTATTTTGGCAAACTTGTGCCTTCTCCAAAAACCTCCAGGGAGCAAGCTGAGAGCAGTACCCTCACATCAGTGGCCCCACCCCTACCTAGGCCCAATCCCATGACTGGCACAGAGGCAACCCCTCTAATCATGGCTGCACTGATGAGCAGTGAGGTTGAAATGGACTTATCTCTTTCACAAATTATTACCCAATCATTGCAGAAAACTCAAATAAGTGGACAACAACAGCTGCAGCAAGCAATAGAAGTTTCTTCTATTCAGACAATGTGTTTCATAAACTTTTAACTTTAGCCATTCCAGACTTCACGATTTGAGAATTTGCAACATTAGTTTTAATTAATATACTAGCTCACCATTGCTCTGAATAATTTAGTATTGAATTCTTTGTTCCCACTATTAGGTATTCTTTTTTACGTAGTAGTCTGGTCTCAATTGATTGTAAAGCTATGATATAATTATATATATAACCCACTAACTCAGTTTTTATTTCAATGTAATTGCCTGCGACAAATAATCCTTTTGATTAGTTTTATAGTTAGAGTTCACCTAGTTGGGAGTGGGACCCCGCTTCTCCTTCAATGCACTACTGCGCTAGCCACTACCACCACCATGGCACCTTGGGAAACCATGCAGCCCTTGCTTCATCTGTTCAGGTAAGAGAACTATGGAGCATTGTTGAACGTGTAGCCAATATAGGCAATGTAAAGTTGGAAACCCAGCCACCTCCCCTTTGTGGTCAATATAGTTGCAGACTACAGAGACTAGGAGAGTAGTAGTTGGACAAGGGTACCACATAACTAATTGTTATCCGCTATCAGCAGAATTTAAAAACATGCTGCTGCTGAGCTGAGAAGTAGCTGTTCAAAGTAAAACACCCCAAAAACATTTGAAGCATAAATAATGATATTTAGTACCCTAGCAACAACTATATAAACCCACCCCTTCAACCAAAAACAACCCCTCTCCCCAAACAATTATCCCTGTTCCCAACCAAAGATCAAAAGGTCCGAAAAAAATAAAACTAAAGCCCCAACTGTCCTGGTCCTAACTCCCATCCCACCCATAACAAGTCCCACGCACCAAAACAAAGGTTAAAATAGGGGAAGAAGAGAGCACTAATGGTGGGCCAGGAGCTTTTTAAGGTACCCATCAATCTTGATTTGCCTGGCTTCCATGCAATCCAGCCCCTGCATATTGCAGTGGAAGAAGCAGTCAGAAATTGAGGTGGGGGCAGCAGTGATGGACCCTGGTGGGTGGCTGCCACTGACTGCGGTGCTGGTGTTGAGAGGCTGAAGGTGCTGGGGGCTGGCAAGGGCCCTGAGCAGCAGCTCCTCCTCGTCCTGGGCCACCAGTCACCAGTACTCATCACATATAACCTTTAGCTCCTGCTGCTGCTGCCAGGCTGCTACATCCTGCTGAGTTGAATGAACAACAGTAATAGCTAGTAAGAAAAAAGAGAAGTTATAAGCAATGCTCTGTGCAAAACACTTGTTTACATTTATGTAGTGGATGGCACAGCAGCACTGCAGTACGTTGCTGTTCCCCTATGGCCATTTGATTTAATGTGATTAGAGTCTCAGCCATTGACCCGCACATGGAAATGGTAAATGCACTAACTGTCTGAAAGGATTTAAGGCAGAATATAAACACAGCACACCAGTTTTAAAAAACTTTTTTATTGTATTTCATTTCAAGGATTTCCTATTAAAAAAATGAAACTGACACTTTAAGTTGAAAAGAAAAATTAATTACTTCAAAAATGAAAAATGTATTATGTTATGTTAATTGAGATTTGTAGAGTGCATAATCACCAGCAGGTCTCTAAGTGCTAAGAGAGAGTAGCTATGGACCCCCCAGTGGCTGCCTGTTAGTCCCAGGTCAAACTGTGTGTTATGCCCAGGTGTCTGTAAACAGGAGGGTCTTCATTTCTTTCTGAATGGGAGAAGTGCTTTTTCCTTACAAAGGTTTTCTGGTAGCTTATTCCACAACTGTGGGATGAAGACCGAGAAGGCTCAACCCCCTTAAGTCATTGTGCTTAACCATGGACAGGCCAGCCGGCCTTCATCGGATGACTGTAGGGTACGTCCTGGGATGTATCTCCCCAGGTGCTCCTTAATGTAAACTGGAGCCTGTCCATGAAGGACCTAATGGGCAATGCAGAGGCCCTTGAACCTGGCTCATTGTTTGACGGGGAGCCAATGTCGCTGTTACAACAAAGGTGTGGTCCATGCGTGTCTAAGGAGCTTGAAGATCAGCCTGACTGCACCATTCATAGCTACTTGCAGCTTGCCTAACAGCTATTCAGGAATTTCAATATGTAGCGCATTGCCGTAATCCAGGCGGGACATAATCAATGCAGCCACCACCGTCCTCATCTGTCTCAGCAGGCCAACGCAGGTCCCAACCACAGTGGACACTTGATTAGAGAATGTGAGCTTGTAGTCTATTTTAATGCCTAGGCTTCTTACGACTGGAGCTGGAGTAGGTGTGGCACCCAACTCCCGTGGCCAAAAGAGGTCAGTTCATGGGTTGCTTCCTGTGGTGATGGCTAGGACCTTGGTTTTGTCCGGGTTGGCTTTGAGTGAATTAGCTGTCATCCAGTTGACAATGTATCTGAGGATATTTTGCATGTGTAAGTGGACTTGTGAGGTATTGTCAAGTTGAAGGATTAATTGTGTGTCATCCGCTTAGTTGAACACCTGGCAGTCCATTTGGGCGAGGGTCACCACCAACGGCCTGAGATAGATGTTGAACGGAAGCAGAGATAGTGTTGACTCTTGTGGGACTCTGTAGGTTAATGCCCCATTATTAGACATGCAGTCACTCATCAGGATCCTTTGAGTCCGGGCTGTCAGGAAGGAGGAGATACACTGATATACCACCCCACGATGCCCATGTCCATGACTCGGGCTAGGAGTTGGCTGGTGTTGATCGTATCAAACGCAGCCATGAGGTCCAGTAGAACCAAGGCACACAGCTTCCAGCTGTCGGCCATGAGCCTGAGTTCATACAACAACACCAGCATCACCAGCTCTGTTCTGTTGGGTGCCATGAATCCTGCCTGCCGAACCTCGAGTAGCTGATGTTTCTCAAATAATATAGATAGGGTTTTAAGGACATGCTGTTCCAGTATTTTAGTGAAAAAAGAAGATGGGATATAGGCCTATAATTCTTCAGGTTAGCGACGTCTGCCCCGTCTTTTTCAGTCAGGGGGTTACTCTGGCTTCCCTAAAGTTACTCTGGACCCTCCCAGTTTCCAGAGATAAATTTAACAGAGCGAGGATCTCTCCCTCTATCACTGGTAGAGCCATGTTGAATACCCTTGAAGGGCATGGGTCCGCTGGTGAGCCTGACTTAATTTGAGCCGTAATGTGGGACAAGGAGTCATGGTCTAGCTTCGGAAAGGAGGCAAAATGCTCCCTAAAGGCACATTGTGGTTCATTCATAACCAGGGGACTATGGCTAATGGGGGTATTATGTATGAAAGTTAGGATGTCCCTTTATATATCCAGGAAAAAGGTCAGGAACCTGTTACAGTGCTCTGGGTTAGCGACTGTTTCCTGCACCTACTATTGGCTGAGTTCCTTCAGAATACTAAAGGTTTATTTTTGCTTGTTATCCGCCTCCGTGATCCTGGCCTCGTAGTACTTGGTCTTTCTTTCCATAATGGCTTTTTTGTATGCACCTCTGGGTCATATGACTTACGGCACCGCCTCTTGTGTTGGCACAGGGTCCATTTCTATCACCTTAGTTCCTCTGTGAACCAGGGGGCTCCCTTGCCCTTATTCCTCACTCTTTCCCTGTGAGCGTGTGCCACCCAATTGATATCTGCTTTCAACTGGTTGATGAGTGATTCACTCTTGTCCTCAAGATCTTCCGGCTGTAATCTCCTCAGCGAGTTACCATGCAGAGCATCCCCTAGACTGCCTGCCTCAATTGTGCTCCATTGTCGTACCACACTCAATTCTGGGGGGGTGGGGGGGCTGCGTGGAGCTCCTAGCCTGAGGGATCCGGAGCCTGATCAGGCAGTGGTCAACCACCTACAGGGTCTGATGTCTGTCAGCCTAACCGGTGGCTGAGTGAATCAGATGAGCTCTAGGTTATGTACCTTCTCCTGGGAGGGAGTATCCACAAGCTACTGCAGCCCCATTGTGGCCATTGTTTCCTCTAACCGACTGGGTATCTGGTCCCAGTGGTAGTTGAAGGCCCCCCACACTATGAGTTGTTGTTACCGCAAGTGTAGGTCGGAGACTATTACAGTGAGAAGGTTGTTAAATGGGGGGACGGTACACCACCATTATTGCCAGGTACAAAGACTTGGAGCATACTTTTGCCACTAAAATGTTGGCACTCTTTAAGCTCCGGCAAGCTTTTCTACTACTAGCTGTTTGTTATAGAGTAGCGCTACCCCCCTCTTTTCCCATCCTGTCTATTGTGCCATAGGGCATTGTAGTCTATGGAAAGGGCTTCTACAATATCTGGACATGAGCCGTCATCAAGACAGGTTTCTGTGACTACTAGGATGTCAGGAGCTTCCACCTGAAAGAGAGTGAAAATCTCTAAACTATGTTTCTGGAGGGAGTGTGTGTTGAGTACTACTGCCATTAAATCCATGAGGTTTCCTCACTCCATGCCTGCCCTTAGGTATATGGGGCTGGGTGGCCCTACTCTATCCTATCCCCTGTGAAGTAAGCACGTTCTCGGCTAAAAGAATGCCTTCTACCTGCTTCTCCAGGGGGTGATCCCTGTGCTCTACTGCCCGCAACTCCTCCTCCAAGTAGGATTGAATTTGACCAGGGGTCCTGCCTACTGGTCCCATTCAGTTGCGGACAGATACAGGTGGGCTTGTTTTAGGCGCATCTTCAGTGCGCTAGTACTTCGTCCACTCCTGCCTGGCACATATGCACTCCCTCGCCCCTCCCCACCAATCAGCCCTGCTGAGCAGCAGCTGTGGCCCCTGCAGCCACTAGACCATGTTCAGGTGGAGGCAGTGGTGTAAGATGGTGCTCTGAATTAAAATTCCAACAGGTGTGTGCCTACAATTCAACCAGATTTGAATCACAGTTCTAGATAAAACAAAGTGTACAGTTAAAAAAAGAATTTGTGAACAGATATTAAAAAATCACAGCTTTACTGCGCATGTCTCAACCACTTGGAGTAGTTAAATCGTGTCTCTCTTTATGCACTATGGAGTGCATGTAGTCCCTCTCTATTGCTCTGCTAAATTAATGGAGGCATGCTAGCTCAGCTAACACCCTCATTTTACTCGTTAGCCATGCTTTGCTAAAGTAATTGAAAACTATCTTATTCCGATGGCCCTGCTCTTCTCCAAAATGTCTTTGTTGGAACGTCAACCTTTGCCCTGGGCACCCCCCAACTTTTTGCAGACTGGTACTGGTGGTAACTGACTCTGACTGACCCAGGGCTCTGCCTAGCCAGGTCCAGGGCCTGTGCTATGTTGAAAGAGACACACTTAGAATACATTGAAAACACCTGCATACAGTTGGGTACACTATGTGTTTGGGTACCCCTATGATTTGCATGACCTACCCCATAGGGCCCTAGTACATAATAGGGCAGAGGGATTGAAACTACATATCAGTCCCTAGTATATAATTGGTCATGGTAGTTAAGAGGCCAGAAGCCCTTTCTGCATTTGCATATGTGCACTGCTATAGCCTCAGGTCAGTTTAAAAGTGGCTCTGTGTTGTAGGACTGCTTTTAAAAAGAATATTGTGCCCAAATTCTACTTTTGGGTTTGGGGAACTTAATAATTCATAACTTACAATGGTTGTGCATATTATGTACCCCCAGGGTCTCCCCTAGGTGTCCCAGAGGTAGGGGGCCAAATAGTTATAAGGAGGATCCTTATAGAATCTCATGGGGTAAGTGAAATTGCAGATTGCACTCCCTACCTTGTAATAAAGTGCTGCCCAAAATCGACTTTGGTGCTAGGAGCACTGTGGATGGAGGATCTGCAATATTTTTGCATATTCAGAACCCCTAAAGTCTCTTCAGGTGTTCCAGGGGCGGGGGTGCAGAAGATATATGCAGGGTACTTATAAAGTATGTTTTTATAAGCCCTGGTGCTGGAAAAATGGCCCAAGTCATTCTTCCCATTTGCAAATCCCATGCCACATAGGTTAACATGGCAAGAAGTTATTAACTAACAACTCTTGATAGGAGAAGGCTAGAGATACCATTCAAAGACTTCCCTGAAAAGTAATAATAAACTCAACATTATCATATTGTTGAATATCTCCTAAAATGTACAGACAAGAAGTTGTAAGACGTTCTTGTTTATAAGACAAGATCCAGCCTTCCATTGGTCTGTCCTGATTGGTCAGATTTAAGTGGATTAGCCAGGCTTCTTTGAAGAGATGATAAAGAGCCCCTACGGTTAATCATCTCTGCTGGTAGGGCAGTGTTTTGTCACACAGGAATGCCAGAGCATGGGGAGGAGTCGTAAACAATGGAATTCAAGGGAAGGGGACAACTCTGTTGCGTCCCGTATATGTGCCCTGATTTAGGCTTTACTAAAACATGCCCTTATATAGGCACAATTCACATTGCCCTTATTTAGGCATACATTTCTCTGTCCTTATTTAGGCATGAGTCATGCACTCCAAATACAGGCATGGTCTTTCACCTACATCCGTCCATCCCATAGGTCTCAACTAAGTTCTTAGAAACAGAACCTTAAGCTCTAGGGATTTTCCCCAGTACAGATTCATTGACTTCTCTTAGAAACTCATTAAATATGCATGAACCATTATTCCCCAGGGTTCATTCCTAATGTCTTCCTCTGTCCGACATTACGTCAATGCAATCCAGCCATAGCACGAGCTGAGTTTAAATATACCACCCTTTGCACATGCAAACCAGAGGAGACCTCTATTCCAGAGGAGCCTGTATTTCCCGGCCTGACACCCTGACCCGAGACGCTGTCATCTTGATTGCAGAGACTCCAGCTCTCAGTATTCTAACTTCCTTTGCAGGGTTTTAGAATTCCAGACCAGGAAAGAGATTCCACAACTCTCTCATTCTCAGGTATGGATATAACTAGAACCTAGAGCGATTCTTGGCATAACAAACTATAGCATACTATAGAATACCATCCTAGGGGAATATCGCACCTACTTCACAACTAGGTTAGGCAAATTTGGGTTGAAGAAGTTAGGGAGCATTCTATGAGTAATCGTACTTTTAGCAATATGTTTTTATGTATGCAAATGCATTTCATAAGTAGTGAACAATGCTAGAGCACTACCATTTCTTTGCGCTTGTAACACTGTGCATTTTATATCTTGCATACTGTCTAACGATTAGAGTAGCTCATATCTCTCACACGAGAAAAACGACTGTTCAATAAATACTTATTGAAACGCCTGTCTGTTATTTCTGTGTAACTCTGAGAAACTAAGCAGGCATGATTGGGTGAGCGAAACGTTATCTCATGTTTCCATGATTCTGAGGGATCAGGGTTGTCATGTTATGTGGTTGCCAGAAGCTATTCCCTTCTTGTCTTCAAGAAGTTTCTAGTGGCCCTGTGAGCTAGCTGGTACATGGTAAACAAGGTTAGCATACGCCAAACCTATAGTGTATGTTATCCAAAAGCACAGAGCCTATTTAAGGAAATAGGAACTACACTACATGGCGCTGCCAATGTTTGGTAAGGCATTTATTTAAACATTAGATTCTGGGTAACTCAGTTGTGCTGTTCTCAGAGACCCCTACTCACAAACTCCAAAGACGTTTGGAGTTTGTAGGGACAAAGTCCGCCATAGCTGAGTAGGAAACATCCTATGTATTAGCTGTTGGTTCTTATCAATATTGAAGGATGTAGTGTTCCAAAATGTTGTGCACCTTATCTTGGTTCCCTTGAAACTAATTCCGTACTAAAAACAAAATGACTATGAATCCTGTAGACGCCAGGCAAGAACACAAAACACGCAAGTTTCAAATAGGGATGAAACAGATGAGGACGTTACAATCATTCCTCCTAACATAAGGAAAGTTATCACTATCAAACGTACTAAACACGGCTTATCAGCCAGAGGTGGTAGAGTAGTCTTCCTTTTGGAGGCACATGAGGCACAAACAGAGGTGTTCTATTTCTTGGCTACATTCCCAACAGACAATGAAGTAAAACACCATTTTCACTTTTACAAAGAAGATGAAGCACCAGCAGAATATACTACTTTTGGGGAAATTGAGGCTCTGCTCACTTACAAGGAACATAATATCTAGCTTAAAGGTGCTCTACAATTCATGCAAAATAGAAACAGGCTCGGTCCACTAGGTCGACCAGGAGCTGCATGGCCGATTCTAGCCCGCTACACACTTCATCCTGACATTGAAACAATGACACAAGGTGAAATACTCAACTCAAGGAGTTAATAAAAATATACAGACAATTAGTTCTATATGTCATGCGGACATTAAACGTCCATAGAAAGTAAAAAGGAGGCCCCCTTATCTGTCAACTTTGGGACAGGGGAGATATATTGTAAACCAAAATTGTCCCACAAATTTACCACTAAGTTGGTGAAGAGTGGAATAATGGTACCAAGTTAGTTTTCGATGTTTAGCAATACCAATCACACCATTGTATTAGAAGCAGAAGGCTAAATTACAAAACATAGGCCAACTAATATAGTCATTAAACCACCAAGAATTGCAAAATTAAACCACTATGCCACACATTTCATAATTTCAAGACAAGATAAAAAATGGAAAAACCAGAAAATAGTTTTGTGGAAAAATATATATACTTTGTGTATAAGGAATTCACAGCTGTTGTTATCTATGTGAGAAGTGAACTTGAGGTTGTTGTCACCAAGGTTGTAGTGTAATCTACCTTATCAGCTGCCCTTGCAAACTGATCTATATAGGGGAAACTTCCAGAGAAGTTCGAACGAGATTGAATGAGCATAGATCCGCTCTTCGTATAAATAAGGTAGGGGCCCCCCTAACCGAACACTGGAAGACAGCCAAACACAAGATTAATGATCTTCGCTGGTGCTGTCTTGAGCATGTCACCCTCGGCACAAGAGGTGGTAATTTGACTCAGAAGAGAAAAAGACGCGAGCAATTTTACATGTCTAAATGTAACAGTGTTCGTGTCGGTCTCAACAGCAGAGAAGATTGGGAAAGGATAATCTAAAACAGGAGAACCATGATTAAACAACACTATGACTAAAATGACACTAGGCATGTGATATCCCCTACAGCTGTACCCAGGGTTTATTATCACAAATTCTCACCTATTTTTATGTATAGATTTGTGCTGTACAATAATATCTCAAGCTCCTCAACATTTAATGTTCCTCTAATATTTTACTTAGGTATAACACATATGTGCCAAGCTGTCTAAAAAGGACTATGCAAGATTTAGCTAAACCTGGAATTTGTAGAACACGATCATGTTTACATACATGATACTCTGGCACATAATTGTATAATGTGCAGACTGAGCGCTTATGTAACTTTTATCGTTAATTCCTCTGAATTATCTATACATATTAAACACAGATACATCCTGATCTACAGGTTAGACTCGAGAGTCGTCCCAACAACCAGGGAATTCTCTTCCGGGTACCAAACATTACAGCATTGCACTACCTATAAACTACCGGCGAGCTGACAGCAAATCGTATTTAACCTTATTTAATAACACCCTTTTTTCTGATGAAATACCACATATTATCTTGTACATCCATTTGATCACAATGCGATAATCGCGCTAGATACCACACCACTCGTGTGTGTCTGTATACAAACATGAGAGGTCAGGTGACATCGTGTCGACCAATAATAACCAGGGATTTCTCTTCCGGTTACCAAACATTACAGCATTACATTACTTATAAACTACCGGCGAGTTGACAGCAAATCGTATTTAACCTTATTCAATAACACCCGTTTTTGTGATGAAATATCACACATTATCGTGTAAATCAATTAGATCACAATGCGATAATCGCGCTGTATAGCGCACCTCTCGTGAGTGTCTGTAAACAAACATGAAAGGTCAGGTGACATCGAGTCGACCAATAAGAAAGTGGGAGACTAACCGCCCAATCAGCCGCATCGTACTATAAGTAGAGCAAAAACAGCGCTCTCTCGATACTTTCATCCTGACCAGACCTGAGTACACGCTGACGGAGTAGGAGCAGGGAGGCCGAATTTAAAGCCCGAGGTAAGCAGAGCGCGTTCAACCCTACCACCTGTATACTAGTCCTTACGCTAAACAGAATCTGCTTAGCATGCCGGCTGTTTTGTGTCTGATTAATCTGTGGTTTTCTGCAAACCTTCGCCCAATTAGACTGGCGGGGTTCTCTAAATGAGCCTGCATAAATACTTAGCGGCTAAATAACTATAACGCGCTGGAGGCATTCACGATAGCATGTGTTACCTCGACGGTGCCACAAACTCAACTATGGTTTATACACGTCATAGACACAACAACAAGCCCGACGTGTTATTTAACTTTTTTGCCATGATATGGATGCTGGTGCTATTTTTGAGTAAAAAAACGTATTAACATAAAGATACATAAACACCAGCTACATTAACATTGGTGTAATAAGCCTAATAATGAGTCAGTCAGCCATAAAACTTGTTTAACAAAACTTGTATTATGAAAATAGATACTTAATTAACAGTGAGGTTGTTACTAGAAATTTCATGCTAATAACTTCAAATGTGAACTATTAAACAAATCGGGATCTTAACAAACATTCCATTTTTTTAAATCAATCAGTGGCAGGATAATCCCCACCATGGTATGAACGCCAAAACTGATACACAAGCCCATTGAAAAGCTCGTGATAATATTTAGCTGCCAGTCATTTAAATCTGGGTGAGTATAATTAATTAAAATCCGATATGACATTTGATAATCACTCCTTTGATTACAATATGGTAATAGGTGTATTTATCTACAGCATAACTGAAGTCCAATATCGGTGGCTCCTACTACCAGAGCGAGATCCATCCCTAGACAAATACAAGGTAGTGACGTGCTATATTGATTTGTTACCCCTAAGTAAAAAAGAGCACACAAATTATTGATCGATACTCTATTATTACTCACAGATACCATTACAGCGTATGTTAAAACATCGCAAACCTATAACAGTTCCTGACCGGATTCTATAATCAGCCCACGGCATACCAGGATTTATCTGGAAGCCATTACTAAATACAGGTAGTTTCAAAGTTAAGACATGATGAATAAAATGTCTACATTATGGAAATCTTTCCCGATAAATATAAACTGGGACTCACCAAATGGTACTATTAATAATATGTTATGTGCTTTAGCAATACCAATAGCGTTAACTACCACCTATTTTTGATTAGCGCCAACCACCGAATAGTGTAGCCAATAAATAGTGTTGTTTTGGAAAAATGCTTTGTCTGAAAAATTGGAAATGCAAAAAAAGTAATTTTCTGTTTCCTTTTAGAACTTGGTCCTGTAACCGAAACGCCGCGTCGACCCTTGAACTTTTAACCAATGTTTACTTTATGTGATTTTTAATGTTTTTAATGAAATGTTTAACCCGTTTAGCGCGTCGAAAATTCCGCCCCAGTGCGGACGTTCAATTGCGCTAACGGGAATGGAACGTTCAGCGGACGTGCGCAGCACTAGCGAGGTAGTGCACGCGACGACCGCTGAACGTTCCCCGCACTTAAGGGGTTAATATACTTCATGTATATTTTTTACTGATTTGTTATCACTGTGATAAAATGTTTACATCTGAATAAATACACAAAGTATATATATTTTTCCACAAAACTATTTTCTGGTTTTTCCATTTTTTATCTTGTCTTGAAATTATGAAATGTGTGCCATAGTGGTTTAATTTTGCAATTCTTGGTGGTTTAATGACTATATTAGTTGGCCTATGTTTTGTAATTTAGCCTTCTGCTTCTAATACAATTGTGTGATTGGTATTGCTAAACATCGAAAACTAACTTGGTACCATTATTCCACTCTTCACCAACTTAGTGGTAAATTTGTGGGACAATTTTGGTTTACGACATTAAACGTCCAGCCATCATTGGTAATACCAACTCAAACTACTTATCACGAGAACACACTCAAAATTACTCCACACACAGTCATGCGTATAATGCCCACAAAAAACGAACAAATTCAATCCTGGATAGCTCAGGAAATCACACAACTCAAAGAAGTATTCCCAAATACTAGCCCTTATGAGTAACACAGAATTTTAACAATCAGTTTGCAATCAGTCCAGCCCGAACTGCCAAGCCATGTCTTTCCTGGACAGGAATCAAGCATCCTAGGACCCGTTTCAGGCTATCAGCTGTCTTCAGCCTGGATAGCTTGACTCCAGTGGTGTGGAGAGCATGAGACTCACGTCTGAGCATACCCATCCCACTTGGGTTGACAAATGCAAAACAACAGTTGATGGACAGAATGCAGAACAATGTCATACATTCACCCCAGTACAGAGATCTGGGCCTAAATCCATCGTTTTTTTGCACTCCACACCACCCCAGTGCAGACATGGCCACATGCAAATCAGCCTTGACCCTGTGCCTCATGGTACAGTCCAGCCCAAACTGCCAAGCCATGTATTTCCTGGACCGGAATCAAGCATCCTAAGACTGGTTTCTGGCTATCGGCCGTCTTCAGCCAGGATAGCTTGACTCCAGTGGTGTGGAGAGCATGGGACTCACGTCTGAGCATACCCATCCCCCTTGGGGTGACAAATGCAAAACAACAGTTGATGGACAGAATGCAGAACAATGTCATACATTCACCACAGTACAGAGATCTGGGCCTAAATCCATTGTGTATTTGCACTCCACACCACCCTAGTTCAGACATGGCCATATGCAAATCAGCCTTGACCCTCTGCCTCATGGGAACAGTCCAGCCCAAAATGCCAAGCCATGTCTTTCCTGGACCAGAATCAAGCATCCTAGGACCGGTTTCTGGCTATCAGCCGTCTTCAGCCAGGATAGCTTGACTCCAGTGGTGTGGAGAGCATGGGACTCACGTCTGAGCATACCTATCCCACTTGGGTTGACAAATGCAAAACAACTGTTGATGGACAGAATGCAGAACAATGTCATACATTCACCCCAGTACAGAGATCTGGGCCTAAATCCATCGTTTTTTTTTCACTCCACACCACCCCAGTTAAGACATGGCCATATGCAAATCAGCCTTGACCCTGTGCCTTATGGGAACTGTCCAGCCCGAACTGCCAAGCCATATCTTTCCTGGACTGGAATCAAGCATCCTAGGACCGGTTTCTGGCTATCAGCCATCTTCAGCCCGGATAGCTTGACTCCAGTGGTGTGGAGAGCATGGGACTCACGTCTGAGCATACCTATCCCACTTGGGTTGACAAATGCAAAACAACAGTTGATGGACAGAATGCAGAACAATGTCATACATTCACCCCTGTACAGAGATCTGGGCCTAAATCCATCGTTTTTTTGCACTCCACACCACCCCAGTGCAGACATGGCCATATGCAAATCAGCCTTGACCCTGTGCCTCATGGTACAGTCCAGCCCAAACTGCCAAGCCATGTCTTTCCTGGACCGGAATCAAGCATCCTAAGACTGGTTTCTGGCTATCAGCCGTCTTCAGCCAGGATAGCTTGACTCCAGTGGTGTGGAGAGCATGGGACTCACGTCTGAGCATACCCATCCCCCTTGGGGTGACAAATGCAAAACAACAGTTGATGGACAGAATGCAGAACAATGTCATACATTCACCCCAGTACAGAGATCTGGGCCTAAATCCATCGTGTATTTGCACTCCACACCACCCTAGTTCAGACATGGCCAAATGCAAATCAGCCTTGACCCTCTGCCTCATGGGAACAGTCCAGCCCAAAATGCCAAGCCATGTCTTTCCTGGACCAGAATCAAGCATCCTAGGACCGATTTCTGGCTATCAGCCATCTTCAGCCAGGATAGCTTGACTCCAGTGGTGTGGAGAGCATGGGACTCACGTCTGAGCATACCTATCCCACTTGGGTTGACAAATGCAAAACAACTGTTGATGGACAGAATGCAGAACAATGTCATACATTCACCCCAGTACAGAGATCTGGGCCTAAATCCATTGTTTTTTTCACTCCACACCACCCCAGTTAAGACATGGCCATATGCAAATCAGCCTACACCCTGTGCCTTATGGGAACTGTCCAGCCCAAACTGCCAAGCCATATCTTTCCTGGACTGGAATCAAGCATCCTAGGACCGGTTTCTGGCTATCAGCCATCTTCAGCCCGGATAGCTTGACTCCAGTGGTGTGGAGAGCATGGGACTCATGTCTGAGCATACCCATCCCACTTGGGGTGACAAATGCAAAACAACAGTTGATGGACAGAATGCAGAACAATGTCATACATTCACCCCAGTACAGAGATCTGGGCCTAAATCCATCGTTTATTTGCACTCCACACCACCCCAGTTCTGACATGGCCATATGCAAATCAGCCTTGACCCTGTGCCTCATGGGAACAGTTCAGCCCGAATTGCCAAGCCATGTCTTTCCTAAAACGGAATCAAGCATCCTAGGACCAGTTTCTGGCTATCAGCCGTCTTCAGCCAGGATAGCTTGACTCCAGTGTTGTGGAGAGCATGGGACTCACATCTGAGTATACCCATCCCACTTGGGGTGACCAATGCAAAACAACAGTTGATGGACAGAATGTAGAACAGTGTCATACATTCACCCCAGTACAGAGATCTGGGCCTAAATCCATCATTTTTTTGCACTCCACACCACCCCAGTTCAGACATGGCCATATGCAAATCAGCCTTGCGGAAATTCTTGAACTTAGATTTGGAATTATACAAAATCACGGAAGCCAAAATGCAGATGAAATCGGGACGGGCCCCTGGATATGTCGGGCTACCGATAACATTTCATAAAACATTACCTGCTGTGTACTCTGGGGTACATGGGGATGCCTATCACCTTCATCCACTGGGTACAACAGCTATATATCCAACCAATAGCTCGAGCATTTTTCAATTGCGCCCAGTCCTCCGCCTTCTCTATCTCCAGAGGCACACGGCAAGGCTGTCCATTATCCCCAATGTTATTTGCTCTGGCCATAGAACCCTTAGCTACAAAACTTCGGCAACACCATAATGATAGGGCACTGATCTACCCACCTAGACAACTTCTTATCTCCCTATATGCAGACGATATGACACTGTATGTCAAGAAGCCTCAAGACAATCTCAACCCAGTGTTCCAGGAGACCACTAAATTAGGCGCCATATCCGGAATACAAATAAATTGGTCTAAATCCCCCTTACAGATAATAACCTGCCGCACCAATTGGATTATCCACTAGTCTGGTAAACTGATGAGCGAAAATACCTGGGCATACTTATCACCAGAAACGGGGACAACCTGATTAGAATAAATTATGGCTCAGCCATAGATAAGATAACTGACACTATCAGCAAGTGGGTACAGCTTCTACTCTTCATGGTGGGGGGATCTCTCTTATCAAAATGGTATTGCTGCCCAAACTGTTATACCTTTTCACACCACCCAGGAAGTTTTTTCTTTACTACACTCAAGACTTATGAGGCTTATATGGGGTGGGAAGCAGGCACGGCTCAACCTGTCTACGCTGATGCTACCATACCATCAGGGAGAGTATGAAGTTCCCAATTTAGAGTTCTATTATTTTTGTGCACAGGCCCACTTCGCAACACATTGGTTCCATTCACCACCCTTTATGCCTCATTTTGCGATGGAAAATGGGTATATGACTCAGACACCCCCGATAAGCTATCTTTTTACAACAGTGAAGGAGCGGGAACGTGACCCGTCCATCGTAGAATGCACTATTGTAGCATGGCGGCAGCTTGCTTGCATGCTAGGCAACCCCATGTTGTAGTGCCCTAGGAGGCCAATGTTACAAAACCTTTGATACAAGTTACTTATGAGGGGATATGTCAGATGATGCTGGAAGGTCTTGGCTATCATACCTGGGAAGACCTTTATATAGGGAAACAATTCTGCTCCAAGGAACACATTTTTGGAGCATGCATACCCACGACAATTGACACATTTATAAACACTCATCTCCGGCAAAGTGTGAAGGCTGCAACCAGTACCTTGCCCCAAGAGACAGATACACTTGCACCTCTGCAAGCCTTGCTACATGGAGAGGCTCACGTCATGTCATATCCCTCTTGTATAAACATACACAGAATGCACCACCCACTCATACTCTACGGGCCAGGCGGGAATGGGGGAAAGATCTAAATGTCCCGTTAACGGATGACCAATTGGAACTTAGCTGCACGCAGACAGAAGCAATTACAGGCAATAGTAGGCTACGCCTCATTCATTTTAAATTCTTGCACCCCTTGTATCACACCCCGACTAAACTACACAGATTCCACCTCAGATACGATGACAAATGTGCGCGGTGCGGGAGGGAGGGGGCAGACATCCTGCATTTAGCGGGACCTGCCCCCGGGTTGCAGAACTGAACGCAGACTTTTGAAGGGTTGTCAAACATGATAGGAGCCCAGCTGACCCTATGCCCACTTGTAGCCCTTTTGGGTTTATCTCAGGAAATAAACACAGTGCACAAAAAGTTTTTGCCAACGGGTTTATTACCCCAACTGCAGGTAGATTGCAGGTGGGGAAAAGGCCAGACTCCCAAGTTCAAAGACTGGATACAAACTATAACTACTTGGCAAGATCATATGCATTATTACGCAGAACCTCCTATCTTCTCATGCAAGAATACAATCCTACCATCTCCTGAGGCGGAAGCCATAATTTTTACAACTTTTGTGAAAATGTACTTGTTCTTATTTGCACGTTCTCCCCCTGGGCACCATATTCCAAGAGCTATTGTACTTGGACATCCCGCACAGCGGATATTAGGGCTGTTATGGGCTTCAAACAAACATTGCCGTCATCACCGAGCACATCAGGCCACGCCCACTATCGGGAAGCCACGCCCCCGCCTACGATATAAAAAAGCGCTGAATGCAAGCGTTTTTGGATACAATCCTACCATCTCCTGAGGCGGAAGCCAGGAGGATACCTGCCATAATTTTAAAAACTTTTGTGAAAATGTACTTGTTCTTATTTGCACGTTCTCCCCCTGGGCACCATATTCCAAGAGCTATTGTACTTGGACAACCCGCACAGGGGATATTAGCGCTGTTACGGGCTTCAAACAAACATTGCCGCAATCACCGAGCACATTAGGCCACGCACACTATCGGGAGGCCACACCCCCCGCCTACGATATAAAAAAGCGCTGAATACAAGCGTTTTTGGATACAATCCTACCATCTCCTGAGGCGGAAGCCGGGAGGATACCTACCATAATTTTTAAAACTTTTGTGAAAATGTACTTGTTCTTATTTGCACATTCTCCCCCTGGGCACCATATTCCAAGAGCTATTGTACTTGGACAACCCGCACAGTGGATATTAGCGCTGTTATTGGCTTCAAACAAACATTGCCGCCATCACAGAGCACATCAGGCCATGCCCACTATCGGGAGGCCACGCCTCCCACGTCCCCTGCCGGCATGGCCCTACGCCTATAAAACATGTGTATTCCTAGGACGCGCAGCGGACGAGCGCAGCGGGAACGCCGTCTGCGCGCCGAAGGCGCGCCTAAGGCAAGCCCGTCTGCGCTCGTCCGCGCCGGGACCGGGCCCAGGGTCATGCCCCCTGACCAAACATACGTAGATAGCAGAAGACAAATCTACTCTAGCCAGGAGATTCTAGCATTGAGACCTCATGCCACATGCAACCCGATGGATCCACATAAGGAAGGTAAGACATGTCTAACCTGCTCACGAACATTTGCCTTTTCACAGATTAGAGATCTTAGTACAACATATCACAAACCTCAAATAACAACTTACAGAAAATCATCTATTAAAGCTGGTCTCATAAATGTCAAATCTATGGTCAAGCATAATGTTCAGACCGCTGAACTAATTGAAAGCCAAAATGTGGATCTTCTGTTTGTAACCAAAACATGGGCAGATGAAGCATTAGACACAGATCCCACCCTAGCAATCCTAGAGGGCTTCTCCATCTACAGAGCAGGCAGGAAAATAAAACGAGGAGGAGGTTTAGCAATCATAGCGAAGGAGGGACTGCAGATTAAAAGCTCAGACAAAGGAAGTAACCCAGATTGTGAAACGCTATCGTTTCAAATAAAAATCACAAATAACTATACTTTTAGTGGTCTATTAATTTATAGAAAACCAAATGCCAAAACACCTCTAATTGAGCTATTAAGCCCATTTCTAGAATCCAGTGTGACGTGTTGTGACTATACAATTCTAGGAGATTTTAATATACACCTAGAAAAAACATTGGACCCTAAGTTAAAGTCATTTAAAGATGAAATGGCAAATTTTGATTTAGAGCAGAAAGTATATACAGATACGCATTGCGCCGGCCACACTCTGTGGGGTCGCTATCATCCACAAGGATAGCTGGAGCATCACAGAAACCTCCTCCTTCGAGTACAACTCGTTTGAATGTCTATCCACCGTCATCAAGACAAAAGACCACAACTCTCTACTGTGCCACCTACTCTATCACCCGCCGGGCAGAAATAATGAGTTTGGAGAACAACTATCAAACCTGATTGCTCAAGACGCACTTGGCGATTCCAAAATCTTAATTCTTGGTGATCTGAACCTCCAATGGAATGAGACCCATAACCCATAATCAGATCGCTATCTAGCCTCCTTGATGATAACAACCTCACCCAACACTGTACTGAAGAGACTCATTACAAAGGAGCCACACTGGATGCCATCACTGCCCAAAAGAATTCTATCACGGTCAACCACATACTACCCGTTGACTGGTCAGATCACCACATGATCCTATTTCATATCAATCACCCCATCATCTCGCTTCAACCTCCGCAAGACCCCCCCCCAAATGGTCGAGAAACCTCTCCCAAGTACCCCAAGATATCCTGGAAGGAAAGCTAAGTTCACTTCTTCCAAATAACACACCGCACCTCTCGACCAATGATCTCGTCGACCACTACAACGCGGGGTTAGTCTCCATACTCGACAATCTAGCTCCTCTAAAGCTCAAAAGAAGCCGAGCCACTCCATCTAGAACCTGGTTCACTGCGTACCTCAATGCAGAAAGAAGAAACTTGAGAGCCAAAGAAAGAAAGTGGAAAAACAACCCAACCGCCATTCTCCGCCTCCAACTAAAATCTGCCCGTAGGAAGTACAACAACGATATCAAAAACAAAAAATCCAGCTTCTTCCGCGAGGCACTGGTCAAATCCAAAAACAGACCCAAAGAGCTCTACAACATAATCAGACAACAAACATCCAAGCCCCGGCCCTCATCCCTGCAGGCATCCAAAGAACTCTGTGATAACTTCGCCAACTTCTTCAACGATAAGGTCTTAAAAATCGAACTATCTCTAGACATCAACAACCCGCACCTCCAGAAGAGCAACTCGGCCTTCCCATTGGCAATCCCATCTGACTCCTTTCCCTCCCCCTAGCTAAGCTTTCGCCCCGTCCAGGAAACTGAGATAATCTCGCTGATCTCGACCTCCAAACCATCAGCACACGTCTCAGACCCCATTCCCCCCTCTTTAATCAAAAAAATGAAGCTTACCTTAGCGCCCATCTGGGGAAGAATCATAAACAGCTCCTTACAAAGCGGAGTGGTCCCCGATTGTCTAAAATTGGGGCAAGTCACTCCTCTGCTGAAAAAACCCGGTCTTGACTCAACTGACTTGAACAATTTCAGACCGATATCCAACTTCCCTTTGCTTTCGAAAACACTTGAAAGCTGCGTACTCCTGCAACTAACGCAACATCTGGACCACATCAATCTCCTGGACCCCCTCCAATCCGGCTTCAGACAAGGCCGCAGCACAGAAACCGCGATGCTGAACATCATAGACGACATTCATGGTTCTCTTGACGCAGACAAGTGCTGCCTCCTCATACTCCTTGATCTCTCCGCAGCGTTCGACACAGTGGACCACAAGCTCCTCATCATAACTCTTCAAGAAAGAGCCGGCCTTGGCGAGGTAGTTCTCAAGTGGTTCTCTTCCTTCTTACATAACCGTAAGCAAATAATAAAAATTAAGAACTTCACCTCCGAAACCCTGCAAGTCAACAAGGGTGTCCCGCAAGGATCAGTGCTCTCTCCTCAGCTCTTTAACATCTACATGGAACCGCTCGCCAAGTTACTCAGGAATGCCAACATCCACTTCCACCTCTACGCGGATGACACGCAGATTTACCTGGAAACCTCTTCTCTTAAAGACATCCACAGACTTAACAATGTCCTAAATGAAGTTCAAGATTGGCTGACAAAGAATCACCTGAAACTCAACCCCGACAAGACAGAAACACTCCTCATCTCAAACAAAGAAGACAACCCTCAAATCACCGAGTGGCTAAAGTCGATCGATGCTCTCAAAGGTAACCTCACGCTAGCCGACTCCGTCAAATCCCTGGGCTAACACCATAGACCCCAAACTAACCCTGACAAACCACATTAAGATTTCGGCGAAAAGCGCATTTCTCAACCTCAGACTTCTGAACAAAATCAAACCTTACATTCCCAACAAGGACCTCAAACTAGCCACGCAATCTCTAGTTCTATCAAGACTGGACTATGGGAACTCAATCCTAACAGGCATCCCCAAATCGCACCTGGCCCCGCTAAAAACAACACTTCATGCGGCAGCGAGAATGATCACAGACTGCAAAAAAACTGACCACATCTCCCCGGCACTCAAAGAACTCGAATGGCTCCCTGCGGAAATGCGGAGCACCTTCAGAACGGCCTGCCTCACCCACAAGGCCCTCCACACCGGCAAACCGGAATACTTGTCAAACAAGCTCAAAAAAGCAGGCCAAGCCAGAAACTTGAGAAGCTCCAACTCCCTGCTGCTCATCCTACCAAAAACCAGAAAGAAGAGAACTGCGGACTGCTCTTTCTCAGGAAATGCCCCCAAAATATGGAACGCCATCCCCCCGCACATCAGAACTATACCGTCCTATGCAGAATTCAAGAGCCAACTCAAATCCTTGTGCCTTATCCGTTCCCTTGGTTGCGGGTAACTTGGATCAGCAAGCGTCCCCTGAATCCATGTGGTAACATTGAATCCTGTTACCAAGAAGTCCTGCTGTCCGAACTTTTCCACATTCCAAATTGTCGCTCGCTGATCGCTTTTATTGGGTTTGTGTCATGTTGTTCTCTTTTTCATTCCCTCTATTGTAAAGCCCTCTGCTACCTTCGGGTCTTGTTAGCGCTATAGAAAACTTCTAAATAAATAAAATAAATAATAAATCATGTCGGAAGTTAAATATAACTGATACGCTCTTGAGCCTGCGGTCAAAGTAAAAAAAAACACATATCATGAATGGTCCAAAATCCAGCCCCAGATACTCATAGATACTCTATGTTCTTCGTACCCAACTTTAGATGCGGACAGCAATAAAGCCTGTAAACAAATTAATACATGGCTAGAGAACGCAGTCCAACTCACAGTTCCACTGAAGAAAATCACTCTCAAAAGAAAGACCCCTTCACAGCCATGGTTCTCAGAAGCTTTGAAGGAAAAAAAACAAGAATGTAGAAGAGCAGAAAAGAAATGGAGAGCTAACTATGAGGTACAGCAAAGATTAGAATATAAAACAATACTTGCTAGCTCTAAAAAATTAATAACATCAGAGAAAAGCAAATACTTTGTCCAAAAAAATAATGAATCAAAAAACTCCAGTAAAACTCTCTTCTCCACTGTTAGAAAACTTTCGAAAATTGAAAATAACACCCCAGAAGAAATATCATCAGAATTGTGTAATATTCTGGGTAAATTCTTCGTAAATAAAGTTTCATCAGTCTACGAATCTTTTAAAAATTACAAATCAGATAAAACTAATCAGACAGATAAAATCACTGCTCAAACAATAAATTCAGAGGAACAATCAGTCCAACCTATAAGGTTCCAATTTACCATTCCAACAAAAGACCAAATTCAGAAGGAATTACTTAACATTAATTCAGGCAGCCCAACAGACCCCTGTCCGCCCAAAATAATGCACATTTGCTCAGAACAAATGAGCATTGTACGAACAAGATTATTTGGCCAAATAATCGATACCAACACCTTTCCGGATGACTGGAAAAAGATTTCCATTAGACCACTACTGAAAAAACCCAATCTCGATAGAGACGAGCCAAGCAGTTACAGACCTATAGCCAGAATTCCTTTCGCCGCTAAAATATTGGAGAAACTCATGAACAAACAGCTATCCCGCTATCTGATTGACGCAACTGGCTGGACGACTCTCAGTTTGGCTTCCGGGAAGCACACGGAACAGAAACTGCTTTAATTACAGCAGTAGAAGAACTCCGGAAAGTGATGGACAATGGAGCGAAGGCCGCCTTGATATTACTTGACTTATCGGCGACCTTCGACACGGTCAGTCATGAAATTCTTTTAAAACGATTAAAAACAGCAGAAATACATGACTCAACATGTACCCTCATTGAATCCTATCTTGCTAATAGAACTTTTACAGTAGAAGTAGAAGGAGCAAAATCTAAAGCCTTTTCTCTACCATGCGGAGTTCCGCAGGGATCATCATTAAGTCCCACCCTTTTTAACCTTTATGTTGCCCCACTTGCAGAGATAATAAGAAACTGTGGTTTCACCCCAATATCATTTGCTGATGACACTCAAATTGTAGTGACCATCAACAAAGATATAGAAGAAACAGCAGAAAAATTCCAACATTGTATGATACAGGTCAGCCAATGGAGGGAAAGGAATTGCCTGAAGCTCAATGGAGACAAGAGTGAAGTGATGATATTAGGGGGTGACACAAACATCTGGTCCCCCGCCTGGTGGCCTAAGGATATGGGCAGATGTCCTAGATCATCAGGAAAAAGTGAAGAATCTGGGCTTCACCCTTGATATGAATTTATCATTTGAAGCTCGAACCAATAAGCTGTCATCATCACTCTGGTACATTTTAAAAATGATAAAAAAACTATTTCCATATCTACCACGAGATTCTCGTAAAACAGTAGTAACAGCATTAGCATTAGCAAGATTGGACTATGGAAATGGTCTATATGCCGGAGCCAGGAAAAAGATCACAGATAAATTATAACGCCTGCAAAATGCAGCAGCTAGACTGGTTCTAGACATACCCAGGTTTGAGCCAATCAGACACAGACTGAAAGATCTACATTGGCTGCCAATTGAAAAGAGGGTGAAATTTAAATCACTCTGTCTAACCTATAAGGCACTACAGGGAAAACGATCACAATTTTTGAGGTACCATTTGAAACAGTATGAACCCATGAGACCTCTGAGATCGGGCCAGATGAAACTAATTACTGTTCCCAGATTTAAAAGAGCTAACTGGGGAGGGAGAATTTTCCTGATACATGCAGCACGTACATGGAATCAACTGCCCCTGAACATAAAAACCTGTCCATCTTTAGAAACCTTTAGAAAGGAAGTAAAAACATGGCTATTCTCCGAATACACATCAGACACTGTTACAAGGCTGGAAAGGATTTATCTTAGCTCCAAGACGCCCATGGACAATACTGCAAGTAGGCCTTGTGGTCTCCGCCCTGGTAGCAGATGCCCTCCTTTCGCTACTATCCAAGAGGTTCAAACAAAAAGACTCATAACCATCAAAGAGTCACAGTAAGAAATGAAGGACTATGCAACAACGCTATGAACCTCATTCCTCTTGAATTACAATTAACAATTCGACCAGACACGCCTGTCTACACCAATGTAACAAGAGAACATCTAATTCATCGAGAAAATGAAAGGACAAACACAGTGATGTCTTCAAATCCTGATGCAATTCTATCAATTGATCATACTTCTACTGGCTATTTCATAAATGTTGATGCATTTTATGAAGACCCAAGTGAATCAGAAACGTCGCCAGCCACAAACTCTTACAAACAGCAAGCAAAATACTTTTTTCACTTTCTGAAAGAAACGTATCTGGTTTCACCATGGACTAAATTATGGATAATATCCTGAATATTTTTCTTTCTTTTCTGGTTAGGTTTAGTAATGACTATTAGCATGCTTGTAAATGGCAAATACATTCGTCTAGAATCTGCAAGTAAAGATGTGAACTTAATATTGAAACCACACAAATTATCTCATCGTGAAGAAAGAGACTTGTCTGCAGTAAACATCACAGCCGTGCCTATACCCGATGGTATAGTATGGGACAAAGTCGATTTCGATATTTTGGGCATGACTGATCTTTTGAAAATTCTACACCTGTTTAAAATTTCATTAAGTGATTTCATTATCTCCAGTATCTATTCTGATGTTTGGGACTTCGAAACTGTCAGTAATATTATATCTGATCTAGAGAAAAATCTGCTGCATTTTCTAATAGTGAAAACTTGGAAGGTTCACCAGAGTATGAACAAACGTACCATTATAATCATTATGGTCATTTTTTTTGCATAGATCTGCAATACCTAGAAATGTGTTTATGTATAATCAATGGGAACATTGTCCAACACCATCAAAAGATAGTCAAAAAACATATGGAAATAAGTTTCCATATTTTTCAGGATTCAATACAACAGATCTAGGTTCCTATTATGTTAAGAATGTGAACCAAACTGCTCAGAAACAAATGTTAACTAACACCAAACAGATCTATTCTGCAGCCTTTTAATGCCCAGCTGTCTAGACAAGGGTTTGACTTTTGGAATGACAAAGTTGATACAAAATCTGTCTGTGGTTCTAGAGACTGGCAGGTGCAGGGGACGGAAGCATTCTTTAGAACCTGACTCTTCCCCAAGCAAATAATGTTTTTGAATGATACCGTGCAACAAACATCTTGCCTTGGACTAGCCAAGATCAAAGACATGAACATATCTTATGTACCAACACCTGCTAATACCAAAATCAATAGTACTACAGATGAGGCAGCCACCATAGACAGCATCCTACTGTACAACAGAACAGCCCCCGATTGGGAAAAATAGCTAATCTGGCACTTAGACACTAACATTTGTCAAGAAAGGTTCCTGAATACAACACAGGGATTTACTATCAACAGGCTAGATCCCCGTTACATACAGTGACACAATATAGTATAGGGAAAGTGTGCCTTGATTGGCTACAGACATCCTCGATAGTCCAAGTGAAACAACACTTATCTTTACTTGAAAGAAGATGCAGACTTTAGGGATTTCTTGCTAGGACCAAGAAAACCACGACAAAAATGTTTCATAAATGCCGGCATTTATACAGCCTATAATGAATTTTGGGAAGTTTCACAGGCAGAGGCCGCAGAGGATACGTGAAATCGATCCAATTAATTTAGAGAAATCTCTCTCAGTTGTTGACAATGGTTTAACAACTTTGTCATCCAGGATCTATTCTCTGGGCAACATTGTATCCTCTGCTATTGACATACTAAAACAGGATTTAGCCGTGTTACAACAAGGCCTGTCACGTTCGGAAATGTTATTAGTCTGGACACTACAATCATAGTGTTCAGGCTATGTGCCTTGGCATTTTATTAACATGGCGTCTTTTTTTTCGGAATACAATCTCATAAACAGATCGAAATGGCACAAAGGGGAGCAAAGTATACAATGCAGGGTGTTGAAAAACTGATAAGATTACCATTCACGGTAGCAGAAAAAACAGCTACAGAATGGCTCATCCATGGCCATATAAATTTGCCAGTCACTTCTTTCCAATTTCACTATTGCCTTATACAATAGCAGGCAAGCAAATATGAAAGGTTGGGTAAGGAATACATTAAGAGTGTCCTGGGAAATACCTTACAACTACAGATGTTGGAATGGGGGATGTGAAGTGTTTCTTAGTGGTAAAGCCTGCGAAAATGCACTGAGCAGTTCACTCATATGTCAAGTAGTTTATTTACACAGGGCATTCAACAGTTCTGTGGCAAACTTGTTCTGCCACCTGCAAGGCAGTCCAGCCGCCGTGATTAATCTGACATTCGGCCTGGTCTCTAATGGGAGTTACTTAATGTTGAATGATCTAGGTTGCTGTAGCATGCTACCAGGGATCCCGCATCTAGTAACGGTCAATGCCAGTGTTACTTGTTGTATGCAAGTATTGTTTCCACTAGCAAACACAGGCTGGGAGTCGGCACTTTGGCCTTGAATGTTTCTTTTATATGTTTTCTAAACGCTAAGCAGAATGAACACCATGCTTTTACAAAGAAATGTACCCTTAAACTCCGCCAGAGAGACATCTGATCTTGAAGTTGCAAGGACTGCGGCTCAGATACAGGCTCTGATAGTTCGAAACTGCCCTATACATTTCGCAGAAATGATGGGATGTATCTTTAACATGTCTGATATGAGCGGAATTTTACATGTATTTAAGACCATAGGTTCAGGACTCTTAAACACCTTCCAGACGGAAATCATTCCAAACTTCGTGCATTTGGTGGTCTGCCTTTAACTCTTGCAATAGCTGCAGGAGTACTTATTCTATTCCTACTGCTATGCTATGGACGGCCTTGCAATGGGCATCACTCCCAGTTACATTGTGAAGGATCTCCTGGAACGAAAGTGCTGACAGCACATAGTACAGCTCCTGGGCATTCCTCTATTATGGGAACTTAATCAATCATGGTTCCTGACCTTCAGACCAGTTTGGCTTGACTGTATCTTACCTGTTCTACGCTGCCTGTTTTGCAGTGAAAAATGTGTGCTGGACATCTATCTAACACTTCCATCGGTCATGCCAACCAATATCAATACTTTTCTGGACCAAGGAACGGCCCATGCTCTGTATTGTCAGCAGCGGCTCCTGATACTGATGATGGCATTCATTGAGACCTCTCAGTCGCAGTCTGATCCTGCTGATGTACGAGAGGATTCAACAGGCACACAGGAGACAAGGAACACACAACTTGCTACAGCATCAGCTGTAAGTGACGATTCTCATCTTTGTGCAATAGATCTACTGAACGAGGTGCTCCAACTGTCCCCGGCAACAGTAGACAATCTTATGTCTACAGCAGCAGATGACTTCATGTTTACACCCAACCTGGACTCTGACTTTTGAATTGGCTCACAGTGTGCTTGGAAGGAATGCATTTGGCTACCATGTTTTTCATAACAAACAGAACGAAACTTGGAACATTCCCCAAATTGACAAACCTTTTTAAACTTTTCAGTTACATTGCATTTCTTACTGCTTACAGTAAAACAATTCCTATAAAATGAACTGCCTTTACCTTTTCTAAAAATAACATTTCTAAAAAGCACAATTCTAGAAGCACAAGTCTAGAAATAATGCCCTGTTTTTCTACAAATTCCATATTTTATGACCTTGATTCAAAGGGATTTTAGAATATTTAGCAAAACTATTATAGCCACTGCTTTTTCCATGTATAAGTCAAATGTTGACATGTTTAATAGAACTTTTCAGACTGATTTTAGAAATGTTTTTAAATGAATGTTTTTACATATGCGGCGCTCATTTTTATGTTTAGCAATTAGTAATATCGTTCTTCGAAAGTGGAGTGGGTGTTGTGTCCCATATAGGTGCCCTGATATAGGCTTTACTAAAACATGCCCTTATATAGGCACAATTCATGTTGCCCTTATTTAGGTATAGCGTTCTTAGTCCTTATTTAGGCATGAGCCATACACTCCAAATACAGGTATGGTATTTCACCTACATCCGTCCACCCTCTAGGTCACAACCAAGTTCTTAGAAACAGACCCTTAAGCTCTAGTGATTTTCCCTGGCACAGGTTCATTGATTTCTCTTAGAAACTCATTAAGTATGCATGAACCATTATTCCCCGGGGTTCATTCCTGACGTCTTCCTCTGTTCAACATTACGTCAATGCAGTCCAGCCATAGCACCTTCTGGGTATTAATATGCCCATGCAAACCAGAGGAGACCTCTATTCCAGAGGAGCCCGTATTTCCTGGCTTGATGCACTGACCAGAAATGCTGTCATCCTGCATGCAGAAACTACAACTCGCAGGGCTCTAACTTCCTTTGCGGGATGTTAGAATTTGAGACCAGGAAAGAGATTCCACAACTCCCTCATTCTCAGGTATGGCGATGACTAGAACCTAGAGCGATTCTTGACATAACAAACTATAGCATACTAGAGCATACCATCTTAGGGGAATATCGGACCTTCTTCACAACCTGTCCTTCACCTAGGTTAGGCACATTTGGGTAGAAATAGTTAGGGAGCATTCCATGAGTACTCATACTTTTAGCAATATGTTTTTATGTATACAAATGTATTTGATAAGTAGTGAAGAATACTAGAGCAATACTACTTCTTTGCGAATGTAACACTGTGCATTGTATATCTCGCATACTGTCTTACGATTGTAGTAGCTCAGATCTCTCACACGAGAAAAACGACTGTTCAATAAATACTTATTAAAAAGCTTGTCTGTTATTTCTGTGTAACTCTGAGAAACTAAGCAGTCACGATTGGCTGAGCGAAACATTATCTCATGGATCAGTGTAGTCATGTTATGTAGTTGCCAGAAGCTATTGCCTTCTTCTCTTCAAGAAGTTTCTAGTGGCCCTGTGAGCTAGCAGGTACATGGTAAACAAGGTTAGCATGTGCAATAGGGGTGTACTGACTCAATCATACACCAAACCTTTAGTGTATGTTATCCAAAAGCTCAGAACCTATTTAGGGAAATAGGAACTACACTTCAACTCAAGTGTCATTCCCAACTCTACTCTGTTGACCCCAGCCAGATGCTAGGCTTAAGGAAGGAATGAATAGATGCAAGGGGGAGAGACTATGTTGATTAGCAAATTTAGGGGTGTGCTTAGCCATCTCTTCTCTCCCTGCAGAAAATTCTGCCATTATCAATTTGGAAGAATTGGTGCACTCTGGCCACAAATTACAGGATGTGTTCAGACCTTTGGGTGGTACCCTGCAGTCCATTGGACAGGAGTGACCTCCTGCTTGACCCAGAGAAACTAGAATAAGTATCTGAGAAGGGCAAAGCCCCTCAGATCTGCTGCTTGAAACTTACGAAAGCAAGAGGTGCCATGCTGAGAAGTTTAATGTGCATTTCCAAAGGCCTGCACTCTGTAAACTGCACATTTTGCACCATCTTGAACTATAGCCCTGTGAATTACCTTGCTGTAAGAAGGACTAAAGAGTGGACACCCTGCAAGATACAGGTTAACAGAGCCCACCTGGAACATCACCATCAAAGATCCACAACCCGGAGAACTTCCAGGGGATTTATAAGGGGTTTGTCCATTTGGGTTGTGGGATATGAAGTCCTCAAATTTCAAGGACCATCATGGAGCTTTCAGACTCTTGGAGTGAGTTTGAGACATTTTGGGATTATTTAAGGTACTTCATTAAGAAGTTCTAGGAGTTGGGAGAACTTTTAAACAACTTTGGAAAAAAGCTCCATAGGGGGACCGACCCAACCTGGCCAGCCAAGCCACCTGCCTTCAACCAATAGCTGGCCTGCCGTCCACGTTCCTCCCGCTGAAAAGCTTTGTAGGTCTGACTTCCAGAGTTTCACGAGAGGAGGTGAAATCGGAGGCCGGAGAACCCTCACCAAATCTGGCCTAGTGAATAGCAACAAGGGACCAAGCGAGAAAAAGCTCCAGAAAAGTTTCTAAGTCCGAAGTTTAAAACTGTGATCGGGACCTACCGCCGCTAGTGGTCTATCCTAGTCGGCCTGAAACATTGACTTTGAGCCAGTCTATCACAACCGGATATCCCAATAAGGTACATTAAGATTCTAAGAGCTAGATAATGCTAACTATTTAAAAATTCATATCTCCGGTTCCCAACATGGGATCTTTGTTGTTTGCATGTCATTTTAAAGATAACAATAGTTCCTATTTTTATAAATTGGTGTCAGATTTTTATTATACATTGTCACTTAATTAGTTACTGAATTGATTTCATTGAATGCTTTACATACCTGTCTTTGAAGTTAAGTCAGCCTGCTCACAGACAAGCTGCCAAGGGTTGAGAATAGGAATAATTTTCTAAAACCTATTCTGAGCCCAATAATGTGTTAGTGGCCTTATTTCCAGTGGCAGATGCACATTTGCCCCTACTAATAATCCACGTTCTAACAGTCTTTCAATTTTACCCTGACTTCAAAGCAGATGAATATTGCAACACATTACATATAAGATCAATCATGCGGACATCTTGTCTGCCGTAAGTAAGTAAGTGGGAAAAGCGATACACTGCAATACAGGGAAAGGATTAAGGAACAGAATATAGATTGTATTCATCACAGACTATCCAACCGCAAAAGTCAAGGCATTTACGTAGTCCTACTTTACTCTCTGGTCTCACTCTCCACCACATTTTACAATTTACTTTTCCAAAAATACATTTGCTTGGCAGTAAGGAAAGGAAACTAATTTACTCTACTGCAGGGTAAGTTAGGGGGTTAGGCCGGGTAAGTATGTAGTAGACGTTTTACTGATCATCCTCATGTGCCTACGTTTTGGCTACTGAGTCACTTTGGTTGAGGAAAGGGAAGAATTTCAACAGGCACTAATCCTTTTATAGAAGTCATGATGAAATATATCACTTGGCTACAAAACTGTGGCACATGCAAAGAATGATTTTTTCATATGTTTGGGGAGGCTGGGACAGAACTTGGGAAGGAATTTAGAAATGCCTTGAGGAGATACGGTATATATTCCCCAGGGAAAAACTGGAAGGGTTTTATTTAGAATTACGATAAAAATTCAGCGAAACTTGCAAATCAAAGGGTTTTGGGCCAATTGTCTTAATGGTACCATGGGTTTGTTCTGATATGTTGGGAGCCAGATATCCGCGAATGCCACGATGGGTATATGATATGGGTCCGCGTTAAATCCACCGGCGGCGAAGCGCCTGTGGTCCCTGGCTGAATTACAGCACTGAGAAGATGTTGGAATAGTAAATCTTACTATTCCTTAAGTTATAGCGCCATCCAGTGCAAGTCGATGTAACGACTTGCGTTGTAACAACTGCTTTGCAACTGCATTGCGGTGTACGCACTGCGATTTAAAGGATTATTCCAGTATATATGTGTTTAGAGATATTTGTCCACATGGCCGGGGTCGGAGGCAGGGCGTGCTGCTACTAGTGCAGCACACAGTACTGCAGCATGGGTACAGGGGTCTTTCCAACCAGGAGCACAAGGGCTTTGTACTCATTATGGCTCACGTCACCCCTGCTTCACCACCGCACATGAATGAGAAGGTAAATAAAATGTAAATGGTCTTGGGTAAATATTTACATCTGAAACTGGCCTACTGAGTCTGTTTCTAAAGAGTGATAGGAGCCTATTTATGACTGTTAATGCGTCTAACTTGTGCCACGCAAGGGGGTACAAGCACTATGCAATAAAAAAAGCCAGATTTACCAAGTCACGCACGGCCCCATTAAGTGGCTTAGCAACGCAACACAGAGCCGATCGAGCAATGCATGCTTCAAAGTATACATTGCAAAAAGCTTCAATACAGTATGGATGGGTGAGATGTCATAAATCGTTCATTTTGAATATTTTAAAATTTCTAATATTCAGCAGAATCTAAAAAATTATACCTAGCTGGCAGAAATGACTTCACTGATGCTGAATTGTTTGTTATGACTGCACAATCACAGAGTAAGAAACCTGCATGCAAACTACTCTTTGACCCTTTCCCGCTCAGGAAATGGTTTAAAATGGTTAAAAATGTATGCCAGTAAAGGACTCATAAAATTCACCTTCCGGGGAGGGAAATGCGATGGAACATCTGTAAGAATGACATTTCTCTAAGGGAGAACTGTTTTGCTCATGGAGGAAAAACAAAAATAAATAACAATTGTCCATTTGCACTGTAAATTGAGGAGTCACATTGGGAGAATAGCAGTTGGCACATGACAATCTTTGTAGTGCACGTAAAAGGCTATGAAAGGCACAGTATTTCAGACATCCTACTGGGAACCCTTGTACATTCCGTAACCCGCACATTTACACCCATGCATAGGAGTACTTGTGTAGGAGAGTAGGGTCTGCAATCCTATGATCACCCAGATTTTTTGCTTTTGTTTCACTGGTTTACGACTTTCTCTGGCTGTGGGCCTGCTAATCAGACCCACAGCCTGGCTGTTCTCTTTCTAAATTACGATATGTACCCTAGGTGCATTTACCAATTGGTACTGGGCCACCTTATCAGACCCTGTAACTCAGGGCATAGGTGTACCCAGGGCCGCCAGGGGCTGCAGCATGTATTATGCCACCCCTGGCTGGCCTCCTAAATTTGACACAACTGGCTGCATGACAGCTGGGGCGAAGTCGTGTAATCACCCTTTGCTTTAGATATAGTAGCCCTATATCTAACCATACAATGGACACCCGAGTTCCTATCAGTCACTCCTATGGCAGGCCTTGACAATCCTGAAGGCAGAGTGCGTGGGCTCGTGTGAACTGTGTTCTGGCCCGAGCCGAGCCCGGTTGCAGCTTGCGGAATCAAGACCCAATGGCTGTCCCATGATAACGCGTACCATATCGGTAACTTCGGTGTCGCGTTATCAAGACATGTCGAGTAAGGTGTCATACGAATCGGGATGCTGCCCTCTCACCAATTCTGGCGACGAGGTTAGCATTCCGCCCTTCTAGAGGGACACGACATGTACGTAACTGTGAACCCCGGTTAAAGTTAACTAAAGCCTCAGCTCCACAAAATGGATGCTGCCACCACAGACACGAGTCTGACCTCCTGCTGCTGGGAGTCCTTCCAGCAAGGAGCGCTTGGACAAAGGGTTTCCTGTCGAGGGCGGTGTTCGCACCGTCCCAGACAGGGTTTGTGTATTCTGGGTAGGTAGGGCTTTTGCGAGAAGGTGACTGCGGAGTGGCACCCCGGTGCTCACTACGCATCTGCCGGTCAGAACCAGTTCCAGGGGCGCCAGCCCTGGCCTGGGGAAAGTCCGGCAGGGGAGAGGGGTGTAACTACCCCCCTTCCTGGTCCCACCCTTAGGGCAGGACCTAGTCATGTACCCACCCCTTTCTTTAGGATAAAGACCGGAGCGGGGACCCTTCCAAATTAGATCATCTTTGAATCAAGAACTACTTTCTACGAAAGGTCATTCGAGACTCTTCTCAAGATTTCTCCCTTGTGACTAAGGAGTAGTCACCCTGCATCAGCGGGCACCATCTAAGAACTCTGCGGTTTGCTGCACGTCCTTCCTCAAGGATCCGACGGCCCAGCTCGACGAGAACCGGCTTCCCTGGCACCTCTGACCTCTACCCACGTCATCAGCTCAGCTGTGATCTGTGGGTGCGACGAGACCTCGAGGGACCGGCCATCATCAAAACCTGCACGCTTTCTTAACCAGCACGACCATCGAAGTAATTCTCTGGTTAGTGCTCTGGGGTCCGAGAAGCCCCGACCCTGAGCCGCTCCAGCACCGAAGTGCAGTCTCCCAGCATCTCCGAGATCTGCGTGGGGCCCTTCTGCTCGCTGCTCAGCACGTTGTCTGGTCACTAGCCGCTGGCTTGTGCCCTTCTGTGACGACATCCGACAATCATCACTGCTGGTCTGGTTGCTCCAGACTGGCCCTTGCTTCCATCTTTGCGAGAAGCATCCCGGACCCTCCTGGTCCACTCAAGACGCCATCTTAGGCCTACCACGTGGCCCTGAGATCTGCCAAGGCTTGTTGCCCCATCCTGGGCCCAGCGACGCCGACAGCATCATCCTTCGTGGGACAGCTCGCACCTCCACCGTGGTCGCCGACAACGCCTCCAGGTCCGTGAGACTGCAGAGCCTAGCGTCGCCCACTCACCTGGTCGAGGTGACGGCCAACCGGTGCCTTCCTGGTACCCTCAGACTACTGGCTAGTAGTACGAACTTGGTCCCCTCTGCTTTCAGGTATCCTCAATCTCTGATCCAGGCTTGGATCTCTACGAACTATTCATCACTGGTCGCCGGCCAGCAACTCCTTTTCTTCCGGCTCCTGGCTCATCAGCGACGACCCCGACGCCTGTAAACTTGTGCAGCCGCAGCCCTCGTGGCTAGGTAACTCGGCATTTCGGTGCCTGCATAGCCTCTTTACTCTAGGGTCCCGAGTCCCTCGCTTCCAACTTGCCTTATCGGGTCCGCCCGAGACCTTAAACTTTCCGTGTCCTCGGACACTTGTTTTAATTGTGCACTTGAAGTATTTTCCTAAGAGATTTGGTTTGTGCTTAGTACCCTGTCCTCATAAAGAGTACAGGGCTGTTGTGATTCTTAATAAATATACTGTTTATTTTCATAACACTTGTGTGGTGTCCTTTCACTGGGTGTTCAAGGGGTACATGTGTGGTAAACAGCTGGCTTAACACGCCCTCTCGAGTCTTTAGCCTTAGACTGCTCGTATCCACGCTACTAGGATAGCTGGTCTATAGGTTGACTTACAACCAATCACCATAAGGGTCGTTTGGAACGATACATAGCGGTCGCTAGAATAGCGAACGCTGCATATCGGGCCAACTTCTCACATTGGTGAGCAGCGGTTGGGATTTGAGCTTGCTGTTGTTTTACCACACGTATCCTAAGAATATCTTGTTGAAAGATCACATAAGTACTGTTAGTACATATAACTAAAGCTTAGAATACTCTGAGTTCTACTGAACCAGCTGTTGCAGCTCCTCAAGGCTTAGCACACCTTGGCTGCAACTCTTAGCAAGGGATCAGTAGGTAAACACATAGTGTAGGTAGGTGCATCACTTACACCACACTAGAAACAGTATGTCGGACAAAGGAGGAAACTCTGAGTCTCCCCTTGTGTCAGTTGACCCTCCACAGGTCATCCCTTCGAGATATACTGTGTTGAGCTTCAAGGAGTTAAGACAAGTGTGTCACTCCAGGAAGATCAAGCAGGGGTCTAACCCCACAACGTCCTTTCTGATTGGTCTCTTGGAGACTTATGATGCCAGAAAAGCTGAGACCCGTCCCAGCTCTTCTAATCCAGAAGGAGACATGCCTCCCCTCGAGGGAACCAGAGGTGACCCTGACCTAATCCTCCTCTCAGCCGAAAATGAGAATGTGGAGGAGGATGAGGATGAGGATCCCTCTGGGGATGAGGCAGATAAGGGACAGGTAGAAGTCGTCAGACTAACACGGTCCAACTTAAGCAAACACGATAGTGGTACTGGGGGACCCCCGGCGCTACTGTCAGGTCCGCTTAACATTGGGAATGGACGAGCCCGATCTCTGTCGAGAGACTCTGGCAGATCCCTTCAAACCAATGGCTCTCACAACTCTTCTCAAAGAGGGATGACGTCCCCTCAGAGGAGAGTGTACGAAGCTAAGGAAAGGGCAGCTAATCTGAGGATCGAAAGGGAAGAACTTGCCCTGGCCAAAGAAAGGCTTGCCTTTGCTAGAGAGCAACAGTTAAGTGGGGTAGTCCCCACTGGTGGCAGCAATGTACCTAGTAATAGGGAAAGGAGTTTTGATACGAAACACCTTGGGAAGATAGTGCCCCCCTTTAAACAAGGGGACGACATCCACAAATGGATTACTGCTTTGGAGAGGGCCTGCACTGTGCAGGGCGTTCCCCAGAGACAGTGGGCAGCTATCTTGTGGCTCTCCTTTGAAGGAAAAGGAAGAGACAAGCTCCTCACCACAAGGGTGGAGGATGCTAACGATTACCAAGTCTTGAAAAATACACTCGTTGAAGGGTTCGGCCTAACCACTGAGCAGTACAGGGTGCTGTTCAGGGATACCCAGAAAACGCAGTCTCAAGATTGGTCTGACTTTGTCGATTGTGCCACTAAGGCTTTTGAGGGCTGGTTGCTGGGCAGTAAGGTTACTGATTACAAAGGATTGTATAATTTGATGATGAGAGAACAAATTTTAAACAATTGTCAGAACCAGTTGTTGCATCAGCATCTTGTCGACTCGGATCTGACCTCTCCCCAAGAATTGGGAAAGAAGGCAGACAGATGGGTTCGAACAAGAGTTAAACAGAACCAGGGCCAGAATCAAGGTGGTCAGAAGAAAGCAGACCAGAAGGGTAAAGATTCTAAGGGGGAACAAAATGACCAGAAGTCTTCGACAGGTCCCCAACAACCCAAAGAGGGTGGGGGTCAGGCTCCCCAAAAGAAGAAAGAAGGCCAATCCAAAAGATGGTGCCAGTACTGCAAAAGTAAATCTCACTGGTTTAGTGAGTGCACCAAGAAAGGAGGAGGGCAGATTCCTGCCGCTGCAGCCCCTAAGGCACCTGTGCCCCCTAGTACAGTCAGCAGTGGTAGTGCGCCTCCCAAGGGCTTAGTAGGGTTAACCCTGGGTTCTGAGGGGCGTGACAACTTAGTTGGCACACTCACTCAGGCTGTCCTTGTCAGTACAGGGGACGTGGACGTGTCCCCTGACGTAAGTCCCAATACTTTGGGCAAATACAGACAGACGCCTTTCATAAATGGAAAGATGGCTCAGGCCTATAGGGACACTTGTGCCAGCGTCACCATGGTGACGCCTAACTTTGTGGACCCTGGACAGATCATGCCAGGTACAGAATTCCTGGTGACCAATGCAAGCAATGTCACTACCAATCACAGTATGGCAATTGTAGCTTTCTCCTGGGGAGGGTTAACTGGCCAAAAGAGGTTGTAGTTAGTTCAGACCTCCCAGTGGATTGTTTGTTGGGCAATGATTTGGAGTCATCACAATGGTCAGAAGTGGAGCACCGGACTCACATGGAAATGTTAGGTTTGCCAGCACATGTGTTCGCTGTGACCAGGTCACAGGTCAGGAAATGCCCCACTGAACCGGTGCTGGATCCTGGAACAACGGACCAGACACCTCCCAAGAAAAAGAGCAGTAGGGTTAAGGCTGCGCCTTCCCCCTTGCCCCAGGTCGTGGATCAAGTCTCAGAGGAGGCTGACCTACAGGAATTGAGGGAAACTGAGCCTAGGGAGTTCGAACTTGATCAAGTTGAATTCTTGGGTTCAGGGGGACCCTCAAGGGAAGACCTGGGGAAGGACCAGTTAGACTGCCCTTCTCTTGAACCCCTCAGACAGCAGGCTGCTGCTGAGGCTGCTGGGAACGCCACAGGTACCCACAAGGTATACTGGGAAGATGGACTCCTGTACACTGAGTCAAGAGACCCCAAGCCTGGCATGACCAGGAGGCTGGTTGTACCCTTGTCTCAGCGAGGTTTCCTACTTACCTTGGCCCACGAGATTCCCTTAGCAGGTCACTTAGGCCAGACGAAGACGTGGGACAGGCTTGTCTCACACTTTCACTGGCCTCACATGAACGAAGATACCAAGGAGTTTTGCCGCTCCTGTGTCACTTGCCAAGCCAGTGGTAAGTCAGGTGGCACGACAAAGGCCCCCCTTATACCAATGCATGTGGTGGGGGTGCCCTTTGAACGGGTGGGGATCGACATCGTCGGTCCCATGGAACCACCAACAGCATCAGGGCACAAGTTTATACTGGTGGTAGTGGATCATGCCACCAGGTATCCTGAAGCTATTCCCCTTAGGACCACTACAGCACCTGTTGTGGCAAGAGCCCTAGTTGGAGTATTCTCCAGAGTGGGCTTCCCTAAGGAGGTCGTCTCCGACAGAGGTGCAAACTTTATGTCAAGCTACTTAACTGCTATGTGGAAGGAATGTGGTGTCAACTACAAGTTCACTACACCCTATCATCCACAATGCAATGGGCTTGTTGAGAGATTCAACAGGACCCTGAAAGGGATGATTCATGGACTACCGGAAAAGCTTCGGCGTAGATGGGACGTCCTGATCCCCTGCCTCTTGTTCGCCTACAGAGAAGTCCCACAGAAGGGGGTTGGCTACAGCCCTTTTGAACTTTTGTACGGACATCCTGTAAGAGGACCCCTGTGTTTGGTGAAGGAAGGATGGGAGAGACCTCTCAAAAAGCCTGCAGCCAACATAGTGGACTATGTGCTTGGCCTCCGCTCGCGGATGGCTGAATACATGGAGAAGGCATCTGAAAACCTTAAGGCCAGCCAAGAACTCCAAAAAGCTTGGCATGACCAAAAGGCTGTCTTGACTGTTTACCAGCCCGGACAGAAGGTGTGGGTGTTGGAGCCAGCGGCCCCAGCAGCACTCAAGGACAAATGGTCCGGGCCCTACACCATCCTGGAGAAAAAGGGAGAGGTCACCTACCTGGTCGACCTGGGAACTCCCCGGAGCCCCCACAGGGTGCTCCATGTCAACAGGCTCAAGGCATATGTCGACAGGAAGGACATGAGTTTGCTCATGGCCCTAGATGAGGGACAGGAGGAGGAGAGTGACCCTCTCCCCGACCTGCTCACTCAGAATCCTGACGATGGATCGGTAGATGGTGTTGTCTTTTGTGGCAGCCTCTCCGAACATCAACAGAGAGACTGTAAACAGGTTCTTCAGTCTTTCAGACATATGTTTTCTCTAACACCCAGTCAGACCAATTGGTGCACCCATGAGGTTGACACTGGTGACAGCTTGCCCGTCAAGAGTAAAATCTACCGGCAGCCTGATCACGTTAGAGACTGCATCAAGAGTGAAGTGCAGAAAATGTTGGAGCTGGGAGTCATTGAACCCTCGGATAGCCCTTGGGCTAGTCCCGTAGTTCTAGTGCCGAAACCTCACACCCCGGGCGGTAAGAAAGAGATGAGGTTCTGCGTAGACTACAGGGGTCTCAATGCAGTCACTAAGACTGACGCCCACCCAATACCAAGGGCAGACGAGCTTATCGATAGATTGGCTTCGGCCAACTACTTAAGTACGTTTGACCTGACAGCTGGGTATTGGCAAATCAGGTTAGCTGAGGACGCCAAGCCTAAGACAGCATTTTCAACCCCTGGTGGGCATTATCAGTTCGTGGTGATGCCCTTTGGTCTGAAAAATGCACCTGCCACCTTCCAACGGTTGGTGAATCAAGTCCTTACTGGGCTGGATGACTTCTGCGCGGCGTATCTTGACGATATTGCTGTCTTTAGCTCCACCTGGGAGGATCACCTGGTCCACCTGCGGAAAGTGTTAGAGGCTCTGCAAGCAGCAGGCCTCACTATCAAGGCCACCAAGTGCCAGAAAGGGCAGACACAGGTTGTATACCTGGGCCACCTTGTAGGTGGAGGCCAGGTTCAGCCACTGGAGAGCAAAATACAGTCAATCAGGGACTGGGCTCCTCCAACCACCCAGACTCAGGTTCAAGCTTTCTTGGGCCTGACTGGATACTACCGAAAGTTTGTCAGGAACTATGGTTCCATCGTGACCCCATTAAACGAACTGACAAGTAAGAAAATGCCAAAAAAGGTTCAGTGGACAGCGAGCTGTCAAAAAGCATTCGATGACCTAAAGCAGGCCATGTGCACGGCGCCTATCCTCAAGAGTCCAGACTACTCCAAACCATTCATTGTCCAAACAGACGCTTCTGAGTTGGGTGTGGGAGCTGTACTTTCTCAACTGAATTTTGATGGTCAAGACCAGCCCATTGCTTTTATAAGCAGAAGGCTGACCCCTAGAGAGAAGAATTGGTCAGCTATTGAGAGGGAGGCCTTTGCTGTGGTTTGGGCCCTGAAGAAGCTGAGGCCATACTTGTTTGGCACTCACTTCAAGATTCAGACCGACCATAAGCCCCTCTTGTGGCTAAATCAGATGAAGGGTGAAAACCCCAAACTGCTTAGGTGGTCCATTTCCCTACAGGGGATGGACTTTACAGTGGAACATAGACCTGGTACTGATCATGGCAATGCCGATGGGCTCTCCAGATATTTCCACTTAGAACAAGAAGACTCACCTGGTCAAGGTTAGCTTATTGTTCCGACGTTTGGGGGGGGTCATGTAGGAGAGTAGGGTCTGCAATCCTATGATCACCCAGATTTTTTGCTTTTGTTTCACTGGTTTACAACTTTCTCTGGCTGTGGGCCTGCTAATCAGACCCACAGCCTGGCTGTTCTCTTTCTAAATTACGATATGTACCCTAGGTGCATTTACCAATTGGTACTGGGCCACCTTATCAGACCCTGTAACTCAGGGCATCGGTGTACCCAGGGCCGCCAGGGGCTGCAGCATGTATTATGCCACCCCTGGCTGGCCTCCTAAATTTGACACAACTGGCTGCATGACAGCTGGGGCGAAGTCGTGTAATCACCCTTTGCTTTAGATATAGTAGCCCTATATCTAACCATACAATGGACACCCGAGTTCCTATCAGTCACTCCTATGGCAGGCCTTGACAATCCTGAAGGCAGAGTGCGTGGGCTCGTGTGAACTGTGTTCTGGCCCGAGCCGAGCCCGGTTGCAGCTTGCGGAATCAAGACCCAATGGCTGTCCCATGATAACGCGTACCATATCGGTAACTTCGGTGTCGCGTTATCAAGACATGTCGAGTAAGGTGTCATACGAATCGGTATGCTGCCCTCTCACCAATTCTGGCGACGAGGTTAGCATTCCGCCCTTCTAGAGGGACACGACATGTACGTAACTGTGAACCCCGGTTAAAGTTAACTAAAGCCTCAGCTCCACAAAATGGATGCTGCCACCACAGACACGAGTCTGACCTCCTGCTGCTGGGAGTCCTTCCAGCAAGGAGCGCTTGGACAAAGGGTTTCCTGTCGAGGGCGGTGTTCGCACCGTCCCAGACAGGGTTTGTGTATTCTAGGTAGGTAGGGCTTTTGCGAGAAGGTGACTGCGGAGTGGCACCCCGGTGCTCACTACGCATCTGCCGGTCAGAACCAGTTCCAGGGGCGCCAGCCCTGGCCTGGGGAAAGTCCGGCAGGGGAGAGGGGTGTAACTACCCCCCTTCCTGGTCCCACCCTTAGGGCAGGACCTAGTCATGTACCCACCCCTTTCTTTAGGATAAAGACCGGAGCGGGGACCCTTCCAAATTAGATCATCTTTGAATCAAGAACTACTTTCTACGAAAGGACATTCAAGACTCTTCTCAAGATTTCTCCCTTGTGACTAAGGAGTAGTCACCCTGCATCAGCGGGCACCATCTAAGAACTCTGCGGTTTGCTGCACGTCCTTCCTCAAGGATCCGACGGCCCAGCTCGACGAGAACCGGCTTCCCTGGCACCTCTGACCTCTACCCACGTCATCAGCTCAGCTGTGATCTGTGGGTGCGACGAGACCTCGAGGGACCGGCCATCATCAAAACCTGCACGCTTTCTTAACCAGCACGACCATCGAAGTAATTCTCTGGTTAGTGCTCTGGGGTCCGAGAAGCCCCGACCCTGAGCCGCTCCAGCACCGAAGTGCAGTCTCCCAGCATCTCCACGATCTGCGTGGGGCCCTTCTGCTCGCTGCTCAGCACGTTGTCTGGTCACTAGCCGCTGGCTTGTGCCCTTCTGTGACGACATCCGACAATCATCACTGCTGGTCTGGTTGCTCCAGACTGGCCCTTGCTTCCATCTTTGCGAGAAGCATCCCGGACCCTCCTGGTCCACTCAAGACGCCATCTTAGGCCTACCACGTGGCCCTGAGATCTGCCAAGGCTTGTTGCCCCATCCTGGGCCCAGCGACGCCGACAGCATCATCCTTCGTGGGACAGCTCGCACCTCCACCGTGGTCGCCGACAACGCCTCCTGGTCCGTGAGACTGCAGAGCCTAGCGTCGCCCACTCACCTGGTCGAGGTGACGGCCAACCGGTGCCTTCCTGGTACCCTCAGACTACTGGCTAGTAGTACGAACTTGGTCCCCTCTGCTTTCAGGTATCCTCAATCTCTGATCCAGGCTTGGATCTCTACAAACTATTCGTCACTGGTCGCCGGCCAGCAACTCCTTTTCTTCCGGCTCCTGGCTCGTCAGCGAAGACCCCGACGCCTATAAGACTTGTGCAGCCGCAGCCCTCGTGGCTAGGTAACTCGGCATTTCGGTGCCTGCATAGCCTCTTTACTCTAGGGTCCCGAGTCCCTAGCTTCCAACTTGCCTTATCGGGTCCGCCCGAGACCTTAAACTTTCCGTGTCCTCGGACACTTGTTTTAATTGTGCACTTGAAGTATTTTCCTAAGAGATTTGGTTTGTGCTTAGTACCCTGTCCTCATAAAGAGTACAGGGCTGTTGTGATTCTTAATAAATATACTGTTTATTTTCATAACACTTGTGTGGTGTCCTTTCACTGGGTGTTCAAGGGGTACATGTGTGGTAAACAGCTGGCTTAACACGCCCTCTCGAGTCTTTAGCCTTAGACCGCTCGTATCCACGCTACTAGGATAGCTGGTCTATAGGTTGACTTACAACCAATCACCATAAGGGTCGTTTGGAACGATACATAGCGGTCGCTAGAATAGCGAACGCTGCATATCGGGCCAACTTCTCACAACTTGTACCAGTGTAATCAGGCACAATGCATGGTGGAGGCAAAAGCATTCCCTTCCATTGTCCAATGAGGAGAAGAGAGGTAGGGCGGGATCCACATTAGATACCAAAAGTAGACCTATGTCTTATGTACTGTGAAGTGTGCAAGGCCAGGACCAAGAGGGAGCAGTTCCGGTAGTGTGTGTGCCCCCTCTTCAGGATTCCAGCAAGTGAGGAACAAGAAGAGTGCTAGATCCCAGAGGATGGTGGTGGACATGGCAGGAGGTTAACCGCAAGAAATGGAGATTGTTTTGATATACTGCATAGATGTCACTAAGTACAAGCAGAGCGATAATTTCTCTCTAGTCAAAACTCAGTCCTGGCTCTCTAAAAACAACCTCAAGCTGAACTCTTTGAAAACTGAATTCCTTCTTTTCTCCCCTCAAAATAGCTCCACACCCATCTGAGATTGGATCAAGCACCTACACGCCCTCAACTGCAAACCTGCCATTATTGACTCCACGAAATCCCTTGGAGTAACACTGGACAAGAGTCTAAACATGAGAGCTCACATCTGTACTACCACACACAGTGCTTCATTCCAACTCAAACTACTGAAGAAATTGAACCCATTTCTACCACCTTCAGACTTAAAACAAGCAGTACAAAAATTTGTAGTCTCCAGAATAGAATATGGTGCAGTGACCCTCTCAAAATGACTCTTAATGCTGCAGCAAGACTGGCAACAGGAAATTAGATGCTTTGACCACACCACTCCATCGCTTAGGTATCTGGACTGGCTTCCCCTCGAGGCAAGAATGCAATTAAAAATTGCCCCCCTCACACACAAAGCACTGCATTTTAACGAACCAAGTTACCTGGCAGAAAAGATTTGAATCTCCCGTGGCCGGCGCTACCTCAGAAGTGCTAACTCTCTCAGGCTGGAACCTCCTAGATACAGAAAATAAAAAATGTACACACATTCCTTCTTGGGAGCGGCGCCAAGGATCTGGAACTCCTTACCACCCATGGTGCGTTTAAACCTATCAACCCACTTTTTCAAAAGAGAAATTAAAAGATCCTAATGAATAGATTTCTTATACAGACTCTCGGAGAGCCCCACCCCAGGGTTCAAAGGACATCACAATTTCAGCATTCTCGAGTTTGGTCAGATGTATGTCGTTTACAGGAGAACAATCAGCAACACGGCTGGGTACCTGGATCTGAATAGCTCAGAGTTGCCGCAAATAACCACAATGAAGATGCTAGATCAATGTGGACAAAGGGAATATTAATGAAATGACAGTCGTTTAATGTGATATCTGTTGCAATGGCCTATTGCGGCTCTTTACGTTTGATGTACCTGTCTATACCTATCATTTTGTTCATTCAACCCTATGTACAGCGCTCTGATACCCTTGGGTCATGTGTGCGCTTTATGAAACACTCTAAATAAAATAAAGAAAACTAAAATGAATAACTTCTCTGGCAGAGGTAAGTAACAGTTGCAAATATATATATTTGTGAAGTTTATGGTTTGGGCTAAGTTTTCTGAAAAATGATTTCCAGTAAAATATGAACCTTTATGAATTTAAATTTGCCCATCACAAGTAGATCAGTGCAGGGTTTTTATTATGCAAACTCTACTTAGGTAGGGTTTATCTCTTGCTTTCCTTAAAAAGTGAGAAGTTTTGGCAGTGGTCAGGGTTGGGGGGCATCAGGTGAAGTAATTTGTTGATTATCCAGGTGGGATTGCGATGCATAATACTTTTACCAGGAATGATAGTGATGCATATAGAGGCTTTGCTGAATAACACACATATTGCTCACAAGCACCTTTTGATGCTTTTGTAGGAATTAGTGCCCTGCCCATTGATAGGGAGCAAAGCAAACTGATGACAGCAGTTATGAAATAAAGCAAAGATGATTCTTAAAGGATGATAGAAAGAACATAATGTTGGGAAGTTTCATCCAGGGGCAAACAAAGCCCAAGTAAAACAATCTAGAGGGAGGATTGGAGGTCAGCAGTCCATGTGTAAAAACACTTACTGAAAAACTGGGTGGGGGAGTGGAGTGGGAGTGTATATACATGTATAACCAGTAGAAAACAAAATCCAGGAAGCGTCACCATAGGATAAAAGTTGAGGGAAATGGAAGGGAAGTGACATTTAGGGCCACATGGTGGAGAGCTATATTTTTAGAGGGTGGCAATTTGGAGATGTTACTACATATTAATTCGTTAGAGGTATTAAAACATGTATGGCAAATTGTCATAGGTGTAAAGAGCCCTCTGATATCACAACAGTTATTTTGATGCCTCAGGTTTTACTCTTAGGGATGAGTAGATCTCTAGCTTGAACCTTTCCTGGGAGGACGCCAGTGTACTTAAAGTTAGCTGGTGATATCAGTTACAGGCCAGTTTACCTGTGTTTGAACTGGGGATGTCTGCATACAGTTGGTAAGTTGTAAATATTAGGAATATAAGGTCTGAAGGCTGTGCCTGGGTGGCAGGGAAGATAGGGATGGAAAAATCCCTGCTCGGGCCCTCTCTGCCCCAAAACCCCTTAGAGTGCTCATCCTTATTTATGAGCAGTTTCACTGCTCAAGGATCTGCTTCTGCTCCTTCCTTGGACCTTCTAGAGAGCAGGAGAGCACTGTGCTCTGAAGAGCACAGGCATTAGCACTCCTGAAGAACAACTTTTTTCTGTAAGAGACAACTTTGCTGTCCAGCAGCATCAAAATACAGCAATAAGAGCAGCAGGACATCTGATACCCAAAGGATAAAGAGAGACAGCAGGGCCTGGGTATTTCTTTAGAAGCATCCACACTTTCATTAAAGGCAGTTTGCGCATCATTTTTATTGAAACTATTTTGCAGTAATATCACAGACACATATGGTTTAACCGAGATAGTACTAAAAAAACTGCTATAGCGGCGTGTCACTAACAGATATGTTTAATGATTTAACAAAGAGGCTTCAAAAGAACTTAGGAGCATATTATCGAGGGTGTTTGTCTCCGCTTTTTTGGCTTTAAAAGCCAAGAAAGCGGAGATAAAATTATCTCCCTATTACCTAGCTGTCGCTAACACCAGTTAGCGACAGCTAGTAGGAGATAGAGACCCTCTTGGACCCCGCTTTGCATGTCAGTGATATTTATCACTAATGACATGCAAAGTGGGCGTGCCAAGATGTTAGCGACTGGAAACAGTCGCTAACATCGATATCTCCTATTATCAACTTTTGGAGATATTAACAACTGCCCTGAGCAGTTCTTAGCCATGTTATCCAATCGGAGGTGGATAACATGGCTAAGAGCATTAGCTCGGTAATGCATGAATATCCATGACTTTTCAGCGATATTCATGCTTAGCAGACGTTTTTTATCACATTTGAGATAAACCTTGGTAATCCCAAGGTTTATCTGCGATATAAATCGCTGCAGGTCAGCGATACATTTGTGTCTCTAACCAAGCAATAGCGATAATTATCGCTATTGCTTGGTAATATGCCCCTTAGTTGGCTGTTACATACTTGTTAAACACTTTAGGCCATATGTACAAGGACTGGCAAAAACCATCGCTAATGTTAGTAAGTGGCAGTTTTCTTACAGCTGTGTACCTCTGAAAACTATTGCCATGTTAGCGATGTATTTACAAGCCGTTGCCACATAGCTTCAGGTAAAACTGCTATTAACAATAGCGTGATGGAAATAGGCATTATGGTGTTAGCAGGCAAAAACCAACGAAATGCTCATTAGCAGCAAAAAAACGCATGTTAGTCAACCAAAGGTGAGTTTTTTTTTGCCTCTATTGGAAATTGACTTCCTGTAGACAAAAGGTAAAACAACCAATGAAATGCAGAATGGAGCAGCCAGGGTCAAGTGCAGCACACATCAACAACCCTCTCAAGCCACCCAACATCCAGGATGACCAGGATGAGAGCCTGGAAACCTCACTGGACCTGCGTCTGGAGCCTGGATGCCTCGCTTAACCTGCTTCTGAAGCCTGGAGTGGGATGCGGAGGAGCTGCGGAGTCGATGAGTCGAAGAGCCGTGGCGGTAGACTTTGAGGCACAGCGATTGCTCATTCCTGGTGGTGAAGTCTGGCAGGTCACATGGAGAGGCGTTTCTGACCTGTGTGAAAAGACATCCTTGAGCTCATTGGAGCTGTGAATGGTAGAGGCGCTCCTGCTCACCAACATAGGGATGTCTGCATCGCATACAACAATCCACCACTGCACCAGGATGCATGGAGGGGATTACCAACGGTGGGCGACGCCACTCGGCATCACAGACCGGATGATATTGAGCTGTCAGGACGCTGTGGAGAGTAAGGCCCCTGAGCTGCGCCAAACTTGTGTGGCGGGAGTGCTGTATCTTCATGCCTAAGGGGGCCCTCCTGCATCAGCTGCATCGGGGTTTCACTAGCGGACTTGTCAGTGACTGCTGTACCCAGGCTTGTGAAATCCCACCTGGCTGAGGCTCCTGCTGTCTGAGTCAAAGATTTGGAGAGAGTGCCGCGGATTGCGCCACTCTGCCAATGTCCGGGTAAGGAGAAGGAGGGACGTGAAGCAGAGGAGGCCGGGGTTTGAGCCAGCCAGTCCTAGCACCAGATATTGACACATCCCCAGGGGCGGCTCATCCGCTATGGTGGAAGAGCGTCGCTTCCACTGCTTTCAAGCAGTGCAAGAAGAGGAAAAATCATCACAATATGATAACTTCTCGATGTAATCGTGCTATGTTTCCTTTGCCGGAGGCAGGGTGGGTAGAGCTGCTCCACTCACGGAGCAGGGTAGGGGCGGAGTGGCATGCCCAGTCAAGTGCACAGTGGCTGTTTGGTCGGCCCACTCAGGCCGCCCAAAGCAGTCATACTTACTGTCCTGTTTGCAATGCAGCCTGCATTACAGCCTGCCAGGAGAACATGCCCACCCTCCAGCCCCTGGCTGAACACCTTGTCCCTGCGCCAATGCCCAATCCCAGCATTGTGATTGGCTTAAGGGAGGGTGCCTGCTGCCTGCTTTCTGTTCCTGGAAGCAGACTCAGGAGATGACTCTATCCCCTTCCAAGCGCTTCAAGAACACCATCAACCTGGATGGTACCCTTTTAAAAACTGTGGTGTATTTTGATTATTTGAGGATCAGGCTGAATAACAAAATGAAGTGGCATACCCATCTGGCTAAGATGCTCCTCAATCATAGAAGGGTAGCGGGAGCCATCCTAAGAGAGCAGAAGCTCTCGTCTAGCAGACCAGTAGGCCCGGCTCTCATGGTCTACGATGGTAAGGCACTGCCTTCGGCACTCTACGGGTCAGAGTTATGGGGGTTCGAGGAGGTTCTCGTGTTAGACAAGCATTGGAAATGCAATAGGTCTCGCATTAGGAAAGTTTGAGCAATTGGTATTGTAAAGGACACTTTTTTTATTTATGTGTTGGTTTTGAAAATAGCAAAAGTAATAGCTTTGTCAGTTACAATGTCAATAGTTTTAACTTTTGCAAATGTGACACCTATAGCATTTGTAATGCAATGTGTGTTGTCTTTACGTGACTTAGATGTATTGATATTGCAAATAACAATGGCTTTTAATTTTGTAAATAATTAATACTTAAATAAAATTTATTGTAATTTATAATGGCAATAGCTTAAACGTTTGTAAATTAATTTTGTGAAGATTATGTTCAGTGTATTTTATTGTGACGAAAATCCAAGAACATTGCATTTGCACCTGGGGGTGGATGTGGTGGTGGTGGGTGTGGTGGATGTGGTGGTGGATGTGGTGGTGGATGCGGTGGTGGTGCATGTGGTGGATGTGGTGGTGGTGGATGTGGTGGTGGTGGATGTGGATGTCATGGTGGATGTGGAGGTGATGGTGGATGTGGTGGTGGATGCGGTGGTGGTGGTGGATGTGGTGGATGTGGTGGTGGATGTGGTGGTGGTGGATGCGGTGGAGCATGTGGTGGATGTGGTGGTGGATGTCATGGAGGATGTGGGTGGGGGAAGGGAGAGGTTAAGGAAGACAACATTAGATTGGCATTGTGGCGATGAAAACATCTATGCCATGCCACACTTAGTGTCATGCGTGAGGACTCAACAATGTCTAGGGAAGAGTGTTAGACTGAGTGCTCAATTGGGCAAGTCTGTGATACGCGGATTGCAAGGCCAGTAGTTAACCAGCCGATGCGAGTGGTGAAGAGATGATGTTGGTTTAAAAACTGTTTACAACTGTAGAATGAGGAGTGAAGGTAACTTGCCGCTGCGAGTGGTGAAAGGATAGTGATCTAATGTTCGCTTTATAACGCCGAGAAATTGTTACAAATGTGCAAGAGCTGGTGTCAAGGAGAGTTCGGGCAGTGCTGTCGTAGACAACCATGCGTAAAGGATTCTGGATGGAGCACAAACCTCGGGCAGTGGGCGGACCGCAAAACAATGGAAACGTGTCACTGAACCGGTCTTCACAGAGACCTGAAGACCGGTACGCAATTACTTGGAGGTATCAGGCGAAAGTGGCGGGAATTACAAACAGCACTCGTCAATCAGTGCTGCGCCACATTCAAAGTGAGGACTAGTGCAGGCACTAAGAAGGGGGTAAAAATTCAAGGTTAGGCATTTACCTTGTGGAAGTTAAGTGAATAAAATGAACGCAGAAGAATTGCGAGTGTGCGCTCAATTTAAAGCTTCTAGATAAGGAGTTACTGTTCTCAATGGAGCGGTGTAACAATGCCATTCTGAACTGTATGCTTCATGTTGCTAGATGGTCACACGCAGTGTGCTGATACACTGCAAAAACAAGCAAGGCATATAAGGAAGGGTCAATTACTGGTTAAAACCTCACGGAATTCTCGGGGGCCAACAACAACGAACGCTTACCAGATAAGCCGCAGTATGCCTCAAGCGATCAACCCGACTGACGGGGTGTGTGTGTGCCGTCCGTGCCTATACACGATCGTGATTGTGCACTATACCGCAAACTAGGCGTCAAGGGGCGCCATCTTGGGTGAGAAAAAGTGAGATAGAACAAGGTTGTGCTGGGAGAGAGAGAGTGGGGAGGAGAGTAAGAGGAGGAGGGGGGAGGAGAGTAGGAGGAGGAGGGGGGAGGAGAGTAGGGGAGGCACGGCCTAGCGGCCGTGCAACCAAGAAGTGAGGGGGCAGAGCTGGGGGAGACTGTGAGAGAGAGAGTGGGGAGGAGAGTAGGAGGAGGAGGGGGGAGGAGAGTAGGAGGAGGAGGAGGGGCCAAAAGAGACAAGACGGAGGGAAGGCACCGAAGGGGAGGGGGGAGGAGAAATGCGACACGGCAGGCAGGGGAGGGGGCGGAGCGGGGGTGTGGGAGGAGTGCGCCTGAGGGAAAATACATGCAAGGCAGGCGGCTGGGGGCATGTGCACGCGCTTTTAAGCTCAATGCGCATGCGCATTGAGCTTGAATTTCACGGGCACTGCAAGGAATCGCCACGATTCCTTGCAAGTTGGTTAAAGACTGTTTAAGCCCCCATAGTCTCGCAAGCTCGATGCGCATGCGCATCGACAGGCGAGACCTAAAAAATCAGAGAACAAGTACCTTAGAGGGCTTGTATCTCTTCCACTCTCCACCCCTCTGACTCCGTTCTGTAGAGACCTGGGGAAGCGGTCCCTTACTAATATCGTTAGACTACGCCCACTATTGTTCTCGATACGCCTAGGAAGGACCCCTGACCTAGCCAACTATGCGGCTGCCCTGTCGGAGATTATTAATCTAAACACGGGTAACAAGATCAAGTGGATTGCTAAATTAAAGCAGTTGGCAATTGATATTGGGTTCAGAGAGGCCTGGGCCACCCAGACAGTCCCAGCCAAGCAAATCATTAAGAAGGCATACTGGGAATGGGTGAATGGGGTGGAGGAACGAAAATCCAACTGGGGGACCCTCACTGAACAGTATTTAATGCACAAGCCGGTTGCAAAATTTTAGCACTATTTTGATTTTATACAATCTCCCCGTGATAGATTGCTATTTACAAAATTTAGATTTGGGATGCTCCCACTAAATGATTTGGTAGCAGGATGGAGGAACCATAACTTGGCTTCTGTGAGCCGCCCAGGTTGCCAAGCTCCATTAGAATCACTTCCCCATTTCCTTTTCGCATTTCCCGCTTATAAGTGCTCCAAGGAGGAAATGGCTGAAACATGCATGCAGAAACCTGGGGTTTACCGATTACAGGGTAGCACTGCGCACGTTCAAATCAGACACCTCGTCCCTTAGTATGATCTGTGCGGTTGCAAAATATTTGGGCAGCGCTTGGGTGCTACGTGTAAACCTGTTAAAACATAGTAATCGTTAATAACCTTTGGGCCAAAATGTTCGTAACTGCCGCTTGTAAATGAATCTGTTTTTATTGTGCACAGTGTAAAAACTTGTTTTATATCTGGTTTTAATGGATTTTATACAAATATTTTCATATGTTAACTGTTGTATGAATTGTTGTACTCTTAAATCCTAAAAAATACTTTGTTCAAGCTTTTATGATATTTTATATCGAATAAAGTACATACAAGGAGACTCAGGAGAGCATGAGCAACGAAGATAGGGGACCAGGCCTCGAGGTAAGATTTCTCTCATTTAAATATTTAAAAAACCTGCTCTCACACATAGCCCCCCCCGGACATCCACACCCATCTAGGGTCATTTCCGTGGTTTCCCACCTCCCAGCTGTCCATTCCCCCCTGCAGCACTGATCAACGGCGGCCGCTGTGTGGCCATGCGCAGTGGGTGTACCACTGGTCTGCCAAAGGTATATAGGATAATATGACTCATACCATTACATCACATTACATTACAATGCATACTAATACTAGTAATACTGCACCAGTAGGGAAGGTGTTGGATAGCAGACATGTATATATTACTATTCCCACTTCAGTGTGTGCAACCTTAAAACTAACCCTTGCGCCCCAAAGCAAACTCTAAACCCTAAAATTCATCATTGAGCCCCCAAAACACACCGAAATTCCAATCTTTACTCCTAATACATCCCATTTCATATCCAACACCCGAAACCCATACCCGCCAGATCACTTAAAAATATCCCATTACTAACCTCACAATGCATTGTAATGGAATGCGATGTAAAGGCACCTATGTTGTTGGGGTTGCGTTGTAAAGGCATTACGATGTAATGCCTGCATTGTAATGGATGTCTCTTTTTCAAAAGGCAAGCCCATCTGCATCCCTCTGCCCCTGCGCTCAGCATCAAGCACCCTTCCTCTCGGACACTCCACCTCAAAAATGCCAACACCCTCTTCGCCATCAACCCTGGATGCCACATCGCCTGCCAGGACCAACATCTGTTCCGAACAGGACATTGCCATCTCCATCACTGATGGCTACTAAATTACCTGCAAGGACAACCCTGACCATCCAGGAGGGGGCATTGCCATCACCTACAGGAGCTCACTCTGACTGACCATGCACTCTAATGACCCAACATTGACCAAGGAACACCGCAACTTCCAGATCCGGACCAACCCCAAGCCCATCCTCTGCAGCACCCTCATCTGCAGGCCCACTGGGCCATGGACCCCCTTTCTCTGATACCATTGTAGACCTCATTGCACGCTGAAAATAATCACACACGGATTACCTGCAGACATTCACGACCAAGGTGAGGCGATTTGCGGCCACACTTTAAGGCGGGAAGCAGGCAGACCATCGGCCGGCAACCCAGGAGCACAGTCACTGCTCCCTCCAGACGCGCCCGCCATACCGGGACTACATATCCCGGCAGGCTCAGCGGCGGCGCGTTCCCTGACGCGCAACACGCGCCAGGAGGGGCTAGAAAAGGACAAAGCCCTCGGGGGAGCGGGGGGACGCTGAAAATAATCACACACGGATTACCTGCGGACATTCACGACCAAGGTGAGGCGATTTGCGGACACACTTTAAGGCGGGAAGCAGGCAGACCATCGGCCGGCAACCCAGGAGCACAGTCACCGCTCCCTCCAGACGCGCCCGCCATACCGGGACTACATATCCCGGCAGGCTCAGCGGCGGCGCGTTCCCTGACGAGCAACACGCGCCAGAAGGGGCTAGAAAAGGACCAAGCCCTCGGGGGAGCGGGGAGACGCTGAAAATAATCACACACGGATTACCTGCGGACATTCACGACCAAGGTGAGGCGATTTGCGGCCACACTTTAAGGCGGGAACCAGGCAGACCATCGGCCGGCAACCCAGGAGCACAGTCACCGCTCCCTCCAGACGCGCCCGCCATACCGGGACTACATATCCCGGCAGGCTCAGCGGCGGCACGTTCCCTGACGCGCAACACGCGCCAGGAGGGGCTAGAAAAGGACCAAGCCCTCGGGGTAGCGGGGGGACGCTGAAAATATTCAGACACGGATTACCTGCGGACATTCACGACCAAGGTGAGGCGATTTGCGGCCACACTTTAAGGCGGGAAGCAGGCAGACCATCGGCCGGCAACCCAGGAGCACAGTCACCGCTCCCTCCAGACGCGCCCGCCATTCCGGGACTACATATCCCGGCAGGCTCAGCGGCGGCGCGTTCCCTGACACGCAACACGCGCCAGGAGGGGCTAGAAAAGGACCAAGCCTGCGGGGGTACGCTGAAAATAATCACACACGGATTACCTGTGGACATTCACGACCAAGGTGAGGCGATTTGCGGCCACACTTTAAGGCGGGAACCAGGCAGACCATCGGCCGGCAACCCAGGACCACAGTCACCGCTCCCTCCAGACGCGCCCGCCATACCGGGACTACATATCCCGGCAGGCTCAGCGGCGGCGCGCTCCCTGACGCGCAACACGCGCCAGGAGGGGCTAGAAAAGGACCAAGCCCCCAGCGTCGCGGGACGCGAGTGGGACGCCCGGGGCAAAGCCCGGGCAAAGGGCGGGCCCTCTGTGGCCCTCAGAGGCCTGAGGAGGCTGGGCTGGGCTACAAATCTTGGTTGGGCACATATAGCTTCCAATCGTCATTCTATCTAGAATACACGGGTTATGTCCTGCCGTGAAACTAGAAGCATGGCCGCTGCAGGAGTAAAAAAGCTTACAGGGACCTTGGATGATTTCATCACCCGTACACATGCATTAATCGATGAAGGGATAATACTTTTGTACAGGAGAGTCTCCCAAGACCTGGCCATGGCCAAGCGTTCCTCCCTTGGCCTCATTGCTCAGGCTTAGACTCCAAAAACTGATCCCCGGACAGATATACAGGTCCTAGTACATAATCCAGGAGGTAACGGGGATTTGGATGCCTCAAATATCGTTCAGGACCTGGAGGCTTCACCTAACCTCAACATCTTGACCGAGAGTGGAACGCAATGTAGCGAGTCAAACATCGGTAACTCTACAGTCACCACAAAAGAAAGGGGCCGGTTAGAAGGGGCAATCCCCAAACAAAAACGTAAAGCCAACAAATCATCTATTCCGAAAGGAAAGAAGGCCATTACTCTGCCTAATCTCCCTAACACTGAAAAACCTCTAGTCGCTCCACCTAGTTCCACAGAGGGTTCACTTCCCAACAAGCCTGGTTTACTACTGAGCCTCCCAGATGATACCATAATTGACCAAAGTCTGGAAGAAATTTTGGAACTTAGTGGAGCCATAGGTAATTCATTAATAACACCACCACAGGATGAGTCCGGTTCAAGCATAAATAACATCGCAATTTTCAATATGCTAAAAGTATTGCTAGAACCCATAGAGGTAAGATTACGCTGCTTGGAAACGGTCTTAAAAAATATACATAAGGACATAAGTGCCCCCAACTTCACTTTAAATAATAAACCCACCCAGGTCACTAATCCAACTAAATCCGCAAAGACCCCGGTGGTTGCCAACAAAGTGTTGGAGACTAATAAAATGACGGCTAAGAAACTCAGTAACACCCCAAATCAGGCTGGCTCTAAATCTAAACCCCCTGTAGCATACCAAACTAAGAAAACAGACTCAACACAGATTCCATCCAAAAATAATCCAACCCTCCAGGCCACATCCAGTGATGGTTTATCTCAGGCCCCAAAACTTGACACACACGATAAAGCTAAGGGTATGGCTCGTAGAAATATTCACCTCCCCCCGGATGCCGCGCCCTATGTGGTCATTCTCACTGGAGTCACTGAAATCCCCTCATTAGAAGAAGAATCATACCAGGCTCTCAAAAATAAAGTATGTCACTGGCTAGCTAACAATTATCCCCTTCCGCCAAACATACCAAGCAACATCCTAATGATAGAGAGGGCTCCATGGGTAGGAGGCAACAGAAAGAATCTGCCAGGGGATTGTGTGGTGGTTACTTTTGAGAATCCGGAGGTTGTAGACTTTATCTGTAGTAGCGGGGCCCCCAGATATCAGGCGAGTACGGTGACTGCTAGACCTGTCTCGTACTTTTATCTCCCCCACAATCAAGCGGACAATCGCTGGAGCTGGCTTAAAGGTCCACACGACCGCATACCCAGACAGAGACTCAACTTTCCCTGGGACACACAACCCCCTGCCAGGGAGGAGGGCTGGGATGGGGGATGGAACTTGGTGAGGAGTAGAGGAGGTAGACCACGGCAAGGCGGTCCCTTTTACGGTCCCCATCTCATCCAACCCTACCCATACCACCAGCCGTTAAATGGTCCACCTAACCCCTTGCACTTCCCTATAGCGAATCGCTTTGAATGTTTGTCATCCACAGATTGGGTGGACTGACATACACAGGGCTCCCTAGGGGGACGGAGCACCCGGACTAGTTCAATCTCTTCTCGCAAGGTTGCTGCTACGGCGGACTTGACCATAGATAATTCATCTTTTACACCCGGAAACAGCTTGGTGGTGAGTGAGAGTCGGGCGTGGTTATGCCCATTGCCTCTAACACAGACTTAGCACTATGTAAAGTCCTCACCTGGAATGTGGCGGGATTAAACGCAAAGGCTTTAGACCCAATATGGCAAGGATTCATTAAACAACATCATATCCTAGGAATCCAAGAAACATGGGATACCACATCTAGTTTCTCTTTGGATGGTTTCTGTAGCTTTTCCACGCCTGCAGTACCAGGAGCAAGAGGGAGAGCAAAGGGTGGCCTACTCACATTGTGTTCCCTGGAACTGGCAGGGGTTTTTAAAAAATTAGATACCGCACCAACTAACACGCTAGCGGTGGAGTGGACCCTACCTGATTCAAAGACTTTTTTAGTGATTATTTTTTATAATTTCAAGGAGTCCTCCACCGTGAACGAACATTTGACCTCTTTGTTAAATTTTCTGTCAGTCTATAGGCTTGATTGCACTACCGTTCCAGAGCTGGTTATCCTGGGGGATTTTAACATTCACCCCTGTGAGGGTGGTTGTTTTAACGATAGATATGGGGCACACCGACTGAAGCCATTCCTCACTTCGAGCACACAAATGAGGGCGAGTATCTTGAGTCCCTCCTAGCTAACCTAAACCTCTATGAATTTGACCAAAGTATCAATGATCCTAGAGCCCCAACCTTCCTCGGGAGAGACGCTAACACCGTTATAGACTACATTTTTGTCTCAAACGGGGCCCTGGCAAAGGCACGTGAGTACAGGGTGGTCACTGTTACTTCCAGTCATCATTATCCTGTCCTCTTGACTTTGGACCTAGACTGTTTCCGGACTGGCAGACCGACAGGCGTGGCAGCTCCAAAGGACCTGAAGTCTAAAGATCAGGGAAGGCGCCTAAAATGGGAGACGATTGTCCCTGATCAATTCTTTCATTCACTTGCCCAAGAGTCTGAGGCTAATATGGCAGTGTGTCTAGATTCAACCGCCCGGGGCCCCGATGTCTTAGCTGCATATGAGGAGATCTGTGTAAGGATCTCCAAGAACCTGGAGCGAAGGTCGGTCCGGGCAAAGGAACACGAAGATCCATAAATGGTTTAATAATGAATGCTCGCAAAAACATAGTGCCCTGATGAAAGCCATAAAACAAAAACCCAGAGATAGGCTATTAGTGGCCAATTTAAGGAAGGAATATAAAACTGCAGTTCTTAATCGTAAAACCCGAATCAAGGAGGAAGCTTGGGATAGCCTGTTATCCATGGATGTGTTGAGAGACAGCAAAAAGTTTTGGGCCATTGTAAATCAGCCTTTTTTTTCTGAAAACGGGAAATCGGATTTAGACTGTGTCATAGAGGACAATAGATGGCTAGCCCATTTTGAAAAAATCTATGAATCTACAGTCCCTGCTTCACCTGCCAATGTCCATGATCCATCCAACTTGGTTATGGAGTTTAACACCATGGAGGTTGAAAGGGCGATAAAAGACACAAGCAAACACAAGGCCCCGGGACCTGATGGGGTCCCTGCAGATCTCTACATCCAGTACCCACAATTTTGGTCAAAGATTTTAACCAACGTTTTTAATGCGATACCCGTAGCTGGCTTCCCATCTTCTTGGTCCACCTCCATAATTGTGCCAATATTTAAGAAAGGGAACAGGGGGGACCCGGCCTGCTATAGACCAATCTCCCTGCTGGGCTCTGCCGTTAAGATCTTAGGCAGAGTCATCTTACAAAGATTGGGGGTTTGGCTGGAGGAGAGCGGGATCCTTTCAGACTTACAGTATGGCTTCAGAGCACATAGAGGGACGATGGATCAATGTTTAAACCTTCATCTTATCATTAGCAAATACACCGTGGTGAAGGGGGGGCTTCTTTATTTGGGGTTTATGGATTTATCTTCCGCCTTTGATTTGGTCAATCGCTCAAAACTGTGGACTTTTTTGCGTAACCTGGGCTTGGACGCCACCTTGGTTAATTTTCTGCATGACCTCCATTTAAATTTGTTTGCGTCTGTTAGGGTAACGAGGGAAGGAAGGTGTACAGCTAAGTTCAGATCAGGGAGAGGGGTCAGACAAGGCTGCATCCTGGCCCCTCTCCTCTTTACACTGTACATCAATTCCTTGGGGAAATCTTTGAACTTAGCCACCCTGGACACGCCGCGTATGGGGGGTTACCTATTCCGGTCCTCCTACACGCGGACAACGCTGTCCTTATAGCTAGGACTGGCACAGGCCTGCAAAGACTTTTGGACCATTTTGGCCTCTTCATGGAAGCCCTCGACCTAAAGATTAACACTGCTAAATCCCATGTCATGGTCGTAGGCTCACGAAAGAAACATACGAAGATTAGATCCTTTAGCTGTAATAACTCGCCAATTTCGAGGGTCCCTTTCTTTTGTTACTTGGGCGTCACTTTTGACGAGAGAGGAACTTGGAAGGCCTAATGAAACTTAAGGAGAATGGAGTCATCAGATCCACTACAGCACTTCTGAGTTTTTCCAAAAGACTGGGCTCGAGACCTATGGAAGCCATGACCAGGATTTACAGAGCCAAATGCGTGGCAATCGCATCCTATGGGGCAGACATATGGGGCTACGTTTCAACCCCAGGCATACAAATTGCTGAAAACAATTTTATACGAGCCCTGTTGTCACTCCCGAAATCTTCTCCCACACATTCAATCCACAATGAAATAGGCATGGGATATGTCTCTGATCTCTTAAAAATGTCCCCAGTGTTATGCTGGATTAAAACCTGGCCAAACGAGGAAATCAGTTTGAATCATTGCATCCTTAAAGATTGTATGTCTCTGGACAAAGCTCACAATATACCGTGGCTGCCGTATGTTAGAGCGGCATGCGCGAGGCTAGGGCGCCCAGAAATGTACTCTCTTCCACAAAACCTTAAAAAAGAGGATGTGAAGTGGGTGAAGCAGCATTTTCGAACTTTGATGGAATGTGAAAGGGAAACGGTTGAACTTTGTAAGCCTACGGTGAGATCACTTTTCCAACTTTCCACATCTACAGCTATGGAACCCTATTTAAAATATGTCACAAAGCCTTATCATCGCTTCCTGCTCATAAGGTTCAGATTCAACCTGATCCACCTTGTCCTTGGCTCGCATACAGAATGGGGCACCCCAGAAATTTTTCCCCCCTGTACCTGTGATTGTTTTTCCACACAGGACACTCTGCACATAGTCATGTTCTGTGAGCACTACCTGGTGCCTTGGAAAAAATTTCTTGTTCCTATCTTGAAACTCTCGAATTTTGTCCAGGTACGGCCAGCCTTATTATATCTTCAGATGATGAACTCGGTGCAGGTCACATACGGTGTAGCTTGTTTTTTGGTAGCAGCTTCCAGACAAAACAAACTAAGAGCCGCCGCTTTACCTAATCACCAAATCTGACTCTTGTATAAACCTTGATGAGAATGTTTCAAACATGCTGATATAGGTGTTCCCCACATCTATCGACTCTTTTTTAAAAAAAAGAACGCGTCTTTTTGTGTTTTATGAAGGAGTAGCAATCAATTCTTTATACCTGTTTAATTGTATTTTTAACCTGATTTTATGCATCATGTACTGCTTTTATGGTTTTAATTAACCGAATAAAGTTTTTTTGACTGACTGACTGACCTCATTGCAACCCAGGCTCTCCCATCCACCGGTGACATCCTACTTAGTGAACACAAGTTCCACGTCGACAACCCCAGTGACCAGAACACCACGAAAATCACGCGCAGCGTCCACGCACAGCGTTCGCGCCCCAGTCGCACCGAAGGTGCGCCAAAGGTAAGCCCGTCTACGCCCGTCCGCGCCTGGACCGCGCCCAGCGCCAGACCCCCTGCCCCTCGTACCACCCACCCACCCCCCATTACATACGATGCCACCTCCCTCCTAGCCTTTAACACCGGCCGCTCCCCCAACTGCGCCCAAGCCACTCCTGGATACACCCATGGACCCTTCTCGTGCAACTCCTGCAAGTTCGACGGCACCATAACCTACTCCTCATCCACCAACGCGACACAGAGACCCGACAACAACCACCTAAAATGCATCCTGCTCAACACCCGCTCAATCCACAGACATGCCATCGACCTTTGGAATCTACTAGACACTATCTCACCAGACGTCACCTTCCTAACAGAAACATGGATGAACGCATCATCAGCCCCAGACATCACCATTGCCATCCCAGAAGGATACAAGATCATCCGTAAGGACCGCATCAAGAATACAGGAGGAGGCATCGCCATCGTCCACAAGAATTCCATTCACATCTCAACCAGCTCAGATGACAACCTTGCCAGCGCCGAGCACCTCCACTTCCAAATCCACACCGACCCCAAAACCACACTTAGAGGCACCCTTCTCTACCGGCCCCCGGGCCCCCGGGCGCAATTCAATGACGATATCACTGACTTCATCACCCCACACGCCCTCCCCTCCGAGAACTACATCCTATTGGGAGACCTCAATTTTCACCTGGAAAAGAGCAATGACAACAGCGCCACCACCCTTCTGGACAACCTCGCAAACCTCGGACTTAAACAACTTGTCACTTCCCCCACCCACATTGCGGGTCACACACTCGACCCTATCTTTACCTCCAGCAAAAACGTCTCTTTCAGCCACACCACAGTTTTCATTGGACAGACCACAGCTGCGTTCACTTTCTCTACAATAAGCCCACAATCCACTACCACCCTCAGCCCACCCTGCGTAGAAATGGGAACAAACTCACCATCAACCAGATCTCTTCATCGCTCCTCCAAATCCCTCCTGTCCACTCCTCAAACCCCGACCAAGCAGCCATTAACTTCACCCAATGGCTATCCAAAAGCGCCGACATCCTAGCACCGTTGAAAAAACATCAAAACAAACTAAGCAGCAAGAAGGCCTCCTGGTTCAACGATGATCTTAAGAAATCCAAGAAACTCTGCCGCTCCCTCGAGAAAGCATGGAAAAAAGACCCAAACTCCAACACCAGAGACGCCTTCAAAAACGCCACCCGCATACACCACCAACTAATCCGGTCTGCCAAAAAAAACGCCTTCAAAGACCGACTGGATAACAACGCCCACAAAAGCAAGGAGCTATTCAACATCGTCAAAGAATTCACCAACCCATCAGCCAACTCCAACGACATCACCCCCTCTCAAGCCCTCTACGACTCCCTAGCCTCCTTCTTCCACAACAAAATTGCAGACATCCACAACAGCTTCGACAACCGACCCGAAAACCTACCCACCCAACCTTCTGCAGGACCTTCTCCCCCCTTGAACATCCTTAACGACTGGAACCCAATCTCCACTGAGGACACCATCCGCCTGATGAACTCCATCCACTCAGGATCCCCAACTGACCCATGCCCTCACCACATCTTCAACAAAGCAGACTCCATCATAGCACCACGCCTCCGAGACATCATCAACTGCTCCCTCAACTCCGCCACCTTCCCGGAAAGCTGGAAACACGCAGAACTCAGAGCCCTTCTGAAGAAACCCACAGCTGACCCCACCGAACTCAAAAATTACCGCCCCATCTCGCTCCTTCCTTGCCCGGCCAAAGACATTGAGAAAGCTGTCAACAACCAGCTTTCCGCCTTTCTCGAAAGCAACAAATCCCTCGACCCATCACAGTCCGGATTCCGAGCCAAACACAATACTGAGACCGCGCTCATCGCAGCAACAGACGACATTCGATCCTTACTGGACAATGGAGAAACAGTCGCCCTCATCCTCCTTGACCTCTCCGCAGCCTTCGACACAGTCTGCCATAGCACCCTATTACAGCGCCTCAGCAACATCGGAATCCAAGGAAAAGCTCTGGAATGGATCACCTCTTTCCTCACCGGAAGAACTCAGAGAGTCCGACTCCCTCCATTCAAATCAGAGGCCTCTGAAGTCATGTGCGGCGTGCCGCAAGGATCTTCACTCAGCCCCACCCTCTTCAACGTATACATGAGCCCCCTCGCAGCCATCGTTCGTCAACACAATCTCAACATCATCTCCTACGCTGACGACACCCAACTGATCCTCTCGCTCACCAAGAACCCCAACACCGCCAAAAACAACTTACACGAAGGAATGAAAGAAGTAGCCGAACGGATGAAGCACAGCCGTCTGAAACTGAATTCAGACAAAACAGAAGTCCTAATCTTAGGTACATCCCCCTCCGCCTGGGACGACTCTTGGTGGCCAGAGGCCCTTGGAAAAGCACCCATCCCGACGGACCACGCACGGAACCTGGGCGTCATCCTGGACTCCTCACTCTCAATGACCAAACAAGTCAACGCTGTCTCATCGTCCTGCTTCAACATTCTTCGCTTGCTCAAAAAACTTTTCGCTGGATCCCCACCGAAACTAGAAAAACTGTCACTGACGCACTTGTCACGAGTCGCCTGGACTACGGAAACACCCTATACGCCGGTACCACCGCAAAACTCCAGAAAAAACTCCAACGCATCCAGAACGCCTCAGCCAGGGTCATACTTGATATCCCGCGTAAAGAACACATCTCTGGTCACCTGAAAAACCTCCACTGGCTCCCCGTAGATAAGAGAATTACCTTCCGCCTATAAACCCACGCACACAAAGCACTTTACGAACTTGGACCCGAATGCCTCAACATACGATTGTCCTTCTACACCCCCTCCCGTCATCTAAGATCCTCCAACCAGGCCCTGGCCACTGTTCCCCGCATCAACAAAGCCACCATGGGAGGTAGATCCTTCTCCTACCTGGCAGCCAAAACCTGGAACTCTCTTCCCACTCACCTTCGGCTTACTCAGAACCACCTAGCATTCAGAAAGCAACTTAAAACTTGGATATTCGACAAGTAATTTCCCCCCTTCCTCAAGCGCCTTGAGACCCTATGGGTATGTAGCGCGCTATATAAATTTCTGACTTGACTTGACTTGACCCCCTCCTTAGGAAGTTCCCCATCTTCAGTCTCAAGCAGCTGGTCACCTAAGCAAGCCACATAGGAGGACACATGGTCGAGCACGTCTCCTCCGCCAGCGGAAACTTTAACTACAGCCACACCACGGGACTCTCCTGGACCGGCCATCAATGTATACATCACGTCTTCACTATGCCCACCATACACCCCCGCCATTATCGCCCACCGCGCAGCTGGATCAAGGCCACCGAAGAACATCTTGTCAACTCCCTTAGCACCACCACTTCACCAATGCTTACAGACAATGACACCGCAGCACGCAACTGCCATAGATGGATCTGAACTGCCCGGCACCCAGACACCCCTCAAGAACGGCACTGCGTCAGTACATTATGCCTCCCTAATGGCAGGCGTAAGGGTGACGCAGTGCCACAGGCATAGGCTGGCCCTTTGCATTGCTGGAGTTGCGTCATGGTTCTGACATGACTGCAGCAATGCATGACTTTAGCGCAGACAGATATGTCAGGATTCCAGACGTATCTGTCATTGCTTGCGTTATGGAGCGCTGTCTAGTTAAAACAGCGCATCCATGGTGTCACAAGAAGCAGGTTGTGAAAAGTGTTGCAACAGTGTCTTGTCACAGCGCTGCAACACTTTTCATGACTGAGGTCAAGGAATACGCATGATGGTGCGCATTGCTGCCCTGTAGTTTTGTTGCAGGGCAGTGCAGCAACATGGTTATGCACTCCGTTGGAACATCATGGATCCTGAGGTAGTAAATAAAACCCTAATCATGAGGTGTAGTTCAGATATTGACATCTGCCTGAACGAATCAGCATCCCTAGAGAGTATACTGTCATCATTTCCAAATGTGTTAACTTAAACTGCTGTTGTGCACATTCTCACCTGAAACAGGAACTGCACAATGCTCCAAGGAACATTGTCAATATTAGACAGGCCAGAAAGAGCTATAGATTGGCTCTCCAAGAAAGGAAGAACGCCCTTAGAAAAGGGGCATGGCAGAAGCTTTCAGAGTCTGCACACGCAAAAGATAGTGCTGCCTTTTGGAAAGCGGTGAAAACACTGTTTCTGACCCCGGAAAGGGGTCCAGCGATTGAAGTAGCTATCTCAGAGGGTCAATAGGTCGAATATTTTTCTAAAATATATAATGGGACAAGCATCAGCAATGGTCAAGGCAGCGAAAACCTAGAACTTATTGATCACCTATTAAACCAAGAATTTAGAATGAAGTGACCAGGGCTCTCTCCGCAAGTGCAGGGGGGAAGCCCTCTGGGCCAGATAGGATTCCCGTGGACTTGTACAAGTCCAATGTCATCTTGTGGGTTCCAGTAATTACACAAATAATTAATGCCAGTTGCAAGGCTGCTTTTCCATCAACTTGGGTGGAATCCATTATCAACCCCATATTTAAAAAAAGGGGACCAGCCAGGACCCATCTTGCTACAGGCCCATTTCTTTATTGGACTCCATGGGCAAGGTTGTGGGACATATCATTTTATAACGCCTACAGCTTTGGGCTGAGGAAAATCTAATTTTATCAGACATTAAATATGGCTTCTGAGAAGGTTTAGGAACTGTGGAGCAGAGCTTACACTTAGCGATTTCTTATGGGAAAGTACAACAGGGCTAAAAAGGGGAACCTGTACATAGCCTTTGTAGATCTCTCGGTATCTTTAGACTGAGTAAGGCATTCAAAGCTATGGGAGATCTTGTTATCACTGGGGGTCGACAGAAACATCATTCAATGTATCCGTCTCCTTTATAATGGAGCTAAATCACTTGTACAATTTGAATTAGGAACAGAGCGTACTGCCTCCTTCCCGACTGGGAGGGGAGTCAGGCAAGGCTGTGTCCTAGCGCCCTTTCTTTTTCACCTTTATATTAATGGGCTAGGACAGGCACTCCTTAAAGTTGTTGATGACTTCCTGCAAATAAGAAATCACCATATTCCAGCTTTGTTATATGCGAACGATGCTGTGATCATGTCTCGTACCCAGATCGGCCTGCAAAAAACCCTAAATAATTTTCATAACTTCATGAAGGGTTTGGATCTTAGAATCAATATTTCTAAAACTTTCATAATGAGATGTGGTCATAGGATTCAAAAGTGTAGGGATAGTTTTGTGGAAGGAAACCGGATTACTGCCACTAAGAGCTTTTCTTATTTAGGTATCCTATTTAGCCATAATGATAGCAGTTGCAGCTAAAATGCTGGCACTAATTAGAACTACATCTGCATTAGCCAGCTTTGCAAAAAAAGTGGGACACAAACCACCTTTAGAACTTTTTAAAATATATAAAGCTAAATGCGTAACAACTGTTACTTATGGAGCAGGGATTTGGGGTTTTGCGACTACTAATTCAATTCAATTAGTTGAAAATAATTTTTTAAAATATGTTTTATCATTCCCGTCTAGTATCTCCACATATGTTTCTCATGCTGAACTGGGTCTCTCACACATATCCGACCTTATAAAAAAAAAGCCTATCCCTCTGTGGCCCAGGATTTGGTCGCGTGATGAGGCCATCCTCAATAGAGAGTTATTGCAGGATAGTCTTAAATTGGATGGTGCACAAAGAATACCTTGGGTTAAGTTTATTCAAGTTTTTACCAAATCAATGGGCAAATCAGAATACTTCACCAATCCCAGCACTATCACTACGGTTTCCAGGAACATCCTTAGAAAAGAGGCACTCTTATACCTGAAGTCCCAAAGACTATCAAGGAAAATAATCAAGCCCAGGATGATGCAACACCAGATGGTTCTTACAACTTTTAGCTTGCAGCCATATCTAGTTGTTGTACCAGGTGTTTATGGTTTTTATTAATAAGATTCAGACTGGGGACAATACATAGACTTGTCTTTTTCCCTACATTGAATGATTGGGCAAGTGAGTTACACCCTTGTCCATGTGACAACTCGTCACCCCAAACATCTATACACATTGTTTCATTCTGCAAAATATATTGTGAGGTAAAAAAGGTCTGGATCTTACTGATTTTATGGAAATGGGGGCTGAGACAATGCCGTCTTGCTTTTATGAAGTTCCAGCTTCTGGACAATGAACATGTTGCTTGGAGATTATCCATGTTTTTAGAAAATTCTCAACCAGAGAAAGAGTATAGTTATTTAGAACTCTATACATGCACTAATAATTAATTTGTATTATTCCTTTTAAGAATGTGAGATGTATTTTAATTTACGTAATTCATATATTTTATCTGTGACTTTCATGTTTGTTGCTTCACAATCAAAATAAAGCTTTGTTCTGATTCTGATTCTGATTCTGATTCTGATATATATAAATTATTTTCAGGGAAAAAACATGAATGTACTACTGAGAATGGGCTTACATTTAGCATCTGCCACAAAAAGGTAACATAATGGGGAGCCCCGGCCATCAGTCAAAAGGTAAAAGGAGCCGCAATTTGGAGAAGTTTGGGAACCTCTTTAATAACTGGTCAAAAAGCAACAAACCATTATGAGGATAGTAACAATAATAACCACAACACTAGTCTGTTGTTATATGTGTTTGGCAGCCATTGTCAAAAAGCCTGTTACACAACATGTCTGCCTGTCAGGGAGAAGAAAGTATTCATTTGGCACAAAAGTACATAACAGAATACTGAAGTTGAGTAAGACCCAAAATACTTTCCTGTTAGACACAGAATTCAGTTCACTAATTTCTAGAATTATTGTAGAGCTAGTTCCCTTATTGCCCGAGAGAGGGTAGAATGGAGATACATACCAGGGGGGTAATCCTTGCCTCAACGTCCTTAATAGGATTGAATATTTCCTTCATGCTACCTAGGAACTTTTTCATTGTATGTTAGGACTGGAGGCGAGGATTATGCATGTTTAAAGCTTACCTACCACCAGTGCGGCTGAGTTGTAGATTGGTTTAAATAAGAACCTTTTGAAAGTGGAGTCTGAAAACCAATCTGCCTCATTCATGACATCTTTGGCATTGCCCACTACCTTGACAGCCTTGGAGTCCATAGCCCCCCTGGTGTAATGAGCTCCAAGTTCAGTAATATCAATGTCAGCCTCTGCCATGATCCATATCACCCATCCTGCAATTTTCAGAGAGGACATAGCCTTGTAAGGCTTTTTGATGGCAATTAAGAGTTGCCGTTGGAGCTTGCCTCGTCGTATGACACTGCCTCCTCTCTCTCCCCTAAAGCCACAATCCAAGTCATTACAGGATTTAGAAGAGACCATCTACCTCCCAGAGTCGCAAGACCCCCATCCTTCCTCACGAACATCCCTAGGTCCCCCTTAATGAAGAAAATCAATAAGGAGTTGCCTTCCACCAAGTGCATGCTTATAAACTGCAGATCAGCCATCAAACATGCAACATAGCTGGCAAAAACCATCCTTACTCACGGCATTGACATCACCTTCATCGCCGAATCATGGCTTAATGAGTTCTCCTCCTCATTCATGAACTCACTTGTTCCCCCAGGCTTTGCGATCATCAAAAAAAGACAGAAAAGTCCAGCGAGGTGGGGGTGTAGCTATCATACACAAGACCACCATACTTGTGACGGAAATCAACACCTTCAACTGCAACTCCTTCGAATGTCTAATCACAAACATTAAGACAAGAGATAACAAACCACTTCTCTGCCACCTCCTCTACCACCCTCTGCCGCATTCAGAGAACATTTATCTGACCTGATACCCCACTTTTCACTTCATGACAACACCAACAATTCTAGGGGCCCTCAACCTCCACTGGAATAACAAAAATGACCCGCTGATCCAAACCCTGAATGAACTTCTTCACAACAACAACCTCACCCAACATTGCAAAGAGGAAACCCACAACGGAGGAGCAACCCTTGATGCCATTATTGCCCATCTGGACACAGTCACTATCGACCACATCCTGCCAGTGGACTGGTCCGATCACCACATCATCCTATTCAACATCTACCAAGTGCTCCTAGGTCAGCCACTCACGCGTGGCCCCCCTCAATGGGTGAGAAATCTAACTCAGATCCCCCTGGCAGACTTGGAAGTCAAGATAAGTTCTCTCCTTCCCATCCCCGCAGAGGATCTCAACACAACAGAACTCACCTTCCACTACAACTCCACTATGACTGTCATTCTAGATGAAATAGCGCCCCTGAAACAAAAAAGGGTTATAATCACCCCATCCAGATCCTGGTTTAACACAGACATAAACTCAGAGAGAAGGCAACTAAGAGCCGCTGAAAGACTCTGGTGAAACAACCCTTCCTAAATCCTCCAAGAACTACTCAAAATATTAAGGGGTATGTACAATAAACACATCAAATAGGAAAAGCCTTCTTTTTTCTGCAACGCTTTAGACAATGCTAAAAAGAGACCCAAGGATCTCTTCAAGATCATTCGCCAACAAACTTCCAAACCCCCAGCACCCTCAGTTCTGGCTTCCAAAGACTTGTGTGAGATCTTCGCTAACTTCTTCAACGACAACATTTCCAAGATTGAGCTCTCCCTTGATGTCACCTGCAGTCCCCCACACAAGAGTTCGCCCCTAGGGATAGGAGCTGCCACTCACGAGCTCCCACCTACACACACTAAAGTTTTCAACCCCATCTCCGAAGAAGAGATAGCCAAAATGATCTCCACCGCTAAACCCTCCTCTGACGACTCCGATCCTATTCCGGCCCAGTTAGCCAACAAGCTCAATCTCTCCTTAGCCCCGCTCTGGACCAAGATCATTAACAGCTCCCTCTCTACTGGAATCATATCGGACTGCCTTAAAGTCGGCCAAGTCACGCCACTATTGAAAAAAATGGGCTTAGACACTAAAGACTTAAACAACTTCAGACCCATGTCTAATCTTCCTCTCCTAGCCAAAATCCTGGAAAGGTGCTTTCTCCTCCAATTGACTCAACACACTGACAACACTAACCTCTTAGACACTCACCAATCAGGCTTCAGAAAAGGTTGCAGCACAGAGACAGCGATCCTTAATGTCATTGACGACCTATACAAATCTCTGGATGCAGGCCAATGCTGCCTACTCATTCTCCTGGACTCCTTTGACACGGTAGACCATAACCTGCTCATCCAGTTACTTCATGAGAGGGTAGAGGCAGAAGATGTGGTCCTAAAGTGGTTCTACTCCATTCTCCAGACCGCAGCCAAAGAATAAAGAGTAGAAGCTGTTCATCAGACCTCCACCCCGTCAAAAGAGACGTCCCCCAGTGCTCAGTTATATCACCACAACTGTTCAACATCTACATGGAACCCCTCACTACCATACTCAAAAAGTCAAACATCCCCTTCCACCTGTACTCGGACGACACCAGGATCTACCTTGAAACTTCCTCCATTGATGATATTCACAGACTCAATGTCACTCTAAGAGTCTGGTTATCACAAAACCACCTGAAACTCAAAAAAGACAAAACAGACATCCTCCTCATCTCTAACAAAGAGCAGAACCCCCAAATCGCAATGGCTAAACTCAATCGACGCCCTAAACGACAATCCCACCCTGGAGGAATCCGCAAAATCGCTCGGAATCACCCTGGACCCCAAACTTGACATGACCAAACACATTAAGAACACCGCCAAGAGCGCCTTCCTTAACCTGAAGCTTCCTAACAAAATTAACCCCTTCATCCCACCTAAGGACATCAAACTGGCCACTCAATCCCTGGTGCTGTCAAGACTAGATTACGGGAATGCTTTCCTCACAGGTACTAAAACAACAATTGTCCCTAGCGAAAGAAAAAATGGACTGAGAAAAAATAAATAAATAAAGACCCAATCAGTGCTGTATTGGAAAAAAACTTGACCAGCCGGACAGAGTTTCAATGTTCAATTTAAAGACAGTGTTTTAGGATTCAACGCACAGGGATTCTGAAAGTGGGACACAAGCCTGTGTCCTACTACAGAGACATTTAGGACATACAGTTGGGGAACAGGGAAGAAAGAAGGCTTCAGGAAATGCTCACGGTTTGTTTTCAACACAATTGGGCAATAAAGCAAACAAATCGCAAGAAACGACTCTACAGATACAAATAATAACATCAAAAAGTATATGTATGAGAAGTTAATGGGGGTCGACGACGTTTCGATCTGAGACCATAATACAAAGATCATCTTCAGGACATTCAGATATGCATGCCTGTAGTTAAGTGCCTATGTGAAGTTAAATGCAATTGCAAAAATATATAACAAAAAGCACATTATGAGGGGAGGGGGAGAAATAGCAGAAAGAAGGATATTAAAAGCTGTAAACTCCACTTCATATGTTGTTAAGTAATACATGAAATGGCTAGCAAGTGAAACATTCCCCAATGGGGGCACTGGACATTGTCTTAAAATTAACTGGCAGTTTTTAGCAGGAGCGAAGTGTGGGTAGCGCGGGGCAATCTTAATACAAATTGACAACAGTAACACTATTAGCTATTCAAGAACACAGTTTGCAAAAATAATGAGACCAACAATGCAGAAATGGCGCAGTGACTGAGGTTCCGTGACGGTTCCGTGACGACTTGAACCCGTGTTTTCAAGTTTGTCGGAAATACATAAAAATGGTATCAGTGAACCGCAAATGATCCATTTAGTATATCCTGGTGTTTTCGCTACGCTACGAGCAAGAGCACTCCTTTTATAAACACATTTCTGATCTACCCTCGGCATCCATCTTAGATCATGGCCGCCATTTTGTGTTTCCTTGCCCTCACATATGCAATAGCCTCTGATCATTTCATTCACTTCACTTTGATTAAGGACACGTAGCCTTAGCCGGAGATTCACCTCTTACATGACACGTGCACCTTAAACCAGATCACGCTGAAGCTGCATGACTCGACAAAGGCTGCCTCCTCTGCCCGAGGCCAGCCCACCTGAACTGGTTTTCCTGTCCATTGTACCTGATCATGATTAGGCGGCCGAAGCCGGTAGCCTTGCCCATTTACAACCCACAAACATCTCTTATCCCGCTTTTCTATCTTCTGCACCTGGCTCTGCTCCTTTCCTTCTGGGCCTTTATTAGGGGGAGGTAACGAACTTTACGATGAGGCGGTCCGGGTCTTGAATGCAATATTGACAAGGGATTGTGATGGACTGGTGGGAACCCCTCTTCGTGATGTTTGGTATCAGATATTATCGACAGTTCCTGTGTAACGCCAAATATTTATTGTTTAGAGACACAAAGGTTTGGGAATGTACCGACATGTGAAATATTTGCCTAGAGCACAATTTTTGGTATATAAGGAGCAACCCACTTTGTACAAATCGAACAGTCTCCTAGATTCTGCCCGTGTGTAGATTCTGTGACTTCTGTGTCCCTGCAGTAATAAACCTTTGGTCTTTGACGCCACCATCGAGAAGCCCGTGTTTCTGTTCATTTGTGCACCAAGGCAGGTGGGACTCCGGGGTCTTTGGGTGTTGTACCCTGACACCTCTGGACGGAACCAAAAAAGTCCAGAACTCCAATTGGCGCCCAACGTGGGGCGACGTCATTCGGTACCGGTCCAAAAGCCTGAAGAGTTCGAGAAGCTTCGTGTGAAGATTCCTGAGGGAGGCGCCCCACTTCATCGATCCCGGCATATCGCAAAAGTGGCCCTGAAGTTCTCTTCCACGAGGGTTCCCGTTCAGGACGGCTGCAGTGGGCCGTTGCCTTGACCGTCGCCCTGTCTTGGACCCGAAGTGGTGCAGTCCTTAGTACGGCGAAACGTGACGGGTTTCTCCTTGGTGACGTCTTCAGTGCCTCAGTTAAGTATTTAGTGATAGCTAGCTGGTTACTTTTGTGAGGATTGTTAAAAATCCTTGATCGGTTCTTGGTTTGGTTTGGTTTTGTAAGATTATCACTAGTTGTTCTGGTTACGATAATCTATTTGGTTCAGTTTTGGGTATCGATACATCAGTTCGTTTTGGTAGGCCTAATTTCTTGGTTCAAGTGCACAATTTGTTTCGTGTTTTGTTTGTTTTGTGTTCCGGACTGAGAATGGTAAGTCGGAAAATGTTGTCTTGTTTTAGTTGCAACAGTGACTCACAATTAGAGGATTCCTGTCTGGTTCCTCCGATTGGGACTCCCCTATATGACCTATATTGTAAGTATGGTGTGGGTCCTATAACTTATAATGAGATATGGGTCCGTTATTGTAAGAAGGATGGTGTCCTTAGTTGGCCACTGCATGGTAGTTTTGAACAAGAGATTCTCGACAATTTAGAAGAGAAATTGTTTAGGAAGAAAGCCCGGCCGGCAATGTTTGACTCTTTTCGTTATTGGCGGAAAGAATCCAAACAGAGAGAAATGAAAAGGTTGAAGAAAGAGCAAAAAGAACTAGAAGAGTTAACTCTAGAGCAAGCGACTAAGCAGTTGCAGGCTAATGAGTGTGAGAAAGCCATAGATGTAGCCATTAGAGAGCGTAACTTAGCGATTGACAAGTGCTATCCTGCCTTGCCATCGAAAATGGCTAAGATACTGGAGGATTCCGAAAACGATCCTCTGCTATCTTATCTGTTACGGTCGCCTCCACCGTATGCACAAGGTGCTACGGCTCCACTGATCCCGAATGTTCAATTGCCGGTTGCTGGACAACCTGGTGTTCTTGTTCCTCAGAATCAAGTTCCTATACCTCCTGTGGTGAATGTAAATGTTCCTACAGCTCCTCCTCTTCCTGCACTGCCCGCTCCTATACCTACCACTGTACCTATTGGTCCTCAAACTATTTTCCTCGATACTCCTACTGTTTCGTCATCTATTCCTACCTCTACTGCGTTCTCTATGTCTGCGAGTGTACTAACTCCACTTTCTGTTCGTCGAAGAATTACTGATTCTGTTACTAATATGCTGTCTCCTATATATAAAACCTTGATTAAGACTCCTACTCCTGACTCTGTTCAGAGACGGAGTCAGCTTCCAAGTACTGAGGAACGGGGAGTTTTAGACTCCACAGCTCTCAGATGGATTACAAAAGTTAGAAGATATAGTACGAAAGATGTGTTAGAGACATTTATGCAATGGGGAGAGCCAACACAGCGATACGTCTTCGACGAGATGTGCTCGTTGTTGCGTGAGGAAATAGAAGAAGACGATGTCGAATCAGATTTGGAAGATTTAATTAAGATTCAAAAAGAGTTTGCTGCTGGAATGATAGTGGGCGATAATATAAAGGAAGCGATGGAACTCATTTTGAGTTTTAGGAATGATCCATCTCTTCGTTCGCCGAGAGATTTAGAGAAAGGTAGAATGAAGCTAAGTCGCCAATATCCTATGAGGGAAGTTCCTCCAATTTGGCGCGAAGCAGTACAACGTGATGATAATGCGGGAATTGCAGCTGCTCCAGCACAGTTCCAAAGAGTATGGATACATATTCCGTGGAAGCGAGCAGAAGTGTTAGCAGTGAAACAGGCCTTGCCAGATCCACGTAAGAATCCAGCCGGATATTACAAGGAATTGACACAGACAGTTGAGGCTTGTATAATGAACTTAGCCGACATTGATATGTTGTTTGGTAATGTAGTTCCACAACCAGTGTGGGCTAAAATTCGTAGAGAGGATCATCAGGCTGCTTTAGGTGGTGATTGGGCAGCTATCACTGCAGCAGATGCTCAACAAATAGGTGGTGCGAAACCCGAACCCCTAATTGCTAATCTGCCAGGCAGAATAATAGATTTAATGAAGACTCTGATGCCAGCATTGCGTGTTAATTGGGATAAATTATCCGCATGCAAGCAGAAGAAAGACGAAAGTGTCTCCGACTTCTTCACGAGGTTCGAAGAGACTTTTGTAGACCATAGTGGTCAGGATATGAGCACTGAAGGAGGACAGAGACTGTTTGTAGATAAATTTGTGCATAATTTGTTACCCGAATTATGCAATAAATTGAAAGACTCAGAAAGTGCGTGGGCTGTATCTACGACAGCGCAAATACTTGCGACTGCACAGTACTATGAAAATAGGGATAAAGAGGAAAAGGAGAAATCAGAGAAGAAAACGAAAGATTTAAAGACTAAAGTTCTTTTACAGCAGGCGTATCCGCCTCGCACGAATCAGACTAATATGCAACAGAATTCGTATCAAAAGACAGATTATAATTCGACCAGGCCTCAATACCAGTGGAATCAGTGTGCGTACTGTAAGAAAGAGGGTCACTATAAAAATGATTGTCAGATTTTAGCGCAAAATAATGCGGCAGCAGCTCAGAGAGGTCGTGGTGGTTTTGCACAGAATTCTAGAGGTCGGGGACGAGGTGCTATGCCTCCACAAACTAATGATCGTCCTTCTAATCACTTTGATCAGCGAAATGTACAGTCAGCTCAACAGAATAGATCTCAGCAATATCTTGTTGAGGATTATTGTGAAGTTGAAGAGGGATTTCAACAAAATGGGTACTAGGACAGCCATGGACAGAGAGAGGGAGTAGTATCAGTTCCAGTGGATCAGAGTGGGCCTTATGTCGCAGTAGCAACATCAGGTGTAGTCGAACCGTTTCTGTTGGATACTGGTGCCGCAAAAAGTTCTATCATGCATGCGAAACTCCCTGGCGCACCTTTGTCTGGCTCAACAAATGTTTCCGTAGGTTTTTCAGGCGCCCCTGTGTACAACCCGATATCTGGTCCTTTGTCTATTTCTGTTGGACCGTGTCAATTGAAAGCACCCTTAATTTTGACGACAGGTTGTAATGAAAATCTGCTTGGTTTAGATTTGTTAAAACGACTATATGCGACATTGTACTGTTCTCCGGAAGGAGTACAGCTTACTTTGGGTAAAAGACTCACCTCTCCGATGTACTTGTCAATGGACGCACTCCCGCCGGAGCTACGTTCACTCCCTGATTCTCTTTGGGCGACTGGTCCCAATGATGTAGGTCTGCTAGAGATTCCACCGTATGTAGTAACTTTGAAAGCGAATGTGAAATTTCCAAGAATTCCTCAATATAAAATATCGAATGAAGGTGAGCGTGCACTCTTATTGATTGTGCAAGATTTGATTAAAAAAGGTGTGGTTGAAGAAACGCGAGGAAATGTTTGTAATAGTCCTGTATTGCCGATTTTGAAACGAACAGATCCTACAAAGCCTCCAGTCTATAGGTTTGTCATAGACCTTAGAGAAGTTAATAAGATTGTAATTCCGCAGTTTCCTGTAGTGCCAGACATTACTGCTTTGTTAACATTGATTCCTGCTACAGCTACATGGTTCTCAGTCATCGACTTGAAGAATGCCTTTTTCAGCATTCCGATAGCCGAGGAAAGCAGAGATATTTTTGGCTTCTGTTTAGGAGGTCGCAGTTTCAGATTTAAACGCGCTCCACAAGGCTACTGTGAAAGTCCATCTATTTACAGTCAAGCTTTAAAAAGCCAGTTAGATTCTTTTGTCCTTCCTCCAGGTTCTGCCCTAGTACAATACGTAGATGATCTTTTGGTGGCTGCCGATGACAAGGAAACTTGCAAGGCAGCTACAATTTCACTATTGCATCATTTGTCTAATTTGAATCATAAGGTGTCACCTTCCAAAATGCAATACTGCTGCCAAGAAGTAACCTACTTAGGTCATCTCTTGTCAAAGGAGGGAAGGAAGTTGACCCCAGAAAGAATAAAAGCAATTATGCAAATGAGTGTTCCACGCACACAGAGGGAAGTACGTGCCTTTCTAGGTATTACCTCTTACTGTAGGCAATGGATTCCAAATTTTTCACTTTTAGCAAAGCCATTGGTAGCTTTGACTGGGAAAAATGTTCCGAGTCCGGTGCCATGGTCTGATGAATGTCAAAAGAGTTTTGCTGAATTACGAAAAGCTTTGTGTTCAGCTCCTGTATTGGGCACACCTGATTACAGTAAGCCATTCACGCTCTACGTTCACGAAAGAGAAGGTTGCGCGTTGAGTGTCTTGACACAGAAGTTTGGTGATAAACAACGCCCTTGTGCGTATTTCTCATCAACATTAGATCCGGTAGCTAGAGCATTGCCTAGTTGTTTGAGGGCTACAGCGGCAGCTGCAGCTTCCATTCGACAATCTGCTGGTTTGGTGATGAACAATATGCTAGTGGTCATGGTTCCTCATGCAGTGGACACACTCATGAACCGAACGAAGACACAACACCTTACTAGTGCGAGATTATCTGGTTACGAGCTGACGTTATTAGCGAGTCATATTCAGATCAAAAGATGCAATGTATTGAACCCAGCAACATTGTTGCCGACTGATCAAGAGTCGAGTGATTCTGAGCCACATGACTGTTATTTCAAAACGGAAGAAGAGACAAAAGGTCGTATCGACTTGAGAGATACTCCTCTATCCGACCCAGATGGTACGCTGTATGTGGACGGGTCATGTTTTAAATTGGAGAATGGTGATGTGACTGCTGCCTACGCAGTAACGACTTTGAAGACGATTGTGGAGACTGCAAGAGTGAGTCAGAATTCTGCCCAAGCTGCAGAGTTAATAGCTCTTACGAGAGCGTGTGTTTTAGCTGAGGGAAAGAGAGTGAATGTGTTTACAGATAGTCAGTACGCATTTGGCGTGGCCCATAGTTTTGGCCGGTTGTGGAGAGAAAGGGGTTTCATTACGTCCCATGGGACTAAGATTCAACATGGTCAGCTAGTTAACGACTTGTTAGAATCTCTAACCTTACCGACTGAAGTTGCGATTGTGAAGTGCAGTGCTCATAAAGCAATCACGGATGATGTTGGTCGGGGAAATGCCTTTGCTGATGAAACCGCTAAACAGACAGCTAGAGACATGATGAGTAGAATGTATGTTGCTACGTCTGCAAGATGGATTGCTGAGTCTGGAATGTGTGAGGACACAATGGAAAGTGTGAAAGAGATTCAGAAAGAAGCGACTGAGGAAGAGAAACGCGTATGGAGAGAAAGTACGGGCAAATTGGACTCGAATGGATGTTGGATCGATTTGACAGAACAGCAGCGTTGGATGTTGCCTGATGCGTATGTGCTTGCAGTAGTGACGATGGCGCATGGAGTGGCGCACATAAGTTCTAAAGGGATATGTAAGATGTTAGCTCCGGTTTGGAAGAATGAGGGAATCAGTAAGTGTGCAGAGAGAGTGGTGAAAAATTGTATGGTGTGCTTGATGCATAATCCTGGCAAGGGAACTCCAACTCCAGCTGGTCATTTTGCTCCTCCTTCCTGTCCCTTTGAAGTAATACAGTTAGACTTCATTCACATGGAACGCTGCAACAATTTAAAATACGTCCTGGTGGTGGTTTGTGCTTTTTCCAGGTGGATAGAAGCATACCCACTAAAGGACAACACTGCTTTATCAACTGCCAAAATTCTTCTCAAAGAATTTTTCCCTAGGTTTGGAATGCCACGGATTGTATGGTCAGATAACGGAAGTGAGTTTATAGGGAAAGTTATGCAGAGTGTGTGTGCTGGTCTAGGATTGAAACAAAAATTTCATAGTGCGAACCATCCCCAGTCTGCTGGTTTAGTTGAGGGTTACAATGGCACCCTCAAGCTTAAAATAGCCAAAATTCAAGCATCCACAGGTTTGGCTTGGCCAGACGCACTTCCTTTGGCCTTGTTATCAACGAGAGCAACAGTGCATTCTAGAATAGGGCTTTCTCCATATGAGATTGTATTTGGCCGCCCGGCAAATGTCTGGGGTGTGCCAAGGCCTAAACAATTCTGCTCCATTGAATATCCTATGTTGATAGACTATCTTTACGACTTGACTGCTAAATTAAGTCTTATTCATCAACAGGTCTTTGATGCTTTGCCAAAACCTCCGGAGAGTCCAGGGCATCAGCTGAAACCCGGCGACCACGTGGTGGTCAGGAATTTTGCGAGGACAAAGAATCTTCAGCCTCGCTACATCGGCCCCTTCCAAATCCTGCTGGCGACGAGGACAGCTGTACGTGTTGCTGGTCGCAAGCACTGGATCCACGCTTCTCACGTAAAGCGTGTTCCACTGCCGCTGCCCTACGACGACTGGGTGAAGAAGGGAATTGGTGCCTCCGAAGCTGAAACAACTCCGAAATTTGTCCCTTTCAGCGATGCCGATTTGATTTCTGACACTTTGAAACGTGACTCTCCTCTTGAAAAGACTGCTTTGAACATTGAAAATTTGTCTCCAGCATCAGAAGAAACTTTGCCATCTGCGAACGTAAACTCTGCAACAGCTGCTAGTGATACACTATTTTCCGATCAGACAGTACCAGCGAAGCAGAAATACAACCTTAGAAGCCATAAAAAGGACAAATAAAGCAGGCAACTGCATATTGTGATTTTGATATATATATATTTTTTGAACTTTTGCCTTCAGCCAGGAAGTTTGTTATTGTTTATTGTTTTTAAAATTGCCTTGCCGTCTGGGTAGCCGTAGGGTCGTGGCTGTGTGCCTAGTTTGAATTTGCAGGGGTCTGACACAAGGTCGATCTTTCTGTTAGTACTGGGAACTCCCAGGGCTGACAGAGGCATTTTCATCTACGTACACATCATCAGTGGTCGCGAGCGGATTGTAGAAGATGGAACTTCCTGCGCTGCAACGAGAAAATGTGATTTACGTTCGCAGAAACAGACTAAATAGAATTCTTCATAGCAAATGTTTCTTGATGCAATGTGCCATTACATTTTTGATTGTTTTAGCAACACTGGTGGGTGGAATTGTCTTTAGCATAAATTTGATTTTTGTGCCAGTATCTACAGTACCTCCCCTTGATCCTGCTATTTCTACTGTTTCTTCTATACACTCTTTTCACTCGTTTCCGGAACATGAGCAAGCTCGACGCTCAGAATTCATTAATAATACTTTTGTACAGCTCTTGCATCAACACCAACTGGTAGTTAACACGACAGACTGCTGGGTGTGTGGCTTGATACCTCACACTATGGATAAAGGTATTCCCTATCTGGTTTTGCCTTTCAGCTACAATGGATCATTTCAGGCCCTTCAAACCATCTTTGCTTATGCTCTTGAGACCTATCCTCCACGTCCACCACGTTCCACTAAATATAACTCTGCCAACAAAGCTTTAGTCCAGGGAATTATTGACATGGTCAAGGACGTCAATAATACTCCATCATACCCTAGAGACGAATTGCGAGTATATTTAAGTTGGAATACTTCAGAGTATCGCCTTAGTTTAGGAGAAAGCAAGCGTAAAAGCTCAACTCCAATCTGGGTCGTACCTCACCGAGGTCAGGTCTGTTTGCAAGGTAATGGGAGAAATCCGAGAGCTCAGCTAGGGAGGAGTGAGTGCGTAGAGACTTATGTGTTTCCGGCTAACTCTTCCCCTGCCTTTCTTACTGCTAGGGGTACCTATTTCATTTGTCGAGACAGAGCTTATACATGGTTGCCTGCCGACTTCTCAGGATCATGTTATATTGCTCGATTATTGCCTCCGACATACACTGCTTCACCTGATTACCACAGAACAAGAGTAGCGAGAGGTGTCTTCAGCAAGGAAGATACAGCTGGTCAGGAAGCTGGAGACTTCTTCAAAGGCTTCCTTCCGTTCTGGGGGCCTATGGCCAATAGTAGAAACATACGTCAGCTAACACGGGTAGTTGAATCTACTATTACCGAAACTGCTGGTGCCCTTAGCAATCTGACAGCTGAGCTTCAGGCGGATAGGCTCATGACATTGCAGAACCGTATGGTTCTAGATGTTATACTTGCAGATCGAGGTGGGGTATGCAGAATGATCCAATCGAGCTGCTGTGTCTTTATTCCTAATAATGCTCCAACAGTTTACGAGGCGATCTCTAAGTTGCACAAGATTTCGGACTCCATACATGTAGATGAGGGAAACTGGTCCTTTATGGAGTGGGTTTGGACTCTGATCTCAGCGTGGGGATGGAAGGTTCTAATGGTCATTGGTGTCATCTTGATATTCCTATTCTCATGTTGTCTGATTATCCAGTGTGGTCCTGCTCTGTGTAGTCTTTGTGCTGCAACTTGTCTCAGAAAACCACCTGCGTTTGGAGAAAAGACACGAGAAAGGATGATGATACAACAGCATGTCACTGACCTGATGAGCATAGAACTAGATTCAGACATAGATTGAGTAATTGCCTATGTAAGGGCAAAAGGAGGGTCTGAGGTTCCGTGACGGTTCCGTGACGACTTGAACCCGTGTTTTCAAGTTTGTCGGAAATACATAAAAATGGTATCAGTGAACCGCAAATGATCCATTTAGTATATCCTGGTGTTTTCGCTACGCTACGAGCAAGAGCACTCCTTTTATAAACACATTTCTGATCTACCCTCGGCATCCATCTTAGATCATGGCCGCCATTTTGTGTTTCCTTGCCCTCACATATGCAATAGCCTCTGATCATTTCATTCACTTCACTTTGATTAAGGACACGTAGCCTTAGCCGGAGATTCACCTCTTACATGACACGTGCACCTTAAACCAGATCACGCTGAAGCTGCATGACTCGACAAAGGCTGCCTCCTCTGCCCGAGGCCAGCCCACCTGAACTGGTTTTCCTGTCCATTGTACCTGATCATGATTAGGCGGCCGAAGCCGGTAGCCTTGCCCATTTACAACCCACAAACATCTCTTATCCCGCTTTTCTATCTTCTGCACCTGGCTCTGCTCCTTTCCTTCTGGGCCTTTATTAGGGGGAGGTAACGAACTTTACGATGAGGCGGTCCGGGTCTTGAATGCAATATTGACAAGGGATTGTGATGGACTGGTGGGAACCCCTCTTCGTGATGTTTGGTATCAGATATTATCGACAGTTCCTGTGTAACGCCAAATATTTATTGTTTAGAGACACAAAGGTTTGGGAATGTACCGACATGTGAAATATTTGCCTAGAGCACAATTTTTGGTATATAAGGAGCAACCCACTTTGTACAAATCGAACAGTCTCCTAGATTCTGCCCGTGTGTAGATTCTGTGACTTCTGTGTCCCTGCAGTAATAAACCTTTGGTCTTTGACGCCACCATCGAGAAGCCCGTGTTTCTGTTCATTTGTGCACCAAGGCAGGTGGGACTCCGGGGTCTTTGGGTGTTGTACCCTGACACCTCTGGACGGAACCAAAAAAGTCCAGAACTCCATGACTTAGTGAGGGAAGGTGGGACTAATGGTATTACTCCTTGTTGTAAAAATTATGAGGTCAACAATGTAGAAACAGTGCAGTGACTTAGTGAAGGAAGGTAGGGTTACTGGTACTTTCTCCTGATTAACAATTTAAGCTAGCCGGGAGCAGTGAAATAAAAAATAACGGGTGAAAACCTGAGAGATTAAACGGCGCAGTGACTTGAAGATGGAAGGGCAGGTATAGGGGTGTGTGGGAAAACTGGTGCAATGACATGGGAACAACGCGGTTAGCCAGTATGGAGGAGTCTTATCTGTGGAGCAAGAGAGAAAGTGAGGAAATGCTTACTTCCAGGAGTTCAATACTAGGAAGCCACTGGCGGACACCGGGAGGTTTCAGCCGGTATGACGGGTCAAGATAAAGATGCCTTGAAAGGTGAAGTGGGGTAACCGGGCCCGCTTCCTAGAAGGGGAAGGGATATTCTGCAATTAAAATGAGGAGGGGGAGCGGATATCGGGAAGGAGGCGCAGTGGTAGTTAGCTCACCTGTGGGTCCCGGACAGTGACAGCAGGGTCGGAATCGTTTCAGACGTGATCTTGTTGCGGCGAAGTAGCCTGCAGAAAAATAGCCAGGGGGTCAAGGCGGGCCATGGGGGGACAGTATTGCGAATGCTCTCTCAAAGGTACAGCAAAATCCCACCTGAGCCCCCTCAGATCTACGCTTAACACAGCAACCAGAATGGTCACTGGAGTGAAGAAGTTTGATCACATCTCGCCAGCACTCAGAGAGCTAAAATGGCTTCCAATTGAATTGAGTGCCAATTTCAGAACGGCCTGCTTCATGCACAAAACCTTTCATACAGGGACACCAGCCTACCTGGCCGCCAAACTCAAGAAGGCTGGTCAGTCAAGAAGCCTCAGAAGCTCCAATACTCTACTCCTCATCCCGCCGAAAATCCCCAAACAAAAAACTGCTGCATGATCCTTCTCTGGAAATGCCACCAAAATATGGAACTCCATCCCAGTTCATATCAGGACTACCCCCTCATTTCTACAATTCAAAAGACAACTCAAAAACCTGTTCCTTAACCGGTCTTTCCCGAATGGATAATCGCTGCCGAAACACCATAGCCTGCACTTCGCAGGACATAACCCCGGCCTCACCAAGACTTATGGCTCCCCCCCCCCCCCCCCCCCCGGCTTCTTTTGCTCACTATTGTGCCTCCCTTTGTTTTCCTTTTCTGTAATGTTATTCAACACACAGGTCTTCCAGTTATGCCTTGATTCAATGTGTTTACGATCGCCTTAATATGTTGCCTCAAACCATGTTGTGAAGCGCTCCGATACCTTCGGGTCTGGCTAGTGCTATACAATATTCTACAATAATAATAATAATAATAATAACAATATATCCTAGTATGCCTTCAGGCACCTGACCACTCACAGTTTTGGGTAATCTGGAAAAGCTGGATAAGATATGACCTGGTACTTGTCTGTGTCCTCCTGGAGATGTGGAAGTTGACCATATTGGGGGTAAACATTCTAGCTGGGAGGTCTAGAGCCCTGACATCCGAAGTTCTCTTACATTAAATGAGACAGAGCAGCATTCCCAGGTTTGCTGATATTTCCTTCCTAGAAAGGTACTGCTTGTCCTGCCACGATCAGGTAAACGCAGAATAGATTGACACCTCACCAGCCCGGGTATTAGGGCTCCGGGGGACAGGACAACCTGATACTCTTTAGGAGTTTATAAAGAAGAGGAAGGTTCACCAGAATGAAGTCAGTGATCTTCTAATGTATTCCAAAATATATCCTTTATTGTAGTATCAGTTTAATATTGGGGATATCTAGGAGTTTACTTACCCAGGGATGTTCCCCACATCGGAACATTGTTCAGTGGGACAAGGCCTGCTGAGATAACCGACCTGCAAGAGTTGATGGTGCAGTGTACCAAACCCTCTTGGAAAAGTACTGCCAGGAAACTTACAATGTCGGTAACGATGGTGCCCACATGATCCAGGTGTTTCTCCACACACCAACAAACCCACCTTCTCCATGCTGGTTTGTTACTCTTGGTAGTCCCTGGGCCCATACCTATTGGATGAGGAATTAAGCTCCTTGTGAAAGCCTAGCATCTTGCCAGCGTCACCTGAAATCCTCCATGCCATGAGATGATGGAGGCCCTGGAGAACCAAAGGATGTGGGTGGCCCAAGGGATCGGCCAAGATCGAGGGTAGCCGTACTAGAGTGGCCCATGTTAGCTCCAGGAGAAAAGGGAACCATGCTTGTGAGCGCCAGATCGGAGTGATCACACAAGAGACACCCGCTGACGCCTGACCTGAGCCGCAACTTGCTGGATAAATAGGAAGGCAGGGAAGCCATAGGCTTGAACCGTTAACCAATCCTGCAGAAAGGCATCCACTGCCTCTGCTCCGGTGTTCAGTCTCCAGTTGACATAGCGAGGAAGTTGGGTGTTCCATCTAGAGGCAAATAGGTCTACCAGGCAAGGACCCCAAAGCAACATAGGAGCCTGAAATACTCCTGGGCGAGTCTCAAGTCACTAGCATCTCTGATTTACTTGGAGATCCAGTGTGCCACCGAATTCAGCGCTCCTGGGAGGTATTCCGACGTCGCTGAAATCTGTCATTGGTGGCAGTAATGCTAGAAGTTCTTTTGCTAATTCTGCGGGAACAAGTGAATGGGTACCATCCAGCCGATTGATAGATTGCCCTGTTGTTGTGTTGTCTGTCCTAAAGAGTCCACAGCATGATACTTTGCCCCTTGTGAAGGATTGAATAGCTTGAGACAATTGATGTGGATGGTCAGTTCCTCCACCATCCACCTGCCTCCTATGGAGATTGAGCCGCATCTGGCTCCCAACCCAGGCTGTTGGTGTCCGATTCTATCACCAGATCTGGGTGGGAGCCGAATATTGCCCGCCCGTTCCATTTCTGTGGTGACAGGTCTCCCTGGCTGTTTAGCCTGCTCCCCCAGTTCAATTATCTTGGTTAAGGGCCCCACTATGCAGAGGAAGTTTGTCTTGGCAGGCTCGCAAGGACCTCTCTATCCCCTTTTCGGGGTCTCTCAAGTATTTGGCGAAGAAGGTGCATAATTTCGGGTCTATATCCTGGTTCGCTGTGACCTTATCGTCTTGGAATGGTCAGGGGCACTCCACCCATAGACGGTCCCTAACCTCTTTACTAGTGGGTTGGCGGAGCTTGCTTGCCACATATTACGCTACCTTTCTCTCAGGGACCCACTTTGCGTATCGCGGTCAATATATTCCCTTAGATCAAACATGGCACTATGGCAGGGTCTCCCTCACATGAATCTGAGTTGGCCGAATGTGGATGCCAGAATCTGCCCAAATCATGGGCATCATTGGAGGAAATGTCATTGTCCTCTAAGTCACCCTCACCCAAACTGGTGAACCCCTTTTTGGGATGAAAATCCATTGAGAAGCCGTCACCAAATACCCCAGGTGTTTCTTCCTCCCAGTTGGCTGCATCCTTCAGAGTGTGCACACTCTTACTGAAGACTTCAGTCAGTCGGCTATAGCCCTCCAGGTGCCCTGCATCACTCTTGCCGATTTTGTGTGTGTGGACTGAGGTCATCCCACTAGTCCCAGCCCTTCCATCCCACAGTATCCCTGTGTCTTTCCATACTTGGGTCAACAGTTTAGCGACATGCTCCTGCAGAGGAGCAAGCGCCTGAGAGATGGCCTGGGTCTGGAGCTTGTGACCTCTACAGTTAGGCATCGCAGGTGGGGGGCAAACCTCCTCGGAGAAACATGATGGTAAATAGTCGTGGTCCCTCTGGGACTGCATTTTTAAGGGTGAGAGCACCACTACACCCTGCCTGAGTTATTATTATTATTTTTATTATTAACTTGTAAAGCGCCAGAATCACTCCCAAAGGGGTAGGTGAGAAGCGGGTATTTTAGAAAACTCGGTTTTAACCCCTTCGCTGCGTCTGTTGGCCAATGTCCATCGCAAGCACTACCTCCGTAGTGCGGCACACATACGTTGGCCGACGGGCTCCGCCCACCTAATGGAACGGATCACTGACATAATATTGAATACAAAAATATAGAATTACCAAAATATCTATGAAAAAATATAGAATGCAAAAATATCGAATTCCTATCTACAAACAGGTAAGTACAAAAATATCGAATCAAAATATCGTTTTAAAAAATATCGTTAGTGAAAATATCGATTTTTTTCAATGTCTTAAAAGTAATTTAAAATTAACGAAATAATAAATATAATTAACTAAAACATAATTACAATTTTTAAATAATTAATGTAAGTTATAAAAAAAATACAATTTTATATTTAAAACATCTATATATATTAACATAATATTAATAAATAATATTAATACTGTTCCCACTCCAGAGAGTGCAACAGTATGGGAAAGGTTGGATTGCGTAAGGGTAACAATTACTATTCCCACTCCAGAGAGTGCAACAGTAGGGAAAGCGTTGGGTAGTGTAGGGGTAAAAATTACTATTCCCACTCCAGAGAGTGCAACATGTGGGAAAGCGTTGGATAGTCTATGGGTAAAAATTACTATTCCCACTCAAATGAGTTTAACAGTAGGGAAAGTAATAATTTAATATATTAATAAAAATAAATTAAATCTCAATACCAATAAAAAAATAATTAAAAGTAATTACCTATTTAATATTATGTAATAATTAATCAATTAAAAATACAAATACATATTAGTTATTACAATTAATTACCTATTCATAATTAATTAACAAATAATTAATTTTCAATTACAAAAACGAATTAATAATAAAATAATACCAATCAATAATTAATTAAAAGTAAATTAATTATCAATACACAAAAAGTATTTTTAATATGTAATTAATTACAACTAAATTACTTCCCACCCTATTCCCCTATAAACTCACAATCCGCTACAGAAAATAAATTAACCCCTTCCATGCTGATGACGAACCCCAGCCGTCATGCACTACGGTGCTCGTGTGCTGATGACGGCTGGGGTTCGTCATGGCCCGCCCCTGTTCTTTTGTTTACCGCACAGCGGCGGAAACGGGCCAGCAGGGAAGGGGTTATTGATAATATATACAGCAAACAAGGCTGCCATTAGATGGCAACCACAGTACAGTGCAACATGGCATTGTGAGCAGTCTTTACAAAAAGCGTGTGCCGTAACATGGCCCTGATCTTGAGGTGAGGGCCAGGGAGATCTCCAAGTTAAGTTATTGGAAGCAGCTCCCTGGGGCAAAAGTTGAGCTGACCTGCAAGGAGTTAATCCCGCACTGCAAGAACAGACACAAGATGTGCTGTCTCTGCCTCCCAAAGAAGACAAAAGGCCAATAACATATATAGCTGCTGTCGGAGTGTTGCCTGCTCTTGTTCCAAACACGCCTGTCTTCCAAGTGCGCCATAAAATATCTTTCGTAGACCATTCTTTTCGCCCTGTCTTTTCCAAAGTAGTTGCTGATTTGAGAAAAATACATTATTTAGTAGGTCGCCTTATTTCAGGATTGTGAATCAAGATTGCTGCTGTGCCCATGGCTTGTAAATCTTGTCAAGTGTTCGTGCCAACTGCACATAAGTGCTGCAGCCCTTCACCCACCAATCCCTATGCACCCCCGCCCCCACCCTCTCAGGTTCCTGCAGTGTGATGCTGTGTATTGTGTACCATTAAATGGGTAATATCTGTACTCCGTGGCCATAGGCGTGTTGGCAATCGGCACACAAATACACACAACATAATCACTTATGTACAGTTCTTGGAACCGCAGATGTGTGGCATGAGATGTTTTTGATGTGCCAAAACTTTGTACCTTACTAGTGCCATCCCAAACTTTTCTTGGTTGGGGCCAGGGTGAATAGAGCAGAAATACCCCTGCAAGTGGGAACGCTTTTTATTTTTAACTAGCAGCCCGCCCTAGCGTTGCCTTGGGCAGAAGGGGGCCGGGGGGGCAGCATTTCAGGCTTGCGTGCACTCCCGCCCGACGCCCGCCCGCCACGACATTGTCTGTGTCCCGGACAATGTCGTGGCAGGCGGGGGCCAGGGCGGGAGTGCACGCAAGCCTGAAATGCTGCCCCCAGAGCCTGAGCCTTACCTCAGCCGCATTTGTTCAGGGCCAACCTCCCGCACCGACTCCCTCCCGCCCCGACATTTCCCGTGTCCCAGAGCCTTACCTGAGCCGCTGCTCCTCCCCGCGCTCCTCACTTCACCGGTGCTCCTCCTCGTCATGACGGACCTGAGCTGCCGCTCCTCCCCGCGCTCCTCACTTCACCGCCGCTCCTTCTCGTCATCACGTACGTTGCGGCCAGCGATACGTCGGGCCAGCGCAGTGTCGCTGCCGGCACTACTTTCAGGGCACTACTTTTTTTTTTAAGTTATATTTTTAAATTCACGTTTATTTTTATTTTCTATAGCCTATGTCCATCTGCACACCCTGAGGATTACAACAATGTATTGGGTGTGTGGATTGGCGCTGTGGTTCCCGAGTTTACCTTGCCAAAAGGCTTGTGTTCTCTCTTTATAATAGTAGTATAGATATTTGTGTCTTAATTGCTTTTGTAGAGTACTGCATGCTGTTGATTGGGACTTCAAAGCGCTTCGGGCAGAGTGACCCACAAGGAGCTGCAATTGCAAGGGTAGGGCGGAGGGTCATGCAGGGTCAAGACCTAGGGGAAGTGGGCAAAGTAGCAGTATTTTGCCACCTGCTGCTTGATCGGTTACAGCAGGTTTGTTATAACAGCCTTTCAGGTGCTCTTGCCAACTGCATCATGGGCCGCTATGACGTCAGTAACTCTAGCAATGTATTTGTTAAGTATGCTGACTGCTTACGGACCGGAATCAATGTCCCATTTTTATTCTCTCACTGTGATTCTGGAAAAACGTCTGGTAATTGGTGCAGCAAGGGCTCTGCTCTATTTTGGTCTGTCTGAAACTCTACTCTGTGTGCATGTGCCTTGCGTGGTGATTTGAGCTACAAAATTTAAACCTTTCATATCTGAAAATATGTGTCACCTGCCAAAGCAATGGAAGAGTGCTCCCCCTTGGGCAAGGTCCACTGCACCTTGTTTGTGACAATGGCAAACTTGGCGTACGTTAATAAGGCTACGATGCAAAAATAAAACATGTTGTAATTTTTCGGGGGAATGAGGCTCACTCATTCTTTTTTGGAGGCAGATAACAAAGGCAGGAATTTGATACCCACTATGAAATGGGGGCATATTTCCCGCGTTTAATTTCACTACGAAGCCTACCCATGTTCTCACACTTAAATCACACATTAGCAGACAACACAACATGTGAGAGGGAATCCTGCTTTATTCCATAACTATGTTTTATCCTCTCTCTCGTTTTCTCTGCTATGATCATTTTCCCTGCCTTCTGTCTTCTGTCACTCTGGTCTTTTCTTCTACCAGTTCGCACTTTCATTTGTCCCAGCCCTTCTTAGTCTACCACCCCCTTCATGTTTGTCATAAGTGGGTTTCTTTCAGAGCATTTCTGCTCTACAATCTCTTGGAGAAAGCCCTGCCTTTTATGTCGTTTCCATACCACGTCCCAGTTACAATACCCCAAATTAGGGGGCTCCCCTGCAGAATGTGGTGAGGGCTCATGATTTTCCCATTTCTCACAGATTTCCCCAGCCCTTGGTCTGAATGGAGCCCTTGCTGATGAACACAGTCTGCAGTAGAAGGCGTTACACCCCTGCCTACACCTTAAATCTCCACTTGGAAGTAGATGGTGAAAACTATCTTTGACCTAAGAGATTTAGAAAATGTATCTCCTATCTTTCAGCCTTAAAATCCTTGGCTGCGGCTGGAATTCCGCGCCGGTGCTGGACATTCCGATCACGGGCGCGGTCATGACGACTCCCAGTCGTCATCAGTGCACGCCCACCGTGACTGATGACGGCTGGGAGCCGTCATCAGCACCGAAGGGGTTAATGCAATTATCGTAATTATCAATTAATGAATTAATACAAATTAATTACCAATTAATACAAATATTTTCCAATTAAAAATTAATTAACAAAAATTAAAAATCAATACCAATAAATAAATAACAATGATTTACTTAATTACAATAAAATTACTTCCCACCATATTCCCCTATAAACCCACAACGGAAAATAAATTAATCAAATTAACATAATTATCAATTAATCAAATAATACAAATTAATTAACAATTAAAAATTAATTATTAATTAATTCAATATGAATACCAATTAATAAATAAAAATATGTATTTAATTACAATTAAATTACTTCCAACCCTAATCCCCTATGAACCCACAACCCACTACAGACCTAAAATGCAAAATTCAATTAAAAATAATTAGTAATTTCTAAAAATTAATATTTAATATAATTAAATTACTTCCCACCCTAATCCCCTATAAACCCACAACCCGCTACAGCAGTGGTTCCCAAATCTTTGACTCCTGAGGACCCGCATTGAGTCACCACTGTAAGCCGGGGACCCCCAAGCAATTTGTATGAGTTACATTTCAAATATTAAAACAGTAATTTGAAAAAAACACATGTGCACACAAACCAAATACTCAAAGTACTAAGGATTTTGGGGCCAGATGTACGACCATTTCATTTAGCGCCTCGCAATTGGCGACACATTGCAAGTCGCCAAATGAAATGTACAACAGTGTGTTTAACACTATTTGGAATTCCCAATGGGGTCGCAAATGGCAAGGGTCATTAATATTAATGAGCCTCTAGAAATTTGCCAGCCCATTGTGAATGTCAGCCCTCCCGGGGATGGTGGCCTACTAGGCTCAGCAGACCACCATGTCTGGGACTGCTTTTAAATAACATGGTTTTGAGCCTCGCTATTTGGAAGGGAATTCCCCTTCCAAATAGCAAGTTGCAAAACCTATTTAGCGAGTCGCAAAAAAAATTGCGACTCACGAAATAGGCTATGTAACTTGGCCCAATAGGTTTTTACATGCTCAAACGGGTTTGCCAACCCATTTTGGCATATAAAAATGGGTCGTACATCTGGCCCGTAGTATTTTATTTTGAAGGAATAGCCCCTCTGTCACATGTATTTAATTTGTTTTATAGCATCTCTCATACCATTATTAGATGTCAGAACACAAATATGGAGAGAATGAATCATACATTGAATGAATCATACATCAATCAATCAATCAAAGACATTTGTAGAGCGCACTACTTACCCGGAGGGTCTCAAGGCGCTTGGGGGGGAGGGGGTGCTGCTACTGCTCGAACAGCCAGGTCTTGAGCTTCTTCCTGAAGGAAAGGTGGTCTTGGGTCAGGCGCAGGTCGGTCGGGAGGGAGTTCCAGGTCTTGGCGGCCAGGTAGGAGAAGGACCTTCCTCCTGTTGTCGCTCTTCGGATGCGGGGGACGGCGGCGAGGGCGTGGTTGGTTGATCGGAGGTGGCGTTTGGGAGCGTAGAAGTTGAGGCGGTTGTTGAGGTAGCTCGGGCCTTGGTCGTGTTGAAGTAATTCGGGGTTCCCAAGGCCTACACGCTCCGGAGATAACCCACTTACACTCAAGAACTGTTGGCACGGAATTTGTAAAAGGCAAAGAACAAGTTTATTAAGACCCCATGGGGTGGTGGTACACTCAAACAGCACCCTTCGGCAATGCAAGAGGTATCACACCGAACATCGGTGTGACCCCGTTTATATACAGTTTTGGGGCAATAAAAGATAGGCGGCACAAGTTAAGACACATTTTCGAGACATATATGGTCATGTTTTGGAATACTGCCAGCTCATTGGAGGGGGCACAACTCCGCTGGTCAGTTTGGTGCACATTCCTGAAGGTCTACGGGTAAGTGGGAGCTGCGCATGTGTGGCTTGACCAGTACTAAAAATAGCCTGTTGCTGGGCAGACAAGAGTGGTCAGTGGAACGGACAACGGACTAAAGGGCACGTCGGCCACGAGGCCGCTCATGATCTAAGATGGCCGCCGCAACATTCAAAATGGCGTTTATCGTATATAGCCAAGTTAAAGAGGACAACGTGTAGGTTCAGCTAATCGCTAATGCGGCCGGGCCAATTACGACAGACGACCCTTTTAGCGTTTAGCTGAATCTACCTCATAATGAACATAATCAGGATGTTCGTCCTCGATGTCTATTAACATAATTTGTGTCACCTCTTTGTGCAGCATCATTTTGTCGTGGGCAAGAGCTCGCCGTGATGGTAAGCAAGCTGATAAACACATTGAACATAAGGCTGGGCCACATTGAATACATAAGCATATAAAAAACATTGCTCCCACAAGTATACAGAGAATTGTCAACAGTTTCCAGCCCCAAGTTGCAATCATAGACCAGAACCATCCCGAAAGTGTCCAAGTTCCATTGTCCGGGTGTATTTCAGCAGCTATTTTATGAAGCTTAGAAATAGCATCATACACAGATGGAGAATTGTCCGGAACGTATACGCAACAGCTGCTTCCGATAATTCTACATGCCCCCCCACGATCAGCCAAAACAACGTCCAATACCATTCGATTTTGGAGGGTGACAATTCTGGAAATCTGTAGTTCCTCGGTAATATTCCCCAGGGCAATGGCAGTGTCATTCGCAACAGCCTCGACAACACGTGTCAGTCGTCTGATTTTCCGGCTGTTCAGTGCAGCCCCCACAAAGGAGAATAGTCCCAGATTAAAATCCACATACTGTTGTAATGCAGTGTCCGTTTGGTCAATGTCCTCCAGGGCAACAGTTCGTTTAACCCTATTCAAAACGAAATCATGGTACAATGTATAATCGTTGTGATACATCAGAGGGGCAATGAATACAGGGGGTAACACAAACGATAAGTAGCACGTGCCCAACCACCCCACTGGAAGCTGATGGTATCCCTTCGTTCCACAGATAAAGTATGTATTTCGTGATGCAACAAATGAAATGCCATTCGGGCTATCAAACGTGAGAGTAATGTTACATTCGCTTTTCCCCACTGCAATCGAGCCCTTATTTCTGATACATAAATCAGCTTTTGTAGCAATGACATTTATGACATGAGCACTAGATACATTAACGTTCCGCTGATTGCTGTATACACGTGGGGCAGATACATTGTCAGGCCTATACTCTTCCCATTCGAAACGTGTGCCCTCAGCCCGGGGAAACCCATCCTTGTCATGGGAGCATACTTTATTCAAACGGAAAAGCACCTCCCCTTTAGTTGGCCTTCTCAGAGTAAAAAGGAGGGTGTACCAGGCCTTGCATGACCCATTATGTGAAAACGGGAGTGGAATAGGTGGGGTGCCCCCTCTCTTCTGGTGCCCAGGCAACATTCCACACACCCAGCAATTCGAGGTATTGGTCATGTTATGCGTGTGGTGAAGAATCTGAATGAAGCTGTTATTTAAATACGTTTGGCGATGGCGCTCTTCATGGAAAGGCAGTGTAAAATGAAAATGTTCAGACGGTGCCGGGGTAGTCGGCAGCAAATGTTCACGTACAGGCACCACAAGTTCGACTACCCAGGCTATAACAGCTATCACCACAATAGTCAAGACAAAGAGAAAGGCACCCAATATTTTCTCATCACGAGATGCCGTTGATGCCATAGTTCAAGAATGTTCGTGCAAAGTCTCAAATGGCACAAATTGTTCACAAATTGTTCACAAAGTCTCAGATACACGTACGTGTATACCTAAAAAAAGAAAAATGCGGTGCTGAACTCCGAGGTAGCCGTTGTTTTCTTCTCCGGGCCAAGACGGGTGTCGCTACTCTGGCAGAACTGATCCCCCCCCTTGGAATTCCCGGTTTCCGTTTCACAAACCTGGAGCGGTAACCAACCAGTCATTAAAAAGGAGCAAAAAAATCTTCTTATCGTGGACGCAAGTCGTAGCGCTCTCTTCCGGTAGCAGATTGGTCCGGGAAGGCTCCCTCCACTTCGGCCGACGTCACAGCTGGGCTCTTTTCTTTCTCCAAGATCTCCTTATAATCAGTCAACACAGCAGGAGTCACCAGATCCGGAGAGACACAGCGACAATGTGTCGAATGCACCCACCGCTTCCTGTTTGTCACTCGTACTGCGGTACGGGTCGCAAGGAGGACCTGCTCGGGGCCCTTCCACCTGGGCTCCAGACTGCTTGCTCTCTCAAACGAGCGGACCATTACATGGTCACCAGGACGAAGATCATGGCCCTCTCCAGTAGAGTTGTCAGGGAGCGCTTCTCGAACCTGTTGATGAATAGAGAGCAAATCATTTGTTAATCGTGCCAAATAATCATTCATCATAACACAAGGCACATCATGTATTAATCGCGGCTTGGGCACCCCCCAGATATTCATAGGGCGGCCAAACACCACCTCATAGGGCGTAAGGCCAGTTCGTGAGTGGGGTACTGATCTAAGAGATAGTAGCGCTAGCGGCAACGCATCTGGCCACTTCAATGATGTAGACGCCACAATTTTGGCCAGCTTAAGCTTCAACGTGGCATTGTACCGCTCGACCAAACCTGCTGACTGAGGGTGGAATACAGCGTGGAACTTCTGCTGAATCCCTAACCCCTTCAGTACATATTCCACAATCTTTCCAACAAAATGGGGCCCATTATCGCTCCACAAAAATTTGCAAACTCCAAAGCGAGGAAAGAATTCCTTAAGCAACACCTTAGCTGTTGTCAAAGCCGTATTGTCTTTCGTGGGGTAGGCCTCAACCCATTTGCTAAAAGCACACACCACCACTAGGACGTACTTCAGGTTATTGCAGCGCTCGAGTTGGATGTAATCCATTTGAAGCACCTCAAACGGTGCAGAAGGTGGAACGAACCCTCCTTTCGGAGTATGGGTCCCCTTTCCAGGATTGTGTTGCAAACATACCAGGCAGGTCTGCACTACTCTCTTTGCAGTATTCGCAATCTCGGGATGTTCCCAAACTCGTGTTAAAAGCCGAGTGATTGCAAGAGCTCCGACATGAGCCAGTCCATGTGTCATCTGGACCATCGCCTGTAAGTAAGCCGCAGGCAATTTCCACTTCTCCATGTCTTTGCTTCTCCAACAACCCTCGTCATCTAGTACCCCATCTGCTGCCCAAGCCGCAAGTTCAGATTCTGTGGCTGATTTTTGAATATCCCGTATTTCTGCTCTAGCATCACTCCATCGCTCAGCCTGTGATTGTACCACGTACATGGGGGAGCTAGTTCGGGACATAGCCGTTTGCCTTGCTATGCTGTCTGCAAAGGCATTTCCTTGACCCACTTTATCCGTAATCTTCTTATGGGCACTGCACTTCACTATCGCTACTTTCTTAGGGCCAAGCAACGCATTTAGGAGATCACGCACTAGCTCTCCGTGCATAATGTGCTCTCCGTGTGATGTCAGAAACCCGCGTTCCCTCCAAAGAAGCCCGAAGTCATGGGCCACTCCAAAGGCATACCGGCTGTCCGTGTATATGTTCACACATAATCCGGCACTCAATTTGCAGGCTCTTGTTAAAGCTATCAGCTCTGCTGCCTGAGCCGATTTTTGTGGTATCCTAGCTGTTTCTACCACTGTCTTAAGCGTCGTGATCGCATATGCTGCGGAAGTCGTGCCATCTGGCAGCCTTAAACACGATCCATCAACCCACAGTTCCCCATCCACATTGGGAAAGGGCACATCCTGTAAATCGACACGACCCTTTGTCTGTTCCTCAGTCAGGAAAACACAGTCGTGATGTTTTTCTTCCTGACCCTCCTCGGCCGGATAGGGCAATAAAGTGGCAGGGTTCAAAGTAGCGCATCTTTTCAATGTTATATGTGGCGCTAAGAGTGTCAGCTCATATCCTGTAAGTCGTGCACTCGTAAGGTATTGAGTCTTTGTTTGGTTTAACAGGGCATCTACTGCGTGAGGGACTAACACCAACAATTTGTGTGATAACACTATGCCGTCACTCTGTCGTATGGCTACTGCTGTTGCTGCTACCGCTCGAAAACACCCAGGCAACCCTCGTGCTACAGGATCCAAAATGGCAGAGAAGTATGCACATGGTCTCTGCTTATCCCCGTGTAATTGCACTAACACTGACAACGCGCACCCATCATTCTCGTGCACGTACAATGTGAAAAGTTTTGTGTAGTCTGGTGTACCTAACACTGGTGCGGAACAAAGGGCCTGCCTCAACTGCTCAAAAGCTTTCTGACATTCATCTGTCCACTCAAGAGGCATCGGTGTAGCTTTGGACAGTAATGCTAGCAAAGGTTTTATGATATGTGAAAAACCCATGATCCATTGCCTACAAAAGGACGTCAACCCTATGAAGGCACGCACATCTCTCTGCGTGCGGGGGACTGGTGTGTCTAAAATTGCTTGAATTCGATCAGATGTTAATGCACGCCCCTCCTTAGACAACAGATGACTGAGGTAGGTCACCTGGGGTCTACAGTATTGGAGCTTTTTCTTGGAAACCTTGTGATTGTGTTGTGCCAAAAAGGAAAGCAACGCAAGCGTACTCTGTTCACATTGCGCATAGGAGTCAGCGGCAAGCAGAAGGTCATCCACGTACTGGATGAGCGCAACGCCAGACTGCAATTTAAAGGAATATAGTTGTCTTTTCAAAGCCTGGCTGTAGATGCTAGGGCTTTCAGTATATCCTTGGGGAACATGACAAAATCTATACGATTTATTATTGAGCGTAAAACCAAACAGATATCTGCTATCTGGGTGAACAGGGATGGAAAAGAACGCATTCTTTAAGTCAATAACGCTAAAGGTGGTGGCCGTCGGTGGAACCAAAGTAAGCAAAGTCGTGATATCAGACACCACCGGGTATTGGGGAATGACAATTTTGTTTATCTCACGCAAATCAATAATAAATCGATAGATCTTGCCATCTGAGTCTCTCTTAAGAACATTATAAGGGACCTCCTCCACCACCCCTGCAGAAATCAAGTCCTGAACAATATGTGTCAGTGCAATTTCACCTTCTCTCGAAATCTTATACTGTGGCACTCGTGGTAGAGGGGCCCCCTCCTTAACAGTAATGTGTATTGGTGGAATACGCATCTCTCCCACATCCGTATCTGAGGTCGCCCACAACGTGTGCGGTAGAGAGGCCAAAGCAGGGATGTCTAAAATGGCATAAAATCTGTCAGGGTCAGGGTAATTGTCATTCAGAATAACCCGCACTCCCTCTGGAGCGCAACGTATTGTCGCTCGAAATATTTAAGCAAATCAATGCCCAGGATATTGTCTGGGGTATGGGTTGATAACAAAAATTGGCCAAAACTAAAGTATTTGTCAATGCATAGTGCAAGGGGCTTGGACAATGGGCTGGGGGAGGGTGTGCCATCAAACCCTACACACGTAATCATTTCGCCAGACAGGGGAGCCCTCGGAACCAAGTTTTTCGACAGAGCGCTATGAGTAGCTCCTGTGTCGACTAGAAATTGATCAGTAGAACCCAAAATACCCGCTGTTACATATGGACCTTGCTGATCTACCGGCACTTCAACTGATTCCTTACCCCATCCTACGCAATCCTATGCATGCACATAATCCTGGTGTTCCACATTCTCTCCTTCCGAAATCTGATATTGATTCCGTCTATCAAACGTATTTCGTTCGTCCTGGCCACGGCCCCTCTCCTCAACCTTTCTACGATCACCTCCGCCACCTCTCGCTCCAGTATAACCTCCTCTTGACCTTCCACTTCCTCGACCACGCTGACTACGTTGTTCGCGAAGTACCGGACAATCTTCGGCCCAATGCCCAAACTCCTTACAATAAGCACACTGATCCTCCGCAATGTCCGTACGACCATACGATGCGTTTCCTCCACCTCGTCTACCTCTATCATTCCCTCTACCCTGTGTTCCCCGAACCTGCGCCAACATCACCTTCGTTTTCAATTCCTTCGCCTTTTTCTCTACACTTTCTTTAGCCTCCACTTCCTGCCGCTCATAATACTGAGCCATAGTTAACAAGGACGCAGAGGTCGCCGTGGCCCAGGAACTTTCACTCGACTTCAATCGCTTTGCAATCTCTGGTAGGAGATTAGCTACATACTTATCTACAAACAAATGCCGACCCGTATCGTCTGTTAAAGATTGACCACTGTAATCATGAAAGGCTTCCTCGAAACGTGTAAAGAAATCTGAGACCGTTTCATCGGGTTTCTGCTTGCACGACGTTAGCATGGTCCAATCAATCTTTTTGGAGGGAACAAGCGTTTTTAATTTATTCAAGATAGCTGCCGGCAGATCTAGAATTAGCTGGCAAGGCTTACATGCTGGTTCTCTATCTAAATCTGCAGCATTTATTTCTTTCCACGTCCCCCCCAATATCTTTTCGTCATTATTTTTACGAATTTGCCGCCACATATCAGGTGGTAATATCAGCCCAAAAAACAAATCTATGTCTACGAGAGTCATCACACAAGACGATATAGCCCCCTCCACCCCCTCATAAAATGCGGCTGGATTCTTCCGAAGATCAGGTAAAGAATTTTTCAATGCCATGACATCTGCTCTATTCCATGGCGTGTAAACCCAATTATACACAAAATACCCTTTCGCATCCTTCGATAATTTATCCTCATCCGTACCTTCCCCCCTTGGCGGAACATACAAAGGCGCAGCTTCACGCATAGGCATAACATGCAACGCAGAACTCTTATCTGAACCACGGAGAGAACACTCTTTGGCCTGCCCATTATTCTCCAATTCGGACTCCTTTTGCTTCCTTTTCCTTTCCTCCCTCAATCGGGTTGTCTCATCCCGCAGCTTGATCAATTGCGCAAACAGGTCATCAACATCTGAAAGATCAAAATCACCTTTAGTCAAATTTTCACGATACACTGACAACGCTTTGGGTTCAAACGTATCAGAAAGGTCACGATATGCGCCTATAACTTCATCCGCCAGACTAGACAAAAAATACATCAATTCAAGATCCGTCCACCCTTTCTTTTCTGATAACAATTGCTCCTGAGTACCACTACGCTTATTCACTTTACGAGCCCAACTACGTAGATGAGCGGACCTCTCCGTAATAAACCTGAGAGCAGATACACTCTTCTTGCCCGACTTATCCTGTCCGTCGTCATCGGAATCCACAGCCGGAGCCGTCGGCGAAACGTACAGAGGCGGTGACCGATCTAACAAAGAAAAATCATCAATTTCATTATTAAGGACAGGATAAAGTGGTCGGCGAATAGGAAACTGACCAGTCGTTTGCAATTTACGTTCCCGTTCCTCCCTTTCTTTCTTCTCCTGAGCCTCCTTTTCCTCAAGCTGTAAAGCCTTATCCCGAGCAGCCTTGCGCTGCTCTTTGTCCGCCAAGGCAACCTCACGCTTCATTCGCTCACGCGCCGCTTTCTCCCACATTCGCACGCAATCAAACATGTTCTGTCTAGACCTGCGTTGAAACAGACATTGCTCTACAAATTGTATTTTACTCAAATCATAGGACCCGTGTAGAGGCCATTGCAATTCAGGATCGGCCTTGGTGTATTTATGCCATAATTTACTGTACATAATAGGGGGAAGGCCAAATTTTATGTACATTTCCCTATTTGGTGTTCCCTCTGGGGGAGCCGGCTGTGATTCCGCTAACCTAATTGAGGTACCTTCTCCAAGACAACACATTCCTCGGAGTGTGCTGAAAACAGGCATGTTCAAAAAGTATCACGAAAGCGTGACACCGGACAAAATGGCACTTACAGTTCTTCACACGATTGTGCCGCTCAAAGGAAAAAAAACAAAGTTAGAGAAACATCTCTACATGCCTGCCTATGTGAAGTGCACTACACATATAAGTTCAAAGATCACAAATTCACAATGTTAGCTAACTCAAATCAAAGAACGTAGGACTTCGGCAAGCGTCCGAGGACTACCTTACCGATCACAAAGCACGGATTTTCAGTAAGCGTCCGAAGACTACCTTACCAAACACAAATCATAGAACCTCAGTAAGCGTCCGAAGACTACCTTACCGATCACAAAGCTTACCAAATTCCCAAATGTCCAGATTCCAACTGCCAAGGTCTTGTAAGCCAAATCAGCCAAACGGCACTTTCTCAGCGATGCAGACACTTCGAAGACTCAGTCGGAGACCGGCGCCACCTGGAAGGTCAGATCGGAAGGAAAGGAAAAAACACCGTGGCAGCCAAGACTCGGGTCACTCGTGGCAGCGCGCGCCCATGGCGGGTTTCCAAGCCTTCGTCACGACCTCTCCTTCGGGCATCCGAGTCGCCGATGAGTCCCACCAGAGTCGCCAATTGAAGTAATTCGGGGTTCCCAAGGCCTACACGCTCCGGAGATAACCCACTTACACTCAAGAACTGTTGGCACGGAAACTGTAAAAGGCAAAGAACAAGTTTATTAAGACCCCATGGGGTGGTGGTACACTCAAACAGCACCCTTCGGCAATGCAAGAGGTATCACACCGAACATCGGTGTGACCCCGTTTATATACAGTTTTGGGGCAATAAAAGATAGGCGGCACAAGTTAAGACACATTTTCGAGACATATATGGTCATGTTTTGGAATACTGCCAGCTCATTGGAGGGGGCACAACTCCGCTGGTCAGTTTGGTGCACATTCCTGAAGGTCTACGGGTAAGTGGGAGCTGCGCATTTGTGGCTTGACCAGTACTAAAAATAGCCTGTTGCTGGGCAGACAAGAGTGGTCAGTGGAAAGGACAACGGACTAAAGGGCACGTCGGCCATGAGGCCGCTCATGATCTAAGATGGCCGCCGCAACATTCAAAATGGCGTTTATCGTATATAGCCAAGTTAAAGAGGACAACGTGTAGGTTCAGCTAATCGCTAATGCGGCCGGGCCAATTACGACAGTGTAGGGCTTTGTGTGCGTGGGTGAGGAGACGGAAGGTGATTCTCTTGTTGACGGGGAGCCAGTGCAGGTCTCTCAGATGTCCGGAGATGTGGCTGCGTCGGGGGATGTCGAGGATGAGTCTGGCTAAGGAGTTCTGGATCCGCTGGAGTCTCTTCTGGAGCTTGGCGGTGGGTCCGGCGTAGAGGGCGTTGCCGTAGTCCAGACGGCTGGTGACGAGGGCCTGGGTGACCGTCTTCCTGGTCTCGGTGGGGATCCACCGGAAGATCTTCCGTAGCATGCGCAGGATGTTAAAACAGGACGCGGAGACGGCGTTGATTTGTCTGGTCATGGAGAGGGAGGAGTCCAGGATGAAGCCCAGGTTGCGTGCGTGGTCTGTCGGTTTGGGTGCGGTGCCCAGGGCAGGGGGCCACCAGGAGTCGTCCCAGGCGGAGGGCGAGGGCCCAGGATGAGGACTTCCGTCTTGTCTGAGTTCAGTTTCAGGCGGCTGGTCGTCATCCACTCGGCTACGTCTTTCATCCCTTCGTGAAGGTTGGCTCTGGCGGCGGCGGGGTCGTTGGTCAGGGAGAGGATCAGCTGGGTGTCGTCAGCGTAGGAGATGATGTTGAGGTTGTGTTGGCGTGCGATGGCCGCGAGGGGGCTCATGTAGACGTTGAAGAGGGTGGGGCTCAGCGAGGATCCTTGAGGGACGCCGCAGATGACTTCGGTGGCCTCTGACTTGTACGGTGGTAGACGGACTCTCTGTGTTCTTCCGTCGAGGAAGGAGATGATCCATTCCAGTGCCTTCTCCTGGATTCCGACGTTGCTGAGGCGCTGCACTAGGGTGCGGTGGCAGACAGTGTTGAATGCCGCGGAGAGGTCTAGGAGGATGAGGGCCGCTGTTTCTCCATTGTCAATCAGGGCTCGGATGTCATCGGTGGCAGCGATGAGGGGGGTATCGGTGCTGTGGTTGGCTCGGAAGCCAGACTGTGAGGGGTCGAGGGATCCATTCGTCTCGAGGAAGGCGGCCAGCTGTTTGTTGACGGTCTTCTCGATGACTTTGGCTGGAAACGGGAGGAGCGAGATGGGGCGGTAATTCTTGAGTTCGGTGGGGTCCGCTGTAGGTTTCTTGAGTAGGGTGCTGAGTTTGGCGTGTTTCCAGCTCTCAGGGAAGGTGGCGGTGTCGAAGGATGTGTTGATGATGTCCCGCAGGTAGGGTGCGATGACAGCGTCGGCTTTGTTGAAGACGTGGTGAGGGCAGGGGTCGGTTGGAGATCCGGAGTGGATGGAGTTCATCATGCGGACGGTGTCTTCGGTGCTGATCGGAGTCCAGGCGCGGAGGGTGGTGGTGGGGGGCGGTGGTTCGGTCGTGGCGTGCGTCGGTTGAGTGCTGAAGCTGTTGTGTATGTCCGCGATCTTGTTGTGGAAGTAGGAGGCGAGGGAGTTGCAGAGGTCTTGCGATGGGATGATGTCGTTGTTTCCGGCGTTGGGGTTGGAGAGCTCTTTCACGATGTTGAAGAGTTCCTTGCAGTTGTGTGCGTTGTTGTCCAGCCGGTCCTTGAATGCAGTTTTCTTGGTGGCGCGGATCAGTTGGTGGTGCTTCCGGGTGGCAAGCTTGAGGGTGGTCATGTTGTCCGGTGTTGGTTCCCCTCTCCAGGCTTTCTCGAGGGCTCGGCAGTTCTTCTTGGAGCTCTTGAGTTCGTCGGTGAACCATGGGGCCTTCTTGCTGCCGGGTCTGCTGGGCGGGGTCCTCAGTGGGGCGAGTTCGTCCGCGCAGTTGCTGATCCACTTCGTGAGGTTGTCAGCGGCCTGGCTGGGGTTCGCTGAGCTGGCGGGAGGGTGCTGGCTCAGGGAAGCGGCGAACTGGTCGGCTGTGATCTTGTTCCAGCTTCTTCGAGCAACCTGTTGCTGGTGGTGGTGGTGGATCGTCGTTCTTTTGAAGGTGAAGTGGACGCAGCTGTGGTCCATCCAGTGGAGTCCGGTGGCGTGGCTGTAGGCGATGTCTTTGCTGGATGAGAAGACGGCGTCGAGTGTGTGTCCGGCGAGGTGGGTGGGGGTGGACACCAGCTGCTTGAGACCGAGGTTGGCGAGGTTGTCTAGCAGGGTGATGGTGTTGCGGTCGTTGTTGTTCTCCAGGTGGAAGTTGATGTCTCCCAGGAGGATGTAGTCAGCGGAGGGGAGGGCATGCGGGCTGATGAAGTTGGCGATGTCCTCGCTGAATTGAGTGCGTGGTCCCGGGGGCCGGTAGATCAGGGTGCCTCGGAGGGTGGTTTTGGGGTCCTGTGCATCTGGAAGTGCAGGTGTTCGGAGGTTGTCAGGGTGTCGTCGGTGTTGGTCGTGATGCGGATGGTATCCCTGTGGATGATGGCGATGCCTCCTCCTGTGTTGTTGATGCGGTCCCTTCGGGTGATCTTGTAGCCCTCCGGGATGGCGATGGTGATGTCGGGCGCTGAGGAGTCGTTCATCCAGGTACAATAATCACTGGCATTATCTTGACACTTTTATTGTTGCTTGAAAGCTGCTAATTTTACAAGAAACGTATCTTTGCTTTTAAAACTGGTTCTTACGGACCCCCTAGGAATTTGTCACGGACCCCTGGGGTTCCATGACCCCAATTTGGGAAACACTGCGCTACAGAATTAAATTAAATTACTCAAAAATTAAATAACATAAAATTAATTACTTAAAATAAATTACAAAAATTATATACACAAATACTAACATGCAAACCACTTTAAAAAACTCGATATTATTAAAAATTCTATATATTTTAGTACCTATATTATACACTTTCTATATTTTAAAAATCGATATCATATTACTTACCTTCAATTCGATATTTTACACCACTATATTCTGTCCATTCGATATTTTGTCCATTCTATATTTTGACTTCGATATTATGGCTATTCTATATTTTGAATTTGCTATCATGTCTGGTTACCAATGTCCTGCACCACTGGGGAATTGCCACCGCGGTTAGGGCGTTAAGGAGCTTTCTAAATAAAAGGTATAGCCAGGACCTTTACCATTTAGTGCTCTATGCACAATGCACCATATCTTAAAAATGACCCGCTAGCATATTGGAAGCCAGTGTAAACATTGTAATAGAAGGAGAGAAGCTGTTCTGGCAGGAGAGTTTGAGACAAGGCGAGCCGTGGTGTTTTGAACTACCTGAAGTCTACTTAGGGAGGACTTATTCGCTGAACTTGTATAAGGCCATCCCCCATGCTGGTGCTCTGAGGTGGTGTTTGAGGTCTTACTCACCTTCGAGGTGGGAAGCTTGCCGTTCGTGCCACCCTCGCAGTGTGTCACCACCAGAAAAACCACATTTTTGGACTGAGCCCTTCAATCGTACCGCCTCTGCAGTGTCAGGCGAGGCCTGGAGGTAAGAGGCACAAAGCGGGAAGACCGCTCTAACTTCCTGAGTGCTGACTAACCCCGGCGGCAAACTCCGCTCTGTTAGTGGAGTTTGCAGAGTTTTGACAACTCTGCGCTTTGATGGGAACTCAGAGTTCAGGTGAAACTTCAACTTTATGGCAGAGCGGATTTAGCCCCTGCGCCAGCGGGCCCGAATAAAAAAAGAAAAACACTTACATGCTCTCTGGTGTCTGGCTGCCCTCCTCCTCATGATGGGGTCTTCTCCTTCCTCGCCGTCCTCATCCTCGCTGCTAACCCCTACATTTGGAGTCTTGCGTGGACTATGCCGGCGCAGTAAATTCAAGATATAAAACGTAGGGGTTTGCAACCGGCGATGTGGACAAGGACAGCGGCAAAAAGGAGAGACCACATTGAGGAGGAAGGTAGCCTGGAGATGCCAGAGAGCACGTAAGTGTTCCACTGAGTTTTTTATTAAACTCCGTGGAACTCCGCGGAGTGCCACTCCACCTACTCCGCCCACCCTAAGTGCTGACAGAGCTGCTCCACAGCGCAAGGAATGCATTGGGAAGTGCAAAAGAGCGCCACCTAGTGCACTCATGCAGTAAAAGAGATGCACTTGGCGGTTTGCCTCCTACGCAGAATGAAGCAATTTGCTATCAAGATATCGCTTAAGACAAAGAACGAGCGCTCGCTGTCAACACACATTTGGGCATATTCTCAAGGAACTATCGCAGAGTGAACGGCCCTTTATCGCAGCCAAACTCGTGATAAAGTTACTTCCCCATTCACAAGCCGGTGCTAACAGCCCATATCACCAGTTTTGCGGCGATAAGGTTCTCAAAAAACATCTCTACAGATGACCCCGGAAACTATCGCTAATGAAATGCAGAGTTGGCGTTCCCGTGCAGAAAACCTCAACAACACCACTCCAACATTCTCAATGACCAGCCAGATCGGCAATAAGAACACTAAACATGCAATAAGGCTTGTTAGCAGCATGAAATTAACACCTGCTCTGACCTGGTGCAAAGTCGGACAACAACCGGCACCAGACAAGGGAGCACACCAATAGCCAAACATGAATAACAACAGATTCCCCTGGGCTACTGAACATGCTGGCCGGAGCCCCAATAGGGCAACAATACCTACCTCCACCACTCTCAGGACCCACCCCGGACCACCCTTGCCCACCACCCTGACAAACACTGAGGCAGCACAGACAAAGACATCAACCAGCTGAGAAACACCGAGCTCACAGATCCAACACCAGGAAATGTCACTGCCCACCACAGGCTCAAAAAGACAACCATCCTATGCATCCTGACCACCATAACTGTCTTGGATGCCAACATCATCTTGGATCAATATTCACTATTCAAATCTGCGATCATGGGTGAAAACTGATGTGCCTGTCAGTATGCCATATGTTAAAATGCCATATTTAATGGGTCAAGTAACAATCTAGGGTGGGCGGGGAATCAGAGTTATTTCAACTTTGATAAAACAAATACGTGTCTGAAACATCCATGCATCAAAGAAAGGGCCGGAAAGTATTCTGAGATTAGTAGTTTAAAACATCGTAATTAAGGTGATTGGCAGCTGGAAGGGGTGGAGAGCTGGCGGATACTGTGAAAAAAGAGGGAGGCAATAAGTGTGAGGTTCACATATCGTTTGGTACATCGTAATATTGAAGGCACGACGCGCGAAAGGAGGGCGTTTGAAGTAAGTAGGGCGAAAGTTGGTGGTTGTAAAGGGAAGCCACTTAAGGGAAAGACGTGTAGAAATTCATAGCGATGTCAGAAGGGGAAAAGCTTAGTGGGTTGTAAAAGTTTGTTGTGGTTTAGGTTTTGGTGCAGAGTTAAGAAATTAGAGGGAACATGTTAAATATGAGCGATTCAAAAACGGCATGCATACAAATTGGGATGTATTTAGTAACAAGCGTCATAACCGAGGTTCTGAGTATTTGAGTTAACACCGTGTTTTTTAAAATTTGTAGTGAATCCCTGACGAAGGGCGAAGACTATGCCCGAAATGCATTGGATACATTAGCGAGGATGTTTTAAATGTATTGATCGTGTTGCAGTAGAAAGGTCTGTATTTGCAATCTGCAATGTTCTAAATACAGCAACTGTCACACATGTGAATGTGAAAAACTGGATTGAAATCGTTCTGATCTATGGATTAACTGGACATTAAAAGAAGTGAATTAACAGAACAATGGAGTTACCCTTTCTTTAAGGACTGTGGCTGTGCGTTCGATAGGAACAGCAATGGCCTCCACCTGTGTTGATTATTCATTCGAGTGGATAAATGGGCAAGACCACTAAATCTGGACTGAGCGCAAAAAAGTTTAAATAAAATTTTAAATCAAAAGCATTTAGATAAATAATAGTGTGCATTTCATCATTAATGTGCGTAACATCAGCATGGCACCACACTACCTATCCTTCCCTCATACTGTGCAGGAACAGCTGTAGACCAAGCAAGGGGTCAAAGCCATAGCTGGCTTCCCTCACATGTCAGGGGGCAATTGAATGCATACATATCCTACGTGTGCCCCCTGGTGACACTGCACACAATATCTGCTACCAAAAGCACATGCATGCCATCACTGTTCAGGCGATAGTGGACCACCAGTGAATCTCCACCAACGTAATTGCCAACCACCCATTCCAAGTGCATGAGCCCTACATCTTCCAACAGTCCATCATCACCCAGCGCTTCCTGGCTGGCACCTACGGAAATGCGCTGCTCAATGGCAAGAACCAAATGAACACACCACACACCTCAACTCCACAATCATGCAACTCGCAACACTGGGAATGCACACTTTACAAACTCACATACAACATGCCAAACAGCATTCCCACCCACCAGACACTACAGCACATCTTACTCTGGTAACTAGGCCAGCCATTCACATAAGCCATCAACTGCATGGCACCTTAGCCACACGATAGCAGATTGTGGGAAAAGGTGGGGACTAGGCATGTGCAAAGGAGGCAAGTGACCGATGAATGAGAATTTACATAATGCCAAGTGTGGCGTGGAAGTGATGGCCAGACTGCAGTCTGCAGACCACACACATATACATGTCGACATACACCGCTGGTGTATGGAGTGCAGTGGACAGTGAACGCCACAATGCCCCTCCAGCCAGTGGGAAAGATCCTGGAAATGTAGCTTGTTACGTCCCCCCCTTTAAGCGTGAGCGGAGTGGGCTGGACAGGCATACGCCCGGCCAGTGTAGGGGCGTTAATTAAAAACACATAGCTCTGGGCGTGTTCCTCTTCCGCAATGCCCTACGTCTCTGCCAGGGCAGCGCACCTCACCCCGCCTGGAAGCCAGCACCGGCGCCGTGAGCAGTGTTGCCTATGTTACTGTGAGTCTGCTGCACCCCGGCACGCTGGACCCAGTACCAGTGAAGTAGTGTGGCTCACTGGTTAGAGGCGGCAGACCCGAGAGCAGAGGACGGCCCGGGACCAGGGTTCGATTCCCGGCGCGGCAGGTTTCTGGACCAGGGTCAGCGGACTCGATAATTCTCTCGCCTCGGTGCCCACTCTGATCAGCGATCACACTCGGCAACTCTGGGCATTAGCTTGCCTCATCTTCACTAACGGCCCCACCAGACCGCCGGGGATGCCTGGTCTCACCCTGGAGATACCCATTAAGGGACCATCTCTCAGGGAAGCCAGGAAGGGTTTCGCAGCGGTCGAAGCGCTTTGGGACCCTACGGGTAAGTAGTGCGCTATATAAATGCCTATACATTTACATTTACAGTCCTGTCAGGCCCTGCGCACACAAGCCACAATGCCCAGCTGCCGACACCAGCGTGTGTCGACGAGGGCCCACCACATGCTGGTGAAAACTCCAAGCCTAAGTGCCGTAACCCTGGCAGCCTCCTCAGACTATCACGGCTTCCGCAACACAGGCCTGCAGTACTACCTTTTTGTCGGTGTACTCCACCGGCATACACAGCGGACCAGTAGGTCACCCATTTGGAACTGAGTCTTGATTACACCATGGCATAGAATGTTTATTATGGTTGCTTTTATCTCACTATACTCCCTTCGATGTGGTGACACCAAGTCTGTATATAGCATTCCAACCACACATCTCTGTGTGCTCACGCGTACAACTGCCCTCGGGCCACACAGCGCTGGAGTATGTCACACATTTGGAACTGAGTCTTGATTTTCCAAAGGCAGAGTATATATCATTGCACACAAGGAGAGGAGTAAGAAGATGATGCGATTCAGTCTGGAGGGAAAAAGGATCATCCTTACAGAGGTGATCAGACACTACTGACAACTGCCCTGGTGTCACTAACTCTGTGCCTCGCAAGCCGACAACACATGACTGTGGGCCCCTGCTGACCTCTGCCTCCATAGGACACACATTTCGAATTCAATCTTGATTTATTTATGGCTGACCTGATATCATCATATAGGCCTCATTGCAGACTGTATCCCCTTTCAGGTCTGGTGCCACTAAGTCTGTTCCTCGAGATCAATGGACACTTTCTTGTTGAACTTTGCAGGTGACTGAATCCATGGACTGGGGGTTTTTGTCACCATCATGTCAGTTATACTGACTGTGTGGCAAAAACGAGGCAGTAACATTCCATTCCTCCATTTGCTGGTTCTGGATGGCTTCTAACCTCTGCATCATACCCTGGGGGACACCTTCCACTGTCCCCCGAAACCCTCCACCACATACACCTTGGACATCGATGAGGACCCGCCCTGCTCATGTGGCCCATCTGACTGTACCGCAAGTCACCGTCCCGTGGCGGGGTGCCTGTTCCGGCCGCAGTACATCCGGGCCACTAACTCAAGTCAAGTCACGGACCCTGGCCCTGAGATATTGGATGGCCTCCGAGACGATGGCCTTGGGGTCATTGATGCCATGTGTATGTGGCCCTGCACTGCCCACTGCCTCTGGACTCAACTGCATTACACCATGACTCACACATCACGTCGAGTCCTGACCGGACTGGATGACGCATCACCGCAGGAGGCACACACCACCTTAGCCAGGTCCACCTCCAACGGATGTACGACATTACAACACGTACTTTTACAACGCGTGCCGTTACTACGCAGCTTTTACAATGTAAGTCGTTACAACGACTTGCATTGAGGGGTGCTGGACAGTACATTTTTTTATTTACTATTCCAACTCAAGTCCCCGTGGATAGTAGGGAAGGATTTGGATAGCAAATTAAGCTATTTACTATCCTGGAGCGCCCCCCAGCGCAACTCGTTGTAACGACTTGCGTTGTAAAAGTTGCGTGGTAACAGTACCGCGTTGTAAAACTTTCTTTGTAAAGGTTGTTCCTCCCTCCAACTGCCAACTGCTGGAGTCAAAACATTCATACTGGCAGACTGACGGAGTTGCTCACACCTGCGGGCGATGCCATAATCTGCCTGATACCCGGTTCTGCACTCTATGTGCCCCAACCTCAGTGCACTGTAACTCACGGACACCACTGTTTGCATATTGGGAGACCTCTTTAATTGCTCCGGCTACGTCCATGATGCTCCGCAGTTGTCTATGATATGATGGTGTCTTCTGTTTACATTTTACTGGTGTTCACTGTTCATGTTTTTACCAGCACCAACCACTCCTTGCCGGCTGTCTTACCCTCACCCCACACAACCAGCACAGGCTTCACTGTACAAGTGGTCCTGCCAATAAAGGGGCTGGGCACACGTGCCTGTGGCCACTTCCACAAACTATCCTTGGGCCCCGGGACCAACATTACATTGTGTTGTGTACTGGGGATGCCAATATGTCACATCAGGTAGTGTGTTAGACCTTGTAAATGTAGCTTTATTGTCACCCACTCAATACGTAAGGGGAGTGTGCTTGGCTATAGTACGCAGGTCTTGCATGGGTATTTGGATGATAATTGCGAGCCTCTGGGCATGGTTCAGTACTGGAAATGTGCAAATGCATGTGTCTCTGTCGCAGTGTAGGTCTCCTTTCTACGGGTCTCCTTTGTGTGGTGTAGGTGGTCCCTGAGGGAAATTAGACACCCATGCATGTGATCTAGTTCGTATTCCATGGGTTCGGACCCCACATACACCTATTCGGCCACCTTCATTAGGCATCCTGTCCCATGGCATTGGAATGCCATGTTTGGCTCAGTGAGGTGCTGGGAGCCAGCCGTGGTGGCTGGTGCTTCCTGCTGTGTGGTCTGTGCAGGGGATGGGTTCTCCTGTATGGAGCTTGGCTGCCGTGGTCCTGGTGGAGGATTGCCAGGGATGTCCATGAGCTGTTGTAGTGCGGCAGGGTCGAAGGTGTGGTGTTCTCTCCAGCATCACTGTAGAGTTGTCTTGTCTGCTCTGCTGGAGGTGTTGTTTGTCCATCTGCAATGTGAAGGGGATATGCGTGTTGACATTGTGTTGACATGTATGTTGGAACATTGTTCTAGTTCACATGCAGACTGTATGACTGTGTACATTTTGACTGTTTGTGGGGTGCTGGATCTTTGTTGCTGGACAGTGGGCTTTTGGTCTACATGATGGATGTGTGGTTGTACACGTGCATTTCCATCTCACATTTTCCTGCTATGTTAGATGTGATTGGCCTGTTTATGCGCATGAGCGGGCCCAGTTGTGTCCTCTGTTTTGCAGTGTCAGTGTTGCACTTTGTGCCACATTGTCATTGGATGTGCTGTTAATGCAATGTGTGTGTGCTGCTGTGCGCCACGGGGTTCAGGGACATGATCCATGGTCATTGTGGGTGTGCAGTGTGCTCTATTTACCTGTGCATGTGTGCCATTGTGCCCATCTACCCCCGCCCCCCAGTCCCCGGTCGTTACTCACCCTGTTGATGTTGCGTCAGATCCTCTCTGGCAGTGTCCTGACTCCCACCTCCTTGCACAGTCTCCACACTGATGACTGTGGCCTCAGTTTCCTCCAACTCCTCCTGTGGCACAGGACTCCCACCTCCTGCTGCCATTGCTGCCTTCCTGTTGGCAGAGGGTTTGTGCTTGGTTTGGCTTTTCACATCATGCCAGCGCTCCTTTTCCTCCTCCATTGACCTTCTCGACACTCCGACTGCATTCACAGTGGTCTAATTTTGTGTCCATTGATGGTAGTGTTCTGTTACCTCCATGATGCTGATCTGCTTTTCCTCCGGACTGCACCCCGTCTTCCTCTCACTCGTCTCCTTGGCCTTTAACTCCCTTTTATTTCCGTGGCTTTTATGGTGCATTTTCTCGCATGACACTTGGGAATTGCTGGCCTGTAGCTGGTTTTCGGTGGTTTTTGTGTCGTGATTGGCCTCATCCCAACTCTTTTGGAGTTGGTGTCTCGCATTTCTGTGGCGTCACGTTGACTTTATTGCTGTCATTTGACGCGTTATCGTGGGCATATCGCAAGGTTCTGCAGTGTTGAGAATACCACATTGAAAAGGTGTTCTTTTCCCGCAATATACTACGACGTGAGTAGTTGCATTAAGCTACTTTTGTGGTAGTATCACACGTTCTTGAGAATATCCCCCATTATTAAACATTGCTGCGCCAGAAACCTCATCTATCCCACTAACTATACGGTCAGGAAAAACCGTGGGCAATGATAGAATTTTGGTAACTACGCAATTCATTGATAAGACAGAATGTGTGTAATAGTTCTGGCTCCACTACGTGGTGGAGTAAGCTACTGCACCCACAACCCTTTGACAAAACAACATTACCTTTGCATGCTAAAAAAGCACATCCCCAATTGACAAAAGTGAACTTTGAAAAGTACCACGTAATGAGAGCGGTGATGATTTTAGGATCACCCTTAACCTGGGGGAGGGCAAGCAGATGCATTGAACACAAAGAGCATATCAGGCTGAACGATTCGGTGGTGGTCCCATCCTCCTAGGACCACCCCAAGCAAAGTTGTGGACAAAAATACACTGCCAACCAAAGGCCCAGCTAAGCATTATGGGGCAAGATTCTCAAGTGCACTGACTATTATAGTATTAGCTCTCAGCTGGGCCTGGAGAGCCTGCCCCTTTAGGAATGTTTTGGTATTGGATACTATAATATCCACTGCACTCAAGAATCCCGTCCCATAATGCTTTGCCGGGCCTTTGGTTTGGATTGTATTTGTGCCCATAACTGTGCTTAGGGTGGTCCTAGGAGGATGGGACCACCACAAATCGTTCAGCAGGGTGTACTTTCATGTTCAAGGCATCTGCTTGGTTCTCTCAATCAATCAATCAATCAATCGTATAATTTGTAAAGCGCACTACATACCTGCAAGGGTTTTAAGGCGCTGAGGGGTGGGGAGGAAGGGGGTGCTGTTGCTACTGGTCGAAGAGCCAGGTCTTGAGTTGTCTCCTGAAGATTAGAAGGTCTTCAGTTTGTTGTAGGATCAGTGGGAGGTAGTTCCAGGTCTTGGTGGTGCAGTGGGAGAAGGATTTGCCTCCGGCTGTGGTTCTACGGATGCGTGGGGCGGTAGCCAGGGAGAGGTCTGCGGAGCGGAGTTTCCTGTTGGGTATGTAGAAGGAGAGTCGACTGTTGAGATAGGCTCGGCCGGACTTGTAGAGTACCTTGTGTGCGTGGATCAGGAGCTTGAAGGAGATTCTTTTGTCGACAGGGAGCCAGTGCAGGTTCCTCAGGTGGGGGGTGATGAGGTCACGGGACGTCGAGGATTAGGCGTGCAGAGGCATTTTGGATTCTTTGCAGTCTGTTGATGAGATTGGTCGGGGCTCCGGCGTAGAGGGCATTTCCGTAGTCGAGTCTGCTGCTGACTAGGGCCTGGGTGACTGTTTTCCTTGTGTCTGTCGAGATCCATCTGTATTTCGCGGAGCTTACGGAGGGTGTTGAATCAGGAGGAGGAGACAGCGTTGACTTGTTTGGTACTGGTGGGTTTCGAGTCGAGGATGACTCCCAGGTTGGTGGGTGCGGGGGTGTCCCCAGTGATGCGGGCCACCAGGAGTCATCCCAAGCTTAGGGGTTGGGTCAGAGGATGAGGATTTCCATCTTGTCTGTGTTCAGTTTAAGGTGGCTATCCTCCATCAAGTTTGGGACTGCCTTCATTCCCTAGTGGAGGTTGGATTTGGCGGTGAGGGGGTCCTTGGTGAGGGAGAGGATCAGTTGCTGGTCATCGGCGTAGGAGATTATGTTGAGGTCGTGATGTCGGGCGATGCGTGCGAGAGGCGCCATGTAGACGTTGACCAGCGTCGGGCTGGGGAGGATCCCTGTGGGACGCCGCAGATGATCTCGGAGGCTTCAGATAGGAGGATGTCCAGTCCAGGGCCTTGACTCGGATCCCTGCGTCATGGAGTCATGTGCGTATTGTGTGGTGGCAGACGGTGTCGAAGGCGGCGGAAAGGTCCAGGAGGATGAGGGCCGCCGTTTCGCCGTTGTCCAGTAGTATCCTAATGTCATCTGTGGCGGGCAGTCTCGGTGCTGTGATTGCTGTGGAAACCTGTCTGTGAGGGGTCCAGGATGCTGTTGTCTTCGAGGTAGCGGGTGAGCTGGATGTTGACTATCTTTTTGATGACCTTAGCTGTGAACGGAAGCAAGGAGATGGGCCGGGCGTTTTTCAGTTTGCTGGGGGACGCCTTGGGTTTGTTCAGTAGGGTGTTGATCTCGGCGTGTTTCCAGGTTTAGGGAAAGGTTGCGGTCTCAAAGGAGAGGTTGATGATGTTGTGTAAGTGGGTGGGCGATGGAGCTGCCGGCTTTGTTGAAGATGTGGTGTGGAAAAGGGTCAGACGGTGAGCCGGAGTAGATTGTGCCCATGGTCTTGATTGTGTCTTTGATGCTCATGTTGGCCCAGATTGTCAGGGGGTCATAGTCAATGGGGTGAGGTGGTTCCGGTGTGATGGGGCCTGTTAGAGTCATCCGGGGGTTGAAGCTATTGTGGATGTTGGCGATCTTGCAGTGGAAGAAGGTGGAGAGGGAGTCACACAGGGCTTGCGATGGTGGGATGTTGTTGGCGGTGGAGCTGGGGTTGGAGAGTTCCTTCACGATGTTGAAGAGCTCCTTGCTGTTGTGTGCGTTTTTGTCGGGTGGTCTTTGAAGGAGTTCCTCTTGGCAGTCCTGATGAGGTGGTGATGGTTGCGGATGATGTCTTTGTGGGTTGTGCGGCTGCCCGGCGACCTCTCGCTGTGCCATATATTCTCCAACTTCCGATAGGTGCGCTTTAACGCTAGGAGTTCCGGGATGAACCAGTTGGCTCTCTTGCTGAAGTCTTTGAGGGTTGGTTTTTTCAACGGGGCTAAGGTGTTGGCGCAGTCGTCCATCCATCGTCTAAGGGTGCACGCACCATCATCGTTGTTGGAGGGGTTGTTCGGTGGGTTGAGTGCGAGGTTTGTCTATAGCTGTACTTCAGTGATTTTGCCCCAGCAGTGACGGGGATCTGTAGGGTGCAGTGATATGCGACGGGTTTACGGAAGGTGAAGTGGATGCAGTGGTGGTCGGTCCAGGTGGATTCGGAGATGTGGCAGAAGGAGACTTGTGTGCTTGAGGAGAAGATGGCGTAGAGTGTGTGTGCGGCGATGTGGGTCGGCAATGTGACAAGCTGTTCCAATCCGAGGTTGGCGAGGTTGTCTATCAGGGTGGAGGAATTGCTGTCGTTGGTCTCCAGATGGAAGTTCAGGTCTCCGAGGAGAATGTAGTCGGTGGAGGTCCCTAAGTTAGTGAGGACACCAAAATCATCACCTCTCTCACTGTTTGCTGAGTTTTTTTCATTTTCACTTTCGTGAGATGGCTATATGCATTTTTGCATGTATTGGTAGTTACTTGTTGTATTATCAAGGGTATTTGAGGGGTTTTATTTTGTAAATTGGGGTGAGACAGAACTGAGTTGCTGAGCGGAGTTCACAGAGTTTTTCATCAATTCTGCAGAATTCTGCATAGCGGTACTCCGCTAACTACGCCTACCCTTGCTCAGGAAGCAATGAAACGACAACTACGTCCAACCTTACTCAGCAAGCAATGAAAATGTGACTTAACTGATGTAGAGCAGTGAAGAAAGAGGAAGAACTTGGAATGATCTGTTTTATATAGACTCTCAGACTGTTACTTGATTGGGCTATTGTTGGCCATGGTTACTCCCTGTGGTTCATAGAAGTTGTAGTATTGTTGCAGTATTTTTACTTTTACCTTTGAATCTGTTGTGAATTATGAGTAAAGAAAGTAATGTATAATCCTCGCCTCAGGTCCTGACTCAGTATACATGATTTACTGAGAATGTCATGTATTATTCTCATATGGCTGAGGAAGATAGTGTGAATTTACAGAAATATGATCTAATTTTTGCTTCTGGAGCACCTTCCATAACCTCTATGACAAAAACATCATTCATGGAATCCCAGCAGATGGTCAACATTTCACACAGAGTAAAATCACCTTAAAACTCAGCATACTTCCAAAAAAAAGGATGGTACCACTAACAAGTGACGTATATTGTAACTAATGTTGTGGCCAGCTAAAAAAGATTAATCAATAATGAGAAGTTTTAATTTTATCATGACAAGTACCACCAGATGATTTCAAGTACTCTAGTTTCTTGTCATGTTTCACAGACAACATAAGCAATCTGAGCAATGTGGTCCATTTTATGTTGTGGGAAAATGGTTTGCGGGGTGTATAGTTAGATCATCTGCTCTATAGGAGAAAAAAAATGTTGTGTTGCTAAAAAAATTGGCTCAGTTTGATGAATCTCTATGAAACACTCCCAAAAGGTGCTACTTTTTTACTGGTTTGTGCAGGGAAAGTTTCGGGATAGACCATCAAGCGGAGGTTGAGAAAAATATTTTTCATAGATTTCTTCAGACAAGGCTACAGCAAAAACAGTTCAACGGAATTATACCAAATTTGTCAGAAGGCTGGATCTTGGTCCACAGAATGTGCTATTTGTGATTTGGTGTAAATCCTTTTAGTAATTTTTGAGAAACTGAAGTTGATAAATAATTGTAGATCTGGATGGTTGGGTCTGCGAGAGTCTCGATCAATCCTCGCGGAGCGGCAATTTAAAATAGAGCATTATGGTAGGCCAACGGAGCTTTATTTCCCTTCATTCATCTTGCTACCGCAAGAGTCAAGCTACTGTGGGGGCGAGTGCCAGCAATGGTTGCCAGCAACATGAGAAAGATGTTGCTGCCAGCCATTAAAGGACTCAGGGATTAGGACCCATTGTCCTGAACAAGTATTAAAAAAAATATAAGAGGCAAGGTAGGGATACCCTGATCACTTAGGCCCAATGGAGGAGCCACAGAGGGAACCCTTGTAGGAAACTAGGTTGTTGTTGCAGGAGTCCCTCCAATTTTTGCCTGGTATTTGATGCAACTTTGACTGAAGCACACTGGGTTCCTACTAACTAGGTCTCAAATGCCTGTGTTCTTTCATCCCAAAAAGACAACTGGTCCCTTGATCCCAAGTGACCAGGTTATCAGCACCTATGTAAAACCCTAGTAGGTACTACCTTGGGTACCTATGGCATATGTACTAACGAGGGTTTCTAAGTAGTGCAGCATATCTTGTGCAACTCTAAGGGTCAAGACTGATTAGCTTGTGGCTTGGTCCAAATTGTCATGACACAGTGAGCAAAACAATCTCTGTACTGGGGTTGAGTGTTTTGACATTGTTCAGCATTCCGTTAATCATATTTTCTTTTTGAATTTCGTCACCATAAGTGAGACGGGTAAGCCCAGATGTGAGTCCTGTGCTCACCATGCAAACAAAGTCAAGCTAACCTGGCTGATGAAGGTTGATACCCTGAAACCGGTCCTAGGATGCTTTTTCAGGTCCAGGGAAGACATGGCCTGGCGCATCAGCCTTGACTGTTTCAATTGGGAGCACAGTCAAGACTGATTTACATATGGCTGGTTCCAAACTTGAATGGACTGGCAAGCAAAAAAACAACAATGTATTTAGGCCCAAATCTCTGTACTGTTTGTGAATATTTGACATTGTTCAACATTCCTTCCATCGTTTGTTCTTTTTGCATTTGTCACCCTAAGTGGACGGGCATGCACAGATGTGGGTACTGTGCTCAACTTGCCACTGTAGTCAGGCTGTTCTGGCTGATGAGCGGTGATACCCCAAAAACGGTCCTAGGATGCTTACTTCCTGTGCAGGGAGGATCAGGCCTGGCAGCTCAGGCTGGACTGTTCCCGTGGGGAGCAGAGCCATGACTGATTTGCTTATGGCTGGCTCCAAACAGGAAGGGTGTGGTGAGCAAAAAAACTACGGATTTCGGCCCATATCCCAGTACCGGAGGTGAGTGTTTGACATTGTGCAGCATTCCGTCCATCATTTGTTCTTTTTGAGTTTGATACGATAAGTGGGATGGGTATGAAGAGATGTGGGTCCCATGCTCACCAAGCTATCCGTAGTCAATCGGGCTGATTAGGGATCATAACCTAAAACAGGTCCTAGGGTGCTTGTTTCTGGTCGAGGAAGGCCCTAGCTTGGCAAACTGGAATTGTGGGTACACAGACAAAATATCGAGTTTTAAATTTCGATATACAATTATATCGAAGTTTAAATATCGATGGGACAAAATATCAAAGGTAAGTAATATCGACAGTCTTAATATCGATATTATTATGATATCAGTAATATCGAAGTTTTAAATATCGATGTCAATAATATCGAAATAATAACTTCGATGTTACTAATATCAATTTTTAAATACATTTAGTGTATATTATATTGTATTTATTATGTTTTATTATTTATTTTTAATGTAATTTAATTAAATATTGTCTTTTACTATTGTAGCGGGTTGTGGGTTTATAGGGGAATAGGGTGGGAAGTAATGTAATTATGTTAAATTAATTATTAATTAGTAGGAATTATTAATTAATTAATTGAGAATTAATTTTTAATTAATTTTAATTAATCGATTATTTGATAAATATGTTCTGTAGCGGGTTATGGGTTTATAGGGGAATAGGGTGGGAAGTAATTTAATAATAATTAATTAATTAATATATGTTTGTACATATTATAATTAATAATTAATTGGTAATTAATGTATATTAATTAGTGAATTAATTAATATAATTTTGTACATATTTTTAATTATTAATTAGTTGATAATTAATTAATATTAATTAGTTAATTACATTAATTAGAGTAATTTTTTATATATAATTTTATGTTATTCTTAATTAATTAATTGGGAAAAAATATTAATTATTAAATTAAATTAATTACAGCTAATGTGCTAATATATTTACTTTATTGTTATTGTTAATTAATAATTAATTGGTAATTAAATAATATTAATTAATTTTGGGTAAAGGAGTATTTTTAGGGTTCAGGGTCAGTTTTCAGTTTCTGGGTAAAGGGGTATTTTTAGGGTTCAGGGTCAGTTTTCAGTTCTTGGGTAAAGGGGTATTTTTAGGGTTCAGGGTCAGTTTTCAGTTCTTGGGTAAAGGGGTATTTTTAGGGTTCAGGGTCAGTTTTCAGTTTTTGGGTAAAGGGGTATTTTTAGGGTTCGGGGTCAGTTTTCAGTTTTTGGTTAAAGGGGTATTTTTAGGGTTCAGGGTCAGTTTTCAGTTTTTGGGTAAAGGGGTATTTTTAGGGTTCAGGGTCAGTTTTCAGTTTTTGGGTAAATGGGTATTTTTAGGGTTCAGGGTCAGTTTTCAGTTTTTGGGTAAAGGGGTATTTTTAGGGTTCAGGGTCAGTTTGGGGTTTTTGGGGTACAGGGATATTTTTAGGGTTCAGGGTCAGTTTTGGGTTTTTGGGGTACAGGGTTATTTTTAGGGTTCAGGGTCAGTTTTGGGTTTTTGGGGTACAGGGATATTTTTAGGGTTCAGGGTCAGTTTTGGGTTTTTGGGGTACAGGCGTACAGGGTAAAAATAAAAAAAATTTACATTAAATCAATTAAATGAAATTAAAAAAAAATTACATAAAATTATTAAGTGTTTTATTTATTTTAAATGTATATGTATTAGTTTTAATTTTGTTTTAATATTTTTATTTAATATTTGTAAAATTATATGTATTTTAAAATTATTTTTACATTATTATTAATACATTTAAAAAAATGATATTTTTAATTTCGATATTTTTGTACTACGATATTATTTTTTCGATATTTTTGTACTTACCTGTATGAAGGAATGACTCCGATATTTTTGATGTCGATATTTTTGTCCCGATATTTTTGTATTTCGATATTCTGTCTGTCGATATTATGTCAGACATTCGGAATTGTGTGCTAAGCAAACAAATTATGGATTTAGGCCCAGCTCTCTATACAGGGGGGTGAGTGTTTGACATTGTTCAGCATTCCATCCATCATTTATTCTTTTCATTGAAAGGAACCCAGCACAAAACCCTCTCAGACAGCCACTAGAGGGTGCGTGACAGGGTGCTCTATAAAGTGAAAATATAACATAGCACACATTTGTGTGCCATGTCCCCTAAACCTGCAAGTAATATTCATGTCACCTCTACAGCAGGCCTTACAGCCCTAAGGTGAGGTGCATTATGTGACATGTGAGCACATATCTGCATGAGCAGATATGCTCCTGTGCTGGTCAGTTCCATTACTGCCAATACAAGTGATCAGGGAAGCCATTTAAAAACAAGTGCGGGGCACTGTTAAAACGAGTTCCCCATCTAAATGATGACCACTGAAACCAGAGATAACAAATGTCATATTAATAAACCTACACTGATTCCACTGATGTATTTATTAATACATGCACCTAGGGGGCACCTTAGTGTCAGCCTGCCCCGCATTAGAGATTCTAACCCCCCTCTCCCCCGGAGCAAGGACCTTTGTTCTCAGGTGGTCAGGAACAAAACCTGCTCTGGCAGAGGGTGTTTACGCCCCCTCTCACAGGATGACCTGTAAATTAGCATTCCAAGGCATGGAGCTTTAAAGAGCACACTGCCTTTGGTATGGAATCTGGCTTCCCTCTCAGGAGAAAAAACAGAACCCTCTAACCAGAGACCTTAGGGGGCTTAGTGACCCCAGGGGTACAAGTCCATTGGCTACTACCCTACGGTCCCCTAACACCTCTAAATCTCATATTAAGGGGAGCCCCTGGCACCAGAAAATGAGATTCTTCTGACCTGAGAGAAGAATACAGACATTAAGATCCGCAAGAACAGAAGATTAGCAACTGACTTGGCACCAACCCTGCAGGCCTGTCTCCTGTCCTCGACAATTGCACCAAGAAACTCCTGTACCCCCTAGGGTGCTCATACTTATTTATCACCAGTTTCACTGCTCAAGGATCTGCTTCTGCTCCTGGGCATTTCTTCAGAAGCATCTGGACCTTTCTTGAAATGCAGTTTGTGCAACATTTCCATGGAAACTGCTTTTTAGGAATATCACAAATAGATATGGTTTAACTGAGAGATTACTAAAAAAAACTGCTTTAGAGACATATGACTAACAAATGTGTTTAATGATTTAACAGAGACGCTTCCAAAGAACGTTGCCGACTGTTACATATTTGTTAATCACTTTGGGGCAGATTTATGATAACTGGCGCATCCCCAGGGATGCGCCAGTTATTTTGCGCCGCTGCTCCGCCACCCATGGTGCGCCGCATTTACAATGCGGCGCACCAATGGGCAAAAACGGCACAGATGCGTGACGCATCTGTGCCGTTAAGGTGGCGCATTGCTGGAGTTGCGTCGCAAGCGCGACGCAGCTCCAGCAAGGCTCGGGGGTGCCCCATCCTTACAATGCTGCGTCAAGACCTACGCCTGCTTCAAGCAGGTGCAGAGTTTTGACGCAGCATTGGCCTGAAAGTGACTGAGTGAAATCTTATAGATTTCACTCAGCCACTTTTGCAAGGCGCACCTGCCCCGGAAAGCCCACCCTGCGCTGGAATGGCCACAAGCGGCGCAGGGCTTTACAACGTGACGCATCGCCTAGATGCGTCACGTTGTAAATCGATCGTAGGGATGCGCCACGTTTACGCCGCAGTTGCGTGACGCAAACGTGGCGCATTCCCAACATAAATCTGCCCCTTTATCTTCATCTTTACCTTTATCTTCATTCTTCATTCTCAAGTACAGGGCAGGCCAGAAGCCAATTCTTCATAAATATCTGTGAATGTATGAAAGGCAGGTTGTTAGTCATTGCTAATGGAAACTGGGAGTGACTTGTTATGTTTATTGATTTAGGAAAGATATTTCCAAAGAACTTACTCAAATGTTAAATATTTGTAAATCTTTCAGTTATTCAGGTTCAGGGCTGGCCACATGGCAGGTCAAAGGTTGTTATGACATTTAATTTGAGTTTTCACACAATCTGTATATTTCAGATTGGCAAATTGACCTGGGAACTAAGGGAGTACTCGACACTCCACACTCACCTGCTCATGAAAAGCCCATTTTCAGCAAAATTACAACAAAGAGAGTAAAGTAACGAATCAAGTGGCCCTAAACAAGTCTTCAGCGTTCTCCAAAACTGTGCTGGTTTGTGTGGGTAGCTCGTTCTTTATTCCTTGATACCCTCCTTGCGACACCATGGATGCGCTGTATTTAATGTACGGTGCATCATGTCACAAGGAGCGACAGATATGTCAGTATTTCTTACGTATCTGCAGGCGCAACACTGACACATTGCTGGAGTTGTGTCGGAAGTGTGATACAACTCCAGCAATGCATGGGGGAGTGCAATCTTTAATTTACTGCATCACTCTTATGCCTGTCATGAGGCAAGCGTAAGGTTTTGATGCAGTGGTTTCCTAGAAGTGTTGCAGTGAAATCTCATAGATATCACTGCGCCAATCTTACGAGACTTTGTTGCGTGGGAACGCCCACCCTCTGTGTATTGTACCTGATGCAGTTATAATTGTGGTGCTGGGCTTTACTTGGAGATGTATCTGCCTAGATGCGTAACTTTGTAAATATGGTGCAATGTTACGCATTGTTTACGCCGTCGCTGCGTCACTAAAAGTGACGCAAATGCGGCACAAAAGTGTTGCCTGAGATTATAAATAAGCCCCCCGTTCTTTATCTCAAAGTTGCCTTTGTCATGCAGTTTTATATTGGGAGTTCATCTAACGGCCACAGAAAATGTACTCAGGCTGCTTAGGACTGTGGATGCTTCAGGGGGGCCAAGGGCCAGATTCCATCGTCTTTTATTGTGATTACCTGCAATGAGTTGGTTATTACTTTCTATCAGACATCTTCTATTGGTACTAAGTTGAGTTTCTTTCGACTCATACTGTCTGTGTACAAGTTTGCTTCATTACATTTGTACAGACCTCTGCCATAATGCCCTTTTCATGTCAGATCAACTGAATCTAAAATTACTTTATCATGCGCAGTAGAATGTTTCACCAACTAGAATGTATTTAGCAACTGTGTACTATGTGGCACGAGGTGTCTCGCTGAATTCACTTTATATTTTCATTGACCCTAGATGTGAGCCTTGCTTGAGATTTTTCTTTGACTGTGTCTCCTTATCATAGTGGCCGCTTTGTGTAGCGCACTAAAAAACTGACTACATCTGTGCAGTACTGCGTTCACAGGCCACATCTCTCTAGAATCCCAGATGTCTTTGCTTCCAAAGTGTCTGCTTCAGTAGTTCAGATCCATTCTCTTCCTTACGTTTTTGTAAATCTGCATTCACCTGTCTAATACAAGGCTATTAACTCATGGATATACCTGATCTGTGTCTGTCTTTTGACTTGTTCTGATCAAAGCCACAACTCATACAATTGACACAGCGAGATGGTGTGTGGAAAAAGGGAAGCAGAGAAAGGGCTTAAGCCAAGGCAGAAAAAATGAGAGAGAAAATGAATAAGGCTAAAAGACAGAACACATGGTATAGAGAAGACTCAAAGAATAATAGCTACAAAAATAGACACAAGTGCTCACAATATAAACACAGGAGAAGAAATAGAAATAGCTATACAAAGGGGCAGTTGAGGAAAGGTCAAAGTAACAAGCACGGGCGTTGCCAATAGGTCTCGCATTAGGAAAGTGTGGGCTATTGGTATTGTAAATGACAATTATTTTTTTAATATGTGTTGGCATAGAAAATATATAAATTAATAGCATTGTTATTTACAAAGCCAATAGCTTACACTTTCCTAATGCGAGTCCTATTGGCTATGGGAATGCTTGTTGTTAGCCAGCAAGGACAGTGCTGTTGTGGTGCTGAGTGATGCTGTTATGGTGCTGAGTGATGTGGTGGTGTATTAGAGTGATGTGGTGGTGTCCCAGAGTGATGTGGTGGTGTCCCAGAGTGATGTGGTGGTGTCCCTGAGTGGTGTGGTGGTGTCCCTGAGTGATGTGGTGGTGTCCCTGATTGATTTTGTGGTGTACATCAGTGATGTGGTGGTCTCCCTGAGTGCTGTGTTGGTGTCCCTAAGGGCTGTGGTGGTGTCCCTGAGTACCGTGTTGGTGTCCCTGAGGGATGTGGTGGTGTCCCTGAGGGTTGTGGTGGTGTCCCTCAGTGCTGTGGTGGTGTCCCTGAGTGGTGTGGTAGTGTCCCTGAGTGGTGTGGTGGTGTATTTAATGTACGGTGCATCATGTCACAAGGAGCGACAGATATGTCAGCATTTCTTACGTATCTGCAGGCGCAACACTGACACATTGCTGGAGTTGTGTCGGAAGTGTGATACAACTCCAGCAATGCATGGGGGAGTGCAATCTTTAATTTACTGCATCACTCTTATACCTGTCATGAGGCAAGCGTAAGGTTTTGATGCAGCGGTTTTCCTAGAAGTGTTGCAGTGAAATCTCATGGATATCACTGCGCCAATCTTACGAGACTTTGTTGCGTGGGAACGCCCACCCTCTGTGTATTGTACCTGATGCAGTTTTATTGTGGCGCTGGGCTTTACTTGGAGATGTATCTGCCTAGATGCGTAACTTTGTAAATATGGTGCAATGTTACGCATTGTTTACGCTGCCGCTGCGTCACTAAAAGTGACGCAAATGCGGCACAAAAGTGTTGCCTGAGATTATAAATAAGCCCCCCTGTTCTTTATCTCAAAGTTGCCTTTGTCATGCAGTTTTATATTGGGAGTTCATCTAAGGGCCACAGAAAATGTACTCAGGCAGCTTAGGGCTGTGGATGCTTCAGGGGGGCCAAGGGCCAGATTCCATCGTCTTTTATTGTGATTACCTGCAATGAGTTGGTTATTACTTTCTATCAGACATCTTCTATTGGTACTAAGTTGAGTTTCTTTCGACTCATACTGTCTGTGTACAAGTTTGCTTCATTACATTTGTACAGACCTCTGCCATAATGCCCTTTTCATGTCAGATCAACTGAATCTAAAATTACTTTATCATGCGCAGTAGAATGTTTCACCAACTAGAAGGTATTTAGCAACTGTGTACTATGTGGCACGAGGTGTCTCGCTGAATTCACTTTATATTTTCATTGACCCTAGATGTGAGCCTTGCTTGAGATTTTTCTTTGACTGTGTCTCCTTATCATAGTGGCCGCTTTGTGTAGCGCACTAAAAAACTGACTACATCTGTGCAGTACTGCGTTCACAGGCCACATCTCTCTAGAATCCCAGAGGCCTTTGCTTCCAAAGTGTCTGCTTCGGTAGTTCAGATCCATTCTCTTCCTTACGTTATTGGAAATCAGCATCCACCTGTCTTATACAAGGCTATTGACTCATGGATAATACCTGATCTGTCTCTGTCTTTTGACTTGTTCTGATCAAAGCCACAACTCATACAATTGACACAGCGAGATGGTGTGTGTCCAAAAAGGGTAGCAGAGAAAGTGCTGAAACCAAGGCAGAAAAATGAGAGAGAAAATGAATAAGGCTAAAAGACAGAACACATGGTATAGAGAAGACTCAAAGAATATTAGCTACAAAAATAGACACAAGTGCTCACACTATAAACACAGGAGAGGAAATATAAATAGGTACACAAAGGGGCAGGTGATGAAAGGTCAAAGTAAAAAGGGCTCCTGATGCAGAGGACTTCCACCTAAGGGCCTACCCATTTCATTCAATTGTTTTTCACAAGTGCCTTTGCGTCCATTTCACATTCTGCATGTCAGATCTGGTATTCTTTGAAATTTTGCTTTCTATGGGAAAATTGAGCAAGAAACTGAGTTGAGTCTGATCATGGGCTTCCTCGTTAGGGTTGATAGTTAGTTGATAGTTAGTAGATAGTTAGTTCTATCTTTTTTCTCGTAGTTTTAAAAAGAGTGCAAGTACATAAAGGAAGACGTAGAATATTTTAACCTAAGTAGCCAGGTTTTCAGTGATTTCCTGAACTCTGAGTAACCAGTCATTGATCATTCGTAAGTCCAGAGAAGGAAATTCCAAAGAGATGCTGTTTTATAGCTGAAGACGTGCACATCTTGTCGAGATCTCTTAATGCTGTTAAAAATTGTGGGTGAGGTGTCTTCTAATATCCCAAAATACCTGCCATATAATAGCAGGCTGTGATGTGGGAAGGGTTTCTATGGTGGTGGTGAATGAGGGAATCAGATGGTGAATCTGGATTTGGGACTGGGACCTTGACCAATCACCATCTCATTTATTTCTCTCCTTCTGGCTATTCCCAGCTGTTAGTATGGCTCACTACGGGGCCGATTCACAGAACTGACCGGACCCACCTCCCCCGCCATCTAGAGGAGGTAAGGGCTGCGCTCTAGGCAATCTAGCCCTCCCGCCATTTTAGACTATTTAAGGGGCGATCTGTTTCATTCCAGCAAACCTTGCATTTGTAAAATTGCTCTCCTCTGAGGCGGAAGCCGGAGGACTCTTCTTCTATCCTTTACTTTTTTTAAATTACGCTAACACGCTAAAACGCATTTTAATAATTCCGAAATTGTGACAGTCTGCGCACAAGGCTCTCACTTTGTGTGTATTTTTAAATACATAGTGGTTGTAGAATAAATTGTTTTTTACCTCTGTGACCAGCGCGGTGTTTAGCGCGTTGCTCCAGTCACCGATAGCAGAGCTGCCTAACTCGGTCACAGTCACGTGACCGGACCCACCTCCCCCGCCATCTAGAGGAGGTAAGGGCTGCGCTCTAGGCAATCTAGCCCTCCCGCCATCTTAGACTATTTAAGGGGCGATCTGTTTCCGCCATCTAGAGGAGGTAAGGGCTGCGCTCTAGGCAATCTAGCCTTCCCACCTTTCCCGCCCCCACGATGCATAAAATAGGAGGTACATCCCGTCCGCGCAGCGGCGCGCCAGAGGCAAGCCCGTCCGCGCCGGGCCGAGGGCCACGACCCCTGTCTCTCAAAGGGCAGAAAGGGCAGAAGCTGTTATAAAATACTCTAATCAAAGTCTTCATGCTCTTAGGCCACCTGCCAGTACTAGTTGTTCACATTTTAATCTCTCAGAGATCCACAAGAACCCAATTACATGTCCTCATTGTAACTTCACTATTCCTCCTCTTTCCAACATCAGTTCCACAAATTACTATCAGGAGGAAGGAATCAGTATATCCATAGCTCTCATTAATGTACGCTCTCTTGGAAAGCATAGGCAGGAAGTTTTCGACCTCATTACTGACTCCAAAGTAGATGCACTATTCCTTACTGAAACTTGGACTGACGGTACCTCACAACCTGACCTGGCTATCGCAGTCCCAGATGGATATAAAGCCTACTGTCAGGATAGGCCAAAACAAAGAGGAGGTGGACTGGCCATAATAACCAGAGAATCCTACCCTGTCAGAATAATCCCCATCCCATCCAACTCGTGTGAAGCATTGCAATTTGCTATTAATTTTTCTCCCCAGTTTAATTTTAAGGGGATTTTGATATATCGACCCCCTGGATCCAAAACGGCGTTTTTATCTAGTATTAATTCCATGATGGAATCTGTAGCTACAGAAAGTGCTTTTACAATTCTAGGTGATCTAAACTTTCACCTAGATCTTACTCACTTAACTGACTCTGCCACTCTTATATCTGATCTGCAAACCTTAGGATTGAAACAACTTGTCATGTCTCCCACCCATCAAGCGGGCCACATTTTGGACCCTATTTTCTCAAACCTTGAAGGCATGCAAATAACAAACATCCTGCCCATGCCTTGGACGGACCACTACGTCGTTTTCGCAAAAATAATCACGCATAATCAGTGCAGTAACAGACCAGTTCCCGTGCCCAAACAGTCTTTTAAAGATTGGAAAAATTTGAATCATGACCAATTAAAACTAACACTTGAACTTACCCGTCCTACACTGTCCCCGGAGCCTAATTCTGCTCTTCAGCAGTTTTATACCTGGGTAGGCCAGGCTACGAATCAATCAGCCCCCACTAAAGAACGGTCCAGTAATAGATCTAAACCAACTGCCCCTTGGTATAATGACAAATTAAGGGCACAAAAACAAATAAATCGCAATAAGGAACGTCAATGGAGAAAGAATTACGATATCGACAGTAAAAACACCTAAAAAGAAGCATTGGCGCTTTATAAAGCCATGATAACAAAAGCAAAGAAGGACTACTATAGCGACCAAATTGAGAACGCTAAAAACTCCAGTAGGCAACTGTTTCAAATTACCAAGGTACTGTCAGGTAACTCCCCTGATCTCACTCCCCCTCCTTCGCAATCATTATGTGATGCTCTTGCCTCGTTTTTCTACACCAAAGTAGATGATATTTACCAGGCTTTTGCTTCTAATCCACCCTCGCGCACAGGCAGTCTCCCTATCCCGCCCCCTGCAAACACATTCACCAGCTTTCAACCAGTTACCCCAGATCACATAAAAGCCATACTGTCCTCCATCAAATCAGGATCACCCCTCGATCCCTGCCCAATATCAGTACTCCGGCCGGTTATGGAGGATATCATTCCAGTGATCACCCAGGTCTGCAACACCATTCTTCTATCAGGCAATTATCCAGACCCCCTCAAAAATACCTTACTAAAAGCCTTGTTGAAAAAACCCTCCCTTGATAAAAGTGAATTAAAAAATTATCGTCCCATTGCAAGCCTCCCTTTTATGGCGAAAGTGCTTGAAAAAGCAATGAATTCCCAGATTTCCGAGTTTATAGAAAAACATCAGCTCTTAGATAACACCCAGTTCGGATTTAGGAAATTCCATGGGACAGAGACAGCCCTGATTAAAGCGGCCGACGATATCAAGGTAATTAGGGACCAGGGGGGAACAGCCATTCTGGTCTTGTTAAACCTATCCGCAGCCTTCGACACGGTCGACCACACCATCTTGGTCGACCGGGTCGAGGGTTTTGGAATCTGTCACACTGCCAAAAATGTAATCGCGTCCTTTCTTGCCAAAAGAACGCAGGCAGTCATCCTAGGACCCTTTCAATCGGCCCAACTCTCAGCCCCATGTGGTGTCCCTCAAGGCTCATCCCTGAGTCCGACACTTTTTAATATCTATGTGTCGGACCTTGCTAAAACCATCAAAGCACATGGGATGAGCCTAACCTCTTATGCCGACGATACCCAACTAGTGTTGGCAATCAAAGGGGACGGAGATCAAGTGGCCGAACAATTCAAGAAAGGACTCCTAGATATAGGAGATTGGATGTCAACTAACTGTATAAAGTTGAACTCTGACAAAACAGAGGTACTTATTTTTGGAACCCTTCTGCCAGCATGGCCTTTGAGTTGGTGGCCTGACACCTTTGGTATGCCTCCTACCCCTGCTACCAAAGTCAGGAACCTTGGCATCATCTTCGATGATGCCCTAAATTTTATGGACCATGCCAATAAAACGGTGTCTTCGGCACATCTAAAGATTAAGATGATCAGGAAAATACACCCTTTTCTACCTGAATCAGCCATTAAGACACTGGTCACATCTCTTGTTTTGTCCTCCCTGGACTACTGTAATGGTCTCTTCCTAAATGCCCAAGCCAGAGTCATTACCAAATTACAGACCATTCAAAACGCCGCAGCACGCCTGCTTGCTGGCAAAACCAAATTTGAATCCATCTCCAATAGCATTAAAGACCTTCACTGGCTCACTGTGCAGAAAAGAATCCAATTCAAAGCTTTATGCATTGTGTTCAAGGCACTTGACAACCAAGGCCCCCAGTTTTTAAGAGACCAACTTCAATTGCACAAACCTTCCAGAGCCTTAAGGTCAGCCACCCTAAACCAATTAGTTACCCCACGTACCAAAACTGTCACCTGGGGCGATCGCCGCTTTCTGGTGGCCGCCCCCAGGCTTTGGAACACTCTGCCTCTCAACATCAAGCGAAGTCCCACCCTCCTTCAATTCCGTAAGCTTTTGAAAACCTGGCTGTTCACTCAATAGTCAATCAGCTCAGAGGCATTTACAAATAATTGGTTTACAGCGCCAAGACGCCCACGGGTATAAGCAGCGCTTTAGAAATGTTAAATAAATAAATAAATAAATAAATAAAACTAACTTAAGACAAAATCCTAAACTTACTACTTTTGGTATTCACAGAAGTTAGGATTTTGTCTTAAGTTTGTCTTAAGACAGACTTAAGACAGACTTAAGTTAGGATTTTGTCTTAAGTCCGTCTTAAGTCTGTCTTAAGTCAAACTTAAGACAAAATCCTAACTTCTGTGAATACCAAAAGTAGTAAGTTTAGGATTTTGTCTTAAGTTAGTTCTGTGAATCGGGCCCTACATCCCCATCCCATCCAACGATAGTCTGACAGAGTCATAGTTTGACCCATAGCACAAAAAAAGTGTCTGAACCTCTGGCTGAGTACTGTTTTTGGCCATACACCATACCTCTAGGTTCATGGCACCACCAGGGTTTGCTCCAGTCCTCTGACCTCTTCATTCCTTGTTGGCTCTGGTGGCGGTGAGCCGGGGCTCGCTATCAATGCAATGTTGGTTGTCACCGGCAGGGTTGTTTGGCTCCACTTTGTAGGCTGTGCCAGTCTTGGTCCCTATGCTCATGGCTCACCCAGGGCTCCAGTCTGCTTTCTTGACTCATCCTGTCTTGTGACATCGAGCTGGCTTCCACTCTTTTGAACCAGGACACAGGTCTAGCTACAATCTCGGTGCCACCACCAGGATACTATTCACTGTGTTAACTGTTCACAGACTATTCGTATGGAATGCAGAACCTCCACCCTGGGTATCTGTCCCTTATTAGGACGCAATGTCCTGGCTTGATGGGGGATGCTTTGGCTCTCCGGCATCGTCTGGATCTCTCTTTGGTGTCTTTACTTCTGTCTTGATTGCTCTTGGGGGGTAAAATTTGACAGTTTCCACTCCTTCTTGTTGGGATGGTGTCTTGGCTGCACCAATCCCTTACCTGTGCAAGAGGAGAGCATTTGGTTGTGTAGTGTAGCCTGTTCTGTATGCTCTCAGGAACCTTCGCAAGGCTGTCTCAGGATTCGGTTCTCCATCTGTGGTTCAGCATATACATGAGGTGTTTAATTTCCCTGTTCCCTTGTGGCCACTGGGGCACTGTGACATTCATCTTCAGGATTGACTCTAGCACTGGTCCTACTTTGCTGAATGGCGTGAATTCAATTTTCTCCACTACTGGTTTCTTGGAGTGTCCATCCACAATGACCACGGATAAGAGGGCCATCCAGGAAATTCCAAAGTCTGAGCTGATCCATTGTTCAGTCTGTGACGACAGGTGCCAGAATAATCTTGCGCCCAGTCAGTCAGCCAGCCAGGCAGCTCCTTATTGTGTTATCAAACATGATATCGATCCCAAGGAACCATAACTTTTCACTTAGGTGATACCTGGTTTTTGTGGTTCCTTGATGGCCTTCATGTGCTAACTCTACTACCCTCTCGTGTAGCGCTTTTTGTTTCATGATCCAGTGGCACCTGAGTAGCAGGTCATCTGCTGTAAGACCTCAGGGCCTCATTTATGAGGCCCCTCGCAGTGCCGGAACATCACTTTTTGTGGCATTCCGTGGCGCAGGAGCCTGCTCCATATTTACCAAGCAGCACTAAGCCACTTTTTTGTCTCCTTTAATGCAGTTTTCAGCATTACAGGGTTGTGTAAAGGGTGTTGATGGGGGTGTTGCCAGCAACATCCATGGCATTTTGACACTGCCCCAGATTTACTAGAAATCTAAAATCTAAGGAAGTGCCAAAAATGTAAAAAGGAGGCACAACAAAGAGCAATATCTATATTTCTTCTTTTTTTACATTTTCTATGTATTCTGCATTCTGAAGCACAAATGGAAAAAGGAAAAAGCCTCTTGTGATTGTTTTTGTGCATGAAGGTTTCATTTTCACCATGGTGCAAAGATGTCTGTGTTGGCGCATGGCAGCCCATTGTGCTCCGGTGCAGGGGAATGCGCTGTATCACAAATACTGACCTTTTCTGCCCTACTGCGGCACTACCCTATGGTAAAACCTCAAAAACGAGGCCCTCAGTTCATCTCAAACTCTCCACATCTGCAACACCTTTTCCTTGTCTGTTTCTTCCCACTGATTAACATCACAAAGAAACTTCCCCCACAACCCAACCTGGATGGTGGTGATGGTCTTTCGGAAGAACCCATCATCTTGTGTTAATCGGCTGATCTCAGCAGTTGTGAACACTTTGGGAATTGCAAATGGCTAATTGGCTGCATTAGTCCTCTACAGCTGATTCTTTGTCTCTTTGATCAACACACAGTGGGATAGGGTGCCTTGTAAGGAAGTCTCCTGTGTTCTTTGCACCTGGTCTGTACTGCTACAGCTGTACTGCTCATCTCTCCATGTGAGGTAGTGGGTGGCAAATAACGTGACAAGTGGCTTGTTATTCATGAACACCTTGAAGTTCCTTTCACTTAGGTACAGATGGAAATAGGTGCACCCCCACCATATAGCCAGATATTCCCTCTCATTTTGGGTGATTCTGGTCTCGGTGGCTGTGACAGTTCTTCTGGCAAAGGCAAGGTGGACCCACAAGCCTGGTGCTTCTTTGTGTGTTGCCACTGCTCTGATACCAACTTGACTTGCATCCAGTATCGAGTTCTGTGGCTTTATGGGTGTCAAAGTAGGAATTTGTGGTTTTGGTCAGAAGTGCCTACTTGATAATCTCGAACGCTACCTCTTCCTTAGATTCCCACGCCCATTGGACTTCCAACTTCTTTAGGGCTCTCAGTGGCTTCGAGAGTGCTGCTAGGTTGTGCGGGAAATGTCCACAGTAGGTGACCATACCTAAGAAACTATGAATCTTCAGTGCAGTACCTTACTAGATGGCTTCAGATTTCCAGTGGTCCATTTTCTGTCTGTCTTTAATGAACATGTATCCAAAAAAAGGGGTATTTGTTGCACGACAAGATCAAACGATGATCAAACAGATGTCACAGGATTGCCTGCTGAAGCCGGGGGTGTTCCTCCAGGGTTGTTGAGTAGATGAATATATCATCACTAATGTTCATTACCCCCTGAATTCCTGGGAGAGTATACAGCATAGTGTTCCGAAAAACATCTGTAACCAACAAAACCCCGAAACTGGGCCTGAGTCCTACATATCAATCCAAGGCCTTTTATAGAGTACACAACTACCTCTGCAGAGGTGTTCCGGCACTCGTGGAAGCAAATTAGATAGATTCATGCTTGATCTGCTATTCCCCTTGCTTGAAGATTTAGGTTTTTAACGCATTTCTGAACTCAAACTCTGAAGTCAGCATATATAATTGATATGTCAGGGCATTCCAAAGTTTGTCGATCCTAACAGTGAAGGACCTGCCTCCCTGCCTCATTTTAGCAAAGCGAGGGACATTAAGGAGATGCTGATGATTAGATCTTAATGTATGCTTCTGGTGGTAAAGGCTAAGCCTCAGCCTGACATAGGACAGGAAGGACGTACTTGTGACTACGGGCTACATTTCTCTAAAGGTCTCTAACTTACTATGGTTGGACCGAAGATTGGTGTGCCAGGCACCTATGACAGTGAACAGTGAACATTTGTTTGAGGTTGAATAATAACTTAAAAACTCTGATACAAGCTTTTGATATGGTCATACCATCAACAAGAATTCCACTATGCTGAGAAAAGAGTTGGATTGAACCAAGTTAGACTTTGAAGTTGGTACACAGAACTGTCTCACGCATCGCGGGGTTGGAACATATATTTCCCCCACGGTCCTGCAGAACCTGATTCTTACATTCATGCCTTGAAAAAGTCTTTGAAGAAGACGAAACTTGTGTCTGCAAGTCGTGTGCTGGAAGCTTTTTAACGAAAATATTAATTTCAAAATAAAGGATACTCAACAGCAAGATAATTAAGACTGTATTCTCAATTTTGAAATATTGGTGTTGAGATTGTCTCTAAGTGAAGCTAATGGGATAATTCATACTCATAGACATGATTTACATGCTGATGACTAAATAATGACTAAATAATGTTCTCCACACCACTGGAATCAAGCTATCCTGGCTGACGACGGCTGATAGCCAGAAACCGGTCCTAAGATGCTTGATTCCGGTCCAGAAAAGACATGGCTTGGCAGTTCGGGCTGGACTGTTCCCACGAGGCACAGGGTCAAGGCTGATTTGCATATGGCCATGTCTGAACTGGGGTGGTGTGGAGTACAAAAAAACAACGGATTTAGGCCCAGATCTGTGTACTGGGGTGAATGTATGACATTGTTCTGCATTCTGTCCATCAATTGTTTTTTTTGCATTTGTCACCCCGAGTGGGATGGGTATGCTCAGACGTGAGTCCCATGCTCTCCACACCACTGGAGTCAAGCTATCCTGGCTGACGACGGCTGATAGCCAGAAACCGGTCCTAGGATGCTTGATTCCGGTCAAGGAAAGACATGGCTTGGCAGTTCAGGCTGGACTGTTCCCATGAGGCACAGGGTCAAGGCTGATTTGCATAGGGCCATGTCTGAACTGGGGTGGTGTGGAGTACAAAAAAACAATGGATTTAGGCCCAGATTTCTGTACAAGGGTGAATGTATGCCATTGTTCTGCATTCTGTCCATCGATTGTTGTTTTTGTATTTGTCTCCCTGAGAGGGATGGGTATGCTCAGACGTGAGTCCCATGCTCTCCACACCACTAGAGTCAAGCTATCCTGGCTGACAATGGCTGATAGCCAGAAACCGGTCCTAGGATGCTTGATTCCGATCCAGGAAAGACATGGCTTGGCAGTTCGGGCTGGACTGTTCCCATGAGGCACAGGGTCAAGGCTGAATTGCTAATGGCCATGTCTGAACTGGGGAGGTGTGGAGTGCAGAAAAACGATGGATTTAGGCCCAGATCTCTATACTGGGGTGAATGTATGACATTGTTCCGCATTCTGTCCATCAATTGTTGTTTTTGCATTTGTCACCCGAGTGGGATGGGTATGCTCAGACGTGAGTCCCATGCTCTCCACACCACTGGAGTCAAGCTATCTTGGCTGATGACGGCCGATAGCCAGAAACCGGTCCTAGGATGCTTGATTCCAGTCCAGGAAAGACATGGCTTGGCAGTTCGGGCTGGACTGTTCCCATGAGCACAGGGTCTAGGCTGATTTGCATATGGCCATGTCTGAAGTGGGGAGGTGTGGAGTGCAAAAAAACAATGGATTTAGGCCCAGTTCTCTGTACTGGGGTGAATGTATGACATTGTTCTGCATTCTGTCCATAAATTGTTGTTTTTGCAGATGACTAAATAATGACAATTGGTGTGCTGTAAAAACCCTAATTGTCTTCTTGTTTTGGATGCACATCTTGGTGTGCTCACAACACCGATTAGGTAGTAAGTGTTTAGGGTGAATCAAGCACCCGTTTGGAACATTATAGTGGACCAATCATATTTTCTCGCAAACTGATAAATGCAACTATTTAATTGAATGTGCGGACATTTCCCTGTTAGGAAACACTACTACCTATTTGTTCACATTCCTCAGCCTGAGGTAGCGGAGCGCTTGACCTGGACGGTTCTAAAGTCAAGGGTAAGGGCCTTGAATTCAGTCTTCCAGGCAACGAGGAGCCATCGGAGATGTTTAAGATGGGGGAAAATTTGCTGGCACATTGGGGCCTTGCGGATGATCCTTGCCACTGCACTCTGCACTTTCTGAAGCCTGTGGATCAGGTAACCAGGCAGTTCCAGGTAGGTTTAGTAGGAATAGTCAAGTTGGGAAGTAACTAGAGCATGAACCTCTCTTTAGGCAAGAAGCCTAAAAATGTCCAGATGGATCTCCTTTATCCAGTGCAAACTTCAGAAATTTGCCATGACTTATGCATTGAGGGCAAGGTCCTTCTCCCATCTGACTCACAGGATTTTAACCGAGTCTGTTGGCGAGGGTGGGAAACCCAGATCCCTACGTCACAAAAAGCCTAGCGAGGGAGGCCATGGTTGGATAAAAAATAAGACCTCCATCTTACTGGTGTTAAGTATCAAGCAGTTTATGTTCATCCAGCCAGCAATGTCCTTCAGGCTGTCCTTAAAACTATCAAAGCCTGCTGTTGAGTGTTCTTTAAAGTGGAACACCAGCTGGGTGTCATCCGCATAAGAGTGTACCTTGACCCCTCTCCTGGTAATGATGGCCGCCAGCAGGGCCAGGTAGATGTTGAAGAGCAGTGGGCTCAAGGCAGAGCTTTGGGGCACTCCACATATAAGTTGTTTAACTGATGATAAGAATGGGTGGAGGAAAACGTGTAGACAATGGTCTTAAAGAGAAGAATGAATCTACTCAAGTGCCACCCCCTGCACTCCTCAGTGTTTTAGTCTTTCCTGAAAAATTGTATGCAACACTGTGTCAAATGCTGCTGAAAGATTTAACAACAGTGGCATTGGAATAGAAATTTTCACTGAATCTGCAGTCTCAGTGATGTAACCTGACCGGAATCCTGATTGAGAGTTGTGTAGAAGATCATTGGCTTACACGAAGTTGGGTAGTTGTTTCTGAGCAAGTTTCTGTAGCACTGTAGCCGATGCCGATAGCAAGGAGATTGATCTAAAGGTGCTGAGTCCTTCCAGGTAGGATTTGGGTCTCTTTAATAGTGGTAACAAATTGACTGTTTCCAAGTTGCTGGGAAATTTCTGTCCTGAAAGAAGTATACCAGATTTGGTTTAGGACGTCAAGTACTCTAGTTTCTTGTCATGTTCCACAGACAGCATGAGCAATCTGTGCAATGTCATTCCTTTTTATGTTGTGAGAAATTGATTAGTGATCTCCGCTAAAGTGCCCCTCTCTGAGGTGTCGCCCGTTGGGTATTGCACCGCCGACCTAATGAGGAGCAGCCCAGATGATGAAGCTTGACACCTGAAAGGGTGTGTGAGGGCATTACATCCAACAAAATGGATGCCCAACTGTAGGACTCATTGAGACTATACAGTATCCAAAAATTAGTGTGACACGCACATTCACCCATTTGAGGAACAGCGCAGCCTTCTTTGTAATACTTACGACTTTAGGGCACACGCTAAGGTTGGACCTACCACTCTTGATGAGTGGAAATCACCCTATTAAACCCCCTCCACTTGTTGTAAACAATCCACTGCACGGCTATCCACCGTAGGAGAATCTCTAGGTGGGTATGATCTGTTCTATCCCCCAGCCTGTACCTTCCGTCACTAGTAGTGATATCACATCATCCACATTGGGGTGGTTTTTACCTTCCATCTTATTTCCCATACATTTCCGGAGCAACCCAAAAAATGGATGGCCAAGGTCTGAGCTTTGGGGAAGATGATGCAGCAGCAATCCTTAGGACACCTTCCATCTTTTGTCTAGAAAATGACAGTGCCACAGGCAGCAATTCACTGATTGGCAAAATCTCTCAGATATGAAAAGAGAATGGGTGAGGATCACCCTCCATGGAGCACTCATGACTGAATATTTTAGGGCCAAGATCGCGCCCAACAGACAAATCGTTAAAAACTTTCCCAGGATTTTCTGGGAAGACGGCCAGTTCAAAATAGAATGGTCACAAATATCCTGGAAGTGCATGCATGATCTCTTCATCCTGATTGTAAACACAGCTAAGAAACTAGCGGACGAACTACTAGTACGCATCCAAAGTGCAGAGAGTGCACTCAGAAGTACTCTCCCAAGCCCTAGCTTCAAAACCAAACTAGCTAAACACAATAAGGAATTGGCTGACCATAAAGAATACCTAATGAAACAAAAAATCACGAAGTTACAAAAGGACATCCAACGCTTTGCAAAAGAGAAGGTTTACCCGTACCTGAAAGCAGACTACGTCCCACCAGGAACAGGTTCCCATTCAGACTCAAGCGCTACTTCTTCTAGGAGAGGCTCAAATAGTGACAGCAATTCGAGTGGAGATGACTGGCAGCCCCATCAACAAAGGGGAAGAAGAGGGGGGAGACATGGACAATACAATTATCCACACCCACCCTACCCGGGCCCTCCCTTCTGGTAGTACCCACTGTTTCCACAGGCCCTACTACAATTTGGCCCCCAATATCCACCACAGTTTGTCCCACAAGGTGCTAACCAACTTTATTTAGACAGAGACTTCGGCAGAGGGCGTGGGCGAAAGAGAGGCAACGGGTCAGACAAGAGAGTCCAATGGAAGGAAGCCCCAGCGCAAGGAATGGACACCAGGAGCAAAACCAACAGGAAGTGAGCCTGGTAGTGAATTAAACAACACGCCAGCTTACTCAAGATGAAGAAAGAGTCCTGCAGAAGGGACTCGGTTTGTCCCAGCCCCCAGAATAGACAGTTTCCAACAAACGTGTGAACTCAAACAGTTTTTCCGAAAAATCAGGCTCAAGCCCTTTTTTGAGGAAAAACCCAGCGAAACGGTTGAAGATTCGGGCCTTCGCAATGCATCAACTTTTACAAACCACAGTGGATTGGTCCCAAATGAAGTACTGACCTATGAGCAGGCAGTACTGAAAGATGTCAAAGCACTCACCAGCATAAAAATCACACTAACATATCTAAGACAGAGATGCAAATATTGGAGTCCCTGGCTAGTGACTCAACCATCACGATCAAACAGGCAGACAAGGTGGGAGCGATGGTTTTAATGACCACGACAGACTACAACACAGAGTGTCTTAAGACAGGTGGGTGACAGACAATACTACACACCCATCCCCTCCAACCCGAACGTCTCAGATGCACAATTTCTGGAATGGTCGAGTCAGCTGAATGCCAAGGTTGGATCAGCAAGAAGGAAGCTGAATTCTTAGTGAAGAAAGACCCGAGGGTGCCATACTTTTATGTACTTCCAAAGATACATAAGGAGACCACACCTGTCCCTGGCCGCCCAAGGAATAGATTCAGGTCTGGAACCGTTATTGCAATTTTGCGATCACTTTTTGCAACCTCTGGTGAAACACATCCTTTCTTACATCCAGGACACAATGGATGTGTTGCGTTTGTTGCAAGAGTTCGAGGACTGTGCCCAAATAGACTTCCTCGTCACCCTCGACGTGGAGGCCCTCTACACCAACATCCCCCAGAGGGCCGCACTAGGGGTGATTGAGGAAGTACTTAATGCAGGTCCCTGGGATTCCCCAACACCGCCAGTGTTCATTATGGAATGCGCGACACAGGCCCTAATTGAAAACTACTTTGAATTCAAGGGCAAATACTACCATCAGACACAGGGCACCTCGATGGGGAGCACATTTTCCCCTAGTGTGGCCTGTCTTTACATGGCTGATTTTGAGGGCAAGTACATCTTCCATCAGACCAACCCATACCAGACCAACATAAGATTATGGAAACGTTTCATAGACGATATCCTGATCTTCTGGGTTTGCAACAGAGAATCATACAATGAGTTCTTAGGCTGGATAAACACACTTAATCCATACCTGAAGTTCACTATCACGGCATCCTCTTCCCAAATCGCCTTCTTGGACTTAACCATCGTGATTGAAGGGGGCTAACTTAATACAACAATGTTCAGGAAAAGCACTGACTGGAACGGCCTTCTGCATTTCACAAGTCATCACCCTAAAGCTTTGAGAGTCAACCTACCCTTTGGGCAGTTCTTAAGGGATAGGAGAAACTGCAGCAATGTAGAGAGTTAAAAAACTCATTCCACAATCCTATTCAGAAACCTGACTGACAGAGGTTACCCTCTAAGAGAAGTGGCTAGTAAGCATGGGCGGAAAATCCGTTCCGCTCGCGGATTTTGTGGATTTTCAGTAAATTCGCAATTCGCGAATGCTCGCGAATTTACCAAAAATCCGCAAATTCGCACGCAGCGGATTTTATTTTCTTGGTGATACAATTTTGCGGCGTTCAATTACCGCCATTCAGTGTTTGCCGAGTTGTTTTTCTCTATATTTTGCGAGTGCTGCGCCATTTTGGATCTTGCTGCGGGATCCCGTGGGAGTTTGGCGGCCGCGATTACGTAATAGCGGCTTGCCACCTTGCACAGCACGTATCGCGAGAGTTCGCAATTGCGAACACGTAGATGCGGCGAGCAGCAACAATCTCGCACTCGCGAAATTACAAAATTTGAAATTCTGCACAAGAAATCCACCAGCAAACAGCATAAACCTTCTGAAAATGATGATTTTTATCAGACTAACTCCTCAGGTTGACATTTGCCTGCACTTTTTTTTGCAAGGATTCCATTTTTGGGGGGGGGAGGAAGGAAGTGCCCCACAGTCTCCAACTTCCTGTTCCTGTCCAGCAGGATCCTCCCAGTGCTTTCTTCATGTGCTGGTCACTTTCATTCGGATTCTTGACCTGGAAGGATTACTTTTTTTGGATGCTGCTGGATATTTGGATTTGAGGCCATTTTGACTTTCTTTGGATCACTTTTGGATTAGAAATTTCACAAGTAAGTTTGTTTGGGGCATTACAGCTGCTGCAACTACAATTTTGGAATTTTCAATTTTTGGGCTGTTGTTGGGGCCTTTTGCCCAGGGGTACTCAGTGGTGGATGGACTGAGTCTTTCTGTGGGGTCTCTTTAATGTAAACATCATGGAGGGCATGGATGGCATGGGATTGTGCTGATTTTTGTGTGTTTTTCGATTTTTTTGGCTGCTGTTGGGGCCTTTTGCCCAGGGGTAGTGAGGGGTGCATGGACTGAGTCTTTCTGTGGGGTCTCTTTAATGTAAACATCATGGAGGGCATGGACAACATGGGATTGTGCTGATTTTTCTGTGTTTTTTTTTTTTTGGGGCTGTTGTTGGGGCCTTTTGACCAGGGGTAGTGAGTGGTGCATGGGCCTAGTCTTTCTGTGGGGTGTCTTGAATTTAAACATCATGAAGGGCATGGATGGCATGGGATTGTGCTGATTTTTCTGTGTTTTTCGATTTTTTGGGGTGTTCATGGGGACAGGCCATGTGGGTGGGGCCCATTTTGAGTGCTGGTACAGGCAGGCCCTGGCCATGTGCTGGGAGGCAGGGGGCCATTTTGAATGCAGGCAGTGTTCTTAGGTCTGCAACCATTTTGCCTAGCTGTCAACCATTATGCCCAGGGGTAGTGAGTGGTGCATGGGCCTAGTCTTTCTGTGGGGTGTCTTGAATTTAAACATCATGAAGGGCATGGATGGCATGGGATTGTGCTGATTTTTATGTGTTTTTCGAGTTTTTGGGGTGTATAACTGAACTGATGTTCCTCTGTCTTCCATTGCTTTTAGGTGCGCGTGTTAACTTGATTCACAGTAGATATTGGCTTCTAATTATTTAACATTGACTATAAAACAGCCAACCACAGTTCAAGGAAATGTACGATGATGTTCGTTTTTTCATGTGTAAATTCGTAGCGCCATGTCACGGCGCATAGCGGGATACTGTCAATTAGTTTAAAGATTCTTCAAAAATTAGTTAAGTTATGTGAAATATATGGTTGGGTCATGTTAAATTCTAACAGCTATGTTTTTTTAAACTTATAGTGATCCCCTGACGAAGAGCTACAATAAAAGCTCGAAATGCATTGGGAATAAAGAAGTCACTGAAAGATGTGTTTAAAAGTATGGGCATACGACAGCAAGAGGTTGATACACAGCTGCCATGTAGAAGCATTTATACTTTTATACTTTTAACCGTTTACCATGTAACCAGCACGATTGAAAAATGCGTTGAAGACATCTATAATAAAAGGACTGAATTTTGATTACATTTGTGGAGTTTTGAAATACGCCTGTCGGGCATTTGCAGTGCACTCAAATTTGAGGCTTACCCGCTTCAATTCCTTGTTTAGTGTCTTGAATTTAAACATCATGGAGGGCATGGATGGCATGGGATTGTGCCGATTTTTCTGTGTTTTTCCATTTTTTGGGCTGTTGTTGTGGCCTTTTGACCAGGGGTAGTGAGTGCTGCATGGGCCTAGTCTTTCTGTGGGGTGTGTTGAATTTAAACATCATGGAGGGCATGGATGGCATGGGATTGTGCTGATTTTTCTGTGTTTTTCGATTTTTAGGGGTGTTCATGGGGACAGACCATGTGGGTGGGGGCCATTTTGAGTGCTGGTACAGGCAAGCCCTGGCCATGTGCTGGGAGGCAGGGGGGCATTTTGAATGCAGGCAGTGTTCTTAGGTCTGCAACCATTTTGCCTAGCTTTCAACCATTATGCCCAGGGGTAGTGAGTGGTGCATGGGCCTAGTCTTTCTGTGGGGTGTCTTGAATTTAAACACCATGGAGGGCATGGATGGCATGGGATTGTGCTGATTTTTATGTGTTTTTCGAGTTTTTGGGGTGTATAACTGAACTGATGTTCCTCTGTCTTCCATTGCTTTTAGGTGCACAAGACTCAAGAGAACCACCAGTGCCAGGAAGAAGTCCTGCAGCGGTGTGTGTGTGCAGCATAACGTCACGCGACGTCACGTCTGGCCACAGACAACTCTGCAACTCGTGCAACTGCGGCCTGCTGTTCTGACCTCTGAAGAAGATGGCCCAAAAAAAGTTTCCTGTAGCTCCTCTAGCAAGAAAGTTGCCAGTAAAGAGCCGAAGAAGCAAGTTACCAAGGAGACTGGTGTGCCGCCCGCCACATTTTTTGGGAGTAAAAAAAAAAGTACGCCTGCAGCAGCGGAATCTGCTGGGGACCAAGCTGGGAGCAGCACCCCCGCACCATTGGGCTCAGTGCCACCACCACCATGACCACGCCAACTTAAGTCCAAGCCCTTGAGTGCTGCAGAGGCACTTAGTCCAGTTGTTCAATCACCATCGACCAGTGATGTTGGCTCATCGCAAGAAAGTAGCAGCAATGTCCCTCAATCAACACAGGTTGTTGTAACTCATCTGACGAGTGTTGAACAACCACAGCCGCAACAACAACCACATGTGCAAGTACAAGCCCAAGTACTTGTGGAAGGAGAGGCAGCACAAGGAGATGTGCAAGCAGAGGTGCATGGAGGGTCACCAGTGCCCACAATTGTTGTTCCTCCAGAAGTAGGGGCACATCAGGAAATTGACAATCAAGCCGAGGTATCAGATGAGGAAGCCACTCCTCCTGATGATCATTCATTGTCTTCCTCATCCCTAGCAAGGAAAAGATCAAGGGTGGTGTCTACATCTTCTTCAAGCCCACCTCCTTCTGATGATACGGATCAAACTTGGGAACCACCACTGCGGTCTGAGAGTGAGGCACACAATGATCTGACAAAGGTAGTTAAGCGTAAAAGGAAGGTCGTCGAAAGTCTCATAGTTATGTAGTGTGATGAGGCTCAACAAGAAGTGGCGGATACTACTGCTGATGAAGACTCTCACGACGATGACCCAGTCATCATAAAGGTCACTGCAGCCCCAGCGGGCATGCAGCAAACAGACATTTTGACCCTAGCCCGAGAAGCTGCTGAGCGTGATGATGTTGTCGATGAGGAGGCAAAGGAAACACCACAATCATTGGAGTTAACTAGTACACCAACACGTACCGCTTCCATATTTCTTCCTCGCCAGAAGGGACCTCCATCCACCTCGACCTCAATTAGTGGTGGTGAAAGTGCACAACGTACTAAAGTTCGGCAATCCACATCCTCCACTTCATCTGGCATTAGCAGCATGACCACCTCCACCAGTATCGCCGCCTCCTCCGGCCCCCACAGACATTTCAAGTCCACAGTTTGGGACTTCTTTAGCGTTTGCCCAAAAAAGGAAAACTTTGCCATTGGTAGCATTTGTAAGCATGCAGTTAGTCGTGGTAAGTTTGGTACCAACTATGGTACCGGAGGCCAGAGAGGTCATCTTGAGAGACAGCACGCTGTCCAATGGTTTGCGCACCTAAAGGAGATCAAGGAAGCCCGAATTGCAAGTCAAGAAAATGTTGATGTTTCATCTGATGATGACGAGGAGGAAGAAGTGTCAAACACTTCACTTACACCCAGTACCCCTGTCAGGAGCACACCCCCTGTGAGCCACACTAAGAGTGTGGGAGAGAGTGAGACACCAATGCGAAAAAGTTCATCAGCGAGCGTAACTGGGTCGAAGAAGTCATCATCATCATCATCATCCCGTAAAAGCATGGTCCAGGGCAACATTAGAACCATGTTGTTTTCGGCAGCGCCATATGATCGCAAACACCCACTGACGCGTCTGTATAACACTAAGCTGGCTAAAATGCTGGCTCTGGACCTTCTCCCTTTTTCTTTTGTAGAAGGGGTTGGTTTTCTAGAATTAGTGGCAGCGCTCAGCCCTAAATGGAAGGTTCCTAGCTGGTTCTATTTTGCCAGAGTTGCGGTTCCAGCACTACATGAAGATGTGCTGGAGGTGATTAGGGCAGCTTTGCAAAAGAGTGCTGTTCACACTATACATCTGACAACAGACATGTGGACCAGTGGCGCAGGCACTGATTACATGTGCATCACTGCACACTGGGTCTCTTTTTCAGGGGTTAAAGCAAAGCTAAACACAGGTGTTGACCCGGAACAAGTTTTTAAGCTGCTCCGAAACATGCAACACTAGCCATGTTTGGCTTGGAGAAAACATTTTGAATGAGTTTAACACAAAGGTCTTTCACTGGCTGTCCCCAAAAAACACCAGATTGGTTATGTTTCCACGGATAATGGCGCCAATGTAGTTAAGGCCATGGAGCTGGGTCACTATTTCAGAGTGCTGTGTTTGGCGCACTGTATAAACCTGGTTGTTAAAAAATTCTTGAGTGATGAAGACAGTCCAGCGTGCGAGTTAGTGGCCACCTGCCAAAGAATGTGCAACCATTTCAGCCATTCTTTTAAGGCCCGGAAGCATCTGAGGAGCCTGCTACATGAACGTCGAATGCCAGTGAAAGCACTCATCCAGGAGGTTGGAAATCAACCTTCTACATGCTTGAGCGTCTGTATGAGCAGTATACAGTACTCGATCACTATTTCTTAACACTGGGTACAGCTCAGAAGGACCTGAGGCTAGATGCGGCGAAATGGAACCTAGTTAAAAGCCTGACAGACATGCTTCGTCCTTTTGAGGTCTTCACGCGTGCAGTCAGCAAAGAGGACTGTAATTTGGGAAAAGCTATCCCATTGTCGCGCATGCTAGTGCACCAACTGAAGGCGGTGTCTTCTATGTTTCAAAAAGACGGAGAAATTATTAGAGCGCCTACTTGGTGATGAACGTCTTAAAATGATCCACTCAGAACAGCATTACATTTGTGCTACTATTCTGGATCCATGCTACAAAAATGCGCTGGCAGGCCGAGCATTCTTTCCTTTTGATGATGAAGATGTTACAAAGTACAAACGTTGGCTAGCCTTGTCAGCCAAGAGGTTTGAAAGAGAACGGCAGCAAATTGAAGGAAAAGGCAGTACATCAGCATCAGCAGGCCATCCCCAGTCAAAAGAATCCACTTCTGCACCTGTGGCTGTGGCACAAGTGACCTCTCAGACGTTAAAGACACCGGCAACCGGATCATCTGCACCAGACACAACAGTAACATTGGATGCAGAAGAGGATTGGCTAACTCGGCTTGGGTTTGGTTCTCAAAAGGTCACAGCAAAAAGTAAGCAAAGTGGAGGAACCTTGGAGGACCTTGAGTCGATGGTGCAGGACTATCTGAATGACTCAACAGAGGTCTATGTTAATGCTGACCCATTGGCATATTGGCATGGGAAAAAAGAATTGTGGGCACAGATCTCCAACCTGGCTATAAACTACTTGTCTTGCCCACTCGCAAGCGTGTCTTCTGAACGTGATTTCAGTGCTGCTGGTGGCATTGTAACTTCCAAACGGACCCGCCTCTCACCCAAAAATGTGGAGAGGTTAACAATGATCAAGATGAATCAGCACCTCATACCACCAGATTACAACATACGAGAAAAAACCCCGGATGAAGACGAGGAGGACAGCAACTTAGATGAGGGAATTTGTTCTCTGTTAGGTGACACTGACCTACTCCTGCCTGAATTCGCAGAGTATGAGGACGAATTCTTATTCTTATTCCCTGACACCGAGCCCTGAAAATGAGCCAATGAATTCATAACTTTCTTTTTCGTCCTTTTTCTCCTTTTTCACTTTTATTCCTGTGTGTCTGTCTTTCTTTGTTTTGCGCAGTTAATATAATTAAAACTTTAATCACCTAATCACAAAAACAAGCCCATCAGCAGAACTGTCTTCACTTGTTTGCTTATTGATTTGAAGGTGCCGCAGTCTGCATTCCTCAGGTTCACAAGTTCACAAGAACGTGCTCCTCTATCCTCCTCCTCCAGACTCCTATTTCCCTCAAAGCAGAGGGCTGGATTACGCCCAATGAAGAAAGACTCTGCACTTGTGGGGGTGTTCTACTTCTTTGCGGGTGAGTTGGCGGGTCTTGGGGCCATTGCTGGGAAGCTCTAATACCGGATAAAAGTTGTTTGGACCAAATCGGAAGCAAATTATTTTTTGAGTTTTTGCTGACTTGCTTGCCTTTGAGGTGCTCTTTGGGGCGGTTCTGGGTGTTTGTGGGTGGGTTTTGGGGTCTGGTAGCACTGCTGGGACAGTCTAATTTTGATTGCATTTGCTTTTCAGGAAATCTGTGGGGGAAAACGGGAGTTATGACCTAGCTGCACAGCGCGTTTGGACCGAAGGCCGATAAATATTGTAAGTATGAGATTTTCCTTTTTGGCTGTTTGGGGGTGTTGTGCTTTTATGCGGGTGGGTTGGTGGGTCTAGGGGCATTGCTGGGAAGGTCTAATACCGGGTAGAAGTGGTTTGGACAAAATCCATGAGGGAAAAGTTTTTGCTGTTTCTGACATTTCGCTCAATGTAGCGTTTTCGGGGGCCTGTTTGGGGGGCTTCCTGGTGTTTGTGGGTGGGTTTCGGGGTCTGGAAGCACTGCTGGCTATGGATAATTTTGATTGCAAGAGGTTTGAAGCAAATCCATGGTGGCAGAGAAGAGTTAGGGCCTAGCTGCAGAGCGCGCGCGGAGTGATTTTGGAAATTGCCATGAAAATGACTAGGTCCCCATTTTTTTTACTTTTGCTTTTTGGCTGTTTGGGGGTCTTCTATTAGTTTTTGCCTGGGTTGACGCCTCTGGGGCCATTGCTGGGAAGCTCTAATACCGGATAAAAGTGGTTTGGATGAAATCGGAGGCAAATATTTTTTTGCGTTTTTGCTGACTTGCTTGCCTTTGAGGTGCTCTTTGGGGGGTTCCGGGTGTTTGTGGGTGGGTTCTGGGGTCTGGGAGCACTGCTGGGACAGTCTAATTTTGATTGCATTTGCTTTTCAGGAAATCTGTGGTGGAAAACGGGAGTTATGACCTAGCTGCACAGCGCGTTTGGACCGAAAGCCGATGAATAAAGTAAGTATGAGATTTTCCTTTTTGGCTGTTTGGGGGTGTTGTGCTTTTTTGCGGGTGGGTTGGCGGGTCTTGGGGCATTGCTGGGAAGGTCTAATACCGGATAGAAGTGGTTTGGACAAAATCCATGAGGGAAAAGTTTTTACTGTTTCTGACATTTCGCTCAATGTAGCGTTTTCGGGGGCCTGTTTGGGGGGCTTCCTGGTGTTTGTGGGTGGGTTTCGGGGTCTGGGAGCACTGCTGGCTATGGATACTTTTGATTGCAAGAGGTTTGAAGCAAATCCACGGTGGCAGAGGGGAGTTAGGGCCTAGCTGCAGAGCGCGCTCGGAGTGATTTTGGAAATTGCCATGAAAATGACTAAGTCCCCATTTTTGTACTTTAGCTTTTTGGCTGTTTGGAGGTCTTCTACTAGTTTTTGCCTGGGTTGACGGCTCTGGGGCCATTGCTGGGAAGCTCTAATACCGGATAAAATTGGTTTGGACCAAATCGGAGGTGAATTTTTTTTTGCGTTTTTGCTGACTTGCTTGCTTTTGAGGTACTCTTTGGGGGGGTTCTGGGTGTTTGTGGGTGAGTTTTGGGGTCTGGGAGCACTGCTGGGACAGTCTAATTTTGATTGCATTTGCTTTTCAGGAAATCCGTGGTGGAAAACGGGAGTTATGACCTAGCTGCACAGCGCGTTTGGACCGAAGGCCGATAAATATTGAGATTTTCCTTTTTGGCTGTTTGGGGGTGTTGTGCTTTTTTGCGGGCGGGTTGGCGGGTCTTGGGGCATTTCTGGGAAAGTCTAATACCGGATAGAAGTGGTTTGGACAAAATCCATAAGGAAAAGCCTTTTGGCACTTTTTGTAACTTAGGGTTCGTTAGGGTTAGCCCTAGCATCAGGATTGCATGTGTTTCGGGGTGTTCTAGATTTTTGCAACTGAGTTCTGGGCACTCGTGGGAATGTGTAATTTTTGTTGCAAGTGATTTGAAGAAAATCCATGGTGGGAAAGGGGGGATTTGGCATAGTTAAAGAAAGCGTTTGCCACTATTCTTAACTTAGGGCTCGTTAGGGTTAGAGTATTTGTATTGCATGTGTTTGGGTGGGGGGCTGTTTGCGGGGGGGTTTGCGAGTCTTGGAGCGATGCTGGGTATGGATACTTTTGCTTGCTTGCAAGTGGTTTGAATACAATCCACGGTGGGTAAAGGGGTATTTGGGCCTACTTTTATTTTCAAAGTACGTTTTGTCACCAGTTTTCTACTAGGCCTCGTTTTTTGATATTCGATTGGGGGTCTTCTACATTTTTGCGACTGGATTTAGTAAGGGTCTGGTTGGGAGCACTGCTGGGAAGATCTAATTTTGTTCTAAAACGCAGTTTACAGTACACCTAGCTTGAGGGGAAAGATCCACTAAATTAATTTGCCCATACTTATTTATCCTTCAAAAGGAGACTCAGACAGAGTACGCACTTTCAGAAATATTGTACTGTCTATTAGGAAACTCAAAGTGTGACTATTTGCACTACACAGCGTACATACCTTATATTTATTTATCAGTGGTGTTCTAATATCACTTCCTGTTTTTCCATCTATAATTACAGGCCGGGTTTCAGTCTGTGCAATGGGAAAAAAAGGATGAAGTCAGGCTTCACATTAGCGAGCCGCAATTCAGCATCCGCCAGGCAGGCAGTGGACAGGTTGTCTTCTGGTCACCAACATTGATGGACAAAGCGTCAGCTGGAATGGAGGAGTGCCGCTAATAAGAGGAATGGTTTGATGTGTGCAATTTACTTACCAAATTCAACAGGACAACTACAACAACATACAGATACAGTATCCATTGTTTTCTTCTATGAGTGTGACTGCATTTCTTGAATCTCTCTCTGCTTCTAAATTGATCCCTACAGCCATTCTATAGGTTTTACTTCGGCTATTTTTTAAACCTTATTTAATGTAAGAAGTGTTTCTCTGAGTGCAGAGATAGGCAAGTGAAAACGCTGCAGCCCTATACTGTCGCATTCTGTCATTCACGGTTGTCGAAAGTACTACTTACTTTTCAGTAACAATGCATGCAGTAGTGCATGCACTTCCTTTATGTCACTTAAAAGATTTATGGTTAGCTTTGTACCCAAAGATTTCTTTATCTTCAATTATTGTTTGTCCATGCTGTGCTTTTTTTTTCTTCTCTCAACAAAACCTACCCAAAAAGAAACCCCCATTCCCTTCCATTTTCCAAACCCTAACCCTCTTCCCCCGGGCTGTGTGGTTTTGATTGATGTGTGACTAAATGACATCAATATTTCCACACACTTGCTGGGGAGGATAAGGTCATAGCAATAGGCTGGTGAAGGAATCCGAGGATATATTCTAGACTTACTCAGCTTCAGTACTATTTCTTGTAGTAGTAGCCAATGTCAAAGAAATTCAACGCAAGTACTAGTTATACTTTCAATACTTTACCATTTGTTAGGCTACATTGTGGCACTGTTCTAGTGTACTGTCACCTGCTATATTCTCTATCGTACCGTTGTAATGCTCCAGTAAGGACAAACCAGGTTTCATTTTCTTTTTTTCCATAGGCATGCAACTGCCACTGTGTCACACCACTAGTACTTCCGCAATGAGGACATTTCATCCGCCCAGGATTGCCAACCTTAATCGCCATTTCCCGTGGAGCCAGCCCTGGGCCTAGCCCTACTTTCAAACACAAATTACAGGTAAGATAAGCGTTTGGTGGGAGATAGTATAATGGAGTATTAGGAGAGACGAGAGATTGACGCTAGTACTACTAAAGTCTTAGGACTCTTGAATTCACTTACTCTGTGAGAGGCACTTAGTGTTGAAAACATTTAGCCATTTACACTTAAAGGAAGAAAATGACACAGACTTAAGTTTCAGGAAAACAAACTTACTGTTAAACCCCCACCCACCAGACTCAAAAGCAGTAAAAAACAGGTATGCTCAGATAAAGTTTCAAAAAATTATATATGTGTAGCCCTAACAAAATATTCTCCCGCAAGACCCTCCCTAACCCCAACGATTGTCCTTCAAAAGTCCCAAAAACAACCCAACTCCCAATTCCCACCCCCCAAAAGTCCCTAAAAAAGGGGCAAGGGACACTACGTCAGGATGCTGTTCACTTTAGCGGCCAGGGCATCATACTCCTTGCGGAGGGTGGCATGGTCGGAGCGGAGACCCTCCACCAAGGTCTTATATGTTAGGACCTCCTGCTCCAGGTAGGACACTATGAGGCATAAGCGGTGCTGGCGTGCCTTGCAACTCCTGTGGGGGGCAGCTGCTGTCTTTGCTGCTCGGTGGTGGCGGTTGGCTTTGGTAGCCCGGCTCCATACCGCTGGAGCACTGCGCTGGCTGGCAGCCCGTGGGGGAACGGAGGAGGATGCAGCTGTCCCAGTGGATGTTGTACCAGTAGACTGCGTGTCCTCCTCCTCCAGGGTTAACCAATGCTCCTTAAGATTAACACAAAATGATTGAGCAGAACGTTGTTTCACGGTACAACTAGCAACTTGAAAGCACAGTACATAGCTATTGAGGCCAGTATCTATCCAACCTCCCACTTCTTCATCCTTGCTCTAACATTAGTGGGAGTTTAAGAAACAAATTCTACAAGCACTAAGGACTTCCATTACAGTCGACTATGACAGTACACCAGTCTTATTCTTCTTCTTCTCTCTTGTTTAGGAAAATTGGTACGTTATCTTATGCAAGCCGGCATAAAGCCAGCGCAGTGAACTTGCACCCGAGAAAAACAGACGCACACCATGATGAGTGAGACAGACTTGCGTTACAGTACCGGTCCAGTACATGCAGGTGGTGAAGCTCTTACTTTTCTATTACGGGTGGCACTGAGAATACTCTGTTAAAAGGGCTACTGCTTAATTAATTTAAATTTCACCCTACAGTGCAAATGAGTACTAAAAAAGGAAAATGAAGAAGCTAAATAATCTGATTATCTATCACTTCACATGGGATGTATTTGATTACATATGGGATGACCTTAGGTGCTTTGCTTTTTATTGAGTGAACAGTGATACACCCACACATGAATGACGTACTACTACTAAACTAAACTTATTAAGAGAAGTAGGGAGTGTCCACCGTAATAACCGGATATATGCTGTGCTTGCAGTTGCAATACAAACTACTGCTATTATTGATGGTAGTATTTGGACAAAATTATCACTTCTTTTCCTTGCCTTTCCTACACTGGAACGGACGTGCGGGTGCGGTTTACATGCTCTTCAAAGTAACACTTAGTTCATCCAGTGACCGTCTACTCTCTCTAGATACACATATGCTACCTAAGAGTCAGATAGTACCATGATCCAGGCATCCATCCATTCAAAGTATATGCACACATACAGTTTCTGTTTCACCCACCCAGGCTGTTCTCCTTCCACCCATCCTTGCTTCATCATTCACCCAGCCATGCACCATACCATATTCTTTCCTTCCCAGCCACCTCGGGCACCAAGCAAACACATATCATTCTTCTTTGCCAGTCATCATTACATTTCTCGTCCTTCCACACTTACTTACACCATTCTTTCGCTTTTTGTTCATCCCATCCATCAAGTTCATCTCAGATCTGATTGGGATTCTTCTCGTCAAAAACTTCACAGCTAAGTCGAAGTACATTTAGAGGAGGCTACTACCTGGTTGATTTATAATACACCAGTGCAGAAAGCACACTCTGCAGTCTTCAATCTCAATAAGTAAGGAATATATAGCTTACCTCTGCCCGCCACCACCGTGTGAACCCTCACAGGCCCATTGGTGTCGTCCGGCACTTGCATCGCCGCCTCCTCCCCAGAAGTGTTCTCCTCATCCAGCACCACCACCTCCGCGCTGGCCCCGCCACCAGATGTTCCACCTACAAAGTACATTTAAGAATGTAAGAATACACCACTCACTACTATATAATATTTGGTCTAGGAATAAAGAAATGTGAAAAAAACAGAAAACAATGTAATAATTTGTGACTGTCTACTCAAAAGTAAAAATGTCCCTTTTTCCAGGGAAGGCTGTTGTCTTGCTGCACTTTTTGGCACAACTGATGAATGCTTGCTTTTTATTTTTAACACGCACCACTTTATTTCCTAACAGACAGAAGCTTGACTTCTAAGAACATGAGCAAGATCAAGTTCAAACCAGGTGAGAGCTCGGCTCGACCACAAGAAATGTGTTCAATTAATCGTCATCACTAAGCACTTTTCCATTTCAGTTAAACGTTTAGCTTTATGACAAACTTGATTTTAATAAATGTGTTTACTTTTAATAAAGCTTTTAAACTTAAATAGACGCTGTGGTTTTTGGTCCTCCAGACTAGAGTGGCTGAGCTAAAGGTTTTGCAATTTTTGCAAGCATGAGTCCGTGCCTCTGACACTTCTTGACTCTGACTCCGTACTCTTGTCCTGCGTTGGATAATCATCATTGGGGATCAATCATCGGTGACTTTGGGAGCTAAATGACTCTGCCACACTATCTAGTCAGTAAGGAGATTGGGGGTTCAACTACAAAGTCTGTTATCACTGAGGTATGTGGAAAGTCTAACAGCGCCTATTATAATTGATAAGCTAAGCAATGCATTATTTAGTCTCCATAGTTCTGTTTGTGCAGATTTGTCCCTGCAACAGTAGTAGAATGGATTGTCCTCCTATCCAGACCAAAAGTAAAGCAGTATCCTATTCTTTCTTGGTGGTCATTCACCTTTTTATTAAACATTTAGAAGACTTGAAAAGACATTATGGACAATCCCAGAGGACTGCACTCAGTGCATAGAGCTATTGCTGACTAGAATGGGAGTCCAATGGAATTGCCAAATGTGCAATCTTAGTTAGCTACACAGACAGACTAATAAGAATAATCTAGTAATACCACAGGGAGTCATAGTCGAGGCAGGATAAGAATTTAGATACAGTCTACAAGAAGATCAAAGACGATTTAGAAAAAATCGAATGAGGAACGCTAGGAAAAAATAGGTACTCTATATTAAAACTTAAAACTTACTGGGGCCAGCAAAGGAGCCCTCGCCTGCCCGATCCTGGCCTGCATCCTGTTGAACAGCAGCCTCCTCCTCTTGTGTCCTCTTGCCCCTGGGGGGAGCTGATGTACAACATGAAAGAAAGAAATACCAGAAAACATGGATGATATTTGTCAACCAAATCAAACATTTCAAAAGAACAATAACAAAATATTTTGGCAAAATAGCAAATAGACAACTATTCCACGGGATATATTGACCGATCTCATGTGGTCTACTACGTTATTAGTATTGCTTGATTTGCACGCGAATTGACAGACAAAGTCCATCGTGATTGCAGATCAGCGACAACACTAAAAAGTTTCCTACTACATTAACCAGTCATTAAAATACTCAAACTATCAATCCACCACTACTATTGTGTACAAAGGAAAGACTGGACTTGAGTCTGTAGGGGCTGATTTAGAAGCCCCTTGCAGCTCTTTTGCTCCATTGTTGCGTGACTTTTGTGACGCAGCGGCAGAACAAAAGAGGCGCCATGGTGCGGCATATATTAACAACGTGACGCATATGGGAGATGCATCACGTTGTAAAGCCCTGCGCCATCAGGGGGCGTTCCGGCGCAAGGGAGGGCGTTCCTGCGCAGGAACGCATCCTAAAAGTGGCTGAGGGAAATCTACAAGATTTCAATCAGTCACTTTGAGGACAATGATGCGTGACTCAAACCCTGCACCTGCTTGAAGCAGACGTGCGGCTTGACGCAGCATTGGGGAGATAGGGCACCCCAGAGCATTGCTGGAGCTGCGCCATCATTGCGACGCAACTCCAGCAATGGGCCGCCTTTACAGCACAGATGCGTAACGCTTTGGCGACGTTTTGGGCCCATGGTGCGCCGCATTGTAAATACGGCTCACCATGGGTGGTGGTGGCGTGGCGCACAATTACTGGTGCATCCCTGCTACTTTGCAGGGATGCGCCGGTAATTAAAAATCTGACCCTTAGTGTCTAGCATTACTCAGTTCTTTAAACTACACTCATACATAATTTCACAGGCCAATAAAATGAACACAAAATCGAAAACAAATAAGCATAGTAGCAACGCTACTGAGAAGGAGAGCAGTGCACCTGAAATGCACAAAACATTTTGAAATATAATTTACCTACAATGTAATCAGCAGCATTAATGCTCTTGGTAAAAAACAAAAATTTGCTATATAATAACACACAGAGCAGGAGAAAACAGAGTAGTAAAGAAATAGCTACTACTACTCACCAAGCCCGGGGATCTCAAGGCCGAGAAGGTCGAGCAGATTGCGTTCCCGGTCCAGGAGATCCGTCCAATGGTGGGTGGCCTGGTTGTAGGTGCACCGGACCCGAGAGTGTTGGTACATGGCCGGCACACCTTCTCCCACTGCTTCCGGCGTTCCTTGATCCCGTACCCGCGAGCGATCTTGCCGCCTGCCATGATGGTCCTGGAGAGGCGGCGCTGAACATAAAAAATTAGTGCGGCCACCTCCTCCGGGCTGAAGATCTCCCGGGGTGCGACCTGCTCCCTCCCTCAAACGCCCGCACGGGAACCGGGCACGGGGTGCGGGACCCTTCCCCTTCTCGGGATGCTTTCCGGCTCCCTTTACCATGGTCTGGGCAGAAAGGAAGCTAAATAATAAAGAAAATAGAATAGGGAAGAAGAAAAGAAAAGAGTTTAAAAAAGTAGTTTAAAATTAACCAAAAGTAGCAGAAAACACAAAAATATTGAGCTAGAAAAATAGAGGGATAGATAATAAGTAAAACAGATAATAAAAAACTTCAAACAAGCAAAGGATGGCAGAGATTCAGAGAGGATAGAAAAAGCATGCCCAGAACCATAGCAATGAATGAGAAACAAGATGGCCGCGCCCGTTCACAACCGCGTGGGTAAGTTCGCGCAAGATTTTCCTCGCGAACACACGCGAAATTGTACTAGCGAGCCGCACACTTTGCGAGATTACACATCGCGCCCGGAAACGGAAATACCTCATGCAAACAAGATGGCCGCTCCCGTGAATGACCGTGAGGGTAACTTCGCGCCGTTGCACTACAAGCGGCTCGCTAAAACGCACAAAACCTTGCGAACTAACACGCCGCAAAAAAACAATTCGCATATTCGCATGAATTCGCGGCTTCCGAATTCGATCTCGCGCACGTTCGCTCCCCGCGAATCCCGCAAAATTGCAGAAAAACAAGGTTTGCAAAACTGACAGCACTCAGCAGGTGCAAAAGTTCAAACTCATCATTAGTAACCATTCCCTGTAGTGCTTCCTGACTGGGGCCCCTCCAGAGTTCAGTTGCTAGTTGCAACAATTGTATGACCCTGCTCTGACCCTCACAGCAGGCTCATAGAATAGCTACAAGTAGGCCACAAAGGTCCTGGAAAAAAAATTGCACTGCAACAGAAAGCAAATTACAGATAAGGAAGCAGGTGCCAGACAGGAATTTTAAAACAGTGACACATTAATAAATCAACCCCAAATTAATTCATGTCAGTTGAAGCAGGGCAGGTGTGCTTGCTTTCCCCCCCCATAATCTACAGTGATGATGAACCAGAGGGTGGCATTGATGTACCAGAGGGTGGCATGGGTGAAACAGAGGGTGGCGAAACAGAGGGTGCTGGGAACCTGTGATGATGAACCAGACGTAGAAACAACATAGTCGCGACCGTTGCGAGCCGACAAGTAAGTTCGCAATTGCGAACTGGTACAAAACCCTCGTGAACTGGCAGAAACCCTTGCGAACACAAAAAAAATCTGCAAATTCGCGAGAATTCGCGGATTTTGCAGATTGCGAGTTCACAAATAAGCAAATTCGCGAACGCCAGATTCGCAAAATTTGCCCATGCTTAGTGGCTAGAGCCAGGAAAAGAGCACAGCTTAATCACAGGGAGAGTCTCTTAGAATGTAGGATTAAGAATCCCATGGACAATTAACTGATGACATGTGTGACTACGTTCACACCAGCCTCAAATAAACTGAAAAAAAATCTTAAACGCCATTTGCAGATTCTAAACACAGGAGTCCTTGATCTTGAACCGCCCCAGTTCACATTCAAACGATCCAAGAACATTAAGGACATGCTGGTCCAGACTAGGCCAAAGAAAAAACCATCTGGGGGGCAGACCACCCTATGGCAATTACTCGCAGTTAAGGGACATTACCCCTGTGGTATGTGGAGTGCTTGCTCCTTCACAACCACGCACAGAACAATCAGGTTGACTGACTCCTTCACCCAGGAAATGAGGACTTACACAAATTGCAACAGCACAAATTGCAATCACCTCCTGATTTGCCCTTGTGAATTAAACTATGTGGGGATGACAACTCGCCCTATTAAGACACGCATTTCTTGGCACCGGAGCAACTTCCACTGCAAGAAGAGTAACACAAAAATGTGCAAACACTACATAGAACACACCACACAGCCGTTCTTTAAGGTGGTTAGTCCTGAAAGCGATTCACAGAACATCTAAACAGAGCCTGTTCTACAAAGAACAAAGGTGGATACTTCGCTTATCCTCCGACAGTGCAGGTCTGAATGAAGAAATACCATGGAGTGCACTCTAGAAGGACTCCACCTAGGTAAACGCACCCCGTATTTGTCCTACTGAATAGTAGCAACACAGTATGCAAATTCATGGCTGTTGTTGTCCTAGTAAAAACCCACACTTTAACAGGATGACACAACATAACGATACTTCTGTTTATACCATAGCTAACCAGGTTCTACCCCTGCCTTATTGAGAATCACAAACTAAGTACTTCATTCATCTTAGAACTTCATACACCATGCAATATAACAGGTTTGCATGGTTTACTTTCCGCTTTGATTCTAAAGCCATTACTGGGGAGGTACCCGAATGAAAAGTCAACATTTTATTAGGATGACACAACATTAACATAGTTCCATCCATGCCACAGTCAACCAGGTCCTATCCCTGACTTGTTGAAAATTAAAAATACAGTACTTCAACCACCATTGTATGTATACACCTCGAAACATGAAATAACAGATATACATGATGTATCCTTCGCTTTGATCCCCAAGCAATGAGGTTGAGGGACACTATTGAAGAATCTTCTTTGGTCGACCCTCCTAAATCATTTCATTTTAAAATTAAAATTGACTCAGCCTTGCTAAGTTCTCGCCGTATGTATGTTCTCATGAGACATAAGAGAATTTGGAGGACTGATAAACACTCTCTGATCCCTCTACTCTGTCATGGCCACCGGCTTTACCACATCAATCATGTTCTTTTTGGTTAAAACTGCTTCTTATTATTGTCAAAACAAATCAGCCAACGCGTTTCTCTCCCTCACTGGGAGCTTCCTCAGGGCACAGTCATATGAGTATTCAATCACTATAGACAGATGTATGGTTGTATGGATGGCGAAGAAAGTCTGAGCAGAAATTAACGCCAAAGCGGATAATGGAGACCAAAAAAATGTGTTTATTCCGATGGTTCTGCAAAATTGCTAATTATCATGTTTCGTTGATTAGTAATCTAAACGCATATATTCTCCAGGTAAGAGATCTTGTGGTGCTTAAATTTCAGACCTCCGATTCTCAACCATAAGGGCACAGATATAAATTCTCTTCCGAATGGGTGAACAGGTCCCCAAGGTAAATTTTCTTTGGGTGGTGTTATAACGCAGTGTCCCTCGATTGTTCCAGTAAATGTTCCAAACCGTGTGTAGGTGTATACGTTGCACAACTGTCGAGAGTTCCTCTATACATCAAGGAGGGCCACTTCGCTTAGGCGCATTCTCATGCCATGTCTAGCTGTCCAGAACAAATTTCCATGTAGCGCAAAGTAGCGTGGCGTGGAGGACCCGTGCACCACCCGGACCCGGCGGCGTGGGTAGGTCGAGCTGCTGGGGACACGGGAGACTAGAAGTAAGTAGCGAGCTAGAACAATGCTAAATACTGACTGGGGCGCCGTAACCGGGGTTATCGCCAAGTGTTAGATTGTGCACACATGGGCGTTCTATATGTTTATTTAAATGCGTTCTATACTTATTTGTTAACGCACTGCCGGATTAGATTGTGGGCGCCTTGCTTAGTCAACCGGGCCTTGTCTAAAATGCTAGCACGTAACCGGGACACTTTTCCAATTGGTATGTCGCATACACATTGGCTTGTTAGATATTCATTGAACGGGGGAGAGCGTGGTCTATAATTAATTTAGCATGCTGCAAGACCGTATTGTAGCCGCTTCATAAATCAACCGAGGCATTGCCACGAGAATCAGCACACCATACTCTGAGTGTCGACTACCTTAGACACGCCCCTGCAAGCCTTAATATCTCACTCCATGCTCCTCTGCAACACCCAGTAAGAGGACGTTCATCACGTAATCAACAACCCATTTATATCGCTATACCTTAATTGATCACGGGCATTGTTTAAAACCACAGGTCCCACTACTGAAACATACCAATTAGTGCTTGAACTAACAAACATACAACTGTTTAGTTTAACTCCTTCAGGGTGAAATAGGACATCATCCATGTTTTTAATTGATTACTAAGCCGGCGCCTTGACTATGACAATCACCACAAGATTAACACCCCTTTTATTAAAAATGTCCTCCTACACCCAGCCATATTTTGGATGTCTGAACCCGATGTACAGTCCGCCGGGTACTGTTGTTGCGTGTATACTTGACACATTAGGTGAGTCCGGTGTCCAAACCACCTACTGTATTGCTGTTGTTATTATCGTGTTTTTCCATAGGGGCATGCTCACCACTTTGCTCACTGGGGAATAGTATTCAAACTGATTTTTTTTGGTTTTAAACCCATATGCTAGCTGCACCTTGTCTAGCATGACGCATGGAATGTACTAGGTCACCAATTCTTTCATTTGTAACCATGTACCTGTTGTGATATGCTCTTTTGTCTCCCATTTTAGGCAGATGCAGTGCAACACAGGTACATTACCACATGGAGCACATTTTCCTTGTTGTGAGATTTTTAGAATAGTACACTAGATACTCAGGTAGATCCCATAAACACAGACAATTTTCCATTTAAGATACTTTCTTTACTGAGGTCCTGAAAAATCGTGAGTCATTGTACACACACGCAAGAAACAGGTTGACCGTTTAGAGCACACACTAACCGAGACTCATATAGGAAACATTGAATTCCACCGAGTACCGGCTAGCCTTTCATTTTAATTAAAGCAGGGGACCCCCAGAATAAACTTGATCCTTTTACTCCTAGCTTTATTTTAACTCACATATACATCTACGCTCTTCTGGCCCCACACCCACACTTCACCTGACGGCAGTTGGATAAAAGATCTCTGCTAAAGTGCCCCTCTTTGATGTGTCGCCTGTTGGGTATTACACCGCCGACCCAACGAGGAGCAGCCCAAATGATGAAGCATGACACCTGAAAGGGTGTGTGAGGGCCTTACATCCAACAAAATGGATGCCCAACTGTAGGACTCATTGAGACTATACAGTATCCAAACATTAGATGACACGTACATTTACACATTTGAGATACAGCCCAGCCTTCTTTGTAATACTTACAATCTGGGCAATGTCATTCATTTTAGGTTGTGAGAAATTGATTAGTGGGGTGTATAGTTAGATCAGCTGTTTTATAGGAAAGAATTGTTTTGGGTTGCTAAAAAATTGGCTCCATTTGATGACTCTACAAAACATTCCAAAAAGTTGCTTCTTTTTTACTAGTTTGTGCATGAAAAGTTTTGTGTCCGGAAGCTAGAACATGGTCCACAGATTGTGCAATTTGTGATTTTGTATAACCCTTTCAGGATTTTTTGAGAAATTAGGGTTGGAAAATAATTACATATCTGGATGATTGGGTCTGCGAGAGTCTCGATCGATCCGCACAGGAGCGGCTATTTAAAATAGAGCATTATGATACGCCAAGGCAGGTTTATTTCCCTTCATCCATCTTGTTCTCGTGGGAGTCAAACTACTGTGAGAGCGAGCGCTCTGATTGGCTGCCAGCAACATGAAAAAAATGTTGAGGGCAGCCATTACAGGACTCGGGGATTAAACCCCCTGTTCTACACAGTTTTAAAAACAATATTAGGGGCAAGATAGGGATACCCTGATCACCAATACACCATGGGGAAGACACAGAGGGAACCCTTGTAGAAAAGTAGGTTGTCGTTGCAGTAGTCCCTCCACTTTTTGCCTGGTATTTGATGCAACTTTGACTGAAGCACACTGGGTTCCTACTTACTAGGTCAACAGTGCCAGTATTCTTTACTCAAAAAAAGACATCTGGTCACTTGATTCCCAATTCAATCATGAAACGAAGCTTCTAGAAAGCCTCGCCCCATTTTCATTGAGTTAACCCCGGGCTGGCATGTACCAGTTCACGTCAAGGCCAACACAGAAGCTGACCAAGCCTCTGTATTTTGGCTTAGAGGCGGAGTTTGTACATTTTTTCAAAAACATCCAGTTCGCTCTGGTCTCTGAGGTCTGAAAAACAAATGAAGATCAAAACATGCCCTCCCCACCTTGTGAAGCTCAGAAAATGGCAACAGTTAAGAAAAGGGAGTCAGTTCTGCAAGTGCTGTCATGCACTTAAAGAAGCTAAAGCAGAACTAAATTAGTATGCATGGTAACAAAAGATCATGTCAAAACCAATAGCAAGCACTGCCATAAAGCAAGATAGAGTAAAGAACAAAATTGACAGAAGACTGTGTCAAAGTCGATAGTAAGGTCTCAAAAGAAAGGGACTCTGCCCTATTTCATAACTATTCTCACCAGGCATGCATATGCAATATCATTGAATGAAATAACACGCTACAATTCATCCAAGATGGTGATAGTCGACGGTCATCATGGGGTACTCAACCACACGAGTGGCCCATTTAGTATGGCGGGGCACTGTAAAAATGAGTGTCCCATCTAAATGATGGCTTCGCTGAAACCAGGCATAATAAATGTCATAATAATAAACCTATTTGAGTCCACTGATTTATTTATTAATACATGCACCCAAGGGGCACCTTGGAGTCAGCCTGCCCCAGCATTAGAGTTTATTATACCGCCCATCTTAGTATTATCTATTTTAATCGATAAAGCAATTATAAAAAGACAACCTTTATACTTATGCTTTGTTGATTTTAAATCAGCTTTTGATTTTGTAGATAGATAACACATATGCGGAAAGCTACATGCACAAGGGATACCTCCCCTATTAATACACATGATCCGTCTTCTGCATATAAAAACTTGCAAGTGTACGTATCGGTAATGACCACTCATTATCAAAGGAAATACCAACGTTAGGTGGAGTGAAGCAAGGGTGTGTACTGGCTCCTTTGTTATTAAATTTGTTTTTAGCTGTCTTGACTCAGGCCTTGAACAATGTAAATGCTCACCCATCAATAGCTCGCCGATACGTATATATCGAACTTGCTCTATGCTGACGACGTTATCCTCCTAAGTAATACTAAGGTGGGCCTACAACGGCTAATATCACGAACACAGGAATATGCGGTGGAAAACAAAATGTCAATAAATGAATCTAAATCCAAAGTTATGGTTTTCACCAAAAACACAAGAATTCAGTGCAAATCAAAATGGTTCTTGGGGAAGAAACACTTGGAGCAAGTCAAAACTTATAGTTAACTGGGAGTAATATTTAACGATAATGGTAACTTTAACCCCCAAAAAATGGATATCACCACGAAGGCTAATGCACTAACAGGTGCATTCGGAATAATCAAAAACTCTATAAGTAATTTAACTTATCAACCGCTTCTTAAAGTGATATCGGCGTAACTGTTACCTTCTTTATCTTATGGCAGTGAGGCTCTAAACGGAAAAGATGCAATAGTTATTAATAATGCTATCACAAAAACCTTCCTCTCCCTTTTTCGTTTACCAATAAATGCCTCCCCAGCCCAAGTAAGGCTGGAATTCGGTATGAATAACCAATTATATGCACGGAAGGGACATATAATTAAGGTATGGAATAGAGTAAAAAATGATAAGGAGAACTTAATTTCCCAGCTTTTATGGAAAGAAATGGAGGGTAACAAAAAATTATCTGCGTGGAAATACCTGGACAACACTCTAGATGAATTTGGAGTTAGAGGGATCTGGACCACTTCTATAACCCAGGAATCCTTCAAAAAAGTGGTGAATAAAACAACAGATTACTTATCATTGATAACCGACAAAGAGACCCTTATTAAAAGGAAACATGCTTGGTCCATAATAAATGGCTACAATATAAAGACGCCTCAGCAGTATCTTAACACAGCATGGTCGTGGAAAAGCAAAAATATTTGTATTAACGCTCGATTTGGAATATGGCCAGGAGAAACACATGCACTACCATGGAAAAAACTCAAAAATAACATACAGTGTCGATTGTGCAAAATTGGTGAGGAAAATATTTTACATCTTCTGTGCATCTGTCCAGAACTAAAAAACGAAAGACTAAGAACTTGTAGACAAGCACTGATTCGATGCCTTTGTCCAGATGATCTACCCATTAATTCTGCTTTTGCAAAATTCTTAACAATTGCACTGAAAAAGTTAGAACAACATATCATTGTTTTTTAAAAATGACTATATTTTTTCAATAATTTTTATCCAAACGCACTTGTTTTATTTAAAAAAGTTTTAAAAATGTTTTGTATACATTTGAAAGATTTACTGTTATTTACAAAAGATTTTAATGAAGTAACGTAATTTAAAAATACATATTAAGTAATCAATCAATAAAAAATAATCAGTCAATCAACCAATTATCCCGCCCTCTCCCCCTGGGTGAGGACCTTTGTTCTCAGGTGGTCAGGAACAAAGGCTGCTCTAGCAGAGGGTATTTACGCCCCCTCCCACAGGATGACCTGTAAATTAGCTTTCCATGGCATGGTGCTTCAAGAGCCCTCTGACTTTGGTATGAAAATCTGGCTTCCCTCTCGGGAGCAAAAGTAGAACCCTCCTACCAGAGCTCTTTTGGCACCTGGACGGTAGGGAAAATTAGTAGTCAGACACGTGTGTTCATTCACAGGCTAGTGTCACACCTAAGGTGGGCTACCTGAAGTGGATACAACTTTGTTATGGAAGACATAGTAACTCTGGGATAGGGTTATGTCCACTTCCCCCAGGAAGTAGTCATATAGGGGTCGTAGTGACACCAGAGGTAAGAGCCCATTGGCTACTACCCTACGCTCCCCTAACATCTCTAAATCTTGTATTTAGTGGAGCCTCAGGCACCAGAAAATCTGATTTTTCTGACCTGAAAGAAGAATACAGTCATCAAGACTCACAAGGACAGAAGATTAGCAACTGACTTGGCACCAAACCTGCAGGCCTGTCTGCTCTCCTCGACAATTGCATCAAAAGATTCCTGTACCCCCTAGGGTGCTCAAACTTATTTATGACCAGTTTCACGGCTCAAGGTTCTGCTTCTGCTACTTCCTTGAACCTTCTAGAAAGCAGGAGAGCACTGTGCTCTGATGAGTACAGTCATTAGCACTCCTGATGAACAACTTTCTTCTGTAAGCGAGAACCTTGCAGCCCGGCAGCATCAAACCTGGGGCACTCTTTCCAAATACAGAAACTGATACCCAAAAGGAAAAGCAACACAGCAGGTCCTGGGCATTACTTCAGAAGCATCTGGACCTTTCATGAAATGCAGTTTGTGGATCATTTCTAAGGAAACTGCTTTGTAGGAAAATGACACATAGATATGGTTTAACTGAGAGGTTAGTAAAAAAACTGATTTAGAGGCATATGACTATCAGATATGTTTAATGATTTAACAGAGAGGCTTCCAAAGAACTTTGTCGACTGTCACATATTTGTTAATCACTCTATCTTCATCTTTACCTTTATCTTCATTCTTCATTCTCAAGTACAGGGCTGGCCAGAAGCCAATTCTTCATAAATATCTGTGAATGTATGAAAAGCAGTTTGTTAGTCATTGTTAATGGAAACTGGGAGTGACTTTGCATGTTCATTATTTCAGGAAAGATATTTCCAAAGAACTTACTCAAATGTTAAGTATTTGTAAATCAATTATTTAGGTTCAGGGCCGGCCACATGTCAGGTCAAAGGTTGTTGCGACATTTAATTTGAGGTGTCACTCAATCTGTATATTTCAAAATGGCAAAATGACCTGGGAACTGTACTCGATACTCCACAATCACCTGCTCATGAAAATCACGTTTTCAGCAAATTACACCAAAGGGATTAAAGTAACAAATCAAGTGGCCCTAAACAAGCCCTCCACATTCTACAAAAGTGTGCTGGTCAGTGTAGGTAGCCCAATCTTTAGTCCTTAGTTTTGGTAGAGTCTAATTTTGTGACATTCTTGGCCTGGTTTTTGCAGTCATCTCCCTTCATAATCCGTCTTCTGGACCTTATTTTAGAAAACCGTTGCATCGCTGGGTGAAAACAGCGATGCAACCACTTTCACTGCACCCTCCTTGCGACACCATGAATGCGCTGTATTTAATGTATGGTGCATCATGTCGAAGGAGTGACAGATATGTCAGGATTTCTTACATGTCTGCCAGCGCAAAACTGACAGATTGCTGGAGTTGTGTTGGAAGTGTGACGCAACTCCAGAAATGCATGGGGGAATCCTATCTTTCATTTACTGCATAACTCTTATGCTTGTTGTAAGGCAAGCGTAAGGTTTTGACGCAGTGGTTTCCTAGAAGTGTTGCAGTGAAATCTCATAGATGTCACTGCGCCACCCCTTACGAGTAATTGTTGTGTGGGAACGCCCACCCTGCATATAATATACCTGATGCAGTCATATTGTGGCGCTGGGCTTTACACTGTGACGCATCTACCTAGATGCATCACCTTGTAAATATGATGGGATGTGGCGCATTGTTTACGCTGCTGCTGTGTCATGAAAAGTGACGCAAACACGGCACAAAGTGTTGCATGGGCTTATAAATAAGCCCCCCGTTCTTTATCTCAAAGTTGCCTTTGTCATGCAGTTCTATAATGGGAGTTCATCTAAGAGCCACAGAAAATTTACTCCGACTGTTTAGGACTGTGGATGCTTCAGGGGGGCCAAGGGCCAGATTCCGTAGTTTTTTTCTTGTGATTACCTGCAATGAGTTGGTTATTATTTTCCATCGGACGCCTCCTATTGGAACTAAGTTGAGTTTCTTTCTCCTCATACTGTTTGTGTACAGGTTTGCTTCATTACATTTATACAGACCTCTGCCATAATGCCCTTTTCATGTAAGGTCAACGGAATTTAAAATTACTTTATCATTCACAGTAGTATGTTTCACCAACTGGAATGTATTTAGCAACAGTGTACCATGTGGCATGAGGTGTCTTGCTGAATTCACTTTATACTTTCATTGATCCTAGATGTGAGCCTTGCTTGAGATTTTTCTTTGACTGTGTCTCCTTATCATAGTGGCCGCTTTGTGTAGCGCACTAAAAAACGGACCACATCAGTGCTGTTCTGCGTTCACAGGCCACATCTCTCTAGAATCCCAGATGTCTTTGCTTCCAAAGTGTCTACTTCAGTAGTTCAGATCCAGTCTCTTTCTTAAGTTATTGGAAATCTGCATTCACCTGCCTTTTACAAGGTTATTGACTCATGGATAATACCTGATCTGTCTCTGTCTTTTTACTTGTTCTGCTCAAAGCCACAACTCATACAATTGACACAGCGAGATGGTGTGTGGAAAAAGGGAAGCGGAAAAAGTGCTGAAGCCAAGGCAGAAAAAGTGAGAGGGAAAATGAATAAGGCTAAAAGACAGAACACATGGTATAGAGAAGACTCGAAGAATAATAGCTACAAAAATAGACACAAGTGCTCACAATATAAACACAGGAGAAGAAATAGAAATAGCTATACAAAGGGGCAGTTGAGGAAAGGTCAAAGTAACAAGCACGGGCGTTGCCAATAGGTCTCGCATTAGGAAAGTGTGGGCTATTGGTATTGTAAATGACAATTATTTTTTTAATATGTGTTGGCATAGAAAATATATAAATTAATAGCATTGTTATTTACAAAGCCAATAGCTTACACTTTCCTAATGCGAGTCCTATTGGCTATGGGAATGCTTGTTGTTAGCCAGCAAGGACAGTGCTGTTGTGGTGCTGAGTGATGCTGTTATGGTGCTGAGTGATGTGGTGGTGTATTAGAGTGATGTGGTGGTGTCCCAGAGTGATGTGGTGGTGTCTCAGAGTGATGTGGTGGTGTCCCTGAGTGGTGTGGTGGTGTCCCTGAGTGATGTGGTGGTGTCCCTGATTGATTTTGTGGTGTACATCAGTGATGTGGTGGTCTCCCTGAGTGCTGTGTTGGTGTCCCTAAGGGCTGTGGTGGTGTCCCTGAGTACCGTGTTGGTGTCCCTGAGGGCTGTGGTGGTGTCCCTGAGGGTTGTGGTGGTGTCCCTCAGTGCTGTGGTGGTGTCCCTGAGTGGTGTGGTAGTGTCCCTGAGTGGTGTGGTGGTGTCCCTGAGTGGTGTGGTGGTGTCCCTGAGTAGTGTGGTGGTGTCCCTGAGTGATGATGTGGTGGTGTCCCTGAGTGATGTAGTGGTGTCCCTGAGTGATGTGGTGGTGTCCCTGAGTGGTGTGGTGATGTCCCTGAGTGGTGTGGTGGTGTTGCTGAGTGGTGTGATGGTGTCCCTGAGTGATGTGGTGGTGTCCCTTAATATTTAACACAGAAACTGTAGTAATGGCCCGGACTCCATTGCAACATTCTGCTTAACAGTATCTAAGGGGATATTTTTTAAGTGAACGAGCCTGTGGACAAATATGTCAAGTAATACCATCCTAAGGGTTTCAATCTATCCATATGAGGTGCTGTGTTACTTAAAAAAGTACACCAAATCAAGTAATGGGAATTTGTCTAACTTCAGTGGGTGTGATCAGAATTTCACCCTGGCCTGATTTTATAGGAGCTAGAGTATGCCGAGAATGGAGTATGGTGAGAATGGAATATGGTGAGAATGGAGTATGGTGAGAATGGAGTATGGCGGGAATGGAGGATGGTGAGAATGGAGTATAGTGAGAATGGAGTATGGTGAGAATGGAGTATGGCGAGAATGGAGTATGGTGAGAATGGCCCATGGTGTGTAATCCGGGGTGGGGAACAGCAGCAGTCTCGCAGGGGAGGTAGTTTGACTGTGGTCAGTCTTACACTGTCCCTAAAATCATCTGAATAATTTGGCTGAAGAGATAGCTTCCCTTGTATAGGCGTCCCGCAATGTATAGAAACTGTCTTAAAGCTTCCTAGAAGATTGTGCCCACTCCTAACTGAGGGAGGAATTGACCCCTCGCCAGACCGATTAACACGTCACGACACAGCTTAGTATACCATAACCTGACGTGACATAACAGGGCGGCATAGTAAACTTTTTCCTGTACAACATGCCATATCGTGACATGATCGCCTGACATGACATCGCATTCCGTTTTAGGGCAGACGTGTGGCATATCTGGGCTTCAAGTTAAAAATCCGAACAGTGAATGTTGCTCTCGTGCACGGGCACTTATCCTACCTATGCTACCATCTACATCATCATATTATACAAGCGAATCTATTTGACATCTTTGGCTGGTCTTTCAAAATACACAATTAACGGAAACTCTCTCACTTAGCAGGGGGAGGCTGCGCGAGCGCCATAGGCTGCTCTTCACAAACAGGACATCACCAGCCACACAGAGCACAGAAGCTGCTTCACGCGACACTGAGCGCTACAAGAATATATAAATATACAAGAGCGGTAAAACGTGCATAACTCCGTGAAAAAAATAATTTTAACTAATGTTTTCTGGAGAAATCAATCAATCAATCAATCAATCAATCAGTGACACTTATAAAGCGCGCTACATACCCGTAGGGTCTCAAGGCGCTGGGGGGGGGAGGGGGGAGCCGCTACTGCTCGAACAGCCAGGTCTTCAGCTTCTTCCTGAAGGAGAGGTGGTCTTGGGTCAGGCGCAGGTCGGTCGGGAGGGAGTTCCAGGTCTTGGCGGCCAGGTAGGAGAAGGACCTTCCTCCTGTAGTCGCTCTTCGGATGCGGGGGACGGCGGCGAGGGCGTGGTTGGCTGATCGGAGGTGGCGTTTGGGAGCGTAGAAGTTGACTCGGCTGTTGAGGTAGCTCGGGCCTTGGTCGTGTAGGGCTTTGTGTGCGTGGGTGAGGAGGCGGAAGGTGATTCTTTTGTTGACGGGGAGCCAGTGAAGGTCTCTTAGATGTCCGGAGATGTGGCTGGTTCGTGGGATGTCGAGGATGAGTCTGGCTGAGGCGTTCTGGATCCGCTGGAGTCTCTTCTGGAGCTTGGCGGTGGTACCGGCGTAGAGGGGGCGTTGCCGTAGTCCAGTCGGCTGGTGACGAGGGCCTGGGGGAAATCCACACTTATTTCATATGTAATTTATGACTTATAATAAATAAAAAAAATACGCTAGTAGAACGTGTTTTATGATCCAGTAATGCCGATTCGGGGTTCAAGTGACAGGTATAAATCATGCGTCCTTCTACCGCGTGGTTTACGTCCTTGGCGCCTGTATGGATCATATTGATTATGTAAATATGAACCATCTAAAATCGAATTGTGCATGACGTCACAGAGCAAGCTTTCATAATACTGCGCTTTGCATATCTCTATGGTACTCTTGGACTTGTATCTAACCTGTTTCACCAGAAAAAAATGCTAATTAAATGAAAGACAAAAATTGCCATGATGCGGCCAACCATTGACTGAGTCATAGGTCTGTTGTTTTTTACTTTCAGCCTTGATGCACAGTAGCCAGTGCTGCCATACAATATCGCTTAGGCGAGGCATCTTGACTTTGCCAATGCTTGTATACATTAACGCACTGTCATCTACTAAAAGAAAATACACTTTCAATTAAGCCCATAATGATAACATTTGTGTTTGTCAGCTAAAAGGTGCATGCCCGCATCTTGTCTACGCGCCTGTTTTTGGAGGAGGGGTTATCCCTCCAGAAAAGCATGCCGAATTGTGCAATGTGTGCACTCTTATGCAATGCAGATTGTGTATTTGAGCCACACACCTCGTTTTTACTCTCCATTGTGGTGCTTTGGTATTTGTTGACTGTGAGAGGGGCAGGGGGGTCTGTGGTTGTTGAAATTCTTTGAGCTGTCTGTCTTTCACATATTCCTCTTTAGGTGACGATGGCTTTAGGTAGACATCATACAGAGCTTTTTGATGGACTCAGGAAGTAAGAGTTCAAAAGCATGCCCCGGTCTCCGCCCCCAGCCGCGCAATCCTACTTAATACCGCTTTTGATATCGTGCTGGGTCAGTGTGGTGTGATGCATTTATGCTCACTGGTAAATTGTCATTTGTAATAGCATCCCCAGCTGAGAGCTGGATTAGTTGAGGGGGAAAATGGAGTGTTCGGGGGAGGGGAACGCTCTTCATACTCGCTACCCTCTCCTGACCTTTTGCAGCTCCAGGAACCGGCACCTCAGATCTTGAAATGGATTTAAAATGCAGGCATTTCCCTGAGTGTCCGCTGTGGTGGCCTGTCTGTACCATGGAGATACTGAGGGGCCTAGAGTCCAGATGGAAGTATGAGAACTGTGCCCCTCTATTGAACCTGACCTTTCCACAATTCCTGTCTTTCGCGAGGCACACACTGAGGGATGAACAGGCCAAATATTAAAATGATTCACATGTTTACAATTGGGTGAGCCTGTACATACAAACTTGCACGCAAAAACACGGGAATGCACCTTAAAATACAAGGCAGGTCAGGAACAGACTGGCACAGCAAAGAGCAAGTCTGCTTTTATCCCCTGAGGGTCCACAATCTTATCCTGAGGAGTCAGTAAGAGAGCGGACAGGGGGAGTATGGAGGAGCTGAGTGGATCTGAAACGATCTAATGGGTTCTGAGAAGATATCTAGGTTAACCATTTGTGTAGCACCTGAAGCACGCCAAGCGCTGAGGGGGAGAGGAGGCGGATGTAAGAGGGCAGGCTGGAGCGGAGCCTCATCGGGTCTCGGTTCATGCACGGAGGGGGGTTTTAAGATACTGCAGGAGTCTGCAGGGGGGGCGCTGTGAGCTGGAGGTCTGGCGGGGGTGAGCGAGGGCTGAGGGGAAGGGTTATGACTGAGTCTGGATAGTTAGAGGGGGATCTGGGTAGTTTCCTAGGGTTATAGGGCGATGGCATCTGGTGTTTTGAAGGGTCCATGAAGAAACAGCAGAGTTCTGTGGTGGTCGGGGTGAGAGGATGTGGCGGACAGTAAGGGGGTCTGCAAGGACCGAAGGAGAGGGCGAGCAGCCCGGGACGAGAGAGCTGCAACGCGAGGATGTGGATGACGGGGGTTGGTGGGGGTCTGAGATGATCAGGAGCGGGGGAGGGGGTCCTGGGGGCTTTGATGTGAGAGATAAATTAGGGGGGTGCTGAACTGCTTGGCTGTGCTTCACGAACTATGAAGCGTGGACGATGGATGAGGGGTTATGGGAAGGAACGTTGTATCGCGACCTCCATAAAGCAGGCGCCACGGTTTGGCAAGCTGCACAGCCACCATTGTTACTGCTGAAAGTAAAGACATATGAAACAAGGGGAAGAGTATGAAAGAAAAGGGAAACCATGGCAGGAATTATTATAGACAAGAGCGGCAGGGACACTGAAAGTACGGCCTGCCACCGGCTAGCCATGAATAATTAGGGGAGGAGAAGCCGCACAGCACACGCTGGGAGAAGCCCTTTGATGTGCTGTGCGGCCGTGAAAAAATGCAATTAGGAGGGAGAGAGGGAGGCTGATGCACGTGCTTGTTTGGTTACTTGATTCACGTGAACTTAAAGAAAACCGCACAAACGAAACCCATGGTTTCACGAGCATTTTGAGCACTTGAATTCTCACTCCGCTCAATGCGCTTGCGCGCATTGATAGGTCGCGGGACCTAAAAAGGGTTCCTAATGCAGAAGACTTCCACGTAAGGGCCTACCCATTTAATTTAATTTAGGTGATTTTTTCACAAGTGCCTCTGCGTCCATTTCACATTCTGGAGGGACAAACTTGCATGTCAGACCTGGTATTCTTTGAAATTTTGCTTTCTATGGGAAATTGAGCAAGAAACTGAGCTGAGTCTGATTATGGGCTTCCTTGTTAGGATTGATAGTTAGTTGATAGATAGTTCTATCTTTTTTCTCGTAGTTTTAACAAGAGTTCAAGTACCCAAAGGAAGAAGTCGAATAATTTAACCTAAGTAGCTAGGTTTTCAGTGATTTCCTAAACTCTGAGTAACCATCATTCGTAAGTCCAGAGAAGGAAATTCCAAAGTGAGGCTGCTTTATAGCTGAAGACGTGCCCATCTTGCCGAGATCTCTTAATGCTAATAAAAATTGTGGGTGAGGTGCTTCTAATATCCCCAAATACCTGCAATATAATAGGAGGCTGTGATGTGGGAAGGGTTTCTATGGTGGTGGTAAATGAGGGAACCAGATGGTGAATCTTGATTTGGTACTGGGACCTTGACCAATCACCATCTGATTTATTTCTCTCCTTCTGGCTACGCCCAGCTGTTAGAATGGCTCATTACATCCCATCCCATACAACAATAGTCTGACAGAGTCATAGTCGGCCCATAACACAAACAAAGTGCATCAACCTCTTTATTCTTTTCTTTTTTTTTGTCCTCATATATGCCACCAGTAAATGCTCTAGATGGAAACCCCTAAAGCCTTTCACACTGTCAAACTTGATACCGCCCTGGACTCAATGTGCGGCAATCAGGGGTCACCCAGAGGTAGGCTGTTTCCTTGTCCAACTCCCCTGTCCTCTGATGGAATACCTCGGACCTAGGGAGGACAGGACCAACACAAACCTCTGGCATAATCATAGGACCGTTACCTCTTTGACCAGGCCACCAGTTCTGACCACACATTCTCTGAGCTCTCTGCTCGGGACACTCTATGTCCATCTTACTGACTTCCATAATATTTCGTAAACAGTCAGTGTACCTGGGAGGGGCCACTGATTTCCATTCTTTACAAATCTCTCTCCTTGCTATAACCATCACATTGAATAAAAATTGTGAGGAATAGTTGTTAATATTGTAACCAGGTGGCAAACCAAAGAAAACTAACCTCGGAGAGCTTATAATAGTGGTTGTTAAAACCTTCCCCAGGAAATCCGCAATCGCATTCCAGTATTCAAGAATCTCTGGACATTCTAGAAATATATGTATATCATCAGCTGCCGGGACTTTACAGCGGGGGCAACAATAATTCTTCAGTGTAACCCTGGACAGTTTAGCCGGGGTCCAATACACCCGATAGACTGTGAACAAATGATTTCTCCTCAAATTATCTGGTTTTATTAAACTCTGGGACATGGAGAAAGAATCTGTCCAGATCTTCCTGGTTTCTTCGGGGCTATCTGATATCACATTACCCCAAAGACTCGCCAGCTCACAGTTTAACATTCCTGTTATCCCCGTTAGTGCCCTATACCAAAACGAGACTTCTCGTTTCTACCCTCCTCCCCTGCAGAAATAATCAAGGATCCCAGCATCCCTTTCCCGCTGCAACGCCTGCCTTGACCACCAGGCAGAGAGTTGGTAAAACTTGAATCTCGTTAAAGACCCATTTGTCAGTGACACTAAAGAGTCCCAGTCCATAAGACCCAGAGATACCCCCATCTCCTCACACCTGCTGCTTTCAAAGGCTGGGACAACTGGTCCTGAAGGCACTGCGGAGTGCCCGGGGAGTCCCAAACTGGGGCATTAGTGTGGTAATATGGAATTCTCAGAGCTCTCAGGACATATACCCAGTTCCTAAGTGCCGTCTGCAGGATCTTAAGACGGACTTTTTTATAAAATTTCTGGTCACCAAATTTGAATAAAAAAACTCCTGGCCCTGTGGTAGATCATACAGCAATGCCTGGAATAAGCGGCCCTACGAAGTTGAGTCCAATTTGTTATCCAATAACCTAAAGTTTTTAAGATGAAAGGCATGGCAATATATGAGTAAGTCTGGTAGGGCCAACCCCCCGATTTTTAACCCCCTCCTTAACTTTTTCCAGGCTATCCTGGGAGATTTACAAGCCCAGATAAAGGAACCAATCTTGCCTTGAAGGCTCATTATCTCTTTCTGTGGGAAAGATAAAGGGATGGAGTTATAAAGAAACGTTAGTTTAGGGAGTATAGACATTTTAATGAGATTAACTCGTCCGTATATGTTTAATAGCAGACTACCCCATCTTGTTAATGTTTTGATAATTTCTTACACTACTATCTGCCAACTAATTTTCGGTATATTCTTTAGTTCTTGAGTCAAATAAATTCCCAAGTAACTCATTTTATGTTTTGCACCCTTTCAAATTCCTCGGCTAGATAAAATAACCTAGGTATGGCATCCACGTGATTGGAGGTGTATAGGAGAAGGTCATCTGCATACAATGCAGCCTTAAGCTCTAGGTCTGCTATTCTAAAAGGTTGAATTACATGATCCGCCCTGATACAACAAACAAAAGGTTTAATATAAATATCGAACAGAAGGGGGGATAAGGGGCAGCCCTGCCTCGTGCCGCGGGATATTTTAAACCAGTCGGCAGGCCACCATTAACAAGGACTTTTGCTTGTGGATTCTGATACAAAGATTTAATGCCCTCTATAAAGATTGGGGGGAACCCAAACCCAGCCATAGTGGCCCACAAGTATTTCCAGTTTACCTGGTCAAAAGCTTTGGCCTCATCTATCGCAATTAAAGCTAGCGGAAGCCCTCTATCCTCCCCATAATCTATGGCTCCAATCACCTGTAAAGTTAGATCATTCAGCTGCCTCCCAGGGATAAACCCTCTTTGGTCCGGGTGAATTATAGATTTTATAATTTTGGCAAGTCTAGTTGCCAAAATTCCAGAGTAAAGCTTCAGATCTGAATTCAGGAGAGAGATAGGCCTGTAGGATTCGATTTTTTTAGGGTCTTTGTTAGGCTTCGCAATGAGAGGGATCGTGGCTTCAGCCCATGTGGGGGGGATGCTGTGGCCGTGAATCAGTAAATGATTAAAAAAGTGTGGTGAGCACGGGTACCAATGACTCTGAATAATCAATATATACCTCACTTGGTAGCCCACCCGGGCCAGCAGCTTTACCCCGCTTCATTTTCTTGAGTTTTTCTATTACTTACCCTTCCATGATCTCACTCTCCAAATACCTCCTATCTGTTTCTGAAATTTGGGGCAGATTTCTCTGACTCAGCCAAGTCTGGGCCTCCTCCATTCCGAAACTCTTATCTTCCGTATATAAGCCTTGCATAAACCCCCTAGCTTCCTCCCTAATCCCCCCATCCTTCATGATTGATATGCCTATCTCGCTTTGTGTTAGGACTTTGATATTATTCCTGGATCTTTCTTCTCTAGTTTTCCAGGCGAGAAGGGCCCCACACTTTTCTCCATACTCGAAATTTTTCAATTTACTGGTCTCCCACTTTTCCCTAATGATCTTTTCATCACTGACTTTAAGAGAGAGTTGTAGATCAAAGAGCTCCTTCTCCAATTCCGGAATCCTCTCTCTGTCTGAAACAATAGCCACCTGTAGTTCGGAATCTTTTTCAATATTTGCTTTCAAATCATCAAGCTTTTTTCTTTTAATAGTCTTCCTCTTATGGGCCAATAAAGAGCTCAGCACACCTCGTAGAAAAGCCTTATAGGATTCCCACACGATCTGGACAGTGGAGGAGCCGATGTTAATAGTGAGAAATTCAATAGCTTTTTCTCTCACTTCTTCTTTTACTCGGTCATCTAGAAGCAATGTCCTCTCTAGTGTCTATCTGATATCTAAGGGTCTGGAGCTTAATGAAAAAACCAATTCGACAACAGCATGATCTGATATCCCCACCGGAATATGGGAAAGGGAGGTAATGTCTGCAAGCAGATGTTGATCCACCAGGAAGTAGTCTATTCTCGAATAGTGTTTATATTTCTTACTATAAAATGTATACCCCCTAGTAGAGCCATATTTAGATCTCCAAACATCCAACAAGTTAAAATCTTTCATCACAGATCCCAGGGCAGAAAGTGATTTAGTAGGAGTGTGGTACTTAGCCTTAGAGGTCCTATTCAAGGTATAATCAAAAACCAAATTAACATCACCCCCCAAGATCACAGGACCCTAGGTCTCAAGTAGACCTGCCGCCAATTTCAAAAAAGGACCTGGATTGTCATGATTGGGGTCATAATACACTGCACAAGTATAGCAAATACTGTAAATTGAGAGGGCCGCCATAATCCATCTGCCTGTCTGGTCCATTTCACACCTTATCAGCCTTATCCCCCTATTTGCCCTGACAATTATCGCAACCCCCCTAGTTGCTCCCCTCTGTCTGGAACACACGATTTTCTGCACCCACCCCAGTTTCTCAAAAAGTGCCTTACATGCGTTCAGCTCAAGGTGTGTTTCTTGAAATAGCATCTGTGTTTCTTAAAAATTTGCAGACCCGAGATTGCTTTCTCCCTTCACCCATACCATTCACATTCCAGGAGAGGGTTTTAATACTTATTGACCTACTCATAGCCAAACTCTACCTTTCCTCCCATCCTGAGCTCATGAAATCTTTTTTCTACAAATGAGGACTTTTTAACTTTTTTCCCCACCACCCACCCCCCCGACCCCACCCCTGAGGAACCCCCCGACATACCTGACGATGAAACCGCCTTTAGGGCCACAGGAGAACTGCCTTTGGCAAAAAAAACTAAAAACTACAGCTACATTCATCAACAGGATGTTTAATATGGCACCAACTATAAGAAAAAATAGAGCTTAAGTGAATACATTTCTATTATCGTTTGTTTATTTTTTTGTGTTTATTTTTTTTACTACTCCTTTCTTTTCCCCATTTTTCCTATTGCTTTACGTAAACCCCATGTGTCCCTATGTGTCCCTATATATCCCTATGGGTCCTAATCTACCTCCAATATTTCATACCTTCCTCATTCCAAGCCTCTCTCTCCCTCTATCTGATTTTCCTTCTTGACCTGAGTTTTTTTTTAATCTCATTTCTGTCTCATCAAAGCTAGAAGGTCATCCACATCCGCAGGCTGACTACAATGATACATTTTATTCCTCCACATAATCTTTAAAAGGGCGGGGAACTTCATTTGTACTTGGGCTCCAAACGATCTTAATTCTGGCATTCTGGTGCCCAACTCCCACTGCCTCTGGGCTGTTCTTCCTCCTACATCAGATCTAATAAGATATGGAATTGCCCGATAGTGGAGGTCCGACTTAGAGAGACATCTCCCCATCATTAACTCTTTGATACTGAAGGACTGAAAGTTCCCCAAGATCTTCCTTGGCGCCTTCCTGTCTGCATGTAACTTGAAGGGGTCCCTATGCACTCGTTGTATTTCAGCCTCCAAGTCTTTTAAGGACCCCGTCACTTAAAAGATTACAGACAAATCCCTTAATGTCGTCCAGCTCCTCTCCCTCTGGTATCTTTAGAATTCTCAGGTTGTTTCTTCGAGCTTGTGTTTCCAGCCTCTCCAAGTCCGTAGCCAAAGATCTATTCTGTACTTTCAAAGTTTCAATGTCCTTTGAATTCCCTTGGACTGATTTAGTTAGGGCTACAACTTCCACTTCCAGTTTCCCGGTCCTGGTAATAACGTCGTCTAATTTAGACTCCAGTAGATCAAATCTGTCGTGGATCGCCTTTTGATTACCCTCCGAGATTTCAAATTTAGTCATCAAGTCCCCCCTTAAGGACTGAAAAAGGGAACCCAACCTGTCCCTATCCATACTCTCTGATTCCCTCCAACCCCCCTGTGCCTGAACCAAACCCAGACCCTGACCCTGAGCAAAATTCTTAGCCTGAGTTATAACCACACATTGTGGCGGGGGACTGCCATTATTAGAGGGACCTGGGACCCATATGAGGCTTCCAGGACTTGACAACTATGAGAGGGAGGAGGGGAAAGAGGGGGACTGGAACTTAATACTAACTGGTCAGCCCGGGACTCTAAACTTGTATCTCTGACCACCACCTCGCCCACCTCGACCTCCGTCAGTTCCGGCTGTATCCCACTTCCAGCATAAGACAGACCCGCCAAGGGGGCAAAATGGTTCTCTAAACGGAGCACGGGAGCCTCAGTGCCCTGTATAGTAAGGTTGGTCTCTGACTGTATATCTAGACGAGCAGCCTGCTCCAATATTTTAAAATAAGTCTTAAGGGAAGGAGAATTTTTTTTAAGGGGCAATTGCACAGTTTTAGACCCCTTAGCTCTTTTTATACTACCTGCCTTTTTCCTCCCCTTACAGGGGGTTAATGGCAAAAGCCGCTCTATTTCTACAGGGTCTAACACTCCGCCTGCTCTCAGCTCCTGCTGTGATCTGAGCTGGTATCTGTTCCTTTGTCTCCCAGGCGGTAAAAGGGATGTAACCAGGTGCTGGCCTTGTTTCCGACTTAGTCCTTGGTAACCAGTGCAGCAGCAGGTATAGAATCCAAATCAGAACCAGAACCAGCTTGGGGGGTGCGGTTTCTCAATTGGCCTCTGCCTCGTAACTCGCTCTTGGCGCTGCTCTCGGTATTGCTCGCTTGTGGGTTCAACTGGGGCAACAATTCATAGATCAAGCTCCATATAATCGCGCTTCAGCGCTGACCCCTCTCCACAGCACCTTACCGCCTGTGTTTGCTCTAATAATGCATCAAACGAGGAAACACGGCCCCCGGAGCTGCAGCTGCGCGACTGCCGAACGTGTCCGAACACACAGGCTCCTCCGGCGGCCCCCGGGCTTCCCTCCTCCAGCACCTCCTTCCGAATCATACGCGCCACTCCAAGAGCAGGTCCTAGCACCACCGCCGCTAATAAGCCAGGGTGTGATCACAGATATACCTCATTGAGCAAAGGAGAAATAGGAGGCGAAAATTAGATCAACAAAAACCCCCTCATTCTCGCATCGTCTCCATCCAAATCTTACCGCCACTAAGCACCTATTCCAGCTGCCTGACGTCCCGCTGTATTCCCTCAGAGTTTTCAGCCATCGGGCAGTCCCCCGGAGCCGCTGCGACCGGCGTTCAGCCTGCCGCCATGTTCTTTGCTAGCTCCGCCTCCGGGGCTGAGTTGACTGTCAGCATACCGTGTTAGGTGCATCAACCTCTGGCTGAGAGCTGTTTTGGGCTTACACCATACCTCTAGGTTCATGTCACCACCAGGGTTTGCTCCGGCCCCCTCACCTCTTCATTCCTTTTTGGCTCTGGTGGCGGTGAGCCGGGGCCCGCTATCGATGCAATGTTGTTTGTCACCGGCAGGTTTGTTTGGCTCCACTTTGTAGGCTGTGCCATTCTTGGTCCCTATGCTCATGGCTCACCCAGGGCTCCAGTCTGCTTTCTTGACTCATCCTGTCTTGTGAGATGGAGCTGGCATCCACTCTCTTGAACCAGGACACAGTTCTAGCTACTATCTCGGTGCCTCAGGTTGGCCACCACCAGGATACCATTCACTGTGTTAGCTGTCCACAGACTGTGTTCGTATGGAATGCGGAACTTCCACCCTGGGTATCTGTCCCGTATTAGGACGCGAGTTCCTGCCTTGATGGTGGATGCTTTGGCTCTCCGGCATCGACTGGATCTATCTTTGGTGTCTTTAGTTCTGTCTTGATTGCTCTTTGGGTTAAAATTTGACACTTTCCACTCATTCTTTTGGGATGGTGTCTTGGCTGCACCAATTCCTTACTAGTGCTAGAGGAGAGCATTTGGTTGTGCAGTGTAGCCTGTTCTTTTATGCTCTCAGGAACCTTCGCAAGGCTGTCTCAGTATCCCGTTCTCCATCTGTGGTTCAGCATATACATGAGGTTTTCAATATCCCTGTTCTCCTGTGGCCACTGGGGCACTGTGACATTCCTCTTCTTTATTAACCAAACTGTTAAGTCACTGAACTCACCCCATTCCTTTGGGAGACCAAATGTAAGAGGATTGTCTCTAGCACTGGTCCTTCTTTGCTGCATGGCATGAATCCAATTATCTCCACTGCTGGAGTGTCCATCCACGATGACCAAGATAATTGGGCCATCCGAGAAATTCCAAAGTCTGAGCTAACCCATTGTTCAGTCTGTGACGACAGGTGCCAGAATAATCTTGACCTTAGTCAGTCAGCCAGCCAGGCAGCTCCTGATTGTGTTATCAAACATGATATCGATCCCAAGGAATCATAACTTTTCACTTAGGTGATACCTGGTTTTTGTGGTTCCTTGATGGCCTTCATGTGCTAACTCCACTACCCTCTCGTGTAGCGCTTTTTGCTTCATGATACAGTGGCACCTCAGTAGCAGGTCATCTGCTGTAAGAACTCAGGCCCTCATTTATGAGGCCCCTCGCAGTACCGGAACATCACTTTTTGTGGCATTCCGTGGTGCAGGAGCGTGCTCCATATTTACGAGGCAGCACTAAGTCATGTTTTTGTTTCCTTTAATGCAGGTTTCAGCATTAAAGGGTTGTGTAATGGGTGTTGATGGGGGCGTTGGCAGCAAAATTCATGGCATTTTGACACTGGCCCAGAATTACGAGAAATCTAAAATCTAAGGCAGTGACAAAAATGTAAAAAAGGAGGCACAACTAAGAGCAATATCTATATTTCTCCTTGTTTTCCATTCTGCAGCACACATGGAAAAAGGAAAAAGCCTCTTGTGATTGTTTTTGTGCATGAAGGTTCCATTTGCACCATGGTGCAAAGGTGTCTGTGTTGGCGCATGGCAGCCCATTTTGCTCCTGTGCAGGGGAATGCACCGTATCACAGATACTGTACTTTTCTGCCCTCCTGCATCACTTCCCTATGGTAAAACCTCATAAACGAGGCCCTCAGTTCGTCTCAAACTCTCCACATCTGTGACAGATTTTCCTTGTCTGTTTCTACCCATTGATTAACATCACAAAGAAACTTCACCCACTTCGCAACCTGGATGGTGGTGATGGTCTTTTGGAAGACTACATCATCTTGTGTTAATCGGCTGATCTCAGCAGTTGTGAACACTTTGGGAATTGCAAATGGCTAATTGGCTGCATTAGTCCTCTACAGCTGATTCTTTGTCTCTTTGACACTCATTGGGATAGGGTGCCTTGTCAGGAAGTCTCCTGTGTTCTTTGCACCTGGACTGTACTGCTACAGCTTTATTGCTCTTCTCTCCATGTGGCAAATAACGTGACAAGTGGCCTGTGATTCATGATCACTTTGAATTTCCTTTCACTTAGGCACAGATGGAAATAGGTGCACCCCCTCTATAAAACCAGATATTCCCTCTCATTTTGGGCGATTCTGGTCTCGGTGGCTGTGAGGGTTCTGCTGGCAAAAGCAAGGGGACCCACATGCCTGGTTCTTTTTTGTGTGTTGCCACTGCTCTGATACCGACTTGACTTGGATCCAATATCTAGTTCAGTGGCTTTATGGGTGTCAAAGTAGGAATTTGTGGTTTTGGTCAGAAGTGACTGCTTGATGGTCTTGAATGCTACCTATTCCTTAGATTCTCACGCACATTGGACTTTCAAATTCTTTAAGGCTCTCAGTGGCTCCGAGAGTGTTGCTAGGTTTTACAGGAAATGTCCACAGTAGGTGACCATACCTAAGAAACTATGAATCTTCGGTGCAGTGCCTTACTGGATGGCTTCAGACTTCCAGTGGTCCATTTTCTGTCTGTCTTTCATGAACATGTATCCAAAAAAGGAGTATTTGTTGCGCGACAAGATCAAACGATGATCGAACAGATGTCACAGGATTGCCTGCTGTTAGAACTGGCATTTCTGGTTGGCTAAGGCTGATGGCTGATGCCAAAGCTAGGCAAAAACCACCATTCTAGTCAGGGCAAGGGAGTCACACGCCAAGATAAACCCTGCTCACCCCCTTGGTAGCTTGGCACGAGCAGACAGGCTTATCCCGAAAGCAATGTGTAAAGCATTTGCGCACGCACACAACAGCAACAACATCCTAGGCACACCACAAAAGGAACTCCACACAAGGTTTATAATAACTTTTGTATTGTCAAGACACATCAGATAGTATCACGCAATATACATGTTGCCGACTGACACGGGCAATATTCACAAGGGTTTATTTCAATTCAATTCAATATATCTTTATTTCGGCATGAATACCATAAAAGAACAATACATTACAACAATAAAAGCATTCCATTAAAATACATAACATACTGTAAAATTCATTCAGTTTTCATGTCGATTCTAAAATCAAGATTAAGAAATCTGAAGGTCATGATAATTGCTCTAGATCAATAGAAACAAATGTGGGTGACAGAAATAAATTTCATCAAGTACAGGCGACAGAAATGAGAGTTCATCAGTTGTCCCTCAGTTAGAACAAAAATCAATTATAACATGTTCTACAACACTTTTGGTACATTATATTTTACAGTTTATGACCCAATTTTTTCCTTTGAAAAAAGATACTGTGCAAGAATCTACTAACACTAAATACGATAGGTTGACTACTATCGGTCAAGAGGATCCTTAGGGCCTGTGAGCATGTTCTTACACCTAATCTTAAACATATGGGCTTAATCCATCTTCTTCTCGCTTTGGTGTATATTGGGCAGAAGAAGAGGATATGTAGCTCATTTTCCTGTTGGTTACCGCCACACAGGGTACAAAATTCACCCTCTGCTTGATTCGCCGAGTTTACACCATCTGACCAACGGACCAGTGTTGAACCGATTTGGAGGTTTCCATATCTGAATTTCAGAAATAAGGTCTTTGCTAGCGGTGGTTCTATTTCATCCAGAAACAACTCGAAAAATGGGTCATCTTTGAAGTTGAGGAATCTTTGTACAAGTGACCCATTAGAAGGAGCGTTTATGATCATACCTGAGATATACGACCAAAAACACCTTTTAACCATGATTTTTGAATTTGGTGGAAGTATATCTGGGTGTTCCCAATAATGTGACAATCCTATTAAGGTGAACCAGAATTTAACATGTTTAAACCAGGGTATCACATTAAAGCTATCAAGCTCCATGATTTCTACTAGCCCATTTTTATAAGCTTGCAACTCCGGTACACGCCACAGCCTGATCCATAACAATAAAGGACGTAGAATAATGTGATGGTCCGTTCTACGAAAGTTTAGATCAAGCTGGAGCGGAACCAGAGGAGTACTCCTAGGGACTCTGACCAGACTTCTCAGGAAGTTGTTGTCCATGACCCTAAAAATGTCTTTCGATCCTGGGCCCCAAATTTCCGAGCCGTACAATACAGCAGATTGGACCTTGTATTTAAAGAGTTCAACCGCTGGAGACACGGCTTTGCTGGTGCTTAGTCCTTGTTCTCTTAAAATAGGTTTAGTGTTCTGGCTAAACAGCATCTTACATTTTTCTAATTGGGCTTTCCATGTAAAGTTGGAGTCTAATATTACCCCCAAATAACCAAAATGCGGGACTGATTCCAATTTAGATCCATTTAGGGTTAGACAGCCCTTGTCGCTCTTGGTTGGATTTAGGACCATACACTTTGTCTTTTTCCCGTTAATCTCCAGTCCTTTCTTGTTGCAATAATCATAAAAGGAGTTTAAAAGAGACTGGAGGCCTTTTTTTGTCTGGGAAATTAGTATAGTGTCATCCGCAAACAACAGGGAAGTAACTTTTTCACCATTCAACTTGGGAGAATCATTGTTACATTCTTCCAAGTATGACGGAATGTCATTCACGAATAGCGAAAACAGTGTAGGGGCTAATACGCACCCCTGGCACACACCTCGTTCAATTGGTATTTTAGGGGTTAGTTCGCCTTTTGGGCCCCACCGTACTCTGGCGAAGATCCCTCTATGTAGCTCTTTTATATGCGCTATCAGGGTTGATGGCATCCCTGCTGAACTTAGTGTTTCCCACAGTAAATTGCGTGGAACTAAATCAAACGCCGCCCTTAGGTCGACGAACGCAACATGTAATTGACCCTTTTTAATCTTAATGTATTTCCAATAAAGGCAACAAAAGCGGAAAATTTGGTCGATTGTACTAACTTTGGATCTAAAACCCGCTTGGTATGTAGACAAAATTGCCTTTTCGTCCAGCCAATCATTGACACGGAATAAAATGTGTCTAGTGTAGATTTTTTGCAGTATGTCCATTAAGCTTATCGGACGATAATTTGAGGGGTCCATCCTGTCACCTTTCTTGTAAATTAAAACAATTTCAGCCCCCTTCCAGCTTTCTGGGAAGTCTAGAGTTCGGGATAACTTGTTACACAAATGGTTAATATATGGAACCCAAATTTTTAGTTCGTGTTTATACAAGTCTCCCGGAATCTTGTCTAACCCAGGGGCTTTACCAGATTTAATCTGGTTTATCGCCAATTCTGTCTCACCTGGGGTGAACTCCAAGGTTTCTCCCGGAGTGACATGGCTAGGAGTGCTATCAGTACTGGGTTCCTCATATGCCTTATAAAGTTCAGAAAAATGATTTACCCAAGTCCGTTCGTCTAGATAGACATCCTTTACCACTCTACCTTGGTGATTTCCGTTTGCTATCAGCCTCCAGAAGGCTACACTATCTCGTGTTTTTGCTGCTTGTAACAGGTCAGCCCATTTTGCTTCTTCCCATGCAACTTTGCATGCCTTTTGGACCATTTTGTAACTATTCCTGGCTGATATGACATCCATTTGGATCTTGGATTTGATTGCTATCAGGAGTGCCCTCTTGGACTCCCTACAGTCCTTGTTATACCAGGGTTTGCTATGGAGCAAATTGTGTGTCTTCTGCTGACTTTTTTTCGGCATCTTTGTGACTAGGGGCCTTAGTGCGTTAAAAAATTTATGGTGTAGTTCCATAAAATGACTGTCGTGGCCTTCAGTTATAAAAATAACTTTTGTATTGTCAAGACACATCAGATAGTATCACGCAATATACATGTTGCCGACTGACACGGGCAATATTCACAAGGGTTTATTTACACCAGGACAGGGCCACATGGGCCACCGTCAGAATCAGCACTTAGTAGAACATAGAATATAGGATACAAAATCACTGTAGCACAAATTAGCAAATATAGCACACAACCAGTAACCACTGGTAACAGGTAAGTACCACCTACGCAACCCTAAACACCTTAGGAGAATGTCACGCAGGGAACCAGGACCTCACTAGGACCACCTGTACTAGAAAGAACAACCACCTAAGTATCACAATACAATTAGGGGTATAAGCGAGAACACATTACACATGATTCATCACAACATTCAGAGGTGTAGGGAAGGAAAACACATGATGCATAGAACATGCATTCAGCGGTGTAAGAACAAGGCACATGATGCATCAAAAACACATTCAGAGGTGCACGGAAGAAAAAACACATGATGCATAAACCAACACATTCAGAGATGTAAGATCAAGGAAGACACATGATGCATAAAAATATTCAGAGGTGCCAGAACATAACTCAATAGCGCAAAAACACATGATGCCCAAAAACATTCAGAGGTGTAAGATCAAGGTGCGTAATCATATTAAATGCATTACATTTCCTAGCACCACATCACATTGCGCAAAACTCACATTGGGCAATTACCATCATAACATAGCAGGTAACCACATTGCGCAAACTTACATAAGCCACCACCTGTGGCAGTCCCTAGGCCAACTGGCCTTGTTGGGGCTAGGACGCCCTGTGTCCCAATGTCAGGGGCCTAAACGTGGCAGCTGCCCACAAAGTGCTGGGCAGCTGTGTAGCAGGGAGCCTGTAAACAAATATGCCCCCTTAACGGTGGAGCCTCTCAGGGCACGAGACAGATGAGGCACTTCAGAGCCTCTCAGGGCTCGTAGAACAGAGGAAATGCTGCCTGGAGCCCTCGTGGCTCTAAGAACAACTTTGGCAGGGGAGCGATGGGGTCCCTCACGGGTGACCCGCGAACACTTGGGGCACCTTGAGCCGCTCAGGCTCTTAAAACAAATATGGCCCCGTCGTTTGAGCCCCCTCTCTGGGGGCTCGAGATCCAGGAAATGCCCCCGGAGCCCTTTAGGCTTAAAACACAAAATGCTACCTTTCGTCGGAGCAGACTGCTATCAAGTGGGGCCGCTCAAGGAATCTGTCGGAACCTCCACGAGTCCTTTAAAGGACTAGGCTGCCCTTGGACGAAGTGGACAGCCACAGGAGGGGGAGGGCACTGGCAATGTGCCCTGATGCCCCCTCTCCCATTACCAAGAACGGGCCCCACTCACCGGAGTAGCTGGACGCGGTCTCCCCCTGTCTGGGCTTCTTTCGGCGGGGGAGCAGCGCGTCTCCTTGCTCGTTGCGTCCTCTCCTCTTCGTGGCGGCCCCGGAGCTCCCTCAGCACACGGGACCCCTGCAACAGCCCACTCTTCTTCTCCTTCTTTTCTCGGGGCTCCCTCAGCACACGGGAGCCCCGCAACAGCCCACACTTCTTCTCCTCGGGCCGGCGGAGGCGGGCGGGACTTCCAGACAGATTGCAGGCCCCACCCCCATCCCGGCAGGAGATGCCTGACTTCCGGTTTTGCGGAGGGCCGCGGCGGTGACTCAAAGGGCAGAAAGGAGAGGTGGGCACCCTCGGTATTAAAATAAAACATACCAGTGAGGTGGGCACTCGCAGAGGGGCCTATAAACGGGAGAATACCCGTACTATAAAAATAAAGTGCACACAAAGCACTCAGGGGCACACAAAGGGCAGGAGCGCTTCCCTCAGTGGGAAAACTGGCCTTGTTGGGGCTAGGACGCCCTGTGTCCCAATGTCAGGGGCCTAAACGTGGCAGCTGCCCACAAAGTGCTGGGCAGCTGTGTAGCAGGGGCCTGTAAACAAATATGCCCCCTTAACGGTGGAGCCTCTCAGGGCACGAGACAGATGAGGCACTTCAGAGCCTCTCAGGGCTCGTAGAACAGAGGAAATGCTGCCTGGAGCCCTCGTGGCTCTAAGAACAACTTTGGCAGGGGAGCTATGGGGTCCCTCACGGGTGACCCGCGAACACTTGGGGCACCTTGAGCCTCTCAGGCTCTTAAAACAAATATGGCCTGTCGTTTGAGCCCCCTCTCTGGGGGCTCGAGATCCAGGAAATGCCCCCGGAGCCCTTTAGGCTTAAAACATAAAATGCTACCTTTCGTCGGAGCAGCCTGCTATCAAGTGGGGCCGCTCAAGGAATCTGTCGGAACCTCCACGAGTCCTTTAAAGGACTAGGCTGCCCTTGGACGAAGTGGACAGCCACAGGAGGGGGAGGGCACTGGCAATGTGCCCGGATGCCCCCTCTCCCATTACCAAGAACGGGCCCCACTCACCGGAGTAGCTGGACGCGGTCTCCCCCTGTCTGGGCTTCTTTCGGCGGGGGAGCAGCGCGTCTCCTTGCTCGTTGCGTCCTCTCCTCTTCGTGGCGGCCCCGGAGCTCCCTCAGCACACGGGACCCCTGCAACAGCCCACGCTTCTTCTCCTTCTTTTCCCGGGGCTCCCTCAGCACACGGGAGCCCCGCAACAGCCCACACTTCTTCTCCTCGGGCCGGCAGAGGCGGGCGGGACTTCCATACAGATTGCAGGCCCCACCCCCATCCCGGCAGGAGATGCCTGACTTCCGGTTTTGCGGAGGGCCGCGGCGGTGACTCAAAGGGCAGAAAGGAGAGGTGGGCACCCTCGGTATTAAAATAAAACATACCAGTGAGGTGGGCACTCGCAGAGGGGCCTATAAACGGGAGAATACCCGTACTATAAAAATAAAGTGCACACAAAGCACTCAGGGGCACACAAAGGGCAGGAGCGCTTCCCTCAGTGGGAAAACGACAGGGCCCTGCCCAGAAAGGAAAAATAAAGTGCTTACAGGGCGCTAGGGGCAAAGAAAGCACGAGGCTCCTCAGGAATGGCCCCTCCTTCAGAAACCAAGGGACCCAGCAACAAGGCCCTCCTAGGAGCAGAGGGCAGGGGGGTCAAAAGGAAGTCATTCAGCCCCCAAGCAAAGCAGGGGGGTCCCTAAAAAAAAGTCCATCCAGCAATCAGGGCCATCCGGTGTAGTGTAGTTCCTATTTTCCCTATAGGCCCTGCGCATTGGAATAACATAAACAGCAGTTTAGACGTAGAAGTGCGGTCTTCCAGGTCTCTACTGACTATGCTAAACTTACTTGGGTTTGTTACCAACTAGCTCAGAAGTCACTGGAAACTTTCTTGACAGAATAGGAAGTGATCAGCTTCCCTGGCACAGACAAGAAGGGATTCAGTTTTCCAACAAACGCATAAACATGACAACTTTGCTCCTGAGAATAAGAGTCAATCTCTAGAGTCGTGTGAAACAATAGACAGTTATTTTACTCAGTCAGTTGTGCAGATTACTTTCTCCAAGATGCAGAGAATAGAGAGACGGGGGTTTTCAATAAAAGGTATTATTTATTGAACAGTCTTTCTTCTCATGCAACAGAAATGAATTGCCACAATTGCAAGACTTGTTATTATAAAAAGTGTGTACAGTAAAAGGAGGATTGCGAAATAATACTGTAAAAGCATTGATATGGTTTCTTAGCCATACAATGGTTAAAATGAATAAAATATATACATTCATATATACATTTAGCTAACGTACTCAACTGGTGCTTCTAACTACGCCTACCCCAGTGTACCTGACCTAAGCCTAATACTTGGGAGGGAGTAAGTAGCAGTTTAAGTTAATTTGCTTTTGCCAAGGTTTGCTTCAAGAATTCTCTCTAAGGGTTTAGTCAACACCATACCTCTGGAATAGAATGTTGGAGGTCTTGTATCTCCTTTCAGGACTCGATATCCCAGTCACTCGCAAGAGTAGGCTGGAAACGCCGGAGCTGGATTTTCTCGGCAAGAGAAAATACAGCGTCTTTCTCAGCGCGTCAAGGAGGAGGAGGGGCAGCGTCTGTGGGCTGCTTGCATCTGCTGGGCTCTGCAAGGGACAGATGTTCTGCTCCTGTATTCACCACACCATCATTGTCGTCGCATTTGCTTAAGGCAACGTTGGTAATATTTATACCTGAAAGGTGCCTTGTTTGACGTAAGTTTTTGGACATAAGACGTCAATAAAGATGTCACTAGGAAGTGATCGTCCTTTCAGTGCTTATTAGAGTTCTATTACTAATCAAAACATAGCAAGCGGGGCTTTCCCGGATTGCTGGGTTTTATCTTGTTGAAGAACTCGGAGTGTAATCTAGGAATCTAAGATAGTGGCTTCTGCTGTGTCATGTACTGCAATGAGCTGCAGAGGTGAGTTTCTGAAATATTGCTGAAATATGGCTCTGATCGTTTATGCCATTATAGGGGTATGAATGGATTATAGCCGTATAGGGGCATAAGGTCACAGTATTGATCGGGGTCCTAGATTAGAACACGACACCCACTCCACGAATTTATGTCCATCAAATTACTAAAAACTAAAGCAATAAGATGCATATGTAACATTACCCACCCCAAAATACATATTTGCATTTGAAATGGCGTATTTGAAATACATGGAAATACATGAAAATATAGGTACTGTACGTCTTTAAGCATAGAAATCATTCAAAAATTATAGCATATGTAATCAGTGAATGATTTTGCGAGAAAAAAATTACACATGAAATATCTCTTTAAACAGAAAAGAAGGGCGAGATTATTTCATCACATATAAATGCAATTGCTGTAACATGTGCTAGAGGCTGATGTAAAGTTATTATGTCTCTAGATCTACCTAAAAATAGAAGTTCTGTTCTTTATGAATAGTTCTACTTTAAGCAAAGGTTTTCGTGCCAGAAAAAAGGTAAATATTTAAAAAAAAATGTTCAAACCAAAAAAAAGAAAAAACTTTTCATGGTGAACTGGGGAATAGACTTCCAAAGCTTTTCAGTAGTTTTTGTTGATCAAAACTGAAGGCCGAATTCAGAGTTCATGGGAACGCTGTGTGTCGGAATGCTTTTCAAAAATTAATGTTTCTGTTCAGGGGAGAACATCATATCAGACAGGCTCTCAAAGAATTGGTCTACAAAATCAGGTGACAGTTCGACCAAGTTCGATAATGCTGTAACTTGGCAGGTGTGAAAATGATTGCTATCATTGGTGTCTGGATCAGCAATGCTCACAGAAGGTCGTACCTGGGTGATGTTGCTTTTATTTCTCGCTCCACTGTCACCACCTAGTCGTAGTACAGGAGTCTCAACGAATGCTGTCATCAGGATTGGTAGCCGCTGGGGACAACACAATGCGTGAGCCGTTACAGGACTTAGCAAAGTATCGATATCCATTGGTACTGCTGATGGAAGTGCAAGACAGGTGTCCAACACGCATTCTTCTCAGCATAGCATACATCGAAGCACAGGTAAGATGCAGGTCTGCCATATAGGTCTGAATGAAAGAAACCAGGTCATGTTCAGATCTCTCAGCCTGGCCAATCCAAGGACTCTAGTTATGCGGTCCCGGTAGCGTATTGCTAGGATCGTTTCTTTTATCCCTGCCGGAGTCATGTCTGTATTTTGGCTTGCCATATCGGAGAAGGAGGGTCAAAAATAAAATGCCTGCTACAAGTCCCAAAATCAGGGGTATGCCGCCAAAGACTGAATGGACAAAATTGGGAATGATTCCCAGAATTGCTTTGAATGGTGTTAACAGTCCCGAAAAAATGGTCTTAAATACACCTGGGATGTCTATGGCACATGACATATTTAGAATTTGGCTAAGCATTTCTGTGAAATGCACGGGGCACTTTGTTGATAAAAGGTCATGTATCTCCGAAGCCGTCCTTGCAACTTGGAGATCATACGTCTCTTTTGATGACGTGATGGGCACTGTTGTCTGCAAAAGCACAGACTTCATTCTGCTTAAAGTATCAATTTGTATAGAAGAGACATTCAAACGAGGCCATATGGGAGTCTCGGAGTCTCCAGGGCCGTTTGGAAACAATGCTTGCATACAGCATTAGACCATGAAAGTTACTTGTACGAGATATGGTTTCCCTGGCAAAAGGCCACAACAGCTGTGATCAGTTATTAGAATGTAACTCCCGTTCGAGAGTTGCTTAAAGAAAGGCTCTATCTGCGTTGCAGGTGTGACATGTTGGTGGCATGAAAGGTTCTTTGAATTTCCTTCACAGGCCCCATGTAAATTAATACCTTGGCACAAAAGTATACCGCTTAGAGAATGTTTGCAGTTTTCACCACTAAGAAATACATTTTTGTTGCTGTCACTATGGCATGTGTGTGTATATGGTAATTTCCATGCTGACTTAATGTACCCTTTACCCAAACGTTCATACTGGCCAGTCGGTATGTATTCAAGGCATTTTCTAAATTGGAAAGTTGTTATCGGAATTGTGATAATCCTGTGTATTATCCATTCAATGACAGGACTTTCTGACATTGTCAATGGTAATCTCTCAAGTTTTTCGATGCTCAGGATTGTATAGTCTGCTCCTTTCTGTGCCAAACTGATTTTTTTATCAGTAAGGTTAAAGATGGAAAACAATGACGTTGTGTTGATTAAACGCCATGGCACATAGCCTGAACGAAGATTTTGCAGCGTCCAGCCTAACTGTACAATAGAACGCAATTGTGACTGGCCATGCTGTAACATTAGCAAGTCTTTGTCTACTATATCTATGGCAGATGATACAATACTGTCCAGTGAATATATTCTGGAGGACAGAGTCATTAACCCATTGTCCATAACAGAAAGTGATTTTTCCAAATTAATACGATCAATTTCTCGTATTTTTTCAGCTGTTTCAATTTGAGTTACTTTCCAAGCCTCATTGTAAGCCGCATATATACTGGTCGCTATGAAACGTTTTTGACGCTGTTTGCGAGGTCCCAGAATGAAATCACGCAAATCAGCACCATCTTTAAGTAAAGATAAGTGTTGCTTAATTTCTGCCAGTGTGGATTATTCTAGCCTTTCAAGCACAGCTTCCCTACACTGTATGTTGTTACTATCCCTGGATGTTGTCTCTGGGAGTATCTAGGGTCTGGTCTGGTCATTGTTAACCCCTGTGTTTTGTTCAGGAATCTATCTTGACAGTTATTCGTGTCAGTAGGCCAGATTAACCACTTTTTCCAATCAGGATGTGTTCTGTTTAGATGTAGAATTTTTGATACGTCTATTTCAATATCTGTAGTTGTATTATCAGGTATTGGCTTTGGAATAGACGGTTTGTTAAGTTCTTTAATCTTAGCTAGGCCAAGACAGGTTGTTTGGTGAATTGTGTCATTTAAGAACAATATTTGTTCTGGGATCATGCAGGCTCGAAATAATGCTTCTAGGCCTTGTACCTGCCAATCTTTTGTACCCCAGATGGTTTTTGTTTCAATGTTATTTCTCCAAAAATCAAAACCAAATGTCATCATTTTTTCATAAAATGCTTCTGAATATATCAATTTAGTATTTGTCAGCATTGTTTTCAACCCTGTTTTATCCAACAGTTTATAATAAAACGTTTCTGCATCACTTGTATTAAACCCTAGGAAGTACTGGAATTTCTCATAGAATGTTTTTGAACTACTTTTAGGTGGAGTAGCACAATGTTCCCATTGGTTATATTTAAAAACATTTCTAGGTTGTGCAGATTTATGTAAATAATGGTCACCGTAATGTGAGAAGCAGTACATCTGTTCATAATTAGACGAACCTTGCAAATAATCATGTTCTGTAAATCTCGCTGACAACACTAAATCTGACATCATATGATTTATACTTTCAAAATCCCAATCATCAGAAAATGTACTTGGTTTTACAAAGTCACTTAAGGAAACCTTGAACTGGTGAGGATATTTCAGGATTTCGACCGGACCATATATTTCATAGTCAGTTTTGTCCCATACTACCCCCCCCGGGTATTGGAATGGCTGTGACATTTACTGTTGATAGTTCTCTTTTCTTCACGTGGGATGATCTGTGTGGTTTTAGGACTAGGTTGATGTTCTGACTTGCTGTGTCCATTGAACTGTAATAAACTTTCCTAAAATTAAAACTAAAATTAGACATAGTAGGAGTATAAGTACCCCTGAGATTATCTAATGCTCAATCAATGGTGCATCCAGATATACTTCTTTGATTTGATGAAAGAGTTCTGTTGCTTTTTCTTTAAAAGTATTTGTTTCTGGCGTCCCTTCAGGGTCATTTTGATCTTCAGAAAAGTTATCGAAATTGATGAAGTAGCCAGAGGCAGTTCTGTCAATTGTTGGAATTGTTTTCTCCATTTGTCTTTCTGTAGCACATTCTGATGCCACATCATTGTAGACTGGTGTTTCTTGACAAACTGTTTCAATCTGTGTTTCAAGAGGCACAAGTTCCATAGCATTATTGCATAGTCCCTCTCTGTGCACTGCAGATTTATCAAATGTGATTAGTCTTTCAGTTTGAACCTCTTGGATTGTTGCAAATTTGGGTATTCTGTTATTTCTTGGGAGTCCACTGGGCCTACTGTTGATTATAGGCCACATGCTTGTGGTTTTAGCAGGTAGATTGATACAACTTGGTTCTCCTTTTTACCAGCAAGGGGCGGTAGTACTACTGATCTTGTTCCGTTGATTGCCAAGACAGGTACTGCTTGTCTGTAAGAAGGCCCAAATTCCTTCTTCACAGCTATTTTTTCTCTGACTAGATCCCCAATCTTTGGAATCCAGACAGGTCTTGCTGGGGCTGGTGGTGCCTCTTCAGTGGTAGTTGGCTGTTGCTTTAACTTTATGTTGCTTAAGGATTTTCTTGTTTTATTCAAGTCCTGTAAAACAGCCAAACGATCTTTGATGTCAAAGTCTTTATTCTTATCTTCTACCACTGATACCTGACTATCTAAGTCCTGAATGTGCATTCTAGTTCCGAACAATAGTTCATACGGGCTGAAACCTTTTAGGGAATTTCTTGGCAAATTGTTTAGACTAAGTTGGACACTATTGAATGTTTGACCCACCCATCAGCCGAACCGAATACCTTCGCCGTTATAGATTGCTTTATGTCTCGGTTTTTCTTTCCACTACACTGTTCCCTTCGGGGTGTGATGGACAAGAGTATCGCAACCCAACGCCCATACTGGCCATGGCCTCCCTATAAGCTCGAGAGCTGAAAGCAGGACCCTGGTCAGAATGGAACATGGCAATTACGCATGTGCCGATAAAGACTCGCATATCTTTTATAACAGTTTTGGCGTCAGCCGAGCGCTGGGGCCACATTTTTTAAGTGAATTTTAGTCTTATTAATTAATAGGACGCTGCATGGCATGTAGACAGCATTACGCCTACCATGGCATTAATGCGCTTGACTCATTGCTGCGATCTCTGTTGCAGTCCGGGCAGTTCTTTACATATTTATAGTGATGCAGGCTCATCCCCGGCCACCAGTATACTGACTGTAATTCGGTCAGAGATTCCTTCATCTGTATGTTCCTTGGACCTTCACCCATGTGTGCGTCTGCTATTAATAACTTTCTCCGATTCGTGTTTGGAATTACCCTATCCCCCACTCCAGGGATTCAAGCAAAAGGAACGGAGTTTGCATCAATTACGTATGCATAATTGAGTGGATAGTTCACGGGTAGTGCTGCACAGCTGCCCTTTGAGGACGTTTTTACTGCCAGCATGGTTTCCCCGTCTATGTATTTTTCTCAACGCTTTTTTGTGGCTACGGAAGCTGGTTTATTTGCTTCCGCTGTGGCTGTAATGGCCAATGAATTCCCTGCAACGTGAACGTCATCACGTTGATGACTCAGAGTGTGTATCACGTGAGTCTTTTGTAGTTCTTTCTGTAAAAGAACTACCTGTTTCCAAAGCATTTTATGCTTGATTGTGGCACCTGTGTCATCTTTGTAATCATTTTGAATCCAGCTCTGCAACTTATTATTGTAAGAGTTGACGCAAAAATGCGAATCGCACACGATTAGTGTCGGGAATTCACGTTCTGCATTTTCAAGCGCCATCTTTAAAGATCTGATTTCAGCTCGCTGAGCCGAACAGTTTCTCACTGATTCAGTTTTTGTTATTTTCGGTCTGAATTTACCGCACAGCCAGCGACCTTTAACAATCGTGCAGGTTGCATCGTAGGATTTGTTTTCTACATTGTAGTGCTGTACAAATCTGTCTGTATAGATTATACAAGAGTATTGTTGGAGAGGCAGAATTTCGATTGGCAGAGGATATTCTTGTTCATATTTTAAATCATTCAGTTTTTCGAATTGCGGAGCAAAATAGTATTTCACGTTGTCCGCAGCAAGAGAATTTTCCCACTGTATCCATTTCGGATCCAGTGACACTGTAGGCAGGTTTACTGGGCTGAATAGCGCCTCGAAGGCGGATTCCGCTATGAGCACATTGATCCTTTTGCCGTGTGCTAGTTCTCGTTCATTAGCTATTGCAGTTAGTGCTGCTTTCACAGTATTTTCTGTGAGACTGAATGTTTTTTCTGCTTGTGTGTACAAGTGAGATTTGTAAGCTATTGGTACCGTTTCTCCCTCATTAGAGGTCAGGTACGTGAATCCGCATCTTCCAGGGATGACTCGGATTACAAGATAGCGTGTATTGTCATGTGTATCTAATTTAGTTTTTGCTAACATGTCTGTTTGCATTGATCTCAAAATTTCTGTGTGTTTTTGAGTCCAGTTGATTGGTTTAAAATCAGGTTTAATTAATTCGTAGAGAGGTTTAACCCTCTCCGCATAATTTAAAATGTAAGTTCTTCCGAAATTCAGGAAACCTAGAATCGATTGTAAGTTCCTCAGCGTTTTTGGTGCTTGGAGTACAGCGCACTTCTCTAAGAAGTTGTCCGCTAGGCTTTTCCCTTCACTTGATAATTGGTATCCTAAAAATAATACTGTCAGATGGGCAATTCGAGACTTTTTAAAGTTGAATTTGTAACCCTCTGCTGCGAACCAAAGTATTATGGTGTTCACTCTTTTCAAGTGAGTCTCCAAGTCGTCGTCTGTGAGATAGATATCATCTACATAAGATAATGCCTCATCATCATATATTTGTAGTGACTCTGTTACTCTGGCTGAAAATAGTCCTGGGCTGTTCTTGAATCCCTGTGGGAGCCTACAGAAATTTTTCTGTGACCCCATTACTGAGAAAGTGGTCAAGTATCTGCTTTCTGGTGCAATATTTTGACAAAAGAAACCATTAGATATGTCTAATGTCGTTTTATATTTTTTTCGAACTATGTTATTCATTAGTGCAGCACTATGCGAATTTTGTACTGCAAATGTTTTGCAACATGAGTTTAGGTGTCTGTAGTCCAAGACTAGACAATATGAATCGTCCGGTTTGGAGACAGGAAACAAAGGATTGTTCATTTGAGAGGTGCATGTTTCAATCACCCCCTGGTATTCAAGTTGATCTAAAATCTCCCTGACTTGTTTTTTAGCTTCTTGCTTAATTGGATACTGCCTTTGTGCAGTCGTTGACTTTTTAACTGAATTTTGTGAGGAGGAGAGTCCTCATCCCATCCTACATGATTTTTATATAGTGCTGGTGCCTGGGCCACTGCCCATTTCCTTGCATATATATATTTAGTATGAATCGGAATGTGATTCGAGAAGGCAGGCATAATCATTTCTTCGCCACGAGGGCACTCCCTGACAAACTCTGGGTGCCAATCTTTTTCAGCTAACAGGATGTCATAGCCTTTTGAGAGGTTATCCCAAAATAGACCCTTTATTTTCCTAGTCTTATCACCCTCTATACGCAGTGTTATTTCGTATATCTTATGAGGTTCGCTAACTCTGGTGTCGGCAGTTTCTACCTGAATGTATTCATTCGTGTCCACTGTCTCCAGATGACTCATCAGGATCTTGCGAGCTATGCTGATTTCTGCTGCGCTGTCTAGCATTGTCTGTGCCCACTCCCTGTTTTTCAACTGTGTCCTCAGTATTCTCGGCATGTTCGATTACTCTAATACTGGCTACCTTCTTTCTTGGAAAGTGAGATTTTTTACTTTGAGCAGGTTCCTTGTCTTTGGACTTGGTGTGCTCTCCTGGGTCTAACCGTCCTCTTCTTTCCGATTTCGGCGAAAAAGATTGAGAGGGACGTGTATCAATACTTTGATATCTATCAGGCTTCTTCAAATTATCCCTATTTCTAAGGTTATATCTTTTCTCAGAGGGCTCCCTCTGGGGAGACTGGTGTTCTCGAGTCGGAGTTCTTTCCCTCCGTCGAGGAGACCTTCCTCTGGACTGGAAAACTTTTTCCTTGGTAGTGGATTGTTTATTTCCATCCCAGCTCTTTTTAGGAGTGTTTGAATTATTTTTAATAAATAATTTTTCAGGATTTTCGAGTAGTTGGGGTTTTACTGGTTTTCCACCCAAGCTGTCTCTACCTAATTCTTCATAACATTTTTCTATAATTCTGGCAAGCTCAATTGGTTGATCTGTTATATCTGTTTCCTTCAACTTCTGGCGGATCGCCACAGATGCTGCTTCTCCTTTTATATTGGCTAATAATATAGCCGAGACCTGCTTGAAGTCTTTCAGTAATTTCATACCAAGAGTTAAAGCAGGTTCTGGACCGTATTCATTCTGAATCTGTTTTAGCACATCTGGTATTGCCGCCATTGACGGAACACCATGTGTTTTTGTGTAAATGGAAGCAAAGACTGTACCCCAAGTGTCACAGTCCTCCACATGTAGTGCGACCCCCATTGGAAGGCAGATGGTCAGAATTCTGCGTTTCTCAATAGGGGTAGTATTCGGAAATACTGCCTCTATTTGAGTAATTTTCTGTGCTAACCAGAAAGGAATTTGTTCGTGTTTTATGGGTGTTTTACCAAGATATGATTGTATGTTCTGTGGTGTAATTTTATTTGTGTTACCCTGATGAGGGGTCAGCTGTTGGACATTAACAGCTGTTTGGACTGTTGCAGTCCGCATTACATATTGGACTAACTGTCTATTTATTTTAATTAATGTTTTTAGCTGTGCTAAAAGTTCTTCTTTTGACATTTTTGCAATGTCCGGGTGTGGTGTGTAGCTGGCTAGAACCGGCCACGTTGCTCCTGGTCTACCTAGGGGACCGAGCCTGGTAATATGATCATTATGTTTTAGGGCACCTTTAAACAAGAGCAAATGCTCTTGGTATTTTAATGAGATTTCAATTTCCTTGAAATGAGCGTACTCTTCCGGTGGATCCTCTATTTTGTAATAGTGGAACTCGTGTGTTGCGGCGTTTGCCGCTGGAAATTTTATCCAAGAATAGAATACCTCTGTCTGCCGATATTCGTGTGCCACCTTCTGTGGGCAGTCCGTTTTCTATAAGTTTTGACGTTATAGTTTTTCTTATGTTGACCGGGATGATTATCGCACCCGGTGGGTAAATTCCTGTTTCATCGGAAGCCTGCTGAGTCGCATTTACTGCGGCATCAGCGATTCCGTTGTTACCTCCTTCTCCTGGCATTTTACTGTCAGAAGGTCTTTTGTTGCAGATCAGGTTTCAAGGAAAAAAAGATTAGGTGCACAATATTTTGGAACACTGTATCCTTCAACGTTGAATAAACCAGAGCTTTACATAGGAATCTCTTCCTACTAAGTTTGGGCGGATTTTAACCTTTCACCCACTCCAGACGTCTATTGGAGTATTTACGGAGAAAGGGTCTGTGTGAAAAATGCACGACTGAGTTACTCTAACGTCTTGCGTTAGTTTTATCGCCTTACCAAACGTTGGGCGTCATGTAGTGTAGTTCCTATTTTCCCTATAGGCCCTGCGCATTGGAATAACATAAACAGCAGTTTAGACGTAGAAGTGCGGTCTTCCAGGTCTCTACTGACTATGCTAAACTTAATTGGGTTTGTTACCAACTAGCTCAGAGGTCACTGGAAACTTTCTTGACTGAATAGGAAGTGATCAGCTTCCCTGGTACAGACAAGAAGGGATTCAGTTTTCCAACAACCGCATACACATGACAACTTTGCTCCTTAAAATAAGAGTCAATCTCTAGAGTCGTGTGAAACAATAGACAGTTATTTTACTCAGTCAGTTGTGCAGATTACTTTCACCAAGATGCAGAGAATAGAGAGACGGGCGTTTTCAATAAAAGGTATTATTTATTGAACAGTCTTTCTTCTCATGCAACAGAAATGAATTGCCACAATTGCAAGACTTGTTATTATAAAAAGTGCGTACAGTAAAAGGAGGACTGCGAAATAATACTGTAACAGCATTGATATGGTTTCTTAGCCATACAATGATTAAAATGAATAAAATATATACATTCATATATACATTTAGCTAACGTACTCAACTCGTGCTTCTAACTACGCCTACCCCAGTGTACCTGACCTAAGCCTAATACTTGGGAGGGAGTAAGTAGCAGTTTAAGTTAAGTTGGTTTTGCCAAGGTTTGCTTCAAGAATTCTCTCTAAGGGTTTAGTCAACACCATACCTCTGGAATAGAATGTTGGAGGTCTTGTATCTCCTTTCAGGACTCGATATCCCAGTCACTCGCAAGAGTAGGCTGGAAACGTCGGAGCTGGATTTTCTCGGCAAGAGAAAAGACAGCGTCTTTCTCAGCGCGTCAAGGAGGAGGAGGGGCAGCGTCCGTGGGCTGCTTGCATCTGCTGGGCTCTGCAAGGGACAGCTGTTCTGCTCCTGTATTCACCACACCATCATTGTTGTCGCATTTACTTAAGGCAACGTTGGTAATATTTATACCTGAAAGGTGCCTTGTTTGACGTACGTTTTTGGACATAACACGTCAATAAAGATGTCACTAGGAAGTGATCGTCCTTTCAGTGCTCATTAGAGTTCTATTACTAATCAAAACATAGCAAGCGGGGCTTTCCCAGGTTGCTGGGTTTTATCTTGTTGAAAAACTCGGAGTGTAATCTAGGAATCTAAGATAGTGGAATCTGCTGTGTCATGTACTGTAATGAGCTGCAGAGGCGAGTTTCTGAAATATGGCTGAAATATGGCTCTGATCGTTTATGCCATTATAGGGGTATGAATGGATTATAGCCGTATAGGGGCATAAGGTCACAGTATTGATCGGTGTCCTAGATTAGAACACGACACCCACTCCACGAATTTATGTCCATCAAGCTATCCTGGCTGATTAGGGGTGATACCCCAAAACATTTCCTAGGGTGCTTGTTTCTGGTCCAGGGAGGCCCTGGCCTGGTAGATTGGGCTGGACTGTGCCCATGGGGAGCAGCCTCAAGACCGATTTGCATATAGAGGCCCAAACTGAAATTGTGCAGTGAGAAAAAAAACAATGAAATTAGGCACAGATCTCTGTATTGGGGGGTGAGTGTTTGAAATTGTTCAGTATTCCACATATCTTTTATTATTTTTGCACTGTTAGGGACCCAGCACAAAACTCTCACAGACTACTACCGGATGCTGTATGACAAGGTGCTCTAAAGTGTAAAATCATAACATATCACACATTTGTGAGCCATGTCCCCTAACACTGCATGTACTATTTGTGTCACCTCTACAGCAGGCATTACAGCGCTAATGCAGGGTGCATTATATTACATGTGAGGTCATATCTGCATGAGCAGATAAGATAAGCCCCTGTGCTGGTCAGTTCTATTACTGCCAGTACAAGTGATTAAGTAAGCCATTAAATGGAAGAGAAAAACTGGAAAAAGGTATGTTTTTACCTCATTTCCTTCAATTACACCAACATGAAGGTGGAAGAAATACTACCACAGTTGCCTCTGCCAAAAGGCACATCGTAATCAGCTTGGTGGAACTCTTGGCTAGTCTCCTGCGGCCAGCCCCTGATGCCTGTATCGCTATCAATGCAGGAGGAGATTTCTGGCGGAGGCGGCGGGACTGTCGCAGTCTTTCGCCCATGTACCCACCAACATCTAAATCGGCAAGCAGGGGGACCGCCAAGTTGGCGGGCGGGAAAACCCTCGAAAGAACGGCAGCTGCACCAGATCCACAAAGCTCTAAATCAGACCTCAAGTTATCAGAAAAGTTTAAAAACGTTTGTTTGATGATTTGAGGATTGCTTGAAAATGAGTATCTGATGATATTATAAGATAGGATCGCCGTTGATGATTTAAGGATGACTTGAACATGAGTATCTGATTATACTTCAAGCCAAAAGCAAGCTAATATTTTTCATAATGAAAAGATAATTATTTGTTGAAGAACTCAAACAGCATGCCCCGTTTGTAATTAGGTTCCATCCATTCATCACGTGGGGTTGCTTTTTGGTTCACCCGATTTAGGACTTTTCACTGTGGATGAATCTCACTACATGTGTCACACCCGCGGTAATTGCATGGCAAATGGACTGCATATGTTTACTACCAGTGTCCACATCTAAAGATAAGACTGCTGCAACACAGCAAGGTTAAGGGGCACTTGGCTGGTTACACATGAACACGTGTTCACACTTAGTGTAGGCTGCCCGTGGGAGGCTACTGTTGTGTACAGCTTGCTAACTGCACACAGGTGGCCTGGAGCAGTAGGGACTCTTCAGGATTAGATATCGACTTGGGGTAGGCATTATAATGTTAGTTTACACAAATAAGGAATGTCAATGTCATTTACTGTTTGTCTGTTGTGACAGTTTATTATGCACATATGGAGAAAACTGGCTTAGTGTGCTGTTTTAGAGTGTAGCTTTGCTCTCTTTTGGCCTACATAGACCAGTGATATATCAAAATTGGATTTAACATGCGTGGGAAACTCAATATTGCAAGTTCCAAAAAGATGACTGTAAAATGTATGGGACATCCAGATTTGTACTATTTCTCTGGCTCAATGCAAGATCAGAGTCCAGGACATTTGCCACCCTGCTGTGCCAGGCTTGCTCTCCAGCAGCAGCAAAAAATGCCTCCCTACACAAAGGAAGCAGTTATCAGTGTTTAACACAGATCGTGATTTTGAAGGGGTGGGGCTGAAGATCTGCATCAATCACTCAGCTGTCACACTGTGCGAGGGATAGGCTTCCCCAAGCTCACTGAATGAAGGAGGGAGCCAAAACCTCTGGAGCCAACAAGGATGGTGGCTTCTTTTTGGATCTTAGTGATAATGGCCCTGGCAGTGATGTCTGCGAAGGGTGGAGCTGAGGCACCAAAAAGCAATCAATCAATCAGGGAATTGTAAGCACACTACTCACCTTTAGGGTTTCAAGTCGCTGGGTGGGGTCAGCAGTTCCATATCATTCTAAGTGCCATTCTGAAGGTGTTCAGGGAGGAGGTGCATCTTATTTTGATGGGGAGTTCATTCCTGGTCTTGGCCATGATATAGGAGAAGGATCTTCCCCCTGCCCTGGCTCTGCAGATGTGAGAGGTTTAAGCAAGGAGGAGGATGGTAGAGCAGGGGTTGCATTTGGCCACGTGGAGGATGATTCGGTTTTTGAGGTTTTTGGGTCCGGTGTTGTGTAGGCATTTGTAGGCGTGTGTGAGTATCTTGAAAGGGACTCTTTTCTCAACGTGGAGCCAGTGGAGCTTGCGTAGGTGTTGGCTGATGTGTTCGCATCGAGGGATCCCAAGGACAGGTCTGGCAGGGGTGTTCTGTGTTCTCTCGAGCTTGTGGAGTAGGGACATGTTGATGCCGGTGTAGATGGTGTGTCCGTAGTCCAGCCTGCTGGTGATGAGTGCGTGGGTAATGGTCTTCTTTGTCTTGGGGGTGTCCATTTGAAGGTCGTACGGGGATGCTGAGGGGGTTGAAGCAGCTGGAGGTGATGGCATTTACCTGGCGGTTCCAGGAGAGGGAGGAGTCGAGTGTGATGCCGAGGATCTTGGCGTGGTCTGTGGGGGTTTGGGGCTGCTGAGGGCGGTGGGCCACCCGGTGTTGTTCCATGGTGAGGGGGTGGTTCCGAGCACGAGGACTTCTGTCCTCTCTGAGTTGAGTTTTAAGCAGCTGTTGTACATCCAGGATGCAACATCCTGCATTCCTTCCAGGAAGTTGAGTCTAGTGGTGGTGGGGTCCTTGGTGAGGGAGAGGATGAGCTGGGTGTTGTCAGCATAAGAGAAAATGCTAAGGCCTTGCCGTCGGACGATGGCGGCGAGGGGGGCCATGTAGACATTGAAGAAGGTAGGGCTGAGTGATGATCCCTGTAGGACTCTGCAGTTGATTTTAGTGGGTTGGGAGATTATGGGGTGGTGGCAGTCTGATCCTTCGGCTTCTGCCAGTGAGGAATATTCTGATCCAGCCGAGGGCTGCTCCTTGTATGCTGGCGTCATGGATTCTGTCAGTGTGCGGTTGGAGACAGTGTATAGGCTGCTGACAAGTTGAGATGAATCAGGGCCACGATGTGGACTTGGTCGTGGAGGGCACAGATGTCATTAGTAGCGGTGAGTAGGGTGGTCTTGGTGCTGTGGTTGATTCGGAATCCGGGTTGGGAGAGGTCGAGGATGGCGTTCTCTTCGATGAATCTTGAAAGTGCTGCATTGGCAGTCTTCTGGGCGACTTTAGCGGCAAAAAGGAGAAGCGAGATGGGCCTGCAGTTTTTGGTAGTTGGGTCTGCTGAGGGTTTCTTGAGCAGGGGGTCTGCCTTCTGTGTGTTTCCAGTCATTGGGGAAGGAGCCAGTCTTGAATGTGGTGTTGATGGCGCGTTATAGTATTGGTGGGCTGGTGGTGGCCGCTCTGTGGTATATGTGTGGTGGGCAGGGGTCTATTGTGGACCCGGAGTGGATTCCTTTCATGGTCACAGTGGTCTCCTCCGTCATGATCGGCGGAGATGGTGGTCTTGGTCTAGGTTGCATTGTCGCCGGGTGGGCTGACTACGGGGTTGGGCGTGTGGTCATCAAAATTGTAGTAGAGGTTTTTTATCTTCAGGTGGAAGTAGGAGCCAAGTTTTTCACAGAGGTCTTGGGAGGGGGTGATGTTGGTGGCTTATAACGACACTAGTTTCCGCACGGGGGCCGCTAGAGAGCACTGGGAGAAAGAAATAGGAGAACCCTTGGATGTACAGAAATGGCAATATTGCTGCGGACAGACAGGCAAGATATCGGCCAATTGTCGACTGATAATTATTCACTGTAAATACCTTCAAAGACTAAATTACACCACTGCCAAGCTATTGAAGTTTAAATTATGGGACAGTGATGCCTGTGATAGATGTGGACAAGAAAAAGCAGATTTCCTGCATTTAGTAGTGCGTAGGGATCAGACTATACTGGAAGATGTCTTAGAGGAGCTAAGGTGCATAATCACGATAGCAATCACACAGACTCTTCTGGGCTACACGACAGACATGCCAGGGGCATATCGAAGATTCACGGTACTGAGCCTCTTATTGGCAAAGCGGAGAATGGCATGCAGAGGGGATAGAGGGAGGGTGCCTACATTTAAAGACTGGATCAAGGATCTATTTCTATGGCAAAAACAGACATTTATATATGCAGAACTGCTGCCCACACCTTTTTCGCCATAATTTGGCAGGGTATGCTCAGACGTGAGTCCCTTGCTCACTTTGTCAAATGTCAAATGTCAAATTCTCTTGTATAGCGCACTTATCACCCAAGAGGTCTCAAGGCACTCTGCAGAAAAAAGGCAACAACCTACCAGAGTGAGGTGCATACGGTGGCCTTTATTTAGGAAAAAGCCACGCTTTCAATCCTCTCCTAAATTCTAGATGATTGGATAAGGACAGGAGATGGATAGGTAGTTTATTCCATAGCCGTGGAGCCACGTATGAAAAGGACCTGCAACCGTACCTTGACGTCCGTGCTCTAGGCTGGGACAGCAAGAACTTAAAGCTAGAGCGGAGAGCTCTAGCCGGGGTATACCAGGCCAGTTTTTCTTTTAGATAGGAAGGACCAACACCGTGAAGAAGTTTATGGGTTAGGCTCAGGATTTTGAATTGACATCTTTGGCGCACAGGAAGCCAGTGCAATTTCCTAAGAATTGGTTTAGAAGCAGACCTTGGAGGCAAACCCAACACTAGTCTTGCCGCCGCGTTCTGAATAGTTTGTAGTTTTGTCAGCAGATTCTCGTTAATGGAAGCAAACATGGCATTTCCATAATCAAGCCTGCTGACTATCAGACCCTGAACCAGCGGCTTTCTAGCTTCAGTTGGGAGCCATTTAAAGATGTTAAGCAGTTGTCGCAGGATCCCAAAACAAGTCCCAGCGACCTGGTGTACATGGGCCTTCATAGAAAGATCCCCGTCAAGCGTAATCCCCAGGTCTCTTACAGTTTCTTTAGGCTGGGGGCAAGGCCCTAGATCCCGAGGCCACCAATCTTGGGACCAGAAGGTCTTAGCCTTGCCAAAAAGTAAGATTTCGGTCTTACTGCAGTTAAGTTGGAGCATGTTATCACTCATCCAGCTTTGAATGTGAGTCATACATTGTTTAAAGCTGGAGCAAGTATCATGGAGATTAGATTTACAGGTGATAAGTACCTGTGAATCATCTGCATAAGACACAGTGGAGAAGCCGTAAGATTTTATAATATGGGCCAAAGGACGGAGATAAAGATTAAACAACAGGGGACTCAGGATGGATCCCTGCGGGACCCCTATGGAAAGAGGAGTAGTGGCAGATGTATGAGAGTTCATCCTGATGTAAGTACTACGATCCCTGAGATAGTCTGCGGACCAAGCCAAGGCATTACCTCTGACACCAACCTCCCACAAACGATGTTTCAAAATGCTGTGGGAGATGGTGTCAAAGGCAGCAGAGAGGTCTACTAAAACCAAAATGGCTGATTCGCTCCTATCCAAGGAGAGTCGGATGTTGTCCACTACTTCTATTACTGCGGTTTCCGTACCATGAGCGGCACGGAATCCTGACTGTGACGGGTCAAAAAGAACGTGAGTTTCAACAAAAGAGGACACACGTTTGTTTACCAAATATTCGACAACTTTACCAAAAAAAGGTAATAACGAGATTGGTCTGTAGTTGGAGAAAACAGAGGGGTCACTCTTTGGCTTTTTAAGAATTGGTCTGACTTGCGCCACCTTCCAACTACTAGGGAAGGAAGCACTCTCAAAGGAGGCATTACAAATGCTGGTTAGATCGTCAGCCAGCAAACGGAGTAATTCACTGCACTTACGGGGAAGCAAAGGATCATTTGGAGATCCTGATTTGATTTTTTTAAGTGCAGATAACACTTCTTCAGGATTGGTGGGCTCCAATTGTATCATGGTAGGAGAATCCATGTTGTCATGGGCGAACTCAGGGTTAAAGATAACCTCCTCATTTGCAGCCAAGCTTTGTGGGGCAGAAGGAAATGAGGAGTATATTGACTGGATCTTACTATAAAAATAGGAAGCCAGTGAGCTCACCCATTCTGGCGAAGGGTCAAATTAAGATTGCTCAACCTGCGGGGTTGTGAACTCCCTAACAATATTATACAATTCTTTACTGGATTGAGATGCCTTATGTATTCTTTGCGTGATGTAGAGAGATTTTGCTACCTTTATATGTTTCATATATCCAGCGTGAATTAGTTTATACTTCAACCGGTCTTGGGATGTTCTAGACTTCCGCCACAGCCTCTCCGCCAATCTACAGTCAGTTTTCGCACGTCTCAAAGCCTCAGTAAACCAGGGAGAAGCCATTCTTTTCAAATTTACCTTCCTTTCCGGAATAATATCGTCAAGCGTGTTTCTGATGGATGACTCTAATTGCGTGGCCATTGTTCCAACATTGTTAAGATTGTTATTCAGAGGCTTAAAATGTGTCTTAAACGCCTCCGGAGTCAATTTATACCACTGTCGAATGAGCATAGATTCTTTACGGTCGAGAATCTGTGGCCTGGAAGGAATAGGAAAGGTGAAATTTATTAGGAAATGATCCGTCCAGATCATCTGTAAAGGGGGGTCACAATGTAAGTCAGTCATATTGGTAAATACTAAGTCCAATAAATGACCGGCACGATGTGTAGATCCTTGAACCCGCTGAGTTAATCCCAGGGTTTCTAATGTTGAAATTAAGTGGCAAGAATCCCCATTATGTGGAAGCTCAGCATGGTGATTAAAGTCGCCTAGTAAAATGAAATTATCTGTGGCCAGCACATGGGATGCTAAGATGTCCAGCAGATTATTGGCAAATTCAGACTTGCCTCCCGGGGGTCTGTATACCAAGGCTGCTCTACCTAACACAGACATATTGTATTTTTGTTAATTATTAGTATTTCCAGCGAATCGCTGGAGAGCGAGTCGAGGCATGTGATCTCTACTGGGGCCTTTGCGGCTACTGCAAGGCCTCCCCCTCGTTTACCCACTCTATCAAGCCTGATCAGATGAAATTCACTGGGAAAAGCTGTGGCAATATCAGGAGAAGCCTGATTATGGAGCCACGTTTCAGTAAAGAAACAAATGTCTGGCTTATAATTGTCCAATAGGCACCAGAGTTCTACGGCGTGTTTAGGGATAGATCTTGTATTAAGATAAAGAGCAGTAAGTGAGTTAGAGTCCGTTTTCATACTGCTCTTGCCTGAATCCTGTATACTCTTGTCCTTAATTCCCTCCAGATCCTTATGCAGCGGGGTGGACACAATCGGTACAGCCGAATCACAACTAAGAAGGGAATCAATGGCACAAGCAACATGTGGATCTAATGAATTCTTTTGATTTAATGAAAGCAGTTCTTGGCGGTTGTAGCGAATCATGATGATATACTCGGCCCCTCAGGTGCCACAAAGATAAAATCGGCCAAGAATTTGGGCGTCGGGCGACGTCCTGGCGCGGACGGGCCAGTGCACCAGGTGCTTCCTGTCCCTCCGCTCAATCGGCACAAGCCGTGGCGGAACGGGGACCAGCACCAGGAGGTCAACAGGTGAGAAGTAAGTGGTTGAATCACCACAGTGACTTAAATACACAGAAATGCACAGATTAATAACGCAGTAGTAGTCACCGCAGACAATGTAAAAATCCACGTTTGAACAGCTATTGGCCTTGCAGTTGTTTCCAGCCCCGATCCCTCGGTTCACCCGCTAGTACAACACACAGCAAAATTGCCAGTTTTGCTGCGTGCGTCCGCTCTGTGAGGTGGTTTAAATAGGGAAGGGGCGGGTAGCTCTGATGACGCTGCTAGTGCACCAGGTGCTTCCTGTCCCTCCGCTCAATCGGCACTTTGCCACTGGATTCAAGCAAGCTTGGCTGAAGTCGGCTGAAATGCCAGAAACCAGTCCTAGGAAGCTTGAATCCGGTCCAGGGAAGGCATTGCTTGGCAGTTTGGGCTAGACTGTTCCCATGAGGCACAGGGTCAGACTGATTTGCATATGGTCATGTCTGAACTGAGGTGGCAGAGTGGGCTATAGAACGGGGATGGATTAGACCCAGTTCTCTTGACTGGGTATGAGTGTTTGATTGGTTCAGATGCTCCGTCCATCACCACCCCCTTTTGTACCGCTTTGTTCGCCATAAGTTGGCAGGGTATGCTCAGACGTGAGTTCCTTGCTCACTTTACCACTGGATTCAAGCAAGCCTGGCTGAAGATGCCTGAAATGCCAGAAACCGGTCCTAGGAAGATTGAATCCGGTCAAGGGAAGGCAAGGCTTGGCAGTTCAGGGTGGACTGTTCCCATGAGGCACAGGGTCAGACTGATTTGCATATGGCCATGTCTGAACTGGGGTGGCAGAGTGGGCTAAAGAACAGTGATGGATGAAACCCAAATCTGATGACTGGGTGTGAGTGTTTGATTGATTCAGATGCTCCGTCCATCACCACCCCCTTTTGTACTGCTTTGTTCCCCATAAGTTGTCAGGGTATGCTCAGGCGTGAGTCTCTTGCTCACTTTGCCACTGGATTCAAGCAAGCCTGGCTGAAGACAGGTGAAATGCGAGAAACTGGTCCTAGGAAGCTTGAATCCAGTCCAGGGAAGGCGTGGCTTGGCAGTTCGGGCTGGACTGTTCCCATGAGGCACAGGGTCAGACTGATTTGCATATGGCTATATCTGAACTGGGGTGGCGGAGTGGGCTAAAGAACAGTGATGTATTAAACCCAAATCTGATGACTGGGTGTGAGTGTTTGATTGGTTCAGATGCTCCGTCCATCACCACCCCCTTTTGTACCGCTTTGTTTGCCCTAAGTTGGCAGGGTATGCTCAGACGTGAGTTCCTTGCTCACTTTACCACTGGATTCAAGCGAGCCTGGCTGAAGATGCCTGAAATGCCAGAAACCGGTCCTAGGAAGATTGAATCCGGTCCAGGGAAGGCAAGGCTTGGCAGTTCGGGGTGGACTGTTCCCATGAGGCACAGGGTCAGACTGATTTGCATATGGCCATGTCTGAACTGGGGTGGCAGAGTGGGCTAAAGAACAGTGATGGATTAAACCCAAATCTGATGACTGGGTGTGAGTGTTTGATTGATTCAGATGCTCCGTCCATCACCAGCCCCTTTTGTACTGCTTTGTTCACCATAAGTTGGCAGGGTATGCTCAGACGTGAGTCTCTTTCTCACTTTGCCACTGGATTCAAGCAAGCCTGGCTGAAGACAGGTGAAATGCGAGAAACGGGTTCTAGGAAGCTTGAATCCAGTCCAGGGAAGGCATGGCTTGGCAGTTCGGGCTGGACTGTTCCCATGAGGCACAGGGTCAGACTGATTTGCATATGGCTATGTCTGAACTAGGGTGGCAGAGTGGGCTAAAGAACGGTGATGGATTAAACCCAGATCTGTTGACTGAGTGTGAGTGTTTGATTGGTTCAGATGCTCCGTCCATCACCACCCCCTTTTGAACCGCCCATACCTTCGAGGGCAAGAGATATTTAGGACCAACTACCCACATACCTACTTACACACCCAGAGGCGGCTGGCGACACAGAGGGACCCCCTACCTCCAGCTACTAGATTACACGGACTCTGGGATACCAAACTCAAAACAAACATCTCATAATACATATAACCCACACTCCCCCCACAAAAACAAGCTAATATCCCCAAGCACGGACTCCCTGAGACTTGAGGATAGAGGGTGCTAGATGCATACACCCCTGGACTACATCACTATTACAGCACACGATGACTCTGCCCCGCCACTACACATACAGGGAAAGGACTTTGTTCTGAGCAGGGAACTCACCAACATAGTAGGAGTAAGCAGATGTCTATTTAAGTGTGCCAATGTTCATGGAACTCTTTGAAATGTGAATATACTGCATTTATGATGTTTGCTGTAATGGAAAAATGTTAATAAAAAAGAAAGAAAAAAGAAACGCAGAGTTACTGAATTCCGCCTTTCAGGTGCAAACCCCATTTCTTGTTTTTTTTGCACGCCTTAGAGTTTTGTTTTGCCACTCAACAGGGTCTTTGGCCACTAGTAGCTGTGAGGCTTTTGGAGTGGATTTTCTTCTCAAACTGGACATTGGAGGTGCTTTTTTAAAGCCTTTTTTTCTTTTGTGTTTTCAAACAGGAAGGAAGTGCCATAGAGACTCCAACTTCCTGTTCCTTTTCTGCAGAGTCCTCCCAGTGCTTTGTATTTCTCCTGGTCACTTTTCATTGGGATTATGAGCTGTGAGTATCACCCTCCTTGTTTGCTGCATAAATATACCATTGGATTTAAGGACTTTGCATTTGAGATTTCACAAGTAAGTGGAAACATTGGTGCATAAGGGTGTTGTTTGTTTGATTGAGGGCATGCACCTGGATTTATTTGGACTTATATATAATTGTTAAAATGTATTGTGGTGGGTAGCCTGTAGTTTCAGTAGGGGCCTAGTTTTCTTGCATGTAATCTTTCTTCTTTTATAAAGGAAACATGTTGCAAAGTGAACTACTTTTCTCCTTGTGTTTTAATAAATTAGTAATATTGCTTTAATTTACTATGGAGCCTAGTTTGCCAATGGTCTTTCAGACAGTAGGCCCAATACTAGTGATGGGTGTTAGAAACAACTGCTTCTGTTGTGTCTGTTGAATTGAAACATCATTTAGGACATGAATGGCATTGGATTAAATTGCAAAATTTGCTTCTTTGGGGTATTTTAAGTTTGTATGCCAACTTTGTATAGGTGGGGTAAGTATATTTGATGTCTTAGGAGGATGTGTGTTGTTGTAAAATGTTAAATCCAGTTAATTTTCTTTATTGGCATTGCTGAATTGATGATCTTTTTTCTGTGTTACCAATCGATGCCACCTCCGTCTTGCCAGTTTGTGAGTATGTTTGCCATTGGCCACCATTTGTTTATCTTCCCCATGACATGTAGGGCTAGGCACATGGTCAGAACAATCAGGAGGCCTGGAAAACGAAGAACATATGCAGGCCTATGTACAGTGACTTTACAAAAAGGCCTCCAGAACATGCATGGGCCTTTTTGTAAAGTCACTGTACATAGGCCTGCATATGTTCTTCGTTTTCCAGGCCTCCTGATTGTTCTGACCATGTGGCTAGCAACATTTTGAATAGCCTGTCAGTGTGCTTTTGCCATAGGCCTACATGTTTCCTTTGTTGTGGCCATGCCTTCTTGCTTGTTGTTTCACCGTGTGGCAGGTGGACATTTTGTGTAGGCAGCCAGTGTACTTCTGACATATGACTGCATGTCTTCTTTGTTTTCCAGGGCTTCTGCCTGTTGTTGTTTCCATGTGTCTGACTCCAATTTTGCGTAGGCAGCTAGTGTGGTTTTTCCAAAGGCCAGCATATCTTCTCTTTCTTCCCAACGCCTTTTTTCTTGTTGTTGTGACAATGTTGCTGGCAGTTTTTTTGTGTAGGTAATCAGTGTGCTTTTGCCATAGGCCTGCATGTCTTCTTTGTTGTGGGTATGCCTTTTTGCTTGTCTTTGTGACCATGTGGCTAGCAGCCATTTTGTGTAGTCAGCCAGCGTGCGTTTGCCATAGGCTTGCATGTCTTCTCATTGTTCCATTTGCCTTACTGCTTGTTGCTGTGACCATGGGGCTGGCAGCCATTTTGTTTAGGCAGCCAGTGTGGTCTTCCTGTAGGCTTGCATGTGTTCTTTGTTATGGCCATGCCTCCTTGCTTGCTGTTTCACCATGTGGGGGGTGGCCATTATGTGTAGGCTGCCAGTGTGCTTTTGCCTTAGGCCTGCATTGTCTTCTTTGTTGTGGCCATGCCTCTTTGTTTAGTGTTGTTGAAGACCATGTGCACTGGCTGACAACCCTTTTTTGTATCCAATTAGTGTATTTTTTTCCCGAAGGCTTGCATGAATGGTTGAAATAGCAGTTTAATAAATGATATGCTTAAGGCCAATTTCACTTATTTATCATTTTTAATTTCGATTTTATTAATGTTAGTGTTTTTTATTTTGAATGATTTGAATGTTTCTGGTTTCATTTTTTATTGCAATTTTTTTATTTTACTTACATGTTTAACTTTATTTTTTATGTTAAATAATATTTTTATTTCATTTTTTTGTTAGATTTTTTTAAAACATTATTTTTCCCCCATTTTCCTCACATCTGGCATCAACCCCATATCTGTTACAGGTACAAAACAGTATTCATTGCCTGTTATTCCATTGTCACATGAACTTCCCTGAGTGCCACACTCCAATGTGACGCACATAAAGCAAACAGTGCAGTCTGTATTTTGTTGTTGTTGCTCTTTCTTATCCCTCCTGAGTATATACAATGAATGTTTATGTTGGTGGGGTTTTACGAAAGGATAGTTGTATTTCTAATTATTTGTCATAACTTAAGTAACAACTCTAAGGGCCCGATTACGGGTTTTGGTGGTACAGGATGGCCAACACTCCACCACCCAGCCCCCATATCGCCAACACTCTCCATGGTCCGCAAGCCAGATTACAAGTTATTTGTAGTTGGGCAGAAGGCATGTGCACAACATGATGCATGACTTACTGCACAACATGAGTATCTCTTTAGCTTATGAAGCTAAGTGCCACGGCCAACTACCAGTTTCAAGATGGCCTCAAACAAAGGTGCTGCCAAGAAAGTAGCCAGTGGTGAGGAGAAGAAGCAGATTTCACCACTGGCATGACAAATAGAACACTTTTTGGCAAACCTGTGCCTGCCGCAACTGTCACCGGTGAGCAAACTGACACCAGCACTCCTCCATTAACACCACCACCCCCAACCTAAGCTCAGGACCATGTCTGTCAGTGAGGCCGCCACTGCAATCATGTCGGTGCCAACGAGTAGTGACGTTGAATAGGATGTGTCCCTTTCGCAAAGTAGAACACAATCATTTCAAGAAGCAAAGCAAGTGGACTGACGCCACAGCCAGCAATAGAACATTTGCTTCACGCTGGAACAGAACAGGAGGTTAATCTTCCTTCTGAGCAAGAACCTCCTCTTTTAGAACCATATGCCCCCAGACCTCCAGCAAAGAAAAGGAAGGGTACAACTCCACCACTTTCCCAAAGCACCACTCCTGATGATTATGATGGGGACTTAGAGAGGATGCCAGCAGTGTCCAGGAGACAACAGGAGAGGTTAGGGGAAAAAAAAGTTCATGAATGGCTTAGACTTAAAGAAGGGGATACTGAGGAGGATGATGATGACAAGGCAGTCATGTTGGAAGGTGACACAGAGAAGTCTAACATTGTTTTTCAACCTGCTCGGAGGGATGTGGCACAGGTAGCACCACCACCAGCTCCCATATAGGCAAAGCCCTAGCTGAGACCTACACCAACCCCTACCTCACACAAAGCAGAGAGGCATTCAACAACACACCCACCTACCCCCAGCTCTGCTTCAGGCTTTGACAGTGGCACAGTAAAAAAGTACACACAAGGATATGATGGCCGAAGCACTGAAACCTTTCAGATACTCACCCAGAGTCACAGATCTGGGTTGAATCCATCATCGTTTTTTGGCACACCTCGCCCCTTCAGTTCAGACCCATCCATATGCAAATCAGTATTGACCCTGTTCTTCATGAGAACAGTCCAGCCGGAACTGCCATGTTATATCTTTTCTGGACAGGAAACAACCATCCTGGGACCAGTTACAGTGTATTACCCCTCATCAGCCAGGCTAGCTTGAATCCAGTGGCAAAGTGAGCATGGACCCACATCTGGGCATACCCTGCCAACTTAGAGCGAACAAACGAAAAGACAAGGATATGATGGATGGAGCACTGAACCCTTGAAGAAACTCACTCCCAGTCACAGATGTGGGTTGAATCGTTCTCTCACTTTGCCACCCCAGTTCAGACCCAACCGTATGCAAATCAGCCTTGGCCCTGTTCTTTATGGGAACAGTCCAGCCCGAATAGCCAACCCAGTCCTTCCCAGTAAAAAAGTAACCCTCCCCAATTCTAGTCTTTTTCACGGTTAGCCAAGAGGGGGAGTGCATTGCAGGATGCAGCCTTTGCGGCACAAGTGTTCGTAGAGGTAAGCATGGTACACATTATGGTACTGGAGGCAAAACACACTATATAAAAAAACACCACCCAAAAGGGGGAGGAGCACCTTAAGAAAATTGCTGAGAGCGGTTGTGGTGGTGAAGAGAGCCAGGGAACATCAGCTACAAGTCCAATCATGGTGGAAGGTGAGGATGATGAGGAAGATATCTCATACAAAGCAGCCCTTTACCCAGCAATTGCTCAGCAAAGTGTTGATCACACCATCAACCTGATGACAGACATGTGTGCCAGTTGTAAGGTAACTGATTGCATGTGCATCAATGCACACTGGATCTCTTTTGCGGGGTAAAAGCAAAAGATATATGCAGCTCTTGGCCCTCAAGAAAGTTTTAGGAGCGTTCAGCTGGATGCATCAGTGGCCATTTTCACCATGGAGAATTCACATATAGCTGTAGACATCTTGGAGGAATTTAACAGCAAGATGTATGAATGACTGTGACCCAGAGGTCTCAGAATTAGATTTGGTGCAATGGACAATGGCAATAACATAGTCACAGCCATGTTTGACGGAGGCTATTTCAGGGTTCTGTGTTTGAATTAACTTGGTGGGTCAAGACATAGTCAGCAACATACTGACCAAGTGCAGAAGAATCTGCACTATATAGAAGGACTTTATTGTTTATGTTTATTTAAAACTTTTACAATTTAAAAGAACAGGTACAAATAGACGTAACCGAGTATCACAAAAGTAAAACAGAATAACATTTAGACATTTAAAACATAACATGCAATAAAGCATATGACTGTCACCATTTTTAGTCAAACAAATAGGGGAGCTCGCTTATTATTTCTCTCATAAAACTGGATGAGTTGGGCTTTTACAAGTTAAACAGCAGCCAGGGTCTTGCATTAGGAGGAGAAGTGTGTGTACTAGCAGCTTTAACCCTTTCCATGCTCATGAGGCTCCACACCGTCATGACCCACAGGCGGCGTGGGCTCATGATGGCGTGGAGCCTTCATGCAACTGCCGCTCGCCCGCGCTCCATCTACGCGGGATCCTGGGTGGGATCATGAAGGCTCCACACCGTCATGAACACACGCCACCCATGACTCATGACGGCATGGAGCCGTCATGAGTAAGAGAGCATCACGCCCACCCTCTAGCCCCGCCCGTGCAGCAGCCGAATTCAATAGACACCAGATCAGTTGACTGGGGTTGAGTGTTTGATTTGCTCAAACGGTCCGTCCATCATCCCCTTTGGTATCACTATTACACTGTAACAGACCTCATTAGGATTGGGTTCACCACGCATCCGCGGAACCTCAATTTCACTGATGTGGGAGGAGTCAGCGAGTGCCCAGTGACTTTGAAACACTGACTGTCAGCCAGTGAGGTCAGGTGTGAATCTCACAGTGATAGGCTGTGGATCCTGCTGCAGATGCCCGCCCACCTCCGCCGCAGTTGAATTAGAAAGTTTGCATCCTCAGATGGCGGGAAACATTTTACCTGCTGATTTAACCACAAACTGATGGCCAGAGTGGTTTGTAGCTGCCCAGAAAAATTTCTTGACTGTGCATCCATGTAGTTGAGCCGAGACCCTCAATCATGCCCGGCGGCTGGCATTGCTCAGTGCTGTGGGCGTGGTCGAGTTGGGTTGCCGGAGACCAGCCAGTACTGCCTCTCGCCGGCCTGGACGAAGGAAGTACCCAGCGTACCCCAAAGGTATCATGAGTTTTATGGTCTAATGTGTTCGCACGCAGAGCCCTTGTGGCACAATACATTCCTCTTTAATTACGGGCCTGTTTCATAGCTGATCATTACATAGACACACATCACGCATCCCCGAGTGTGGGGCATAGGCCTGCAGGCCCGATTCAAGTGCTCTAAGGTGGAAAAGCATTGTCTTTTAAGCAAAACTTGAATTTTTAAAGTGACCGGACACATTTCTTTGACAGAGAGGAACGTAAAACTACAGCCTTTTACAGTAGCTGTCAACTTACATGACCCACGCATATTTACAAAACTGTGGAGCAAATTACCACAGGCACAATCGCCGCGTTAGCGGGATTCTTTCCCGCTAAAGCTGCGAAAAAAAGAGCGCCCAATTAGCAAGCTGTCGCTAACTACTGTTAGCAACAGTTTTCATGCGATAGCAACGAAAAAAAAGATCGCCATGCACTGAAGCGAAAAATAGCGCTAATGATATGCAAGGTAGGCGTATCCTCGCTAAATGTCACTAAAAAAGTCGCTAACACACTATCGCACTATTAGCAACTATCGCCTGGACTTGCTTAGCATCAAAAAATTGTGCGCTAAGGCCCCTTAACTGGAGATAAATAAGAACTGCTAAAACCAGTTCTAAAAATGAAAAACTGGAGATAAAAATACCATATAAACGGAGACCTAGCCCAGCCCAGCCCCGCCACAAAGCTGAGGACCTGCAGACGCCATGGAGGCAGTAATCATACAGCTTGGAGTCCCACAAAGGCCACAACCCCCACTGCCACCACCACCGCCTCCTGGACCACCACCAAGGCAGCGCCAAAGACGACGGCAGCGAATGCGCACTCGACTTGTCCTTGGAGATCTACAACCACAGGATGTCATAGCCCACTACAGGCTCAAACGGACATCTATTGACTATATACTGAACCACATAGGCCACAGGCTGACACCACCAACCGAGCGGATAACCAATATCCCCCTGCAAATAAAGCTACTGGCTGTGCTGCATTTCCTGGCCTCAGGGACATTTCAACTAACAACATTCAGAGTCGGTGGAGTCTCACAGGCAGCCTTTTCAAGATTCCTCCCAATTGTGTTGGATGGCATAATCAGCCTGATACCTCAGGAACTCCACTTCCCTAACACTGTGCGGGAACAGCGCCTGGTCAAGTAGGGTTTCCACGCCATAGCTGGATTCCCACAAGTACTAGGGCGATAGACTGCACACATATCCGATTAGTGCCACGTGAGGACAGTGCATACATATATAGAAACCAAAAGCACACTCACTCAATGAATGTGCATGCGATAGTGGACCACCGTGGACCGTTCACAAATGTCATTGCTAAGTTCCCAGGGAGTGTGCATGATTCGTACATCTACCAGCAGTCAGTAATCAACCAGCGCTTCCAGGATGGGACATATGGGAATGCAGTCCTAGTTGGTAAGTAGCAATCCAACATACCACTTGCATCAGCATCACACACATGCAAAACAGAAATGTTCCAATCTCAAAGTCACAATATCACATACAAGATGTCAAACAACATCTCCCCACACCAGAAACATTAACACCATGAACTGTGGGCACTGATACATAGACCAAAATCACTGTAAGTCGTACACCCCTGCCCCCCCAGCTAAAGTTGCAAGACGTGTGAAACATGCATGTGTGTGTACCGGAGAAACATCACTCACAAACAAACTTGTAACACAACTCCCACTGTGCATGTCTTGTGCTGGACAGGCATGATGAATACCACAGGAGAGACTGACATGTTGCCATATAGTCTGCAAGTGTAGTACTGCTCCATGACACTTACCGTCAGTGACCCAGTAGCACACTACAATGTGTGCTAAATTGCAAAGGCTGCATGGAGGACTCTGAGGCATGCGAAGCAGATGCAGACCACCTGGTACACCTCTAGGTATATGGAGACTGACTCTCAAATATGGAGCAGGGTCAGGACTGTTTCTTTATTTCATTATTCTTTTCATTGTTCACAACATAACATAGTAATACTGCAATCTACGGCAGTACATTCATAAAATACAAGAGATGCCAGTAGATAATACAGCATGGGCATGCCCAAAAATAAACCGTTCATACCTCATATTATTTCTTGCTTTCTAACATAGGTGTCGCATCAGTCACGGTTTCCAATTGACAATGGAAAGTACTCACTCATGGAAGAATGTTTGTTGTCACTTTCAGGTGATGGAGGAGAAAGGAAACTCACTAGTGGAACCCAGATGTCCTTGGGTCTAGACGTCATTGGCAGTTCTTTGGCATAAGTTGCCAGGGTTTCTTTACAGTAAGCCGAGTCTTTCAGCCAGCACTCTATACCTGGCTTGCCCCTACTATCCCATGCAAATAAGATGCGGTGTTCCGCCAGTCGGAAGGCAATTCTGACAAACCAGCCCACCGTCCCCTTAATGTGCAGAGTATGATGAAGTAGACAAACCAGAGGCGTACACAGCAACTGCAAACCCATCATGGTGTGCAAATATCTCAATACTTCCTCCCAGTATTGATGAACAGGATTACAGCCCCAGGACAAAATTATAAGGTCTGCCCCGGATTGTTTACAGCGCTTGCAGCTATCATTTCCCCTGAGACCAATTCTATGGAGCTTAATGGGGGGTGGTAGGTCTGGTGTACAAATTTAAAATGAATGATCCGCAAGTTGCCATTGGGGGTGAGGCAGCTCGTCAGCTGGCACACTTTCTCCCACTCCTCCTAAGATATAGGAGGATCCAATACAATATTCCATTTGAGTAAGCTTTTGTCTGGCCCCCTGCCCGTCTCCTACTGCACCTCCTTGTAAAGTTAGGTAATCAATTTCTTTCTTATGGGTAAGACTAGGAGGAACTGCAGGGCCTCTAGTGTTGGTGGTTCTGCGTGGAAGTCTGGGTAGTGATCCCGTATAGCCCGCTTTAGGTGAAAGCAGGTATAGTGAAAAAGGTGAGAGGGCTTATGTATATAGCCTAAGTCATTGTCTGTCATGTCGTGCCCTTCAGGATATAAGTCCCCCATCTGGACGATGCCAACCTCCCGGAGAGACAACAAAGGACCCTTCTCCCGTGTAACGGACAGTGCTGCGTGATATGGCAATGGGAGTGCAGGTGCATATAATGGTAGTTTGATAGTCTGCTTACCGATCGCTTGCCATGCTGCTATAGTGGTGTCTATCGTGTTAATTCCTGTTTTGGGGGTATGTCTGTTCACATGTGTAAGTACGCTCCCTAGTGGGGTAGGACATGCAAACCGTCTACTATCGCTACATGAGGCGTAAAGGCATGTGGTTGTACCCAGTAGTATGCATACTGCGCTTGGGCACAAAGGTAGTAGACAAACAAATCTTGCGCCGTTAAAACACCCTTGTCATATGGCAATGTCAGTGTTTGCCAGCTGATTTCTCGCCTGTCCTGAGCCCCAGATCAGCCTTAGCAGCAAGGTTTGTTGCTATTTAACATATTGTTGAGTCAATTTATTGGGTATATTGTCGAACAAATAGAGAAAGAGGGGGAGTACCACCATCTTAATCATGGCAATGCGATCCGCCAGGGAGAGAGGCAGGTGCGTCCACCTGTCCACCTGTTGCTGTAATACATCATGTGCGCGTCCAAAGTTTTACATGACCACAATCTCAGGGTCACGATGCACCCACACACCCAGATATGTAACCGGCTCAGTTGTCCATTCTAGCGGGTACTCCAAGGATGGCTGGGATGTGATCATAGTTAGTGGTATAATAACCGATTTGTCCCAGTCAATCGTGAGACCGGAGAATAAGCCAAACTTGATATATTCGCAAAGGACAGGGGACAAGTACTGCTGGGGTTCCCTTACAAAGAGGACCAGGTTGTCAGTGTACATCGATATGCCGCCGGTTGGTGGTTAAAGTTAAGGGCAGCTGCGCTGTGGGTCTGATGAATTTTACATGCTAGCGGTTCAAGGACAATGGCAAAAAGAAGAGGGGGAGAGGGGACAGCCTGTCGAGTGCCCCTCTGGACCTCGAGTGGATCAGAAGTGTGCCCTCCGACTTGCACCCTAGCAGTTGTATCTGTATATCAAATCTTGAACCATTGCAAAATAACAATAGGAAACCCCCTCATCCTAAGTACGTAAAACATATATCCCCATTCTATGGTGTCGAAAGCCTCAGCCGCGTCCAGTTGAACAGCGGCGGCAGGCAAGTCAGGATTAAGGACATGGAACATGGAGAAGATGGTGTGCAGGTTGTGGGAGGTGGTTCTGTCAGGTATGTATCCCGACTGATCCAGGAGCACAAGAAGAGGCATCAAAGGCTGTATCTTGATGGCTACTATATTCGCCAATATCTCGGCCTCTAGATTAATTAGTGATAATGGGCGGTACAAGTTGACTGAGGCGGGAGGTTTGTCTTTTTTCAGGAGCGTGATAATCATGGCCTGTCTCAGTGAGGCACCCATTGTCATGTGCTTCCGTGTACATTTACAAAAGGTATGGTGCCAGAAGGTCAGCGTATGCCTTGTAAAAATCCGCTGGCAGACCATCCTGTCCAGGTGCTTTGCAATTAGGGAGAGACAGGATGGCGTCCTTAACATCAGATTCGTCTATGGTAAGAGATAGGTATTTACTGTGCATGTCTGATAGCCACGCATAAGCAACATCCGACAGATATTCCGCCAAAACAGCCTCTTTTGCGCCCACCTGGGTGGTGTATAACGTCTTGTAATAACGCATGAATTGTTCTGTCATAGCCTGTGGGGAGAAGTGTTCAGAACCGTCACTATCCACAATTTTTTCTATGTGCCGATGCTGCTCCCGAAACAGTAGTTTGGTAGTAAGGACTCTCCCAGGTCTGCCGCCCTCCCCAAAAGCCCTGGCCACATGTCTCCTTCCTCTGTAGCGATACTCCGTTTCCACTAACTCATCGTACTCTTCAAGCACCCCCCTGATACTGGCCAGGAAGGCAAAAGAGTTTGCTGTACAATATTCTTCATAAAGTTTCTCTGATTCAGTTTCCTTCTTGACAAGTTGCCCCCTGGTGTCCTTCAGAACGCCTGCTGAAGTGCCAATACAGGCCCCCCTTATCATCACTTAAAATGCCTCCCACAGTGAAGCCTGACTATCAACCTTACCGGTGTTTTCTGCGAAGTAATGTATGATGGCAGTCCTTATTGTGTCCTTAAAGACGAAGTCTAGCAGTGACTCAGCTCGTAAACGCCATGTGAATGGACGACGAGGGTTAGCAGGAATTTGCATTCGCACAACTACAGGATGGTGAACCGACAGAGTGCAGGGCAGTGTATCTGTGCCTGTAACCGAGTTGTTTGCACTATCCTCTAGCAGCCAATAGTCCAATCTGAACTAGCTGTTGTGGGCAGGTGTGACATGCGTACCCTCTAGGACATGCTCATTACGCAGCCTCCGGACATCAACAAACCCCAATCCCGACATAGCCACTCGTATACATTGTGTGACCTTCCGTGTGCGCGTTCCGCAGGTTTTGATTTCTCTACCAATGGTTCCAAGTGCGTGTTTAGGCCTCCCCCATACAACTGCTGTCTCTGGCCAGGAGCGTAGGATAGATAGCATCTGTGCAAAAGGGGTGGGTTAATCAACGATTGGGCCATACATGTTGATGATGGTGAGATCAGTCATCCCCAGTGTACCCTGTACCATCGCAGAGCGCCCCTCAGTATCTATATGTGTACGCATAGGGCGGAAGGCGATACCCTTCTTGATCAGGATGAGCACCCTACGCGCATAGGACGGGTAAGATGAAGCCAGTCTAAACCCCGACCATCTACTTGTTTCCTTGGAGTCAGTGTACCTGGTCAAGTGAGTCTCCTGCAATAATGCAATTTGCACCTTCTGTCTGTCCAAATATGACAACATCTGTCTAATCTTCTTTGGTGTGTTGAGGCCACGGACGTTCCATGTCATGCATTGATATTCCTCCCCCATTATCTAACATGAAACAAGGTAGTATAGAGTAATCTCGCAGGAAGCAACACTCCCAACATGTCAGCAACATAATCAACTGTGCCTCCAGCCTTGTGCTGTCTGCCATACCCTCTGACGTACTCCACAACCCACCGCCAGCACCCACCTCCGCCCACTCCAGCAACCCAATCTTGCCAAAGACAAGTCCCCTCAACATCTCAGAACTAAAGAGCAAAAAAGTGATAGTGGGAAATACCCAGGTGGGGGACGCATTGGTGCTCTACACTCCCTGTGGCATGCCAAGGGAGGGCCCGCCTAAGGTGATCCATCAGCCCCGCATACCCACCCAACATATCATCACATTGAAGCAATGAGACATAAACATCAAGCATTCATGCGGTGTAAAATTCCTGGGCTCTGATTCTGAACATCCAGTCCCAGACGAACGACATGTACTGTGGGGTCCCAGGCTGCAAGAACACATTAGCCCTTTGCGTTTGTAGCTGGCACCAAACATAACGACCAGTAAGCAACTAAACCATGGCCTCGCCAGTTCATAGTGGAACGTGGTTACATAACATTCAACAGGACCAGGTCGCCACGTCAGGCAGACATACACAAATAAATTGATACTTGTATAGCACACTACTCACCCGCAATGGTCTTAAGGCACTTGTATGAATACCGCTGTGGAACCCGTCCTGGCTTTCCCTGTGAGGAGTCCACTCCTGGGCACCCCCAAGGTGGAGGCCAGGCATCCTGAGCGTTGTGAGGCCGTTGTGGAGGTTAAGAAAGCTATTGCCCAGATTTGCAGAGTGGGACTCCATGATTGTAATAGGCACTGAGGCGAGAATTATCAGGTCCATGGAATTTTGAGCCCAAGACCCGTCGAGGCGGGGAATTGAACCCTGGTCCCAGGCTAGACCTCTGCATCAGGGTCTGCCGCTCTAATCATTGAGCCACACTTCTCCACCAGGAGGGCAATAGCATAGAACAAGTCCACACCCCCAGTCAGTGGCACATAGGCAACAACCATAGTAGGCAAAGGATATACAGTAACAGCGCAGAAGCAGACAGTGTCCTTATTCTTTGTCTACATCAGATGTACGCTCCGATGTACGCTTCCTTCTGCGAAGATGTTTTGCGTGGTCCATGGTGAGTTTCCAATTCGTGATGATTTATGCGTCGCCGTCCGCTCCGATATGCAACAGGGCAGGATACAACATGGCATACGGCACTTTGTCCTTAATAAGTAGTTGTTTGACTCCATGGAATCCCTTCCAAGCTGCTTGGACTGTAGCCGTAAAATCTTGAAAAAAGGGACAGTGTGTTGCCCTGATGATTAATGGTGCATTGCTGACGAGTGACTCGCAAGACCGTGTCTCAATCTCTAAAGTTAACAGTTTTGCGATAATGGGCCGGGGTGGAGCTCCAGGCTTCGGGTGGGGCACCTGAAACCGATGCGCACGTTCAACTGCAAACATGGGGGATAAGCATTCAGCCCCACAAATTTCGTTGAGCAGCGTCTCCATAAAATCCTCTAGCCAACCCACATTTGTCGATTCTGGCAGGCCTAAAATGTGCACATTATTTTGCCTCAAATGCGCTTCAATTTCATCATTCTTAGCCTGTATGACCGCTAGCAATTGTGCAATATCATTGGCTTTGTCCGCAACCTGTTGTAGGCCGTCTTCAGCATCTGAAATGCTTTGTACAGCCTCGCCAATCCTCGCTCCCTGTTTGTCCAGTTTTGCCGACATGTGGTCCATGCCGCCGCTCAGCGCCTCCATCTACACATCCATAGATTGCAAGCTGACCTGTATGGCGCTGAGAGTCTACTCCAAGGAAGAAGGGGCCTGGGAAGCAGATTCTACTTCAGAGTCTGAGGCTGCACTCTGTGGTGCCTTGCCTCCTTTGCGCAGTTCAAACGTGAGCTTTGGCTGGTTCTTTTCAGGCTTGCCCATGGTCTCACGTGATAAACAGCCAAGCGTACCAGCCAGGTTCCGCCATGTGCTCCTTGATGCCCCCACTGCTCAGGTCAGGTGGTCGAAGGAGGGGTCTACTCATGATCTCAGAAACTCCCCCGCTTTCGTGTCTGCAGCACCCCCCAATGAGGACCAAAAAGCATTGTATTTGCAGAGGCTGTGCTAGGCAGGTGAAGGAGGAATAGTCGTGCCTCGCAATTACGGAAATAAACTGATGAGTGGCTTCCCAACAGTTAGAATGGCCACCGTATGAGGGGGTTACCGTGTCAAAGAGGCGGGGAGGCAGCAGTCGGGGGGGGGGGGTTTAGCACTTACTGTCCACCATGGGCCAAACTCACAGCAATATCCCTGTAGCGCGTATGTTGACACCAGCGCAAGCTCCCCTCTCGCCTACGCACGAATGCTTGGGTGTTCAAAGGCCGGTCCGGCCCAACACAGCCCACACAGGCCGCCTCATATAGCGCAGTTATCATCGGGACTGGGAGGAAGGGACGTGCGGGCGCATGCAGTACGTGCTGGCTGAAGGGAAGTGGTGATCCAGCTGGGCCTCATCTCCGTTGTTAATGTGTGGGCTTCAGGTCTCCTCTGCAATGCAGGCCGCTGGGAGCTGGCAACTCGGGCCATGCACCTCCCGCAGCAGTCTCTGGGCTCACCCCGTTCATGGCGGGAGCCTTGTCTCAGGGCTACGGTATATCACAGCGCTGGCCGGTAATCCGCATAACCCTCTCCTTGCGCTTCAGGTTGGAGTGACTAGTGCGGGCGAAGTAACCGGCATGGATAGTGGCAGACCTCTCTCCTTCACTCATTCTGCACACATATGGAATGTGGAATCATGCCATATGCCACAGTAAATCCTCTCTCTTTTGTGATTTGAGAGTCAACAAAGTGTCTGAAGCCACCAAGCAGATATCCATACAAATGACGCTCCTTCTATGAGCAGCACCTCTTTTGAACTGCCATTAACTTACACGCAGTGATTAGCCCTCCATGTAGCAACTGCCTCCATACATGAAGGTAATTATCATCTTATGAGGTCTGGCTATTGTAACAGTGTGAAGATAAGCAGAGTACCATCAGTGTATAATACAATAGCAACCACGTGCACCTACAACCATGCAGGAAAGTGGTAACAATTAAAAATCAAACTGTCTGGCGTCCAATAGCTAGCCATAAGGGTTCACAAGTAGGAGTGGAGTAAATCCAGAGGAAAATCTTGCTTGTAACACAGGAACGCCCCTTGAAGTAATGAAACAACTCATCCATCTAAGCTCTAAGGTCTTGACTCCACATGACTCCAGTCACAGGAGAATCAGCCCACAATAGATGTTGGCAAATGATGCACTGAAAAGCAACACGATCCGTGCATCTTCCTGACCCACAGCTGCTCGTCATCCCAGAGGTAGACTAGGCAAGACCAAGGCAGGTTCAGTGGGGTGTGTAGTTTCTAAATAAGATTGTGACATTTGTAGCAGGCCCTTTTCAGTGCAATGGTTGCAAAGCTGTAGATACAATCACTTCTAATCACCTATCCCCCAGGAAAGGTAGTGTCAAAATGGCCCACAAACAAAGATGCAGATCATGGTCCCTGTGAGGTAACATCTCAATGTACAGACCATGTCTTGGTGACAGTAAAAGTGGACTGTACAAAATTAGAATGATTAGGAGAACAGCAATTACCTCAATGGCATGATACAGTGGCCTACCTGCATCTGAATTACTGTGTGTGATGGTACCTGCAGTGAGCCTGTAATGCCAACAGTTGCTAGCTTCATAATCACATCTGTTGCTAGAGTTCAAAATGTATCCACGGTTACTCCTTTGACTGCCTTGTCCACTGTGGTTATGCAGACCATGCCCTGGTGATGCACCTGATGAAAGTCGACAGTAACCTCTTCCACTGCATCAGTCACCAAATTGAATAATCCATTACAGGACCCCTCAAATATATGAGAGTACTGACTCTATCTCACATCACATTGTAAGACTCTCAGTCAGTTAAACATGTTTGCAGATGGGTATTCTGACATATGTATTTACTTGTCATACAACTTGCGTGTGATGTGTTGATCAGTTTGTAAGTCCGGGAATGTCATTGCTTGAACACCAGTTTAACTATGATACAATAGTCATTAGGCCGTTTGCATGTCAGCTGTTTGCACCATTGCCAGTCCCTACTGTGAGTACATGTTGATTTTGGGTGTAGACGTCATAGCTGTCCTGGCATTGTCAGTGAACCATGGTGCTAACTCATTGTGTGCCAATGTGAAGCAGGTGTATACTCGTCTGTAGGCAATATCAATGTCCGGAACTAATATGCTTTCACAATCATGTAAACCCCGACCAAATGTGCTTGTCATAATTCATCCCACTGCTTGTGGGTCACTGTTTGATTGGGTTTGCATGGTGTTACAAGTAGACATGGCATGTAAAAAGGATTACTATGTTAGTAGGACCATGGAAATGGCCACGAGCATCAACAATTCCATGGTAGTCATGTCAGTGAAGAATGCAACCTGGAAGTGGACTGCTTGGTGTGTGAGCAATGTCTAATTTGTGTCAGGTGCTGCACCATGAGCCCATCACACACTAATGGTACCCCTGTTTTCCCAAAATCTACAAAGCGTATGTACAGATAATCTGGGATGATGAATATTTTGTGATGTGTCCCTCAATTTAGATCAATGAATCCCTACAGCAAATTAACTAATGTGAGATCCTGGGCCAGTGGTGTGGAAACTCAGGAAGCATGCTGTGTAATTTCCGTCAATGATGTTGAGTGTGGATACACATCCTAAACATTTTTGCATGACAGCCTATCACATTTGGCATGTGTAATTAAGTCTCAAAGACATTGCTAGACCATCCCTCCTTGTCACACATGATCATAACTTGTGATCCCATAGCCTCCAGGTACAGCATCGAGGAGTGGAATAATTAACAAGCAACGTCTTGGCAATGAGCATCTTACTTGGTCTTGTGCAGTTCTTAATTTGTAAAATATGAAGTGCAGGTGCTGAAATGTTTGTCGGAGGCCACACCTAATTTTCGCTGGCTCCACCCACTTCCTCCATTGGCTCCAACCACTTACTATATTAGCTCCACTCACATCTTCAACTGGCACTGCTAAAAGTCTGTGTATGGCCACGGGAGCTAGTACTAGGTGGCCAACGGTCAGTGTTTCTCATCGTCATGCTACTACTACCACGCGGTGACGTGACCTGCTGCAACCGTCGTCACGCCACCACCACACCGCACATTATGCCTTCATAAAGGTTACTTCGCTAGTTTGCTTCATTTCATACTAAAATAAACAGCACACAAATTTACAATCTGTTGTACAGACCCCTAAAGTCCACCTTGCCCCGATTAAATCTGTTCTCAACCTGGCTGCCAGGCTTATCTCTCCTGTCCTCAAAAACCTCAACTGGCTCCCAAATGAAGGTAGATCCACCTTCAAGATGGCATGTATCATTCACAAAGCCCTTCACCAAAACACCCCCTCCTACCTCTCTGAAAGACTACAAAACGCTGGTTGCTCTCGGTCCTTGAGAAGCACTAACACCCTTGTCCTCCTCCCTCCGAGACTCAAATGTTAAAAGACCCAATCACCTACATTCTCAGGTAATGGCCCTACGATTTGGAACTCTCTCCCCAAAGATCTTTGCTGCAACCCCTTCTACCCTCTCTTCAAAAAAAGACTCAAGGTGCTTCTTCTCAACAAATATTGGGGTACCTAACGTTGCTGTAATGACAATGTCCTTATTTTATATTCTCCTTAACACACCCCCTCTTTCTTCCTTCTCCTACTTTCGCTCCCCCCTCCTTCTTCCCTTCTTTCTCCTATTTTTCAACCTTCCTCGTCTCCCTTATTTATCTCTTAGTTACTTTCTTTCCTCATTTCCCTCGTCTAACGGAAATGCCTTATCCTATGTTAGTTTAATTCACTATGTAATTGTGTCTCTATGTGTTTACCTATGTGTAGAGCGCTCTGATACTCTTGGGTCCAGTAGAGCTATATAAAACCTTCTTAATAAATAAATAAACTAAGGACACCTTGATTGGAGGCAGCCACTCAGGTGGGAACAGGAATGGTGTTCAGCCAAGCTGAGCTGCACAAATTGGACATCACCATTCCCACTTACAGGAGTCCACCATTTTGTTCGGCACACAAGTAGGGGTCCTAATGAAGCCAACTTTTCATGTGTGAATCACAACATACAAAACACAAAGACACATGATGCACGCATCTTACATCGATGTCCCATATAAGATGTAAGTAAATTACACCAGTTATGGGGAGTTACAGACCTTTTACTGAAGAGAGCTAGTGAGCAGTCTGTCCACAGGGCACAGATAAAATGACCTGCACTCCTGCACTAGAAACTCACAGCCACCATCTCCAGTCACTGTGTAGCCCGGATTAAGAGGTAGCCACTTGGAATGACTGCACACTTTGAGTTTTATGACAGTCAGTCTCACAGGAGGGAAAATCCAGAGATGTCTTATAAATGTACAAAGGCACAGCGGCATCCCTTCCCAAGCCATGCAATGGTTGCTTGTGTCAGTGGATTCAAACTAGCCAGGCTGATGAGGGGTGAAACCAGGATGCGTGTTTCCGGTCCAGGGAGGAGAGGGCCTGGCAGTTCGGGCTAGGCTATTCCCTCAGGGAGTAGGGTCAAGACTGATATCAATCAATCAGGAGTTTGTTAAAGCGCAACTACTCACCCGTAAGGGTCTCAAGGCACTAGGGGTGGGGGCTTGGGGGGGTGCAGGTTCCATTCCATCAAGGAGGGGGTCTGTCGAAGAGCCAGGTTTTGAGGTTTCTTGCGAAGATGGGGAGCGATGTTGTCTGTCTGAGGTGAAGCGGAAGGGCGTTCCATGCTTTGGCCGCGAGGAAGGAGAAGGAGCGGCCTCCGATCTGGTCTTTCTGGTGCGGGGGACCACGGCGTAGGAAAGCTGGGCTGATCGTAGGGTCCTTTGGGGTGCGTGGAATTTGAGTCGCCTGTTCAGGTATGCTGGTCCGGTGCCGTGGAGGGCCTTGTGTGCGTGGGTGAGCATCTTAAAGGTGATTCTCGCCTCGACGGGGAGCCAGTGGAGTGTGCGCAGGTGCTGGGAGATGTGGCAGTGTTTTGGCAGGTTGAGGACCAGTCTTGCGGCGGCGTTCTGGATGTTCTGTAGCTTGCGGATGAGGTTTTTGTTTATTCCGGCGTAGAGTGCGTTGCCGTCGTCGAGTCTGCTGGTGACCAGGGCGTGAGTGACTGTCTTTCGGTGTTCGAGGGGGATCCATTTGAAGGTCTTACAAAGGAGGCAGAGGGTGTGGAAGCAGGAAGATGAGACAGAGTTGATCTGGCGGTCCATTTTGAGCTCGGAGTCCAGGATGATTCCCAGGTTGCGTGCGTGGTCTGTGGGGGTTGGCGGATTTCCGAGGGCGGTGGGCCACCAGGTGTCGCTCCAGGCGTTGGGGTTTGGGACCATGATGAGTACTTCTGTTTTGTTGGTGTTTAGTTGAAGGCAGCTGTTTTTCATCCATTTGGTGACGGCTTCCATGCCTTCTTGAAAGTTGCGTCTGGCGGTGTTGGGCTCGTTGGATAGGGAGAGGATGAGCTGGGTGTCGTCTGCATATGACACGATGTTGAGTCCGTAGGTTCTGACGATGGGGGCAAGTGGAGCCATGTAGACGTTGAAGAGCGTTGGGCTGAGGGAGGAGCCCTGGGGGACTCCGCAGGTGATCGGTGTGGGGTCCGAGAGGAAAGGGGGGAGTCTGACCCGCTGCGTCCTGCCGGAGAGGAAGGAGCAGATCCAGTTGAGGGCCTTGTCCTGGATTCCTGCATCGTAGAGTCTGCGTATTAGGGTGCGGTGGGAGACTGTGTCGAACGCCGCTGATAGGTCGAGGAGGATGAGGGCTACTGTTTCTCCTTTGTCCAGTAAGGTGCGGATGTCGTCTGTTGCGGCGAGGAGGGCGGTTTCCGTACTGTGGTTTTTTCTGAAGCCGGATTGGGAGGAGTCGAGGATGTTGTGTTCTTCAATGAATGTGGCGAGTTGGCTGTTGATGGCTTTCTCGATGACTTTCGCTGGGAACGGGAGCAGGGAGATGGGTCTGTAGTTTTTGAGGTCGGTGGGGTCCGCTGAGGGTTTCTTTAGGAGGGGGTTGACCTCCGCGTGTTTCCAGTCGTCGGGGAACGAGGCGTTCGCCTGGGAGCGGTTGATGGTTTGGCGGAGCATGGGTGCGATGGTGTTGGCGGCTCTGTTAAAGATGTGGTGGGGGCAGGGGTCCGTGGGGGCCACTGAGTGGATTGACTTCATTGTCTTCAGTGTGTCTTCGGTGGTGAGGGCTGTCCAGTCATCAATCGCTGGTTTCCGGGTGTCGGGCGTGGTTGGTGAGGGTTCAGTGTGTTGGTTGTCTTCGTCGAAGTTGTCGTAGATGCTCTTGATTTTGTGGTGGAAAAAGATGCTGAGTTTGTCGCAGAGGTCTTGTGAGGGAGGGATGTCGGTAGACTCGCTGGTGGGTTGGGCGAACTCCTTGATGATGCTGAAGAGTCCCTTGTTGTTGTGTGCGTGGGTGGAGATTCTGTCTTCAATCGCTTTTTTCCTCGTTTCTCTGATGAGTTGATGGTGGGCGTTGGTGGCGGCTCTGAAGTTGTTGTGGGCTTCTGTGGATTTGGTGTTTCTCCAGGCCTTTTCAAGGCAGCGGCATGTGGGCCTGGACTCTCGAAGTTCGATATACATATGCCTGGTTGCAAACTGGGGTGCCACAGTGAGCAAAAGATTGATAGATTAAACCCAGATCTGTGTCTGGGGGTGAATGGTTGAAAAGTTTCAGAGCTCCGTCCATCATCTCCTTGTGTTTGCTTTCATCCAGCTCTCCTGCACTAGAGTAAAACATACAACGGACAACAAACTACATATTGAGGTTATACAGAACACCAATTATATGCATTTATGCCAATTTTTGCTTCAGATTTTTTATACTGCTTTTTAGGAAACCGGGCTCTCCTTTAAATCCATATCTAGATGCAGTTAATAATAACGTAATATTTATTTAGGTGTATAAAGACTGCTCAGGCATAATGTACTCCAGGTTCCTGAGTGATCCACAGAAGAGAATCTTTTCTCTGGACCAGTTTCTTTCTGAGACTGGAGATGCTCTGCAGTGGTACTTGGAGGCACTCAGCTCCTGAGGGATGCACGCCCACAGAGCTCAGCATTTTGTTTTGAAACAAAAACACGGGTCTTCATCTATCAGTCAGTACTTTGAAGCCAGAATAAGTTGTTTTTCATTTATTCTGCCAAGATCAAAGACTTTGTACTGAGAAATGCACGGAGGCTCATTCCTTCTTTTCAACTAGTTAATGCAAAGTGTCCAGACAGCAGGACAGTGCACAGGCAGCTTGCGCTGTACCGCACAGACCGCATTTTGCGCCTAAATTGACTCCAGGCGCCTGGTTGAATTTAGAGTGGGCTGTAAGTGCCTAGGTGGTCCCAACTTCCTATTTCAGGGGACCCTTGGAAGCTGTTCCTTTTTCTTAATCTCACCCGGATTTTGAAGGAGTGTGGACTCTCTGCTGTCCTTTGCGGGAAACGGACCCTCATCACCTCCCGACCAACACCTCGCCGGACCCGCTCCGCGGGTCCCGCAGCGCGCCATCTGCTGCTGGTGACTGCTGGTTGCTGAGGAGGAGCGCGGGGAAAGGCGAGTCGACCAGCAGGGCTGCGAGCACAGGCAGGGACTCCAGCATCCAGGAGCCCCTGCGGGCCCAACCTGCAACACCTGGGCTGCTCTCCCCGCTGGCCACGCCCCCCGCCAACAGAGTGAAAACCGGGCTTCACTCTCGCCCCTGTGGGACCCTTGGAAGCTGTTCCTTTTTCTTAATCTCACCCGGATTTTGAAGGAGTGTGGACTCTCTGCTGTCCTTTGCGGGAAACGGACCCTCATCACCTCCCGACCAACACCTCGCCGGACCCGCTCCGCGGGTCCCGCAGCGCGCCATCTGCTGCTGGTGACTGCTGGTTGCTGAGGAGGAGCGCGGGGAAAGGCGAGTCGACCAGCGGGGCTGCGAGCACAGGCAGGGACTCCAGCATCCAGGAGCCCCTGCGCGCCCAACCTGCAACACCTGGGCTGCTCTCCCCGCTGGCCACGCCCCCCACCAACAGAGTGAAAACCGGGCTTCACTCTCGCCCCTGTGGGACCCTTGGAAGCTGTTCCTTTTTCTTAATCTCACCCGGATTTTGAAGGAGTGTGGACTCTCTGCTGTCCTTTGCGGGAAACGGACCCTCATCACCTCCCGACCAACACCTCGCCGGACCCGCTCCGCGGGTCCCGCAGCGCGCCATCTGCTGCTAGTGTCTGCTGGTTGCTGAGGAGGAGCGCGGGGAAAGGCGAGTCGACCAGCGGGGCTGCGAGCACAGGCAGGGACTCCAGCATCCAGGAGCCCCTGCGCGCCCAACCTGCAACACCTGGGCTGCTCTCCCCGCTGGCCACGCCCCCCGCCTATCACCTCACGTACTAACAGTTGTAGACTCAAAAGGAGAGAGTCGCCCCCGCTGCGTGGAAGCGTGCGGGAGCGCGCCGGGAGAAGCCCGGGACAAGGGCGGGACCGTCTGTGGCCGTCCGGGGCCGGAGGAGGCCGGGCTGGGCTACATCCCTTGGCTCCGTAAAGCGGATATCCAGCAACCAGGACAATGGCTTCAGGTACTCGATCCTGTAAGACAAAGAAATCTGCAGGAGACGTTGTTTTAGGTACTATGGACCAGTTCATAACCCGAGCAGTTTCCATAGTTGAGAAGGAGATAATCTTGGCAGAACGAAGGTTATCCCGGGATTCTTTGAGTATGTCTAACAAGCGCTCATCTCTGGGCGCCATTGCCCTAGCTGATAGCCCTGGTCATATTCCCCTAACTCCTTTGTTGATAATTGATTCCCCAACTATCGACGAGAGAGTGAGTCGGATTAGGGCTAGTTTAGAAAGGGTAACTACCACAGCACCAAGTATTGTACTTGACCCGACACACTCCATTTCCTCCGTTCCTAGTATCCCATCACCAGGGGGTCAAACTCTAGATTGCAATCCCGAAATCCATGATGTCCCTAGCCCCCCTGTGCCTACTAGTGAAGCTGCGAATTCCCCATCCACTGCAGGACATACCGATATTAACACTCTTAGAGTAGTAGCCCCCCAAACTGCACCTGCAGGGAACCCAGCTTTAGGCACAGTCCCACAAAAGAAGAGAAAGCGTCCCGCTAGCCCCCGCAGGGGAGGCTCTCTAAAGCCCCACAGTAAAGTAAGTAGGAACATTGTATCAAAAGGGGGCACCATTTCGAATCAGGTTCCTTACTCAAAACCTCACGCATCCCACACCGGAGATCCTGCATTGGAGGGCATTCCTGGTCAAATGGCTCCTATAGATACTAGCATTTTCCCTCAAGTCGAGAGCATCATTAAGTCTGTGGTGATGCCTCTCGTAGATAAGATTGACGGCCTCACTCGCAAACTAGCCTCACTCGAGCAGTCAATGCTGGACAACTTTTATGCAGTGAAATCGTTAGTCAAATTTCACGCTAAGTCCCAGGTTGAAGAAAATGGAGGGCTAAGGAGTGGTGCTGTCCCATTAGTTCCCTCTATTTCTACAGCCCTCCCTGAGCCCACATCTTGCCAAAAAACGCTCGCCATGGCAAAGGTTCCCCAATCGCAGCAACCCAACACTGGAACCATACCCCCCCACCTACTTCTACTCCTGAGTCTAGTTTGGCCCGTCCAATGAACAAATCTAGTACCCAGGCTCCCAAGGCACTTAAGGTCAAATTTGCTGCAAATCCCAAGCCTATAGTCCCTAACACTAAGGTATCTGGAAACACAGTGACCGCAAGTAAGGGTGTTACAACCCCATCTCCTCCAACTCCTGTTACACAGGCCGTGCCCAAACCTCCAGCAAAAACCACGGTAAAATCTCCGGCTAAAGACAGGGTAAAACGGCACACACCAAATGCTAGCCTTCCCCCTGGCTGTAAGCCTTATGTGGTAATTTTAACAGGGGTCCCCGAGCTTGAAGAGGGTTCTTGTGAGTCCTATTCTGACCTTAAACACAAGACGCTCTCCTGGCTAAAAGCTAATAGACCCCTCCCAGGGCACATTGATGGTAGAATAGCCTTCGTCCGACGCGTGGGTTGGATTGGCAACAGATGTAAGGTTATTACCGGGGACTGTGTGTTGATCAACTTCAATGATCCCAGAGCAGCTGGTATGATCTGTAGCCAGCAGTCGTATCACAATTTCTGCGACATACAAACTAGGGATTTGGGGTACTTCTATCACCCCCCTCCTTTAATGGGGCCTAACAAATCCCTTCAAGATGGGGGCAGAGGAGCATGGTTCCCTCATTATCCAACTTTGGACCCCAGAGCAAGGGTATGGACTCCTACTCAATCAGCCACTCCACAGGGTTGGGGCTGGTGACTTGATAATTTAGTGGCAATCAATGTCTCCCCCCCCCAGGGTCAATACAATATGCATAGGTGGGGAGGTACCCTTGTCCAATAATGTTGTGCCCCAATCCCGCCTACCTCAATTCTGCCCGTTCTTTTAGGCGACGGGTCAGATAAAATTGAGTTAGTGGTTGGAACTCAAACTCCAGGTCCACAGGGTGGGAATGGCGGTTGCAATGAGCCCCAGCATCATGCATTCCTGAAAACCATTAGTTGGAATGTGGCAGGCTTAAACAGCAAGCTAGATGTCCCGGACTGGGTGGCGCTCATCGAACCCCACTCAGTCTGTGCATTCCAAGAGACGTGGTGCGTAGAACCAAGGTACCGAGTGGGCCATGCCTCCTTCTTTGTCCCGGCAGAAATCCCAACTTCGGGAAGAGGTCGCCCCTATGGAGGTCTCTTAGTTTGGGTAGACATTTCTTTGGGATGGAGGGTACGCCATCACCCCCAAAAATCTCCAGATTTGATGCGCCTCACTGTAACTTGTCCGAGGAGAGCTGAAAAACTGGAGATTATTAACATCTACACACGAGGGGCCTCTGGGAGAGCCTTGTCACCAACGCTCTCGGACCTGGAGGTAGCCCTGGGTGAGTGTAGTAGCGATTCTTTAATTTTGGTTATGGGGGACTTCAATTGTACATTCGAGCCTTTGTTGCCCGATGAATCCCTGGATTTATATGATGAAGATTCTAGGAGAGGTGTCCCGTCACTTGATCTTCCCATCATAAACAGTTGGACCCCCAGAATCATCCAGCTAAATTCCCTCACTCTGGAGCACGGCTTGAGAGCAGCCAATGGGAGGACACCATCAGACTTAGCGGGGGCTCACACATATAATAGGGTCGGTCATACATCCCGGATTGATTATATCCTTTTAAACTTTTCTTTGTGGGCACACATGAAGGATATGATAGTCCTACCCTCCCTGGATAGTGACCATAATGCTCTTTCTTTGACCCTATCAAACTGGTGGAAAGAGATTACCCCAGCAAGTGGAAACCATGATACACTAGCGATAGGGCCATCGGGAGGGGTGGTTCCATCAAACTGCTTAAGACGTCTGAAATGGGACAAAGTGGCAATAGATGAGGAGAAATTGGCATGTATCAGAGCTGTTACTTCTACAGCCTGTGCCATTTTAGAAAGCGAGCCTATTTGCCCAAATCAGATTACAGCGTTGTTCTGTGAGGTCTCGCTGTCAATTGGGGACCTTTTCAAGGCTAAAGTAAAAAAGGGAAACACTAACCGTGATAACCGGCAGGGCAAACCAGGATGGTACTCGAAGGAGTGTCGTGCTACGAAGAGAGCACTGATATCGGCTGTAAAAAGTGGAGATGCAACTCTAATAGCCACCAAACGGAAGAGCTATAAAACGGAGCTTAAAACAGCAAGGAGAGACTGGGAAGATACATTTTGGCAGGATCTCCGAATTGCCAGCGCCGGAAAAAACGCAAAAGGTTTCTGGGACTTAGTACGCAAGAAAAACAGACCCCTTGATACAGTCATCACCTGTAACATAACCGAGGACCTATGGTACACACATTTTTCGAAATCGTATACAGCAACTGCAGCTGAAGCAATGGATTTCGCATTACCACAGCCCTCTCGAGTGGAGGAGAGACCTGAGGAAAGTCTGTTTACTAAGAAAGAAGCGGAAGGTGCAATAAAATCTCTCGTCCCGCGCAAGGCGGCTGGCCCCGATGGTCTTCCGGGTGATCTGCTCCGTGTTGACCTAGACGATTGGAGTACGTTGATTTCATCTGTATTGAACGCTGCCATGGCGGGTGCTCCTCTGCCCGCCTCCTGGATGGCCGTCGAAGTGGTCCCCCTGCACAAAAAAGGCTCAAGAGAAGACCCAGCGAACTACAGGCCAATTAGCCTGATAGACTGTTCACAAAAAGTAGCAGGCAAGGTCCTCCTAACTAGAATACAGCAATGGGCAGATGAAAACAGGATACTCTCGGATCTCCAGGCAGGGTTCCGAACTGGCACAGGAACAATTGAACAATCGTTAAGGCTATTTATGATTCACTGGAAGGTCGTTACGATTGGGAAGGGAACATTATATCTTGCTTTTATCGACCTCCGGACGGCCTTCGATTTCGTCCCCAGAAATAACTTATGGAAGGTCCTTAGTGATCTTGGCCTGCCACCTTACCTGCTTCACTTGATCATGAAGTTTCACGAAAACAACTATGCCCAAATCCGCTGGGGTCCTAATGGTCAAAAGACCCGAAGAATAGATGTGAATAGAGGAGTGCGGCAAGGGTGTGTCCTTGCCCCAACACTCTTTTCGCTCTATGTTAATGGGGTGGTGGACCACTTGTCAAGGATACCAGCAGATGCCCCTCGCCTGGCAGGTCGTTCTATTCCCACCCTGCTTTTTGCGGACGATACTTTGCTCTTGTCAAAATCGCCAATGGGCCTACAACAGCTTCTTTCGGGCTTTGACGATTTTTGTAAACAAAGAGGACTCTGTATAAACACAGACAAAACAAAGTATCTCATCTTGAACCCTCCGCAAAAACATGGCCCTCCGCCAACATTGGGCTCCGTGGCACTGGACAGGACTAAGACCTTCGATTATCTGGGTATCAGGCTGGTGGATTCCATGAAATGGGACCAGCATCTGACTAAAATGTTGTTAAACCTAAAAAGAGTAACCGGGATCCTGCTGAAAGAGCAGAGAGCAGCCTCAACCAAACCCATAGCTGCAGTTTTGGACATCTACTCAGCTAGAGGAGTAAATGCCGCTTTGTACGGGGCGGAACTGTGGGGAATGTCGAACTTGAAAGACCTTACTCGAGCTGAGAACATCTTCTTGAGAAGCCTGATGTCCCTCGGCCCTTCTGTCCCCATCTTGCCTCTGCAATTGGACATGGGCTGTCGGGCGATAGAAGATCTAGCAAAGTTACGCCCTTTGCTTCTGTGGGCCCGCATCTGGAGAGTCCCCGAACTCTCAAGTTATGCGGATGGACTGCGGGAGATATTAAGATCGACAGGTTGGGCGAAAATAAAGTGGCTAACGGATATCAAAGCATTACTCACCAATCTGGGGCTGGAAGAAGCATGGTACCAACAGACAGCCCCGCCCAAATCAACGATAAAACAGCTTTATTGGAACTGGGTGACAGATAGAAGGAATTCTTCCACCTCGATTTGCAAGTCGACCAGAAACTTCATGGAGTCCAAAGATATCCCCATTAGAGAACTGTATTTGGACATTATCTCAGCCCCTTGGGAAAGGTCCCTGTATTTTAAATTTAGAACTGGTCTTCTCCCCGTAATGGAATTTACTAGTCATTGGAAAATTCCATACCAGACTGCTCCGTGGTGTCCCTTCTGCCCACAGCGCCAAGAATCTGTCCCCCATCTTTTATTTGAGTGTCCTGCATATAAAGTCCCACGGTCAAAATGGCTAAAACCCATGTGTCGCACACTGGGCACTAGGCATTGTAATGTGGCTCTAAGGATTCTTCTTTCAGACACTCGTACCTTTTACGCATGTGCCACCTCGAAGTACCTTGGGTGGGCATGGCGAATTCGGTCAAAAAGACTCAGACAAATTGTTTAATTACGTTTTTTATTATGGTCTGCTTAAAATCCATGCTTATTTTAGGAAATTTATTTACAGTAAAAATTTGCAGTTTTTATCTTTAAATGCATTGAAATGAATTTTAATTGTATGTACGCTTTTTAAGATATTGTTTATATGTCGAAATAAAGCCTTTTTGACTGACTGACCTATTTCCAGGGAGGCAGCTCTTCATGTAAAGCACTCAAGGCCATGGCACCTGATTCTCACTGTGGCATAGATGTTGCTGCCTCTGTGCATAAGTAGTACAATGTTAATGTATTGAGGAGTGTTTTGTTTTACTGTTGGAGTTTATTTAGCATAACAAAACCCTACACACATAAAAGTGTGTGCGTACATTTATACGGTGAATAAATGTGGAAATATACTAATTGTACTTTTTTACAACAATCAAAAAACATATTGGATACATTCCAACAAAAAGAGAAAAACAAAATTGCTTGTTTACAAACCCCTGGCCCTTGCCCAGCTGGTGCCGCAGTGCTGGACCAGCCAACGGAGAAGAGACACAGTAACTCGTGCTCACCCCTTACTACACCACAGTCCAAGATGGAGCACAAGGTCATCGGAGCCCCAGGCCATGGAATTACTTAGTAGATAGATTTATTTGAGTCGGGCATGGGGCCGGAATGGGTATTACAGTCAGTCATTTTTACAAGGCCTTGCTCAAGAGATCGGTTGGTGCAGGACAGTTTGGGTCAAAGGGATAAACTACCAGTGAAAGTTTTCCCCAAACGGAGATCCCTGCACTGCAGAAGGAGGAAAGCAGGACCTCGTGGGACATCGTAGGACTTTGAAAACTTTTGCCACAATAAAACCACAGTGTTGTCAGGCCTGGCTGGTCCGTAACCAGCTGTCTCTGAAAAGGCACCGCCACCTCCAGCACTGGCACTTAAGTTTGTCTAGTACAGACCTTACCATTGGAGTCCGTTTTCGGCATGTACCTACACATCCCGCCATGTTGCCCACTTACACACGGTCAGTGAGAATTGAGGACCCAGAACAAGGCTCCACTGCCACGCACCCAAACAGAAAGCAGCGTAGGTTGGTTTGGCATGGATCATAGCCCATGCAGACTCCTCAAACGTGCACGCTCTCGCTGCGCTGCTATATTAGGGGATTGCCGATACATGGGGGTGCAGCTTACTACATTTCAAGAGGCCTTCTTTGGGACGGTGGACCTAGTGTGTAAAGTTAGTTCAAGCATCCATAAATTAATGAGTGGTTGTGGTTCCGTTCACTCATGACCAATCAAACATGCCCACGCCACCGCCACCCACGGGGTGGCATAGTCGCATATTCATGATCATGGCGGCTACTCATGTCAGAGAAAGATGCGTGCACCTACCACACTGGCTCCCAAAAGGCACCGCCACCTCCAGCACAGCACCCTATTACGTTTTTATAATTTACAGACCTTAGCATTGGATTCGGTTTTCGGCATGTATGTACCTACTCATCCCGCCATGTTGCCCTGCCCACTAACACCTGCGGTCAGTGGGAATTGAGGACCCAGAACGCTTTATCTAACTAATTAGGCCTGCCTGGCCGTGCCTCACCTGGTGGCTGCTGGTGCTGTTACTGGCCAGTAGGCGTAGCAGTAGTCACTGCTTGCAGCCGCTACTCGAGTCCAGTCCTCAACAACGTCGTCCGTCCGTCCGGCCTGGTCGATCATGCTTGCTGCTGTCGGCTGTTGAACCATGATGACTCAGTGGAGCGCGTCGGTGCGGGTATGCTTGGTGCGTTGGTGGCAATGCAGCGAATGCGCGCGCAATCTCCAAAAATCTGCTCACGCTGCCTACTACTACTGCTCTCCGCGCACAGCCCCCAACGCCCAACCAACCAAAATCCAGCCCTGCCAAACTCAGTGTCCCACCCACGCCCCTACCCACTGGGCGACCGGCAACACTGACCCGGAGTCCCTTGAGAAGGCCTGGAAAAAAGACCCAACCACCAGCACCAAGGACGCCTTCAAAAACGCCACCCGCATACACCACCAACTGATCCGGACTGCCAAGAAGGCCGCATTCAAAGACCGACTAGATAACAACGCCCACAACAGCAAGGAATTATTCAACATTGTCAAGGAATTTACCAACCCCTCAGCCAACTCCAACGACATTGCCCCCTCTCAAGCCCTCTGCGACTCCCTAGCCTCATTCTTCCACAACAAAATTGCAGACATCCACAACAGCTTCGACAACCGACCCGAAGACCAACCCACCCAACCCCCTGCAGGACCCCCACCCCCCTTGAACATCCTCAATGACTGGAAGCCAATCTCCACTGAGGACACCATCCATCTGATGAACTCTATCCACTCAGGATCCCCCACAGACCCATGCCCTCACCACATCTTTAACAAAGCAGACTCCATTATAGCACTGCACCTCCGAGACGTCATCAACTGCTCCCTCAACTCCGCAACCTTCCCGGAAAGCTGGAAACATGCCGAACTCAGCGCCCTCCTGAAGAAACCCACAGCTGACCCCACCGAACTCAAAAACTACCGCCCTATCTCACTCCTTCCATTCCCGGCCAAAGTCATCGAGAAAGCGGTCAACAACCAGCTCGCAGCATTCCTCGAAACCAACAAATCCCTCGACTCCTCACAATCCGGCTTCCGAGCCAAGCACAGCACTGAAACCGCCCTCATCGCAGCAACAGACGACATTCGAACTCTACTGGACAATGGAGACACAGTCGCCCTCATCCTCCTCGACCTCTCCGCAGCCTTCGACGCGGTCTGTCATAGCACCCTTTTACAACGCCTCAGAAACGTCGGAATCCAAGGAAAAGCACTGGAATGGATCACCTTGTTCCTCACCGGAAGAACCCAGAGAGTCCGCCTTCCACCATTCAAGTCAGAGGCCACTGAAGTCATCTGCGGCGTACCACAAGGATCTTCACTCAGACCTACCCTCTTCAACGTATACATGAGCCCCCTCGCGGTCATCGCTCGCCAACACAATCTCAACATCATCTCCTACGCTGACGACACTCAACTGATCCTCTCACTCACCAAAGACCCTAACACCGCCAAAACCAACTTACACGAAGGAATGAAAGAAGTAGCCGAATGGATGAAGCACAGCCGTCTGAAACTGAACAGAGACAAAACAGAAGTCCTCATCCTAGGCACCTCCCCCTCCGCCTGGGATGACTCTTGGTGGCCAGAGGCCCTTGGAAAAGCACCCATCCCGACGGACCACGCACGGAACCTGGGCGTCATCCTGGATTCCTCACTCTCGATGAACAGACAAGTCAACGCCGTTTCTTCATCTTGCTTCAACATTCTTCGCATGCTCAAAAAAACATTTCGTTGGATCCCCACCGAAACTAAAAAAACGGTCACCCACGCTCTGGTCACGAGCCGACTGGACTACGGAAACACACTCTACGCCGGTACCACCGCAAAACTCCAGAAAAAACTCCAACGCATCCAGAACGCTTCAGCCAGGCTCATATTAGACATCCCGCGTAAAGAACACATCTCTGGTCACCTGAGAAATCTCCACTGGCTCCCCGTCAATAAGAGGATTACTTTCCGGCTCCTGACCCACGCACACAAAGCACTCTACGAAATCGGACCCGAATGCCTCAACACGCGACTGTCCTTCTACACCCCCTCCCGCCAACTACGATCCTCCAACCAAGCCCTTGCCATTGTACCTCGCATCAACAGAACCACCATGGGAGGTAGATCCTTCTCCTACCTGGCAGCTAAAACCTGGTACTCACTTCCCACTCACCTTCGCCTTACTCAGAACCACCTAGCATTCAGAAAGCAACTTAAAACGTGGATATTTGACAAGTAATTCCCCACCCTTCTTCAAGCGCCTTGAGACCCTCTGGGTATGTAGCGCGCTATATAAATTTATTGACTTGACTTGACTTGACTTGTTGAGCACTCATGGCATGTGATTTTGAGTCCAAGACAGGAAAGAGCACATAGTACAGGTAGTGGGTGGTATTGCACCTGCTGAAGTTGATGTCGTTGGTGAAGCTAACAAGGCCACAATGGTCCATGCATGTAACGGGTAGCTAACTGGTGATTTGGTTCAGACCATGACTGGGAAAAGCATGCGTTGTGTTCTGCTGCAGGCTTGCAGAATGCTGCAGCACAGAAGGTCAAGTGTGTGTTGTGTGTTATCATGCCACCTACATAGCTAAGGAAAATAACAGTGCATTAGGTGGATCAGTGTCAGTGGCAGATGGGAGAAGAGCCACACATGCAACTCATCTGCACACCAAAATGATGTTGGATGGAGTCACAGCGGAGAGCCATTATCATATGCAAACATGCACTACAGCATTCTGCAGCAACACATGGCCAACTTGAGAAACAACTTGACATTGTTCAGCGCCGGGAAGCCTCGTTGCTGGGGCAGCTGTTCGCGCTCAATAAAACGTAATAACATAACATAACATTAATCCCAACACACAAATCCATGCACATCAACAACACATCCAGCACAACCAATGACTAATTCCGCTTTCCCTTATATGTCACAGGGGACCAAGGATATGCTCAGGGACCATGGATGATGACACCAGTACGAAACCCCACCACCCCAGGCCAGAGGCAGTACAATGCGGCACACATACGCACAGGGTCCATTGTTGAGCGGACATCTGGTGTCTTAAAGTCCGGTGTTTGGATATCTCAGGTGGCAGCCTGCTGCACCGGCCAGAAATGGTGAATAAAATCATCCTGGCATGTTGTGTGTTGCACAACATATGTGTCCGTACCAAAGCACCATGGATCCAAGTGCCAGAACCACCTGATGAAGATGAGGAAGAAGAAGAGGCTGGTACTGTACACCCCACACCAAATGCTGCTGGACTTGCACGGAGGAACCGCATCATTAACAATTATTTCCACTGAGTCAGTCACATGGTGTCACTAAAATAAAATGTTACAAAAACATCCCATGTCTATGTGTAACTGTCTGCCACAGGCACTGTACCCATTAAACAGTTACGTGTCCCAACAAGTAGTTAGAGAAAACAATAATCCATGGAGGTTGGGAATGTGTACACAGTACAGAAATGCCCAGCATTGTGTAAAATGTATGACACCATACTTGTCAGGGTGCTACGTAGGCTACACTATGTCAATCGGTTGTGTCACATGCTTCAAATACAAGCAAACTAGGGTGCTGTTTGTGATGAGGATGAGATTCCTATTCTGACGACATTGCCCCAATCCAGGTATAATGGAGTGTGTATGTTGTGTGATTCCCGAAAATTAGGAGTGTGTAAAATGGTGTAAATGATGCCAATAGTGCATGCAACATCCCAACATACAATGGTGCCAATCATCCAGACACTTGTCCAAAATATGTCTGTCTTTTCAGCCGTAAACTGTCCCTAAAGATGTGAACAATGGTCCTGATAATCTGCCAATTACAATTCCTATAGAAGCATGCACAAGATGTGCAGGATATATAACCAGGGCCCGTATACGAAACATACTCTGCATATTACCAAGCACATTGTTGCGGTATAATTGCAATTTAATATCTGCACAGATGGCCATACTGTCAATGAGGTTCCTGAACATATGCCTCAAAGATGCATGTGTGGAATAGGGTAAGAGCTGCAAAGAGGGCATGTAATGCCAGGAAATATGGAAATGGGCCGTGAAATGTGGCACCATATGAAGATGGAAATGGGCCTTAAAATTTGACCACTTAAAAATGTAGGGGACAAATACGAGGAACACGTAGATGTGGCGTCTAATGTGGGTACAACATTTATCTGTCTGGCACAAGACATCAGCCAGGAAACAACTACCACCTACAGATCAACAAGGGCAAACATCACTATGCTGACCAGCTACTTGGCAGAACCAATGTACCACAACCATTACCAAGACATGCAAAACAGCAACATCCTAAAAAAAACATGGCTGGGTGAAGACACCTCCTAAAGTGGGACAGACAAGTATATGTGGATACACACTGACACCTGGCTCATTCATAGCTACCAGTGAGACACATCTGCCATCAACCACTACATAACATCGTAACATCAACATATGACAATACACATGCAAGTACACACACCTCAAAGTTTACAGAAAGTGATGGCCCTATGTCACGTGTCCACCATGGGTGAGTAGCACATGTAAGATGAAGAAATCATAATGTATGGACCACTTGTGAGCAATGGCAACATGATGTGGCATGTGTGGTGGCTAAGTGTACAAATAGTACAGACGTGCTTGGCCTAAAGCGCTGCCGGGAGCTACCTTCCTACTTGCACATACACATGTAGTATGCTGAGCTGCTGCCCATGTTGGTGAGTGGTGGCACAACTACCCTCCCTTAGCCCAATTCAATGGCAATTAAAGGCATGCTCATTGCACCTCAGAGCCACGGACTCATGAATCACAGACTACACACATAACAGATGTAAGGCACAGGCCAGGTGAGGGCAGGGATTAGCCCAGCCACCTGGGCTGTAGCAAGTGGTGCAGTTACAAGTACCATGCCACTAGGAGGAGGACTAGGGAATGCACAGGTGATTGCAAAGTTTGCGATGGACATTGGATCCACAGGACAGGAACATTGTAGCTACTTGGACCCTGACGCCAACCCTTGGTGTGCCTGTGTGGTCCGGCAGAATGACACATATTCACAGGAGGATGACCCAGATGGTCACACACTACATCCTGTACCAGAACACCATGCTCACAGATTTCTAAAAGAGAGAGCCAGATAGACTACGGTGTACTTAAAGAGTCCGGCAGAAAAAATGTTGATAGGTGAAAGTGGGGATGCAGACATAGGATAAACTTGTGGTGCGTCACGATGACTCACAGTGCATCTGGACATCCCTGATGGCCTTCCCACAACACCAGACACCCCTGATCCCTCCTGAGCCTACCATGTCTGATCATGGCCACTCTGGACCTAGTGGTCTAGGCAGGGAAACAACTGAAGGTCCGTTTTGATCATGCATGCTGGGGTGGTGCGGTTGTGTCTCTGCTGGCCCAGACGCTTCACACAGTCTCAACTTAGCCCCACTTCCACCTACTATGCTCCCCTATGCTGTGTGGACTAGCTATTACTGCGTCTATGTCCCTGCACTCACCAACTGCCATGCCTCTAGCGTGGGGGCATAAGTGTGACGGTGAGTACTCGATGTGTGAGAAAGATTGATAGGTGTGTTTCCAGACGCTCAGTACCTGTGACATACTTACAATACACAACAAGTTACATTGAATGGACACTTTGCCAGCCAACCCTACTCACACAGCAGATGCGCAGCACACTGTTGTGCACACAGGTGGGAGCTCTGGCAGGTACAACATGACATAGTAGTGCATGTAAGGCCTTCACCCCTGTGATACAGAGACAGGCGGATCGGACAACATGCACTATTGCTCCACGCAGAGCTGTGCCTCAGCAAACAACATCCCACTCTCTAGCTGGACAATGTCCACCAAACCCAAAACTGTGGTCATGCCTGCAATGTAGATCTACATTTGCCCTACACTTAATCCTGTGCACCATGCTGAATGCTTATGCCCTTGGGTGTCTGATACACCTGCAACGGGAGGCCATCACAAAGCCCCACACAGTCCACACCAGGTGGCATCCTGTGGCTGAGACCACAGCCACATGTCACACACCACTCGTGCAGTGGGAGGGTGGAGGTCCACTGACCAACCCTCTGTACTGCATGTGCAAATCAACTCCAATGTCTATGCAAATCAGAATTGATCTTGTCTCAGGCAAACAAGAAACAGCTTCTGTACCATTTGAAAAGCTGGGTGAGTCAATACAGCGAATATGCACTTCCTCAATGTAATAAATTGTTAATGTGGCCATCAACCTCACACCTCTACGTGCAGATCATCAACACCTGGTAGATAGCACCATACACACAGAGGCTGACATTGCTGAAATTGCCATGCATGTTGCATATGCAGACCAACTGATACGATACATACTCAACCATGTTGAATGCTGGAAGACAGAGTTGACGATGTTGAAGGGTGGACACAACCCTACAATTTCTGCATGGTGGGCAGGGTAGAAGGGCAGGAGTGTAAAGATCCAGATGTCTACACTGCGACTTGACCAACATAGATGCTATCGTAAGCAACTCTCTCATCATGCGTCATAGTGGAATGGGGAAACAGGGTGCCCACCAGACCATTGCCGACAGGATTTAAGCCACCTACGTTCTAGATCAACATCCTCAACTACAGGGACAGGGATGCCATAATGCAATTATGTTCCAAACTAAAATACATCCAGGTTGTAAATCATCCTAAATGTCTTCATGGACTACACGTCACCTGTCACTAAACATAGAGAAACAATCCTGACAGGTAAGGATCGTGTTAGGCAAGACAAGCTCCTGGACCCTATCCTGTTCCCAGCATGTCTACGTGTAGTAGTAAAGGGAAATACTCCCTTTCCTTTAAAATCCATGACAGGCAGTATCTTGGATGGACTCATATGCCTCTTCAAACACTGACACTGTGCCCACTTATCTGCAACTGCAAAAAACATAGTTGATGGACAGAATGCAGAACAATGTCATACATTCACCCCAGTACAGAGATCTGGGCCTAAATCCATCGTTTTTTTGTACTCCGCACCACCCCAGTTCAGACATGGCCATATGCAAATCAGTCTGACCCTGTGCCTCATGGGAACAGTTCAGCCGAACTGCCAAGCCATGCCTTCCCTGGACCGGAAACAAGCTTCAGAGGACCAGTTTCTGGCATTCCAGCCGTCTTCAGCCCGGTTTGCTTGAATCCAGTGGTGTGGAGAGCATGGGACTCACGTCTGAGCATACCCATCCCACTGGGGGTGACAAATGCAAAAACCACAGTTGATGGACAGAATGCAGAACAATGTCATACATTCACCCCAGTACAGAGATCTGGGCCTAAACCCATTGTTTTTTTGCACTCCACACCACCCCAGTTCTGACATGGTCATATGCAAATCAGCCTTGACCCTGTGCCTCATGGGAACAGTCCAGCCCGAACTGCCAAGCCATGTCTTTCCTGGACCGGAATCAAGCATCCTAGGACCGGTTTCTGGCTATCAGCCGTCGTCAGCCAGGATAGCGTGACTCCAGTGGTGTGGAGAGCATCGGACTCACGTCTAAGCATGCCCATCCCACTCGGGGTGACAAATGCAAAAACAACAAATGATGGACAGAATGCAGAACAATGTCATACATTCACCCTAGTAGATAGATCTGGGCCTAAATCCATCGTTTTTTTGCACTCCACACCACCCCAGTTCCGACATGGCCATATGCAAATCTGTCTGACCCTGTGCCTCATGGGAACAGTCCAGCCCGAACTGCCAGGCCATGCCTTCCCTGGACCGGAAACAAGCTTCCGTGGACCGGTTTCAGGCATTCCAGCCGTCTTCAATCCGGCTTGCTTGAATCCAGTCGTGTGGAGAGCATGAGACGCACGTCTGAGCATACCCATCCCACTTGGGTCGACAAATGCAAAAACCACAGTTGATGGACAGAATGCAGAACAATGTCATACATTCACCCCAGTAAACAGATCTGGGCCTAAATCCATCGTTGTTTTGCACTCCGCACCACCCCAGTTCAGACATAGCCATATGCAAATCAGTCTGCCCCTGTGCCTCATGGGAACAGTTCAGCCGAACTGCCAAGCCATGCCTTCCCTGGACCGGAAACAAGCTTCTGAGGACCAGTTTCTGGCATTCCAGCCGTCTTCAGCCCGGCTTGCTTAAATCCAGTGGTGTGGAGAGCATGGGACTCACACCTGAGAATACCCATCCCACTGGGGGTGACAAATGCAAAAAACACAGTTGATGGACAGAATGCAGAACAATGTCATACATTCACCCCAGTATCAAGATCTGGGCCTAAATCCATTGTTTTTTTGCACTCCGTACCACCCCTGTTCAGACATGGCCCTATGCAAATCAGTCTGACCCTGTGCCTCATGGGAACAGTCCAGGCCGAACTGCCAAGCCATGCCTTCCCTGGACCGGAAACAAGCTTCCGAGGACCGGTTTCTGGCATTCCAGCCGTCTTCAGCCCGGCTTGCTTTAATCCAGTGGTGTGGAGAGCATGAGACTCACGTCTGAGCATACCCATCCCACTGGGTTCGACAAATGCAAAAACCACAGTTGATGGACAGAATGCAGAACAATGTCATACATTCACCCCAGTACAGAGATCTGGGCCTAAATCCATCGTTTTTTTGCACTCCGCACCACCCCAGTTCAGACATGGCCATATGCAAATCAGTCTGACCCTGTGCCTCATGGGAACAGTCCAGCCCGACTGCCAAGCCATGCCTTCCCTGGACCGGAAACAAGCTTCCGAGGACTGGTTTCTGGCATTCCAGCCGTCTTCAGCCCGGTTTGCTTGAATCCAGTGGTGTGGAGAGCATGGGACTCACGTTTGAGCATACCCCTCCCACTGGCAGGACAAATGCAAAAACAACAGTTGATGGACAGAATGCAGAACAATGTCATACGTTCACCCTAGTACAGAGATATGGGCCTAAATCCATTGTTTTTTTGTACTCCACACCACCCCAGTTCTGACATGGCCATATGCAAATCAGCCTTGACCCTGTGCCTCATGGGAACAGTCCAGCCCGAACTGCCAAGCCATGTCTTTCCTGGACCGGAATCAAGCATCCTAGGACCGGTTTTTGGCTATCAGCCATCGTCAGCCAGGATAGCTTGACTCCAGTGGTGTGGAGAGCATGGGACTCACTTTAAGCATACCCATCCCACTCGGGTGACAAATGCAAAAACAACAATTGATGGACAGAATGCAGAACAATGTCATACATTCACCCTAGTAGATAGATCTGGGCCTAAATCCATCGTTTTTTTGCACTCCACACCACCCCAGTTCCGACATGGCCATATGCAAATCTGTCTGACCCTGTGCCTCATGGGAACAGTCAAGCCCGAACTGCCAAGCCATGCCTTCCCTGGACCGGAAACAAGCTTCCGAGGACCGGTTTCTGGCATTCCAGCCGTCTTCAGTCCGGCTTGCTTGAATCCAGTCGTGTGGAGAGCATGAGACTCACGTCTGAACATACCCATCCCACTGGTGTCAACAAATGCAAAAACCAGAGTTGATGGACAGAATGCAGAACAATGTCATACATTCACCCCAGTACAGAGATCTGGGCCTAAATCCATCTTTTTTTTGCACTCCGCACCACCCCAGTTCAGACATGGCCATATGCAATCAGTCTGACCCTGTGCTTCATGGGAACAGTTCAGCCGAACTGCCAAGCCATGCCTTCCCTGGACCGGAAACAAGCTTCTGAGGACCGGTTTCTGACATTCCAGCCGTCTTCACCCCGGCTTGCTTGAATCCACTGGTGTGGAGAGCATGGGACTCACATCTGAGCATACCCATCCCACTGGGGGTGACAAATGCAAAAAACACAGTTGATGGACAGAATGCAGAACAATGTCATACATTCACCCCAGTATACAGATCTGGGCATAAATCCCTCATTTTTTTGCACTCCGTACCACCCCGTTCAGACATGGCCATATGCAAATCAGTCTGACCCTGTGCCTCATGGGAACAGTCCAGCCCGAACTGCCAAGCCATGCCTTCCCTGGACCGGAAACAAGCTTCCGAGGACCGGTTTCTGGCATTCCAGCCGTCTTCAGTCCGGCTTGCTTGAATCCAGTCGTGTGGAGAGCATGAGACTCACGACTGAGCATACCCATCCCACTGGGGTCGACAAATGCAAAAACCACAGTTGATGGACAGAATGCAGAACAATGTCATACATTCAGCCCAGTACAGAGATCTGGGCCTAAATCCATCGTTTTTTTTGCACTCCGCACCACCCCAGTTCAGAAATGGCCATATGCAATCAGTCTGACCCTGTGCCTCATGGGAACAGATCAGCCGAACTGCCAAGCCATGCCTTCCCTGGACCGGAAACAAGCTTCTGAGGACCGGTTTCTGACATTCCAGCCGTCTTCAGCCCGGCTTGCTTGAATCCAGTGGTGTGGAGAGCATGGGACTCACAACTGAGCATACCCATCCCACTGGGGGTGACAAATGCAAAAAACACAGTTGATGGACAGAATGCAGAACAATGTCATACATTCACCCCAGTATACAGATCTGGGCCTAAATCCCTCGTTTTTTTGCACTACGTACCACCCCACTCAGACATGGCCATATGCAAATCAGTCTGACCCTGTGCCTCATGGGAACAGTCCAGCCCGAACTGCCAAGCCATGCCTTCCCTGGACCGGAAACAAGCTTCCGAGGACCGGTTTCTGGCATTCCAGCAGTCTTCAGGCCGGCTTGATTGAATCCAGAGGTGTGGAGAGCATGACACTCACGTCTAAGCATACCCATCCCACTGGGGGTGACATATGCAAAAACCACAGTTGATGGACAGAATGCAGAACAATGTCATACATTCACCCCAGTACAGAGATCTGGGCCTAAATCCATCGTTTTTTTGCACTCCGCACCACCCCAGTTCAGACATGGCCATATGCAAATCAGTCTGACCCTGTGCCTCATGGGAACAGTCCAGCCCGAACTGCCAAGCAATGCCTTCCCTGGACCGGAAACAAGCTTCTGAGGACCGGTTTCTGACATTCCAGCCGTCTTCACCCCGGCTTGCTTGAATCCACTGGTGTGGAGAGCATGGGACTCACATCTGAGCAAACCCATCCCACTGGGGTCGACAAATGCAAAAACCACAGTTGATGGACAGAATGCAGAACAATGTCATACATTCACCCAGTACAGAGATCTGGGCCTAAATCCATCGTTTTTTTGCACTCCGCACCACCCCAGTTCAGACATGGCCATATGCAAATCAGTCTGACCCTGTGCCTCATGGGAACAGTCCAGCCCGACTGCCAAGCCATGCCTTCCCTGGACCGGAAACAAGCTTCCGAGGACTGGTTTCTGGCATTCCAGCCGTCTTCAGCCCGGTTTGCTTGAATCCAGTGGTGTGGAGAGCATGGGACTCACGTTTGAGCATACCCCTCCCACTGGCAGGACAAATGCAAAAACAACAGTTGATGGACAGAATGCAGAACAATGTCATACATTCACCCCAGTACAGAGATATGGGCCTAAATCCATTGTTTTTTTGTACTCCACACCACCCCAGTTCTGACATGGCCATATGCAAATCAGCCTTGACCCTGTGCCTCATGGGAACAGTCCAGCCCGAACTGCCAAGCCATGTCTTTCCTGGACCGGAATCAAGCATCCTAGGACCGGTTTTGGGCTATCAGCCATCGTCAGCCAGGATAGCTTGACTCCAGTGGTGTGGAGAGCATGGGACTCACTTTAAGCATACCCATCCCACTCGGGGTGACAAATGCAAAAACAACAATTGATGGACAGAATGCAGAACAATGTCATACATTCACCCTAGTACATAGATCTGGGCCTAAATCCATCGTTTTTTTGCACTCCACACCACCCCAGTTCCGACATGGCCATATGCAAATCTGTCTGACCCTGTGCCTCATGGGAACAGTCAAGCCCGAACTGCCAAGCCATGCCTTCCCTGGACCGGAAACAAGCTTCCGAGGACCGGTTTCTGGCATTCCAGCCGTCTTCAGTCCGGCTTGCTTGAATCCAGTCGTGTGGAGAGCATGAGACTCACGTCTGAACATACCCATCCCACTGGTGTCAACAAATGCAAAAACCAGAGTTGATGGACAGAATGCAGAACAATGTCATACATTCACCCAGGTACAGAGATCTGGGCCTAAATCCATCGTTTTTTTGCACTCCGCACCACCCCAGTTCAGACATGGCCATATGCAATCAGTCTGACCCTGTGCTTCATGGGAACAGTTCAGCCGAACTGCCAAGCCATGCCTTCCCTGGACCGGAAACAAGCTTCTGAGGACCGGTTTCTGACATTCCAGCCGTCTTCACCCCGGCTTGCTTGAATCCACTGGTGTGGAGAGCATGGGACTCACATCTGAGCATACCCATCCCACTGGGGGTGACAAATGCAAAAAACACAGTTGATGGACAGAATGCAGAACAATGTCATACATTCACCCCAGTATACAGATCTGGGCATAAATCCCTCGTTTTTTTGCACTCCGTACCACCCCGTTCAGACATGGCCATATGCAAATCAGTCTGACCCTGTGCCTCATGGGAACAGTCCAGCCCGAACTGCCAAGCCATGCCTTCCCTGGACCGGAAACAAGCTTCCGAGGACCGGTTTCTGGCATTCCAGCCGTCTTCAGTCCGGCTTGCTTGAATCCAGTCGTGTGGAGAGCATGAGACTCACGACTGAGCATACCCATCCCACTGGGGTCGACAAATGCAAAAACCACAGTTGATGGACAGAATGCAGAACAATGTCATACATTCACCCCAGTACAGAGATCTGGGCCTAAATCCATCGTTTTTTTGCACTCTGCACCACCCCAGTTCAGACATGGCCATATGCAAATCAGTCTGACCCTGTGCCTCATGGGAACAGTCCAGCCCGAACTGCCAAGCAATGCCTTCCCTGGACCGGAAACAAGCTTCTGAGGACCGGTTTCTGGCATTCCAGCCGTCTTCAGCCCGGCTTGCTTGAATCCAGTGGTGTGGAGAGCATGAGACTCACGTCTGAGCATACCCATCCCACTGGGGTCGACAAATGCTAAAACCACAGTTGATGGACAGAATGCAGAACAATGTCATACATTCACCCCAGTACAGAGATCTGGGCCTAAATCCATCGTTTTTTTGCACTCCGCACCACCCCAGTTCAGACATGGCCATATGCAAATCTGTCTGACCCTGTGCCTCATGGGAACAGTCCATCCCGAACTGGCAAGCCATGCCTTCCCTGGACCGGAAACAAGCTTCTGAGGACCAGTTTCTGGCATTCCAGCCGTCTTCAGCCCAGCTTGCTTGAATCCAGTGGTGTGGAGAGCATGAGACTCACGTCTGAGCAAACCCATCCCACTGAGGTCGACAAATGCAAAAACCACAGTTGATGGACAGAATGCAGAACAATGTCATACATTCACCCAGTACAGAGATCTGGGCCTAAATCCATCGTTTTTTTGCACTCCGCATCACCCCAGTTCAGACATGGCCATATGCAAATCAGTCTGACCCTGTGCCTCATGGGAACAGTCCAGCCCGACTGCCAAGCCATGCCTTCCCTGGACCGGAAACAAGCTTCCGAGGACCGGTTTCTGGCATTCCAGCTGTCTTCAGCCCGGTTTGCTTGAATCCAGTGGTGTGGAGAGCATGGGACTCACGTCTGAGCAAACCCATCCCACTGGGGTCGACAAATGCAAAAACCACAGTTGATGGACAGAATGCAGAACAATGTCATACATTCACCCAGTACAGAGATCTGGGCCTAAATCCATCATTTTTTTGCACTCCGCACCACCCCAGTTCAGACATGGCCATATGCAAATCAGTCTGACCCTGTGCCTCATGGGAACAGTCCAGCCCGACTGCCAAGCCATGCCTTCCCTGGACCGGAAACAAGCTTCCGAGGACTGGTTTCTGGCATTCCAGCCGTCTTCAGCCCGGTTTGCTTGAATCCAGTGGTGTGGAGAGCATGGGACTCACGTTTGAGCATACCCCTCCCACTGGCAGGACAAATGCAAAAACAACAGTTGATGGACAGAATGCAGAACAATGTCATACATTCACCCCAGTACAGAGATATGGGCCTAAATCCATTGTTTTTTTGTACTCCACACCACCCCAGTTCTGACATGGCCATATGCAAATCAGCCTTGACCCTGTGCCACATGGGAACAGTCCAGCCCGAACTGCCAAGCCATGTCTTTCCTGGACCGGAATCAAGCATCCTAGGACCGGTTTTGGGCTATCAGCCATCGTCAGCCAGGATAGCTTGACTCCAGTGGTGTGGAGAGCATGGGACTCACTTTAAGCATACCCATCCCACTCGGGTGACAAATGCAAAAACAACAATTGATGGACAGAATGCAGAACAATGTCATACATTCACCCTAGTAGATAGATCTGGGCCTAAATCCATCGTTTTTTTGCACTCCACACCACCCCAGTTCCGACATGGCCATATGCAAATCTGTCTGACCCTGTGCCTCATGGGAACAGTCAAGCCGAACTGCCAAGCCATGCCTTCCCTGGACCGGAAACAAGCTTCCGAGGACCGGTTTCTGGCATTCCAGCCGTCTTCAGTCCGGCTTGCTTGAATCCAGTCGTGTGGAGAGCATGAGACTCACGTCTGAACATACCCATCCCACTGGTGTCAACAAATGCAAAAACCAGAGTTGATGGACAGAATGCAGAACAATGTCATACATTCACCCCAGTACAGAGATCTGGGCCTAAATCCATCTTTTTTTTGCACTCCGCACCACCCCAGTTCAGACATGGCCATATGCAATCAGTCTGACCCTGTGCTTCATGGGAACAGTTCAGCCGAACTGCCAAGCCATGCCTTCCCTGGACCGGAAACAAGCTTCTGAGGACCGGTTTCTGACATTCCAGCCGTCTTCACCCCGGCTTGCTTGAATCCACTGGTGTGGAGAGCATGGGACTCACATCTGAGCATACCCATCCCACTGGGGGTGACAAATGCAAAAAACACAGTTGATGGACAGAATGCAGAACAATGTCATACATTCACCCCAGTATACAGATCTGGGCATAAATCCCTCGTTTTTTTGCACTCCGTACCACCCCGTTCAGACTTGGCCATATGCAAATCAGTCTGACCCTGTGCCTCATGGGAACAGTCCAGCCCGAACTGCCAAGCCATGCCTTCCCTGGACCGGAAACAAGCTTCCGAGGACCGGTTTCTGGCATTCCAGCCGTCTTCAGTCCGGCTTGCTTGAATCCAGTCGTGTGGAGAGCATGAGACTCACGACTGAGCATACCCATCCCACTGGGGTCGACAAATGCAAAAACCACAGTTGATGGACAGAATGCAGAACAATGTCATACATTCAGCCCAGTACAGAGATCTGGGCCTAAATCCATCGGTTTTTTTGCACTCCGCACCACCCCAGTTCAGAAATGGCCATATGCAATCAGTCTGACCCTGTGCCTCATGGGAACAGATCAGCCGAACTGCCAAGCCATGCCTTCCCTGGACCGGAAACAAGCTTCTGAGGACCGGTTTCTGGCATTCCAGCCGTCTTCAGCCCGGCTTGCTTGAATCCAGTGGTGTGGAGAGCATGGGACTCACAACTGAGCATACCCATCCCACTGGGGGTGACAAATGCAAAAAACACAGTTGATGGACAGAATGCAGAACAATGTCATACATTCACCCCAGTATACAGATCTGGGCCTAAATCCCTCGTTTTTTTGCACTACGTACCACCCCACTCAGACATGGCCATATGCAAATCAGTCTGACCCTGTGCCTCATGGGAACAGTCCAGCCCGAACTGCCAAGCCATGCCTTCCCTGGACCGGAAACAAGCTTCCGAGGACCGGTTTCTGGCATTCCAGCAGTCTTCAGGCCGGCTTGATTGAATCCAGAGGTGTGGAGAGCATGACACTCACGTCTAAGCATACCCATCCCACTGGGGGTGACATATGCAAAAACCACAGTTGATGGACAGAATGCAGAACAATGTCATACATTCACCCCAGTACAGAGATCTGGGCCTAAATCCATCGTTTTTTTGCACTCCGCACCACCCCAGTTCAGACATGGCCATATGCAAATCAGTCTGACCCTGTGCCTCATGGGAACAGTCCAGCCCGAACTGCCAAGCAATGCCTTCCCTGGACCGGAAACAAGCTTCTGAGGACCGGTTTCTGGCATTCCAGCCGTCTTCAGCCCGGCTTGCTTGAATCCAGTGGTGTGGAGAGCATGGGACTCACATCTGAGCATACCCAACCCACTTGGGGTGACAAATGCAAAACAACAGTTGATGGACAGAATGCAGAACAATGTCATACATTCACCCCAGTACAGAGATCTGGGCCTAAATCCATCTTTTTTTTGCACTCCACACCACCCCAGTTCAGACATGGCCATATGCAATCAGTCTGACCCTGTGCTTCATGGGAACAGTTCAGCCGAACTGCCAAGCCATGCCTTCCCTGGACCGGAAACAAGCTTCTGAGGACCGGTTTCTGACATTCCAGCCGTCTTCACCCCGGCTTGCTTGAATCCACTGGTGTGGAGAGCATGGGACTCACATCTGAGCAAACCCATCCCACTGGGGTCGACAAATGCAAAAACCACAGTTGATGGACAGAATGCAGAACAATGTCATACATTCACCCAGTACAGAGATCTGGGCCTAAATCCATCGTTTTTTTGCACTCCGCACCACCCCAGTTCAGACATGGCCATATGCAAATCAGTCTGACCCTGTGCCTCATGGGAACAGTCCAGCCCGACTGCCAAGCCATGCCTTCCCTGGACCGGAAACAAGCTTCCGAGGACTGGTTTCTGGCATTCCAGCCGTCTTCAGCCCGGTTTGCTTGAATCCAGTGGTGTGGAGAGCATGGGACTCACGTTTGAGCATACCCCTCCCACTGGCAGGACAAATGCAAAAACAACAGTTGATGGACAGAATGCAGAACAATGTCATACATTCACCCCAGTACAGAGATATGGGCCTAAATCCATTGTTTTTTTGTACTCCACACCACCCCAGTTCTGACATGGCCATATGCAAATCAGCCTTGACCCTGTGCCTCATGGGAACAGTCCAGCCCGAACTGCCAAGCCATGTCTTTCCTGGACCAGAATCAAGCATCCTAGGACCGGTTTTGGGCTATCAGCCATCGTCAGCCAGGATAGCTTGACTCCAGTGGTGTGGAGAGCATGGGACTCACTTTAAGCATACCCATCCCACTCGGGGTGACAAATGCAAAAACAACAATTGATGGACAGAATGCAGAACAATGTCATACATTCACCCTAGTAGATAGATCTGGGCCTAAATCCATCGTTTTTTTGCACTCCACACCACCCCAGTTCCGACATGGCCATATGCAAATCTGTCTGACCCTGTGCCTCATGGGAACAGTCAAGCCCGGACTGCCAAGCCATGCCTTCCCTGGACCGGAAACAAGCTTCCGAGGACCGGTTTCTGGCATTCCAGCCGTCTTCAGTCCGGCTTGCTTGAATCCAGTCGTGTGGAGAGCATGAGACTCACGTCTGAACATACCCATCCCACTGGTGTCAACAAATGCAAAAACCAGAGTTGATGGACAGAATGCAGAACAATGTCATACATTCACCCAGGTACAGAGATCTGGGCCTAAATCCATCGTTTTTTTGCACTCCGCACCACCCCAGTTCAGACATGGCCATATGCAATCAGTCTGACCCTGTGCTTCATGGGAACAGTTCAGCCGAACTGCCAAGCCATGCCTTCCCTGGACCGGAAACAAGCTTCTGAGGACCGGTTTCTGACATTCCAGCCGTCTTCACCCCGGCTTGCTTGAATCCACTGGTGTGGAGAGCATGGGACTCACATCTGAGCATACCCATCCCACTGGGGGTGACAAATGCAAAAAACACAGTTGATGGACAGAATGCAGAACAATGTCATACATTCACCCCAGTATACAGATCTGGGCATAAATCCCTCGTTTTTTTGCACTCCGTACCACCCCGTTCAGACATGGCCATATGCAAATCAGTCTGACCCTGTGCCTCATGGGAACAGTCCAGCCCGAACTGCCAAGCCATGCCTTCCCTGGACCGGAAACAAGCTTCCGAGGACCGGTTTCTGGCATTCCAGCCGTCTTCAGTCCGGCTTGCTTGAATCCAGTCGTGTGGAGAGCATGAGACTCACGACTGAGCATACCCATCCCACTGGGGTCGACAAATGCAAAAACCACAGTTGATGGACAGAATGCAGAACAATGTCATACATTCACCCCAGTACAGAGATCTGGGCCTAAATCCATCGGTTTTTTGCACTCCGCACCACCCCAGTTCAGACATGGCCATATGCAAATCAGTCTGACCCTGTGCCTCATGGGAACAGTCCAGCCCGAACTGCCAAGCAATGCCTTCCCTGGACCGGAAACAAGCTTCTGAGGACCGGTTTCTGGCATTCCAGCCGTCTTCAGCCCGGCTTGCTTGAATCCAGTGGTGTGGAGAGCATGAGACTCACGTCTGAGCATACCCATCCCACTGGGGTCGACAAATGCTAAAACCACAGTTGATGGACAGAATGCAGAACAATGTCATACATTCACCCCAGTACAGAGATCTGGGCCTAAATCCATCGTTTTTTTGCACTCCGCACCACCCCAGTTCAGACATGGCCATATGCAAATCTGTCTGACCCTGTGCCTCATGGGAACAGTCCATCCCGAACTGGCAAGCCATGCCTTCCCTGGACCGGAAACAAGCTTCTGAGGACCAGTTTCTGGCATTCCAGCCGTCTTCAGCCCAGCTTGCTTGAATCCAGTGGTGTGGAGAGCATGAGACTCACGTCTGAGCAAACCCATCCCACTGGGGTCGACAAATGCAAAAACCACAGTTGATGGACAGAATGCAGAACAATGTCATACATTCACCCAGTACAGAGATCTGGGCCTAAATCCATCGTTTTTTTGCACTCCGCATCACCCCAGTTCAGACATGGCCATATGCAAATCAGTCTGACCCTGTGCCTCATGGGAACAGTCCAGCCCGACTGCCAAGCCATGCCTTCCCTGGACCGGAAACAAGCTTCCGAGGACCGGTTTCTGGCATTCCAGCTGTCTTCAGCCCGGTTTGCTTGAATCCAGTGGTGTGGAGAGCATGGGACTCACGTCTGAGCAAACCCATCCCACTGGGGTCGACAAATGCAAAAACCACAGTTGATGGACAGAATGCAGAACAATGTCATACATTCACCCAGTACAGAGATCTGGGCCTAAATCCATCATTTTTTTGCACTCCGCACCACCCCAGTTCAGACATGGCCATATGCAAATCAGTCTGAACCTGTGCCTCATGGGAACAGTCCAGCCCGACTGCCAAGCCATGCCTTCCCTGGACCGGAAACAAGCTTCCGAGGACTGGTTTCTGGCATTCCAGCCGTCTTCAGCCCGGTTTGCTTGAATCCAGTGGTGTGGAGAGCATGGGACTCACGTTTGAGCATACCCCTCCCACTGGCAGGACAAATGCAAAAACAACAGTTGATGGACAGAATGCAGAACAATGTCATACATTCACCCCAGTACAGAGATATGGGCCTAAATCCATTGTTTTTTTGTACTCCACACCACCCCAGTTCTGACATGGCCATATGCAAATCAGCCTTGACCCTGTGCCACATGGGAACAGTCCAGCCCGAACTGCCAAGCCATGTCTTTCCTGGACCGGAATCAAGCATCCTAGGACCGGTTTTGGGCTATCAGCCATCGTCAGCCAGGATAGCTTGACTCCAGTGGTGTGGAGAGCATGGGACTCACTTTAAGCATACCCATCCCACTCGGGTGACAAATGCAAAAACAACAATTGATGGACAGAATGCAGAACAATGTCATACATTCACCCTAGTAGATAGATCTGGGCCTAAATCCATCGTTTTTTTGCACTCCACACCACCCCAGTTCCGACATGGCCATATGCAAATCTGTCTGACCCTGTGCCTCATGGGAACAGTCAAGCCGAACTGCCAAGCCATGCCTTCCCTGGACCGGAAACAAGCTTCCGAGGACCGGTTTCTGGCATTCCAGCCGTCTTCAGTCCGGCTTGCTTGAATCCAGTCGTGTGGAGAGCATGAGACTCACGTCTGAACATACCCATCCCACTGGTGTCAACAAATGCAAAAACCAGAGTTGATGGACAGAATGCAGAACAATGTCATACATTCACCCCAGTACAGAGATCTGGGCCTAAATCCATCTTTTTTTTGCACTCCGCACCACCCCAGTTCAGACATGGCCATATGCAATCAGTCTGACCCTGTGCTTCATGGGAACAGTTCAGCCGAACTGCCAAGCCATGCCTTCCCTGGACCGGAAACAAGCTTCTGAGGACCGGTTTCTGACATTCCAGCCGTCTTCACCCCGGCTTGCTTGAATCCACTGGTGTGGAGAGCATGGGACTCACATCTGAGCATACCCATCCCACTGGGGGTGACAAATGCAAAAAACACAGTTGATGGACAGAATGCAGAACAATGTCATACATTCACCCCAGTATACAGATCTGGGCATAAATCCCTCGTTTTTTTGCACTCCGTACCACCCCGTTCAGACTTGGCCATATGCAAATCAGTCTGACCCTGTGCCTCATGGGAACAGTCCAGCCCGAACTGCCAAGCCATGCCTTCCCTGGACCGGAAACAAGCTTCCGAGGACCGGTTTCTGGCATTCCAGCCGTCTTCAGTCCGGCTTGCTTGAATCCAGTCGTGTGGAGAGCATGAGACTCACGACTGAGCATACCCATCCCACTGGGGTCGACAAATGCAAAAACCACAGTTGATGGACAGAATGCAGAACAATGTCATACATTCAGCCCAGTACAGAGATCTGGGCCTAAATCCATCGGTTTTTTTGCACTCCGCACCACCCCAGTTCAGAAATGGCCATATGCAATCAGTCTGACCCTGTGCCTCATGGGAACAGATCAGCCGAACTGCCAAGCCATGCCTTCCCTGGACCGGAAACAAGCTTCTGAGGACCGGTTTCTGACATTCCAGCCGTCTTCAGCCCGGCTTGCTTGAATCCAGTGGTGTGGAGAGCATGGGACTCACAACTGAGCATACCCATCCCACTGGGGGTGACAAATGCAAAAAACACAGTTGATGGACAGAATGCAGAACAATGTCATACATTCACCCCAGTATACAGATCTGGGCCTAAATCCCTCGTTTTTTTGCACTACGTACCACCCCACTCAGACATGGCCATATGCAAATCAGTCTGACCCTGTGCCTCATGGGAACAGTCCAGCCCGAACTGCCAAGCCATGCCTTCCCTGGACCGGAAACAAGCTTCCGAGGACCGGTTTCTGGCATTCCAGCAGTCTTCAGGCCGGCTTGATTGAATCCAGAGGTGTGGAGAGCATGACACTCACGTCTAAGCATACCCATCCCACTGGGGGTGACATATGCAAAAACCACAGTTGATGGACAGAATGCAGAACAATGTCATACATTCACCCCAGTACAGAGATCTGGGCCTAAATCCATCGTTTTTTTGCACTCCGCACCACCCCAGTTCAGACATGGCCATATGCAAATCAGTCTGACCCTGTGCCTCATGGGAACAGTCCAGCCCGAACTGCCAAGCAATGCCTTCCCTGGACCGGAAACAAGCTTCTGAGGACCGGTTTCTGGCATTCCAGCCGTCTTCAGCCCGGCTTGCTTGAATCCAGTGGTGTGGAGAGCATGGGACTCACATCTGAGCATACCCAACCCACTTGGGGTGACAAATGCAAAACAACAGTTGATGGACAGAATGCAGAACAATGTCATACATTCACCCCAGTACAGAGATCTGGGCCTAAATCCATCTTTTTTTTGCACTCCACACCACCCCAGTTCAGACATGGCCATATGCAATCAGTCTGACCCTGTGCTTCATGGGAACAGTTCAGCCGAACTGCCAAGCCATGCCTTCCCTGGACCGGAAACAAGCTTCTGAGGACCGGTTTCTGACATTCCAGCCGTCTTCACCCCGGCTTGCTTGAATCCACTGGTGTGGAGAGCATGGGACTCACATCTGAGCAAACCCATCCCACTGGGGTCGACAAATGCAAAAACCACAGTTGATGGACAGAATGCAGAACAATGTCATACATTCACCCAGTACAGAGATCTGGGCCTAAATCCATCGTTTTTTTGCACTCCGCACCACCCCAGTTCAGACATGGCCATATGCAAATCAGTCTGACCCTGTGCCTCATGGGAACAGTCCAGCCCGACTGCCAAGCCATGCCTTCCCTGGACCGGAAACAAGCTTCCGAGGACTGGTTTCTGGCATTCCAGCCGTCTTCAGCCCGGTTTGCTTGAATCCAGTGGTGTGGAGAGCATGGGACTCACGTTTGAGCATACCCCTCCCACTGGCAGGACAAATGCAAAAACAACAGTTGATGGACAGAATGCAGAACAATGTCATACATTCACCCCAGTACAGAGATATGGGCCTAAATCCATTGTTTTTTTGTACTCCACACCACCCCAGTTCTGACATGGCCATATGCAAATCAGCCTTGACCCTGTGCCTCATGGGAACAGTCCAGCCCGAACTGCCAAGCCATGTCTTTCCTGGACCAGAATCAAGCATCCTAGGACCGGTTTTGGGCTATCAGCCATCGTCAGCCAGGATAGCTTGACTCCAGTGGTGTGGAGAGCATGGGACTCACTTTAAGCATACCCATCCCACTCGGGGTGACAAATGCAAAAACAACAATTGATGGACAGAATGCAGAACAATGTCATACATTCACCCTAGTAGATAGATCTGGGCCTAAATCCATCGTTTTTTTGCACTCCACACCACCCCAGTTCCGACATGGCCATATGCAAATCTGTCTGACCCTGTGCCTCATGGGAACAGTCAAGCCCGGACTGCCAAGCCATGCCTTCCCTGGACCGGAAACAAGCTTCCGAGGACCGGTTTCTGGCATTCCAGCCGTCTTCAGTCCGGCTTGCTTGAATCCAGTCGTGTGGAGAGCATGAGACTCACGTCTGAACATACCCATCCCACTGGTGTCAACAAATGCAAAAACCAGAGTTGATGGACAGAATGCAGAACAATGTCATACATTCACCCAGGTACAGAGATCTGGGCCTAAATCCATCGTTTTTTTGCACTCCGCACCACCCCAGTTCAGACATGGCCATATGCAATCAGTCTGACCCTGTGCTTCATGGGAACAGTTCAGCCGAACTGCCAAGCCATGCCTTCCCTGGACCGGAAACAAGCTTCTGAGGACCGGTTTCTGACATTCCAGCCGTCTTCACCCCGGCTTGCTTGAATCCACTGGTGTGGAGAGCATGGGACTCACATCTGAGCATACCCATCCCACTGGGGGTGACAAATGCAAAAAACACAGTTGATGGACAGAATGCAGAACAATGTCATACATTCACCCCAGTATACAGATCTGGGCATAAATCCCTCGTTTTTTTGCACTCCGTACCACCCCGTTCAGACATGGCCATATGCAAATCAGTCTGACCCTGTGCCTCATGGGAACAGTCCAGCCCGAACTGCCAAGCCATGCCTTCCCTGGACCGGAAACAAGCTTCCGAGGACCGGTTTCTGGCATTCCAGCCGTCTTCAGTCCGGCTTGCTTGAATCCAGTCGTGTGGAGAGCATGAGACTCACGACTGAGCATACCCATCCCACTGGGGTCGACAAATGCAAAAACCACAGTTGATGGACAGAATGCAGAACAATGTCATACATTCACCCCAGTACAGAGATCTGGGCCTAAATCCATCGTTTTTTTGCACTCCGCACCACCCCAGTTCAGACATGGCCATATGCAAATCAGTCTGACCCTGTGCCTCATGGGAACAGTCCAGCCCGAACTGCCAAGCAATGCCTTCCCTGGACCGGAAACAAGCTTCTGAGGACCGGTTTCTGGCATTCCAGCCGTCTTCAGCCCGGCTTGCTTGAATCCAGTGGTGTGGAGAGCATGAGACTCACGTCTGAGCATACCCATCCCACTGGGGTCGACAAATGCTAAAACCACAGTTGATGGACAGAATGCAGAACAATGTCATACATTCACCCCAGTACAGAGATCTGGGCCTAAATCCATCGTTTTTTTGCACTCCGCACCACCCCAGTTCAGACATGGCCATATGCAAATCTGTCTGACCCTGTGCCTCATGGGAACAGTCCATCCCGAACTGGCAAGCCATGCCTTCCCTGGACCGGAAACAAGCTTCTGAGGACCAGTTTCTGGCATTCCAGCCGTCTTCAGCCCAGCTTGCTTGAATCCAGTGGTGTGGAGAGCATGAGACTCACGTCTGAGCAAACCCATCCCACTGGGGTCGACAAATGCAAAAACCACAGTTGATGGACAGAATGCAGAATAATGTCATACATTCACCCAGTACAGAGATCTGGGCCTAAATCCATCGTTTTTTTGCACTCCGCATCACCCCAGTTCAGACATGGCCATATGCAAATCAGTTTGACCCTGTGCCTCATGGGAACAGTCCAGCCCGACTGCTAAGCCATGCCTTCCCTGGACCGGAAACAAGCTTCCGAGGACCGGTTTCTGGCATTCCAGCTGTCTTCAGCCCGGTTTGCTTGAATCCAGTGGTGTGGAGAGCATGGGACTCACGTCTGAGCAAACCCATCCCACTGGGGTCGACAAATGCAAAAACCACAGTTGATGGACAGAATGCAGAACAATGTCATACATTCACCCAGTACAGAGATCTGGGCCTAAATCCATCGTTTTTTTGCACTCCGCACCACCCCAGTTCAGACATGGCCATATGCAAATCAGTCTGACCCTGTGCCTCATGGGAACAGTCCAGCCCGACTGCCAAGCCATGCCTTCCCTGGACCGGAAACAAGCTTCCGAGGACTGGTTTCTGGCATTCCAGCCGTCTTCAGCCCGGTTTGCTTGAATCCAGTGGTGTGGAGAGCATGGGACTCACGTTTGAGCATACCCCTCCCACTGGCAGGACAAATGCAAAAACAACAGTTGATGGACAGAATGCAGAACAATGTCATACATTCACCCCAGTACAGAGATATGGGCCTAAATCCATTGTTTTTTTGTACTCCACACCACCCCAGTTCTGACATGGCCATATGCAAATCAGCCTTGACCCTGTGCCTCATGGGAACAGTCCAGCCCGAACTGCCAAGCCATGTCTTTCCTGGACCGGAATCAAGCATCCTAGGACCGGTTTTGGGCTATCAGCCATCGTCAGCCAGGATAGCTTGACTCCAGTGGTGTGGAGAGCATGGGACTCACTTTAAGCATACCCATCCCACTCGGGTGACAAATGCAAAAACAACAATTGATGGACAGAATGCAGAACAATGTCATACATTCACCCTAGTAGATAGATCTGGGCCTAAATCCATCGTTTTTTTGCACTCCACACCACCCCAGTTCCGACATGGCCATATGCAAATCTGTCTGACCCTGTGCCTCATGGGAACAGTCAAGCCCGAACTGCCAAGCCATGCCTTCCCTGGACCGGAAACAAGCTTCCGAGGACCGGTTTCTGGCATTCCAGCCGTCTTCAGTCCGGCTTGCTTGAATCCAGTCGTGTGGAGAGCATGAGACTCACGTCTGAACATACCCATCCCACTGGTGTCAACAAATGCAAAAACCAGAGTTGATGGACAGAATGCAGAACAATGTCATACATTCACCCCAGTACAGAGATCTGGGCCTAAATCCATCTTTTTTTTGCACTCCGCACCACCCCAGTTCAGACATGGCCATATGCAATCAGTCTGACCCTGTGCTTCATGGGAACAGTTCAGCCGAACTGCCAAGCCATGCCTTCCCTGGACCGGAAACAAGCTTCTGAGGACCGGTTTCTGACATTCCAGCCGTCTTCACCCCGGCTTGCTTGAATCCACTGGTGTGGAGAGCATGGGACTCACATCTGAGCATACCCATCCCACTGGGGGTGACAAATGCAAAAAACACAGTTGATGGACAGAATGCAGAACAATGTCATACATTCACCCCAGTATACAGATCTGGGCATAAATCCCTCGTTTTTTTGCACTCCGTACCACCCCGTTCAGACATGGCCATATGCAAATCAGTCTGACCCTGTGCCTCATGGGAACAGTCCAGCCCGAACTGCCAAGCCATGCCTTCCCTGGACCGGAAACAAGCTTCCGAGGACCGGTTTCTGGCATTCCAGCCGTCTTCAGTCCGGCTTGCTTGAATCCAGTCGTGTGGAGAGCATGAGACTCACGACTGAGCATACCCATCCCACTGGGGTCGACAAATGCAAAAACCACAGTTGATGGACAGAATGCAGAACAATGTCATACATTCAGCCCAGTACAGAGATCTGGGCCTAAATCCATCGTTTTTTTTGCACTCCGCACCACCCCAGTTCAGAAATGGCCATATGCAATCAGTCTGACCCTGTGCCTCATGGGAACAGATCAGCCGAACTGCCAAGCCATGCCTTCCCTGGACCGGAAACAAGCTTCTGAGGACCGGTTTCTGACATTCCAGCCGTCTTCAGCCCGGCTTGCTTGAATCCAGTGGTGTGGAGAGCATGGGACTCACAACTGAGCATACCCATCCCACTGGGGGTGACAAATGCAAAAAACACAGTTGATGGACAGAATGCAGAACAATGTCATACATTCACCCCAGTATACAGATCTGGGCCTAAATCCCTCGTTTTTTTGCACTACGTACCACCCCACTCAGACATGGCCATATGCAAATCAGTCTGACCCTGTGCCTCATGGGAACAGTCCAGCCCGAACTGCCAAGCCATGCCTTCCCTGGACCGGAAACAAGCTTCCGAGGACCGGTTTCTGGCATTCCAGCAGTCTTCAGGCCGGCTTGATTGAATCCAGAGGTGTGGAGAGCATGACACTCACGTCTAAGCATACCCATCCCACTGGGGGTGACATATGCAAAAACCACAGTTGATGGACAGAATGCAGAACAATGTCATACATTCACCCCAGTACAGAGATCTGGGCCTAAATCCATCATTTTTTTGCACTCCGCACCACCCCAGTTCAGACATGGCCATATGCAAATCAGTCTGACCCTGTGCCTCATGGGAACAGTCCAGCCCGAACTGCCAAGCAATGCCTTCCCTGGACCGGAAACAAGCTTCTGAGGACCGGTTTCTGGCATTCCAGCCGTCTTCAGCCCGGCTTGCTTGAATCCAGTGGTGTGGAGAACATGGGACTCACATCTGAGCATACCCAACCCACTTGGGGTGACAAATGCAAAACAACAGTTGATGGACAGAATGCAGAACAATGTCATACATTCACCCCAGTACAGAGATCTGGGCCTAAATCCATCTTTTTTTTGCACTCCACACCACCCCAGTTCAGACATGGCCATATGCAATCAGTCTGACCCTGTGCTTCATGGGAACAGTTCAGCCGAACTGCCAAGCCATGCCTTCCCTGGACCGGAAACAAGCTTCTGAGGACCGGTTTCTGACATTCCAGCCGTCTTCACCCCGGCTTGCTTGAATCCACTGGTGTGGAGAGCATGGGACTCACATCTGAGCATACCCATCCCACTGGGGGTGACAAATGCAAAAAACACAGTTGATGGACAGAATGCAGAACAATGTCATACATTCACCCCAGTATACAGATCTGGGCATAAATCCCTCGTTTTTTTGCACTCCGTACCACCCCGTTCAGACATGGCCATATGCAAATCAGTCTGACCCTGTGCCTCATGGGAACAGTCCAGCCCGAACTGCCAAGCCATGCCTTCCCTGGACCGGAAACAAGCTTCCGAGGACCGGTTTCTGGCATTCCAGCCGTCTTCAGTCCGGCTTGCTTGAATCCAGTCGTGTGGAGAGCATGAGACTCACGACTGAGCATACCCATCCCACTGGGGTCGACAAATGCAAAAACCACAGTTGATGGACAGAATGCTGAACAATGTCATACATTCAGCCCAGTACAGAGATCTGGGCCTAAATCCATCGTTTTTTTTGCACTCCGCACCACCCCAGTTCAGAAATGGCCATATGCAATCAGTCTGACCCTGTGCCTCATGGGAACAGATCAGCCGAACTGCCAAGCCATGCCTTCCCTGGACCGGAAACAAGCTTCTGAGGACCGATTTCTGACATTCCAGCCGTCTTCAGCCCGGCTTGCTTGAATCCAGTGGTGTGGAGAGCATGGGACTCACAACTGAGCATACCCATCCCACTGGGGGTGACAAATGCAAAAAACACAGTTGATGGACAGAATGCAGAACAATGTCATACATTCACCCCAGTATACAGATCTGGGCCTAAATCCCTCGTTTTTTTGCACTACGTACCACCCCACTCAGACATGGCCATATGCAAATCAGTCTGACCCTGTGCCTCATGGGAACAGTCCAGCCCGAACTGCCAAGCCATGCCTTCCCTGGACCGGAAACAAGCTTCCGAGGACCGGTTTCTGGCATTCCAGCAGTCTTCAGGCCGGCTTGATTGAATCCAGAGGTGTGGAGAGCATGACACTCACGTCTAAGCATACCCATCCCACTGGGGGTGACATATGCAAAAACCACAGTTGATGGACAGAATGCAGAACAATGTCATACATTCACCCCAGTACAGAGATCTGGGCCTAAATCCATCGTTTTTTTGCACTCCGCACCACCCCAGTTCAGACATGGCCATATGCAAATCAGTCTGACCCTGTGCCTCATGGGAACAGTCCAGCCCGAACTGCCAAGCAATGCCTTCCCTGGACCGGAAACAAGCTTCTGAGGACCGGTTTCTGGCATTCCAGCCGTCTTCAGCCCGGCTTGCTTGAATCCAGTGGTGTGGAGAGCATGAGACTCACGTCTGAGCATACCCATCCCACTGGGGTCGACAAATGCTAAAACCACAGTTGATGGACAGAATGCAGAACAATGTCATACATTCACCCCAGTACAGAGATCTGGGCCTAAATCCATCGTTTTTTTGCACTCCGCACCACCCCAGTTCAGACATGGCCATATGCAAATCTGTCTGACCCTGTGCCTCATGGGAACAGTCCAGCCCGACTGCCAAGCCATGCCTTCCCTGGACCGGAAACAAGCTTCCGAGGACCGGTTTCTGGCATTCCAGCTGTCTTCAGCCCGGTTTGCTTGAATCCAGTGGTGTGGAGAGCATGGGACTCACGTCTGAGCAAACCCATCCCACTGGGGTCGACAAATGCAAAAACCACAGTTGATGGACAGAATGCAGAACAATGTCATACATTCACCCAGTACAGAGATCTGGGCCTAAATCCATCGTTTTTTTGCACTCCGCACCACCCCAGTTCAGACATGGCCATATGCAAATCAGTCTGACCCTGTGCCTCATGGGAACAGTCCAGCCCGACTGCCAAGCCATGCCTTCCCTGGACCGGAAACAAGCTTCCGAGGACTGGTTTCTGGCATTCCAGCCGTCTTCAGCCCGGTTTGCTTGAATCCAGTGGTGTGGAGAGCATGGGACTCACGTTTGAGCATACCCCTCCCACTGGCAGGACAAATGCAAAAACAACAGTTGATGGACAGAATGCAGAACAATGTCATACATTCACCCCAGTACAGAGATATGGGCCTAAATCCATTGTTTTTTTGTACTCCACACCACCCCAGTTCTGACATGGCCATATGCAAATCAGCCTTGACCCTGTGCCTCATGGGAACAGTCCAGCCCGAACTGCCAAGCCATGTCTTTCCTGGACCGGAATCAAGCATCCTAGGACCGGTTTTGGGCTATCAGCCATCGTCAGCCAGGATAGCTTGACTCCAGGGGTGTGGAGAGCATGGGACTCACTTTAAGCATACCCATCCCACTCGGGGTGACAAATGCAAAAACAACAATTGATGGACAGAATGCAGAACAATGTCATACATTCACCCTAGTAGATAGATCTGGGCCTAAATCCATCGTTTTTTTGCACTCCACACTACCCCAGTTCCGACATGGCCATATGCAAATCTGTCTGACCCTGTGCCTCATGGGAACAGTCAAGCCCGAACTGCCAAGCCATGCCTTCCCTGGACCGGAAACAAGCTTCCGAGGACCGGTTTCTGGCATTCCAGCCGTCTTCAGTCCGGCTTGCTTGAATCCAGTCGTGTGGAGAGCATGAGACTCACGTCTGAACATACCCATCCCACTGGTGTCAACAAATGCAAAAACCAGAGTTGATGGACAGAATGCAGAACAATGTCATACATTCACCCAGGTACAGAGATCTGGGCCTAAATCCATCGTTTTTTTGCACTCCGCACCACCCCAGTTCAGACATGGCCATATGCAATCAGTCTGACCCTGTGCTTCATGGGAACAGTTCAGCCGAACTGCCAAGCCATGCCTTCCCTGGACCGGAAACAAGCTTCTGAGGACCGGTTTCTGACATTCCAGCCGTCTTCACCCCGGCTTGCTTGAATCCACTGGTGTGGAGAGCATGGGACTCACATCTGAGCATACCCATCCCACTGGGGGTGACAAATGCAAAAAACACAGTTGATGGACAGAATGCAGAACAATGTCATACATTCACCCCAGTATACAGATCTGGGCATAAATCCCTCGTTTTTTTGCACTCCGTACCACCCCGTTCAGACATGGCCATATGCAAATCAGTCTGACCCTGTGCCTCATGGGAACAGTCCAGCCCGAACTGCCAAGCCATGCCTTCCCTGGACCGGAAACAAGCTTCCGAGGACCGGTTTCTGGCATTCCAGCCGTCTTCAGTCCGGCTTGCTTGAATCCAGTCGTGTGGAGAGCATGAGACTCACGACTGAGCATACCCATCCCACTGGGGTCGACAAATGCAAAAACCACAGTTGATGGACAGAATGCAGAACAATGTCATACATTCACCCCAGTACAGAGATCTGGGCCTAAATCCATCGTTTTTTTGCACTCCGCACCACCCCAGTTCAGACATGGCCATATGCAAATCAGTCTGACCCTGTGCCTCATGGGAACAGTCCAGCCCGAACTGCCAAGCAATGCCTTCCCTGGACCGGAAACAAGCTTCTGAGGACCGGTTTCTGGCATTCCAGCCGTCTTCAGCCCGGCTTGCTTGAATCCAGTGGTGTGGAGAGCATGAGACTCACGTCTGAGCATACCCATCCCACTGGGGTCGACAAATGCTAAAACCACAGTTGATGGACAGAATGCAGAACAATGTCATACATTCACCCCAGTACAGAGATCTGGGCCTAAATCCATCGTTTTTTTGCACTCCGCACCACCCCAGTTCAGACATGGCCATATGCAAATCTGTCTGACCCTGTGCCTCATGGGAACAGTCCATCCCGAACTGGCAAGCCATGCCTTCCCTGGACCGGAAACAAGCTTCTGAGGACCAGTTTCTGGCATTCCAGCCGTCTTCAGCCCAGCTTGCTTGAATCCAGTGGTGTGGAGAGCATGAGACTCACGTCTGAGCAAACCCATCCCACTGGGGTCGACAAATGCAAAAACCACAGTTGATGGACAGAATGCAGAACAATGTCATACATTCACCCAGTACAGAGATCTGGGCCTAAATCCATCGTTTTTTTGCACTCCGCATCACCCCAGTTCAGACATGGCCATATGCAAATCAGTCTGACCCTGTGCCTCATGGGAACAGTCCAGCCCGACTGCCAAGCCATGCCTTCCCTGGACCGGAAACAAGCTTCCGAGGACCGGTTTCTGGCATTCCAGCTGTCTTCAGCCCGGTTTGCTTGAATCCAGTGGTGTGGAGAGCATGGGACTCACGTCTGAGCAAACCCATCCCACTGGGGTCGACAAATGCAAAAACCACAGTTGATGGACAGAATGCAGAACAATGTCATACATTCACCCAGTACAGAGATCTGGGCCTAAATCCATCGTTTTTTTGCACTCCGCACCACCCCAGTTCAGACATGGCCATATGCAAATCTGTCTGACCCTGTGCCTCATGGGAACAGTCCATCCCGAACTGGCAAGCCATGCCTTCCCTGGACCGGAAACAAGCTTCTGAGGACCAGTTTCTGGCATTCCAGCCGTCTTCAGCCCAGCTTGCTTGAATCCAGTGGTGTGGAGAGCATGAGACTCACGTCTGAGCAAACCCATCCCACTGGGGTCGACAAATGCAAAAACCACAGTTGATGGACAGAATGCAGAACAATGTCATACATTCACCCAGTACAGAGATCTGGGCCTAAATCCATCGTTTTTTTGCACTCCGCATCACCCCAGTTCAGACATGGCCATATGCAAATCAGTCTGACCCTGTGCCTCATGGGAACAGTCCAGCCCGACTGCCAAGCCATGCCTTCCCTGGACCGGAAACAAGCTTCCGAGGACCGGTTTCTGGCATTCCAGCTGTCTTCAGCCCGGTTTGCTTGAATCCAGTGGTGTGGAGAGCATGGGACTCACGTCTGAGCAAACCCATCCCACTGGGGTCGACAAATGCAAAAACCACAGTTGATGGACAGAATGCAGAACAATGTCATACATTCACCCAGTACAGAGATCTGGGCCTAAATCCATCGTTTTTTTGCACTCCGCACCACCCCAGTTCAGACATGGCCATATGCAAATCAGTCTGACCCTGTGCCTCATGGGAACAGTCCAGCCCGACTGCCAAGCCATGCCTTCCCTGGACCGGAAACAAGCTTCCGAGGACTGGTTTCTGGCATTCCAGCCGTCTTCAGCCAGGTTTGCTTGAATCCAGTGGTGTGGAGAGCATGGGACTCACGTTTGAGCATACCCCTCCCACTGGCAGGACAAATGCAAAAACAACAGTTGATGGACAGAATGCAGAACAATGTCATACATTCACCCCAGTACAGAGATATGGGCCTAAATCCATTGTTTTTTTGTACTCCACACCACCCCAGTTCTGACATGGCCATATGCAAATCAGCCTTGACCCTGTGCCACATGGGAACAGTCCAGCCCGAACTGCCAAGCCATGTCTTTCCTGGACCGGAATCAAGCATCCTAGGACCGGTTTTGGGCTATCAGCCATCGTCAGCCAGGATAGCTTGACTCCAGTGGTGTGGAGAGCATGGGACTCACTTTAAGCATACCCATCCCACTCGGGTGACAAATGCAAAAACAACAATTGATGGACAGAATGCAGAACAATGTCATACATTCACCCTAGTAGATAGATCTGGGCCTAAATCCATCGTTTTTTTGCACTCCACACCACCCCTGTTCCGACATGGCCATATGCAAATCTGTCTGACCCTGTGCCTCATGGGAACAGTCAAGCCGAACTGCCAAGCCATGCCTTCCCTGGACCGGAAACAAGCTTCCGAGGACCGGTTTCTGGCATTCCAGCCGTCTTCAGTCCGGCTTGCTTGAATCCAGTCGTGTGGAGAGCATGAGACTCACGTCTGAACATACCCATCCCACTGGTGTCAACAAATGCAAAAACCAGAGTTGATGGACAGAATGCAGAACAATGTCATACATTCACCCCAGTACAGAGATCTGGGCCTAAATCCATCTTTTTTTTGCACTCCGCACCACCCCAGTTCAGACATGGCCATATGCAATCAGTCTGACCCTGTGCTTCATGGGAACAGTTCAGCCGAACTGCCAAGCCATGCCTTCCCTGGACCGGAAACAAGCTTCTGAGGACCGGTTTCTGACATTCCAGCCGTCTTCACCCCGGCTTGCTTGAATCCACTGGTGTGGAGAGCATGGGACTCACATCTGAGCATACCCATCCCACTGGGGGTGACAAATGCAAAAAACACAGTTGATGGACAGAATGCAGAACAATGTCATACATTCACCCCAGTATACAGATCTGGGCATAAATCCCTCGTTTTTTTGCACTCCGTACCACCCCGTTCAGACTTGGCCATATGCAAATCAGTCTGATCCTGTGCCTCATGGGAACAGTCCAGCCCGAACTGCCAAGCCATGCCTTCCCTGGACCGGAAACAAGCTTCCGAGGACCGGTTTCTGGCATTCCAGCCGTCTTCAGTCCGGCTTGCTTGAATCCAGTCGTGTGGAGAGCATGAGACTCACGACTGAGCATACCCATCCCACTGGGGTCGACAAATGCAAAAACCACAGTTGATGGACAGAATGCAGAACAATGTCATACATTCAGCCCAGTACAGAGATCTGGGCCTAAATCCATCGTTTTTTTTGCACTCCGCACCACCCCAGTTCAGAAATGGCCATATGCAATCAGTCTGACCCTGTGCCTCATGGGAACAGATCAGCCGAACTGCCAAGCCATGCCTTCCCTGGACCGGAAACAAGCTTCTGAGGACCGGTTTCTGACATTCCAGCCGTCTTCAGCCCGGCTTGCTTGAATCCAGTGGTGTGGAGAGCATGGGACTCACAACTGAGCATACCCATCCCACTGGGGGTGACAAATGCAAAAAACACAGTTGATGGACAGAATGCAGAACAATGTCATACATTCACCCCAGTATACAGATCTGGGCCTAAATCCCTCGTTTTTTTGCACTACGTACCACCCCACTCAGACATGGCCATATGCAAATCAGTCTGACCCTGTGCCTCATGGGAACAGTCCAGCCCGAACTGCCAAGCCATGCCTTCCCTGGACCGGAAACAAGCTTCCGAGGACCGGTTTCTGGCATTCCAGCAGTCTTCAGGCCGGCTTGATTGAATCCAGAGGTGTGGAGAGCATGACACTCACGTCTAAGCATACCCATCCCACTGGGGGTGACATATGCAAAAACCACAGTTGATGGACAGAATGCAGAACAATGTCATACATTCACCCCAGTACAGAGATCTGGGCCTAAATCCATCGTTTTTTTGCACTCCGCACCACCCCAGTTCAGACATGGCCATATGCAAATCAGTCTGACCCTGTGCCTCATGGGAACAGTCCAGCCCGAACTGCCAAGCAATGCCTTCCCTGGACCGGAAACAAGCTTCTGAGGACCGGTTTCTGGCATTCCAGCCGTCTTCAGCCCGGCTTGCTTGAATCCAGTGGTGTGGAGAGCATGGGACTCACATCTGAGCATACCCAACCCACTTGGGGTGACAAATGCAAAACAACAGTTGATGGACAGAATGCAGAACAATGTCATACATTCACCCCAGTACAGAGATCTGGGCCTAAATCCATCTTTTTTTTGCACTCCACACCACCCCAGTTCAGACATGGCCATATGCAATCAGTCTGACCCTGTGCTTCATGGGAACAGTTCAGCCGAACTGCCAAGCCATGCCTTCCCTGGACCGGAAACAAGCTTCTGAGGACCGGTTTCTGACATTCCAGCCGTCTTCACCCCGGCTTGCTTGAATCCACTGGTGTGGAGAGCATGGGACTCACATCTGAGCAAACCCATCCCACTGGGGTCGACAAATGCAAAAACCACAGTTGATGGACAGAATGCAGAACAATGTCATACATTCACCCAGTACAGAGATCTGGGCCTAAATCCATCGTTTTTTTGCACTCCGCACCACCCCAGTTCAGACATGGCCATATGCAAATCAGTCTGACCCTGTGCCTCATGGGAACAGTCCAGCCCGACTGCCAAGCCATGCCTTCCCTGGACCGGAAACAAGCTTCCGAGGACTGGTTTCTGGCATTCCAGCCGTCTTCAGCCCGGTTTGCTTGAATCCAGTGGTGTGGAGAGCATGGGACTCACGTTTGAGCATACCCCTCCCACTGGCAGGACAAATGCAAAAACAACAGTTGATGGACAGAATGCAGAACAATGTCATACATTCACCCCAGTACAGAGATATGGGCCTAAATCCATTGTTTTTTTGTACTCCGTACCACCCCAGTTCTGACATGGCCATATGCAAATCAGCCTTGACCCTGTTCCTCATGGGAACAGTCCAGCCCGAACTGCCAAGCCATGTCTTTCCTGGACCGGAATCAAGCATCCTAGGACCGGTTTTGGGCTATCAGCCATCGTCAGCCAGGATAGCTTGACTCCAGTGGTGTGGAGAGCATGGGACTCACTTTAAGCATACCCATCCCACTCGGGGTGACAAATGCAAAAACAACAATTGATGGACAGAATGCAGAACAATGTCATACATTCACCCTAGTAGATAGATCTGGGCCTAAATCCATCGTTTTTTTGCACTCCACACCACCCCAGTTCCGACATGGCCATATGCAAATCTGTCTGACCCTGTGCCTCATGGGAACAGTCAAGCCCGAACTGCCAAGCCATGCCTTCCATGGACCGGAAACAAGCTTCCGAGGACCGGTTTCTGGCATTCCAGCCGTCTTCAGTCCGGCTTGCTTGAATCCAGTCGTGTGGAGAGCATGAGACTCACGTCTGAACATACCCATCCCACTGGTGTCAACAAATGCAAAAACCAGAGTTGATGGACAGAATGCAGAACAATGTCATACATTCACCCAGGTACAGAGATCTGGGCCTAAATCCATCGTTTTTTTGCACTCCGCACCACCCCAGTTCAGACATGGCCATATGCAATCAGTCTGACCCTGTGCTTCATGGGAACAGTTCAGCCGAACTGCCAAGCCATGCCTTCCCTGGACCGGAAACAAGCTTCTGAGGACCGGTTTCTGACATTCCAGCCGTCTTCACCCCGGCTTGCTTGAATCCACTGGTGTGGAGAGCATGGGACTCACATCTGAGCATACCCATCCCACTGGGGGTGACAAATGCAAAAAACACAGTTGATGGACAGAATGCAGAACAATGTCATACATTCACCCCAGTATACAGATCTGGGCATAAATCCCTCGTTTTTTTGCAATTCCGTACCACCCCGTTCAGACATGGCCATATGCAAATCAGTCTGACCCTGTGCCTCATGGGAACAGTCCAGCCCGAACTGCCAAGCCATGCCTTCCCTGGACCGGAAACAAGCTTCCGAGGACCGGTTTCTGGCATTCCAGCCGTCTTCAGTCCGGCTTGCTTGAATCCAGTCGTGTGGAGAGCATGAGACTCACGACTGAGCATACCCATCCCACTGGGGTCGACAAATGCAAAAACCACAGTTGATGGACAGAATGCAGAACAATGTCATACATTCACCCCAGTACAGAGATCTGGGCCTAAATCCATCGTTTTTTTGCACTCCGCACCACCCCAGTTCAGACATGGCCATTTGCAAATCAGTCTGACCCTGTGCCTCATGGGAACAGTCCAGCCCGAACTGCCAAGCAATGCCTTCCCTGGACCGGAAACAAGCTTCTGAGGACCGGTTTCTGGCATTCCAGCCGGCTTGCTTGAATCCAGTGGTGTGGAGAGCATGAGACTCACGTCTGAGCATACCCATCCCACTGGGGTCGACAAATGCTAAAACCACAGTTGATGGACAGAATGCAGAACAATGTCATACATTCACCCCAGTACAGAGATCTGGGCCTAAATCCATCGTTTTTTTGCACTCCGCACCACCCCAGTTCAGACATGGCCATATGCAAATCTGTCTGACCCTGTGCCTCATGGGAACAGTCCATCCCGAACTGGCAAGCCATGCCTTCCCTGGACCGGAAACAAGCTTCTGAGGACCAGTTTCTGGCATTCCAGCCGTCTTCAGCCCAGCTTGCTTGAATCCAGTGGTGTGGAGAGCATGAGACTCACGTCTGAGCAAACCCATCCCACTGGGACCGACAAATGCAAAAACCACAGTTGATGGACAGAATGCAGAACAATGTCATACATTCACCCAGTACAGAGATCTGGGCCTAAATCCATCGTTTTTTTGCACTCCGCATCACCCCAGTTCAGACATGGCCATATGCAAATCAGTTTGACCCTGTGCCTCATGGGAACAGTCCAGCCCGACTGCCAAGCCATGCCTTCCCTGGACCGGAAACAAGCTTCCGAGGACCGGTTTCTGGCATTCCAGCTGTCTTCAGCCCGGTTTGCTTGAATCCAGTGGTGTGGAGAGCATGGGACTCACGTCTGAGCAAACCCATCCCACTGGGGTCGACAAATGCAAAAACCACAGTTGATGGACAGAATGCAGAACAATGTCATACATTCACCCAGTACAGAGATCTGGGCCTAAATCCATCGTTTTTTTGCACTCCGCACCACCCCAGTTCAGACATGGCCATATGCAAATCAGTCTGACCCTGTGCCTCATGGGAACAGTCCAGCCCGACTGCCAAGCCATGCCTTCCCTGGACCGGAAACAAGCTTCCGAGGACTGGTTTCTGGCATTCCAGCCGTCTTCAGCCCGGTTTGCTTGAATCCAGTGGTGTGGAGAGCATGGGACTCACGTTTGAGCATACCCCTCCCACTGGCAGGACAAATGCAAAAACAACAGTTGATGGACAGAATGCAGAACAATGTCATACATTCACCCCAGTACAGAGATATGGGCCTAAATCCATTGTTTTTTTGTACTCCACACCACCCCAGTTCTGACATGGCCATATGCAAATCAGCCTTGACCCTGTGCCTCATGGGAACAGTCCAGCCCGAACTGCCAAGCCATGTCTTTCCTGGACCGGAATCAAGCATCCTAGGACCGGTTTTGGGCTATCAGCCATCGTCAGCCAGGAAGGCTTGACTCCAGTGGTGTGGAGAGCATGGGACTCACTTTAAGCATACCCATCCCACTCGGGTGACAAATGCAAAAACAACAATTGATGGACAGAATGCAGAACAATGTCATACATTCACCCTAGTAGATAGATCTGGGCCTAAATCCATCGTTTTTTTGCACTCCACACCACCCCAGTTCCGACATGGCCATATGCAAATCTGTCTGACCCTGTGCCTCATGGGAACAGTCAAGCCCGAACTGCCAAGCCATGCCTTCCCTGGACCGGAAACAAGCTTCCGAGGACCGGTTTCTGGCATTCCAGCCGTCTTCAGTCCGGCTTGCTTGAATCCAGTCGTGTGGAGAGCATGAGACTCACGTCTGAACATACCCATCCCACTGGTGTCAACAAATGCAAAAACCAGAGTTGATGGACAGAATGCAGAACAATGTCATACATTCACCCCAGTACAGAGATCTGGGCCTAAATCCATCTTTTTTTTGCACTCCGCACCACCCCAGTTCAGACATGGCCATATGCAATCAGTCTGACCCTGTGCTTCATGGGAACAGTTCAGCCGAACTGCCAAGCCATGCCTTCCCTGGACCGGAAACAAGCTTCTGAGGACCGGTTTCTGACATTCCAGCCGTCTTCACCCCGGCTTGCTTGAATCCACTGGTGTGGAGAGCATGGGACTCACATCTGAGCATACCCATCCCACTGGGGGTGACAAATGCAAAAAACACAGTTGATGGACAGAATGCAGAACAATGTCATACATTCACCCCAGTATACAGATCTGGGCATAAATCCCTCGTTTTTTTGCACTCCGTACCACCCCGTTCAGACATGGCCATATGCAAATCAGTCTGACCCTGTGCCTCATGGGAACAGTCCAGCCCGAACTGCCAAGCCATGCCTTCCCTGGACCGGAAACAAGCTTCCGAGGACCGGTTTCTGGCATTCCAGCCGTCTTCAGTCCGGCTTGCTTGAATCCAGTCGTGTGGAGAGCATGAGACTCACGACTGAGCATACCCATCCCACTGGGGTCGACAAATGCAAAAACCACAGTTGATGGACAGAATGCAGAACAATGTCATACATTCAGCCCAGTACAGAGATCTGGGCCTAAATCCATCGTTTTTTTTGCACTCCGCACCACCCCAGTTCAGAAATGGCCATATGCAATCAGTCTGACCCTGTGCCTCATGGGAACAGATCAGCCGAACTGCCAAGCCATGCCTTCCCTGGACCGGAAACAAGCTTCTGAGGACCGGTTTCTGACATTCCAGCCGTCTTCAGCCCGGCTTGCTTGAATCCAGTGGTGTGGAGAGCATGGGACTCACAACTGAGCATACCCATCCCACTGGGGGTGACAAATGCAAAAAACACAGTTGATGGACAGAATGCAGAACAATGTCATACATTCACCCCAGTATACAGATCTGGGCCTAAATCCCTCGTTTTTTTGCACTACGTACCACCCCACTCAGACATGGCCATATGCAAATCAGTCTGACCCTGTGCCTCATGGGAACAGTCCAGCCCGAACTGCCAAGCCATGCCTTCCCTGGACCGGAAACAAGCTTCCGAGGACCGGTTTCTGGCATTCCAGCAGTCTTCAGGCCGGCTTGATTGAATCCAGAGGTGTGGAGAGCATGACACTCACGTCTAAGCATACCCATCCCACTGGGGGTGACATATGCAAAAACCACAGTTGATGGACAGAATGCAGAACAATGTCATACATTCACCCCAGTACAGAGATCTGGGCCTAAATCCATCATTTTTTTGCCCTCCGCACCACCCCAGTTCAGACATGGCCATATGCAAATCAGTCTGACCCTGTGCCTCATGGGAACAGTCCAGCCCGAACTGCCAAGCAATGCCTTCCCTGGACCAGAAACAAGCTTCTGAGGACCGGTTTCTGGCATTCCAGCCGTCTTCAGCCCGGCTTGCTTGAATCCAGTGGTGTGGAGAGCATGGGACTCACATCTGAGCATACCCAACCCACTTGGGGTGACAAATGCAAAACAACAGTTGATGGACAGAATGCAGAACAATGTCATACATTCACCCCAGTACAGAGATCTGGGCCTAAATCCATCTTTTTTTTGCACTCCACACCACCCCAGTTCAGACATGGCCATATGCAATCAGTCTGACCCTGTGCTTCATGGGAACAGTTCAGCCGAACTGCCAAGCCATGCCTTCCCTGGACCGGAAACAAGCTTCTGAGGACCGGTTTCTGACATTCCAGCCGTCTTCACCCCGGCTTGCTTGAATCCACTGGTGTGGAGAGCATGGGACTCACATCTGAGCATACCCATCCCACTGGGGGTGACAAATGCAAAAAACACAGTTGATGGACAGAATGCAGAACAATGTCATACATTCACCCCAGTATACAGATCTGGGCATAAATCCCTCGTTTTTTTGCACTCCGTACCACCCCGTTCAGACATGGCCATATGCAAATCAGTCTGACCCTGTGCCTCATGGGAACAGTCCAGCCCGAACTGCCAAGCCATGCCTTCCCTGGACCGGAAACAAGCTTCCGAGGACCGGTTTCTGGCATTCCAGCCGTCTTCAGTCCGGCTTGCTTGAATCCAGTCGTGTGGAGAGCATGAGACTCACGACTGAGCATACCCATCCCACTGGGGTCGACAAATGCAAAAACCACAGTTGATGGACAGAATGCAGAACAATGTCATACATTCAGCCCAGTACAGAGATCTGGGCCTAAATCCATCGTTTTTTTCGCACTCCGCACCACCCCAGTTCAGAAATGGCCATATGCAATCAGTCTGACCCTGTGCCTCATGGGAACAGATCAGCCGAACTGCCAAGCCATGCCTTCCCTGGACCGGAAACAAGCTTCTGAGGACCGGTTTCTGACATTCCAGCCGTCTTCAGCCCGGCTTGCTTGAATCCAGTGGTGTGGAGAGCATGGGACTCACAACTGAGCATACCCATCCCACTGGGGGTGACAAATGCAAAAAACACAGTTGATGGACAGAATGCAGAACAATGTCATACATTCACCCCAGTATACAGATCTGGGCCTAAATCCCTCGTTTTTTTGCACTACGTACCACCCCACTCAGACATGGCCATATGCAAATCAGTCTGACCCTGTGCCTCATGGGAACAGTCCAGCCCGAACTGCCAAGCCATGCCTTCCCTGGACCGGAAACAAGCTTCCGAGGACTGGTTTCTGGCATTCCAGCAGTCTTCAGGCCGGCTTGATTGAATCCAGAGGTGTGGAGAGCATGACACTCACGTCTAAGCATACCCATCCCACTGGGGGTGACATATGCAAAAACCACAGTTGATGGACAGAATGCAGAACAATGTCATACATTCACCCCAGTACAGAGATCTGGGCCTAAATCCATCGTTTTTTTGCACTCCGCACCACCCCAGTTCAGACATGGCCATATGCAAATCAGTCTGACCCTGTGCCTCATGGGAACAGTCCAGCCCGAACTGCCAAGCAATGCCTTCCCTGGACCGTAAACAAGCTTCTGAGGACCGGTTTCTGGCATTCCAGCCGTCTTCAGCCCGGCTTGCTTGAATCCAGTGGTGTGGAGAGCATGAGACTCACGTCTGAGCATACCCATCCCACTGGGGTCGACAAATGCTAAAACCACAGTTGATGGACAGAATGCAGAACAATGTCATACATTCACCCCAGTACAGAGATCTGGGCCTAAATCCATCGTTTTTTTGCACTCCGCACCACCCCAGTTCAGACATGGCCATATGCAAATCTGTCTGACCCTGTGCCTCATGGGAACAGTCCATCCCGAACTGGCAAGCCATGCCTTCCCTGGACCGGAAACAAGCTTCTGAGGACCAGTTTCTGGCATTCCAGCCGTCTTCAGCCCAGCTTGCTTGAATCCAGTGGTGTGGAGAGCATGAGACTCACGTCTGAGCAAACCCATCCCACTGGGGGTGACAAATGCAAAAAACACAGTTGATGGACAGAATGCAGAACAATGTCATACATTCACCCCAGTATACAGATCTGGGCATAAATCCCTCGTTTTTTTGCACTCCGTACCACCCCGTTCAGACATGGCCATATGCAAATCAGTCTGACCCTGTGCCTCATGGGAACAGTCCAGCCCGAACTGCCAAGCCATGCCTTCCCTGGACCGGAAACAAGCTTCCGAGGACCGGTTTCTGACATTCCAGCCGTCTTCACCCCGGCTTGCTTGAATCCACTGGTGTGGAGAGCATGGGACTCACATCTGAGCATACCCATCCCACTGGGGGTGACAAATGCAAAAAACACAGTTGATGGACAGAATGCAGAACAATGTCATACATTCACCCCAGTATACAGATCTGGGCATAAATCCCTCGTTTTTTTGCACTCCGTACCACCCCGTTCAGACATGGCCATATGCAAATCAGTCTGACCCTGTGCCTCATGGGAACAGTCCAGCCCGAACTGCCAAGCCATGCCTTCCCTGGACCGGAAACAAGCTTCCGAGGACCGGTTTCTGGCATTCCAGCCGTCTTCAGTCCGGCTTGCTTGAATCCAGTCGTGTGGAGAGCATGAGACTCACGACTGAGCATACCCATCCCACTGGGGTCGACAAATGCAAAAACCACAGTTGATGGACAGAATGCAGAACAATGTCATACATTCACCCCAGTACAGAGATCTGGGCCTAAATCCATCGTTTTTTTGCACTCCGCACCACCCCAGTTCAGACATGGCCATATGCAAATCAGTCTGACCCTGTGCCTCATGGGAACAGTCCAGCCCGAACTGCCAAGCAATGCCTTCCCTGGACCGGAAACAAGCTTCTGAGGACCGGTTTCTGGCATTCCAGCCGTCTTCAGCCCGGCTTGCTTGAATCCAGTGGTGTGGAGAGCATGAGACTCACGTCTGAGCATACCCATCCCACTGGGGTCGACAAATGCTAAAACCACAGTTGATGGACAGAATGCAGAACAATGTCATACATACACCCCAGTACAGAGATCTGGGCCTAAATCCATCGTTTTTTTGCACTCCGCACCACCCCAGTTCAGACATGGCCATATGCAAATCTGTCTGACCCTGTGCCTCATGGGAACAGTCCATCCCGAACTGGCAAGCCATGCCTTCCCTGGACCGGAAACAAGCTTCTGAGGACCAGTTTCTGGCATTCCAGCCGTCTTCAGCCCAGCTTGCTTGAATCCAGTGGTGTGGAGAGCATGAGACTCACGTCTGAGCAAACCCATCCCACTGGGGTCGACAAATGCAAAAACCACAGTTGATGGACAGAATGCAGAACAATGTCATACATTCACCCAGTACAGAGATCTGGGCCTAAATCCATCGTTTTTTTGCACTCCGCATCACCCCAGTTCAGACATGGCCATATGCAAATCAGTTTGACCCTGTGCCTCATGGGAACAGTCCAGCCCGACTGCCAAGCCATGCCTTCCCTGGACCGGAAACAAGCTTCCGAGGACCGGTTTCTGGCATTCCAGCTGTCTTCAGCCCGGTTTGCTTGAATCCAGTGGTGTGGAGAGCATGGGACTCACGTCTGAGCAAACCCATCCCACTGGGGTCGACAAATGCAAAAACCACAGTTGATGGACAGAATGCAGAACAATGTCATACATTCACCCAGTACAGAGATCTGGGCCTAAATCCATCGTTTTTTTGCACTCCGCACCACCCCAGTTCAGACATGGCCATATGCAAATCAGTCTGACCCTGTGCCTCATGGGAACAGTCCAGCCCGACTGCCAAGCCATGCCTTCCCTGGACCGGAAACAAGCTTCCGAGGACTGGTTTCTGGCATTCCAGCCGTCTTCAGCCCGGTTTGCTTGAATCCAGTGGTGTGGAGAGCATGGGACTCACGTTTGAGCATACCCCTCCCACTGGCAGGACAAATGCAAAAACAACAGTTGATGGACAGAATGCAGAACAATGTCATACATTCACCCCAGTACAGAGATATGGGCCTAAATCCATTGTTTTTTTGTACTCCACACCACCCCAGTTCTGACATGGCCATATGCAAATCAGCCTTGACCCTGTGCCTCATGGGAACAGTCCAGCCCGAACTGCCAAGCCATGTCTTTCCTGGACCGGAATCAAGCATCCTAGGACCGGTTTTGGGCTATCAGCCATCGTCAGCCAGGATAGCTTGACTCCAGTGGTGTGGAGAGCATGGGACTCACTTTAAGCATACCCATCCCACTCGGGGTGACAAATGCAAAAACAACAATTGATGGACAGAATGCAGAACAATGTCATACATTCACCCTAGTAGATAGATCTGGGCCTAAATCCATCGTTTTTTTGCACTCCACACCACCCCAGTTCCGACATGGCCATATGCAAATCTGTCTGACCCTGTGCCTCATGGGAACAGTCAAGCCCGAACTGCCAAGCCATGCCTTCCCTGGACCGGAAACAAGCTTCTGAGGACCGGTTTCTGGCATTCCAGCCGTCTTCAGTCCGGCTTGCTTGAATCCAGTCGTGTGGAGAGCATGAGACTCACGTCTGATCATACCCATCCCACTGGTGTCAACAAATGCAAAAACCAGAGTTGATGGACAGAATGCAGAACAATGTCATACATTCACCCCAGTATACAGATCTGGGCCTAAATCCCTCGTTTTTTTGCACTACGTACCACCCCACTCAGACATGGCCATATGCAAATCAGTCTGACCCTGTGCCTCATGGGAACAGTCCAGCCCGAACTGCCAAGCCATGCCTTCCCTGGACCGGAAACAAGCTTCCGAGGACCGGTTTCTGGCATTCCAGCAGTCTTCAGGCCGGCTTGATTGAATCCAGAGGTGTGGAGAGCATGACACTCACGTCTAAGCATACCCATCCCACTGGGGGTGACATATGCAAAAACCACAGTTGATGGACAGAATGCAGAACAATGTCATACATTCACCCCAGTACAGAGATCTGGGCCTAAATCCATCATTTTTTTGCACTCCGCACCACCCCAGTTCAGACATGGCCATATGCAAATCAGTCTGACCCTGTGCCTCATGGGAACAGTCCAGCCCGAACTGCCAAGCAATGCCTTCCCTGGACCGGAAACAAGCTTCTGAGGACCGGTTTCTGGCATTCCAGCCGTCTTCAGCCCGGCTTGCTTGAATCCAGTGGTGTGGAGAGCATGGGACTCACATCTGAGCATACCCAACCCACTTGGGGTGACAAATGCAAAACAACAGTTGATGGACAGAATGCAGAACAATGTCATACATTCACCCCAGTACAGAGATCTGGGCCTAAATCCATCTTTTTTTTGCACTCCACACCACCCCAGTTCAGACATGGCCATATGCAATCAGTCTGACCCTGTGCTTCATGGGAACAGTTCAGCCGAACTGCCAAGCCATGCCTTCCCTGGACCGGAAACAAGCTTCTGAGGACCGGTTTCTGACATTCCAGCCGTCTTCACCCCGGCTTGCTTGAATCCACTGGTGTGGAGAGCATGGGACTCACATCTGAGCATACCCATCCCACTGGGGGTGACAAATGCAAAAAACACAGTTGATGGACAGAATGCAGAACAATGTCATACATTCACCCCAGTATACAGATCTGGGCATAAATCCCTCGTTTTTTTGCACTCCGTACCACCCCGTTCAGACATGGCCATATGCAAATCAGTCTGACCCTGTGCCTCATGGGAACAGTCCAGCCCGAACTGCCAAGCCATGCCTTCCCTGGACCGGAAACAAGCTTCCGAGGACCGGTTTCTGGCATTCCAGCCGTCTTCAGTCCGGCTTGCTTGAATCCAGTCGTGTGGAGAGCATGAGACTCACGACTGAGCATACCCATCCCACTGGGGTCGACAAATGCAAAAACCACAGTTGATGGACAGAATGCAGAACAATGTCATACATTCAGCCCAGTACAGAGATCTGGGCCTAAATCCATCGTTTTTTTTGCACTCCGCACCACCCCAGTTCAGAAATGGCCATATGCAATCAGTCTGACCCTGTGCCTCATGGGAACAGATCAGCCGAACTGCCAAGCAATGCCTTCCCTGGACCGGAAACAAGCTTCTGAGGACCGGTTTCTGGCATTCCAGCCGTCTTCAGCCCGGCTTGCTTGAATCCAGTGGTGTGGAGAGCATGAGACTCACGTCTGAGCATACCCATCCCACTGGGGTCGACAAATGCTAAAACCACAGTTGATGGACAGAATGCAGAACAATGTCATACATTCACCCCAGTACAGAGATCTGGGCCTAAATCCATCGTTTTTTTGCACTCCGCACCACCCCAGTTCATACATGGCCATATGCAAATCTGTCTGACCCTGTGCCTCATGGGAACAGTCCATCCCGAACTGGCAAGCCATGCCTTCCCTGGACCGGAAACAAGCTTCTGAGGACCAGTTTCTGGCATTCCAGCCGTCTTCAGCCCAGCTTGCTTGAATCCAGTGGTGTGGAGAGCATGAGACTCACGTCTGAGCAAACCCATCCCACTGGGGTCGACAAATGCAAAAACCACAGTTGATGGACAGAATGCAGAACAATGTCATACATTCACCCAGTACAGAGATCTGGGCCTAAATCCATCGTTTTTTTGCACTCCGCACCACCCCAGTTCAGACATGGCCATATGCAAATCAGTCTGACCCTGTGCCTCATGGGAACAGTCCAGCCCGACTGCCAAGCCATGCCTTCCCTGGACCGGAAACAAGCTTCCGAGGACCGGTTTCTGGCATTCCAGCTGTCTTCAGCCCGGTTGGCTTGAATCCAGTGGTGTGGAGAGCATGGGACTCACGTCTGAGCAAACCCATCCCACTGGGGTCGACAAATGCAAAAACCACAGTTGATGGACAGAATGCAGAACAATGTCATACATTCACCCAGTACAGAGATCTGGGCCTAAATCCATCGTTTTTTTGCACTCCGCACCACCCCAGTTCAGACATGGCCATATGCAAATCAGTCTGACCCTGTGCCTCATGGGAACAGTCCAGCCCGACTGCCAAGCCATGCCTTCCCTGGACCGGAAACAAGCTTCCGAGGACTGGTTTCTGGCATTCCAGCCGTCTTCAGCCCGGTTTGCTTGAATCCAGTGGTGTGGAGAGCATGGGACTCACGTTTGAGCATACCCCTCCCACTGGCAGGACAAATGCAAAAACAACAGTTGATGGACAGAATGCAGAACAATGTCATACATTCACCCCAGTACAGAGATATGGGCCTAAATCCATTGTTTTTTTGTACTCCACACCACCCCAGTTCTGACATGGCCATATGCAAATCAGCCTTGACCCTGTGCCTCATGGGAACAGTCCAGCCCGAACTGCCAAGCCATGTCTTTCCTGGACCGGAATCAAGCATCCTAGGACCGGTTTTGGGCTATCAGCCATCGTCAGCCAGGATAGCTTGACTCCAGTGGTGTGGAGAGCATGGGACTCACTTTAAGCATACCCATCCCACTCGGGGTGACAAATGCAAAAACAACAATTGATGGACAGAATGCAGAACAATGTCATACATTCACCCTAGTAGATAGATCTGGGCCTAAATCCATCGTTTTTTTGCACTCCACACCACCCCAGTTCCGACATGGCCATATGCAAATCTGTCTGACCCTGTGCCTCATGGGAACAGTCAAGCCCTAACTGCCAAGCCATGCCTTCCCTGGACCGGAAACAAGCTTCCGAGGACTGGTTTCTGGCATTCCAGCCGTCTTCAGTCCGGCTTGCTTGAATCCAGTCGTGTGGAGAGCATGAGACTCACGTCTGAACATACCCATCCCACTCGTGTCAACAAATGCAAAAACCAGAGTTGATGGACAGAATGCAGAACAATGTCATACATTCACCCCAGTACAGAGATCTGGGCCTAAATCCATCGTTTTTTTGCACTCCGCACCACCCCAGTTCAGACATGGCCATATGCAATCAGTCTGACCCTGTGCTTCATGGGAACAGTTCAGCCGAACTGCCAAGCCATGCCTTCCCTGGACCGGAAACAAGCTTCCGAGGACCGGTTTCTGGCATTCCAGCCGTCTTCAGTCCGGCTTGCTTGAATCCAGTCGTGTGGAGAGCATGAGACTCACGTCTGAACATACCCATCCCACTGGTGTCAACAAATGCAAAAACCAGAGTTGATGGACAGAATGCAGAACAATGTCATACATTCACCCCAGTACAGAGATCTGGGCCTAAATCCATCTTTTTTTTGCACTCCGCACCACCCCAGTTCAGACATGGCCATATGCAATCAGTCTGACCCTGTGCTTCATGGGAACAGTTCAGCCGAACTGCCAAGCCATGCCTTCCCTGGACCGGAAACAAGCTTCTGAGGACCGGTTTCTGACATTCCAGCCGTCTTCACCCCGGCTTGCTTGAATCCACTGGTGTGGAGAGCATGGGACTCACATCTGAGCATACCCATCCCACTGGGGGTGACAAATGCAAAAAACACAGTTGATGGACAGAATGCAGAACAATGTCATACATTCACCCCAGTATACAGATCTGGGCATAAATCCCTCGTTTTTTTGCACTCCGTACCACCCCGTTCAGACATGGCCATATGCAAATCAGTCTGACCCTGTGCCTCATGGGAACAGTCCAGCCCGAACTGCCAAGCCATGCCTTCCCTGGACCGGAAACAAGCTTCCGAGGACAGGTTTCTGGCATTCCAGCCGTCTTCAGTCCGGCTTGCTTGAATCCAGTCGTGTGGAGAGCATGAGACTCACGACTGAGCATACCCATCCCACTGGGGTCGACAAATGCAAAAACCACAGTTGATGGACAGAATGCAGAACAATGTCATACATTCAGCCCAGTACAGAGATCTGGGCCTAAATCCATCGTTTTTTTTGCACTCCGCACCACCCCAGTTCAGAAATGGCCATATGCAATCAGTCTGACCCTGTGCCTCATGGGAACAGATCAGCCGAACTGCCAAGCCATGCCTTCCCTGGACCGGAAACAAGCTTCTGAGGACCGGTTTCTGACATTCCAGCCGTCTTCAGCCCGGCTTGCTTGAATCCAGTGGTGTGGAGAGCATGGGACTCACAACTGAGCATACCCATCCCACTGGGGGTGACAAATGCAAAAAACACAGTTGATGGACAGAATGCAGAACAATGTCATACATTCACCCCAGTATACAGATCTGGGCCTAAATCCCTCGTTTTTTTGCACTACGTACCACCCCACTCAGACATGGCCATATGCAAATCAGTCTGACCCTGTGCCTCATGGGAACAGTCCAGCCCGAACTGCCAAGCCATGCCTTCCCTGGACCGGAAACAAGCTTCCGAGGACCGGTTTCTGGCATTCCAGCAGTCTTCAGGCCGGCTTGATTGAATCCAGAGGTGTGGAGAGCATGACACTCACGTCTAAGCATACCCATCCCACTGGGGGTGACATATGCAAAAACCACAGTTGATGGACAGAATGCAGAACAATGTCATACATTCACCCCAGTACAGAGATCTGGGCCTAAATCCATCATTTTTTTGCACTCCGCACCACCCCAGTTCAGACATGGCCATATGCAAATCAGTCTGACCCTGTGCCTCATGGGAACAGTCCAGCCCGAACTGCCAAGCAATGCCTTCCCTGGACCGGAAACAAGCTTCTGAGGACCGGTTTCTGGCATTCCAGCCGTCTTCAGCCCGGCTTGCTTGAATCCAGTGGTGTGGAGAGCATGGGACTCACATCTGAGCATACCCAACCCACTTGGGGTGACAAATGCAAAACAACAGTTGATGGACAGAATGCAGAACAATGTCATACATTCACCCCAGTACAGAGATCTGGGCCTAAATCCATCTTTTTTTTGCACTCCACACCACCCCAGTTCAGACATGGCCATATGCAATCAGTCTGACCCTGTGCTTCATGGGAACAGTTCAGCCGAACTGCCAAGCCATGCCTTCCCTGGACCGGAAACAAGCTTCTGAGGACCGGTTTCTGACATTCCAGCCGTCTTCACCCCGGCTTGCTTGAATCCACTGGTGTGGAGAGCATGGGACTCACATCTGAGCATACCCATCCCACTGGGGGTGACAAATGCAAAAAACACAGTTGATGGACAGAATGCAGAACAATGTCATACATTCACCCCAGTATACAGATCTGGGCATAAATCCCTCGTTTTTTTGCACTCCGTACCACCCCGTTCAGACATGGCCATATGCAAATCAGTCTGACCCTGTGCCTCATGGGAACAGTCCAGCCCGATCTGCCAAGCCATGCCTTCCCTGGACCGGAAACAAGCTTCTGAGGACCGGTTTCTGACATTCCAGCCGTCTTCACCCCGGCTTGCTTGAATCCACTGGTGTGGAGAGCATGGGACTCACATCTGAGCATACCCATCCCACTGGGGGTGACAAATGCAAAAAACACAGTTGATGGACAGAATGCAGAACAATGTCATACATTCACCCCAGTATACAGATCTGGGCATAAATCCCTCGTTTTTTTGCACTCCGTACCACCCCGTTCAGACATGGCCATATGCAAATCAGTCTGACCCTGTGCCTCATGGGAACAGTCCAGCCCGATCTGCCAAGCCATGCCTTCCCTGGACCGGAAACAAGCTTCCGAGGACCGGTTTCTGGCATTCCAGCCGTCTTCAGTCCGGCTTGCTTGAATCCAGTCGTGTGGAGAGCATGAGACTCACGACTGAGCATACCCATCCCACTGGGGTCGACAAATGCAAAAACCACAGTTGATGGACAGAATGCAGAACAATGTCATACATTCAGCCCAGTACAGAGATCTGGGCCTAAATCCATCGTTTTTTTCGCACTCCGCACCACCCCAGTTCAGAAATGGCCATATGCAATCAGTCTGACCCTGTGCCTCATGGGAACAGATCAGCCGAACTGCCAAGCCATGCCTTCCCTGGACCGGAAACAAGCTTCTGAGGACTGGTTTCTGACATTCCAGCCGTCTTCAGCCCGGCTTGCTTGAATCCAGTGGTGTGGAGAGCATGGGACTCACAACTGAGCATACCCATCCCACTGGGGGTGACAAATGCAAAAAACACAGTTGATGGACAGAATGCAGAACAATGTCATACATTCACCCCAGTATACAGATCTGGGCCTAAATCCCTCGTTTTTTTGCACTACGTACCACCCCACTCAGACATGGCCATATGCAAATCAGTCTGACCCTGTGCCTCATGGGAACAGTCCAGCCCGAACTGCCAAGCCATGCCTTCCCTGGACCGGAAACAAGCTTCCGAGGACCGGTTTCTGGCATTCCAGCAGTCTTCAGGCCGGCTTGATTGAATCCAGAGGTGTGGAGAGCATGACACTCACGTCTAAGCATACCCATCCCACTGGGGGTGACATATGCAAAAACCACAGTTGATGGACAGAATGCAGAACAATGTCATACATTCACCCCAGTACAGAGATCTGGGCCTAAATCCATCGTTTTTTTGCACTCCGCACCACCCCAGTTCAGACATGGCCATATGCAAATCAGTCTGACCCTGTGCCTCATGGGAACAGTCCAGCCCGAACTGCCAAGCAATGCCTTCCCTGGACCGGAAACAAGCTTCTGAGGACCGGTTTCTGGCATTCCAGCCGTCTTCAGCCCGGCTTGCTTGAATCCAGTGGTGTGGAGAGCATGAGACTCACGTCTGAGCATACCCATCCCACTGGGGTCGACAAATGCTAAAACCACAGTTGATGGACAGAATGCAGAACAATGTCATACATTCACCCCAGTACAGAGATCTGGGCCTAAATCCATCGTTTTTTTGCACTCCGCACCACCCCAGTTCAGACATGGCCATATGCAAATCTGTCTGACCCTGTGCCTCATGGGAACAGTCCATCCCGAACTGGCAAGCCATGCCTTCCCTGGACCGGAAACAAGCTTCTGAGGACCAGTTTCTGGCATTCCAGCCGTCTTCAGCCCAGCTTGCTTGAATCCAGTGGTGTGGAGAGCATGAGACTCACGTCTGAGCAAACCCATCCCACTGGGGGTGACAAATGCAAAAAACACAGTTGATGGACAGAATGCAGAACAATGTCATACATTCACCCCAGTATACAGATCTGGGCATAAATCCCTCGTTTTTTTGCACTCCGTACCACCCCGTTCAGACATGGCCATATGCAAATCAGTCTGACCCTGTGCCTCATGGGAACAGTCCAGCCCGAACTGCCAAGCCATGCCTTCCCTGGACCGGAAACAAGCTTCCGAGGACCGGTTTCTGACATTCCAGCCGTCTTCACCCCGGCTTGCTTGAATCCACTGGTGTGGAGAGCATGGGACTCACATCTGAGCATACCCATCCCACTGGGGGTGACAAATGCAAAAAACACAGTTGATGGACAGAATGCAGAACAATGTCATACATTCACCCCAGTATACAGATCTGGGCATAAATCCCTCGTTTTTTTGCACTCCGTACCACCCCGTTCAGACATGGCCATATGCAAATCAGTCTGACCCTGTGCCTCATGGGAACAGTCCAGCCCGAACTGCCAAGCCATGCCTTCCCTGGACCGGAAACAAGCTTCCGAGGACCGGTTTCTGGCATTCCAGCCGTCTTCAGTCCGGCTTGCTTGAATCCAGTCGTGTGGAGAGCATGAGACTCACGACTGAGCATACCCATCCCACTGGGGTCGACAAATGCAAAAACCACAGTTGATGGACAGAATGCAGAACAATGTCATACATTCACCCCAGTACAGAGATCTGGGCCTAAATCCATCGTTTTTTTGCACTCCGCACCACCCCAGTTCAGACATGGCCATATGCAAATCAGTCTGACCCTGTGCCTCATGGGAACAGTCCAGCCCGAACTGCCAAGCAATGCCTTCCCTGGACCGGAAACAAGCTTCTGAGGACCGGTTTCTGGCATTCCAGCCGTCTTCAGCCCGGCTTGCTTGAATCCAGTGGTGTGGAGAGCATGAGACTCACGTCTGAGCATACCCATCCCACTGGGGTCGACAAATGCTAAAACCACAGTTGATGGACAGAATGCAGAACAATGTCATACATTCACCCCAGTACAGAGATCTGGGCCTAAATCCATCGTTTTTTTGCACTCCGCACCACCCCAGTTCAGACATGGCCATATGCAAATCAGTTTGACCCTGTGCCTCATGGGAACAGTCCAGCCCGACTGCCAAGCCATGCCTTCCCTGGACCGGAAACAAGCTTCCGAGGACCGGTTTCTGGCATTCCAGCTGTCTTCAGCCCGGTTTGCTTGAATCCAGTGGTGTGGAGAGCATGGGACTCACGTCTGAGCAAACCCATCCCACTGGGGTCGACAAATGCAAAAACCACAGTTGATGGACAGAATGCAGAACAATGTCATACATTCACCCAGTACAGAGATCTGGGCCTAAATCCATCGTTTTTTTGCACTCCGCACCACCCCAGTTCAGACATGGCCATATGCAAATCAGTCTGACCCTGTGCCTCATGGGAACAGTCCAGCCCGACTGCCAAGCCATGCCTTCCCTGGACCGGAAACAAGCTTCCGAGGACTGGTTTCTGGCATTCCAGCCGTCTTCAGCCCGGTTTGCTTGAATCCAGTGGTGTGGAGAGCATGGGACTCACGTTTGAGCATACCCCTCCCACTGGCAGGACAAATGCAAAAACAACAGTTGATGGACAGAATGCAGAACAATGTCATACATTCACCCCAGTACAGAGATATGGGCCTAAATCCATTGTTTTTTTGTACTCCACACCACCCCAGTTCTGACATGGCCATATGCAAATCAGCCTTGACCCTGTGCCTCATGGGAACAGTCCAGCCCGAACTGCCAAGCCATGTCTTTCCTGGACCGGAATCAAGCATCCTAGGACCGGTTTTGGGCTATCAGCCATCGTCAGCCAGGATAGCTTGACTCCAGTGGTGTGGAGAGCATGGGACTCACTTTAAGCATACCCATCCCACTCGGGGTGACAAATGCAAAAACAACAATTGATGGACAGAATGCAGAACAATGTCATACATTCACCCTAGTAGATAGATCTGGGCCTAAATCCATCGTTTTTTTGCACTCCACACCACCCCAGTTCCGACATGGCCATATGCAAATCTGTCTGACCCTGTGCCTCATGGGAACAGTCAAGCCCGAACTGCCAAGCCATGCCTTCCCTGGACCGGAAACAAGCTTCTGAGGACCGGTTTCTGGCATTCCAGCCGTCTTCAGTCCGGCTTGCTTGAATCCAGTCGTGTGGAGAGCATGAGACTCACGTCTGATCATACCCATCCCACTGGTGTCAACAAATGCAAAAACCAGAGTTGATGGACAGAATGCAGAACAATGTCATACATTCACCCCAGTATACAGATCTGGGCCTAAATCCCTCGTTTTTTTGCACTACGTACCACCCCACTCAGACATGGCCATATGCAAATCAGTCTGACCCTGTGCCTCATGGGAACAGTCCAGCCCGAACTGCCAAGCCATGCCTTCCCTGGACCGGAAACAAGCTTCCGAGGACCGGTTTTTGGCATTCCAGCAGTCTTCAGGCCGGCTTGATTGAATCCAGAGGTGTGGAGAGCATGACACTCACGTCTAAGCATACCCATCCCACTGGGGGTGACATATGCAAAAACCACAGTTGATGGACAGAATGCAGAACAATGTCATACATTCACCCCAGTACAGAGATCTGGGCCTAAATCCATCATTTTTTTGCACTCCGCACCACCCCAGTTCAGACATGGCCATATGCAAATCAGTCTGACCCTGTGCCTCATGGGAACAGTCCAGCCCGAACTGCCAAGCAATGCCTTCCCTGGACCGGAAACAAGCTTCTGAGGACCGGTTTCTGGCATTCCAGCCGTCTTCAGCCCGGCTTGCTTGAATCCAGTGGTGTGGAGAGCATGGGACTCACATCTGAGCATACCCAACCCACTTGGGGTGACAAATGCAAAACAACAGTTGATGGACAGAATGCAGAACAATGTCATACATTCACCCCAGTACAGAGATCTGGGCCTAAATCCATCTTTTTTTTGCACTCCACACCACCCCAGTTCAGACATGGCCATATGCAATCAGTCTGACCCTGTGCTTCATGGGAACAGTTCAGCCGAACTGCCAAGCCATGCCTTCCTTGGACCGGAAACAAGCTTCTGAGGACCGGTTTCTGACATTCCAGCCGTCTTCACCCCGGCTTGCTTGAATCCACTGGTGTGGAGAGCATGGGACTCACATCTGAGCATACCCATCCCACTGGGGGTGACAAATGCAAAAAACACAGTTGATGGACAGAATGCAGAACAATGTCATACATTCACCCCAGTATACAGATCTGGGCATAAATCCCTCGTTTTTTTGCACTCCGTACCACCCCGTTCAGACATGGCCATATGCAAATCAGTCTGACCCTGTGCCTCATGGGAACAGTCCAGCCCGAACTGCCAAGCCATGCCTTCCCTGGACTGGAAACAAGCTTCCGAGGACCGGTTTCTGGCATTCCAGCCGTCTTCAGTCCGGCTTGCTTGAATCCAGTCGTGTGGAGAGCATGAGACTCACGACTGAGCATACCCATCCCACTGGGGTCGACAAATGCAAAAACCACAGTTGATGGACAGAATGCAGAACAATGTCATACATTCAGCCCAGTACAGAGATCTGGGCCTAAATCCATCGTTTTTTTTGCACTCCGCACCACCCCAGTTCAGAAATGGCCATATGCAATCAGTCTGACCCTGTGCCTCATGGGAACAGATCAGCCGAACTGCCAAGCCATGCCTTCCCTGGACCGGAAACAAGCTTCTGAGGACCGGTTTCTGACATTCCAGCCGTCTTCAGCCCGGCTTGCTTGAATCCAGTGGTGTGGAGAGCATGGGACTCACAACTGAGCATACCCATCCCACTGGGGGTGACAAATGCAAAAAACACAGTTGATGGACAGAATGCAGAACAATGTCATACATTCACCCCAGTATACAGATCTGGGCCTAAATCCCTCGTTTTTTTGCACTACGTACCACCCCACTCAGACATGGCCATATGCAAATCAGTCTGACCCTGTGCCTCATGGGAACAGTCCAGCCCGAACTGCCAAGCCATGCCTTCCCTGGACCGGAAACAAGCTTCCGAGGACCGGTTTCTGGCATTCCAGCAGTCTTCAGGCCGGCTTGATTGAATCCAGAGGTGTGGAGAGCATGACACTCACGTCTAAGCATACCCATCCCACTGGGGGTGACATATGCAAAAACCACAGTTGATGGACAGAATGCAGAACAATGTCATACATTCACCCCAGTACAGAGATCTGGGCCTAAATCCATCGTTTTTTTGCACTCCGCACCACCCCAGTTCAGACATGGCCATATGCAAATCAGTCTGACCCTGTGCCTCATGGGAACAGTCCAGCCCGAACTGCCAAGCAATGCCTTCCCTGGACCGGAAACAAGCTTCTGAGGACCGGTTTCTGGCATTCCAGCCGTCTTCAGCCCGGCTTGCTTGAATCCAGTGGTGTGGAGAGCATGAGACTCACGTCTGAGCATACCCATCCCACTGGGGTCGACAAATGCTAAAACCACAGTTGATGGACAGAATGCAGAACAATGTCATACATTCACCCCAGTACAGAGATCTGGGCCTAAATCCATCGTTTTTTTGCACTCCGCACCACCCCAGTTCAGACATGGCCATATGCAAATCTGTCTGACCCTGTGCCTCATGGGAACAGTCCATCCCGAACTGGCAAGCCATGCCTTCCCTGGACCGGAAACAAGCTTCTGAGGACCAGTTTCTGGCATTCCAGCCGTCTTCAGCCCAGCTTGCTTGAATCCAGTGGTGTGGAGAGCATGAGACTCACGTCTGAGCAAACCCATCCCACTGGGGTCGACAAATGCAAAAACCACAGTTGATGGACAGAATGCAGAACAATGTCATACATTCACCCAGTACAGAGATCTGGGCCTAAATCCATCGTTTTTTTGCACTCCGCACCACCCCAGTTCAGACATGGCCATATGCAAATCAGTCTGACCCTGTGCCTCATGGGAACAGTCCAGCCCGACTGCCAAGCCATGCCTTCCCTGGACCGGAAACAAGCTTCCGAGGACCGGTTTCTGGCATTCCAGCTGTCTTCAGCCCGGTTTGCTTGAATCCAGTGGTGTGGAGAGCATGGGACTCACGTCTGAGCAAACCCATCCCACTGGGGTCGACAAATGCAAAAACCACAGTTGATGGACAGAATGCAGAACAATGTCATACATTCACCCAGTACAGAGATCTGGGCCTAAATCCATCGTTTTTTTGCACTCCGCACCACCCCAGTTCAGACATGGCCATATGCAAATCAGTCTGACCCTGTGCCTCATGGGAACAGTCCAGCCCGACTGCCAAGCCATGCCTTCCCTGGACCGGAAACAAGCTTCCGAGGACTGGTTTCTGGCATTCCAGCCGTCTTCAGCCCGGTTTGCTTGAATCCAGTGGTGTGGAGAGCATGGGACTCACGTTTGAGCATACCCCTCCCACTGGCAGGACAAATGCAAAAACAACAGTTGATGGACAGAATGCAGAACAATGTCATACATTCACCCCAGTACAGAGATATGGGCCTAAATCCATTGTTTTTTTGTACTCCACACCACCCCAGTTCTGACATGGCCATATGCAAATCAGCCTTGACCCTGTGCCTCATGGGAACAGTCCAGCCCGAACTGCCAAGCCATGTCTTTCCTGGACCGGAATCAAGCATCCTAGGACCGGTTTTGGGCTATCAGCCATCGTCAGCCAGGATAGCTTGACTCCAGTGGTGTGGAGAGCATGGGACTCACTTTAAGCATACCCATCCCACTCGGGGTGACAAATGCAAAAACAACAATTGATGGACAGAATGCAGAACAATGTCATACATTCACCCTAGTAGATAGATCTGGGCCTAAATCCATCGTTTTTTTGCACTCCACACCACCCCAGTTCCGACATGGCCATATGCAAATCTGTCTGACCCTGTGCCTCATGGGAACAGTCAAGCCCTAACTGCCAAGCCATGCCTTCCCTGGACCGGAAACAAGCTTCCGAGGACTGGTTTCTGGCATTCCAGCCGTCTTCAGTCCGGCTTGCTTGAATCCAGTCGTGTGGAGAGCATGAGACTCACGTCTGAACATACCCATCCCACTCGTGTCAACAAATGCAAAAACCAGAGTTGATGGACAGAATGCAGAACAATGTCATACATTCACCCCAGTACAGAGATCTGGGCCTAAATCCATCGTTTTTTTGCACTCCGCACCACCCCAGTTCAGACATGGCCATATGCAATCAGTCTGACCCTGTGCTTCATGGGAACAGTTCAGCCGAACTGCCAAGCCATGCCTTCCCTGGACCGGAAACAAGCTTCTGAGGACCGGTTTCTGACATTCCAGCCGTCTTCACCCCGGCTTGCTTGAATCCACTGGTGTGGAGAGCATGGGACTCACATCTGAGCATACCCATCCCACTGGGGGTGACAAATGCAAAAAACACAGTTGATGGACAGAATGCAGAACAATGTCATACATTCACCCCAGTATACAGATCTGGGCATAAATCCCTCGTTTTTTTGCACTCCGTACCACCCCGTTCAGACATGGCCATATGCAAATCAGTCTGACCCTGTGCCTCATGGGAACAGTCCAGCCCGAACTGCCAAGCCATGCCTTCCCTGGACCGGAAACAAGCTTCCGAGGACCGGTTTCTGGCATTCCAGCCGTCTTCAGTCCGGCTTGCTTGAATCCAGTCGTGTGGAGAGCATGAGACTCACGACTGAGCATACCCATCCCACTGGGGTCGACAAATGCAAAAACCACAGTTGATGGACAGAATGCAGAACAATGTCATACATTCACCCCAGTACAGAGATCTGGGCCTAAATCCATCGTTTTTTTGCACTCCGCACCACCCCAGTTCAGACATGGCCATATGCAAATCAGTCTGACTCTGTGCCTCATGGGAACAGTCCAGCCCGAACTGCCAAGCAATGCCTTCCCTGGACCGGAAACAAGCTTCTGAGGACCGGTTTCTGGCATTCCAGCCGTCTTCAGCCCGGCTTGCTTGAATCCAGTGGTGTGGAGAGCATGAGACTCACGTCTGAGCATACCCATCCCACTGGGGTCGACAAATGCTAAAACCACAGTTGATGGACAGAATGCAGAACAATGTCATACATTCACCCCAGTACAGAGATCTGGGCCTAAATCCATCGTTTTTTTGCACTCCGCACCACCCCAGTTCAGACATGGCCATATGCAAATCTGTCTGACCCTGTGCCTCATGGGAACAGTCCATCCCGAACTGGCAAGCCATGCCTTCCCTGGACCGGAAACAAGCTTCTGAGGACCAGTTTCTGGCATTCCAGCCGTCTTCAGCCCAGCTTGCTTGAATCCAGTGGTGTGGAGAGCATGAGACTCACGTCTGAGCAAACCCATCCCACTGGGGTCGACAAATGCAAAAACCACAGTTGATGGACAGAATGCAGAACAATGTCATACATTCACCCAGTACAGAGATCTGGGCCTAAATCCATCGTTTTTTTGCACTCCGCATCACCCCAGTTCAGACATGGCCATATGCAAATCAGTTTGACCCTGTGCCTCATGGGAACAGTCCAGCCCGACTGCCAAGCCATGCCTTCCCTGGACCGGAAACAAGCTTCCGAGGACCTGTTTCTGGCATTCCAGCTGTCTTCAGCCCGGTTTGCTTGAATCCAGTGGTGTGGAGAGCATGGGACTCACGTCTGAGCAAACCCATCCCACTGGGGTCGACAAATGCAAAAACCACAGTTGATGGACAGAATGCAGAACAATGTCATACATTCACCCAGTACAGAGATCTGGGCCTAAATCCATCGTTTTTTTGCACTCCGCACCACCCCAGTTCAGACATGGCCATATGCAAATCAGTCTGACCCTGTGCCTCATGGGAACAGTCCAGCCCGACTGCCAAGCCATGCCTTCCCTGGACCGGAAACAAGCTTCCGAGGACTGGTTTCTGGCATTCCAGCCGTCTTCAGCCCGGTTTGCTTGAATCCAGTGGTGTGGAGAGCATGGGACTCACGTTTGAGCATACCCCTCCCACTGGCAGGACAAATGCAAAAACAACAGTTGATGGACAGAATGCAGAACAATGTCATACATTCACCCCAGTACAGAGATATGGGCCTAAATCCATTGTTTTTTTGTACTCCACACCACCCCAGTTCTGACATGGCCATATGCAAATCAGCCTTGACCCTGTGCCTCATGGGAACAGTCCAGCCCGAACTGCCAAGCCATGTCTTTCCTGGACCGGAATCAAGCATCCTAGGACCGGTTTTGGGCTATCAGCCATCGTCAGCCAGGATAGCTTGACTCCAGTGGTGTGGAGAGCATGGGACTCACTTTAAGCATACCCATCCCACTCGGGGTGACAAATGCAAAAACAACAATTGATGGACAGAATGCAGAACAATGTCATACATTCACCCTAGTAGATAGATCTGGGCCTAAATCCATCGTTTTTTTGCACTCCACACCACCCCAGTTCCGACATGGCCATATGCAAATCTGTCTGACCCTGTGCCTCATGGGAACAGTCAAGCCCGAACTGCCAAGCCATGCCTTCCCTGGACCGGAAACAAGCTTCCGAGGACCGGTTTCTGGCATTCCAGCCGTCTTCAGTCCGGCTTGCTTGAATCCAGTCGTGTGGAGAGCATGAGACTCACGTCTGATCATACCCATCCCACTGGTGTCAACAAATGCAAAAACCAGAGTTGATGGACAGAATGCAGAACAATGTCATACATTCACCCCAGTACAGAGATCTGGGCCTAAATCCATCGTTTTTTTGCACTCCGCACCACCCCAGTTCAGACATGGCCATATGCAATCAGTCTGACCCTGTGCTTCATGGGAACAGTTCAGCCGAACTGCCAAGCCATGCCTTCCCTGGACCGGAAACAAGCTTCTGAGGACCGGTTTCTGACATTCCAGCCGTCTTCACCCCGGCTTGCTTGAATCCACTGGTGTGGAGAGCATGGGACTCACATCTGAGCATACCCATCCCACTGGGGGTGACAAATGCAAAAAACACAGTTGATGGACAGAATGCAGAACAATGTCATACATTCACCCCAGTATACAGATCTGGGCATAAATCCCTCGTTTTTTTGCACTCCGTACCACCCCGTTCAGACATGGCCATATGCAAATCAGTCTGACCCTGTGCCTCATGGGAACAGTCCAGCCCGAACTGCCAAGCCATGCCTTCCCTGGACCGGAAACAAGCTTCCGAGGACCGGTTTCTGGCATTCCAGCCGTCTTCAGTCCGGCTTGCTTGAATCCAGTCGTGTGGAGAGCATGAGACTCACGACTGAGCATACCCATCCCACTGGGGTCGACAAATGCAAAAACCAGAGTTGATGGACAGAATGCAGAACAATGTCATACATTCAGCCCAGTACAGAGATCTGGGCCTAAATCCATCGTTTTTTTTGCACTCCGCACCACCCCAGTTCAGAAATGGCCATATGCAATCAGTCTGACCCTGTGCCTCATGGGAACAGATCAGCCGAACTGCCAAGCCATGCCTTCCCTGGACCGGAAACAAGCTTCTGAGGACCGGTTTCTGACATTCCAGACGTCTTCAGCCCGGCTTGCTTGAATGCAGTGGTGTGGAGAGCATGGGACTCACAACTGAGCATACCCATCCCACTGGGGGTGACAAATGCAAAAAACACAGTTGATGGACAGAATGCAGAACAATGTCATACATTCACCCCAGTATACAGATCTGGGCCTAAATCCCTCGTTTTTTTGCACTACGTACCACCCCACTCAGACATGGCCATATGCAAATCAGTCTGACCCTGTGCCTCATGGGAACAGTCCAGCCCGAACTGCCAAGCCATGCCTTCCCTGGACCGGAAACAAGCTTCCGAGGACCGGTTTCTGGCATTCCAGCAGTCTTCAGGCCGGCTTGATTGAATCCAGAGGTGTGGAGAGCATGACACTCACGTCTAAGCATACTCATCCCACTGGGGGTGACATATGCAAAAACCACAGTTGATGGACAGAATGCAGAACAATGTCATACATTCACCCCAGTACAGAGATCTGGGACTAAATCCATCGTTTTTTTGCACTCCGCACCACCCCAGTTCAGACATGGCCATATGCAAATCAGTCTGACCCTGTGCCTCATGGGAACAGTCCAGCCCGAACTGCCAAGCAATGCCTTCCCTGGACCGGAAACAAGCTTCTGAGGACCGGTTTCTGGCATTCCAGCCGTCTTCAGCCCGGCTTGCTTGAATCCAGTGGTGTGGAGAGCATGAGACTCACGTCTGAGCATACCCATCCCACTGGGGTCGACAAATGCTAAAACCACAGTTGATGGACAGAATGCAGAACAATGTCATACATTCACCCCAGTACAGAGATCTGGGCCTAAATCCATCGTTTTTTTGCACTCCGCACCACCCCAGTTCAGACATGGCCATATGCAAATCTGTCTGACCCTGTGCCTCATGGGAACAGTCCATCCCGAACTGGCAAGCCATGCCTTCCCTGGACCGGAAACAAGCTTCTGAGGACCAGTTTCTGGCATTCCAGCCGTCTTCAGCCCAGCTTGCTTGAATCCAGTGGTGTGGAGAGCATGAGACTCACGTCTGAGCAAACCCATCCCACTGGGGTCGACAAATGCAAAAACCACAGTTGATGGACAGAATGCAGAACAATGTCATACATTCACCCAGTACAGAGATCTGGGCCTAAATCCATCGTTTTTTTGCACTCCGCACCACCCCAGTTCAGACATGGCCATATGCAAATCAGTCTGACCCTCTGCCTCATGGGAACAGTCCAGCCCGACTGCCAAGCCATGCCTTCCCTGGACCGGAAACAAGCTTCCGAGGACCGGTTTCTGGCATTCCAGCTGTCTTCAGCCCGGTTTGCTTGAATCCAGTGGTGTGGAGAGCATGGGACTCACGTCTGAGCATACCCATCCCACTGGGGGTGACAAATGCAAAAACCACAGTTGATGGACAGAATCCAGAACAATGTCATACATTCACCTCAGTACAGAGATCTGGGCCTAAATCCATAGTTTTTTTGCACTCCACCCCACCCCAGTTCTGACATGGCCATATGCAAATCAGCCTTGACCCTGTGCCTCATGGGAACAGTCCAGCCCGAACTGCCAAGCCATTTCTTTCCTGGACCGGAATCAAGCATCCTAGGACCGGTTTCTGGCTATCAGCCGTCATCAGCCAGGATAGCTTGACTCCAGTGGTGTGGAGAGCATGAGACTCACGTCTGAGCATACCCATCCCACTGGGGTCGACAAATGCAAAAACCACAGTTGATGGACAGAATGCAGAACAATGTCATACATTCACCCCAATACAGAGACTAGGGCCTAAATCCATTATTTTTCTGCACTCTGCACAACCCCAGTTCAGACATGGCCATATGCAAATCAGTCTGACCCTGTGCTTAAAAGGAACAGTCCAGCCTGAACTGGCAAGCCATGCCTTCCCTGGACGGGAAACAAGCTTCCGCGGACCATTTTCTCACGTCTGAGCATACCCATCCCACTTGGGTCGACAAATGCAAAAACCACAGTTGATGGACAGAATGCAGAACAATGTCATACATTCACCCCAGTAAAGAGATCTGGGCCTAAATCCATAGTTTTTTTGCACTCCGCACCACCTCAGTTCAGACATAGCCATATGCAAATCAGTCTGACCCTGTGCCTCATGGGAACAGTTCAGCCGAACTGCCAAGCAATGCCTTCCCTGGACCGGAAACAAGCTTCTGAGGACCGGTTTCTGGCATTCCAGCCGTCTTCAGCCCGGCTTGCTTGAATCCAGTGGTGTGGAGAGCATGGGACTCACATCTGAGAATACCCATCCCACTGGGGGTGACAAATGCAAAAAACACAGTTGATGGACAGAATGCAGAACAATGTCATACATTCACCCCAGTATCAAGATCTGGGCCTAAATCCATAGTTTTTTTGCACTCCGTACCACCCCCGTTCAGACATGGCCCTATGCAAATCAGTCTGACCCTGTGCCTCATGGGAACAGTCCAGGCCGAACTGCCAAGCCATGCCTTCCCTGGACCGGAAACAAGCTTCCGAGGACCGGTTTCTGGCATTCCAGCCGTCTTCAGCCCGGCTTGCTTGAATCCAGTGGTGTGGAGAGCATGAGACTCACGTCTGAGCATACCCATCCCACTGGGGTCGACAAATGCAAAAACCACAGTTGATGGACAGAATGCAGAACAATGTCATACATTCACCCCAGTACAGAGATCTGGCCCTAAATCCATCATTTTTTTGCACTCCGCACCACCCCAGTTCAGACATGGCCATAGGCAAATCAGTCTGACCCTGTGCCTCATGGGAACAGTCCAGCCCGACTGCCAAGCCATGCCTTTCCTAGACCGGAAACAAGCTTCCGAGGACTGGTTTCTGGCATTCCAGCCGTCTTCAGCCCGGTTTGCTTGAATCCAGTGGTGTGGAGAGCATGGGACTCACGTTTGAGCATATCCATCCCACTGGGGGTGACAAATGCAATACAACAGTTGATGGACAGAATGCAGAACAATGTCATACATTCACCCCAGTACAGAGATCTGGGCCTAAATCCATTGTTTTTTTGTACTCCACACCACTCCAGTTCTGCCATGGCCATATGCAAATCAGCCTTGACCCTGTGCCTCATGGGAACAGTCCAGCCCGAACTGCCAAGCCATGTCTTTCCTGGACCGGAATCAAGCATCCTAGGACCGGTTTCGGGCTATTAGCCATCGTCAGCCAGGATAGCTTGACTCCAGTGGTGTGGAGAGCATGGGACTCACTTTAAGCATACCCATCCCACTCGGGGTGACAAATGCAAAAACAACAATTGATGGAAAGAATGCAGAACAATGTCATACATTCACCCTAGTAGATAGATCTGGGCCTAAATCCATCGTTTTTTTCCACTCCACACTACCCCAGTTCCGACATGGCCATATGCAAATCTGTCTGACCCTGTGCCTCATGGGAACAGTCCAGCCCGAACTGCCAAGCCATGCCTTCCCTGGACCGGAAACAAGCTTCCGAGGACCGGTTTCTGGCATTCCAGCCGTCTTCAGTCCGGCTTGCTTGAATCCAGTCGTGTGGAGAGCATGAGACTCACGTCTGAACATACCCATCCCACTGGGGTCGACAAATGCAAAAACCACAGTTGATGGACAGAATGCAGAACAATGTCATACATTCACCCCAGTACAGAGATCTGGGCCTAAATCCATCGTTTTTTTGCACTCCGCACCACCCCAGTTCAGACATGGCCATATGCAATCAGTCTTACCCTGTGCTTCATGGGAACAGTTCAGCCGAACTGCCAAGCCATGCCTTACCTGGACCGGAAACAAGCTTCTGAGGACCGGTTTCTGGCATTCCAGCAGTCTTCAGCCCGGCTTGCTTGAATCCAGAGGTGTGGAGAGCATGGCACTCACGTCTGAGCATACCCATCCCACTGGGGGTGATGAATGCAAAAACCACAGTTGATGGACAGAATGCAGAACAATGTCATACATTCACCCTAGTAGATAGATCTGGGCCTAAATCCATCGTTTTTTTGCACTCCGCACCACCCCAGTTCAGAAATGGCCGTATGCAATCAGTCTGACCCTGTGCCTCATGGGAACAGATCAGCCGAACTGCCAAGCCATGCCTTCCCTGGACCAGGAACAGCTTCTGAGGACCGGTTTCTGACATTCCAGCCGTCTTCAGCCCGGCTTGCTTAAATCCAGTGGTGTGGAGAGCATGGGACTCACAACTGAGCATACCCATCCCACTGGGGGTGACAAATGCAAAAAACACAGTTGATGGACAGAATGCAGAACAATGTCATACATTCACCCCAGTATACAGATCTGGGCCTAAATCCCTCGTTTTTTTGCACTCCGTACCACCCCGTTCAGACATGGCCATATGCAAATCAGTCTGACCCTGTGCCTCATGGGAACAGTCCAGCCCGAACTGCCAAGCAATGCCTTCCCTGGACCAGAAACAAGCTTCCGAGGACCGGTTTCTGGCATTCCAGCCGTCTCCAGCCCGGCGTGCTTGAATCCAGGGGTGTGGAGAGCACGAGACTCACGTCTGAGCATACCCATCCCACTGGGGTCGACAAATGCTAAAACCACAGTTGATGGACAGAATGCAGAACAATGTTATACATTCACCCCAGTACAGAGATCTGGGCCTAAATCCATCGTTTTTTTGCACTCCGCACCACCCCAGTTCAGACATGGCCATATGCAAATCAGTCTGACCCTGTGCCTCATGGGAACAGTCCAGCCCGACTGCCAAGCCATGCCTTCCCTGGACCGGAAACAAGCTTCCAAAGACCGGTTTCTGGCATTCCAGCCGTCTTCAGCCCGGTTTGCTTGAATCCAGTGGTGTGGAGAGCATGGGACTCACGTCTGAGCATACCCATCCCACTGGGGGTGACAAATGCAGGAACCACAGTTGATGGACAGAATGCAGAACAATGTCATACATTCACCCCAGTACAGAGATCTGGGCCTAAATCCATTGTTTTTTTGCACTCCACACCACCCCAGTTCTGACATGGCCATATGCAAATCAGCCTTGACCCTGTGCCTCATGGGAACAGTCCAGCCCGAAACTGCCAAGCCATGTCTTTCCTGGACCAGAATCAAGCACCCTAGGACCGGTTTCTGGCTATCAGTCGTCATCAGCCAGGATAGATTGACTCCAGTGGTGTGGAGAGCCTGGGACTCACCTCTAAGCATACCCATCCCACTCGGGTTGACAAATGCAAAAACAACAATTGATGGACAGAATTCAGAACAATGTCATACATTCACCCTAGTAGATAGATCTGGGCCTAAATCCATCTTTTTTTTGCACTCCACACCACCCCAGTTCCGACATGGCCATATGCAAATCTGTCTGACCCTGTGCCTCATGGGAACAGTCCAGCCCGAACTGGCAAGCCATGCCTTCCCTGGACGGGAAACAAGCTTCCGAGGACCATTTTCTGGCATTCCAACCGTCTTCAGCCCGGCTTGCTTGAATCCAGAGGTGTGGAGAGCATGGGACTCACGTCTAAGCATACCAATCCCACTCGGGGTGAAAAATGCAAAAACAACAATTGATGGACAGAATGCAGTACAATGTCATACATTCACCCTAGTAGATAGATCTGGGCCTAAATCCATCGTATTTTGCACTCCACACCACCCCAGTTCCGACATGGCCATATGCAAATCTGTCTGACCCTGTGCCTCATGGGAACAGTCCATCCCGAACTGGCAAGCCATGGCTTCCCTGGACCGGAAACAAGCTTCTGAGGACCAGTTTCTGGCATTCCAGCCGTCTTCAGCCCAGCTTGCTTGAATCCAGTGGTGTGGAGAGCATGAGACTCACGTCTGAGCAAACCCATCCCACTGGGGTCGACAAATGCAAAAACCACAGTTGATGGACAGAATGCAGAACAATGTCATACATTCACCCAGTACAGAGATCTGGGCCTAAATCCATCGTTTTTTTGCACTCCGCACCACCCCAGTTCAGACATGGCCATATGCAAATCAGTCTGACCCTGTGCCTCATGGGAACAGTCCAGCCCGACTGCCAAGCCATGCCTTCCCTGGACCGGAAACAAGCTTCCGAGGACCGGTTTCTGGCATTCCAGCTGTCTTCAGCCCGGTTTGCTTGAATCCAGTGGTGTGGAGAGCATGGGACTCACGTCTGAGCATACCAATCCCACTGGGGGTGACAAATGCAAAAACCACAGTTGATGGACAGAATGCAGAACAATGTCATACATTCACCTCAGTACAGAGATCTGGGCCTAAATCCATTGTTTTTTTGCACTCCACCCCACCCCAGTTCTGACATGGCCATATGCAAATCAGCCTTGACCCTGTGCCTCATGGGAACAGTCCAGCCCGAACTGCCAAGCCATGTCTTTCCTGGACCGGAATCAAGCATCCTAGGACCGGTTTCTGGCTATCAGCCGTCATCAGCCAGGATAGGTTGACTCCAGTGGTGTGGAGAGCATCAGACTCACGTCTGAGCATACCCATCCCACTGAGGTCGACAAATGCAAAAACCACAGTTGATGGACAGAATGCAGAACAATGTCATACATTCACCCCAGTACAGAGACTAGGGCCTAAATCCATCATTTTTTTGCACTCTGCACAACCCAAGTTCAGACATGGCCATATGCAAATCAGTCTGACCCTGTGCCTCATGGGAACAGTCCAGCCTGAACTGGCAAGCCATGCCTTCCCTGGACGGGAAACAAGCTTCCGCGGACCATTTTCTGGCATTCCAGCCGCCTTTAGCCCGGCTTGCTTGAATCCAGAGATGTGTAGAGCATGGCACTCACGTCTGAGCATACCCATCCCACTGGGGGTAACAAATGCAAAAACCACAGTTGATGGACAGAATGCAGAACAATGTCATACCTTCACCCCAGTACAGAGATCTGGGCCTAAATCCATCGTTTTTTTGCACTCCGCACCACCCTAGTTCCGACATGGCTATATGCAAATCAGTCTGACCCTGTGCCTCATGGGAGCAGTCCAGCCCGAACTGCCAAGCCATGCCTTCCCTGGACTGGAAACAAGCTTCCGAGGACCGGTTTCTGGCATTCCAGCCGTCTTCAGCCCGGCTTGCTTGAATACAGTGGTGTGGAGAGCATGGGACTCACGTCTGAGCATACCCATCCCACTGGGGGTGACAAATGCAAAAAAAAACAGTTGATGTACAGAATGCAGAACAATGTCATACATTCACCCTAGTACAGAGATCTGGGTCTAAATCCATCGTTTGTTTGCACTCCGCACCACCCCAGTTCAGACATGGGCATATGCAAATCAGTCTGACCCTGTGCCTCATTGGAACAGTCCAGCCCGAACTGCCAAGCCATGTCTTTCCTGGACCGGAATCAAGCATCCTAGGACCGGTTTCTGGCTATCAGCCGTCATCAGCCAGGATAGCTTGACTCCAGTGGTGTGGAGAGCATGAGACTCACGTCTGAGCATACCCATCCCACTGGGGTCGACAAATGCAAAAACCACAGTTGATGGACAGAATGCAGAACAATGTCATACATTCACCCCAGTACAGAGACTAGGGCCTAAATCCATCATTTTTTTGCACTCTGCACCACCCCAGTTCAGACATGGCCATATGCAAATCAGTCTGACCCTGTGCCTCATGGGAACAGTCCAGCCCGAACTGGCAAGCCATGCCTTCCCTGGACCGGAAACAAGCTTGTGAGGACCGGTTTCTGGCATTCCAGCCGTCTTCAGCCCGGCTTGCTTGAATCCAGTCGTGTGGAGAGCATGGGACTCACGTCTGAGCATACCCATCCCACTGGGGGTGACAAATGCAAAAACCACAGTTGATGGACAGAATGCAGAACAATGTCATACATTCACCACAGTGCAGAGATCTGGGCCTAATTCCATCGTTTTCTTGCACTCTGTACCACCCCAGTTCAGACATGGCCATATGCAAATCAGTCTGACCCTGTGCCTCATGGGAACAGTCCAGCCCTTACTGCCAAGCCATGCCTTCCCTGGACCGGAAGCAAGCTTCCGAGGACCGGTTTCTGGCATTCCAGCCATCTTCAGCCCGGCTTGCTTGAATCCAGAGGTGTGGAGAGCATGGCACTCACGTCTGAGCATACCCATCCCACTGGGGGTGACAAATGCAAAAACCACAGTTGATGGACAGAATGCAGAACAATGTCATACATTCACCCCAGTACATAGATCTGGGCCTAAATCCATCGTTTTTTTGCACTCCGCACCACCCCAGTTCAGACATGGCCATATGCACATCAGTCTGACCCTGTGCCTCATGGCTGCTTTTGGCCGCCATATGTGTGGTAGGGTATTCTCAGACGTGAGTCCCTTGCTCACTTTGCCATTGGATTCAAGCAAGCCGGGCTGAAGACGGCTGGAATGCCAGAAACTGGTCCCCGGAAGCTTGTTTCCAGTCCAGGGAAGACATGGCTTGGCAGTTCGGGCTGGACTGTTCCCATGAGGCACAGGGTCAGACTTATTTGCATATAGCCATGTCTGAACTGGGGTGGCAGAGTGGGCTAAAGTATTAAACCAAGATCTTTTGACTGGGTGTGAGTGTTTGATTGATTCCGATGCTCCGTCCATCACCACCCCCTTTTGTACCACTTATCTGCAACAGCATTTGCACAATTCATCCTCCCACACAACCAATGCTGGTCAAACACGGAGCCTATTTCACACTTTACAATATTCCTGACTGGCATTGATCCAAGCGCTGATGCTTAATGTTGCAAGGTACTCAAGGCCATAGCGGACATCACATGATTGCAGCAGGACCACCTGGCTCTACCTTGAGCCCACAGGACAAGATCAGCCACATTCATTCCTCCAAAGCTCCACAGGCATCTCAATACTCACTAACTGCCCAATGTCACTCCACAAAGGTGCAGCTACATTGCCCATGAAGCAGCACTTGTGCACAACTTGGGCGACACACCTGTTATATTCTGGTCTTCTCCTTCTCTGCTGCTCAGCCTGTGTGTGTGATGTCATTAGAATGTTCGTGTATGCATGGTTTGAATGTGTGGTCAGTTTGAGTGAGTGGGGCTGAGCAGCTGGATGCTGCTCCCGGTGGGGCCTTCCTTACTACCAACTTATAATTCATAAACCAACTTAAGAATACCTATTATTATTGGATCTACTTATTTTAAAATATTCATTTAACATTGTAGAAATGGCGACGAGGGAGAAAGAACTACGTGTGCAGGAACTACATTTGGAACTACAAAGATGATTGCAAATTAACTGTAAAAAAAACTTTAAGAGGACTAACAACGCTTTTGATGCCCCACCGGTGTCATGTTACATCTGACAGCCTACTGAAGACATCCTTTTTAAAGGTATGTTTCGAGTGTTGGACTTTGTGTGCCCTATTTGTTTTAAACTTGCTGATTTATTATCGAGGCCGTCGGTATTTCCGAGTTAGACTGAGCCTCAGTGTGAAACATTACGTGGCTGGTATGCCTGGAAACCTTTCAGCAGTTTGTGTGAGGCGGCAACTTTAAACATGCGATTGAAAGATTTATTGCTGTAATCGGGGGCCAACATCGAGCCCCGGAGTGCTGACCACTGAATTAGTGAAAAGTTTGACCTTGCACTCTGTTGCCGTATGTAAGATAATGGATTTTGCTCACCGTCTTCTCCAACTGTCGTTTGGTTCAGCTGAGGACCTGCTTCTTTGCCAGCTGTGTGTTGACTGATGACACAAAAGAATGTCACAACGATATCGGTGATTCTGTGGAGTGCGTCGTCATCTATGAACACACCGCGCCTCTCCTCAGGTCACATCAGTGTCATGGAGCGTCGAGATTACGCATGACTGACTGAGTCTTTCCTTCATTGTGCTCCTGTCTCCTCAGTTTCATCGAGCTGATTTTCCAAGTGTTCTTCATGTGAAAGGTACTGTTTTATTTGACATTTTGACCGAGATGCCACAGATCGCTCACCGGAGCTGTTTTCATCGGAAACTTCCAACATCACGTACTGCATTGTTCAATTCTGTTCCATTTGCGCCATCTAGTGTCTATTTTTCATCATAGCAAGACTACATGAAAATATTATCCATGCGATTTAGACACTCTGGATTGAATTCTGTGAATGTCATTTACCTGCCTTGTTGGAGAAGTGGAGCTGTTTAACGTGACAACGGTGACTACTTTTATTGTTTCAGTTTCTTGTTTTGAATTATTTGCTAATCATATGTGTACTTGTGATGATATGTTTACGCTTGTTTACATGTTATGTTCAGAGAGTCTGATTTGATTTACTGTTACTACATGAACTGTTTATATGCTGAGATCTTTGTTTAAGTGCTCCTTTACTGTCATTTTAATAGAATAATTTACGTTTACTGAATTTAGCTACTTATGTACTGAAATTTTTGTAATTTTTTTTTCATTTGCTCATTTGTTTTCTTTAAGTGATGAATTTTTAGTGGTCATGATTTACTATGCAAAGTCGTGGAAGTGCTAGATTTTTATTTTATGGTAATGAACCACATTTGTGCTCAATTTATTTGAGGAGTTCATTCTTTGTAGTATTGGCTTTAATTGGTTGAGCCATAGGAGTGCGTTATTTGAGTTGGGATGCTCAATTTAAATTATTTCTAGTGATTCTTAGTAGGAGCGTGTTATTCTGCTATATGTTTTGGAACTACTATTGGTAGGTGTTGAGATTTACTTTGCTGTATGTTTTTGATGAACCACTTTTTCTTAGTGCTCTATTCTAATAGAGGAGTTCACATTTTTACTGTGAGGAATTGTGCAGGGGCTACATTTTTCTTCTTTTGCATTGAACCACTTTTTTGTGCTCAAAATGCTTTGAGGTGTTCAATCCTAGTGTGAATTTTCTGAATATTAGTTTTTCAAGTTTGGATTTTTAGAGTGTATCTTTTGCGGAGCCACATAGGTGCTCATTGATTGAGGTGCTCCATCTGTTTCAGGTTAAATTATATGGGGCTGTATAGTCCTCAGTTTTGTTCATGCGCAGTTTCATACATGATTTATATTGTTGAACCACGTAAGTGCTCTATTCAGTTAAAGGTGTTCAGTTATACAGAGAGCCCGTGGGGAGTCATGTACCTCGTGCAGAATGTTGTAATTTGAGTACATTAACTTTGGGTGTCATGTACCCCATGCACTAGGAGTTATGCACCTTGTGCTGTGTGTTTTATTTTAAGTGTGTTTCGGGTAGCATGTGGGGACTGCTGCGTCCTATTTTGTTATTCTATTAGGACACCATTTTATCTAGTTTGGTTCCGTGTCTATTGCTTTTTGTGACAGTCTGGCCAACTGGCATGATTTGTGATATTTAGGGTTTTGGTTTGTGATGGGGGATGGTGGTTATGTGAGGTATTTTTTGTCAGATTGAATTGTTATGTGATGTCTTTGGCATTGGTTTTATGCGAGGTGATATTATGCCTCTTTTCATGTTTTGTGCAAGAATTCCTATAATATGCTATATTGCTATTTCATAATTTTTTATTTGTAGTCATTCATTTATTTGTGTTGACTACTTCTTTGAAATCCTGACCTTGTCATAGTCAGGGCATACTGTAGTTATTTTCTCTTGTTTTCTTTTCTTTTCTTTGTTTTAAAAGAGGCAGATGTGTTATATTCTGGTCTTCTCCTTCTCTGCTGCTCAGCCTGTGTGTGTGATGTCATTAGAATTTTCGTGTATGCATGGTTTGAATGTGTGGTCAGTTTGAGTGAGTGGGGCTGAGCAGCTGGATGCTGCTCCCGGTGGGGCCTTCCTTACTACCAACTTATAATTAATAAACCAACTTAAGAATACCTACTATTATTGGATCTACTTATTTTAAAATATTCATTTAACATTGTAACAACACCATTGTGCACTACATGGACCAGCAGTCATGGCATGCATATCCTCTACTGTCTTGTGTCACAATCCATGTAAACTCACGCATACTGGTTTTTTGACTGTGTCACGATCACTGACTCCATGACGACCCAGACTGCCCTCTCACTCCCAAACTGTGCTCCCACACATTTCACATATGTTGGTATGTATCTTCAGGCTGGGATGTTTCACCGTGTGGCGACTGCCCATTTGCAATTGTCTGTCAGCTGAGAACTTTACAAGAACCAGTCAAGAGAGTTGCATATCCTTGGTCCATAATGTGGTGTGTTGCACACACACCTCTGTCATTGTGTGAATCTTGCCTTCAGACAAGTTTTGTGGACTGACTGTAGCATATTAGCCAGCTTCTGTTCACTTATTTGTTTGGAACTGTATGCATTGCCATCTAACATCAGTAGAAGTCCAAAGTACAAACTTTCACTGCCACGGTAGTCAACACTGTGACCACATTTAATCATTTCAACCTATAGAGGCACATGTGCTCCTAATTGAACATACTCCTTACCTACTATGACCTCCCTCAAAAAGGGGGACATGGAATGTCTGGGGCATACACACTCCATCATGTGGCTAGTACATTGACTCCTATCACAACCAACTCCATATAGAGCTAGCGCAGCTACATAAAATTCATTTGTTGGAATTCAGAAATGCCACATATACATCGTCGTTGTCTGTGACAGTGTGATGCCACGGGATACTCAGTGTATGCAGGAGTGGAACACATATGGAATCAGACTGGGGGTACCCTTTCAAATTGTGGATGTCAATATAGAGGTCAACCACTGGTATGTATCCAAACACGGAACAGGGGGCGTTCTCCTATAACATTTAGCAAATACATGCTCACTGGAATGTCCCAATAGATGACCTCACCTGATGGGCCATTGAAATTGTGACAATGTTATAGCCTTACATTGGTGCAATGGTGGCACCACATGTTTACACGTATCTACATAATTTGTCACCATCTCTGGATCTGTCTCAACATGTAGACTGCTCGTATTTACATTGGTGTACATTTGTAAGGTATCAGTCTCCAGACCCTAATTTGCAAGTTTGTACTTTTGACCAAAACACATATATGCGAACTAAAAAATATTTATTTACAATATATACACATGTGGTGAGCATATAGGGCTAGTGCAGAGGGTGCACGTTGGCAGGCCAGACAGAGACCATTGATGTTATCAGGTCCAAGGGAAGAGGCATAGTTCAGTCCACAGGCTGGTTGAAGTGGCAAGGAATGGGGTGATATGGCAGTCCATGGGGAGGGTCAAGGATGTTCCAGGGGACAGTGAGAGTGAGTGCAAGAAGTTCATGTGTGGCATGATTCAGAGCGCAGCAAGACACAAGAAACTGGGGCTTTGGCACAGAGGGATACTACCGCTTCCTCCTCAGCAGCAATGCCCTTTCATCCTCATCTCCATCATCTTCGGTGTCATGTGCCTCACAGGTGTCAGTAGGTGTTGTGGCTGCAGCCATGTGAGGCACTGACACCCCTGGTGTTGGAGCTGAGGATATGGAGGCCGCCGCAGCATCCATCTGCACCAAACCCTGTGGCAGCAAGGAGCCAACAAGAAGGTGCAGGGCATTGTAAATCCCAGCAACCTGGCGCATGTGTTCAGCCCTGGCAGACAAATCTTGGGCCTGCATGCTCTCCATGATCTTTCGGATGTTGTCCAGATCCTTGCTGACATTGCAGGAACCACCCTGAGCAGACAATGCCTGTTGCCTCTGGATCATTACTCCAGCAATGTCAGCCATGGACTGCTGGAGAGCATGGAAGGGGCTGTGGGTGTCTGTAAGTGTCTTCATGCAGTCCCTAATGGGACTGAGACACCCACGTAGGTCCGCAATTTCGGCTGCCATTTGCTGAAACCCCACCTGCACCCTATCCCCCATCTGTTCCTGGAGCTCAATGATCCTCTGTTGGAATGCACGGGTGGTGGGATCTGGCCCCTGGAAACTTGCTGGGATGATAGGTGCCTGCTGCTCGTTGGTGTGTACAGGGAGTGGGGTATGCCGAGGGCTGCTGGGGAGGCAATATCATTGAGCAGGAGTTGCAGGCTGTCGATATCGATGGTAGCTTACACGTCCGTGTCATCAGTGGGTTGCAGGCCAGGATGCTCTTCAGGAGGTGCTGTCTCCCCCTCTGCAATGTGATATGGGAGATGAATTACATCACTGTTTGCCAGAAACAATCAGGCATTTGTTCATTACACTTTGATACAGCAGGACAATGTCAGATCATACTGGTTTTGAGAAAAGGACTTGTGGTTGACAAATGGTGAAAGATCTGAGGAGATTGCACATGAGAAGTAGTAGTGGTACATGGTGGTCTCACAGTGCCCTATTCGCAAGAAGACATACCAAAATGGCTCTGCTTTACCACAAGGAAATTACCTTTTGAGTTGAGAGTATGTTAACACCATGCTTGATTATTTGGCCTGTGATGTAATTTGTCACTGGCAATCTGGCAGCCCTTGTGAGACATCGTCTCATATGCTCATCCTTCCACACAATACTGTCACTAACCTCACCTCCCCCTTAGAGGGTGGCTCTTCTTAGTTCCGCTTTAGGTTCATGCTGTATGGCAAATGGATTACAGACACCTATCCCAACGCACAAGCCAAATCCTTAGTGTGGACTGAGTAATGGAAGGCTGATGCATGTCCTGGTGTAATAGAGCCTTACTGCAAGCCTACCAACCATCATAACTTCAGTGTTCCACTAGGGGAGTTGCTATGTGTCCAGCTAGCCACAATGCCTATGCCATGGTTGCCTGCATAACGTAATGGTGTACTACATGTCTCCTATGGCCCACACTGTCCGACAATAAGGTGCAGAATTCAGATAACTGTTGCCTCCCTGCATATCTGCAGGGATGCCACAGTTATTGTGCACAACGCCGCAGCCAGCATGGATGTGATGCATATACAATGTCGTGCAACCTGGCCCAGAATGATGTGTGGGCCATCTATGTGGTAAATGTGTAGCATTGCTGGAGTGTGTTTGCAAGTGCAATGCAGCCAGCCGCTGCCGCAAGTGGGAGTACCTGCAGGGTGTTGACATGTGCAGGTTGGGGGGTAGTAATGACCAGTTACTCAATGTTAATAGTCATCACTCCCAGTCATAGCTCTCCCCGTCCCAGTCCTTACTAATGTGCAGATAGCAAATCCAGATTTGGCTTCACACAGTAGCAAAACAGACTAAAGCAGCACAAGCAGCACATTACACAACCTGAGCATAAACCAACACTGCGTACCCACACCCAGGAGACACTGTCCCACACATCACCCTATGACCACATGACATAAAAGCGTGTAAAAAACACCCAGCAGCATCCATGCAGAACATGGCCAGGGAATCCCCCCAGAAGCAAGCCCAATGAGCAGCCACACCCAACGCAAGCAACCTCATACCGACCCATGTGCCAACACACCACAAGCCCAAAAGCAGGCCCCACAGCCAACACAGAGACTGATCTTATGGGGGTAGCCACAGAAGACAACAGATAATGACCAGCCAGCCCAAAGGAAACTAAAAGGGATAACCACCCTACGAAAAAGACACAGAAGGAAGGAGGCACACATCCAGAGGCTGCACAACCGCCAAACAGAGCAGCTGCAGATATACCTCAGAAAGAGGAACAAGACAGACAAATAGTAGAACCTGAAACTCAAACAAGGAGCAAAGGAAGAAAAGAACAGCCCCAGGAAGACATAACTCCAGGACCATCTGGACACCAAGGGGCTCACCTGCTCAACGCCAAACCCGCAAAAGGCCCATATGACCACATACAGAGCTCACAGGGAGGACACAGCCCGACCCTAGTTGAAGCCAATCACCAAGAAATCAAAAACACATTTCGGATTCCAATGCAGACACACCCCGTGTCGGACAGCAATCCAGGAAAAAATACCACATGACTGGCATAGGACCGAAGAGGCGAAGGGCTACCGAACCAAGATTCCAACTCAGCCACAGAAGGAGAACAGCCCAAAGCAAGGAGGTCCAGACACACCACAGCCACCCCACAAGCAGACCAGACACCCCGAGACAGATGTGAAACAATAAGTGACCTTCGGCAATCAGCAGCAAGGCCCCACTGCCAACCGCAATAAAGGGAGCCAAAACCACTCAGACCAAACTGGAGGCATCCCCAGAAAGGAGGCTCGACCCAGTCCAAACCGCAGCAGGAACCGCAAATCCAGCGCAATTGGGGGGAAAGCACACAGATGGCATTACACACCACCATCACACAGTATGACCAGAACATCAAGAACCTCAGGAGGATAAAAGGCAGAAAGAGGCCAGGCCAAATGAAGCAACCATGGGATATACAGAAGGCATAGGCAGCAATCAAACACTAGACCAGTGCGAGCCAGCACCACCAGAGGCACAAGACATGAGCAATAGCACCCTGGTAAAAATGAAAGCACCACATGACTCCAAACCCCCCTGGGATACTGCGAAAAAAGGGTCAGGACATGAACCTTTGTCCTGTGTGAGCCTGCGCCAGCAGAGGCACAAGACACCCCATAGAGCAATAGTTCCTAGGTAAAACAACGCACACAAAATCAAAGACCGTCATAGAAACAACCGCTCTTGGGACCCAAAAGGATCGCCCCGCATGATGATCAAAATAACAGCCATCAGGACAAACCCACCATCAATGGCCAGCCCAAATAAACTTGAACCCAAAGCCCCAATGCAAGACACGCCAGGGGAAACAAGAGCCAACAGGTCCAATGAACAAACACCACTGCCACAGACAACAGCTGCTGATCGTGAAGGCGCCGGAGAGTAGAGGCAGACTGAGCCCCCAACCACCACCTTTGTCATTGCAGCAGAGCCAGTCTGCGGTGAAACAACAGGAATACCTCTCCAAATAATGCACCAAAACCCCACAACAAACAGTATCAACTGAAAGATGTTAAGAATGGAAGTCTCCAAGTTTAGGATCCACCAAAACCAATTCAGGAGGCAGCAAAGACCCAGTGAAAGTGTCAGAGCTGGACATGGAAAATGGAATGTAATTGAAAAGTAAAACGTGCTACCAAAAGCAAAGGCAGACCACTTACGAATGTGCGCACACACAGCACTAGATAAATAACAGGGACATTGAATATAAAAAGCATGAGTTCAAACTGACCCATAAGCCACGTTAGGAACCAGGGACCAATCAGATCACCAGTCAACGCTCCCCCAACTGCGTCCCGTGGCAGGGTAAAGAGGCCCAGGTGAAACCAGGGCTACTCAGACTTGGTATACAGCGCCCCGCCATCCCAAAGCACTGACCCCGAGCATGAAGCACCAGGGGCAGACCAAGAAGAAACAGCATGATTACATTTTGAAATGCCTCAAAATGAGATGAGCACCGAGCCCCTCACAAACACCTCCAAGGAGGAGGCAAACTGCCACACCAACGGTCTGCATATTAGCCAGCTGTGCCATAACACCACCCCTTCCTCCTGCTAGAGCAGGGTCCGAACACAGTTGAGGGGAGGCTGCAGCAGGGAGTCACCACCCCACACCAGGCAGTCCAGGAACCCCAACCCCTTAGTCCTGCTAAAGTAGGGACTCTAATGCACATGTAACAACAGGTACATCAGGGGATCATACGGACACCTAGCAGAATGAACAGCTAAGCTCTCGCAACCACAAATAAAGTTTCACAATTCAATTGATTGGTGATATACAACACAAAAAGTAACATAGAAGCAGATCCTTTGGTGTGAATCCTGTCCCAGCAGGATGGAGTTTTAATGGGTCCAGACTTGAGAAATAACAGTCAGCCGACACGTGTTTCGTCGTGTGCCGTTGAGTCAACACGACTCTTCAGGGCTTAGAGTCAACCCTTACGATGGGGTTGAGTGAGGTCTGGGCCTTATAGCGGTGTACCCTGTAGGTAAATTGGAGAGATGCTGTCACTAGGAGTAGTAGAATTTTAAGAAATTTAGTTGCAAAAGGATGGATTATCCTGTAGTCCCGAAAATAAAGTCACGTGCTAATCGACTAGTGACGTCTGTTTCTTAGTGGTATCAGAGATTTCCTGGTGCAGGGCCTCTGAATTAAGTCATGTAAATTACGAAAACCGGGAGGGGTAAGATAATCCAGCCTTTTGCAACTAAATTTCTTAAAATTCTACTACTCCTAGTGACAGCATCTCTCCAATTTACCTACAGGGTACACCGCTATAAGGCCCAGACCTCACTCAACCCCATCGTAAGGGTTGACTCTAAGCCCTGAAGAGTCGTGTTGACTCAACGGCACACGACGAAACACGTGTCGGCTGACTGTTATTTCTCAAGTCTGGACCCATTAAAACTCCATCCTGCTGGGACAGGATTCACACCAAAGGATCTGCTTCTATGTTACTTTTTGTGTTGTATATCACCAATCAATTGAATTGTGAAACTTTATTTGTGGTTGCGAGAGCTTAGCTGTTCATATGTGTATGGTCTTTTGACTCCTTAGACGGTTAGGGGCAATTTTCCGTCTGCTCTTAACGCACCACCCATTCACCATCTATGTTCTTCCATACTTGAACGTCTAACCTGAGGTAGTGCGCCCAGATTATCTGAACCCTAAAATTCCCTTCAGTAGTATATTACCTAGCAGAATGTTTCACACTCACCCAAATGGAGGCACAGGTCCAGCACCCCTCCACGACAAAGTTGCCAGGAATGTTTTATGCAGAAATGACATTCTGAATGTGGATGGGAGTGTTGCAGGGTTATATGCCTCCTGGTGTGTGTGTGGCCTGGAGGGAAGGGATGGCTTATTAGTTGATTGGGAGTTACTGGTGGGAGGAGCTCTGCTCATTAGTAAGGACTGCGACGTTGAGGCCTGACGAGGAGGTAATGTATGGATTAAGGAGTCATGCAGGTAAGTGAACATTATAACACATTATACACTATTTTTGTAGGGCGCACAGCATCGCATTTGTGGATGCAGTGCACTCAAAACACATTTGAGTCATTCATTTAGATGTGTTCATACCTGGGAGACCCCGTAAGCCATTCATTACTTACCCCCCAGCTAACCCCTCCCCCTCCACCCGTCTCTGCCCTGAAGGTACTCCCAATGCTGCTTGCGGATGAACGCAGGACTTGATCTTGGGTGCCCTTTCCTTCCAATGCTGCATGAAGCCTCACGCCTGCTCAAAGCAAGTGCAGGCATAGGACGCAGCATTGGCCCAAGAGTGAGTGGCTGGTATCTATCAAAATTAAATCAGCCAATGGATTTATGCGTAGCACCACCAAAACACTACCTCCTGTGCATGACTGCCGCCCCCGGTGCCAGCCCTTTGTGACGTTACATATCTTTATGAGGCAAGACCTTGAGGATAGGCCACAGCATTGGGCATCCTTTGCACCACATTTGCTGCACAAGGTTTGCGCCACAGCTGCCGCACAAAATGTGACGCAGACGCAGACTTTAAGAGGAGCAAGGAACTTGTAAATCAACACCATGATGTATGGTTTGTGGTGTTCTTATCTCCCCTAATGTGTGTTGTCTTTCAACGTCTGCATGCTGCTGTTTCACGTAACACAAAATGCATCAAATATAGAGGCAGAACATAAATATCCACCATTAACATCAATTAAAAATGTTTTTGAAGTGATTCCTTAAACGTTCAGGCATACTTTTCCACATTACCATGATGATACAGCATTTTAGCATTCAGTTTGAATATTGGGCCCTTTGCGACCTATTAGCGAGTATTTTTTCGTCGCAAATCTGAAAAACAGGCCGCATTCCCATCAGATTTGTATACGTATACCTTAGCGACGTATTTCTGTACCGATTTTGCTCGCTAACGCTGAATATTGTCGCTAACGCTCAATTTTTTGCAGCTAACACACAGGAAGTGATGTATTACTGCTTCCTGTCACATGGGTGTTGTATTTACTTTCACTTTCTCTTTTCAGCACATTGCTGGTGTATGTGCTGAGAGGAGGAGGTGTATGGTGGTTGCTGTGGTTGGATTTGGATTTTGAGAGTGGTGCTGCGTGCTGTGTCCTGTCTGAAGTGTCTGTTTGGTGTCTTTGTTGTATTTTAAACTGTTTGTGTGTCAACTGTCTTCTGTTTTGTTGAGTTTGTTTTGGGGTTAATTAGTTTTTTATATATAGCAAGTTAATTGGGTTATAATTTATTAGTTTTAAGTGGGTTACAGGGGTCAGGGAGATGCCTCCTGGTGAAAGGTCAGGGAGGATGAGTGAGGAGGCTTTGGGGGGGGGGGGGTTGTGGTCTATTAAGTTTTACCTACCTTCAATGTTGGAGGCTGGGGGGCGGATCCTGCAGGGGTATGCTGTGGGTGTACGTAAGGAGCGCTGGGAGCGGGTGAAGCTCCAGATGGAGCAGTGCTTTAAAATATCTCCAGATGTGCACCAGTCGAAGCACGCTGGCAGGACATGCTTGCGCAGGAGGCCACCCTGCTTGATTACACCAGCGTGATGACAGCCCTACATGGTTGTAAGTACAAAACTCATTATTTTACTTCAATGAACAAATGTTATGTAAGTGAGTTACGTGTGTGACATCTGTGTATGACATCTACATGCAGACTCATTATTGTGATACTGTGACAAAGTGTTGCTGGCAATGTCATTAGCCTATCTGATTTGCACATGATTCACATCACTTAAGATTCATAAGAACTCCCACTTCCAGACACATTTTTGCAGATTTACAAGCCCCTTGGGCTTCTTTAGCGGCGCAGTTGCATAACTTATGTGACACAGTGGCAGCGCAAATGATGCGCCATGGTGCGGGGTATGAACAATCTCACACTTCTGGGAGATGCGTCACATTGTAACCTTAAGGAGGCATTCCGGTGCAGGGGAGGGCATTCCTGCACAGGAACACCTCCTAAAAGTGGCAGAGTGAAATCTATCAAGTTTTCACTCATGCACTTTCAGGCCAATGCTGCGTCTTAACTCTGCGCCTGCTTGAAGCAGGCGTAAGGCTTGACGCAGCATTGACAAGAAAGGGCCAACCAGAGCATTGCTAGAGCTGCACCGCACATGCAACACAACTCCAGCAATGCACCGCCTTTACAGCACAGATGCCTGACGCATCTGAGCCATTTTTGCCCCATGGTGCGCAGCATGGTAAATGCAGCTCATCATGGGAGGCGGGCATGGTGCACATTTACTTTTGCCTCCCTGCTAATTTGCTGGGATGCGCCATTAACTGTGATACGGTCCCTTTGTGTGCTAAAGTAGAGTAGGTGTGTGAGTAGTCAATAGAAATAGTGAAGTGACAGTTGGAGTGAGTAGTCACGTTATCATAGAGGTGTGAACACATAATTGCAGTGTGAAGACCAAATATTGGACTGAGGTCTCCTGTGTGTCACTTGCAGAAACATTACTATGTGATGGTGAATGACCACATGGCAGTAAGGGTGGCAAGGCACAGAGGATGTTAGCATGTATAAGTCCATCACGGATGTAATCAGTCAAAGAGATGTGAGCAGAGACTGTGTGCAGGATGCTGTGTGTGTGTCCAGTATGTGTAACTGTACATATCGGAGCAGAGCCAGTGTGTTTGACCTATGTGCAGGACAGTACACAGTGTGACAGATGCTCAAATCCATGAGCAGCAGGACTGTATCTACACGGCCCCTGTACATGGTTCATGTGTAGAAACAACCTTGCCTGGTGATAATGCAATGCAGGAGTTTTACAGCTCCAGAGTGTTTTACATCCCAAAGGACAGCGTATCAGCCTCTTACTAAATGCATAGTTACCATCATACGCAGTACAACGTCAACATGATTCCTGTGTGGACATGGTGCTTTGAAATTGCATGACACAACTGTTATGTGCATGTATGACTGCAGTAATCTTATGTTTGGCCACCACTGCATTTGCAAGCCCATGTGTGCATGGCAGTCAAAGTGCACAGGGTCATCTATACAATTTGTCAATCCCCTACACAGTGATGTTGTATTTCCTTGACAGAACTGTTGTTCCTCATGTTTATGTAACGTTTCTGGATGCCACATATAATGACACATATTTATCTTGGTTCACTCACAGATGGTCGACACCCCATCACACAGGGTGACGTTGATCGTTTCAGGGACCCAAATGCCACTGGTGAGTATTTGTATTTGAATTTGCCATGTTGTGATGTCATGAATGTCATTAACTCATGCTCCACGTGATTGTTTGGACATACTGGTGTGTTCCGCATGTCACTCTGCCACAATGTGCAGAGGTTATTTATGTAATTATTCAGACAATATGTTTTTGATTGTGGTAAGACGCATATCTATCTCAGTTGTGACTTTGTCCATAAAGGACAATGCAACAGCTGTGATTTCCTGTGCATGACATCCAGCACAGGTTCTAGCTAACTAGTCAATGATCCAGGGGTACTGCAGGCAATACACTTCTTGATTTTCACACTGTGCTACATATTATCATGACCAGGCACAAGATGTATCCACGCTTCATCTGCAGTACACTGCCACTCAAGCAGCGATTAAGGGTTTGCTAATATGCCCTAAGACATTCCCATAGCAGGCCAGGTTAAGGTCATGTCATGTCTAAAGTATGAATAGATTGCATATCATCAACGCAAGGTCTCAAGGACCTTGTCCAGAGAAATTCAGATGAAACAGTGCCAAAGAGGTTCCAGGCAACGGCGAGCATCATATTGGGGACAGGCAAGTTTACCAACTTTAATGGAGGAGTTTGTGTTGAGAGATGGCTAATAGGTGAGGGGGCAGTTCATTACACAGCCAAGGGGCAAGATAAGTAAAAGAGCGTGGCCATTTCGACAGGGACGAACACAAGGCTGGATCAGGAATGGTTTTTAGCTGGATCTTAGTGATCTATTTTGGCCATACCAGTTCTTCTCCTTTATGAGGTATTTAGGACCAGAGTTAGACAGGATGTTATGCATGCAACTCTGATTGTTAAACTGGCTTTTCTGGCGGATGATGAGCCAGTGGTGTATTTTCCATGTAGGTGTGGAAGGGCTTCTAGGCGGAAGGTCAGGAGTCAGTGTGACTGCCACATTCTGCAGGGTCTGCTGTTTGAAAAGCTTTTTTTCCATATAGTAATGAAATCGAAGCATTGCCGTAATCGGGCTGGATGATGGGCAAGCCCTGCACCAAAGGCTTCCTTGCTTCAATAGGAAGCCATTTGAAGATATTCCATCGTTTACACATGAACCCGTAGCAAATGTCGATTACCTGGCTGACAAGATTTTTCCAGGACTGGGCATGATCTATTGTTAGTCCTAGGTTGCAGATTGCAGGTTTGCAAGGGGGACAGGGGCACAGTTCCAGCTGCCACCTTTCAAGTGACCAAGAATCCTCAGGCCTGCCAAACAGAATGATGTCCGTTGTACTGCTGTTTAGTTTGAGTTTGGTGCTGCTCTTCCAGTTACTCATGTAAATCATGCTGTTGTAAAACGGAGACGTGTGTCAGAGTAGTCTGGGCCACACGTACTCAGTAACTGGTTATTGTCAGCATACAATACGCTTTATAAGCCGTACAATTTCCTGATGTTGGCCAGCAGGGTCAAGTATAGATTGAACAGCATAGGACTTAGTATAGATCCTTAACCCCAATACCGGGACAGATATGAGAATTCTCAAGTGCATATTGTCAATCCCTTTATTGCGGGTTTTGCTGCAGTTTCCTGCCGATGTAAGCGGCAATATTGTGTAGCACTTTCTTGATATTATAGCCACCAGTTGTTGGTACAGGTGTCCTGGTCTTCTTCCTGTGCATGTAGACTGAGCTTACAATCTGTTTCCGATGAAACATACACACACCCACACTGGCACCCATTTAAAGAGTGCCAGTCTTGTCAGTGACTACATGAACATTTTCAGATAGACACACATGTCTGCACATGTGCATCGTACAGAAGTAGCAGCAGTGTGTCACAGGGTCAGATGAGGGTGGTGCTGACCATGGAGGGGTAATGCTGCACTACTAATTTTAATTGGACTACTTGCACACACTCAGGATGCACAATGGTGACATGTTATCACAGTCTCATTTAGCGTCTAATTTGTCAGTACATCACACCTGCCATGCACTGTCATGTCATTATCCATGGCCTGCATTGCGGAAAAAAAGGCTTGACAATTCTGTGGTCAGGTCCCTGAGAGATGTTACAGGGTGTCACATGTGTGTAGCCCTACATGTGGTATGTGATTTGTGCCAAAAAGTGATGATTGGCAAATGACCCAGTGTCCTTAGTTGTGAATTGACATTACCAATTTTTTTCAGACAACATGACTCCTGAAGAGATCCATTCTTTCCAAGTGGCAAGGGACAGGTGGTTGTATATATACCCAGTGAAGAAGGGTTAGGAAATGGCAAGGAAGTACATGTGTGACAGGAAGGCTGGGAGGTGGCACTCCATGCCAGAGGCTGTTGGTCAAAAGGAAAAACGCACCACTTCCAGGGCCGCTGGCAGGGCTGGCCCACTTACTTTTGCAGAGACACTGGTCTCACCCGTTATTATGCCTGTTGATGTGCAAACCACTCAGGATCCCATTCCAACAACAAGAGGTGCAGCAGCCATTCCTGGTACGAGCATCCAGGGGCCAGCTCAAGCTGCAAGCAGTCAGGTCCCACTGCAAGTTGCACCAAGCCAGGTAACAGGCCAAACACAAACCCGCCAGGATCTCGGCACATCCACCACTCAGCCTCAAATTGGTGATACACTGGTGCAGATTTTGAAGGAACAGCAAAGGAATAACAACTTGCTCCTGGATGTCAAAAACAAATTGGTGACCCTGAACAGACAGATCACTGAGATACGTTTTAAACTGGGTCTTCCCTGAACCTTGACTTGTTCTGCCTCACACCCCTCTTCTGCCTTCCCTCATTGTTAATTTGTATTAGATGTGTAATAGTTGTATTTTTGCAATTAGATGTAGATTCATTTTAGATTAGGTATAGTTAGTTTAGTATAGCAACATATTTATAGGATAGGTTAAGATAGTGTTGGGGCTAAGTTTCTTTTATCTTTGGGTGGGGGTGGATGTCCTTTTTTAGTTTGTGTAGTAGTGTATATTTAGTAGTATATGTGTAGTTATTTTAATATGTGTGTAGGTATTTTAGATAGAGTGTTAGTTGTAGTGATTAGTGTAGTTTTAGATTAGTTTTATTTTATAAAATAAATACAGTTGAATTTATTACTACTTGCAATGGTGTCAGGTAGGATGCAGAGTGTGGGTCTTGACACATTGTATGCTTCTCAGGCCATCAGTGGATTAATCCCTGTATGTGTGACTATGAATGCGACCTGTTACTCGGGTGCATGTATAGTGTTAAGTAAACCTTAGCTGTGGTATCTGTTGACTTGCATAGTTCTGCAAATTTGCACTAAATGGCAAGGAATCCGCAAGTTGGCAAATTTGCCGGTGTACTTGTGAATTTTTTTCCCATTTGCACAAATATGTGACCATGTGTGCCTGTAACTTTGTCAGCGCTCCAAAAGGCGCCGAGGTCCCTTGATTGAACTGGCCATTTTAGTGGGGACGGGCGGGAAGACATTTCATACCGCTGGTGGAGGGGGCCAAACGGGCAGGGCTTCGATGCGAGTCCACATGCATCTTGTTGATACAAGGTCAGAGACCGAGCAGAGCAGCAGATGAGGAGAAAGCAGCCTCCTGGTCACAGGAGCATCACGGAGATGGAGCTAGGGAAACTCATGGATGCAAAAATATGTTTGGCTCAGGACCCCAGAATCCTTCAGATGTCCAAGACGGCTCTCCTGCGCGTGTTGGTACAAAGCCATTCAGATCCTGCTCAGTGTGTTCATGCGCATGCAGCTGCTGGACAATGTCCCATATCATACTAAACTTCCCCGTACAGCAATATGCTGGCGCTGGGCAGTAGGTTGCAGTGGCATGTGGGTGCTGCACGCCTGGTACATGCGCATACCGGTGCCAGGGGGGACACGTGTTTATTGGTGCTCTGTAGGAAGTTATGAATTAACATGTTGACTGCACCAGACGGTGGTACCACCTACACGAATCTGGAGCATCCATGCACCAGACTTCATGGTGCAAGAGCATGATGGTGCTGTGCTGTATTGGTATACATGTACTGGGGGCAGGGGGGGCACTTAGCACAATGTGAGCTCATACTCAGAGGGCTCCCAGGCAATTGAGCACAAATGATTTTCACACTGAGAGGGCTCCGGGGCACTTCAGCAGCACGGGGCTCACAACCACTGGGCCCCGGGGCAGTTCAGTAGCGCAGGGGCTCACAACCCCTGGGCAGCTCAGCAGAGCAGGGGCTCACACCCACAGGGCTCCCAGGCAGTTTAGCAACGCCACCCTCTGGTTCCTCACTGCCACCCTCTGGTTCCTCACTGCCACCCTCTGGTTCACCTCTGCCACCCTCTCGTTCACAACTGCACCTTCTGGTTCATCACTGCCACCCTCTGGCTCATCACTGCCACCCTCTGGTTCACCACTGCCATCCTCTGGTTCATCACTGTCACCCTCTGGTTCCTCACTGCCACCCTCTGGTTCCTCACTGCCACCCTCTAGTTCCTCACTGCCACCCTCTGGTTCCTAACTGCCACCCTCTGGTTCCTCACTGCCACCTTCTGGTTCACCACTGCCACCCTCTGGTTCACAACCGCACCTTCTGGTTCATCACTGTCACCCTCTGGTTCATCACTGTCACCCTCTGGTTCACCACTGCCACCCTCTTGTTCACCACTGCCACCCTCTGGTTCACAACTGCACCTTCTGGTTCATCACTGCAATCCTCTGGTTCATCACTGTCACCCTCTGGTTCCTCACTGCCACCCTCTGGTTCCTCACTGCCACCCTCTTGTTCCTCACTGCCACCTTCTGGTTCACCACTGCCACCCTCTAGTTCACCACTGCCACCCTCTGGTTCACAACTGTACCTTCTGGTTCATTACTGTCACCCTCTGGTTCATCACTGTCACACTCTGATCCACCACCGCCACCCTCTGGTTCACCACTGCCACCCTCTGGTTCACAACTGCACCTTCTGGTTCATCACCGCCACCCTCTGGTTCATCACCGCCACCCTCTGATTCACCACTGTAGATTATGGGGAGAAAGCACACCTGCCCTGCCAGCCTCAACCAAGACAAATTAATGTTGGGCTGGTTAATGTGTTACTGAATTAGAGCTTCAAGTCCGGCACCTGCTTCCTTATCTGTATGTGCTTCCTGTGACAGTTTAATTTTTGTGATAGGAGCCATATTTGTGACTTTTCTCTGACCCTGCTTCGAGAGTCCACTACCATGCCAGCACCCTCCACACACTCAACCCCATATACAACAACACTGCTTACAAACCACCCCATGACAGAATGACGGACCTTTCTCCTGCCACACCTGCAGCTTTCCCTGCAACTGTACCGTCATACCTCAAAAGACTGGACACAACAACCTCCGCTGCATGCTCCTGTAAACCCTCTTCACACACATACACGCTGTAGAGCTCTGGGATATGCTCAACACCTCTGCCCCAGACGTGGCATTTCTGACCAACACCTGGTTGAACATGTCCCCTGCAGCCAACATCAACCTTTCTATCCCGGATGGCTACAAGATCACCCACATGTATCGCAGACCTGGAACCAGAGGAGAATTCGCCATTGTCCACATGTCCACCCTCAAGTTCACCACCCATGCAGACTACATCCTCAACACTGCCAAACCCCTCCACTTCCAGATCCACACCAACCACAACACCACCCTCAGAGGAAACTCATCTACAGCCTCCGCGGACCACAAGCTCAATTCATCAACTCCTTCGCAAACCTCGCCTGCAACCATGCACTCACCTCCACAGACTACATCCTCCTTGTGGAGCTGACATTTCAGTTCAGGAACAAGAACAACACCACTCCACCACCCAGATGGCCAAACTGGCCAACCTCAGCCTCAGCCAACTCATCACCCCTCCCAACCACCCAACCACGCCGCTGGTCACACGCTGGACCCCACCTTCTCCACAGGCACCCACGTTGCTTGAGAACACACCACCTGTTTCCACTGGCCTGTACCCTGCTGCATCCATTTCCCCTTAAATGAACAATCCACACACCACCGCACACAACAGGTACCTCACCACTGCTGGAGGAGAGTCACTGAAGACCAGCTGATCACCACCCTTACCCACAGGCCACACAACAACTCCACCAACTTCAACACTGCAGGCCGCCACCTCAGACAGTGTATGAACGACTGTGGCAACACACTTGCGCCACTCAAAGAACCCTGAAAAACCACACCAGCAAGAGAGCCACCTAGTTCACCAATGTGCTCGAGCCCTCCAGAGTTACATGCCGGAAACTGGAGAAGATATTGCTCACCAAACGCTCTCCGGACAACCACGCAGACCACAAGGACGGCATATACATACATCACCACCTCATCTAATTGGCCGAGGGTACTCCTTCCAAGCCCAGCTGGATGACAACGCACACGGGAGCAAGGAGCTCTTCTGCATCGTAAAGGAACTCTTCAACCCCAGCACCAACAGCAACAACATGACTCCCTCAGAAGAACTGTGCAACTCACTAGCCATCTTCTGCCACCGCAAGATCGCTAATATCCATGACAGCTTCAACACGACACCCACCCAAACTATGCCGGGGCCCACCTCCCCTGTGAACACCAGCAGCGCATACCACCTGACCTCCTGGTCCAATGTCAACAACAACGAGATACACAAGGTCATGTACTCCATCCACTCAGGCTCCCCGTCACGCCCATGCCCACACCACGTATGTAACATAGCAGATGCTGCCATCAGACCCGACTACAGAACAGCAACATTGCCATGGAGCTTGGAACACGACAAAATCAACGCCCTCCTCAAGTAGCCCAAGGCAGACCACAAGGACCTCAAGTACTTCCTGCACATCTCCCTGCTCCTGTTCCCATGGCGGATCACTTTGAAATTCATCACCATGCAACTGGCCCACCACCTGGTAGACAACAACATGAAGTTGAAGTTAAAACATTTATAAAGCGCTCCTATACCAAGCGGTTTCTTGGCGCTGAGGACGGACAAACCAGACAGGGCAGGGAGAGAGACCGCCCATTGGGAGAAGGCACGTGAGAAAAGCTGGGTCCTGAGAGTCCTGCGAAAGATCGAGTAGGAGGCAGCTGTTCTGATACTCAAGGGAAGAGCATTCCAAAAGACCGGGGCCAGGGTAGAGAACCTCATGCCGCCATGTTTTTTCTTCCTGAATCGGGGGACACATAAAAGGAGCTTGGAAGAAGACCGCAGGTCCCTGCTAGGAATATAGGCTGCGATTTTGGAAGCTAAGAATGCTGGCCGGCTGCCTGCTAAAGCCTGAAAGATCAAACAGCCCATTTTGAAAAGGGACTGTTAAGATAGAGGTAGCCAGTGTAGGGATTTTAGAAGGGGGGTAACGGTGTGGTTTTTTGGGCAGTTTAAAAATTAGGCGAGCAGCTTGATTCTGAATCAGTTGGAGACGTCGCAGCTCATATGCGGGAACCCAAGCATGCAGCGCATTGCCGTAGCTCAGACGTGAAACAATCATGGCAAGTAGAATGATTTTCAAGGCTGCAGGGGAGAAAAAGCGAGAGATCTTGCATATTACGCGAAGCTTGCACCTGCACTTGAAATTGAATTGACCCCACAGCGCCATGAAACCGCTAGATAAATGTGCGCTACACAAATATCTTTAAATTCAAATTCAAATTCAAATTCAACAAGACGATACCACAGCTCTTATATGAGAATGCATAGAGAGATCAGCGCTGACTCTTATCCCAAGAGTTTTAACGGAGATGGAGGGAGAGGGAGAGGGGCCCAAAGAGGGGGGCCAGAATGTAGAGGACCAGGGACTGGAGATGCCGCCCGTAAGTACTAGCTCAGTCTTATCGGGGTTAAATTTAAGATGATTAGAATTCATCCAGTCCCTGATAAAGAGCATTATAGATTGAAAGTTAGAACAGAAGCGGGGTAGGGAGAAAGATTGAAAATGAGTTGGAGGTCATCGGCGTAATTGAACACCGTGACGTCCATCGACTGAAGGGCGGAAATAAGAGAAAAAATGTAAAGATTGAAGAGTAGAGGAGAAAGAGACGATCCCTGGGGGACACCCCAGGAGACTGAGCGGGAGGAAGCAGAGAAACCAGCCAACTGGACCGCCTGGGATGATCCTGTACCCATCACAGGCCAAATTCAAACAAGCCCACAGCACCGTGCCAGACCTCATGTCCGCCACTGACGACATCATGAGCCAACTGTGCAATGCCAAAACTTCTGCTGTCATCATCCTGGTGATGTGTCCCTATGCCAGCATGCACAGGGCTCTCCAGGACTTGTTGTACAGTACATGAGGGTATGCCATATAATGACTTTCATGGTACATGAGTGCCACTGTGCCCATCCACCCACTTCCCCCATCCCTGTATGAGGCTCACCCTGGTGTTGTTGTGTGCCTTCCAAAACAGCAGTATCCTGGCCTGCGACAACTACGACAGTCTCCTCACTGATGACGTGGGACACCTGCTCCTCTAGCTCATCCAGCTCCTCCTGTGGAGCTGGTCCACCGCCTCCCGTCTCCCTTGCTGCCCTTAGGTTGGCTCCCAGTTTCTTTTTGGTCTTGCTCTTGGTATCGTGCCACCACTTCTTGCATTCGTCCACTGTCCTCATTCTCTCCCCCATGGCATTGACCTTTGTCATAATGTCCTGCCATATTTCCCTTTTTTCCTTGCCATGCTGACGGTGGAACTCACAAAGAGTTCCTGCTGGTGTTGCGTCACCTCTTCACAGTAACTGGTTCTCCTCTGGAGTGAACTTTGGGTTCCTCTTCCTCATGGCCTTTCCCTGGGTCTCAGGCTGGCCTTCCTGGGTGTTGTTTCTGCCCTCTGCACTAGTCCCTGGTTGCTCACCATCATTTGCTATGTTCTCCATGTTGTTAGCTCTGGTTTTCGGCTTAGCGGGCGTTTTTTGTGTCGCTGATGCGTTAAATGGTAGCCTGGGGCCTATTGGTTCAGCGATATTAGTCGCTGATAGGCCCAACGTGCTTTTTATCACGCTAACGTGTGAAGAGTTAGCGGCGTCACATTAGATCTATCGCACTGATTTTATCGCATTGTTTGGGAAATTTCGCAGCTTTGCGGTGTATTGGTAATACGTCGCTACAGCAGCGATATTTACAGGCAATGCTTTACGATAAAAAATGTTGCACTAAATATCGTTAGCGATTTTTTTCGCCTAATGTTGGTAATATCCCCCTGTATTTTTTCACGACGATTAGCTGCGAGTAGCTTCTTTTTACTATGTTAGTGCCCTTCCATTTTTTTTTGCTTTACAATCATTTTAAGATCCTAGAGTTTCTCGTTCCTTAAAAGGATTAACAGGCACATGCATCAAAGGTAATTGCTTTCACAAACGGTGCGAATCGCAAAATTCGGCCATTTGCGAATGTAATTTCCATTTTTGTGGTGCATTAACATTTTTTATTTTTCGCAATTGAAGAAATCTCAAAATTGCGATTTCTTAAATTGCGATTGCATTTAAGGAATCGCATTTTGAGAGTCCTTTAATGCAATGCATGAAACTTAAAAAAATAGCGATTTCACAATTAGGGGGAGCAAATTACCATGAGGTTGAACCTCATGGTAATTTGCGAAAACTTTGAAAAATGCACTTTTTTGCATTTTTCAAAGTTTCATGTTGTGCACACACATGCCCTTAGGGAATGTGTGTGCACAACATATGTGCACAGATTGATTTCAGGGGTGCAACAGGGTGTCCTTTGGACACCCCTGCATCCTTGAAATCGAATTCTCAATTTGCGATTCGCTTATTGCTAATCGCAAATTGAGAATGTCTTTCCATTCATTCTTATGGGCCTCTAGGCCCATAGGAATGAATGAGGAGGTATTCCTTAATTGCGACTCGCAATTTGCGACTCGCAATTAAGGAATATTAAGAAATCGAAATTTATTTAGCGATTTCTTGATGCATTGAATTTTGCAATTCCTTAATTGCGATTCCTTATTTTTCGCAATTAAGGAATCGCAAAATGCAATATTGATGCATGTGCCTGATAATTTCTCATATTTAAATGTTTCCCTCATTTTCATTGTTTGTTTTTGTGTGCGAGAAAATGTCACTCATAGTTTTGAAATGTCACTCATAAACACACTTAAATTATGAAAATGTTACACAGGGCAATCTGAAACCTTGGCAGCTATGTATCCGAGTGAAATGACAAGAGCCAAATGCACTTTCTTATGCTCAATTTGAAATGTTGTTGGTTTGGATTACAGGTCCTTAGCTTCCAGGAGCTGTAGCTCTCGTCTCCTCGAGACTTGATTATTGTAATGCACTTTACTCAGGTATTAATAAGAATCTTATTCAGCGCTTACAGATAGTACAAAATGCGCCAGCCAGGATGGTTCTTAATCTTACTAGTCTCTCCTCAGCCTCCTTGGCCAGGAAGAATCTACACTGGCTGCCCATCCAGTCTAGGATCTCGTTTAAGATCCTCTGTCTTGCCCATGGGGCCCTGTATGGCTCAGGCTCAAACGGCATTAGGTCCCTCTTAGATGCTTACTCTCCCTGTAGAACTCTTCGCTCTTCTAGTAAAAATCCTCTGGTAATCCCTCGCTTTCATAAAGTAAGGTGGGGAGGGAGAGCCTTTTCCTCCCTGGCGCCCAGGCTGTGGAACACTCTTCCCCGTGATTTGGCAGGACAACCCTCTATTATGATCTTTCGTAAAGCATTAAAAACTTGGCTCTTTGTAGAGGCCTATCTGTAGTCCTGCACTAGAAGATTTACAAGCTGTACGATCTTTCAGGCGCATTGATGCCCTTGGGCTAAGTTGCGCATTACAAGACTCCATTCATTCATTCATTCATTCATTCATTCATTCATTCATTCATTCATTCATTCATTCGTTCATTCATTCATTCATAGGTACCAGCGGTGTGCTTGGCCTGGTTGGCTATGGCTGATTTTTGACCATAGCAAAGCCTTCAGGCTGCCGGCCCTCCCCCTCGAAACTTACTGCACATATTGAAATAGGCATCAGCCTCCAAATTCAAGTCTAATCTGGGCAGGGATAAGGATTTCGGTAATCGGATTGCTTGCTTGTAGTTCTTAACAATTGGATTGTTCAACAGGCTGTGATATTTTCCTAGCATAATTTCCCAGCCATAGGTTAAAGAGGGGTAAATTGTTACTCTCATGACTGCTACTAATGGAGACGAGCTTGAGCCTAGTTGCTGCTTTGCTAAATTTGAGAGGATTATCTATAGCATCAGGGCTTTTGCTCCGACCTCTTGTGGTTGCATCACAAAGGAGCCTCTGGTATCATTGTGTTCCCCTAGCTATTTGTAGGACTGTTCATTTGTGATATTTTTACAGCTGTAGGACCATCCTCTACCTTGATGGTTTTTTTGCCAATACGTTACAACCTTGGGGGCATATCAGCAAGGGCCGGCGATAATTATCGCTCAGTGCTCTTAGTGCAAGGATAATTATTACCGGCTAATGCTGGATTGTATTGCTGAGATAGCGCGCTATCAGCAACACTTATCTCAAATGCGCTACAATTCCAAGCGCAAGCTGTCAAAAGTGCGATTATCGCTGGAAATCCAGCAACAATCGCACAACGTTTGTCGAAGGATTGATGATAGGGCAGGGCATACTTAGCCATTATATCGACCTTACATTGGAAATAAAGGCTAAGCAAGACTGAAAGCAGGCGTAAGGAAAGTAGCGATACCCGAGGTTAGCGCTACTTTTCTTATCGCTATGCTGTTTAGCTTGCAGCTTGTTAATTGCAGAAATGTTGATTAGTAACATTATTTAGGTGTGGAACGCCCACTTTGCATCTCATTAGAGATGCAAAGAGAGGCGTAGGGAAAAAGGGTGCTAACATGTGAGTATGAATGTTAGCACCCTCTTGTTAATAGGGCGATGGCTTTATCTTCACTTTTATGGCTTTTAAAGCCAAAAAAGCAGAGATAAAATCCTTGTTAATATGCCCCTTAGTTTTGGACAGATTCACCTCCATTTGTATAAATGTACAAATGGTCGATAAGTTGTTAAAGTGTTGTAATTTAACAGCGATTAGATTAAGCATTAGCAGAAGACATCTTAGTTCTGGCCGTTATCTTGATATTTAGCGGACTCCATTTTGTCTTTACGGCAGCCATCTTGTCTGCACATGCTGCCTCGTGCCGACCATGTGATTTGTCCTATCTTCCTGTCCACGGCGCTTGAAATCTGCCCGACAACAAGTTATATTTAGCATCCCTCACTTTTGCGCATGTCAAGTAGGGTCCACATCTGTTAGTGATTAGTTCCAGATAGGAATGTGCTTGTCGACCCCCAAAACTGATAGCTCCTCCCACTGATCGATTGTGCCTCTTGATATTGCCTTATATGTACATTAACTGTGCTCTTGTTTTTGTGCCGCCTTCTTTTTTAGCCTCTCTCGGGGTATAAATAAACCATGCTTTCTTAGCTCATTGTGCTACCTCTTGCAATACCGAAGGGTACTGTTTGAACCGTAGCACCACCTCATGAGGTGTAAGAAATGTTACTTTTTCTATTCCAGGTTCTGTGCCAACTTCTTCCTATTGGTCTGAGGACTTTGTGCAGAGAAGGGCGAACCCCTTGCACTAGCGCAGGTGTCTCCAACCGGTCGATCGCGAGCTACCGGTAGCTCGCCGACCCTCTGGGAGTAGCTCATGATGCTTCCTAATTACAGAGACGTCATTTAAGCTTTTTATTTTGTATCCCTTTGTTGTCTTTGTCCGCTATCAGCCCTTGCCCGCCCTCACGCAAAGCAGCTGTTCTGATTTGCTGAAGCAATCTTAGCTGGGGTGGGTCGAGCTAAAGAACGTGACGTTCTTCCTGAAGTCACGCGCCACCTGCCTTTCCAGGCAGGCACTGTGCTTCATAATTGCCATCGGACCCTCGTGGGAAGCTGCGCAGTACTGGTAAGTGTGCCCCTGGATTAATAGCAGCATAGTTCTTAAAACCGGCTAAGTGTATTGTAACTAAGGCCTTTGATTTTAACATCAGCTGCCACCGCGCTTTACATCGGACTTCAGTAACTAAGCGCAGTGGCAGCCTATATTACAATACAAAATCTTTGCGGGCACTGACCTGCTGCCACGGTCACAGCCGATGCGAAAATCGAAAGTCCGGCCCTGTGTGTTTGCTCTCCCACTGACAGTGCTATGTGGATCCCAGCCTGCAGCATGACCTCCCGTGGAACCCCAAGCAGGTTCCTGCAGAGCGTGCTGCAGAACGGAGTAGGACGGTACATATGCCAGCTCAAGAGGCTCACCCTGGTTTTCAGACGCACAGAATGCAAGGGGTGCCAGAGAGTTTATAGAAGAAAACGTTGTAGATTTTGCCAAACGGATTCCTGGCATTGTGATGTATGTTACTCCCCAGAAATGCGCCATCCTAGGCTCATAGCAGAATATTTGAACGGAGAAGTGAAGGAAGAGCTGGTAACTAGCAAATCTGCTGATGAAATTTTACAACTTGTTCAGAAAATGGCTAATCAGTCTGGACTGGACATTATCCGCATACGCAAAATGTACCACACGGACAGCCCCAGCATCCAGGGGCAGTGGCACCCCTTCATCAACAAGCCAACCCTTCTGAATGTCAAAGCTTTTGACTCGGTTAACCAAACACAAAACGAACTGCCTAAATAAATTTAAGGAAAAGGACTTGATAAAAAAAAAAGAAAATCGAAAGTCCTTGCCTGCACTAAACTGCTTTCACGGATTTCAGCATGCTTTAAATTTGCCTTCGTGTTGAAGTCAGTGAAAGCAGCTCAGTGCATGCAAGGCCCTTTGACTTTAACATCCGCTGCCACTGTGCTGTATTATATATTCTTTCAGTTTTAAAGCGCAGTGGCAGCCGAGGTTGAAATCAAAGCGCTTTACATGTACTGACCCGATCCTCCCAAAACAGGCCCATCACTTTGTGCCAAGGCAGCTCTGCTTGTGTGACATGGAGCGGTGTTTTGCTGCACCACAGCTACGACAAGCAAATTGATTCGTTAAGTACTTTTACTACTATGCGTTTAATAGAGGCAGTTTACAATTTTAGTGGCTGAGATGATGCAATTTCTTTTTGTGTGTGTGTTTTTGTTTAACAAGGCTCATTAGTACTTTCCTGATTTTAGCCATGCACTTTGATCCCATTGATGTTCTGTCTATGTCGTTCTTGAGGTGCTACTTAGAAGAATGTTAAATGAAGGACTCTATCATTACACTGATTCAGATACTCATAACCTATGCAGAAAGGAGGAAAGCAGGCTGGTGAGTGCAGTAGTGATCTGGAGTGTGTGTGTGCATGCACGAGGTGTGATCGGATTTGACATTTTGTTTTTAAGGAACAAATTCATGGTCACTTGTTTGCAGCGTTTTCAGTATTTGATGATATGTAAGAGTTTGAATAAATTCGATCTGTATATTACATTTGTTAATGTATAAGTATGCTTTATTTCTATTATTTCAATAATATGCAAGTTTAAACGAGGGGCCTTCTGCTTCAATAATGATATCTTCAATTAAAGCAAATAGGAGCTATAATGCAGCCCTCTTTATGCATAGTTACAGAAATGTCTGTGAAATATCAGTTTTCCCACGGTCTGGCCTGGAGATGAGAGCCCATTTGAAATACCATGAGAATAAAGCGTTCTACCAGTGTGCTATTTCTTTTTCATAATTATTTTGAAGAAGTTATGTTTTATATAAAAAGAATCAAACTATCTTTTTTTGCATGTTTTTGTATTGTTTGTAGGTGAGTCCTACTCAACAGAAGTGTGATAAGGCCGGACTAGATGGATGTATTGTATTGCTTTTTTAATGGATTACAAAGGGTCGTTCCTGGCTAGTACCTGCTATTGATCTGGCTATGGAGCTTGCTGTTTATTGAGGTATGCTCTGAGGGACATTGCCCTATTTTTCATGCTACTATAATATTATCACTGGAAGTAGAAGAGGACTGTACAGCTAGTGCAAGGCTTAGCAGACAGTCTGTTGCTGAACATTGCAGAACTATGCATTTTCTGAAATTGGACTTTGCAGAGTTAAAGCATGTGTTATAGAAGTGAGTGAAGTGTTTTATAATGAAATTAAGGTTGCCACCTTTCCAAATATCGTCAACTTGTTGTTCCAATAATCTGCAAAGGTTCAGACATGAAAGCAAATCATATGTATTTATTTGTACCATAACCTTTCTCTCTGTGTTTTACATTTTTTGATAATGAAGAAATGGGAGGACTTCTGTTGCAGCATTTTTATAGTGCTTACTAATGTGTGGCACTGAAGCACTTACCTACATGGTTAGCAAGCTATGGCTTGTGTAGGGTGGGTAGTTCGAAGTGTTTGCTTTGGTTTTTGATTCTATGTGGGAAGTGTTTCCTTGTCTTGCCTGATGAACTCCAACGTGCAGTTATCATGGTATGGGACGCAGCACGTAGCAGTGTGGTGAATGAGGTGTGAGGCAGATATACAGTTTATTATATTATGATTTTCAGTCTGCAGACAGCTTTGAACAGCTCTATAGGTCTATCTATGTGTATTTTGTTCAAACCACAGTATGGGCCACAAAGAAATCAGGCTTAGAGAAAATGAAGCAGGGCGTGGGAGGTGTCTCTAAAAAATGCACGAATTGCCTGGCCTTTAGTGGCTCACAACGATTTTCACTGATCAGAAGTAGCTCTCACTACAGAAAAGGTTGGAGACCCCTGCCCTAGAGAAAGTAGCCGAATTCGACTACCTTGGTATCCGGATTACGGATAGGATGACTTGGGCAAACCATATTGATAAAATGGTTCTTAATCATAGGAGAGTAGGAGGAGCTCTCATGAGGGAATACAGGGCCTCAACTAGGAGATCACTTACCCCAGTACTCGACATCTACAAGGCCAAAGTAGCGACATCAGCCTTGTATGGGGCAGAACTGTGGGGCCACTGCCGATTGGATGCCCTAGTGACAGCGGAGAGCAAGCTTTTAAAATCTTTCATCTCTGTTCCACTGAGCACACCATCAGTACCAGTGTGGATGGACACGGGATGTAAAAACATCAAAGACCAGGCTCAGCTTCGCCCGCTCCTGTTGTGGACACGGATTTGGAGGTGCGAAGAATTAAAATCCTATGCTGATGCCCTGGGAGATATAATGAGCCAGGGGGTTGGGCCAAGATAAGATGGTTAAGTGACACCAAAAAGCTTTTGGAGAATATCGGCCTAGGAGACTGCTGGTCATCTCGTTCAGCCCCTCCAAAAGAAGTTGTCAAGGCGCTTTATTGGAAATGGACTGCGGAGCGTCTAATTACAAACTCCAACCATTGCAGGTCTGCTGCCGCCTTTCTACAAATTAAAGACACTGTGGCCTTTGAACCCTACCTGGACTTGATCACTCTCCCCTTTGACCGAGCTCTTTATTTTACATTTAGAGTTGGTTCCCTCCCGCTAGGTGTTCTGGTATCGAAATGGTCACTAGCAGCCCGTACTTCTCCTAACTGTGCATGTTGCCCGAGTAAGGTTGAGTCCATTGTGCATGTCTTATTCGAATGCCCGGATTACGCAAGGCCTAGGAGTCTCTGGCTGAAACATCTCTGCCAAAATATGGGCACACGTAGCCATTTAGTAGCCTTGCGTATCCTAAGCACGGACACTTCCCCCCCTATTGTGTGCGGAACAGCTAAATTTTTAAAGCAGTTTTGGCTTATTCGATGTAAGAGATTGTCAGTAGCTGTTTAATTCTCTTTTAGTTAATTTATCAACGGTCTTTTACGTCCTTTTATCTCTTTTAATATTTTATACTGACTTCTTGTGGCAATGATTTTTTTTTTTGTACATTATATTGATTGTATTATAAAAGTGTTTATAAGATATCTTGCATATCGAATAAAAGCTTATGACTGACTGACTGACATAACGTGACAGGTGAGATCTCACGTAATTTTCCTCCACTGACTCGCATTTGTGACATTGAATGACTGCTGAAGTACATTGAAGGGGAAGGTTTAGCTACTAAGCCATGGAAATAAATTCCAAGTACGACCTGTTGATGCCTGTCTGTGCAAGATAGGACCACACGTTGTCATGTCGAGTCAGCAATGCTGTCAATCTGAGCTGTCGGCTGGCCACTTCGAGTAAAGCACTGTCGGTCCCTCCCGGCCCTACTAAAAACAAGCCCAAACACACTCCAGGAAGTGCAAGTAGAATACAAACATGCCATTCAGTGATCTAAAATAACAGAGAACAAACAGGTATTATTCATTTCGCAAGTGCCATTTATCAGCAGGCACATGTTCCCACTTCTCCTGCCCTGGCTTCATGATTACCAGGACGTTGTCCTTTCCTGTTGCAATAACTTCTGCCTGTTCGGGGGGACTATGTGGATATAACACACACACCTTGGCTCTTGGATTCTTGTCAGTGGAGCTAAACCCTCCTTCCCCTACCATGTGAGATGGGCTTGCCAGTCCCCTTCTTGACTATCCCTCTGTACACTGGCATATTTATTTATTTTATTTATAGAAAGAGTGTTGTATAGCGCAAACGTGACCCCTGGGTATCAGAGCGCTTGACATTACATGAGGTAGTTTAGAGATACATCTTGTATAACAGACATTTCACAATGATATTAGGTAGGATAATATACAGTCATAAATGTTAACCTAACAATATATATAAATAGACATATGAGGTAAGTATTTGGATACATCTTGGAATCAAAGGCGTAATGGGACTTCCAGTACCTAATAGTTCTGGAGAATAATTTCTGCCTGCAATCTCCCTTGGCACTCCTGGCAGGTCTGCTTCCTCCTGATAACTCAATTTTCTGGGCCAGGTATCTCGGTGTATTGTAGTGGAGCGCTTTATGGGTAATGCATGCCATTTTTAGATGAATCCTGGCTTCATACGGTAGCAAGTTTAACGCTTTCAGGTGTGGAGAAATATGGCCGAATTTTCTCGATCCGGAGAAGAGTCTTGAAGCTGCATTGAGGCATGCATTTAGTGGTGGTATGGAAATTTTTGGTAGCCCTGCTAAGGTTGTACATCCATATTCGATCCTCGAGATAACCAAGGATTGGACTGCCATTTTGAGATCCGTCGTAGAAATGAATGGTTTCACTTTTCTAATGTAGTTTAGATGAAAACTGGCATTTTTTGCTCTTTTTTGATGTGGGTTTTCATGTCAAGGCTCTCATCCAGCGTGATTCCTAGTGATTTCACTAAATCCACAAGAGTAGGGGTACAATGTAATGCTGTGATCAGTTTGGTCCATTCCTTCACTTCTGTGTGGTTCTTTGGTGGTGAGATTAATAGGAATTCTGATTTTTGTGCGTTTAACTTCAGATGATTGCTAGTTAACCATTGTAATGACGTTTTTAGTGCATCATTCATTAACTTGATGTCTTCGTGAGATGTGATCTTGATATATATCTGCGTGTCGTCTGTATACATGTGAAAGTAAATCTTCGAGTTTTGGAGAATTTCTGTAAAAAGTTCGACATACAAGTTGAATAGAGATGGAGATAATGTAGGTCCGTTGGGGAACTCAAATTGAGTTAGGGCAAGATGGTGATAGTGTCTGGTTGACCAGGAATCTTTGCGTTCTATTCTTAAGGAAGGATTCAAACCATTTCAGCATATTTCCAGACATTCCTATCCTGTCATGGAGTCTGTTTAGTAGTTTTTCTTGATTTACCGTGTCAAATGCAGAAGACTGGTCAAGAAGGACTAGCAGACATGTTCGATTATTGTCTAGGGCCTGTAGTGCATCATCGACAATATGTAGGATCGCTGTTTCCGTGCTGTGTCCTGTTCTGAATCCCAACTGGCAGTCATCCAGTAGTGTGAAATTGACGATGTGATTGCTTAATTGATTTTGAACGCATTTCACAATTAATTTGCAAGTAATGGAATATTGCTAACTAGGCGAAAGTTATTAGGATCTGCCGGGTCCGCTGTAGGTTTTTTGATGATAGGGACTACTTGCCCTGTTTTCACGCAATCTGGAAGGATCCCTTGGGAAAGAGAGGCATTTATTATTTTTGTCCATGTTGGAATGACAATATGGCTGATCTCTTTAATACGTTTTGAGGGAAGTGGGTCATTAAAATGGTTATTAGGTTTGATGTCCACGAGTGTTTTGGTGATGGTATTTTGGTAATATAGTTTGAAGGTATTCCACTGAGCCTTGTTTTTTGTCCTATTATGGTCGATATTCGAGGTGTTATTGATCAGTGAGATTTGTTGGATAGGGACGTTGTCCGCTGATCTCTTGAGCTCTCTTTCTAGCATGTCGGTGAAGAATGTAGAGAATTCCTCACAACTTAGTCGCGTTTTTGTGGTTTCTTGGGCAGATTTGGCCAATTTATTAGGTTGTTGTTTCAAGATCTCGAATAGTTTCCTTGGTCTATTTTTGGCGTTATCCAGTTCTGATCTGATAAATTCTTTTTTGGAGTTGAGGATCATTTTGTTGTATTCGTTTCTGATTTTTCTGAGGGATCTCAATTTGGGGGATGAAGGGTGTTGTCTTTATTTTCTTTCAGCAAGTCTAAATTTCCGCCTATCTTCATTCAGTGTCTCATTAAACCATGGATTTTTGATCTTCTCTGTGACTCTTTTCAGTTTTAGTTGCATGGTGTTATTGACTATATTCACTACTGATGAGGTGTAGTGGTCCGTTAGATCATTCACATTCTACAGGTTGTTAGATGGATATAAGTTCTTCTCACAGCTTTCTACTAGTCGCTCAATGTTTGAGTCTTTAGTGTCCCTAGTCCATTTTTTAACTTTGATAGGTTGCGTGCTCTTGTTCTTTTTCACGGTGTGTATCAGTAAGGTTATGGAATGGTGATCTGACCAGTCACATGGAACAATTGTGTGGATTGAAGTATCCTTAATTCTTGGTATTATCCAATCCAACGTGGCTCCTTTTGAATGTGTTGGCTGTGTGGAGGCTTGGGTGAGGTTTATTTCTGACAGAAAGTCTTTAAGGGCGTTGATCTGTTTGTCATTATTGTCATCACAGTGTAAATTAAAATCACCTAGGAATATGTTATTGGCGTGAGTGTTAGCGTTAGCTGTTATGATCTTCATTAGTTGGTCTATGAAGGTAGCATTATTTCCTTGTGGGTGGTAGAGAGCATGGAAGTTGCACCTTTGATTGTCTGCTGATCTTATAGTAAGCCCTAGATATTCACAGGATTAGAGTGGGTCAGATTGTATTTGGCTGACCTATATGTCCAATCAGTGGATGCAGGCTATACCAGCTCCTGTCTTTTTTAGTCTATCTAATCTCACAATGTTGTAAAGAGGGGGCACTAGGAGATTCATAAATGGGGATGAGGATTCCGAAAGCCATGTTTCTGTTAGTATTGTCAGGTCAATATCCTTGCTAATAATGAGGGCAGCAATGTCTGAAGCATGCTTTACTGCGGACCAGCAGTTAATCAGTAGGCATTCCAGAGCTTTCCCTGAGCTACTAGTGTTCTGCTTTTGCGAGTCGGTGGTAAGCTGGACCTGATGTAAGTTGTTACAGTTGGGTTTCCTTTAATTATGTCTCGATGCCCTGTTAGTGTTGATTGGTACTTTTCTAATTTCCTCCCCTCTGCTACTGTCCGTAGGCTCATATGTCCGGAGTAAGGCTAGGGTTTCCTCCTCCGACAAGTAATTACGATTTCTGTCTGGTCTCTTATGCATATTGGATAACGGCATGGCCTTCTCATTGCTCTTTCTTTGTGAGTTATGTAGTAGTTCTTTGGTGTGCTCGACTTTGAAGTAAGTGCTTACCTTGTTTTCAAGTATCTTTTTAATCGCCTGTAGTGTGTTTTGTATGTCCTATGACGTCTAGCCTATTTGTGTTTGTAGCTCTCTGATTTCGCTCTGCATCTGGGATGATGTATTAGGAGTGTACATCCACTCCTTTCGTGGTTCACTGTTAGCGCTCCAGTATTTTAGATATGTTTTCCTTTCCACAATCCTTATCTTCTTGTCACTCTTTGGGATGACTGCTCTGCTTCTGTTTGCGATGAAGGCTGCGTTATCTTTGTCTTGTGACCTTAATAACCAGTTTGGGGGCACCATGTTTCTTATAGCTCTAGGTGTCATTTGTGTTGCAGAGGAGGGGGTCTGGAGGGGTGATATCTTCTACCACACATGTTTGCAGGTTCTCATTGAGCAACCTACTCATAGAAGATGACCTCTCATGCGGGATAGGCGTTGATTCTTCCCTTTGAAGTAGCTCGGGTCGGTATTCGCATATCGTGTAGACATTTCTGTTCTCTCTGTGATCTTCCCCTTCACTGTTCCTCCTGTTCCAGTTGTCTCTCCTAGTCGCACTGAATGTTGTGATTCTTGAAAGTCTCTAGTTGGAATGATAACTGTGGAATGATCACTATTTGAGCGATTCTGTCTCCAATTTGTATTATCAAATCAGTGTCTCCACTGCGCAGTAGGATAACCTAGTTTTTTCCTTGATAGTCTGCATCAATGACCCCTTCCAGCACTTGAATGCCTTCGAGAGCCAACCCAGATCATGGGGCAATCAAACAAAAGTGCTCTGCGGTATCTGGAATCCCACTCCTGTCTCAATGAGTGCTATATCTCTTGGTCGGAGTCTGTACGGTTTCAAAGCATGCAAATCAAGACCTGCAGCCTCTGGTGTAGCCCGGTATGGAGCCAAAGCTCCAGGAACTGTCTCCCAGTAGAGAATGGTATTAGTGGCTACATGAGGGTTAATCTTCAAGGCTGGGGTTAACATCTGATTCAGAGGGGTTTCTGTATTTGCTAAGGTTCTATTGTTCAGTATTTGGCCTTCTAAATCACTTTTAAGGGCTTTGTTGCACATTCACCCAGTTGCATGGAGCAAAAGCAATGCAGCCTATTTGTTCCTCTTTCAGCTTTCTGTTATTGAATCCAGAGATATGACACAGCAACTACCACACATCTAATACAAACCAGGGCTATTTGCGTTATCAACGGTTGTTAGCTGTTTAAGATAAATCAGTAATAACAATCATTTTGTTGCAAGTGACATTGAAAAAGTTTCAATTCTGAAATTTAGACTGTGAATTAAACATTACTAAGGCTTTTGGAAGGTGTATGGTCTTAAGAGTGGATAAATCCCTCCTGGTATGTACACTGTAAGTTATATATGTGTGCCCTTTTTCTCGTCACATCTCACCTATCTGCATGTCTTACAGTTTGTTGGGAAGAAATATTTCCCCACACGGTAACGGGCACACAGCCTGTACTGAGTGTCCCAACTGTACTGATGTCTGGATCCGTAACGCAGATTTTTGTTGTAAAAAGCAAACACGAATCATGCATGTGCACCATGACTTATGACTTTCTCATGGATTGCAGGCTTCTTGAGATAGTTCCCTAATAGTGGTGAAAGGCTACTATTTCTACCAAGAGTTAAGCAGCATGAGTGCGTTGGTGGCAGCATACCATGTAGCGATCAGTAGGAGTGCACATGTCATTTTTAGGTCTGGCGTCAGACATGAACTTCAGATTTTGTGAAAATATCTATAATATACTTACATAGAAGGGCTTTCAGCCACATCTCTTCATCCATTGGTCTACTATGGTGTCATTCAAATTTTGAATGGCATGGGGCAGTGGTTCAGCCTTCTTAAACTGCTGGCTAAATTCACTTTGCGTGACTGCATTATGCTCCTTCACATATAGTTCCATTTTTACTTTATTATTACTTTAATGATGCCTTTACGTTTAGAGCCTGATGTGATAGTAGGCCAGAGGAGAGGTGAACACGGGGCAAATTCGATCTTGATCAGATCCCATCTCCTGCCAATGCTGTTGTAATTTCCTTTTGGAGTGTTGTACTTTTCTGACTCCTGCTATTTTACAGATTACCAGTCTGTGTCCGATTGAAATGGCTCTGTATTGAGTTACCCTCTTTTTACTTTTTTGTTCTGTCCTAATTTCCTTTTTCGTTCTTTCTTTCTTTCTTTCTTTCTTTCTTTCTTTCTTTCTTTCTTTCTTTCTTTCTTTCTTTCTTTCTTTCTTTCTTTCTTTCTTTCTTTCTTTTCTTCTCATTTTTATTCCACCCTCTTCAGGCATGCATTAAGGAGCAATGCATCAGCCCACATCAGCTATTGGCTTACTGCACTATGAGTTAGAGCATGCTCCCCTTTCACACCATTAACACACAAAGTAGATGCCTTCAGTGCCAGGGAGAACAATAACAATGTCAGGTTTTTCTAAGACCTAAATATTTTTTTTTGTCTGCAGCAATTTTTTTTTTAAGATTGATGAGGCCCTGGCATGTAATCTAACATTAAAGTTTTGCAAAACCATGACAAAACTAAACAATATTTGCCAGAAGGCTGTCAGACAACTTTAGACTTACATCGGGTTCGTGTGTATGCTTCATAGTGCATGTGGGATGTACATGTGGTGGGTTTATGTGTACCTGTGAAAGGTAAAATACAGAGAAAATGCAATACTGTGCAGTGCATGTATGTCCTGTGTGTATGTGTGCCTGCGAAGGGTACAATACTTGAAGGGTGTAGTGCTGTGCAGTGGGATTATGTTGTTTGCATGTGCTGGATGTATTTGTGACTTGTACAGTCCATGGCAGACTCTTGGTTCCATTTATGGAGACCCAGGGCTTTCTGGAGGCACACAAGGAGGTACAGGAATCCACCCAGATAGATATTTGTATTGTGCATTCCTGTAAGCTGGGCGGGGGGAAACACTGGAGAAGGGAGAGCCAGGATCTCCAGTACACTGCAAAGGGTTCTATTTGATGCAGAAAGAGGTCACAAGGAATGGACACCGTCTGCCACCACACCCTAGTGAAGCGCCTCAGCAACGTCGGAATCCGAGAGAAAGCGCTGGAGTGGATCATCTCGTTCCTCACCAGAAGAACGCAGAGAGTCCGCCTCCCTCCGTTCAGATCAGAGGCCACCGAAGTCATCTGCGGCGTACCACAAGGATCATCACTCAGTCCCACCCTCTTCAATGTCTGCATGAGCCCCCTCGCTGCCATCGCACGCCAGCACAACCTCAACATCATCTCCTACGCCGACGACACCCAACTCATCCTCTCCCTCACCAACGACCCCACCACGACCCCACCACCGCCAGAGCCAACCTACACGAAGGTATGAAAGACGTCGCCGAATGGATGAGAAACAGCCGCCTTAAACTGAACTCAGACAAGACGGAAGTCCTCATCCTGGGATCATCACCCTCCGCCTGGGACGACTCCTGGTGGCCCCCGGCCCTGGGCACCGCTCCCAAACCAACGGACCACGCAAGAAACCTGGGCTTCATCCTGGACTCCTCCCTGTCAATGACCAGACAAGTCAACGCCGTCTCAGCCTCGTGGTTCAACACCCTGCGCATGCTCCGCAAGATCTTCAGATGGATCCCCACGGAAACCAGGAAGACCGTCGCCCAGGCACTCGTCACCAGCCGACTAGACTACGGGAACACCCTCTACTCTGGAACCACTGCCAAACTTTAAAAAAGACTCCAACGCATCCAGAACGCCTCTGCACGACTCATCCTCGACATCCCCTGTCACAGCCACATCACCGGACACCTGAGAGACCTGCACTGGCTCCCCGTCAGCAAAGAGAATCACGTTCAGACTCCTCACCCACGCACACAAGGCTCTCCACATCCTGGGCCCCAAGTACCTCAACGACCGCATGACCTTCTACATGCCCACCCGCCAGCTACGATCGACCAGCCACGCACTCTCCACCGTTCCACGCATCCGCAGAGCCACCGCCGGAGGAAGATCCTTCTCCTACCTGGCAGCCAAGACTTGGAACTCCCTCCCCACCCACCTTCGGCGAACCCAAGACCATCTCTCCTTCAGGAAGCAGCTCAAGACCTGGCTGTTCGAGCAGTAACTTACCCCTCCCCCAGCGCCTTGAGACCCTCCTGGGTGAGTAGAGCGCTTTACAAATGCCGTGATTGATTGATTGGTCCTCAGCACTCCTCAGGAAACCACTTTTCCCACAATGCAGCTGTATAAGAGCTCTCCCCAGCTTCTGCACACCACTGCTTTCACCCTGTTTTTCTGAGTGCATTCTCCTGCTTTTTCCTTATTTTTTACTGCACTCTAATTCCCCCCCCCCCCCGTTTTTCTGAGTGCTTTCTCCTGCTTGTCCTTTGTCATGACTGCTTTCTCCTTCCGTTCCCCATTATCTGGAGTGCTTTTTTCTGCTTTCCTCTTGTTTTCCACTGCTTCTTATTATTGGTTTTCATTTGCCACTCTTTCCTGCTGCCCGTTTTCCCACCTCTTGTCTAGCCCCACCCAAATGTCCCAGTGGTCCTCCCTTCTCCTCCTAGGACCTACTTAATAGAGGCTGCAGCACAACCCTATTTAGGAGGACCAGGGCCTAGCTCTCCCATGCCTCTACACCTCTTTGTTTCCTCCCCATTTTTATGAGTGCATTCCCTGGCTTTTCCCTCATTTTTTAATGCTTTCTTCTCTGTTCCTTCAATTTTTCCAAGGGCTTTCTTTCGCCTGCTTTTCCCTCATTTTTTACTACTTTCTGCTTCCTTTCCCTATGTTTTTATGAGTGCTTTCTCCTGCTTTTCCCTCGTTTTTTACTGTTTCTCCATCCTCTCCCAATTTGCTGGGTTATTTTCTCCTGCTTTTGTCTCGTTTTTCACTGCTTTCTCCTTCCGTTCCCCTAGTCTTTTGAGGGCTTTCTCCATTCCTTTGGTTTTCACTGCTTCTCCTTGTTTTTTTTCCTCATTTACTACACCAACCTGCTCATTTTCCTGACTCCTACCTAGCCCCTCCCAGCACCTCCCAGCACCCTACCCTCACCACAGGACCTTCTTAATGAAGCAGCTAGCAACTCCCATGCCTGGAGAGCCTCATAGTAGATTTGCCATGCTTTATAAATACAGATTGATTCATTGGTTGATTGATTGCTGAGCCCCATAAGATTTCTATTGCTTCCCTATCCAACCAAACAAATGCTCAACTAATGGAATGTGTAGTTTTCAAACCTATGATGCACAAAATCACAGGCTTTGTGACTGCAAAATTCAAAGTCAGAGTGTTGAGAACTGCAGTGATGGTTACATAGGAAAGAAAGCAAGACAGCAGCCAGTACAGTCTTACACACGTCGATTACTGTTTTCAATGTAATGTTTTGTGTTTTTTTTATTTCTCGATTTACAAAAATGTACTCTTTCAATGTTTTCATATAGGTAATTGCAGTTCTCTTTGAGAAACGGTTGATTTGAGTTCTTCAAAAAGTTCTGTTGTTCAGGACAAAAGGCATCAGGTTCACCAACATTGAGACCAGGGACAAAACACCGGTTGTGGGATGGGTGGCCTTTTTCCTGGTAGTCAATGGAAAATACCTGGGGTATGCATGGTGCAGGCTTCATGGATAAGACACTCATGTATTAACTGTGCATAGTGTCAACTGACCTGTGCCACTGGGCACCCATGCTGCCCTTAATTGAATCTAAAATGCAGGATGGCTAACTACAAATGCAACAATGTCAGTTCTGTATCATACTCTCATTCATATGCAGTCATACCTGAGGTGCTACCCTTCCAATTCATAAGATATATATATATATATATATATATATATATATATATATATATATATATATATATATATATATACACACACATATATATACATATATATACATACATATATAGATACATACATATATATATATATATATATATATATATATATATATATATATATATATATATATATATATATATATATATATATATATATATATATTTATATGTATATATATATATATACATACATATAAATATATATATATTCACTGAAAAAAACATAGGTTTCACACCAGTTATAGTTGAGTGATGTCACTGACCATGTCATGAGTGATGTAATATGTGACGTCATCAACAGTGCATTGCACGCGCAAGTTATAGTGAGTCCAACTAACTATAACATGGGAATTTCAATGGTTTTATGCGAGTAAAATTTCCACCTAACTATAACTGGTGTGAAACCTATGGTTTTTTCAGTGAATTTAATAGGTTTTTTAAATGCTAATTCCTAACTATAACTGGTTTGAAACCTATGGCTTTTTCAGTGAATATATATATATATATATATATATATATATATATATATATATATATATATATATATATATATATATAATTATATATATATATAGTTACTGAAAAAACCATAGGCTATAGACCATATATAGTTAGGAATTAGCATTTACAAAACCTTGAAAATTCACTGAAAAAACCATAGGTTAGAGACCATATATAGTTAGCTGGACATTTTATTGATATAAAACCAATGAAATTCCATATATAGTTAGTTGCACTAACTATATATTTCGCGCATCCGCAATCCACTGCTGATGATGTCAGATATTACATCATTCATGACATGGTCAGTGACATCACTGATGACATCACTGATGACAACATCCAGTGACCGTATGTTTCTGTAAAGTTAAAATATGTCTTACATATTGAAGAATGAGTGGATGTATAAGTGTCTGGATGAAGGATTTAGTAGGTGCATGACTGACTGTATGAGTGAGTGATTAAATGTGTCTCACTGAGTGCATGGGTTAATGACTAAACTGTCTTAATTTGTGCATCATTATGTCTGTTGTTCTGTAAACTGCTGCATGTGTTGATCAGTAGCTATATGAAAAACTATATGGGTTATTGATTGGTTGCCAAAGTATTTGTATGGGAGACCGAGTGTGTGTGTGGGTGGCTGGGAGGTGTATGACTCTGTGCATAGATGTGTAAGCAGTTGATTCACTAGATGTATGGGTTCAAAAGTGCATGTGGAAACAGCTGTATGGGCAATTGACTGTGTGCATGAGTGTATTGGTGAGTGAATGGATATCTCAGTGCTACATGTCAAAGTAAGTACATATGTAAAACACAGTACATGTGAGAGTTGACATATATAAATAACTGTGCATAAGAGCCAGTGAATGTGTGAGTGGCTGTATGGATCATTGTGAACTTGTATCAGGGATTGTATAAGAGAGTAAATATGTGTTAGTATATGTTTGAATAAGTAAGGTGTGTATAACTGTATAGTTGAGGAAATGGAGGTGTGATTGATTCTTTGCATGACTGACTAGGTGTGTGAGTAACTCCATGGATGAGTGACAGTCTGTGAGTGTCTGCTAACACTGAGTGTATCTAAGGTTATATTAGAGTCTGAAGAGGTTCATCGTATTATCACATGAATGATGTCATCAGTGATGTGATCAGTAATGTCAAATGAGATGTCATCAGTGATGTCATCAGTGATGTCATTTGAGATGTCATCAGTGATGTCATCAGTGATGTCATTTGAGATGTCATCAGTGATGTCATCAGTGATGTCACTGACCATGTCATGAATGATGTAATATGTGACATCATCAGCAGTGGATTGCAGATGCGCGAAATATATAGTTAGTGCAACTAACTATATATGGAATTTCATTGGTTTTATATCAATAAAATGTCCAGCTAACTATATATGGTCTCTAACCTATGGTTTTTTCAGTGAATTTTCAAGGTTTTGTAAATGCTAATTCCTAACTATATATGGTCTATAACCTATGGTTTTTTCAGCAAATATCAAAAGCAGTAAAATGTATTCTTATTCTAATTCAAAAATATATTTTATATTTTTGTAATATGATTTTTATACTTATTTGTTAGCTCAATATGGTTCCGCGACCCGGTCCGCGAACCGGTAAACGTTCCATTAGCGCAACCACCGCGTTAGAAAACGACATCGTGATGCGTCGCGTAAGCGCGACGTATCGCATTATAACCATTCAAAATACATGTTTCAAAGAACACATCCATGCACCCTAACTTTCTGTTTTCAGCAATGGAAATACACCAATCACTACTAATGAATCATTTGCACTCAAACTCCACAGTTTTTTTTCATTACAAACTTCACTCTTTCAACTGCCATTTCATTCCCACACTTCATCTGACTGCAGCAAAAACTCCTCTAGCCATGTTTTCAGTCTGGATTCTTGGACATAGGTACATCCACTGGGCTCACAGGTATTCTGATAACAGAAATTTACACAACCTCAATTTACAAAATGTGGAAATCAAATGGATTGGTCGAAGAGGATTGAAATGTCACCAATTGATACCATTGGTGAAAACCTTTTCGCATTTGCCAAATCCTGACCTCATAATAGTGCACTGTGGAGGAAACGATTTGGGCACTTTGACTGGGGTAGGTCTGGAAATGCTCCTGAAAAGACACCTTTCAGCAATTGATGACACTTTTTCCCCAAACTGCCTTGGTATATTCCAATATATGCCAAAGACAGAAATGGAGGTGGTCCAATCAATTTTGTCCACAAATTGAGAAATCGAGGAAGCATGTAAATAAGTCTGTTTCAGCTTACATGAGAGACCATGGAATGGGCTGCATCTACAACAATAACTTGCGTTACTATATGCAAGATATCTACAGAGGAGATGGCGTGCATTTCTCAGATGAGGGGAACAGAGTTTTGATACTAAATTTAAGAATGTGTATTGGTTCCTACTTATAATTTTCTAGAACTTACACAGAACCCAAAAGCTCTTTTCAGAGCTACCTTAACTTAAATTACTCATTTGAAATTTCGAATGTACCTTTTTTCACTTATTTTCACTTATATTCGCTTCCCGGTTCACTACCCAGTTCGCGTACCGGCAGCTAACCACGCAAAAAATTCAATTTTTTTTCTCGACATATATGAGCCTCCTCAGCCACCCTCAGAAAACTTAGGGGGACAGGATACGTCTAAAGTACCCCAATCTACCCATTCTGAACATTATTTACCCACCATCTTGTATCTCAATTCTACCGAAACACAAAATGGAGGACTCCGGTAACGCTGCAGGTTCGCGTACCGGGACACGCACTGACAAGCACTCGCTCAAAAAAGGTGGGAAAGTAATTTACAGAAAAACCACTGGAGACACTTTCACCAATTAAACATTAGCTCATATTACATACCAATCCCTAACATTTTCACAAATTTCGTTGGAATACCATTTAGCCATTTAGCATGTAGAATTCTCTAAAATCCCTGAGGTAAATTACTTCACAAAACATATCGGAAGTGTTGGAAATGACAACCAATTAAAATATTACTTTGAATTTCTACTATTATATCATGACATTTGATTGGTTATGTACCTGAATATATATAAACAAAGAGAGAGAAACACAGCCATTTTGACTACTACTTCGTGAAGTGCATATCCACTAAAATCAACTGATAACTTCAAGTTATATTTAAAAGGTAAGATATTATTTTTAAAACTGAAGTATGTTCTGTACTGTAAGCTAATTAGAAAAACATTTTCTGACAGTTATATTCTATCACTCTGTAATACTTATAGAATAAAATAGACTCCTCTGTTTTAGTTATGGCAGGGCCGATCCTAGGATTTGCGAGGCCCTGGGCTAAAAGGGAATGTGCGCGAGGCCCCCTCCAATTTACATAAGTGGCCCCTTGCAAGGAGAACATTCCCAGACACTGTGGGGGCCCCATTGTCCAGCATTTTGACGCCCCCACAGTTTGAACTTTTACTCCACACGCATTTCTCACACCTTCATAGATGTGAGAATTGAATGTGGTCTAAAAGTTAAAACTGTGGGTGCGCAAAAATGCTGGACAATGGGCCCCCCACAGTGTCTGTGAATGGTCTCCTTGCAATTGAGGGAGCGTCTCCTTCTCCCTCCCCTATACCTCCTGACACCATCCATGAGAGGCCCAAGGAGGGGGCCCCCTCCAATGGACCTTAATTGCAGGCGACTAGCGCCGGCCCTGAGTTATGGATGAAGTTAGACTTGTCTAGTATAATTCAGAATTGACTAAGAGTTTATTTGATAATTTTCTTCATATTTCTACTTCCAATTTGATACCATACACAGCCCAACGAAAAAATCACTGTTTAAATAACCAAACTGCCTGTCTGTACTGAAACCCAACAGTGCCCTATCTGTACTGATATATTTTTTAAAAATTCATTTTTCAGAATACAAAATGGAAGGACAACAAGAAAATAACTTGCAAATTGAAGCAGGAACACAAAACGAGACGGAAATTGATCATGATTTCTATGACGATTCAATAAACACTGAACTTCTGCAATGTGTGGATGCAGTAGATTTTCTACTGAAAAATGAAGAAAAAAATGATCATGATTTTTTAGAAATTCTTTTAAATTTTGAGAAACAATCAGAATAATAAATTATTATTTCTTAATTCAAAATTTTTTGACACATTATTCATTTTTATATGTATATTGTAAACTAGTAGCAAATTGATTATAACGTGAAGTCAGACTTTAAATATACTGTGCAACTTTTTTGTGTTACATACTAACTTTGCTCATAGTTACTTCCTTTCTTCAACTATATAATCTCCAATGTGTATTTAACATCTCTTCATCATCTCCTGCCTCCATGTTGTTTCGGCTTTCCTGACAGACTATGGTATGAATTCCATATACCACAATAACTTCTATAACAACAGGCAAGATATTTACAAAGGAGACGGCGTTTATTGATTTGTAGACTCTGCATTGGTACCTACATGTTGCTACCTAAATAAAAAAAAACAAAAAAAAAACAACAAAACGAACAATCAATAAACATACAATAAGTTAAAAGTCAATCATTCTTGTTTCCTTATAGTACGCTCCCCAGACCGCTTTCCGGTACGCGTACCGGGCGCACCCCACGAAAAAAAAACGATTTCTTTTTTTTTTTTTTTTGCCCCGCGGGGCAATTTTAAAGCCTCCACATCAAACCTAGAGGGTCAGGAAGGATCTACTATGCCCCCTTATGGTCATTTGCCCCTTCGCTTTGCCCTCCTCTTGTCTCTCGATCCTACCGAGAGACAAGATGGCGGCCGCTACGGACTGTTTAGAATGTTTACAGACACCCGAGATCCAATCAGCTTCGCTTCGCAAAGCTCCGTTACGCGAAAAGTACGCGAATGGGAGCGCTACCCGGGACGCTGTCACAGATATATACATTTTTTAAAACGTTCATTTCTCAAAATCCACTGGAGCACATATATTGAGACCCAGCAAAGGCACATCGGGCTACCAGTCCCTACAATTTTGCCAAGTTTCGTGCAAATCCATTCAGCCGTTCGAGCTAAAAGTGAGGCCAAACGCCCTATGGAAAACTCAATGTTAAAAACGCGTTTTGGGACCCCCCTTTTTTCTCGGCCCCCCCTTGACGAAACCCCCCCAAATTTTTTGGGGCTGCTCAGAAACAACATGTGCCATTTTCCTGAAAATTTCAGCCGATTCCGTCCACAAACGCCAAAGTTATTAGACATAGAATTTTCAAAAGTTACATAGAGAAAAAATCCTAACTATATATACCTACTGGCGACCGCCAGTAGGTAATATATATATATATATATATATATATATATATATATATATATATATATATATATAAAATTTCTATGGCAAAATGAAACCCCTCATTTTGTTCCTTTTCAAATTAAATGTATTAAGTGTTACCACTTTATTCCAATCAAGATGACTTCAGGTGTGCCATACTTTTGTCATAAGTAAGACTGTTAGCATTCTAGTTGTTCTTTAGAACACTCTGGGACATTCTGTCATTGGGCTATAGTTGGGCTACATCTGGCTGATATTTGGGCTCTTTTGTCTCTGGTGGCCATCTTGGGAGACTGCATATCAGAATTGTTTTAATGAAATATAAGAGGATTTGGGAAGTCACTCAAAATGTGCCCTACTTTTTCTTTCTTCAGCACTGATCATAATTTCTATGGCAAAATGAACCCCCTCATTTTGTTCCTTTGCAAATTAAATGTTTTAAGTGTTAACACTTTATTCCAATCAAGTCATAAGTAAGACTGTTAGCGCTCTAGTTGTTCTTTAGAACACTCTGGGACATTCTGTCATTGGGCTATAGTTGGGCTACATCTGGCTGATATTTGGGCTACATTTGTTTTTTTTTGTCTCCGGTGGCCATCTTTAGGCTACATTGGGCTACATTGGGCTACATTTGGGCTCTAACATATATATAGCCCAATGTAGCCCAATATATATTTATTCAAAGTAAATTTTTGTAAAAACCACTGGAGCACATATCTTGAGACATAGCAAAGGCACATCGGGCTACCAGTCTCTACAATTTTGCCAAGTTTGGTGCAAATCCATTCAGCCGTTCGGGCTAAAAGTGAGTTTGACCGCCCTATGGAAATTAACATGGGGAAAACACGTTTTGGGACCCCCCTTTTATCTCGGCCCCTGCTTGACGAATCCCCCCCAATCTTTCAGGGAAGGACCGGAGCTCCGCGAGGCAAATTTGAGGAAATTTTGAGGCAGATTCGTCAACTGACGCCAAAGTTATTCACAATAGAATTTTGAGATTTTGCATTGAAAAAAATCCTAACTATAACTACCTACTGGCGACCGCCAGTAGGTAATGTGCATATATGGTATACATAATACAGGTCATATGCAGCAGCATCATACCAAACAATAGGTCATGTAAGTTACATGGATTTACATGTCTTACACATGCATTACAGTTTGGTATTACCCTAGCAAACGTGGTATTTATTATGTGTATTGTATGGTCAGAGTGAGCAAATGAGGTGCATTATATGGTGTGGTTGTGTGACCTCACTGTGTAACACACTTATCAACCCCTTTAGGGCCAGTAGGTTTTGGTGTTTCACCTTTTAGCTTGACCCTGAGTAGCTTCGGCTCTGAGCAGCAAGGCTTACAATCAATCAAATACTCATAAAGCAACTCTTCTCACCCTAGAGGGTATCCAGGCGCGATGCTGCAGAGTCAATTAAAAAGCCAGGGTTTTGAGACCTTCCTGAAGTGGGTCAGTAAGGGTAGAGTGCAGAGGTGGATTGGATGGCAGTTCTAGGTCTTGCCGTTAAGGTGGGAAAAGGAGCATCCTCTTGTGCTGCACCGTCAGATGTGTGGTATATGTGTGAGGGTGAGATTGGCTGATTGGAGATTCTTAGAAGGATGGTAAATGTGAAGGTAAATGTAAATGTGTGTGTCTTGTAAAGCGCACTGCTACCCGGAGGCGTCCTGGCGCTATAGACCGCTGGGGAACCCGTCCTGGCTTTCCCTGTGAGATGTTCCCTCCTGGGTATCTCCAAGGTGAAACCAGGCATCCCCGGCGTTTGTGGGGGGCCGTTGTGGAGAAGAGGCAAGCTAATGCCCAGAGTTGCCGAGTGTGATCCCTGGTTAGAGTAGGCACCGAGGTGAGAATTATCAAGTCCGCTGACGCTGGTTCACAACCCTGCCGCGTCGGGAATTGAACCCTGGTCCCGGGCCGTCCTCTGCTTCCGGGTCTGCCGCCTCTAACCAGTGAGCCACACCACTCCACTCCAGTTCAAACAACCGTTCATGTAGGGCGGGTCCTTGGTCATGGAGAACTTTGTAACATTGAGTCAGGACCTTGAATTGTCCTCTTTTCTGGATGGGGAGCCAGTAGAGGACCTTCAGATGCTGGGTGATGTCGGTCTTCTTTGGCAGGTTGAGGTTGATTCTGTCTGCTGTGTTGTAGATCATCTGGAGTCTCCACGAGATTTTCGTGGTGAGATCTGCATAGAGTGCATTGCCATAGTCCAGTCTGCTGGAGATGACTGCCTGCGTCACCAGTTACATGGTGTTGATGGGGAGCAACTTGATGTCTTTGTGGAGCATGTGCTGAGTGTGGAAGCAGGCTGAAGAGAAAGAGTTTACAGCGTTTCATGGGGAGTTTACTGTTTAGGATAATGCTAAGGTTATAGGCATAGGGGCAGATTTACAAGCCCCATGCACTTCTTTTAAACCGCCGGTGCGTCACTTTTATGATGCAGTGGTGGCGCAAAGCCAGCGCCACACTGTGGGGTATTTACAACATGACGCTTCTGGGAGATGCGTCACATTGTAAAGCTCTGCGCCACATGTAGGCGTTCTGATGCAGGGGGGTGAGTTCCGGTGCCATTGTAGAAGCTACCCGGAGTGATGAGTGCCTGCAATTGGCCGTAAGCGCAGTCCAATCGAATGACTGGTGGCCCATTCAATCCACAATGACCCGAAGGACGCCACAATCAAAGATTGTTCTTAAATCAATTGTGCGAGTCAAAGATGAACTTTCGGTCAAATAGCAGAGGGTGTCTGCTCCGAGGCCCGCGGCTAATAATACCATCAAGTCTGGCTCAACAGGCAGTGGACCTCGCACACAGGTGACACCAAGGCATGGTGAAAACCAAGAGCTGACTGAGAGCCAAGGTGTAGTTCCCAGGAATGGACCTACTGGTTGAACAAACAGTCAGGAATATTTGAAGTGGTGAAGACAGACAGGGACAGGAGTTTGCAGACTATCTTAAAGCCTTTGGGATCCAACACCCGAAAGTGACCCCGCGCTGGCATCCGGCAAATGGGGAAGTAGAGAGATTCATGCGTACTCTCAACAAAGTGATATGCATTGCGCATGCCAATGGATCACCGCTCAAGAAAAGGGCCATATACAGATTCCTGAGGAAATACTGTTTGACGCCCCATCTCACGACTGAGGCAGCTCCGGGACCAGCAAGCATGGGCCGAGTAGTGCAAGACACCATCCCACATCACCCAAGCTGGAACCTGCCCCAGATCGACGTGGAAAATACCCTAGCTAACAGGACCAGCTCCAATGGCCAGGCCAGTGCCAACCGACGGGCCCAGATGTCTGTCATTCAAGTGAGAGACACAGTCTATTTCAAGGACAGGTACCCAGGAAGCAAATTCCGTCTTCCATTCGAACATAGGCCCTGAATAGTTGTCTGCAGGACCGGCACCATGATTACAGCCAGAAGAAGAATGGAGGAGGTCACCCGCAACATCTCGTTCTTCAAGAAAGTGGATGCCGGGACTCCAGACCTGCCAGTATCAGAAAACATGGACACCAGCCATCATCAACCGGCAGAGGAGGAAGTCCCAGACTGTGACTACGAGCCAACCACCACTGGAAACGAGATCCGGTCAGATCAGGGCACACCTTCCCTGCCGGGAGCACCAGTTGCGAGTCCGCTGAGTGTTCCCACAAGATCCCAGGTGAGCCAAGCCTTGCGAGGGGTGGCCCGTCTCTGCCATCATCGCGGGGAAGCACTCCAGGTATGGCCTGCGAAAAAAGCCAGCTCCATCCTCCTGGCTTGCCGACTTCATGGTGTGACGAATTGGGACTGGAATTCTAGTGACTGGTAGTAGATCTACTTGATAATTGTTTGCTATTTATTAAAGGTTAGAAGGAATGTAGTGTCCTCCGATCTCCGACGCGAGATAGCGGTGCAGTCTACCCGCATCGGAGAAGTTACACTGGCGCTGGCACATGTCTTCACGTGCCAGCTATAAATAAAGGGGGTGTCTCCCACGATCAGCAGTGGGGACTATGCAGTAAAAGAGCACGAGTGTCCTGAGTAATTATTGCGGCAGCAGCGCTCACACCATGAGCTTCAGTGGCCCCCTCCCCCATCACACTCATCCCTGACCTAACATTATGAGGTGGTTTCCACCTTAGATAGGAAGCTATCCCACACCTTAAGATCCGTTTCTAAAGCCTTCTTCTATTTCTACATCCCCAACATAATACCACTCTCTTCAACAAAGTAGGTAAGCCATGCTACATTTCTGTGTTTTACTGCTTATGCTCTGTTTATATGAACCTGTTTTGCTGTTGCGGGCGCAGCAATGTTTACTGTGCTCTGCTCATTGATGCGCTCCCTGTCCATGTGCTGGGCTGGGATAGGGGAGTCAGGCCAGTCAGGAGCTGCACAGGGATATCTTGAGCTGTAGGGAGTGTGTGGTAGCACACATGGCTCAATTTCATGGTTGACGGGGACTCTGTGCCAGGTGATTATTTAAACAGGAAGGGCTCTGCTGTAGGACGTCGCCCCCTCATTTAAAATGGAGGGCAGTAAAGCTCAGCAAAAGCAGCATCGTGTGGAGCAGCAACCAGGGAAAGAGAAGGAGGTTTTATAGATCTTCTGATCCGATCTGCAACCCCTGATTGAAGAGGCGGTGGATTCTCCACTGGCTAAATCTAGGGCATGGAAAAAACAATGGTTCTGTCGGGTATGCAAAGCTCATTTCTTGTGCATGTAAATCAATTATCTTATTTCTTATGTTAAATCCTCATATGTTAGATCAAAAACTATTTAATCATAAGGAACACAAGAGAACCCCAGTTTGATGAGTAAACAGTTGTTTTTTATAAATTGCATCATTTGTATCTGTTACCCATACTTAAAGAGCTGCCAACAAGGCTGACGTTTCCAATACTACACACTGGATCATGCAGTCTGATTCAAGAATAAATACTTGCCTCAAGAAAAAATTATGGCAGCGGCAAGTCTGAGAGACAAAGGTGGGTGAAAAGGGTGGGAGAGTGAGGGGAATGAGTTGGGGGGACCAAAAGGTGAGAGTAAAATGGTTGCAGAGGTGTAACGGAGGCACCTACAACAATCACACGGGGAGGGGTCAGGAGGAGGACAATCATCTGTCCCTGAAACAGTTTAGCCTAGGGCCTGATAAATCTCCAAGATTAATGAGTCCTGGGGGCCCTCACTACACTCATCAGGTAACCCATCATTTTGCATGACACCACTGCAGAGGGGTTATGGGAGAGGTGGGTCAGAATGCTGGGAGAGGGATGAGGGAGAAGTTTATAATGGAGAGAGGCAGGTGGGCGAGCTAGAAAAAAAGAGAGAGAGAAAGGAGAAGTGTGGGAGGGAGAAGGGTGGGAGAGCAGAAAAGAGACTCACGAAAGTTAAGGAAGCAAATAGTTAGAAAGAAGGAGAGAGAGAGGGAAGATAAGTCAGAGGGTGCAGTGGGAGCGAGAGAATTAGGGAAGAGGCAACTGGATAGTTACACGGAGAAAACAGCCAACTGAGGAAGAAAGCTTGGAGCGAGGGGAAGAGATGCTTTGGAGCGAGCTGCCCAGGACCAATAAAGGGGCGATAGAGTCAGACAAATGATGGAGAGAAAGCTGTAAGCGAGAATGGAGACAGGTGGTTCGATCATACACATTATAAAGAATGAGAGAGGCAGGTGGACAATGCATTTAAGCCAAGATACGGAGTTTCAGGAATCCTGGGTTTTTCACCAACAGCGCATGCTGGGATTTGCAGGCCACAGTAATAAGTAAAAAAGTCCCAGAAAAAGAGAACAGGTGGCCTGGCCACTCTCATATTGACAGTGGGCATAGTGAAAACGCAAGTGGTCGCAGGGGAAAAAAGTGAGACAGAGACTTGTGGGAGAAAATCCAGTGAGAGAGAAAGAAAGTCAATTAACCGGAAGAAGAATACAGGAAGAGAGAAAGGTAGAAGGAAACAGAAAGGAAGAGAGAAAGTTTGTGGGAGAAGGAAAGTGTCTGGTGGGAGAGATGAGATGAAAAAGTAATGTGACCCATAATATGTGTGACAACACCAACCAGGCCTGACTTTCACCAAATCCGGCTTTTCTGTCTGGGATTTGTAGTCCCAGAATTATACAGGGAGGCGTTCAACTACAAGCCAGTCAATACAAAATGACGGGGAAAATATAAAAAAAAAATATTGGGTCAGGAGTAGCTCATGACATGAAGCCCGTGGCTGCCCTGAAGAAAGGGTTGGCAGGTTGTCTTATTTAAGGGTGCCCTTCTGTATTTTCACTTTGATCTTTGGCTTGGATAAATAGACAGTGACTGCAGCTGCCCTTTGCCTGGACTCTCACGCCAATGCCACCTCAAGCTTCCGCCAGGCAGCCTGTGTATGCCAAGGGGGTACAGTTACGACTGTACCAGGGTCCACTCTCAACGAGCATACTAAATACGACTAAACCTATTTAAAACTTAAGCTCATATAAAGAGCTCTGCTTTCAGAACATTAACCCCTTGAGAGCGCTGCTTTCAGCATATTAACCCCATGCTCTGAAATACTTTACTGGAGGAGGCCCACATGAGTTGCAAGTATCACAAACATTTCTGCTTTGGGCACTTTAACCCTCCTTAGCCACGTCACAGGGAGTGCGACCTCCAACAGGAAACGTACATAAACATACATGCCAGTGTATTACAACACGAAAGTGCTATATTTTGAAAAAACATCAGGGACACCACAAAGCCGTTTTTGCTAATGAAAATCGGGAGTCATCTGCCTAAATCGGTCTAATGACCTAAATACCCAAGGACCAGATGTGCACAGAAACTGTCTGGAGACAATTAGCAGCAAACAAAACAAGCAATGACAAAAGAAGGGGAGCAGTGGTGGACACTGGGAGGAAGGGTGAAGCAGCAGCGAGAGACAGCATAGGTGTGTAAACAGCATCAGGAAAGCGAAACGGGACAGGGCGGCCATTGCAGAACTGGACCGCAATTAAAGTCCCTGAAATGGCTTGGGTGACAAGCAGGCGTGTTGAAGCCCTGAGCCAGCACACTGGCTGTGGGAGGGGGGAAGAGGGGTTTGAAAAAAGCATGAAAGGCAGCTAAGGGTGCTCAGTGGTTCAGGGATGGCGAGGGAGCTGAAGCAAAACAAAAAAGCATTGGTATAGCCAATAGGTCTCACATTTGGGACCTTATAAGCCTTAGAGCCACACAGACGAACGCCACTGAAGGCTTTTCGGGCAGGAGGTGGGAGTGCAGGAATATCACAGGATACCAGTAATGTAGAAATCCCATTCAAGGTGATGGGAGAGGAACTCTATGGAAGGCTGCAGGGCAGGAATACCACAGGAGGGGGCTCAGGCTTAAATATAGCTGGGAGCTGATAGAGCGGGAATACTGTCAGAGATTGCAGGGCTGGGGCAGCAAGGAGTGAACTCTGTGAGAGATTGTGACCATCCTATGGTGGGGCATTCCCATGGCAGGAACGCCCTGGGACAGTGGAAGGACAGAACAACCGTGAAAAGTTGGAATGGCAAGAAGATCTCTGGGGATGCCAGGGGTTGAGTACCACATGAGACTGGAGAGTGTGAAATAAGAGCAGTTACTTTGTGAAAAGTGCCAGAGGGTGGTCTGTGGATAATTTGGGGATTATGATAGAATGGCAGCGCCCCCAGATGGTCTTGTTCTGCTTATAGTAGTGTGGACGCGCAATTATCCGTAAATACGTGAATTGCTCACCGCAGCTGCGGCGGTGTTGTTTTTGGCATGTGCTGAGATGGAGAGACGGAAACATGAGGGCAGAGAGAGCAGCCGTAAGAGCTGGAGCGGCCGGGTGGGGGGAGGAGGTGAAAGTAAGGAGCAGCTGAGAGGAGGAAAAGGAAAGGGACAAAGGAGGCACTGTCACTGAAATCAGGAAAGAAAGCTAGAGAGTGGGAAAACGGAACTGGCACAAAACCTCACCAGAAGGTGTGGAGAAATGAAGAAAGGGAGCGAGCTCTGAAAATTAAAACAAAAAGGAGTAGAGTTGTACCGAGAGTAGAAACAAGGGAAACAGGGGTGAGAAAAGGGTAGGGAGAGGCAGTGAGATAAAAACAAGTGTGGCCGCAAAAGCTAGCTAGATTTTTTACTTAGGAACATAAGCCAAGATCACGATAAGGAAGGCATGAATTTGGCACAATGCACATTGCTGCTCACTCCAAAGCCCCCTAGGCCAGGGGAGTTAACTTTAAAAGAAAAGGCAGGACATGCTGCCGTCTTTGGCCATTTGTGTGCTTTTATTACTGAAAGCCACACGCAAATGCCAATAGAATATGTGGGAGTTAACTAACTCCCACAGAGATGTTTAGGAACAGTGTGTAGTGCTCACAAGAAGCCTACCATAGAGCAGCGCATGCGCGCTGCGCTAGGCTCGACCTAACAAGGAGACTGTCTTAACCCAGCGTGCTGCAGACTTATATCACTGCTTGACTCGCTTGTCAAAGTAGTAGGCCACATCCTCCTAAGGAGGCTCCAGGACTGGGCAGAATCTCAACAATATGATTTTCGCCCAGGGATTGGGAGGATAGAGCAGAGCCTCAATTTTAACATGATAATGAGAAAATATGTTAATAGTAAAAAGGAAAATCTATACTTGGTATTTGTTGATTCGTCTTCGGCTTTTGATTGTGGGATACACTACAATTGCTGGCTAAAAATTAAAGATGTGGGGTGGAAACGCCGATTATTGGTTTACTGAAGGACCTTTACACAGGATCTAAATCTAGGGTTAGATTTGCTAAAAAGGGAGAATGCACTGAAGCCTTCGGTGTGTAGAGAGGGGTAAGACAGTGAAGCGTTATGGCCCCCTTCCTGTTCTCACTATATATAAACAATGTGGGAGAGGCACTAGCTTTATCTACTAGAAATGTAACATAAATAGGGACACCCCCTGTCCCAGCCCACCTCTACGCCGATGACGCTTTCCTCATAATCCGAACACCGCTGGCCCTCCAGTCTTTACTATCAAATTTTTAGATTATATGAAGGAACTTGGCGTTTTAGATAACCAAGGAAAAAACCTTAATTTTGAAATTTTTTGAAATGTGGAAGGACTAGTAGGAAGTGCAGTGACATATAAGTAGATGGCATAACCATTTGTCTTGTGAACAATTTTAGTTACCGGGGGAATTTATTCAATAGAGATGGATCATGGAACAAGGCCATAGCTAATAGGAGGCAACGATTCAGTAAATCTTGTATGGCCCTTAGGAGCTTTGCGAAACGGCTGAGTGCAAATCCCCCTGAGATGAGGAGGAAAATTTATAAATCGAAATGTCTCAGTATAGCCACATATGGGGCAGGTCTGTGGGGGTATAGACATTGAACAGAAATCCAAAGTGTAGAGAATTAATTTTTTAGAGGCTTACTTGTTACACCTATAAGCACATCTGTGTATGTTTGTCATGCAGAACTGGGGGCACAATATATCACAGATTTAATAAAATTGCAACCAATTCTTCTTTGGTATAAGATATGGACCTCGGAGTACACAGTGCTTAACCAAGTAATCACTGAGGATAGTCTTAAATTAAGTTTGCATCTAAGAATATCATATGTTCAATGTTTCTTAAGTGACCTAGGCCATCAAGTACTTTGAAAGACCAATTACATTGAACATTAGTAGAAAGAGTCTGAAAGAGGCAGGGATGATGCATTTGGGGAACCTCTGATCGTTAATCGAAGTCCCCAAACCAAGTGTATTAAAAAAATCAACTGATCCTCACCACTTTTAATATGCAACCCTACCTAAGCAGTACTGAATAGTAGGCATATTTTATAGACTAGTCACTTTTCCAAAAATGAATGTCTGGTCAATAAACCTAATCAATAGCCCCTGTAACAACACAATGTCCCAGAATACAATGCATGTGGTTCTTTTTTGTAAGTACTATAGTTGTTTACGGATTTTACCAATCATCAAACCATATTGTTTTACACAATGTCGGCCGGAATGTTTATATTTGCAATCATTACTTACTCGACAGATTTGCTGCAGACTGTCATAATTTTTATAGGCAGCTAATACCAAGTCTTCGACTAATGAATTATAATGCACTGCATGGATTTGTGTTTATTGTCTCTGGGCTTGTGTAACATCCTCCACACACAGATGTTTAACCACAACTAGTTGAGCATATGAGTAGACTATATTTATGTGTCTTATTGTAATTATTTTTTATTAACCTGGCGTACGTGTGGACGCTACTAGATGGATAAGTGGATTTTATTTTTAGGGTATACGTCATTTCCCGCCATGTATTAGTTTCACCCAAGATAGAATTATGTGAGTATTGAAAGACGAAGATTTGTAAAGAACTGGAAACATGATGAAATGGGTAAAATAATTAACATTACTATGAAGGCATTGTAAGGATTATTCTGGGGCATATCTGATACCAAGGTGTCCCTGTAAAGTGGGCAGTCCATTACATTTCATCAGAATATTATATATGTACAAATACCCGTTGATAATTAACTATTTATTGACATACAAACAATGTTTCTGCTTTTTTATGGTACAATATTGTCTGTTTAAAATGTTGCTTTTTATGATGTTTTTTATACTTCTGAATAAAGTATTACTTACTCACTAACTCACTCAAAAGGCTCTACACTAGACTGGATTATCTCAAAGGAAAATGCTGTCAAGTTAATCTCAGTTGCTGCAAGTGACTGGTCAGACCACCACGTTATTACCTTCCTAATACCAGGTTTAATTAAGAAAAGACTGGCACAATCAGTGAAAACGGAGCTATGGATTAGGGAGACGAAGAGAAACTAGCAGCACGTTGCGAGAAGGATATTCCCTCACCCTCTAAGTTAACATACGCCAGCGAATTTACGAAGCGCTATAACTAAAAAATGTCAGACATAATCAATTCATTAGCTCCGTTAAAATTGAAAAGTATCAAGGATAAAGACAGTGGGCCTGATTAACAAAAGTAATCGGAGACAAAATCCTAATTTTATGACTTTAGGTATTCACAAAAGGCATTTAGGTGTAGTAAAGTGTGGATTACTAACTTTACTATTCCTAAACTGAGACAAAATCCTAACTTTACGACTTTCGGTATTCAAAAAAGGCATTTAGGAGTAGTAAAGTTAGGATTCCTAACGTTACTACTCCTAAATTGAGACTAAATCCTAACTTTATGACTTTCCGTGTTCACAAAATGCATTGGGGAGTAGCAAAGGACTCCTTACTTTACTACTCCTAAATGCCTTTTGTGAATACTGAAAGCCGTAAAGTTAGGGTTTTGTCTCAGTTTAGGAATAGTAAAGTTAGGAATCCTAACTTTACTACTCCTAAATGCCTTTTGTGAATACCGAAAGTCGTAAAGTTAGGATTTTGTCTCAGATTACTTTTGTGAATCGGGCCCAAGAACCTTGGTTCAATTGTTCCCTAAATAAAACAAGGAGAAATCTGAGACTAACTGAACAGTAATGGAGGCAACACCTCTCATCCCCCCAGCTAAAACTACTAAGAAAAACCAAAAAAACATACAGAAAAAGCATTCGCAAATCAAAAAAGGAATTTTATGTATTGGAGCTGGATAACGCTAAAAATACACCTTGTAAGCTCTTTGAAATGGTAAAACAACAATCAAACAAATTGGCCAAATCCTCTAAAGAAGCCACAAAATCACTAATAAACTGTTAAAGAGTTCTCATCTTTCTTTTCAGCCAAAGGCAATTCACTGGGAAATTAGCTGAAAACTGCTGCTAACAACCTGCCTCACCTGACGTCTGCACAAATCGATGAATCAACACACACTTATCAGGCAGTACCAAAAACTGAAGCTCAATGATCAACCTTAATTTTGTCTGATGACAAAAACATCTCCAAAATCCTGTCGTCCAAAAATCCAAATTACCACTTCAATGACCCTCTCCCTTCAAGGTGTATGTCATCAGCCAGCCAATTTATCATACTCATCTGAACCGCGACAATCAAAATATTCTTGGCACAATGTTCCATACCTGACTCTCTCAAGTCATCCCCATCTTTAAAAAAAACAACAATGAACACTTCTGGCCCGGGTAATTTCAGACCAGTATCATATATTCCACTACTAACGAAAGTGCTAGAAAAATATGTGCAACAACAATTTAGCCAACACATTGCTAAATGTAATCTGCTAGACGAATGCCAATAGGGCTTCAGTCCAGATCACAGTACGGAAACTACTATACTTCATGGATGACACCTTACAAGCACTAGAACAAGACAAAACTTGTCTCTAAATTCTTCTGGACCTATCTTTGGTGTTCGACACAATTAACAATGAGAAATTACTATATCGACTCGAAAACAGGATGGGATTAGCGGGAAACGTTTTCTAATGGTTTAAATCTTTCTTGTGGAACCGAACACAAAGATATTTAGTTAATAAAAAAACTATCATCGTCGTCGCCTATTATGATTGGAGTACCGCAAGGCTCAACTCTATTCCCAACTCTATTTAACCTCTAAATGTAACCACTAACTGAAAGACTTCATCTCGCCAACATCTATTTCCATATGTATGCAGATAAACATATATTTACATTAAAAAAAATTGACCACATCTCTCCACACGTGAAGGCTCAGAACTGACAACCTTACTAAGCCAAAATCCAACTCAAACTGGCCTGTATCACACACAGAGCATTACATCCTAAACCACCTTTGTGTTTGCTAAAAAAAAATGGTGCTATCCGGAGGAGGCAGGTACTCCTGAAGTGCTAGGGATATGGTGCTGAAACCACCAATCTTCCTAAAGAAGAAAACTTTCTCAAGTGCCTCTCTTAGAATCTGGAATTCGCTACCGCCAAACATTGGAAGAATCCCGACCATCTCAAGATTCAAGAAGGAAGCTAAGATTTTTATAATGGGCAAATTCCTTTCATGACTCCCTTCGGAGCAAACACGGAACAGTTGCTTAGCGATTATCAACCGCTCCTTTCAGGTACATAACCCACTAGCCCTAACGGACTTCTAAAATTAAGCTCATTGGGAACTGTAAAACCCTCTTTCAGAGAATCTTACAACAGAACTTACTGATGCTGATGCAAAGTTTAACTGTAAATTATTATATCTTTTATGGTGTTTATTCAAATGCAAAAACTGTATTACGATGTAACCCTTCAGGGGCAGAGTTTATTGTATGCCATATGCTCTTTTCCTGCTTTTGAATTTAATGCTTCACTCAAGTGTTTGGTATGATTGCTTGATACTATCTCTACTAAAATCACTATATTTCAATAAAGCGCTCTGATACACTAAAGGGTCACGTTTGCACTCTATAAGACACTAAATAAATAAATAAATGTTGTCCTACATGAATGATAGGCCTCACAGTAGTGAAAACAAATGTAGGAGGTTTTAACTACTAGAATATGTAAAACTTAATAGTACATATCTCATCTTTTGATTGCACAGCACCCTGCCCTATGGGCTACCTAGGGCCCACATTAGGGGTGATTTATTAGTAATAAAAAGAGAATTGAAAACTTGGCAACTGGGTTTAAATAACAAGTCAACATGGCAGATGAAACTGCATTCGGATTGCAATGGCAGGCCTGGAACAAGTTCTAGAGGGCTCCATAGGTGTGTGGCACAATAAGTGCTGCAGGCTCACTGGTAGCATTTAATTTACAGGCCCTAGGTACTGGGTATATGGTATACCACTCTACAAGTGACTTAGGGCCAGATGTACGCCCCACTAATTTGCGACTCACAAATTGCGTTGCATATGTAACACACAATTTGCGACTCGCAAATTGGGATGTATAACAGTGTCTTAGACACTGTTAGCAATTCCTAATGGAGTCGCAAATTGCATGCCTCATGAATATTAATGAGGCTGTCGCAATTTGTGACCCCATTAGGAATGGCTAGCACTCCCAGGGATGGTGGCCTGCTGGGGTCAGCAGACCGCTATGTCTGGGACTGATTTTAAATAAAGCAGTTCCGAAGGATGCGTCCAGGGCGGAGACTTATAGCTATCCGATGCCGGGGAATGAGGGACAAGAAACTGTCACGAGCTTTAGCAGGCGGATTTGGCTGCGCGAACGCGCACGTTCCGTCCTGCGCCGCGCCGTGCACTTCCCTCCCATACTCCCAGAAAGTCAGCCTAACGCGCATGCATGCACACGCATTTACACTTACACGGACACGCAGGCACCCAGACAGGCAACCCCCCCACAGTCACACACACACACACACACACACACACACACCTACACACAGACTCCAAGACACATACACACACACGCACGCTCACACACATACACAGCCCGCCGCCGCACGCGTGCGCGCGCACACACATGCCCCCCCGCCCTCGCAGCCCAGCAACAAGGCGAAGCCCCACTCACCGGCTTCCTCGGCTCTCACCGGCAGCAGGACTCTTCCTTCCTTCTTCGGCACCGGGGCGCAGGGTAGGCTCCTGCCTGCTCCGGTGCTCAAAACAATCGCGGCTCTTCCGTGGGAGGCGGGGTAGGCTCCCGCCCTCCTACTTCCTGTTTCCGGTTGTCCCGCCCGGCCTGCCTGACTTCCTGGTCGCAGGCCGGCGGCGGACTGCAGCACGCGCCATGCTTGTTTCTATCCGGTTTCGGTCATGTAAAACACCAGCATAAATAAAAGCACGGACAGATTTATTAAGTTAATAACGTTGTTCCTGTAACCGACCTGACAATTATTATGTTTTACAGTTAAGTGTGGAGTTTATTCATTCACAAAGATTTATCCTTTCTGCGTGCATAATTCTAAACTCGGGGGCATCGTCATAAATAGAACTGGTGTAATGACAAGCTACTGCGCTAGTAGTTCTTAATCGGTGCCAGCCACATGTCAGGTATTCATTTAATCGTACTTCAGTGCTGCGGATTTGAGGAAGACGTTCTTATGGCGAACATATGGCAGAAAACTTATTTTTTTTTGCTTTCACTCGTGTGGGTTAAACGACCAAACAATTAAATTAAGTTAATCTTGCTATGTCAACACCTATTTTTTTTGGTATGTGTATAGGCAGGCAGGCAAAATTCCTAATGAATATAGCATGAACAGCAGGAAACTACATTGATAACTTAAAGGTTATGTATAATATCCTCTAACTCCTCCACCCCTTGTTCATGCCTTACTCGATACATATTCCCGACCTCATTTCCGATCATTTGCCTCACCTGCCTGCAATCACTGTGGCTTGGTTTGACCATACCGCTATGCCTTATTGAACCGGTGACTCGACTCACCCTCCAACCGCTACATCCCGCAAAAGAATGGGAAGCTTGGTAGAAGGGACGGTGTGGCCTTGATACACCATCATCCATTCTCTGGCCATTGGTCTGATCTATCGAGCACATCAAGCCCCTGTTATTCACGGTGGGCCCTAGTGGACCCGCATCTCCTATGTGTTCGGCGATCACAGTCCCCTTAAAACAGTCTCTCTACTTTTCTTTAGAACGTCGCTGGTGATACCCAACATAAATGTTTCCCTTACATTTAAGCCTGACTCCGAGTTCTCTGAGGAGGCTATTCAATTCAAAGTGAGAAACATATTGGCAGGCGACAACTGTGGCAGGGCACCTTGGCAATACAGAGTGAGCCAGAAGTGTATCTATAGTCGGAGATATTAGGAAACACTGGCGAATGTTTCTTAAAGATGGGAATGATGCTCTCATGCTTGGTATATGGAGGTATTGATTAATCTGGCGATAGGTGGCAGAAGTGAAGAACTCAAGCCAACAACTTTAGCCTTGCAAACATTCCAGGTTGAGCAGCATTTTTGAAGGGGACCATGGTTTTCTTAATGTTACCCCTGCTGCTCGTGTGAAAGCAGGACCATGTTGGATAGGACGGTGCTGGTGGCGTCTTCATGTCCTGGTGCACACACTCCTTCACCCTCACACACCCCCTCACCCTCACACACACACACCCTCACTCACTCTCACCCCCTCTCAACACCTCTCACCCACCCTCACACCCCCTCACCCTCACACCCTCTCACCCTCACACACCCTCTCACCCAAACACATCCTCACCCCGCATCACTCATTCGCCACCACAACATCAATCTGTGCAACCATTCAACAAATAATTCAAATATGTTCTCTCAATGTTTCAAGCTTTATTACAAATGTAACAAAACATGTTAATATTTCACTTCTGTTTTAGGACTTTTGTAACAATAAAACACACAGAACATAATCTTCACAAGTTATTTACAAAAGTTTAAGCTATTGCCATTATAAATTACAATACCTTTTATTTAAGTATTAATTATGTAAAAATAAATGAAAAGCCATTGTTATTTGTAATATCAATACATGTAAGTCATGTAAATACAACACATATTGCATTACAAGTGCTATATGTGTCACATTTGCGAAAATTATAACTATTGGCATTGTAAATGACAAAACTATTAATTTTGCTATTTTCAAAAACAAAACCTAACTAAAAAATGTGTCATTTACAATTCCAATAGCTCAAACTTTCCTAATGCGAGACCTATTGCATTGCAAATGCTTGTTTTCTATGCAGCCCCTTTTCCTTAGAGGAAAATGGGATACATTTAAAAAAGAAAAATTACACTTTTCAGTTTCATTTCCCCAGGACCATTGCCTGTTCTTAAAAATATTTTCTCACCTACTAACAAAGGGGAAGGGGTCTCCTGGGGACCACTTCCCGTTCGCAAGTGGTTTACCACCTACTTGAAGTAGGTGGTAAACTGTGAGTATTTTGCGGCTGCTAATTTGGTCGCAAAACATTTATGCATGGCATGGTGACTCGCTATTAGGAAGGGATGGCCCTTCCTAATAGCGGGAGTTGAAAATGCTATTTTGCGAGTCAGTGACTCGTAAAATAGCATTAGTACATGCAATTACCCTTTTTTGCGGTTGCAAATGGAAGGATTACCTGTTTGCGGCAGCAAAAAATGGTCGTACATCTGGCCCCTTAGAGGTAATATAAATATGCCAATTAGGTATATGGAAATCGAGCCATGTTTAGGGGAGTGAGCACAAGTAGTTTAGTATTGGTTAGAAATTGTGAATTGCAGAGAGTCCTAAGGCCAACAGATGCAAAACTCCAGCACAATTAGAGGCAAACAGGCAAACGTTTTGGAGGAAGATTACCTTAAGGCTCACAGATCTAACATGTATCCCCCCAGCCGAAAGTAGGCAGAGGTACTCAACCACCTGGTAGTTCTCAACCTCTTGGGAGTGCTCATCACTAAGCTGAAAGAACCTGAAGACGCCATCAAAATAAGCGTGGTCTGACCTAGGTTTATGTCCCAGAGTAAAGTCCATTTCCCGTAGGGAGATGGATCACCTCAACAATTTTGGGCTCTCACCCCTCATTTGCATAAGCCACCTGAGGGGCATGTGGTAGGTCTGAACCTTGAAGTGAGGAAGTGAGTCCCCAACCAATATTGGTCAGACCACAGCAAAGGCTTCTCTCTCAATAGCACTCCACCTCCGTTCCCTGGGAAGTAACCTCCTAGAGATGAAAGCTACAGGTTGGTGTAGGCCCTCATTAAGCTGTGAAAAGAATTGTGCCTATTATGTACTCTCAAGCATCTGTTTGTTGTATGAATTGCCTGGTAAAGTCAGGGTCCTTGAACAAAGTGGATGTGCACATGACCTGTTTTAGGGAGTCAAAGGCTTTCTGGCAAGCCTCTGTACAGATCACCTTACTAGGCAGGTTCTTAGAAGTCAGCTCAGTTAAGGGGGCAACAACGAAAAGTCATATCCCTTAACAAACCTTGAAATATTATGTGACACACAGCAAGGCCATAACCTCAGTGAGTTTTTTTGGAGGTTCCCAGCTCAGGAAGGTCTCTATTTTGGTCTGGAGGGGCTGAACCTTACACCTACCTGCAAGGTCCCCCAAGTGCCCCAATCAATCAATCAATCAATCAATCAATCAATCATTTGTAAAGTGCACTACATATCCGCCAGGGTCTCAAGGCACTGGGGGGGGGGGCGCTACTGATCGAACAGCCAAGTCTTGAGTATCCTCCTGAAGGTCAGCAGGTCTTTGGTCTGTCGTAGGCTCAGTGGGAGGGTGTTCCATGTCTTGGCAGCGAGGTGGGAGTAGGATCTCCCACCGGTGGTGGTTCTTCAGATGCGCGGGATGGTGGCGAGTGAGAGGTCGGCGGAGCATAGCTGGCGGTTGGGGATGTAGAAGGAGAGCCGTCTGTTGAGGTAGTCTGGGCCAGTCTTGTGGAGTGCCTTGTGTGCGTGGGTGAGGAGCTTGAAGGATATCCTCTTGTTGACGGGGAGCCAGTGCAGGTTTCTCAGGTGGGGGTTGATGTGGCTGTGGCGTGGTACATCGAGGATCAGTCGTGCTGAGGGGTTTTGGATGCGTTGTAGTCGTTTGATGAGCTTGGTCGGGGCCCCCCGCGTAGAGGGCTTTTCCGTAGTCGAGTCTGATGCTGACGAGGGCATGGGTGACTGTCTTTCTTGTATCTGTAGGGATCCATCTGTAGATCTCGTGGAGCATGTGGAGGGTGTTGAAGCAGGAGGAGGAGATGGCGTTGACTTGCTTGGTCATTGAGAGCATTGAGCTGAGGATGATTCCCAGGTTGCGTGCATGGTCGGTGGGTGTCAGGGCTGCCCCCTGTGCCGTCGGCCACCAGGAGTCGTCCCAGGCTGAAGGGTTGGAGCCGAGGATGAGGACCTCCGTCTTGTCCGAGTTCAGCTTCAGATGGCTGGTCTTCATCCAGTCGGCGACGGCCGTCATTCCTTTGTGGAGGTTCGTATTGGCGGTGATGTGGTCCTTGGTGAGGGAGAAAATCAGCTGAGTGTCGTCGGCGTAGGAGATTATGTTGAGGTCATGCTGTCATGATACGTGTGCGAGCGGGGCCATGTAAATGTTGAACAGCGTCGGGCTGAGGGAGGATCCCTCGGGTTCACAGATCTCTGCCCTATCTGGCACTTACTGGCCTTGATAGTGAGGTCTGTATCAAGGCCATGGGTACACAAATGTGTAAGCCCAGGAGTGTGGGAAAACAGAGAGGTAAATTGCTCTAACAATTGGCGGCAGTCCCCCTGCTGTTCTGGGGTCAGGATAGGGGAGTTGTTGTCACCCTCCACTGACCTTTTTTCTGTTTTGATGATAAGAGGGCGGGAGAGGTACAACATGGTGACATCAGACCTCTCAAAGTACAGCGAGAGACAATTGATATGGAGGCTTTTATGGGGTGTCTGGTGTTCTTGAGGTTCACCTTGTAGGTAGCATCCCCCTTCCTCTCAACTATATCATAAGGGTCCCATCCAAGTCATGGGTGGGGACCCTTATGGTAATCTTTCGAAATTACCCCCACAAGCTGGGAGAAAACCCCAGGGAGTCAGGGAAATTTTGTATGCCAGTTCTAGAAATAGTCCCTCTACTTTGAGGGCTCTATCTACTTGTCCCACGTTTGTGATGGCAGATCTCCAATGCCACTATGGTATTGAAGACCTTCTGTCAAGATGCTTGCCCCTAACCCAGGTCCTGGCATCATCAAAGATTTGGGTATCATTAGAAGTGAACGGGATTGTGGACCATAGGGGTTAATGTTCTGTCTCTCAGTTTGCCTATCTGTATATGTGCTATCTCTATGATTACTGGGGGCAGTTCCTTTCTGGTTGAAGTCTTTGAGGCACTGGCGTTACTGGGTCAGTCAGTCCAATGTCAGCATAAGGCAAATTTGTGGAAATGAGTTCTTCCGCACCTGTGCGGCATTCCTGAAACTGTGGTGTATGGTGAATACAGAAGCAGCAAGGCCATTGAAAAGTGCTAATACTGTGGAGCCCAGGTCCTAAAGGATGGACCCAGACAGTCTGTTCCACATTGCTCAGCGAACTCCAGAGTCCTCTTTAATCATCTCTACTGCTAGTTGATTGACTGATGACCATGATTGGAGGGAAGTGAAAAATCCAGTGGGAGAATGTGTACCAACATAATCAAGATTTGGACGACTAGTACCATAAAAGTAAGGCCAAATGTAGAGAAATAGTCATTGGAAAACAATTATCCAACACAATAGAAGAAAGGTTGGCTTAGTAAACCTATAAGACTAGCTCCTGAATTTGCTTTTAGCCCCTGCCCTTGGAGAGGGTCTGGTGAACAGTTTTGGTCTATCAATGCCAGTTAAGCACGGGCGGATTTATTAAGAATTCACGCAACGCAGTTCAGGAAAGCAAGTTCTTCTGCGACGTTGCATGAATGCGTGAGAGCTGGCGCACTTGAGCTTACCTAGCGCCAACGCAGGCACCCTTGCACCATGGTGGAAGGTTGCCTACATTATGGAAAGGACTGTTTTTGTGCAGGAAAGGACACCTTTCTGAAGAGAAACAATCCTTAGAGACATTCTACCCTTTTTATGTGTGTTGCAGAATGCATCACACATAGAAGAAATAAACATATTTCTGTTCATTACATCTCTCTGTGGAAGGCATAGCATTTGACTCATTGCGAGGTTTACTAGCTTTTGTAACTCCATGAATGTCAAGACCACGCCAAGACAAGCAAAGTGGCTTTGCATGGCTTAATGTATACCGAAAATGATTTTAATTCACAAAAACAATGCAACATTGAAACAAAATCCTAGTAAATCTGCCCCTGGAGTTTCAGAAATACTTGTGGACGTGTTGGAAGCGTATTTATTGACCACCTGGACTTTTTGAACCCCCTCTGTGCCTGCCCAAAAGCAGGTACATAAGCGTTTTTGAAGACGAATCTGGGGAGCTTGTGATACTGGTATGATTTGCACTGTGTGAAGCCCCAACACAGAAGCTGCAAGCCCTCTCTGTACAGGAGTGTCCAGCTCAGTTTGTGCTCACTGAAATAGCAGCTCTTTACCATTTGACGGTGTGAAGATACAGTGTGACACAGGATAGAACCATGTGTCCCGGCAGCGCATACAAAGAGCATTATTTTAATGTTATTTCACTAGAGTGTTCCACCTCACTGGGCAGTAGGGGTGGGGAGAGCGGCAGTTAATGGTGGTAATGCCAGCATGGGCACCGCCATCAGGTTGACACCTATGTGTGCCCCCATGCCAACTGCAAAGTTGCGCGCTCTGTTGCTCCTGCAGACTGCGATAGAGGAAAACCGTGCACCTGACCACCCAGATGGTTTTTAGCATGAGTGAAATTGGCTGCAGCTCTTACCCAGAGCCGCAGCATTCTGCTGCCAAGACTGTGCCCCAGGCAACCCGCCTGCCCCTGGGTGACATAAGGATATGGCAGTCGGGATGCCGCCTGGTTGTCAGCAATTTCCTTAATGCCGAACACCAACAACTAAATCATGCCCTAAGTGCCACTTCTTGTAGCTCCAACTGGTAGTAATGATTTAGAGTACCCACTCTGTTGAAACCTGTATGCGAATGGGTGTCAGTTAGGTGTGAATTTTAAAATTAGAGGTGGTTGTAACTCGTATAATTCTCTGTAGCAAATGTGTAAGATGCACTCCTGTATCCAAAATAGGCCAAAGGGTACATTTTGTACAAACAAAATAGTACTAAATCCTACAGTACACTAACATCAGAAGTCAGCAGCCAGTCCCTCTCAGTTAGTTTATTGGTGCTGTGGTAGAATTTGTGATCCAAATTACTCTCAGTCACTCAAGGTGGCATAATCGATTGATTTTCAGAATTTTCGCCTCACCAGACTAATGCGTAATTACTGAAATTACTATGATTGCTCCTTTGTAAAAGAAATTTTGCCCGGGTCTAGTTAAAATGTACAGTGAGATCAGTGAAAGTAATGCCTGTGTATAAATAATGACATTGTGAACTGTTGTTATTTCAAGTTGTGTAGTACTTCAAGTTCCTCGATGACACAATGGGCATATTTACAAGCCCCTAGCACCACTGGAACAACACTTTTTTTACGCTCTGGTAGTGCTCTTTGCTAGCTCATATTTACAAGGCCTCGTTAAGCCACTGAGCTTGGAGTAACACAGCCTTGTAAATATGGCCCCCTGCAAAGCAGTTTTCTTCAGCAAAGGGACGTGCATAAGTGTTGCTGTGGGTTTTCCCTGTAATCAATCAATCAGTGACACTTATAAAGCGCGCTACATACCCGTAGGGTCTCAAGGCGCTGGGGGGGGGGGGGGTGCCGCTACTGCTCGAACAGCCAGGTCTTCAGCTTCTTCCTGAAGGAGAGGTGGTCTTGGGTCAGGCGCAGGTCGGGAGGGAGGGAGTTCCAGGTCTTGGCGGCCAGGTAGGAGAAGGACCTTCCTCCTGTGGTCGCTCTTCGGATGCGGGGGACGGCGGCGAGGGCGTGGTTGGCTGATCGAAGGTGGCGTTTGGGAGCGTAGAAGTTGACTCGGCTGTTGAGGTAGCTCGGGCCTTGGTCGTGTAGGGCTTTGTGTGCGTGGGTGAGGAGGCGGAAGGTGATTCTTTTGTTGACAGGGAGCCAGTGAAGGTCTCTCAGATGTCCGGAGATATGGCTGGTTCGTGGGATGTCGAGGATGAGTCTGGCTGAGGCATTCTGGATCCGCTGGAGTCTCTTCTGGAGCTTGGCGGTGGTACCGGCGTAGAGGGCGTTGCCGTAGTCCAGTCGGCTGGTGACGAGGGCCTGGGTGACGGTCTTCCTGGTCTCGGTGGGGATCCCTTGTCTCCAACACACTGCTCTAGATTTATAAGGATATGTAAATTTGAGGCAGCGCCAAAGACAAACTCATTTTAGAAGAAGGCATTTGAGTGGCGCAACTAGGAGAAATAATTATTTTGTTCTAGTTGTTTGTTTTTTGTACTTCTGCGGCATTCTGCAACACATATAGAAGGAGGAAAAAGCCAGTAATGATTGTTTTTGTGAAGATAGGTGTCCCTTCCTTCACAAAAACAATCATCCCTGCATTGCAGGCACTCTTTTGTCACGGTGCAAGGGTGCCCGCATTGGTGCTAGGCAGCTTTTTTATTGTTGGCGCAGGGGTAAGCACAGGGATATGCCATATACTAGTTAATACAGCGCATCCCTGTGTTTTGAAAACGACACAGATCAGGGCAGTGAAAGTGCTTGGGGCACCACACTGAGCTATTTTCATGTACATATACCCAATGGGCCTCATTTATGAGGCTATGCGTCACTTTTACGCCGCTGGTGCGTCACTTTTTGTGAGCCACCAGCAGCGTAAAAACTGTGCCTTGTTGCAACATATTTACAAAGTGACGCATCTAGGTAGATGTGTCACTTTGTAAACTCCTGCGCCACATTATACCTGCGCCAGGTATAATGTATGCAAGGGGGCGTTCTGATGCAAGAAAAGGTCATAGAAGTGATGCAGTCAATTTCTTACGCCTGCCTAACAGCAGGTGTAAGACTGACGCAGGCCCTTTCACATGGGGCTTGCCCCATGTGAAAGGACACATTGCTGGAGTTGCGTCACTTTTGTGACACACTCCAGCAATGCGTCACTTTTGCGCCATACAGATACGCCGGAAATACTGACGTATCTGTAACTCCTTGCTCAATAATACGTCATACTGTAAATATGACGCATCATTGGTGTCGCAAGGAGGGCGCAATGAAAAGTGACGCATCGCTGTTTTCACGCAGCGATGCGTCACTTTTCATAAATGAGGCCCAATGTCTTTAGGGCTCGTGTCCCGGGCTCTGTACACCTGCGCTGGATGTGATGAGTCCATCAGGCGAGTGTAGCCTGGAAGTGGTAGAACGTGGGCCTTAGTTCTACTTAAAAAGGGAGAGCTTGGTGTGTGTGTATAAAGATTTCTGTGAGTTGGCTGTGTGCCTTGATCAGGAGCTATGTGCACTGAGTACATTCGATGGCTTTGTCCTTAAGAATTGTGAAGAGCTTGTGTGGGTTTGACAGTCAAGGTAATAAATGTATGCACCTCATATGTACTAGTTCTTTGTGTGTTGATGTTCTGGGGATGTAATGCAACCACATTCAGTGAGCCTGCTGTTGAGATTGGACAAAATATGTAAGGGAAGGAGTAGGAGAGAGGAAAAAGGGGGCAGTGCAGCCATGTCGTCCGCCAGTAAAAAAAAGTGAGTGCATTTGTGTTAGGTTTGGATTGGACGGGTATGTGTGTGTGCGTGTGTGTGTGTGTGTGGTTGTGTGTGCGTCTGCGTGTGTGTCTATTCTACCTCAATCCCTCATTCGCCAACAAACCTCTCTCATACAACACAGAAGGGATTACAACCTACATTGGAGTGGTGGTGGTCATTGTATTTTTTCAGGGAACTCCCTAATGGCCGTGCTAAGAATGCACCTTCCCTTTGAGGACGCAGCTGTAGCTAAGCTTTTATATCCACCTTCCCCATTTCACCCCAGTCAGGTAAGCTGTGGCCCCAGGCGGAGACAGCACAGTTTCAGTGTGCAGCAAAACACACGTCTTTCTGCAGTGGGCAGCAGTTCAGGAGACAGTACAGACCACACAGACACCATCAGAGGTAGATATTTGTGAATGCTGCTTTATTTCATGCAGAGGATTGAAACAGGTGAAGCAGAGGCGTGCACACCTTGTGTACCTGTTCAGGTAAATAGATGAAGAGAGAGTGATTGGGGAAAAAAGCTTTATTAGTGGAATCAGTGGAGAAGATATGCTGATTAATGTCACTCTGTGAACGTGTTAAGTCGAGTGAATGACAGACACATGGAGCCGGCCAATCAGGGCACGCCCTCGAAACTCTTTTCTCAATTACCTTTCATCCCACTTAGTAAGTCTCTGTAAGGCTTCAGGGAGCGGGGTATGTCGTTAAAGCCGATGCTGCCGATGTCGCAATAGTTGGGCTGCTCGTCACCGGCCAGCGCCACGATGCAGGCGCCCTCGTAATCTTCGTTCTCATAAAGACACCAGGCTCCCTTCTTAACTTGGTAAGAAGAGAGCATGTCATTCATTTCAAAAGGCTTCAGGCTTGGGGTCGCCGATGTTAGGGTGACACTTTTGCCCCTATAATTGACGTGCTCGTAGACGGTGATTTCTGGATCTCCCAGCCCCCCCTTCACCACCCGCACTGAGGAGATCTCTTTGGAAAAGTCTCCGAGGGAGTCGTGATCCCCCTCCCGGAAGAGCTCGAAGTTCCCCTGGAAGTCCTTCCCTTTAAAGACGACGCAGGGGTTTCCTTCCACTCTCATTGACTTGACCCGCTTCAGGAATCCAATTGACGACAAATCTGAGAGGTCTTGTGTGACAACCTCAGAAGATGCGCCCTGGCAGCCCTCCTGAGCGAAGAAGTGGATAGAAGTCATGGTGGTCCTTTCTGTAAGCGCTTAACGTCAGCAGACTCTGGTGCTAGGCGCTGTGAGGATCTCTCAGGAGAAGCAGCAGCTGGACTCGCAGGCCGTTCTGTAAAGGTGAAAAAAGTGCATCTGATTAATATGAAATGACAGTCGACGTGTGATTGACACAGGCTTGTTTCCTTAAGAAGGATCATGTTAATCTACACATCGAAATCTGAAGCAGCGGCATTGCTGAAATATTGATGAGGGAAATTGATTTCACAGATTGATTTTAAATCTGCTTTGCTCATTTGCTGGAAAAGGTGCGCGCATTACGAATATCAAGGCAATATTACAACCAAAGCGGGTGGAGGGTTTTTGCCTGGTCAAAGCCCTCCGCAGGTCCTCAAAAACCCTTCACCACAGGCTTGGTAAAACACATTTTTTAATAGGATTTTTTCAGTAAGATATTTTCCTTTTTTTATTATTTTCTGTTTTAGCCCTAAATTTACAACGAGGGCCATAGATTACTTAAAAACCGTCAGACAGGGTATAACAACAATATAGGCCCTTATTACCTGATTGTTGAAATAGGGTGGAGTATTTGCCACAAGTGTTTTTTAATAATTACAGTAATTGACTTTGGGGAATGCAGTTGATAAAAAGGGTCAAAGTATGTGCAAGAAGAGACTGAGGCAGCTACAATCACACTTATCACTGTCATCTAGTGGATTATCCAAGTACAAAGAGAGTGGTGCACGGATCTGGAAGACCAGTCACTTAATCTTCCACACAGGGGCACAACTACTTAGATGAATTGCAAGACAAGAATTCAGCATCCATCAGTCATCATAAGAGATATAAGAACAATTTAAATGACATAGTGTACAGACTCCATCAATGTTTTTTCAAAACAAAAAGTTTTTGTTTTTTTACATTCTTTTTTACAATCTTCTTCTTTGAATCCGGGTTCCTGCCACATTACGTCATATGTGGACTCTGATACAGACAGGCAAACACTGGGTCAAACTTAATACAATGGTGACATTACAATCGATTGCATCTTGGCATTTCACATGCCAAGACGAAGTGCTGCAATTCAGGGCCATCCACATGCACACACAGTTTCACTGTCCCTACCAGCCCCACTTAATTCCTTGTATCCTTTTCTATTAATTTAATCTACCACAAAGAAACTAGAAAGAATGCATTGACTAGTTTGCCTGAGCACCCTAAATCAATCCCAGTAACTAACAATAATCAATGACAATTGATTAACCACTAGCCTTTGGTTCGGGGACAGCATGGTGCTCGGTGTAAAGTGCATCAGCGCCTCATTAGGGGGACTAAGCGCTATATAAATGCGATGATTATATAATACAATACCCTGGCAGTTTTTGCTCACCGTCGGATGAAGCAGCAGCTTGGCTCTCAGGCTGTGTTCCTGGCTGTCTCTGGCACTCTCAGGTGAAGCTGGAGGTGGTCTCTCAGGCTGAGAGCACACTGGCAGTCTTGGTCACTCTGGGAGAACCAGCAGCTGTCTCTCTGTCCACACCTGGGTGCTTTTATACCCTCTCAGCCCCCTCTGAAAGGCAGAGAGTGGGAGGAAGAGGAGTGGCCCCATTCCACCCACAGATCATGTGTCATTCCTGGGAAACTGAGGTATCTTCCTTAGATAAGGATTGCGCGAAGCTTCATTTGAAAGAAATGTTCACAGCAATGGCGTTCTCGTGTACTTTGCAACACGGATAAGTTGATAAAAAGGACTCCTTCTGAAGTGGATAAGAGTTTAAATGTCGGCATTTCCAGGGTGAGTATACCGAGTCGGGAAGGAAAGCTAAGCCTGAACCCTCTGCTCACACTGATTGACATCAGTTTAGGGATTAGATTTGTCAGGTATGCTTCCAAAGAAATCAAATATAAAAGCACAATTGGTTATTGAATTATCCCAAACTCAGCTGAGATTATACTGACTTTTTAAGCTATTCATGAAAGAAAGAGACCGATTCCTCCTGATTTCCGCCCATAAATTGCTTTTAATGGACAATAGTTCCTCCGGAGGGGGGACCTGTAGAGTGAATGGATATTTGGAGGAGTCAGCATCAGTCTGCACCTCGGGATCAAAAAGGCCATATGACGTCATCTTACTGCTCTGGTATCTTCATCATTTTTATTTTTTTTCCGTTTAAAGAATGTATTACACTCCCTTCGATGAAGCTATAACAATAACAGAGAAGAGGGTTCACTTTGACCCTGAAAACGATGACCTTGGGGAGGAAGACACTATTTAATTCCGCTGTCAACATGCATTTTCTATTTGCAAATGTCTTGTAAAAGTCTTACAAATTATCCCACTTTCCTGGGGAGCATGTGCTGACCTTACAGAGGGAGAAATAGTCTTGAAAACATATTAATATTATTGAAGCTTTTATAGCGCAACATCCCCCGACTTGGAGTTTTCCTGTGCATGAAGAAAGTTGGAGTGCAGCCAGAGTGTGCATCTAAAACAACCAGGGGATTTATTTATGGCATTTGCTTCACTTTTGCGCCACCAGTGCGTTACTTTTTGAGACGCACCAGCGACGTAAAAAATGTGCCATGTTGCGCCATATTTACAGAGTGACGCATCTAGGTAGATGTGTCACTTTGTAAACCCCTGCGCCACATTATACCTGCCCCAGGTATAATGTTTGCAGGTGGGCGCTCCAAAGCAGGAAAGGGTCGTAGAAGTAATGAAGTGAAGTCTATAAGATTTCACCGCACCACTTCTAGGACACAAATGCGTAAGTATCTTATGCCTGCCTCATGGCAGGCTTAAGACTGACGCAGGCACATTTAACATTGGATTTGCCCATGTGTAATGAACCATTGCTGGAGTTGCAAGAGTTTTGTGACAATGCGTCATTTTTGCGGCTACAGATACATCAGAAATACTAATGTATCTGTAACTTCTTGCGACATGATGTGTCGTACTGTCAGTATGACGCATCGCTGGTGTCACAAGGAGAGCACAATGAAAAGTGACGCATAGCTGCTTTCTTGCAGCAATGCGTCACTTTTCATAAATGAGGCCCCAGGTCTTCCGCTGTTTCCAAAAAACGGAAAGTAAAGTACCCCTTCTCAAAGCAAGCTGCCATTCATTCCAGAGCTTTGGGCCCAAATAGGCAGAACAATGGCTCCTCATATGGGTCTGTTTCACTTTCAGAACTGTGCACAGTGGAAGATCACTAGATCATTGGGCATGAGCCGGTTGATGGAGTCTCACCAGACTATGACGATATCAAGGGCCCTCTCCTGATCTGGCTCTGTGCACAAAGCACAGAACCTTGAATTGTATCCTCTTCTCGACCAGTGCAGCTCCCTCAACGGAGAGGAGGCTCATTCAGTTTTGGGGAGCATGTAAAGCAGCCCGGCTGCCGAGCTTTGGACCACTTGCATCCTTCTCATAGAAGCTTCGTGAATTCATAAATAAAGGACATTGCAATTATCTAATCTAGACAGGATGAGGGCCTGAACAGTTGTCCTTTGTGCTGGAAATGGATGAAGCCCGGGGATTTTTTTCTGCCATTTCAACACGGCAAAATGTTGCGGCCAATTTCACAACCTGTGACTTCATCAACAATGTGTTGTCCAAACGGAAGCCACGATTCTACAGCTTTTGGGGCGGGAGAGCACACAGGTTTCTAGGTCAATGCTGAGGGCCACATAAGAACTGATTTTTTCCCAACACCAAAACCTCATTTTTTTACCAATACATTTTAATGAGTTGTTTATCCATATGGCTATGTGGTTATGGCAGGAGTTTAGGGCCTTAGAATTCAAATCCTGAGTGAACGTAAAGAAACAATAGTGTGTGAGTCATCCGCATAGGAAAGCAAAGTCAGACCAAAACATTCAACCAAATCCACTAGAGGGTGGACATAGATATTAAATGAAGCTAGGCTTAGGGCTAAGCTATGGGGAACCCCGTAGCTGAGGGCCAAACAGGTTGAGGTGTCATTCACCGAGGAAACCTGGAAGATTCGATCACTCAAAAAAGATACCATCCCTGAGAGGGTGTACCTTGTAAGCCCAGATTGGACTGTCTTTCAGACAGCTTTGCATGTCACACAGTATTGAAAGCAACGCTGAGATCTATGAGAAACATACAATAAAAATGCAAAGAATAGCATGAAATAACATTATGTCATTCAAAATCACCTTGAATAACAAAACATGAACCATAATAACTTAACACTTGTCTGTGTTGATAATTATGGTGATCTATGTGCTTGCATCTGGTTCATGGGCCAGAGAATCTTTTACTGGGCTTCCTGTGCTGATCATGTTGTCTGTCCTCTTTGCTTGGGAGGGTTTTGCTGCTGCTGGAAAGGCTGATCTTCAGCTAGTGCTCTGGGCCACGATGCAGTATTGGCTGCCACCTAACACAAGCTGACACAAAACAACATGTTTTGGCTGTGTTGAACATTTAAAACCTATGGGACATTCAGGATTTGATTTTTGCCTAACATACGTTCAGCTACAAGGTGGCACTGAACTTATATGCCTTAGAGTCAGAATGCTATTTTGCCGAATACATGGAAAATTTTCCGTTTTTGGCTTGTCTTCCATCCTTTTAAGGTTTTTACAAAAAGTGCCATCAGCATTTATTCATGGAATAAAGCAACACATATTTATGTTTGCTGCATGCAAAAAGATGAAAAATGTACATTACCTGCTTTTCTTCCTTGTCTGGTATCTCAGCGGTTGGCAAAAGTGAGAGAGAGGCAGCTGTGATCACATCATAGCCTAGCAAGCCATTGAATGGCAAAACATAACACGCAGTCACCTAACCTAACATATAGTGGCATGAATTACCATATATGTATGTATGTATGTCATATTTGTCCCCGGGAGCTTGTTTCCTTCCCAGTGTAAGAATTGGCTTTTGTAGTTTGGTTTGCCCTGTTCCCATCATGCACTGGGACAGGAACAGACTAATTTGCATACAGCCAGGTTCTGAAACTGGGATGGTGCAGTGAGCTAAAAAACGGTGTTGGATCTAGCCCTGATCTCTTGACTGGGTGAGAGCTTTCTGCTTAATTCAGAGACTCTGTCCCTCACCACCCCTTGTTGTAAATATTTTTGTCCACCCTAAGCGTGGAAGGGTATTCTCAGATGTGAGACCCTTTGTCATTGCACCATCAGGATTCAAGTAAACCGGGCCGAAGACGGCTGTAATGCCAGAAACCGGTCCCCGGGAGCTTGTTTCCTTCCCAGTGTAAGAATTGGCTTTTGTAGTTTGGTTTGCCCTGTTCCCATCATGCACTGGGACAGGAACAGACTAATTTGCATACAGCCAGGTTCTGAAACTGGGATGGTGCAGTGAGCTAAAAAACGGTGTTGGATCTAGCCCTGATCTCTTGACTGGGTGAGAGCTTTCTGCTTAATTCAGAGACTCTGTCCCTCACCACCCCTTGTTGTAAATATTTTTGTCCACCCTAAGCGTGGAAGGGTATTCTCAGATGTGAGACCCTTGCTCATTGCACCATCAGGATTCAAGCAAACCGGGCCGAAGACGGCTGTAATGCCAGAAACCGGTCCCCGGGAGCTTGTTTCCTTCCCAGTGTAAGAATTGGCTTTTGTAGTTTGGTTTGCCCTGTTCCCATCATGCACTGGGACAGGAACAGACTAATTTGCATACAGCCAGGTTCTGAAACTGGGATGGTGCAGTGAGCTAAAAAACGGTGTTGGATCTAGCCCTGATCTCTTGACTGGGTGAGAGCTTTCTGCTTAATTCAGAGACTCTGTCCCTCACCACCCCTTGTTGTAAATATTTTTGTCCACCCTAAGCGTGGAAGGGTATTCTCAGATGTGAGACCCTTGCTCATTGCACCATCAGGATTCAAGCAAACCGGGCCGAAGACGGCTGTAATGCCAGAAACCGGTCCCCGGGAGCTTGTTTCCTTCCCAGTGTAAGAATTGGCTTTTGTAGTTTGGTTTGCCCTGTTCCCATCATGCACTGGGACAGGAACAGACTAATTTGCATACAGCCAGGTTCTGAAACTGGGATGGTGCAGTGAGCTAAAAAACGGTGTTGGATCTAGCCCTGATCTCTTGACTGGGTGAGAGCTTTCTGCTTAATTCAGAGACTCTGTCCCTCACCACCCCTTGTTGTAAATATTTTTGTCCACCCTAAGCGTGGAAGGGTATTCTCAGATGTGAGACCCTTGCTCATTGCACCATCAGGATTCAAGCAAACCGGGCCGAAGACGGCTGTAATGCCAGAAACCGGTCCCCGGGAGCTTGTTTCCTTCCCAGTGTAAGAATTGGCTTTTGTAGTTTGGTTTGCCCTGTTCCCATCATGCACTGGGACAGGAACAGACTAATTTGCATACAGCCAGGTTCTGAAACTGGGATGGTGCAGTGAGCTAAAAAACGGTGTTGGATCTAGCCCTGATCTCTTGACTGGGTGAGAGCTTTCTGCTTAATTCAGAGACTCTGTCCCTCACCACCCCTTGTTGTAAATATTTTTGTCCACCCTAAGCGTGGAAGGGTATTCTCAGATGTGAGACCCTTGCTCATTGCACCATCAGGATTCAAGCAAACCGGGCCGAAGACGGCTGTAATGCCAGAAACCGGTCCCCGGGAGCTTGTTTCCTTCCCAGTGTAAGAATTGGCTTTTGTAGTTTGGTTTGCCCTGTTCCCATCATGCACTGGGACAGGAACAGACTAATTTGCATACAGCCAGGTTCTGAAACTGGGATGGTGCAGTGAGCTAAAAAACGGTGTTGGATCTAGCCCTGATCTCTTGACTGGGTGAGAGCTTTCTGCTTAATTCAGAGACTCTGTCCCTCACCACCCCTTGTTGTAAATATTTTTGTCCACCCTAAGCGTGGAAGGGTATTCTCAGATGTGAGACCCTTGCTCATTGCACCATCAGGATTCAAGCAAACCGGGCCGAAGACGGCTGTAATGCCAGAAACCGGTCCCCGGGAGCTTGTTTCCTTCCCAGTGTAAGAATTGGCTTTTGTAGTAGTTTGGTTTGCCCTGTTCCCATCATGCACTGGGACAGGAACAGACTAATTTGCATACAGCCAGGTTCTGAAACTGGGATGGTGCAGTGAGCTAAAAAACGGTGTTGGATCTAGCCCTGATCTCTTGACTGGGTGAGAGCTTTCTGCTTAATTCAGAGACTCTGTCCCTCACCACCCCTTGTTGTAAATATTTTTGTCCACCCTAAGCGGGGAAGGGTATTCTCAGATGTGAGACCCTTGCTCATTGCACCATCAGGATTCAAGCAAACCGGGCCGAAGACGGCTGTAATGCCAGAAACCGGTCCCCGGGAGCTTGTTTCCTTCCCAGTGTAAGAATTGGCTTTTGTAGTTTGGTTTGCCCTGTTCCCATCATGCACTGGGACAGGAACAGACTAATTTGCATACAGCCAGGTTCTGAAACTGGGATGGTGCAGTGAGCTAAAAAACGGTGTTGGATCTAGCCCTGATCTCTTGACTGGGTGAGAGCTTTCTGCTTAATTCAGAGACTCTGTCCCTCACCACCCCTTGTTGTAAATATTTTTGTCCACCCTAAGCGTGGAAGGGTATTCTCAGATGTGAGACCCTTGCTCATTGCACCATCAGGATTCAAGCAAACCGGGCCGAAGACGGCTGTAATGCCAGAAACCGGTCCCCGGGAGCTTGTTTCCTTCCCAGTGTAAGAATTGGCTTTTGTAGTTTGGTTTGCCCTGTTCCCATCATGCACTGGGACAGGAACAGACTAATTTGCATACAGCCAGGTTCTGAAACTGGGATGGTGCAGTGAGCTAAAAAACGGTGTTGGATCTAGCCCTGATCTCTTGACTGGGTGAGAGCTTTCTGCTTAATTCAGAGACTCTGTCCCTCACCACCCCTTGTTGTAAATATTTTTGTCCACCCTAAGCGTGGAAGGGTATTCTCAGATGTGAGACCCTTGCTCATTGCACCATCAGGATTCAAGCAAACCGGGCCGAAGACGGCTGTAATGCCAGAAACCGGTCCCCGGGAGCTTGTTTCCTTCCCAGTGTAAGAATTGGCTTTTGTAGTTTGGTTTGCCCTGTTCCCATCATGCACTGGGACAGGAACAGACTAATTTGCATACAGCCAGGTTCTGAAACTGGGATGGTGCAGTGAGCTAAAAAACGGTGTTGGATCTAGCCCTGATCTCTTGACTGGGTGAGAGCTTTCTGCTTAATTCAGAGACTCTGTCCCTCACCACCCCTTGTTGTAAATATTTTTGTCCACCCTAAGCGTGGAAGGGTATTCTCAGATGTGAGACCCTTGCTCATTGCACCATCAGGATTCAAGAAAACCGGGCCGAAGACGGCTGTAATGCCAGAAACCGGTCCCCGGGAGCTTGTTTCCTTCCCAGTGTAAGAATTGGCTTTTGTAGTTTGGTTTGCCCTGTTCCCATCATGCACTGGGACAGGAACAGACTAATTTGCATGCAGCCAGGTTCTGAAACTGGGATGGTGCAGTGAGCTAAAAAACGGTGTTGGATCTAGCCCTGATCTCTTGACTGGGTGAGAGCTGTCTGCTTAATTCAGAGACTCTGTCCCTCACCACCCCTTGTTGTAAATATTTTTGTCCACCCTAAGCGTGGAAGGGTATTCTCAGATGTGAGACCCTTGCTCATTGCACCATCAGGATTCAAGCAAACCGGGCCGAAGACGGCTGTAATGCCAGAAACCGGTCACCGGGAGCTTGTTTCCTTCCCAGTGTAAGAATTGGCTTTTGTAGTTTGGTTTGCCCTGTTCCCATCATGCACTGGGACAGGAACAGACTAATTTGCATACAGCCAGGTTCTGAAACTGGGATGGTGCAGTGAGCTAAAAAACGGTGTTGGATCTAGCCCTGATCTCTTGACTGGGTGAGAGCTTTCTGCTTAATTCAGAGACTCTGTCCCTCACCACCCCTTGTTGTAAATATTTTTGTCCACCCTAAGCGTGGAAGGGTATTCTCAGATGTGAGACCCTTGCTCATTGCACCATCAGGATTCAAGCAAACCGGGCCGAAGACGGCTGTAATGCCAGAAACCGGTCCCCGGGAGCTTGTTTCCTTCCCAGTGTAAGAATTGGCTTTTGTAGTTTGGTTTACCCTGTTCCCATCATACACTGGGACAGGAACAGACTAATTTGCATACAGCCAGGTTCTGAAACTGGGATGGTGCAGTGAGCTAAAAAACGGTGTTGGATCTAGCCCTGATCTCTTGACTGGGTGAGAGCTTTCTGCTTAATTCAGAGACTCTGTCCCTCACCACCCCTTGTTGTAAATATTTTTGTCCACCCTAAGCGTGGAAGGGTATTCTCAGATGTGAGACCCTTGCTCATTGCACCATCAGGATTCAAGCAAACCGGGCCGAAGACGGCTGTAATGCCATAAACCGGTCCTCGGGAGCTTGTTTCCTTCCCAGTGTAAGAATTGGCTTTTGTAGTTTGGTTTGCCCTGTTCCCATCATGCACTGGGACAGGAACAGACTAATTTGCATACAGCCAGGTTCTGAAACTGGGATGGTGCAGTGAGCTAAAAAACGGTGTTGGATCTAGCCCCGATCTCTTGACTGGGTGAGAGCTTTCTGCTTAATTCAGAGACTCTGTCCCTCACCACCCCTTATTGTAAATATTTTTGTCCACCCTAAGCGTGGAAGGGTATTCTCAGATGTGACACCCTTGCTCATTGCACCATCAGGATTCAAGCAAACCGGGCCGAAGACGGCTGTAATGCCAGAAACCGGTCCCCGGGAGCTTGTTTCCTTCCCAGTGTAAGAATTGGCTTTTGTAGTTTGGTTTGCCCTGTTCCCATCATGCACTGGGACAGGAACAGACTAATGTGCATACAGCCAGGTTCTGAAACTGGGATGGTGCAGTGAGCTAAAAAACGGTGTTGGATCTAGCCCTGATCTCTTGACTGGGTGAGAGCTTTCTGCTTAATTCAGAGACTCTGTCCCTCACCACCCCTTGTTGTAAATATTTTTGTCCACCCTAAGCGTGGAAGGGTATTCTCAGATGTGAGACCCTTGCTCATTGCACCATCAGGATTCAAGCAAACCGGGCCGAAGACGGCTGTAATGCCAGAAACCGGTCCCCGGGAGCTTGTTTCCTTCCCAGTGTAAGAATTGGCTTTTGTAGTTTGGTTTGCCCTGTTCCCATCATGCACTGGGACAGGAACAGACTAATTTGCATACAGCCAGGTTCTGAAACTGGGATGGTGCAGTGAGCTAAAAAACGGTGTTGGATCTAGCCCTGATCTCTTGACTGGGTGAGAGCTTTCTGCTTAATTCAGAGACTCTGTCCCTCACCACCCCTTGTTGTAAATATTTGTATATAAGGCAGCGGAGCGCTGTGTCACAGACAAAGCCAAAGAAATTGTAAATTTGTAATTTTAGATAAAGCTGGGCTTCATCGTGATATTGTGTGATGTATCAACCTTGTATTTCATGCTCTGTTACCTCTAGGTCTTCTATATATAGCACCTAAAAGCAGTTAGTAAATGTAGCTATGATTTTTCACCCTCCTCCACTATGAGCCCGTTCTCCGCTTCATTAATCTTCCCTATAAAATTTTGATTTCTGTCCAACCTTGCTTTTCCAAGCCAAAAGCTTCCTGCAACATTCTCCTTGTGTAATGTCCCGGGATCTGCTTACCTGCTACTGTTGAATTACTTTCTCCTCCAATTTAGTTCTAAAGATCAAACATAAACCTTTCAGCTTATCTGCCTACTTACTCCTTCCAAGCCTTTGTTATCTTTTAAGAGCTTCTCAATGTTATCTATTTCCTCCTTTATTTCCATTATCAATCTATACACACCAACCTGGGTCAAGATAAAACTCGGCAATGAGGACAGAGCAACATCAAAAATCCCCACTTATTTCGGCCTCAAGCAGGGATGTGTATTGGCCACCACCCTCTTCAATATCTTCACAGCGGAGCTCGAAAAGGGTATCTCAGAGATTCAAAGTGACCCACCAAAACTAGCCCAACACAAAATAAGGAGTATGCAGTATGCTGACGATACAGCCCTTTGCAGCCAGACCCCCCTGGATCTTCAATGTGCCATAACAAGGTTGCACAAATACATCTGTATGCACGGGCTGCAATTCATTTACAAAAAAACGAAAGTGGTATGCTTTGCGTCTCAGCCAGGGCAGCAAACATTCAGATGGTACATTGGGGGAAACGGCATAGAGCAAAGTTCCACAAATAAGTATCTTGGAGTACTGGTTGATTCAAGAAGGTCATTAAGAGAACTCACCCTGTACAGAAAATCCCAGGCAAATAAATTGCGGTTCGCCCTAAACATACTAAAAACAAAATTAAAATGTCCATCCAATGTATATTTGCTGAAAGTGATTGCTGCCAACTTTTTACCCTCACTCACGTACGGCTCCGACCTATATAGAGGCAAAGACGCAAATTTCTTGAACCTCCAACAGTCTGCGCTGTTCAAATACCTTTACCAAATTCCGACGTTTGCATCACAGACGCAGGTACGCCTTGAATTCGGGTTACTAAATCAGCACCAAGCCAGACAAGCCGCCATAATAAAAACGTGGTGGAAACTAAGAGCAGCACAAGAGGACACGCTGATGGGACACTGTTGGTCCGAATCATAATCAAACAAATGGAAAAAAGGCATGGAAAATAACACTGGAAGAAGCATTGAAAAACCTCGATATGCAAGAGATGTGGAACACCAATCATACTTCCGCGGCCTTCAAAAAAGCAGCCAACAGTGCGGCAAGACATAAATCTTGGATTACAGACAAAGCAACATTGGTTAAGAAAAAACACGGCTGGATGGTATTGGCCACGTACGAGAGATGCGTCCCGCAACCGTATTTAGTCAACTATATAACACCATCCACGCAACAAATGCTATTACGTTTATGGCTGGCAACCTATACCTCAAAAGACCAGATCCCGGCATGGCGGCAAACATGGCCAACATCATTGTGCAGACTTTGTGGTCTTTCTGAAGAAACCTTGATTCACCTCTTGTGTACCTGTCCATCTATGAGCAACTTGAGACGGTATTATCTCCTTCAAATATTTCACCGTTTCCAAATCAGAACATGCCGGCCGGCAGTCATGTTAGCACTGAACAGCCAACAACTGCAGATAGCCTGCAGGGCCACCCGATTTTTCCAGAAAGCGGGCCTCCTTTTGTTGAAAAACGAATAAGAGGTGATCAATGGGACAAAACTAAAATAATTAGTGTAACAAAAGACTCAGCAGTTAGACAATGAAAGATAGACTTTCTTACTTTGAAATGGACAGCAGTCTGCAGATTCATTTTTATTCATTTTATAAGTTCTTTTGAAATTTTCTTTTTTTGTAAAGGTTTTAATTAACCATACACAATAAAATGTTACTTACTTACTTACTCCTCCTTTATTTCATTTAGGTATTTTATCTCTTTCCTAGCCCAGTTTACTATTACATTTTTAACAATACTCTTACTCATGCCTTATAGGTACCCCATACTAAGTGCACGTGGGCTGACCCCTGGTTCAAAGAGAAAATATCCTCAGTATTGCAATGCACCTTCTCTATTTTCTCAGGCTGTGACATAATCCTTCTGTTCTTTGTCCACCTACCGATTGTACGTATATCTTTTCTCTCAATTTTTAATAACAATGCTGCATGAGCCGAAAGATGTATAGGCAAATTATCCATCCCGACTACCAACTTCACTTCTTTCTTGTCCATGAACAGGTAGTCCATTCTTGAAAAATGCCTGTTCTTCTTACTATGAATGGAATCACCTCTACGTTTGCCATCCATGCTATGGAAAACGTTGCATACATTAAAGTTCTCCATCATATCCAATATGTATGCCCTCATCTTTGGGGAGGTAATTTAAGTTCTAGTTGACAGCATATCGATATCGTTATTCAATAGGACATGAAAATCTCCACCAAGAAAAATGGGAGATTGAAAATCAACCAAGTTAGAAAAGAGCTTTGTCAGAGGTGTTACATCATCTATATTAGGGCCGCAATAGCTTGCTAATGTATATGTCACAGGGGGTATTTTAATCTCTGCAATTATCCAACGCCCGCCTTCATCTGCTCTGTTCCTAATTAGCTCGATCTCAGAGTTTGGCTTAAATATTATTGCTATCCCTTTAGTCCAATGAGCTTGGTCAGTTGATATCCACTTTCCTATCCATCTTTGTCTAGAGAAGAATTCCTTGCATACTTGTCTCAGAAGATGAGCCTCCTTAAGCATAATTATTTGGGCATTTTGGTCTTTTAAATATTGCACTATCATTCTCTACCTTCTTTAAATTTGCAACCCATTCACGTTTCAACAAAGAATCAGCAGAGTTTCCTTATTCATACCTCTTCAATTTCCTCTCTTGGTATCCAATAAGCCTTGTCTTTGGTGATTTATAACTCCATCACTGACTAGAGGACAAAAATATTGTAAACATTTTCCCCCTCTGCTCCCCACCACTAGTGCACTCTCTCTTGGAAACCCTCCTAAGAATATGTATTTTTATAGGCAACCCTGCTGCCTACTGAGCTAATGCCGGAGGGGAACCAAATTACCTATTTCATCATCGCCTTCTCCTGCTGCCTGCCTTGTATCTGTTACTTATATCCCCTAATTTCACTTCCTGAATAAATGTATCCACCTCTACCGGTTTGGAGAAATTGTGCATTTTATTTTGCCACATCACTTTAGAAATGCTGGTGTAGGAAGGTGGAATCTGACTGTATGGTTACCCCCACTTTTTTCCAGGTGTTTTGAAGGTTTTTGACTTAGTTGGACTGGGACCATGCTATTCAGGGCCCCAGTCTATCTGCTCTCCCTATAAAATTGATACCATGTACTTTAGGAACATACCAGATTGATAACTGGGTCACCCTTGTGAGCCCCTGTATAGTGTACCATAGGTACCAAGGGCATAAGTACACCCTAGGCCTACCAGGGGCTGCAGCATGTATTGTGCCACCCCTGGTTCGCCTTCCAAACTGACACCACAGGTCTGTTCACACAGCCTGGGTAAGGTGGTGTAATCACTCCTTACTTAGATATAGTACACCTATATCTATATATACATATAGACACATATACACCTATAAGTCACTCCTATGGCAGGCCTTAACAATCCTGGAAGCAGAGTGCTTGGTTTTATGTGAGAGGGTGCCCTAGCATGAGCTGAGCCCCTCTGCAGCTTTCGGAACCATCTCCTTATAGCTTTTCTATATGACATAGCTATACCATATACTCTTAAGTGCATTATAATCCTCGCGGTTAATGCTAACTTTGGTTTGGCTTTATCAAAACATGTTGTGTAAGGTGTCAAAAACTTTGTAAAACTACCCCCCCTCCCCCCACCCCCCCACTGCCAATTATGGTGGCAGGGGTAGCATTCCACCCTTCTAGAGGGAAAATACATGTAGTTACTGCTTTACCCGGTTAAAGTTAAACAGAGCCTCAGATTCACAAAATGGATGCAGCTGCCACAGACACGCGTCTGACCTCCTTTTGCTGGACAAAACTCCGGCAGGGGAGGCCTGCACAATAGTATTCCTGTCCAGGGAGGTGCCAGAACCTCCCCAGACAGGCTTTTGTGTATTGGGGCAGGGAGGGCTGCATTCAGTGAATGCTTTCCAGGCACTGTCTGGGCGCACTAGGTGCTCCATGCATTTCCCAGTTCAAACCTGTTGCGTGGGCACTCTGTCCCAGCTCTGGCGCGAAACTGGACAAAGGGAAAGGGGTGTGTCCACCCATAGGGTAGTCCAGCCCCTAAACTCAGTATAAGTATGGGAGCTGTGTCCCTAGGACTTTAGATTACCCTGGATGAATCTTTGCAAGACATATCCTGGATCTTCGATATTCCATTTCGACTGGAAGACGGAAGACATCTCCCTTGTGGTCAAGGAGTGACCACCCTGTGCAAACAGGCACCAACAGCAACTTTGCCAGTCTGCATTTTTGAGGCTCCCGCCGGATCCTGAAGAATCTGTGACACAGGACATGGACATCCAGACATCTGTGACCCTGACCCACACCCACAGCAAAGCTGAGACACGTGGTGGACACGAGAGAATTCCTTGACATCCTGCATTTAGCAAGCTGCACTCCTTCCTCGAGGTATCTTGCAGTTGTGTATTAGGGTGCTTGAAGCTCCAGCCCGAGCATCATTTGCATCGAAGCACAGCACCCCACACGCTACGAGTGTCCCGTGGGCCCCACTTTTGCATTTCAGCTCAACGCGTCTTCCCAGTTCCTTGCCTGTTGGCTAGTGAGCCCCCTGAAGACTACATTTTGAATTTAACGTGGTTTCCTGATTGCTCCAGGCTTGCCCCAGCTTCTCTACAAAGGACAAGCGCCACAGACCTTGCTGGTCTGCACCAAAGCCAATCTCTACATCCTGCGTGGATTGCATTTGCCAAGGCTTGTTGGGTCCAAAACGGATACCGACACTGCAGTCAACTGGATCCATTTTTGGAAGAGCTCGAATCCCGCTCCTGGTTGTCATCGACGCCACCTGGTCCGCGTGGCTGAAGAGACAAACTTCACATCTTCACCTGAAATCACCCGACATCTGGTGGCATCTTCCTATTACCACCTGGTCACTGGCAAGTGACCCAGACTCTGTCCCTTCTGGTTTCAGGTTCTTCAGATCTTCGATCCACCCTTGGATCCCCCGGGACACTTTTCCTCTGGTCGCCTGCAGCACTTCTTTGCAGCTCTCCATTGAAAACGACAATGAAACCTGACACAAACAGACACCTATGCACCCGGCTTCCCTGGGTGAGGTAACACGAGTACTCCAGTGCTCCCATGGGTCTTGACTCTCAAAGTGGCCTAGTTTAAAAGGGTTTCATCGTAGTCCATCGGGAAGTGTTCTGAAATTGTATATTTGTAACTTCTACGTTTCCCATAGAAAGTCAAAGGAAACCAGCGCCTGTGTTCAGACACTGTACGCGTCTCCCGTGGGCCTCCTACTTCCTAACATTTGGTTGTTTAGAGTAGCCTAAGCGATTCCACAGGCCCCAGGCCTGCTTTCTAATTCTCTTGTGGTTCTTATACCACTATTTTAGTATATGGTTTGTGAGGCCCCTAGGGCATAATGTATACTGTGCAACTTATCGTATCTTAACTCAGTGACCTGTATTGTATTTTTATCTCTGACCTCATAGAGAGTGCAGAGGGGTTGTGTTTAGAATAAATACATATATATTTGATATATACCTTGTGTGGTGTCCTTTCATTTGGTACTGAAGGGATTATAATTGGTAAAACAGCTTGCTTAATACACTCTCTGAAGTCTTAGAATCATGACTGCTGGTCCATGCTATCACTAGGATAGCTTTCTACAAGGTTGACTTTACAACCGCTATCAATAAGGGTCTATTAGACTAGTGTAAGGTGCCCACTAGAACTAGTGGACGTCATATGTCAGGCTAACTTCTCACAGCCGGGACCTCAGTTGTACGGGTGCCCTCAGTTTCTTTAACTCATCCATTCTATTACCCAGTTCCCACTGTCTATCAGCTGTCTCCCTTGAGATATCCAACCTGACTCTGAAGGAGGCACCCATTGCATGATGTGATATTTCTTTTAGAGCTAACCCCAAGATTTTTTCTTTTACCGATTACAAAAGAAAATTCACAAGGATCTTTTGTGGTTTTTTTTACCTGGATGTAGTTTGAAAAGGATCTCTATGTACTCTCTGAATTTCTGCTTCTAAGTTTAATTGAGAAACCTCCTTTGGAAACGAACTTTTCAGCAAGTTTATCACAAATGATTTTATGTCTAATCCTTCCAGCCCTTCATCCCCACCTAGGATTCTAATATCAGTTCTCCTGGCATTGTTTTCCAGTCTTTTAAGCCTTTCCAATAGGACTCTCTCCCTTGTTTTAACTTCTCCACTTCCTGTATGTTCGTTTGGGCTTTAGTCTGTAGGTCTTGAACACCAAACTCCAACTCTTGTGTTCGTAGGGCAAGAACTTCTATATTTCCCTCCGGGCTCAAGCAAGTTCCCTGGAATTCTTTCTGATTGGCCTCAGAGATATCCTGCAATATGTTCTTACTATCCAAACTACTAATCCTCTCACCCACACCCTCCGGGATAGTTAGCCCATTGGCTCCTTGATGTTGTACTGGGAATCATCTTCTTCACCTCCAACCTGGGGGGGGGGTAACCCCTCCATATTCAAAGGCAAGAATCTATTTTGCGTCATGACAATTGGTTGAACTGAGGACCTGAAGGAGCATCAGACTCACTGGTAGGAGTAGTCTTCATGTTGTATTTATTTACTCCGTTCTCCAGTGCTATGTGCTCGGGGAATTCTTTTTACTAGCCATACACTCTATATCTACCTCATTTCCTGCATCAATCCTATTCTTGAAACAGGATCTAAGTGAGGGAGTAATTCTCTGGGGGTTTTGGGTCACTACTGCTTGTTTCTCCTAAAACAGATCTGCCTTCATCAATTTAGTAGTGGTCTCTTTAGATAGAGGGTGCAGGTCTCTGTTGATACCAGTATTTGTTCTAACTTTCCTCCAACTGTCCTGCAGCTTCACTGTGGGTTGCGAGGGAGTTTTACCAGCCTCTCCACCCTCTTCCAGTACCCAAGGTGAGCAAATGCATGATCGTGATGTAGAACACCTGTCAGACAACTGGTCTGTGACCTATCTGTATTCTTAGGGATGATTTGCTTGTGTCCTGCTTGTTTCTCATGTTGTGGCTCTACCCTAAGGACATTATATCCATTTGTGCCTGCCTTGCCTTTTCACTCAATGTAATTCAGCCCTTAACCTAACAGGAATTTCAGGTCACCTACCGCCTTACCTTTGTTTTGCTTTCAGCCAATGTTGCAGAGTCTTTCTCCAAGCACAAACTGCTTGTGCTGACTCTGCCAGCTCTATTCTCCTCCCATCCACGTAGCTGCAGAGCAAAGAAAAGCTCCCTGAGTGCTCCTGTCGCCGCGACCCAAGGAGGAGATCACTGTGCCACCATTCACCCCAAAAACCTCAATAGATAAGCCTGGAAAGATGCTCCATTGAATCAGCAGATTGCCGCACTAGAGGAGAAAAGAAAACAAGAGAAGCAGTGGTGAGGGAAAGTTACTTGAAGTGGCTCCCCCTCGCTAAGCCCCTGACCGGCGTCTAAGCCGGCCGCCATGTTTCCTCCTAGTCAAGCCTGATGGTGTCCTGGTGGTCAGTGTGCCAAAAGTCCCCCAAGGTGTTGAGCATGTCAATCCAATAGGTGGAGGAGCAAGTAATGATGGCTTTGTAGGTAATCATTACCAACCACAAGGGCTGTCCAACAACCCTGACCCAGGGACAATCATTTATTACTGTTTACAACTCTAAATTTGCTGTGTTGAATTGCACATTTTAAGGGACCTTTCCCTTGAACCAATTGTTAGGTGTATCGGCTTTGTAGGTAATGGCACTGGTTTGAAAGATGGTGTGGAGACACTAAATCTCTATCATGGTGGGGGTGCTATGGCTTTATTTCATTAGGCTCTGTGGCTTGCAGGATGTCCTTTAACTGCGGCTAGTAGTGAGACTGGAAAGATGTGGAGCAGGGAATTGCTGCCGTTCAGAAGTGAGGGAATGTGTGTTTGAACCGATGTTCTAAAGTCACTTTCAGAAAGGAATAGTTTTCAATCTTGCAGTAGGGACAGTAGGTATACCTGCTATGTGTCTTTTGCAATTTCTTCCTGCAGGATGAGTTTTGTGTCTTGGGTAAATATAAGTACCTTGGCTTTGATAAATTTAGGTTCAAAGCTGTTGAGGTTCATGTCGCTGAGCCAAGTTTGTAATAGGTGTTTGTGGTGATGTGTTAAGCAGAGTGTTCATGATTCATGGAATGTGAATATATGCCAAAGAGCTGCATTACATGAGTGCCAGTTACTTCTATGCCCCTTTGATGTAGACGTGTTTTACTTGGCTGAATAAACCACATTGTTTCACAATGTGATTTGGGAGGGAGGAAAGGGGGGCAAGCACCGACAACCATTATTGTATGTAAACAGCCGCTTTATTGAAACAGGTGCACATCACACTTTATTACAAAACTGGCATTTTGCCTTACAAAACTAAAAGCGGGGATGCTTACTAATCAAACGGACGTACCTGGGCAAATTACAGAGGCTCAACAGCGCAGCAGACCTCCAGCCCTCCTCTCCAACCCCATTTCTCGCCGCACCCGCTCCGCGGGTGCCGCCTCGTCACTGGGCGCTGGAAGCAAAGTAACAGCTGGGAGGAGCAGCAACACCGGAGAACAGCGGAAAGGCGGTGAGAGGCGCGAGGCACCAGCGGGGCTGCGAGCGTGCGGGGACTTCATTTCCCAGAAGTCCCTGCAAGACCGACGTATAGCTTCCGGTCCGCTCTCCCTGCTGGCCCCGCCCCCCGCCCATCAAAGGCATTTAAAAGCGTTCCTGCCCTTTAGCGAGCGGGACGCTTACTAATCAAACGGATGTACCTGGGCAAATTACAGAGGCTCAACAGCGCAGCAGACCTCCAGCCCTCCTCTCCAACCCCATTTCTCGCCGCACCCGCTCCGCGGGTGCCGCCTCGTCACTGGGCGCTGGAAACAAAGTAACAGCTGGGAGGAGCAGCAACACCGGAGAACAGCGGAAAGGCGGTGAGAGGCGCGAGGCACCAGCGGGGCTGCGAGCGTGCGGGGACTTCATTTCCCAGAAGTCCCTGCAAGACCGACGTATAGCTTCCGGTCCGCTCTCCCTGCTGGCCCCGCCCCCCGCCCATCAAAGGCATTTAAAAGCGTTCCTGCCCTTTAGCGAGCGGGACGCTTACTAATCAAACGGACGTACCTGGGCAAATTACAGAGGCTCAACAGCGCAGCAGACCTCCAGCCCTCCTCTCCAACCCCATTTCTCGCCGCACCCGCTCCGCGGGTGCCGCCTCGTCACTGGGCGCTGGAAGCAAAGTAACAGCTGGGAGGAGCAGCAACACCGGAGAACAGCGGAAAGGCGGTGAGAGGCGCGAGGCACCAGCGGGGCTGCGAGCGTGCGGGGACTTCATTTCCCAGAAGTCCCTGCAAGACCGACGTATAGCTTCCGGTCCGCTCTCCCTGCTGGCCCCGCCCCCTGCCCTTTACGCCCCCTACTTAACAACATCTTACTCCCGCAGCGCGGGACGCAGCACGGGACGCAGCACGGGCGAAGACTGGGCAAAGACAGGGCCGTTTGAGGCCGTTCGAGGACGGCAGAGGACGGCCCCGGCCCTGTCACCCTGCATTTCACTTTGTTCCCTCAGGTCCCCACGATTTCTGACTCACATCACTGACGATCACGATGCGTCCCAAAACCAGAAGCATTTCTAAGAAAGCTACATTGGTGACACAAGTGACCGGTCCCATAGACCTCTTCATATCCAGGGTAAACGACACCATTGATAAGAGCATAATTCTACTGGAGAAAAGAGTTTCCTTGGACCTCATGCAGGCTAAACGCTCTTCGTTAGGTTCACTTGCCACCGCAAACTCCCATGCTCACCAGGTCGCTAACAACTGCTCTTTACCATTACCACTAACTATTGTTCCCACGATGACTGTTCCAAACTCTGTAGATTTATCCGTAACCCAAACAGATTCCGATCAATCATATGTCGACCTTGAGGCAACCCCAGACTTAGAAGCCTGCCAATCACCAACTGAAAAATTAGGCCAGAGCGTCACTAGAAATTCCATACTACCTGATCCAGTAACGACCTTAGAACCGACAAAAACAAGGAAAAACACCTCCACTTTCACCAAGGCTATGCCAAATATCAAGGAAAAATCTAAAATAAAAATAAAGAATCACAACCTGATCACGCCCACCTCAAACTCCTCGGCAGGTATCCCCTGCTGGGTGGAAAATATGGTAATGGACCTCAAATCAGACCTCGAAGCCACAATTTCAGCACAACTTAAACCTCTAATATCAAAGTTGGACAGACTCACGTCACTAATCAATACAAAATGTAGCTGCAAGATAAGCGGTAATGGTCCTGCTCAAACACATGGGGCAAAGGAAATACTCCCAAAAAAAACATCTTGTATCAAACAAACAACAGGCACAACGATCAAGCCTAATACTTTACCAGCTAGAAAGGCCTCAGCAACACAACTTCCAGCCAAAAAAGGGAGCAATTCAGATGCTCCCCCAGACACCCCGGTCGCGGTAGATCTCCCCCCCGCAACACAAATAGACCCAGTAGGTCAAACCAAAACAAACAACCGACAAGTAACAGGTAATAATGGAAACACCACCTTTCCAGTAGAGACCCCTCTCCTAGAAAAACCACTAGAACCTAAGACCAAGCAGTCTCGGCCCAAAATAATCAATTTACCCCCGGAAGCTTCTCCCTTCGTGGTGGTGCTAACAGCTGTACCCCCACTGAAGGAGGGTGTAAGAGAAACTTTCGCAGAGTTGAGGAATAAATGTGCCCAGTGGCTCCAACTCCATAAACCCTTACCCGCTCACATCAGGGGCGATATCTTCTCCGCACGTAGAGGAGACTGGGTCGGCAGAAGCACGAAGTCCATAGCGGGGGACGTCATCAGCATCAAATTTAGGGAGATAGGGGCATCTAACTATATCTGTAACTCACCCAACAGTGGACCCGCCACCCAAATAAATCCCCTCCCCTTGTCCTATTTCCTACCCCTATCCTCAAGGCAAAATTTCCCCTGTCCCGCCTTCCCATTAAACACTGGGTTCATAAATCCCTCAGAATACAATACGCATCAATACCAGCAGCCCCCACATACGCCACGATTCCCACAAGTACCTCAACAACCAATCTTCCAGTGGCAACCACCTCCCCAATTTCCTCAACCTCTACATCTCGTTACCCAACCACCTGCTCATCCTCCTCAACACTTACACCACACTTCCCAACAGTGGTGGCAACCCCATCAATCCACGCAACACAACATTCATCAATGGCAGCAGCCGCGGCAAGGACGGCTCCTCCCATTCAACCCACTAGGCCTTAATTATCGAGGCAGAGAAAGGGACAAATGGAGTGGCCAGAACCACTGGAGAAAGCACAGTGATCCCACACGTTGGGATGGCTGGAATGGCCTTCATTTAGCAAATAGGTATAGCGCCTTAGAGTGCGTTGACTGACTACCACAGCTACAAGAACACTCCCAAATCCACACAGACCTATCGGAACCCACGGTCTCTCCATTAGTCCCTCTAGACCCAGAGATCCCTCCAGCCCCAGAGATCTTTAACGAACCAAAAATAGTAAAAAGCTCAAGGGATAGTCCAATAATCCTGAGCCTGATCTCGTGGAACATCGCAGGATTAAGGACAAAAATAGAGGATGGGACAATTATGCATCACACGCATAACCACCAAATAATATGCATACAGGAGACATGGTCATTACAAGAACACCACCTACAGGGGTACAAGACGTACTCCTCTCTCGCAAAGCCGGGACAGATAGGTAGACCAAAGGGAGGCCTGTGTATCTACGTAGCCAATACTATCCAAAATGCCAAAATAAAGGTCATAGAACTGGACTCTAATTTGCAGATCCTTGGTCTCTTCTTCCCGAAAAAAGAGTCAATGGTTATCATTAATTTTTATAACAACCTGGATGAACTAGACTTTCAGGGAGTCCTGACCCATCTCCACGAAAAACTAACCACCCTCAGAATGAAACAAGGAGAAAGAGGCCCGGCAACAAAAATATGGGCAGGTGACTTCAACCTTCACGCCTGTACCCAACCAAAAAGAAAATGTCCTGGCATGGTGACAGAAGAAGGCCTCTCACTCACCCATTTTTCGCATAACAACATGGGCAGACAAATGAATGATCTCCTATCCGACCTGGATCTCCAGATAGTAAACACCTTGGACCATGGAGATAACTCACAAGCACCTACTTACTTAGGAAGAGGCTATAAAACCACGGTAGACTTCATAATAATATCAACATCCTTACAATCAAGAGTAAAAAACTTCAAAGTCAAACCGAATCCTCAAAGTGACCATGCAATATTAAATTTGGAAGTCTTACTAAACTACCAACAATGTTCTCCAGTAACAATAGCCAATGTATTGACCCAGGAAAATATCAACATGGATAAACTAAATGGGTACTCAATAAAATGGGGAAGGATAAACCCAGAAGAACTTACTAAAGAGCTAATAAAATCAGTCTATCCCCAAATCAAAATTTGTTTGGATATAGCAACAAAAGACGAGGAGCTTCTTAACAACTTCGCCCAAATTATGGACAAATTAAAGATTTTACTTACAGCAAAACAAAAACCCGGTCTATCCCGACTCAAAGGCTGGTTCAACCAAGAGTGTACTAAGGCTCACACAAAGCTGAAGCTAGCCTTAAACAAAGATGAAAGGGATCCTCGCACTATAGCCACCCTCAGAAGTGAATATTACAAAACAAGGAAAAAGAGGAAAGAGGAACTCAAGCAAGCGCTTTGGCATGAACTCCACACCAGTGCACAAGAAAAAAACTCTCAAGCCTTCTGGAGAATTATAAGAACTCCCTTCTTGGTAGACGACACGTGCCCAAAAATCGAAGCTGCTATAGATGCTGCAGCTTGGGTATCACATTTTACCAGCATCTTCCAAAAACCATCCTCTGATCAAGAGACGGAAGAGGAGGAAAAAACATTCCTACCATACCCTATAGACATAGATTTCGAAATCTCCGAGATTCTTTTGGCACTGCACTCAACCAAAAAAGGAAAAGCTCCAGGCCCGGATGGAGTCCCGGCAGACTTTTTTAAATACCAAACAGAACTTTGGGCACCGATCTTAACAAGGGTCTGCACCGCAACGGCAAAAAAAGGAATTTTGGAGTCATGGACAAGGTCCATCATGGTGCCGATATTCAAAAAAGGTAACCGCATGGACCCTGCCTGCTACCGCCCAATTTCCTTGCTGGATTCACTAGGAAAAATAGCAGGTAGAGTGATCCTAGAAAGACTTCAGGATTGGGCGGAAGAGAGAGGCATCCTATCCGACCTACAATTCGGATTTAGAAAAGGACTAGGAACCGTGGAACAAGCCCTAAATCTATCGGTAATTTTTGGAAAATATGTGCATGCAAAGAAAGCAAAACTCTATATGACCTACGTAGACTTGTCCGTGGCTTTCGACTGTGTCTCCCATACAAAATGATGGTCCCTTTTAGCACAGATGGGGGTAGATCCATCACTCCTGAACTTTTTAAGGGAACTCTATTCCAATCCATCCGCAAGAGTCCGCTACGGCACAAAGGGGGAACTGACGGCGTCCTTCAGAGTAGAGCGTGGGGTTAGACAAGGATGTGTCCTGGCACCCTTCCTTTTCTCCCTCTACACTAACAACCTGGAGGTAGAGCTCCTGAAGGGTGCCCGAGATCTTCCACTGGCCAAACATCGCCCGATCCCCGCTCTGCTCTACGCGGACGACGCCGTCCTCCTTGCACAAACCCCCCGTGAACTCCAAAGATCCCTCAACAGATATTCGCAGTTCATGAGAACCCTTGACCTTCATATAAACGTAAAAAAGACTTTCGTAATGAAGGCTGGGGTTGGGAGAAAACAGCAAAAATCTATCTATCTTGACACCCAAAAAATAGACTCTACAAATGAATACTGCTATCTGGGAGTCATGATAGATAATAAACTCTCCTGGAAACCAGCAGTAGAAGCCAGAAAACATTGTTTTAAAAGAGCACTAGCCGCATTGGTGTCGTTTACACAAAAATTAGGAAAACGTCCGCCCAGAGAATTGATGACCATATACAAAGCCAAATGCCAATCTACAGCTTTATATGGAGCAGGATTATGGGGCCATACGGATGTTACCTCTCTGCAAATTGCAGAAAATAACTTTTTCAGATTCCTTTTATCAGCCCCCAAAAGTTCTTCGACTTACGCCTGCCATTTAGAACTGGGCGTTCCTTATATCGAAGATCTTGCGAAAATTCAACCACTCCTTCTATGGCGACGTATCTGGGCTTCAGAAAAAAACGACCTTACAAAAACAATACTGGCAGATGCAATGTCCCTGGACTACGCTTTAAAAATCAAATGGCTGGCCTATATCCGGAACTTCCTCTTCGACCTTGGAATAGAAAAATATTACTCAAACCCCGAAAAAATTGGAGAACTCTCAAAAACCAACTTGAAAACACGAGCCTTGGACCACCTGGGTAATCTGAGATTACAATCAGAAGCTGGGAAACAGTCGGTACAGCACGCAATAATGGTGCAATCTATTACAAACCACCCTTCACACTGTTCTGTTCTGTAAATTTTATCAGGAACACCGCAAACTTTGGTTACTGACTCTTTTAAAATCTTGGGGTCTTAGACAATGTCGAGTAGCCATGTTGAGTTTGCAGCTTTTAGATACTGAAGCCACATGTTACCATGTTCTTAACTTTCTGAAATGTATATACGGACACAGGAAAAACCTTTAAATATAACAGTACTGTATAAACTACCGAAACTCCTCTTGCTATTTTTAAAGTTATCTGTAATTATATTGCACTGCAGATTTATTTTTACCATGTATTGCTTTTATGGATCTTTGTAAAAAATCCGAATAAAGTTTATTATTATTATTATTATTATTACAAAACTAAACCTCTCTAAACATCGAATTACCTGACCCCTTGACATATCCCCCCCACCACCCCTACGATCCCCACATGATAAAAAACCTCCACCCTGCAACATACAATATATAACTTCCAATACATTACATAATACACAATCTTATCACTTACATTATAACTCCAACCCTCCAAAATCCTGGTCACATGCGAAAATAATAGTTTTCCCCAAAAAAGACAAAGATCCCCAGGAAATGGAGTCGTATCGACCAATTACATTGATTAAGGGGGATTCCAAAATTTATTCAAAATTATTAGCATCACGGCTAGCACCTCAGATTCATAATATAGTCTTTGAAACACAACATGGGTTTATACCAGGTAGATCTACAACTGACCATGTTCAAAGAGTTATATCCCTCTTTGACTACACGGGAACGACAGGAGACCCTATGGCGCTTATTCTGCTTGACGCAGAGAAGGCGTTTGATAGGGTCTCCTGGAAGTTTCTGTGGGCCGCCATGTGAAACTATGGCATAGGTAAGAAATATATTACAGCAATCCAACAGCTATATGTTGATCCCAGTGCTAGGGTATTGATTAACGGGGAGTTAACCGATAATTTTAAAATTAACAGGGGGACACAACAGGGGTGCCCTTGCTCGCCCCTACTTTTTGCCATCTATATAGATGGGTTCATACACAGGCTCGAAAAAAACGCGCTAATCGCCCCTATAAATGTGCGTGGTTTAGAAACAAAATGCTTAGCGTATGCGGACGATATTGCTTTTGTCACAGGGGATCCAACAGCTGCTATGAATCTCATTGAAAACGAAGCACAGAATTTTGGTAGAGTTTCGGGGTACAAGCTAAATTCCAGTAAGACACAGCTCGTGCTTAATACTAAGATTATGATGAGAGACCCAAGAATAACTGATAAAGCAACATACTTGGGTGTTAGCATTAGTGCCAATGTCGGGAACATTGTAAATAACAATCTGGAGCCACTAATGCTACACACCAAGAGAGAATTGTAACGTTTAGATAACCTACATCTATCTATCGGAGGTAGAACAAATTTAGTGAAGATGCTTTTTTTTCCTAAGTTTTTATATTTTTTTAGGGCAATTTGCTTGGAATTCCCACCACATGTATTTAAGAAAATAGATTCAATGTTCTCACAATTTTTATGGGGTTATAGTAAACCTCGGAGAGCACTCAAATGGATCACATTACCTAGAGAGCGTGGGGGGTGGGCGTTACCTAATTTCATGCTTTATTATTGGGCTTCAGTTATGAATTATAGCACAAGATTGCTAAAATCTAACCCAGATGATCTGAGTATTCCTACACCACAAGAACTCATCCTAGGGAACGGGAGCACTGGCTGTCTCTGGCGGCACGTTAACGATGATCACCTTAAAAAGGTGAAATTCAAAACCATCAAAAATGTTGTGAAAGTGTGGGGACAGGTTAAAAAACTACTTGGTATAGGGCGATTTTCACATTATACACCGGTTCTTCAGAACTCAGATCTCACAGAAATATTTCATGACTCCTATATACGGAGTTGGTGTACATTAGGGATAGAGCAACTTGGATGTTTTTTCTCTACTCAGGGAATGAAATCATTCGATGAATTATAAAAAGATTATAACATCCCCAACAGGGATTTCTTCAAATATCTTCAAGTGAGAGATTTTCTGCTAAAAAAAGGGGGTGGCCGTATTAAATTTCAAATTTGTCAAATCATAGAAAATATGTGCAACAACACGCCCCCAAGAATTGGTGAAATTTATGAAAGCTTAAATACCTTACTCCCAGATGATATGGACAAACATGGGGCGGCATGGCATATCAAACTAGAAGTTCCACCTAGCATTCCACTTTTGGCATATGATTTATCTCTAACCTACTTAATGTCCTTAAAACTACAGACACAATTATATAAAACATATTTTTCGCTGTATTATACACCGTATAAAATTTCTAAATGGGGGACAGGTAAGGGCACTACTTGCCTGCGATGTGCACTTCCTGCTGCGGACAGTATGCATATGTTCGCCACATGTAATACCCTATCAAACATTATAAATGAAATATCTGGGTTTCTCTCGGACATTACCGGTGCAGGGATTAACATATCAACTGAAGAGATTATGCTGGGCATCACTAATAAAGAACGTGCTAGACAGGTGCAAGGGGTGATCTTCGTGGCAATGGCAATCTTTCGACTATGTGTCGCATCAGCTTGGCTCAATCCCATTTCACCATCCTTCTCCCAATGGAAGGCTAGATTACTTGTGACATGTAACCTTGAGGTAGCCATTTATAAACAAAAGGGGCGTAATATTCGGCAGAGAGGCATGAAAATCTGGGCACCTTTGGTAGATTGGATACAGGCGCAAAGAGAATATATGAATTGAAAACGCCTTGGATAAATGCTAAAATTATTTATCCTACAAACAACGCAACTCAACCTCATTGAGAATACCAATTTCTGTCTCACATCATTACACTATGAAATGTATGACCAAGAGTGCATTGAGTTTTGATCTTAATATGTTTTCTTTCTGTTCTCCTTTATCCCCTGCTTATGAACTTGTATATGTGTAATGTAAATCTCTATGTAAATAATAATAGAAATACCTGTCCTCATGGGGGGTGGGTGGGTGGGAACCAAGGGCTACAAATAAAATGTTGTAAAAATCTGAATAAAAAAAGTTTTTACAAAAAATAACTTCAACCCTCCCAAGACCTACAATCCTATTTTCCTTCCTGCAACTGTACTGTATGTTGTATTGTATGTTGGATTTATATAGCGCTTATCACCCAGGGGTCTCTAAGCGCTTGCCTTGGGAACCCGTCCTGGCTTTTCCCTGTGAGATAGCCTCTACAGGGCATCCCCAAGGTGAAAGCCAGGCATCCCGCCGCCACTGTAACTAACTACCCTCTAATGTAAACTTCCAAACTGCTTAACCTTTCCCCGCTCCTGTTCACCAACTCCCCAAACTTAACGATAAACTACCAAACTCCAGCCAAACTTGGCCAACTTCAAAAACAACTCCACCAGCACCTGTTCCAAGCAACAACATTACATAACATCACCCCTATGCACCTGTTCCAACAAAAGCCCTCTAACCAAAAACCTCCTACAAAAACGTCTCCCCAAAAACCAGGAGCCCCCTTCCAGAAAAACCTATCTACTGCGCTCCCTGCCACCAGGTCAAGAGCACCTAAAATGGTGGCTGGGATAGCGTTGACCCCCACGATATACCCTTGGGCTACCTGATTCAAATTGGGCTGCCTTTGGGCTATTCCCCAGGCAGCCCAAAGCAGAAAATTGCCGCTCCCTGCTCGCCCACCTTCCCCCTCCCAAATCTTCCAAGGGGCAGAACTCGCGGGGCTCAACTGCCCCCCAAACCAAAATATTTCACAACGTGATTTGGGAGGAAGGAAAGGGGGGCAAGCAGCACCGAAAACCATTTGTGTGTGTAAACGGCCGCTTCATTGAAACAGGTGCACATCACACTTTATTAAAAACTGGCATTTTGCCATACAAAACTAGAACCTCTCTAAGCATCGACTTACCTGACCCCTTGACATTTCCTCCCCCCACCCCTACGATCCCCACATGATTAAAAAAACCACCCTGCAACATACAATATATACCTTCCAATACATTACATAATATACAATCTTATCACATACATTATAACTCCAACCCTCCCAAGACCTACAATCCTATTTTCCTTCCTGCAACTGTAACTAACTTCCCTCTAATGTAAACTTCCAAACTGCTTAACCTTTTTCCGCTTCTGTTCACCAACTCCCCAAACTTAACGATAAACTACCAAACTCTAGCCAAACTTGGCCAACTTAAAAAATAACTCCGCCACCCAGGAAAAGGCGGAAGGGTAGATGATTACATCGCCTCCTCCTTTTCCTGCCCCCCGTCCCGGTAACCATAGCCCTGATACCCAGCCCCTTTGATGCCTCACTCCCGACGCACACCCAACAACCTGGACAAAACCTCCCGTAGTTCTAATAAATAAAGGTCCATGCCCATGCGAGAAAGATGAACCCCGTCACCCGGAAACAATTCCGGTGTGTCATACCTAATGTCCCATTGCCAGACGCGTGAAAACCCCAAGTGCCTAGAAAAACTCACCATCTTGACATTAATCTTCCTTCTGGCCTTATCCAACACCTGAGGCTTCACTGCACCTCTCCAGACCCTCCGCGGGACCAACTCGGTCCAAACCACTGTACACCCCGACCACCTCCTTTGAAGCTCCTCCAAGTCCTGTTTCATGGCCCTCACAAAGACCAAACCCGTTTCTTGCACCATGTCATTCTCCCCCAAGTGGAGAACCAACACGTCAGGACATCGACCTGCTGTCAACAGTCTATTAAGCGTACCTACCAATTCCTTCCACTGCATACCCCCTCTTCTAAACCACTTGACTTTAAAAAGAGCAGGGTTAAACACCAAAATAACTATCCTGTGCTTGTACCTGGGCCCACTTCACAAAGGAGTGGCCCACTATCCACACCACCATGTCACGGGAGAGAGGACCAGCCACAGAACCTGAAACGAGAAATAAGGGTAAATACCCCGAGTGCTTTGTGTGCACTTTATTTTTATAGTACGAGTATTCCCCCATTTATAGGCCCCTCTGCGAGTGCCCACCTCTCTGGTATGTTTTATTTTAATACCGAGGGTGCCCACCCCTCCTTTCTGCCCTTTGAATCACCGCCGCGGCCCTCCGCGAAACCAGAAGTCAGGCATCTCCTGTCGGGACGGGGACGGGGCCTGTAATCCGGCAGGAAGTCCCACCCGCCACCGCCGGCCTGAGGAGAAGAAGTGTGGGCTGTTGCGGGGATCCTGTGTGCTGAGGGAGCCCCATGGCCGCCACGAAGAGGAGAGGACGCAGCGAGCGAGGAGACGCGCTGCTCCCCCGCCGAAAGAAGCCCAGACAGAGGGAGACCGCTGTAATGGCTGGATTTCCTGTCTAGATGGGATCAGCCCCCAGGGGCCCCTGTGACCCAGCCAAAACGTACTCACCTTCCCTTCTTAGATCGTATTCACAATGAGTAGCTATACAGATAAATATACAGATTGCACCTAAGAATGGGGAATGACAATATACATATATGGAGTTTTTTACAATATCTTATTCACATCAGTTGGCCTCGCGGTCGCCCCGACCCAGACCGTTCTACCCTAGGGCAGATCTGACACACAATCCGGCGTGTCTACACACGGGCCTGCAGAACCCAATGCTCCCTTTTCCAAGCGTTCGCGATCCTGCGAAACATCCACGCCAGTATCCCTCCTGGCGCTCTCACTTATCTTATACCACAATCCGGTGGCTTTACACGATAGTATCCTCCCTATCGTTCTCATTAACGCCGCATATCAACGACGACCACATTCCTATGAAACGTTATTGGGATGATATCTCAGCAATCTACTTAGGATAAAACTAAAGTAATAACTTTGGATATGGATTCAGATTATATAATGTACTTTGTGCTCACGACATCAAAGGTCCACTCACTCCCTCCTTATTTAGTTACCACTTGTCTGATCGGGATTTCTCATCCGTTCATCTAAATAGTGCCTAACTAGAAGTGCCATTTACCAAGATTGAACATAAGCACCAGGTACACGATAATTCTATATGAATTAGGGTATTTATTAACAATAGGCATAAATCACATTACTATGCAGCATTACATTTGCAAAGAGAATAAAAGATAAAGGTTAGAGTGCACGCACTATAAGAGTCGGTCGGACATCACCTGGTTAATGGGAAATCGGGACTCGGCAGTCATCTAGGCTCCTGTCTCGTCTCTGGGTCCTGGCTCGCCTTGCAGTCACCCTCAGCCGTCACAAGTACACGTCTGCACAGTTAGGCTCAAACTTGTCTGCTCTCCCTCAGGACCTCGGAACCTTGCTGTTAATTAGCTACCGTCTCTCTCTCTCTCTCTCTGCATTAGTGCGCTCCGCGCCACTTCTCGTTCAGTCTGTTTTCAGAGAGTCTCGGTCTTAAATCTTTCTCCGACTTCAAAGATGGCGACTTGTCCACCATGAAAGTGAATAATAGCAGAGATGCTAACGGCTAGATGCCGCCTACGGACTAACTGACTGAAAGACTAACACCTTCGCTAATATCAAAGCCCGTTCCTTCATGGAAATTCACGGCCAGTAACCTGCCGCCCACCAAATTCTTGTACCTCCCCGTACCAAGGACACTTTCCCAGCCGGCCGGCCTGAAGTTGTGTCTTCGGAGTGGAGAAAAATACATTCCTTCGATAAGGGTCAGCCTGAACCGGTTCTCTCCAAGCGAACAACAGCTTGAAACTAAAACATTACATTTCACCTAGAAAGCCTTCTCGAGCTACCGGGCAGAAAGCAAAATGGAGTCTGTCTCGTTTAAGGCCTACGGAGCCCATAATATGCATAGCTCCATGAGAAACAGATCGGCATGTTAGCAAATGAGTAAATCATGACTAATACTTATATATCTAACCCCTCACTTAAATTCATAAGCCTTACTCTAAGGGAAATGGCACGAAAATGCCCTTATATCCGTAAGACAGGGTCCCTGTCTATCGGCCTAATCCCTATGCTACGAGGGTGATAGGCTGGAGTCACTCTCCATCATTCTCCTTCTCCAGGGAGCTGGCAAAAAGACAGCCATAACATTACACCCCTTGACTCCAGTCTATTAACCAGCAACTAAATGGAACTAACGTCAGTAGATGAATAATATGAAACAAAACTAACTGATCTACGATTCTTCGTAAGTCTAAAAAATTGTAGCAGGGAAGGGATACACTGAATAAAGCAACAAATCGCTATAAGGATGCAGACAATAATAATAACCCCTCCCAAAATTTGTCGTAAAAAATGCATGTCAGGGAGCCAATTAAAAAGCCAGTCAAAGAAACCCTGATCTATGTGTTCTCTAATTTCTGCAGTCAAGTCGTGGAGTTTATTAATATGGGACTGGATATCTTTAGAATGGTCAGACAAATTAAAACAGCATAGACCTTCAAAATCAGAGCATTCATGCCCGTGTTTTAGCAACAAATAATCGATAGCGGCACGATTCTGCAAAATAGCTCTACGTTCACCTTGGGAATCTAATAATAAATCGGACAGAACAGTAGAAGTCTGGTTGATCGATTTGACCATCCAGCAGGCCATTTTGCCGATTGTTTTGGCATTATAAACGGCCAATGCAGGAACACCAATAATGGAAAAAGCTAAACCAAGATATTCTGATCTGGAATAAAGATGAACAGAGGAATCACAATCTTCATGCAATGACATAGAATCTCGAACAATACGGGAATGTGAAGGAGGATGTGAAGAAAACATCAGCAAACTTAATCTAGTGATGGCACATGGGCCACCAGAAATATTCGCAGGAATATAAGGCCAGGATGAATTCCCGCATGAAAAGAGCCATCCAGCCGGTAACAACATTGAACGATAATGGCTAGTGGCAACAACTAAACTTTTGCAAGTCATATTGTTCTTCACTGAAAAACATGAATTAGGAAGTCTTTTCATACATAACAAACGCTGGTGAAATGAAAAAGTAGTAGCGGCTTGGAGTTTCAACCGCAAACATTCAGAGATGGCTTTAGGATTACAGGTCATCATGAAGCAAAGGTCACCAGGGGTAATATTAAAAGTAGTGATTCTGGAAGTAAGTAGGACATCCTGGTCTGGAAGAAGAGTACATGAGGGACAATACTCATGGGCCAAGAAGTCGCCCAAAATGACATTAGGTCGGGCACTAGATATATTAAATACATGACGAAGTGTATCAGTAGATGCGGGGACAGCAACCAAACAGGTTGATAAAATGTCAGTAACGGACTTCATGGGGGTAAGGCAAAAATGCGGAGAGTTCGTCACTCGCTTCGCGAGTGTGATCCAAAAATTGGAGGACTTCTGCCACGCGGACCGCGCGGCTCTTGTTATCCCATCACTCGGCGTCGGTAGATACTCTCCTCTCCCGGCGTAGCAAGCCAAAAGGAGTCCAACGACGACACATCCTGCAGCAGCAGTCCAAAGAATGGTCTGAAAGAATACAAACACAGGCCTTAATCATTCTCGTAAGTAACATTTATCAGCTGGGACAGCTTCCCAGCCATCTTGCCCTGGCTTCATCACCAAAACGGTGTTGTCATGACCGGTCGCAATAATATCAGCCTGTTCAGGAGGATTTTTAGGCGATTGCACCCATATTTTAGCTCCAGGAAGATCAGAGGATCCGAAGCCTTTTTGTCCTCGCACAGTTAGCAACGTTGGGGCAGAGCCTTTTTTGATCTCACCACTGAAGACAGGCATAATCAGTAACTGAGCAACACGGTCAGACTTTTTGATAAACAAATCCGTCTCACTGCTATTAAGCAGGAGAACCTTAATCTCTCCCTGATAATCACTGTCGATCACTCCTCCGAGTACTTGTACACCTTTCAGGGCCAGGCCAGATCTAGGGGCAATTAATCCAAAACTACCGGCAGGTATAGAGACACCAACGCCAGTTTCAACAATGATTCGATCCTTTCCTGGGAAGTGTGCATCATTTAATGCATGCAGGTCGAGGCCTGCGGAACCCGGGGTTGCTCTACATGGAGCCATAGCACCGGGGGTAATTTCCCAATAAGTCACAGTGGTAGCAACAGAATTAGGTTTCGCATCAACATGTGGAGGAAACAAACGCATCAGAGGAGATTCAGCATGCAACAAAGGACGATTATTCAGTATTAACAAGGCTTGAAGTAAAACATCTCTCCACTGGCTGTAACAGTCATCAGTCAACTTGCGCAACTGTTCTTTCAACAAGCCATTCATTCTCTCAATCAGTCCTGAAGCCTGTGGATAATATGGAATATGAAACACCCAATCGATATTGTTCTCCATACAGAATTCCTGCACCAATCTTCCACGAAAGTGGGATGCATTGTCTGATTGAATTTGGAATGGGACACCATAATATAAAATAATCAGCTCCAGGGTTTTAATTGTATTCACTTGGGTAGCATTCTTGCAAGGGAAAGCGACCAAAAGGCCACTATAAGTATCAACTGCTGTACAAATGTATTGACAATTTCTGCTCATGGGGAGCGGACCAATATAATCAATCTGCCAAATTTGGGCGGGCAATTTACCTCGATGTAAGTGACCTCGAACAATTTGAGGCACCTCTTTCTTTCTAGAATGCTGGCAAACGGGGCAATGTAAAATGGCATCTTTAATTAAAGAAAAGGGAATATGAATTCCTCTATCAGCAGCCCACCTGTTAGTGGCTTTCTCTCCAAAATGTCCTGCTTTCTGATGGGCCCATTTCGCCAATCCCGCCAAATCAGAATCTTGCATGTCAACCACTGCCTCAGAAATTTTAGACTGTTCATCTGCAATATTATGGAAAAATTTGTCAAGGGAGTCGATTGGAGTATGAGCATCCACGTGAAAGATTGTTACAGTACTCTGCGGAAGCATCTCCCAAATTTCCTGCCACAATTCTCTACCCCACAATTCCTTAGAATGCAATTCCCAATTGTGCGATTGCCATGTGGGCAACCACACCGCTAGTCCATTTGCAGTGGACCAAGAATCAGTGAAAATATGACATGTACCTGGTAACTCCTGTTTCAAAACTTGGTAAACTGCATAGAGTTCAGCATATTGACTACTCTTACCATCTCCAGTCGTGCTCAATAATTTCTTTGTAATCGGGTTATAGGAGACAGCTTTCCAATGTCTTTTGTCACCAATGAACTTCGCAGAACCATCTGTAAACCACACATGTTTTCTATCCTCCACGGACAGATCATCAAATGATTTACCCCACTTCACGGGAGACTCCTGCACTACGGGAACCGAACGCTCACTCTCAGCTTCATTGGAGGGCGCCTGCGCCACTCGCTCATGTAGAACCGCCACACCTTTCGGACCCACACGTGCCCTGTCCTGAATGTACCATTTCCATTTAATCACACTAGCCTCCTGAGCATGTCCAATTCGATGGGACTTCGGTGAACTCAAAACCCACTGCATGATGGGAATCTCAGGCCTCAAAATCACAGCATGGCCTAAAGTCAATTGCTCGGTATCCACCAGAGCCCAATAACAAGCAAGCAACTGTTTTTCAAAAGGAGAGTAACGCTCACCAGCCTCTGGTAGCTTTTTGGTCCAAAAACCTAATGGCACTTTTTGTCTGCCCTGCTTTTGCCACAAACTCCAATTGGCATACAGACCTTCCACGGACACATTCAAATCCACATTACCCTCACTCACGGGCCACAAATCCAAAGCATACTGAATAGCTTCTTTAGCCAAATCAAAAGCAGTCTGTTGAGGTTCACCCCACTCAAACGCATTCTTTTTACGAGTGACTCGATACAGTGGAGCCAAGATTTGACTCAAATGTGGAATATGTTGGCGCCAAAATCCAAACAACCCAATAAAGGATTGCGCCTCTTTCCTATTTCTGGGAACAGCAAAATCAAGTATTTTACGTTTAACTTGTGGGATCACTTCTCTGTGACCTTCATGCCAATTAATTCCTAGAAATTTCACAGCTTGGGATGGAGTTTGTAATTTGTCAGGATTGATTTCCCAACCTTTTGCTCGCAAACAGTCAATGATCTGATCTAAATGAGACTGTACTTGGTCTTGCGTTTCACCTTGAATCAAAATGTCGTCAATATAATGACAAATCTGAACTTGTGGAATCGTAGGCACTTCAGATAAATGTTCCGCCACCAGCCGGTGACAGATTGTAGGGCTATGTACATAGCCTTGAGGAAGACTCCGGAACGTCATTTGACGTCCATTCCATGTAAAACTGAATTGTTCTTGGCATTCGGGGGCAATCGGAATCGAAAAGAATGCATTAGCAATATCGATAGAAGCATACCATGTACCAGGATGCTTTTGAATTCTCTCAATCAATGTAACAATGTCAGGCACTGCCACAGTCAATTTAGGTGTATGTTTATTCAATTCTCGATAATCAACAGTCATGCGCCAAGAGTTGTCACTTTTGCGCACGGGCCAAACAGGATTATTCCAAGCGGATGTGACCGGAGTAATGACTCCCGCGTCAACCAAATCCTGAATCGTAGCTGTAATTTCTTCATGACCACCTGGGATGCGATATTGTTTCTGAGAAATCACTTTCGTCGCTAAAGGGATCTTAATAGGTGGCATGCGTAAACGGCCAACCCGTACGGGTCTGGTCGAAATGTACTGTCTAGTACCAAACTGATAGTAACCATCATCCAAATGCAAAGTCATACCTTTCAAGATGTCAATTCCAATAATGTATTCCAAAAGTGGCACAACCAACACAGAGTATTCTCTACGAGGAATCCTACCAATTTTAATCTCAAGTGCAGTTTGAACTGCGGGCGTTTCTTTACCACCCAGGCCGGTAATTGTAAAAGACTGTCCATGAAATTTCCTTGCTTTACCATGAATTAAAGTGGCCTCCGCTCCAGTATCAACTAACGCTCGGGCCCTTTGGATATTACGATGCTTCCAAAAAATCTCAATATCTACATATGGTCTGTAATCTCTGTGGGCCCACCTGCGTACCGGAGCTTGACCTATTTCCTAGTCCTTTTTCCCGCGTTCCGTCAACCAAGACAGATCAGGGTAGATGTTTTCAGTTTTCTTCGGTATCAGAATTTCTTGTTCATATCCGTCTCCAGTACGAAACGGATTAGTGTCAGGTTCAAAAAGTTGTGAGTTACGGTCAGAGAGTCTGTTACGATCCTCCCTCCTACGTACATCAGGGGAAAAACTCCTTGCATCTCTACGTCTGTTAGAACCACGATCATCTCTTCCCCTTTCACGATCATCCTCTCTCCCCCTCCCATCACTACGACGGGGGGAATCACCACGTTCTTGGCGCCGATCATCACGGCGATCAAAAGTCACACGTCGTCTCTCATCACCACTGTCATCCGAACCACGATCATAATCATTCTTTCGCACACGACGGGCACCTTCCTTCCGATCCAAACCACGCTTACGAAACATATCCCATAGGATATTATTAGGTTCACCATCGATCTCTTCCCTTTTGACACCATCAGCAATGAGAGCAAGAAACATGTCGCGCCTAGAGAACTTATAGTCCCCACCAGTACGACCCTCAGGTCGGGATTGTCTTTCAGGTTTAAACCATTCACCCAGCTCACCAAGCTGACGAACAGACTCAAGCACAGCAGACAAAGGATTGCCAGTTTGATTAATTAACAATGTCATCATGACCTGCTTGTAAGCAACAGGAGAAGTACGTATAATGCGGTTACGCACGGAAGATGTTAACAAACCATCCAATAACCTATCAGCAGTACTAAGGAAGATACACGTTTTCATGACTTCCTCCTTTAAACGTTGCGACGCATCGCGCAAAGTGTACCACGGCTTTTCATCAGAAGGCCAATCAGACTCTGTTGGATATTTATGATTACAGCCATCAGACGCAAGCTGGAGCAAAGAAGTTTGGACATTACCATTAAAATTTCGAAAATGGTCCTGAATAGTGGAATCAGAACTCAAAGAGCAAAATCGTAAGCAATCAACAGCATCGAGCATAATACCGGAAGCGCCAAGCTCATAAAGACGCACCATCCAGGTAAGCAAGGCCTCACCAGGCCGTTGTTTAAAACGTTGCAGGATGTCACTAATCTCCTGCTGAGTAAAATCTTCAATACAGTCAAGAGGGATGCCACCCGGATTACCAGGGGCTTGTTGTAATTTCCGTCGAAAGATCGGGTGAGCAGAAACTGCGGGAAGAGCTTCCGAGGAAGCCCGCATTTTAGATTTAACAGAACAATCAGGGCAAGCTACGTCATCCGCACGGGAAGAACGAGCACGGTCAGAATCGGTAGTCAAATCAATGCATGAAGCAGATTTACAATCACGTCCGGAGCGAGAAGACTCGCGCTTATCACCCTCCTCTGCCGAGGAGTCAGAAGTATGAGAATCCCAGATATTACCGTCCCACTCATCAGGGTTCCAATCCATTCCAGCTTTTGCTACAACCATACGCACCTTGCGTGAAGACACACGTCCACGCCGATGTTTGTATTTATATCGTGCAATACGGACCGCAGCTCTTTCGGCAATGGTCTGATATGTTTCAAGTTTGTCGGCAAGCAGTTTATTTTGACAACGTAAAAGAGTATGCGAATTTTGCAACTCAACACACTGTCCTTCCGTATCTTTAAATTGTTTCTGTAGTTGAACAAACTTCTCATGCAACATTCTGTATGCAGTAAGAACAATCCACCCTCTGCGTCCTAAAATAGGAAGCTCATCACCCTTCACTACTGGCGCTTTCTGTAGGCACGAAATCACATCAGCAGGCTCCGCCTGCTCCAAGAATGAAGACCAATTTTCACTTAAACCAGTAGAATCAGCCCACTCACGGGCCAAAGCCTCGTAAGGCGTAGACTCCCAGCCGGGAATCTGGATCGGTAATTTAAAAACCGACGGAGATTTTTTCGGAAACATATTAACACACAAAAACTATATACACAATTATAAACAAAATTAGATACGTACAAGCCGAGCGCAAACCAACGAGATGAAAACAACACAATGCACACAGGCTTCGTAAACAGTTCGTGACGCCAGATGTAATGGCTGGATTTCCTGTCTAGATGGGATCAGCCCCCAGGGGCCCCTGTGACCCAGCCAAAACGTACTCACCTTCCCTTCTTAGATCGTATTCACAATGAGTAGCTATACAGATAAATATACAGATTGCACCTAAGAATGGGGAATGACAATATACATATATGGAGTTTTTTACAATATCTTATTCACATCAGTTGGCCTCGCGGTCGCCCCGACCCAGACCGTTCTACCCTAGGGCAGATCTGACACACAATCCGGCGTGTCTACACACGGGCCTGCAGAACCCAATGCTCCCTTTTCCAAGCGTTCGCGATCCTGCGAAACATCCACGCCAGTATCCCTCCTGGCGCTCTCACTTATCTTATACCACAATCCGGTGGCTTTACACGATAGTATCCTCCCTATCGTTCTCATTAACGCCGCATATCAACGACGACCACATTCCTATGAAACGTTATTGGGATGATATCTCAGCAATCTACTTAGGATAAAACTAAAGTAATAACTTTGGATATGGATTCAGATTATATAATGTACTTTGTGCTCACGACATCAAAGGTCCACTCACTCCCTCCTTATTTAGTTACCACTTGTCTGATCGGGATTTCTCATCCGTTCATCTAAATAGTGCCTAACTAGAAGTGCCATTTACCAAGATTGAACATAAGCACCAGGTACACGATAATTCTATATGAATTAGGGTATTTATTAACAATAGGCATAAATCACATTACTATGCAGCATTACATTTGCAAAGAGAATAAAAGATAAAGGTTAGAGTGCACGCACTATAAGAGTCGGTCGGACATCACCTGGTTAATGGGAAATCGGGACTCGGCAGTCATCTAGGCTCCTGTCTCGTCTCTGGGTCCTGGCTCGCCTTGCAGTCACCCTCAGCCGTCACAAGTACACGTCTGCACAGTTAGGCTCAAACTTGTCTGCTCTCCCTCAGGACCTCGGAACCTTGCTGTTAATTAGCTACTGTCTCTCTCTCTCTCTCTGCATTAGTGCGCTCCGCGCCACTTCTCGTTCAGTCTGTTTTCAGAGAGTCTCGGTCTTAAATCTTTCTCCGACTTCAAAGATGGCGACTTGTCCACCATGAAAGTGAATAATAGCAGAGATGCTAACGGCTAGATGCCGCCTACGGACTAACTGACTGAAAGACTAACACCTTCGCTAATATCAAAGCCCGTTCCTTCATGGAAATTCACGGCCAGTAACCTGCCGCCCACCAAATTCTTGTACCTCCCCGTACCAAGGACACTTTCCCAGCCGGCCGGCCTGAAGTTGTGTCTTCGGAGTGGAGAAAAATACATTCCTTCGATAAGGGTCAGCCTGAACCGGTTCTCTCCAAGCGAACAACAGCTTGAAACTAAAACATTACAATTCACCTAGAAAGCCTTCTCGAGCTACCGGGCAGAAAGCAAAATGGAGTCTGTCTCGTTTAAGGCCTACGGAGCCCATAATATGCATAGCTCCATGAGAAACAGATCGGCATGTTAGCAAATGAGTAAATCATGACTAATACTTATATATCTAACCCCTCACTTAAATTCATAAGCCTTACTCTAAGGGAAATGGCACGAAAATGCCCTTATATCCGTAAGACAGGGTCCCTGTCTATCGGCCTAATCCCTATGCTACGAGGGTGATAGGCTGGAGTCACTCTCCATCATTCTCCTTCTCCAGGGAGCTGGCAAAAAGACAGCCATAACAACCGCGTCCAGCTACTCCGGAGAGTGGGGCCCGGTCTTGGTTATGGGACAGGGGGCGTCGGGGCACATTGCCGGTGCCTGCCCCCTCCTGTGGCTGTCCACTTCGTCCCAGGGCAGCCTGGTCCTTTAAAGGACTCGTGGAGGTCCCGGCAGATTCCTTGAGCGGCCCCACTTGATGGCGGGCCGCTCTGACGAAAGGTGGCGTTTTGTGTTTTGAGCCTAAAGGGCTCCAGGGGCATTTCCTGGATCTCGAGCCCCCAGAGGGGGGGCTCGAACGACGGGGCCATATTTGTTTTAAGAGCCTGAGAGGCTCAAGGCGCCCCAAGTGTTCGCGGGTCCCCCGTGAGGGACCCCATCGCTCCCCTGCCACAGTTGTTCTTAGAGCCACGAGAGCTCCAGGCGGCATTTCCTCTGTTCTACGAGTCCTGAGAGGCTCTGAAGTGCCTCATCTGTCTCTAGCCCTGAGAGGCTCCACCGTTAAGGGGGCATATTTGTTTACAGGCTCCCTGCTACACAGCTGCCCAGCACTTTGTGGGCAGCTGCCAAGTTTAGGCCCCTGACATTGGGACACAGGGCGTCCTAGCCCCAACAAGGCCACCACAGGTGGTGGCTTATGTAAGTTTGCGCAATGTGGTTACCTGCTATGTTATGATGGTAATTGCCCAATGTGAATTTTGCGCAATGTTATGTGGTGCTAGGAAATGTAATGCATTTAATATGATTACGCACCTTGATCTTACACCTCTGAATGTTTTTGGGCATCATGTGTTTTTGCGCTATTGAGTTATGTTCTGGCACCTCTGAATGTTTTTTTGCATCATGTGTCTTCCTTGATCTTACACCTCTGAATGTGTTGGTTTATGCATCATGTGCCTCGTTCTTACACCGCTGAATGGATGTTCTATGCATCATGTGTTTTCCTTCTCTACACCTCTGAATGTTGTGATGCATCATGTGTAATGTGTTCTCGCTTATACCCCTAATTGTATTGTGATACTTAGGTGGTTGTTCTTTCTAGTACAGGTGGTCCTAGTGAGGTCCGGTTTCCCTGCGTGACATTCTCCTAAGGTGTTTAGGGTTGCGTAGGTGGTACTTACCTGTTACCAGTGTTTACTGGTTGTGTGCTATATTTGCTAATTTGTGCTACAGTGATTTTGTATCCTATATTCTATGTTCTACTAAGTGCTGATTTTGACGGTGGCCCATGTGGCCCTGTCCTGGCGTAAATAATCCCTTGTGAATATTGCCCGTGCCAGTTGGCACCATGTATATTGCGTGATACTATCTGATGTGTTTTGACAATACAAACGTTATTTTTATATAACCTTGTGTGGAGTTCCTTTTGTGGTGTGCCTAGGATATTGTTGCTATTGTGTGCGTGCGCAAATGCTTTACACATTGCCTCCGGGATGAGCCTGTCTGCTCGTGCCAAACTACCAAGGGGGTGAGCAGGGATTATCTTGGTGTGTGACTCCCTTGCCCTGACTAGAATGGTGGTTTCTGCCTAGCTTTGGCGTCAGGCTATCCTGTGACATCTGTTCAATCTTTGTTTGATCTTGTCGCGCAACAAATACTCCTTTTTTTGGATACATGTTCATGAAAGACAGACAGAAAATGGACCACTGGAAGTCTGAAGCCATCCATTAAGGTACTGCACCGAAGATTCATAGTTTCTTAGGTATGGTCACCTACTGTGGACATTTCCTGCAAAACCTAGCAACACTCTTGGAGCCACTGAGAGCCCGAAGGAATTTGAAAGTCCAATGTGCGTGGGAATCTAAGGAATAGGTAGCATTCAAGACCATCAAGCAGTCACTTCTGACCAAAACACAAATTCCTACTTTGACACCCATAAAGCCACCGACCTAGATATTGGATCCAAGTCAAGTCGGTTTCAGAGCAGTGGCAACACACAAAAAAAGCACCAGGCTTTTGGGTCCCCCTTGCTTTTGCCAGCAGAACCCTCACAGCCACCGAGACCAGAATCACCCAAAATGAAAGGGAATATCTGGTTTTAGGGAGGGGGTGCACCTATTTCCATCTGTGCCTAAGTGAAAGGAAATTCAAGGTGATCATGAATCACAGGCCACTTTTCACGTTATTTGCCACATGGAGATTTGAGCAATAAACCTGTAGCAGTACAGTCCAGGTGAAAAGAACATAGGAGACTTCCTGACAAGGCACCCTATCCCACTGAGTGTCAAAGAGACAAAGAATCAGCTGTAGAGGACTAATGCAGCCAATTAGCCATTTGCAATTCCCAAAGTGTTCACAACTGCTGAGATCAGCCGATTAACACAAGATGATGTAGTCTTCCGAAAGACCATCACCACCATCCAGGTTGGGTTGTGGGGGAAGTTTCTTTGTGATGTTAATCAGTGGGTAGATACAGACTAGGAAAATCTGTTGCAGATGTGGAGAGTTTGAGACGAACTGAGGGCCTCGTTTATGAGGTTTTACCATAGGGCAGTGCTGCAGTAGGGAAGAAAAGTACAGTATCTGTGATACAGTGCATTCCCCTGCACTGGAGCACAATGGGTTGCCATGCGCCAACACAGACACCTTTGCACCATGGTGCAAATGGAACCTTCATGCACAAAAACAATCACAAGAGGCTTTTTCCTTTTTCCTTTAAAAAAAAAAAAATTGTATTGAATTTTTCCCCATTCAAAAAATAAGAACAAATAATATTATATAGAATACATATATAAAATCAATCATTTCATAAATGCATTAATCTACATGATGTTGCATTCTTAAATCAAACCTACTTACTGGAGAACATACTCATCTAGCTACAATTTAGTATTCAAAAACAGACGAGAAAAAAAAGGAGATAATAAAAGCAAAAACAAAAAGACAGCTCAGCACAATGTCTGTCAGCTAATATTTCCTTCTTTCCAACGAATAATCGGTTCCAAAATTTGTATACCGAGTTTCCTTCCCTTTTTCCCCATCCTAGCATATATAGCGGATTCTAGCTTATAAATTGAAAGTAGTTTGGCTAATCATTGATAATACGTTTGGGGGAGGGGATCCAGCCATGCCGTGGCTATACATAATCTCAAGACTGTCATTGCTAAGAAAATAAAGCTTCCACTCTGTGTCTGCCCCTCCGCCTCAACTCCTAGTAATATTATTGATGGAGTTAATACAATCTCGATCTCTAATGCATTATTTAGAAAATTCTCTATATCGTTCTTGACTGTTTCCAGATGAGGGCATGATGCAAAAACGTGTAGTAAATCAGCCTCTAAGCTGCCGCATCTAAAGCATCTAGTACCTGATACATCTCCCCATTGGGCAATTTTGGCTGGTGTATAGTACAGGTGGTACAGAACTTTGTAGTGCTGGGATTGTAATGAGGCTGAGCACAACAATTTCTGTCCCATATCTAATGATAGAAAAAATGGACTCGGTCTATATCTAAACCAGTTGCCCATTTATCCGCCCCATTTTCCAAGTCATCTTTCTTTAAGTTAGATAATTCTAACTATAACCTCTTAATCGTACAATCTATACCTGTGTGTATAACCTCCAATATTGGATTCTTTACAAAGCCCGCGGGGCCCCCACTTTTTTTATTAATAAAGCTTCTTACTTGGAGATATTTGAAAAATTGTCTCGTATCTAAGCCGTAGCATGTCTGTAGCTCTGAGAATTGCATCATGCCTTGTGCACCAATCTTCCGAATTCCTTGCCTCCCCCACTCGTTAAAGACTGTATCAGAAAAAACTTCGCTAGGGAGAGTGGGGTTGCCTGCTAACCTTGTATAAGCATTATATTTCCCAATACCAAACCGCTTAGCGAATGACTTCCATATTTTATATGCTGCTAGAATAGTCTTAAATCTTGTCCTTTTGTAGTAGCTTGTGTCTGAAAATTTCAACAGTAAGTTTTCTGCCTCCGCTCCCATAACTAATCCATAAATAGCTAATGTGCCAAATTCGTCCTGGGCTTCTACCTCTGCTCCTCCCAATAGACCCACCATATATTGTAGTGCTGCTGCCCAATAATATAACTTTATATCTGGTAGCGCCCATCCTCCCCTTTCACGTGTTAGTGCCATAAATCTGAGCGCTCTCCTTGTTTTCCCCTTTGCCAAAATAAACCGGTTGATCATATGTTCACAAGTCTTAAACCACTTGTTCTCAAAAAATAATGGGATCGCTCTGAATAGGTATAAAAATGTTGGCAGTACCATCATTTTTACAATATTTGTTCGCCCAACAATTGAGAGGTGTAAGTTATCAAGTCTGTCTAATTGCTTCCCTACTATAGCAATTATTGGGGCTATATTTTTTTCCACTAAGATATCAAGCTCAGATGTAATATTTACTCCAAGATACACCCCTGTTTGAACCACACAAATGTCATTACATTGTTCATAAGAATTTTTAATTATCTGTGTCTTAGAAGTGTTTAAAGCGTATCCCGAGATGCGGCCAAACCTCCGTGCCTCAATCTCTATCTGCCCAACAGCCTCCGTGGGATTTGGTGTGATCACTGCCACATCATCGGCATATGCTAGAATCTTGCATTGCCCCAAATGTGTGGGCAAGGGAGTAATTCTCTCGCAGATCTCTATCCTACGGATTAATGGGTCCATATACATTGCGAATAAAAGCGGGGAACACGGGCATCCCTGCCTCGTGCCCGCTTAATCCTGAATTGTCAAGTAGAGCCTGCATTTACTCTTATAGAAGCTACTGGATCAGTGTATAATGTCTGTAGTGCTCTAATATACCCCTTTTTAACCCCTGTCCTTATTAAAACATGCCACAGATAGTCCCAGGAGACCCGATCAAAAGCCTTTTCGGCATCCAGTAACATAACCGCCATCCGGTCTCCTGTGACCTCCGCGGCATCAAATAAGGTGATAACCTTGCGCGTATGGTGCGTGGTGCCCCTTCCAGGAATAAACCTGTGTTGGTTATTACTTACAAGGTTTCCTATTGTTGTAGCAAATCTCGTTGCCAGTGCCTCAGAATAAATTTTGGTGTCAGTATTCATTAACGTAATCGGTCTATAAGATCCCGGCTCGGTGGCAGGTTTCCCCTTTTTTAAAATTAACACAATGTCCGCTCCCCCCCATGAACCTGGAATAGATTCCCCTGTTTGGGCTGTCTGTATTGTCGTAACTAGATCATTTCCAAGTATTTCCCAAAACGTTTTATATAATTCAATAGGGAGCTGGTCAGGGCCAGCAGCTTTCCCTGAAGGGAGATTTGCTATTGCTGTTTTAATCTCCTCTATTTCCAAAAGTTCTTCTAACCCTTCTGCCTCCACCTCTGTAAGTCTTTCAACTGGTATTTCCTGTAGAATAAATGTTGCTATTCCGGCTATTTCCGTAGGGTCAGTAGGCTGCTGGTCGTCATATAGTGACTCATAGAAATTCCTAAATACTTCTCGTATTTCCTGCGAATCCGTGTGTAATCCGCCAGTTATATCCCTAATTTCCTGTATCATTCCTGATGCTGCTATTTGTCTAGTACGTATGGCTAGAACCCGACCTACTTTCTCGCTAAATTCATGGCATCTCTCTCTTTTGACCAGAAAATTCTTGGCTGCCTTATTCGCAATATCTTCTTCTGCCTCACTTTTTGCTTTCATTACCTTGATAAGCGCTTGGTCCACTGATCTCCCTGTTGATACACATTGATGTAGCTCCTCCTCAGCGTCTACGGCTACGGCTGCCTTGACTAATTCATTATTCCTGAGCTGCTCTTGTTTACGCTTAAATGTGCTAAAGCTAAGGGTCTCTCCACGGGCGCCTGCCTTGAATGCATCCCATACCATCCCGACAGCCGCACTTCCTCTATTGATCTCAAAAAAATCTTTCATCCACTTTGACATATGGTGTATATACTTGTCATCCTGTAGGAGCCCTCTTTCGAAGGTTCAAGCCCTCTCAATTCTAGTTCCTGCTATTGTTTTTAATGTTAATATGAGGGGATGGTGGTCGCTGAGAATTCGAGGAAGTCTATCTATCTTTAACTAGAGAGCATTGGATTTGGTACAAACAAATAGTCTAACCTTACACAAATTCGGTGTGGAGCTGAATAATGAGTATATCCTTTTTTGTCTGATCTGATTTTCCCCCACACAACCGACAAGGCATTATTCATTAGAAACATTGGATAGTGCTTGATGTACTCTTTTTTTCTACCTTGATATCTACCAAAGGAGCCTACCCCTAGCCCATCCGCCCGATTAATATTTAAATCTCCAGCTATAATAATGCGAGGGGCCCATACAGCAAGTTCCGTATCCAGGAATTCTAGGATCTCTGGGTTGTCCTCTGTTGATCCATGTACAACCCCCAGGGTTGTCCACTCCCCCTCAATCAAACATTCAACCATTGCCCACCTCCCCCACTGATCTTCCAATTTCTTTCTGACTACGACATTCTTATTCTTTGACATTATCACTACTCCTCTAGTTTTGGTACCTTGCCAAGAGTATACTAATATATGAAAGCCCATCTGCTCCAGCAGGTACACTTGTGAGGACATGATATGGGTTTCTTGTAAGAATATAAAATCTACATTCATTTGTCTTAATGCGAGTGAGACCCTTGGTCTCTTCTGATACTCATTTAACCCGCAGACATTCCAGGTTACAAATCTAGTACCCATACTTTTTAAAAAATATTTTTCCTTGCTGATACATCCATAAAAAAACGTATAAACCATTTTAGTTCTGAATTCTCCAGATCTACTTGTTTACCACAATCTTCTTTACATCCCTTTTGTGATTGCATTATATTGTGCCCTGTACACCTCCCCTCCCCTCCCCTCCCCAGACACCCCACCCCTGTATACCCACGCCCCATACTGGCAAATAGGTCTGAGGGACCTATGTCTGACAGCCGAGACCCCCTGGGTTGTCTCATCTCTCCCCTCTCCTATCTTGTATCATATCTCATCTCATCCCTTTCCCCCCCGACCACCCAAACTTAGTGTAAAACGTGATAAGAGAAAAGATAGTATACTCTAATGAACTCTACATGTTTTGCATATCTTTGCATATCTTGCATCCAGTACTCAATGTATTTTCAATACGTAATGTTAATGTAAAACCTTACTACTTCTTCCGAGGTCCCTCCCTCACCGCGACCACCTGCTTATTCTGCTCCCTATTCTGCTCCCTGTTCTCTCTAAGAGAAGTAAGGTATTCTTGAGCCATCATTTCTTAGTAAAAGACTCTGACATGCCCATTGAGAATTACTTTGAGGCGCGCTGGAAACATTAAATAAACCTCACAACCTGCATTCTGAAAAGGAGTTATCAACTGCCTCATACGCCATCTCCTCTCAACAGTGGCGTGGCAGAAGTCAGGGCGGGCGAAGAAAGATATGTCCTTGTATGTACGCTTGGATTGTGGTTTCGCCTTACTCATTATTTCCTTCCTTAGCAAAAAATTACCTACGTATACCAAAATTGCACGTGATTTAGTGGAAATGTTGCCCCTTCTCTGTGTCATTGGGAACCTATGGGCTCGCTGTATTTCACTTTCCCAGTTCCATCGGTCCATTTCCAGAAATGCCCCTCTCAGTAATTCTACCACAAATGCCCGCACATCTTCCCCCTCCTTCCCTTCCTCCACCCCAAGAAGTCTTATATTATTACGTCTCTGTCTGTTTTCAAAATCTTCTAATTTCCAGAGCAGGTCTGAGGATGTCTTTTCTTGTTCCTGTTTAGTTTCCTGGAGCTTCACCACGTCATCTTCGAGCTTCCCTGTCCTTTCCTCCACTTCTGAAACTCTGTTAACCACCTCTGAATACAGTTTATCCATCTTTTGTAATGTACCCTGTATTTTTTTGTTAGCATGTTTTGCTCTCCGGCTTTCAGCCCTGGCTTCACCCTGGATTTGTTTTAGGGTTGTGAATAGTAGATCACATTTGTTTTCCTTTTTCCATGTGTGCTGCAGAATGCAGCATACATAGAAAATGGAAAACAAGGAGAAATATAGATATTGCTCTTCGTTGTGCCTCCTTTTTACATTTTTGGCACTGCCTTAGATTTTAGATTTCTCGTAAATCTGGGCAGCGTCAAAATGCCATGAATGTTGCTGGCAACGCCCCCATAAACACCCATTACACAACCCTTTAATGCTGAAAACTGTATTAAAGGAAACAAAAACTTGGCTTAGTGCTGCCTCGTAAATATGGAGCAGGCTCCTGCGCCACGGAATGCCACAAAAAGTGATGTTCCAGCAGTGCTAAGGGCCTCATAAATGAGGGCCTGAGTTCATACAGCAGATGACCTGCTACTGAGGTGCCACTGTATCATGAAGAAAAAAGCCCTACACAAGAGGGTAGTGGAGTTAGCACATGAAGGACGTCAAGGAACCACAAAAACCAGGTATCACCTAAGTGAAAAGTTATGATTCCTTGGGATCGATATCATGTTTCATAACACAATCAGGAGCTGCCTGGCTGACTGACTGACTAGGGTCAAGATTATTCTTGCACCCATCATCACAAACTGAACAATGGGTAAGCTCAGACTTTGGAATTTCTCGGATGGCCCCCTTATCCTTGGTCATCGTGGATGGACACTCCAAGTACCCAGTAGTGGAGAACATTGAATTCACGCCATTCAGCAAAGTAGGACCAGTGCTAGAGTCAATCCTCTTACATTTGTTCTCCGAAAGGAATGGGGTGAGTTCAGTGACTGAACAGTTGGGAATAAAGAAGAGGAATGTCACAGCGGCCAGTGGCCACAGGAGAACAGGGATATTGAAAAACCTCATGTATATGCTGAACCACAGATGGAGAATGGGATACTGAGAGACAGCCTTGCGAAGGTTCCTGAGAGCATACAAGAACAGGCTACACTACACAACCAAATGCTCTCCTCTCGCACTGGTAAGGAATTGGTGCAGCCAAGACACCATCCCAAAAAGACGGAGTGGAAAGTGTCAAATTTTAACCCCAAGAGCAATCAAGACAGAAATCAAGACACCAAAGATAGATCCAGTCGATGCCGGAGAGCCAAAGCATCCACCATCAAGCCAGGAACTTGCGTCCTAATACGGGACAGATACCCAGGGTGGAAGTTCCGCATTCCATACGAACACAGTCTGTGGACAGCTAACAAAGTGAATGGTATACTGGTGGTAGCCAACCTGAGGCACCGAGATAGTAGCTAGAACTGTGTCCTGGTTCAAGAGAGTGGATGCCAGCTCCATATCACAAGACAGGATGAGTCAAGAAAGCAGACTGGAGCCCTGGGTGAGCCATGAGCATGGGGACCAAGAATGGCACAGCCTACAAAATGGATCCAAACAAACCTGCCAGTGACAAACAACATTGCATCGATAGCGGGCCCCGGCTCACCGCCACCAGAGCCAACAAGGAATGAAGAGGTGAGGGCACCAGAGCAAACCCTGGTGGTGACATGAACCTAGAGGTATGGTGTAAGCCCAAAACAGCTCTCAGCCAGAGGTTGATGCACCTAACACAGTATGCTGACAGTCAACTCAGCCCCGGAGGTGGAGCTAGCGAGGAACATGGCGGCAGGCTGCATTCCGGTTGCAGCGGCTCTGGGAGCCTGCCCGATTGCTGAAAACGCTGAGGGAATACAGCGGGACATCAGGCAGCTGGAATAGGCGCTTAGGTTTGGATGGAGACGATGCGAGAATGAGAGGTTTTAGTTGATCTAATTTTCGCCTCCTATTTCTCCTTTGCTCCCTGAGGTATATCTGTGATCAAACATGGGCTTATTAGCGGCGGTGGCGCTAGGACCTGCTCTTGGAGTGGCGCGTATGACTCGGAAGGAGGTGCTGGAGGAGGGAAGCCCGGGAGGACGCCGGAGGAGCCTGTGGGTTCGGATACGTTCGGCACTTGCGTAGCTGCAGCTCCGGGGGTCAGTTTGTGACGGAGTCTGCCGTGTTTCCTCATTTGATGCGGTATTAGAGCAAACACAGGCGGTAAGGTGCTGTGGAGAGGGGTCAACGCTGAAGCACAATTATATGGAGCTTGATCTAGGAATTGTTGCCCTGGTTGAACTCACAAGAGAGCAATACCGAGAGCAGTGCCAAGAGCGCGTTACGAGGCAGAGGCCAATTGAGAAACCGCCCCCCCGCCCCCAGCTGGTTCTGGTTCTGATTTGGCTTTTATACCAGCTGCTGCACTGGTTACCAAAGGACTAAGTCGGAAACAAGGCCAGCAGCTGGTTACATCCCTTTTACCGCCTGGGAGACATAGGAACAGATATCAGCTCAGATCACAGCAGGAGCTGAGAGCAGGCGGAGTGTTAGACCCTGTAGAAAGAGAGCAGCCTATGCCATTAACCCCCTGTAAGAGGAGGAAAAAGGCAGGTAGTATAAAAAGAGCTAAGGGGTCTAAAACTGTGCAATTGCCAGTTAAAAAAATTCTCCTTCCCTTAAGACTTATTTTAAAATAATGGAGCAGGCTGCTGGTCTAGATATACAGTAAGAGACCAACCTTACTATACAGGGCACTGAGGCTCCCATGCTCCCTTTAGAGAACCATTTTGCCCCCTTGGCGGGTCTGTCTGATGCTGGGAGTGGGATACAGCCAGAACTGACGGAGGTCGAAGTGGTCGAGGTGGTGGTCGGAGAAACAGGTTTAGAGTCCCGGGCTGACCAGTTAGTATTAAGTTCCACTCCCCCTCTTTCCCCTCCTCCCTCTCATAGTTGTCAAGTCCTGGAAGCCTCATATGGGTTCAAGATCCCTCTAATAATGGCAGTCCCCCGCCACAATGTGTGGTTATAACTCAGGGTAAGAATTTGGCTCAGGGTCAGGGTCTGGGTTTGGTTCAGGAACAGGGGGGTTGGAGGGAATCAGAGAGTTTTGATGGGGACAGTTTGGGTTCCCTTTTTCAGTCCTTAAGGGGGGACTTGATGACTAAATTTGACATCTCGGAGGGTAATCAAAATGCGATCCACGACAGGTTTGATCTACTGGAGTCTAAATTAGACGACGTTATTACCCGGACCGGGAAACTGGAAGTGGAAGTTGTAGCCCTAACTAAATCAGTCCAAGGGATTTCAAAGGATATTGAAACTTTGAAAGTATAGAATAGATCTTTGGCTACGGACTTGGAGAGGCTGAAAACACAAGCTCGAAGAAAGAACCTGAGAATTCTAAAGATACCAGAGGGAGAGGAGCTGGACGACATTAAGGGATTTGTCTGTAATCTTTTAAGGGACGGGATCCTAAAAGACCGTCCTGATATCGACTTGGAGGCTGAAATACAACGAGTGCATAGGGACCCCTTCAAGTTACATGCAGACAGGAAGGCGCCAAGGAAGATCTTGGTGAACTTTCAGTTCTTCAGTATCAAAGAGTTAATCTTGGGGAGATGTCTCCTAAAGTCGGACCTCCACTATCGGGCAATTCCATATCTTATTAGATCTGATATAGAATAGAGAACAGAACAGAGGCAGTGGGAGTTGGGCACCAGAATGCCAGAATTAAGATCGTTTGGAGCCCAAGTACAAATGAAGTTCCCCGCCCTTTTAAAGATTATGTGGAGGAATAAAATGTGTAATTGTAGTCAGCCTGAGGATGTGGATGACCTTCTAGCTTTGATGAGACAGAAATGAGATGAAAAAAAAAAACTCAGGTCAAGAAGGAAAATCAGATAGAGGGATGAGGAAGGTATGAAATATTGGAGGTAGATTAGGACACATAGGGATATATAGGGACACATAGGGACACATGGGGTTTACGTAAAGCAATAGGAAAAATGGGGAAAAGAAAAGATAATAGAAATGTATTCACTTAAGCACTATTTTTTCTTATAGTTGGTGCCATAATAAACATCCCTTTGATGAATGTAGCTGTAGTTTTTTGTTTTTTTTTGCCAAAGGCAGTTCTCCTGGGGCCCTAAAGGCGGTTTCATCGTCAGGTATGTTGGGGGGTTCCTCAGGGGTGGGGTCGGGGGGTGGGTGGTGGGGTTAAAAGCTAAAAAGTCCTCATTTGTAGAAAAAAGATTTCATAAGCTCAGGATGGGAGGAAAGGTAGAGTTTGGCTATGAGTAGGTCAATAAGTATTAAAACCCTCTCGTGGAATGTGAATGGTATGGTTGAAGGGAGAAAGCAATCTCGGGTCTGCGAATTTTTAAGAAACACAGATGCCCACCTTATGTTATTACAAGAAACACACCTGAGTGCCTTACATGCTGAACGCATGAAAGGCACCTTTTGAGAAACTGGGGTGGGTGCAGGAAATCGTGTGTTCCAGACAGAGGGGAGCAACTAGGGGGGTTGTGATAATTGTCAGGGCAAATAGGGGGATAAGGCTGATAAGGTGTGAAACGGACCAGACAGGCAGATGGATTATGGCGGCCCTTTATATTTACAGTATTTGCTATACTTGTGCATTGTATTATGGCCCCAATGATGACAATCCTGGTCCTCTTTTGAAATTGGCGGCAGGTCTACTTGAGACCTCGGGTCCTGTGAGCTTGGGGGGTGATTTTAATTTGGTTTTTGATTATACCTTGAATAGGACCTCTAAGGCTAAGTACCACACTCCTACTAAATCACTTTCTGCCCTGGGATCTGTGATGAAAGATTTTAACTTGTTGGATGTTTGGAGAGCTAAATATGGCTCTACAAGGGGGTATACATTTTATAGTAAGAAATATAAACACCATTCGAGAATAGACTACTTCCTGGTGGATCAACATCTGCTTGCAGACATTACCTCCCTTTCCCATATTCCGGTGGGGATATCAGATCATGCTGTTGTCTAATTGGTTTTTTCATTAAGTTCCGTCCCTTAGATATCAAATGGACACTAGAGAGGACATTGCTTCTAGATGACCGGATAAAAGCAGAAGTGAGAGAAAAAGCTATTGAATTTCTCACTATTAACATCGGCTCCTCCACTGTCCAGATCATGTGGGAATCCTATAAGGCTTTTCTACGAGGTGTGCTGAGCTCTTTAATGGCCCATAAGAGGAAGACTATTAAAAGAAAAAAGCTTGATGATTTGAAAGCAATTATTGAAAAAGATTCGGACCTACAGGTGGCTATTGTTTCAGACAGAGAGAGGATTCCGGAATTGGAGAAGGAGCTTATTGATCTACAACTCTCTCTTAAAGTCATTAATGAAAAGTACATTAGGGAAAAGTGGGAGACCAGTAAATTGAAAAATTTCGAGTATGGAAAAAAGTGTGGGGCCCTTCTCGCCTGGAAATCTAGAGAAGAAAGATCCAGGAATAATATCAAAGTCCAAACACAAAGCGAGATAGGCATATCAATCATGAAGGATGGGGGGATTAGGGTGGAAGCTAGGGGGTTTATGCAAGGCTTATATATGGAAGATAAGAGTTTCGGGATGGAGGAGGCCCAGACTTGGCTGAGTCAGAGAAATCTGCCCCAAATTTCAGAAACAGATAGGAGGTATTTGGATCATGGAAGGGGAAGTAATAGATCAACTCAAGAAAATGAAGCGGGGTAAAGCTGCTGGCCCGGATGGGCTACCAAGTGAGGTATATATTGATTATTCAGAGTCATTGGTACCCGTGCATCATTTACTGATTCACGGCCACAGCATCCCCCCCACATGCGCTGAAGCCACGATCACTTTCATTGTGAAGCCTAACAGAGACCCCCAAAAAATCGAATCCTACAGGCCTTTCTCTCTCCTGAATTCAGATCTGAAGCTTTACTCTGGAATTTTGGCAACTAGACTTGCCAAAATTATAAAATCTATAATTCACCCGGACCAAAGAGGGTTTATCCCTGGGAGGCAGCTGAATGAGCTACCTTTTCAGGTGATTGGAGCCATAGACTATGCGGAGGATAGAGGGCTGCCGCTAGCTTTAATTGCAATAGATGCGGCCAAAGCTTTTGACCAGGTAAACTGGAAATACTTGTGGGCCACTATGGCTGGGTTTGGTTCCCCCCAAACTTTATAGAGGGCAATAAATCTTTGTATCAGAATCCACGAGCAAAAGTCCCGGTTAATGGTGGCTTGTCCGACTGGTTTAAAATCTCCCGCGGCACAAGGCAGGGCTGCCCCTAATCCCCCCTTCCGTTCGATATTTATATTAAACCTTTTGTTTTTTGTATCAGGGCGGATCATGTAATGCAACCTTTTAGAATAGCAGACCTAGAGCTTAAGGCCGCATTGTATGCAGATGGCCTTCTTCTATACACCTCCAATGACGTGGATGCCATACCTAGGTTATTTTCTCTAGCCGAGGAATTTGGAAGGCTTTCGGGATATCAAATAAATAAGGAGAAGACAGAAATTATGGGTTGGAATAATAGTCCGCCCATTCAGGGTGCAAAACATAAAATGAGTTACTTGGGAATTTATTTGACTCAAGAACTAAAGAATATACCGAAAATTAGTTGGCAGATAGTAGTGAAAGAAATTATCAAAACATTAACAAGATGGGGTAGTCTGCCATTAAACATATATGGATAAGTTAATCTCATTAAAATGTCTATACTCCCTAAACTAACCTTTCTTTATAACTCCATTCCTTTTTTCTTTCCCCCAGAAAGAGATTATGAGCCTTCAAGGCAAGATTGGTTCCTTTATCTGGGCTTGTAAATCTCCCAGGAAACCCTGGAAAAAGTGAAGGAGGGGGTTACAAATCGGGGGGTTGGCCCTACCAGACTTACTCATTTATTGCCATGCCTTTCATCTTAAAAACTTTAGGTTATGGCTAACAAATTGGACTCAACTTCGCAGTGCCACTTATTCCAGGCATTGCTGTATGATCTACCACAGGGCCAAGACTTTTTTTAATTCAAATTTGGTGACCTTAAATTTTATTAAAAAGTCTGTCTTAAGATCCTGCAGACGGCACTTAGGAACTGGGTATATGTCCGGAGAGTTCTGGGAATTCCATATTACCACACTAATGCCCCAGTTTGGGACTCCCCAGGCACTCCGGAGTGCCTTCAGGACCAGTTGTCCCAGCCTTTGAAAGCAGCAGGTGTGAGGAGATGGGGGATCTCTGGGTCAACTCTGGTCTTATGGACTGGGACTCTTTAGTGTCACTGATAAATGGGTCTTTAAAGAGATTCAAGTTTTACCAACTCTCCGCCTGGTGGTCAAGGCAGGCGTTGCAGCGGGAAAGGGATGCTGGGATCCTTGATTCTGTCTGCAGGGGAGGAGGGTGGAATCGAGAGGTCTCGTTTTGGTATAGGGCACTAACGGGGGTAACAGGAATGTTAAACTGTGAGCTGGCGAGTCTTTGGGGGTAATGTGATATCAGATAGCCTCGAAGAAACCAGGAAGATCTGGACAGATTCTTTCTCCATGTCTCAGAGTTTAATAAAACCAGCTAATTTGAGGAGAAATCATTTGTTCACGGTCTATCGGGTATATTGGACCCCGGCTAAACTATCCAGGGTTACACTGAAGAATTACTGTTGCCCCCGCTGTAAATTCCCGGCAGCTGATGATATACATATATTTCTAGAATGTCCAGAGATTCTTGAATACTGGAAGGCGATTGCGGATTTCCTGGGGAAGGTTTTAAAACCACTATTATATGCTCTCCGAGGTTAGTTTTCTTTGGTTTACCACCTGGTTACAATATTAACAACTATTCCTCACAATTTTAATTCAATTTGATGGTGATAGCAAGGAGAGAGATTTGTAAAGAATGGAAATCAGTGGCCCCTCCCAGGTACACTGACTGTTCACGAAATATTATGGATGTCAGTAAGATGGACATAGCGTGCCGAGCAGGGACCTCAGAGAATGTGTGGTCGGAACTGGTGGCCTGGTCAAAGAGGTAACGGTCCTATGATTATGCCAGAGGTTTGTGCCGGTCCTGTCCTACCTAGGTTCGAGGTATTCTATCAGAGGACAGGGGAGTTGGACAAGGAAACAGCCTACCTCTGGGTGACCCCTGATTGCCGCACATTGAGTCCAGGGTGGTATCAAGTTTGACAGTGTGAAAGGCTTTAGGGGTTCCCATCTAGAGCATTTACTGGTGGCATATATGAGGACAAAACAAAAAGAAAAGAAAAAAGAGGTTGATGCACTTTGTTTGTGCTATGGGCCGACTATGACTCTGTCAGACTATCGTTGTATGGGATGGGATGTAATGAGCCATACTAACAGCTGGGCATAGCCAGAAGGAGAGAAATAAATCAGATGGTGATTGGTCAAGGTCCCAGTACCAAATCAAGATTCACAATCTGGTTCCCTCATTTACCACCACCATAGAAACCCTTCCCACATCACAGCCTCCTATTATATTGCAGGTATTTGGGGATATTAGAAGACACCTCACCCACAATTTTTATTAGCATTATGAGATCTCGACAAGATGTGCACGTCTTCAGCTATAAAGCAGCCTCACTTTGGAATTTCCTTCTCTGGACTTACGAATGATGAATGACTGGTTACTCAGAGTTTAGGAAATCACTGAAAACCTGGCTACATAGGTTAAAATATTCGACTTCTTCCTTTGTGTACTTGAAATCTTGTTAAAACTACGAGAACAAAGATAGAACTATCTATCAACTAACTATCAACCCTAACAAGGAAGCCCATGATCAGACTCAGCTCAGTTTCTTGCTCAATTTCCCATAGAAAGCAACATTTCAAAGAATACCAGGTCTGACATGCAAGTTTGTCCCTCCAGAATGTGAAATGAACGCAAAGGCACTTGTGAAAAACATCAACTAAATTAAATTAAATGGGTAGGCCCTTACGTGGAAGTCTTCTGCATTAGGACCCCTTTTTACTTTGACCTTTCCTGCCCCTTTGTGTAGCTATTTCTATTTCTTGTCCTGTGTTTATATTGTAAGCACTTTTGTCTATTTTTGTAGCTATTCTTCTTTGAGTCTTCTCTATACCATGTGTTCTGTCTTTTAGCCTTATTCATTATCTCTCTCCTTTTTTCTGCCTTGGCTTCAGCACTTTCTCTGCTTCCCTTTTTCCACACACCATCTCGCTTTGTCAATTGTATAAGTTGTGGCTTTGATCAGAACAAGTCAAAAGACAGAGACAGATCAGGTATTATCCATGAGTCAATAGCACTGGCAGGCAGAGCATGCTTTCCTTTTGGTGACGCAGAAGTTTCAAAGTACAAACATTGGCTAGCTCTGTCAGCCATGAGGTTTGAAAGAGAACGGCAGAACATTGAAGGAAAAGGCAGTACATCAGCATCAGCAGGCGATCCCCAGTCAAAAGAATCCACTTCTGTACCTGTGGCTGTGGCAGAAGTGACCTGTCAGCCGTTAAAGACACCGGCAACCGGATCATCTGCACCAGACACAACAGTAACATTGGGTGAAGAAGAGGATTGGCTAACTAAGCTTGTGTTTGCTCCTCAAAAGGTCCCAGCAAAAAGTAAGCAAAGTGGAGGAACCGTGGAGAACCTTGAGTCGATGGTGCAGGACTATTTGAATGACTCAACAGAGGTCTATGTTAATGCTGACCCATTGGCGTATTGGCATGGGAAAAAAGAATTGTGGCCAGAGATCTCCAACCTGGCTATAAACTACTTGTCTTGCCCACTCGCAAGCGTGTCTTCTGAACATGTTTTCAGTGCTGCTGGTGGCATTGTAACTTGCAAAAGGACCCGCCTCTCGCCCAAAAATGTGGAGAGGTTAACAATGATCAAGATGAACCAGCACCTCATACCACCAGATTACAAAGTACGAGAATACACGCCGAAAGAAGACGAGGAGGACAGCAACTTAGATGAGAGAATTTCTTCTCTGTTAGGTGACCTACTCCCGCCTGAATTTGCAGAGTATGAGGACGAGCTCTTATTCCCTGACACTGAGCCCTGAAAATGAGCCAATGAATCAATAACTTTCTTTTTTGTCCTTATTCACTTGTATTCCTGTGTGTCTGTCTTTCTTTGTTTTGCACAGTTAATATAATTAAAACTTCTTTTTTAAAAAAAATATTTTTATTGAAGAATTTTTTCCCCCATTTTACCCCCCCTCCCCCCTTATTTACATGGACAGGGCATAATGAGATACAGAAAAGAATCATAGAACTCAGATCGATAAACACAAAAGCAAAAAATTAAAAGATATTGCGGTATGCTTAATACATACGGATTCAATCTGGGAATATACATACAAATTCATAAATTTCAACATTCAGTAATACAGATTCTTCATATTTCATTATTCAGTTCCAAACTTCCACCGAATCAAGGGACCCCAGATTTGCATACCCAGTTTTTTACCCTTTCTACCCTTCCTGGCATAGATAGCTGTTTCCATTTTTTGTACTGATAGTATTTTACCTAGCCATTGATGATAAGGTGGAGGATTTGGGTCAAGCCAGGCTGAAGCCACTAGTAGTCTAAGAATCGCCATTGCTACAAACATGAAATGTTTGCAGTTTATTTGCCCATTGGGGTATACCCCCAGTAAAATGGTTACTGGGGTTAGCTCTATTGTTGTTTGTAAAGCATTTCGGAAAAAATTCCCAATATCGTGTTTTAACTTATCTAGGTGCGGACAGGTCGAAAAAATATGTTTCAAATTAGCCTCCATACTGCCACACCTAAAACAAGTAGTCCCGGATAAACCCCCCCATTGAGCAATTTTCCATGGCGTATAATACAGGTGATACAAGATCTTATAATGCTGGGCCTGAAGGGGCGATGAGCACAGTATCTTGCTTCCCATCTCAAGTGATTCAGTAAAGATATCCCTATCCCTATCTACATCTAAATCTAAAGACCATTTATCCATCCATTTCTCAAGATCATCTTTCTTTAATTTTGTCATCTCTGAGTAGAATCTCTTTATAGTACAGTCATGACCATTTTGTATAAGATCCATCATTATATTCTTCCCGAAGCCTAATGAACCCCCTTTTTTATTTAGTATACAACTTCTGATTTGAAGGTATTTAAAGAAGTGATTTGTATTCAACGTATACTTATTTCTCAAATCTGTAAATTGTAATATACCATTATCATCTAGCATATCACCAATCTTACCTATCCCCCGTCTCTCCCATTCTTGGTATACAATTCCTGAAAACACCGCACTGGGTAATGAAGGGTTATTTTTAAATCTGGTGTATGCATTGTATTTCCCTATTCCAACCTTTTTAGAAAATCCTTTCCATATATTATAAGCAGCCGTGATTATCTTGAATCGTGTTCTTTTAAAATAACTTTCCTCCGTAAATCTCAAAAATATATTTTCAGTGTTTGTGCCCAAGACTAAACCATAAATAGCGAGCAAGCCTATCTTGTCCCAACCATCCTTCTCTGCTCCTCCAATCAGTCCCACCATTCCTTGCAGTGCTGCAGCCCAATAATATAACTTTAAGTCCGGTAATGACCACCCCCCTCTCTCCCGTGGAAGCGACATGTACCTCAGTGCCCTCTGCGTCTTACCTCTCGCCCAAATAAACCGATTAATCATATGTTCATAGATTTTAAACCATTTGTTGTCAATTAAGAGTGGTATTGCCCTGAAAAGATATAAAAATGTTGGTAAAATCAACATTTTAATAATATTGACTCGTCCTACTAATGACAAATGTAAATTCTCGTAATGATCCAAGTCTTTCCTTGCTTTATCAATTACTGGAGCAATATTTTTTTCCACCAGATTATTTAAATCTGCTGAAATGTTAATTCCCAGATACTTCCCTATTGGTACCACTCGTATATCATCGCAGGGAGTCCTTGAGTTTTTGATAATTTGGGTTTTTGATGCATTCAGTGAGTAACCTGAGACTTGTCCGAATCTTTGGGCCTCCGCCTCTACCAATGCAGTTGCTTCCGTAGGGCTAGGTGTTATCACCGCAACATCGTCAGCATAGGCGAGTATCTTACATGGTCCAAGAGCTGTGCATAGTGGAGTAATTTCTGGTGATGATTCTATCTTACGGATTAGTGGATCCATATACATGGCAAATAACAGCGGAGAGCATGGACAGCCCTGCCGAGTTCCTCTCTTGATCATAAATTGTCTTGTAGTGCCCCCGTTTATTCTTAGGGCTGCGACCGGTTCCTTATACAGGGTCTGAAGTGCTTTCACATAGCCACCCTTGATCCCGGCTCTAACTAGAGTCTGCCACAAATAGTCCCAGGAGACCCGGTCAAATGCTTTTTCCGCATCCAACAGCCTTACTGCCATCGGGTCTCCTGTTACCTCGGCAGCATCGAATAGGGTTATGACTTTCCTGGTGTGATGAGTCGTCCCTCTTCCAGGAATGAAACCATGTTGGTTATCGCTAACCAGGGTACTTATTATTCTAGCAAATCTTACAGCCAGAGCTTTTGAATATATTTTAGTATCATTATTCATCAATGTTATTGGGCGATACGACCCTGGTTCTGTCGGGGGTTTCTCTTTTTTTAAGATTAACACTATGTCTGCGCCCCCCCCAGGATTTTGGGACAGACTCACCCCTCTGCGCAGCTTGTATCGTTTTAGTTAGATCTTGTCCTAAGCATCCCCAGAAAGTTTTATATAACTCAATAGGTAACTGATCGGGACCAGCAGCCTTTCCCGAGGGTAGAGCAGACATAGCCTCTTTAATCTCAATATTATCCAACATAGCCTCTAACTCATCTGCCTCTTCAGAAGAGATAGTTTTGGCCTGAATATTCTGGAGGTCTTCATTTATCTCTTCGGCACTGCTAAGATTTTGATCATCATATAATGACTGATAAAATGTCCTAAATACTTCCCGAATTTCTTCTGGGTCAGAATGTAATGTTCCCCTTTCATCCTTGATCTCCTTAATAGTCCCTTCCACCGCTATCTGCCTGGTACGTATAGCGAGAACCCGTCCTACTTTCTCACTGAACTCATAGCATCTCTCCCTTCTAATTGTATATTGTTTTGCTGCTCTATTTGCGAGTTCCTCCTCTGCTTCACTTTTCACTTTCATTAAATCTATTATATATTGTTCAGTTGGTTCTCCCCTTATTACACATTTATTGAGCTGTTCCTCTGCTTCTAATACTACTTTCTCTATCTCACTGTAACGCAACCGTTCTGTTTTCCGTTTATAGGCACTATAACTGCATGACTCTCCGCGAGCTCCTGCCTTAAAGGCGTCCCATATTAAGCCAACCGCAGCACTCCCTCTGTTATGTTCAAAAAACTCATTAATCCATTTAGACATATGTTTTATATAATCATCATCTGAAAGAAGTCCCCTTTCGAATGTCCATTCCCTCCTTAGTTTTATTCCCCCTCCTTGCATTATTGTTAGAATTAAGGGGTATGGTCACTGAGTATCCGGGGGAGTCTGTCAATTTTGCTCTGTTGATTAAATCATTGGATATCAGAAAATAGTCTAATCTAACACAAATATGATGTGGTGCAGAATAGTATGTATAGCCTGTTTGCTCTGATCTTATTGTCCCCCAAACGTCTCGCAAAATATTGTTTTCTAGAAGGTCGATAAGAGCCTTGTGAACTCTTTTCTTCCTGCCGTTATACTTTCTTATTGTACCTAGTCCCAAACCCTCCGCCCCGTTGATATTCAAGTCTCCTCCTATAATAACCCGAGGGGCCCAGGCTGCCAACTCAGAATCCAGAAACTGTAAAATTTCTGGATCGTCCTGGGTTGAACCATACACCGCCACCAGTGTTGTCCATACTCACTCTATTAAAATCTCAACCATGGCCCACCTCCCCCATTGATCTTCTTATTTTCTCCTTGTAACTACATTTTTACTCCTTGATAGGATAGCTACCCCTCTTTGTTTTGTCCCTTGTTTGGAACTAACTATTAAGTGAAACCCCAACTGATTGAGACAAAACTCCTGGGTGTTCATTATATGTGTCTCTTGTAGGAATACAAAATCTACATTCATTTGTCGTAACCGTAAACCTATCTTTTGTCTTTTTTGAACATCATTTAGGCCACATACATTCCATGTCACTAATCTAAGAGACATACTTTTTTTCCATGAAACTATCGGCTATCTGCTCGCTTTTATTTATCAAACTAAAAAATGTATTCAACGCTAGTTCTACCACACTAACTAAACAGATTTCCATGTTTGTGTTCATAATATCTTCAATACAGTAATCAAGCTAATACATTTGTTTCGGATTGTGTTCTTCACATTCCAACAAACTTCAAGTTCCCTTGTGCCCTGTCCATATTCCTGCCCTCCCCCACCCCAGACTGCCCACCCTCAGGATCCCACCCCCCCTACAGGCAAATAGGTCCAAGGGACCTATGTCTGGCCGACTTTGCCTACAGGATGTCGTACCCGTCCTGCCGCCCTGGCTTTCTAAGTCACCCCGATGTGCCCAATATGTGCCCAGTATGCTCCCCCCCTTTTAGTGTTCACCCTCTATCACTATCCTTAATATGCTGGTGCCAACCACTATATTAAACAAGCCCACATATCCCCAATGCCCTAAAAAAGAATCATGAACATAGGACTAAAACAATTTTAACTCTTGCTTTAAGCAGACATTTATGTCTTATTTTTCACCCTCAAAATGTTAATGTTATTAGTCTCTCTCTTTTATTTTATATTTATCTTTACTTCTTGCGAGGAATGTCCCTGATAGCAACCATGCGGGCAACATGTTCTTCATGTTCCTCATGGCGTGTTTTTTGATGACCCCTGGTTTCACGCAAGTAGTTAAGGTATTCTTGTGCCATGATTTCAGAATAAAAAATTTTGAAGTTCCCATTTAAGCCAATCTTCAGGCGTGCTGGAAACATGAGGTATGCCTCACAACCTATGTTCAGGAAGGGGGTGATGAGCTGCCTCATTCGCCACCTTCTTTCCACGGTGGTATGGCAGAAATCAGGACGGGCAAAAAATTCAACACCCTTGTAGTTGCATTTGGATTGGGGCTTTGCCTTGCTAATTATCTCTTCCCGCAATAGGAAGTTCCCAACATAAAATAATATTGTGTCTCCTTCCGTGCCATAGGGAAACAGTGTGCTCTTTGTACCTCATGATCCAGATCCCATGAAGACAGCTCTGGGAGGGCACCCTTTAATAGCTCAACAACAAAACCCCGAACATCGCTCCCCTCTTTCCCCTCCTGAATTCCAAGTAGTCGGACATTTTTGCGCCTTTGTCTATTTTCGAAATCCTCCAGTTTCCATAACATGTCGGCAGTTGTCTTGTCTTGATCTTTCCTAGCATCCTGGATTTTAACGATATCATCTTCCAATTTCCCCGTTCTAGTCTCCACTTCAGAGATTCTACCGACCATTTCTTCATACAACTTATTAATTTTATGCAGAGAGGATTGCATTTTTTTATTTGCATTCCTAGCCCTCCTCCTTGCCCTTTGGCTCTCAGCGGGAGCCTCACCTTGCATTTGTTTTAGGGTTGTATATAAGACTTCAAAATTAGAGGCACCTCCCTCTGTTTCCCGAAATGTAGCGTCATGGGAGCCTGTTTCTGCATTTTCGAGCTCCCCCGTAGGTGGTGCGGAGTTCTCCATCGTATTATCCCAGTCGAGTCTTTTTGCAACTGATTTCGTGTTACCTCTGCGCAAACCCTTAGACAACTTCTTTTGTCTAGAATTAATGTTCTGTTTATTAGACTTATTTTTATTCTTAAATTTAGCATTTACCACAGCTTTGTTGCTACCTATGGCTGCTGTTTTAAACCTTGTATGAGTAGTCTTTTGAACTGTTTCTTGTGCTCACTCTATAGGTTCTGTGTCGCTGTTAGTAGAGATTGAAGTAGTTTCAGACTCAGTCCCTGATTCAATCTCTTTATCTTCCATATCGGTGCTCACTGTTGAGTCTGCTGACGTTTCCAATTCTGAATCTGACGCCGTTTCCAGGCTGCAGTTCTCACTTTCCTCGTCATCTGCCTCATCGTTGCCAGTAAAGAAAACAACCTCACTAGGAGAGGCCGGTATAAATCCTTGTACATCAGGTAAATTATTTGAGTTTGCATTCAACTTTTCAATTAAATCTGTATTTGTACATATTGGGCCCTTAGCCCGTGTTTCTGTTACTTTTGTAATTCCATCAATTGATACCTCTACTGTTTCCGTCTCAGTTAGTTTGATTATCCCTTTAGGATCGGGTATTTCAGTTTCTGTACCCATCGCCAGTTTTTGATATGTGTTTGCCCCTTTAACTCCAGGATCAGCGTCAATTGTGACTTTCCCCTTTAAGAGGTTGGCTCCGCCCTCTGCCATCGCTGTAGAAAAGCCTTCCGTTCCTGTAGGCTCTGTAATTTCAAACTGTGGCTATGCCTCTAGTGCGCTGGTCACATTCCTGCTGGCTCCTGTCTGCTCGAACAGCTCCCCCTCAACATTAGGCTGTTTCTCTCTGCACAAAAATGCTAGCGTAGGGACTACATTCCCACGCGACAAATCTGACTGTAAAGTTGGTTGAGTAGCTGATACGGATGCAAACGCGGGTGAAAACGTCTCCAAAATTGTCGTTTGACGAAGTGCTATCTCCTTCCCTGATACCTCGCCAGCGCTGAGTTTTACATCATCCTTTCTCCTTACTGAGGCTGGGGCTGGGGCTATCGACTTCTTTTTTTCCGCATCTTTTTCACGGATTTTCCTCATTTTTATCTCCTTCGCTGCCTCTCGCCTCTGTTGCGCTTTTGACCTCACTTTCCCTCTCAGGGTTGACGCAGGAGCACCAAAGTTGTCCATGCCTCCTTCTTCCTCCTCCTCCTCGTTCCCCCAGCCGTCTCAATCACGGGTTTTCTTCAGGGATCGTACAAGTTTTGGAGCCATGGCTTTCAGGACGTTTTTCCAATAAGTACTCCCAGATAGGAAAGGGCGAGTTACCAGTGATATAATATAGTTGAGTACAGCTCCTTCTTTTTTCTGGGGCAGGTCCCTTATTCGCAGAGACCAGGCAGTGAAATCTCTCAGCATTACCCCTTATCGCCCTTTATCACAGCATCAGTGACTTCTGTTGAATACTTGCTAGTATCAAACTCTTCAGTATTGCAAAGTCTTAGAGTCAGTCTCAGAATCAAATAGCTCTATTTACTGGATCATAGAGCCATAGCTCTTCCGTAGACTTCAGTGAGCATGCAGGCAGCAAATTTAAGACGGTGGGTGCACAAGTGAGCACATAATACAGAAAAAAATTATTCTGCCACCAGGAGAGAGTCAGGACACAACCTTCCTCTACGGCGTCTCGGCGGCCATCTTGCCTCCGGAATGTATTGCCTCCCCAACCTAATATAATTAAAACTTCAATCACCTAACCACAAAAACAAGCCCATCAGCAGAACTGTCTTCACTTATTTGCTTATTAATTTGAAGGTGCCGCAGTCTGCATTCCTCAGATTCACAAGTTCACAAGAACATGCTCCTCTATCCTCCTCCTCCAGACTCCTATTTCCCTCAAAGCAGAGGGCTGGATTATGCCCAATGAAGAAAGACTCTGCACTTGTGGGGGTGTTCTACTTCTTTGAGGGTGAGTTGGCTGGACTTGGGGCATTGCTGGGAAGGTCTAATACTGGATAAAACTGGTTTGGACAAAATCCGACTTGAAAACGTTTTTGCCTTTTTGCTCACTATCATGTTTTCGGGGGCTTGTTTGGGGGGCTTCCTGGTGTTTGTGGGTGGGTTTCGGGGTCTGGGAGCACTGCTGGCACAGTCTAATGTTGATTGCATTTGTTTTCTAGGACATAAATGGTGGAAAAGTGGAGTCATGACCTAGCTGCACAGCGCGTTTGGACAGAAGGCCTAAAAATATTGTAAGTATGAGATTTTCCATTTTTGCTTTTTGGCTGTTTGGGGGCTTTTTTGCGGGTGGGTTGGCGGGTCTTGGGGCATGGCTTGGAAGGTCTAATACCGGATAAAACTGGTTTGGACCAAATAGGAGGTGAATTCTTTTTGCGTTTTTGCTGACTTGCTTGTCTTTGAGGTGCTCTTTGGGGGGTTCTGGGTGTTTGTGGGTGGGGGGTCTGGGAGCACAGCTGGCACAGTATAATTTTGATTGCATTTGCTTTTCACAAAATCCATGGTGGAAAACGGGAGTTATGGCGTAGCTGCACAGCGCGTTTGGACAGAAGGCCGAAAAATATTGTATGAGATTTTCCATTTTTGCTTTTTGGCTGTTTGGGGGTGTTGTGCTTTTTTGCGGGTGGGTTGGCGGGTCTTGGGGCATTGCTGGGAAGGTCTAATACCGGATAAAACTGGTTTGGACAAAATCATACTTGAAAACGTTTTTGCCTTTTTGCTCACTATCATGTTTTCAGGGGCATGTTTGGGGGGCTTCCTGGTGTTTGTGGGTGGGTTTCGGGGTCTGGGAGCACTGCTGGGTATGGATACTTTTGATTGCAAGAGGTTTGAAGCAAATCCATGGTGGCAGAGGGGAGTTAGGGCCTAGCTGCAGAGCGCGCGCGGAGTGATTTTGGAAATTGCCCTGAAAATGACTAAGTCCCCATTTTTGTACTTTTGCTTTTTGGCTGTTTGGGGGTCTTCTACTTGTTTTCGCCTGGGTTGACGGCTCTGTGGCCATTGCTGGGAAGGTCTAATACCGGATAAAACTGGTTTGGAACAAATCAGAGGCAAATTTTTGTGTGTGTTTTTGCTGACTTGCTTGTCTTTGAGGTGCTCTTTGGGGGGTTCCGGGTGTTTGAGGGTGGGTTTTGGGGTCTGGGAGCACTGCTGGCACAATCTAATTTTGATTGCATTTGCTTTTCAGGAAATCCATGGTGGAAAACGAGAGTTATGGCCTAGCTGCTCAGCGCATTTGGACAGAATTGAAAGAAGGCCGAAAAATATCTTCCATTTTTGCTTTTTGGCTGTTTGGGGGTGTTGTGCATTTTTGCGGGTGGGTTGGCGGGTCTTGGGGCATTGCTGGGAAGATCTAATAAAGGATAAGACTGGTTTGGAGAAAATCCATGCGGAAAAGCCTTTTGGCACTTTTTGTAACTTAGGGTTCGTTAGGGTTAGCACTAGCAGCAGGATTGCATGTGTTTCGGGGTGTTCTAGATTTTTGCAACTGAGTTCTGGGGTCTTAGAGCACTCGTGGGAATGTGTAATTTTGGTTGCAAGTGATTTGAAGAAAATCCATGGTGGGAAAGGGGGGATTTGGCATAGTTAAAGAAAGCGTTTGCCACTATTCTTAACTTAGGGCTCGTTAGGGTTAGCAGTATTTGTATTGCATGTGTTTGGGCGGGGGCTGTTTGTGGGGGGGTTTGCGAGTCTTGGAGCGATGCTGGGTATGGATACTTTTGCTTGCTTTCAAGTGGTTTGAATACAATCCACGGTGGGTAAGGGGATTTGGGCCTACTTTTACTTTCAAAGTACGTTTTGTCATCAGTTTTCTACTAGGCCTCGTTTTTTGAGATCTGATTGGGGGTCTTCTACATTTTTGCGACTGGCTTTAGTAAGGGTCTGGGTGGGAGCACTGCTGGGAAGGTCTAATTTTGTTCTAAAACACAGTTTACAGTACACCTAGCTTGAGGGGAAAGATCCGCTAAATTAAGTTGCCCATACTTATTTATCCTTCAAAAGGAGACTCAGACAGAGTACGCACTTTCAAAAATATTGTACGGTCTATTAGGAAAATCAAAGTGTGACTTTTTGCACTACACAGCATACATACCTTATATTTATTTGTGAGTGGTGTTCTAATATCACTTCCTGTTTTCCCATCAATAATTACAGGCCGGGATTCACTCTGTGCAATGAGAAAAAAAGGATGAAGTCAGGCTTCACATTAGCGAGCCGCAATTCAGTATCCGCCAGGCAGGCAGTGGACAGGGTGTCTTCTGGTCACCAACATTGATGGACGGAGCGTCAGCTGGAATGGAGGAGTCCCGCTAATAAGACGAATGGTTTGATGCATGCAAGTTACCAAATTCAACAGGACAACTACAACAACATACAGATGCAGTATCCATTCTTTTGTAATTATCTTTAAAGTAATGGTATTGCTGTGAACTTCTATGAGTGTGACTCTGCATTTCTTGGATCTTTGCTTTTAAATTTATCCCTACAGTCATTCTATAGGTTTTATTTCTGCTATTTTTTAAACCTAATTTAATGTAAGAAGTGTTTCTCTGAGTGCAGAGATAGGCAAGTGAAAACGCTGCAGCCCTGTACTGTCGCATTCTGTCATTCACGGTTGTCGAAAGTACTACTTACTTTTCAGTAACCATGCATGCAGTAGTGCATGCAATTCCTTTATGTCACTTAAAAGATTTATGGTTAGCTTTGTACCCAAAGATTTCTCTATCTTCAATTATTGTTTGTCCATGCTGTGCTTTTTTTTTCTTCTCTCAACAAAACTTTCCCAAAATCCCCCATTCCCATCCATTTTCCAAACCTTAACCCTCTTTCCCCGGGCTGTGTGGTTTTGATTGATGTGTGACTAAATTACAGCAATAATTCCACACACTTGCTGGGGAGGATAAGGTCAAAGCAACTGGCTGGTGAAGGAATCCGAGGATATATTCTATTCTTACTCAGCTTGACACTCAGTCACTATTGGCAAAGGAAAGCAGATTTTCATGTGCGCCATCAACTTAATAGGTCATCAAGATTAGAACATCCTCCTCCTAGACGTGGCAAATTATTACGCTGCTGTGTCCTTCACCTTCGGTACTATTTCTTGTAGTAGTAGCCAATGTCAAAGAAATTCAACGCAAGTACTAGTTATACTTTCAATACTTTACCATTTGTTAGGCTACATTGTGGCACAGTTCTAGTGTACTGTCACCTGCTATATTCTCTATCGTACCGTTCTAATGCTACGGTAAGGACAAACAAGTTTTCATTTTCTTTTTTTTCAGATGCTGCAACTGCCACTGTGTAACACCACTAGTACCAACGCAATGATGACATTTCATCCGCCCAGGATTGCCAACCTTAATCGCCATTTGCCGTGCAGCCAGCCCTGTGCCTAGCCCTATTTCCAAACACAAATTAAGGGTAAGATAAGAGTTTGGGGAGAGGAAGTATAATGGAGTATTAGGAGAGACGAGAGACTACGTTAGTACTAGTAAAGTCCTAGGACTATTGAATTCACTTACTCTGTGAGAGGCACTTAGTTTTGAAAACATTTGGGCAATTAATTACACAACTTGAATCAAGATGCCACTTAAGTTTACTGTTAAACCCCCACCCACCAGCCTCAAAAGCAGTAAAAAAAACACGTATGCTAAGATAAAGTTTAAAGTATATTTATATCCCTGACAAAAATAATCTCCCACAAGACCCAACCCACCCCCACTCTCTAACCCCAACGAATGTCCGTGAAAAGTCCAAAAAAGTGAAAAAACCCAACTCCCAATTCCCACCCCCCAGAAGTCTTTTAAAAAGGGGCAAGGGACAGTCTCCTCCTACTGCTGGCTGCTGCTGTTTACTTTCCGGGCCAGGTCGGAATGCTTCTTGCGGAGGGTCTCGAGCAGGGTTTTCGTGTTGAGCAGCTCCTGCTCGAGGTTGGAAACCCTCAGGGAAAGGTGGTACATCCGTTTTTTGCAACTGCTGTGGGGGGCAGCTGATTTCTTTGCTCTCAGACGCCCGCCATGATGAGTGAGACAGACTTGCGTTACTGTACCAGTCCAGTACATGCAGGTGGTGATGCTCTTACTTTTCTATTACGGGTGGCACTGAGAATACTCTGTTACAAGGCCTACTGCTTAATTAATTTAACTTTCACCCTACAGTGCCAATGAATACTAGAAAAGGAAAATGAAGAAGATAAATAATCTGATTATCTATCACTGCACATGGTATGTATTTGCTTACATATGGGATGACTTTAGGTGCGTTGCTTTTTATTGAGTGAACAGTGATACATCCACACATGAATGACCGAGTTCTACTAAACTTATTAACAGAGGTAGTGAGTGGCCATCGTAATAGCCGGATATATGCTGTGCTTGCAATACAAACTACTGCTACTATTCATGGTAGTATTCGGACAAAATTACAACTTCTTTTCCTTGCCTTTCCTACACTGGGACGGACGTGCAGGTGCGGTGTTACATGCTCTTCAAAGTAACACTTAGTTCATCCAGTGACCGTCTACTCTCTCTAGATACACATATGCTATCTAAGAGTCAGATAGTACCATGATCCAGGCATCCATCCATTCAAACTATGGGGCAGATTAGGATTGCGGATTTCCCGCATCCTCTGGGCCGGCGGAATCCACCGCCGGCCCGGAGGATGCGGGAAATCCGCAGCGGACTGAAAAAGAGCCCCCGCCAGACTAGGATGGCTGGGGGATCGTTTTTCAGTCCGCAGCTTTTCCGCCTCCGTCCGCGGCGGAAAAGCACTAACATGGCTGGCGGTGTCTATCAGACACCGCCAGCCATATTAGGATGTCTGGAGGAACATGCCTTTACACTGCGGCATTTCCGACGTGCAAAGGCATACAGATTTTTGTTTGGGGGCCCGTTGCGGGCCACCAGAGGTGAAGGGGGGTGGGGGGTGCACATGGGGGGTACCTATGGTACCCCCCTGCATTTGCCTGCACAACTTACATTTTTATCATTGTGGCGGGTGCTGCGTTCAGTCCAGATTTGGTGGTCTTGACCATTTATCCACTCGAATGAATAATCAACACAGGTGGACCGCCTTGCTGCTCCTATCGAACGCACAGCCACAGTCCTTAAAGAAAGGGTAACTTTTTCAGTTAATTCACTTCTTTTAATGTCCAGTTAATCCATAGATCAGAACGATTTCAATTCAGTTTTTCACATTCACATGTGTGACAGTTACTGTATTTAGAACACTTCGACTATTGCAGATTGGCAATCCAGGCCTTTCTACTGCAACACGATAAATACATTTAAAACATCCTCGTTAATGTATCCAATGCATTTCCAGCATAGTCTTCACCCTACGTCAGGGATTCACTACAAATTTTAAAAAACACAGTGTTAACTCAAATACTCAGAGCCTCCGTTATGAAGTTTGTTACAAAATACAGCCCAATTTTTATGCATGCCCTGTTTTTTAATTGTTCATATTTAACGTGTTCCCTCTAATTTCTTAACTCTGCACCAAAACCTAAACCACAAGAAACTTTTACAACCCACTAAGCTTTTCCCCTTCTGACATCGCTATGAATTTCTACACGTCTTTCCCTTAAGTGGCTTCCCTTTACAACCACCAACTTTCGCCCTACTTACTTCAAACGCCCTCCTTTCGCGCTTCGTGCCTTCATTATGACGATGTACCAAACGATATGTGAACCTCACACTAATTGCCTCCCTCTTTTTTCACAGTATCCGCCAGCTCTCCACCCTTTCCAACTGCCAATTACCTTAATTACGATGTTTTAAACTACTAATCTCAGAATAATTTCCGGCCCTTTCTTTGATGCATGGATGTTTCAGACACGTATTTGTTTTATCAAAGTTGAAATAACTCCGATTCCCCGCACACCCTAGATTGTTACTTGACCCATTAAATATGGCATTTTAACATATGGCATACTGACAGGCACATCAGTTTTCAAAATTATATGTTTTCCTGTAGCACCCATAATCGCAGATTTGAATAGTGAATATTGATCCAAGCTGATGTTGGCATCCAAGACAGTTATGGTGGTCAGGATGCACAGGAGGGTTGTCTTTTTGAGCCTGTGGTGGGCAGTGACATTCCCTGGTGTTAAGTCTGTGAGCTTGGTGCATTCTCAGCTGGTTGATGTCTTTGTCTGCGCTGCCTCAGTGTTTGTCAGGGTGGTGGGCAAGAGTGGTCCGGGGGGGTCCAGAGGGTGGTGGAGGTAGGTATTGTTGCCCTATTGGGGCTCCAGCCTGCATGTTCAGTTGCCTGGGGGAATCTGTTATTATTCATGTTTGGCTATGGCTGTGCTCCCTTCTCTGGTGCCGGTTGTTGTCCGCTTTGCACCAGGTCGGAGCAGGTGTTAATTTCATGCTGCTAACGAGCCTTATTGCATGTTTTGTGTTGTTATTGCCTATCCGGCTGGTCATTGAGAGTGTTGGAGTGGTGTTGTTGAGGCTTTCTGCACTTGAAAGCCTACTCTGCATTTCATTAGCGATAGTTCCCGGAGTCATCTGTGGCGATGTTTTTTGAGGACCCTATCGCTGCAAAACTGGTGATATTGGCTGTTAGCACCGGCTTGTGAATGGGAAGTCACTTTATCACGAGTTTGGCTGTGATAAAGGGCTGTTAACTCTGCGATAGTTCCTTGAGAATATGCCCCAATGTGTGTTGACAGCAAGCACTCGTTCTTTGTCTTAAGCGATATCTTGATAGCAAATTGCTTCATTCTGCGCAGGAGGCAAACCGCCGAGTGCATCTCTTTTACAGCGTGAGTGCGCTAGGTTGTGCTCTTTTGCACTTCCCAATGCATTCCTTGCGCTGTGGAGCAGCTTTGTCAGCACTAAGGGTGGGCGGAGTAGCACTCCGCGGAGTTCCACAGAGTTTAATAAAAAACTCAGTGGAACTCCGCTCAGCTCTGCTCTGCCACACTCCGCTCCACCCCAGTCCCACTCCCAATTTAAAAAAACGAAAAAACACACTGACGTGCTCTCTGGCATCTCTGGGCTACCCTCCTCCTCGATGTGGTCTCTCCTTTTTGCCGCTGTCCTTGTCCATATCGCCAGTCGCAAACCCCTACGTTTTATGTCTTGCATGTACTGCGCATGCATAGTCCATGCAAGACTCAAAACGTAGGGGTTAGCAGCTAGGATGGGGACGGCGAGGAAGGAGAAGACCCCATCATGAGGAGGAGGGCAGCCAGGAAACACCAGAGAGCATGTAAGTGTTTTTCTTTTTTTATTTGGGCTTTGTGGCGCAGGGGCTAACTTCGCTCTGCCATAAAGTTGAAGTTTCACCAGAACTCCGAGTTCCCAACAAAGCGCAGAGTTGTCAAAACTCTGCAAAGTCCACTAACAGAGTGGAGTTTGCCGCCCGGAGTTAGTCAGCACTGAGGAAGTTAGAGCGGTCTTCCCGCTTTGTGCCTCTTACCTCCAGGCGGCGCCTGACACTGCAGAGGCTGTACGATTGAAGGGCTCAGTCCAAAAATGTGTTTTTCTGGTGGTGACACACTGCGAGGGCAGCACAAATGGCAAGCTTCCCACCTCAAAGGTGAGTAAGACCTCAAACACCACCTCAGAGCACCAGCATGGGGGCTGGCCTTATACAACTTCAGCGAATGAGTCCTTCCTAAGTAGTCTTCAGGTAGTTCAAAACACCACGGCTCGCCTTGTCTCAAACTCTCCTGTCAGAACAGCTTCTCTCCTTCTATTACAATGTTTACATTGGCTTCCAATGTGCTAGCGGGTCAAATTTAGGATATGGTGCATTGTGCACAAAGCACTAAATGGTAAAGGTCCTGGCTATCCGGCAGAAAAACGTATTCAATACTAGCCACCTGGACCTCTACGCTCAGGAGACAAATCCTTGCTACTTCTCCTGCGTTTTATAAAATCCCGCTTGGGTGGGAAAGTATTCTTCAACCTAGACCCATATTATTGGAATCAGCTCCCTACTCATCTCCAAAAATGCCCAGATTACCTTTTATTTAGAAAGCTCCTTAAGGCCTTAACCGCTGCGGCAATTCCGCCGTGGTGCGGGATGCTCCATTGGTAACTAGACATGATATCGAATTCAAAACATAGAATAGCGATAATATCGAAGTCAAAATATAGCATGGACAAAATATCGAATGGACAGAATATAGTGGTGTAAAATATCGAATTGAAGGTAAGTAATATAATATCGATTTTCAAAATATAGAAAGTCAAAATATCGAAGTGTATAATATAGGTATTAAACTATATAGAATTTTCAATAATATCGAGTTTTTTAAAGTGGTTTGTATGTTTGTATATAGTGTATATAATTTTTGTAATTTATTTTAAGTAATGAATTTTATGTTATTTCATTTTTGCGTAATTTAATTCTGTAGCGCAGTGTTTCCCAAACTGGGCTCATGGAACCCCAGGGGTCCGTGACACATTCCTAGGGGGTCCGTAGGAACCAGTTTTAAAAGCAAAGGAAACTTTCTTGTATAATTAGCAGCTTTCAAGCAACAATAAAAGTGTCAAGATAATGCCAGTGATTAATGTACCTGCTGGAGAGGGATGAGAGTTTTATTCATTAGCAGCTTTAACTTAACTAATGTAGCACAGAGGGTTAATGTGCACACTGCAAAGAACGTGTAACATGCATTTTAAAAAGCAGATTTTTATTTGCATAGGTCCGTGGTTACTGCTTTTGTCACAGAGATTCTTTTGTTACTGTGCACTTCATAAGTGACAGTCGTAATCTAGCAGCGGGACCTACAAACTGTCATCAAAGAGCTGCTTGTAAACTGCATGGTACTAGTTAGTAACGTATGTTTTTTCCGAGTCATTCATTATCCTGATGCTGCTAAAAAGATTTATTTGGGTGGAAATTCATTTTTAATGCTAAAGTCAGTGCTAGCCACTGTGTGATGTTCTGAATCGTGGGTTTGTGCTTTTCCAGACCAAGCACTATTTAAAAATGCCTACCTGTATGAATGACATGTGAATACTACACCTTGTAGTCCCCTTACCTTATGTAACATTTTCTATACACTGAATTACATGTATGATTCATTGTCTCTATATATGTGTGATGTACAGTGACATCCTATAATGGTATGAGAGATGCTATAAAACAAATTAAATACATGTGACAGAGGGGCTATTCCTTCAAAATAAAATACTACGGGCTAGATGTACGACCCGTTTTTAGATGCGCAAAAGGGTTCGCGAACCAGTTTGAGCATGTGAAAACCTATTGGGCCATGTACATAGCCTATTTCGCGAGTCGCATTTTGTTTGCGACTCGCTAAATAGGTTTTGCAACTTGCTATTTGGAAAGGGAATTCCCTTCCAAATAGCGAGTCTCAAAACCATGTATACATTTTTTGTGACTGCAATTGCGGTCGCAAAACACTCTCAATTACCACCTACTTCAAGTAGATGGTAATGCATTTGCAAATAGGAAGGGGTCCCCAGGGGGCCACTTTCCCTTTGCAAATGCATGCAAAATTATTTTTTAGGAGCAGGCAGTGGTCCTGGGGTCCACTGCTTGCCCCTAAAAAATGAAACAAAACGTTTCATTTTCTATTTTTTAAAATGCATGGAAAACGGGCTGGATTTTTAAAAAGAAAATTGCTTTATTTAAAAGCAGTCCCAGACATGGTGGTCTGCTGAGCCTAGCAGGCCACCATCCCTGGGAGGGCTGGCATTCACAATGGGCTGGCAAATTGAGAGAGGCTCATTAATATTAATGAACCTTGCCATTTGCGACCCCTTTGGGAATACCAAATAGTGTTAAACACACTGTTGTACATTTCATTAGGCGACTTGCAATGTGTCGCCAATTGCGAGGAGCTAAATAAAATGGTCATACATATGGCCCCAAAATCCATAGTACTTTGAGTATTTGGTTTGTGTGCACACGATTTTTTTTCAAATTACTGTTTTAATATTTGAAATGTAACTCATAAAAATTGCTCGGGGGTCCCCGGCTTACAGTGACTCAATGGGGGTCCTCAGGAGTCAAAAGTTTGGGAACCACTGCTGTAGCGGGTTGTGGGTTTATAGGGGAATAGGGTGGGAAGTGATTTAATTATATTAAATATCAATTTTTAGAAATTACTAATTATTTTTAATTTAATTTTGCATTTTAGTTCTGTAGCGAGTTGTGGGTTCATAGGGGAATAGGGTTGGAAGTAATTTAAATGTAATTAAATACATGTTTGTATTTATTAATAGGTACTCATTTTGAATTAATTCATAATTAATTTTTAATTGGTAATTCATTTTTATTAATTGATTAAATGACAATCATGTTAATTTTATTAATTTATTTTCCATTGTGGGTTTATAGGGGAATATGGTGGGAAGTAATTCAATTGTAATTACGTAAATCATTGTTATTTATTTATTGTTATTGATTTTTAATTTATTGTTAATTAATTGTTAATTGGTAATTAACTTGTATTAAGTAATTAATTGATAATTACGATAATTGCATTAATTTATTTTCTGTAGCGGATTGTGGGTTTATAGGGGAATAGGGTGGGAAGTAATTTAATTGTAATTAATTACATATTAAAAATACTTTTTGTGTATTGATAATTAATTTACTTTTAATTAATTATTAATTAGTGTTATTTTATTAATAATTACTTTTTGTAATTGAAAATTAATTAGTTGTTAATTATTTATGATCAGGTATTTAATTTTGATAACTAATATTTATTTGTATTTTTAATTGATTAATTATTACATAATATGAAATTGGTAGTTACTTTTAAATATTTTTTATTGGTATTGATATTTAATTCATTTTTATTAATATATTAAATTATTATTTTCCTTACTGTTAAACTCACTTGAATGGAAATAGTAATTTTTACCCATAGACTATCCAACGCTTTCCCTACTGTTGCACTCCCTGGAGTGGGAATAATAATTTTTACCCCAACGCTATCCAACGCTTTCCCTACTGTGGCACTCTCTGGAGTGGGAATAGTAATTTTTACCCCTGCGCTATCCAACGCTTTCCCTACTGTTGCACTCTCTGGAGTGGGAATAGTAACTGTTACCCTTTTGCTATCCAACGCTTTCCCTACTGTTGCACTCTCTGGAGTGGGAATACTAATTTTTACCCCTACACTATTCAACGCTTTCCCTACTGTTGCACTCTCTGAAGGTGGAATAGTAATTTTTACCCTCCCACTATCCAACGCTTTCTCTACTGTTGCACTCACTGGAGTGGTAATAGTAAATGTTACCTTCGCGCTATCCTACGGTAAAAATATTGTATATTTTTTATTAATATTATGTTAATATATGTATATATGTTTTAAAAATAAAATTGTATGTTTTTTATAACTTAAAATTAATTATTTAACAATTTTAAGTATGTTTTAGTTAATTATATTTATTTTTTCATAAATTTTAAATTACTTTTAAGACATAAAAAAATCGATATTTTCACTAACTATATTTTTTAAAACGATATTTTTGATTCAATATTTTCGTACTTACCTGTTTGTAGATAGGAATTCGAAATTTTTGCATTCTATATTTTTTCATAGATATTTTGGCAATTCTATATTTTTGTATTCGATATTATGTCACTAATCCGTTCCATTAGGTGGGCGGAGCTGCGTCGGCCAACGTATGTGTGCCGCACTACGGAGGTAGTGCTTGCGATGGACATTGGCCGACAGACGCAGCGAAGGGGTTAAAACCGAGTTTTCTAAAATACTCGCTTCTCACCTACCCCTTTGGGAGTGATTCTGGCGCTTTACAAGTTAATAATAAAAATAATAATAATAACTCAGGCAGGGTGTAGTGGTGCTCTCACCCTTAAAAATGCAGTCCCAGAAGGACCACGACTATTTACCATCATGTATCTCCGAGGAGGTTTGCCCCCCACCAGCGATGCCTAACTGTAGAGGTCACAAGCTCCAGACCCAGGCCATCTCTCAGGCGCTTGCTCCTCTGCAGGAGCATGTCGCCAAACTGTTGACCCAAGTATGGAAAGACACAGGGATACTGGGGGATGGAAGGGCTGGGACTAGTGGGATGACCTCAGTCCACACACACAAAATTGGCAAGAGTGATGCAGGGCACCTGGAGGGCTTTAGCCGAACTGGCAGAAGTCTTCAGTAAGAGTGTGCGCACGCTGAAGGATGCAGCCAACTGGGAGGAAGAAACACCTGGGGTATTGGGTGACTGCGTCGCAAAGGTTTTTGATCACAAAGAGGGGTTCACCAATTTGGGTGAGGGTGACTTAGAGGACAATGACATTTCCTCCAATGATGCCCATGATTTGGGCAGATTCTGGCACCCACATTCGGTCAACTCAGATTCATATGAGGGAGACCCTGCCTTAGTGGCATGTTTGATCTACGGGAATATATCGACCGCGATCCGCGAAGTGGGTCCTTGAGAGAAAGGTAGAGTAATATGTGGCAAGCAAGCTCTGCCAACCCACTAGTAAAGAGGTTAGGCCCCTTCCATGCGTGGAGTGCCCCAGACCGTCCCAAGGTGATAAGGTCACAGCGAACCAGGATATTTACCCGATATTATGCAACTTCTTCGCCAAACAGATGAGAGACCCCGAGAAGGGGATAGAGAGGTCCTTGCGAGCCTGCCAAGACAAACTTCCTCTGCATAGTGTGGCCCTTAACCAAGATAATTGAACTGGGGGAGCAGGCTAAACAGCCAGGGAGACCTGTCCCACAGACGGCGTAGTGGGCTTGGCACAGAGGGTGATCTGCCTCCTTGTCAATGCCAACTGCACCCTGTATGCGGAACGTAGTCATTCCCTGCTGTTCAAAATTGACCTCAAGCTGGGGGAAATTTCATCCTCGGAGGCAGGTCCAGTAGCACAGGGCACCCTTTTCTGTAAACCTTTCGTCAAAGAACTGGGAAAGTTTGTCTCCATGTTCTCTGCACTCGACAGGGCCTAGTCTTCATTGGTGAAGATATTTCCGGGGAAGGTTTCTGGAGGAGCCGGAAGAGGCAGGGGTCACTCCTCCGGCTGCCAGTCCAACCAAGGGACTACCAGACCCCAAGTGAGAGGAACAGTTGATGGCGCAATGGCCATCAGGGAACCTTCTGTCCCTCCCACGTTGCCAGTAGAGGGAAGCATAATTGAGACTGAGGAGAAGTCAACAACCACAATGGATACAATGGTAAGCCCAATTCTGTCATCACTGTTCCGCTTGGGGGGAGGTTACGCTTATACGCACACAAATGGCCAGAGGTAACAGCAGATCAGTGGGTACTGGAGACCATCCAAGGGTGTCACATAAAGTTCTATGAAACTCCAGCTCAGACAGTGAATCCCCGCCCTCTGACTTTTTCCACTCGAAAGATGTCTCTGATAGACCGAGAGGTCAACAAGAGGATCAAGTTCAGGCTCCTGAACCACGCACACAAAGCTCTCCACGACATGGGCCCCGAATACCTCAACAACCGCCTCAAGTTCTACAAACCCACCCTCCAGCTCCGCTCCGCCAGCCTCGCCCTCGCCACCGTCCCGCAGATCCGCAGAACCACCATCGGAGGAAGATCCTTCTCCTACCTGGCTGCCAAGACGTGGAACTCCCTCCCGACCCACCTACGTCTGACCCAGGACCATCTCTCCATCACGAAACAACTGAAGACCTGGCTATTCGAGCAGTAGCAGTACCCCCCCAACCCCACAGTGCCTTGAGACCCTCACGGGTGAGTAGCGCGCTCTATAAATGTTCTTGATTGATTGATTGATTGTGGTGCAGGACCTTCTGGCCAAGAATTACAATATGCTTCTCAGACTTTTACCCCAAGGGTTTCCTCAGTAGTCTGTTTCTGGTCAAAAAGAGGGAAGGGGTTCCGCCCAGAGATCAAGCTCAGGTCTGTCAACGAGTGTCTGGTTTAAAGCAATTTCAAGATGGAGGGTATTCACCTCCTCAGGGATCAGCTTCTACAGGGTGACTGGTTAGCACATCTATATCTCAAGGATGCCTACCTGCCCATCTTCTCTCCACATTGCAAGTACCTCCAGTTCCAATGGAGAGGAAAGATCTTTGATTTCCAGACCCTGCCATTCGGCCTATCTTCGGCACCTTGGTGCTTCACGAAGGTCCTCAAACCGGTAGTGAAGTACCTCTGAAGTCCGGGCATCAGGTTCATAATCTACCTGGATGACATCCTGCTTATCGACCAATCACGGCACACAACCATATCCCTCCTTCAAGACATAGGGTTTGTCATAAACCAACAGAAGTCGGATCTGATGCCTCAACAGACCATGACCTTTCTCGGGTTCTGCAGAGACTCCAGGGTGGCGACTCTGAGGTTGCCGGGCCAGAAAATAACCAAGATGAAAAAATTAACTGAAGAAGGTTCTTAGGAGAGACAGAATCTCCCAACTACAACTGGCCAGGGTTGTGGGCTTATTATCTTCCTTGATACAAACCATCGTCCCGGGACCTGTACACTACAGAGTTTTCTAAAGGCTGAAGGTAGCTCATCTTTTGAAGGGTTTACTTATTCGGAACTAGTGAATTTGACATCGGAAGCCAGGACAGAGATTCAGTGGTGGATAAACCACATGGAGACATGGAACGGGCGGGCAATATTCAGCCCCCACCCAGACCTGGTGATAGAATCGGACACCAACAGTCTGGGTTGGGAGCCAGATGCGGCTCAATCTCCATAGGAGGCAGCTGGATGGAGCAGGAACTGACCCTCCACATCAATTGTCTCAAGCTATACAATCCCTCACAAGGGGAAAAGTATCATGCTGTGGACTCTTGAGGATAGACAACACAACAGCAGTGCAATATATAAATCGGCTGGATAGTACCCATTCACTTGTTCCAGCAGAATTAGCCAAGAACTTCTAGCATTACTGCCGCCAATGACAGATTTCAGTGACGTCGGAAAACCTCCCAGGATCGCTGAATTCGGTGGCAGACTGGATCTCCAAGTACATCAGGGATGCCAGTGACTTGAGACTCGCCCAGGAGTATTTCATGCTCCTATGTCGCTTTGGGGTCCTTGCCTGGTAGACCTATTTGCCTCTAGAGGGAACAACCAACTTCCTCACTATGTCAACTGGAGACCGAACACTGGAGCGGAGACAGTGGATGCCTTTCTGCAGGATTGGTTGATGATTCAAGCCTATGGCTTCCCTGCCTTCCTATTTATCCAGCAAGTTGCGGCTCAGGTCAGGCGTCAGCGGTTGTCTCTTGTGTGATCACTCCGATCTGGCGCTCACTAGCATGGTTCCCTTTTCTCCTTGAGCTGACATGGGCCACTCCAGTACGGCTACCCTTGATCTTGGCCGATCCGTTGGGCCACCCACTTCCTTTGGTTCTCCAGGGCCACCTTCATCTCATGGCATGGAGGATATCAGGTGATGCTGGCAAGATGTCAGGCTTTCACAAGGAGCTGAATTCCTCATCCAATAGGTATGGGCCCAGGGACTACCAAGAGCAACAAACCAGCATGGAGAAGGTGGGTTTGTTGGTGTGTGGAGAAACACCTGGATCATGTGGGCACCAGCGTTACCGACATTGTAAGTTTCCTGGCAGTACTTTTCCAAGAGGGTTTGGTACACTGCACCATCAAATCTTGCAGGCCGGTTATCTCAGCAGGCCATGTCGACCTGTACAATGTTCCGACGGGGGAACATCCCTGGGTGAGTAAACTCCTAGATATCCCCAATCTTAAACTGATACTACAATAAAGGATATATTTTGGAATACATTAGAAGCTCACTGACTTCATTCTGGTGCACCTTCCTCTTCTTTATAAACTCCTAAAGAGTATCAGGATGTCCTGTGCCCCGGAGCCCTGATACCCGGGCTGGTGAGGTGACAATCTAGTCTGCGTTTACCTGATCGTGGCAGGACAAGCAGTACCTTTCTAGGAAAGAAATATCAGCAAACTTGGGAATGCTGCTCTGTCTCATTTATTTTAAGAGAACTTCAGATGTCAAGGCTCTAGACCTTCCAGCTAGAATGTTTACACCCGAGGGGGTCAACTTCAACATCTCCAGGAGGACACAGACAAGTACCAGGTCGTATCTTATCCAGCTTTTCCAGATAACCTAAAACTGTGAGTGGTCAGGTGCCTGAAGGCATACTCGGATATATTGTTATTATTATTATTATTGTAGAATATTGTATAGCGGTAGCCAGACCCGAAGGTATCGGAGCGCTTCACAACATGGTTTGAGGCAACATATTAAGGTGATCGTAAACACATTGAATCAAGGGGTAACTGGAAGACCTGTGTGTTGAATAACATTACAGGAAAGGAAAACAAAGGGAGTCCCAATAGTGGGCACAAGCCAGGGGGGGGAGAGGCATAAGTCTTGGTGAGGCCGGAGTTATGTCCTGCGAAGAGCAGGCTATGGTGTTTCGGCAGCCACTATCCATTCGGGAAAGACCGGTTAAGGAAGAGGTCTTTGAGTTGTCTTTTGAATTGTAGAAAGGAGGGGGTAGTCCTGATATGAACTGGGATGGAGTTCCAGATTTTGGTGGCATTTCCAGAGAAGGATTTTGTTTGTGGATTTTTGGCGGGATGAGGAGTAGAGTATTGGAGCTTCTGAGGCTTCTTGACTGACCAGCCTTCTTGAGTTTGGCGGCCAGGTAGGCTGGTTTCCCAGTATGAAAGATTTTGTGCATGAGGTAGGCCATTCTGAAATTGGCACGCAATTCAATTGGGAGCCATTTTAGCTCTCTGAGTGCTGGCGAGATGTCATCAAACTTCTTTACTCCAGTGAAGAAGGCTGCTGCGTTGAGCGTAGATCTGAGGGGCGCCAGGTGGGATTTTACTGTACCTTTGAGAGAGCCTTCACAATACCGTCCCCCCATGGCCCGCCTTGACCCCCTGGCTACTTTTCTGCAGGCTATTTCGCCGCAACAAGATCATGTCTGAAACGATTCAGACCCTGCTGTCACAGTCCGGGACCCCCAGGTGAGCTAAATACTGCTGCGCCGCCTTCCCGATATCCGCTCCCCCTCCTCATTTTAATTGCAGAATATCCCTTCCCCTTATAGGAAGTGGGCCCGGTTTCCCCACTTCACCTCTCAAGGCATCTTTATCTTGACCCGTCATACCAGCTGAAACCTCCCGGTGTCCGCCAGTGGCTTCCTAGTATTGAACTCCCGGAAGTAAGCATTTCACTTTCTCTCTTGCGCCACAGATAAGACTGCTCCATACTGGCTAACTGAGTTGTTCCCATGTCATTGCGCCAGTTTTCCTACACACCCCTCTACCTGCCCTTCCATCTTCAAGTCACTGCGCCGTTTAATCTCTCAGGCCTTCACCCGTTATTTTTAATTTCACTGCTCCCGGCTAGCTTAAATTGTTAATCAGAAGAAAGTACCAGTAACCCTACCTTCCTTCACTAAGTCACTGCACCGTTTCTACATTGTTGACCTCATAATTTCTACAATAAGGAGGAATACCATTAGTCCCACCTTCCCTCACTAAGTCACTGCGCCGTTTCTGCATTGTTAGTCTCATAATTTTTGCAAACTGTGTTCTTGCATAGCTAATAGTGTTACTATTGTCAATTAGGATTAAGATTGCACTGCGCTACCCACACTTCGCTCCTGCTAAAAACTGCCAGTTAATTTTAAGACAATGTCCAGTGCCACCCTTGTGGAATGTTTCACTTGCTAGCCATTTCATGTATTACTTAACAACATATGAAGTGGAGTTTACAGCTTTTAATAACCTTCTCTCTGTTATTTCTCTCCCTTCCTCCCTAATGTGCTTTTTGTTATATATTTTTGCAATTGCATTTAACTTCACCTAGGCACTTAACTGCAGGCAGGCATATCTGAATGTCCTGTAGATGATCTTTGTATTATGCTCTCAGATCGAAACGTCGTCGACCCCCATTAACTTCTCATACATATACTTTTTGATGTTATTATTTGTATATGTAGAGTCGTTTCTTGCGATTTGTTTGCCTAATTGCCAATTGTGTTGAAAACAAACCGTGAGCATTGCCTGAAGCCTTCTTTCTTCCCTGTTCCCCAAATGTATGTCCTAAATGTCTCTGTAGTAGGACAGAGGCTTGTGTCCCACTTTCAGAATCCCTGTGCTTTGAATCCTAAAACACTGTCTTCAAATTAAACATTGAAACTCTGTGCGGCTGGACAAGTTTTTTTCCAATACAGCACTGATTGGATCTGTATTTATTTATTTTTCCTCAGTCCATTTTTTCTTTCGCTAGGGACAATTGTTGTGTTAGTACCTGTGAGGGAAGCATTCCCGTAATCTAGTCTTGACAGCACCAGGGATTGAATGGCCAGTTTGAGGTCCTTAGGTGGGATGAAGGGCTTAATTTTGTTAAGAAGCGTCAGGTTAAGGAAGGCGCTCTTGGCGGTGTTCTTAATGCGTTGGATCATGTCAAGTTTGGGGTCCAGGGTGATTCCGAGCGATTTTGCGGAATCCGCCAGGGTGAAATTGTCATTTAGGGCATCGATTGAGTTTAGCCGTTGTGATTTGGGGGTTCTGCTCTTTGTTAGAGATGAGGAGGATGTCTGTTTTGTCTTTTTTGAGTTTCAGGTGGTTTTGTGATAACCAGACTCTTAGAGTGATATTGAGTCTGTGAATATCATCAATGGAGGAAGTTTCAAGATAGATCTGGGTGTCATCCGCGCACAGGTGGAAGGGGATGTTCGACTTTTTGAGTATGGTAGTGAGGGATTCCATATAGATGTTGAACAGTTGAGGTGATATAACTGATCACTGGGGGACGTCTCTGTTGACAGGGTGGAGGTCTGATGAACAGTTTCTAATCTTTATTCTTTCGTTGCGGTTCTGGGGAAAGGAGTAGAACTACTTTAGGACCACATCTTCTGCCTCTACCCTCTCATGAAGTAACTTGATGAGCAGGTTATGGTCTACCGTGTCAAAGGAGTTCAGGAGAATGAGTAGGCGGCATTGGCCTGCATCTAGAGATTTGTGTAGGTCGTCAATGACATTGAGGATCGCTGTCTCTGTGCTGCAACCTTTTCTGAAGCCTGATTGGTGAGTGTCTAAGAGGTTAGTGTTGTCAGTGTGTTGAGTCAATTGGAGGAGAACGCACCTTTCCAGGATTTTTGCTAGGAGAGGAAGATTAGACATGGGTCTGAAGTTGTTTAAGTCTTTAGTGTCTAAGCCCGGTTTTTTCAATAGTGGCATGACTTGGCCGACTTTAAGGTAGACCGATATGATTCCAGTAGAGAGGGAGCTGTTAATGATCTTGGTCCAGAGCGGGGCTAAGGAGAGATTGAGCTTTTTGGCTAACTGGGACGGAATAGGATCGGAGTAGTGTGAGGAGGGTTTAGCGGTGGGGATCATTTTGGCTAAATCTGCTTCGGAGATGTGGTTGAAAACTTTCCAGTGTGTAGTTGGGAGCTCATGAGTAGCAGCTCCTATCCTAGGGGCGTACTCTTGTGTGGGGGACTGCAGGTGACATCAAGGGAGAGCTCAATCTTGGAAATGTTGTTGTTGAAGAAGTTAGCGAAGATCTCACTCAAGTCTTTGGAAGCCAGAACTGAGGGTGCTGGGGCTTTGGAAGTTTGTTGGCGAATGATCTTGAAGAGCTCCTTGGGCCTCTTTTTAGCATTGTCTAAAGCGTTGCAGAAAAAAAGGCTTTTTCTATTTGATGTGTTTATTGTACATACCCTTATTGTTTTGAGTTGTTCTTGGAGAATTTAGGAAGGGTTGTTCCGCCAGAGTCTTTCAGCAGCTCTTAGTTGCCTTCTCTCAGAGTTTATGTCTGTGTTAACCCAGAATCTGGATCGGGTGATTCTAACCCTTTTATGTTTCAGGGGCGCTATTTCATCTAGAATGACAGTCATACTGGAGTTGTAGTGGGAGGTGAGTTCTGTTGTGGTGAGATCCTCTGCTGGGATGGGAAGGAGAGAACTTATCTTGACTTCCAAGTCTGCCAGGGGGATCTGAGTTAGATTTCTCACCCATTGAGGGGGGCCACGCGTGAGGGGCTGACCTAGGAGCACTTGCTAGATGTTGAATAGGATGATGTGGTGATCGGACCAGTCAACGGGCAGGATGTGGTCGATAGTGACTGTGTCCAGATGGGCAATAATGGCATCAAGGGTTGCTCCTCCGTTGTGGGTTTCCTCTTCGCAATGTTGGGTGAGGTTGTTGTTGTGAAGAAGTTCATTCAGGGTTTGGATCAGCGGGTCATTTTTGTTATTCCAGTGGAGGTTGAGGTCCCCTAGAATTAAGTTGGTGTTGTCATGAAGTGAAAAGTGGGGTATCAGGTCAGATAAATGTTCTCTGAATGCAGCGGAGTGGCCAGGCGGGTGGTAGAGGAGGTGGCAGAGAAGTGGTTTGTTATCTCTTGCCTTGATGTTTGTGGTTAGACATCCGAAGGAGTTGCAGTTGAAGGTGTTGATTTCCGTCACAAGTATGGTGGTCTTGTGTATGATAGCTACACCCCCACCTCGCTGGACTTTTCTGTCTTCCTTGATGAACGCAAAGCCTTGGGGAACAAGTAAGTTCATGAATGAGGAGGAGAACTCATTAAGCCATGATTCGGCGATGAAGGTGATGTTAATGCGTGAGTAAGGATGGTTTTTGCCAGCTCTGTTGCATGTTTGATGGCTGATCTGGAGTGTATAAGCATGCACTTGGTGGAAGGCAACTCCTTATTGATTTTCTTCATTAAGGAGGACCTAGGGATGTTCGTGAGGAAGGATGGGGGTCTTGGGACTCTGGGAGGTAGGTGGTCTCTTCTAAATTCTGTAATGACTTGGATTGTGGCTTTAGGGGAGAGATAAGAGGCAGTGTCATACGAGGAGGCAAGCTCCAAAGGCAACTCTTAATTGCCATCAAAAAGCCATACAAGGCTATGTCCTCTCTGACCATTGCAAGATGGGTGATATGGATCATGACAGAGGCTGACATTGATATTACTGAACTTGGAGCTCATTACACCTGGGGGCCTATGGACTCCAAGTCTGTCCAGGTAGGGGGCAACGCCAAAGATGTTATGAATGAGGCAGATTTGTTTTCAGACTCCACTTTCAAAAGGTTCTTTTTTAAACCAATCTACAACTCAGTCGCACGGGTAGTAGGTAAGCTTTAAACATGCATAATCCTTGTCTCTAGTCCTAACATACAATGAAAAAGTTCCTAGGTAGCATGAAGGAAAGTTTCAATTCTATTAAGGACGTTGAGGCAAGGATTACCCCCCTGGTATGTATCTCCATGCTACCCTCTCTCGGGCAATAAGGGAACTAGCTCTACAATAATGCTGGAAATTAGTGAACTGAATTCCGTGTCTAACAGGAAAGTATTTTGGGTCTTACTCAACTTCAGTATACTGTTATGTACTTTTGTGCCAAATGAATAGTTCCTTCTCCCTGACAGGCAGACATGTTGTGTAACAGGCTTTTTGACAATGGCGGCCGAACACATATAACAACAGACTAATGTTGTGGTTATTATTGTTACTATCCTCATAATGGTTTGTTGCTTTTTGACCAGTTATTCCAGTGGTTCCCAAACTTCTCCAAATTGCGGCTCCTTTTACCTTTTGACTAATGGCTGGGGCTCCCCATTATGTTACCTTTTTGTGGCAGATGGTGAATGTAACCCCATTCTCGGTAGTACATTCATGTTTTTTCCCTGAAAATAATTTATATATATCAGAATCAGAATCAGAACAAAGCTTTATTTTGATTATGAAGCAACAAACATGAAAATCACAGATGAAATATATGAATGACGTAAATTAAAACACATCTCACATTCTTAAAAGGAATAATACAAATTAATTATTAGTGCATGTATAGAGTTCTAAATAACCATACTCTTTCTATGTTTGAGGATTCTTCTAAAAAACATGGATAACCTCCAAGCAACATGTTCATTGTCCAGAAGCTGGAACTTCATAAAAGCATGGCGGCATTGTCTCAGCCCCCATTTCCATACAATCAGTAAGATCCAGACCTGTTTTACCTCACAATATATTTTGCAGAATAAAACAATGTGTATAGATGATTGGGGTGACCAGTTGTCATATGGACAAGGGTGTAACTCACTTGCCCAATCATTCAATGTAGGGATAAAGACAAGTCTATGTATTGTCCACAGTCTGAATCTTATTAATATAAACCATAAACACCTGGTACAACAACTAGATATGGCTGCAAGCTAAAAGTTGTAAGAACGATCTGGTGCTGCATCACCCTGGGCTTGATTATTTCTCTTGATAGTCTTTGGGACTCCAGGTATAAGAGGGCCTCTTTTCTAAGGATGTTCCTGGGAACCGTAGTGATGGTGCTGGGATTGGTGAAGTATTCTGATTTGCCCATATCTTTTGTAAAAACTTGAATAAACTTAACCCAAGGTATTCTTTGTGCACCATCCAATCTAAGACTATCCTGCATTAACTCTCTATTGAAGATGGCTTCATCACGCAACCAAATCCTGTGCCACAGAAGGATAGGCTCTATTTTGATAAGGTTGGATATGTGTGAGAGACCCAGTTCAGCATGAGAAACATATGTGGAGATACTAGACGGGACTGATAAAACATATTTAAAAAAATATTTTCTACTAACTGAATTGAATTAGTAGTCACAAAACCCCAAATCCCTGCCCCATAAGTAACAGTTGTTACGCATTTTGCTTTATATATTTTAAAAAGTTCTAAAGGTGGTTTGCGTCCCAGTTTTTTTGCAAAGCTGGCTAATGCAGATGTAGTTCTAATTAGTGCCATCTTTTTAGCTGCAACAGCTATCATTATGGCTAAATAGGATACCTAAATAAGAAGAGCTCTTAGTGGCAGTGATCCGGTTTCCTTCCACAAAACTATCCCTACACTTTTGAATCCTATGACCACATCTCATTATGAAAGTTTTAGAAATATTGATTCTAAGATCCAAACCCTTCATGAAGTTATAAAAATTATTTAGGGTTTTTTGCAGGCCGATCTGAGTACGAGACATTATCACAGCATCGTCCGCATATAACAATGCTGGAATAGGGCTTATTTGCAGGAAGTCATCAACGTCTTTAAGGAGTGCCTGTTCTAGCCCATTAATATAAAGGTGAAAAAGAAAGGGTGCTAGGACACAGCCTTGCATGACTGCCCTTCCAATCGGGAAGGAGGCAGTACGCTCTCCTCCGAATTCAAATCGCACAAGTGATTAAGCTCTATTATAAAGGAGACAGATAAATTGAATGATGTTTCTGTCGACCCCAGTGATAACAAGATCTCCCAGAGCTTTGAATGCCTTACTCAGTCTAAAGATGCTGAGAGATCTACAAAGGCTATGTACAGGTTCCCCTTTTTAGCCCTGTTGTACTTTCCCATAAGAAATCGCTACGTTTAAGCTCTTCTCCACAGTTCCTAAGCCTTCTTAGAAGCCATATTGAATGTCTGATAAAATTTAATTTTCCTCAGCCCAAAGCTGTAGGCGTTCTAAAATGATATGTCCCACAACCTTGCCCATGGAGTCCAATAAAGAAATGGGCCTGTAGCAAGATGGGTCCTTGCTGGTCCCCTTTTTTAAATATGGGGTTGATAATGGATTCCACCCAGGTTAATGGAAAAGCAGCCTTGCAACCAGCATTAATTATTTGTGTAATTATTGGAGCCCACAAGATGACATTGGACTTGTACAAGTCCACGGGAATTCCATCTGGCCCAGAGGCCTTCCTGCCTGCACTTGCGGAGAGAGCCCTGGTCACTTCATTCTAAAATCTAGGTTTAATAGGTGATCAACATGTTCTAGGTTTTCTCTGCCTTGACCATTACTGATGCTTGCCCATTATATATTTTAGAAAAATATTCGACCTATTGACCCTCTGAGATAGCTACTTTGATCGTTGGACCCCTTTCCGGGGTCAGAAACAGTATTTTGACCACTTTCCAAAAGGCAGCACTATCTTTTGCGTGTGCAGACCCGGAAAGCTTCTGCCATGCCTCTTTTCTAAGGGTGTTCTTCCTTTCTTGGAGAGCCAATCTATAGCTCTTTCTGGCCGGTCTAATATTGACCATGTTCCTTGGAGCATTGTGCACTTCCTGTTTCAGGTGAGAATGTGCGCAACAGCAGTTTAAGTTAAGACATCTCCAGGGATGCTAACTCGTTCAGGCAAATGTCAATATCCGAACTACACCTCGTGATTAGGGTTTTATTTACTACCTCAGGATCCATGATGTTCCAACGGGGTGCATAACCATGTTGCTGCGCTGCCCTGCAACAAAACTACAGGGCAGCAATGCGCACCATCATGCGCATTCCTGGGCCTCAGTCATGAAAAGTGCTGCAGCGCTGTGACAAGACACCGTTGCAAGACTTTTCACAACCTGCTTCTTGTGACACCATGGATGCGCTGTATTCACTAGACAGCGCTCCATAACGCAAGCAATGACAGATACGTTTGGAATCCTGATGTATCTGTCTGCGCTAAAGTCATGCATTGCTGCAGTCTTTTCAGAACCATGATGCAACTCCAGCAATGCATGGGGTCAGCCTATGCCTGTGGCACTGCGTCACCCTTACACCTGCCATAAGGCAGGCATAATGTACTGATGCAGTGCCGTTCTTGAGGGGTGCCAGGGTGTCAGGCAGTTGGAGATCCATCTATGGCAGTTGCGTACTGCAGTGTCATTGTCTGTAAGCATTGGTGGAGTGGTGGTGCTGAGGGAGTTGACAAGATGTTTTTCGGTGGCCTTGATCCAGCTGCGCAGTGGGCGTAATTGCGGAGTTGTAAGGTGGGCATAGTGAAGACGTGATGTATACTATGATGGACGGTTCAGGAGAGTCCCGTGGCTGTAGTTAAAGTTCCCGCTGGCGGAGGAGACGTGCTCGACCATGTATCCTGCTATGTGGCATGCTGAGGTGACTAGCTGCTTTAGACTGAAGATGGGGAACTTCTCAAGGAGGGGGTGGTGTTCTGGTCACTGGGGTTGTCCACGTGGAACTTGTGTTCACTGAGTAGGATGTCGTCGGTGGATGGGAGAGCCTGGGGTGCAATGAGGTCTACAATGGTATCAGAGACAGGGGTCCATGGCCCAGTGGGCCTGCAGATGAGGGTGCTGCAGATGATGGGCTTGGGGTTGGTCCGGATTGGGAAGTTGCGGTGTTCCTTGGTCACTGTTGGGTCATTAGAGTGCGTGGTCAGTCGGAGTGTGCTTCTGTAGGTGATGGCAATGCCCCCTCCTGGATGGTCAGGGTGGTCCTTGCAGGTAATTTAGTAGCCATCAGTGATGGTGATGGCAATGTCTGGTCCAGAACAGATGTTGGTCCTGGCAGGGGATGTGGCATCCAGGGTTGATGGCGAAGAGGGTGCTGGGATTGTTGAGGTGGAGTGTCCGAGAGGAAGGGTGCTTGATGCTGAGCACAGGGGCAGACGGATGCAGACGGGCTTGCCTATGGCTTGCCTTTTGCAAAAGAGACATCAATTACAATGCAGGCATTACATCATAATGCCTTTACAATGCAACCCCATCAACATAGGTGCCTTTACATCGCATTCCATTACAATGCATTGTGAGGTTAGTAATGGGATATTTTTAAGTGATCTGGCGGGTATGGGTTTCGGGTGTTGGATATGAAATAGGATGTATTAGGGGTACAAATTGGAATTTGGGTGTTTTGGGGGCTCAAAGATGAATGTTAGGGTTTAGAGTTTGCTTTGGGGTGCAAGGGTTAGTTTTAGGGTTGCACACACTGAAGTGGGAATAGTAATATTTACATCTCCGCTATCCAACACCTTACCTACTGTTGCAATATGGCTAGTATTAGTATGCATTGTAATGCAATGTGATGTAAATGTATGAGTCATATTTTCCATGTATACCTTTGGCACACCAGTGGTACACCCGCTGCGCATGGCCACATAGTGGCCGCCATTGAGCAGTGCTGCAGGGGGGACTGGACATCTGGGAGGTGGGAAACCCCGGAAATGACACTGGATGGGTGTGGATGTCGGGGGGGTATGTGTGTGAGAGCGGGTTTTGTAAATATTTAAATGAGAGAAATCTTACCTCGAGGCGTGGTCCCCTTTCTTCGTTGCTCCTGCTCTCCTGAGTCTGCTTCCAGGAACAGAAAATAGGCAGCAGGCACCCTCCCTTAAGCCAATCACAATGCTGGGATTGGGCATTGACGCAGGGATAAGGTGTTCAGCCAGGGGCTGGAGGGGTGGGCATGTTCTCCTGGCAGGCTGTAATGCAGCCTGCATTGCAAACAGGACAGTGAGCATGACTGCTTTGGGGGGCCTGAGTGGGCTGACCAAACAGTCATTGTGCACTTGAGTGGGCATGCAACTCCGCTCCTGCCCTGCTCCGTGAGTGGAGCAGCTCTACCCACCCTGCCACCCGCAAAGGAAACATAGCACGATTACATCGAGAAGTTATCATATTGTGATGATTTTTCCTCTTCTTGTACTGCTTGAAAGCAGTGGGGGCAACGCTCTTCCACCATAGCGGATGAGCCGCCCCTGGGAATGTGTCAATTTCTGGTGCTAGGACTGGCTGGCTCAAATCCCAGGCCTCCTCTGCTTCGCGTCCCTCCTTCTCCTTACCTGGACATTGGCACAGTGGCGCAATCCGCAGCACTCTCTCCAAATCTGTGACTCAGACAGCAAGAGCCTCAGCCAGGTGGGATTTCACAAGCCTGGGTACAGCAGTCACTGACAAGTCTGCTAGTGAACCCCCGATGCAGCTAGAAGGGCCCCCTAGGCATGAAGGTACAGCACTGCTGCCACACAAGTTTGGCGCAGCTCAGGGGCCTCACCCTCCACAGTGTCCTGACAGCGCAATATCATCTGACCTGTTATGCCGAGAAGCGTCGCCCACGGTTGGTAATCCCCTCCATGCACCCTGGTGCAGTGGTGGATAGTAGTATGCGATGCAGACATCCCTATGTTGGTGAGCAGGAGCGCATCTCCCATTCACAGCTCCAAGGAGCTTAAGGATGTGTTCTCACACAGGTCAGCAACGTCTCTCCATGTGACCTGCCAGACTTCACCACCAGGTATGAGCAATCGCTGTGCCTCAATGTCTACCGCCACGGCTCAACGACTCATCGACTCCGCAGCTCCCCCCCATCCCACTCCAGGCTTCAGATGCCGGTTACGCGGGGCATCCAGGCTCCAGACGTAGGTCCAGCGAGGTATCCAGGCTCTCATCCTGGTCATCCTGGATGTTGGGTGGCTTGAGGAGGTTGTTGATGTGTGCTGCACTTGACCCTGGCTGCTCAAATCTGCATTTCATTGGTTGTTTTGCCTTTTTTCTACAAGAAGTCAATTTCCAATAGAGGCAAAAAAAAAACTCACGTTGGGTTGAATAACATGCATTTTTTTGTTGCTAATAGGCCTTTCGTTGGTTTTTGCCTGCTAACACCATAATGCCTATTTCCATCACGCTATTGTTAGCAGCAGTTTTCCCTGAAGCTATATAGCAACGGCTTGTAAATACGTCGCTAACATGGCAATAGTTTTCGGAGGTACACAGCGGTAAGAAAACTGTCACTAACTAACATTAGCGATGGTTTTTGCCAGTCCGTGTACATATGGCCTAAAGTGTTTAACAAATATGTAACAGCCAACAAAGTTCTTTTGTAGCCTCTCTGTTAAATCATTAAACATATCTGTCAGTGACACGTTGCTATAGCAGTTTTTTAGTACTCTCTCAGTTAAACCATATCTGTCTGTGATATTCATGCAAAGTAGTTTCAATAAAAAATGATGCGCAAACTGCCTTTAATGAAAGTTCTGGATGCTTCTAAAGAAATACCCAGGCCCTGCTGTCTCTCTTTATCCTTTGGGTATCAGATGTCCTGCTGCTCTTATTGCTGTATTTTGATGCTGCTGGGCAGCAAAGTTGTCTCTTACAGAAAAAAATTGTTCATCAGGAGTGCTAATGACTGTGCTCATCAGAGCACAGTGCTCTCCTGCTCTCTAGAAGGTCCAAGGAAGGAGCAGAAGCAGATCCTTGAGCAGTGAAACTGCTCATAAATAAGGATGAGCACTCTAAGGGGTTTTGGGGCAGAGAGGGCCCGAGCAGGGATTTTTCCATCCCTATCTTCCCTGCCACCCAGGCACAGCCTTCAGACCTTATATTCCTAATATTTACAACTTACCAACTGTATGCAGACATCCCCAGTTCAAACACAGGTAAACTGGCCTGTAACTGATATCACCAGCTAACTTTAAGTACACTGGCGTCCTCCCAGGAAAGGTTCAAGCTAGAGATCTACTCATCCCTAAGAGTAAAACCTGAGGCATCAAAATAACTGTTGTGATATCAGAGGGCTCTTTACACCTATGACAATTTGCCATACATGTTTTAATACCTCTAACGAATTAATATGTAGTAACATCTCCAAATCGCCACCCTCTAAAAATATAGCTCTCCACCATGTGGCCCTAAATGTCACTTCCCTTCCATTTCCCTCAACTTTTATCCTATGGTGACGCTTCCTGCATTTGTTTTCTACTGGTTATACATGTATATACACTCCCACTCCACTCCCCCACCCAGTTTTTCAGTAAGTGTTTTTACACATGGACTGCTGACCTCCAATCCTCCCTCTAGATTGTTTTACTTGGGCTTTGTTTGCCCCCGGATGAAACTTCCCAACATTATGTTCTTTCTATCATCCTTTAAGAATCATCTTTGCTTTATTTCTCAACTGCTGTCATCAGTGTGCTTTGCTCCCTATCAATGGGCAGGGCACTAATTCCTACCAAAGCATCAAAAGGTGCTTGTGAGCAATATGTGTGTTATTCAGCAACGCCTCTATATGAATCACTATCAGTCCTGGTAAAAGTATTATGCATCGCAATCCCACCTGGATAATCAACAAATTACTTCACCTGATGCCCCCCAACCCTGACCACTGCCAAAACTTCTCACTTTTTAAGGAAAGCAAGAGATAAACCCTACCTAAGTAGAGTTTGCATAATAAAAACCCTGCACTGATCTACTTGCGATGGGCAAATTTAAATTCATAAAGGTTTTTATTTTACTGGAAATCATTTTTCAGAAAACTTCACAAATATATATATTTGCAACTGTTACTTACCTCTGCCAGAGAAGTTATTCATTTTAGTTTTCTTTATTTTATTTAGAGTGTTTCATAAAGCGCACACATGACCCAAGGGTATCAGAGCTCTGTACATAGGGTTGAAATAACAAAATGATAGGTATAGACAGGTACATCAAACGTAAAGAGCCGCAATAGGCCATTGCAACAGATATCACATTAAACGACTGTCATTTCATTGATATTCCCTTTGTCCACATTGATCTAGCATCTTCATTGTGGTTATTTGCGGCAACTCTGAGCTATTCAGATCCAGGTACCCAGCCATGTTGCCGCTTGTTCTCCTGTAAACAACATACATCTGACTAAACTCTAGAATGCTGTCATTTGAACCCTGGGGTGGGGCTCTCCGAGAGTCTATATAAGAAATCTATTCATTAGGATCTTTTAATTTCTTTTTTGAAAAAGTGGGTTGATAGGTTTAAACGCACCATGGGTGGTAAGGAGTTCCAGATCCTTGGCGCCGCTCTCAAGAAGGAATGTGTGTACATTTTTTATTTTCTGTATCTAGGAGGTTCCAGCCTGAGAGAGTTAGCACTTCTGAGGTAGCGCCGGCCACCGGAGATTCAAATCTTTTCTGCCAGGTAACTTGGTACGTTAAAATGCAGTGCTTTGTGTGTGAGGCGGGCAATTTTCAATTGCATTCTTGCCTCGAGGGGAAGCCAGTCTAGATACCTAAGTGATGGACTGATGTGGTCAAAGCATCTAATTTCCTGTTGCCAGTCTTGCTGCAGCATTAAGAGTCATTTTGAGAGGGTCACTGCACCATATTCTATTCTGGAGACTACAAGTTTTGTACTGCTTGTTTTAAGGCTGAAGGTGGTAGAAATGGTTTCAATTTCTTCAGTAGTTTGAGTTGGAATGAAGCACTGTGTGTGGTAGCACAGATGTGAGCTCTGATGTTTAGACTCTTGTCCAGTGTTACTCCAAGGGATTTCGTGGAGTCAATAATGGCAGGTTTGCAGTTGAGGGCACGTAGGTGCTTGATCCAATCTCAGATGGGTGTGGAGCTGTTTTGAGGGGAGAAAAGAAGGAATTCAGTTTTCAAAGAGTTCAGCTTGAGGTTGTTTTTAGAGAGCCAGGACTGAGTTTTGACTAGAGAGAAATTATCGCTCTGCTTGTACTTAGTAACATCTATGCAGTATATCAAAACAATCTCCATTTCTTGCGGTGAACCTCCTGCCATGTCCACCACCATCCTCTGGGATCTAGCACTCTTCTTGTTCCTCACTTGCTGGAATCCTGAAGAGGGGGCACACTCACATCCAGAATTGCTCCCTCTTGGTCCTGGCCATGCACACTACACAGTACATAAGACATAGGTCTACTTTTGGTATCTAATGTGGATCCTGCCCTACCTCTCTTCTCCTCATTGGACAATGGAAGGGAATGCTTTTGCCTCCACCATGCATTGTGCCTGATTACACTGGTATAAGTACTCCTATACATGGGTGTAAATGTGCGGGTTATGGAATGTACAAGCGTTCCCAGTAGGATGTCTGAAATACTGTGCCTTTCATAGCCTTTTACGTGCACTACAAGGATTGTCATGTGCCAACTGCTATTCTCCCATTGTGACTCCTCAATTTACAGTGCAAATGGACAATTGTTATTTATTTGTGTTTTTCCTCCATGAGCAAAACAGTTCTTCGTTAGAGAAATTTGATCCTTACAGATGTTCCATCACACTTCCCTCCCCGGAAGGTGAATTTTAAGAGTCCTTTACTGGCATACATTTTTAACCATTTTAAACAATTTCCTGAGCGGGAAAGGGTCAAAGAGTAGTTTGCATGCAGGTTTCTTACTCTGTGATTGTGCAGTCATAACAAACAATTCAGCATCAGAGAAGTCATTTCTGCCAGCTAGGTATAATTTTTTAGATTCTGCTGAATGTTAGAAATTTCAAAATATTCAAAATGAACGATTTATGACATCTCACCCACCAATACTGTATTGAAGCTTTTTGCAATGTATACTTTGAAGCATGCATTGCTCGGTCAGCTCTGTGTTGCGTTGCTAAGTCACTTAATGGGGCCTTGCGTGACTTGGTAAATCTGGCTTTTTTTGTTGCATAGTGCTTGTACCCCCTTGCGTGGCACAAGATAGACGCATTAACAGTGATAAATAGGCTCCTATCACTCTTTAGAAAGCAGACTCAGTAAGCCAGTTTCAGATGTAAATAATTACCCAAGACCATTTACATTTTTTTACCTTCTCATTCATGTGCAGTGTTGAAGCAGGGGTGACGTGAGCCACAATGAGTACAAAGCCCTTGTGCTCCTGGTTGGAAAGACCCCTGTACCCATGCTGCAGTACTGTGTGCTGCACTAGTAGCAGCACGCCCTGCCTCCGACCCCGGCCATGTGGACAAATATCTCTAAACACATATATACAGGAATAATCCTTTAAATCGCAGTGACTACACCGCGATGCAGTTGCAATGCAGTTGTTACAACGCAAGTCGTTACATCGACTTGCACTGGATGGCGCTATAACTTAAGGAATAGTAAGATTTACTATTCCAACATCTTCTCAGTCCTGTTATTCAGCCCGGGACCACAGGCGCTTTGCCGCCGGCGGATTTAACGTGGACCCATATCATATACTATTCGTGGCATTCGCGGATATTTGGCTCCCAACATATCAGAACAAACCCATGGTACCATTAAGACAATTGGCCCAAAACCCTTTGATTTGCAAGTTTCGCTGAATTTTTATCGTAATTCTAAAAAAAACCCTTCCAGTTTTTCCCTGGGGAATATATACCGTATCTCCTCAAGGCATTTATAAATTCTTTCCCAAGTTCTGTCCCAGCCTTCCCAAACATATGAAAAAATCATTCTTTGCATGTGCCACAGTTTTGTAGCCAAGTGATATATTTCATCATGACTTCTCTAAAAGGATTAGTGCCTGTTGAAATTCTTCCCTTTCCTCAACCAAAGTGACTCAGTAGCCAAAACGTAGGCACATGAGGATGATCAGTAAAACGTCTACTACATACTTACCCAGCCTAACCTCGAACTTACCCTGCAGTAGAGTAAATTAGTTTCCTTTCCTTACTGCCAAGCAAATGTATTTTTTGGAAAAGCAAATTGTGAAGTGTGGTGGAGAGTGAGACCAGAGAGTAAAGTAGGAGTAAGTAAATGCCTTGACTTTTGCGGTTGGATAGTCTTTGATGAATACAATCTATATTCTGTTCCTTAATCCTTTCCCTGTATTGCAGTGTATCGCTTTTCCCACTTACTTACTTACGGCAGACAGGATGTCCGCATGATTGATCTTACATGTAATGTGTTGCAATATTCATCTGCTTTGAAGTCAGGGTAAAATTGAAAGACTGTTAGAACGTGGATTATTAGTAGGGGCAAATGTGCATCTGCCACTGGAAATAAGGCCACTAACACAGTATTGGACTCAGAATAGGTTTTAGAAAATTATTCCTATGCTCAACCCTTGGCAGCTTGTCTGTGAGCAGGCTGACTTAACTTCAAAGACAGGTATGTAAAGCATTCAATGAAATCAATTCAGTAACTAATTAAGTGACAATGTATAATAAAAATCTGACACCAATTTATAAAAATAGGAACTATTGTTATCTTTAAAATGACATGCAAACGACAAAGATCCCATGTTGGGAACCGGAGATATGAACTTTCAAATAGTTAGCATTATCCAGCGCTTAGAATCTTAATGTACCTTATTAGGATATCCGGTTGTGATAGACTGGCTTAAAGTCAATGTTTCAGGCCGACTAGGATAGACCCCTGCTCGGCTACCACTAGCGGCGGTAAGTCCCGGTCACAGTTTTAAACTTCGGACTTAGATACTTTTCTGGAGCTTTTTCTCGCGTGGTCCCTTGTTGCTCTTCACCAGGCCAGATTTGGTGAGGGTTCTCCGGCCTCCGATTTCCCCTCCTCTTGGTGAAACTCTGGAAGTCAGACCTACAAAGCTTTTCAGCGGGAAGAACGTGGAAGGCAGGCCAGCTATTGGTTGAAGGCAGGTGGCTTGGCTGGCCAGGTTGGGTCGGTCCCCTTATGGAGCTTTTTTCCAAAGTTGTTTAAAAGTTCTCCCAACTCCTAGAACTTCTTAATGAAGTACCTTAAATGGTCCCAAAATGTCTCAAACTCACTCCAAGTGTCTGAAAGCTCCATGATGGTCCTTGAAATTTGAGGACTTCATATCCCACAACCCACATGGACAAACCCCTTACAAATCCCCTATAAGTTCTCCCGGTTGTGGATCTTTGATGGTGATGTTCCAGGTGGGCTCTGTTAACCTGTATCTTGCAGGGTGTCCACTCTTTAGTCCTTCTTACAGGAAGGTAATTCACAGGGCTATAGTTCAAGATGGTGTAAAATGTGCAGTTTACAGATTGCAGGCCTTTGGAAATGCACATTAAACTTCTCAGCATGGCACCTCTTGCTTTTCAAGCAGCAGATCTGAGGGGCTTTGCCCTTCTCAGATACTTATTCTAGTTTCTCTGGGTCAAGCAGGAGGTCACTCCTGTCCGATGGACTGCAGGGTACCCCAAAAAGGTCTGAACACATCCTGTAATGTGTGGCCCGAGTGCACCAATTCTTCCAAATTGATAATGGCAGAATTTTCTGCAGGGAGAGAAGAGATGGCTAACCACACCCCTAAATTTGCTAATCAACATAGTCTCTCCCCCTTGCATCTATTCATTCCTTCCTTAAGCCTAGCATCTGGCTGGGGTCAACAGAGTAGAGTTGGGAATGACACTTGAGTTGAAGTGTAGTTCCTATTTCCCTAAATAGGTTCTGAGCTTTTGGATAAAATACACTAAAGGTTTGGTGTATGATTGAGTCAGTACACCCCTATTGCACATGCTAACCTTGTTTACCATGTACCTGCTAGCTCACAGGGCCACTAGAAACTTATTGAAGACAAGAAGGGAATAGCTTCTGGCAACTACATAACATGACTACACTGATCCATGAGATAATAATTCGCTCAGCCAATCGTGACTGCTTAGTTTCTCAGAGTTACACAGAAATAACAGACAAGCTTTTTAATAAGTATTTATTGAACAGTCGTTTTTCTCGTATGAGAGATCTGAGCTACTACAATCGTAAGACAGTATGCGAGATATACAATGCACAGTGTTACATTTGCAAAGAAGTAGTATTGCTCTAGTATTGTTCACTACTTATCAAATACATTTGTATACATAAAAACATATTGCTAAAGGTATGAGTACTCATGGAATGCTCCCTAACTATTTCTACCCAAATGTGCCTAACCTAGGTGTAGGACGGGTTGTGAAGAAGGTCCGATATTCCCCTAAGATGGTATGCTCTAGTATGCTATAGTTTGTTATGTCAAGAATCGCTCTAGGTTCTAGTCATCGCCATACCTGAGAATGAGGGAGTTGTGGAATCTCTTTCCTGGTCTGAAATTCTAACATCCTGCAAAGGAAGTTAGAGCCCTGCGAGTTGTAGTTTCTGCATGTGGGATGACAGCATTTCTGGTCAGTGCATCAGGCCAGGATATACGGGCTCCTCTGGAATAGAGGTCTCCTCTGGTTTGCATGGGCATGTTAATACCCAGAAGGTGCTATGGCTGGACTGCATTGACGTAATGTTGAACAGAGGAAGACGTCAGGAATGAACCCTGGGGAATAATGGTTCATACATATTTAATGAGTTTCTAAGAGAAATCAATGAACCTTTGCCAGGGAAAATCCCTAGAGCTTAAGGGTCTGTTTCTAAGAACTTGGTTGTGACCTAGAGGGTGGACGGATGTAGGTGAAATACCATGCCTGTATTTGGAGTGCATGGCTCATGCCTAAATAAGGACTAAGAACGCTATACCTAAATAAGGTATGAATTGTGCCTATATAAGGGCATGTTTTAGTAAACCCTATATCAGGGCGCCTATATGGGACACAACACCCACTCCACTTTCGAAGAACGATATTACTAATTGCTAAACATAAAAATGAGCACCGCATATGTAAAAACATTCATTTAAAAACATTTCTAAAATCAGTCTGAAAAGTTCTATTAAACATGTCAAAATTTGACTTAAACATGGAAAAAGCAGTGGCTATAATAGTTTTTCTGAATATTCTAAAACCCTTTGAATCATGGTCATAAAATATGGAATTTGTAGAAAAACAGGGCATTATTTCTGACTTGTGCTTCTAGAATTGTGCTCTTTAGAAAAGTTCTTTTTAGAAAAGGTAAAGGCAGTTCATTTTATAGGAATTGTTTTACTGTAAGCAGTAAGAAATGCAATGTAACTGAAAAGTTTAAAAAGGTTTGTCAATTTGGGGAATGTTCCAAGTTTTGTTCTGTTTGTTATGAAAAACATGGTAGCCAAATGCATTTCTTCCAAGCACACTGGGAGCCAATTCAAAAGTCAGAATTCAGGTTGGGTGTAAACATGAAGTCATCTGCTGCTGTAGATATAAGATCGTCTACTGTTGCCGGGGACAGTTGGAGCACCTCGTTCAGTAGATCTATTGCACAAAGATGAGAATCGTCACTTACAGCTGATACTGTAGCAAGTTGTGTGTTCCTTGTCTCCTGTGTGCCTGTTGAATCCTCTCGTACATCAGAAGGATCAGACTGCGACTGAGAGGTCTCAATGAATGCCATCATCAGTATCAGGAGCCGCTGCTGACAATACAGAGCATGGGCCATTCCTGGGTCCAGAAACGTATTGATATTGGTTGGCATGACCGATGGAAGTGTTAGATAGATGTCCAGCACCCATTTTTCACTGCAACACAGGCAGCGTAGAACAGGTAAGATACAGTCAAGCCAAACTGGTCTGAAGGTCAGGAACCATGATTGATTAAGTTCCCATAAGAGAGGAATGCCCAGGAGCTGTACTATGTGCTGTCAGCACTTTCGTTCCAGGAGATCCTTCACAACGTAACTGGGAGTGATGCCCATTGCAAGGCCATCCATAGCATAGCAGTAGGAATAGAATAAGTACTCCTGCAGCTATTGCAAGAGTTAAAGGCAGACCACCAAACACCGAATGCATGAAGTTTGGAATGATTTCCGTCTGGAAGGTGTTTAAGAGTCCTGAACCTATGGTCTTAAATACATGTAAAATTCCGCTCATATCAGACACGTTAAAGATACATCCCATCATTTCTGCGAAATGTATAGGGCAGTTTTGAACTATCAGAGCATGTATCTCAGCCGCAGTCCTTGCAACTTGAAGATCAGATGTCTCTCGGGCGGAGTTTAAGGGTACATTTCTTTGTAAAAGCATGGCGTTCATTCTGCTTAGCATATCGAAAACATATAAAAGAAACATTCAGCGAAGGCCAAAGTCCGACTCCCTGCCTGTGTTTGCTAGTGGAAACAATACTTGCATGCAACTAGTAACCCTGGCATTGACCGTTACTAGATGCGGGATCCCTGGTAGCATGCTACAGCAACCTAGATCATTCAACATTAAGTAACTCCCATTAGAGACCAGGCCGAATGTCAGATTAATCACGGCGGCTGGACTGCCTTGCAGGTCGCAGAACAAGTTTGCCACAGAACTGTTGAATGCCCTGTGTAAATAAACTACTTGACATATGAGTGAACTGCACAGTGTATTTTCGCAGGCTTTACCACTAAGAAACACTTCACGACCCCCATTCCAACATCTGTAGTTGTAAGGTATTTCCCAGGACACTCTTAATGTATTCCTTACCCAACCTTTATATTTGCTTGCCTGCTATTGTATAAGGCAATAGTGAAATTGGAAAGAAGTGACTGGCAAATTTATATGGCCATGGATGAGCCATTCTGTAGCTGTTTTTTCTGCTACCGTGAATGGTAATCTTATCAGTTTTTCAACACCCAGCATTGTATACTTTGCTCCCCTTTGTGCCATTTCGATCTGTTTATGAGATTGTATTCCGAAAAAAAAGACGCCATGTTGATAAAATGCCAAGGCACATAGCCTGCACACTATGATTGTAGTGTCCAGACTAATAACATTTCCGAACGTAACAGGCCTTGTTGTAACACGGCTAAATCCTGTTTTAGTATGTCAATAGCAGAGATTACAATTTTGCCCAGAGAATAGATCCTGGATGAAAAAGTTGTTAAACCATTGTCAACAACTGAGAGAGATTTCTCTAAATTAATTGGATCGATTTCACGTATCCTCTGCGGCCTCTGCCTGTGAAACTTCCCAAACTTCATTATAGGCTGTATAAATGCCGGCATTTATGAAACATTTTTGTCGTGGTTTTCTTGGTCCTAGCAAGAAATCCCTAAAGTCTGCATCTTCTTTCAAGTAAAGATAAGTGTTGTTTCACTTGGTCTATCGAGGATGTCTGTAGCCAATCAAGGCACACTTTCCCTACACTATATTGTGTCACTGTATGTAACGGGGATCTAGCCTGTTGATAGTAAATCCCTGTGTTGTATTCAGGAACCTTTCTTGACAAATGTTAGTTTCTAAGTGCCAGATTAGCTATTTTTCCCAATCGGGGACTGTTCTGTTGTACAGTAGGATGCTGTCTATGGTGGGTGCCTCATCTGTAGTACTATTGATTTTGGTATTAGCAGGTGTTGGTACATAAGATATGTTCATGTCTTTGATCTTGGCTAGTCCAAGGCAAGATGTTTGTTGCACGGTATCATTCAAAAACATTATTTGCTTGGGGAAGAGTCAGGTTCTAAAGAATGCTTCAGTCCCCTGCACCTGCCAGTCTCTAGAACCACAGACAGATTTTGTATCAACAGTGTCATTCCAAAAGTCAAACCCTTGTCTAGACAGCTGGGCATTAAAAGGCTGCAAAATAGATCTGTTTGGTGTTAGTTAACATTTGTTTCTGAGCAGTTTGGTTCACATTCTTAACATAATAGGAACCTAGATCTGTTGTATTGAATCCTGAAAAATATGGAAACTTATTTCCACATGTTTTTGAACTATCTTTTGATGGTGTTCGACAATGTTCCCATTGATTATACATAAACACATTTCTAGGTATTGTAGATCTATGCAAAAAAAATGACCATAATGAATATAATGGTACGTTTGTTCATACTTTGGTGAACCTTCCAAGTTTTCACTATTAGAAAATGCATCAGATTTTTCTCTAGATCAGATATAATATTACTGACAGTTTCGAAGTCCCAAACATCAGAATAGGTACTGGAGATAATGAAATTACTTAATGAAATTTTAAACAGGTATAGAATTTTCAAAAGATCAGTCATGCCCAAAATATCGAAATCGACTTTGTCCCATACTATACCATCGGGTATAGGCACGGCTGTGATGTTTACTGCAGACAAGTCTCTTTCTTCACGATGAGATAATTTGTATGGTTTCAATATTAAGTTCACATCTTTACTTGCAGAGTTTAGACGAATGTATTTGCCATTTACAAGCATGCTAATAGTCATTACTAAACCTCACCAGAAAAGAAAGAAAAATATTCCGGATATTATCCATAATTTAGTCCATGGTGAAACCAGATACGTTTCTTTCAGAAAGTGAAAAAAGTATTTTGCTTGCTGTTTGTAAGAGTTTGTGGTTGGCGACGTTTCTGATTCACTTGGGTCTTCAGAAAATGTATCAAAATTTATGTAATAGCCAGTAGAAGTTTGATCAATTGTTAGAATTGCATCAGGATTTGAAGACATCACTGTGTTTGTCCTTTCATTTTCTCGATGAATTAGATGTTCTCTTGTTACATTGGTGTAGACAGGCGTGTCTGGTCGAATTGTTAATTGTAATTCAAGAGGAATGAGTTTCATAGCGTTGTTGCATAATCCTTCATTTCTTACTGTGACTCTTTGATGGTTATGAGTCTTTTTGTTTGAATCTCTTGGATAGTAGCGAAAGGAGGGCATATGCTACTAGGGCGGAGACCACAAGGCCTACTTGCAGTATTGGCCCCATAGTGGGGTTTGATGAGGACAGCATCTACCACAGTGACTCTAAAGATAAGGCCCTTATCGCTTCCAGTCCCCTGATTTATTCCTGTGGCACTGTCTCTGTACCAAATTATAGCACACTAGACTTCTCTTGTAAGGTTTGGGATCGGGTCATAAGCCTGACTTTGCTCTCCATTGCTTGATCCAGTCCCTTCCGGTCCCCCTCTGGGTTCGCTTCTTGATTTGATTTTGATTTGATTTGATTTGTCAATTTATAGAGCGCAACGATTGCCCATGGGCGTCTTGGCGCTAAGATAAATCCTTTCCAGCTTTGTAACAGTGTCTGATGTTTATTCGGAGAATAGCCATGTTTTTACTTCCTTTCTAAAGGTTTCTAAAGATGGACAGGTTTTTATGTTCAGGGGCAGTTGATTCCATGTACGTGCTGCATGTATCAGGAAACTTCTCCCTCCCCAGTTAGCTCTTTTAAATCTGGGAACAGTAATTAGTTTCATCTGGCCCGATCTCAGAGGTCTCATGGGTTCATACTGTTTCAAATGGTACCTCAAAAATTGTGATCCTTTTCCCTGTAGTGCCTTATAGGTTAGACAGAGTGATTTAAATTTCACCCTCTTTTCAATTGGCAGCCAATGTAGATCTTTCAGTCTGTGTCTGATTGGCTCAAACCTGGGTATGTCTAGAACCAGTCTAGCTGCTGCATTTTGCAGGCGTTATAATTTATCTGTGATCTTTTTCCTGGCTCCGGCATATAGACCATTTCCATAGTCCAATCTTGCTAATGCTAATGCTGTTACTACTGTTTTACGAGAATCTCGTGGTAGATATGGAAATATTTTTTTATCATTTTTAAAATGTACCAGAGTGATGATGACAGCTTATTGGCTTGAGCTTCAAATGATAAATTCATATCAAGGGTGAAGCCCAGATTCTTCACTTTTTCTGATGATCTAGGCCATCTGCCCATATCCCTAGGCCACCAGGCGGGGGACCAGATGTTAGTGTCACCCCCTAATATCATCACTTCACTCTTGTCTCCATTGAGCTTCAGGCAATTCCTTTCCCTCCATTGGCTGACCTGTATCATACAATGTTGGAATTTTTCTGCGTTTCTTCTATATCTTTGTTGATGGTCACTACAATTTGAGTGTCATCAGCATATGATATTGGGGTGAAACCACAGTTTCTTATTATCTCTGCAAGTGGGGCAACATAAAGGTTAAAAAGGGTGGGACTTAATGATGATCCCTGCGGAACTCCGTATGGTAGAGAAAAGGCTTTAGATTTTGCTCCTTCTACTTCTACTGTAAAAGTTCTATTAGCAAGATAGGATTCAATGAGGGTACATGTTGAGTCATGTATTCTGCTGTTTTTAATCGTTTTAAAAGAATTTCATGACTGACCGTGTCGAAGGCCGCCGATAAGTCAAGTAATATCAAGGCGGCCTTCGCTCCATTGCCCATCACTTTCCGGAGTTCTTCTACTGCTGTAATTAAAGCAGTTTCTGTTCCGCGTGCTTCCCGGAAGCCAAACTGAGAGTCGTCCAGCCAGTTGCGTCAATCAGATAGCGGGACAGCTGTTTGTTCATGAGTTTCTCCAATATTTTAGCGGCGAAAGGAATTCTGGCTTTAGGTCTGTAACTGCTTGGCTCGTCTCTATCGAGATTGGGTTTTTTCAGTAGTGGTCTATAGGAAATCTTTTTCCAGTCATCCAGAAAGGTGTTGGTATTGATTATTTGGCCAAATAATCTTGTTAGTACAATGCTCCTTTGTTCTGAGCAAATATGCATTATTTTGGGCGGACATGGGTATGTTGGGCTGCCTGAATTAATGTTAAGTAATTCATTCTGAATTTGGTCTTTTGCTGGAATGGTAAATTGGAACCTTATAGGTTGGACTGATTGTTCCTCTGAATTTATTGTTTGAGCAGTGATTTTATCTGTCTGATTAGTTTTATCTGATTTGTAATTTTTAAAAGATTCGTAGACTGATGAAACTTTATTTACGAAGAATTTACCCAGAATATTACAAAATTCTGATGATATTTCTTCTGGGGTGTTATTTTCAATTTTCGAAAGTTTTCTAACAGTGGAGAAGAGAGTTTTGACTGGAGTTTTTTGATTCATTAATTTTTTGGATGAAGTATTTGCTTTTCTCTGATGTTATACATTTTTTATAGCTAGCAAGTATTGTTTTATATTCTAATCTTTGCTGTACCTCATAGTTAGCTCTCCATTTCTTTTCTGCTCTTCTACATTCTTGTTTTTTTTCCTTCAAAGCTTCTGAGAACCATGGCTGTGAAGGGGTCTTTCTTTTGAGAGTGATTTTCTTCAGTGGAACTGTGAGTTGGACTGCGTTCTCTAGCCATGTAGTAATTTGTTTACAGGCTTTATTGCTGTCTGCATCTAAAGTTGGGTATGAAGAACATAGAGTATCTATGAGTATCTGGGGCTGAATTTGGACCATTCATGATATGTGTTTTTTTTTACTTTGACCGGTCTTCCTATATCTTGCATATTTTCTAAGAAGAAGGAGACCATCTTATGGTCTGACCACGGGATCGAGAGCGAATCAGTTATATTTAACTTCCGACATGATGTGAAAATTCCATCCAGAGTGTGGCCGGCGCAATGCGCATCTGTATATACTTTCTGCTCTAAATCAAAATTTGCCATTTCATCTTTAAATGACTTTACCTTAGGGTCAATGTTTTTTCTAGGTGTATATTAAAATCTCCTAGAATTGTATAGTCACAATACGTCACACTGGATTATAGAAATGGGCTTAATAGCTCAATTAGAGGTGTTTTGGCATTTGGTGGTCTATAAATTAATAGACCACTAAAAGTAAAGTTATTGGTGATTTTTATTTGCAACGATAGCGTTTCACAATCTGGGTTACTTCCTTTGTCTGAGCTTTTAATCTGCAGTCCCTCCTTCGCTATGATTACTAAACCTCCTCCTCGTTTTATTTTCCTGTCTGCTCTGTAGATGGAGAAGCCCTCTGGGATTGCTAGGGTCAGATCTGTGTCTGATGCTTCATCTGCCCATGTTTCGGTTACAAACAGAAGATCCAAATTTTGGCCTTCAATTAGTTCAGCTGTCTGAACATTATGCTTGACCATAGATCTGACATTTATGAGCCCAGCTTTAATAGATGATTTTCTGTAAGTTGTTATTTGAGGTTTGTGATATGTTGTACTAAGATCTCTAATCTGTGAAAAGGCAAATGTTCGTGAGCAGGTTAGACATGTCTTACCTTCCTTATGTGGATCCATCGGGTTGCATGTGGCATGAGGTCTCAATGCTAGAATCTCCTGGCTGCAGTAGATTTGTCTTCTGCTATCTACGTATGTTTGGTCAGGGGGCATGGCCCTGGGCCCGGTCCCGGCGCGGACGGGCGCAGACGGGCTTGCCTTAGGCATGTCTTCGGCGCTCGTCCGCTGCGCTCGTCCGCTGCGTGTCCGCTGCGTGTCCTAGGAATACACATGTTTTATAGGCGTAGGGCGATGCCGGCAGGGGACGTGGGAGGCGTGGCCTCCCGATAGTGGGCGAGGCCTGATGTGCTCGGTGATGGCGGCAATGTTTGTTTGAAGCCCGTAACAGCGCTAATATCCACTGTGCGGGTTGTCCAAGTACAATAGCTCTTGGAATATGGTGCCCAGGGGGAGAATGTGCAAATAAGAACAAGTACATTTTCACAAAAGTTTTAAAAATTATGGCAGGTATCCTCCTGGCTTCCGCCTCAGGAGATGGTAGGATTGTATCCAAAAACGCTTGTATTCAGCGCTTTTTTATATCGTAGGCGGGGGCGTGGCCTCCCGATAGTGGGCGTGGCCTGATGTGCTCGGTGATGGCGGCAATGTTTGTTTGAAGCCCGTAACAGCGCTAATATCCGCTGTGAGGGTTGTCCAAGTACAATAGCTCTTGGAATATGGTGCCCAGGGGGAGAACGTGCAAATAAGAACAAGTACATTTTCACAAAAGTTTTAAAAATTATGGCTTCCGCCTCAGGAGATGGTAGGATTGTATTCTTGCATGAGAAGATAGGAGGTTCTGCGTAATAATGCATATGATCTTGCCAAGTAGACATAGTCTGTATCCAGTCTTTAAACATGGGAGTCTGGCCTCTTCCCCACCTGCACTCTACCTGCAGTTGGGGTAATAAACCCATTGACAAAAACTTTTTGTGCACTGTGTTTATTTCCTGAGATAAACCCAAAAGGGCTACAAGTGGGCATGGGGTCAGCTGGGCTCCTATCATGTTTGACAACCCTTCAAAAGTCTGCGTCCAGTTCTGCAACCCAGGGGCAGGTCCCGCTAAATGCAGGACGTCTACCCTCTCCCTCCCGCACCGCGCACATTTGTCATCGTATCTGAGGTGGAATGTGTGTAGTTTAGTCGGGTTGTGATACAAGCGGAGCAAGAATTTAAAATGAATGAGGCGTAGCCTACTATTGCCTGTAATTGCTTCTGTCTGCGTGCAGCTAAGTTCCCATTGGTCATCCGTTAACGGGACATTTAGATCTTTCCCCCATTCTCGCCTGGCCCATAGAGTATGAGTGGGTGGTGCATTCTGTGTATGTTTATACAAGATGGATATGACATGACGTGAGCCTCTCCATGTAGCAAGGCTTGCAGAGGTGCAAGCGTATCTATCTCTTGGGGCAAGGTACGGGTTGCAGCCTTCACACTTTGCCGGAGATGAGTGTTCATAAATGTGTCAATTGTCGTGGGTATGCATGCTCCAAAAATGTGTTCCCTAGAGCAGAATTGTTTCCCTATATAAAGGTCTCCCCAGGTATGATAGCCAAGACCTTCCAGCATCATCTGACATATCCCCTCATAAGTAACTTGTATCAAAGGTTTTGTAACATTGGCCTCCTAGGGGACTACAACATGTGGTTGCCTAGCATGCAAGCTAGCTGCCGCCATGCTACAATAGTGCATTTTACGATGGACGGGTCACGTTCCCGCTCCTTCACTGTTGTAAAAAGATAGCTTATCGGGGGTGTCCGAGTCATATACCCATTTTCCATCGCCAAATGAGGCATAAAGGGTGGTGAATGGAACCAATGTGTTGCGAAGTGGGCCTGATGATAGACATCCCCATGTACCCCAGAGTACCTAGCAGGTAATGTTTTATGAAATGTTATCGGTAGCCCGACAGATCCCGGGGCCCGTCCCGATTTCATCTGCATTTTGGCTTCCGTGATTTCGTCTAATTCCAAATCTAAGTTCAAGAATTTCCGCAAGGCTGATTTGCATATGGCCATGTCTGAACTGGGGTGGTGTGGAGTGCAAAAAAACGATGGATTTAGGCCCAGATCTCTGTACTGGGGTGAATGAATGACACTGTTCTACATTCTGTCCATCAACTGTTGTTTTGCATTGGTCACCCCAAGTGGGATGGGTATACTCAGATGTGATTCCCATGCTCTCCACAACACTGGAGTCAAGCTATCCTGGCTGAAGACGGCTGATGGCCAGAAACAGGTCCTAGGATGCTTGATTCCGGTTTAGGAAAGACATGGCTTGGCAATTCGGGCTGAACTGTTCCCATGATTCACAGGGTCAAGGCTGATTTGCATATGGCCATGTCAGAACTGGGGTGGTGTGGAGTGCAAAAAAACGATGGATTTAGGCCCAGATCTCTGTACTGGGGTGAATGTATGACATTGTTCAGCATTCTGTCCATCAACTGTTGTTTTGCATTTGTCACCCCAAGTGGGATGGGTATGCTCAGACGCGAGTCCCATTATCTCCACACCACTGGAGTCAAGCTATCCAGGCTGAAGACGGCTGATAGCCAGAAACCGGTCCCATGATGCTTGATTCCGGTCCAGGAAAGACATGGCTTGGCAATTCGGGCTGGACTGTTCCTATGAGGCACAGGGTCAAGGCTGATTTGCATATGGCCATGTCTGAACTGGGGTGGTGTGGAGTGCAATAAAACGATGGATTTAGGCCCAGATCTCTGTACTGGGGTGAATGTATGACATTGTGCTGCATTCTGTCCATCAACTGTTGTTTTGCATTGTCACCCCAAGTGGGATGGGTATGCTCAGAAGTGAGTCCCATGCTCTTCACACCACTGGAGTCAAGCTATCCTGGCTGAAGACGGCTGATAGCCAGAAACCAGTCCTAGGATGCTTGATTCTGGTCCAGGAAAGACATGGCTTGGAAATTCGGGCTGGACTGTTCCCATGAGGCACAGGGTCAAGGCTGATTTGCATATGGCCTTGTCTGAAATGAGGTTGTGTGGAGTGCAATAAAACAATTGATGTAGGCCCAGATCTCTGTACTGGGGTGAATGTATGACATTGTTTTGCATTCTGTCCATCAACTGTTGTTTTGCATTTATCACCCCAAGTGGGATGGGTATGCTCAGACGTGAGTCCCATGCTCTGCACACCACTGGAGTCAATTATCCTGGATGAAGACGGCTGATAGCCAGAAACCGGTCCTAGGATGCTTGATTCCGGTCCAGGAAAGACATGGCTTGGCAATTCGGGCTGGACTGTTCCCATGAGGCACAGAGTCAAGGCTGATTTGCATGGATTTAGGCCCAGATCTCTGTACTGGGGTGAATGTATGACATTGTTCCGCAATCTGTCCATCAACTGGTGTTTTGTATTGTCAACCCAAGTGGGATGGGTATGCTCAGAAGTGAGTCCCATGGTCTCCACACCACTGGAGTCAAGCTATCCTGGCTGAAGACAGCTTATAGCCAGAAACCGGTCCTAGGATGCTTGATTCCGGTCCAGGAAAGACATGGCTTGGCAGTTCGGGCTGGACTGTTCCCATGAGGCACAGGGTCAAGGCTGATTTGCATATGGCCATGTCTGAACTGGGGTGGTGTGGAGTGCAAAAAACGATGGATTTAGGCCCAGATCTCTTTACTAGGGTGAATGTATGACATTGTTCTGCATTCTGTCCATCAACTGTATTTTTGCATTTGTCACCCCAAGTGGGATGGGTATGCTCAGATGTGAATCCCATGCTCTCCACACCACTGGAGTCAAGCTATCCTGGCTGAAGATGGCTGAAAGCCAGAAACCAGTCCTAGGATGCTTGATTCTGGTCCAGGAAAGGCATGGCTTGGCAATTCGGGCTGGACTTTTTCCCATGGGGCACAGGGTCAAGGCTGATATGCACATGGCCATGTCTGAACTGGGGTGGTGTGGAGTGCAAAAAAACAATGGATTTAGGCCCAGATCTCTGAACTGTGGTGAATGTATGACAATGTTCTGCCTTCTGTCCATCAACTGTTGTTTTGCATTTGTCACCCCAAGTGGAATGGGTATGTTCAGATGTGAGTCCCATGCTCTCCACACCACTGGAGTCAAGCTATCCTGGCTGAAGACGGCTGATAGCCAGAAACCGGTCCTAGGATGCTTGATTCCAGTCCAGGAAAGACATGGCTTGGTAGTTCGGGCTGGACTGTTCCCATGAGGCACAGGGTCAAGGCTGATTTGCATATGGCCATGTCTGAACTGGGGTAGTGTGGAGTGCAAAAAAACGATGGATTTAGGCCCAGATCTATGTACTGGCGTGATTGTATGACATAGTTCTGCATTCTGTCCATCAACTGTTGTTTTGCATTTGTCACCCCAAGTGGGATGGATATGCTCAGACGTGAGTCCCATGCTCTCCACACCACTGGAGTCAAGCTATCCTGGCTGAAGACGGCTGATAGCCAGAAACCGGTCCTAGGATGCTTGATTCCGGTCCAGGAAAGACATTGCTTGGCAGTTCGGGCTGGACTGTTCCCATTAGATACAGGGTCAAGGCTGATTTGCATATGGCCATGTCTGAACTGGGGTGGTGTGGAGTGCAAAAAAACAATGGATTTAGGCTCAGATCTTTGTACTGGGGTGAATGTATGACATTGTTCTGCATTCTGTCCATCAACTGTTGTTTTTTGTTTTGCATTTGTCACTCCAAGTGGGATGGGTATGCTCAGATGTTAGTCCCATGCTCTCCACACCACTGGAGTCAAGCTATCCTGGTTTAAGACTGCTGACAGCCGGAAACCCGTCCTAGAATGCTTGATTTAAGTCCAGGAAAGACATTGCTTGGCAGTTGGGTTGGACTGTTCCCATGAGGCACAGGGTCAAAGCTTCTTTGCATATGGCCATGTCTGAACTGGGGTGGTGTGGAGTGCAAAAAAACGATGGATTTAGGCCGAGATCTCTGAACTGGGGTGAATGTATGACAATGTTCTGCATTCTGTCCATCAACTCTTGTTTTGCATTTGTCACCCCAAGTGGGATGGGTATGCTCAGATGTGAGTCCCATGCTCTCCACACCATTGGAGTCAAGCTATCGTAGCTGAAGACGGCTGATAGCCAGAAACCGGTCCCAGGAGGCTTTATTCCAGTCCAGGAAAGACATGGCTTTGTGGTTCGGGCTGGACTATTCCCATGAGGCACAGGGTCAAGGCTGATTTGCATATGGCCATGTCTTAACTGGGATGGTGTCGAGTGCAAAAAAAATGATGGATTTAGGCCCAGATCTCTGTACTGGGGTGAATGTATGACATTGTTCTGCATTCTGCCCATCAACTGTTGTTTTGCATTAGTCAACCCAAGTGAGATGGGTATGCTCAGATGTGAGTCCCATGCTCTCAATACCACTGGAGTCAAGCTATCCTGGCTGAAGACGGCTGATAGCCAAAAACCAGTCCTAGGATGCTTGATTCTGGTCCAGGAAAGACATGGCTTGGCAGTTTGGGCTGGGCTGTACCCATGAGGCACAGGGTCAAGGCTGATTTGCATATGGCCATGTCTGAACTGGGGTGGTGTGGAGTGCAAAAAAACAATGGATTTAGGCCCAGATCTCTGAACTGGGGTGAATGTATGACAATGTTCTGCATTCTGTCCATCAACTCTTGTTTTGCATTTGTCACCCCAAGTGGGATGGGCATGCTCAGATGTGAGTCCCATGCTCTCCACACCATTGGAGTCAAGCTATCGTAGCTGAAGACGGCTGATAGCCAGAAACCGGTCCCAGGATGCTTTATTCCAGTCCAGGAAAGACATGGCTTTGTGGTTCGGGCTGGACTATTCCCATGAGGCACAGGGTCAAGGCTGATTTGCATATGGCCATGTCTTAACTGGGATGGTGTCGAGTGCAAAAAACATGATGGATTTAGGCCCAGATCTCTGTACTGGGGTGAATGTATGAAATTGTTCTGCATTCTGCACATCAACTGTTGTTTTGCATTAGTCAACCCAAGTGGGATGGGTATGCTCAGATGTGAGTCCCATGCTCTCTACACCACTGGAGTCAAGCTATCCTGGCTGAAGACGGCTGATAGCCAAAAACCAGTCCTAGGATGCTTAATTCTGGTCCAGGAAAGACATGGCTTGGCAGTTTGGGCTGGGCTGTACCCATGAGGCACAGGGTCAAGGCTGATTTGCATATGGCCATGTCTGAACTGGGGTGGTGTGGAGTGCAAAACAACAATGGATTTAGGCCCAGATCTCTGAACTGGGGTGAATGTATGACAATGTTCTGCATTCTGTCCATCAACTCTTGTTTTGCATTTGTCACCCCAAGTGGGATGGGCATGCTCAGATGTGAGTCCCATGCTCTCCACACCATTGGAGTCAAGCTATCGTAGCTGAAGACGGCTGATAGCCAGAAACCGGTCCCAGGATGCTTTATTCCAGTCCAGGAAAGACATGGCTTTGTGTTTCGGGCTGGACTATTCCCATGAGGCACAGGGTCAAGGCTGATTTGCATATGGCCATGTCTTAACTGGGATGGTGTCGAGTGCAAAAAAAATGATGGATTTAGGCCCAGATCTCTGTACTCGGGTGAATGTATGACATTGTTCTGCATTCTGCACATCAACTGTTGTTTTGCATTAGTCAACCCAAGTGGGATGGGTATGCTCAGATGTGAGTCCCATGCTCTCCACACCACTGGAGTCAAGCTATCCTGGCTGAAGACGGCTGATAGCCAAAAACCAGTCCTAGGATGCTTGATTCTGGTCCAGGAAAGACATGGCTTGGCAGTTTGGGCTGGGCTGTACCCATGAGGCACAGGGTCAAGGCTGATTTGCATATGGCCATGTCTGAACTGGGGTGGTGTGGAGTGCAAAAAAACAATGGATTTAGGCCCAGATCTCTGTACTGGGGTGAATGTATGACTTAATTCTGCATTCTGCCCATCAAGAGTTGTTTTGCATTTGTCAACCCAAGTGGGATAGGTATGCTCAGACGTGATTCCCATGCTCTCCACAACACTGGAGTCAAGCTATCCTGGCTGAAGACGGCTGATGGCCAGAAACAGGTCCTAGGATGCTTGATTCCGGTTTAGGAAAGACATGGCTTGGCAATTCGGGCTGAACTGTTCCCATGATTCACAGGGTCAAGGCTGATTTGCATATGGCCATGTCAGAACTGGGGTGGTGTGGAGTGCAAAAAAACGATGGATTTAGGCCCAGATCTCTGTACTGGGGTGAATGTATGACATTGTTCAGCATTCTGTCCATCAACTGTTGTTTTGCATTTGTCACCCCAAGTGGGATGGGTATGCTCAGACGCGAGTCCCATTATCTCCACACCACTGGAGTCAAGCTATCCAGGCTGAAGACGGCTGATAGCCAGAAACCGGTCCCATGATGCTTGATTCCGGTCCAGGAAAGACATGGCTTGGCAATTTGGGCTGGACTGTTCCTATGAGGCACAGGGTCAAGGCTGATTTGCATATGGCCATGTCTGAACTGGGGTGGTGTGGAGTGCAATAAAACGATGGATTTAGGCCCAGATCTCTGTACTGGGGTGAATGTATGACATTGTGCTGCATTCTGTCCATCAACTGTTGTTTTGCATTGTCACCCCAAGTGGGATGGGTATGCTCAGAAGTGAGTCCCATGCTCTTCACACCACTGGAGTCAAGCTATCCTGGCTGAAGACAGCTGATAGCCAGAAACCAGTCCTAGGATGCTTGATTCTGGTCCAGGAAAGACATGGCTTGGAAATTCGGGCTGGACTGTTCCCATGAGGCACAGGGTCAAGGCTGATTTGCATATGGCCTTGTCTGAACTGAGGTTGTGTGGAGTGCAATAAAACAATTGATGTAGGCCCAGATCTCTGTACTGGGGTGAATGTATGACATTGTTCTGCATTCTGTCCATCAACTGTTGTTTTGCATTTATCACCCCAAGTGGGATGGGTATGCTCAGACGTGAGTCCCATGCTCTGCACACCACTGGAGTCAAGCTATCCTGGATGAAGACGGCTGATAGCCAGAAACCGGTCCTAGGATGCTTGATTCCGGTCCAGGAAAGACATGGCTTGGCAATTCGGGCTGGACTGTTCCCATGAGGCACAGAGTCAAGGCTGATTTGCATGGATTTAGGCCCAGATCTCTGTACTGGGGTGAATGTATGACATTGTTCCGCAATCTGTCCATCAACTGGTGTTTTGTATTGTCAACCCAAGTGGGATGGGTATGCTCAGAAGTGAGTCCCATGGTCTCCACACCACTGGAGTCAAGCTATCCTGGCTGAAGACAGCTTATAGCCAGAAACCGGTCCTAGGATGCTTGATTCCGGTCCAGGAAAGACATGGCTTGGCAGTTCGGGCTGGACTGTTCCCATGAGGCACAGGGTCAAGGCTGATTTGCATATGGCCATGTCTGAACTGGGGTGGTGTGGAGTGCAAAAAACGATGGATTTAGGCCCAGATCTTTTTACTAGGGTGAATGTATGACATTGTTCTGCATTCTGTCCATCAACTGTATTTTTGCATTTGTCACCCCAAGTGGGATGGGTATGCTCAGATGTGAATCCCATGCTCTCCACACCACTGGAGTCAAGCTATCCTGGCTGAAGATGGCTGAAAGCCAGAAACCAGTCCTAGGATGCTTGATTCTGGTCCAGGAAAGGCATGGCTTGGCAATTCGGGCTGGACTTTTTCCCATGGGGCACAGGGTCAAGGCTGATATGCACATGGCCATGTCTGAACTGGGGTGGTGTGGAGTGCAAAAAAACAATGGATTTAGGCCCAGATCTCTGAACTGTGGTGAATGTATGACAATGTTCTGCATTCTGTCCATCAACTGTTGTTTTGCATTTGTCACCCCAAGTGGAATGGGTATGTTCAGATGTGAGTCCCATGCTCTCCACACCACTGGAGTCAAGCTATCCTGGCTGAAGACGGCTGATAGCCAGAAACCGGTCCTAGGATGCTTGATTCCAGTCCAGGAAAGACATGGCTTGGCAGTTCGGGCTGGACTGTTCCCATGAGGCACAGGGTCAAGGCTGATTTGCATATGGCCATGTCTGAACTGGGGTAGTGTGGAGTGCAAAAAAACGATGGATTTAGGCCCAGATCTATGTACTGGCGTGATTGTATGACATAGTTCTGCATTCTGTCCATCAACTGTTGTTTTGCATTTGTCACCCCAAGTGGGATGGATATGCTCAGACGTGAGTCCCATGCTCTCCACACCACTGGAGTCAAGCTATCCTGGCTGAAGACGGCTGATAGCCAGAAACCGGTCCTAGGATGCTTGATTCCGGTCCAGGAAAGACATTGCTTGGCAGTTCGGGCTGGACTGTTCCCATTAGATACAGGGTCAAGGCTGATTTGCATATGGCCATGTCTGAACTGGGGTGGTGTGGAGTGCAAAAAAACAATGGATTTAGGCCCAGATCTTTGTACTGGGGTGAATGTATGACATTGTTCTGCATTCTGTCCATCAACTGTTGTTTTTTGTTTTGCATTTGTCACTCCAAGTGGGATGGGTATGCTCAGATGTGAGTCCCATGCTCTCCACACCACTGGAGTCAAGCTATCCTGGTTTAAGACTGCTGACAGCCGGAAACCCGTCCTAGAATGCTTGATTTAAGTCCAGGAAAGACATTGCTTGGCAGTTGGGTTGGACTGTTCCCATGAGGCACAGGGTCAAAGCTTCTTTGCATATGGCCATGTCTGAACTGGGGTGGTGTGGAGTGCAAAAAACGATGGATTTAGGCCGAGATCTCTGAACTGGGGTGAATGTATGACAATGTTCTGCATTCTGTCCATCAACTCTTGTTTTGCATTTGTCACCCCAAGTGGGATGGGTATGCTCAGATGTGAGTCCCATGCTCTCCACACCATTGGAGTCAAGCTATCGTAGCTGAAGACGGCTGATAGCCAGAAACCGGTCCCAGGATGCTTTATTCCAGTCCAGGAAAGACATGGCTTTGTGGTTCGGGCTGGACTATTCCCATGAGGCACAGGGTCAAGGCTGATTTGCATATGGCCATGTCTTAACTGGGATGGTGTCGAGTGCAAAAAAAATGATGGATTTAGGCCAAGATCTCTGTACTGGGGTGAATGTATGACATTGTTCTGCATTCTGCCCATCAACTGTTGTTTTGCATTAGTCAACCCAAGTGGGATGGGTATGCTCAGATGTGAGTCCCATGCTCTCAACACCACTGGAGTCAAGCTATCCTGGCTGAAGACGGCTGATAGCCAAAAACCAGTCCTAGGATGCTTGATTCTGGTCCAGGAAAGACATGGCTTGGCAGTTTGGGCTGGGCTGTACCCATGAGGCACAGGGTCAAGGCTGATTTGCATATGGCCATGTCTGAACTGGGGTGGTGTGGAGTGCAAAAAAACAATGGATTTAGGCCCAGATCTCTGAACTGGGGTGAATGTATGACAATGTTCTGCATTCTGTCCATCAACTCTTGTTTTGAATTTGTCACCCCAAGTGGGATGGGCATGCTCAGATGTGAGTCCCATGCTCTCCACACCATTGGAGTCAAGCTATCGTAGCTGAAGACGGCTGATAGCCAGAAACCGGTCCCAGGATGCTTTATTCCAGTCCAAGAAAGACATGGCTTTGTGGTTCGGGCTGGACTATTCCCATGAGGCACAGGGTCAAGGCTGATTTGCATATGGCCATGTCTTAACTGGGATGGTGTTGAGTGCAAAAAAAATGATGGATTTAGGCCCAGATCTCTGTACTGGGGTGAATGTATGACATTGTTCTGCATTCTGCACATCAACTGTTGTTTTGCATTAGTCAACCCAAGTGGGATGGGTATGCTCAGATGTGAGTCCCATGCTCTCCACACCACTGGAGTCAAGCTATCCTGGCTGAAGACGGCTGATAGCCAAAAACCAGTCCTAGGATGCTTGATTCTGGTCCAGGAAAGACATGGCTTGGCAGTTTGGGCTGGGCTGTACCCATGAGGCACAGGGTCAAGGCTGATTTGCATATGGCCATGTCTGAACTGGGGTGGTGTGGAGTGCAAAAAAACAATGGATTTAGGCCCAGATCTCTGTACTGGGGTGAATGTATGACTTAATTCTGCATTCTGCCCATCAAGAGTTGTTTTGCATTTGTCAACCCAAGTGGGATAGGTATGCTCAGACGTGAGTCCCATGCTCTCCACACCACTGGAGTCAAGCTATCCTGGCTGAAGACGGCTGATAGCCAGAAACCGGTTGTAGGAAGGTGGATATCTGACTATGGTTACCCCCAAACTTTTCGCCTGGTGTTTAGCTGGTTTTTGACTTAGTTGGCCTGGGATCCTGCTATTCAGGGCCCCAGGCTGATTGCTCTCTCCTTAAAATGGACTCCATGTACCTTAGGTGCATAACACAATTGGAATTGGTTCACCTTATAGGCCCCTGTAACAGTGTACCATAGGTACCCAGGGCATAGGTGTAGCCAAGGCCTGCCAGGGGCTGCAGCATGTATTGTGCCACCCCTGGCCTGGCCTCCATATTTGACACAACTGGCTGATCACTCAGCTGGGGTAAGTTGGTGTAATCACCTCTTACTTAGGTACAGTATGTCTGTGCCTAACCCTAAACTGGACACATATGTTCCTATCAGCCACTCCTATGGAAGGCCTCATCAATCCTGGAGGCAGAGTGCTTGGAAATATGTGAGATGGTGCTCTAGCATGAGCTGAGCCTGTCTGCAGCTGTCGGGAACCACTCCCTAAGCTGTTCCGGGATATTGCCATACCATATACTCTTAAGTGCATTGTAATCCTCGCGGTTAAATGCTATCTTTGGTTTGGCTTTATCAAAACATGTCGAGTAAGGTGTCATACGAATTGGAATACTATCCCCTCGCCAGTTCTGGCGACGGGGATAGCATTCCACCCTTCTAGAGGGACACGACATGTGTGTAGCCTTAACCCTGGTTAAAGTTAAACAGAGCCTCAGCATCACAAAATGGATGCTGCCACCACAGACAGATGTCTGACCTCCTGCTGCTGGGAGTCCTTCCAGCGAGGAGGGCCTGGACAAAGGGTTTCCTGCCTGGGGAGGTGCGAGCACCACCCCAGACAGGGTTTTGTGTATTGGGTAGGACAGGGCTGAATAGATTGAGACATGCCTGGGGCACACAAGGTGTCCCTGTGCATAAGCCAGCCCAAACCGGTTCTGGGGCTTTCCAGCCCCAGTCCTGGCGAGGAGCTGGACAACGGAGAGGGGGTGTAACCACCCCCCTTCCTGGTCCCACCCATAGGGGAGGGACCTAGCAGGAGATCCACCCCTCAGATGGGAATAAGAGAGGGAGCAGTGCCATTGCACAGCAGATCATCCTGAAATCAACTTTAAACTAAGAAGACGACTGGACTTCGACTTTCTGATGAATAGAAGACTGAAGAGCATCTCCCTTGTGGCTTAGGAAGGGCCACCCTGTGAACACAGGCACCACCCAGCACCTCGACGTCTGCTTTGCCGCCGCCTCCCGCCAAAGCCCGAGCCCAGAGCCTGACAAGACCCAAGTTCCCAGACTTCTCACAGCCCGATCCACAGTCCCTGCAAAGAAGGGACCCGTGGAGGCACCGAGAGACGTCGGAGCGGCCATCTTGAAAGACCCCCGAGACGCTGACTGCGCAGCACCCGAGGCACCCTCGACTCTGTGCTTTAGGGTTTGAGAAGCCCCACAACCGAGCAGCATTTGCACCAAAGATCAGCCCTCCAGCATCTCCACGATCTGCGTGGGGCCCTTTTGCTTTGTGCCACTCGACTCGCCATCCCGGCCGCTTGTCACGTGGTCAGCGGCCATCTTGGCGACGAAACCTACAATTTACACTGTGGGTCTGGTTGCTCCAGACTTGCCCTCGCTCCCGTAGAAAGGAGTACCCGCTCTGACCTTGCTGGTTTGAGTAATAAGCCTTTTTCACTTTCCCCGTGGCTTGCATTAGCCAAGGCTTGTTTGCTTCAATCGAGTTGCCGACACCGCCATCAGCTAGAGCCTTTGAGGGACAGCTCGTGATCGACTCCTGGACGTCCTTGACCTCTTCGTGTCCACGTGGCTGCAGAGAGAAGCAACACCTCATCACCTGTTTGCACCCGACTTTGCCTGGTTCCAATCTGGTTCCACGGTGGTCACTGGTCAGTGACTTTGAACATTGTCCCCTCTGCTTTCAGGTCTTCACCACTTCAGATCCACCCTTGGATCCACCGGACACTTCTCCTTCACATCGCCTGCAGCATCTTCAGCTTCAAGCGCCAAGAACCTGCGTGTCAAAACCCAACGCCACTTCGACCCTGTGCACCCACTTCCTGTGGGTGAGGTAACATTGCAAAGCCAGTGTCCCTACACTGGTACACACCTCTAGGGTCTGTGTCTTAAGTTTTGTTCCTCTAGGTTCAGCGGAAGTGCCCTTAAACTAACTTTGTGCTTTTTACGCACCATAGACTTTGCATTGAGAAGTGCGTGCACTTTGAACACTGCACCCGAGTCCCGTGGGCCTTTCCCGACTTAGTTATTGCCAGTCTCGAATAGCTCCAGCGATTCCCAAGGCCCTAGGCCTCTTCACTTTCCTCCTGGTATCTCTTATACCACTTTCTTAGTATATGGTTTAGGTGGCCCCTAGGGCTCATCCATATTGTGCAACTTTTGTGTATTTTAAACTGTCTTGTGATTTAACGCTTGTGCTTCTGTGCTCATAAAGAGTCCAGGGGATTTTATAGTTAATAAATCAATATATATTTTCAATATATATCTGTGTGGTGTCCCTTTCATTTGGTATTCAAGGGGGTTGTGTATGGTATAACAGCTGGCTTCACATGCCTTTCAGAGTTTAGCCTAAGACTGCTTTGTCCACGTTACCACTAGGATAACTGGTCTACAAGGTTGAATTACAACCATCATCATAAGGGTTGCTTGGCATGATACAAAGTGATCACTAAGAATTAGTGAGCATTATATATCAGGCCAACTTCTCACATTGGTGAGCAGCGGATTGGGATCTGAGCTTGCTGTTGTTTTACCATTACAATCTTTGAGATTATCATTTGAAAGATCATACAGGTACCTGCTAGGTACATATAAAACAAGACTAGTATACTTAAGTTCTACTGAACTTAGTTGTTGTAGAGCAAAGGGAGTAGCACACCCTAGCTACAACTACTAGATAGGTTTAGTAGGTAAACACCAGTGTAGGTAGATTGCAACACATCCACCCACACTAGAGCAATGTCTGGAGCAGAGGGGTCCAGTGGACTTACTCCTGTTGAGAGTGACCCTCCAAGGGCACCATCCAAATTTGCTATTTTTTCCTTTAAGGAATTAAGACAGCTTTGTGTCTTAAGGGGTCTGAAGACAGGGCCTTCCCCTACTACAGACCACCTAAGAGAGCTCTTAGACCAGTCTGAGACTCTAAAGCCCTCTAAAGCAAACCCCACAGGGGATGCTGAAGGAGGCCATCCTTCAGAGGATGACACTGTAGACCCCCCTGCCCCTATCATCCTGGTAGATGAGGAAGCCTCCACCACTGGAGCTCCTCAGGTAGATGTAGAGGAGGAAGAGGAAGAGGAGGAGGTGGAAAGCAGTGAGTCAGATGATGACAGAAATAGTCAGGTGCTGGTCAGTAGACTGAACCAGGCTAACTTAAGCTTACTTGGGAATGAATCAGGTAACAACCCATTCAGACCCCCAGGTGGACTTAACCAGGAGCCTAGGAGGAGAAGGATTCACTCAGGTGACTCTGACAACTCCCATGCTTCTAGAGGTTCTCATGGTCACTCCAGAAGGAGGATGACTAGCCCTCAGAGAAGGGAACATGAGGCCAAGATGAGAGAGGCTGAGCTTAGGATCCAGAGGCAAGAGTTAGAGGTTGCCCTGGCCAAGGAGAAACTTGCTAGAGCAAGACAGCCTAGAGAGAGTGGATTAGGATCCACTGGTGGCAGCAATATCCAGAAGGATAAAGACAGGTCCTTTGATACAAGAAACCTGAGTAAGATTGTGCCCCCCTACAAAGCTGGGGATGATATCCACAAATGGATGACTGCACTTGAGAGAGCCTGCATGGTACAGCAGATCCCTCAGGAGCAGTGGGCAGCAATCTTGTGGCTCTCCTTTGAAGGTAGAGGCAGAGACAGACTCCTCACAGTTAGTGATGAGGATTCTAGAAACTACATGGTCCTGAAGAGTGCTCTGATTGATGGGTTGGGCTTAACCACTGAACAGTACAGGTTAATGTTCAGAGACACCCAGAAGACACAGACTCAGGACTGGTCTGAATTTGTTGAGTGTGCCACTAAGGCTCTGGAGGGCTGGTTGCTGGGAAGTAAGGTTACTGACTATACAGGATTGTATAATTTAATTATGAGAGAGCAAATCTTAAGTAATTGTCAAAATCAGCTTCTACATCAGCACCTGGTTGACTCTGATCTGACCTCCCCACAAGAATTGGGTAGGAGGGCAGACAAATGGGTCAGAACCAGGATCAGGCCTAAGAACCAGGGTGGTGACCAAAAGAAAGAGACTACCAAGCCTCAAGAGAAGGGAGGGGATAAAAGTAAGGAAAAGACTTCCCCAGGGCCCCAAAACTCCAAGAATGGGGGTGGGTCCCAAGACACTTCTACATCCCAGAAAAAGCCTTATTGTCATACCTGTAAACAGGTGGGGCATTACAAAACAGATAGCTGTTGTCCCAAGAATGGCAATAAGGAGAATATACCTCCAGGTAAGGCTCCAACACCTCCTGTCACTGTTAGCAGTGGTCCCCCAGGTGGTGGGAGCACCCCCAAGAATTTGGGTGGGTTTACTTTTGGAGGACAGGTGGACTCTGGCCTATCCAGGTCCCCTAACTCAGATACTCTTGTCTATGAGACTGGCATGGGGTTTGCCAATTTCACAGCTTGCCCAAACACTTTGAGCAAGTATAGACAGGAGCCCCTCATCAATGGCTTGAAAGTGGAGGCCTTCAGAGACACAGGGGCTAGCATCACCATGGTGGCTGAATGTCTAGTCCCCTCAAGGCAACTTTTACCTGATGCCAGATATCAGGTGACAAACATTGATGGCATAGAAACCAATCATCCCATGGCAGTAGTCAATCTTAGCTGGGGAGGTGTCACTGGCCCAAAGAGAGTGGCAGTGTCAGCAAACTTGCCTGTAGATTGCCTACTGGGTAATGATTTGGAAATCTCAGCCTGGGCTGAGGTTGAACAGCAAACCCATTCTAGAATGGTAAATCTCCATGGAAAGGTTAGTGGGGCTGTGATGGCCACAGCCCCAATCCAAGATGTCCTTCCTGAAAAGGTTGGGAGGGCTGAGCAAACCTCAGCCCCATCTTTAGATGACTTCCCTCCTGAGAAGAGTAGCAGGGCTGTACTGGTAACAGCCCATACCCAAACTGAGTCTCCTCCTGAAAAGGTTGGAGGGGCTGTGATGGCCACAGCCCAAACTCAAACAGATACATGGGTAGTGAAGCCTGAAATGATGGATCACTCCACCCAAACAGAGAGCATGGAGGAGGAAGAGAAATCTCCCCCTCACCAGACTTTAGGAAAGGATCAGCCTCCTCAGGGAACTGATCTTACCCCTGATGAAGGAACTGTCCCAGAGGTTGTTAGGCCTGGCCTGACAGAGCCTCTGATGGCAGTGGACCCTTCTCAGGTGGGACCCAGTCTGGAGCAGGTAACCTGCCCCTCTCTACCTTGCCTTACTCAGCCCAGGGATGCAGAGGACAAGAAGGACAGTGAGACCCAAAGGGCCCCCTGTCAAATAAAGCACCCCCATCAACAGATTAGGGGCACCGAAACTAGTAGCCCTAGTGAGGTGAAAACTTTAAAAACTCCTGAGGGATCCCCCTTAAAAGTAGTTAGGGACCTCCCCCAGATGGATATTGTTGGGCACAGCCAAACCTGGGACCAAAAGGTCCCAAACCTGACCTGTCCCTCCAGTAAGCCAAACAGAGGGACCCAGCCTCCAGCTTTAGGTAGCCAGAGGTTGACCCTGAGAGCACAGTGCAACTCAGTCAAAGAAAGAAAGGCACACATGGTGGAGAGTGATTGGAGGAAGCTGAACCCTACAGAGGAAACTCACTTCAGTACTCCATCCCAACACCAGCCTTTGACTTTGCAAAGACACACCACAGGTAGAGATTCCCTATGGTGGAGACCCTCAGATGCCCTTAGGGTGAGGGATTGCTTAGTGGAGCATGAGACAGGGGGTTACCAAGCCAGAGCTGGTACTTCCTTATATGGCCACTTAGGCAATATAGGCTTACCTGGTCAAGGATAGCCTTATCTCCTTTCGTTTGGGGGGGGGTTATGTAGGAAGGTGGATATCTGACTATGGTTACCCCCAAACTTTTCGCCTGGTGTTTAGCTGGTTTTTGACTTAGTTGGCCTGGGATCCTGCTATTCAGGGCCCCAGGCTGATTGCTCTCTCCTTAAAATGGACTCCATGTACCTTAGGTGCATAACACAATTGGAATTGGTTCACCTTATAGGCCCCTGTAACAGTGTACCATAGGTACCCAGGGCATAGGTGTAGCCAAGGCCTGCCAGGGGCTGCAGCATGTATTGTGCCACCCCTGGCCTGGCCTCCATATTTGACACAACTGGCTGATCACTCAGCTGGGGTAAGTTGGTGTAATCACCTCTTACTTAGGTACAGTATGTCTGTGCCTAACCCTAAACTGGACACATATGTTCCTATCAGCCACTCCTATGGAAGGCCTCATCAATCCTGGAGGCAGAGTGCTTGGAAATATGTGAGATGGTGCTCTAGCATGAGCTGAGCCTGTCTGCAGCTGTCGGGAACCACTCCCTAAGCTGTTCCGGGATATTGCCATACCATATACTCTTAAGTGCATTGTAATCCTCGCGGTTAAATGCTATCTTTGGTTTGGCTTTATCAAAACATGTCGAGTAAGGTGTCATACGAATTGGAATACTATCCCCTCGCCAGTTCTGGCGACGGGGATAGCATTCCACCCTTCTAGAGGGACACGACATGTGTGTAGCCTTAACCCTGGTTAAAGTTAAACAGAGCCTCAGCATCACAAAATGGATGCTGCCACCACAGACACATGTCTGACCTCCTGCTGCTGGGAGTCCTTCCAGCGAGGAGGGCCTGGACAAAGGGTTTCCTGCCTGGGGAGGTGCGAGCACCACCCCAGACAGGGTTTTGTGTATTGGGTAGGACAGGGCTGAATAGATTGAGACATGCCTGGGGCACACAAGGTGTCCCTGTGCATAAGCCAGCCCAAACCGGTTCTGGGGCTTTCCAGCCCCAGTCCTGGCGAGGAGCTGGACAAAGGAGAGGGGGTGTAACCACCCCCCTTCCTGGTCCCACCCATAGGGGAGGGACCTAGCAGGAGATCCACCCCTCAGATGGGAATAAGAGAGGGAGCAGTGCCATTGCACAGCAGATCATCCTGAAATCAACTTTAAACTAAGAAGACGACTGGACTTCGACTTTCTGATGAATAGAAGACTGAAGAGCATCTCCCTTGTGGCTTAGGAAGGGCCACCCTGTGAACACAGGCACCACCCAGCACCTCGACGTCTGCTTTGCCGCCGCCTCCCGCCGGAGCCCGAGCCCAGAGCCTGACAAGACCCAAGTTCCCAGACTTCTCACAGCCCGATCCACAGTCCCTGCAAAGAAGGGACCCGTGGAGGCACCGAGAGACGTGGGAGCGGCCATCTTGAAAGACCCCCGAGACGCTGACTGCGCAGCACCCGAGGCACCCTCGACTCTGTGCTTTAGGGTTTGAGAAGCCCCACAACCGAGCAGCATTTGCACCAAAGATCAGCCCTCCAGCATCTCCACGATCTGCGTGGGGCCCTTTTGCTTTGTGCCACTTGACTCGCCATCCCGGCCGCTTGTCACGTGGTCAGCGGCCATCTTGGCGACGAAACCTACAATTTACACTGTGGGTCTGGTTGCTCCAGACTTGCCCTCGCTCCCGTAGAAAGGAGTACCCGCTCTGACCTTGCTGGTTTGAGTAATAAGCCTTTTTCTTTTTCCCCGTGGCTTGCATTAGCCAAGGCTTGTTTGCTTCAATCGAGTTGCCGACACCGCCATCAGCTAGAGCCTTTGAGGGACAGCTCGTGATCGACTCCTGGACGTCCTTGACCTCTTCGTGTCCACGTGGCTGCAGAGAGAAGCAACACCTCATCACCTGTTTGCACCCGACTTTGCCTGGTTCCAATCTGGTTCCACGGTGGTCACTGGTCAGTGACTTTGAACATTGTCCCCTCTGCTTTCAGGTCTTCACCACTTCAGATCCACCCTTGGATCCACCGGACACTTCTCCTTCACATCGCCTGCAGCATCTTCAGCTTCAAGCGCCAAGAACCTGCGTGTCAAAACCCAACGCCACTTCGACCCTGTGCACCCACTTCCTGTGGGTGAGGTAACATTGCAAAGCCAGTGTCCCTACACTGGTACACACCTCTAGGGTCTGTGTCTTAAGTTTTGTTCCTCTAGGTTCAGCGGAAGTGCCCTTAAACTAACTTTGTGCTTTTTACGCACCATAGACTTTGCATTGAGAAGTGCGTGCACTTTGAACACTGCACCCGAGTCCCGTGGGCCTTTCCCCACTTAGTTATTGCCAGTCTCGAATAGCTCCAGCGATTCCCAAGGCCCTAGGCCTCTTCACTTTCCTCCTGGTATCTCTTATACCACTTTCTTAGTATATGGTTTAGGTGGCCCCTAGGGCTCATCCATATTGTGCAACTTTTGTGTATTTTAAACTGTCTTGTGATTTAACGCTTGTGCTTCTGTGCTCATAAAGAGTCCAGGGGATTTTATAGTTAATAAATCAATATATATTTTCAATATATATCTGTGTGGTGTCCCTTTCATTTGGTATTCAAGGGGGTTGTGTATGGTATAACAGCTGGCTTCACATGCCTTTCAGAGTTTAGCCTAAGACTGCTTTGTCCACGTTACCACTAGGATAACTGGTCTACAAGGTTGAATTACAACCATCATCATAAGGGTTGCTTGGCATGATACAAAGTGATCACTAAGAATTAGTGAGCATTATATATCAGGCCAACTTCTCACACCGGTCCTAGGAAGCTTGATTCCGGTCCAGGAAAGACATGGCTTGGCAGTTTGGGCTGGACTGTTCCCATGAGGCAGAGGGTCAAGGCTGATTTGCATATGGCCATGTCTGAACTGGGGTGGTGTGGAGTGCAAATAAATGATGGATTTAGGCACAGATCTCTGTACTGGGGTGAATGTATGGCATTGTTCTGCATTCTGTCCATCAACTGTTGTTTTGCATTTGTCACCCCAAGTGGGATGGGTATGCTCAGACGTGAGTCCCATGCTCTCCACACCACTGGAGTCAAGCTATCCCGGCTGAAGACGGCTGATAGCCAGAAACCAGTCTTAGGATGCTTGATTCCGGTCCAGGAAAGACAATGCTTGGCAGTTCTGGCTGGACTATTCCCATGAGGCACAGGGTCAAGGCTGATTTGCATATGGCCATGTCTGAACTGGAGTGGTGTGGAGTGCAAAAAAACTATAGATTTAGGCCCAGATCTCTTTACTGGGGTGAATATATGACATTGTTCTGCATTCTGTTCATCAACTGTTGTTTTGCATTTGTCACCCCAAGTGGGATGGGTATGCTCAGACGTGAGTCCCATGCTTTCCACACCACTGGAGTCACGCTATCCTGGCTGAAGAAGGCTGATAGCCAGAAACCTGTCCTAGGATGCTTGATTCCGGTCCAGGAAAGACATCAATCCCTGGTATTGAAGTAGATCTAAGATTTCCTTGGCCTGTTTTTTAGCTTCTTGCTTTATTGGATACTGCCTCTGTACAGTCGGTTCACTTTTTAGTGGCATTATGTGGTGGGGTGAATGCCCATTTCCTGGCATATGTGTATTTTAGGTGAATGGGAAGAAGGCAGGCATAATTATGTCTTCGCCATGTGGGCACTCCCTTACGAATACTAGTGGCCAATCACTTTCTGCTAGCAGGATATCAGAAGCTCTTGATAGTCTTTCCCAAAAGAGTCATTTAATTTTTCTGGGCTTGTCTCCCTCCATCCGGAGTGTTATTTCATATAATTTGTGTGGAGCACTAACCCTTATATCAGCAGTCTCTACCGTGATGTATTCATTCAAGTCCACTATCTCCAAACATAACTTCAGCTTCTAGCGAGCTATTGATATTTCTGCTGCACTGTCCAGCATCGCCTGTGCCTATTCCCCATCAGTATCTGTGTCCTCAGAATTCTCAGCATGTCTGATTTTTAGACTTCTTTTTGTTCAATTGAGGTTTGGATTTTATTTTCCTGAACGCGTTGTTTGTCTTTGGACTTTGTGCGTTCCTCCTTTTGTTCTGACTTTCCTCCTCGTTTGGACGTTTTTGATGAGACCTGAAAGGAATGACAGTAATGTGCATCAGTATCCTGATACCTGTCAGGCTTCTTCGAATTTTCCATATTCCTGAGGTTATACCTCTTTTCACAGGGCTCCTTTTGGGGAGACCTACCTCGGGAATGAGATCTGTTCCTTTAAACATTTTGTTTGTTATTTTCCCACTTCTTTTTAGAAGAAGTAGGACTCTGTTTTGCAGTGTCCTTTTCAGGGATTCCAAAAAGCTGTGGATTAAGAGCTTTATCACCTAAGCTATTTCTGCCTAATTCTGCATATGATGTTTCTCTTATTCTGGGTAACTCTTGCTGTTGTTCTGTTCAATCAAAATCCCTCAAGCACTGGCGGATCGCCACTGATGTCGCCTCCCCTTTAATATTGGATAATATAATGGTGAATACCTGATGGATACCCGATTGAAATTGTTCAGTAATTTCATCCAAAAGTTCAGAGCCCCGTATTCATTTTAAATTTGTCTTAAGCCATCTGGTATCACTGCTAAGGATGGTATACCATGAGTTTTAGTATATATGGCAGCAAAGATTGCGCCCCATGAGGTGCTCACCATTGGCAAACTGATTGTTAAAATTCTGTGTTTCTCATAAGGGCTAGTATTTGGGAATACTTCTTTGAGTTGTGTGATTTCCAGAGCTATCCAGAATTGAATTTGTTCGTTTTTTGTGGGCATTTTACGCATGACTGTGTGTGGAGTAATTTTGAGTGTGTTCTCCTGATAAGTATTTTGAGTTGGTATTACCAATGATGGCTGGACGTTTAATGTCCGCATGACATATAGAACTAATTGTCTGTATATTTTTATTAACTCCTTGAGTTGAGTATTTCACCTTGTGTCATTGTTTCAATGTCAGGATGAAGTGTGTAGCGGGCTAGAATCGGCCATGCAGCTCCTGGTCGACCTAGTGGACCGAGCCTGTTTCTATTTTGCACGAATTGTAGAGCGCCTTTAAGCTAGATATTTTGTTCCTTGTAAGTGAGCAGAACCTCAATTTCCCCAAAAGTAGTATATTCTGCTGGTGCTTCATCTTCTTTGTAGAAGTGAAAATGGTGTTTTACTTCATTGTCTGTTGGGAATGTAGCCAAGAAATAGAACACCTCCGTTTGTGCCTCATGTGCCTCCAAAAGGAAGACTACTCTACCACCTCTGGCTGATAAGCCGTGTTTAGTACGTTTGATAATGATAACTTTCCTTATGTTAGGAGGAATGATTGTAACGTCCTCATCTGTTTCATCCCTATTTGAAACTTGCATGTTTTGAGTTCTTGCCTGGCGTCTACAGGATTCATAGTCATTTTGTTTTTAGTACGGAATTAGTTTCAAGGAAACCAAGATAAGGTGCACAACATTTTGGAACACTACATCCTTCAATATTGATAAGAACCTACAGCTAATACATAGGATGTTTCCTACTCAGCTATGGCGGACTTTGTCCCTACAAACTCCAAATATCTTTGGAGTTTGTGATTAGGGGTCTCTCAGAACAGCACAACTGAGTTACCCAGAATCTAATGTTTAGATAAATGCCTTACCAAACATTGGCAGCGCCATGTAGTGTAGTTCCTATTTCCCTAAATAGGCTCTGTGCTTTTGGATAACATACACTAAAGGTTTGGCGTATGCTATCCTTGTTTACCATGTACCAGCTAGCTCACAGGGCCACTGGAAACTTCTTGAAGACAAGAAGGGAATAGCTTCTGGCAACCACATAACATGACAACCCTGATCCCTCAGAATCATGGAAACATGAGATAACGTTTCGCTCAGCCAATCATGCCTGCTTAGTTTCTCAGAGTTACACAGAAATAACAGACGGGCGTTTCAATAAGTATTTATTGAACAGTCGTTTTTCTCGTGTGAGAGATATGAGCTACTCCAATCGTAAGACAGTATGCAAGATATAAAATGCACAGTGTTACAAGCGCAAAGAAATGGCAGTGCTCTAGCATTGTTCACTACTTATGAAATGCATTTGCATACATAAAAATGTATTGCTAAAAGTACGATTACTCATGGAATGCTCCCTAACTTCTTCGACCCAAATTTGCCTAACCTAGGTGTAGGACAGGTTGTGAAGTAGGTGCGATATTCCCCTAGGATGGTATTCTATAGTATGGTATAGTTTGTTATGCCAAGAATCGCTCTAGGTTCTAGTTATATCCATACCTGAGAATGAGAGAGTTGTGGAATCTCTTTCCTGGTCTCGAATTCTAAAACCCTGCAAAGGAAGTTAGAATACTCAGAGCTGGAGTCTCTGCAATCAAGATGACAGCGTCTCGGGTCAGGGTGTCAGGCCGGGAAATACAGGCTCCTCTGGAATAGAGGTCTCCTCTGGTTTGCATGTGTAAAGGGTGGTATATTTAAACTCAGCTCGTGCTATGGCTGGATTGCATTGACGTAATGTCGGACAGAGGAAGACATTAGGAATGAACCCTGGGGAATAATGGTTCATGCATATTTAATGAGTTTCTAAGAGAATTCAATGAATCTGTACTGGGGAAAATCCCTAGAGCTTAAGGTTCTGTTTCTAAGAACGTAGTTGTGACCTATGGGATAGACTGATGTAGGTGAAAGACCATGCCTGTATTTGGAGTGCATGACTCATGCCTAAATAAGGACAGAGAAATGTATGCCTAAATAAGGGCAATGTGAATTGTGCCTATATAAGGGCATGTTTTAGTAAAGCCTAAATCAGGGCACATATATGGGACGCAACAGAGTTGTCCCCTTCCCTTGAATTCCATTGTTTACAACTCCTCCCCATGCTCTGGCATTCCTGTGTGGCAAAACACTGCCCTACCAGCAGAGATGATTAACCGCAGGGGCTCTTTATCACCTCTTCAAAGAAGCCTGGCTAATCCACTTAAATCTGACCAATCAGGACAGACCAATGGAAGGCTGGATCTTGTCTTATAAACAAGAACTTCTTGTCTGTACATTTTAGGAGATATTCAACAATATGATAATGTTGAGTTTATTAATACTTTTCAGGGAAGTCTTTGAATGGTATCTCTAGCCTTCTCCTATCAAGAGTTGTTAGTTAATAACTTCTTGCCATGTTAACCCATGTGGCATGGGATTTGCAAATGGGAAGAATGACTTGGGCCATTTTTCCAGCACCAGGGCTTATAAAAACATACTTTATAAGTACCCTGCATATATCTTCTGCACCCCCGCCCTTGGAACACCAGGGGAGACTTTAGGGGTTCTGAATATGCAAAAATATTGCAGATCCTCCCTCCACAGTGCTCCTAGCACCAAATTCGATTTTGAGCAGCACTTTATTACAAAGTAGGGAGTGCAATCTGCAATGTCACTTAACCCCATGAGATTCTATAAGGATCCTCCTTATAACTACTTTACCCCCTACCTCTTGGATACCTAGGGGAGACCCTGGGGGTACATAATATGCACAACCATTGTAAGTTATCCATTATTAAGTGCCCCAAACCCAAAAGTAGAATTTGGGCATAATATTCTTTTTAAAAGCTGTCCTACAACACAGAGCCACTTTTAAACTGACCTTAGGCTATAGCAGTGCACATATGCAAATGCAGAAGGGGCTTCTGGCCTCTTAACTACCATGACCTATTATATACTAGGGACTGATATGTAGTTTCAATCCCTCTGCCCTATTATGTACTAGGGCCCTATGGGGTAGGTCATGCAAATCATAGGGGTACCCAAACACATAGTGTACCCAACTGTATGCAGGTGTTTTCAATGTATTCTAAGTGTGTCTCCTTCAACATAGCACTGGCCCTGGACCTGGCTAGGCAGAGCCCTGGGTCAGTCAGAATCAGTTACCACCAGTACCAGTCAGCAAAACGTTGGGAGGTGCCCAGGGCAAAGGATGACGTTCCAACAAAGACATTTTGGAGAACAGCAGGGCCATCGGCATAAGATAATTTTCAATTACTTTAGCAAAGCATGGCTAACGAGTACAATGAGGGTGCTAGCTGAGCTAGCATGCCTCCATTAATTTAGCAGAGCAATAGAGAGGGACTACATGCACTCCATAGTGCATAATGAGAGACACGATTTAACTACACCAGGTGGTGGAGACATGCGCAGTAAAGCTGTGATTTTTTAATATCTGTTCACAAATTCTTTTTTTAACTGTACACTTTGTTTTATCTAGAACTGTGATTCAAATCTGGTTGAATTGTAGGCACAAACCTGTTGGAATTTTAATTCAGAGCACCATCTTACACCACTGCCGCCACCTCAACATGGTCTAGTGGCTGCAGGGGCCACAGCTGCTGCTCAGCAGGGCTGATTGGTGGGGAGGGGCGAGGGAGTGCATATGTGCCAGGCAGGAGTGGACGAAGTACTAGCGCACTGAAGATGCGCCCAAAACAAGCCCATCTGTATCTGTCCGCACCTGAATGGGACCAGTAGGCAGGACCCCTGGTCGAATTCAATCCTACTTGGAGGAGGAGTTGCAGGCAGTAGAGCACAGGGATCACCCCCTGGAGAAGCAGGTAGAAGGCATTCTTTTAGCCGAGAACGTGCTTACTTCACAGGGGAGAGGAGAGAGTAGGGCCACCCAGCCCCATATACCTAAGGGCAGACATGGAGTGAGGAAACCTCAGGGATTTAATGGCAGTAGTACTCAACACACACTCCCTCCAGAAACATAGTTTAGAGATTTTCACTCTCTTTCAGGTGGAAGCTCCTGACATCCTAGTAGTCACAGAAACCTGTCTTGATGACGGCTCATGTCCAGATATTGTAGAAGCCCTACCCATAGACTTCAATGCCCTATGGCACAATAGACAGGATGGGAAAAGAGGGGGGTAGCGCTACTCTATAACAAACAGCTAGTAGTAGGAAAGCTTGCCGGAGCTTAAAGAGTGCCAACATTTTAGTGGCAAAAGTATGCTCCAAATCCTTGTACCTGGCAATAATGGTGGTGTACCGTCTCCCCTATTTAACAACCGTCTCACTGTAATGGTCTCCGACCTACGCTTGCGGTAACAACAACTCATAGTGTGGGGGGCCTTCAACTACCACTGGGACCAGATACCCAGTCGGTTAGAGGAAACAATGGCCACAATGGGGCTGCAGTAGCTTGTGGATACTCCCTCGCAGGAGAAGGTACATAACCTAGATCTCATCTGATCCGCTCAGCCACCGGTTAGGCTGACAGACATCAGACCCTGTAGGTGGTTGGACCACTGCCTGATCAGGCTCCGAATACCTCAGGCTAGGAGCTCCACGCAGCCCCCCTCCCCCCCCCCCAGAATTGAGTGTGGTACGACAATGGAGCACAATTGAGGCAGGCAGTCTAGGGGATGCTCTGCATGGTAACTCGCTGACGAGATTACAGCCAGAAGATCTTGAGGACAAGAGTGAATCCCTCATCAACCAGTTGAGAGCAGATATCAATTGGGTGGCACACGCTCACAGGGAAAGAGTGAGGAATAAGGGAAAGGGAGCCTCCTGGTTCACAGAGGAACTAAGGTGATAGAAATGGACCCTGTGCCAACATGAGAGGCGGTGCCGTAAGTCATATGACCCAAAGGCGCATACAAAAAAGCCATTATGGCAAGAAAGACCAAGTACTACGAGGCCAGGATCATGGAGGCGGATAACAAGCAAAAATAAACATTTAGTAGTCTGAAAGAACTCAGCCAATAGCAGGTGCAGGAAACAGTCGCTAACCTAGAGCACTGTAACAGGTTCCTGACCTTTTTCCTGGATAAATAAAGGGACATCCTAGCTTTCATACATAATACCCCCATTAGCCATAGTCCCCTGGTTATGAATGAACCACAATGTGCCTTTAGGGAGCATTTCGCCTCCTTTCTGAAGCTAGACCATGACTCCTTGTCCAACATTACGGCTCAAATTAAGTCAGGCTCACCAGCGGACCCATGCCCTTCAAGGGTATTCAACATGGCTCTACCAGTGCTAGAGGGAGAGATCCTCGCTCTGTTAAATTTATCTCTGGAAACTGGGAGGGTCCAGAGTAACTTTAGGCAAGCCAGAGTAGCCCCCTGACTGAAAAAGACGGGGCAGACGTCGCTAACCTGAAGAATTATAGGCCTATATCCCATCTTCTTTTTTCACTAAAATACTGGAACAGCATGTCCTTAAAACCCTATCTATATTATTTGAGAAACTTCAGCTACTCGAGGTTCGGCAGGCAGGATTCAGGGCCCTCCACAGAACAGAGCTGGTGATGCTGGTGTTGTTGGATGAACTCAGGCTCATGGCCGACAGCTGGAAGCTGTGTGCCTTGGTTCTACTGGACCTCATGGCTGCGTTTGATACGATCAACACCAGCCAACTCCTAGCCCGAGTCATGGACATGGGCATCGTGGGGTGGTATATCAGTGTATCTCCTCCTTCCTGACAGCCCGGACTCAAAGGATCCTGATGAGTGACTGCATGTCTAATAATGGGGCATTAACCTACAGAGTCCCACAAGAGTCGGCACTATCTCTGCTTCCGTTCAACATCTATCTCAGGCCGTTGGTGGTGACCCTGGCCCACATGGACTCCCAGGTGTTCAACTAAGCGGATGACACACAATTAATCCTTCAACTTGACAATACCTCACAAGTCCACTTACACATGCAAAATATCTTCAGATACATTGTCAACTGGATGACAGGTAATTCACTCAAAGTCAATCCGGACAAAACCAAGGTCCTAGCCATCACCACAGGAAGCAACCCATGAACTGACCTCTTCTGGCCACGGGAGTTGGGTTTCACACCTACTCCAGCTCCAGTCGTAAGAAGCTGGGCAAGGTAGCAAAGGTCCAGGGATTCTAAGGCTTTAACAACGCTTAGATAAGCTGTTTTTATAGGTGAATGGAGACACACTCGAAGCTCTGGACCTCTTGGGCTTCATGTAAACATACAGGTTTGAGAAGTGATGAGTGTGTACTCACTCATCACTTCTCAAACCAGTCGTAAGAAGCCTAGGCATTAAAATAGACTACAAGCTCACATTCTCTAATCAAGTGTCCACTGTGGTTGGGACCTGCGTTGGCGTCCTGAGACAGATGAGGACGGTGGTGGCTGCATTGATTATGTCCCGCCTGGATTACGGCAATGCGCTATATATTGAACTTCCTGAATAGCTGTTAGGCAAGCTGCAAGTAGCTATGAATGGTGCAGCCAGGCTGATCTTCAAGCTCCTTAGACACGCATGGACCACACCTCTGTTGTAACAGCGACATTGGCTCCCCGTCAAACAATGAGCCAGGTTCAAGGGCCTCTGCATTGCCCATTAGGTCCTTCATGGACAGGCTCCAGTTTACATTAAGGAGCACCTGGGGAGATACATCCCAGGACGTACCCTACGGTCATCCGATGAAGGCCGGCTGGCCTGTCCATGGTTAAACACAATGACTTAAGGGGGTTGAGCCTTCTCGGTCTTCATCCCACAGTTGTGGAATAAGCTACCAGAAAACACTTGTAAGGAAAAAGCACTTCTCCCATTCAGAAAGAAATGAAGACCCTCCTGTTTACGGACACCTGGGCATAACACACAGTTTGACCTGGCACTAACAGGCAGCCACTGGGGGGTCCATAGCTATTATCTCTTAGCACTAAGAGACCTGCTGGTGATTATGCACTCTACAAATCTCAATTAACATAACATAATACCTTTTTCATTTTTGAGAAGTATTTAATTTTTCTTTTCAACATAAAGTGTCAGTTTCATTTTTTTTAATAGGAAATCCTTGAAAAGAAATACAATGAAACAGTTTTTTAAAACTGGTGTGCTGTGTTTATATTCTGCCTTAAATCCTTTCAGACAGTTAATGCATTTACCATTTCCATGTGTGGGTCAATGGCTGAGACTCTAATCACATTAAATCAAATGGCCATAGGGGAACAGCAACGTACTGCAGTGCTGCTGTGCCATCCACTACATAATTGTAAACAAGTGTTTTGCACAGAGCATTGCTTATAACTTCTCTTTTTTCTTACTAGCTATTACTGTTGTTCATACAACTCAGCAGGATGTAGCAGCCTGGCAGCAGCAGCAGGAGCTAGAGGTTATATGTGATGAGTACTGGTGACTGGTGGCCCAGGACGAGCAGGAGGCTGCTGCTCAGGGCCCTTGCCAGCCCCCAGCACCTTCAGCCTCTCAACACCAGCACCGCAGTCAGTGGCAGCCACCCACCAGGGTCCATCACTGCTGCCCCCACCTCAATTTCTGACTGCTTCTTCCACTGCAATATGCAGGGGCTGGATTGCATGGAAGCCAGGCAAATCAAGATTGATGGGTACCTTAAAAAGCTCCTGGCCCACCATTAGTGCCCTCTTCTTCCCCTATTTTAATCTTTGTTTTGGTGCGTGGGACTTGTTATGAGTGGGATGGGAGTTAGGACCAGGACAGTTGGGGCTTTGGTTTTATTTTTTTCAGACCTTTTGATCTTTGGTTGGGAACAGGGATAATTGTTTGGGGAGAGAGGTTGTCCTGTTTTTGGTTGAAGGGGTGGGTTTATATAGTTGTTGCTAGGGTACTAAATATCATTACTTATGCTTCAAATGTTTTTGGGGTGTTTTACTTTGAACAGCTACTTCTCAGCTCAGCAGCAGCATGTTTTTAAATTCTGCTGATAGCGTTTAACAATTAGTTATGTGGTACCCTTGTCCAACTACTACTCTCCTAGGCCCTTATTTATGAGGCCTTGCGTCAGTTTTGCGCCGCCGGTGCGTCACTTTTTGTGACGCACCAGCGGCGTACAAAATGCGCCTTGTTGCGCCATATTTAAAAAGTGACGCATCTAGGAAGATGCGTCACTTTTTAAACCCCTGCGCCACATTATACCTGCGTCAGGTATAATGTATGCAGAGGGGGCGTTCCCCCGCAAAAAGCCTCGTAATAGTGACGCAGTGAAATCTATGAGATTTCACTGCATCACTTTTAGGACGCTGTTGCGTCAAAATCTTGCGCCTGCCTCACAGCAGGCGTAAGACTGACGCAAGCCCTTTCACATGGGGCTTTCCCCATGTGAAAGGACGCATTGCTGGAGTTGCGTCACTTTTGTGACACACTCCAGCAATGCGTCACTTTTGCGCTTACAGATGCGTCAGAAATACTGACGTATCTGTAAGTCCTTGCGACATGATGCGTCATACATTAAATATGACGCATCATTGGTGTCGCAAGGAGTTCGCAGTGAAAAGTGACGCATCGCTGTTTTCACGCAGCGATGCGTCACTTTGCATAAATGAGGCCCCTAGTCTCTGTAGTCTGCAACTATGTTGACCACAAAGGGGAGGTGGCTGGGTTTCCAACTTTACATTGCCTATATTGCCTACACGTTCAACAATACTCCATAGTTCTCTTACCTGAACAGATGAAGCAAGGGCTGCATGGTTTCCCAAGGTGCCATGGTGGTGGTAGGGGCTAGCGCAGTAGTGCATTGAAGGAGAAGCGGGGTCCCACTCTCAACTAGGTGAACTCTAACTATAAAACTAATCAAAAGGATTATTTGTCGCAGGCAATTACATTGAAATAAAAACTGAGTTAGTGGGTTATATATATAATTATATCATAGCTTTACAATCAACTGAGACCAGACTACTACGTAAAAAAGAATACCTGATAGTGGGAACAAAGAATTCAATACTAAATTATTCAGAGCAATGGTGAGCTAGTATATTAATTAAAACGAATGTTGCAAATTCTCAAATCGTGAAGTCTGGAATGGCTAAAGTTAAAAGTTTATGAAACACATTGTCTGAATGGAAGAAACTTCTATTGCTTGCTGCAGCTGTTGTTGTCCACTTATTTGAGTTTTCTGCAATGATTGGGTAATAATTTGCGAAATAGATAAGTCCATTTCAACCTCACTGCTCATCAGTGCAGCCATGATTAGAGGGGTTGCCTCTGTGCCAGTCATGGGATTGGGCCTAGGTAGGGGTGGGGCCACTGATGTGAGGGTACTGCTCTCAGCTTGCTCCCTTGAGGTTTTTGGAGAAGGCACAAGTTTGCCAAAATAGGTCCTGGAAGGCAGGCCTGTGGTGGCAATCAGCTTCTTCTTCTCCTTCCCATTGGTCACTTTCTTTTTCTGCACTTTTCTTTGGGGCCATCTCAAAGCCGTCAGTTGTCAGTGGCATTTAGCTTCACAAATGAAGAGATTTCTGTGTTGTGTGTTGATGTGTCATGTCATGCACAGTTGTTCTGTCTGGCAGTACTGTGGGTGATATTGTCTCTCCTCTTGTGCACCTAAAATAAAAACAAGCAAAAAGAGCATCAGTGGAACGTGGCATTGTTGCAGTTGAATTAGTAGTGTAATTTAGTGTGGTTGCTTAAGTTATAAATAATTAACAATACATTGTATCCGTTCTTAAAACCACACCAATATAATGTTCATGTACACCCAGGAAGGATATGAAAGAGCAACACACAGATGGAACTGTTTGCTTCATGTACATCAAGTTGGGCAGGGAGGTTCAGGTGACAAAAGAAAACTGACAATGGAATAATCTTTAGAAAAAATTAATACTGCTGTGCAACTGTGCACCACTGATAGCACATAGGGGTTGTTGACCGATTTTAGGAAAAAAAAGAATGTATAGATATTTGTTTACGAAAAAGAACAAAAAATGATTTTTTTTTTAAAAATCAACAAATTAAAATTAAACAAAAATTGTTTCTGAAAAAATATCAAATGAAAATTTGCAAATGAAAGGCTCCGTGCTTCCGCCCTCTAAATTATACCTAACATTTGCAAGGTGTTCCAATGCAGGGCTCTCACAATCTTAATAAGGTCTTGGTCTACCCCTAAATTACTCATTAAAACCCACAACTTCTCCCTGTTAACACAGTCGAATGCTGCAGTAAGGTCCATAAAGGCTAGATAAACCGCTTCATTATTAGCAATGGTGTATTTAGCCACCAATAAATATAAATTTAAGCATTGATCTGTTGTTGATCTTTTAGCACTAAATCCGTACTGGACGTCAGTAATATTATGTTGTTCCTTAGCCTAGTTCATCAGGCTATTTAAAATAGCACGTCCCAGCACTTTGTCAGTTACATCTATCAGGGAGATAGGGTGATAGCACTGGGGACTATCTCTATTCCTCTTTTTGATCATGGGGACTATTATGGCAGATGACCACGAACGGGGGAGCCCGGTAGCTATAGCAGCATTTATTACTCTTGTTAAAATTGGTGTCCATAGATCGACCTTACTTAAAGGTCCAGGGGGATCCCATCCGGTCCCGGTGATTTTTTTTTTGTGAGACCCAGGATACCAGCAGTAATCTCTTCCAGGATAAATTCAAGTGTGACATTCCACCTCCCGACCCACTCCTCGTTATCCTGAGCCTCGCTATTCCCCCGATTATAGAGCACTCTAAAGTGCTCCATCCACTGTTCGGATAGAACATTCAATCCTATCTGTGGGCTATTTACATCTTGAAAACAGGGGTTATTAACTATCTTCCAAAAGGTGGTAATATCTTTCCTTTCGGCAGCTCCTCTCTGGTCCTCCCAGGTTTGGGTTTGGAGTGCACTCTTCCTGCGCTCTACTTATTGCTTATAAATTAACCTGCATTGCATAACCCTGTATTTGTCCCTTGGGTTAATTCTTAGGGCAGCTCTTAGGTTCCTCTGTGCGAGGGAGCACCCTCTATCAAACCATCTAGGATCATTTTTAGGCTTACCCTGCCCTGTCGTCTGCAAAAGACCATCTATCAGGGGGCCTATTTCCTCAATGCCTCCACTAAGGATGGTCCTTTCCCTGATAAATCTAAAAATTCCTCTAAAAACTGTTTCCCCTCTTTTGCAAAGGTCCTATAAAAGCTTTCACCATTAATCCTTGACCATTTCAAACGCCTGCCGTGATCCGTAAACTTTTCTAAGTTTGTCCCAGCCCCCCTCTTTGCGACCCTACTTTTGTTTGTCTCTGCAACTGACAGTATTAGGGGGTTGTGGACGCTAAAACCACTCAGCTATTGAGAATCCCACTAGCCACTTCTTAAGCAATTGGGACACTAATATAAAATCAATAAAGGAGCTACAACCCCTTCCTTTAACAGTAGGGTTAACCAACTTATTAGGCTCAATGGCCAATAGGTCCATCGTATGTTCAAGCATGTGATCTTTCATCACCCTACTCAGCTCCCTACCCTCCAGCATGTGCTCGAAGTGTGGTCCCTCCTCCAAACTGCAGGAGGTCCAGTCTTGTTTGATGGGTAACACATTTGGGCACAGATGACAATTAAAATCCCCTGCTATTAAAAGCATGGGTACCGTTGTACCCTGCTTCTGCTCCATCAGCAAACTACATTTTTCGTCAAGCTCTCTCGCTCTGGATCCTCCTGCATTATAGAAATTGACCAAAATTATATTAAGGCCCCTATTTTTAAACCTGAGGCCTATCATGTAATCTGAGCTCCATTTTAAATCAACCCAAACCCCTTCTGAAGGACTGGGTTCTTTAAGACCCAGCGGTGCCAGGGCACAACACCTGAAACCTTCGTGGGTAACCTGCTCCTGCGTACAAATGACAGAGACACGGGACACTTCCTTCGGCGTCAAAGATTCAAGGTTTATTTGCTGCAGGGAACACAGAAATCACAGGAAGTACATCGAGTGTAGTTCGGGGAGACTGCTTCAAATTGGTTATGTGGATCGCTCCTTTTATACAGTTTTTACCCATATGACAACATGGCACACAAAAGTTTACAACCCGGTTCCCACCATTTTCCCCCAGAGGGGTCGCTTTGGTCACTTTAACACACATGAGGTCCGGAACATAAGTGCGGAAACATTTGGCTGTTCCCAACTGTAAAAACCCATCTTCCCACCATTAGCGAATTCCAATCAGCAGTAAAACAGATCGAAAATAGGAACAAAGACAGGTGCAAAGGAAGACGGAGACAGTGGGGAGATCGGAAAGGGTGTAAAAAGGGGGGTATCGGGAAACACGAGATACAGGCATCAAAGGGACGTGCCTAATGAGATGCACGGCTGAGACAATAAGTCCGTGCGGCAAGATGAGCCTCGAGCGGCGCCATCTGCTTTACAGTAGCATCCCCCTCGTCATAAAGACACTTACAAGGGACGTGTGTCTTCCGCAAATATCTTGGGAGTCCCAGGGTCGCGAAGTGGACAGCGTCCGTTCGCTGGCTACTTGAGGGCAAGAGACAAAATGGATGCAGTATCTAAGATGGAACCCGTGGGTACAGATGAAAAACCCACATAACAAACGAACGGTTTGAGTTAGCACAGCGAAACTACATACACTTAATAAACTCGTCGTTTGCGGTTCATAGACACCAGACTCGACCATATTCGTGCGAGTCGAAAACACCACTTACAATTGTCACGGAACCTCACTTCCAGACACAAGTCTACGAATATTAGAAGACCTCTCCTCACTCTTCCGCCCATAGACTTACTTGCCGGGACCCCAAACGATTTATACCCAGCTAGGTGGAAATTCGTGTGGTCTACCTCTCAGGTTTCCTGTACACAGATTATTTTGAATTTGTTAATAAATTCTAACCATTCCTGATTTCGGAACTTAGCTAACAGACCTGCTATATTCTAGGATACTAATTCAAAGGAACTCCCTGGAGGATTTAAGAGGGGGCAAATGCCTGTGATAGGCCTATCACTGCTTTGAAAAACCTCAATCCTAGGTGGCCTTGTTTTGCAAAAGGCAAGCTGGGTCACGTTTCATTGTTACGCATCTTGAATGCTCCTCCACCTGAGGTTTTAAATTTGAAGAAGCGACATTTAACAAGTTTTCTTGGCCTAGTTGCTCTCGTTGTAGTCAGTCTACTTCTCTAAAATGTCTTCCCCAGTGGAGTGGGGCATACTTATTGAATAGTGGGGGTACTGGCCCTCCCCCCTCCCTCGGAGGGGAGGCTACCTGACGGCCATGTATGTCTCCTCCCCGTGGTACTGCTGACAAAGACTCGCTCCTCACCCCATCTACCCCACCTCTCATCCTACCTGGCTGACCAATCCTATCCCTATGGCACTCATAATGCCAAGAATTAGGCATATAATCTGGTGGAGTATAAAAATAGCTTAAATTCCAAGCCTGGATAGAGGATCGTGGATGTGTCCGAAAGCCCCAGCAGACGTGGTTTGCAGCATTAGGATCGTTAAAATGAATAACAATACAGTCTCCTGCTGTATTTTTTGTCCTGCATCCTTCCCAACTCACTCTCCTCACAAAAAGAATCTTACACTGTATATCTCCGGACAGTGGTCTGTTATTATTTAGCCAGTGTGTTGTCCTATTTTTTAGTTGGTCATAGGATTCAACTTTACCATGTTCCAATTCAGGAACACCAGTCAAAACAGCAACGTAAGGTGTACAATCTGGGGGTACGTCTAGGTGGGGATACAAATTCTTTGCCTTGTTCCCATCCCTGTCATTACTACCATGTGTCTCTAGGGGAACTATGTTTCCACCACTCACTATTCCACCCCTTAACTTATTGGGGCCCACTGGTTGCACAGCCGGAACCACAGTTGGTGACACATTGATGATGGGGCCGGCTGCAGGATCCCTTCCTCCCTCCCTCACCAACTCGTTTGCGCGACCACCACTCACTATTTTGTTTTCAATGCCTCCCAAAGTGGACAATATCAGTCCTTCCGATTTCTCAAGCCTGTTCTTAATTGATAAAAGTCTTTTCATTATGGGTTTCAAAGAGGATGTTATGCGAGCACCTATTTTTAGCCAGTACACTCCTCCGTCTGCGTAGTCGAGTTACAGTTTTGTCCACATTCATGGCATTTACTCCAGACATAGTTTCCTGTGAGGCTTCAGTAGTTGGGTGGTCTGTATTTGGCAGCTCTCTCTGTTTACTTGATTTGGAGATCTTGGACTTCTTTCCCTCGTGTGCCTCCTTGTTTTCTCTTAGAAGCAACCCCCCGCGTGTGTTCCATAGATTGTAAGGGCTCTTTGTGGATTTCTGCCGCGCACATAACCATACTCTTAGGTAAGTTCGGCAATGCGCTGCGTGGCAGTGATGTGGAACTCAAAGGATCTCCATCAATGTGAGGGGATGCTAACATTTGCTGTAGACTTATATTCTCAGTCTGTGAGCCAATGGCGGGAGCAAACTGACAGTATCTTTCTGGCTAGCACACATTCATAATACCCCCCAGGGATGATGGTTTTGAGAACACGGGGTCCATAGAGAGACGTAGCTCCGTGTTAGCGATCTCATGGGCAAGCACAGATGTAGCCCTCATTATGAATTGGTCAAGGGTTCCCGCAACATACCAAATTCCAGCTGCTTTCCTCCCTCTCCCCCACGTGCTGCCATTTTGGTTCAATTTAGTTAGCAATAATATAAGAAAAAGGAAAATTAAAGTTGACTCAGATATTCGTCTTTAAATCCACTTGCTGGAAAGGCAGGTCAACCGTTGGTATCAAGGGCCTTGGGCGGGGGGGGGCAGCCCAACCTCTCCCTGTCTCGAACGCGCCCGCGCAGTGCTCCGCGGAGCGGGTGCCGCACGGTGTAAAATAGGGGCTGGCAGGAGGAACTGATGCGCCTCAGGTGGCGTGAAGTAGAGGCTCCTGGACTTTGAAGTCCGTTGAAAATGCGGCAAGGTTATGCCCGTGTAAACACCTTCAGCAATGCGGTGCCCGCGGAGCGGGTGCTGCGAGGTGTAAAATAGAGCCTGGCAGGAGGATCTGATGCGCCTCAGGTAGAGTGAAGTGGAGGCTCTTGGACTTTGAAGTGCGTCGAAAATGCGGCAAAGTTACCCCCGTTCAAATACCTCCAGCGATGCGGCGCCTGCGGAGTGGGTGCCGCAAGGTGTAAAATAGTAGCTGCCAGGAGAAACTGATGCACCTCAGGTGGCGTGAAGTGGAGGCTCCTGGACTTTGAAGTCTGTAAAAAATGTGGCATGGTTACCCCTGTGTAAACACCTCTAGGGATGCGGCGCACATGCCATTCAATTGCCAAACAACTCACTCATTCCCATCATTATTCCAATTCCAGTTGGTTTTAAGAGGCTTTCTGTTGTCCAGAAGACTTATGTACTTCTTTACTTATTCTTCTATAGAGTTACGCCGTCTTAAAGTGTAATGCAACAACACCAAAGTGATGGATAAAATGCTACAATTCATCTTTACCACTGACAATTGCTCAGGCTTGCATCCCAGCCCATTGTTTATGCCCAACATTCTTCCTCAATTTGGACCCAGTTTGCAAAGAGAGATTGATAGGAGAGGGCACTGTCTTTTTTTGTTTTTGTAAATGTTTGTACTTTTCCTTGATGTCAGTTTAATATTTTGCTTGAGGATCATTGTGTAATATTTATATATTTATTAACAGTTTTATATTACATTCGTTTAACAGTTTTCTCCTGCACCCCCTTGGCTTACAATGGGTTTCTCATTGTACCAAAGAACAACAGTATTTCATTATTGTTATTTTATTTTAGTTTTTTTATTTTTATTTTTTACTTACTTTGTTCTTTCAATTTTTGTACTTTTTACTTTTAATTTACTAATTAAAAAAAAGTTATTTTTTAAAACATTTTTTACGATCCATTCACCACCTATATGTCATAGGCACACAGTAACATACATTTTTTTAAGGATTATTCCATTTTCTCCTGGACACCGTGCCTGCCATAGGTGCAGAACACACACCAGCATTCATTTCTTAAGGATTATTCAATTTTCCCCTACACCTCCCTGACTGCCACAGGTGTCTCCTTCAAATGCATGCACAGCACACAAAGTAATCAGTTACATCTGAATGCTGTTATCTTGATTGGAAATTAAATATTAGGTTCTGTTGGTGTGGTTTGACTTTGGAATGCGCTTTTGTTAAATATTTAGGATAACAATGATGACTTAAATTACCAAATTAAATATGTTGTCTGGAATTTAAAATGCAACAATGCCAAGTTTCACTAAATGTTTTTCTTGATTGTTTGCTTTTAGTTGCAAAATATAATCTGTCGATAAATCCTGCCACGTCTGCTTGTTTGCTTTTAGCTGCACAAGAGACAACAGCTACAGTGCAGTCACATGAGTCTTTCAGTCTCTTCCACTTGTGCAGCTAAGTGCCACTGCCAACTGACAGCTTCAAGATGGCCCCAAAGAAGGGTGATGCCAAGTAAATGGTCAGTGGGCACGAGAGGGAGCACTTTCTGCCACTGGCATGTCAGCCAGAACCTTTTTTGGGAAATGTGTGCGTGCCACACCGGCCTCCAGGGAGCAAGCTGGGAGCAGAACTCCTTAATAAATGGCACTACCCCAACCTAAGACCTAGCCCATGTCTCTCAGCGAAGCAACCACTGTAATCATGTTGACACCAACGAGCAGTGACATTGAGTTGAATTTGAAGCTTTCCCAAAGTATTACCCATTCATTTCTGGAAAGTGGACAACAGCCGCAGCCATCGATGGATCTTATTGAAATAGGAGCTAAACATGAGGTTGACCTTCCCGCTGAGCAAGAACCTCGTCTTTTACATTCATTGGCTTCTATACCTCCAGCAAGAAAAATGAAGGCTACTCCACCATCTTCACCAAGCCCCCATTCTGATGTTCTGCACACAATTTATACCCCGGTTGAGTCCAAGACACGCGCAGGAAAAGGAAAGTTCAGCTCAGTTAAGGGCACGGCTTTGGCAACTCCTGTTGCATTTTCTCTGACACTTCTTTAAATAATATCAACTCGAGTGATACAAAGGTTTTGGAGCACTTTAAATGAGGTCTAGTTACATTACACAAGGTCAGATTCATTTTTGTGGCATTTTTAGAGAGCACAAACTCGACTGACCCAAAGGTATTGGAGTCCTTTACAAAATGGCAGTTACATTACCGAAGGTAAGGTTTGTTTTTTGGAATTCAGGTGCATGGAGACTAAGTGATGCCACTGCCATCCCTGTTTATTCATTATTTTCTCTCTACCTGACAAATGGGAACAGCATTCATCTCTCCCACCACATCCTATGTCGCTGCATGCCTACCCTGCTGCCTCTTCCTGTCGTCGTCCTCCTCTCAGAGCTCTAATTTCAAAGCACATTCACTGCACCATCCCAGGGAAAATGAGGCATTTTTATGTCTCTGGCCTAGCGTACACTGTGCATGCAGGGTCGCGCAGCTCGAGTTCTTTTCTTGGCGTTTTGAAAATGGACCTGGAAATTCCACTTAGCACGTGCGTGTTATTTCCTAGGTCCATTTTCATTGGCCTTCGCGCGGTGTCTTTTTAAAACAGAACACGCAATAGGCCATGGGCGGTCGCGTAGCTCCGCCCATGGCCTATTGGTGTCTGTTACGCGCACCAAAGGCCATATATATTTAATTATCACGGCCGTCAGGGCCGCGGTAATCGAAGACATATGCTGGAAGTGGCACGCGGGCACCACTCCCCAGATTCTTTTTTTTGGGGTGAATCCATTTCACGGCGCAGCTCTCCCTGTCAGCACCTCTTCTCCATGTTCGAGTTAGCTTTGCGCAAGGAAAAAATAGGGTATGTGACCCATTTTGTGATGCTGTGTCCTACATCTGGTTAACTGCCCCGTGTCCTGTCCAGGGAGTCAGCAGTGGGCTCCTCACCCTACTTATCCTTCTCCTCGCTCTGGCTCCCAGCTCCCTCTGCACCCTGTTCCATCTGCTCCTGTACTACACTCCTTCGCCACGTGTTGCTCACTGCTCCATCAGGATTCAAGCAAGCCGGGCCGACAACGGCTGAAATGCCAGAAACCGGTCCCCGGAAGCTTGTCTCCTTTCTGGTGAAGAATTGGCTGGTAGTTTGGTCTGCTCTGTTCCCATGATGCACTGGGCCAGGGACAGACTAATTTGCATATAGGCAGGTTCTGAGCTGGGATGGGGCAGTGAGCTAAATAACAGTGATGGATCAAGCCCTTATCTTTGGACTGGGTAAGAGTGGTCTGCTTAATTCAGACACTCTGTTCATCACCACCCCCTTTTCTGAATTGTTTATGGCCACTATAGGTGTGGCAGGGTATACTCAGACATGAGTCCCTTGCTCACTGCTCCATCAGGATTCAAGCAAGCCGGGCCGACGACGGCTGAAATGCCAGAAACTGGTCCCCGGAAGCTTGTCTCCTTTCTGGTGAAGAATTGGCTTGGTAGTTTGGTCTGCCCTGTTCCCATGATGCACTGGGCCAGGGACAGACTAATTTGCATATAGCCAGGTTCTGAGCTGGGATGGGGCAGTGAGCTAAATAACGGTGATGGATCAAGCCCTGATCTTTGGACTGGGTAAGAGTGGTCTGCTTAATTCAGACACTCTGTTCATCACCACCCCTTTTCTGAATCGTTTTTGGCCACTATAGGTGTGGCAGGGTATACTCAGACATGAGTCCCTTGCTCACTGCTCCATCAGGATTCAAGCAAGCCGGGCTGACGACGGCTGAAATGCCAGAAACCGGTCCCCGGAAGCTTGCCTCCTTTCTGGTGAAGAATTGGCTTGGTAGTTTGGTCTGCCCTGTTCCCATGATGCACTGGGCCAGGGACAGACTAATTTGCATATAGCCAGGTTCTGAGCTGGGATGGGGCAGTGAGCTAAATAACGGTGATGGATCAAGCCCTGATCTTTGGACTGGGTAAGAGCGGTCTGCTTAATTCAGACACTCTGTTCATCACCACCCCCTTTTCTGAATCGCTCATGCCTCTGCGCCTGGTCCCTGTGAAGTGTTCCTGTGGACGGCTCTGTGCGTCCCTGGCCTCCTGCAGCCGGGTCCTTGAAGTCGTCTCCCGGCGCCCAGACTCGGCAGCCGCGCTCACTGGCCGGCACCGCTGTCGCCCAGTCTCCTCCCGACTGAGTCCCGCCACCTCCGGCAGGAAGAGCAGGCGCTCCCCGTCACCTCCAGAGCAGACATCCTGCCGCTGCAGCACAGGCTGTAAATGTATGTATAGGCATTTATATAGCGCACTACTTACCCGGAGGGTCCCAAGGCGCTTCGACCGCTGCGAAACCCTTCCTGGCTTCCCTGAGAGATGGTCCCTTAATGGGTATCTCCAGGGTGAGACCAGGCATCCCCGGCGGTCTGGTGGGGTCGTTAGTGAAGATGAGGCAAGCTAATGCCCAGAGTTGCCGAGTGTGAACGCTGATCAGAGTGGGCACCGAGGCGAGAGAATTATCGAGTCCGCTGACCCTGGTCCAGAAACCTGCCGCGCCGGGAATCGAACCCTGGTCCCGGGCCGTCCTCTGCTCTCGGGTCTGCCGCCTCTAACCAGTGATCCACACTACTTCACAGGCTGCTATTGATCCAGGAGTATCAACCTCTTGCTGCCTACAGGTCTGGCTCTGCCACCCGGTGCCCCCTCCCTCCACCCCTGCCCTGCTACGTGGACTGCAGTGCCCTCCGGCCCGGGTCTTGACCCGTACACACCTCCCCCTTGTATTCCCCCATCGCCTGCCCCCTCATTCCTCCACTGTCCCCTTTACTCTCTCATCTGAGAACTTTTGCACATGCTCTCTGCCCGGCGTCTTCTCGCCGCACTCTGTTGCGCTCTCTTCTCTCTCTTCTGTGTTTCCTGTCCCTCACTTTCTCTCCCTCCTTCACTTTCGCTCGCTGCCCCCCCTTCTGCCCAGATCTCCTGCCATGCCTGGTACTCAGGTGTTAATGATTTCTGTGGAGGAGTGTTGCCATTGGGGGCGGGGGGTATGTGTGAGGTTGAGTTCCCTTGGCTTTGCAGATCAGACCATCACGAGTCACATTCACAGGCTTTGCAGCCTCTCCTGTCACTTCTCCTTACTTGGCCCATTTAAACCCGGCACCAGGCGGCTAAAGGGGTCCCGGAAGGACTGAGCAACGAGCGGCTCTGGCACCTATTCAGCGCCCTCCATAGGTGAGATCCGGATTCCCACACACATAGGACTAATCCACACCAACGAACAGCATGCGCAGTACAGGATATTCACAGGAAACAGAAGGGGGGGCCTCCAAAGTAGTTTTTGTCAGATTAACATACCGTCTTCAGGGGAAGGAACCCGTCGGGAGTAGACAGGGAATACAAAATGCAGGGTGAGCAGTGTGAGAGTGGGTAAGGTGAGCAGTGTTTGTGTGTAGGGTGACCAGTGTGTGAGTGTGCAGGGTGAACAGTGTATGAGTATACAGGGTGAGCAGTATGTGAGTATGCAGGGTGAGCAGTGTGCAAGTGTGCAGGGTGAGCAGTGTGTGAGTATGCAGGGTGAGCAGTGTGTGAGCATGCAGGGTGATCATTATGTGAGTATGCAGGGTGATCAGTATGTGGGTGTCCAGGGCCAGCAGAACTGTGTGAGTGTGCAGGGTGAGCAGTGTGTGAGTATGCAGGGTGAGCAGTGTGTGAGTATGCAGGGCGAGCAGTGTGTGAGTGTGCAGGGTGAGCAGTGTGTGAGTATGCAGGGTGAGCAGTGTGTGAGTTTGCAGGGCGAGTAGTGTGTGAGTGTGCAGGGTGAGCAGTGTGTGAGTATGCAGGGTGAGCAGTGTGTGGGTGTTTAGGGCCAGCAGTGTGTGGGTGTGCAGGGTGAGCAGTGTTGTGAGTATGCAGGGTGAGCAGAGTGTGAGTATGCAGGGTGAGCTTTGTTTGAGTATGCAGGGTTATCAGTATGTGAGTATGCAGGATGATCAGTATGTGGGTGTCCAGGGCCAGCATTGTGTGAGTGTGCAGGGTGTGTGAGTATGCAGGGTGAGCGGTATGTGGGTGTCCAGTGCCAGCAGTGTGTGAGTGTGCAGGGTGAGCAGTGTGTGAGTATGCAGGGTGAGCAGTGTGTGGGTGTTTAGGGCCAGCAGTGTGTGAGTGTGCAGGGGGAGCAGTGTGTGAGTTTGCAGGGTGAGCAGAGTGTGAGTATGCAGGGTGAGCTTTGCTTGAGTATGCAGGGTTATCAGTATGTGAGTATGCAGGGCGATCAGTATGTGGGTGTTCAGGGCAAGCAGTGTGTGAGTGTGCAGGGTGTGTGAGTATGCAGGGTGAGCAGTATGTAGGTGCGCAGGGTGAGCAGTGTGTGAGTATGCAAGGTGAGCAGTGTGTGAGTGCAGGGTGAGCAGTGTGTGAGTATGCAGGGTGAGCAGTGTGTGAGTATGCAGGGTTTTCAGTATGTGAGTATGCAGGGTGATCAGTATGTGGGTGTCCAGAGCCAGCAGTGTGTGAGTGTGCAGGGTGAGCAGTGTGTGAGTATTCAATCAATCAATCAAAGCATTTGTATAGCACACTACTCACCCGGAGGGTCTCAAGGCACTTGGGGGGGTCCGCTACTGCTCGAACAGCCAGGTCTTCAGTTGCTTCCTGAAGGAGAGGTGGTCTTGGTTCAGGCGGAGGTGGATGGGGAGGGAGTTCCACGTCTTGGCCGCCAGGTAGGAGAAGGATCTTCCTCCCGTTGTGGCTCTTCTGATGCGGGGGACGGCGGCGAGGGCGTGGCTGGTCGATCGTAGCTGGCGGGTGGGAGTGTAGAAGGTCAGGCGGTCATTGAGGTATCTGGGGCCTTGGTTGTGGAGAGCTTTGTGTGCGTGGGTGAGGAGTCGGAATGTGATTTTCTTGCTGATGGGGAGCCAGTGCAGGTCTCTCAGGTGTCCGGGGATGTGGCTGTGTCGGGGGATGTCCAGGATGAGTCATGCTGAGGCGTTCTGAATGCGCTGGAGTCTTTTCTGAAGTTTGGCTGTGGTTCTGGCGTAGAGGGAGTTACCGTAGTCCAGTCCGCTGATGACGAGCGCCTGGGTGAACGTCTTCCTTGTTTCGGTGGGGAGCTACCGGAAGATCTTCCGTAGCATGCGTTGGATGTTGAAGCATGACGGGGAGACGGCGTTGACTTGTCTGGTCATCGAGAGGGAGGAGTCCAGGATGAAGCCCAGGTTGCGTGCATGGTCCGTTGCTTTGGGTGCGCTGCCCAGGGCAGGGAGCCACCAGGAGTCGTCCCAGGCGGAGGGTGATGATTCCAGGATGAGGACTTCCGTCTAATCCGAGTTCAGTTTCAGGCGGCTGTTCATCATCCACTCGGCTACGTCTTTCATCCCTTCGTGTAGGTTGGTTCTGGCGGTTGCGGGTCGTTGTTGAGGGAGAGGATCAGCTGGGTGTCGTCGACGTAGGAGCTGATGTTGAGGTTGTGTTGGCGTGCGATGGCCACGAGGGGGATCATGTAGATATTGAACAGCGTGGGGCTGAGCGATGATCTTTGTGGTACGCCGCAGATGACTTCGGTGGCCTCTGATCTGAACGGGGGGAGGCGGACTCTCTGGGTTCTTCCGGCGAGGAAGGAGATGATCCACTCCAGTGCCTTCTCCTGGATTCCAATGTTGCTGAGGCGCTGCACTAGGTTGCGGTGGCAGACCGTGTTGAATGCTGCGGAGAGGTCTAGGAGGATGAGTGCCGCTGTTTCCCCGTTGTCGAGCAGGGCTCGGATGTCGTCGGTGGCTGCGATGAGGGCGGTCTCGGTGCTGTGGTTGGCTCTGAAAACGGACTGCGAGTGGTCGAGGGCTCTATTCATCTCGAGGAAGGCGGCCAGCTGTCTGTTGACGGTCTTCTCAATGACTTTGGCAAGAAAAGGAAGGAGCGAGAAGGGGCAGTAGTTTTTGAGGTCGTGGGGTCCGCTGATGTTTTTTTAGTGGGGCACTGAGTTCGGCGTGCTTCCAGCTCTCTGGGAAGGTGGCGGTGTCAAAGGATGCGTTGATGATGTCCCGGAGATGGGGTGCGAAGATGGAGTCGGCCTTGTTGAAGACGTGGTGAAGGCAGTTGTCGGTTGGTGATCCGGAGTGGATGGAGTTCATCGTGCGGATGGTGTCTTCGGTGTTGATCGGGGTCCAGGCGTGGAGGGTGGTGGTGGGGGGCGTTGGTGCGGTCGTAGGGTGTGTCTGCTGTGTGCTGAAACTGTTGTGTCTATCTGCGATCTTGCTGTGGAATAACGAGGCGAGCGAGTTGCAGAGGTCTTGCGATGGGGTGATGTCGTTGTTTCCGGTGCTAGGGTTCGAGAGCTCTTTGACGATGTTAAAGAATTCCTTGCTGTTGTGGGCGTTGTTGTCTAGTCGTTCCTTGAATGCGTTTTTTTTGGTGGCGTGGATCAGCTGGTGGTGTTTTCGGGTGGCGTGTTTGAGGGTGGTCATGTTGTCTGTTGTCGGGTCTCTGCGCCAGGCTTTCTCGAGGGCTCGGCAGTTCTTCTTAGAGCTCTTGAGTTTGTCGGTGAGGATGCTTTCTTGTTGCCGGGTCTGATAGGGGGGGTCTTCAGTGGAGCGAGGTCATCTGCGCAGTTGCTGATCCACCTTGTGAGGTTGTTGGCAGCTTGGTTGGTGTTCGCTGAGCTGGCAGGAGGGTTCTGGCTCAGGGATGTGGCAAGCTGGTCGATGGTGATCTTGTTCCAGCTTCTGCGGGGAACCTGTTGCGAGTGGTAGTGGAGCGTGGTCCTTCTGAAGCTGATGTGGACGCAGCTGTGGTCTGTCCAGTGGAGTCCGGTGGCGTGGCTGAAGGAGATGTCCTTGCTGGAGGAGAAGACGCGGTCAAGCGTGTTGCCGGCATAGTGGGTGGGGGTGGTCACCAGTTGCTTGAGTCCGAGTTTGGCGAGGTTGTCCATCAGGGTGGTGGTGTTGCGGTCGTTGTTGTTCTCCAGGTGGAAGTTGAGGTCCCCTAGGAGGATGTAGTCAGCGGAGGGGAGGGCGTGCGGACTGATGAAGTCGGCGATGTCTTTGCTGAATTGTGTACGTGGTCCCGGCGGTCTGTAGATGAGGGTGCCTCTGAGGGTGGTCTTGGGGTCGGTGTGTATCTGGAAGTGCAGGTGTTCGGCGGTTGTGGGGTGTCGTCGGTGTTGGTCGTGATGCGGATGGTGTTCTTGTGGACGATGGTGATGCCTCCTCCTGTCTGGTTGACGCGGTCCCTCCGGGTGATCTTGTGTCCGTCCAGGATGGCGATGTCGGGCGCTGAGGAGGCGTTCATCCAGGTTTCCGTGAGGAAGGCGACGTCTGGAGATGTGAAGCCGAGGAGGTTCCAGAGTTCGACGGCGTGTCTGTGGTGTTGAGCAGGATGGACTTCAGGGGGTTGCTGCTGGTGCTCGGCTTGGCGGGTGCGGTGCAGGTCCGTATGCAGGAGAACCTGCAGGATTGGCAGTTGAAGGGTCCGTGGGTGCGTCCTGGGGTGGTTCGGTGGCAGCCGGCGATCTGGCGGTGTTGAGTGCGTTGAGGGTGGCTGCGTCGTAGGTCCGGCGGGTGGGCTGGTGTCTGCGGGGGCCAGGGGTCCTGGTGCTCGGCGCGGGCCAGGCGCAGACGGGCTTGCCTTTGGCGCGTATGTGCGGACTCTGCCATAAATGGAGATTGGGGGGGCAGAGCGAGGGAGGAGCAGCTGGGAGGCGGAAGCGGGGTGGCGAGTGGGGAGGCGAGCGATGTGAGGCTGAAGGAAACGAGTGTGGGGCCGTTGGAGAGCAGCGGCAGGGAGCGGGGAGTGGGGTGGAGCAGCGGGAGAACGGTGAGAGCAGAAAATACAATCAGGCGCACAACAGTGACAAACAGGGGCACAACTGCGGTAAAAAAACGGCGATAGCAGACAAACAGTCAGGGGCACAACAGTGACGATCAGGGCACAACAGCTGGAGAAAATACAGAATGCTGGCACAATACAAATAAGGTAGAAACAGTTACTGGCAGTGGCGGCAGTGGCGGCAGTGGTGGCGGCAAACGGGGACTGGGCACATGCAGGTGGGCCATGCGGCGGGTGGAGCGACCGGCACAGACCAGGTCAGGTCAGGTGAGCAGAGTCTGAGTATGTAGGGTGAGCAGTGTTTGAGTATGCAGGGTGATCAGTATGTGATTATGCAGGGTGACTTTGCGTGTTCGTGAAATTTCTGTGTGCTCGCGGAGATTTTTCACTGTTTCCTGGAGCTTTGCATGACACGACTACGCAAATTCCGCCCACCCCTACTTTTTTCGTCTTTTCATGTGTGCTGCATTTTGCAAGTACACATACAAAGAGGATAAAGCCTGCTAGGATTGTTGTTGTACAGGAATGTGGTCCTTTCTGCTTTGGCGGTAGGCTGCTGAAAAGAGACCAGCACTGGGGAAAAGGACAGGAATGCTTTATATTGGATAAATGTAATGCATCCTGCCCCTTCACTTTAATGTAGGGCAGTGCTGCAAGGTGGCTTCAGGGAGTCCTCAGAAGTTCACCACTACACCCCCTTACTCCTCTACACTTAAGATAGTCATGAGCCCTTCCTGAAGTGGGCCTACCTGGGTGTAACAACATGTTCAACTGGCGCAGATGTCACAACATCTGTCCATGATGAGGGGTGCCCTGGAATATGTAGAATGCAAATTTACTGAGGTGATTACTTGCATATTATTTGATCAGTCTAATAAATGAATGCGTTTTGCTATTTTTGTGAATAGTCTAGCCCAGCCCAATCAGAAGGTTGGTTAGCAGCATGTTGAGGTCATTAAGACAGCAGTGATAAGTGCATGGAATCTGCTCCCTAGGTATGCCCACAGGATATCTTTAGCACCAGAGCTCATGTGTATCTACACAACAGAACTTGTGTGAATACAGTCCATTTTGCACATTTCCAGATTTGCTGGGCGCACCCAAATGGCCATAAATCATTGTTGTTCTTGATGTCCTATCTTGATCCAGCCATAACATTCAGTAAAGAAACTCTAAACACAGGGACTTTTTGGGCAGGTGGGTCAATACAAAGCTAGACTTTCAAGGATCTTAACTCTTTGAGTCACTCAACAAAGGATGAATTAAAGTATGCGTTAATAGGCTACATATCTACGCACTGTACATTACACAGGCAGCTGTGGATGTAGGGCTGGAAGAGTGTGTGTTAACCATGGGGGTGAGGACGTGAACTTCATTATTGTTATTTTTTGTGCAGTTGTATAAAGCGCAAACTTGGCCCAAGGGCATCATAGCACTTTACATGATAATTAGTAAGATTACAACACATGCACAGGCTGCTTTTTTAAGCACCTTTTTTCATGCACGAAGCGCATTTTCAGAGTCAGAAATGGTAAAAAGAAGTTTGTTAAAGAGTAGGCAGTAGTCCAGGGGATCACGGCCATATCACAAGTAAATAAAAGAACAGAGAGCTGCTCTTTTTAAACACAGTTCTGTCTCCTCTAAAGAATAGAGGCTGCATTAATAATATATTGCTGTATTAAAAAACAATCGCAGGGATGGTGCTCTCCTGTCCACAACAGGCCACCGTCCCTGTGATGCCTCTAATCATTGTGAGTTGCAGTTTGCGACCTACCTAAATCATGAGGTAAGTCACATTCCTACTCACTGCTCTTAGGAACAGCACATCTGGCCCCTTCTTCCTCAGTGCCGAAGCTCTCGCCCTTCTGCCACCTCTTCATGAAGGATAGTCAGATTTGGGGGATGATGTACAATATGTAGACAGGAGATAATGTTACCAGAATTATTGTTAGTATTTGATAATGAACACATCATGTTTGCAGTGGCAGTGAGTATTTTATCTGTGCCATTATTCTTAAACACAGAAGAAGACAAGCAACACCCAGGAAAAGGCCTCTTTAGCTCCATCACATTTCAACCATCTTGTCAGGACAATGATACACTAGTTTAAAAGGGTACTTTATCTCATTGGAGCATGTAGTACATTAAGAGCCATCCTTTCTGCTCACTTTCTGTCAGATTACTCACCTCTGCCTAGAACCTGCAATGCAAAGTAAGGGGGCAGTCTGGAAGGAAAACATTTTTCCACAGAAACAGAGCCATCAATCACCTGCAACGAGCTAGAAGACAGTGAGATATCTCGGCAAATGTTTGATAGCAATTATGTTGTTTTATCACGTTTAGGCGAGGCCCTGGGCCGCTGCCCACACTGCCCATGCCTAGCGCCGGCCCTGTTTAGGCCTGTCATGTGCAGCTCAGACCGGACTGTAAGAGTCAGAGACGCGACTCGAACGCGAACAAATCCAAAATGGGTCTCACGCCTTGTTTAAGAATAGCAGCGCCCTGCCTGTGCATGATATCATATTTAACCACCCCAATGAAAGGTGCCCTCTCCAGACGAGTCACTTAATGCTGCGGATGCAAGGATGCAACCCAGGGTTCTGGAGCCCAGGACATGTATAACATTCTGGAAGACCGGAAGTGACATCGAAAGGCAGGACATGTTTAAGCATGATTTTAAACTGTGACTTGGCACTAAAACATCATTTGAACTACTGATTTGGCTACCCTTATTCATGTTTATTGCGTTTCATACAAAAGGGCCTGATTACGCATTCCTTAGTGCAATGAACACCCAACAATCTGGGTCCGGGTTTCTTTGTCATCTGGTGCCGCATTGCGCCAAGATGCGAGTGTGCGCATCATTCTGCGCAAATCTCAATGCAACTCTGCAAAGTATATGGGAAAGTGGAATTGCTACAACTTTACATGGCATGTAACAGCAAAAGGCTTTGCATTAAGATGTGTGTGTAGCGAGGAGTCCACAAGAATTACTCCTTAAGGTTGAGTTTATGTTATACAGACAGGGGCAAGCAGGGAGCACGCACGTCCTTCACGCACCTCCTCCCCTAACATTCCAACAGAACCGACACATATTCATGAGATACACGTCTGCACCTAGCAGCTCCACAGTGTGAAGCCAGGGCCGCTTTAGCGCTGGGGGCGCCCAGTGCAATCATTGTTTGACCCCCTCTGCCTTGGACTCCCTCACTACCACCCTTCAACGGTGCCCCTCAAGCCTCTGTAACCACTCTCTCTCAGATGCAGTTAATTAGGTTTACAGCGCCGCTCATACCAGTGTTGGGTTTCAGAGCACTTTACCTCACACATAATAAACAGAGACAATCAATCATAGTTTAAGAGTGCTTGGTCTGGAGAAGCACAAACTCAGAATTTAAAATGCAACAACCTGGCTGTGGGCTCTCTTAAATAATCAGAACTGATCTCTATCCAAATGAACCATTTTTCCAACATTAGGATAATGAAAGATGGTAAAAATTCATAATACTCTCATCAACACCTTGGCAGTTGCTGGGGGCGTGGCTTGGCGCCCGGCGAGGACGGCAGCTCGGATGTAGACGCTCCGAGTCGATAAGGGACTTCGCCACCTTTTTTCAACTCCAGGCACCTGCAAACCTCCTCCTTCCAGACCGGATAGCAGGGACAACAAAGCGGACCTCCATGCAGCAACAACCGAGCGACGGAAAGTCTGAAATCTTCAACTTTTCGGCGGACGCGGTTCACTGAAAGCCGCGACCGCCATTTTGGATCTCCACAACGCTCGCTACGGAGCATCTGCTCGTGGGTTATGCCTGCCAAACGAGAAGCCTCACCTCCCACCACCTACTCTTGGTGAGCCATTGCCTTCATTACTACAACACTGCCGCTTGTCTTTAAGGAACGTCGCCTTTTAGTGAGTTTTAAGCGCGTTTTTCAGACATTGCAATTTTGGCAGCCATTTTGTACCACTGAGGCTTCCTCTCATATCCTGCATATAAGCGCAGCTCCAGCCTATTTTCTACCATAAACGCAGTACTTCATTGCGTTTTCCTGCATTTATTTCTTTACAATTGATGGCACTTCTCCGCAAAATGCTGGCGCATCCCCCTTCATGTGTGCAGCTTGCATGCACCTTACACCTTGTCTGAAGAGCTTCTCTTGCGTCATACTGCGCCAATTATCAGCGCTTCACTGTCATATTGATTTTCTGCCTCACTCGTCAATGTGTCGCCTCCTTCCCTCAGCTGCATGAATACTGCTCCACATCTCCTCCTAAATCTTTGGCACACCTGAATTCAGAACAGACAGCCTTCTCTTCCTTTTTCCATCTACTTTTTTGGGAATTTGCGTATCTTTCCACACTCAAGCGTTCCTCACTGACTATAAATCCTTTTTTTTTTTCTTTTTTTTATGGAAAGAAGGGCTATCTCTCGCACTCCTAAAACTCCACGTCGAGTTTTTATCAAAAATTCGAAAGTCTTCACTGCATTGGCGCAACTTTAGGCCTCTCAGGAGCTTGCCAACCAGATGTCGCAGTCTAACACGGAACGGCCTGTCCAACCTCCAGGCAAAGTGACCACGAAACGCCTCAAAAAAGACCCTCCATCACCGACTGGATCCACATCGGCTGTCTCCATGGAGTTATTACTTGAAGAAATCCGTGCTCTTAAGCCATTTATGGAAGAGACTAATTCTAAATTGCAGGTCCTTACTGATAATTGGTCTCAGATGGATGCTAGAGTGACTACTGTAGAACATTCTCTCACATCTCTTCAAGAGTCGTCCTCCAAGGTGTCACACATGCAGTCTCAGATTTCCTCTCTCCAAAAACAAGTTGAAGAATTGGAGAACCGAAACAGACGCAATAACCTTCGACTCTACGGCCTGGCGGAGAATTGTGAAGGGACTGACCCCATTGCCTTCTTTAAATCATTTCTGCCCAAGCTTCTTCATCTACCTGAAGGCACATCGCTTAACATCCAACGAGCTCACAGACTGGGTCGCCTTCCTTCTGCTTCTTCCCCCTCCTCACGGCCAAGGGGTATCATCATGTACTTTTTGGAATATACTGACCTGCTCAAAGTCATCTCAGCGGCCCGTGCTTCACCTCGTCTTCAATGGTCAGGCTCCAACCTCTTCTTTGCGCAGGACTACGCCAAGTCCACAGCCAGTCGACACAAGGCCTTTTTAGACATGCGACCTGAACTTCGTGCCATTGGAGCCAGATACGGCCTTTTCCATCCTTGCTTATTCAGGGTTACTTACAACAACAAGACAACGACTTATGCGGATCCTGTTCGTCTTCGAAGTTTTTTGAACGCAACACAAACAGCTGATATGGACTTTTCTAGCTCTTCATCAGCTTTCCCTCCATGATTTCTCCATGCTATGTATCCGTTGTTTCACTTAATCTACATGTTTAATATCTGTTGTTGACTGCATCACTGTTTGCCTTTCCTAGGCTTTCCACCGACTTCAGTCTCTATGTTCTCTCTTCATTCTTTCCCGTTTCTCCTGCATCCCTGTTCGATGGTCGCGTATTGTTCACTGCTACCTTTTATACACCTTTTTGTCTTTTAACGTTATTCTATTTTCTTCTTCCTTCATTCGTCTCACTCATTTATGTTTTTCCTCCCTTTTTCTTGCAGGTTTATAATATGTATGGCGTTTTCCCCTCGACTTGTCGGTTTGCTTGCATTGGACGCTTGCTTCCTCTGCCTGGCGCTCCCCTCCCATTCATTTTTCCTCGTCTCCTCTCCCTGGTGATCATTCCTCCCCGCCTCTACCCTCCGTAAGTATGTTTTCCCTTTCCTCCCGAATGTTCGCTTTCCTTATCGCGATTTTCTCTCTCTCAAGTTCACTAGTTTCCTTTATTCCGCAGGTGTCTTCCTTTCTTATTGTTCGACAACTCTTCTTCTATCAATTCCTCCCTACCATTCTTGCTACTTCATGGTCTACCTTCTCATATTTCTTATATCAACTGATTCTGTTTCTCTCTCCTTCGCTCTTTTTCCTTCTTCGTCACCCTTCTATTTATCATTATACTGCATTGCCTTTTACTGACTTTCTTACTTTCTTTGGTTTTCTTCTTCCTCTGGGTTCTTTTTGCATCTTTTTTCTCTCTCATGACATTTTCCTCCTTTCGTATTTGATATGTCTCTGAAGGTAATCACATGGAATGTTAAGGGCGTTAATTCCCCCATCAAACGACAGAGAATTCTATCTCACCTTGCACGTTTGAATGTGGACATTGCTTTTTTGCAAGAAACTCATTTATCTGCTGAAGAATCTGTTAAATTGAAGAGAAGTTGGGTGGGTGATGTTTACTACTCTCCTGGGGATGGCAAACGCAATGGCGTTGCTATTTTATGTCACAAAGCTCTTTCTCATTCCCTGCTTGCTCAAGAATCAGATGCTGAAGGCCGATGGATATATTCCAAACTCTCTATCAAGAATGTTCCAATTTCTCTCCTAAATGTTTATGCCCCTACCACTGGTGATTCCACTTTCTGGCACTCATTTTCCCAGCACATCACCAGATTCATTGATGATAATTTTATACTGGCAGGAGATTGAAATCAGCCCCTAGATCCCTTTCTAGACAGGAACTCCAAAGCACACTTCATCCCTAACAAATCTCACAAATCCTTCTCTCAAGCTATTTCCCAACACAAACTTACTGATGCTTGGCGTCTATGCAACCCAGAACTTCAGGAATTTACTTTCTATTCTCCATGTCACCATTCCCAATCCCGAATTGATTACATTTTTGTTACCCACAACATTGCCCAAACTCTCACTCATGCGAAAATTGGTCCAATTTTACTTTCTGACCATGCCCCCACATTAGTTCAATTGGACATCTTACCCAAATCAACAGGCCCTAAACGCTGGCGTTTCAATAATTCTCTCCTCCTAGACCCTAAATTTACTACCTCCTTCACTTCCTTCTCCCATGAATTTTTCTCCCTAAATGATAACTCCCCTGTCCCCAAACACACCATTTGGGATGCCTTTAAAGCGGCGGCAAGAGATTTCATCATTGGCTTTGTTGCTAAAAAACGTAGAGCTGCACGCGATTTTACTAAGGCTATCCTTCTGGATATTAAGAAATTGGAGCATTCTTATTTTACTTCCCGCTCACAGCAAACTTTAACCGCCCTGGTTAGCGCTAAGATGAAATTTAACAAAAAATCTACGGACGACGCATCCTTGTACTTATTAAAATCTAGTGCCAAGTTCTATGGAGGCAAAAATAAGGCTGGCAAGATCTTAGCCAATTATCTCAAGGTGAAACACAATAAATTAAACATTGAATCAATCTACGACGCCAACTCCAATCTCAAACACACACACGCAGACATCCTCACTGAATTTTCTACCTTCTACAAGACCTTATACTCTTCTGAAACTCAGCCTTCTTCCCACTCTCTAGACACATTTTTCTCCTCCATTCAAAAACCATCTCACTTTCCGCTTGACCTCTCTCATTTGGAACTTGATATATCTCAACAAGAACTACTCAAAGCGCTTCAAACCCTCCAAAAAGACAAGGCCCCTGGGCCGGACGGCTTCATGGTAGAATTCTTTCTCCACTTTTCAAAGCTCCTTATTCCTAGACTCCATTCCCTCATTGGCACCTTCCTTTCCTTGGGTTCCTCCTCAGGCTCTTTTTCAGACGCTCATATTTGCCTCATACCCAAGGAGGGGAAGGATCCTCAACACTGCAAAAACCACAGGCCAATTTCGTTGGTCAATATTGACTATAACATTTTTGCAAAGTCTCTTGCGGCACGTCTCGACCTTCTTCTTCCAGACCTCTTGGGTGAGGAACAGTCGGGCTTTGTCAAAGGTCGTTTTATCACTGATAACACCCGACTCCTCTTCAACATTCTTTCTAAATCTCGCCTTTTACCCCATCCCCTTGCAGCCATTGCCCTGGATGCCGAAAAGGCGTTTGATAGGGTCGAATGGACTTATCTATTTCACACCCTCAGTTGGTTTGGTTTTGGTCCTGTTTTTATATCCTTAATTTCACTACTTTATTCTAACCCACGCGCAGCGGTTTGTGCCAACGGTCAAATATCTTCCTTTTTTGATTTAAAAAGAGGTGTTCATCAAGGCTGTCCCTTGTCTCCCTTTCTCTTTAATCTGGCCTTAGAACCCTTCCTCTCCAAGCTCCGTCAAAATCCCTCCATCCATGGTTTCCTATTGTCAGATTCCCACATCAAACTAGCCGCTTATGCGGATGACATTTTGCTATTTGTCTCCAACCCCTCTGTTTCCATTCCTGCCTTTCTCATTGAAGTCCATGCTTATTCCCAAATATCCGGCTATAAACTCAATACCGATAAATGTGAGATCCTCCCCTTGACCAAATTCACATTCAAACCCGATTTTGCCGCCTCTAATTTCACGTGGAAACCTTCCAATATCAAGTACCTTGGAATGCATATTACCCCTACCATCCCAGACACTGTTTCACTGTGCATGTCCAAATGCATTCAAAAATTAACGGATCTCACATCCAAGTGGCATCCCCTTTACCTATCCTGGTGGGGTCGCCTTGACACTATTAAAATGATGTTGTCTCCCATTGTTCTCTACACTCTCTCCAATATTCCGATCCCTGTTCCCTCCAAATTTTTCAAAAAGATTAACTCTATTCTAATGTCCTTTCTTTGGAATAAAAAGAAGCCACGAATGTCTCTAGCACGTCTGATTCGTCTTAAATCAGAAGGTGGGGCTAACTTTCCTGACTTCCCCGCCTACCACAAGGCGTTCCAATTGAGGCAAGCCTCTTTTTGGCTACAAGACCCTGACACCCCATGTCCTCTATGGACTAAATTTGAACGCCTTCTTCTTTCTCCCTTCTCCTTTGCTGAATACCTCTCCTTCTCTCGCAAACCCACCTCTATCTCTACTCCGATTCATAAGTTTACCACTAAATTACTCCTCTCTTCCACTCACTCACCTCCTACTACCATTGCTGAGTTCCTTTCCTCCCCCATATGGCATAACACGTCCTTACTCATCCGTGACAGACCCTTTTTTTGGAAAACTTGGCATACTCGAGGTCTGCAGTGGATCTCCCAACTTTTTTCTCACTCCTCTTTCTTATCTTTTGACACCCTTCGCTCCCTCTATGACTTACCCACTTCCTTTGCACGCAAATACCAATTACTTAAAAACACAGTCCTAACGAAATACAATGACCTCTCTCAGCCCTGCCCTCCTCCTGCTTCGTCCACTCCCACTTCCACACTTCATTCCTTCTTACGCACTACACCAAAAGCTGCTGCTATTTACAAATACCTTCACGCTGGTGAGACTCCAAGGCCTAAATCTAAAGTGGAAGAGTCCTGGGAGCATGATTTGTCTGTCTCTTGGTCGGTTCCCTTCTGGGACAAAATCTGGACCAAACTTCGCAAATCTTCCAGAGCAGCAACCCTCACTCAGACTTTGTTTTTTATTTACAATAGACTCCTCTTCACACCCTCTGACCTTCACAAACGCTTTCCTAATACTCCCCAAACATGCTGGTCTTGTTCGTCACCACAAGCTAATTTATTTCATATGTTATTTTTATGCACTCATGTTCGTAGTTTTTGGCTACAGGTTTGGGCTCAAATTAATTTAATTTTTCACACTTCTATCCCTTTTTCGCACACGCATATTTTTATGGGCAACCTCTCCCCTTGCTGGGATGACGTTGATCTAAAACCTCAGATTGTTGACCTATTACTTGCCGCTGCCTTCCAACAAATAACGGTCAACTGGAAAGACTTCTCCAAAATTTCCTTCAAGGCGTGGTGGTTTAATGTGTGCCATAACCATAGACTCGATACTGCTCATGTTTTCTCAGCATGTATGGCTACTAAATGCATGGACTTATGGACTCCCGTCACACTTTATCTGGACTCATGTAGTAAACGCTTGTTTCACCCTCCGCCTCCACAACAGGAAGTTCCTAAACCTCCTTAATCGCTCGATACATTCCACTTATCCTCCATTGTACCATTTTTTTGTTTTTTTTAAAATTCTTTCCAATGTTCTCATGCTTTTCATATTTTATGCTTAACGTGTTTTCTCTTTGCCTTTTCTTTTTCTCTCATCTTGTACCCAGATTTCTTTTATTATAATGCTTGCATTTGTATGATTGTATTATTCTGCTCAGAGTCTTTAACTTGATATCACATTGTACTTTGTTTTGACACCTGGTTTTCTCTCTTATTATTATCAAATAAAATTTTCTTGAACTTAAAACACCTTGGCAGTTTGCATGCAGCTCTTAGATTACAGTTACTAGCTCACGGTTCGAAGTTAGGATTTTAAGTTCTAAACTGCAAGTAAAACAAGAATTTGCAATGCAATAGGTCTCACATTTGCGTGAGTTTAGGCTCCTGGCATTGAAAATGACAATGCATGGTTTTTATGTGTTCAAAACCAACTCATAAATAAGAGACATTGTCATTTAAAACGGCAATAGTTCAAACTCTTGCAAATGCGAGACCTATTGCTTTGCAAATGCTTGGTATATCATACTAGCCGCCTTGTGTCAACTACTGTGTTAGACAGAAGTACATTTTCTATACCCTGATTCATATTCTGCACTTTTACCACCAGCTGAATTTTATCCTGTTATAACAATCCTAATATGTCCTAAGTGCAACTGTAATATGAATTATGATGTTAATTGAAGCAGCCCCTGTGCTGCACCTGTTCAATATGTCCAAGGTCACAAGGGATGCAACGCACAGACAGGGCAGACTGAGAGTGTGCATGAGGGAGGCGAGTCCGAGAGAGAGTGTTAAACAGAGTCTGTGAGAGCAGGGAACCCATCTGAAAGCATGTGTGAGAAATGCGTGAGAGAAATATGTGGTGAGAGAACTTGGGTGCGTGTGTTTGAGAGAACGTGTGCGTGAGAGTGTGTGTGATAGACAACTTGAGAAAAGGTTAAAAATGTCTTTGAGAAAATGTGTGTGTGTTCATGTGTGAGAGAGAGGGGGTTTAGAGGTTGAGAGGTGAAATTGGTAGTAGTGCAGCCGGATATTTTCAAAGTGTAACCGGAAATGTACAGCCCATGCAGAACCCGTGGAAACGCCCCACCACGAGCATGTACCCCAACATGCTACTAAGTCACCCCCATCCCAACCGCCCCCACACAAGGGAGTTGTAAACTCTGATCCTTGCTTTATAATGGGTGGCAGCAGTGGCAGAAGTGGGCGGGAACGGAAGGGCACGGCGTGCCCCTACTTCTAAAAATTATTTCAGTCCGCTCCCTACTTTTGTTTCCCCACTTCGACCACTGGGTGGCAGTAACTGGTCATTGTCACAACTCCTAAGGGCCTCAGCCGAGGTCCCAAGTCTTTCATATGAAAGTAATGCAACCCCTAGGGGGCAGATTCTGAGCACCCCCTGTATGGCACCTCTGTCAGAACTTCACAAGACGGGCTAGCAGACGCAGGCAGCAAAGACCGACTTGCACAGAGAGTACAGCAAAGGGACCTTGTGCATGAATGGAACATTGTATTATCACAGGAAAGAAAAGAAACACGGAGGTACCTAATGTGGACAGCATACCATTAAGCAGGCACCATAGGGAATCACAAGCAGGTAATATACCAAATAATCCCTATGGAAAGAACTAACCAGCTGCAGCTTAAGTAAGCTGTAGTTGGGTAATAAGGAGCCAGGAAAGAAGAGCAGTGGAGGAGTGAACCAATCCCAAGCAGCAGGCGAGATTACACTCAATATAGTGTTTACTGTAGATCTTGCGACCGTGCATGCGCTGTCTAAGCTCAACCTAAGAAGGATCCCTCAGACAAAAGCAAGAACCACTGACCTATTTACGCTATACGCACTTTGTAATCTGCATGGTACAGGTTCTGAAAACTTCTACTAGACAAACCTCTAATTTATCTCTATGAAGAACATTTATCCTGGACTTATCTTGACATTTTTATTGTTGCCTGAAAATTGCTGGAGGCCAGGAAAGCTGACAGCAGGTGCTTTTAAAACCATAATAAATTTGCAAACGTGACGCCCCCAACCAAAGTCATTGCCCTGTGCAGTAACACCAGTTGCACCGCCCTGGAGACGGCCCTGTGTGAAACATCTGTCTTGTGCACTGATCTACGCCATAGCTGCACGCCTTTACTATGCGGACCCACTGTACAAGTATTCTAGGTCATTTTTACAATGTGACAAGCTCCAGGACATTGCTTCTGCCAAACTTCTCACTTTTTAAGGAAAGCAAGAGATAAACCCTACCTAAGTAGAGTTTGCATAATAAAAACCCTGCACTGATCTACTTGCGATGGGCAAATTTAAATTCATAAAGATTTTTATTTTACTGGAAATCATTTTTCAGAAAACTTAGCCCAAACCATAAACTTCACAAATATATATATTTGCAACTGTTACTTACCTCTGCCAGAGAAGTTATTCATTTTAGTTTTCTTTATTTTATTTAGAGTGTTTCATAAAGCGCACACATGACCCAAGGGTATCAGAGCGCTGTACATAGGGTTGAATGAACAAAATGATAGGTATAGACAGGTACATCAAACGTAAAGAGCCGCAATAGGCCATTGCAACAGATATCACATTAAACGACTGTCATTTCATTGATATTCCCTTTGTCCACATTGATCTAGCATCTTCATTGTGGTTATTTGCGGCAACTCTGAACTATTCAGATCCAGGTACCCAGCCGTGTTGCCGCTTGTTCTCCTGTAAACAACATACATCTGACTAAACTCGAGAATGCTGTCATTTGAACCCTGGGGTGGGGCTCTCCGAGAGTCTATATAAGAAATCTATTCATTAGGACCTTTTAATTTCTCTTTTGAAAAAGTGGGTTGATAGGTTTAAACGCACCATGGGTGGTAAGGAGTTCCAGATCCTTGGCGCCGCTCTCAAGAAGGAATGTGTGTACATTTTTTATTTTCTGAATACAGGAGGTTCCAGCCTGAGAGAGTTAGCACTTCTGAGGTAGCGCCGGCCACCGGAGATTCAAATCTTTTCTGCCAGGTAACTTGGTTCGTTAAAATGCAGTGCTTTGTGTGTGAGGCGGGCAGTTTTCGATTGCATTCTTGCCTCGAGGGGAAGCCAGTCTAGATACCTAAGCGATGGAGTGATGTGGTCAAAGCATCAAATTTCCTGTTGCCAGTCTTGCTGCAACATTAAGAGTCATTTTGAGAGGGTCACTGCACCATATTCTATTCTGGAGAGTAAAAGTTTTTGTACTGCTTGTTTTAAGTCTGAAGGTGGTAGAAATGGTTTCAATTTCTTCAGTAGTTTGAGTTGGAATGAAGCACTGTGTGTGGTAGCACAGATGTGAGCTCTGATGTTTAGACTCTTGTCCAGTGTTACTCCAAGGGATTTCGTGGAGTCAATAATGGCAGGTTTGCAGTTGAGGGCGTGTAGGTGCTTGATCCAATCTCGGATGGGTGTGGAGCTGTTTTGAGGGGAGAAAAGAAGGAATTCAGTTTTCAAAGAGTTCAGCTTGAGGTTGTTTTTAGAGAGCCAGGACTGAGTTTTGACTAGAGAGAAATTATCGCTCTGCTTGTACTTAGTAACATCTATGCAGTATATCAAAACAATCTCCATTTCTTGCGGTGAACCTCCTGCCATGTCCACCACCATCCTCTGGGATCTAGCACTCTTCTTGTTCCTCACTTGCTGGAATCCTGAAGAGGGGGCACACTCACATCCGGAACTGCTCCCTCTTGGTCCTGGCCTTGCACACTTCACAGTACATAAGACATAGGTCTACTTTTTTTATCTAATGTGGATCCCGCCCTACCTCTCTTCTCCTCATTGGACAATGGAAGGGAATGCTTTTGCCTCCACCATGCATTGTGCCTGATTACACTGGTAAAGTACTCCTATACATGGGTGTAAATGTGCGGGTTATGGAATGTACAAGCGTTCCCAGTAGGATGTCTGAAATATTGTGCCTTTCATAGCCTTTTACGTGCACTACAAGGATTGTCATGTGCCAACTGCTATTCTCCCAATGTGACTCCTCAATTTACAGTGCAAATGGACAATTGTTATCTATTTTTGTTTTTCCTCCATGAGCAAAACAGTTCTTCATTAGATAAATTTCATCCTTACAGATGTTCCATCGCATTTCCCTCCCCGGAAGGTGAATTTTAAGAGTCCTTTACTGGCATACATTTTTAACCATTTTAAACCATTTCCTGAGCGGGAAAGGGTCAAAGAGTAGTTTGCATGCAGGTTTCTTACTCTGTGATTGTGCAGTCATAATAAACAATTCAGCATCAGTGAAGTCATTTCTGCCAGCTAGGTATCATTTTTTAGATTCTGCTGAATGTTAGAAATTTCAAAATATTCAAAATGAACGATTTATGACATCTCACCCACCCATACTGTATTGAAGCTTTTTGCAATGTATACTTTGAAGCATGCATTGCTCGATCGGCTCTGTGTTGCGTTGCTAAGCCACTTAACGGGGCCTTGCGTGACTTGGTAAATCTGTTTTTTTTGTTGAATAGTGCTTGTACCCCCTTGCGTGGCACAGGTTAGACGCATTAACAGTGATAAATAGGCTCCTATCACTCTTTAGAAAGCAGACTCAGTAAGCCAGTTTCAGATGTAAATATTTACCCAAGACCATTTACATTTTATTTACCTTCTCATTCATGTGCGGTGGTGAAGCAGGGGTGACGTGAGCCATAATGAGTACAAAGCCCTTGTGCTCCTGGTTGGAAAGACCCCTGTACCCATGCTCCAGTATTGCGTGCTGCACTAGTAGCAGCATGCCCTGCCTCCGACCCCGCCATGTGGACAAATATCTCTAAACACATATATACTGGAATAATCCTTTAAATCGCAGTGCGTACACCGCGATGCAGTTGCAAAGCAGTTGTTACAACGCAAGTCATTACATCGACTTGCCCTGGATGGCGCTATAACTTAAGGAATAGTAAGATTTACTATTCCAACATCTTCTCAGTCCTGTAATTCAGCCAGGGACCACAGGCGCTTCGCCGCCGGTGGATTTAACGCGGACCCATATCATATACAAATCGTGGCATTCGCGGATATCTCGCTCCCAACATATCAGAACAAACCCATGGTACCATTAAGACAATTGGCCCAAAACCCTTTGATTTGCAAGTTCCGCTGAATTTTTATCGTAATTCTAAATAAAACCCTTCCAGTTTTTCCCTGGGGAATATATACCGTATCTCCTCAAGGCATTTATAAATTCTTTCCCAAGTTCTGTCCCAGCCTCCCCAAACATATGAAAAAATCATTCTTTGCATGTGCCACAGTTTTGTAGCCAAGTGATATATTTCATCATGACTTCTATAAAAGGATTAGTGCCTGTTGAAATTCTTCCCTTTCCTCAACCAAAGTGACTCAGTAGCCAAAACGTAGGCACATGAGGATGATCAGTAAAACGTCTACTATATACTTACCCGGCCTAACCACCTAACTTACCCTGCAGTAGAGTAAATTAGTTTCCTTTCCTTACTGCCAAGCAAATGTAATTTTGGAAAAGCAAATTGTGAAATGTGGTGGAGAGTGAGACCAGAGAGTAAAGTAGGACTAAGTAAATGCCTTGACTTTTGCGGTTGGATAGTCTGTGATGAATACAATCTATATTCTGTTCCTTAATCCTTTCCCTGTATTGCAGTGTATCGCTTTTCCCACTTACTTACGTACGGCAGACAAGATGTCCGCATGATTGATCTTATATGTAATGTGTTGCAATATTCATCTGCTTTGAAGTCAGGGTAAAATTGAAAGACTGTTAGAACGTGGATTATTAGTAGGGGCAAATGTGCATCTGCCACTGGAAATAAGGCCACTAACACATTATTGGGCTCAGAATAGGTTTTAGAAAATTATTCCTATTTTCAACCCTTGGCAGCTTGTCTGTGAGCAGGCTGACTTAACTTCAAAGACAGGTATGTAAAGCATTCAATGAAATCAATTCAGTAACTAATTAAGTGACAATGTATAATAAAAATCTGACACCAATTTATAAAAATAGGAACTATTGTTATCTTTAAAATGACATGCAAATGACAAAGATCCCATGTTGGGAACCGGAGATATGAATTTTCAAATAGTTAGCATTATCTAGCTCTTAGAATCTTAATGTACTTTATTGGGATATCCGGTTGTGATAGACTGGCTCAAAGTCAATGTTTCAGGCCAACTAGGATAGACCACTAGTGGCGGTAGGTCCCGGTCACAGTTTTAAACTTCGGACTTAGAAACTTTTCTGGAGCTTTTTCTCGCGTGGTCCCTTGTTGCTATTCACTAGGCCAGATTTGGTGAGGGTTCTCCGGCCTCCGATTTCACCTCCTCTCGGTGAAACTCTGGAAGTCAGACCTACAAAGCTTTTCAGCGGGAGGAACGTGGACGGCAGGCCAGCTATTGGTTGAAGGCAGGTGGCTTGGCTGGCCAGGTTGGGTCGGTCCCCCTATGGAGCTTTTTTCCAAAGTTGTTTAAAAGTTCTCCCAACTCCTGGAACTTCTTAATGAAGTACCTTAAATGGTCCCAAAATGTCTCAAACTCACTCCGAGTGTCTGAAAGCTCCATGATGGTCCTTGAAATTTGAGGACTTCATATCCCACAACCCACATGGACAAACCCCTTATAAATCCCCTGGAAGTTCTCCGGGTTGTGGATCTTTGATGGTGATGTTCCAGGTGGGCTCTGTTAACCTGTATCTTGCAGGGTGTCCACTCTTTAGTCCTTCTTACAGCAAGATAATTCACAGGGCTATAGTTCAAGATGGTGCAAAATGTGCAGTTTACAGAGTGCAGGCCTTTGGAAATGCACATTAAACTTCTCAGCATGGCACCTCTTGCTTTCGTAAGTTTCAAGCAGCAGATCTGAGGGGCTTTGCCCTTCTCAGATACTTATTCTAGTTTCTCTGGGTCAAGCAGGAGGTCACTCCTGTCCAATGGACTGCAGGGTACCACCCAAAGGTCTGAACACATCCTGTAATGTGTGGCCAGAGTGCACCAATTCTTCCAAATTGATAATGGCAGAATTTTCTCCAGGGAGAGAAGAGATGGCTAAGCACACCCCTAAATTTGCTAATCAACATAGTCTCTCCCCCTTGCATCTATTCATTCCTTCCTTAAGCCTAGCATCTGGCTGGGGTCAACATGGTAGAGTTTGGAATGACACTTGAGTTGAAGTGTAGTTCCTATTTCCCTAAATAGGTTCTGAGCTTTTGGATAACATACACTAAAGGTTTGGTGTATGGTTGAGTCAGTACACCCCTATTGCACATGCTAACCTTGTTTACCATGTACCTGCTAGCTCACAGGGCCACTAGAAACTTCTTGAAGACAAGAAGGGAATAGCTTCTGGCAACTACATAACATGACTACACTGATCCATGAGATAATGTTTCGCTCAGCCAATCGTGACTGCTTAGTTTCTCAGAGTTACACAGAAATAACAGACAAGCTTTTTAATAAGTATTTATTGAACAGTCGTTTTTCTCGTGTGAGAGATCTGAGCTACTACAATTGTAAGACAGTATGCGAGATATACAATGCACAGTGTTACATTCGCAAAGAAGTAGTATTGCTCTAGTATTGTTCACTACTTATCAAATACATTTGTATACATAAAAACATATTGCGCAAAAGTATGAGTACTCATGGAATGCTCCCTAACTATTTCTACCCAAATGTGCCTAACCTAGGTGTAGGACGGGTTGTGAAGAAGGTCCGATATTCCCCTAAGATGGTATGCTCTAGTATGCTATAATTTGTTATGTCAAGAATCGCTCTAGGTTCTAGTCATCGCCATACCTGAGAATGAGGGAGTTGTGGAATCTCTTTCCTGGTCTCAAATTCTAACATCCCGCAAAGGAAGTTAGAGCCATGCGAGTTGTAGTTTCTGCATGCAGGATGACAGCATTTCTGGTCAGTGCATCAACGCAGGAAATACGGGCTCCTCTGGAATAGAGGTCTCCTCTGGTTTGCATGGGCATATTAATACCCAGAAGGTGCTATGGCTGGACTGCATTGACGTAATGTTGAACAGACAAAGACGTCAGGAATGAACCCCAGGGAATAATGGTTCATGCATACTTAATGAGTTTCTAAGAGAAATCGATGAACCTGTGCCAGGGAAAATCACTAGAGCTTAAGGGTCTGTTTCTAAGAACTTGGTTGTGACCTAGAGGGTGGACGGATGTAGGTGAAATACCATGCCTGTATTTGGAGTGTATGGCTCATGCCTAAGTAAGGACTAAGAACGCTATACCTAAATAAGGGCAACATGAATTGTGCCTATATAAGGGCATGTTTTAGTAAAGCCTATATAAGGGCACCTATATGGGACACAACACCCACTCCACTTTCGAAGAACGATATTACTAATTGCTAAACATAAAAATGAGCACCGCATATGTAAAAACATTCATTTAAAAACATTTCTAAAATCAGTCTGAAAAGTTCTATTAAACATGTAAAAATTTGACTTATACATGGAAAAAGCAGTGGCTATAATAGTTTTGCTAAATATTCTAAAATCCCTTTGAATCAAGGTCATAAAATATGGAATTTGTAGAAAAACCGGGCATTATTTCTAGACTTGTGCTTCTAGAATTGTGCTTTTTATAAAAGTTATTTTTAGAAAAGGTAAAGGCAGTTCATTTTATAGGAATTGTTTTACTGTAAGCAGTAAGAAATGCAATGTAACTGAAAAGTTTAAAAAGGTTTGTCAATTTGGGGAATGTTCCAAGTTTCGTTCTGTTTGTTATGAAAAACATGGTAGCCAAATGCATTTCTTCCAAGCACACTGTGAGCCAATTCAAAAGTCAGAGTCCAGGTTGGGTGTAAACATGAAGTCATCTGCTGCTGTAGACATAAGATCGTCTACTGTTGCCGGGGACAGTTGGAGCACCTTGTTCAGTAGCTCTATTGCACAAAGATGAGAATCGTCACTTACAGCTGATGCTGTAGCAAGTTGTGTGTTCCTTGTCTCCTGTGTGCCTGTTGAATCCTCTCGTACATCAGCAGGATCAGACTGCGACTGAGAGGTCTCAATGAATGCCATCATCAGTATCAGGAGCCGCTGCTGACAATACAGAGCATGGGCCGTTCCTGGGTCCAGAAAAGTATTGATATTGGTTGGCATGACCGATGGAAGTGTTAGATAGGTGTCCAGCACACACTTTTCACTGCAAAACAGGCAGCGTAGAACAGGTAAGATACAGTCAAGCCAAACTGGACTGAAGGTCAGGAACCATGATTGATTAAGTTCCCATAAGTGAGGAATGCTCAGGAGTTATACTATTTGCTGTCAGCACTTTCATTCCAGGAGATCCTTCACAATGTAACTGGGAGTGATGCCCATTGCAAGGCCGTCCATAGCATAGCAGTAGGAATAGAATAAGTACTCCTGCAGCTATTGCAAGAGTTAAAGGCAGACCACCAAACACCGAATGCACGAAGTTTGGAATGATTTCCGTCTGGAAGGTGTTTAAGTGTCCTGAACCTATGGTCTTAAATACATGTAAAATTCCGCTCATATCAGACATGTTGAAGATACATCCCATCATTTCTGTGAAATGTATAGGGCAGTTTCGAAGTATCAGAGCCTTTATCTGAGCCGTAGTCCTTGCAACTTGAAGATCAGATGTCTCTCGGGCGGAGTTTAAGGGTACATTTCTTTGTAAAAGCATGGCGTTCATTCTGCTTAGCGTATTGAAAACATATAAAAGAAACATTCAGCGAAGGCCAAAGTGCCGACTCCCTGCCTGTGTTTGCTAGTGGAACCAATACTTGCATACAACAAGTAACCCTGGCATTGACCGTTACTAGATGCGGGATCCCTGGTAGTATGCTACAGCAACCTAGATCATTCAACATTAAGTACCTCCCATTAGAGACCAGGCCGAATGTCAGATTAATCACGGCGGCTGGACTGCCTTGCAGGTGGCAGAACAAGTTTGCCACAGAACTGTTGAATGCCCTGTGTAAATAAACTACTTGACATATGAGTGAACTGCTCAGTGCATTTTCGCAGGCTTTACCACTAAGAAACACTTCACGTCCCCCATTCCAACATCTGTAGTTGTAAGGTATTTCCCAGGACACTCTTAATGTATTCCTTACCCAACCTTTTATATTTGCTTGCCTGCTATTGTATAAGGCAATAGTGAAATTAGAAAGAAGTGACTGGCAAATTTATATGGCCATGGATGAGCCATTCTGTAACTGTTTTTTCTGCTACCGTGAATGGTAATCTTATCAGTTTTTCAACACCCAGCATTGTATACTTTGCTCCCCTTTGTGCCATTTTGATCTGTTTATGAGATTGTATTCGGAAAAAAAAGAGGCCATGTTGATAAAATTCCAAGGCACATAGCCTGCACACTATGATTGTAGTGTCCAGACTAATAACATTTCCGAACGTAACAGGCCTTGTTGTAACACGGCTAAATCCTGTTTTAGTATGTCAATAGCAGAGGATACAATGTTGCCCAGAGAATAGATCCTGGATGACAAAGTTGTTAAACCATTGCCAACAACTGAGAGAGATTTCTCTAAATTAATTGGATCGATTGCACGTATCCTCTGCGGCCTCTGCCTGTGAAACTTCCCAAACTTCATTATAGGCTGTATAAATGCCGGCATTTATGAAACATTTTTGTCGTGGTTTTCTTGGTCCTAGCAAGAAATCCCTAAAGTCTGCATCTTCTTTCAAGTAAAGATAAGTGTTGTTTCACTTGGTCTATCGAAGTTGTCTGTAGCCAATCAAGGCACACTTTCCCTACACTATATTGTGTCACTGTATGTAACAGGGATCTAGCCTGTTGATAGTAAATCCCTGTGTTGTATTCAGGAACCTTTCTTGACAAATGTTAGTGTCTAAGTGCCAAATTAGCTATTTTTCCCAATCGGGGGCTGTTCTGTTGTACTGTAGGATGCTGTCTATGGTAGCTGCCTCATCTGTAGTACTATTGATTTTGGTATTAGCAGGTGTTGGTACATAAGATATGTTCATGTCTTTGATCTTGGCTAGTCCAAGGCAAGATGTTTGTTGCACGGTATCATTCAAAAACAAAATTTGGTTGGGGCAGAGTCAGGTTCTAAAGAATGCTTCCGTCCCCTGCACCTGCCAGTCTCTAGAACCACAGACAGATTTTGTATCAACAGTGTCATTCCAAAAGTCAAACCCTTGTCTAGACCGCTGGGCATTAAAAGGCTGCAGAATAGATCTGTTTGGTGTTAGTTAACATTTGTTTCTGAGCAGTTTGGTTCACATTCTTAACATAATAGGAACCTGGATCTGTTGTATTGAATCCTGAAAAATATGGAAACTTATTTCCATATGTTTTTTAACTATCTTTTGATGGTGTTGGACAATGTTCCCATTGATTATACATAAACACATTTCTAGGTGTTGTAGATCTATGCAAAAAAAATGACCATAATGATTATAATGGTACGTTTGTTCATACTCTGGTGAACCTTCCAAGTTTTCACTATTAGAAAATGCAGCAGATTTTTTTCTAGATCAGATATAATATTACTGACAGTTTCGAAGTCCCAAACATCAGAATAGGTACTGGAGATAATGAAATCACTTAATGAAATTTTAAACAGGTGTAGAATTTTCAAAAGATCAGTCATGCTCAAAATATCGAAATCGACTTTGTCCCATACTATACCATCGGGTATAGGCACGGCTGTGATGTTTACTGCAGACAAGTCTCAGTCTTCACGATGAGATAATTTGTGTGGTTTCAATATTAAGTTCACATCTTTACTTGCAGATTCTAGACGAATGTATTTGCAATTTACAAGCATGCTAATAGTCATTACTAAACCTAACCAGAAAAGAAAGAAAAATATTCCGGATATTATCCATAATTTAGTCCATGGTGAAACCAGATACGTTTCTTTCAGAAAGTGAAAAAAGTATTTTGCTTGCTGTTTGTAAGAGTTTGTGGCTGGCGACGTTTCTGATTCACTTGGGTCTTCAGAAAATGTATCAACATTTATGAAATAGCCAGTAGAAGTTTGATGAATTGTTAGAATTGCATCAGGATTTAAAGACATCACTGTGTTTGTCCTTTCATTTTTTCGATGAATTAGATGTTCTCTTGTTACATTGGTGTAGACAGGCGTGTCTGGTCGAACTGTTAATTGTAATTCAAGAGGAATGAGTTTCATAGCGTTGTTGCATAGTCCTTCATTTCTTACTGTGACTCTTTGATGGTTAAGAGTCTTTTTGTTTGAACCTCTTGGATAGTAGCGAAAGGAGGGCATCTGCTACTAGGGCGGAGACCACAAGGCCTACTTTCAGTATTGGCCACATAGTGGGGTTTGATGAGGACAGCATCTACCATAGTGACTCTAAAGATAAGGCCCTTATCGCTTCCGGTCCCCTGATTTATTCCCGTGGCACTATCTCTGTACCGAATTATAACACACTAGACTTCTCTTGTAAGGTTTGGGATCGGGTCATAGGCCTGACCTCGCTCTCCATTGCTTGATCCAGTCCTTCCCGGTCCCCCTCTGGGTTCGCTTCTTGCATGAGAAGATAGGAGGTTCTGCGTAATAATGCATATGATCTTGCCAAGTAGACATAGTCTGTATCCAGTCTTTGAACTTGGGAGTCTGGCCTCTTCCCCACCTGCACTCTACCTGCAGTTGGGGTAATAAACCCATTGCCAAAAACTGTTTGTGCACTGTGTTTATTTCCTGAGATAAACCCAAAAGGGCTACAAGTGAGCATGTGGTCAGCTGGGCTCCTATCATGTTTGACAACCCTTCAAAAGTCTGTGTCCAGTTCTGCAACCCAGGGCAGGTCCCGCTAAATGTAGGACGTCTGCCCCCTCCCTCCCGCACTGTGCACATTTGTCATCGTATCTGAGGTGGAATCTGTGTAGTTTATTCGGGGTATGATACAAGCGGTGCAAGAATTTAAAATGAATGAGGCGTAGCCTACTATTGCCTGTAATTGCTTCTGTCTGCGTGCAGCTAAGTTCCCATTGGTCATCCGGTAATGGGACATTTAGATCTTTATCCCATTCCCGCCTGGCCCGTAGAGTATGAGTGGGTGGTGCATTCTGTGTATGCCATAAGTGTTTATACATGACGTGAGCCTCGCCATGTAGCAAGGCTTGCAGAGGTGCAAGTGTATCTGTCTCTTGGGGCAAGGTACGGATTGCAGCCTTCACACTTTGCCGGAGATGAGTGTTTATAAATGTGTCAATTGTCGTGGGTATGCATGCTCCAAAAATGTGTTCCTTGGAGCAGAATTGTTTCCCTATATAAAGGTCTCCCCAGGTATGATAGCCAAGACCTTCCAGCATCATCTGACATATCCCCTCATAAGTAACTTGTAGCAAAGGTTTTGTAACATTGGCCTCCTAGGGGACTACAACATGGGGTTGCCTAGCATGCAAGCAAGCTGCCGCCATGCTACAATAGTGCATTCTACGATGGACGGGTCACATTCCCGCTCCTTCACTGTTGTAAAAAGATAGCTTATCAGGGGTGTCCGAGTCATATACCCATTTCCATCGCCAAATGAGGCATAAAGGGTGGTGAATGGAACCAATGTGTTGTGAAGTGGGCCTGTGCACAAAAATAATAGAACTCTAAATTTGGAACATCATACCCTCCCTGATGGTATGGTAGCATCAGCGTAGACAGGTTGAGTCGTGCCTGCTTCCCACCCCATATAAGCCTCATAAGTTGAGTCTTGAGTGTAGTAAAGAAAAAACTTCCTGGGTGGTGTGAAAAGGTATAACAGTTTTGGCAGCAATACCATTTTGATAAGAGAGATCCCCCCACCATGAAGAGTAGAAGCTGTACCCACTTTCTGATAGTGTCAGTTATCTTATCTATGGCTGAGCCATAATTTATTCTCATCAGGTTGTCCCTGTTTCTGGTGATAAGTATGCCCAGGTATTTTAGCTCATCAGTTTCCCAGACTAGTGGATAATCCAATTGGTGCGTCAGGGGAATTTAGACCAATTTATTTGTATTACGGATATGGCGCCTAATTTAGTGGTCTCCCATAACACTGGGTTGATATTGTCTTGAGCCTTTTTGACATACAGTGTCATATCGTCTGCATATAGGGAGATAAGAAGTTGTCTAGTTGGGTGGATCAGTGCCCTATCATTATGGTGTTGCCGACATTTTGTAGCTAAGGGTTCTATGGCCAGAGCAAATAAAATTGGGGATAATGGACAGCATTGCCGTGTGCCTCTGGAGATAGTGAAGGCGGAGGACTGGGCACAATTGAAAAGTACTCAAGCTATTGGTTGGCTATATAGCTGTTGTACCCAGTGGAGGAAGGTGATAGGCATCCCCATGTACCCCAGAGAACCCAGCAGGTAATGTTTTATAAAATGTTATCGGTAGCCCGACACATCCCGGGGCCCGTCCCGATTTCATCTGCATTATGGCTTCCGTGATTTCGTCTAATTCCAAATCTAAGTTCAATATTTCCGCAAGTCTGATTTGCATATGGCCATGTCTGAACTAGGGTGGTGTGGAGTGCAAAAAACCGATGGATTTAGGTCCGGATCTCTGTACTGGGGTGAATGTATGACACTGTTCTAAATTCTGTCCATCAACTGTTGTTTTGCATTTGTCACCCCAAGTGGGATGGGTGTACTCAGATGTGAGTCCCATGCTCTCCACAACACTGGAGTCAAGCTATCCTGGCTGAAGACGGCTGATAGTCAGAAACCGGTCCTAGGATGCTTGATTCCGGTTTAGGAAAGACATGGCTTGGCAATTCGGGCTGGACTGTTTCCTTGAGGCACAGGGTCAAGGCTGATTTGCATATGGCCATGTCTGAACTGGGGTGGTGTGGAGTGCAAAAAAACAATGGATTTAGGCCCAGATATCTGAACTGGGATGAATGTATGACAATGTTCTGCATTCTGTCCATCATCTGTTTTTTTGCATTTGTCACCCCAAGTGGGATGGGTATGTTCAGATGTGAGTCCCATGCTCTCCACACCACTGGAGTCAAGCTATTCTGGCTGAAGACGGCTGATAGCCAGAAACCGGTCCAAGATGCTTGATTCCATTCCAGGAAAGACATGGCTTGGCAGTTCGGGCTGGACTGTTCCCATGAGGCACAGGGTCAAGTAGGTTTGCATATGGTCATGTCTTAACTGGGGTGGTGTGGAGTGCAAAAAAAGCGATGGATTTAGGCCAGATCTCTGTACTGGGGTGAATGTAAGACATTGTTCTGCATTCTGTCCATCAACTGTTGTTTTGCATTTGTCAACCCAAGTGGGATGGGAATGCTCAGACGTGAGTCCCATGCTCTCCACACCACTCGAGTCAAGCTATCCTGGCTGAAGAAGGCTGATAGCCAGAAACCGGTCCTAGGATGGTTGATTCCGGTCCAGGAAAGACATGGCTTGGCAGTTCGGGCTGGACTGTACCCATGAGGCACAGGGTCATGGCTGATTTGCATATGGCCATGTCTGAACTGGGGTGGTGTGGAGTGCAAAGAAAATGATGGATTTAGGCCCAGGTCTCTGTACTGGGGTGAATGTATGACATTGTTCTGCATTCTGTCCATCATCTGTTGTTTTGCATTTGTCAACGCAAGAAGGATGGAAATGCTCAGACGTGAGTCCCATGCTCTTCACACCACTGGAGTCAAGCTATCCGGGCTGAAGATGGCTGATAGCCAGAAACCGGTCCTAGGATGCTTGATTCCCGTCCAGGAAAGACATGGCTTTACAGTTCGGGTTGGACTGTTCCCATGAGGCACAGGGTCAAGGCTGATTTGCATATGGCCATGTCTGAACTGGGGTGGTGTGGAGTGCAAAAAACAATTGATTTAGGCCCAGATCTCTGAACTGGGGTGAATGTATGACAATGTTCTGCATTCTGTCTATCAACTGTTGTTTTGCCTTTGTCACCCCAAGTGGGATGGGTATGCTCAGACGTGAGTCCTTGCTCTCCACACCACTGGAGTCAAGCTATCCTGGCTGAAGACGGCTGATAGCCAGAAACCGGTCCTAGGATGCTTGATTCCAGTCCAGGAAAGACATGGCTTGGCGGTTCGGGCTGGACTATTCCCATGAGGCACAGGGTCAAGGCTGATTTGCATATGGCCATGTCTTAACTGGGGTGGTGTGAAGTGCAAAAAAACGATGGATTTAGGCCCAGATCTCTGTACTGGGGTGAATGTATGACATTGTTCTGCATTCTGTCCATCAACTGTTGTTTTGTATTTGTCAACCCAAGTGGGATGGTTATGCTCAGACGTGAGTCCCATGCTCTCCACACCACTAGAGTCAAGCTATCCTGGCTAAAGATGGCTGATAGCCAAAAACCGGTCCTAGGGTGCTTGTGTCAGAAGCAGTACCTGAATAATCCGGATTTCCGTGGGAGCGAGCGGCCCAGTCTTCTACGATGCTAATTTCCAGATTCCCAAACACCCCTGCACCCGGATTGCTCCAAGCCCAGGAATGGAAGGGAAAGGGGAAGTGGATAGCAAACAACAAAGAGAGTCTTCCACACTGGTGTCTTCGTAACTACCTCTGGGATGAGTAGCTGGGGAACACCTGCAACAGGGAACAGAACATTACTAACGTTCTAATCACTACGAGGGAAAACACACTCTCACTCCCTCAACTCTCTTCACTCATACCTGGTTAACGTGTGGAATTAGCTGCTCTCTTTCTGAGTCCAAATAAGTTCATATGACGGTTGAAGACTCTTGTTGCTTGTGTAGTGTGGCGGAAGTGGTGATACGATGAATAGAGGTGGTAGACAACAGTATTACCATATGCATATAATATATACTCTCATTTACTTGTAGAACCACAAAAGCTGACTGAAACTCTCAAAAGTCTTTTTCTGAAACTCTGAATGTGCCGTAAACTGTGATAGTTCTTAATAGGAAATCGGGCTTCACTTCTGACTGGAAAACTCTGACGCAGACGAAAAGACCAACTGGCACAGGGCAAGGATAGCACCACCAAAGTCTAAGAGAATTGAATGTTCTTACCGCAAATATAAGGATATGTGGGAAGGTACTTGCCCACTGGAATGGAACTCTGACAAGGAACGCTGACAAGGACAAGTCCGCACAGCCGAACACTGGCATGCGGCAAATGGACTTTTGCTCCGGAATGCAGGAATCCAATGGGAAAGGAACGTAAACACGCTCCCGGGGTTCCGAATAAAGTCTCTGTAGATTCTGACTGGGAAGGGGGGCAAAACTAGGAAAATACGCGGTGAATTGACAGGAGCCAAAATCAGGGCGTCGAACTGCTGGATAGGGGCAGTTGAAGTGCGCCACACAGAACGTGCGGGATTAGGAAATGGCGGACTGCTGGAAACGACTAGAACGCTAACCTTATCAAATGGTGGCACAATCCGGAGGCGTACTAAGCCTCAATCTGACAGTGGTCATGGGCTAATTTCTGAAGGGAACCCTAGAGTGGAAACGGTTGCCAAACAGGAAATCTTCTCCTAGCTGCAGGGACAGACGGAGGTCTCTTAATGGGGCCCGGCATGGTCCTGACAGTACCCCCCACCAAAGCCCCCTCCCTGGGTTTTAGGGGATGAATTTTATGGAATTCGGTGACCAGTCTTGGAGCATGAACATTACTGCTGGGTTCCCATGACCTTTCCTCGGGGCCATAACCCTTCCAGTCCACTAGGTAAAAGATTTTTCCTCTCTTAAGCTTGGAGTCTAGGATTCTTTTAACCTCGAATTCTTCAGAACTCTGAACTTGAACTGGAGCTGGTGGTTGGACACGCCTGAAGTTTGGTGGGCTTCTTTTAATCAGTGACACATGAAAAGTTGGGTGGATCTTCAAGGACTTCGGGAGAGCCACCCTGACACTCACCGGATTAATCATTCGAACCACAGGGTAGGGACCTACAAACCTAGGTTGGAACTTTCGATTCCCTTTCAACCGCATATGTCGAGTGGAAATCCACACCTTTTCTCCAGATTCATACATGGGGCTCTCCTTTCTTTTCTTATCTGCCTGCACCTTGTAAGCATCCTTGGCTTTCTTGAGGTTGGAAGAGGCTACCTGATAGGATTTCTGTAACTCTTGTATCACCTCCCCCGCTGCAGGGACCTCAACATCCACCCGACCCACTAGCATATTGGGATGCCGACCTGAGTTCAAGAAGAATGGAGAAAACCCAGTAGAAGAATGGACTGCATTGTTGTACGCGAACTCTGCTGTACTCAACAAGGAGGGCCATTCCCCTTCCTGATCCATCAAATAGAGCCGGAGATATTGTTCTAAGTCCTGGTTCACTCGTTCCGTCTGTCCATCCATTTCTGGGTGGAAACTGGTGGACAAACGAGAGTCGACTCCCAGACCCTTTAGAAAGGCCTTCCAAAATCGAGAAACAAATTGAGACCCTCGATCTGAAATAACCACTTTTGGAACCCCATGCAGTTTAACAATGTGTTCTACAAATAGGGTAGCTAACTGAGATGCTGTGGGAAGAGACCTCAAGGGGACGAAATGGCTCATCTTAGTAAACAAATCCACCACCACCCAAATGACTGAATACCCCTGGCTGGAAGGCAGGTCCACTATGAAGTCCATGGAGACTGAGTGCCAGGGGGACGGGGCTACAGGTAAAGGCATTAAAAGGCCCTGCGGGGACTGCCTCAAACTCTTGCCCTTAACACACGGCTCACAAGTAACGATGTACTGCCTCACCTGAGCGTCCATGCCTGGCCAGAGGAAGGCTCTCTTGATTAACTCCAATGTCTTCTTAGCTCCTCTATGACCTGCTAATGGGTGGTCATGAAAATGCTGAATGACTTCATTTTGCAACTCCTCACCGGGAACAAACATTTTTTCTTGCCAAAAGGGTCTTTCATCTCTCACACTGCGATCTGGACCTTCTGATTCCCAATTAGAAAATTCAGCCTTGGCAAACTCTTCCTTAATTCGAGTCTCCAAATCATCTTCGAATGCAATGGCTACAATCTTTTCCTCTGGAATAATAAACCCTTCCACTTTGGTTTTGGCTTCTTCTCCCATACTCAAACGTGAAAGAGCATCCGCTTTTCCATTGGAGGACCCGGGCTTGTAAGTGAGAACGAAATCATAATCTGCAAAGAAGAGCGACCAGCGCAGTTGCCTGGGAGTTAGCGTGCGAGCTGACTTGAGAAACTGTAAATTTCGATGATCGGTGAAGACGGTGACCACATGTTTCGCTCCCAACAAATAGTGTCTCCACACCTTGAATGCCTCCTTGACTGCCAAAAGCTCTTTATCAGCGATGGAGTAGTTGATCTCTGCAGGAGTGAGTTTTCGAGAATGGTATGCCACTGGGTGAAGTTGACCGGTGTCCTTCTGGCGCTGAGACAGAATCCCTCCTATGGCCAAATTGGATGCATCAGCTTCGATGAAGAAGGGTTCACTCAAATTAGGATGTTGTAGCACTGGAGCTGTCAGAAATGCTTCCTTTAGCTGCTGAAAAGCCTCCTCCGATTCACGCTCCCAGACGAATCGTACATTTTTCTTTAGTAGACGGGTAATTGGGCTCACCTTCTCCGAGAAATTCAGAATGAAACGCCTATAAAAATTGGCGAATCCCAAAAAACTTTGAATCTCCTTCACTGACCTTGGCGCAGGCCATGACTTGATTGCCTGCAACTTAGAGTCATCCATGGATACTCCTTCCGGGGACAAAACAAAACCCAAGAATTCCACTCTGGGAGGAATGAAAGACACATTTCTCAAGTTTGACAAACAGATGGTTCTACAGCAGACGTTTCAAGATGGCTCGTACATGATGAACGTGTTCCTCTAAACTGTTGGAATAGATAAGGATGTCATCGATGTAAACCACCGCAAAGCGGTCCAGGCACTCTCGAAGCACGTCATTAACAAAATGCTGGAAAGCAGCGGGGGCGTTACAAAGCCCAAAGGGCATCACTTGGTATTCATACAAACCAAACCTGGTTCGAAAGGCAGTTTTCCACTCCTCTCCTTCGGCCATGCGCACCAAATGATATGCCCCTCGTAAATCCAATTTAGTGTACACACAAGCATTTTTGACCTGATCTAGAAGTTCCGAAATGAGGGGCAGTGGATAACGGTTCTTCTTGGTGGCCAAGTTCAAGGCCCGATAGTCAATGCAAGTTCTCAAAGTCTCATCCTTCTTTGGAATGAAGAAGAGGGGCGAGGACACTGGAGACTGAGAGGGGCGGATGAACCCATTGGCTAAGTTTTGTTCAATATCGTCCTTCAAATGGAGGTTCTCAGGTTCCGACAGAGCGTAAATTCTGCTGCAGGGTAAGGAAACCCCAGGCTCCAATTCTATCCGACAGTCATATTCTCGATGAGGTGGCGATTTTTTAGCTTCTTTCTCATTGAATACCTCCTTCAGATCCTGATATTCTTCTGGAATCTCTGGAGCCTCCAACGCACACACCATTTGAACCTGATTGGCCAAATTTTGCGACAACGTGGAACTTGTGTTCCCTGGCGTGGCCTGGAAACAATGCTCTAGACAAAAGCCTGAATTCATTTCAACTGAACGTCGCGACCAATCTATCCGAGGATTATGCTCGGTGAGCCAGGGCAACCCCAGTATTAGTTGGAACTGAGGGGCATCGATGAGATTGAATCGAATGAAACTTCGATGTTCACCCGGTCCCACCACGGTCATCAGTTCGGTATCAAAAGCGATTGGTCCCGAAGACAACTGGCTGCCATCCACTGCTCGCACTGGTTCTGGTCTTGACTTCTTTTCGAATTGTATTCCAATAGATTTGGCAAACTGGATGTCGCAGACGTTCCCCGTAGCCCCCGAATCAACCATCACGGAAACTTCCTCCATCTGAGTTTTTCCAAACTCAATTTTACACAGCAAATTCAGATGCGGGGCTGCGGATTGCAGAGTATTAGCTAAAAGTTGTGGCTTGGGAGTTGGCTCTTCACTCGCTCCCACCAGTGCAACTCCGTCTACTGGTGGAGCCTATCTTTTACCCACGTGCTGGCCTTTGATCTCTTCGGACATTCCTTGACAAAATGGCCTGACTGACCACAATACATACACAATCGACCTTGACGTCTCTTTTCTCTTTCCTCTTGAGTAAGAGGGCCTCGAATCGTTCCCACCTGCATAGGCTCTTCCTGACTTTGGCTTTCATGGTTCTTAGCTACCTCCGGCCGAGACCGATCAAATCGTGGCAGGAGAGTACGGACATCCTTTCGACGTTCACTTCGCCTTTCCGCAAGCCGCTGATCAATTTGCAGTACTAGATCTATGAGTTCCGATACATCTGTGGGCCTTTTGGGAATCTGGGCCAGACCATCCTTGAACTCATCTTTTAGGCCTCGGTAGAAAATGGCCGCCCGCTTAGCCTCGGGCCAACTCGTTTCAACAATCAATTTATTAAATTGTGCCAAATAAGCCACCAAGTCTCGATTCCCTTGCTTCAATTCTAATAGTTCATTGTCGGTGGTCTGTGAGACATTTCTTCGGTCAAAGATTCGCAAGAACTCAGCTTTGAATTCTTCAAATTTATACAACACTGGATCGTTGCTTGCCACCAAAGGCAAAGACCAAGCTGCAGCATTTCCGCTCAGGTAGGACAGCACAAACGCCACTTTAGACTGATCCTCCTTAAACAAAATGGGCTTACAAAGGAAGTGTAATGAACACTGAGTCAGGAAAATTTGAGCCTTGTGGGGGTCTCCTTTAAATCTCTCGGGTGGGGCCAATGGAATGGTAGGGGACATTGCGTGCACCACCTGTGTGGTAAACTCCGTAGAGGAGGAGGAGGAGGGCGCGGGACCAAAGGCAGATGACTTAATACTCCCAAAGTTGGGGCGTGGGCTCTCTGCCAGCTCATCTAATCTCTGACGCAAATAACTAGCCTCCTGATTAGATTTCCTAACTTCCTCCCTAGTCTCGCTCAACTGTTTCTGTAGTCCCTCTAACACTGAAGCCAAGGCCTTGACATCCAATCCTTCGGCCATCTCGCCCAGACGGAAGATAATTGAGGCACTTCAATCTGTCAGAAGCAGTACCTGAATAATCGGATTTCCGTGGGAGCGAGCGGCCCAGTCTTCTATGATGCTAATTTCCAGATTCCCAAACACCCCTGCACCCGGATTGCTCCAAGCCCAGGAATGGAAGGGAAAGGGGAAGTGGATAACAAACAGCAAAGAGAGTCTTCCACACTGGTGTCTTCGTAACTACCTCTGGGATGAGTAGCTGGGGAACACCTGCAACAGGGAACAGAACATTACTAACGTTCTAACCACTACGAGGGAAAACACACTCTCACTCCCTCAACTCTCTTCACTCATACCTGGTTAACGTGTGGAATTAGCTGCTCTCTTTCTGAGTCCAAATAAGTTCATATGACGGTTGAAGACTCTTGTTGCTTGTGTAGTGTGGCGGAAGTGGTGATACGATGAATAGAGATGGTAGACAACAGTATTACCATATGCATATAATATATACTCTCATTTACTTGTAGAACCACAGAAGCTGACTGAAACTCTCAAAAGTCTTTTTCTGAAACTCTGAATGTGCCGTAAACTGTGATAGTTCTTAATAGGAAATCGGGCTTCACTTCTGACTGGAAAACTCTGACGCAGACGAAAAGACCAACTGGCACAGGGCAAGGATAGCACCACCAAAGTCTAAGAGAATTGAATGTTCTTACCGCAAATATGAGGATATGCGGGAAGGTACTTGCCCACTGGAATGGAACTCTGACATGGAACGCTGACAAGGACAAGTCCGCACAGCCGAACACTGGCATGCGGCAAATGGACTTTCGCTCCGGAATGCAGGAATTCAATGGGAAAGGAACGTAAACACGCTCCCGGGGTTCCGAATAAAGTCTCTGTAGATTCTGACTGGGAAGGGGGGCAAAACTAGGAAAATACGCGGTGAATTGACAGGAGCCAAAATCAGGGCGTCGAACTGCTGGATAGGGACAGATGAAGTGCGCCACATAGAACGTGCGGGATTAGGAAATGGCGGACTGCTGGAAAAGACTAGAACGCTAACCTTATCAAATGGTGGCACAATCCGGAGGCGTACTAAGCCTCAATCTGACAGTAGTCATGAGCTAATTTCTGAAGGGAACCCCAGAGTGGAAACGGTTGCCAAACAGGAAATCTTCTCCTAGCTGCAGGGACAGACGGAGGTCTCTTAATGGGGTCCGGCATGGTCCTGACAGCTTGATTCCGGTCCAGGAAAGACATGGCTTGGCAGTTCGGACTGGACTGTACCCATGAGGCACAGGGTCAAGGCTGATTTGCATATGACCATGTCTGAACTGGGGTAGTGTGGAGTGCAAAAAAAACGATGGATTTAGGCCCAGATCTCTGTACTGGGGTGAATGTATGACATAGTTCTGCATTCTGTCCATCAATTGTTGTATTGCATTTGTCACCCCAAGTGGGATGGGTATGCTCAGACGTGAGTCCCATGCTCTCCACACTACTGGAGTCAAGCTATCCTGGCTGAAGATGGCTGATAGCCAGAAACCGGTCCTAGGATGCTTGATTCTGGTCCAGGAAAGACATGGCTTGGCAGTTCGGGCTGGACTATTCCCATGAGGCACAGGGTCAAGGCTGATTTGCATATGGTCATGTCTTAACTGGGGTGGTGTGGAGTGCAAAAAAAACGATGGATTTAGGCCAGATCTGTGTACTGGGGTGAATGTATGACATTGTTCTGCATTCTGTCCATCAACTGTTGTTTTGCATTTGTCAACGCAAGAGGGATAGGTATGCTCAGACGTGAGTCCCATGCTCTCCACACCACTGGAGTCAAGCTATCCGGGCTGAAGATGGCTGATAACCAGAAACCGGTCCTAGGATGCTTGATTCCCGTCCAGGAAAGACATGGCTTGGCAGTTCGGGTTGGACTGTTCCCATGAGGCACAGGGTCAAGGCTGATTTGCATATGGCCATGTCTGAACTGGGGTGGTGTGGAGTGCAAAAAAATGATTGATTTAGGCCCAGATCTCTGTACTAGGGTGAATGTATGACAATATTCTGCATTCTGTCTATCAACTGTTGTTTTGCATTTGTCATCCCAAGTAGGTTGGGAATGCTCAGATGTGAGTCCCATGCTCTTCACACCACTGGAGTTAAGCTATCCTGGCTGAAGATGGCTGATAGCCTGAAACCAGTCCTAGGATGCTTGATTCCAGTCCAGGAAAGACATGGCTTGGCAGTTCGGGCTGGACTGTTACAATGAGGCACCGGGTCAAGGCTGATTTGCATATGGCTATGTCTGAACTGGGGTGGTGTGGAGGGCAAAAAAACAATGGATTTAGGCCCAAATCACTGTACTAGGGTGAATGTATGACATTGTTCTGTATTCTGTCCATCAACTGTTGTTTTGCATTTGTCACCCCAAGTGGGATGGGTATGCTCAGACGTGAGTCCCATGCTCTCCACACCACTGGAGTCAAGCTATCCTGGCTGAAGACGAATGATAGCCAGAAACCGGTCCTATGATGCTTGATTGCGGTCCAGGAAAGACATGGCTTGGCAGTTCGGGCTGGATTGTTCCCATGAGGCACAGGGTCAAGGCTGATTTGCATATGGCCATGTCTGAACTGGGGTGGTGTGGAGTGCAAAAAAAACAATGGATTTAGGCCCGGATCTCTGTACTGGTGTGAATATATTACATTGTTCTGCATTCTGTCCATCAACTGTTGTTTTGCATTTGTCACCCCAAGTGGAATGGGTATGCTCAGATGTGAGTCCCAAGCTCTCCACACCACTGCAGTCAAGCTATTCTGGCTGAAGATGGCTGATAGCCATAAACCGGTCCTAGGATGCTTGATTCCAGTCCAGGAAAGACATGGCTTGGGAGTTCGGGCTGGACTGTTCCCATGAGGCACAGGGTCAATACTGATTTGGATATGGCCATGTCTTAACTGGGGTGGTGGGGAGTGCAAAATAAATGATGGATTTAGGCCCAGATCTCTGTACTGGGGTGAATGTATGACATTGTTCTGCATTCTGTCCATCAACAGTTGTTTTGCATTTGTCAACGCAAGTGGGATAGGTATGCTCAGACGTGAGTCCCATGCTCTCCACACCACTGGAGTCACGCTATCCTGGCTGAAGACGGCTGATAGCCAGAAACCGGTCCTATCGTGCTTGATTCCGGTCCAGGAAAGACATGGCTTGGCAGTTCGGGCTGGACTGTTCCCATGAGGCAGAGGGTCAAGGCTGATTTGCATATGGCCATGTCTGAACTGGGGTGGTGTGGAGTGCAAATAAATGATGTATTTAGGCCCAGATCTCTGTACTAGGGTGAATGTATGACATTGTTCTGCATTCTGTCCATCAACAGTTGTTTTGCATTTGTCAACCCAAGTGGGCTAGGTATGCTCAGACGTGAGTCCCATGCTCTCCACACCACTGGAGTCAAGTTATCCTGGCTGGATACAGCTGATAGCCAGAAACCGGTCCTAGGATGCTTGATTCTGATCCAGGAAAGACATGGCTTGGCAGTTTGGGCTCGACTGTTCCCATGAGGCAGAGGGTCAAGGCTGATTTGCATCCGGCCATGTCGGAACAGGGGTGGTGTGAAGTGCAAATAAACGATGGATTTAGGCCCAGATCTCTGTACTGGGTGTGAATGTATGACGGTGTTCTGCATTCTGACCATCAACTGTTGTTTTGCATTTGTCACCCCAAGTGGGTTGGGTATGCTCAGATGTGAGTCCCATGCTCTCCACACCACTGGAGTTAAGCTATCCTGGCTGAAGACGGCTGATAGCCTGATCCCGGTCCTAGGATGCTTGATTCCAGTCCAGGAAAGACATGGCTTGGCAGTTTGGGCTGGACTGTTCCCATGAGGCACAGGGTCAAGGCTGATTTGCATATGGCCATGTCTGAACTGGGGTGGTGTGGAGTGCAAAAAAAAGATGGATTTAGGCCCAGATCTCTGTACTGGGGTGAATGTATGACATTGTTCTGCATTCTGTCCATCAACTGTTGTTTTGCATTTGTCACCCCAAGTGGGTTGGGTATGCTCAGATGTGAGTCCCATGCTCTCCACAGCACTGGAGTCAAGCTATCCTGGCTGAAGACGGCTGATAGCCTGATCCCGGTCCTAGGATGCTTGATTCCAGTCCAGGAAAGGCATGGCTTGGCAGTTCGGGCTGGACTGTTCCCATGAGCCACAGGGTCAAGGCGTATTTGCATATGGCCCTGTCTGAACTGGGGTGGTGTTGAGGGCAAAAAAACAATGGATTTAGGCCCAAATCTCTGTACTGGGGTGAATATATGACATTATTCTGTATTCTGTCCATCAACTGTTGTTTTGCATTTGTCACCCCAAGTGGGATGGGTATGCTCAGACGTGAGTCCTACGCTCTCCACACCACTGGAGTCAAGCTATCCTGGCTGAAGACGGATGATAGCCAGAAACCGTTCCTAGGATGCTTGATACCGGTCCAGGAAAGACATGGCTTGGCAGTTTGGGCTCGACGGTTCTACCGAGGCACAGGGTCATGGCTGATTTGCATATGGCCATGTCTGCACTGGGGTGGTGTGGAGTGCAAAAAAACGATGGATTTAGGCCCAGATCTCTGTACTGGGGTGAATGTATGACATTGTTCTGTATTCTGTCCATCAACTGTTGTTTTGCATTTGTCAACCCAAGAGGGATGGGTATGCTCAGACGTGAGTCCCATGCTCTCCACACCACTGGAGTCAGGCTATCCTGGCTGAAGACAGCTGATAGCCAGAAACCGGTCCAAGGATGCTTGATTCCGGTCCAGGAAAGACATGGCTTGGCAGTTCGGGCTGGACTGTTCTACCGAGGCACAGGGTCAAGGCTGATTTGCATATGGTCAAGTCTGATCTTGGGTGGTGTGGAGTGCAAAAAACGATGGATTTAGGCCCAGATCTCTGTAATGGGGTGAATGTATGACATTGTTCTGCATTCTGTCCATCAACTGTTGTTTTGCATTTGTCACCCCAAGTGGGATGGGTATCCTCAGAAGTAAGTCCCATGCTCTCCACACCACTGGAGTCAAGCTATCCTGGCTGAAGATGGCTGATAGCCTGAAACCAGTCCTAGGATGCTTGATTCCAGTCCAGGAAAGACATGGCTTGGCAGTTCGGGCTGGACTGTTCTCATGAGCCACAGGGTCAAGGCGTATTTGCATATGGCCCTGTCTGAACTGGGGTGGTGTTGAGGGCAAAAAAACAATGGATTTAGGCCCAAATCTCTGTACTGGGGTGAATATATGACATTATTCTGTATTCTGTCCATCAACTGTTGTTTTGCATTTGTCACCCCAAGTGGGATGGGTATGCTCAGACGTGAGTCCTACGCTCTCCACACCACTGGAGTCAAGCTATCCTGGCTGAAGACGGATGATAGCCAGAAACCGGTCCTAGGATGCTTGATACCGGTCCAGGAAAGACATGGCTTGGCAGTTTGGGCTCGACGGTTCTACCGAGGCACAGGGTCATGGCTGATTTGCATATGGCCATGTCTGCACTGGGGTGGTGTGGAGTGCAAAAAAACGATGGATTTAGGCCCAGATCTCTGTACTGGGGTGAATGTATGACATTGTTCTGTATTCTGTCCATCAACTGTTGTTTTGCATTTGTCAACCCAAGAGGGATGGGTATGCTCAGACGTGAGTCCCATGCTCTCCACACCACTGGAGTCAGGCTATCCTGGCTGAAGACAGCTGATAGCCAGAAACCGGTCCAAGGATGCTTGATTCCGGTCCAGGAAAGACATGGCTTGGCAGTTCGGGCTGGACTGTTCTACCGAGGCACAGGGTCAAGGCTGATTTGCATATGGTCAAGTCTGATCTTGGGTGGTGTGGAGTGCAAAAAACGATGGATTTAGGCCCAGATCTCTGTAATGGGGTGAATGTATGACATTGTTCTGCATTCTGTCCATCAACTGTTGTTTTGCATTTGTCACCCCAAGTGGGATGGGTATCCTCAGAAGTAAGTCCCATGCTCTCCACACCACTGGAGTCAAGCTATCCTGGCTGAAGATGGCTGATAGCCTGAAACCAGTCCTAGGATGCTTGATTCCAGTCCAGGAAAGACATGGCTTGGCAGTTCGGGCTGGACTGTTCTCATGAAGCACAGGGTCAAGGCTGATTTGCATATGGCCATGTCTGAACTGGGGTGGTGTGGAGGGCAAAAAACAATGGATTTAGGCCCAAGTCTCTGTACTAGGGTGAATGTATGACATTGTTCTGTATTCTGTCCATCAACTGTTGTTTTGCATTTGTCATCCCAAGTGGGATGGGTATGCTCAGATGTGAGTCCCATGCTCTCCACACCACTGGAGTCAAGCTATCCTGGCTGAAGACAAATGATAGCCTGAAACCGGTCCTAGGATGCTTGATTCCGGTCCAGGAAAGACATGGCTTTGCAGTTCGGGCTGGATTGTTCCCATGAGGCACAGGGTCAAGGCGGATTTGCATATGGCCATGTCTGAACTGGGGTGGTGTGGAGTGCAAAAAAAGATGGATTTAGGCCCGGATCTCTGTACTGGGGTGAATATATGACATTGTTCTGCATTCTGTCCATCAACTGTTGTTTTGCATTTGTCACCCCAAGTGGAATGAGTATGCTCAGATGTGAGTCCCATGCTCTCCACACCACTGCAGTCAAGCTATTCTGGCTGAAGATGGCTGATAGACAGAAACCGGTCCTAGGATGCTTAATTCCAGTCCAGGAAAGACATGGCTTGGCAGTTCGGGCTGGACTGTTCCCATGATGCACAGGGTCAATACTGATTTGGATATGGCCATGTCTTAACTGGGGTGGTGGGGCTTGCAAAAAAAAACGATGGATTTAGGCCCAGATCTCTGTACTGGGGTGAATGTATGACATTGTTCTGCATTTTGTCCATCAACAGTTGTTTTGCATTTGTCAACCCAAGTGGGATAGGTATGCTCAGACGTGAGTCCCATGCTCTCCACACCACTGGAGTCACGCTATCCTGGCTGAAGACGGCTGATAGCCAGAAACCGGTCCTAGGGTGCTTGATTCCGGTCCAGGAAAGACATGGCTTGGCAGTACGGGCTGGACTGTTCCCATGAGGCAGAGGGTCAAGGCTGATTTGCATATGGCCATGTCTGAACTGGGGTGGTGTGGAGTGCAAATAAATGATGTATTTAGGCCCAGATCTCTGTACTAGGGTGAATGTATGACATTGGTCTGCATTCTGTCCATCAACAGTTGCTTTGCATTTGTCAACCCAAGTGGGATAGGTATGCTCAGACGTGAGTCCCATGCTCTCCACACCACTGGAGTCAAGTTATCCTGGCTGAAGACGGCTGATAGCCGGAAATCGGTCCTAGGATGCTTGATTCCGATCTAGGAAAGACATGGCTTGGCAGTTTGGGCTCGTATGTTCCCATGAGGCAGAGGGTCAAGGCTGATTTGCATCCGGCCATGTCTGAACTGGGGTGGTGTTGAGGGCAAAAAAACAATGGATTTAGGCCCAAATCTCTGTACTGGGGTGAATGTATGACATTGTTCTGTATTCTGTCCATCAACTGTTGTTTTGCATTTGTCACCCCAAGTGAGATGGGTATGCTCAGACGTGAGTCCCATGCTCTCCACACCACTGGAGTCAAGCTATCCTGGCTGAATACGGATGATAGCCAGAAACCGGTCCTAGGATGCTTGATTCCGGTCCAGGAAAGACATGGCTTGGCAGTTCGGGCTGGACTGTTCCCATGAGGCATAGGGTCAAGGCTGATTTGCATATGGCCATGTCTGAACTGGGGTGGTGTGGAGTGCAAATAAACAATGTATTTAGGCCCAGATCTCTGTACTAGGGTGAATGTATGACATTGTTCTGCATTCTGTCCATCAACAGTTGTTTTGCATTTGTCAACCCAAGTGGGATAGGTATGCTCAGACGTGAGTCCCATGCCCTTCACAACACTGGAGTCAAGCTATCCTGGCTGAAGACGGCTGATAGCCGGAAACTGGTCCTAGGATGCTTGATTCCGATCCAGGAAAGACATGGCTTGGCAGTTGGGGCTCGACTGTTCCCATGAGCCAACGGGTAAAGGCTGATTTGCATCCGGCCATGTCTGAACAGGGGTGGTGTGAAGTGCAAATAAACGAAGGATTTTTGCCCAGATCTCTGTACTGTGTGTGAATGTATGACAGTGTTCTGCATTCTGTCCATCAACTGTTGTTTTGCATTTGTCATCCCAAGTGGGATGGGTATGCTCAGACGTGAATCCCATGCTCTCCACACCACTGGAGTCAAGCTATCCTGGCAGAAGACGGCTGATAGCCAAAACCCGGTCTTAGGATGCTTGATTCCGGTCCAGGAAAGACATAGCTTGGCAGTTCAGGCTGGACTGTTCCCATAAGGCACAGGGTCAAGCCTGATTTGCATATGGCCATGTCTGAACTGGGGTGGTATGGAGTGCAAAAACACGATGGATTTAGGCCCAGATCTATGTACTGGGGTGAATGTATGATATTGTTCTGTATTCTGTCCATCAACTGTTGTTTTGCATTTGTCACCAAAATTGGGATGGGTATGCTCAGACTTGAGTCCCATGCTCTCCACACCACTGGAGTCAAGCTATCCTGGCTGAAGACGGCTGATAGCCAGAAACCGGTCCTAGGATGCTTGATTCCGGTCCAGGAAAGACATTGCTTGGCAGTTCGGGCTAGACTGTTCCCATGAGGCACAGAATCAAGCTGATTTGCATATGGCCATGTCTGGACTTGGGTGGTGTGGAGTGCAAAAAAACGATGGATTTATGCCCAGATCTCTTTACTGGGGTGAATGTATGACATTGTTCTGTATTCTTTCTATCAACTGTTGTTTTGTATTTGTCACCCCAAGTGGGATGGGTATGCGCAGACTTCAGTCTCATGCTCTCCACACCACTGGAGTCAAGCTATCCTTGCTGAAGACGGCTGATAGCCAGAAACCGGTCCTAGGATACTTGATTCCGGTCCAGGAAAGACATGGCTTGGCAGTTCGGGCTGGACTGTTCCCATGAGGCACAGGGTCAAGGCTGATTTGCATATGGCCAAGTCTGCACTGGGGTGGTGTGGAGTGTAATAAAACGATGGATTTAGTCAGAGTTCTCTGTACTGGGGTGAATGTATGACATTGTTCTGTATTCTGTCTATCAACTGTTGTTTTGCATTTGTCAACCCAAGTGGGATGGGTATGCTCAGACGTGAGTCCCATGCTCTCCACACCACTGGAGTCAAGCTATCCTGGCTGAAGACTGCTGATAGCCAGAAACCGGTCCTAGGATGCTTGATTCCGGTCCAGGAAAGAAATGGCTTGGCAGTTCGGGCTGGACTGTACCCATGAGGCACAGGGTCAAGGCTGATTTGCATATGGCCATGTCTGAACTGGGGTGGTGTAGAGTGCAAAAAAATGATGGATTTAGGCCCAGATCTCTGTACTGGGGAGAATGTATGACATTGTTCTGCATTCTGTCCATCAACTGTTGTTTTGCATTTGTCACCCCAAGTGGGTTGGGTATGCTCAGACGTGAGTCCCATGCTCTCCACACCACTGGAGTCAAGCTATCCTGGCTGAAGATGGCTGATAGCCAGAAACTGGTCCTAGGATGCTTGATTCCGGTCCAGGAAAGACATGGCTTGGCAGTTCGGGCTGGACTGTTCCCATGAGGCACAGGGTCAAGGCTGATTTGCATATGGCCATGTCTGCACTGGGGTGGTGTGGAGTGTAATAAAACGATGGATTTAGTCCGAGTTCTCTGTACTGGGGTGAATGTATGACATTGTTCTGTATTCTGTCTATCAACTGTTGTTTTGCATTTGTCAACCCAAGTGGGATGGGTATGCTCAGACGTGAGTACCATGCTCTCCACACCACTGGAGTCAAGCTATCCTGGCTGAAGACTGCTGATAGCCAGAAACCGGTCCTAGGATGCTTGATTCCGGTCCAGGAAAGAAATGGCTTGGCAGTTCGGGCTGGACTGTACCCATGAGGCACAGGGTCAAGGCTGATTTGCATATGGCCATGTCTGAACTGGGGTGGTGTGGAGTGCAAAAAAATGATGGATTTAGGCCCAGATCTCTGTACTGGGGAGAATGTATGACATTGTTCTGCATTCTGTCCATCAACTGTTGTTTTGCATTTGTCACCCCAAGTGGGTTGGGTATGCTCAGACGTGAGTCCCATGCTCTCCACACCACTGGAGTCAAGCTATCCTGGCTGAAGACGGCTGGTAGCCAGAAACTGGTCCTAGGATGCTTGATTCCGGTCCAGGAAAGACATGGCTTGGCAGTTCGGGCTGGACTGTTCCCATGAGGCACAGGGTCAAGGCTGATTTGCTTATGGCCATGTCTTAACTGGGGTGGTGTGAAGTGCAAAAAAACGATGGATTTAGGCCCAGATCTCTGTACTGGGGTGAATGTATGACATTGTTCTGCATTCTGTCCATCAACTGTTGTTTTGCATTTGGCACCCCAAGTGGGTTGGGTATGCTCAGACGTGAGTCCCATGCTCTCCACACCACTGGAGTCAATCAATCCTGGCTGAAGATGGCTGATAGCCTGAAACCGGTCCTAGGATGCTTAATTCCAGTCCAGGAAATACATGGCTTTGCAGTTCGGGCTGGACTGTTCCCATGGGGCACAGGGTCAAGGCTGATTTGCATATGGCCATGTCTGAACTGGGGTGGTGTGGAGGGCAAAAAAACTATAAATTTAGGCCCAAATCTCTGTACTGGGGTGAATGTATGACATTGTTCTGTATTCTGTCCATCAACTGTTGTTTTGCATTTGTCACCCCAAGTGGGATGGGTATGCTCAGATGTGAGTCCCATGCTCTCCACACCACTGGAGTCAAGCTATCCTGGCTGAAGACGGATGATAGCCAGAAACCGGTCCCAGGATGCTTAATTCTGGTCCAGGAAAGACATGGCTTGGTAGTTCGGGCTGGACTGTTCCCATGAGGCACAGGGTCAAGGCTGATTTGCATATGGCCATGTCTGAACTGGGGTGGTGTGGAGTGCAAAAAAAACGATGGATTTAGGCCCGGATCTCTGTACTGGGGTGAATATATGACATTGTTCTGCATTCTGTCCATCAACTGTTGTTTTGCATTTGTCACCCCAAGTGGGATGGGTAAGCTCAGATGTGAGTCCCATGCTCTCCACAGCACTGGAGTCAAGCTATCCTGGCTGAAGACGGCTGATAGCCAGAAACCGGTCCGAGGATGCTTGATTCCAGTCCAGGAAAGACATGGCTTGGCAGTTCGGGCTGGACTGTTCCCATGAGGCACAGGGTCAAGACTGATTTGCATATAGCCATGTCTTAACTGGGGTGGTGTGGTGTGCAAAAAAAACGATGGATTTAGGCCCAGATCTCTGTACTGGGGTGAATGCATGACATTGTTCTGTATTCTGTCCATCAACAGTTATTTTGTATTTGTCAACCCAAGTGGGATAGGTATGCTCAGACGTGAGTCCCATGCTCTCCACACCACTGGAGTCATGCTATCCTGGCTGAAGTTGGCTGATAGCCAGAAACCAGTCCTAGGATGCTTGATTCCGGTCCAGGAAAGACATGGCTTGGCAGTTCGGGCTGGACTGTTCCCATGAGGCAGAGGGTCAAGGCTGATTTGCATATGGCCATGTCTGAACTGGGGTGGTGTGGAGTGCAAATAAACAATGTATTTAGGCCCAGATCTCTGTACTGGGGTAAATGTATGACAATGTTCTGCATTCTGTCCATCAACTGTTGTTTTGCATTTGTCACCCGAAGTGGGATGGGTATGCTCAGACGTGAGTCCCATGCTCTCCACACCACTGGAGTCAAGCTATCCTGGCTGAAGACTGTAGTTCTGAAAAATTCTGAACTCGTGCAACAAACTTTGTCATAGCATAACGATTTTTATATCAAAAGACCGATAATGGCTAGTACATTATGCACAGGCATTTTCGTCATAATCGAGTAATGATTTCACCTCGAAATCATCATTTTCGTTTTTGAACCTTTGGGTTCCATTTTACGCTTGGCAGCCATTTTGTGAGTGGCCCTTCACATAGGCTTGTAACTGCAGCTGAATTCGATATCAAGGACACATACACCTTAATTGACTTTCCTGTGACCTGGCCAAGCTGGAACCATTGCCCCAGGCCAAACCTGTTCGGTCAGTTCCTCTCCCAGTGGCCGAACGAGATAGCACCAAAGCGCAACAGGCCATAAATCGTTTACATCGCACACACACCCTGCCCAAATCTTGCTCACACCTGGTCCTGCTCTTTTCTCTTCTTTTCCTTTATGATGAGGAGGAGCCCGGTTTTATTGGGGGTACACCGATATCTGATGAAAATGTTGGGCCTTGCCGGGTAATTGATCACGAACTGGACACACTGAAATGTGGACTTGTCATCATGACTTTGCTTTTTCTTTGTCGTGAAAATATGTGAATAGCACACTGTAAATCTAAGAATGTTTGCACTGTAAATCTAAGAATGTTTGCCTGCAGCTCAATATTCTGTATAAAAAGAGAAGCTTGGCTTTGTAAGTTTGAGCAGTCTCCTGAGAACATACATGCGCTTCATGCTGTCGTACTTCTAGGATGCTTGTTACTTGGTTGCAGCCAATAAATTTGATCCTTGACTTCACCTAGAAGACTCATGTTTATGTGGTCTGAATCAGGAAAGTACTCGAGGTCTTTGGGTGTTGCCCCTGACACCGCCGGGTTACCGGATCAGTACCGGTTCTGAAAAACCCAGTACCGCAGTTGGCGCCCAACGTAGGGCGGTATCAGCGGTACCGGTCCAAGCCAGTGGGTCATGAGGAGCTTTGTGCAAAAATTCCGGAGGAAGACCAGCCACTTCAGCGACTCCTGTATGTCGACGTGGTTCCGAAGGTCTTTGCTGCGAGGTTCCCCGCGTCCCGACAGCTACGAAGGACTGCTGCCCTGACTATCGCCCTGATTTAGACCCTTGATGTTTGGTAGAGCGAAACGATAGACGAGTCTTCTGGTGACGTCATCGATATTTCAGTTAAGTATAAGTGGAGCGTCTCCCAGTTCTTAGTTTGTTTGGTGTCCCCCTTGGGACCACTTTGATTTGGAACTTGCGCAAGCGCCAAAGCCGAAGGACTCGTGTATTCACGAGAATATATTAATCGACAATCCTTTGAAGTTTGAAGCTATACTAAAGAGCGAAGATGCCTGGTCTTAGCAGACTTGGAAATTTGTTTTGTCTTGGTTGTAATAATAGGGACTCCCGATTGGAGGACTTGTGTCCGGTTCCACCGATTGGAACTCCAACCTATGAACTATATGTGAAACATGGGGTAGGCCCCATCACATACAATGAAGTCTGGATCAAATACACCAGAAAAGACGGTGTCTTAAAATGGCCCCAATATGGTAGCTTTGATACGGAAATCCTAGATAATATCGAAGTTAAACTTTTTACGAAGAAAGCCCGGCCGGCAATGTTTGACTCTTTTCGCCTATGGCGAAAGGAAGCCAAACAGAAAGAAATAAAATTAGCGAAGAAAAATAAACGAGGCATGTCAATGGTACAAGCGGCTGTTGCATTTAAGGATAATGAGGAAGAGCAGGAGAGCGAACAAATGTCCAGGATAAAAAAGTTAGCGGTGGATAAGTGCTACCCAGTTTTACCGCACAAAGGACAGGAAGCAACAAAAGAGCTTGAAAAAGACCCCCTAATGTCGCATTTGTTAAGTTCACCACCACCCTATGCGCAAAATTCTACTGCACCTCCACAACCTTTAGTGCAACCCATGGTTGTTATGCCTCCTGTTCCTCCACAGCATCCACCAGCTATTCTTCAGCTGGCTCCTGTCCCTCCGGTGCAGCCTTCTCAAGGGCCACCGACTTTGCTACCTGCTTCGTCTTTACCTCCTACAACTTATTCACCTTTTCTTGCTACCTCCTCTGCTACTGCTCCTGCCTTAGCTTCTTCTCAATGTGCTTTATCTCCTGTCCTGTCGACTTCTCCTTCGGTTCGACAGAGAATGACAAATACTGTTACTAGTCTTCTCTCCCCTTTCTTTGGGTCGCATAGTACAACCCCTGATTCAGAACGTACACAGTTGCGTAGCCGACTGCCTCATTCTAGAGAGAAAGAAATATTGGACCGCCTTGCGTGTAAATGGGTTAACGACCCCGCAAGATATGAGTTAGAGTCTGTTATAGATGTCTTCCGCAAATGGGAAGCACCAAAGCAGAGGTATGTCTTTGATAAAATGTGTACTTTTCTTTATGAGGATTTGGAGGAAAATGATTTGGAGCCCATTCCGCCTGAGTTGTGCTGCGTCCGGTTCGAGTTTGCAAAGGGCACGATTGTGGGTTCTGATGTTGACAGAGCAGTTGCAACATTGCTGTCATTTAGGAGTGAGAGTATTTCTCAGTTGTTGTTTGAACCTAACTCATCCGTTAAGAGAAAAGCGCGACAGTATCCCATGAGAGAGGTTCCTCCTGTGTGGAAAGAAGCAGTGGCTGCTGGTCCGGCTAATGCTCCACCAGCTGTACCGGCTCATTTTCAGCGTGTTTGGGTGCATGTCCCCTGGAAACGTGCTGAGGTTTTAGCTATTAAGCAGTCTTTGCCTGATCCACGCAAAAACCCAGCAGGGTACTATAAAGAGTTGTCTCAGACTGTGGGTACGTGTATTATGAACTTGGCAGACATCGACATGTTGTTTGGCAATGTTGTTCCACAACCTATTTGGAGTAAGATTCGTCATACAGATCATGTGGTTGAATTGGGTGATACATGGGTTAATCTTAGAGATGCCGACAATAGGCAAGTAGGCGGTGCTAAGCCTGAGGATTCGATTACTGAACTCCCTGGTAAGATCATCGATTACATGAAAACAATAATGCCGGCGATGCGTGTAAACTGGGATAAGTTGTCTGCGTGTAAGCAGAAGAAAGATGAAACGGTGTCTGACTTCTTCACCAGGTTTGAAGAAACGTTTGTCGACCACAGTGGTCAAGATATGAGTACAGAAGGTGGTCAGCGACTGTTCGTCTATAAACTCCTGCACAATCTGCTTCCAGAGTTGTGTAAGAAGTTGAAGGATTCAGAGAGTACATGGGCAGTTTCCTCGTCAGCACAGATATTGGCTACCGCGCAATATTATGAAAATAGAGACAAAGATGAGAAAGATAGAGCAGAAAAGAAAACTAAAGAGTTGAAAACAAGTCCTGTTACAGCAAGCATACCCGCCACGTGGTGGTAGTGGTCAGAATAACTATCAGAATAATTATCAGCAACCTCAACAGTTTCAAAAGCCAAGAGTAGAGTATGCTCAGCCACGCGTTTCTGTGGGTCCTAATCAGTGTTCGTATTGCAAGGAAGAGGGTCATTTTAAGTATAGTTGCCCTATCCTGTTACAACGCGCAAATGGTGTGTCGAACACAAGAGGTAGAGGTGTTCAGCAAACACCTAGAGGTCGAGGACGTGGAAACGTCCATCAGAATGCACGCTCCCTTCCGCCTCAGGATTCTATGAATAGGTTTGATCAGCAGAATAACGCATCTGGTAGGACAGCTCAGTACTACGCTGATGATTATTATGCAGAAGATGAGTATATGGAAGGTAATGATTGCTAGGAAAGCCATAGTCAAAGAGAGAGAGTTGTTTCAGTTCCAGTAGATCAGAGTGGACCATACGTTGAGGTGATTACATCAGGTGTGTCAGAACCTTTTCTGTTGGATACTGGTGCTACAAAGAGTTCTATGATGCACTCAAAACTCCCTGGCGCACCTTTGTCTGGCGAAATGAATGTTTCTGTAGGTTTTTCTGGCGCCTCGGTTAGGAACCCGATTTCATGTCCTATGTCCCTGTCTGTTGATTCTTGTGAATTCGAAGCACCCCTTATTCTAACAACAGGTTGTGGTGAAAACCTGTTGGGATTGGACCTGTTAAAAAGATTGTATGCGACTCTGTACGGTTCTCCTGCGGGAGTACAACTTACACTAGGTAAGAAAGTGGTTTCTCCAATGTATTTGTCAAGGGATAAAATTCCGACAGAATTGCTGTCTCTACCTGATATTCTTTGGGCTACTGGCCCTAACGATGTGGGCCTCTTGGAAATACCACTATATGTTGTGACATTAAAAGCTAATGTTAGGATGCCACGAATTCCCCAATACAAAATTTTTAGTGAAAAAGCGTTGTCAGCGATCATTCATATTTGATTGAAAAAGATGTGATTGAAGAGACAAGAGGCAACATTTGCAATAGTCCTGTTCTGCCTGTTTTGAAGCAAACTGACCCCTCTCAGCCACCTGTGTACAGATTTGTGATTGACCTTAGAGAGGTCAATAAAATAGTTGTGCCACAATTTCCAGTTGTTCCTGACATTACTGCCCTGCTGACTATGATCCCAGCCTCTGCAACTTGGTTTTCGGTGATTGACTTGAAGAATGCTTTCTTCAGCATCCCAATTGCTGAAGAAAGTAGGGATATTTTTGGTTTCAGTTTAGGAGGACGAAGCTTCCGCTCCCCAGGGCTACTGTGAAAGTCCATCAATATATAGTCAAGCTCTAAAAACACAGCTTGACACAATTGTTTTACCTAAAGGCGCTACCCTCATTCAGTATGTTGATGACTTGCTTATTGCTGCAGATTCTGAGGAAATTTGTAAAGAGGCAACGTTGTCATTGTTGCGTCATTTGTGTGATCTGCATCACAAAGTGTCCCTGTCTAAATTACAAGAAGTGACCTACTTAGGTCATCTCTTATCGAAGGAGGGAAGGAAACTGACCCCAGAAAGAATTCAGGCAATAGCAAATTTAAGTGTGCCAAAAACACAGAGAGAAGTGCGTTCTTTCTTGGGTATTACATCGTACTGCAGACAGTGGATTCCAAATTTTTCTTTACTGGCCAAACCATTGGTGGCATTAACGTGTAAAGATACACCCAATCCCGTGCCTTGGTCTGAAGAGTGTCAGAAAAGTTTTTCAGAATTGCGCGCAGCATTATGTTCGGCTCCTGTGTTGGGTACCCCCAACTACAGTAAGCCCTTTATATTGTATGTCCATGAGAAAGAAGGTTGTGCATTATCGGTGTTGACACAATTGTTTGGAGACAAGCAGCGTCCATGTGCATATTTTTCGTCGACTTTGGACCCAGTAGCTAAAGCGTTGCCAAGTTGTTTAAGAGCAACAGCGGCAGCAGCTGTTTCTATTCGACAGTCTGCTGGTTTAGTAATGAATAATACATTGATGGTAATGGTCCCACATGCAGTGGACACGTTATTGAACAGAACCAAGACAAAGCACTTCACTAGTGCTCGATTGTCTGGTTATGAACTAACTTTGCTAGCGAGCCATGTGCACATCAAAAGATGCAGCACATTAAACCCAGCCACGTTATTGCCAACTCCATTTGAGACAGAGAATGCTGAAGAGCAGCATGATTGTTTTCTTAGAACAGAAGAAGAAACAAAAGGGAGAATAGATCTCCAAGATACTCCTCTCGTTGAATGCGATGGTACCTTATGGGTGGATGGTTCATGCTTCAAACTTCCGAATGGTGACACGACTGCAGCATATGCTGTCACCACTTTGCATACAGTCGTTGAAGCTGCACGTATTCCACATAACTCAGCTCAAGCAGCAGAATTGATTGCACTTACGAGGGCGTGTATGTTGTCAAAAGGAATGAAAGTAAATGTGTACACTGACAGTCAGTATGCCTTCGGTGTGGCTCATAGTTTTGGACGTCTGTGGCGCGAACGTGGCTTTCTGACTTCGCATGGAGCCAAGATCCAGGATGGTCAGTTGGTGAATGAGCTTCTTGAATCACTAACCTTGCCTCTACAAGTTGCGATTGTAAAATGTAGTGCTCACAAGAAGGTGACTGATGATGTCGGTCGTGGGAATGCATTTGCTGATGAAGTCGCGAAAGAAACAGCAAGGAATGTGATGAGCAGAATGTATGTTGCAGGTCCTGCAAGATGGGTTGGTGATGTTGGAATGTGTGAGGACACGATAGAGAGTGTGAAATCGATTCAATCTGAGGCTATAGAGAAAGAGTTGAACACGTGGAGAGAAAGTACGGGTAGAATGGATGCAGATGGCTGCTACCCGATGCGTACGTACTTGCAGTGGTTACAATGGCTCATGGAATGGCTCATATCAGCGTGAAAGGGATTTGCAAGTTGTTGGCTCCAGTATGGCAGAATGCTGGAATCCCTAAGTGTGCAGAGAATTTGGTCAAAAATTGCATGGTATGTCTGAAACACAATCCTGGTAGGGGAACCCCAACTCCAGCTGGTCATTTTGCACCTCCTACATATCCGTTTGAGGTTCTGCAGCTAGATTTCATCCACATGGAAAGGTGCAACAATTTAAAATACGTACTCGTTGTTGTCTGTGCCTTCTCAAGATGGGTAGAAGCATATCCCCTAAAGGACAATACGGCCCTGTCCACAGCGAAAGCCCTTGTGAAAGAGTTCTTCCCTAGATTTGGAATGCCTAGAATGGTCTGGAGTGATAATGGGAGTGAATTTGTGGAACGAGTGATGAAGAAAGTATGTGAAGGGCTAGGCATCCGACAGAAGTTCCACGCTGCAAACCACCCCCAATCAGCTGGATTAGTAGAATGCTACAACGGCACCCTAAAGCTAAAGCTAGCCAAGATTCAAGCGAGCACCGGTCTTAAATGGCCTGACGCTCTACCCTTAGCACTCCTATCCACCAGAATGACTTTGCACTCCAGAGTGAAACTTAGTCCCTATGAAATAGTGTTCGGCCGTCCGGCCAACATATGGGGGTTGCCCAGACCCACCAGGTTTAGCAGATAGAGTACCCTGTTTTGCTTGACTACCTGTACGAATTGACGGCTAAATTGCGTGTTTTACACCAACAGGTCCATGACTCTCTGCCTCCGGTCTCTGAAGCTCCAGGACATCAAATCGATCCTGGATCCTGGGTGTTGGTGAAAAACTTTCAGCGAACAAAGAACAAACAGCCCAGGTGGACCGGCCCACACCTCGTCCTTCTTTCCACAAGATCAGCCGTTCATGTGGAGGGAAAGAAGAACTGGATCCACGGGATCCACTGCAAACGGATCCCTCTGCCTCTGCCCTATGACCGGTGGATCCAGGAGGGTGTCGCCGACTCAGAGACTGAATCTGTGCCACGATTTGTACCTTTCAGTGATGCTCGTGTAAAAGGAACAATTACTGAACAAGAGAGCGACCACATTTTGCAACCAGCTGTACCATCATCAGCCTGATTGGACACTACAGAACCTGAAGTCTTGTTTCAAGACCATACAATACTGGGAAGACAACGGTATAATCTGAGGCCAAGAAAAACAAACTAATAAAAGTGAACTAATAATTTTTTTTCCCCAAGTACTATTTTTGAAAGTGCAGCTCTCCCATCCGAGGAACTTGCTTTTTTTTTATTTTCGAACCGCCATCCGGTTCTGCTGCTGGGGCCGCGGTTGCCACAGTCTTTGGAGTGCAGCTGGAGACGGTTAGGTCGTCAGTTCTGGTTGGTCTAAGGGAGTTGCCCTAAACTGACAGAAGCACTCCTTAGCAGAATCAATCTCCCACCGCGGGCAGCAACTTAGAGGATGGAGTTTCCCAAGATGGAGAGACCTGCCAGATCAACGAACTTTGAAACGGAAATATGCACTGTGATGGCAAAAACACGATTTTTAATAATATGCATTTTCATGTTGTGTAGTATAATGATGTTCTTGATAGGCTATGCTTTATTCACCTTTCAAGTTTCATTTGCACGCACAACACAGCCCACACCTCCTCCTACTGTTTCCCCGCACTCTTTTCACCCTCTACCTGAACACAAGTCTGCCAGAAGATTAGAATTCATAAATAACTCATTCGTCCAGCTCCTACACCAGCACCAGTCTGTAATGAACACGACAAATTGTTGGGTATGTGGACTTATGCCACACACGGCAGATAAGGGTATCCCGTATTTTGTCCTGCCATTTAGCTACTATGGTTCTATGTGGGCTTTCAAACAATGTTCCTATTTGCCATAGAACCATATCCCCCACGTCCCACAGGAAGAAACTCGAGCAACAAGGCACTAGTGGCGGGAATCAGAAATATGAGTAGAGATGTCGACACGTATCAAACGATCCCCAAAGATGAATTTAAGGCGTACAGTAGATGGAACATAACTAAATATGGAATTTTCTTGAGTGAGAGCCAGCAAGCAAAGAAATCCTCCCCAATCTGGATAGAACCCCACCAAGGTCATCTATGTCTGCAGGGAAATGGCAAAAGCCCCAGAGCTCAGCTGTACCGAGACTTATGTCTTCTCGTCTCAGACATCTCCTTCATTCTTAGCAGCTAAGGGTACCTACTTCGTCTGCCATGATAGAGCATACACATGGTTGCCCCCTGACTTTTCGGGCACATGTTTCATCTCGTTTCTGTTGCCACCGACCTACACGGCCGGGGCAGATTACCATCGGACAAGGACAGTTAGGGGTGTCGTGAGTAAAGACGACACTGCGGAACAGGAGTTTGGAGATTTCGCAAAAGGTTTTCTGCCATTTTGGGGGCCTATGGTGAACAGCAGGAACATACGCTAATTGACGAGGGTAGTTGAATCCGCTGTGATTGAAACGGCTGGTGCCCTTAGTAACTTGACGGCAGAGCTCCAGTCGGACCGCCTTATGACTCTTCAGAACAGGGTTGCCCTAGATATGTCATACTTGCAGACCGTGGTGGGGTATGTAAAGTGATCCAATCGAGTTGCTGTGTTTTTTCATTCCAGATAACGCTCCAACAGTGTACCAGGCCATCTCCAAATTGCATAAGATTTCCGAATCTATTCATGTGGATAAAGGAGATTGGTCTTTTATGGGATGGTTCTGGGAACTGATATCCGGCTGGGGATGGAAAATTCTGATGGTCATTGGGATGGTCTTAGCCATTCTTTTCCTGTTCTGTCTGTGCGTGCAGTGTGCTTCTGCAATATGTGGCCTCTGTGCTACATCATGTGTAAGGAAGCCTGTGTCACAAGACGAACTCAGTACCAGAATGATGTTACAGCAACATCTCAATGACTTTAGGAATATAGACCTGGACTCTGATTAGCATGAGATTAGGTTAAATTGCCTATGTAAGGGCAAAAGGAGGGTTTGTAGTTCTGAAAAATTCTGAACTCGTGCAACAAACTTTGTTGTAGCATAACGATTTTTATATCAAAAGACCGATAATGGCTAGTACATTATGCACAAGCATTTTCGTCATAATCGAGTAACGATTTCACCTCGAAAGCGTCATTTTCGTTTTTGAACCTTTGGGTTCCATTTTACGCTTGGCAGCCTTTTTGTGAGTTGCCCTTCACATAGGCTTGTAACTGCAGCTGAATTCGATATCAAGGACACATACACCTTAATTGACTTTCCTGTGACCTGACCAAGCTGGAACCATTGCCCCAGGCCAAACCTGTTCGGTCAGTTCCTCTCCCAGTGGCCGAACGAGATAGCATCAAAGCACAACAGGCCATAAATCGTTTACATTGCACACACACCCTGCCCAAATCTTGCTCACACCTGGCCCTGCTCTTTTCTCTTCTTTTCCTTTATGATGAGGAGGAGCCCGGTTTTATTGGGGGTACACCGATATCTGATGAAAATGTTGGGCCTTGCCGGGTAATTGATCACGAACTGGACACACTGAAATGTGGACTTGTCATCATGACTTTGCTTTTTCTTTGTAGTGAAAATATGTGAATAGCACACTGTAAATTTAAGAATGTTTGCACTGCAAATCTAAGAATGTTTGCCTGAAGCTCAATATTCTGTATAAAAAGAGAAGCCTGGCTTTGTACGTTTGAGCAGTCTCCTGAGAACATACATGCGCTTCATGCTGTTGTACTTCTAGGACGCTTGTTACTTGGTTGCAGCCAATAAATTCGATCCTTGACTTTACCTAGAAGACTCGTGTTTCTGTGGTCTGAATCAGGAAAGTACTCGAGGTCTTTGGGTGTTGCCCCTGACACTGCTGGGTTACCGGATCAGTACCGGTTCTGAAAAACCCAGTACCGCAAGACGGCTGATAGCCAGAAACCAGTCCTAGGATGCTTGATTCCGGTCCAGGAAAGACATGGCTTGGCAGTTCGGGCTGGACTGTTCCCATGAGGCACAGGGTCAAGGCTGATTTGCATATGGCCATGGCTGCACTGGGGTGGTGTGGAGTGCAAATAAACGATGGATTTAGGCCCAGATCTCTGTACTGGGGGAATGTATGACATTGTTCTGCATTCTGTCCATCAACTATTGTTTTGTACTCCCCGGGAGTAACCCGAATATAATGCAAATCAATGGTGTGAGGCCCATCTCGAAGCAAACTGGGGTGTAGTTCCGGGATTCAAGTGTGTGTCCTGTAGCAGAGCGACTGTGATGTGGAGTCTATCTAGTTAACCTAGGATCTGCCTTTTTATCCTAGGGTTATTCAGACCCCACACATTCCAAGGTGTCACCTTCAATCTGTTAAGATCACATGTGTTATCCAACATTCCTTCTTCTCTTATAATCTTTACTTAAACTAGGTGAAAGCCGCTGCACTCCAAAGTATAAAACAGGTATTCAATGGGGTTACAACGAGTAAGGGCAGCCCCTGGGCACTCTTGATGCGCCGAAGCGCGTGCATGAATATATACAAGTACTTTAATTGTGATGAGAAAGATTATGATCTTTAATGAATAGATCATTGCGTGTTCAAAAGATATCACAGTTCGTCATATTATGTCATATGATTGTGATATTTAGCACATTAATGACAAAAATCCAATGGTCAGATAAATTAATACTCCGTAGTAAAATTATCCTCGATGCATTTCGTGCATTTGCACTTCTTCAGGGGAAATCTGTGTGTCAAAAGTGAAAAAGAAACTGATGTAGATTGCTGATAAAAAGGAGGTAAGAATACAGAAATTCATAGAGAGAAAATGCTATGATGTAGGCACCCGAATGGTGAAACATAACCTGGTATGTGCAAAATAAAGGGAGGAAAATGACCAAGGTAAGTTACACAAATGTCCCATAAAGCGTAAAACCGGTGAAATAAAACGCAAGGTAATAAAGATGGTGATAGCAAAATTACAAGGCTCCACAGTACTGTGAAGAAAGTTAGCGGAAGGTGAAACATACGGAACACAAAAGGTTACGTGTAGTTAACACAGTTCAGAATGTGACGGTGACCCCAAAGGAACAGCACAAAAAATCGTAACGAAATAGAAAATGTGAGTTGCACGCAGTGTACATGGAAACGTACACACCATTTAGCCCAGACGGAAACTGAAAGTAAAGATATGATAAACTGTGCCAAAAGAGTCCAAACGTGCCTGGTGGGTGGCGCGAACACTTACATGCCACAGAGGAAAAAAGACGTGTCAACAGGGCAAGACCCGGTCCGTGTCAACAGCAGACCTGGTAGACGCCGAGCATGCGCACATGCTCCTTAAGAAAAGAAAGCTGAGTGTGAACATAGAAAGAGGCCCGCATTGAGGGGATAGTGAACTAGGGAACAACCCCGTAGTAGTGTTCAAAATGCACTTGAATAAAGTTGACAGCAAAAAATATTCAACAAGAAATAGCATGTAGCAATAGTACTTTATGGATAAGAGAGCAGAATAAGAAGATTGAAAAGAGTGTGGAGCCATGGAAAATGGTTCGAAAAGAAAAGCAAGAAGATGACAAGAAAACATGGGGGAATACAATTATGAAAATCGAAGCAAAGTAGGGTGAATAAAGAGGAAAGGAAAGAAAAGTAAATAATTAGGTGTGGATGAAATTAGATAAAAAAGAATAAATGAAAACAGAAAAAAGAAAATACTGGAACAAACCAGCTGACATGAAAACAGACAGTAGAGAGATCATACTAGAATAATCAATGAATCCCCCGATATATCATAGGTGACAACTAAATTCCAGTCTTTTGTTAAGTCCTTTAGGCTGAAGAGCTTGAAGACGGTGTATCCAGTATAATTCTCGTTGTAACAAATGTTTATTATTGTCCTTGTGAGTCAAGAAGTGAATTTTGCTGGGATTGTGAGCATTTTGAACAAAATGGGCTGCAACACAGGACTTCAAATTTTTTGTACGAATGTTACTACGGTGTTCCGTGAGTCTTGTTTTGATTTTTCGTTCAGACACATCATCGTCAGAGGATAAATCTCGTAAAGAATTCCCTAGAGGTAGACTGAGATAATAACCTTCATCTTCAGGTACCAAGATATCTGAGCAACCATCTACTTCTAAGGTTCCCAATGAACCCAGGAATACATCCAACACCAATATTGAATCTGAGTCTTTTTTAGAGGTTGGCCCCGTACCAACCGTAGATCAAGGAGTTCCCAACGGACAAGCCACTTCGCTGCCACCAGCCAAATCGACCAGGAGCCACAGAATCTAGTCATTAACATTTCACAGATTCCTTTAACTACTATACAAGAAAATGTACTTCAAAAGGGCATGCGTTTTGTACCTACATATCATACCAACGAATTGGATACCACAATATCGTTTTACAAATTCATGAGAACTCTACGGTTGAGACACTTTTTCAATTACATTTGTGTACCACAGAACACCCAAGAGGAAAGTACACTTATGGGCTTACGACCTACCAGTACCTTCATTCCTCCGACAAGTCACAAAGTTCTTGACATCTTTGAAACAGTTGTTTGCATCACTTCAGTAGTAGAAAATCCCCCCTCCACCCACACCGGCTTCCCCAACTTACCGGGCATTTGATCCCACGCACCCACAGAAATCCCATCACTTAACGATTACTTTCCCTTCTTAGTGGAAATTTGGGGATTCGCTCGCATAGGGAAATCACTAGGGGCTCATGGCCCACCCACTCTCCTCAATACTTGCACCCACCTGCTACTCCGCTGCGAAGACGGGCAGCCGTGGAGGGACGGAGGTAAGTGGCAGAGCAGGACATATTACAAACCATTAGTTATGTCAATACTTCACCAATGTAGGTCAGTTCTTCGCCAGTAAGATCGCCAGTGAGAGTCACAAATGTTCTGCAGTAAATTATGTGCCTCAATCTGGGTTCGATAGAGGAGATTCGGATCTGGGGCGCCCACGTGCTTCCGCTTCCCCGGATGCTGTACGATGGTTTTGTTTGAGGTAGTCCTCAGACTGCTGCAAGTTCTAAAAGTAGTGCTGTCTCAGATGATGTGTTATCTTCAGTTTTGCCGGATACATCATGGCGTAGGGGATTTCCTGCGCCTAGAGCTTTTTCTTGACAGCAGCAAATTTTCTTCTGATGTCCTGTACTGATTGAGTAAAACCTGTGAAAAACACCAGTGTATTATTCTCATTCTGAACACAATTCTTTTCACGAGCCAGGCGTAGGACTGCATCTCTGTCATGATAGTTTAAAAAACTGACTATCACGGGACGTGGTGGTGCCCCCGGGGTTGGCGAGCCGCCAGGGATCTATGTGCCCTCTCCACCATGAGATGCGCCGAGAAGGAGTCCCTGTTGAACAGATTTGCAAACAGCTTCTCAATTAAGTCCTTCATACGGCCTGTATTGGTTGATTCTGCTAGGCCAAAAATGCGTACTTTGTTTCTCCTGGAGTGGGCCTTCAAGTCTTCGTTCTTGTCAGCAATGATCTTGAGCAGCCTATCCATCCGTGATATCCGACCCCTGCTTGCAGTGGCACCGTCCTCCAGGTCAGACACCCTGGTTTCTGCTTCTTTAAGGCGTTGCTCATGTTGATCCAATTTAGTAACCGCAGAGTCCATCCGCCTAACATTGTGTCTATTTTAGCATCTGTGGATGTGAGGCTTTGCTTCATGCCAAACAGAAGCTCTTTCCAGTCCTCCTCTGGAGTGTCTGTGGTATCAGAGTCTGTATGGTCCGTCAAGTTAGATCTGGGTATTTTTCGCGCTTCAAACGTAATTTTAGTTTGTTTGGTGACAGTGCGCCCCATGATGTAGGCTGGCGGGCAGACCCGGAGTTTGGGGTGAGAACATACAAGGCACCGTCAGTGGTCAGGCGCTGAATAGTGTCTCAAGGCAGCCGAAAGCGGAACCCACCACCTGAAAGCCTTGGCAGAAAGTACCATCAGCGCAGTGCAAGGTAGCAATGGTCGTAGCTCTAGCCAGTGCACTCGGCGTCAGACCTCCACTGTGGCTCCCACTAAGTGTGTGCAAACAATGTCTGTGAAATGCTCGTACAAGAGCTTGTACTTGTAACAGTAAGAAGGGTCCAATGCAACAAGGGCCCCGCAGGGAGGCCCGGGATCGCATTAAGCAGCAAGGGGGCAGATGGATATCAAGTAATGAATCGTGAGGCACACTTCTTCAAAAGGGGGATTGTTGTTTCAAGTTCCCATTCGTGGGGAGCACCACTGATCAATATTTCAGTCCATATGACCCAAAACGGCCGCCTGTAAAATGGATGTAGCTCGTTGCTGGCAGAGTGCAGTAGCTATGTGCTGTTCTTGCTAGGGCGCCTGATGCAGGAAACAGTTAACTGTCGGGCTCGCAGGCATTACAGTATCTCAATTAGCGCTTAAGAATGGTTGCTCCTACCTCGGACCATAGGGCTTCCGCAAACTAAAATGGCGGTATTTCCTCTCAGCGGTAACTGCCGGGCAGATGTTGTGGTTAATAGATCAGGTTTGCAGTGTATATGTTTAAATGGTGTGCAGGGTGTGCTCTCGGCACTCAGAAAGTCCAGACTTCACTCATCCCCAACTTCCCACTGACACCCGCGTCTGTGCTCAGCCATTGACCTCCTACTCTGGTACGTGGCTTGTCCCAATGGTGCAGAGTTTTTGCAAAAAGGCCCGTGTGGGGTACAAGTCGCGTTGCTGTGGCGCTTGTGATCTCTCGCCCCCAGGTGCTGTCTCTCACCTCGCAAAGCGTTGTTCATGTATCAGAGATGGTGAATTAAGGTAGGCCGCCGTTCGATCCTCCAGTGTCTGGGCCCATACAGCTGCGGCCTTTCCCGACTGCCGACTGACACCAGTTGCGGACCGCGGCAGCCTGCGCCCAGTTTCGGCGGTCACTGCATCTGCTGCAATCAAGGCTAGTCGTGCAAAGATGGTATCACTGGCATCAGCAGTGAATCGGGTCTCTTGTGGTCAGGTCGGATGTTCGTAGTTGTGGCTTAGGATGGGGATGAAGGATATGTCCCCACTCGGCTGGGCTGGAGCCTCACAGCGCTCTAGCGCCCTTACTTTTCTTGCTCCTTGGACAGCTAAGACAGGTACTGTTTTTCTGTAGTAAGGTCCAAATTCCTTTTTATCCACAATTTTCTCTTTGAATGGAACCCCAACTTTTGGGACCCAGACTGGCCTTGCCGGGACTGCTGATTCTTCCCCACTGGCGGTTGGCTTCAGGAGTACCTCTCTTTGTTTCAATCTTAGTTCATTCAGTTCCTATAAAAAAGCCAAGCCATATTTGATATCAAAGGGTTTGTTATCCGCCACTGTGCCTTCACATTCAAGATCAGGTACCCACATTCCTGTTCCAAAAAGTACCTCATATGGAGTGACCCCCCCAGAGAAGCTCTTGGCAAGTTATTGAGGGAACGTTGGACCCGATAAAGATGTTTTACCCAGCCATCTCCTGAGTCTTATACCCTAGCTGTTATAGAATGCTTTATGTCCTAGTTTTTCCACAACCAAATTTCCCCCGGGATAGTATGGAGAGGAGTACTGAAATGCTACACCAAGACTGGCCATGGCCTCTTTGTAAGCCCGAGAGCTAAACGCAGGGCCATGGTCTGAATGTAGTGTGCCAACTACGTATGTGCTGATAAATAGTCGCAAATCTTTTATAACAGTTCGAGTGTCAGCTGAGTGCTGAGGCCACATCCATAGGAACCTTGAGCAGGAGTCCACTGCAACCATTATGTATTTATAATGGCCGTCTCTTTGCAAGGGACCAAAGTGATCCAGATTAACACAGGCTAATGGTTTGTCTGAAATTAACAAGGGTGTCAGTGGGGGACGTTTCACTGTGGAGACTTTCATCTGCTGGCAGATATCACAATCCAAGATATAGTTCTTGGTTTGTTTCCTAATGCCAGGCCACCAATAACACTGTTTTAGTAAACAAACAGGTGCAGAAACACCTGCATGTGCAGAGCCTATCCCCTCGGGTGCTGCTAGGATTAGCCCTAATCTATGTTCCATTTTTGGAATTACTCTTTCCCCCACTTCAGGGGTTCAAGAAAAAGGAACGTTGTTCGTATCAATTATATATGAGTACTTGAGTGGAAATTTTTGTGGAAGTTCTGCGCCAATGACTTTGGTTGAAGCATAGACAGCCAATGATATCTCACTGCCTATTATCATTTTTGAACGAGCTATGGAAGCCATGCGAACAACCCCATTTGCGACTTTATCAGCCAGTAAATTCCCTTCAACATGAATGCCATCACATTGATGACTCCAGTGTATGAATCACGTGAGTCTTTTGTAGTCCATTTCTCAACGGAACTACTTGTTCCCAAAGCAATTTGTGCTTGATTGTGCCACCTTTGATTCCATTTTGAACCCAATTCTGTAAGTATTCATTGAATGATCGAACACAGTAAAATGAATCACACTCTCTGAGCAAGGGGAATTCACGATCCATGCTTACCTGTGCCAGTATAAATGATTTTAATTCAGCTAGTTGAGTTGTACAGTCTACTAGAGACTGAGTTTTTGTGATCATGGGTTAGAATTTACTATTGCACATGCAACCTTTAACAATTGTGCACGCAGCACTGTAGGCTTGCTTGCTTTATGTTGCGGGTTGCACTGAGCCGTCAGTGTAAATTATAAATGCATATTGATCCAGAGGCAGGATTTCATTTGGCAGAGGACATTCTTGTTTTAATTGCAGGAATGCTTGTGTTTTTGAATTTGGATCAAATCTGTATTCAACATCCGTTGCAGCAAGAGAATGAACCCATTACATCCATCTTAGATGTAAAGCTTTTGCATTAGTAATGCTTGATTTCATAACAGCCTCTAAGGCTGGTACTGGAGTAACAACAATGATGCATTTCCCCTGAGCCAGTGCTCTTTCTCTTGCTACAGTGGTCTGTACTTCTGTCAGAATTTTTTCTGTTGAAGTGAAGGGCATTTCTGCTGTTGTGTATAAGTATGATTTGTATGCAATTGGTACAGTTTCGTTCATTAAATGTTAGACTTGGAATTATTCGGATCACCAAATTGAGTATGTTTACGTGTGTTTGTAAGTGATTAGTAGCTAACATGTTTGCTTAAAGTGAGTGCAGGATTTCTGTCTGTTCCTGTGTCCAATATTTTGCTGAGAAATCACGTTTATTAATTCGTAGAGGGCTTAACCCTTTCTGCGTAACCTAAATGTATGTTTTACCAAAATTCAGGAAACTTAGTATCGACTGTACGCTTTTCAGCGATTTTGGAGGTTGGAGTATATTTTTCAAAAAAATTAGTTGCCAGGAATTTGCCTTCACTTGAAAGCTCTTATCCTAAAAATAGGACATTTAGGTGGGCAATTTTCATTTTTTTAAAGTTGAATTAGTAGCCCTTAGAGGCGAAGCCCAATATTATGGTACTCACCCTGTTCAAGTGATTGTTTAAGTCATCATCTGTCAGATAAATATCATCGACACATTAAAATGCTTCATCATCATAAATCTGTATTAACTCTTTTACCCTTGCTGAATATATCCCCGGGCTGTACTTATGCCCCTGGGGGATTCGACTAAATTGACTCTGAGTTCCCATTATTGAAAATTCCGTTAAGCACCTGCTTTTAGGAGCTATATTTTGACAGAAAAATAAGTTTGAGATATCTAATGTGGTATTGTATTTCTCCTCACAATGTTATTCATTAAAGCTGCACTATGGGCATTTTGCACTGAAAATGTTTTGGAACACAAGTTTAAATGTCTTTAGTCTAAAAGTAGACTATAAGTATTGACTGGTTTTGCTACAGGAGACAAAGGATTGTTCATTGAAGAGGTGCAAGTTTCAATCAATTCCTGGTATTGAAGTAGATCTAGGATTTCCTTGACCTGTTTTTTAGCTTCTTGCTTTTTTGGATACTGCCTCTGTACAGTCGGTTCACTTTTTAGTGGTATTATGTGGTGGGCTGAATGCCCCATTTCCAGGCATATGTGTATTTTAGGTGAATTGGAATGTTGTTGGAGAAGGCAGGCATAATTATGTCTTTACCATGTGGGCACTCCCTTACGAATACTAATCGCCAATCGTTTTCTGCTAGCAGGATATCATAAGCTCTTGATAGTCTTTCCCAAAAGAGCCATTTAATTTTTCTGGGCCTGTCTCCCTTCATCCGGAGTGTTATTTCATATAATTTGTGTGGAGCACTAACCCTTATATCAGCAGTCTCTACCGTGATGTACTCATTCAAGTCCACTATCTCCAAACATTACTTCAGCTTCTAGCGAGCTATTGGTATTTCTGCTGCACTGTCCAGCATCGCCTGTGCCCATTCCTCGTCAGTATCTATGTCCTTAGAATTCTCGGCATGTCTGATTTTTAGACTTACTACCTTCTTTTTGTTGAATTGAGGTTTGGATTTTATTTTCCTGAACGCGTTTTTTGTCTTTGGACTTTGTGCGTTCCTCCTTTTGTTCTGACTTTCCTCCTCGTTTGGACGTTTTTGATGAGACCTGAAAGGAATGACAGTAATGTGCATCAGTATCCTGATACCTGTCGGGCTTCTTCAAATTATCCATATTCCTGAGGTTATACCTCTTTTCACAGGGCTCTTTTTGGGGAGACCTACCTCGGGAATGAGATCTGTTCTTTTTAACATTTTGTTTGTTATTTTCCCACTTCTTTTTAGAAGAAGTAGGGCTCTGTTTTGCAGTGTCCTTTTCAGGGATTCCAAACAGCTGTGGATTAAGAGCTTTATCACCAAAGCTGTTTCTGTCTAATTCTGCATATGATGTTTCTATTATTCTGGGTATTTCTTGCTGTTGTTCTGTTAAATCAAACTACCTTAAGCACTGGCGGATCGCCACTGATGTTGCCTTCCCTTTAAGATTGGATAATATTCTGGTGGGTACCTGATGGATACCTGATTGAAATTGTTCCGTAATTTCATCCCTAAGCTCTGCCCCGTATTCATTTTAAATTTGTCTTAAGCCATCTGGTATCACTGCTAAGGATGGTATACCATGACTTTTAGTATATATGGCAGCAAAGATTGCACCCCATGAGGTGCTCACCATTGGCAAACTGATTGTTAAAATTCTGTGTTTCTCATAAGGGCTAGTATTTGGGAATACGTCTTTGAGTTTTGTGATTTCCTGAGCTATCCAGGATGGAATTTGTTCATGTTTTGTGGGTATTTTACGCATGACTGTGTGTGGAGTAATTTTGAGTGTGATCTCCTGATAAGGAGTTTGAGTTGGTATTGCCAACGATGGCTGGACGTTTAATGTCCGCATGACATTTAGAACTAATTGCCTGTATATTTTTATTAACTCCTTGAGTTGAGTGAGTATTTCACCTTGTGTCATTGTTTCAATGTCAGGATGAAATGAAATGAAATGAAATGAAAACAATATTTAATAAAGCGCACTGCTGCCAAGCGGCTTCCTGGCGCTGGGACACCTGGGTCAGAACTCACGGAGGGGGACAAAGGGAACCTAAGAAGGAAAAGCCAAAGAAAAAAGAAAAGTTTTTAAGGCTTTACGGAAATGACTAAAGATCGGGATGGAGCGAAGATGAAGTGGGAGACTGTTCCAGAACTGGGGGGCCAAGACAGAAAGACGAGTGCCCCCGGATCTGGCTTTGCGGAAACGGGGAATGTGAAGAAGGGAGAGAGAAGAAGACCGGAGGGTACGACTAGGAACGTAGGAAGAAATAAGGGAAGTGATGTAAGCTGGGGCAGAGCGAGAGTGGGCACGAAAGGCAAAGCAGGCTAATTTGAAAAGGGATCTGAAGCGGATGGGGAGCCAGTGAAGGGATTTCAAAGCCGGAGTGATGCGAGAGGATTTGGGGAGGGAGAGAATGAGACGAGCAGCTTGGTTTTGAATGGCCTGTAAACTTCGAGATTCGTGGGAAGGGATACCCACGTACAGGCCATTGCCATAGTCGAGGCGAGAGATGACTAAAGCCAGGACTATGGTTTTAAGCGCGTCGATGGTAAAAAAACGAGAGATTTTGCGGATAAGGCGAAGGGAAAGGAAACATGAGGACACAACAGAGCTAATCTGGCTGTGCATGGTTAAGTCAGAGCTGACTTTAATACCAAGGGTACGAACGGAGGAAGAGGGCGTGGGGGGGGGACCAAAAGAAGGGGGCCAGTGAGCAGGGGACCAAGGGTTGGAAGGGCCACCCGTGAGGACGAGTTCCGTTTTATCAGGGTTGAGCTTGAGATGGTTAGCGCTCATCCACTCAGAGATAAAAATAAGAGTGGAACTGAACTTGGGAATAGAGTCGGGAGAAGAAGACAGATCAAAGACAAGCTGGAGGTCATCTGCGTAGTTATATACAGAGACCCCCAGCTTGAGAAGGGAAGAAACAAGAGGACAAATGTACAGATTAAAGAGGAGAGGGGAAAGAGAGGAGCCCTGAGGAACACCACAGGTGACCGGACGGGAGGGGGCAGAGAAACCAGAGAGATGAACGGCCTGATGTCTATCCTGAAGAAAGGATGCTAGCCAGGAGAAGGCCGCGCCCCGAATGCCCACTGCGCTGACACGGTCGAGAAGAATAGAGTGGTCGACCGTGTCAAACGCAGCGGACAAGTCGAGAAGCACCAGGGCTTGGGGAAGGTTAACATCTGCCTTGCCCTTAAGTTCATCCAAAACCGCGAGAACCACCGCTTCTGTAGAGTGGCCAGGGCGCAAGCCTGCCTGGTGGGAAGCTAAGAGGCCATTGTCCTCGATGTATGAGGAGAGGCAGGAGGTAACGTGGGTCTCTAGGATCTTACCCAGGTAGGGGAGAAGGGAAATGGGACGGAAGTTAGCGGGAAGGGAGGGATCTAGGCCAGATTTTTTTAGAATAGGGAGGACAACAGCAGATTTAAAGGAAGAGGGGACAGCACCGGAGGCCAGTGAGGAGTTGAGAAGAGTGAGGGGAGGGCCAGGACAATTGGTGAAAAGGGTTTTGAGGATGCGTGCAGGAGCGCCGTCCACAGGAGAGCCAGATTTGACTTTAATCAGGTAGTTGTGAAACAAGTCAGAGGAGATAGGGGGAAAAATGTCGAGGGAAGAGGAAGAGGGAGTGACAGGGCTGGTGAGGATAGGCTGAGGCACAAAAGGAATGTTAGCTTTAATTTTCGCAATCTTGTCAATAAAAAAGTTATTGAGTGAAAGACAGAGGGATTGAGAGGGAACCAAGCCGGGGGAGGAGCGATCGGAAGTGGCAAGATTGCGGACCAAAGAGAAGATTTCGCGGGGTTTATTCACGGAGAGCGATACTCTCTCCGTGAAATAAGAGGTTTTGGCGTTAAGGACTGCTTTTTTGTAGTTGGTAAGAAGTTGTCTATACTGAACGCGCAGAGGAGGGGAATACTGGCGTCTCCAGAGGCGTTCCGCCCGCCTGAGATCAAGTTTTAGTGCCTTGAGCTCAGTGGAGAACCATTTGTGCGCGTCGTATGGGCGGACCGCTTTGATCTTTTTAAGCGGGGCCACACGGTCACACGAAGCAGCAAGCCATGAACCCAAGGCTTTGGCCTGGGATTCAAGGGGAAGACAGGTAAGGTCAGGAGCGGAGGAAACCAGAGAAAGTGAGAGGGAATCCAGATCGGTTTGATTCCAATTACGGGCTAGAAGGTTTTTAGGGGGAGAGGGTTTGTCAACCACACCTAGGTGAACAGAAAAAGAAATGATAAAGTGATCGGACCAGATACAAGGAGAGATGGAGGGAGGTGAGGCTAGGGGGCAAGACGACCAGATTTGGTCAAGTATATGGCCATGCACGTGGGTCGGGACAGTGACGTGAGAAGTAAGGTTCAGACAGTGAAGAGTGGCAGAGAAGTCTTTGGAAGAAAAGTCTTCCTTAGGGTCTCCTGGCCAGAAATTGAAGTCACCAAGCAGGAGTACAGAGGAGTTATTGACCACCAGGGTGGCCAGCAACTCCTGAATAGAGGCTACAAAAGAAGGCATCGATTGAGGGGGGCGATAGACAAGGACCACAGTGAGAGGGGAAGGGAGGTTGAGGGAACGGGCCACCAGGTAGTCCACTTTAGAAATGGGGGGGTGAGGAAGAAGCTGAAATTTCAGTTGCGACCGGACAATCATTGCCACCCCCCCACCTGCCTTACCATCCGGGCGGTCGGCTCGGAGGGCATAGTAGGTGTCAGGGAGGATGGCTAGAAGATCAGGAAGGGAGTCAGTAGTGAACCAGGTTTCGGTCAGAAATAAAAAATCAGGAAAATCAGTGGTTAAGAGGTTGAAAAGTGCAGTCTGGTGTTTAACTGCGGACCGGGTGTTAAGTAGATAAGCAGAGGCAACCGTAGGGGCAGGAGGGGGATGAGGAACCGGAGGTGAAATAGAGGGGAGAGGGGGGGGAATCAGAAGAGAGAAGGGTAGGGTGGGGTAAAGAAGAAGAGAGAATACCGAGTGATTGTAGGTGATGAGAGGGAAGAGGGGAGAGCGAAGAAAAGGCGGATAGGGCAGTAAGTTGGGCAGCAGTGTAAACCAAACGAGAGGCAGAGTGTGTGGCCCCTGGTCCCGGCCCGTCGCGGACGGGCGCAGACGGGCTTAACTCAGGCGCAACTTCGGCGCGCCTTCGTCGCGCCCGCTGCGCCCGCCCGCTGCGCGGATGAAGTGTGTAGCTGGCTAGAATCGGCTCCTGGTCGACCTAGTGGACCGAGCCTGTTTCTATTTTGTATGCATTGTAGAGCGCCTGTAAGCTAGATATTATGTTCCTTGTAAGTGAGCAGAACCTCAATTTCCCCAAAAGTAGTATATTCTGCTGGTGCTTCATCTTCTTTGTAGAAGTGAAAATTGTGTTTTACTGCATTGGCTGTTGGGAATGTAGCCAAGAAATAGAACACCTCTGTTTGTGCCTCATGTGCCTCCAAAAGGAAGACTACTCTACCACCTCTGGCTGATAAGCTGTGTTTTATATGTTTGATAGTGATAACTTTCCTTATGTTAGGAGGAATGATTGCAACGTCCTTATCTGTTTCATCCATATTTGAAACTTGCATGTTTTGAGTTCTTGCCTGGCGTCTACAGGATTCATAGTCATTTTGTTTTTAGTACGGAATTAGTTTCAAGGAAACCAAGATAAGGTGCACAACATGTTGGAACACTACATCCTTCAATATTGATAAGAACCAACAGCTAATACATAGGATGTTTCCTACTCAGCTGTGGTGGACTTTGTCCCTACAAACTCCAAACGTCTTTGGAGTTTGTGAGTAGGGGTCTCTGAGAACAGCACAACTGAGTTACCCAGAATCTAATGTTTAAATAAATGCCTTACCAAACATTGGCAGTGCCATGTAGTGTATTTCCTATTTCCCTAAATAGGCTCTGTGCTTTTGGATAACATACACTATAGGTTTGGCGTATGCTAACCTTGTTTACCATGTACCAGCTAGCTCACAGGGCCACTAGAAACTTCTTGAAGACAAGAAGGGAATAGCTTCTGGCAACCACATAACATGACAACCCTGATCCCTCAGAATCATGGAAACATGAGATAACGTTTCGCTCAGCCAATCGTGCCTGCTTAGTTTCTCAGAGTTACACAGAAATAACAGACGGGCGTTTCAATAAGTATTTATTGAACAGTCATTTTTCTCGTGTGAGAGATATGAGCTACTCCAATCGTATGACAGTATGCAAGATATAAAATGCACAGTGTTACAAGCGCAAAGAAATGGTAGTGCTCTAGCATTGTTCACTACTTATGAAATGCATTTGCATACATAAAAACGTATTGCTAAAAGTACGATTACTCATGGAATGCTCCCTAACTTCTTCGACCCAAATTTGCCTAACCTAGGTGTAGGACAGGTTGTGAAGTAGGTGCGATATTCCCCTAGGATGGTATTCTATAGTATGCTATATTTTGTTATGCCAAGAATCGCTCTAGGTTCTAGTTATATCCATACCTGAGAATGAGAGAGTTGTGAAATCTCTTTCCTGGTCTCGAATTCTAAAACCCTGCAAAGGAAGTTAGAATACTGCGAGCTGGAGTCTCTGCATTCAAGATGACTGGCCGGGAAATACAGGCTCCTCTGGAATAGAGGTCTCCTCTGGTTTTGCAAATGGGAAGAATGACTTGGGCCATTTTTCCAGCACCAGGGCTTATAAAAACATACTTTATAAGTACCCTGCATATATCTTCTGCACCCCGCCCCTGGAACACCTGAGGAGACTTTAGGGGTTCTGAATATGCAAAACTATTGCAGATTCTCCCTCCACAGTGCTCCTAGCACCAAAGTCGATTTTGGGCAGCAGTTTATTACAAAGTAGGGAGTGCAATTTGCAATTTCACTTAACCCCATGAGATTCTATAAGGATCCTCCTTATAACTACTTGGCCCCCTACCTCTGGGACACCTAGGGGAGACCCTGGGGGTACATAATATGCACAACCATTGTAAGTTATCCATTATTAAGTGCCCCAAACCCAAAAGTAGAATTTGGCACAATATTCTTTTTAAAAGCAGTCCTACAACACAGAGCCACTTTTAAACTGACCTTAGGCTTCAGTAGTGCACATATGCAAATGCAGAAAGGGCTTCAGGCCTCTTAACTATGATGACCTATTATATGCTTGGGCCTTATGGGGTAGGTCATGCAAATCATAGGGGTACCCAAACACATAGTGTACCCAAGGGTATGCAGGTGTTTTCAATGTATTCGAAGTGTGTCTCTTTCCACATAGCACTGGCACTGGACCTGGCTAGGCAGAGCCCTGGGTCAGTCAGAGTCAGTTACCACCAGTACCAGTCAGCAAAAAGTTGGGGGGTGCCCAGAGCAAAGGATGACGTTCCAACAAAGACATTTTGGAGAAGTGCAGGGCCATCGGAATAAGATCATTTTCAATTACTTTAGCAAAGCATGGCTAACGAGTACAATGAGGGTGCTAGCTGAGCTAGTATGCCTCCATTAATTTAGCAGAGCAATAGAGAGGGACTACATGCACTCCATAGTGCATAATGAGAGACACGATTCAACTACTCCAGGTGGTGGAGACATGTGCAGTAAAGCTGTGATTTTTTAATATTTGTTCATAAATTCTTTTTTTAACTGTACACTTTGTTTTATCTAGAACTGTGATTCAAATCTGGTTGAATTGTAGGCACAAACCTGTTTGAATTTTAATTCAGAGCACCATCTTACACCACTGCCTCCACCTCAACACGGTCTAGTGGCTGTAGGGACCACAGCTGCTGCTCAGCAGGGCTGATTGGTGGGGAGGGGCGAAGGAGTGCATATGTGCCAGGCAGGAGTGGACAAAGTACTAGCGCACTGAAGATGCGCCTAAGACAAGCCCATCTGTATCTGTCCGCACCCGAATGGGACAAGTAGGCAGGACCCCTGGTCAAATTCAATCCTACTTGGAGGATGAGTTGCGGGCAGTAGAGCACAGGGATCACCCCCTGGAGAAGCAGGTAAAAGGCATTCTTTTAGCCGAGAATGTGCTTACTTCACAGGGGAGAGGAGAGAGTAGGGCCACCCAGCCCCATATACCTAAGGGCATGGAGTGAGGAAACCTCATGGATTTAAGGGCAGTAGTACTCAACACACACTCCCCCCAGAAACATACAGCCAGATTCATCATAGTCCCGTTTTGCGAGTAGCGATTATTAAGGAATCGCTTTTAAGGACTTGCAAAACGGGATTCATGTAGGAATCGCTAAATAAATTGCGATTCCTACACATTCCTTATTTGCGATTAGCAAATTGCTACCCGCAAATAAGGAATAACTCCCCATTCATTCCTATGGGCCTAAAGGCCCATAGGAATGAATGGGGAGTTATTCCTTATTTGCGAGTAGCAATTTGCTAATCGCAAATAAGGATGCGATTTCAAGGGTGCAGGGGTGTCCAAAGGACACCCTGTAGCACCCCTGAAATGTGAATTCACACTGATGTTGTGCACACACATGTCCAAAGGACACATGTGTGTGTAACATGCAACTTAGAAAAATGCATTTAAATGCATTTTTCTAAGTTTTCGCTATTTACCACGAGGTTTGACTTTGTGGTAAATAGCGGTCCTAAATTGCAAACTCACAATTTTTAAATGTTTCTTGAATAGCATTTAAGGAATCTCTAATTGAGATTCCTTAAATGCTAATCCTCGCAAATTTGCGAATTCTTTATTAGCGATTTTTGCATTTATGATGATGAATCCCAAATGCAAAAATTGCACTCGCAAAGGGCCAGATTCTCAGAATCTGGCCCTTTTGCGAGCGCATTTCACTTGATGAATCTGGCTGATAGTTTAGAGATTTTCACTCTCTTTCAGGGAGAAGCTCCTGACATCCTAGCAGTCACAGAAACCTGCCTTGATGACGGCTCATGTCCAGATATTGTAGAAGCTAGGCATGAGCGGATTTTCCGGATTGGCAATCCGCGAATTTGCGGATTTGCGAATTTGCGGATTGCGAAAATCCGCAAAATCCGCGAATCCGCGCAGATTTTTTTTTTTTTTTTATGTTCGCACGGGTTTCTGCAAGTTCGCGAGGGTTTTGTACAATTTCGCAAATTGCGAAATTGTACAAAACGCGTGCAAACTTGCAGAAACCCGTGCGAACACAATGTACCCAGTAGGGTATGTGCCTCTTGTGTGAATAAAAGGTCAGAGAAAGATAAGTTCAGCAGATGAAGAGAAAGAAGCTCCTGGTCACAGGAACAGCACCGGTATTGCGCTCGTGAAAGTCAAGGATGCAAAGCCTATCCAGCATCACAGCTGATTTTCCACGGTAGATTTGGGAAGAAGGCACACCTGTCCAGACTCGACGACGCTCACGATTGTTTTTGGGCTAATGAATGAGTCACTGAATTTGAGCATCAACTAGTTCGAGCGACCATGTGTGTGTTACTATGCAATCGCCCCGAAGGGTGCAGGGGTCCCTTGAGTGAGCTGCAGACCTGTGCCCAGCCATGCAACTATTTTACAATGGCGCCAGCAAGCTGCCAGCGCCGTTGTAAAATAGTTACAAAGTTAGCTTGCACAGGAAGCACTTAGATAAAATAAAGCAGCACCTGCTTCGTTTTATCTAGTGGTTCCTGTGCAAGCTAACTTTGTAACTATTTTACAACGGCGCTGGCAGCTTGCTGGCACCATTGTAAAATAGTTGCATGAGTGAGGGTTCAACTTTTGAACCCGTTACGTTCGCGAATTTTTTTTAACGGATTTTCCCAATAATCTGCAAAATCCGCGAGCGTAACGGATTTCCCGCTCACACCTAGTAGAAGCCCTACCCATAGACTACAATGCCCTATGGTACAATAGACAGGATGGAAAAGAGGGGGGTAGCGCTACTCTATAACAAACAGCTAGTAGTAGAAAAGCTTGCCGGAGCTTAAAGAGTGCCAACATTTTAGTGGCAAAAGTATGCTCCAAGTCCTTGTACCTGGCAATAATGGTGGTGTACCATCCCCCCCTATTTAACAACCTTCTCACTGTAATGGTCTCCGACCTACGCTTGCGGTACCAACAACTCCTAGTGTGGGGGGCCTTCAACTACCACTGGGACCAGATACCCAGTCGGTTAGAGGAAACAATGGCCACAATGGGGCTGCAGTAGCTTGTTGATACTCCCTCCCAGGAGAAGGTACATAACCTGGATCTCATCTGAACCACTCAGCCACCGGTTAGGCTGACAGACATCAGATCCTGTAGCTGGTTGGACCACTGCCTGATCAGGCTCCGGATCCCCCAGGCTAGGCGCTCCATGCAGCCCCCCCCCCAGAATTGAGTGTGGTAAGACAATGGAGCACAATTGAGGCAGACAGCCTAGGGGATGCTCTGCATGGTAACTCGCTGAGGAGATTACAGCCAGAAGATCTTGAGGACAAGAGTGAATCCCTCATCAACCAGTTGAGAGCAGATATCAATTGAGTGACACCCGCTCACAGGGAAAGAGTGAGGAATAAGGGCAAGGGAGCCCCCTGGTTCACAGAGGAACTAAGGTGATAGAAATGGACCCTCTGCCAACACGAAAGGCGGTTCCGTAAGTCATATGACTCAGAGGTACAAACAAAAAAGCCATTATGGCAAGAAAGACCAAGTACTACGAGGCCAGGATCATGGAGGTGGAAAAATAAACCTTTAGTAGTCTGAAGGAACTCAGCCAAAAGCAGGTGCAGGAAACAGTCGCTAACCCAGAGCACTGTAACAGGTTCCTGACCTTTTTCCTGGATAAATAAAGGGACATCCTAACTTTCATACATAAGACCCCCATTAGCCATAGTCCCCTGGTTATGAATGAACCACAATGTGCCTTTGGGGAGCATTTCGCCTCCTTTCCGAAGCTAGACCATGACTCCTTGTCCCACATTACGGCTCAAATTAAGTCAGGCTCACCAGCGGACCCATGCCCTTCAAGGGTATTCAAAATGGCTCTACCAGTAATAGAGGGAGAGATCCTCGCTCTGTTAAATTTATCTATGGAAACTGGGAGGGTCCAGAGTAACTTTAGGGAAGCCAGAGTAACCCCCTGACTGAAAAAGACGGGGCAGACGTCGCTAACCTGAAGAATTATAGGCCTATATCCCATCTTCTTTTTTCACTAAAATACTGTAACAGCATGTCCTTAAAACCCTATCTATATTATTTGAGAAACATCAGCTACTCGAAGTTCGGCAGACAGGATTCAGGGCCCTCCACAGAACAGAGCTGGTGATGATGCTGTTGTTGGATGAACTCAGGCTCATGGCCGACAGCTGGAAGCTGTGTGCCTTGTTTCTACTAGACCTCATGGCTGCGTTTGATACGATCAACACCAGCAAACTCCTAGCCCGAGTCATGGACATGGGCATCGTGGGGTGGTATATCAGTGTATCTCCTCATTCCTGACAGCCCGGACTCAAAGGATCCTGATGAGTGTCTGCATGTCTAATAATGGGGCGACACTATCTCTGCTTCCGTTCAACATCTATCTCAGGCCGTTGGTGGTGACCCTGGCCCACATGGACTGCCAGGTGTTCAACTAAGCGGATGACACACAATTAATCCTTCAACTTAACAATACCTCACAAGTCCACTTACACATGCAAAATATCCTCAGATACATTGTCAACTAGATGACAGCTAATTCACTCAAATCCAATCCAGACAAAACCAGGTCCTAGCCATCACCACAGGAAGCAACCCATGAACTGACCTCTTTTGGCCACGGGAGTTGGGTGCCACACCTACTCCAGCTCCAGTCGTAAGAAGCCTAGGCAATAAAATAGACTACAAGCTCACATTCTCAAATCAAGTGTCCACTGTGGTTGGGACCTGCGTTGGCCTCCTGAGACAGATGAGGACGGTGGTGGCTGCATTGATTATGTCCCGCCTGGATTACGGCAATGCGCTATATATTGAACTTCCTGAATAGCTGTTAGGCAAGCTGCAAGTAGCTATGAATGGTACAGCCAGGCTGATCTTCAAGCTCCTTAGACAAGCATGGACCACACCTCTATTTAACAGCGACATTGGCTCTCCGTCAAACAATGAGCCAGGTTAAAGGGCCTCTGCATTGCCCATTAGGTCCTTCATGGACAGGCTCCAGTTTACCTTAAGGAGCACCTGGGGAGATACATCCCTATGGCACTCATAATGCCCAGAATTAGGCATATAATCTGGTGGAGTATAAAAATAGCTTAAATTCCAAGCCTGGATAGAGGATCGTGGATGTGTCCGAAAGCCCCAGCAGACGTGGTTTGCCGCGTTAGGATCGTTAAAATTAATAACAATACAGTCTCCTGTTGTATTTTTTGTCCTGCATCCTACCCAACTCACTCTCCTCACAAAAAGAATCTTACACTGTACATCTCAGGGCAGTGGTCTATTATTATTTAGCCAGTGTGTTGTCCTATTTTTTAGTTGGTCATAGGATTCAACTTTACTGTGTTCCAATTCAGGAACACCAGTCAAAACAGCAACGTAAGGTGTACAATCTGGGGGGACGTCTAGGTGGGGATACAAATTCTTTGCCTTGTTCCCATCCCTGTCATTACTACGGATTGCCCCATGTGTCTCTAGGGGAACTATGTTTCCACCACTCACTATTCCGCCCCTTAACTTATTGGGGCCCACTGGTTGCACAGCCGGACCTACAGTTGGTGACACAATGATGATGGGGCAGGCTGCCGGATCCCTTTCTCCCTCCCTCACCGACTCGTTTTCAATGCCTCCCAAAGTGAACAATATCAGTCATTCCGATTTCTCAAGCCTGTTCTCAATTATTAAAAGTCTTTTCATTATGGGCTCCAAAGAGGATGTTATGAGAGCACCTATTTTTAGCCACTACACTCCTCAGTCTGCGGTAGTCCAGTTACATTTGCGTCCACATTCATGGCATTTACTTCAGACAGAGTTTCCTGTGAGACTTCAGTAGTTGGATGGTCTGTATTTGGCGGCTCTCTGTTTACTTGATTTGGAGATCTTGGACTTCTTTCCCTCGTGTACCTCCTTGTTTTCTCTTAGAAGCAACCCCCTGCGTGTGTTCCATAGATTGTAAGGGCTCTTTGTGGACTTCTGCCGTGCACATAACCATACTCTTAGGTAAATTGGCAATGCGCTGCGTGGCAGTGATGTGGAATTCAAAGGATTTCCATCAATGTGAGGGGATGCTAACATTTGCTGTAGACTTATATTCTCAGTCTGGGAGCCAATGTCGGGAGCAGACTGACAGTATCTTTCTGGCTAGCAAGCATTCATAATACCCCCCAGGGTTGATCGTTTTGAGAACACAGGGTCCATAGAGAGACGTAGCTCCGTGTTAGCGATCTCATGGGCAAGCACAGATGTAGCCCTCATTATGAATTGGTCAAGGGTTCCCGCAACATACCAAATTCCAGCTGCTTTCCTCCCTCTCCCCTCACGTGCTGACATTTTGGTTCAATTTAATTAGCAATAATATAAGAAAAAGGAAAATTAAAGTTGACTCAGATATTCGTCTTTAAATCCACTTACTGGAAAGGCGGGTCAACTGTTGGTATCGAGAGCCATAGGGGGAGGGGGGGGGGCAGCCCAACCTCTCCCTGTCTCGAACGCGCCCGCGCAGTGTTACGTGGAGCGGGTGCCGCGCGGAGTAAAATAGGGGCTGGCAGGAGGAACTGATGCGCCTCAGGTGGCGTGAAGTAGAGGCTCCTGGACTTTGAAGTCCGTCGAAAATGCGGCAAGGTTATGCCCGTTCAAATACCTCCTGCGATGCGGCGCCTGCGGAGCGGGTGCCACGAGGTGTAAAAATTAGGGGCTGCCAGGAGGAACTGATGCACCTCAGGTGGCGTGAAGTGGAGGCTCCTGGACTTTGAAGTCTGCCAAAAATGTGGCATGGTTACCCCTGTGTAAACACCTCCAGGGATGCGGCGCACATGCCATTCAATTGCCAAACAACTCTCATTCCCATCATTATTCCAATTCCAGTTGGTTTTGAGAGGCTTTCTGTTGTCCAGAAGACTTATGTACTTCTTTACTTATTCTTCTATAGAGTTTCGCCTTCTTATAGTGTAATGCAACAACACAAAAGTGATGGATAAAATACTACAATTAATCTTTACCACTGACAATTGCTCAGGCTTGCATCCCAGCCCATTGTTTTTGGCCCAACATTCTTCCTCAATTTGGACCCAGTTAGCAAAGAGAGGTTGATAGGAGAGGGTTCTGTCTTTTTTTGTTTTTGTAAATTTTGTACTTTTCCTTGATGTCAGTTTAATATTTTGCTTGAGGATCATTGTGTAATATTGATATATTTATTAACAGTTTTATATTACATTTGTTTAACAGTTTTCTCCTGCACCCCCTTGGCTTACAATGGGTTTCTCATTGTCCCAAAGAACAACAGTATTTCATTATTGTTATTTTATTTTATTTTTATTTTTTTATTTTTTACTTACTTTGTTCTTTCAATTTTTTTACTTTTTACTTTTAATATACTAATTTTAAAAAAGTTTTTTTTAAAAACATTTTTTACGATCCATTCACCACCTATATGTCATAGGCACACAGTAACATACATTTTTTAAGGATTATTCGATTTTCTCCTGGTCACCGTGCCTGCAATAGGTGCAGAACACACACCAGCATTCATTTCTTCAGGATTATTCCATTTTCCCCTACACCTCCCTGACTGCCACAGGTGTCTCCTTCAGATGCATGCACCGCACACAAAGAAATCAGTTACATCTGAATGCTGTTATCCTGATTGGAAATTAAATATTAGGTTCTGTTGGTGTGGTTTGACTTTGGAATGCACTTTTGGTAAATATTTAGGATAACAATGATAACTTAAATTACCAAATTAATTATGTTGTCTGGAATTTAAAATGCAACAATGCCAAGTTTCACTAAATGTTTTTCTTGCTTGTTTGCTTTTAGTTGCAAAATATAATCTGTCAATAAATCCTGCCACGTCGGCTTGTTTGCTTTTAGCTGCACAAGAGACAACAGCTGCAGTGCAGTCACATGAGTCTTTTAGTCTCTTCCACTTGTGCAGCTAAGTGCCACTGCCAACTGACAGCTTCAAGATGGCCCCAAAGAAGGGTGATGCCAAATAAATGGTCAGTGGGCACGAGAGGAAGCACTTTCTGCCACTGGCATGTCAGCCAGAACCTTTTTTTGGCAAATGTGTGCCTGCCACACCGGCCTCCAGAGAGCAAGCTGGGAGCAGAACTCCTTAATAAATGGCACTACCCCAACCAAAGCCCAAGCCCATGTCTCTCAGCGAAGCAACCACTGTAATCATGTTAACACCATTGAGCAGTGACATTGAGTTGAATTTGACTCTTTCCCAAAGTAGTGCCCTTTCATTTCTGAAAAGTGGACAACAGCCGCAGCCATCGATGGATCTTATTGAAATAGGAGCTGAACATGAGGTTGACCTTCCTGCTGAGCAAGAACCTCGTCTTTTACATTCATTGGCTTCTATACCTCCAGCAAGAAAAATTAAGGGTACTCCACCATCTTCACCAAGCCCCCATTCTGATGTTCTACACACAAATTATACCCCGGTTGAGTCCAAGACACGCTCAGGAAAAGGAAAGTTCAGCTCAGTTAAGGGCAAGGCTTGGGCAACTCATGTTGCATTTTCTCTGACACTTGTTTAAATAATATCAACTCGAGTGATCCAAAGGTTTTGGAGCACTTTAAATGAGGTCTAGTTACATTACACAAGGTCAGATTCATTTTTGTGGCATTTTTAGAGAGCACAAACTCGACTGACCAAAGGTATTGGAGCCCTTTACAAAATGGCAGTTACATTACCGAAGGTAAGGTTTGTTTTTTGGAATTCAGGTGCATGGAGACTAAGTGATGCCACTGCCATCCCTGTTTATTCATTATTTTCTCGCTACCTGACAAATGGGCACAGCATTCGTCTCTCCCACCACATCCCATGTCGCTGCATGCCTACCCTGCTGCCTCTTCCTGTCGTTGTCCTCCTCTCAGAGCTCTAATTTCAAAGCACATTCATGGCACCATCCCAGGGAAAATGATGCATTTTTATGTCTCGGGCCTAGCGTACACTGCGCATGCAGGGTCGCGCAGCTCAAGTTCTTTTCTCGGCGTTTTGAAAATGGACCTGGAAATTCCACTTAGAACGTGCGTGTTATTTCCTAGGTCCATTTTCATTGGCCTCGCGTGCGTTTCTTTTTAAAACAGAACACGCAATAGGCCATGGGCGGTCGCGTAGCTCCGCCCATGGCCTATTGGTGTCTGTTACGCGCACCAAAGGCCATATATCTTCAATTATCGCGGCCATCAGGGCCGCGGCAATTGAAGACATATGCTGGAAGTGGTGGGCGCGCACCACTCTCCAGATTCTTTTTTTTGGGTTGAATCCATTTCATGGCGCAGCTCTCCCTGTTAGCACCTCGTCTCCATGTTCGATTTAGCTTTGCACGAGGAAAAAATAGGGTATGTGACCCATTTTGTGATGCTGTGTCCTACATCTGGTTAACTGCCCCGTGTCCTGTTCAGGGATTCAGCAGTGGGCTCCTCGCCCTACTTATCCTTCTCCTCGCTCGGGCTCCCAGCTCCATCTGCACCCTGTTCCATCTGCTCCTGTACTACACTCCTTTGCCATGTGTTGCTCATGCCTCTGCGCCTGGTCCCTGTGTAATGTTCCTGTGGATGGCTCCTTGCGTCCCTGGGCTCCAGCAGCCGGGTCCTTGAAGTCGTCTGCCGGCGCCCAGACTCGGCAGCCGCGCTCACTGGCTGGCTGTCGCCCAGTCTCCGCCCGACTGAGCCTCGCCACCTCCGGCAGGAAGAGCAGGCGCTACCCGTCACCTCCAAAGCAGACATCCTGCCGCTGCAGCACAGGCTGCTATTGATCCCGGAGTATCAACCTCTTGCTGCCTCCAGGTCTGGCTCTGCCACCCGGTGCCCCCTCCCTCCACCCCTGCCCTGCTACGTGGGCTGCAGTGCCCTTCGGCCCCGGGTCTTGACCTGTACACACAGCCCCCTTGTATTACACCCATCCCCTGCCCCCTCACTCCTCCACTGTCTACTTTACTCTCTCATCTGAGATCTTTTGCACATGCTCTCTGCCCGGCGTCTTCTCGCCACACTCTGTTGCGCTCTCTTCTCTCTCTTCTGTGTTTCCTGTCCCTCACTTTCTCTCCCTCCTTCACTTTCTCTCGCTGCCCCCCCCTTCTGCACAGATCTCCTGCCATGCCTGGTACTCAGGTGTTAAGGATTTCTGTGGAGGAGTGTTGCCAATGGGGGCGGGTGGGTATGTGTGAGGTTGAGTTCCCTTGGCTTTGCGGATCAGACCATCACGAGTCACATTCACAAGGCTTTGCAGCCTCTCCTGTCGCTTCTCCTAACTTGGCCCATTTAAACCCGGCACCAGGTGGCTAAAGGGGTCCCGGAAGGACTGAGCGACGAGCGGCTCTGGCACCTATTCAGCGCCCTCCATAGGCGAGCTCCGGCTTCCCACACACATAGGACTAGCCCACATTAACGAACAGCATGCGCGGCACAGGATATTCACAGGAAACGGAAGGGGGGCCTCCAAAGTAGATTTTTCAGATTAACATACCGACATCAGGGGAGGGAACCCGTCGGGAGTAGACAGGGAATACAAAATGCAGGGTGAGCAGTGTGAGAGTGGGTAAGGTGATCAGTGTGTGTGTGTAGGGTGACTAGTATGTGAGTGTGCAGGGTGAACAGTGTGTGAGTATACAGGGTGAGCAGTATGTGAGTATGCATGGTGAGCAGTGTGCAAGTGTGCAGGGTGACCAGTGTGTGAGTATGCAGGGTGAGCAGTGTGTGAGCATGCAGGGTGATCATTCTGTGAGTATGCAGGGTGATCAGCATGTGGGTGTCCAGGGCCAGCAGAATTGTGTGAGTGTAAGGGTGAGCAGTGTGTGAGTATGCAGGGTGAGCAGTGTGTGAGTATGCAGGGCGAGCAGTGTGTGAGTGTGCAGGGTGAGCAGTGTGTGAGTATGCAGGGTGAGCAGTGTGTGAGTTTGCAGGGCGAGTAGTGTGTGAGTGTGCAGGGTGAGCAGTGAGTGAGTATGCAGGGTGAGCAGAGTGTGGGTGTTTAGGGCCAGCAGTGTGTGAGTGTGCAGGGTGAGCAGTGTGTGAGTATGCAGGGTGAGCAGAGTGTGAGTATGCAGGGTGAGATTTGTTTGAGTATGCAGGGTTATCAGTATGTGGGTATGCAGGGCGATCAGTATGTGGGTGTCCAGGGCCAGCAGTGTGTGAGTGTGCAGGGTGTGTGAGTATGCATGGTGATCAGTATGTAGGTGTGCAGAGTGAGCAGTGTGTGAGTATGCAGGGTGAGCAGTGTGTGAGTGCAGGGTGAGCAGTGTGTGAGTATGCAGGGTGAGTAGTGTGTGAGTATGCAGGGTTTTCAATATGTGAGTATGCAGGGGATCAGTATGTGGGTGTCCAGGGCCAGCAGTGTGTGAGTGTGCAGAGTGAGAAGTGTGTGAGTATTCAATCAATCAATCAAAGCATTTGTATAGCGCGCTACTCACCCGGAGGGTCTCAAGGTGCTGGGGGGGGGGGGTGAGTGGGTCCGCTACTGCTCGAACAGCCAGGTCTTGAGTTGCTTCCTGAAGGAGAGGTGGTCTTGGTTCAGGCGGAGGTGGATGGGGAGGGAGTTCCACGTCTTGGCCGCCAGGCAGGAGAAGGATCTTCCTCCCGTTGTGGCTGTTCTGATGTGGGGGACGACGGCGAGGGCGTGGCTGGTCGATCGTAGCTGGCGGGTGGGAGTATAGAAGGTCAGGCGGTCATTGAGGTATCTGGGGCCTTGTTTGTGGAGAGCTTTGTGTGCGTGGGTGAGGAGTCGGAATGTGATTCTCTTGCTGATGGGGAGCCAGTGCAGGTCTCTCAGGTGTCCGGAGATGTGGCTGTGTCGGGGGATGTCCAGGATGAGTCGTGCTGAGGCGTTCTGAATGCGCTGGAATCTTTTCTGAACTTTGGCTGTGGTTCCGGCGTAGAGGGAGTTACCGTAATCCAGTCCGCTGGTGACGAGTGCCTGGGTGACCGTCTTCCTGGTTTCGGTGGGGATCCACCGGAAGATCTTCCGTAGCACCCGTAGGATGTTGAAGCATGACGAGGAGACGGCGTTGACTTGTCTGGTCATCGAGAGGGAGGAGTCCAGGATGAAGCCCAGGTTGCGTGCGTGGTCCGTTGGTTTGGGTGCGCTGCCCAGGGCAGGGGGCCACCAGAGGAGGGTGATGATCCCAGGATGAGGTCTTCCGTCTTATCTGAGTTCAGTTTCAGGCGGCTGTTCATCATCCACTCGGCTACATCTTTCATCCCTTCGTGTACGTTGGTTCTGGCGGTTGTGGGTCGTTGGTGAGGGAGAGGATCAGCTGGGTATCGTCGGCGTAGGAGATGATGTTAAGGTTGTGTTGGCATGCGATGGCCGCCAGGGGGCTCATGTAGATGTTGAACAGCGTGGGGCTAAGCGATGATCCTTGTGGTATGCCGCAGATGACTTCGGTGGACTCTGATCTGAACGGGGGGAGGCGGACTCTCTGGGTTCTTCCGGCGAGGAAGGAGATGATCCACTCCAGTGACTTCTCCTGGATTCCAATGTTGCTGAGGCGCTGCACTAGGGTGCGGTGGTAGACCATGTCAAATGCTGCGGAGAGGTCTAGGAGGATGAGTGCCGCTGTTTCCCCGTTGTTGAGCAGGGCTCGGATGTCGTCGGTGGCTGCGATGAGGGCAGTCTCGGTGCTGTGATTTGCTCTGAAACCGGACTGCGAGTGGTCAAGGGAACCATTCGTCTCGAGGAAGGCGGCCATCTGCCTGTTGACGGTCTTCTTGATGACTTTGGGAGGAAAAGGAAGGAGCGAGATGGGGCGGTAGTTTTTGAGGTCAGTGGGGTCCGCTGATGGTTTCGTCAGTAGGGCACTGAGTTTGGCGTGCTACCAGCTCTCTGGGAAGGTGGAGGTGTCGAAGGAGGCGTTGATGATGTCCGGGAGATGGGGTGCGATGATGGAGTCGGCCTTGTTGTAGACGTGGTGAGGGCAGGGGTCGGTTGGTGATCCGGATGGGTGGAGTTCATCGTGCGGATGGTGTCTTCGGTGTTGATCGGGGTCCAGGCGCGGAGGGTGGTGGTGGGGGGCATTGGTGCGGTCGTAGGGTGCGTCGGCTGTGTGCTGATATTGTTGTGTATGTCTGCGATCTTGCTGTGGAAGAACGAGGCGAGCGAGTTGCAGAGGTCTTGCGATGGGGTGATGTCTTTGTTTCCGGTACTAGGGTTCGAGAGCTCTTTGACAATGTTAAAGAGTTCCTTGCTGTTGTGGGCATTGTTGTCTAGTCGTTCCTTGAATGCGGTTTTCTTGGTGGCGTGGATCAGCTGTTGGTGTTTTCGGGTGGCGTGTTTGAGGGTGGTCATGTTGTCTGTTGTCGGGTCTCTGGGCCAGGCTTTCTCGAGGGCTCGGCAGTTAATCTTAGAGCTCTTGAGTTTGTCAGTGAACCAGGATGCTTTCTTGTTGCCGGGTCTGATAGGGGGTATGGGGGTGGGGGTGGGTCTTCAGTGGAGCGAGGTCATCTGCGCAGTTGCTGATCCACCTGGTGAGGTTGTTGGCGGCTTGGTTGGGGTTTGCTCAGCTGGCGGGAGGGTTCTGGCTGAGGGATGTGGCAAGCTGGTCGATGGTGATCTTGTTCCAGCTTATGTGGGGAACCTGTTGCGGGTGGTGGTGGAGCATGGTCCTTCTGAAGCTGAAGTGGACGCAGCTGTGGTTTGTCCAGTGGAATCCGGTGGCGTGGCTGAAGGAGATGTCCTTGCTGGAGGAGAAGACGGGGTCAAGCGTGCTGCCGGCGTAGTGGGTGGGGGTGGTCACCAGTTGCTTGAGTCCGAGGTTGGTGAGGTTGTCCAGCAGGGTGGTGGTGTTGCGGTCGTTGTTGTTCTCCAGGTGGAAGTTGAGGTCCCCTAGGAGGATGTAGTCAGCGGAGGAGAGGGCGTGCAGGCTGATGAAGTCGGCGATGTCTTCGCTGAATTGTGTACGTGGTCCCGGCGGTCTGTAGATGAGGGTGCCTCTGAGGGTGGTCTTGGGTTCGGTGTGTATCTGGAAGTGCAGGTGTTCGGCGGTTGTGAGGGTGTCGTCGGTGTTGGTCGTGAAGCGGATGGTGTTCCTGTGGACGATGGGGATGCCTCCTCCTGTCTGGTTTACGCGGTCCCTCCGGGTGATCTTGTATCCGTCTTGGATGGCGATGGCGATGTCGGGCGTTGAGGAGGCGTTCATCCAGGTTTCCGTGAGGAAGGCGAAGTCTGAAGATGTGGAGTCGAGGAGGTTCCAGAGTTTGATGGCGTGTCTGTGGATGGAGCGGGTGTTGAGCAGGATGCACTTCAGGTGGTTGCTGCTGGTGCTTGGCTTGGCGGGTGCGGTGCAGGTCCGGATGCAGGAGAACTTGCAGGATTGGCAGGTGAAGGGTCCGTGGGTGCGTCCTGAGGTGGCTCGGTGGCAGCCTGTGATCCGGCCGGTGTTGAGTGCGTTGAGGGTGGCTACGTCGTAGGTCCGGCGGGTGGGCTGGCGCCTGCGTGGGCCAGGGGTCCTGGTGCTGGGCACGGGCCAGGCGCGGACGGGCGCAGACGGGCTTGCCTTCGGCACGCCTTCGGCGCACCATTGGCGCACCCGCTGAGCGTACGTGCAGACTCTGCCATAAATGGAGAGTGGGGGGTGGAGCGAGGGAGGAGCAGCTGGGAGGCGGGAGCGGGGTGGCGAGTCGGGAGGGGAGTGATGCGAAGTGTGAGGCTGAAGGAAACGGGGGTGGGGCCGCGGGGGAGCAGCGGCAGGGAACGGGGAGCGGGGTGGAGCAGCGGGAGAACGGTGAGAGCAGAAAATACAATCAGGGGCACAACAGTGACAAACAGGGGCACAACAGCGGTAAAAAAACGGCGATAGCAGACAAACAGTCAGGGGCACAACAATGACGATCCGGGCACAACAGCGGGAGAAAATACAGAATGCTGGCACAATACAAATAAGGCAGAAACAGTTACTGGCAGTGGCGGCAGTGGCGGCAGTGGCGGCAGTGGCGGCGGCAAACGGGGACTGGGCACATGCAGGTGGGCCGCGCGGCGGGTGGAGCGACCAGCACAGACCAGGTCAGGTCAGGTGAGCAGAGTGTGAGTATGTAGGGTGAGCAGTGTTTAAGTATGCAGGGTGATCAGTATGTGACTCTGCAGGGTGATCAGTATGTGACTATGCAGGATGATCAGTATGTGGATGTCCAGGGTCAGCATTGTGTGAGTGTGCAGGGTGTGTGAGTATGCAGGGTGAGCAGTATGTGGGTGTCCAGGGCCAGCAGGGTGTAAGTGTGCAAGGTGAGCAGTGTGTAAGTATGTGCCAACTGCTTATGCCTCCCTAGTGGAGGCAAAACAAGGAGAAATAAATTCATTTCTTCTACCTTTTTCCTGGCCTGGGCGGTAAATTCTGTTCCGCCAGGTGAATTTGCAGAATTTGGGTAATTTTACGTTCCACGTATAATGTGAAATTGCCCAAAATTCTGCGTTCTGTGGCTTTGCGGAATTCTTTGCTTGTTCCCGTTCTCAAAATGTGTGTTTGCAAGATATTTCCCCTGAGCACGCAAACAACATTCGCAAACAGGAAAAAATCATTGCGAACAAGCAATTTTGCGTGTTCGTGAAATTTCTGTGTGCTCGCTGAGATTTTTCACTGTTTTCTGGAGCTTTGCATGGCACGACTACGCAAATTCCGCCCACCCCTACTTTTTTCGTCTTTTCATGTGTGCTGCATTCTGCAAGTAAACATACAAAGAGGATAAAGCCTGCTAGGATTGTTGTTGTACAGGAATGTGGTCCTTTCTGCTTTGGCGGTAGGCTGCTGAAAAGAGAGCACTGGGGGAAAGGACAGGAATGCTTTATATTGGATAAATGTAATGCATCCTGCCCCTTCACTTTGACGTAGGGCAGTGCTGCAAGGTGGCATCAGGGAGTCCGCAGAAGTTCACCACTACACCCCCTTACTCCTCTACACTTAAGATAGTCATGAGCCCTTCCTGAAGTGGGCCTACCTGGGTGTAACAACATGTTCAACTGGCGCAGATGTCACAACATCTGTTCATGATGAGGGGTGCCCTGGAATATGTAGAATGCAAATTTACTGAGGTGATTACTTGCATATTATTTGATCATTCTAATAAATGAATGCGTTTTGGTATTTTTGTGAATAGTCTAGCCCAGCCCAATCAGAAGGTTGGTTAGCAGCATTTTGAGGTCATTAAGACAGCAGTGATAAGTGCAAGGAATCTGCTCCCTAGGTGTGCCCACTGGATATCTTTAGCACCAGAGCTCATGTGTATCTACACAACAGAACTTGTGTGAATACAGTCCATTTTGCACATTTCCAGATTTGCTGGGCGCACCCAAATGGCCATAAATCGTTGTTTTTCTTTATGTCCTATCTTGATCCAGCCGTAACATTCAGTAAAGAAACTCTAAACAGAGGGACTTTTTGGGCAGGTGGGTCAATACAAAGCGAGACTTTCAAGGATCTTAAGTCTTTGAGTCACTCAACAAAGGATTAATTAAAGTATGCGTTAATAGGCTACATATCTACGCACTGTACATTACACAGGCAGCTGTGGATGTAGGGCTGGAAGAGTGTGTGTTAACCATGGGGGTGAGGACGTGAACTTCATTATTGTTATTTTTTGTGCAGTTGTATAAAGCGCAAACTTGGCCCAAGGGCATCATAGCACTTTACATGAGAATTAGTAAGATTACAACACATGCACATGCTGCTTTTTTAAGCACCTTTTTTATGCACTAAGCGCATTTTCAGAGTCAGAAATGGTAAAAAGAAGTTTGTTAAAGAGTAGGCAGTAGTCCAGGGGATCACGGCCATATCACAAGTAAATAAAAGAACAGAGAACTGCTCTTTTTAAACACAGTTCTGTCTCCTTTAAAGAATACAGGCTGCATTAATTATATATTGCTGTAGTAAAAAGACAATCGCAGGGATGGTGCTCTCCTATCCACAACAGGCCACCATCCCTGTGATGGCCTCTAATCATTGTGAGTTGCAGTTTGCGACCTACCTCAATCATGAGGTAAATCACATTCCTACTCACTGCTCTTAGGAACAGCACATCTGGCCCCTACTTCCTCAGTGCCAAAGCTCTCGCCCTTCGGCCACCTCTTCATGAAGGATAGTCAGATTTGGGGGATGATGTACAATATGTAGACAGGAGATAATGTTACCAGAATTATTGTTAGTATTTGATAATGAACACATCATGTTTGCAGTGGCAGTGAGTATTTTATCCGTGCCATTATTCTTAAACACAGAAGAAGACAAGCAACACCCAGGAAAAGGCCTCTTTAGCTCCAACACATGTCAACCATCTTGTCAGGACAATTGAGGAAATAGAACATTTTGCGTAGCCAATGTGTCCCCTGCATGTACCCCACGTTTAGTGTATGTTCATGTCACCCATGCACTTTCCCTCTCATGCCTGTAATAATAATGCCTCTGCATTTCCGTCCCATGTTAGAGTGTCAGTTACCAAGCCTTCCATGAAAGAAACGTTAATGAAAGTGCTGAGGCCTATGTTGCCCATGTATTTGCATGGTGCACGTTTAAAAGTCGAGATGAACCCGTTTTGTGGCTCAGCCGAGCCAGGACCTGAATTCAGGCTCCATGCCTCCAGACACTCTGAAAGCTGCAGCTCAGCTATGTATCCCTGACCTCTCGCATACTTTCTGCTCAGCCGAGAGGGGCCCAGTCCGGCCTGCCAAGACAGTATTTTGCTTACAGTTATCTGCTCTGCTCCACAGAAACACATCCCAGCCTAGCGAAGAAGGTAAACAGAACCCGTCCACAGAGATAGAGCCCAGCCTTTCTGTCTCCGTGATTTACAGAGCTCGCATCCATAGAAGGCCCATGGCCCCCACGCAATGCACGAAGAAATATATGCACACACTGGCTCTTAGTGATGAGCAACCTTTGCTCGAGCGACCTTTACTTCAGATAATACATCCTCCAAACTTAAGATACCAGATAATACCAGGCGTGCAGTTCGTCCTGACACTCAAGGCTTCTCTACTAGAACGAAAGTCAGCTCCCCCCAGCTTCCCCCAGTTACACGTCAATTGTACGTCATGACCAAGTGGCGCACACAAGTAGGGTAAAGGTTCCAGCTGACCACGCAGACCCCCTCCATGTATCCACCCACCTATGACTCACCTATGACTCCTCAAGTGAACGCCCACGTTTACGCCTTCTTACACGCCCTTTTGCACACCCATGTGCTCTTATCTCTCTCTTTCGCTGGCTCCGACTGGAGCGCTCCGCCTTCTCTATGCAAGTTAATGTATGTTTAATGTATAAATAATGTACTCTGTGAATAAAGTTTAGAAGACCCTTCCTGAACCTTAGTGGTGATGGAACCCGATTCTCCCTTAACTCGAGTTACTGAAATAAAGCCCTTTTGAATCGGACACCACGGACTCTGCCTCTCATTATATGCATGACCTTTTGTTTAAGTATAGAAATTCCGACAGGGTAATATTTTATTTACCACATAATCTGGCGCCCGAATAGGGACTAGTCCCCTTCCCCACGCACCGGCGATGTAGGTCCAGCCCTTGCCCCCTTCTACAGCCGTGACGGACTTCCAAAGTGTACACGACAGCGGGACTTCCTGCTTACTCCCTCAGGCCCACGGAGGAGACGGACTGCGACCAGGCATCCACACGAGGCGGTGAGGATTGCGGATCATCCCAACCAAAGCCCAAGCCGTGAGAGAGCAAGGTCCGAGGTATCCAGAGGCCCACCTGTTCCGAGGCGCATGCGCAGCACCGCAGTCACGCAGTATCGAGTTTCCGAGGCCTTCAAGTTGTGCTTCCCGGTGAGTACCGTTATTGGGAACGCATATAGTTCAAGACGGGTTCATTTATTTGAGCTCGGTAAAGACGTGTCTGGTCACACAGGCACGGTAAAGACGGGTCCATTTCGGTGGGCACGGTAAAGACGTGTCTCCTTGTGAGACCGGTATGGTTGTACTGTATTCCAGTGCATAAAGTCAACGGTTTTCAAGTTTATGTTTTTCCCCATGTATCAGTTAGAATGTATCTGTTTTTAATGTTTTAGTGTTGTAGTGTGAATGGTTGTTTCAGTTAGTCTATTTTTTGTGTATATTGTGTTTTCATTACGTTCGTTTCAACATGCCACTGTTTTCGAAATTACGTCAGATAGGGACCAGGAAAGGGATACTCGAAGAGTCAGTTCCCGTCCCACCTAGAGACACACCTGGTCATTTTATGTACCAGAAACACGGGCTAGATGCCATATTGTTTTTAGACTTGTGGGTGGATTACACAAAGGATTTAGAGGAGAAGTACAGATGGCCTGCTTCAGGAACATGGGATTCTGAATGCATTATGAAAGTAGAGGAAGCGCTATGGAAAAGGAAAGTAAGACCGTCCCAGAAAGATGCCATTGAGTTATGGCGTAAAGAAGCACATAGGAGAGCAGAGAAAGAATTCCACCAAGCAGAGAGAAGTTAACAAGCATCAGAAAAAGCCAGAGAAAAAGAACTGCGGGAGTAGGGGGAACGGGTCAAGGCAGAACAAGCTGATAGAGAAAGAAATGCCCTCATTGCAGGTATTTATCTCGTCCTTTCAGAAGAACTAGCTAAAGTGACCCCTTCAGAAAAATACCGTAGGTCGCATACGCCACCACCAGTACCCTTTAGAGTACGTAGACAGAAGCCGACAGCCTCTGAAGCTTTTATTTCCTCCTATCTAGAAGAGCCCGCACCGGACTATGTAAACGCAGAATTCCCTCTGCCCCCATCACAGGATCAGCTCCTACAGTTGCAGCTTCCGCAGGTTGTGAAAGATGACGTAGGTGCCGGGGCAGTGGGTGGGGGGCCACCGACAATGCCACGAACACCGCCAACGACACGAACACCGCTAGGGCTACGGCCACCACGAACGCCACAAATGACATCAACACCATTTAAGTATGTTGGTGTAACGATCCCACGTTGTATATACGATCCAGTACCAGGAGAGGGTGCAATGCTCGTGTTTTCACTAAGATTAAGACATGCCGTCGACTATTTGATCACATTACCAGGCATGAAGGAACACCTGGATAAAATATACCATTTCATTAGAACGGGGGAGGGACCCGAGAGTATAGAAGAGGCCATGGAACAAAGAAAGGTGGAGGTTAAGAACATGATTTTACGTTTTATGATTAACTGTCAGATCAGGGAACATGACCAACCAGACAAAGAAGTAAAGAAAGGTCTGACGGATTGGAGTGACAACATAGCTGCCGGTCGGCATGACAAACAGGGACAGACGGAATGTATGTACAGGAAAATACGAAAGGCAATCATAGAAATACACAAGGAAGAGTCTGGCGGGCAGTATGAGTCATCAACGAAAGATGTTGAGCCAGAAACCGAAGAAAAAGATAAAATAAATTACGTAGGCAAAGCACGACAGTTTGACAGGCCCAAGTGTCTCGACTACCGTAAACAGGGACATTCTATAAAAGAAAGATAATCCCTTGAGAATATATTCCAAGCTACTGAAAAAGCACTGAAACGACGGGTAGAGAGCGAGAGACCCCACACCCCACACGAACAGGAATTAGTCCGGTCAGCCGTCCAATGGGTGTCCAATTCCAACATATATAGCAGTGATATAGTGGCCCAGACCTTTTTGAGCCTTCCGCCGAACGAACAGCGTTTGGCTGGTATTTACATGGTTCAACATTTGATAACCTTGTATGAGAGTCAATATTCTGATCCCGGTCCCTTGTATAAATTACTGGACGATATACTTCTAGAAAGATGGACAGACCTAGGTACTGAAATAATTAATGTCATTCTGGACCAACAACATAAGTACTTGACTTCTCTGACCACATGCATGATTCCCGCCCCACACCACGACAGAAAGAACTTACACATAGACAGACAGAACCCCCTACGAGAGGTACATCCCGTTAAAAATACAGCGGGTGAGCTTCAACGAGTGTATGTTTACACACCCTTGACGAAACTAGAAATACTGGAAATGAAAAAGATGTTGCCCTGCCATGATAAAGACCCAGGGGGGTTTCACTGAGAATTAAAAGACATTCTCCGCATAGGGGATTACACGTACGCTGACATTATAAAATTATTGAAAGTACTGTTGCCTGCTGGTATTTACGAAAAGCTTAAGGAAAAGGACTGGGAGGTGGGAGAGAAAAAGTTAAGTTGGACAGAATTGGAAGCAGAGGATAAAGGCCGGCACCCTGGTGTAGGTCTTGGGGACAAAGCTAAAGCACTACCTGAACTCCTGATACAGGTTCTGCCGAGATTATTGATTACTAAAAAAGAAGATTGGGATGCTATTTCAGCCTGTAAACAGAAACAAGACGAGGACACAAGTGATTTCTATTTTAGATTCGAGAAATGTTTTTCTATTAATAGTGGTCTTAAGCCCAGTAGTGAATCATATCCACATCTTTTCGTGAGCAAATTAGTTGAGAATTCCTTAACCCCGATCAAGAATAGAGTACTGAAGGTTGAGAGTACTTGGCAAGCAAATAGCCCTTCCCAAATGTTGCAAATGTTACAATATCACCAGAACAGAATTAGAGAGGAACAGGATCATGAAAAGAGACGCATGAAAGATACGAAAATGAAAGTGCTGGTTGCCCAAACGGTACCAGCTAATGCGAACAAAAAAGGGCACGACACTTGTTAATGGGAACTGTAATTATTGCAAACAGCCAGGTCACTTTGTAAAAGATTGTGCTGTCCTGAAACACAATATAGCTACAGGCAAGACGAAAGAACGACCGCATCCTCCTAGGCAGAATAGCACCCCACAGAACACGCAACAGACAGTAGCGAATTTTCCACCCCCACCACCACCTTCCACACAACATACCACTCAACAAATGTACCAGTACACACAGTCGGACTATCCAGAATACCAACAGTTCTCATGAAACAGCCTAGAGAGGGAAGTTGTCTTGCCCCTTATTGAGGTTCCTGTAGATCAAGAGGGTCCCTATGTACATAGTCGTGTATTGGGAAAGGACAGAAAATTTCTGATTGACACAGGGGCGAGCAGAACTACCATCAGCCATGACGAGGTTCCAGGGGCACCCCTCTCAGGCTCACAGAATGTTTCCCTGGGATTTTCAGGAAAGCCTATTGTTAACGAAGTGTCGAAACCAGTTTCCCTAGGGGTCGGTCCATTGTCATGTACCACAGACTTGCTGCTTACTAAGTCATGTCCAGAAAATTTGCTTGGTATAAAGACATTGAAAGAACTAGGAGCAGTTATATGTTGTTCTCCGGAAGGAGTACGACTGTTCTTACGTGATTTTAAGGGACATTATGTGTTGAAAGATTTTGACCACAGACTCCAGAATGTACCACAGCACTTATGGGCACAAGGTCCGACTGACGTAGGTTACATGCACATAACACCACACCGTGTCACTCTCAAAACAGGAGTAGTACTGCCACGTATCCGACAATACAAGTTACCACCTGATGCCGTAGTAGCCTTACTGAAAATTGTTGACGAACTCATTAGACAAGGGGTGGTAGTAGAGACTGACTCGAATGTATGTAATTCACCTGTCATCCCTATTCTTAAACGAACAGACCCTAATGCACCACCAGTTTACAGACTAGCTGTTGACCTTCGAGAATTGAACAAATGTGTAGTTCCTCAATACCCAGTGGTCCCAGATATTTCTTCATTATTGACTGCTATTGATTCTGAGGCAACGTTCTTTACTGTAATTGACTTGAAGAATGCCTTTTTCAGTGTCCCAATTCATCCCGATAGTCAGTACCTCTTCGGATTCAGTTTAAATGGACGCAGTTTTAAATTTACGAGAGCTCCCCAAGGTTTTACAGAGAGTCCTAGCATTTACAGCCAAGCATTAAAAAGACAGCTGGACAGTATTAACATGCCTGCCAACACTGCACTGCTCCAGTATGTAGACGACATCCTAATCACAGCACGATCAGAACCAGACTGCGAAAATGCATCACTGACATTTTTACACTTCTTGGCAGACAAGGGGCACAAAGTGTCCCCTTCGAAGTTGCAATTCTGTGCACAGCAAGTGGTGTACCTTGGACACTTGCTGTCCAAGAGGGGTAGACAGCTGACACAAGACCGTATTCAGTTAATTGCTAACCTTTCACAGCCCAAGACACAAAAGGAAGTACGGGCCTTCATTGGCCTCACTTCATACTGCAGACAATGGATTCCACAGTATGCCTATTTAGCCAAACCACTCATACAGTTGACATCACAGGAGGCAGCGTCTTCAACTGTCCTCCCTTGGACACAAGAACATACCCTGGCATTTGAAGAATTGAAAAGAGCCTTATGTCAAGCACCAGTTTTAGCGGCTCCTTGTTACAGCAAACCTTTTACGCTTTTTGTCACTGAACGAGATGGAACAGCATTATCTGTCCTCACACAAGATCAAGCAGGAAAACACAAGCCGTGTGCTTATTTTTCTAGTACACTGGATCCAGTGGCCCAGGCTCTGCCTGCGTGCCTGAAATCAGTTGCAGCAACAGCCCTAGCTATAAGACAGAGTGACTCCATAGTGTTAGGACACCCCCTGACAGTACAGGTTCCACATGCAGTGGAAGTTCTCTTGAACAGGACACAGACACAGCACTTGACTGTAGCGAGACTGACAGGATATGAACTGACGTTATTTCAGCCACACATAGAGATCAGACTATGCAATATTCTCAACCCTGCTACACTCTTGCCCTCCAGCACAGTAGACACTGCTCCACATGACTGTGTGGAAGTAATTAATACAGTGACGAAACCAAGACAAGACCTGACAGATATTGCACTGCCAGACCCTGACCTGACACTTTATGTAGATGGTTCATGCATGAGAACAAGCACAGGAGAGTTAGTGGCCGCATATGCCGTGACCACTGATACTGAAGTCATAGAGACACAAAGAATAGACACACTGTCAGCACAAGCAGCAGAGCTCATCGCTCTGACACAAGCCTGCATAAGAGCCAAGAACTTGAAAGTGAACATATATACAGATTCACGGTATGCTTTCGGTGTTGTTCATGATTTCGGAGTGTTATGGAGGGAGAGAGGTTTCCTGACCTCTCATGGGACTAAAATTCAGCACGGTCCCCTCATTCAGGCTCTGTTAGAAGCATTACATTTACCTACAGCCATAGCCATCCTGAAATGCAAAGCACACACCAAAGTTACAGACACCATTTCCCAGGGTAACGACCTGGCAGACCGAACAGCTAAACTTACAGCCCAGACACCAACAGACACGACAAAGACAGAGGTACCATTACTGACAAACAGCATGACAGTCAGGGATCCTTCACAAGATGTACTCGACATGCAGACACATGCCACTCCAGATGAAATAAAGAAATGGACTGAACAAGGAGGGGTCCAGACTGACCAAGGTTGGATGACTAAAGGCAAAGCTACATGGTTTCTCCCAGACTCTATGGTACAAGTCGTCATAAACACAGCACATAGCCCAGCACACTTAGGAGAAAGGGCAATGCTAGACAGCTTACAGAATATCTGGTTTAACAAGCACCTGCGTGCAGCAGCGAAACAGAAAGTACGTACCTGTATGATTTGTTGCCAGTTCAATCCAGGCAAAGGCATCCCGGTGGAACAAGGCGGATTTCATCCTCCTGACCATCCTTTTGAAGTCCTCCAGATGGATTATATCCAGATGGACAGATGTAGAGGTTACAAGTATGTCCTGGTAGTTGTATGTGCACTATCTAGATGGACAGAAGCGTACCCAGTCCCAGATTATACTGCTGTGACCACCGCCAGGCAATTGGTACAAGAGTTTTCCCCCAGATACGGATTGCCCCGTGTCGTGTACTCAGATAATGGTCAGCCATTTTCCTCTGAATTAATGAAACAAGTGTCCCTCCTGTTAGGATACCAGTGGAAGTTTCATTGTGTACGACACCCAGAAGCAGCTGGACTTGTCGAGCGTCATAATCAGACCCTTAAGACGAAATTAGCAAAAGTCTGTGCAGAAAAAGGCGTGGATTGGATGGTAGCCTTGCCGGTTGCCCTCTTTTACATGCGTATGGTAGCTCATTCCAGAACAGGCATATCTCCTTATGAAGTGGTTTTTGGTAGACCACCGAATATGTGGGGTACGCCTATGCCTAAGAAAATAACTGATGTTGACAGTAACATGCTGACAGATTACCTGGCTTCCTTGATGTCTGCACTACTCTCTTGTCGTTCACAGGTTGCCGCCGCCTTCCCTGACAACACCCAAGTCAAGGAGTACACCATCGTCCCTAGTGACCACGTGTATATTCGGAACTTTGATCGTTCAAGCCCCCTTGAGCCACGCTGGAAAACACCAAAATTAGTTTTGCTCACCACGAGGACTGCCGTCAAGGTCGAGGGACGCAAGATATGGCTTCATGCCCAACACTGCAAGAAATTCTTTGGAGATTCCGGAACTTTGATCTAAACTAAAGACAGTCCCGATAGTACAGACTGTAAGCCCCCTTTTCTAGAAAAGACTCAGCAACAGGAGTATAGGTCTAAGTTACGATCTAGTAAGTCAGACAGTGTTTAATTGTTTAAGTCCACTAGGTGGTGAATCGGTTAGACAGGTTCCTGACATGTATAAGATCATAGACCAGAATAGTAAAAAGAGAGAAATGAAAGAAAAGTACTGCAAGATATTACGCAGTAGATGTATAGTAACTCTGATTTTTATGTCTCTTCTGTGCATCACTATAATATGTATCAGCTTGGCATTACATGTTTTCTTTCCCCCTATTGCCTCACATATACACTTTACCTCCAATGACACTGTAGAGCACACATTCAGTGATCTGCCACCCCATAAATTGTCATATCGACTAGCCCTGCGCAACAATACTTTTATTCGAATGTTGCACCATTCTCATCAGACCAGCAATGTAACAAATTGCTGGGTATGTGGCCGACTCCCACCTTATCAGAAAACGAAGGGAGTTCTGCCCCTTTTTCCTTTTCTGTTCTCGCACAAAGGTTCATGCGGAGCATGGTTTGCTTTAATGTTATCACTAGACAGAAAGTCTGCAGTTTCTCAGGGTTTCTGGATATGGGGAATCTTGAATACAGTCATGAATGAGGCATGTTTTCCAGACGAAGACGGTCTTCCCCAAAGGAAAGGGACCGATCTAGAAAATGAAGTGTATGAACAAGGAAATGCTTCCCTTAACTTTATGATTCTGAATGTCCAGTCCGAGAAAAATACAGGTCCTCCGTTTATATCAGTCCTACCAGTAAAAGGTGAATTGTGCGTTAGAAAGAAAGGATCGGTACAATTGGGACACAGTGATTGTAATACTGTAGTCGAGTTCAATGATAAAGGAAAGTCTACTTTCAAAGCTTCCCGCCATTCCTATTTCATTTGCGGTCAGACAGCCTATGTACGTCTGCCCTTAGACTGGGGTGGGACATGTTATATAGCGTTCCTGCTGCCACCCGTCTTTCTAGCCCCATCCCATTATCATCGAGATTCGCGACTAGTGCATGTTAGACACAGGAGGGAGATCGATTTCCCAGTAGTTGATCAGACTGAGACAGTTTGGGAGCAATATACAGATTTTATTAAGGGATACTTCTGGTTCATAGGTCCCGTCCAAAACAGTAAACTCATACGTAGGTTAACAAGAACTCTAGAAGCAGTAGTAAATGAGACTACATCTGCCCTGGCGAACTTGACCGAGGAGCAGTCTGCCATGCGATTTGTTGTTCTTCAGAATCGCCTTGTTCTTGACGTCATCCTGGCAGATAGGGGCGGGGCTTGTAGAGTGATCGGCTCCAGTTGTTGCGTGTTTATTCCAAATAACGCGCCATCTGTGTACGCAGCAATAACAAGACTCCACAAGATAGTTCACGAGATGCATCAGGACCAATGGACTTGGTCCAGTTGGCTCTGGGGTGTAATATCGGGATGGGGATGGACATTGTTGTTGTTCCTAGGAATTATACTGCTTATGGTATTCGGTTGCTGTCTCTCTCTGCAATGTGGCCCGGCGATTTGCGGCCTGTGTGCCACTGCCTGTATTCCCTATCCACGTATACAAAAGAAAAAAGACGAACAAATGATGCTGTATGATCAGATATACGGTCTCATGAATATAGATGTGTCCCAAAGGGCACAGTAGGGGACAAGGAGGGAATGAGGAAATAGAAAATTTTGCGTAGCCAATGTGTCCCCTGCATGTACCCCACGTTTAGTGTATGTTCATGTCACCCATGCACTTTCCCTCTCATGCCTGTAATAATAATGCCTCTGCATTTCCATCCCATGTTAGAGTGTCAGTTACCAAGCCTTCCATGAAAGAAACGTTAATGAAAGTGCTGAGGCCTATGTTGCCCATGTATATGCATGGTGCACGTTTAAAAGTCGAGATGAACCCGTTTTGTGTCTCAGCCGAGCCAGGACCCGAATACAGGCTCCATGCCTCCAGACACTCTGAAAGCTGCAGCTTAGCTATGTATCCCTGACCTCTTGCATACTTTCTGCTCAGCCGAGAGGGGCCCAGTCCGGCCTGCCAAGACAGTATTTTGCTTACAGTTATCTGCTCTGCTCCACAGAAACACATCCCTGTCTAGCGAAGAAGGTAAACAGAACCCGTCCACAGAGATAGAGCCCAGCCTTTCTGTCTCCGTTTAAGTGATTTACAGAGCTCGCATCCATAGAAGGCCCATGGCCCCCACGCAATGCACGAAGAAATATGTTATGTTATGTTATGGTATTTGATTTTTGTATAGCGCACGGATGCCACAGCAAAGTTGCGTCCCGGCGCTTTGGAAAGTTGATAACACAACACATCAGAGGAGATAAAAAGAAGAGGGCCTAATTTGTGGAAAAAAGAAAAGTTTTAAGTGCCTTCCTGAAAGGGAACAAGTCAGGGATGGAGCGAAGAGGAGCTGGCAGAGAGTTCCAAAGGGCTGCTGCCAACACTGAGAAAGAGCGTCCGCCCATCCTAGATTTTTTAAAACGTGGCACAATGGCAAGGTTGGATCCGGCGGAGCGAAGAGCTCTGGCAGGGACATAGTGCTGAATAGTCTGTGCGAGAATAGGAGGGGAGGCTGATTTGAGAATTTTGAAAGTTAAGCAAAGAGCTTTAAACTTAATTCTCTGCCCCACCGGCAACCAATGGAGATCTTGGATAGTCCGACGAGCCGAAACAAACTTCGGGAGGCCAACAAGCATCCTCGCTGCCGCGTTCTGGACTCTCTGAAGGCGGGATAGCTCGGCCTGGTTCAGGCCCAGAAACAGGGAGCTGGCATAGTCCAGCCTGGTAAGAACCAGAGCTTGGACAATAATCTGTCTGGTCTCCGCATCGAAGAACTTAAAAATTGGTCGACGACATTGCAGAGTACCAAAACAGGTGCCAGCCACACGTTTTGTGTGGGAGGTGAAAGAGAACTTGTTGTCGAACCACACCCCGAGATTTCTAACCTCAGTCACGGGGGAAGGAACGGGGCCAAGATCAGAAGGCCACCACTGATCTCCCCATAGTCCACTTTCCCTACCAAAAATAATGACCTCGGTCTTAGAGGCATTCAGTTGGAGCCGATTGTTCGCCATCCAGCCTGCCACAGCTTTTAAAGCTGACTGGAAAGTGGGGGCATCCAGTTGGAGTCGCCATTAAGTGCCACCGCCAGCTGCGTGTCATCGGCGTATGACACCAAGGAAAGACCAAAACTATGGGCTACCTCCGCTAATGGCTGAACATATAAGTTAAACAAGGTAGGGCTAAGGGCCGACCCTTGGGGGACACCCTGAAGTATGGGGCGAGAAGCAGAAACAAAAGGAGGTGTGGAGACCTTGAAGGCTCGGTCCTTAAGAAAGGAACGAAACCACTCGAGTGCCACCTCTCCAACTCCTGCCTCCATCAGGCGGTGTAAAAGAATCTGGTGGGACACCGTATCGAAGGCGGCACTAAGATCCAAGAGGATCAGTGCCGCCGTCTGACCCAGGTCCAACAGGTTCCTGATGTGCTCCACCACAGCCAGAAGGGCAGTTTCAGTGCTATGACCTGCACGAAACTGGCTCTTAGTGATGAGCAACCTTTGCTCGAGCGACCTTTACTTCAGATAATACATCCTCCAAACTTAAGATACCAGATAATACCAGGCGTGCAGGTCGTCCTGACACTCAAGGCTTCTCTACTAGAACGAAAGTCAGCTCCCCCCAGCTACCCCCAGTTACACGTCAATTGCACGTCATTACCGAGTTGGGCACACAAGTAGGGTAAAGGTTCCAGCTGACCACGCAGACCCCCTCCATGTATCCACCCACCTATGACTCACCTATGACTCCTCAAGTGAACCCCCACGTGTACGCCTTCTTACATGCCCTTTTGCACGCCCATGTGCTCTTATCTCTCTCTTTCGCTTGCTCCGACTGGAGCGCTCCGCCTTCTCAATGCAAGTTAATGTATGTTTAATGTACAAATAATGTACTCTGTGAATAAAGTTTAGAAGACCCTTCCTGAACCTTAGTGGTGATGGAACCCGATTCTCCCTTAACTCGAGTTACTGAAATAAAGCCCTTTTGAATCGGACACCACGGACTCTACCTCTCATTATATGCATGACCTTTTGTTTAAGTATAGAAATTCCGACAGGGTAATATTTTATTTACCACACAATGATACACTAGTTTAAAAGGGTACTTTATCTCATTGGAGCATGTAGTACATTAAGAGCCATCCTTTCTGCTCACTTTCTGTCAGATTACTCACCTTTGCCTGGAACCTGCAATGCAAAGTAAGGGGGCGGTCTGGAAGGAAAACATTTTTCCACAGAAACATAGCCATCAATCACCTGCAACGAGCTAGAAGACAGTGGGATATCTCGGCAAATGTTTGATAGCAATTATGTTGTTTTATCACGTTTAGGCCCAGGGCCGGTCCTAGAACTTCTGGGGCCCCGGGCGATATGAAAGATGTGAGGCCCCTTGAATTTGCATGTAACATCCAATCGCGGCCGGCCTGATGCGCGAGTGGAGGGTCACGTAGGTGGTGTGCTGTCCCCCATTCAGTTTGTACCTTCCCCCACCCCTGCTGCCCCAGGAATATCACCACGCCAGCAAGTTTCATGATGTAATATGATTAGCTGGGGCAGGGGCCCTAGCAAGAATAGGTTGGCTAATGTGAAAGTGTGGCCTTTCACACTGATGGGGGGCCCCCCTAATCTTTGGCAGAGCGCGAGGCCCTGGGCCGCTGCCCACACTGCCCATGCCTAGCGCCGGCCCTGTTTAGGCCTGTCAGATGAAATAAAGAAATGGACTGAACAAGGAGGGGTCCAGACTGACCAAGGTTGGATGACTAAAGGCAAAGCTACATGGTTTCTCCCAGACTCTATGGTACAAGTCGTCATAAACACAGCACATAGCCCAGCACACTTAGGAGAAAGGGCAATGCTAGACAGCTTACAGAATATCTGGTTTAACAAGCACCTGCGTGCAGCAGCGAAACAGAAAGTACGTACCTGTATGATTTGTTGCCAGTTCAATCCAGGCAAAGGCATCCCGGTGGAACAAGGCGGATTTCATCCTCCTGACCATCCTTTTGAAGTCCTCCAGATGGATTATATCCAGATGGACAGATGTAGAGGTTACAAGTATGTCCTGGTAGTTGTATGTGCACTATCTAGATGGACAGAAGCGTACCCAGTCCCAGATTATACTGCTGTGACCACCGCCAGGCAATTGGTACAAGAGTTTTCCCCCAGATACGGATTGCCCCGTGTCGTGTACTCAGATAATGGTCAGCCATTTTCCTCTGAATTAATGAAACAAGTGTCCCTCCTGTTAGGATACCAGTGGAAGTTTCATTGTGTACGACACCCAGAAGCAGCTGGACTTGTCGAGCGTCATAATCAGACCCTTAAGACGAAATTAGCAAAAGTCTGTGCAGAAAAAGGCGTGGATTGGATGGTAGCCTTGCCGGTTGCCCTCTTTTACATGCGTATGGTAGCTCATTCCAGAACAGGCATATCTCCTTATGAAGTGGTTTTTGGTAGACCACCGAATATGTGGGGTACGCCTATGCCTAAGAAAATAACTGATGTTGACAGTAACATGCTGACAGATTACCTGGCTTCCTTGATGTCTGCACTACTCTCTTGTCGTTCACAGGTTGCCGCCGCCTTCCCTGACAACACCCAAGTCAAGGAGTACACCATCGTCCCTAGTGACCACGTGTAAATTCGGAACTTTGATCGTTCAAGCCCCCTTGAGCCACGCTGGAAAACACCAAAATTAGTTTTGCTCACCACGAGGACTGCCGTCAAGGTCGAGGGACGCAAGATATGGCTTCATGCCCAACACTGCAAGAAATTCTTTGGAGATTCCGGAACTTTGATCTAAACTAAAGACAGTCCCGATAGTACAGACTGTAAGCCCCCTTTTCTAGAAAAGACTCAGCAACAGGAGTATAGGTCTAAGTTACGATCTAGTAAGTCAGACAGTGTTTAATTGTTTAAGTCCACTAGGTGGTGAATCGGTTAGACAGGTTCCTGACATGTATAAGATCATAGACCAGAATAGTAAAAAGAGAGAAATGAAAGAAAAGTACTGCAAGATATTACGCAGTAGATGTATAGTAACTCTGATTTTTATGTCTCTTCTGTGCATCACTATAATATGTATCAGCTTGGCATTACATGTTTTCTTTCCCCCTATTGCCTCACATATACACTTTACCTCCAATGACACTGTAGAGCACACATTCAGTGATCTGCCACCCCATAAATTGTCATATCGACTAGCCCTGCGCAACAATACTTTTATTCGAATGTTGCACCATTCTCATCAGACCAGCAATGTAACAAATTGCTGGGTATGTGGCCGACTCCCACCTTATCAGAAAACGAAGGGAGTTCTGCCCCTTTTTCCTTTTCTGTTCTCGCACAAAGGTTCATGCGGAGCATGGTTTGCTTTAATGTTATCACTAGACAGAAAGTCTGCAGTTTCTCAGGGTTTCTGGATATGGGGAATCTTGAATACAGTCATGAATGAGGCATGTTTTCCAGACGAAGACGGTCTTCCCCAAAGGAAAGGGACCGATCTAGAAAATGAAGTGTATGAACAAGGAAATGCTTCCCTTAACTTTATGATTCTGAATGTCCAGTCCGAGAAAAATACAGGTCCTCCTTTTATATCAGTCCTACCAGTAAAAGGTGAATTGTGCGTTAGAAAGAAAGGATCGGTACAATTGGGACACAGTGATTGTAATACTGTAGTCGAGTTCAATGATAAAGGAAAGTCTACTTTCAAAGCTTCCCGCCATTCCTATTTCATTTGCGGTCAGACAGCCTATGTACGTCTGCCCTTAGACTGGGGTGGGACATGTTATATAGCGTTCCTGCTGCCACCCGTCTTTCTAGCCCCATCCCATTATCATCGAGATTCGCGACTAGTGCATGTTAGACACAGGAGGGAGATCGATTCCCCAGTAGTTGATCAGACTGAGACAGTTTGGGAGCAATATACAGATTTTATTAAGGGATACTTCTGGTTCATAGGTCCCGTCCAAAACAGTAAACTCATACGTAGGTTAACAAGAACTCTAGAAGCAGTAGTAAATGAGACTACATCTGCCCTGGCGAACTTGACCGAGGAGCAGTCTGCCATGCGATTTGTTGTTCTTCAGAATCGCCTTGTTCTTGACGTCATCCTGGCAGATAGGGGCGGGGCTTGTAGAGTGATCGGCTCCAGTTGTTGCGTGTTTATTCCAAATAACGCGCCATCTGTGTACGCAGCAATAACAAGACTCCACAAGATAGTTCACGAGATGCATCAGGACCAATGGACTTGGTCCAGTTGGCTCTGGGGTGTAATATCGGGATGGGGATGGACATTGTTGTTGTTCCTAGGAATTATACTGCTTATGGTATTCGGTTGCTGTCTCTCTCTGCAATGTGGCCCGGCGATTTGCGGCCTGTGTGCCACTGCCTGTATTCCCCATCCACGTATACAAAAGAAAAAAGACGAACAAATGATGCTGTATGATCAGATATACGGTCTCATGAATATAGATGTGTCCCAAAGGGCACAGTAGGGGACAAGGAGGGAATGAGGAAATAGAAAATTTTGCGTAGCCAATGTGTCCCCTGCATGTACCCCACGTTTAGTGTATGTTCATGTCACCCATGCACTTTCCCTCTCATGCCTGTAATAATAATGCCTCTGCATTTCCGTCCCATGTTAGAGTGTCAGTTACCAAGCCTTCCATGAAAGAAACGTTAATGAAAGTGCTGAGGCCTATGTTGCCCATGTATATGCATGGTGCACGTTTAAAAGTCTAGATGAACCCGTTTTGTGTCTCAGCCGAGCCAGGACCCGAATACAGGCTCCATGCCTCCAGACACTCTGAAAGCTGCAGCTTAGCTATGTATCCCTGACCTCTTGCATACTTTCTGCTCAGCCGAGAGGGGCCCAGTCCGGCCTGCCAAGACAGTATTTTGCTTACAGTTATCTGCTCTGCTCCACAGAAACACATCCCTGTCTAGCGAAGAAGGTAAACAGAACCCGTCCACAGAGATAGAGCCCAGCCTTTCTGTCTCCGTTTAAGTGATTTACAGAGCTCGCATCCATAGAAGGCCCATGGCCCCCACGCAATGCACGAAGAAATATGTTATGTTATGTTATGGTATTTGATTTTTGTATAGCGCACGGATTCCACAGCAAAGTTGCGTCCCGGCGCTTTTGGAAAGTTGATAACACAACACATCAGAGGAGATAAAAAGAAGAGGGCCTAATTTGTGGAAAAAAGAAAAGTTTTAAGTGCCTTCCTGAAAGGGAACAAGTCAGGGATGGAGCGAAGAGGAGCTGGCAGAGAGTTCCAAAGGGCTGCTGCCAACACTGAGAAAGAGCGTCCGCCCATCCTAGATTTTTTAAAACGTGGCACAATGGCAAGGTTGGATCCGGCGGAGCGAAGAGCTCTGGCAGGGACATAGTGCTGAATAGTCTGTGCGAGAATAGGAGGGGAGGCTGATTTGAGAATTTTGAAAGTTAAGCAAAGAGCTTTAAACTTAATTCTCTGCCCCACCGGCAACCAATGGAGATCTTGGATAGTCCGACGAGCCGAAACAAACTTCGGGAGGCCAACAAGCATCCTCGCTGCCGCGTTCTGGACTCTCTGAAGGCGGGATAGCTCGGCCTGGTTTAGGCCCAGAAACAGGGAGCTGGCATAGTGACACCAAGGAAAGACCAAAACTATGGGCTACCTCCGCTAATGGCTGAACATATAAGTTAAACAAGGTAGGGCTAAGGGCCGACCCTTGGGGGACACCCTGAAGTATGGGGCGAGAAGCAGAAACAAAAGGAGGTGTGGAGACCTTGAAGGCTCGGTCCTTAAGAAAGGAACGAAACCACTCGAGTGCCACCTCTCCAACTCCTGCCTCCATCAGGCGGTGTAAAAGAATCTGGTGGGACACCGTATCGAAGGCGGCACTAAGATCCAAGAGGATCAGTGCCGCCGTCTGACCCAGGTCCAACAGGTTCCTGATGTGCTCCACCACAGCCAGAAGGGCAGTTTCAGTGCTATGACCTGCACAAAACTGGCTCTTAGTGATGAGCAACCTTTGCTCGAGCGACCTTTACTTCAGATAATACATCCTCCAAACTTAAGATACCAGATAATACCAGGCGTGCAGGTCGTCCTGACACTCAAGGCTTCTCTACTAGAACGAAAGTCAGCTCCCCCCAGCTACCCCCAGTTACACGTCAATTGCACGTCATGACCGAGTGGCGCACACAAGTAGGGTAAAGGTTCCAGCTGACCACGCAGACCCCCTCCATGTATCCACCCACCTATGACTCACCTATGACTCCTCAAGTGAACCCCCACGTGTACGCCTTCTTACATGCCCTTTTGCACGCCCATGTGCTCTTATCTCTCTCTTTCGCTTGCTCCGACTGGAGCGCTCCGCCTTCTCAATGCAAGTTAATGTATGTTTAATGTATAAATAATGTACTCTGTGAATAAAGTTTAGAAGACCCTTCCTGAACCTTAGTGGTGATGGAACCCGATTCTCCCTTAACTCGAGTTACTGAAATAAAGCCCTTTTGAATCGGACACCACGGACTCTACCTCTCATTATATGCATGACCTTTTGTTTAAGTATAGAAATTCCGACAGGGTAATATTTTATTTACCACACAATGATACACTAGTTTAAAAGGGTACTTTATCTCATTGGAGCATGTAGTACATTAAGAGCCATCCTTTCTGCTCACTTTCTGTCAGATTACTCACCTTTGCCTGGAACCTGCAATGCAAAGTAAGGGGGCGGTCTGGAAGGAAAACATTTTTCCACAGAAACATAGCCATCAATCACCTGCAACGAGCTAGAAGACAGTGGGATATCTCGGCAAATGTTTGATAGCAATTATGTTGTTTTATCACGTTTAGGCCCAGGGCCGGTCCTAGAACTTCTGGGGCCCCGGGCGATATGAAAGATGTGAGGCCCCTTGAATTTGCATGTAACATCCAATCGCGGCCGGCCTGATGCGCGAGTGGAGGGTCACGTAGGTGGTGTGCTGTCCCCCATTCAGTTTGTACCTTCCCCCACCCCTGCTGCCCCAGGAATGTCACCACGCCAGCAAGTTTCATGATGTAATATGATTAGCTGGGGCAGGGGCCCTAGCAAGAATAGGTTGGCTAATGTGAAAGTGTGGCCTTTCACACTGATGGGGGGCCCCCCTAATCTTTGGCAGAGCGCGAGGCCCTGGGCCGCTGCCCACACTGCCCATGCCTAGCGCCGGCCCTGTTTAGGCCTGTCATGTGCAGCTCAGACCAGACTGTAAGAGTAAGAGACGCGATTCGAACCCGAAGAAATCCAAAATGGGTCTCACGCCTTGTTTAAGAATAGCAGCGCCCTGCCTGTGCATGATATCATATTTACCCACCCAAATGAAAGGTGCCCTCTCCAAACGAGTCACTTAATGCTGCCGATGCAAGGATGCAACCCAGGGTTCTGGAACCCAGGACATGTATAACGTTCTGGAAGACCGGAAGTGACATCGAAAGGCAGGACATGTTTAAGCATGATTTTAAACTGTGACTTGGCACTAAAACATCATTTGAACTACTGATTTGGCTACCCTTATTCATGTTTATTGCGTTTCATTCAAAAGGGCCTAATTACGCATTCCTTAGTGCAATGAACACCCAACAATCTGGGTCCGTGTTTCTTTGTCATCTGGTGCTACATTGCACCAAGATGCGAGTGTACGCATCATTCTGCGCAAATCTCAATGCACCTCTGCAAAGTATATGGGAAAGTGGAATTGCTGCAACTTTACATGGCATGTAACAGCAAAAGGCTTTGCATTAAGATGTGTGTGTAGTGAGAAGTCCACAAGAATGACTCCTTAAAGTTGAGTTAATGTTATACAGACAGGGGCAAGCAGGGAGCACGCACGTCCTTCACGCACCTCCTCCCCTCACATTCCAACAGAACTGACACATATTCATGAGATACACGTGTGCACCTAGCAGCTCCACAGTGTGAAGCCAGGGCCGGCTTTAGCGCTGGGGGCGCCCAGTGCAATCATTGTTTGACCTCCTCTGCCATGGACTCCCTCACTACCACCCTTCAACGGGGCCCCTCAAGCATCTGTAACCACTCTCTCTCAGATGCAGTCCATTAGGTTTACAGCACCTCTCATACCAGTGTAGGGTTTCAGAGCACTTTACCTCACACATAATAAACAGAGACGATCAATCATAGTTTAAGAGTGCTTGGTCTGGAGAAGCACAAACTCAGAATTTAAAATGTAACAACCTGGCTGTGGGCTCTCTTAAATAATCAGAACTGATCTCTATCCAAATGAACCATTTTTCCAACATTAGGATAATGAAAGATGGTAAAAATTCATAATACTCTCATCAACACCTTGGCAGTTTGCATGCAGCTCTTAGATTACAATTACTAGCTCACGGTTCGAAGTTAGGATTTTAAGTTATAAACTGCAAGTAAAACAAGCATTTGCAATGCAATAGGTCTCACATTTGCGTGAGTTTAGGCTCCTGGCATTGAAAATGACAATGCATGGTTTTTATGTGTTCAAAACCAACTCATAAATAAGAGACATTGTCATTTACAACAGCAATAGTTCAAACTCTTGCAAATGGGAGACCTATTGCTTTGCAAATGCTTGTTATATCATACTAGCCGCCTTGTGTCAACTACTGTGTTAGACAGAAGTACATTTTCTATACCCTGATTCATATTCTGCACTTTTACCACCAGCTGAAGTTTATTCTGTCATAACAATCCTAATATGTCCTAAGTGCAACTGTAATATGAATTATGATGTTAATTGAAGCAGCCCCTGTGCTGCACCTGTTCAATATGTCCAAGGTCACAAGGGATGCAACGCACAGACAGGGCAGACTGAGAGTGTGCATGAGGGAGGCGAGTCCGAGAGAGAGTGTTAAACAGAGTCTGTGAGAGAAGGGAACCCATCTGAAAGCATGTGTGAGAAATGTGTGAGAGAAATATGTGGTGAGAGAACTTGGGTGCATGTGTTTGAGCGAACATGTGCGCGAGAGTGTGTGGGATAGACAACTTGAGAAAAAGTGCAAAATGTCTTTGAGAAAATGTGTGTGTGTTCATGTGTGAGAGAGAGGGGGTTTAGAGGTTGAGAGGTGAAATTGGTAGTAGTGCAGCCGGATATGTACAGCCCATGCAGAACCTGTGGAAACGCCCCACCACGAGCATGTACCCTAACATGCTACTAAGTCACCCCCACCCCAACCGCCCCCACACAAGGGAGTTGTAAACTCTGCTCCTTGCTTTATAATGGGTGGCAGCAGTGGTAGAAGTGGGAGGAAACGGAGGGGCCCGGCGTGCCCCTACTTCTAAAAATTATTTCAGTCCTTTCCCTACTTTTTTTCCCCACTTCGACCACTGGGTGGCAGTAACTGGTCATTGTCGCAACTCCTAAGGGCCTCAGCTGAGGTCCCAAGTCTTTCATATGAAAGTAATGCAGTCCCTAGGGGGCAGATTCTGAGCACCCCCTGTATGGCACCTCTGTCAGAACTTCACAAGACGGGCTAGCAGACGCAGGCAGCAAAGACCGACTTGCACAGAGAGTACAGCAAAGGGACCTTGTGCATGAATGGAACATTGTATTATCACAGGAAAGAAAAGAGACACGGAGGTACGTAATGTGGACAGCATACCATTAAGCAGGCACCATAAGGAATCACAAGCAGGTAATATACCAAATAATCCCTATGGAAAGAACTAACCAGCTGCAGCGTAAGTAAGCTGTAGTTGGGTAATAAGGAGCCAGGAAAGAAGAGTAGCGGAGGAGTGAACCAATCCCAAGCAGCAGGCGGGATTACACTCAGTATAGTGTTTACATCCGGAACTGCTCCCTCTTGGTCCTGGCTTTGCACACTTCACAGTACATAAGACATAGGTCTACTTTTGGTATCTAATGTGGATCCTGCCCTACCTCTCTTCTCCTCATTGGACAATGGAAGAGAATGCTTTTGCCTCCACCATGCATTGTGCCTGATTACACTGGTACAAGTACTCCTATACATGGGTGTAAATGTGCGGGTTATGGAATGTACAAGCGTTCCCAGTAGGATGTCTGAAATACTGTGCCTTTCATAGCCTTTTACGTGCACTACAAGGATTGTCATGTGCCAACTGCTATTCTCCCAATGTGACTCCTCAATTTACAGTGCAAATGGACAATTGTTATTTATTTTTTGTTTTTCCTCCATGAGCAAAACAGTTCTCCCTTAGAGAAATTTCATCCTTACAGATGTTCCATCACACTTCCCTCCCCGGAAGGTGAATTTTAAGAGTCCTTTACTGGCATATATTTGTAATCATTTTAAAACATTTCCTGAGTGAGAAAGGGTCAAAGAGTAGTTTGCATGCAGGTTTCTTACTCTGTGATTGTGCAGTCATAACAAACAATTCAGCATCAGTGAAGTCATTTCTGCCAGCTAGGTATCATTTTTTAGATTCTGCTGAATGTTAGAAATTGCAAAATATTCAAAATGAACGATTTATGACATCTCACCCACCCATACTGTATTAATGCTTTTTGCAATGTATACTTTGAAGCATGCATTGCTCGATCGGCTCTGTGTTGCGTTGCTAAGTCACTTAATGGGGCCTTGCGTGACTTGGTAAATTTGGCTTTTTTTGTTGCATAGTGCTTGTACCCCCTTGCGTGGCACAAGTTAGACGCATTAACAGTGATAAATAGGCTCCTATCACTCTTTAGAAAGCAGACTCAGTAAGCCAGTTTCAGATGTAAATAATTACCCAAGACCATTTACATTTTATTTACCTTCTCATTCATGTGCGGTGGTGAAGCAGGGGTGACGTGAGCCATAATGAGTACAAAGCCCTTGTGCTCCTGGTTGGAAAGACCCCTGTACCCATGCTGCAGTACTGTGTGCTGCACTAGTAGCAGCACGCCCTGCCTCCGACCCCGGCCATGTGGACAAATATCTCTAAACACATATATACAGGAATAATCCTTTACATCGCAGTGACTACACCGCGATGTAGTTGCAACGTAGTTGTTACAACGCAAGTCGTTACATCGACTTGCACTGGATGGCGCTATAACTTAAGGAATAGTAAGATTTACTATTCCAACAGTCCTGTTATTCAGCCAGGGACCACAGGCGCTTCGCCGCCGGTCGGATTTAACGCGGACCCATATCATATACCCATCGTGGCATTCGCGGATATCTGGCTCCCAACATATCAGAACAAACCCATGGTACCATTAAGACGATTGGCCCAAAACCCTTTGATTTGCAAGTTCCGCTGAATTTTAATTGTAATTCTAAAAAAAAACTTCCAGTTTTTCCCTGGGGAATATATACCGTATCTCCTCAAGGCATTTATAAATTCTTTCCCAAGTTTGGTCCCAGCCTTCCCAAAGATATGAAAAAATCATTCTTTGCATGTGCCACAGTTTTGTAGCCAAGGGATATATTTCCTCATGACTTCTATAAAAGGATTAGTGCCTGTTGAAATTCTTCCCTTTCCTCAACCAAAGTGACTCAGTAGCCAAAACGTAGGCACATGAGGATGATCAGTAAAACGTCTACTACATACTTACCCTGCAGTAGAGTAAATTAGTTTCCTTTCCTTACTGCCAAGCAAATGTATTTTTGGAAAAGCAAATTGTGAAATGTGGTGGAGAGTGAGACCAGAGAGTAAAGTAGGACTAAGTAAATGCCTTGACTTTTGCGGTTGGATAGTCTGTGATGAATACAATCTATATTCTGTTCCTTAATCCTTTCCCTGTATTGCAGTGTATCGCTTTTCCCACTTACTTACTTACGGCAGACAGGATGTCCACATGATTGATCCTATATGTAATGTGTTGCAATATTCATCTGCTTTGAAGTCAGGGTAAAATTGAAAGATGTTAGAACGTGGATTATTAGTAGGGGCAAATGTGCATCTGCCACTGGAAATAAGGCCACTAACACAGTATTGGTCTCAGAATAGGTTTTAGAAAATTATTCCTATGCTCAAACCTTGGCAGCTTGTCTGTGAGCAGGCTGACTTAACTTCAAAGACAGGTATGTAAAGCATTCAATTAAATCAATTCAGTAACTAATTAAGTGACAATGTATAATAAAAATCTGACACCAATTTATAAAAATAGGAACTATTGTTATCTTTAAAATGACATGCAAACGACAAAGATCCCATGTTGGGAACCGGAGATATGAATTTTCAAATAGTTAGCATTATCTAGCTCTTAGAATCCTAATGTACCTTATAGGGATATCCGGTTGTGATAGACTGGCTCAAAGTCAATGTTTCAGGCCGACTAGGATAGACCCCTGCTCGGCTACCACTAGCGGCGTTAGGTCCCGGTCACAGTTTTAAACTTCGGACTTAAAAACTTTTCTGGAGCTTTTTCTCGCGTGGTCCCTTGTTGCTATTCACCAGGCCAGATTTGGTGAGGGTTCTCCGGCCTCCGATTTCACCTCCTCTCGGTGAAACTCTGGAAGTCAGACCTACAAAGCTTTTCAGCGGGAGGAACGTGGACGGCAGGCCAGCTATTGGTTGAAGGCAGGTGGCTTGGCTGGCCAGGTTGGGTCGGTCCCCCTATGGAGCTTTTTTCCAAAGTTGTTTAAAAGTTCTCCCAACTCCTAGAACTTCTTAATGAAGTACCTTAAATGGTCCCAAAATGTCTCAAACTCACTCCAAGTGTCTGAAAGCTCCATGATGGTCCTTGCAATTTGAGGACTTCATATCCCACAACCCACATGGACAAACCCCTTATAAATCCCCTGGAAGTTCTCCGGGTTGTGGATCTTTGATGGTGATGCTCAAGGTGGGCTCTGTTAACCTGTATCTTGCTGGGTGTCCACTCTTTAGTCCTTCTTACAGCAAAGTAATTCTCAGGGCTATAGTTCAAGATGGTGCAAAATGTGCAGTTTACAGAGTGCAGGCCTTTGGAAATGCACATTAAACTTCTCAGCATGGCACCTCTTGCTTTCGTAAGTTTCAAGCAGCAGATCTGAGGGGCTTTGCCCTTCTCAGATACCTATTCTAGTTTCTCTGGGTCAATCAGGAGGTCACTCCTGTCCAATGGACTGCAGGGTACCACCCAAAGGTCTGAACACATCCTGTGGCCAGAGTGCACCAATTCTTCCAAATTGATAATGGCAGAATTTTCTGCAGGGAGAGAAGAGATGGCTAACCACACCCCTAAATTTTCTAATCAACAGAGTCTATCCCCCTTGCATCTATTCATTCCTTCCCTAAGCCTAGCATCTGGCTGGGGTCAACAGAGTAGAGTTGGGAATGACACTTGAGTTGAAGTGTAGTTCCTATTTCCCTAAATAGGTTCTGAGCTTTTGGATAACATACACTAAAGGTTTGGTGTATGATTGAGTCAGTACACCCCTATTGCACATGCTAACCTTGTTTACCATGTACCTGCTAGCTCACAGGGCCACTAGAAACTTCTTGAAGACTAGAAGGGAATAGCCACTGGCAACTACATAACATGACTACACTGATCCATGAGATAATGTTTCGCTCAGCCAATCGTGACTGCTTAGTTTCTAAGAGTTTCACAGAAATAACAGACAAGCTTTTTAATAAGTATTTATTGAACAGTCATTTTTCTCGTGTGAGAGATCTGAGCTACTACAATCGTAAGACAGTATGCGAGATATACAATGCACAGTGTTACATTCGCAAAGAAGTAGTATTGCTCTAGTATTGTTCACTACTTATCAAATACATTTGTATACATAAAAACATATTGCTAAAAGTATGAGTACTCATGGAATGCTCCCTAACTATTTCTACCCAAATGTGCCTAACCTAGGTGTAGGACGGGTTGTGAAGAAGGTCCGATATTCCCCTAAGATGGTATGCTCTAGTATGCTATAGTTCGTTATGTCAAGAATCGCTCTAGGTTCTAGTCATCGCCATACCTGAGAATGAGAGAGTTGTGGAATCTCTTTCCTGGTCTCAAATTCTAACATCCCGCAAAGGAAGTTAGAGCCCTGCGAGTTGTAGTTTCTGCATGCAGGATGACAGCATTTCTGGTCAGTGCATCAAGCCAGGAAATACGGGCTCCTCTGGAATAGAGGTCTCCTCTGGTTTGCATGGGCATATTAATACCCAGAAGGTGCTATGGCAGGACTGCATTGACGTAATGTTGAACAGAGGAAGACGTCACGAATGAACCCCGGGGAATAATGGTTCATGCATATTTAATGATTTTCTAAGAGAAATCAATGAACCTGTGCCAGGGAAAATCCCTAGAGCTTAAGGGTCTGTTTCTAAGAACTTGGTTGTGACCTAAAGGGTGGACGGATGTAGGTGAAATACGATGCCTGTATTTGGAGTGTATGGCACATGCCTAAATAAGGACTAAGAACGCTATACCTAAATAAGGGCAACATGAATTGTGCCTATATAAGGGCATGTTTTAGTAAAGCCGATATCAGGGCACCTATATGGGACAAAACACCCACTCCACTTTCGAAGAACAATATTACTAATTGCTAAACATAAAAATGAGCACCGCATATGTAAAAACATTCATTTAAAAACATTTCTAAAATCAGTCTGAAAAGTTCAATTAAACATGTCAAAATTTGACTTATACATGGAAAAAGCAGTGGCTATAATAGTTTTGCTAAATATTCTAAAATCCCTTTGAATCATGGTCATAAAATATGGACATGTAGAAAAACAGGGCATTATTTCTAGACTTGTGCTTCTAGAATTGTGCTTTTTAGAAAAGTTCTTTTTAGTAAAGGTAAAGGCAGTTCATTTTATAGGAATTGTTTTACTGTAAGCAGTAAGAAATGCAATGTAACTGAAAAGTTTAAAAAGGTTTGTCAATTTGGGGAATGTTCCGAGTTTCGTTCTGTTTGTTATGAAAAACATGGTAGCCGGTGTACAACTATTACCACGGATTTTTTACAACGGATTCCATGACCACGGATTTTTTACAACGCAGGTCATGTTACAACGGATCCTTTTACAACGCTATTCACTACAACGCAGGTACTATTACAACGCAATACCATTACATCGTAAGTATAATTATAGGTAAGTTTATCTTTTTGGGGGTTTTGGGGTACAGGGGTATTTTTAGGTTTTAGGGCTGGGTTTGGGTTTTGGCGTACAGGGGTATTTTTAGGTTTTAGGGCTGGGTTTGGGTTTTGGGGTACAGGGGTATTTTTAGGTTTTAGGGCTGGGTTTGGGTTTTCGGGTACAGGGGTATTTTTAGGTTTTAGGGCTGGGTTTGGGTTTTGGGGTACAGGGGTATTTTTAGGTTTAAGGGCTCGGTTTGGGTTTTGGGGTACAGGGGTATTTTTAGGTTTTAGGGCTGGGTTTGGGTTTTGGGGTACAGGGGTATTTTTAGGTTTTAGGGCTGGGTTTGGGTTTTGGAGTACAGGAGTATTTTTAGGTTTAAGGGCTGGGTTTGGGTTTTGGGGTACAGGGGTATTTTTAGGTTTTAGGGCTGGGTTTGGGTTTTGGGGTACAGGGGTATTTTTAGGGCTGGGTTTGGGTTTTGGGGTACAGGGGTATTTTTAGGTTTTAGGGCTGGGTTTGGGTTTTGGGGTACAGGGGTATTTTTAGGTTTTAGGGCTGGGTTTGGGTTTTGGGGTACAGGGGTACTTTTAGGTTTTAGGGCTGGGTTTGGGTTTTGGGGTACAGGGGTATTTTTAGGTTTTAGGGCTGGGTTTGGGTTTCGGGGTACAGGGGTATTTTTAGGTTTTAGGGCTGGGTTTGGGTTTTGGGGTACAGGGGTATTTTTAGATTTAAGGGCTGGGTTTGGGTTTTGGGGTACAGGGGTAATATTAGGTTTTAGGGCTGGGTTCGGGTTTTGGGGTACAGGGGTATTTTTAGGTTTTAGGGCTGGGTTTGGGTTTTGGGGTACAGGGTTATTTTTAATATATATTTACAATTTAAAAAAATAAAATTAATTGTTATAATATATGTTTTATTTTTTAAATTAATAATACGATAATAATTATTTACATTAAATAATAATTTTATTTACTTACCTGTAATTATACTTACGATGTAATGGTATTGCGTTGTAATAGTACCTGCGTTGTAGTGAATAGCGTTGTAAAGGGATCCGTTGTAACATGACCTGCGGTGTAATAGATCCGTGGTCATGGTATGCGTTGTAAAAGGACCCGTTGTAACGTCATATATCCTGGTAGCCAAATGCATTTCTTCCAAGCACACTGTGAACCAATTCAAAAGTCAGAGTCCAGGTTGGGTGTAAACATGAAGTCATCTGCTGCTGTAGACATAAGATCGTCTACTGTTGCCGGGGACAGTTGGAGCACCTCGTTCAGTAGATCTATTGCACAAAGATGAGAATCGTCACTTACAGCTGATGCTGTAGCAAGTTGTGTGTTCCTTGTCTCCTGTGTGCCTGTTGAATCCTCGCGTACATCAGCAGGATCAGACTGCAACTGAGAGGTTTCAATGAATGCCATCATCAGTATCAGGAGCCGCTGCTGACAATACAGAGCATGGACCGTTCCTGGGTCCAGAAAAGTATTGATATTGGTTGGCATGACCGATGGAAGTGTTAGATAGATGTCCAGCACACATTTTTCACTGCAAAACAAGCAGCGTAGAACAGGTAAGATACAGTCAAGCCAAACTGGTGTGAAGGTCTGGAACCATGATTGATTAAGTTCCCATAAGAGAGGAATGCCCAGGAGCTGTACTATGTGCTGTCAGCACTTTCGTTCCAGGAGATCCTTCACAATGTGACTGGGAGTGATGCCCATTGCAAGGCCGTCCATAGCATAGCAGTAGGAATAGAATAAGTACTCCTGCAGCTATTGCAAGAGTTAAAGGCAGACCACCAAAAACCGAATGCACGAAGTTTGGAATGATTGTAAATGTAAAATTTCGCTAATATCAGACATGTTAAAGATACATCCCATCATTTCTGCAAAATGTATAGGGCAGTTTTGAACTATCAGAGCCTGTATCTGAGCCGCAGTCCTTGCAACTTGAAGATCAGATGTCTCTCGGGCGGAGTTTAAGGGTACATTTCTTTGTAAAAGCATGGCGTTTATTCTGCCTAGCGTATCGAAAACATATAAAAGAAACATTCAGCGAAGGCCAAAGTGCCGACTCCCTGCCTGTGTTTGCTAGTGGAAACAATACTTGCATACAACAAGTAACCCTGGCATTGACCGTTACTAGATGCGGGATCCCTGGTAGCATGCTACAGCAACCTAGATCATTCAACATTAAGTAACTTCCATTAGAGACCAGGCCGAATGTCAGATTAATCACGGTGGCTGGACTGCCTTGCAGGTGGCAGAACAAGTTTGCCACAGAACTGTTGAATGCCCTGTGTAAATAAACGACTTGACATATGAGTGAACTGCTCAGTGCATTTTCGCAGGCTTTACCACTAAGAAACACTTCACTTCCCCCATTCCAACATCTGTAGTTGTAAGGTATTTCCCAGGACACTCTTAATGTATTCCTTACCCAACCTTTATATTTGCTTGCCTGCTATTGTATAAGGCAATAGTGAAATTGGAAAGAAGTGACTGGCAAATTTATATGGCCATGGATGAGCCATTCTGTAGCTGTTTTTTCTGCTACTGTTAATGGTAATCTTATCAGTTTTTCAACACCCAGCATTGTATACTTTGCTCCCCTTTGTGCCATTTCGATCTGTTTATGAGATTGTATTCCGAAAAAAAAGACGCCATGTTGATAAAATGCCAAGGCACATAGCCTGCACACTATGATTGTAGTGTCCAGACTAATAACATTTCCGAACGTAACAGGCCTTGTTGTAACACGGCTAAATCTTGTTTTAGTATGTCAATAGCAGAGGATACAATGTTGCCCAGAGAATAGATCCTGGATGACAAAGTTGTTAAACCATTGTCAACAACTGAGAGAGATTTCTCTAAATTAATTGGATTGATTTCACGTATCCTCTGCGGCCTCTGCCTGTGAAACTTCCCAAACTTCATTATAGGCTGTATAAATGCCGGCATTTATGAAACATTTTTGTCGTGGTTTTCTTGGTCCTAGCAAGAAATCCCTAAAGTCTGCATCTTCTTTCAAGAAAAGATAAGTGTTGTTTGACTTGGTCTATCGAGGATATCTGTAGCCAATCAAGGCACACTTTCCCTACACTATATTGTGTCACTGTATGTAACGGGGATCTAGCCTGTTGATAGTAAATCCCTGTATTGTATTCAGGAACCTTTCTTGACAAATGTTAGTGTCTAAGTGCCAGATTAGCTATTTTTCCCAATCGGGGGCTGTTCTGTTGTACTGTAGGATGCTGTCTATGGTGGCTGCCTCATCTGTAGTACTATTGATTTTGGTATTAGCAGGTGTTGGTACATAAGATATGTTCATGTCTTTGATCTTGGCTAGTCCAAGCCAAGATGTTTGTTGCACGGCATCATTACAAAAACATTATTTGCTTGGGGCAGAGTCAGGTTCTAAAGAATGCTTCCGTCCCCTTCACCTGCTAGTCTCTAGAACCACAGACAGATTTTGTATCAACAGTGTCATTCCAAAAGTCAAACCCTTGTCTAGACAGCTGGGCATTAAAAGGCTGCAGAATAGATCTGTTTGGTGTTAGTTAACCTTTGTTTCTGAGCAGTTTGGTTCACATTCTTAACATAATAGGAACCTAGATCTGTTGTATTGAATCCTGATAAATATGGAAACTTATTTCCATATGTTTTTGAACTATCCTTTGATGGTGTTGGACAATGTTCCCATTGATTATACATAAACACATTTCTAGGTATTGTAGATCTATGCAAAAAAAATGACCATAATGATTATAATGGTACGTTTGTTCATACTCTGGTGAACCTTCCAAGTTTTCACTATTAGAAAATGCAGCAGATTTTTCTCTAGATCAGATATAATATTACTGACAGTTTCGAAGTCCCAAACATCAGAATAGGTACTGGAGATAATGAAATCACTTAATGAAATTTTAAACAGGTGTAGAATTTTCAAAAGATCAGTCATGCTCAAAATATTGAAATCGACTTTGTCCCATACTATACCATCGGGTATAGGCACGGCTGTGATGTTTACTGCAGACAAGTCTCTTTCTTCACGAGATAATTTGTGTGGTTTCAATATTAAGTTCACATCTTTACTTGCAGATTCTAGACGAATGTATTTGCCATTTACAAGCATGCTAATAGTCATTACTAAACCTAACCAGAAAAGAAAGAAAAATATTCCGGATATTATCCATAATTCAGTCCATGGTGAAACCAGATACGTTTCTTTCAGTCAAGTCAAGTCAAGTCAAAGAATTTATATAGCGCACTACATACCCAGAGGGTCTCAAGGCGCTAAGGAAGGGGAGGAGGATTACTTGTCAAATATCCACGGTTTAAGTTGCTTTCTGAATGCTAGGTGGTTCTGGGTAAGGCGAAGGTAAGTGGGGAGTGAGTTCCATGTTTTAGCAGCCAGGTATGAGAAGGATCTACCTCCCTTGTTGGTCTTGTTGATGCGAGGTACAGTGGCGAGGGCTTGGCTGGAAGAACGTAGTTGGCGGGAGGGGGTGTAGAAGGACAGTCGTGAGTTGAGGCATTCTGGTCCGATGTCGTAGAGTGATTTGTGTGCGTGGGTTAGCAGTCGGAAAGTGATTCTCTTGTTGACGGGTAGCCAGTGGAGGTCTTTCAGGTGGCCAGAGATGTGTTCGTTGCGTGGGATGTCTAATATGATTCTGGCTGAGGCGTTTTGGATTCGTTGGAGTTTCTTCTGGAGTTTAGCGGTAGTACCTGCGTAGAGGGTGTTTCCGTAGTCCAGTCGGCTCGTGACCAGAGCATGGGTGACTGTTTTCCTGGTTTCGGTGGGGATCCAGCGAAATGTTTTTTTGAGCATGCGAAGAATGTTGAAGCAGGATGAGGATACGGCGCTGACTTGTCTGTTCATTGAAAGTGAAGAATCCAGGATAACGCCTAGGTTCCGTGCGCGGTCTGTCGGGATGGGTGCTTTTCCAAGGGCTTCCGGCCACCAGGAGTCGTCCCATGCAGAGGGGGATGTACCTAGGATGAGGACTTCTGTTTTATCTGAGTTCAGTTTCAGACGGCTGTGTTTCATCCATTCAGCAACTTCTTTCATTCCTTCGTGTAGGTTAGTTTTGGCGGTGCAGGGGTCCTTGGTGAGAGAAAGGATTAGTTGAGTGTCATCCGCGTAAGAGATGATGTTGAGGTTGTGTTGGCGGGCGATGGCCGCGAGGGGGCTCATGTATACATTGAAGAGGGTGGGGCTGAGTGAGGATCCTTGTGGTACGCCACAGATGACTTCGGTGGCCTCGGACTTGAATGGTGGAAGGCGGACTCTCTGGGTTCTTCCGGTGAGGAACGAGGTGATCTATTCCGATGTTGCTGAGGCGTTGTAAAAGGGTGCTGTGGCATACTGTGTCGAAAGCTACAGAGAGGTCGAGGAGGATGAGGGCAACTGTGTCTCCATTGTCCAGTAGAGTTCGAATGTCGTCTGTTGCTGCGATGAGGGCGGTCTCAGTGCTGTGTTTTGCTCGGAAGCCAGATTGTGAGGAGTCGAGGGATTTGTTGGCTTTGAGGAAAGCGGCGAGCTGGTTGTTGACAGCTTTCTCGATTACTTTGGCCGGGAATGGAAGGAGCGAAATGGGGCGGTAATTTTTGAAAGTCAAAAAAGTATTTTGCTTGCTGTTTGTAAGAGTTTGTGGTTGGCGACGTTTCTGATTCACTTGGGTCTTCAGAAAATGTATCAACATTTATGAAATAGCCAGTAGAAGTTTGATCAATTGTTAGAATTGCATCAGGATTTGAAGACATCACTGTGTTTGTCCTTTCATTTTCTCGATGAATTAGATGTTCTCTTGTTACATTGGTGTAGACAGGCGTGTCTGGTCGAATTGTTAATTGTAATTCAAGAGGAATGAGTTTCATAGCGTTGTTGCATAGTCTTTCATTTCTTACTGTGACTCTTTGATGGTTATGAGTCTTTTTGTTTGAACCTCTTGGATAGTAGCGAATGGAGGGCATCTGCTACTAGGGCGGAGACCACAAGGCCTACCTGCAGTATTGGCCCCATAGTGGGGTTTGATGAGGACAGCATCTACCACAGTGACTCTAAAGATAAGGCCCTTATCGCTTCTGGTCCCCTGATTTATTCCTGTGGCACTATCTCTGTACCGAATTATAACACACTAGACTTCTCTTGTAAGGTTTGGGATCGGGTCATAGGCCTGACTTTGCTCCCCATTGCTTGATCCAGTCCCTCCGGGTTCCCCTCTGGGTTCGCTTCTTGATTTGATTTGATTTGCCAATTTATAGAGCGCAACGATTGCCCATGGACGTCTTGGCGCTAAGATAAATCCTTTCCAGCTTTGTAACAGTGTCTGAAGTTTATTCGGAGAATAGCCATGTTTTTACTTACTTTCTAAAGGTTTCTAAAGATGGACAGGTTTTTATGTTCAGGGGCAGTTGATTCCATGTACGTGCTGCATGTATCAGGAAACTTCTCCCTCCCCAGTTGGCTCTTTTAAATCTGGGAACAGTAATTAGTTTCATCTGGCCCGATCTCAGAGGTCTCATGGGTTCATACTGTTTCAAATGGTACCTCAAAAATGGTGATCCTTTTCCCTGTAGTGCCTTATAGGTTAGACAGAGTGATTTAAATTTCACCCTCTTTTCAATTGGCAGCCAATGTAGATCTTTCAGTCTGTTTCTGATTGGCTCAAACCTCGGTATGTCTAGCACCAGTCTAGCTGCTGCATTTTGCAGGTGTTGTAATTTATCTGTGATCTTTTTCCTGGCTCCGGCATATAGACCATTTCCATAGTCCAATCTTGCTAATGCTAATGCTGTTACTACTGTTTTACGAGAATCTCGTGGTAGATATGGAATCAGTTTTTTTTAATCATTTTTAAAATGTACCAGAGTGATGATGACAGCTTATTGGCTTGAGCTTCAAATGATAAATTCATATCAAGGGTGAAGCCCAGATTCTTCACTTTTTCCTGATGATCTAGGACATCTGTCCATATCCTTAGGCCACCAGGCGGGGGACCAGATGTTTGTGTCACCCCCTAATATCATCACTTCACTCTTGTCTCCATTGAGCTTCAGGCAATTCCTTTCCCTCCATTGGCTGACCTGTATCATACAATGTTGGAATTTTTCTGCTGTTTCTTCTATATCTTTGTTGAAGGTCACTACAATTTGAGTGTCATCAGCATATGATATTGGGGTGAAGCCACAGTTTCTTATTATCTCTGCAAGTGGGGCAACATAAAGGTTAAAAAGGGTGGGACTTAATGATGATCCCTGCGGAACTCCACATGGTAGAGAAAAGGCTTTAGATTTTGCTCCTTCTACTTCTACTGTAAAAGTTCTATTACCAAGATAGGATTCAATGAGGGTACATGTTGAGTCATGTATTTCTGCTGTTTTTAATCGTTTTAAAAGAATTTCATGACTGACCGTGTCGAAGGCCGCCGATAAGTCAAGTAATATCAAGGCGGCCTTTGCTCCATTGCCCATCACTTTCCGGAGTTCTTCTATTGCTGTAATTAAAGCAGTTTCTGTTCCGTTTGCTTCCCGGAAACCAAACTGAGAGTCGTCCAGCCAGTTGCCGTCAATCAGATAGCGGGATAGCTGTTTGTTCATGAGTTTCTACAATATTTTAGTGGCGAAAGGAATTCTGGCTATAGGTCTGTAACTGCTTGGCTCGTCTCTATCGAGATTGGGTTTTTTCAGTAGTGGTCTAATGGAAATCTTTTTCCAGTCATCCGGAAAGGTGTTGGTATCGATTATTTGGCCAAATAATCTTGTTAGTACAATGCTCATTTGTTCTGAGCAAATGTGCATTATTTTGGGCGGACATAGGTCTGTTGGGCTGCCTGAATTAATGTTAAGTAATTCCTTCTGAATTTGGTCTTTTGTTGGAATGGTAAATTGGAACATTATAGGTTGGACTGATTGCTCCTCTGAATTTATTGTTTGAGCAGTGATTTTATCTGTCTGATTAGTTTTATCTGATCTGTCATTTTTAAAAGATTCGTAGACTGATGAAACATTATTTACGAAGAATTTACCCAGAATATTACAAAATTCTGATGATATTTCTTCTAGGGTGTTAGTTCCAATTTTCGAAAGTTTTCTAACAGTGGAGAAGAGAGTTTTACTGGAGTTTTTTGATTCATTAATTTTTTGGACGAAGTATTTGCTTTTCTCTGATGTTATTAATTTTTTAGAGCTAGCAAGTATTGTTTTATATTCTAATCTTTGCTGTACCTCATAGTTAGCTTTCCATTTCTTTTCTGCTCTTCTACATTCTTGTTTTTTTTCCTTCAAAGCTTCTGAGAACCATGTCTGTGAAGGGGTCTTTCTTTTGAGAGTGATTTTCTTCAGTGCAACTGTGAGTTGGACTGCGTTCTCTAGCCATGTATTAATTTGTTTATAGGCTTTATTGCTGTCCGCATCTAAAGTTAGGTACGAAGAACATAGAGTATCTATGAGTATCTGGGGCTGTGTTTTGGACCATTTATGATATGTGTTTTTTTTACTTTGACCGGTCTTCCTATATCTTGCATATTTTCTAAGAAGAAGGAGACCATCTTATGGTCTGACCACGGGATCGAGAGCGTATCAGTTATATTTAACTTCCGACATGATTTATTATTTATTTTATTTATTTAGAAGTTTTCTATAGCGCTAACAAGACTCGAAGGTAGCAGAGCGCTTTACAATAGAGGGAATGAAAAAGAGAACAACATGACACAAACCCAATAAAAGCGATCAGCGAGCGACAATTTGGAATGTGGAAAAGTTCGGACAGCAGGACTTCTTGGTAACAGGATTCAATGTTACCACATGGATTCAGGGGACGCTTGCTGATCCAAGTTACCCGCAACCAAGGGAACGGATAAGGCACAAGGATTTGAGTTGGCTCTTGAATTCTGCATAGGACGGTATAGTTCTGATGTGCGGTGGGATGGCGTTCCATATTTTGGGGGCATTTCCTGAGAAAGAGCAGTCCGCAGTTCTCTTCTTTCGGGTTTTTGGTAGGATGAGCAGCAGGGAGTTGGAGCTTCTCAAGTTTCTGGCTTGGCCTGCTTTTTTGAGCTTGTTTGCCAAGTATTCCGGTTTGCCGGTGTGGAGGGCCTTGTGGGTGAGGCAGGCCGTTCTGAAGGTGCTCCGCATTTCCGCAGGGAGCCATTCGAGTCCTTTGAGTGCCGGGGAGATGTGGTCAGATTTTTTGCAGTATGTGATCATTCTCGCTGCCGCATGAAGTGTTGTTTTTAGTGGGGCCAGGTGCGATTTGGGGATGCCTGTTAGGATTGAGTTCCCATAGTCCAGTCTTGATAGAACTAGAGATTGCATGGCTAGTTTGAGGTCCTTGTTGGGAATGTAAGGTTTGATTTTGTTCAGAACTCTGAGGTTGAGAAATGCAATTTTCGCCGAATTCTTAATGTGGTTTGTCAGGGTTAGTTTGGGGTCTAGGGTGAAGCCCAGGGATTTGACGGAGTCGGCTAGCGTGAGGTTACCTTTGAGAGCATCGATCGACTTTAGCCACTCAGTGATTTGAGGGTTGTCTTCTTTGTTTGAGATGAGGAGTGTTTCTGTCTTGTCGGGGTTGAGTTTCAGGTGATTCTTTGTCAGCCAATCTTGAACTTCATTTAGGACATTGTTAAGTCTGTGGATGTCTTTAAGAGAAGAGGTTTCCAGGTAAATCTGCGTGTCATCCGCGTAGAGGTGGAAGTGGATGTTGGCGTTCCTGAGTAACTTGGCGAGCAGTTCCATGTAGATGTTAAAGAGCTGAGGAGAGAGCACTGATCCTTGCGGGACACCCTTGTTGACTTGCTGGGTTTCGGAGGTGAAGTTCTTCATTTTTATTATTTGCGTACGGTTATGTAAGAAGGAGGAGAACCACTTGAGAACTACCTCGCCAAGGCCGGATCTTTCTTGAAGAGTCATGATGAGGAGCTTGTGGTCCACCGTGTTGAACGCTGCGGAGAGATCAAGGAGTATGAGGAGGCAGCACTTGTCTGCGTCAAGAGAACCATGAATGTCGTCTATGATGTTCAGCATCGCGGTTTCTGTGCTGCGGCCTTGTCTGAAGCCGGATTGGAGGGGGTCCAGGAGATTGATGTGGTCCAGATGTTGCGTCAGTTGCAGGAGTACGCAGCGTTCAAGTGTTTTCGAAAGCAAAGGGAGGTTGGATATCGGTCTTAAATTGTTCAAGTCAGTTGAGTCAAGACCGGGTTTTTTCAGCAGAGGAGTGACTTGCCCCATTTTTAGACAATCGGGAACCACTCCGCTTTGTAAGGAGCTGTTTATGATTCTTCCCCAGATGGGCGCTAAGGTAAGCTTAATTGTTTTGATTAAAGAGGGGGGAATGGGTCTGAGACGTGTGCTGATGGTTTGGAGGTCGAGATCAGCGAGATTATCTCAGTTTCCTGGACGGGGCGAAAGCTTAGCCAGGGGGAGGGAAAGGAGTCGGATGGGATTACCAATGGGAAGGCCGAGTTGCTCTTCTGGAGGTGCGGGTTGTTGATGTCTAGAGATAGTTCGATTTTTAAGACCTTATCGTTGAAGAAGTTGGCAAAGTTATCACAGAGTTCTTTGGATGCCTGCAGGGATGAGGGCCGGGGCTTGGATGTTTGTTGTCTGATTATGTTGTAGAGCTCTTTGGGTCTGTTTTTGGATTTGACCAGTGCCTCGCGGAAGAAGCTGGATTTTTTGTTTTTGATATGGTTGTTGTACTTTCTACGGGCAGATTTTAGTTGGAGGCGGAGAATGGCGGTTGGGTTGTTTCTCCACTTTCTTTCTTTGGCTCTCAAGTTTCTTCTTTCTGCGTTGAGGTCCGCAGTGAACCAGGTTCTAGATGGAGTGGCTCAGCTTCTTTTGAGCTTTAGAGGAGCTAGATTGTCGAGTATGGAGACTAACCCTGCGTTGTAGTGGTTGACGAGATCATTGGTCGAGAGGTGCGGTGTGTTATTTGGAAGAAGTGAACTTAGCTGACATTCCAGGATATCTTGGGGTACTTGGGAGAGGTTTCTCGACCATTTGGGGGGGTCTTGCAGAGGTTTAAGCGAGATGATGGGGTGATTGATATGAAATAGGATCATGTGGTGATCTGACCAGTCAACGGGTAGTATGTGGTTGACCGTGATAGAATTCTTTTGGGCAATGATGGCATCCAGTGTGGCTCCTTTGTAATGAGTCTCCTCAGTACAGTGTTAGGTGAGGTTGTTATCATCAAGGAGGCTAGATAGCGATCTGATTAGAGGGTTATGGGTCTCATTCCATCGGAGGTTCAGATCACCAAGAATTAAGATTTGGGAATCGCCAAGTGCGTCTTGAGCAATCAGGTTTGATAGTTGTTCTCCAAACTCATTATTTCTGCCCGGGGGGTGATAGAGTAGGTGGCACAGTAGAGGGTCGTTGTCTTTGTCTTGATGACGGTGGATAGACATTCAAAAGAGTTGTACTCGAAGGAGGAGGTTTCTGTGATGCTCCAGCTATCCTTGTGGATGATAGCGACCCCACAGAGTGTGGCCGGCGCAATGAGTATCTGTATATACTTTCTGCTCTAAATCAAAATTTGCCATTTCATCTTTAAATGACTTTACCTTAGGGTCCAATGTTTTTTCTAGGTGTATATTAAAATCTCCTAGAATTGTATAGTCACAATACGTCACACTGGATTCTAGAAATGGGCTTAATAGCTCAATTAGAGGTGTTTTGGCATTTGGTTTTCTATAAATTAATAGACCACTAAAAGTATAGTTATTGGTGATTTTTATTTGAAACGATAGCATTTCACAATCTGGGTTACTTCCTTTGTCTGAGCTTTTAATCTGAAGTCCCTCCTTCGCTATGATTGCTAAACCTCCTCCTCGTTTTATTTTCCTGTCTGCTCTGTAGATGGAGAAGCCCTCTGGGATTGCTAGGGTCGGATCTGTGTCTGATACTTCATCTGCCCATGTTTCTGTTACAAACAGAAGATCCAAATTTTGGCTTTCAATTAGTTCAGCTGTCTGAACATTATGCTTGACCATAGATCTGACATTTATGAGACCAGCTTTAATAGATGATTTTCTGTAAGTTGTTATTTGAGGTTTGTGATATGTTGTACTAAGATCTCTAATCTGTGAAAAGGCAAATGTTCGTGAGCAGGTTAGACATGTCTTACCTTCCTTATGTAGATCCATCGGGTTGCATGTGGCATGAGGTCTCAATGCTAGAATCTCCTGGCTAGAGTAGATTTGTCGTCTGCTATCTACGTATGTTTGGTCAGGGGGCATGGCCCTGGGCCCGGTCCCGGCGCGGACGGGCGCAGACGGGCTTGCCTTAGGCGCACCTTCGGTGCGCAGACGGCGCTCCCGCTGCGCTCGTCCGCTGCGCGTCCTAGGAATACACATGTTTTATAGGTGTAGGGCGATGCCGGCAGGGGACGTGGGAGGCGTGGCCTCCCGATAGTGGGCATGGCGTGATGTGCTCGGTGATGGCGGCAATGTTTGTTTGAAGCCCGTAACAGCGCTAATATCCGCTGTGCGGGTTGTCCAAGTACAATAGCTCTTGGAATATGGTGCCCGGGGGAGAACGTGCAAATAAGAACAAGTACATTTTCACAAAAGTTTTAAAAATTATGGTAGGTATCCTCCTTGCTTCCGCCTCAGGAGATATTAGGATTGTATCCAAAAACGCTTGTATTCAGCGCTTTTTTATATCGTAGGTGGGGGGTGTGGCCTCCCGATCGTGGGCGTGGCCTAATGTGCTCGGTGATTGCGGCAATGTTTGTTTGAAGCCCGTAACAGCGCTAATATCCCCTGTGCGGGTTGTCCAAGTACAATAGCTCTTGGAATATGGTGCCCAGGGGGAGAACGTGCAAATAAGAACACGTACATTTTCACAAAAGTTTTAAAAATTATGGCAGGTATCCTCCTGGCTTCCGCCTCAGGAGATGGTAGGATTGTATCCAAAAACGCTTTTATTCAGCGCTTTTTTATATCGTAGGCGGGGGCGTGGCCTCCCGATAGTGGGCGTGGCCTGATGTGCTCGGTGATGGCGGCAATGTTTGTTTGAAGCCCGTAACAGCGCTAATATCCGCTGTGCTGGTTGTCCAAGTACAATAGCTCTTGGAATATGGTGCCCAGGGGGAGAACATGCAAATTAGAACAAGTAAATTTTCACAAAAGTTTTAAAAATTATGGCTTCCGCCTCAGGAGATGGTAGGATTGTATCCAAAAACGCTTTTATTTAGCGCTTTTTTATATCGTAGGCGGGGGGTGTGGCCTCCCGATAGTGGGCGTGGCCTGATGTGCTCAGTGATGGCGGCAATGTTTGTTTGAAGCCCGTAACAGCGCTAATATCCGCTGTGCGTGTTGTCCAAGTACAATAGCTCTTGGAATATGGTGCCCAGGGGGAGAACGTGCAAATAAGAACAAGTACATTTTCACAAAAGTTTTAAAAATTTATGGCAGGTATCCTCCCGACTTCCGCCTCAGGAGATGGTAGGATTTGTATCCAAAAACGCTTGTATTCAGCGCTTTTTTATATCGTAGGCGGGGGCGTGGCCTCCTGATAGTGGGCGTGGCCTGATGTGCTCGGTGATGGCGGCAATGTTTGTTTGAAGCCCGTAACAGCGCTAATATCCGCTGTGCGAGTTGTCCAAGTACAATAACTCTTGGAATATGGAGCCCAGGGGGAGAACGTGCAAATAAGAACAAGTAAATTTTCACAAAAGTTTTAAAAATTATGGCTTCCGCCTCAGGAGATGGTAGGATTGTATTCTTGCATGAGAAGACAGGAGGTTCTGCGTAATAATGCATATGATCTTGCCAAGTAGTTATAGTCTATATCCAGTCTTTGAACTTGGGAGTCTGGCCTTTTTCCCACCTGCACTCTACCTGCAGTTGGGATAATAAACCCATTGGCAAAAACTTTTTGTGCACTGTGTTTATTTCCTGAGATAAACCCAAAAGGGCTACAAGTGGGCATGGGGTCAGCTGGGCTCCTATCATGTTTGACAACCCTTCAAAAGTCTGCATCCAGTTCTGCAACCCGGGGGCAGGTCCCGCTAAATGCAGGGCATCTGCCCCCTCCCTCCCGCACCGCGCACATTTGTCATCGTATCTGAGGTGGAATCTGTGTAGTTTAGTCAGGGTGTGATACAATCGGTGCAAGAATTTAAAATGAATGAGGCGTAGCCTACTATTGCCTGTAATTGCTTCTGTCTGCGTGCAGCTAAGTTCCCATTGGTCATCCGTTAACGGGACATTTAGATCTTTCTCCCATTCCCGCCTGGCCCGTAGAGTATGAGTGGGTGGTGCATTCTGTGTATGTTTATACAAGAGGGATATGACATGACGTGAGCCTCTCCATGTAGCAAGGCTTGCAGAGGTGCAAGTGTATCTGTCTCTTGGGGCAAGGTACGGGTTGCAGCCTTCACACTTTGCCGGAGATGAGTGTTCATAAATGTGCCAATTGTCGTGGGTATGCATGCTCTAAAAATGTGTTCCTTGGAGCAGAATTGTTTTCCTATATAAAGTTCTCCCCAGGTATGATAGCCAGCACCTTCCAGCACCATCTGACATATCCCCTCATGAGTAACTTGTATCAAAGGTTTTGTAACATTGGCCTCCTAGGGGACTACAACATGGGGTTGCCTAGCATGCAAGCAAGCTGCTGTCATGCTACAATAGTGCATTCTACGATGGACGGGTCACGTTCCCGCTCCTTCACTGTTGTAAAAAGATAGCTTATCTGGGGTGTCCGAGTCATATGCCCATTTTCCATCGCCAAATGACGCATAAAGGGTGGTGAATGGAACCAATGTGTTGCGAAGTGGGCATGTGCACAAAAATAATAGAACTCTAAATTTGGAACATCATACCCTCCCTGATGGTATGGTAGCATCAGCGTAGACAGGTTGAGTCGTGCCTGCTTCCCACCCCATATAAGCCTCATAAGTTGAGTCTTGAGTGTAGTAAAGAAAAAACTTCCTGGGTGGTGTGAAAAGGTATAACAGTTTTGGCAGCAATACCATTTTGATAAGAGAGATCCCCCCACCATGAAGAGTAGAAGCTGTACCCACTTGCTGATAGTGTCAGTTATCTTATCTATGGCTGAGCCATAATTTATTCTCATCAGGTTGTCCCCGTTTCTGGTGATAAGTATGCCCAGCTTTTTCGCTCATCAGTTTCCCAGACTAGTGGATAATCCAATTGGTGCGGCAAGTTATTATCTGTAAGGGGGATTTAGACCAATTTATTTGTATTCCGGATATGGCGCCTAATTTAGTGGTCTCCCGTAACACTGGGTTGAGATTGTCTTGAGGCTTCTTGACATACAGTGTCATATCGTCTGCATATAGGGAGATAAGAAGTTGTCTATTTGGGTAGATCAGTGCCCTATCATTATGGTGTTGCCGAAGTTTTGTAGCTAAGGGTCCTATGGCCAGAGCAAATAACATTGGGGATAATGGCCAGCCTTGCCGTGTGCCTCTGGAGATAGTGAAGGCGGAGGACTGGGCACAATTGAAAAGTACTCAAGCTATTGGTTGGATATATAGTTGTTGTACCCAGTGGATGAAGGTGATAGGAATCCCCATGTACCCCAGAGTACCCAGCAGGTAATGTTTTATGAAATGTTATCGGTAGCCCAACAGATCCCGGGACCCGTCCTGTTTTCATCTGCATTTTGGCTTCCGTGATTTCGTCTAATTCCAAATCTAAGTTCAAGAATTTCCGCAAGGCTGATTTTCATATGGCCATGTCTGAACTGGGGTGGTGTGGAGTGCAAAAAAACGATGGATTTAGGCCCAGATCAATGTACTGGTGTGAATGTATGACACTGTTCTACATTCTGTCCATCAACTGTTGTTTTGCATTGGTCACCCCAAGTGGGATGGGTATACTCAGATGTGAGTCCCATGCTCTCCACAACACTGTAGTCAAGCTATCCTGGCTAAAGACGGCTGATAGCCAGAAACCGGTCCCATGATGCTTGATTCCGGTCCAGGAAAGACATGGCTAGCCAATTCGGGCTGGACTGTTCCTATGAGGCACAGGGTCAAGGCTGATTTGTATATGGCCATGTCTGAACTGGGGTGGTGTGGAGTGCAATAAAACAATGGATTTAGGCCCAGATCTCTGTACTGGGGTGAATGTATGACATTGTCGCCCATCAACTGTTGTTTTGCATTGTCACCCCAAGTGGGATGGGTATGCTCAGAAGTGAGTCCCATGCTCTGCACACCACTGGAGTCAAGATATCCTGGCTGAAGACGGCTGATAGCCAGAAACCGGTCCTAGGATGCTTGATTCCGGTCCAGGAAAGACATGGCTTGGCAGTTCGGGCTGGACTGTTCCCATGAGCCACAGGGTCAAAGCTGATTTGCATATGGCCATGTCTGAACTGGGGTGGTGTGGAGTGCAAAAAAACGATGGATTTAGGCCCAGATCTCTGTACTGGGGTGAATGTATGACATTGTTCTGCATTCTGTCCATCAACTGTTGTTTTGCATTTGTCACCTCAAGTGGGATGGGTATGCTCAGACTTAAGTCCCATGCTCTCCACACCACTGGAGTCAAGCTATGCTGGCTGAAGACGGCTGATAGCAAGAAACCAGTCCTAGGATGCTTGATTCCGGTCCAATAAAGACATGGCTTGGCAGTTCAGGCTGGACTGTTTTCATGAGCCACAGGGTCAAAGCTAATTTGCATATGGCCATGTCTGAACTGGGGTGGTGTGGAGTGCAAACAAATGATGGATTTAGGCCCAGATCTCTGTACTGGGGGGATTGTATGACATTGTTCTGCATTCTGTCCATCAACTATTGTTTTGTACTCTCCGGGAGTATCCCGAATATAATGCAAATCAACGGTGTGAGGCCCATCACGAAGCAAACTGGGGTGTAGTTCCGGGATTCAAGTGTGTGTCCTGTAGCAGAGCGACTGTGATGTGGTGTCTATCTAGTTAACCTAGGATCTGCCTTTTTATCCTAGGGTTATTCAGACCCCACACATTCCAAGATGTCACTTTCAATCTGTTAAGATCACGTGTGTTATCCAACATTCCTACTTCTCTTATAATCTGTACTTAAACTAGGTGAAAGCCGCTGCACTCCAAAGTATAAAACAGGCATTCAATGGGGTTAAATGATGGTAAAATTATTTATAGGGGCTCAGAGTGATCACCTCCTGTTTCGTGAAGTGCTAGACAGTTATAACAAAGAGAACCTTACAACGAGTAAGGGCAGCCCTGGAGTTCTGGACTTTTTGGTTCCGTCCAGAGGTGTCAGGGTACAACACCCAAAGACCCCGGAGTCCCACCTGCCTTGGTGCACAAATGAACAGAAACACGGGCTTCTCGATGGTGGCGTCAAAGACCAAAGGTTTATTACTGCAGGGACACAGAAGTCACAGAATCTACACACGGGCAGAATCTAGGAGACTGTTCGATTTGTACAAAGTGGGTTGCTCCTTATATACTAAAAATTGTGCTCTAGGCAAATATTTCACATGTCGGTACATTCCCAAACCTTTGTGTCTCTAAACAATAAATATTTGGCGTTACACAGGAACTGTCGATAATATCTGATACCAAACATCACGAAGAGGGGTTCCCACCAGTCCATCACAATCCCTTGTCAATATTGCATTCAAGACCCGGACCGCCTCATCGTAAAGTTCGTTACCTCCCCCTAATAAAGGCCCAGAAGGAAAAGAGTAGAGCCAGGTGCAGGAGATAGAAAAGCGGGATAAGAGATGTTTGTGGGTTGTAAATGGGCAAGGCTACCGGCTTCGGCCGCCTAATCATGATCAGGTACAATGGACAGGAAAACCAGTTCAGGTGGGCTGGCCTCGGGCAGAGGAGGCAGCCTTTGTCGAGTCATGCAGCTTCAGCGTGATCTGGTTTAAGGTGCACGTGTCATGTAAGAGGTGAATCTCCGGCTAAGGCTACGTGTCCTTAATCAAAGTGAAGTGAATGAAATGATCAGAGGCTATTGCATATGTGAGGGCAAGGAAACACAAAATGGCGGCCACGATCTAAGATGGATGCCGTGTGTATATCAGAAATGTGTCAGTGGAAGGAGTGCTCTTGCTCGTAGCGTAGCGAAAACACTAGGATATACTAAATGGATCATTTGCGGTTCGCTGATACTAATTTTATGTATTTCCGACAAACTTGAAAACACGGGTTCAAGTCGTCACGGAACCGTCACGGAACCTCAGACCCTCCTTTTGCCCTTACATAGGCAATTACTCAGTCTATGTCAGAATCTAGTTCTATACTCATCAGGTCAGTGACATGTTGTTGTATCATCATCCTTTCTCGTGTCTTTTCTCCAAACGCAGGTGGTTTTCTGAGACAAGTTGCAGCACAAAGACTACACAGAGCAGGACCACACTGGATAATCAGACAACATGAGAATAGGAATACTAGGATGACACCAATGACCATTAGAACCTTCCATCCCCACGCTGAGATCAGAGTCCAAACCCACTCCATAAAGGACCAGTTTCCCTCATCTACATGTATGGAGTCCGAAATCTTGTGCAACTTAGAGATCGCCTCGTAAACTGTTGGAGCATTATTAGGAATAAAGACACAGCAGCTCGATTGGATCATTCTGCATACCCCACCTCGATCTGCAAGTATAACATCTAGAACCATACGGTTCTGCAATGTCATGAGCCTATCCGCCTGAAGCTCAGCTGTCAGATTGCTAAGGGCACCAGCAGTTTCGGTAATAGTAGATTCAACTACCCGTGTTAGCTGACGTATGTTTCTACTATTGGCCATAGGCCCCCAGAACGGAAGGAAGCCTTTGAAGAAGTCTCCAGCTTCCTGACCAGCTGTATCTTCCTTGCTGAAGACACCTCTCGCTACTCTTGTTCTGTGGTAATCAGGTGAAGCAGTGTATGTCGGAGGCAATAATCGAGCAATATAACATGATCCTGAGAAGTCGGCAGGCAACCATGTATAAGCTCTGTCTCGACAAATGAAATAGGTACCCCTAGCAGTAAGAAAGGCAGGGGAAGAGTTAGCCGGAAACACATAAGTCTCTACGCACTCACTCCTCCCTAGCTGAGCTCTCGGATTTCTCCCATTACCTTGCAAACAGACCTGACCTCGGTGAGGTACGACCCAGATTGGAGTTGAGCTTTTACGCTTGCTTTCTCCTAAACTAAGGCGATACTCTGAAGTATTCCAACTTAAATATACTCGCAATTCGTCTCTAGGGTAAGATGGAGTATTATTGACGTCTTTGACCATGTCAATAATTCCCTGGACTAAAGCTTTGTTGGCAGAGTTATATTTAGTGGAACGTGGTGGACGTGGAGGATAGGTCTCAAGAGCATAAGCAAAGATGGTTTGAAGGGCCTGAAATGATCCATTGTAGCTGAAAGGCAAAACCAGATAGGGAATACCTTTATCCATAGTGTGGGGTATCAAGCCACACACCCAACAGTCTGTCGTGTTAACTACCAGTTGGTGTTGGTGCAAGAGCTGTACAAAAGTATTATTAATGAATTCTGAGCGTCGAGCTTGCTCATGTTCCGGAAACGAGTGAAAAGAGTGTATAGAAGAAACAGTAGAAATAGCAGGATCAAGGGGAGGTACTGTAGATACTGGCACAAAAATCAAATTTATGCTAAAGACAATTCCACCCACCAATGTTGCTAAAACAATCAAAAATGTAATGGCACATTGCATCAAGAAACATTTGCTATGAAGAATTCTATTTAGTCTGTTTCTGCGAACGTAAATCACATTTTCTCGTTGCAGCGCAGGAAGTTCCATCTTCTACAATCCGCTCGCGACCACTGATGATGTGTACGTAGATGAAAATGCCTCTGTCAGCCCTGGGAGTTCCCAGTACTAACAGAAAGATCGACCTTGTGTCAGACCCCTGCAAATTCAAACTAGGCACACAGCCACGACCCTACGGCTACCCAGACGGCAAGGCAATTTTAAAAACAATAAACAATAACAAACTTCCTGGCTGAAGGCAAAAGTTCAAAATATATATATATATATCAAAATCACAGTATGCAGTTGCCTGTTTTATTAGTCCTTTTTATGGCTTCTAAGGTTGTATTTCTGCTTCGCTGGTACTGTCTGATCGGAAAATAGTGTATCACTAGCAGCTGTTGCAGAGTTTACGTTCGCAGATGGCAAAGTTTCTTCTGGTGCTGGAGACAAATTTTCAATGTTCAAAGCAGTCTTTTCAAGAGGAGAGTCACGTTTCAAAGTGTCAGAAATCAAATCGGCATCGCTGAAAGAGACAAATTTCGGAGTTGTTTCAGCTTCGGAGGCACCAATTCCCTTCTTCACCCAGTCGTCGTAGGGCAGCGGCAGTGGAACACGCTTTACGTGAGAAGCGTGGATCCAGTGCTTGCGACCAGCAACACGTACAGCTGTCCTCGTCGCCAGCAGGATTTGGAAGGGGCCGATGTAGCGAGGCTGAAGATTCTTTGTCCTCGCAAAATTTCTGACCACCACGTGGTCGCCGGGTTTCAGCTGATGCCCTGGACTCTCCGGAGGTTTTGGCAAAGCATCAAAGACCTGTTGATGAATAAGACTTAATTTAGCAGTCAAGTCGTAAAGATAGTCTATCAACATAGGATATTCAATGGAGCAGAATTGTTTAGGCCTTGGCACACCCCAGACATTTGCCGGGCGGCCAAATACAATCTCATATGGAGAAAGCCCTATTCTAGAATGCACTGTTGCTCTCGTTGATAACAAGGCCAAAGGAAGTGCGTCTGGCCAAGCCAAACCTGTGGATGCTTGAATTTTGGCTATTTTAAGCTTGAGGGTGCCATTGTAACCCTCAACTAAACCAGCAGACTGGGGATGGTTCGCACTATGAAATTTTTGTTTCAATCCTAGACCAGCACACACACTCTGCATAACTTTCCCTATAAACTCACTTCCGTTATCTGACCATACAATCCGTGGCATTCCAAACCTAGGGAAAAATTCTTTGAGAAGAATTTTGGCAGTTGATAAAGCAGTGTTGTCCTTTAGTGGGTATGCTTCTATCCACCTGGAAAAAGCACAAACCACCACCAGGACGTATTTTAAATTGTTGCAGCGTTCCATGTGAATGAAGTCTAACTGTATTACTTCAAAGGGACAGGAAGGAGGAGCAAAATGACCAGCTGGAGTTGGAGTTCCCTTGCCAGGATTATGCATCAAGCACACCATACAATTTTTCACCACTCTCTCTGCACACTTACTGATTCCCTCATTCTTCCAAACCGGAGCTAACATCTTACATATCCCTTTAGAACTTATGTGCGCCACTCCATGCGCCATCGTCACTACTGCAAGCACATATGCATCAGGCAACATCCAACGCTGCTGTTCTGTCAAATCGATCCAACATCCATTCGAGTCCAATTTGCCCGTACTTTCTCTCCATACGCGTTTCTCTTCCTCAGTCGCTTCTTTCTGAATCTCTTTCACACTTTCCATTGTGTCCTCACACATTCCAGACTCAGCAATCCATCTTGCAGACGTAGCAACATACATTCTACTCATCATGTCTCTAGCTGTCTGTTTAGCGGTTTCATCAGCAAAGGCATTCCCCCGACCAACATCATCCGTGATTGCTTTATGAGCACTGCACTTCACAATCGCAACTTCAGTCGGTAAGGTTAGAGATTCTAACAAGTCGTTAACTAGCTGACCATGTTGAATCTTAGTCCCATGGGACGTAATGAAACCCCTTTCTCTCCACAACCGGCCAAAACTATGGGCCACGCCAAATGCGTACTGACTATCTGTAAACACATTCACTCTCTTTCCCTCAGCTAAAACACACGCTCTCGTAAGAGCTATTAACTCTGCAGCTTGGGCAGAATTCTGACTCACTCTTGCAGTCTCCACAATCGTCTTCAAAGTCGTTACCGCGTAGGCAGCAGTCACATCACCATTCTCCAATTTAAAACATGACCCGTCCACATACAGCGTACCATCTGGGTCGGATAGAGGAGTATCTCTTAAGTCGATACGACCTTTTGTCTCTTCCTCCGTTTTGAAATAACAGTCATGTGGCTCAGAATCACTCGACTCTTGATCAGTCGGCAACAATGTTGCTGGGTTCAATACATTGCATCTTTTGATCTGAATATGACTCGCTAATAACGTCAGCTCGTAACCAGATAATCTCGCACTAGTAAGGTGTTGTGTCTTCGTTCGGTTCATGAGTGTGTCCACTGCATGAGGAACCATGACCACTAGCATATTGTTCATCACCAAACCAGCAGATTGTCGAATGGAAGCTGCAGCTGCCGCTGTAGCCCTCAAACAACTAGGCAATGCTCTAGCTACCGGATCTAATGTTGATGAGAAATACGCACAAGGGCGTTGTTTATCACCAAACTTCTGTGTCAAGACACTCAACGCGCAACCTTCTCTTTCGTGAACGTAGAGCGTGAATGGCTTACTGTAATCAGGTGTGCCCAATACAGGAGCTGAACACAAAGCTTTTCGTAATTCAGCAAAACTCTCTTGACATTCATCAGACCATGGCACCGGACTCGGAACATTTTTCCCAGTCAAAGCTACCAACGGTTTTGCTAAAAGTGAAAAATTTGGGATCCATTGCCTACAGTAAGAGGTAATACCTAGAAAGGCACGTACTTCCCTCTGTGTGCGTGGAACACTCATTTGCATAATTGCTTTTATTCTTTCTGGGGTCAACTTCCTTCCCTCCTTTGACAAGAGATGACCTAAATAGGTTACCTCTTGGCAGCAATATTGCATTTTGGAAGGTGACACCTTATGATTCAAATTAGACAAATGATGCAATAGTGAAATTGTAGCTGCTTTGCAAGTTTCCTTGTCATCGGCAGCCACCAAAAGATCATCTACGTATTGTACTAGTGCAGAACCTGGAGGAAGGACAAAAGAATCTAACTGGCTTTTTAAAGCTTGACTGTAAATAGATGGACTTTCACAGTAGCCTTGTGGAGCGCGTTTAAATCTGAAACTGCGACCTCCTAAACAGAAGCCAAAAATATCTCTGCTTTCCTCGGCTATCGGAATGCTGAAAAAGGCATTCTTCAAGTCGATGACTGAGAACCATGTAGCTGTAGCAGGAATCAATGTTAACAAAGCAGTAATGTCTGGCACTACAGGAAACTGCGGAATTACAATCTTATTAACTTCTCTAAGGTCTATGACAAACCTATAGACTGGAGGCTTTGTAGGATCTGTTCGTTTCAAAATCGGCAATACAGGACTATTACAAACATTTCCTCGCGTTTCTTCAACCACACCTTTTTTAATCAAATCTTGCACAATCAATAAGAGTGCACGCTCACCTTCATTCGATATTTTATATTGAGGAATTCTTGGAAATTTCACATTCGCTTTCAAAGTTACTACATACGGTGGAATCTCTAGTAGACCTACATCATTGGGACCAGTCGCCCAAAGAGAATCAGGGAGTGAACGTAGCTCCGGCGGGAGTGCGTCCATTGACAAGTACATCGGAGAGGTAAGTCTTTTACCCAAAGTAAGCTGTACTCCTTCCGGAGAACAGTACAATGTCGCATATAGTCGTTTTAACAAATCTAAACCAAGCAGATTTTCATTACAACCTGTCGTCAAAATTAAGGGTGCTTTCAATTGACACGGTCCAACAGAAATAGACAAAGGACCAGATATCGGGTTGTACACAGGGGCGCCTGAAAAACCTACGGAAACATTTGTTGAGCCAGACAAAGGTGCGCCAGGGAGTTTCGCATGCATGATAGAACTTTTTGCGGCACCAGTATCCAACAGAAACGGTTCGACTACACCTGATGTTGCTACTGCGACATAAGGCCCACTCTGATCCACTGGAACTGATACTACTCCCTCTCTCTGTCCATGGCTGTCCTAGTACCCATTTTGTTGAAATCCCTCTTCAACTTCACAATAATTCTCAACAAGATATTGCTGAGATCTATTCTGCTGAACAGATTGTCCATTTCTCTGATCAAAGTGATTGGAAGGACGATCATTCGTTTGTGGAGGCATAGCACCTCGTCCCCGACCTCTAGAATTCTGTGCAAAACCACCACGACCTCTCTGAGCTGCTGCCGCATTATTTTGCGCTAAAATCTGACAATCATTTTTATAGTGACCCTCTTTCTTACAGTACGCGCACTGATTCCACTGGTATTGAGGCCTGGTCGAATTATAATCTGTCTTTTGATACGAATTCTGTTGCATATTAGTCTGATTCGTGCGAGGCGGATACGCCTGCTGTAAAAGAACTTTAGTCTTTAAATCTTTCGTTTTCTTCTCTGATTTCTCCTTTTCCTCTTTATCCCTATTTTCATAGTACTGTGCAGTCGCAAGTATTTGCGCTGTCGTAGATACAGCCCACGCACTTTCTGAGTCTTTCAATTTATTGCATAATTCGGGTAACAAATTATGCACAAATTTATCGACAAACAATCTCTGTCCTCCTTCAGTGCTCATATCCTGACCACTATGGTCTACAAAAGTCTCTTCGAACCTTGTGAAGAAGTCGGAGACACTTTCGTCTTTCTTCTGCTTGCATGCGGATAATTTATCCCAATTAACACGCAATGCTGGCATCAGAGTCTTCATTAAATCTATTATTCTGCCTGGCAGATTAGCAATTAGGGGTTCGGGTTTCGCACCACCTATTTGTTGAGCATCTGCTGCAGTGATAGCTGCCCAATCACCACCTAAAGCAGCCTGATGATCCTCTCTACGAATTTTAGCCCACACTGGTTGTGGAACTACATTACCAAACAACATATCAATGTCGGCTAAGTTCATTATACAAGCCTCAACTGTCTGTGTCAATTCCTTGTAATATCCGGCTGGATTCTTACGTGGATCTGGCAAGGCCTGTTTCACTGCTAACACTTCTGCTCGCTTCCACGGAATATGTATCCATACTCTTTGGAACTGTGCTGGAGCAGCTGCAATACCCGCATTATCATCACGTTGTACTGCTTCGCGCCAAATTGGAGGAACCTCCCTCATAGGATATTGGCGACTTAACTTCATTCTACCTTTCTCTAAATCTCTCGGCGAACGAAGAGATGGATCATTCCTAAAACTCAAAATGAGGTCCATCGCTTCCTTTATATTATCGCCCACTATCATTCCAGCAGCAAACTCTTTTTGAATCTTAATTAAATTTTCCAAATCTGATTCGACATCGTCTTCTTCTATTTCCTCACGCAACAACGAGCACATCTCGTCGAAGACGTATCGCTGTGTTGGCTCTCCCCATTGCATAAATGTCTCTAACACATCTTTCGTACTATATCTTCTAACTTTTGTAATCCATCTGAGAGCTGTGGAGTCTAAAACTCCCCGTTCCTCAGTACTTGGAAGCTGACTCCGTCTCTGAACAGAGTCAGGAGTAGGAGTCTTAATCAAAGTTTTATATATAGGAGACAGCATATTAGTAACAGAATCAGTAATTCTTCGACGAACAGAAAGTGGAGTTAGTACACTCGCAGACATAGAGAACGCAGTAGAGGTAGGAATAGATGACGAAACAGTAGGAGTATCGAGGAAAATAGTTTGAGGACCAATAGGTACAGTGGTAGGTATAGGAGCGGGCAGTGCAGGAAGAGGAGGAGCTGTAGGAACATTTACATTCACCACAGGAGGTATAGGAACTTGATTCTGAGGAACAAGAACACCAGGTTGTCCAGCAACCGGCAATTGAACATTCGGTATAAGTGGAGCCGTAGCACCTTGTGCATACGGTGGAGGCGACCGTAACAGATAAGATAGCAGAGGATCGTTTTCGGAATCCTCCAGTATCTTAGCCATTTTCGATGGCAAGGCAGGATAGCACTTGTCAATCGCTAAGTTACGCTCTCTAATGGCTACATCTATGGCTTTCTCACACTCGTTAGCCTGCAACTGCTTAGTCGCTTGCTCTAGAGTTAACTCTTCTAGTTCTTTTTGCTCTTTCTTCAACCTTTTCATTTCTCTCTGTTTGGATTCTTTCCGCCAATAACGAAAAGAGTCAAACATTGCCGGCCGGGCTTTCTTCCTAAACAATTTCGCTTCTAAATTGTCGAGAATCTCTTGTTCAAAACTACCATGCAGTGGCCAACTAAGGACACCATCCTTCTTACAATAACGGACCCATATCTCATTATAAGTTATAGGACCCACACCATACTTGCAATATAGGTCATAAAGGGGAGTCCCAATCGGAGGAACCAGACAGGAATCCTCTAATTGTGAGTCACTGTTGCAACTAAAACAAGACAACATTTTCCGACTTACCATTCTCAGTCCGGAACACAAAACAAACAAAACACGAAACAAATTGTGCACTTGAACCAAGAACTTAGGCCTACCAAAACGAACTGATGTATCGATACCCAAAACTGAACCAAATAGATTATCGTAACCAGAACAACTAGTGATAATCTTACAAAACCAAACCAAACCAAGAACCGATCAAGGATTTTTAACAATCCTCACAAAAGTAACCAGCTAGCTATCACTAAATACTTAACTGAGGCACTGAAGACGTCACCAAGGAGAAACCCGTCACGTTTCGCCGTACTAAGGACTGCACCACTTCGGGTCCAAGACAGGGCGACGGTCAAGGCAACGGCCCACTGCAGCCGTCCTGAACGGGAACCCTCGTGGAAGAGAACTTCAGGGCCACTTTTGCGATATGCCGGGATCGATGAAGTGGGGCGCCTCCCTCAGGAATCTTCACACGAAGCTTCTCGAACTCTTCAGGCTTTTGGACCGGTACCGAATGACGTCGCCCCACGTTGGGCGCCAATTGGAGTTCTGGACTTTTTGGTTCCGTCCAGAGGTGTCAGGGTACAACACCCAAAGACCCCGGAGTCCCACCTGCCTTGGTGCACAAATGAACAGAAACACGGGCTTCTCGATGGTGGCGTCAAAGACCAAAGGTTTATTACTGCAGGGACACAGAAGTCACAGAATCTACACACGGGCAGAATCTAGGAGACTGTTCGATTTGTACAAAGTGGGTTGCTCCTTATATACTAAAAATTGTGCTCTAGGCAAATATTTCACATGTCGGTACATTCCCAAACCTTTGTGTCTCTAAACAATAAATATTTGGCGTTACACAGGAACTGTCGATAATATCTGATACCAAACATCACGAAGAGGGGTTCCCACCAGTCCATCACAATCCCTTGTCAATATTGCATTCAAGACCCGGACCGCCTCATCGTAAAGTTCGTTACCTCCCCCTAATAAAGGCCCAGAAGGAAAAGAGTAGAGCCAGGTGCAGGAGATAGAAAAGCGGGATAAGAGATGTTTGTGGGTTGTAAATGGGCAAGGCTACCGGCTTCGGCCGCCTAATCATGATCAGGTACAATGGACAGGAAAACCAGTTCAGGTGGGCTGGCCTCGGGCAGAGGAGGCAGCCTTTGTCGAGTCATGCAGCTTCAGCGTGATCTGGTTTAAGGTGCACGTGTCATGTAAGAGGTGAATCTCCGGCTAAGGCTACGTGTCCTTAATCAAAGTGAAGTGAATGAAATGATCAGAGGCTATTGCATATGTGAGGGCAAGGAAACACAAAATGGCGGCCACGATCTAAGATGGATGCCGTGTGTATATCAGAAATGTGTCAGTGGAAGGAGTGCTCTTGCTCGTAGCGTAGCGAAAACACTAGGATATACTAAATGGATCATTTGCGGTTCGCTGATACTAATTTTATGTATTTCCGACAAACTTGAAAACACGGGTTCAAGTCGTCACGGAACCGTCACGGAACCTCAGCCCCTGGGCACTCTTGATGCGCCGAAGCGCGTGCATGAATATATACAAGTACTTCAATTGTGATGAGAAAGATTATGATCTTTAATGATTAGATCATTGCGTGTTCAAAAGATATCACAGTTCGTCATATTATGTCATATGATTGTGATATTTAGCACATTAATGACAAAAATCCAATGGTCAGATAAATTCATACTCCGTAGTAAAATTATCCCTGATGCATTTCGTGCATTTGCACTTCTTCAGGGGCAATCTGTGTGTCAAAAGTGAAAAAGAAACTGATGTAGATTGCTGATAACAAGGGGGTAAGAATACAGAAATTCATAGAGAGAAAATGCTATGATGTAGGCACCCGAATGGTTAAACAGAACCTGGTATGTGCAAAAGAAAGGGAGGAAAATGACCAAGGTAAGTTACACAAATGTCCCATAAATCGTAAAACCGGTGAAATAAAACGGAAGGCAATAAAGATGGTGATAGCAAAATTACAAGGCTCCACGGAACTGTGAAGAAAGTTAGCGAAAGGTGAAACAGACGGAACACAAAAGGTTACGTGTAGTTAACACAGTGCAGAATGTGACGGATACCCCAAAGGAACAGCACAAAAAATCGTAACCAAATAGAAAATGTGAGTTGCACGTAGTGTACATGGAAACGTACACACCATTTAGCCCAGACGGAAACTGAAAGTAAAGATATGATAAACTCTGCCAAAAGAGTCCAAACGTGCCTGGTGGGTGTCGCGAACACTTACATGCCACAGACGAAAAAAGACGCGTCAACAGGGCAAGACCCGATCCGTGTCAACAGCAGACCCGGAAGACGCCGAGCATGCGCACATGCTCCTTAAGAAAAGGAAGCTGAGTGTGAACATAGAAAGAGGCCCGCATCGAGGAGATAGTGAACTAGGGAACAACCCCGTAGTAGTGTTAAAAATGCACTTGAATAAAGTTGACAGCAAAAAATATTCAACAAGAAATAGCATGTAGCAATAGTACTTTATGGATAAGAGAGCAGAATAAGAAGATTGAAAAGAGTGTGGAGCCATGGAAAATGGTTCAAAAAGAAAAGCAAGAAGATGACAAGAAAACATGGGGGAATACAATTATAAAAATCCAAGCAAAGTAGGGTGAATAAAGAGGAAAGGAAAGAAAAGTAAATAATTAGATGTGGATGAAGTTAGATAAAAAAGAATAGATGAAAACAGAAAACAGAAAATAATGGAACAAACCAGCTGACATGAAAACAGACAGAGAGATCATACTCGAATAATCAATGAATCCCCAGATATATCATAGGTGACAACTAAATTCCAGTCTTTCGTTAAGTCCTTTAGGCTGAAGAGCGTGAAGACGGTGTATCCAGTATAATTCTCGTTGTAACAAATGTTCATTATTGTCCTTGTGTGTAGTTTTCTCAAGAACTACTAAAATCAAGAAGTGAATTTGGCTGGGATTGTAAGCATTTTGAACAAAATGGGCTGCAACACAGGACTTCAAATTGTTTGTACGAATATTACTACAGTGTTCCGTGAGTCTTGTTTTGATTTTTCGTTCAGACACATCATCATCAGAGGATACATCTCGTAAAGAATTCCCTAGAGGTAGACTGAGATAACAACCTTCATCTTCAGGTACCAAAATATCTGAGCAACCATTTACTTCTAAGGTTCCCAATGAACCAGGAATACATTCGACACCAATATTGAAACTGAGTCTTTTTTAGAGGTTGGCCCCATACCAACCGTAGATCAAGGAGTTCCCAACGGACAAGCCACTTCGCTGCCACCAGCCAAATCGACCAGGAGCCACAGAATCTAGTCATTAACATTTCACAGATTCCTTTAACTACATTACAAGAAAAAGTTCTTCAAAAGGGCATGCGTTTTGTACCTACATATCATACCAACGAATTGGATACCACAAAATAGTTTTACAAATTCATGAGAACTCTACGGTTGAGACACTTTTTCAGTAATATTTGTGTACCATAGAACACCCAAGAGGAAAGTACACTTATGGGCTTACGACCTATCAGTTCCTTCATTCCTCCCACAAGTCACAAAGTTCTTTACATATTTGAAACAGTTGTTTGCATCACTTCAGTAGTAGAAAATCCCCCCTCCACCCACACTGGCTTCCCCAACTTACCGGGCATTTGATCCCCCACACCCACAGAAATCCCATTACTTAAAGATTACTTTCCCTCCTTAGTGGAAATTTGGGGGATCGCCCTGATAGGGAAATCCCTAGGGGTTCACGACTCACCCACTCTCTTCAATACTTGCACCCACCTGTTACTCCGCTGCGAAGACGGGCAGCCGTGGAGGGACAGAGGTAAGTGGCCGAGCAGGACATATTACAAACCATTAGTTATGTCAATACTTCACCAATGTAGGTCAGTTCTTCGCCAGTAAGATCGCCAGTGAGAGTCACAAATATTCTGCAGTAAATGATGCGCCTCAATCTGGGTTCGATTGAGGAGATTGGGATCTGGAGCGCCCACGTGTTTCCGCTTCCCCGGATGCTGTACGATGGTTTTGTTTGAGGTAGTCCTCAGCCTGCTGCAAGTTCTAAAAGTAGTGCTGTCTCGGATGATGTGTTATCTTCATTTTTGCCGGATACATCATGGCGTAGGGTATTTCCTGCGCCTAGAGCTTTTTCTTGACAGCAGCAAATTTTCGTCTGATGTCCTGTACTGATTGAGTAAAACCTGGGAAAAACGCTGGTGTCTTATTCTCATAGTGAACTCAATTCTTTTTACAAACCAGGCGTAGGACTGCATCTCTGTCATGATAGTTTAAAAAGCGGACTATCACGGGACGTGGTGGTGCCCCCGGGGTTGGCGAGCCGCCAGGGATCTATCTGTCCTCTCCACCATGAGATGCAATGAGAAGGAGTCCCTGTTGAACAGATTCGCAAACAGCCTCTCAATAAAGTCCTTCATATGGCCTGAATTGGTTGATTTTGCTAGGCCAAAAATGCGTACTTTGTTTCGCCTGGAGCTGGCCTTCAAGTCTTCGTTCTTGTCAGCAATGATCTTGAGCAGCCTATCCATCCGTGATATCCGACCCCTGCTTGCAGTGGCGCCGTCCTCCAGGTCAGACACCCTGGTTTCGGCTTCTTTAAGGCGTTGCTCATGTTGATCCAATTCAGTAACCGCAGAGTCCATCCGCCTAACATTCTGTCTATTTTAGCATCTGTGAATGTGAGGCTTTGCTTCATGCCAAACAGGAGCTCTTTCCAGTCCTCCTCTGGAGTGTCTGTGGTATCAGAGTCTGTATGGTCCTTCGAGTTAGATCTGGGTGTTTTTCGCGCTTCAAAAGTAATTTTAGTTTGTTTGGTGTCAGTGCGCCCCATGATGTAGGCAGGCGGGCAGACCTGGAGTGCGGGGTGAGAACACACGAGGCACGGTCAGTAGTCAGGCGCTGATCAGTGTCTCAAGGCAGCCTAAAGCGGAACCCACCACCTGAAAGCCTTGGCAGAAAGTACCAGCAGCGCAGTGTAAGGTAGCAATGGTCGTAGCCCTAGCCAGTGCACTCGGCAATCAGACCTCCACTGTGGATCCCACTAAGTGTGTGCACACAATGTCTGTGAAATGCTCGTACTTGTAACAGTGAGAAGGGTCCAATGCAACAAGGGCCCTCCGGGACGCCCGGGATCACATTAAGCAGCAAGGGGGCAGATCGATAACAAGTAATGAATCGTGAGGCAGACTTCTTCAAAAGGGGGATTGTTGGTTCAAGTTCCCATTTGTGGGGAGCACCACAGATCAATAACTCAGTCCATATGACCTAAAACGACCGCCTGTAAAATGGACGTAGCTTGTTGCTGGCAGAGTGCAGTAGCTATGTGCTGTTCTTGCTAGGGCCCCAGATGCAGGAAACAGTTAACTGGCGGGCTCGCAGGCATTACAGTATCGCAATTAGCGCTTAAGAATGGTTGCTCCTACCTCGGACCAAAGGGCTTCCGCAACCTAAAATGGCGGTATTTCCTCGCAGCGGTAATTGCGTGGCAGACGTTGTGGTTAATAGATCAGGTTTGCAATGTATACGTTTTAATGGTGTGCAGGGTGTGCTCTCGGCACTCAGAAAGTCCAGACTTCACTCATCGCTGACTTCCCTCTGACTCCCGCGTCTCTGCTCAGCCATTGACCTCCTAATCTGGTACGTGGCTTGTCCCAATGGTGCAGAGTTTTTGCAAAAAGGCCCGTGTGGGGTACAAGTCGCGTTGCTGTGGCGCTTGTGATCTCTCCCCCCCAGGTGCTGTCTCTCACCTCGCAAAGCGTTGTTCATGTATGAGCGATGGTGAATCGTGGTAGGCCGCCGTTCAATCCTCCAGTGTCTGGGCCCATACAGCTGCGGCCTTTCCCGACTGCCGACTGACACCAGGTGCGGACTGCGGCAGCCTGAACCCAGTTTTGACGGTCACTGCATCTGCTAAAATCAAGGCTAGTCGGGCAAAGATGGTATCACTGGCATCAGCAGTGAATCGGGTCTCTTGTGGTGAGGTCGGATGTTCGTAGTTGTGGCTTAGGATGGGGATAAAGGATATTTCCCCACTCGGCGGGGATGGAGCCTCACAGCGCTCTAGCGCCCTTACGTTTCTTGCTCCTTGGACAGATAAGACAGGTACTGGTTTTCTGTAGTAAGGTCCAAATTCCTTTTTATTCACAATTTTCTCTTTGAATGGAACCCCCAACTTTTGGGACCCAGTATGGCCTTTCGGGGACTTCTGATTTTTCCCCACTGGCGGTTGGCTTCAGGAGTACTACTCTTTGTTTCAGTCTAAGTTCGTTCAGTTCCTATAAAAAAGCCAAGCCATCTTTGATATTAAAGGGTTTGTTATCCGCCACTGTGCCTTCACATTCAAGATCAGGTACCCACATTCCTGTTCCAAAAAGGACCTCATATGAAGTGACCCCCCCAGAGAAGCTCTTGGCAAGTTATTGAGGGAACATTGGACCCGATAAACATGTTTTACCCAGCCATCTCCCGAGTCTTATGCCCTAGCTGTTATAGAATGCTTTATGTCCTGGTTTTTCCACAACCAAATTTCCCCCAGTATAGTATGGAGAGGAGTACTGCAATGCTACACCCAGACTGGTCATGGCCTCTTTGTAAGCCCGAGAGCTAAACGCAGGGCCATGGTCTGAATGTAGTGCGCCAACTACGTATGTGCTGGTAAATAGTCGCACATCTTTTATAAAAGTACGAGTGTCAGCTGAGTGCTGAGGCCACATCCATAGGAACCTTGAGCAGGAGTCCACTGCAACCATTATGTATTTATAATGGCCGTCTCTTTGCAAGGGACCAAAGTGATCCAGATTAACACAGGCTAATGGTTTGTCTGAAATTAACAAGGGTGCCAGTGGGGGACGTTTCACTGTGGAGACTTCTTCTGGCAGATATCACAATCCAACATATAGTTCTTGGCTTGTTTCCTCATGCCATGCCACCAATAACATTGTTTTAGTAAACAAACAGTTGCAGAAACACCTGCATGAGCAGAGCCTATCCCCTCGGGTGCTGCTAGGATTAGCCCCAATCTATGTTCCATTTTTGGAATTACTCTTTCCCCCACTTCAGGGGTTGAAGAAAAAGGAACGTTGTTCTTATCAATTATATATGAGTACTTGAGTGGAAATTTCTGTGGAAGTTCTGCGCCAATGACTTTGGTTGAAGCATAGACAGCCAATAATATCTCACTGTCTATTATCGTTTTTTAACGAGCTACGGAAGCCATGCGAACAACCCCCTTTGCGACTCTAACAGCCAATAAATTCCCTTCAACATGAATGCCATCACATTGATGACTCCAGTGTATGAATCACATGAGTCTTTTGTAGTCCATTTCTCAACGGAATTACTTGTTCCCAAAGCAATTTGTGCTTGATTGTGCCACCTGTGAATCCATTTTGAACCCAATTCTGTAAGTATTCATTGAATGATCGAACACAGTAAAATGAATCACACTCTCTGAGCAAGGGGAATTCACGATCCATGCTTACCTGTGCCAGTATAAATGCTTTTAATTCAGCTAGTTGAGTTGTACAGTCTACTAGAGACTGAGTTTTTGTGATCATGGGATAGAATTTACTATTGCACATGCAACCTTTAACAATTGTGCATGCAGCACTGTAGGCTTGCTTGCTTTATGTTGTGGGTTGCACTGAGCCGTCAGTGTAAATTATAAATGCATATTGATCCAGAGGCAGGATTTCATTTGGCAGAGGACATTCTTGTTTTAATTGCAGGAATGCTTGTGTTTTTGAATTTGGATCACATCTGTATTCAACATCCGTTGCAGCAAGAGAATTAACCCATTACATCCATCTTAGATGTAAAGCTTTTGCATTAGGATTGCTTGATTTCATAACAGCCTCTAAGGCTGGTACTGGAGTAACGACAATGATGCGTTTCCCCTGAGCCAGTGCTCTTTCTCTTGCTACAGTGGTCTGTACTTCTGTCAGAATTTTTTCTGTTGAAGTGAAGGGCATTTCTGCTGTTGTGTATAAGTGTGATTTGTATGCAATTGGTACAGTTTCGCCTTCATTAAATGTTAGACTTGGAATTATTCGGATCGCCCAAATTGAGTATGTTTACGTGTGTTTGTAAGTGATTAGTAGCTAACATGTTTGCTTAAAGTGAGTGCAGGATTTCTGTCTGTTCCTGTGTCCAATGTTTTGCTGAGAAATCAGGTTTATTAATTCGTAGAGGGCTTAACCCTTTCTGCGCAACCGAAATATATGTTTTACCAAAATTCAGGAAACCTAGTATCGATTGTACGTTTTTCAGCGATTTTGGAGGTTGGAGTATATTTATTCTTAAAAAGCTAGTTGCCAGGAATTTGACTTCACTTGAAAGATCTTATCCTAAAAATAGGACATTTAGGTGGGCAATTCTCATTTTTTTAAAGTTGAATTTGTAGCCCTTAGAGGCGAAGCCCAATATTATGGTACTCACCCTGTTCAAGTGATTGTTTAAGTCGTCATCTGTCAGATAAATATCATCAACATATTAAAATGCTTTATCATCATAAATCTGTATTAACTCTTTTACCCTTGCTGAATATATCCCCGGGCTGTACTTATACCCCTGGGGGATTCGAGTAAATTGGCCTTCGGTTCCCATTATTGAGAATTCCGTTAATTACCTGCTTTTAGGAGCTATATTTTGACAGAAAAATCAGTTTGAGATATCTAATGTGATATTGTAATTCTCCTCACAATGTTATTCATTAAAGCTGCACTATGGGCATTTTGCACAGCAAATGTTTTGGAACACAAGTTCAAATGTCTTTACTCTAAAAGTAGACTATAAGTATTCTCTGGTTTTGCTACAGGAGACAAAGGATTGTTCATTGAAGAGGTGCAAGTTTCAATCAATCCGTGGTCTTGAAGTAGATATAAGATTTCCTTGGCCTGATTTTTAGCTTCTTGCTTTATTGGATACTGCCTCTGTACAGTCGGTTCACTTTTAGTGGTATTATGTGGTGGGGTGAATGCCCATTTCCTGGCATATGTGTATTTTAGGTGAATTGGAATGTTGTTGGAGAAGGCAGGCATAATTATGTCTTCGCCATGTGGGCACTCCCTTACGAATACTAGTGGCCAATCGCTTTCTGATAGCAGGATATCATAAGCTCTTGATAGTCTTTCCCAAAAGAGTCATTTAATTTTTCTGGGATTGTCTCCCTCCAACCGGAGTGTTATTTCATATAATTTGTGTGGAGCACTAACCCTTATATCAGCAGTCTCTACCGTGATGTACTCATTCAAGTCCACTATCTCTAACCATTACTTCAGCATCTAGCGAGCTATTGATATTTCTGCTGCACTGTTCAGCATCGCTTGTGCCCATTCCCCATCAGTATCTGTGTCCTCAGAATTCTCAGCATGTCTGATTTTTAGACTTCCTACCTTCTTTTTGTTGAATTGAGGTTTGGAGTTTATTTTCCTGAACGCGTTGTTTGTCTTTGGACTTTGTGCGTTCCTCCTTTTGTTCTGACTTTTCTCCTCGTTTGGACGTTTTTGATGAGACCTGAAAGGAATGACAGTAATGTGCATCAGTATCCTGATACCTATCAGGCTTCTTCAAATTTTCCATATTCCTGAGGTTATACCTCTTTTCACAGGGCTCCTTTTGGGGAGACATACCTCGGGAATGAGATCTGTTCCTTTTAACATTTTGTTTGTTATTTTCCCACTTCTATTTAGAAGAAGTAGGGCTCTGTTTTGCAGTGTCCTTTTCAGGGATTCCAAACAGCTGTGGATTAAGAGCTTTATCACCTAAGCTGTTTCTGCCTAATTCTGCATATGATGTTTCTCTTATTCTGGGTACCTCTTGCTGTTGTTCTGTTCAATCAAAATCCCTCAAGCACTGGCGGATCGCCACTGATGTCGCCTCCCCTTTAATATTGGATAATATAATGGTGGATACCTGATGGATACCTGATTGAAATTGTTCAGTAATTTCATCCAAAAGTTCAGAGCCCCGTATTCATTTTAAATTTGTCTTAAGCCATCTGGTATCACTGCTAAGGATGGTATACCATGAGTTTTAGTATATATGGCAGCAAAGATTGCGCCCCATGAGGTGCTCACCATTGGCAAACCGATTGTTAAAATTCTGTGTTTCTCATAAGGGCTAGTATTTGGGAATACTTCTTTGAGTTGTGTGATTTCCTGACCTATCCAGGATTGAATTTGTTAGTTTTTTGCGGGCATTTTACCATGACTGTGTGTGGAGTAATTTTGAGTGTGTTCTCATGATAAGGAGTTTGAGTTGGTATTGCCAACGATGGCTGGACGTTTAATGTCCGCATGACATATATAACTAATTGTCTGTATATTTTTATTAACTCCTTGAGTTGAGTATTTCACCTTTTGTCATTGTTTCAATGTCAGGCTGAAGTATTTAGCGGGCTAGAATCGGCCATGCAGCTCCTGGTCGACCTAGTGGACCGAGCCTGTTTCTATTTTGTATGCATTGTAGAGCGCCTATAAGCTAGATATTATGTTCCTTGTAAGTGAGCAGAACCTCAATTTCCCCAAAAGTAGTAAATTCTGCTGGTGCTTCATCTTCTTTGTAGAAGTGAAAATGGTGTTTTACTTCATTGTCTGTTGGGAATGTAGCCAAGAAATAGAACACCTCTGTATGTGCCTCATGTGCCTCCAAAAGGAAGACTACTCTACCACCTCTGGCTGATAAGCCGTGTTTAGTACGTTTGATAGTGATAACTTTCCTTATGTTAGGAGGAATGATTGTAACGTCCTCATCTGTTTCATCCCTATTTGAAACTTGCATGTTTTGAGTTCTTGCCTGGCGTCTACAGGATTCATAGTCATTTTGCTTTTAGTATGGAATTAGTTTCAAGGAAACCAAGATAAGGTGCACAACATTTTCGAACACTACATCCTTCAATATTGATAAGAACCAGCAGCTAATACATAGGATGTTTCCTACTCAGCTATGGCGGACTTTGTCCCTACAAACTCCAAACGTCTTTGGAGTTTGTGAGTAGCGGTCTCTGAGAACAGCACAACTGAGTTACCCAGAATCTAATGTTTAAATAAATGCCTTACCAAACATTGGCAGCGCCATGTAGTGTAGTTCCTATTTCCTTAAATAGGCTCTGTGCTTTTGTATAACATGCACTATAGGTTTGGCGTATGCTAACCTTGTTTACCATGTACCAGCTAGCTCACAGGGCCACTAGAAACTTCTTGAAGACAAGAAAGAAATAGCTTCTGGCAACCACATAACATGACAACCCTGATCCCTCAAAATCATGGAAACATGAGATAACGTTTCGCTCAGCCAATCATGCCTGCTTAGTTTCTCAGAGTTACAAAGAAATAACAGACGGGCGTTTCAATAAGTATTTATTGAACAGTTGTTTTTCTCGTGTGAGAGATAGGAGCTACTCCAATCGTAAGACAGTATGCAAGATATAAAATGCACAGTGGTACAAGCGCAAAGAAATGGTAGTGCTCTAGCATTGTTCACTACTTATGAAATGCATTTGCATACATAAAAACGTATTGCTAAAAGTACGATTACTCATGGAATGCTCCCTAACTTCTTCGACCCAAATTTGCCTAACCTAGGTGTAGGACAGGTTGTGAAGTAGGTGTGATATTCCCCTAGGATGGTATTCTATAGTATGCTATAGTTTGTTATGCCAAGAATCGCTCTAGGTTCAAGTAATATCCATACTTGAGAATGAGAGAGTTGTGGAATCTCTTTCCTGGTCTCGAATTCTAAAACCCTGGAAAGGAAGTTAGAATACTGCGAGCTGGAGTCTCTGCAATCAAGATGACAGCGTCTCGGGTCAGGGTGTCAGGCCCGGAAATACAGGCTCCTCTGGAATAGAGGTCTCCTCTGGTTTGCATGTGCAAAGGGTGGTATATTTAAACTCACCTCATGCTATGGCTGGATTGCATTGACATAATGTCGGACAGAGGAAGACATTAGAAATGAACCCTGGGGAATAATGGTTCATGCATATTTAATGAGTTTCTAAGAGAAGTCAATGAATCTGTACTGGGGAAAATCCCTAGAGCTTAAGGTTCTGTTTCTAAGAACTTAGTTGTGACCTATGGGATGGACGGATGTAGGTGAAAGACCATGCCTGTATTTGGAGTGCATGACTCATGCCTAAATAAGGACATAGAAAGTTATGCCTAAATAAGGGCAATGTGAATTGTGCCTATATAAGGGCATGTTTTAGTAAAGCCTAAATCAGGGCACATATACGGGACGCAACAGTTTACGACTCCTCCCCATGCTCTGGCATTCCTGTGTGGCAAAACACTGCCCTACCAGCAGAGATGATTAACCGCAGGGGCTCTTTATCACCTCTTCAAAGAAGCCTGGCTAATCCCTTTAAATCTGACCAATCAGGACAGACCAATAGAAGGCTGGATCTTGTCTTATAAACAAGAACGTCTTACAACTTCTTGTCTGTACATTTTAGGAGATATTCAACAATATGATAATGTTGAGTTTATTAATACTTTTCAGGGAAGTCTTTGAATGGTATCTCTAGCCTTCTCCTATCAAGAATTGTTAGTTAATAACTTCTTGCCATGTTAACCCATGTGGCATGGGATTTGCAAATGGGAAGAATGACTTGGGCCATTTTTCCAGCACCATGGCTTATAAAAACATACTTTATAAGTACCCTGCATATATCTTCTGCACCCCCGCCCCTGGAACACCTGAGTAGACTTTAGGGGTTCTAAATATGCAAAAATATTGCAGATCCTCCCTCCACAGTGCTCCTAGCACCAAAGTCGATTTTGGGCAGCACTTTATTACAAAGTAGGGAGCGCAATTTTCAATTTCACTTAACCCCATGAGATTCTATAAGGATCCTCCTTATAACGACTTGCCCCCCTACCTCTGGGACACCTAGGGGAGACCCTGGGGGTACATAATATGCACAACCATTGTAAGTTATCCATTATTAAGTGCTCCAAACCCAAAAGTAGAATTTGGGCACAATATTCTTTTTAAAAGCAGTCCTACAACACAGAGCCACTTTTAAACTGACCTTGGGCTATAGCAGTGCACATATGCAAATGCAGAAAGGGCTTCTGGCCTCTTAACTACCATGACCTATTATATACTAGGGACTGATATGTAGTTTCAATCCCTCTGCCCTATTAGGTACTAGGGCCCTATGGGGTAGGTCATGCAAATCATAGGGGTACCCAAACACATAGTGTACATCCTAGTAGTCACAGAAACCTGTCTTGATGACGGCTCATGTCCAGATATTGTGAAGTAGTGTGGCTCACTGGTTAGAGGCGGCAGACCCGAGAGCAGAGGACGGCCCGGGACCAGGGTTTGATTCCCGGCGCGGCAGGTTTCTGGACCAGGGTCAGCGGACTCGATAATTCTCTCGCCTCGGTGCTCACTCTGATCAGCGATCACACTCGGCAACTCTGGGCATTAGCTTGCCTCATCTTCACTAACGGCCCCACCAGACCGCCGGGGATGCCTGGTCTCATCCTGGAGATACCCATTAAGAGACCATCTCTCAGGGAAGCCAGGAAGGGTTTCGCAGCGGTCGAAGCGCCTTGGGACCCTACGGGTAAGTAGTGCGCTATATAAATGCCTATACATATACACATACATGTATGCAGGTGTTTTCAATGTATTCTAAGTGTGTCTCTTTCAACATAGCACTGGCCCTGGACCTGGCTAGGCAGAGCCCTGGGTCAGTAAGAGTCAGTTACCACCAGTACCAGTCAGCAAAAAGTTGGGGGGTGCCCAGGGCAAAGGATGACGTTCCAACAAAGACATTTTGGAGAAGAGCAGGGCCATCGGAATAAGATAGTTTTCAATTACTTTAGAAAAGCATGGCTAACGAGTACAATGAGGGTGCTAGCTGAGCTAGCATGCCTCCATTAATTTAGCAGAGCAATAAGGAGGGACTACATGCACTCTATAGTGCATAATGAGAGACACGATTTAACTCCTCCAGGTGGTGGAGACATGCGCAGTAAAACTGTGATTTTTTAATATCTGTTCACAAATTCTTTTTTTAACTGTACACTTTGTTTTTATCTAGAACTGTGATTCAAATCTGGTTGAATTGTAGGCACAAACCTGTTGGAATTTTAATTCAGAGCACCATCTTACACCACTGCCCCCACCTCAACACGCACTAGTGGCTGCAGGGGCCACAGATGCTGCTCAGCAGGGCTGATTGGTGGGGAGGGGCGAGGGAGTGCATATGTGCCAGGCAGGAGTGGACGAAGTACTAGTGCACTGAAGATGCGCCTAAAACAAGCCCATCTGTATTTGTCCACAACTGAATGGGACCAGTAGGCAGGACCCCTGGTCAAATTCAATCCTAATTGGAGGAGGAGTTGCGGGCAGTAGAGCACAGGGATCACCCCCTGGAGAAGCAGGTAGAAGGCATTCTTTTAGCCGAGAACGTGCTTACTTCACAGGGGAGAGGAGAGAGTAGGGCCACCCAGCCCCATATACCTAAGGGCAGGCATGGAGTGAGGAAACCTCATGGATTTAATGGCAGTAGTACTCAACACACACTCCCTCCAGAAACATAGTTTAGAGATTTTCACTCTCTTTCAGGTGGAAGCTCCTGACATCCTAGTAGTCAGAGAAACCTGTCTTGATGACGGCTCATATCCAGATATTGTAGAAGCCCTACCCATAGACTACAATGCCCTATGGCACAATAGATAGGATGGGAAAAGAGGGGGGTAGCGCTTCTCTATAACAAACAGCTAGTAGTAGAAAAGCTTGCCGGAGCTTAAAGAGTGCCAACATTTTAGTGGCAAAAGTATGCTCCAAGTCCTTGTACCTGGCCATAATGGTGGTGTACCGTCCCCCCTATTTAACAACCTTCTCCCTTCTCACTGTAATAGTCTCCGACCTACGCTTGCGGTAACAACAACTCATAGTGTGGGGGGCCTTCAACTACCACTGGGACCAGATACCCAGTAGGTTAGAGGAAACAATGGCCACAATGGGGCTGCAGTAGCTTGTGGATACTCCCTCCCAGGAGAAGGTACATAACCTAGATCTCATCTGATCCACTCAGCCACCGGTTAGGCTGACAGACATCGGACCCTGTAGGTGGTTGGACCACTGCCTGATCAGGCTCCGGATCCCTCAGGCTAGGAGCTCCACGCACCCCCCCCCCACCCCCAGAATTGAGTGTGATACGACAATGGAGCACAATTGAGGCAGGCAGCCTAGGGGATGCTCTGCATGGTAACTCGCTGAGGAGATTACAGCCAGAAGATCTTGAGGACAAGAGTGAATCCCTCATCAACCAGTTGAGAGCAGATATCAATTGGGTGGTGCACGCTCACAGGGAAAGAGTGAGGAATAAGGGCAAGGGAGCCCCCTGGTTCACAGAGGAACTAAGGTGATATAAATGGACCCTGTGCCAACACGAGAGGCGGTGCCGTAAGTCATATGACCCAGAGGCGCATACAAAAAAGCCATTATGGCAAGAAAGACCAAGTACTACGAGGCCAGGATCATGGAGGCGGATAACAAGCAAAAATAAACCTTTAGTAGTCTGAAGGAACTCAGCCAATAGCAGGTGCAGGAAACAGTCGCTAACCCAGAGCACTGTAACAGGTTCCTGACCTTTTTCCTGGATAAATAAAGGGACATCCTAACTTTCATACATAATACCCCCATTAGCCATAGTCCCCTGGTTATGAATGAACCACAATGTGCCTTTAGGGAGCATTTCGCCTCCTTTCCGAAGCTAGACCATGACTCCTTGTCCCACATTACGGCTCAAATTTAGTCAGGCTCACCAGCGGACCCATGCCCTTCAAGGGTATTCAACTTGGCTCTACCAGTGATAGAGGGAGAGATCCTCGCTCTGTTAAATTCATTTCTGGAAACTGGGAGGGTCCAGAGTAACTTTAGGGAAGCCAGAGTAACCCCCTGACTGAAAAAGACGGGGCAGACGTCGCTAACCTGAAGAATTATAGGCCTATATCCCTTCTTCTTTTTTCACTAAAATACTGGAACAGCATGTCCTTAAAACCCTATTTATATTATTTGAGAAATATCAGCTACTCGATGTTCGGCAGGCAGGATTCATGGCGCCCAACAGAACAGAGCTGGTGATGCTGGTGTTGTTGGATGAACTCAGGCTCATGGCCGACAGCTGGAAGCTGTGTGCCTTGGTTCTACTGGACCTCATGGCTGCGTTTGATACGATCAACACCAGCCAACTCCTAGCCCGAATCATGGACATGGGCATCGTGGGGTGGTATATCAGTGTATCTCCTCCTTCCTGACAGCCCGTCTCAAAGGATCCTGATGAGTGACTGCATGTCTAATAATGGGGCATTAACCTACAGAGTCCCACAAGAGTCGACACTATCTCTGCTTCCGTTCAACATCTATCTCAGGCCGTTGGTGATGACCCTGGCCCACATGGACTGCCAGGTGTTCAACTAAGCGGATGACACACACTTAATCCTTCAACTTGACAATACCACACAAGTCCACTTACACATGCAAAATATCCTCAGATACATTGTCAACTGGATGACAGCTAATTCACTCAAAGCCAATCCGGACAAAACCAAGGTCCTAGCCATCACCACAGGAAGCAACCCATGAACTGACCTCTTTTGGCCACGGGAGTTGGGTGCCACACCTACTCCAGCTCCAGTCGTAAGAAGCCTAGGCTTTAAAATAGACTACAAGCTCACATTCTCTAATCAAGTGTCCACTGTGGTTGGGACCTGCGTTGGCCTCCTGAGACAGATGAGGACGGTGGTGGCTGCATTGATTATGTCCCGCCTGGATTACGGCAATGCGCTATATATTGAACTTCCTGAATAGCTGTTAGGCAAGCTGCAAGTAGCTATGAATGGTGCAGCCAGGCTGATCTTCAAGCTCCTTAGACACGCATGGACCACACCTCTGTTGTAACAGTGACATTGGCTCCCCATCAAACAATGAGCCAGGTTCAAGGGCCTCTGCATTGCCCATTAGTTCCTTCATGGACAGGCTCCTATTTACATTAAGGAGCACCTGGGGAGATACATCCCAGGACGTACCCTACGGTCATCCGATGAAGGCCGGCTGGCCTGTCCATGGTTAAACACAATGACTTAAGGGGGTTGAGCCTTCTCGGTCTTCATCCCACAGTTGTGGAATAAGCTACCAGAAAACCTTTGTAAGTAAAAAGCACTTCTCCCATTCAGAAAGAAATGAAGACCCTCCTATTTACGGACACCTGGGCATAACACACAGTATGACCTGGGACTAACAGGCAGCCACTGGGGGGTCCATAGCTACTCTCTCTTAGCACTAAGAGACCTGCTGGTGATTATGCACTCTACAAATCTCAATTAACATAACATAATACCTTTTTCATTTTTGAGAAGTAATTAATTTTTCTTTTCAACAAAAATTGTCAGTTTCATTCTTTAATAGGAAATCCTTGAAAAGAAATACAATAAAACAGTTTTTTAAAACTGGTGTGCTGTGTTTATATTCTGCCTTAAATCCTTTCAGACAGTTAGTGCATTTACCATTTCCATGTGCGGGTCAATGGCTGAGACTCTGATCACATTAAATCAAATGGCCATAGGGGAACAGCAACGTACTGCAGTGCTGCTGTGCCATCCACTACATAATTGTAAACAAGTGTTTTGCACAGAGCATTGCTTATAACTTCTCTTTTTTCTTACTAGCTATTACTGTTGCTCATTCAACTCAGCAGGATGCAGCAGCCTGGCAGCAGCAGCAGGAGCTAGAGGTTATATGTGATGAGTACTGGTGACTGGTGGCCCAGGACGAGGAGGAGGCTGCTGCTCAGGGCCCTTGCCAGCCCCCAGCACCTTCAGCCTCTCAACACCAGCACCGCAGTCAGTGGCAGCCACCCACCAGGGTCCATCACTGCTGCCCCCACCTCAATTTCTGACTGCTTCTTCCACTGCAATATGCAGGGGCTGGATTGCCTGGAAGCCAGGCAAATCAAGATTGATGGGTACCTTAAAAAGCTTCTGGCCCACCATTATTGCTCTCTTCTTCCCCTATTTTAACCTTTGTTTTGGTGCGTGGGACTTGTTATGGGTGGGATGGGAGTTAGGACCAGGACAGTTGGGGCTTTAGTTTTATTTTTTTCAGACCTTTTGATCTTTGGTTGGGAACAAGGATAATTGTTTGGGGAGAGGGGTTGTCCAGTTTTTGGTTGAAGGGGTGGGTTTATATAGTTGTTGCTAGGGTACTAAATATCATTATTTATGCTTCAAATGTTTTTGGGGTGTTTTACTTTGAACAGCTACTTCTCAGCTCAGCAGCAGCATGTTTTTAAATTCTGCTGATAGCGTATAACAATTAGTTATGTGGTACCCTTGTCCAACTACTACTCTCCTAGTCTCTGTAGTCTGCAATTATATTGACCACAAAGGGGAGGTGGCTGGGTTTCCAACTTTACATTGCCTATATTGCCTACACGTTCAACAATGCTCCATAGTTCTCTTACCTAAACAGATGAAGCAAGGGCTGCATGGTTTCCCAAGGTGCCATGGTGGTGGTAGTGGCTAGCGCAGTAGTGCATTGAAGGAGAAGCGGGGTCCCACTCCCAACTAGGTGAACTCTAACTATAAAACTAATCAAAAGGATTATTTGTCGCATGCAATTACATTGAAATAAAAACTGAGTTAGTGGGTTATATATATAATTATATCATAGCTTTACAATCAATTGAGACCAGACTACTACGTAAAAAAGAATACCTGATAGTGGGAACAAAGAATTCAATACTAAATTATTCAGGACAATGGTGAGCTAGTATATTAATTAAAACTAATGTTGTAAATTCTCAAATCGTGAAGTCTGGAATGGCTAAAGTTAAAACTTTATGAAACACATTGTCTGAATGGAAGAAACTTCATTTGCTTGCTGCAGCTGTTGTTGTCGACTTATTTGTGTTTTCTGCAATGATTGGGCAATATTTTGCGAAAGAGATAAGTCCATTTCAACCTCACTGCTCATCAGGGCAGCCATGATTAGAGGGGTTGCCTCTGTGTCAGTCATGGGATTGGGCCTAGGTAGGGGTGAGGCCACTGATGTGAGGGTACTGCTCTCAGCTTGCTCCCTGGAGGTTTTTGGAGAAGGCACAAGTTTGCCAAAATAGGTCCTGGAAGGCAGGCCTGTGGTGGAAATCAGCTTCTTCTTCTCCTTCTCATTGGTCACTTTCTTTTCTGCACTTTTCTTTGGGGCCATCTCAAAGCCGTCAGTTGTCAGTGGCATTTAGCTTCACAAATGAAGAGATTTCTGTGTTGTGTGTTGATGTGTCATGTCATGCACAGTCGTTCTGTCTGGCAGTACTGTGGGTGATATTGTCTCTTCTCTTGTGCACCTAAAATCAAAACAAGCAAAAAGAGCATCAGTGAAACGTGGCATTGTTGCACTTGAATTAGTAGTGTAATTTAGTGTGGTTGCTTAAGTTATAAATAATTAACAATACAATGTATCCGTTCTTAAAACCACACCAATATAATTTTCATGTACACCCAGGAAGGATATGAAAGAGCAACTCAGCAGGATGTAGCAGCCTGGCAGCAGCAGCAGGAGCTAAAGGTTATATGTGATGAGTACTGGTGACTGGTGGCCCAGGACGAGGAGGAGGCTGCTGCTCAGGGCCCTTGCCAGCCCCCAGCACCTTCATCCTCTCAACACCAGCACCGCAGTCAGTGGCAGCCACCCACCAGGGTCCATCACTGCTGCCCCCACCTCAATTTCTGACTGCTTCTTCCACTGCAATATGCAGGGGCTGGATTGCCTGGAAGCCAGGCAAATCAAGATTGATGGGTACCTTAAAAAGCTCCTGGCCCACCATTATTGCTCTCTTCTTCCCCTATTTTAACCTTTGTTTTGGTGCGTGGGACTTGTAATGGGTGGGATGGGAGTTAGGACCAGGACAGTTGGGGCTTTAGTTGTATTTTTTTCAGACCTTTTGATCTTTGGTTGGGAACAAGGATAATTGTTTGGGGAGAGGGGTTGTCCAGTTTTTGGTTGAAGGGGTGGGTTTTTATAGTTGTTGCTAGGGTACTAAATATCATTATTTATGCTTCAAATGCTTTTGGGGTGTTTGACTTTGAACAGCTACTTCTCAGCTCAGCAGCAGCATGTTTTTAAATTCTGCTGATAGCGGATAACAATTAGTTATGTGGTACCCTTGTCCAACTACTACTCTCCTAGTCTCTGTATTCTGCAACTACATTGACCACAAAGGGGAGGTGGCTGGGTTTCCAACTTTACATTGCCTATATTTGCTACACGTTCAACAATGCTCCATAGTTCTCTTACCTAAACAGATGAAGCAAGGGCTGCATGGTTTCCCAAGGTGCCATGGTGGTGGTAGTGGCTAGCGCAGTAGTGCATTGAAGGAGAAGCGGGGTGCCACTCCCAACTAGGTGAACTCTAACTATAAAACTAATCAAAAGGATTATTTGTCGCAGGCAATTACATTGAAATAAAAACTGAGTTAGTGGGTTATATATATAAGTGTATCATAGCTTTACAATCAATTGAGACCAGACTACTACGTAAAAAAGAATACCTGATAGTGGGAACAACGAATTCAATACTCAATCATTCAGAGCAATGGTGAGCTAGTATATTAATTAAAACTAATGTTGCAAATTCTCAAATCGTGAAGTCTGGAATGGCTAAAGTTAAAACTTTATGAAACACATTGTCTGAATGGAAGAAACTTCATTTGCTTGCTGCAGCTGTTGTTGTCCACTTATTTGTGTTTTCTGCAATGATTGGGCAATATTTTGCGAAATAGATAAGTCCATTTCAACCTCACTGCTCATCAGTGCAGCCATGATTAGAGGGGTTGCCTCTGTGTCAGTCATGGGATTGGGCCTAGGTAGGGGTGAGGCCACTGATGTCAGGGTACTGCTCTCAGCTTGCTCCTTGGAGGTTTTTGGAGAAGGCACAAGTTTGCCAAAATAGGTCCTGGAAGGCAGGCCTGTGGTGGAAATCAGCTTCTTCTTCTCCTTCTCATTGGTCACTTTCTTTTCTGCACTTTTCTTTGGGGCCATCTCAAAGCCGTCAGTTGTCAGTGGCATTTAGCTTCACAAATGAAGAGATTTCTGTGTTGTGTGTTGATGTGTCATGTCATGCACAGTCGTTCTGTCTGGCAGTACTGTGGGTGATATTGTCTCTTCTCTTGTGCACCTAAAATCAAAACAAGCAAAAAGAGCATCAGTGAAACGTGGCATTGTTGCAGTTGAATTAGTAGTGTAATTTAGTGTGGTTGCTTAAGTTATAAATAATTAACAATACAATGTATCCGTTCTTAAAACCACACCAATATAATTTTCATGTACACCCAGGAAGGATATGAAAGAGCAACTCAGCAGGATGTAGCAGCCTGGCAGCAGCAGCAGGAGCTAAAGGTTATATGTGATGAGTACTGGTGACTGGTGGCCCAGGACGAGGAGGAGGCTGCTGCTCAGGGCCCTTGCCAGCCCCCAGCACCTTCAGCCTCTCAACACCAGCACCGCAGTCAGTGGCAGCCACCCACCAGGGTCCATCACTGCTGCCCCCACCTCAATTTCTGACTGCTTCTTCCACTGCAATATGCAGGGGCTGGATTGCCTGGAAGCCAGGCAAATCAAGATTGATGGGTAACTTAAAAAGCTCCTGGCCCACCATTATTGCTCTCTTCTTCCCCTATTTTAAAAAGTTATAAATAATTAACAATACAATGTATCCGTTCTTAAAACCACATGAATATAATTTTCATGTACACCCAGGAAGGATATGAAAGAGCAACACACAGATGGAACTGTTTGCTTCATGTACATCAAGTTGGGCAGGGAGGTTCAGGTGACAAAAGAAAACTGACAATGGAATATTCTTTAGAAAAAATTAATACTGCTGTGCAACTGTGCACCACTGATAGCACATAGGGGTTGTTGACCGATTTTAGGAAAAAAAAAATAATGTATAGATATTTGTTTACAAAAAAGTACAAAAAATTATTTTTTTTAAAAAAATAAACAAATTAAAATTAAACAAAAATTGTTTCTGAAAAAATATCAAAAAATCAAAATAAAAAAAAGAATTCAATTGCTGATACTAGGGGAAGAGGACTACTAGTACCATGAGAATTGAATTCGAAACCAACTGGGATTTGGGAGGCAAGTTGTGGTGCAGTAGAAAAATACAAAAAAGTATCGAATAATATATAAAACACTGTTTAAACAGTACATTAGTATGAGCATTCAGCTACTAAGCCTTAAGCATAACACACAAGACCACATGGTCAAACAGCAGGCAAGGAGGCATGGCCACAAACAAAGAACACAGGCAGGCCTATGGCAAAAGCACACTGGCTGCCTATACAAAATAGTCACCAGCCACATGGGTAAACAATAAGCAGGATGCATGGAAAAGAAAGAACACATGCAGGCCTATGGGCACTGACTATACAAATTGGCACCTGGCCACATGGCATGTGGAACAAAGACAAATGGTGGCCAATGCTGCAGAGTACAGAGTTTATCAGTAAGTCCGCATTTCTTAAGGAGTTGCCAAATTTCGCAAACTCCGCAAGTCGAGCTGATATTTACGCCCAAAGCCTAATTGTAATGCAGCACCTGTGACCCCGTAGGAGGAGGATGAAATAATGAATGATGATTAGGAGCTTGACCAGGATTCGCTGGAGAATCTGGGACTGCCTGTGGGACAGGGGACCAATGTCATACCAGCAGTAGTGTTTCCTGCCAGGGCAGGGAGCAGTGTGTCATGCAGCGGCCTCTCCCCAGAGCTGCTGGAGCATAGGACGGTAAAGAGAAAAATGGATTTGGAGCTGGCCACACTCAAATTGTAGAAAAAGATGGCAGAGAGAGCAATGGGGGAGAAAAGAGGCAGGTCAAAGTCCATGACATGATCTCCCTCAGCTGGGAGGTGGACTCAAAAGGTGAGTGGGTGATCCCTGAGGGTGGGAGTCATCACTTCTACCTGGCTAAAGTGAATGAGGTCCCAGTCATGGCTCTGAAGGATGCTAAGGCAAGCCAGACCATGGTTGTGAATGGCTAGTTTCCCCATTTAGTAAAGTGGAATATTATGTGGTGAGGGGGTTAGTCCTCACCATGCAATATTATCATGATACCCCAAAGATGGTCCTTTAATTCACACTAATACATCCTTAGCTCAGTCCTGGTAGAGAGGCAAAGAGCAGTCAGGCTATACTAGAGGAACAAGTGTTAAGGACTTCAGAGTACCAACATGGACAATAAGTAATTGACATGACTCTCTAGAAATCTGTCATCAATTAATGAAAATAAAGTGTGTTTTTATATTAATTTAGACACAAAAGGGAATCGAATAGCATACATATAGCTGAAGGTATAGATTCTAGAAGCGATAATAAATCAGGGCAAAACAATACATGACAAATCTAACATTGAGGTCACAGGGAAAAACACTAGTGACAATTGCTACTTCGAGGCTGAGTTAAATGGAACCTTTGGAGGGTTAAGGTTATGCGGGCCCCAGTACCAGACCACAACAGTTAGTAAAATTTAACCTAGCCTCGGGACTCTGGGTACAGGGTTGCTTTGGCTGTCATTGGTGCTGAATGGGAGCCATGGTAGTGCTGATTTTACCGCTTACATAATGCTGCAAGAAACAAATAAAAAAAACACACTGGGGGGATAGTTGTCGATGTTGGCAAAAGGTTGCAAGATGTTCCCTCTTGATGCAGCATCATGTGTGGGGGTTAGTTGCCAAATTCATGACCAACAAGTCTTGGGGAGTTGGAAGGCCAGCGAAAAAGTGTGGGCACTTCACTGAATCTGGGGGAGTGAGGTAGCAGCCTGAAATGTCAGTACAGACAGAACTACAACTACCACAATGCACTGGGCCAACTGGTTTTCATTGGTGGGTACGATGGCTGGTGATTCTTATGATTCTGAAAGTGTTTTTACCTTCAGTGTGCAGGGAACCAATGCATATAGCCCAGGGGAGTCTGGGGGTGCTATGGCTTCAACAGTGGTCCCACAGTAAGTGGATGCTGAGCTTTAGCCTAGGAAAAGGCTTGTTTTAACAGTGCCAAAGATGATGCCACAGGGACAGAGAATCCCTTTTTAGCATTGGCTGGTGGGCAAAGTCTTGTTGTCGTGGACACAGGTTCCTTATTGCTCTTTCTTTGATGCAGGATGATCAGAACTGAGGTCTGGTGTCAGGGGGGGTCCCTTAAATCCTAGATTTAGGAGAATTTGGGATGTGTACAGACCAGTAGCCAATGGGAAGCTCGCTCCTGCGGCTAATCTGCCCTGAGGTGACCACATTTTGTGGGGTCAGTCACATTTTCTACCCAGAAGCCTCTATTAAGCCCCTCCTACACATGGCAGTAGACTAAATTTAGTGTACAGACCATGCTGCTCACTCTGTAGGTGTTCAGCCTTCTATCATAGCTAATTTCCTACCTGTCATCGGGCAAATGTGCCTGGGGCAGGGGAAGGGCTGTTTCCTCCATTCGGAGTTAGCCCCGATGCAGATCTGAGGTGGTGCAGCCTTAGAAGCTTACTGCCTTGATGTGCTTGTTTACTAGCTTGCTTGGTAGGAGGGAGGAGTGATCTACTTCCTATGCCTACTTGTGCTCCACACTCCTGGGATTGGTCACACTACATAGCAGGAGGTCGGAATCCTGTCTTGGTGGTAGCAGGCGCAGGAAAGTGTGGGCTTGCCAGACAAAGCAAAAGCCAACTGGAACACCCAGGTGGGCACCATCTGAAGTCTTCCAGGTGCATGCCACATCACCCTTTACACGAGAATCATGTCAGTAGTCATAAGGCATTTTGTTTGATTCTAAACATGACATATTTTGGAAGTGCCTTAATGGAGCTGGTGACCATGAGAATGCTGGGGTGCCAGCCCTTGTCATTTGATGGGGGCGCAAACACTTATATGGGGAACACCATTATAAGGTCATATGTGCTTGCACTCATATGTCCTTACCCTTAGTACACAGCACCCTGCCTCCTGGACTCGGGAGACCTTCCTTAGGGGAGCAAACATATATTAAGAGCAGTGTATGTGATTGTGCCACACTTGGTAAGGGCATAGTCAAAATCAAGAAGTTTGCACTGTTCTATCAGTCTGCAAAGGCAGGCCTGCAATCAGTATCTAGTGTGGGTCAGAAATCTGAATTTAATTTAAAAAAAGTGAGTCTATACCAGTTGAATGCGCTAAAAGTCTCTGGTCATCGAGGGACCCCCTCTCTGCATAAATTGCACATGTCTCCTGCTCTGACCTTTCTTGCCAAAGGTCAACTGCTTCATCCGGACCTTATCCAGTGGCTATCCAATATCCATGGAGCCCTACTCAGCCACAGCCTGATGCCTGCCCGGTTCTAGGGTAAAACTTCCGCTGTGATCATACCTGACTTCTGTATTCAACCCACCTCTGTCACAGTCGTCCTCTACTTGTGTCTTGGTACAGGTCAAGCCCAACCAGAACACCATGTTTGATGCTTAATTGGCCCTACTGTTATACTTAAATTTTAACATAAATCTGGTTCCTTGGTATTTATTTTAAAAATTCCTATATTTCTAAAATGGTTTAGGATTTTAATTGTGTTGTGTTTTGAGTTTATTATTGTTTTGACATTGCATAAATCCTTTACACTTTCAATTAATGCTGTGTAGGTTAGAGACGTTGAGGTCATGTTTATTTAGTAACTTTAGGACACAACCTTACAATGATTTTGGTTCTTTTAACTTGAGGTGGGTACGCATCCAACTGGACCAATACTCCAACTTCTTACATGCAGAATGCCATCCTAAAGGTAGGTACTTTCTCACAGAGCATTGTCAGATATTGTTTGTCTATACGCCTTGAAGACTTTTAATCAATGATCCAGCTGTCACTGTGAGGCCCAGGCTTCCACAATCCTTCAGGGAGCATGTGTGATCATTAATCAAATGATCATACCACTGTTGATCTGAGTAGAAATATCAGTAAGGAACACCAATCATGTTTGCTTAGAACTTGGTTGAGTTAGTAGAGGTGGCTCCCTATTCCTACACATTTATTTACCCCATTTAATAACAATATTTACACATGTGTCCCCTTCTGGATCTCATTCATTGTTGATTTCTGAATGAGATTACCAACTTCTCATTCAGGTTTAATTTAACTGGGGATTTAAAATATAATTTGACAATTTTGTGGCTGACAATTAATTTCTTGGCATCCATAATGTGTTTTACATGATTACAATTGAGGGAAACCTGATTCAAAGAGCAGATTAATCTGGAGAGGGTGACAAATCTCCAGCAGCATAATCACATGCCATTCAAATTCAAATTCAAATTTGCTGTATTCGGCATTTTACAAGAACACCATAAAAGTGCAGTTTTAAATAAGAATAATATACATTTTAAAAATGAATGCAAAGGCTATTCCAATTACATTTCATTAGGCCCCCGTCCAACCCCAACATGTTACACATAATTTGTGGGGGGGTTTACTTCCACAGATCCCTCTTGTCTCTCTTAGTTTGACTGCTAACCTTACAAAACTCGTTATAGAGAGTAGGGTCAAGGGGTCTTGGGGGCCATTTGTAAATATAAAAGGGCCACCTTAGCGTGCCTAAATGTAGTTTTTTTCAGCAGACTAACTAAAAAACAGCGCCGCGGCAATGAATAAAAGGGACATAGTAATACAAAATGAAGGGTATCCTGTGGAGATCGTTGATCGCAGTCGTAGGGGTCCTTGGGCTCAACTGAACTGGTAAAACCTACCGGATCGGCCAGTAGATGGTGTAAAAGGATAAGCCTAAAATGTGTGAATAACAATTTGTCCTGGGCATTGTGTATGAGGGCAAGGTAAGGTTCCATTCCTTCACAGGTCCTCACTAAGCTGATAGCTTTGACTGACTGTTTACCCCATTCCCTCTCTTCTCTAGATGATGTTTTATAGTTAAAAAACATCTCCTTCACTCTGCCCTGATCCCGGCCTATAATTCCGGTCGGCTTTGAGAAGAGATCCTTACAGCCAATGCATTCAAGAATGACCTTTATATACTTCAGCCATGGAATATTCATTCCCCTGTCCCTACCCAGGCAATCCATGATTATATTCCTAGTCATCATGGCCTCTGGATTAACCCAGATGTTTAGCCATGCTAGCAGGGGCCAATTCTGCACCTTGTCCCCTATTAAAGCTCCCTCCAGTTCTTCTTGAGCAATATAAGAGGAGACGCACTGTGGGACTTTGTGAAGCCTCCTCAAATTTTTATTATCCTCAACCTGTAGTTTGTCAGAATCGACAAACCCCCAAAGTTCGGCACCATACACAGCTTTGAAGTAGCAGATTGAGTTATATAAATTCATCATTTGCTTCAGGGACCACCGTCCTAGTCTGCGGCCCAAATTCATAATTGCTCCTGTACTAGACACTAGCTTATTACAGCGCTCCTCAATTAATGCTTTAAAATTTAAACGCCCATCAAATAAAATGCCCAGATACGAGAAGGACTGCACCTTCTCCAAACTGTGTTCGCCTATTCTATAATTAAACTTTTTCCTTGATTTGGTCCCTGTCTCCATAACGTACGACTTAGTCAGGTTAGCAGACAGATCTAAATTATTCATAAAATCCACAAAACTATCTATCAGTCGCTGTAGTCCCAATGGAGTACGTGCCAACAAGACCGCATCGTCTGCATAAAGCAGGACAGGGATTGCTCTTCTGCCTGCTCTGGGTGAATCCACATTCAGGCCTATTAGGGCTTGTTCTAGGCCATTTAAATACAGGGAAAACAAATACGGAGCGAAAATACACCCCTGTCGCACACCACTAGTGCAAATGAAAGGCTCCGTGCTTCCGCTCTCTAAATTATACCTAACTTTGGCGAGGTGTTCCAATGCAGGGCTCTCACAATCTTAATAAGGTCTTGGTCTACCCCTAAATGGATCACTGACAGAATTTCGACCTCCTAAATATCGACCTACAGGAATATCGAGTCAACAATATCGAAGGCAAGAATATCGACATCCTATCTACAACATGGTAAGTACAAAAATATCGAAAAAATAATATAGATGTAAAAAATATCGATGTTAAAAATATAGATTTTTTTTCTTTTAATATATAAATGTAAAATAAAGTATATAACACTAATAAATAAAATCTATAAATATCTTAAATATATACAGTAAAGATATAATATATATGTACTAAACAATAAGTATTAATAATTATTTTACTAATTTATAAATTAATAAGATATATTCTAAATTACTAATACATTTACAAACATAAAACAATAACATAAATAAAATGTAACTAATATAAAAAATAAAATAAACATTTAATTTTTTTACAATTAATTATATAAAACGTTGGATAGTGTAAGGGTACAAATTACTATTCTCACTCCAGATAAATGCAACAGTAGGGAAAGCGTTGGATAGCGTAGGGGTAAAAATTCATATTCCCACTCCAGAGAGTGCAACAGTAGGGAAAGCGTTGGATAGCGTAGGAGTAAAAATTACTATTCCCACTCCAGAGAGTGCAACAGTATGGAAAACGTTGGATAGAGTACGGGTAAAAATTACTATTTCCACTCCATAGAGTGCAACAGTAGGGAAAGCGTTGGATAGCGTAGGGGTAAAAATTACTATTCCCACTCCAGAGAGTGCAACAGTAGGGAAAACGTTGGATAGCGTAGGGGTAAAAATTGCTATTCCCACTCCAGAGAGTGCAACAGTAGGGAAAGCATTGGATAGCGTAGGGGTAAAAATTACTATTCCCACTCCAGAGAGTGCAACAGTAGGGAAAGCGTTGGATAGCGTAGGGGTAAAAATTACTATTCCCACTCCAGAGAGTGCAACAGTAGGGAAAGCGTTGGATAGCGTAGGGGTAAAAATTACTATTCCCACTCCAGAGAGTGCAACAGTAGGGAAAGCGTTGGATAGCGTAGGGGTAAACATTATGTAGTAAATGAAGTAATGAGGCTAATAGAAGAATATAAGGCATTTATTATGCACTACAGAGAATAACTGGTGTTCCCATCAGAAAGCAGGGAGCTAACTGACTAGGCAGAACACAGTAGAAAATGACATCAGGAAAATGGAATGTCAGACTTAAAGGGGTACAGCAAAACATAAGTGCAGAGAATACAACATATCCTCTTCCCTTCGTATAGAAGAAGCAAAAGTAAAATAAAATTAAAAAAAAATACTAAGCACATGCTCTTCGTTACAGAGAGAGAGAGACCTTACTTGCAAACAAAATCATGTAAGTAACCTGGAGGTCTTCTCACTCTCTGAGCTCTACCAACACCAACCTCCTTAGAAGGAACATCGCCACCACACTCAGCCTTTTTGTACACGGCCTCAACACGCGCCTCAAATTCCAACTCTCACCGTTAAATAGAGTTACAAACCTTTTATGGACAGACCTGACTTTAAATGGTCCCCTGAACTTCGTCAACCCGACCCCAACTCGACCCGGTTTGACTTTCACCCAATCATTCACTGCAAATTTACAACTTCCATCCGGTTCACTCACAACGTCAGGATTGTCAGGACCAACGTTTAGAAACTCCTTTATCCATGCAGTGACCAGCTTGGTACCAGCAGAACGTCCCCTCATGACATTAAAAGGAATCATTCCAGTCACACCATTTTCAGTAGTTCTGTAGGCCCAAACCAGGTCATTAACCAATCCTCTCACATCCGTCCTAGAAGAAATTGCCATCTGAATCGCACCTTTAACCATCCGGTTCGCCCTCTCGACTATAACATTCCCCTGGGGGTTGTAGAGTGAGGTCCTTGAATGTGCAATGCCGCACTTTCTCAAGAAATTAGCCATCTCCAGGGAAGTCAATTGCGTCCCATTATTGGTGATAATTCTTGTTGGAAAACCTTCCTCTCTAAAAATGTCACTCAACTCAGTAATAGTGTTGTTCGTAGTGATTTCCTTCATGAATTTTACCACTAACCACTTTGAAGAAATATCACCCACTACTAACCCAAACCTCATATCTTGACTCAACTGGTAAAACGGGCCAATGAAATCAAGACATATGGTGTGCCATGGATACCCTGGGTCTACTATTGAGCCACAGCCAGCATGACTGCCGACTTTAAGCCTCTTCTCGCTCTCCAAGCAGTCTGTGCATTTTTCCACCCACTGAGAGATTTCTAAGTCCATTCCGGGCCACCAAAAATTCTCCCTAAGTCTCCTCTTGGTGAGGGACTGTCCTAGGTGACCCTCGTGGGCTAACTTAAATAGAGTAAACCTCACTTCCTGTGGGGGAATAAATTTATCTTCCATTAAAATCATGAAACCATCTTTGTCCAAGACAGACAGTTGTTCAAGAACCTTCAAATATGGGCGAAGTGCGGGGGATAAGCAACTCTCTCTCCTTGGACCCTTCACGATCAAGTCCTTCACTTCTCTCAACACCACGTCCTTAGCCATGGAGGTATTCCACAAACTCCTACTAATTGCTCCAGCACACATATCCACTACCTCATCCACAGCAGTCACAGACCCTTCTGAATTGAGTGATTCTACTCCCAACTTGTCTACCATCTCCCAAGGTAGTGGAAGTCTAGAAAGTCCATCAGCTTGGCAGTTCCTCCAACCTGGGATATACTCAACAGTGTAGAGATACTCTTGAATCCTAGAAGCGAGTCTAGCTAACCTCGCAGAACCCTTGCCGGCTCCACCAGGTGAAAGGATTTTAACTAAGGGTTTGTGGTCTGTCAACAACGTAAACTTGAACCCCCACAGGTACATTCTGTAATACTCACAACCCCAGGCTGCGGCTAGAGCCTCCCGCTCGATTATAGAGTAATTCCTCTCAGCCGTTGTGAGCGTCCTTGAAGCAAAAGCTACAGTCTTGAGCCCAGACTCATGTACTTGAGCCAATACCGCACCAACACCCACAGCACTTGCATCCACGGTCAAGACTGACTTACGGTTGGTATTGAATGGTGTTAAGATACCTGCATCACAAATTTCAACTTTGATCTTTTTAAAACACTCTTCCTGTTCCATACCCCACACAAACTTGCATCCTTTCCTCAACAACACCTTAATCTTTTCAGTCTTCTCTGCAAAATCTCTTACAAACTTAGCATAGTACTCAATGAGGCCGAGAAACGACCTCAACTGATCTTTGTCGCACGGAGCTGGTGCATTCCTGATAGAGTCCAATAAATCTCTCTTGGGTTTAACCCCGTCAACAGATAGAGTATATCCAAGGTATTCAACTTCCTCCACTGCAAATTTACATTTCTCTTTTTTTAGAGTTAATCCAGCTTGTTCCATCCTCTCCAAAACAGTTTTTAAAATCACATTGTGTTCTTCAACAGTCTCTCCAAATATCAGAACATCGTCCTGGAAATACACAACGTTGTTCACCCCCTTCAGTACAGCCCCCATCATTCTTTGAAACACTCCAGCTGCAGAGGCAAGTCCGAAAGGCATACGTGTGAATTGATATATTCCCTCAGTTGTTATGAAAGCTGTCAATGCCTTGGAGTCTTGATGTAGCTTTATTTGGTGATAAGCGCTGCGGAGATCCAGCTTAGAGAAGTACTTTCCCCCTTTTAGTGACAAAACTAACTCGTTGATGTTCGGTAACGGGAAGTTGTCTACTACAATGTTCTGGTTCAGGGTGCGAAGGTCCACACAAAAACGAAATTTTCCATCAGATTTGGTTGTAATAACTACGGGAGAAATCCAGGGTGACGTTTTGATCTGTTCTATCACTCCCTGGTCCAGCATCTCCTTCAACATCTTCTTCACTTCCTCACGTGCAATTCATGGAACCTTCATCACCCTGTGTTGCATAGGCACAGCATCATCACGCAGTACAATCTTATGCACATAACCTCTCAACTCTCCAATGTGCTCATCAAACAAACCATTCATCCCTTCAACAATTGAATCCGTGGTTATGCTATCTACAACCATCACCTGTTGTGCTGCCCTGGGATTAATGATTATACCGAGGTCATACTGTTGCCCCCACCCCAAAATCGCAGGACCTGATCTGGCTACATACACCTTCCCTTTAGCGGAACGGTCCTTAAATGATATTACACATACCATAAATCCAATTACATCTATACTCTCACCTTGATAACCACAAGGACTAATATCATTAGGCAATAGTTGCACATCCTTCCAATTTTCCAAGTACATATCTTTGGGGATAATAGTCCACAATGACCCCGGATCAACCATCAACTGGATCTCTATTTCATCAATAAGAAATTGTGCTTTGGGCCTGTATCTTCTACCAGGCTCACCTTCACTCACACCGTCCTCACCCAAACACAATATTTTGTTGGCACCCTCAACACCAACAATGTCTCTCACTATTTCCCTGTTTTCCACAACAGCCACTTTATTGGCATTTGTTCCTCTACACATCTTGGCGAAATGTCCTTTCCTCCCACACTTTCTACAGACTTTATCAATAGCAAAGCATCTCCTGAAATCTGAGTTATGGAAAGTACTCCCGCACCTACTGCACATCCTCCCTTGAAATCTGTTCTTGTCATTGCCTGAAAAACCATTGTTAAATCTCCTCGGACCTCTCTCACCCAAATCTACACTTTTCTTGTTCACAGCAGCAACTTCATCATGTTCAACACAAGAAACTCCATTCCCTTGTCCATTTTCCTTTGCATTATCTTTTCTTTCCATCTCTCTCATACATGCATTCGATTCCTCAACTACTTTCGCTATATCGATGGCCATTTGCAAGGTAGGATTTTTTGCAGCCCACAGTTTTTCCTGCATCTTTTTATTTCGACATTGTACTATCAACTGATCTCGTATCATTTCGTCTCTTATCTCTCCGAAATTACATTTAATGGACAGCTCACGTAACCTGGCCACGAATTGGTCTACTGATTCCTCATTCCGTTGGGGTTGAGTGTAAAATTTATGTCTCGCCATAACAATATTTAGTTCCTTTGCATACTGCTTCTTCATGCGAGCCTTTGCTTCTGTGTATACGTTGGTTATTGCCCTTCCATCTTGGTTTAGTCCTACCGGAAGATATTTAAAGGAACGTTGACCTTCTTTGCCTAAAGCACTTAACAAAAGGGCTTTTTTCCTTGTTGCGCTGAAATCCTTCCCATCAAGTGCTTCTATATAATTCTCGAAAATGTCTATCCATTCATCCCACTCAATGGGTGGATCTCCAGTAGTTTGTAGGAACATAGGAGGTACAATAACATTAAGGTTCTCCATTTCAAAAGTTTTTTTTTTAAATGCACACTCTCGATATATTGCTTATAAAATAGTGTAGGCACTACTCTTCTCTACACACAAGTGGTCAGTTTTTTTATTGATGTGGACACTCTTTCACACCAAACACACAACAAAAAGAAAAATTTTCAATGCCGTAAGTTCGGTATATTAAAGTACTGTTCCAAAAAGGTGCTTTAAGTAGGCCATTCAGTTTAATGTCATACTGTACACATTCTGGTAATGTGAATTGCGTCAGAAACTACTTGACATTCTAATTTCCCTTGAACCTTAAAAGTGTACTTTTTTTTATTAAACGAAATAATTTTCTCACAGTTTAAATTACCTCCTTCCTGGTTTGCTGATGCTCGTTTTTTGAATAATTACTCCCGGAATGTGTCTTTGGCCATCTGCTACGTTGTTTGAATAATACGTCGTTTAGTTGCTCAAAACAGCGCTCGTATAGCGCGTTGCCTAGTTACCATGAAAACAAAATGGCGTCTCCGTTGCGTCGATGCGTCATTGCCGCTTGACGTTGCCTGACGCTGGTCTCTGATCCACTTCCTGCTAGACGCTCTGTGTGACGTCTACAGTGGCTTGGTTCGAGCGGTGACACCAGGAAAAATCAGGTAGGCACTGTCTGCTCGTGCTCGTACTTGAAAAATGCGGAAAGATTTAAAAGATGCAGCAGACTGTTTTCCGACGATCACATTTAACGTTGGTGATCAAAAGAGTAGAAATAGTACATTTTTTGGTTTAGCACTAAGCATTCGATCTATAGGCAATCAAAAGGAAAGTAATGGTGCGTTTTAATTCTAATTAAATGGACAGTTCTAATGACGATCCTCCACTACTTTTAAGGGACACAGTCAGACTCGAAATTATATTAAAAGGTCTCTCAAACTCACCAATAGTTTGAATAAGGTGTCACAGTCATAGGTCGATTTCCTTTATTCTTTATAGTTCTTCTTTTCCCAAAGAATGTCTCTTTCTTTACTGGAACTTTTCCATGAAGATGGTGCACTTTTCCTCAAAGTGATTTCTAATAATTCTTGTGAAATTTTCCTCTGGTGATTTCCTTTTCTTTCAATTTCTTTTCAACATGACATTTTTACTCTTTTGTCAAGTTCTTCACCGGTCTCAAATATTTTTATAATTGCGTGGTTCTTCTCTCACCAGTGGAGTTCTTCTCCCTCTGTAGTTGTTTAGCTCGCCCTGCTCATCGTCGCCATGTGTAGTAAATTAAGTAATGAGGATAATAGAAGAATATAAGGCATTTATTATGCACTACAGAGAATAACTGGTGTTCCCATCAGAAAGCAGGGAGCTAACTGACTAGGCAGAACACAGTAGAAAATGACATCAGGAAAATGGAATGCCAGACTTAAAGGGGTACAGCAAAACATAAGTGCAGAGAATACAACACATTACTATTCCCACTCCAGAGAGTGCAACAGTAGGGAAAGTGTTGGATAGCGTAGGGGTAAACATTACTATACCCACTCCAGAGAATGCAACAGTAGGGTAAGCGTTGGATAGCGTAGGAGTAAAAATTACTATTCCCACTCCAGAGAGTGCAACAGTAGGGAAAGCATTGTATAGCGTAGGGGTAAAAATTACTATTCCCACTCCAGAGAGTGCAACAGTAGGGAAAGCGTTGGATAGCGTAGGAGTAAAAATTACTATTCCTGCTCCAGAGAGTGCAACAGTAGGGAAAGCGTTGGATAGCGTAGGGGTAAAAATTACTATTCCAACTCCAGAGAGTGCAACAGTAGGCAAAGCGTTGGATAGCGTAGGGGTAAAAATTACTATTCCCACTCCAGAGAGTGCAACAGTCGGGAAAGCGTTGGATAGCGTAGGGGTAAAAAATTATATTTCAACTCCAGAGAGTGCAACAGTAGGGAAAGTGTTTGATAGTATAAGGGTTAAAATAACATACTTATAAATAAAAGAATTTTGTAATTATAAATAAATAAACTATTAAATAAATATAAACAATATACATAATTATAAAATACATGCTTAGCAAAATATATTTAACCTAAAATAAATTTAAAATAATACCATTTAATAATATTTTATTACCAATTAATAATTAATTAACAATTATATTATTAACAAAACAATTATTTTTAATACATTAATAATTAATTAAATTTACATTACTTCCCACCATACTTCCCTATAAAAACACTACCCACTACATAACACATTTATCCATTTATGAATTAATGAAAATTAATTAGCAAATAATTAAAATTAATTAACTATTAATTACAATTAATTACCAATTAATTAAATTTATTTTATAATTCCTACTACTAATTATTAATTAATTAACCATAATTAAATTACTTCCCACCCTATTCCCCTATAAACCCACATCCCGCTACAGAACATATATATCAATTAATCAATTAATTTAATTATTTTTCAAATTAATTAAAATTAATTAGCAATTAATTATAATTAATTAATACATCCTACTAATTAATAATCTATTTACCATAATTAAATTACTTCCCACCCTATTCCCCTATAAACCCACAACCTGCTACAGAACATATATATATCAATTAATCAATTCATTTATTTTTTTTTCAAATTAATTAATAATAATTAGCAATTAATTATAATTAATTAATAAATCCTACTAATTAATAATCTTTTTACCATAATTAAATTACTTCCCACCCTATTCCCCTATAAACCCACAACCCACTCCAGTACTAAAACATACAATTTTCTTATAAATTAATTTATTATTATATAAAATTAATACACATATAATAGTAAATATTTTAAATACTTGAGTTAAACATATAACACATACATAATAAAAAACTATAAAATAATACAAATATCGATATTAGTGTCATCGGAATTAGTAACATCGATATATATGCTATCAATATTACTAACTTCGATATTACTTACATCGATATTAAGAATTTCGATATTACTTACCTAAGGGTCGATATTCTGTCCTAAGATATTCTTGACTTCGATATTATGCTCCTTCGATATTTCAGACTCTATATTATTGTAGGTCGATATTTCCTACTCGATATTTTGACTGTGTACCCCCTAAATTACTCATTAAAACCCACAACTTCTCCCTGTTAACACAGTTGAATGCTGCAGTAAGGTCCATAAAGGCTAGATAAACCGCTTCATTATTAGCAATGGTGTATTTAGCCACCAATAAATATAAATTTAAGCATTGATCTGTTGTTAATCTTTTAGCCTTAAATCCGTACTGGACGTCAGTAATATTATGTTGTTCCTTAGCCTTGTTCATCAGGCGATTTAAAATAGCACTTCCCAGCACTTTGTCAGTTACATGTATCAGGGAGATAGGGTGATAGCACTTGGGACTATCTCTATTCCTCATTTTGATAATGGGGACTATTATGGCAGATGACCACGAACGGGGGAGCCCGGTAGCTATAGCAGCATTTATTACTCTTGTTAAAATTGGTGTCCATAGATCCACCTTACTTAAAGGTCCAGGGGGATCCCGTCCGGTCCCGTTGATTTTTTTTTGTGAGACCCAGGATACCAGCAGTAATCTCTTCCAGGGTAAATTCTAGTGGGACATTCCACCTCCCCAACCACTCCTTGTTATCCTGAGCCTCGCTATTCCCCCGATTATAGAGCACTCTACAATGCTCCATCCACTGTTGGGATAGAACATTCAATCCTATCTGTGGGCTATTTACATCTTGAAAACAGGGGTTATTAATTATCTTCCAAAAGGTGGTAATATCTTTCCTTTCGGCAGCTCCTCTCAGGTCCTCCCAGGTTTGGGTTTGGAGTGCACTCTTCCTGCGCTCTACTTATTGCTTATAAATTAACCTGCATTGCATAACCCTGTATTTGTCCCTTGGGTTAATTCTTAGGGCAGCTCTTAGGTTCCTCTGTGCGAGGGAGCACCCTCTATCAAACCATCTGGGATCATTTTTAGGCTTACCCTGCCCTGTCGTCTGCAAAAGACCATCTATTAGGGGGCTTATTTCCTCAATGCCTCCACTAAGGATGGTCCTTCCCCTGATAAATCTAAACATACCTCTAAAAACTGTTTCCCCTCTTTTACAAAGGTCCTATAAAAGCTTTCACCATTAATCCTTGACCATTTCAAACGCCTGCCGTGATCCGTAAACTTTTCTAAGTTTGTCCAGGCCCCCCTCTTTGCGACCCTACTTTTGTTTGTCTCTGCAACTGACAGTATTAGGGGGTTGTGGACGCTAAAACCACTCAGCTATTGAGAATCCCACTAGCCACTTCTTAAGCAATTGGGACACTAATATAAACTCAATAAAGGAGCTACAACCCCTTCCTTTAACAGTAGGGTTAACCAACTTATTAGGCTCAATGGCCAATAGGTCCAACGTATGTTCAAGCATGTGATCTTTCATCACCCTACTCAGCTCCCTGCCCTCCAGCATGTGCTCGAAGTGTGGTCCCTCCTCCAAACTGCAGGAGGTCCAGTCTTGTTTGATGGGTAACAAATTTGGGCACAGATGACAATTAAAATCCCCTGCTCTTAAAAGCATGGGTACCGTTGTACCCTGCTTCTGCTCCATCAGCAAACTACATGTTTCGTCAAGCTCTCTCGCTCTGGATCCTCCTGCATTATAGAAATTGACCAAAATTATATTAAGGCCCCTATTTTTAAACCTGAGGCCTATCATGTAATCTGAGCTCCATTTTAAATCAACCCAAACCCCTTCCAGACACAAGTCTACGAATATTAGAAGACCTCCCCTCACTCTTCCGCCCATAGACTTACTTGCCGGGACCCCAAACGATTTATACCCAGCTAGGTGGAAATTAGTGTGGTCTACCTCTCAGGTTTCCTGTACACAGATTATTTTGAATTTGTTAATAAATTCTAACTATTCCTGATTTCGGAACTTAGCTGACAGACCTGCTATATTCTAGGATACTAATTCAAATGAACTCCCTGGAGGATTTAAGAAAGGGCAAATGCCTGTGATAGGCCTATCACTGCTTTGAAAAACCTCAATCCTAGGTGGCCTTGTTTTGCAAAAGGCAAGCTGGGTCACGTTTCATTGTTACGCATCTTGAATGCCCCTCCACCTGAGGTTTTAAATTTGAAGAAGCCACATTTAACAAGTTTTCTTGGCCTAGTTGCTCTCGTTGTAGTCAGTCCACTTCGCTAAAATGTCTTCCCCAGTGGAGTGGGGCATACTTATTGAATAGTGGGTGTACTGCCCTCCCCACTCCCTCGGAGGGGAGGCTACCTGACGGCCATGTATGTCTCCTCCCCGTGGTACTGCTGACAAAGACTCGCTCCTCACCCCATCTACCCCACCTCTCATCCTACCTGGCTGACCAATCCTATCCCTATGGCACTCATAATGCCAAGAATTAGGCATATAATCTGGTGGAGTATAAAAATAGCTTAAATTCCAAGCCTGGATAGAGGATCGTGGATGTGTCCGAAAGCCCCAGCAGACGTGGTTTGCCGCGTTAGGATCGTTAAAATGAATAACAATACAGTCTCCTGCTGTATTTTTTGTCCTGCATCCTACCCAACTCACTCTCCTCACAAAAAGAATCTTACACTGTACATCTCAGGGCAGTGGTCTGTTACTATTTAGCCAGTGTGTTGTCCTATTTTTTAGTTGGTCATAGGATTCAACTTTACCGTGTTCCAATTCAGGAACACCAGTCAAAACAGCAACGTAAGGTGTATAATCTGGGGGAAGGTCTAGGTGGGGACACAAATTCTTTGCCGTGTTCCCATCCATGTCATTACTACGGATTGCCCCATGTGTCTCTAGCGGAACTATGTTTCCACCACTCACTATTCCGCCCCTTAACTTATTGGGGCCCACTGGTTGCACAGCCGGAACCACAGTTGGTGACACAATGATGATGGGGCAGGCTGCAGGATCCCTTCCTCCCTCCCTCACCGACTCGTTTGCGCGAGCACCACTCACTATTTCGTTTTCAATGCCTCCCAAAGTGGACAATATCAGTCCTTCCGATTTCTCAAGCCTGTTCTCAATTGATAAAAGTCTTTTCATTAGGGGTTCCAAAGAGGATGTTATGAGAGCACCTATTTTTAGCCAGTACACTCCTCAGTCTGCGTAGTCCAGGTACAGTTTCGTCCACATTCATGGCATTTACTTCAGACAGAGTTTCCTGTGAGACTTCAGTAGTTGGGTGGTCTGTATTTGGCGGCTCTCTCTGTTTACTTAATTTGGAGATCTTGGACTTCTTTCCCTCGTGTGCCTCCTTGTTTTCTCTTAGAAGCAACCCCCCTGCTTGTGTTCCATAGATTGTAGGGGCTCTTTGTGGACTTCTGCCGTGCACATAACCATACTCTTAGGTAAGTTTCGCAATGCGCTGCGTTGGCAGTGATGTGGAATTCAAAGGATCTCCATCAATGTGAGGGGATGCTAACATTTGCTGTAGACTCATATTCAAGTCTGGGAGCCAATGGCGGGAGCAGACTGACAGTATCTTTCTGGCTAGCACACATTCATAATACCCCCAGGATGATCGTTTTGAGAACACGGGGTCCATAGAGAGACGTAGCTCCGTGTTAGCGATCTCATGGGAAAGCACAGATGTAGCCCTCATTATGAATTGGTCAAGGGTTCCCGCAACATACCAAATTCCAGCTGCTTTCCTCCCTCTTGCCCACGTGCTGCCATTTTGGTTCAATTTAATTAGCAATAATATAAGAAAAAGGAAAATTAAAGTTGACTCAGATATTCGTCTTTAAATCCACTTAATTGGAAAGGCAGGTCAACCGTTGGTATCGAGGGCCTTAGGGGGGGGGCAGCCCAACCTCTCCCTGTCTCGAACGCGCCCGCGCAGTGTTCCGTGCAGCGGGTGCCGCGCGGTGTAAAATAGGGGCTGGCTGGAGGAACTGATGCGCCTCAGGTGGCGTGAAGTAGAGGCTCCTGGACTTTGAAGTCCGTCAAAAATGCGGCAAGGTTATGCCCGTGTAAACACCTTCAGCAATGCGGTGCCGGCAGAGCGGGTGCTGCGAGGTGTAGAATAGAACCTGGCAGGAGGATCTGATGCGCCTCAGGTGGCGTGAAGTGGAGGCTCTTGGACTTTGAAGTCCGTCGAAAATGCGGCAAGGTTACTCCCGTTCAAATACCTCCAGCGATGCGGCGCCTGCGGAGCGGGTGCCCCAAGGTGTAAAATAGGGGCTGCCAGGAGAAACTGATGCACCTCAGGTGGCCTGAAGTGGAGGCTCCTGGACTTTGAAGTCTGTAAAAAATGTGGCATGGTTACCCCAGTGTAAACACCTCCAGGGATGCGGCGCACATGCCATTCAATTGCCAAACAACTCACTCATTCCCATCATTATTCCAATTCCAGTTGGTTTTGAGAGGCTTTCTGTTGTCCAGAAGACTTATGTACTTCTTTACTTATTCTTCTATAGAGTTACGCCGTCTTAAAGTGTAATGCAACAACACCAAAGTGATTGATAAAATGCTACAATTAATCTTTACCACTGACAATTGCTCAGGCTTGTATCCCAGCCCATTGTTTTTGGCCCAACATTCTTCCTCAATTTGGACCCAGTTTGCAAAGAGAGATTGATAGGAGAGGGCTCTGTCTTTTTTTGTTTTTGTAAATGTTTGTACTTTTCCTTGATGTCAGTTTAATATTTTGCTTGAGGATCATTGTGTAATATTTATATATTTATTAACAGTTTTATATTACATTCGTTTAACAGTTTTCTCCTGCACCCCCTTGGCTTACAATGGGTTTCTCATTGTACCAAAGAACAACAGTATTTCATTATTGTTATTTTATTTTAGTTTTTTTATTTTTATTTTTTACTTACTTTGTTCTTTCAATTTTTGTACTTTTTACTTTTAATTTACTAATTTAAAAAAAGTTATTTTTTAAAACATTTTTTACGATCCATTCACCACCTATATGTCATAGGCACACAGTAACATACATTTTTTTAAGGATTATTCCATTTTCTCCTGGACACCATGCCTGCCATAGGTGCAGAACACACACCAGCATTCATTTCTTAAGGATTATTCCATTTTCCCCTACACCTCCCTGACTGCCACAGGTGTCTCCTTCAGATGCATGGACCGCACACAAAGTAATCAGTTACATCTGAATGCTGTTATCCTGATTGGAAATTAAATATTAGGTTCTGTTGGTGTGGTTTGACTTTGGAATGCACTTTTGTTAAATATTTAGGATAACAATGATAACTTAAATTACCAAATTAATTATGTTGTCTGGAATTTAAAATGCAACAATGCCAAGTTTCACTAAATGTTTTTCTTGCTTGTTTGCTTTTAGTTGCAAAATATAATCTGTCGATAAATCCTGCCATGTCTGCTTGCTTGCTTTTAGCTGCACAAGAGACAACAGCTACAGTGCAGTCACATGAGTCTTTCAGTCTCTTCCACTTTTGCAGCTAAGTGCCACTGCCAACTGACAGCTTCAAGATGGCCCCAAAGAAGGGTGATGCCAAGTAAATGGTCAGTGGACATGAGAGGGAGCACTTTCTGCCACTGGCATGTCAGCCAGAACCTTTTTTGGGAAATGTGTGCGTGCCACACCGGCCTCCAGGGAGCAAGCTGGGAGCAGCACTCCTGAATAAATGGCACTACCCCAACCTAAGCCCAAGCCCATGTCTCTCAGCGAAGGAACCACTGTAATCATGTTAACACCAACGAGCAGTGACATTGAGTTGAATTTGACTCTTTCCCAAAGTAGTACCCATTCATTTCTGGAAAGTGGACAACAGCCGCAGCCATCGATGGATCTTATTGAAATAGGAGCTAAACATGAGGTTGACCTTCCCGCTGAGCAAGAACCTCGTCTTTTACATTCATTGGCTTCTATACCTCCAGCAAGAAAAATGAAGGGTACTCTACCATCTTCACCAAGCCCCCATTCTGATGTTCTACACACAAATTATACCCCGGTTGAGTCCAAGACACGCTCAGGAAAAGGAACGTTCAGCTCAGTTAAGGGCACGGCTTGGGCAACTCCTGTTGCATTTTCTCTGACACTTGTTTAAATAATATCAACTCGAGTGATACAAAGGTTTTGGAGCACTTTAAATGAGGTCTAGTTACATTACACAAGGTCAGATTCATTTTTGTGGCATTTTTAGAGAGCAAAACTCGACTGACCCAAAGGTATTGGAGTCCTTTACAAAATGGCAGTTACATTACCGAATGTAAGGTTTGTTTTTTGGAATTCAGGTGCATGGAGAGTACGTGATGCCACTGCCATCCCTGTTTATTCATTATTTTCTCTCTACCTGACAAATGGGCACAGCATTCATCTCTCCCACCACATCCCATGTCGCTGCATGCCTACCCTGTTGCCTCTTCCTGTCGTCGTCCTCCTCTCAGAGCTCTAATTTCAAAGCACATTCACGGCACCATCCCAGTAAAAATGAGGCATTTTTATGTCTCGGGCCTAGCGTACACTGCGCATGCAGGGTCGCGCAGCTCAAGTTCTTTTCTCGGCGTTTTGAAAATGGACCTGGAAATTCCACTTAGCACGTGCGTGTAATTTCCTAGGTCCATTTTCATTGGCCTTCGCGTGCGTGTCTTTTTAAAACAAAACACGCAATAGGCCATGGGCGGTCGAGTAGCTCCGTCCATGGCCTATTGGTGTCTGTTACGCGCACCAAAGGCCATATATATTCAATTATCGCGGCCGTCAGGGCCGCGGTAATTGAAGACATATGCTGGAAGTGGCACGCGCGCACCACTCCCCAGATTCTTTTTTTTGGGGTGAATCCATTTCACGGCGCAGCTCTCCCTGTCAGCACCTCTTCTCAATGTTCGAGTTAGCTTTGCGCAAGGAAAAAATAGGGTATGTGACCCATTTTGTGATGCTGTGTCCTACATCTGGTTAACTGCCCCGTGTCCTGTCCAGGGAGTCAGCAGTGGGCTCCTCACCCTACTTATCCTTCTCCTCGCTCTGGCTCCCAGCTCCATCTGCACCCTGTTCCATCTGCTCCTGTACTACACTCCTTTGCCACGTGTTGCTCATGCCTCTGCGCCTGGTCCCTGGGGAGTGTTCCTGTGGACGGCTCTGTGCGTCCCTTGGCTCCTGCAGCCGCGTCCTTGAAGTCGTCTCACGGCGCCCAGACTAGGCAGCAGCGCTCACTGGCCGGCACCGCTGTCGACCAGTCTCCGCCCGACTGAGCCCCGCCACCTCCGGCAGGAAGAGCAGGCGCTCCCCGTCACCTCCAGAGCAGACATCCTGCCGCTGAAGCACAGGCTGCTATTGATCCCGGAGTATCAACCTCTCGCTGCCTCCAGGTCTGGCTCTGCCACCCGGTGCCCCCTCCCTCCACCCCTGCCCTGTTACGTGGACTGCAGTGCCCTCCGGCCCCGGGTCTTGACCTGTACACACCTCTCCCTTGTATTCCCCCCATCCCCTGCCCCCTCACTTCTCCACTGTCCCTTTTTACTCTCTCATCTGAGAACTTTTGCACATGCTCTTTGCCCGGCGTCCTCTCGCCGCACTCTGTTGCGCTCTCTTCTCTCTCTTCTGTGTTTCTTGTCCCTCACTTTCTCTCCCTCCTTCACTTTCTCTCGCTGCCCCCCCATCTGCCCAGATCTCCTGCCATGCCTGGTACTCAGGTGTTAATGATTTCTGTGGAGGAGTGTTGCCATTGGGGGTGGGGGGGTATGTGTGAGGTGGAGTTCCCTTGGCTCTGCGGATCAGACCATCACGAGTCACATTCACAGGCTTTGCAGCCTCTCCTGCCGCTTCTTCTTACTTGGCCCATTTAAACCCGGCACCAGGAGGCTAAAGGGGTCCCGGAAGGACTGAGCGACGAGCGGCTCTGGCACCTATTCAGCCCCCTCCATAAGTGAGCTCCGGCTTCCCACACACATAGGACTAGTCCACATCAGCGAACAGCATGCGCGGCACAGGATATTCACAGGAAACGGAAGGGGGGCCTCCAAAGTAGTTTTTTTCAGATTAACATACCGTCTTCACGGGAGGGAACCCGTCGGGAGTAGACAGGGAATACAAAATGCAGGGTGAGCAGTGTGAGAGTGGGTAAGGTGAGCAGTGTTTGTGTGTAGGGTGACCAGTGTGTGAGTGTGCAGGGTGAACACTGTGTGAGTATACAGGGTGAGCAGTATGTGAGTATGCAGGGTGAGCAGTGTGCAAGTGTGCAGGGTGAGCAGTGTGTAAGTATGCAGGGTGAGCAGTGTGTGAGCATGCAGGGTGATCATTATGTGAGTATGCAGGGTGATCAGTATGTGGGTGTCCAGGGCCAGCAGAATTGTGTGAGTGTGCAGGGTGAGCAGTGTGAGCAGTGTGTGAGTATGCAGGGCAAGCAGTGTGTGAGTGTGCAGGGTGCGCAGTGTGTGAGTATGCAGGGTGAGCAGTGTGTGAGTTTGCAGGGCGAGTAGTGTGTGAGTGTGCAGGGTGAGCAGTGTGTGAGTATGCAGGGTGAGCAGTGTGTGGGTGTTTAGGGCCAGCAGTGTGTGAGTGTGCAGGGTGAGCAGTGTGTGAGTATGCAGGGTGAGCAGAGTGTGAGTATGCAGGGTGAGCTTTGTTTGAGTATGCAGGGTTATCAGTATGTGAGTATGCAGGGTTGATAAGTATGTGGGTGTCCAGGGCCAGCAGTGTGTGAGTGTGCAGGGTGTGTGAGTATGCAGGGTGATCAGTATGTGGATGTCCAGGGCCAGCAGTGTGTGAGTGTGCATTGTGAGCAGTGTGTGAGTATGCAGGGTGAGCAGAGTGTGAGTATGTAGGGTGAGCAGTGTTTGAGTATGCAGGGTGACCCGTATGTGACTATGCAGGATGATCAGTATGTGGGTGTCCAGGGCCAGCATTGTGTGAGTGTGCAGGGTTTGTGAGTATGCAGGGTGAGCAGTATGTGGGTGTCCAGTGCCAGCAGTGTGTAAGTGTGCAGGGTGAGCAGTGTGTAAGTATGTGCCAACTGCTTATGCCTCCCTAGTGGAGGCAAAACAAGGAGAAATAAATTCATTTCTTCTACCTTGTTCCTGGCCTGGGCGGTAAATTCTGTTCCGCCAGCTGAATTTGCAGAATTTGGGTAATTTTATGTTCCACGTAGAACGTGAAATTGCCCAAAATTCTGCGTTCTGTGGCTTTGCGGAATTCTTTGCTTGTTCCCATTCTCAAAATGTGTGTTTGCAAGATATTTCCCCTGAGCACGCAAACAACATTCGCAAACAAGAAAAAATCATTGCAAACTAGCAATTTTGCGTGTTCGTGAAATTTCTGTGTGCTCGCGGAGATTTTTCACTGTTTCCTGGAGCTTTGCATGGCACGACTACGCAAATTCCGCCCACCCCTACTTTTTTCGTCTTTTCATGTGTGCTGCATTCTGCAAGTACACAAACAAAGAGGATAAAGCCTGCTAGGATTGTTGTTGTACAGGAATGTGGGGGCATATTATCAAGGGGGTTTATCTCCGCTTTTCTGGCTTTAAAAGCCAAGAAAGCGGAGATAAAATTATCTCCCTATTACCAAGCTGTCGCTAACACCAGTTAGTGACAGCTAATAGGAGATAGCGACCATCTTGGGCCCCGCTTTGCATGTCAGTGATATTTATCACTAATGACATGCAAAGTGGGCGTGCCAAGATGTTAGCGGCTGGAAACAGTCCCTAACATCGCTATCTCCTATTACCAACTGTTGGAGATATTCGCGCTAAGCGCGAATATCTCCAAAAGCTAACACCTGCCCTGAGCAGTTCTTAGCCATGTTATCCAATGGGAGGTGGATAACATGGCTAAGAGCATTTGCTCGATAATGCATGAATATCGCTGACTTTTCAGCGATATTCATGCATTGCGGCCGTTTTTTATCGCATTTGCGATAAACCTTGGTAATAGCAAGGTTTATCTGCGATAAAAATCGCCGATGTGCGGCGATAATTTTTGTCTCTAAACAAGTTAGAGACAAAAATTATCGCTAGTTGTTGGTAATATGCCCCGTGGTCCTTTCTGCTTTGGCGGTAGGCTGCTGAAAAGAGACCAGCACTGGGGGAAAGGACAGGCATGCTTTATATTGGATAAATGTAATGCATCCTTCCCCTTCACTTTGACGTAGGACAGTGCTGCATGGTGGCTTCAGGGAGTCCGCAGAAGTTCACCACTACACCCCCTTACTCCTCTACACTTAAGATAATCATGAGCCCTTCCTGAAGTGGGCCTACCTGGGTGTAACAACATGTTCAACTGGCGCAGATGTCACAACATCTGTCCATGATGAGGGGTGCCCTGGAATATGTAGAATGCAAATTTACTGAGGTGATTACTTGCATATTATTTGATCATTCTAATAAATAAATGGGTTTTGCTATTTTTGTGAATAGTCTAGCCCAGCCCAATCAGAAGGTTGGTTAGCAGCATTTTGAGGTCATTAAGACAGCAGTGATAAGTGCATGGAATCTGCTCCCTAGGTATGCCCACGGGATATCTTTAGCACCAGAGCTCATGTGTATCTACACAACAGAAGTTGTGTGAATACAGCCCATTTTGCACATTTCCAGATTTGCTGGGCACCCAAATGGCCATAAATCATTGTTTTTCTTGATGTCCTCTCTTGATCCAGCCGTAACATTCAGTAAAGAAACTCTAAACACAGGGACTTTTTGGGCAGGTGGGTCAATACAAAGCTAGACTTTCAAGGATCTTAAGTCTTTGAGTCACTCAACAAAGGATGAATTAAAGTATGCGTTAATAGGCTACATATCGACGCACTGTACATTACACAGGCAGCTGTGGATGTAGGGCTGGAAGAGTGTGTGTTAACCATGGGGGTGAGGACGTGAACTTCATTATTGTTATTTTTTGTGCAGTTGTATAAAGCGCAAACTTGGCCCAAGGGCATCATAGCACTTTACATGAGAATTAGTAAGATTACAACACATGCACATGCTGCTTTTTTAAGCACATTTCTTTATGCACTAAGCGCATTTTCAGAGTCAGAAATGGTAAAAAGAAGTTTGTTAAAGAGTAGGCAGTAGTCCAGGGGATCACGGCCATATCACAAGTAAATAAAAGAACAGAGAGCTGCTCTTTTTAAACACAGTTCTGTCTCCTTTAAAGAATCCAGGCTGCATTAATAATATATTGCTGTATTAAAAAAACAATCGCAGGGATGGTGCTCTCCTGTCCACAACAGGCCACCATCCCTGTGATGGTCTCTAATCATTGTGAGTTGCAGTTTGCGACCTACCTCAATCATGAGGTAAATCGCATTCCTACTCACTGCTATTAGGAACAGCACATCTGGCCCCTTCTTCCTCAGTGCCGAAGCTCTCGCCCTTTGGCCACCTCTTCATGAAGGATAGTCAGATTTGGGGGATGATGTACAATATGTAGACAGGAGATCATGTTACCAGAATTATTGTTAGTATTTGATAATGAACACATCATGTTTGCAGTGGCAGTGAGTATTTTATCTCTGCCATTATTCTTAAACACAGAAGAAGACAAGCAACACCCAGGAAAAGGCCTCTTTAGCTCCATCACATTTCAACCATCTTGTCAGGACAATGATACACTAGTTTAAAAGGGTACTTTATCTCATTGGAGCATGTAGTACATTAAGAGCCATCCTTTCTGCTCACTTTCTGGAGTTCAACCTTTAGCATACCTGCCAGAGACACTCGACGAACAAGCGGCAGGAGGAGTCCTGCGGACCAACGCCACTCCATTCAGCTTCATTACCAGCGACCGCCATCACCAGGCACGCCACCGCCGCTCCGGGACTTCAAATCCCGGAAGCCTTTGCGGCGGTGGCGCGTTCCCTGACGCAAGATCAAGGCGCCAGGAGGGGCTATAAAAACAACAAGCCCTCGGTGGAGCGGGGGGAGTTCAACCTTTAGCATACCTGCCAGAGACACTCCACGAACAAGCGGCAGGAGGAGTCCTGCGGACCAACGCCACGCCATTCAGCTTCATTACCAGCGACCGCCATCACCAGGCACGCCACCGCCGCTCCGGGACTTCAAATCCCGGCAGCCTTTGCGGCGGCGGTGCGTTCCCTGACGCAAGATCAAGGCGCCAGGAGGGGCTATAAAAACAACAAGCCCTCGGTGGAGCGGGGGGAGTTCAACCTTTAGAAACAAAAGAAACAAGGGGCGCTACTAGCAAAACAAGGATTCAAAGTGACTCCCTCTCTAAGAGCATTTTTCAAAGTCCAACAGACGGTACAAGTGAAAGGGGGTAATCTTTTACCCCAGAGTAAAAACGCTCCCTCGCTCTCACCTACCGGCAACAACTTAAATACACTTCTCCCGACAGACAAGGATCTAGCATTGGGAAATCCTGAGGTGAGAATGCAGATAACAAGCAAAGGAGAAATGTCGGATATCCCACCTGGTACGGTGCCTCATACTGTATCAAAAGAGGATTCATCAACACAACTCATGGCAGAACTTCCTGAACTTTCAGTACAGCCTGTAGACCAAGCTGGTAATGAACCACTGATAAACAGCCAAACTGGGAAACTAATGGAACTACTCATGGATAAAATTATGGGAGAGATGAGGGAAAGATTTGCAGTATCTGAAGTAAACCAGAACAAAATACATGAAGTGTGTGAGAATCTGGACAAAAAATTAAATGATCTAGGGGAGAGGGTCGCTGTAGTAGAGGCAACAATTGAGACTCTCAGCAAAAAAGTAGCCACGAACCAAAAAAACATAAGTTCATTAAAGGAGAGCGACCATGCCATTAAAGAGAAGCTGGAATCATTGGAGAACCAGGGAAGAAAGAACAACTTGAGAATCCTGAATGTACCCGAAAACATGGAAGGGTCAGACATCAAGGCATTTATCGTCAACCTGTTCAAGGAATTCTTTCCCTGGACCAAAGACAGTGATCTAAAAGAGGACATCCAAAGGGTCCACAGGGATCCGTTCAGGAAAACCAAAGAAAGAAAATCCCCGAGAAAAATTTTAATCAGCTTCAAGACATATACACTGAAGGAGAGAATCCTAAGTGAGGGTTTAAAAAATGGGACACTAAATAAAGACAATTGGTCCTTCAAGATTCGTTCTGACATATGTTAAGCTACACAAGACAGGCAATGGGAACTGGGGCAACATATGCAAGAACTAAAATCCCTTGGGGCAAATGTTCAAATGAAATTCCCTGCGGCCCTCAGAATAATGTGGCGTAATAAAATGCACAATATAAGGGAGCCCCAAGAGGTAGAAAATCTTATTCAACAGATAAAAGATCAGGTACAAATGGAAAAAACCAATTAAAGAAGGGAAAGTGACCTTTTAAATATAATAGTCAATGGAAAAATAATCTGGCGAAATCGGAGCTCAAATCGGGTGGAAAACTCTGCCCAAGAGAAGAAGGGAGGCTTCCTCAGGGAGGGAAAATCGAACCTCACAAATAGCTAGTAATGTAAATTTTGTTAAAGCATGGGTGGGGAGCAAACTAGGGGAAAAAAACAAAAAAAATATCCTCATTAAACAAAAATCAGGAGCAAAATGGGAGTCTTATAAAACACTTATTAGCCTAGATCAGGATATAGTAAAAAATTTAAATGAAAGATGACAAAGGAAAAAATTATTAAAGTCCTTTCGTGGAACGTTAACGGTCTCAGAACCCCTAGCAGACGAAGAAGAATCCTGAAATATTTAAAGGAAGCTGAAAGCGAAATCATTATTCTCCAAGAGACTCATCTTACAAGCCCTGAGTGGGACCAAATAGCAAAAAAACTAAATTGGGTGGATGCTTGTATATATACGGCACAAGATTGCAATATAAAAGGAGTTGCAATTATTCTAAAAAAGTCTCTTAAAGCTAAGATTGAAAGTAAAGTAGTAGACAAGAAGGGAAGATGGGTAGTGATCAAAGTCAGAATAGACGACAATATCTTTACTGTAGCTGGCTACTATGGCCCAAATTTGGACGATCCGTCTCCCCTCCAAGATCTCTACACGGAACTCCTGTCATCCCCCGCTCCCATAATCATTGGGGGCGACTACAACATTATACTCGATCCTAAAATAGATAGAACACCACCAAGTAAACAGATGAATCTACCAAAAATGAGGGAATGGCTGAGGAACTACAAGCAAAATCTGGATTTAGAAGATATGTGGAAACAAAAAGGAAAAAAAATTCCATCCCTTTACATTCCACAACAAAAAACTGGGCCATAGGTCAAGGATTGACTTTTTCCTTCTAAGTAGGAATTTCCAAGGTAGCGTTAAAGCCATTGAACACCTCCCAGCACACTTGTCTGACCATTCTGCAGTATAATTAACTTTTTTAATTTCAAAAACCATAACTCCTCCCAGATGGACTGTTGAGCGAACCATTTTTAATGACCCGCACAATGTGAATCAACTAGCAACTGTGTCTACACATTACTTTGAAGATAATTCAACAGGCACACCGAAACAAGTCACATGGGACGCTTACAAAGCGGTGGCCAGGGGGAAACTATTGAATCTAGGAGCTCATAAAACTAAGACCAGGAAACTGAAGATCAGAAACATGGAAACAGACATTAAACTAGTAGAGATGCAATCAGAAAGTGGAGCCTATTTAGAACCAAAGGAAGCCATAGAAGAAAAAAGCCAAAAGCTTAAAGAAACCCTGGCCGACTATCTGGAGGATATAGTGAGAGAAAAATGGGAAAACAGTAAACTGTCAAATTACGAGTACGGCGAAGGATGCTGGAAAATGTTAGCATAGAGAATTAAAACCGATCAATCCAGGAATAATATAGCATGCATTCAGAGTGAAGATCAAACGATACAAAGCTCTGACGATGCTGTAATCAGACAGGAGTTCTCAAATTTCTTCTCAAATCTATACAGAGAAGATACACATCCAACTGAAGAACAGATTAAGAACTACCTGGATACTGTACAACTCCCAACATTAACAGACGAGGAAAAAATAGAACTAAATAGCGAAATCAAATCTGAGGAGGTTAGAGCTGCCATAAGTGGCTTGAAAAGAGGAAAAGCAGCCGGGCCAGATGCACTTCCAAATGAGTTTTATATGGCCCTAAAGGAAACTCTAGTCGACCAATTAACAGAACTAATGAATATTATATATCTAGACCACGAGAAAATTCCAGATTCTTGGAACGATGCAACAATCAGCATTCTTTTAAAACCTGGAAAAAACCCTAAGCTATGCGAGTCATATAGACCCATATCGTTGCTCAATTGCGATTACAAAATATTCATGCAAGTTATATCAAAAAGATTAGCGAAGGTCATGCAAAATCTGATTAATCCAGACCAGAACGGCTTTATAAAAGTACGGCAAATTCATGAGATCACCCATGAATTAATCGCAGCAATAGACGTAGCTACTTGTGGAAAATTACCCTTAACTATAATCACTTATGATGCTGCTAAAGCTTTTGATAGAGTTAATTGGGCCTTCTTGAATGAAATAATTAAAAAAACAATCTAGGAAAAAGCTTTGGCCACATGGTAAGGGAAATATATAACAACCCAAGAGCAAAAATTATAGTTAATGGGAACTTAACGAGCAACATCGAGATACATAGGGGCACAAGGCAAGGCTGTCCGCTGTCGCCACTACTTTTTAATCTTTATATAGAACCACTGGCCTGCTCCATCAGAAAACATCCCTCAATAACGCCTTTAAAACACCAGAATTGGTCAAAAAAAGTTGCATTATATGCAGACGATCTTATGATATTTACGGACAACTATGAAAATGCCAGTCAAGCAATTGAAGAAACGATAAACAACTTTAGCAGGGTCTCAGGTTACCTTATAAACCAGGGGAAAACAGAGGCGATGAGTTGGAACACGAGCCCTAACATTCCATATAACAAAGACAAAATAAAATATCTAGGAATTATGTTGGTTAAAGAAATTGAAAAAATCCCACAAATAAACCTGAGCAGAGTTGCCAAAGACATGAGAAAACTACTCAGAGTCTGGACGGGGCTACCACTTAGTTTTTTTGGAAGATCCAACGCAATAAAAATGACTATAATTCCAAAATTTACATACCTTTTTAATACTATTCCATTGGAATTCAAAACAGATGTTCTGAAGAAGATCCAGGGGGAGATAGCTAGCTTCATTTGGGCATACAAAAGCACGAGAATAAGCTGGAGCAAACTAAAGAGGAGGAAAGAGCAAGGCGGAATGGCAAGCCCAGACTTGTATGAGTATTACAGATCTTTTCAATTCAAGAACTTTAGACCCTTATTAAAGAAACATCAATTCTACCCAGACTATCTACAAAATATAACGGACAGAACAGACCACTTCCTATTTAAGTTTGGTCACCCAAAGTTTTTCAAAAAAATCAAATTAAAGATCTTATATAATGCTGTAAGGCTCTGGAATCAGATCAGAAATAATGTTAATATACCGTATTATAGTTCAATGGCCCCAATATGGAACTCTCCAGGGACACCTGAATGTCTGAAAGATTCCTTGGCAACACCACTAAAAAGGGCAGGAATAGAAAGATGGGGACAATTGATGGTGGAAAACAAAATAATTGCGTGGGACCAATTATATGTAATCACGGAAACTAAATTATCAAAATTCAAATATTATCAACTGAGCAGCTGGGCGAATACATTAACAGAAAGAAAAAAGGGTAACGAGAATCTCGAAAATGAAATGATAAAATCATCACCAGTAAAGAAAGAAATATCAAAATGGTACTGGGCCCTCATCGGGGCTGGAGAAGAAGATTTTTTAGTTCCAGAAGCAACATGGAAGAAAGACATGCCTGACCAAGACTTAGATTTACAAGCTATCTGGCAAAGATCATTTGAAAAATTTTGGAACTGTATAAAACCAGCCGCTTTAAAAAGGAACCATATGTTTACTATGCACAGGGCATATTGGACCCCAAAGAAACTATCGAAATTTAAAGGAACAAATACAAAATCTTGCCCCAAGTGTGGGGAGGAGAAGGTGGATGATATCCACATGTTCCAGAAATGCCCCGCACTCTGCTCATACTGGCATGAGATTGGTAAGACGTTGACCATGATATTGGAAATTCAGATAATTGTAAGTACCCCTCTTATTATCTTTGGGACAAGGAGGCGGGCACGGGTAAGCTAACTAGAAAACAAGAAAACCTCCTATTTGTATTGATATTACTAGCGAGGAGGGAGATTTGCATAAATTGGGTTAAACCATCACCACCCTTACACGCAAGCTGGTTAAATTCTGTAATAAAACATAACAAACTAGACAGGAAAGGGAAAAGTTCCAGGAGAGTAAACTTTTGGGAAATATGGGAACAACATTTTCAGATAGACAGTTAAACCACACGGGGGCTCCGGAAAATAGAATTCCAATGATTAAAGCGATGACAATAATTCCAGACAGAAAATATTTCTGTCGAGTAGCCAGGAAGGCTAGCTCCTCCACCAATCATCGGAATTATTGATTAAGATAAAGTGCAAGGGAGAAAACTGTATTGCCATACGTCTCGAAGGGATACTCCCCAAACCCAGCCGAATATATCGGGGCAGTGAAGGTACAGAATATGGGACCATAAGACTCCGGAAGTCTCCTTATCTACACAATCGCAAAATGAGGAAAAAAAAAAAAGATCAAGGCGCCAGGAGGGGCTATAAAAACAACAAGCCCTCGGTGGAGCGGGGGGAGTTCAACCTTTAGCATACATGCCAGAGACACTCGACGAACAAGCGGTAGGAGGAGTCCTGCGGACCAACGCCACACCATTCAGCTTCATTACCAGCGACCGCCATCACCAGGCACGCCACCGCCGCTCCGGGACTTCAAATCCCGGCAGCCTTTGCGGCGGCGGCGCGTTCCCTGACGCAAGATCAAGGCGCCAGGAAGGGCTATAAAAACAACAAGCCCTCGGTAGAGCGGGGGGAGTTCAACCTTTAGCATACCTGCCAGAGACACTCGACGAACAAGCGGCAGGAGGAGTCCTGCGGACCAACGCCACCCCATTCAGCTTCATTACCACCGACCGCCATCACCAGGCACGCCACCGCCGCTCCGGGACTTCAAATCTCGGCAGCCTTTGCGGCGGCGGCGCGTTCCCTGACGCAAGATCAAGGCGCCAGGAGGGGCTATAAAAACAACAAGCCCTCAGCTACGCGGGACGCGAGCGGGACGCCCGGGGCTAAGCCCGGGCAAAGGGCGGGCCCTCTGTGGCCCTCAGAGGCCAGAAGAGGCTGGGCTGGGCCACCTCCCCAAATTCTCCCAAAGCATTCCACGACTAAGGTAACCATCTGTGTTCTATATAACCTAGCTAAATCAACCCACTGTCATTGCACCCTCTTTTTGTCATACTATGAGGAAGCCAGTAAAAAAATCTAAGATGCCCACATTAAGATCAAGCACAAAACCGAAAGTGGATCCCCCACAACCACCATTACCAACTCTAACTGCCATCGAAAAGATGCTGAAACAAACGATAGGGGCGGTATCTAACGCCATCGCAAATACGGAGAGAAGGATGTCTCTACCACCCGTGACAATCGTCCAAGAAACACAGGAAACTCTCATCAATGTTTCTGCAGTCTCCTTAGACTCCGCAGATGATCGCAACACTAGCTTGGCCACTACCCCCTCCTCTTTCGTCGATCTCCCGTGTGCCCAGGCTCCCACCGAAATCAGTAGGGAGCGAATCGACTCACAAATAAATAACAATAAGAGGAAAGCAAACACCACGACAAATAAGTGGCCTAGGGAAGGTTCGAAAAGCGGGGAAAAAAAAAGCCAAACCAAAACCAGAAACCACAACTTGGTGACGCCTATAAATCCACCCACAGCAGGTATACCCTGCTGGATCACCAACATGGTGGCTGATCTCAAAACGGATCTAGAACACTCCATCACCGCGCTGATAAAACCTCTCATAGCCAAAATTGATAGACTAACATCTCTCGTAAACAACAAAGGTGTTGGCCTGAAATGCCAACTAGAACAAGAGGGTCCCACAATAACAACAACACAGGATAGGGTTTTAACCAAAAAACCAACCAAAGACAAGGTCAATCCAACAATGGATATGGCATCAAATAACCCCCCTAGAGCCCCACAAAAAAGCACTAAAGACACACAAAAGGTCATTACTACACCGAATCCAGGCAAGTCCAACAAACAAACAACCTCTCAAACAAATAAATCACTTCACGGATCTGCTCAAATATCACCTGGAAATAATGTCCAAATCTCCAAAGCGACCCCCAAGATAAACCCGACCCCACCTGCAAAAACTAATGAAAATAAAACAGCAACTCACTTTAGGACAATTAATCTCCCGCCTGAAGCTTTACCCTTCGTAGTCGTACTAACAGGAGTTCCACCTTTAAGAGAAGCCAAAAGGGAAACACAAACAGAGTTAAAAAACAAATGTGCCCAGTGGCTACAAATACATAGATTTCTACCCCCCAACATTTGCGGAGAGATTCTCTCAGTAAGAAGGGGGGAGTGGATCGGCAAAGGTACAAATACAATAGCAGGGGATATAATTACGGTGAACTTCAGAGACATTGTAGCAGTTAACTTCATTTGCAATGCTCCCCCTAGTCGTACCCACTCACAAATCCACCCTGTACATTTATCTTACTTCTACCCCTACGCACCTCAGAGACCTATGCAGAGCAATAGACCCCCGATGATTAGAATCCCCCAAATGGATCCCCAATACAGACCGACCCAGTGGCAGAGGCCAGTTTATGTGACCCCAAATTACGATCCCTCCTTAATGCAGCACGCACACTGGAACAGGTTTAGCGCACTTGAAGAGGTCGATTGACATGCACGGGGAAAGCGAATTCCTAAGCAAATTCCCAAACACATAAGGTCGAGGGAGGTAGAACTGTTGACAACAGGAATGACAATGGGGTTTGTGAATAGGTTAATACCCGCTCATTGCAAGAGAGGTTGTAATGAGCCTTCTAAAATAAGTAGGGGAAGAGGCGATCTGACAAAAACCTTAGAGCATAGGATAACTACTGAACAAAGTAGATTAGCTACTCACTGCAGTCTACAACCCAGTCTCGACACACCGATAAAAGTAGACCAGGGAGTGCACCCACCAGGAGGGCTAACAGGACATCCCAAGGAGGATACTTACGGAAATTTACAAATTGTATCCTGGAATATAGCCGGACTAGCGGCCAAATTTGAATCCCAAGAATGGCTTAGCTATATAAATAAATTTCAAATTATTTGCCTGCAGGAAACATGGGTCACTGAATTAAATGATTATAGCCTAGAGGGTTACAAAAGTTTTTTTGTCCCGGCTAGAAAGGTATCCTCAGGGAGAGCTAGTGGGGGACTAGTAACATATGTTAACCTACACATCCAGGGTACCTGGTCAAACCTTAACTGGGTTTCACACAACTTACAAGTAGTAAGGTTTCTCTCCAAAAGATTAAACCTTTTTTTAGTTAACTGGTATAATGCTGTTGGTACGATGGATAAGGGAACAGCTGTAAAGGAATTGGACTCTTGTTTAGAAAATCTGAACTCCTTAAATAAGACACCAAACCCCCCAAGTCTAATACTTTTGGGGGATTTTAACTGTCACCTTCGCGACAAACTACAACCCTTTAATAAAGACTGGTCAAGATGCACTATAGTGAAAGGGCCACATTTCACTCATGTAAAAGAGGGATGGGACCTTGAGAGACTAACGAAAAGGCACAATCTGATTCAAACTTTACATCTTGCGGAGTTGGGTGAAAAAGGAGAACTAAACCCAACATACAGAGGCAGAGGCTGCCATTCTTACATTGATTATATTTTAGTCTCGCCCATATTAAAAAGAAACATCAGTAAAATCATAATAGACGCTAGCATCTTCAGTGATCATAATCCGGTGATACTCATAACAAAAGGGTTTGATTTTAACTTAGGCCTAAAGAGAACTGACATAATAGAAAAGGCAGTGGATCAAGGAAGGAGAATTAAATGGGCCAGGATTGATGGGGACAGATTTTATAAAAGACTGATAACAGAGGGCTTAAATGCAATAAACACATGCCTTGATCCCAGGGCGGAAGGAGTCCTGGTGGTCAGGGCATTTGAAGAAATTGCGTCTCATGTAAATAAGCTCTTGATGACTCCCGGAACTAGTAAAGCCTCCTCGACTCCCCGTTGGTTTGATTCTCTTTGTACCAAGGCGCACAAAAAACTGAAACTTAGCCTCCACGCCAAACCAAGGGACAAGCTCTTAGTAGCTCAGAATAGATTGGAATATAAAAAAGCGGTGAAAACTCGCAAACAAAGTTTACAAATTCAAGCCTGGGAGGACTTAAGGGACGCCGCAGAAAGGAAAGACACTTCAAGCTTTTGGAAAGTTATTAATTCCCCATGTTTCCAGGACCAAGGAGTGCCAAAAATAACAAACACTATTTTGCCTGAACAATGGAAGAACCACTTTCTGAGTCTTTACAACCATACAAAACACTCAACTCAGGGGGACGAACCAAGGAGGATGCAGCCGGCCGAACTGGTCTTCTCCTTGAAAGAAGTTGAAACGGGAATAGCAGGGCTCAGCAAAAATAAAGCACACGGCCCGGATGGAATTCCACCCGACCTATTCCTAAGTAAACCCGAGCTATGGGCCCCGGTACTTACTAGGGTTTTGATTGAGGCAGTGGTGGCAGGACTGCCTCGCTCTTGGTCAACTGCAACCATAGTTCCGATTTACAAAAAAGGGAACCACGACGACCCTCAATGTTACCGGCCCATTTCACTCATTGATGTGACTGCAAAAGTATTGGGGCGTGTTATCTTACATCGCTTGCAAGATTGGGTTGAGGAGCACCAGGTCTTTTCAGATATCCAATATGGTTTTAGGGAGGGTAGATCCACCACTGACCAATGTTTGAACTTATACCTTCTGACTGCAAAATACACTCTCGCTGGTAAAGGGTCTATTTATATGAAGTTTATGGACCTCTCTGCGGCTTTTGACCGCGTAAACAGAAGTAAGCTCTGGTCTCTGTTGATAGAACTAGGAGTGGATCAATCCCTTGTGGATACCTTGCAATCTTTACACTGGAATACATCCGCAAGCGTGAGGTATAACCAAGAAGGAAAAAAGACCGACCCCTTTGCTTGCACCAGTGGAGTGAGGCAAGGTTGTATCCTTGCACCCTTCCTCTTCTCCATATATATCAACTCCCTGGAAAAAGATCTCCTGAAACTGAAGGTGGACTCACCCCAAATTGGTCATCGTGCAGTGCCGGTACTACTTTACGCCGATGACGCGGTACTGCTAGCTAGAACCCCTTTACGATTACAAAAGCTGATTGACGGTTTTGTCGAGTTTATGGACAAACTGGATTTAGCGACAAACTTGGAAAAATCCTATATTATGTTATCAGGGCAAAAGAAAAAAGGGAATTTCATCTACCACATTGGGTCACACAAGATCGATCAGGTCAAGACTTTCTCATACCTGGGGGTATTGTTCGATCACCATCTTAATTTTAAACCTCTGGCGGAGAAACATGCAATGAAATTGGCGGCGTCAGTAGGAGCCATCATGGGGTACGGACAAAGATTGGGAAGGTGGTCACCAGAGCAAATACTAAACCTGTACAGGTCAATTTGCTGTGCGAAGGTAACCTATGGGGCAGAAGTATGGGGCTTTATAGGCAATAAAGCACAGCAAATACAGACAGAAGAAAACAAATTTCTGAGAAGCATCCTGAAAGTGCCCCAGAGTGTCCTGGCCTATATCATCCATGAGGAAGTGGGAGAACCTTTTATAGAAGACCAGATTAAAGTTAAACCTCTCCTGGCATGGGTCAAAATATGGACCAACCCCGAGGCGGCTTTAACAAGACAAATTATATTGGATTGCCTCAAACGTGACAAAGGACACGACATACCTTGGCTGAAGTATGTTAAAAATTCATTAGCAGAGATTGACTGTACAAACTTCTTTACCTCTCCAGAATCTCTAACTGCCGAGAGCAAAACTATGGTAAAAAACTTTTTCCTGAACGGTTACGGACAATCAGGGCTGAGAATGAAAGTCACAAACCCACAGTTTTATCGTATTGTAAACTTACAGCGAGGCAAGGAATGGAACCATACTTGAGGGTCATGTATAATATTCAGGATCGATATTTTATGACTGGCTTTAGACTCAATATGCTCCATCACCTATTCGCGGTTCCGGCTGGGTTCACTCATACAGTGGAAGAGAAGGGTACCTGCGGCTGCGACAACAGGTCTCCGCAGGATACCATTCACTTTGTTTTATTGTGTCCATTTTACACAGTACCAAGACGTAAGTTCCTAGTGGGGATTTTGAAAGAGTCAAAATTTAGACAAGCGAAACTGGCCCTGAAGTTCCTACAGGAAGCTGAAGATGCCTATACTTTATTTTGCACCATAAACTTTATCCGGATAGCTCTATGGCTGAGGAACACCAGAGAACTAGGACTTTAACATTATCTGACCCCTAAAAAAAATGAACTCCTTCCCCCATTAGCCTAATGAATTATGGTTTTAGCTAAACTCTTCTCTTAACATTATGTGTGTATATTGTATATGTGTACTTTTATGGTGTCTTTTTAAGAACCGAATAAAGATTACAAATTGAAAGAGCCATCCTTTCTGCTCACTTTCTGTCAGATTACTCACCTTTGCCTGGAACCTGCAATGCAAAGTAAGGGGGCGGTCTGGAAGGAAAACATTTTTCCACAGAAACAGAGCCATCAATCACCTGCAACGAGCTAGAAGACAGTGAGATATCTCGGCAAATGTTTGATAGCAATTATGTTGTTTTATCACGTTTAGGCCCAGGGCCGGTCCTAGAACTTCTGGGGCCCCGGGCGGAAGGAAAGATGTGAGGCCCCTTGAATTTGCATGTAACATCCAATCGCGGCCGGCCTGATGCGCGAGTGGGGGGACACGTAGGTGTTCGCACGTGGGGGCGTAATTTAAAAATAAAATAAACTTACCTTCCCAGGTCGTGCGTTGTCTCTGCTCCTGACCTGCTTTCCTGCAACAGGAACAGGAACAGAACAGGAAGCCTCCCTCCCCTAAGCCAATCTCAAGGCTGCAATGGCAGCATTGTGATTGGTCGGTACGCAGACAAGCCAGACCAGCCAGGCGTACCTGTCAGCCAAGCCATTCTTACAGCCTTGGAGGCCTGAAATAGTTCAAATTATCGCGCTTGCAGCAGTGTGATGGTTAGTAGCTGTGTTGTTACTAAAATTGGCAATTGCAAACAAAACAGGTGATGGACTGAATGTGGATCAATGTCACACATTCATCCCAGTCCAAAGATCTGGGCCCAAATCCATCGTTTTTTTGCACTCCACACCACCCTGGGTTAGACAATGGCGATATGCAAATCAGCTCTGACCCTGTGCCCCATGGGAACAGTCCAGTCCGAACTACAAAAGCCATGTCCTTCCCAGAACGGAATCAAGCATCCGAGGACCGGACCGGTTTCGAGGTAACACCTCTCATCAGCCCGGCTAGCTTGACTCCAGTGGTGTGGAGTGCCTGGGACCCACGTCTGGGCATCCCCAGCGCACTTAGGGTGGCAATTGCAAACAAAACAGGTGATGGACCGAATGTGGATCAATGTCACACATTCATCCCAGTCCAAAGATCTGGGCCCAAATCCATCGTTTTTTTGCACTCCACACCACCCTGGGTTAGACAATGGCGATATGCAAATCAGCTCTGACCCTGTGCCCCATGGGAACAGTCCAGTCCGAACTACAAAAGCCATGTCCTTCCCAGAACGGAATCAAGCATCCGAGGACCGGACCGGTTTCGAGGTAACACCTCTCATCAGCCCGGCTAGCTTGACTCCAGTGGTGTGGAGTGCCTGGGACCCACGTCTGGGCATCCCCAGCGCACTTAGGGCGGCAATTGCAAACAAAACAGGTGATGGACCGAATGTGGATCAATGTCACACATTCATCCCAGTCCAAAGATCTGGGCCCAAATCCATCGTTTTTTTGCACTCCACACCACCCTGGGTTAGACAATGGCGATATGCATATCAGCTCTGACCCTGTGCCCCATGGGAACAGTCCAGTCCGAACTACAAAAGCCATGTCCTTCCCAGAACGGAATCAAGCATCCGAGGACCGGACCGGTTTCGAGGTAACACCTCTCATCAGCCCGGCTAGCTTGACTCCAGTGGTGTGGAGTGCCTGGGACCCACGTCTGGGCATCCCCAGCGCACTTAGGGCGGCAATTGCAAACAAAACAGGTGATGGACCGAATGTGGATCAATGTCACACATTCATCCCAGTCCAAAGATCTGGGCCCAAATCCATCGTTTTTTTGCACTCCACACCACCCTGGGTTAGACAATGGCGATATGCAAATCAGCTCTGACCCTGTGCCCCATGGGAACAGTCCAGTCCGAACTACAAAAGCCATGTCCTTCCCAGAACGGAATCAAGCATCCGAGGACCGGACCGGTTTTGAGGTAACACCTCTCATCAGCCCGGCTAGCTTGACTCCAGTGGTGTGGAGTGCCTGGGACCCACGTCTGGGCATCCCCAGCGCACTTAGGGCGGCAATTGCTAAAATTGGCAGCGTGGCGAGGGCAATGTGTGGTGCAAGCTGCAGTGACCGCCAATGAGAACCCGGGCACTTATGTTGTTACAAATTAAGCACTCACTGCTCTGCTCTTTGAAAATATTCTGCCAGCTGTAAATAAACTACTGCACACCACTGCTGGCTGGGTGTGTTTTATTTTTGTCTCTTTTATTGAAAGGCTGCATGCTACATCGTGTTTTTTGGTGAAAGGACCGGCCCCGTACCAAGGAGCGATATACCCGCTTAATACATGCATGCAGATGGTATTGTCAGACTTCTGTCTTTTTAAATTACGGACAAAAGCCTCAGGCAAAGCTCATTTATGCAGATCAGATAACTGGTCTGGGACCACAGGCTCCTAATCCATGACTCAGCGAGAACCACAAGGGACATAATACTTAAATATGACTGCAAAATAAGAGTCTTTGGAAGTTCAAAAATGAATAGAGAGGTGAAGTTGGTCTCTCACTTGCAGTGCCAGATGTCATGCAAGGCGGACACACTGTGCGTTAAAGGTTACATAGGAGGATGAGTCTGCCAAGATAATTCTCAATGCGTAATTGGTATGGATGATTTCAGCTCCAAAGGTGGACAGTGCTATCACTGGCTCTCTGTGCAACTAATATGCTTAACTAGATTTACAATGTCAATAGCTCAAACTGGCTTAAATGCGAGACCTATTGCATTGCAAATGCTTGCTTTACATCGAGCACCAAGATTGAACATTTAATATTAAATAAATCCCAAAAACCATTCAGTTCTTTTGCTGTTCAAGGACAAATCAATAAATGAATTATTTATATGAAAATGGGCAGTGGAAAAAGCTGCTGAGGCCTCTCGAGTTCACAGCAGCAGAGCAAGACTCAACATAAATGAGGGAAAAAAACGGCCCACTTAAGCCTCAGGGACTGGGCCTCTCGCACCAGCCGAATAACTCCCGTCCCAATCCAACCCAGGCACTGCATAATTACTACAAGTCCCAGGGAAGGGGGCCCCCACACCTGAACCTTGCAGCTTGATCCAGTGCTTCAAGGCCCAGGGAGGGGGCCCCCTCCCCTGGGCGATGAAACAGTAAGGACACACTTCCCACAACACACAGTTTATACACAAAGAAAGGTCAAAAACAAGTTGATCTGGCTGCCCCCTCCACCCATCACCCACCTCCTCTTACCTGTGTCCGCCTTCCCCTGGAAACAAAGGGCCTAGAATGGCTGATACTTAACTAAGGCGCTGCCTGCCTCTGACACTGAGCCAAGATAATTGCTGGCCCAGCTGGTGTGCTGTCCCCCATTCAGTTTGTACCTTCCGCCACCCCTGCTCCCCCAGGAATGTCACCACGCCAGCAAGTTTCATGATGCAATATGATCAGCTGGGGCAGGGGGCCTCGCAAGAATAGGTTGGCTAATGTGAAAGTGTGGCCTTTCACACTGATGGGGGCCCCCCTAATCTTTAGCAGAGCGCAAGGCCCTGGGCCGCTGCCCACACTGCCCATGCCTAGCGCTGGCCCTGTTTAGGCCTATCATGTGCAGCTCAGACCGGACTGTAAGAGTAAGAGTCGCGATTCGAACGCGAACAAATCCAAAATGGGTCTCACGCCTTGTTTAATAATAGCAGCGCCCTGCCTGTGCATGATATCATATTTACCCACCCCAATGAAAGGTGCCCTCTCCAAACGAGTCACTTAATGCTGCCGATGCAAGGATGCAACCCAGGGTTCTGGAGCCCAGGACATGTATAACATTCTGGAAGACCGGAAGTGACATCGAAAGGCAGGACATGTTTAAGCATGATTTTAAACTTTGACTAGCACTAAAACATCATTTGAACTACTGATTTGGCTACCCTTATTCATGTTTATTGCGTTTCATACAAAAGGCCCTAATTACACATTCCTTAGTGCAATGAACACCCAACAATCTGGGTCCGGGTTTCTTTGTCATCTGGTGCCGCATTGCGCCAAGATGCGAGTGTGAAGATCATTCTGCGCAAATCTCAATGCAACTCTGCAAAGTATATGGGAAAGTGGAATTGCTGCAACTTTACATGGCATGTAACAGCAAAAGGCTTTGCATTAAGATGTGTGTGTAGTGAGGAGTCCACAAGAATGACTCCTTAAAGTTGAGTTTATGTTATACAGATAGGGGAAAGCGGGGAGCACGCACATCCATCACGCACCTCCTCCCCTAACATTCCAACAGAACCGACACATATTCATGAGATACACGTCTGCACCTAGCAGCTCCACAGTGGGAAGCCAGGGCCGCTTTAGCGCTGGGGCGCCCGGTGCCATCATTGTTTGACCCCCTCTGCCTTGGCATCCCTCACTACCACCCGTCAACGGTGCCCTCAAGCCTCTGTAACCACTCTCTCTCAGATGCAGTCCATTAGGTTTACAGCACCTCTCATACCAGTGTAGGGTTTCAGAGCACTTTACCTCACACATAATAAACAGAGACAATCAATCATAGCTTAAGAGTGCTCGGTCTGGAGAAGCACAAACTCAGAATTTAAAATGCAACAACCTGGCTGTGGGCTCTCTTAAATAATCAGAACTGATCTCTATCCAAATGAACCATTTTTCCAACATTAGGATAATGAAAGATGGTAAAAATTCATAATACTCTCATCAACACCTTGGCAGTTTGCATGCAGCTCTTAGATTACAGTTACTAGCTCACGGTTCGAAGTTAGGATTTTAAGTTATAAACTGCAAGTAAAACAAGCATTTGCAATGCAATAGGTCTCACATTTGCGTGAGTTTAGGCTCCTGGCATTGAAAATGACAATGCATTTTATTTATGTGTTCAAAACCAACTCATAAATAAGAGACATTGTCATTTACAATGGCAATAGTTCAAACTCTTGCAAATGCGACACCTATTGCTTTGCAAATGCTTGTTATATCATACTAGCTGCCTTGTACCTAAGTAGAGTTTGCATAATAAAAACCCTGCACTGATCTACTTGTGATGGGCAAATTTAAATTCATAAAGGTTTTTATTTTACTGGAAATTATTTTTCAGAAAACTTAGCCCAAACCATAAACTTCACAAACATATATATTTGCAACTGTTACTTACCTCTGCCAGAGAAGTTATTCATTTTAGTTTTCTTTATTTTATTTAGAGTGTTTCATAAAGCGCACACATGACCCAAGGGTATCAGAGCTCTGTACATAGGGTTGAATGAACAAAATGATAGGTATAGACAGGTACATCAAACGTAAAGAGCCGCAATAGGCCATTGCAACAGATATCACATTAAACGACTGTCATTTCATTAATATTCCCTTTGTCCATATTGATCTAGCATCTTCATTGTGGTTATTTGCTGCAGCTCTGAGCTATTCAGATCCAGGTACCCAGGCGTGTTGCCGCTTGTTCTCCTGTAAACAACATACATCTGACTAAACTCTAGAATGCTGTCATTTGAACCCTGGGGTGGGGCTCTCCGAGAGTCTATATAAGAAATCTATTCATTAGGATCTTTTAATTTCTCTTTTGAAAAAGTGGGTTGATAGGTTTAAACGCACCATGGGTGGTAAGGAGTTCCAGATCCTTGGCGCCGCTCCCTAGAAGGAATGTGTGTACATTTTTTATTTTCTGAATACAGGAGGTTCCAGCCTGAGAGAGTTAGCACTTCTGAGGTAGCGCCGGCCACCGGAGATTCAAATCTTTTCTGCCAGGTAACTTGGTTCGTTAAAATGCAGTGCTTTGTGTGTGAGGCGGGCAGTTTTCAATTGCATTCTTGCCTCGAAGGGAAGCCAGTCTAGATACCTAAGCGATGGAGTGGTGTGGTCAAAGCATCTAATTTCCTGTTTCCAGTCTTGCTGCAGCATTAAGAGTCATTTTGAGAGGGTCACTGCACCATATTCTATTCTGGAGAGTAAAAGTTTTTGTACTGCTTGTTTTAAGTCTGAAGGTGGTAGAAATGGTTTCAATTTCTTCAGTAGTTTGAGTTGGACTGAAGCACTGTGTGTGGTAGCACAGATGTGAGCTCTCATGTTTAGACTCTTGTCCAGTGTTACTCCAAGGGATTTCGTGGAGTCAATAATGGTAGGTTTGTAGTTGAGGGCGTGTAGGTTCTTGATCCAATCTCAGATGGGTGTGGAGCTGTTTTGAGGGGAGAAAAGAAGGAATTCAGTTTTCAAAGAGTTCAGCTTGAGGTTGTTTTTAGAGAGCCAGGACTGAGTTTTGACTAGAGAGAAATTATCACTCTACTTGTACTTAGTAACATCTATGCAGTATATCAAAAGAATCTCCATTTCTCGCGGTGAACCTCCTGCCATGTCCACCACCATCCTCTGGGATCTAGCACTCTTCTTGTTCCTCACTTGCTGGAATCCTGAAGAGGGGGCACACACACATCCGGAACTGCTCCCTCTTGGTCCTGGCCTTGCACACTTCACAGTACATAAGACATAGGTCTACTTTTGGTATGTAATGTGGATCCCGCCCTACCTCTCTTCTCCTCATTGGACAATGGAAGGGAATGCTTTTGCCTCCACCATGCATTGTGCCTGATTACACTGGTACAAGTACTCCTATACATGGGTGTAAATGTGCGGGTTATGGAATGTACAAGCGTTCCCAGTAGGATGTCTGAAATACTGTGCCTTTCATAGCCTTTTACGTGCACTACAAAGATTGTCATGTGCCAACTGCTATTCTCCCAATGTGACTCCGCAATTTACAGTGCAAATGGACAATTGTTATTTATTTTTGTTTTTCCTCCATGAGCAAAACGGTTCTCCCTTAGAGAAATGTCATTCTTACAGATGTTCCATCGCATTTCCCTCCCCGGAAGGTGAATTTTATGAGTCCTTTACTGGCATACATTTTTAACCATTTTAAACCATTTCCTGAGCGGGAAAGGGTCAAAGAGTAGTTTGCATGCAGGTTTCTTACTCTGTGATTGTGCAGTCATAACAAACAATTCAGCATCAGTGAAGTCATTTCTGCCAGCTAGGTAAAAATTTTTAGATTCTGCTGAATATTAGAAATTTTAAAATATTCAAAATGAACGATTTATGACATCTCACCCACCCATACTGTATTGAAGCTTTTTGCAATGTATACTTTGAAGCATGCATTGCTCGATCGGCTCTGTGTTGCGTTGCTAAGCCACTTAATGGGGCCTTGCGTGACTTGGTAAATCTGGCTTTTTTGTTGCATAGTGCTTGTACCGCCTTGCGTGGCACAAGTTAGACGCATTAACAGTGATAAATAGGCTCCTATCACTCTTTAGAAAGCAGACTCAGTAGGCCAGTTTCAGATGTAAATATTTACCCAAGACCATTTACATTTTATTTACCTTCTCATTCATGTGCGGTGGTGAAGCAGGGGTGACGTGAGCCATAATGAGTACAAAGCCCTTGTGCTCCTGGTTGGAAAGACCCCTGTACCCATGCTGCAGTATTGTGTGCTGCACTAGTAGCAGCATGCCCTGCCTCCGACCCCGGCCATGTGGACAAATATCTCTAAACACATATATACTGGAATAATCCTTTAAATCGCAGTGCCTACACCGCGATGCAGTTGCAAAACAGTTGTTACAACGCAAGTCGTTACATCGACTTGCACTGGATGGCGCTATAACTTAAGGAATAGTAAGATTTACTATTCCAACATCTTCTCAGTCCTGTAATTCAGCCAGGGACCACAGGCGCTTCGCCGCCGGTGGATTTAACGCGGACCCATATCATATACCCATCGTGGCATTCGCGGATATCTGGCTCCCAACATATCAGAACAAACCCATGGTACCATTAAGACAATTGGCCCAAAACCCTTTGATTTGCAAGTTTCGCTGAATTTTTATCGTAATTCTAAATAAAACCCTTCCAGTTTTTCCCTGGGGAATATATACCGTATCTCCTCAGGGCATTTATAAATCCCTTCCCAAGTTCTGTCCCAGCCTCCCCAAACATATGAAAAAATAATTCTTTGCATGTGCCACAGTTTTGTAGCCAAGTGATATATTTCATCATGACTTCTATAAAAGGATTAGTGCCTGTTGAAATTCTTCCCTTTTCTCAACCAAAGTGACTGAGTAGCCAAAACGTAGGCACATGAGGATGATCAGTAAAACGTCTACTACATACTTACCCGGCCTAACCCCCTAACTTACCCTGCAGTAGAGTAAATTAGTTTCCTTTCCTTACTGCCAAGCAAATGTATTTTTGGAAAAGCAAATTGTGAAATGTGGTGGAGAGTGAGACCAGAGAGTAAAGTAGGACTAAGTAAATGCCTTGACTTTTGCGGTTGGATAGTCTGTGATGAATACAATCTATATTCTGTTCCTTAATCCTTCCCTGTATTGCAGTGTATCGCTTTTCCCACTTACTTACTTACGGCAGACAAGATGTCCGCATGATTGATCTTATATGTAATGTGTTGCAATATTCATCTGCTTTGAAGTCAGGGTAAAATTGAAAGACTGTTAGAACGTGGATTATTAGTAGGGGCAAATGTGCATCTGCCACTGGAAATAAGGCCACTAACACATTATTGGGCTCAGAATAGGTTTTAGAAAATTATTCCTATTCTCAACCCTTGGCAGCTTGTCTGTGAGCAGGCTGACTTAACTTCAAAGACAGGTATGTAAAGCATTCAATGAAATCAATTCAGTAACTAATTAAGTGACAATGTATAATAAAAATCTGACACTAATTTATAAATATAGGAACTATTGTTATCTTTAAAATGACATGCAAACAACAAAGATCCCATGTTGGGAACCGGAGATATGAATTTTCAAATAGTTAGCATTATCTAGCTCTTAGAATCTTAATGTACCTTATTGGAATATCCGGTTGTGATAGACTGGCTCAAAGTCAATGTTTCAGGCCGACTAGGATAGACCACTAGCGGCGGTAGGTCCCGATCACAGTTTTAAACTTCGGACTTAGAAACTTTTCTGGAGCTTTTTCTCGCTTGGTCCCTTGTTGCTATTCACTAGGCCAGATTTGGTGAGGGTTCTCCGGCCTCCGATTTCACCTCCTCTCGTGAAACTCTGGAAGTCAGACCTACAAAGCTTTTCAGCGGGAGGAACGTGGACGGCAGGCCAGCTATTGGTTGAAGGCAGGTGGCTTGGCTGGCCAGGTTGGGTCGGTCCCCCTATGGAGCTTTTTTCCAAAGTTGTTTAAAAGTTCTCCCAACTCCTAGAACTTCTTAATGAAGTACCTTAAATAATTCCAAAATGTCTCAAACTCACTCCAAGAGTCTGAAAGCTCCATGATGGTCCTTGAAATTTGAGGACTTCATATCCCACAACCCAAATGGACAAACCCCTTATAAATCCCCTGGAAGTTCTCCGGGTTGTGGATCTTTGATGGTGATGTTCCAGGTGGGCTCTGTTAACCTGTATCTTGCAGGGTGTCCACTCTTTAGTCCTTCTTACAGCAAGGTAATTCACAGGGCTATAGTTCAAGATGGTGCAAAATGTGCAGTTTACAGAGTGCAGGCCTTTGGAAATGCACATTAAACTTCCTCAGCATGGCACCTCTTGCTTTCGTAACTTTCAAGCAGCAGATCTGAGGGGCTTTGCCCTTCTCAGATACTTATTCTAGTTTCTCTGGGTCAAGCAGGAGGTCACTCCTGTCCAATGGACTGCAGGGTACCACCCAAAGGTCTGAACACATCCTGTAATTTGTGGCCAGAGTGCACCAATTCTTCCAAATTGATAATGGCAGAATTTTCTGCAGGGAGAGAAGAGATGGCTAAGCACACCCCTAAATTTGCTAATCAACATAGTCTCTCCCCCTTGCATCTATTCATTCCTTCCTTAAGCCTAGCATCTGGCTGGGGTCAACAGAGTAGAGTTGGGAATGACACTTGAGTTGAAGTGTAGTTCCTATTTCCCTAAATAGGTTTTGAGCTTTTCGATAACATACACTAAAGGTTTGGTGTATGATTGAGTCAGTACACCCCTATTGCACATGCTAACCTTGTTTACCATGTACCTGCTAGCTCACAGGGCCACTAGAAACGTCTTGAAGACAAGAAGGCAATAGCTTCTGGCAACTACATAACATGACTACACTGATCCATGAGATAATGTTTCGCTCAGCCAATCGTGACTGCTTAGTTTCTCAGAGTTACACAGAAATAACAGACAAGCTTTTTAATAAGTATTTATTGAACAGTCGTTTTTCTCGTGTGAGAGATCTGAGCTACTACAATCGTAAGACAGTATGCGAGATATACAATGCACAGTGTTACATTCGCAAAGAAGTAGTATTGCTCTAGTATTCTTCACTACTTATCAAATACATTTGTATACATAAAAACATATTGCTAAAAGTATGAGTACTCATGGAATGCTCCCTAACTATTTCTACCCAAATGTGCCTAACCTAGGTGTAGGACAGGTTGTGAAGAAGGTACGATATTCCCCTAAGATGGTATGCTCTAGTATGCTATAGTTTGTTATGTCAAGAATCGCTCTAGGTTCTAGTCATCGCCATACCTGAGAATGAGGGAGTTGTGGAATCTCTTTCCTGGTCTCAAATTCTAACATCCCGCAAAGGAAGTTAGAGCCCTGCGAGTTGTAGTTTCTGCATGCAGGATGACAGCATTTCTGGTCAGTGCATCAAGCCAGGAAATACGGGCTCCTCTGGAATAGAGGTCTCCTCTGGTTTGCATGGGCATATTAATACCCAGAAGGTGCTATGGCTGGACTGCATTGACGTAATGTTGAACAGAGGAAGACGTCAGGAATGAACCCCGGGGAATAATGGTTCATGCATACTTAATGAGTTTCTAAGAGAAATCAATGAACCTGTGCCAGGGAAAATCACTAGAGCTTAAGGGTCTGTTTCTAAGAACTTGGTTGTGACCTAGAGGGTGGACGGATGTAGGTGAAATACCATGCCTGTATTTGGAGTGTATGGCTCATGCCTAAATAAGGACTAAGAACGCTATACCTAAATAAGGGCAACATGAATTGTGCCTATATAAGGGCATGTTTTAGTAAAGCCTATATCAGGGCACCTATATGGGACACAACACCCACTCCACTTTCGAAGAACGATATTACTAATTGCTAAACATAAAAATGAGCGCCGCATATGTAAAAACATTCATTTAAAAACATTTCTAAAATCAGTCTGAAAAGTTCTATTAAACATGTCAAAATTTGACTTATACATGGAAAAAGCAGTGGCTATAATAGTTTTGCTAAATATTCTAAAATCCCTTTGAATCAAGGTCATAAAATATGGAATTTGTAGAAAAACAGGGCATTATTTCTAGACTTGTGCTTCTAGAATTGTGCTTTTTAGAAAAGTTATTTTTAGAAAAGGTAAAGGCAGTTCATTTTATAGGAATTGTTTTACTGTAAGCAGTAAGAAATGCAATGTAACTGAAAAGTTTAAAAAGGTTTGTCAATTTGGGGAATGTTCCAAGTTTCGTTCTGTTTGTTATGAAAAACATGGTAGCCAAATGCATTTCTTCCACGCACACTGTGAGCCTATTCAAAAGTCAGAGTCCAGGTTGGGTGTAAACATGAAGTCATCTGCTGCTGTAGACATATGATCGTCTACTGTTGCCGGGGACAGTTGGAGCCCCTCGTTCAGTAGATCTATTGCACAAAGATGAGAATCGTCACTTACAGCTGATGCTGCAGCAAGTTGTGTGTTCCTTGTCTCCTGTGTGCCTGTTGAATCCTCTTGTACATCAGCAGGATCAGACTGCGACTGAGAGGTCTCAATGAATGCCATCATCAGTATCAGGAGCCGCTGCTGACAATACAGAGCATGGGCCGTTCCTGGGTCCAGAAAAGTATTGATATTGGTTGGCATGACCGATGGAAGTGTTTGATAGATGTCCAGCACACATTTTTCACTGCAAAACAGGCAGCAAAGAACAGGTAGGATACAGTCAAGCCAAACTGGTCTGAAGGCCTGGAACCATGATTGATTAAGTTCCAATATGAGAGGAATGCCCAGGAGCTGTACTCTGTGCTGTCAGCACTTTCATTCCAGGAGATCCTTCACAATGTAACTGGGAGTGATGCCCATTGCAAGGCCGTCCACAGCATAGCAGTAGGAATAGAATAAGTACTCCTGCAGCTATTGCAAGAGTTAAAGGCAGACCACCAAACACCGGATGCACGAAGTTTGGAATGATTTCCGTCTGGAAGGTGTTATTTGAGTCCTGAACCTATGGTCTTGAATACATGTAAAATTCCGCTCATATCAGAGATGTTAAAGATACATCCCATCATTTCTGCGAAATTGTTTGGTGCAGTTTCGAACTATCAGAGCCTGTATCTGAGCCGCAGTCCTTGCAACTTGAAGATCAGATGTCTCTCGGGCGGAGTTTAAGGGTACATTTCTTTGTAAAAGCATGGCGTTCATTCTGCTTAGCGTATTGAAAACAAATAAAAGAAACATTCAGTGAAGGCCAAAGTGCCGACTCCCTGCCTGTGTTTGCTAGTGGAACCAATACTTGCATACAACAAGTAACCCTGGCATTGACCATTACTAGATGCGGGATCCCTGGTAGCATGCTACAGCAACCTAGATCATTCAACATTAAGTAACTCCCATTAAAAACCAGGCCGAATGTCAGATTAATCACGGCGGCTGGACTGCCTTGCAGGTGGCAGAACAAGTTTGCCACAGAACTGTTGAATGCCCTGTGTAAATAAACTACTTGACATATGAGTGAACTGCTCAGTGCATTGTCGCAGGCTTTACCACTAAGAAACACTTCACGTCCCCCATTCCAACATCTGTAGTTGTAAGGTATTTCCCAGGACACTCTTAATGTATTCCTTACCCAACCTTTCATATTTGCTTGCCTGCTATTGTATAAGGCAATAGTGAAATTGGAAAGAAGTGACTGGCAAATTTATATGGCCATGGATGAGCCATTCTGTAGTTGTTTTTTCTGCTACCGTGAATGGTAATCTTATCAGTTTTTCAACACCCTGCATTGTATACTTTGCTCCCCTTTGTGCCATTTCGATCTGTTTATGAGATTGTATTCCGAAAAAAAAGACGCCATGTTGATAAAATGCCAAGGCACATAGCCTGCACACTATGAGTGTAGTGTCCAGACTAATAACATTTCCGAACGTGACAGGCCTTGTTGTAACACGGCTAAATCCTGTTTTAGTATGTCAATAGCAGAAGATACAATGTTGCCCAGAGAATAGATCCTGGATGACAAAGTTGTTAAACCATTGTCAACAACTGAGAGAGATTTCTCTAAATTAATTGGATCGATTTCACGTATCCTCTGCGGCCTCTGCCTGTGAAACTTCCCAAACTTCATTATAGGCTGTATGAATGCCGGCATTTATGAAACATTTTTGTCGTGGTTTTCTTGGTCCTAGCAAGAAATCCCTAAAGTCTGCATCTTCTTTCAAGTAAAGATAAGTGTTGTTTCACTTGGTCTATCAAGGATGTCTGTAGCCAACAAGGCACACTTTCCCTACACTATATTGTGTCACTGTATGTAACGGGGATCTAGCCTGTTGATAGTAAATCCCTGTGTTGTATTCAGGAACCTTTCTTGACAAATGTTAGTGTCTAAGTGCCAGATTAGCTATTTTTCCCAATCGGGGGCTGTTCTGTTGTACAGTAGGATGCTGTCTATGGTGGCTGCCTCATCTGTAGTACTATTGATTTTGGTATTAGCAGGTGTTGGTACATAAGATATGTTAATGTCTTTGATCTTGGCTAGTCCAAGGCAAGATGTTTGTTGCACGGTATCATTCAAAAACATTATTTGCTTGGGGAAGAGTCAGATTCTAAAGAATGCTTCCCTCCCCTGCACCTGCCAGTCTCTAGAACCACAGACAGATTTTGTATCAACAGTGTCATTCCAAAAGTCAAACCCTTGTCTAGACAGCTGGGCATTAAAAGGCTGAAGAATAGATCTGTTTGGTGTTAGTTAACATTTGTTTCTGAGCAGTTTGGTTCACATTCTTAACATAACAGGAACCTAGATCTGTTGTATTGAATCCTGAAAAATATGGAAACTTATTTCCATATGTTTTTGAACTATCTTTTGATGGTGTTGGACAATGTTCCCATTGATTATACATAAACACATTTCTAGGTATTGTAGATCTATGCAAAAAAAATGACCATAATGATTATAATGGTACGTTTGTTCATACTCTGGTGAACCTTCCAAGTTTTCACTATTAGAAAATGCAGCAGATTTTTCTCTAGGTCAGATATAATATTACTGACAGTTTCGAAGTCCCACACATCAGAGTAGGTACTGGAGATAATGAAATCACTTAATGAAATTTTAAACAGGTGTAGAATTTTCAAAAGATCAGTCATGCCCAAAATATCGAAATCGACTTTGTCCCATACTATACCATCGGGTATAGGCACGGCTGTGATGTTTACTGCAGACAAATCTCTTTCTTCACGATGAGATAATTTGTGTGGTTTCAATATTAAGTTCACATCTTTACTTGCAGATTCTAGACGAATGTATTTGCAATTTACAAGCATGCTAATAGTCATTACTAAACCTAACCAGAAAAGAAAGAAAAATATTCAGGATATTATCCATAATTTAGTCCATGGTGAAACCAGATACGTTTCTTTCAGAAAGTGAAAAAAGTATTTTGCTTGCTGTTTGTAAGAGTTTGTGGCTGGCGACGTTTCTGATTCACTTGGGTCTTCATAAAATGCATCAACATTTATGAAATAGCCAGTAGAAGTTTGATCAATTGATAGAATTGCATCAGGATTTGAAGACATCACTGTGTTTGTCCTTTCATTTTCTTGATGAATTAGATGTTCTCTTGTTACATTGGTGTAGACAGGCGTGTCTGGTCGAATTGTTAATTGTAATTCAAGAGGAATGAGTTTCATAGCGTTGTTGCATAGTCCTTCATTTCTTACTGTGACTCTTTGATGGTTATGAGTCTTTTTGTTTGAACCTCTTGGATAGTAGCGAAAGGAGGGCATCTGCTACCAGGGCGGAGACCACAAGGCCTACTTGCAGTATTGGCCACATAGTGGGGTTTGATGAGGACAGCATCTACCATAGTGACTCTAAAGATAAGGCCCTAATCGCTTCCGGTCCCCTGATTTATTCCCGTGGCACTATCTCTGTACCGAATTATAACACACTAGACTTCTCTTGTAAGGTTTGGGATCGGGTCATAAGCCTGACTTTGCTCTCCATTGCTTGATCCAGTCCCTCCCGGTCCCCCTCTGGGTTCGCTTCTTGATTTGATTTTGATTTGATTTGATTTGTCAATTTATAGAGCGCAACGATTGCCCGTGGGCGTCTTGGCGCTAAGATAAATCCTTTCCAGCTTTGTAACAGTGTCTGATGTTTATTCGGAGAATAGCCATGTTTTTACTTCCTTTCTAAAGGTTTCTAAAGATGGACAGGTTTTTATGTTCAGGGGCAGTTGATTCCATGTACGTGCTGCATGTATCAGGAAACTTCTCCCTCCCCAGTTAGCTCTTTTAAATCTGGGAACAGTAATTAGTTTCATCTGGCCCGATCTCAGAAGTCTCATGGGTTAATACTGTTTCAAATGGTACCTCAAAAATTGTGATCCTTTTCCCTGTAGTGCCTTATAGGTTAGACAGAGTGATTTAAATTTCACCCTCTTTTCAATTGGCAGCCAATGTAGATCTATCAGTCTGAGTCGGATTGGCTCAAACCTGGGTATGTCTAGAACCAGTCTAGCTGCTGCATTTTGCAGGCGTTGTAATTTATCGGTGATCTTTTTCCTGGCTCCGGCATGTAGGCCATTTCCATAGTCCAATCTTGCTAATGCTAATGCTGTTACTACTGTTTTACGAGAATCTCGTGGTAGATATGGAAATAGTTTTTTTATCATTTTTAAAATGTACCAGAGTGATGATGACAGCTTATTGGCTTGAGCTTCAAATGATAAATTCATATCAAGGGTGAAGCCCAGATTCTTCACTTTTTCCTGATGATCTAGGACATCTGCCCATATCCTTAGGCCACCAGGCGGGGGACCAGATGTTTGTGTCACCCCCTAATATCATCACTTCACTCTTGTCTCCATTGAGCTTCAGGCAATTCCTTTCCCTCCATTGGCTGACCTGTATCATACAATGTTGGAATTTTTCTGCTGTTTCTTCTATATCTTTGTTGATGGTCACTACAATTTGAGTGTCATCAGCAAATGATATTGGGGTGAAACCACAGTTTCTTATTATCTCTGCAAGTGGGGCAACATAAAGGTTAAAAAGGGTGGGACTTAATGATGATCCCTGCGGAACTCCGCATGGTAGAGAAAAGGCTTTAGATTTTGCTCCTTCTACTTCTACTGTAAAAGTTCTATTAGCAAGATAGGATTCAATGAGGGTACATGTTGAGTCATGTATTTCTGCTGTTTTTAATCGTTTTAAAAGAATTTCATGACTGACCGTGTCGAAGGTCGCCGATAAGTCAAGTAATATCAAGGCGGCCTTCGCTCCATTGTCCATCACTTTCCGGAGTTCTTCTACTGCTGTAATTAAAGCAGTTTCTGTTCCGTGTGCTTCCCGGAAGCCAAACTGAGAGTCGTCCAGCCAGTTGCGTCAATCAGATAGCGGGATAGCTGTTTGTTCATGAGTTTCTCCAATATTTTAGCGGCGAAAGGAATTCTGGCTATAGGTCTGTAACTGCTTGGCTCGTCTCTATCGAGATTGGGTTTTTTCAGTAGTGGTCTAATGGAAATCTTTTTCCAGTCATCCGGAAAGGTGTTGGTATCGATTATTTGGCCAAATAATCTTGTTCGTACAATGCTCATTTGTTCTGAGCAAATGTGCATTATTTTGGGCGGACAGGGGTCTGTTGGGCTGCCTGAATTAATGTTAAGTAATTCCTTCTGAATTTGGTCTTTTGTTGGAATGGTAAATTGGAACCTTATAGGTTGGACTGATTGTTCCTCTGAATTTATTGTTTGAGCAGTGATTTTATCTGTCTGATTAGTTTTATCTGATTTGTAATTTTTAAAAGATTCGTAGACTGATGAAACTTTATTTACGAAGAATTTACCCAGAATATTACACAATTCTGATGATATTTCTTCTGGGGTGTTATTTTCAATTTTCGAAAGTTTTCTAACAGTGGAGAAGAGAGTTTTACTGGAGTTTTTTGATTCATTATTTTTTTGGACAAAGTATTTGCTTTTCTCTGATGTTATTAATTTTTTAGAGCTAGCAAGTATTGTTTTATATTCTAATCTTTGCTGTACCTCATAGTTAGCTCTCCATTTCTTTTCTGCTCTTCTACATTCTTGTTTTTTTTCCTTCAAAGCTTCTGAGAACCATGGCTGTGAAGGGGTCTTTCTTTTGAGAGTGATTTTCTTCAGTGGAACTGTGAGTTGGACTGCGTTCTCTAGCCATGTATTAATTTGTTTACAGGCTTTATTGCTGTCCGCATCTAAAGTTGGGTACGAAGAACATAGAGTATCTATGAGTATCTGGGGCTGGATTTTGGACCATTCATGATATGTGTTTTTTTTTACTTTGACCGCAGGCTCAAGAGCGTATCAGTTATATTTAACTTCCGACATGATTTATTATTTATTTTATTTATTTAGAAGTTTTCTATAGCGCTAACAAGACCCGAAGGTAGCAGAGGGCTTTACAATAGAGGGAATGAAAAAGAGAACAACATGACACAAACCCAATAAAAGCGATCAGCGAGCGACAATTTGGAATGTGGAAAAGTTCGGACAGCAGGACTTCTTGGTAACAGGATTCAATGTTACCACATGGATTCAGGGGACGCTTGCTGATCCAAGTTACCCGCAACCAAGGGAACGGATAAGGCACAAGGATTTGAGTTGGCTCTTGAATTCTGCATAGGACGGTATAGTTCTGATGTGCGGGGGGATGGCGTTCCATATTTTGGGGGCATTTCCTGAGAAAGAGCAGTCCGCAGTTCTCTTCTTTCTGGTTTTTGGTAGGATGAGCAGCAGGGAGTTGGAGCTTCTCAAGTTTCTGGCTTGGCCTGCTTTTTTGAGCTTGTTTGACAAGTATTCCGGTTTGCCGGTGTGGAGGGCCTTGTGGGTGAGGCAGGCCGTTCTGAAGGTGCTCCGCATTTCCGCAGGGAGCCATTCGAGTTCTTTGAGTGCCGGGGAGATGTGGTCAGTTTTTTTGCAGTCTGTGATCATTCTCGCTGCCGCATGAAGTGTTGTTTTTAGCGGGGCCAGGTGCGATTTGGGGATGCCTGTTAGGATTGAGTTCCCATAGTCCAGTCTTGATAGAACTAGAGATTGCGTGGCTAGTTTGAGGTCCTTGTTGGGAATGTAAGGTTTGATTTTGTTCAGAAGTCTGAGGTTGAGAAATGCGCTTTTCGCCGAAATCTTAATGTGGTTTGTCAGGGTTAGTTTGGGGTCTATGGTGTTAGCCCAGGGATTTGACGGAGTCGGCTAGCGTGAGGTTACCTTTGAGAGCATCGATCGACTTTAGCCACTCGGTGATTTGAGGGTTGTCTTCTTTGTTTGAGATGAGGAGTGTTTCTGTCTTGTCGGGGTTGAGTTTCAGGTGATTCTTTGTCAGCCAATCTTGAACTTCATTTAGGACATTGTTAAGTCTGTGGATGTCTTTAAGAGAAGAGGTTTCCAGGTAAATCTGCGTGTCATCCGCGTAGAGGTGGAAGTGGATGTTGGCATTCCTGAGTAACTTGGCGAGCGGTTCCATGTAGATGTTAAAGAGCTGAGGAGAGAGCACTGATCCTTGCGGGACACCCTTGTTGACTTGCAGGGTTTCGGAGGTGAAGTTCTTAATTTTTATTATTTGCTTACGGTTATGTAAGAAGGAAGAGAACCACTTGAGAACTACCTCGCCAAGGCCGGCTCTTTCTTGAAGAGTTATGATGAGGAGCTTGTGGTCCACTGTGTCGAACGCTGCGGAGAGATCAAGGAGTATGAGGAGGCAGCACTTGTCTGCGTCAAGAGAACCATGAATGTCGTCTATGATGTTCAGCATCGCGGTTTCTGTGCTGCGGCCTTGTCTGAAGCCGGATTGGAGGGGGTCCAGGAGATTGATGTGGTCCAGATGTTGCGTTAGTTGCAGGAGTACGCAGCTTTCAAGTGTTTTCGAAAGCAAAGGGAAGTTGGATATCGGTCTGAAATTGTTCAAGTCAGTTGAGTCAAGACCGGGTTTTTTCAGCAGAGGAGTGACTTGCCTCAATTTTAGACAATCGGGGACCACTCCGCTTTGTAAGGAGCTGTTTATGATTCTTCCCCAGATGGGCGCTAAGGTAAGCTTCATTTTTTTGATTAAAGAGGGGGGAATGGGGTCTGAGACGTGTGCTGATGGTTTGGAGGTCGAGATCAGCGAGATTATCTCAGTTTCCTGGACGGGGCGAAAGCTTAGCTAGGGGGAGGGAAAGGAGTCAGATGGGATTGCCAATGGGAAGGCCGAGTTGCTCTTCTGGAGGTGCGGGTTGTTGATGTCTAGAGATAGTTCGATTTTTAAGACCTTATCGTTGAAGAAGTTGGCGAAGTTATCACAGAGTTCTTTGGATGCCTGCAGGGATGAGGGCCGGGGCTTGGATGTTTGTTGTCTGATTATGTTGTAGAGCTCTTTGGGTCTGTTTTTGGATTTGACCAGTGCCTCGCGGAAGAAGCTGGATTTTTTGTTTTTGATATCGTTGTTGTACTTCCTACGGGCAGATTTTAGTTGGAGGCGGAGAATGGCGGTTGGGTTGTTTTTCCACTTTCTTTCTTTGGCTCTCAAGTTTCTTCTTTCTGCATTGAGGTACGCAGTGAACCAGGTTCTAGATGGAGTGGCTCGGCTTCTTTTGAGCTTTAGAGGAGCTAGATTGTCGAGTATGGAGACTAACCCCGCGTTGTAGTGGTCGACGAGATCATTGGTCGAGAGGTGCGGTGTGTTATTTGGAAGAAGTGAACTTAGCTTTCCTTCCAGGATATCTTGGGGTACTTGGGAGAGGTTTCTCGACCATTTGGGGGGGGTCTTGCGGAGGTTGAAGCGAGATGATGGGGTGATTGATATGAAATAGGATCATGTGGTGATCTGACCAGTCAACGGGTAGTATGTGGTTGACCGTGATAGAATTCTTTTGGGCAGTGATGGCATCCAGTGTGGCTCCTTTGTAATGAGTCTCTTCAGTACAGTGTTGGGTGAGGTTGTTATCATCAAGGAGGCTAGATAGCGATCTGATTATGGGTTATGGGTCTCATTCCATTGGAGGTTCAGATCACCAAGAATTAAGATTTTGGAATCGCCAAGTGCGTCTTGAGCAATCAGGTTTGATAGTTGTTCTCCAAACTCATTATTTCTGCCCGGCGGGTGATAGAGTAGGTGGCACAGTAGAGAGTTGTGGTCTTTTGTCTTGATGACGGTGGATAGACATTCAAACGAGTTGTACTCGAAGGAGGAGGTTTCTGTGATGCTCCAGCTATCCTTGTGGATGATAGCGACCCCACAGAGTGTGGCCGGCGCAATGCGTATCTGTATATACTTTCTGCTCTAAATCAAAATTTGCCATTTCATCTTTAAATGACTTTAACTTAGGGTCCAATGTTTTTTCTAGGTGTATATTAAAATCTCCTAGAATTGTATAGTCACAACACGTCACACTGGATTCTAGAAATGGGCTTAATAGCTCAATTAGAGGTGTTTTGGCATTTGGTTTTCTATAAATTAATAGACCACTAAAAGTATAGTTATTTGTGATTTTTATTTGAAACGATAGCGTTTCACAATCTGGGTTACTTCCTTTGTCTGAGCTTTTAATCTGCAGTCCCTCCTTCGCTATGATTGCTAAACCTCCTCCTCGTTTTATTTTCCTGCCTGCTCTGTAGATGGAGAAGCCCTCTAGGATTGCTAGGGTGGGATCTGTGTCTAATGCTTCATCTGCCCATGTTTTGGTTACAAACAGAAGATCCACATTTTGGCTTTCAATTAGTTCAGCGGTCTGAACATTATGCTTGACCATAGATTTGACATTTATGAGACCAGCTTTAATAGATGATTTTCTGTAAGTTGTTATTTGAGGTTTGTGATATGTTGTACTAAGATCTCTAATCTGTGAAAAGGCAAATGTTCGTGAGCAGGTTAGACATGTCTTACCTTCCTTATGTGGATCCATCGGGTTGCATGTGGCATGAGGTCTCAATGCTAGAATCTCCTGGCTAGAGTAGATTTGTCTTCTGCTATCTACGTATGTTTGGTCAGGGGGCATGACCCTGGGCCCGGTCCCGGCGCGGACGAGCGCAGACGGGCTTGCCTTAGGCGCGCCTTCGGCGCGCAGACGGCGTTCCCGCTGCGCTCGTCCGCTGCGCGTCCTAGGAATACACATGTTTTATAGGCGTAGGGCCATGCCGGCAGGGGACGTGGGAGGCGTGGCCTCCCGATAGTGGGCATGGCCTGATGTGCTCTGTGATGGCGGCAATGTTTGTTTGAAGCCAATAACAGCGCTAATATCCACTGTGCGGGTTGTCCAAGTACAATAGCTCTTGGAATATGGTGCCCAGGGGGAGAATGTGCAAATAAGAACAAGTACATTTTCACAAAAGTTTTAAAAATTATGGTAGGTATCCTCCCGGCTTCCGCCTCAGGAGATGGTAGGATTGTATCCAAAAACGCTTGTATTCAGCGCTTTTTTATATCGTAGGCGGGGGGTGTGGCCTCCCGATAGTGGGCGTGGCCTAATGTGCTCGGTGATTGCGGCAATGTTTGTTTGAAGCCCGTAACAGCGCTAATATCCCCTGTGCGGGTTGTCCAAGTACAATAGCTCTTGGAATATGGTGCCCAGGGGGAGAACGTGCAAATAAGAACAAGTACATTTTCACAAAAGTTTTTAAAATTATGGCAGGTATCCTCCTGGCTTCCGCCTCAGGAGATGGTAGGATTGTATCCAAAAACGCTTGCATTCAGCGCTTTTTTATATCGTAGGCGGGGGCGTGGCTTCCCGATAGTGGGCTTGGCCTGATGTGCTCGGTGATGACGGCAATGTTTGTTTGAAGCCCATAACAGCCCTAATATCCGCTGTGCGGGATGTCCAAGTACAATAGCTCTTGGAATATGGTGCCCAGGGGGAGAACGTGCAAATAAGAACAAGTACATTTTCACAAAAGTTGTAAAAATTATGGCTTCCGCCTCAGGAGATGGTAGGATTGTATTCTTGCATGAGAAGATAGGAGGTTCTGCGTAATAATGCATATGATCTTGCCAAGTAGTTATAGTTTGTATCCAGTCTTTGAACTTGGGAGTCTGGCCTTTTCCCCACCTGCAATCTACCTGCAGTTGGGGTAATAAACCCGTTGGCAAAAACTTTTTGTGCACTGTGTTTATTTCCTGAGATAAACCCAAAAGGGCTACAAGTGGGCATAGGGTCAGCTGGGCTCCTATCATGTTTGACAACCCTTCAAAAGTCTGCGTTCAGTTCTGCAACCCGGGGGCAGGTCCCGCTAAATGCAGGACGTCTGCCCCCTCCCTCCCGCACCGCGCACATTTGTCATCGTATCTGAGGTGGAATCTGTGTAGTTTAGTCGGGGTGTGATACAAGGGGTGCAAGAATTTAAAATGAATGAGGCGTAGCCTACTATTGCCTGTAATTGCTTCTGTCTGCGTGCAGCTAAGTTCCAATTGGTCATCCGTTAACGGGACATTTAGATCTTTCCCCCATTCCCGCCTGGCCCGTAGAGTATGAGTGGGTGGTGCATTCTGTGTATGTTTATACAAGAGGGATATGACATGACGTGAGCCTCTCCATGTAGCAAGGCTTGCAGAGGTGCAAGTGTATCTGTCTCTTGGGGCAAGGTACTGGTTGCAGCCTTCACACTTTGCCGGAGATGAGTGTTTATAAATGTGTCAATTGTCGTGGGTATGCATGCTCCAAAAATGTGTTCCTTGGAGCAGAATTGTTTCCCTATATAAAGGTCTTCCCAGGTATGATAGCCAAGACCTTCCAGCATCATCTGACATATCCCCTCATAAGTAACTTGTATCAAAGGTTTTGTAACATTGGCCTCCTAGGGCACTACAACATGGGGTTGCCTAGCATGCAAGCAAGCTGCCGCCATGCTACAATAGTGCATTCTACGATGGACGGGTCACGTTCCCGCTCCTTCACTGTTGTAAAAAGATAGCTTATCGGGGGTGTCTGAGTCATATACCCATTTTCCATCGCAAAATGAGGCATAAAGGGTGGTGAATGGAACCAATGTGTTGCGAAGAACTCTAAATTGGGAACTTCATACTCTCCCTGATGGTATGGTAGCATCAGCGTAGACAGGTTGAGTCGTGCCTGCTTCCCACCCCATATAAGCCTCATAAGTCTTGAGTGTAGTAAAGAAAAAACTTCCTGGGTGGTGTGAAAAGGTATAACAGTTTGGGCTGCAATACCATTTTGATAAGAGAGATCCCCCCACCATGAAGAGTAGAAGCTGTACCCACTTGCTGATAGTGTCAGTTATCTTATCTATGGCTGAGCCATAATTTATTCTAATCAGGTTGTCCCCGTTTCTGGTGATAAGTATGCCCAGGTATTTTCGCTCATCAGTTTCCCAGACTAGTGGATAATCCAATTGGTGCGGCAGGTTATTATCTGTAAGGGGGATTTAGACCAATTTATTTGTATTCCGGATATGGCGCCTAATTTAGTGGTCTCCTGGAACACTGGGTTGAGATTGTCTTGAGGCTTCTTGACATACAGTGTCATATCGTCTGCATATAGGGAGATAAGAAGTTGTCTAGGTGGGTAGATCAGTGCCCTATCATTATGGTGTTGCCGAAGTTTTGTAGCTAAGGGTTCTATGGCCAGAGCAAATAACATTGGGGATAATGGACGGCCTTGCCGTGTGCCTCTGGAGATAGAGAAGGCGGAGGACTGGGCGCAATTGAAAAGTGCTCGAGCTATTGGTTGGATATATAGCTGTTGTACCCAGTGGATGAAGGTGATAGGCATCCCCATGTACCCCAGAGTACCCAGCAGGTAATGTTTTATGAAATGTTATCGGTAGCCCGACATATCCAGGGGCCCGTCCCGATTTCATCTGCATTTTGGCTTCCGTGATTTTGTATAATTCCAAATCTAAGTTCAAGAATTTCCGCAAGGCTGATTTGCATATGGCAATGTCTGAACTGGGGTGGTGTGGAGTGCAAAAAAATGATGGATTTAGGCCCAGATCTCTGTACTGGGGTGAATGTATGACACTGTTCTACATTCTGTCCATCAACTGTTGTTTTGCATTGGTCACCCCAAGTGGGATGGGTATACTCAGATGTGAGTCCCATGCTCTCCACAACACTGGAGTCAAGCTATCCTGGCTGAAGACGGCTGATAGCCAGAAACTGGTCCTAGGATGCTTGATTCCAGTCCAGGAAAGATATGGCTTGGCAGTTCGGGCTGGACAGTTCCCATAAGGCACAGGGTCAAGGCTGATTTGCATATGGCCATGTCTTAACTGGGGTGGTGTGGAGTGAAAAAAAAACGATGGATTTAGGCCCAGATCTCTGTACTGGGGTGAATGTATGACATTGTTCTGCATTCTGTCCATCAACAGTTGTTTTGCATTTGTCAACCCAAGTGGGATAGGTATGCTCAGACGTGAGTCCCATGCTCTCCACACCACTGGAGTCAAGCTATCCTGGCTGAAGACGGCTGATAGCCAGAAACCGGTCCTAGGATGCTTGATTCTGGTCCAGGAAAGACATGGCTTGGCATTTTGGGCTGGACTGTTCCCATGAGGCAGAGGGTCAAGGCTGATTTGCATATGGCCATGTCTGAACTAGGGTGGTGTGGAGTGCAAATACACAATGGATTTAGGCCCAGATCTCTGTACTGTGGTGAATGTATGACATTGTTCTGCATTCTGTCCATCAACTGTTGTTTTGCATTTGTCACCCCAAGGGGGATGGGTATGCTCAGACGTGAGTCCCATGCTCTCCACACCACTGGAGTCAAGCTATCCTGGCTGAAGACGGCCGATAGCCAGAAACCAGTCTTAGGATGCTTGATTCCGGTCCAGGAAATACATGGCTTGGCAGTTTGGGCTGGACTGTACCATGAGGCACAGGGTCAAGGCTGATTTGCATGTGGCCATGTCTGCACTGGGGTGGTGTGGAGTGCAAAAAAACTATGGATTTAGGCCCAGATCTCTGTACTGGGGTGAATGTATGACATTGTTCTGCATTCTGTCCATCAACTGTTCTTTTGCATTTGTCAACCCAAGTGGGATGGGTATGCTCAGACGTGAGTCTCATGCTCTCCACACCACTGGAGTCAAGCTATCCAGGCTGAAGACAGCTGATAGCCTGAAACGGGTCCTAGGATGCTTGATTCCTGTCCAGGAAAGACATGGCTTGGCAGTTCGGGCTGGACTGTTCCCATGAGGCACAGGGTCAAGGCTGATTTGCATATGGCCATGCCTGAACTGGGGTGGTGTGGAGGGCAAAACAACAATGGATTTAGGCCCAAATCTCTGTACTGGGGTGAATGTATGACATTGTTCTGTATTCTGTCCATCAACTGTTCTTTTGCATTTGTCACCCCAAGGGGGATGGGTATGCTCAGACGTGAGTCCCATGCTCTCCACACCACTGGAGTCAAGCTATCCTGGCTGAAGACGGCTGATAGCCAGAAACCAGTCTTAGGATGCTTGATTCCGGTCCAGGAAATACATGGCTTGGCAGTTTGGGCTGGACTGTACCATGAGGCACAGGGTCAAGGCTGATTTGCATGTGGCCATGTCTGCACTGGGGTGGTGTGGAGTGCAAAAAAACGATGGATTTAGGCCCAGATCTCTGTACTGGGGTGAATGTATGACATTGTTCTGCATTCTGTCCATCAACTGTTCTTTTGCATTTGTCAACCCAAGTGGGATGGGTATGCTCAGACGTGAGTCTCATGCTCTCCACACCACTGGAGTCAAGCTATCCAGGCTGAAGACAGCTGATAGCCTGAAACGGGTCCTAGGATGCTTGATTCCTGTCCAGGAAAGACATGGCTTGGCAGTTCGGGCTGGACTGTTCCCATGAGGCACAGGGTCAAGGCTGATTTGCATATGGCCATGTCTGAACTGGGGTGGTGTGGAGGGCAAAACAACAATGGATTTAGGCCCAAATCTCTGTACTGGGGTGAATGTATGACATTGTTCTGTATTCTGTCCATCAACTGTTGTTTTGCATGTGTCACCCCAAGTGGGATGGGTATGCTCAGATGTGAGTCCCATGCTCTCCACACCACTGGAGTCAAGCTATCCTGGCTGAAGACGGCTGATAGCCAGAAACCGGTCCTAGGATGCTTGATCCCGGTCCAGGAAAGACATGGCTTGGCAGTTCGGGCTGGACTGTTCCCATGAGGCACAGGGTCAAGGCTGATTTGCATATGGCCATGTCTGAACTGGGGTGGTGTGGAGTGCAAAAAAACAATGGATTTAGGCCCAGATCTCTGTACTCGGGTGAATATATGACATTATTCTGCATTCTGTCTGTTAGACCTGTCTGGCTTTTTGGGTAGTCCCTCCAATTTATTATTTATTTTGTCCCCTTTTTGCCCCTCATACTTTTATTAATTTTTGCGTCCACTAGCTTTTTCAGGTGTTGGTCAAGGGGATAGGTGTTCTTTCACCCTCATAGTTTTTCACCTCAGGCCTAGAGGCCTTTTCTGACAGGAATATAGTTGGAGTCACAAAATGGTGGCTACCAACTGTCCCAACTGAAAAACCTAGAACCTGTCCCATAGAGTAGAATAGGGCATTCCAGAACCTTCTGGTCCCTTCTGGACCCCTGAGGGTCAGCCTATAAAAGGCGGAATGCTGGACAGCCATTTTGTCTTGCCAGTGAGGAGCAGCTAGAGTGAAGGCTGAGGTCTGGTAGGGGTAGGATCCTGAAGGGTGGATTGCTCTACAAGGGTAGCCCTCTGTCTAGGTTTTTCCACCCCCTATTCCTGTTGGCCTAGCCAAGTTAGTTCATCCTGCTGACTCTGGACAGTTAGGTGAAGGGGTTAATTCCAGTAGACTGTGGAGCTGAGAAGGTCCCTGCTCTGGGAACTAAACTAAGAGATCACCTGTGCCCTATGACTGTCCAGTAAGGAGGGTTAGTGGTCCAGTGCTAAAGAAGAGCTCTGTGGCTCTATTGTGAAGGAGCCCCTTTTGACCCCCCCCCCCTCCTCTCTAGGGCGAGAAGTAAGCTCCTGGCCTGGATAGCGCTGGGACTCTCTTACCGGTGCCTGGACCCGTAGTGGGTAGCCAATCTCCCGACTTGTGAGGTGGAGGAGTGAGGAGACAGGATCCATTGGGCCTGAGCAGTCTTGTTCTGTGCCCACTATAAGCGGGACGCCGGGGGCACCAACCGCGCTTTGTGTCAGCGCCCCGGTAGGACAGAAAGAGAGGGGGCAAGGTGTCAATATCCAGCATCACTGCGCATATTCCCAACCGAGCTGGGTTTTCCATCTCAGGAGGGGCCTAGGACCGAGCAGGCCCGTTGCGGAGTCACTATTCGGCGTCAGGACGTCTGAGCAGCTGTTGAGGCCGAGACGCTGAACCTCCGCGCATGCGCGAATGCACCCTTAGAAGAAATCACCGTCAGCCGCTGGTGAGGAGAACTGAGGGAGAGAAGCGGCTCCGTCGAGTGGCTGGCGCTCCACTGAAGCGCCGAGGAAGAGATCCAGGGGGAAGAAAGCAGCTCCGTCGAGCGGCTAGTTCCTCGTATCAGCGACTCAGGCTTCACCCGGTAGGGCCTCCGCTCCTCTGTGAGGGGCGGGGAGGCCTGATTCTCGAAGAAGAGCGTCCCTCAAGTGAAGGGGTGAACGGAAGAGCCGCCTGCAGGCACACCCTTCCAAGTAAGCGGGGAAGTGTAAGGGGGTGGCGAAGGAGAGCTGGTCAGGCCTCCTGATCGACTGACTCATTTTTCATAAGGAGGTGCAGCCCAGATTGAGTCCTGAGTATAGGAAGGTGAGGAGGGGCTGACAACGAGTTGCACAACATCAGGCCTAACAGTTTAAAGAAACTTATGATACTCTTGTGGGGTAAAAGGAGACTGAGGCTTCAATTAGTCTTCTGGGACATTCTTTTCTAGCCTCTGGTGCCTGACAATTTAAGACAGTTTGCCTCAGAAGGAGTGGAGTTGCCATATAGCCCTGTTTACAGGTGGAAGGTGGGAAGTTGGAGTTGAGGGACTGTAAACGATCGCCTGTATTTATGTAGGGGCCAACTCTAGAAAGTAATCCTTTGTATGTGCTTAGCTTTATCAATGAAGTTGAGTCCAACTAAATACAGTCATTGCTAATTAAGAACAAGGAAATGTGATGTGGTGCGAGAAAGGCAAAAAGTGAAGTAACTTGATAACTGCAAAGAGATTCATAATTCTACTGTAAGATGTAATGCAATGAAATGTCTTAACCAAGCTAAATAATTGACAAGAAGAGCAAAGAATATTTTTATAAACAAGCTCATATTTTTCCAACATTGGTGTAGTGTCATTTTTGTGTGTTATTGCGTTGATTTACTGCTGGGTGGTTTGCAACCTTCACACATGTGCCTCTAGTGAATGTGTCTTACCCTAGGCCAGGCTACCCTAGGTGACCTGACATTCTTAGGTTCCAACACTGTCCATCAACTGTTGTTTTGCATTTGTCACCCCAAGTGGGATGGGTATGCTCAGACGTGAGTCCCATGCTCTCCACACCACTGGAGTCAAGCTATCCTGGCTGAAGACGGCTGGTAGCCAGAAACCGGTCCTAGGATGCTTGATTCCGGTCCAGGAAAGACATGGCTTGGCAGTTTGGGCTGGACTGTTCCCATGAGGCAGAGGGTCAAGGCTGATTTGCATATGGCCATGTCTTAACTGGGGTGGTGTGGAGTGCAAAAAAAACAGATGGATTTAGGCCCAGATCTCTGTACTGGGGTGAATGTATGACATTGTTCTGCATTCTGTCCTTCAACAGTTGTTTTGCATTTGTCAATCCAAGTGGAATAGGAATGCTCAGACGTGAGTCCCATGCTCTCCACACCACTGGAGTCACGCTATCCTGGCTGAAGAAGGCCGAGAGCCAGAAACCGGTCCTAGGATGCTTGATTCCGGTCCAGGAAAGACATGGCTTGGCAGTTTGGGCTGGACTGTTCCCATGAGGCAGAGGGTCAAGGCTGATTTGCATACGGCCATGTCTGAACTGGGGTGGTGTGGAGTGCAAAAATACGATGGACTTAGGCCCAGATCTCTGTACTGGGGTGAATATATGACATTGTTCTGCAATCTGTCCATCAACTGTTGTTTTGCATTTGTCAACCCAAGTGGGATAGGAATGCTCAGACGTGAGTCCCATGCTCTCCACACCACTGGAGTCACGCTATCCTGGCTGAAGAAGGCTGCTAGCCAGAAACCGGTCCTAGGATGCTTGATTCTGGTCCAGGAAAGACATGACTTGGCAGTTCGGGCTAGACTGTTCCCATGAGGCAGAGGGTCAAGGATGATTTGCATATGGCCATGTCTGAACTGGGGTGGTGTGGAGTGAAAATAAACTATGTATTTAGGCCCAGATCTCTGTACTGGGGTGAATGTATGACATTGTTCTGCATTCTGTCCATCAACTGTTGTTTTGCATTTGTCACCCCACGTGGGATGGGTATGCTTAGACATGAGTCCCATGCTCTCCACACTACTGGAGTCAAGCTATCCTGGCTGAAGACGGCTGATAGCCAGAAACCGGTCCTAGGATGCTTGATTCCGGTCCAGGATAGAAATGGCTTGGCAGTTCGGGCCGGACGGTTCCCATGAGGCACAGGGTCAAGCCTGATTTGCATATGGCCATGTCTGAACTGGGGTGGTGTGGAGTGCAAACAAACTATGGATTTAGGCCCGGATCTGGGTACTGGGGTGAATGTATGACCTTGTTCTGCATTCTGTCCATCAACTGTTGTTTTGCATTTGTCACCCCAAGTGGGATGGGTATGCTCAGAAGTGAGTCCCATGCTCTCCACACCACTGGAGTCAAGCTATCCTGGTTGAAGACGGCTGATAGCCAGAAACCGGTCCTAGGATGCTTGATTCCGGTCAAGGAAAGACATGGCTTGGCAGTTCGGTCTGGACTGTTCCCATGAGGCACAGGGTCAAGGCTGATTTGCAGATGGCCATGTCCGGACTGGGGTGGTGTGGAGTGCAAAAAAACGATGGATTTAGGCCCAGATCTCTGTACTGGGGTGAATGTATGACATTGTTCTGCATTCTGTCCATCAACTGTTGTTTTGCATTTGTCACCCCAAGTGGGGTGGGTATGCGCAGACATGAGTCTCATGCTCTCCACACCACTGGAGTCAAGCTATCCTGGCTGAAGACGGCTGATAGCCGGTAACTGGTCCTAGGATACTTGATTCCGGTCCAGGAAAGACATGGCTTTGCAGTTCGGGCTGGACTGTTCCCATGAGGCACAGGGTCAAGGCTGATTTGCATATGGCCATGTCTGCACTGGGGTGGTGTCTAGTGCAAACAAACAATGGATTTAGGCCCAGATCTCTGTACTGGGGGGAATGTATGACATTGTTCTGCATTCTGTCCATCAACTATTGTTTTGTACTCTCCGGGAGTATCCCGGATATATAATGCAAATCAAAGGTGTGAGGCCCATCTCGAAGCAAACTGGGGTGTAGTTCTGGGATTCAGGTGTGTCCTTTAGCAGAGCGACTGTGATGTGGTGTCTATCTAGTTAACCTAGGATCTGCCTTTTTATCCTAGGGTTATTCAGACCCCACACATTCCAAGATGTCACCTTCAATCTGTTAAGATCACGTGTGTTATCCAACATTCCTACTTCTCTTATAATCTGTACTTAAAGTAGGTGAAAGCCGCTGCACTCCAAAGTATAAAACAGGTATTCAATGGGGTTAAATGAAGGTAAAATTATTTATAGGGGCTCCGAGTGATCACCTCCTGGTTCGTGAAGTGCTAGACAGTTATAACAAAGAGAACCTTACAACGAGTAAGGGCAGCCCCTGGGCACTCTTGATGCGCCGAAGCACGTGCATGAATATATACAAGTACTTCAATTGTGATGAGAAAGATTATGATCTTTAATGATTAGATCATTGCGTGTTCAAAAGATATCACAGTTCGTCATATTATGTCATATGATTGTGATATTTAGCACATTAATGACAAAAATCCAATGGTCAGATAAATTCATACTCCGTAGTAAAATTATCCCCGATGCATTTCGTGCATTTGCACTTCTCCAGGGGAAATCTGTGTGTCAAAAGTGAAAAAGAAACTGATGTAGATTGCTGATAACAAGGAGGTAAGAATACAGAAATACGTAGAGAGAAAATGCTATGATGTAGGCACCCGAATGGTTAAACATAACCTGGTATGTGCAAAAGAAAGGGAGGAAAATGACCAAGGTAAGTTACACAAATGTCCCATAAAGCGTAAAACCGGTGAAATAAAACGCATGGTAATAAAGATGGTGATAGCAAAATTACAGGCTCCACGGTACTGTGAAGAAAGTTAGCGGTAGGTGAAACAGACGGAACACAAAAGGTTACGTGTAGTTAACACAGTGCAGAATGTGACGGAGACCCCAAAGGAACAGCACAAAAAATCATAACGAAATAGAAAATGTGAGTTGCACGTAGTGTACATGGAAACGTACACACCATTTAGCCCAGACGGAAACTGAAAGTAAAGATATGATAAACTGTGCCAAAAGAGTCCAAATGTGCCTGGTGGGTGGCGCGAACACTTACATGCCATCGAGGGAAAAAGATGCGTCAACAGGGCAAGACCCGGTCCGTGTCAACAGCAGACCCGGAAGACGCCGAGCATGCGCACATGCTCCTCAAGAAAAGGAAGCTGAGTGTGAACATAGAAAGATGCCCGCATCGAGGAGATAGTGAACTAGGGAACAACCCCGTAGTAGTGTTCAAAATGCACTTGAATAAAGTTGACAGCAAAAAATATTCAACAAGAAATAGCATGTAGCAATAGTACTTTATGGATAAGAGAGCAGAATAAGAAGATTGAAAAGAGTGTGGAGCCATGGAAAATGGTTAAAAAAGAAAAGCAAGAAGATGACAAGAAAACATGGGGGAATACAATTATGAAAATCCAAGCAAAGTAAGGTGAATAAAGAGGAAAGGAAAGAAAAGTAAATAATTAGGTGTGGATGAAGTTAGATAAAAAAGAATAGATGAAAACAGAAAATAATGGAACAAACCAGCTGACATGAAAACAGACAGAGAGATCATACTAGAATAATCAATGAATCCCCAGATATATCATAGGTGACAACTAAATTCCAGTCTTTCGTTAAGGACTTTAGGCTGAAGAGCGGGAAGACGGTGTATCCAGTATAAATCTCATTGTAACAAATGTTTATTATTGTCCTTGTGTGTAGTTTTCTCAAGAACTTCTAAAATCAAGAAGTGAATTTGGCTGGGATTGTAAGCATTTTGAACAAAATGGGCTGCAACACAGGACTTCAAATTTTTTGTACTAATGTTACTACGGTGTTACGTGAGTCTTGTTTTGATTTTTCATTCAGACACATCATCGTCAGAGGATACATCTCGTAAAGAATTCCCTAGAGGTAGACTGAGATAACAACCTTCATCTTCAGGTACCAAGATATCTGAGCACCCATTTACTTCTAAGGTTCCCAATGAACCCAGGAATACATCCGACACCAATATTGAAACTGAGTCTTTTTTAGATATTGGCCCGTACCAACCGTAGATCAAGGAGTTCCCACTGGACAAGCCACTTCGCTGCCACCAGCCAAATCGACCAGGATCCACAGAATCTAGTCATTAACATTTCACAAATTCCTTTAACTACTATACAAGAAAAAGTTTTTCAAAAGGGCATGCGTTTTGTACCTACATATCATACCAACGAATTGGATACCACAAAATTGTTTTACAAATTCATGAGAACTCTACGGTTGAGACACTTTTTCAGTAATATTTGTGTACCACAGAACACCCAAGAGGAAAGTACACTTATGGGCTTACGACCTATCAGTACCTTCATCCCTCCGACAAGTCACAAAGTTCTTGACATCTTTGAAACAGTTGTTTGCATCACTTCAGTAGTAGAAAATCCCCCCTCCACCCACACCGGCTTCCCCAACTTACCGGGCATTTGATCCCCCGCACCCACAGAAATCCCATTACTTAACGATTACTTTCCCTCCTTAGTGGAAATTTGGGGGTTCGCCCTCATAGGGAAATCACTAGGGGCTCACGACCCACCCACTCTCCTCAATACTTGGACCCACCTGCTACTCCGCTGCAAAGACGGGCAGCCTTGGAGGGACAGAGGTAAGTGGCCGAGCAGGACATATTACAAACCATAAGTTATGTCAATACTTCACCAATGTAGGTCAGTTCTTCGCCAGTAAGATCGCCAGTGAGAGTCACAAATATTCTGCAGTAAATGATGCGCCTCAATCTGGGTTCGATAGAGGAGATTAGGATCTGGAGCGCCCACGTGCTTCCGCTTCCCCGGATGCTGTACAATGGTTTTGTTTGAGGTAGTCCTCAGCCTGCTGCAAGTTCTAAAAGTAGTGCTGTCTCGGATGATGTGTTATCTTCATTTTTGCCGGATACATCATGGCATAGGGGATTTCCTGCACCTAGAGCTTTTTCTTGACAGCATCAAATTTTCGTCTGATGTCCTGTACTGATTGAGTAAAACCTGGGAAAAACGTTTGTGTATTATTGTCATAGTGAACTCAATTCTTTTCACGAGCCAGGCATAGGACTGTATCTCTATCATGATAGTTTAAAAAGCGGACTATCACGGGACGTGGTGGTGCCCCCGGGGTAGGCGAGCTGCCAGGGATCTATGTGCCCTTTCCATCATGAGATGCGACGAGAAGGAGTCCCTGTTGAACAGATTTGCAAACAGCTTCTCAATGAAGTCCTTCATACGGCCTGTATTGGTTGATTCTGCTAGGCCAAAAATGCGTACTTTGTTTCGCCTGGAACGGGCCTTCAAGTCTTCGTTCTTGTCAGCAATGATCTTGAGCAGCCTATCCATCCGTGATATCCAACCCCTGCTTGCAGTGGCGCCATCCTCCAGGTCAGACACCCTGGTTTCTGCGTCTTTAAGGCGTTGTTCATGTTGATCCAATTTAGTAACCGCAGAGTCCATCCGCCTAACATTGTGTCTATTTTAGCATCTGTGGATGTGAGGCTTTGCTTCATGCCAAACAGGAGCTCTTTCCAGTCCTCCTCTGGAGTGTCTGTGGTATCACAGTCTGTATGGTCCGTCGAGTTAGATCTGGGGTTTTTTCGCGCTTCAAAAGTAATTTTAGTTTGTTTGGTGTCAGTGCGCCCCATGATGTAGGCAGGCGGGCAGACCCGGAGTGCGGGGTGAGAACACACGAGGCACGGTCAGTGGTCAGGTGCTGATCAGTGTCTCAAGGCAGCCTAAAGCGAACCCACCACCTGAAAGCCTTGGCAGAAAGTACCAGCAGCGCAGTGCAAGGTAGCAATGGTCGAAGCCCTAGCCAGTGCACTCGGCGATCAGACCTCCACTGTGGATACCACTAAGTGTGTGTACACAATGTCTGTGAAATGCTTGTACAAGAGCTTGTACTTGTAACAGTGAGAAGGGTCCAATGCAACAAGGGCCCCGCAGGGAGGCCCGGGATCGCATTAAGCAGCAAGGGGGCAGATCGATAACAAGTAATGAATCGTGAGGCACACTTCTTCAAAAGGGGGATTGTTGGTTCAAGTTCCCATTTGTGGGGAGCACCACTGATCAATATCTCCATATGACCTAAAACGGCCGCCTGTAAAATGGATGTTGCTCGTTGCTGGCAGAGTACAGTAGCTATGTGCTGTTCTTGCTAGGGCCCCTGATGCAGGAAACAGTTAACTGGCGGGCTTGCAGGCATTACAGTATCGCAATTAGCGCTTAAGAATGGTTGCTCCTACCTCGGACCATAGGGCTTCCGCAACCTAAAATGGTGGTATTTCCTCACAGCGGTAATTGCCGGGCAGATGTTGTGGTTAATAGATCAGGTTTGCAATGTATACGTTTTAATGGTGTGCAGGGTGTGCTCTCGGCACTCAGAAAGTCCACTCATCGCTGATTTCCCTCTGACTCCCGCGTCTCTGCTCAGCCATTGACCTCCTACTCTGGTACGTGGCTTGTCCCAATGGTGCAGAGTTTTTGCAAAAAGGCCCGTGTGGGGTACAAGTCGCGTTGCTGTGGCGCTTGTGATCTCTCGCCCCCAGGTGCTGTCTCTCACCTCGCAAAGCGTTGTTCATGTATCAGCGATGGTGAATCGTGGTAGGCCGCCGTTCAATCCTATAGTGTCTGGGCCCATACAGCTGCGGCCTTTCCCGACTGCCGACTGACACCAGGTGCGGACCGTGGCAGCCTGCGCCCAGTTTTGGCGGTCGCTGCATCTGCTGCAATCAAGGCTAGTCGTGCAAAGATGGTATCACTGGCATCAGCAGTGAATCGGGTCTCTTGTGGTGAGGTCGGATGTTCATAGTTGTGGCTTAGGATGGGGATGAAGGATATTTCCACACTCGGCGGGGATGGAGCCTCACAGCGCTCTAGCGCCCTTACTTTTCTTGCTTCTTGGACAGCTAGGACAGGTACTGGTTTTCTGCAGTAAGGTCCAAATTCCTTTTTATCCACAATTTTCTCTTTGAATGGAACCCCCAACTTTTGGGACCCAGTCTGGCCTTGCGGTGACTTCTGATTTATCCCCACTGGCGGTTGGCTTCAGGAGTACTTCTCTTTGTTTCATTCTTAGTTCATTCAGTTCCTATAAAAAAGCCAAGCCATCTTTGATATCAAAGGGTTTGTTATCCGTCACTGTGCCTTCACATTCAAGATCAGGTACCCACATTCCTGTTCCAAAAAGGACCTCATATGAAGTGACCCCCCCAGAGAAGCTCTTGGCAAGTTATTGAGGGAACGTTGGACCCGATAAACATGTTTTACCCAGCCATCTCCAGAGTCTTATACCCTAGCTGTTATAGAATGCTTTATGTCCTGGTTTTTCCACAACCAAATTTCCCCCAGGATAGTATGGAGAGGAGTACTGCAATGCTACACCCAGACTGGTCATGGCCTCTTTGTAAGCCCGAGAGCTAAACGCAGGGCCATGGTCTGAATGTAGTGTGCCAACTATGTATGTGCTGATAAATAGTCGCAAATCTTTTATAACAGTACGAGTGTCAGCTGAGTGCTGAGGCCACATCCATAGGAACCTTGATCAGGAGTCCACTGCAACCATTATGTATTTATAATGGCCGTCTCTTTGCAAGGGACCAAAGTGATCCAGATTAACACAGGCTAATGGTTTGTCTGAAATTAAGAAGGGTGTCAGTGGGGGACGTTTCACTGTGGAGACTTTCATCTGCTGGCAGATATCACAATCCAAGATATAGGGCCCCATTACTATATCGGGCGGATTGCCTCCGCCAGGGAGGGGACAGCGGCGGACGGAAAGACCGTCCGCCACTTTACCGCCGCGGTCGACATGCGACCGCGGCGGTAATAGATTAATATGGTGGCGGTGTCCAATGGACACCGCCAGCCATATTACAATGGCAAAAAGCAGAGGCCTTTCCGCGGTGGCAATGCCGCCACGGAAAGGCATGCGGTGATTGCTGCGGGGGCCCCCTGCAGGGCCCCCAGGTTGGCACCACTGTCTGGGGGGCACATGGGGGGTACCTATGGTACCCCCCACATTTGCATATGCAATGCGGCAGGCACCGCCCAGTGCCTGCCGCTTTGCATATGCAAATGCAAAACAGCATTTTTTACATTGTGGCGGGCGGTGCAGAGTGCACCGCCCGCCACAATGCAAAAACTACAGGATGTGCCCGCCACTGTGGTGGGCACATCCTAATTCCCCCCACGGGACCCCCGCCCTTATGGCAGGCGGTCCCGTTCTACGATAGGGTGGTGGGAGGACAATGTCCGCCCGTCATCCTAATGGGGCCCATAGTTCTTGGTTTGTTTCCTCATGCCATGCCACCAATAACATTGTTTTAGTAAACAAACAGTTGCAGAAACACCTGCATGAGCGGAGCCTATCCCCTGGGGTGCTGCTAGGATTAGCCCTAATCTATGTTCCATTTTTGGAATTACTCTTTCCCCCACTTCAGGGGTTCAAGAAAAAGGAACGTTGTTCGTATCAATTATATATGAGTACTTGAGTGGAAATTTCTGTGGAAGTTCTGCGCCAATGACTTTGGTTGAAGCATAGACAGCCAATAATATCTCACTGTCTATTATCGTTTTTTAACGAGCTACGGAAGCCATGCGAACAACCCCCTTTGCGACTTTATCAGCCAATAAATTCCCTTCAACATGAATGCCATCACATTGATGACTCCAGTGTATGAATCACATGAGTCTTTTGTAGGTCATTTCTCAACAGAATTACTTGTTCCCAAAGCAATTTGTGCTTGATTGTGCCACCTTTGAATCCATTTTGAACCCAATTCTGTAAGTATTCATTGAATGATCGAACACAGTAAAATTGATCACACTCTCTGAGCAAGGGGAATTCACGATCCATGCTTACCTGTGCCAGTATAAATGCTTTTAATTCAGCTAGTTGAGTTGTACAGTCTACTAGACACTGAGTTTTTGTGATCATGGGATAGAATTTACTATTGCACATGCAACCTTTAACAATTGTGCACGCAGCACTGTAGGCTTGCTTGCTTTATGTTGTGGGTTGCACTGAGCCGTCAGTGTAAATATAAATGAATATTGATCAAGAGGCAGGATTTCATTTGGCAGAGGACATTCTTGTTTTAATTGCAGGAATGCTTGTGTTTTTGAATTTGGATCACATCTCTATTCAACATCCGTTGCAGCAAGAGAATTAACCCATTACATCCTTCTTAGATGTAAAGCTTTTGCATTAGGAATGCTTGATTTCATAACAGCCTCTAAGGCTGGTACTGGAGTAACGACAATGATGCGTTTCCCCTGAGCCAGTGCTCTTTCTCTTGCTACAGTGGTCTGTACTTCTGTCAGAATTTTTTCTGTTGAAGTGAAGGGCATTTCTGCTGTTGTGTATAAGTGTGATTTGTATGCAATTGGTACAGTTTCGCCTTCATTAAATGTTAGACTTGGAATTATTAGGATTGCCCAAATTGAGTATGGTTACGTGTGTTTGTAAGTGATTAGTAGCTAACATGTTTGCTTAAAGTGAGTGCAGGATTTCTGTCTGTTCCTGTGTCCAATGTTTTGCTGAGAAATCAGGTTTATTAATTCGTAGAGGGCTTAACCCTTTCTGCGTAACCGAAATGTATGTTTTACCAAAATTCAGGAAACCTAGTATCGATTGTACGTTTTTCAGCGATTTTGGAGGTTGGAGTATATTTATTCTTAAAAAGTTAGTTGCCAGGAATTTGACTTCACTTGAAAGCTCTTATCCTAAAACTAGGACATTTACGTGGGCAATTCTCATTTTTTTAAAGTTGAATTTGTAGCCCTTAGAGGCGAAGCCCAATATTATGGTACTCACCCTGTTCAAGTGATTGTTTAAGTCATCATCTGTCAGATAAATATCATCAACATATTAAAATGCTTCATCATCATAAATCTGTATTAACTCTTTTACCCTTGCTGAATATATCCCCGGGCTATACTTATACCCCTGGGGGATTCGACTAAATTGGCCTTGTGTTCCCATTATTGAGAATTCCGTTAAGTACCTGCTTTTAGGAGCTATATTTTGACAGGAAAATCAGTTTGAGATATCTAATGTGGTATTGTATTTCTCCTCACAATGTTATTTATTAAAGCTGCACTATGGGCATTTTGCACAGCAAATGTTTTGGAACACAAGTTCAAATGTCTTTACTCTGTAAGTAGACTATAAGTATTCTCTGGTTTTGCTACAGGAGACAAAGGATTGTTTATTGAAGAGGTGCAAGTTTCAATTAATCCCTGGTATTGAAGTAGATCTAAGCCTGTTTTTTAGCTTCTTGCTTTATTGGATACTGCCTCTGTACAGTCTGTTCACTTTTTAGTGGTATTATATGGTGGGGTGAATGCCCATTTCCTGGCATATGTGTATTTTAGGTGACTTGGAATGTTGTTGGCGAAGGCAGGCATAATTATGTCTTCGCCATGTGGGCACTCCCTTACGAATACTAGTGGCCAATCGCTTTCTGCTAGCAGGATATGATAAGCTCTTGATAGTCTTTCCCAAAAGAGTCATTTAATTTTTCTGGGCTTGTCTCCCTCCATCCGGAGTGTTATTTCATATAATTTGTGTGGAGCACTAACCCTTATATCAGCAGTCTTTACCGTGATGTACTCATTCAAGTCCACTATCTCCAAACATTACTTCAGCTTCTAGCGAGCTATTGATATTTCTCCTGCACTGTCCAGCATCGCCTGTGCCCATTCCCCATCAGTATCTGTGTCCTCAGAATTCTCAGCATGTCTGATTTTTAGACATCCTACCTTCTTTTTGTTGAATTGAGGTTTGGATTTTATTTTCCTGAACGCGTTGTTTGTCTTTGGACTTTGTGCGTTCCTCCTTTTGTTCTGACTTTCCTCCTCGTTTGGACGTGTTTGATGAGACCTGAAAGGAATGACAGTAATGTGCATCAGTATCCTGATACCTGTCAGGCTTCTTCAAATTTTCCATATTCCTGAGGTTATACCTCTTTTCACAGGGCTCCTTTTGGGGAGACCTACCTCGGGAATGAGATCTGTTCCTTTTAACATTTTGTTTGTTATTTTCCCACTTCTTTTTAGAAGAAGTGGTGCTCTGTTTTGCAGTGTCCTTTTCAGGGATTCCAAACAGCTATGGATTAAGAGCTTTAACACCTAAGCTGTTTCTGCCTAATTCTGCATATGATGTTTCTCTTATTCTGGGTACCTCTTGCTGTTGTTCTGTTCAATCAAAATCCCTCAAGCACTGGCGGATCGCCACTGATGTCGCCTCCCCTTTAATATTGGATAATATAATGGTGGATACCTGATGGATACCTGATTGAAATTGTTCAGTAATTTCATCCAAAAGTTCAGAGCCCCGTATTCATTTTAAATTTGTCGTAAGCCATCTGGTATCACTGCTAAGGATGGTATACCATGAGTTTTAGTATATATGGCAGCAAAGATTGCGCCCCATGAGGTGCTCACCATTGGCAAACTGATTGTTAAAATTCTGTGTTTCTCATAAGGGCTAGTATTTGGGAATACTTCTTTGAGTTGTGTGATTTCCTGAGCTATCCAGGATTGAATGTGTTCGTTTTTTGTGGGCATTTTACGCATGACTGTGTGTGGAGTAATTTTGAGTGTGTTCTCGTGATAAGTAGTTTGAGTTGGTATTACCAATGATGGCTGGACGTTTAATGTCGTAAACCAAAATTGTCCCACAAATTTGTCGGTCTCAACAGCAGAGAAGATTGGGAAAGGATAATCTAAAACAGGAGAGCCATGATTAAACAACACTATGACTAAAATGACACTAGGCATGTGATATCCCCTACAGCTGTACCCAGGGTTTATTATCACAAATTCTCACCTATTTTTATGTATAGATTTGTGCAGTACAATAATATCTCAAGCTCCTCAACATTTAATGTTCCTCTAATATTTTACTTAGGTATAACACATATGTGCCAAGCTGTCTAAAAAGGACTATGCAAGATTTAGCTAAACCTAGAATTTGTAGAACACGATCATGTTTACATACATGATACTCTGGCACATAATTGTATAATGTGCAGACTGAGCGCTTATGTAACTTTTATCGTTAATTCCTCTGAATTATCTATACATATTAAACACAGATACATCCTGATCTACAGGTTAGACTCGAGAGTCATCCCAACAACCAGGGAATTCTCTTCCGGGTACCAAACATTACAGCATTGCACTACCTATAAACTACCGGCGAGCTGACAGCAAATCGTATTTAACCTTATTTAATAACACCCTTTTTTCTGATGAAATACCACATATTATCTTGTACATCCATTTGATCACAATGCGATAATCGTGCTAGATAACACACCACTCGTGTGTGTCTGTATACAAACATGAGAGGTCATGTGACATCGTGTCGACCAATAATAACCAGGGATTTCTCTTCCGGTTACCAAACATTACAGCATTACATTACTTATAAACTACCGGCGAGTTGACAGCAAATCGTATTTAACCTTATTCAATAACACCCGTTTTTGTGATGAAATATCACACATTATCGTGTAAATCAATTTGATCACAATGCGATAATCGCGCTGTATAACGCACCTCTCGTGAGTGTCTGTAAACAAACATGAAAGGTCAGGTGACATCGAGTCGACCAATAAGAAAGTGGGAGACTAACCGCCCAATCAGCCGCATCGTACTATAAGTATAGCAAAAACAGTGCTCTCTCGATACTTTCATCCTGACCAGACCTGAGTACACGCTGACGGAGTAGGAGCAAGGAGGCCGAATTTAAAGCCCGAGGTAAGCAGAGCGCGTTCGACCCTATCACCGGTATACTAGTCCTTACGCTAAATAGAATCTGCTTAGCATGCCGGCTGTTTTGTGCCTGATTAATCTGTGGTTTTCTGCAAACCTTCGCCCAATTAGACTGGCGGGGTTCTCTAAATGAGCCTGCATAAATACTTAGCGGCTAAATAACTATAACGCGCTGGAGGCATTCACGATAGCATGTGTTACCTCGACGGTGCCACAAACTCAACTATGGTTTATACACGTCATGAACACAACAACAAGCCCGACGTGTTATTTAACTTTTTTGCCATGATATGGATGCTGGTGCTATTTTTGAGTAAAAAAACGTATTAACATAAAGATACATAAACACCAGCTACATTAACATTGGTGCAATAAGCCTAATAATGAGTCAGTCAGCCATAAAACTTGTTTAACAAAACTTGTATTATGAAAATAGATACTTAATTAACAGTGAGGTTGTTACTAGAAATTTCATGCTAATAACTTCAAATGTGAACTATTAAACAAATCGGGATCTTAACAAACATTCCATTTTTTTAAATCAAACAGTGGCAGGATAATCCCCACCATGGTATGAACGCCAAAACTGATACACAAGCCCATTGAAAAGCTCGTGATAATATTTAGCTGCCAGTCATTTAAATCTGGGTGAGTATAATTAATTAAAATCCAATATGACATTTGATAATCACTCCTTTGATTACAATATGGTAATAGGTGTATTTATCTACAGCATAACTGAAGTCCAATATCGGTGGCTCCTACTACCAGAGCGAGATCCATCCCTAGACAAATGCAAGGTAGTGACGTGCTATATTGATTTGTTACCCCTAAGTAAAAAAGAGCACACAAATTATTGATCGATACTCTATTATTACTCACAGATACCATTACAGCGTATGTTAAAACATCGCAAACCTATAACAGTTCCTGACCGGATTCTATAATTGGCCCACGGCATACCAGGATTTATCTGGAAGCCATTACTAAATACAGGTAATTTCAAAGTTAAGACATGATGAATAAAATGTCTACATTATGGAAATCTTTCCCGATAAATATAAACTGGGACTCACCAAATGGTACTATTAATAATATGTTATGTGCTTTAGCAATACCAATAGTGTTAACTACCACCTATTTTTGATTAGCGCCAACCACCGAATAGTGTAGCCAATAAATAGTGTTGTTTTGGAAAAATGCTTTGTCTGAAAAATTGGAAATGCAAAAAAAGTAATTTTCTGTTTCCTTTTAGAACTTGGTCCTGAAGAAGGTTGTCTATTGTTAGCCTGTAACCGAAACGCTGCGTGGACCCTTGAACTTTTAACCAATGTTTACTTTATGTGATTTTTAATGTTTTTAATGAAATGTTTAATATACTTCATGTATATTTTTTAATGATTTGTTATTACTGTGATAAAATGTTTACATCTGAATAAATACACAAAGTATATATATATTTTTCCACAAAACTATTTTCTGGTTTTTCCATTTTTTATCTTGTCTTGAAATTATGAAATGTGTGCCATAGTGGTTTAATTTTGCAATTCTTGGTGGTTTAATGACTATATTAGTTGGCCTATGTTTTGTAATTTAGCCTTCTGCTTCTAATACAATTGTGTGATTGGTATTGCTAAACATTGAAAACTAACTTGGTACCATTATTCCACTCTTCACCAACTTAGTGGTAAATTTGTGGGACAATTTTGGTTTACAATATATCTCCCCTGTCCCAAAGTTGACAGATAAGGGGGCCTCCTTTTTACTTTCTATGGACGTTTAATGTCCGCATGACATACAGAACTAATTGTCTGTATATTTTTATTAACTCCTTGAGTTGAGTATTTCACCTTGTGTCATTGTTTCAATGTCAGTATGAAGTGTGTAGCGGGCTAGAATCGGCCATGCAGCTCCTGGTCGACCTAGTGGACCGAGCCTGTTTCTATTTTGCATGAATTGTAGAGCGCCTTTAAGCTAGATATTATGTTCCTTGTAAGTGAGCAGAACCTCAATTTCCCCAAAAGTAGTATATTCTGCTGGTGCTTCATCTTCTTTGTAGAAGTGAAAATGGTGTTTTACTTCATTGTCTGTTGGGAATGTAGCCAAGAAATAGAACACCTCTGTTTGTGCCTCATGTGCCTCCAAAAGGAAGACTACTCTACCACCTCTGGCTGATAAGCCGTGTTTAGTACGTTTGATAGTGATAACTTTCCTTATGTTAGGAGGAATGATTGTAACGTCCTCATCTGTTTCATCCCTATTTGAAACTTGCATGTTTTGTGTTCTTGCCTGGCGTCTACAGGATTCATAGTCATTTTGTTTTTAGTACGGAATTAGTTTCAAGGGAACCAAGATAAGGTGCACAACATTTTGGAACACTACATCCTTCAATATTGATAAGAACCAACAGCTAATACATAGGATGTTTCCTACTCAGCTATGGCGGACTTTGTCCCTACAAACTCCAAACGTCTTTGGAGTTTGTGAGTAGGGGTCTCTGAGAACAGCACAACTGAGTTACTCAGAATCTAATGTTTAAATAAATGCCTTACCAAACATTGGCAGCGCCATGTAGTGTAGTTCCTATTTCCTTAAATAGGCTCTGTGCTTTTGGATAACATACACTATAGGTTTGGCGTATGCTAACCTTGTTTACCATGTACCAGCTAGCTCACAGGCCCACTAGAAACTTCTTGAAGACAAGAAGGGAATAGCTTCTGGCAACCACATAACATGACAACCCTGATCCCTCAGAATCATGGAAACATGAGATAACGTTTCGCTCAGCCAATCATGCCTGCTTAGTTTCTCAGAGTTACACAGAAATAACAGACAGGCGTTTCAATAAGTATTTATTGAACAGTCGTTTTTCTCGTGTGAGAGATATGAGCTACTCCAATCGTAAGACAGTATGCAAGATATAAAATGCACAGTGTTACAAGCGCAAAGAAATGGTAGTGCTCTAGCATTGTTCACTACTTATGAAATGCATTTGCATACATAAAAACGTATTGCTAAAAGTACGATTACTCATAGAATGCTCCCTAACTTCTTCAACCCAAATTTGCCTAACCTAGTTGTGAAGTAGGTGCGATATTCCCCTAGGATGGTATTCTATACTATGCTATAGTTTGTTATGCCAAGAATCGCTCTAGGTTCTAGTTATATCCATACCTGAGAATGAGAGAGTTGTGGAATCTCTTTCCTGGTCTCGAATTCTAAAACCCTGCAAAGGAAGTTAGAATACTGCGAACTGGAGTCTCTGCAATCAAGATGACAGCGTCTCGGGTCAGGGTGTCAGGCCGGGAAATACAGGCTCCTCTGGAATAGAGGTCTCCTCTGGTTTGCATGTGCAAAGGGTGGTATATTTAAACTCAGCTCGTGCTATGGCTGGATTGCATTGACGTAATGTCGGACAGAGGAAGACATTAGGAATGAACCCTGGGGAATAATGGTTCATGCATATTTAATGAGTTTCTAAGAGAAGTCAATTAATCTGTACTGGGGAAAATCCCTAGAGCTTAAGGTTCTGTTTCTAAGAACTTAGTTGAGACCTATGGGATGGACGGATGTAGGTGAAAGACCATGCCTGTATTTGGAGTGCATGACTCATGCCTAAATAAGGACAGAGAAATGTATGCCTAAATAAGGGCAATGTGAATTGTGCCTATATAAGGGCATGTTTTAGTAAAGCCTAAATCAGGGCACATATACAGGACGCAACAGAGTTGTCCCCTTCCCTTGAATTCCATTGTTTACGACTCCTCCCCATGCTCTGGAAATTCCTGTGTGGCAAAACACTGCCCTACCAGCAGAGATGATTAACCGTAGGGGCTCTTTATCATCTCTTCAAAGAAACCTGGCTAATCCACTTAAATCTGACCAATCAGGACAGACCAATGGAAGGCTGGATCTTGTCTTATAAACAAGAACTGCTTACAACTTCTTGTCTGTACATTTTAGGAGATATTCAACAATATGATAATGTTGAGTGTATTATTACTTTTCAGGGAAGTCTTTGAATGGTATCTCTAGCCTTCTCCTATCAAGAGTTGTTAGTTAATAACTTCTTGCCATGTTAACCTATGTGGCATGGGATTTGCAAATGGGAAGAATGACTTGGGCCATTTTTCCAGCACCAGGGCTTATAAAAACATACTTTATAAGTACCCTGCATATATCTTCTGCACCCCCGCCCCTGGAACACCTGAAGAGACTTTAGGGGTTCTGAATATGCAAAAATATTGCAGATCCTCCCTCCACAGTGCTCCTAGCACCAAAGTCGATTTTGGGCAGCACTTTATTACAAGGTAGGGAGTGCAATCTGCAATGTCACTTACCCCATGAGATTCTATAAGGATCCTCCTTATAACTATTTGGCCCCCTACCTCTGGGACACCTAGGGGAGACCCTGGGGGTACATAATATGCACAACCATTGTAAGTTATGCATTATTAAGTTCCCCAAACCCAAAAGTAGAATTTGGGCAAAATATTCTTTTTAAAAGCAGTCCTACAACACAGAGCCACTTTTATACTGACCTGAGGCTATAGCAGTGCACATATGCAAATGCAGAAAGGGCTTCTGGCCTCTTAACTACCATGACCAATTATATACTAGGGACTGATATGTAGTTTCAATCCCTCTGCCCTATTATGTACTAGGGCCCTATGGGGTAGGTCATACAAATCATAGGGGTACCCAAACACATAGTGTACCCAACTGTATGCAGGTGTTTTCAATGTATTCTAAGTGTGTCTCTTTCAACATAGCACTGGCCCTGGACCTGGCTGGGCAGAGCCCTGGGTCAGTCAGAGTCAGTTACCACCAGTACCAGTCAGCAAAAAGTTGGGGGGTGCCCAGGGCAAAGGATGACGTTCCAACAAAGACATTTTGGAGAAGAGCAGGGCCATCGGAATAAGATAATTTTCAATTACTTTAGCAAAGCATGGCTAACGAGTACAATGAGGGTGCTAGCTGAGCTAGCATGCCTCCATTAATTTAGCAGAGCAATAGAGAGGGACTACATGCACTCCATAGTGCATAATGAGAGACACGATTTAACTACTCCAGGTGGTGGAGACATGCGCAGTAAAGCTGTGATTTTTTAATATCTGTTCACAAATTCTTTTTTTAACTGTACACTTTGTTTTATCTAGAACTGTGATTCAAATCTGGTTGAATTGTAGGCACAAACCTGTTGGAATTTTAATTCAGAGCACCATCTTACACCACTGCCTCCACCTCAACATGGTCTAGTGGCTGCAGGGGCCACAGCTGCTGCTCAGCAGGGCTGATTGGTGGGGAGGGGCGAGGGAGTGCATATGTGCCAGGCAGGAGTGGACGAAGTACTAGCACACTGAATATGCGCCTGTCCGCACCTGAATGGGACCAGTAGGCAGGACCCCTGGTCAAATTCAATCCTACTTGGAGTAGGCGTTGCGGGCAGTAGAGCACAGGGATCACCCCCTGGAGAAGCAGGTCGAAGGCATTCTTTTAGCCGAGAACGTGCTTACTTCACAGGGGAGAGGAGAGAGTAGGGCCACCCAGCCCCATATACCAAAGGGCAGGCATGGAGTGAGGAAACCTCATGGATTTAATGGCAGTAGTACTCAACACACACTCCCTCCAGAAACATAGTTTAGAGATTTTTACTCTCTTTCAGGTGGAAGCTCCTGACATCCTAGTAGTCACAGAAACCTGGCTTGATGACGGCTCATGTCCAGATATTGTAGAAGCCCTACCCATAGACTACAATGCCCTATGGCACAATAGACAGGATGGGAAAAGAGGAGGGTAGCGCTACTCTATAACAAACAGCTAGTAGTAGAAAAGCTTGCGGTAGCTTAAAGAGTGCCAGCATTTTAGTGGCAAAAGTTTGCTCCAAGTCCTTGTACCCGGCAATAATGGTGGTGTACCGTCCCCACTATTTAACAACCTTCTCACTGTAATAGTCTCCGACCTACGCTTGTGGTAACAACAACTCCTAGTGTGGGGGGCCTTCAACTACCACTGGGACCAGATACCCAGTCGGTTAGAGGAAACAATGGCCACAATGGGGCTGCAGTAGCTTGTGGATACTCCCTCCCAGGAGAAGGTACATAACCTAGAGCTCATCTGATTCACTCAGCCACCGGTTAGGCTGACAGACATCAGACCCTGTAGGTGGTTGGACCACTGCCTGATCAGGCTCCGGATCCCTCAGGCTAGGAGCTCCACGCAGCCCCCCCACCCCCCCAGAATTGAGTGTGGTACGACAATGGAGCACAATTGAGGCAGGCAGCCTAGGGGATGCTCTGCATGGTAACTCGCTGAGGAGATTACAGCCGGAAGATCTTGAGGACAAGAGTGAATCCCTCATCAACCAGTTGAGAGCAGATATCAATTGGGTGGCACACACTCACAGGGAAAGAGTGAGGAATAAGGGCAAGGGAGCCCCCTGGTTCACAGAGGAACTAAGGTGATAGAAATGGACCCTGTGCCAACACGAGAGGCGGTGCCATAAGTCATATGACCCAGAGGTGCATACAAAAAAGCCATTATGGCAAGAAAGACCAAGTACTACGAGGCCAGGATCACGGAGGCGGATAACAAGCACAAATAAACCTTTAGTAGTCTGAAGGAACTCAGCCAATAGCAGGTGCAGGAAACAGTCGCTAACCCAGAGCACTGTAACAGGTTCCTGACCTTTTTCCTGGATAAATAAAGGGACATCCTAACTTTCATACATAATACCCCCATTAGCCATAGTCCCCTGGTTATGAATGAACCACAATGTGCCTTTAGGGAGCATTTTGCCTCCTTTCCGAAGCTAGACCATTACTCCTTGTCCCACATTACGGCTCAAATTAAGTCAGGCTCACCAGCGGACCCATGCCCTTCAAGGGTATTCAACATGGCTCTACCAGTGATAGAGGGAGAGATCCTCGCTCTGTTAAATTTATCTCTGGAAACTGGGAGGGTCCAGAGTAACTTTAGGGAAGCCAGAGTAACCCCCTGACTGAAAAAGACGGGGCAGACGTCGCTAACCTGAAGAATTATAGGCCTATATCCCATCTTCTTTTTTCACTAAAAAACTGGAATAGCATGTCCTTAAAACCCTATCTATATTATTTGAGAAACATCAGCTACTCGAGGTTCGGCAGGCAGGATTCATGGCACCCAACAGAACAGAGCTGGTGATGCTGGTGTTGTTGTATGAACTCAGGCTCATGGCCGACAGCTGGAAGCTGTGTGCCTTGGTTCTACTGGACCTCATGGCTGCGTTTGATACGATCAACACCAGCCAACTCCTAGCCCGAGTCATGGACATGGGCATCGTGGGGTGGTATATCAGTGTATCTCCTCCTTCCTGACAGCCCGGACTCAAAGGATCCTGATGAGTGACTGCATGTCTAATAATGGGGCATTAACCTACAGAGTCCCACAAGAGTCAACACTATCTCTGCTTCCGTTCAACATCTATCTCAGGCCGTTGGTGGTGACCCTCGCCCAAATGGACTGCCAGGTGTTCAACTAAGCGGATGACACACAATTAATCCTTCAACTTGACAATACCTCACAAGTCCACTTACACATGCAAAATATCCTCAGATACATTGTCAACTGGATGACAGCTAATTCACTCAAAGCCAACCCGGACAAAACCAAGGTCCTAGCCATCACCACAGGAAGCAACCCATGAACTGACCTCTTTTGGCCACGGGAGTTGGGTGCCACACCTACTCCAGCTCCAGTCGTAAGAAGCATAGGCATTAAAATAGACTACAAGCTCACATTCTCTAATCAAGTGTCCACTGTGGTTGGGACCTGTGTTGGCCTCCTGAGACAGATGAGGACGGTGGTGGCTGCATTGATTATGTCCCGCCTGGATTACGGCAATGCGCTACATATTGAAATTCCTGAATAGCTGTTAGGCAAGCTGCAAGTAGCTATGAATGGTGCAGTCAGGCTGATCTTCAAGCTCCTTAGACACGCATGGACCACACCTCTGTTGTAACAGCGACATTGGCTCCCCGTCAAACAATGAGCCAGGTTCAAGGGCCTCTGCATTGCCCATTAGGTCCTTCATGGACAGGCTCCAGTTTACATTAAGGAGCACCTGGGGAGATACATCCCAGGACGTACCCTTCGGTCATCCGATGAAGGCCGGCTGGCCTGTCCATGGTTAAACACAATGACTAAAGGGGGATGAGCCTTCTCGGTCTTCATCCCACAGTTGTGGAATAAGCTACCAGAAAACCTTTGTAAGGAAAAAGCACTTCTCCCATTCAGAAAGAAATGAAGACCCTCCTGTTTACAGACACCTGGGCATAACACACAGTTTGACCTGGGACTAACAGGCAGCCACTGGGGGGTCCATAGCTACTCTCTCTTAGCACTTAGAGACCTGCTGGTGATTATGCACTCTACAAATCCCAATTAACATAACATAATACCTTTTTCATTTTTGAAGTAATTAATTTTTCTTTTCAACTTAAAGTGTCAGTTTCATTTTTTTAATAGGAAATCCTTGAAAAGAAATACAATAAAACAGTTTTTTCAAACTGGTGTGCTGTGTTTATATTCTGCCTTAAATCCTTTAAGACAGTTAGTGCATTTACCATTTCCATGTGCGGGTCAATGGCTGAGACTCTAATCACATTAAATCAAATGGCCATAGGGGAACAGCAACGTACTGCAGTGCTGCTGTGCCATCCACTACATAAATGTAAACAAGTGTTTTGCACAGAGCATTGCTTATAACTTCTCTTTTTTCTTACTAGCTATTACTGTTGTTCATTCAACTCAGCAGGATGTAGCAGCCTGGCAGCAGCAGCAGGAGCTAAAGGTTATATGTGATGAGTACTGGTGACTGGTGGCCCAGGACGAGGAGGAGGCTGCTGCTCAGGGCCCTTGCCAGCCCCCAGCACCTTCAGCCTCTCAACACCAGCACCGCAGTCAGTGGCAGCCACCCACCAGGGTCCATCACTGCTGCCCCCACCTCAATTTCTGACTGCTTCTTCCACTGCAATATGCAGAGGCTGGATTGCTTGGAAGCCAGGCAAATCAAGATTGATGGGTACCTTAAAAAGCTTCTGGCCCACCAATAGTGCCCTCTTCTTCCCCTATTTTAACCTTTGTTTTGGTGCGTGGGACTTGTTATGGGTGGGATGGGAGTTAGGACCAGGACAGTTGGGGCTTTAGTTTTATTTTTTTCGGACCTTTTGATCTTTGGTTGGGAACAGGGATAATTGTTTGGGGAGAGGGGTTGTTTTTGGTTGAAGGGGTGGGTTTATATAGTTGTTGCTAGGGTACTAAATATCATTATTTATGCTTCAAATGTTTTTGGGGTGTTTTACTTTGAACAGCTACTTCTCAGCTCAGCAGCAGCATGTTTTTAAATTCTGCTGATAGCGTATAACAATTTGTTATGTGGTACTCTTGTCCAACTACTACTCTCCTAGTCTCTGTAGTCTGCAGCTATATTGACCACAAAGGGGAGGTGGCTGGGTTTCCAACTTTACATTGCCTATATTGCCTGCACGTTCAACAATGCTCCATAGTTCTCTTACCTGAACAGATGAAGCAAGGGCTGCATGGTTTCCCAAGGTGCCATGGTGGTGGTAGTGGCTAGCGCAGTAGTGCATTGAAGGAGAAGCGGGGTCCCACTCCCAACTAGGTGAACTCTAACTATAAAACTAATCAAATGGATTATTTGTCGCAGGCAATTACATTGAAATAAAAACTGAGTTAGTGGGTTATATATATAATGATATCATAGCTTTACAATCAATTGAGACCAGACTACTACGTAAAAAAGAATACCTAATAGTGGGAACAAAGAATTCAATACTAAATTATTCAGAGCAATGGTGAGCTAGTATAATAATTAAAACTAATGTTGCAAATTCTCAAATCATGAAGTCTGGAATGGCTAAAGTTAAAAGTTTATGAAACACATTGTCTGAATAGAAGAAACTTCTATTGCTTGCTGCAGCTGTTGTTGTCCACTTATTTGAGTTTTCTGCAATGATTGGGTAATAATTTGTGAAAGAGATAAGTCCATTTCAACCTCACTGCTCATCAGTGCAGCCATGATTAGAGGGGTTGCCTCTGTGCCAGTCATGGGATTGGGCCTAGGTAGGGGTGGGGGCACTGATGTGAGGGTACTGCTCTCAGCTTGCTCCCTGGAGGTTTTTGGAGAAGGCACAAGTTTGCCAAAATAGGTCCTGCAAGGCAGTCCTGTGGTGGAAATCAGCTTTTTCTCCTTCCCATTGGTCACTTTCTTTTTCTGCACTTTTCTTTGGGGCCATCTCAAAGCCGTCAGTTGTCAGTGGCATTTAGCTTCACAAATGAAGAGATTTCTGTGTTGTGTGTTGATGTGTCATGTCATGCACAGTCGTTCTGTCTGGCAGTACTGTGGGTGATATTGTCTCTTCTCTTGTGCACCTAAAATCAAAACAAGCAAAAAGAGCATCAGTGAAACGTGGCATTGTTTCAGTTGAATTAGTAGTGTAATTTAGTGTGGTTGCTTAAGTTATAAATAATTAACAATACAATGTATCCGTTCTTAAAACCACACCTATATAATTTTCATGTACACCCAGGAAGGATATGAAAGAGCAGCACACAGATGGAACTGTTTGCTTCATGTACATCAAGTTGGGCAGGGAGGTTCAGGTGAAAAAAGAAAACTGACAATGGAATATTCTTTAGAAAAAATTAATACTGCTGTGAAACTGTGCACCACTGATGGCACATAGGGGTTGTTGCCGGATTTTAGGAAAAAAAAAATAATGTATAGATATTTGTTTACAAAAAAGTACAAAAAATGAATTCTTTAAAAAAATCAACAAATTAAAATTAAACAAAAATTGTTTCTGAAAAATTATCAAAAATCAAAATAAAAAAAAGTATTCAATTGCTGATACTAGGGGAAGAGGACTACTAGTACCATGAGAATTGAATTTGAAACCAACTGGGATTTGGGAGGCAAGGTGTGGTGCAGTAGAAAAATACAAAAAAGTATCGAATAGTATATAAAACACTGTTTATACAGTACATTAGTATGAGCATTCAGCTACTAAGCCTTAAGCATAACACACAAGACCACATGGTCAAAAAGCAGGCAAGGAGGCATGGCCACAAACAAAGATCACAGGCAGGCCTATGGCAAAAGCACACTGGCTGCCTATACAAAATAGTCACCAGCCACATGGGTAAACAATAAGCAGGATGCATGGAAAAGAAAGAACACATGCAGGCCTATGGGCACTGACTATACAAATTGGCACCTGGCCACATGGCATGTGGAACAAAGACAAATGGTGGCCAATGCTGCAGAGTACAGAATTTATCGGTAAGTCCGCATTTCTTAAGGAGTTGCCAAATTTCGCAAACTCTGCAAGTCGAGCTGATATTTACGCCCAAAGCCTAATTGTAATGCAGCACCTTTGACCCCGTAGGAGGAGGATGAAATAATGAATGATGATTAGGAGCTTGACCAGGATTTGCTGGAGAATCTGGGACTGCCTGTGGTACAGGGGACCAATGTCATACTAGCAGTAGTGTTTCCTGCCAGGGCAGGGAGCAGTGTGTCATCCAGCGGCCTCTCCCCAGAGGAGCTGGAGCATAGGACGGTAAAGAGAAAAATGGAGTTGGAGCTGGCCACACTCAAATTGTAGAAAAAGATGGCAGAGAGAGCAATGGGGGAGAAAAGAGGCAGGTCAAAGTCCATGACATGTCTTCCTTAGCTGGGAGTTCGACTCAAAAGGTGAGTGGGTGATCCTTGATGGTGGGAGTCATCACTTCTACCTGGCTAAAGTGAATGAGGTCCCAGTCACGGCTCTGAAGGATGCTAAGGCAAGCCAGACCATGGTTTTGAATGGCTAGTTTCCCCATTTAGTAAACTGAAATATTATGTGGTGAGGGGGTTAGTCCTCACCATGCAATATTTTCATGATACCCCAAAGATGGTCCTTTAATTCACACTAATACATCCTGTAGCAGGGTTTCCGTTCTCCCACAGAACTGTGCACAGAGATCTAGAACCTGGGTGAGTTAGGGTGACCCAAAACTCACCTTAGTATCAGAAATCCCCTTACCAAGCTAGCTACAGTGTCTCATTGGTACTAACAACTTCCCAATGACTTAGACAATCCAGAACATGAACTTAGGGTACCTCAGGTATCGTGGAACACATGAACACTCTTTCGTTATATAATCATTACAAACAAAAACTGGGAGTCAAAGAACACACGTGCAAGTTTGAAATGTTTATTTTTCAATGCAAGGTTCTCAAACGCAGTATCTTATATAATATCAACATACATATTATAAAAATCAGAGTTAGCAGCATAGTCACCAGTCCATAGTAAGCAAACGGTGATAGCATATTATAATGCAAAATCTATATAAAGTTTGTATCACCTATATTTTGCGTACCCTATTTAGTATATTATATTATATCTAAGAAGGTCTCATTTGGGTTTTTAGCAGGGCGGGCCCATACCTCTAATGGTCAGTAGGAGCAGATCACATCAACAGCTACCAGCTCTCTGCATGCGAAGCATCAAGTGTGTTGATTCATTCCCTGTAACTCTATCTTAAACCCGCGTAGAGCCCAATGTTGGCAGCAACATTATTTGTGTTATGTCTAATGTGGTGCGAGGATCAGGCTTTCAGCAACCTTGTGTTAGGTTATTCTTAGAGGGTGCAGTTCTCAGTGTGCAGACAGTTGTACCAAGCACGACTGATATCAGAGCAATAACATATTATTCTCAAATAAATCACATCTTTCGTCTAGGTTGAAAGCTACAATAACAATTAGGTGTCGTGTGCAAACTGAAGCCGAAGGAAAATATGTCGTTTAAACATTTAATAAACTCATGCTAACTTAACACAATATATAGAAACGCAGTAACCATATGACACCCCCCCCAATGATCCGAGGACGGTTAAAAAATGCAAAAAAAAGAACAAGCCAATACTATCAGAAAGGCAAATATGAAAGCAGAGTTCAACAATATTGAGCCAAGCTAAATGTATGTAAAATTAATAATACAAATATGTATGAATGCCTATAGTGGCCACACAAAAATATAAAAAAATTAGAACTTGAGGCCATTTATAAAATCATAGGCCCAGACCATATAAAAGTCAAATGTTCATAACAGAAAAGGCACCATTCAGAATTAATAAAAAGTCACGTGCCATAATAATGAAAGTCTCCAAAGCCACTCATGGGTGGATAGAATATGCAAAATAGGTAGCCACAGTTTCCAACATGAAATCACTGTCATCATCCGAAAACAGGTCAGCCATCCAATTAAGCAATGGGAAAGAACATACGTGCTCATCCAGCACCGAATCCTCTAGCAACATCAGAGGACAACTCAGTGGGTTCTCGAGAACGCTGTGTGCCAGAAAGTCATGCGCCGCTGCGGATATGTCCCACTGACCCATTAGTCCATGCATCGCTGCCACAGCCATAACCCTTTCGCCAGAACAAACCAACTCGTGAGCAATTACGGGGCTCATCAGCTGATCAAAATCGACGTCAGGAGAAGTCGTCAAGCAGAGACACAAATCAATGGCCCAGTCGAAATCGCAGCTCAGGCAATGAAACACAGGATGGACACATGTGAAATAGGAAAATCGAAACGATAATCCATAAGCCGTGCTTAAAGTCGCAAGCGGTAAGGAGCCATAGTAATCAAGCATCCGGTTGCGAAACAGTGTTAGAAGGGGCTGAGCGGCTCCTTGTGCAGGATGGGCATCCATGTTTTATAAAGCAAAATATCACCAATACGCCTGCAGTCAAAGCCAGCAAAACAGGGAATCCGCCAAACAAACTTGCGAATATAGAATGAAAGAACGCAGGGATAATACCAAATACTTTTTCAAACGTAGTCACGAGACCACTGCTAACCAATTTAAAAAAATGTGCGATTCCAGACGTGGAGGAGGTATTAAAGATCTGATGAACCAGCTTGCAGAAATGAAACGGCAAGTCAGTATTTAAAAGTGCCTGCACCTCTGTGCGTGTGTTAGCTATGTGAAGGACATAAGTTTCACGGACGGAGCTCAGGGCCACTTCTTTCTGAGACAAAAGGGCTCTTATTCGGCTCAAACTGTTGAACTCCGCTCTCAAGGTTGGGATTCGCGGCCAAATGGAAACATCTGAATTCCCATGCGTGGGTGGATATAACACGTTCTTGCAACATACCACACGTTCTGATACAGTAACCACATAGGCGATACCGACCATTAACTCACAACACACCTCGTTATTCAAAAGTAAATAACTACTGTTAGACAATAAAGTGAATGTGGGAACTATTGCAGGAACCGGTGTGCCTTTTAAAACACAGGCTAAATTAGGCCTGTCCTGATTACAAGAACCATGCAACTGGATGTGCCTGCATATCAGTGAACGGTCAGGCGACTGTGTGCATTCTTCACCATTCAGATTCACTTCCTTCCCCTCCTTTAGACATCTGTATGTGTATGGTAAAGACCATGGGCCCGATTCACAGAACTAACTTAAGACAAAATCCTAAACTTACTACTTTTGGTATTCACAGAAGTTAGGATTTTGTCTTAAGTTTGTCTTAAGACAGACTTAAGTTAGGATTTTGTCTTAAGTCTGTCTTAAGTCTGTCTTAAGACAAACTTAAGACAAAATCCTAACTTCTGTGAATACCAAAAGTAGTAAGTTTAGGATTTTGTCTTAAGTTAGTTCTGTGAATCGGCCCCTGCGTCTCATGGAGGAAAGCACTGCCTAGTGGTTCATATCGCCCTATAGAAATATATTGCATACAATTTGTACATTTATACAGAGCAAATGGTAAAGTAATAATACCATGGATAAGCCATGTAGCAGTAGCTGCCTCAGCTACAGAAAAGGGCAAAGATTCTAATTTTTCAATGTGTAACATAGAAAATGATGCATCTCGCATGGAAAGCATGCGCTGCTTGTCAGTCAAATTAAATGGGGCAAATAATGATGAGACGTTCATATAACTCCAAGGCACTCGACCAGCCTTCAGAGTCTGTAGTGTCCAAGCAAACTGCATGACAGAACGCAATTGATTTTGACCATGATACAATACGGACACTTCATCATGCACAATGTCAACAACAGAAGACACAATATTGTTCAACGTGTAAACTCGGGAAGAAAGCATGTTAATACTGTTATCAACAGCTGCAAGTACTTTTTCTAAATTTGCTTGATCAATTGCCCTTAGGCGCTTAGCATCCTCAATTTGAGAAACTTTCCAAATTTCATTGTAAACCGCATAGATCCATCGTTTAGATCTACCCTTAGCCGGGCCTTTTATAAAATCATTTAAATCCACGTTTCCAGTTAATTGAGACAGATGTAGTTTAACTGCAGCTAACGTGGAATGTTGTAACCAATTCTGACACAGTTTCCCCACAGAATAAGTTGTGACAGTATAATCATCTTCAAAACGGGGATCAGGTCTGACTTCTGTGAACCCTTCAGTCAAACCCAGAAAACGACGTTGGCAAGAATCAGCACTCCTATGCCACATTAGCCAACCCTTGGAATCAAAACTGGAAACGTTAAATGATGAATTGTGCAATAGAGCTTGCAACTCATGAATGGACAATTCGGTATAATTACCCCAACCTGGATATTCTTCTAAATCGGGGATGATTGGTGTATTTAATTTTTTAGAAGTAGCCAATCCAAAGCAAGTTGTTTGGAAAATGGATGAATTTAGAAACAACATGTGATTCGGGATGAGACATGCACGGTGCAAAGCCTCAGTGCCTTGTACCTGCCAATCTTTGGTACCCCAAACCGATTTAAGGTCAATTGTTCCTTTCCAAAACTCGTAGCGATCTACAGTTAATCTGTCTAGAAAGGACTTCGAATACAGCAACTTTGTATCGGTAAGTCTAACTTTAGACATGGACTTCTGTGTCATTTTGAAATAAAATGACTCAGGATTTGATTGATTAAAATCTGTGAAATAAGTGTATTTTTTCAGAAATGTATTGGAGCTGCCTGCTAATGGAGCAGGGCAATGTTCCCACTGTGTGTAATTAACAGCAACCCTCCTAGAATTTGTCTTATGTAAAAAATGATTTCCATAATGTTGAAAACAAAACAAATCACCATAATTAATAGAATATAAATAGAGATCCTCAGCGTCAAAGGCAGCATAGTATTTCAAATCAGAGAATAATGCTTCTACGGCCTGTATATCCCAATCATCAGAACGTATATTTTGTTTAATCACATCCACCATGTTTACTCTAAGCACATTCGGAACATTAATTACTTCAGTGGGCCCATGTATTTGAAATCTAACCGCATCCGACACAATCCCATCAAGGACAGGCCAAGCAGTAATGTTGACTGTATTCAACTTTCGTTTCAGTCTGTGTGCTGAATGTGAAGAGGAAAGAGGGGCCAATGTTCCATTAAGGTACCAAATTCCTGTTCTTTCTTTAACATAGTGACCATCGATCAGGCGGAAAAAATAAAACACAAAACCAATTGACATAAAAAGGTAAAATGAAAATAGAATCAACCAAATGTATGTCCAAGGGGGAATTAAAAAATGTTTTTTAAATAAGGTGGCATATTTTGCAATAGTTGAGGGTTTCTTTGAAAGTTCCGAAACAGAGTCAAAAGAGAATCTGGACTGGCCGGCCAAACGAGTCTGCAAATCTGGCATAGATAAGTCAGCAGGATAGGTGTAGTTCAGCACATCAATGTTAGTAACAGGAATAGTATTTAATAAAGGACTGGATATGGCAGGCATCTCGAGGGACACCTCCTGTTCTGCACCAGAAGTTATTGCCAGCACAGAATGCCTCACCATGGTAGGACAGGAAACAGCCAGTGTCATGCTATGAAGAATCGGCCACCCTGTGTGTCTTGACATTGTCAATAGAAATAAATCTGTTTTCCTTACGACCTGGAAGTTGTGGTAAAATGACTGTTCTTGTGCCCTTCACTCCAAGAACTCGAACCGGTGCACGATATGAGGGACCAAACTCTTTCTTGTTATCGATCTTCTCTCGAACCAGTTCTCCAACTTGGGGTAGCCAGACAACTACCGGGATCTGCAACGCATCATCCGATGTGGAGGGCAAATGTTCATTTGCTAGACTGTCTCTGGTCTTTTGTAGATCATGTAAAACATTGCAATGTTCATCTACGTCAAAGGCCATGGCCTGGGCCTTGCAGTCTAGACCGTCGAGGTCAGAGACGTACATCTTGATACCAAAGAGCATTTCGTACGGGGTCCGCCCACCCAGAGACCTTCTAGGGAGATTATTAAGCGCACGCTGCACGCCATTGAGGTGGGCTAACCAGTTTCTGCCAGTGCCTATAACTCGGGCTGTCAAAGATTGCTTTAAGTCACGGTTCATTCGTTCCACTACACTGTTACCCTCGGGTCTGTACGGACTCGAAAACCTGACTTGGACGCCCAACGAAACCATAGCATCCTTATACGCCTTAGAGGCGAAAGCCGGACCCTGATCCGAATGGAAGATACCACAGGCAAAAATCCCTATAAAGACTCGCAAATCCTTGATGACAGTCCGTGAATCAGCGCTTCGATGTGGCCATACCCACACAAAGCGTGTGCAAGAATCAACTGTTACTAAGATGTACTTGTATGCAGTATCAGAAGAAAATGGACCGCAGTGATCCAAATAAACGCATCCAAGCGGTTTATTAGAGATGTACAACTGTGTCTGAGGCGGACGCGAAGCAGTTGAAGGTTTAATCTGCTGGCAAATGTCACATTGAAGGACATAATCGCGCGTCTGTTTGTACAGTCCCCGCCACCAGAACCTTTGTTGTAGCTGAGTTACAGTGGCTGAGACGCCCGCATGCGCAGACGTCACACCTTCATGAGCCGCTGTAATCAAAGCAGCCCTGCGATCCGAGTTGGAAACTAGATGTTCGCCAACATCGGGAATTTTCACATAAGAAACCTTATCGGGACTTAAGTGGTATGTGTATTTAGAAGGGAACCCCACAGGATATTTACTTCCCTTCCCGGTCGCAGCAACAGCTGCCAAGATGTCATCATCTATTTTGCTTTTGGACCTCGTGACTGCTGCAACTAAGTATTTCGATACCGCTGACTTCGCTGCCTCATCAGCAAGCGAATTACCAACAGCGTGAACCCCCACGCGCTGATGGCCGAGAGTATGAATCACAAACACGAGTGGCTACTTCTCTTTAAGTTCCGCCACTCGGACCCGGATCATTTTATGTTTTATTGTGCTACCTTTGGAATCACGAAATTCATTCTGAATCCAAAAGAACAAGTTTTCATTGTAAGACTGGACACAGTAGTAAGAGTCACTTACGATCAAAGTCGTCACACTAGGATCTGCGTACTCCAATGCAAGCATCAGAGCACGAAGCTTTGCTAATTGTGCGGTGCAGTCCCCAAGCGTCTGCGTGTGCACGACACTGGACTTGAACTCATCGTTCACCACGGCACCGACCACAATGGCGCATGCGGAAACGTAGGCATGTTTAGAGCCATGCGCAACCTGCGCCGAACCATCAGTGTAAATGATGCAATGGAAATCCTCCAACGGCCGCATTGCTAAAGGAGCAGGATGAACAAATTCATACTGTAAATACTCCTGCGACCGAAAAGTGGCGTCAAAAATAAACGTGACATCCTGGGATGTCAAGGATGCAGCCCACTGAATCCACCGAGGGTGCAAAGCTTTGGAATTTGGTACAATGGCTTTCGTAACTGCCTCCAAGGCAGGACACGGGGTAACAACCAACATGCGTTTTCCTTGTGACAGGGCACGTTCTTTAAGAATTGCCATCTGCACAGCCGTTAAAACTTTCTCCACAGTGGAAAAACGCAGTTCAGCCAAAGTGTACAAGTGTGACTTGTAAGCAATAGGTACTCTATCTCCTTCATTAAAAGTCAGGTACGTGAAACCCACCGCCCCAGGGAAAATTCTTATCACCAGGTTGGTCTGGTTATCACGAGTCTGTAAATATTCAGAAGCGAGCAAATCAGCCTGCAAAGACTGCAGAATGGCTGAATGCTCAGGCAGCCAGCATGATTTGGAAAAAGATGGTTGTATCAAAGCATACAAAGGCTTGATACGCTGGGCATATTCCGGAATGTAAGTCCTCCCGAAATTCAAAAAGCCCAGTAAAGATTGTAATTTTTTCAGTGTTGTCGGAGAGTGCAACTGTGCGCATTTCTCCAGGAAGTGAGGTGCCAACCCCTTTCCCTCGTTGTTAAGCTCGTAGCCGAGAAACAACACTGTGTACTCTGCAATGTGCGATTTTGCAAAGGTAAACTTGTAACCTATGTCTGCAAAGTTACAAATTATGCTATTTACTCGACACAGATGCTCCCAAAGATCGTCGTCTGTGAGATAAATGTCATCCACATACGAACAAGCAACTGGGTCGAAGCCCTCCAAAAGAGAGACTATGCGGGCGGAGAATACTCCAGGACTATTCTTATAGCCCATTGGGAGACGCCGAAACATTTTTTGCACACCGCCGCATGTAAAGCTGGTCCATTGGGAACTTAGACCGTCTAATCTATGGGCATAATAACCATTGGAAATGTCAAGCGTGGTTTTGAACCGTTTACGCTCAAGACTATTCACTAAAGCAGAGCCATGAGTATTCTGTACTGCGCAGTTACGGCAATGCGAGTTTAAATGCCTATAATCCAAAACGAAACGATATGAGCCGTCCGGCTTGTTTACAGTAAAAAGGGGGTTATTCATCGGTGACACACACGTTTCAATTACACCTTGATATTCCAATTGCTTCACGCCGTATGGGATATTGAGGTTGAGGCTGCGGCTGAGACCGTAAAGGTATCTCGTGGCTCGGAGACAATTTATCCCAGCCACACTGATTGCGGTACACAGCCGGCGCAAGTGCCAGAGCCCACTCTTCTGCAAAATGCAGCGCCTCCACTCTTGATACAGTGTGCGCGAAACTGGGGAGGATCACCTCCTCCCCTCGCGGAGCTGCGAGAACAAAAGGTGGGGGCCAGTCAGCCTCCGAAAGCAAAATGTCATACGTAGACGAAAGATTTTTCCAAAATACCCCTTTTACAGTTCGCTGCATGTCACCTTCTATTAACAGGACAATTTCAAAAAGACGTTCAGGGGGAGCAACATGCGTATCAGCAGTTTCAATTACAACATAAGTGTCAGTCGCTGTCACCTTCAACAGTGGACGGAGGGCCTCTCTCACTATGGTAATCTCTGCCGCGCTGTCCAGCAAGGTCAGAGCCCACGTCAGATTCCGAAGCCGCGTTCTCACTATCTGGGGCATATCGATGCGCTGTCAGGGCGGCGACTTTCTTCGTGGCAAACTGCGGTCTCTTGGGCGTAGCGCCTTCCTGCTGGTCTCCACCATTACGCGGGCAGGGCTGACCACGTCCTTGCTGGCCACCCAGGCCCCTGCCGCCCCCTCCACCACCGGTTGACGGAGCCGATGAGTCCTGAAAGGAACGAGGAGAGCGTTGGTCAGAAGCCTGAAACCTTTCAGGTGATTTAATCATCGCGCAATCGCGCAAATCATAAACTCGATCCGACTGCGCAGGCAACGGAGACGCAGGAGCAGAAACCTGTGTTTGTTGTTGTTGTTGCTTACCTTGAGTCTGCTTTTTAGGCCAATTTTGTTTCTTGGACTTTTGTTGACCACTAGTTTCCGAAGACTGACCCTGGGGCTGCTTCTTCTCTTTGTCAGGAAAAGCCTTAAGACCCTTTGCATTGCGGCCAACCGTTTTATAAGCCGCCAACTGACGGGGTTTCTCGGCTTCGGGAATTAACGCTAAAGCGTTAGCAACCTGAAAGTTCACTGCATCCCCTTTGACATTCGCAAGGATCAGATCGCAAACTACATCAAAGGTGCCACACAGGCGCATACCCAACTCAACCGCCGACTCCGGTCCGTGGTCATCTTGAACACGTTTAAGGACCGCACCCAGATTGGTCACAGACGGGGTGCCATAGCACCTCGAATAGACCGCTGCAAAAGTCTTACCCCAGGTCTCACAGTCAACAAGTTCAGGGGCCAAATCTTTCAGTAAACTAAGTGTAAGAATCCGGTGTTTGTCACCAGGATTCGTATTAGGAAACACAGCTTCTAGCTGGCCGAATTTCTCTGCAAGCCAGAACGGAAAATCATCCTTGTCCTGTGGCTTTTTGCCCATCACGGAATTCACCATGACAGGATTGATTTTCAAACCAGCCTGTTCTGCATGAAGCTGCGCACCCCTGGGGGCTGCGTCCTGAACATTACGGCTCGTGTAATGAACAAGCGCTCTAATCACAGACAGTGCGACTTCATGAAGTTGCCGCAGATCAGCCACGTTACAAGTGGCGCGATTAGGGTGAGGAGTGAATCCAGCCAAAGCGGGCCAATTAGTGCCCGGAATGGACAAAGGACCCAACCTCGGAGCGGTTAAAGCGTGTGGTAGGGCGCCACCAAACCAAACTCCATGCTGCCAAGCATCAATAGGAACCTCCAGTGCCCTGTACGGAGCATACGCAACCGGTACAGCTGAAGCAGTGTATGAATGGAACACTCCAGAATTAGCGTTCACCGGCGGAAATGTCACCCACGAATAAAACAGTTCGTACGGGTAAGCATGTTCCGCACTCACCACCAGAACCACAGCCAAGCCTTCCACAGGGACATTAAAAGCCCGCAAGTGGTCACGCACCGCAATGCTACTATGCTTCGGGATGTCCACTACTTGTGCCATGTCAGCACAGGAAGTCGAAAAAACAAAGAGTACTTTGTAGCACAACTGGGTAGTAATTCAAAGAAACCGTTTTAGATAAATTCAAGCTTGAAAAGACCTATTTCAAAAATAGGTAGGTTTTTCCGACACCACCGTTTTCCGGAAACGGGAATGAAGGGGTTAAGGTTTGAATGATATACTACTCGAGTGTCATGATATAAGGCCAACAACGTATGGGCGCCATGTAGCAGGGTTTCCGTTCTCCCACAGAACTGTGCACAGAGATCTAGAACCTGGGTGAGATAGGGTGACCCAAAACTCACCTTAGTATCAGAAATCCCCTTACCAAGCTAGCTACAGTGTCTCATTGGTACTAACAACTTCCCAATGACTTAGACAATCCAGAACATGAAATTAGGGTACCCCAGGTATCGTGGAACACATGAACACTCTTTCGTTATATAATCATTACAAACAAAAACTGGGAGTCAAAGAACACACGTGCAAGTTTGAAATGTTTATTTTTCAATGCAAGGTTCTCAAACGCAGTATCTTATATAATATCAACATACATATTATAAAAATCAGAGTTAGCAGCATAGTCACTAGTCCATAGTAAGCGAACAGTGATAGCATATTATAATGCAAAATCTATATAAAGTTTTTATCACCTATATTTCGCGCACCCTATTTAGTATATTATATTATATCTAAGAAGGTCTCATTTGGGTTTTTAGCAGGGCGGGCCCATACCTCTAATGGTCAGTAGGAGCAGATCACATCAACAGCTACCAGCTCTCTGCATGCGAAGCATCAAGTGTGTTGATTCATTCCCTGTAACTCTATCTTAAACCCGCGTAGAGCCCAATGTTGGCAGCAACATTATTTGTGTTATGTCTAATGTGGTGCGAGGATCAGGCTTTCAGCAACCTTGTGTTAGGTTATTCTTAGAGGGTGCAGTTCTCAGTGTGCAGACAGTTGTACCAAGCACGACTGATATCAGAGCAATAACATATTATTCTCAAATAAATCACATCTTTCGTCTAGGTTGAAAGCTACAATAACAATTAGGTGTTGTGTGCAAACTGAAGCCAAAGGAAAATATGTCATTTAAACATTTAATAAACTCATGCTAACTTAACACAATATATAGAAACGCAGTAACCATATGACAATCCTTAGCTCAGTCCTGGTAGGGAGGCAAAGAGCAGTCAGGCTATACTAGAGACTTCAGAGTACCAACATGGGCAATAAGTAATTGACATGACTCTATAGAAATCTTCACCAATTAATGAAAATAAAGTGTCTTTTTATATTAATTTAGACACCAAAGGGAATGGAATAGCATACATATAGCTGAAGTTATAGATTCTAGAAGCGATAATAAATCAGGGCAAAACAATACATGAAAAATCTAACATTGCGGTCACAGGGAAAAGCACTAGTGACAATTGTTACTTCGAGGCTGAGTTAAATGGAACCTTTGGAGGGTTAAGGTTGTGCGGGCCCTAGTACCAGACCACGACAGTTAGTACAATTTTACCTAGCCTGGGGACTCTGGGTACAGGGTTGCTTTGGCTTTCATTGGTGCTGAATGGGAGCCATAGTAGTGCTGATTTTACCGCTTACATAATGCTGCAAGAAACAAATAAAAAAACACACAGGGGGGATAGTTGTCGATGTTGGCAAAAGGTTGCAAGGTGTTCCCTCTTGATGCAGCATCATGTGTGGGGGTTAGTTGCCAAATTCATGACCAACAAGTCTTGGGGATTTGGAAGGCCAGCGAAAAGGTCTGGGCACTTCACTGAATCTGGGGGAGTGAGGTAGCAGCCTGAAATGTCAGTACAGACAGAACTACAACTACCACAATGCACTGGGCCAACTGGTTTTCATTGGTGGGTATGATGGCTGGTGATTCTTATGATTCTGAAAGTGTTTTTACCTTCAGTGTGCAGGGAACCAATGCCAATAGCCCAGGGGAGTCTGGGGGTGCTATGGCTTCAACAGTCATCCCACAGTCAGTGGATGCTGAGCTTTAGCCTAGGAAAAGGCTTGTTTTAACAGTTCCAAAGATGATGCCACAGGGACAGAGTATCCCTTTTTAGCATTGGCTGTTGGGCAAAGTCTTGTTGTCGTGGACACAGGTTCCTTATTGCTCTTTCTTTGATGCAGGATGATCAGAACTGAGGTCTGGTGTCAGGGGGGGGGGTCCCTTAAATCCTAGATTTAGGAGAATTTGGGATGTGTACAGACCAGTAGCCAATGGGAAGCTCGCTCCTGCAGCTAATCTGCCCTCAGGTGACCACATCTTGTGGGGTCAGTCACATTTTCTACCCAGAACCCTCTATTAAGCCCCTCCTACACATGGCAGAAAACTAAATTTAGTGTACAGACCATGCTGCTCACTCTGTAGGTGTTCAGCCTTCTTTCATAGCTAATTTCCTACCTGTCATCGGGCAAATGTGCCTGGGGCAGGGGAAGGGCTGTTTCCTCCATTAGGAGTTAGCCCCGATGCAGATCTGAGGTGGTGCAGCCTTTGAAGCTTACTGCCTTGATGTGCTTGTTTACTAGCTTGCTTGGTAGGAGAGAGGAGTGATCTACTTCCTATGCCTACTTGTGCTCCACACTCCTGGGATTGTTCACACTACATAGCAGGAGGTCGGAATCCTGTCTTGGTGGTAGCAGGCGCAGGAAAGTGTGGGCTTGCCAGACAAAGCAAAAGACAACTGGAGCACCCAGGTGAGCACCATCTAAAGTCTTCGAGGTGCATGCCACATCACCCTTTGCACGAGTATCATGTCAGCAGTCAGAAGGCATTTTGTTTGATTCTAAACATGACATATTTTGGAAGTGCCTTAATGGAGCTGGTGACCATGAGAATGCTGGGGTGCCAGCCCTTGTCATTTGATGGGGGCGCAAACACTTATATGGGGAACACCACTATAAGATCATATGTGCTTGCACTCATATGTCCTTACCCTTAGTACACAGCACCCTGCCTCCTGGACTCGGGAGACCTTCCTTAGGGGAGCAAACATATATTAAGAGCAGTGTATGTGGTTGTGCCACACTTGGTGAGGGCATAGTCAAAATCAAGAAGTTTGCACTGTTCTATCAGTCTGCAAAGGCAGGCCTGCAATCAGTATCTTGTGTGGGTCAGAAATCGGAATTTAATTTAAAAAAAGTGAGTCTATACCAGGTGAATGCGTCAAAAGTCTCTGGTCATCGAGGGACCCCCTCTCTGCATAAATTTCACATGTCTCCTGCTCTGACCTTTCCTGCCAAAGGTCAACTGCTTCATCAGGACCTTATCCAGTGGCTATCCAATATCCATGGAGCCCTACTCAGCCACAGCCTGATGCCTGCCCAGTTCTAGGGTAAAACGTCCGCTGTGATCATACCTGACTTCTGTATTCAACCCACCTCTGTCACAGTCGTCCTCTACTTGTGTCTTGGTACAGGTCAAGCCCAACCAGAACACCATGTTTGATGCTTAATTGGCCCTAATGTTATACTTACATTTTAACATATATCTGGTTCCTTGTTATTTATTTCAAAAATGCCTATATTTGTAAAATGGTTTAGGATTTTAATTGTGTTGTGTTTTGAGTTTATTATTGTTTTGACATTGCATAAATCCTTTACACTTTCAATTAATGCTGTGTAGGTTAGAGACGTTGAGGTCATGTTTATTTAGTAACTTTAGGACACAACCTTACAATGATTTTGGTTCTTTTAACTTGAGGTGGGTGCGCATCCAACTGGACCAATACTCCAACTTCTTACATGCAGAATGCCATCCTAAAGGTAGGTAATTTCTCACAGAGCATTGTCAGATATTGTTTGTCTACACGCCCTGAAGACTTTTAATCAATGATCCAGCTGTCATTGTGAGGCCCAGGCTTCCACAATCCTTCAGGGAGCATGTGTGATCATTAATCAAATGATCATACCACTGTTGATCTGAGTAGAAATATCAGTAAGCAAAACCAGTCGTGTTTGCTTAGAACTTGGTTGAGTTAGTAGAGGTGGCTCCCTATTGCTGACACATTTATTTACCCCCTGTAATAACAATATTTACAAATGTGTCCCCTTCTGGATCTCACTCATTGTTGATTTCTGAATGAGATTACCAACTTCTCATTCAGGTTTAATTTAACTGGGGATTTAAAATATACTTTGACAATTTTGTGGCTGACAATTAATTTCTTGGCATCCATAATGTGTTTTACATGATTACAATTGAGGGAAACCTGATTCAAAGAGCAGATTAATCTGGAGAGGGTGACAAATCTCCAGCAGCATAATCACATGCCATTCAAATTCAAATTCAAATTTGCTGTATTCGGCATTTTACAAGAACACCATAAAAGTGCAGTTTTAAATAAGAATAAGATACATTTTAAAAATGAATACAAAGGCTATTCCAATTACATTTCATTAGGCCCCCGTCCAACCCCAACATGTTACACATAATTTGTGGGGGGGTTTACTTCCACAGATCCCTCTCCGCTTGTCTCTCTTAGTTTGACTGCTAACCTTACAAAACTTGTTATAGAGAGTAGGGTCAAGGGGTCTTGGGCCATTTGTAAATATAAAAGGGCCACCTTAGCGTGCCTAAATATAGTTTTTTTCAGCAGACTAACTAAAAAACAGCGCCGCGGCAATGAATAAAAGGGGCATAGTAATACAAAATGAAGGGTATCCTGCGGAGATCATTGATCGCAGCCGCAGGGGCCCTTGGGCTCAACTGAACTGGTAAAACCTACCGGATCGGCCAGTAGATGGTGTAAAAGGTTGAGCCTAAAATGTGTGATTAAAAATGTGTCCTGGGCATTGTGTATGAGGGCAAGGTAAGGTTCCATTCCTTCACAGGTCCTCACTAAGCTGATAGCTTTGACTGACTGTTTACCCCATTCCCCCTCTTCTCTAGATGATGCTTTATAGGTAAAAAACATCTCCTTCACTCTGTCCTGATCCCGGCCTATAATTCCGGTCGGCTTTGAGAAGAGATCCTTACAGCCAATGCATTCAGGAATGACTTTTATATACTTCAGCCATGGAATATTCATTCCCCTGTCCCTACCCAGGCAATCCATGATTATATGCCTAGTAATCATGGCCTCTGGATTAACCCAGATGTTTAGCCATGCTAGCAGGGGCCTAATCTGCACCTTGTCCCCTATTAAAGCTCCCTCCAGTTCTTCTTGAGCAATATAAGAGGAGACGCACTGTGGGACTTTGAGAAGCCTTCTCAAATATTTATTATCCTCAACCTGTAGTTTGTCAGAATCTACAAACCCCCAAAGTTCTGCACCATACACAGCTTTGAAGTAGCAGATTGAGTTATATAAATTCATCATTTGCTTCAGGGACCACTGTCCTAGTCTGCGGCCCAAATTCATAATTGCTCCTGTACTAGACACTAGCTTATTACAGCGCTCCTCAATTAATGCTTTAAAATTTAAACGCCCATCGAATAAAATGCCCAGATACGAGAAGGACTGCACCTTCTCCAAACTGTGTTCGCCTATTCTTTAATTAAACGTTTTCCTTGATTTGGTCCCTGTCTCCATAACGTACGACTTAGTCAGGTTAGCAGACAGATCTAAATTATTCATAAAATCCACAAAACTATCTATCAGTCGCTGTAGTCCCAATGGAGTATGTGCCAACAAGACCGCATCGTCTGTGTAAAGCAGGACAGGGATTGCTCTTCCGCCTGCTCTGGGTGAATCCACATTCAGGCTTATTAGGGCTTGTTCTAGGCCATTTAAATACAGGGAAAACAAATAACGGAGCGAAAATACACCCCTGTCGCACACCACTAGATGAAAGGCTCCGTGCTTCCGCCCTCTAAATTATACCTAACATTTGCAAGGTGTTCCAATGCAGGGCTCTCACAATCTTAATAAGGTCTTGGTCTACCCCTAAATTACTCATTAAAACCCACAACTTCTCCCTGTTAACACAGTCGAATGCTGCAGTAAGGTCCATAAAGGCTAGATAAACCGCTTCATTATTAGCAATGGTGTATTTAGCTACCAATAAATATAAATTTAAGCATTGATCTGTTGTTGATCTTTTAGCCTTAAATCCGTACTGGACATCAGTAATATTATGTGGTTCCTTAGCCTAGTTCATCAGGCAATTTAAAATAGCACGTCCCAGCACTTTGTCAGTTACATCTATCAGGGAGATAGGGTGATAGCACTGGGGACTATCTCTATTCCTCTTTTTGATAATGGGGACTATTAAGGCAGATGACCACGAACGGGGGAGCCCGGTAGCTATAGCAGCATTTATTACTCTTGTTAAAATTGGTGTCCATAGATCCACCTTACATAAAGGTCCAGGGGGATCCCGTCCGGTCCCGGTGATTTTTTTTTTGTGAGACCCAGGATACCAGCAGTAATCTCTTCCAGGGTAAATTCTAGTGTGACATTCCACCTCCCCAACCACTCCTCGTTATCCTGAGCCTCGCTATTCCCCCGATTATAGAGCACTCTAAAATGCTCCATCCACTTTTCGGATAGAACATTCAATCCTATCTGTGGGCTATTTACATCTTGAAAACAGGGGTTATTAACTATCTTCCAAAAGGTGGTAATATCTTTTCTTTCGGCAGCTCCTCTCAGGTCCTCCCAGGTTTGGGTTTGGAGTGCACTCTTCCTGCGCTCTACTTATTGCTTATAAATTAACCTGCATTGCATAACCCTGTATTTGTCCCTTGGGTTAATTCTTAGGGCAGCTCTTAGGTTCCTCTCTGCGAGGGAGCACCCTCTATCAAACCATGTAGGATCATTTTTAGGCTTACCCTGTCCTGTCGTCTGCAAAAGACCATCTATCAGGGGGCCTATTTCCTCAATGCCTCCACTAAGGATGGTCCTTCCCCTGATAAATCTAAACATTCCTCTAAAATATGTTTCCCCTCTTTTACAAAGGTCCTATAAAAGCTTTCACCATTAATCCTTGACCATTTCAAACGCCTGCCCTGATCTGTAAACTTTTCTAAGTTTGTCCCAGCCCCCCTCTTTGCGACCCTACTTTTGTTTGTCTCTGCAACTGACAGTATTAGGGGGTTGTGGACGCAAAAACCACTCAGCTATTGAGAATCCCACTAGCCACTTCTTAAGCAATTCGGACACTAATATAAAATCAATAAAGGAGCTACAACCCCTACCTTTAACAGTAGGGTCAACCAACTTATTAGGCTCAATGGCCAATAGGTCCATCGTATGTTCAAGCATGTGATCTTTCATCACCCTACTCTGCTCCCTGCCCTCCAGCATGTGCTCAAAGTGTGGTCCCTCCTCCGAACTGCAGGAGGTCCAGTCTTGTTTGATGGGTAACAAATTCGGGCACAGATGACAATTAAAATCCCCTGCTATTAAAAGCATGGGTACCGTTGTACCCTGCTTCTGCTCCATCAGCAAGCTACATTTTTCGTCAAGCTCTCTCGCCCTGGATCCTCCCGCATTATAGAAATTGACCAAAATTATATTAAGGCCCCTATTTTTAAACCTGAGGCCTATCATGTAATCTGAGCTCCATTTTAAATCAACCCAAACCCCTTCCAGACACAAGTCTACGAATATTAGAAAACCTCCCCTCACTCTTCCGCCCATAGACTTACTTGCCGGGACCCCAAACGATTTATACCCAGCTAGGTGGAAATTAGTGTGGTCTACCTCTCAGGTTTCCTGTACACAATTTATTTTGAATTTGTTAATACATTCCAACCATTCCTGATTTCGAAACTTAGCTGACAGACCTGCTATATTCTAGGATACTAATTCAAAGGAACTCCCTGGAGGATTTAGGAGTGGGCAAAGGCCTGTGATAGGCCTATCACTGCTTTGAAAAACCTCAATCCTAGGTGGCCTTGTTTTCGAAAGGCAAGCCGGGTCACGTTCGATGTTACGCATCTTGAATGCTCCTCCACCTGAGGTTTTAAATTTGAAGAAGCCACATTTAACAAGTTTTCTTGGCCTAGTTGCTCTTGTTGTAGTCAGTCCACTTCGCTAAAATGTCTTCCCCAGTGGAGTGGGGCATATTTATTGAACAGTGGGGGTACTGGCCCCCCCCCTCCCTCGGAGGAGGGGCTACCTGACGGCCATGTATGTCTCCTCCCCGTGGTACTGCTGACAAAGACTCGCTCCTCACCCCTTCTACCCCACCTCTCATCCTACCTGGCTGACCAATCCTATCCCTATGGCACTCATAATGCCCAGAATTAGGCATATAATCTGATGGAGTATAAAAATAGCTTAAATTCCAAGCCAGGATAGAGGATCGTGGATGTGTCCGAAAGCCCCAGCAGACGTGGTTTGCCGCATTAGGATCGTTAAAATTAATAACAATACAGTCTCCTGTTGTATTTTTTGTCCTGCATCCTACCCAACTCACTCTCCTCACAAAAAGAATCTTACACTGTACATCTCAGGGCAGTGGTCTGTTATTATTTAGCCAGTGTGTTGTCCTATTTTTTAGTTGGTCATAGGATTCAACTTTACTGTGTTCCAATTCAGGAACACCAGTCAAAACAGCAACGTAAGGTGTACAATCTGGGGGAAGGTCTAGGTGGGGATACAAATTCTTTGCCTTGTTCCCATCCCTGTCATTACTACGGATTGCCCCATGTGTCACTAGGGGAACTATGTTTCCACCACTCACTATTCCGCCCCTTAACTTATTGGGGCCCACTGTTGGTGACACAATGATGATGGGGCAGGCTGCAGGATCCCTTTCTCCCTCCCTCACCGACTCGTTTTCAATGCCTCCCAAAGAGAACAATATCAGTCCTTCCGATTTCTCAAGCCTGTTCTCAATTATTAAAAGTCTTTTCATTATGGGCTCCAAAAAGGATGTTATGAGAGCACCTATTTTTAGCCAGTACACTCCTCAGTCTGCGGTAGTCCAGTTACAGTTTCATCCACATTCATGGCATTTACTTCAGACAGAGTTACCTGTGAGACTTCAGTAGTTGGATGGTCTGTATTTGGCGGCTCTCTGTTTACTTGATTTGGAGATCTTGGACTTCTTTCCCTCGTGTGCCTCCTTGTTTTCTCTTAGAAGCAACCTCCTGCGTGTGTTCCATAGATTGTAAGGGCTCTTTGTGGACTTCTGCCTTGCACATAACCATACTCTTAGGAAAAGTTGGCAATGCGCTGCGTGGCAGTGATGTGGAATTCAAAGGATTTCCGTCAATGTGAGGGGATGCTAACATTTGCTGTAGACTTATATTTCGAGTCTGGGTGCCAATGTCGGGAGCAGACTGACAGTATCTTTCTGGCTAGCAAACATTCATAATACCCCCCAGGGATGATCGTTTTGAGAACACAGGGTCCATAGAGAGACGTAGCTCCGTATTAGCAATCTCATGGGCAAGCACAGATGTAGCCCTCATTATGAATTGGTCAAGGGTTCCCGCAACATACCAAATTCCAGCTGCTTTCCTCCCTCTCCCCTCACGTGCTGCCATTTTGGTTCAATTTAATTAGCAATAATATAAGAAAAGGAAAATTAAAGTTGACTCAGATATTCGTCTTTAAATCCACTTACTGGAAAGGCAGGTCAACCGTTGGTATCGAGAGCCTTAGGGGGGGGGGCAGCCCAACCTCTCCCTGTCTCTAACGCGCCCGCGCAGTGTTCCTCCAGCAATGCGGCGCCCGCGGAGCGGGTGCTGCGAGGTGTAAAATAGAGCCTGGCAGGAGGATCTGATGCGCCTCAGGTGGCGTGAAGTGGAGGCTCCTGGACTTTGAAGTCCATCGAAAATGCGGCAAGGTTACCCCCGTTCAAATACCTCCAGCGATGCGGCGCCTGCGGAGCGGGTGCCACGAGGTGTAAAAATAGGGGCTGCCAGGAGGAACTGATGCACCTCAGGTGGCGTGAAGTGGAGGCTCCTGGACTTTGAAGTCTGTCAAAAATGTGGCATGGTTACCCCCGTGTAAACACCTCCAGGGATGCGGCGCACATGCCATTCAATTGCCAAACAACTCACTCATTCCCATCATTATTCCAATTCCAGTTGGTTTTGAGAGGCTTTCTGGTGTCCAGAAGACTTATGTACTTCTTTACTTATTCTTCTATAGAGTTACGCCTTCTTATAGTGTAATGCAACAACACAAAAGTGATGGATAAAATACTACAATTAATCTTTACCACTGACAATTGCTCAGGCTTGCATCCCAGCCCATTGTTTTTGGCCCAACATTCTTCCTCAATTTGGACCCAGTTTGCAAAGAGAGGTTGATAGGAGAGGGTTCTGTCTTTTTTTGTTTTTGTAAATTTTTGTACTTTTCCTTGATGTCAGTTTAATATTTTGCTTGAGGATCATTGTGTAATATTTTTATATTTATTAACAGTTTTATATTACATTTGTTTAACAGTTTTCTCCTGCACCCCCTTGGCTTACAATGGGTTTCTCATTGTCCCAAAGAACAACAGTATTTCATTATTGTTATTTTATTTTATTTTGTTTATTTTAATTTTTTACTTACTTTGTTCTTTCAATTTTTGTACTTTTTACTTTTAATTTACTAATTTTAAAAAAGTTATTTTTTAAAACATTTTTTACGATCCATTGACCACCTATATGTCATAGGCACACAGTAACATACATTTTTTAAGGATTATTCGATTTTCTCCTGGACACCGTGCCAGCCATAGGTGCAGAACACACACCAGCATTCATTTCTTAAGGATTATTCCATTTTCCCCTACACCTCCCTGACTGCCATAGGTGTTTCCTTCAGATGCATGCACCGCACACAAAGTAATCAGTTACATCTGAATGATGTTATCCTGATTGGAAATTAAATATTAGGTTCTGTTGGTGTGGTTTGACTTTGTAATGCACTTTTGTTAAATATTTAGGATAACAATGATAACTTAAATTACCAAATTAATTATGTTGTCTGGAATTTAAAATGCAACAATGCCAAGCTTCACTAAATGTTTTTCTTGCTTGTTTGCTTTTAGTTGCAAAATATAATCTGTTGATAAATCCTGCCATGTCTGCTTGTTTGCTTTTAGCTGCACAAGAGACAACAGCTGCAGTGCAGTCACATGAGTCTTTCAGTCTCTTCCACTTGTGCAGCTAAGTGCCACTGCCAACTGACAGCTTCAAGATGGCCCCAAAGAAGGGTAATGCCAAGTAAATGGTCAGTGGGCACGAGAGGAAGCACTTTCTGCCACTGGCATGCCAGCCAGAACCTTTTTTGGCAAACGTGTGCCTGCCAAACCGGCCTCCAGGGAGCAAGCTAGGAGCAGAACTCCTTAATAAATGGCACTACCCCAACCTAAGCCCAAGCCCATGTCTCTCAGCGAAGCAACCACTGTAATCATGTTAACACCAACGAGCAGTGACATTGAGTTGAATTTGACTCTTTCCCAAAGTAGTACCCATTCATTTCTGGAAAGTGGACAACTGCCGCAGCCATCGATGGATCTTAGTGAAATAGGAGCTAAACATGAGGTTGACCTTTCCGCTGAGCAAGAACCTCGTCTTTTACATTCATTGGCTTCTATACCTCCAGCAAGAAAAATGAAGGGTACTCCACCATCTTCACCAAGCCCCCATTCTGATGTTCTACACACAAATTATACCCCGGTTGAGTCCAAGACACGCTCAGGAAAAGGAAAGTTCAGCTCGGTTAAGGGCACGGCTTGGGCAACTCCTGTTGCATTTTCTCTGACACTTGTTTAAATAATAGCAACTCGCGTGATCCAAAGGTTTTGGAGCACTTTAAATGAGGTCTAGTTACATTACACAAGGTCAGATTCATTTTTGTGGCATTTTTAGAGAGCACAAACTCGACTGACCCAAAGGTATTGGAGCCCTTTACAAAATGGCAGTTACATTACCGAAGGTAAGGTTTGTTGTTTGGAATTCAGGTGCATGGAGACTAAGTGATGCCACTGCCATCCCTGTTTATTCATTATTTTCTCTCTACCTGACAAATGGGCACAGCATTCATCTCTCCCACCACATCCCATGTCGCTGCATGCCTACCCTGCTGTCTCTTCCTGTCGTCGTCCTCCTCTCAGAGCTCTAATTTCAAAGCACATTCATGGCACCATCCCAGGGAAAATGAGGCATTTTTATGTCTCGGGCCTAGCGTACACTGCACATGCAGGGTCCCGCAGCTCGAGTTCTTTTCTCGGCATTTTGAAAATGGACCTGGAAATTCCACTTAGAACGTGCGTGTTATTTCCTAGGTCCATTTTCATTGGCCTCCTGTGCGTGTCTTTTTAAAACAGAACACGCAATAGGCCATGGGCGGTCGCGTAGCTCCGCCCATGGCCTATTGGTGTCTGTTACGCGCACCAACGGCCATATATCTTCAATTATCGCGGCCATCAGGGCCGCAGCAATTGAAGACATATGCTGGAAGTGGTGCGCGCGCACCACTTTCCAGATTCTTTTTTTTGGGGTGAATCCATTTCACGGTGCAGCTCTCCCTGTTAGCACCTCTTCTCCATGTTTAATTTAGCTTTGCTCAAGGAAAAAATAGGGTATTGGACCCATTTTGTGATGCTGTGTCCTACATCTGGTTAACTGCCCGTGTCCTGTCCAGGGATTCAGCAGTGGGCTCCTCGCCCTACTTATCCTTCTCCTTCTCCTCGCTCGGGCTCCCAGCTCCATCTGCACCCCGTTCCATCTGCTCCTGTACTACACTCCTTTGCCATGTGTTGCTCATGCCTCTGCGCCTGGTCCCTGTGGAGTGTTCCTGTGGACGGCTCCGTGCGTCCCTGGGCTCCAGCAGCCGGGTCCTTGAAGTCGTCTGGGGACGCCCACACTCGGCAGCCGCGCTCACTGGCCGGCACCGCTGTCGCCCAGTCTACGCTCGACTGAGCCTTGCCACCTCCGGCAGGAAGAGCAGGCGCTACCCGTCACCTCCAAAGCAGACATCCTGCCGCTGCAGCACAGGCTGCTATTGATCCCGGAGTATCAACCTCTCGCTGCCTCCAGGTCTGGCTCTGCCACCCGGTGCCCCCTCCCTCTACCCCTGCCCTGCTACGTGGGCTGCAGTGCCCTCCGGCCCCGGGTCTTGACCTGTACACACCGCCCCCTTGTATTACAGCCATCCCCTGCCCCCTCACTCCTCCACTGTCCACTTTACTCGCTCATCTGAGAACTTTTGCACATGCTCTCTGCCCGGCGTCTTCTCGCCGCACTCTGTTGTGCTCTCTTCTCTCACTTTCTCTCCCTCCTTCACTTTCTCTCGCTGCCCCCCCCTTCTGCCCAGATCTCCTGCCATGCCTGGTACTCAGGTGTTAAGGATTTCTGTGGAGGAGTGTTGCCAATGGGGGCGGGGGGGTATGTGTGAGGTTGAGTTCCCTTGGCTTTGCGGATCAGACCATCACGAGTCACATTCACAGGCTTTGCAGCCTCTCCTGTCACTTCTCTTAACTTGGCCCATTTAAACCCGGCACCAGGCGGCTAAAGGGGTCCCGGAAGGACTGAGCGACGAGCGGCTCTGGCACCTATTCAGCGCCCTCCATAGGCGAGCTCCGGCTTCCCACACACATAGGACTAGCCCACATCAACGAACAGCATGCACAGGATATTCACAGGAAACGGAAGGGGGGCATCCAAAGTAGTTTTTTTCAGATTAACATACCGACATCAGGGGAGGGAACCCGTCGGGAGTAGACAGGGAATACAAAATGCAGGGTGAGCAGTGTGAGAGTGGGTAAGGTGATCAATGTGTGTGTGTAGGGTGACCAGTGTGTGAGTGTGCAGGGTGAACAGTGTGTGAGTATACAGGGTGAGCAGTATGTGAATATGCATGGTGAGCAGTGTGCAAGTGTGCAGGGTGACCAGTGTGTGAGTATGCAGGGTGAGCAGTGTGTGAGCATGCAGGGTGATCATTATGTGAGTATGCAGGGTGATCAGCATGTGGGTGTCCAGGGCCAGCAGAATTGTGTGAGTGTGCAGGGTGAGCAGTGTGTGAGTATGCAGGGTGAGCAGTGTGTGAGTATGCAGGGCGAGCAGTGTGTGAGTGTGCAAGGTGAGCAGTGTGTGAGTATGCAGGGTGAGCAGTGTGTGAGTTTGCAGGGCGAGTAGTGTGTGAGTGTGCAGGGTGAGCAGTGTGTGAGTATGCAGGGTGAGCAGTGTGTGGGTGTTTAGGGCCAGCAGTGTGTGAGTGTGCAGGGTGCGCAGTGTGTGAGTATGCAGGGTGAGCAGAGTGTGAGTATTTAGGGTGAGCTTTGTTTGAGTATGCAGGGTTATCAGTATGTGAGTATGCAGGGCGATCAGTATGTGGGTGTCCAGGGCCAGCAGTGTGTGAGTGTGCAGGGTGTGTGAATATGCATGGTGATCAGTATGTAGGTGTGCAGGGTGAGCAGTGTGTGAGTACGCAGGGTGAGCAGTGTGTGAGTGCAGGGTGAGCAGTGTGTGAGTATGCAGGGTGAGCAGTGTGTGAGTATGCAGGGTTTTCAATATGTGAGTATGCAGGGGGATCAGTATGTGGGTGTCCAGGGCCAGCAGTGTGTGAGTGTGCAGAGTGAGTAGTGTGTGAGTATTCAATCAATCAATCAAAGCATTTGTATAGCGCGCTACTCACCCGGAGGCTCTCAAGGGGGTGGGGCGGGAGGGGTCCGCTACTGCTCGAACAGCCAGGTCTTGAGTTGCTTCCTGAAGGAGAGGTGGTCTTGGTTCAGGCGGAGGTGGATGGGGAAGGAGTTCCACGTCTTGGACGCCAGGTAGGAGAAGGATCTTCCTCCCGTTGTGGATTTTCTGATGTGGGGGATGGCGGCGAGGGCGTGGCTGGTCGATCGTAGCTGGCGGGTGGCAGTATAGAAGGTCAGGCGGTCATTGAGGTATCTGGGGCCTTGGTTGTGGAGAGCTTTGTGTGCGTGGGTGAGGAGTCGGAATGTGATTATCTTGCTGATGGGGAGCCAGTGCAGGTCTCTCAGGTGTCCGGAGATGTGGCTGTGTCGGGGGATGTCCAGGATGAGTCGTGCTGAGGCATTCTGAATGCGCTGGAGTCTTTTCTGAAGTTTGGCTGTGGTTCCTGCGTAGAGGGAGTTACCGTAGTCCAGTCTGCTGGTGACGAGCGCCTGGGTTACCGTCTTCCTGGTTTCTGTGGGGATCCACCGGAAGATCTTCCGTAGCATCCGTAGGATGTTGAAGCATGACGAGGAGACGGCGTTGACTTGTCTGGTCATCGAGAGGGAGGAGTCCAGGATGAAGCCCAGGTTGCGGGCGTGGTCCGTTGGTTTGGGTGTGCTGCCCAGGGCAGGGGGCCACCAGAGGAGGGTGATGATCCCAGGATGAGGACTTCCGTCTTATCCGAGTTCAGTTTTAGGCGGCTGTTCATCATCCACTCGGCTACATCTTTCATCCCTTTGTGTACGTTGGTTCTGGCGGTTGTGGGTCGTTGGTGAGGGAGAGGATCAGCTGGGTGTCGTAGGCGTAGGAGATGATGTTGAGGTTGTGTTGGCATGCGAGGGCCGCGAGGGGGCTCATGTAGATGTTGAACAGTGTGGGGCTAAGCGATGATCCTTGTGGTACGCCGCAGATGACTTCGGTGGCCTCTGATCTGAACGGGGGGAGGCAGACTCTCTGGGTTCTTCCGGCGAGGAAGGAGATGATCCACTCCAGTGCCTTCTCCTGGATTCCAATGTTGCTGAGGTGCTGCACTAGGGTGCGGGGGTAGACCGTGTCAAATGCTGCAGAGAGGTCTAGGAGGATGAGTGCCGCTGTTTCCCCGTTATTGAGCAGGGCTCGGATGTCGTCGGTGGCTGCGATGAGGGCGGTCTCGGTGCTGTGATTGGCTCCGAAACCGGACTGCGAGTGGTCGAGGGATCCATTCGTCTCGAGGAAGGCGGCCATCTGTCTGTTGACGGTCTTCTTGATGACTTTGACAGGAAAAGGAAGGAGCGAGATGGGGCGGTAGTTTTTGAGGTCAGTGGGGTCCGCTGATGGTTTCTTCAGTAGGGCACTGAGTTTGGCGTGCTTCCAGCTCTCTGGGAAGGTGGCGGTGTCGAAGGAGGCGTTGATGATGTCCGGGAGATGGGGTGCGATGATGGAGTCGGCCTTGTTGAAGACGTGGTGAGGGCAGGGGTCGGTTGGTGATCCGGAGTGGATGGAGTTCATCGTGCGGATGGTGTCTTCGGTGTTGATCGGGGTCCAGGCGCGGAGGGTGGTGGTGGGGGGCGTTGGTGCGGTCGTAGGGTGCGTCGGCTGTGTGCTGAAATTGTTGTGTATATCTGCGATCTTGCTGTGGAAGAACGAGGCGAGCGAGTTGCAGAGGTCTTGCGATGGGGTGATGTCGTTGTTTCCGGTACTATGGTTCCAGAGCTCTTTGACAATGTTAAAGAGTTCCTTGCTGTTGTGGGCATTGTTGTCAAGTCGTTCCTTGAACGCGGTTTTCTTGGTGGCATGGATCAGCTGGTGGTGTTTTCGGGTGGCGTGTTTGAGGGTGGTCATGTTGTCTGTTGTCGGGTCTCTGCGCCAGGCTTTCTCGAGGGCTCGTCAGTTAATCTTAGAGCTCTTGAGTTCGTCAGTGAACCAGGATGCTTTCTTGTTGCCGGGTCTGATGGGGGGGGTCTTCAGTGGAGCGAGGTCATCTGCGCAGTTGCTGATCCACCTTGTGAGGTTGTTGGCGGCTTGGTTGGGGTTTGCTCAGCTGGTGGGAGGGTTCTGGCTGAGGGATTTGGCGAGCTGGTCGATGGTGATCTTGTTCCAGCTTCTGTGGGGAACCTGTTGCGGGTGGTGGTGGAGCATGGTCCTTCTGAAGCTGAAGTGGACGCAGCTGTGGTCTGTCCAGTGGAATCCGGTGGCGTGGCTAAAGGAGATGTCCTTGCTGGAGGAGAAGACGGGGTCAAGCGTGTTGCCGGCGTAGTGGGTGGAGGTGGTCACCAGTTGCTTGAGTCCGAGGTTGGTGAGGTTGTCCATCAGGGTGGTGGTGTTGCGGTCGTTTGTTGTTCTCCAGGTGGAAGTTGAGGTCCCCTAGGAGGATGTAGTCAGCGGAGGAGAGGGCGTCCGGGCTGATGAAGTCGGCGATGTCTTCGCTGAATTGTGTACGTGGTCCCGGCGGTCTGTAGATGAGGGTGCCTCTGAGGGTGGTCTTGGGTTTGGTGTGTATCTGGAAGTGCAGGTGTTCGGCGGTTGTGAGGGTGTCGTCGGTGTTGGTCGTGATGCGGATAGTGTTCCTGTGGACGATGGCGATGCCTCCTCCTGTCTGGTTGACGCGGTCCCTCTGGGTGATCTTGCATCCATCTTGGATGGCGATGGCGATGTCGGGCGTTGAGGAGGCGTTCATCCAGGTTTCCGTGAGGAAGGCGACGTCTGGAGATGTGGAGTCGAGGAGGTTCCAGAGTTTGACGGCGTGTCTGTGGAAGGAGCGGGTGTTGAGCAGGATGCATTTCAGGTGGTTGCTGCTGCTGCTCGGCTTGGCGGGTGCGGTGCAGGTCCGGATGCAGGAGAACTTCCAGGATTGGCAGGTGAAGGGTCCGTGGGTGCGTCCTGGGGTGGCTCGGTGGCAGCCTGGGATCCGGCCGGTGTTGAGTGCGTTGAGGGTGGCTGCATCGTAGGTCCGGCGGGAGGGCTGGTGTCTGTGGGGGCCAGGGGTCCTGGTGCTGGGCGCGGGCCAGGCGCGGACGGGCGCAGGCGGCTTGCCTTCGGCACGCCTTCGGCTCACCATTGGCGCACCCGCTGAGCGTACGTGCAGACTCTGCCATAAATGGAGAGTGGGGGGTGGAGCGAGGGAGGAGCAGCTGGGAGGCGGGAGCGGGGTGGCGAGTCGGGAGGGGAGCGATGCGAAGTGTGAGGCTGAAGGAAACAGGGATGGGGCCGCGGGGGAGCAGCGGCGGGGAGCGGGGTGGAGCAGCGGGAGAATGGTGAGAGCAGAAAATACAATCAGGGGCACAACAGTGACAAACAGGGGCACAACAGCGGTAAAAAAACGGCAATAGCAGACAAACAGTCAGGGGCACAACAGTGACGATCCAGGCACAACAGCGGGAGAAAATACAGAATGCTGGCACAATACAAATAAGGCAGAAACAGTTACTGACAGTGGCGGCAGTGGCGGCAGTGGCGGCGTCAAACGGGGACTGGGCACATGCAGGTGGGCCGCGCGGCGGGTGGAGCGACAAGCACAGACCAGGTCAGGTCAGGTGAGCAGAGTGTGAGTATGTAGGGTGAGCAGTGTTTGAGTATGCAGGGTGATCAGTATGTGACTATGCAGGGTGATCAGCATGTGACTATGCAGGATGATCAGTATGTGGGTGTCCAGGGCCAGCATTGTGTGAGTGTGCAGGGAGTGTGAGTATGCAGGGTGAGCAGTATGTGGGTGTCCAGGGCCAGCAGTGTGTAAGTGTGCAGGGTGAGCAGTGTGTAAGTATGTGCCAACTGCTTATGCCTCCATAGTGGAGGCAAAACAAGGAGAAATAAATTCATTTTTTTCTACCTTTTACCTGGCCTGGGCGGTAAATTCTGTTCCGCCAGGTGAATTTGCAGAATTTGGGTAATTTTACGTCCCACGTAGAATGTGAAATTGCCCAAAATTCTGCGTTCTGTGGCTTTGGCGAATTCTTTGCTTGTTCCCGTTCTCAAAATGTGTGTTTGCAAGATATTTCCCCTGAGCACGCAAACAACATTCGCAAACAGGAAAAAATCATTGCGAACAAGCAATTTTGCGTGTTCGTGAAATTTCTGTGTGCTCGCGGAGATTTTTCACTGTTTCCTGGAGCTTTGCATGGCACGACTACGCAAATTCCACCCACCCCTACTTTTTTCATCTTTTCATGTGTGCTGCATTCTGCAAGTACACATACAAAGAGGATAAAGCCTGCTAGGATTGTTGTTGTACAGGAATGTGGTCCTTTCTGCTTTGGTGGTAGGCTGCTGAAAAGAGACCAGCACTGGGGGAAAGGACAGGAATGCTTTATATTGGATAAATGTAATGCATCCTGCCCCTTCACTTTGACGTAGGGCAGTGCGGCAAGGTGGCTTCAGGGAGTCCGCAGAAGTTCACCACTACACCCCCTTACTCCTCTACACTTAAGATAGTCATGAGCCCTTCCTGAAGTGGGCCTACCTCGGTGTAACAACATGTTCAACTGGCGCAGATGTCACAACATCTGTCCATGATGAGGGGTGCCCTGGAATATGTAGAATGCAAATTTACTGAGGTGATTACTTGCATACTATTTGATCATTCTTATAAATGAATGCGTTTTGCTATTTTAGTGAATAGTCTAGCCCAGCCCAATCAGAAGGTTGGTTAGCAGCATTTTGAGGTCATTAAGACAGCAGTGATAAGTGCATGGAATCTGCTCCCTAGGTATGCCCACGGGATATCTTTAGCACCAGAGCTCATGTGTATCTACACAACAGAAGTTGTGTGAATACAGCCCATTTTGCACATTTCCAGATTTGCTGGGCGCACCCAAATGGCCATAAATCATTGTTTTTCTTGATGTCCTATCTTGATCCAGCCGTAACATTCAGTAAAGAAACTCTAAACACAGGGACTTTTTGGGCAGGTGGGTCAATACAAAGCTAGACTTTCAAGGATCTTAAGTCTTTGAGTCACTCAACAAAGGATGAATTAAAGTATGCGTTAATAGGCTACATATCTACGCACTGTACATTACACAGGCAGCTGTGGATGTAGGGCTGGAAGAGTGTGTGTTAACCATGGGGGTGAGGACGTGAACTTCATTATTGTTATTTTTTGTGCAGTTGTATAAAGCGCAAACTTGGCCCAAGGGCATCATAGCACTTTACATGAGAATTAGTAAGATTACAACACATGCACATGCTGCTTTTTTAAGCACCTTTTTATGCACTAAGCGCATTTTCAGAGTTAGAAATGGTAAAAAGAAGTTTGCTAAAGAGTAGGCAGTAGTCCAGGGGATCACGGCCATATCGCAAGTAAATAAAAGAACAGAGAACTGCTCTTTTTAAACACAGTTCTGTCTCCTTTAAAGAATACAGGCTGCATTAATAATATATTGCTGTATTAAAAAGACAATCGCAGGGATGGTGCTCTCCTGTCCACAACAGGCCACCATCCCTGTGATGGCCTCTAATCATTGTGAGTTGCAGTTTGCGACCTACCTAAATCATGAGGTAGATCACATTCCTGCTCACTGCTATTAGGAACAGCACATCTGGCCCCTACTTCCTCAGTGCCGAAGCTCTCGCCCTTCTGCCACCTCTTCATGAAGGATAGTCAGATTTGGGGGATAATGTTACCAGAATTATTGTTAGTATTTGATAATGAACACATCATGTTTGCAGTGGCAGTGAGTATTTTATCTGTGACATTATTCTTAAACACAGAAGAAGACAAGCAACACCCAGGAAAAGGCCTCTTTAGCTCCATCACATTTCAACCATCTTGTCAGGACAATGATACACTAGTTTAAAAGGGTACTTTATCTCATTGGAGCATGTAGTACATTAAGAGCCATCCTTTCTGCTCACTTTCTGTCAGATTACTCACCTTTACCTGGAACCTGCAATCAAAGTAAGGGGGCGTTCTGGAAGGAAAACATTTTTCCACAGAAACAGAGCCATCAATCACCTGCAACGAGCTAGAAGACAGTGAGATATCTCGGCAAATGTTTGATAGCAATTATGTTGTTTTATCACGTTTAGGCGAGGCCCTGGGCCGCTGCCCACACTGCCCATGCCTAGCGCCGGCCCTGTTTAGGCCTGTCTCGCGCAAGAAATCACTGTCCATACTTCTTCAAGGAGCAAGAAAGGCCACTTTATTTTAAGACAGGTGCATAATACATTTCTTGACCACATTCATTATTTATTTATTTCATAAAATTCCAATCTACACAGTATGCCTAAACATCCCTACCTAACAGAACCCGAAACTAACTCTTAACTAATACCCCTAGGATTACCCAACGAGCTACCCTTCAGGATGGCCAACCCGCTCCAGGCTGCCCACCCCACTAGCAAAAACCGCCTCCTAAAAGAACAAAGACACCTGTCCTAACAGTGGCAAAGCCCGAAGACCCGAGCAGCGCCTAGAGCACCGCAAAATAAAAAACCTAACTAAAGGAATAAAGGGAGGGTGGGTGGGGCAAAACGAACCTCCCTTCCCTTGCCTCCTGCTACGCAGTTCCCAACCGCCAGCCTGACTTACCCTTATCTACTCCCCTAATTAACCCCACCTGCTTCCCGATTGCTCGCCCGAATGCACCCAGGGAAAGACCAGCTCACGCCTGGCTCTCCCTGGGTCCCCCCTCGCCCAAGAAATCACTGTCCACACTTCTTCAAGGAGCAAGAAAGGTCACTTTAATTTAAGACAGGTGCATAATACATTTCTTGACCACATTCATTCTTTATTTATTTCATAAAATTCCAATCTACACAGTATGCCTAAACATCCCTACCTAACAGAACCCGAAACTAACTCTTGACTAATACCCCTAGGATTACCCAACGAGCTACCCTTCAGGATGGCCAACCCGCTCCAGGCTGCCCACCCCACTAGCAAAAACCGCCACCCAGGAAAACCTTTAGCGTTTTCCTGCCCCACCCAAAAAAGGAAGGGAAGGAGCACACCACAACTGCACCTGAAGAACTTTGGCAATCAAATCCCTGATCTCCAGAAGGTAAAAAGAAGTGCCTAATGTAGACAGATGGACACCGTCCTCACAGAATAAATGCGTTTCTGAAACTTTCAAATGATAATGAGCCAAACTGTATATACATAAATGGTTACAAAAAAGTCGCATTGTTCTATTCACTTTGCGTCTTGCCTTCTCCATGGCGGAATAGCTCCTCGCCCCACGCCATTGCAATCGAAGCACGAACTCAGTGCATATCACCATGGTGCTCACCCATGTGGTCTTGATGACTTCGAGATCTTGTTTCATTAACTTTAGCAAAGTCAAACCAGATAGAGAAACTAAGTCGTTTTCCCCAAGATGCAGCACCAGTAGATCTGGAGGGCCCCCCAACCCTTCAAAACCAGAGAAGCCAAGGCGGGAAAAAGACCGCCCCAGCGCATGCCCCCCGTGCCATGCCAGGAGACTTCATGTGTCAGACTGCTTAAACCAAGAGATCTCCCACAGAGCTGACGTGCAGCGGCTACAGCAGCCCTTTTAACAAAAGAGTGCCCCAGGATCCACACCCTCCTTTTGGATCCAGCGACTGAGGGCCAAGGACCTAGGAGAAAAAGAAATGTTAGGCAAAGCAATGGCGGACTACTTTCTCACATACTTCTCACAACATCTAGCGCGCCAACGCCCAATACGATGAATTTGAGACCAATCCCACCCCAACCTAGCGGCCTCTGTCGCCGCCCCAATCCTGAATGAATGGGTGCCGAACTGAGAAGGATCCCTCCCCAGGCCCAACAAAACCTTGCGGAGGACAGCTAACAATTGAGAAACAATGATGGGGCTGCCATCAGCATGACAAAAAATTGCCTCCGGGGTAAAATGAGGAGAGGACACAAAAACCTCCCATTCCCCAACATGGCAGCATGCAGACACACCACTCCTACCCAGAAACACCCACTTACCCCTCCCCATCTGATCAGTTTTGGACATCCTCAGCCACAGACGCACCCTGTCATGCTCCACCACCACCTCACTGCTGGTCATACCCACTCTACCCCTCAAACCCAGCAGTTCAGAGGCCCGAAATGCCCCAAAGAATAACCACACAAAGCACAAACAAAACTTGTGGCACTCAAACGCGTCATAGCAGCACACTTCCAATTGTGACAAAAGCAGCTGAAGAAAATCAAAGGTCACCGGCTGCCGTAGCTTCTGACCACCGGCCCGAAGCCTACCCAAACCTTTTAGGACTTTGCGAACCAACACCCCCCCAACAGGATCCCTCCCCCACCAAAGCTGACCATAAAAAGACACCCCAGCCTATTTGCCCGAAATGGTCATGTGAGAGAGGCCTTTGTCCGCTAAATGCAAAACAAACTGCAATAAGAATTGTTCATCAGATAACCCAGCCCTGTCCGGACCCGCCATCTCCTCACCAAACTGCAAAAAACTCATGCCAGGCCTTCAAATGACTCCGCCGTGTAGAGGCAGCCACTGAATTCTCGACCAAATGTTGGACCCTCAATCCCCCAATGCCCATACGTACTGTGGGATCGCCGTTGGTTTTAGGTCCGCCCCGGGAGCCAATTTGCGGAATTCGGACCATTGAAAGCGAGATAAAGAATCAGCGATACAATTAGTGGCTCCGGGAACATGCCTAGCTTTAAAGACAATATTCAGTTGTAAACACCGCAACATGAAGGCGTGCAGGAGCCTCAATACACGCAAATGACGGGCCTTTTGTTTATTAACAAGGTCGACTACTGCCATATTGTCCACGTGGAACAATACGGAGCGATTCTGAAATTCCTCCCCCCAGATACACAGGGCAACCAACAACGGGAAGAGTTCCAAAAACACAATGCTGAGACCCTGTTCCTTCCAGTGCACTGGCCAGCCAGCCGCGCACCAACGACCTTCCCAAAAGATGCCGAAGCCGTGAGCTCCTGATGCATCCGTGAAAAGCTGCACCTGCCACACAATGTCCTCATCCGCCAAAAACAAGGACACGCCATTGAAGTCTTGCAGGAAACGCAACCAGACATTCAAATCGGCACAGACAGCAGTTGTAATGCGCACCCGATGATGAGGAAGGCTGGCGCCGGACATCGAGAGGCCCAGACGTCTACAAAAAGTCCTACCCGCCCGAACAACCCGACAAGCAAAATTGAGGTACCCCAAAAGCTTCTGGACTTTCCGCAGGTCTACTTTGCGCTCCCCCAACACCAATGGGATGAAATCAGACATCTCCCGCACTTTAGCAGCAGGCAATCGCGCCATCATAGTCATGGCATCAATTTCAATCCCTAGAAAAATCAGGGGTGTACAAGGACCTTCGGTCTTATCCGACGCCAAAGGAACGCCCACATCCTTGGTCATAGCCTGAAAGATTGCCAAAGCCGACTGACACTGCCCAGACTGACCCTCACCAATGAAAAGAAAGTCATCAAGGTAATAGCAGACCAAGATGTGGCCGCTGACAAAAGTGAAGCGCCACTGCAGAAATGTACTGAAAGTCTCAAAGAAGGAACATGACACCGAGCAGCCCATGGGTAATACTTTATCGACATAAAAACAGCCACCAAAATGCATGCCCAAGAGACCAAAATCCCAAGGATGAATGGGCAGGAGCCGGAAAGCCGACTGAATGTCACTCTTTGCCAGCAAAGCCACAACACCTGCCGTGCGAACGAGCCGCAAGGCGTCATCCACGGAAGCATATGTCACAGTTGAGTCAGCTGGGTCAATGAAATCGTTGATGGATGCACCCTCAGGCCAAGACAGATGATGGATAAGGCGAAACTCCCCCACCGCCTTTTTTGGTACCACACCCAGCGGGTAGACGATCAAATCGGGGAGAGGACAACTCAGAAAAGGGCCAGCAATCCGGCCCGCTGCAAGCTCAGCATTCAGCTTCTTCTGCACAACCTGAGGGCACTCCTTTACAGACTGCAGATTGTCAGACCACCGACCCACCCGGGGACCCTGATATCCAATCCGGAACCCAACTCTGAAACCCCAGGATAAAGTCTTAGCAGCCTCAAAATCAGGATAGTCCACCAACCACAAATCCAGAACATCTTGCTTAATAGGAGTAGGAGCCCTTATGTACAAAGTGTGGAGGTTGTCCCCTACCCCCTGAACCCCTCCCCTGCTCTCCAACACGCTGTCCGGGAAAACACTGGGTGAGAGCATGTCGGCCCCCGCACTGCGCACACTCATGCTTATATCTGCAGGCTGGTCGGTTACACGAACCCCTGTTAAAATGCCAGCACGCGCCAGTGGAGGATGACTGTCCTCTGCCCCAAACCCCCGCCCCAGCAAGAGCGGGGCGAAATGGAAAGGGCCGATAATGCACCGGTTGTCCGCTAGCCGTGTGGGTCGTAGTGGGCGGGTGAGCAGATGCCATCCACTGTAGCCACAATTCCGCATCAACCTCACCCCATGAACGTTCTGGAAAAAAACTCATACTGTCCCGGAACTCCTCGTCGTACGACAACCAGGCAAAGCCTCCAAAATAACTATGAGCTTTACGTATGACATCAGCATATTTAAACATGTCTACCGCCTTACCCGGATGACGCTGGCAATAAACGCTGGCATAAATTAAAAAGGCCGAAGTCCAGTTCTCAATAGACTTTGGGACTCGAGGCCTCTGAGCCAATTCCAATTCCTCCTCCTTCGACCCTTCCTTAGCTTGGACATCTCTATGGAGAAGCCGAAACACATCCACAAATTCACCATTCCAGATGCGAGTTTTTGTTTTCTCAGACAAATGGGACCCCAAAGGCATCCCCACCCCAGAATAAGGCAATCTTTTAGGCAGGATACTATCCTCCGTAACAGTGTTTGTAGCAGCCACCCCATCCCCCATCCCCCACTGTAGAAACTTCCCCTGTAGGTTGCACATTAGAAACATTCAAAATCACCGGCCGCTCAAGCCTCGGTGCCAGAGCGACTCGCTCACCAACAACCCCATCACCCGTACCGATTGATCTGGTACCCTTAACAGGGAGACTCTCCCTTGGTTTCCACACGGCCCACCATCCATCCTTACCTCTTGGCAACTGTGCCGACTGCTGCTGAAAATCAACACGATCCCCTTGAGATGGTCTATTCCTCGCTGCCTCATGTACCGCTGCGTGGTCCGCACATGACTCCTGCAAGAGACGAGAAACAGGGGGTTGCCCCATCCCACCCCTCTGGGCCCGTGCTGCCAAAAGCCCAACATCCTTATCCCTCAATTCCCCTTCTTCCAAATCATTGTCTTGTATATCCAAATATAAAGCATCTCCAGAAATTGAAAATTGCGTACTGCCACTTGGCAGCGCCCCATCACCAATTCCCCCATCATAAAACTGCCAGTCAACGTCATGAAAGCTCCGCGCGCGCGCAAAACTCCAGAAGAGAGATCCGCTCCAGATAACTCTCCCGTGATCCCACCACTGGAAACAGCCATAGGGACAGCTCCCAAGCCCGAAGAACCAGTCAACAGCTGTTCAGCCGGAGGAACAACTCGAAAACTGCGGCCGCTCAAGCCAGACTGTGAAGAATCAGCAAAACTACCCCCCCCCCCCACTGAGGCAAGGGAAACACCCCTCGAGGACCCAGCAACCGGTGCCAACCCAGACACACCACCCAACCCGGTCGCCAAACCACCCTGGGAAGCAGCAGGCTTCACCCGAGGAGCCGGGAACAGCACCTGGCTGGGAACAGAGGGCACCCCCCGAGGTCCAGACCCAACCCACCATAGGCCTGAGGCTGATGGGAAGCAAGAAGGGGGGCAACAGAACCAGAAACCATGGAACTGGGGGCCAGGGGGGGTGATGAGGGGGGCAAATGACCAAGGTTGACAAAGTCAGTGGCCGGGGGGGTGGGGGGGGGCCCTGAGAGGGAAAAAACGGGCAGCACAGCAGGGGGGGGGGCCAAGTCTGGGCAGCCCTGGGCCAGATCACTGGGTAAATGTTGGAGAGCTTGACCCAGCACAGGGGTGGCAGGAGACAGCAGGTAGCACTGTCCATTCACCCACAAATAGGGCGAAGCCCCGTCTGCCAAACCAGGCACCGAAGGGGAGGGGCCCCCGGTAACAGGAGCAGGAACATGGGCCCGGGTGAGGCACTTAGGGTCGAGGCTCCGCCCTCGCTTAGCCCCAGAAACAACAGAAGACTTCCTGGTCTTGCCAGGAGGGGGCCCAACCAAACGCGAGGCCTGCCGGCCCACAGACCGCCCCTGCCTCCCCCCCAGTGCCCCACGCAATACAGCACCTCCCAAAGGCAAAAGGCATACCTGCTGGTGGGCGCCCGGGTCAACCGGCGGGGGCCCCGAGTCTGCGGGAACCTGGGCCGGCATCTGCAAAGCCGCCGGCATGGCAGCCTCTCCGTCGTCATCGTCGTCCGGGTCAGGTGACAAACAAGCAGTCACCGCCCGCGACACGCCCTCAGCAGCCTTGCGAGGGGGGCGGGCCAAACCTACCCACGCCTCCGCCGGCACTCCAGGCCGCAGGAGGTCTCGCGCCCAGCGGCGCAAAGCGTCTGGACAGCCCGCCTGACCTCCGCCGCCTCCTCCATGGCCCCCGGACAGATTACAAGTAAGCTAGCAGGGCAAAACGAACCTCCCTTCCCTTGCCTCCCGCTACGCAGTTCCCAACCGCCAGCCTGACTTCCCCTTATCTACTCCCCTAATTAACCCCACCTGCTTCCCGATTGCTCGCGCGAACGCACCCAGGGAAAGACCAGCTCGCGCCTGGCTCTCCCTGGGCCCCCCCATGTGCAGCTCAGACCGGACGCGAATCAAACACGAACAAATCCAAAATGGGTCTCACGCCTTGTTTAAGAATAGCAGCGCCCTGCCTGTGCATGATATCATATTTAACCACCCCAATGAAAAGTGCCCTCTCCAAACGAGTCACTTAATGCTGCCGATGCAAGGATGCAACCCAGGGTTCTGGAGCCCAGGACATGTATAACATTCTGGAAGACCGGAAGTGACATCGAAAGGCAGGACATGTTTAAGCATGATTTTAAACTGTGACTAGCACTAAAACATCATTTGAACTACTGATTTGGCTACCCTTATTCATGTTTATTGCGTTTCATACAAAAGGGCCTAATTACACATTCATTAGTGCAATGAACACCCAACAATCTGGGTCCGGGTTTCTTTGTCATCTGGTGCCGCATTGCGCCAAGATGCGAGTGTGCGCATCATTCTGCGCAAATCTCAATGCAACTCTGCAAAGTATATGGGAAAGTGGAATTGCTGCAACTTTACATGGCATGTAACAGCAAAAGGCTTTGCATTAAGATGTGTGTGTAGTGAGGAGCCCACAAGAATGACTCCTTAAAGTTGAGTTTATGTTATACAGACAGGGGCAAGCAGGGAGCACGCACGTCCTTCACGCACCTCCTCCCCTAACATTCCAACAGAACCAACACATATTCATGAGATACACGTCTGCACCCAGAGGCTCCACAGTGTGAAGCCAGGGCCGGCTTTAGCGCTGGGGGCGCCCGATGCAATCATTGTTTGACCCCCTCTGCCTTGGACTCCCTCACTACCACCCTTCAACGGGGCCCCTCAAGCCTCTGTAACCACTCTCTCTCAGATGCAGTCCATTAGGTTTACAGCACCTCTCATACCAGTGTAGGGTTTCAGAGCACTTTACCTCGCACACAATAAACAGAGACAATCAATCATAGTTTAAGGGTGCTTGGTCTGGAGAAGCACAAACTCAGAATTTAAAATGTAACAACCTGGCTGTGGGCTCTCTTAAATAATCAGAACTGATCTCCATCCAAATGAACCATTTCCAACATTAGGATAATGAAAGATGGTAAAAATTCCTAATACTCTCATCAACACCTTGGCAGTTTGCATGCAGCTCTTAGATTACAATTACTAGCTCACGGTTCGAAGTTAGGATTTTAAGTTATAAACTGCAAGTAAAACAAGCATTTGCAATGCAATAGGTCTCACATTTGCGTGAGATTAGGCTCCTGGCATTGAAAATGACAATACATGGTTTTTATGTGTTCAAAACCAGCTCATAAATAAGAGAAATTGTCATTTACAACAGCAATAGTTCAAACTCTTGCAAATGCGAGACCTATTGCTTTGCAAATGCTTGTTATATCATACTAGCTGCCTTGTGTCAACTACTGTGTTAGACAGAAGTACATCTTCTATACCCTGATTGATATTCTGCACTTTTACCACCAGCTGAAGTTTATCCTGTCATAACAATCCTAATATGTCCTAAGTGCAACTGTAATATGAATTATGATGTTAATTGAAGCAGCCCCTGTGCTGCACCTGTTCAATATGTCCAAGGTCACAAGGGATGCAACGCACAGACAGGGCAGAATGAGAGTGTGCATGAGGGAGGCGAGTCCGAGAGAGAGTGTTATCCAGAGTCTGTGAGAGAAGGGAACCCATCTGAAAGCATGTGTGAGAAATGTGAGAGAGAAATATGTGGTGAGAGAACTTGGGTGCGTGTGTTTGAGAGAACGTGTGCGTGAGAGTGTGTGTGATAGACAACTTGAGAAAAAGTGCTAAATGTCTTTGAGAAAATGTGTGTGTGTTCATGTGTGAGAGAGAGGGGGTTTAGAGGTTGAGAGGTGAAATTGGTAGTAGTGCAGCCGGATATTTTCAAAGTGTAACCGGAAATGTACAGCCCATGCAGAACCCGTGGAAACGCTCCACCACGAGCATGTACCCCAACATGCTACTAAGTCACCCCCACCCCAACCGCCCCCATACAAGAGAGTTGTAAACTCTGCTCCTTGCTTTATAATGGGTGGCAGCAGTGGCAGAAGTGGGCGGGAACGGAAGGGCACGGCGTGCCCCTACTTCTAAAAATTATTTCAGTCCGTTCCCTACTTTTTTTTCCCACGCCGACCACTGAGTGGCAGTAACTGGTCATTGTCGCAACTCCTAAGGGCCTCAGCCGAGGGACCAAGTCTTTCATATGAAAGTAATGCAGCCCCTAGGGGGCAGATTCTGAGCACCCCCTGTATGGCACCTCTGTCAGAACTTGACAAGACGGGCTAGCAGACGCAGGCAGCAAAGACCGACTTGCACAGAGAGTACAGCAAAGGGACCTTGTGCATGAATGGAACATTGTATTATCACAGGAAAGAAAAGAAACACGGATGTACGTAATGTGGACAGCATACCATTAAGCAGGCACCATAGGGAATCACAAGCAGGCAATATACCAAATAATCCCTATGGAAAGAACTAACCAGCTGCAGCGTAAGTAAGCTGTAGTTGGGTAATAAGGAGCCAGGAAAGAAGAGCAGTGGAGGAGTGAACCAATCCCAAGCAGCAGGCGGGATTTCACTCAGTATAGTGTTTACTGTAGGTCTTGCGACCGTGCATGCGCTGTCTAAGCTCAACCTAAGAAGGATCCCTCAGACAAAAGCAAGAACCCACTGACCTATTTACGCTATACGCACTTTGTGATCTGCATGGTACAGGTTCTGAAAACTTCTACTAGACAAACCTCTAATTTATCTCTATGAAGAACATTTATCCTGGAGTTATCTTGACATTTTTATTGTTGCCTAAAATTGCTGGAGGCCAGGAAAGCTGGCAGCAGGTGCTTTTAAAACCATAATAAATTTGCAAACGTGACGCCCCCAACCAAAGTCATTGCCCTGTGCAGTAACACCAGTTGCACCGCCCTGGAGACGGCCCTGTGTGAAACATCTGTCTTATGCACTGATCTATGCCATAGCTGCACGCCTTTACTATGCGGACCCACTGTACAAGTATTGTAGGTCATTTTTACAATGTGACAAGCTCCAGGACATTGCTTCTGCCAAAACTTCTCACTTTTTAAGGAGAGCAAGAGATAAACCCTACCTAAGTAGAGTTTGCATAATAAAAACCCTGCACTGATCTACTTGTGATGGGCAAATTTAAATTCATAAAGATTTTTATTTTACTGGAAATCATTTTTCAGAAAACTTAGCCCAAACCATAAACTTCACAAATATATATATTTGCAACTGTTACTTACCTCTGCCAGAGAAGTTATTCATTTTAGTTTTCTTTATTTTATTTAGAGTGTTTCATAAAGCGCACACATGACCCAAGGGTATCAGAGCTCTGTACATAGGGTTGAATGAACAAAATGATAGGTATAGACAGGTACATCAAACGTAAAGAGCCGCAATAGGCCATTGCAACAGATATCACATTAAACGACTGTCATTTCATTAATATTCCCTTTGTCCACATTGATCTAGCATCTTCATTGTGGTTATTTGCGGCAACTCTGAGCTATTCAGATCCAGGTACCCAGCCGTGTTGCCGATTGTTCTCCTGTAAACGACATGCATCTGACCAAACTCGAGAATGCTGAAATTGTGATGTCCTTTGAACCCTGGGGTGGGGCTCTCCGAGAGTCTATATAAGAAATCTATTCATTAAGATCTTTTAATTTCTCTTTTGAAAAAGTGGGTTGATAGGTTTAAACGCACCATGGGTGGTAAGGAGTTCCAGATCCTTGGCGCCGTTCTCAAGAAGGAATGTGTGTACATTTTTTATTTTCTGAATCTAGGAGGTTCCAGCCTGGAAGAGTTAGCACTTCTGAGGTAGCGCCGGCCACCGGAGATTCAAATCTTTTCTGCCAGGTAACTTGGTTCGTTAAAATGCAGTGCTTTGTGTGTGAGGCGGGCAGTTTTCGATTGCATTCTTGCCTCGAGGGGAAGCCAGTCTAGATACCTAAGCGATGGAGTGATGTGGTCAAAGCATCTAATTTCCTGTTGCCAGTCTTGCTGCAGCATTAAGAGTCATTTTGAGAGGGTCACTGCACCATATTCTATTCTGGAGAGTAAAAGTTTTTGTACTGCTTGTTTTAAGTCTGAAGGTGGTAGAAATGGTTTCAATTTCTTCAGTAGTTTGAGTTGGAATGAAGCACTGTGTGTGGTAGTACAGATGTGAGCTCTCATGTTTAGACTCTTGTCCAGTGTTACTCCAAGGGATTTCGTGGAGTCAATAATGGCAGGTTTGCAGTTGAGTGCGTGTAGGTGCTTGATCCAATCTCAGATGGGTGTGGAGCTGTTTTGAGGGGAGAAAAGAAGGAATTCAGTTTTCAAAGAGTTCAGCTTGAGGTTGTTTTTAGAGAGCCAGGACTGAGTTTTGACTAGAGAGAAATTATCGCTCTGCTTGTACTTAGTAACATCTATGCAGTATATCAAATCAATCTCCATTTCTTGCGGTGAACCTCCTGCCATGTCCACCATCATCCTCTGGGATCTAGCACTCTTCTTGTTCCTCACTTGCTGGAATCCTGAAGAGGGGGCACACACACTACCGGAACTGCTCCCTCTTGGTCCTGGCCTTGCACACTTCACAGTACATAAGACATAGGTCTACTTTTTTTATCTAATGTGGATCCCGCCCTACCTCTCTTCTCCTCATTGGACAATGGAAGGGAATGCTTTTGCCTCCACCATGCATTGTGCCTGATTACACTGGTAAAGTACTCCTATACATGGGTGTAAATGTGCGGGTTATGGAATGTACAAGCGTTCCCAGTAGGATGTCTGAAATACTGTGCCTTTCATAGCCTTTTACGTGCACTACAAGGATTGTCAGGTGCCAACTGCTATTCTCCCAATGTGACTCCTTAATTTACAGTGCAAATGGACAATTGTTATCTATTTTTGTTTTTCCTCCATGAGCAAAACAGTTCTTTGTTAGATAAATTTCATCCTTACAGATGTTCCATCGCATTTCCCTCCCCGGAAGGTGAATTTTAAGAGTCCTTTACTGGCATACATTTTTAACCATTTTAAACCATTTCCTGAGCGGGAAAGGGTCAAAGAGTAGTTTGCATGCAGGTTTCTTACTCTGTGATTGTGCAGTCATAACAAACACTTCAGCATCAGTGAAGTCATTTCTGCCAGCTAGGTATCATTTTTTAGATTCTGCTGAATGTTAGAAATTTCAAAATATTCAAAATGAACGATTTATGACATCTCACCCACCCATACTGTATTGAAGCTTTTTGCAATGTATACTTTGAAGCATGCATTGCTCGATCGGCTCTGTGTTGCGTTGCTAAGCCACTTAATGGGGCCTTGCGTGACTTGGTAAATCTGGCTTTTTTGTTGAATAGTGCTTGTACCCCCTTGCGTGGCACAGGTTAGACGCATTAACAGTGATAAATAGGCTCCTATCACTCTTTAGAAAGCAGACTCAGTAAGCCAGTTTCAGATGTAAATAATTACCCAAGACCATTTACATTTTATTTACCTTCTCATTCATGTGCGGTGGTGAAGCAGGGTTGACGTGAGCCATAATGAGTACAAAGCCCTTGTGCTCCTGGTTGGAAAGACCCCTGTACCCATGCTCCAGCAGTTGTTACAACGCAAGTCGTTACATCGACTTGCACTGGATGGCGCTATAACTTAAGGAATAGTAAGATTTACTATTCCAACATCTTCTCAGTCCTGTAATTCAGCCAGGGACCACAGGCGCTTCGCCGCCGGTGGATTTAACGCGGACCCATATCATATACCCATCGTGGCATTCGCGGATATCTGGCTCCCAACATATCAGAACAAACCCATGGTACCATTAAGACAATTGGCCCAAAACCCTTTGATTTGCAAGTTCCGCTGAATTTTTATCGTAATTCTAAATAAAACCCTTCCAGTTTTTCCCTGGGGAATATATACCGTATCTCCTCAAGGCATTTATTAATTCTTTCCCAAGTTCTGTCCCAGCCTCCCCAAACATATGAAAAAATCATTCTTTGCATGTGCCACAGTTTTGTAGCCAAGTGATATATTTCATCATGACTTCTATAAAAGGATTAGTGCCTGTTGAAATTCTTCCCTTTCCTCAACCAAAGTGACTCAGTAGCCAAAACGTAGGCACATGAGGATGATCAGTAAAACGTCTACTATATACTTACCCGGCCTAACCACCTAACTTACCCTGCAGTAGAGTAAATTAGTTTCCTTTCCTTACTGCCAAGCAAATGTATTTTTGGAAAAGCAAATTGTGAAATGTGGTTGAGAGTGAGACCAAAGAGTAAAGTAGGACTAAGTAAATGCCTTGACTTTTGCGATTGGATAGTCTGTGATGAATACAATCTATATTCTGTTCCTTAATCCTTTCCCTGTATTGCAGTGTATCGCTTTTCCCACTTACTTACGTACGGCAGACAAGATGTCCGCATGATTGATCTTATATGTAATGTGTTGCAATATTCATCTGCTTTGAAGTCAGGGTAAAATTGAAAGACTGTTAGAACGTGGATTATTAGTAGGGGCAAATGTGCATCTGCCACTGGAAATAAGGCCACTAACACATTATTGGGCTCAGAATAGGTTTTAGAAAATTATTCCTATTCTCAACCCTTGGCAGCTTGTCTGTGAGCAGGCTGACTTAACTTCAAAGACAGGTATGTAAAGCATTCAATGAAATCAATTCAGTAACTAATTAAGTGACAATGTATAATAAAAATCTGACACCAATTTATAAAAATAGGAACTATTGTTATCTTTAAAATGACATGCAAATGACAAAGATCCCATGTTGGGAACCGGAGATATGAATTTTCAAATAGTTAGCATTATCTAGCTCTTAGAATCTTAATGTGCCCTATTGGGATATCCGGTTGTGATAGACTGGCTCAAAGTCAATGTTTCAGGCCGACTAGGATAGACCACTAACGGCTGTAGGTCCCGGTCACAGTTTTAAACTTCGGACTTAGAAACTTTTCTGGAGCTTTTTCTCGCGTGGTCCCTCGTTGCTATTCACTAGGCCAGATTTGGTGAGGGTTCTCCGGCCTCCGATTTCACCTCCTCTCTGTGAAACTCTGGAAGTCAGACCTACAAAGCTTTTCAGCGGGAGGAACGTGGACGGCAGGCCAGCTATTGGTTGAAGGCAGGTGGCTTGGCTGGCCAGGTTGGGTCGGTCCCCCTATGGAGCTTTTTTCCAAAGTTGTTTAAAAGTTCTCCCAACTCCTGGAACTTCTTAATGAAGTACCTTAAATGGTCCCAAAATGTCTCAAACTCACTCCGAGTGTCTGAAAGCTCCATGATGGTCCTTGAAATTTGAGGACTTCATATCCCACAACCCACATGGACAAACCCCTTATAAATCCCCTGGAAGTTCTCCGGGTTCTGGATCTTTGATGTTGATTTTCCAGGTGGGCTCTGTTAACCTGTATCTTGCAGGGTGTCCACTCTTTAGTCCTTCTTACAGCAAGGTAATTCACAGGGATATAGTTCAAGATGGTGCAAAATGTGCAGTTTACAGAGTGCAGGCCTTTGGAAATGCACATTAAACTTCTCAGCATGGCACCTCTTGCTTTCGTAAGTTTCAAGCAGCAGATCTGAGGGGCTTTGCCCTTCTCAGATACTTATTCTAGTTTCTCTGGGTCAAGCAGGAGGTCACTCCTGTCCAATGGACTGCAGGGTACCACCCAAAGGTCTGAACACATCCTGTAATGTGTGGCCAGAGTGCACCAATTCTTCCAAATTGATAATGGCAGAATTTTCTCCAGGGAGAGAAGAGATGGCTAAGCACACCCCTAAATTTGCTAATCAACATAGTCTCTCCCCCTTGCATCTATTCATTCCTTCCTTAAGCCTAGCATCTGGCTGGGGTCAACAGAGTAGAGTTGGGAATGACACTTGAGTTGAAGTGTAGTTCCTATTTCCCTAAATAGGTTCTGAGCTTTTGGATAACATACACTAAAGGTTTGGTGTATGATTGAGTCAGTACACCCCTATTGCACATGCTAACCTTGTTTACCATGTACCTGCTAGCTCACAGGGCCACTAGAAACTTCTTGAAGACAAGAAGGGAATAGCTTCTGGGAACTACATAACATGACTACACTGATCCATGAGATAATGTTTCGCTCAGCCAATCGTGACTGCTTAGTTTCTCAGAGTTACACAGAAATAACAGACAAGCTTTTTAATAAGTATTTATTGAACAGTCGTTTTTCTCGTGTGAGAGATCTGAGCTACTACAATCGTAAGACAGTATGCGAGATATACAATGCACAGTGTTACATTCGCAAAGAAGTAGTATTGCTCTAGTATTGTTCACTACTTATCAAATACATTTGTATACATAAAAACATATTGCGCAATAGTATGAGTACTCATGGAATGCTCCCTAACTATTTCTACCCAAATGTGCCTAACCTAGGTGTAGGACGGGTTGTGAAGAAGGTCCGGTATTCCCCTAAGATGGTATGCTCTAGTATGCTATAATTTGTTATGTCAAGAATCACTCTAGGTTCTAGTCATCGCCATACCTGAGAATGAGGGAGTTGTGGAATCTCTTTCCTGGTCTCAAATTCTAACATCCCGCAAAGGAAGTTAGAGCCATGCGAGTTGTAGTTTCTGCATGCAGGATGACAGCATTTCTGGTCAGTGCATCAACGCAGGAAATACGGGCTCCTCTGGAATAGAGGTCTCCTCTGGTTTGCATGGGCATATTAATACCCAGAAGGTGCTATGGCTAGACTGCATTGACGTAATGTTGAACAGACAAAGACGTCAGGAATGAACCCCGGGGAATAATGGTTCATGCATACTTAATGAGTTTCTAAGAGAAATCAATGAACCTCTGCCAGGGAAAATCACTAGAGCTTAAGGGTTTGTTTCAAGAACTTGGTTGTGACCTAGAGGGTGGACGGATGTAGGTGAAATACCATGCCTGTATTTGGAGTGTATGGCTCATGCCTAAATAAGGACTAAGAACGCTATACCTAAATAAGGGCAACATGAATTGTGCCTATATAAGGGCATGTTTTAGTAAAGCCTATATAAGGGCACCTATATGGGACACAACACCCACTCCACTTTCGAAGAACGATATTACTAATTGCTAAACATAAAAATGAGCACCGCATATGTAAAAACATTCATTTAAAAACATTTCTAAAATCAGTCTGAAAAGTTCTATTTAACATGTCAAAATTTGACTTATACATGGAAAATCAGTGGCTATAATAGTTTTGCTAAATATTCTAAAATCCCTTTGAATCAAGGTCATAAAATATGGAATTTGTAGAAAAACAGGGCATTATTTCTAGACTTGTGCTTCTAGAATTGTGCTTTTTATAAAAGTTATTTTTAGAAAAGGTAAAGGCAGTTCATTTTATAGGAATTGTTTTACTGTAAGCAGTAAGAAATGCAATGTAACTGAAAAGTTTAAAAAGGTTTGTCAATTTGGGGAATGTTCCAAGTTTCGTTCTGTTTGTTATGAAAAACATGGTAGCCAAATGCATTTCTTCCACGCACACTGTGAGCCAATTCAAAAGTCAGAGTCCAGGTTGGGTGTAAACATGAAGTCATCTGCTGCTGTAGACATAAGATCGTCTACTGTTGCCGGGGACAGTTGGAGCACCTCGTTCAGTAGATCTATTGCACAAAGATGAGAATCGTCACTTACAGCTGATGCTGCAGCAAGTTGTGTGTTCCTTGTCTCCTGTGTGCCTGTTGAATCCTCTCGTACATCAGCAGGATCAGACTGCGACTGAGAGGTCTCAATGAATGCCATCATCAGTATCAGGAGCCGCTGCTGACAATACAGAGCATGGGCCGTTTCTGGGTCCAGAAAAGTATTGATATTGGTTGGCATGACCGATGGAAGTGTTAGATAGATGTCCAGCACACATTTTTCACTGCAAAACAGGCAGCGTAGAACAGGTAAGATACAGTCAAGCCAAACTGGTCTGAAGGTCTGGAACCATGATTGATTAAGTTCCCATAAGTGAGGAATGCCCAGGAGCTGTACTATGTGCTGTCAGCACTTTCGTTCCAGGAGATCCTTCACAATGTGACTGGGAGTGATGCCCATTGCAAGGCCGTCCATAGCATAGCAGTAGGAATAGAATAAGTACTCCTGCAGCTATTGCAAGAGTTAAAGGCAGACCACCAAACATCAAATGCACGAAGTTTGGAATGATTTCCGTCTGGAAGGTGTTTAAGAGTCCTGAACCTATGGTCTTAAATACATGTAAATTTCCGCTCATATCAGACATGTTGAAGATACATCCCATCATTTCTGCGAAATGTATAGGGCAGTTTCGAAGTATCAGAGCCTTTATCTGAGCCGTAGTCCTTGCAACTTGAAGATCAGATGTCTCTCGGGCGGAGTTTAAGGGTACATTTCTTTGTAAAAGCATGGCGTTCATTCTGCTTAGCCTATTGAAAACATATAAAAGAAACATTCAGCGAAGGCCAAAGTGCCGACTCCCTGCCTGTGTTTGCTAGTGGAACCAATACTTGCATACAACAAGTAACCCTGGCATTGACCGTTACTAGATGCGGAATCCCTGGTAGCATGCTACAGCAACCTAGATCATTCAACATTAAGTAACTCCCGTTAGAGACCAGGCCAAATGTCAGATTAATCACGGCGGCTGGACTGCCTTGCAGGTGGCAGAACAAGTTTGCCACAGAACTGTTGAATGCCCTGTGTAAATAAACTACTTGACATATGAGTGAACTGCTCAGTGCATTTTCGCAGGCTTTACCACTAAGAAACACTTCACGTCCCCCATTCCAACATCTGTAGTTGTAAGGTATGTCCCGGGACACCTTAATGTATTCCTTACCCAACCTTTCATATTTGCTTGCCTGCTATTGTATAAGGCAATAGTGAAATTAGAAAGAAGTGACTGGCAAATTTATATGGCCATGGATGAGCCATTCTGTAGCTGTTTTTTCTGCTACCGTGAATGGTAATCTTATCAGTTTTTCAACACCCAGCATTGTATACTTTGCTCCCCTTTGTGCCATTTTGATCTGTTTATGAGATTGTATTCCGAAAAAAAAGACGCCATGTTGATAAAATGCCAAGGCACATAGCCTGCACACTATGATTGTAGTGTCCAGACTAATAACATTTCCGAACGTAACAGGCCTTGTTGTAACACGGCTAAATCCTGTTTTAGTATGTCAATAGCAGAGGATACAATGTTGCCCAGAGAATAGATCCTGGATGACAAAGTTGTTAAACCATTGTCAACAACTGAGAGAGATTTCTCTAAATTAATTGGATCGATTTCACGTATCCTCTGCGGCCTCTGCCTGTGAAACTTCCCAAACTTCATTATAGGCTGTATAAATGCCGGCATTTATGAAACATTTTTGTCGTGGTTTTCTTGGTCCTAGCAAGAAATCCCTAAAGTCTGCATCTTCTTTCAAGTAAAGATAAGTGTTGTTTCACTTGGTCTATCGAGGATGTCTGTAGCCAATCAAGGCACACTTTCCCTACACTATATTGTGTCACTGTATGTAACGGGGATCTAGCCTGTTGATAGTAAATCCCTGTGTTGTATTCAGGAACCTTTCTTGACAAATGTTAGTGTCTAAGTGCCAGATTAGCTATTTTTCCCAATCGGGGGCTGTTCTGTTGTACAGTAGGATGCTGTCTATGGTGGCTGCCTCATCTGTAGTACTATTGATTTTGGTATTAGCAGGTGTTGGTACATAAGATATGTTCATGTCTTTGATCTTGGCTAGTCCAAGGCAAGATGTTTGTTGCACGGTATCATTCAAAAACATTATTTGCTTGGGGAAGAGTCAGGTTCTAAAGTATGCTTCCCTCCCCTGCACCTGCCAGTCTCTAGAACCACAGACAGATTTTGTATCAACAGTGTCATTCCAAAAGTCAAACCCTTGTCTAGACAGCTGGGCATTAAAAGGCTGCAGAATAGATCTGTTTGGTGTTAGTTAACATTTGTTTCTGAGCAGTTTGGTTCACATTCTTAACATAATAGGAACCTGGATCTGTTGTATTGAATCCTGAAAAATATGGAAACTTATTTCCATATGTTTTTGAACTATCTTTTGATGGTGTTGGACAATGTTCCCATTGATTATACATAAACACATTTCTAGGTATTGTAGATCTATGCAAAAAAATGACCATAATGATTATAATGGTACGTTTGTTCATACTCTGGTGAACCTTCCAAGTTTTCACTATTAGAAAATGCAGCAGATTTTTCTCTAGATCAGATATAATATTACTGACAGTTTCGAAGTCCCAAACATCAGAATAGGTCCTGGAGATAATGAAATTTTAAACAGGTGTAGAATTTTCAAAAGATCAGTCAGGCCCAAAATATCGAAATCGGCTTTGTCCCAGGCACGGCTGTGATGTTTACTGCAGACAAGTCTCTTTCTTCACGATGAGATAATTTGTGTGGTTTCAATATTAAGTTCACATCTTTACTTGCAGATTCTAGACGAATGTATTTGCCATTTACAAGCATACTAATAGTCATTACTAAACCTAACCAGAAAAGAAAGAAAAATATTCCAGATATTATCCATAATTTAGTCCATGGTGAAACCAGATACATTTCTTTCAGAAAGTGAAAAAAGTATTTTGCTTGCTGTTTGTAAGAGTTTGTGGCTGGCGACGTTTCTGATTCACTTGGGTCTTCAGAAAATGTATCAACATTTATGAAATAGCAAGTAGAAGTTTGATCAATTGTTAGAATTGCATCAGGATTTGAAGACATCACTGTGTTTGTTCTTTCATTTTCTCGATGAATTAGATGTTCTCTTGTTACATTGGTGTAGACAGGCGTGTCTGGTCGAATTGTTAATTGTAATTCAATTATGTTGCATAGTCCTTCATTTCTTACTGTGACTCTTTGATGGTTATGAGTCTTTTTGTTTGAACCTCTTGGATAGTAGCGAAAGGAGGGCATCTGCTACTAGGGCGGAGACCACAAGGCCTACTTGCAGTATTGGCCACATAGTGGGGTTGATGAGGACAGCATCTACCACAGTGACTCTAAAGATAAGGCCCTTATCGCTTCCGGTCCCCTGATTTATTCCTGTGGCACTATCTCTGTACCGAATTATAACACACTAGACTTCTCTTGTAAGGTTTGGGATCGGGTCATAGGCCTGACTTTTCTCTCCATTGCTTGATCCAGTCCCTCCCGGTCCCCCTCTGGGTTCGCTTCTTGATTTGATTTTGATTTGATTTGATTTGTCAATTTATAGAGCGCAACAATTGCCCCTGGGCGTCTTGGCGCTAAGATAAATCCTTTCCAGCTTTGTAACAGTGTCTGATGTTTATTCGGAGAATAGCCATGTTTTTACTTCCTTTCTAAAGGTTTCTAAAGATGGACAGGTTTTTATGTTCAGGGGCAGTTGATTCTATGTACGTGCTGCATGTATCAGGAAACTTCTCCCTTACCAGTTAGCTCTTTTAAATCTGGGAACAGTAATTAGTTTTTCTGCTGTTTCTTCTATATCTTTGTTGAAGGTCACTACAATTTGAGTGTCATCAGCGTATGATATTGGGGTGAAACCACAGTTTCTTATTATCTCTGCAAGTGGGGCAACATAAAGGTTAAAAAGGGTGGGACTTAATGATGATCCCTGCAGAACTCCGCATGGTAGAGAAAAGGCTTTAGATTTTGCTCCATCTACTTCTAATGTAAAAGTTCTATTAGCAAGATAGGATTCAATGAGGGTACATGTTGAGTCATGTATTTCTGCTGTTTTTAATCGTTTTAAAAGAATTTCATGACTGACCGTGTCGAAGGCCGCCGATAAGTCAAGTAATATCAAGGCGGCCTTCGCTCCATTGTCCATCACTTTCCGGAGTTCTTCTACTGCTGTAATTAAAGCAGTTTCTGTTCCGTGTGCTTCCCGGAAACCAAACTGAGAGTCGTCCAGCCAGTTGCCGTCAATCAGATAGCGGGATAGCTGTTTGTTTATGAGTTTCTCCAATATTTTAGCGGCGAAAGGAATTCTGGCTATAGGTCTGTAACTGCTTGGTTCGTCTCTATCGAGATTGGGTTTTTTCACTAGTGGTCTAATGGAAATCTTTTTCCAGTCATCCGGAAAGGTGTTGGGATCGATTATTTGGCCAAATAATCTTGTTAGTACAATGCTCATTTGTTCTGAGCAAATGTGCATTATTTTGGGCGGACATGGGTCTGTTTGGCTGCCTAAATTATTGCTAAGTAATTTCTTCTGAATTTGGTCTCTTGTTGGAATGGTAAATTGGAACATTATAGGTTGGACTGATTGTTCCTCTGAATTTATTGTTTGAGCAGTGATTTTATCTGTCTGATTAGTTTTATCTGATTTGTAATTTTTAAAAGATTCGTAGACTGATGAAACTTTATTTACGAAGAATTTACCCAGAATATTACAAAATTCTGATGATATTTCTTCTGGGGTGTTATTTTCAATTTTCGAAAGTTTTCTAACAGTGGAGAAGAGAGTTTTACTGGAGTTTTTTGATTCATTAATTTTTTGGACAAAGTATTTGCTTTTCTCTGATGTTATTATTTTTTTAGAGCTAGCAAGTATTGTTTTATATTATAATCTTTGCTGTACCTCATAGTTAGCTCTCTATTTCTTTTCTGCTCTTCTACATTCTTGTTTTTTTTCCTTCAAAGCTTCTGAGAACCATGGCTGTGAAGGGGTCTTTCTTTTGAGAGTGATTTTCTTCAGTGGAACTGTGAGTTGGACTGCGTTCTCTAGCCATGTATTAATTTGTTTACAGGCTTTATTGCTGTCCGCATCTAAAGTTGGGTACGAAGAACATAGAGTATCCATGAGTATCTGGGGTTGGATTTTGGACCATTCATGATATGTGTTTTTTTTTACTTTGACCGGTCTTCCTATATCTTGCATATTTTCTAAGAAGAAGGAGACCATCTTATGGTCTGACCACGGGATCGAGAGCGTATCAGTTTTATTTAACTTCCGACATGATTTATTATGTATTTTATTTATTTAGATTTTTCTATAGCGCTAACAAAACCCGAAGGTAGCAGAGCGCTTTACAATAGAGGGAATGAAAAAGAGAACAACATGACACAAACCCAATAAAAGCGATCAGCGAGCGACAAGTTGGAATGTGGAAAAGTTCGGACAGCAGGACTTCTTGGTAACAGGATTCAATGTTACCACATGGATTCAGGGGACGCTTGCTGATCCAAGTTACCCACAACCAAGGAAACGGATAAGGCACAAGGATTTGAGTTTGGCTCTTGAATTCTGCATAGGACGGTATAGTTCTGATGTGCGGGGGTGGTGGCGTTCCATATTTTGGGGGCATTTCTTGAGAAAGAGCAGTCCGCAGTTCTCTTCTTTCGGGTTTTTGGTAGGATGAGCAGCAGGGAGTTGGAGCTTCTCAAGTTTCTGGCTTGGCCTGCTTTTTTGAGCTTGTTTGCCAAGTATTCCGGTTTGCCGGTGTGGAGGGCCTTGTGGGTGAGGCAGGCCGTTCTGAAGGTGCTCCGCATTTCCGCAGGGAGCCATTCGAGTTCTTTGAGTGCCGGGGAGATGTGGTCAGATTTTTTGCAGTCTGTGATCATTCTCGCTGCCGCATGAAGTGTTGTTTTTAGTGGGGCCAGGTGCGATTTGGGGATGCCTGTTAGGATTGAGTTCCCATAGTCCAGTCTTGATAGAACTAGAGATTGCGTGGCTAGTTTGAGGTCCTTGTTGGGAATGTAAGGTTTGATTTTGTTCAGAAGTCTGAGGTTGAGAAATGCGCTTTTCGCCGAATTCTTAATGTGGTTTGTCAGGGTTAGTTTGGGGTCTAGTGTGAAGCCCAGGGATTTGATGGAGCCGGCTAGCGTGAGGTTACCTTTGAGAGCATCGATCGACTTTAGCCACTCGGTGATTTGAGGGTTGTCTTCTTTGTTTGAGATGAGGAGTGTTTCTGTCTTGTCAGGGTTGAGTTTCAGGTGATTCTTTGTCAGCCAATCTTGAACTTCATTTAGGACATCGTTAAGTCTGTGGATGTCTTTAAGAGAAGACGTTTCCAGGTAAATCTGCGTGTCATCTGCGTAGAGGTGGAAGTGGATGTTGGCATTCCTGAGTAACTTGGCGAGCGGTTCCATGTAGATGTTAAAGAGCTGAGGAGAGAGCACTGATCCTTGCGGGACACCCTTGTTGACTTGCTGGGTTTCGGAGGTGAAGTTCTTCATTTTTATTATTTGCGTACGGTTATGTAAGAAGGAGGAGAACCACTTGAGAACTACCTCGCCAAGGCCGGCTCTTTCTTGAAGAGTCATGATGAGGAGCTTGTGGTCCACCGTGTCGAACGCTGCGGAGAGATCAAGGAGTATGAGGAGACAGCACTTCTCTGCGTCAAGAGAACCATGAATGTCGTCTATGATGTTCAGCATTGCGGTTTCTGTGCTGCGGCCTTGTCTGAAGCAGAATTGGAGGGGGTCCAGGAGATTGATGTGGTCCAGATGTTGCATCAGTTGCAGGAGTACTCAGCGTTCAAGTGTTTTTGAAAGCAAAGGGAAGTTGGATATCGGTCTGAAATTGTTCAAGTCAGTTGAGTCAAGACCGGGTTTTTTCAGCAGAGGAGTGACTTGCCCCAATTTTAGACAATCGGGGACCACTCCGCTTTGTAAGGAGCTGTTTATGATTCTTCCCCAGATGGGCTCTAAGGGAAGCTTCATTTTTTTGATTAAAGAGGGGGCAATGGGGTCTGAGACGTGTGCTGATGGTTTGGAGGTCGAGATCAGCGAGATTATCTCAGTTTCCTGGACGGGGCGAAAGCTTAGCCAGGGGGAGGGAAAGGAGTCGGGTGGGATTGCCAATGGGAAGGCAGAGTTGCTCTTCTGGAGGTGCGGGTTGTTGATGTCTAGAGATAGTTCAATTTTTAAGACCTTATCGTTGAAGAAGTTGGCGAAGTTATCACAGATTTCTTTGGATGCCTGCAGGGATGAGGGCCGGGCTTGGATGTTTGTTGTCTGATTATGTTGTAGAGCTCTTTGGGTCTGTTTTTGGATTTGACCAGTGCCTCACGGAAGAAGCTGGATTTTTTGTTTTTGATATGGTTGTTGTACTTCCTACGGGCAGATTTTAGTTGGAGGCGCAGAATGGCGGTTGGGTTGTTTCTCCACTTTCTTTCTTTGGCTCTCAAGTTTCTTCTTTCTGCGTTGAGGTCCGAAGTGAACCAGGTTCTAGATGGAGTGGCTCGGCTTCTTTTGAGCTTTAGAGGAGCTAGATTGTCGAGTATGGAGACTAACCCCGCGTTGTAGTGGTCGACGAGATCATTGGTCGAGAGGTGCGGTGTGTTATTTGGAAGAAGTGAACTTAGCTGACCTTCCAGGATATCTAGGGGTACTTGGGAGAGGTTTCTCGACCATTTGGGGGGGTCTTGCGGAGGTTTAAGCGAGATGATGGGGTGATTGATATGAAATAGGATCATGTGGTGATCTGACCAGTCAACGGGTAGTATGTGGTTGACCGTGATGGAATTATTTTGGGCAATGATGGCATCCAGTGTGGCTCCTTTGTAATGAGTCTCCTCAGTACAGTGTTGGGTGAGGTTGTTATCATCAAGGAGGCTAGATAGCGATCTGATTAGAGGGTTACGGGTCTCATTCCATCGGAGGTTCAGATCACCAAGAATTAAGATTTTGGAATCGCGAAGTGCGTCTTGAGCAATCAGGTTTGATAGTTGTTCTCCAAAATCATTATTTCTGCCCAGGGGGTGATAGAGTAGGCGGCACAGTAGAGAGTCGTTGTCTTTTGTCTTGATGACGGTGGATAGACATTCAAACGAGTTGTACTCGAAGGAGGAGGCTTCTGTGATGCTCCAGCTATCCTTGTGGATGATAGCGACCCCACAGAGTGTGGCCGGCGCAATGCGTATCTGTATATACTTTCTGCTCTAAATCAAAATTTGCCATTTCATCTTCAAATGACTTTACCTTAGGGTCCAATGTTTTTTCTAGGTGTATATTAAAATCTCCTAGAATTGTATAGTCACAATACGTCACACTGGAATCTAGAAATGGGCTTAATAGCTCAATTAGAGGTGTTTTGGCATTTGGTTTTCTATAAATTAATAGACCACTAAAAGTATAGTTATTGGTGATTTTTATTTGAAACGATAGCGTTTCACAATCTGGGTTACTTCCTTTGTCTGAGCTTTTAATCTGCAGTCCCTCCTTCGCTATGATTGCTAAACCTCCTCCTCGTTTTATTTTCCTGTCTGCTCTGTCGATGGAGAAGCCCTCTGGGATTGCTAGGGTCGGATCTGTGTCTGATGCTTCATCTGCCCATGTTTCGGTTACAAACAGAAGATCCAAATTTTGGCTTTCATTTAGTTCAGCTGTCTGAACATTATGCTTGACCATAGATCTGACATTTATGAGACCAGCTTTAATAGATGATTTTCTGTAAGTTGTTATTTGAGGTTTGTGATATGTTGTACTAAGATCTCTAATCTGTGAAAAGGCAAATGTTCGTGAGCAGGTTAGACATGTCTTACCTTCCTTATGTGGATCCATCGGGTTGCATGTGGCATGAGGTCTCAATGCTAGAATCTCCTGGCTAGAGTAGATTTGTCTTCTGGTATCTACGTATGTTTGGTCAGGGGGCATGGCCCTGGGCCCGGTCCCGGCGCGGAAGGGCGCAGTCGGGCTTGCCTTAGGCGCGCCTTCGGCGCGCAGACGGCGCTCCCGCTGCGCTCGTCCGCTGCGCGTCCTAGGAATACACATGTTTTATAGGCATAGGGCGATGCCGGCAGGGGATGTGGGAGGCGTGGCCTCACGATAGTTGGCATGGCCTGATATGCTCGGTGATGGCGGCAATGTATGTTTGAAGCCCGTAACAGTGCTAATATCCGCTATGTGGGTTGTCCAAGTACAATAGCTCTTGGAATATGGTGCCCAGGGGGAGAACGTGCAAATAAGAACAAGTAAATTTTCACAAAAGTTTTAAAAATTATGGTAGGTATCCTCCCGGCTTCCGCCCCAGGAGATGGTAGGATTGTATCCAAAAACGCTTGTATTCAGCGCTTTTTTATATCGTAGGCGGGGGATGTGGCCTCCCGATAGTGGGCGTGGCCTAATGTGATCGGTGATTGCGGCAATGTCTGTTTGAAGCCCGTAACAGCGCTAATATACCCTGTGCGGGTTGTCCAAGTACAATAGCTCTTGGAATATGGTGCCCAGGGGGAGAACGTGCAAATAAGAACATGTACATTTTCACAAAAGTTTTAAAAATTATGGCAGGTATCCTCCTGGCTTCCGCCTCAGGAGATGGTAGGATTATATCCAAAAACGCTTGTATTCAGCGCTTTTTTATATCTTAGGCGGGGGCGTGGCCTCCCGATAGTGGGCGTGGCCTGATGTGCTCGGTGATGGCGGCAATGTTTGTTTGAAGCCCGTAACCGCGCTAATATCCGCTGTGCGGGTTGTCCAAGTACAATTGCTCTTGGAATATGGTGCCCAGGGGGAGAACGTGCAAATAAGAACAAGTACATTTTCACAAAAGTTTTAAAAATTCTGGCAGGTATCCTCCCGACTTCCGCCTCAGGAGATGGTAGGATTTGTATCCAAAAACGCTTGTATTCAGTGCTTTTTTATATCGTAGGCGGGGGGCGTGGCCTCCCGATAGAGGACATGGCCTGATGTGCTCGGTGATGGCGGCAATGTTTGTTTGAAGCCCGTAACAGCGCTAATATCCGCTGTGCGGGTTGTCCAAGTACAATAGCTCTTGGAATATGGTGCCCAGGGGGAGAACGTGCAAATAAGAACAAGTACATTTTCACAAAAGTTTTAAAAATTATGGCTTCCGCCTCAGGAGATGGTAGGATTGTATTCTTGCATGAGAAGATAGGAGGTTATGCGTAATAATGCATATGATGTTGCCAAGTAGTTATAGTCTGTCTCCAGTCTTTGAACTTGGGAGTCTGGCCTTTTCCCCACCTGCACTCTACCTGCAGTTGGGGTAATAAACCCATTGGCAAAAACTTTTTGTGCACTGTGTTTATTTCCTGAGATAAACCCAAAAGGGCTACAAGTGGGCATGGGGTCAGCTGGGCCCCTATCATGTTTGACAACCCTTCAAAAGTCTGCGTTCAGTTCTGCAACCCGGGGGCAGGTCCCGCTAAATGCAGGACGTCTGCCCCCTCCCTCCCGCACCGCGCACATTTGTCATCGTATCTGAGGTGGAATCTGTGTAGTTTAGTCGGGGTGTGATACAAGGGGTGCAAGAATTTAAAATGAATGAGGCGTAGCCTACTATTGCCTGTAATTGCTTCTGCCTGCAAGCAGCTAAGTTCCCATTGGTCATCCGTTAACGGGACATTTAGATCTTTCCCCCATTCCCGCCTGGCCCGTAGAGTATGAGTGGGTGGTGCATTCTGTGTATGTTTATACAAGAGGGATATGACATGACGTGAGCCTGTAATTGCTTCTGTCTGCGTGCAGCTAAGTTCCCATTGTTCATCCGTTAACGGGACATTTAGATCTTTCCCCCATTCCCGCCTGGCCCGTAGAGTATGAGTGGGCGGTGCATTCTGTGTATGTTTATACAAGAGGGATATGACATGACGTTACCCTCTCCATGTAGCAAGGCTTGCAGAGGTGCAAGTGTATCTGTCTCTTGGGGCAAGGTACGGGTTGCAGCCTTCACACTTTGCCGGAGATGAGTGTTCATAAATGTGCCAATTGTCGTGGGTATGCATGCTCCAAAAATGTGTTCCTTGGAGCAGAATTGTTTCCCTATATAAAGGTCTCCCCAGGTATGATAGCCAAGACCTTCCAGCATCATCTGACATATCCCCTCATAAGTAACTTGTATCAAAGGTTTTGTAACATTGGCCTCCTAGGGGACTACAACATGGGGTTGCCTAGCATGCAAGCAAGCTGCCGTCATGCTACAATAGTGCATTCTACGATGGACGGGTCACGTTCCCGCTCCTTCACTGTTGTAAAAAGATAGCTTATCGGGGGTGTCCGAGTCATATACCCATTTTCCATCGCCAAATGACGCATAAAGGGTGGTGAATGGAACCAATGTGTTGCGAAGTGGGCCTGTGCACAAAAATAATAGAACTCTAAATTGGGAACATCATACCCTCCCTGATGGTATGGTAGCATCAGCGTAGACAGGTTGAGTCGTGCCTGCTTCCCACCCCATATAAGCCTCATAAGTTGAGTCTTGAGTGTAGTAAAGAAAAAACTTCCTGGGTGGTGTGAAAAGGTATAACAGTTTTGGCAGCAATACCATTTTGATAAGAGAGATCCCCCCACCATGAAGAGTAGAAGCTGTACCCACTTGCTGATAGTGTCAGTTATCTTATCTATGGCTGAGCCATAATTTATTCTCATCAGGTTGTCCCCGTTTCTGGTGATAAGTATGCCCAGGTATTTTCGCTCATCAGTTTCCCAGACTAGTGGATAATCCAATTGGTGGGCAAGTTATTATCTGTAAGGGGGATTTAGACCAATTTATTTGTATTCCGGATATGGCGCCTAATTTAGTGGTCTCCCGTAACACTGGGATGAGATTGTCTTGAGGCTTCTTGACATACAGTGTCATATTGTCTGCATATAGGGCTGATCAGAAGTTGTCTATTTGGGTAGATCAGTGCCCTATCATTATGGTGTTGCCGAAGTTTTGTAGCTAAGGGTTCTATGGCCAGAGCAAATAACATTGGGGATAATGGCCAGCCTTGCCGTGTGCCTCTGGAGATAGTGAAGGTGGAGGAATGGGCACAATTGAAAAGTACTCAAGCTATTGGTTGGATATATAGTTGTTGTACCCAGTGGATGAATGTGATAGGCATCCCCATGTACCCCAGAGTACCCAGCAGGTAATGTTTTATGAAATGTTATCGGTAGCCCGACAGATCCCGGGGCCCGTCCCGTTTTCATCTGCATTTTGGCTTCCGTGATTTCGTCTAATTCCAAATCTAAGTTCAAGAATTTCCGCAAAGCTGATTTGCATATGGCCATGTCTGAACTGGGGTGGTGTGGAGTGCAAAAAAACGATGGATTTAGGCCCAGATCACAGTACTGGGGTGAATGTATGACACTGTTCTACATTCTGTCCATCAACTGTTGTTTTGCATTGGTCACCCCAAGTGGGATGGGTATACTCAGATGTGAGTCCCATGCTCTCCACAACACTGTAGTCAAGCTATCCTGGCTAAAGACGGCTGATAGCCAGAAACCGGTCCGAGGATGCTTGATTCCGTTTTAGGAAAGACATGGCTTGGCAATTCGGGCTGAACTGTTCCCATGAGGCACAGGGTCAAGGCTGATTTGCATATGGCCATGTCGGAACTAGGGTGGTGTGGAGTGCAAAAAAACGATGGATTTAGGCCCAGATCTCTGTACTGGGGTGAATGTATGACATTGTTCTACATTCTGTCCATCAACTGTTGTTTTGCATTTGTCACCCCAAGTGGGATGCGTATGCTCAAACGTGAGTCCCATACTCTCCACACAACTGGAGTCAAGCTATCCTGGCTGAAGACTGCTGATAGCCAGAAACCGGTCCCATGATGCTTGATTCCGGTCCAGGAAAGACATGGCTAGCCAATTCGGGCTGGACTGTTCCTATGAGGCACAGGGTCAAGGCTGATTTGTATATGGCCATGTCTCAACTGGGGTGGTGTGGAGTGCAATAAAACAATGGATTTAGGCCCAGATCTCTGTACTTGGGTGAATGTATGACATTGTTCTGCATTCTGTCCATCAACTGCTGTTTTGCATTTGTCACCTCAAGTGGGATGGGTATGCTCAGACTTGAGTCCCATGCTCTCCACACCACTGGAGTCAAGCTATGCTGGCTGAAGACGGCTGATAGCAAGAAACCAGTCCTAGGATGCTTGACTCCGGTCCAGGAAAGACATGGCTTGGCAGTTCGGGCTGGACTATTCCCATGAGCCACAGGGTCAAAGCTGATTTGCATATGGCCATGTCTGAACTGGGGTGGTGTGGAGTGCAAAAAAACGATGGATTTAGGCCCAGATCTCTGTACTTGGGTGAATGTATGACATTGTTCTGCATTCTGTCCATCACCTGTTGTTTTGCATTTGTCAACTCAAGTGGGATGGGTATGCTCAGACTTGAGTCCCATGCTCTCCACACCACTGGAGTCAAGCTATGCTGGCTGAAGACGGCTGATAGCAAGAAACCAGTCCTAGGATGCTTGATTCCGGTCCAGGAAAGACATGGCTTGGCAGTTCGGGCTGGACTGTTCCCATGAGGCACAGGGTCAAGGCTGATTTGCATGGATTTAGGCCCAGATCTCTGTACTGGGGTGAATGTATGACATTGTTCTGCATTCTGTCCATCAACTGTTGTTTTGTTTTGTCACCCCAAGTGGGATGGGTATGCTCTGAAGTGAGTCCCATGGTCTCCACACCACTGGAGTCAAGCTATCATGGCTGAAGACAGCTTATAGACAGAAACCGGTCCTAGGATGCTTGATTCCGGTCCTGGAAAGACATGGCTTGGCAGTTCGGGCTGGACTGTTCCCATGAGGCACACGGTCAAGGCTGATATGCACATGGCCATGTCTGAACTGGGGTGGTGTGGAGTGTAATAAAACAATGGATTTAGGCCCAGATCTCTGAACTGTGTTGAATGTATGACATTGTTCTGCATTCTGTCCATCAACTGTTGTTTTGCATTTGTCAACCCAAGTGGGATGGGAATGCTCAGACGTCAAGTCAAGTCAGAATTTATATAGCGCACTACATACCGAGAGGGTCTCAAGGCGCTTGAGGAAGGGGGGGGGGGTTTACTTATCGAATATCCAGGTTTTAATCTGTTTTCTGAAGGCTAGGTGGTTTTGAGTAAGGCGGAGGTGGATGGGAAGGGGATTCAAGGTTTTGGCCGCTAAGTAGGAGAAGGATCTTCCCCCCATGGTGGCTTTGTGGATGCGCGGAACAGCGGCGAGGGCTTGGTTGGACGAACGCAGCTGGCGGGTGGGGGTGTAAAAGGAAAGGCGCGTGTTGAGACAATCAGGTCCAAGTTTGTGTAGGGCTTTGTGTGTGTGGGTGAGGAGACGGAACGTTATCCTCTTGTTGACGGGGAGCCAGTGAAGGTCTTTCAGGTGAACGGAAATGTGGTCTGTGCGGGGGATGTCAAGTATGAGTCTGGCTGAAGCATTTTGGATGCGTTGGAGTTTTTTCTGCAGTTTTGCGGTGGTACCGGCGTAAAGGGTGTTTCCGTAGTCCAGACGGCTTGTAACCAGTGCGTGGGTGACCGTTTTTCTTGTTTCGGTGGGGATCCAGCTAAATGTTTTTTTGAGCATGCGTAGGATGTTGAAGCATGATGATGAAACGGCGTTGACTTGTCTGGTCATTGAGAGTGAGGAGTCCAGGATGATGCCCAGGCTCCGTGCGTGGTCCGTAGGTATGGGGGTTTTTCCTAGGGCCGTTGGCCACCAAGATTCGTCCCAGGCGGAAGGGGATGCACCTAAGATGAGGACTTCCGTTTTGTCCGAGTTCAGGTTCAGACGGCTGTGCTTCATCCACTCGGCTACTTCTTTCATCCCTTCATGTAGGTTGGTTTTGGCGGTGATTGGGTCTTTGGTGAGTGAGAGGATCAGCTGAGTGTCATCAGTGTAGGAGATGATGTTCAGGTTGTGTTGACGTGCGATGGTTGCGAGGGGGCTCATGTAGACGTTGAAGAGGGTGGGGCTGAGTGATGATCCTTGCGGGACGCCGCAGATGACTTTGGTGGCCTCTGACTTAAAAGGTGGGAGGCGGACTCTCTGAGTTCTTCCAGCGAGGAACGAGATGATCCAGTCCAATGCTTTTCCTTGAATTCCGATGTTTCTGAGGCATTGTATCAGGGTGCTATGGCAGACTGTGTCGTAGGCTGCAGAGAGGTCAAGGAGGATGAGGGCGACTGTGTCTCCATTGTCCAGTAGTGTTCGAATGTCGTCTGTTGCTGCGATGAGGGCGGGCTCGGTGCTGTGTTTGGCTCGGAAGCCAGACTGTGAGGAGTCAAGTGATTTGTTTGATTCGAGGAAGGCGGCGAGCTGATTGTTGATGGCTTTCTCAATGACTTTGGCAGGGAATGGGAGGAGCGAGATGGGGCGGTAGTTTTTGAGTTCGTTGGGGTCAGCTGTGGGTTTCTTCAGAAGGGCGCTGAGTTCGGCGTGTTTCCAGCTTTCTGTGGCGGAGTTGAGGGAGCAGTTGATGACGTCTCGGAGATGGGGTGCGATGATAGAGTCTGCTTTGTTGAAGATGTGATGGGGGCATGGGTCTGTAGGGGATCCTGAGTGGATGGAGTTCATCAGGCGAATGGTGTCTTCTGTGGTGATTGGGTTCCAGTCGAAAAGGTTATTCGGAGGAGGTACAGGTTCGGAGATGAGTGGGGTGGACTGGTTTGCGGGTTGGTTGTTAAAGCTGTTATGAATGTCGGCGATTTTGTCATGGAAAAATGAGGCGAGGGAGTCGCAGAGGGCTTGAGAGGGGGTGATGTCGTTTGAGCTGGCAGTGGGGTTGGTGAATTCTTTGATGATGTTGAAAAGTTCCTTGCTGTTGTGGGCGTTGTTGTCTAGTCGGTCTTTGAGTGCTGATTTCTGGGCTGTCCGGATTAGTTGATGGTGTTTGCGTGTGGTGTTTTTGAAGGCGGCTTGGGTGATATCGTTAGGGTCTTTTTTTCACGTTTTCTCAAGGGAACAACAGACCTTCTTGGATTTCTTTAGGGTCAAGGTTGAACCAGGGGGCGTTCTTGCTTCCTTGCTTGATTTGATGTTTTTTCAAGGGTGCTATTTTGTCGGCGGTTTGGGTTAACCATTGTGTGAGGTTGATGGCGGCTTGGTTAGGGTTCATTGAATAGGCAGGGGTTTTTTGAAGAAGCAATGTGGAGATCTGGTCGATGGTGATTTTGTTCCACTTTCTTCGCAGAGTTGGTTTAGGGTGGTTGTGGATCGTGGTCTTATTGTAAATGAAGTGGATGCAACTGTGGTCCGTCCAGTGGAGGGGTGTGGTGTGAGTGAAGGAGATATGCTTCCTGGAAGTGAAGATAGGGTCGAGTGTGTGTCCTGCATAGTGTGTGGGGGTGTTAACAAGTTGTTTGAGTCCGAGATTGGCGAGATTGTCCAGAAGGGTGGTAGTGTTACTGTCGTTGCTCTTTTCCAGATGGAAATTGAGATCTCCCAGTAGAATGTATTCTTCCGAAGGGAGGGCGTGTGGGGTGATGAAGTCAGTGTTGTCTTTGCTGAATTTTGTACGGGGTCCTGGTGGCCTGTAGAGGAGGGTGCCTCTGAGTGTGGTCTTAGGGTCGGTGTGGATCTGGAAGTGAAGGTGTTTGGCGATAGCGAGGTTGACTTCTGAGCTGGTTGAGACGCGGATGGTGTTCTTGTGGACGATGGCAATGCCTCCTCCTGTTTGGATGGTGCGGTCCTTACGGATGATCTTGTAGCCGTCCGGGATGGCTATGGTGATGTCTGGAGCTGAAGAGGCATTCATCCAGGTTTCTGTTAGGAAGGCGATGTCCGGAGAAATGGTGTCGAGTAGATTCCACAGGTCGATGGCGTGTTTGTGAATCGAGCGGGTGTTGAGAAGGATGCATTTAAGGTGGTTGGTGTTGGAACTCTGTTTGGTGTTTGTGGGTTTGGTGTGGGTCTTGATGCAGGTGAATTTGCAGGAGTGGCAGGTGAAGGGTCCATGGGTGTGTCCTGGTGCTGCTAGGGCGCAGTTAGGGAGTTGCCCGGGGTTAAGTGCTAAGAGGGTGGAGGCGTTGTAAGTACTGCGGGAGGGGTGGGTGATGCGGGGGCCAGGGGGTCTGGCGCTGGGCGCGGTCCAGGCGTGGATGGGCGTAGACAAGCTTACCTTTGGTGCACCTTCGGCATGGCCGCAGCGCGTGGACGCCGCACGTAGGTCCATATGTCATAAATGGAGAGTGGAGGGGGCGGAGCGTGGAAGGGGCAGCTGGGAGGCGGGAGAGAGGTGGAGAAAGGGCTCGGGTCAACAAACAAAATGGCAGCAACAACAACAAACGCTGCAAGGCAGGGCGAGATTGGGGCACAGGCAGTGGGAGCAATGGGGCGCTATGAAGGCGAGATATAGTTAAAGATACAGCCGCAGTGGAAGCGGATTGAAGCGCAGAGTCAAAGCGCTATGATAATAGTCAAAACAATGCAAAATAATGCACATCGTAATACACAGAGTCAAAGCGCTATGATGAGTAATACAAAATAATGCACAGCCAAATACACAGAGTCAAAGCGCTATGATGAGTAATACAAAATAATGCACAGCCATATACACAGAGTCAAGGCACTATGATAAGTAATAAAAAATATTGCACAGCCAAAGATAATGCCCAGAGGTGCGCGCTAGCGGTCCAAATTGCAAAATGCAGAGTTAAGCGCTACGATACCAGAAGTATCCGGTGAGGAGGAGGCGAGGGGAGCGACCACTCGTGTGTAAGGCAAGATGGTCACAGCTCTTCGTGAGGGTGAGGAAGGCCTGTAGGTCCAGTGGGTGGGAGGGGCAGCTGGGAGGTGGGAGCGAGGTGGAGGGAGGGCTCGGGTCAACGAAAAAAATGGCAGCAACAACAACAAATGCTGCAAGGCAGGGCGAGATTGGGGCACAGGCAGTGGGAGCAATGGGGCGCTATGAGGGCGAGATATAGTTAAAGATACAGCCGCAGTGGAAGCGGATTGAAGCGCAGAGTCAAAGCGCTATGATAATAGTCAAAACAATGCAAATTAGAGCACAGCCTAATGCACAGAGTCAAAGCGCTATGATGCATAATACAAAATAATGCACAGCCAAAAACACAGAGTCAAGGCGCTATGATAAGTAATACAAAATAATGCACAGCCAAAGATAATGCCCAGAGGTGCGCGCTAGCGGTCCAAATTGCAAATGCAGAGTTAAGCGCTACGATACGAGAAGTATCAGGTGAGGAGGAGGCGATGGGAGCGACCACTCGTGTGTAACAGGGTCAAGGCTGATTTGCAAATGGCCATGTCTGAACTGGGGTGGTGTGGAGTGCAAAAAAACGATGGATTTACGCCCAGATCTATGTACTGGCGTGAATGTATGACATAGTTCTGCATTCTGAGGTAATAGAAATTTTCAGGTAGCTAATGTGTCCCCCACTCGCACCCCATCCAAACACAAGTGTTCCAAGTATGTCATGTAATTCCTTTTCCGTGCATGCTAGAAAGACGCATATGCATTTGCGTCCAACGTTAACCTGTCAGTTATACAGTTCCCCAAGAATATCACGTTAATTAGGCTTCTAGGCCTATGGTGCCAACGTCTTTACATGGTACACTTTTGAATAAAGCACACGTTTTCTCCATGTTTCCTGGCCCAGTCGAGCCAGGCCCTTAACGAGACTCCAAGTTCTTTTCTGCCTCTGGAAGCTACAGTTTAGGTATGCATCCCTGACCTCTACCTTACATCCTGCTCAGACGAGCGGTGCCCGGCTCGGCCTGCTTGCCTGCCAAGACGATATTTTGCCTACAGTTATCTGCTCAGCCTCCGCGAAAACACATTCCAGTCTAGTGAAATAGGTAAACATATTCCCGGCTGCAGAGCAAAGGGCCCTGCCTTCCTGTATCCATGCAAGTAATTTACTGCACCCGTTACCATGGTAGGCCCATGGCCCCCGCACTCTACATGAAGATTCATATGCACGCACTAGCATTCAGTGATGAACGGCCTCTGCCCGAGAGACCTTTTACTACAGACACTACATCCTCCAAACATGAGATACCAGATATGTTTTAGGTGCAGGTTGTTCTGACATCCCAGACATTAGTCTCCTCTACTAGTGTAAAAGTCAAACCCCCCATTCTCCCCAGTTACACGTCATGCTCAGTTGCGCGCGCATCTAGGCTAAAAGTTTCTGCTGAGCCTGCAAACTTTCTCCAAAGCATCCTCCCACTTGTGACGTTTCATGTGACGTTTCTCAGACATGACCAGTGCACGCCTACGTGTACGCCTTCTTACACGCCTCCTGTTACGCACATGTGTTCTTATCTCTCTCTTTTCACCTGTTACGCCTACTGTATTCGACTCAATCATACTGTTTTACTATATATATTGTGTGATGTTAATAACTTCAGTCTTTGTCGGATCTGTCGGTATGCCTGTCTGAGTCTGAGCTGTGAGTTTAGCTGTTCGATCTGCCAGGTCGTTACCCTGGGAAATAGTGTCAGTGACTTTCGTATGTGCCTTGCACTTCATGATAGCAATGGATGCAGGTAAGTGTATTGACACCTCTGGTATCGTGATCTGTGCATGACTGAATTTAACTGCATCTTTGCGGAGCACTGCTGACTATTACATTGTATTTGTGAGCATTGTAGCGCGATAGTTAAAAAAAACATTACCGCACCTTTAACTGGCATTTCACGCCGCTCGCTCTGCTGTATATTGCAGCGCGACATTTAAACAGGCTTTCTCTATTTTGCTGGGACTTTGATTACGTTCCCGGGGCCTTCATACATTTGCTGCCCCTGCCTCACATTGCCTTTGACCCTCCATTTTGTAGACTTGTTGTTCCCTGGCTCGCCCCTCCTCACGCTACCGCCTCCAGGCTGCTGCCCCTCCCACGCTCCGCCCCCTCCTCTCTCCATTTATGGCCAATGCCCCCACGCGCAGCGTCCACGCGCTACGGCCGCGCCGAAGGTGCGCCAAAGGTAAGCCCGTCTACGCCCGTCCGCGCCTGGACCGCGCCCAGCGCCAGAGCCCCGGGTCCTCGTAAGGCCCACCCCTCCCGCATTACTTATGATGCCACCACCCTCCTAGCCCTTAACCCCGGCCGCTCCCCCAACTGCGTCCAAGCCGCCCCTGGACACACCCATGGACCCTTTTCCTGCAACTCCTGCAAGTTCGACGGCACCAAGAACAACTCCTCATCTACGAACACACACCAGATATCCGACCCCAACCACCTACAATGCATCCTGCTCAACACCCGCTCGGTCCACAGGCACGCCATCGACCTCTGGAATCTACTAGACACCATCTCTCCGGACGTCGCCTTCCTTACAGAAACATGGATGAACGCCACATCAGCCCCAGACATCACCATTGCCATCCCGGAAGGCTATAAGATCATTCGCAAGGACCGTACCGGCCACACAGGAGGAGGCATCGCTATCGTCCATAAGAAATCCATCCGCATCTCAACCAGCTCAGACGCCAATCTCGCCAACACTGAACACCTTCACTTCCAGATCCACACCGACCCCAAGACCACACTCAGAGGCACCCTCCTTTACAGGCCACCAGGACCCCGCGCACAATTTAGCGAGGACATCACAGACTTCATCACTCCACACGCGCTCCCCTCCGAGGATTACATACTTTTGGGAGACCTCAACTTTCACCTTGAAAAGAACAACGACCGCAACACCACCACCCTTTTGGACAACCTCGACAACCTCGGACTTAAACAACTTGTCACTACCCCCACCCACATCGCAGGTCACACACTCGACCCTATCTTCACCTCCAGCAAACATGTCTCCTTCAGCCACACTACAGCTCTCCTTTGGACTGACCACAGCTGCGTTCACTTTACCTACAACAAGCCCACATCCAACAACCACCCCCAACCCACTCTGCAAAGAAACTGGAACAAAATCACCATCGACCAGATCTCCTCATCGCTTCTTCAAAACCCCCCAGCCCATTCCTCAAACCCAGACCAAGCAGCCACCAACCTCACCCATTGGTTATCTAACAGCGCCAACATCCTAGCACCACTGAAAAAACGACAAATCCAAATAGGCAGCAAGAAGGCCTCCTGGTTCAATGATGATCTTAAGAAATCCAAGAAACTCTGCCGCTCCTTTGAGAAGGCCTGGAAAAAATACCCAACCACCAGCACCAAGGACGCCTTCAAAAACGCCATCCGCATACACCACCAACTGATCCAGAATGCCAAGAAAGCCGCTTTCAAGTCAGTCAAGGCAAGTCATAGAATTTGTATAGCGCATTACATACCCAGAGGGTTTCAAGGCGCTTAGGAAGGGGAGGAGGATTACTTGTCAAATATCCACGTTTTAAGTTGCTTTCTGAACGCTAGGTGGTTCTGGGTAAGGCGAAGGTAAGCGGGGAGTGAGTTCCAAGTTTTAGCAGCCAGGTATGACAAGGATCTGCCTCCCATGGTGGTCTTGTTGATGCGAGGTACAATGGCGAGGGCTTGGCTGGAAGATCGTAGTTGGCGGGAGGGGGTGTAGAAGGACAGTCGTGAGTTGAGGCAGTCTGGTCCGATGTCGTAGAGTGATTTGTGTGCGTGGGTAAGTAGTCGGAAAGTGATCCTCTTGTTGACGGGAAGCCAGTGGAGGTCTTTCAAGGACCGACTAGATAACAACGCCCACAACAGCAAGGAATTATTCAACATCGTCAAGGAATTTACCAACCCCTCAGCCAACTCCAACGACATCACCCCCTCTCAAGCCCTCTGCGACTCCCTAGCCTCATTCTTCCGCAACAAAATTGCAGACATCCACAACAGCTTCGACAACCGACCCAAAGACCAACCCACCCAACCCCCTGCAGGACCCCCACCCACCCTGAACATCCTCAATGACTGGAAGCCAATCTCCACTGAGGACACCATCCGTCTGATGAACTCTATCCACTCAGGATCCCCCACAGACCCATGCCCTCACCACATCTTTAACAAAGCAGACTCCATTATAGCACCGCACCTCCGAGACGTCATCAACTGCTCCCTCAACTCCGCAACCTTCCTGGAAAGCTGGAAACATGCCGAACTCAGCGCCCTCCTGAAGAAACCCACAGCTGACCCCACCGAACTCAAAAACTACCGCCCTATCTCACTCCTTCCATTCCCGGCCAAAGTCATCGAAAAAGCGGTCAACAACCAGCTCGCCGCATTCCTCGAAACCAACAAATTCCTCGACTCCTCACAATCCGGCTTCCGAGCCAAGCACAGCACTGAAACCGCCCTTATCGCAGCAACAGACGACATTCGAACTCTACTGGACAATGGAGACACAGTCGCCCTCATCCCCCTCGACCTCTCCGCAGCCTTCGACACGGTCTGTCATAGCACCCTTTTACAACGCCTCAGAAATGTCGGAATTCAAGGTAAAGCACTGGAATGGATCACCTCGTTCCTCACCGGAAGAACCCAGAGAGTCCGCCTTCCACCATTCAAGTCAGAGGCCACTGAAGTCATCTGCGGCGTACCACAAGGATCTTCACTCAGCCCCACCCTCTTCAACGTGTACATGAGCCCCCTCGTGGTCATCGCACGCCAACACAACCTCAACATCATCTCCTACGCCGACGACACTCAACTGATCCTATCACACACCAGAGACCCTAACACTGCCAAAACCAACCTGCATGAAGGAATGAAAGAAGTAGCCGAATGGATGAAGCACAGCCGTCTGAAACTGAACTCAGACAAAACAGAAGTCCTCATCCTAGGCACCTCCCCCTCCGCCTGGGATGACTCTTGGTGGCCAGAGGCCCTCGGAAAAGCACCCATCCCGACGGACCACGCACAGAACCTGGGCGTCATCCTGGATTCCTCACTCTCGATGAACAGACAAGTCAACGCTGTTTCTTCATCTTGCTTCAACATTCTTCGCATGCTCAAAAAAACATTTAGCTGGATCCCCACCGAAACTAGAAAAACAGTCACCCACGCTCTGGTCACGAGCCGACTGGACTACGGAAACACCCTCTACGCCGGTACCTCCGCTAAACTCCAGAAAAAACTCCAACGCATCCAGATTGCTTCAGCCAGGCTCATATTAGACATCCCGCGTAAAGAACACATCTCTGGTTACCTGAAAAACCTCCACTGGCTCCCAATCAAATAAGAGGATTACTTTCCGGCTCCTAACCCACGCACACAAAGCACTCTACGAAATCGGACCCGAATGCCTCAACACACGTCTGTCCTTCTACACCCCCTCCCGCCAGCTACGATCCTCCAACCAAGCCCTTGCCACTGTACCTCGCATCAACAAAACCACCATGGGAGGTAGATCCTTCTCCTACCTGGCAGCTAAAACCTGGAACTCACTTCCCACTCACCTTCGCCTTACTCAGAACCACCTAGCATTCACAAAGCAACTTAAAACGTGGATATTTGACAAGTAATTCCCCACCCTTCTTCAAGCGCCTTGAGACCCTCTGGGTATGTAGCGCGCTATATACATTTATTGACTTGACTTGACTTGACTTCTAACAGAGCTTGAATGAGGGGACCATGCTGTATCTTGGCGCCATGAGAAGTTAAAAAACCTCTTTCTTGCCAGAGGATACCAAAGTCGTGAACAACTCCGAATGCATACTGTGCATACTGTGAATCTGTGTATATGTTTACTTTCAGGTTCTTGGCTCGGATGCAGGCTTGGGTCAGAGCGATGAGCTCTGCTGCTTGGGCTGACAATGTGTCAATACGATGTGTTTCTATGACTTCAGTTTCAGTGGTCACTGCATATGCGGCCACTAACTCTCCTGTGCTTGATCTCATACATGAACCATCCACGTAAAGTGTCAGGTCTGGGTCAGGTAATGCAATGTCTGTCAAGTCTTGTCTGGGCTTTGTTACAGTATTGATGACTTCTACACAGTCATGTGGTGTCGGGTCAATGGTACTCGAGGGTAACAATGTGGCAAGATTTAAGGTGTTGCAGCGTCTGATCTCTATGTGTGGCTGAAACAATGTCAATTCATATCCTGTCAGTCTTGCTATGGTCAAGTGTTGTGTCTGGGTTCGGTTCAGAAGAACTTCCACGGAGTGTGGAACTTGGACTGTCAGAGGATGTCCTAACACTATTGAATCGCTTTGTCTGATTGCTAGAGCTGTTGCTGCAACTGATTTCAGGCACGCAGGCAGAGCCTGGGCCACTGGATCTAATGTACTAGAAAAATAAGCGCAAGGCTTGTGTTTTCCTGCTTGATCTTGTGTGAGCACAGATAATGCTGTGCCATCGCGTTCAGTAACAAAAAGTGTAAAAGGTTTGTTGTAACATGGTGTCGCTAAAACAGGTGCTTGACATAGGGCTTTCTTTAATTCGTCAAAAGCTTGTGTGTGTTCCTGAGTCCAAGGGAGGACAGTCGAAGTCACTGCCTCCTGTGTTGTCAATTGTATCAGTGGTTTGGCTAGATATGCATACTGAGGGATCCATTGTCTGCAGTATGAGGTGAGGCCAATAAAGGCCCGTACCTCCTTTTGTGTCTTGGGTTGTGGCAGATGTGCAATTAACTGGATGCGGTCTGGTGTCAACTGTCTCCCCCACTTGGACAGCAAGTGCCCAAGGTATACCACTTGCTGGGCACAGAATTGTAGCTTCGAAGGGGACACTTTATGCCCCTTTTCGGCCAAGAAATACAAGACAGTCAGTGACGCGCGCTCGCAGTCACGTTCGGTCCGTGCAGTTATTAACAGGTCGTCAACATATTGGAGCAGAGCAGTGTCAGCAGGCATGCGAATACTGTCTAGTTGTCGTTTCAAGGCTTGACTGTAAATACTCGGACTTTACGTGAACCCTTGAGGTGCACGTGCAAATTTGAAGCTTCGGCCATTTAAAGAAAATCCGAAGAGATACTGGCTTTCTGGATGAATGGGGACACTAAAGAAAGCGTTCTTGAGATCGATTACAGTAAAGAACGCTGCTTCGGAATCAATAGCCGTCAATAGGAAGGATATGTCTGGCACAACTGGGTACTGGGGAATGATGCATTTATTTAATTCTCGAAGGTCGATCACCAATCTGTAGACTGGTGGGCATTTGGGTCAGTTTGTTTAAGAATTGGAATGATTGGAGAATTACATACATTGGAGTCAGTTTCTATAACTACTCCTTGGGCAATCAGTTCGTCAATAATTTTCAGTAAGGCTGCTACAGCCTCGGGGGGCAATTTGTATTGTCGGATTCGGGGTAGTACAACTCCTTGCTTGAGTGTAACACGATAAGGTGTAATGTGCATACAACCTACATCAGTTGGACCTTGTGCCCATAAATGCGCTGGTACATTTTGCAATCTTGGATCAAAATCTCGTAACACATAATGACCTTTGAAATCACGTAAGAACAATCTCACTCCTTCCGGAGAACAACATATTACTGCTCCTAGAGCTTTCAACGTTTTAATACCAAGCAGTTTTTCAGGACATGCTTTCGTAAGTAACAAGTCTGTAGTACGGGACAATGGACCAACTTCTAGGGAAACTGCCTTTGACACTTCGTTAACAATAGGCTTTCCTGAAAAACCCAGGGAAACATTCTGTGAGCCTGAGAGGGGTGCCCCTGGAACCTTGTCATGACTGATGGTAGTTATGCTCGCCCCTGTGTCAATCAAAAATTTTCTGTCTTTCCCTAATACCTGACTATGTACATAGGGACCCTCTTGATCTACAGGAACCTCAATAAGAGGCAAGCCAACCTCCCTCTCTAGGCTGTTTCATGAGTACTGCTGATAATCGGGGTAATCTGACTGTGCATACTGGTACGTTTGTTGCGTGACATGTTGCGTGGCAGCAATAGGTTGGGGTTGGGGGTACAGCTACTGTCTGTTGTGCTTGCTGCGGAGGTTGCGTGTTCTGTGGAATATGCTGTGAAACATGTTCTTGTCTAGGAGGACGCGGTCTTTCTTTCGTCCTGCCGGTAGCAATATTATATTTCAGAAAGGTACATTTGTTTATATAATGACCTGGCTGTTTACAATAGTTGCAATTCCCTTTAACGGGAGCTGCAGAATGACCTGGCGGTGCTGTACCCTTTTTCTGACCGTCTGCTGGAACAGGCTGAGCTACTAGTACTTTCATTTTCGTATCTTTCATACGTCTCTGTTCATGATCATGTTCCTCTCTAATTCGGTTTGATGGTACTGTAACATTTGTAACATTTGAGATGGGGTATTTGCTTGCCATGTACTCTCGACTTTTAGAACTCTATTTTTAACTTGGGGTAAGGAATTCTCGACTAGTTTGGTCACAAAAAGATGTGGATATGATTCACTACTTGTTTTCAGGCCACTATTAATAATAAAACATTTCTCGAATCTAGAATAAAAATCACTAGTGTCTTCGTCTTGTTTCTGTTTGCAGGCTGAGATGGCATCCCAGTCTTCCTTTTTAATTGCCAATAACCTCGGCAAGACCTGTACTAATAATCCTGGTAATGCTTTAGTTTTGTCCCCGAGACCAGTACCTGGAATTCGTGTATTTTCTTCGTTTTCTAATTCAGTCCAGATAATCTTTTTATCTCCCAACTCCCATTCTTTTTCTTTAAGTTTTTCGTAAATACCGGCTGGCAACAGTACCTTTAACATTTTAAGAATATCGGGATATGTATAATCCCCCATGAGTAGCATGTCTTTTAATTCACGGTGAACCCCAGCCGGATCTTTATCATGACAAGGCACTATTTTCTTCATTTCCAATAGTTCCATTTTGCTTAAGGGTGTGTATACGAATACGCGTCGAAGCTCTCCCCCTGGGGCCTGGATGGGATGAACTTCTCGTAAGGGATTCTGTCTGTCAATATAAAATGTTTTCCTTACTGGGGGTGGAACAGGAACGAAATGTGGAGTCAGAAATGTTCTGTATTTGTGTCGTTGTTCTAGAATGACATTAATTAAATCGGTACCTAGGCCTCTCCATCTACCTAGGAGTAACTCGTCTAAAATATTATATAGGGGACCTGGATCAGAATGCTGACTCTCATATAGTGTAATGAGATGCTGGATCATGTACATTCCAGCTAAGCGTTGTTCGGTTGGGGAAAGATTCAAAAATGTTTGCGCTACTGAATCATCTTTATATACGCTGTTATTATCAGCCCACTGTACTGCTGATCGTGCTAGTTCTTGTTCACTCATGGTACTAAGTTCACTGTAACCTATTCGTTGTTTCAGTACTTCATCAGTGGCTTGGAATAAATGCTCAAGAGAACATTGTTCTGGTATGGGAGAAAGAAAATGTTTCTTGCTTTCTAGGCGTATGGGTCTGTCAAAAGGTCTTGCTCTACCTACGTACGCTATCATATCTCTGTTTTCTTCTGTATCATCTAACTCGTCCTCTTCTGTGGTTTCATCCTCTTTCTCGGCTTCCCTAGCTGCGTTTTCCCTTTCGTGCATTAGTACAATTTCTTTACGGATCTTTCTGTACATGGATTCTATACAACCTTGTGTCTTATGTTTACCATCAGCTATATTGTTACTCCAATTAATCAGGATATCCATTTCTTCTTTGGTTGTGCCTGGCCGATCTCGCTCCCTTATCAAACAATTTATCAAAAACTGTAGAATCATTTTCTGTGTCTCAACCTTATTGTGTGCCATGGCTTCGTGAATGCATTCTGGTCTTTCCCCTGTTCTAATGAAATTGTATATATTATCTAGATGTTCTTCCATATGTGGTAGAATAGTCAGATAGTTTGTGACTCGTCGTAAACGTAGTGAAAATAGCATCATATCGTCTTCGCCTGGTACTGGATCATATCTGCAATCTGTAATGTACTGTTTAAGGGTTGCGAATGTCGCTGCTCTGGGTGTACGTTGTAATGCTAACTCTCTAAGCGTCAGTCGCTTTATTTGAGGCGGGGTGACAGGGAGACCTCCTGTTGCGCCTCCTGAAGCGGAAGCGAAGACATGAATTGGCTGTGTTGTAACTACTGGTGTCATAGCGGGTAGAGTAGGTATACGTAACTGAGGCGGACTCTGGGTTGCATCTGTCGAAAAAGGATTGGTAGGACCAATAGCAGGAGGAACAGTAGCAGTAGCAGTAGGGGAAGTGACAATAGGTGCGGGAAGCGAGTCTTGAGGAGGTGGAGGTGTCCTGGCTTGAACAGACTGAATAGGCTGTGGTGCATTATTAGCAGGTGGTAAGTGTACATTAGTATATGCTGGAGCTACATCATCTAAATAGGAAGAAAGGAAAATGTCTGCTGCAGTCTGTTTATGACGGGCTTTAGTCGGGACCAATGGTGGTGGCAAGTTACGTGATACTTCCGGGATCGCCTTGGGCAGGCCCTCGGCGAGAACAGGATACAGACCTGTAATAAGGGCATTTCTTTGTCTGTCTTGTTGTTCTATTCTGACTCGTTCTCCTTCTTCTAGTAACTCCCTTTCTCTAGCTTTTTCGGATTCTTCTCTACTTCTATCTGCTTTCCTGATTTCTTTCTCTGTTCTTCTATGTGCTTCTTTACGCCATAATTCTATGGCATCTTTCTGGGATTGTCTGGCTTTCTTTTTCCATAATGCTTCTTCTACTCTCATGATGCAATCAGCATCCCATGTCCCTGAGACAGGCCATCTATACTTCTCTTCCAGATCCTTAGTATAATCCACCCACAAATCTAGGTACAGTATGGCATCTAAGCCATGCTTATGGTACATAAAATGTCCGGGAGTGTCCCTAGGCGGGACGGGAACTGCTTCTTCGAGTATCCCTTTCCTGGTTCCTATCTGACGTAATTTCGAGAACAGTGGCATAATTGGACTGATTTGAACGTGAACACAATAAACACAATAATGAATTGCAAACAATCATTCATACCACGACATGAAAACACATTAAAACATTTTTCGAACAGATATTGCCTAGTACATAAAATATAATACTGTTCCCGAGATCTAGAATACTGAATTACTTGATGCACTGCTAGAACAGTACAGACATACCGGTCCCATAAAGAGACACGTCGTACCGTATTCACCTAAGTGAACACGTCTGGACCAGGTCTGTGTACCCAGACCTGTCTTGACCGGGCACAAATTAATGAACCCGTCTAGATGCGTTCCCAATAACGGTACTCACCGGGAAGCAGAAACTGAAGGCCTCGGAAACTGGACTGGACTGGACTGCGTCAGGCTACGATTTCTCCTACGCATGCGCTTCGGAACAGGTGGGCCTCTGGATACCTCGGACATTGCTCTCTCGACTTGGGGCTCTGGTCGGGATCCTCCGCATTCCTCACCGCCTCGTCTGGATGCCGGGTCGCAGTCTCCTCCGTGGGCCTGAGGGAGATAGCAGGAAAACCCGCAAGAGTGCACTGGTTCCGTCACGGCTGTAGAAGGGGTCAAGGCCTGCAGTACATCGCCGGCGAGTGGGGAAGGCGGGGAGTCCCTGTTCGGGCGCCAGATTATGTGGTAAATAAAATTACCGGACTATTTTTCTATACATTAAATGACAATAAGGATAGCTCAATCAAATGAGAGGCAGAGTCCGTGGTATCTGAGTCATACGGGCTTTAATGAAATGCCTTGAGGCATGGGACATCGAGTTCCATCACCACTAAGGTTCAGGAAGGGACATTCACAGTATGCATTCGGAGTTGTTCACGACTTCGGTATCCTCTGGCAAGAAAGAGGTTTTTTAACTTCTCATGGCGCCAAGATACAGCATGGTCCCCTCATTCAAGCTCTGTTAGAAGCAATACACTTACCTGCATCCATTGCTATCATGAAGTGCAAGGCACATACGAAAGTCACTGACACTATTTCCCAGGGTAACGACCTGGCAGATCGAACAGCTAAACTCACAGCTCAGACTCAGACAGACATACCGACAGATCCGACAAAGACTGAAGTACCAACACAGACACATTGTATGACAGTGAAGGATCCCACTCTAGATGTACTCGACATACAGACAGATGCCACTCCAGACAAAATCAAGAAATGGACTGAACAAGGAGGGATCCAGACAGATCAGGGATGGATGACGAAGGGAAGAGCCACATGGTTCCTCCCCGACTCTATGGTTCAAGTGATCATTAACACAGCACATAGTCCAGCACACTTAGGAGAAAAAGCCATGTTAGACAGCATTCAGAATCTATGGTTCAACAAGCATTTACGAGCAGCAGCAAAACAGAAAGTGCGTAACTGCATGATCTGTTGTCAGTTCAATCCAGGCAAAGGCATTCCCGTGGAACAAGGTGGATTCCATCCTCCTGACCATCCTTTTGAAGTCCTCCAGATGGATTATATCCAGATGGACAGATGTAGAGGATTCAAATATGTCCTCGTAGTTGTATGTGCCCTTTCCAGATGGACAGAAGCATATCCAGTCCCAGATTACACTGCCGCGACCACTGCCAAGCAGTTGGTTCGTGAATTTTTCCCGCGATACGGCTTGCCCTGTGTCGTGTACTCAGATAATGGACAGCCATTCTCGTCCGAGCTTATGAAACAGGTATCACTCCTGTTAGGTTACCAGTGGAAATTTCACTGTGTACGACATCCCGAAGCAGCTGGTTTGGTCGAACGACACAACCAGACTCTGAAACACGATTAGCTAAGATCTGTGCAGAAAAAGGTGTAGATTGCATAGTAGCCCTGCCAGTTACCCTCTTTTATATGCGCATGGTAGCTCATTCCAGAACCGGACTATCTCCCTATGAGGTAGTCTTCGGCCGACCTCCCAATATGTGGGGTACGCCTATGCCTCGTAAGATAACCGATGTCGATAGTAATATGCTGACAGATTACCTAGCTTCCTTGATGTCTGCACTACAATCTTGTCGTTCACAGGTTGCGGCTGCCTTCCCGGACAACACCCAAGTAAAACCGCATGAAATTGTTCCAGGAGAATACGTCTACGTTCGAAATTTCGACAGATCAAGCCCTCTGGAACCCAGATGGAAGCAGCCAAAGCTGGTGTTGATGACCACGAGGACCGCAGTAAAGCTAGAAGGTCGCAAGGGGTGGCTCCACTCCAGTCATATAAAAAGAGTTCACGGAGTGTGTCCAGAGACTGCAATTAAGGACTGCCCCCTTTTAGACACTGACTCTAAACTTCCCCTGCTAGAAAAAACTCCGCAACAGGAGTACCGAGCCAAGTTGAGGTCTAGTAAGTCAGACAGCGTTTAATTGTTTAAGTCCCCCCCTGGGTGAAGCAGTTAGACAGGTTTCTGACATGTATAAGATAGACCCAAGTAGTCAGAGAGATAGGCGAATCGAAAAGAGAGAAAAATATTGCAAGAACTTGCATAGTCGATGCATCATAACGTTAATTTTCATGTTTATTCTGAGCATTTCGATCATATGTGTAAGCTTCCTGTTACATGATTTCTTTCCTCCTTTCAATTCACATGTACATACTTTCTCTAATGACTCTGTAGAACACACTTTCAGCGACCTGCCCCCTCATGAGCTGTCCTATCGATTAGCAATGCGCAACAATACATTCATTCGTATGTTACACCATACTCACCAGACCAGCAATGCCACCAATTGCTGGGTATGTGGCCAACTCCCACCTTATCAGAAATACAAGGGAGCTCTGCCCCTCTTTCCCTACCCGTTTACACATAATGGTTCATGTGGAGCATGGTTTGCTTTAATGTCTTCCTTAGACAGTAAGTCCAAAGTTTCTCAAGGCAATTGGATATGGGGGAATCTGAATACAGTCATGAATAAAGCATGTTTCCCAGACGCAGACGGTCTTCCCCAAAGGAGAGGGACTGATCTAGAAAATGAAGTGTATGAATTAGGTAACTTTTCCCTCAATCTCATGATCCTAAACGTCCAGTCCGAGACTAATTCGAACTTGCCGTTTATAACAGTTTTACCAGTGAAAGGTGAATTATGCGTTAGAAAGAATGGTTCAGTACATCTAGGACACAGTGATTGTAATACTGTGGTCGAATTCAGTCATAAAGGAAAGTCTACTTTCAAAGCCTCTCGCCATTCTTATTTTATTTGTGGTCAAACAGCTTATGTACATCTGCCCCTTGATTGGGATGGGACGTGTTATATTGCGTTCTTATTACCACCTGTTTTCCTAGCCCCACCTGATTATCATCGAAATTCACGCCTTGTACATGTAAGACATAGAAGGGAGATCAAGTCCCCAATTGTCGATCAGACTGAGACAACGTGGGAACAATATACAGATTTCAATAAAGGATTCTTTTTCTTTGTAGGTCCTGTCCAAAACAGTAAATTGATACGCAAATTAACCGCATCGCTGCGGCGGCTTTTCCCGCTGTGCGCGGCAAATTCAAAATTACCGCGTTACGTGACGAGCTGGCCTTGTCATCCGCGCAGGACAGGTAAGCGCGATGACGAGCCCAGCTCGTCAATAGCCTCGAAGGGGTTAACTAGAACATTGGAAGCGGTAGTGAATGAAAGTACTTCTGCTTTAGGTAACCTGACCGAAGAACAATCTGCTATGAGACTTGTAGTTCTTCAAAATCGCCTTGTCCTTGACGTCATCCTGGCCGATAGGGGCGGGGCTTATAGAGTGATCGGATCCAGTTGTTGCATTTTTATTCCTAATAACGCACCATCCGTGTATAAGGCCATAACAAGGCTTCACGAAATTGCTCACCTGATTCACCAGAATCCAGGCACCTGGACTTGGTCTGGTTGGCTCTGGAGTGTGATGTCTGCCTGGGGATGGAAATTTCTATCATTCCTAGGAATAATACTGCTTATTCTATTTAGTTGTTGTCTCTGTCTGCAATGTTAGCCAGCGATTTGCTGCTTGTGCGCCACAGCTTGTATTCCCCGTCCAAGTTCACGTTCCCGTTCCCGGATAAAGAAAGAAGAGCAAATGATGGTATATGAACATATCGATGGTCTCATGAATATAGACATATCCTAGAGGGTGTAGTAGGGGCCAAGGAGGGAATGAGGTAATAGAAATTTTCAGGTAGCTAATGTGTCCCCCACTCGCACCCCATCCAAACACACGTGTTCCAAGTATGTCATGTAATTCCTTTTCCGTGCATGCTAGAAAGACGCATATGCATTTGCGTCCAACGTTAACATGTCAGTTATACAGTTCCCCAAGAATATCACGTTAATTAGGCTTCTAGGCCTATGGTGTCAACGTCTTTACATGGTACACTTTTGAATAAAGCACACGTTTTCTCCATGTTTCGTGGCCCAGTCGAGCCAGGCCCTTAACGAGACTCCAAGTTCTTTTCTGCCTCTGGAAGCTACAGTTTAGGTATGCATCCCTGACCTCTACCTTACATCCTGCTCAGACGAGCGGTGCCCGGCTCGGCCTGCTTGCCTGCCAAGACAATATTTTGCCTACAGTTATCTGCTCAGCCTCCGCGAAAACACATTCCAGTCTAGTGAAATAGGTAAACATATTCCCGGCTGCAGAGCAAAGGGCCCTGCCTTCCTGTCTCCATGCAAGTAATTTACTGCACCCGTTACCATGGTAGGCCCATGGCCCCCGCACTCTGCATTCAGTGATGAACGGCCTCAGCCTGAGAGACCTTTTACTACAGACACTACATCCTCCAAACATGAGATACCAGATATGTTATAGGTGCAGGTCGTTCTGACATCCCAGACATTAGTCTCCTCTACTAGTGTAAAAGTCAAACTCCCCAGTTCTCCCCAGTTACACGTCATGCTCAGTTGCACGCGCATCTAGGCTAAAAGTTTCTGCTGAGCCTGCAAACTTTCTCCAAAGCATCTTCCCACTTGTGACGTTTCATGTGACGTTTCTCAGACATGACCAGTGCACGCCTACGTGTACGCCTTCTTACACGCCTCCTGTTACGCACATGTGTTCTTATCTCTCTCTTTTCACCTGTTACGCCTACTGTATTCGACTCAATCATACTGTTTTACTATATATATTGTGTGATGTTAATAAAATGTTGAATGTCCCTTCCTGAACCTTAGTGGTGATGGAACTCGATGTCCCATGCCTCGAGGCATTTCATTAAAGCCCGTATGACTCAGATACCACGGACTCTGACTCTCATTTGATTGAGCTATCCTTATTGTCATTTAATGTATAGAAAAATAGTCCTGTAATTTTATTTATCACAATTCTGTCCATCAACTGTTGTTTTGCATTTGTCACCCCAAGTGGGATGGGTATGCTCAGACGTGCGTCCCATACTCTCCACACCACTGGAATCAAGCTATCCTGGCTGAAGACGGCTGATAGCCAGAAACCGGTCCTAGGATGCTTGATTCCGGTCCAGGAAAGACATGGCTTGGCAGTTCGGGCTGGACTGTTCCCATGAGGCACAGGGTCAAGGCTGATTTGCATATGGCCATGTCTGAACTGGGGTGGTGTGGAGGGCAAAAAACGATGGATTTAGGCCCAAATCTCTGTACTGGGTAAATGTATGACATTGCTCTGCATTCTGTCCATCAACTGTTGTTTTGCATTTGTCACCCCAAGTGGGATGGGTATGGTCACACGTGAGTCCCATGCTCTCCACACCACTGGAGTCAAGCTATCCGGGCTGAAGGTGGTTGATAGCCAGAAACCGGTCCTAGAATGCTTGATTTAAGTCCAGGAAAGACATGGCTTGGCAGTTTGGGTTGGACTGTTCTCATGAGGCACAGGGTCAAGGCTGATTTGCATATGGCCATGTCTGAACTGGGGTGGTGTGGAGTGCAGAAAAAACGATGGATTTAGGCCCAGATCTCTGAACTGGGGTGAATGTATGACAATATTCTGCATTCTGTCCATCAACTGTTGTTTTTCATTTGTCACCCCAAGTGGGATGGGTATGCTCAGATGTGAGTCCCATGCTCTCCACACCACTGGAGTCAAGCTATCCTGACTGAAGATGGCTGATAGCCAAAAACCAGTCCTAGGATGCTTGATTCCGGTCCAGGAAAGACATGGCTTGGCAGTTAGGGCTGGACTGTACCCATGAGGCACAGGGTCAAGGCTGATTTGCATATGGCCATGTCTGAACTGGGGTGGTGTGGAGCGCAAAAAAACAATGGATTTAGGCCCAGATCTCTGTACTGGGGTGTATGTAGGACATAGTTCTGCATTCTGTCCATCAACAGTGGTTTTGCATTTGTCAACCCAAGTGGGATAGGTATGCTCAGACGTGAGTCCCATGCTCTCCACACCACTGGAGTCAAGCTATCCTGGCTGAAGACGGCTGATAGCCAGAAACTGGTCCTAGGATGCTTGATTCCGGTCCAGGAAAGACATGGCTTGGCAGTTTGGGCTGGACTGTTCCCATGAGGCAGAGGGTCAAGGCTGATTTGCATATGGCCATGTCTGAACTGGGGTGGTGTGGAGTGCAAATAAACGATGGATTTAGGCCCAGATCTCTGTACTGGGGTGAATGTATGAGATTGTTCTGCATTCTGTCCATCAACTGTTGTTTTGCATTTTCACCCCAAGTGGGATGGGTATGCTCAGACCTGAGTCCCATGCTCTCCACACCACTGGAGTCAAGCTATCCTGGCTGAAGATGGCTGATAGCCAGAAACCGGTCCTAGGATGCTTGATTCCGGTCCAGGAAAGACATGGCTTGGCAGTTCGGGCTGGACTGTTCCCATGAGGCACAGGGTCAAGGCTGATTTGCATATGGCCATGTCTGAACTGGGGTGGTGTGGAGGGCAAAAAACGATGGATTTAGGCCCAAATCTCTGTACAGGGTGAATGTATGACATTGCACTGCATTCTGTCCATCAACTGTTGTTTTGCATTTGTCACCCCAAGTGGGATGGGTATGGTCACACGTGAGTCCCATGCTCTCCACACCACTGGAGTCAAGCTATCCGGGCTGAAGGTGGTTGATAGCCAGAAACCGGTCCTAGAATGCTTGATTTAAGTCCAGGAAAGACATGGCTTGGCAGTTTGGGTTGGACTGTTCTCATGAGGCACAGGGTCAAGGCTGATTTGCATATGGCCATGTCTGAACTGGGGTGGTGTGGAGTGCAGAAAAAACTATGGACTTAGGCCCAGATCTCTGAACTGGGGTGAATGTATGACAATATTCTGCATTCTGTCCATCAACTGTTGTTTTGCATTTGTCACCCCAAGTGGGATGGGTATGCTCAGATGTGAGTCCCATGCTCTCCACACCACTGGAGTCAAGCTATCCTGGCTGAAGACGGCTGATAGCCAAAAACCAGTCCTAGGATGCTTGATTCCGGTCCAGGAAAGACATGGCTTGGCAGTTCGGGCTGGACTGTACCCATGAGGCACAGGGTCAAGGCTGATTTGCATATGGCCATGTCTGAACTGGGGTGGTGTGGAGCGCAAAAAAACGATGGATTTAGGCCCAGATCTCTGTACTGGGGTGTATGTAGGACATAGTTCTGCATTCTGTCCATCAACATTTGTTTTGCATTTGTCACCCCAAGTGGGATGGGTATGGTCACACGTGAGTCCCATGCTCTCCACACCACTGGAGTCAAGCTATCCGGGCTGAAGGTGGTTGATAGCCAGAAACCGGTCCTAGAATGCTTGATTTAAGTCCAGGAAAGACATGGCTTGGGAGTTTGGGTTGGACTGTTCTCATGAGGCACAGGGTCAAGGCTGATTTGCATATGGCCATGTCTGAACTGGGGTGGTGTGGAGTGCAGAAAAAACGATGGATTTAGGCCCAGATCTCTGAACTGGGGTGAATGTATGACAATATTCTGCATTCTGTCCATCAACTGTTGTTTTTCATTTGTCACCCCAAGTGGGATGGGTATGCTCAGATGTGAGTCCCATGCTCTCCACACCACTGGAGTCAAGCTATCCTGACTGAAGATGGCTGATAGCCAAAAACCAGTCCTAGGATGCTTGATTCCGGTCCAGGAAAGACATGGCTTGGCAGTTAGGGCTGGACTGTACCCATGAGGCACAGGGTCAAGGCTGATTTGCATATGGCCATGTCTGAACTGGGGTGGTGTGGAGCGCAAAAAAACAATGGATTTAGGCCCAGATCTCTGTACTGGGGTGTATGTAGGACATAGTTCTGCATTCTGTCCATCAACAGTGGTTTTGCATTTGTCAACCCAAGTGGGATAGGTATGCTCAGACGTGAGTCCCATGCTCTCCACACCACTGGAGTCAAGCTATCCTGGCTGAAGACGGCTGATAGCCAGAAACTGGTCCTAGGATGCTTGATTCCGGTCCAGGAAAGACATGGCTTGGCAGTTTGGGCTGGACTGTTCCCATGAGGCAGAGGGTCAAGGCTGATTTGCATATGGCCATGTCTGAACTGGGGTGGTGTGGAGTGCAAATAAACGATGGATTTAGGCCCAGATCTCTGTACTGGGGTGAATGTATGAGATTGTTCTGCATTCTGTCCATCAACTGTTGTTTTGCATTTTCACCCCAAGTGGGATGGGTATGCTCAGACCTGAGTCCCATGCTCTCCACACCACTGGAGTCAAGCTATCCTGGCTGAAGATGGCTGATAGCCAGAAACCGGTCCTAGGATGCTTGATTCCGGTCCAGGAAAGACATGGCTTGGCAGTTCGGGCTGGACTGTTCCCATGAGGCACAGGGTCAAGGCTGATTTGCATATGGCCATGTCTGAACTGGGGTGGTGTGGAGGGCAAAAAACGATGGATTTAGGCCCAAATCTCTGTACAGGGTGAATGTATGACATTGCACTGCATTCTGTCCATCAACTGTTGTTTTGCATTTGTCACCCCAAGTGGGATGGGTATGGTCACACGTGAGTCCCATGCTCTCCACACCACTGGAGTCAAGCTATCCGGGCTGAAGGTGGTTGATAGCCAGAAACCGGTCCTAGAATGCTTGATTTAAGTCCAGGAAAGACATGGCTTGGCAGTTTGGGTTGGACTGTTCTCATGAGGCACAGGGTCAAGGCTGATTTGCATATGGCCATGTCTGAACTGGGGTGGTGTGGAGTGCAGAAAAAACGATGGACTTAGGCCCAGATCTCTGAACTGGGGTGAATGTATGACAATATTCTGCATTCTGTCCATCAACTGTTGTTTTGCATTTGTCACCCCAAGTGGGATGGGTATGCTCAGATGTGAGTCCCATGCTCTCCACACCACTGGAGTCAAGCTATCCTGGCTGAAGACGGCTGATAGCCAAAAACCAGTCCTAGGATGCTTGATTCCGGTCCAGGAAAGACATGGCTTGGCAGTTCGGGCTGGACTGTACCCATGAGGCACAGGGTCAAGGCTGATTTGCATATGGCCATGTCTGAACTGGGGTGGTGTGGAGCGCAAAAAAACGATGGATTTAGGCCCAGATCTCTGTACTGGGGTGTATGTAGGACATAGTTCTGCATTCTGTCCATCAACATTTGTTTTGCATTTGTCAACCCAAGTGGGATAGGTATGCTCAGACGTGAGTCCCATGCTCTCCACACCACTGGAGTCAAGCTATCCTGGCTGAAGATGGCTGATAGCCAGAAACTGGACCTAGGATGCTTGATTCCGGTCCAGGAAAGACATGGCTTGGCAGTTTGGGCTGGACTGTTCCCATGAGGCAGAGGGTCAAGGCTGATTTGCATATGGCCATGTCTGAACTGGGGTGGTGTGGAGTGCAAATACACGATGGATTTAGGCCCAGATCTCTGTACTGGGGTGAATGTATGAGATTGTTCTGCATTCTGTCCATCAACTGTTGTTTTGCATTTTCACCCCAAGTGGGATGGGTATGCTCAGACCTGAGTCCCATGCTCTCCACACCACTGGAGTCAAGCTATCCTGGCTGAAGACGGCTGATAGCCAGAAACCAGTCTTAGGATGCTTGATTCCGGTCCAGGGAAGACATGGCTTGGCAGTTCGGGCTGGACTGTTCCCGTGAGGCACAGGGTCATGGCTGATTTGCATATGGCCATGTCTGGACTGGAGTGGTGTGGAGTGCAATAAAACTATGGATTTAGGCCCAGATCCCTGTACTGGGGTGAATGAATGACATTGTTTACCATTCTGTCCATCAACTGTTGTTTTGCAGTTGTCACCCCAAGTGGGATGGGTATGGTCACACGTGAGTCCCATGCTCTCCACACCACTGGAGTCAAGCTATCCGGGCTGAAGGTGGTTGATAGCCAGAAACCGGTCCTAGAATGCTTGATTTAAGTCCAGGATAGACATGGCTTGGCAGTTTGGGTTGGACTGTTCTCATGAGGCACAGGGTCAAGGCTGATTTGCATATGGCCATGTCTGAACTGGGGTGGTGTGGAGTGCAGAAAAAACGATGGATTTAGGCCCAGATCTCTGAACTGGGGTGAATGTATGACAATATTCTGCATTCTGTCCATCAACTGTTGTTTTGCATTTGTCACCCCAAGTGGGATGGGTATGCTCAGATGTGAGTCCCATGCTCTCCACACCACTGGAGTCAAGCTATCCTGACTGAAGACGGCTGATAGCCAAAAACCAGTCCTAGGATGCTTGATTCCGGTCCAGGAAAGACATGGCTTGGCAGTTAGGGCTGGACTGTACCCATGAGGCACAGGGTCAAGGCTGATTTGCATATGGCCATGTCTGAACTGGGGTGGTGTGGAGCGCAAAAAAACGATGGATTTAGGCCCAGATCTCTGTACTGGGGTGTATGTAGGACATAGTTCTGCATTCTGTCCATCAACAGTGGTTTTGCATTTGTCAACCCAAGTGGGATAGGTATGCTCAGACGTGAGTCCCATGCTCTCCATACCACTGGAGTCAAGCTATCCTGGCTGAAGACGGCTGATAGCCAGAAACTGGTCCTAGGATGCTTGATTCCGGTCCAGGAAAGACATGGCTTGGCAGTTTGGGCTGGACTGTTCCCATAAGGCAGAGGGTCAAGGCTGATTTGCATATGGCCATGTCTGAACTGGGGTGGTGTGGAGTGCAAATAAACGATGGATTTAGGCCCAGATCTCTGTACTGGGGTGAATGTATGAGATTGTTCTGCATTCTGTCCATCAACTGTTGTTTTGCATTTTCACCCCAAGTGGGATGGGTAAGCTCAGATCTGAGTCCCATGCTCTCCACACCACTGGAGTCAAGCTATCCTGGCTGAAGACGGCTGATAGCCAGAAACCGGTCCTAGGATGCTTGATTCCGGTCCAGGAAAGACATGGCTTGGCAGTTCGGGCTGGACTGTTCCCATAAGGCACAGGGTCAAGGCTGATTTGCATATGGCCATGTCTGAACTGGGGTGGTGTGGAGGGCAAAAAACGATGGATTTAGGCCCAAATCTCTGTACTGGGTGAATGTATGACATTGCACTGCATTCTGTCCATCAACTGTTGTTTTGCATTTGTCACCCCAAGTGGGATGGGTATGGTCACACGTGAGTCCCATGCTCTCCACACCACTGGAGTCAAGCTATCCGGGCTGAAGGTGGTTGATAGCCAGAAACCGGTCCTAGAATGCTTGATTTAAGTCCAGGAAAGACATGGCTTGGCAGTTTGGGTTGGACTGTTCTCATGAGGCACAGGGTCAAGGCTGATTTGCATATGGCCATGTCTGAACTGGGGTGGTGTGGAGTGCAGAAAAAACGATGGACTTAGGCCCAGATCTCTGAACTGGGGTGAATGTATGACAATATTCTGCATTCTGTCCATCAACTGTTGTTTTGCATTTGTCACCCCAAGTGGGATGGGTATGCTCAGATGTGAGTCCCATGCTCTCCACACCACTGGAGTCAAGCTATCCTGGCTGAAGACGGCTGATAGCCAAAAACCAGTCCTAGGATGCTTGATTCCGGTCCAGGAAAGACATGGCTTGGCAGTTCGGGCTGGACTGTACCCATGAGGCACAGGGTCAAGGCTGATTTGCATATGGCCATGTCTGAACTGGGGTGGTGTGGAGCGCAAAAAAACGATGGATTTAGGCCCAGATCTCTGTACTGGGGTGTATGTAGGACATAGTTCTGCATTCCGTCCATCAACATTTGTTTTGCATTTGTCAACCCAAGTGGGATAGGTATGCTCAGACGTGAGTCCCATGCTCTCCACACCACTGGAGTCAAGCTATCCTGGCTGAAGATGGCTGATAGCCAGAAACTGGACCTAGGATGCTTGATTCCGGTCCAGGAAAGACATGGCTTGGCAGTTTGGGCTGGACTGTTCCCATGGGGCAGAGGGTCAAGGCTGATTTGCATATGGCCATGTCTGAACTGGGGTGGTGTGGAGTGCAAATAAACGATGGATTTAGGCCCAGATCTCTGTACTGGGGTGAATGTATGAGATTGTTCTGCATTCTGTCCATCAACTGTTGTTTTGCATTTTCACCCCAAGTGGGATGGGTATGCTCAGACCTGAGTCCCATGCTCTCCACACCACTGGAGTCAAGCTATCCTGGCTGAAGACGGCTGATAGCCAGAAACCAGTCTTAGGATGCTTGATTCCGGTCCAGGGAAGACATGGCTTGGCAGTTCGGGCTGGACTGTTCCCGTGAGGCACAGGGTCATGGCTGATTTGCATATGGCCATGTCTGGACTGGAGTGGTGTGGAGTGCAATAAAACGATGGATTTAGGCCCAGATCCCTGTACTGGGGTGAATGAATGACATTGTTTACCATTCTGTCCATCAACTGTTGTTTTGCAGTTGTCACCCCAAGTGGGATGGGTATGGTCACACGTGAGTCCCATGCTCTCCACACCACTGGAGTCAAGCTATCCGGGCTGAAGGTGGTTGATAGCCAGAAACCGGTCCTAGAATGCTTGATTTAAGTCCAGGATAGACATGGCTTGGCAGTTTGGGTTGGACTGTTCTCATGAGGCACAGGGTCAAGGCTGATTTGCATATGGCCATGTCTGAACTGGGGTGGTTTGGAGTGCAGAAAAAACGATGGATTTAGGCCCAGATCTCTGTACTGGGGTGAATGTATGATATTGTTCTGCATTCTGTCCACCAACTGTTGTTCTGCATTTGTCACCCCAAGTGGGATGGGTATGCTCAGACCTGAGTCCCATGCTCTCCACACCACTGGAGTCAAGCTATCCTGGCTGAAGACGGCTGATAGCCAGAAACCAGTCTTAGGATGCTTGATTCCGGTCAGGAAAGAAATGGCTTCGCAGTTTGGGCTGGACTGTTCCCATGAGGCAGAGGGTCAAGGCTGATTTGCATATGGCCATGTCTGAACTGGGGTGGTGTGGAGTGAAAATAAACAATGGATTTAGGCGCAGATCTCTGTACTGGGGTGAATGTATGACATTGTTCTGCATTCTGTCCATCAACTGTTGTTTTGCATTTGTCACCCCAAGTGGGATGGGTATGCTCAGACCTGAGTCCCATGCTCTCCACACCACTGGAGTCAAGCTATCCTGGCTGAAGACGGCTGATAGCCAGAAACCGGTCCCAGGATACTTGATTCCGGTCCAGGAAAGTCATGGCTTGGCACTTCGGGCTAGACTGTTCCTATCAGGCACAGACAGGGTCAAGGCTGATTTGCTTATGGCTATGTCTGCACTGGGGTGATGTGGAGTGCAAAAAACGATGGATTTAGGCCCAGATCCCTGTACTGGGGTGAATGTATGACATTGTTCACCATTCTGTCCATCAACTGTTGTTTTGCATTTGTCAACGCAAGTGGGATGGGTATGCTCAGACGTGAGTCCCATGCTCTCCACACCACTGGAGTCAAGCTATCCTGGCTGAAGACGGCTGATAGCCAGAAACCGGTCCTAGGATGCTTGATTCCGGTACAGGAAAGACATGGCTTGGCAGTTCGGGCTGGACTGTACCCATGAGGCACAGGGTCAAGGCTGATTTGCATATGGCCATGTCTGGACTGGGGTGGTGTGGAGTGCAAAAAAACTATGGATTTAGGCCCAGATCTCTGTACTGGGGTGAATGTATAACATTGTTCTGCATTCTGTCCATCAACTGTTGTTTTGCATTTGTCACCCCAAGTGGGATGGGTATGCGCAGACGTGAGTCTCATGCTCTCCACACCACTGGAGTCAAGCTATCCGGGCGAAGATGGCTGATAGCCAGAAACCAGTCCTAGGATGTTTGATTCTGGTCCAGGAAAGACATGGCTTAGCAGTTCGAGCTGGACTGTTCCCATGAGGCACAGGGTCAAGGCTGATTTGCATATGGCCATGTCTGAACTGGGGTGGTGTGGAGTGCAAAAAAATGATGGTTTTAGGCCCAGATCTCTGTACTGGGGTGAATTCATGACATTGTTCTGCATTCTGTCCATCAACTGTTGTTTTGCATTTGTCACCCCAAGTGGGTTGGGAATGCTCAGACGTGAGTCCCATGCTCTCCACACCACTGGAGTCAAGCTATCCTGGCTGAAAACGGCTGATAGCCTGAAACCGGTCCTAGGATGCTTGATTCCAGTCCAGGAAAGACATGGCTTGGCAGTTCGGGCTGGACTGTTCCCATGAGGCACAGGGTCAAGGCTGATTTGCATAGGGCCATGTCTGAACTGGGGTGGTGTGGAGGGCAAAACAACAATGGATTTAGGCCCAAATCTCTATACTGGGGTGAATGTCTGACATTGTTCTGTATTCTTTCCATCAACTGTTGTTTTGCATTTGTCACCCCAAGTGGGATGGGTATGCTCAGACGTGAGTCCCATGCTCTCCACAACACTGGAGTCAATCTATCCTGGCTGAAGACGGCTGATAGCCAGAAACTGGTCCTAGGATGCTTGATTCCGGTCCAGGAAAGACATGGCTTGGCAGTTCGGGCTGGACTGTTCCCATGAGGCACAGGGTCAAGGCTGATTTGCATATGGCCATGTCTGAACTGGGGTGGTGTGGAGTGCAAAAAAAACCGATGGATTTAGGCCCAGATCTGTGTACTGGGGTGAATGTATGACATTGTTCCGCATTCTGTCCTTCAACAGTTGTTTTGCATTTGTCAACCCAAGTGGGATAGGAATGCTCAGACGTGAGTCCCATGCTCTCCAAACCACTGGAGTCACGCTATCCTGGCAGAAGTAGGGTGATAGCCAGGAACCGGTCCTAGGATGCTTGATTCCGGTCCAGGAAAGACATGGCTTGGCAGTTCGGGCTGGACTGTTCCCATGAGGCACAGGGTCAAGGCTGATTTGCATATGGCCATGTCTGGACTGGGGTGGTGTGGAGTGCAAAAAAACGATGGATTTAGGCCCAGATCTCTGTACTGGGGTGAATGTATGACATTGTTCTGTATTCTGTCCATCAACTGTTGTTTTGCATTTGTCACCCCAAGTGGGATGGGTATGCGCAGACATGAGTCTCATGCTCTCCACACCTCTGGAGTCAAGCTATCCTGGCTGAAGATGGCTGATAGCCAGAAACCGGTCCTAGGATACTTGATTCCGGTCCAGGAAAGACATGGCTTTGCAGTTCGGGCTGGACTGTTCCCATGAGGCACAGGGTCAAGGCTGATTTGCATATGGCCATGTCTGCACTGGGGTGGTGTGGAGTGCAAACAAATGATGGATTTAGGCCCAGATCTCTGTACTGGGGGGATTGTATGACATTGTTCTGCATTCTGTCCATCAACTATTGTTTTGTACTCTCCGGGAGTATCCCGAATATAATGCAAATCAACGGTGTGAGGCCCATCTCGAAGCAAACTGGGGTGTAGTTCCAGGATTCAAGTGTGTGTCCTGTAGCAGAGCAACTGTGATGTGGTGTCTATCTAGTTAACCTAGGATCTGCCTTTTTATCCTAGGGTTATTCAGACCCCACACATTCCAAGATGTCACTTTCAATCTGTTAAGATCATGTGTGTTATCCAACATTCCTACTTCTCTTATAATCTGTACTTAAACTAGGTGAAAGCCGCTGCACTCCAAAGTTCGTCAATAATTTTCAGTATGGCTGCTACAGCCTCGGGGGGCAATTTGTATTGTCGGATTCGGGGTAGTACAACTCCTTGCTTGAGTGTAACACGATAAGGTGTAATGTGCATACAACCTACATCAGTTGGACCTTGTGCCCATAAATGCGCTGGTACATTTTGCAATCTTGGATCAAAATCTCGTAACACATAATGACCTTTGAAATCACGTAAGAACAATCTCACCCCTTCCGGAGAACTACATATTACTGCTCCTAGAGCTTTCAACGTTTTAATACCAAGCAGATTTTCAGGACATGCTTTCGTAAGTAACAAGTCTGTAGTACGGGACAATGGACCAACTTCTAGGGAAACTGCCTTTGACACTTCGTTAACAATAGGCTTTCCTGAAAAACCCAGGGAAACATTCTGTGAGCCTGAGAGGGGTGCCCCTGGAACCTCGTCATGACTGATGGTAGTTCTGCTCGCCCCTGTGTCAATCAAAAATGTTCTGTCTTTCCCTAATACCTGACTATGTACATAGGGACCCTCTTGATCTACAGGAACCTCAATAAGAGGCAAGCCAACCTCCCTCTCTAGGCTGTTTCATGAATACTGCTGATAATCGGGGTAATCTGACTGTGCATACTGGTACATTTGTTGCGTGACATTTTGCGTGGCAGCAATAGGTTGGGGTTGGGGTACGGCTACTGTCTGTTGTGCTTGCTGCGGAGGTTGCGTGTTCTGTGGAATATGCTGTGGAACATGTTCTTGTCTAGGAGGACGCGGTCTTTCTTTCGTCCTGCCGGTAGCAATATTATATTTCAAAACGGTACATTCGTTTATATAATGACCTGGCTGTTTACAATAGTTGCAATTCCCTTTAACGGGAGCTGCAGAATGACCTGGCGGTGCTGTACCCTTTTTCTGACCGTCTGCTGGAACAGGCTGAACTACTAGTACTTTCATTTTCGTATCTTTCATACGTCTCTGTTCATGATCATGTTCCTCTCTAATTCGGTTCTGATTGTACTGTAACATTTGTAACATTTGAGAAGGGGTATTTGCTTGCCATGTACTCTCGACTTTTAGAACTCTATTTTTAACTTGGGGTAAGCAATTCTCGACTAGTTTGGTCACAAAAAGATGTGGATATGATTCACTACTTGTTTTCAGGCCACTATTAATAATAAAACATTTCTCGAATCTAGAATAAAAATCACTAGTGTCTTCGTCTTGTTTCTGTTTGCAGGCTGAGATGGCATCCCAGTCTTCCTTTTTAATTGCCAATAACCTCGGCAAGACCTGTACTAATAATCCTGGTAATGCTTTAGTTTTGTACCCGAGACCAGTACCTGGAATTCGTGTATTTTCTTCGTTTTCTAATTCAGTCCAGATAATCTTTTTATCTCCCACCTCCCATTCTTTTTCTTTAAGTTTTTCGTAAATACCGGCTGGCAACAGTACCTTTAACATTTTAAGAATATCGGCATATGTATAATCCCCCATGAGTAGCATGTCTTTTAATTCACGGTGAAACCCAGCCGGATCTTTATCATGACAAGGCACTATTTTCTTCATTTCCAATAGTTCCATTTTGCTTAAGGGTGTGTATACGAATACGCGTCGAAGCTCACCCCCTGGGGCCTGGATGGGATGAACTTCTTGTAAGGGATTCTGTCTGTCAATATAAAATGTTTTCCTTACTGGGGGTGGAACAGGAACGAAATGTGGAGTCAGAAATGTTCTGTATTTGTGTCGTTGTTCTAGAATGAAATTAATTAAATCGGTGCCTAGGCCTCTCCATCTACCTAGGAGTAACTCGTCTAAAATATTATATAGGGGACCTGGATCAGAATGCTGACTCTCATATAGTGTAATGAGATGCTGGATCATGTACATTCCAGCTAAGCTTTGTTCGGTTGGGGAAAGATTCAAAAATGTTTGCGCTACTGAATCATCTTTATATACGCTGTTATTATCAGCCCACTGTACTGCTGATCGTGCTAGTTCTTGTTCACTCATGGTACTAAGTTCACTGTAACCTATTAGTTGTTTCAGTACTTCATCAGTGGCTTGGAATAAATGCTCAAGAGAACATTGTTCTGGTATGGGAGAAAGAAAACGTTTCTTGCTTTCTAGGCGTATGGGTCTTTCAAAAGGTCTTGCTCTACCTACGTACGCTATCATATCTCTGTTTTCTTCTGTATCATCTAACTCGTCCTCTTCTGTGGTTTCATCCTCTTTCTCGGCTTCCCTAGCTGCGTTTTCCCTTTCGTGCATTAGTACAATTTCTTTACGGATCTTTCTGTACATGGATTCTATACAACCTTGTGTCTTATGTTTACCATCAGCTATATTGTTACTCCAATTAATCAGGATATCCATTTCTTCTTTGGTTGTGCCAGGCCGATCTCGCTCCCTTATCAAACAATTTATCAAAAACTGTAGAATCATTTTCTGTGTCTCAACCTTATTGTGTGCCATGGCTTCGTGAATGCATTCTGGTCTTTCCCCTGTTCTAATGAAATTGTATATATTATCTAGATGTTCTTCCATATGTGGTAGAATAGTCAGATAGTTTGTGACTCGTCGTAAACGTAGTGAAAATAGCATCATATGGTCTTCGCCTGGTACTGGATCATATCTGCAATCTGTAATGTACTGTTTAAGGGTTGCGAATGTCGCTGCTCTGGGTGTACGTTGGAATGCTAACTCTCTAAGCGTCAGTCACTTTACTTGAGGCGGGGTGACAGGGAGACCTCCTGTTACGCCTCCTGAAGCGGAAGCGAAGACATGAATTGGCTGTGTTGTAACTACTGGTGTCATAGCGGGCAGAGTAGGTATACATAACGGAGGCGGACTCTGGGTTGCATCTGTCGAAAAAGGATTGGTAGGACCAATAGCAGGAGGAACAGTAGCAGTAGCAGTAGGGGAAGTGACAATAGGTGCGGGAAGCGAGTCTTGAGGAGGTGGAGGTGTCCTGGCTTGAACAGACTGAATAGGCTGATGTGCATTATTAGCAGGTGGTACGTGTACATTAGTATATGCTGGAGCTACATCATCTAAATAGGAAGAAAGGAAAATGTCTGCTGCGGTCTGTTTATGACGGGCTTTAGTCGGGACCAATGGTGGTGGCAAGTTACGTGATACTTCCGGGATCGCCTTGGGCAGGCCCTCGGCGAGAACAGGATACAGACCTGTAATAAGGGCATTTCTTTGTCTGTCTTGTTGTTCTATTCTGACTCGTTCTCCTTCTTCTAGTAACTCCCTTTCTCTAGCTTTTTCGGATTCTTCTCTACTTCTCTCTGCTTTCCTGATTTCTTTCTCTGTTCTTCTATGTGCTTCTTTACGCCATAATTCTATGGCATCTTTCTGGGATTGTCTGGCTTTCTTTTTCCATAATGCTTCTTCTACTCTCATGATGCAATCAGCATCCCATGTCCCTGAGACAGGCCATCTATACTTCTCTTCCAGATCCTTAGTATAATCCACCCACAAATCTAGGTACAGTATGGCATCTAAGCCATGCTTATGGTACATAAAATGTCCGGGAGTGTCCCTAGGCGGGACAGGAACTGCTTCTTCGAGTATCCCTTTCCTGGTTCCTATCTGACGTAATTTCGAGAACAGTGGCATAATTGGACTGATTTGAACGTGAACACAATAAACACAGTAATGAATTGCAAACAATCATTCATACCACGACATGAAAACACATTAAAACATTTTTCGAACAGATATTGCCTAGTACATAAAACACAATACTGAAGAATTCCCGAGATCTAGAATACTGAATTACTTGATGCACTGCTAGAACAGTACAGACATACCGGTCCCATAAAGAGACACGTCGTACCGTATTCACCTAAGTGAACACGTCTGGACCAGGTCTGTGTACCCAGACCTGTCTTGACCGGGCACAAATTAATGAACCCGTCTAGATGCGTTCCCAATAACGGTACTCACCGGGAAGCAGAAACTGAAGGCCTCGGAAACTGGACTGGACTGGACTGCGTCAGGCTACGATTTCTCCTACGCATGCGCTTCGGAACAGGTGGGCCTCTGGATACATCGGACCTTGCTCTCTCGACTTGGGGCTCTGATCGGGATCCTCCGCATTCCTCACTGCCTCGCCTGGATGCCGGGTCGCAGTCTCCGTCTCCTCCGAGGGCCTGAGGGAGATAGCAGGAAACCCCGCAGGAGTGCACTGGTTCCGTCACAGCTGTAGAAGGGGTCAAGGCCTGCAGTACATCGCCGGCAAGTGGGGAAGGGGGGGAGTCCCTGTTCGGGCGCCAGATTATGTGGTAAATAAAATGACCGGACTATTTTTCTACACATTAAATGACAATAAGGATAGCTCAATCAAATGAAAGGCAGAGTCCGTGGTATCTGAGTCATACGGGCTTTAATGAAATGCCTCGAGGCATGGGACATCGAGTTCCATCACCACTAAGGTTCAGGAAGGGACATTCACAGTATGCATTCGGAGTTGTTCACGACTTCGGTATCCTCTGGCAAGAAAGAGGTTTTTTAACTTCTCATGGCGCCAAGATACAGCATGGTCCCCTCATTCAAGCTCTGTTAGAAGCAATACACTTATCTGCATCCATTGCTATCATGAAGTGCAAGGCACATACGAAAGTCACTGACACTATTTCCCAGGGTAACGACCTGGCAGATCGAACAGCTAAACTCACAGCTCAGACTCAGACAGACATACCGACAGATCCGACAAAGACTTAAGTACCAACACAGACACATTGTATGACAGTGAAGTATCCCACTCTAGATGTACTCGACATACAGACAGATGCCACTCCAGACGAAATCAAGAAATGGACTGAACAGGGAGGGATCCAGACAGATCAGGGATGGACGACGAAGGGAAGAGCCACATGGTTCCTCCCCGACTCTATGGTTCAAGTGATCATTAACACAGCACATAGTCCAGCACACTTAGGAGAAAAAGCCATGTTAGACAGCATTCAGAATCTATGTTTCAACAAGCATTTACGAGCAGCAGCAAAACAGAAAGTGCGTACCTGCATAATCTGTTGTCAGTTCAATCCAGGCAAAGGCATTCCCGTGGAACAAGGTGGATTCCATCCTCCTGACCATCCTTTTGAAGTCCTCCAGATGGATTATATCCAGATGGACAGATGTAGAGGATTCAAATATGTCCTCGTAGTTGTATGTGCCCTTTCCAGATGGACAGAAGCACATCCAGTCCCAGATTACACTGCCGCGACCACTGCCAAGCAGTTGGTTCGTGAATTTTTCCCGCGATACGGCTTGCCCCGTGTCGTGTACTCAGATAATGGACAGCCATTCTCGTCCAAGCTTATGAAACAGGTATCACTCCTGTTAGGTTACCAGTGGAAATTTCACTGTGTACGACATCCCGAAGCAGCTGGTTTGGTCGAACGACACAACCAGACTCTGAAAACACAATTAGCTAAGATCTGTGCAGAAAAAGGTGTAGATTGGATAGTAGCCCTGCCAGTTGCCCTCTTTTATATGCGCATGGTAGCTCATTCCAGAACCGGACTATCTCCCTATGAGGTAGTCTTCGGCCGACCTCCCAATAAGATGTCGATAGTAATATGCTTGACAGATTACCTAGCTTCCTTGATGTCTGCAATACAATCTTGTCGTTCACAGGATGCGGCTGCCTTCCCGGACAACACCCAAGTAAAACCGCATGAAATCGTTCCAGGAGAATACGTCTACGTTCGAAATTTCGACAGATCAAGCCCTCTGGAACCCAGATGGAAGCAGCCAAAGCTGGTGTTGATAACCACGAGGACAGCAGTAAAGCTAGTAGGTCGCAAGGGGTGGCTCCACTCCAGTCATATAAAAAGAGTTCACGGACTGTGTTCAGAGACTGCAATTAAGGACTGCCCCCTTTAAGACACTGACTCTAAACTTCCCCTGCTAGAAAAAACCCTGCAACAGGAGTACCGAGCCAAGTTGAGGTCTAGTAAGTCAGACAGCGTTTAATTGTTTAAGTCCCCCCCTGGGTGAAGCGGTTAGACAGGTTTCTGACATGTATAAGATAGACCCAAGTAGTCAGAGAGATAGGCGAATCGAAAAGAGAGAAAAATATTGCAAGAACTTGCATAGTCGATGCATCATAACGTTAATTTTCATGTTTAATCTGAGCATTTCGATCATATGTGTAAGCTTCCTGTTACATGATTTCTTTCCTCCTTTCAATTCACATGTACATACTTTCTCTAATGACTCTGTAGAACACACTTTCAGCGACCTGCCCCCTCATGAGCTGTCCTATCGATTAGCAATGCGCAACAATACATTCATTCGTATGTTACACCATACTCACCAGACCAGCAATGCCACCAATTGCTGGGTATGTGGCCGACTCCCACCTTATCAGAAATACAAGGGAGCTCTGCCCCTCTTTCCCTACCCGTTTACACATAATGGTTCATGTGGAGCATGGTTTGCTTTAATGTCTTCCTTAGACAGTAAGTCCAAAGTTTCTCAAGGCAATTGGATATGGGGGAATCTGAATACAGTCATGAATAAAGCATGTTTCCCAGACGCAGACGGTCTTCCCCAAAGGAGAGGGACTGATCTAGAAAATGAAGTGTATGAATTAGGTAACTTTTCCCTCAATCTCATGATCCTAAACGTCCAGTCCGAGACTAATTCGAACTTGCCGTTTATAACAGTTTTACCAGTGAAAGGTGAATTATGCGTTAGAAAGAATGGTTCAGTACATCTAGGACACAGTGATTGTAATACTGTGGTCGAATTCAGTGATAAAGGAAAGTCTACTTTCAAAGCCTCTCGCCATTCTTATTTTATTTGTGGTCAAACAGCTTATGTACATCTGCCCCTTGATTGGGATGGGACGTGTTATATTGCGTTCTTATTACCACCTGTTTTCCTAGCCCCACCTGATTATCATCGAAATTCACACCTTGTACATGTAAGACATAGAAGGGAGATCAAGTCCCCAATTGTCGATCAGACTGAGACAACGTGGGAACAATATACAGATTTCAATAAAGGATTTTTTTTCTTTGTAGGTCCTGTCCAAAACAGTAAATTGATACGCAAATTAACTAGAACATTGGAAGCGGTAGTGAACGAAACTACTTCTGCTTTAGGTAACCTGACCGATGAACAATCTGCTATGAGACTTGTAGTTCTTCAAAATCGCCTTGTCCTTGACGTCATCCTGGCCGATAGGGGCGGGGCTTATAGAGTGATCGGATCCAGTTGTTGCGTTTTTATTCCTAATAACGCACCATCCGTGTATAAGGCCATAACAAGGCTTCACGAAATTGCTCACCTGATTCACCAGAATCCAGGCACCTGGACTTGGTCCGGTTGGCTCTGGAGTGTGATGTCTGCCTGGGGATGGAAATTCCTATCATTCCTAGGAATAATACTGCTTATTCTATTTAGTTGTTGTCTCTGTCTGCAATGTGGGCCAGCGATTTGCGGCTTGTGCGCCACAGCTTGTATTCCCCGTCCAAGTTCACGTTCCCGTTCCCGGATAAAGAAAGAAGAGCAAATGATGTTAGATGAACAGATAGATGGTCTCATGAATATAGACATATCCTAGAGGGTGTAGTAGGGGCCAAGGAGGGAATGAGGTAATAGAAATTTTCAGGTAGCTAATGTGTCCCCCACTCGCATCCCATCCAAAAAAACGTGTTCCAAGTATGTCATGTAATTCCTTTTCCGTGCATGCTAGAAAGACGCATGTGCATTTGCGTCCAACGTTAACATGTCAGTTATACAGTTCCTCAAGAATATCACGTTAATTAGGCTTCTAGGCCTTTGGTGACAACGTCTTTACATGGTACACTTTTGAATAAAGCACACGTTTTCTCCATGTTTCCTGGCCCAGTCGAGCCAGGCCCTTAACGAGACTCCAAGTTCTTTTCTGCCTCTGGAAGCTACAGTTTAGGTATGCATCCCTGACCTCTACCTTACATCCTGCTCAGACGAGCGGTGCCCGGCTCGGCCTGCTTGCCTGCCAAGACGATATTTTGCCTACAGTTATCTGCTCAGCCTCCGTGAAAACACATTCCAGTCTAGTGAAATAGGTAAACATATTCCCGGCTGCAGAGCAAAGGGCCCTGCCTTCCTGTCTCCATGCAAGTAATTTACTGCACCCGTTACCATGGTAGGCCCATGGCCCCCGCACTCTACATGAAGATTCATATGCACGCACTAGCATTCAGTGATGAACAGTGTGAGAAGTTGGCCTGGTATATAATGCTCACTAATTCTAGTGATCACTTTGTACCATGCCAAGCAACCCTTATGATGATGGTTGTAATTCAACCTTGTAGACCAGTTATCCTAGTGGTAACGTGGACAAAGCAGTCTTAGGCTAAACTCTGAAAGGCATGTGAAGCCAGCTGTTATACCATACACAACCCCCTTGAATACCAAATGAAAGGGACACCACACAGATATATATTGAAAATATATATTGATTTATTAACTATTAAAATCCCCTGGACTCTTTATGAGCACAGAAGCACAAGCGTAAAATCACAAGACAGTTTAAAATACACAAAAGTTGCACAATATGGATGAGCCCTAGGGGCCACCTAAACCATATACTAAGAAAGTGGTATAAGAGATACCTAAAGGAAAGTGAAGAGGCCTAGGGCCTTGGGAATCGCTGGAGCTATTCGAGACTGGAGTTAACTAAGTCGGGAAAGGCCCACGGGACTCGGGTGCAGTGTTCAAAGTGCACGCACTTCTCAATACAAAGTCTATGGTGCGGAAAAAGCACAAAGTTAGAAAGTTAGGAACCTTCCGAGTGACCTACGGAGCTGAAACTTAAAACACAGGCCCTTGGGATGTGTACCAGTGCAGGAGCACCGGCGGAGCTGAGTTACCTCACCCACAGGAAGCGGGTGCACAGGGTCGAAGATGTGTCGGGTTTCGTCACGCTGGTCGATGGTGCTTGGAGCTGAAGATGCTGCAGGAGGCTCGATGAGAAGAGTTCCGGTGGATCCAAGGGTGGATCTGAAGAGTTGAAGACCTGAAAGCAGAGGGGACAGTGTTCAAAGTCACTAGCCAGTGACTACCGTGGAACCAGAGTGGAACCAGGCGATGTCGGGTGCAAACAGGCGTTGTCGGGTAGCTTCTTCCTGCAGCCACGTGGATACCCGGGGTCGAGGACATCCAGGAGTCGGTCACGAGCTGTCCCACGTAGGCTTCTCGCTGTTGGCGGTGTCGGCGACCTGATCGGAGCAAACAGGCCTTGGCAAATGCAAGCCACGCAGAAGTTGAAAGATGCTGTTCACTCGGACCAGCAAGGTCAGAGCGAGGGCTCCTTTTCACAGGAGCTTGGGTAGGTCTGGAGCAACCAGACCTGCTGTTTAAATCTTCGGGTTCGTCGCCAAGATGGCCGCTGACCACGTGGCTAGTGGCCGGGATGGCGCGTCGAGTGGCACAATGCAAAAGGGCCCCACGCAGATCGTGGAGATGCTGGAGGGCTGATCTTCGGTGCAAGGGCTGCTCAGTGGTGGGGGTTCTCAATCCCCAAAGCACATTGTCGAGGATGCCTCAGAAGCTGCGCAGTCAGCTTTTCGAGTGTCTTTCAAGAGGTCCGGTCCCACGTCACTCGGTGCCTCCACGGGTCCCTTCTTCGCAGGGACTGTGGATCGGGCTCTGAGAGGTCTGGGAGTCTGGTTCTTGTCGGGCTCTGGGCTCGGTCTCCGGCGGGAGGCGGCGGCAAAGCAGACGTCGAGTTGCTGGTTGGTACCTGTGTTCACAGGGTGGTCACTCCTTGGCCACAAGGGAGATTCTTCTTCAGTCTTCTGTGCAGCAGAATGTCGAAGTCCAGTCTTCTTCTTAGTTTTAAGTTGATTTCGGGATGATCTGCTGTGCAATGGCACTGCTCCCCCTCTTATTCCCAAACTGGGGGTGGATCACCTACTAGGTCCCTCCTCTGGGTGGAACCAGGAAGGGGGGCGGTTACACCCCCTTTCCTTTGTCCAGCTCCGCGCCAGGACTGGGGCTGGAAGGCCCCAGAACCGGTTTGGACTGGCCTATGCACGGGGACACCTTGTGTGCCCCGGGCATGTCTGATTCTTTTCAGCCCTGTCCTACCTAATACACAAAATCCTGTCTGGGGTGGTGCTCGCACCTCCCAAGGCAGGAAACCCTTTGTCCAGGCCACCATCTGCCGAGTTTCGGTCAGCAGCAGGAGGCCAGACTTGTGTCTGTGGTGGCAGCGTCCATTTTGTGAAGCTGAGGCTCTGTTTAACTCTAACCGGGGTTAAGGCTACGCACATGTCGTGTCCCTCTAGAAGGGTGGAATGCTATCCCCGTCGCCAGAATTGGCGAGGGGATAGTATTCCAATTCGTATGACACCTTACTCGACATGTTTTGATAAAGCCAAACCAAAGATAGCATTTAACCGCGAGGATTATAATGCACTTAAGAGTATATGGTATGGCAATATCCCGGAACGGCTTAGGGAGTTGTTCCCGACAGCTGCAGACAGGCTCAGCTCATGCCAGAGCACCATCTCACATATTTCCAAGCACTCTGCCTCCAGGATTGATGAGGCCTTCCATAGGAGTGGCTGATAGGAACATATGTGTCCAGTTTAGGGTTAGGCACAGACATACTGTACCTAAGTAAGAGGTGGTTACACCGACTTACCCCAGCTGAGTGATCAGCCAGTTGTGTCAAATATGGAGGCCAGGCCAGGGGTGGCACAATACGTGCTGCAGCCCCTGGTAGGCCTTGGATACACCTATGCCCTGGGCACCTAGGGTGCACTATTACAGGGGCTCATAAGGTGAACCAGTTCCAATTCGTAATGCACCTAAAGTGCATTGGCATCAATTTAGAGAGAGAACAGCAGGCTGTGGGTCTGATTAGCAGGCCCACAGCCACATTAAGTCAGAAACCAGTGAAGCAAAAAGCAAAAATTTGGGGTGACCATAGGATAGCAGACCCTACTCTTCTACATAACCCCCCCCCAAACGCAGGGACATTAGACTAACCTTGACCAGTTGTGTCTTCATGTTCTAAGTGGAAGTACCTGGAGAGACCATCTGCGTTGCCATGGTCAGTCCCTGGGCGGTGCTCCACTGTAAAGTCCATCCCCTGTAGGGAAATGGACCACCTGAGTAGTTTGGGGTTTTCACCCTTCATCTGATTAAGCCATAGGAGGGGCTTATGGTCGGTCTGAATCTTGAAGTGAGTGCCAAATAAGTATGGTCTCAACTTCTTCAGGGCCCACACCACAGCAAAGGCCTCCCTCTCTATAGCTGACCAACGTTTCTCTCTGGGGGTCAGCCTTCTGCTAATGAAAGCAATGGGCTGGTCCTGGCCATCTACATTAAGCTGTGAAAGCACTGCTCCCACTCCCAACTCAGAAGCATCTGTTTGGACAATGAACTCTCTTGAGTAGTCAGGACTCTTCAGGATAGGTGCAGAGCACATGGCCTTCTTCAGGTCATCAAATGCCTTTTGACAGATTTCTGTCCACTGAACCTTTTTGGGCATCTTCTTGGATGTCAGATCATTAAGAGGAGTCACAATGGACCCATAGTTCTTAACAAACTTCCTGTAGTACCCAGTCAGGCCCAAGAAAGCTCTGACCTGAGTCTGGGTAGTTGGAGGGGACCAGTCCTTGATGGTCTGGATCTTACTCTCCAGTGGTTGAACTTGGCCTCCACCTACAAGGTGGCCCAGGTATACAACCTTGCTCTGCCCTATCTGGCACTTTGTTGCCTTGATAGTGAGGCCTGCCTTCTGCAGAGCCTCAAGCACTTCCTTCAGGTGGATCAGGTGATCCTCCCAGGTGGAGCTAAAGACAGCAATATCGTCCAGATAAGCTGCACAAAAGTCATCCAACCCAGTGAGGACTTGGTTCACCAACCTTTGGAAGGTGGCAGGTGCATTTTTCAAACCAAAGGGCATCACCACAAACTGATAATGCCCACTAGGGGTAGAAAATGCTGTCTTGGCTTTAGACTCCTCAGCTAACCTGATTTGCCAGTAGCCAGCTGTCAAGTCAAATGTGCTCAAATATTTGGCAGAAGCCAACTTGTCAATGAGCTCATCTGCCCTTGGAATAGGGTGTGCATCTGTCCTGGTGACAGCATTGAGTCCTCTGTAATCCACACAGAACCTCATCTCTCTCTTGCCATCTTTGGTGTGAGGTTTGGGGACCAGAACCACTGGGCTAGCCCAGGGGCTCTCTGAAGGCTCAATGACACCTAATTCCAGCATCCTTTGCACCTCAGTCTTTATACAGTCCCTGACGTGGTCAGGTTGCCTGTAAATTTTGCTCTTTACAGGAAGACTGTCACCAGTGTCCACCACATGTGTACACCAGTTAGTCTGACTGGGTGTCAAGGAGAACATATGCCTGTATGCCTGTAGAACTTGTCTGCAGTCATGTTGCTGATGTTCAGTGAGGCTGCCACCTAAGGCCACACCATCAACTGAGCCATCCTCAGGGTTCTGAGTGAGCAGGTCTGGGAGAGGGTCACTCTCTTCCTCCTGTCCCTCATCTGTAGCCATGAGCAAGCCCATGTCTGCCCTGCTGACATATGCCTTCAATCTGTTCACATGGAGCACCCTTTGGGGGCTCCTGGGAGTTCCTAGGTCCACCAAGTAGGTAACCTCTCCCTTCTTTTCCAGAATTGTATGGGGTCCAGACCATTTGTCTTGGAGTGCTGCTGGGGCCACTGGCTCCAACACCCATACCTTCTGTCCAGGCTGAAATTCAACAAGGACAGCCTTTTGGTCATGCCAAGCTTTTTGTAATTCTTGGCTAGCCTCAAGGTTTTTGGATGCCTTTTCCATGTACTCTGCCATCCTGGAGCGGAGACCAAGTACATAGTCCACTATGTCCTGTTTAGGCTTTTTGAGAGGTAACTCCCATCCTTCCTTCACAAGACACAGGGGTCCTCTTACAGGGTGCCCAAACAACAATTCAAAGGGGCTGAAACCAACCCCCTTTTGAGGGACCTCTCTGTAAGCGAACAAAAGGCAGGGCAGAAGGATGTCCCATCTTCGCCTGAGCTTTTCAGGTAATCCTTTAATCATGCCCTTTAGGGTCTTGTTAAATCTCTCAACAAGCCCATTGCATTGTGGGTGATAAGGAGTGGTGAACTTGTAGTTTACACCACATTCCTTCCACATAGCTGTCAAATATCCAGACATGAAGTTGGTATCTCTATCTGATATTACCTCCTTAGGAAACCCCACTCTGGAGAAAACTCCAAGTAAGGCCCTGGCCACAACAGGAGCTGTTGTGGTCCTAAGGGGAATTGCCTCTGGGTACCTGGTGGCATGATCCACTACCACCAGTATGAATCTGTGCCCAGATGCTGTAGGGGGATCCATTGGACCAACAATATCAATCCCCACTCTCTCAAAGGGAACCCCCACCACAGGTAGTGGTATCAGGGGGGCCTTTGTTGTTCCACCTGCTTTACCACTGGCTTGGCAGGTTTCACAGGAGCGACAAAACTCCTTGGTGTCTTCAGACATGTGGGGCCAGTGAAAGTGAGGGACAAGCCTGTCCCAAGTCTTGTTCTGGCCTAGGTGTCCTGCTAAAGGAATATCATGGGCCAAGGTGAGTAGGAAGCCCCTAAATTGCAGAGGTATAACCAACCTCCTGGTAGCACCAGGCTTGGGGTCTCTAGCCTCTGAATAAAGGAGTCCATCGTCCCAATATACTTTATGGGCACCTTGAGCATTCCCAGCAGCCTCAGCAGCAGCCTGCTGTCTGAGGGGTTCAAGAGAAGGACAGGTTAACTGAGCCTGCCCCAAGTCTGCCCTAGAAGGTCCCCCTGTCCCCAGAAACTCAACCTGATCAGGTTCAAGTTCTTCAGGGACAGTTCCTTCAGGGGTCTCAAGATCAGTTTCCTGTGAAGCCTGATCTTCACTTGTAGGCAGTTGGGAAGGCGCAGCCTTAACCCTCCTGTTCTTCTTCTTGGGAGGTACTTGGTCCATTGTTCCAGGATCCAAGACCTGAGGTTCAGAGAGGCACTTTTTGGCCTGTGACCTGGTCACAGCAAGGACATGTGATGATATCCCTAACATCTCTGCATGAGTCCTGTACTCAACTTCTGACCATAGAGAGTTCTCCAGGTCATTGCCCAACAACCATTCTACTGGGAGATCAGCACTAACCACAACTTTCTTTAGGCCAGTTACCCCTCCCCAGGAAAAGTTAACAAGTGCCACACTATGTGTAGTAGTGACATTGCTGGCATTGGTCACCAGGTAATCATCGCCTGGCATGTATTGTCCAGGGTCCACAAAGTTAGGTGTCACCATAGTGACACTGGCACATGTGTCCCTGTAAGCTTGAGCCACTTTGTTGTTAATCAAAGGTGTCTGTCTGTATTTGCCCAGGTTACTGGGACTTATGTCAGGGGTCAAATCTATGTCCCCTTCACAAACCAGAACAGCCTGTGTAAGGGTTCTGTCTCAGTTTGGGGCCCTGTTGAAGACTTCTGGTCTTTAGCTTTCTGCTCCCCACCCTTCTGGTCTGTTTTCTTCTGGTCACCACCCTGGTTCTGGTTCTGGTTCTTTTGCTTAACTCTGGTTCTTACCCATTTATCTGCCCTCTTTCCCAATTCTTGGGGAGAGGTCAAATCTGAGTCAACCAAATGTTGATGCAACTGCTGGTTCTGACAATTATTTAAAATTTGTTCTCTCATCAGCAAATTATACAATCCTTCATAGTCTGTAACCTTGCTTCCCAGCAACCATCCCTCCAGAGCCTTAGTGGCACACTCAACAAATTCAGACCAGTCCTGAGTCTGTGTCTTCTGGGTATCTCTGAACATTAATCTGTACTGTTCAGTGGTTAAGCCTAACCCATCAATCAGAGCACTCTTCAGGACCAGGTAGTTTCTAGAATCCCCATCACTAACTGTGAGGAGTCTGTCTGGGCCTCTACCTTCAAAGGAGAGCCACAAGATTGCTGCCCACTGCTCCTGAGGGATCTGCTGTACTCTGCAGGCTCTCTCCATTGCAGTAATCCATTTATGGATATCATCCCCAGCTTTGTAGGGGGGCACAATCTTACTCAGGTTTCTATTATCAAAAGACCTGTCTTTATCCTTGTGGATATTGCTGCCACCAGTGGGTTCTATTACCCCACTCTCTCTAGGCTGTCTTGCTCTAGCAAGTTTCTCTTGGGCCAGGGCAATCTCTAACTCTTGTCTCTGGACTCTCAATTCAGCCTCTCTAATTTGAGATTCTCTCAATTTGGTCTCATGTTCCCTTCTCTGAGGGCTAGTCATCCTCCTTCTGGAGTGACCATGAGAACCTCTAGAAGCATAGGAGTTGTCAGAGTCACCTGAGTGAATCCTTCTCCTCCTCGGCTCCTGGTTAAGTCCACCTGGGGGTCTGAATGGGTTGTTACCTGATTCATTCCCAAGTTGACTTAAGTTAGCCTGGTTCAGCCTACTGACCAGCACCTGACTATTTCTGTCATCATCTGACTCACTGCTTTCCACCTCCTCCTCCTCTTCTTCTTCCTCTTTCTCTACATCTACTTGAGGAGCTCCAGTGGTGGAGGCTTCCTCATCTACCAGGATGATAGGGGTAGGGGTGTCTACAGTGTCATCCTCTGAAGGATGGCCTCCTTCAGCATTCCCTGTGGGGTTTGCTTTAGAGGTCTTTAGAGCCTCAGACTGATCCAAGAGCTCTCTTAGGTGGTCTGTAGTAGGGGAAGGCCCTGTCTTCAGACCCCTTAAGACACAAAGCTGTCTTAATTCCTTAAAAGGAAAAATAGCAAATTGGGATGGTGCCCTTGGGGGGTCACTCTCAACAGGAGTAAGTCCACTGGACCCCTCTGTTCCCGACACTGCTCTAGTGTGGGTGGATGTGTTGCAATCTACCTACACTGGTGTTTACCTACTAAACCTATCTAGTAGTTGTAGCTAGGGTGTGCTACTCCCTTTGCTCTACAACAACTAAGTTCAGTAGAACTTAAGTATACTAGTCTTGTTTTATATGTACCTAGCAGGTACCTGTATGATCTTTCAAATGATAATCTCAAAGATTGTAATGGTAAAACAACAGCAAGCTCAGATCCCAATCCGCTGCTCACCAATGTGAGAAGTTGGCCTGGTATATAATGCTCACTAATTCTAGTGATCACTTTGTACCATGCCAAGCAACCCTTATGATGATGGTTGTAATTCAACCTTGTAGACCAGTTATCCTAGTGGTAACGTGGACAAAGCAGTCTTAGGCTAAACTCTGAAAGGCATGTGAAGCCAGCTGTTATACCATACACAACCCCCTTGAATACCAAATGAAAGGGACACCACACAGATATATATTGAAAATATATATTGATTTATTAACTATTAAAATCCCCTGGACTCTTTATGAGCACAGAAGCACAAGCGTAAAATCCAAGACAGTTTAAAATACACAAAAGTTGCACAATATGGATGAGCCCTAGGGGCCACCTAAACCATATACTAAGAAAGTGGTATAAGAGATACCTAAAGGAAAGTGAAGAGGCCTAGGGCCTTGGGAATCGCTGGAGCTATTCGAGACTGGAGTTAACTAAGTCAGGAAAGGCCCACGGGACTCGGGTGCAGTGTTCAAAGTGCACGCACTTCTCAATACAAAGTCTATGGTGCGGAAAAAGCACAAAGTTAGAAAGTTAGGAACCTTCCGAGTGACCTACGGAGCTGAAACTTAAAACACAGGCCCTTGGGATGTGTACCAGTGCAGGAGCACCGGCGGAGCTGAGTTACCTCACCCACAGGAAGCGGGTGCACAGGGTCGAAGATGTGTCGGGTTTCGTCACGCTGGTCGATGGTGCTTGGAGCTGAAGATGCTGCGGCGGCTCGATGAGAAGAGTTCCGGTGGATCCAAGGGTGGATCTGAAGAGTTGAAGACCTGAAAGCAGAGGGGACAGTGTTCAAAGTCACTAGCCAGTGACTACCGTGGAACCAGAGTGGAACCAGGCGATGTCGGGTGCAAACAGGCGTTGTCGGGTAGCTTCTTCCTGCAGCCACGTGGATACCCGGGGTCGAGGACGTCCAGGAGTCGGTCACGAGCTGTCCGACGTAGGCTTCTAGCTGTTGGCGGTGTCGGCGACCTGATCGGAGCAAACAGGCCTTGGCAGATGCAAGCCACGCAGAAGTTGAAAGATGCTGTTCACTCGGACCAGCAAGGTCAGAGCGAGGGCTCCTTTTCACAGGAGCTTGGGTAGGTCTGGAGCAACCAGACCTGCTGTTTAAATCTTCGGGTTCGTCGCCAAGATGGCCGCTGACCACGTGGCTAGTGGCCGGGATGGCGCGTCGAGTGGCACAATGCAAAAGGGCCCCACGCAGATCGTGGAGATGCTGGAGGGCTGATCTTCAGTGCAAGGGCTGCTCGGTGGTGGGGGTTCTCAATCCCCAAAGCACAACGTCGAGGATGCCTCAGAAGCTGCGCAGTCAGCTTTTCGAGTGTCTTTCAAGAGGTCCGGTCCCACGTCACTCGGTGCCTCCACGGGTCCCTTCTTCGCAGGGACTGTGGATCGGGCTCTGAGAGGTCTGGGAGTCTGGTTCTTGTCGGGCTCTGGGCTCGGTCTCCGGCGGGAGGCGGCGGCAAAGCAGACGTCGAGTTGCTGGTTGGTACCTGTGTTCACAGGGTGGTCACTCCTTGGCCACAAGGGAGATTCTTCTTCAGTCTTCTGTGCAGCAGAATGTCGAAGTCCAGTCTTCTTCTTAGTTTTAAGTTGATTTCGGGATGATCTGCTGTGCAATGGCACTGCTCCCCCCCTTATTCCCAAACTGGGGGTGGATCACCTACTAGGTCCCTCCTCTGGGTGGAACCAGGAAGGGGGGCGGTTACACCCCCTTTCCTTTGTCCAGCTCCGCGCCAGGACTGGGGCTGGAAGGCCCCAGAACCGGTTTGGACTGGCCTATGCACGGGGACACCTTGTGTGCCCCGGGCATGTCTGATTCTTTTCAGCCCTGTCCTACCTAATACACAAAATCCTGTCTGGGGTGGTGCTCGCACCTCCCAAGGCAGGAAACCCTTTGTCCAGGCCACCATCTGCCGAGTTTCGGTCAGCAGCAGGAGGCCAGACTTGTGTCTGTGGTGGCAGCGTCCATTTTGTGAAGCTGAGGCTCTGTTTAACTCTAACCGGGGTTAAGGCTACGCACATGTCGTGTCCCTCTAGAAGGGTGGAATGCTATCCCCGTCGCCAGAATTGGCGAGGGGATAGTATTCCAATTCGTATGACACCTTACTCGACATGTTTTGATAAAGCCAAACCAAAGATAGCATTTAACCGCGAGGATTATAATGCACTTAAGAGTATATGGTATGGCAATATCCCGGAACGGCTTAGGGAGTTGTTCCCGACAGCTGCAGACAGGCTCAGCTCATGCCAGAGCACCATCTCACATATTTCCAAGCACTCTGCCTCCAGGATTGATGAGGCCTTCCATAGGAGTGGCTGATAGGAACATATGTGTCCAGTTTAGGGTTAGGCACAGACATACTGTACCTAAGTAAGAGGTGGTTACACCGACTTACCCCAGCTGAGTGATCAGCCAGTTGTGTCAAATATGGAGGCCAGGCCAGGGGTGGCACAATACGTGCTGCAGCCCCTTGTAGGCCTTGGATACACCTATGCCCTGGGCACCTAGGGTGCACTATTACAGGGGCTCATAAGGTGAACCAGTTCCAATCCGTAATGCACCTAAAGTGCATTGGCATCAATTTAGAGAGAGAACAGCAGGCTGTGGGTCTGATTAGCAGGCCCACAGCCACATTAAGTCAGAAACCAGTGAAGCAAAAAGCAAAAATTTGGGGTGACCATAGGATAGCAGACCCTACTCTCCTACAAACAGCCTCTGCCCGAGAGACCTTTTACTACAGACACTACATCCTCCAAACATGAGATACCAGATATGTTATAGGTGCAGGTCGTTCTGACATCCCAGACATTAGTCTCCTCTACTAGTGTAAAAGTCAAACCCCCCAGTTCTCCCCCGGTACACGTCATGCTCAGTTGCGCGCGCATCTAGGCTAAAAGTTTCTGCTGAGCCTGCAAACTTTCTCCAAAGCATCCTCCCACTTGTGACGTTTCATGTGACGTTTCTCAGACATGACCAGTGCACGCCTACGTGTACGCCTTCTTACACGCCTCCTGTTACGCACATGTGTTCTTATCTCTCTCTTTTCACCTGTTACGCCTACTGTATTCGACTCAATCATACTGTTTTACTATATATATTGTGTGATGTTAATAAAATGTTGAATGTCCCTTCCTGAACCTTAGTGGTGATGGAACTCGATGTCCCATGCCTCGAGGCATTTCATTAAAGCCCGTATGACTCAGATTCCACGGACTCTGCATCTCATTTGATTGAGCTATCCTTATTGTCATTTAATGTATAGAAAAATAGTCCGGTAATTTTATTTACCACAATTCTGTCCATCAACTGTTGTTTTGCATTTGTCACCCCAAGTGGGATGGGTATGCTCAGACGTGAGTCCCATACTCTCCACACCACTGGAGTCAAGCTATCCTGGCTGAAGACGGCTGATAGCCAGAAACCGGTCCTAGGATGCTTGATTCCGGTCCAGGAAAGACATGGCTTGGCAGTTCGGGCTGGACTGTTCCCATGAGGCACAGGGTCAAGGCTGATTTGCATATGGCCATGTCTGAACTGGGGTGGTGTGGAGGGCAAAAAAACGATGGATTTAGGCCCAAATCTCTGTACTGGGTGAATGTATGACATTGCTCTGCAATGCATTCTGTCCATCAACTGTTGTTTTGCATTTGTCACCCCAAGTGGGATGGGTATGGTCACACGTGAGTCCCATGCTCTCCACACCACTGGAGTCAAGCTATCCGGGCTGAAGGTGGTTGATAGCCAGAAACCGGTCCTAGGATGCTTGATTTAAGTCCAGGAAAGACATGGCTCTGCAGTTTGGGTTGGACCGTTCTCATGAGGCACAGGGTCAAGGCTGATTTGCATATGGCCATGTCTGGACTGGGGTGGTGTGGAGTGCAAAAAAACGATGGATTTAGGCCCAGATCTCTGAACTGGGGTGAATGTATGACAATATTCTGCATTCTGTCCATCAACTGTTGTTTTGCATTTGTCACCCCAAGTGGGATGGGTATGCTCAGATGTGAGTCCCATGCTCTCCACACCACTGGAGTCAAGCTATCCTGGCTGAAGACGGCTGATAGCCAAAAACCAGTCCTAGGATGCTTGATTCCGGTCCAGGAAAGACATGGCTTGGCAGTTCGAGCTGGACTGTACCCATGAGGCACAGGGTCAAGGCTGATTTGCATATGGCCATGTCTGAACTTGGGTGGTGTGGAGCGCAAAAAAACGATGGTTTTAGGCCCAGATCTCTGTAATGGGGTGTATGTAGGACATAGTTCTGCATTCTGTCCATCAACGGTTGTTTTGCATTTGTCAACCCATGTGGGATAGGTATGCTCAGACGTGAGTCCCATGCTCTCCACACCACTGGAGTCAAGCTATCCTGGCTGAAGACGGCTGATAGCCAGAAACTGGCCCTAGGATGCTTGATTCCGGTCCAGGAACGACATGGCTTAGCAGTTTGGGCTGGACTGTTCCCATGAGGCAGAGGGTCAAGGCTGATTTGCATATGGCCATGTCTGAACTGGGGTGGTGTGGAGTGCAAATAAACGATGGATTTAGGCCCAGATCTCTGTACTGGGGTGAATGTATGAGATTGTTCTGCATTCTGTCCATCAACTGTTGTTTTGCATTTTCACCCCAAGTGGGATGGGTATGCTCAGACCTGAGTCCCATGCTCTCCACACCACTGGAGTCAAGCTATCCTGGCTGAAGACGGCTGATAGCCAGAAACCAGTCTTAGGATGCTTGATTCCGGTCCAGGAAAGACATGGCTTGGCAGTTCGGGCTGGACTGTTCCCATGAGGCACAGGGTCATGGCTGATTTGCATATGGCCATGTCTGGACTGGGGTGGTGTGGAGTGCAATAAAACGATGGATTTAGGCCCAGATCCCTGTACTGGGGTGAATGTATGACATTGTTTACCATTCTGTCCATCAACTGTTGTTTTGCATTTGTCAACCCAAGTGGGATAGGTATGCTCAGACGTGAGTCCCATGCTCTCCACACCACTGGAGTCAAGCTATCCTGGCTGAAGACGGCTGATAGCCAGAAACTGGTCCTAGGATGCTTGATTCCGGTCCAGGAAAGACATGGCTTGGCAGTTTGGGCTGGACTGTTCCCATGAGGCAGAGGGTCAAGGCTGATTTGCATATGGCCATGTCTGAACTGGGGTGATGTGGAGTGCAAATAAACGATGGATTTAGGCCCAGATCTCTGTACTGGGGTGAATGTATGAGATTGTTCTGCATTCTGTCCATCAACTGTTGTTTTGCATTTTCATCCCAAGTGGGATGGGTATGCTCAGACCTGATTCCCATGCTCTCCACACCACTGGAGTCAAGCTATCCTGGCTGAAGACGGCTGATAGCCAGAAACCAGTCTTAGGATGCTTGATTCCGGTCCAGGAAAGACATGGCTTGGCAGTTCGGGCTGGACTGTTCCCATGAGGCACAGGGTCATGGCTGATTTGCATATGGCCATGTCTGGACTGGGGTGGTGTGGAGTGCAATAAAACGATGGATTTAGGCCCAGATCCCTGTACTGGGGTGAATGTATGACATTGTTTACCATTCTGTCCATCAACTGTTGTTTTGCATTTGTCAACCCAAGTGGGATGGGTATGCTCAGACGTGAGTCCCATGCTCTCCACACCACTGGAGTCAAGCTATCCTGGCTGAAGACAGCTGATAGCCAGAAACCGGTGCTAGGATGCTTGATTCCGGTCCAGGAAAGACATGGCTTGGCAGTTCGGGCTGGACTGTACCCATGACGCACAGGGTCAAGGCTGATTTGCATATGGCCATGTCTGAACTGGAGTGGTGTGAAGTGCAAAAAAACTATGGATTCAGGCCCAGATCTCTGTACTGGGGTGAATGTATGATATTGTTCTGCATTCTGTCCACCAACTGTTGTTTTGCATTTGTCACCCCAAGTGGGATGCGTATGCTCAGACCTGAGTCCCATGCTCTCCACACCACTGGAGTCAAGCTATCCTGGCTGAAGACGGCTGATAGCCAGAAACCAGTCTTAGGATGCTTGATTCCGGTCAGGAAAGAAATGGCTTCGCAGTTTGGGCTGGACTGTTCCCATGAGGCAGAGGGTCAAGGCTGATTTGCATATGGCCATGTCTAAACTGGGGTGGTGTGGAGTGAAAATAAACAATGGATTTAGGCGCAGATCTCTGTACTGAAGTGAATGTATGACATTGTTCTGCATTCTGTCCATCAACTGTTGTTTTGCATTTGTCACCCCAAGCGGGATGGGTATGCTCAGACCTGAGTCCCATGCTCTCCACACCCCTGGAGTCAAGCTATCCTGGCTGAAGATGGCTGATAGCCAGAAACCGGTCCTAGGATGTTTGATTCTGGTCCATGAAAGACATGGCTTAGCAGTTCGAGCTGGACTGTTCCCATGAGGCACAGGGTCAAGGCTGATTTGCATATGGCCATGTCTGAACTGGGGTGGTGTGGAGTGCAAAAAAATGATGGTTTTAGGCCCAGATCTCTGTACTGGGGTGAATTCATGACATTGTTCTGCATTCTGTCCATCAACTGTTGTTTTGCATTTGTCACCCCAAGTGGGTTGGGAATGCTCAGACGTGAGTCCCATGCTCTCCACACCACTGGAGTCAAGCTATCCTGGCTGAAAACGGCTGATAGCCTGAAACCGGTCCTAGGATGCTTGATTCCAGTCCAGGAAAGACATGGCTTGGCAGTTCGGGCTGGACTGTTCCCATGAGGCACAGGGTCAAGGCTGATTTGCATAGGGCCATGTCTGAACTGGGGTGGTGTGGAGGGCAAAACAACAATGGATTTAGGCCCAAATCTCTGTACTGGGGTGAATGTCTGACATTGTTCTGTATTCCTTCCATCAACTGTTGTTTTGCATTTGTCACCCCAAGTGGGATGGGTATGCTCAGACGTGAGTCCCATGCTGTGGTTCTTTGAAATCTGAACCTGTGTTTAAAATAGCATTATTCTGCTATGATTCTGATATCAGAGAAACGAAAATGGCAAGTTTTATATATGTGTCTATTTTCATCACGATACAATGATGCATGCAGGAGTTATTGGCAAATTCATTCTGAGCCCACAGGCCCCAGGTTGTGAACAGCGTCCATTTTAGTTGTTGCCCTTTACATAGGCATATACATGAGCCAATGATTCTGGTAGAGCAAGTATTAAAGGACACGTACCCCTTAGCTTGAGTTCTTCCTGACTCCCATTTGACCTGAACAGGCTGAATCTGCCTACGTGATGTTGGCCTCACCAAACCAGTCCATGCCCTCTAGTCAATCTATATTAAAGATCTGAGCAACTTGTTGTGTACATTGGCCTGAGCAAGATTAGAAGGCTGAATACAGTAGCCATGCCTGTTTATGACCCACAAGCATCCCTTATCCTACATTTCTATCTTCCACACCTGGCTCTGTTTCTCTGCTTCTGGGCTTTTACAATGGGGAGGTGACCGTTTATATGATGGGGAGGAAACCAGTTCTATTGTGAGTTTCTCCGGTCTGCACAGGAAAATATGTGAAGTTTGACATATGTTCATGATGGAAGATGGGTTGGTCAGTTTGGGCAAGTAGAATGGAATTCATAATTATAGCCTGCTTTGTTATGGTACCATGGGAGCGACCTACAATGATGTGTTTCACAGCTAGAATGTGAGCCTAGGGCCAACTTTTTTGTATAAAAGGCCTGCCTGAGAAAGCTCAGGCAGGCTCCCTCTTTCAATTGTAAAACTACGGTTGGACGACGAAGCCTCATAATTAAATATAATAAAGATGTCTTTTAATTTTACAGATTGGCTGTCAATTCCTTTGCTGCTTTATTATGCAAACTGCTGGATAGATCCCTGGTGGGGAGAGTGAGTCATTTTCTACTTTTCCTCAATTGGCGCATCCAACTGTGGGCCTTATCATGGAGTGGTTATCTACAGGAGTGTTTTGTCAAAGGATGGAAAAACTACTGGGGAAGACAAGACAGAATTCTACCAAAAAGAGGTACTCTGGGCACAGGGTTTTCTGGGGGATTATCTGTCTCTGTGGCCCAGTATGTTTTTTTGATTTTTCTGACTTAAAACTCTCCAGAAGTTGCCACTCCTGACTAAGGAACCCATTCTTTTTTTTGCTGTAAGTATTTTTTAACAGACTGTTAGTACAGTGGGGAATTGACAGTTACAATTTGGATAAATATTTGTGTATATGCAAATTGCAATTTGTATAGGCAGTTAATGAAGAGACATTTTCTCCATCTGCTTTAGTTGAAGAATAAAAGTGGGTCGCTGCCAGTTCTTTGTGGTTCTGAGTCCTTAGTTATTTATTGGTCACAGAAATGTGACGCGGTCCTTAGTATTTATTGATACTCTTGGTTGCTTTTGTAGATTATCACTGGTTGCTTTTGTTAAGATAATCTTTGGTTTGGGTACCGGTACATTTGGTTCATTTGGTAGGCCTTTGGTTGCTGTGGTTCAGATTATCGCCGGTTGCTTTAGTTGGATAATCTTCCTCAGTATTGGTTCCTTAGTTTTATTTGAACACTGCAGTATTCAAAAACCGTGGGCCACGTACATTTGCGTGTATATCGTTGGAGATAGCCCCATGAAGTTTGAAACCCGACTAGTGAGCGCAGATGCCTGGTCGCGGTATTTTGTTTTGTATTAGTACTGACTAGGTTGCAACAAAGGATTCCCGGTTGGAGGATTTGCGTCTGATACCTCCGGTTGGAACTCCAATTTATGAGCTCTCTCTAAAAGGTCTGTGAGGCTGTCCCTTTTGCAGCCTTCTGGAAATCTGTTGAAGAATTTAAAAAAAACAAGAAAAATAGGAACTAAAACGCTTTTGTTGTAAATATGGTTTACAACTAGTATTGACAGGTTATTTTTTAACACAGTCTGTAGGCTGTTCCTTGTTCCTGTCCTAAGTGTTGACCTATGGGTTAAAATGGGTTTTTAAATGTCTATGTTGTTTGTGGGTTTTGTTGTAAATTGCGACGGCGCTATGTACAAGAACGGCGCTATGTACAAGAAATGGTTAGAGCGCGCTGTTTTGTGTGTCCTGAGTGTTTGACCCCCCTTTCTGTTTATGTCTGAAATGAGCTCAATGTGGGTGGTTCACATTTAATGGATATAAATGAAGCCCTAGACAAAAACGAAATTACATGTTTCTGCAAAAATAAATTAATGTACAGCATTTTCACTTAAATGCACTGTGTTAGATGTTCACAGGCAAACGTTTTTAGCTACAGTATATTTGATAGGAATGTTTCTTCAGCCAGCACTTTTTGCAGTTAAACACGGGTCGAATTTTGCATGAAGGCCCTTTTACATAAAAGAGGCCCAAAAAGTGACGCAGAATGTGACGCTTTTTAAGTTAGGTATATGCGCTCAGGTTTGTGAGTTAATGCATCTAAATAAGAGGCAAGGGATGTAGTGAGCATTTTTATATGTAGAACAGTCACAAATAGCAATGATTAGGTTTCATTAGGAGAAAATAATTGTTAATTATGAAAAATAATAATTAAAAACAAGTGCTACAAAAATCGTTTTTTAATATTTGTGAAGCTTAACACTCATACTATGACCCCCTAGCATTAAAATGTTTGATTTAAGTTATGTTGTGCCACGAAAATGACCAAACACTTCTGTGCGCAATTTCCCTTACCCTAGGCGCAAACAAGCTCATTTCTATAAGGTATAAATTATTATTTTCGAATGTATGACTCGTAAATTGGGTAGTAGACATTCTAGTAATACCCATTATGCAAAAAATGTAGGATATTTATTTCTTAGTATCCAGACCGCAAAAGTCGATTTTCAGATAAATAGACTGTTTTGAATGGTTTCAGGGCCCCTTTTTAAAGCGTCACTTCAGTAAAATGCATACATTTAGGTCATAATATATGTTTGCAGGTTGTGCCTTCCTATGATTAAGCCAGTCAATGTGTCATAGAAGTTGTTTTAAATATAGTGAAATATTGCAGGTTATGTGGAAGTGGTTAAACCTACTGGCCTTGTCAGATTCAGTTACCACGAGCAGGGGACTGGCAGAACTTGTATAACGTGTTCCAGCAGTAGCGGCCGAGATGTTATCTTGTAAGGCTGTCTTGTTGACATGTGTGACCTTTTAATTAGGGCCTCGCCTGTGGAATGCAGCATGACATGGTTAAACATGCATCTGATGCTAACTTCAGCTGCCTCTTTGTATTTAAATCCCTGCCCCTGCCACGGTCCTGACCTGAGGTCACTTGAATAGCCTGACTTGACCGATAAATTTAATTCCTGCTCATGTTCATAATTTAAAAGTGTCTTCTTAAAGCGTTACAAATCTGACATTAGCTGGGATGGGGTTTTTGTTTTTGAACTAAAATGAGCAGAGGATGCAGGGCACATGTACAGCAAATGATGATTGCATTTTAGCCAAAGAATAAATAATAGCTCCAGCATGTTCCCACAAAACGCTTGTTGTTCGGTAAATTATGTCATCAACACATTTATCTCAAATTAGAAATACGGCAGGGCTGACACAGCATTGCATCCCGCTAATAATAATAAAAGGAACACTATTTAATTTGTAAAACTGCAGCCTCATTTGTCAGTACCCTGAAGGATTGTAGAGCCCACACGTGGTTTGCATAGCTCCCAGTTGCTTTCAAAATGCTGCACACAAGCGCTTTATATGAGATGTAGTTGATTGTATATGATTTAAACCTGTAACCTTCATTCATTGCAGGCTGGCTTGTTCTCATTTGCCGCATTCACATTACATCTGCGTTAAAAGCGCACATCTGAGATAATAAACAAATAGGAAAGGTATTCCTCATGCAAAATTGTAGCACCTGCACTTCATGTCTTACAAATTAAGCACTGTGTAAAATGAGGGAACATGATTTAAAAAGGGCAAATGCAAAAGTGATTTCTTTGAAAAAAATATCAAATATTCTGCTAAATGATCTGTAGAACTGGTATATGTGTGTCTCCATGCTAGGAACTAATTTTTTTTAGTTAAGTTTATTTGACAAAAAGAAAAACGAAGTGTTACATTAAGTTTTAGATAGGCAATAAGTAGAAGCCCTTCCCCAAAATTCTGCAACTTAAAGGCCTTAGGCCTGAGTGAGAATGGGCGTTTTTTTTTTGCAAGGGACATGGACAAAAAGTTACAGGTAAATAATGAAAATTTTTTGGATGTCACAATGTGTCATGTTTTGTAGTCTGATAAAAAGGGTTATAATTGATGTTGTATTATGAGAAATGTGTGTGTTGTGTATCTTTTTTGCTTCTTCCTACAGATAATTCATGGATTAATTCACAAGACACGTGAGTTGGCTGGTTGAAGAGAAATGTTTTTTTTTGCGTAATTTCTTTAAGAAAAAAATGTGTGTGTTTATGTTTCATTTATACATTTGGTCCACTGAAACGCGTTATTCGACACAGCGACATTATATTTTACAGCAGAGTATCAATTACCTGATGCTCTTCTGTCAAAAGAAGGGTATAGGATTTTAGACTTGACAATTGAGATTGGGCTGCAAGTTTATAGTATACAGTACATGTGCCATGGTATTATGCATGACCGCTTATTCATATATGCTGTTTGTTTGTCTGGGCTGTTTTTCCTTTTGCCTGATATACAGCAAGTATATCTTATGGCTTGAGATGGCTTGATATGTGTATTTTTTTAATTTTTGTGCGTATGTTCTGTTCTATGGTGCTACTTTGAATTACAAGTTCCCCTGTGTTGTGAAGGAACACATATGACGATATGTGTTATTTCACAATAAATTGGATGAATATTGTATTAAGATAAATTTCACAGATATGGACCTCATACTGTGAGCAAGTAAGGCAGCAGTTTTTCCAGTGCATGCCTAAATTTGGCTGTAATGATTTTTAAGAAAACTAAAATGATATACTGGATCAAAGTGTGCTATCCGTTGTTAGTCACTTAACTGCCCTTTTTCCTTAAGGACAGGCAGCTCTGCATTTATGTATCCTTGATTGGGCCTAAGGATGGAATTATAGATCCGTGACTAAAGGTGGCCTAATTTCGATATCACATTTTTTTGATCGCATTTTTGATTCCTGAATAAGCCTATGGATTCATTTTTTTCCCTGAAGAGACAACTGAACATTAGTTAGAATTACCGTGTAGGGTATGGATAGTCAGCAGTAGAGTTAAATTTCTGTAACATTGGTCTTTCATGTATCCCCGTGCTCTTGGTGCTGTGTCACATGCCTTAGGCCACCCAAGCAAACTCTTGTCCTTCCTATAGATTTTTCTTTTTGCTCCTTCCCTGACCAATGTTGCATCATGTTTAGTTGTTGAAGATTTTAGTTGTGTCCTACTTCCATTTTCCCTTCTCCATCTTCCTTTCACCAGTCAGCCCATTTATTATTATGGGTGTATTGTTCATGATCACACTTTTAGACTGCAGTGATGTATTAGGAACCCCCCTTATGCTACATACCATTCCCTTTTGTGTGACCAGACTGGTTCTCAAGAATTTTCTTTAGGCCTACTTCAAATGCCTTTTCAGACTGACTGTCAGGATAGTGATAGCCTGGTTAATTGAGCCAATACAAGTTTTCCATCTCAATAGGAGATTTTCCATCTCAATAGGAGATATCTCAAGTTTACATTCTTTTTAGTATGACATATTTTTAATGTCTATTTTTAATTTTTCAGTTCTCTTCTGTTTCTGCTGTTTCAATTTTTTAATTAGATGTGTTCTAATCATGCAAATACCAGGACTTTCTAGTGTTTGTTCTTTGTCTTCACATTTGATCATTAGCCTTTGTGATGCATAGTGCACTTAATGCACATTTTTAAGGGACTTTTCTTCATGTCCTTGATAATCTGAATCATGTTATTTTTCTATTCGAGATGTTCTAGATAAGGAATTTAGGAACACCTAGGCTTAGTCATTGAAGGAACACATGTATTTACCCCATTAGACAATGCCACTGTGTGAGGAAATTCATTTGGATAGAATTCCTGTGTAGCTATAGATGACAGAGAATAATAAAAAGAACATAACTGAAGATTCTAAAGATACTGTTTTGCCCTTTTGCCTTTGCTCTTGTATTTTATGCCAATGGCACATTGTCACTCCCTTGCAGATTACAGGCCACATGCTTACCAGTCCCCTTGTTAAAACACATGAACTGCTTCTTGTGCTTGATTTGGAGGAAACTAACATTTGTGTTACATTCCCTGCATCACTAGGCTCTGCTAGACCTTCCAGAGTTAAAGGAAGAGTGATTCCCTGTAGACCTGTGATCAACACTAAGCTCACTCCCCATCAGTGACCGCTCTGAGATGAATAGATTTCCTGGCTCTACAATTCCTGCAACAAGAAAGTCGCGAAGCTTAACAGCGATCATCAGCGCGACATCAGTGATACCTCCAAAGCAAGGCATTTGATTTGCGAAAGGCGTTGCAGAAGAAAGGAGGAGCTGGTTCTTTTATTTGTTGTTTGGGCTCTGTACCTGTTATGTGCTGGAAACCTCTGTCAGTGTACATTCCCTTGAGCCCTTGGCCCGAGTTTTGGCCACATTCACACCTCTTTTGCTTTGCACCAGTGGAACGGCAGTACACCCAAGCATCCACGTTTGGAAAAAGGCACTACATTTTGGTGCCCATGAGAGAGCAGCTTGAGCGTCCTCTGACACTAAATGATGAGTGTTGGAGTCTGAAGATGCTGCTGATCTTGCTAAGTAGTGCTTGGATCTGCACGAGATGCTTTGTGCCCTTGATCAATGAACAGCACATCATTTGTAGCGTCTGCCACAAAGAACAGACACTGGTGCATTGTGTTGAGACATTGAGACTTTCGAGTGAGCTGTGAGTGTTTTGCCCGGAGAGCACTCCTACTAAACAGTATTGTTTTCTCATGAAAAGCCTGACTTGAAGAGGCCCAACGCGAAGAAAACACTGGAAGCGGATTTGATGGATAATAGAAGCCTGCCAGGAGAGGGTTTGACGGACTTTGGGTATTTTCTGTGAGCTTGTATAGACTTGAAGTTTGGAAACTAATTTTTGCTGCTTTTCTGGCATTGTTTTAAAGTACTATTCTGTTTAGTAGAAGCAGAATAAAGTCCACTCTCTGTGGAACAGTATCCCTTTTCATCTGAGAGCATTGATCAGGAACACCATTGTTTCACTTAAACATATAATGAATTACTGAAATGCATAGGAAGCTATATAAAATGTTATTAGATAATTCTAGGATTTGCTTTCTGTTTAGGATTGTGCAAGTATTTTGCATTTGACTTTTGTTTTTCTTTTTCTCTTGCTTTTTCTGAAATTGTATTATGTTTTGTTTTTTTTGTTGTTAAATTTTTGATTGGTTACCATTTGCCAGTTGCAGGGTCACGTAGGAGTACAAACGGTTCAGTTTGTGACCTGAGTAGTGGCAGTAGGCCTGCAGGACTTGCAGTGTCCCTATGACCTGCTAATAATCACAGCTGAAGTACTCTACCAAGATTGCGTGACCGACATTAGAAAATGGAGATTGTATTGAGGAATGACGATAAAAAGCAAGAGATGAAAAACAGACATTATAGAATATTGTTCTCTAAGTGCGGTATAGCTCTATCTATTTTAATACTTTTATGTATTTTATTGGCTACTATATTTTGGTTTGTTTCTTCTACACAATTGACGTCTGCACCAACTTCCCAACATACTCTTTCTTTTTCTACTGTTTCTTCACATGAGTTTCATATTTTACCTGAACATGAACTGGTTAGGTCAGAGTTTACTGATAATTCCTTTTGTACAATTTCCACATCAACACCAGCTAGTGATGAATATAGACATGGACTCAGATTTAGCATGAGTATAGGTTATTGCCTATGTAAGGGCAAAAGGGGCGTCTGAGGTTCTTTGAAATCTGAACCTGTGTTTAAAATAGCATTATTCTGCTATGATTCTGATATCAGAGAAACGAAAATGGCAAGTTTTATATGTGTGTGTATTTTCATCACGATACAATGATGCATGCAGGAGTTATTGGCAAATTCATTCTGAGCCCACAGGCCCCAGGTTGTGAACAGCGTCCATTTTAGTTGTTGCCCTTTACATAGGCATATACATGAGCCAATGATTCTGGTAGAGCAAGTATTAAAGGACACGTACCCCTTAGCTTGAGTTCTTCCTGACTCCCATTTGGCCTGAACAGGCTGAATCTGCCTACGTGATGTTGGCCTCACCAAACCAGTCCATACCCTCTAGTCAATCTATATTAAAGATCTGAGCAACTTGTTGTGTACATTGGCCTGAGCAAGATTAGAAGGCCGAATACAGTAGCCATGCCTGTTTATGACCCACAAGCATCCCTTATCCTACATTTCTATCTTCTACACCTGGCTCTGTTTCTCTGCTTCTGGGCTTTTACAATGGGGAGGTGACCGTTTATATGATGGGGAGGAAACCAGTTCTATTGTGAGTTTCTCCGGTCTGCACAGGAAAATATGTGAAGTTTGACATATGTTCATGATGGAAGATGGGTTGGTCAGTTTGGGCAAGTAGAATGGAATTCATAATTATAGCCTGCTTTGTTATGGTACCATGGGAGCGACCTACAATGATGTGTTTCACAGCCAGAATGTGAGCCTAGGGCCAAACTTTTTGTATAAAAGGCTTGCCTGAGAAAGCTCAGGCAGGCTCCCTCTTTCAATTGTAAAACTACGGTTGGACGATGAAGCCTCATAATTAAATATAATAAAGATGTCTTTAATTTTACAGATTGGCTGTCAATTCCTTTGCTACTTTATTATGCAAACTGCTGGATAGATCCCTGGTGGGGAGAGTGAGTAATTTTCTACTTTTCCTCAATGCTCTCCACAACACTGGAGTCAATCTATCCTGGCTGAAGACGGCTGATAGCCAGAAACTGGTCCTAGGATGCTTGATTCTGGTCCAGGAAAGACATGGCTTGGCAGTTCGGGCTGGACTGTTCCCATGAGGCACAGGGTCAAGGCTGATTTGCATATGGCCATGTCTGAACTGGGGTGGTGTGGAGTGCAAAGAAAACCAATGGATTTAGGCCCAGATCTCTGTACTGGGGTGAATGTATGACATTGTTCCGCATTCTGTCCTTCAACAGTTGTTTTGCATTTGTCAACCCAAGTGGGATAGGAATGCTCAGACGTGAGTCCCATGCTCTCCAAACCACTGGAGTCACGCTATCCTGGCAGAAGTAGGGTGATAGCCAGAAACCGGTCCTAGGATGCTTGATTCCGGTCCAGGAAAGACATGGCTTGGCAGTTCGGGCTGGACTGTTCCCATGAGGCAGAGGGTCAAGGCTGATTTGCACATGGCCATGTCTGAACTGGGGTGGTGTGGAGTGCAAAAAAACTATGGATTTAGGCCCAGATCTAGGTACTGGGGTGAATGTATGACATTGTTCTGCATTCTGTCCATCAACTGTTGTTTTGCATTTGTCACCCCAAGTGGGATGGGTATGCTTAGACGTGAGTCCCATGCTCTCCACACCACTGGAGTCAAGCTATCCTGGTTGAAGACGGCTGATAGCCAGAAACCGGTCCTAGGATGCTTGATTCCGGTCAAGGAAAGACATGGCTTGGCAGTTCGGGCTGGACTGTTCCCAAGAGGCACAGTGTCAAGGCTGATTTGCATATGGCCATGTCTGGACTGGGGTGGTGTGGAGTGCAAAAAAACGATGGATTTAGGCCCAGATCTCTGTACTGGGGTGAATGTATGACATTGTTCTGCATTCTGTCCATCAACTGTTGTTTTGCATTTGTCACCCCAAGTGGGATGGGTATGCGCAGACATGAGTCTCATGCTCTCCACACCACTGGAGTCAAGCTATCCTGGCTGAAGATGGCTGATAGCCAGAAACCGGTCCTAGGATACTTGATTCCGGTCCAGGAAAGACATGGCTTTGCAGTTCGGGCTGGACTGTTCCCATGAGGCACAGGGTCAAGGCTGATTTGCATATGGCCATGTCTGCACTGGGGTGGTGTGGAGTGCAAACAAATGATGGATTTAGGCCCAGATCTCTGTACTTGGGGGATTGTATGACATTGTTCTGCATTCTGTCCATCAACTATTGTTTTGTACTCTCCGGGAGTATCCCGAATATAATGCAAATCAACGGTGTGAGGCCCATCTCGAAGCAAACTGGGGTGTAGTTCCGGGATTCAAGTGTGTGTCCTGTAGCAGAGCGACTGTGATGTGGTGTCTATCTAGTTAACCTAGGATCTGCCTTTTTATCCTAGGGTTATTCAGACCCCACACATTCCAAGATGTCACTTTCAATCTGTTAAGATCACGTGTGTTATCCAACATTCCTACTTCTCTTATAATCTGTACTTAAACTAGGTGAAAGCCGCTGCACTCCAAAGTATAAAACAGGCATTCAATGGGGTTAAATGAAGGTAAAATTATTTATAGGGGCTCAGAGTGATCACCTCCTGGTTCGTGAAGTGCTAGACAGTTATAACAAAGAGAACCTTACAACAAGTAAGGGCAGCCCCTGGGCACTCTTGATGCGCCGAAGCGCGTGCATGAATATATACAAGTACTTCAATTGTGATGAGAAAGATTATGATCTTTAATGATTAGATCATTGCGTGTTCAAAAGATATCACAGTTCGTCATATTATGTCATATGATTGTGATATTTAGCACATTAATGACAAAAATCCAATGGTCAGATAAATTCATACTCCGTAGTAAAATTATCCCCGATGCATTTCGTGCATTTGCACTTCTTCAGGGGAAATCTGTGTGTCAAAAGTGAAAAAGAAACTGATGTAGATTGCTGATAACAAGGGGGTAAGAATACAGAAATTCATAGAGAGAAAATGCTATGATGTAGGCACCCGAATTGTTAAACATAAACTGGTATGTGCAAAAGAAAGGGAGGAAAATGACCAAGGTAAGTTACACAAATGTCCCATAAAGCGTAAAACCGGTGAAATAAAACGCAAGGTAATAAAGATGGTGATAGCAAAATTACAAGGCTCCACAGAACTGTGAAGAAAGTTAGCGAAAGGTGAAACAGACGGAACACAAAAGGTTACGTGTAGTTAACACAGTGCAGAATGTGACGGAGACCCCAAAGGAACAGCACAAAAAATCGTAACCAAATAGAAAATGTGAGTTGCACGTAGTGTACATGGAAACGTACACACCATTTAGCCCAGACGGAAACTGAAAGTAAAGATATGATAAACTGTGCCAAAAGAGTCCAAACGTGCCTGGTGGGTGTCGCGAACACTTACATGCCACAGACGAAAAAAGACGCGTCAACAGGGCAAGACCCGATCCGTGTCAACAGCAGACCCGGAAGACGCCGAGCATGCGCACATGCTCCTTAAGAAAAGGAAGCTGAGTGTGAACATAGAAAGAGGCCCGCATCGAGGAGATAGTGAACTAGAGAACAACCCCGTAGTAGTGTTCAAAATGCACTCGAATAAAGTTGAAAGCAAAAAATATTCAACAAGAAATAGCATGTAGCAATAGTACTTTATGGATAAGAGAGCAGAATAAGAAGATTGAAAAGAGTGTGGAGCCATGGAAAATGGTTCAAAAAGAAAAGCAAGAAGATGACAAGAAAACATGGGGGAATACAATTATGAAAATCCAAGCAAAGTAGGGTGAATTAAGAGGAAAGGAAAGAAAAGTAAATAATTAGATGTGGATGAAGTTAGATAAAAAAGAATAGATGAAAACAGAAAACAGAAAATAATGGAACAAACCAGCTGACATGAAAACAGACAGAGAGATCATACTCGAATAATCAATGAATCCCCAGATATATCATAGGTGACAACTAAATTCCAGTCTTTCGTTAAGTCCTTTAGGCTGAAGAGCGTGAAGACGGTGTATCCAGTATAATTCTCGTTGTAACAAATGTTCATTATTGTCCTTGTGTGTAGTTTTCTCAAGAACTACTAAAATCAAGAAGTGAATTTGGCTGGGATTGTAAGCATTTTGAACAAAATGGGCTGCAACAAAGGACTTCAAATTTTTTGTACGAATGTTACTACAGTGTTCCGTGAGTCTTGTTTTGATTTTTCGTTCAGACACATCATCATCAGAGGATACATCTCGTAAAGAATTCCCTAGAGGTAGACTGAGATAACAACCTTCATCTTCAGGTACCAAGATATCTGAGCAACCATTTACTTCTAAGGTTCCCAATGAACCAGGAATACATTCGACACCAATATTGAAACTGAGTCTTTTTTAGAGGTTGGCCCCGTACCAACCGTAGATCAAGGAGTTCCCAACGGACAAGCCACTTCGCTGCCACCAGCCAAATCGACCAGGAGCCACAGAATCTAGTCATTAACATTTCACAGATTCCTTTAACTACATTACAAGAAAAAGTTCTTCAAAAGGGCATGCGTTTTGTACCTACATATCATACCAACGAATTGGATACCACAAAATAGTTTTACAAATTCATGAGAAATCTACGGTTGAGACACTTTTTCAGTAATATTTGTGTACCATAGAACACCCAAGAGGAAAGTACACTTATGGGCTTACGACCTATCAGTTCCTTCATTCCTCCCACAAGTCACAAAGTTCTTGACATCTTTGAAACAGTTGTTTGCATCACTTCAGTAGAAGAAAATCCCCCCTCCACCCACACCGGCTTCCCCAACTTACCGGGCATTTGATCCCCCACACCCACAGAAATCCCATTACTTAAAGATTACTTTCCCTCCTTAGTGGAAATTTGGGGGATCGCCCTCATAGGGAAATCCCTAGGGGCTCACGACTCACCCACTCTCCTCAATACTTGCACCCACCTGCTACTCCGCTGCGAAGACGGGCAGCCGTGGAGGGACAGAGGTAATTGGCCGAGCAGGACATATTACAAACCATTAGTTATGTCAATACTTCACCAATGTAGGTCAGTTCTTCGCCAGTAAGATCGCCAGTGAGAGTCACAAATATTCTGCAGTAAATGATGCGCCTCAATCTGGGTTCGATAGAGGAGATTGGGATCTGGAGCGCCCACGTGTTTCCGCTTCCCCGGATGCTGTACGATGGTTTTGTTTGAGGTAGTCCTCAGCCTGCTGCAAGTTCTAAAAGTAGTGCTGTCTCGGATGATGTGTTATCTTCATTTTTGCCGGATACATCATGGCGTAGGGTATTTCCTGCGCCTAGAGCTTTTTCTTGACAGCAGCAAATTTTCGTCTGATGTCCAGTATTGATTGAGTAAAACCTGGGAAAAACGCCGGTGTCTTATTCTCATAGTGAACTCAATTCTTTTTACGAGCCGGGCGTAGGACTGCATCTCTGTCATGATAGTTTAAAAAGCGGACTATCACGGGACGTGGTGGTGCCCCCGGGGTTGGCGAGCCACCAGGGATCTATCTGCCCTCTCCACCATGAGATGCAATGAGAAGGAGTCCCTGTTGAACAGATTCGCAAACAGCTTCTCAATAAAGTCCTTCATACGGCCTGAATTGGTTGATTCTGCTAGGCCAAAAATGCGTACTTTGTTTCGCCTGGAGCTGGCCTTCAAGTCTTCGTTCTTGTCAGCAATGATCTTGAGCAGCCTATCCATCCGTGATATCCGACCCCTGCTTGCAGTGGCGCCGTCCTCCAGGTCAGACACCCTGGTTTCGGCTTCTTTAAGGCGTTGCTCATGTTGATCCAATTTAGTAACCGCAGAGTCCATCCGCCTAACATTGTGTCTATTTTAGCATCTGTGAATGTGAGGCTTTGCTTCATGCCAAACAGGAGCTCTTTCCAGTCCTCCTCTGGAGTGTCTGTGGTATCAGAGTCTGTATGGTCCTTCGAGTTAGATCTGGGTGTTTTTCGCGCTTCACAAGTAATTTTAGTTTGTTTGGTGTCAGTGCGCCACATGATGTAGGCAGGCGGGCAGACCTGGAGTGCGGGGTGAGAACACACGAGGCACGGTCAGTGGTCAGGCGCTGATCAGTGTCTCAAGGCAGCCTAAAGCGGAACCCACCACCTGAAAGCCTTGGCAGAAAGTACCAGCAGCGCAGTGCAAGGTAGCAATGGTCGTAGCCCTAGCCAGTGCACTCGGCAATCAGACCTCCACTGTGGATCCCACTAAGTGTGTGCACACAATGTCTGTGAAATGCTCGTACAAGAGCTTGTACTTGTAACAGTGAGAAGGGTCCAATGCAACAAGGGCCCTCCGGGACGCCCGGGATCGCATTAAGCAGCAAGGGGGCAGATCGATAACAAGTAATGAATCGTGAGGCACACTTCTTCAAAAGGGGGATTGTTGGTTCAAGTTACCATTTGTGGGGAGCACCACTGATCAATAACTCAGTCCATATGACCTAAAACGGCCGCCTTCAAAATGGACGTAGCTTGTTGCTGGCAGAGTGCAGTAGCTATGTGCTGTTCTTGCTAGGGCCCCAGATGCAGGAAACAGTTAACTGGCGGGCTCGCAGGCATTACAGTATCGCAATTAGCGCTTAAGAATGGTTGCTCCTACCTCGGACCATAGGGCTTCCGCAACCTAAAATGGCGGTATTTCCTCGCAGCGGTAATTGCCGGGCAGATGTAGTGGTTAATAGATCAGGTTTGCAATGTATACATTTTAATGGTGTGCAGGGTGTGCTCTCGGCACTCACAAAGTCCAGACTTCACTCATCGCTGACTTCCCTCTGACTCCCGCGTCTCTGCTCAGCCATTGACCTCCTAATCTGTCACGTGGCATGTCCCAATGGTGCAGAGTTTTTGCAAAAAGGCCCGTGTGGGGTACAAGTCGCGTTGCTGTGGCGCTTGTGATCTCTCCCCTCCAGGTGCTGTCTCTCACCTCGCAAAGCGTTGTTCATGTATCAGCGATGGTCAATCGTGGTAGGCCGCCGTTCAATCCTCCAGTGTCTGGGCCCATACAGCTGCGGCCTTTCCCGACTGCCGACTGACACCAGATGCGGACCGCGGCAGCCTGAACCTAGTTTTGGCGGTCGCTGCATCTGCTAAAATCAAGGCTAGTCGGCAAAGATGGTATCACTGGCATCAGCAGTGAATCGGGTCTCTTGTGGTGAGGTCGGATGTTCGTAGTTGTGGCTTAGGATGGGGAAGAAGGATATTTCCCCACTCGGCGAGGATGGAGCCTCACAGCGCTCTAGCGCCCTTACTTTTCTTGCTCCTTGGACAGATAAGACAGGTATTGGTTTTCTGTAGTAAGGTCCAAATTCCTTTTTATTCACAATTTTCTCTTTGAATGGAACCCCTAACTTTTGGGACCCAGTATGGCCTTGCGGGGACTTCTGATTTTTACCCACTGGCGGTTGGCTTCAGGAGTACTTCTCTTTGTTTCAGTCTTAGTTCGTTCAGTTCCTATAAAAAAGCCAAGCCATCTTTGATATTAAAGGGTTTGTTATCCGCCACTGTGCCTTCACATTCAAGATCAGGTACCCACATTCCTGTTCCAAAAAGGACCTCATGTGAAGTGACCCCCCAGAGAAGCTCTTGGCAAGTTATTGAGGGAACGTTGGACCCGATAAACATGTTTTACCCAGCCATCTCCCGAGTCTTATGCCCTAGCTGTTATAGAATGCTTTATGTCCTGGTTTTTCCACAACCAAATTTCCCCCAGTATAGTATGGAGAGGAGTACTGCAATGCTACACCCAGACTGGTCATGGCCTCTTTGTAAGCCCGAGAGCTAAACGCAGGGCCATGGTCTGAATGTACTGTGCCAACTACGTATGTGCTGGTAAATAGTCGCACATCTTTTATAACAGTACGAGTGTCAGCTGAGTGCTGAGGCCACGTCCATAGGAACCTTGAGCAGGAGTCCACTGCAACCATTATGTATTTATAATGGCCGTCTCTTTGCAAGGGACCAAAGTGATCCAGATTAACACAGGCTAATGGTTTGTCTGAAATTAACAAGGGTGCCAGTGGGGGACGTTTCACTGTGGAGACTTTCATCTTCTGGCAGATATCACAATCCAACATATAGTTCTTGGCTTGTTTCCTCATGCCATGCCACCAATAACATTGTTTTAGTAAACAAACAGTTGCAGAAACACCTGCATGAGCAGAGCCTATCCCCTCGGGTGCTGCTAGGATTAGCCCTAATCTATGTTCCATTTTTGGAATTACTCTTTCCCCCACTTCAGGGGTTGAAGAAAAAGGAACGTTGTTCTTATCAATTATATATGAGTACTTGAGTGGAAATTTCTGTGGAAGTTCTGCGCCAATGACTTTGGTTGAAGCATAGACAGCCAATAATATCTCACTGTCTATTATCGTTTTTTAACGAGCTACGGAAGCCATGCGAACAACCCCCTTTGCGACTTTATCAGCCAATAAATTCCCTTCAACATGAATGCCATCACATTGATGACTCCAGTGTATGAATCACATGAGTCTTTTGTAGGTCATTTCTCAACAGAATTACTTGTTCCCAAAGCAATTTGTGCTTGATTGTGCCACCTTTGAATCCTTTTTGAACCCAATTCTGTAAGTATTCATTGAATGATCGAACACAGTAAAATTAATCACACTCTATGAGCAAGGGGAATTCACGATCCATGCTTACCTGTGCCAGTATAAATGCTTTTAATTCAGCTAGTTGAGTTGTACAGTCTACTAGACACTGAGTTTTTGTGATCATGGGATAGAATTTACTATTGCACATGCAACCTTTAACAATTGTGCATGCAGCACTGTAGGCTTGCTTGCTTTATGTTGTGGGTTGCACTGAGCCGTCAGTGTAAATTATAAATGCATATTGATCAAGAGGCAGGATTTCATTTGGCAGAGGACATTCTTGTTTTAATTGCAGGAATGCTTGAGTTTTTGAATTTGGATCACATCTGTATTCAACATCCGTTGCAGCAAGAGAATTAACCCATTACATCCATCTTAGATGTAAAGCTTTTGCATTAGGATTGCTTGATTTCATAACAGCCTCTAAGGCTGGTACTGGATAACGACAATGATGCGTTTCCCCTGAGCCAGTGCTCTTTCTCTTGCTACAGTGGTCTGTACTTCTGTCAGAATTTTTTCTGTTGAAGTGAAGGGCATTTCTGCTGTTGTGTATAACCGACACCGCCACCTTCCCTGAGAGCTGGAAACACGCCGAACTCAGCGCTCTCCTCAAGAAACCAACAGCGGACCCCACTGAACTCAAGAACTACCGCCCCATCTCGCTCCTCCCGTTTCCAGCCAAAGTCATCGAGAAGACCGTCAACAAGCAGATGGCCGCCTTCCTCGAGACGAACGGATCCCTCGACCCCTCACAGTCAGGCTTCCGAGCCAATCACAGCACCGAGACCGCCCTCATCGCCGCCACCGATGACATCCGAGCCCTGATGGACAATGGAGAAACAGCGGCCCTCATCCTCCTAGACCTCTCCGCGGCATTCAACACTGTCTGCCACCGCACCCTAGTACAGCGCCTCAGCAACGTCGGAATCCAGGACAAGGCGCTGGAATGGATCATCTCCTTCCTCGACGGAAGAACACAGAGAGTCCACCTACCACCGTACAAGTCAGAGGCCTCCGAAGTCATCTGCGGCGTCCCTCAAGGGTCATCTCTGAGCCCCACCCTCTTCAACGTCTACATGAGCCCCCTCGCGGCCATCGTACGCAAACACAACCTCAGCATAATCTCCTACGCCGACGACACCCAGCTGATCCTCTCCCTGACCAACGACCCCGCCTCCGCCAGAGCCAACCTGCACGAAGGGATGAAAGAGGTAGCCGAGTGGATGACGACCAGCCGCCTGAAACTGAACTCTGACAAGACGGAGGTCCTCATCCTGGTCTCTGCACCCTCCGCCTGGGACGACTCCTGGTGGCCTCCCGCCCTGGGCACCGCACCCAAACCGACAGACCATGCCCGCAACCTGGGCTTCATCCTGGACTCCTCCCTCTCCATGACCAGGCAAGTCAACAACGTCTCCTCGGCGTGCTTCAACATCCTACGCATGCTACGAAAGATCTTCTGGTGGATCCCCTCCGAGACCAGGAAGACCGTCACCCAGGCCCTCGTCACCAGCCGACTGGACTACGGCAACGCCCTCTACGCCGGTACCACCGCCAAGCTCCAGAAGAGACTCCAGCGGATCCAGAACGCCTCAGCCAGACTCATCCTCGACATCCCACGAACCAGCCACATCACCGGACATCTGAGAGACCTCCACTGGCTCCCCGTCAACAAAAGAATCACCTTCCGCCTGCTCACCCACGCACACAAAGCCCTACACGACCAGGGTCCGAGCTACCTCAACAGCCGAATCAACTTCTACGCTCCCAATCGCCACCTCCGATCAGCCAACCACGCCCTCGCCGCCGTCCCCAGCATCCGAAGAGCGACTACGGGAGGAAGGTCCTTCTCCTACCTGGCCGCCAAGACCTGGAACTCCCTCCCGACCGACCTGCGCCTGACCCAAGACCACCTCGCCTTCAGGAAGAAGCTGAAGACCTGGCTGTTCGAGCAGTAGCGGCACCCTCCCTCCCCCCCCCCCCCCCCCCAGCGCCTTGAGACCCTACGGGTAGTTAGCGCGCTATATAACTGTCACTGATTGATATAAGTGTGATTTGTATGCAATTGGTACAGTTTCGCCTTCATTAAATGTTAGACTTGAAATTATTCGGATCGCCCAAATTGAGTATGTTTACGTGTGTTTGTAAGTGATTAGTAGCTAACATGTTTGCTTAAAGTGAGTGCAGGATTTCTGTCTGTTCCTGTGTCCAATGTTTTGCTGGGAAATCAGGTTTATTAATTCGTAGAGGGCTTAACCCTTTCTGCGCAACCGAAATATATGTTTTACCAAAATTCAGGAAACCTAGTATCGATTGTACGTTTTTCAGCGATTTTGGAGGTTGGAGTATATTTATTCTTAAAAAGTTAGTTGCCAGGAATTTGACTTCACTTGAAAGATCTTATCCTAAAAATAGGACATTTAGGTGGGCAATTCTCATTTTTTTAAAGTTGAATTTGTAGCCCTTAGAGGCGAAGCCCAATATTATGGTACTCACCCTGTTCAAGTGATTGTTTAAGTCGTCATCTGTCAGATAAATATCATCAACATATTAAAATGCTTTATCATCATAAATCTGTATTAACTCTTTTACCCTTGCTGAATATATCCCCGGGCTGTACTTATACCCCTGGGGGATTCGAGTAAATTGGCCTTGGGTTCCCATTATTGAGAATTCCGTTAAGTACCTGCTTTTAGGAGCTATATTTTGACAGAAAAATCAGTTTGAGATATCTAATGTGGTATTGTATTTCTCCTCACAATGTTATTCATTAAAGCTGCACTATGGGCATTTTGCACAGCAAATGTTTTGGAACACAAGTTCAAATGTCTTTACTCTAAAAGTAGACTATAAGTATTCTCTGGTTTTGCTACAGAAGACAAAGGACTGTTCATTGAAGAGGAGCAAGTTTCAATCAATCCCTGGTCTTGAAGTAGATCTAAGATTTCCTTGGCCTGATGTTTAGCTTCTTGCTTTATTGGATACTGCCTCTGTACAGTCGGTTCACTTTTTAGTGGTATTATGTGGTGGGGTGAATGCCCATTTCCTGGCATATGTGTATTTTAGGTGAATTGGAATGTTGTTGGAGAAGGCAGGCATAATTATGTCTTCGCCATGTGGGCACTCCCTTACGAATACTAGTGGCCAATCGCTTTCTGCTAGCAGGATATCATAAGCTCTTGATAGTCTTCCCCAAAAGAGTCATTTAATTTTTCTGGGCTTGTCTCCCTCCATCCGGAGTGTTATTTCATATAATTTGTGTGGAGCACTAACCCTTATATCAGCAGTCTCTACCGTGATGTAATCATTCAAGTCCACTATCTCTAAACATTACTTCAGCTTCTAGCGAGCTATTGATATTTCTGCTGCACTGTTCAGCATCGCTTGTGCCCATTCCCCATCAGTATCTGTGTCCTCAGAATTCTCAGCATGTCTGATTTTTAGACTTCCTACCTTCTTTTTGTTGAATTGAGGTTTGGATTTTATTTTCCTGAACGCGTTGTTTGTCTTTGGACTTTGTGCGTTCCTCCTTTTGTTCTGACTTTCCTCCTCGTTTGGACGTTTTTGATGAGACCTGAAAGGAATGACAGTAATGTGCATCAGTATCCTGATACCTGTCAGGCTTCTTCAAATTTTCCATATTCCTGAGGTTATACCTCTTTTCACAGGGCTCCTTTTGGGGAGACATACCTCGGGAATGAGATCTGTTCCTTTTAACATTTTGTTTGTTATTTTCCCACTTCTTTTTAGAAGAAGTAGGGCTCTGTTTTGCAGTGTCCTTTTCAGGGATTCCAAACAGCTGTGGATTAAGAGCTTTATCACCTAAGCTGTTTCTGCCTATTTCTGCATATGATGTTTCTCTTATTCTGGGTACCTCTTGCTGTTGTTCTGTTCAATCAAAATCCCTCAAGCACTGGCGGATCGCCACTGATGTCGCCTCCCCTTTAATATTGGATAATATAATGGTGGATACCTGATGGATACCTGATTGAAATTGTTCTGTAATTTCATCCAAAAGTTCAGAGCCCCGTATTCATTTTAAATTTGTCTTAAGCCATCTGGTATCACTGCTAAGGATGGTATACCATGAGTTTTAGTATATATGGCAGCAAAGATTGCGCCCCATGAGGTGCTCACCATTGGCAAACCGATTGTTAAAATTCTGTGTTTCTCATAAGGGCTAGTATTTGGGAATACTTCTTTGAGTTGTGTGATTTCCTGAGCTATCCAGGATTGAATTTGTTAGTTTTTTGTGGGCATTTTACCATGACTGTGTGTGGAGTAATTTTGAGTGTGTTCTCCTGATAAGGAGTTTGAGTTGGTATTGCCAACGATGGCTGGACGTTTAATGTCCGCATGACATATATAACTAATTGTCTGTATATTTTTATTAACTCCTTGAGTTGAGTATTTCACCTTTTGTCATTGTTTCAATGTCAGGATGAAGTATTTAGCGCGCTAGAATCGGCCATGCAGCTCCTGGTCGACCTAGTGGACCGAGCCTGTTTCTATTTTGTATGCATTGTAGAGCGCCTTTAAGCTAGATATTATGTTCCTTGTAAGTGAGCAGAACCTCAATTTCCCCAAAAGTAGTATATTCTGCTGGTGCTTCATCTTCTTTGTAGAAGTGAAAATGGTGTTTTACTTCATTGTCTGTTGGGAATGTAGCCAAGAAATAGAACACCTCTGTTTGTGCCTCATGTGCCTCCAAAAGGAAGACTACTCTACCACCTCTGGCTGATAAGCCGTGTTTAGTACGTTTGATAGTGATAACTTTCCTTATGTTAGGAGGAATGATTGTAACGTCCTCATCTGTTTCATCCCTATTTGAAACTTGCATGTTTTGAGTTCTTGCCTGGCATCTACAGGATTCATAGTCATTTTGTTTTTAGTACGGAATTAGTTTCAAGGAAACCAAGATAAGGTGCAAAACATTTTGGAACACTACATCCTTCAATATTGATAAGAACCAGCAGCTAATACATAGGATGTTTCCTACTCAGCTATGGCGGACTTTGTCCCTACAAACTCCAAACGTCTTTGGAGTTTGTGAGTAGTGGTCTCTGAGAACAGCACAACTGAATTACCCAGAATCTAATGTTTAAATAAATGCCTTACCAAACATTGGCAGCGCCATGAAGTGTAGTTCCTATTTCCTTAAATAGGCTCTGTGCTTTTGGATAACATGCACTATAGGTTTGGCGTATGCTAACCTTGTTTACCATGTACCAGCTAGCTCACAGGGCCACTAGAAACTTCTTGAAGACAAGAAAGGAATAGCTTCTGGCAACCACATAACATGACAACCCTGATCCCTCAAAATCATGGAAACATGAGATAACGTTTCGCTCAGCCAATCATGCTTGCTTAGTTTCTCAGAGTTACACAGAAATAACAGACGGGCGTTTCAATAAGTATTTATTGAACAGTTGTTTTTCTCGTGTGAGAGATAGGAGCTACTCCAATCGTAAGACAGTATGCAAGATATAAAATGCACAGTATTACAAGCGCAAAGAAATGGTAGTGCTCTAGCATTGTTCACTACTTATGAAATGCATTTGCATACATAAAAACGTATTGCTAAAAGTACGATTACTCATGGAATGCTCCCTAACTTCTTCAACCCAAATTTGCCTAACCTAAGTGTAGGACAGGTTGTGAAGTAGGTGTGATATTCCCCTAGGATGGTATTCTATAGTATGCTATAGTTTGTTATGCCAAGAGTCGCTCTAGGTTCAAGTTATATCCATACCTGAGAATGAGAGAGTTGTGGAATCTCTTTCCTGGTCTCGAATTCTAAAACCCTGGAAAGGAAGTTAGAATACTGCGAGCTGGAGTCTCTGCAATCAAGATGACAGCGTCTCGGGTCAGGGTGTCAGGCCGGGAAATACAGGCTCCTCTGGAATAGAGGTCTCCTCTGGTTTGCATGTGCAAAGGGTGGTATATTTAAACTCACCTCGTGCTATGGCTGGATTGCATTGACGTAATGTCGGACAGAGGAATACATTAGGAATGAACCCTGGGGAATAATGGTTCATGCATATTTAATGAGTTTCTAAGAGAAGTCAATGCATCTGTACTGGGGAAAATCCCTAGAGCTTAAGGTTCTGTTTCTAAGAACTTAGTTGTGACCTATGGGATGGACGGATGTAGGTGAAAGACCATGCCTGTATTTGGAGTGCATGACTCATGCCTAAATAAGGACATAGAAAGTTATGCCTAAATAAGGGCAATGTGAATTGTGCCTATATAATGGCATGTTTTAGTAAAGCCTAAATCAGGGCACATATACGGGACGCAACCGTTTACAACTCCTCCCCATGCTCTGGCATTCCTGTGTGGCAAAACACTGCCCTACCAGCAGAGATGATTAACCGCAGGGGCTCTTTATCACCTCTTCAAAGAAGCCTGGCTAATCCCTTTAAATCTGACCAATCAGGACAGACCAATGGAAGGCTGGATCTTGTCTTATAAACAAGAACGTCTTACAACTTCTTGTCTGTACATTTTAGGAGATATTCAACAATATGATAATGTTGAGTTTATTAATACTTTTCAGGGAAGTCTTTGAATCTCTAGCCTTCTCATATCAAGAATTGTTAGTTAATAACTTCTTGCCATGTTAACCCATGTGGCATGGGATTTGCAAATGGGAAGAATGACTTGGGCCATTTTTCCAGCACCATGGCTTATAAAAACATACTTTATAAGTACCCTGCATATATCTTCTGCACCCCCGCCCCTGGAACACCTGAGTAGACTTTAGGGGTTCTGAATATGCAAAGATATTGCAGATCCTCCCTCCACAGTGCTCCTAGCACCAAAGTCGATTTTGGGCAGCACTTTATTACAAAGTAGGGAGTGCAATTTTCAATTTCACTTAACCCCATGAGATTCTATTAGGATCCTCCTTATAACGACTTGCCCCCCTACCTCTGGGACACCTAGGGGAGACCCTGGGGGTACATAATATGCACAACCATTGTAAGTTATCCATTATTAAGTGCCCCAAACCCAAAAGTAGAATTTGGGCACAATATTCTTTTTAAAAGCAGTCCTACAACACAGAGCTACTTTTAAACTGACCTTAGGCTATAGCAGTGCACATATGCAAATTCAGAAAGGGCTTCTGGCCTCTTAACTACCATGACCTATTATATACTAGGGACTGATATGTAGTTTCAATCCCTCTGCCCTATTAGGTACTAGGGCCCTATGGGGTAGGTCATGCAAATCATAGGGGTACCCAAACACATAGTGTACCCAACTGTATGCAGGTGTTTTCAATGTATTCTAAGTGTGTCTCTTTCAACATAGCACTGGCCCTGGACCTGGCTAGGCAGAGCCCTGGGTCAGTAAGAGTCAGTTACCACCAGTACCAGTCAGCAAAAAGTTGGGGGGTGCCCAGGGCAAAGGATGACGTTCCAACAAAGACATTTTGGAGAAGAGCAGGGCCATCGGAATAAGATAGTTTTCAATTACTTTAGAAAAGCATGGCTAACGAATACAATGAGGGTGCTAGCTGAGCTAGCATGCCTCCATTAATTTAGCAGAGCAATAGAGAGGAACTACATGCACTCCATAGTGCATAAAGAGAGACACGATTTAACTACTCCAGGTGGTGGAGACATGCGCAGTAAAGCTGTGATTTTTTAATATCTGATCACAAATTATTTTTTTAACTGTACACTTTGTTTTATCTAGAACTGTGATTCAAATCTGGTTGAATTGTAGGCACAAACCTGTTGGAATTTTAATTCAGAGCACCATCTTACACCACTGCCGCCACCTCAACACGGTCTAGTGGCTGCAGGGGCCACAGCTGCTGCTCAGCAGGGCTGATTGGTAAGGAGGGGCGAGGGAGTGCATATGTGCCAGGCAGGAGTGGACGAAGTACTAGCGCACTGAAGATGCGCCTAAAACAAGCCCATCTGTATCTGTCCGCACCTGAATGGGACCAGTAGGCAGGACCCCTGGTCAAATTCAATCCTACTTGGAGGAGGAGTTGCGGGCAGTAGATCACAGGGATCACCCCCTGGAGAAGCAGGTAGAAGGCATTCTTTTAGCCGAGAACGTGCTTACTTCACAGGGGAGAGGAGAGAGTAGGGCCAACCAGCCCCATATACCTAAGGGCAGGCATGGAGTGAGGAAACCTCATGGATTTAATGGCAGTAGTACTCAACACACACTCCCTCCAGATACATAGTTTAGAGATTTTCACTCTATTTCAGGAGGAAGTTCCTGACATCCTAGTAGTCACAGAAACCTGTCTTGATGACGGCTCGTGTCCAGATATTGTAGAAGCCCTACCCATAGACTACAATGCCCTATGGCACAATAGACAGGATGGGAAAAGAGGGGGGTAGCGCTACTCTATAATAAACAGCTAGTAGTAGAAAAGCTTGCCGGAGCTTAAAGAGTGCCAACATTTTAGTGTAAGAAGTATACTCCAAGTCCTTGTACCTGGCAATAATGGTGGTGTACCGTCCCCCCTATTTAACAACCTTCTCACTGTAATAGTCTCCGACCTACGCTTGCGGTAACAACAACTCATAGTGTGGGGGCCTTCAACTACCACTGGGACCAGATACCCAGTCGGTTAGAGGAAACAATGGCCACAATGGGGCTGCAGTAGCTTGTGGATACTCCCTCCCAGGAGAAGGTACATAACCTAGATCTCATCTGATCCACTCAGCCACCGGTTAGGCTGACAGACATCAGACCCTGTAGGTGGTTGGACCACTGCCTGATCAGGTTCCGGATCCCTCAGGCTAGGAGCTCCACGCAGCCCTCCTCTCCCCCCAGAATTGAGTGTGGTACCACAATGGAGCACAATTGAGGCTGGCAGCCTAGGGGATGCTCTGCATGGTAACCCGCTGAGGAGATTACAGCCAGAGGATCTTAAGGACAAGAGTGAATCCCTCATCAACCAGTTGAGAGCAGATATTAATTGGGTGGCACACGCTCACAGGGAAAGAGTGAGGAATAAGGGCAAGGGAGCCCCCTGGTTCACAGAGGAACTAAGGTGATAGAAATGGACCCTGTGCCAACACGAGAGGCGGTGCCGTAAGTCATATGACCCAGAGGCGCATACAAAAAAGCCATTATGGAAAGAAAGACCAAGTACTACGAGGCCAGGATCATAGAGGCGGATAACAATCAAAAACAAACCTTTAGTAGTCTGAAAGAACTCAGCCAATAGCAGGTGCAGGAAACAGTCGCTAACCCAGAGCACTGTCCTGACCTTTTTCCTGGATAAATAAAGGGACATCCTAACTTTCATACATAATACCCCCATTAGCCATAGTCCCCTGGTTATGAATGAACCACAATGTGCCTTTAGGGAGCATTTCGCCTCCTTTCCGAAGCTAGACCATGACTCCTTGTCCCACATTACGGCTCAAATTAAGTCAGGCTCACCATCGGACCCATGCCCTTCAAGGGTATTCAACATGGCTTTACCAGTGATAGAGGGAGAGATCCTCGCTCTGTTAAATTTATCTCTGGAAACTGGGAGGGTCCAAAGTAACTTTAGGGAAGCCAGAGTAACCCCCTGAATGAAAAAGACGGGGCAGATGTCGCTAACCTGAAGAATTATAGGCCTATATCCCATCTTCTTTTTTCACTAAAACACTGGAACAGCATGTTTTTTAAAACTGGTGTGCTGTGTTTATATTCTGCCTTAAATCCTTTCAGACAGTTAGTGCATTTACCATTTCCATGTGCGGGTCAATGGCTGAGACTCTAATCACATTAAATCAAATGGCCATAGGGGAACAGCAACGTACTGCAGTGCTGCTGTGCCATCCACTACATAATTGTAAACAAGTGTTTTGCACAGAGCATTGCTTATAACTTCTCTTTTTTCTTACTAGCTATTACTGTTGTTCATACAACTCAGCAGGATGTAGCAGCCTGGCAGCAGCAGCAGGAGCTAGAGGTTATATGTGATGAGTACTGGTGACTGGTGGCCCAGGACGAGCAGGAGGCTGCTGCTCAGGGCCCTTGCCAGCCCCCAGCACCTTCAGCCTCTCAACACCAGCACCGCAGTCAGTGGCAGCCACCCACTAACCTTACAAAACTCGTTATAGAGAGTAGGGTCAAGGGGTCTTGGGGGCCATTTGTAAATATAAAAGGGCCACCTTAGCGTGCCTAAATGTAGTTTTTTTCAGCGGACTAACTAAAAAACAGCGCCGCGGCAATGAATAAAAGGGGCATAGCAATACAAAATGAAGGGTATCCTGGAGAGATCGTTGATCGCAGCCGCAGGGGCCCTTGGGCTCAACTGAACTGGTAAAACCTACCGGATCGGCCAGTAGATGGTGTAAAAGGTTGAGCCTAAAATGTGTGCTTAAAAATGTGTCCTGGGCATTGTGTATGAGGGCAAGGTAAGGTTCCATTCCTTCACAGGTCCTCACTAAGCTGATAGCTTTGACTGACTGTTTACCCCGTTCCCACTCTTCTCTAGATGATGCTTTATAGTTAAAAACATCTCCTTCACTCTGTCCTGATCCCGGCCTATAATTCCGGTCGGCTTTGAGAAGAGATCCTTACAGCCAATGCATTCAAGAATGACCTTTATCTACTTCAGCCATGGAATATTCATTCCCCTGTCCCTACCCAGGCAATCCATGATTATATGCCTAGTAATCATGGCCTCTGGATTAACCCAGATGTTTAGCCATGCTAGCAGGGGCCTAATCTGCACCTTGTCCCCTATTAAAGCTCCCTCCAGTTCTTCTTGAGCATTATAAGAGGAGACGCACTGTGGGACTTTGAGAAGCCTTCTCAAATATTTATTATCCTCAACCTGTAGTTTGTCAGAATCGACAAACCCCCAAAGTTCCGCACCATACACAGCTTTGAAGTAGCAGATTGAGTTATATAAATTCATCATTTGCTTCAGGGACCACTGTACTAGTCTGCGGCCAAAATTCATAATTGCTCCTGTACTAGACACTAGCTTATTACAGCGCTCCTCAATTAATGCTTTAAACGGCCATCAAATAAAATGCCCAGATACGAGAAGGACGGCACCTTCTCCAAACTGTGTTCGCCTATTCTATAATGAAACTTTTTCCTTGATTTGGTCCCTGTCTCCATAACGTACGACTTAGTCAGTTTAGCAGACAGATCTAAATTATTCATAAAATCCACAAAACTATCTACCAGTCGCTGTAGTCCCAATGGAGTACGTGCCAACAAGACCGCATCAACTGCGTAAAGCAGGACAGGGATTGCTCTTCTGCCTGCTCTGACTGAATCCACATTCAGGCTTATTAGGGCTTGTTCTAGGCCATTTAAATACAGGGAAAACAAATAACGGTGCCAAAATACACCCCTGTCGCACACCACTAGTGCAAATGAAAGGCTCCGTGCTTCTGCCCTCTAAATTATACCTAACTTTGGCGAGGTGTTCCAATGCAGGGCTCTCACAATCTTAATAAGGTCTTGATCTACCCCTAAATTACTCATTAAAACCCACAACTTCTCCCTGTTAACACAGTCGAATGCTGCAGTATGGTCCATAAAGGCTAGATAAACCGCTTCCTTATTAGCAATGGTGTATTTAGCCACCAATAAATATAAATTTAAGCATTGATCTGTTGTTGATCTTTTAGCCCTAAATCCTTACTGGACGTCAGTAATATTATGTTGTTCCTTAGCCTAGTTCATCAGGCGATTTAAAATAGCACGTCCCAGCATTTTCACAGTTACATCTATCAGGGAGATAGGGTGATAGCACTGGGGACTATCTCTATTCCTCTTTTTGATAATGGGGACTATTATGGCAGATGACCACGAACGGGGGAGCCCGGTAGCTATAGCAGCATTTATTACTCTTGTTAAAATTGGTGTCCATAGATCCACCTTACTTAAAGGTCCAGGGGGATCCCGTCCGGTCCCGGTGATTTTTTTTTTGTGAGACCCAGGAAACCAGCAGTAATCTCTTCCAGGGTAAATTTTAGTGTGACATTCCACCTCCCCACCCACTCCTCGTTATCCTGAGCCTCGCTATTCCCCCGATTATAGAGCACTCTAAAATGCTCCATCCACTGTTCGGATAGAACATTCAATCCTATCTGTGGGCTATTTACATCTTGAAAACAGGGGTTATTAACTATCTTCCAAAAGGTGGTAATATCTTTCCTTTCGGCAGCTCCTCTCAGGTCCTCCCAGGTTTGGGTTTGGAGTGCACTCTTCCTGCGCTCTACTTATTGCTTATAAATTAACCTGCATTGCATAACCCTGTATTTGTCCCTTGGGTTAATTATTAGGGCAGCTCTTAGGTTCCTCTGTGCGAGGGAGCACCCTCTATCAAACCATCTAGGATCATTTTTAGGCTTACCCTGCCCTGTCGTCTGCAAAAGACCATCTATCAGGGGGCCTATTTCCTCAATGCCTCCACTAAGGATGGTCCTTCCCCTGATAAATCTAAATATTCCTCTAAAAACTGTTTCCCCTCTTTTGCAAAGGTCCTATAAAAGCTTTCACCAATAATCCTTGACCATTTCAAACACCTGCCGTGATCCGTAAACTTTTCTAAGTTTGTCCCAGCCCCCCTCTTTGCGACCCTACTTTTGTTTGTCTCTGCAACTGACAGTATTAGGGGGTTGTGGACGCTAAAACCACTAAGCTAGTGAGAATCCCACTAGCCACTTCTTAAGCAATTGGGACACTAATATAAAATCAATAGAGGAGCTACAAACCCTCCCTTTAACAGTAGGGTTAACCAACTTATTAGGCTCAATGGCCAATAGATCCATCGTATGTTCAAGCATGTGATCTTTCATCACCCTACTCAGCTCCCTGCCCTCCAGCATGTGCTCGAAGTGAGGTCCCTCCTCCAAACTGCAGGAGGTCTTGTTTGATGGGTAAAAAATTTGGGCACAGATGAAAACTAAAATCCCCTGCTATTAAAAGCATGGGTACCGTTGTACCCTGCTTCTGCTCCATCAGCAAACTACATTTTTCGTCAAGCTCTCTCGCTCTGGATCCTCCCGCATTATAGAAATTGACCAAAATTATATTAAGGCCGCTATTTTTAAACCTGAGGCCTATCATGTAATCTGAGCTCCATTTTAAATCAACCCAAACCCCTTCTAGACACAAGTCTACGAATATTAGAAGACCTCCCCTCACTCTTCTGACCATAGACTTACTTGCCGGGACCCAAACGATTTATACCCAGCTAGGTGGAAATTAGTGTGGTCTACCTCTCAGGTTTCCTGTACACAGATTATTTTGAATTTGTTAATAAATTCTAACCATTCCTGATTTCGGAACTTAGCTGACAGACCTGCTATATTCTAGGATACTAATTCAAAGGAACTCCCTGGAGGATTTAAGAGGGGGCAAATGCCTGTGATAGGCCTATCACTGCTTTGAAAAACCTCAATCCTAGGTGGCCTTGTTTTGCAAAAGGCAAGCTGGGTCACGTTTTATTGTTACGCATCTTGAATGCTCCTCCACCTGAGGTTTTAAATTTGAAGAAGCCACATTTAACAAGTTTTCTTGGCCTAGTTGCTCTCGTTGTAGTCAGTCCACTTCGCTAAAATGTCTTCCCCAGTGGAGTGGGGGTACTGGCCCTCCCCCCTCCATGGGAGGAGAGGTTACCTGACGACCATGTATGTCTCCTCCCCATGGTACTGCTGACAGAGACTCGCTCCTCACCCCATCTACCCCACCTCTCATCCTACCTGGCTGACCAATCCTATCCCTATGGCACTCATAATGCCAAGAATTAGGCATATAATCTGGTGGAGTATAAAAATTGCTTAAATTCCAAGCCTCGATAGAGGATCGTGGATGTGTCCGAAAGCCCCAGCAGACGTGGTTTGCCGCGTTAGGATCGTTAAAATGAATGAAAATACAGTCTCCTGCAGTATTTTTTGTCCTGCATCCTACCCAACTCACTCTCCTCACAAAAAGAATCTTACACTGTACATCTCAGGGCAGTGGTCTGTTATTATTTAGCCAGTGTGTTGTCCTATTTTTTACTTGGTCATAGGATTCAACTTTACCATGTTCCAATTCAGGAACACCAGTCAAAACAGCAACATAAGGTGTATAATCTGGGGGAAGGTCTAGGTGGGGATACAAATTCTTTGCCTTGTTCCCATCCCTGTCATTACTACGGATTGCCCCATGTGTCTCTAGGGGAACTATGTTTCCACCACTCACTATTCCGCCCCTTAACTTATTGGGGCCCACTGGTTGCACAGCCGGACCCACAGTTGGTGACACAATGATGATGGGGCAGGCTGCGGGATCCCTTCCTCCCTCCCTCACCGACTCGTTTGCGCGACCCCCACTCACTATTTTGTTTTCAATGCCTCCCAAAGTGGACAATATAAGTCCTTCCGATTTCTCAAGCCTGTTCTCAATTGATAAAAGTCTTTTCATTATGGGCTCCAAAGAGGATGTTATGAGAGCACCTATTTTTAGCCAGTACACTCCTCAGTCTGCGCTGTCCAGTTACAGTTTCGTCCACATTCATGGCATTTACTTCAGACAGAGTTTCCTGTGAGACTTCAGTAGTTGGGTGGTGTGTATTTAGTGGCTCTCTCTGTTTACTTGATTTGGAGATCTTGGACTTCTTTCCCTCATGTGCCTCCTTGTTTTCTCTTAGAAGCAACCCCCTGCATGTGTTCCATAGATTGTAAGTGCTCTTTGTGGACTTCTGCCGCGCACATAACCATACTCTTAGGTAAGTTTGGCAATGCGCTGTGTGGCAGTGATGTGGAATTCAAAGGATCTCAATCAATGGGAGGGGATGCTAACATTTGCTGTAGACTTATATTCTCAGTCTGGGAGCCAATGGCGGGAGCAGATTGACAGTATCTTTCTGGCTAGCACACATTCATAATACCCCCCAGGGATGATCGTTTTGGGAACACGGGGTCCATAGAGAGACGTAGCTCCGTGTTAGCGATCTCATGGGCAAGCACAGATGTAGCCCTCATTATGAATTGGTCAAGGGTTCCCGCAACATACCAAATTCCAGCAGCTTTCCTCCCTCTCCCCCACGTGCTGCCATTTTGGTTCAAGTTAATTAGCAATAATATAAGAAAAAGGAAAATTAAAGTTGACTCAGATATTCGTCTTTAAATCCACTTACTGGAAAGGCAGGTCAACCGTTGGTATCGAGGGCCTTAGGGGGGGGGGGCAGCCCAACCTCTCCCTGTCTGGAACGCGCCCGCGCAGTGTTCCGCGGAGCGTGTGCCGTGCGGTGTAAAATAGGGGCTGGCAGGAGGAACTGATGCGCCTCAGGTGGCGTGAAGTAGAGGCTCCTGGACTTTGAAGTCCGTCGAAAATGCGGCAAGGTTGTACCCGTGTAAACACCTTCAGCAATGCGGTGCCCGCGGACTGGGTGCTGCGAGGTGTAAAATAGAGCCTGGCAGGAGGATCTGATGCGCCTCAGGTGGCGTGAAGTGGAGGCTCCTGGACTTTGAAGTCCGTAGAAAATGCGGCAAGGTTACCCCCGTTCAAATACCTCCAGCGATGCGGCGCCTGCGGAGCGGGTGCCGCAAGGTTTTAAATAGGGGCTGCAAGGAGAAACTGATGCACCTCAGGTGGCGTGAAGTGGAGGCTCCTGGACTTTGAAGTCTGTAAAAAATGTGGCATGGTTACCCCCGTGTAAACACCTCCAGGGATGCGGCGCACATGCCATTCAATTGCCAAACAACTCACTCATTCCCATCATTATTCCAATTCCAGTTGGTTTTGAGAGGCTTTCTGTTGTCCAGAAGACTTATGTACTTCTTTACTTATTCTTCTATAGAGTTACGCCGTCTTAAAGTGTAATGCAACAACACCAAAGTGATAGATAAAATGCTACAATTAATCTTTACCACTGACAATTGCCCAGGCTTGCATCCCAGCCCATTGTTTTTGGCCCAACATTCTTCCTCAATTTGGACCCAGTTTGCAAAGAGAGATTGATAGGAGAGGGCTCTGTCTTTTTTTGTTTTTGTAAATTTTTGTACTTTTCCTTGATGTCAGTTTAATATTTTGCTTGAGGATCATTGTGTAATATTTATATATTTATTAACAGTTTTATATTACGTTTGTTTAATAGTTTTCTCCTGCACCCCATTGGCTTACAATGGGTTTCTCATTGTCCCAAAGAACAACAGTATTTCATTATTGTTATTTTATTTTATTTTTTTTATTTTTATTTTTTACTTACTTTGTTCTTTCAATTTTTGTACTTTTTACTTTTAATTTACTAATTTAAAAAAATGTATTTTTTAAAACATTTTTTACGATCCATTCACCACCTATATGTCATAGGCACACAGTAACATACATTTTTTTAAGGATTATTTCATTTTCTCCTGGACACCATGCCTGCCATAGGTGCAGAACACACACCAGCATTCATTTCTTAAGGATTATTCCATTTTCCCCTACACCTCCCTGACTGCCACAGGTGTCTCCTTCAGATGCATGCACCACACACAAAGTAATCAGTTACATCTGATTTCTGTTATCCTGATTGGAAATTAAATATTAGGTTCTGTTGGTGTGGTTTGACTTTGGAATGCACTTTTGTTAAATATTTAGGATAACAATGATAACTTAAATTACCAAATTAATTATGTTGTCTGGAATTTAAAATGCAACAATGCCAAGTTTCACTAAATGTTTTTCTTGCTTGTTTGCTTTTAGTTGCAAAATATAATTTGTCGATAAATCCTGCCAAGTCTGCTTGTTTGCTTTTAGCTGCACAAAAGACAACAGCTACAGTGCAGTCACATGAGTCTTTCAGTCTCTTCCACTTGTGTAGCTAAGTGCCACTGCCAACTGACAGCTTCAAGATGGCCCCAAAGAAGGGTGATGCCAAGTAAATGGTCAGTGGGCACGAGAGGGAGCACTTTCTGCCACTGGCATGTCAGCCAGAACCTTTTTTGGGAAATGTGTGCGTGCCACACCGGCCTCCAGGGAGCAAGCTGTGAGCAGAACTCCTTAATAAATGGCACTACCCCAACCTAAGCCCAAGCCCATGTCTCTCGCGAAGCAACCACTGTAATCATGTTAACACCAATGAGCAGTGACATTGAGTGGAATTTGACTCTTTCCCAAAGTAGTACCCATTCATTTCTGGAAAGTGGACAACAGCCGCAGCCATCGATATTTCTTATTGAAATAGGAGCTAAACATGAGGTTGACCTTCCCGCTGAGCAAGAACCTCGTCTTATACATTCATTGGCTTCTATACCTCCAGCAAGAAAAATGAGGGTACTCCACCATCTTCACCAAGCCCCCATTCTGATGTTCTACACACAAATTATACCCCGGTTGAGTCCAAGACACGCTCAGGAAAAGGAAAGTTCAGCTCAGTTAAGGGCACGGCTTTGGCAACTCCTGTTGCATTTTCTCTGACACTTGTTTAAATAATATCAACTCGAGTGATACAAAGGTTTTGGAGCACTTTAAATGAGGTCTAGTTACATTACACAAGGTCAGATTCATTTTTGTGGCATTTTTAGAGAGCACAAACTCGACTGACCCAAAGGTATTGGAGCCCTTTACAAAATGGCAGTTACATTACCGAAGGTAAGGTTTGTTTTTTGGAATTCAGGTGCATGGAGACTAAGTGATGCCACTGCCATCCCTGTTTATTCATTATTTTCTCTCTACCTGACAAATGGGCATAGCATTCATCTCTCCCACAACATCCCATGTCGCTGCATGCCTACCCTCCTGCCTCTTCCTGTCGTCGTCCTCCTCTCAGAGCTCTAATTTCAAAGCACATTCACGGCACCATCCCAGGGAAAATTAGGCATTTTTATGTCTCGGGCCTAGCGTACACTGCGCCTGCAGGGTCGCGCAGCTCGAGTTCTTTCCTCTGTGTTTTGAAGATGGACCTGGAAATTTCACTTAGAACGTGTGTGTTATTTCCTAGGTCCATTTTCATTGGCCTTCGGGTGCGTGTCTTTTTAAAACAGAACACGCAATAGGCCATGGGCGGTCGCGTAGCTCCGCCCATGGCCTATTGGTGTCTGTTACGCGCACCAAAGGCCATATATATTCAATTATCGCGGCCGTCAGGGCCGCGGTAATTGAAGACATATGCTGGAAGTGGCACGCTCGCACCACTCCCCAGATTTTTTTTTTTGGGGTGAATCCATTTCACGGCGCAGCTCTCCCTGTCAGCACCTCTTCTCCGTGTTCGAGTTAGCTTTGCGCAAGGAAAAAATAGGGTATGTGACCCATTTTGTGATGCTGTGTCCTACATCTGGTTAACTGCCCCATGTCCTGTCCAGGGAGTCAGCAGTGGGCTCCTCACCCTACTTATCCTTCTCCTCGCTTGGGCTCCCAGCTCCATCTGCACCCTGTTCCATCTGCTACTGTACTACACTCCTTTGCAATGTGTTGCTCATGCCTCTGCGCCTGGTCCCTGTGGAGTGTTCCTGTGGACCGCTCCGTGTGTCCCTGGGCTCCTGCAGCCGGGTCTTTGAAGTTGTCTCCCGGCGCCCAGACTCGGCAGCCGTGCTCACTGGCTGGCACGGCTGTCGCCCAGTCTCCACCTGACTGAGCCCCGCCACCTCGGGCAGGAAGAGCAGGCGCTCCCCATCACCTCCAGAGCAGACATCCTGCCGCTGCAGCACAGGCTGCTATTGATCCCGGAGTATCAACCTCTCGCTGCCTCCAGTTCTGGCTCTGCCACCCGGTGCCCCCTCCCTCCACCCCTGCCCTGCTACCTGGGCTGCAGAGCCCTCCGGCCCCGGGTCTTGACCTGTACACACCTCCCCCTTGTATTCCCCCCATCTCCTGTCCCCTCACTCCTCCACTGTCCCCTTTACTCTCTCATCTAAGAACTTTTGCACATGCTCTCTGCCCGGCGTCTTCTCGCCGCACTCGGTTGCGCTCTCTTCTCTCTCTTCTGTGTTTCCTGTCCCTCACTTTCTCTCCCTCCTTCACTTTCTCTCGCTGCCCCCCCTTCTGCCCAGATCTCCTGCCATGCCTGGTACTCAGGTGTTAATGATTTCTGTGGAGGAGTGTTGCCATTGGGGGCGGGGGGTATGTGTTCCCTTGGCTTTGCGGATCAGACCATCACGAGTCACATTCACAGGCTTTGCAGCCTCTCCTGTCGCTTCTCCTTACTTGGCCCATTTAAACCCGGCACCAGGCGGCTAAAGGGGTCCCGGAAGGACTGAGCGACGAGCGGCTCTGGCACCTATTCCGCGCCCTCCATAGGTGAGCTCCGGCTTCCCACACACATATGACTAGTCCACATCAACGAACAGAATTCACGGCACAGGATATTCACAGGAAACGGAAGGGGGGGCCTCCAAAGTAGTTTTTTTCAGATTAACATACCTTCTTCAGGGGAGGGAACCCATCGGGAGTAGACAGGGAATACAAAATGCAGGGTGAGCATTGTGAGAGTGGGTAAGGTGAGCAGTGTTTGTATGTAGGGTGACCAGTGTGTGAGTGTGCAGGGTGAACAGTGTGTGAGTATACAGGGTGAGCAGTATGTGAGTATGCAGGGTGAGCAGTGTGCAAGTGTGCAGGGTGAGCAGTGTGTGAGTATGCAGGGTGAGCAATGTGTGAGCATGCAGGGTGATCATTATGTGAGTATGCAGGGTGATCATTATATGGGGGTCCAGGGCCAGCAGAATTGTGTGAGTGTGCAGGGTGAGCAGTGTGTGAGTATGCAGGGTGAGCAGTGTGTGAGTATGCAGGGTGAACAGTGTGTGAGTATACAGGGTGAGCAGTATGTGAGTATGCAGGGTGAGCAGTGTGCAAGTGTGCAGGGTGAGCAGTGTGTGAGTATGCAGGGTGAGCAGTGTGTGAGCATGCAGGGTGATCATTATGTGAGTATGCAGGGTGATCAGTATATGGGGGTCCAGGGCCAGCAGAATTGTGTGAGTGTGCAGGGTGAGCAGTGTGTGAGTATGCAAGGTGAGCAGTGTGTGAGTATGCAGGGCGAGCAGTGTGTGAGTGTGCAGGGTGAGCAGTGTGTGAGTATGCAGGGTGAGCAGTGTGTGAGTTTGCAGGGCGAGTAGTGTGAGTGTGCAGGGTGAGCAGTGTGTGAGTATGCAGGGCGAGCAGTGTGTGAGTGTGCAGGGTGAGCAGTGTGTGAGTATGCAGGGTGAGCAGTGTGTGAGTTTGCAGGGCGAGTAGTGTGAGTGTGCAGGGCGAGCAGTGTGTGAGTTTGCAGGATGAGCAGAGTGTGAGTATGCAGGGTGAGCTTTGCTTGAGTATGCAGGGTTATCAGTATGTGAGTATGCAGGGCGATCAGTATGTGGGTGTTCAGGGCAAGCAGTGTGTGAGTGTGCAGGGTGTGTGAGTATGCAGGGTGAGCAGTATGTAGGTGTGCAGGGTGAGCAGTGTGTGAGTATGCAGGGTGAGCAGTGTGTGAGTGCAGGGTGAGCAGTGTGTGAGTATGCAAGGTGAGCAGTGTGTGAGTATGCAGGGTTTTTAGTATGTGAGTATGCAGGGTGATCAGTATGTGGGTGTCCAGGGCCAGCAGTGTGTGAGTGTGCAGGGTGAGCAGTGTGTGAGTATTCAATCAATCAATCAAAGCATTTGTATAGCACGCTACTCACCTGGAGGGTCTCAAGGCACTTGGGGGGGGGGGTCCGCTACTGCTCGAACAGCCAGGTCTTGAGTTGCTTCCTGAAGGAGAGGTGGTCTTGTTTCAGGCAGAGGTGGATGGGGAGGGAGTTCCACGTCTTGGCCGCCAGGTAGGAGAAGGATCTTCCTCCCGTTGTGGCTCTTCTGATGCGGGGGACGGCGGCGAGGGCGTGGCTGGTCGATCATAGCTGGCGGGTGGGAGTGTAGAAGGTCAGGCGGTCATTGAGTTATCTGGGGCCTTGGTTGTGGAGAGCTTTGTGTGCGTGGGTGAGGAGTCGGAATGTGATTTTCTTGCTGATGGGGAGCCAGTGCAGGTCTCTCAGGTGTTCAGAGATGTGGCTGTGTCGGGGGATGTCCAGGATGAGTCGTGCTGAGGCATTCTGAATGCGCTGGAGTCTTTTCTGAAGTTTGGGTGTGGTTCCGGCGTAAAGGGAGTTACCGTAGTCCAGTCCGCTGATGACGAGCGCCTGGGTGAACGTCTTCCTGGTTTCGGTGGGGATCTACCGGAAGATCTTCCGTAGCATGCGTAGGATGTTGAAGCATGACAGGGAGACGGCGTTGACTTGTCTGGTCATCGAGAGGGAGTAGTCCAGTATGAAGCCCAGGTTGCGTGTGTGGTCCGTTGGTTTGGGTGCGCTGCCCAGGGCAGGGGGCCACCAGGAGTCGTCCCAGCCGGAGGGTGATGATCCCAGGATGAGGACTTCCGTCTTATCCGAGTTCAGTTTCAGGCGGATGTTCATCATCCACTCAGCTACGTCTTTCATCCCTTTGTGTAGGTTGGTTCTGGCGGTTGCGGGGTCGTTGGTGAGGGAGAGGATCAGCTGGGTGTCATCGGCGTAGGAGATGATGTTGAGGTTGCGTTGGAGTCCGATGGCCGCGAGAGGGCTCATGTATATGTTGAACAACGTGGGGCTGAGCGATGATCCTTGTGGTACGCCGCAGATGACTTCGGTGGCCTCTGATCTGAACGGGGGGAGGCGGGCTCTCTGGGTTCTTCCGGCGAGGAAGGAGATGATCCACTCCAGTGCCTTCTCCTGGATTCCAATGTTGCTGAGGCGCTGCACTAGGGTGCGGTGGCAGACCGTGTTGAATGCTGCGGAGAGGTCTAGGAGGATGAGGGCTGCTGTTTCCCCGTTGTCGAGCAGGGCTCGGATATCGTCGTTGGCTGCGATGAGGGTGGTCTCAGTGCTGTGGTTGGCTCTGAAAATGGACTGCGAGTGGTCGAGGGATCCATTCGTCTCGAGGAAGGCGGCCAGCTGTCTGTCAACGGTCTTCTCAATGACTTTGGTAAGAAAAGGAAGGAGCGAGAAGGGGCGGTAGTTTTTGAGGTCGGTGGGGTCCGCTGATGGTTTTTTCAGTAGGGCGCTGAGTTCGGGGTGCTTCCAGCTCTCTGGGAAGGTGGCGGTGTTGAAGGATGCGTTGATGATGTCCCGGAGATGGGGTGCGATGATGGAGTCGGCCTTGTTGAAGACGTGGTGAAGGCAGGGGTCGGTTAGTGATCCGGAGTGGATGGAGTTCATCGTGCGGATGGTGTCTTCGGTGTTGATCGGGGTCCAGGCGCGGAGGGTGGTGGTAGGGGGCGTTGGTGCGGTCATAGGGTGTGTCTGCTGTGTGCTGAAACTGTTGTGTATATCTGCGATCTTGCTGTGGAAGAACGAGGCGAGCGAGTTGCAGAGGTCTTGCAAAGGGGTGATGTCGTTGTTTCCGGTGCTAGGGTTCGAGAGCTCTTTGACGATGTTAAAGAATTCCTTGCTGTTGTGGGCGTTGTTGTCTAGTTGTTCCTTGAATGCGTTTTTTTTGGTGGCGTGGATCAGCTGGTGGTGTTTTCGGGTGGCGTGTTTGAGGGTGGTCATGTTGCCTGTTGTCGGGTCTCTGCGCCAGGCTTTCTCGAGGGCTCGGCAGGTCTTCTTAGAGCTCTTGAGTTCGTCGGTGAACCAGGATGCTTTCTTGTTGCCGGGTCTGATGGGGGGGTCTTCAGTGGAGCTAGGTCATCTGCCCAGTTGCTGATCCACCTTGTGAGGTTGTTTGCAGCTTGGTTGGGGTTCGCTGAGCTGGCAGGAGGGTTCTGGCTCAGGGATGTGGCGAGCTGGTCTATGGTGATCTTGTTCCAGCTTCTGCGGGGAACCTGTTGCGGGTGGTGGTGGAGCGTGGTCCTTCTGAAGCTGATGTGGACGCAGCTGTGGTCTGTCCAGTTTAGTTCGGTGGCGTGGCTGAAGGAGATGTCCTTGCTGGAGGACAAGACGGGGTCAAGCGTGTTGCCGGCGTAGTGGGTGGGGGTGGTCAACAGTTGCTTGAGTCCGAGGTTGGCGAGGTTGTCCAGCAGGGTGGTGGTGTTGCGGTCGTTGTTGTTCTCCAGGTGGAAGTTGAGGTCCCCTAGGAGGATGTAGTCAGTGGAGGGGAGGGCGTATGGACTGATGAAGTTGGCGATGTCTTTGCTGAATTGTGTACGTGGTCCCGGCGGTCTGTAGATGAGGGTGCCTCTGAGGGTGGTCTTGGGGTCGGTGTGTATCTGGAAGTGCAGGTGTTCGGCGGTTGTGGGGTGTCGTCGGTGTTGGTCGTGATGCGGATGGTGTTCTTGTGGACGATGGCGATGCCTCTTCCAGTCTGGCTGACGTGGTCCCTCCGGGTGATCTTGTATCCGTCCAGGATGGCGATGGCGATGTCGGGCGCTGAGAAGGCGTTCATCCAGGTTTCCGTGAGGAAGGCGACGTCTGGAGATGTGGAGTCGAGGAGGTTCCAGAGTTCGACGGCGTGTCTGTGGACGGAGCGGGTGTTGAGCAGGATGGACTTCAGGTGGTTTCTGCTGGTGCTCGGCTTGGCGGGGTGCGGTGCAGGTCCAGATGCAGGAGAACTTGCAGGATTGGCAGGTGAAGGGTCAGTTGGTGCGTCCTGGGGTGGCTCGGTGGCAGCCGGGGATCTGGCCGGTGTTGAGTGCGTTGAGGGTGGCTGCGTCGTAGGTCCGGCGGGTGGGCTGGTGTCTGCAGGGGCCAGGGGTCCTGGCACTGGGCGCGGGCCAGGCGCGGACTGGCGCAGACGGGCTTGCCTTTGGTGCGCCCGCTGCGCGTCAACGCAGCACGTACGTGCGGACTCTGCCATAAATGGAGATTGGGGGGTGGAGCGAGGGAGGAGCAGCTGGGAGGCGGGAGCGGGGTGGCGAGTGGGGAGGGGAGCGATGCGAAGTGTGAGGCTGAAGGATACGAGTGTGGGGCCGCGGGGGAGCAGCGGCAGGGAGCGGGGAGCGGGGTGGAGCAGCGGGAGAACGGTGAGAGCAGAAAATACAATCAGGGGCACAACAGTGACAAACAGGGGCACAACAGCGGGAAAAAATGGTGATAGCAGACAAACAGTCAGGGGCACAACAGTGACGATCAGGGCACAACAGCGGGAGAAAATACAGAATGCTGGCACAATACAAATAAGGTAGAAACAGTTACTTTAAGTGGCGGCAGTGGCGGCAGTGGCGGCAGTGGCGGCGGCAAACGGGGACTGGGCACATGCAGGTGGGCCACGCGGCGGGTGGAGCGACCGGCACAGACCAAGTCAGGTCAGGTGAGCAGAGTGTGAGTATGTAGGGTGAGCAGTGTTTGAGTATGCAGGGTGATCAGTATGTGACTATGCAGGGTGATCAGTATGTGACTATGCAGGATGATCAGTATGTGGGTTTCCAGGGCCAGCATTGTGTGAGTGTGCAGGGTGTGTGAGTATGCAGGGTGAAGTGTATGTGGGTGTCCAGGGCCAGCAGTGTGTAAGCGTGCAGGGTGAGCAGTGTGTAAGTATGTGCCAACTGCCTATGCCTCCCTAGAGGAGGCAAAAAAAGGAGAAATAAATTCATTTCTTCTACCTTTTTTCTGGCCTGGGCGGTAAATTCTGTTCCGCCAGCTGAATTTGCAGAATTTGGGTAATTTTACGTTCCACGTAGAACGTGAAATTGCCCAAAATTCTGCGTTCTGTGGCTTTGCGGAATTCTTTGCTTGTTCCCGTTCTCACGATATTTCCCCTGAGCACGCAAACAACATTCGCAAACAAGAAAAAATCATTGCGAACTAGCAATTTTGCGTGTTCGTGAAATTTCTGTGTGCTCGCTGAGATTTTTCACTGTTTCCTGGAGCTTTGCATGGCACGACTACGCAAATTCCGCCCACCCCTACTTTTTTCGTCTTTTCATGTGTGCTGCATTCTGCAAGTACACATACAAAGAGGATAAAGCCTGCTAGGATTGTTGTTGTACAGGAATGTGGTCCTTCCTGCTTTGGCTTTAGGCTGCTGAAAAGAGACCAGCACTGGGGGAAAGGACAGGAATGCTTTATATTGGATAAATGTAATGCATCCTGCCCCTTCACTTTGACGTAGGGCAGTGCTGCAAGGTGGCATCAGGGAGTCCGCAGAAGCTCACCACTACACCCCTTACTCCTCTACACTTAAGATAGTCATGAGCCCTTCCTGAAGTGGGCCTACCTGGGTGTAACAACATGTTCAACTGGCGCAGATGTCAAAACATCTGTCCATGATGAGGGATGCCCTGGAATATGTAGAATGCAAATTTACTGAGGTGATTACTTGCATATTATTTGATCAATCTAATAAATGAATGCGTTTTGCTATTTTTGTGAATAGTCGAGCCCAGCCCAATCAGAAGGTTGGTTAGCAGCATTTTGAGGTCATTAAGACAGCAGTGATAAGTGCATGGAATCTGCTCCCTAGGTATGCCCACGGGAGATCTTTAGCACCAGAGCTCATGTGTATCTACACAACAGAAGTTGTGTGAATACAGCCCATTTTGCACATTTCCAGATTTGCTGGGCGCACCCAAATGGCCATAAATCATTGTTTTTCTTGATGTCCTATCTTGATCCAGCCGTAACATTCAGTAAAGAAACTCTAAACACAGGGACTTTTTGGGCAGGTGGGTCAATACAAAGCTAGACTTTCAAGGATCTTAAGTCTTTGAGTCACTCAACAAAGGATGAATTAAAGTATGCGTTAATAGGCTACATATCGACGCACTGTACATTACACAGGCAGCTGTGGATGTAGGGCTAGAAGAGTGTGTGTTAACCATGGGGGTGAGGACGTGAACTTCATTATTGTTATTTTTTGTGCAGTTGTATAAAGCGCAAACTTGGCCCAAGGGCATCATAGCACTTTACATGAGAATTAGTAAGATTACAACACATGCACATCCTGCTTTTTTAAGCACCTTTTTTCATGCACTAAGCGCATTTTCAGAGTCAGAAATGGTAAAAAGAAGTTTGCTAAAGAGTAGGCAGTAGTCCAGGGGATCACGGCCATATCACAAGTAAATAAAAGAACAGAGAGCTGCTCTTTTTAAACACAGTTCTGTCTCCTCTAAAGAATACAGGCTGCATTAATAATATATTGCTGTATTAAAAAACAATCGCAGGGATGGTGTTCTCCTGTCCACAACAGGCCACCATCCCTGTGATGGCCTCTAATCATTGTGAGTTGCAGTTTGCGACCTACCTCAATCATGAGGTAAGTCACATTCCTACTCACTACTATTAGGAACAGCACATCTGGCCCCTGCTCCCTCAGTGCCGAAGCTCTCGCCCTTCTGCCACCTCTTCATGAAGGATAGTCAGATTCGGGGGATAATGTTACCAGAATGATTGTTAGTATTTGATAATGAACACATCATGTTTGCAGTGGCAGTGAGTATTGTATCTGTGCCATTATTCCTAAATACAGAAGAAGACAAGCAACACCCAGGAAAAGGCCTCTTTAGCTCCATCACATTTCAACCATCTTGTCAGGACAATGATACACTAGTTTAAAAGGGTACTTTATCTCATTGGAGCATGTAGTACATTAAGAGCCATCCTTTCTGCTCACTTTCTGTCAGATTACTCACCTTTGCCTGGAACCTGCAATGCAAAGTAAGGGGGCGGTCTGGAAGGAAAACATTTTTCCACAGAAACAGAGCCATCAATCACCTGCAACGAGCTAGAAGACAGTGAGATATCTCGGCAAATGTTTGATAGCAATTATGTTGTTTTATCACATTTAGGCCCAGGGCCGGTCCTAGAACTTCTGGGGCCCCGGGCGAAAGGAAAGATGTGAGGCCCCTTGAATTTGCATGTAACATCCAATCCCGGCCGGCCTGATGCGCAAGTGGGGGGTCACGTAGGTGTTCGCACGCGGGGGCGTAATTTAAAAATTTTAAATAAACTTACCTTCCCAGGTCTCGCGTCGTCTCTGCTCCTGACCTGCTTTCCTGCAACAGGAACAGGAACAGAACAGGAAGCCTCCCTCCCCTAAGCCAATCTCAAGGCTGCAATGGCAGCATTGTGATTGGTCGGTACGCAAACAAGCCAGACCAGCCAGGCATACCTGTCAGCCAAGCCATTCTTACAGCCTTGGAGGCCTGAAATAGTTCAAATTATCGCGCTTGCAGCAGTGTGATGGTTAGTAGCTGTGTTGTTACTTCAATTGGCAGCGTGGCGAGGGCAATGTGTGGTGCAAGCTGCAGTGACCGCCAATGAGAACCCTGGCACTTATGTTGTTACAAAATAAGCACTCACCTCTCTGCTCTTTGAAAATATTCTGCCAGCTGTAAATAAACTACTGCACACCACTGCTGGCTGGGTGTGTTTATTTTTGTCTCTTTTATTGAAAGGCTGCATGCTACATAGTGTTTTTTGGTGAAAGGACCGGCCCCGTACCAAGGAGCGATATACCCGCTTAATACATACATGCAGATGGTATTGTCAGACTTCTGTCTTTTTAAATTACGGACAAAAGCCTCAGGCAAAGCTCATTTATGCAGATCAGTGTAATGGCTGGATTTTCTGTCTAGATGGGATCAGCCCTCAGGGGCCCCTGTGACCCAGCCAAAACGTACTCACCTTCCCTTCTTAGATCGTATTCACAATAAATAGCTATACAGATAAATATACAGATTGCACCTAAGAATGGGGAATAACAATATACATATATGGATTTTCTACAATATCTTATTCACATCGGTTGGCCTCGCGGTCACTCTGACCCAGACCGTTCTACCACAGGGCAGATCTGACACACAATCCGGCGTGTCTACACACGGGCCTGCAGAACCCAATGCTCTCTTTTCCAAATCGTTCGCGATCCTGCGAAACCTACACGACAGTGTCCCTCCTGTCGCTCTCATTTGTCTTAAGCCACAATCTGGTGGATTTACACGGCGGTGTCCCTCCCGTCGCTCTCATTAACGCCGCATATCAACGACGACCACATTCCTATGAAACATTATTGGGATGATATCTCAGCAGTCTACTTAGGATAAAACTAAAATAATAACTTTGGATATGGATTCAGATTGTATAATGTACTCCGTGCTCATGACATCAAAGGTCCACTCACTCCCTCTTTATTTGGTTACTACTCGTCTGATCGGGATTTCTCATCCGTTCGTCTAAACAGTGCTCAACTAGGAGTGCCATTTACCAAGATCGAACACAAGCACCAGGTACACGATAATTCTATATGAATTAGGGTATTTATTAACAATAAACACAAATCACATTACTATGCAGCATTACATTTGCAAAGGGAATAAAAGATAAAAGTTAGGGTGCACATACTATAAGAATCGGTCGGACTTCACCTGGTTAATGGGAAATCGGGACTCGGCAGTCATCTAGGCTCCTGTCTCGTCTCTGGGTCCTGGCTCGCCTTGCAGTCACCCTCAGCCGTCACAAGTACACGTCTGCACTGCTAGGCTCAAACTCGTCTGCTCTCCCTCCGGACCTCGGAACCTTGCTGTTAATTAGCTACCGTCTCTCTCTCTCTCTGCATTAGTGCGCTCCGCGCCACTTCTCGTTCAGTCTATTTTCAGAGAGTTTCGGTCTTAAATCTTTCTCCGACTTCAAAGATGGCGACTTGTCCACCATGAAAATGAATAATGGTAGAGATGCTAACGGCTAGATGCCGCCTACGGACTGACTGACTGAAAGACTAACACCTTCGCTAATATCAAAGCCCGTTCCTTCATGGAAATTCACGGCCAGTAACCTGCCGCCCACCAAATTCTTGTACCTCCCCGTACCAAGGACACTTTCCCAGCTGGCCAGCCTGAAGTTGTGTCTTCGGAGTGGAGAAAAATACATTCCTTCGATAAGGGTCAGCCTGAACCGGTTCTCTCCAAGCGAACAACAGCTTGAAACTAAAACATCACTCTTAACCTAGAAAGCCTTCTCGAGCTACCAGGCAGAAAGTAAAATGGAGTCTGTCTCGCTTAAGGCCTACGGAGCCCATAATATGCATAGCTCCATGAGAAACAGATCGGCATGTTAGCAAATGAGTAAATCATGACTAATACTTATATATCTAACCCCTCACTTAAATTCATAAGCCTTACTCTAAGGGAAATGGCACGAAAATGCCCTTATATCTGTAAGACAGGGTCCCTGTCTATCGGCCTAATCCCTATGCTATGAGGGTGATAGGCTGGAGTCACTCTCCATCATTCTCCTTCTCCAGAGAGCTGGCAAAAAGACAGCCATAACATTACACCCCTTGACTCCAGTCTATTTACCAATAACTAAATGGAACTAACGTCAGTAGACGAATAATATGAAACAAAACTAACTGATCTACGACTCTTCGTAAGTCTAAAAAATTGTAGCAGGGAAGGGATACACTGAATAAAGCAGCAAATCGCTATAAGGATGCAGACAATAATAATAACCCCTCCCAAAATTTGTCGTAAAAAATGCATGTCAGGGAGCCAATTAAAAAGCCAGTCAAAGAAACCCTGATCTATGTGTTCTCTAATTTCTGCAGTCAAGTCGTGGAGTTTATTAATATGGGATTGGATATCTTTAGAATGGTCAGATAAATTAAAACAGCACAGACCTTCAAATTCAGAGCATTCATGCCCGTGTTTTAGCAACAAATAATCAATAGCAGCACGATTCTGCAAAATAGCTCTACGTTCACCTTGGGAATCTAATAATAAATCTGACAAAACAGTAGAGGTTTGGTTGATCGATTTGACCATCCAGCAGGCCATCTTGCCGATTGTTTTGGCATTATAAACGGCCAATGCAGGAACACCAATAATGGAAAAAGCTAAACCAAGATATTCTGATCTGGAATAAAGATGAACAGAGGAATCACAATCTTCATGCAATGACATGGAATCTCGAACAATACGGGAATGGGAAGGAGGATATGAAGAAAACATTAGCAAACTTAATCTAGTGATGGCACATGGGCCACCAGAAATATTCGCAGGAATATAGGGCCAAGATGAATTCCCGCAAGAAAAGAGCCATCCAGCTGGTAACGACATTGAACGATAATGGCTAGTGGCAACAACCAAACTTTTACAAGTCATATTGTTTTTCACTGAAAGGCATGAATTAGGAAGTCTCTTCGAGCACAGCAAACGTTGATGAAATGAAAAAGTAGTAGCGGCTTGGAGTTTCAACCGCAGACATTCAGAGATGGCCTTAGGATTACAGGTCATCATGAAACAAAGGTCACCAGGGGTAATATTAAAAGTAGTAATTCTGGAATTAATAAGGACATCCTGGTCTGGAAGAAGAGTACATGAAGGACAAAATTCATGGGCCAAGAAGTCGCCCAGAATAACATTAGGTCGGGCATTGGATACATTAAATATATGGTGTAGAGTTTCAGTAGATGCAGGAACAGCAACCAAACAGGTCGATAGAATGTCAGTGACAGATTTCATGGGGGTAAGGCAAAAATGCGGAGAGTTCGTCACTCGTTTAGCGAGTGTGATCCAAAAGTTGGATGATGACCGCCACGCAGATCGCGCAGCTCTTGTTATCCCATCACCCGGCGTCGGTAGATCCTCTCCTCTCCCGGCGTAGCAGGCCAAAAGGAGTCCAACGCCGACACATCCTGCAGCAGCAGTCCAGAGAATGATCTGAAAGAATACAAACACAGGCCTTAATCATTCTCGTAAGTAACATTTATCAGCTGGGACAGCCTCCCAGCCATTTTGCCCTGGCTTCATCACCAACACGGTGTTGTCATGACCGGTCGCAATAATATCAGCCTGTTCAGGGGGATTTTTAGGCGATTGCACCCATATTTTAGCTCCAGGAAGATCAGATGAACCGAAGCCTTTTTGTCCTCGCACAGTTAGCAACGTTGGGGCAGAGCCTTTTTTGATCTCACCACTGAAGACAGGCATAATCAGTAACTGAGCAACACGGTCAGACTTTTTGATCAACAAATCCGTCTCACTGCTATTAAGCAAGAGAACCTTAATCTCTCCCTGATAATCGCTGTCGATCACTCCTCCAAATACTTGAACACCTTTTAGGGCCAGGCCAGATCTAGGGGCAATTAATCCAAAACTACCGGCAGGTATAGAGACACCAATGCCAGTTTCAACAATGATTCGATCTTTTCCTGGGAAGTGTGCATCATTTAAAGCATGCAGGTCAAGGCCTGCGGAACCTGGGGTTGCTCTACATGGAGCCATAGCACCGGGGGTAATTTCCCAATACATGACAGTGGTTTCAACAGAATTAGGCTTCGCATCAACATGTGGAGGAAACAAACGCATCAAAGGAGATTCAGCATGTAACAAGGGACGATTATTTAAAATAAGTAAAGCTTGAAGTAGGACATCTCTCCACTGGCTGTAACGATCATCAGTCAACTTGCGCAACTGTTCTTTCAACAAGCCATTCATTCTCTCAATTAGTCCTGAAGCTTGTGGATAATATGGAATATGAAACACCCAATCAATATTGTTCTCCATACAGAATTCCTGCACCAATCTTCCACGAAAGTGGGATGCATTGTCTGATTGAATTTGGAATGGAACACCATAATATAAAATAATTAGTTCCAGGGTTTTAATTGTATTCACTTGGGTAGCATTCTTGCAAGGGAAAGCGACCAAAAGGCCACTATAAGTATCAACCACTGTACAAATGTATTGACAATTTCTGCTCATGGGAAGCGGACCAATATAATCAATCTGCCAAGTTTGGGCGGGCAATTTACCTCGATGTAAGTGGCCTCGAACAATTTGAGGCACCTCTTTCTTTCTAGAATGCTGACAAATGGGACAATGTAGAATGGCATCTTTAATTAAAGAAGAGGGAATATGAATTCCTCTATCAGCAGCCTACCTGTTAGTGGCTTTCTCTCCAAAATGTCCTGCTTTCTGATGGGCCCATTTCGCCAATCCCGCCAAATCAGAATCTTGCATGTCAACCACTGCCTCAGAAATTTTAGACTGTTCATCTGCAATGTTATGGAAAAATTTGTCAAGGGAATCGATTGGAGTATGAGCATCCACGTGAAAGATTGTTACAGTACTCTGCGGAAGCAGTTCCCAAATATTCTGCCACAATTCTTTACCCCACAACTCTTTGGAGTGCAATTCCCAATTGTGCGAGTGCCATGTAGGCAACCACACCGCCAGTCCATTTGCAGTGGACCAAGAATCAGTGAAAATATGACCTGTACCTGGTAACTCCTGTTTCAAAACTTGGTAAACTGCATAGAGTTCAGCATATTGACTACTCTTACCGTCTCCAGTTGTGCTCAATAATTTCTGTGTAATCGGGTTATAGGAGACAGCTTTCCAATGTCTTTTGTCACCAATGAACTTCGCAGAACCATCCGTAAACCACACATGTTTTCTATCCTCCACGGACAGATCATCAAATGGTTTACCCCACTTCACGGGAGACTCCTGCACTACGGGAACCGAACGCTCACTTTCAGCCTCATTGGAGGGCGCCTGCGCCACTCGCTCATGTAAAACCGCCACACCTTTCGGACCCACACGTGCCCTGTCCTGAATGTACCATTTCCATTTAATCACACTAGCCTCCTGAGCATGTCCAATTCGATGGGACTTCGGTGAACTCAAAACCCACTGCATGATGGGAATCTCAGGCCTCAAAATCACAGCATGGCCTAAAGTCAATTGCTCTGTATCCACCAGAGCCCAATAACAAGCAAGCAACTGTTTTTCAAAAGGTGAGTAACGCTCACCAGCCTCTGGTAACTTTTTGGTCCAAAAACCTAATGGCACTTTTTGTCTGCCTTGCTTTTGCCACAAACTCCAATTGGCATACAGACCTTCCACGGATACATTCAAATCCACATTACCTTCACTCACGGGCCACAAATCCAAAGCATACTGAACAGCTTCTTTAGCCAAATTAAAAGCAGTCTGTTGAGGTTCACCCCATTCAAACGCATTCTTTTTACGAGTGACTCGATATAGTGGAGCCAAGATCTGACTTAGATGGGGAATATGTTGACGCCAAAATCCAAACAATCCAATAAAACATTGCGCCTCTTTCCTGTTTCTGGGAACAGCAAAATCAAGTATTTTTCGTTTAACTTGTGGGATCACCTCTCTGTGACCCTCATGCCAATTAATTCCTAAAAATTTCACAGCTTGGGATGGAGTTTGTAATTTGTCAGGATTAATTTCCCAGCCCTTTGCTCGCAGACAATCAATGATCTGATCTAAATGGGACTGCACCTGGTCTTGCGTTCCACCTTGAATCAAAATGTCGTCAATATAATGACAAACCTGAACTTGTGGATTCGTGGGCACTTCAGACAAATGTTCCCCCACCAGCCGGTGACAGATCGTAGGACTATGTACATAACCTTGAGGAAGACTCCGGAACGTCATCTGACGTCCATTCCATGTAAAACTGAATTGTTCTTGGCATTCGGGGGCAATTGGAATCGAAAAGAATGCATTAGCAATATCGATAGAAGCATACCATGTACCAGGATGCTTTTGAATTCTCTCAATCAGTGTAACAATGTCAGGCACTGCCACAGTCAATTTAGGAGTATGTTTATTCAATTCTCGATAATCAACAGTCATGCGCCAAGAGTTGTCACTTTTGCGCACGGGCCAAACAGGATTATTCCAAGCGGATGTGACCGGAGTAATGACTCCTGCGTCAACCAAATCCTGAATCGTAGCTGTAATTTCTTCATGACCACCTGGGATGCGATATTGTTTCTGAGAAATCACTTTCGTTGCTAAAGGGATCTTAATAGGTGGCATGCGTAAACGGCCAACCCGTACGGGTCTGGTCGAAATGTACTGCCTAGTACCAAACTGATAGTAACCATCATCCAAATGCAAAGTCATACCTTTCAAGATGTCAATTCCAATAATATATTCCAAAAGTGGCACAACCAACACAGAGTATTCTCTACGAGGAATCCTACCAATTTTAATTTCAAGTGCAGTTTGAACTGCGGGTGTTTCCTTACCACCCAACCCGGTAATTGTGAAAGACTGTCCATGAAATTTTCTTGACTTGCCATGAATTAAAGTGGCCTCCGCCCCAGTATCAACTAACGCTCGGGCCCTTTGGATATTGCGATGTTTCCAAAAAATCTCAATATCTACATATGGTCTGTAATCTCTGTGGGCCCACCTGCGTACCGGAGCTTGACCTATTTCCTAGTCAGTTTTCCTGCGTTCCGTCAACCAAGACAGATCAGGGTAAATGTTTTCAGTTTTCTTCGGTATCAGAATTTCTTGTTCATAACCGTCTCCAGTACGAAACGGATTAGTGTCAGGTTCAAAAAGTTGTGAGTTACGGTCAGAGAGTCTGTTACGATCCTCCCTCCTTCGTACATCAGGGGAAAAACTCCTTGCATCTCTACGTCTGTTAGAACCACGATCATCTCTTCCCCTTTCACGATCATCCTCTCTCCCCCTCCCATCACTACGACGGGGGGAATCACCACGTTCTTGGCGCCGATCATCACGGCGATCAAAATTCACACGTCGTCTCTCATCACCACTGTCATCCGAACCACGATCATAATCATTCTTTCGCACACGACGGGCACCTTCCTTCCGATCCAAACCACGCTTACGAAACATATCCCATAGGATATTATTAGGTTCACCATCGATCTCTTCCCTTTTGACACCATCAGCAATGAGAGCAAGAAACATGTCACGTCTAGAGAACTTATAGTCCCCACCAGTACGACCCTCAGGTCGGGATTGTCTTTCAGGTTTAAACCATTCACCCAGCTCACCAAGCTGACGAACAGACTCAAGCACAGCAGACAAAGGATTGCCAGTTTGATTAATCAATAATGTCATCATGACCTGCTTGTAAGCAACAGGAGAAGTACGTATAATGCGGTTACGCACGGAAGATGTTAACAAACCATCCAATAACCTGTCAGCAGTACTAAGGAAGATACACGTTTTCATGACTTCTTCCTTTAAACGTTGCGACGCATCGCGCAGAGTGTACCACGGCTTTTCATCAGAGGGCCAATCAGATTCTGTTGGATATTTATGATTACAGCCATCAGACGCAAGCTGGAGCAAAGAAGTTTGGACATTACCATTAAAATTCCGAAAATGGTCCTGAATAGTAGAATCAGAACTCAAAGAGCAAAATCGTAAGCAATCAACAGCATCGAGCATAATACCGGAAGCGCCAAGCTCATAAAGGCGCACCATCCAGGTAAGCAAGGCCTCACCAGGCCGTTGTTTAAATCGTTGCAGGATGTCACTAATCTCCTGCTGAGTAAAATCTTCAATACAGTCAAGAGGGATACCACCCGGATTACCAGGGGCTTGTTGTAATTTCCGTCGAAAGATCGGGTGAGCAGAAACTGCGGGAAGAGCTTCCGAGGAAGCCCGCATCTTAGATTTAACAGAACAATCAGGGCAAGCCACGTCATCCGCACGGGAAGAACGAGCACGGTCACAATCGGGAGTCAAATCAATGCATGAAGCAGATTTACAATCACGTCCGGAGCGAGAAGCCTCGCGCTTGTCACCCTCCTCTGCCGAGGAGTCAGAAGTATGAGAATCCCAGATATTACCGTCCCACTCATCGGGGTTCCAATCCATTCCAGCTTTTGCTACAATCATACGCACTTTGCGTGAAGACACACGTCCACGACGATGTTTATACTTATATCGTGCAATACGGACCGCAGCTCTTTCGGCAATGGTCTGATATGTTTCAAGTTTATCGGCAAGCAGTTTATTTTGACAACGCAAAAGAGTATGCGCATTTTGCAACTCAACACACTGTCCTTCCGTATCTTTAAATTGTTTCTGTAGTTGAACAAACTTCTCATGCAATATTCTGTATGCATTAAGAATAATCCACCCTCTGCGTCCTAAAATAGGAAGTTCATCGCCCTTCACTATTGGCGCTTTCTGTAAACATGAGATCACATCGGCAGGCTCCGCCTGCTCCAAGCATGAAGACCAATTTTCACTCAAACCAGTAGAATCAGCCCACTCACGGGCTAAGGCCTCGTAAGGCGTAGACTCCCAGCCGGGAATCTGAATCGGTAATTTAAAAACCGACGATGATTTTTTCGGAAACATAATCACACGCAAAAAATGATATACACAATTATAAACAAAATTTTATACGTACAAGCCGAGCGCAAACCAACTAGATTAAAACAACACAATGCACACAGGCTTCGTAAACAGTTCGTGACGCCAGATGTAATGGCTGGATTTTCTGTCTAGATGGGATCAGCCCTCAGGGGCCCCTGTGACCCAGCCAAAACGTACTCACCTTCCCTTCTTAGATCGTATTCACAATAAATAGCTATACAGATAAATATACAGATTGCACCTAAGAATGGGGAATAACAATATACATATATGGATTTTCTACAATATCTTATTCACATCGGTTGGCCTCGCGGTCACTCTGACCCAGACCGTTCTACCACAGGGCAGATCTGACACACAATCCGGCGTGTCTACACACGGGCCTGCAGAACCCAATGCTCTCTTTTCCAAATCGTTCGCGATCCTGCGAAACCTACACGACAGTGTCCCTCCTGTCGCTCTCATTTGTCTTAAGCCACAATCTGGTGGATTTACACGGCGGTGTCCCTCCCGTCGCTCTCATTAACGCCGCATATCAACGACGACCACATTCCTATGAAACATTATTGGGATGATATCTCAGCAGTCTACTTAGGATAAAACTAAAATAATAACTTTGGATATGGATTCAGATTGTATAATGTACTCCGTGCTCATGACATCAAAGGTCCACTCACTCCCTCTTTATTTGGTTACTACTCGTCTGATCGGGATTTCTCATCCGTTCGTCTAAACAGTGCTCAACTAGGAGTGCCATTTACCAAGATCGAACACAAGCACCAGGTACACGATAATTCTATATGAATTAGGGTATTTATTAACAATAAACACAAATCACATTACTATGCAGCATTACATTTGCAAAGGGAATAAAAGATAAAAGTTAGGGTGCACATACTATAAGAATCGGTCGGACTTCACCTGGTTAATGGGAAATCGGGACTCGGCAGTCATCTAGGCTCCTGTCTCGTCTCTGGGTCCTGGCTCGCCTTGCAGTCACCCTCAGCCGTCACAAGTACACGTCTGCACTGCTAGGCTCAAACTCGTCTGCTCTCCCTCCGGACCTCGGAACCTTGCTGTTAATTAGCTACCGTCTCTCTCTCTCTCTGCATTAGTGCGCTCCGTGCCACTTCTCGTTCAGTCTATTTTCAGAGAGTTTCGGTCTTAAATCTTTCTCCGACTTCAAAGATGGCGACTTGTCCACCATGAAAATGAATAATGGTAGAGATGCTAACGGCTAGATGCCGCCTACGGACTGACTGACTGAAAGACTAACACCTTCGCTAATATCAAAGCCCGTTCCTTCATGGAAATTCACGGCCAATAACCTGCCGCCCACCAAATTCTTGTACCTCCCCGTACCAAGGACACTTTCCCAGCTGGCCAGCCTGAAGTTGTGTCTTCGGAGTGGAGAAAAATACATTCCTTCGATAAGGGTCAGCCTGAACCGGTTCTCTCCAAGCGAACAACAGCTTGAAACTAAAACATCACTCTTAACCTAGAAAGCCTTCTCGAGCTACCAGGCAGAAAGTAAAATGGAGTCTGTCTCGCTTAAGGCCTACGGAGCCCATAATATGCATAGCTCCATGAGAAACAGATCGGCATGTTAGCAAATGAGTAAATCATGACTAATACTTATATATCTAACCCCTCACTTAAATTCATAAGCCTTACTCTAAGGGAAATGGCACGAAAATGCCCTTATATCTGTAAGACAGGGTCCCTGTCTATCGGCCTAATCCCTATGCTATGAGGGTGATAGGCTGGAGTCACTCTCCATCATTCTCCTTCTCCAGAGAGCTGGCAAAAAGACAGCCATAACAATCAGATAACTGGTCTGGGACCACAGGCTCCTAATCCATGACTCAGCGAGAACCACAAGGGACATAATACTTAAATATGACTGCAAAATAAGAGTCTTTGGAAGTTCAAAAATGAATAGAGAGGTGAAGTTGGTCTCTCACTTGCAGTGCCAGATGCCATGCAAGGCGGACACACTGTGCGTTAAAGGTTACATAGGAGGATGAGTATGCCATGATAATTCTCAATGCGTAATTGTTATGGATGATTTCAGCTCCAAAGGTGGACAATGCTATCACTGGCTCTCTGTGCCACTAATATGCTTAACTAGACTTAGTGGGCAGGCATCAAGCAGATACTTAGAGCTCTATAGTTGCCTCACACATGCGCATTCTGGGACCTGTAGTTTTACTTCCCTTATGCGGCGCTCGGAGTGCCAGAAGGAAACAAGCATTCACAATGCAATAGGTCTCCCATTTGCGCGAATTTAAGCTATTAGCATTGTAAATGACTATGCCTTTTATTTATGTTTGAAAAAACAAAATATAAATAAAAAGGCATTGTCATTTACAATGTCAATAGCTCAAACTCGCTTAAATGCGTTACCTATTGCATTGCAAATGCTTGCTTTACATGGAGCACCAAGATTGAACATTTAATATTAAATAAATCCCAAAAAACATTCAGTTCTTTTGCTGTTCAAGGACAATCGAAAAATGAATTATTTATATGAAAATGGGCAGTGGAAAAAGCTGCTGAGGCCTCTCGAGTTCACAGCAGCGGAGCAAGCCTCAACATAAATGAGGGAAAAAAACGGCCCACTTAAGCCTCAGGGACTGGGCCTATCGCACCAGCCGAATAACTCCCTTCCCAATCCAACCCTGGCACTGCATAATTACTACATGGCTCAGGGAAGGGGGCCCCCACACCTGAACCTTGTAGCTTGATCCAGTGCTTCAAGGCCCAGGGAGGGACACACTTCCCACAACACACAGTTTATACACAAAGAAAGGTCAAAAACAAGTTGATCTGGCTGCCCCCTCCACCCATCACCCACCTCCTCTTACCTGTGTCCGCCTTCCCCTGAAAACAAAGGGCCTAGAATGGCTGATACTTAACTAAGGCGCTGCCTGCCTCTGACACTGAGCCAAGATAATTGCTGGCCCAGCTGGTGTGCTGTCCCCCATTCAGTTTGTACCTTCCCCTACCCCTGCTCCCCCAAGAATGTCACCACGCCAGCAAGTTTCATGATGTAATATGTTCAGCTGGGGCAGGGGGCCTCGCAAGAATAGGTTGGCTAATGTGAAAGTGTGGCCTTTCACACTGATGGGGGCCCCCCTAATCTTTGGCAGAGCGCGAGGCCCTGGGACGCTGCCCACACTGCCCATGCCTAGCGCCGGCCCTGTTTAGGTCTGTCATGTGCAGCTCAGACCAGACTGTAAGAGTAAGAGACGCGATTCGAACGCAAAAAAATCCAAAATGGGTCTCACGCCTTGTTTAAGAATAGCAGCGCCCTGCCTGTGCATGATATCATATTTACCCACCCCAATGAAAGGTGCCCTCTAGAAACGAGTCACTTAATGCTGCCGATGCAAGGATGCAACCCAGGGTTCTGGAGCCCAGGACATGTATAACATTCTGGAAGACCGGAAGTGACATCGAATGGCAGGACATGTTTAAGCATGATTTTCAACTGTGACTAGCACTAAAACATCATTTGAACTACTGATTTGGCTACCCTTATTCATGTTTATTGCGTTTCATACAAAAGGGCCTAATTACACATTCATTAGTGCAATGAACACCCAACAATCTGGGTCCGGGTTTCTTTGTCATCTGGTGCCACATTGCGCCAAGATGCGAGTGTGCGCATCATTCTGCGCAAATCTCAATGCAACTCTGCAAAGTATATGGGAAAGTGGAATTGCTGCAACTTTACATGGCATGTAACAGCAAAAGGCTTTGCATTAAGATGTGTGTGTAGTGAGGAGTCCACAAGAATGACTCCTTAAAGTTGAGTTTATGTTATACAGATAGGGGAAAGCGGGGAGCACGCACATCCATCACGCACCTCCTCCCCTAACATTCCAACAGAACCAACACATATTCATGAGATACACGTCTGCACCTAGCAGCTCCACAGTGGGAAGCCAGGGCCGCTTTAGCGCTGGGGCGCCCGGTGCAATCATTGTTTGACCTCCTCTGCCTTGGCCTCCCTCACTACCACCCGTCAACGGTGCCCTCAAGCCTCTGTAACCACTCTCTCTCAGATGCAGTCCATTAGGTTTACAGCACCTCTCATACCAGTGTAGGGTTTCAGAGCACTTTACCTCACACATAATAAACAGAGACAATCAATCATAGCTTAAGAGTGCTCTGTCTGGAGAAGCACAAACTCAGAAATTAAAATGTAACAACCTGGCTGTGGGCTCTGTTAAATAATCAGAACTGATCTCTGTCCAAATGAACCATTTTTCCAACATTAGGATAATGAAAGATGGTAAAAATTCATAATACTCTCATCAACACCTTGGCAGTTTGCATGCAGCTCTTAGATTACAGTTACTAGCTCACGGTTCGAAGTTAGGATTTTAAGTTATAAACTGCAAGTAAAACAAGCATTTGCAATGCAATAGGTCTCACATTTGCGTGAGTATAGGCTCCTGGCATTGAAAATGACAATGCATGGTTTTTATGTGTTCAAAACCAACTCATAAATAAGAGAAATTGTCATTTACAACAGCAATAGTTCAAACTCTTGCAAATGTGAGACCTATTGCTTTGCAAATGCTTGTTATATCATACTAGCCGCCTTGTGTCAACTACTGTGTTAGACAGAAGTACATTTTCTATACCCTGATTGATATTCTGCACTTTTACCACCAGCTGAAGTTTATCCTGTTATAACAATCCTAATATGTCCTAAGTGCAACTGTAATTTGAATTATGATGTTAATTGAAGCAGCCCGTGTGCTGCACCTGTTCAATATGTCCAAGGTCACAAGGGATGCAACGCACAGACAGGCCAGACTGAGAGTGTGCATGAGGGAGGCGAGTCCGAGAGAAAGTGTTAAACAGAGTCTGTGAGAGAAGGGAATCCATCTGAAAGCATGTGTGAGAAATGCGTGAGAGAAATATGTGGTGAGAGAACTTGGGTGCGTGTGTTTGAGAGAACGTGTGCGTGAGAATGTGTGTGATAGACAACTTGAGAAAAGGTTAAAAATGTCTTTGAGAAAATGTGTGTGTGTTCATGTGTGAGAGAGAGGGGGTTTAGAGGTTGAGAGGTGAAATTGGTAGTAGTGCAGCCGGATATTTTCAAAGTGTAACCGGAAATGTACAGCCCACGCAGAACCCGTGGAAACGCCCCACCACGAGCATGTACCCCAACATGCTACTAAGTCACCCCCACCCCAACCGCCCCCAAACAAGGGAGTTGTAAACTCTGCTCCTTGCTTTATAATGGGTGGCAGCAGTGGTAGAAGCGGGCGGGACGGAAGGGCACAGTGTGCCCTTACTTCTAAAAATTATTTCAGTCCGTTCCCCTACTTCTTACTTTAAAAAAAAATCCCTGAACGGCAAGAATAGTCCGACTTAAAGACGATCACTATTTTTCATTAGATTCCAGGGGCTGCTCACACTTCTCTGTGAACACCAGAGGCTGCAGCAGCCCCCGCCCCCCCTGAGCTCGCAAAGACCGAGGGAAGGGCCATTGTCATTCCGATTGAGGCTGATTACCCCCTTTCGAATGACAATGAGCTCGCCCTCTGCCTTTAGCATATCAGTGCCAGTGAGATCAGAGTTAGTGATTACAGAGGAGCTTTCCCCAGACAGAGTACGTGGGGAACTTGACACCTTGTGTAATTTGTTAATGTTGTACACAGAGTGCTTTGGGAAGGAGCAGTGACCGGACAGAAGAGCTGACAGGAGCGGCAGGAAAGGAGAGGTACTAGGGCACGAGTGGTGACATGATGGGACAGGTGCTGACCGGACAGGAGCAGTGAACGGGCAGGAGCAGTGAACGGGCAGGAGCGGTGATGGGGCAGGAAAAGTGATGGGGTAGGAAATGAGACGAGGCAGGAAAAGTGATGGGTCAGGAGCAGTGACGGGGCAGGAGAGGCAACAGGAAAGGAGAGGTGACTGAGCAGGAGAGGCTACTGGGCAGGAGAAGCTACCGGACAGGAGAAGTGACGCAGAAGTGACGGGGCAGGAGAGGTGACGGGGCAGGAGAGGTGACGGGGCAGGAGAGGTGACGGGGCAGGGGAGGTGACGGGCAGGAGAAGTGACGAAGCAGTAGAAGTAATGGGGCAGGAGCAGTGATTAGACATGAGCAGGAGTGGTAACCAGGCAGGAGCAGTGAACGGGGCAGGAGCAGTGAACGGGGCAGGAGCAGTGAATGAGGCAGGAGCAGTGAATGAGGCAGGAGCAGTGAGTGGGGCAGAAGGGACGGTGCAGGAAAAGTGACGGGATAGGAGAAGTGACGGGAAAGGAAAAGTGACGAGACAGGAGAAAGAGAAGTGATGGGACAGGAGAAGTGACGGGACAGGAGAAGTGACTGGGACAGGAGAAGTGACTGGGACAGGGGAAGTGACGGGCAGGTGACATGACGGGGCAGGAGAGGTGACGGCGCAGGAGAGGTGACGGGGCAGGAGTGGTGATTAGGCAGGAGCAGTGACCGGGTAGGAGCGGTGAACAGACAGGAGCGGTGAATGGACAGGAGCGGTGAAAGGGGCAGGAGCGGTGAACAGGGCAGGAGCGGTGAACAGGGCAGGAGCGGTGAACAGGGCAGGAGCAGGGAACAGGGCAGGAGCAGTGAACAGGGCAGGAGAAGTGACGGGTAGGAGAAGTGATGGGCGAGGAGAAGGGAGCGGGCAGGGGAATTGATGAAGCAGGAGTGTTGATCGAGCATGAGCAGGAGTACTGACTGGACAGGAGCAGTGAAAGGGCAGGAGCAGGCGTTTCCCAGGGCGACTTGAAGGGTAGGGGCCAGTTTAGTTTGGGGGGACGAGTTTTGTACAAGTGCAGGAGATTTAAAAACTCTGCAAAGTTCTTTGTATATTCAGCAGGTTTCGGTCAACAATACCAGTGCCAATACCAGTGCCAATATAACTTTGGTGATCAATGTACCTGCTGGAGAGAGATGGGAGCATGTTTTGTCTAGTGGCTGTTTTACTCATCCAAGGTAGTGCAGAGGGGTAATATGCCTGCTGCAAAGAAGATATACCATGCATATCAAAGAGCAATATGTTATGTGCATAGTTCAGTGGGTACTACTTTGTTTTCACTTCCCGAATAAAAGGACACTTGAATGCATATGGCCTGGCAGTTCGGGCTGGACTGTTCCCATTGGGCGCAGAATCTAGACTGATTTGCATATAGCTGGGTCCAAACTGGAATGGCATGGTGAGCAAAAAACATTGTTCTGCATTCTGTCCATCAATTGTTCTTTTTGGATTTGTCACCCCGAGTGAGACAGGTATGCTCAGGCATGAGTCCTGTGCTCTCCATGCCACTGGAATCAAGTTATCCTGGCTGATGAGGGCTGAAAGCACGAAACCGGTCCTAGGATGCTTGTTTCCAGTCCAGGGAGTTCTAGGGTTCGCAACGGCATTCTCGCTCACGCTGTGCCTTTGAATTTAACTCTTCTTTCTCACTTCGATCTTTTTATCCTCTCATTCATTCAGCACTCTATTCCTTCCCACTTAATTTTCCATCTTTCCATTCATCCTTTCACCGTACTTTCCTTTCACACTTCCTCCATTACCTTACCTTACTCTCATTTCTTCGTTCAAAGCGCCTCTGCTTGTTTTCTTGCTTTTTCGCTTCCACTTTCTCGCTGTACCTTTCTGTCTTGTTCTCCCTTTGTTCCCTTTCTGATACTCATAGTTAGCTGCTAAAAAATGACTCACTGCGCCCCTAGCTAGTGCCTAATTGTCAGGGGTCAGCCGACTATCAATCCTCTTTTCCTCCACCACCCATCCTCACTGCTGGACACGGCACTGGAACATGGGCAGGTAGTACTAATTAGTGTAGTATGTCTCTAGCGCCTCATGCACCAGACAAGGCGCCGAAGTGCACCCAGGTGCTCGAGTAAGAGGCTGCCATGTCTGTGGTGCGTAGTTTGTAAAGCATGGTTTTTAACGTGGCATGATTGTGAATAATGTTGGTGCGGTCTGGGCGGTGCGTCAAAAGTGTCACCGTGACTTTGTGGCTGTCTCATCTAAACCAGCGTCGCTAAACTCCTGTGCCCCTCATCCAGTGCTCTAGAATGCACCCTTCCTGGAAGGGCCTCCGTCCTCCACAAGTAGCAATGACATCACAGCGCCTGGTGCCATGGCGACAGCCGTTGACATCATCAGTGCAGTCCACATGGGGGAATGCTGCTGGCCTGGCAGTTCGGGCTGGACTTCTCCCATTGGGTCCAGGATCAAGACTGATTTGAATATGGCTGAGTCCAAACTGGAATGGCATGGTGAGCAAAGAAACAATGGATTTAGGCCCAGATCTCTGTACTGGGGGAATGTATGATATTGTTCTGCATTCTGTCCACCAGTTGTTCTTTTTGCTATATTATGATTGAGTAGCTAGCTTGCTGACATGAATATAAAGGAGTCTTTGTGGGTTTTCGTGAGTCTAGATTCTCCTGAAGAGTCCCTTTCTCTTCTGAGCCCTGCTTAACACATGTGTACAGGAAGAGCCCTGTATTCATGACCTCAATGTTTGAGACAAAAAATAATCATGGATTTCTGAACAATGAGAGTAAACGCATTAAGGTAACATGTTCCTGCTTATATTTCACATGCTTTACTAAAACCTGTAGTCCCTATGAGTGTTTGCTTTTTCCTGAATTAAACCGCAAATAAACATGTTTATCCATTGTTTTAATTAAATAACGTTATAAGCTGTAACTAGTCAGTGAAATGCTAAACGTACTAAAAATTGGTATGTTTTGCTATTTCTAGCCACACCCCTGACTCGGCCCATTGATTCAATCTTCGGTTATTCCCGCCCCCTGATTCTTCACCCACAGTTCCCCTACTTTTTTTCCCCACTTCGACCACTGGGTGGCAGTAACTGGTCATTGGCGCAACTCCTCGGGTCTCAGCCGAGGTGCCAAGTCTTTCGTATGAAAATAATGCTACCCCTAGGGCAGGGGCGGTGGGTGACAAATGTCAAAGTGATTTGCACACAGCACCGTAGCGAGCAAGCACACATGAAAAAAGAATGACAGAAGTTAAAATAAGGTTGAGATGTATTAAAAGAAAAGTTCAGAAACAACCCAGTGAGTGATAAAAGGAGTGATAGTGAAAGGGAGTTCTAGGGTTCGCAACGGCATTCTCGCTCACGCTGTGCCTTTGAATTTAACTCTCCTTTCTCACTTCGATCTTTTTATCCTCTCATTCATTCAGCACTCTATTCCTTCCCACTTAATTTTCCATCTTTCCATTCATCCTTTCACCGTACTTTCCTTTCACACTTCCTCCATTACCTTACCTTACTCTCATTTCTTCGTTCAAAGCGCCTCTGCTTGTTTTCTTGCTTTTTCGCTTTCACTTTCTCGCTGTACCTTTCTGTCTTGTTCTCCCTTTGTTCCCTTTCTGATACTCATAGTTAGCTGCTAAAAAATGACTCACTGCGCCCCTAGCTAGTGCCTAATTGTCAGGGGTCAGCCGACTATCAATCCTCTTTTCCTCCACCACCCATCCTCACTGCTGGACACGGCACTGGAACATGGGCAGGTAGTACTAATTAGTGTAGTATGTCTCTAGCGCCTCATGCACCAGACAAGGCGCCGAAGTGCACCCAGGTGCTCGAGTAAGAGGCTGCCATGTCTGTGGTGCGTAGTTTGTAAAGCATGGTTTTTAACGTGGCATGATTGTGAATAATGTTGGTGCGGTCTGGGCGGTGCGTCAAAAGTGTCACCGTGACTTTGTGGCTGTCTCATCTAAACCAGCGTCGCTAAACTCCTGTGCCCCTCATCCAGTGCTCTAGAATGCACCCTTCCTGGAAGGGCCTCCGTCCTCCACAAGTAGCAATGACATCACAGCGCCTGGTGCCACGGCGACAGCCGTTGACATCATCAGTGCAGTCCACATGAGGGAATGCTGCTGGGGGTCCTAGAGGTGATAGAACAGGGGACCCTCGCATGTCTCTCCTACAACTGATGGTTTGAGGGTTGTTGCCTGGCGACGGTCTCCTCTCCCTTTCATGTTTATGGAAAAGGAACGTTGATTAATGGGGCTCTGGGCGCGTTTTTTATTTCACAAATTTCAAATAAAAAGAACACAAATAAAATAAAGACAGGCAGCTTGGTCTGTGTTATAGCTTCCTTCCTCGTGTGGTTCCCAAACTGCAGCGCTGGGACCCGAGTATGCACAATGGTTGTCAGTGCAGGTGATGTAACGCATCACTGAGCATCCCCACTACACACTGTGCACACTTTTACTTTCTGGAACCTAACACTGATTCAGAGACCCACAGAAACGTACCCGTTCTGTGTCTCTCGGCCCTGCAATCGATATTTGCATTTAGCGAAAAGAGTCCTGAAAAAAAAATCAAACTTGCCACTCTTGTTTGCTGGTAGTAGGGTAACCCGTACCTTCTCTGCAGCCACAATTTCCCTCGACTCACCGGAGTTGGCATGACAGAGATGTGTTGCTTTGGTGAATGTTTGAATTCGCCTTCTGAATTTATGAGCCATATGACACTTTCCGGGTTCCTTTTTTCGGTCTCATGAAAGTCGCTGTAATCCATTAAGTGCTCCCCCGCGCCCCAGAAGATTTCGATGGGTCCGAATCAGGGCGACAGCTAGACAAACACTGTACGGGAGCCAGCGACAGACTTCACCCCCAAGCGCGGCATCCAATGGGATGCTGCGCCGGTGGACCAGCCAATCCTGGCACTGCATGCAGCGCCAGGATTGGCTACGTAGGCATATTTGCTGCTCGCCCTGTCGGCCTTTCTAAACCCGGGCTGTGGCAGCAAACAAGTACCCCTGGGTCCCGCTTGGGAACTTACAGTGCGCATGCTTGAGAAAGTTTCCAACTTTCCCAAGCATGCGCACTTGGAGAAGGCGTTAAGTTTGAAAAATATTTTAATTTCCTTCAACTTTTTGCAAGTGTGCTGCACTGTACAACACATATGCAATGGAGAAAAGTTTTAAGGTTTGTCTAGGCATAGTATTTGTACTAGAAAGTTACCCTACAAATACAAAACCCATGGTTGACATCATGTGTACAACATCGTGCAAATGAATATGTGTGCTGCTAGGCTGGTTGTGTTTCAGGGATGGTAAAGGGAACAGCAGTGCCAGATCTTATTATATTTGAGTTTGCAATGCTCTCTTTCAGTACCTCAATGCAAAATAGCAAATTTGGTTGCTGTGCTGCATGGCGCTATTTTTGTTTTTAATATATGCACCCCTAAACGTCAGTGAGTATGGGCGAGTCGGTGAGCGAGAATAAGTGAGTTAGAGAGAGAGTGATTGCACAAAAGCGAGTATGTGGGTGAGAATGAATGAGTATGAGTGTGAGGGAGTGTGCGCAGAATGAGAGTAGCAGTGAATGAGCTAGTGCAAGTAAGGGACAATGAATGATCAGAAATGTGAATGTGAATGAGTGCAAAAGAGGTGTTTTGCTTGCAAGTGTGCCCTTTGCCCTGGCAAACTGAGGTTAATTCTTGCCTTAAGGGAGGGCCAACCATGGCATAATTTTGGCACTGAAATACTGAATGCAATTCTTGGCATAGGGGCACCTGCGGAAACTGCTGCCACTGGAATACCTGAGAACATTCTTCTAGTGGGGCACCTGTTTGAAGCTCCTGACATATTGAAAGTAATGTATGGCATAAAAGAGTACAGGCATGGTATGTAGGAGGGGGCATTCAGAACAAAACGCTGACCCTGAGAATATACTTGACCTTAGGGTCACCACCCATGTTATATGGACACTACAAATGGAAACCTTCTAGTAGTGGCATACTGTGTGTCATTTTTGTGCTAAAGAGACGCTCACAGCATGGGATGCACCCATGAAGATATGCTGCTCCTGGCACAATCTGGGTAATTTTTGACATATGAGAGCATCCCCAGCGAATTATGAAGAAATGGCATGAAGTCTTAGGAGAGTCAGGTTAAGTTGGCCTGGCACAACATGAATGACTTGAATATTTAATGAGTGCTTTCTTAGAGCCTCTGGCTTTTTAGCAAACTTAAAATGCACTATCTTGCCCCATTTGCTCATAATTGTCTGGGGGGGGGGGGGGGGGGGGGGTAGACCCCCAGTAATCGCCATAGAAGATGCCAGATTCACAGACATGGCAAGTCCGGCCACTTTTAAAAATATCCAGTGCCCACTCCAAGAGCAAAAGGTAAACAGTATCTTGATGAGCACTGTTTACTTTCTGAAGCTGCCACTTGGATTGAGACTAATATATTACATGTTAGGTTTTATCAAATTAACAAATTCAGCAGTGCTAGGTGCATTCTTTTAAACTGCACATTGTATCTCCTTGTAAGTCATGCTTGTGACACTTCTCAGGAGGTGCGCACACAAAAATATCTCAGAGTCTACACAATAATAGAGAACCTTATGTTTTTCTCCCGATAAGGACTCCCACAACATATAAGTATCCAGAAACAATATTCATAACATTTTCGGATTCCCATCACTCACCAAACCAGGTGACATGCTTTCATGCATCAAATTAACAAATTCAGCAGTGCAAGGTGCATTCTTTTAAACTGCACATTGTATCTCCTTGTAATTCACGATTGTGACACTTCTCAGGAGGTGCCTGGCTCTTGCATATGAGTGGGCGCCATATTGCAAGGGTTTACCCGCTTTTAAATGTGTTTATGTATTCCTGTTTCATCTTTACTTGGATTGTGGATTGTCAAATACTCCCTTGGGCCTAGGTTATTACGCCACTCTTTAAATATATAAACGTACCGATTGAGTGAATAATAAATTAAATGTTATAACATCCTTTGACCGGAATCACTAAAAGATTATGCCTTTTACAAATAACATCTGAGAAAGGTCTTTGCAAATATTGTGGTTAAGTTAATAAACATGTCAAGTCACTCCCAGTTTCCATTAACAATGACTCACAAACTGCCTTTCATACATTCACAGATATTTATGAAGAAATCGCTTCTGGCCAGCCCTGAACTTGAGAATGAAGAATGAATAAAGGTAAAGATTAAGATAAAGTGATTAACAAATATGTAACAGTCGACAAAGTTCTTGGGAAGCCTCTCTGTTAAGTTATTAAATATATCTGATAGTCATATGCCTCTAACACAGTTTTTTTTAGTAATCTCTCAGGTAAACCATATCTATTTGTCATTTTCCTACAAAGCAGTTTCCATAGAAATGATGCACAAACTGCATTTCATGAAAGGTCCAGATGCTTCTGAAGAAACGCCCAGGGCCTGCTGTGTCGCTTTACTTTTTTGGGGATCAGATGTCCAGCTGCTCTACTTGAAAACAAAGGCAAAATATATATCAGTTAATGCAGACTCCCAAATATCAAGTAACTTGAGCACAAAACCAGAATAACATGTAGCATATATACATGTAGCTAAGAAACGCTATACACAAAGTAAGTAACACCTTACCAATCGTTCAATCAACATCCTTCCAACTCCTGCCGGGCAAGACTTGCGAACGGGACTCAAATCCAGATTCTTCTTGTGATGGCATGTCTACCGCACAAGTGAGCTCTAATCCACCTGTCAACATTCTCCACCTTGATTACCTTTTACTCAACGTGAGGCGAATGTTATAGAAAGCTCGCCTCCTTTCTTCTGTTACGAAAAACCGAGCTGGCTGTACTGGTCTGTGTCAAGGTCAAGACAGAAGCTGGCCAGGCCACTGTCTTTTGACTCTGAGACACAGCTGCACATTCCACACATTCCCTAAAAGTTACCAAGCACACATCCCACACAACATGTTCCAGTTGACTCTGATCAGTGAGGAGCGAAAACAAGTGAAGAGAGAAAATGTCCCCTCCCCACTTTGCAGCTACTTGCAAGCACAGGAAATGGAGTCTGTTGAAAAAGATGGAGTCTGCATACAAAATGGAATCAGTTATTAACAATTGAGTCAATGGTCAATACATCATTCTTAATAGAATTACACTCCAAATGTTGGCCATTGGCTCTCATAACAATTTGGTCTGAGTTTGAAGCATAGATAAGAGATTAGGCACACACTGGATACAACAACATAAATATATCAAGCTACATATTGCTAATATGCTACTGACTAAAACAGAGCAAAGTTTACCAAAATCCGGCAACCACCCAAACAACTACTCCCACCATCCTCTTTCAACATCCTGTTTGACATCTTTAGCTAACTTGTGTAAAGCTTCAATGTGGGACTGAATGGATTTGAAATGCTCTGAAAGATTAAGGCAGCACATATTCTCAAAGTCTGAACATCCGTGGTCATGTTTCAAAAGTAAATAATCTATTTCTGCTCTGTTCTGTAAGATAGCTATTCTTGCCCGACATATCTAATAATAATTCTTCTACAGCAAATGATGTATGATTAATATTTTTAACCATCAAACATGCTAATTCACTAACAGCCCTAGAAATAAATGGCAAAACAACGTGCAACATTCCATCCATGATCTTGTATGTTTTTCTGTTCGCACTAAGTGGGAAGTGTATGCCCAGACGTGGGTCCCGTGCTCACTACGCCACTAGAGTCAAGCTATCCTGGCTGATGACGGCTGATAGCCAGAAACCTGTCCTAGGATGCTTGATTCCACTCCAGGGAAAACATGGCTTGGCAGTTCGGGCTGGACTGTTCCCAAGAGGTATAGGGTCAAGACGGATTTGCATATGGCCATGTCTGAACTGGGTTGGCGTGGTGAGCAAAATAACGATGGATTAAACCCAGATCTGTGACTGGCGGTGAATGTTTTGCCAATGTGCAACATTCTCTCCATCACCTTGTGTATTTTGCTGTTCGCCCTATGTGGGAAGGGTATGCTCAGACGTGGGTCCCATGCTCACTACACCACTGGATTCAAGCTATTCTGGCAGATAACAGCTGATAGCCAGAAACCGGTCCTAGCCTCCTAGGATGCTTGACAACAGTCCAGGAAAGACATGGCTAGGCAGTTCGGGCTGGACTTTTCCCATGATGCACAGGATCAAGACTGATTTGCATATGGCCATGTCTGGACAGGGGTGGTGTGGTGAGCAAAGTAATGATGAATTAAACCCAGATCTGTGATGGGTGTGAATGTTTTGCCAATGTTCAACATTCCGTCCATCATCTTGTGTGTTTTGCTGTTCGCACTTTGTGGGAAGGGTCTGCCCAGACGTGGGTCCTGTGCTCACTACACCACTGGATTCAAGCTATCCTGGCTGATGATAGCTGATAGCTAGAAACCGGTCCTAGGATGCTTGACTCCGGTCCAGGGAAGACATGGCTTGGCAGTTTGGGCTGGACTATTTCCATGCATGAGGCACAGGGTAAAAACTGATTTGCATATGGCCATGTCTGAACTGGGGTGGCGTGGTGAACAAAATAATGATGGATTAAACCAATATCTCTGAATGCGGGTGAATGTTTTGCCAATATGCAACGTTCTGTCCATCATCTTGTGTGTTTTGCTGTTCACCCTATGTGGGAAGGGTATGCCCAGACGTTGGTCCCGTGCACACTGCACCACTGGAGTCAAGCTATCCTAGCTGATGACGGCTGATAGCCAGAAACCTGTCCTAGGATGCTTGATTCCGGTCCAGGGAAAACATGGCTTGGCAGTTCGGGCTGCACTGTTCCCAAGAGTTGCAGTGTCAAGACTGATTTGCATATGGCCATGTCTGAACTGGGGTGGCGTGGTGAGCAAAATAACGATGGATTAAACCCAGATCTGTGACTGAGGTGAATGTTTTGCCAAATTGCAACATTCCGTTCATCATCTTGTGTGTTTTGCTGTTCGCACTTTGTGGGAAAGGTATGCCCAAACTGTGGTCCTGTGCTCACTACACTACTGGATTCAAACTATCCTGGCTGATGATAGCTGATAGCCGGAAACCGGTCCTAGGATGCTTGATTCCGGTCCAGGGAAGACATGGCTTGGCAGATGGGCTGGACAATTTCCATGAGGCACAGGGTCAAGACGGATTTGCATATGGCCATGTCTGAACTGGGGTGGCATGGTAAGCAATATAATAATGGATTAAACCCAGATCTGTGACTCGGGGTGAATGTTTTGCCAATGTGCAACATTCCGTCCATCATCTTGTGTGGTTTGCTTTGCGCCCTATGTGGGAAGGGTATGCCCAGAAGTGGGCCCCGTGCTCACTACGCCACTGGATTCAAGCTATCCTGGCTGATGACGGCTGATAGCCAGAAAGCTGTCCTAGGATGCTTGATTCCGGTCCAGGGAAAACATGGTTTGGCAGTTCGGGCTGGACTGTTCCCAAGAGTTACAGGGTCAAGACTGATTTGCATATGGCCATGTCTGAACTGGGTTGGTGTGGTGAGAAAAATAAAGATGGATTAAACCTTAATCTGTGACTGGGGTGAATGTTTTGCCAATGTGCAACATTCTGCCCATCATCTTATGTGGTTTGCTTTGCGCCCTATGTGGGAAGGGTATGCCCAGACGTGGGTCCTGTGCTCACTACGCCACTGGATTCAAGCTATCCTGGCTGATAGCCAGAAACCTAGAATGCTTGATTCCAGTCCAGGGATACATGGCTTGGCAGTTCGGGATGGACTGTTCCCATGAGGCACAGGATCAAGACTGATTTGCATATGGCCATGTCTGAACTCGGGTTGAGCAAAATAACAAAGGATTAAACCCAGATCTGTTACTGGGGTTGAATGTTTTGGCAATGAGCAATATTCCGTCCATCATCTTGTGTGTTTTGCTGTTCCTCCCTATGTGGGGAGGGTATGACCAGACATGGGTACCATGCTCACTACGCCACTGGAATCAATCTATCCTGGCTGATGACGGCTGATAGCCAGAGACAGGTCCTTGGATCTTATAGGGAATGCTCTGAGTCCCACCATTCAGATGGTGATTAATCGTTCCCTCTCTGAAGGATTGGTCCCTCTGGAGTGGAAAAAGGCCCTGGTTAAGCCCATAAGGAAAAACACTTCCATTCCCTGGTCGGATATGACCAACCTGAGGCCTATCTCCCTTCTGCCGTTTGTCGGCAAAATAATGGAGAAACACGTTAATCTCAATCTCTCCAGTTACATAGAGCAGATCGGCTGTTTGGACCACTCTCAGTCAGGGTTCAGACCTAGGTATAGTACCGAGACGGCTCTTCTTTCTGTCACGGATACTATACGTATGTCTCTGGACAGGGGTCTATCTGTGGTGTTGGTGCTGTTGGACTTGTCCGCAGCATTCGACACCATATCCCATACCATTCTCCTAACAAGATTAAAGGAGATCGGCATAGAGAAGTCTGCCCTGGCGTGGTTCACCAGCTTCCTTGCAGATCGCACCCAGCAGGTTAACATGGGCGCCTTCAGTTCCATCTCCACCAAAATCACCAGAGGAGTCCCGCAGGGCTCCTGTCTCAGCCCTACGTTATTTAACGTTTATGTCTCCTCCTTAGCAGATACTATGAGGTCTTTTTGGGTTTTCACCTATTTCATACGCTGATGATACACAGCTGTTGTTTACCTTTAAAACCTTTACCCCGGAGATAAGGCAAGCTTTCTCGAATGGCATGACTGCGGTCGCCGGCTGGATGGCCAGGAACTTTCTCCAGTGCAATGTGGGGAAGTCGGAAGTCATGCTGTTCGGGGAAGCAAAAATTCTGTGGACCCCTGACTGGTGGCCTACGAGTTTGGGAGTGGCCCCTTCCCCCAAACAGGTGGTGAAAAATCTGGGGGTCCGTCTGGACCATGACCTCAATCTTGTACATCATGCCAACACCACGGTGGGGTCTTGTTTCCATATCATCAGCCTCCTCCGGAAAGTGTTCCCCCTTCTCCCTGACAGCACAAGGAAGACCTTGGCCAGGCCCTCGTATTGAGTCGCCTCGACTATTGCAATGGTCTACTTTTAGCGGCCAATGAAGGAGTGCTCAACAAACTTCAAGTGGTGCAGAACACCGCGGCACGCCTGGTGACAAATGCCCCCCCCAGAACACCATCTCTGCCCCTTCTCAAAATGCTCCACTGGCTTCCTATCCGGAGACGGGTGGAATTTAAGACCTGCTGTGTGGTGCACAAGAGTCTCCATAACTTAGGGCCTCTCTATCTGGCCGAAAAATTTGTTCATCATCACCCCCCTCGTAATTTACGGTCCAGTAACCAGCTGTTACTACAGATTCCCCGACATAACAAGACCAGACAGGGAGGACGTGCTCTTTCTGTTATGGGTCCGCGCCTGTGGAACAACCTCCCCCTCTCCCTTAGACAGTGCTCTAGTCATCTAGCCTTCAGGAAAAGTCTTAAGACAACCTTATTTCAGTATTAGTGCCTGCTTAGACCTGTTTCCTCTCACAGCACTGCGCGGAGATACACCTTCGGGTGTGATTCCGGCGCGTTACAAACCCACAAAAAAAATAAATAAATAAATAAATTGGATGCTTGATTCTGGTCCAGGGAAGACATGGCTTGGCAGTTCGGTCTGGACTGTTCCCATGAGGCACAGGGTCAAAACTGATTTGCATATAGCCATGTCTGAACTGGGGTGGCGTGTAGAGCAAAATAACGATGGATTAAATCCACATCTGTGACTGGGGGTAAATATTTTGCCAATGTGACATTTCATCCATCATCTTGTGTGTTTTGCTAGAAATAGAAATGGTTAGAACTGGAATTCCTACTATTGAAGCAGCTTAACTGATATGTTCAGACTTATAAATAAACTTCAGAATTACAATGTTCGCTGAGTTGAACAGCTTCTCTCGTATTCCGGACATGTGATATTGGATTTAATGAGAACATCATTTGACCTATTCTAGTAAAGACACACGGTCCACCTGTGATATTTGTGTACGTGTATGTAACATTACCACAAGAAAATAGCCACCCACCAGGCAATTTAACATGCCTGAAATGACTGGCAGAAGATATTAAAATATTTCACGTCTTATTGTGATGCATATTTTTACATGGACTCTCATTTCGCTTTCTGCATAAAATGTGTTGTTCTCACGTCATCTTTGATTCAGTTCCTTCAAGTCCTATTTGAGTATCAGCAGTAGTTTCTGAACAAAATCAGCAAAACTCATAACGTGACAGGTGAGATCTCACATAATTTTCCTCCACTGACTCGCATTTGTGACATTGAATGACTGCTGAAGTACATTGAAGGGGAAGGTTTAGCTACTAAGCCATGGAAATAAATTCCAAGTACGACCTGTTGAGGCCTGTCTGTGCAAGATAGGACCACACGTTGTCAGGTCGAGTCAGCAATGCTGTCAATCTGAGCTGTCGGCTGGCACTTCGAGTAAAGCACTGTCGGTCCCTCCCGGCCCTACTCAAACACACTCCAGAAAGAGCAAGTAGAATACAAACACGCCATTCTGTGATCTGAAATAACAGAGAACAAACAGGTATTATTCATTTCGCAAGTGCCATTTATCAGCAGGCACATGTTCCCACTTCTCCTGCCCTGGCTTCATGATTACCAGGACGTTGTCCTTTCCTGTTGCAATAACTTCTGCCTGTTCGGGGGGACTATGTGGATATATATATTGGCTCTTGGATTCTAGTCAGTGGAGCTAAACCCTCCTTCCCCTACCATGTGAGATGGGCATGCCAGTCCCCTTCCTGACTATCCCTCTGTACACTGGCATATTTATTTATTGTATTTATAGAAAGAGTGTTGTATAGCGCAAACGTGACCCCTGGGTATCAGAGCGCTTGACATTACATGAGGTAGTTTAGAGATACATCTTGTATAACAGACATTTAACAATGATATTAGGTAGGATAATATACAGTCATAAATGTTAACCTAACAATATATATAAATAGACATATGAGGTAAGTATTTGGATACATCTTGGAATCAAAGGAGTAATGGGACTTCCAGCACCTAATAGTTCTGGAGAATAATTTCTGCATGCAATCTCCCTTGGCACTCCTGGCAGGTCTGCTTCCTCCTGATAACTCAATTTTCTGGGCCAGGTATCTCGGTGTATTGTAGTGGAGCGCTTTATGGGTAATGCATGCCATTTTTAGATGAATCCTGGCTTAATACGGTAGCAAGTTTAACGCTTTCAGGTGTGGAGAAATATGGCCGAATTTTCTCGATCCGGAGAGGAGTCTTGAAGCTGCATTGAGGCATGCATTTAGTGGTGGTATGGAAATTTTTGGTAGCCCTGCTAAGGTTGTACATCCATATTCGATCCTCGAGATAACCAAGGATTGGACTGCCATTTTGAGATCCGTCGTAGAAATGAATGGTTTCACTTTTCTAATGTAGTTTAGATGAAAACTGGCATTTTTTTGCTCTTTTTTGATGTGGGTTTCCATGTCAAGGCTCTCATCCAGCGTGATTCCTAGTGATTTCACTAAATCCACAAGAGTAGGGGTACAATTTAATGCTGTGATCAGTTTGGTCCATTCCTTCACTTCTGTGTGGTTCTTTGGTGGTGAGATTAATAGGAATTCTGATTTTTGTGCGTTTAACTTCAGATGATTGCTAGTTAACCATTGTAATGACGTTTTTAGTGCATCATTCATTAACTTGATGTCTTCATGAGATGTGATCTTGATGTATATCTGCGTGTCGTCTGTATACATGTGAAAGTAAATCTTCGAGTTTTTGAGAATTTCTGTAAAAGGTTCGACATACAAGTTGAATAGAGATGGAGATAATGTAGGTCCGATGGGGAACTCAAATTGAGTTAGGGCAAGATGGTGATAGTGTCTGGTTGACCAGGAATATTTGCGTTCTATTCTTAAGGAAGGATTCAAACCATTTCAGCATATTTCCAGACATTCCTATCCTGTCATGGAGTCTGGTTAGTAGTTTTTCTTGATTTACCGTGTCAAATGCAGAAGACTGGTCAAGAAGGACCAGCAGACATGTTCGATTATTGTCTAGGGCCTGTAGTGCATCATCGACAATATGTAGGATCGCTGTTTCCGTGCTGTGTCCTGTTCTGAATCCCAACTGGCAGTCGTCCAGTAGTGTGAAATTGATGATGTGATTGCTCAATTGATTTTGAACGCATTTCACAATTAATTTGGCAAGTAATGGAATATTGGTAACTGGGCAAAAGTTATTAGGATCTGCCGGGTCCGCTGTAGGTTTTTTGATGATAGGGACTACTTGCCCTGTTTTCACGCAATCTGGAAGGATCCCTTGGGAAAGAGAGGCATTTATTATTTTTGTCCATGTTGGAATGACAATATGGCTGATCTCTTTAATACGTTTCGAGGGAAGTGGGTCATTAAAATGGCTATTAGGTTTGATGTCCACAAGTGTTTTGGTGATGGTATTTTGATAATATAGTTTGAAGGTATTCCACTGAGCCTTGTTTTTTGTCCTATTATGGTCGATATTCGAGGTGTTATTGATCAGTGAGATTTGTTGGATAGGGACATTGTCCGCTGATCTCTTGAGCTCTCTTTCTAGCATGTCGGCCTTGTCGGTGAAGAATGTAGAGAATTCCTCACAACTTAGTCGCGTTTTTGTGGTTTCTTGGGCAGATTTGGCCAATTTATCAGGTTGTTGATTCAAGATCTCGAATAGTTTCCTTGGTCTATTTTTGGCGTTATCCAGTTCTGATCTGATAAATTCTTTTTTGGAGTTGAGGATCATTTTGTTGTATTCGTTTCTGATTTTTCTGAGGGATCTCAATTTGGGGGATGAAGGGTGTTGTCTTCATTTTCTTTCAGCAAGTCTAAGTTTCCGCCTATCTTCATTCAGTGTCTCATTAAACCATGGATTTTTGATCTTCTCTGTGACTCTTTTCAGTTTTAGTGGCACAGTGTCATTGACTATATTCACTACTGATGAGGTGTAGTGGTCCGTTAGATCATTGACATTCTACAGGTTGTTAGATGGCTATAAGTTCTTCTCACAGCTTTCTACTAGTCGCTCAATGTTCGAGTCTTTAGTGTCCCTAGTCCATTTTTAAACTTTGATAGGTTGGGGGCACCACGTTTCTTATAGCTCTAGGTGTCATTTGTGTTGCAGAGGAGGGGGTCTGGAGGGGTGATATCTTCTACCACACATGTTTGCAGGTTCTCATTAAGCAACCTACTCATAGAAGATGACCTCTCATGCGGGATAGGCGTTGATTCTTCCCTTTGAAGTAGCTCGGGTCGGTATTCGCATATCGTGTAGACATTTCTGTTCTCTCTGTGATCTTCCCCTTCACTGTTCCTCCTGTTCCAGTTGTCTCTCCTCGTCGCGCTGAATGTTGTGATTCTTGAAAGTCTCTAGTTGGAATGATAACTGTGGAATGATCACTATTTGAGCGATTCTGTCTCCAATTTGTATTATCAAATCAGTGTCTCCACTGCTCAGTAGGATAACCTAGTTTTTTCCTTGATAGTCTGCATCAATGACCCCTTCCAGCACTTGAATGCCTTCGAGAGCCAACCCAGATCATGGGGCAATCAAACAAAAGTGCTCTGCGGTATCTGGATTCCCACTCCTGTCTCAATGAGTGCTATATCTCTTGGTCGGAGTCTGTATGGTTTCAAAGCATGCAAATCAAGACCTGCAGCCTCTGGTGTTGCCCGGTATGGAGCCAAAGCTCCAGGAACTGTCTCCCAGTAGAGAATGGTATTAGTGGCTACATGAGGTTTAATCTTCAAGGCTGGGGTTAACATCTAATTCAGAGGGGTTTCTGCATTTGCTAAGGTTCTATTGTTCAGTATTTGGCTTTATAAATCGCTTTTAAGGGCTGCGTTGCACATTCACCCAGTTGCGTGGAGCAAAAGCAATGCAGCCTATTTGTTCCTCTTTCAGCTTTCTGTTATTGAATCCAGAGATATGACACAGCATCTACCACACATCTAATACCAACCAGGGCTATTTGCTGTATCAACGGTTGTTAGCTGTTTAAGAAAAATCAGTAATAACAATCATTTTGTTGCAAGTGATAATGAAAATGTTTCAATTCTGAAATTTAGACTGTAAATTAAACATTACTTAGGCTTGTGGAAGTTGTATGGTCTTAAGAGGGGATAAATCCCTCCTGGTATGTACACTATAGGTTACATATGTATGCCCTTTTTCTCATCACATCTCACCTATCTGCATGTCTTACAGTTTGTTGGGAAGAAAAATGTCCCCACATGGTAATGGACACACAGCCTGTACTGAGTGTCCCAACTGTACTGATGTCTGGATCCGTAACGCTGATTTTTGTTGTCAAAAGCAAACACGGATCATGCATGTGCACCATGACTTATGACTTTCTAATGGATTGCAGGCTTCTTGGACAGAGATAGTTCCCTAATAGTGGTGAAAGGCTACTATTTCTACCAAGAGTTAAGCAGCATGAGTGCGTTGGTGGCAGCATACCGTGTAGCGATCAGTAGGAGTGCACATGTCATTTTTAGGTCTGGCGTCAGACATGAACTTCAGATTTTGCGAAAATATGTATAATATACTTACATAGAGGGGCTTTCAGCCACACCTCTTCATCCATTGGTCTACTATGGTGTCTTTCAAATTTTGAATGCCATGGGGCAGTGGTTCAGCCTTCTTAAACTGCTGGCTAAATTCACTTTCAGTGACTGCATTATGCTCCTTCATATATAGTTCCCTTTTTACTTTATTATTAGTTTAATGTTGCCTTTACGTTTGGAGCCTGATGTGATAGTAGGCCAGAGGAGAGGTGAACACGGGGCAAATTCGATCTTGATCAGATCCCATCTCCTGCCAATGTTGTTGTAATTTCGTTTTGGAGTGTTGTGCTTATCTGACTCCTTTCTTTCTTCTCTTCTCATTTTTATTCCACCCTCTTCAGGCATGCATTAAGAATCAATGCATCAGCCCATATCAGCCATTGGCTTACTGCACTATGAGTTAGAGCATGCCCCCCTTTCACACCATTCACACACAAAGTAGAGGCATTCAGTGCCAGGGAGTACTATAACAATGTCAGGTTTTTCTAAGACCTAAATTTTTTTTTTTGCCTGCAGCAATTTTTGTTTAAGATTGATGAGGGCCTGGCATTAAAGTTTTGCAAAACCATGACAAAACTAAACAATAATTGCCAGAAGGCTGTCGGACAACTTCAGACTTACATCTGTTTAGTGTGTATGCTGCATAGTGCATGTGGGATGTACATGTGGTGGGTTTATGTGTACCTGTGAAAACTACTTTCTGCTTCCTTGCCCTATGTTTTTCTGAGTGCTTTCTCCTGCTTTTCCCTTGATTTTTACTGTTTTCTCCATCCTCTCCCCCATTTGCTGGATTATTTTCTCCTGATTTTGCCTCGTTTTTCAATGCTTTCTCCTTCCTTTTTCCCTATTTTTCTGAGGTCTTTCTCCTTCTTTCCTTTGTTTTTCACGGCTTCTCCTTGTTTTTTTCGTCATTTGCTACGCTCGCCTGCCCATTTTCCTTACTCCTACCTAGCCCCACCCACCACCTCCCAGCACCCTACCCTCACCACAGGACATTATATGGTGTGTTTGTGTGACCTCACTGTGTAACTGTAGCAGGGTGGCAGGGACGATACTAACTGGTGGTCAGTTGACAATGATAATCCCTCTCTTTCATCGCTTCAGGACACCTGAGAAACGGAGTCCGAAGAGTGGTTGAGTCAAGTACAAGCACCCAAGGAGAACAGTACCTTTAAGGGCGCTGAGGATGAAAGAGAAATCACTCCCCCTTATGACGCGCTGATATGCCAAGCAAGCCCATTGGAGAAGCCGTACACGCCCATATCTGACGACTCGACCGGAGGAGTGAACAAAAAGCAGGAAGTAAAGAAGGAGGTGTGTCTCGACAGCTGGAGGAAGAGAGGAGAGCAAAGGGAGACTTCCGAGGACAGAGAAGGTTTGAGCGAGGACGTTGCGGAGGAGCGGAGAGCGGGAGTAGCTATGTCTGGAGGCCACCGTTCCCAAGCACCGCCCTGCCACACCCACGGAGGAGTGTGGCTCACACAGGTGCGTGACCGAGTATCGGGTTGGCTGGGTCGGCGTGGTAACGCCGTGTAAATACTGTAAATACCGACCCTTCTTTCCGTCCCTGTCTCTCCCACAAACCCCCCCTATCCTCCGATCCTCACCACGTTTTTCCTTCACCTACCCTACACAAACTAAAGTATCGAGCACCAAAGTCACCGGTGTCTGTTCTTCCCAAGGGTCCCAAGGGGGAATCGTAAAACCGTAGAGCAGAGCGCTAAAGCCTTTCTTTCTCTCCCGTATGTGGCGCTGGGACCCGGCCCGAGATAGAAGCCTGGAAAACCCAGAGGAAGAGAGAAGGCAGACCAGTCCTCGTAGATTCCGCACCCTCACTGACACCTTGGACCCTGCCACGTTAGCACGTGAAAGACAGACTCAAAGAAAGAAAAAAACGTTTATAAAAATAAAAACACACTTACCTAGCTCTGTTATCCGAGTCCATCCTTCTGAACCGCCACAGTAACACACTTATCAACCCCTTTAAGGCCAGTAAGTTTTGATGTTTCACCTTTTAGCTTGACCCTGGGTAGCTTCGGCTCTGAGCAGCGAGGCTTACAATCAATCAAATATTCATAAAGTAACACTTCTCACCTGAGAGGGTGTCCAGGCGCAATGCTGCAGAGTCAGTTAAAAAGCCAGGGTTTTGAGACCCTTCCTGAAGTGGGTCAGTAAGGGAGAAGTGCAGAGGTGGATTGGAAGGGAGTTCCAGGTCTTGCTGGTAAGGTGGGAGAAGGAGCATCCTCTGGTGCTGCATCGTCGGATGCGTAGTATATGTGCAAGTGTGAGATTAGCTGATTGGAGGTTCCTAGAAGGAAGGTAGAAGTTCAAACAACAGTTCATGTAGGCAGGTCCTTGGTCATGGAGGGCTTTGTGACTTTTTTTTTGTATTTTATTTTTTCTCCTGACCAGCAACTACACAGCATGTTTCATCATATAACAGTCATTTTCAAAAAAACAATTGGCACTCTTGGATTACATTGTAGGTTACACATAAGCAGTCCTTCTTTACACTATGAAGTGCGTTGAACATCAATAATCATAATCCTCTTATTCCTGAAGCCCCCCATCTAAACTTCCCGCCCAGTCCCACATCTCGTCCGGTCCTCAACATGCCTCTTTTACCTCAAATACCACCTCTTTACATGAATAAATCTACATTTGTACGGAACATTTAGTCTGAAGCGTCCTGCAAGTATTGCACAATTGGCTCCCAGAAGTCTCTGGGTCTGGACGCCAATGGTATGTCTTCTAGTGTCGTCTTGCAATAGGTCATATCTTTGATCCAGTCTTTTAGTCTAGGTGGTCTCTTGCTGCCCCATCTGATCGCTACTCGTCGTTTCGCAAGAAGTAGTGCCACTGCCAAGAACTTCCTACATCTAGCGTATTTGAGTTTTTTGATTCCCAATAGGCATGTCAGAGGGGTATTCGGGATAGTTTCCAATAGCATGATGCTTAACGCATTGGTAACTGCATTCCAGTAGGTATGTAAGCCAGGGCAGGACTATGCTACGTGTAAGAAATCTGCACCTGCTGCATTGCATCGGTAGCAAGAGTCAGGGTCCCTAAGCCCTAGTTTGTGTAATTTTGCTGGCGTGTAATATATGATATCTTACATATTATATATCTGATGAAGGAATTTAAAATGTATAATGCGCAGGTTACAGTTGGATGTAAGAAGTGTGAGTTGCGTACAACTTTATTGCCAATCCTGTTCATCAACTGGTATGCCCAGTGACCTCTCCCATCTGCCCTTTGCTACCATGGTACCGTCAGCCTGTTCACTTTGAGCTGCAGCGTATAGTCGTGTTACTAAGTTCTGGCGAGTTGGGGCCATTAACAGCACTTGCAATGATGATAGCTGCTCAGGTTCAGCAGGGAACGTATTATATAGTGCCCTCATAACCACACGGAAGCGCAGGTATACAACATTTTTCATTGCGGTCTGATGAGCGCATAGGGCGGGATCCGACCATTTGAGAAATGTGTTGTGAGGGAATGCTTGACCCAAAGTCCGGAAACCCATATCCTCAAGAAGCTTCTGCATTTTGGGTTCTTGGGTCACTGTGAGGTGGGGGTGTTTTGTTGTTGGCAGAGCTCGTGCATATACCGGCAATTTGTTTGCTCTACGCACCAATCCGTGCCATGCTCTCGAAGTGTTCTTGGCGGTATGTATCATATAATTTTGTGTATACCGTATGGAGTTGGCTAGTAGCGCCATCAGCGGCACAGGAGAGACGCTGTCGCTCTCCACCGCAACGTGTGGTATATATGCATGGGGCCTCGTCCAATAATGTGCGTGTTGAGCTTTTACGCAAAGATAGTATAACTGAAAATCAGGCACCTCAAAGCCGCCTAGGTGGTATGGTTGGGTAAGGGCTCTCCAGCTTATTCTAGCCTGTTTTCCGGTCCATGTTAGTTTCTGGAGTGTAGAATGTAATCTGTCCAAAAAAGCGTTTGTCAGCCAAATTGGAACATTTCAGAACAGATACAGGAATCTGGGTAATATGAGCATCTTTTGAAGGGCTATCCTGTCCGCCATTGAAATGGGCATTTTTATCCACCTGTCGACCTGATCCTCCAATCTAGACATTGCCTTGCCATAGTTTTCCCTAATGACTATCTCTGGATCTCTGTGTATCCATATCCCCAGATATTTGACCGGGTCAGTGCACCATCTTAGGGGTAGTCTAACTCTGGCTCCTCTGTAACTGTGGTGAGTGGGATCACTACTGATTGGTCCCAATTTATGCAGAGGCCGGAGTAGTGTTCATATTGAACATACTCTCTGAGTGGGTTCAAATTATTTTCCGGATGCGTAGTGTAGAGGACCATGTCATCAGCATACAGTGAAATGCCAATTACTTGGAGACTGAACTATAAAGCCGTGGTGGAATGTTGTTGACGAATTTTGCAAGCTAGCGGCTCAAGTATCAAGGCAAAAAGCATTGGTGACAGTGGGCACCCTTGTCTTGTGCCTCTTGTAATTAATATAGGGTCAGATGTTAAGCCGTTTAGTCGTACTCGTGCCTAGGGTTGTCGTGTATATTAATGAAATCCACTTCAAAAAAGGTTCAGGGAACCCCATTTTGCGCAGAGTCACAAACATGAACTTCCATTCCACAGAGTCAAACGCCTTAGCGGCGTCCAGCAGGGCAGCAGCCGCTAGCTCCTCTGGGTCCAATTGATGATAAAGGGAAAATATAGAGCGCAAATTTTAGGGCAGTAGACCGCGTCAGCATGAAGCCTGCTTGGTCCGGTAGGATTAAGTTCCAAAGAAGTGGTTGTATCCTGTTCGCTGTTATTTTTGCCAAAATCTTCTATGTTAATTAAGGATAAAGTCCTATAGGAGTCACATCGTTGGGGATCTTTACCCGGCTTTGGTAGTGCTATCAGTAACACTTAAGTGAGAGTGGTAGGTAGTGTACCTTCCTCATACGCTTCTTCCAGCATTTCTGCAAAGTGTGGCACAAGTATATCTCGTATTCTTTGTAGAACTCTCCCGGGAGCCCATCCAGACCAGGAGCCTTATTATTGGGTAGGGAGTTAAAGCCCTCTATTATTTCATCCTTAGAGATTGGGAGACAGAAATATTGTCTATGAGTATCGGACAGCCATGCAAGTCCTATATCATCTTGGTATTGCCATATGTCCGGAGTGGGGGGTGTTACGCGGGCCGTATACAATTGAGTATAGAATTCAGTAAAGCAGTTTAGTATGGCCGGCGTGTCATACACAGCAACATTCTGAGCGGTTTTTATTTCGGTAATATGTATCGTGGAGTGTGCAGGTCTAACTTTGTATAACAGTGCCCTACCAGGTATGCCTCCCTTGCCATAGTTCCGTGCTAAATATTTGCGTGACATGTATTTGACCACGTCAGCTGCATATTCGTCATATTAGTCAATATGTTTCCTTATATCAGCCAGTAAGGAGTCAGATGGGTTCTCCTCATACCTGCCAGAATGTCTCTTTCAATTTTCGCCAATTGTTCCTGTATGTCCCGCAATATACCCATGTGTGTACCTATACAGTGACCACGTATAGTAACCTTAAATGCCTCCCAAAGGGTTCTTGTTCTCTGGACAGAGCCAGTATTGTGTTCGAAAAAGTTCAATATGGCCTGACGCAGTCCCTCTCTGAATACCTGAGCCTGTAATGCTGTTTGCCTCAGTCTCCATGTGAATTGTCGTGGAGTATGCATTGGTATTTCTAGTCTTAGTTTGACCGGTGCATGGTCAGATAGTGTCTTAGGCATGTGTGATATCTCTATAGTCCATGTACATACATCTTGTGTTACCAACCAGTAATCGAGTCTGGACCATGTGAGATGTGTTGACGAAAAGCACATTCCCTCCCGTTTATCTGGGTTCCTCTGCCTCCATATATCCACTAAGTTCCAATCAGACTTCTCATCCCGCATGACTTTGGCCGAACGTTTACGATAACTATCCAGTCCGGTTGACCTATCTATTGCAGGGTCCAAACATGTGTTGAAGTCCCCCCCAAATGATGGTGCCCGCTTGCATGTCCCTCAGTATTGACCAGATTTTGGCATAAAATGAAGGGCTGTCTGTATTCGGGCCATAGACGTTCACTATAGTTAAGATGAAACCCCCATAGTTACCCTGCAGAATCACGAAGTGTCCCTGGTCGTCTTGCACTGATTTAAGGTGAGTGAAGGGTACAGTGCGCTTTACCCATATTAAGACACCTCTAGCGTATGACGAATAAGAGGACGTCAGTCGAAAGGATGCCCACCGTATTCCAATATGTTATGCCCTAAGATCAGAAAAATGTGTTTCCTGTAGGCAAGCTACTTACATTTTGTGTCTGTCTAGGTATGCCACCACCTTGCGTATTTTCTGTGGGTTGTGTAGGCCTCGTACATTCCATGAGAGGAGAGTCAGTGGTCTTCGATCTGTAAGGTAATCAACCATAGTGTGTGGCGAAGTCAGGTATCCCCCCCATATGTACGTGCTGTCGAAGAGTGTCAGTCTCTAGTATTTCAGTCGTCCCGCTGCTGGTCAGATTTTCCCATTTACCCAGAACCACACCACCCACTCCACTACCCTATACCAAGTGGAGACATCCTTTTCACCAGTACCCATCTTGCCCCACAACAAACAACGTACCAAGGAACAAAGAAAAAGTATAGTACAATAAACTGTGCGGTTTACGCGCGGGGGTCAGAGCTGTCTACCCTTTACCTGTAACCTAAGTTACATGAGTTTGAGCCCACTGCAACATAGCCTCATCATACCCACACCCATTAGCACCCTTCCCCATATATGAGACCGTTCGGGTAGCATCATTTAACATCTCTACGGGCCAAGTATCGGCCATTTCATATCCTCACATAACAAACATGTCCCATAAAATACTTTAGCATTTGTCCACTTATCTGGAGTCGTGGTCTGCGGCAAGCATATGTATACATCTCCAGTGTTCATCACCTAATGATCCCCGGGTCACACCCGCAGCCACAGCACTCCAGCAGAAAATGTGTAGTCCTGAAACCAAATCATTCCACATCAGACATTGTGGGCTGTTTGCCTTGTTCGCTTCGTGGTGATCTTCTCCGCGCTCCTGGTTTCCCTTTTTGTTTTAGGAATTTCTGCACCTCTGCTGAGTCGTTGAAGATCCGCGTTTTGCCCTCAATAGTGATTTTGAGTCTTGCCGGATATAGCATTGCGTACGGTATGTTAAGCTCCCGCAATTTCTTCATGGGTTAGCAACCCCAGTTCTCTGGCCTTCCGCAGCGCCGCGTCGCAATCTCTGTAATTTATTAGTTTGGCTATAATGGGCCTCGGTCTGGACCTGGTCGGAGGTTTCAGAGCCAGTGATCTATGTGCTCTTTCGACAATGAACACTTCCGAAAAAGTGTCTCTTCCCAGCATGGAGATCAGCAGTTTCTCAACGTAGTGCTCCATTGGGCCTGTATTTGTCATTTCCGAAACGCCCATCAGATGGATATTACTTCTCCTGGACCTGGCTTCCAAATCTTCCGTCTTTGACACCATTGCCGCTAGCTGTTTTTCTATCTTCGTTTGTTTCCCTTCCAATTATACCTGAGAGTCTTCGGCCTCTGAGAGCCGCCGTTCTGCCATATCCAAACGTTCGGTGTGCTTATCTAAGCGTTCTGACATTCTGTCCACCCTGTAGGTTAGCAAATCAATTTTTCAGTTTATGTTCGTAAGTGAAGTTTGTATGGTGTGGAACATGGATTGTATGGCGTGATTCGTAATCACTCCAGCATCTGTTGGTGTGAGCGGGAGCGGATTTTGTGCCTCTGTGGTGTTGTCCTGTTGTTTCTTGGCCTGGTCGAAGGTTATCTTCAGTTGAATGCGGTCCAGCTTCCCAATCCTGTGGCAGTTATCTATACTACTATTATAAAGAGAGAACAGACACGTTTTGGCAAGGTAAACTCTGGAACTACAGCGCCAATCCACACACCCAATACAGCGTTGGAAAGGGCAGTTGCAGCAGAAGGACATAGGCTATGCAGACGCCCACCATATACATTTAAAAGGTAAAAGAACCGTGCCAGCAAAGTAGTCCCTTGTGGGCGTGTCTGCATTGTGCTGTGGGTGTGTGCTAGGGGCGTGACAATCGCTGGGGGCATTCCGTCACGAGTGTTGTTTTTTCTTCCCAGGTTCTATACATTCCTGCTCCCTTTAAATAGTAATTCAGTGGAGGTCCCATTCTCTAAGAACCACCCCAAGCACAGTTATGGGCAAAAATACAACTAAAAGGCCCTGCAAAGCATTATGGGATAAGATTAGCATAACTTTTAGCATTCATAAAAGTGTTTCAATGTTTTTGAATTTTACTCATCAGGGACATCTTGGGACGATGAGGTGAACTGCAGATTGATGTATAATATTTTCAATGCTATTGCATTTGCCTCATCAGGGACATCCAGGGACGGCGAGGTGAACTGCAGCTTGATGTATGATATTTTAGATGCTTATTGCATTTGCCTCATTAGGGACATCTAGGGACGACGAGGTGAACTGCAGCTTGATGTGTAATATTTTAAATGTTATTGCATTTGCCTCATCAGGGACATCTAGGGACCACGAGGTGAACTGCAGCTTGATGTATAATATTTTAATTGCTATTGCATTTGCCTCATCAGGGACAATGAGGTGAACTGCAGCTCTTTGTAGAATTATTAGGATACTATAATATTCACTTCCCACTGCTAATCTCGTCCCATGATGCTTTGCAGGGGCTTGATCTCAAAATCATCACCTCTCTCACTGCTTGCTGGAAGCTAATTTCACTTTTGTGAAATGACTGTATGCATTTTAGCATGTAGAAATACTTGTTATTTCACCTTGAATATATGAGGTTTCTGTTTTAATAATTGGAAATCAGACAGAACGAAATATTGCGGATTTATTGTACCAAGTTCGCGCCAATTCCGCCCATCCCTACTTTAAATACCCCTGCACCCCATAATAAAAACCCACCCTTACTCTATAAAATACCACAACACCCTTAAACACTAACCCACCTTAACCCTATAAATATACCCTGTACCCCAAAACCCAAACCTATCCCTAAACCCTATAAATACCCCTGTACCTCAAAACCCAAACCTACCCCTGAACCCTAAAAATACCCCTGTACCCCAAAATGCAAACCTACCCCTGAACCCTAAAGTACCACTGTACCCCAAAACCCGAACCTAGCCCATAACCCTTAAAATACCCCTGTACCCCAAACCCAAACCTACCCCTGAACCCTAAAAATACCCCAGTACCCCAAAACCCAAACCTAGTGCAGAACCCTAAAAGACCCCTGCATCCCAAAACCCAAACCTAGCCCTGAACCCTAAAAATACCCCTGTACCCCAAAACCCAAACCTAGCCCTGAACCCTTAAAATACCCCTGTACCCCAAAACCCAAACCTACCCCTGAACCCTAAAAACACCCCTTTACCCCAAAACCTAAACCTAGCGCTGAACCCTAAAAATACCACTGTACCCTAGAACCCAAAACTATATCTGAACCCTCAAAATACCCAAACACCCCAAAACATATACCTCAGTACCCCAAAACATATACCCCTATACCCATACTTGTCTTATCCAAACATTTAAAAAAAAACATGCTTTTATCATTCATGCATTTACAACGAATTTCGTTGTGAATGTATGTGTGGTAAAAGCATATAAAATGTAATGCCACGCGTTTTAATGGCATTGCGGAGTCATGGTACTTTCGTAATGAAAGTATGCGGAGTGATGGTATGCGGAAAGAAAGTTGCGGAATAATGGGTGTTTACCCTCCCCCGTAAGTACATTGGTGGCACGGCGGCTCACATCTCCAGCAACATACTCATATTTTTTCACCACCGATTGGAAAAATGCACAGGTCTCTCTCATTGATGCACAGCACCGACATTCACTTTTAGACACACCTCACACCACAAGTTCTGGAATTACGAACTTTAGAGATGGGGAGCTACGTTCGAATCTCGGCATCAGCTCAACATCCTGTGATTCCAGGCAAATCGTTTTGTTTCCCCGTGCCTACCACAAATGAATGTGTTCTTCTGTAATGTAAATTGTGCTCATGCCATGTTGTCGAGTTCGCGCTATATAATATTGCAAGGAAAATAAAGTAGGGAAACTCGAGTTCACACACTACTGAACGCGCACTCTTCAGTGCATCAGCAGTGCACTGTGAATCGGAGCATTTCACAGGCCTGTCACAGATAAGAAATGCTATCAAAACGAAATCCTACGAAACAATATACTACTGGCCGGCAGCAACTCCTACCCGGACAACGTCGGGACGGGCTGCTAGTTTTTTATAAAAGTCTGGTTCAGAAGGTCGATATACAGGAAGGCACTGAAGGAGTGAAATCCCCGTTTGAAACTATGTATGGGCCCTGTTTCGGGGCAGTGCCACTAGTGTGTAGGGTATGCAGTGCAACCTAGTGGTAGTGGTGTCTCGCCCTCTGTTCCAGCACCAATCCGCAGTCTTTCACACCCCAGCCACATGGTATTCTTTCGGGTCTGCCACGCCGCCCCATGTCCCGGTAGGCGCCGACTATCTTTTTCGTGTGTTCTGTCCGTGTGGTCCCGGAAGCAGATTCGGCACCGCACAGTTGATGGTCTGCAGTAGATTCAGGCGAATGCGGCAGTATTGCGCATTATCAGCGTTAGTGCCAGTTGGGCAGGGCAGCCCGGGAGCTCGTCGCTATACACAGTACACTGCCGCCGCGTTCCATCCCACCGGTGTTTGAATATTAAGACATGGGGTGCCTCATGCTCACCACTTGCCCAGCATCGGATATCCACCCCTCTGCGCTGTGGCGGCAGGGCCGCCTCACCTCACTCTTCACCAGCCATCCCTGCAGCCGTGTATGAGGCTGCAGCCCACCATATAGGCCCCGGGGACCGAGCCCAACTGTAGCCCCAATTTGCCGCTGGGTCCGCCTCTAGCTTTCAACTGGCCAGGTGTTAACCGGGAGGGGGGGCGCTGCAGCATCCGCAATCCACACCAGGCCCACTGTCGACGTCCGTTCCCTGCAGGCCTCCACGATGCAGCCACCTTCTCAGGCCGTCCACATAGCCCGCACTCTTCCTGAGTTTGCCGCCGTTGCGTAGGGCGATACACCACCTCCCCGGGCTCCCTGCTCCTACCTTGATGTGGGACAGTGTGGCACGAGTCCACTAGGCAGCAGGTGGGACTCGCCATCTGTCACAGCCGCCGTACGTGACCCGCGTCTCGAGGCCGAGGCTTCTCTCACGCTCCGGTGCTCCTAGGCCCCCGTCTTCCGGCCAGTGTCACAGGGCTCTGGGGCCGCGTTCATCCTCCAGTATCCAGTCGCTCGATGCCTCAACGCTCCCAACCCCCGGTCTGTAATAGTGCGGGTATATATGATTAAAAGGATGTTTTTTGAAGGATTAAATGGGCGGAGCGGAGGACCTCGCTTAAGCAGCGGCCATCTCGCTAGCTCCGCCCCCGGGTTTTGTAACATTGAGTCAGGCCCTTGAATTGTCATCTTTTCTGGATGGGGTGCCAGTAGAGGACCTTCAGATGCTGTGTGATGTGGATCTTCTTTGGCAGGTTGAGGTTGATTCTGTCTGCTGTGTTCTAGATCATCTGGAGTCTCCTAAAGATTTTCTTGGTGGAGTCTGCATAGAGTGCATTGCCATAGTCCAGTCTGCTGGAGATGACTGCCTGGGTCACCAGTTACCTGGTGTTGATGGGGATCCACTTGAAGTCTTTGTGGAGCATGTGCTTAGTGTGGAATCAGGCTGAAGAGAAAGAGTTCATCTGGTGTTTCATGGGGAGTTTACTGTTTAGGATAATGCTAAGGTTATAGGCATGGTCTTTTGGAGTGGGAGTGGGTCTGAGTTCCAATGGCCATAAGTAGTCAATCCGGAGGGAGGTTTGTCTGCTGAAGATCGGCACTTGTCTGAGTTGAGCTTCAGACAATTGTTCCTCATCCAGGCTGAGACATTGCACATGCAGTTGTGAAAGTTGATCTTCATGATAGTGGGGTCCTCTGAGAGTGAGAGGATAATCTGTGTTTTGTTGGCAGAGGAGATCATGTTGATGTCATGGGCTCTGACTATGTCTGAGAGTGGTGTCATGTAGATATTGAAGAGGGTTGGGCTGATGGAAGAGCCTTGAGGGACCCGGCAGATGGTGTGCTTCGGTTGAGAGGTGGAAGGAGGGAGACATATTCTCTGGGTGCTCCCATGAGAAAGGAGACCAACCATTTGAATACCTCATCTGTAATTCCAATCTGTCGTAGTGGAGTAATTCGTGAAAAGTGGGAGACGGTGTCAAAAAATGCGATGAGTGGGGCTGATTCTCCTCTGTCCAGTAGGGTACAGATGTCATTTGTTGTGGTGATCAGTGCTGCCTCGTGCTATGCTTGGCTCAGAATCCTGATTGGGAAGGGTCCAGCACATTGTTTCTCTCCAGGTGTTCAGTGAGTTGGATGTTGATGGTCTCCTCCAGGACTTTGGCAGGAAACAGGAGCAGAGAGATGGGATGGTAATTCTGGAGTCTGCTGGGGTCTGACGATGGTTTCTTGAGGAGGGAACAGACCTCTGTGTGTTCCCAGGAATTGGTTAAGGTGGCTGTGATGATGGAGTTATTTAGGATGGTGGTGAGCTGGTGGCTGATCTTGTTACACAGAGGAGGTAGTGTAAAGCAGTCAAACAACACCAAAACAATTGCAGAAGAAATCGAAGAAATTCAAGAATGTTAAAGAAATTGAGACACCAAAACGAAAAAGATCCACAAGAGGGTTTCGGAGATATATGATTTGCAAGGTATAGTAAATCAAGGCATTTCATTCAACTGCAAATAAGCACTGGCAAATTTATAGTATTTGGCACAGAAAGCTTCTACAGAAATGTTTGAACTAGTTTTAATGCAATCATTTAAAGTCAATGTCAGTGACCAATTCCAGCTGGGAGCTAGTCAGGAGGCCAAGCAAAGTCCTCAGAATCAGTTTCCTTGGCAGATGAAGCAATCATCAGTCAATTTCAGGTCCTTTAATCTGTTTGCAGGCTTTCCAATGGAAGTGGTCCTGATGCAATGATCAAGGATGCTGAAGATGCCATGGATGAGATACTGATGACTAGGGTCTTCCTGCTGGCTCTTCTGGTCCACAAGGGTGGTGTGGGGGCCCTGTGTGCATAGTTCGAGGTCCCAAAAGTTCCTCTCCTGTCTGGCTGAAGTCCAATAGCCGCTGGTCTACGATTCACCCATTGTCGCTGTCATAGGCCTATCCCTCCTGTCCCAATCATTTATCCCCTGGGGGTACCAGCAACAGTCCAATTGCAATACTGGGTTCAGCAAAGTCGGGTGCAACTTTGTGCATCAGGTCCTTGTCCCTGGAGGTGCACAGTGGTGGCAGGGATCAGCTTAAAGACCTTCTGATATCAGTGTGGCCCCATTAGCCTCCCTCAGCCATTGTGCCCCATTGATGTGAGCAAGAGACCAGTCAGCTGGGGGTCTCTGGCTTTGGCTTGGCATTGGAGACTACTGAGCAGGACACAACGGTTGCAGTCCCTCTCTTCGCTGGCCGCCATGTGATGCAGGTGCAGTCCATGACAGTGCAGCTTTCTTTGCCAGGGCAGTCCTCCTTCAGACCTTCTTCCAGCCCAGTCGAGACCTGAGGTTGGGATGCCAGGCATGCAGTATTTATGCTCCAAAAATGGCCCCAGGGTAGGATGTGGTTTGTAGCCAATGGCTACTTGCTTCCTTCGCATCTGGTGACAACTTCCTGTGGAGGGTGGCATCTGGCTATCCCGAGATGCATCATTCTGTCCACTCCAAACATGGTAAGACCGATCTCTCAGTGTGCCGATCCCTCTGGCCCATGCCAGGGGTGTGGCTACCTCAGGGTTTCAGGCACCTGAGGAAGAGAGGGGCATCTGTTTCCCTTCTCTTCTCCCTCTACCAGCCTGTCGACCTGAATAATGGAGAAGCCCTTCACCCTACTGTTTTCCATCTGCCCTTAAAGGCTACTTCTGTTTTAAAGCTTGACTATTGGGGCTTACAGCAGTGTCGCTTCCTGCACGAGGGAGAAAACATCTCCCTATCCTGCAACATCTCCTTGTTTCCCTTTCTGGGAATCATTGACATATCTCTCCATCGGAGAACAGAAAGCTATCTCAAATATTTGACTCCATGTATGCACTGGAAGGCACAGGAGACCAAGGCAACAACGTGGAAGCTTGCAAAAGCTGCACAATGCAACAAGTTACAATTATTTCTATTAGAGAGTCAATTTGCTTGTAATATAACAAGTTGCTTGATACCTTGGAGCATCAACATTGGTCACACTGTTCAGGAGTTAGCACAGCTGAAATATCACGATGTAATCATGTAGTCATCAATTTGGTGACCAAGTACTTCCACAGTAAAAACTGCAGTTTTACATTTTTGTAAAATCCATGTTCTGCCCACAAGATATTTTGCACCCAGCCATAGGACTTCTCAGGCCTGCCATAGGTGTGACTTAGACGTAGGTACAGATGAGGTCTTGGTTCGCCATGACTTGAAATGGCAAAGTAGGGCGACACATTAAAGCTGCACTGCCAGTCTGCATTGGCAGACTGGGCAATTCAATTTACTGGGGGATACCCAGGGTGGCAAAACCAGTGCTGCAATCCATGGGGTTCCCTCTCACAGGCACATGACCTGGGTATCATACTAGGGACTTACAGGTAGTATAGCTTATCCAATTGGGGCGAGCCAATTGAGCATTCACAGTTTAGGGTAAGGGCAGTGACACTGAGGTCTGCTTAGGAGGCCCCAGTGCTCTCTCAGAGTCGAAAAAAACCCTGCATCATCATTTTAAAACTTGTGGATGACCATACAAAAAGAGGTCTTACCTTACACTATTGTCCATCTATCTGTTAATGCAAAAACGTGAATGTTCAAGACAAAAGCCTCTGTTTAAAATATGATGTGTAAACCTATAAATGATCAAACATACCAGCCATGCCTCACATCAGAAAAACAATAATGGTTGCATTATTTTCAGGTGCTGCGCACTGCTGTTATGCTTTATATTTCAAATTCTCCAAGTTAATATTAGTAATGAATCGTCATTTACTTGTTTGGGCTCTATAATATAGAGACAGGTGGCATGAGTTCCTTTATACCATACCGATAGGTTTTCTAGTGCCCAGGCTCTGGGACAGCGCTGCAATTCGTCGTGCCTGCAAGTTGACTCTCTTTTTCTGCCGCACGTTCTCTTTAGTTCTCTCTTCTGGTCTGTCACTCTCCCTTTCCTTCTAGCTTCATTGCTCTTCTCTTGCTCCCCTTCATACTGCTCATCGCCTATTATTCTCTTCTCTGTTCTCCTTTCTTTCGTTCTTTCTTTCTTTCATTACTCTTACACCTACTCTCTCTGTACTTATACACTTAATCCTACGTGGGCCGAATCTTACTCGAGCTTGTAGCTGCTCCTAATTTCATTTACGCGTATGTTAATTCTACTAAGGGTTATTCTTAATTCTGTGTATTACCACTCATTCCTACTCTTACTCCTAAATGTTAATACATAACCCCCTCGTTTGGTGCCCTCCTTGTCCCAGACCTAACATTATGAGGTGGTTTCCACCCTAGATAGGAAGTTATCCCACGCCTGAAGACCCAAGGTCTCTGAAGCCTTCCTCTATTTCTACATCCCCACCATAATACTCATCCCTTCTAGAAAGTAGGTAAGCCATGCTACATTTCTTTGTTTCACTGCTTATGCTCGGTTTATATGCATCTGTTTTGCTTTCACGGGTGCAGCGATGTTTACTGTGCTCTGCTCAGTGCTGTGCTCCCTGTCCATGTGCTGGGCTGGGATGGGGGCGTCAGGCCAGTCACGAGCTGCACAGTGATGTCCTGAGCTGTAGGGAGTTTGTGGCTGCACACGAGCCTCACTCCAAAAGGCAGCGCCAGTTTATAGGTAATGAGATCTCATGGTTGGCGGGGGCTCTGTGCCAGGTGATTATTTAAACAAGAAGGGCGCTGCTCTAGGACGTCGCTCCCTCATTTAAAATGGAGGGCAGAAAAGCTCAGCAAAAGCCAGTGAGGGTTGGAGCCCATTCCTGGCATGTGACACGTGCCACTCTGTCATGTGGCATATGCCACAGCTGATGTGACATATGCCGCAGATTTTTTACATGGTCTTTTATGATTATCAGTTGAGGATTTCCAAATGACTATCTTTCACTCTGCTAAAATAAATACATTGTTTAAAAAAAGAAAAACAATATAAAAATAGACTTCCCTAGGTGGGGTTTGAACCCTTGTCAAAAAGTACTCACAGACCCTGTACCATCTGTTCTGCATACATTAACTCAGCCCAAAGCCTTTGTGTCTTTCAAAAAGGGTGATGTCCCTTTTCTCTTTCCATGCTGGTTTTCTTAGAGCATGCCACAAATGTACACTTGATTTTCGTTATTTATAAACAAAGAGCCCTTCCTTCCTCCCATTCTGGCACTTGGCCCATGCATTTAGTTTTCTTACACAAACATTCCCAAAGTCTCATTCCACAAATTAAGGGATTTATTTCATAGCAAACCTGCCCACCCTTCCACGTGCCAGTGCATGTCACAAATCTCTGACATGCACTGGCTTGACTTAAAAGGACACAAATCTCACAGACACTGCTAGGGGTGATTTACAAAAGGTAATCTTTCATTTGTGGAATTTAGAAAATAAATAAAATAAATAAATAAAAAACGATTTTCCCTGGCTGGGGATTGAACCCTGGTCTAAAAGCACTCATAGAGGCTGTGAACTGCCCCTGTACCAACTGTTCTACATTGCTTTTCTCAGCCCTAAGCCTTTGTGTCTTTCAAAAAGGGTGATGTCCCTTTTCTCTTTCCATGCTGGTTTTCTTAGAGCATGCCACAAATGTACACTTGATTTTCGTTATTTATAAACAAAGAGCCCTTCCTTCCTCCCATTCTGGCACTTGGCCCATGCATTTAGTTTTCTAACACAACCATTCCTAAAGTCTAATTCCACAAATTAAGGGATTTATTTCATAGCAAACCTGCCTCCCCTTCCACGTGCCAGTGCATGTCACAAATCTCTGACATGCACTGGCTTGACTTAAAAGGACACAAATCTCACAGACACTGCTAGGGGTGATTTATAAAAGGTAATCTTTCATTTGTGGAATTTAGAAAATAAATAAAAAAAAAATAAAAAACGATTTTCCCCAGCTGGGGATTGAACCCTGATCTAAAAACACTGACAGCTGGTGTGAACTGCCAGTGAGCCATCGACTTAACTGGAACTGTCCCCAGCCAAAAGCCTAATTGTTATTAAAAAATGATGTCAGTCCCTTCTCTATTTCTATGGTGTTTTGTTTAGATGCTGGAAATGCACTATGACTAAGGAGGCCATAGTTCTCCCAGATACTGCTAGGGGGTGATTTACAAAGCCACAGCTTTCATTTGTGGAATTTAGAAAATAAAAAATAAAAAAATAAAAAAAAGATTTTTCCCAGCTGGGGATTGAACCCTGGTCTAAAAGCACTCACAGTCCCTATGAACTACCAGTGAGCCATCTATTTTGCTGGAATTTCCCCCAGCCAAAATCCTAATTGTCATGGAAAAATGATGTCAGTCCCTCCTCTATTTCAATGGTGTTTGGAATTTAGATGCCACAAATCCTCTCTCAATTTATATGCTTTAAATACAAATAGCCCTTCCTTTTTAGTCTGCCACTAGCCCCATGCATCTCTTATTTTTACACAATCATCCCCAAATTCTCATTCCACTAAATAAGTGATTTCTTTCATAGCACACCTGCCCCCCTTCCACATGCCACACTGCATGCCATTAATGACTGACATGCACTATGACTAAGGAGGCCATAGTTCTCCCATACACTGCTAGGGGGCGATTTACAAAGGCACAGCTTTCATTTGTTGAATTTAGAAAACAAATACATTATTTTTTTTAAAACAATTTTCCCTAACTGTGGTTTGAACCCTGGTCAAAAAGCACTCACTGACCCTATGATCTGTCAATGAGCCATCTATTTTGCTGAAAGTACCTATAAATTCTTAATGTTAAGAGTGTAGTCTCAACCTTTAGAATAATTGTTTTTCTTCTGAAGGTGGCACTTCGCTCACGCGTGTCAATGAGCACTCCTTAAAAACATCAGATTTCACATGATTACATTTAGCTGTTACATGTTGTGAACCATAATTTCTAATGTTATGTGGCATCTTGTAGAAATCTGTGCCCCGCATATTATGGTTTATCAAATATAGCTAATACCTGTATGCACTTTAATATAATATATTCATGCTGCTATTTTCTGACTGTATTTTAACATATTACGCAGTGAGGAGGTGGCTTAGCTATCATACATCGTGCTAACCTGGCTCTTAAAACTGAACCAATGATCCATGATTCTATGGAAGCCTTATGTTTCACCTTTACTCTTTCTCCCACTCAAACTTTTAAAGGCACATTACTTTATCGACCTCCCACCTCACGCACATCTTTCCTGGAAGCCCTCAACCCTCTATTAGAACCAGTAGCTGCCTATACAGATTACACAATACTGGGTGATTTTAATTTTCATCTAGAAAATCAGACCGACAAAGACTCCATTAAGATTATTTCTGATTTTCAAGCCGTTGGCTTAGAACAACGAGTCTCCTCAGCCACCCACCAAGCCGGTCACATCTTGGATGGATTATTCACTAATAACGTATGTATAAATCAACCTATGGTGATGCCACTCACCTGGACAGATCACTCGGCAGTCATATTCTCTATATTAATTAGGAAACGTAAACACTGCTTACCATCTACACGCTCACAAATTAAATGTCGTGACTGGAAAAATATTGACCATCATGTTTTTAATAATGTACTTAAAGCCACTAAATGCAAAGAATCAAATGACCCAGGTGAAGCTTCCTATAACTACGTGCGCTGGTTGAACAACGCACTAGATTATGTGGCACCTGTAAAAAAACTGCAGCCTAACCGTAACAAACCTTCAGCTCCTTGGTTCTCCGAACTACTAAGGCTCGAGAGACAAAAGTGTCGTAATCTAGAGAGACGCTGGCGTAGGAACTACGACAACAACGATAAAGAGAGATATAAGACAGCCATGCAAAACTACAAAAAACTTCTTACTAAGGAAAAATGTAATTTTTACACCAAACATATAGAATCAGCTCAAAATTCGAGCAAACAATTATTCCAGGTGGTAAAAAAGCTATCTAACCCCATGGTTCCTGACTCCATAGAACCTTCTCAAGCTTTTTGTAATGAAATTGCGGATTTTTTTAAAGGAAAAGTAACAGACATCTTTAATAATTTTACAAAAAAAACTTCTGATGCTACAGCAGATCTAGCTGCTGCTTATATACCTACCAGACCTACCCTGGAATCATTCTCCTTACTCTCTCAAGCATCTATAGAGGAAATTATGAATGCGGTCAAATCAGGATCTCCTATGGACTCGTGCCCTCCAAGCATTCTTAAATTAGCATCTGATCAGGTAGCCCCGGTGCTTACTCACATCTGCAACACGATGTTCCAGACAGGAGATTACCCAAAAGTCTGGAAGAAAGTCATTGTGAAGCCTCTTCTAAAAAAATCAACTCTAAACCCAGCAGAGCTAAAAAGCTATCGACCCATTGCCTCGCTTCCTTATCCTTCTAAGGTATTTGAGAAAGCAATGAATTTACAACTTTCAAGCTTTGTTGATAACAACAACCTACTAGATGAGACCCAATTTGGGTTTAGAAAGGGGCACGGCACCGAAACCGCCCTGATAAAGGCAACTGAAGAAGTTAGAATAATTCTAGATCAAGGCGGCACAGCAATTTTGATACTTTTAGATCTTTCGGCTGCCTTCGACACGGTCGATCATAACATCTTGATCGACCGTGTCGATGCCATGGGCATCCAAGGCAAAGCTAAGACTCTTCTGGCATCTTTTTTATCAGATAGAGAACAGTCTGTGAAATTGGGTAGCTACTATTCACCTGATTTCACTCTGCCTTGTGGAGTTCCTCAGGGCTCCTCGCTAAGTCCGACGCTTTTTAATATCTATGTATCGGACTTAGCGAGGGTGATCAAGTCATTCGGCATAGGAATAACATCATACGCCGATGACACTCAATTAGTCCTGGCTATTCACAGGAACGGAGCTGCGGTGGCCGCTAATTTCCAGGAAGGTATGAGAGCGATTTGCACCTGGATGGACCAGAGCTGCTTAAAGCTAAATTCCGACAAGACGGAAGTCATGCTTTTTGGCAATTTGACCCCGTCTTGGTCACCAGCCTGGTGGCCAGCAGAGCTGGGAGATCCACCTCTTCCGGTGCCTAAAGTTAGGAACCTCGGAGTTCTATTTGATAATAGACTTACTTTCCTTAGCCATGCCAACGCAGTGGTTTCAGCGTCCTTTTATACCTTGAGAATGGTAAAGAAGCTTCTCCCGTTTCTTCCTCCAAACTCAGGTAAAACTCTAATGTCTACGCTAGTCCTTTCAAAAATTGATTATTGCAATGGACTATGGCTAAATGCACAGGAACAAGTCATGAACAAATTACAATTAGTGCAAAATGCTGCGGCAAGGATCCTAACAGGTGCACCCAAATTTTCGTCCATCTCACCCATTATTCGCCAACTTCATTGGCTGCCTGTCAGAAGCCGCACAAAGTTTAAGGCTTTGTGCATTGTTTATAAAACATTGCACAATACCGGACCGGACTTCCTAAAAAAATCCATCACTTTCCACAAACCCAATCGCTCCTTACGCTCTGCGGCATCTCAGCTACTTGATATTCCACGCACGAGGAAAGCAACATGGGGTGACAAACGCTTCACAGTTGCTGCCTCTAAATTGTGGAATCAGCTCCCCCTTAATATCAGATCTAGCTCTTCTTTACTTATATTTCGTAAGCACATAAAAACTTGGCTTTTTAACCAGTAAGCTTTTGTAGGAGCCCCCTGTAATCTTAACGAACTCTAGCGCCGAGACACCGAAAGGTATTTGTGCGCTCTAGAAATTTTATAAATAAATAAATAAATAAATAAATGTTATTTGTCTGTTTCTGATTGCCCACATTTTTGCACTTATTACTCTATGCTGCTATAGTCAAGAAAAACGGACCAATTTTAAGGAGTGGTCGTCTTATATATTTGCCGCTCTTTTATAATATGAATATTTATAATTCCGTTTATGCTATATATACAAGTCCTTGTTATTTATTGTCATTTATTGATTTTTTTATCGAAAAAGTTTTTAAAGTGACCTGTGTATTTATTGATATTAAGTATCCGAAAAAAGATTATTTTAATTGAATTGAATTGGAATATAACATAACGCATTGAACCACTACTGCATTTCATTTCCCACCACATCGTCCACCCAAACAAATAGATTCCATCACCATATAGCTGGTCCCTTAACTAAGAGACCCGTATAACAACATTGATACATATGCATCCACTGGTGGCACAGGGTCCAAATTTAGTCCTCGGCTGTCTGCCCATCTTTTCCAGATTTTGGGGTGCTTTTGGGGGCAACCCCTGCCCTTGAATATTGGGATATCTAACCCCATGCAAAAAGTCCAGCCCATTTTTCCATGACGAGAGAGAACATGGGGCTGTTGCCTTCCACAGCCTTACTACATTCCTTTTACCCAATGTCAGCCCCAACAATAACAGGTGCCTCTTCTATACTTTACCTCCTATGCCTTCCGTGATGTGAAAAAATTGCCAATCTTGTTGAAAAGGGGAGCTCCCACCCCAACACTTCTGCAAAACTGGCCAGAACCAGTCTCCAAACTTTTGTGAGCACTGCACAATGCCAAATTTTCTGCATTAGGGACCCCCTCCTCCTGACCACACCACCGGCATATAGGGGATGACTCTAGGCCTGCCCTCCATATCCAGATCCTGGTATACTACACCCGCATGGAGGTATTTAAATTGATTAATACGCAACGGTATTGCTATCACTGCTCTCCTTGGGAAGGACAGTCTTTCCATCCAATCATCTCCGTCTATTTATCGAAGATCAACAGCCCTGCTTCTCTAAGTTTATCCAATGTAGTGAAGCTATTCGTCACCAGTGACTGATAGATCTTCGAGATGTTATGGTTCTGCAAATGGCCCATGAAGACCTTGGCTTCAATCAGACTGAATTTGTGAATAGCCTCTAACCCTGACATACTAGGATAAATCGCAATGCTAAAATTGAAGTGATTTATAAAATGTAATTTTTGGCATGTGGTACTCTTGTTGAAGATCTTGGAATGATTTCAGAACCAAGCTTCGCAATACGTCTCCTAATGTGTAGACTCCTATATTTTCCCACCCTCCATGTCCGGATAATGCAGCTAGCTGCGGCAAATGATCTTTGTGGCACAGTGGGGTTTCCCCAGTAAATTTATTCCACCACCCCATCCTGCGGAGAGACTGTTTCCACACCTAGAATACCACCCGAGTGGCCGGTGTTAAAGAATTGCGTAGAGGCGCCAAATACAGTTTGCTATGTAGGGTGACTCTTGTATACACCTTCGCTCCACTGCATGAGTGGTGCCCTTCCTGTCCCCATACCACCATTCATTTGGCACCAAAAGATGCAATGCCATATAGTACGATTGCACATCCGACATGGCCAGCCCCGAATACGTCAATTGACATCAAGTTCTCAGCGCCACTCTGGAGGCCCCTCCTGTCAACAGAAATTGACCCAACGCTGCCTTCACCTGGTAAAACCACATAGGGAGTATCTTATATGGATGGTTCTGCAATTGGTAGAGCAGGCCCGCCAATGACACCATTTTAAAACAAGCACTGGCATAGCAATTAGGTCTAGCCTTTTTGGACCTTATAAGTGTTTATCAATGCAGTACATTATTCCTCACTGGCATGCCCACACACTCTTAACATCTTTGAATAACCGTACAAGTTTTTTTTCTTTATTTAAAGTCGATATGACAAAGGAGAAGGTGTGGCATAACGGCCAAAGAAGACAACTTTGGACTGGAGGTGACGATGTTCGAGCCACCTCGTTGGCTCAACAACCTTTGATTCTGAGAAAATCACTTTTCTCCCCATGCCCCCCGTCTAAAACAAGTTGAGGTATTTACATATACATGTAAAGTAAAAATGGGCTGTTCATAAGTGATTAAAGGCACGCTGTCATGCTCTGTCGGGAGATGAGAAGGGTCTGCTATAGAGCAAATCCAACAAAAAACACTGCCAAAACACTGCCACATCTCCCAGCACCTGCGCACACTCCACTGGCTCCCCGTCGAGGCGAGAATCACCTTTAAGATGCTCACCCACGCAGACAAGGCCCTCCACAGCACCGGACCAGCATACCTGAACAGCCAACTCAAATTCCACGCACCCCAAAGGACCCTATGATCAGCCCAGCTCTCCTACGCCGTGGTCCCCCACACCAGAAAGACCAGATTGGGAGGCCGCTCCTTTTCCTTCCTCGCTGCCAAAGCATGGAACGCCCTTCCGCTGCACCTCAGACAGAAAACATCGCTCCCCATCTTCTCAATAAACCTCAAAACCTGGCTCTTCAACAGACCCACTCCTTGATAGAATGGAACCTGCACCGCCCCTCCCACCCCTAGCTCCTTGAGACCCTTACGGGTGAGTAGTCGCGCTTTAACAAACCCCTGATTGATTGATTGATTGCAAGTAGTCAAATTCAAAGTGAAAGTGCAGCTGTGCGTGCCCATGCTCTGTTGGAGGTGGGAGAGGTGTGATTTGGAGGCAAGTCATGAAAAAAATTTAACATACAGGCGTCATTAATAAAATAACGGTGCACAATAGCGCTGCTCGATGTTGTGTATTAGGTAGGAGAGGTCTGCTTTTGAGCCAAAGAGCAGTTAAAAACAATGATGCTGGAGCTCAGACAGAGCTTGTCCTGTGTTTGTGGAGGATTGAGCACCATCCAGGTGCTGGTAGCGCGTGCAGCCACCTTGCTTTTAATAAACATCATGATAGTGGCTTACAGTGGAGAGCACACACAGCGAACAGGGAGGCATTTGTTGCAGGCACACATCCATGACCGCAGTCAATAAATAAAGGCGCACAGCAAGCACTGCTCAATGCTGTGTATAAAAAAACATGTGGTTCCTGATAATAAATAAATGAAGATGCGTCATGAGCACTGCTCGATGCTTTGTTGGGGGTTGGTTCTGCTTTTGAAGCAATGCAAGACAAGCCACGTTGCAAAAGTGAACTCGACCGTTCTATGTTTAATGACCAATGACGAGAAATTCAGCTGGTATCCTGCGTGCCGCTGCTTGCTCCTGACAGATGGATGCCGTGGGAGTGAACATTTACATAAAATGTTGGACATGCACCCGCCTTTGGCCAATTGCGTGCTTATATTTTTCAAAGCCACATGCAAGGACGTTATCTGAAGCTGCCTCGAGTTTGGCTGTCTTTGACAATAATATTGAGGAGATGTTCTTTAGTTTTTGGTCCTCTTCTGCGACCTTGGGCCATCTTCGACGCCTACCACAATTAGAGAGATTTAACTCCTTTGTGGAGATGAGGTAATTCCCAATGGTATTATATTTTTTGTTGTGAGGGGCCCATTTATTCTTTAATTTTAACATTAGAGTGTTGTGGTCACTGTGAATAGTTAGGCCCACTTTCATGTCAATGACATCGGCCCAGAGGCGCAAGTCGACCAAGATATAATCATTGCGGTAAGGGCATGCAATTTTATTGTAAGTATTTTTCCCCCTGATGTCGGATAGTGTTCTGCCATTTGTTGCTTTTATGCCATATTCTAGTATTATAGCACTAACTTGGATTACAATCTCAGACCATCTTTTTACTGGTGGTAAAATGCAGTAGATCTTCAATGCTAAGCGGCTCGAATGTGCAGTTAAACTCGCTGGCTACAATGATTTTCGCAGACGGGGGGCACTTGTTTATTTACTGTCTCTCTTATATAGACATTAAAGAGCTCCAATAGATCTAGATCTCCTTGTAAGCCACATAATGTCGGAACTTCCAGTGTCATGTAGGAGGGCTGAGAGGCCTAGATCTAATCTGATCCAAGCTGTTAATCCTCCGGAAGGCCTGCCCTTTCCCGTAGACACTGCCGGGATATGGAATGTACTGTAGCCGGATTTATACAGTGCAGTTACACTCCAGGTCTCCTGGAATAAACATATACCATGAGTTTCTACAAACTTGTTCCACAAGGGAACTGTCATATTTTTCTTTAACCCAGCTATGTTCCAGGAGAGGAGGTTTAAGTGGGTTTGATCAACGGAAGTGAGCCTTGAGGTTTCCTTATGTGTAACATTTTCTTGTGGAATAAGAATGGGAGGCGCCAAAGGTAGCCCTTGGTTGGTCAGAGATGGGGCGCTGCGACAGAAGGATTTGCGACTCCTCTCCCCTTCTTCAGGTGGATTCTGATAGAGTCAATCATTAGCGTCCAAGTTTGACCTAGGACCTTCAATTCCTACAGCATGTTCCTTTACCCCACCACTTACAGTTGCAGTTAGAATGGGACGGCGCCTTAATTGTATACGGGATGAATCAGGGGAGGACGTTCTATACTCTAATGCTACCATGTTTTCAGCCAGACTAGCATCTACCAGTGTTAATTCAATACTATCTAATGTCGTATTGGGGATTATACATCTTCTTCCTTTAGTTATGTCCTCCCTAATGATGGAACGGCACCCTCGTACATGGCGAATCTAGTGGATTGATTTATTAATCAGTGATTCGCCATTTTTAGGGCTTCTAGTCTCAGTGAGTTTGGGGACATTAACTATGAAAAATATATTTGTAGGTGTGTTTTGGTTCTCACAATTTCTACGGCCTGAGTTTGTTAGAGGAACTGACAGAGTATGAGTTCTATTGTGTATGCCCGGTGGTACTTGTTTGTTTACTAGGAGATAGGATCTATTTATCTGTTCGATCTCCCCTCCAAGTGCCTTTATAACTGCTACTGGGTCCCCAATATATTTATTACATGTGAAACGTTGCACCTTCTCAGGTGTATCAGGCAATAATGGTGTTAATATCGAGTGAGAGTGTACACTTATCGTATCAAGGGAGGCAAATCTGTTGGAACATTGGGCAATAAAGCCCACCTGATTTGGCAGCCTACTCTCCTCTTGGACGATCAAAGACTCATGCTCAGGGGGATTCGCTTTAGACTGGGACAGACTCAAAGCCTCCTTTTTTCCCCCCGATATGATGTATTAAAAATTGATGGAAATACCGCTTTTTGGGGGGGGACTACAGGGCTCTTAATGGGGGTGTTTATTGACAGGAGTACTAGGCACATTAACTAGGATTTTTTCACATTCTCGTATTAAGTTGTCTATCCTATTCATCACACAGTTAGCACCAGCATTTATTAGGAGTTTCCTCTGTCTCTTTTTCTTCCTTTGTTCTATTGGCATCCCATTACATCCCCAGCTCCCTCCATTGCTTTCCTTTTGCCCAATTTTGGTTTGGGTAGACCTTATAGTTTTTTTTTTATCACACAATGTACTAAGAATAAAAGTCAAAGAGCGCTGTGGCACAAGCGCAAGGTAGCATTTCGAATCAAATATAGATGGCAACCAAGGAACTTATATCAGTCACTAGATTGAAACAGACATTACCTCGTGGGTTGTGCTCCAAGGCAAACGAAATGGATGATTTTCAACGTATGCCCCAACCAGCTGCACCTCGCTGCTGGTCGCGCTCGCTGTTTTAGCGCTATTGCTGTATTTTAATCGCCCTTTACTCTATCTATGTTATTTTACTTTTATTATCCCCTGTTTTTAGCCACATTGCTTTCTGGCCTCTTACCTGCACTTAATTTCTTGGAATCACCACCGCTGTTTTGCGGGACCGGTTCCGGGGAGGTTTGTGGGCGGGGAGCTCCATCTCAGAGCAGGAAGGGAATTGTGGCTGCCATCTTTGAGCGTTCCTGCGCTTGTGGACAGTGTGAATTGCCTATTTAAACGACTCCTCATGGCGCGCAGCGGTGACGCGCAGCGGGAGCGCCTTCCCTGCGCCTGAGTCGTGCTGGAGTCCTGCTCGTCTGCGCTCGTCCGCGTCTCGGAGGTCGGCGAGGTAGGCCAGCTGGTTATTTTTTCTTATTTCCTGTTTTTTCACGAAGTTATGGGTGCGCTCTTCTCGCCTCCATGTTATCCTATTCCTCCTGTGAGCTTCTGGCTCTACGAGTACATATTTCTACCTGCCACCATGTTTTCCCAGGTGGTCGCTCACTTAGAAAGGGTTGTTCTGGCTGTGGGTGGCACATGCCGAGTCAGGGGAGCTTTCTGCCTGCGTCCGCTCCCTTATCCTTCCAATGTCAGCTCCTTAACACCAGATCTCTCAGTAGACACTCAACTGACGTCTGGAACTTGCTATCAGACTCTAAAACATTGTGCCTGTTTCTCACTGAGACCTGGCTGAGTGAGTGCTCTGGGCCGGATTTGGCAGTGGCTATCCCTTTGGATTACACTATTTATAGAAAGGATAGAGTGGTGGGCTGGGGGGGAGGTGTGGCACTAATTGTTAACAAGAGTTTTCCTTGCTCAACCTTCCCCGTTGATAATATCACGGGCTGTGAAGCCTTAGGTTTCACTCTTAGTCTATCTCCCCTTCAAACTTGTGCTGGGATCATCATTTATAGGGCACCGGGAACGCTTGGCTCCTTCTTTGACGAACTACAGGCGGCACTTTCGATTCTGTGCTTAAGATCTGAGCATTGTATCCTATTAGGAGATCTTAATCTTCACATGGTCAATATAGTGGACCCGGATACTAGTAAACTGCTGGATATTGCTTCCTCTTTAGGGCTGACTCCCTACATTTCCAGCCCTACTCATATTAAAGGTCATACTATTGACCAGATTTTTTCTACTAGTCTAATTGATGTTTCCCCACCTCTTCCAGTTCTGTGGTCGGACCACTTTTTATTAAATTTTTGTATTCCGCTTGCAGCTACGCCGGGTACAAGACTGGCGAAAGATTCCAGAAGGATTTCTCGACCTTTCCACCGTGTAACGGTGGAAATGCTCTCTGATGCTCTCCACCAACATCCCTGTTTGTTATCTGGCAACCTGGAACATGATCTTGATTTGGTTCAAAAGTGGTTTACAATTAGATTTGAGGATCTAGCACCTGGCAAGCCAGCCAAATCTACGGGTTGTCATGCCTCGGCCCCGTGGTTTACTCCTCTTCTTGGTAAGATGCGCCAAGATTGCAAGAGGGCTGAAAGAGCTTGGCGGCGCGGGTACGACCCGGAAGACAAAATAAAATATAGGGACCTAATTCGACTGTATCATAAACATATTGTGGAAGAAAAAAAGACTACTTAGAACGCAGAATCAAAGCAGCGGAAAATACGAGCAAAGGAATTTTTAGAATTGTAAAAGAGTTCATCTCCCCTTCCTCCAGCTCGCCTATCCATTCTCACACTAAAGTTTGGATTCGCCAGCTCAGTGAATTTTTTATTAATAAAATCAAAGCTATTCAGGGTTCCTTTCCTGATGCGGGCCCTATTCCAGATGCCGGTCTTTTGACCACTGCACCACCACCTCGGAAGGAGAAATGCCCTTTTCTTTTGGTTTTCCCTTCCATCTCTCCTGCAGCATCTCTCAACCTCTTGTCTCGGCTTAAATCAGGCTCGCCGCTTGACCCTTGTCCAGGGAAATGCCTAGGTAGAGTGGCGCCGGCAGTTAACATCCTGATTAATCCACTGCTTAATTCTTCCTTGACAATGAGAGAGGTTCCGATGGCTTGGAAGCACGCCTTGATTCTGCCGCTGCTTAAAAAACTATCTTTAGACCCCCTTGTTCACGCCAATTACCGACCAATCTCCCTCCTTCCCTCTCTGGCTAAGGTGATTGAGAAGCATGGGCATCTCTCCATTTCCAACTTTATTGAGAGTAATAACATCTTGCATGACTCTCAATCGGGCTTCTGTGCGAATTTCAGCACGGAAACAGCTCTTCTTGAGATCACCGATGCCATTAGAGAGACGTTGGACGGTGGGGGTAAAGCCATCTTGGTCATGTTGGATTTGTCGGCGGCTTTCGACACCGTCCCTCACGATGGTCTCCTTCTAAGACTCTGGGAGATCGGTTTTCGTGGGACGGTGTGGAACTGGTTTAAGTCTTTTCTGACCAACCGCCGACAAGTGGTCTGGGCACCCCCGTTTTCCGCCGTAATGCCGCCGCTGGAGGTAGGGGTTCCTCAAGGGTCCATTCTGAGCCCCACCCTCTTTAATATCTATATGGCCCCTCTAGCGGCAGTGGCGGAATCTTTTGGTGTCCGGATCATATCCTATGCTGAGGACACCCAGCCAGGGCCGAACTGGTGCTTTTGGGCACCGGGCAATCCCCCGGTCGGCTGGAAAGGGTGGGGGCGGGTTTTCAAATAGGGGGCCGGTTTTGTGGCTGGGGGGCCGATTTTCGGTCCGACCGTCACAGCGTTACTCACGTCAGTCACCAGGTGTCGTGTGACTTGTGTCTGAGACTCTCACAGTCTCAGGCTTTCCAAGTGTTCCAAGTTCCAAGCTGCAGTGCACAGGCCTGAGTGAATACTAAATAATACTAGCGTCGCGTCAGCAGCAAGCCTGATTGACCCGTGACCGTGTGCACTGCAGTGCAACCTAAACATGTTTCAGGAGGAGGAGGTGTCTGTGAACTGAACAAGGGGGTACCTCTAAAGACCTACATTTCTTTTACAAGGAATGAATTAATGATTGTAGCTTGGCTTGGCTAACGCGGTTGCCAGTGCGTAGAAGCGGTATTTAATATAGGCACATATCCGCTTATAGGATTGCGTTACGAGCGGGCGTGGAGCCCATATACAGGGATTAGTGTGTAGTTTGTACGCGCATGCGTGATGTCAGGGTAGGTAGTACAGCAAAAGTTTAACTCGTACATAGTTTTATTGCTAAAGTTCTATCTATTAAGGCAAGGTGTTAACTAACCACATAATAAGTCGCCATGAGAATGTAAGTGGCAAATGCAGAGGGCTCTGTAGGCTACGAGTAATAACAATCGCCATAAGATTCTAAGTGGCAAATGCAGAGGGCTCTGAGAGCTGCGAGAAGTTGAAGAGCTGCAGAAGTACTGCAGAAGTCTAACGCTCGGGGCGCTTACGGGGCTCGGAGTTAGTCTTACCTTCTAGATAGCCAGCTGACGCTGTATCCTGGGGTTCCTGGGTCTGTCCGAAAAACGGAATAGCTGGGGAGAGCGGGGACGCCGGTCTTAAATGAGGCAGATGGCGCCGGTTGTTAATAGCAATGAATTGCAGCTGAGATAAAGTGAACAGAGATGAAGGACTAGGAAAGAAACCCCTGAGTTCTGGTAGTGCTGTGGCTGGACATAGTGAAAGGACTACAAAATAATAGGAGCTCTGGTAGTACTGTGGCTGGACATAGTGAGAGGACTATAAAATAGTAGGAGCCTTGGAGAAAAAGTCCTCGCAGTGGCTCTGTGAGTGGAAGTGAGGGTGAGAATCCAAGATAATATGAAATAAATAAGCAGTATAAAGACATGATCATTATATGATAAATCTGAGATTGTATACTTAAAGAAAGGCTGACTATTTAATAGCAGATAATTCTGACAGAGGATCGACTGAAATATGAAGCCAGTTGAGTTTTGTGGAGGTCCATAGTTATAACACTCTGAAAGGATTCTCAACATACCAACAAGGACGCAATGCCTGGGCAGAGGATGATATTTCAAAGATGCCCTGGATGTGTACAGATGGGTATAAGCATTAGAAATGATACTCAACATGCAGGCGTGGGTGATATGCTTGTACAAGGATTGGTATATATAGAAATTCCCTGGGTATGTGCAGATGGATATAGGCACTGGGTAATGCATGCTGTTATAAGGTTACTATCCAGGAGATTTCTTCATTGTGTCCATATCGTACTGTGTCAAGATGGTATATCCAGAATGTCTCGCGTTTTTTTCGGACACTCGTCGAATCTTTGCCTGGTGGTACATGGATACGTTCTAAAATCTGCCATCGCATATCTTTCTCTGTGTGGCCATATTGTAGAAAGTGAGGTACCATAGGAGCATTTGTTTTTTGAGTTCTGACTGCAGATTTGTGTTCGGAGAATCTCGTGCGAAATTCTCTGGACGTTTCTCCTATGTACCCTATCTCACATGGGCACTTGATGAGGTATATGATATTTGCGGTTCTGCAGTTGGTCATTTCTTTTAAATTACCTTTTTTTTGGCCATATGTCCATATGTCACCCGGAATTATCTGGTCGCATGCGTGGCAGTTGCCACATTTATGGTTTCCTTTAGGTAGTGGGTTCCCGTCAATTGTGCTCTGTTTGTTGGCGTCTTTAATTTTCCATCTGCTGTGTACCAATTTGTCGCGTAGATTTTGGTTTTGTCTGAATGCTATGGTCGGTTTGCATAGTTCTTCTTCTTGGTCATTGGTGTTGAGTATCTTCCAGTTGTTGTTAATCACCTTTCTTATCTTGCTGTTGATGGTGGAGTGATTTAAGACACATTCAAGCTTCTGGTCTGGAGACTTAGGTTTTGGATTGAGCAGAGTATCTCTGTTGTAATATTTTGCTCTCTTCATGGAATTGCGTATCAAGCGTTTGGGATACCCTCTTGCAAGTAGGCGTTCTGTTAATTTACTTGCATGCGTCGTGAAATCTTTGATAGTCGTACAATTTCTTTTTATCCGTAAGAATTCCCCAAACGGGATAGAATCCTTCTGACAGTTGGGGTGAAAGCTTCCGTGTTCTAGGATGGTGTTTTTGGCTGTCGGTTTTCTATATAGATCGACCGTTAGTTCTCCTTCTGTATGTCGTATCCATTTATCAAGGAATTCTACCTTGTCATGTGAGAAGTTGTGAGTGAATTTTAAATTTGTGTCTGCTAGATTAAGCCATTCAATGAATTCTTTTAGCAAATCCTGTGTACCCGACCAGATGAAAAAGATATCGTCCATAAATCTGTGCCATCTAGAGATGTTTTCAAAGAATGGTGCGATTTCATTGAAGATATTTTTTAGCTCGAATTCTCCCATGTATATATTGGCTATGCTGGGGGCACAAGAGGCCCCCATGCTGACACCTTTGACGTGGTGGTATAAGTCCTCTTTGAATTCAAAGAAATTGTTTTGCAGGACTAATCTGAGACATTCCAGTATGAATATATTAGGTCTGGATCCTGGTGTTCTTGTTAGAAGTGCTGCTACCGCCTCTATAGCTTTGTCATGTGGGATGCTCGTATATAACGATTCAATGTCACATGTGACAAGCAACTGTGTGACATTGTTGAAAGGAGAATGCTCTAGAACCCTAATCATGTGTCCAGTGTCTTTGATATAAGATGCATAGGTGGTAGTTAGTGGACATAGGAAAGAATCTAGGTATTTAGAGAGAGGTTCCGTACTGGAATTGATAGAGGCAATAATCGGTCTTAGCGGGGGGTCAGATGTGTTTTTGTGTGTTTTTGGGACACCATAGATAGCAGGGACCACTGGATTGGTGTTGATAAGGTAGTCCATTTCTTTCTGACAGATGTATCCTTCACTGTAGGCTTTAGAAACTGTTTCCTTTATTTCTTCTGCTAGGACAGTTAGAGCTCGTCTGTTTGTTTTTTTATAGTGCTCTTCTATTCTTAACATCTGGTTAATTTTGTCCGTGAAGTGGTTGGTGTTCATGATGACAATTCCTCCCGCTTTGTCGCAAGGTTTAATTGTAATGTCTTTATTATTTTGTACTGTTTTCAAAGCCAGTCGTTCGTTTGTTTCTAGATTAGTGTTGGGTTTTGGGATGTACTTCAACACTCTGTCTAGTTCCTTAAGTACACTCTTCTCAAAGATTGCTACCTCTGGACCAAGCATGTCTAGTGTTGGGGTGAACGTGGATGGAGGTTTACATCCTGATTGGTTTTCTTCTTCATCATTTTCCTCAATCTGGGCAAAATATTTCTTCAATCTGATCTTTCTGAAGAAGGAGAACATGTCCTGATGGATTTGGAACCTATTTGCTCCAGTACTGGGGACATAGGAGAGTCCTTTACTTAAAACTCTGATTTCCTCTGTAGATAGTGTATGTGAGGATAAATTGAAGATAGGTATGGAGGTGTTGTTATGGTTTTTCATTGTTTCCAGTATTGCTGTCTTCTCGTTTGTACATATGGTTGAGGATGTGGAGGGTTTGGCTGTTGGTATTGGTTCTGGTTCATCGTTGGATAACGGGGTCTTCCTCGTCCTCCGCCCCTCGATAAAAAAGGTTGACGTGGGCCTCTATTGGATCTTCCAGAAAAGTGGCCTCTTTGGTTATTGTTGGAGTAGCCATAATCATAGTCGTCCTCTGCCATATGTCCTTCTTGGTCTGAGTCTGAGGAGTTTGTTTCTGAGAAGTTTTGAATTCTGACTCTTTTGTTGTATCTTGGGTTATAGTGAGTCTGGTCATACAATCTGTTTCCTCCAGTAGTATCTTCTTGCTGTTGGGTAAAAAAGTCCGGTTTTAGGTATGGATAAGTTTTCTCCTGTGAGAACCATCGGACATCTTTTTTCAGTTTGTCCATTTTCTTTTTGGTGAGGTACGTGTCAAATTCTTCTATCTCATCATTGATTTCTTGGAGTGTATTATTGTATTGCATATGTAGTGTCTGCCACCCATGAAATTCGAACAATTGAAATAACCAGGTATATCCTACTTTCCGCTCTTCTGTATTATTTTTCATTTGTTGACGGTATATGAGTCCTTATTTGCACCCCCTTTTTTTCATCTATGCAGATTTATTATACGCTACATATAATCGATATACAAGCGCCTTACATCTTTTACCATCACAATCGGGAGCAAACTATTTGCTATCATCCTGTGGATCATGTCACAGAAAGCACTACGTGCTTCTAAGGTAACACTCTGCATCATTACTTTGACTCACAGTCCCAGTCTTATCCCTTACATCTACTTACAGTCCCATTATTCTTTTCAGAAAATTTCACTGCTGCCAGCTGCTAGTAGCAGTATCCAATGACCGGCTCTCCACATATATCCAAACCATGTGTCTCTAAAAAATCCCAAATAGGTAAAAATGCCCCCTTGTTCCTACTACGTAAGTCCTTTGTTCTATACCGTTGGGTAACAGAGCACTATTTGGTATTAGTAGAAAGACCACACTGGGTGAAATCTTTATGTCTTTTCCTTCGTGGCTTAACTTCATATTTTCTCTGCTCTGCTTTTAAGTCTTCCCAAAATTAGAGCCTATATAGAAAAGGCTATAGGTGCTACTCCAGAGCAGTCTGTGTAAAGTTTGTGAAAATATACTGGTCTAATGTAGGCCCTGTGTATATAGGATGCCAAAGCTTATTAATGTTGATGTAAATTTGACTAAATGATTAAATACTTACAGATGTTTTTTTCATTTTCAGAAAAAATTCCTTGCAATGCCCCTGCTCTTTTAACTCGTGTACAGATTATATGTATATGTTAGTTTATTATATGTTTTTTCCTGGCCCTCAGGAAGGTGACATCATCACCGAAACGTACGTCGGCCGTACATCCACAATCTGGATATAGATTGGTCAATGACACTCAGACCAATCACTAATTGGCAGAACTGTTAAATCTAGGTTCTTATTGTAAAACCATCAAGTACACCTGTGGGTTTTTGTCTTATTGTGTTCAGTTTTTGTATCTATGTTGTTGGGTATGTGTTTATACTATTGCAAAGGTATGACTGGTATGTAAGAATGGATGTATGTATGGTAGGAACACACTAGATTGTTAGGGGTATCTTTTCTCTCATCTTTTTTCTCATTTTCTTAACCTGCACTTTTTTCTTATTATACAAACTGTATTATGAATGTTTGATGAACTTTTGTTAATTACGTTATATGATCAAATGAAATGTATAAATGTACAAATATTTTCAAATTAATTTTTATATATATAAAAAAAATATATATATATGTTTTGATAATACTCTAAGGTTCCGGTTTCGCTCTTTGGCATCCTCCTACTGTGAACTTTATTAGGATTCATTCCTTGTAAAAGAAATATAGGTCTTTAGAGGAGCCCCCTTGTTCAGTTTACTTTTATCTCCCCCCTCTGGACCTAAAATTAACTGGGAGAACTCTTCCTCTTCGCTCGGAGGAGGTGTCTGTGCGCAGCGCGCAGAATTATGCCCTATCTCCTCCTCCGGCGCATCTACGCGCCACTCTAGGGTGCGGCTGAAGTAATTCCCGCATGCGCGATTGCGCATTGGGCAATTAAAACTGCGCGTGACTGGCGCCCTACAGGCTGCAGCATCACAAGTGGCGAGAGGAGCAGACCGGAGCGGCCATAATTTAATTGGCTAGCCTGTTTTATGCCTCTGCCACCAACAGCAGGAGGTAAGGACCGTCCTGTCCTGGGCAGAAGCGGTCGCTCCCACCTCCTCCCTGACTTGGTATTGTACCTGCGAATCTCCGGCATTTGTAGCGCTTCTTGACCCGACTTTGTAGCGCTTCCTGAGTTCTCACTGCTTGTGTGCAATTTACTGTATTGTATTTAACTGTATTTGTAGTGCTTCTTGACCCATCTTTGTAGCGCCTCTTGACCCGACTGCGTGGCTGCACAATCCGATCGCTTAAGGGAACTTTGCTTTGAAAATAGTGCCAATCATCCTAGCGCTCGTGAGCCCTCCATTGCGCTTTATTTTCGCAAACCTCTGCTGCATTATTCCCACCCCACAAGCGGCATTACCCCGTCCTACCCTGCAGCATTTGTTTTGTTGCTGCCATTTTGATCTCGTTTGTTTGGCCGTCCACACACACCTTCCCCCCACCTCGCTCCCGCCTCCCAGCTGCCCCTCCCATCCACAGAAACTACAGGGCGTCCGAGCCCTCGTGAGAGCTGTGACTGTCCTGTCCTGGGCAGAAGCGGTCGCTCCCACCACCTCCTCCCTGACTTGGTATCGTACCTGCGAATCTCCGGCATTTGTAGCGCTTCTTGACCCGACTTTGTAGCGCTTCCTGAGTTCTCACTGCCTGTGTGCCATTTACTGTATTGTATTTAACTGTATTTGTAGCGCTTCTTGACCCATCTTTGTAGCGCCTCTTGACCCGACTGCGTGGCTGCACAATCCGATCGCTTAAGGGAACTTTGCTTTGAAAATAGTGCCAATCATCCTAGTGCTCGTGAGCCCTCCATTGCGCTTTATTTTCGCAAACCTCTGCTGCATTATTCCCACCCCACAAGCGGCATTACCCCGTCCTACCCTGCAGCATTTGTTTTGTTGCTGCCATTTTGATCTCGTTTGTTTGGCCATCCACACACACCTTCCCCCCACCTCGCTCCCGCCTCCCAGCTGCCCCTCCCACGCTCCGCCCCCTCCACTTTCCACTTAAGTCAGATGAACCAACGTGCAGCGTCCACGCGCTGCGGTCGCGCCAAAGGTGCGCCAAAGGTAAGCCCATCTACGCCCATCGGCGCCAAGACCGCGCCCAGGGCCAGACCCCCTGGCCCCCGTACCACCCACCCCACCCGCATTACATACGACGCCTCCACCCTCTTAGCCCTAAACCCCGGCCGACTCCCCAACTGCGCCCAAGCCGCACCTGGACACACCCATGGACCCTTCACATGCAACTCCTGCAAGTATGACGGCACCAAGACCAACTCCTCATCCACTAACACCAAACAGAGATCTGACACCAACCACCTAAAATGCATCCTGCTCAACACCCGCTCGGTCCACAGACACGCCATCGACCTTTGAAATCTACTAGACACCATCTCTCCGGACGTCGCCTTCCTAACAGAAACATGGATGAACGCCTCCTCAGCCCCAGACATCACCATTGCCATCCCGGAAGGCTACAAGATCATCTGAAAAGACCGCACCTACCAAACAGGAGGAGGCATCGCTATCGTCCATAAGAATTCCACCTGCATCTCAACCAGCTCAGACGTCAACCTCGCTAGCGCCGAACACCTTCACTTCCAGATCCACACCGACCCCAAGACCACACTCAGAGGCACCCTCCTCTACAGGCCACCAGGACCCTGTGCACAATTCAGTGAAGACATCACTGACTTTATCACCCCACACGCCCTCCCCTCTGAGGACTACATTCTATTGGGAGACCTCAATTTTCACCTGGAAAAGAGCAACGACAGCAACACCACCACCCTTCTGGACAATCTCGCCAACCTCGGACCCAAACAACTTGTTAATACCCCCACACACTACGCAGGTCACACACTCGACCTTATCTTCACCTCCAGCAAACATATCTCCTTCAGTCATGCCACAGTTCTCCATTGGACGGACCACAGCTGCGTTCACTTTGTCTACAAAAAGACCACAACCCACAATCATCCTCAACCTACTCTGCGAAGAAACTGGAACAAAATCACCATCGACCAGATCTCCTCATCGCTTCTTCAAAACCCCCCTGCCCACTCATCGAACCCCAACCAAGCAGCCATTAACCTCGCTCAATGGCTAACCAACAGCACCGACAACCTAGCACCTTTGAAAAAACATAAAATCAAACTAGGCAGCAAAAACGCCCCCTGGTTCAACGATGATCTTAAGAAATCCAAGAAATTCTGTCGCTCCTTTGAGAAGGCCTGGAAAAAAGACCCAAACACCAGCACCAGGGACGCCTTCAAAAACGCCACCCGCATACACCACCAACTGCCAAGAAAGCCGCATTCAAAGACCGACTAGACAACAACGCCCACAACAGCAAGGAATTATTCAACATCGTCAAAGAGTTTACCAACCCCACTGCCAACTCCAACGACATCACTCCCTCTCAAACCCTTTGCGACTCCCTAGCTTCGTTCTTCCATGACAAAATCGCAGACATCCACAACAGCTTCGACAACCAATCCAGAGACCAACCCACCCAACATTCTGCTGTACCTTCACCCCCCTTGAACATCCTTAATGACTGGAACCGAATCTCAACTGAGGACACCATCCGCCTGATGAACTCCATCCACTCAGGATCCCCCACAGACCCATGCCCTCACCACATCTTCAACAAAGCAGACTCCATCATAGCACCACACCTCCGAGACGTCATCAACTGCTCCCTCAACTCCGCCACCTTCCCGGAAAGCTGGAAACACGCCGAACTCAGCGCCCTTCTGAAAAAACCCACAGCTGACCCCACCGAACTCAAAAACTACCGCCCCATCTCGCTCCTTCCATTCCCGGCCAAAGTCATCGAGAAAGCTGTCAACAACCAGCTCGCCGCCTTCCTCGAAACCAACAAATCCCTCGACTCCTCACAGTCCGGCTTCCGAGCCAAACACAGCACTGAGACCGCACTCATCGCAGCAACAGACGACATTCGAACTCTACTGGACAATGAAGACCCAGTCGCCCTCATCCTCCTCGACCTCTCCGCAGCCTTCGACACAGTCTGTCATAGCACCCTGTTACAACGCCTCAGAAACATCGAAATCCAAGGAAAAGCACTGGAATGGATCACCTTGTTACCTGCCGGAAGAACTCAGAGAGTCCGCCTCCCACCATTCAAGTCAGAGGCCACTGAAGTCATTTGGGGCGTGCCACAAGGATCTTCACTCAGCCCCACCCTCTTCAATGTATACATGAGCCCCCTCGCGGCCATCGCACGCCAACACAACCTCAACATCATCTCCTACGCTGATGACACTCAACTGATCCTCTCACTCACCAAAGACCCTAACACCTCCAAAACCAACCTACATGAAGGAATGAAAGAAGTAGCCGAGTGGATGAAGCACAGCCGTCTGAAACTGAATTCAGACAAAACAGAAGTCCTTATCTTAGGTACCTCCCCCTCCGCCTGGGACGACTCTTGGTGGCCAGAGGCCCTTGGAAAAGCACCCATCCCGAAGGACCACGCACGGAACCTTGGGCCTCATCCTGGACTCCTCACTCTCGATGACCAGACAAGTCAACGCCGTTTCATCATCTTGCTTCAACATTCTTCGCATGCTCAAAAAAACATTTCGCTGGTTCCCCACCGAAACTAGAAAAACGGTCACCCACGCACTGGTTACAAGCCGCCTGGACTACGGAAACACCCTATACGCCGGTACCACCGCAAAACTTCAGAAAAACTCCAACGCATCCAGAACGCATCAGCCAGACTCATACTAGACATCCCGCGTAAAGACCACATTTCTGGTCACCTGAAAAACCTCCACTGGCTCCCCGTCAATAGGAGGATAACATTCCGCCTCCTCACCCACGCACACAAAGCACTTTACGAACTTGGACCCGAATGCCTCAACACACGACTTTCCTTCTACACCCCCTCCCGCCAGCTACGCTCTTCCAACCAAGCCCTTGCTGCTGTTCCTCGCATCAACAAAACCACCATGGGAGGAAGATCCTTCTCCTACCTGGCGGCTAAAACCTGGAACTCACTTCCCATTCACTTTCGCCTCACTCAGAACCACCTAGCATTCAGAAAGCAACTTAAAACCTGGATATTCGACAAGTAATTCCCCACCCTTCTTCAAGCGCCTTGAGACCCTCTGGGTATGTAGCGCGCTATATAAATCAATTGACTCGACTTGACTAAGTGTTTCCGCCCTGGGCTGGCCCCGGCACCAAATCAATTAATCATGACATGATGAATGTTTGCCTTCACATTCACAAACAGTTGCCGGGCGTTGCATAGTGGTGGTGGTCTCTGGTCTGGAGAGTTCAATCCGACAGTTACCAGCACTGACCGTATATGCACAGCTCTGTATGGTATGCCGCTCGCCAGCTAGAGCCTGCCCTTGTTCAGCCTTCCTTGCTTCTTCAAGTAGCTAAAGTTACCCACATTCTCTTGATCAGGCAATGCTCCTATTGTCTTCGCCGGGCAGCCCTGGTCTTTACCCAGCCTGAGTGATGAAGCATGGTTCTAATCTCCGCTCCGGAAACAGTAACCGGGTCACGGTGCCCGTAAGTCACTCACATCGCCCCAAATCGGTTCTTAAAGTGCTCTCCTAAATCCTAAGGACTTTACAAGCCCTCACCCAAAGGAAAAAAAAAAATGCGCGGTTACTCATTCTTTAGACCTCGGTGGGATGAAAGACTGAATGGGCCCTGTGGGTTTCCAAGCATGTGACTAGGTGGCGAAACACATATCACTGCAAAGCATGCATTGTACACTAAGAACAGATGAATTTGTAAAACTACGCCGTAAAATGGATGGCGTGACGTCTCACTATTCTTGGGAGAAAGGCCACAGAACAGGGTCAACAACAGCCACTACTATTTCTATGTGAACTCGCACTGGAACATTTCCCGGTTTGCTTTTAAATGCCACCAGCCTGTCCATCCCTAATAGTTTGTTATAGGTTGAGTTTTGATTTTTGGGAGCGTGACTTTCCCCAAATGGCCATGAATTCTTTAACAGAAACCGTTGCTGCCTTGTCAACGGTGCTTTTTCAGTATTGGAAAAAAATAGGGAATGAGGCCAGGGGCTGAGAGACAGAAAAGTGAGAAACAAGAGCTCAAATGTGTGCGTGGGTCGGAGAGAGAGAGAATCAGAGAGAAAGAGAAACAAAAAACAGCCACTCGTGCAGGACCTAGAAGCACGCATCCTGTGCTGGGGAGGCAGAGACAAAACAACTGCTCTCTTCAACTTCACAAGCAAGGCCATCACTGGTGCTGTGTGTGATGGGAAGAGCATGAAGTAACACGGTGATTGGCCATGTCTCGCGTACACCCAGCCTCAGTGCTGACTGCGGGAACATGCCTACCTACCTCATCTATGGTGCATACAAAACTAGGAGGAGTGAGGGGGCAAATGTAACGGCCGCCATCTGGGAAGTGAAGTCTCTCACCCGCCCTTCATAAACGTGTGAGCGTGTATGCTGGTAAGGTAGATCGGCGGCTCAATGCACCTGCAGCTGGAGACCCGAATGGGCTGGCACAGTATTATTCTGTTGAAGAACTAGTGTTATTGATCATGGAGAACTATAGATCGCTTCTTGTCAGGGCTCATGCTACCTATCTGACTTACATCAGCTGTCGTCACTACATCAACCAGTCTGTTAATGATATGGAAATTATCATAATTCCGACAAGGCTGCTGCCTTGACCTCCCTTGATGATACCTGACTCGTCACCTGGCAATTTAAGTGATACTATCTACATCTTCACTAAACGTATCTCTAAGATGGAAAAATATAGAGACAATCTCGCCTGTGAGAGGTATTGGCTTTGTCAACGTTGTTTAGCCATGTCACACAGCAGCGGGGCTGCAGGGCAGCTTGACTGAAAGTAAAAAGAAAGAAAAGCAATAGGACATTGTACTTTTATTTTTGTGAGAGATAGGGCAGTAAGAGAGACCACGAGGGAGGAAGGATGAGCATGGAGGGCAGCACAGACAATGCAGTGTGTGAGAAAAAAATTATGATGCGGGCAGCAGCGCCAGCGTTATAGTGCATTTTGTTGTTATTGTGGGTGGAGGAGCAAAACAGACAACGGTGGAGCAGGCACAACATTGACAATGGAGGTAGAGCGGGTTATGGCTAACATGTGCAACAGTCAGAGAGAGGGCAGGTGAGGGGTTGAGACATGGACAATAGAGTGCAGTGACAACACAGAAAATGGATAGGCAACACAACCATCAGAGTGGAGGGTGTGTTGGGGGTCAATACGGAGAACAAGGGGGTGGTGGGTGGAGGGCAACACAGACTGAGACAACTGAGGGAGGGTGGATTGGTGCAACTTGGACAATGAAGGGAGAGCAGGTGGGGTGAACTAGGACATTGGCGGGCGAACGGGTTAGGGCAACATAGGCAGTGGACAGAGGGCGGGTGTGAGGTCAACACGAATAATGAAGGAAGGGCAGGTGCACACATAATAAAAATAACAAAATGTAAAGTTTTAAAATAGTACATAAAACAGCAAGTACTCCAATCGATTGGAGCGGGCGGCCAGGCCGGCTGGCCGCAATTAAAGTAGGAGAACTGAAGTAAGGTAATGCAGCAGGCTGGCTGGCTGCTTTGTTCGTTTTCCTACTTTAATCACGGGCTAGACATGGGTTGGATTAATATTAGTAATCAACAATTTCCATATCATGAGCCTTAGTGAAAAACCCAGTTGTGTTTAAACCTTGGAGATAATCGTATGATCACACATTTGTTTGCACTTTGAGGAGCAAAGGAAAGTTAGGCTGACAAACGTGATGTAAAAAAAGTTGTCTCTTCCTTTGGATGTGCTGCAGTTTACAAGTTTTGAAATGCTGACTCAGAGGCGCCCAAGTTTGGTCCAGGAAGGCTGGATCCTTGGCTGGTGTTCGGATAAGCACAGACTGTGTAATGTGTTCCATTTCAGACTCAGTGGATGTGCCTTTATCTCATGTCCATTACCTTAAAACGTCTCTTTGACTATGGAGCTTTTGGTTTAATTGTTGCCTGCTGTCAATATTGGGAGGTACAGGTAGCACAGTCGTGCTCTGTCTAGCATGCATGTTGTGTTGCCCCATAGGTGGCTGAAGCAGAGCCAGTCGTGGGTGTAGAGATAAAAGGAAGAAGAAAAGACAAATGCGGACAGAAAAGGGAACAGTGTGATATCTCTCTCTCTCTCTCTCTCTCGCGCCCCCTCTCGTTCGCCCTCCTTCTCCCTCTCTCTCTTCCTTTCTCGCTCCCTCTCTTGCTCTCTCTCTCTCTCTCTCTCTCTCTCTCTCTCTCTCGCGCCCCCTCTCTTTCGCCCTCCTTCTCCCTCTCTCTCTAGCTTTCTCGCTCCCTCTCTTGCTCTCTCTCTCTCTCTCTCTCTCTCTCTCTCTCTATCCCTCTCTCACCCTCCCTCTCTCTAACCCTCCCTCTCTTTTCTATCCCTGTTTTTCTCTCCCCATTTCTCTCCCTCTCCCTATTTCTCCTATCTCTCTCCCTCGCTCCCACTTTCTTTCTCACGCCCCTCACTCCCTTTCTCTCTCTCCCTCCCTCCCTTCCTCCCTCTCTCTTTATTTCTCAATCCCTCTCTCTCACTCCCTCAGGCACTCTCTATCCCTCTCACTCTCTCTATACCTACCCCTCTCTCTCTCTCCCACTCTCACTCCCTCCATCCCCCTCTCTATTTCTCCTTCCCTCTCTCTCGCTCCCTCACGTGCTCTCTCTCCCCTCTCTCTATCTCTCATCTCTCTCCTTCTATTTCCTCCCTTCCCTCTCTCCCCCTCTCCTTTCTCTCCCTCTATCTCCCCCTCCCTCTCTCTCTCTTTCCATCCCTCTCCCCATCTTTCCATCATTTCACTCCTTCTCTCTCATTCTCTTCCTCTTCTACTCCCGCTACTTCTCCCTTTCACTTCTTCTGTCTCCCTCTCCTCCCCACGTAAAAACATAGCCAGACCTATTGCCGCAGTCAGTGCTTGTTCATGCTCCCAGCTAGTAGTGGTTGCTCACTTCGCTTGCTCGCTACACACCATGTGGGGGCTGGTTTCACTTTTACTTTGTTCTCTCTGATTCACTACTTGTGTCTATTTTTAGCGCTCTCTGAAAGAATGGCTATGGGTACATATGACTGGGTGGGTAACCTGATGTTCTTTAAGGTCATCATCTACTATTTACTGTGCTTTGAAAGTTGATACAATTTGAATATGTAATGAAAAAAGTGTTGTAAAATTAACAATTTTGGTCGGCTCGCTACGTGCCGGACGGAGGCTGGTCTGGCAAAATTTGCCAGGGCTGCTTTCAGCTCCCAGTCCGGCCCTGCACCCAGCTCCTTTTTACGTGTAACAAGGGTGAGGATTTTGATGGCGGACGGATTAAGGAATGCTTGGGCGCTGTATTTGAATGGTTTCAGAGGCATAGTCTGAAGTGCAACTCCGATAAATCGGAGCTGCTTTTCTTCGGATGCCTGTCTGATCCCTGTTGGAAGACTTGGTGGCCTCGTGATATGTTCCCACCTGATGCTGCCTCGTCAAAAGCCAAAAATCTGGGTGTCCTGTGTGACGATGATCTTTCCTTTAGACCCCAGATCATAGGGCTGACAGGGAAATGCTTTGGCGTCCTGAAAATGTTGCGGAAGTTTCTTCCTCTACTGTCTCTGCAACATAAAAAAATTACGGTCCAGGCGTTGATAGGCTCGCGCCTTGACTACGCGAACACCCTCTACCTTGGCCTCCCCAAATACCTGATTGCACGCCTGCAGGTCATGCAGAATTCGGCTGCCAGAGCCATTTTTGGATTGAATCGAAGGGCAGGAGCTTCGGAGCTGCTCAAGAGACTGCACTGGCTGCCAGTCTCTAAAAGAATTACTTTTAAGGTCCTGACCCTGGCCTTTAAGGCCCTCCATTCTATCGGCCCAAATTATCTTGGGAAGCGTATGGCCTTCTATGCCCCCAGGAGGACTTTAAGGTCTGCTATGCTGGTGAAAGCCGCTGTCCCTAACATCAAACGTGCTCGCATCGGAGGTCGTTCCTTCCGGTACCTGGCAACGCGTTGTTGGAATGAGCTTCCCTTTTCTTTTAAAACAGCCAACAGTTTGCTTTCCTTTAGAAAGGAACTTAAGACCTGGCTTTTCTCCCAGTAATTCTTTGTCGGCCCGTTGTTGGTGTTGTGGTGTGCTCTTTTCCTTTCAGTTCTCTTTGCCAAAGCGCCGGGACACTCCGTGGAGTAGCCGTGCGCTATAGAAGAGACCTTTTATAACATAACATATTATAACATATAACGAAAGATGAAAGGGACCAGGCCCAGCCCTGCCTCTTCCTGGCTCGAATGGGCGCAGACAGGCCCGCCCTGCGGGAGAGCAACGTTGGCTTTCAGCCCCTTCGGCGCCCTCTGCTGACGCGCTCAAACAGCTACCAGCAGGGCACCCTGTGAGCAGTAGTCCTGGTGACGGCCGGCTCCCTTTTTGATGATGGCAACAGCGGGGGTCCGGCGAGCAGGGTGCAATGAATAAAGCCGTTTCCCTCACGGCAGCGGCGAGCTGGCTTGGTGAGTCCCCCATTCACATTCTTCGTGGAATCCCACAAAGCGTTGGTTTTTACTCCTAGCCCTGCCCTCCGTGTCTTTCACCCACGAGGGCAGAACCCTGGTGATCGTGACGCAACTTTTTTCTGCAAGGTAGCGATCAAATCCTCCACTCTCTGGACCCTGATCTCGGTCTCAGTAATGCACTCCACCGCATTCCACAGATCCTTTCTTAGAAGCATGACATTTGAGCCCACGCAGTGAGTGCTAACCCGCCTGCTTCCGCAGATAGTTGTGTCCCCCCTACTCTGTTTCACCCTGCAAACTCAAGCGCTGCCTCCAGCCGACCTGGGCAGTATATCTCACACCCCGCATTGGATTCCACATTGTGCATGAAGCCTAGGCCTGGCTCTTTGATTGGTAAAAGTCAGTAGCATATATGGTGTCCAGCAATCAGAAGCGGGCCTTCATGCCGTAGGTCCACTATTTGCCACTGCCACAAGAACCACAAATGTCCATGTAGGGCTGTTCACTGCTGCACAGGGCTCTTTTTACCTCACATCAGCTAAGGGCCCTGTGCTCGGCTCCACTCCCCAGTGCTTCCAATGGCACTCTTCCCCTGCAGTCATGGGCAATACATACCAAAGCTCAAGCCGTAACACTATTGTACATAAAAAGGGTCACAGTGTCCCTCCACTGAGTATATATATATGCCTTGTGGATCCCAACACCTCCTGTGCCAGTCCCTATACTACAGGCCCCAATGCTACATCCGCCGGTAAGCAGAGTAACGTGAGCCGGCCCACAGCCCTACAATTGGGCCCGGCGCAGTCCCAATGGCCCAACACAGGCTGTTGGGACCCCAGCAGGCAATTCACTTGACTCCGACCCCCGGTTAGTCTGCGGTACACCACATCCCTGCGTCCTGATCTGACCTCTTGAATCAATGTAGAAGCTGGGTGGAGGGGAGATGATCAATAACAATCATCGGGTCACCACTGGGGACCTCCCGGTCACATATACACCGTTGCTGCCACAACACGCACGCCAGGCCATCGACCAGGAGTCAGTTCTGCACTCGGCCAGCGCTTCCGCCCTCGGAGCACAGTGGCAGTGCCGCGCCCGTCGTTCTCTGCTCCGGCTGCTGTCCAGAAGGCTCCACTAGCATCTTGCCCACTAGGCCTCCGATACCGCACACCACCTCAGCCACTGCAAACTCTCCTGTCATGGCTGTCTATGGGTGAGAAACACTGCAACAAGGTTCACAACATCTATGGTAGACTTGGAAATGTAGGTTATCCAATGAGACAGGATAAATCACATATTAGTATCTTTGTTATTGTAGTGTTCTGCTGAACACAGAATTTAGCTACCGTTCCTTAGTGGCTTTATTGACACCCACACCCATCTATCACATGCATCACCAGTTAGGTGACACTGCTATCAAAACGTTTTGGGTGCACAAGTTTGTGTCAAGTTCCACAATGTAATATGTGTCACTTTATTCACTAGCATATAGTCTGATGGTCAACAACACCATAGTCATGACACTAAGGGGCACATTACGATATGGCTCGAAAGGCGAGCTGCATCATAATGGGTCGGTTCGATTTCTTTCCGTTCGCCTCATTTTGATGGAGGAGTTTGGAATGCAATATGCCCGTTTAAAACACAACACAAACTTCAATTTGAAAAAATAATTTAAAATTGAATAAATAGATTTACTTCCAAATAATGAAATACCAATAAGGGGAACCTGGGATATTATATTTTCAAAAGAAAGTGTGTCAAGAATAATTCACTGTTCTTGGAGGACCTGGACCTAGGTATAGTTTGAGGTTTACTGAGATAAAATGCAGTCAGATATATCAATAGGTTAAGTCAGGTTGAAGGTTTTACCTTACGACTTAGAAATGAAAGTGGAGAACCTTGTCTGTGTTAAGGTTGCAGACCATACCTGATAAAGTTTTCCTGAAGCCTGATTGTTTTTAGTACGCCGTCCTGCTGAAGCTCTTGGTTTTGGAGGGAAACGGCCCAGGTAGGAGCTGTTTGAATTTTGCGTGCAAGAAAGTAATTTTGTTAGGTGGTTCAAGATTTATAAGTTTGTACTTAGTGCCTGATTATGAGTTTGATGGTGTGAGAGCATGACACCACACCTCCTCCCCCTCCCACACTGCCATACCTTACAGCCGGCCACACGCAAGATTAATAGTTATTGTGTATCTGGCAGGTGGTCCTTTGGCATTGCCACGGTGGTGCCAATCTCAAAACCATCCATAAGTCTTTTTTTTCTCAAAGGGCACAATCATCCATCTGACAAGGCTAAAGGTTCTATCTGATGATGAGTCTGGACACATGGGGCGTGCATAGCTTCTCACAGAGGACCAGCTGAAACAGATTTGCTGCTGCAGAGAAGCTCCTTGCACAAGAAACCTTTTTCTTCAGCCCAGTCAAGACGCAATATTGTGGGATTGGCTCAGATGGAATGGTCTTAGTTCTCCTATGGCAGGAAGTTCAAAGCCATTTTCTGTACACACTTTTCAGAGATTGAAGTAGAATTCATCCAAGTGTCTCATGATCTCACGGACAGCATTTAGAAGTTTAGGTTCAGACTTCAAAATCCAATTTAGGATTGGAAAGCCACTTGAGGACCAATTTGCCTTACCTTGTGTGACTCTGTATATTAACACAAAAAAAATAACATTGGGTACACTGTGAAGGGTTGACCTTACAATGGGTGGACCATGAGCATTCCCATACACCAACCCTTGTATTTTAATGCATTCCTAAATTATTGAAGGTAGTGAACTTGTTTTAATGTGACAATCGTGCACCTGCCAGGTAGAGCAGTAATAGTGAGAAAAAGCTTTATGTTGCTTTGTTACTTCCTTTTTGAATATGTGCTTTATTCTGTACCACACATATTACAAGGAATATGCCTCTAAGTATTTTTTTTCTGCTGGGTGTATGTCTTCCGATAGAAAAACAATAACTGCCCATATTATATTCACCTTTGCATCCTGGTGCAAGTCTGTATGACTTGGTGCAACTTCACCTGCGTAGTTAGAGAGCTGAAATGCGCCATATGTTTGTAAGGTGGCACTGTTCTGTTCTTTTTCATTCTTGTATCACAGCACAACAACTTCTCTTGCTGCATTATGTTGTGTGCATTTTTTATGAAAATCTGCCAATATACTTTGAAATGTCCTACTTTTAAAAACATTGTATTCTTCTTTATGGGTAGAATGGCCTTTCATAGGCGTGATGTGTTAATATTTAGAAAGAAAGTTCTGACCATTGAAAAGGGGTTACTTTGATAGTTTGAATTGTAATATTTAAACTGCCATACGCATGCTATAATCCTAGTGTAGGAAAGTGCCGCTTTCTGTATAGTCACCCCAACCTCATTGCTCTAAAGGCTGACGGATATGACAAGTGAACATGAGTCTGGTGCCTATACACCAGTGCATGTCCTCTCTTCTACAACTGCTATCTTCCACTTGGTAATCCAAAATTGGAAAACATTTTACCACCTTATGACTTTGAAGCATATGGTACCCAGAGTACCCAGGGCATTGGTAGTAGAGGTGTCACCAAATCTTCAGCACATTTTATGCCACCCTGGGTGACCTATGTAAACTAAAGACAGCAGGCCTGTTATTGTAGAAGCAGTACAAAGTACACAAATTCTTCTGTGCCCTCACAATCTGTGGCACAGACACCTACATAGCCTTTACTTTATCACAGACACTCCTTAATGTAGGGCCCCTCAGGCCAGGCATCAGGGTCCATTGCATTAAAGGTGTGAACAAATAAGGGCAAGCCTACATGTCCCAATAGTAGCATTCCCCATTGTAAATTAGTATATATGTTAGCGGTAAATAGCATAACATGGGCTGCCAACTGGACACTATCGAGATTGGCTGTTCCATTATTTGTGCCACTAGAATAAGTAATGTTTGGTAGCAAACAAAGTGCCTTCTCACTGCGGACACAATTCTTGTGCCCTGGGTCATGTGGCAAGCACCTATTTTGCACCTTAGAGTTTACCCATAGCTCTAATGTGCTTGGCTTACCCTGCCTGATGTAGCCAAGACAGGAGGTGACATCTCCCCCATCCCCAGCATCCTAGTGAATTGGCACATCAGAACTGTGAGCTTCAAAGTCTGCCCCTCCTCTGATATGCAGCTGGGAGGAAAGAACACTCCCCATGCCCCAGGCGCACTTGCAATGGGGAAAGCTTGTAAATTAGCTCTGCAGGAATCACTCACACAGAGGAAAGCTGGCCATACCTCTAATTTGGGAAAGCTGTTCTGTCCCCCTATAATTAAATTCTTTTATCTTTAGGTGGGCAGGAATAGTGTTTTCTGGGTAGAAAAGGTGGCCTCCACCACCAGATGAGGTCACTTCAAGGGCAGACTAGCTGCACAGGCTAGCAACGCATTGGCTCCTAGCTCCCACATCCCTACATTCCCTAAAGTTAGGATTCCAGGGACCCCCATGACACCAGAATCTTGGATCTGTACACATTTCTTTTAAAAGGGTCCAAGAGGAGGCCTGTGTTGCCAATAACAGAACTCTGCCCACCAGCCAAAATCAAATGGCAAAAAACGTTGAACTTGTTGGAAGACCCCCGTCCTTGGCTAGAACGCAACACCCCTCAAAATGGGTGCCCCAGGTGAAGCCAGACACACCCTCAGTCTACCCTGGATTAGAAAAACTACTCCCCTACAAACTGCATTTAAAAACAATCACTGAATCCAAATAATTCTTTGCTATTGGGCCTTCTGAAGGATTGCCCAAATTAAGGTGGTCCAGTGCATAGTGGGATATGTAGTCTCACCTGCCCCAAAGTTTCAAACCATTATGTTACTGACCCGATGAGGTTCCAGAGGCTTTACATTGTGTTTACTGCAGCCAACACATGTTAGTCACCAATCTGCAAATCAAAGCACAAAGCTTACGCTGTATCTACAGAGAACGGTGAGCAACCAACATCCAACATCAGCTGTGTGTGCCTGTTGTGCTTTCGCATTTTCCTTCTTGCCGCTCTGCTTGAGCGGTAAAATCAGGGGTAACACAGTGTGTCCTGTTCTGCATCCAGAAAGCGCCAGGACAAATATGCACCTGGGGCTATGTAAAAAGTTTTTGACTGTTATGGCCTGGTCCCAGTCCTGGGGCCCGATACTTCTTACATTTTGCTTTGTTCCAAGGGATTAGACCCAGTGGCAGCTGCTGCAGAACTGGGGTTTTGTGGGATGAAAAAAATACTTACCTGTGTACGGCTATTGCCTCTCCTCCATCCTCTTCTCTTCTTGTCTTATTGGCTTCATAGAACAGAAACACTCAGGCTTCCACACTCCCCTAAGCCAATCACAACTCTGCTGTCACCAGCAACACCGCAGTATTGAGATTAGTCTGAGCTTCCTGTTTGTCTGCTCAGGCAGTGCCTGGAAGCCTAGGACAGTTCTTCACCTGGCTTGCAGGCCAAACTGACATGTGCACTAATGAAAGACATATTTTCTCCTCCCACTGGCTCAGATAGCCCAGCCCCACCCCACCCTAACCTAGCTCTGAGTTCACACTGAAAAATTACTGATAATAACATTGAGGTATTACTATTTTTTTTTGCGCTGCTCAAACAGCAGTGGGGTGACTCTGTTCCACTTTGCTTGAGGAGCCGCTGCAGACTCGACCTGCAAGTGACCTATTGTCACTAGAGGATTTTGCAATTTACTTCAATGTTATTTTGTCTATGTTTTTTCCAGCATTGATTCACTATTGCTTGAAAAATCTGTAACTATTATTATAGGTATCCTATTCTGTTACTTTTTGTCTCTACATTAAGATAATATTACCCTTACTTTATATAGATTGATGTTGGATTTCTTACAAATTGTGTTAATTACATGTTCCTCTAGTTAAGCCTGATTTATTTTAGCCACTCTACTTACTAGGACCGAAAAAAAGAAGTATTACTGTAAATTCAAGGATCATCTTTGGGGTATAAATATAACATTACAAGCTAAGGCTCCCCAGCCACAATATTTTCTATTGCACTTTTCTACAGGTAGTCCCAATGCTTTGTTTTACACCATAAGGTTAGTGGATGGGACACTCGGTGCTACAGTCCAGCAGTGACATTTAACTTGGAGGCCTTAGGTACACTTTGTGCACAACACTAGGGGCTTAGACGTAAGATGAAATATGCCAAATTACAATGAACTCATTTCATCATATTGAAAGGAGGAGCACAACTGGGAGGCAGGTTTACCGGATAGAGAGTAGTACACCCAGCTGTAACTGATATGGTAAGACTTTGGGTATATGTAATTCAAAAGATGTTCATTTCCTGAAGATAAAATCAAGTTCTTTTTCTTAAACTGAACTGTTTCTTTCCATAAAGTCCACTACATTTTTTGTCCTTTTTAATTTTGACAGACATTAGGTTTATTTTCCAGCCTTTTGAAAAAATCTACACAGCAATTAAGGGCATTTTATATTAATAGCATTTTCAATTAGTAATAGCATGAAATTGTAGTTGATGTAGAATCCGAATGTTAAAATTGCACTATATGGTAGTCATTTTGATTTGTATGTTCATCTAACCAAAAATTATGTTCAATACTATTCTTATTGTTTTTGAATACAATTTTTTTGTGTGAATTGTTTAATAATATTCTATGTTGAAATGAAGCATAATCAAAATAGGCATTACAACGAATATCTTCATTGTATTTTTATCTAATTACTAAAAATATCTCCATTTATTTAGCTTTTATTTTTAATTCAACCACAGTAAACAGTTATACATATTATATTTTAGTTAATAAATAGGTTTCACACAATTCTTTTAGTAAAGTTACATGTAATACTAAACACCATTTGACATAAACATACAATTTAATTTTCCAATGTAATGAACAAGACAATTTTTCAAAAAAGTTATTTCCGTGCGCCCATTTTCACTTTTTTCAATGTTTGTACTTCATCTACTTCATCATCATTGGAGTCTAGGAAGTACCCTCTCATCAGTACAAGTTCTGCTTCATATCTATTTAACTCTTCATGTTTTTGTAGAATTTTGATTGTCATCTGCAATAAGAAAATTAAGAATTACAGTCCTCTGTTATTTCATTTTTCAGTAATGTAGATTAATAAGGTGGATTTATTGTCAGGTGTGAAGTGTGTACACTTATTTTATATTTTCAAAACTTTGATTCAAAATCGATGTTTTAAATTAGCATTTTCCAATATGATAAGCTGCCTACGTTTTAATGTTTCCATGCAAACATTTTTATTTCATGTTCTACTAAAAGACACAGTTAAATGGACAACTATTTCAGATTTTAAGTATGGCTTATCTTTTGTTGTCTTTCATCATTTTTATATTTAGTATTACACTTGCAACCTACATTTGTGAACATGTTACAAGTTGTCTGGTTACACCCAATTTTAAACAAGGTAGCCTAGTTTCTTTGGCAGATGTCCGCGGCTACATTCGCAGCACCGCTCCTCCCAGACCACCAACGGGATCCACAGCACCGCTGCCAGTGGCAGTACACACCACAGCACAGGGCTGCACATGCTCTACAAGCAGCCATGGGGTCCTCCAAGAGGAGGCTCGGCAGGGTAGCCTATTGCACAGGCATCAGCAGAATGCAGGCCCGTCCTGTCCTCAGCGCCGTCCACTCCACCCCGGTCGCCACCTCTTCCTCATTCCGGGGGGGGGGGGTTCACAGCAACAGCGGGAGCGCAGGTTGTCACAGTAGCTCTAATCCTGGCCTCCGGCACTCCTTCTCGATCCCGGAGACAGGCCTCTGGCTCAGCAGCCCGCACCCAGAAGCCAAGAGAAGTGTGGCTCACTGGTTAGAGCAGGCAGACCCTGAAGCAGAGTCAGACCCGGGACCAGGGTTCGATTCCCGACGCGGCAGGGTGTTGAGCTCAAATGTCCACGGACTCGATAATTCTCGCTTCAGTGCCTGACCAAATCATGGGTTCACACTCTGCAACTCTGGGCATTAAGCTTGCTTAATCTCCACAACGGCCCCCCCGCGGCGGGATGCCTGGCTTTCACCTTGGGGATGCCCTGTAGGGACTATCTCACAGGGGAAAAACCAGGACGGGTTCCCAAGGCAAGCGCGGAGATACCCCTTCGGGGGTCGATTCTGGCGCTATATAAGAAATTAAATAAATAAATAAAGCCCACCTCATTGTCCAGGCGTGACCGGCAGCACGCAGCGGCGATTTCACTGTGTAAGTGCCAGCCCGGTCCAAGGAGGTTCTCTTGTATTTAGAGTTGGAGTCAGTCAGAAGCCAATACCACCAGGATTATCCAGGATTCTTCAAATCTGGGCGCGGAGCTTGCTCAAATTGCGGCAGCCATGCTTTGCAGTCAGCCATGCCCCCATCTACTAGGATGTTGTTAATAAAGAAAAATATGATGCCAATGTACGCCAGGATATATTTACGAATAACAACAAACTCACATTGCTGTAGTCAAATCTACCCAATATGACCTACCCATCAACCCTGAGTCAGAAATACCAAGGTCTGGAGCAACTGAATAACAGATCACAAGTGGTGTGACACGTAGCCCATAGACAAATGATTGAACAGGGACAATCTAGATCAGTCTGCTAGAAGGTAGCAACACTGCAAAGGTCTGAGAAGATTGGCCCCAACAACATTTGTTTGGCCAGAGGGATGCACATTCCCAAAACAACCATAAAGATAAATGCCACATTTATTTAGGAACACTCAGCCAATCAGAACACCATATTTACACTGCCAGCAGAAAACAGGCGCTCACCGTGACGGACATCTGGTCATGTTACCCTTTGTCCCGAATTGTGTGCACGCAAGGTTAATACCCAGCTGGACTCCTTATCAGGAGATCAAATATACAGTCCTGTGAATATTCCCGCAATTCCTGTTAAAAAATAATGTACAAATTGCTTCGTAACAAGTTGTAAAATGTAAAAAAATAAGAGCCAACACAAATTTACTTTGAGACGGATTCAGACCGCAAATCTGCTGCTGTTCTCTTGTTGATGCGATTAATAAAAACAACTGTTGTAGTTTTGCAAAATGCCTCTTGTGTTTTATTTTTTATGCTAAATACACATTCTAGCTACAAGGACATGCAGCAGCTCTTAGTGTGCCAGTCAGTTAAGTAGCCTCCTTAAACCTGTCCCAGGCCTTCTATTGCAGCCTGATTGCAGTTTTATAAGCTGTGTCTATCCTTAAACTCCACTTTCATTGTATATAAGTAACCCATAAATTAGACCCTAGCTAGCACATAGTTAAGGGTTCATTATAATTGATAGTTTGGACATGTGCTTTTACATTTTACATGTCCTTGTCGTCAAAACTCCTAAAATCAATTTTCATTACTGTGAGGCATACCTCTTGTAAAGGATAACATAGGGTTGCCTTATTACATGTAATAAATGCTAACTTTTAAATGGGAAGAATAATACTTTTCATGTTTTGTGTCTGAGAAATGTGTTTCACCTATCAGCCTTAGGCTGGTCTCCCACTAACTTTTGCCCACTTCCAACTTCAGACTATACTGTTTTGTTGGACTTAGGACTCTGGGCACCTTACAACTGCTAAGGTTCGGTTACTCTACCCTAAAATATGGTGATATTGGCAAACCTGCATCCTGCATCAGGCCTCTGCCATTGCAGTGGGGCGGACCCCTCCATAGTCCAGCCTTAGAAATGCCTTTATATCCCTTAAAGTGATAAATCCTGCATAGTAAGGTGTAGATATATCATGTTTGGTATGGTTAGAATCATCATGAGAATTCCTCCCTGTTGGTGTATTGGGTTTTACCCTTCTTGGCAAAAATCACACTTCCAGAAAGTGGACATTTCTCTGTCCTTCCACAAACTCTGTGTACCTGCTGCCTGCCCCAATACACGTCTGGCCCAGGGTAGCAGTCCTATACTTGCATACTACCTACACTCTCCCAAACACAGGAAGGGCTGCCACATCAACAATCTGATGGCCTTCTTGGGCTGAGAGGAGGGAGTAATGATTCACACTCACATCTGAATAGCCTGAGCCGGCCACCACACAATAGGCTTTACAACTTTGCTTTGTCAGGGCAGACAAGTCAGGTGAGACAGGGGAGCCCCAAAACCTCAAAGCCCTCTCCAATAGCTTCTGGTCTCTTCTAGTACCTGGGCACCAGGATATAATAATAGGGCCCAAAACCCACATCTGTGTGAAAAAAACTGGACCTGCATGAAACTCTGCTACCCTAAAGGCTGCTGAGTTGGAAGGATTGCCTCTTTGCTGTGTCTGACTATTGACTGGAACTGTTGTCCTGCTTTGTGGAGCCGCCCTCATGCCAGCGGACATCTGCCCTGCAAGCAAGGCACAAAGGATTGCCTCCAGAGTGACTTCTTGGGGCTTGTCAACTGCCCTTGTTAACCATACTGGGCTTAGGAACACAAATAGCCTTGCCAGTCTTGCACGCGATGTCAACTTCAGTGCTGTCCAGGGGCAAGGGGCCTAGTGCACTGTGGATCGCCTCAAGACTGTGCCCTTGCCATGTGACAGCATCAACCCGCATCCGAGAACGGAGTGCCTCCCTTTGCGCAGTTGTCAGGACTACACCAAAGCAGAGCACTTTGGCCACGGACGTGCCGCACAAATCCGACAGGTTTCGAGGTCGTGGCCTCCTACCCTTGCCAATTTACTGTCAGTTCGACATGATCTGTGTGTCTTTTGCCTCGCCCTAAGTGCACCGGCTATGCCCAGACATGGGTCCTGGGCTCACTGGGCCACTGGCTTCAAGTTAGCCTAGCTGATGAGGGGTGAAACCACAAACTAGTCCCAGGAGGCTTGTTCATGTTCAAGGGAGGACCTGCCTTGGCAGTTCATGTTGGACTGTTCACATGAAGCACAGGGTGAAGACTTATTTGCTTTTGGATGTGTCCAAACTGTGGTGACACAATAGATCTATTGAATGGCGTAGAATGTTTGAATCGCTCTGCAATCCGTCTGTCATCTCTGTGTCTTTAACTTTTAGAATAAACACATTTTTCTGCAGCATTTGATGCCTGCTGCCTGCTCTTGGGCCATGTGAATGGGTGTTGTTGGCAGCTGGATTTTGTTTATTCCTCCCAGATAAACACAGATTAGAGGGATTAGGTGAACCAGGATTGGCCACAAAATGGCAGGATGTGGACGACCTGGGCACAGACTCATTTGGAACTAAACATACAGTGTTTTGAGGGTGGACTTGAAATATCACAAGTTGGAGGCAAGATGGTGCTCAAGAAACATCCTCGCAGCGATGCTCACCTGATTGCAAACCCCTATCACTGCTAAACCAGTCTTGAATACCTTCTACGCTCCTCAGATAACTATGCAGTATCATGGAATGCAAATATAATGCACCTGAAAAATAAACGAAGGATGGTAAAACTTTCCATAGTTTTCATGCAGAGACTCACGCTCTAACTTCCTCCAAAACTTGGGGACGCCTGCACGGGTTGGGATTCTCGGATTACTCCTGACCTGCGTGATCTCCCATCGGTGCGATCGGAATTCAGGAGCTCAGAGAGGACATTCAGTGCGCTGTCTGCTAAACGTGAAGCCACAAAGATTACACAGTGCTTGGGACAGGTCTACAATCTTCTGAGAACTGAAATCGAAACTGTGGTACTTTGTTGCATTGTCTAAAACCACCACAGACAAGTAAGGTTGGCTGGCAGGGGGAGTAAAAACTTCAAAGGGAAAAATGTTTTTGCGCCCAGTGCTCAGTCACAAGCAGCCTCACATACCATTACAGCGCTGTCAGCTACCAGGCAAAAAAGGTTGGAAACAAGGAGTGCGAGAAGATAAGCAAGGGGAGGGAAAGGGGAGAAGGGTGAGTGCGTGGATAAAAACAGAACATTTGAAAACAAGCCCGAAAATATCGAGACTGCTAAACCACACAGAGTGACCAGCTATTCTCAAATGCTGATTACAAGCACTTTTGGTACAATGGGGGGGGGGGGGCTGGAACTTTGCAAAGGTCTGTAGAAGAAGATCCAAGCTTGACAACAGAAAAGCTGGGGCAGATTGAAGGAGCACTGACTGACTCAAATTTGCCATCTGCGTTATATGTAATAGGGCCACCAGGTACTCCCCTCCCTATAGATCAGTGTGAGAAAAAAGTCCCGGAGGTCGATTCTACACCTGTGAGATAGCCAGATGAGGGTTGCTTGTAGGTCAAAGTAGAAAGATCTGGCAGTAAAAGAAGTAGCTCAAAGGATTGTGCAAATATCACTGGTGGAATTGTAGAACCCGCAGTAACTCGACAAGCTGCAAGCAACTCTCTTCTAATCCACTCATTAAAAACACCGGAGAATAAAGACAAATACTATTCATTAACAGATGAATCAGAGCTGTCAGACACAAACATCTCTGTGTCAAGCAGAGAGGACGGTCCCAAATGGTACAGCAGCTCTTACAAGGATCACCGAAAAAAGATACATGAAATCCTAGACAAAGAAAGAGGTACAGATCTGAGGTAGAATCATTCTGATACTCAGCTTACAGTATTATCTGACTCTATGGTCACCTCAGGTGGTAATAGAACTATAACAGATAGCCTAAATGGAGATAGTGGAGGACCAAAGCGCGACCCTGCGCTGGAGGTTGTTCTTCAATCTATCAAAAGCTTCCAGGAGGAAGCCAAGGATGACAGGCGTAGATCACGCCTGGCCGCCAAGAAACTAAAAGGTGCTGTCAGAAGGGTTGGCAAAACCTGCGCTGAAATTGCAGATCGGATGGCTTCTGTGGAGGAAAAGACAGAGCATTTAGAGAAAGATGTAGCCACCCTTAAAACCCAAAGAGAAGAACATGAGAGTGTGGTCAAAGATCTCATGTGGAAGATGGAGGAGCAGGAAAATAGGCAGCGGTGCAACAATCTCGGCTTCCTAGGGATACCGTAAGGAGTGGAAAAAGAGTACACCAGAAGCTTCATGATCTTATTCCTTAAAGGGGCTTTTCAAAAGCTACATTCCTGGGATTGGGACAAAGAAGTTAAGAGAGTGCACAGATTTCCTCTTTCACTTGGCAAGCGTAACCCATCAGCGCAGCAACATCCTCGTGCCATGCTACTGTTTTTTGTCAAATTTCTCCTCCGTCAAGCTCTTTATGATCTGGCAAGGCCCACGAATCCAAGATCCTGTGATGGAATAACTTTTTTCAGTAGACCTGACTTTGCTCATGCCACAGTGGAAAGCAGATGGAGGTTCAGGCAGCTCTTTGCTCCTTTTCAAAAGCTGAGAGCCGATGTATATCTTGAGATTCCTGCCAGAATTAAAATTGTATATAAAGGGTCCACTCGCAGCTTTGTTTCGGAGATAATGGCTGAAAATTACTTATAGGAAGTCTCTGGAAATAAATAATGGTAGCAGTAATAGGATGCTCTTAAAAACACTAAGGACATCTATCCTGTCTTTAGGGAAAGCCATGCAGTTGCATTTGCGCAGAAAGTAGTTCTTAACAATGTTGCTATTTTTTTTTTATTTGTTTAGCTTTTATCTTTTTTCTTTTCTTGTTTATGCACATTTAGGTCAAACTTTGGCTTTTCTGGGGTTTTGATTATATAGGCTTGAAGGTGCTATTTATGGGGGGGAAGATCCAGCGAATACGCGGGGATATGTTGCCCCGGATGTCAAACACCTGGCCTCCGTAGTAAAGTACACTTTGTGTGTCCAGGACCTGTAAATTAAATGCTACCAGTGGGCCTGCAAAATGATAGTGCCACCAATATGTGTAGGCCTTCAGCCATGTCTCAGATCTGCCACTGCAGTGTCTGTGTGTGCCATTTAGAACTGCCATGTCAACCTGGCAATTACCCACTTGCCAGGGCCAAACCTTTGCTTTTACTACATGTAAGATACCCCTAAGGTAGGGCAGAGGTAGCCCAATGAGCAGGGTGCAGTGTAGATGAAAGGTAGGAAATGTATTTGAGTTTTTTACTTGTCGCAATAGTGAATACTGCGTATTTCTTTTTTCACTATTGCAAGGACTGTATGTGAAAGAAGTTACTATTGAAGATGCCTTCTGCCCACGTACAAGTGTAACTTCCCATTGGAAGTAGATCATGTTTTGGAGTTTGGGGTCAATTTAAAAACACATCTTTTAGTGAACTTGGTTTTAAATTGTGTGTTTGAAAATGCCTTTTTTAGAACGTGGATATTTTCTTGCTTTAACATTGTGTGGCTCTTCCTGTGGGTGGAATCCACGTCTGAGGAAGGGTGACAGTTGGACTGTTTACCCATTCACTCTAGCCAGTCACAAAAAAGGGAGTTGAGGTGTGCCCTGCATATGCATATGTTGATGGCCAATCACCAGCCGGATCGGTCTTCCTGAGCTATAGTGGTGGAAGGAGTTGTCAATAACACCTGAATAGGACTGTAAATGCTCTCATACAAAGCTGTCTCCAATGCCCTGTAGTGTGTCTGGAGCCAGGTCAGAGTAAGGTAGGGTCCTGTGCTCAACGAAGACTTTCCGTTGAAGTTTGCCTACTTCGAAGGTAGAAACTGGCATAAGAACTGGAGCTGTTACACCATAACTTCAAAACACTTCTTGACTAAGAGGACATTTTCTTTCTACATCCTACTTCCCATGGTTCTCCAAACGCTTATGCATGCTTGCCTCCTGTTAAGAAGTCTAAGGGTCATAAAAGTCTTCATTTGTAGCCCCTGAGCTCCTCTGCTGGGAGTTCGGAGCTGACAAGGGGTGTCAATTCCCGTTTTGGGCCATTTGGAGGTGGTTTGGCTGCTAAGAAACTAGAAATTCCATGCATTGACTCTCAACAGCTGTTTTTCCACAGCAGCACCCCTGTGCGGTTGAAAAAGCAGTGTATCACTCATGTGTGGCCAAAGAATTGGTGCAGTGCCTACTGTGCTACTAAAGGAACACTGCAAATACGAATCACGCGCACTGTATAACAAATGACCGTGGTGGGGGGCGTGGCTGCTGCGGCCTAAATGGGGGCAGACATATTTGGATAGAGCTCTGCGGAAGGCTCCCCTGGACAGGCTAATACCTCCGGAAGCAGCCATTATTGGGGATAGCAACCTAGAGGATCAAATGCAGGACACTATCCACATGCAGCAACAATGTAAATTTGAGATCGCCCAGGCTCTAGTGTGAAACCCCTGACCGGAGACGCTGCCTACTACATGACCCTGGTGAGGCTGACATCAACTACGTGAGCCCGGGGTCTGGCCCCACCCAAAAGGCCGCGAGAAATGGTGCAGCTGCAGTGAACGAACGGCGGCTGGCTTGGACTGCGGCTGACGTCTCGGTGCCCGCCAATGGATGGTGAGAGTTGGGTGAGGCCCCCGCCGTGCTACCCGCTGCCCCTCCCTCTGCAGACCTGATCTGCCTGCTGTTCGCTGTGCTGCAAGAAAGGAGGGCTGTGTGCGGTGGCGGATACCGGCTGGTTTGTGTGGCCATTCACCCTGTGGCGGAGCTATGGTAGGCGGTTCTCGACCGCTGAAGCGGTGCTGCGGACACTCACACCCCTACAGGACGCTCTTCTGATTACTTGACGGCAGCGGCCCGAGAATGGCTGGGGCCCCCGCGGTGCTGCCCACGAACATCCGGGCTCTGATATTGCACAACACGGTGACCAACTGAAAGGGTGGCCGAAGAGCGCGACGTGAGCAGACCCTGCTTGGCCAACATGAGCTGCAGCTGTCCATGCAGTGTGATCGGGGAAAGTGCCCCCCCTCGCCGGTAGACTAGTGATGTACACTGCCTAAACGTTCCGGCCACGAAACGTGGTTGAAGTGGTTGGCCCCCACTGATGGATCAGGAGTCACGGTTGTCCGCTCCCTGCCATACCTGTATGCCCTTCAGGTGAGGAATGCATTGCAGCTGAGGTCCCTGTGATATTAATGATGGCCTGTGGAGTTCTGTGATACCAGCAGCCTGCCACACACGCATTGTGGTAAAGGCGGAGAGGTATTACGAGGCGGCGGTGCACGCTCATAATGACTGCCCTTGCATCTGTTGCATGGCTAGGTGGCGAGGGCTCCACTCCCAAGAAACTGCATGCCATTGCCCCGCGCCCGCACCAGGGGACATCAACATATTGAGTGTGTGGGCGGCACTGGCGGGTATGCTGATGTAGTGAGCCCCAGCTGCGATCGCCCCAGGTGAGATGCCCTGCTGTTGCCCCCCGGGAGCCAACGAGTTGCCATCCTGGACCCATCCGACCTTGTTGCACCTGCCACAGGAAGACTACGAGGCTGATGACCGTATGAGCTGTTATCGTGCAGGAGCCAAGGCACGATATTGAAGCCGAGTCCGCTGCACCCTGGAGCAGCAGTAAGTTTGTTGTGTAGGATTTCAGGACCCTAGTGTAATTTTCTCGATTAATGCCCATATTTAGGTATAAATCACCCTATCCTTATATAGGCATAGAAATCATAACAATATTTAGATTTAGCCTATGCAGTCCAAATTCGGCAAGGCTACTTCCACTAGTTCCGAGAATCCACAGCGATTTCTTGAAGAAAACCGCCTTCAGCAGTCAGGGACTTCCCCCTGCTTGAATATTGATTTGTACAAGAAATCCTGGAGTTTTCAAAGAACTGAGTCATTGATGATGTTATTATGTCCAACCTTAAGTCAAACTCGGCACCTTCAAGGTATCAATATGCCCACACTTGCCCAGACAAACACACGGCGGTTTGGAGAAGTTTGACTATCTACTTGCCCGACATGCCCTGCAGTAGCTAGTGTCGAAGGAAGCAGACCCTCCAGCTGACGCACTGAGAGACGCTGTCTTTTCTCCTGCATAGAATCCAGCTCCAGTGTTTCCACGCTACCCTTGAGGGTTGCTGGGAAATCGTGTCCTGAGAGAGAGATACAAGACCTCCTTCATTCTAAAACAAAGGTACGGAGATGATTAGACCCTTAGAGAATTCTTGGAATAGATTCTTGGCAAAAGAATATTAAACTTAAGGTAGAACTCACTTACTTCTTCCCTTATACTAGACCTAGGTTAGGTACACCGGTTCGCCGTATATTAGAAGCACCAGTTGAGTACTTTTAGTCATTATTTATTAATGTATGTATTATATGTTATTTTATATGGCTTACAAACCATACCATGCTTTTACAGTATTATTTCATAATACTCTTTGTACTTTATGGATTGTAGTTTATAACCAGTATTACGATTGTAGCAGTACATTTCGTATGCTTGAGAAAGATGACTGTTCAATAAAATACATTTTATTGAAAACGCCGTCTCCCTATTTTCTCAGAATCTCTTGTGAAACGAAGCATGCACGATTGACTGAGTAGAATAGCTATGTATTGTTTCCGCAACTCTAGAGATTGATTTCTTATTCTTGGGAAACAAAGTTGTCATGTTTATGCGGTTGTCAGAAACTAATCCCTTCTTGTGAATTCAAGAACGTTTCTAGTGACCTCTGAGCTAACTAGCACTCACAATTAAGTTTAATATATTCGATAGAGACCTTGTCGACCTCAGTACTACGTCTAAACTATAACGGAGACCTGGTGGCGCCGTGCTGAGTTCTCCCTGAGCGAAAAGGCAATTTAGGTGAATGGGTCCTGCACCTGATTTCGGGGAGGGGGGTGGGAAGTAGTTAAGTGAGGATTGTACTGGTGGAGCTCAAGCCATGCCGCCGCTGTCAAAGGCCAAATTGGACAAGATGGCGAAGCAGGGGTCGGCGGATCAGACCACAAGCAAGTTGGATGCTGTACTTGCTGCAATGGACCGTCTGGAGGAAACCATCAATCAAACCCACATTTCCCTGGAATACAAAATACACAAGGTGGCCATCAACCTCACTGATCTACACGCAGACCATGAGAAATTAATGGACCGCACCACTGCATTGGAATCCATGCTTGCTGACACCAAACCACAGGTGACGCAAACGGATAAACATGTACAAGACTTGCTAAACCGTGTAGAATTCCTGGAAGACAGAGCCGAGGATGACGAAGGGAGGGAACGACGACACAATGTCCACATAGTAGGTGTACCGGAACAGCATGCATTGAACATGGAGATTTTTTTTAAGAGATGTACTGCCAGAAGGGTCCCTATCACCACACTTCGTAATAGAGCATGCCCATCGGGTCCCGACGAGGCCACCTACTATGGGATTGAATCCGCGGCCCTGGATGCTTCAGATCCTTAACTCCAGAGATCGAGACTCCATCTTGAAGAAAACCAGGAAGCTCCAGGATTTCGACATTGATAATAACAAGATAATGTTTTTCCTGGACTATACCATCCTGGTACAGCTCCAGAGGCTTCCGTTCATGGCAGTGAAGAAACGTCTTTGACAAAATAACCTGAAACATTCTCTGTTGTTACCTGCGCGGCTGTGTGTGGTTGCCAGTAAAAAAACACAATTCTTTAACACATCGGAGGAGGCGGAGGACTGGCTGGACACCTTCACCAATGTGGGGCCTCGGGACAGGGCCGCAACTGCAAGGCTACCGAAACGAAAAGGCCCTTTTCGACACCAGCAGAGAGAGCGCAGGTCTACGAGAATAGGGACATCGCCTTTGCCACTTGTGGGTCCACGCTCGGAGCTGATCCTGAGCGGACAGCAAGACACCATACAGGCAGTGGCAGAGATCAGCGGTTCCCCAAGGAAGAAAATTCATCTAACTCCAGCCAACGAGACATGTCGAGTGATGACAAACAGATATATGGCCTACAGAATTAGCAGTACTCAAAAGGACAACAGGATGTCACCCCGCAGACGGCGGACTTGATTGCGTAAACGCTGAAAGCTCCTGTATTTGTATGGACTATGAATTGAGGTATTGGGGTGTATGTGTGGGGGCATGCTGTTGCTGGACGTGTAGATACCTGGGATGTACGCTGTTATGACTCTACAGTATTTGCTCTCTACTGTGTTCAATACTGAAATACACGAGGGAGGCGGTAGGACTCAAACGTATATTTTATTGCTGATTTGTGGAATGTTCCTGAGTTAACATATGCAGTTTGCTCCAACTATATTGTATGTTGCCTGCGCATGGGGAGCCCCCCTGACACTAGACACGAGGACTGTACTCTAAAGTATAGCAGTTTGCAGCGCAACCCCCAGGATTGTTTTTACTGTTATCTAGGATTGGGAGTTTGGACGATTGCTGGTTGCATTATCACCCTTTTGGTATTATTGATGCATATATCGTTTTCTGCGTTTTTGTCATATGTTACGAGTAGATTCAGACAGCGTCCCACGCTGCGAATCAGCGAGCTAGGTGGAGTATGTAATGATGAGCTGTGTTTAATGCACATGGTTGTTGGGCTGCCACGTACACATTTTTACACGATGCGTTGGAGGGTTATTGTCTTCAGTTAAGATTGGTACATGGAATGTGAGGGGTATACATTCGCCGTCACATAGGTATTAAATCTACTCATACCTCAAGCAATATCATATAGAAATCGCCCTACTGCAAGAGACTCACGTAACCAAAATAGAGATACAACGTTTACAACGTCGCTGGCGCAGCAAATTGTTTGCCACAGGGTATTCTGCTTTTGCACGGGTTGTGCTGATATGGGTGAGGACAGGTGTTCAGTTGACAATTACACAGTCGCTGGTAGACACAGAGGGGAGGTATGTAATAGCAAGGGGCACGCTGGATGGCCGACAAACAGTACTTGCATAGATATGCGCTCCTAACAGAGAGCAGGCTGCATTTGTCGACAAGATATCACACATTCTTGCGCCATGGCTCAACATACTCATGTCATTATGGGGTGATTACAACAGCGTCCTTAACGTGTCATTGGACGGGTCCTTTCCAACACTTCTGGATACAAACACACACCATGCTATGAAGGCGTTGACGAATTGGGAAACAGAATGGCATTTGAAGGATGCCTGGAGACACCGTCATCCCAATGATAGAGTACACTCTTATTATTCAGGGGCTCATGACCTCAATGTGTAGTTAGATGGCTATATGCTCTAAGATGCACTGCTCCCCCACATAGCGGCGGTTCATTATTTAGGTCGGACGCACTCTGACCACAACCCGTATGTCTTGGAAATGTTGTGGGCGCGCCCCTGTCCGACAATCCCCAACTTGGCGGCTACAGCCGGATCTCCTATTGGATACACCCTTCCGTACCCTACTGGCTGCAAATGTCACTCAGTATTTTAAAGATAATGTCGGGACGGCCACGACGCCTCAGGTGGAGTGTGACATGTTCAAGGTTGTGATGAGGGGTGCCTGCCTGGGTGCCCAGGCGGGCATGCGGTGACAGTTGGAGGCAGATCTTACACACCTTGAAACTGAGCTGCTCCAAGGGGAGGGAGAGGCGCTGGAGGGAGATACTTAGGATTTGGAACGCTCAGGGAGGAACACTCTAGATATTACACCGACTCCATAATCTAAAGTACACCGCACACTCAGCGTGCACCCATCACATGGGATACAAGCCAGGGAGATTGTTGTCGTCGCTGATACGGCAAGACATAGATATTGTGCCAATAACAGCAATAGAGAATATGCAGGCTGTCACAATGCATACCCAAAGCAATATACATCTTGCTTTTTGTGGGACTTTACTCTACAATATACAGATCTTATTTAATAGCCACGGTTACATAAATACAGGAATTCCTCTCCACACTAACGCTGCTAACAGACTAACAGCAAGGGGGAGTGGGTGCTCCTCTGTTACCAGAAGACATAAGGGATGGTATCTACTCCCTGTCAAATGGAAAGACGATGGGTCCTGATGGATTACCGGCTGAATTTTATAAGGCATACTCAGAGGTTCTAGTGTCGGAACTGCTGTGAGTATATGAGGCGACACTCACCCCAACACAACACGAGTCAACGCTGGTCTCTCTTTTAAGCCGGGTAGGAACCCTGAACTCCTAGGCTCTTACCGCCAACTGGCCCTGTAGAACACAGACTATAAAATACTCGCCTCAGTCCTGGCCAAACGCATTGACCCATTTGTGCCGACTCTGGTCCATGCCGACTAGAACGGATTTGTGTCCACTAGAAGCACCTCGATTAATATTCAAAGGCTATTTAGAATCCAACAGTATGCAATGGAAAAATGGCATAGATATGGCTGTCTAGTGTTAAACCTGGAAAAGGCCTTTGATTCACTGGAGTGGCCCTATCTTGCGGCAGTTTTACGTAAATATGAGCTGGGTTATGACTATCTAAAAATGACGCAGTTGCTGTATCAGCGTTCCACAGTTCGGGTTCGTACGGGCAAGCTCTTATCTGACGAAATCAGGGTGAGACGAGGAACTAGACAGGGCTGCCCCTTGTCCCCGTTACTCTTGTCCTTAGCTATGGAAGCCACTGGCGGCTCTCCTCCGTGAGGGAGGAGCAGACTGGGGCATCCCCTTGAGCAATGGTCTACATACAGTGTCCCTATATGCGGACGCCCTGTTGTTATACGTATGTGACCTTCATGCCGTGCCGCCACTGTTCTGTAGATTCGAGGCAATATTGGGACTCAGGGTAAACTGGGCTAAGTCAGGTGCTTACTCTTTTCGCAAAGATGTAGTTGCAACCAATATAATCATCAATGTAATAGCACTTGACTGGTATCCAACTACGTTTAGGTATCTAGGAATATATATTTACAGGTCTCAACAGATATACTGAAAGGCAATCTGGTTTGCACCATCTCCTCATTAAGAGCACAGATGCAGTTCTGGAGGGCCTTACCGCTCAATGTGATGGGCTGTGTCACCATGACAAAATTGATAGTGCTGCCAAGGTTAATGTACTGTATTGAGAATCTTCCGGTGTATGTCCCAATGAGGTTCTTTAGAGAATTGGAGGGTTGATACGTGGCATGATTTTGAATGCAGGCTGGCCCAGGATAGCGCTGCAGAAACTATATGCACCCCCGGAAAGTGGAGGCTTGGTAGTTCCTCATCTGGAACTGTATTATTTAGCTGCACAATTACAGAGGGTTGCAAAGTGGCTAAGCAGCAGGAATCTGGCACACACAGTGACCTAGAAGACAGCTTGGACGCAGATACAGATATGCAGATTGTTCCAACCGCTCGCGAAGCTTCCTCGCCAGACATCAAATACATGTTGAGCTGGTGCATAGGTGTTTTAGGAGAAGCCTTAACTTCACAAAAGACACAATTCCATATGCCCCGGTACTACCACTATTCAGGACGCCCAGAGCCGGAGACCCTATAACGGACATGGCATTAGTGCCCTGGGTTGAAGCGGAAATGGAGACTCTCAGAGACCTGTACGTGGACGGCACTTTAATGCATTTTGCGACACTAACAGCAGATACTGGATTACCAGCGGGCCAGTTCCTTCTACACAGAACAATTACGCGAACATTTGCGCTAGCATGGGGCGATATGACCAACAAGCCGCCGACACACCAGTTATTGCAATACCTGCATGTGATGGGGGAGCGATTGCATGTGATACACTGGCTGGTCCAGGCCCTGCTCGTTTATGTATTGAAGCCTCTGCAGAGACTTTGCACATATTGGACTGAAGACAGAGGCCGTCCCTGGAATGATAAAGAGTGGGAACGCGTTTGAGCTAGTGCCAACCACATACTGCGAAATTCGAAATTATGATTCATACAAACATACATATTACACATGGCGTATCTCTCAGAAGTGCTCTCTAGTGCTCTCCTCATGATTTTCTATACATCACCATGTATCATGACAATACAGCTGAACTGAACAACAATTTGATTTTTGCTTTCTCTCTTTCCCACTATTTCCTGTGTTTCTATTCCTTTCTTGGATTTTCAGATTCCTTCCTTGGTCAAAGCCCAATTAAAAATAGTTTCCCTTTAAACAAAAAGAAAGTGGCTTTATGCCCCCACCTCATGCCATAAAGTTAAAGGAAGCACTGACCTGTTCATTTCATTTTCAGTTTTAGTTTTACAACCTGTGTATGATAGGATCACATTTAGGACATTACATATTACACAGAAAGTACTTGATGATTTGGACGGTTTTGGACAGTAATCTTTAAGACCCACACAGCCCCAGATCAAGGCCCATGCTTCTGCTTACCTTATCTTAATGGCAAAAAGTGGAGTGGCTTTGTCAAAATCCTGTTTCTGTCAGCAGTTCTCCCAGGATGAGTGACAAAAACTGCAAATTTCAATGGTTAAGCGGGTAGAAATGGATGGTTGATAAGGGAGATTATTCCACTGTATGGCAATATATTGGAAAACAAGTGGTGTCACATGGTTTAGAGGAGGGCCTATCAATGAATTTCACTACACATTGAAAATAGAAGAGGGACTACAGTCATGTGATTGTATGAAGAATACTGTGACTAAATACAGGAACTAAAAAGCTGATTGATGGTCATACAGGGTTCTAGACTGACCAGTGGAATATTGCAAATGAGATTTTCTTACATAATTGAAAATGTTTAGAAACAATATTGTATACACTGCATAGAGAACAATTTTGAAGTTAAGAGTTTTGAAAAGTAAAAACAAAAACATATTAAGACTGAAAAGCTGGGGACTGGTGGCACAGTGAAAAGAAGGACAGGAAAGGCAATTGTCCTTGAGGCATTTAACATACAAGTAACATTTTGGCAGAATTTATAAAGCAAGAGTTTGTGAGAAGCATACATTTATGGGCTGGTATCAGAGTGAAACAGAGGGAGGGTAATTTGTTTATAAAGCATTGAACTCAAGAGGAGGGAACACCATAATTTTTCCATGATACATAGGCCTTTGGCTGCAAGAAATTCCAGTGACACAGGAGGCTCACTGGCAGTTCACAGCAGTTGTGAGTACTTTTAGACCTGGGTTCAATCCCCAGCTGGGGAAAATCGTTTTTTTTATTTTTATTTTTATTTATTTTCTAAATTCCACAAATTCACCCCCTAGCAGTATCTGGGAGAACTATGGCCTCCTTAGTCATAGTGCATTTCCAGCATCTAAACCAAACACCATAGAAATAGAGAAGGGACTGACATCATTTTTTCATGACAATTAGGCTTTTGGCTGGGGAAAATATCAGTAAAATCGATGGCTCACTGGCAGTTCACAGCCTCTAAACAAAACACCATAGAACTAGAGAAGGGACTGACATCATTTTCGAATGACAATTCTATGTCAGGACAGGAGGCTCCGATTATGCTTTTCTCATTTCTTTATAATGAAATGCTCAGCAGCGGACACGTTTCTTCGGTGGGGGAGAGTCAGGATCAGAAGAAACTGAAGTACGCACATGATCCGAATCGTCGGTGTCATGTGGTGCGGAAGACTTGGAAGCCTCAGCTGCCAGAGATTTTGCCAGATTCTGAAAGGCCGACCTGTGGGGATTGACAGGAGATTTGGAAGATTTTTTGGCCTATGGCAACCAACCTTGTTGCTGGGCATATTTATTTAAATGGCGTTTGAGAGGATTAATAGCACGCACTAGTGCCTTATTTACTGATTGTTGGACACCTTTGTCCAATTCCTCCACCAAATTGTGTTCTAAAGAACCATCATCATCATCCCCATAGTAATGGTCATCTGCATTACAATAGTAGTCTTCCATGATACACAAGTGTAAAGATTAAAGCCCACCAGATGACTGGAAGTAATATGGAGTGTCAAAGACTCTATGCAGGGGGAGTGTGGTAACCCCACAGCAGGCTAATAAAGCAGGCACAAACCTGACACAAATTACAAGTAAAACGTGGAGGTAGATAAGCCTGCCACTATAAGGAGCACACTCTAGGCAAAGCTGATGCATGAAAGTCACAACCAAAGCTCTCTTTGAACTCCGGCGTAGAACGGGGTTAATTCTGAATAAGGCTGTGGGCGTTGACGTGTGAAACGACTTTCTCTGTCCACCGGCGCTGTGAGGAATGTCACAGAAAGCGGAAACAAGCCAATGCACATGCGCGACAAGGCTGCCTGTTCAGAAAAAACGGCTCGAGAGTGCTCGCGCTCCCTTCGCGAGCCGCTAACCCCTGCTCCCGCTCCACAAAGCGAACCAGGGCAACACAGGGCGCCTGGTCCCAAGGAGGTGAACACACGCTCTCGAGAGAACACGCCACAAGAACGTGTCGAAATCGGAAGAAAAACCCGATAACAATCAACCGGTGAAATGGAGCGTAAACAAACGCACTCACAGCGCGCCGTAAGCCCTGAAGGTAATGTACACACAGCAAGTGATAGAACCACAATAGAACAGTGCAATATAACAGCTCAATAACAGTAAGTACAGTCAAATACAGAAAAAGCACTTAACTGGCTGCGGAGCAGCAAAGAAAGAGGAAGAAGGACTACTGTGGTGACCTTTTATACTGTATACTCTATGGTTATTCCCTAGTGTTCATGGGAAATGTAGTTTTTTGTTATAATATTGGCTACTGAGCATTTCATTATAAAGAAATGAGAAAAGCATAATCCTCGCTTCCTTGTCCTTAATAGAATTGAAAATTCTTGTCACGTATGTTTGCAAATTGTTTATTGAGCTTTTGGGTGGGTAATGTTCCAGCAACATAGATGGCTCACTGCCAGTTCACAGGGACTGTGAGTGTTTTTAGACCAGGGTTCAATCCCCAGGTGGGAAAAATCGTTTATTTATTTATTTTTTTATTTATTTTCTAAATTCCACAAATGAAGGCTGTGGCTTTGTAAATCCCCCCCTAGCAGTATCTGGGAGAACTATGGCCTCCTTAGTCATAGTGCATTTCCAGCATCTAAACCAAACACCATAGAAATAGAGAAGGGACTGACATCATTTTTTCATTTATTTTATTTATTTACAGACTTGTAACGCGCTAGGAACTCGACTCCCTAAGGAGTATCTCCGCGCCTTTGGCAGCATCTGTGAACAGAAAGCCCTAACCAGTGTATAACAAATGCCTTAACAGAGCTAGTAGTTGACAATTAGGCTTTTGGCTGGGAATATTTCAGTAAAATCGATGGCTCACAGGCAGTTCACAGCCTCTATGAATGCTTTTAGACCAGGGTTCAATCCCCAGCTGGGGAAAATCATTTTTTTATTATTTTTTTATTTATTTTCTAAATTCCACAAATGAAAGATTACCTTTTGTAAATCACCCCTAGCAGTGTCTGTGAGATTTGTGTCCTTTTAAGTCAAGCCAGTGCAAGTCAGAGATTTGAAAAACCTATGAAGAGCAGCTGGTACAGGGGCAGTTCACAGGGTCTATGTGTGTTTTTTGACAAGGGTTCAAACCCCAGCTGCGGAAAATTGATTTTTAAATTATGTTTTTGTTTTTTTAATCCAGATGGAAGATATATCTTAAAAATATTCCACTAGCACTTAAGGGGGTTTATAACACAATTATACCTCAAACAACATAGACACAAAATGTGGCATACTGTGGCATATGTCATGGCATATGCCACATGCCAGACTTGGGCTCCAACCCCTTCTCGCAAAAGCAGCATCGTGTGGAGCTGCAACCAGGGAATGAGAAGGAGGTTTTATAGATCTTCAGATCCGATCTACAACCCCTGATTAAAGAGGCGGTGGATTCTCCACTGGCTAAATCTAGGGCAAAGAAAAAACAATGGTTCTGTCGGGTATGCAAAGCTCATTTCTTGTACATGTAAATCATTTATCTTGTTTCTTATGTAAAATCCTCACATGTAAGATCAAAACCAATTTAATCATAAGGAACACAGGAGAACGACAATTTGATGAGTAAACAGTTGTTTAATTTAAATTGCATCATTTTTATCTGTTACCCATACTTAAAGAGCTGCCAACAAGGCTGACGTTTCAAGGTGAATGGTGATCAAGTGACATATTTTGCTCAGTAAAACAAATAGGTGCGGAATATATACAACTAGCAGCCCGTCCCGATGTTGTCCGGGTATGAAATAGAATGTGTGTAAAAGACAAGTGAAATGTATTTTAAAATCTCGCAGTAGACAACATTTTGAGCATGAAGTGTCACAATAGTTAGGCATGTTTGTGCAGATACTGTGTGTACCTCGGAGTAAGAAGTATTAGCAGATGTCTCTAGTGTGTATGTACTCCAGGTAAACTTGTGTGAAAGTGCATTCAGTTGTAAATTTTGTGTCCCCGCCGGCACGCTGAATCGCGTCATCCCACGCTTGAGACCCGGCTCCAGCTTTGTTTGATGTTGTGCTTGTGGTGTAAAGTCGTTGATGCAGAGAGTTGAGTGGCTGACAGCACGTGCTGGAGATGCTGCGCGTGTGGGAAAGTGCAGTCAGTTCAAAGGTTAGTGTCACAGCAGGCGCACTTACTCGCGTCATCCGCCGCCTGAGCCAGGCTCCAGCCCTGGGTGATGTGATGCGCCTGGTGTCAATTCGTTTATGCAGAGAGTTGAGTGTGTGACAGCGCGCAGGAGACGCTGCAGTTAGTGTCCCCGCAGGCACGGTCCTTTATGCAGAGAGTTGACTGGCTGACAGCGTGCAGGATACTGTGCAGTTATGGTCCCCGCAGGCACGATCAGTTGCGTATGCCCCCGCCTAGGCCCCGGCAATTGCCATGCCCATTGGCCACGCCCCTTGCTCCCGCGCAATTGCCGCACCCATTGGCCTTGGCCACGCCCCCGGCCCAACGCACACATTTGCTTTCCACACGCCCTCAAGGAGCGCTTTTTTTTGGGATGTGCCGAGTGATTGTTGTCGGTTGTCGCGCCCATTGGCCACACCCCTTGCTGCCGCGCCCATTGGCCTTGTTCACACCCCCAGCACAACACACACGTTTAAGGAACGCTTTTTTTGTCGTCATGCCGCGCCCCGCCCACGCCCAAGCCCACAAGGGACAATTTTGCTGGTAAGGTTCTTTTACCTTTCAAATGTATATGGTGGGCATCTTTATAGCCTATGTCCTTCTGCTGCAACTGCCCTTTCCAATGCTGTATTGGGTGTTGTGATTGGTGCTGTGGTTCCTGAGATTCCCTGCCTCAAAGGTTTGGGCTCTCTCTTTATAATATTAATATAGATGTGATTGGGATATGTAGAAGGGAAGGGGAGACCAACATGAAGATAATGACTCTGCTGCTAATCCAAGTTTAATTTCTCGCGCAGAGCCTTGAACTGGACCAGGTGGTAGCGTCCATGTTTCAACTCAATATTAAGGACTATTAAGTGGTCATTGCGGGTCTTCATCAGGACAAGAGGGAGGGGGTAGGATGACAGCCTATTTAAATCAGAGTCAATCTGGGGTAGTTGAGGGGGGGGCTCAGGTTTGCATTCTCACGGCCCTATTCCGAAAGAGAGGTTTTACTCACAATATACCAGGGAGGATGCAGGTGGCCTACCTTTCATTATGTTATGAAATGAAATTAAATGAATAAATGAAATGAAAATTAAACTTATATAGCGCGTAACTACCCTGAGGCCTCGCAGCGCTTTAACCAGGACCGTTCTGACAATAGGATAGGGCGCTAATAAGCTTCTGCAAACAGATGAGTTTTTAGTTGTCTCCTGAAAGTCAGCAGATTGTTGTTCTCTCTCAGGGCAAGCGGAAGGGAGTTCCATATTCCGGCGGCATTGTGCGAAAATGCGCGACCACCCCAGCGGGCTTTGTTTATTTTGGTCATAGTGGCCATGTGCAACCCGCTGGATCGTAGGGCTCTAGAAGGGGAATAGGGAATGGCCAAGGGAAACATTATGGATGGGCCTGTCTTGCGAAGGGCCTTTTGAGCCAGGCACATAGACTTGAATTGTATCCTGGCTTCTACCGAAAGCCAGTGTAACTTCCTCAAGGCAGGTCTGGCCGACTGCCATCGAGGGATCTGGAAAAGCAATCGGGCTGCACAATTTTGGTTAACCTGGAGCTTATGTATTGCGGCCAGATGGGCTCCAAGATAAAGTGCATTGCCGTAGTCCAGGCGGGAGAGGATCAGAGCCTGAACCATGATTCTCCTTGCCTGGAACGGCAATAACGGGAGGACTTTCCGGAGCATTTTCATAGGTCCGAAGCAAGTAGCAGATGTCTTGGTTGCCTGGACAGTGAAGTCAAGTGATCTGTCTAACCAGACTTCTAGGCTCTTTATCTGGGGTTTGGGGGAGGGGGGAGGACCGAGACAGGGAGGCCAAATGGGGACCAGAATGGAAGGTGAAGGGTTCCCCAACAGCATAACCTCCGTCTTTTCCCCATTTAATCCAAGGCAGGAGAGCTCCATCCATCTGGCGACCACCTCAAGACAGGTACTAAAAGTGCTAGACGACCCCTCAGCATTGTTCAATGATACCACAAGCTGTGTGTCGTGTCGTCTGCATAGGTGACTATACGGACACCAAATGGATGGACAATCTGTGCGAGGGGCCTCATATAGACATTAAAAATTGTGGGGCTCAGGGCAGAGCCCTGAGGCACCACACTACTGAGTGGCTGTTTGGAAGAAACAATTTCTCCTTCAAAAACCTGGAAGAAGCGTTCCTCCAGTAAGGAAATGAGCCATAACAGAGCCGTGCCCGACACTCCCATGCCACTAAGACGATGTAATAATGTGGCATGGTCAACCGTGTCGAACGCGGCGCTGAGATCTAATAATATAATGGCCGCTTTTCCTCCCTGGTCTAATACGATTCTGGCCTCCTCAGTAACTGCTAATAGGGCTGTCTCAATCCCATGTTGGGGGCAGAAGCCCGTTTGAGAAGCACAGAGCAGATCGTTAGACTCAAGATGTACCACTAAGATGTTATTAATGTGCTTCTCAAGCAGTTTGTTCATCCATGGCAACAAAGAAATGGGGCGGAAGTTGGCTAAATTATTCTGGTCTAGATGGAGTTTTTTTAAGAGTGCCTTGACCATTGCACATTTCCAGGATTTTGGAACAGCACTTGAGGTGATTGAAGAATTTAGAACGTCCAGAATTGCTGGGCGAATTAGCTCCATGACCAAGGTAAGGACTAGTGGCAGTGCAGGGTCCTCAGGAGAGCCTGAGGTGACTTTAGGGATTATTTTGTCCAACAAGACCGGATCTAAGAGAGTGAACTTTTCCAGTGTACATGGGGGGAGTGTGTTGGGGCTTGCTACTGTTGCAGCCCCCAGGTCAGTTAGGCCAGAGGTGAATGAGGAGTAGATGGTCTGGATTTTTTGATAAAAGAAGGATGCTAGGCTATTAGAGCGGGCAAGTGGCCCATCTAATGGTGTTTGTTCGGGGGGTGGGGTGATCAATGATTTTGCTATTCGAAAAATGTCCTTGGGGGCATTGGCGGCTAAACTTATTTTAGACTCATAAAACTGTGCTTGGGTTGCCTTATTTTCAGTTTTATAGTGCCTGATAGCGGCTCTATAGTCTGTCTTAATGCCCTGTGTACGATCTTGTCTACAAGACCTTTCCAATTTATGGCATGAAAGCTTCATGTCCCTCAGTCTTGGGGCGTACCAGGGGACTACTTTTTGCCTTCTTATGCAGTGTAAGGCTTCCTTCGGGAGAACTGAGTCAAGGGTGTTATCAATCAAGTTATCAAAGTTGGCACTGGCTATGTCAGTTCTGGAGGACTTCGGAAGCTCACGTGCTGCAAGTGAATACCCCCACTCAGTGGAGGGGAGTTTTGACCACTTCCTGCCCAGGTATTTTTAGGTTCCTGTGCAGAGAGAGGGGACTCGGTGATCCAGGTGATAGGTAACAGATAATGATCAGTCCATGGCAGTGGAATGGGAGGTTCAATTGTTAACATATCAATGTTACTGAACACATGGTCCAGGAGATGACCTTTATTATGAGAGATTTGCGCCCTGATGTATCAAAGGGTTTTACCCATTCTAAGTCTATGGCGAAATACGGACCTGATCTCTGTACTGGGGTGAATGTATGACATTGTTCTGTAATATGCCCATCAATTGTTCTTTTTGCATTTGTCACTCCCTAGTGGGACAAGTATGCCCAGACATGGGTCCCATGCTCTCCATGCCACTGGAGTCAAGCTATCCTGGCTGATGAGATGTGAAACCCCGTAACCGGTCCGTGGATGCTTGTTTACAGCCCTGAGAGGACCTGGCCTGGCAGTTGGGGCTGGACTATTCCCATTGGGTGGAGAGTCAATACTGATTTGCATACGGCTGGGTTCAAACTGGAATGGCATGGGGAGTGTTGGACTTGGGCCTTTTTGGCAGGTTCACCCCTAAACCTTTAGCATTTAGCCTCTGGCATGGTGGTAGTGATTTTAGGCCTCTGCACACTTTAGCACTGTGGGCCAGTTTAAAGTGCGTGCGCACTCTGAGTGTGTGTGCTGAGATGGCCTGCCCTCCCATAGGAATGCATGGGGGATATGTGTGTCCATGGTAGTTCCTGATGCGTGGAGAGTTCAAAGACGAGTTTCGTATGTGTGAACTCGTGAGATTGAAGGCTGCGCAATGATGTGTGCGGATTTATTGTGTCACGTGCGGAAGTGCTACTTCTAGAAGTTTTGCTGCCTTTACAGTAAATGTGAAGTGGCTGTCTGGCTTGTGATTGGCTGGAGCTGGCTTATGTGCCTGGCTGCAGGAGTCGGGATGGGTCTGCCACGGTGGTGAATGGAGAGATCTGCATGTTGATGGGAAGGAGAAGTGCACCTGGGACCTGAATAGGGCTGGGCCTGAACCCCACAGTGCTGGCTCCATCCCCTGGGGTGCGTCTGATGTCCCTGGCCTGTCCTGTGAATAGGAGAGAGGAGCTGGGCAAAACAAAGTGATCCAGGGCTGTGCTTCCCTCCACAATGCTGGCTCCGCCTCCTGTGGTGTCTCTGATGTCTTGACCTAACACTTGTAGACAAAGGATTTGCTGTATAAATAAGGGCCTGTGACCCCAAGTAAATGTTCTTGTTCCTGGACTGGAATATGCCAGGGGCGTGCTGCTGCTGGAGCCCAGGGGAAGGCTTGCCTCCCTGGGCTCTGCCCAGGCATGGATGCCTGGAGGACACCTGGGGGACCCCTCTGCCTAGTCTGGAATGACTGGGGGACTTTTCCTTGCCCTAGGACTATTTTTGCTCCCTTTGCTCTTTCAAACTGAGTGTCTTTACCATTAGCGCCTGGGAGCGCTTTATCTTAAATTACTCCTTATCTTGAGGGAGCTTATCCCTCATTGCTGCCTTTGTAATGGCACAGCGGGTGCTTACCCCGCTTATTCTAATATTTACTTGCAGGTGCCACCCTGCTTTTTGCCCCGTGCGCAGGTGCCCACCCTGCGTCTTCAGTTTTATTTAATAATTAATAGCGGGAGCCTACTCCGCTTTATGGGGCTTTCATTTAAATTCTATGGGTGCCACCCTGCTTATTTTCTAATTTACGGGTGCCCACCCCGCTCTTAACTTAACTCTGATTTACGAGGGAGCCTACCCCTCTTACTGCCAAAAAGGGAAATCACCGCCGTGGCCCGTACAGCCGCACCAGAAGTCAGGCACCTCTTACCAGGATGTAGGTGGGGCCTGAGATCCATCCGGAAGGGTGCCAGAGTGAAGCATCTAACGCGGGGCTCCCGTGAGGAGAAACGCCACCAGCCGCCAAGAAGGGAAGCACCGTGGCAGGGCTCCTGAGGTAAAGGGAGAGCCCCACAGGTGCCGCACTGCCCACAGAAGCCTGCCCAGCGAGAGCAAACAGCCCGGTAAGGAGGGGGGTGTCTTCGTGGGTTTCCCGAGCGGCCCCACTTGGCAGCGGGCCGCTCCAACGTCCTGCACCATTTCTCTCGCAGAGCCCAGTGTGGCTCCATGGGGGCATTATTTCATAACCGAGCCCCGAGTGGCTCCAACAATGGGCAAGTTCTGCTTTGGGGGCATATATTGTAAGAGCTCCATAGGGCCCCCCCTGTGCCTATTTATTTAAAAGCGCCAGCGCGCTTTACAATATTTGGGAACCAGTCTTTGCTCCCTATACTTGGCATCATTATTTTAGGAGCCAGAGTGCTCCAAGACACCAATTATTTCCAGAGCCTGAGTGCTCCAAGGGGTACATTCTTTATTTACTGAGCCCCGTGTCGCTCCACTGCCTTGCATATTTGTTTAGAGGGCCCCTGAGATCCTATGCCACATTTACTGATTTACAGCTGCCCAGCAAGTAGTAGGCAGCTGCTACGTTTAGGTCTTTCTTTCTAGGGGACCTGTAATTTTAATCTAGGAGTGAGATGCACTCCTCCATCCCTACCTTGGCCTGCACAGCTGCGCAGCATTTAGTGCCAGCTGCTATGTTTAGGCCTTCATTGAGACTCCCCAGCTGCCCAGCAAGTAGTGGGCAGCTGCCACATTTAGATTTGTGCCAAGTGCGCCCTGTGACTGTCGCTGTTTAGGCAGCGCACCCTGACTTTGTGGACAGAGGGCATTTGAGCTCCTTATAGATGACCAGTTGGCCCAATGGACTATTAGGTTTTGTAGGGGACAAGGCCCTAATTTAATTTTTATATGTACTATGAAATGTAATGTTTTTAGTATGATTTATGCACCTTGATTTATGGTATAGATGTGCTTTTATGCTTATTAGGTTTTACCTACTGTCCTATGCTTTATTTTGATTCTCTACTGTGGTCTATTGATTTATTCCTTACTGCAGGTTATGTTCTTAAGTGTATTTCCTGATGTTTAGGAGACTATGGTTTATCCTATTTTTGCTTATGAGGTTGATGCAGATTAGAGTTCTCGCCTTATGTGATACTGTACCTGTTATGATTTATGTTACAGGTTGACGCTGAGTGTAGTGTCTGCCAGTGATTACTGGCTGTGTTCTAAGTTAAAACATACTCTTATCTTTACTATTCTTTACCAAGTGCTAATTCTGACAGTTGCCCACGTTACCCTGCCATGTGTAAATAATCCCTTGTAAATTTTGCCCGTGCCAGTTGACACAGTGTATATTGTGTGATTACTATCTGATGTGTTTTTATTATAATACAAAGGCCATTTTGACATAACCTTGTGTGGAGTTCCTTTTGTGGTATGCCTAGTGTGTTGTTACTGTGTGTGTTGTGCAAATGCTTTACACATCGCCACCGAGATAAGCCTAGCTTCTCGTGCCAAGCTACCAAGGGGGAGAGCAGGGGTTATTTTTGTCGTATAACTCCCTTTCCCTGACTAGAGTGGTGGTTTTTGCCTGGCTTTGGCGCAAGCTTTAGCCAACCATAGATCCCCATTTCTAACATTGGTTGTCAGCGGTGAGGATAGGACTTGCGTTTGCTCAATACCGCAGTGACAACTGTCTGCACCACTGACTCTGCATTTTTAGATAGTCACATTTTAGAGGATTATTGTCTTTGAAGTTATTTGAAATATCATTTTTTGCTGATATATGTTTTATGATCGCACTGTGAGTAAGGTGTCCTGTCAAAGACAGAAACCAGAGAATCTGGAGGAGTGACTGCCCTTGTGTAGACTGTTATTTGGGATGGCTTGATGCTGAAGGAGAGACTGTCCTTGGGTAGACTGTCATTTTTGGGGAAGGCCTGTAAGCGCAGGCTATAGGAGTGACTGCCCCTGTACTGTCTGTTCTTGGGTTGGCCTGATGCTGAAGGAGCGACTGCCCCTGTATTGTCTGCTATTTCTTGGGTTGGCTTACAGTGGTAACTTAATTGGCATGGAGTAACTAGCTCAGAGCGGTTAGATTTTCCCCTAAGTACATTGTAATTTTTCTGGATTCCCCAGTAGGGTAGGATCCAGTGGTGGCAGCAATATAACTGTCCAGTGCAGTTTGTCCCAATCACAGTTCCCAGAGTATGGTACCTGGTGCTCAGTAAAAGGGGTACAGGTTGTGATTCAGGGGCAGTCAAGTGGCTGTCTCACCAGTCTGGTGGGGAGAGGGTGGATGATTGTTGTGGTGCACTGGACATTTGGGTGATTGGTTAGCCGGTGAATGGTGTTAAAGGGTGCTTCAGTCTGTTCACGCAGTGAGATCCTGCCCCTTAATTGTTTCCCGGAGACACGCCAACTCCTGTTGAAGTGTGTAAGTTCTTTTGATTTTAGGGAGCTTGCATTGGGAGTGATACTAGAAGAATTGTGCAGGTGTCTTCCTACCCAGAGGGGTAGAAGTGGTTCAAAGTAGCCCAGCTAGGTGACCTTGTAGTGAGGAGGTTGTAGGGACTCAAATCCTGTCTCGCAGGAGAAGGAGTGAGATTGGGCTGTGCCCCAAAGTGCCCGCACCTCAGTCTCCAGTACTGGATGGTTCCTGGAGGGAACACCAGGTAGGAGCCTAGTCTGTTCTGTTTTACTGTTCTTTGAGGAGGTTCTCCCTTGTTAGGTGAGCTGGGAGTGCCTGTAATCAGACCTCCATCAGTTCTGGTGTCTGGCCGTGCCACCTCTAAGTGGAGGGTACATAAATCCAGATTGAGGTGTGAGAGGGGGTAAGAGTCCCCAGTGGAGGATCCAGTGGGTCAGGGACCAGCCAGAAGGGCTGTGTCGCCAAGGATTGGCCATGGTGATGCCACTTCTGTCCTGGAGCATCTTCACGCACTGTCAGGTGGACAGGAGGTAGTGAGCTCTGTGCCAGGCAGACTGTCACACAACACAGTAGTTAGGTGACAACCTCGTGAAGTTCTGGCTTTCAGAGGTATTTGTCTAAAACAAAAGGCAACTGTAAGCAGTGTCCTGACCGGTCTTGCCTTCTAGGGATACCACTCCAGTTGGGATGGTATAGTGCTCTGGAAGGGGATGCAGAGGGAGGGAGTCCTCGCCTCTGACCCCGGTGTCGCTGGTGATTTTAGACCTCAGGCGATAGGTTGGAACTACACTGAGAAGAAGAGTGGAGATTGGCTATTTTGTGCCAGGGGTTACTGCCCCCCACTCTGTGGATTGGCAAGGACCAGTGGTATCTGGATGATTTAGGGCCTGGTCCTGGCCGTGGACATCTAGGGAGTACTAGAGCGTAGCTTAGTTGGTCCTGAGTTTTTTTTCCAGGGGAAATCACGTTGGTTCAGAGTGGCATGAAACCGGAATGTGCCCATGCTGTTGAGGGCCTGGGTCCGTGTTTTCTCGCCCTAAGCAGGGAATCCCAACAAGGGAATGCTTGGTCTACCCTGCGTTTTGGCTGGAAGGGGGTTGTGTTGGACTTGGGCCTTTTTGGCAGGTTCACCCCTAAACTTTTTGCCTTTAGCCTCTAGCATGGTGGTAGTGATTTTAGGCCTCTGCGTACTTTAGCATTGTGGGCCAGTGTAAAGTGCGTGAGCACTCTGAGTGTATGTGCTGAGATGGCCTGCCCTCCCATAGGAATGCATGGGCGATATGTGTGTCCATGGTAGTTCCTGATGTGTGGGGAGTGCAAGGTCGAGTTTGGTATGTGTGAACTCGTGAGATTAAATGCTGCGCGATGATGTGTGTGGATTTATTGTGTCACGTGTGGAAGTGCCACTTCTAGAAGTTGGCCTGCCTGTGCAGTAAATGTGAATTGGCTGTCTGTGTTGTGATTGGCTGAAGCTGGCTGGTGTGCCTGGCTCCAGGAGACAGGATGGGTCTGCCCAGGTGGTGAATGAAGAGATCTGCATGTTGATGGGAAGGAGGAGTGCACCCGGGACCTGAATAGGGCAGGGCCTTCCCCCCACAGTGCTGGCTCCACCCCCTGGGGTGCATCTGATGTCCCTGGCTTGTCCTGTGAATAGGAGAGAGGAGCTGGGCAAAACAAAGTGATCCAGGGCTGTGCTTCCCTCCACAATGCTGGCTCCGCCTCCTGTGGTGTCTCTGATGTCTTGACCTAACACTTGTAGACAAAGGATTTGCTGTATAAATAAGGGCTGTGACCCCAAGTAAATGTTCTTGTTCTTGGACTGGAATCTGCCAGGGGCTGGAGCACAGGGGAAGGCTTGCCTCCCTGGGCTCTGCCCAGCCCCTGCCTGTGCAGTAAATGTGAATTGGCTGTCTGTGTTGTGATTGGCTGAAGCTGGCTGGTGTGCCTGGCTCCAGGAGACAGGATGGGTCTGCCCAGGTGGTGAATGAAGAGATCTGCATGTTGATGGGAAGGAGGAGTGCACCCGGGACCTGAATAGGGCAGGGCCTTCCCCCCACAGTGCTGGCTCCACCCCCTGGGGTGCATCTGATGTCCCTGGCTTGTCCTGTGAATAGGAGAGAGGAGCTGGGCAAAACAAAGTGATCCAGGGCTGTGCTTCCCTCCACAATGCTGGCTCCGCCTCCTGTGGTGTCTCTGATGTCTTGACCTAACACTTGTAGACAAAGGATTTGCTGTATAAATAAGGGCTGTGACCCCAAGTAAATGTTCTTGTTCTTGGACTGGAATCTGCCAGGGGCGTGCTGCTGCTGGAGCACAGGGGAAGGCTTGCCTCCCTGGGCTCTGCCCAGCCCCTGGATGCATGGAGGACTCCTGGCGGACCCCTCAGCCTGGTCTGGGATGGCTGGGGGACTTTTCCTTGCCCTAGGACTAGCTGCTCTTTGGAACTGAGTGTCTTTACATTTAGCGCCTGAGAGCGCTTTATCTTAAATTACTCCTTATCTTGAAGGAGCCTACCCCTCATTGCTGCCTTTGTAATGGCAGTGCACATGCCCACCCCGCTTATTCTAATATTTACTTGCAGGTGTCCACCCTGCTTTTTGCTCCATGCGCAGGTGCCCACCAGGAGTCTTCAGTTTTATATAATAATTAATAGCGGTAACCTACTTTGCTTTATGGGGCTTTCATTTAAATTTTTCCCACCCCGCTCCTAACTTAACTCTCATTTACGAGGGAGCCTACCCCTCTTACTGCCGAAAAGGAAAATCACCGCCGCGGCCCATACGGCCGCACCGGAAGTCAGGCTCCTCTCGCTGGGACGTTTACGGGGCCTGAGATTCGGCCGGAAGTGTGCCAGAGTGAAGCATCCAACGCGGGCCTCCCGTGTGGATAAGGGAAGCCCCGCGCCGTGAGGAGAAACACCGCCAGCCCCCAAGAAGGGAAGCGCTGTGGTAGACCAGAGGGGCTCCCGAGGTAAAGGGAGAGCCCCGCAGGTGCCGCGCTGCCCGGCGAAGCCTACCCAGTGAGAGCGAACAGCCCTATATGGAGGGGGGGTGTCCTCGTGGGTTTCCCGAGCAGCCCCACTTGGCAGCGAGCCGCTCCAACGTCCTGGACCATTCCTCTTGCAGAGCCCCTTGTGGCTCCATGATTGCATTTTTTCATAACCGAGTCCCTAGTGGCTCCAACAATGGGAAAGTTCTACTTTGGGGGCATATATTGTGAGAGCTCCATAGGGCCCCCTCTGTGCCTATTTATTGAAAAGCGCCAGCGTGCTTTACAGTATTTGGGGGCCAGTCTTTGGGCATCATTATATTAGGAGCCAGAGTGCTCCTAGACACCTGTTATTTCCAGAGCCTGAGTGCTCCAAGGGGTACAATATTTATTTACTTAGCCCCGTGTGGCTCCACTGCCTTGCATCTTTGTTTGGAGGGTCCCTGAGAGCCCATGCCGCATTTACTGATTTACAGCTGCCCAGAAAGTAGTAGGCAGCTGCTACGTTTAGGTCTTTCTTTCTAGGGGACCTGTACTTTTAATCTAGGAGTGAGATGCACTCCTCCATCCCTACCTTGGCCTGCACAGCTGTGCAGCACTTAGTGCCAGCTGCTACGTTTAGGCCTTCATTGACACTTCCCAGCTGCCCAGCAAGTAGTGGGCAGCTGCCACATTTAGGTTTGCGCCAAGTGTGCCCCGTGACTGCCGCTGTTTAGGCAGCGCACCCTGACTTTGTGTACAGAGGGCTTTTGAGCCCCTTATAGATGGCCAGTTTGCCCAGGGGACCATTAGGTTTTGTAGGTTGCAAGGCCCTAATGTAATTTTTATATGTACTAGGAAATGTAATGTTTTTAGTATGATTTATGCACCTTGATTTATGCTATAGATGTGCTTTTATGCTTATTAGATTTTGCCTACTGTCCTATGCTTTATTTTGATTCTCTACTGTAGTCTAGGTTTGATGTATTCCCTACTGCAGGTTATGTTCTTAAGTGTATTTCCTGATGTCTAGGAGACTATGGATTATCCTATTTTTGCTTCTGAGGTTGGCGCAGAATAGAGTTCTCTGCCTCCAAGCCACAAGCTCTGCCTCTGGGCCGCAAGCTCCGCCCCCAAGCTGTAAGCTCTGCCTCTGGGGCGGAAACTCCACCTCTGGGCCAGAATTTCCGGCCCGAGTGCGGATGTAAAGTTAGTAGTCTTAAATCTATTCTGTGAATACCGAAAGTAGTAAGTTCATTCTATGAATCCTGAAAGTAGTAAGTTCACTCTGTGAATCCCAAAAGTAGTAAGTTCATTCTGTGAATACCAAATAGTAGTAAGTTTAGGATTTAGTCTTAAGTTCATTCTGTGAATCGGGCCCTTGGATCCCATGCTCTCCATGCCACTGGAGTCAAGCTATCCTGGCTGATGAGGGATGAAACCCTGAAAACTGTCTTAGGATTCCTTTTCCAGTCCAGGGAGGACCTGGCCCAGCAGCTGAGGCTGGACTGTTCCCATTGGACGCAGGGCAAGACTGATTTATATATGGCAGTGTTCAAAATGGAATGAAATGGGGAACCAAAAAAAAGTGATGGAATAAGGCCCAGATCTCTGTACTGGGGTGAATGTATCACATTGTTCTGCATTCTGTTCATCAGTTGTCCTTTTTTGCATGTGGGGAAATCTGATCTTACGTAAGCGTCTCTTGTTTTCTAAGGAGTGAAACTCTAAACGATAATACCTGTCTTGCATCTGATGGAGCGGTAATTTCTTCTGGTCATTTCTCAATGCAAAACCCTCATGCTACCTCTAACTTACCGCTGGAAAGGTGTTGGGCCCCTCACACCATGTATTACCTTCAGGAGATTTTTAAATAAATCTGAACAGTCAAAAATGCAATTATTATTTAAGCCAATAAAGAGAGTTGTTGAGTATTTTAAAGGGTTTCATTTTCTAGTCAAAAGTTAAGTTTTTCTCTGACCCTTTATTCATTAGTAAAATATCAATCAGGTTACAGAATTTGGAAAACAGGAACAATAGCATTAATACAGAAAAAATTACAGTCTGCATATAAGCATCACACTTAGAAAAGAAAATGTGGAGCAAAATGCTTAAAGAGTTTCTAAGAAAAAATTGTCTTGAAAGGCTAATCAATAATTAGTTTGCAAAAATCTCCCATAAAGAGAAATAAATGCATAAGACAAATAAATCTTTTCAAACCTAATTAATTAGTCAAAGCATAAACTTAAAGTTTTAGCATCTAAATCTAAAAAGCCTTTCTATCTGTTGCTGCTCTTCTGCATCCCTGTGTTTCTGATGGGGGCTGCTCCTTGAAAGCAACCCCTCCTTCACCAGACCTAAAAGGAATGTGGCCTGCCGTGCCAAAAATATGACGTGGAAGCAAGATACCTTCCCCTGACTCTCCTCGGATGCAAATTCCCTCCCAAGGCTGCACTTGTGACGATCTCGTACCGAACCTATATGAATGAAGCAAATCCTAAGCCAAAATGAGCAAGAAGCCCACCACGCCTCCGGAGAGGTCATTATTTATACTCTAATTCTTGGCAGACTACACAAAAATGTTGCATCTTCAGAAAAACTTGTACGTGATTGGTCAGTCATGATGGCAAGAGGTCTCAGGATCCTGACTCATTCTAAAATCATGACTATACCAGTTTTAACAAAAGAAGCATACATGAGTAAATACATTTATATTGTTTTTGCAACTTTTACTAGGAAAAATGTTTCATTCTAATTCTCTTCCTTCCTTCCACAGCGCAGTCAGGAAGGATATCTTTAACTAACTGGTACATTGGCACAATCACAAGAATGTTATAAAGTAAAAAGAGGCCTTGACTTCATCGTGGTTTGAGTCGAACAGATCTGCACATGCACTCTTTTCATCAAATTGCAAGTCATAGCCTTGCTGGATTCACAGGCAGCCATTTTTTCTTAGGCCCCAAAAATAAAACAAACACAAAGAGAATATTAATTTCATGTAAATCAGCCCATTATGTTTCCCTCCCTCATACTAATACCCCTTATATATGTTTACCTAGCCAAGCTATGAGTTTCAAGCAGCTTTTTCTAGTATTTATGACAACATGCAAAATAAATGTGCAATGTGCAACTTAGCAATATTACGCTTTAGTGTAAATTTTAAAAGAGCACACAGTTAATACAGCACACACAGTTAATACAGCACACACAGCAACATGCTTTAGTGTTTTAGATAGCTTGTCATGCAAAAAAGCATTTAGCCCCATGTGTAGTGTTTGGTGCATTATTAATTCACACACATTATAAAAAGAGGTGTTATTAACCGAAAATGTTTTTCTAAATATGCAACAAGCCAAAGTCTTTTAAGACAGGAATAGTGAATTTAGATTGCAAGGTATGAGCTGGGAAGAGAGAAACACATTCTATTAATCTTCAAAGCTAAAAAGGCCACTTTTCTCTACACTACAAAAACACATGTTAATTCAGCAAAAGCATTTCAGACTGAATAGGCCTCACTTTCATGCTTTTCATGTGCCATATTTTTAACTTGCACCAAAATGTGTGTGGCAATTTAAATGCAGTCTGTCTGAAGCACAAAAATAAACAATGCCTGACTGCAGATGAAATCTGCTTCATCATATCCATGGCATCTACTTCTAATTTTGTATCAAATAACTCAACTCTTCTGGATTCTGTGGATAAGAAGCTGAGTGTGCTTTAAAAAGATCGTACGCAGCACCTCATTTTCCACTAAGAGCAAACACTTACTCAGCCAATGCAACTCAGGTAACCACCTGAGTTGCAGGCTCTCTTTGATTGTATTCAGGGGAATGAGGATGCATTTATTCTCCCTAGTGGAATGGAGTTGGTGGCCATATGTTTGTCAGATGCTTCATTTGATAGCCTGTGGCCACTGCAATCTCAGCTGGAGCCAAAAGGAGCTGGACCCCGGCTGCTGTGTATGAAATTGGTAAAGCTGGAGGCTACTCAGAGGGCTCTATTCAAAAATAGCCATTTACAGTTTCAAAATTATTCTGACTCAGGTCTTAAAATATTCATGATATGGTGAAAAAAGAAAGCAGAAAAAAACCGAATCGTGCAACAATATAACTGAGTTCAGAGAAGACGTTGTTTATGTTCGAACGTCCTCATCAGAATTAAAAGGAAAAATATATTATTCCCTTTGTGACCCAGCCCATAGTCGGGCATCTGCATTTGCTATCAAATCCCAACCTAGTGTTCGCAGTGGCCTAGATCAGTCAATTAAATGGCTACCTGACAGTTGGAGCAAGGTTAAAACTCTTCTATCTTCAGTGGACAGAGTATGTCACAGACTGTTGGGTACTTCATGTGATAAAGAATGGATACAAAATACCTTTCAACCAATAAACAACTACTTATCATTCCAATCCTACACCATTGCAGTGGTGTCTTCAGTGGTGACTGGTGTCCAGGAGGAAATGGTGGGCTGGCTGGCGCTGCTGTAGGAGGGAGTTGTTTTGGCATCTAGTGGTCGATCATTGAAAATGTTGTAGTGGCTCTTGATTTTCAGACGGAAGTAGGATCCAACCTTGTTGCAGAGGTCCTTGGAAGGGGTGATGTCCGTGGTTTTGCTGGGGTCTTGGTGAATTCCTGGATGACGCTGAAGAGTTCCTTGGAATTGCTGGAGTTGGTGATAACCTTGTTTTGAATGAAGGTTCTTTTGGTGGTTTTGATGCATTGGTAGTTTTCCGTCATGGCATTCTTGTGGATGGTGCGGTCTTCTGATGATTTGCTGTTTCTCCAGTTCTTCTTCAATAGTCTGCAGATGTGGCTGACATTTTGGAGGTTGGCGATAGACCAGGTGGCCTTCTTGGGCACTATCGATTGGCGTAGTGTAGGTAGTGAGCTTGTCTGCATAGTTAGGGATCCATTTGTGTAGCTCTTTGGCTGCGAGGTTAGCGTCAGTTGTGGTGGTGGCAGTGTCGCTGATGAGGGGGAATTTGAGCTGCTCCTCAGTGACTTTGCTCCAGTTCCTTCCCGGAGTGCAAGGTGCAGGTTGGGGCGGCATGGGTTTGTCGTCATTGAAGTATGCGCAGTGGTAGTCCATCCATGGGGGTTGTGTGGTGTGGCTAAAGTGGATATTGTTTCCTGCTGCGAAAAAGGTGTTAAATGTGTGTCCTGCCTTGTGGGTAGGCGTGGTGATGAGCTGTTTCAGTCCAATGTTGGCAAGCATGTCCATGAGGGTGGTGGAGTTAAGGTTGCTGGGGTTGTCAAGGTGGAAGTTCAGGTCTCCGATGAGTATGTAGTCCATGAAGGGGATGGCGGTGGGTGCCATGAAGTCAGCAATGGTGGTGGCGAAGGGGCACGGCCCGGGAGGCCTGTAGGCGAGGGAGCCACGAAGTGTGGTTCTAGGGCTGGTCAGGACCTGGAAGTCAAGGTGTTCTTTGGTGGAAAAGAAGTCGCTCGTGGTGGAGATGGAGAGGCAGTGGGAGCTCTTGTGTGCGATGGTGATTCCTCCTCCTGGATAGTTGGGGTGGTCCTCCCCCCGGATCTTGTATCCATCAGGGTTGGTTGTGGTGTTGTCAGGGGTGGAGGAGGTGTTGTTCCAGGTTTCTGTAAAAAAGAAGAGGTCTGGTGAGAGGGGGGCATGGAGGTCCCAAATCTATAAGGCGTGTCTGCGCAGTGAGCACACATTGAGGATACACCTCAGGGTATCGGCGGTGTTGAGGTCGGGTGCAGGGGTGGTGGTCATGGGAGTTAGGGTGATGCTGAAGGTCTGGCGGCAGTGGTGGCAGTAGAACTGTCCGTGTGTAGTGCTCATGGTAGACAGCTGGCAGTTGTTGTTCCTTCTGGGGTTGAGTGATAGTTGGGCAGCTGAGTTGTAGTGGTGGATGGTAGGTGAGCCAGGGCCCCTACTGCTAGTCGTGGTTGGGGTACGGATGGGGGCATGCACGCTTGCCTTTTGAGCACCTTCAGCGCGTCAGCGGCGGACCCGCCGTGTGCGTTAAATAGGGGAGAGGGAAGGGAGGCACAGCTGGGAGGTGAGAGTGGGAATCGGCAGGGGGTAGGGGCCACCGGGGCTGCAGTGGCGGGAGAGGGAAGTGGAGAAATAACAGGCAGAGAGAATGTAAACAACAAGGATGGCACAGTAAGGAAAATAAGCCAAAGACAACAAAAATGGCACAATAAGGTAAATAAGGCAAAGACAGAGATGCAACAGACAAAAATTCAGGGGCACAGCAAGGCAACAGAATTTCACTAGAATGGGCACAACACAGTCTGGACAGCGGCTCAAACCCCTACCTGCTGTAAACCCTGCACAGGGCAGCTGCACAGCAGAGGAGCTGCAGAGAGAGAGAGAGATAGCAGGTCTCTGGCTCTGAGTTGAGAAACATGTCCATCACTCCACATATAAATGCAAAAGATATCGCAGCACTGAAAATATAGTGGTACAAAGTGATAAATGTAGTCCATTAAGTCACATTGGAAAGATGTTTGTTCCATGCTTGTTAAGTTTCCAATTTCTTCTAGAATACCGAGTAGTATATCCAACATCACACAGGTACAGCTAACATGTGTTTTGTCACATATGTGAATTTTTCAAAGCTGCAAGTCATGTATAACATAATAACACCAGTTTAAGCAAATTAGAAATCATACATATACAAAAATTATTACAAATATTATTAAATTCCAGGCAGGGATTACCTTGTGCAAACCAAACTAGAGTGATATATAGTCATAAGGTCACGTGTGAAAAGACCCAGAAAGTTCCAAATAGCAGTGCCACTCATAAGATGTCTTGATATAAGATCATAGTTCAAGAGATCAAGCATTCTAGTATATGAAAGGAAAACAAAAGAAAGAAGAACATGAGTAGGTCTAGCGTGATGAGACCAAAAACCATGAACGTAGATCTTTATAACCGTGATATAGAACAAAAGGAGGCTCCCATCCATAATCCTAAGAGCACAAGAAAGGAGTATTTCTTAGCAAAATGTCTTCTGATCAAAGTCAATGTATGCCTGAAATAATATGTCAAATATCCTCAATAGAAGGGTGTCCAAACCGCAAAGAAGCTATTCATATGAGCAAGAAAAAATTCTGGTGGGGAAAAAAGGTACAAATGATGAGTGGAAATTTGTTAACTTAAAAAGTGCCCCTCCCCTCCATGGTATTCTGAGAGCTCTTCACGCAAGAGAGGAATACATATCCACTAGTCCAGAGTTTGAGACGATAGTTAGTTTTTCACAAATCATCAATCATCAGAATATATGTTATATAGAATTAAGGTTAGAAATTATGAACACGGAGAAATAGTTGGTTGTTTATTAGCGGCACATTTAAAACAGAGAGAAGCTATGACAGCTATTCCAACTATCTATAACTCTAAAGGTAAGCTAATAACTGAGACTCTGGCAATAGCTAACACATTTGCAGATTACTAAGACACGTTATATAGCTCAGCGTTTGATGATGACCACCTCAAAGATCAGTAATACTTTGATAAAATAACACTCCCCAGCCTCATAGCAGTCCTTCCTTAAACTGAACGATCGATTATACTGCAGTAGCTATCATCCAATTTCCCTTCTGACTACAGATTCAAAGATTTTAGCCACCATCCTCACCAAAAAACTCAAACAAGTTATCTATAAACTCATACATAATAACCAATAGGGATTCATGCCAGCCAAAAATTCTCGAAACCATCTACGCATTTCGGTTCACATACCTGGTTACCATGGATGCTGGAGAAGATAGAGTAGCTGTATCCTTACATGTCTAGAAGGCCTTTGAGCATATTGAATGGAGCTATATGTTCTGCACATTACATAGGTTGGAATTAGGTCATGAATGTATCTCTATGGTCAAATGGTTATATTAGACACCGCCCGCACAAGTAAAGTGTGGGGGTTTAGTTTCAAAATCTTTTTTAGTGCAAAGAGGAACCACCAGTGTTGCCCTTTAGCACCCCTTCTATTCCTTCTTGGACGTGAACTGCTGGCTGTGACAATAAGACAGTGTTCTCAAATAGCAGGCATTTCTACACTGGGAGGGATCTCCAAAATACTTCTATATGTGGATGACATATTGCTCACACTTACTGATCTACCTGCTTCACTCCCGACACTCATGTCTACCATTTCTCGCTTGTCAACCGTTTCTGGCTACAATGTCGATTGGAATAAGAGTGAAGCTCTCCCATTGTCCATGGGTACGATGGAAGTAGCTATTTTAGGTTATAATTTTCAGGATCACTGATACAACATCAACTCCGATAACATCGAACAACAAATTATCGAGTTAACAATATCATAAACAAAAATATCGACACACAATATACAAAATAGAAATTATAAAAATATTGACAACAAAAATATAGAACACAAAAATATCAATAACATTAAAATAAAACATAACAATATCGTTATAAACAATATCGACCACACAAACACCGATAAAATACATATAAACGATATCAAAAATAACATTTGAACATAAAAAATGCTATTCACGAGAATGTAGCAAAATAACATAATCCAAATATTTTTAAAAACCAGTAAAAATAATTAAAAATAATCAAATTAATTAAAAAAAATACAAAATACAAAAACAAATAAATAAACAAAGAAAAAACATGAGAAAAATATAAAAAGTAATGAAAATAAACAAACAAATAAATGTATAGTATCTATAAAAATATAATACATGTATGTACATTTAAAAATAAATACCACAATAAACAAAATAAAAACAAACATAATAAACATAAATTAAAAGGTAATAGCAAAAACATTCGAATAAACTATCTCTTTTTTTTGTCCTCATACATGCCACCATAACGGATAAACTCTAGATGGGGTCCCTCTGCACCTTCCACACAAACATATTCAATAGCCACCCTGGATGTCTGTGCCGGGCAGACAGAGTTCGCCCAGAGGTAAGGCTGCCTCCTGGTCCCACTCCCGTTCACCAGACTAGATAAACCACAAGTTACTAGGGAGGACCGGACAACAATCCTCTGGCATAATCATAGGGACGGTGTTAGTTCTTCCTCCAGGTCTCTAAAGCTGTCCAGATCTTATTGGTACTAGATTCAAAGCAGGCCATATCTGACTGGCTAGTCATAATGATGTTTTTAAGACAATCAGCAAATATGGGTGGAGCCTCAGATTTCCATGCCCTACAAATTTCCCTTCTGGCAATAACTATTGTGTAAAATATACATTTTGAAGCAGGGATACTCATACAGTAGTCGGACAGTAGACCAAAGAAAACTAATCGAGTGATAACTTCAATTGGCCCTAATAAAACCTCCTCCAAAAAGCCACATACCTCAGACCAATATGGAGCAATCTTTGGGCAACCCATGAACATATGTTGGTCGTCTGCAGCCTGGTGTTTACATCTGGGGTAGTAGTATATCCTTGTGGTCACCTTGGATAGTTTACCCGGAGTCCAGTACACTCTATAAACAGTATAGAGATGGTTCCTCCTAAGATTTGCTCATTTGACCACTGTCTGGGACATAATGAAGGAGTCACACCAAATTTTCCTTACCTCCTCTCGGTTGTCTGAAAGAGCATTACCCCAAAGATTCTCCAACTCGGAGTCCAAACAGTCCCCTGCTCCAATGAGGGCCATGTACCAGATAGAAACCTCACGTTTCCATAGGCCCGCTCTGGAAATGGAATCAACAGACATACTATATTCTTCATTGCCCCAGGATTGTGTTGCCCACCAAGCAGAGAGCTGGTAAAACTTAAATCTTGTTAGAGTCCCATTTGTCAGATTAAAGAGGGACTCCCAGTTCATAAGCTGTAAGTTTTTTCAGAGGTCACCCCACACAGCAATACCAGCTAGTTTGAGCGGCTGACACAATTGATCCAGGAAGCAGTCAGGAGTGCCAGGGGAGTCCCAGATCGGAGCCTGTGAAGTGTAATACGATATCCCCAGAACTCTCCTGATATATCCCCAGTTCTTAAGAGCAGCCAGAAAGATCTTAAGGTGGACTTTGTTGTAAAATTTGGGATCATCAAATTTAAAAAGAAAGAATTCCTGTCCCTGTGGCACATCGTTTAGCATTGCCCGAAATAAGAGACCCTGCGAGGAAGAATCTAATTAATTGGCTAATATTCTAAAATTCTTAAAATTGAAGGCATGACAGTAGGAAAGTAAATCAGGTAAGGCCAAACCTCCAATCTTCAACCCTCTCCTTAATTTCTTCCAGGCTATTCTGGGGGTTTTTGTAGCCCATATGAAGGAATCGATCTTCACTTGGAGACTAGCAATATCCTTATAATTAAAACATAGTGGAATTGTATTGAACACAAAGGTTATTTTGGGCAAAATCGTCATTTATACGAGATTAACCAATAAATATTCAGCGGTAGACTCCCCCATCTCAGTAATAACTTGCAGACCTCCTTAGATACCTTCTCCCAGCTGATCTTAGGTATATCTATCAATTTCTGGGTTAAATGAATCCCTAGGTATCTCATCTGCTCCCTTGCCCCCTGTATAGTGCCTGAGCTGTTCCATCCCATCATTTCGCTTTTTTCTCTGTTGATCTTATAACCAGAGATTTTACCGAATTCCTCAGCCAGTTCGAATAACCGAGGAATTGCATCAGTATGATTTGAGGTGTAAAGAAGAAGGTCATCTGAATATAGAGCGGTCTTAAGCTCCAAATCCAAAATTTTAAAGGGTATGATGATATGATCTGTTCTAAGTGCACATACAAAGGGTTCAAGATATACATTAAATAATAGGGGGGACAGGGGACAACCCTGCCTGGTGCCTCTGAGAATACTAAACCACTCCGTTAGGGCACCATTAACTAAAACTTTTGCCCTAGGATTCAAATAGAGAGATTTAACATCTCCAGTGAAATTAAGTGGGAAACCAAACTTGTTCAAAGTCTCCCAAAAATACTCCCAGTTAACATGATGAAAAGCCCTAGCGGCATCAATTGTGACGATGGTAAGTGGCAACTTTTTTTCCTCTGCGAAGTCGATTGCTCCAATTACCTGAAAAGTAAGCTCATTGAGCTGCCTCTCTGGTACAAACCCTGTCTGATCAGGGTGATGGTTGATTTAATAATTCTGGCCATGCTGGTGGCCAATATCCCCGAGAAAATCTTAAAATCAGAGTTTAATAACGAAATTGGTCTGTACGATTTGATTTTTTGAGGATCTTTATTTTGTTTAGGGATCAATGATACTGTCGCTTCAGACCAAGATGAGGGGATACATTCACCTTGTATGAATATTTTATTAAAAAGTACTCTTAATACCGGGACAACCCTCTCTAGAAGGCCTAAGTAGACTTCAATTGGTAATCCGTCAGGGCCAGCGGCTTTGCCCCGACTTATTTTCCTTATTTGTTCTCTGATTTCCCCCTCAGAGATGCCGGTAGCTAGATATTCCTTATCCGATTCAGACAATTGAGGTAGATCCCTATGGTGTAACCAAGCCCTGACTTTGTCTGGTCCGTAAGTAATGTCCTCTTTATATAGACCCTGCATAAATGACCAGGCCTCCTCTCTGAGTTTATCATCTTCTAGTAACAGAACCCCTGACCCCCTTTGTATCATACTCTTAATGTTGTTTCTCACCCTTTCTGTTCTTGATTTCCACACCAGGAGGGAGCCACATTTTCCGCCATAGGCGAAGTTCTGTAATTTGCTGGCATCCCACCTATCCTTCATAATCTTATCCATTCTAGCATTAAAATCCGCTTGTAGACTCACCAATTCCTTCTCCAACTGAGGGATAAGTCCCCTAGCCGTCAGGGCTGCTTGTTGCAACTCCAACTATTTCTCCTTAATACTCTTAAGGACCCTCTATTTCTCTTTCTTTTCTAGTTTTCCTCTTATGGGTCATAAGAGAACTCAGAAGCCCCCTCAGATTTGCTTTAGGGGTCTCCCAAACCGTCTGCTCAGTGGAGGAGCCTATGTTGAAGCTAAAAAAAATCACCTATTCTGTCATTTAGCTCCACCTTCACTCTCTCATGCATTAACAAAGTCCTTTCTAGGGTCCACCTTTTCTCTGTCATCTTAAGCCCAAGATTAAGAACTAACTCCACTGCAGAGTGGTCTGATATAATCGCTGGGATATAACTAATGGATCCTACGTCTGAAAGCAAACACTGATCTACTAAAAAATAATCTATCCTTGAGTATTGCTTATACTTCTTACTATAGAACGAAAATTCTCTAACAGTATCATATTTTGCTCTCCAGATAGCAAGCAAATGTAACTCCTTCATAACGTTCATATGTGTCAAACACTAAGTTAAAATCCCCGCCAAGTATAACTGGGGCAGAGGTATGTAGCAAGCTAGTCTCAAGGTTCAGGAGAGGACCAGAATTGTGCTTGTTAGGTCCGTAATATACTGCGCAAGTAATTGGCGACCCGCATATAGACAAAGTTGCCACCAACCATCTGCCAGACTGGTCTGTGTCCCATTTCTCTACCTTGATCCCCTTGTTCGCTCTTACCACTATTGCTACCACTCTTGTACACCCTCTTTGTTTTGGAGCAAAACACCTCCTGCACCCAACCTATTTTACTAAAGGCTTGTTTACAGTCCGGGGTTTCCAAATGAGTTTCCTGCAACAAATAAATATGTGCTTCACTTTTTTTAGGAACTCGCAAACCAAAATATTTTCCTACCCCCTCCCAGATCGTTCACATTGCAGGAGAGGAGTTTTATCTTAGAGACCTAATCATGGCCTACCCGTATGAGCCACTCATCTAGAGCTAAAAAATAACCTTCTTTTATGTGTATGAGGACCAATTTTTCAATTTCACCCTCCCTTTTAACAATGCGGGAACTTCATTTGAACCTGCCCCCCAGGGTTCTTAATTCGGGCATTCTGGAGCCTAGCTCCCACTGCCTTTGTGCTGTTCTTCATCCGATATCCGAACGGATTTGGTAGGGCCCAGCCTGATGATGAAGGCAGACCGTGTTAGAGACCTCCCCGAGATTAGCTCTTTCATACTATAAGTCTGAAAATTGACTAAGATTTTTCTGGGGGCTTTTCTATCCGGATGCAGCCTAAAAGGGTCCCTATGCACTCTTTGTATTTCAGCTTCTAGGTCAATATCTGGTCGATCTTTTAACACCCCATTCAACAGCTTACATATGAACCCCTTTATGTCCTCCATCTCAGCCCCCTCCGGTATCTTCAGAATCCAAAGGTTGTTCCTTCGGGCCTGCATCTCTAACCTCTCTATATCCATCTGTAAGGATCAGTTCTGGATTTTTAAAGCGTCTATATCTTTGGAGTTGCCTTGGACAGATTCTGATAATGAATAGTCAAAAGGTCCCCCCTTAATGCCTTTAACAAGGAGCCTAGACAGTCACTGTCCTTATTTGAACCTCCTGATGCCTGCGCAGTGGTGTCCATATGAAGTTTTTTCCCTTGGACCTGAGATTGGACTGTTTCCAGTGCTGCAATAAACTATCTCGACCAATAGATTTAAAACACACAAACCAATAGAAAATTCTAATTAAACAAACACCATAAAAACAATCAAATCATTCACATAAATGTATCATATAACGGACAACCACGGAGGAAGAGTGAACCTTTAAATACAAATATTACCTGAATACACTATCACTCACGAAGATGAAAAATTCCATTTAAATAACAACAGTCATGAAATACGAATTCTCATCTTTGCAACAATTAACAACTTACAAAATTTAAAAACTGGGAGACGTGGATGATGGATGGCACAAGCCTTTTTTTATCAATTATATACAATCTATGGCGAATATAAAGATACTAACACCCCCTTTATATACGCACTACTCCTTAATAAACAAAACACTACTTACAGAGAGCTAATAACAATATTGAAAGAATACACCAACATCTAATTTCCGCAAAAAATCATCATTAATTTTGAACAATCAATGATTCAATCAATTTTAAAAATATACCCACACACTGCAATACAAGGTTGTCATTACCACAAAGTGTCTGGAGGCACCCTCTCGGAGAAGTGTATTGGTTATGTTTCTAACTTTTCTGCTCACACAATAACAATTAGCGATCATTGCCCCTTGAGTATCCATTTAAATACAGTTTTATTTTCTAAAAAGAAACGTGGTAAACTTATGGTACAAGCAACAGAAATTGAACTTGCAGCGAGTAACGGTTCCTATTTACGTTGGGCCCAGATTGCTCCAGGAGGTTTTCTTAAAAAGTCGATAAGTAATAAAAAAGGGACTTTCGACCATTGTCTTGATGAGACCACGGCAAACGATGAAATCATCACTGCTTTCATGACCATTACAGACGATATTAGGGAGGGTCTTGCTGTTAACAGAGAGAAGATAAAACTAAAGGAGATGGGGTGGTTTGATCCATTGTGTACTAGAGCCCATGAACTATTAAAGGAAGAACTACATAAGACACCAAGGAGGATAATAGAGGTACGGAAATGTAGAGCCGAACATAAGCAAGCAGTGGTTTGGAGAAAACCACGCCTGAGGGAGAGGGCTTGGGCGTAGTTGCAGGAAGCAAGTTCAAGCAATGATAATAGAGCCTTTTGGCAGGTAGTTACCTCTTCTCCCCTGGCAACGGACGAGGGACCTATGGTGGAGCTTGCCATTCTTGAGGAAGAATGGATACGGCACTTTTCTCATACTTACTCCCTATCCGATGCAACACTAGTACCGCAACCGGTTACAGTGATAATGATATCACTCCCATATTGCATACCACCGCTATTACACCTTTCAAACTGGAAGAAGTTAATAAGGCAATGCTAGAAAGTAAGTGTTGCAAAGCGCCGGTACCGGATGCAATACCACTAGATATTTATAAGCCTAACACAGAACTTTGGGTGCCTGGATTAGCATTGAGGGCAGGCTGCACTGAAGGTTTCTTGCCAGATTGGCGCACTTCTATTATCGCACCAATATGTAAACTAGCATTGCCATTGCCAATAGGCCTCGCCTTTGGGACCTTCTAAGTTTTCAGCAGTGCTGCACATTATCCTGGGTGCTGTGCCACCAGGGATTGAAGAGCTATACGATTACTACACACTGGATCATGCAGTCTGATTCAAGAATGAATACTTGCATCAAGAAACATTTATGGGAGCGGCAGGTCTGAGAGACAGAGGTGGGTGAAAAATGTGGGAAAGTGAAGGGAATGAGTTCGGGGAGACCAAATGTGAGAGTAAAATGGTCGAAGTGGTGGTGTAACGGAGGCACCTACAACACTCACGTGGTGAGGGGCCATGGAGTGGGCAGCCTCTGTCCCTGAAACAGTTTAGCCTAGGGCCTGATAAATCTCCAAGATTAATGAGTCCTGGGGGCCCTCACCACACTCATCAGGTAACCCATCATTTTTAATGACACCACTGCAGAGGGGTTATGGAAGAGGTGGATCAGAATGCTGGGGGAGGGAAGTGGGAGAAGTTTATAATGGAGAGAGGCAGGTGGGCGAGCTAGAAAAAAAGAGAGAGAGAAAGGAGAAGTGTGGAAGGGAGAATGGTGGGAGAGCAGAAAAGAGTCTTACGAAAGTTAAGGAAGCAAATAGTTAGAAAGAAGGAGAGAGAGAGGGAAGAGAAGTCAGAGGGAGAAGTGGGAGCGAGAGAATTAGGGAAGAGGCCACTGGATAGTTAGAGGGAGAAAACAGCCAACTGAGGAAGAAAGCTTGGAGCGAGGGGAAGAGATGCTTTGGAGCGAGCTGCACAGTGATCAATAAAGCGGCGATAGAGTCAACAGGAATATGGTATATTTTGAAAAAACATCAGGGCCACAACAAAGCCGGATTTGCTTATGAAAATCGAAAGTCATCTGCCTAAATCGGTCTAGTGACATATATACCCAAGTAACAGACAGAAACCGTTCTGGAGACAATTAGCAGCAAACAAAGCAAGCAATGACTAGGAAGGGGAGGAGTGCGGACACAGGGAGGATGGGCAAAATAGCAACGGAGGACAGCATGGGTGTATAAACAGCATCAGAAAAGCGAAACAGGACCGGGCAGCCAAAGCATGAAAGGCAGCTAAGGGTGTTAATTGGTTTAGGGATGGCGAGGGAGCTGAAGCAAATTAAAAAAGCATTGGCATAGCCAATAGGTCTCACCTTTGGGACCTTATCAGCCTTAGAGCCACACAGACGAATGCCACAGAAGGCTTTTCGGGCAGGAGGGTGGAAGTGCATGAATATCACAGGATACCGGTAATGCAGAAATCCCATTCAAGGTGATGGGACAGGAACTTTATGGAAGGCTGCAGGGCAGGAATACCACAGGAGGGGGCTAAGGCTGTATTACACCTGGGAGCTGATAGAGCGGGAATACTGTTGGAGATTGCACAGCAGGGGCAGCAAGGAGCAAACTCTGTGGGAGATTGTGACCATCCTATGGTGGGGCATTCCCATGATCGAAACGCACTGGGACAGTGGTAGGACAGAACAACCGTGAAAAGTTGGAATGGCAAGAAGATCTCTGGAGTTGCTAGGGGTTGAGTACCACTAAAGGCTGGTTGGAGGGGTATACCACACGAGACTGGAGAGTGTGAAATAAGAGCAGTTACTTTGGGAAAAATGCCGGAGGGTGGTCCGTGGAGAATTTGGGGATAATTAGTAGAATGGTGGTGCCCCAGATCTTCTTGTTCTGCTTATAGTATTGTGGACGCGCAATTAGCCGTAAATACGTGAATGCTCACTGCAGCTGCAGAGGTGTTGTTTTTGGCATATGCTGCATCGCAGGAACATGTCGGGCTTTATTTCATGTGAGAATATAATGTACATGTGTCAGAAGTGGGAGCAGAGGGAGAGGGAAGATGGAGAGGCGGAAAGGAGGGGGAAGAGAGAGCAGCCGTAAGAGCTGGAGCGGCCGGGTGGGGGGAGGAGGTGGAAGTAAGGAGCAGCTGAGAGGAGGAAAAGGAAAGGGGCGAGAGAGGCAGTGCCACTGAAATCAGGAAAGAAATCTAGAGATTGGGAAAACAGAACTGGCACAAAACCTCACCAGAAGGTGTAGAGAAGTGAAGAAAGAGAGCGAGCCCTGAAAATTAAAACAAAAAGGGGGAGAGTTGTACCGAGAGTGGAAATAAGGGAAAGGGGGGTGAGAAAAGGGTAGGGGGAAATGGAGAGAGGTAGTGAGATCAAAACAAGTGTGGCCGCGAAAGCGAGCTTCTTTATTTACTTAGGAACATGAGCCACGATCACGATAAGGAAGGTATGCAGCTGGCACAATGTGCGTCGCTGCTCGCTCCCAAGCCCCCTATGCCAGGGGAGTTAACGTTAAAAGAAAAGGCGGGACATGCAGCCGTCTTTGGCCTTTTGTGTGCTTTCATTACTGAAAGCCACATGCAAAGGCCAATAGAACATGTGGGAGTTAACTAACTACCACTGAGAAGTTTAGGCACAGTGTGGAGTGCTCACAAGAAGCCTCCCGTAGAGCAGTGCATGCGCGCTGCGTTAGGCTCAACCTAAAAAGGAGACTGTCTTAACCCAGCGTGCTACAGACCTATATCACTGCTTGATTCGCTTGTCAAAGTAGTAGGCCACATCCTCCTAAGGAGGATCCAGGACTGGGCAGAATCTCAAAATAGCTTATCAGATCTACATTATGGTTTTTGCCCAGGGATTGGCACGGTAGAGCAGAGCCTCAATTTAAACATTATAATAGGAAAATATGTTAATATTAAAAAAGCACTAGCTTTGTCTACTAGAAATCTTACACAAATAGGAACACCCCCTGTCCCAGCCCTCCTCTACGCCGATGACGCTGTTCTCATAACCCGAAGACCGCTGGCCCTCCAGTCTTTACTATCTAATTTTTTAGATTATATGAAGGAACTTGGAGGGGCGTGGCTTTGGAGCCCTAGGTGATGGCCGCTGTGCTGGGGAGCTCTGCCGGGACGTGAGGCTTCTGGACGGCTCCAGGCGTCTATTTTCTCCTGCGGACCTCGGAACTCGTCTTTCCTGCTGGCGGAACCAGTGCTGCCTCCCATGAAAGCTTGTAGAAAGCGCAGGGTGAGCCCAAGATTCTTTTATTAACCGTTTTTCGTGCCGTATTTCAATGCGACATCCCGGTCGCCATTTTGTTTTTGGGCGTGCTCGCGTTTTTACCGCTATTACTCTGTGAGAGGCTGTTTTCCTCACAGAAAATGTTCTCCTTTTACAAAATGGCACCAGTTTTTTGATGTTACCACATAGCTTTGCAGCATTTTAGACCAGCAACTGACTTTTCTGTTTATGTAGCTGCTTTTGGATCTAATTATTCTCCTTTTGGCGATAAGAGTTTCCTCATCCATTTTGACATCATAAAAGTGTCTCTTCTTTCTGTCGTTCATGGCGACATCTCGCACTAACTGTAAAGGTTCCATTCAGTCTGAGGAGGCAAATTTTGATGACTTCAACCCTTTCAGTGTTTTACCTGATTCCGTGGATGATAACATGAGTGACTCTGTGGGCTCTAAAAACTCTGCTTTTTCTAACTCTCGCCCAGGGGCAACGCAAGGTTCAAAAGTACCTCTGGCATCGACAACTACCCCTGGCAAACGTCTAACAGTGAACCCTCCCTCTCCTACCGGTTTACCATCCACCATTTCTATGGAGCTTGTCCTTGATGAAATTCGTGTGCTTAAGCCTCATGTGGTGTAGTGTAGTTCCTATTTTCCCTATAGGCCCTGCGCATTGGAATAACATAAACAGCAGTGTAGACGTAGGACTGAAGTCTTCTAGGTCTCTACTGACTATGTTAGACTTAATTTAGGTTTGCGCCAGCTAGCTCAGAGGTCACTGGAAACTTTCTTGACTGAATAGGAAGGGATCAGCTTCCCTGGCTCAGACAAGAAGGGATTCAGCTTCCGACAACCGCATAAACATGACAACTTTGCTCCCTCAGAATAAGAGTAAATCTCTAGAGTCGTGTGAAAACAATAGACAATTATTTCACTCAGTCAGACGTGTGTTCTTAGTTTCACCAGGGTGCAGAGAATGGAGAGACGGGCGTTTTCAATAAAAGATATTATTTATTGAGCAGTCTTCCTTCTCATGCAAGAGAAATGAATTGCCACAATTGCAATACTTATTATAAAGTAAAGTGCGTACAGTACCAGGAGTATTATGAAATAATACTGTAAAAGCATTGATATGGTTTCTTAGCCATAAGATACTTTAAAATTGATAAAATATATACATACATATATACATTAGCTAACGTGCTCAACTGGTGCTTCTAAATACGCCTACCCCGGTGTTCCTGACCTAAGCCTAATACTGGGAAGGAGTAAATAAGTAGCAGTTTAAGTTAAGTAGGTTTTGCCAAGAATCTGGTTCAAGAATTCTCTTTAAGGGTTTAGTCAGCACTGTCCCTTGGGAATAAAATGTAGGAGGTCTGGTATCTCTCTCTCAGGACTCGATATCCCAGTCACCCACAAGGGTAGGCTGGAAACGCCAGAGGCTGGATTTTCTCAGCAGGAGAAAAGACAGTGTCTTTCTCAGCGCGTCAAAGAGGAGGGGCAGCGTCCGTGGGCTTCTCGCATCTGCTGGGCTCGCGGAAAGTAGATAGCTGCTCGGCTCCAAAATTCAACACCCTGTGTTTGCTTAAGGCAGTGTTGGCATATTTATACCTGAAAGGTGCCGGGTTTGACGTAAGGTTGGACATAAGACGTCAATAAAGATGTCACTAAGAACTGGCCGTTCTTACAGTGCTTCTCAGGAGTTCTATTACAAATCAAAACAAAGCACATGGGGATTTCTCAGGTTGCTGGAGGTTTGGTGTGTTGAAAGAACTTGTTGTGCTTTCTAGGAATCTAAGGAAGTGGCTTTTGCTGTGCTTTGGACTGCAAGGGCGATTTACTGAAATATGGATCTGATTCTTATGCCATTATATGGATATTATTGATTATAGCCGTGTAAGGGCATAAAAGGGTAATATTGATTCAGGTTCCTAGATAAAAACACTACACCCACTCCACGATCTAATGTCCATCAATTACTAAAACTAAGCAATAAAGGTGCATGTGTATTTCAACCCACCCCAAAATACATTTTGCATTCGAAATGGTGTATGCGGAATACATGAAAAGATCATAGGTACTGTACTTTTTTAAGCAGTATAATCATTCACTAAAACTGCACATATATATTTAGCTGTACGATTTGCGAACAGTTACACATGAAACGGCTCTTAATACAGAAAAGAAGGGCAAGACTATTTCATCACATATAAATGCAACTGCTGTAGATGTGCTAGAGGCTGAGGTAATATTGTCTCTAAAGTTCCTAAAAATAGAAGCTCTGTTCTTTATGAATAGTTCTTCTGTAAGCAGAGTACAAGTGCCAAAAAAAGGTAAATATTTTGGGTTTTGGAAAAAGGAATTTTTCGTCAGGGGAAAAAATAGTTCCAAATGTTTTCAGTAGCTTTGCTTTTATCAAATTCGAAGGCCGAATTCAGAGTTCATGGGAACGCTGTGTGCTCGTTGCTTAAAAAGTTATTCTTTTTGTTCAGGGGAGAACATCATTTCAGACAGAGTCGCAAAAAATTGGTCTACATATTCAGGTGACAGTTCGACCAAGTTTGATAATGCTGCAATAGCGCAGTTTTCTGCATGGTTGCTATCATCGATGTTAGGTTCAGCAATGCTCACAGAAGGTCGTACCTGGGTGATGTTGCTCTCATTTCTTGCTTCACTCCCACCTAATCGTAGTGGTGAAGTTTCAACGAATGCCGTCATCAGGATTGGTAACCGCTGGGGACAACACGATGCATGAGCCGTTACAGGACTTAGCAAGGTATCGACATCCATTGGTACTGCTGATTGTAGTGTAAGACAGGTGTCCTACACGCATTCTTCTCCGATAGCATACATCGAAACACAGGTAAGATGCAGTTCTGCCATATAGGTCTGAATGAAAGAAACCAGGTCATATTCAGATCTCTTTGCCGGGCTAATCCAAGGACTTTAGTTATGCGGTCCCGATAGCGTATAGCTAGGATAGTTTCTTCCATTGTTGCTGGAGTCTTGTCTGCTTTTTGGCTTGCCATATCGGAGCAGTAGGACCAAAAATAAAATTCCTGCTACGAGTCCCAAAAGTAGTGATAGGCCGTCAAAGACCGAATGGACAAAATTTGGAAAGATGCCCAGGACTGCTTCGAAGGGTGTGAACAGTCCCGAAAAAATTATCTTAAATACATGTGCGATACCACTGGCATCTGACATGTTTAGGATTTGGCTTAGCATTTCTATGAAATGCACGGGGCAATTTGTTGATAAAAGGGTATGTATTTCTGCTTTCGTCCTTGCAACTTGCAGATCATACGTTTCTTTTGATGACGTTATAGGCACTGTTGTCTGTAAAAGCACAGACTTCATTCTGCTTAAAGTATCAATTCGTATAGAAGAGATATTCAAGGGAGGCCAAATCATCGCCTCAGTATCTTGAGGGCCGTTTGGATACATTACTTGCATTCAGCAAGTGACCATGGAACTAACGCTTACGAGATATGCTTTCCCTGGCACCATGCCACAACAGCTGTGGTCCGTTATTAGAATGTAACTCCCGTTAGAAAGTTGTCTAAAGAATGGCTCTATCTGTGTTGCAGGTGTGCCCTGCTGGTGGCATGAAAGGTTATTTGAAGACCCCTCACAGGCCCCATGTAAAATAATACCTTGGCACAAAAGTATACCGCTTAGTGACTGTTTGCAATTATTACCACTAAGAAATACATTTTTGTCCTTGTTACTATAACATGTGTGTGTATAAGGTAATTTCCATGATGACTTAATGTACCCTTTACCCAACCTTTCATACTGGCCTACTGATATATACTCCTGGCATTTTTTAAATTGGAAAGTTGTTATCGGAATTGTGATTAGTCCGTGTATTATCCATTCAATGACAGGTCTTTCTGACATTGTCAATGGTAATCTCTCGAGTTTTTCAATGCTCACAATCGTATAGTCTGCTCCTTTTTGTGCCAAACTGATTTGTTTATCAGTAAGGTTAAAGATAGAAAACAATGACGTTGTGTTGATTAAACGCCAAGGCACATAGCCTGAACGCAGGTTTTGCAACGCCCAGCCTAGCTGTACAATAGAACGTAATTGGAACTGACCATGTTGTAACATTAGCAAGTCCTGATCTATTATATCAATAGCAGATGATACAATACTGTCCAGTGAATATATTCTGGAGGACAGAGTCATTAACCCATTGTCCACAACAGAAAGCGATTTTTCCAAATTAATACGATCAATTTCTCGTATTTTCTCTGCTGTTTCAATTTGCATTACTTTCCATGCCTAGTTGTACGCCGCATATATACTAGCTGCTATGAAACGTTTTTGGCGCTGTTTGCGTGGTCCCATTATGAAATCACGCAAGTCAGCACCGTCTTTAAGTAAAGTCAAGTGTTGCTTAATTTCTGCCAGTGTGGATGTGTGTAGCCATTCAAGGCATAATTTCCCTACACTGTATGTTGTTACTATCCCTGGATGTTGTCTCTGAGAATATCTAGGGTCTGGTCTGGTCAGATTACCCACTTTTTCCATTCAGGATGTGTTCTGTTTTGGTGTAAAATTTGGGATACGTCTATCTTAATATCTGTGGTTGTGTTATCAGGTATTGGCTTTGGAATAGACGGTTTGTTTAAGTCTTTTATCTTGGCTAGGCCAAGACAGGTAGTCTGTTGAATTGTGTCATTCAAAAACATTATTTGTTCTGGGATCATGCAGGCTCGAAATATTGCTTCTAATCCTTGACCTGCCATTCTTTTGTTCCCCAGATGGTTTTTGTTTCAATGTTATTTTTCCAGAAATCAAAACCAAAAGTAATCTTTTTTTCATAAAACATTTCCGAATAAATCAGTTTAGTATTTGTCAGCATGTTTTTTGTCCCTGTTTTATCTAACAGTTTATAATAAAATGTTTCTGCATCACTTGTGTTAAACCCTGAGAAGCATGGGAATTTCTCATAAAATGTTTTTGAACTGCTTTTAGGTGGTGTTGCACAATGTTCCCACTGATTATATTTAAAAATATTTCCAGGTTGAGCAGATTTATGCAAATAGTGGTGTGCATAGTGGTTGTAGCAATACATCTGTTCATAGTTCGATGAACCCTGTAAATAATCATATTCTGTAAATTTTGCTGATATTACTAAATCTGATATCATATTATTAATGCTCTCAAAGTCCCAATCATCAGAAAATGTACTTGGTTTTACAAAGTCACTTAATGAAACCTTGAATTGATGTGGATATTTCAAGAGCTCGACCGGGCCATATATTTCGTAATCCGTTAGGCCCAAACTACCCCGCCGGGTATTGGAATGGCTGCCACATTCACTGATGATAGTTATCTTTTCTCGATGTGTGATGACTTGTGTGGCTTTAAGACCAAGTTGATTTTCTGACTTGCTGTGTCATTGTACTGTATTTTCCCTCAATGAATTTTCCCAAACAAAGTACCATGATGAGCCAAAGCAGGAAGAAAAGGATGTATGTCGTTAGAACGCGCGCGCTACCACGACCTACTATTACAACGCGGTCGTAACAACAAAAGTTGTTACCACGCATTGCGCTGGGGGGGGCGCAAAATTAAATAATTTAATTTACTATTCCAACACCAGTCCCCGTGGATAGTAGGGAAGGTGTTGGGATAGTAAATTAAATCATTTCCTATCCTTGAGCGCCCCCCAGCGCATTGCGTGGTAATAACTTTAATTGTTACGACCGCGTTGTAATGGTAGGTCGCGGTAAAACGCGCGTTGTAAGCGTTGCATACCGGAAAAGTACACCTAACACAATCCAAAATTCAATCCATGGAGAAATCAGATAGGTTTCTTTGAGTTGATCAAAGAATTCTGTTGCTTTGTCTTTAAAAGTATTTGTAATTGGCGTTTCTTCTGGTTCTCTTGGATCTACAGAAAAGGTATCGAAATTGATGAAGTAGCCAGATGCAGTTCTGTCAATTGTTGGAATGTTTTTTTAAATTTTTCTTTCATCAGCACATTCTGAGGCTACATCGTTGTAGACTGGTGTTTCTTGACAAACTGTTTAAATTTGGGTTTCAAGAGGCACAAGTTCCATGGCATTGTTGCATAGTCATTTTTTATTTACTGCAAGTTTATCGAATGTGATTAGTCTCTCAGTTTGAACCTCTTGGATTGTAGCAAATTTAGTTATTCTGCTATTTATTGAGAGTCCACTGGGCCTAATACTTATTATTGGCCACATGACTGTGGTTTTACCAGGTCAATGGATACAACTCAGTTCTCCTTTTTACCAGCAAGGGGCGGTAGTACAACTGATCTTGTTCCGTTGATGGCTAAGACAGGTACTGCTTTTCTGTAAGAAGGCCCAAATTCCTTCTTCACCGCGATCTTTTCTCTGACCAGATGTCCAATCTCTGGAATCCAGACAGGTCTTGCTGGGACAGGTGGTGTATCTTCAGTGGCTATTGGCTGTTGTTTTATCTTTACGTTGCTCAGGGCTTTCTTGTTTCATTTAAGTCCTCTAAAACAGCCAAACGATCTTTGATGCCAAAGCATTTTTTCTTATATTCCACCACTGAAGCCTGACTATCTAAGTCCTGAATATACATTCTAGTTCCGAACAATAGTTCGTACGGGCTGAAACCTTTTAGAGAATTTCTTGGCAGATTGTTAAGACTACGTTGGACACTTATTAAATGCTGGACCCGCCCATCACCCGAACCTAATACCTTTGTCGTTATAGATTGCTTTATGTCTCGGTTTTTTCTTTCCACAATCCCGTTTCCCTAAGGATGGAAGATACAAGAGTACCGCAACCCAATGCCCATGCTGGCCATGGCCTCCTTATAAGCTCGAGAGCTAAAAGCAGGACCCTGGTCAGAATGTAGCATGGCTATTGCGTATGTGCCGATAAAGACTCGCAAATCTTTTATAACAGTTCTGGCATCAGCCGAGCGCTGGGGCCACATCTTTTAAGTGAATATTAGTCTGAAAATGGGATCACTGTGATGATGGGTTTTTACGTGTAGATAGGCTTATGCTAACTATACCAAGGGGCACGGAAGTTCACCACTGCGATCTCTGCTGCAGTCTTGGCAGTTTATTGCAAACTTATGATGTTGCACGCTCATCCCCGGCCACCAATATTCTGATTGTAATTCTATCACAGATTCTTTGATCTGTTTGTGCCTTGGACCCTCACCCATGTGTGCGTCTGCTATTAATAAGACTCTCCTGTTCATGTTTGGAATTACCCTATCCCCCACTCCAGGGATTCGAGCAAAAGGAACGGAGTTTGCGTCGATTGCGTATGTATAATTGAGTGGATAGTTCACGGGTAGTGCTGCACTGTCGCCTTTTGAGGACGTTTTTACCGCCAGCATAGTTTCCCCGTCTATGTATTTTTCTGAACGCTTTTTTGTGGCTACGGAAGCCAGTTGAGTTGCTTCCGCTGTGGCTGTATTAGCCATTGAATTCCCTGCAACGTGAACGCCATCACGTTGATGACTCAGTGTATGTATCACGTGAGTCTTTTGTAGTTCCTTCTGTAAAAAAACTACTTGTTCCCAAAGCGTTTTATGCTTGATTGTGGCACCTGTCTCATCTTTGTAATTGTTTTGAACCCATTTCTGCAAATCAAAATTGTAAGATTTGACGCAGGAATGCAAATTGCACACTATTAGTGTCAGGAATTCACGTTCGGCATTCTCAAGCACCATCTTTAAAGATCTGATTTCAGCTCGCTGAGCCGAACAGTTTCTTAGTGATTCAGTTTTTGTTATTTTTGGTCTGAATTTACCACAGAGCCAGCGACCTTTAATAATCGCGCAGGCTGCATTGTAGGATTTATCTTCTACATTGTAATGTTGTACAAATCTGTCCGTATAGATTATACAAGAGTACTGTTGTAGAGGCAGAATTTCGATTGGCAGAGGATATTCTTCTTCATATTTTAGCTCATTCAGTTTTTCATGTTCTGGACATAATTATATGTCACGTCGTCGGCAGGAAGAGAATTTTCCCACTGAATCCATTTAGGATCTAGTGCCATAGTTTGTAGATTCACTGGGCTGAATAACGCCTCAAAGGCTGATTCTGCTATAAAAACAGTTATCCTTTTGCATTGCGCTAGGGCTCTTTCTTTAGCTACAGCAGTCTGTACTGCCTTCACAGTATTTTCTTTAAGACTGAATGTTTTCTCTGTTTGTGTGTACAAATGTGATTTGTAAGCTATTGGTACCGTTTCTCCCTCATTAGAGGTCAGGTAGGTGAATCTGCATCTTCCTGGGATGACTCGGATTACAAGATTGCGTGTATTGTCACATGATTCTAATTTTGTTTTAGCTCACATGTCTGTTTGCAGTGATCTCAAAATTTCTGTGTGTTTCTGAGTCCAGTTGATTAGTTTAAAATCAGGTTTTATGAATTCGTAGAGAGGTTTTACCCTCTCTGCGTAATTGAGAATATAAGTTCTTCCGAAATTCAGGAAGCCTAGTATCGATTGTAGATTCTTCAGCGTTTTTGGTGCTTGGAGTACAGCACACTTCTCTAAAAAGTTGTCTGCTAGGCTTTTGCCTTCACTTGATAATTTGTATCCTAAAAACAGGACCGTCAGATGGGCAATTCGTGACTTTTTAAAGTTGAATTTGTAACCCTCTGCTGCGAACCCAAGTATTATGGTGTTCACTCTTTTCAAGTGAGTATCCAAGTCGTCGTCTGTGAGATAGATGTCATCGACATAAGATAATGCCTCATCGTCATACATTTGTAGTAACTCTGTTACTCTGGCTGAGAATAATCCTGGGCTATTCTTGAATCCCAGTGGGAGTCGGCAGAAATTTTCTGTGACCCCATTATTGAGAAAGCGGTTAAATACCTGCTTTCAGGTGCGATATTCTGACAAAAGAACCCATTAGAAATGTCTAATGTTGTTTTGTATATTTTGCGAACTATGTTATTCATTAGTGCCGCACTGTGCAAATTTTGTACCGCAAATGTTTTGCAACATGAGTTAAGGTGTCTGTAGTCCAAGACTAGACGATACGAATTGTCTGGTTTGGAGACAGGAAACAAAGGATTGTTCATTTGAGAGGTGCATGTTTCAATCACCCCTTGGTATTCAAGTTGATCTAAAATCTCCCTGACCTGTTTTTTAGCTTCATGCTTAATTGGGTACTGCCTTTGTGCAGCTGGTTCACATTTTAACTGGATTCTGTGAGGAGGGTAGTCTTCATCCCATTCTACATGATTTTTGTATAATACATGAGCTTGAGCTACTGCCCATTTTCTTGCATATATTTATTTTCTATGGATTGGAATATGATTTGAGAAGGCAGGCATAATCATTTCTTCGCTATGAGGGCACTCCCTGACAAACTCTGGTGGCCAGTCTTTTTCAGCTAATAGGATGTCATAGCCTTTTGAGAGATTATCCCAAAACAGACCCCTTATTTTCCTAGTCTTATCTCCCTCTATACGTAGTGTTATTTTGTATATTTTATGAGGTTCGCTAACTCTGGTATCTGCAGTTTCCACTTGAATGTATTCATTTGTGTCCACTGTCTCCAGATGATTCATCAGGATCTTGCGAGCTATGCTGATTTCTGCTGCACTGTCTAGCATTGTCTGTGCCCACTCTCCGTTTTTCAGCTGTGTCCTCAGTATTCTCGGCATGTTCGATTATTTTAATACTGGCTACCTTCTTTCTTGGAAATTGTACTTTTTTACTTTGAGCAGGTTCCTTGTCTTTGGACTTAGCGAGCTCTTCCCTGTGTTCCGACCGTCCTCTTCTTTCCGATTTCTGCGAAAAAGTTCGAGAGGGACGTGTATCATTACTTTGAAATCTGTCAGGTTTCTTCAGATTATCCCTATTTCTAAGGTTGTATCTTTTCTCAAAGTGCTCCCTTTGGGGAGACTGGTGTTCTCGATTTGGAGTTCTTTCTCTCCACCGAGGAGACCTTCCTCTGAACTGGAATCTTCTTTCTTTGGGACTGGATTGTTTATTTCCACCCCAGCTCTTTTTTGAGTGTTTACATTATTTGTAATAAATATTTTCTCAGGATTTTCAAGTAGTTGGGGTTTTACCGGTTTCCCACCCAAACTATCTCCACCTAGTTCTTCATACGATTTTGCTATGATTCTGGCAAGTTCAATTGGTTGGTCTGTTATATCTGTTTCCTTCAATTTTTGGCGGATCGCCTCAGATGCCGCTTCACCTTTTATGTTGGCTAATAATATAGCCGAGACCTGCTTGAAGTCTTTCAGTAATTTCATACTCAGAGTTAAAGCAGGTTCTGGACCGTATTCATTTTGAATCTGTCGGAACACCATGTATTTTTGTGTAAATGGAAGCAAAGGCTGTACCCCAAGTGTCACAGTCTTCCACATGTGGTGCGACCCCCATTGGAATTCAGATAGTCAGAATTCTGTGTTTCTCACTAGGGGTAGTATTTGGGAATACTGCCTCTATCTGAGTTATTTTTTGTGCTAGCCAGAATGGAATTTGTTCCCGTTTTGCGGGTGTTTTACCAAGACATGATTGTATGTTCTGTGGTGTAATTTTATTTGTGTTCCCCTGATGAGGGGTCAGCTGTTGAATGTTAACTGCTGGTTGGACTGTTTCAGTCCTCATTACATATTGTACTAACTGTCTGTGAATTTTAATTAGTAATTTTAGCTGGGCTAAAAGTTCTGTGTCTGACATTTTTTCAATGTCTGGATGTGGTGTGTTGCTGGCTAGAACCGGCCACGTTGCTCCTGGTCTACCTAGTGGACCGAGCCTGGTGATGTGATCATTATGTTTTAGGACACCTTTAAACCAGAGCAGGTGCTCTTGGTATTTGAATGGGATTTCAATCTCCTCGAAAGGAGTGTATTCATCCGGAGGTTCCTCTATTTTGTAATTGTGGAATTCGTGTGTTGTAGCGCTTGCCGCCGGAAAGTTTATCCATGAATAGAATACCTCTGTCTGCCGATATTCGTGTGCCTCTATCACAAAAATGACTGTACCACCTCGTGCTGTCAGTCCGTTTTCTCTAAGTTTTAGAGTTATAGTTTTTCTTATGTTGACCGGAATGAGGATAGCATTCCGGTCATTCTGTAGGAGACTTGTGTCATCCTCTATTGTAAATATTTTAATAGAAGCATTTTTAAATCGGAAACAGACCTCTCTGCCTGACCGGACGAGATTTCTTCATCTCAGGGGTCCCGACCTTGCTCTCTCTCCCCCGGTGCAGCCGAGCACAGTGCTCTTGCCGGCCGGGAGAACGCGGAACCGCCATCTAGGGGGGAGGCAGGGTAGCGCTCCAGCTCCTGGACGCCTCCCACCCTCCTCCCACCGCCAGATGGACCTGGATAAAAGGAAGGGCTCATCCCGCCCGCGCAGCGGGCGGGCGCAGCGGGCGCGCCTAAGGCAAGCCCGTCTGCGCCCGTCCGCGCCGGGCCCACGCCCAGCGCCAGACCCCCTGCATCTCGCACCCCAACAATCTCCTGGTCCTCTGATCAACTCTTATACCTACGTCAAGGCGCTTGCAACCCGCAACTTGTTGTAACCCACAAAGCCTGGAAACTATTTCATATTCTTGCTCACGATGTAACATCTCTATCCCTGCTTTTATTAAACCATCTCATCAATCCATGATTGCTCACTGCCAGCCCCGGTCACCTTAAAAGCAGCCTTAATTAATTGCAGATCTCTTCCTGCACATTCCTCTGATATCTGGCTATCGCTAGACACTCACAATTGGGACTTATTATTCCTCACATAAACTTGGATCAAAGACTCGTCCAAACCGGACATTAACTTGGCCACTCCCCCTGGCTACCGTCTATTAGGCATTAACCGAGATAATTCCAAACCCGGTGGGGGTCTCGCGGTAATTGCGAAATCCCACCTTATACTGAATATCTCAAAAATTCCCAATCCCGGCCTTATTGAAGCCATGCACTTTACGATCATGGACTCCGCAAGTATCATCTTTGCCGGATCCTGGTCTACAATCCCCCCGCAGCCACCGTCTCTTCTCTCAATGCTCTGACGCACTCAATTGCGGACTTCTCACTTAAGCACTCCCACTTTACAGTGCTGGGAGACTTCAATCTCCATATTGATAATCTGTCCTGTGCCCAAGCATCCTCTCTTCTGGAAACCTTACAAGGACTTACCTTGTCCCAATTAGTTAAAGGCCCCACTCACAAAGCAGGCCACACACTTGATCTTATTTTCACCAATCATCCTGGTATTTCTGCCCTTCCTCCCCTCCCCCTCACCTGGGCAGATCATTTCCTTCTGCCCTTTGTTATCACTATTCCATCCCCCCCCCCTTCTTCCCTCAACAGAGACAGAGGTCGTAAATGGACCAAAGTCACCTGTGAGTCCATTGATTCCCGTTTTCAGTTTCAATTTAATCATTTGGAATATCTTGACAAGGAAACGGCAAGATATAACTCTGCCCTTACCTCTGCTCTGGAATCCATTGCCCCTCTTGTCCCTCTGACTTCCTCCAGAACTCGCCCCTCTGCCCCCTGGTTTTCCCCTGAGCTTCGTGAGGAAAAGAGTAAGTGCAAACAGATGGAACGCAAATGGCGCCAGGACTATGATCCTTTGGCCAAACTGGCCTATAAATCTGCCTTAAACAAATACCAAAAACTTAAACGTTCCTCGATGAGAGCTTATTTCTCAAAACTCATCCAACAGGCGCAGAACTCCTCCAAAACTCTCTTCACCATTGTGAAGGATTTTGTGAATCCTCCTGCCATGAAAACCCAATTTGTTCCTACTCAAGACCTGTGCAACGGACTTTCTGACTTTTTTCAGGAAAAAATCATTATACTTTCTTCCTCCTTTGACTCCGCCTCACCCAACCACCAATCTGATATTCCATATCCCTCTCACTGCTCTTTTAATTCTTTCAGTGAGCTAACCCCTGACTTAGCCCTGTCGTTGTTTTATAAAGTCAAGTCTGGCTCGCCTTTAGACCCAGTCCCTGCCAAAGTGATGGGCAATCTTGCCCCTGTCTTAATTAATCCTCTCCTCTCCATCTGGGATTCCTCCTTGACCCGTGGTCAATTTCCCTCAGTGTGGAAACATGCTAGGCTACTTCCCATTCTGAAGAAACCCGACGCAGACCCCTTACAATTTTGCAATTACCGACCCATTTCGCTCCTGCCTAAACCTGCCAAAGTACTAGAGAAAGTGGTCCAGATACAACTGGCTCAGTATCTTGAAACAAATCAGTTGCTGCACGATTCTCAGTCCGGTTTTAGAACCGGCTACAGCACCGAGACTGCGCTGCTGGAAGTATCTGAGATTATTAGGGAATCAGTGGATAGGGGCGAGGAGGGCATGTTGGTCCTCCTCGACCTATCCGCTGCATTTGACACTGTATCCCATAACATACTTACAGCCCGTTTACAACAGCTGGGGATTGGTGGTACAGTTCTGGCATGGATTAAATCCTTTCTGTCCAGACGTTCTCAAAGGGTACTGTTGCACCCATTTGAATCAGAGGACAAACCCCTCTTGTGTGGTGTGCCCCAGGGCTTCGCCTTGAGCCCACTATTGTTTAACGCATACCTGGCCCCGCTTGCCAAGGTAGTAGAGTCATGGGGGGTCAGGGTGGTCTCATATGCTGATGATACTCAGCTTGTTTTTTCATTCAGAGACCATTCTGACTCCCTCTTCTCCAACTTCAGAAACTGCCTTGGCAATATCTGCGCATGGATAGCTGCCAATCATCTTGCTCTAAACACTGATAAAACTGAGGTTCTCTTTTTTAGCCAGAAATCGACTCCCCCTGCTACCCTATGGTGGCCTACCGTCCTGAATCCTCCACCCATACCAGTGCAGTCCCCCCGCAACCTTGGCTTCGTATTTGATAACACCTTGTCCGGTAAAGCCCAGGTAAATAAAGTTACGGGCGCCTGTTTTAATAAGTTGCGTATGATCAGGAAGATTTTTCCCTACCTCCCCCAGACATCCAGCAAAACGGTTGTCCAGGCACTTATCACGGCGCATCTTGATTATGCCAATAGCTTATATGCCGGCGCCCCCAATATCTTATAGACTGATTACAAATCATTCAGAATGCAGCAGCAAGGCTTATTGGAAATATCCCCGCCCGTAACTCGGTCAGAGCTTACCGGGATGAGCTACACTGGCTTCCCATAGCCCGACGCATAGATTTCAAAACCCTGATCCTTGCCTTCCAGGCAATTCATGGAACTGGCCCGGCCTATCTGAGCAAACGACTCAAGATATCATCTTCAGTAAGACATCTGAGATCTAACAGCTTTCGCTTACTGAACGTCCCCCGATTCAGGCTTACCCGAAGTGGCGGCAGAACTTTCACCGTTACAGCTGCCAAGCTCTGGAACAGCCTACCTCTAGACCTTAGGTTCACCGAATCTGAGCAAGTCTTCTGACGCAAACTAAAAACCTGGCTGTTTACTAAACGCTAATTAAGAGCTCCTCTGCAGCCCTTGGTTTTCTTTTCGGATGGACATGAACTAGGCAACCCTCTCTTGTGATATTCCTGTAATCTTAGCGCCGGGACACCCCCGCTGGAGGTAGCCGCGCGCTCTATAAGCTTCAAAATAAACAAATAAATAAATAAATATTAGTTGAGCTGCTAATTTAGCTGCTTCTCTTTCGTCTTCACTATCTGGCATTGTCTGTCAGAAGTGTTTTTCTGTTGTAGATCTAGTTCTCAAGGAGACAAAAGATTAGGTGCACAACATTTTGGAACACTGTATCCTTCAACGCTGACTAAACCAAAAACTTTACATAGGAATCTCTTCCTACTAGGTTTTGGCAGATTTTAACTTTTCACCCACTCCAGACGTCTATTGGAGTATTTATGGGCAAAAGGGTCTATGTGAAAAAGCACGACAGAGTTACTCCAACGTCTTGCGTTAGTTTTATCGCCTTACCAAACGTTGGGCGCCATGTAGTGTAGTTCCTATTTTCCCTATAGGCCCTGCGCATTGGAATAACATAAACAGAAGTGTATACGTAGGACTGAAGTCTTTTATGTCTCTACTGACTATGTTAGACTTAATTTAGGTTTGCGCCAGCTAGCTCAGAGGTCACTGGAAACTTTCTTGACTGAATAGGAAGGGATCAGCTTCTCTGGCTCAGACAAGAAGGGATTCAGCTTCCGACAACCGCATAAACATGACAACTTTGCTCCCTCAGAATAAGAGTAAATCTCTAGAGTCGTGTGAAAACAATTGACAATTATTTCACTCAGTCAGACGTGCGTTCTTAGTTTTACCAGAGTGCAGAGAATGGAGAGACGGGCGTTTTCAATAAAATATATTATTTATTGAGCAGTCTTCCTTCTCATGCAAGAGAAATGAATTGCCACAATTGCAATACTTATTATAAAGTAAAGTGCGTACAGTACCAGGAGTATTATGAAATAATACTGTAAAAGCATTGATATGGTTTCTTAGCCATAAAATACTTTTAAATGGATAAAATATATACATACATATTTACATTAGATAACGTGCTCAACTGGTGCTTTTAAATATGCCTACCCCGGTGTACCTGACCTAAGCCTAATACTGGGAAGGAGTAAATAAGTAGCAGTTTAAGTTAAGTAGGTTTTGCCAAGAATCTGGTTCAAGAATTCTCTTTAAGGGTTTAGTCAGCACTGTACCTTGGGAATAGAATGTAGGAGGTCTGGTATCTCTCTCTCAGGACTCGATATCCCAGTCACCCGCAAGGGTAGGCTGGAAACGCCGGAGTCTGGATTTTCCCGGCAGGAGAAAAGACAGCTTCTTTCTCAGCGCGTTAAAGAGGAGGGGCAGCGTCCGTGGGCTTCTCCCATCTGCTGGGCTCGCGGAAAGTAGATAGCTGCTCGGCTCCAAAATTCACCACCGTGTGTTTGCTTAAGGCAGCGTTGGCATATTTATACCTGAAAGGTGCCGGGTTTGATGTAAGGTTGGACTTAAGACGTCAATAAAGATGTCACTAAGAACTGGCCGTTCTTACAGTGCTACTCAGGAGTTCTATTACAAATCAAAACAAAGCACATGGGGATTTCCCAGGTTCCTGGGATGTTGAAAGAACTCGTTGTGCTTTCTAGGAATCTAAGGAAGTGGCTTTTGCTGTGCTTTGGACTGCAAGGGCGATTTACTGAAATATGGATATGATTCTTATGCCATTATATGGATATTATTGATTATAGCCGTGTAAAGGCATAAAAGGGTAATATTGATTCCGGTTCCTAGATAAAAACACTACAATGGAAGAGACTAATACTCGTCTACAAAATTTGGAAACCAATTGGTCACGCACGGAACAACGAGTGGATGATTTAGAGTCTTGTTTTGACCTTGTGCAAAGTCTTACAAATCAGGTATCTCACATCTCCCAAAAAAGTGTGCAGCTCAAGCAACAAATAGAAAATTTGAAGAACGAAATAGGCGTAATATTTTACGCATTTAAGGTATAGTCGAAGGTCTTGAGGGCCCTAATCCCATCTCCCTTTTTCAAACCTTTCTGCCAACTCTTCTGGGGCTTCCAGCCAGTCGGTCTTTGAATATTCAACGCGCACATCGCCTTGGCCAACTCCCTCGCTCTGCTTCATCTTCTACGAAACCCAGAGGAGTTATACTATATTTTCTGGAATACACTGAGTTGCTCAAAGTCTTACATGCTGCCAAACAACGTGGTAAACTCACTTGGAATGATTCTTCTCTCTTTTTTGCCCAAGATTACGCCAAGGTGACTGCAGACCGTCGGAAAAAATTCCTGGACATGAGACCTGCTTTAACCAATTTAAATGCAAGATATGTTGTGTTTCACCACTGTATATTTAAAGTGACTTATAACAACAAGACGACTGCCTATGAAGATCCTGTATTACTTCAAAAGTTCCTGAATAGTTGCAGAGGGGAATCCATGGACATACCTCAGCTATAAGGAACTCATTCTGTTTCTCTCTTTGTTATTTGTTTCCTCTCGGATTTTGTTTACTTCTCCCTTCTGTATTTTGTATTTTGTGTTTTATGAAATATCTCCTGTCTGTCTATCTAGATTCTTTTTTGTTTGTATGTAATTGATATTCTCTGTTTTTATCTTTCAGTCAGTCAGTAATTCTTTATTCAGTGATTAAAAAACACCATAAAAGCACAATTATATTCAAGTTAAAATACAATTAAATCATTATCTCTAAGCTGGTTTTTACACATGGGTTAAAAAAAATTAAAAATTCATTACGACAATCAGTATCAAGCCTGCCCCCTAGTTTCCCTTAATCTCAATCGAGACTTTGATAAAATTCATGATGCAACAGAGTGTCCTAGGCTCATTTGCCCTTTGCAGAAAATGTAGAGCATCTTTAGCATGATTCAGTTTGGCATGTTTTAAAATTTCTACCAAAAATCTACGCCTGGGTATTGTATAAAAGGAACACAAAAGTACAAAATGAAGGGTGTCCTGCGGAGACTTATTGTCGCAGCCGCAGGCACCCTTCTGCTCAATTGTCAGTGTAAAACCTGGCGGATCAGCCAATAGATGTGATAAAAGATTGAGCCTAAAACGAGACATTAAAAAACCTGTCCTGGGCGTTATACATGAGAAAGAGATACGGTTCCATCCCCTCGGTGCTTTTAACAAGGCAATGGGCGCTTACTGAGTGTTTGGTCCCTACAACAGCTGCTCTGCGTGTGATTCCCTGGTCCAAAAAAGATCTCTTTATTTTGGCCTTATCTTGAGATACAATTACTGCAGGGTTTGTAAAAAGCTCCTTGCAACCTAGACTTTCCAGGCAATTCTTCACATATCTTAGCCACGGGATATTCATACTTTTGTCCCTATCAAGGCAATCCTTTAAGATTTATCTACTCATGGCTGCTTCAGGGTTTATCCATATTTTTATCCAGGCTAAGATAGGTCTAAGTTTAACCAAATCCTCAATATAAGGCCTCCCTAATTTCCTATGAGCAATTACAGCTGGGGAACTCTGGGGTATTTTTAAAATAGATCAAAGACATGTATTTTCCTCCTGCTGCAATTGGTCAATATTTACAAAACCCCACACTTCAGAGCCATATATGACTTTGGAGCAGCATATGGAACTATATAGGTTCATGACTTGTTCAGGGGACCAGCGACTCAGTCTACGCCCATAATTTGCATTTGCCCCATTTGAAGATACTAGTTTAGAACAACGGTCCTCCACCAAAGGGTTGAATTTAAGTGAACTGTCGAATAATAAGCCAAGATAGGAGAAAGAGTGCACCCTTTCTAATGTGTGACTTCCTCCTCAATAAGAGAAACTGGTGCAAGGTTTATTACCTGCCAGCATAACATATGACTTACTTAGGTTCACAGAAAGATCTAAGGTTTCCATAAATTTAGCGAATCCGTCAATTAGGATCTGTAAGCTCTTCGGGCTACGGGCTAGCAGTACTGCGTCATCTGCGTACAAATGTACCGGTATATGACGCGTTCCTGCTCTCGGACAATCTGTCTTTAAATTAATCAGAGCCTGCTCTAGATTATTAATATAGAGCGAAAATAAAAAAGGGGCCAGGATACAACCCTGCCTCACCCCGCTAGTAATAAGTTTTAACGGGGTACACCCTAAAACTATCTGACCTGGTCAATAATTAGGTACATATGAAAGGTTCAGCGTTAATTTCTTTTAGAAGCATCAAATGTCAAATATATACATTGAGTATCTCAAATCATAACCAGTCCATCAAATCATTGGACTGGTTATGATTTGAGATACGCAATGTATATATTTGACATTTGATGCTTCTAAAAGTAATAAACACTGACCCTTTCATATGTACCTAATTATCACCCCGCTAGTACACAGAAACGGATCGTTGTTCCCCCATTCGTGTTATAGCGTACTCTGGCGGTGGTATCCCTCTGTAATTCTCTCAGGATGTTAATCAGGCCAGGGTCGATTCCCAAATTGCTCATTAGGGACCAGAGCTTGTCCCTATTAACATGATCAAAAGCGGCTGCCAAATCCATGAACCCCAGATAAATAGCTTCATTGCTGGTTTTAGTATATTTAGCAACCAGCATGTAAAGGTTCAGGCATTGATCACTTGTGGACCTCCCTGCCCTAAAGCCATACTGTATGTCCAAGATTATGTTATAGTTATCGGTCCACTCAGTAAGGCAATTAAGTATTACCGGGCCCAGAATCTTGGATGAGACGTCTAGCAATGAGATAGGTCGATAGCACTGAGGGTTGTCCCTATCGCCCTTTTAAAAAATCGGGACCATCGTAGCAGTGGACCAGGACCGGGGTAGACCAGACCTAGTTGCGGCGTTTGTCACTCTGGTGAGAATTGGGGCCCATAACTCAACATTAGACAAGTACAGGTCAGGTGGTGTACCCTTAATTCCAGCAGTTATTTCATCTAAAGTGAAGTCTATTACTTGGCCCTGTTGGACAACCCGCCCCACCTCTGAAGGAATTTCCTGTGCTTGGTTGTACAAACCCTTGAAATGTGTAAACCACTGTTCTGGCAAAATATTTGTCGATATCTCTGGAGCACTACTGTTTTACTCCAGAACTCGGTTATGTCCCTTCTATCCGCCTCTTCCCTTAGGTCTGCCCATGCTTCCGCCTGGAGTGCTAATTTCCTCTTCTTAACCACACTCTTGTTTACCTGTCTACACTGAACTACTCTTTGTTTATCCCTAGGCCTATTTTTTAAACTATGTTTTAATTTCCTTAGAGCGGGCGAACATTCCCCATCAAACCATCTCGGCATGACGTTGTTTCTCATGGGTGCGCTTGACATTAAAAGTCCCTCAACTACACTAGTTACTTGTCCGAACGCTCTAACTAGTGATTGCCCTTCTACTGCGGGGTCTAGACAATCCTCGATCGATAGTTTTCCTTTATCCATCAGGGATTTGTAGAACGTTTTCTCATCAAATTTTGACCACCTAAGCCGTCTTCTCTGGTCCGTTGCCCTCAGGGAGATGCCCCCCACAGGACCTATCCTCCATCGTCCCAGGTACATAAACTCTAATACCAAAGGGTTGTGGTCACTAAATGGGCACCACTCAATCCCCACTAATTTAATCCAATTTTTTAGTAGCCTGGATGCAAAAATATAATCAATAAATGATGAGCACCCTCTCCCTTTAAAGGTTGGCGGGAGGGTGCATTATGCTCCAGGTTTATCATATTAATTGTGTGTTCAAGATCGTGATTGTCTAAGAGTTTACTAAGGGCCATTCCCTCTGGTGTATGATTGAAGTGGGGGCCATTTTTGACTGGGCAGCGGGACCATTCTGGATCTAAGGGGAACAAACATGGGCAAAGGTGGCAGTTAAAATCGCCCATGACTAAAGTGGTTGAAGCCAAAGCCCCTTTCTTACTGGCAATATCTAGACTCAGTCTATAATCTAGTTCTTGTAAAATGGGATTATTATCTCTTGAGGCGCCCGCATTATATACGTTGAGAAAAATCAGCCATAACCCATTGCCCCCAAACCACAGGGCCTGTACATTATGGGATGACCAGGCCACGCTAGTCCATGTCCCTTGGAGGTTTAAGTCCACATATATAGGCAGGCCTCCCATTGCTCTACATGATCTAGATTTCTGAGCCGGTATGTGGAAACATTTATACCCTGTCATATAAAAAAGAGGCTGTTATCAACCACCCAAGTCTCTTGTAAACTGATAATCTGGAATCGGCTTATATACAGCCGCCATTCACTATTATCAAATTTACTTGCCAAACCTGCTACATTCCATGAAATTATTTTTATTCCCCCATCTGCTAGCTGCTCACCCACTAGTCCATGGGTGCAAGGATTTACATTAATAATCCCTTCTTCAGCCCTTATGAGCCCTAACTGGGCCCCTCTGCCCTGTTGTACTTGAGTGTGTGCAATGTCCCTTGACTCATCTTTATCTAAGGTGCCTCCGCCTATAGTACTGATCTGGTGCTCTTGGGCCCTAACTGATTTCTCCGCCCTAGGTACTGTTGGTGTATAAACCTCTTTTATAGACGGGGGGTCTATAGCAACAGTTTTATGTGACGCTATCAGCCCCACCCCTCGCAATTCCTGGGGATTGATATTCCCACCTATTCTTCTTACGGGGGATTCTGTGGGGTCATGGGTCTAATTAGTCAATCATTGTCCTCAAGGGACATCAATGGACTAAATCTATTTGTCCAATTGAATTGCCCCCAATACCCTCCCTTGATCTCCCAAAATAGTGGGTTCCATCATCTGCTACAGGTTGTCTAGGATAAAAGTAACCTAGTGGCAAGGGTCTTATACTGCTTGCAACGTTATCTCTCACATTTTTAAGGATGTGCTCCACTACTCTTTTGTCCCTAAAATTTACAATTATGCAGTTACCCGCTATGTCTTTACACCTACTGCCTAGCCAGTTCACCCTTCTAACATGGAGAATTTCCCCATTTTTGTTACCTACAATAGGTCTGTTTTGATTCAACCAGTGTATGGTCCTATTTCTTAATTCCAAGTGTGACTCATTCTGCTCTCTCTTTAAGTCCGGCGCCCCTGCGAGAACTACAACGTAGGGAGACACTTCTGGCAGTAAGTTAATGGTGGGTAGAGCATTAGTGGTAGATGTATTGGGCACACAATCTGTCTTGTTTATCACTGGTACTTTAAGATTTAGGGTCTGATTATTTGGCTGTTCTGGCGGAGGCATAGATGGGCCCTCCCCAGGATGTGGTGCTTTCTCCATGTGGGTCATGGCCCTATCCTGCTGCACTGGGGAGCATTGTGTGTTAGAAATTTGTGTTAACATTGATTGCCTACAGGCTGTCCTGCTCAATGGCATGGCCGTCTGATGAGCTAGGCTAGGGTCAGTCGTAGTCAAGACACTAGTGGGAATCAAAGGTGGACCTAATGCACTGCCCCTATTCTTTACTTCATTCATAATTTTATCCAGCCTACTAACCAAAGGCTTTATCTGGCTTACTATTAATGACTCTAGATGGGGTTTTAAATCAGACACTATCTGTGCCATCCAGATTGGCGGGGCTGGCAGCTGGGGTTCCTGTTCTGCCCGGGCCTCCCCTGAAGCATTTCTTGCTACCGATAAAAGGGTACTACCTCTAGTTTTCTTGATTCTAGACATCTTCGGGCAGACTCTTCGTTTCTTGTTAGTCACACTTAGTTTACCAGGGACGGATTCCACCGTGTCTGACCCACTAACCAACTGAGCACAAGGGATGTCCTGGTCAAAAGACTCTAACGGGGTAGAGGGAGGGATAACCATAACCTCATTAACTGACCCCTGAGACGAGATAGATAGATCCATTAATGGTGTCAAGGACAAGCGCCTTTCTGTCTGCTCTATTTCGCTCGCTACTGTCCCAATTGCTTTACGCAACATACGATCAATTGCAGTGGGCTGTGCCAATGGGGGAAGAATTGTACTTTTATCATAAGAGGGTGCCTAAAACATTGGGGGAGAGTTCAGTTTTCCTTTGGTCGAACGCGTTTTCATTTTACCGGCCATGATCTTTAGATGGAAAGTACAACAAAGTCATCCAAAGTTTGCACTCCCAGCGCGTACGCCTTATTCCGCCTTTCCTCAACCAAGATCTGACCCACGTGAAGTGTCGATTAATAACATTAACCAGAGTTCCCCACACCAGATTTCCCAGTCAACTTGCGTATCAAGGTCCCAAAGTCACAGAGCGCTCTTCTTCTCCTCTCCACCTAGTCCTCGTTCAGCATCCAGCTACTCATTCTGGAACCAGCTTCCTAGCACCATGAGGGGTGGCCTAGCCCGGCCTCTTCTGGCCCCTGACGGCCACAGACAGCCCGCCCTTTGCCCGGGCTTAGCCCACGCGCATCCCGCGGAACAGAAGTGACCTTTTACTTAAATCACGCTGTGGGCGGAAAGGGAGTGCTGCGGCGTCACTCTGTGCCCCCAATGATTCCTGGGACCTGGGGTCCGGTCTTGCTCCCCGCCCCAGCACCAGGCGCGGTGTCTCCCGTGAAGCGGGAGGCTCGAGGTCAATTTCTGCTGATGCGGGCGGACATGTAGGGCTGCGGCGTCACTCTGTGCCCCCAAGAGTCCTGGGACCTGTGGTCCGGTCTTGCTCCTCGCCCCAGCACCAAGCACAGCGTTTTTATCTTTCATTTCTTTGGTTGCAGGTTCTGTGGTCCCTTACAACTTTTTCTTCTAAGCTCCTGGTAGTAGCCTCCCTCCTTGCTGTCCCGTTTGGAGTCTTCCGATCAGCGTTCCACCTCCCTCATGTGGCTTCACCACCCCTATTCATATTGTTTCCCCGTGGTATGTTTTTGGTTACAAATTTTTCATATTAATTGTATCTTTCTGTTTTCTTCTCCCCTTCTCTATCCTTTCTTCTCCCTTTATTCTACTTCTTTTCTGTTCATTTTCCCTATCTTTATTTATTTTTTACTTCTCTCTATCTATTTACCTTTTCTTTCATTATATTTACTTCTCTATTTTTCTATCTGCTACTTTTCATTGCTTCCTCTTGCCTCTTTTATCCTATTGCATACAGTTGCTTATATTGTTGCATGTACATTTTCATTGGTTGCCTCTATGGTCTTCATGTTTATATACCGTTAAATGCCAGTCAATTTAGTTTCTTGGAATGTTAAAGGGTTGGGATCTCCCATTAAACGTCAACGTGTTCTGTCTCATCTAGCTCACCTAAAAGCTGACATTGTCTTATTACAGGAAATCCATATCAAAGATGTTGAAATTTCCAAACTATGTCGCATTTGGGTAGGCCATATTTTTGCCTCTCCTGGCTCAGGGAAACGTAATGGTGTTGCAATTCTTTGCCATACGAGACTAAATATCCAACTCATTAACCAGAATAATGACTCAGATGGTAGATGGGTTGCTGTTTCTCTGTAAGTCAACAAAATTCCTTTTACTATTTTTAATTTATATGCCCCCACCACATATGATAAATTATTTTGGCCTCAAATTCTTTCTTCCCTCATGCAATTTAACAATGATTATCTGATAGTAGGTGGTGATTGTAACATGATGATGGGCCCCTTTCTAGACAGGAAATCTACTCGTTTTTCACCCTCCCATGCTCACTCTCAATTTACTTCCACTATATCTCAAAGATCTCTTGTTGATTCTTGGAGATTATGTCATCCTACATTACAAGAATATACATATTTCTCCCCTCTTCATTCTTCCCAGTCCCGGAGTCCTTTTTATCTCTAAAGCTTTGACTCAACATATTCTCCATTCTGACATAGGTTCAATTTTAATTTCTGACCATGCTCCTGTCTCTTTACTTTTAGATTTACTTCCCCCTAATAAAGGAGTTAAGAGATGGAGATTTAATAATTCTCTTCTTTTAGACATAAATTTCACAAAAGCATTTCTTGATTTTGAATCCCTACTTTTTAAAGAGAATGATTCTCCTCAGATTTCCCCTCAAATGCTATGGGCTACTTTTAAAGCTGCCTCTAGAGACTTCATTATTACCTTTGTATCCAAAAAAAGACGTCTAGCTTCTAACGTTTTAGCAAATCTGACTTCCCAAATAAAGCAATTAGAATATACGTTGTATTCCTCTAAAAGCCAGTCCGAATTGATTAACCTTCTTAAAGCTAAACTTTCTTTCAATAAATTATCTACGGATTCTGCAAATCTATACCTCCTTAAAGCTAGTGCCAAATATTACACTGCGCTAAATAAAGCTGGCAATCTTCTTGCAAACTATCTTAAAGTTAAAAAAGAGAGAACGAAGATAGATTATATTATGTCGTCTTCCAATTCTATCCTTCACAAAGATGAAGATTTTTTATCTGAATTCACGGATTTATATCAAAAATTGTACACTCCTGAATCCTCACCTTCCTCAACTGACATTAATAATTACTTATTTTCTATTCCTGCACCTTCAATACCAGAGGTAGATTTTTCTTTGTTAGAAAAAGATATTCTTCCTAATGATATTTTGGATGCCATTAATATGCTTAAAAAGGGTAAAGCTCCTGGCCCAGATGGCTTTACAATAGAATTTTACTTACATTTTTCCGCCTTGTTGTTTTCTAAGCTTCATCATTTATTTTCATTTTTTATCACTTCTAAACAATCCCAAGGCTTTAATTTGTCTTCTCCCCAAGGAAAATAAAGATCAGGCGCCTTGACGCCCACTGGGCTAAGTTGCGCGGTTATAAATCACATTTCATTCATTCATTCATTCATCATACTCTATGTAAAAATTACAGACCCATTTACTTGATCAATCTGGATTATAAGATCTTTGCGAAAATTCCTGCTCTCCGTTTAGATAAAATTTTACCTCATTTGATTGGTAAGGAACAAAGTGGTTTCAATAAGGGTCGTCATCTTCTAATAATACCCGTCTTTTCTTTAATGTCCTTAGTAAGTCCCATTCTTGTAAACATTCCTTAGCCGCTGTTGCATTGGACGCTGAAAAAGCTTTTGACAGGGTCAATTGGCAATTTACACTCTCTACTCTCTCTTAGTTTGGATTTGGCCCAAAATTTCTTTCTTATATATCACTATTATATTCCTTTCCTAGATCCTTTATTTCTGCTAATGGTCTTGTATCCTCTTCTTTCCCTTTATACCGAGGCATCCGTCAAGGTTGTACTCTTTCTCCCCTTCTCTTTATTCTAGCTTTAGAACCCTTTTTAATGAAAATTCGATTGAGTAAAGATATTACGGGATTCCAATATGGTGATAAACATCTAAAACTCTCTGCTTATACAGACGATATTCTTTTATTTATTTCTAATCCTCAATCATCTATTCCATCCTTCCTTTGTGAGGTTTCTTCTTTTGCCAAGGTATCAGGTTATAAACTCAATGTTGATAAATGTGAAATTCTTCCTCTTAATACATTTTGTTTTTATGCTGATTTTTTGACCTCTTCCTTCCATTGGAGTCCCTCTAAAATTAAATACTTAAGATTATGGTTTACCCCTTCAATTAAAGGCACGGTTGCACTTAATCTTAAAACTTTGCAACCCACTCTTATAGACTCTAAGACCAGGTGTCATTCTTTATTTTTATCCTGGTGGGGTAGATTAGATTCTATCAAAATTATGTTAGTCCCTATCATTGTATTTTATCTTTCCAATCTTCTGGTCAACCTCCCGAGATCCTGCTATAAAAAAATGTACTCCACTTTAATACATTTTTTGTGGCAACACAAGAAATCTAGGATGTCTCTTGCCAAAGTTAAATGTCCTAAACATTTAGGTGGTGTTAACTTCCCGGACTTTTCCTCCTATCATACTTCCTTCTTTCTTATGCATTCTATCCCATTATTATCAGATTATCTTTCTGATGATCTTTCTCAGCCATTATGGGTTGAAATAGAATCCTCTTTTTTTCATCCTTTTTCTTTTAAAGAATTTGTCTCCTTATCAAAAGTTCCATAGAAGATGTCTCTTCCTATTCTTAAAAATTCGTGAAAAATCTTCCTTCCTTTATACCTCGATAATTTAAATTAACGCGCACAATTTTTGCATTCTCCTATCTGGTATATTCCTCTTATTAACTTTTTACTGGAAAGACTGGAGGGATCTCTTATGGACCCATCCATTTTTTCAAGATGGGATTTGTCTTCCATTTTCTTCCCTTCAATCTTGTTTCTCTCTTCCTTTATCTTTTTATCCTAAATACATATTATTGAGTGTAGTAGTCCAACAAAGTTATGATTCCCTTACTCTTTCAGTTCCCTACAGCAAATCTTCTCTTACTCTTCCTTTTCTATTATCTTCTTCTTCCGCTTCTCAAATTTATAAAAAAAAATGAGAGAAATCTCTGTTACCAGGGACAAATCTAAAGTTGAACAAGATTGGGAACTCGATTTGGATGAAACGTTTTCAATAATGACTTGGCATAATATTTGGAACAAAATAAGGAGGTCCTCTACAGCAGCGAATGCAACTCAGACTCTATTCTTTATTTACAACAGACTTTTGATTACCCCCGCCAAGTTACACGCAATAACTCCTTCTATCCCATCCACTTGTTGGTCCTCTTTGGCTGCAATAGCAGATCTTAAACATATACTTTTTATGTGCCCAAAGATACGTACATTATGGCACCAAGTATGGCAGCAAATTAATAACATTTTTTCCACACATTTTCCCTTTTCTCTTTCTCAGATCTTTCTAGGTAGTCTTTCCGATATTTGGTCCTCCTTACACACCAACTCTTCCATTATTGACCTTCTTTTAGAGGTGGCCTTTCAACAAATCACTAAATCTTGGAAAGATGCCTCCAATGTTTCTTTTCAGGCTTGGCGGTATGGTGTTTGTTATCACCATAGCTTATGTTTACCCTATAACTCTTGCCATTAAACGCGATATGTTATGGTTACCTATTACGACTTTCGTAGACTTATCAGCTCAGTCTCTACCATTGCATACACCCTGTACAGAGGAAGTACCCAAACCTCCATGATAGGTTTTATTCATAACTTGTTTCTTTATCATATTTCTTTTTTATTTATTACATGCACTTTTTAATAGAAGTTTCTCAATAGTTTGTTGAAACTATTTTTGAAAGTGATGGTTGTATTATGATGCTTTCCCCTTTCTTTTCTTCTTTTCCCTTTCCCCCACCCCCTTTTTTCTGTTTTCCCTCTCATCATTATTGCATCTTTATTACTTTTGCAAAGTGATATATCCTGCTGGTGTTTCATATTTGTACTTATTGCACTTTTTATGTTTAATACATTTCTCTTTAAACTTAAAAAATTAAGGAACTTAGCCTTTCAGTTAACCAAGGAGCAAACCTTCATTTTGAAATGTGGAAGGACTAGTAAGAATTGCAGTGACAAATAAATAGATGGCATAACCATTGGTGTTATGAACACTTTTAGTTACCTGGGGAATTTATTCAATAGAGATGGATTATGGAACAAGGCCATAGTTAATAGGAGGCAACAATTCAGTAAAACGTGTATGGGCATTAGTAGCTTTGCAACGGGGCTGAGTGCCAATCCCGTAGAGGTGATGAGGAAAATGTATAAACCCAAATGTCTCAGTATAGCCACATAGGGGGCAGGACCTTGGGGGTATAGAAATTGCACAGAAATCCAAACTGTAGAGAATGAATTTTTAGAGGCTTACTTGTCTCACCTATAAGCACATCAGTGTATGTTTGTCATGCAGAACTGGGGGCACAATATATCACAGATTTAATACAATTGCAACCAATTCTTCTACGGTATAAGATATGGACCTCGGAGTTCACAGTGCTTAACCAAGCAATCATTGAGGATAGTCTTAAATTAAGTTTGAATCTAAGAATATCATAGTTTGCATAAGTTCAATGTTTTTTAAGTAATCTAGGCCATCCTGGGTACTTTGAAAGACCAGAAATATTGAACATTAGTAAAAAGACTCTGAAAAGGGCAGGAATGATGCATTTGGGGAACTTCCACTTTTTATTTGAAGTCCCCAAACCAAGTGTATTAAAATAAAAAAATCAACCGATCCTAACCACTTTTAATATGCAACCTTACCTCAAAGCAGTACTGAATGGTAGGCATAGATTTGTCTTGACCCGCCTTAGATTAGACATGTTTCATAGATTAGTCACTTTTCCAAAAATGTGTGACTGGTCAATAAACCTAATCAATTGCCACTGTCACAACATGATGCCCCAGGATTCAATGCATGTGGTTCTTTTTTGTAAGTACTATAGTTGTTTATGGAAAAAATATATTTTACCGATGGTCAAACCATATTGTTTTACACAATGTCGGCTGGCATATTTATATTTGCAATCATTACTTACTCGAGAGATTTGCTGTAGACTGTCATCATTTTTATGGGCAGCTTTTTACATTCGAAAGAACATTTTATTGAGCCCACCAGACTAGAATATACTTGTACCAAGTCTTTGACTAATGAATTATAATGCACTTCATTGTATTTGTGTTTAATATCTCTGGGCTTGTGTAACATCCTCCACACACAGATTTTTAACCACAACTAGTTGAGCAGATGAGCAGACTATATGTATGTGTCTTATTGTTATTAATATTTTTTTTTACCTGGCGTATGTCTGGATGCTATTAGAGGGATAAGTGGATTCTTTTTTTTAGGGTATATGTAATTTTCCGCCATGTATTAGTTTCGCCCAAGATAGAATTATGTGAGTATTGAAAGACGAAGAATTATAAAGAACTGGAAACATGATGAAACTGGTACAATAATTAACAATACTATGCAGGCATTGTAAAGATTCTTCTGGGGCATGTCTGATACCAAAGGTGTCGCTGTAAAGTGGGCGGACCATTACATTTTATCAGAATATTATATATGTACAAATACTCGTTAATAATTGATTATTTATTGACATAAGAACAATGATTCTGCGTTTTTATTGTACAATGATGTGTGTTTTAAATGTTGCTTTTATGGATGCTTTTTATACTTCTGAATAAAGTATAACTCACTCACTAACTCACTCAAAAGGCTCTACACTAGACTGGATTATCTCAAAGGAAAAGGCTGTCAAGTTAATCTCTATTGCTGCAATTGACTGGTCAGACCACCACGTTATTACCTTTCGAATACCTAGTTTAATTAAGAAAAGACTGGCACTATCAGTGAAAACTAAGCTATGGATTAGGGATACAAAAGGCTTAGACTATGAGAAACTAGCAGCACATTGCGAGAAGGATCTTCCCCCACCCTTTAAATTAACAAACGCCAGTGAACTTACGAAGCGCTACACCTAAAAAATGTCAGATATAATCAATTCATTAGCTCTGTTAAAATTGAAAAGAATTCAGGATGAAGACAAGGGGTCTGATTCACAAAAGTAATCTGAGTCAAAATCCTAACTTTATGACTTTCAGTATTCACAAAAGGCATTTAGGAGTAGCAAAGTTAGGATTCCTAACTTTACTACTCCTAAACTGAGACAAAATCCTAACTTTATGACTTTTGGTATTCACAAAAGGCATTTAGGAGTAGTAAAGTTAGGATTCCTAACGTTACTACTCCTAAACTTCAGACAAAATCCTAACTTTACATCTTTCGAAGCTCACAAAAGGCCTTTAGGAGTAGTAAAGGAATCCTTACTTTACTACTCTTAAATGCCTTTTGTAAATACTGAAAGTCATAAAATGTTAGGATTTTGTCTCAGTTTAGACAAAACTCTTGAAATAATCTATGAAACACAGCAATGCCCTCACCCCAGTCAGTGTTTTTCGAGGTTCCCATGGCAGGAACGTCTCTATTTTGGCCTGGAGGGGCTGCACCTTACGCCTACCTGAAAGGTCTCCCAAGTGCACTACAGACCTCTGCCCTATCTGGCACTTACTGGCCTTGATAGTCAGGCCTGTAACAATGCCATGGGTACACAAATGTGTAAGCCTAGGAGCGAGGAGCAAGGGAAAACAGAGAGGTAACTTCCTACAAAAATTGGCGTCAGTCCCTCTGCTGTTCTGGGCTCAGGATAGGGAAAATGTGTCACCCTCCACTGACCCATATTTCTCTTTTGATAATTGGAGTTTAGGGAGAGGTACAACATTGTGACAGCATCCTCTCAAAGTACGGCTCGAGACGATTGATATGGAGGCTCTGGTGTTCTTGAGGTCCACCATGTAGGTAGCTTCCCCCTTCCTCCTAACTATATCATAAGGGCCTTAATCCAAACCATTGGTGGGTGCATGTATAGAAATCTTTCAAAATAACCCACACAAGCTGGGAGAAAATGCCAAGGAATCAGGGGAATGCATGCCAGTCCTAGAAATAGCCCGTCTACTTTGAGGGCTCTATCTGCATGTTGGTGATTGCAGATTTTCAATGCCATTATGTTATTGAGGACCTTCTGTCAAAGATGCTTATCATCTAACCCAGCTCCTGGCATAATCAAAGATTTGGGTATCATTTGAAGTGAACTGGATTGTGGACCATCGGGGTCTATGCTCAGTCTCTCTGTTTGCCTATCTATATATATGCTATCTCTATGCTTACTGGGGGCAGTTCCTTTCTGTTTTTTATTTCAAGTTTCAAGTTTCAAAAGACCTTTATTCGAATTTCATAAAATTCATAAAAGTACCAAACAAAAACAACAGTTCATTTCATTTACATTACATATTATTACAGAATTATTTAAAAATATATATATTACAGTACAATACAGTTCTGATGAGGCAAATTTCATGGATTTTCCATCGTTTTACGCACTCGCGTTAACAGTCTCAGTAAAGTGCTAGTGCGAAAAATGAGTTTGTCTGTGTCCAATGAAATCATCATTAAGTACAACTTTTCCAGTGAAAGGGATCGATGTTTCCTAAAATATGGAGTTAAAAGCCAGTTAATATATTTTAAGTAAAATTTACAGAAGAATAGGAAGTGTAGATCATTCTGTGTACTAACACCATCACATGGACATGGGTTAAAATCAGTGCTATGTCGATATCCCAGAGGAAATGATAACAATAATTTCACTGAACCTGCTCTTAAACGAAACAGAAGAGATCTCCCCCAGTTGGTCATGGGTAGAGTAAGATAGGGCGGGAGTGGATATCTGCACAATTCGTTTCCCATATATTTAGCAACAGTTGATTTTGTTGATTCTCTTCCCATCCTTTCTGATTTAAAACGTGCATACAGTGCATGTTTAACCTCTGCTTTATCCTTAAGCTCAATCTTGGAGGCGTCAGAGAAGAGATCACCTTTACCCACGGCACTTAGTGTTTTAAAAACTCCTGATAGCCATGGGATCTTCATGCCCCGATCACAATTTGAGCAGTCTTTTATAATATTTTGTGTGAGGGTGGCTGAATTGTTCCTCCAGACTTTGACCCAGAATAATGCGGGTCTAGCTCTAATGAAATCACAAACATATGGGAGATTTAATTCATTGTGGCAAATAAAATCAGACGACGAGATTGGGGCGCCCAATACTTTTCTGCAGAAGCGACTTTCTTCCCACTGAATGGGTGCGCTATCTCCCAAACCCCAAACCTCTGCTCCATAAGAGGCTACTGGTGAGCACTGTAATCTAAATATTTTTTAAATTGCTCTAGTAGCACCTATTTTATTCGGGCGGGGCAGGCTCAAAATGGAATTGGTGGCTTTCGAGAACTTGCTCGTGGCGTGGGCTAAATGCCCACGCCACGAGCCGTTCGCAGCGAAAACCAACCCTAAATAAGGAAACATGGGGACAACAAGGGTCTCATCTAGTCCATAGTTCAATAAAATCATCCAGAATTTTGATCTATTTACTAGATCAAACGCAGAGGAGAGATCCATAAAAGCAAGGTAAATGGGGGACGATTGGGCAATATTATACTTGTCGATTATCAATTTTCAATTCAAACATTGCTCTACTGTCCCCACCCCGCTCCTGAATTCCATCTGACACTGGTCTAATATCTCTGTGTTTTCAGTCCATTCAAGCACCCTATTATAAATGACTCGTCCCAAGATTTTTAGGGTGTTGTCCAAAAGGAAGATCGGACGGTAATTAACTGAGTCCGACCTATCTCCCTTTTAAAAAATCGGGACGATGGTGCTAGTTGCCCAAGTGGTGGGCATGGGTACTGTTGGAAGACTGTTAAAAACGTTAACTAGAATTGGTGCCCATAAATCTGGACTATACTTAATGATGTCGATGGGCAGGCCATCAGGGCCTGGGGCCTTATTTCCGAGACTTTCTTTTATGGCTGTTTCGACTTCATAAACATTAATCAATAGGCCATTCAGCTGTCCTGGGCTATAAGTCATTGCCTCCTTAGGTGGAGCAGCATACATTTTTGAAAAATGGGCCTCCCAGACACTGCTGGTTATATTACAACTGGATGATGTTAACTTTTTACCCATTTCTCTAGTTTTCCTAACTGTGGACCAGAATGGCCCACTGCTCCCCAGATTAGCTCTGATGACAAGTGAGTCCCACTGTTCTGAGAGCAGTGCTGCCTTTCTGCCTGTTATTGTGAGTTTGTAATGTTTCCTAGCTAATTGGACAGCCGTAGGGCACCTAGGATTAGTAGAAAATGCCCTTCTCAGGTCCCTATTCGCCAGGGAGCAGGCCGAGTCGAACCATCTTGGTTCCGTCTCTACCCTTGGTAGTGGGACCGACAGAAGGGTTTTTATCACTAGACATAATTTACCAAAGTCCGCAATCGTCCTATGGTGATTGCCGTCCATGGATAAACAGGAATCAATCAGATGCTGGTGATTAACTTGTACAGTATTCAAGATTGCCCCACTATCAACCCCTCTCCATTTTAGTCTCCGGCCATCAACCGACGGTGTAATGTCTCTTGCACCATTTATATTTGAATAGACAGAGCTAGGGGCTATATCTAGAGTAACCATTAATGGGTTATTATCCCCAAACGATGTCTCTAACACTGCAGATTTAACTACACAATCTAGTAGATGGGATGTCATAAAGATATAATCAATAGTGGAGCTACAGTCCCTACCTCTGAACGTGGGAGCATGGGGAGCACCTGGGTTATAGCCTATTTCCATGACGTCACCAAGATTAAATTCAGATAGAATAATCCCTAATTCAGTGCCCCTTCGTTCTGCTTGATCTAAGTATATCTTGTCCTTCAATCCAGAATCTATGGGTATCTTTGCATTGAAGTCACCTCCAATCAAGATCCTTGTCCCGACAGTTAATTGTAAGCTAGATTCCAGATTATGTAAGATTTTTGAAAGAGCCTCGAAGTTTTTGTTTGCTATACAATTAAAATCATTAATATAAAAATTAATTAAATAAATTCTGGTCTTTGCTTTATATTCCAAAATTTGGATATTCAAATTCCCTCCTGACAGATCTCTAATAGTGCCACCAGCCAGTGTCTTAATTCCTATGAACAAACCACCCACTGCTCGACCAAAGGTGGATTTCGGCGCTGTTACACAAAAACAGTGGTATCCCTCAATGTAGAGGTTTTCAACAGCCCAAGTCTCCTGGAACATCACAATGTCAATATCATCAATTGTCTTAATCCATTCCAGGTCTGAGAGCCTTGCTTCTAACCCAGCTACATTCCAGCTAAGGGCTTTCAGACCACTATGGCCACAGTGACTGGTGGGCTTAGACCCATGATTCCTCACTATGTTAACATCCAGAACAGGCGATGGTGATATTCCCAAATCAACATTACTTGGGAATGCGAATAAGCATTCCTCCTTGCTGTTACCAACTGCTGTGTGACCACTATTAGCTTCCATAACGCCAAGTAATTTACCCTGAGTTGTAATTTCTACCTCTGTTAGGTCGCACCCTTTATAACCATTGTTTATAGCTGTGCTTCCAGTATTGTCACCTGCCACGGTAGCCAGTCAATCCAGGTCATCTAAGTTTGAGAAGGCGTGTTCAAACCTATTAAAGGTTGGGATATTAAATAGTGGCCTTACTTCATTTTGATACATGAATTGGTTAGGGATAATTGTGGGATAGAATCTATCCCTGTGGTTCTGCTGGGGCATTGTGGGAAGATGGGTGTTGAACGGTTGGTGTGCTAGCATTGGAACCTGGTGATGCAATACGGGGTCCTGGTTCTGGCGAAAGAGTGGAGGCCTATTCCCATCAAAATTTATGTTTGAGTCCCGGGGGGGGGGCACAAAAAAGTTGTTTGCCATGGAGGGAATCAAGTGTCTATAAAAATAGCCCAATGGGAGCAAAGTGGTATTAAATTCCCATGGCGAAGGTAATGGTGCGCTCGCCAAGGATTTTTCCGCCCTTTGAGGATTTCTAAAACTTACAACAATGCAATCCCCCACGAACTTTTTCCTTAGCGGGCCTACCCATCCCACTCTCTGAGTGTGAATAATCTCCCTTACCCCTTCCATTGGGAAACTGCAGTTTGCAGTTAACCAGTGAAAGGTCTTATTTTTAAGGGATATTGGGGTTTCTTCCTGACCCTTCCTAAGTTTGGGAACATTTACTAGGACCAGCACGTAGGCACCGCATTCAGGCGGCAGACTAATGCGTGGAGGAATCTGCCTCATGTTGGTTGCCATATCTTGGTCGGGAAGATCCCTTGGGGGGTTTTGGGTGGGATTATTAGAATGACTAATTTGCCTAATTTGGGTTTCCTTACTTTGTGCGGTATTTGTCCCCTTCCCTGACTGGATGGTGGCAGTAGTGTTATTGGAATTGGCAGTGGGATTAGTAGTGGTGATAATATTTGCTGCTGGTTGTTTGGCAGCTGGTTGTTTAGCAGCAATTCCCTTACATAGGGCTTGTGGTGTCTTAGGCTTTACACCCGTAGTGGGGGCTATGTTGTTCTTAGGTCTAGATCCTGTATGGTCTGAAACGTCAACAATAGGAGTGTTTTTAGTGGGTACATGTAACTCAGCTACTTGTTTTTCAATCCTTATGAGTCTAGATTCTATTGGGGACAAATAGATACTAAGGAGCTCACCCATTCTTTCCAACAAATGGTCATTTACAGCATCTGTATCAGATTTATCCCCTGTGCGCTGCGGCGCCGGCTGTGACACTTCATTTTCTATTGCTATTACTGCGTTCCTTCCTTCTGTGTTTGTATGTAAGTTAGCTACTTTCCTGGCCTTTCTCTTTGGGGCGCTGTACTTTCTACATTTGGACCTGCTGGGCTGTGTTTTGGGTTTAGTCTGTTTTTGTACTGCGCCTTCACGGTTACCCCTCAGTTGCCTTATTCTATCTGCAGCTACCTCAGCTGGTGTGGGGTCAATGGGGAGATCCGGGGTCCTTTCCAAGTCCATAATAGAGTCTAAATCAGAGTCTATTAGGGGGTTTGAGGCAGATAAATTAACCTCATTAGGTATACTATGAATATCAGCATGAACAGCAGTTATAAGGCCAACGTTGTCATTTATGGCCTGAGCTGGTGTTCTTGCTGAACCAATGAGGCCAAGAGATGATCTTCTAGCTATAGCTAAATCTTGCGAAACCCTACGTTCCAAAAGTGTGATGCCCTGATTTATGGCATCATTTGCCCTTATAATAAAATTATCTATTGGGCCCGTCATTGGGACCACCCCAGCTGCTGTTTTACTCCTTGAGCCCCTAGTAGACATAATGATAGATTTTAAATGCGTTTCGTGTTTCACAGTAGCTGAGACGCGAAAATATTATGTTAAACTTAAGCCCTCGCACTCTCCTTTCTAGCAGGCAGTAATGATGAGAGGAAAGGGGGACCCCTATAGAGTAGCTACCAAACAGAGGGGAATATATCAGGGCTAGGCCAGCAGCACGCTAATCGCGATGCGGGGACCAAAAACAAATACAATATACAATATAAGCAGTAGTTATAGAGACTCAGATAACAGTACAACTAAAACAAGGAGCAATATGCCAAACAGTGTGGACTATAGAGGCAGCAAAAGCAGATTGTTGTTTATAGGACTGTTGTAAACTCCACAATAGGAAGAGTAATAGTCTGAGAGTCAGTCCAAAGCAGGTGGGTAGTATTACAGTCACGTACCTCGAGAGAGTTCAGTAAGGAAATGTTAGGGTGGGGCACCCAACCCGACCGTCTCGACCTCGGAGGGCCTCAGAGGGCCCGCCCTTTGCCCGGGCTTAGCCCGGCGTCGCCCGCGCGCGTCCCGCGACGCGGGAGGATCTGCTTGCTGCGCCTCCGGGCGCGGTTACCTGGCGCTGACGCTGCTCCTGGCGTCCTCGGGAGGCCGCACTGCCCCCTGGGGATTGTAGTTGCACTTTGGACGCTCCCCCTCTCGGCGGCCGCTGGTTCGAGAGCGGCGGCGGGGGAGAGCGAAACTGACTGCCGCGGTATCCTGGGCACAGGTGGGCGTGTTGGCAATCCCCCACAAAGTTTGTAATCCCTTTATTTGAGTGATTTGTAGAGCGCATAGCTGCCCAAAGGCTTCCCAGCTCTAAGTGACCAATAGAGGCATAGAAGTGGACTAGTAATACTGACAGAACAGCCACCTTTTGATTGATTTCTGGAAGGCTGCTTCTGTTTCCAGGAGTCTAGAGTCCCATGGCAGTGAGTTCCACAGCTTGGGAGCTTGATCAGTAAAGGATCTGCCTACCCATCTAGCTCTCCTGATTCTTCTTATCAGCCGTTCGGAGCCGGACCTGAGGCTTCTGTTTGGGACATAGGGGATCAGAAGGTTTCTGATTTTCCTCAGGCCCTTGTTGTTTAACATTCTGTGCGTCATACAGAGTGTCTTGAACTTAATTCTAGCCTCCGGTTGAAGCCTTTGAGGCACTGGCATTACTGGGGCTGTCAGGCATAAAGCAGATTTGTGAACGTGAGTTCTTCTGTACCTGTGCTGTGTTCCAGAAACTGTATGGTGGGTACAGAAGCAGCAGGGCCATTGAAAAGTGCTAATACTGTGGAGTCCAGGTCCTACAAGATGGACCCAGAGAGTCTGATCCACACTACTCAGCAAACTCCAGAGTCCACTTGAATCATCTCTCCTGCTAGTTGACTGACTAATGACCATGAGTGAAGGGAAAGTGAGAAATCAAGTTGGAGACTGAGTACCCACATAATCAAGATGTAGACCACCAGCACCATAAAAGCAAGGCAAAGTAAAGGAAAGTAGCCATTGGAAATTATTTAGCCAAACAAATAGAAGAACAGTTGACTCTGTAAGCCTTTAAGACTAGCTCCTGAATTTGAATTAAGCCCCTGCCCTTGGAGAGTGTCCGATGAACAGTTTTGGTCTACCTATGTCAGTTAAGCACAGGGAGCAGATTTAGTAAGAATTCACGCAATGCAGTTCGGCAAACAAGTTGCCGTGCAGCATTGCATGAGTGTGTGAGAGTTGAAATGCACCATAACAACTAAGACTTGACACTCTTCACGCCTTCCCTTCGCTGGCGCACTTGAGATTACCTAGCGCCAATGCAGGCACCCATGCACCATGGTGGAAGGGTGCCTACATTGTGGAAAGGATTGTTTTTGTGCAGGAAGGGACACTTTTCTGAAAACAACAATCCTTATAGACATATTACTCTTTCTATGTGTGTTGCAGAAAGTAACAAGGAGAAATCGACATTCTGCTCATTACACCTCACTGTGGAAGGCATAGCATTAGATGCATTGTGAGGTTTACTAGCTTTTGTAAATCTGTGAATGGGCCACAATGTATGGGTGGATGGATGGGAATATTCATTCTCCACTATGCAGTTTGGTACTTTATATCTACCAAACCATGCAAAGTCAAGCATAGTGGCTTTGCATAGCTCGATAAATACCAAACATTATTTACATCACAAAAACAATGAAACCTTGATGCAAAATCATAGTAAATCTGCCCCATGAACTTTGGAAATACTTGTGGACGGGTTGGAAGTGTGTTTAATGGCCATGGGCCAGATGTAGGTGGCCAAATAGCGAGCGCTAGCGTTGAAATTAATTTGCGATCGCTATTTGGCTGCGAGCAATGTAGGTGAGTTTAAACCTACTAGCAAAATAAGGAATCGCCAAATTGAGATTCCTTATTTTGCTCTTGCGTTTACGGAATCTCAAATTGCGATCCCTTAAATGCAATGTAAGCAGCACAAAAGAAAGCGCACTTTAGCCTTAAGGAATCGCTAATTACCACCAACTTCAAGTTGGTGGTAATTAGCTATTTCCTTTAAAAAAACACTTTTTTGCTTTTTTTAAAGTGCCATGTGGCACACAGGGCATGTATGTGTGCCACATTTGCGCACATGCACATTTCAGGGGTGCGACATCCTGGCACCCTTGAAATAGCTCCCGCTATTTGCGATTCTTCAATAGTTAATCGCAAATAGTGAATATCTTCCCATTCACTCCTATGGGCTTCCTAGCCCATAGGAATGAATGGGTAGGTATTCCATATTAGCGAATCTCAATTTGCGATTCGTTATTAAGGAATATTAAGGAATTGCTAATATTTTAGCGATTCCTACCTATATTCAATTTTGTGAGTCCTTAATAGCGAATCGGTAAAATTCACTATTAAGGATTCGCAAATTGAATTTTACCTACATCTAACCCCATCTGTTTCTTCTTTTCTTTATTTGACCCCCCTCGCCCTCTGCGCCTGCCCACAAGTAGACACATAAGCATTTTTGAAGATACATCCAGGGAGCTTGTGAAACTGGTAATGGATGTGCACTGTGTGAAGCCTCGACACATAAGCTACAATCCCACTCTGTACTGGAGTGTCCAGCTCACTTTGTGCTCACTGAAATATCAGCTCTTTGCCATTAGACCATGTGAAGATACCATGTGACACATGATATAACCAGGTGTGCTGGCATGTCTATACAAAGTCCATTTTTTTTATTTTATTTCACTTGAGTGCTTCTCATCACTGGGAGGAAGATGTCCACCTGGACAGGGCATGGCTCTGCACCTGTTTGCACCTGTTTGCAGCTGGCGATGCAGACTCAGAGTGGTGCCCCGGGAAAGTCTGTGGGCTTGACATCTGCTTCAAGTCTTGAGAAAGTAATAAAGACAAACTTCTACTGTTGCTTTTGGAAAGTGCCAACTCTAATAGTGCTCTTTGTCTTTCATGGCAGAGCCAAACCAAGGTAAGAAGATTTTTGATAGTGAAGAAAAAAGCATCGTTTCAAAAAGCAAAGGACAATAACATTAAAAGTGGGCTGAGACTGAGAGTCTGATTTAGTTGTTGGCGGGCCTGGGACACCCACATACTTGATGCTATGATCGCCTGCATACCTTGCGGTCCGACTGCCCGCATACCTGGCAGTCTGTTGGCCTGATTAAGATGCAGGCTCTGAGACCATCATCTGACCAACACCAGACAGCCTCCTTGGCCAGGATTTGAGCTCCCATGGCGGTAGCGATGGGGGGAGCGGCAGCAGTGGCAAGAACGGAAGTCAATGGTGGTGGTGCCTTGATGGCCACCGCCATCAGGATGACGCCTATGTATGCCCCCATGCCATGTGCAAGGTTGCACACTCTGTTGCTCTTGCAGACTGTGCTACAGGGAAACAGTGCACCTGACCACCTGACCAGTGATATCATAATATGGCAGCCGGGTTGCCGCCTGGTTGTCACCATTTTCCCTAATGGCACCACCCCAGGCTGGCGGTGTGCACCCCAACAACTAAGTCAGGCCCTAAGTGCAACATCTTGTGGCTCCAACTGGTAGTAATGATTTAGAGTAGCCCTCCCTGTCGAAACCTATATGCATATCAGTGTCAGTTAGGTGTGCATGTGCATGTTAAAATTTGGGATGGTGGTAACTCGCATAATCCTCTCTAGCATAACTATGTGTAATTACCTCCCAGTTACTCGTAAGAATGAGTATTTCTGTGAGAAGCATAATCCAGCATTTAGAGCTGTTTTCGTAGTGCAAGATGCACCCTTGCATTCGAAATGGGCTAAAGCTTACATTTTGCACTAACAAAATAGTACTAAATGCTACAGTACACAAACAAGCAGAAGTCAGCAGCCACTCCCTCTCAGTTAGTTCATTGCTCCTGTGCTCCTGTGGAAGAATCTGTATCCCAAATGACTCTTAGCTACTCAAGCTGGAGTAATCATATAATGTCAGAAATGTCATACTCCGAGTCTCATGTGTAATAGAAATTTTGCCCAGGCCTAGTTAAAATGTACAGTGAGATCTGTGAAAGTAATTATTATTATTATTAGTTAACATTTCTTAAGTGCATAGCTACCCTAAGGCATCCCAGCGCTAGCAGCCGAGTGAGAGGAGGCGTGAGCTTACAGGTGGATGTTCTGGAAAAGCCAGGTTTTCAGGTGCTTTCGAAAGTTAGGATGATGGGTTTCTGAAAGTAACTGCAGGGGAAGGGTATTCCAGAGCCTGGCTATGCAGTAAGAAAAGGAGCTGCCCCCACTTTGTGTCTTTTGGATTTTGGGGATTACAGCCAGTCTCAGGCTTGGGGAGTGAAGAAGTTTCCTTGGTTGACATTGTGAGCGGTTGTTATATCAAGTTGTGTAGCGCCTCGAGTTACTTGATGACACAATGGGGCATATTTAGAAGCCCCTAGTGCCTCTGGAAAGTCACCTTTTTGTCACTCCGGTGGTGCTCTTTTCTAGCTCATATTTACAAGGCCTGGCTAAGCCACTTAGCGTGGACTATCTGAGCCTTGTAAATATGGTCCTCTGCAAAGTAGTTTTCTTCGGCAGAGGGAGGTGCAATAGGTGTTGCTGTGGGTTTTCCCAGTAACACCCATGGATTTATGATATCGATGGCGCGCGGGCTCTCGATTTACAAGGATCTGTTAATCTCAGGCAGCGCCAAAACAAACTCCTTTCAAAAGGAGGAATTTGAGTGGCGAAAGTAGAGAAATACTTCATTTCTCCTTGTTGTTTGCTCTTTCTACGTGCGCTGCATTCTTCTGCACACATAGAAGGAGCAAAACACCAGTAATTATTTTGTTGTGCAGGTAGGTGTCCCTTCCTGCACAAATAAAATCATCCCTGCATTGCAGGCACTCTTTCGCCATGGTGCAAGGGTGCCCGCATTAGTGCTAGGCAGCTTTTGTATTGCCGGTGCAGGGGTGAGCACAGGGATATGCCATATACTTGGTAATACAGCGCATCCCTGTGTTTTGAAAATGACGCAGATCAGGGCAGTGAAATTGCTTGTGGCACCACACTGGGCTATTGTCATGTAAATATGCCCAATGTCTTTAGGGCTCATGTCCTGCGCTCTGTACACCTGCGCTGGATGTGATGAGTCCATCAGGCGAGTGTAGCCTGGAAGTGGTAGAGTGTGGGCCTTAGTTCTACTTAAAAAGGGAGAGCTTGGTGTGTATAGAAAGGGGTGTGTGAGGTGACTGTGTGTCCTGATCAGGAGCTATGTGCACTGAGAACATTCAAAGGCTTTGTCTTAAGAATTGTGAAGAGCTTGTGTGGCTTAGACAGTCCGGGTAATAAATGTATGCACCTCATATGCACTAGTTCTTTGTGTGTTGATGTTCTGGGGATGTAATGCAACCACATTCAGTGAGCCTGCTGGAGGGATTGGACAAAATGTGAAGGGAAGGAGGAGGAGGGAGGAAAAAGGGGGCACTGCAGCCATGTCGTCACCTCGTAAATAAACTTTGGGAGTTACTCATAAAGTGTTTGCATTTGTGTTAGGTTTGGGTTTGGATGTGTGTGTGTGTGTGTGTGTGTGCGTGCGTGTGTGTGCGTGTGTGTGCAGGTGTGTGTGTTGGGGGTGTGTGGGAGTGTAGATGTGTGTGTCTATTCTACCTCCCTCCATCATTATTCCACAGACCTCTCTCATACAACACAGAAAGGACTACAACCTACATTAGGCTGGTGGTGGTCGTTGTATTCTTTCGGGGAACTCCCTAATGGCCGCGCTAAGAATGCACCTTCCCTTGGAGGACGCAGCTGTAGCTAAGTTTTGATGCCTGCCTTCCCCATTTCACCCCCAGTCAGGTAGGCTGGGGCACCAGACAGAGACAGCACAGTTTCAGTGTACATTAAAACACACCTCTTTCTGCAGAGGGCAGCAGTGCAGGAGACAGGCCTACAGACCACACAGACACCATCAGAGGTAGATTTTTGTGAATGCTGCTTTATTTCATGCAGAGGATTGAAACAGGCGAAGCAGAGGCATTTACGCCTTGTACAGCTGTTCAGGTAAATAGATGAAGAGAGCGAGATTGGGAAAAAAGCTACATTAGAATTCTGGAATCAGTGGAAGAGATATGCTGATTAATGTCTCTCCTGTCATGCGGGGTGTGTGAAGCAGAGTGAATGACAGACACGAGGGAGCTGGCCAATCAGGGCACGCCCTCGATACTCTTATCTCGATAAACTTTGCTCACTTTTTGTACGGCTTCAGGGAGCTGGCTGTGTCGTTAAAGCCGATGCTGCGATAGTCCTCCACGTAGTCATCAGCCAGCGCCACGATGCAGGCGCCCTCGTAGTCTTCCTCCTGGTAGATGCGCCAGGCTCCCTTCTTAACTTGGTGACAAGAGAGTTTGTTATTCATTCCATAATCAGCCAGGTGTGGGGTAGCCGATTTTAGGGTGATGCTTTTTCCCGATCTCTTGGCTTTCTCATAGATGGTGATTTCTGGATCTCCCAGCCCCCCCTGCACCACCCGCACTGAGGAGATATTTCTGGAAAATCCTCCCACAGCGTCATGATCCCCCTCCCGGAAGAGCGCAAACTCCCCCTTGAAGCCCTTCTCTGTAAAGACGACGCAGGGGTCGCCGCTCACTTTCATGGACTTGACCCGATTCAGGAATCCAATTGACGACAAATCTGAGAGGTCTTGTGTGACATCCACAGAAGATGGGCCCTGGCAGCCCTCCTCAGCGAAGAAGTTGACGGTGGTCATGGTGGATCTTCCTGTAAGCGCTTAAAGTCAGCCGCCTCTGGTTCTAGGCGCTGTGAGGGTCTCTCAGGTGAAGCAGCGGCTGGACTCGCAGGCCGTTCTGTAAAGGTGAAAAAGTGCATCTGGTTAATATGAAATGACAGTCGACGTGTGATTGACACAAGCTTGTCTCCTCATGAAGGATCGTGTTAATCTACACATCGAAATCTGAAGCTCTGGCATAGCTGAAATAATGATGAGGACATTCATTTCAGCGATTCATTTTGAATTCTGCTTTGTTCATTTGCTAAAACAAATGTGCGCTTATTACCAATGAGAAGACCCGGCCAAGCAGGTGAAGGGCTTTTGCCTGGAGGAAACGCATTACAGGTCCCCGAAAAACCCTTCACTAGAGATTTGGATACATATTTGTAAATGACGTTTTTCTCGGCAGCCCATTTTTTTCCTGTTCATTGATTTAGGGGCAATGCTGGCCCAACTGGAGGGAGCAGTGGAGGCTGTACAGGGAACATTTCTATTGAGTCTCAAATGTCTCAGAAATGAGGAGATAGCTCTAGCACAGCCATGTGTGTGTTTGGGGGGAGGGGGAGGGATGATTTACACCAAATGAGAATCAGGAAGTGTCAAGGGGGTGAAGACAGCATCTGGATGTGTAAATGGTGGCATGGATTTTCCTATTACGCACCATAAAATCATGATAAAGCAGGAAACAAACTTTTTTCCAGTCTGTTAACAAAGGTTGAGATTAGGATCTGTGTCCCTGGGCTCCAGAAACTACAACCTTAGGATCTCACCAAGTTACCTCCTCTTTACTAGGGATGTATTCTTGGAGGAGATCTGTGGGTCAGCAGGTTCAGACTGGGGGAACCAAAGCAGGCCTGGCAAACAGCCTCATACTAGCCGCGCTCTCTTTGTCTTCTTGCACAATCTCTTTTTTATCCGTCCACTCTCTCTGTTTTCTTCTCGCTTCTTTATTTCCCCTCTCTGGCGACTTTCTGTCTACCCCCTCCATTCCTCCTGCTAATTCTTTCTCTCTTTTATCCATCCATTCTCTCTTTTTCCCTCTCTCTTCTTTGTTTCCCCTCTCCGGTCACTTTCTTTCTACCTCCTGCTCATTCACTCTCTCTTGAAGCCTGCTGTGGTTAACCCGGGGGTGCTGCAGAAAGTAAGAACGGCACCAAGAGTGACTCTGGCTTTCAAGATTGTCTTCAAGGGATCCGACCCACCGGGGTAATGCCCGGTGCAATCAAAGGCCAGTCCACCCTGCATGTCAGGGTGGAGCCATCAGCAGGAAGAAAATGACTTAAAAACGAAATGTTGCAGTGGTTTAACATTCAGGTGAATTTAGAGACTCTTACGAAAAACAGACAGCCTTCAATATTAGACCGACCTCCCACCGTTGCTCCTTGGATGCAAACATTTACTAAAATCACTATACCCCCAGGCTCAGTCCGAGCAGGTAACAGCAGAGGGCCGGGTGGGGGGATTTGGAGGGCCGATGCAGAGGAAACATTGAATAAATAATGTATTTTCCCTCTGCATCCTCCCTCCAAATCCCCCCTCACGCGGCCTCACCTCTGTTACCTGCAAGGACCGCAGCTGAATCCTCAGAAAGAATATATCCGGGTTTCTTTTGCGTCCATTTTCTTTCACCTTCCATGAAGTTGCTAGAGGGGTCCTTGAAGTGTTACGAAGGAACCAGAAGTCCCCCAACTCTTTCATGTTACCTCAGGCTTAAGCACCCTCGTTCTCTGGTGTCCCTACAGGAAAGAGCTCCAGGAGATTGGCACAGGGGGTGCAACTGAAACCATCACTGATATTGACTCTGGCTAGAGTGGAGAGCTGTGGGAAAGGAATTTCTTGGTTGACAAAAAGTGGCTCCATAAAGGATCATATGAATCTACACAGCCTACATCTGAAGCACTGCCCTAGCTGAAATATTGATGAGGAAAACCAATGTCACAGATTGATTTTAGACCAGCTTTGCTCATTTGCTGAAAGGCGTGCACATTACGAATGTCAAGGCAATAATACTACCAAAGCAAGAGAAGGCTTTTTGCCAGGTCAAAGACCTCCGCGGGTTCTTCACTATAGGTTTGGTCACACACATTTTTCTAAAAAGATGTTTTCAGTAGGCTATTATTCTTTCTTCTGTTTAAGCCCTAAATTTGTAATAAGGGCCATAGACTACTTGAAAACCGTCACATACGGTATAACAACAACATAGGCTCTCATAACCCGTTTGTCGGAATCGGGTGGAGTATTTGCCACATGTGTTTTTTAATAATTACAATAATAGGCTTTGGGAAATGCAGTTGAAAAAAAGTGTTAAAGTATTTTCAATAAGAGACTGAGGCAACCACAATCACACGTATCACGATCAACTAGTGGATTATCCAAGTACAAAGAGAGTGGTGCAGGGATGCAAATGTAAATGTAAATGTAAATTGATACTTGTATAGCGCACTACTCACCCGCAAGGGTCTCAAGGCGCTTGTACGAAAATGTTATGTTATGTCCAAGACCCGCCGAGGCGGGGAATTGAACCCTGGTCCCGGGCTAGACCTCTGCATCAGGGTCTGCCGCTCTAACCATTGAGCCACACTTCTCTGGAAGACCAGGAGCAAAACGCCATGAATTAATTGCGAGAAAATTGTTCTGCACCCATCAGACACCACAAGAGATATAAGAACAATTTGAATGACATAGTGTACAGACTCCATCAACTCTTTTTTCTAAACGAAAAGTCTTTTTTCTTTACAATCTTCTTAATCTTTTTCTTTTTTCCCCTTTGAATTCGGGTTCCTGCCACATTATGCCATATGTGAGCTCTGATACACCCAGGTCTTGAGACCAACACTGGGGCAACCTTAATGCGATGTTGACATTACAATCGATTGTTTCTTGACATTTCACGAGCCAAGTTGAGGTGCTGCAATAGAATTGGCTCCCTGCACAAGTGAAAGAATAGATCTGTTGCTCTGGTAGAGCTATCCATTTCACCACATTAATTGGCCATCACGTTGAGACTCGAAGATTATTGACATTTCCAGTCTACAAGAGTGCAATTAACCAACAAGCCCTGAAGAAGTCTCTGCTTAGGGGCGAAATGCATTGGCTACATTGCAATTCACAGAATACAAGTTTAAAAAAAGAATTAGAAGATTGTGAATAAAGAAACCCTTTTTAGCAAAAACATTGATGGAGTCAGGGTACTGTTCCAATTGTTCTAATAGCTCTTATGATGACTGGTGGGTGCTGAATCCTGTTCTTGCAATTATGGTTAAAGAATTCTACATTTGTATTGTCTTTAAAGAAGGCATGGCGTGCTATCCACCTGCATTTTGATGAATCTGTGCTCAGCACAGGGACACCCACATGCTAGCACAGTTTCACTGTTCCCTACCAGCCCCACTTAATGCCTTGTATCCTCCGGCCTTTCCTCCTGGGTGACATTATACCTTCTAACCCAGTTCACTTGTCGAGCCTCACTTTTTTCAGTCACATTGCATTAATCAAAGCCACTAAAGCAGTCCCCATACCTTGCTCACCAGAGGTACCCACTTGTACTCAGACTATGGCACAGTAGAACACAATGAGTTGTTGGGCGCTCCTGTTCACTAACTCTTCTCATTTTGCTCCGTTAACCTTTGCACCAGGCAGGATGAAGGTCTGTAGTGTTTTATTTCATAGGTTAATGTCTTTGGAACATCTCATTATTAACGCCATACTGTACACCATTAGCAACTTTGCACACCTCTACAGCAACTTTGCAGTGAACTCATTGCTAACCTACCCACCACCACCCAAGATGGCTACCTGATCTAATGGATAACCCTCACCAGAAACAACACAGGAGAAATTGTGTATGCCATCCCCACATTGGCCCCAATGGACCCATGCCCCCACCACATCTACAAACTGGGAACATTGACCCACATCAATAATATCTCCATCTAATCCCCACTTTCCCCGATGAATGGGAACTTGCAGGAATCAACCTCCTCCTCAAGAAGCACACAGTCAACCGGAATCAACTGAGCAACTTCGACCCATTTCCCTGCTTCCCTACCAAGCCAAAGTGATTAAGAAGGCCACCAACAAGCAACTCACAACTCACCTCAAACGTCACCTTTTTGTAGACAACACTCAATAAACATTCAGAAAGAACCACAGCACAGAACAGCACACATTGGACCACCAACGACATATAAATCATCCTGGACTGAGGAGAAACAGCAGTCCACATCCTGCTCTCCCACTCTTTGGCCTACAACTCTGTCTCCCATAACACCCTCAACAGAAGACTCCGCGAGATTGGAATACTCTCAAATGGATCTGTTTCTTCCTTACTGGAAGAACCAAAGGGTCAGGTTTCCACACTTCACATCAGAGACCAGAAAATTGATATGCTGAGTCCCACTGAGATTTTCCCTCAGCCCCACCCTTTTCAACATGTACATGACACTACTGGCCAACATCATCAGATCACAGGACATCACCATCATCGCCCACACCAATGACACCCAACTTATCCTCTCCATGACAGACAAAACAACCACCACCAGAACCAACTTCACCAACTGCATGACCATGGGAACAGACTGGATACAACCAAACCTGCTTGCAGCTCAACTCTGACAAGACAGAAGTGCTGGCCTTTGGCAAGAAGACCTCCCCATGGGACTCCACCTGGTGGCTGTTAGTGCTAGGAACAACACCCACAGTCCCTGCAAGAAATGAGGGATTATCCTAGACTACAAGCTCAATATGTCAACACAGAATGCACCTCCTGCTTCCATTTCCTATGCGTGCTGTGAAAAATCTTCAAATGTTCCCTCAAAACACCAGACGGACCGTCGTGCAAGCACTCATCACTAGCTTGCTGGACTATGGCAACACTCTCTATGTTGAATTCTCAAAACAACTCCTACCGACTCCAGACCATCCATAACACCACTGCAGGACTCATACTTGAGCTCCCAAGCTGCACCCACATCAAACCACACCTCAGGAAAAATCACTGAGTTGAGCCAATTCAAACTTCTTGTGCACAAATTCAAAGGTCTACACAGCACAGGACCAGAATTCCTGAACAGCTGCATACACCTCGACCAACCCTCCGGTCACCTACGCTCTGCCTCACTCTCATTCCCAACAGTCTCTGCATCCTCAAAAACAAAACTTGAGGTTGCTCATTCTCTTACTTTGCACCCAAGACATCGAACAGCCTCAATACATCAGTCTCCTCCTCACTGCTTGAGTTCCACAAGAGGCTAAACACATAAGCACATTGGGGACAACACACCTACACACCTGCCCAAACACCTGGATACTCTCTCTGATGATTAATGGGCTATACAAACCAATATAATATAACATGCTCTGTATTTGTTTTTTCTCTTTGTTGCACAACTTGAACCTTATTTATGACTGACAAAGCCGCCTCACCTGTACTAGAATGTAAATGTCCATTCCTACCAGGTCTAAAGGCTTTGTATTATAATGACTATCAGAGTCCTAGAGTATGCACTAAGAGATGTCGGACTTTTTATTTGGCTGAGATCAGGAAAGACAAAAGGCTGAGCCTCACGCACAGAGTCTCCTTCACCTTCACAAACAGCTAGCAGTCTCACCCCCCACCACCTACCAAAAGGCAGTGCTTCAGGAAGTTTAATCAGCACCCTCTTGCTGAGAAATTCTTCTTTAATTTCTAAAGGGAGCCCATTCACCATCCTCTTCACTTTAGTGTCTGGCTTTGCACCCTCAAACCATTCAGGCAGTACACTTCATCTTGCGCCACACCACAACCAGGGGAATCCAAAAAGGATCTTGTGCCTTTATGATTAATACTGTGAGCCAAACTTCACAACACATCCACTCCAGCATATGGAGAATCTCCTTCTTTCTGTGTGCATTGTTTACCTAAATATTTATCTCACATTGCTATGATCTTGAGGTTACTTCTTCCTTAAGCACAGTCTAAGCTCCTGGTAAATCCCGGTATAGGTGCTCGGCCATTACATTTTGCTTCCAATCCGTAGCTGATCATCGGACCTTGCTGGTAGCCTAACAGTGGACAGACTGTTTACGTTATCCTAGTGTTCATCAAAAATACCCAATAATTCCTCTTATTCATATGCAAATTATGCAGCTTCTTTTTATAGTTTTTCATCTTCAAATTGCATGCTTACTCAAAAAGAATCCTCTACATTTCTAAATCCGGCAAGAGAAACAGACCTTTTCGAAACGTCTAAATGTAGCCTGTCCTTTTTTTCCCAAACAGGCCTAATCTCTATGATTGTATTTCAAAACATGGACCACAGCTAATCTTAAAGAACACAATCTCTCCTTCTTTGAAACTCACACCCCTGAAACCTGACAATACTTAATCACCTCAAGCTCATCTACTAGCCCATCCCAACCATCTGCCTGCCCCTTCCAAATAATGAGCGGACAGAGCTATTGATTTCTATCAATTGAATTTACCACAAAGAAGCTGGAAAGAATGCATTGAATGGTTGGTTGAGCACCCTAGATTAAACCCAGTAACACTTGATTAACCACTAGCCTTTGGTTCCAGAGCATCATGCTGCTCGGTGTAAAGCGGATGTATGAAATTACAACGCATGCTTTGACATCGCATGCTTTTACAACGCGTTTTTTACAACGCATACCATTACAACGCATAGTGCTTTGGGGCGTGGATAGTGAATAGTTTAATTTACTATTCTAACTCCAGTCCCCGTGGATAGTAGGGAAGGTGTTGGACAGTAAATTAAACCTATTCCTTATCCTAGAGCGCCCCCTAGCGCAATGCGTTGTAATGGTTTGCGTTGTAAAAGTTGTGTCGTAAAGGCACTGCGTGGTAAAAGTTGCGTTGTAAAGGATGTTTCCCATGTAAAGCACATCAGCGTCTCATCAGGGATAGTAAGCGCTATATAAATGCAACGACTATATAATACAATACCCTGAAAGTCTTTGGTCACCGGCTGGGGTCCTAGCTGTCTCTGGGCACTCTCAGAGTTGGTCTCTGAGGGTGGACTGGCTGATGAGGATTATGAATCCGAAACCGGTCCCAGGATGCTTGTTTCCGGTCCATGGAAGACATGGCTTGGCAGTTCGGGCTGGACTGTTCCCATGAGGCACAGGTTCAGACTGATTTGCATTTGGCCATGTCTGAAATGGGGTGGCTGAGTGGGCTAAAGAATGGTGATGGAATAAACCCAGATCAGTTGACTGGGGGTGAGTGTTTGATTTGCTCAAATGCTCCATCCATCATCCCGTTTTGTATCGCTTTGTTCGCCCTAAGTGTGGCAGGGTATGCTCAGACGTGAGTCCCTTGCTCACTTGGCCACTGCATTCAAGATAGCCTGGCTGATGAGGATTATGAATCCGAAACCAGTCCCAGGATGCTTGTTTCCGGTCCATGGAAGACATGGCTTGGCAGTTCGGGCTGGACTGTTCCCATGAGGCACAGGGTCAGACTAATTTGCATATGGCCATGTCTGAAATGGGGTGACTGAGTGGGCTAAAGAATGGTGATGGATTAAATCCAGATCAGTTGACTGGGGGTGAGTGTTTGATTTGCCCAAACGCTCCGTCCATCATCCCCCTTTGTATCGCTTTGTTCGCCCTAAGTGTGGCAGGGTATGCTCAGACATGAGTCCCTTGCTCACTTGGCCACTGAATTCAAGATAGCCTGGCTGATGAGGATTATGAATCCGAAACCGGTCCCAGGATGCTTGTTTCCGGTCCATGGAAGACATGGCTTGGCAGTTCGGGCTGGACTGTTCCCATGAGGCACAGGCTCAGACTGATTTGCAAATGGCCATGTCTGAAATGGGGTGGCTGAGTGAGCTAAAGAATGGAGATGGATTAAACCCAGATCAGTTGACTGGGGGTGAGTGTTTGATTTGCTCAAACGCTCCGTCCATCATCCCTTTTTGTGTCACTTTTCATAAATGAGGCTGTTTCTGAAAAGCAGAGAATAAAAAACACCTTCTCAAAGCAAGCTGCAATTCATTCCAGAGCGTCGGGCCCAAATAGGCAGAAGAACGCCCCCTCATATGGGTCCGTTTCACTCTCAGAACTGTGCACAGTGCAAGATCACTAGATCATTGGGCATGAGCCGGTTGATGGAGTCTCACCAGACTACGTAGATAGCAAGGGCCAGCTCTTGATCTGGTTTTGTGCACAAAGCACGGAGCCTTGAATTGTATCCTCGTCTCAACCAGTGCAGATCCCTCAACTGAGAGGAGGCTGATTCCGTTTTGGGGAGCATGTAAATCAGCCTAGCTGCCGAGCTTTGGACCACTTACATCCTTCTCATAGAAGCGTTCTGAAATAACATTGTGTGATTTAAAATCACCTTGAATAACAATACACTCGTTTGTGTTGATAATGATGGTGATCTATGTGCTCGCATCTGGTTCATGGGCCAGAGAATCTTTTACTGGGCTTCCTGTGCTGATCCTGCTGTCTGTCCTCTTTGCCTGGGAGGTTTTTGCTGCTGCTGGAAAGGCTGACCCTCAGCTAGTGCTCCGGGCCATGAGGCAGCATTGGCTGCCACCTAACACAAGCTGACGCAACACAACATGTTTTTGCTGTGTTGATCATTTTAAACCTATGGGACATTCAGGATTTGCTTTTTGCCTAACACAAGTTTAGCTGCAAGGTGGCACTGAACTTATAAACCTTAGAGTCAGAATGCTATTTTGCTGCACACATGAATACTTTTCTGTTATTGTCTTGTCTTCCCTTCTTCTAAAATATTTACAAGAAGTGCCATCAGAATCTATTCATGGAATAAAGCAAAACGTAATTATGTTTGGTGCATGCAAAAGAGATGAAAAATGTACATTACCTGCTTTTCTTCCTTGTCTGGTATCTCAGAGGTTGGCAAAAGTGAGAGAGAGGCAGCCGTGATCACATCATAGCTTAGCAAGCCATTAAATGGCAAAACATAACACGCAGTCACCTAACCTAACATGTAGTGGCATGAATTACCATATATGTATGTATGTCTGTGGTATTTATATATAAGGCAGCGGAGCGCTCTGTCAAAGACAAAGACAAAGAAATGGTAAATGAGTAATTTTAGCTAAAGCAAGGCTTCATTGTGATATTGTGTTATATATCAAGGTGTGGTTTCATCTCTTTCCTAAAGTGAAGCACGCTTGGGACAGACCTGTTAGAAACATAGAGTTTTTTCTAATGCTTGTGCATAAAAGGAGAAGGAGTGCTCTCTAGTTGTTTTCATTCTTGCGTTTCTTCATCTTCATTCTGATGGTGTCCTTTTTTTTTCGTTGTGTCACCACTGATTAGCACTGGTCTATGCGACCTGCGTGAGTGCCCAACATCGGCTACAGATCAATCAGATTTACTGGGTTGTTTCGAACTTTGCAATGCCCTCCCAGTTGCTGACTTGAGAGGGTGTAATCATTGGACAGAAAAGTCATTCTGTATTTTAGCAAATTCCAAAATCTTAGACTATTTTTGTCCATTTCCTTGAAAAAACCCGCAGAGTTCTTCCAACTCTGCCAAGAAGGGGGATCGGAATTGACAGATTTCTCTTCTCGCTCGTACTATTAAGTAAGAAATCAAATATTGACAGTTTACTTGCAGATCATGCTTTTCTTTACCCTGCTGGGATTTCCCAAATATAATCAGCTCCAAGCTTACCTCTATGTTAACACCGACCGAGCGCGAAATGGTCTTGCCCACTGCTGACCAGAATTCTCCCAATTTTGAACAGTTGGCAAACATGTGCATGTCATCGCTTGCACTTTGACTCTATGTCTCCTTTTATCTTTCCCAGCTTTTTGTAGAGTCCAATAGATTCTATGCAGGGTAAACAAGTGTTTTTCTTTAAAGCAGCAGGTTTAACCACCAAACAAAGTGCAGCACAGGATGCTTGCCATAAATCTGCCAACTCCACTTCCGGCAGGCATCCATCCCATACACTATGTGGTGATTTACTTTCTGCCAGTTCTGCATCCAGAAGGAATTAATACTAAAATGCCACCTCTTTTTTCCTTACCATTGTGGTCTGAAGTTCCAGATCCATTTGTTATGAGTCCCTGTCTGGCCCATTTTGACTCTTGAGCCAAGCATTGATCTAGTAGATTTAAAATCTAGATATTGCCCCTTTTGTCTTGTCATACCAGTAGCTCCAAGTTAATTTTTGGCCATCATCTACTAGTTGACCCCACTGCCTAACGTCTGACTGTTTCAGTGGTTTTGCTTGGCTATCTAATAAACATTCTGGAGTACCTGGAGAATCCCATATGGGAGACAGTCTGCGGTAATAAGGTACACCTAGAATCGATCTTATCCTATACCACGTTCTTGCCGCTGACTGTAGATATTTTAGTTAGACTTATTTGAAAAAGTTTGGAGACCCATACTTATAAGAGAAGCCCTCCTCAGATAATCTCAGCAGCAGGGTTTTAAACATAACCCCTATTAGAGATTCATCGGGTCATTGTAGAAGCATTCTATTGTTTTTAAGTCGGAACGTCCAACAATAAATCAGGAGGTTCGGGAGACCCATGCCTCCTACTCTCGCTTTCCGTCTCAGCCTTTTCCATGAGAGGCTTATTCCTCTGCTACCCCATATAAAGGAAGAAACCTTCCCCTGCAGCTTCAGGAGTGTATTCTTCTCAAAGTGCAACAGAATATTATCAAAGAGATAGGTGAATTTTGACAAGATGGAAATTTTCACCAAATTAATCTGGCCATAGACCGTAAACTCCCAACTTGCTTCAATTCAGGAAGAATTTGAAGACTTGGCTTTTTAATCATTCTGTTTAGGTGGGCTTTTTTCCTTCTCTTTTGGGTTCTGTTTTTCTTGTTATGTTGATTATACACTGTAGCTGCCTGTGGAAAGCGCCGGGACACTCTTTTAGAGTAGCCGAGCGCTATAAAAATGCACTTTAACATAACATAACATAACATAAATGGAAGGTTCTGCCATCTTTTTAGTAAAATATCTATCTGGGGATTAAATAGTTAAAGACCTTAGGAAAGGTCTTTAATTATTTTAATCCCCAGATATCTTAATTCCTCCACGCATTTTATTTTTCCACATTTTGGTTACTTCTGTTTTTTGTTCGTTCGCTGCATACCCCGCCAGTTTACTAAATTCCCACACTTCTGCCATAAGATGTGGTAAGGTGGATACTACTTCCGAGGTATAAACCATGAGGTCGTCAGATTTAATCTCTTCCTTTAACCTCAAACTTTGAGCAAAAGGCTCTGCATAGAGATCAAATAATGCAAAAGAAGGTAGTAAATGTAGCTCTGATTTTTTCACTCTCCTCCACTTCGAGCCCAGTCTCCTCTTCTAGAATCTTCCCTATACATTTTTGATTTCTGTCCAACCTTGCTTTCCAAGCCAAAAGCTTCCCGCAGCATTCTCCTTGTGTAATATTCCTAGATCTGCTTACCACCTACTGTTGGATTTCTTTCTCCTCCAATTTAGTTCTAAACATCAAACGTAAACGTTCCAGCTTATCTGCAGACTCTTTTCTTACTCCTTCCAAGCCTTTGTTATCTTTTAAGAGATTCTCAGTTTTGTCTATCTCCTCCTCTATTTCTTTTATGTATTTTTTCTCTTCCCTAGCGCAGTTTACTGTACACATTTTAACAGTACCGCTTAACCATGCCTTATAGGTATCCCATACCATGTGCATGGGGGCGGACCCCTGGTTCCAAGAGAAAAAATCCTCAGTATTGCAACGCACCTTCTCTATTATCTCGGGCTGTGACATAATCCTTCTGTTCATTGCCCACCTACCGATTGTATGTATCTCTCTTCCCTCAATTTTTAATAACAATGCTGCATGATCCGAAAGATGTATAGGCAAATGATCCATCCCGACTACCAACTCCACATCTTTTTTGCCCATGAACAGGTAGTCTACTCTTGAAAAATGCCCGTTCTTCTTACTATGAAAGGAATAACCCCAACGTTTACCCTGCACTCTACGGAAAACGTTGCCTAGATCAAAATTCTCCATCATATCCAATATGTATGGCCTCTTCTTTGGGGAGGTAATTTGAGTCCTAGTTGATGACCTAATGATGTTGTTTTTCAATAGGACATTAACATCTCCACCAAGAATAATGAGAGATTACAAATCAACCAAGTAGGAGAAGAGCTTTGTCAGAGGTGTTACATCAAGAAACATCCTTTACATTACGCAGCCGTTACAACGCAAGTCGTTACATCGACTTGCGCTGGATGGCGCTATAACCTAAGGAATAGTAAGATTTACTATTCCAACACTTTCCCTACTGTACGTAGACGGGTGTTGGAAAAGTAAATCTTACTATTCTTAAGTCCAGCGCCCTCCAGCGCAAGTCGTTGTAACAACTTGCGTTGTAAAAACTTGCATGTAACATACCGCGATCATTTTGATTGTGTTGTTACATCACATATTCATTACTTCATCTTTATTAGGGCCACAATTGCTCGTTAATGCATATGTCACAGGGGGTACTTTAATATCAGCTATTTTCCAACGCCCAGCCTCATCTGCTTCTTACCTAATTAGCTTGATCTCAAAATGAGCTTGGTCAGTTGATATCCACTTTCCTATCCATCTTTGTCTAGAGAAGAATTCCTTGCATTCTTGTCTCAGAAGATGCGTCTCGTGAAGCATAAATATTTGGGCGTTTTGGTCTTTTAAATATTTCCCTATCATTTTCTGCCTTCTTTTAATCCGCAACCCATTCACATTCTAACAAAGAATCAACAGACATTCCTTATTCATACTTCTTCAATTTCCTCTTTTGGTATCCCAATAAATCTTGTCTTTTGTTATTTATAACAGGCACTCCTTCACAGACATTAGGACAAAATGATTTTTTAAATGTTTTCCCTATGCTCCCCACCACTAGTGCACCCTCCCATTTAAACCCTCCCAAGAAAATATATTTTATAGGCATCCTTTCTGCCTACTGAGTTTATGCCAGAGGGAAAAAAATTATTAGGGGTGGACGGAATTTGCGTAATCGCGTTATGAAAATCTCTGCGAAAGCACCAAAAATCTCCGCAAACAAACGGAAATATCGCAAAGCCGCGGAAGTGCTTACCCCGCCTGTTCACGATGTTTTTTGCGAGATTGCGTTTGAAATGTGTCGGCAACTTGTCCATGCGGTCGCTAATGGGCGCGGCCATCTTGTTTTCACTTGTTCCACCCGCTTGCCATGTTTTTTTATTTACTGTTACGGGTCGCGCATTGCAATGCTCCTGTCCGTTTGCGATAAGTATTTCATGTAAGCATGGCCGAATTGTGCGAATCTCGCGTTCGCGAATTTGCGTATTTGCGAACTCGCAATCCGCAAAATCCGCGAATTCTCGCGAATTTGCATTTTTTTTTTTTTGGTGTTCGCAAGGGTTTCTGCCAGTTCGCGAGGGTTTTGTACCAGTTCGCAATTGCGAACTTACTTGTCGGCTTGCCACGGTCGCAACTATGTTGTTTCTACGTCTGGTTCATCATCACAGGTTCACAGCACCCTCTGTTTCACCACTGCCACCCTCTGTTTCCCCATGCCACCCTGTGGTACATCAATGCCACCCTCAGGTTCATCATCACTGTAGATTATGGGGGGGAAAAGCAAGCACACCTGCCCTGCTTCAACTGACATGAATTAATTTGGGGTTGATTTATTAATGTGTCACTGTTTTAAAATTCCAGTCTGGCACCTGCTTCCTTATCTGTAATTTGCTTTCTGTTGCAGTGCAATATTTTTTTCCAGGACCTCTGTGGCCTACTTGTAGCTATTCTATGAGCCTGCTGTGAGGGTCAAAGCAGGGTCATAGAATTGTTGCAACTAGCAACTGAACTCTGGAGGGGCCCCAGTCAGGAAGCACTACAGGGAATGGTTACTAATGATGAGTTTGAACTTTTGCACCTGCTGAGTGCTTTCAGTTTTGCAAAACTTGTTTTTCTGCAATTTCGTGGGATTCGCGGGGCGTGAACTTGCGCGTGATCGAATTCGGAAGCCGCGAATTCGTGCGAATTTGCGATTAATTTTTTTGCGGCGTGTTAGTTCGCAAGGTTTTGTGCGTTTTAGCGAGCCGCTTGTAGCGCAACGTTGCGAAGTTACCCTCACGGTCGTTCACGGGCGCCGCCATCTTGTTTGCATGACATATTTTCGTTTCCGGGCGCGATGTGTAATCTCGCAAAGTGTGCAGCTCACTAGTACAATTTCGCGTGTGATCGCGAGGAAAATCTCGTGCAAACTTACCCACGCGGTCGTGAACGGGCGCGGCCATCTTGTTTCTCATTCATTGCTATGGTTCTGGGCATGCTTTTTGTATCCTCTCTGAATCTCTGCCCTCCTTTGCTTGTTTGAACTTTTTTTTATCTATTTTACTTATTATCTATCCCTCTATTTTTCTAGCTCTATATTTTTGTGTTTTCTGCTACTTTTGGTTAATTTTAAACTACTTTTTTAAACTCTTTTCTTTTCTTCTTCCATATTCTTTTTCTTCTTTATTATTTAGCTTCCTTTCTGCCCAGACCATGGTAAAAGGAGCCGGGAAGCATCCCGAGAAGGGGAAGGGTCCCGCACCCCGTACCTGGCTCCCATGCGGGTGTTTGAGGGGGGAGCAGGTCGCACCCCGGGAGATCTTCAGCGCAGAGGAGGTGGCGCACTCGTTTTTTATGTTCAGCGCCGCCTCCCCAGGACCATCATGGCAGGCGGCAAGATCTCTGGCGGGTACGGGATCCAGGAGCACCGGAAGTGGTGGGAGAAGGTGTGCCGGGCCATGTACCAACACTCTCGGGTCCGGCGCACCGATAACCAGGCTACCCACCGTTGGACGGTTCTCCTGGACAGGGAACGTGATCTGCTCGACCTGCTTGGCCTTGAGATCCCCGGGCTTGGTGAGTAGTAGTAGCTATTTCTTTACTACTCTGTTTTCTCCTGCTATGTGTGTTATTATATTGCAAATTTTTGTTTTTTACCAAGAGCATTAATGCTGCTGATTACATTGTAGGTAAATTATATTTCAAAATCTTCTGTGCATTTCAGGTGCACTGCTCTCCTTCTCAGTAGCTTTGCTACTATGCTTATTTGTTTTTGATATTGTGTTCATTTTATTGGCCTGTGAAATTATGTATGAGTGTAGTTTAAAGAACTGCGTAATGCTAGACACTAAGGGCCCCATTAGGATGGCGGGCGGGCAAATCGGGAACGCCCGCCCTAAGGGCGGGGGTCCCGCACACACCATTAGGATGTGCCCGCCACAGTGGCGGCCACATCCTGTATTTATAGTATTGTGGCGGGCGGAGCTCTGTGCTCCGCCCGCCACAATACTAAAAATGCTTTGCAGCATTTACATAATCAAAGCGGCAGGCACTGCGCGGTGCCTACCGCTTTGATTACGTAAATGCAGGGGGGTACCAATGGTACCCCCCCATGTGCCACCCCCCTTTGGCCTTCACTCCGGGGGCCCACAGAGTGAACACCGCCTGCCTTTCCGTGGCGGCATTGCCTCTGCGGAAAGGCATTGCACTCGTGTCATTGTAATATGGCTGGCGGTGTCTCATAGACACCGCCACCATATTAATCATTTTCCGCAATACGACCGGGGCGGAAAAGTGGCGGGCGGTCTTTCCCTACGTTGTGGTCCCCCCCGCCATTGTAAGGTGGCGGGGGTAAAAGGGTGGCAGGGGGTCATTTCTGTTGGGCGGATCACCACCGCCACCATGGCAGTGGCGATCCGCCCGACATCCTAATGGAGCCCTAAGAGTCAGATTTTTAATTACTGGCGCATCCCTGCAAAGTAGCAGGGATGCGCCAGTAATTGTGCGCCACTCCACCACCACCCATGGTGCACCGTATTTACAATGCGGCGCACCATGGGCCCAAAACGTCACCAAAGCGTTACGCATCTGTGCTGTAAAGGCAGCGCATTGCTGGAGTTGCGTCGCAACGATGCCGCAGCTCCATCAATACTCTGGGGTGACGTATTTTCGTTTCCGGGCGCGATGTGTAATCTCGCAAAGTGTGCAGCTCACTAGTACAATTTCGCGTGTGATCGCGAGGAAAATCTCGTGCAAACTTACCCACGCGGTCGTGAACGGGCGCGGCCATCTTGTTTCTCATTCATTGCTATGGTTCTGGGCATGCTTTTTGTATCCTCTCTGAATCTCTGCCCTCCTTTGCTTGTTTGAACTTTTTTTTATCTATTTTACTTATTATCTATCCCTCTATTTTTCTAGCTCTATATTTTTGTGTTTTCTGCTACTTTTGGTTAATTTTAAACTACTTTTTTAAACTCTTTTCTTTTCTTCTTCCATATTCTTTTTCTTCTTTATTATTTAGCTTCCTTTCTGCCCAGACCATGGTAAAAGGAGCCGGGAAGCATCCCGAGAAGGGGAAGGGTCCCGCACCCCGTACCTGGCTCCCATGCGGGTGTTTGAGGGGGGAGCAGGTCGCACCCCGGGAGATCTTCAGCGCAGAGGAGGTGGCGCACTCGTTTTTTATGTTCAGCGCCGCCTCCCCAGGACCATCATGGCAGGCGGCAAGATCTCTGGCGGGTACGGGATCCAGGAGCACCGGAAGTGGTGGGAGAAGGTGTGCCGGGCCATGTACCAACACTCTCGGGTCCGGCGCACCGATAACCAGGCTACCCACCGTTGGACGGTTCTCCTGGACAGGGAACGTGATCTGCTCGACCTGCTTGGCCTTGAGATCCCCGGGCTTGGTGAGTAGTAGTAGCTATTTCTTTACTACTCTGTTTTCTCCTGCTATGTGTGTTATTATATTGCAAATTTTTGTTTTTTACCAAGAGCATTAATGCTGCTGATTACATTGTAGGTAAATTATATTTCAAAATCTTCTGTGCATTTCAGGTGCACTGCTCTCCTTCTCAGTAGCTTTGCTACTATGCTTATTTGTTTTTGATATTGTGTTCATTTTATTGGCCTGTGAAATTATGTATGAGTGTAGTTTAAAGAACTGCGTAATGCTAGACACTAAGGGCCCCATTAGGATGGCGGGCGGGCAAATCGGGAACGCCCGCCCTAAGGGCGGGGGTCCCGCACACACCATTAGGATGTGCCCGCCACAGTGGCGGCCACATCCTGTATTTATAGTATTGTGGCGGGCGGAGCTCTGTGCTCCACCCGCCACAATACTAAAAATGCTTTGCAGCATTTACATAATCAAAGCGGCAGGCACTGCGCGGTGCCTACCGCTTTGATTACGTAAATGCAGGGGGGTACCAATGGTACCCCCCCATGTGCCACCCCCCTTTGGCCTTCACTCCGGGGGCCCACAGAGTGAACACCGCCTGCCTTTCCGTGGCGGCATTGCCTCTGCGGAAAGGCATTGCACTCGTGTCATTGTAATATGGCTGGCGGTGTCTCATAGACACCGCCACCATATTAATCATTTTCCGCAATACGACCGGGGCGGAAAAGTGGCGGGCGGTCTTTCCCTACGTTGTGGTCCCCCCCGCCATTGTAAGGTGGCGGGGGTAAAAGGGTGGCAGGGGGTCATTTCTGTTGGGCGGATCACCACCGCCACCATGGCAGTGGCGATCCGCCCGACATCCTAATGGAGCCCTAAGAGTCAGATTTTTAATTACTGGCGCATCCCTGCAAAGTAGCAGGGATGCGCCAGTAATTGTGCGCCACTCCACCACCACCCATGGTGCACCGTATTTACAATGCGGCGCACCATGGGCCCAAAACGTCACCAAAGCGTTACGCATCTGTGCTGTAAAGGCAGCGCATTGCTGGAGTTGCGTTGCAACGATGCCGCAGCTCCATCAATACTCTGGGGTGCACTATCTCCCCAATGCTGTGTCAAGCCGTATGTCTGCTTCAAGCAGGCGCAGGGTTTGAGTCACGCATCATTGTCCTCAAAGTGACTGATTGAAATCTTGTAGATTTCCCTCAGCCACTTTTAGGATGCGTTCCTGCGCAGAAACGCCTTCCCTTCCGCCGGAACGCCCCCTGATGGCGCAGGGCTTTACAACGTGATGCATCTCCCATATGCGTCACGTTGTTAATATACGCCGCACCATGGCGCCTCTTTTGTTCTGCCGCTGCGTCACAAAAGTCACGCAACAATGGAGCAAAAGAGCCGCAAGGGGCTTCTGAATCAGCCCCTACAGACTCAAGTCTAGTCCTTCCTTTGTACACATGGCGATAAGAAGAAATAGTGGTGGTGGATTGATAGTTTAAGTATTTTAATGACTGGTTAATGTAGTAGGAAACTTTTTAGTGTTGTCGCTGATCTGCAATCACGATGGACTTTGTCTGTCACTTCGCGTGCTGCGGACTGCTACCTGCCAGTCCTAGGCGAACCTTTTGAGTACTTTGTTTAGTGAGTTACATAAGAGCTAAGTCGACGGTCCGCAAATCAAGCAATACTAATAACGGAGGAGAGCACATGAGATCGGTCAATATATCCCGTGGAATAGTTGTCTATTTGCTATTTCGGCAAAATATTTTGTTATTGTTCTTTTGAAATGTTTGATTTGGTTGACAAATATCATCCATGTTTTCTGGTCTTTCTTTCTTTCATGTTGTACATCAGCTCCCCCCAGGGGCAAGAGGACAGAGGAGGAGGCTGCTGTGGAACTCGATGCAGGCCAGGATCGGTCAGGCGAGGGCTTCTTTGCTGGCCCCAGTAAGTTTTCATTTTAATATAGAGTACCTATTTTTTCCTAGCGTTCCTCATTCGATTTATTCTAAATCGTATTTGATCTTCTTGTAGACTGTATCTAAATTCTTATCCTGCCTCGACTATGACTCCCTGTGGTATTACTAGATTATTCTTATTAGTCTGTCTGTGTAGCTAAGTAAGATTGCACATTTGGCAATTCCATTGGACCGCCATTCTAGTCAGTAATAGATCTATGCACTGAGTGCAGTCCTCTGGGATTGTCCATAATGTCTTTTCAAGTCTTCTACATGTTTATGCTTTGACAATTGCCAACAATAAAAAGGTGAATGACCACCAAGAAAGAATAAGATACTACTTTACTTTTGGTTTGGATAGGAGGACAATCCATTCTACTACTGTTACAGGGACAAATCTGCACAAACAGAACTATGGACACTAAATAATGCATTGCTTAGCTTATCAATTATAATAGGCTCTGTTAGACTTTCCACATACCTCAGTGATAACAGACTTTGTAGTTGAACCCCCAATCTCTTTACTGACTAGATAGTGTGGCAGAGTCATTTAGCTCCCAAAGTCACCGATGATTGATCCCCAATGTTGATTATCCAATGCAGGACAAGAGTACGGAGTCAGAGTCAAGAAGTGTCAGAGGCATGGACGCATGCTTGCAAAAATTGCAAAACATTTAGCTCAGCCACTCTAGTCTGGAGGACCAAAAACCACAGAGTCTATTTAAGTTTAAAAGCTTTATTAAAATGTAACACATTTATTAAAATCAAGTTTGTCATAAAACTAAACGTTTAACTGAAAATGGAAAAGTGCTTAGTGCTGACGATTAATCGAACACATTTCTTGTGGTCGAGCCGAGCTCTCACCTGGTTTGAACTTGATCTTGCTGGTGTTCTTAGAAGTCAAGCTTCTGTTTGTTAGGAGAGAAAGTGGTGTGTGTTAAAAATGAAAAGCAAGCATTCATCAGTTGTGCCAAAAAGTGCAGCAAGACAACAGCCTTCCCAGGAAAAAGGGACATTTTTACTTTAGTAGACAGTCACAAATTATTACAATTTTTTCTGTTTTTTTCACATTTCTTTATTCCTAGACCAAATAATATATAGTAGTGAGTGGTGTATTCTAACATTCTTAAATGTACTTTGTAGGTGGAACATCTGGTGGCGGGGCCAGCGTGGAGGTGGTGGTGGTGGATGAGGGGAACACTTCTGGGGAGGATGCAGTGCAAGTGCCGGACGACACCAATGTGCCTGTGAAGGTTCACACGGTGGTGGCGGGCAGAGGTAAGCTATATATTCCTTACTTATTGAGATTGAAGACTGCAGAGTGTGCTTTCTGCACGGGTGTATTATAAATCAACCAGGTAGTAGCCTCCTCTAAATGTACTTCGACTTAGCTGTGAAGTTTTTGGCGAGAAGAATCCCAATCAGATCTGAGATGAACTTGATGGATGGGATGAACGAAAAGCGAAAGAAGGGTGTAAGTAAGTGTGGAAGGACGAGAAATTTAATGATGACTGGCAAAGAAGTATGATATGTGTTTGCTTGGTCCCCGAGGTGGCTGGGAAGGAAAGAATATGGTATGGTGCATGGCTGGGTGAATGATGAAGCAAGGATGGGTGGAAGGAGAACAGCCTGGGTGGGTGAAACAGAAACTGTATGTGTGCATATACTTTGAATGGATGGATGCCTGGATCATGGTACTATCTGACTCTTAGATAGCATATGTTTATCTAGAGAGAGTTGACGGTCATTGGATGAACTAAGTGTTACTTTGAAGAGCATGTAACACCGCACCCGCACGTCCGTTCCAGTGTAGGAAAGGCAAGGAAAAGAAGTTGTAATTTTGTCCAAATACTACCATGAATAGTAGCAGTAGTTTGTATTGCAACTGCAAGCACAGCATATATCCGGTTATTACGGTGGACACTCCCATCCTCTCTTAATAACTTTAGTTTAGTAGTAGTACGTCATTCATGTGTGGGTGTATCACTGTTCACTCAATAATAAGCAAAGCACCTAAAGGCATCCCATATGTAATCAAATACATCCCATGTGAAGTGATTGATAATCAGATTATTTAGCTTCTTCATTTTCCTTTTCTAGTACTCATTTGCACTGTAAGCTGAAAGCTAAATTAATTAAGCAGTAGCCCTTTTAACAGAGTATTCTCAGTGCCACCCGTAATAGAAAAGTAAGAGCTTCACCACCTGCATGTACTGGACAGGTACAGTAACGCAAGTCTGTCTCACTCATCATGGTGTGCGTCTGTTTTTCTCGGGTGCAAGTTCACTGTGCTGGCATTATGCCGGCTTGCATAATATAACGTACCAATTTTCCAAAAATAGAGAGAAGAAGAAGAATAAGACTGGTGTACTGTCATAGTCGACTGTAATGGAAGTCCATAGTGCTCGTAGAATTTGTTACTTAAACTCCCACTAATGTTAGAGCAAGGATGAAGAAGTGGGAGGTTAGATAGATACTGCCCTCAATAGTTATGTACTGTGCTTTCAATTTGCTACTTGTACTGTGACACAACTTTCTGCTCAATCATTTTGTGTTAATCTTAAGGAGCATTGGTTACAGACTATGTCTTTCTTTCTTCATATAGTTGCTCCTTCCAAATCAAACAGACCATCAAGAAGGGAGCTGGCTCGAATGGCCCGGCAACGGAGGCTGGATGCCACTGTCACCGAATATCGGCGGCTGGTGGCCCTGGAGGAGGAGGATACGCAGTCTACTGGTACAACATCCACTGGGACAGCTGCATCCTCCTCCGTGCCCCCACGGGCTGCCAGCCAGCGCAGTGCTCCAGCGGTACGGAGCCGGGCTACCAAAGCCAACTGCCACCGCCGAGCAGCAAAGACAGCAGCTGCCCCCCACAGGAGTCGCAAGGCACGCCAGTGCCGCTTAAGCCTCAGAGTGTCCTACCTGGAGCAGGAGGTCCTAACCTATAAGAACTTGGTGGAGGGCCTCCGCTTCGACCATGCCACCCTCCACAAGGAGTATGATGCCCTGGCCACTACAGTCAACAGCACCTTGCCGTAGTGTCCCTTGCCCCTTTTTTAGAGACTTTTGGAGGGTGGGAATTGGGAGTTGGGTTGTTTTTGGGACTTTTGAAGGGCAATCATTGGGGTTAGGGAGGGTTAGGGAGGGTCTTGCGGGTACTTACGGCGCAGGTTGGCCTTCTACCGCCCAGCCCGCTCACTGCGGTCCGAATCTCTTTTTACTGCCGTGCTTCCGCGTGTGAGGAAGGCCCGCACTGGGGGCCGTTCTTTCAGCTTCAAGGCAACCCAGTTGTGGAATTCTCTACCACTGGCGCTACGCAGCACCCCTAATCGGTTTCAGTTTAGGAAGAGCCTGAAGACTTGGCTTTTTAATCTCTAGTTTCTCTTTGGTAGGTCTTTCTCTCTTTCTTGTATCTGTTTTTCTTGTTATGTTATTACACACTGAGCCGCCCGTGGAAAGCGCCGGGACACTCTTTTAGAGTATCCGCGCGCTATATAAACTTATTTTAACATAACATAACATAACATCTTGCGGGAGATTATTTTGTTAGGGCTACAAAAATATACTTTTTGAAACCTTATCTGACCATACTTGTTTTTTACTGCTTTTGAGTCTGGTGGGTGGGGGTTTAACAGTAAGTTTGTTTTCCTGAAACTTAAGTCTGTGTCATTTTCTTCCTTTAAGTGTAAATGGCTAAATGTTTTCAACACTAAGTGCCTCTCAAAGAGTAAGTGAATTCAAGAGTCCTAGGACTTTAGTAGTACTATGGAAAAAAAGAAAATGAAACCTGGTTTGTCCTTACTGTAGCATTACAATGGTACAATAGAGAATATAGCAGGTGACAGTACACTAGACTACAACAGTGCCACAATGTAGCCTAACAAATGGTAAAGTATTGAAAGTATAACTAGTACTTGCATTGAATTTCTTTGACATTGGCTACTACTACAAGAAATAGTACTGAAGCTGAGTAAGTCTAGAATATATCCTCGGATTCCTTCACCAGCCTGTTGCTATGACCTTATCCTCCCCAGCAAGTGTGTGGAATTATTGATGTCATTTAGTCACACATCAATCAAAACCACACAGCCCGGGGGAAGAGGGTTAGGGTTTGGAAAATGGATGGGAATGGGGGTTTCTTTTTGGGTAGGTTTTGTTGAGAGAAGAAAAAAAAAGCACAGCATGGACAAACAATAATGGAAGATAAAGAAATCTTTGGGTACAAAGCTAACCATAAATCTTTTAAGTGACATAAAGGAAGTGCATGCACTACTGCATGCATTGTTACTGAAAAGTAAGTAGTACTTTCGACAACCGTGAATGACAGAATGCGACAGTACAGGGCTGCAGCGTTTTCACTTGCCTATCTCTGAACTCAGAGAAACACTTCTTACATTAAATTAGGTTTAAAAAATAGCCGAAGTAAAACCTATAGAATGGCTGTAGGGATCAATTTAGAAGCAGAGAGAAATCCAAGAAATACAGAGTCACACTCATAGAAGTTCACAGCAATAACATTACTTAAAAAATTATTTGCAAAGAATGGATACTGTATCTGTATGTTGTTGTAGTTGTCCTGTTGAATTTGGTAAGTAAGCTGCAGGCATCAAACAATTCCTCTTATTAGCGGCACTCCTCCATTCCAGCTGACGCTTCGTCCATCAATGTTGGTGACCAGAAGACACCCTGTCCACTGCTGAATTGCGGCTCGCTAATGTGACGCCTGACTTCATCCTTTTCTTCCCATTGCACAGACTGAAACCCGGCCTGTAATTATTGATGGAAAAACAGGAAGTCATATATTAGAACCCCACTGATAAATAAATATAAGGTATGCACGCTGTGTAGTGCAACAAGTCACACTTTGAGTTTCCTAATAGACAGTACAATATTTTTGAAAGTGCGTACTCTGTCTGAGTCTCCTTTTGAAGGATAAATAAGTATGGGCAAATTAATTTAGCTGATCTTTCCCCTCAAGCTAGGTGTAGTGTAAACTGTGTTTTAGAACAAAATTAGACCTTCCCAGCAGTGCTCCCACCCAGACCCTTACTAAAGCCAGTCGCAAAAATGTAGAAGACCCCCAATCAGATCTCAAAAAACGAGGCCTAGTAAAAAACTGGTGACAAAACGTACTTTGAAAGTAAAAGTAGGCCCAAATCCCCCCTTACCCACCGTGGATTGTATTCAAACCACTTGCAAGCAAGCAAAAGTATCCATACCCAGCATCGCTCCAAGACTCGCAAACCCCCCCACAAACAGCCCCCCACCCAAACACATGCAATACAAATACTGCTAACCCTAACGAGCCCTAAGTTAAGAATAGTGGCAAACGCTTTCTTTAACTATGCCAAATCCCCCCTTTCCCACCATGGATTTTCTTCAAATCACTTGCAACCAACATTACACATTCCCACGAGTGCTCTAAGACCCCAGAACTCAGTTGCAAAAATCTAGAACACCCCGAAACACATGCAATCCTGCTGCTAGGGCTAACCCTAACGAACTCTAAGTTACAAAAAGTGCCAAAAGGCTTTTCCTCATGGATTTTGTCCAAACCACTCCTATCCGGTATTAGACCTTCCCAGGAATGCCCCAAGACCCGCCAACCCACCCGCAAAAAAGCACAACACCCCCAAACAGCCAAAAAGGAAAATCTCATACTTACAATATTTATCGGCCTTCAGTCCAAACGCGCTGTGCAGCTAAGACATAACTCCCGTTTCCCACCACGGATTTCCTGAAAAGCAAATGCAATCAAAATTAGACTGTCCCAGCAGCGCTCCCAGACCACAAAACCCACCCTCAAACACCCAGAACCCCCTACAGAGCACCTCAAAGGCAGGCAAGTCAGCAAAATCGCAAAAAAAATTTGCCTCCGATTTGGTCCAAACCACTTTTATCCGGTATTAGAGGTTCCCAGCAATGGCCCCAGAGCCATCAACCCAGGCGAAAACTAGTAGAAGACCCCCAAACAGCCAAAAAGCAAAAGTACAAAAATGGGGACTTAGTCATTTTCATGGCAATTTCCAAAATCACTCCGCGCGCGCTCTGCAGCTAGGCCCTAACTCCCCTCTGCCACCATGGATTTGCTTCAAACCTCTTGCAATCAAAGGTATCAATAGCCAGCAGTGCTCCCAGACCCTGAAATCCACCCACAAACACCAGGAAGCCCCCCAAACAGGCCCCTGAAAACGCTACATTGAGCGAAATGTCAGAAATAGCAAAAACGTTTTCGTCATGGATTTTGTCCAAACCACTCCTATCTGGTATTAGACCTTCCCAGGAATGCCCCAAGACCCGCCAACCCACCCACAAAAAAGCACAACACCTCCAAACAGCCAAAAAGGAAAATCTCATACTTTCAATATTTGTCGGCCTTTGGTCCAAATGCGCTGTGCAGCTAGGTCATAACTCCCGTTTCCCACCACGGATTTCCTGAAAAGCAAATGGAATCAAAATTAGACTGTCCCAGCAGTGCTCCCAGACCCCAAAACCCACCCACAAACACCCGGAACCCCCCAAAGAGCACCTTAAAGGCAAGCAAGTCAGTAAAATCGCAAAAAGAAATTCGCCCCTGTTTGGTCCAAACCACTTTTATCAGGTATTAGAGCTTCCCAGCAATGGCCCCAGAGCCGTCAACCCAGGCAAAAACTAGTAGAAGACCTCCAAACAGCCAAAAAGCAAAAGTACAAAAATGGGGACTTAGTCATTTTCATGGCAATTTCCAAAATCACTCCGCGCGCGCTCTGCAGCTAGGGCCTGACTCCCCTCTGCCACCATAGATTTGCTTCAAACCTCTTGCAATCAAAGGTATCAATAGCCAGCAGTGCTCCCAGACCCCGAAACCCACCCACAAACACCAGGAAGCCCCCCAAACAACCCCCCGAAAACGCTACATTGAGCGAAATGTCTGAAATAGCAAAAACTTTTTCCTCATAGATTTTGTCCAAACCACTCCTATCCGGTATTAGACCTTCCCAGGAATGCCCCAAGACCCGCCAACCCACCCGCAAAAAAGCACTACACCCCCAAGCAGCCAAAAAGGAAAATCTCATACTTACAATATTTATCGGCCTTCGGTCCAAACGCGCTGTGCAGCTAGGTCATAACTCCTGTTTCCCACCACGGATTTCCTGAAAAGCAAATGCAATCAAAATTAGACTGTCCCAGCAGTGCTCCCAGAACCCAAAACCCACCCACAAACACCCGGAACTCCCCCAAAGAGCACCTCAAAGGCAAGCTAGTCAGCAAAATTGCAAAAAAAAATTTGCCTCCGATTTGGTCCAAACCACTTTTATCCGGTATTAGAGCTTCCCAGCAATGGCCCCAGGAACCGCCAACTCACCCACAAAGAAGTAGAACACCTCCACAAGTGCAGAGTCTTTCTTCATTGGGCATAATCCAGCCCTCTGCTTTGAGGTAAATAGGAGTCTGGACTCTGAAGGAGGAGGATAGAGGAGCATGTTCTTGTGAACTTGTGAACCTGAGGAATGCAGACTGCGCCACCTTCAAATCAATAAGCAAACAAGTGAAGACAGTTCTGCTGATGGGCTTATTTTTGTGATTAGGTGATTAAAGTTTTAATTATATTAACTGTGCAAAACAAAGAAAGACAGACACACAGGAATAAAAGTCAAAAAGGCCGAAAAAGAAATTTATTGATTCATTGGCTCATTTTCAGGGCTCGGTGTCAGGGAATTAGAATAAGAGTTCGTCCTCATACTCTGCGAATTTAGGCAGGAATAGGTCAGTGTCACCGAACAGAGAAGAAATTCCCTCATCTAAGTTGCTGTCCTCCTCGTCTTCACCCGGCGTGTGTTCTCGTACTTTGTAATCTGGTTGTATGAGGTGCTGATTCATCTTGATCATTGTTAACCTCTCCACATTTTTGGGCGAGAGGCGGGTCCGTTTGGAAGTTACAATGCCACCAGCAGCACTGAAAACACGTTCAGAAGACACGCTTGCGAGTGGGCAAGACAAGTAGTTTTTAGCCAGGTTGTAGATCTGTGCCCACAATTCTTTTTTCCATACCAATACGCCAATAGGTCAGCATTAAGATGGACCTCTGTTAAGTCATTCAGATAGTCCTGCACCATCGACTCAAGGTTCTCCATTGTTCCTCCACTTTGCTTACTTTTTGCTGGGAGTGGTACCTTTATAGAACCAAACCCAAGCTCAGATAGCCAATCCTCTTCTCGATCTTTACCCAATGTTACTGTTGTGTCTGGTGCAGATGATCCGGTTGCCGGTGTCTTTAACGGCTGAGAGGTCACTTCTGCCACAGCCACAGGAGCAGAAGTGGATTCTTTTGACTGGGGATGGCCTGCTGATGCTGACGTACTGCCTTTTCCTTCAATTTCCTGCCGTTCTCTTTCAAACCTCATGGCTGAGAAGGCTAGCCAACGTTTGTACTTTGTAACATCTTCATCATCAAAAGGAAAGAATGCTCGGTCTGCCAGCGCCTTTTTGTAGCGTGGATCCAGAATAGTAGCACAAATGTAATGCTGTTCTGATCGGATCATTTTAAGACGTTCATCGCAAAGTAGGCGCTGTAATAATTTCTCCGCCTAATCAAAAGCTTCTTGCTTTTTTTCATCTTTTTCAAACGTAGAAGACACCGCCTTCATTCTATGCTCCAGCATGCTCAACAATGGGATAGCTTTTCCCAAATTACAGTCCTCCTTGCTGACTGCACGCGTGAAGACCTCAAAAGGACGAAGCATGTCTGTCAGGCTTTTAACTAGGTTCCATTGCGCCGCATCTAGCCTCACGTCCTTATGAGCTGTAACCAGTGTTTGGAAATAGTGATCGAGTACCGTATACTGCTCATACAGATGCTCAAGCATGTAGAAGGTTGAGTTCCAACATGTTGGCACCTCCTGGATGATTGCTTTCACTGGCATTCGACGTTCATGTAGCAGGCTCCTCAGTTTCTTCCGGGCCTTAAAAGAATGGCTGAAATGGTTGCACATTCTTCGGCAGGTGGCCACTAACTCGCACGCTGGACTGTTTCATCACTCAAGAATTGTTTAACAACCAGGTTTATACAGTGCGCCAAACACGGCACTCTGAAATAGTCACCCTGCTCCATGGCCTTAACTACATTGGCGCAATTATCCGTGGAAACATAACCAATCTTGCGGTTTTTTGGGGACAGCCAGTGAAAGACCTTTGCGTTAAACTCATTCAAAATGTTTTGTGCTGTATGACGTTTCTCCAAGCCAAACATGGCTAGCGTTGCATGTTTCCGAGCAGCTTTAAAAACTTGGTCCTGGTCAACATCTGCGTTTAGCTTTGCTTTAACACCTGAAAAAGAGACCCAGTGTGCAGTGATGCAATGTAATCAGCGCCTGCGGCACTGGTCCACATGTCTGTTGTCAGATGTATAGTGTGAACAGCACTCTTCTGCAAAGCTGCCCCAATCACCTCCAGCACTTCTTCATGTAGTGCTGGAACCGCAACTCTGGCAAAATAGAATCGGCTAGGAACCTTCCATTTAGGGCAGAGCGCTGCCACTAATTCTAGAAAACCAACCCCTTCTACAAAAGAAAAAGGGAGAAGGTCCAGAGCTAGCATTTTAGCCAGCTTACTGTTATACAGACGCGTCAGTGGGTGGTTGCGATCATATGGCGCTTCTGAAAACAACATGGTTCTAATGTTGGTCTGGACCGTTTTACGGGATGAGGATGACTTCTTCGACCCAGTTAAGCTCGCTGCTGAACTTGTTCGCATTGGTGTCTCACTCTCTCCCACACTCTTAGTGTGGCGCACCGGGGGTGTGCTGCTGACAGGGGTACTGGGTGTAAGTGAAGTGTTTGACACTTCTTCCTCCTCGTCATCATCAGATGAAACATCAACGGATACAGTTTGTTGACTTTCAATTCGGGCTTCCTTGATCTCCTTTAGGTGCGCATGCCATTGGATAGTGTGCTGTCTCTCAAGATGACCTCTCTGGCCTCCGGTACCATAGTTGGTACCAAGCTTACCACAACTAACTGCATGCTTACAAATGCTACAAATGGTGAAGTTTTCCTTTTTTTGGGAAAACACTAAAAAAGTCCCAAACTGCGGACGTTACTGGTGGTGGTCATGCTGCTAATGCCAGATGAAGTAGAGGATGTGGATTGCCGAACTTTACTACGTTGTGCACTTTCACCACCACTAATTGAGGTCGAGGTGGATGGTGGTCGCTTCTGGCGAGGAAGAAATATGGAAGCGGTAGGTGTTGGTGTACTAGTTAACCAGTTTCCATTGCCTCCTTGTCGACAACATCATCATCACGCTCAGCAGCTTCTCGGGCTAGGGTCAAAATGTCTGTTTGCTGCATGCCCGCTGGGGCTGCAGTGACCTTTATGATGAATGCGTCGTCGTCGTGAGAGTCTTCATCAGCAGGAGTATAAGCCTCTTCTTGTTGAGCGTCATCATCACACTCCATAAGTACGAGAGTTTCGGGGACCTTCCTTTTACGCTTAGCTACCTTTGTCAGATCATGGTGTGCCTAACTCTCAGACGGCAGTGGTGGTTCCCAATTTGGATCCATATCATCAGAAGGAAGGGGGCTTGAAGAAGATGTAGACACCACCCTTGATCTTTTCCTTGCTAGGGATGTGGAAGACAGGGAATGATCATCAGGAGGAGTGGCTTCCTCAAATGATACCTCGGCTTGATTGTCGATTTCCTGATGTGCCCCTACTTCGGGAGGAACAACTATTGTGGGCACTAGTGACCCTCCATGCACCTCTGCTTGCGCATCTCCTTGCGCTGCCTCTCCTTCCACATGTACTTAGGCTTGTACTTGCACATGTGGTTGTTGTTGCGGCTGTGGTTGTTCAACGCTCGTCAGATGAGTTACAACAACCTGTGTTGATTGAGGGACATTGCTGCTACTTTCTTGCGATGAGCCAACATCACTGGTCGATGGTGATTGAACAACTAGACTAAGTGCCTCTGCAGCACTCAAGGGCTTGGACTTAAGTTGGCATGGTGGTAGTGGCACTGAGCCCATTGGTGCGGGGGTGCTGCTCCCAGCTTGGTCCCCAGCAGATTTCGCTGCTGCTGCAGGCATACTTTTTTTTTCACTCCCAAAAAATGTGGCGGCCGGCACACCAGTCTTCTTGATGACTTGCTTCTTCTGCTCCTTACTGGCAACTTTCTTGCTAGAGGAGCTACGGGGAGCTTTTTTTGGGGCCATCTTCTTCAGAGGTCAGAACAGCAGGCCGCAGTTGCACGAGTTGCAGAGTTGTCTGTGGCCAGACATGACATCGCGTGACGTTATGCTGCACACACACCGCTGCAGGACTTCTTCCCGGCACTGGTGGTTCTCTTGAGTCTTGTGCACCTAAAAGCAATGGAAGACAGAGGAAAATCCGTTCAGTTATAAACCCCAAAAACTTGAAAACCACATTAAAATCAGCACAATCCCATGCCATCCAAGCCCTCCATGATGTCTAAATTCAAGACACCCCACAGAAAGACAAGGCCCATGCACCACCAACTACCCCTGGTGAAAAGGCCACAACAACAGCCCAAAAAATCGAAAAACACAGAAAAATCAGCACAATCCCATGCCATCCATGGCCTCCATGATGTTTAAATTCAAGACACCCCACAGAAAGACTAGACCCATGCACCACTCACTACCCCTGGGCATAATGGTTGAAAGCTAGGCAAAATGGTTGCAGGCCTAAGAACACTGCCTGCATTCAAAATGGCCACTTGTCACCCAGCACATGGCCAAGGCCTGCCTGTACCAGCACTCAAAATGCCCCCCACCCACATGGCCTGTCCCCATGAACACCCCAAAAAATCGAAAAAAAACAGAAAAATCAGCACAATCCCATGCCATCCAAGCCCTCCATGATGTTTAAATTCAAGACACCCCACAGAAAGATAGGCCCATGCACCACTCACTACCCCTGGTGAAAAAGCCACAACAACAGCCCAAAAAATCAAAAAACACAGAAAAATCAGCACAATCCCATGCCATACATGGCCTCCATGATGTTTAAATTCAAGACACCCCACAGAAAGACTAGGCCCATGCACCATGCAGTACCCCTGGGCATAATGGTTGAAAGCTAGGCAAAATGGTTGCAGGCCTAAGAACACTGCCTGCATTCAAAATGGCCACTTGCCTCCCAGCACATGGCCAAGGCCTGCCTGTACCTGCACTCAAAATGACCCCCAACCACATGGCCTGTCCCCATGAACACCCCAAAAAATCGAAAAACACAGAAAAATCAGCACAATCGCATGCCATCCATGGCCTCCATGATGTTTAAATTCAAGAGAGACACCCCACAGAAAGACTAGGCCCATACACCGCTCACTACCCCTGGTCAAAAGGCCACAACAACAGCCCAATAATCGAAAAACACAGACAAATCAGCACAATCCCATGCCATCCATGCACTCCATGATGTTTAAATTCAAGACACCCCACAGAAAGACTAGGCCCATGCACCACTCACTACCCCTGGGCATAATGGTTGAAAGCTAGGCAAAATGGTTGCAGGCCTAAGAACACTGCCTGCATTCAAAATGGCCGCTTGCCTCCCAGCACATGGCCAAGGCCTGCCTGTACCAGCACTCAAAATGTCCCCCTCCCACATGGCCTGTCCCCATGAACACCTCAAAAAATCGAAAAACACTGAAAAATCAGCACAATCGCATGCCATCCATGGCCTCCATGATGTTTAAATTCAAGAGAGACACCCCACAGAAAGACTAGGCCCATACACCACTCACTACCCCTGGTCAAAAGGCCACAACAACAGCCCAAAAAATTGAAAAACACAGAAAAATCAGCACAATCCCATGCCATCCATGCACTCCATGATGTTTAAATTCAAGACACCCCACAGAAAGACTAGGCCCATGCAACACTCACTACCCCTGGTCAAAAGGCCACAACAACAGCCCAAAAAATCGAAAAACACAGAAAAATCAGCACAATCCCATGCCATCCATGATGTTTAAATTCAAGACACCCCACAGAAAGACTAGGCCCATGAAACACTCACTACCCCTGGGCATAATGGTTGAAAGCTAGGCAAAATGGTTGCAGGCCTAAGAACACTGCCTGCATTCAAAATGGCCACTTGCCTCCCAGCACATGGCCAAGGCCTGCCTGTACCAGCACTCAAAATGTCCCCCACCCACATGGCCTGTCCCCATGAACACCCCAAAAAATCGAAAAACACAGAAAAATCAGCACAATTCCAGGCCATCCATGGCCTCCATGATGTTTAAATTCAAGAGAGACACCCCACAGAAAGACTAGGCCCATACACCACTCACTACCCCTGGTCAAAAGGCCACAACAACAGCCCAAAAAATTGAAAAACACAGAAAAATCAGCACAATCCCATGCCATCCATGCCATCCATGATGTTTAAATTCAAGACACCCCACAGAAAGACTAGGCCCATGCAACACTCACTACCCCTGCTCAAAAGGCCCCAACAACAGCCCAAACATCAAAAATTCCCAAATTGTAGTTGCAGCAACTGTAATGCCCCAAACAAACTTACTTGTGAAATTTATAATCCAAAAGTGATCCAAAGAAAGTCAAAAAGGCCTCAAATCCAAATATCCAGCAGCATCGACAAATAGTAATCCTTCCAGGTCAAGATCCGAATGAAAGTGACCAGCACATGAAGAAACCACTGGGAGGAGCCTGCTGGACAGGAACAGGAAGTTGGAGACTTTGGGGCACTTCCTTCCTCCCACCCTCCCACCCCCCCCCGCCCCAAAAAAAATGGACTCCTTGCAAAAAAAAGTGCAGGCAAATGTCAACCTGAGGAGTTATTCTGATAAAAATCATCATTTTCAGAAGGTTTATGCTACTTGCTGGTGGATTTCTTGTGCAGAATTGCTAATTTTTTAATTTCGCGGACTTTCGGTAAATTCGCGAGAGTTCGCGGATTGCGAATTTACCGAAAACCCGCAAAATCCGCGAGCGGAACAGATTTTACACTCATGCTTAATTTCCTGTTCGGGAATGCGTATTGCGTGTTCGCAACGCTTTTTGCATGCTCTGGGGGGGAAATATTGCGCCAACTTGCCCATGCGGTCGTAATGGGCATGGCCATCTTGTATTTCACTCTATTGCTATGGTTCTGGGGCCTGCTTTTTTCATTTCTTGTACTTACATTTTTCATTTTTACCTTTTCTTTTCCGCCCCCAGCCTACCCAGAACCATGGCAAAGGGCCATAGGGCTCGTCGTAGCCAGAGCCGCAACCGCCTTACTTGCGGAAGGTGGCTCCCACAAGGGGTACAGGCACAGGCCTTATTTGAGGAGGCGGAGGTGGCTGCACTTGGTTTTTTTGTGTATCGACACCTCCCCATAACCCTGGCAGCACCTCTTCTTAACACGGGTACGGGCTCCAGGAGCATCATGAGCATTGATGAAAGGTGTGCCGGGCAGTGTTTCGGTGCTCTGGTGTCCGGCGCACCCATGACTAGTTGACGCACCGGTGGTCCGATATTCTGGACCGGGGGCAGGACCTGCTGGACCTGCTAGGAGAGGAGGCCCTGGGGCTTGCTGCGTAGCTATTTAATTATTACTACTTTGTGTCTGTTCTTCTGCTCTGTGTTATATATTGCAAATATAGTTTTTTCCAACCAGCTAGAATTCTGCTGCTCACATTGTAGGTAAATTACATTTAAAAGTCTTCTGTGATTGTTATGACACAGGTGCTCTGCACTACTAATCCTACTTGTTTGCAACTTTGCGCTCGCTTATCGTGATTATGTAAGAGTTTCTTTTAGAGAACTTAAGTTAGGTAATGCTAGAGAGACTCTAGTCCTTCCATTGTCTTGTCACTAATAGATAGTAGAGGATTGATACTTAGGTTTAGGTACTTATTAGTTGGTAACTTTTAGTCGGCTGTGTGACGCACCCCCTGTTACGTCACGTGCTGCTGAGTGTTGCTTACCTGAGTCCATAGTAGAACCTTTTGTAGTTTGTTCAGTGGGTGGTAATAGGCTTAGCACTAGCAGAACATCAGCAGCAACCAACCAACAATTTGGTACATGCAAAAATGTAGGCATGTGTCCTCCATTCATGCATTTTTGAGGACTAAAAGAACTGGAAATGCAGACTTAATGAACAATTGGCACGCCTGGAGTAGGTGGGCTAGGTCAGGTGGTATTTAGGCTTAGTTAGTATTCTGGAATCAGAATGGAACACTGGATTAGTGTTGATAAATATTAACTAGTCGGTCTGCAAACCTCCCAATACTACGAGACGACAAGATTAGATAGGTCAATTTTATTGCAATTGTTGTTTACATAAATGTTTTTTTGGCTGTTTTTTAAAAATATTCTATTTGTTTCACACCAATGATCAATGTTTGTCTCTTTCTTTCTTATATCTTTCATGATCAGCATCCAGTGGCAAGAAGACAGAGTCAAAGTTGGCGGGAGCAGTTGGAGAACACCAGGGACAGGAGGACCAGGACCTCTCCTCTATCAAGGGATCTGCTGCCGGCCCTAGTAAGTCTTCCGGTTTTAAATATTAATAATTATTATTCCCTAACTTTTACTGCACCGTATTTTTTCCGGACTATTATTTCTGTTTCTTAATGCAATTTTGCCCAGTTGGCCACTCGTTATTTAAAAGGTTTTAAATAAAACTCAGTTTCACCAATAGCTCTAGCCATTGAGTTCAGTCCTTTGGGTTGTCCTCTTCTACAACTTCTAGTCTTTTTAATCTTGAGGCTTTTAAACAATTCCCAAAAATGGAATTCCCAAACCAGATTTGACTATTTTTGATAGGATAGGTCATACTACTACTGTTGCAGGGATTCTGCACATACAGAACTTTGCGCAAGAAAATAGGACATTGGTGATGAGGGAGTGGACCTTCCTCACACCTCAATCAATTTAGAACCCACCACAATCCCCTGCCCAATTAGTTATAGTAGTGTCTGATTGCTAGTAGCTTACAACAACTACAAGTCCATAGAACGAAGACAAAATGTGAAATCATGATAACTGAACAATGGTGGAAGCACTACCCTCCCCTTGGTAGGAATATAGGGGCATATTACCAAGCAATAGCGATAATTATCGCTATTGCTTGGTTAGAGACAAATATTTACCGCTGAGCTGCGGCGATTTTTATCGCAAATAAACCTTGGCATTACCAAGGTTTATCGCAAATGCGAAAAAAATCGGCCGCAATGCATGAATATCGCTGAAAAGTCAGCTATATTCATGCATTACCGAGCTAATGCTCTTAGCCATGTTATCCACCTCCCATTGGATAACATGGCTAAGAACTGCTCAGGGCAGGTGTTAGCTTTTGGAGATATTCGCGCTTAGCGCGAATATCTCCAAAAGTTGGTAATAGGAGATAGCGATGTTAGCGACTGTTTCCAGTCGCTAACATCTTGGCACGCCCACTTTGCATGTCATTAGTGATAAATATCACTGACATGCAAAGTGGGGCCCAAGATGGTCGCTATCTCCTACTAGCTGTCGCTAACTGGAGTTAGCGACAGCTAGGTAATAGGGAGATCATTTTATCTCCGCTTTCTTGGCTTTTAAAGCCAAAAAAGTGGAGATAAACCCCCTTGATAATATGCCCCTAAGTTTATGTAAAATTATGAATGAAGATCTCTGAGCGAAATTCTGGGGACCCCTCACCTTAGAATAACCTTATACTGGTTACATTATACGCTCTGCAAAGCTCTGGTCCGTAGAAGGGAATCTTCCGTCTGTTATGAGAAAAATGGTGCGCGTTAGTATATTGCAAGCATTTCTCAGTTGTGCCAAAAAGTGTAACATTTTTATGGATAAGCAATATGGACTAACACCAGAACTCCATAACCAAGTGACTTCTTTTGTTTGACCTTGTGCACAGCACTTAGACAGTAGCAGTATGAGCTCATGTGGGTTAAAAGGTGTCTTACACAACAAGTTGCGAGGTAATGTGCGCAAAAATAAAAGACACAAAAGTAAAGTGGTTGCATGGCTCGGGCTAACTGAGCAAAGACTAGAATGACCCTAGGGACAATGTAACACTTCTGGTGTCTACCCTACTACTTGATGTGTACTGTGTACTAGTGATGAGTGTTGTGTATGTATGTATTAACTCTTTTTTCAATCTTGCTAGTGAAAAATAGGGGGAGGGGTATATGACATCTAAAAAATGTATAATGTTTTTTCTGGGCGTACTAACAACCACATGTGCCGGGGCCAATGGCGAAGGTGACGGTGAGGGAGAAGATGCAGCAGTTGTAGGAGGAGCTGCAGGGGGTGAGCCAGCAGCAGTGGTGGGTGGTAGTAAGTTTTAATCCTAATCCTTACTTATTGACATTCCACTCACTGCAAGGGCGAAATGTATACTGTACTGTTGAGACTTACTAAGTAAGAAGTTGTTGTGAATGGTTGAAGACACCCCTTACTTAATATTAGTAAAATTATTAGTGGCAGGAGTGTTGAGTAACCAATGGCCTCTTCTATCTGACTTCAACTCATCTGTGAAAAGTTTTATGGAGAAGACTAAAAGTCAGATCAGATGACCTTGATGGATGGGTTGAACGAAAAGTGAAAGAAGGGTGGAAGGAAGAAGGACGGGAGAGAAGTAATATTTATGATTGGCAGAGAAGGATACGTGGGATGCATACATGAATCAGATGCATGGGTGGTTGAATGCCTGAAACTCCCACAAATGTTAAAGGCCAAGGAAATGGGAGGATAGATACATACCACAAACGGTATGTACTGTGCTTGCTAGTGCTACTGTGCCACTATCTATAGAATTAATTTGTCTTACTGCTTTGCTAAGAGTATATTTTTCAATAGTCTTGTTTTTTCTTCTTGATAAAGCTATTCCTTCCAAAGGGAAACCGGAAAGGAAGGAGTTGGCAGCCAAGGCCCGGTGCCGGAAGCTGGAGGCCATACAAAGGGAATAACGTTGGCTGGTGGTTCTGGCAGAGGAGGAGGAGGAGGCGGCAGCAGCTGCAGCTTCCTCCAATGCATGCATGATGGTGATAAGGAGATCCAGATTACATCCAATTTTGTTCTGTTGTACCGGGCTTTCTTTTAAAGATAGCAAAGAAAATTAAAAAATATCTGTAGGGATGAATTATAAGCAGAGAGCAAACATAATATAATAACAACAACATGCTGTAGTAATGATTGAAGACACAAAAATGAATACAATTATTTAATAGATGATGAAAGTTGATACTGTTACTGTGTTATACTGGTCAAAATGGGGAGTTGCATCTCAGCATTCCTCTTGGTCCTCCTTTCCATGGATGCTCCGTCCATCAATCTTAGGTGACGCCACTGCCTGTCTGGCGGATGTAGATTCATTGGTAAGGTAAGTGTGCATTGTTTTTCCAAGTATAGCACAGGGTAAGGGCAGGCCTGTAATTTTAGATGGAAAAACAAAAGGGATATTGAAAAACCAGGTCGAAAAAAAAGTAGTGGAACAAGAACACTTTCAGAGGTGGCATGGATGTATCATGCCTTCTCTAGTCTGTTTCCAGCATTAACCTACAACACCAACAGGACAGAGCAGGCCCACACTGATGGCACACTTTGCACATCCTCCATTTAGCGTACAATTTTTGAAAGAGTAAAACAAAGCACATATCCAGCAACATAGCATTTTACAATTTAAGTGACTAAATCAATGCACTTCAGTCATACCACACTATACTTGACTACACCATTACACAGACATTTAGGTCTGCTGTGGTTATTTTTGACTTATTTACCTTTTCTGCCACTCATGAAATGCCCTGATTTATTCCATCGATCATCTCCGATCCTACTGAGTGACTGCGAAGATACTATGTCACTGTGGTCATCATGATGGTGTTGTTCAACTCAGTCTGCAGTTTACCGAGTGAGTTTAGATTCCATATTCAAAAATGCAATGGATCAGCCTGCAGTAGAAGTACAATTTGGTTATTAAACACCAAGAGTGGAAATATTGACTTGAGTCACTGTTAGTGTGTAGATTAAATATTAGTACACTTTGACTTCACGCACAACAAATAACAACAACACAAACACCAATCACTCAGAGTCGGTGTCCAATGCATGCCATACATCACCTGTTCCTTCTCATCTTAAGTGAAGGGGCAGTCTCTGTCACCATCATCATCATCATGGCGTTGTCCAACTCAATGTGCAGTGTACAGATTAAGTCCCCTTTCTATATTCAAAATGCAATGTATCGACCTGCAGTAGAAGTACAAATTTGTTGTTAAAAATACAAGAAGGGAAAAATTGCCTTGAGTTACTTTTAGTGTGTAGATTACATATAGTACACAATGAATTAACTTAATGCACAACAAACAACAACACAAATCACTCAGTCAGCGTCCAATGCATAGCATCATTCATTACTTGTTCCATCTTATCTTTAGTCAATGAGCAGTCTCTCTCGACTCGGAAAGGAGGATAGCTATAGGAGTCATCATCATGTTCTACTTCTTTTGGAGGGACTCAACGAGGAAAGATTTTCTTTTTTCTTCTATTTTGCATCATCCAATCATCATCTGGCTTAATGGCAATGGATTTAGGGTGATTCAAGAGGATGAAGGAGCAGGATTCAGAAAAGTGGACTGTGAAATGCAAACAGCTAAAACTCGTATATGGCAATAAAAAGACTAGGAGACGGTGGTGATGGATTTGTTGTGATTCAAAGTTTCTAAACAGAAAGACAGACACACAAATAAAACAAAATAAGGGAGGAAGGCAGTAAGAAGTGCAAGCCTATATGTCAGGAAAGTATAGCTCATCCTCTAACTCTGGGGGTTCAACCAAAAGTAGATAATCATCATCTAAAACACTATTTCCGTTCCCTGAGCCGGTGTCCTCATCTTCCTCCCTTAATTCATGTATTGTGTAATTTGGTGGTATAAAGTGCTGATTCATTTTGATCATGGTTAACCTCTCCACGTTTTTGGGGGAGAGACTGGTCCTTCTCACTGTTACAATGGAACCAGCAGCACTGAAAACATGTTCAGAAGAGACACTTGCAACAGGGAAAGCCAGGCAGTTTATGGCCAGCCTGCTGAGCAGTGGACATTGGCCCGTTTTCCCGTACCAATACCGCAATGGGTTTTGATCAATGTACACCTCTGTTGGGTCGTCAAGATAGGCCTGGACCATCCCCTCAATGTTCAGGGGTGCTACACTTTGTTCGGGCTCTTTTGTCTTAGCATCAGTACTAGAACTACCAAGTCCTTGCTGTAAATACCAATCCTTTAAGCATTTTACTGGGGCTAATGATCCGGTTCCTGCTGTTGTTGATAGTGTTGATGAGTGTTCTGAGCCAAACGCACTGCCCTCAGGCTCCAAATTTAAACTTGATGCTAGATGCCCTGCTGCAGTACTTGTTGTGGGTTTATCTAGCAGGCTTTTAATTAGCAGCCATTCATTTTCCAACTTACTGGCTGCCTAGCTATCCAAGTTTTGTACCGGGCAGCATCCATTTCTGAAAAAGGAATTCATGTTTTACTTTTCAGTGCCAATTTTGACAGTGGATCTAGAATTTTGGCACAAATGTAATGTTCTTGTGACAAAATCTTATTTTGCAACCTTGTATTGTCAGCTAAGCGATGGGCTAAGCTCTCCACCAACTCATATGCATCTTTTTTCCTCTACACCTTTGTACGCTTCAGACACTTCCTTCAGCTGTTGCTCTAGCATTTGCAACAATGGGATAGCTAGGCCCATAGTACAGTCCTCCTTGCTGACTTGACGTGTGAAGACCTCGAAAGGAAGAAGCATCTCAGTCAGGCATTTAATTAGGCACAATTTGTCCATCTAAAGGGTCATGCCTTTCACAGTAGCATCCCCTCTTTGCATGATATATTCATTGATTGGCCTGCACTTCTCAAACAGATATTCAAGCATGTAATAACTTGAGTACCAACGTGTTGTCAACTCCAGGATGAGTGCTTTTTACTTGCATTCTATAGTCACGTTGAATGATCCTCAGCTGATTCCGAGCTTTGAAAGAATGGCTGAAATGAGTGCATATTCTTCGGCAGGTGGTCAGTAAGTTGATGACTATGGCTTCTTTTTACAGAAAGTCTTGAACTATAATGTTAATGCAGTGCGTCAAACACGGGACCCTGAAATAGGAACCAAGCGCCATGGCCTGAAGTACATTACTGCCATTATCTGTGGAAACAAAACAAATCTTAAGCCCTCTTGGCACAGCCATTCAAAAACCTTGCTGTGAAACTCTTCCAAAATGTTTACAGCAGTATGAGATTTCTCTTTGGCGAACATGGCCACAGTTGCATGTTTCCGAGTAGCATTCAAAATCTCAGCTGTGTCAACAGCACCTTCTTCAAATAGCTTATCTCTAACCCCCACAAATGAGACCCAGTGTGCAGTGATGCACATGTAATCAGTAGCTTGGCAACTGGTCCACATGTTTGTGGTCAGGAGGATATTTTGAACAGCACTCTGCTGCAAAGCTTGTCCAATTAATTCCAGCACATCATGATGTAGTGCTGGAACATCAATGCTGGCGAAATAGGACCAGTTGGGAACCTTCCTTTTAGGGCGGATGGCTGACACAAATTCAAGGAAACCCACCCCTTCCACAAATGAAAAAGGGAGAAGGTCCAGCGCTAACATATTATCCAGATTTGCATTGTAAAACTGTGCCGTTGGGTGGTTGTGTTGGTACTGCCCCTCCGACCTAAGCATGCTCTCATTGGTAGACTGGATTAATTTCCTTTGAGGTGCAGTTGTTTTCTTGAACCAAGTTAGGCTCAACGACGCACTTTGTTTCATTGCATTACTCGCTTGCCTTCGTGTCTCAGTCTGACTCTGAGTATGGCTCTTACTGCGGTGCCACTGAGATGTTGCTGAGGATGTAGGTGGTACCACTACACTGCTGGGTACAGGGCTAGAATTTCCTTGTTCACCTTCCACCGCAATAATATCTTCCCCTCAATCTTCATGCCCAACAACAGCGGGTTGAGCTGTGCTTTTTTCTAAGCGAAGTAGGTGAGCCTCCCACATGATATTGTGGTGTATTTTGAGATGACTTGTTTGGCCTCCGGTACCATAGTTTGTACCAAGCTTATCCAGCCTAGCAGCATGTCAACAAATTGAGCAAATACCAATATTCTCCTCATTACTGCTAACCGAAAAGACGTCCCAAACTAGGGAGGAGAACTTTCTGGTGCTGCTGGATGTGCCACTTTCAATACCAGATGAACTGGAGGGTGGGGAATGTGACTCTGTGCAGCTACACTACCACTACCTACTGAGGTGGTCGATGAGCTGGATATAGGTCCCTGCCAGGCTTTTGCTAATGCAAATATGGAAGCTGGAGGTCGTGGTGGTGTTACCTGTGTTGGTGGTATCTGTTCCACATCCCTCGCAGCCATTTTGGATAGGGTAATAATGTTGGTTTCAATCTCCTTTGGGCCGGGAGTGATGTTCGTGATGACTGGCTTGTCATCATCATCATCCCCCTCTTGTACATCAACCTCCATAACTCTAAGGCTTTCTGGAACCTTCCTTTTCACCAGCCTTGTCCTGTGGCGTGCATCACTCTCAGACTGAGCTGGTGGCTTTCAAGTGGCATCTCGATCAACAGAGCGGGGCTTGAAGAAGAAGATGATGGACTAACCCTCCTTTTCCTTGCTGGGGGTCTGGAAGACAAATGTTCTTATGAAACAGTGGCTTGCTCCGCTTTATCTGCAGGAAGCTCGATTTCCTTAAATGCCCCTACTTCAGATGGAACAACTACTATTGTGGGCTGTTGTTGTGGCTGCTGCTGTTCTTGTGGCTGTTGCTGTTCTTGTGGCTGCTGTTGTTCTTGCGGCTGCGCCTGCTGCTGCACACTTATCTGCTGAGTTTCCGAACTTTCTGCCTGCGTTGATTGTGTACTACTTTGCGATAATGGCATTTCAACAACGTTGCTCGTTAGTAGACTGGCTTCTTCTGCGACACTCATGGTCTTGGGCCTAGGTTAGTGGGGTTTGCGCTTTTGGTGTGGAGGTACTGCTCCCAGCTTGGACACCAGACAACACTGCTGCAGGCGTAAAACATTTTTGTCCCAATAAACACATTGGGTGGCACACCAGTCGTGGTAAGTGCCACTTCCCTTTTCTGTTCCTTCTACTTCTCACTGACAACTTTCTTGGTACTGGAGGATCTATCACCTTTCTCTGGGCCCATATACTTCAGATGTCAGCTGGACGCAGGTCCACAAGTTGCAGAGATCTCTGTCGTCACACATGGACGTGACGTGGTGCGCAGCAGGACTTCTGTCTGGCAGTACAACGGGTGATGATGATACCTCCTCCTCTGTCTTTTTGTGCACCTAAAAGCAAAGAAGCCAGGAGAAGAACATCAGTGAAATGTTGCATTTGTTGTTGTGGTTCAATTACTACTAGTACAAACAGACAAATAAAAGATATAATGTAGCCATTTTTGAGACTTTCTCAACAAGGGCTTTCATGGTATACAGTGTACACTACACTTTCAGGAAGGATAAGAAAGAATAAGAACAACTACCAAAATACAAATTTAATGGAAGTGGACCCTGTTTGGTATTAAATTATGTGATCATCACATCATTCAGGGTGCTGCTCCTGGCAAAGGGGATGGATGGAAGCAGTAAGCCAAGAGGAAAACCATGCAGGTCTTTGTGTCAAAAGCAGCACACTAATAACTCCCACCCGAAATGGCCGCCAGCCACATGGACACTCAAAAATCACAAGCAACTAGCAGGAGGCCTGAGAAACAATGTACTGAAAAGAGGCCTATAATAGTCAGGAAAAGGATGCATGCTAAACCACACTGCTTTGCTTTTTTTAAAGCAAGAAAATGCAAAAACGAAATTCAACAGGGCTAAACAAGGTCTGGAAGGTACATACCAACACACCACAAAGCCTAGGCCACAAAGGAATACCACAGAGGCCTATATATCAAAAGCAGCACACTAATAACTCCAACAGAATTGGCCACCAGACACATGGACACTCACACAAATCACAAGCAACAAGCAAGAGGCCTGGGAAACAATGTACTGACAAAAGGCCTATAATAGCCACGCAAAGGATGCATGCTAAACCACACTGCTTTGCCTTTTTTAATGCAAGAAAATGCAAAAACTAAAATCCACAGGGTTAAACAAGGTCTGCAAGGTACACACCACACACCTACACACACACACACACACACACACAGCAAAGGCATATATTTAACGCACACCCAAAAACAGAAATTCCCCCAAAAAACACATTTTGCTACTCAATCCAATGCTATCCATGCCATAACTGATGTTTAAATTCAACGGAACACACAGAAACACTTGTTTCATGTACATGTGGGTACCTCTGAGCCTACTGGATGAAAGGCCCGTTGGCAGACTAGGCCACACAAGCTTGCATGCCTATGGCAAAAGCACACTACTGGGCTTCAAAATGGCCACCAGCCACATAGCCAGGCCCACACAACTACAAGAAACAGAAGACAGACAATGCAGTACTATTGCAAAAAGCACGCTGCATGTCTTCAAAATGGCCACCAGCCTCATGACCAGGCCCACAAAAAGAAGCCTAGGCTACAAAGGAATACCATGCAGGCCTATATGGCAAAAGCAGCACAATAATAACTCCCACCAGAAATGTCCACCAGCCACATGGACACTCACACAAATCAGAAGCAACAAGCAGGAGGCCTGGGAAACAATGTACTGAGAAAAGGCCTATAATAGCCAGGCGAAGGATGCATGCTAAACCACACTGCTTTGCCTTTTTAATTTAATAAAATGCAAAAACGAAAATCCACAAGGCTGAACAAGGTCTGCAACACACACACCAACACACCACACACACGCAACAAAGGCATTTATTTTTCACACACCCAAAAATGGAAATACCCCCCAAAAACACATTTTGCAACTCAGTCCAATGCATTCCATGCCCTAAATGATGTTTAAATTCAACATGACACACAGAAACACTTGTTTCATGCACCTCTGGCTACTTCTAAGCCTGCTGGATGAAAGGCCTGTTGGCAGACCCAGCCACACACGCTTGCAGGCCTATGGCAAAAGCACACTACTGGGTTTCAAAATGGCCACCAGCCACATAGCCAGGCCCACACAACTACAAGAAACTGAAGACAGCCAATGCAGGCATATTTCAAAAAGCACACTGCCTGTCTTCACACACCCAAAAGCGGAAATACCCCCCAAAAACACATTTTGCAACTCAATCCAATGCCATCCATGCCCTAAATGATGTTTGTAATACATTCAACACACACCAAAGGAACAATTGCTTCATCATGCACCCACCCATGACTAGCTCTGGGCCTACAGGCTACCCACAACAATAAAAAAAAAGAATGATAAGTACCAAAATTGTAGTTGCAGCAACTGCAGGAACCCAATCAAACACACAACACCAACTTACTTGTAAAATATAAAATTCAAAAGTCCTCAAATCCAATGATAATGATACAGCAGACACAAAGAGTGATCCTTCCAGCTCAAAATCCAAACGCAGAATGAACAGGAGACAAGCACTGGGATTAGCCTGTTGGTCAGGAACAGGATGTTAGAGACTCTGTGGCGCTTCCTCCCTCTCCCCCCAAAAAGTTTTATTTTAAAAAATTGACTCCTTGCCCAAAAAAGGACAGCCAATTGTCAATCTGAGGAGTTTTTTCCTCCAAATTATCATTTACAGCTGCTAGAGATATTATTCTTCTCCAGATTGAAAGTTTTGCTTGTTCGGGATCGTGAGCTTCACCACACTTCCGCCACATGTCGATGGTGCGTCCAAATGCTGTGTAAAGTGACATGTTTGTCAAACGCTCTCTCTCACGGTGGAGAATGACATGATCGCGATATCAGACTCTCCCGGTCTGATGGCGAGGCGAATGACGTGATTGCGATCGCGAACTCTCGCGGGATAGCGCGACCGGCTACTATCATCTCGTGGAGAATGCGAACGGATCGGAAAACTTGTTGGCGAATGCAGGGATCCTGGTAAAGCGAGCGCGCGCGGGAGAATGCATTTTCAAAGGGTGTACATGAAAAAAATCTACTAAGCATCAGATCGTGGAAAGTTTGGCATTTCCACGTTCTCCACGGAACGCAAAATTGTCAAAATATCGCAAATTCCGCGAGCGGAACGGAATGTGGCACCCACCCTTAGTGAAAAGTCCAAAATCGGGTGAACCAAAAAGCAACAAATCCAGGCATGCTGAATGGATAGAACCCGATTGCAAAATTGGGCATGGTCTTTGAGTTCATCATCAAATGTTTCTCTTTTCCTTAGAAAAAGCGTTAGCTTGCTTTTGCTTGGAGTATAATCAGATACTCATGTTCAAGTCATCCTTAAATCATCAATGGCAATCCTATCTTATAATGTCATCAGACACTCATTTTCAAGCAATCCTCAAATCATCGGACAACATTTTAAAACTTTTCTTTTAACATGGGGTCTGATTTAGATCTTGTGCTGCTGCTGTTTTTTGATGGTTTTCCCGGCCGCCGACTTGGCGGTCCCCCTGCTTGCTGATTCAGATGCGGGTGGGTACATGGGCGAAAGACTGCGAGAGTCCCGCCGCCTCTGCCAGGAATCTCCTCTTGCATCGATGGCATCACAGCCATCAGCGTCTGGCCGCAGGACAGCAGCCAAGAGTTCCACCGAACTGATTATGATGTGCCTTTCTGCAGAGGCACCTGTGGTATTATTTCTTCCAAATTCAAGTTGGTAGAAACAAAGGAAATGAGGTAAAAACTTACCTTTTCCAGTTTTTCTCTTCTGTTTGCGTCTTGTAACCCGTTATCCAGGTCCCTCCTTTGCTGCTCCAACACCACTATAACGCAAAATGACTCCGTTGTCCATGAGATCTAAGGTAAACTATTTGTGCAATTGTCCTATGTATCTTGTGCTGATATTTGTTGTAGCCTCGTGTACTTCTGCATTGCTCTTTCATGCAATATTTTTCTTAGGTTTAATGCAGTCATGTTCATTTTCCAACTGATCAAGGTAAATTGAACACATCGGCATTGACAATTTAAAAAATGTTTGTTATTGTGGTGCTTGGGGGTGTTAATTCAATAGTGTGTGTATTTTGTTCAAATGGCATGTAAATGTAATGCAAAATGGCATAACAGATTGCCTACATTTGGTTTTCATGCACACATGACGCATATGTGCATTGGCACATAATTAAGTTGAACTTAACAGACTCCACTCCACCATGGACCTCACTCCATTAGGACTCTGCAGACAGGACGCTACCAGCACATCTAAATCAGCTTGTGGCAATCCCATTAGACTGACGGTGGTGGACGACTATTAGCCAGCAGAGAGTACCACTGCACCCTTTCGTCTAATTCCTCAACATTTAAATAAGTTGGGCGGACCCCCATCAGCTTGATGAAGTACATTGGACCTGCTGCCACCTTGGGACGATGGTAGTCTTGTCAAGATCTAAATCAGGCTTGTGATGATTTCTGCTGATGTGAAAATCATTTTTAATGTAGTCAGTCAATGACTCTGGGATGGCTTCTTACGTGATCCTGTTTAACATAGGCAGGCCCTTGGAAAGCCAACCAAGATACCACTCAGGATGTTATGCATTTGAGTAGGCTGAATGGGCCACCAAGTAAATATGCTGAATTTGAGTGGTACAAAGGTGAGAAAAACAGACCCTGTCATCTATCACTTGCTTGACTATTCTGGTTCTCTGGAGTAATATGAGGGCAATCCCAGAATACGTTAGGCTTAGTCTAGTCACAGAGGGAGTGAAAGAATATAAGAGAGTGATGTGGGAGGAACCCAGTGTTGTAGAAGATAGAGGGTCTCTGACTGAGAGGTTGGAAGATGATAAACATTAATAGAAGGGAGATACAATGTAAGGATGATAAATGGCTTTCTATAGGATAGTACAGGAGATGGTAGGGCATTAATGGGTGCAGGAAGTAGTTTTTCTGTCAAGGAAGGTAAGTGCTTCTGAAGATGTTATTAATGTCAAGACAGAGTAAGCAAGTGTGTGTGTGGTTATTACTCAGAACTTTGATGCCGTGCATGTCAATTCCAGTAATACTGGAATTGTCCTGGAATTGTCCATTTAGTATTACCCAGCAGTGCACTGCATTCCGTGACTTCTCGTTGTACTTTTAACATTACAGCTAATGACTTCATATCATATGTGAAATCAATTTCACACATGACACTGGCTTCTTGGAAGCATTGCTCAGGGTTCATGATGTGTGTGGTTGAGAGGTTGGGTTAGTCGGTTTGTGTCAAGCTCTTTGAGGGTGTGTCAGACTATGATAATGGTAAATACTGGACTGTGTGAAGGGCATACATGCAAACTTTCTTCATTCCAGCCTGACATGTAAACCCCAAAGCCCATCAGTGTGTTCATCCTGATTTAGCAGGAGGTGCAATGTCCAGCATGCCATTCCTATGTTGGACTCCTAGAGTTTCCTGAACACTAGATACTGTTTTTGTGACAGAGCACTGCTAGTGAGCAGCTTTCATCCGCAAGCAACTATCCTGCAATAAGGCAGCACTAAAACCGCTGTCCTGATCCATTTTACAAACATTGCAGGAATGTCTGTGTCACTCACATATGTTTATTGATTTAGCAGATACATTTGCAAAGAAGCTAAGCATTTTCATTGTACATCATACATTTATCACCATGAATCAAGCTGAATCAAGGCCTCACTCAGGAGGAACGCTAGAGTCTCTGTCTCCCCCTCCCATGCCAATAGTCTCCTGATAGTCGCTATAGCGATTGGTGGCCCAACCAACCACTTTCATAATCAGGGGCTTAGATACAGTACATGAATTAATACACTGCCAACTTCATTATGTTCTAACTTTCAGTGTGAGGCTACATGTCCTAAAAGATACAAGAAATGTACAAATATATAACAGTGAATTCAAAGATCTTCTGGGTCTTTTAGAATTATGAAACTCAGCAGGCATATTAAGGTTAATGAGCACCTATGATCAATTTAAAAATGGCATCCAATGTATAATATATCAGTTCAGATACTAATATATAGATACAGGAAGACATTTACTTTAAGACAATATGAATTAATGGTTCGGATTTTACATTGGTTACTTTGCCAACCTCTCAAGACAATGAAGATCAATACATCAAAGCTCAACTCTAGGACTGCATAAGAGAAAATATGCCACTTGTAAGCTTTCTCAATGCCTTATGGAGCACTAGTTTGCCCCAAGGGTTCTGTTGGACTTGGCCCTTTTTGCATGGTCATCCCTGAACGTTTTGCCTTCCTCCTATAAGTTTTCTGACCAGCCTCTGGTCCAGCCGCCGGGTAAAGACCTGGGGCTGGTGGGTCAGTGAGAGTGGACAAAGGGTGCCATGCACTTGGGGCTACTGCCCCCGCTCTCCGACGTCACAGAGGATTGAGAGCCTTGAGAGGCATAAGGCCTGGCTCTGGAGTGGTGTGGCTCACTGGTTAGAGGTGGCAGACCCGGAAGCAGAGGTCGGCCCGAGACCAGAGTTCGATTCCCGACGCGTCAGGGTCTTGGGCCATGGCCAGTGGACTCGATAATTCTCGCCTCGGTGCCTACTCCAACCATGGGTCCCACTCAGCAACTCTGGGCAATAGCTGGCTTAATCTCCACTAACGGCCCCATCAGCGCCGGGGATGCTTGTCTCACCTTGGAGATGCCCAGGAGGGACCATCTCACAGGGAAAGCCATTATGGGTTCCCCAGCGGTATACAGCGCCGGGACGCCCCTTTGCTGGGGCAGCTGTGCCCTTTACAAGTATACGACATTTAACATACGACATTTAACTACTGTCAGTGGAAGCTGTGGCTTACTGTCTTTGGGACACACCTGTGAGCAAGTTAAGTTTAGATGCTGCACAGGTGGCGTCCACAGGTGAGGATAAGAGTTCCCCATGGATTAGCTTGGGGGGCCCTGAGTTTATGGACAGAGGGATTCCAATAGGTTCAGATTGGAGTAGAACTGGAGTATGCCCCTGTAGTTGCGGGCTAGGTCCAGGTTCTATCGCCCAAAGCAGGGAAACCCATCAAGGTAGTGATTGGTCAACCCTGTGTTTTGGCTGGAAGGGGGTTGTGTTGGACTTGGCCCTTTTTGCAGGGTCATCCCTGAACTTTTTGTCTTCCTCCTATATCTTTACTGACCTGTTGTTGGCTGTTTTATGACTCTAGGCACTTTACCACTGATGATCAGTGCCAAAGTGCATATGCTCTCCCTATGGTAAATTGATGTATGGATTAGTGACTCCAGGATTGGCTGATTTGGTTTACTTGTCAGACCCTAGTACAGTGCACTGAGTGTGTCCAGGGCTTGTAAATCCAAATGCTGCTGGTGGGCTTGCAGCACTGGTTGTGCCACCCACAGAAGCAGTCTCGTAAAATGTGTCTCAGGTCTTCCATTGCAGAGACTGTGTGCAGTCTGGTACTGCCATGCTGACTGGGCAAGTGTACCCACTTGCCAGTTCCCAAACCCTCCCTTTTCTTCATATCAGACACCCCTATGGTAGGCCCAAGGGCAGTGTGCATTGTAGGTCAAAGGTAGGACACACCCTGATGTGTGTGGCATGTCCTAATAGTGAATTACAGTAATTTTCGTTTTTCACTATTGCAAGGCTAACTGTTCCCCATAGGCCAGAATGGGAAGTTTGATTATTACATCTTATAATCCTAACTGACTCAGGGAACTAGGTAAGAATTCGAGTTTAGTATGCCTGAACTCAGAATGACGAAATGCATCTTTTAGTGAAGAGGGTTTTAACATTCTGTGTTTGAAAATACCACTTTTAGAAAGTAGGTATTTTCTTGTCTAACTATCCAAGCCTGCCTCTACTAGGTTGTGTATTCCTTGTCTGGAGTTTGAGTGACAGGGGCTCGGGGATTCCAGGAGACAGGGTGCGTCAGCACAGTGCTGACTAGAGAGATCTGCATCTAGATGGGTGAGAGGAGTTGCACATGGGGCCTGAAAAGGGCTGTGCCTTCCCTCCAAAATGCTGGCTCCACCTCCTGTGGTGCGTCTGATGTCTCTACCCAGCACTGTGAAAGGAAAGAAGGAGTCATGTAAACAGAGTTCCCCAGGACTGACCAGACCTGGTTTGGACTAGGCAACGGCCTCGCTGCCTTCAGAGAACAAAGAAAAACTGTGCATAAAAGAGGGGACCCAGACCCCAGAGAATTAGATCACTTTTGGGAAACAAGAAGAAACCTTTGCTGAGGAGAGGAACCAGAGAGACTGAGGATAAACTACTCCTAAGCTGAAGTGCTGGTTGGGGGATTGGCCTGCAGTGGTTTCCTGACTGCCAAAGAGAGAAGAGAGGAACTTTGTGTGTACTTTCATCAACTTGTGAAGGATCTCCAAGGGCTTTAAAAACAGCTTGCCTCCTGCTGAAGTCTCAGGAACAACAGACTTCAACCACCAGCTCCCCCGAGTTCTTTGGAAGTGACTGCAGTTGTGTTGGGCTTTCTGAGGGACTGCGTACCGCAAGGAGCTGGGAGCGCGACTCACGAAGAAGAAGCGTGTTGCCACCACAGCCGCTGCGTCACATCAATGAACAAGGGTGTCGCCGCTGTAGCTCTCGCATTGCAGAAGCATCCCAAATCGCCGGAGAAGATTGTTGCAGCCGCTGGCGTCGCATCACTGAACAAGGATAACGCTGCTGTAGCTGTTGCATCGCATTACAGAAGCGTCTTGCATCACAGGATGCTGGACCTGGCCCTCTTGTAAAGGCTAAACCCTAAACTTTGCAAGATCTTTACCCTTTCCTCTAACCTATTTGGGGTCCTTTGCCACATATCAGACACCCCTATGGTCGGCCCGTGGGCAGGGTGCATTGTCAACTGAAGGGAGGTCATGCCCGGATGTGTGTGGCATGACCTAGTAATAAAGTACCACCATTTTATTTTTTCCTGTAAGGATACCTGCCCCCCCTAGGCCCAGACTGGGCAGGTTTGATTATGGCTTTGGATGATCTAGCTGTCCCTGGGAACACGTTTAAAATATGAGACTAGCATCCCTTATATCCGTATTCATTAATACCTTCCTAAGGAAAGATGCTTTCTAAATTCAACGTTTGGAAATAATACGTCTAGGGAGTGACTGTTTCCTCTTCCAATCTTGCTGAGGGCTACGGCTGGAATGTGTATTCCCCGTCTGGAGATAGGAACAGGGCCTGGGGAAACTCCAGCATCTGGTGATAGCTGTCAGCCGTGTAGATTAGGGGGAGGAGTGGTTTCTGGGTTGTGTTCCGCTCTCCACAATGCCGACGCCGCTTCCTGCTGGGCGGCTGACGGCCATGCCTTCCTGCTTTGAAGAATGAGGTGTCCCATGACGGGAGACACCCACAAACGGGATCTGGGGAGGGGAACACCCTGCCTACATCAAAGACTTCAAAGACATTTCGAGGGATAAAAGGAAAGTCCCTCGCACTAGAGAGGCAGACTACTTTTGGAAACTCAAGACGCCTGCAAGACTGCAGTAGGAGAGAACTTTAAAGACAATAATTTTTTACTTCAAGACTTGAGAAAAGGAAGATCTCCAAGGGCCTGGAACTGAGCAGGCCCCCTGAGTGAAGTCTCAGGAGCAGTAGGCTTCCTCTTCCTGCCTCCCCCTGAAACCCTCTTGCTGGGGGTTTGGAGTACTAGCCGCCACTGGAGTACTTTCCGGTGAACCCTCGTCACCAGCAGACTGGAAGGGAAGAACGCAACTTCTTCAAGAGCCCTGCTGACCTTGTCATGGCTCCAGACCACGCCACTTCAAGAGCCCTGCTGACCTCGTCGCGGCTCCATGTCCATGCCACTTCCAGAGCCCTGCTGACCTCGTCGCGGTTTCATGTCCACGCCACTACAAGAGCCCTGGCTCAGCGAATCGCATTCATCAACGTAGAGTACGCCTCATACTCTCCACACGCACCCGCCGGTGTGCATTGCAATTGGGCCTTCATCAACGTGGAGTACGCCTCGTACTCTCCACACGCACCCGCCGCTGCGCATTGCATTAATGACCTTCATCAACGTAGAGTACGCCTCGTACTCTCCACATGCACCCGCCGGTGCGCATTTCAATGGTGACCTTCATCGACGTAAAGTATGCCTCGTACTCTTCACACGCACACGCCGGTGCGCATTTTAATTGTGACCTTCATTGACGAAGAGTACGCCTTGTACTTTCCACACGCACCCACTGGTGAGCATTTCAATTGTTACCTTCATCGACGTAGAGTACGCCTCGTACTCTCCACATGCACCTGCCGGTGCGCATTTCAATGGTGACCTTCATCGACGTAGAGTATGCCTCGTACTCTTCACACGCACACGCCAGTGCGCATTTTAATTGTGACCTTCATTGACGAAGAGTACACCTTGTACTTTCCACACGCACCCACTGGTGAGCATTTCAATTGTGACCTTCATCGACGTAGAGTACACCTCGTACTCTCCACACACACCTGCTGAAGTCACCTAAGCCTCATTTTAAAGTAAGACTGTGGACTATTATCGTTAATGATCTTGGGACAAATTTATATAAAGACCTCTGTGTAGTGGCTGTCTTTAGTGGGTCTCTTCTATCACTGTACAAGGTCATAAATGCTTGGCACGCTATCTCAGAGGTAAGCTTGTCTGCCCTGGCGACAGCACTACAAGGGGGAGCTGGCGTTATTTCGGGGAGGGTACCTTCCCTCTTTTACGTGGGACTCCTACTTGGCTTTGGTGCAAACCTCAGCCAACGGGGAATCCCATTTCCAACACTGGAGAAGAGTGCCACAGCCGCTGTCGTCGCATCACTGAACAAGGGTGTTGCCGCTGCAGTTGTCGCATCACCTTGTCGGAGCGTCCCACATCACCACAGAAGCATGTCGCAGAGCCTGTCGTGGCTTTGAAGAATCGTTGAGTCGCCGCATGGCTGTCGGGCGTGGGCGCATAATATCGCATCAAGGAGAAGACACCATCTTTGTTTTCATCGCACCTGATCTTCATAGCATCACGCCGTTGCAAGCTACATCGCCACAGAAGAGCAGTAATAAAACGACCCATCCCTGTCCCTGCGTGTCAGGGACAGATGCATCACCTTCCCTGCAACACTTTCGTTGTATAGCGTTACGCATCCAAAGGTACATTGAACTCAAAGTGTTGCATTTTAAATCTAAAGGGAACTAGGCTAATTCTACCATTTTAAGTGCAGTATTGTGGATTTTTGTCGTTTGTGGTCTTGTGATAAGTCTATATAAATAATACTTATTTTTGATATAAAACTTGTGTGGTGTCCATCTGTAGTGTTGTCACTTGATTACTGTATGTGTTCACAAATGCTTTGCACACTGCCTCTGAGATAAGCCTGTCTGCTCGTGCCATGCTACCAAGGGGGTGAGCAGGGGGTTATTTTAGGAGTGTACCCCCTTACCCTGACTAGACGAAAGGGTCCCTATTTGTCACAGGTACCTATGCCAACTAGAGACCCCCAAATCTAACAGGTCCTCACTTGGATAAATCCATGAATGTGACCTCCAAAGGCAAAGGGGATTTATTTTCTGTTTGACAAAGCTTTTCATGCATCGGCTGAGGCTCTATTTTCACAAGGGAGTGTTTCTGTTCTTGAGGGGTAACTAAACAGTAGAAAGTGAGGACCACAGATGCGGCCCAGTACCCATGTGATCCAAACCAGTGCCTTGACTCTTTAGAATACTCCTCTTGGTGAGCAGGAAAAACTGATCTATTTTCCCACCTGCCTTAGAGCTCTTACACAATGTTGTCGAATTATAGGAGTGAAGCAGGAGTTAGGGCTTCTTGTCCTCATGTGCCACTATGGTGGGATCCAAGGACTCTCAAGCAAAGGGCAAACTCCACCTCCAAGAATAGTGTAACCAAAGTTGAGGGTTCATGGGTCAATCCAGCAGATCCGAGTTCACTGAGGGAATAGGAAGTAGGCCTGCGTGTGGCCACAGTTTTTTTCCTCAGTCAAGCTTGCCATTTTTAATATGGCAACAGCGGGCAAGGAAATTCTTACTCCAGAGCACCTCTGGTTGAGTTTTCTGAACGGTTGCGGATGGTCGCAACCACTTGCATTGAGAAACCTTCTGTTCATGTTGAGCAAGCTGATGCTCGAGTACATCTTTTCAAGAGGCAGAAAGAAGCAGATAAGCCTTTCCTTGCATGACCCAGTGTGAAATATCAGTGCGAGCAGTGCAACATATTGCTCTTTGCCGCTTGCAGTACTCTGCGTCGTTTTTTGGTGACTTTGTAGAGTTTGGCATAGCTGAACTCCATGCAGGCCTAAAAAGAATACCCGGTTTGGAATCAGTTGTAGCAGTGTGTGCCTCCAAAACTTAGACCACTTGGAAAGTGTTTTCAGCACTGCATAAAGAAGGCAGGCAATTTGGAGATAAACATAGCACCACTGGGTCATTTCACAGGGACTTGTTAAGTTTTATTCCAAGTGACACAGTTCATCCACCGTGAGTGTCCTAGTGGGGCTCCTTGGTCTCTAACATTTTTTATATTATCCTTTTCTAAATTGCCTTTGGTGTCCACTACCAGGGCATCCACAGCTTCAGCCAGTAAACAGATGCCCATACGGTCCTCTTTCCTTCAGGGTCCTTAGCATTTACCAACTCTACTCCCACCAAGAGATAGGCAGAGAGGTAGTGCAATTAGCCTTGGGAACATAGTGCAGCAAAAGGCACATAGATCCAAATTCAGAGTATCCTCATAATCCAGACAAGGGCTAACGTACCATGTGGTTCAACACTTCTCTTTATTGGTGTTCCAATTCTTCTCCAAGATTCAATCCTGTACCAGATCTTAATAGGATGAAGAATTATAGAATGTATGAACCCTTACCCAATGAACCCTTACCCAATGAAGAGATGCCACCTCCTCCATTTGCCCCAGACTGGCAGTTCTGAGAACTGACCACCACCATTTACAACTACCCCTGCTCAGCATTCTGGAAATAATCAATATGTCTACCTGAAGGAACATAAAAGCTCTTCTGAGCAGTCTCATCAACTCTTGTCTGGTTTCTAACCTCCTCGACGACTTAAAATAACCCTCATCCCATTATCCTATATGAAAACATCTTGCCAGTGCTTCTCAGGTAGATATGGCGTATTCACTTATGGGTATTTCACCCCACCTTTTTCTTTTAACAGGAGATGGATAACTCCTGGGATTAGTCTATTTCTTCATGAGGAGCGCCAGGCTGTAAGTTGACCATCAGAGTAGCTAACATATTACATGACAGCTTAAAGCAAATATTCTTTGATATACGTGAACACTTATATAAATAAACTAACTCTGGATATGTGTGTATGACCCACAAAGGTATGAATCACCTACAAAATATTGAAGGTCGGAATATCGATCTACAAAAATATTGAAGCAAGAATATCGAAGTCAAGAATATCGACATCCTATCTACACTATGGTAAGTACAAAAATATCACGAAAAATAATATCAATGTCAAAAATATTGTTGTTAAAAATATTGTTCCCCTATTAACTCATAACCCGTTCTGATACTAAATCACAAAATTTACTTTGAAAAACTACAAATTTTGAAACATTTAATACATATATTTAAAAATAATAAAAATACATTACAAAAAATGTTAAACATACATATAAAATACATACTCAAATACAGAACACTAATATAAATATCGATATTATTAACAACAATATTTTTGCTAACTATAATACTAACTTCGATATTACTTACTTCGATATAAAAAAATTATATTACTTATCTTAAGGTCGATATTCTGGTCAATGATATTCTTGACATCAATAATCTGTCAATCCGATATTAAAAACTTGATAATAGTGTAGGTCGATATAAAAAAAATCGATATTTTGACTGCTCACCCAAAGGTACATATAAGAAAGAGTCTCCTTTTGTATGCTTTTAGAACTGAGATGAGATGTTTGTATTGACTGCTTTTATGATTTTATATGCCTAAAATCGAATAAAGCTCGTTTTGACTTTGACTTTCTATGCTCACCTGTTCCCTGCATTCTTGGACTAATGCTGCTGTTTTCTCGACTGTGATACCCACTGGGGCCTTCTGCCGAGGCCATGTGGTCTGACCACTCAAACTTTATATACTCAATGATTTGGCGCCCATTTATGGGGTGGGGTATGACATTGATAAGTAGTTTTCTGCTGAAGTTGAACAGAAGATACACAGGGTTCTAGTGGATCACAGGTGGGGCCTGGTCTGTGGAAACAAATCTACCCTGGGGAGGGACACATTTCTGACGGTGGTTGGGAATCAAACTTGGTGTACCATCATGAACGCCATTTTGATTACCAAATACATTTGGATTGACTCCTGAGAAGTATTGCCAAATGTTCAGGGATAGCCAGAAGCTCCCCAAACAGTCCTGGGTAGATTTTGTTGATTACTCCAATAAGGCACTGTATGACTGGGTGAGGAACAGTGAGTGATATTAGTGGGTTGTATCATTTTAGCATGAGGGAGCCCATGCTCTGTGAATGTTTTTCAGAATTGCACAGCACCTATTGGACAGTAAGCTGACTTACTCCAGGCAGCTTTCTGAGGAGACAGACCTCAGAGTGTCCAAAAACGTATTTTGGGGAGACTCCCACAAGTGTGGACATGATCATTGACCATAAAACAGCAGGGGATATACCTCAATACACAGCGTGCTACAAATATAGGCACAATAACACCAAATGTACCAAGAAGGCACAGCCCCCACCGGTGGAAGGCAACTGAGTTTGCGAGTGTAGCGTTTGGGGAGAGAGCGTTCCCAGTTAGCGTGGGAGTACAGACAGAAGGGAACCTTGTTTCCCTGGGGAATAGAGAAATGGTACCCGAAGCCCACATAGATGAAAATACTTCCACAAATAGGCAGTGGGTCACCATTAATAGCCAGCGGGTGACGGCTCTGTGAGACACAAGAGCCACCATTCCCACTATTAAGTGTCAGCCTGTGTCTGCAGAGCAGTCTTATGAACACATTCCACCAAGCCATTGTCCCGAACGATCAAGCGAGCCATCTACTGGTGGTTCTAGTTCCCTTTGAGTGGGGAGATTTCAGGTTCCTTGAAAGTTGCTGTGAGCCCTGCCATGCCTGCTGGTTGTCTGTTAGGCAATGGCCTGCAGCACACTGCCTGTAAGGAGGTAGAGCTTAGGTCTCACTTGCAGATGTAGAGATTGCCTGAGTGGGTCTGTTTTTCGAATGGTGCATGGCTACCAGGGAAGCGAGTCGAGGGGGTCTGGAGCATGGAACAATGGCCCAGACAGCTGCCAAGTAGAGGGGCAGGGGGCATGAGAAACCTGCCCCCTAAAACCTACGCTGTGGAAGTTGACGGGCCCCAGAAGAGGAGGCCCCTGAGATAACCATGGAGAACATTGCCACCCAAGGTGACCTACCTGAGCTTTCAGGCTGGCAAGCTGAGGTTGGGCCCACCAGGGATACATTCTGTAAAGTACAGAGAGAGTGTCGCACTCTTAAGGGCTTGAGGCGGTAGAAGAAGCCTCTGGAGATCACCCAACATACTGGGAGAATTATCTCTTTTACAGCGATCCCTGGTACTGGGACAGCCCATGTGCAAGTGGTCTTGCAACCATGGGGGCCCTTCTATGGGCCCCCAGTGTCACATTCCCACAGCCTTTCTGTGTCTGAAAGGCCGGCACAGAAAGGCAGTGGGAATATGCCATCCTAATCCCACAGGCTGAAAGAGCAGCTCTTGAGATTACAGGCCACTTTCCGAATGGCAAACGGGCTCTCCTAGCCCGTCTTAAAATACTGGTCACAATGGACATAGAGGGGCCGATTCCGATTCGGGAGAAAAATCCGTCGTACGATTCGTATTCGTAGCCGTTTCCGTACGATTTAGAAAAGACCGTCCGAATAGCGTAGTACGATCCGATTTCCGAAAATACGTACGAATATCAGCGAATCGTACGAAATATCATGGGAACTCCTACCGTACGATTTGTAAACATGCCGTACGAACTAACAAGTACGATCCTGACCAGGGACCAAGTACGCAATTTGTACGGGCAAACGTTGTCCCGCATGAAGCGCGATTCGTATGAGCGAGCCGCGCCAACAAATATGAGGCGCACACCCCATAATCAAGCGTGCACGTACCCCGGGCCCGATAAACAACCGTAACTGCCAGAGGCGCAAACAAATACGATGCGCACACCCCACAATCAAGCGTACACGTACCCCGGGCCTGATAAACGACCACCCTGACTGCCAGACGCACAAACAAATACGAGGCGCACACCCCACAATCAGGCGTACACATACACCGGGCCCCGATAAATGACCCTAACTGCCAGACGCACAAACAAATATGATGAGCATACCCCACAATCAAGCGTACACCGGGCCCGATAAATGACCGTAACTGCCAGACGCACAAACAAATATGATGAGCATACCCCACAATCAAGCGTACACGTACCCTGGGCCCGATAAATGACCCTAACTGCCAGACGCACAAACAAATATGAGGCGCACACCCCACAATCAAGCGTACACGTACCCCGGGCCCGATAAACGACCGTAACTGCCAGACGCACACACAAATACGAGGCACACACCCCACAATCAAGTGTACACGTACCCCGGGCCCGATAAACGACCCTAACAGTCAGATGCACCAACAAATTTGAGGCGCACACCCCACAATCAAGCGTACAAGTACGCCGGGCCCGATAAACGACCGTAACTGCCAGACGCAAAAACAAATACGACGTGCACACCCCACAATCAAGCGTACACGTACCCCGGGCCTGATAAATGACCCTAACTGCCAGGCGCACAAACAAATACGACGCGCACACCCCACAATCAAGTGTACACGTACCCCGGGCCCGATAAATGACCGTAACTGCCAGACGCACAAACAAATACGACGCGCACACCCCACAATCAAGCGTACACGTATCCCGGGCCCGATAAACGACCCCAACTGCCAGACGCACAAACAAATACGAGGCGCACACCCCACAATCAAGCGTACACGTACCCCGGGCCGATAAACAACCCTAACTGCCAGACGCACAAACAAATACGACACGCACACCCCACAATCAAGCCTACACGTACCCCGGGCCCGATAAACGACCGTAACTGCCAGACGCACAAACAAATACGATGCGCACAGCCCACTAAACAAGTCTACAGTCTACACAGCATAGGAAAACAATGTCCTTGCCACATACAAACAAACAAACAGAGGGCCCAAGTCACAACCACCGCTGATGACACACCCACAAAAAATTCAAATAAAGTCACACCCATAAATAGACCAATAAAAGGGCCCACACACACAACCAATCATCCTTTGCAACATAACTATTCTTGCTAAGACACTGACATCACACCAACAACTGCAGCCATACACCTTCACACATACACCCTATCTCATTCACACACCACTCCCTTCACAATCAGACCCACACACCCTCATCCATACACACTATCACCCCCCCAATCACATACACCCCAAACCATGACCACACCAAAGAATCCAAAGTTCACTAACCCGGAGATGGAGATCCTTACAGATGAAGTCATCAGAGTCTTTCCACAGCTGTTTGGTGCATTGGTCAGACAGACCAGCATAGCTCAAAAGACACGCCTGTGGGAGAGGATCATCGAGAAGGTGAATGCTGTATGCCAATGCTCATCACACTGGAGGTGGACCTCCCCGCAGACCTGCACAATACCATCCCTGGGAGGAGAAAGTCATGGCCATGCTACCACCGGTGGGAGTTCACGGAATCGAAGGAGCCGTTGAGCCTGGTGAGTATACAAACAACTCATGTAACATGGGGGGACTCCCAGCAGTGCCCAACAGTATGAGGGGGGTGGAGGGGTGTGTGGGAATGACTACCTGCAGTGCCCAACAGTAGGGGGTATGTGGGGTGTGTGGCCATGACTCCCAGCAGTGCCCAACAGTATGGGGGAGTGTGGGGGGTGGTGTGGTGGGGTGTGGCCATGACTCCCAGCAGTGCCCAACAGTAGGGGGGGGGGTGTGGGGTGTGTGGCCATGACTCCCAGCAGTGCCCAACAGTATGGGGGTGTGGGGGGGTGTGGGTGTGTGTGGCCATGACTCCCAGCAGTGCCCAACTGTTGGGGGGTGTGGGTGTGTGTGGGGGTGTGCGGGGGTGTGTGGCCATGACTCCCTGCAGTGCCCAACAGTATGGGGGTGGGGGGGTGTGGCCATGACTCCCTACAATGCCCTACACTAGGCGGGGTGTGGGGTGTGTGGCCATGACTCCCAGCAGTGCCCAACAGTATGGAGGGGTATGGGGGTGTGTGGCCATGACTCCCTGCAGTGCCCAACAGTAGGGGCGGTGTGGGGTGTGTGGCCATGACTCCCAGCAGGGCCCAACAGTATAGGGGGGTTTGGGGATGTGTGGCCATGACTCCCAGCAGTGCCCAACAGTAGGGGTGTGGGGTGGGTGGGGGGGTTTGTGGGGTGGGGTGTGTGACCATGACTCCCAGCAGTGCCCAACAGTAGGGGGGTGGGGGTGTGTGGCCATGACTCCCTGCAGTGCCCAACAGTAGGGGGATGTAGGGGGGTGTGGGGGGTGTGGGGGGTGCGGCCATGACTCCCTGCAGTGCCCAACAGTAGGGGGGTGTGGGGGTGTGTGGGGGGTGGGGGGGTGGCCATGACTCCCTGCAGTGCCAAACAGTAGGGGGGTGGGGGGTGGGGGGGTGGCCATGACTCCCAGCAGTGCCCAACAGTAGTGGGGTGGGGGTATGGGTGTGTGGCCATGACTCCCAGCAGTGCCCAACAGCATGGGGGGGTGCAAGGGGAGTTGAAGAAGGCTGCAAGGGGGCGGGGGAGATGGTGCAAGGTGTATGGTAGGAGGCAGCACTCAACCCATATGGACCAGGTACACACCCATGCACCATGCTCAATGCAAAGGGAGTGTGAAAGTACTGACAAGATAGCTGACACAGGGCCCTGGTGTAGGCAGCACATGGGCCTCCTGTGACCAGTGCAAACACTAACACCAGGTCAAGTGCAGATATCCTGCACAGGAACTCACAACCAATATCATGGCAGCATGCTTCATGGGGGGACAGACACACCTCGAGGGACGCCCACTTGCCAATCACACTCAAACTACTACCATGGCTTGTCACACACACCGCTTACAGAAACTGAGCCCCTGGGGACAGACAATGGAGTGCACCACTGTCACAATCGTCATGTAACAAAACCTCTCAAATACTAATCTGATGACATATGCAAACAAACAAAGCACAGTACAGAATCGCAAGTCCATTGTGCCTCTCACACAGTGCTGTTGCCACAGCTTTGTGATGCTGTGGATGCACTCAAGTAGCACCATGTTCATGGGTATTGACAAGGTAATGCATCTTAGAGAAGTGCCACGTCCTGAAGCCATGTGCCTGAAGAGGGTGTACTGCTCCTGGGGGGTTGGCAGTGGGTGGCCGTCACGGCCCTGCAACCCCTCTCTAAAGTAGCTGGATGAAATCAGCTAAATTCCACTCAGTCGCCATCATAAACATGCAGCATAAAAACCCTGTGCATGCTTGAACCAACAATAATTATTCATACTGCATTGTGCAGATTGGGCCACACAGAGCACATCTGGATCTGTGTGGTGCTGGCTACACAAGCCACAGCAATGGCTGTGACATTCATCGAAAACAGTACCCAACATGTCAAGCACCCCTGAGCACATGTCAATCTCAGCCCACAACATACACATACACAAGTGAACAATTTCAAAAATACAAACCAGGGGGAACATTGCTAACGACTATGTATATTACATTTGGATGTTGCATGATAGTGCATTAACAGTGTTTGTCTCTTACACCCACAGGGGAACGTGTGGAAACTACCCCCAACCAGGGGCTGAAGGATCCCAGTCCCAGGCTCAGCACGGCAGTGACCCCACCGTAACCAAAGCCTTTCAACACACTGTAGATGACCCCAACCAACCAGGCCCTTCTGGATCCCAAACCTCTGCAGCAGCTGGAACAGATACATCTGTGCCAACCACCACACCCATTCCCGCCACATCCCAGCAGACTGCTCGGAGCCCTGTCCATAATACACAACAGAGCTTGTCTGACAATGAGGGCAGGGGTGGTGGGAGTGGCGCAAGGCAGAGGCGAGAACCTGACCAGCCAGCTGCAGGGCCCGGTATGTCCGAACTCCGAGACATCATGGATGAATACCGGCGGGACACCAGGGAGTTCAGCCTGGTAGTGGAGGCCCTCAACAAAATGACAGATCAGCAGGCCCAGCTACATGCCAGTCAAGAACGACACCAGGGATGGATGGAGGCAAGACTGGATGAGCTCATGACGGTGCATCGGGAAATTAACCAATCGCTCCGTCTGATCGCTGTCAACATGCAGCACCTTCCCTGTGTCACGAGGCCAGAAACATCTAGGCAAAGACCAACAACAGGCACAGGGAGGGAGGAAGAGATGGAATTGTCAGACGGAGAATCCTATGCATCGTCAAGGCCTGCACGTGAAGGTCCCCCAAGGAAGGTGGGTCGTCCACGGTCAAGACGTTGAGAGGCATAGGGCCCTGAACAACTCCCAGGTCACCTAGTCTGGCATCTTGCCTTCGTGGGCAACAGCATCACCCTATTGACTTTCAGACTCTCCCACATGGACTTGCTGGTCGCAGTGTGCCCAATGATGCCAAGCACTGTGGCCTGGACTCTGTTGACTCATACTGTAAGGCATCATATCTCCCGCTGTGAACTTTGGATTTCCCCCTTGTTGTACAGCACCTACTCACGTTACATGCACAAGAGTAAATAATAAATCTAACTTGCACAAAAAGCATTGATGTATTTGTATGTACCCAGATTCTAATACATTTGTGAGGTGAAATGTCTTCAAATGCCACCGTCTCCTGCAAACTCTAGCCATCTACACACAGGGATTTTAGTCAGGCAGTGGAAACACATAGGTCACAAGATAGCCTAAATTACATTCATGGATAGCAATACTCACCCGTGATGGCTACTAACTGCAGAAGATGGGGTTTTCTTGAATTACTGCAATGACAGACAGTCATACAAGAGTGTGTGAGGTGTCAAGAGCATGGCAAATATGCTAGGTGTCCACGGAGGGAGCACCAGGATCTGTGTAATGAGGTATGAGAACTAGCAGCCACATGCTGTCGTACTGTGGATGTGAAGATTGATGGCCTGGCCGAGGGTGCCAACAGGGACTGTGGGTAATAGGGTGTTAGATGTTAGACATCCATATCATTTATTTAGCCTGGGTCTGTGGAGTGCCGACTGAGTGTGGCTGATGAGTATGAAGGTGAACCTGCATTTGACTGTGGGACCATTGTAGGTAACTCAGGCGGATGGTCATGTGGCAGCAGCAGGGGATGTTGAGGATGAGGTCTGTGCATGCACCCTGGATTTCCACAAGTACTCCGTAAGTCATGTTCTTGTTCCTGTGTAGAGGTAGTTGCTGTAGTAGGGCTGGCTGGTGTTGTGGACGGTAACCAGGCTGAACACCACCTTGCCAACAGACATCACCATAGACATACCAGAAGAAAATGACAAATCCCGCTAACACCACACCGACAGAGTGGTAGGAGGAATTACCATCATCCACATTAACACTCCCAGAGTCACTACCAACAACAACAACACCCTCCACATCGCCTAAAACATGCATTTACAGATCCACACAAACATCACCCTCTGAGGAACACTCATCTACAGACCACCTGGAGTACCAACACTATTCATCAACTCCATCGCTCACCTCATCAGCACGCATGCCCTCGCCTACACGGACTACATCCTCCTTGGGGAATTTTACTTTCACCGTAATTACAACAATGACGTAAACTCTACCGCCCTGATGGACAACCTTGCCAATCTTGGATTACAACAACTCGTGACAACCCACACCCACACCGCTAGACACACACAGGACCCCATCTTTGCAGAAACTCCACACGTCTCATCCAACAACAACACCTCACAACACTGGAGAGACCACAGAAGCCTACACTTCACCTTCAGGAAACCCAACACAATACCCCGGCACACAGACCATGCCACGCAGCTGCTGGTGCAAGCTCAACAAGGACTAACAGACAGCCACCCTTACCCTGGGCCCACAAGCCTACCCCACCAACCCCCACACCGCTGCCATATTCCTCAAACAGTGGATCACCAACTGCGCAGACACCTTCATCCCAATAAAGTCCTCCGCCACCTAACACAACAACCACATTGCCAAATGGTTCACCAAAGAATCCAGGACCTCCAAGTGTACTTGTTGGAAGCTGTAGAGGAGCACGCACTGCAAACAATCACCAGAAATCTACAATGTACACCAGAGTGCCACCCGCAGACACCACCAAAACTTCATGACCGACAAGAGGACACCCATCAAGGACCGGCTAGACAGCAACGCACACACCAGCAAATAGTACATCAACATCGCTATTCAACTCTTTAAAGCCAAATATAGCGCCAACTACATTCCACCATCACAAGACCTGTGTGACTCACTGGCCAACTCCGCTCACGGTAAGATCAACTACATCCACCAAAGCTTCTATTCCTAGCCCCACATCCACAACCGAGACCACCCCCCCTGCGACAAACACCCACAAAATTCACCTTATTGCCTGCTACAGCGTCCGCACTGAAGACACCATCATGAGCAAGGACGACATTCACTCTGGATCCCCATATGACCCATGGCATTTCCACATTTCCCAACAAGCCAGATAAGCCATCTCACCCCATGTCCGTAAAAATATCCTACTTCTCCTTCAAGACAACAACCTTCACAGGGTGTTTGGAGAATGGTGTGTTCACCGCCTTACTGAATAAACTTAAGGTGGACCACAAATATATCTCGAAATTCCTGCACATCTCCCTGCTCCCCTTCCCCGAACAAGTCATGTTGAAGATCATCAACGGACAGCTGACCCACAACTTCAAAGACAAAAACATCATAGAACCCACACAGTCTGGATCCTACATCAGCCAGAGCACGGACCCCACCCTCATAGCCAACACCAACAACATCTGCATCCTCATGGACCACGCAGAAACAGACGCCCACATCCATCAGGACCTTTCAGCAGACTTCCACACGGTCGCCCACAGCACCCTAACAGTACACATCCATGACGCAGGAATCAAAGCGAGTGCCCTGGCTGGCCCACATCCTTTCCCACCGGCACAACCTCGAGCATCTGCCTCCCACAGTACTATTCCAATACCACTGACACCATCCGCAGCGTCACACAGGGATCATCCCACTGCCCAACTGACTTAAATATCCACATGGCACAACTCACCCACGTGGCACAACAACAGTGCCTCAATATCATCTACTATGCCAATTACACCCATTTGATCATACCCCTCACCAAGGACCCAAACACTGGCAACATCTACCTCCACAGAGGAATCACAGCTGTAGCAAAATGGAGTAAGGACAGCAGGTTGATGCAGAATCAAGAAAAATCTGAGGAACACATCCTCAGCCCAACCAGCTCAGCCTGTGACGACTCCTGGTGGCCAATATCGCTAGGAACAGCACCATAACCCACCAAACACGCACACTACATGGGGGCCATCCTGGACTACTCACTCCCCATGACCAAGCAGGACAATGCCATCTCAGCTTTCAGCTTCAACACCCTCTGAATGGCCTGCAGGATCTTATAATGGATCAGCTCAATTACACAAAATACAGTCACCCTGCCCCTCTCCAACAGCTGACTTGAGTAAGTGAACGCCATCTACACAGCTACAACAACCAAACTCCTGAGCCTGCTGCAACGCATCTGGAACACATCGGCACGTCTGATCCTCATTTGCCACAACCCGGCCACATCACACGACACCCAAGAGGCCTGAACTGGCTCCCTGTCAACAACAGAATAAGCTTCCAAGTCCACATCCACGCACACAAATCTCTACACCACGCAGGAGCAGCATACCACAACCACAGACTCACCTTCTACACACCCACCTGCAGCCTCTGCTCTACCAACCATGCTCTCGCCACTGTCCCTCAAATCCGGAATAACATGGACAGTGACAGACAGATCATTCTCCTACCTCGACTCCAAGACCTGGAACACCCTCCCTACAAGTCAACTACAGACCCAGGACCTGCTACCCTTCACAATACTTCTCAAGCACAGTGTGTTTATATCAGTACCAGCACCCCCCAGCGCGTTGAGACCGTCACGGGTAGGTAGTGCACTAAACCAATGAATCAGCTAATTGATAGATGGCTTAGGCAAATTTTGTGTGTAGTGCAGGAGAGCTGTAGATGATAGTTACAATTATGCTGGTCAGGATGCTCGTGTGAAACAGGCTGTGCAGATGTTTGACAATGCAGAGTGTGTCCATGGTGTTGGATGTGACTCTGAGGGTGTAGGCCGTTAAGTCTGACCAATCATAATCCTAGATTGGGTGTGTGATCCCTGTGGGATTTGGACAATCCGTCTGTGATGTCCCGGCATAAGTGGTGTTCTCAGGTTGCGTACTACCACGTTACAGCATTTGCGGAGATGTGTGGTGGTGTTGTGTCAACGAGGTAATACACCACAATGTGGTGCTGCTGGAAGTAGTGTGTGTGCAGTACGAGGCACATGACCTGGTTGTACGTACACGCACTGTTAAGTGTGTCTGCGTCGTGTTGTCAGTATGAGTTGCACACACAGCCTGAGAGGCTGTCATGGGTGTGTTTGTGGTATCGTGTTACCAGGTGGATGATTGTCTGCTGTTCACTGTGTAGAGGTTGTCTGGGGCATGAGTCTGTTGTGTCACATCTGTCATTCAATCAAAAGGATTCTAAGTGGATACCAAGGGAAAATGCCCCACCCCATTCAGACACTGTTCAACAACAAAAAGGCCTAACCCAACTCTCAACCAATTCCTTACAACCAATGGCAGAGTTACATGGCCAATTCAAAATACTGCCTCAGAGGTGTACCTTTACACTAATCCATAGGGTCATGGTGTGTTTCACGTTTACATCAAATTTACACCAAGGTCTGATCCCACTCACAAAATAAAAAATGAAGAGAGCTAAGAGAGAGTGCCTCACGGTAGCAACATCCGTGGGGGTTCCTGACAGACAATTGCCAGTTTACCCACTTCTCATCGTCAGCCACTCTGTCTTCGTCTGAGTTAAGAACAAAGAGGAAAATACAAACAGTGATTCCCTAACTAATAATAATATGGTGCAAAAATAAACAACCACTATGTCCCCTCATGTCAATTATGGTGAAACTGTGTGTGTGCACCTGGTACCCCTATAAGAGCAAAGGACAATCGTCCACCGCTATTAAAAAGGGGAGGGACTTGCTAGCTAAACAACTTCCTACTGATGCGGTGACATGTGTCATCAAATGAGCTGAGTGTCTAGCAGTGTGCATGTTGCAGGTGCTGTCGGACCTGCCTTTGTCATGGCGGTTGTGCAACAGTGGCACAGACAAGCTACGGCTTGCTTCAATGATGGATGGATGGATGGATGTATGGATGAGTATCTCATAGGTGTGTGTGGCTAGATTGGGGCATGTGGTGCAGCGTTGTGGCTGGGGATGCTGCAGCCGGGAGGAGTGAACACATGATGGCAGAAGGGGCAATAGAACATGCCAAACAGCCACACAACCCAAGGATTCTTGCTAGGCAAAAAGTGACATGTGTATGTGAGCCTGGATTGGCTGGTTAACCATGGGTCAGTCCCAGCATATGTGTGAACATTGAATAAACATCACGGCCACAGGACCAGTCACCATAATGCCAAGCGGGGCACAGGACACACTGCGTCAGCAGCTGTAGCCTACACGTTGTGTGTAGCAAGCAACAGAACACATACACAACCATGTACATCATGCACAATATGGTCCAGAAGCCATTACGAACAGCATGCTTGTTGTCAGTGTACACATAACCACATATGAACTATCATTGTAAAGAATGCCATATTGAATGATGTTACCTGTAATGCTGGTGATACACTCTCCACATAACTGCCAGGGACTGTCCGTACCTGTGACCATCAGAGTGGTGTGATGCTGGAAGGTTTCCATCTCCCAATATCACCTTGGTCTGACTACTAATGACAGACGCATTAGGGCGATCAGGCGAGGATGGGAACTGCTTGGAGGGAGATCTGAAAAAAAGCATAAGGATTCCATACTTTCAGTTACAGATTCACAGATTACCTTGACACCTACACTGTACCACTCACACCTGTGTAGTGTAACCACTGCCACTGTGTCCTACTACTGATCACAGATCTTGCAATGAGACAAGATCAGATCCTTCAACACGGACACATGAGAGTTGATAGAGGTTGTCAGCAAAATGGAGCATGTATGACGCTCACTAAGCTGCTACAATGCAATTAGATCCATTTATTTATTTATTTTATTTAAAGTATTTATATAGCGCAGACTGATACCTTGCAGGTTTCCTGGCGCTAGAGAATACTCTAACTGAGGAGAACAAGAATGGGTAACAAGCGGGAAGAATTAGGGAAATAACCAGGTCTTGATCCGTTTCTGAAAGGGAAGGAGTTGTGAAATTTGGCGGATGTCGATGGGCAAACTGTTCCATAATTTAGCCGCTGCGACCCTGAATGATCTGCCCCCAGTTCTGACTTTGTTGTATCTGGGCACTTTTACCAGACAGGCTGAGGACGATCGCAGGGCTCTGTTAGGAGTGTACCACGAGAACAGGGCTTGCAGAGGTCTGGGCCCGAGTCCATGCAGAGCCTTAAAAACAAGGCAGAGGGACTTGAATGCCACACGCTGCTTTAGAGGTAGCCAATGTAGCTCGGCTAAGGCCGCTGTGGCCAAGGATCTCCTAGTCCAGCCGAGAGCTAGCTTGGCAGCGGCTGACTGAATTCTTTGAAGCCGGTCTAGCAGCGTAACTGGAGACTCAAGTAGCAACGCGTTACAATAGTCGAGGCGACTGAGAATAGTGCACCTGACTATCAATGCCCGAGCTTGTGCAGGGAGGAGTGGCATCATTTTTCGCAGGGAACGTAAAAGAGCTGAGCAGGTCCTCACTGTTTTAGTGACCTGGGTTTCCATACTCAGCTTGTTATTGAGCATGGCTCCCAGGTTGCGGACCGAGGTTACTGGCTGTGGTTTGTCCCGTGTTTCTGGAGGCCAGAAATTGCTCGCGAACTGGCGAGGTATGTTGTTTCCAGCGCAAAACAGAACCTCAGTTTTAGAGGAGTTAAATTGTAAGGAGTTCTTGTGCAACCACCCAGCCGTCTCTCTTAGGCAGTCGTGGAAGGAAGTTAAGGAGATGGAGTCTTCTCCCTCCCAAGAGAGAATGAGCTGGGTGTCGTCAGCATAGTTGATCGTTTTTATCCTGTAGGACTTAATTAACGTGATCAAAGGTTTAAGATACACGTTAAAAAGGATGGGACTGATGGAGGAGCCCTGGGGAACTCCCTGGGGCACGGGTGCAAATGCGGATTGGAATGGGGGAAGGGAAACAGCCTGTCTCCTGTCCCACAGATAGGAATGAAACCATAGCAGAGCCGTGCCATCCATACCTGCCTCACCGAGTCTCTCCAACAGCGTCCTGTGGTTGACCGTGTCGAATGCGGCAGACAAATCCAGCAGTATCAAAGCTACTGGCTGGCCCCTGTCTGCACGCATGCGAAGATCCTCCATGGCTGTCAAGACAGCTGTTTCCGTGCGGTGGGCTGGACGGAAACCGAATTGGAGGTCATCCAGGATGTTGTTCTGCTCCAGGTGAGTGGAGAGACAGGAGCTGACCCATCGTTCGGCGACTTTTGCTGGAAATGGCAGGAGGGAGATGGGTCGGTAGTTTGATAGACAGTCAGGGCTCAAGGAGGGCTTTTTCAGGAGCAGGGTAACGAGAGCCTGCTTCCAAGGGGTTGGAACATATCCGCAGTGCAAAGATTGGTTGCATATTTGGCGCAAAGTGCCGAAGAGTTCGGTTCCAAAGCTTTTCCAGATTTTTGGAGGAAGGGGGTCGAGAGGGGAGCCCGAGGTGATTCCGAGTGCCAGTCTTTCAAACTCGGATTCAGAAATAGGGGGGAATTCCCGCAACCTTGCCGTAGGGATGGAGCCTGAGGGCGTCGAGTCATGGATGATGGTGCTAGCTCCCGGGCTGTTAGAACAGCCCAGCGAGGGGGGGGGTCTTCAGATTGTGGATGATGGTGTTAATTTTATCAATGAAGAATGCTGCAAGATTGTCACAGAGTGCTTGTGTAGGTGGCAGAGTCATTGTGGCACAGTCTGGGTGGGTTAGGTTTTTGAGTATCTGAAAGATACTTTTCGAGCTGTTGGTGGCGTTGGCAATGGTAGAGCAGAAGTAGTTGGCCTTACTTTGCAAAATGGCAGTTTTATATGCCCGGAGGTTATCTTTCCAGAGAGATTTGTTGGTGTCCGAGTAGCCTTGCCTCCATTTTCTCTCTGATTGTCTGCAGGCTAATTTGAGGGCTCTCAATGAGTCGTCAAACCAAGGGGCTGGTGCTCTTCTCTTAGGTTTGCACTTTTTCTGGGGGACAAGGGATTCCGAGGTGTTAGAAATCATTGTGCAGAGAGCCGTGTAGTTGTCCTCCACCGAGTGAGAGGGGGAGAAGCTATTTTCCACATTGAATACGGGGCCGGCCGATCTTAGTTTGTCCAAAGCTTTCCAATCTCTGTACAGAGAATCGGGGGAGGCGCTATGTGGCGGCCTGCTGGCTCTGCTGCCAGCTATGTGGAATTTAATAAGTGCCATGCAGTCATGAACGACGTCACAGTGTATGATTGATGCTCGCTATCTCAGTAATTGTGACGTATAGCAGTGCAAATGACACAAAGCCAACTATTCACACTCAGCCCTGTGAATCAGTGAGGGTCATGAAGGGAAAGTAGACATCACCCGCAAGAGCCGTAAGCAGCTCCTCAAATGAGGAAGGAAATAACCTAAACACCAGGAAGCCCCATAGGGGCCAGTCATTACCTCTTGCAACTGTGCCTTACTATGCTAGACAGGACAAGCATGTGTAAACAAACTCAACTGCGAGTACATAGGAACAATGCTAAAAGGTACAACCCTACCGTGACCAGGATATGCTGCATGGCAGAAGAGATTTCAGACAATGACCTCAACGGACTGTTGACACGTAAGTGTGAACATTAGCTATAGGCCAACGTTGTAATGTAATCAGCGCAACATACCTGGCAACATGAGAAAGGAAAGTTAACATCAACTTACTGAGAAGGCTAGTGAAGCAGTATTGTCCACCGGCACTGAGGTAACGATGTGACAGTGACATGACATACTGCAGCAAGTGGCAATGCATCCATGCAAACAGACTCAGAGGACAATTGACAGAACATGTGGGCCATACACTGGCCCACACCAGCACAACATGGTTCTAAGGAAATCAAACTGTACTGGCCCACAAGGTTGAGTGGATGATTCTGACACATCCTGCTGCACACAGTGAGGCAGCAATTCTCCACAGTGCCTGTGTTTGTGATGTCACACACAATGGCAACCTGTGCCATCCGCAATGTGGCAGGGTCAATGTTAACACACATTGAGGCATTCATCAAATTCAAAACTTGACTACAGATGACTGTCAAGTAAGGTGACTGTCTTGTCATGGGAGTGGCGCTACATGCAATTAGATACATCGCAATGTGACATGTATGTATGGGCCTACAACATGCGCACGAACAGTTTCTACACAATAACAAACCATACCAACAATGAACTGCCTGTTTGGAATCCTTACCCAAACTGACATTTCCACATGTCTGTGCAGGGTACGCAGATTCACCCGACGTTGCTATTATCAAGAGGAATTGCAGGAGCAACAAGATGACACAAACAGACAACACCCGGGCAACCTGGAAAGGACAGGCGCACAAGGGGTCACATACTGTATAGATTCATTTAGACATGGTCACGTACAATACACTAACAACGTAGTACACTTTACATTCCAACTTCAATCATTGTGCTCATGTCTGTGGCATGACATCGTCACTTGTGTGACACAGCACCACAAACATCAAAGTGATATTGTGTACAGACTGCTGGACACACATTATGCTACACATTTCACTCTATTGTGGTAGAATGCACACTATTATACAGGTACTCACTGTTATGAGAAGAAGTTGCGTATGAGTTGACTCCGGATATCATCCTCCTCTTCCTCATCGCTTGCATCCTGGCCAAGGCCTTCGTCCTCAACGTGCGGATGGTCCTATTCATCAGGATCCAGGATGAGTGGCACCTCCCCCTCCACTGCCATGTCGTGCAGCATGCAGCACACGGTGACGATGTCACACACCTTGAGTGGGGAGTATAGTAGGGATCCGCCTGTCTTGTTGAGACACCTGAACTGGCTCTTCAGGAGTCCAAACGTACCCTCGATCACACGCCAGGTCTGGCTATGTGCATTATTGTAACGCTGGTCTGCGGCAGTTCTGGGGTTGCGTAGTGGAGTCATGAGCCACGGCATGTTCGGATATCCGGCGTCTCCTACAACAATACATCATGTCAATGAGTGTGCAATGAGTAGCCATGAGAGAGCTAATTTACATTGAGACATACATGAGTAACAGTGTATACCCACCAACAAGACATGCCCGATGGTTGCGCAGCTGCATCATCATCTGTGGTACCCTGCTCCGCCTCATGATGAATGCATCAATGCATGATCCTGGAAAACGTGCACAAACATGGAAAAGCATCATGTTAGCAAAACACACCACCAGGGCATTAATGGAGTGGTAATGTTTCCGGTTGTGGAAGGCCTGCTCCTGAGACTGTGGTGGTACCAGTCCAACATGTGTCCCATCAATGGACCCAATTACATGTGGCATGTGTCCCAGGGCATAGAATGCACCCTTGACATTGTTCAACTCTTGCGGAGTGGGGAACTTAATGAATTCATCAATGTGCTGCAACATAGCAGCTAAGACATCACGGAGGACACGGCTGAACATGGTCTGGGACATCCCCCCCACATCACCTATGGTGAATTGGAATGTACCTGTGGCAAAGAAATGTAGGGCTGCCATCACCTTTACCTTGGTTGTCAGCGCAGTTGGATACCTGTGTCACGGTTGTAGATGTGGTTCCAGCCTGTCCGTCAAATTCGAAATCAACTCCTGCGGAAATCTGTAGCGCGGATGCAATCCCATTCCCTCATGGCATCCAAGTCAGGCAACGGCCTTGGCAGAGGGGGTGCCCTGCACGACATGTGTGGGTAAAAATGTGTACAACTATCAGCCAACAAATTTTGCATTGTACATAGCAGAAACAAAACTGATTACACACATGAAATTACTTTTGAACCTGCCGTGGGCTATACCTCATGGACAGTTATGCAAGCTACTTGGCACTCTTACCACAAAACTGATTCCCCTGTTGTCTGTGAAATGGACATGACTTGCATACAAAAGATAATCTGGGCATGTCAGAGTTGGCAGGCCAATGTATTGCGTCAGTGACACAGGTCACGTGACCTGCATGAGAAGGTGGTCAACACATCCAGACAGCTGACTGCACGGAACACACCCACGTCACATGTGCTCTATATTTTACATTTCATTGATATTGTGCATGAGTTTTGCATTTTACAATGCAGATCTGTATGTCTGTGGCCAAATGCTCTATGATGCCATCACACACATGAGCTGCTAAAAATGCCCCTGTGGCATGATGTGCATACATGTGAGACATCACTGGCCCATATAGCTCTGACCAAAAACTTTTTTCGTTATGAGTCACAACTGTACCATCAGGTCAGTGGGACCTCAATGGGTTCGACTTTTGCTCCCAGCCTAGCCTGCATCTATATGGCGTCATTTGAAAAGAAGTCCATCTACCCTCCGGAACAGAATCCGTTTCGAGATAACCTCTCATTCTGGCGTCGATACATCGACGATATCCTGATATTCTGGAAAGGTGACCGGCCGAGCTGCGAGGCCTTTTGCCTATGGATTAACCAGCAGGACCCATACTTAAAATTCACAGGCACGATCTCGGAGACCTCAATACCCTTCCTAGATCTTACTATCCAACTGGATCCAACAACGATCAGCACTACTCTGTTCAAGAAGAAGACTGACAGAAACAGTTTGCTCCTATTCAACAGCCACCACACGAGATCGCTGAGGGAAAATTTGCCTTTTGGCCAATTCCTCCGGATACGGAGAAACTGTAGCTCTGTCCAAGACTACAAACATGAAGCAAATCTTCTTCAACACAAGCTCCAAGACAGAGGGTACCCTACGAAACTCTTGAAGACATCATGCAAACGAGCTCTCAATAACAACAGAGAGTCGCTACTTGAAGTCCACACTAAAGAGAAGGATGAAACCATCGCCTGTGTCACGTCCTACACAAGTCATTCGAAGTTCATCAAAAAGGTCATGAGTTCACATTGGGGGATTCTCAATATGGCTGGCATGGACCTTCCACGCCCGCGCTTCGCGTTCAAGAGGACAACGAACCTAAAAGATACCCTTATCCACACCCGCCCTAAACAATCAAGCACCCGACCAGCTAATACCCTATGGGATCTTCCACCAGTCGTTGGGCATTATCGATGCGGGTCGTGTGTGGTTTGCCCCCAAACCATCCAGGGCAAAAGTATTGCACTACCCAGGGACTTCACTTGGACTTTTAACAGACACACTAATTGCAACAGTTCAAGGTGTATCTATGTCCTCATATGCCCATGCAAGAGACTCTACATCGGGATGACGATGCGCCCGGTCAAACTGCGCATCATGGAGCATAATAGTAACGTCCGATGTCATAAGACTCACACTAAACTCTATGAGCACTGTAAAGAACACAATCATGGAGCAGAACACCTGCAATGGACTGTATTGGAATGCCATCCATCAATGACCCAACAAACCCTCTTCAAACTGGAGCAAAGATGGGTACATCGCCTTCATACTGATGAAAATGGCCTGAACGATGCGGTGCCTTGGACTATGTTGTCCAGATGATGTCTTCCATGGGCTCACTGTCTGAACTTATTTAATCCCCACACAACACCATTCTAGTCCCTAAGTGTCCACATGGGCTACCTACTTGCAACCCGTTTAAAGATGGCGCCCATTATCGCTTTTCTACTCAGGCTAGGGAATCTTCTCTTTTCCTGCCTAGGACGCGCCGCGTATCCTAGCAACATCTTGCTGGAAACGCCCCCTCCTGATGCGCACGCAACCTGCTATGTTTTGCGGAGGCACACAAACAGCTCACACCGGCTGTCCTGCGGCGAGACCGACGTGGGCGGGGTAGGTTCTACACGCCTGAGATCGCATCTAGTCAGGTAAGGCGTATTCCTTGGCTACGCAAACGTTCCCGATAATTGGGATTAACGATCGCCTCTAAACTCCTAACCTGGTGAGTCCGTCGTACCACAGACATGACGGCTCCTGATTACGAGGCGATCGCTGACCCGGTTTCCTCCGTTTGTTCCTTCCTTTTCCCAGGTGCTAGTTGAGCAGCACTGACCCCACCAGGTCTGCCGGGAGGATCAGCGCCCAGGGATTGAGGGTGAGCGAAGCGCGCCCGCTTTCCCCTTATCTGTTTTTACAGCATCCACCATTCACTGGGGGCATGTAACTTAGACTAGTTCACTGTGGGAGATTTTCTCTGCCCAGAATTAATTTTGCGTTTGAGTGGTAAATCGTCTTCTTCTTCTTTTTTGGTCATACTCCTTGATGTGTAGTTACACACCCTTTTCTAACCAGCACGACACACATGTGTTACCCTATGAGGTGGGGCACATGACCTTTGTGATCCTACATAATGCTTGCTAATTGACAATATCCAATGGCTCATGTAAGCAGGATGGACATTGTGTTTACAGTGTCCTGCACTACATTCCTGTTCACCCGCTCTGAGTGATAATTCCACACCGGGGTGTGATTCCTTTTTACACCTAATCACTTGCGTGTTATGTTTTCATGCATTATTTTCTAGAGTAACAACATAACTATCGTCTGTACCCTGCTTTTGTCTCCCTCTCCAGTCCCAGGGAGGACGTCAATGAAGGGTTGATCCTGCGACACTAGCCAGGTCGTATACCCGGTTCCTTAATTATTGAGGAATACTATAGCAACTTAGGAGCACTTTAGGTCCTGAAGAATTGCCCTGCTGGGCATGAAACATGTCGACCGCACTTGGACAGAGGGTTGAATGAGGCTTGATTACCCTAACCATCACGCCTCAGTACCCCTCACCTTTTCACGTATTTTAATGAGGCAGTGAGCCATGCTATTAAAGGTTCCCCTTTTGGACTCTACTGACCTGTTTTAACCACACTCACGCTCACTTTTGCACTTTCTAGGTCCCTCACACACATGCACCCACTGGCATAAGGAATAAAAGATCTCCGTTAAAGAGTGGCACTTCTGTGCTGCCCGACGGGCATTGCACCGCCAGCCTGCCGTAGGAGCAGGGTGCCAATGATGATACTGTACATTCATCGGGTGGGATGACAACAGCCATTCAGCCTTTGGTATGTGTGAGGCACCCTAGATTCCGAAAAGGGATCACTTTTCTCCCTGCTATGTCACACCCTGTAAGAGAGAGGCTACTGTGAGTTACTCTAACCAACCTCAGCGGGGAACTTTGTACCTATTTAGTTGATTAGTCATAGGACATGTACACTGGACCCCGATAAAAATTGTCCACCCCCTGTTCCCTCTCCTTGATACAATTCCCAGCGTGCCTTCCGCACGGGAACTCATTTAGGTTACCAGTGGTGAAGACTCTTCACTATCCTGGCCCACTCCTAGTCAGTACTGACTGCCTAGGGACGATACCACTCAAACCGCACACACTTCTGGACGGCATAGTCTTTCGCACTGCATCTGATCACGCGCAGAAAAACCGAGGCCTCATCATGGAGGATGTTCCGGGCTTAAGCTTTAATGAAGACACCATAGCCGAAGCACTACGAACAACTCCGTCGATATTGACTAATCCTCCCGTTGCCACATCGAGTACTTGTTCGGATGAATGGACAACTCTGACTGAAATGAAAAAAGAACTCATAAGAATTACTATCCATGGTGTCATGATGACAGAATATCTGCGGAGTAATATAGCCCCACAAGGCCTCATTGTCAACCTGGTTCCGAGACTGTTCTTGGAAGATAAGAGATTCAAAGTGGACTGGTGCCAGGTTTCCTGGAAATGCACAAAGGATCTTCTGTTCTTGATAAGTCAAACGGCGAAACGGCTCTCAGATGCCCTGCTGGAAAAGATCTCGGCCTTAGAGGCCTCCATGAAAAACACTACTTCCAAGAACAACAAAACGGCGTTTACCACTAAACTCAGTGAGATTAATCAAGAAATGTCCGACCACCACGATTTCTTATTAAAACAGAAAACTACCAAACTTGAGAAAGATATTGCCAAGTTTGAGAAAGAAAAAGTTTATCCATATCTTAAAGATGGCTACAAAGGAAAGAAGAAGAACTACTCCTCTGATGAGAACTCAGGCAGTGATAACAGGCGGGGATCTACGAGTAGCGATTCAAGCGGGGGCTATCCCCCCAGGAATTCGCGAGCCCAACCACGTGCTTGGCAACAGGGTTATCACCAAGGCCCAACCTTCCATGGCCCACCCCATAAGGCACCAACCTGGCAATACCCCTTTTTTCCACAAGGCCCACCCCAATTTTACCCCCTCAATCCGCCACCTTTTCAAGGCAGAGGTTGGGGCAGAGGAAGAGGGCGAAAGCGAGGCGGGCAAAAAGGAGTGCAGTGGCAGGATCAACCGCCAACCTCAACATCAATGGAGACCAGGAGCACAGCAGCCAGGGGGAGGCGAGTCTGATTGTCAACTTATCAAAGAAAATCCTTTCACCAACGGAGAAAAGAGTCCTAGAGAAAGGTCTCGGGTTTGTACCTACCCCTACCCCGGATAGCTTTCAAGAAACTATTGAATTAAAACAATTCTTCAGGAAAATACGCCTTCGGGCATTTTTTGAAAACCGACCAGAACTTCCAAGTACAGACACCCGCCTAAGGAAACCTTCCACCTTTACCCCTAGTGATGGAATGGTCCCCCCGGAAGTCCTGACCTTCGAACGTGCAGTAATGACTAGCATGCAAAACAAACCAAATGTGAAACCGTTCCATAATTTGACCACAGCAGAAAGAAAAGCATCAATGGACCTGGGGAGAGATGACTCCATTGTGATTAAACAAGCAGACAAATGGGGAGCCACTGTCATACAAAACTATGAGGATTATGACCGGGAGTGCAAACGACAATTATCAAACACTACTCACTATAGACCATTGATGGAGGACCCCACCAAACGGCTGATGACTACCATCACCAGTCTTATCATTGAAGCCGAGACTAATGAATGGATCAGCAAAAAAGAAGCTGAGTTTCTATTGACAACGGACCCAGTGACCCCTTATTTCTACACCCTCCCCAAAATTCATAAGGGGACCACTCCTGTTCCTGGTAGACCTATCGTCTCCGGCATCGGGTCACTACTGGAACCCTTGTCTCAATTCTGTGACGCCTTTTTCCAACCACTGGTGAAGCAGATCCCTTCGTATCTACAAGATACCAGGGACGTCCTACGTTTGATCGATGACATTGATGGGAGGGAGAGAACATTGATCTCCTCCTTACCTTGGACGTTGAGGCATTGTACACGAACATTCCGCAACAAGCCACGCTGGAGGCCGTGGAATCATTGATGCAGGAGGGAGAATGGACCTCCCCAACCCCCATAGCTTTCATCATGGAACTGGCCCATATAGCTCTGACCGAAAACTTTTTTCGTTATGAGTCACAACTGTACCATCAGGTCAGTGGGACCTCAATGGGTTCGACTTTTGCTCCCAGCCTAGCCTGCATCTATATGGCGTCATTTGAAAAGAAGTCCATCTACCCTCCGGAACAGAATCCGTTTCGAGATAACCTCTCATTCTGGCGTCGATACATCGACGATATCCTGATATTCTGGAAAGGTGACCGGCCGAGCTGCGAGGCCTTTTGCCTATGGATTAACCAGCAGGACCCATACTTAAAATTCACAGGCACGATCTCGGAGACCTCAATACCCTTCCTAGATCTTACTATCCAACTGGATCCAACAATGATCAGCACTACTCTGTTCAAGAAGAAGACTGACAGAAACAGTTTGCTCCTATTCAACAGCCACCACACGAGATCGCTGAGGGAAAATTTGCCTTTTGGCCAATTCCTCCGGATACGGAGAAATTGTAGCTCTGTCCAAGACTACAAACATGAAGCAAATCTTCTTCAACACAAGCTCCAAGACAGAGGGTACCCTACGAAACTCTTGAAGACATCATGCAAACGAGCTCTCAAAAACAACAGAGAGTCGCTACTTGAAGTCCACACTAAAGAGAAGGATGAAACCATCACCTGTGTCACGTCCTACACAAGTCATTCGACGTTCATCAAAAAGGTCGTGAGTTCACATTGGGGGATTATCAATACGGCTGGCATGGACCTTCCACGCCCGCGCTTCGCGTTCAAGAGGACAACGAACCTAAAAGATACCCTTATCCACACCCGCCCTAAACAATCAAGCACCCGACCAGCTAATACCCTATGGGATCTTCCACCAGTCGTTGGGCATTATCGATGCGGGTCGTGTGTGGTTTGCCCCCAAACCATCCAGGGCAAAAGTATTGCACTACCCAGGGACTTCACTTGGACTTTTAACAGACACACTAATTGCAACAGTTCAAGGTGTATCTATGTCCTCATATGCCCATGCAAGAGACTCTACATCGGGATGACGATGCGCCCGGTCAAACTGCGCATTATGGAGCATAATAGTAACGTCCGATGTCATAAGACTCACACTAAACTCTATGAGCACTGTAAATAACGCAATCATGGAGCAGAACACCTGCAATGGACTGTATTGGAATGCCATCCATCAATGACCCAACAAACCCTCTTCAAACTGTAGCAAAGATGGGTACATCGCCTTCATACTGATGAAAATGGCCTGAACGATGCGGTGCCTTGGACTATGTTGTCCAGATGATGTCTTCCATGGGCTCACTGTCTGAACTTATTTAATCCCCACACGACACCATTCTAGTCCCTAAGTGTCCACATGGGCTACCTACTTGCAACCCGTTTAAAGATGGCGCCCATTATCGCTTTTCTACTCAGGCTAGGGAATCTTCTCTTTTCCTGCCTAGGACGCGCCGCGTATCCTAGCAACATCTTGCTGGAAACGCCCCCTCCTGATGCGCACGCAACCCGCTATGTTTAGCGGAGGCACACGAACAGCTCACACCGGCTGTCCTGCGGCGAGACCGACGTGGGCGGGGTAGGTTCTACATGCCTGATATCGCATCTAGTCAGGTAAGGCGTATTCCTTGGCTACGCAAACGTTCCCGATAATTGGGATTAATGATCGCCTCTAAACTCCTAACCTGGTGAGTCCGTCGTACCACAGACATGACGGCTCCTGATTACGAGGCGATCGCTGACCCGGTTTCCTCCGTTTGTTCCTTCCTTTTCCCAGGTGCTAGTTGAGCAGCACTGACCCCACCAGGTCTGCCGGGAGGATCAGCGCCCAGGGATTGAGGGTGAGCGAAGCGCGCCCGCTTTCCCCTTATCTGTTTTTACAGCATCCACCATTCACTGGGGGCATGTAACTTAGACTAGTTCACTGTGGGAGATTTTCTCTGCCCAGAATTAATTTTGCGTTTCAGTGGTAAATCGTCTTCTTCTTCTTTTTTGGTCATACTCCTTGATGTGTAGTTACACACCCTTTTCTAACCAGCACGACACACATGTGTTACCCTATGAGGTGGGGCACATGACCTTTGTGATCCTACATAATGCTTGCTAATTGACAATATCCAATGGCTCATGTAAGCAGGATGGACATTGTGTTTACAGTGTCCTGCACTACATTCCTGTTCACCCTCTCTGAGTGATAATTCCACACCGGGGTTTGATTCCTTTTTACACTTAATCACTTGCGTGTTATGTTTTCATGCATTATTTTCTAGAGTAACAACATAACTATCGTCTGTACCCTGCTTTTGTCTCCCTCTCCAGTCCCAGGGAGGACGTCAATGAAGGGTTGATCCTGCGACACTAGCCAGGTCGTATACCCGGTTCCTTAATTATTGAGGAATACTATAGCAACTTATGAGCACTTTAGGTCCTGAAGAATTGCCCTGCTGGGCATGAAACATGTCGACCGCACTTGGACAGAGGGTTGAATGAGGCTTGATTACCCTAACCATCACGCCTCAGTACCCCTCACCTTTTCACGTATTTTAATGAGGCAGTGAGCCATGCTATTAAAGGTTCCCCTTTTGGACTCTACTGACCTGTTTTAACCACACTCACGCTCACTTTTGCACTTTCTAGGTCCCTCACACACATGCACCCACTGGCATAAGGAATAAAAGATCTCCGTTAAAGAGTGGCACTTCTGTGCTGCCCGACGGGCATTGCACCGCCAGCCTGCCGTAGGAGCAGGGTGCCAATGATGATACTGTACATTCATCGGGTGGGATGACAACAGCCATTCAACCTTTGGTATGTGTGAGGCACCCTAGATTCCGAAAAGGGATCACTTTTCTCCCTGCTATGTCACACCCTGTAAGAGAGAGGCTACTGTGAGTTACTCTAACCAACTCAGCGGGGAACTTTGTACCTATTTTGTTGATGACTTGCTATCACGACACAGACCCATCCTAGATGCACTTATAGAGGATGAAGTTTACCCAATACAAACAGTATGTCCAATCTATTTCATGGCACACACATTACATTGTCACACAGGGTCATGCATAGCGTCAATTGGTACAGTGAGACAGTGCCCCTGTCCCTGGCATCATGTGACAGATGTCCGTAATGTAGAGTGTGCCATCACAGTGTTCATGTGAATAACTACATGTCCATTATGTTACTCATGTGACAAGTGTCAAGGTAATGTAAACCACATAGTGGCCGGTCACAAATGTCATGTCTCCACAGCCCATCACACATCAACAGTGCCACTAGTTCACATGCCCTCTGCTATATGACTCTGTGCCACACCGGGGGCCTGCTAATGTAGGTCTGCCATGCAAATACATACATGGACATCCTCATGATGAACTCACACCCACATCCCTGCCAAGTGTTTTCCTGTTGTCACTATAGTAATGGTGCCGTGCGTGAGCTTGTGGAACGCACTGTACACATGCATTCACTGGAGCATGTGATACGCCCAGTACCCCACTGGTGCGTGCAGGTGTATGGGTCGTCTCACCAATGCATTGTGCCCATACCCGATACAAGTCTGGAATATATCTCACTGGTGTGTGCGGGTGTACGGGTCGACTCACCAATGTATTGTGCCCATACGCGATACAAGTCTGGAGCGTACCCCACTGGTGCGTGCGGGTGTACGGGTTGTCTCACTAATGCATTGCGCCCATACGCATGTGGAGCGTACCCCACTGGTGCGTGCGGGTGTACGGGTCGTCTCACCAATGCATTGTGCCCATACGCGATACAAGTCTGGAGCATACCCCACTGGTGTGTGCGGGTGTACGGGTCGTCTCACCAATGCATTGTGGCCATACGCGTGTGGAGCGTACCCCACGGGTGCGTGCGGGTGTATGGGTCGTCTCACCAATGAATTGTGCCCAGACGCGATACAAGTCTGGAGCGTACCCCACTGTTGCATGCAGGTGTACGGGTCATCTCACCAATGCATTGTGGCCATACGCATGTGGAGCGTACCCCACTGGTGTGTGCGGGTGTACGGGTCATCTCACCAATGCATTGTGCCCATACGCGATACAAGTCTGGAGCGTACCCCACTGGTGCGTGCGGGTGTACGGGTCTTCTCAGCAATGCATTGTGGCCATACGTGTGTGGAGCGTACCCCGCTGGTGCGTGCGGGTGTACTGGTCGTCTCACCAATGCATTGTGCCCATACGCGATACAAGTCTGGAGCGTACCCCACTGGTGCGTGCGGGTGTACGGGTCGTCTCTCCAATGCATTGTGCCCATACGCGTGTGGAGCGTACCCCACTGGTGCGTGCAGGTGTACGGGTCGTCTCACCAATGCATTGTGCCCATACACAATACAAGTCTGGAGCGTACCCCACTGGTGCGTGCGGGTGTACGGGTCGTATCACTATCGAAACATGGCGTTTGCAACGATTCACGCACCGTACTTGTGTGTGGATGCCTGAAAATACATAGGGAACACCTAGGGGACGAGTTGGATGCACTGAATGCAGGCTGGTTGTCAAGGAAACAAAGATTTGAATGTGCTACAAGTGTCCTGCAAAATTCAGTTGACCAAAACTATACAATGTTGCAATGTTTGTTGTGTAGCTAGAGCTAAAATTTCAAACCATGCAAATGTGTGTCAGGGCCTTATGTGGAATGGGATTGGATGAAACATAGGATGAAAAGTAATGTGCCCTATCACACTGTCTTCCTGAGAATGACAGCCCCTCAGTAGCACAGATTTAGTAGAGAAGTGTGGCTCACCAATTAGAGCGGCAGACCCTGAGGCAGAGGTCTAGCCCGGGACCAGGGTTCAATTCCCGACGCGGCAGGGTCTTGGGCTCAATGTCCACGGACTCGATAATTCTCGCCAAGGTGCCTACTCTAATCATGTGTCCCACTCTGCAACTCTGGGCAATAGCTTGCTTAATCTCCACAATGGCCCCGAACGCGCTAGGATGCCTGGCCTCACCTTGGAGGTGCCCAGTAAGGGGGCATCTCACAGGGAAAGCCAGGAAGGGTTCCACAGCGGTAAACAGCGCCAAGATACTTTTCAGGTGATAGTGCGCTTTACAAGTATACATACATGTACATTTACATTTAAGGCTGCATGTGGCTGTGAGAGGGCACTTGCCTGCACAACATAGGAGTGGACAACACAGCTGCTTTCTCTGCATTCCCTGCATTCAGTGAGGAGGAGAACCAGGCCCTGCTGGATGCCCTTCTACCCAACTACAGCAAGCTGTATGGGACACCAGGGGATCAGGTGAGTGATGAATGTGTGAGTGTCACTGCAGTGAGTGTGTTTTTATAGGACAGAGAGATGCAATGTAGTTTTGATACAGTGCCTGGTGTGTACATTAAAATATCTACCATGCAGTGAATGCTGTATCTAAATAGTGTTTACTGCTTACCGGATTCACTTGAGAATGTGTGGTCTGCTTAGAGTTCTTAGGTGTAGTGGGATATGTGCCTGCATGTCACGTGCTGTACACCACCCTGCAAAAGCATACCTTGTTCAGTGTTAGCCATGCTCAGTGAGTGGCTTTAAAGCCCTAGGGCATCTGTTGCCTCTCACAGGCATGTAGTGCATTGTTGTTTGCTCACAGGCCACATTCACATAAAAAATGATACTAGTCCTGTCTGCATCCTCTGCCCTGTTGTTATCATCAATGTGTGACAAGTGTGTGTCTTTGGGACATGGAGCATGTGTACTGATGTACTTTCACTTTTTATTCCTGACAGGTGTCTGCCCATGAGAAGGAGGACATCTGGCTGGACGTTGCCAGGGCTTTCAGGGATGTCAGGTCTGAAGGGGGACCTTACCGCAGGGTCCGGAACATCCGCAAGAGGTGGCAGGACATCCGGTGCTGGACCCGGGGTATGGCGCAGGTGCAGCTCAAGCTTGAGGCTCCACGCCGGCATAGAGGCACACGTCACCTCACCCCCAACCTGCTCCGTGTCCTGGCCGTCATTTTCCCTGACCTCCATAGGCAGATGCAGGAGGGACAGCAGCAAGGAGGGGGTAGGTACATGTATGTTTGCTGTCATGTGTGTCATATGCTACCTACAGTGTTTGGAAGCCTGGTAACATTCCCACAGTTGGGGTGGTGTGGTCAGACAGGCACTTTATGCATTGTCATTTCAATGCCCCTTTTTAAGCTAATGCTCTTTTACATCCCTTTCCCTCCTCCACATTAGGCCCCTGCTTTGTCTATTTCATATTTGTGCATGTCCTCCTAGGGAAGAAAGGTATTGGTATGCATATTGATTAGCACATCATCATGTTGGAGGGGGGTCTGTGACACTTGTTGGTACCTTAACTGTTCAACAACCTGTGCACTGTGGTTGCCCTTCATGATAGCCTGGCACTGATCATGAGTCTCAACAAGGAGTTCTGCACAGGTCTGCATCAGTGGCCTTTGTCCTTGGTATGCTTTGTATTTCTCTTGTGTTAGCTACATGTGCACACTGTCCATGTATCCTAATTTTGGCTTGTGCATACTCACACTGGGCAGTGCGTGTGTGCATATTCACAAGAAATGTTGCAGGTACTATGGGACTAATATTGATGTGCAGCAAAACAATGTGACCTTGGCTTACTTTATATAGCTTCCCAGTTATTGAGAGCCAGATTCATATTTTATACTACTTGGGCAGTATTACTCGCATTGATGGAGTGCTTGGGATGTTGTGCATGGGAGGTGTGATGGGACCAACTGTTTAGCCCTAGTCAGTGGTGTGCTGAGGATGTCATATCTGATGTGGACTTGTCACTATGCACTTAGGCTGTGCTGCTGGAGAATGTAGTCATTGTAGGATATACAGGAAATGTTATTGGCTCCCAGAGAGGATTGTTCAACAGCGTTTAATGATACATGTATGTATTGGTGGTGCTACGCAGTTTGGGCTTATTGTCCACACTACTGTTTTCAATTTTCCCATCTGGTTGCAGATGTGTCAAAAATGTATCAATGTTTCTGACATTCACAATCGTAGGGACATTAGCTTTGACATTTTTTTGATTTTGTACATGTGTGCCACTTCAATTGAGAGCCAGCGTGTGTTATGTGCTAGCAACTGTATGGTCTGGGGATAGATGCCACTGTGAGGAGTTTCACTAAGGTGTCTGGCGATGGAGGGAGACTCTGTACCAATCATATACTCTCACACTTTCAACAGGTCAGATTTTTAGCCATCACCTCTCTGTTGCACACTCTGCCCCCAAATTCAAACATGGCCATGTGCAAATCTGTCTATCCATGTGCCTCATGAAAACAGTCTACCCATAATTGTCAAGCCATGCATTCCCTGGACTGGTAACACGATTCCTGCTACAACTTTCTGGCATCACAGCCGTCTTCAGCCATGCTTGTTTGTATACACATCTGTGTTTCACACAAGCCTGGCTTTATACAGCTGTGATGCCAGTGAGAGTTGATGGCAAACTTGTTACAGGTCCAGGGATGGCAACACATGGTTGTCCAGGCAAGACTGTTCCCATGTGGCACAGGCTAAAACAGATTGGAACATGTCCATCTCTGGCCTTGGATGGCAGAGTGGGCAACTTGACTGTGATTGCTCAACACCTCTCCTGTTGACAGGCATAGGCTCATCGTTGTGACTGTAATCCAAGTTGTGGCCTGGTCTGTGACTTGGAACTTTGTATACAATGAGCGTTGTGTCTCTTACAATTGCGCATTACTAGACTTATATATGTGCAGAGTTATGTGGCATGTGACTCATGATGCATGCCATGATTAGAAATGCCCCTGAATTTTTGGTTGCTGATATGTATGATGTGGACAGGTGACTGATATAGTGTTCATTTTCTCATTGCCAACAGCATCATCACAACAACCTGGAGGAGACACAGACACAGAACGGACAGAGGGACCCAGCAACAGTGCCACCAGCTTCGAGGAGTCGGAGGGAGGCAGTGGCACAGAGGGTGAGGGGAGTCAAGCGGCCGGACCTCATGAGCACGACACCTCCTACCATGCAGACGGCTCGGATTCTGACTCCCAGGAGGAGGGGGAATATGCAGAAATGCCATCTACTGCAACTATGTCTGTCTCCTCCTTCTCCTCCAGACCCATCTCCACCCTCCCAGTTATTAGGGGCCCTAGAGTCCGTTCTACCCCCCGTGTCTCCTTTGTACCCGGCACCACAGCCCCTGCCCCTGTCTCCCCTGCTGCCCTCAGTGCTGTGTCTGTTGACCTACTCCGGCTGATTCAAGTTGGTCAGGCGTCAATGCTGACGGTCCTCCATGGACAAACACAAATAATGAAACAGTTGTTGTCATTCATTGAGGGCATGTCAGCTGACATGTCTGATCAACGTCGGAGTTTGGCGTCCATGGACTCAACACTGATGGCAGACCTTGCCATCCTGCAGCGTCAATCCCCCTTACTCCTTCTGACCCATCCACATCCCCCTCTCCCATCCCTGTCCACCACACACAATCAATCAATCAATCAATCAATCAATCAATCAGGAGTTTGTTAAAGCGCAACTATTCACCCGTAAGGGTCTCAAGCCGCTAGGGGTGGGGGGTGCAGGTTCCATTCCATCAAGGAGGGGGTCTGTCGAAGAGCCTGGTTTTGAGGTTTCTTGCGAAGATGGGGAGCGATGTTGTCTGTCTGAGGTGGAGCGGAAGGGCGTTCCATGCTTTGGCCGCTAAGAAGGAGAAGGAGCGGCCTCCCGATCTGGTCTTTCTGGTGCAGGGGACCACGGCGTAGGAAAGCTGGGCTGATCGTAGGGTCCTTTGGGGTGCGTGGAATTTGAGTCGGCTGTTCAGGTATGCTGGTCCGGTGCCGTGGAGGGCCTTGTGTGCGTGGGTGAGCATCTTAAAGGTGATTCTCGCCTCGACGGGGAGCCAGTGGAGTGTGCGCAGGTGCTGGGAGATGTGGCAGTGTTTTGGCAGGTTGAGGACCAGTCTTGCGGCGGCGTTCTGGATGTTCTGTTGCTTGCGGATGAGGTTTTTGTTTATTCCGGCATAGAGTGCGTTGCCGTAGTTGAGTCTGCTGGTGACCAGGGCGTGAGTGACTGTCTTTCGGTGTTTGAGGGGGATCCATTTGAAGGTCTTACGAAGGAGGCGGAGGGTGTGGAAGAAGGACGATGAGACAGAGTTGATCTGGCGGTCCATTGTACACGCAGATGCACAAGATCACACACCCCAACAGAGACACCCAGCATACTCACACGTAAGTCTAAGCGCAGACCTCCATTAACCCAATCTCAGGGGGATGTACGCACACTCACAGGGACAGGGGACACAAATCACCCACCCGCCCAGAGGCACCATTCACCTGACTCACAGCCCTCTACCTCCACTCCCATTGTGTCACCAGGTTCAGGTGGTAGCCTGTCTGAACAGGCAGCAGTGTGCAGTGCTGAATATGTTGCAACCTTTTGCGCTGAACCTGCTACTGTGGAGGAATGCTCCCCACCTGCGCCCACTACACATACCCTTCCATCTCCTGTCCCCGCGTTGCCGGACCCAGACTCAGATGGGTCCACGGACCTCTAAGCCCAACATGTGCAGGCAAGTTTTGGGGTGACATCCTCCACAAAGTCACCACTGTTATGGACTGTATTTTGGACTGGCCATTGGCCTTCTGTGAGCCTGGACTCATTTATTTGTTTATATTGGCGCTGAATAAAGCATTTTATTTTTCTGTCTGAACTATTGCATTTCTGGGAATTGCTTTAAGTGCTGTGTGCCTAAAAGTTTGTGTAATGTGAATGTTTTGATCTTGTGAAAGATGTCTATTTTTCAGATGGGAATGAGGTGGACCATGGTATCTCTGTGCTATCCCAATGTTTCTGATAATTATCTAGATTTGTGTGTGTGTGCAGTTTGCATACAGGCATTATCCAAATGAGTGTCCCTTCCTCTGTGACACATGAGATATTCACTACAGACAGTTGCACAATTGTTGTGGTGACTTCAGTATAGATTTCCCATTGATTAGTGCATTCACTTGCGCAATGGCCATGGCTGCTCACAAATGCTATCTGACAATTGGTCAGTGCCATCCATGCAACTCACTGTGCTTGGGTTTGTGGTGTGTATTAATGCCTTCAGGGAGTCCATCATAATTTTCCACACTATGCATGACAATGTTATCCGCCTTGACCTCGTGAATCAGATAGTCACATTTAAAATATGTGTTAAAAATACATATTTGGGTGCTTTGTATTTAGGGCTTTCCTACCCTGTTCCTTCCATGAGGGAGTACATGTTTCACCACATGGACAGTCACATCATATCCGGGATGTACATGACTCATCCTAATTCCATTTGTGCTTCATTTGTTGAGTGGTCTGTTGCATGACTACACACTATTGAGTCATGCTGGGGGAGGGGGGATGTGCAAGCAAACTACATGGGTGGATATGGCTGTGGGATCTTTCAAAACAACCACATGTGGTGTGTCACTCAGTGTGTGACAGGAGACTATTCTCCGTGGAGTAGGTCACTGCTGTGAGTGATGTGTTGATATGCAACTATCATGAGTGTAACAAGTTAGGGATGTACACATACAGGCAGGTAGTTGTTGTATGATGTAGGAAATGCACACCCCTATGTCTGGGCACTGTTGGGGGTCCTCTGCACCCACCCCCTCTACTGTTGGGCAGTGCTGGGGGTCCTCTGCACCCACCCACTATATTGTTGGGCACTTCAGGGGGTACTCTGCACCCACCCCCTATACTGTTGGGCACTGTTGGGCACCGCTATGAGTCCTCTGCACCCACCCCCTATACTGTGGGGCACTGCTGGGCACTACTGGGGGTCCTCTGCACCCACCCCATCTACTGTTGGGCACTGCTGGGAGTCCTCTGCGCCCACCCCCTCTACTGTTGGGCACTGTTGGGCACTGCTGGGGGTCCTCTGCACCCACCCCCTCTACTGTTGGGCACTGTTGGGCACTGCTGGTGGTCATCTGCACCCACCCCCTCTACTGTTGGGCACTGTTGGGCACTGCTCTGAGTCCACTGCACCCACCCCCTCTACTGTTGGGCACTGTTGGGCACTGCTGGGGGTCCTCTGCACCCACCCCCTATACTGTTGGGCACTGCTGGGCACTGCTGGGGGTCATCTGCACCCACCCATTTCTACTGTTGGGCACTGTTGGGGGTCCTCTGCACCCATCTCCTCTACTGTTGGGCACTGTTGGGCACTGCTGGGGGTCCTCTGCACCCACCCCTATACTGCTGGGCACTGCTGGGGGTCTTTTCCAACCATCACTCAGATGTGACGAATCGTACCCCCATATTTCGGCGTGTGTGCAGCACGTATCACTATTGCAATGGTGATATGGGCTAGCGTGTGACGCACCGCACCCCGAGCTTTCTGACGTGTGTGTGGCACGTATCATTAAGGCAATGGTGATATGCACTAGCGTGTGATGCACTGTAACCCCAAGCTTTCCGACGTGTGTGTGGCAAGTATCACTATTGCAATCGTGATATGCGCTAGCGTGTGACGCATCGTACCCTGAGATTTATGACGTGTGTGCGGCACGTATCCCTATTGCAATGGTGATATGCGCTGGCTTGTGGCGCACCGTACAGGTATACTTCCGTTGTTGCGGTGGGTTGTACTCACTGTCTGTGCCATCATCGGTTTCTATGTACGAGGTCGTAGGGGTACAGGGCTCGGATGACACGGTCGATGGGGTTCATGTCGTGTATGTCGCGTACCGGAGTGCATTTCGTGGTCGGACTCTGGTTTTACGGCAGTTTACAGCTCTCGTAGCATGTGGGCCGTACGGAGTGTTGTCAACACGGATCGTACTTCCTGGTTCGGAAATGGCTGCATATTTACGTACGGACGTGGCGTACTGCGTCGGACGGAGCGAATCCATATGTACTTTGTTGTTGTACGGTGTTTGGTACGAGTCGTATGGAGGGCGTGAACAAGCAAAAAATTCCTCAAAGCCGTGGATCGCGGATTTCTGGGCAATTCCGTGTTCTCCCAAGTACGAGGAAATTACCCAAATTCCGCGAGCAGAACGGAATATACCGCCCAGGCCTGGTTATTTCGACAGACAACAGCTATTAGCTAATTAGGGCACTAAACAGGCAGTGAAACTGGTATTTGTCACCCGTCATTCATCACTGAATGAGAAAATACACCAAATAATACATTCAAATTAGTATATTTTAAATGCTGAAAGAGAAAGAAAAAGAGAACATCATATACCTAAACCTTTGTTTGCACATAGGAGAAATACAAATCTTAAGGATCATATTATAAGATCTCGTATGACACATAAAAAGCCCTACAATCAAAAAAATATTGACCGCAATGCTCTCCCAGTTGGAAACTTCAGATTTACGGAGTGCAAATCATGTGATTTTGCAAGTGAAACCACAAATTGGGTCATTAATGAGTTAACTAATTGTTAAACAAGGTCATCATTGTTGTATCTTCTCCTCCATTTTAGTTAGCACTGAAGCCTTATGCTGGAGTTCTATGTCCTGTGTTCTATTCCAGGTGTCACCATGTAGAATGTACAATGGTTGCCTGGTTGCTTTGTTACTTGTATTTGAAAAGGTTTTGACAGCTGTTAGGGCTGGATGTGCAACTGCCTTGCTGTCTTGTCTGCTGTGTAGCTGTTCTACAATGAATATCATCTGAACCTCCTTCAGTGTCTATGACGTCTATCACTACAATCATATACCTACTGTTGTGCCAATGCCAGCTAGGATATGTGGGTGAAACCTCACAAATCATGGCCCACAGACTCACCAAACATCTTTCTGCTATACGAACCAAAAACAAACCACACCACTGGTGAAACACTATATAGAATCATCTCATACACCAGATCACATTCGGTGGATCCTCCTAGAGAAAATCCAAACGAAAGCAGGGTCTAAGAGCATGGAAATTTTCAAACGTAGAGAAGTCTTTTGGATTTTCACTTGAGACACCTATAGTAGAGGGCCGAATAGTGAAACCCCCTGGATCAGGCGATAAGATATAATGCTAATTGATAGTTTTAGGATGCTACTGATTAACAATTGTATCCTCATTTCAACCCTATTTAAGTATTCTGTTAAATGTTTTTCATCTTGTCAGTCTTTTATCTGTGTCATATTGGGATAGACACCTGCACGAAACATATACTCACACTGCATATCATGGCAGTTCCGGGTACGCAATTGGGCTGTGTGTCTGCCTTTTGACAGACATTAGAGAACTCTCTGCTGAAATGCACGAGTAGGTACATATTACGTAGACACTTTGATGGCACTTGTATGTAGCAGCCAACAGTGTGTATTTATAGATCGCGCTGCCAAAGTAGATCACTACATGTTGGTGTTTGCGCCTTCTTCCCTGTCAGAAATCCACATATCTGTTCAGCATTTATTAGAGCTTTAGTTTGTTCCATAAGTGAGATTACCATCTCCTATATAATTATTTACTTTCGTAAGCGACTCTCCCAATATGGCCACCACTAACAGGAGGTGCCCAGAAGGAAGGTCACGTACCACTCTCCAACAAGTTCTGGAGATGGAATCTATTTCCATGCTGAAATTAAACATACTTTGAGGAGAGAGTAACGCAGTGAATAGATCCTCGCTGAGACCCAGTAATTCAGTTCCCGGTATGTTGGCATTAAACTCTGTATCCTACTGGGTACAGGCCATAGAAGTAGACAACAAATATCGGGGCATATTATCAAGCTATTTATCGCCGCATTAGCGGCACAAAAGTGCCTCTAACGTGTATTTTTGTAATCGCCCTAGTATCAAGCTGTCGCTAACAAGCGTTAGCGACAGCTTTCTGGCGATCGCGGGGGGTTCTATTATCGCCTTGTATGCCAGAGATAGTTTTCACTAATTATATGCAAAGTAGGCGTCCCTCCTCAAAATGTAATGAAAAATGCTGCCAACACCACATCGCACTGTTAGCAATGAATGATGGCCCAGAACCTCAAAGTGATAAAAAAAAGTCACGCTAAGGCCCTTTAGCTGCAGGAACTTAAGACCAGAAAAAAGCTGGTATAAAAATAGTGATAAAGGGAGGTAAATAAGGGAGAGTCACTCATAGCTCCATCTGAAGACCCACTGATGCCATGGAGGTATTAATCATTCAGCTTGGAGCCCCACGAAGGCAACAACCGCCACCGCCACCTCTCCCAGGACCACCACCGAGGCAGCGCCGAAGAAGACAGCGGGCCCTGTGCAGACATCTCTGCCTTGCACACCTAACGCCAGAGGATGTCATTGCCCACTATCTTCTCAAAAGGATATCCATCCAACACATCCTGAACCTGATAGCCCATAGGCTGAAGGCACCAACACAGCGAAGAACCAACATTCTTCCGCAGACAAAGCTGCTGGCTGTGCTGCACATGTTGGCCACTGGAACCTTTCAACCAACAACGGCCAGAGTTGATGGAGTTTCACAGGAAGCCTTTTCAATCTTCCAACCTACTGTCTTGGCTGGCATACTCAGCCTGATACTCCAGCACCTTCACTTCCCCAGAACTGTGCAGGAAAAGATTGAGACCAAGTAAGGCTTTGAGGCCATAGCTGGATTCCCGCAGGTTCTGGAGGCAATTGCCTGCACATATGTCCTATTTGTGCCCCCTGCAGACAGTGCACACATATACCGCAACAGAAAGCACACCCATTCTATGAATGCACAGGCAATAGTGGACCACCAGGGACTGTTCACCAATGTCATAGCCAAGTTTCCAGGGAGTCTGCATGATTCCTACATCTTCCGACAGTCCATCATAAACCAGCACTTCCAGGATGGCACATATAGAAATGGAGTTCTTGTTGCTAAGTACTAACTGAACACACCACACGCCTCAACACCACATACAAGCAACTCACAATTGTTAGAATATACATGTCACAATTTCACATACAACATGGCAATCAACATGCCCACTTACCAGACACATCAACACAAGTAACTTTGAGAACTGTGGCTAGTTATGTAGACAAACCATCCCCAAAGGCTTAACTCCTCCAACACTCATTTGAAAATGTGAGGAGAGGTGGCAACTAAGTATGTGCGACAGAGGGACTCAATCCATAAGGAAAGTATGTACACAAGGCCCAGTGTGCGATGTTGTGCTGGACAGTCGGGACTAAGCTGAGTGCAGACCTGCACATGTGGGCAAATAGTGTGTTTCTATAGTCCAGCCTGATGGCAATGACTGTGTGGGTGACTGTCTTACCTGACAATGGGGCGATCCATTGGAAGGTTGCATTGAGGATGCGGAGGCAGTTGAAGCAACTGCAGGCCACTGCGTAGACCTGTTGGTTTATGGAGAGGGAGGTGTCAAATACAGTGCCTAGGTACCTAGAGCTGGGGGTGGGGCTGCTGAAGTTGTTGTCCCACCAGGTGATGCCACATGCTGATGTTTTTGTTATGAGGATGAGGACTCATGTCTCCTCTGTGTATAGCACCCCCCAGCTGTTGATCATCCATGTTGCAATTGACAGCAATCCTTCTTGGAAGCCCAGTTTGGTGCATGGGCGTATTGCTGATGGAGAATATGAGCTTTGTCTCCTTGTAGGTGGGGTGATGTTTAATGGTATCCTTTATCTTGTACCAGTTCTTCTTCATGTGTCAGCAAATGCATCTGCCATCTTTGAGGTTGTTGGAAACTGAGGTGGCATTTATTGCACGCTGTATGTTTCAGTTGCATAGTGGGACAAGTGTGTATGTGCAGTTGGAGAAACATGTCTGTAAAATGTGATCTAGTGCCATTGGTGAATGCCTGCAGTGTGTGGGTGTTGCTGTTGATAAGGGTGTGTAGCATCTCCTCGTTGACTGAGCGCCACTAAATTTGTGTGGGTCCGCATATAGTCTAGGCTGGCTTGGGGTTGACCAACGAGGAAGTGTATGTGTTTGTGGTCACTACATGTGCGTTTAGTGGGGTTGAGGAACTGGACGAAGTTCACACATGCAAAGAAGGTGTCAAAGGTGTGCCCTCCCTTCATTGTGGTGAAGATTTGGGACAGACTGATGTCATCAAACATGTCCCAGATTGTAATGGGTTATGAGTAATCGTGGTATGTGAGTTGGAGGCACCGCTCAGGAAGGAGTATGTAGTCCAGGAAGTGCAAGGCATGGCGTCTGATGATGTTGATGGTGTGGGTGAATGTTCCTGCCCTCAGTGGGCCCTGCAGGACAGGACAGGGGGCTGCTGAGTGTTGCTTTATGGCAGCTCTGGACATGAAACTGCATGTGTTGTGCGGTGGGGCAGGTCTCGCGGCAGCATCAGAACTGAATGTGATCCGTGTCTGGTGTGGCCTATTGCCACGTTCTCATGGCATTGACTCTGAGGAGTGTAGATGAGTGCTATCGCTAGACATAGGAGAGCCAGGGTGCCTCTTGGTGTGTGTTAGGCCTGCGGATATGCGTAGATGACCTTAACAGTGTTGCACAGTAGGAGTGCCAGTGACACAACTGCACAGCACACGCAATCAAATTGGCTCGGGGGAGGATCAACTGTGAGGCAACGTAATTAGCATTGATGCTGGTAACGTCATAAGTGAGACATGGCTAACATGAATTCCAAACATAGCACAATTCACACACCACAAAACATCACCACTAATAACACAGCCTCCATAACCAATAATGGACACATCTCTCCATCACATGTTACAGGCAATCAAAGATATGCACTCTGTCTGTGGATGATGACACTCCTCCGAAACCCCACCACCAAGGCACAGAGGCAGTAGAATGCGGTCCACCTGATCCATTGTGGAGTGCACATTTGGCGTGCTAAAGTCACGTTTCCGTAGCCTGGACATCACAGGTTGCAGACTGCTGTACAGCCTCAAAATGGTGAACTAAATCAAATATAGCATGTTGTGTATTGCACAATATATGTGTGCGGACCAATGCTCCATTGATCCAAGTACCTGCTGCACTGTACTATAACCTGGATGATGATGAAGATGAGGCAGGTGGAGCACACCCCATTAATGCAGCAGGAATTGCCAGTAGTAACCTAATAATAAACACTTTCTTCAACTGAGCAAGTCACATTGTGCAGAATGACCCCAATCACGGTTAGTGGAAGTAAAAAACACAAAACACATACCCTGTCTGCATGTTACTCTCCTTCATAAGTACATCACTCTAAAAAGAGTATGCTGCACAATAAGTGAAACTAACATTACATTACTCAAATCATGGTGGGAATGTCTCCTCAGTACAGAGATGCTCTTCAGTGTGTGCAATGTGCAAAAGTCGACTTTTCAAGGTGTAGATTGTGCTACCAAAATAAAATATTTTGTGTGTCCTTTTGTGCAAATCATGAAATCTAGATTGACCTCTGTGCTAAATTCTTAATTGTAGAGTGTCTATTTGGGTCAATAAGTAAGTTGAGTGTGTCCGAAATGTAACCTGTGAAATAGGGTAAAAGATGAAAATGAGCATGCAATGTGGTCAAAGATGAAAACATGGGTGTTAAATGGGGTAAAAGACAAAAAGTGGGCGTGAAATGGGGTAACAGATGAAAAATGGGCGTGAAATGGTTTCAAAGATAAAAAATGGCCGAAAATGAGGTAAAAAATGAAACATGTGTGTGAAATAAGGTAAAAGATAAAAAATGGGCGTGAAATTTGGTCAAAGATGAAAAATGAGCGTGACATGGGGTAAAAAATGAAAAATGGGTGTGAAATGGGGTAAAAGATGCTTTTTAGGGTGCCATCTGCTTTTAGCTTGGAATCTGCCTCAAGATCATAAACCTCTATGACAAATTTGTGAACCACACACAGGACGCCGCAGCCAGACCACCCACACCCCTGAGACACCAACCAGCCCGCCTTCTCTGAAGGGACACCAAGCCCAGATGAAGACACCACCTACACCATGAAAGGCATCCACTCGGGGACCCACACAGACCCCTGGCCCCCTCACAACTACCACAGAGCCGCATCTGCCATCGCACACGAAACACTACGCCATGAAAGGCATCCACTCGGGGACCTACACAGACCCCTGCCCCCCTCACAACTACCACAGAGCCGCATTTGCCATCGCACACGAAACACTACGCAACATCAACACCACCTTCAAAACATGCACCTTCACAGACATATGGAAGCACGCAGAAAACATGCCCCTGCTCAAGAAACACACATCTGACCCCTACGAGCTCAAGAACTATCGGCCCATCGCGCTTCCAGTAGCTTTCAACAACGTCACCCACCGCACACTAGTCACCAGACTACATGATGAAGGCATTCAAGGTACACCCCTGGACGGGGTCTGATCATTCCTCACCGTAAAAAGGCAAAGGATCAGACTGCCACACTTCATCTCCGATCCCACGACAATCACTTGCAGAGTCCCACAGGGGTCAACACTGAGCCCGAGCCTCTTCTAAGTCTATATGTCCCCCTCACAGACATTGTCCAACAACACGGCCTCAACACCCTATCCTACGCTGACGACACACAGATCATCCTCTACCCAACCGAAGACCACACCACCGCCTAAATCAACTTCCAGAAAGGAATGCAACACCGCGCAGTCTGGATGACCAACAGCTGCATGATGGTCAACCCAGAGAAGACAGAAGACGTCGTTCTTGTAAACACCCCCCCAGCATGGGACAACAGCTGGTTGCTGACGGCCCTCAGAAGACCACCTCACCCCGCAGACCAAGCTAAAAACCTCTGCATCATACTCACCATGAACCAACATGTGAACGCCGTCACTTACAGCTGCTTAAACGCACTCCGCATCCTCTGCAGGTCCTTCAAATGGATCACCCTGAGTCAAGGAAGACAATCACCCATGTACTCATCATCAGCAGACTGTACTATGTCAACGCACTCAGTGCCGGCATCAACAAGTCCATACCCTGCAAACTCAAGACAATACAGAACACCGCGGCCAGACCCGTCCTCGGCATCCCCTGGCACAAACACATCAGCCAACACCTACGATGACTCCACCGGCTCACAGAAGAGAAAATAGTCAGCTTCAACATCCTCATCTCACACCTACAAATGCCTACACAACGACAGACACAAATACTTCAATGACAGATTCAATTTAATGTTAAACCCCCAAAAAAGCTTCAATTTACAAAGCTCTCACTGGCCGAAACCCCTCACATCCACAGAGCCAGAGCATGCGGACGATCCTTCTCTCACATTGCAGCCAAGACCTGGACCGAGCTACCGGCAGACATTAGAAAAGCCCCCTCCCTGAAAACCTTCATGAAGGCCCTCAAGAGCTGGCTCTTTGGCCAATAGAACTGCGCTTCTCCCGCACCTCGTGACCCTCACGGGTGAGTAGCACACTTACAATTCCCCAGATTGAATAATTGATTTGTTGTGAAATATGCAATTATGGTGTCACCTGGTGTGAAAGTTGCAATTTAGGGTGTCATGTGTTTTGAAATAAGATATTTAGGGTGTCATTTGTGTGCCAATCAAGCATTTCATTTTGTTATAGATCTCTGAAATGAATTTTGCTCTCAGACTGTACATCTGTGTATGAACTTGCACTTAGAGTGAAAATCTGGCAGCTAAAACGATAACACAATGCATTTTTCGTACGGCTGATTGAAAATACATCGCTCAACACATTGTACAATACAAAATATTACTCATGAGACTATTTGCATGCAGATTGTCACTGGCTTTCTCAAAAACGGGTAGAAAATAGACAGGAAGTGATGTCTGCATGCTTCCTGTCTACTCGATTAGTGTTTTTTCACTTTCACTTTCACTTTCTCTTTTGAGCACATTGCTGGTGATTGTGGAGAGTGTTGGAGGTATTTGGTGGTGTGTGCTGCAGTTTTTAGATTTGAAGCGTGTTGCTCGGTCCTGTGTCCTTTTGAAAGTGTCTGTGAAGTGTTGTGTACTGATTGTTTGTGTTTTTTTGTCTCTTGTACTCAATCTTGTCGGGTGTTTGTCTTGGGGTAGTTAACTTTCTTTGTTGTTGTTGGTGATATTTTAGAGGGTTCTTTTTTTGGGCTGTGGGCTCCCAGGTGTGCAGGGAGATGCCCGGCTGGGTGCAGAGTAGGCAGGTTGTCGAGGGAGCTTTAGGGGGCTTCCTGCAGGTGATAAAATTCTACCTCCCATTGATGTTGGAGAAGGGAGGCGTATCCTTCAAGGATACAATGTAAGTGTGCGGAAGATGAGGTGGTAGCGTGTGCGGGTGCAGATGCTCCGGTTCTTTGGAGTGGACCGTACCGTGCGCCAGTGGAAGCACCGCTGGCAGGATCTGCTGGCCCATGAAGCTGACCTCCTGGACTACGTGGGAGTCATGACTGGCCTACACGGTGATAATTACAAACTCCACATTTAATCATGAATGGTTCTACGAAAAAACATTAGGACGTGTGTGACACTGGTGTGAAAGTGAAAAAAATGTGCTGATTGAGGTGGGAGACATAATGCACTCATGCAAAATATTGGCACATCCGAGACACAACGCTGCATCATATTGACAAGCATAGGTGGCTAGTCAGTATCACCCACTGCGCTGGAGGAACACTTAGCACTATAGTGCCATAGCTGGCACACCTGCGCAAAATGTGTGTGCAGGCAGAAGATTGTTTGTGTACGGCAGGGGTGACTGTACATGAACTATCAGAGGAATTGTTTATGTAAGCTGTGTGCTGGCCAAAAGGTAGTGTTAAAATGCTGTCCTCAAGAATTGTGTTACGTTAGCTATGCTGCCTTTTGAACATAGTTACTGTGTGACAAAGTATTTTATATGAACACATGGTCAAAGGAAATCAGACATCTCCAGATTGTCAAACACCAACAACCTATGTGAAATTGCCTTGTGTGATCTTCAGCAATGCAATCATACAAAGAGCATGTAGGACATCATTATGAATGTAGTAATGGTGCCTTGTGGATGTCTCACACTACGAGCATGTGCATGTTAGCTAGCATTATAGTCTGGTTTGTTCTGACTCAATATTCACTGGTCTGGATTGAATGGCAGTCTAAACGGACCCAATCATGTAGGCAACATGAAACGCAACATACAGTTACGTAACATTTTCTGTTATGGTGATGATTGGTATGAGGAATATGACACATATGATTTAACCTCTGATACAACACATATTTATTTTCTTGTCTCACAGATGTTCGGCCACCAATCACACAGGGGGACATCGAAAGCTTCAAGAACCCACACACCACTGGTGAGTTTGGACATCATATATTGTCATAGTGCGGTGTCTGGGCAAATGATCAACATTGTAGTAAGCAATATGGGTGTGTATCACATGTCCCTTGCCTACAGTGTGATGATGTATTGTGGAAGTCAGAAGTGTGCACAAATCAGTAAGTGAAGTTTGAGCAATGCATAGGTCTTACAGTTGTAACTTGGCCCATACCCAGTCAATGATACACATTGTAAGTAAGGTGCAGATCATCAAGACCCTATCGCCAGCACAATATCACTTTCATTGAAGTTGTGTTGTCAATAGGGGCCTAGCATCTTGCCATAGGCAGTGTTAATCCACTTCACTTGTAATAAGGCTTCCTTGTTAATAAGGGACCCTTTCACGCTGTGTTTAGCGTGAAAGGGGCGTGCAGTGGGTGTTGCGGTTCGTGTTCCACAGCAACAAAGCAATACCAAAGGGGATGATGGACGGAGCGTTTGAGCAAATCAAACACTCGCCCCCATCAACTAATCTGGGTTTAATCCGTCACCATTCTTTAGCTCACTCCACCACCCCAGTTCAGTCATGGCCATATTCAAATCAGTCTGACCTGGTGCCTCATGGGAACAGTCCAGCCCGAGCTGCCAAGCCATGTCTTTCCTGGACCGGAAACAAGCATCCTGGGACTGGTTTCGGGTTCATAACCCTCATCAGCTAGGCTATTTTGAATCCAGTGGCAAAGTGAGCAAGGGACCCATGTCTGGACATACCCTGCCAACTTAGGGCGGACTGATTTGCATATGGCCATGTCTGTACTAGGGTGGCGGAGTGAGTTATAAAAAATGATGATGGATTAAACTATCAGTTTACTGGGGGTGAGTGCTCGCAATGCTCACTACTCCGTCCATCATCCCCTTTGGTTTTGCTTTGTTCCGCAGCAACACCCATTGTATTTGACATTGCCCCCTATGTACAACCTGGTCGTAATCTGGCTAAATGAGGAAGAATGCTATTTTTCTCATCATTTTTGCTTTTTACATGTGAGCTGCCTTGTGCAGCACACATTGAAAGAGCAAACTTACATGGTTGTATATGTACAGGATGGTGGCCCTTCCAATACATACAAAAACATTTTGAAATATTCCATATTGTATCTTTCCTGTGTGCTGCACGAAGCAGCACACATGCAATTTACAACCTGGTATTCTAGGATTGATTATATGCATGAAGGGGCACCTTCCTGTACAGAAACAAACCTCCCCTGCACACACACACCCTTGCACTCTGGTGCAAGGTTGTGTGCATAGGCTCTAAGTTGTGAGACTTAGCGCCATCGCAGGGGGAAGACAGGCGTTATACTCCTCGGCTTACCGCCTCTCTCCGCCATTTTGGAAACGCAAGTCTGCACCATATCACTAAGGATGAGGTGCAGACTTGCTTTTCCAAAGTGGGAAGAGAGGCTTTAAGCCGAGGAGGCTAACGCCTGTCTCCGCCACTTCCTTGTCAATATGCCCCATGGTCTATGGGTACTGTCACCACAGCACATGCCTGTGGATTGCAGGGCACACTGATAGGAGAAGAGACATGTACGTGGGGTTGCTGATGACTATCAGATGAGATGGGATGCATGTACATCCTTGCCTGAGATGACTGTGCAAGTGTGCCCGATTATGCACAAGGATGGAGTGCTTTTCAGTCCGTAAGTGCGCAGACACAATTCGGCACTGTGAATTTTTAGGTATGCTGCATGCCATCTTCAAAAAAGTGTCAGTGTGTATCTTTGAGCCAAGCATATCAAAGGCACATTCCCCAAACACACAGTAAAGGTGGCCCGATGCATCTCATTGGCATGTTTGGCCACTGCAATGGTGTTGACAAGCTGTCTGCTTGAGGCCATTCCCTGATTGATTCTGGATCAGATGTGGGAACTCCTCTGTCCGAATTGGTGTAATTACTGTGCACGCATTTACCTTGCATGCTTTAGCTCTGCCTTCATTGCTGTGCAATTTACTTTACAATGCAGGGCTCTCCAACACTATCTGTGAGAAAGCATTACCCCTAACAACACTGTGAGGATCATGACTCCAGGGTGCTTTTACAAGGGGGAATGCATTGTGACTGTGTTGTAAAGTCCTGCATAGTTTGATTCACTATGGATTGAGCTTAGCGGATACAAGACATGACATGCATGAGTGAGTGAGAATTTAGAGGAGACGATGTTCCCCCCTCTCTGCGGCAACACTTCACATATTGTGTAGTAGTGTTAGAGAGAGGGACAGTGCATCATGTATAAGTCAGCGTTCAGCCACACAACGGCTTTCCATGTGTGCTGCATGATGCAGCATAGTTGAAAGTGTGAGTAGGGGTTTCCCAGAATTGCTTTAGGGCAGGTAGGGTAAACTTCCAAAACATTTCAAAGCCCCCCGGCACACAGACATCCTTGCACTATTGTGCAAGAGTGCCTGTGTTGGCTCTGACTTGATGAACTGCACACAGTTGCTGGGGGACACACAGGTCTTCACATGGGCATTGTACATATCATGCAGCACTTTGTCACAGGAGAGGATGAGGGTGGTGCTACACACGGAGGTCTAATGTCTCTCTCCTCTAATTGCTTGTACAGGTCACCCTCAGTCTGGGTATGTCGTACCACCATCGTTTAACACTGTCAGTCTCATTTGGTTGTGACAGTACATGTCCCATGCATGTCAGTCTCACCAGCACGTGGTCACTGATCCAGGCTTCAACATTTTGTTGTCCAGGTCACTCTCTGACTTCACATAGTTACGCTGGAGTGTAGGCTCTCATGTTTAAGTGATCTTGTATTACAAATGTGATTGGAGAACATTGATATAGTCTTAAGGACTCAAAATTTCCATTGTTGATATTTTACAGACAACATGACGCCAGCTGAACAACATGTGGTCCAGGCAAAGAAGGACCGCTTCAAGCTTGAAAACAAGGTGGCAAAAGGGTACCACAACAAGGCCAAGAGGCACCAGGAGGAACGGAAGAAAAGTACATGGAAGACGGTGCCGGAGCTTGCAACAACTGCCACCCAGCCCATTCCAGGCCCCTCTTGCATCAGTGGTGGTCCATGGCCACACCTCCCAAACGGACAGGTCCACCTACACCTTGCGATCAGGTGGTGCCATTTACAGTGAGGGACAGGAGGATCCTGCATAACAATGTGTTCCTGGTAAAGATCAGGAGAGAAATGGCTGATCTGAACAGACATGTCACAGACATGAAAAAACACCTTGGACTGCCATGATGCCTGGACATGTTGGACCCCATCCCCCTCTTCTCCCTTTCCCCAATGTTTAAAAATCTGATATTACGTAGTGTTAAGTTAGTTCTTTTAATTGTTAGGTAGTGTAGTTTTAGCATAGGTTATAGTTAGTGTTAGCTTTTGAGGTATATTATTAGGCCATATTTGGGGATAAATTTCCTTTTCTTTTTAGTGGATATATATTTGTGCAGCTTACGTGTGTAGTTAGTTTTTGCATAGCTTAGCTGTCTTTGTCCTGTCTTGTGGTGTGCCTTAAGGGTGGGAGGGGAGTTGATGTCTAGGATATGTTGTTGCGTGATTAGGTTTAGTTAGTGTAGAGAGTTTAGATAAGTAAGAATTTTCTAATTAGTTTAGATTTCAGTAGTAGTAGTTCTAGTGATCAGTGTTAGTTTAAGTTAGTTAAATCTTTTTTCTGTTCTAATAAATGTTTTCTACTTTGGATTTCTGCTTGCAATTATGTCAGGAATGATGTTGGGGAGTGTTTTTTATTCCCTTGTATGCAATCACTGGACAATCCATTGGAATCTGTAAATCTGGTCATGACATGTTAGTTTGCCGGATGTATTGTGTCGGGATACCTGAGATGTGAGCACAGTAAACTTGCATGAATGACAGGGTGGCACGTTCGATTTACGGTCTAGTCTAGGGTCAGTCATTAGTGGCGTTCTACATCTTCAGTGTTACTCACGGAGTTGAACAGCACATTGTTGCCCATTTACAACACAGCTTAGGAAGATGGCATGGAGAGGAAATACAGTTAGCTACTGTTATCCTTTAGGGAGATGGATGTATGCGCCAGGCACCACAGATTCTGTCACACACCTGCATATCAGATGTTCCTGGCACTGAGTCCATCTTCATTGCCCAGAGCTTGGCACACTTGCTGCGTAGGATAGGATAGAGTTTATAAAGCGCTCGAATGTCGAGGCGTCTTGGTGCTGGGAGATGAGAAAAGCAGTACTCATACAGTTATATCAGAACTTTTTAGACCACGGGGAACAGGCATGTTGTTAGAATTTTCCTGAACTTTTGCCTGTTTGGTTGCAGTCTCAGCGTGATCGGTAGTTGGATCCATAAGTCTGATAGACTCCTGCCTTCCCATCTGTCTGTACAGTGGGATAGACTCCTGCCTCCCCATCTGGCTGTACAGATTTTGGTGCTACAAATTTGACCCTTATTTGAGGATCTACGGTTTCTCGTGGGAGTATACCAGGAGAAAAATGTACGAAAGTCAGCTGCCCCATTGTCATTTAATGTCTTGTGACCCAGGCATAAGGCTTTAATTTCCATTTGCTGCTGTATTGGGAGCCAATGCAATGCCCTGATGGCAGCAGAGGTAAAGTGGCCTTTCGGAATGTTTAGTAAAGAATAGCAGCATTCTGTATTTATTGCAATTTAGCCCTCTGTGCCTTGTCAATGCCTATAAATAGTACATTGCAATAATCTTACAGTGAAAGGATAAGGGCCACTAACACTGTTTATCTTAGCTCCTGGGGAAAGAAGGAGAAAACCTTCCAAAGAAGCTTCAGTAAAAAGAAACAGAAAGAGGTTACACGGTTGATCTGGGCTCCAAAACTAAGTTGGTCATAAAAATGACCCCCAGAATCTTAACCTTGGCAGATGGGAGGGGACTTTCAATGGCCTCTATCGGCCACCAAGTATGGTTCCACAGGGACGGACTGTTGCCAAACTCCATCACCTCCGTTTTGTCCGTATTGGTTTTAAGCTAGTTGCTGATCCTCAAGCTCATGATGTGAGTCAGACAAGCATGGAATCTAGCAGCAGTGGACTCAAACTGTTTAGATACCAAGATAACAATCTGTGAATCGTCTGCATATGACACTAGCGAGAAACCATGCTGTCTGATGAGACTGGCGAGAGGGGTGACATATATATTGAACAGAGTTGGCGACAGTGCAGATCCCTACGGCACTCCACACAGGAGGAGGAAAGATTCAGATTGCAGATTATCCCAATGTATGGTTTGCTCACTAGCATCCAGAAATGAGGAAAGAAGGGACACAGCCAAATCCCCAATCCCCACTGCCTTAAGCGGCCGCACTAACACCGTGTGATTCCCGGTGTCAAATGCTGCTGATAGGTCTAGGAGGATTAGGATGGCTCTTCCCCCACTCCATCTACCTGTCTGCGAATCTCCTCTGTTGGCGTGACCAGCGTGGTCTCTGTCAAATGACACGATCAGATGCCATGCTGACTTGAGTCGAATAGATTGTTGCCATCTAAATATAAAGTTAGCTACTAGTTTATCGACCTTGTGAGAATTTTGGCTGCAATCGGCAGACATGAAATGGGTCGAAAGTTCTTGAACTCCAAGGGATCAAGGGCCAGCTTTTTCAGAATTGGTCTGATGCAGGCTTTCTTCCAAACAGAAAGGTATACCCCCGACTCACCTACTTGATTTAAGAGGGGGTTAGATGTTGACTATTAGACCCGGAAACCAGGGGGCAGATTTACAAGCCCCTTGCGCCTCATTTACGCCGCCGTTGCGTCACTTTTGTGACGCTGCGGCGGAGCAAATCCTGCACCATGGTGCAGGGTACTTACAACGTGATGCATCTGGGAGATGCGTCACGTTGTAATGCCTGGCGCCACATGTAGGCCAGATGTGGGTCCCAATGTCCTGGGAGACAGCTGTGGTGAGAGGTGCTTGCTGCTGGTTGGTTTGGGCAGGGGGTGGGGTATCCGCAATACTTCTGGGTTGCCCTGCTGCTGGAGGGGTGGTGCCGAAGGAGTCTAGCAGATTTTGAAGTTCCTCCTGATCTATGGTGGGGCAGTCATACCAGTCATCAGTGAAGGTTGGGCCAGTCTGCTCTCCATGAGGTGATGGCTCTCCCTCTGCAATGTGATAGGGGGGATACAGTTCAATTGTGTTTTTCATGCATGATCATGCATTGTATGACTTTTCAAGCAGACTGCAGGACAGGGTACAATCAGACAGTTTTAGAGGAGATGCCTATTTTTTGCGGGATAGTAATAATGTTGAGGACATCACTGATGTGATGTTGTTGTACATTGTCATCTCACAGTTTACAGCTATGACAAATGTGATTGTACAATTTCTACACACCAGCGGCAACAGTTGTGTCCTCTGTTAATTTGTGTGAGTAATGCAGTTTGTAAAACATAGTAGTCAATGTTGTCAGATTTTTTTATGTGTGTGCACCGCATTGTGTGGTGGTAGCAACTGCAGCTTTGGTTTTGCTGCCCGTTATACCATTTAGGCAGTACGCCTTTTACTTCTGTGTTTTTATAATGCTTAGATGTTTCAAACTGTGAGGAATATGGATCCTGGTCAGAGTTGGGAGACTTATCCATTGCTTGACATCAAATGTCATGTTTACGTCAGAGGTTGTATGTACACGAGGATGTGTCAGAGTATGACCTGCTCCTTTAAGGATGTTGTCCACACTCAGCCACCTCAGTGAGGTGGCCTGCACCATGTTAATATGTTGGGCCTGCTGGCATGCTATTCATCATGCACTGTCACTTGCCTGGTCAATGTGGCTCACGGACAAGCAGCATTGCAGGGTACTGCACATGTGCATGTTTTTGTGCAAGATGAGTTATGTGTGAGGAGGGCCCCGTATAGGCACATTGGCTCTGAGAGCCTACTTGCTGTGTCAAAATGTGCTGCACTATGTGGTGCACATGGACATCCAGGGAGATTTATCTATTGTGATATTACTTGTGTGCATGTCGTCCTTCATGTTTTATCTTGCATGCATTGCTATCTGCCCTCCTGTTGGCTGTTGTTGCTGTTTGAACAGACAGTGTCAACACTACTTGCCCTCAAGGTTGACCTCACGTGTGGTGTGTAAGTGGTCAGTTATCTGATGTATGTGCATTACATGGTGCCGATTTATGGTGCTCAGGCCTTGTCACCATCACTCTCACAAGAGATGCAAATGGAACGGTGATGAGTGTTTGTGTATGTGCCACACAGCTGCTGACATGGATGATACATGCTGTCCTGGTTCTGGTATTCAATGCCTGGCTTAGCGTGTGGGTGATAACTACCTGACTGCATATTTGTTCACTGACACTGTTAATTTTTTCTTGCCAATGTCACTGTGAAGGTGACAAACAGTTCTTGTTGGTGTTCAGTCACCTCCGTAATTAGGACCTAGTTTTCCTGCTGGCTGAACTTGGGATTCCTCTTCCTCTTTGCCTTCACATGGGTCTCTGGCTGCTCTTCCTGGGTATTTGTGGTGTTGTTTGTACCCTCTGCACAGGTCCCAGCTTCGTCCATGGCTCCTCTGATATTTTCAATTTTTTTAGTTTTATTTTTTCTGCTTGGTGGGCCTTTTGTAGTGCATTTTCGCGCTGAGCATGAGAAATGCAGGCCTGGCGCCTGTTAGCGATCGGATTCTGTCGCTGATTGGCCCATTGCCACTTTTTTTACGTTAGCGTGAGATTTTTGATCGCCGTCATGCTAAATCTATCGACGTCAATTTCCGCCGGAAAAGGAAGCTATCGCCTGTTAGCGGTGTGTTGCTAATTCGCCGCTAATACGGTGAAAGATTCCGGTAATCGGCGGCGATAAAAAAACTCACGTTAAACGCGAATTGGGATAAACATCGCAATTTGTTGGTAATATCCCCCCACTTCTCTTACTAACATTCTTGATAGAGTAAGAAAATGGGTCTTTCTTTACGTATTCATAAATCCAAGACGTAGACATCAAGGACACAATCTAAAATCTTTTTGGGCTCATTTACAGTTTAGAGCTGCTTTTCATCACGGAGGACAGATTTGCTGTTTAGTATTATCTTCTTGGATTCCCAAGCCCTCGGAAGAGTCTGTAGGGTAAGTGCTGGCTACACTCGCACAATAAACACACTCCACGCTGTTCTTGAGCGTAAAAGGCCATTTATTAGGACAAGTCTGTATGAACACAATTATTAACCCCAACATAAATTAACCAGAACAATCCCCAACATCAACTGTATCATTCATTCAAACCATTTCACCTTGCTCCAAATCCCTCTTCCCATTCCACTCTGTGACCCCTTTCAGATCTACATCCACATCTTCACTTATCTTCGATCATCCTCTCCTGTATCTCCTTCCATCGCAGTCATGAATCCTGCTCCCCCATCATTCACCCTTCTACCCCCCGAGGGACTGGTTTGCCCTTCAGTGACTCCCCCACCCCTCCAAAGTACTGCCCCACCAAACCTACAACCTGTCCTAAACTGGCATGCTCCATCTGATCCGTAACGTCAACCCTTAACATTGCAGGGTGGGTGGGTGTTCCAATTAAAACTTAACAACCCTTATTGATGGTGCTGGATGCAGGAAGAGGAAGAGCCCTCCTCCCCTGTACCCTTATACCTCTCCCCAACTCCACCCCCATGACCCCACCTGCATGTCCTTTCTGCATGAAAACTCCAGTGAAAGACTGGTCTGCGACCTTACTTCCCCCATACCAAAGGACCTCAAAGCCATGCGCAAAGCCGCCAACAACTAGAAAGCAGTCAACCTTGCCCCGCACGCATGACAAAATATTGCCCCCGACTGTCTGCTGGACCCTTTCAAGAAACTTCACCATCCCTCACTAGGTACACTCCCTCGCATCCAGTCTCGTTTAACCACACCCATTTTCCTCGTCCCACCTGATCCATCTTAAATGTCCCAACCAAATTCCCAAGCGATCACCATCCAGTTTATTTTGTCGTATGTTCTCCCTTCCCGCCCCTTCATGCCCGGCAACTCAGAAACCAGAAATTCCCCCCAAAAAATCCACACCATACATAAACAAAACACCCAAACCTCATAACCATCATAACAACAACCGGTCAACACCCGTAGCAAACTTTGGAGTAATTCAAACGTAATCAACTCCCTCACAGCCCCCCCGTCCCTTCACCCCACTCGCGGCTGAAACCTTTCAGTATCCTGCTAAGGATCTCACTCTTTGCAGAGTCAAACCCCACGTACAACTTACTGTAAAAGGAGATCCCTGCCAGCTTTCCCCCTATCGTTATTTGTGACATGCCCTTCTCAATGCAACTCAAAACAAAACGTATCACTCCCTATTCAGTATCCTGTTGTGATATGTACCATGTATCCAGTGTCCATCCCATTAAGGATCCAAATTCAGCCCAAGGCAGCCTGTGACTGTGCCTCATAGTTTCCGCTATAGACTTCTCAACCAGGCCTATCACTATCATTCCCTCCAGGCTCAGATGCCATCCGGCAGCTCTGTCTTGCATGCATCGGCTCCAGGTGCTAGTCGTCAGAATCGTCGCTACTGCGAACGAGACAAAGCATCTGCAAGGTCATTACTTTCCCCTGGAACATGCTTTGCCCGAAAAAACGACATTGCAAGCATTTCATCATGAAACTACGCAGCAGCCTCAAAACCCTCAAGTTCTTTGCTCTCTGTTTGTTCACAAGCTCCACTACCATCATGTTATCAACATGGAAAATCACTGACCTGTTCTGGAACTCTGTGCCCCAAACAGCCAATGCCACCAGCAAAGGTAAGAACTCTGGGAATGCGATGCTCCTCCCTTGTTTCACCCAATGGGCCGGCCACTCTTCCAATGCACCATCGGCCATCCCAAAAGATGCCAATACCAGATGCCCCAGCTGCATCGGAGAATATTTGCACCTGCCAAATCATCCTGTCGTCAACAATATTCAAGGATACCACAATGAAGTCAGTCAAAAAGGTCGGCCATACTCTCAGATCCGCTCTGACACCCAATGAGATCCTGACCCTGTGTTGTGGTAGCACCGCCCCAACATGGCCATGCCGACGCGTCGGCAGAAAGTCCTCCCATTCCTAACCACCATACAAGCATCCCATAAGCTGCTCTACCACTCTCAGATCCATAACAGGAAAGCATGAATGTCCATCACATTCCCTGCAGGCAACCGGGCCATCCACTGTACCGAATGCAACTCGATGCCTAGGAAAGTATACCTACAACTGGGCCCAGCTGTTTTTTCTGGTGCTAGGGAAACACCAAATCGTTGTGCCATGTCCTGTAACCATGTCAGCGCTGTACCACACTCTCCTGAACTTTCCCTGCCGATAAATAGGAAATCATCCAGGTAGCGAGATACTGCCCGATGACCACTGATCTTCACGAAAGCCCACTGCAAGAATGTGCTGAACATCTCAAATAATGCGTATGAGATTGCACAGCCCATAGGCAAGACCTTGTCTATGAAAATGACCCCCTCAAACTGCATCCAGCAACGGGATATCCGTGGGGTGTATAGGCAGTAGACGAAAAGCCGATTTCTCATCACATTTTGCCATTTCTGCCCCCTGCCGACACAACCGTACTAGGCGGATTGCGTCGTCTACTAAAGCGTACACACCTTCAAGTCATCCCCTGCAAGGAAGTTGTGACCTCCCTTCTACCCAGGATAAGTGATACATTATCCTGTGCTCGCCCGGCTCTTTCTTAGGGACCATCCCAGCGGTGAGATAATCAGATCCTCAACAGGTCAGTCGACAAACGAACCGCTATTCTGCCCTCTATGACCTCCTTTTTTTCAATTTGGCTGCTACCACTTCACATTTTCCACCCACCTCCTTTCCCGAGGATCCTGCTACCCCACCTGGAAACCTTTGGTAAATCCCCATTGAATCTTCAGGGCAGCTTCTGTACCAGGATACTTTGAGAGCCACAGGCCCATGGCCTCGATCCTAAATGGGGTAGGAGACCTTTTGCCCAGCCTGTCCTTTGCCCTTAGTGGCCCGCCACTCTTCAGACGGTGTGGCCACGGTGAAACACTATGTGAGCGCATGTCATCCCCCTCATTTTGAGCATTTGTGCTTAAATTTACAAGGGTATCAGGAACAGAAGCCCAACAGGCTCCTGTGGTATCTCTCCCCTGCTTCGTTGGTGGCCCTGTGCTACTTGCAGTATTTCCTCCTGCTCCAGCCTAGGGCGGAACGTTCCGGAAAGGACTGGTAGGTCATGGACAAACCGCTACCTGTATAAGTTGAGACACCCACTGCATCCATAGTTCCTGGTCTACTTCTCCCCAAGGCTTGTCCAGGTTGATACTTATTCTAGCCCTGAACTCCTCATCATAACTTAACCATGCAAACCCCCCCAAATGCATCTGGGCCTACCTGATAATGTCCATGTACTTCAACAACGCTATGACCCTGTCGAGATGCCTCTCGTAATATATGCTAGCATATATCAGAAACGCAGAAGTCCTGTTCTCCATGTTAACCGGGACCCTAGGATTCCTAGTGAGTTCCCATTCTTCTTCCTTAGAACCCTCCTTTGCATGGATCTCTCTATGCAAGAGTTTGAACACATACACGTATTCATGACACCAACTCCTGTCTCTCAATTTATCTGATAAGTAGGACCCTAGCGGCATGGCCAGCCCAATGTAAGGCAATTTTTTGTGATGTTTGTCTTCCCCTTTGTCCTCTTTTCCATCCATCCCTTCCGTCTTGTTGGTCTGGACACTGGCAACCACTAACATCTTGGATTCAGCATCTTTCCCTCCTGTCACCTCTCTAATGAATGGTAGCGCTCCTGTGTCCCTCACCAACACCTCTCCCACGCCCATCAAACAGCAGGCTTTTTTCCTCCCCCCTTTTGGACCACCGTCCCAAGCAGCCCACCAAGCAGCCTTACCTGTCAGATTTGCTTGTGTCTCGCTGTCCTTTTCTTTGGCGCCATTTTTCTTCGGATTGTTCAACTTCGCCTTGCCTTGTGCTGCACTTGCCTCCTGAAAAACACCAACGTGTCTGGATGCCTTCTCCCTGCCACTGCAGGTCGTCCCGTCACATCGTCATCATCCTGCAGCTCACCCTCTTCCAGCATCACTCTCTGCACCATCATCCAATAGCAACTCCGGCTCAAACTCTGCAGGCACCCACAACACCTCCCGCACTGCTCACTTCACACCTTTTCCTTTTTAACATGCACGCCACTACCAACCTCTGCACACACCGCCGATGCTCACTCCCGCAATGGAGGGAAGGCTGCCACAGACCCCCCTGCTTCTTCCCGCCAGTATCTTGGGCCATTTTGCGCCCGCCGTTACCCTGCGGTCTTGCGAACTGCCGCCAGCTTGGAACACCCCCCCTAGGCTGCTCCAACCTGGGAGGGCCCCAGCACCATCAGGTCTTACCGCCATCATGGCTGCACCTGCCGTTGTCTGGGGTTGGCTGCCTTCCTCCACCCACACCCACTTACCCCTATGCTCGGCCACCTGGCATCCTGCTCATACCAGGCTTCCTCCTCTGATGTGGGGGTCCCCTCCACCCCAGTGTCGCAGCCCCTCCTTTCCCTGGCCACACAAAGCTCCCCCCACCTGGCCTCGGTCTCCTGTATGATCCTGCGCTGCACCCTTATCTTGTCCCCCCACCTGGCCTCGGTCTCCTGTATGATCCTGCGCTGCTCCCTTATCTTGTCCTCCAGGGACCTGCCCTCCCACTTGGACAAAATTAGGGGGGCACTGACCTAATCCACCAACCCTCTCAGGCAAAACTATTGCACCAGCTCCAAAATCACCCCCAAGAACTAACCCTGCCCTCAGCTGGGGGGCACCACTCCCCCCACCCTGCTGTGCCTGCAAAACAGATGCCCTCCATATAAGATCAATGGGAGCGTCCTCCAATTGATCCACCTCTGGCCCTTGAGTGGGGTGCCTGAATAAGTTTAGGGCCAGCAGGCCACCAAAATGCTCCTCTCTCCCCGCCCTCCACACGCAATGAAAATGCCCTGCAATACCCCACCCTCTCCCACCACTCCCCGTCATCTCCTGAGGCCTTCCCCGTCAGCGTGCTGCAGCAATTGAAGGCCCCGCGGCCTCCCTGCCTCTAACAGAAACACATCAAGTGCTACCGCGGCCTCAGTAAATCGCATGGGCAGGCTTCAACACCTGCCCCCACATTTCGTTACCTCCTTCTTTGCTGGGCCCCGCCCCCACCCAAATGTACCTTCAGAGTCCGGTGGTGGCTCATCCATACACGCCACCACTGCTGCCACCACACCTGCAGATGCATACCGGGGAGTCCGCACCATTCCGATCCATGGCTGATCGAGCACGCCGGGCCGGAGCACATCCTCCCGGTCTGCACGCTCCTTGACGCTCAGCGCCTTCCGCACGGCCGCCGCATCAGGTGCTGACATCCCGGAGTGGTGAGTCACATCGTCCACCGCTAAACTTGCCTAAAAGCCCTGAGAATGTCCACGGCAGATTTTTTTATTCACTTATCATCACTGGATTTGTTTTACAAACACCTGACTTCCTTATGAAGGCTTTTAGCCAAAACGTGGGTAGGAGATTAGATTATACAGCTATGACAGATAAAATGAATTAATTATACGGTCCTTAAGTTACAATATTGTCTTCAGAAGAAAGACGATTATATTGTATAGTGACTGTGTATTTACCATATTAAATAACATGGATTCTGGACTCAACATTAACAATTAATACAAGAATTTTTTTGCTTTATTGATTACCACTCGTATAAGCCTCTATTAACCTAAAAAGAAAGATGTTATATCTATGTATGGACATTAAAATATTATACATTGGTGATATACTGTATTGTATGGGAGGGTGAGAGGGGATGTATGATAGAATGCTTTCGATGTCTGTGACAAAAAGTATGGATGGTATGTTTTAGAAGAAGTATAAAGTATATTATGTTAATGAATTGATATAAATATATTTAAACATTATTTTGTTAGATAATAAATGTACTATATTTGAATATATTCTGTGTCCTTGGTCTTTGGTTAAGCTGACCCAAGAATAACAGAGTCATTTGTAACCACTATTGAAACATATAGTGGCCTAAGAATTTCCAGTATAATTGATTATGGCAGTCTTAGCACAGCTAAATGAAGGGGGCCTGGAACAACTGTTGGCCTTCATTAGCAGAAGAGTACTTCCATGGGGACAGAGGTGGAGTGCCCTTGAAAGAGAATCATTCGCTATGGTCTGGGCACTGAAGACGTTGAGACCCTACATGTTTGGGACTCACTTCCTGGTTCAGACCTACAACAGGCCCCTCAGATGGCTCATGCTGATGAGGGACGAGAATCCCAAACTGTTGAGGTGGTCCATCTTCGTACAGGGAATAGACTTTATGGAGGAACATCGTCCGGGTCAAACCACGCCAATGCTCATGGTCTCTACAGGTTTTTCCACCTCAGTGAAGAGAACTCCCAAGGGTTTAGGTAGCTCTCCCCACTTTCAGCTGGGGTTGACATGTGTTAGACCTGACAGCCTTCGGGTGGTGTTCCCGCCAACTTTTTGCCTAACTCCTCAATTTTTATGATCCCAATTTTGCTGTCTGTTTTGCTCTGAGCACTTTGCCACTGCTAATCATTGCTAAAGTGCATGTGCTCTCTCCCTAAAACATGGTAACATTGACTCATAGCCAATTGACATGGTACTTTACTTATAGGTCCCTAGTAAAGAGAACTACATGTACCCAGAGCATGTAAATTAAATGCTACTAGTGTGCCTGCAGCGCTGATTGTGATACTCTCATTAGTAGCCCATTAACCACGTATAAGGCCTGCCACTGCAGAGCCTGTTTGTGCAGTTTCACACTGCCATGTCAACCTGGTAAACCCTCTTGCCAGGCCGAAATCTTCCCTTTTTAGTAACCTTGGGCGGAGTCAGCAGAGTTACACTACGCTGAGCTGCGCAAAGTGCAAAAAAACTCTGCTGCATTACGCAGAGCTCCACAAGCGGCGGAGTACGGTAGAAAAATGCTGTTTACGGTGATTGCACAGTGAAGGATGCTTGTCCGCACTGTACAATCATTGCGAACAGCACCATGCACAGTGCAAGTAGATTTTTATTCGAGCTGCAGCTTTCTCAACGCCAACGGCCAGTTTCTCAACGCGAACGGTGGTGAGCATACGCGACCACTCGCAATGAGAAACCTGACACCCGCGTTGAGAAATCTCGTCGGTATGTTTATTTTCCATGCTAGCACTCGCCAACTTAATGTTGGCGATTGTGAACGAGGTAAAATCTCCCCAGGAGTTTGATTTTTCTCGCACTCACCAACTTGATTGTTGGTGAACCTGAGCGGGGAAAAAAACTCCGCTCTGCTGCGCGAAGCGGAGTTTCTCGGAACTCCGCAAGCCTCGTGACACGCGGAGTGCGAGAAACTCTGCAATCTCCGCAAGCAGAGCAGAGTTCATTGCCCAGGGTTACTTTGTATGCACATAGGTCACCCCTGGGATTGGCCCTGATTAACCCATAGGGAGCGGTGCAGTGTATTTAAAAGGCAGGACATGTACTTTTAAACTTTACATGTCTTGGTAGTGAAAAACTCTCAATTTCGTTTTTCACTATTGCAAGGCCTATCTCTCCCATAGATTGAGATTGGAATAATTGTATTATATTGTATGAGTGTAATTTCCAATTGGGACAAAAATAGATATTTTGAATTTGGTGTTTCTGGACTCGCAATTTAATGCCACAACTTATGGTGAAGTTGGATTTTAAGTTGCAAGTCTAAAAATTCCACTTTAAGAAAGTGGACATTTTCCTAAACCATTTTGTGCTTGTGCCTCTCTCCAATACAAATCTGGGGTGGGTGACAGCTGGGCTTGGTGTATTCCCTTCAGACAGCCACACACAAAGGGAACTTAGGTGTGCCTGATGGACCATTCGCTTTGTGATGGCCCGCTAGCTGGGTGATGGGTCTTCCTGGGCTGGATGGGAGGGAGAAGCTGACACTTGCACCTGCCAGAGCTATGCCTTTCCCAACACATAGCTGCTTACCCCCCTTTAGTGAGTCTGCAGCCAGGGCAGGTAAGACAGGAACATCATGCACTTCACAACCTTTCTTTGATGTCTCCTTCACTTCAAATGCATAACTGGTTATCAGTATGGGCCCCTGACACCACCAACTCAGTACACTTTGGGACCAGTACCTATTCTACCAGGAAGAAGTACTGCTGTGCTGCTGAATGGACTGCAAGTATGCAGACTACTGCTTTCCTGAACTCTGCCTGATGTTCCCTTGCTTGGATGAGAAGGACTGGACCTGCATCACTTTAACCCAGAGTGACTCCAAGGGCTTGCCTCCAGCTGCTTAAGTCCCAGGGACACAAAAGACAGAACTCTCCTGTTCCAACCTTTGGGCTCATCTGTTTGAGAGTCTGTCCTGCCAAGTGGTGCAATCCCAGTCCTGCACCATTGGAAGTGGACCTAGAGGTTTGCTCTAGTGAAAGCGACGGATCTTCTCTGTGAGAGCAGAATTGCTGCATCGCCACTGTTGCAGGAACTGGATCAGCGCATTGCACTTGGAAGCGCCGCATCACTCTCGGTGCAGCTGCTCCATAACCAATGCATCGCTGCCACCACTTACAGGAACCCGGTGCATTGCATTCAGAACTGATGTTATGTTATTTTTGTTATTTTTTTACTTGTATAGCGCACGGCTACTCAAAGAGTGTCCCGGCGCTTTATTGCAAACCTGTATCACAACATAACGGAAAAAAGCAGAAAGGTGGGAAGATCCCTAACTAACAGTTAAAACAGATGTCTAAAAAGTAAAAAGCCAGGTTTTAAGGCCCTTCCTGAACGCCAGTAAATTGGAGGTACCTCGCAGTGTCACTGGCAGAGTATTCCAAAGTTGCGGAGCCAACAGTCTGAAAGATCGACCTCCTATATGTGCTTATACGAGGGACCACGGCAAGAAACAAAGACCCCGACCTCAGGGACCTAGCAGGATGGTAAAAAGCTAGCCTTGTTTGTAGATATTTTGTTCCCGAAGCATATAGCGCTTTATGGGCAAAGGTCAGGGCCTTGAAGACTATCCGCTTCTGCACCTCGAAACAGATGCTTTGCTCATGCACCCAACGCATCGCCGCAGTTGCGTGGAGATATTTGACGCAGCACCTCAACTGCATGGTGTTCATCCACGCATGTTGTGCTGTGACTAAGATTAAGGTACTTTTGCTCAGTGGGCCCTGTGTGTGTTCTGTATCCGACCTGTGCTCTCTTGCGGGCGGCATAAACTCTTTACTTTGTAACAGTTCAGTTCAACCCATTAACTCTATGAGAGTTATTTGCTTTTAAGCAGTATACTTGCATTTAATCTTTAAACGTTCATTTCTCAACTTCTACTATAAGGAATTTTTGTCATATTGGTCTTGTTAAGCCTGACTGCTCTGTGCGAAGCTACCAGGTGGTAAGCAGAGGAAAATTCAGGTGTGTTTTAACTTACCCTGACTAGATTTGTGGTCCCTACTTGGACAGGGTGCATACCTCTGCCAACTTGAGACACAATTTCTAACACTTTGGGGCTAAATATCAAGGTGGACGAAGGCACCTCTGCGGAGCTGGCGCTGGAGGAAAATGTAATTTTCCGCATGCCAGCAATGGTCCTCACGCCTGGCATATTACAATGGACAAACATAGCCCATTTCATGTCCACCGCAGTGCAACGTGACTTGCCATAAAAATGAGCCCGCCACTGCAGTGGTGGGTGCCAATAGAGACCCACCGGCTTTGTCAGGTTTGCACTCCGCAGGATCCACATGCAGCAACAATGCCCCACCTCCGGACCGACCGAACACCCTGAAGTAGAAACACAGGGTGTTCAGACGATACGGCGAGGGAAAAACCCCAAAAGGGGAAAAAACCCAGAAAGAATAAAGAGAAGAAGGAAGGGGCAGCAGGGATAAAGAAACTGTAAGACAAAAGTACAAAGGTTAATATATTTCCTAACCCTACTCTCATCAATTCTCACTAATTCCATACCCCCATGACTTCACCTGTAAACGAATGGCTTTACACCACCCTATCGCTGTGTCTCCCGTCTTCCTTCCTTCCTGGTCAACACAAAAGAAAAGGATTACCAACAAGCCATGTCTGCAAATGACTAAAAAGCCTTAAATGTCGTTTTACACATACCCCATTGTGCAAACAAGGGAATTGTAATTGATTCCAAAGTAAACGTGAAAATATGCCAAGAAATAAAGAGCACCCCTGTGCTATGAATTTGCCAAGGGTTCACTCCGTCACAAAAGGACAATGTTTTTCCTTCCTTTCGCTGTACACACAAGATAACCAAAAACGGTAGTGTGTAGTTCCTTCACTACAACACTCCGCTTTGGTATTTGTACATCCACAAGTTTAGGTATAAAGAATCCCAGACCAAGGATTCGTGACGGCAGTGCGGCGGTCCTAAATTCCCCCCCTGCACTCCGCCACTTGAATATCCGTAATACTGTAAAGCACTCACGCCCAGGAATCCTCCATGAACGAGTGCACAGAGCACGCAAACATTAGCAATGATCCCTCGCAGCCGCGAGGCAAAAACCAACACCAAGCGTGGTTCCTCCTAGAGTGCTTACGAGCAAACTTGGAGTCAGCAGAATTGAACGCGCTAGCCAGCGCGATACAGGTTACCAGAAATACGGCTCCCGTTTCCTGTACATGGAACCCTCGAAGTCTCTCAGACCAAACAGATCAGAGGAGCAGCCGCTACCTCCGACACTCAGGAATCACTAGCACCGGTCTTCAGGCTCGGCCCAAGGATATCCTGTGATTCCACCTGGAATTCTGGATAATGTAGACCTTAGCCCGTGAGTGTTGGGAAACGTATTTCATTGGGCAGGCTCGCTGGGCTAGATCCCGACAGGCTTTTGGAATTACGTCCCGACATACGTACAAATCAAGATGCCCCAAACAGCCCTTCACACCACAGCTGAGAAACCGCCCAACCAGAGACAGCGGAAGCACGACAGCGGGGCACCAAACCAGACTCCTGATCCCCTCAACCCGGTCCCGACCACAATGGATCCAGCCTTACACGTCTTTCAGGTGCTGTACATGATCCACTACCAGCAAGTAATGCACTGTCACGGACAACGCTGCAGGTATTTAATCACAGAACTCCGCACACAACCACAACACACAACACATGGGCTGAAATATGGTTACTGTCCACACCAGACACTCTGGTGGGGATAGGAACACATCCACAAGTGTACCCATACATGTCCTACCTGTCTTGAATTAACCACTCCTCATCCAGGTCACCAATCACCTGCAAATTCACAGCAATCTGCCGTTCCCATCAACGCAGCTGTCGAAGGCGCAGGAAAACGTGTGCTCAATGTAGTAGGCAGGGCCAGGGCCAGGCATGGGCAGTCCACAAAGAACATAGGGCCACACCTCAATCACACACTAGGCCCCCCACACCCATTAGGGGATATGCTGTGTCCTTCCTGTGCCCCCCTGCACAATTAACCATCTAGGTGTACCCAGACACTGCATCACACATACCAAATAACCAGGGAGATTGCCTCAGAAGGTGGGGGTGAAGAGGAACACCCTGCACAGAAGCTCCTGGCCAGGGCAACCCTCCGCCCCACACCTACCATCCACGCATGTCTAGCAAACAGAGTCCAATCACAAAATGAACACAGCTAGCATATGAACATCCACTGAACTGTCCACACTGCTTGTCAAGTCACCCAGACACATCCCACACTGCAACACAGCCACAAACACATACCAGATGCCAGTGGCAATGGAGGACAATAAATGGGATAGCCAAAGGTGAGGTGGACAGTGATGAAAAGCCATGGAGCAAGCCGCAAAGCATGTGTACAACACATGCAAGAGAAGGTACATATCACAACACACTAAGGCCATCACATCAGACATGGCTGGCACAGTGAGTGAAATAAACAACAGTGACCTCTGTGCAACAACTCTGGGAGACAGCAAAGCAAGCCATGCATAGGCAGAGGGATGATAGGAAGTGATCAGTGTCACACACAGCCACACAGCTGTCACAAAGTATTTGACATGTGTATGTCATCAGCACAACACACATGGCTCATTGTCACAACCCATGTCAAACACAAGTGGTATCCTTCACACATACCACTCCTCTACCCACTTCTCACCTGCACCACTCAACACCAGTGTTAAACACACAGAATGGTGCACATAAAGTCCTGGGGGTACACTGACAAACAATCACACTCCCTGGAGTGCATCCACAAACATCACACACACATTCAGCGATGCCTGAACCAATGCTGGCACTAAAACTATAGCCAAACACAAACCTCACAAACAACGTACACAGAAGTACAACAAGCCCACATATGGGCAGCCAAACAGTGGAAAGGCAATGGGACCCCAGACTGTACAGGAGTACACAACATTGTCAATCAGGACCAATGCACAGACACCATACCCCAACACAAACAAGAAGTGAATCATCTCAAATCAATCATGGACACAAACTGGTATCAATGGGACAATAAGCTAACACAGACAGGCATACCACACCACCCATCCAGTCAACATGGTGTCATAGTGTACCACAAGCATGCACATGTACAATCCTGACAAGTGACAGGACGAAAATATGAGCACAAACCACCAAGGTGCAGTCAAAACAACCTCAGGAAAAAGAATACTCCCAACTGCATGTGACAGGCACACAATAACGCATACCACACTTGCAACACACATCTGAATTTATCACAATGCACAAACAACTCACACACAATGACATGCAAATAAAACATCACACACAGTGCATCTGTCAGCTGAAAGAGCCAACACAGGCCAAACACTGCACAAATCCACATCAAACACACAACAGATGCACATGCCAATTCCTCACATTGCAAACACAGCTGGACTTCGGGGGATGCACACCATGCAAGTACAAGGCAACATACACTCATAGCACTGCACACATATCAAAAAATGTGTGCACACCAACTAAACCAGTAGCAAGTATATCTCAGTTCCACACAATGAACCCCCACATCACAAATCAGCACAGCACACAGACAACATCACACTCAGGAAGGGAAGTCGTACCTCAGCAAACACACATACAGATAACCCAACACCTCAAGATGCACAACTCAGGGACACCCAGGTGCAAACAACATGACCAGAGGACTGTGCAGCACAAACAGTTGCACTGCACATGAACAAGACTGACTGCAAACAAGAACAAGAAAATCGCACAAAACTAACCGGGAACCTGTCCATAGTAGCACATTGGTTCTATGTACAAATCAGCACCACAAAGCATAGTGTAACAAGTTAAGTGGTGGAGAGGCACACACACTGGCAAACCAAAGGGATAACTGACATGAGAGTGAAGTGGTGTGTATGTCTGTAATGGACTGGTCAGGAGTGTACTATACACAAATACATGGAGGAGTCTCCCACAATGGGTAGGCATCATAAGCACAGATAGGGGAGGGTATAACTCCACACCCCACATACCATACTGGAGTGAACGAAGGCTCAGGTGACAGCAATGCATGAGAACAGTGACAAGACACATGCTTAACAACAAATCACCACACAAACTTGACAGTCACACACTCTGCATACTCACAACTGGCAGCAACAACAAGTAGGTGTCCCCCAGAAGTGCCAGTACACACCAACACACTGCACAGTACACAGACTACAACTACCACATGTGCATACAATCACAAGCACAGGGCTGACATATCTAACTAATAGGCACTCAGCTCCTGGGTGACACATGTGTGCAGTAGCCATTTCAGGGGCACACACATCAACACTACTGACAAAGTCATCCCCTTCACACCACACACTTCATAACCATCTACGTGCACACATTGAAATGTACCCTTGTGACTAGGATGACAGGCCAGCACAAGATGACTATACACCAACTCTGCTACCCATACATCAAGAAAGATCACACAGACATGATGGACCCTTGAGATCCTGCCTGCAATCCTGTGGATAGAATATCCCTCCGTGCTGGCAGTACATCCAGACATGACATGTGTACAACTTAGCAAACCTGACCATAGAATGATTAGGATAACAGTAGGTCATCACAAACAACCATCATTGCACCCCCAAGCCTCAGAGTCAAGAAGAACTGACGTGACTCTCCCCTCTTCAGAACCCAGAAAAAGTGAAACAAGCAGTTGGTAATGTTAAAGCGGCATACAGAGCATGACGGAGCAAAGGGAGCACTTTGCGAAGCATCTTCATAAGCCCCACACATGTAGCCGCTGTTTTAGTTGCTTGAGCCGAGAAATCAAGCGACTTATCGAGCCAAATGCCCAGGCTCTTTATCTGGGGTTTGGGAGGGGGAGGGACGCCAAGGCAGGAGGGCCAAATGGAAACCAAAGAGGTCAATGGAGAATTGCCTAACAGCATAACCTCCGTCTTCTCTCCATTGAGTTTGAGGCAGGAAAGTTGCATCCACCTAGCAACAGCCTCCAGACAGGGACCTGAGGTGTTGGACGACTCTTCCGTGTGGTCAAGAGAGACCACCAGTTGGGTATCGTCCGCGCAGGTGACAATACGCACACCAAAGGGTTGAACTATCCCTGCCAGAGGTTGCATATAAATGTTAAAAAGCGTGGGGCTCAGGGAGGAGCCCTGAGGCACCCCGCAGCTAAGTGGGTGTTTGATGGAAACTGCCTCATCCTCGAACACCTGGAAGAAACGATCATCCAGGAAGGAGGACAGCCATTCCAGTGCCGTGCCCGACACACCCAACCCCATTAAACGTTGTAATAAAATGGTGTGGTTGACAGTGTCGGACGCGGCGCTGAGATCGAGTAAAATAATGGCTGCCTTTCCTCCCCGGTCCAGCACGGCTCGAGCTTCCTCCGTCACTGCAATAAGAGCAGTTTCGGTCCCGTGCTGGGGGCGAAACCCTGTCTGAGAGGCATAGAGCAGACCCGCTGATTCCAGGTAGTCTACTAAGATGGTAATAATGTGCCTCTCAAGCAATTTGCTCAACCTGGGGAGCAAGGAGATCGGGCGGAAGTTGGCTAAGTTGTTCTGGTCCAGGGAGGGCTTTTTCAGCAGAGCCCTGACCATCGCACACTTCCACGACAACAAGAGTAACTGGCTCTATTACATACTACACAGATAGGAATCAAAAGTAGACAAGAGCAAGAACAGTGGCCAGTGCACAGTTTAAAGTAAGCACATGTATGCATGAGAACCTGCACAGGGAATGGGCAAACACAGTAATAAACAGCAAGGTCAATGGCCAGTACAGAGTGCAAAGTAGGCACATGTGTGCTTGGGAAACTGCACTGGGAATGGGCATCCTAAGTGATAAACAGCAAGGCCAGTTGCCAGTACAAAGTAGAAAAAAGTACAAGTGTGCATGATAAACTGCACAGGGAATGGGCATCCTAAGTGATAAACAGCAACGCTATTGGCCAGGACAAAGTGCATAGTATGTTCCTGAGAACCTGCACAGGGAATGGGCAAACACAGTAATAAACAGCAAGGCCAGTGGCCAGTACAAAGTGCAAAGTAGGCACATGTGTGCTTGAGAAACTGCACATCGAATGGGCATCCTAAGTGATAAACAGCAAAGCCACTGGCCAGTACAAAGTAGAACAAAGTATATGTGTGCATAAGAAACTGCACAGGGAGTGGGCATCAACAATGATGAACAGCAAGGCCAGTGGCCAGGCTACAGTTCCAAGTAGGCACATGTGTGCATGAGGGAGTGGGTGAGACTGTACACTGCCATGGTCAGCAACACAGCTAGGGGGATAACAATGGGCAGTCCAGACACTGTTGTGGGAGAGACAGGTATGTGAGGGAGACTTTGATTCAGGCTGTCAGTCGGACTGGGAGGATTGGACCTGGGAGAGAGAGGACCAGCTGAGGTAGAGACTTCAGTGGCTTTGGGAGCCGGAGGGCTGCTTGGAGCAGGTGGTGTGCTGGCTCGTGGGGGTGGAGTCATGCTGTTGTGAGACACAGTGTGGGAGAGAGAATGTGGAGGGGTGCCTTTCTACTTCTTGGGGACTCGATAGGTAATTATTGTAGTCGCCAGATGCAGTGAACCGGAGCGAAGGGCTCTAGAAGGAACATAGGGTGAAACTAAGGGGAATAGGATGGCAGGGCCCATTCGATGGAGGGATTTGTGCACAATGCACATGGCCTTAATCTGAGTTCTGGCGGCGACTGGAAGCCAGTGAAGGTCCTTTAGGGCCTGCTTGGCTGACTGCCAGCGTGGAATGTTGTAAAGTAGGCGTGCGGCACAGTTTGGTGTGACCTGGAGCCTGTGGGTCACCGCTGCCGGGGCTCCTAGGTACAACGCATTTCCATAGTCCAGGCGAGAGAGGACCAAGGCCTGGACCATGATTCTCCTCGCCTGGAGAGGGAGCAAAGGGAGCACTTTGCGAAGCATCTTCATAAGCCCCACACATGTAGCCGCTGTTTTAGTTGCTTGAGACGAGAAATCAAGCGACTTATCGAGCCAAATGCCCCGGCTCTTTATCTGGGGTTTGGGAGAGGGAGGGACGCCAAGGCAGGAGGGCCAAATGGAAACCAAAGAGGTCAATGGAGAATTGCCTAACAGCATAACCTCCGTCTTCTCTCCATTGAGTTTAAGGCAGGAAAGTTGCATCCACCTAGCAACAGCCTCCAGACAGGGACCTAAGGTGTTGGACGACCCTTCCGTGTGGTCAAGAGAGACCACCAGTTGGGTATTGTCCGCGTAGGTGACAATACGCACACCAAAGGGTTGGACTATCCCTGCCAGAGGTTGCATATAAATGTTAGAAAAGCATGGGGCTCAGGGAGGAGCCCTGAGGCACCCCGCAGCTAAGTGGGTGTTTGATGGAAACTGCCTCATCCTCGAACACCTGGAAGAAACGATCATCCAGGAAGGAGGACAGCCATTCCAGTGCCGCGCCCGACACACCCAACCCCATTAAACGTTGTAATAAAATGGTGTGGTTGACAGTGTCGAACGCGGTGCTGAGATCAAGTAAAATAATGGCTGCCTTTCCTCCCCGGTCCAGCACGGCTCGAGCTTCCTCCGTCACTGCAATAAGAGCAGTTTCGGTCCCGTGCTGGGGGCGAAACCCTGTCTGAGAGGCACAGAGCAGACCCGCTGATTCCAGGTAGTCTACTAAGATGGTATTAATGTGCCTCTCAAGCAATTTGCTCAACCAGGGGAGCAAGGAGATCCGGCGGAAGTTGGCTAAGTTGTTCTGGTCCAGGGAGGGGTTTTTCAGCAGAGCCCTGACCATCGCACACTTCCACGACAACAAGAGTAACTGGCTCTATTACATTCTACACAGATGGGAATCAAAAGTAGACAAGAGCAAGAACAGTGGCCAGTCCACAGTTTAAAGTAAGCACATGTATGCATGAGAACCTGCACAGGGAATGGGCAAACACAGTAATAAACAGCAAGGTCAATGGCCAGTACAAAGTGCAAAGTAGGCACATGTGTGCTTGGGAAACTGCACTGGGAATGGGCATCCTAAGTGATAAACAGCAAGGCCATTTGCCAGTACAAAGTAGAACAAAGTACAAGTGTGCATGATAAACTGCACAGGGAATGGGCATCCTAAGTGATAAACAGCAACGCTATTGGCCAGGACAAAGTGCATAGTATGTTCCTGAGAACCTGCACAGGGAATGGGCAAACACAGTAATAAACAGCAAGGCCAGTGGCCAGTACAAATTGCAAAGTAGGCACATGTGTGCTTGAGAAACTGCACATGGAATGGGCATCCTAAGTGATAAACAGCAAGGCCACTGGCCAGTACAAAGTAGAACAAAGTATATGTGTGCATAAGAAACTGCACAGGGAGTGGGCATCAACAAAGATGAACAGCAAGGCCAGTGGCCAGGCTACAGTTCCAAGTAGGCACATGTGTGCATGAGGGAGTGGGTGAGACTGTACACTGCCATGGTCAGCAACACAGCTAGGGGGATAACAATGGGCAGTCCAGGCACTGTTGTGGGAGAGACAGGTATGTGAGGGAGACTTTGACTCAGGCTGTCAGTCGGACTGGGAGGATTGGACCTGGGAGAGAGAGGACCAGCTGAGGTAGAGACTTCAGTGGCTTTGGGAGCCGGTGGGCTGCTTGGAGCAGGTGGTGTGCTGGCTCGTGGGGGTGGAGTCATGCTGTTGTGAGACACAGTGTGGGAGAGAGAATGTGGAGGGGTGCCTTTCTACTTCTTGGGGACTCGATAGGTAATTATTGTCTTGGGAGGAGTGGTAAGTGGGGCGGGCACAACAGGTACACTCTCCACCAAAGCTGCATCAGGTGCAGCTAGTGGGCCTCCCTCAGGGGACCTACAGGATCCGGCAGTACGCTTGGTCTGGCCTAGATTTTTCCCCTCCATCACCTGTTGACCAGGTGAACCCCCAACAGTGCCCTCCTTTACCTGCTTCACAGGGGTCTGGATGGGAGTTGAGGTTTTGGGTGAATCTGCCTTAGAGTGCTTTTTCTGTGGACTCTTAGCAGTCACAGGAACTGACTGCTTTTCTTTGCTAGACGCCTTTGGGACAGGAGTGTCCTTGCCTGGGGATGCCTCTGAGGCATGTGAGCCTGAGGCCTGCTTCTTGGCTTGATGCCCCTGTGTGTCAACTCAAGGTCTTTTGCCTTTGTGCTTTGGGGTGGCTTTGGTTTATTTGGATGATGGTGTCTGCGCTCTGGCCCGCTTGTGCTGCTGCTTTTGTGTGCTGTGTGTGGTGTATCGTGAGCCTGAGGTCTGTGGTGTGTGTCCACTCTCGTCAGATGTAGCCACTAGCAGGGGTTGGCCAAAGGGGCTGGACTCTGAGCCTGTGACAGCTGAATGGCTGCCGTCAATGTGGAGGACAAAGACTGAACAGTCCTGTTTAGCCCACCCACGTCCGAATGAATGCCCTCCATGAAGGCAACTACCCGTGCCAACTTCTTGTCATGGTCTAGGAAGGCATTGAGGAGAGTTGTCTGACCAACACACATCAGGGGCAGGGGCAGCGGTGCATGGGGGAATGAAACTCTTATTTTATTTATTTATTTTATTTTGGAGATTTATAGAGCGCATGGCTGTCCGAGAGCGTCCCAGCGCTGACAGAATCCACTAAGATGTCCAAGGGAGGGGCCAGAGGGAAGCAAGGGATCAAGGGAACAGCCATGTCTTCAGGGATTTGCGGAATGCTAGGAGATTAGGTTGGGCCCGGAGGTCCGGTGGAAGAGTATTCCACATCTTGGATGCCTGAAATGAGAATTGTCGACCTCCGAAACGTGATTTTTTGATCTTGGGTATTTTGGTCAGGTGGGCATTGGTAGAGCGTAGGGTTCTGGTTGTCGTGTGGGGAGTCACGAGATTTTTCAGAACTGGGGGGGCTTTTCCGTGCAGGATTTTGTGGGTTAGGTACATGGCCTTGAAATGCACCCTTTGTTCCACCGGGAGCCAATGAAGTTCTTTGAGTGCAGGTTTGGCAGAGCAGCGTTTTTTGGTACCAGTGAGAATTCTGGCGGCCGCATTTTGCACCACCTGAAGCTTAGAGATGACTTTCTTTGGGGATCCAAGATATAAGGCATTGCCGTAGTCCAGTCTGGACAATATGAGGCCCTGGATGACCAATTTTCTTGACTGGAATGGTAAGAGTGGGAGAATTTTGCGGATGGAGCGGAGCAAGCCAAAGCAAGTTCCTGCAGTTTTTTTGGCCTGGGTGTTGAGAGTAAGTTTGTCATCCAGCCAAATCCCTAGGCTTTTGATATCAGTTTTGGGGATTGGTGGTGGGCCCATACTGGGAGGCCATAGAGACTCCGGGCGGAAAAGGGACTGGTTGCCTAGTACCATTAGCTCCGTTTTTTCCCCATTGAGCTTTAAATGGGAGTCGCTCATCCAGCTGACTATATACTCCAGGCAGGAATACAGATCGATGGAGGGGGGTTCTGACTGGCTCAGGGAAACGACCAGCTGTGTGTCGTCCGCGTAGGTCAGGAGTTTGATGCCGTAGGGGACGACGATTTGTTCCAGAGGTGCCATATATACGTTGAAGAGTGTCGGGCTCAAAGAGGAGCCCTGAGGCACTCCGCAACGTATCGGGGTTTCCTTAGAGATACAGTCTCCATCTGCCACCTGAAAGGAGCGGTTGTGGAGGAAGGATTTTAGCCATTTGAGGGCCGTCCCGGAGATGGCGAGGTTTCCTAGGCGTTGGGCAAGGATGCTATGGTTGACGGTGTCGAATGCTGCGCTGAGGTCCAGGAGGATCACTGCCACTGATCCTCCTGCATCGATGACTTTCCTGGTTTCTTCGACTACCGCCACCATTGCTGTTTCTGTCCCTTGGCCCGGGCGGAAGCCCGTTTGAGAGGTTTTTAGCTGCTCATTGGACTCCAGATAATGTGAAAGCTGGGAGTTTATATGTTTTTCCGCCAGTTTACTGATACCTGGGAGGAGAGATATAGGTCTGAAGTTGGCCAGGTTGTCCGGGTCAAGGTTAGGTTTTTTTATGAGTGCCTTCACCACCGCTTTTTTCCAGCTTGTGGGCACTGTTCCAGATTCGAAAGAGGTATTTAGTAAATTGGTTATAAGAGGTAGGATACTCGGGGCCACCTGTTTAAGATGTCTCATCGGGGCTGGGTCATGGGGCGATCCGCTTTTGAGGGCTTGTAATATAGAACCAAGAGTTTCCGCGTTGATGGGTTGGAATTTGCTTAGCTCAACACCATTGCTCTGATGTTGGGAGGTGGGAAGGGGGGAGGGGTCTAAGGGGGAGAGAGGCGGAAGTTGTTTTGAGTATAGTTTGAATTTTAGAGTCAAAGAAGTTGGCTAACTCATTACAGTGTTCTGTTGTAGGGTCTCGCGCAGCTGGGGCGAGTGGGGGGTTTTAGAAGCTTTTTCAAAGTGAGAAACGTCTCCCTCGACGAGTTTGCTGCTTTGCTGATTTTCTCGCTGTAAAAGGAGATTTGTGCATTTTTCAGAGCTTTTTTATAATTGAGAATCATCAGTCTGTAGTTGTTTTTGCTGATAGGATTGAAGTCTTTTCTCCAGACTCTTTCTGCTCTCTTGCAGGCTTTCTTTAGAAGGCGTATTTCTTGGGTAAACCATGGAGAGGTAGCTTTTGTCCTTGGTTTACGATGAGGTTTTTTTGGGAGGGCTAGGTCTAAAGAGTTGGTAATCCAGGATGAAAATTCCCTATCTGCGAGGTCGATGGTTGAGCTAAGGGTGGGGACTGTATCCTCGAGGGCTTGTTTCCATATAGCAAAGTCCAGTTTCGCCCAGGGTCTGGATGGTCTGCCGGGGGCTTGAGTTTGCGGCGGTTTGGGGTAGGTGTGCCAACTGAAAGGAATAAGAAGGTGGTCGGACCATGGCACAGGAGTGGGGGGCCTGGTCACAAGGTCCTGGAAATTACAGAATATGGGGTCGAGCAAGTGCCCCCGATTATGAGTAGGGAGGGAATTCTGTAAGTGCAATTGGTGAGTAGCCAAGTCTTGGATCAGTTCTGAGGCCGTATTGTCTTTGCTGTCTTCAAAATGGACATTAAAGTCCCCTAGAATGAGGAAGTTGGTCCGAGTGCTAGATCTGGCCAAGGAGCATTCTAGGAGGGAGTTAAGGAATTTTCCCATGGAACCGGGGGGGCGGTAAATAAGGAGTCCGGAAAGAGAGGAACAAGGGGAGATCTGCAAGGTGAATTGGACGTTTTCACAGTCTACCAGAGGACTATCAAGGAAACGGCATGGTATTGAGTCCTTGGAGATGACAGCAATGCCACCACCTCTACCTTTGGGCCGGTCAAGATGTTGGATACTGAATCCTGGGGGAAGTGCTAGGACTATGTCGGCGTCTGAGTTGGGTGTCAGCCATGTTTCTGTAAGAAACATTATATCAAGACTAAGGTCTTCAATAAGCATATTTATTTCAAGGGCGTGTTTGGGTAGTGATCTGCAATTAATCATTGCCATGTTTATAGTCGTCTGGGTAGGGACGTTGGTGATAGAGGGGGTGTATTTAAAAGAGCAATGTGGACAGTGATTGAGGCGGGAGTCTCCCATTAGTATTTGGGAACATGGAGATGGGACGGGCCTGTTGAGATAGCGAAGAGCATCCCCTGAATAGGTAGTTCTTACCTCAGGCCTCTTGCCTGGCTCCTGGCGTGTACTGGCGCGGACGGGCGCAGACGGGCTTGCCTTAGGCGCGCCTTCGGCGCGCAAACGGCGCTCCCGCTGCGCTCGTCCGCTGCGCTTGCGTGGTAGGCACATTTGTAGGCAGGCGGGGTGGGCGTGGCCTGTCCGGTGGGCGTGGCCTCGCGACTGGCGATGGCGCCGTCGAAAACAACTATACAAAGCAGCGCTAGAATCCGCTGTTTGTGAAAGCGGTAGTCAGAGTTACAGCAGGAGCTCAGGGTAGGTGAACAAGTTAAAAGCAATGAATAACCAAAGTAAACAATTTTAAAATGTCGAGTTTCAGCTCCTCCAGCTTCCGCCTCAGAGGTAGTGTATTCTAATGGTCGCACTAGTGTTCAGTGCTTTAATAGGCAGGCGGGGTGGGCGTGGCCTGTCCGGTGGGCGTGGCCTCGCGACTGGCGATGGCGCCGTCGAAAACAACTATACAAAGCAGCGCTAGAATCCGCTGTTTGTGAAAGCGGTAGTCAGAGTTACAGCAGGAGCTCAGGGTAGGTGAACAAGTTAAAAGCAATGAATAACCAAAGTAAACAATTTTAAAATGTCGAGTTTCAGCTCCTCCGGCTTCCGCCTCAGAGGTAGTGTATTCTAATGGTCGCACTAGTGTTCAGTGCTTTAATAGGCAGGCGGGGTGGGCGTGGCCTGTCCGGTGGGCGTGGCCTCGCGACTGGCGATGGCGCCGTCGAAAACAACTATACAAAGCAGCGCTAGAATCCGCTGTTTGTGAAAGCGGTAGTCAGAGTTGCAGCAGGAGCTCAGGGTAGGTGAACAAGTTAAAAGCAATGAATAACCAAAGTAAACAATTTTAAAATGTCGAGTTTCAGCTCCTCCGGCTTCCGCCTCAGAGGTAGTGTATTCTAATGGTCGCACTAGTGTTCAGTGCTTTAATAGGCAGGCGGGGTCGGCGTGGCCTGTCCGGTGGGCGTGGCCTCGCGACTGGCGATGGCGCCGTCGAAAACAACTATACAAAGCAGCGCTAGAATCCGCTGTTTGTGAAAGCGGTAGTCAGAGTTGCAGCAGGAGCTCAGGGTAGGTGAACAAGTTAAAAGCAATGAATAACCAAAGTAAACAATTTTAAAATGTCGAGTTTCAGCTCCTCCGTCTTCCGCCTCAGAGGTAGTGGATTCCCTTCTTACTGTTTCAAGCACGTGCAGCACTGGTGGAAGTAGGTTTGCGGGTGGGCACTGGACACTGTATGGTGGAAGAGGAGGGAGAGTTACCTCTCCCTGTGCCCGCCAACGTAGAGGAGTCACCGCTGGCATCAGATGACATTGAGGTTGGTGTTTCCGGCTGTGATTCCTCAAACAGACTCCTGTCCCCCTTCAAGGTGCTAGTCACATCAGTGTCAGTGTGCTTGCGTATAGCAGTTGCGCCTGATGCCTCACCACTGGTGTCCGTCCCCTGTCCTTCTGTGCCCACGGTAGATGCTGCAAGAGACAGAGAAGTAGCTTCAGTTTAATACCATTCACTCAAACATCATATACGAGCAAAGCACAAAACAAGATGATGATATCCCCATGTTGCACACCCCCCTGTACAGTAACATTGTGGAACCTTAATTCAAAAGTCAAAAATTGCATGCTATCATGCAAACTTGGCATAAGTGCCCTTTGTGATGCCCACATAGTCAAATAGCCTGCCGGTGCCTCCGTGTAACCAGACATACAGATCCCTCTGAGCATACCTAGGGACCTGAGGGGGTTAAAGATGTACCTCCCAACACGTTGTCACAGCCACAAATGGAGTCACCATAAGGGGAAAAACACAGATACAGACTCCAAAACATCAGTTCGCAATGGCCATGATCTCATGCTTTCCACCATGTCGTACTTTGGGCACAACTACAGTTGCACATTGGTGTCAGATGTGTAGTCCTCCAATATGGGAAACATCCTTTACAACGCAACTTTTACCACGCAGTGCCTTTACGACGCAACTTTTACAATGCAAATCATTACAACGCATTGCGCTGGGGGGCGCTCTAGGATAGGGAATACGTTTAATTTACTATCCAACACCTTCCCTAGTGTCCACGGGGACTGGAGTTGGAATAGTAAATTAAACTATTCACTATCCAGCACCCCAAAGCGCTATGCGTTGTAAAGGTTTTCGTTGTAAAAACCGCAATGTAAAGGCATGCGATGTAAAAGTATGCGTTGTAATGTCACACATCCCTCCAATATTGATGTGTTGCACTGCACACATTGATGAAAGTACACTCATATGAGGCACACTGCTGTTAACTACCATGGGATGTCCCTGATTCCCCCAATGCAGCCGATGTCATAAGACCGCAACGTCAAGGGCCATTACATCAATGACAATTGAAAGTACATGTAGTGATAATGCATGACATCTGCACCCAAAACAAAGGCCCCTTACAACCCATTGCATCACACTAAATGGTAAATGTTAAGCATTCTTACAGAGCACACTGGCACACTGTCAATGAGGCGGGCTGATGTCATTGGAGGTTCCCCTTTGTTCCCCGATGCGCAGGCAGCCATTTGCTTCCTGCGCATTAGTGAACAAACAGGTGAGTTTTGGGGCTGGGGAGGGGGGGATTTAAACGAAAGAGGCATCGGGGGACAGGAAAGGGCTTTCCTTTCCTCAATGCCTCTTTTGTGCATTCCTGCTGCATGATCATGCAATCGTGCAGCAGGAATGCCCACTAGCGCCAGGGTTTTTTTTTGTGTTTGGCTAGTGTTTGTTGGTTGGGGGAGAGGCCCCTTGGGCAAGGGTCCCACCCCCTTTTGGGGGCATTATAAATAGCTTTTTCTGTCTGGGGGAGAGCAGAATTTTATTTTTATTATTTTTATTTTTTTATTTTTTTAACTCTATTTATTGGTACAAGTGGTCTTGATGGTCAGTACAAATACAGAAGCAGTATCTTAACAGTGTTACGTGGTAAGAAGCGCATACAAACATACAGATGGTAAATTAGAAGAGCACAAGGTTGCAACAATGTACATCACATTAGGGGATCTGCAGCTCCTCAGGGGAAGGGATCAGGGGGGTTCACATAAGTAGCCAAGAAATTCATTCCACTTCGACCAGATTGTAATCCATCTCCTAGGGCAACCCCGAGCAACATAGACTGTCTTCTCCTGCAGCATGCACCAGTCCTTTTTCCATGCACCAAACTTAGGGGGCTGTACTGCTCTCCATAGGTGAGCTATGTTGCGTTTAGCTATCATGAGGCCGAGTGTCTCCCATACCTTCCCTTTTGCAGTCAGATCAGTGGGCTCCCAGATGTTTAAGAGACATCGCTTGATTTCGAGCCGCAGGTCCACCCTCCAGACATCGCGCATACAGTTGTGCACTTGCTTCCAGTAGGTCCACATTCCCATAGTATGTGGATGAACGTCCCCACTTCCCCGCAGTGCTGTCTACAGAGCCCACCCTCACTCCTGCCCATTAGTACCAGTCGGGTCCCGGAGATGTGGCTACGATATAGAATTTTCAATTGTATCAGCCTAAGTATAGCCAATATTGCCACCTGCTTAGGGGAGGGAAGCGCTTCCCTCCATTCCTCATCTTCTATCTCTAGACCGTCATTCTCCCATTTCCGCCTGAGTTCATGTAGGGGGTCAGGGGTGTGGTGTATGAGTTTTTTGTATGTGAGAGAGATGGCCTTTTCTGGCAGGAGACCGTCCAACAGTCGGTCCTCTAAGGGGGAGTATTCGGGAAGTGACGTTCCGGGTGGAATGTTCGTAAGGAGTGAATGCCTGACCTGCGCAAATCGGAGAACTCTGTCTGTGCTAGTTGATGTCTGCTGGAGTGAAGCGAACAATACCCTTCCATTGGGTCCCCATAAATCTTTTATATGGGAGATCCCGTTCAGGTCCCAGTTTCTGAACCCCTTGGTGGGACCCAGTGTACCCAACCTCTCTGAGACCCAGAGTGGGGTGGCGAGTGTCAGTCTATCCGCCCATCCCAGGTTGCAGCTCACAATGTGCCAAAGTTTGACCGAGTGTTTTGTGGGCCCCGTAAGGGGGTATTTGTTGGGTTTGGAGTAGAGTGCTGTCTCAAAATTCCCACCCGGGAGGAACCATATATGCATCCCGTAACCAGGATCGTCCCCACCACAGTACGTGCCCTGATTGATTGCGAGAGGTGGGCTGCCCTGTAATATTTCCTGATGTCCGGAAGTGCAATTCCCCTGTCATACCACCCTAGTGTAAGCTTGTGGAGTGAGATACGGGGCGTCCCCACCCACAGGTGGTCCCTCTGGGTGGCCTCGATGTCCTTGAAGTACCTTTGCAGGACCAAGATTTTTATTTTTAATAAAGAAATCGGCCCACAGGGCCAATGTGCTGGGGAGTTTCCCTTTGGGCAAGGGTCACTCCCCTATGGGGGCCATTGAAGTATGCCCCTGATGTTAGGTTTTGTTTGGGGGAGCGGCCCCTTAGGCAAGGGTCGCTCCCCTTTTAAGGGCCTACACTTTTGCTTTGTTTGCCCCCTGTGGGGGGGGGGGGGGGGGGGGCAGATTTAAATTTCTAAAAATGTATTCGGCCTCCAAAGAGGGGCAGAAGCCACAAGGCACTAGAGTTTTTTTAATTTCTGTTTTTGGGGGTGGCCTCAAGGGCAAGGGTTGCTCCCCTTTTACGGGGTTGAATAATTAATTTATACTCTTAGGCCCACCTACCCCTTAGCTTGGCAGGTGGACTGGTGCATTATTTGCATATGTGATTGTAATGTTTTTTTCTCCATTTTAATCTAGTGCAAAGCTTTTGATTCTTGTTTGCAGTTTCGACAGTGGTTGTTTTGCAGTTTTGCTTAGTTGCATTTTTTTGGTAAGTAAAACATTGTTGTTGTATTTACTCCAAATGAGTAATATTGTAATATATGAATGATTTTTTTTTAAGTGGTATCATAGTGGCAGCATGTTTAGTTAGTGTTTTGAGCATGAACATCTTTGTGATGTGATTTGCATTGTCTTATGTGTAATTTTCTTCTCTCTTTCTTTTTTAGTGGGATATTGTTGGTCCATACTGTGTCTGTACAGAGTACGTGGTGGTGAGTTTAGCTGCTTCTGGCAAGTGAGTGGTATCGTTTTGGAGTGTATAGGTATTTTTGATAAAGGTGCATTTTGTTTATTACTTATTTTTCAAAGTGTTTGTTGTTGTTGACTTGTTTGACAAGTTACCTTTATTAGTAATCATTATGGCTAGCCATAGAATGACTGCTCAGCAGGTGGTTGGTATGCTTCTTGAATCTTCCTCTGAGCCGGATTATGAAACAGACAGTGCGTCTGAGGGAGAGGAGGGAGGGGAAGATTCTGGCAGTGAGTTTTCTCTTCACATGGAGTCATCAGATGATGAAGGTTCACACAGGACAGATGAAGTGCCTGTTTTAGAGGAGGATACTGCTGTGCCGATGGTGCAAGCGGCATCTGGATTGCAGCCTGAGGCTGCTAGGCTTCCTACTGGAAGTGCAGGATTCTGGGTTGATCCAAACATGGTGCAGCCTGTGTTGCCAGCCTTCAGTGGTGATGCAGGGTGTAGTGTGGATTGTGAAATTTTTTTGCCTAAAGGTTTTTTCAGTTATTTATGGATGATGTATTTTTGGGTGAGATTGTTGAGCAGACTAATGTGTACGCTGAGCAGTTTCTGAGGGACAACAGTGACAAACTTGGGCCCCACTCTAGAGCTACCCGGTAGACTCCCACAAATCTGGAAGAGATTAAGAAGTTTTTGGGTTTTTCTTTATTGATGGGTTTGCTAAGGAAGCTGAACCTGGCTTCATATTGGTCTACCAGCCCCTTGATGGCAACAGCCATATTTACTGCAGTTATGACTCGTGATCAGTATTTACTTTTGCTTGCCTGTCGCGGGTACTTGGTCCTCCCACACAAGTGAGGCACCATTTTTATCGGGAGACCTGAGGGAACACTGGGTGATAGGAAATTTGTGTGTGCCCAGTGATGCCACACTTTCCTGCAAACAAATGTGTGAAAAAACTGATTTTTCAGCTAAAATTGAGGTTTGCAAGGGATTCTGGGTAAGGAAATGTTGGGGAATCCACGCAAGCCATACCTCCTCAGAAGCCCCCGTGTGTCTAGTTTTCAGAAATATGTGGGATTGGTAGGGTTCCCATGAAGGTCGCCGAGCACGGGGCCAAAAACCCAGGTGACAGGTGACCCTCTTGCAAAAGCAGGTCGTTTTGAGATAGGCAATTTGATGTCGCCTCACTACGTTTCGGGCCCTTGCCTGTCGCGGGTACTTGCGCATCCCACACAAGTGAGGCACCATTTTTATCGGGAGACCTGAGGGAACACTGGGTGGTAGGAAATTTGTGTGAGCCCAGTGATGCCACACTTTCCCACACAAAAATGTGTGAAAAAACAGATTTTTTTCAGCTTAAATTTGAGGTTTGAAAGGGATCCTGGGTAAGGAAACTTTGGGGGATTTACGTAATCCATACCTCCTTGGAAGGCTCCGGGTGTCTACTTTCCAGAAATGTGTGTGTTTGGTAGGTTTCCCTAGGTGCCGGCAGAGCTAGGGTTCACACTCTACAGCTAGGCAGTTTGCCAAAATAGGGTAATTTTTCACTGCGAAATTGAGGTATGACCACATTGCATTTTGCACCATTTCCTTTTGCGGGCACTAGGCCTACCCACACAAGTGAGGTACCATTTTTCTTGTAAGACGTTGGGGAACAAGGGGTGGGTGGAAATTTGTGGATCTACGTAGATTCCAGAACTTTCCACCACAGAAATGTGGGAAAAATGTTTTTTTTTTTACAATTCTTTAGGTTTGCAAGGGATTCTGGGACACAGAACCTGGTGGGAGGCAGTCAAGTCACCCCATCCTAGCTTCCCCTGGGTGTCTATTTTAAAGAAATGTACAGTTTTGCTATGTTTCCCTAGGTGCTGGTAGAGCTACGGCTCAAAAACTACAGCTAGGCACTTTGTGAAAAAAGGGTAATTTTTCACTGCAAAATTAAGGTGTGACCACGTTGCATTTTGCGCCATTTCCTGTCGTGGGCACTAGGCTGACCCACACAAGTAAGGTACCATTTTTCTCTTAAGCCTTTGGGGAACGCAGGGTGGGTGGGAATTAGTAGATCCATGCAGATTACAGAACTTTTCACCACAGAAATGTGGGGAAAATGGGTTTTTTTGGACAATTATTTAGGTTTGCAAAGGAGCCTGGGAAACAAAACCTGGTGGGAGGCAGTGAAGTCACCCCATCATGGATTTCCCTGGTTGTCTAATTTTAAAAAATGTATAGGTTTACTAGGTTTCCCTAGGTGCCGGCAGAGCTAGGGTTGAAAAAAGGACAGCTAGACACTTTGCCAAAAAAGGGTCATTTTTCATTGCGAAATTGAGGTGTGACTACATTGCGTTTTGCGCCGTTTCCTGTCACAGGCACTAGGCCGACCCACACAAGTGATGTACCATTTTTCTCAGAAGTCCTTGGGAAACGTGGTTTGAGAGGAGAATTGTGGATCCACGCAGATTCCAGAACTTTCCACCACAGAAATGTGGGGAAAATCTATTTTTTTAACAATTGTTTAGGTTTGCAAGGGAATCTTGGTAACAGATCCTAGTAGGAGGCAGTCAAGTCACCTCATTCTGGATTACCTAGGGTGTCTAGTTTTTAAAAATGTATAGGTTTGCTAGGTTTACCTAGGTGCCAGCAGAGCTAGGGTTAAAAAACTATAGCTGGGCACTTTGCCAAAAAAGGGTCATTTTTCACTGTGATATTGAGGTGTGACCATGTTGCGTTTTGCGCCGTTCCCTGTCTAAGGCCCTAGGCCAATCCCCACAAGTGAGGTACCATTTTTCTCATACGACTTTGGGAAATGTGGGGTGGTTGGAAAATTGTGGATCCACACAGATTCAAGAACTTTCCACCACAGAAATGTGGGAATTTTCTTTTTTTTGGGACCATTTTTTAGGTTTGCAAGGGATTCTGGGTAACAGAACCTGGTGGGAGGCAGGCAAGTCATCTCATCCTGGATTCCCCTGGGTATCTATTTTTAAAAACTGTATTGGTTTGCTAGGTTTACCTAGGTGCTGGCTGAGGTAGGGTTCAAAAACTACAGCTAGGCACTTTGCAAAAAAACTGTCATTTTTCACTGCAAAATTGAGGCGTGACCACATTGCGTATTGCGCCGTTTCCTGTCGCAGGCACTAGGCCGACCCACACAACTGAGGTACCATTTTTCTTGTATGACTTTGGGGAACACAGGGTGAGTGGAAAATAGTAGATCCACGCAGATGACAGAACTTTTCACCACAGAAATGTGGAGAAAATGTGTTTTTTGGACAATTATTTAGGTTTGCAAGGGAGTCTGGGAAACAGAACCTGGTGGGAGGCAGTGAAGTCACCCCATCCTAGATTTCCCTGGTTGTCTAATTTAAAAAAATGTATAGGTTTACTAGGTTTCCCTAGGTGCCGGCAGAGCTAGGGTTTAAAAAAGGACAAATAGACACTTTGCCAAAAAAAGGGTCATTTTTCACTGCGAAATTGAGGTGTGACCACATTGCGTTTTGCGCCGTTTCCTGTCACAGGCACTAGGCCGACCCACACAAGTGATGTACCATTTTTCTCAGAAGTCTTTGGGGAACGTGGTTTGAAAGGAGAATTGTGGATCCACGCAGATTCCAGAACTGTCCACCACAGAAATGTGGGGAAAATCTATTTTTTTAACCATGGTTTAGGTTTGCAAGGGATTCTGGGTAACAGAACCTGGTGGGAGGCAGTCAAGTCACCTCATTCTGGATTACCTTCGGTGTCTAGTTTTTAAAAATGTATAGGTTTGCTAGGTTTACCTAGGTGCCAGTATAGCTAGAGTTCAAAAACTATAGCTAGGCACTTTGCCAAAAAAGGGTCATTTTTCATTGTGAAATTGAGGTGTGACCACGTTGTGTTTTGCGCCGTTCCCTGTCTAAGGCCCTTTGTCGATCCCAACTAGTGAGGTACCATTTTTCTCATAAGACTTTGGGGAACGTGGGGTGGGTGGAAAATTGTGGATCCACACAGATTCAAGAACTTTCCACAACAGAAATGTGGGAATTTTCTTTTTTTTGGGACCATTTTTTAGGTTTGCAAGGGATTCTGGGTAAGAGAACCTGGTGGGAGGCAGTCAAGTCATCTCATCCTGGATTCCCCTGGGTGTCTAGTTTTAAAAACTGTATTGGTTTGCTAGGTTTCCCTAGGTGCTGGCTGAGGTAGGGTTCAAAAACTACAGCTAGGCACTTTGCAAAAAAACTGTCATTTTTCCCTGCATAATTGAGGTGTGACCACATTGCGTATTGCGCCGTTTCCTGTTGCAGGCACTAGGCCGACCCACACAACTGAGGTACCATTTTTCTTGTATGACTTTGGGGAACGCAGGGTGGGTGGAAATTAGTAGATCCACACAGATTACAGAACTTTTCACCACAGAAATGTGGAGAACATTTGTTTTTTTGGACAATTATTTAGGTTTGCAAGGGAGTCTGGGAAACAGAACCTGGTGGGAGGCAGTGAAGTCACCCCATCCTAGATTTCCCTGTTTGTCTAATTTAAAAAAATGTATAGGTTTACTAGGTTTCCCTAGGTGCCGGCAGAGCTAGGGTTTAAAAAAGGACAGCTAGACACTTTGCCAAAAAAGGGTCATTTTTCACTGCGAAATTGAGGTGTGACCACATTGCGTTTTGCGCCGTTTCCTGTCACAGGCACTAGGCCGACCCACACAATTGATGTACCATTTTTTTCAGAAGTCTTAGGGGAACGTGGTTTGAGAGGAGAATTGTGGAACCACACAGATTCCAGAACTTTCCACCACAGAAATGTGGGGAAAATCTATTTTTTTAACAATTGTTTAGGTTTGTAAGGGATTCTGGGTAACAGAACCTGGTGGGAGGCAGTCGAGTCATCTCATTCTGGATTACCTTGGGTGTCTAGTTTTTAAAAATGTATAGGTTTGCTAGGTTTACCTAGGTGCCAGCAGAGCTAGGATTCAAAAACTATAGATAGGCACTTTGCCAAAAAAGGGTCATTTTTCACTGTGAAATTGAGGTGTGACCATGTTGCGTTTTGCGCCGTTCCCTGTCGCAGGCCCTAGGCCGATCCCCACAAGTGAGGTACCATTTTTCTCATAAGACATTGGGGAACGGGAGGTAGGTGGAAGATTGTGGATCCACACAGATTCAAGAACTTTCCACCACAGAAATGTGGGAATTTATTTTTTGGGACCATTTTTTAGGTTTGCAAGGGATTCTGGGTAACAGAACATGGTGGAAGGCAGTCAAGTCATCTCATCCTGGATTCCCCTGGGTGTCTAGTTTTAAAAACTGTATTGGTTTGCTAGGTTTCCTAGGTGCTGTCTGAGTTAGGGTTACAAAATTACAGCTAGGCTCTTTGCAAAAAAACTGTAATTTTTCACTGCGAAATTGAGGTGTGACCACATTGCGTATTGCGCTGTTTCCTGTTGCAGGCACTAGGCCGACCCACACAACTGAGGTACCATTTTTCTCATAAGACTTTGGGGAACGCAGGGTGGGTGGAAACTTGTAGATCCATGCAGATTCCAGAACTTTCCACCACAGAAAGTTGGGGAAAATTTGTTTTTTTTAAATACCAGTTTAGGTTTGTAAGGGATTCTGTGTTACAGAACCTGGTGGGAGGCAGTCAAGTCACCCCATGCTAGATTCCCCTGGGTGTCTAGTTTTAAAAAATGTTCAGTTTTGCTAGGTTTCTCTAGGAGCTGGTAGAGCTAGGGTTCAAAAACTACAGCTAGGCACTTTGCCAAAAAAGGGTAATTTTTCACTGCGAAATTGAGGTTTGACCATGTTGCGCTTTCCACCACAGAAATGTGGGGAAAATGTATTTGTTTGACAATTATTTAGGTTTGCAAGGGATTTTGGGTAACAGAACTTGGTAGGAGGCAGTGAAGTCACCCCATCCTGGATTTCCCTGGGTGTCTAGTTTTCAAAAATATATACGTTTGCTACGTTTCCCTATGTGCCGGCAGAGGTAGGGTTCAAAACTACAGCGTGCGGGGGGCGTGGCCAAATGGCGGACTGAACGGACGGAGATCTCTGTGGCTCCCCGTCCCGACCCCCGTTACTGCCCTTTTCACCGCGATCTGCTCCCTCCCGGCACCTCGCATTTTACTAGCCAGGCTAGGACGTCTTGCAGCTGCTCCGGTGAGCCCACGATCTGACCCGCCCAGGCTCTGAGCTCCTGCTAGGCAGAGTGATCTTTGCTGCCTCATGAGCACCGTAATGGCGACTGTTCCTGACGAGTGACAGCGGCCGCCCTGGACTCCTTGCCGCCAACTGGGCTTGCCTGCACTGGGTCACTGGCTGCGTTTCTGACCCCTCTGCCTGGGCCTTGGAGCAGAGGGAAGTGGCAAGCAGAAGGGGCATCTGGCATCACACTACCCCCAGCGGCAGGAGGTGGAGCACGCCGGGAGGAGCAGCACTCTAGGTCCCGGCTCCAGACCTACACAGGAGCCGTGGTGAATACTATCTGCTGCACCAGCATCATACGGGACCCCGGCTGGGGGCTGGTGGGAGTGAGAACTCGGGGGGGCATAATCGAGTCCCCGGCGTAGGGCCCAGTAAGGCCCATGGACAGCATAGAGGATGCAGCGAGGTGCGGAGGGACATACGCCTGAAGCCAACACTGCTGAGCGGCAATACAGGGTGCTGTGCGTAGAGGGGCCCCCACAGACCACCACCAAGCACCCGAGCAAGCAGACTTAGCGGGCTCCCCGTTGCTGCCCCTCCCATTTCTTCCCCCCCAGTGCCCCGCACCTTACTAGCCTGGTGGAAACGCCCTGCGGCCACGCCGGTGAGCCCACAACCTGGTCTGCATGAGCTCCAAGCTCCTTTTGGGCAGTGGGATCCTGGCTGCCTCGTGGGCACCGGAAATGGCGGCTGATCCTGCAGAGTGACAGCGGCCGCCCAGACTCCTTACCGCCGGCTGGACTCGCCTGCCTGTCACTGGCCGTGTTTCCAGCTTGCCTGCCCAGACCTAGGAGCAGAGGACAGCAGTGATTAGGGGGGTATTTGACATAGCACCACCCCGGCGAAGGGCCTATGCGGGAGCCGTCGGGAGGAGCAGCACTTAAGGCCCCGGCTCCGGGCCTATGCGGGAGCCGTAGTGAGTACCCTCTGCTGCACCAGCGCTATACAGGCACCCCAACGGCTCCTGGGAGAACCGGTGAGCACCAGGCCAAGGGCCCACACAGAGGTGTGGAGGTTGGCCCGGGGCTGGCGGGAGCGAGAACGCGGGGGGCCTAATCGAGTCCCTGGCGTAGGGCCCAGCAAGGCCAATGGACAGTGTAGTGGAGGCAGCGAGGGGAAGAGAGACATGAGCCTGAGGCCAACACTGCTACACGGCAACACAGGGGGCTGTGTGTAGGGGGGCCCCTACGGGCCGCTGCCACGCACCCAAGTGGGCAGTCTTTGAGAGCTCTATACGCTACAGTAACAGACTTACCCACAGTGCGGAGACCGTTTACCCTGCAGGCACACTCAGCCCTTTGCGTGCTCCTCATGGTTGAGTTAGTGGGGTTATTTCTATATCAGAGCTGTGCTTACCTGCTCACATCCCTGGGCTTGCGAATAATTGGGGGCACGGAGCAAGGTTGGACGGACTCTGCATTGGCACCCTCAGATCGGGGCCGCTCATTATTGATCATTGCTACCAGGGAGACCAAGACATCACCTTTGAACGGCATTGTCACTTACGTGATACCGGGACATCTACGTTGAGGGTCGCACCCATGCATAATTTTGTCCTGGGGGCCTCGCAGGGCAGAGCCACTAGCCTAGAAGAGACGCAGTGAACGTAATGGCGAGTCTCAGAAAGAAGGGGAAGCGCACCCTCCCAGAGATGTTCACAAAAGGCCAGAAATGGCAAAGGATCACCCTCCCCGAAGTCCACAAATCTCAATCGGCGACCACCGATGATAATGTGCCAATCTCTAAATCTTTCTTGGAGTCCCTGTTTAACTCCCTTCGGGACGACTTCAAATCCTTGAAGCAGGAGGTGGCAGGGGAGGTTAAGAAGCTCAGGAGAGATGTGGAGGGCCTGGGAGAGCAGGTGGCCGCCATTGAGGATGCCGATCAAACGAGAAGCGAGGGGGTCGAGCAACTCCAACAGGAGATCCTACGGCTCCAAGCTCAACAGGTGGACCTTCAGGCCCATGCGGAGGACTTAGAAAATTGGTCCCGCCGTAGTAACATACGGGTCCGGGGGGTCCCTCAGAAGGCAGAAGGGGCGGATGTTACTGTGTATCTACAAGACCTTTTCTGCAACATATTGGGGGAATCCTCTGACTTTATCATAAGGATTGACAGGGCACATAGAGTGGGACTTCCCAGACGTTCCTCTACCCCACCTCCGGACATTTTAGCGTTCCTCCCCGATTTCCCACTTAAAGAGAGGATTCTCCGAGAAGCCCGACGGAACCAGCCCCTTCAGTTTCGTGGTCATCCCGTCGCCCTGTATCCAGATCTCTGTGCTGTGACTCTCCAGAAGAGGAAGGCATTTAAGGTGGCTACAGACTTTTTGCGTGAGCGAGAAATTCCTTACTCCTGGGGACATCCGTTTCGTCTGATATTCAAATGGAATGGAGCCCTGCAACAGATGCGTTTGCTTAAGGACACCTGTGCTTTATTGGGCATTGAGTCGGTAGAGGACACGTCGCCAGTGAGATCCTCCCAAAGACCCTCCTGGGGCAGCTGGCAGACGGTGGGCCGTAGGCGCTCCCCAGGCCTGCGCTCCAAGCCTGAGGCCCACATTATCTCGCAGGAGAAAGCCACAGCCCTCTGACTGCATTTTCTAGTGAGGGGGAGTATCATGGCACTGTTACATGCTAGGTGGAGGGGGCAGGCGGGGGGCCATGGCGGCTGCCACAGGACTTCACCCCAATAGGTATTATTACCACAGGCCTGTGTTGGACTGAAAGGCCTGGGACACTGTATCCACATAGTTTTGAAGTTGGGGGTTAGGTGGAGGGGAGAGGGATGTTGGTTACTGGGGAGACCTCGCAGTCGACGGTGTCGACATAGCAGCGGCTTTTGGGGACTTTTACGAAACTCTATATGCAGGTGACCCGCTCAACCCCCAGGATGGTCGTGCATACCTGGGAGGCGCGGCCCTCTCATACCTGAACGAGGCGCAAGCGGAGTTCCTCGATCGGCCCATTGGCCTGGAGGAAGTGATTTCGGTGATATCTCGCCTCAAGTTGGGGAAATCACATGGCCCAGACGGCTACTCGGCGGCCTTTTATAAAATGTTTTGCCACCAGGTTGCCCCACTACTGCGGGACATTTTTAATAGCTTCGACCAACCCGGCGCCATTCTGGAGGACCTCCTGGAAGCGGTGATAACGGTCATACCTAAGCCTGGCCGAGACCCCACACACTGTAGTTCCTATAGGCTGATATCCCTCTTAAACATGGACCTCAAGCTCTACACGGGCATCCTCGCGAGCAGGTTGGTACCATATATGCAGCAGCTGGTGGAACCAGACCAAGCAGGTTTCATTCCTCAACGGTAGACCAGCGATAATACCAAACGGGTCCTCCACCTCATCGAGGCCGGGTCACGGAAGAGGCCAGACTGTATGCTATTTACCATTGATGCCAAAAAGGCCTTCGATAGGGTGCACTGGCCCTATCTGGAACTGGTGCTACAACACCTCGGTGTGGGAGAGGCTCTCTGCAACCGCATACTGAATTGCTATCGCCGGCCCAACGCCACGGTCCGTGTCAATGGACACACCTCCCCACGCTTCCCGATCGACAGGGGCACCAGACAGGGGTGCCCTCTCTCCCCTATCCTTTTTGCCCTGTACATGGAGCCATTAGCGCAACAGGTCAGGCAACATTCCCTCATCAAGGGCATCCCCTTTGGCGGCGATGTGCATAAGATCAGTCTATACGTGGACGATATCCTTCTTTCCCTTACGGAGCCGATGCAATCGCTCCGAGCACTCTTTATCGAACTCCATACCTGTGCAATGGCCTCTGGGTTAAGATTAACGTGGAGAAATCAGAAGCCCTGAATATCTCCCTGTGACCGGAGACACTCACCGAGGTTCAAGGCGAATTCTATATGCAATGGTCTAATACTACAATCCCCTATTTAGGAGTTCTGTTGGCCCCAACCGTCCAAGCCACTGCAGAAGCAAATTATGGCAGGCTCCGCTCGCGCCTCAGCGACGTACTCCGGAGATGGAAGCATCACTTGCTCTTCTGGCTGGGGCGGATAGCAGCCACTAAGATGACTCTGCTACCACAAATCCTTTACGTGTTCCAGACTCTCCTTCTGCGCACCCCAATGGGTTGGCTCCGGCGGACACAATCTGACCTGGCGCTCTTTCTCTTGAACGGTCCCCCCCGTCCATGCTTCAAGCACGCCCTTGCGATACTTCCACCTGCCCACGGCGGGGTTGGTGTGCCTGACCTCCTTCTATGCTGGAAGTGGGCAAGAATTGTTTTTTTCCAGACCAAGCCGTTGCTGGCAGGCCCTTACAGGGGGTTCCATTTCTTCCCAGATGCCACCGCCCTCCCAACCTATATGCATCACAGATTACAAGCACCATCCTGGACATATGGGACCAGGTTTTCCTCCCTGATGACCCCGCTTTTCGATAATCCCGACTTTTCCCGGGCCTGGACCCCAGGGCATTTGTGGCCTGGAGACGCTCGCCCTGCATAGCCCTGGGACATATGTTCAACTTCAACGGTATCCTCTCCTTTCTCCAGGTGAAAGAGAACTATGGAATACCGGAGTCCGATCACCTACCCTATTTGCAGGTCCAACATTGGGCCTTGCAGCCAGAATTCAGACCAGTCGCGCAATGTTCCCTCACCCCGTATGAAAATTAGCTGGTCACCCGCACCTCTGATAAGAAGCTGATCTCTGACCTGTACCAACAACTCCTCCTCACAAACATCTACACACATAATGCAGGAAGGACCAGGTGGGAGCGGGACCTGGGGAGATCACTCAAGCACAAAGAATGGGGCGGCATCTACCACTAGGTAAAAATACTGTCTGATTACCTTGTGCCTGGTTGGGCACCTTACCCTGTAGTAGAACCACTCATACAATACCTAGATTGTGGTACTGAGCCCACCTCTGTGATACGCTATACCTGATATGGGCTGATATGTGCTGGATGATGTATACACTTGCGACTCCTCAAATATTGTATACTATGACATTGTAATGTCTGTAAACACATATTTGTCAAAACTCATTTTGAATCTGTTCAGATAGTCTACCATCTAGCCATTTAGGATGTCTAGTAATTGTATTTGCCATGTATTTGATGATTTATACGTGTCATTGTACTGTCTACAATTACTCATGAATCCCTTGTTATCATTATGATCTTAATCTCTTTCCAAGCCACATTGCTTATCACGTACGCACAACATATAGGCACCTAGTACACTTTAATTGAGCACTACGCCCAATGCGGCCATGATCTAATGGCGCCACGCCGTTACTTAGCAACCCAGACATTGGCTCACGTTGCTGGAAGACGTCACGCCGTCACCTAGCAACCCTGACGCTTCCTCACGTGATTGCGTCCTTGAGGACAGATCACTCACCCCGCTTGTTTGATCGGCATTAACCATTGCAACGGATGACCGAGACTGAGGTTCTCGCATCACTACCAATTTGTTCGGTAAGAATTCCATCGAGGGAGTCATGTACCCTTTGGTTCTGTTCCTGTTAATTTTGTTAGAACCTCAGGCAATCGACTCGCAATATACGACTTCCAATAGTCATTGCCCCCTTCCATCAAACAATTTTGGATTAAGTTTTCTACGCGATGGGACGCACTTTGAGCCCAATCCATGCTGTTGTATATGCATGCTACCAAAATTACCGGCACTGTAGATATATTTTTAATGGGTTCCTCACTTGTCTGGATCATTTACGTGCCAGTTGAGACTGTGATATACACTGTCAAGGGGGGACTATACTGCAGGGTAATCCCTTACAGAATTTTATGATACTTACCTTTCAGCATCATCGGATTAATCCTTCAGATGTGCTGGTTCTTTGCACTTCAGGCATAGTACCTTCATGCCTATCAGGGTGAGTAATACTCAGTCCCTGTGTTTACACGGATTTACCTCCTTTTAATAACCTCTCTCACACACACCTTGTTCATTTAATTCCAGATAGTGCACAGTTAATCTCCGCTTCATCGTCTTGATAAAGACCCGTCGGGACCACCAACAGGGGCACATAAGGGTCGAAACGTTGATGTAACCTCTAGGTCCAGAATTACCCGCTTTCCACAACAAGGATGAAACTGTGGTTACAAATAGAACTCTGGCCTCTCCTACATAAATGATTTTAGATAGAACACCCTGTTGTTATTGTATATATTGTGCACTTATTCACTGTTTCACTATGCACAAAAGTCACTAAATGGTATTTTGTACATAACTTGTTTTCAATTTGATATAAACAAACAGCTCACAACTGAATGAAGTAATTCTGATAAAGATTGAGCATAAACTTAAAGACTTCAAGTTTTGGGTCTTTTCTCTTTGTGTGTGTTGAGAGTATAATTGATGCATGTCATGTATTGTATTTTGAAATAATCACAGGTCTACCCGACAGAAACGCTTTTTCTTGAAATGGCATCTACCATAGGGCCAGACACTCGGCTTACCACTCGGGTCTCCCCGAAACCCTCACCAAAGTGGCCACCTATTGGTACCATACACCTGAACGCCTACATCAATGGGATCCCCGCATTAGTGACCGCTGCTGGAGGGGGTGTGGGGGGCTTGGCACCTTGGAACACTTACTTTGGAGCTGTGACCATTTGCAACCCTATTGGAGTTTGATTTTAGATGACAAAGACTCACATCTGGATACTCAGCTCCCTAGATTCCCCGCTTACATCTTGTTAGGACTCCCTAATGCTCTAATGTACCCCTTGAAGTCTAGGAGGGGGAGGCTTATAGGGATTGCACTGGGGGCAGCCGTGCAGAACATCCTGGTACACTGGAGGACCACACTTCCACCCCCGCATACTGGTTGGCTCCACAGGCTTTGGATGGTTCTGGGGATGGAGAAGCTGTCCTTGGCGAGGGCGGGAAGGGGTGAGGAGTTTGCAGAACTTTGGCAACCATTTTTAACTCTGCTCACGGGGGAGTCTAGGGAATTGAGCTGCCCTCGCTACTTGCGCTTACTGCGCCTAGCAGACACTCCGATCGAGGAGCGGAAGGCCCCGACGAGCAGGCGCAAGACGCAGGGTTGAGGTTTGGCTTACTGCCTTCCCTTAGTGGCGTGGTGATTCTCCTTTTCTTTTGCTTTGTGAACAAAGGGGGGGTTTGGGGGGGTCAGACGATATTTTCCCTTTGCAAAGACCCTACAAGCCTGGCGTTGCCATTATTCTCACTGCCGCACACCTTCGTTTGGGTCGCACAGGAAGAGCGCAGCATTGTTCCATCTGATGGGGAACTGTGGTCTGTATGTTTTTCTTGTTTTGAAAATTCAATTAAAGATTTCATCCAAAAACTACAGCTAGGCACTTTGCAAAAAAATGGCCACATTGCGTTTTGCGCCCTTTCCTGTTGCAGGGACTAGGCCGACCCACACAACTGAGGTACCATTTTTCTTGTAAGACTTTGGGCAACTCGGAATGGGTAGAAAGTTGTGGATTCACGCAGATTCCAGAACTTTCCACTACAGAAATGTGGGGAAAATGTGTTTTTGTGGACAATTTTTTAGGTTTGCGAATTTGAGCGAAATCGAATTCGCAATCCGCAAAATCCGCGAATTTGTGCGAATTTGCGGATTTTTGTTCTTTTGCGTGTTCGCTGTTTTTTTTGCGTGTTCGCAGGGTTTCTTGCGTGTTGGCGGGGCTTTTTGCGTGTTCTCAGGCCGCTTGCATGGCGAAGTTACCCATGCGGTCGTGTATGGGCACAGCAGCCTCTGGTTCACCACTGCCACCTTCCGGTTCGGCCACCCTCTGGTTCACCCCTGCCACCCTCTGGTTCATTACAGCACCTCTGGTTCACCACTGCCACCCTCTGGTTAACCACTGTCACCCTCTGGTTCAGCACTGCCACCCTCTAGTTCACCACTGACACCCTCTGGTTCACCCCAGCCACCCTCTGGTTCACCACTGCCACCCTCTGGCTCATCACAGCACCCTCTGGTTCACCCCTGCCACCCTCTGGTTCAGCACTGTCACCCTCTGGTTCACCAGTACCACCCTCTGGTTCACAACTGCCACCCTCTGGTTCATCACAGCACCTCTGGTTTACCACTGCCACCTTCTGGTTAACCACTGTCACCCTCTGGTTCAGCACTGCCACCCTCTGGTTCACCACTGCCACTCTCTGGTTACCGACTGCCACCCTGTGGTTCACCCATGCCATTCTCTGGTTCACCACTGTCACCCTCTAGTTCACCCCTGCCACCATCTGGTTCATCACTGCAACCCTCTGGTTCACCCCTGCCACCCTCTGGTTCATCACTGCTACCCTCTGGTTCAGCACTGACACCCTCTGGTTCAGCACTGTAACCCTCTGGTTCACCCCTGCCACCATCTGGTTCATCACTGTCACCCTCTGGTTCATCACTGCCACCCTCTGGTTCACCACAGCCACCCTCTAACAAGACCTTTTGTGAAGCAGCGGCAGCAAAAAAGATGCGCCTTGGTGCTGGGTATTAACAACGCAGCGCATCTGAGAGATGCGTCACGTTGTAAAGCCCTGCGCCATCAGGAGGCGTTCCAGCACAGGGAGGGCGTTCCTGCGCAGGAACGCTTCCTAAAAGTGGCTGAGTAAAATCTACAAGATTTCACTCAGTCACTTTTAGGCCAATGCTGCGTCAAAACCCTGCGCCTGCTTGAAGCAGGCGCAAGGCTTGATGCAGCATTGGGGAGATAGGGCCCCCCAGAGCACTGCTGGAGCTGCGTCGCAAGCACGATGCAGCTCTTGCAATGCGCTGCTTTTACGCACAGATGCGTGACGCATCTGTGCCGTTTTTGCCACATGGTGCGCCGCATTGTAAATGCGGCGCACCATGGGTGGCGGAGGTGCGGCGCACAATAACTGGCGCATCCCTGGGGATGCGCCAGTTATTGTAAATCTGCCCCTATACATTTAGCCAATGATGGAGCACTTACTGATTAGACAGTAGAAAGTACTCCAGTTGAGTAGAGGTATTGCACAAAAAGGTGGCATCTTCGTGGACAAACACGCAGGGCGGGATTCATTCTGCCCCCTGTTAGACTCATTTTTTGTGCCCTTTTGCCCTTTGCTAGACTCGTTTTTCCCTTGTTTTTCTGCCCTTCTGCCCTGTGTTAGACTCGTTTTTTCCTTGTTTTTCTGCCCTGCTGCCCCCTGTTAGACTCGTTTTTTGTGCCCTTGTGCCCTCTGTTAGACTTATTTTTCCCTTATTTTTCTGCCCTTCTGCCCTCTGTTAGACTTGTTTTTTGTGCCCTTCTGCCATCTGTTATTCCCTTGTTTTTGTGCCCTTCTGCCCTCTGTTAGACTCGTTTTTTGTGCCTTTCTGCCCCGTTAGACTTGTTTTTTGTGCCCTTCTGCCCTCTGTTAGACTCGTTTTTCCCTTGTTTTTCTGCCCTTCTGTCCTCTGTTAGACTGTTTTTTTTGTGCCCTTCTGCCCTCTGTTAGACTCGTTTTTCCCTTATTTTTCTGCCCTTCTGCCCTCTGTTAGACTCATTTTTTGTGCCCTTCTGCCCTCTGTTATTCCCTTGTTTTTGTGCCCTTCTGCCCTCTGTTAGACTGGTTTTTTGTGCCTTTCTGCCCCATTAGACTCGTTTTTTGTGCCCTTCTGCCCTCTGTTAGACTCGTTTTTCCCTTGTTTTTCTGCCCTTCTGTCCTCTGTTAGACTGGTTTTTTGTGCCCTTCTGCCCTCTGTTAGACTCGTTTTTCCCTTGTTTTTCTGCCCTTCTGCCCTTTGTTAGACTGCTTTTTGTGCCTTTCTGCCCTCTTCATCACCACATCTTCACTCAGCGCTACCCCAGCATCACTCAGCACCACCACATTATCACTCAGCACCACCACATTATCACTCAGCACCCCCACAGCATCACTCAGCACCACCACAGAACCACTCAGCACCACCACAGCCCCACTCAGTGCCACCACAGTATCTCTCAGCACCACCACAGCATCACTCACCACCACCACATTATCACTCAGCACCACCACAGCACCACTCAGCACCACCACAGCATCACTCAGCACCACCACAGCATCACTCAGCACCACCACCGCACCACTCAGCACCACCACAGCATCACTCAGCGCCACCACAGCACCACTCAGCACCACTACAGCACCACTCAGCGCCACCACAGCATCACCCAGCGTCACCACAGCATCACTCAGTGCCACCACATTATCACTCAGCACCACCACAGCATCACTCACCACCACCACATTATCACTCAGCACCACCACAGCACCACTCAGCACCACCACAGCATCACTCAGCACCACCACCGCACCACTCAGCACCACCACAGCATCACTCAGCACCACCACATTATCACTCAGCAGGACCACAGCACCACTCAGCACCACCACAGCATCACTCAGCACCACCACAGCACCACTCAGCATCACCACAGCACCACTCAAAACCATCCCAGTATCACTCAGCACCACCACAGCACCACACAGCATCACCACAGCACCACCACAGCACCACTCAGCGCCACCCCAGCATCAATCTGCGCAACCATTCAACAACAACTGGTTCAAATATGTTCTCTCAATATTTCAAACTTTATTACAAATGTCACAAAAAGATGTTCATATTTCACTTCTGTTCTTGGATTTTCGTCACAATAAAATACACTGAACATAATCTTCACAAAAGTTATTTACAAAAGTCTAAGCTATTGCCATTATAAATTAAAATCACTTTTATTTAAGTATTAATTATTTAAAAAAATTAAAAGCCATTGTAATTTGTATTATCAATACAGCTAAGTCACGTAAATACAAAACATGTTGCATTACAAATGCTATAGGTGTCACATTTGCGAAAGTTACAACTATTGGCATTGTAAATGACAAAGTTATTAATTTAGCTATTTTCAAAACCAACACATAAATAAAAAAATTGTCTTTTACAAGACCAATAGCTCAAACTTTCCTAATGCGAGACCTATTGCATTGCAAATGCTTGTTTTTATATCTGTCTGTGCTTCCTGTTGAGGTTTAATTTTCGTGACAGGCGCCTCGTTGCCTACTTATAACTATTCTCTGACCCTGCTTCAAAGGTCAAAGCAGGGTCAGAGAATAGCTGCAAGTAGGCAACGAGGCGCCAGGAAGCACTTACAGGCTTACAGCAGCAGGTGCCCAAGTTGAAGTTAATTTCTTTGTAACCCTTTTGTAAAAGGTTACAAAAAATTAGCTTCAACTTTTGCACCTGCTGCGGTAACCCTGTAAGTGCTTGGCTGAAAATTCGTCCCGGCTGATTTGCGGATTTTACCACGATTTCGTGAGATTCGCGGATGGCGAAATCGCGAAATCGCGGAAAATCCGCAAATTCCGCAAGTGGAACGAATTTTCAGCCCATGCTTAGTGCCGGCAGAGCTAGGGTTAAAAGCTAGGCACTTTGCAAAAAAAGGGTAATTTTTCACTGCGAAATTGAGGTGTGACCACGTTGCGTTTTGCGCGTTTCCTGTCGTGGGCACTAGGCCGACCCACACAAGTGAAGTACCGTTTTTCTTGTAAGACTTTGGGAAACGCGGGTGGGTAGAGTAGAAATTTGTGGATCCACGCAGATTCCAGAACTGTCCACTACAGAAATGTGGGGAAAAAGTGTTTTTTTGACAATTTTGTAGGTTTGCAAGGGATTCTGGGTGACAGAACCTGGTGGAAGGCAGTCAAGTCATCCCATCCTGGATTCCCCGGGTTGTCTAGTTTTCAAAAATGTATAGGTTTGCTAGTTTTCCCTAGGTCCTGGCAGAGCTAGCATAAAAGAACGAAAACTACACACCGCAAAAAAGGGCACATTTTCATTGTGAAAATGTGGTGTGTTCACGTTGGGTTTTGTGCCATTTCCGGACACTATGCCTACCCACACAAGTGAAGTACCATTGTTATCGGGAGACTGAGGGGAATTCAGATTTGTAAAGCAACTGGTAATACCTATTGATTTTTGATGCATTTCTGCCTTTCAAATGAAAGACATTGTGTAAAAACGAAGTCATTTTGAAAAATGACTAATAGTTCTCATGCTAGTATCCCAATTTTTCTAAACTCTATAATTTGTTCCCAATTCATAAATGCATAGGTGTATTTCATAGCGATTTTTCCATGTATACATTTTCACACAATAATTGCTTTATACCCGGTACATAATAAAAAGCCATTTCAAATTGCTACTTAATTTTTGATTCTGGGTTCGTCTGGTTCTTAGTGAACCTACAAGTCCTATATATCCCCACAACCAGGACGGTCGAGCTGATGTAAAGTTATATTGCTTTCAAAGAGCTGTCATAATTACTAGAAGTTGCAGGTGAAAACGTTGACACAAAGGGCTGTTTTTTCAACTAATTTTCAATGTTTCCAATATTAAACTGTTAGTTTGTATAAAGAAACCTTGATGGATCTACACAAATGACCGCTTGCTGAATTCAGAATTTTATCTACTTTTCTAAAATGTATAGCCTTTTAGGATCCATTATTGCTTTCACACTCATTTGTACCATTAACTGGAAGGAGGTTGAAAGCACAAAAAATAGCAAAAATAGGCTATGTGCCAGAAAAATGACAAAACTGTGTAAACATTTTGGTTTTCTGACAAAAGTCTGTCATTACCTAAAAGCTGGGAAAATGGTGATTTCAGCCCCACAACGCTTTTTTGATAACATTTGCAGGGAAAAACCCAGATGCTTTCATTTGTAGCCCATTTTTCCCATTCTTCTGGAGAAAAAAAAGTTGCTGTAGTTTGGCTAATTTCTGTGACCCCTCCAAGGGAATCCACAAACCTTGGGTACCTTTAGAATCACCATGATGTTGGAAGAAAAGGACGCAAAATTGGTGTGCACTACCCCAAATAGCCAAAAAAAGGTTTAGCACGGGGGGAGGCCTAGCAGTGAAGAAGTTAAGCAGATTACTTGTGCCAAAAAATGAAAATACAAATTTGGAAAAAAAATTAATCATAGGGAAAAGTTCCAAAGTTTGTTCATTGTTTTGAAAAATGAAGGTAAAATTCAAATGTTGGGAATGTGCCACGTTTGCGTCACGCAACTGCGGCGTAAACGTGGCGCATCCCTACGACCCATTTACAACGTGACGCATCTAGGCAGATGCGTCACGTTGTAAAGCCCTGCGCCACTTGTGGGTGTTCTGGCGCAGGGTGGGCGTTCCCGGGCAGGTGCGCCTTGCAAAAGTGGCTGAGTGAAATCTATAAGATTTCACTCAGTCACTTTCAGGCCAATGCTGCGTCAAAACCCTGCGCCTGCTTGAAGCAGACGTAGGTCTTGACGCAGCATTGTAAAAATGGGGCACCCTCGAGCCTTGCTGGAGCTGCTTCGCGCTTGCAACGCAACTCCAGCAATGCGCCACCTTTACCGCACAGATGCGTCACGCATCTGTGCCGTTTTTGCCCCATGGTGCGCCGCATTGTAAATGCGGCGCACCATGGGTGGTGGAGCAGCGGCGCAAAATAACTGGCGAATCCCTGGGGATGCACCAGTTATCATAAATCAGCCCCAAAGTCTCTCAGAACACTGTGTGCCAAATTCAAAAGTCAGTTAGGGTTTGGAGAAAACATGAAAACTTCTATGTCTGTAGACAAAAAGGGATGCACCAGTTATCATAAATCTGCCCCAAAGTCTCTCAGAACACTGTGTGCCAAATTCAAAAGTCAGTTAGGGTTTGGAGAAAACATGAAAACTTCTATGTCTGTAGACAAAAAGACATCTACCATTGTAGGTGAAAGTTGCATTACCTCGTTTAGAAGACTAACCATACATAGATGTGAAGCATCGCCGTCAGCATTGGTTGCATAAGCAATGTTCGTATTGGATGGTACCTGCATGCCTGATGTTTCCTCTCGTACCTCAGCTCTTGCAGTTGACGTCTGTGAGATCTCAATGAATGCCGTCATCAGAATTAGTAGCCGCTGGGAACAACACAAAGCGTGGGTATCAACATCCATTGGCATGACTGATGGGAGTGTGAGACGTGTGTCTAACACGCATTCTTTTCCGCATAGCAGGCACCGTGGAACAGGTAAGATGCAATCTTGCCAAATTGGTCTGAATGAAAGAAACCATGTGGTATTTAATTCTCATAGACGAGGTAACCCCAAAATTTGGATGATGCGCTCACAACACTTCATCGCCAGTAGAGCTGTCTCCATGGTGAACTGGGTGTCGCTGGTGATTTGGCTTGCCATATCATAGCAGTAGGAGCAAAAAAAGTATCCCTGGAGCGAGTCCCAAAAGTTGGGGCAATCTGCCAAACACAGAGTGCACGAAGTTTGGAATGATTCCTAGGACAGCTTGAAAAGGTGCTAACAGTTCATAAAATACGGTCTTAAATACATGTACAATACCGCTCGTATCAGACATGTTTAAGGTACGACTTAACATTTCTGAGAAATGTATAGGGCAATTTGTATTCAAAAGGGCATGTATCTCGGCAAAAGTCCTTTTGACTTGTAGATCATAGGTTCTTTGGCGGGGGGCAATGGCACAGTTTTTTGCAAAAGAATTGCTTTCATTATGCTTAAAGTAGCAATTAGATGGAAGAGATGTTCAGTGAAGGCCAAAGTGGCAACTCCCTGACTGACTTGGTTTTTGGAAACAATACTTGCATACATCAAGTGACCCTGGCTGACATCGTTTCTAGATATGGTATACCTGGCAACATGCCACAGCAGCTGTGATCGTTCAACATGAGGTAACTTTCATTTGAAAGTTGTCCAAAAATTGGATCAATCACTGCAGCTGGTGATACTTGCAGTTGACAGGATAAGCTGTTACAGGAACCATTGCAGGCTCCGTGTAAATTAATACCCTGACAAAGGAGAGAACCGCTTAGTGCGTTTTCACAGTTTGAAACGCTTATAAACACTTCACGCTCCCCACTCCAACATCTGTGTGTGTATGGTCATTTCCAGTGTGTCTTGATGTATTCTTTATCCGACCTTTCATATGTGCCTGCTGGTATGCGTTTTAGGTCTGCTCCCCGTTGTGTCAATTTGATCTGTTTATCAGTGAGATTGAATTCTGAAAACAGTGACGTAGTATTGATTAAACGCCAAGGCACATAGGCTAAATGAAGGTTTTATAAAGCCCAGCCTAATAGCATGATAGAACGTAATTGCGACTGACCATGTTGCAACATGACCAAGTCCTGTTCCATGATGTCTATGGCAGGAGACACTATGCTGTCCAATGAATATATTCTGGATGACAGAGACGTTAACCCATTGTCAACAACAGAGAGAGATTTGTCTATATTAATACGATCAATTTCTCAAACTTGTTCTGCAGTCTCTGCTTGTGTAATCTTCCATATTTTGTTATATTAAGCATATATACCGGCATATATAAAAGGTTTTTGACGCGGTTTTCTTAGTCCTAGCAAGAATTCTCAAAGATCTGCGCCACCATTAGGTAAAGATAAGTGTTGCTTTACATCCTTAAGTGTAGATTTCTGTAGTCAATCAAGGCAGAGTTTGCCTACACTGAATGTTGTTACTATCCCAGGATGCTGTCTTGGGTCGCCTTCCAGATATTATACGCTGCCATAATCGTCTTAAATCGGGTTCTCTTAAAATAACTTGAATCAAACTGCTTAAGAAGCACATTTTCTGCCTCGTCCTCCAACAGTAGAGCATATATCGCTATGGTGCCCATCTCATACCCCCTTCTGCCTCTGCTCCCCCTAACAATCCTGCCATGTACTGGAGGACTGCTGCCCAATAGTATAGTTTTAAGTCTGGCAGTGCCCAACCTCCCCTTTCCCTTGGAAGTGCCATAAACCTTAGTGCCCTTCTAGTCTTTCCCTTGGACCACACAAACCTATTAATCATATTCTCGATAGTCTTAAACCATTTGGTTTCAAAAAACAATGGGACTGCCCTAAAAATATACAAGAACTTTGGCAATATCAACATTTTGACAATATTAGTGCGGCCAACTATGGATAAATGTAGATTGTGCAGCCTGCCCAAATCCTTTCTCACTTTCGCGATTATAGGGGTTATATTTGCTTCCACCAAATTGTCTAAATCTGAGGTGATCGTAATCCCTAAATATATACCTGACTTTACCACCCGCTGGTCAAGGCATACCACCTTTTGGTTCTTTATTATTTGCGTATTGGAGGTATTTAACAAATACCCTGACACCTTACCAAAGTTCAGAGCCTCCAGCTCCACATGTGCTATAGCCTCCGTGGGGTTTGGTGTAAGGACTGCGATGTCATCGGCATATGCTAAAGTCTTGCATTGTACCCTATAGGTAGACAATGAAGGGATGTTATCATTCATGTCCATTCTACGAATCAGTGGATCCAGGTACATAGAGAACAGCAGCGGGGAGCACGGCCACCCTTGCCTTGTTCCTCTCTTAATTTGTAATGGCAAGGTTGATCCTGAATTCACCCTAATACAGGCTGTAGGGGCTCTGTATAATGCTTGTATTGCTCTAATAAAACCATCCCCAAACCCAGCTCTCCTTAAAGTGTACCACAGATAGTCTCAGGAGACCCGATCAAACACCTTCTCGGCATCTAACAACATTACCGCCATCTGGTCCCCTGCGACTTCTGTGGCATCAAACATGGTGATCACTTTCCGAGTATGGTGGGTAGTGCCTCTCCCTGGGATGAAGCCATGTTGGTTACCACTTACTAGTGTGTCTATTAAACTTGCGAGCCTTTTTGCCAATGCCTTGGAGTAGACCTTTGTATCAGCATTCATCACGGTGATCGGCCTATAAGAACCAGGGTCGTTTGACGGCTTCACCTTCTTTAAAATGATGACAATCTCAGCCCCTGCCTAGGAGCCAGGAATGGACACCCCTGCCTGTGCTTGCTGCATTGTATTTATCATGTCCTGACCCAGCACATTCCAAAATACCTTAAAGAATTCCAATGGAATTTGGTCTGGCCTGCCGCCTTCCCAGATGGAAGGCTCATCATAGCTGCTTTTATCTCCTCTGGGTCTAAAGGAGTATCTAACCTCACACGGTCTTGTTCCCCTAAAATTGCCATTGGTATATCTTGTAGATATGCTACTATTTCCTCAGGATCCTTTCCCTGCTTCTCATCATATAGTGTTGAGTAGAATTGCCTAAATACCTCACGAATGCCTTGCGGATCTGTAATTAATTTACCTGAGCTGTCCTTGATTTCCCTTACTTCTCCTGTCGCCTCCTTTTGCCTCGCCCGTACTGCTAGGGTACGACCCAGTGTTTCGCTGAACTCATGACATCTTTTCCTATTCGCCGTATATATCTTAGCAGCCTTACTTGCTAAATCCTCTTCTGCCTCCTTTTTCGCTTTTTCCACCTTAATGAGGGCCTGTTCAAGCGGAATACCTACCAAGACACCTTTAGTTAATTCATCCTCAGCCTCCAGTAATGCATTATTTAAACCCAGATTTCTCAACTGCTCTTGCTTCCGTTTGTTAGTATTAAAACTTAAGGTCTCCCCCCTGACTCCCACCTTTAAACTGTCCCATACAATCCCCGATGCCGTGCTACCCCTATTTATCTCAAGAAACGCTTCAATCCACTGAGTCATATGCTGCATGTAGCTGTCGTCGCTCAGCAACCCTCTCGCGAAGGTCCATACCCTCTCGGTTCTACACACCGTTGCTAGGTCTAAATTCAAAATCAGGGGATTGTGGTCCAAAAGTATACGAGGTAATCTCTCAATTCTTGACACAGTGAGAAGGGCATTCGAAATAAAGAAGTAGTCTAATCGTACACACACCCTATGTGGAGCCGAATAAAATTTGAACCCTTTTTCCCCTGACCTTAGACTACCCCATACATCTACCAATGCATTATTTCTAGCCAGACTGAGAACCGCTTGGCAAACCCTCCACTTTCTACCTTGGTATTTCCCCTGAGATCCTAGCCCTAACCCGTCTGCCCCATTGATATTAAAATCTCCAGCAAGAACAATACGTGGGGGGCCCAGGTTGCTAATTCCAGATCTAAGAAATCAAAAATATCTGGGTCATCTTCAGTTGACCCATAGATTGAACCAAGTGTGGCCCATTCCCCACTAATAAAGCACTCCACCAGAGCCCATCTCCCCCATTTATCTTCAAACTTCTTTCTAGTTTCAATATCTCTGCACCTGGATAAGATAGCCACACCTCTATTTTTGGAGCCCTGTCTTGAACATGCCAGTACATGGAGCCCCAACTGTTCCAGAAGATGCCCTTGTGTCCCGAAAATATGTTTTTCCTGTAAAAGTAAGAAGTCCACCTTCATACTTTTTGCCAACATAGAAACCTTTTGCCTCTTATGTCGCTCATTCAACCCGCATACATTCCAAGTGAGAATTCGGGTACCCATTAAAATACTTCCAGTGATTGTCCTAACCACAAATCCCTACCATATTTAAACATTTTGCCACCTTTATTAGTTTTTTGCTCAGTTCTCTTCTTTGTAGCTCATTGCAATTTGTATTCAGCCATCTTACATCGCCTCCCAAAAACCCCATGTGTTGTATCCATGTGCCTTGCCCTGTGCCCAGACCCTTCCCCTCCTCCCCTGGTAGCCCCCCCCGGCATACCCTCCCCCCTTACTGGCAAATAGGTCAATCCTGACCTATGTGTGACAGCTGTGGCCCCAGGTTGTCACCGCCCCTCCTTCCTCCTCATTACATTCTTTATTTAAACCCTACTACCGCTGCCGCCCCTTCTCACCATGTTGCTGTTTCCAACCAGGTTGCCCATTGAGCTTTTTTCCCTGCTCCTATTGTTGGGATTTTCGGTTATGTTGCCTCACAAGATCCGTCATGCTGCTTTGGCCCCTGTTTTCCTTAATCCCCATGAGGTAATCTTGGGCCTTCACTTCTGAATAGAATATCTTGAACTGCCCATTTCTCCCTACTTTGAGGCGGCTAGGAAACAACAGATAAGCCTCACACCCTAAGTTCTGAAAGGGTGTTATTAGTTGCCTCATCCGCCAACGTCTTTCCACAGTAGTGTGGCAGAAGTCAGGTCTAGCGAAAAACGTTGTATCCTTATAGGTGCGCTTGGCCTCAGGCTTAGCTTTGCTCAAGATTTCCTCCCTTAACAGGTAGTTACCTATGAATACCAGGATCGCCCTTGGCTTGTCTATAGCATTCCCCCTTCTCTGAGTTAGAGGAAACCTATGAGCCCTCTGCACTTCATTTTCCCAAACCCATGCAGTTATTTCGGGGAATGCACCTCTGAGCAAATCAATTACATAGGCCCGAACATCCTGCCCTTCCTTCCCCTCTGCCGCACCCAATAATCTTATGTTTTTTCTTCGTTGATGATTTTCAAAGTCCTCGAGCTTCCAGAGAATGTCTGATGATGTCTTCTCCTGCTCCTGTCTATGTTCCTGACATTTTACCATATCGTCCTCCAGTTTACCAGTTCTTTCTTCCACCTCCTTAACCCTTCCCGCAAGATCCGAGTATAGTTTATTAACTTTTTGTAGTGAGCCCTGTATTCTCTTTTTTGCCTGTCTCGCTCTGCGGCTCTCTGACCTTGCCTCTCCTTGCATTTGTTTTAGCGTTGTATACACAAGGTCAAGACTGGTGGTCTGCAGTTGACTTTGAGGCTGGGACTGTGGAGGGATATTTCCTGTCCCTTCATGATATAACTGAGAAGTAGCCGAGTAATCCCAGTCTAATTTCTTTTCAACTTCTGGATGTGATGGGCTTAGTGAGCTCTTTGCTCTGCTCCGGGGTCTATTTTTGCTGATCTTGGTTTTCTGATGAGAGCACACCTTATGTACTGTATCTCCCCCTAGCTCTGAAGCATCTGTCTCAACTTCTGAAGCCTCTGTACAGCTCCCTGACCCTGTTGAAAGCGAGTCTGACCGCGATTCGTCTTCCTCCACCTCCTCCTCTTTATCCTTTTCATCTTCCTCATCATTGACGGAGAAAAAACACTCATCGCTGGGTGACCTCAGGATTAGAGAAGTAGTACTTAGTCCCTCTATAATATGGTCAGTGTTTGCAGGCAGTTTGTTTAACCTTGCTACTGTCGAGTGCCCCATGGGGGTTAGCAACTGCTCCTCTATGCCCTGATCATTCCTTCTTCCATTTGCTTTTAAATACAGATTCTGGCCACCGCTTTTACCCTGCTCTTCATGCTTGTTACTATTGTCAATCACGGGTGGCGGCAGCTGACAATCTGAACCTGTAGCATAGTTTTTCCCTACCTGCCGGTCCTCAGAAGCCTGTAGTGATGGGGCCCCCCTTCCGTGAAGAGCTGCAGTGAGCTCCTCGTGTTGTTCTGGCGTCTGCTGCTGTGCAGTGACCTGACTGGAATCTGGGCTTTGTCTCCATCTCAGATGCAATCTGATGCTCTGCTGCTCTCCCACCGGCCTGTGCCTCCGGCTCACTGCGCTGCTGCTCACCGCTGCTCGACCCGTGCTGGGTGCACGCGTCTCCGAGTGCTGAATCAATGGCAGGCTGTGAATTTGGCGATCGCACTGCTATCGTTGAGGCAAGTGATTCAAACAAGGTAGGCTGCCTTAGTGTGGGTTCTTTCAAACCCATCTCTTCATTGTTCCTCGGAACATTATTTCCTTTTTTAGCGCTGTTGCCCTTTTCCTTCGCCTTCTTATCCGTTACGGTTTCATCCCTAATCTTAGGGTCATCCACATTCTTTTTTGTGGGCCTCCGTTTCTGAGTTTGTGTCTTCATTTTTGTCCGCAGGTTAGCCGACGGCACCCCCGGATCACTGAAGACAGCTTTCTCCTTGTCTTTGTCATTCGTTTCCTTCTGCTCCCTCGGCACCTCGGCTTCGGCACCATGGTGTGTCTCGCGCTCACCTTGTCAGAGCGTCTTACTCACCCACGGATCAGTTCAAGGATACGCTGCTGAAATTGCCTTACTTTGCTTGTGGCGAGGCAACACACCGACCACAAAGTCCAGTTAGATGTCCATAGCATAGTTAGTGATGACTTCATATAGGTGGGGTAGAGCACCATTCACCATGTACAAATCCCAATTGTTCCATTACCAGCCGCCAGCGGTATTCAGTAATTTTCTGTAATTTTCAGGAGAGAGGTGAGGGTGCGACTGCTCCCTACAGCCTGTCAGCGGCCATCTTGCCCCTGTCCTGATGTCATGTTCCATGGACAGTGTCATTCAAAAACATAATTGGCTCAGGGATAATGCAGGCTCTAAACAAAGCTTCTACCCCCTGCACTTGCCAATCTTTTGTACCCCAGACAGTTTTTGTCTCAATGTTGTCTTTCCAAAAGTTGAAACTTAGTTTAAACAGCTGGGCATAAAAGGCTGCAGAATAAATCTGTTTGGTATTGGTCAACATACTTTTCATTCCTGTTCTGTTCACATTTTCTAAGTAAAACGATTCTGCATTGGATACATTGAACCATAAAAAGTATGGAAATTTTATAACAAAAGTTTTTGAGCTACCCTTTGGAGGTATAGGACAATGTTCCCATTGGTTATACATTAATACATTTCTAGGACTTTCAGATATGTGCAAGAAATGATGACCATAAAGGCGATAACAATACATTTGTTCATAATCGGATGAACCTTCTAAATTTTCATGATTTGTGAATACTGCAGACCATTCTAGATTTGACATCATATTATTAACAGTATCGAAGTCCCAATCAGCAGAAAAGGTACTAGATGAAACAAAGTCACTTAATGAAATCTTGAATAAGTGTGGAATCTTAAACAGCTCTGACGGGCCAAAAATGTCATAGTCTGTTTTGTCCCAAGCTATCCCATCAGGTATAGGAACGACTGTGATGTTCAATGATTACAAGTCTCTGTTCACGATGGGATGATTTGTGTGGTTCGAAGAGTAAGTTGACTTTCTTATTTGCTGTGTCCATTTTGACATATCTTCCATTTATCAGCGTACCCAGAGTTATTACCAGAGTCAACGAAAGAAGAAGAAAAAATATACCCAACACAATCCAAAGTTCAATCCATGGTGAAATCAGATAAGTCTGATGAAAAATGTCTATTGCTTGTTCATTGAAAGTTCTTTTGCTGGCTTCGCTTCAGGTTCGCTGGGATCCTCAGAAAACATATAAAAGTTAATGAATTAGCCAGAGGCAGTTCTGTCAATTTTTGGGATTGCATCCAGATTTGTTGAAATCACTGGAACCACTTGATCACTTGTTACTTCTTGGTAGACAGGTTTTTCTTGACAACTGTTATTTGGGTCTCAAGAGGAACGAGTTCCATAGCATTGTTGCATATTCCTTCTTTTCTCACTGCAGATTCCTCAATGATGACAAGTCTCTCAGTTTGAACCTCTTAGATTGTAGCTAGAGGAGTGTGTCTGCTACATTGGCAAAGTCCACTTGGCCTACTGATTAGTATCGGCCACATAGTGTGGTTTGATCAGGTCGATGGACACAAACCTGTTCTCCGTGTTTCCAGCAAGTGGCGGCAGTAAAACTGTTCTTGATCCGTGGATTGCTAGGACAGGTACTGGTTGTCTGTAAGAAGGCCCAAATTCCTTCTTGTCCCCGATCTTTTCTCTGACTAGAACACCAAGCTTTGGGATCCAGACAGGCCTTGCTGGGATGGTTGGTTTTTCCCCAGTGGTTGTTGGCTTCAGGAACACGTTGCTTTGCTTCGTTCTTAGTTCATTTAAATCCTGTAAAACAGCCAAATGATCTTTGATATCAAATTTTTCAGTATCCACCACTAACATGTGACAATTAAGGTCTGGGACCAGCATTCTTGTCCCAAAAAGAACCTCGAATGGAGTAATACCCCCTAGAGAAATTCTTGGCAAGTTGTTAAGCATGCGTTGGACACTTATTAGATGTTTGACCCACCCGGGTGGACCCCAGCCTAATACCCTAGCTGTTAGAGATTGCTTTATGTCCCGTTTTTTTCTCTCCACAACCGAATTTCCCTCAGGATGGAATGGACTAGAATACCGCAATGCAATGCTCTAATTGGCCATGGCTTCTTTGTAAGCTTAAGAGCCAAACGCAGAACCCTGGTCAGAATGTAGCGTGCCGATTGCGTATGTGACGATAAATACTCTCAAATCGTTTATAACAGTTCGAGCGTCAGCCGAGTGTTGAGGCCACTTCCAAATGAACATTGAACACGAATCCACTACGATCATGATATAATTATAGTTGCCATTCCTTTGTAAGGGACCACAGTGGTCCAGGAAAACACATGCTAATTGTTTATCTCAAATTACCAGGGGAGTCTGCGCAGAACGTTTCACAGTAGAGACTTTCATTTTCTGGCATATTTCACAGTCTAAAACATAGTTTCTGGTCTGTTTCCTAATGCCTGGCCACCAGTATCTTTATTTTAATAATGATACTGTGGCGTAAACACCTGCATGAGCAGAGGCGAGCCCTTCATGTGCTGCTAGTATAAGTCCTAATCTATGTTCCATGTTTGGAATTACCCTATCCACCACTCCAGGGATTCGTGCGAATGGAATGCCAATCACTTCAATTATATATGAGTATTTGAGTAGAAACTTATTAGGTAACGTTGCACTGCTGCTTTTGCTTGTAGTATTGACAGTTAGCATTATTTTGCTGTCTATTTTCATTTTTTGAATGAGTGATTACAGCTACGGAAGCCGTTTGCACAGCTGCCTTCGCGGCTTCATAAGCCAATGAATTCCCTTCAATGTGAACGCCATCACGTTGATGTTTTGTAGTCCTTCTCGTAACTGAACTACTTGTTCCCAAAGCGTTTTATGCCTAATTGTGTCACCTTTTGCATCTTTGAAACCGTTTGAATCCAATTCTATAAATATTCATTGTAGGATTACATAGTAGAAAGAATCGCACACTATGAGTGTGGGGAATTTGCAATCCATATTTTCAAGTGCCATTTTGAAAGCTTGTAGTTCAGCTCGCTGAGCTGTACAATCCCCTAGAGATTGCGTTTTGTGACCATAGGTCAGAATTTGCCATTGCACATACGACCTTTAGCAATTGCGCATGCCGCACTATAAGCCTGCTTACCTCCTGTAGTGGGTTGCGCAGGTCCGTCAGTATAAATGATACATTCATACTGATCAAGAGGGAGAATTTCAGTGGGCAGAGGACATTCTTGTTCGCATTGCAGGAATGCTTAAGTTTTCAAAACCGATCAAAAACGTATTCAACATCAGTTGCAGTAAGAGAATTAACTCATTGTATCCAACTTGGATGTAAAGCTTTAGCATTTGGAATTCCTGCTTTTGTCACTGCCTCTATGCCAGGTACTGGAGTTATGATCATAATGCGTTTCCCCTGTCCTTGGGCTCTTAATTTTGCTACAGCGGTTTTAACAGCTGTCAGAATTTTTTCTGTCGATGTAAATTTAATTTCTGCTTGTGTGTACAAATGTGTTTTGTAAGCTTTTGATACCTTTTCACCTTCATTAATAGTTTAGTAGGTGAATCCGCATTGAACCGGAATTATTTGGATCACTAAGTTGCGATCATTTACACATGTTTGTAAATATTTAGCTGTTAACATGTCTGTTTGGAGTGAACACAAAATTTATGTGTGTTCTTTTTCCAATTTACTGTTTTAAAATCAGGTTTGATTAATTTGTAGAGAGGTTTAACCCTTTCTGCGTAATTTAGAATGTAAGTTCTTCAGAAATTCAGGAAACCTAGAATTGACTGTAACTTTTTCTGCGTTTCTGAGGTTGGAGCAGCGCACACTTTTCTAAAAAGTTGGCTGCCAAGCTTTTGCCTTCGCTTGATAACTCAAATCCTAGGAAGAGGACGCTGAGATGGGCAATTCTTGATTTTTTTAAATTGAATTTGTACCCTTCAGAGGCGAAGCACAGGATAATGGTGTTCACCCTGTTCAAGTGCCTATCCAAGTCATCGTCTGTCAGATAGATGTCATCGACATATGAAAATGCCATCGTCATCATAAGTTTGTAGTAACTCTGTTACCCTTGCTGAGAATAACCGAGGACTATTCTTGAATCCTTGAGGGAGACGACAGAAGTGACGCTGTGTCCCCATTATTGAGAAAGCAGCCGAATACCTGCTTTCAGGTGCAATGTTTTGACAAAAGAAAGCATATGATATGTCTATAGTGGTTTTGTATTTTTTACGCACAATGTTATTCATTAATGCTGTACTGTGTGCATTTTGCACTGCAAATGTTTTGCAACAAGAGTTTAGATCTCTATAATCCAATACTAGACGATATGTATTGCCTGGTTTTTGAGACAGGAACCAAAGGATTGTTCATTGATGAGGTGCAGGTTTCAATCACCCCTTGATATTAAAGTTGATCTAAAATCTCCCTAAACTGTTTTTTGGCTTCTTGCTTAACTGGGTACTGCCTTTGTGCAGTTGGTTGATATTTTAACTGGATTTTGTGGTGAGGTGAGTCCTCATCCCATCCTACATGATTTGTATATAATGTAGGGGCTTGGGCTACTGCCCATTTCCTGGCATAGGTATATTTTAAATGTACTGGAATATGGTTAGAGAAGGCTGGCATAATGATGTCTTTGCCATGTGGACTTTCCCTGACAAATTTTGGTGGCCAGTCTTGTTCAGCTAGAAGTATATCATAGACTTTGGAAAGACGCTCCCAAAAGAGTGTTTTCACTTTTCTTGGTATGTATCCCTCCATACGGAGTGTTATTTCATCTACCCCATGTGGAGAACTAACCCTGGTATCTGCAGTTTCAACTTGAATGTCTTCATTCAAGTCCACTGTTTTCAGAAGTCCCTTCAGGTTCTGGCGAGCTATTGTGACTTCTGCTGCGCTGTCCAACATGGTCTGAGCCCATTCGCAGTACTTGAGTTTTGTCCTCAAGATCATTGACATGTCTGATCTTTAGACTTGCTACCATCTTTTGGTGAATTGAGGTTTTTTGTTTTTCTGAACGTGTTGATCGTCTTTGGACTTCACATGTTCTTCTTTGTTCTCTGACCATCCTCTTCTTTCGGATTTCTGGGACGATATCTGAAAGGTACGAGAGAAACGTGTATCAGTATCTTGATGCCTGTCAGGTTTTCTCAAATTATCCCTATTCCTTAGGTTATACCACCTTTCAGAGGGCTCCTTTTGAGGAGACGTACATCGGGAATGAGAACGCTTCTGTTTGGAAGGTTGTTTGCTATTTTACCACTTCTTTTTAGGAGAGATAGGAGTGTTTTTAATAAAGACCTTTTCAGGACTTTCAGACAGTTGTGGTTTAACTGTATATTTCTATTACATTTTGTATGTTACTAAGTAATTCTTCGTCCGACATTGATTCAGTGTCAGGGTCAGGTGTGCAGCTGGCTAAAGCCAGACATGTTGCTCCTTGTCTACCCAGTGGACCGAGCCTGGTAATGTGATTTAAATGTTTTAGGGCGCCTTTAAACCAGAGCTCATGTTCCTGGTATGTGAGTGGAATTTCAATATCCTCAAAAGGAATATATTCATCCGGTGGATCATTTTCTTTGTAGAAGTGAAACATATGTGTTACTGGATTTGCTTCTGGGAAGACTGTCCATTAATAGAATACCTCTGTCTGGTGATATTCATGTGCCTCTATCACAAAAACTGCCCTTCCACCTCTCGATGTTAGGGCATGTGTTATACGTTTTATAGTGATAGCTTTCCTTAAATTTTGAGGAATGATTATAGCATTCTCATCGGTTTCTTGAAAACCTGTTATATTAAAAGCTGGTACGGCGTTTTCGCCTGCAGCTCCAGTCGAGGTGTTTTCCTCATCAGCCATTTTATTGAAAGTTGCAGAGCATGGGTCAAGTAAACAAAGCTAAGGTGCACAATAATTTGGAACACTATATCCTTCAACATTGAACAAACCAAAAAGCTAATACATAGGAGTTTTGGTCCTACTCAGCTATGCAGATATTATCCTTTACCCACTCCAGACGTCTATTGGAGTTTTAGGAGTAAAGGGGTCTCTGAGAAGAGCACAACTGAGTTACTTCAGTATCTAGCGTTAAATTTGTGCCTTACCAAACCATTGGGCACCATGTAGTGTAGTTCCTGTTTCCCTAATAGGCTCTGCACACTTGAATAACATACACTATAGTTTTGACATAGGACTGAAGTCAGAATGTCTCTATCGAGTATATTAAACTTAACTGTGTGTGTGCCAGCTAACTCAGAGGTCACTAGAAACTTTCTCGAACAAACAAGAAGGGATTAGTCTCTGACAACCGCATAAACTGACAACTTTGTTTCCCCTAGAATTGAAACAATATCTTCAGAGTCGTGGAATCAATAGATAACTATTTCACTCAGTCAATCGTGCATGGTTCGTTTCTATAGTGAGTCAGGCGTTTCAATAAAAGGGGTTTATTGAACAGTCTTATTTCTCATGCAAGAGATATGAATAGCTACAATCGTAAGACAGCATGCAAAATAGAATATGTACAGTGTTAGCAGCAATATAAAATAATATTGCAATAGCATGGTTTTGTAGCTATCACATAGTCATTAAAATACATCCATAAATAACACAGGTTAAAATAGTCAACGGGTGCTTCTAAATAATCCTACCCTGATGTGCCTCACCTAAGTCAAGGATGAGGGAAGAAGTAGGTGCTGTTTTAGCTAAGTTTAGTTTTGCCAAGAATCTGCCAAAGGTTTCTCTAGTTTCTAACCAGCTCCATACCTTAGAAGGAGAGAGGTTGCTATCTTTTTCCCGGAACTCGATTTCCCAACACCCCGCAAGGGGAGTCAGAAATACTGGAGCTGGATTCTCAGCAGGAGGATGACAGCTTTTAGTCAGTGCGTCAGCTGGGGAGGTGGCTTCCTTCGGGACTTGCTGTGGTGAGCTGCGTCGTGCAAGTAGGTAGGCGAAATGCACCGAACCACACAGTGCTTTGCCATAGCAAGTGAAGGTTTATTTATACCTTCAAGGTGATTAGGAATGACAGTATTGACGTATACGTCGGGTATATGTACGTCATGAATGAACCCCTAATGAATAGATGTTCATGTATAATAAATGAGTTCTTGGAGAAATCAATATCCAGGCAAGGGGATGTCCCTACAGCTTAAGAGTCTAGTTTTCCAAGAAATTGTTGTGACGTAATTGAACGGATGAAAGTGACCATGCCTGTATTTGGGTAGCATGGGCTATGCCTAAATAAGGACTTCATTTCTATGCCTATGTAAGGGAATTTGAAATATACCTATATAAGGGAATGAATCGGGAAAATTCATACAGAATCTAAATCCACACACAACACCCACTCCACTTTAGTATGTACGACATTACTAGATCCTAAACATGATAACATATCTAAAATATATCTACACACGAAATGCTACACATATGTCTAAATACATTTCTAAAAAAATGCATCAAACTGTTACGATGCATAAATGCAATGGTGCTGTACATATTTAAAGCAATGTTTCATTCCAAGCATATATTTTGACATTCGGTTGCTTAACTGAATGAATCACGAAAATATACATTTATGAAATGGCTCGTAAATACTGAAGAAAAAAGGCCGAAACCATTTCATGTTGGATTACATAAAACTTTTGAAGGTGGACAGTGGTCATATACTGTCCCTGGAAGTATTCAAAGAATTCATGTTCTCTATGAATAGTTCTACTTTAAGCAGATTACTTGTGCCAAAAAATGAAATATACGAAGTTGGAAAAAAAAAATAATCATAGGGAAAAGTTTCAAAGTTAGTTCATTGTTTTGAAAAATGAAGGTCAAATTCAAAGTCTCTCAGAACACAGTGTGCCAAATTCAAAAGTCAGTGTTAGGGCTTGGAGAAAACATGAAATCTTATATGTCTGTAGACAAAACGTAATCTACCAATTTAGGTGAATGTACCAGAGTGGCTCACACTGAGGTTTAACGTGAGGTATCAGAAATGTCACATGCAGGGACAATATGAGAGGGCAAACAGTACCTACACATGCGAGTCAGTACACATAATGATGATAATGGAAGGGCGGCATTTTAACAGTATAACAATCTGCTGTGTCATAGGTGATTTTCCACCAAGAGTGTCACCCTCTGGCATTTCACTCTAGTGCCTAATGCTGAGATATCCATGCTGGCAATATTAAGTCAGACACACTTCCATCAGTACACTCCGCATGGAAACTCTTGGCAATGTCACAGATGAGCCTGTGAGTAACCTCATGGACCCACACATCAATTAACACAGGCTATTTCTGTCCTGACTCACGCTTACCAAACTTGCTGTGTCACTGTATGGCAGCAAAAACAATGCATGTCCCTCTCATCCTGATATGAAGCCAGGGAAGTGTGTGAAATAGGCCACAAACTCCTTTCCCATGGAGTCAGCATGGTAGGCAGTGTATCACACAAAGCCACACTCTCAGGCACATACTGCAGCAGATCAACTTCATGTGTGCACTCCTTACACTCTCACGTCCACTCTGAAACACTTACCATGACATCTGGAGCACCATAAAGCCTTCCATACTGTGTGAGCACCTCGTCCACCAGGACCTCCAGCTCCTCTGTGGTGAAGGGACGGGCCCTGATGTTCTCAGTCCTTGCCATCACTAGGTCCAGGACACAGGAGCAGCAGCAGTTGGTGGTGAGGAGTGTCAGGCAGCAGTATCTGGAAGCAGTGGACATGTGAGTCTCTTTCCCACACATATATAGCCCTCTGGGGTAATTTAAGTGGTTCTAAGCTGCTGCAATTGATGTTCCAGGTCCGCTTTTTTCAAATGCATCCAATGATCGGCCCGCATTAGATTCCCGCAATTGCCATTCCCTTTGGCTGTAAGGGCATGGGCATTGGCGGTGACACACCAAAGGGGCCAGGTGATCACTACCGCGATATGGCTGCTATACATTGCAGGAAATGACCGTGATTTGGGTGGTGGAGCATGCCAAACACCATTTCATATTATGTATAACATTACCGCGAGTGCAGTGGGTATTGGCAGTGAAACACCACAGAGGCCAGGCTGTCACTACCGCGATATGGCTGCTATACTTTGCAGGAAATGACCCTGAGTTGGGTGGCGAAGCATGCCAATCGCCATTTCACAATGTGTATATCACTACCGTGAGTGTGGTGGGCATTGGCGGTGGCACACCGCTGGGGCCAGGCAGTCGCTACCCTGATATGGCTGCTATACATTGCAGGAAATTACTGTGATTTGGGTGGCAGAGCATGCCAACTGACATTTCACAATGTGTATATCACTAATGCGAGTGCAGTGGGCATTGGCGGTGACACACCACAGGGGCCAGGCCGTCGCTACAGCAATATGGTTGCTATACATTGCTGACAATTACCGTGATTTGGGTGCTGGAGCACGTTGACCGCACCTATGGACACATCATGCTGTGTCAATGGCAATGGCCAGTTCTCCACAGTGCACAGTTGACACCTGATTCATGGCACGAGATTGTGCACACAATGCCAATGTGACATTTAGTTCACATATGCCTACACATGCTATGTTCGTGCATATGATTGGAAACATTAGCATGTACTCCCTCACATGTCACTTGTGATATTACTGGGTATGTACACAGATCAGTGTTGTGATGGACTCTCCAATGGGTACACATGTCAATGTGTGATGTGGCTAAGCAGATCACAGTGATGAATGTCTGACTGCATATTGTGCAAAATTAACTGTCTAGTTTCCTTGGCTCATGCACATACTTGATCTTAATGCACAGACTGTGTTCATGTTGTTATTGATGTGTGTCCTGTTCGAATTACGCAAGAAGGTGTGGCAGGTACAGCAGCTAGGTAGGAGCCAGTATTGTTGTTGTGTCACACATATGCTTTATGAACTACTGTTAGTGCTTATACTGCAAGATGTGGACATATACCTTTGGGCATTCACATAGTCTGATTTTGTTCTGGAGGTACTCACTGTGTGAACAGTGGACAAGTGTACGACAAGTGTAGCTGAAGATGTCTCTACATGTAAGTTGTGATGTAAGCTGAACAGCGATGCCAGTCATTGTTGGCGTTGTGTCAGTCAAAATGTAAGATGTCGGACACTTCTCATAGGGGGATTGAATTGAAATGTGTCAACCCACCTACCTTTCATCTCACCTAGGAGGTGACAAAATGTGCATCATCCCTTCACAGTGCTGGTGGACATGGAGAATGAGGACATCATACGGAAATTCCATCTGGATCGGCCCACCCTACAAGACCTATGTGCTCTATTGCAGCCCCAACTGCGGCCTTGCAGAACGTATCTGACTGCTTTGACACCAACGTGTAAGGTGATGGCGGCCCTGCATTTCTTTGCTACTGGTCAAATTCCTGTACACAGTGTCCACCGCAGGTGGGTTGTCGCAACCTATGTTCAGCATGGTGCTATGTGATGTCCTGTCCGCTATCATGAGCTACAGGACAGATACATCCTTTTCCCCAATAGGCATGAATTGGCGGGTGTGAAGGGTGATTTTTATGCCCGTGGCCACATCCCTAATGTTGTTAGTGTCATTGACTGCACATATGTTGGCCTGGTTCCACCACAGACATGTGAGCACATCTACAGGAACAGGAAACATTTCCATTCCATCAATGTGCAAGTGGCGTGCCAGGCAGATATGATCATCTTACACGTCTGTGCCAAATTTCCTGGCTCACCCCATGAATTGTACATCCTACATAACAGCATTGTGCCAAAGCTGATAGAAAACTGCTTCCGAGGCATGCATGCATTGTGGGTGAGTACGCAGAATCAAGTAGAGTGCTGTATGTGTGGCATGCTGTCCTCTGCCACAGTTATATTACAAGATCAGTATGTGTATCTCACACCTAGGTGACTCTGCATATCCCAACCGGCCTTGGTTGCTGAGCCAACTGCATAATCCCAGGACCCCCGCTGAAGTCCGCTACAATGATGCCCATGGGAGGATACGTCATGTGATGGAGCATACTTTTGGTCTCCTGAGGTCACGATTTTGCTGCCTGGACAAGACCGGAGGTGCACTGAGGTACTCGCCCGTAAAGGGGTGTCAGATTGTAGTTTCATGCTCCACAACCTGGCCTTGCACAAAGAGATCCCCCGGCTTCTGGATGCTGATGAGCACGCGAGGCCTCTGCCTGCAAACCCACACTTGTCCAGGGGTAGTGGAGAGGAGGAAAGTGTCAGCCTCCGTCTACAGCTCATCAATCACTACTTCCCTTTAAGGTGAGTGAAAATGTACAACGGGGCCATTGTCTGCTGATGTTGTTGGTGAAAAGGCCTAAGATAGCTTAGTGACTGCTCTCTGTCGTTGGCTTTGTGCTTGCTGCTAATGTTTCTGGGACAGTGTAATTATGCACAGCAACATGATGTCTATGTCGGTACTGTTGCTGATTGGAGCACCTTGATGACAAGTGTTGTGTAATTGCTGTGATGCCACCGCCTAAAACATGATTTTTTTTCTTTTGTGTTTTCCTGGGTCCCTTCAGCCTCTCATTGCCTGCAAACAATCTGTGCTCCTGGTACATTGTAATCATGGTCAACATTGTACATCCTGTGATAAGCATGGAGCAGACACGGCTACATGGGTGTGTAAGGAGTGTTTATTTACAATGGGTATATGTGAGAGGGAAGTGAATATTTACAAAAAGGTGAATAGGGAATCAGTGAGTTGTCAGTAATGGATGATGAGATATTCAAGTAGTCACCACATTGATGTGGTGATCCAGTCCAACAGACGGATGCCATTAACATGGCAGCATGGGGAAGGACAGTCAACAAAGTCAATACAATGGTGAAGAGGAGTGCCATCATGGCTGGCTCCTTGACTGGCGTTTGTGAGGTGCTTTGCCACGGGTTCCTCCCTTGGATTTCTTTGGACGGCCCCTTGGTCGTTAGGCAGAGGGGGCCTTTGCTGTGAGCCGGTGGGTTCTGAGGACTCCCTCTCTCTGTGGCTGCAGGGGAGGATGTGGAGCTGTCATCCTGCGGGCCACAGGAGGGAGGTGGAGGTTTTGTTCGGCCCACAGGCCTGTCTTCAGAACCACCACTAGCTGGCCCAAGACGTCCACGATTTTGCCCATGCGGGTGTCTATGGATCTCAGCAGCAGGGGATCTCACAGGAATCTTCCTGAGCCTGGCCCGTTTGTCCCTGGGCTTGTTCGTAGGCCCCAAGGACTCTGGTGATGTTAGCTAGGGCTACAGTTCCAGTGTCCTGTTGTCTTTGACTCCCACTTGCCCTCCCACCTGCCCTGCTGTCAAAGACCTGTTGCCTCACCACTGTACTCACCTGCCTATTCTCCCTGGCCTCCTCAGTTGGTGGGGTGGGGTGGTCATCCTCTAGGGCAGGGAGAGTGTTCCAGGCAGAACTGGTGGTGGTGGTGGTGGAGGCCGCAGAGGTCATAACAGCAGCAGTCAGCTTCGTTGTTGTTGGGGATGTGGGGTTGGGAGGGAAAGTGAAGTCCTGGGCCCTGTTTCGCCCTGGCATGCCAGATGGGCTGACTTCTTGCTTCGCATCCTCAAAATCCAGGGAGTCATCATCAGAGAGTCCATGTTCCAGGGGTGGAGACTGGCTCTGCAGGTTGGTGTTGTCATCCTCTGCAGTCAGTTCTTGGTAACCTGTTGGATAGTGGGTAAATGGCCATTGACCTGCACACATCAAGCTTGGTGTTTGATGTATTGTATTTGCAGGTTATGCCCACGCAGTCCAAGGTGTGACATATCAATGTTGTCATCTAACGATTAGCGGCATCTTTGCTGAATACTCTGCCTGGCAGGCTTTACATCTGAGCATGAACTAGCCATTGTTATCTCATACATACTTTTGTTTTGTCATATGCTTTGGTTTATTTCTTCTATAGACCATGCTTGCTTTGTTTTCATATGGTTCTTCAAGCTTTGCCCTCATAGAACTTACAGCTAGCACTCGGTGATGTGCATGATTGTGCCCTGAATTTATTCAACATGTGATTTTTTTAGTCAAATTGTTGTTGCAGTGACAGTTACATACGCTTAGCTGTCTGCACACTGTAAGTGGCTATTGGATGGGAAACATCGTTTACAACGCGGTTAGTACACCGCAATGCTTTTACATCGCGGTCGTTACAACGACCGCATGTAACAACGCTATGCCATTACAACGCAAGTCTTTACATCGACTTGTGCTAGATGGCGTGCTAACATTAAAAATGGTGTAGTTTACTATCCCAACACCTTCCCTACGGATAAGTGGACTGGAGTTGGAAAAGTAAATTACCCTTTATTAATGTTAGCACTCCACCTAGAGCAAATCGATGTAAAGACTTGCGTTGTAATGGCATAGCGTTGTTACATGCGATCGTTGTAACGACCGCGATGTAAAAGCACGCGTTGTACTAACACGCGTTATAATGTCATACATCCCTATTGGATCTGTGTCAATTTTGGTGGGATGTGAGGGCTGGTGTTGACATATGGCTCCATGCTTCTTGAGAGGAATGTTGGTGTGCATGCACTGTCTACTTACTTGTTCTGTTGTCTCATTGGGGTGCATTTCTGACACATTATCTGGGTGTGTGTTTGAGTGCTCCATCCTGCGCAGGGGTGTAACAGGGGGCTTGTGGGAGTTGTGGTGCTGGCTTCCCATCTAAAAACAGCCCTCCCTGTGAAGACTGCTACATACCTGTAAGTTTGGTTGCTGTAATCCATTGACTGCCACATGCTTCTGTGGGGGTGTTGTGCTCCATCCTGCTCATGGGTGGGACAGGGGTCCTGGTGGGAGTTGTAGTGCATGCCTCCCACCCCCAAACAGCCCTCCATGTTAAGATGGCTACCTACCTTTTAGTTTGGTTGTTGTAATCCAATGGCTGCCACATGCTTCTGGGCAGGGTGTAGTGCTCCATCCTGCTCAGGGGTGGGACAGGGGTACTTGGTGAGAGTTGTGGTGCAGGCCTCCCACCCCCAAACAGCCCTCCCTCTGAAGAAGTCTACCTACCTGTAAGTTTGGTTGGGGAGATACAATTGCTGCCACATGCTTGTAGGGGGGTGTAGTGCTATATCCTGATCATGGGTGGGACAGGGGGCCTGGAGGGAGTTGTAGTGCCAGCCTCCCCCCCCCCCCCCAAACAGCCCTCCCTGTGATGATGGCTACCTACCTGTAAGTTTGGTTGGTGAGATACAATGGCTGCCACATCCTTCTGGAGGGGTGTAGTGCTACATCCTGCTCATTGGTGGGACAGGGAAGCTGGTGTTAGTTGTAGTGCAGGCCTTCTACCCCCAAACAGCCTTCCTTGTTAATATGGCTACCTACCTGTTAGTTTGAAGTGAGCAATGCAATGTCTGCCACATGGTTCTGGGTGGGGGAGTGCGCCATCCTGCTCAGTGGTAGGATAGGGGTACCTGGTAGGAGTTGTGATGCAGGCCTCCCATCCCCAAACAGCCCTCCCTGTAAAGATGGCTACCAACCTGTAAGTTTGGTTGGTGAGATACAATGACTGCCACATGCTTCTGGCTGGGGGGGAGTGCTCTATGTTGCTGAACTGTGGGAAATTGGGGCCTTTTTGGGAGTTGCAGTGCTAGCCTCCCACCCACAGACAGCCCTTCCTGTTAGGATGGCTACCTACCTGTTAGTTTGATGAGGGTAATGTAATGGCTGCCACATGCTTCTGGGTGGGGTGGGTGCTCCATCTTGCTGAACTGTGGGACTTGGGGGCCTGTTGGGTGTTGTAGTGCTGACCTCCCACCCACAGACACCCCTCCTTGTTAAGATGACTACCTACCTGTTAAGTGAAGGTGAACAATACAATGGCTGTAAAATGTTTCTGGGTGTGGTGGAGTGCTACATCCTGTTCATGGGTGGGACATGGTGGCTTGTTTGGAGTTGTAGTGCTATCCTCCCACTCACAGACACCCCTCCCTGTTAAGATGGCTACCTACCTGTTAGTTTAATGAGGGGAATGTAATGGTTGCCACATGCTTCTGGGCGGGGTGGGTGCTTCACCTTGCTGAACTGTGGGACATGGGGGCCTGTTGGGAGTTCTAGTATTGGCCCCCTACCCACAAAACACCCCTCCCTGTGAAGATGGCTACCTAAAAGTTAGTTTGATGAGGGGAATGTAATGGCTGCCACATGCTTCTGGGTGGGGTGGGTGCTCCATGTTGCTGAACTTTGGGACATAAGGGCCTGGTGGGAGATGTAATTCAGGCCTCTCACCCCCAAACAGCCCTCCCTGTGAAGATGGCTCCCTACCTGTAAGTTTGGTTGTTTTAATCCAATAGCTGCTACATGCATTTGGGGGGAGTGTAGTGCTAAATCCTTCTCATGGGTGGGACAGAGTGCCTGGTGGGATTTGTAGTGCAGGACTCCTATTCCCAAACAGCCCTCCCTGTGAAGATGGCTACCTACCTTTAAGTTTGGTTTTTGTAATCCAATGGCTGCCACATGCTTCTGAGGGGTGTAGTGTTACAACCTGGTCATGGTGGGACAAGGGGCCTGGTGGGAGTTGTAGTGCTGGCCTCCCACCCACAGACACCACTCCCTGTTAAGAAGGCTACCTACCTGTTACTTTGAAGAGGGGAATGTAATGGCTGCCACATGCTTTGGGGTGGGGGGGAGAGTACTACTTCCTACCCAGGGGTGACACAGGGGGACCTGGTGGGAGTTGCAGTGCAAGCCTTCCACACCCAAACACCACCTCCTGTGAAGATGTCTACCCACCTGTTAGTTTGAAGTGAGCAATGCAATGTCTGCCACTTGGTTCTGGGTGGTGGGAGTGCTCCATCTTGCTGAGCTGAGGAACAAAGGGCCTGGTGAGAGTTGGCAGCCTGTATACATTCAACCCTGTGAATGTTGCTGGCTCCCTTTGGGGTGATTCAGATGGAGTGTATGTAACATCTGTGAGACCTGTGTTGGGTATTGTGGTGCTGATGAATGTAATTGGGACTAGGAGGCGTAGCTTTGTAGCTGTGCAAGTCAGTAGGTAGCAGTGTAATGGTATACATTTGTTTGTACTTACCAGTCTGCATTCCCCCGGCTATTCCTGTGAGACTCTCTGGATGCAGTAAGGCAAGCACCTTCTCCTACCATGCAGTGAATGTTCTTGGTGGAATGTGAGGGCCACCTCCAGTCATCTGAGCCAGCTTATGGTTCTTGTTGATTTTCTCTTTCACCGTCCTTTTCAGGTCAAGCCACTGCTTCTGGATTTCCTGCTTGCTGCACGGGGTGTTCCCTACTGCATTGACCTTGTCAACTATCCTTACCCACTTTTGTGCTCTTATGACTAATGGTATCTGTTGGACCTTGGTACCAAACAATTGTGGTTCTACTCTGATTATCTAATCTGCCATGACTGATAACTCACTCTCAGTGAATTTGGGCACTTTCTTTTGTGCCATGGTGTGTGATGTGCAAATGGTTTTAGGTGCAGTTGTGAGGGGGGTGGGGATGGAGGGGTGGTGTAGGTGGTATGTGTGTGTTGTTGTGCTGGTGAGATGTGTGGTATATTGCCTATCCAATGTGCTGCAGGGTTTCGTTCCTTTAGGGCTGGAGTAGTGCAACAGATTCTGGTCAGGGAAGTGGCTGGTTTTATACTCAGCTATGTGGGTGTATCAAAATGGAGTAGTGCTGTCAGGTATGTTGTGTGGGTTGTCCCGGGATTTGTATTTTTTAAGTTCCTATGGGGGTGTGTCATTGGGGTGTGTTAGGTGATTTTGGGGGCTGAGCTAGTTTGATATGTGCACTTGGTGGTCTTTTTGTATGTTTTTTTTGTCGACCGCCATATTTGTCGCATCCGCATTGAGCGTCCGCAGCAGTGGCTATGCAACAGCCCTTCCGCAGGCTCTCCCATTCATCACTGTTTGCGATCGCGGTGGTTGGAAACAGTGGACCGTCCGGCTGTCACCTCAATGGAATCCTAATTTGACCTGCGGTCACTCCGCAGGCCTTGCAGCAGTTTTGTGTTTCTCCACCGTGTATCCGACCGCCGCTACAGGCGGTCTTTCGCTGCATCGTTCCGCCGCAATCGGGGATTTTTGGCGGTTTATCCTAATCCGACCGCTGCTTTTGCCGCTGTACCAGCGGACGGTTGATTTCCACTACCATCGCGGTTGGGATGGTTTTCCAACCACCATCCTAATAGACCCCTATGTTCTAAACATTAGATGTGTGCCGATAACACCATTTGTTCCATGATTATCTCAAGTATTTTCTCTGCTTTGTGACCCATTAGAGTCATTTTGGTTATTGTCCATTTGTGAGAAAAAGAAGCAAATTAAAGGATAGAGAGAATATTGCACTGATAAGTATAATACAATGTTATGATGAATTTAAATTGTGATTTCCTGAATAGTATAAGCATGTGTCCTTTGCTAAGATAGTTGGTACATACTTATGTACTTGCTTCATGATACAGAGCTTGCAACTCTTGTATAAAATTAATATTCTAACTAATGTTGTACATGTTTTTAGTAAATGGTCTGCCTCTATATATATATATATATATTTCTTGGCAAATCGGCTTAAGCAGTTAAGGAACGTCCCCTTGTTTGAATATTGATTTGTCCAAGAACTCATGTACTTTGCAAAGAACAACCATTCCTTAGTGGTTCATTTCCTGACTTTATTGTGCCCGACTTTACATCAAACTATGGCATTCCTAGACACCTTCAATGTATAAATATACCTTCACTTACTCTAGCAAGATATGGTGGTGCAGAGCAGTTCGATATCTACTTGCCCGAAGCAGCTTGCTACAGCAAGTGCCTGAAGGAAGCGACCCTCCAGCTGACGCACTGATCAGAGGCTAGCCCTTCTCCTGCCAAGAATCCAGCTCCAGTGTTTCCAAGTTCCCCTTGTGGGGTGTTGGGAATTCGAGTCCCGAGACAGAGATACCAGACCTCCTTCATTCTAACCAAGGTATGGAGCTGATTAGTACCTAGGGAAATCTTGGATAGATTCTTGGCAAATAAAATTAAAATTATAAGCTACACAATACTTACTTCTTCCAACCTACTTGACCTAGGTTAGGTAAATTGGGGTAGGCGTATTTTAGAAGCACCAGTTGAGTATTTTAGTCATTGTTATTTATGTATGTATTTTTATGGCTTAGGAACCATACAATGCTCTTACAGTATTATTTTATGATATTGTTCTCACTGTACGCATTATACTTTGCAGCCTGCATTACGATTGTAACAGTTCACTTCTCTTGCATGAGAAAGAAGACTGATCAATAAACCTTTTTATTGAAAACGCCCGTCTCTCTATTTATCTGCAACTATGTAGCAACGAAGCATGCATGATTGACTGAGTGAAATACTTATCTATTGTTTTGTTTTCGCAACTTTAGAGATATATTTGTTATTCTTGGGAAACAAAGTTGTCATGTTTATGCGGTTGTCAGAAACTAATCCCTTCTTGTGAATTCGAGAAAGTTTCTAGTGACCTCTGGGCTAGCTGGCACTCACTATTAAGTTTAATATATTCAATATTAAAATATTCTCAGTCCTACGTCTAATATATATTCAGAGCCTATTGAATATATAAGAACTACACTACATGGCGCCCACGTGGGGCAAGGCACTAATTTAACGCTAGACATTAAAGTAACTCAGTCATGCTTTTCTCAGAGACCCCTTTTTCCCGTAAAATACTCCAAAATGTCCTGAAACAGATTCAAAATGAATATGGGGCAGAGCCTGCTTTAAATTTAGGTATGAAATTACTTAATGATTTCAAACAGGTCTCTACAATAATATTAGCTAATATTAAAGGTAAAGCAGCATCTGTGGCGATCTGCCAACATTTTTGAGAATTTGATGTAACTCAGCAACCACAGTAACTAGCCAGAATAATGGAAAAATCCTATGAAGAACTAGGTAGAGACAGTTTAGTTGGTAAACCAGTGAAACCCCAACTGACTGAAAGTCCTGAAAAGGTCTTCATTAAAGAAACTCTTACTCTTCCTAAAAAGAAGTGGGAGAACACTAAACAAACTTCTAAAGAGAAGCATTCTCATTCCAGAGGTAGGTCTCCTCAAAAGGAGCCCTCTGAAAGGAGGTATATCCTCTGGTAGATAGATATCAAGATACTGATACACGTTCCTCTCGTACCTTTCAAACTTCATCACAGAAATCCAAAAGAAGAGGACGGTTAGAACCCAAGGAAGAACGTGTGAAGTCCAAAGACGATCAACATGTTCCAAAAAATAAGAAAACTCAATTCACCAAAAAGAAGGTGGTAGCAGATCTAAAAATCAGACATGCCGAGCATCCTGATTACACAACTCAAGAACGGGGAGTGGGCTCAGACAATGTTGGACAGCGTAGCAGAAGTCACCATAGCTCGCAAGATCTTGAAGGATCATCTGGAGACAGTGGACTTGAATGAGTACATCCAAGTTGAAACTGCAGATACCACGGTTAGTGTCCCACATAAGTCATATGAAGTTACACTCCGGATGGATAAGAGCACTCTTTAGGAGAAACTCTCACACAGTTATGACATCCTTCTAGCTGAAAAAAACTGGCCACCTGAATTTGTCAGGGAGTGCCCACATGGCGAAGACATTATTATGCCAGCCATCTCAAATCATATACCTATGCCAGGAAATGGGCAGTAGCCCAGGCTCCTGCATTATACAAAAATCATGTAGAATGGGATGAGTTAAAAGTCAAAGGCAGAAAGGCAGTACCAAGTTAAGCAAGAAGTTAAAAAACAGGTCAGGGAGATATTAGATCATCTTGAATAGCAAGGGGTGATTGAAACATGCACCTCGTCAAAGAACCATCCTTTATTTCCTGTGTCCAAACCAGACAATACATATCGTCTACTTTTGGATTACAGACATTCAAACTCTTGTTGCAAAACATTTGCAGTACAAAATGCACACAGTGCAGCACTAACGAATAACATTGTGCGTAAAAACATATAAAACCACATTAGACATTTCTAACGGTTTCTTCTGTCAAAACATTGCACCAGAAAGTAGGTACTTGACCGCTTTCTCAATTATGGGGACACAGCGTCGCTTCAGTCGTCTCCCCCAGGTATTCAAGAATAGTCCAGGGTTATTTTCAGCCAGAGTAACAGAGTTACTACAAACGTATGATGATGAGGCATTATTTTATGTCGATGACATCTATCTAACCGACGATGACTTGGACAGGCACTTGAACAGAGTGAATACCATTATTCTTGGTTTCGCCTCTCAAGGGTATAAATTCAGTTTCAATAAATCAAGAATTGCCCACCTCAAGGTCCTTTTACTAGGATAGTAGTTATCAAGTGAAGGCAAAAGCCTGGCAGCAAACTTTCTCGAGAAATGTGCACTGCTCCAACCTCCAAAAACGCTGAAAAACTTGCAGTAAATTCTAGGTTTCCTAAATTTCCGAAGAACTCACATTCTAAATCACGCAGAAAGTGTTAAACCTATCTACGAATTAATCAAAACTGATTTTAAAACAGTTAATTGGACACAAAAACACACTGAAATTTTGCGTTCAGTCCAAACAGACATGTTAAGCAACAAAACATTTACAAACAATCGTAAACGTACGCAACCTAGTGATGCAAATCATTCCAGGACGATGCAGATTCTCCTACTTAACCTTTAATGAAGGAGAAAAAGTACCAATAGCTCATAAATCACACTTGTATGCACAAGCAGAAATTAAATTTACTTCTACAGAAAAAATTCTGACAGCGGTTCAAACTGCAAAAAAGGGAGAGAGCCCTCGCACAGGGAAAACGCATAATGGTCGTACCTCCTGCACCTGCCTTAGAGGCAGTGACAAAGGCGAGCATTCCGAATGCAAAAGCTTTACAACAGAGATGGATACAATGGGTTTATTCTCTTGCTGTGACAGACGTTGAATACGTTTTTGACCCTTATTTGAAAAGACAAGAATTGCTGCAATACGAACAAGAATGTCCTCTGCCTACTGAGATTCTACCTCTAGAACAATATGATTATATAATTTATACTGACAGATCAGCACAACCCACAATTGGGGGTAAACAAGCTTATAGTGCTGCATGGCGATTGTTAAAGGTCGCTGGCAAGATGGCAAATTCCGACCAATGGTCACAAAAACTCAATCTCTAGGAGATTGTACAGCTCAGCGAGCAGAACTACAAGCATTCAACATAGCGGTTGAAAATACTGATCGTGAATTCCCCACACTCATAGTGTGCGATTCATATTATTGCGTTCAATATTACAATAAATACTTGCAGAACTGGATTCAAAACGGTTTGAAAGATGCAAAAGGTGGCTCAATCAAGTATAGGTTGCTTTGGGAACAAATAGGTCTGTTACAGAAAAAACTACAAAAAACTCACGTGATAAATACACTGAGTCATCAGTGCATGGAATTCATTGGCTGATGAAGCCGCGAAGACAGCTGTGCAAACGGCTTCCGTAGCTGCAATCACTCATTCAAAAACAAAAATAGACGGCAAAATAATGCAAGCTGTTAAACAGTGATACCAGTTACCCCGAAAACTTAGGACAGAACCGAACTATCTCCAGTTCAGAAAGACCTTAAAGACCCTCCTTTTCCCGCAAATATAATCCCACTAGTTGGCTAAAACCCCTGGAGAAGCAGATCAGCGCTGGGATGCTCTTCGGAGTTACTACGCGCTTTACAAAAACCATTAAATAAGTGATAAAACATTACCGAAAGGTTTTCCACTCAAATACTCTTATATAACTGATGCAACTAATGTTCTGTTTGCTCGAATCCCGGGAGTGGTGGATAGAGTAATTCCAAACATGGAACATAGATTAGGACTAATCTTAGCAGCACATGAAGGGCTTGCCTCTTCACACGCAGGTGTTTCCGCCACAGTCTCATTATTAAAAACGAAGATACTGTTGGCTGCGCATGAGGAAACAAACCAGAAACTATGTTTTGGAATGTGGAATCTGCCAAAAGATGAAAGTCTCTACTGTGAAACGTCCTGCACAGACAACCTTGTTAATTTCAGATAAACCATTAGCCTGCGGTTACCTGGGCCACTGCGGTCCTTTACAACGTGATGCTAACTATAAATATCTCATGGTCGCAGTGGATTTGTGTTCATGATTCATTTGGATGTGGCCTCAGCGCTCGGCTGATGCTCGAACTGTTAAAAAGATTTGCGAGTCTTTATCAGCACATACGCAGTCGGCACGCTACATTCTGACCAGGGTCCTGTGTTTAGCTCCAGGGCTTACAAAGAGGCCATGGCCAATCTTGGCGTTGCATTGCGGTACTCTAGTCCATTCCATTCTGAGGGAAATGCAGAAGTGGAGAGAAAAAACTGGGACGTAAAGCAACCTATAACAGCTAGGGTATTAGGCTCGGGTGACGGGTGGGTCAAACATCTAATAAGTGTCCAACGTAGTCTTAACAATCTGCCAAGAAGTTCTCTAGGGGGTATCACTCCATATGAAAGCCTGTTTGGAACTAGAATGATTGTTCAGGACCTCGATCACACTTCAGTGGTAGAACAAAAACCCTTTGATATCAAAAATCGTTTGGCTGTTTTGCAGGACTTAAATGAAATAAGAAAAATCCAAAGCAACGTGTTACTGAAGCCAACGACCATTGAAGAGAAACCACCCATCTCGGCAAGGCCTGCCTGGATTCCAAAGATTGGGATCTAGTGAGAGAAAAGATCGCGGACAAGAAGGAATTTGGGCCTTCTTACAGACAACCAGTACCTGTCCTAGCAATCAACGGATCAAGAACAGTAATACTGACGCCCCTTGCTGGTACAAAAGGAGATCAGGTTTGTGTCCATCAACCTGGTCAAACCACATCATGTGGCCGATCCTAAGTAATATGCCAAGTGGACTCCAAAGATGTAGCAGACGCCCGAATCTGGCTACTATCCAAGAGGTTCAAACTGAGAGACTCATCACCTTTGAAGAATCTGCAGTGTGAAAAGAAGGACTATGCAACAAAGCCATGGAACTTGTACCTCGTGAAACCCAAATAACAGTTCATCAAGAAACACCTGTCTACAATGAAATAGCATCTGAATATACAAATGTAACAAGTAATCAAGTGGTTCCAGCGATTTCTACAAATTCTAATGCAATCCCTACAACTGACAGAACTGCCTGCTGCTATTTCATTTACTTTGATAGGTTTTCCGAGGATCCCAGCGAACCTGAAACAACGCCAGCAAAAAGAACTTTCAAAGAACGAGGAACAGAACTTTTTCATCACCTGGAAAAGACTTACGGTTTCACCATGGATTGAACTTTGGATTGTGTTGGGTGCACTTTTTCTTCTACTTTGGTTGACTCTGGTAATTACTTTGGGAATGCTGATAAATGGATAATATAGTAAAAAGGACACAGCAAGTAAGAACATCAACTTACTCCTCAAACCACGCAAATCATCTTATCGTGAACAAAGAGACTTGTCATCAGTGAACATCACAGTCGTTCCTATACCTGGTGGTATAGCTTGGGACAGGACTGATTATGACATTTTTGGTCCTGTAGGGCTGTTGAAGATTCTACACCAATCCAAGGTTTCCTTGAGTGACTTTGTTTCATCTAGTACCTTTTCTGATGATTGGGACTTTGAGACTGTAAACAATATGATGTCAGACTTTGAAATATCTGCAAAATGTACAAATCATGAATACTTAGAAGGTTCATCAGATTATGAACAAATGTACTGTTATAATCACTATGGTCATCATTTCTTGCATAAATCTGCAAACCCTAAAAATGTCCTAACTTATAATCAATGGGAACATTGTCCCACACCACCAAAGGGTAGCTCAAAAACATTTTATGGCAAATTTCCGTACTTTTCAGGTTTTAATGTTTCAAATGCAGAATCATTTTAATTTAAAAATGTTACTAAGACAGGAATGAAAAGTATGTTGACAAATACCAAGCAAATTTATTCTGTGGCCTTTTATGCTCAGCTGTCTTCACTAGGCTTTCACTTTTGGAAAGACAGCATTCAGACAAAATCTGTTTGGGGCACAAAAGACTGGCAGGTTCAGGGATTAGAAGCCTTATTTAGAGCCTGCATGATCCCCGAACAAATCATGCTTTTAAATGACACTGTTCAACAGACATCTTGTCTTGGGTTAGCCAAGATAAAATATGTAAACAAACAGTTCATACCTACACCTACAACTGATAATAAAAACTCTTCAGAGGGGGTGGTCGACATACACACTATTCTTCTTGAAAACAGAACAGATCCTAATTGGAAAACATGGTTATTCTGGCCCACAAACACAAACACCTGTCAAGATAGATTCCTGAACAAAAGCCAGGGTTTCAAATTCACTAGGCCAGATCGAAGATATGTCCAGAGACAACATCCAGTGATAGTACCATCACATAGTATGGGGAAACTGTGCCGTGAGTGGCTACAAAAATCTACACTAAAAGAAGTAAAACAACACTTATCTTTACTTAAAGATGGGGTTGATTTGAGGGACTTACTACAAGGACCTGCTAAACCGCGTCATAAACGTTTTATATACACCGGTATCTATGCTGCTTTTAATGAAGCATGGAAAATTACGCAAGCAGAAACTAAAGAACGAATACGAGAAATTGATCGTATTAATTTAGAGAAATTTCTCTCTGTAGTTGATAATGGGTTAACGACTCTGTCATCCAGAATATATTCTTTTGACAGCATAGTATCTTCTGCCATAGATAAAATGCAACAGGACTTGGTCTTACAACATGGTCAGTCACAATTGCGTTCTATAATGCTATTGGGCTGGAAGATGCACAACCTTTGTTCAGGCTATGTGCCTTGGCGTCTAATTCAATCAATCAATCAATCACAGCATTTATATAGCACGCTACTCACCCGGGAGGGTCTCAAGGCACTGGGGGAGAGGGGTATGTTACTGCTCAAACAGCCACTTCTTGCGTTGCTTCCTGAAGGAGAGTTGGTCTTGGGTTCGCCGAAGGTGAATGGGGAGGGAGTTCCAAGTCTTGGCTGCCAGGTAGGAGAAGGATCTTTCTCCGGCGGTGGCTCTGCGGATGCGTTGTACGGTGGCGAGTGCGTGGCTGGTCGATCGTAGCTGGCTGGTGGGCGTGTAGAAGGTCATGCGGTCGTTGAGGTACTTGGGGCCCAGGTCGTGGAGAGCCTTGTGTGCGTGGGTGAGGAGTCTGAACGTGATTCTCTTGCTGACGGGGAGCCAGTGCAGTACTCTCAGGTGTCCGGTGATGTGGCTGTGTCGGGGGATGTCCAGGATGAGTCGTGCGGAGGCGTTCTGGATGCGTTGGAGTCTTCTCTGGAGTTTGGCTGTGGTTCCGGCGTAGAGGGCGTTCCCGTAGTCCAGTCGGCTGGTAACGAGTGCCTGGGTGACGGTCTTCCTGGTTTCAGTGGGGATCCATCTGAAAATCTTGCGGAGCATGCGCAGGGTGTTGAAGCACGAGGAAGAAACGGCGTTGACTTGTTTGGTCATTGAAAGGGAGGAGTCCAGGATGAAGCCCAGGTTGCGTGCGTGATCCGTTGGTTTGGGAGCGGTGCCCAGGGCCTGGGGCCACCAGGAGTCGTTCCAGGCGGAGGGTGATGATCCCAGGATGAGGACTTCCGTCTTGTCTGAGTTCAGTTTAAGGCGGCTGTTCCTCATCCAGTCGGCGACGTCTTTCATCCCTTCGTGTAGGTTGGCTCTGGCGGTGGTGGGATCGTTGGTGAGGGAGAGGATCAGCTGGGTGTCGTCGGCGTAGGAGATGATGTTGAGGTTGTGTTGGCGTGCGATGGCTGCGAGGGGGCTCATGTAGACGTTGAAGACGGTCGGGCTGACAGAAGATCCTTGTGGTACGCCGAAGATGACTTTGGTGGCCTCGGATCTGAACGGAGGGAGGCGGACTCTCTGGGTTCTTCCGGTGAGGAACGAGATGATCCATTCCAGCGCTTTCTCTCGGATTCCGATGTCGCTGAGGCGCTTCACCAGGGTTCGGTGGCAGACCGCGTCGAACGCTGGGGAGAGGTCCAGGAGGATGAGGGCCGCTGTTTCCCCGTTGTCGATCAGGGTTCTGATGTCGTCGGTGGCTGCGATCAGGGCGGTCTCGGTGCTGTGGTTGGCCCGAAATCCGGACTGCGAGTGGTCGAGGGATCTGTTTGTCTCGAGGAAGGCGGCAAGCTGTTTGTTGACTGTCTTCTCGATGACTTTGGCCGGAAAAGGAAGGAGCGAGATGGGACGGTAGTTCTTGAGGTCGGTGGGGTCCGCCGTTGGTTTCTTCAGGAGGGCGGCAAGCTTCCAGCTCTCCGGGAAGGTGGCGGTGTGGAAGGAGGAGTTGATGGTGTCTCGGAGATGGGGTGCAATGGCTTTGTTGAAGACATGGTGTGGACATGGGTCAGTTGGTGATCCGGAGTGGATGGAGTTCATCGTGCGGGTGGTGTCTTCGGTGCTGATCGGGGTCCAGTTGCAGAGGGTGGTGGTGGTGGGCGTTGGTTCAGTGGTAGGGTACGTGGTCTGTGAGTCGAAGCTGTTGTGTATGTCGGCGATCTTGCGGTGGAAGAACGAGGCGAGTGAGTCGCAGAGGTCTTGCGAGGGAGTGATGTCGTTGGTTCCGGCGCTGGGGTTGGAGAACTCTTTGACGATGCTGAAGAGTTCCTTGCTGTCGTGGGCGTTGTTGTCCAGTCGTTCTTTGAGTGCCGTCTTCTTGGTGGCACGGATCAGCTGATGGTGTTTGCGGGTGGCGTGCTTGAGGGCGGTCCAGTTGTCTGTGGTGTGGTCGAGCCGCCAGGCTTTCTCGAGGGTGCGGCAGTTCTTCTTGGATTCCTTGAGTTCGTCGGTGAACCAGGGGGTTTTCTTGCTGCCGGGTCTGCTGGGAGGGTTCTTTAGTGGTGCGAGGTCATTGGCGCAGGTGGTCAGCCACTTGGTGAGGTTGCTGGCTGCTTTTTTGGGCCCGTTGTGCTGGTGGGAGTGTTCTGACTGAGGGAGGCGGTGAGCTGCTCGGCGGTGATCTTGCTCCAGCTGCGGCGGGGGACCCGTTGCGGTTGGTGGTGGGTCGTAGTTCTACTGAAGCTGAAGTGGACGCAGCTGTGATCTGTCCAGTGGAGTCCGGTGGCGTGGCTGAAGGAGACATGCTTGCTGGATGAGAAGACGGGTTCAAGCGTGTGTCCGGCGTAGTGGGTGGGGGTGTTCACCAGTAGCTTGAGTCCGAGGTTGGTGAGGTTGTCCAGCAGGGTGGTGGTGTTTCTGTCATTGTTGTTCTCCAGGTGGAAGTTGAGGTCCCCTAGGAGGATGTATCCAGCGGAGGGAAGGGCGTGCGGGCTGATGAAGTCTGCAATGTCTTCGCTGAACTGTGTGCGTGGTCCTGGTGGTCTGTAGATGAGGGTGCCTCGGAGGGTGGTCTTGGGGTCGGTGTATATCTGGAAGTGCAGGTGCTCGGCGGCGGAGAAGGTTCTGTCGGAGTTAGTCGAGATGCGGATGGTGTTCTTGTGTACGATGGCAATGCCTCCTCCCATCTGGTTGACGCGGTCCTTCCGCGTGATCTTGTATCCGTCCGGGATGGCTGTGGCGATGTCGGGTGCTGAGGAGGCATTCATTCAGGTTTCAGTAAGGAAGGCGACGTCCGGTGCTGACGCGTCGAGCAGGTCCCAGAGTTCCACGGCGTGCCTGTGGACGGAGCGGGTGTTCAGCAGGATGCACTTCAGGTGGTTGCTGTTAGTGTTGGAGTCGGCGGGGGCAGTGCAGGTCCAGAAGCAGGTGAAGCGGCAGGCTTTGCAGGCGAAGGGTCCGTTGGTGCGTCTCGGGGTGGGTCCGTAGCAGGCAGGGTTCCGGCCGGCATTGAGTGCGTTGAGAGTGGCGGCGTTGTAGGTCTGCCGTGAAGTCTTGCATCAGCGGTGGGGACCAGGGGTCCTGGCGCTCGGCGCGGTCCAGGCGCAGACGGGCTTACCTTTGGCGCGAATTCGGCGCACAATCGGCGCGCCCGCTGCGCGTCAACGCTGCGCGTGGGAGTGGGTGTCATAAGTAGGGAGCCGGGAGGGCGGGTCGGCTGAGTCTCAGCAAATGGGTGGCAGGGGGCGGGCCACAGGGAGGTAGCGGCGGGAAAATCGGAGCGAGCGGCCGGCTCTGAGGTGGCTGGGGCGCTCTGGCGGCCGGTTCTCGGGTGGCTGGGGCGCTCTGGCGGCCGGTTCTCGGGTGGCTGGGACGCAACATCATTGTTTTCTGAATTCAATCTTACAGATAAACAACTCACACTGGCACAGAGTGAGCAGACTATATGATGCTGAGCATTGAAAAACTGGAAAGATTACCATTAACTGTTTCTGAGAAACCAGCAACAGAATGGATAATACATGGTACAATCACTCTGCCTGTTACAATTTTCCATTTTCAGTATTGCTTAATACATATACCAGCAGGCGTGTATGAAAGGTTGGGTAAATAATACATCAAGACATCCTGGGAATTACCTTACACACACAGATGTTGGAGTGGGGGAAAGAGGTATTTCTTAGTGGTACACATTGTGAAAATGCACTAAGCGGTTCTCTCCTATGTCAGGGTATTAATTTACATGGGGCCTACGATGGTTCCTCGAACAACTTATCCTGCCACCTGCAAGGTTCACCAGCTGTGGTGACTGATCCGATTTTTAGGCAACTTTCTAATGGAAGTTATATTATGTTCAATGATCACAGCTGCTGTGGCATGTTACCAGGAACCCCCTATCTTGTAACTGTGTCAGCCAGGGTCACTTGCTGTATGCAAGTATTGTTTCCAAAAACTAAGACAGATCAGGAGTCGCCGTTATGACCTTCACTGAACATCTCTTCTATACAAATTGATTCTTTAAGCAGAATGAAACTCATTCTTTTACAAAAAACTGTGACATTGACCTCGGCCAAAGAAATGTATGATCTGCAAGTCGCAAGGACTTCAGCATAGATACATGCCCTTTTATCAACAAATTGTCCTATACATTTCTCAGAAATGTTAGGTCATATCTTAAACATGTCTGATACGAGTGGTATTGTACATGTATTTAAGACTGTTAGCTCCCTTTGAAGCAGTCCTAGGCATATTTCCAAACTTTGTGCACTCTGTGTTTGGCGGACTGCCTCTCATTTTGGGACTCATAGCGGGGAAACTATTTTTGCTCCTTCTCCTCCTGTGTTAATTGTGCAATTACATTTGAAGTTGTGGGTTTTGTAGGGGTATAGGGCGGGAAGTACATTTTTTAAATTAATTTATCCTTTACGTTTTAGTTGATAATAATTAGTAAATTGATAATTAATTTTTTTATGTGTGTAAATAATTTTTTGTTAAGTTAAATTTTAGGAGTGTGAGATATATTGTGGGAAATAAATTAGCTATAAGTAAGTAATAATTAATTTGGAATTAATGAGAATTTGTTAATTGATAAAAATGTATGTTAAAGGTATAAATAACTTTTTTTTTTAAAGTTAAGTTTTAGGTGAGGGTTGTGAGCTTTTAAGGGTGTAGGGAGGAAAGTAACTAAAATAAAATTATTTAATAAATATTTTTTGGTTGTTAAATGATGTTTAAATACAATTATATATTTTAATGAAAAATATTTTATTTTAATTATAATATCTTTAGCTAATTATGACATGTATTTAATACTGTAATATGTATTTATTTTATTACATTTTTAACATAAATGGATTAGTATTTTCTTACATATTTATATTATTACTTGTCTACAAAACGATTTGTATTTATTTCATTTTGTTGAAGAGTGTTTGCTTCTAATGTTGCACTGACTGGAGTGGGAATGGTACATTTTACCTCTCTGCTATCCAACACTTTCCCTACTGTTGCACTCATTGGAGTGGAAATAGAACATTTGACCCCTCTGCAATCCAACACTTTTCCTACTGTATGGGGCATTGACTTGAGTGCAAATAGTATATTTGATACATCCTCATTGTAACTCCTTCCATTCCCTTCCCCACTGTTGCCCTGTTAGGAGTGGGAATAGTAGGTTTTACCCCTCTGCAATCCAACATTTTCCCTACTGTTACATAGACTGGAGTGGGAATAGGACATTTCATCGCTCAGAAATCCAACATTTTCCCTAGTGTTGCACTAACTGGAGTGGGAATAGTAATCATTAAATAATGACAACTTGATACTTCGATGGGAGCTGCAATCCACAGGACACATGGAAGTAACACATTGTCATTATTGATTGTTTACGTGAAGGAAGTGAATTCTTCGTGCACATAAAAATTATTCCTCGGAATGCAGGCACCCTTACCCTATGGTGCAAGAGTCCCTGTGTTGGCACTAGGGAGCAATTTTTTTGTGCCAGCGCTAGGCAAAAACACAGGACTGTGCTGTATGGTTGTAAATCAGGTGCATCCCTGCATTTTGGAAATGGTGGAGTACACCTCTCTAAAGACGTATACAAATAGTGACAACACCAGCATCTTTATGACAGCAACTCTGGTCATTGAGGAGAGGGCAGTCTCAACAGTACTACATGGTTTTAGAGATTATTTTGTCTATGTTCAGTTTTATATATATCTCTGGATCGTGTGTCACCTTAATTAGAGACCTGGGGTCTGCCATTGCAGTCCCAAGAAAGAATAAACCATGTGGACGTGGATCAATTAGAATGCAATCCAGACCAATTTCCAAACTTATCGAGAATTCAGAGCATCCTTGGAACAGAGAGAATACCTTACTTCAGATCCATGAATGGATCAAAATCATTCTTTGGTAAATTATGTAGTGCAGCTCACCTGCCTGGCACCACAATGCCTCACTTCGGTTCTGCATATTTAGGCTAAAGGCTTCAATATTAGAGCACAAATCAGATGAGATACTGTGGATTTGTTTTGCATATCACACTTCAGGGCCTCACAATCAGAGATGTATTTACTCATCCTGACTCATGCATGGTCCATGTCTTTCTGCTTGTGTAATCAGGCCACTGCATACTCATCTTCTGTCAGTTCTATAAAGCATTATAGTTGTGCTGGCCTACAATGATTGTGTTTTGGAATATATCAGGACTAATTCAAATGAACCAAGTTCACTATTTCACCTAAAAATTTCGGAGTGTGGTGTTATGCCAAATTTGGCAAGGACGCGCTCTGAAATGTTGTAAACACAGGGATAGCCCTTATTCACAAGGATACAGCACACCTCTGTGTTTCCCCTAGCACTTGCGCAAAAAGATCTGCCTAGCACCAGCGCAGTCACCTGCCACCATGTGGCAAGGGTGCCTGTACTGCAGGGGCGATTGTTCATGTGCCAGAATGTTGTGTATTTCCTACACATCTACATAGGATCTGCGCGTTTAGACAACCTTAAACTAAGGGATTGTTGTCCAGACTGGTTCTAGACACCCCCAAAGGATATTTGAGCCTTCAGTTCAGCTAGCTCACATTGCCATCATAAGCCCCCTAACCTCACCAAGGAGCGAATAGTTTCTGGCAACTATCAAGCATGACAATCATTAGACAGAAACAGATGTATAAGATTACAAGTACCAACAGAGTAAATACGAGGTAGAATTATATCATGGTGCTAAAAGGCATACAGATACATGGCAATATTCAAGCATACTCCTACTATGTGGACCCTGTCTAAATGTACCCAAGTGTACCTAGCATGTATGAGGGTGTAAAGCCAAGAATCTCCAGGAAAGAGCCAACCCCATTACCTGATGAGCGAGAACATAGGACCCTGTCTTGGTCTCGAGTTAGACACCTCGCAAGGTATGTCAGACCACTGTGTACTGGAGTTTCTGTGCATAGGGACCTCAGGGTCTTTTGTCAGCGTGGAAGCATCTCCTCTGGTTACCCAGTGAAGATGTGGTTCCTTTATATCCAAAAAGGTACCCTCACGGGTTTTACCTAGATATGTAATGGTACTGAGGGCCTGTCATCCAAGGATAACAATAGCTGTGTTATTATACAGAATATATTAATCCTGCTGTGTATGTCCTGGGCAGGGGATAAAGATATGATAATAAAAATCCTCATGCACAATAAGTGAGGCTAGTTTTCAAAGAAAACCACACGGCATTTATACGACACATAACTGGGTAAAAGGTCAGTGCTAGAACCTTTATGCAGAGAAAGGTAAGACACATGTAGGTAAAAGGTTGTGTAGGTACCTAGGCCTAGATTGGGGTACATTGGTGCTCATAACAGTAATAGACACCTTCCTGCACATAAAAAATCAATAATGGTAATTTTGCTCTTTCTACACATATAAAGAGCAAAAAACAAGGAGAAATTCATAATTTCTGCTCGTATCGTCATGCTAAAACCAGGTATTCCCTGGCATTAGGTTTTAGTGCTACCTCAGCCTTGTAAATCTGGGGCAGAGTCAAAAACCAATGGGCGTTGCGTTGGTACGCTCACTGCAACACCCATTGTACGCCCCTTTTCCGCAGAGGACTGCGGTAGGAAGGGGCATATTTACCAGTTGGCATTAAGCCATGTTAAGTGGCAGAGCACCACCTTGTAAATACGGGAAACAGCGCTACGCCAGTGACACTATGATGGCAAATGGGGCTTGTAAATATACATAGTATCTGTATAGCTGTGACTCTACTTGGTATCATGGTATGAGCTGGAGTCATTGATGTTATGTTATGTTATGTTATGTTATGTTATGTTATGTTATGTTATGTTATAACAGATTTCTTAAGCGCTCTGTCACCAGAGGTTTCCTGGCGCTGATTGGATTGGAAAAGAAGGGGAGGAAGCAGGGGAACAAAGGAATTTAGTGGGGGAAGAGTGTTGTTTTTAGGGATTTCCTGAAAGAGAGGAGGGAACAAGATGACTTAAGTGCAAGAGGGAGGGAGTTCCACAGCCTAGGAGCTAAACAAGAAAAGCTGCGGCCACCTGATCTTGAGAGTTTGAAACGGGGGACAGCAAGGAGAGAGAGGTGAGTAGACCTCAGGGTGCGAGGGGGGCGATAAGGAGTGATAAGGGCCTTGAGGAAAGCAGGGGCGGGACCAGTGAGAGCTTTAAAGATCAGACAGTTAACCTTGAAAGTGATTCTTTCGTTCACTGGTAACCAATGAAGATGGCGTAGTAAAGGTTGGGCCGACTGCCATTTGGGGGTTTTAAAGACCAGCCGGGCGGCCTGGTCGGCCTGGTTTTGGACAATCTGCAGCCTCGATAACAAAGATTTAGAGAGACCGTAGTAGATTGAGTTCGAGAAGTCCAGCCGGGACATCACCAGGGCTATTAGGACTTGCAACAAGGCTTCAGGTGAAAGGAGGTGAGCGACTTTCCGAATCCTGTAAAGTTGGAACATGCAGGAAGATGTTACTGCGCTCACCTGTGCCTTGAGGGTGAGCCCGGAGTCAATCAAGACTCCGAGGCTCTTGACACATCCAGCAGGAGAAGGTGGTGTTCCGAGCTCAATCGGCCAGTACTGAGGGCCCAAAAATTTGCACTTCTCCCCGGAAGGAGGAGCTCAGTCTTGCCCGGATTGAGCTTGAGTTGGTTTTGGTTCATCCAAAGCTGGATATGTGTCATGGCAGTCTGGAAATTAGTGACAGCATCGGGGGAAGTGAGGGGAAAAATAATTTGTAAATCATCCGCGTAATTAAACACGGTGATATCCCATTTACCCAGGGAGTGAAGAAGGGGTTGAAGGTACAAATTAAAAAGAAGGGGAGACAAAGATGATCCTTGAGGGACTCCGCAGGACGAGGGAACACTGGTGACACAAAAGGGACCCATGCTTACTGCCTGGGACCTCTCCTCGAGGAAGGATTTAATCCAAGACAGAGCAGCCCCACCGATTCCGGCGGATTTGACACGGTGGATTAAGATGTTATGGTCCACCGTGTCGAAAGCCGCCGATAGATCGAGTAAAACTAATGCCTGGGGTTGTCCTCTATCCTCGCTGCGTCTGAGATTATCCAGCACAGCGAGGATCACGGCCTCAGTGGAGTGAGCTGGTCTGAACCCGGCCTGGTTAGGTGCCAGGTAGTTGGATTCCTCGATAAAGTGCGAGAGGCAGGTCGTGACATGAGCCTCAAGGATTTTGGAGAGGAAAGGTAGAAGGGAGATGGGGCGATAATTGGCCAGGGCTGCTGGATCGGCGCCGGGCTTTTTTAAAAGGGGCACCAGTGTGGCCTCTTTGAATGAGCTGGGAACTGTGCCTGAATTGAGAGAAGAGTTGAGCAAGGGGAGGATACAGTGGGGAAAGGTATGGCAAATGTCACGGAGCACGAAAGGAGGGCAGCAGTCCTTGGGGGATCCAGATTTCACACGAGTGGACAGTCTAGCAAGTGATTCCGGGTCGAGCGCAGGAAACTGAGAGAAGGTGGGTGTGTTGGCAGGGAAGGGGACTGATGTAGCAGGAGGGAGTGAATGGGGAATGGAATTCTTAATGGCAGTGATTTTATCAGTAAAAAAAGAGTTTAAAGCAGAGCAGGATTCCAAGGAAGGAGGTGGATTCGGGAGTGTCCTGGCGTCCGATGTCAGTTCGCCAAGGACTTTGAATATCTCCTTAGATCTATTGGGAGCTGTTAAGATCCTGTTGGAGATGAAGGAGGTTTTGGTGGTGATGATTGCAACTTTGTAGGCTTTGCGCGCAGACACATAGGCTTCCCTGTCGGGGCCGAGGTAATGGCGCCGCCATCTGCGCTCCAATCGGCGCAGCTCCAGGTGTTGTTGCTTTAAGATGGAATTATACCATTTATGGGATTTATTAGGATGAGTGCGGGAGAAACAGGTGAGGGGAGCAAAAGTGTCGCTGGCCGTCGTTAACCAGTGTGAAATGTTGGCATCCATAGTATTGATGTCCAGGGACTCGGGGAGTAGAGGCTGGGTTTTAGCAAGTAGGGAAAGAAAGGCAGGCGAGTCGAGAGTTTTCCAGTTCCGAGCGGACCCTCCAAGCTTATATGACGTACAGTCCTCCAGGACCTTAATAGGACTGGGAACCTCTTTTTTTTTAATAGTTTCATGTTAGGGATTTTTTCTATTAAAATGGTTTCTTGATTGGGAACCTTTCTGATTGAGGTTTCCTTCATAGTGCCAGTGGGATAGCCTCTCATGAGGTATTCATTACAAACATCTAGGATTTTATTGAGCAATCCTCTGGCATATGCCTGGAAGCCCATCTTGGCCAGTGGTCATCCAATGCTTCATATTTTGTAGTCTGGATAGCGATTCCTCTCTGCATATGGAGCATCTAGACTCTATGCTCTGCTTTAAAGCACAACCATGCCATGTCATCTAAATAAGCTCTAATTAACTGTTGGCCAATAACTTTCAGATATGGCATAGAAAGTGATCATGTAAGATGCTATTTATTGTTTCTTGTGTACAATGTAATTGCCAACTGTGGTCCAATATTCATTGGATGGGTTGCCTAATGGCTCCCTGCTGACAAACTAGTACACATCCTTCCGGGCCTGCTTCCTTCTTTGTATAGTTTTTGGCTGCATGATGTATATTAAAAGTGTCTGGTTTTTCACTTGTCATTATACATATGTGCACATTTAAACAGTTTCCTATTTAGTTCCAGTTTACGTACCACTTCCTGCAGTATGGCAATCACCTACCTTTTAGTCTTGTAATATATTCTTGCAATTACCTGCACATTCTGTATATTTTCAGCAGCTGAGCTCCTATCATCACCACCTTCATTGCATCCTATTCTGCTATTTGTAGCAGTACCCTATTTATACTGAAATTAAGCCATAGGCACCTTGCATATATTGTGTCTCCGGACATGTATCTTGGGTCTAATGTGTTGCAAATATATAACATGCAGTGTGGCAAATGACCTGACATGGTAGTATGAATCTAGGTAGTGTTCTGCTAATGCTTGAGAGGCAAAAATATAGTCTGTCCTATTTAAGAGCCAAATGAAGGGGGAGAAAAGGTAGTATACCATATGTCAGAGGCGATGTTCTCTCTATTAAGATAAAGCAGAAATCTAATTTCACTGGAGTAATTTGCATAGTTTTTTTAATCCCAGAGGTAGGGCAAAGGTAGCCGTTAGGCCAGGGTGTTGTGTAAAAGGTAGGACATCTACTTTTATGTCTTACATGTCCTGGTGTGGAAATCACTGGAATTACTGTTAGCATAAGCTTAAGCCATTTTGTTTGTGGCATCCATTTGCATTAGTCATCTGTTAGCCATGTGATTCTGCCATCTTCACTGTTGCTTGCCTTTCTATTTCGCTTGAGTCATCAACTGTAGTTAACTCCTTCAGTACTGAGTCAGAGGACTGCGCATGCTCAGAAAGGCCTGCAGCTGGTAGAATGCACCTGTTTTAGAATGTAACTGTCAGGCTACTTCAACTGAAGTAAGCAGTATTATTTCCCCTCCCACTTTAATGACCAAGCTATTTCTGTCTGCCCATGTTAGTAAATAACTATTCCAGTATATGGCTGTACCTCCTCTTTGAGTCCCCATGCTTACTCGTGAATAGGGTATAAAAGGCCCTTGGTTTCTGTATTCTTTGGACTACCTCATTCAGTGCCCGAGGGTGTTGTATCGATGTAGTCCCACTCATGAGTGATTAATAAACTCATCTGATATTTCATATGTTAGTTGAAGGACCATTGGATAGATTAGGGTGAACCCCTGTACCAGTGAGCCCCTAAAAAGGCTAATTTTTTCCACGAATTGGCACCCAAACAGGTACTCATCGGAGACGCGGCCATCCGAAAGAGCGGTCTTGACGGAGGAATGGAATTTACTGAGGAGGTACCCTGCACGAGGAGACCCTTTGATTTGCATGACCAATGTGTTTTTAGTTTTCCTAATTTGACCCTCCAGGTGATGGCCGGTCCTGACTGAGATCTCTTTTGGCGTATGTATTGCAGTGACCATTAGGTCAACCCAGAGCTTGGCAGGTGGAGGCTGGAGACTTTTGTTATTTAGTAAAATTTGTAAGTAGAGATACGGAACGCTCTTGAGTGTTCAGCCAGGCCATTTGGTAATTCGGTCTCTTCTTGTAAAGGCTTGAGGGTTTTACCCTATCGTGTTTTGGGTGAGCCTGCAGACACCTGTATTAGGCATGCCTTATGATTTGGTAAAGACACAGAGTGTTTGCTAGCACTCGGCCAGACCAACGGGTAATTCGGCGTATTTTGGAAAAGGTCTGGGGCTAGACTCTGTCTTCTTTGGTAAGGTCACTGAAGTGGCACTCTTGAGTTTGGATTTGCTTGGACAAGATTCTGGTTTTGTTTGTTTTGTTAATAACAATAAACAAAGACTGGTAATGAGGAGATTTTTGTCTCTATTTTTTACACTTGAAATAACTACTATTTGATTATAGTATTATATTTTGTTATAATATTTTTGGCATGCCTGCTCCTAGCACACTTCGTAGAATGTGTTGCTGTCTTGGAGGTACCAATATGGATCTAGAAAGTAACCAGCCGGCTCCCCTAGAGGGGACACTTAATAGGTTTAAGTATGGTATTTCTTCCATAAATGTATAGTACACTATGGAACAAATATACAAAAAAAGGATCCTGATCTACGATGGCCAGTAAATGGGTCATTTGATTGTAAAAGATTATATGTTTGATTGTGTACAAATGTGGGGATTTTTCTCCTTATGATATTTGGTACATGGAACAGTCTTTGGGCTGTTTACTTGTCTTGGTGCAGTCTCTGGACTACATTTGAGAGCTCTTTTGTTTGTAAATATGATTTACAATTGGTTTGGTTTGAGTACAGTCTGTGGGCTGCCTCTTGTTTTTGTCCTAATGTTGATTCGTGGGTTGATTGTGTGTTTGAGTATCTATGAGGTTTGTGGACTGACACCAGTGGTAATGCTTGTGAAGTACTTGTTTAAGTGAGTAGAGACTGTGCTCTTTGTGTAAGGATGGCTTGCCTTTGCAAACTGTGTTGTGTGTTAGAGTGTGTGGCCCCTTCTTGAAAATGTCTGGAATTAGCTCAAATTGGTTTGTTGTCATCATTGTGTGTTGCAGATGCCATTGGAAGAATTACACTTTAAATTTCAAAGAATGAACTATATAAAATATGTTAAGTAACTGCACGCTCAATATGGCAAGTAAAAGCAGTAACCAAGTATAGATGTGTGAATATTTAACTATTATATTGCCACAATGGTAAAAAATTAGAATTAAAACTCGAAGCAGAATTGTCTAGCATTCAATATAAAAAGAGAAAATGTTATTTCACAACGAATAAAGTGCTTTGAGACCTTTGGGTATTGCAAAAGTTATATAACGTTAAAACTAACGTTACCTAGAAAAAAAGAGGCACTCAATAGGAAAAAGTAGGCCTCACAGAGAACAACGAATGTGTGTGTTTTATTCAACGAGGACTTGACAAAACTAAAAATAGATGCCCAACATTTTGTTAGTCCTGCCTATCAGCTGTGCAAATGTTACAGCACTATCCTTAGATTCATCATATTAACTATTAAAAGGCATTCACATTAAATGAGTAATTGTTTGCTGCTAAAATAAAAGTGTCCTTCTTTTACCACACTGCCAACAATAGATTTTGACTGGCTTGGAAGCCTGGTGTTTAACTAAGCCTCATTCCCAGCACCAGAAAGAGAGGTTTTAACAGCTGCTCAAGTTGTCTGTCCGAAGGAAGCTGTCTCCCACAGTAGAGGGAGGTAATGACTGGTTTATCAACTTTTTCGGGTTTCTGTGAGAACATTAGAATACAGCACATTGCTGTCGTTTTGGAAACAGATGGCATTATAAAGGGTCCTGTACCATCAAATGCACATCTGTGGATCTGATGGTAAATAATTACTGCTTTTTCAAAGGTGAAAGACATTTTCTGTCTTTCAGTAAAGTTTCTGTGCTTAGTTTCAAAAGAAATTTTGTAAGTGTTATAAATAAATGCATTTGAAGACAAAAGGAAAGAAATGAGGCTTGCTTTTCATATGTAGAATCAACAAAAGGGTTAGTGATCATTATTAAAGAAATGACTACATGAATAAACAATTATTTAAATTCACTGCACTAAAATCGTTTTTGCATTATCATGATCTTTAAAATGTCTAATAACATCACTGTAAAAAATCAATAATATTTAGCACTGTAGAAAATTACCCTGTGCAAATTGTGCATTAAGATTTCAATGTTTAAATGGTTAAATATATTGTGCATCCAAATTAAAAAGGGGAGTATTAGTTACTCTAACAATGACAATATTACTGTCTCTTAGTGTCACTTAAAATGTAGTACGGTCTAATGGCTGCAGTGTCAAATACAAAGGCCATTAAAAGTTATGCAAAGAGTAGCTGTACAGCTATGTGAATTACATTGCAAGCCTTTTTTGCACAAGAATTCTGGGCACATTATGGCATTATAAAACTAACATTTTAAGCAAGTTCTTTAGGTGCTAGAAAACACATTGCACGGGAATACAACAAAATAAGACAGCAATAGTTATCACCACCGGAGACAGCCCCTTAGTCATCCTTCTCAAGAGTCAGTGGAACTGTGATGGCCACATGGGGATAGCCTTGCTCAGACAGGGGACAACAATTTTAAGGGTCAGAGGCCAAGTTATGTATTTAGAACTAACCAGCACTACTGAAAGCAAAATGTCTACGCATGGAGTTTTTGAGCATTTTTCTTTTTTATCTGAGGTTAGGAACTGTGACAGTGTGTGATTTCCACTTTTAGGGGCCTACATTATGCTATGAAAGCATCACAGCATTTCTTGATGTGTATATGTACATATATAATTGTGTAAATGCAAGTTGTACATTTTGTGTATAGCCCTTTTAATAATAATACAAATAAATACATAAACAGGGCTGTATTTGATTGAACGGGGAACATAATCCTTTTCAGCAGATTTGCTTCTATTTTGGTCTACAACAAATAACACGTGTTAAGCAAATGCACACTCCAGTGACACTTGTTCTAAATAGGAAAAACATTGATATAATACCTGCTTGTGATGTTGAAGAGTAGTTTAACAAATTAATTCCTTTGCAATAATTACATTTCCTGATTCTAACATTGTAGGATAAAACACTACAGGTAATGTAAACCTTGCTCTAATGATGTCTGAGGCTATATTGTGCCTAGGAAAATTAGGGTCAAATTAATTCTCTGTTCCCTTTAATAATATTTCGGATATCGTCATTAGTAATTTAACTACATTCAAGAAATGGAAGAATTTACTTAGGTGTTTCAATGAACATATGGCCTTGATTATGCCTTCCTGGAACAAGATTGGACACCACAGATCTATTTTAGATAAAATTAGCTAAATGAAATATTGCATTTTCTGGTAGGAGCAGATGGGGATATCACTGTTTTCTTGAGAAATAATGCAAGTGTAGGAGATAGTCAGGGTGAGATTTATCCTATTGAATAACATTATCAAGGGGCAGCAGCGTCTGTGGGCCAAGTGTAGAGAACAGCTCTGCCATGCATACAGAAATAATGGTTTTAACTTAAGATTAGTGCGCCAGGGCTAAGATAAGGAGGCAAGTAAATTAAACTTGCTTTCATGCACCATCATGTTAAAACAGTACAATAGCTAAAGGAATTGGTAGTTGGTTATTGGATTAATGTTTTTTAGTTAGCTCAATGTGTTTGTACACTAAAATTTACAAAGTGGTACAGTCCAATAGTATTGGATATGGCCTCCTTGATATGGATTCCCCTATTTACCTCCAGCTGCAAAAGGGGGTAAATACTGTTGACAGGAGGTCACCTGCTTAGGTTACTTACTGTCGAAGGGGGGTAGTTCCTGGACAAATTAGGCTCCTATGCAAATTAAGAGTAAGTACAATTAAGAAACACACTGTATTTTTGTTGGTTTTTGTTTGTTTTTGTGTTCTCTCTCTCTCGTTTTCGGGCCTGTCTATGGTGACTAGGAGCGGCTATGAGACAATTGGTTGGGCTAGCTTTATTCATTCATTTCACAGGATGCTGTGAATATGTTCTTAAATACATAGAGACAAAGCACCTCACCAGTGCACGTCTAATTGGACTTTAAGTAATAATGTTTGAACAAAGTGTTAGAATTAACAAAATGAATAAATAAATACGCCATGTTACAGCCCATCCTGTCTGTAAACTCATAAAATTGAAATTAGATATGGGTAGAATAGACTGATGTTCCCTTATATGACCTTTAAGGGGAACTATATGATTAGGGGGTTTTGTTCCAAATTCCAAGGTGGCAACACCATTATTGTTGATGTTATTACAACACTACATAAGTCGCAGAGGCATCACAAGTCTCTCATTAGTTAGTCCATATAATTCATGTACCCACTAGGTTATGTTAATTTATTAGTTATTCATGTAATATGGATCTCTGTTACATTCATCGTTTTAGAGTTTCCTGCTACACCTATAATATGAGAGCATGGTCATAAAGGGCAAAACATGGTTGTTCTTATGCAAGGAAAATAATTTTAGAAGTGTCTGCAGTTTTGCACAATAGGGAAAGTTAACAAAGTAGAAGATGTATCGTGAAAAAGAATAGTTGTTTGAAATTTCTTTGAGGTTCTGCAGAAAAATAATATAGGGGTGTTTTTGAAAAAGAATATCCTCTTTTGATTGATTATTTGTATGTCGTGTCTAAAGATTTCTGTTCTGTTTAATAACAAATACTTGCTGCCTTACAACCATTGCCAGAGGAGCCCGGACATCAGATCCAGCCTGGGGACTTAGCGCAAGTCCAGCTTGGAGCTGAAGTGAAGGGAACCATCACAGGCATTGCTGGCAACTATAACAGCTGTGAAAGTGGAAGACCGGTAGAAACTTGTATCCCTACTACTGTCGGAATAATCGTGGGTGAAAGACAGGGTCAAAAAATCAGGACGCAAAGCTTTGCTTTATTCCAATTGTTTTATGCCTAGTCGAGAGAGGCACAGACTGATAGGAGAAAGGCGGGTTTGCCTGAGGTAACCCCCTCTGAAACAAGGGTTGCTTTGGATCTGTAAATCAGGCCTCTGAGTTCGGGTCCCCAAGTAAAAGCTAGTCTGCACCTTTGTTTGTTGATAAGGATGTGCCTGGGCACGCTGGCTACAATCTGCGGCCTCGACAAAAGAGAAGCGCGCCAGCGGAGCAACTAAGGAGTTAGGGAAATGCTTGAGATCACGGTACAGGTGCTGTGCCTCTGGTGCCTGTTAGATTACAGTGAAGAATACTGGTGCACTGCCTGAGATACTGGACAGGATCGTTAAGGGAATTTGCCCTGGAGGGTGATTGCCCTATCCTGAAAGAAAAACGTTTTACTTAGCTTGGCCCGTGATTGTTTTTCTGGGTTCCAAGTTGTGCAGCTCCACTGTGGGTGAAATGAACACCTGACGAACGATAAGAGCCTGCCTGCGAGGCTCAGATGGACACAGGGAGAAGACTCCCCTCTGGCTGGTTGTACAGTGGCTTCAATTTCCCAAGTACTGTTTTTTTGTTAGCAATGCACCTCTTTGGTCATCCCATTTTTGAGGAGGAGCAGCCCTTTGTGGCTCCTAGTCCTAATTTCCATTGCCCCGTTTGGTCCTCCTTGTCCACAAAAACAAAGATTGTTTTTGTGACAATATGTGTATTTACTTTAATATTTGCATTTGGTATATTGTTTTGTCTGCAAGAAAAATATTTTGTGCACACTTTGATAAATACTACTCTGCCCCGAACATATCATTGGTACTATAGCCCTCATAGAGAAGAACACTAGAAGGTCTATCAAAATATTGTTATACGAAATGTTGAGAATATAAGTGCCCGACTAGTAACTGATCAAGAGATTAGTCAACCAATGTTAGTGGATATAAGTAATAACTTTCATGTTCCCTCTATTGCATAGCGTTGTCTTCAGCTAATGCTAAAAGGACTGTCTAAGGAAATTGCAGAAATTACCGTTAGCATAAGCTGAAGCCATTTTGTTTATGGCATCCATTTGCATCAGCCATGTGATTCTGCCATCTTCACTGTTGCTTGCGTCAGCAACAGATGTTAACTCCTTCAGTATTCAGCCAGAGCACTGCGCATGTCCTGGTGTGGAAATCACTGTAATTACTATTAGCATGAGCTTAAGCCATTTTGTTTGTGGCATCCATTTGCATTAGTCATGTGTTAGCCATGTGATTCTGCCATCTTCACTGTTGCTTGCCTTTCTATTTCGCTTGAGTCATCAACTGTAGTTAACTCCTTCAGTACTGAGCCAGAGGACTGCGCATGCTCAGAAAGGCCTGCAGCTGCTAGAATGCACCTGTTTTAGAATGTAACTGTCAGGCTATTTCAACTGAAGTAAGCAGTATTATTTCCCCTCCCACTTTGATGAAAAAGCAATTTCTGTCTGCCCATGTTAGTCAATAACTATTCCTGTATATGCCTGTACCTCCTCTTTGAGTCCCCATGCATATTCAGCGGTAAATAGGGTATAAAAGGCCCTTGGTTTCTATATTCCTTGGACAACCTAATACAGTGCCCGAGGGTGTTGTATCGATGTAGTGCCACTCATAAGTGATTAGTAAACTTGCTATTTGATATTCCAGCTTCAGTGCAAATTTCTATATGTTGGTTTAAGTACCAGTAGACAGATATAGGTGAACCCCTGCACCAGTGAGCCCCTAAAACAGCTCACTTTTTACACACTGGTGCTGACAAACAGTAAAAATCTTTTGCTTTGAGGCCTACACCTCTCATAGACTAACATTGGGAATTCCCCAAAATACATTTAAGTTGTAATTCCTGATTAGAAAGGAGTAGCTGCATCATGTTCCATATCTTTGGAATGGTAATGATAAATTGTCTTTGCTGGTAAAGTTGGATTAAACACTAATGTTTTAGAAATGCCTCTGTAAGAAAGAGTTTTTAGAACACGGGGATTGATTCAATTATGGAATCTAGAGGCTGGAATCTAATAAACATTAAATGTAGCAAAATGCCTTTAAGACCATAAATTCAGGGGAGAACCTCGTCCCTACTTCGCAGTTCAACTAATGCACTAGATTCCCTGTAACCATTCTATTAGGTGGGTCAACAAGCAATCGAAAAGTTGATCAAATTGTGAAGTAATCAATTTACAATTCAAACATTCATTAGAAATAGATTTTTACTTCATAGCTATTTCACTTTTCTTTTGTTTTTGATATATATGTCTCAATCAAGCTAGATGCATTAATATTTTACATCTTCATACATCAAAATAAGAGGGTGCAATAGCTATATACAGTGCCTGAATCAAAAACATTGATACAATAATAATACCTCTGAAAAATCAATGGGTCCTACAACATTATACACATGTATCAGGATATTGCCTACTTGTCCTCGATACTGTATCTATGCATGGTCCAAGAAAGTGGGGTATAGGTCAGGGAACACTTTTAAATGGCTTGTCTTTGTTTACACCACTGTTAATTGGTTAAACATTTCAGTTCCTAACATTGTCTTTGCTTTGGATAAAGCGATACTCTTGGCCTTGTGAGGTAGGGAGGTGAGTGAAGGGTGTGCCAACGCGTTTCGATCTTCGTGTTTGGACTGGGAGGATTAAAAGAAGGTCTTCCTCACGGCTGAACTATTTTTGTTTTGTAGGACGCTGCAGGTGAAGTACATTGAAAGGACAATTGGAATTGTGTGTATCCTTTTAAAACTTAGATTTTCAACAACAGCCTTGTGCTTTACCTGTTGCAGTTTATTAACTATAGGCAGTAAGGCTCTGCTGTAGCTCTCAATCTTGGTGCTGGTGTCTCTGCTGTGGACATAAAGAGGGGACAGATTCATGTGTCTGGTCTGCCTATTGGATTGGGCAATCGATGTGCTTGTTCATCATTTATACATTGTGGTCATACCTGCTCTCATTGGCAAGCTTTTTTCAACATAATTCTTTGATGACTCTTTTTCTGGATGCCATTACCGCTGCTATATGTATTTATTTGCTGTTGACATAAAAGAAAAGGGGAATCATTTGCCTGTCTTAAACCCAGTTGGTTCGGTAAAAGGTGTGTTATGCGTGTCCTCTATCATGCATACCATAGTGTTTGATGGAATTTTAGCATATGGGCTCCTGCGAGTTTACGTAAATTGTGCTCTAAACGTGCTACTCAGGATTTTATGCACTCATCTGGGAGGCTGGGCCATCAGAAGAGGCGGAGCCAAGCTTCTAGCTGGATGAATGGAACACCTGGTAAATATGGTGAATTTGAGTGGCGCGAAGGTGAGAAAACAGTCCCCATCCTTTGACACTTTTTTGATTATTCTGGTACTCTGGAGTAATACAAGGAAAATCAGAGAATACATTAGACTTAGTCGAGTTACGTATGGAGTAGAAGAATGTAAGGGAGTGATGCTGAAGGAGCCCAGGGCTGTAGAAGATAGAGGTTCGCTGAGTGGGAGGGTGGAAGAGGGTAAACGTCAATAGAAGTGTGATCAAATTTAAGGATGACGCATTATTTAATATAGGGAAGTGCAGGAGTAGGTGGGCATTGCGGGATGCAGGTTGTCTTTTTCTGGCTAAGTAGGTGAGTGTTTCTGGAGATGTTATTAGTGTGAAGATACAGTACGCAAGTGTGTGTGTGGTTATCACTCTTAAGTGCCAAAAACTTTGATGCTGTGTATGTGTATGTCAATTCCAGCCATACTGAAATTGCCCAAATAGTATTACCCAGCAGTGTATAGCATTCTGTGAATTCTCATTGTAGTTTTAACATTACAGCTATTGAGTGTTACTAAATGAAATAATGTTATACATGACACTGGCCTCTTAGAAGCATTGCTCAGGGTTCATGACGTGTGGTAAAGAGGATGTGTTAGTCGGTTTGTGTCAAGCTCTTTGAGGGTGTGCCAGACTATGGGAATGGTGAACACTGGACTGCTTGAAGGGTGCACTTGCAAACCTTCTTCATCCCAGCCTGACATTTAAATCCCAAAGCCCTTCCATGTGTTTATCCTGGTTTAGCAGGAGGCACTATGCCCAGCATGCCATTCCTGTCTTGAACGCTTAGAATGTCCTGAACACTAGAGAGTTTTGTGACAGAGCACTGCTAGCAGCTTCTAGTGAGCATCTTTTATCTGCATGGAACTATCCTTCAGCAAGGTTGCACCAACACAGCCATCCTGACTCATGCTACAGACATTGCAACAGCAGAACATCTGCTCTTAACAGGGGTGTCTGTGGGACGTCCTTCAGAGTTACCTGGGAACATCTAAAATGCAGTTTGAACCACTTCCATGGAGGTCTCTCACTCAGATATGGTAATGATTTAGTAGAGACATTTCCAAAGAAGCTTATCATTTTCATTGAGCAACACACATTTATTACCATCATTTAAGTTGATTCAAGGCCTGGCTCAGGAGGAACTATGGAGCCTCTGTCTCCCACCCCCATGCCAATATATTAATCTTTTTACAACAGCAAACTTTTATTAGAAAGCTGCCTAGTTTTAGCTGTTACATGTTCCAGTCCAGAATCCCTGCCGCCTTACAAGTAAAAAATGTGCATCAACCCCTAAAACAACTACATTCCTATAAGGAAACTGAAGAATCAGTAGACGGTATTGTAGCTACAATAAAGAACCACAGCTGCATCTCATTTCAAAGGTGTCCAGATCGGGTGGAGGATGGAGGGAGCCACAGCAAGAGCGGCTGTGAGAAATCTGGGCTGTTCAAGCCTTAACCAGAAAAGTGCAGTGGAAAAGAGACAGAAAACTCAGCAGGGCAAGATAAAAAAAATGAATTAATTTTCATCAGCGCTCTGCATTTAACTTTTCTTTATCATGGATAATGTACTTTATTACACGCATAACTAAATACTACATACAAAATTACCAAATTGTAAAAAATAGCAGGTGAGAAAACTATTAGCACCACCCCAAAATGTCCTTGCAAGCATCATGGGTTTCACGGTTCCATGATTAAATATCAATGTGAAAAATATAGATGAAAAAAATATCGCTATAAAAATAGCATTTACAAAAATATCGACTCCCTATACTTAAACAGGTAAGTACAATAATATCGACTCAAAAATATCGATGTAAAAAATACAGATGTACAAAACATCGACTTTAAAAAATAACATAACTTAATTAAATTAATTAAATAATATTAATAGTATTAATAACATTAATTAAAAGTAATATATATATTAACTAATTATATCAAATTTAATAAATATAAACACAAACATTTGAACATATACATATATTTACTTAAATACATTTTATTAACTATTATCTTTATTGAATTTATGCACTTTTTTAATTATATTAAAACGAAATGAACACATATATAGATTATTTCAAATAAAAAAATATATATTTAATTAACACATTAAACTATATTAAAAAACAATACATACATTTAATAACAAAATAATAACAATAGTAGTTAAAACTTTGGATAGCGAAGGGGTAAAAACTACTATTCCCACTCCAGTGAGTGAAAAAGTAGGGAAACCGCTGGATAGCGGAGGGGTAATAATTACTATTCCTACTCCAGTGAGTGCAACAGTAGGGAAGGCACTGGATAGAGTAGGGGTAAAAATACTATTGCCTCTCCAATGAGTGCAACAGTAGGGAAATCGCTGGATAGCGGAGGGGTAAAATTTACTATTCCCACTCCAGTGAGTGTTACAGTAGGGAAAGCGCTGGATAGCAGAGGGGTAAAAATTACTATTCCGACTCCAGTGAGTGCAACAGTAGGGAAAGAATTGGATAGCGTAGGGGTAAAAATTACTATTCTCATTCTAGTGAGTGCAACAGTAGGGAAAGCGCTGGCTAGCTTGGGGGTAAAAACTACTATTGCTTCTCCAGTGAGTGCAACAGTATGGAAAGCGCTGGATAGCGGAGGGGTAACAATTACTATTTCCAATCCAGTGAGTGTAACAGTAGGGAAAGCGCTGGATAGCGTAGGGGTAAAAATCACGATTCCCACTCCAGTAAGTGCAACAGGAGGGAAAGTGCTGGATAGCGGAGGCGTAAAAAATCCTATTCCCACTCATTGAGTGCAACAGTAGGGAAAGACCTGAATCCCAAAACAATAAAAAACAAAACCAGCAACATTTGCTTTATATTTAATTTCCAATATTAACATAATTAATATATAAAATTAAATATATGATTTTTAACCAAGATAATAAAAAAAATGAATTACAAATTATTTAACACTATAATATCCACAACACACACCTACAATTATTTATACAATTACATTTTATAATTACTCATTAATTATGGGAAATTATTTTATTATTATTTATTAATTAATAACAAAATATTTACTTACCACCTTTCAAAACATTTACACATATAAACACCACAACACACACCAAAAATTAACTAAACATTTAATATAATTAATTATCAAATTACTAATTGAAATTAATTGACAACTAATTATTAAACTATTATTAATTAATCAAGTAACACATGAATGGTTCAATAAATGTTATATAATTAAATTACTTCCCACGCTTTTCCCCTATAAACCCACAACCCTCAACAGAACTAAAAATGCAAAATTCTAATTTTAAAAAACAAAATTAACTACTGTAAATTATTATTTAAATTTATATAATTAAATTACTTCCCACCCTATTCCCCTATAAGCTCACAACCCGCTACGGAACTAAAAACGCAGAATTAATCTTAAAATAAATTATTAACTAGTAAAATTCTAAAACATATAAAATGACAACCAATTCTTATTAAAACACTAAAATACATAACATTATTAATAAATCGATATTTTTGTCAACTATATTTTTGTAAACGATATTTATTACATCAATATTTTTGTAATCGATATTACTTACCTGTCAGTCGATATTCTTGTCAACTATATTTTTGTTGTCGATATATCTTCCCCACAATATTTTTGTGGTGATATTTATGTCCCACGATATTTCTCCATCGATATTCCTGCTCTGCACCGGGAAGGGTCACAGATATCAAGTAACCCTCTAGATGCAGCTAAACCCCCTATATATGTGTGACTTCTTAACAGTTAATGCATCAGTCAAACCTAGGACCTAAAACCAGAATGTCCTCTCATAATCCTATAGCCAATCATGGGCACACAGTTATACCTTTTGCGAGAGAGTTTGATCTATTGGCATTAGAAGTGAGAATGCCTTTTATGTATGTGTTTTGAAAACCTGCAAGCAGTGCGTAAACACCCACTTTGTACTTACAGTCGGTGCATTGTCTGACCTCATCTTGCAGCCTATTCTTATATGTGATATGTTATCAATGTTTTGTGCATGTATAACCATTAAACTAGTAAAGCCAGAATGCCTCATAATGGCATGTACCTTACCCAGTCACCGCCATACTAGGTGGAGCACCACAATGAAGTAGTTGAGTATCCTGGAAAGGCATAAACGCATGTTTACCTTTCAGCAGTAATAATAAACAGAAGCAAACCGGGATCAAAGTTAGTTAGGTATACTGAAATCGTTTGAACTAAAAGGAACTGATGGCACATGTGCACTGTGAAGGCAGGCTATATAAATGAATGTGTCCTTGTGGAATGTACAGGGTGCTCGTGTCAATCGCTACGATACCTCCAGGTCGAGTTGGCGCTATATATAACTGCTAAAACAAATGATAAGAAGGCTGGCGGAGGGGGCAGGGACGTATTCCAATGAAGTTAGGTCAGGGCAATTTTCGGGGTGATGTGAGTTTGTTGGGTAGGTAATTCATTAACCCATTAGAGTATAATTGTATTTTGAGTGTTGTAACGTTATGGCAGGAGAATGCTAAATTATACCACCATAGGTACTGAGCCTGTTGGAATGGCGAACATGCCTGAAAGAGGTCACAGTTCGGGTGACTTAGTACGTGTGCCAAAGAACAGGTCCTGACAGATTGTTAACTAGCATAGGTCACTGCTTAAAGACCATTGCTGTCTGGAATTGTTACATGAAGCCTTGCAGTCATCGTTTCGCAGACATTTAAATGCATGGCTGATAAATGTCTTGGCGTTCCTCCTTCGGAGCACAACAACATCCGAGCTTTTGACAACATGCAGCCCGGAAGGTCAGGCGCTCACCAGTTAGGCCCCTCAGAGGCCGCGGAGCACCATGGGCGCAGGTGCAAGGCTTCTGCCCTCATTTGCAGCTCGGGAGCATGAGCGTAGGAAGTGTGGGGACCCAGGGCATATACCCCCTCAGATTTTGTAGTGGGGGCACACAGGGGACAAGGGTGGGGTGAGGAGGGAACAAAAATAATTTCTCCTCTCTCTTCTGTCAGTCACAGGGCCATTGGCACGTCAAAGCACCAGTGCTTTGACGTGCCAATGGGCCTGCACTTAACTTGCAGGGTCGCCTAAGGCGGGGATTAAGAGACTTCAGATTGTCCAGAGCGCGGCTGCAAAATTGCTTACTGGCACTAGCCATCGCTGTTCTTCAAAGCCTGCAATTCGCTTCCTGCACTGGCTCCCAGTGCAGGAAAGAGTCTACTTTAAGGCCCCTATGCATTGCCCATAAGTCCCTGGAAGGGAATTGTCCCCCCATCATCAAAGCTCTGATTCGTCCATATAAAGCCTCCAGAAACCTTCGCTCAGATTCACTTTCCTAGCTGAAGTCCCCAGAATCAAGACAGTTGATTCTCTTACAGTGCCTCCAAGCTTTGGAACACTCTCCCACTTCACCTCCGTAGAGAACCCAACCATCTCACTTTTCGTAGGTATCTGAAGACCTGGCACTTCCCTTAATCTCTGGTTCCTTTCACTCTGGATTATCAGCGCTGGGACACTCCCGGGTAGCCATGTGCTTTACAAGAACCCTTTTCATTTCATTGCGACCTTTCCTTTTGTTGTGCTGCAAAAGCTTCAGAAATTGTTTCACACCTCGTCCTCGCTACTACTGCTGCCTGAAGTTTACACTTCCAGGACAAAGGAAGAAAGGTAGGGACATATTATCAAGAACAGCGTCAAAGTTATTGCTGCTTTAGCGGCAGGAATCTGCAGCTAATGGGGCGTTAATGGGCTTCCCTTGTAGGAAAATGGACCACCTCAATAGTTTTTTCCTCCTTCAGCTGTTTATGCCAAAAGAGGGGCTTATGGTCTGTCTAACCAATGAAGTGAGTACCAAACAGGTATGGCCTCAACTTCTTGAAGGTCCAGACCACATCAAGAATTTCCCACTCAACTTCTTCCTGGGTGTCAACTGTCTACTAATATAAGCTACTAATTGATCCTGGACCTCTGCATTAAGCTGTGATAACACTGCACCTATCCATATCTCACAAGCATCTGTCTGGACAATGACTGGTTTGGAGTAGTCAGTAATTTGCAGAGTTGGAGCAGAGCACAGGGTTTGCTTCAGGGCATGAAATGCGTTCTGACAGCTAACTGTACACTGAACTTTCTTAGGCATCATTTTGAAGGTGAGATCATTAAGGGGTGTCAGTATGGATCCATATCCCTGAACAAACCTCCTTTAGTACCCACTCAGCCCCAAGAATGCTCTGCCCTGAGCCTGGGTAGTGGGAGCAATCCAGTCCATGATGGTCTGAATTTTGTTCTCCAATGGTTGAACTTGGCCTCCACCTACTAGGTGGTCCAAGTGAACAACCTTACTCTGCCCTATCTGGCAATTTGTGGTCTTGATAGTGAGGCCTGCCTACCGCAGGGCCTCAAGTACATTTCTGAGGTAGACCAGCTGATCATCTCAGGTAGTGCTAAAGACAGTTATATCATCTAGATATGCTGCTCTATAGGCTTCCAGACCAGTTAAGGATGTATTCATCAGAATCTGAAATGTGGCAGGTATATTTCTCAACCCAAAAGCCATTGCAATAAGTTTAAAATGTCCATGGGGGGTTTAGCATCCTTATAGAGTCTGATTTTCCAAAAACCAGCAATCAGGTCAAATGTATGGAAATATTTGGCAAAAGCCAACGTATCAATCAATTCATATGCCCTCTGAATTGGAAATCAGTCCTAGTGACTGTTGTGAGGCCTCTACAGTCAGCACAAAACCTCATCTCTCTCTTACCAACCCGGGTGTGAGGGTTTGATAAAAGGACTACCGGACTAGTCCAAGAGCTATCTGAAGGCTCAATGACCCCCTAACTCCAGAACATTTGGGACCTCTGTCCTGATGCAAACTCTGACATGGTCTGGCTGTCTGTAAATTGTGTTCATCACAGGCCGTCTGTCACTTCACTTATTGGGTATTCCAGGTGGTTTGACTGCATGTCAGAGAAAAGAGACCAGGAAACTGATTGAAAATCTGTCTTCAATCAGCTTGCTGTTGCACAGTGAGGTTGTCTACCAAGACTACTCCTTCAACTGATCCATCAACTGGGTTCTGAGAGAGCAGAGCAGGGAGAGGGTTACTCTCTTCCTTCTGTCCCTCATCAGTGGCCATGAGCAAGCTCATATCAGCCCAGTCAACAAACATTTTCAGTTAATCCACATGAAGTACCCTGTGAGGACCTCTTGGAGTACCTAGACCAACTAAGTAGGTGACCTCACCTTTCTTTTTCTATATAGTGTGGGGGCCATTGCACTTGTCTTGGAGAGCTGCTGTAGCTTCAGGCTTCAGCAACCACAGTTTCTGTCGTGGCTGCTAAACTGCCAGTACAGACTTTTGGTCATGCCAAGCTTTCCCAAGCTCCTGGAGAGCCTCAAGGGTTTTGCTGGGCTTCTTCATGTACTTGGCCATGCAATAACGCATGCCCAGTACTTAGTCTCCAATGTCCTATTTAGGAGGCTTGAGAGGCTGTTCCCATCCTTCTTTGACTAGACATAAAGGAACCCTAACTGGATGTCCAAACAAAAGTTCAAATGGGATGTAGCCCATTCCCTTCTGAGGAACCTCTCTGGAGTCAAAGAGAATGCAAGTTAGTAAGACATCCCATTTTAGACTCAGTTTATCTGGGATTTCAATAATCATACATTTTAGGGTCTTTTTTTAACCTTTCAACAAGCCCATTGCCCTGTAGGTGGTAGAGTGTGGTAAACTTATAGTTAATACCACAACCTTTCCACATAGCAGTGATGTAGCCAGAGATTAAGTTAGTACCGCTGTCTGACAAGATAAAACTATGTCCAGATGCTGTTGGAAGGTTTAAGGGACCTGCAATATCTATCCCTACCCACTCAAAGGGAACCCCAACCACTGATAGTGGGATTAAGGGGGCCTTTGTAGTGCCACCGGACTTACCACTGGCTTGGCAGGTGACACCGGAGGGACAAAACACCTTGGTGTCTTCAGATATTCAGAACCAGTGAAAGTGAGAGACAAGCATGTCCCAAGTCTTGTTTTGCCCAAGATGTTCTGCAAGGGAATGTCATGTGCCAAGGTCAATAGGAAATCCCTGAACTTCTGAGGTATGATCAACCTCCTGGTGGCATCAGTCTTAGGGTGTCTGTTTTCCGAAAACAGGACCCCATCTTCCCAATAGGTCCTGTGGGACTCACTGACATTCCCAGCTTCCTCAGCAACAGCTTGCTGACTGAGTTGTTCAATAGAGGGGCATGCATTCTGCTCAAGACTCAATCTTCCCTGAAAGGTTCCTCCTGATCCCAGCAGCTCTGCCTTGTCGGGTCCAAGCTCATATGGGACAGTTCCTTCACAGGTGCTGTGATTATCTTCCTCAGGAGGCTAATTCTCACTGGCAGTCTGAGAGGAGGATATATCTATACCTTTCCTGTCCCTTCTTTTAGGAGCTGGCTGGTCCATTTTTTCAGGACTCAGAGCTCCCTCAGGGCCTAACTTCTTGGCCTGGGCCCTAGTGACAACAAAGGCACTGGCTGGAATTCCCATACTTTCTGCACAAGTTCGAAACTCTACTACAGACCAGGCTGAAGGTTCCTAATAATTGGCCAGTAGACAGTCCACATGTAGGATTAAGGATACCACAACTTTTTTGGGCAGGTTCTCCTTCCCCAGATGAGCTTGACAACTACCATAGAATGGTCTGTCCTGACATTGCTAGGATTGGTCACTTGGTAAATCTGACCAAGTAGAATCTGCTCAGGACACACATGTTTCTCTGTCACCATAGTATCACTGGCACATGTGTCCCTATAACCTAAAGCTGCCTGATCATTGATGAAAGGCTGTTGTCCGTTTTTGCCCAAGTTAGTGGGACCTAAAATAAGGGTGGCAAGCTCAGTGCTACAATCACAGACTAATATTGCCTGAGTGGGTGTCCTAACTAGGCCAGAACACAGTTGTATTGGTGTAGACTTAGAGAACTTGGCATCCTTTGCCCTATCAACATTTTCCTTACACAAATAGCACCAAGGTTTCTTGTTAGCGGAGGCAAAGGATCGGGACCTAGCTCCAGAGGAAGATTTGTTGGGACCTTCAGAAGACTCTTATCTTTAGATTTCTTTCACCTTTCTCTTGGGCCTTAGCAGAATCTTGCTTCGTCTGTTCACCTCCACCATGAGACTTTTGGTTCACCCTGGTGAAGACCAACTTGTCTGCCAGCTTTACCAATTATTGAGAAGAGGTCAGATCCGAGTTCACCAGGTACAGGAGCAGTTGCTGGTTTTAACAGTTATTAAGGATGTGGTCCCTTACAAGTAAAACTGTACAGTCCTTCATAATCAAGCTCTTTACTTCCTTGAACCCAGCCTTCCAAAGCCTTAATAGCACTATCTAGAAAATCTGCCCAGTCTTAAGTGTGTGCCTTCTAAGTGTCCTAAACTTGACCTTGTAATGCTCAGTGGTTAACCCAAACCCATCTATCAGGGCACTCTTCAAGAGTTTGTAATTGTCTGCATCTTCTTCCTGTATAGGCAAGAGTTTCTCTACCTTTGTTAGCAAAGGAGAGCCACGGGGAAAGCTGCTTCCTGCTCCTGAGGGATCTGCCAAACTTTGCAGCCCCTCTCTAAAGCAGTGATCCATTTATGGGTGGCATCCCCCTCCTAGTAAGGAAGAACTATCCTGCTCAAGTTCCTAGTGTCATAGGAGTGTTCCCTGACCATAGGTGCACGAGTGCTGCCACCATAGGATTCTAATCTGAAATTCTTCCTGGACCTATGGACTTCTAGGATTTTCTTATCTAGCGCCAACTGGTCCTTCTTGATACTGAGCGTGGCTCCCTCAAGTTTTGGCAGGTGTTATTCCCTTTCCAAAGAATCCTCCCACTTGCTAAAGATGGAGGTGCCTGTTGAAGTGGCAGAAGAGGCTGAATTTACTGAGGAGGACCTGGAGCTACCCTGAATCCTTTGTACCTTCCAAGGAGGAATAAAGGCGGTCCTACCTCTATGGCCTCCCACTGAGTCACTAGAACTATTACCTGGGGAACTTGAGTTTTCTAATAAGGGGTCTTCTGGCTCCTCCTCGACATGTTCAGAAGCAGAGTCATGGGTGTTGGACACACCTGGCTCATCTTCTGGAGCATCACTATCAATATCCAAGTTATCCTGGCCATCTGACCTTTTTTCTTGGTAGCAATAACTATTCCCTAGAAATTACTCCAATGTTAATACATAACTCTCCAAATGTCACTTGTAAATAAATAATCATAGTCTTGAGCAAGGCCTCCATGCCTTCAATCATTGTTTCAATTAAATGTTCAATATTTTAGCTCAAATATTCCTAGCACTAGGCATATTTGCTAGCTTTGAATTTGTTTTTAATAGTTTTTGTGAGCCTCACATATAACAATTTTTTTTTGCTTAAATGCATCCCATGTAGTTCTTACTTTTGACTTTCCATCCACTGTATTCATTTGTAGGCTTCAAACTCAAACCATATGTCTATGGTGATCATCACTAATACCTCATATCTGAGCTTTACCACACTTCTCATTCTGCATATCTCCGTATACCTATCTTCTGTGAGCACAGCAGGCTTTTTTACGCTGGTAAGCATCTCTATTCCTCACAGACACTGTATATCTAATTTTTATTAGCATTCCTTTCAAGGCTAATTCTTATTACAAATTTATCTTATAGGGCTTCCTGTATTTTTTAGAAAGATATTGAATTTGTGGCGGACTTCGGGAGAAGATGGCGGCCGGCTAAGGAGTTCGGCCTTGAGCTCCACGCCTGAGACACTTTTAACAACCGGAAAATGACACTCAAGCTGTGAGTTGAACCCCATTAGGAGAGAAGCCCAATCTGAACAGTGTCTATGCGTTACCAAGGCTGTATGGAGACATAAATAATGAGGAAGCGCTATAAGGAAAGCAAGGTGTATTTTCTCTTACCCACCGACTGATTTTCAGCTAACATTGTGCAGTCGCTCCGCTTTCTGCTGCCCATGTGGTATTGACCGTCTCTGCCGTCTCCACCACTCGAGCGGCATCCATGGGCCCCCAGTGCAACCCCAGAGTCTGGATCCTGGTGCAAGAAAACCGGGAGGGGAGAGCGAAGAAAGACAGAATCCGAAGCAGCAGAATCACACCGTTCAGCAGGAGTGTGGGCGGAAGCAATCAAGGCACGTCGCGACAGCAGGAGAGCTGCGTCCAGAGTCTCCTTCCGGGAGAGAGGAGTGGTGACAGGCGGGGGAATCTCTGAGAGCGAGAGAGGGTGGAACGGTCCGCCGCGCAACAAAGCCAACAAGTCTGGAGGGAAGGAAGTAGTTAAACCACAGCAAACAAATTCAGAACAGAAGGCGAATATAGCGCACCATAAGCTGGTAAGTGAAGGGGGCTTTGACTCTAGGTTTGCCTCTGGTGCTGGTTTTGGCATGATTGTAAATCCAATGGTATCATGCTCAAAAAAGGGGAAAAATCATGCAGTGACATCATGAAAAGCACTTTCAGGGCTCCCTAAGAGTAAAAAGACAGTCAAAACAGAGAATCTGGAAGGCATTAGGAATCCTCCCACTACCAGAAGAGATCTGGAGGAGGATTCGAATGAGGGAAAAAGTTACAGCCTGAGGAGTAGGTACTTGCTGGCCAAAGGGAGCGTTGGAACTTTGACACACATTGTTACTAAGGAGAAACCCCCGTCAATTGCTAATACTTCACCAAAAGGGACAAAAGTGCAGAGAAAAAAGCATATATCAGGACAGCCAAGAGCAAGTCGTGCAAATTTAAAAATACCAAGTCTGGGCAACCACAGAAAATTACCCCCTCTCTAAGATCCTACTTCAGGGTACAGGAAAGGGAACATAGAACAGAGAAGCGGAGGGCCCTCCGCTCCCGAGGCATTGAAGGGGAGAATATAAAGGGATTATTGATTTAGTTTCTGGAAGAGAAAATACCCTGGACCAAATCGGCGACCCTCGTAGGAAACATCCAGAGGATACATCGAGATCCTTTCAGAAAGGGGAAATCGAGGAAAACCCAAGAAAGATTTTGATCAACTTTATGTCATACTCTCTGAAGAAGAAAATCCTGAGTGAAAGCCTAAAAGCTGGTTCATTCTCCAGAGACGATTGGACCTGCAGAATTATGTCAGACTTATCAAGAATAAGCCAAGACAGGCAATGGGCACCGGGCCAGCACATGCCACAGTTAAGATCACTTGGAGCTACAGTTCAAGTGCGTTTCCCAGCCTCTTTGAAAATCATGTGGGACAACAAGATGCATAACATGAGAGACCCGAGGGAGGTCGAAGACCTCATTGAACAAATTAAACTACAATAGAAGGATTTCTCCTAAGACTTTAGGCTTGACCTACAGGGCTTAAGAGGGGGTTCACAGCGGTAATGGATGGAAATGCTTTAAATAATGTTGAAGGCAAGGAGCTCAAAGGGCAGAATATCTGCCCAGAAGAAAGAAGAGAAAGATGGCTTCTCCAGGGAGGGGGGAGGTACAATGTAAAGATCGCACACTAGAAAACTTTGAAAAATAAAAAAAAATGTACAGCACGGGGTGGGGAGCAAAATGGGGAAAAAAGAAGTCCTAAAAAGCAGAATCAGGAGGAGGAAGAGGGCCCTCAGACAGATAATAGTGGATCAAAGGGAAAAAAAAGGAGGAAAAAAAATAGATGCTAGTGGTTGGTAAGGAAGCCAAGGAAAAGAGTCTTAATATCTTAACTTGGAACACAAATGGGCTAAGGATAAAAAAACAAAGATTGAAGATTCTGGATTATTTAAAAAACATTGACTGTGAAATAATAATATTACAGGAGACACATCTATTAAAAGAAGAATGGGCATTGATCTGTAAAAACCAAAGATGGGTGGATCATTGTGTATGTACTAGTCAAGAGTGCAACGTAAAAGGAGTGGCAATTTTTTTCAAAAAATCTCTAAAAGTAGTTATTGAAAAAACAGAAATAAATAAAAAAGGGAGATGGCTAATCATAAAAGCAAGTATTTATAACAGTCCTTACACATTAGTGGGGTATTACGGCCCCAACATAGACGATTCTGAACACTCCAAAAAATATACTAAACCCCAAAGAAGAACATTACCCAGCAAAAAACTTCCCCAACCTACCAAAGATGAGGGAGTGGATTGGGATGTGCGTCAAGGATTTAGGCATTGTAGATGTATGGAAAGATAAAGAAACTAAAAATCACAAATTCACCCTCAAGAATAAAAGTCTAGGTCATGCCTCCAGAATAGATTTTTGTCTTATCGACAGAAGCCTGGTGGAGTGTACAAAGAAGGTAGAGCATATACCAGAACATTTCTCGGACCACTCAGCTGTACAACAAGGCCTCAAGTTAAAAACCTCCCCTGGTAATCGAAGATGGGCAGTGGATAGAAGCATCTTCATAGATGCATCGAGCCTGGATAGGTTGTCAGACGGGACAGAAATGTTCTTCCAAACGAATAAAGAAGGCACAACAAAACAAATAGCCTGGGACACCTATAAGGCTTTTATCAGAGGAAGAATCATCAGCATTGCAGGGCATAAAACAAGGAGAAAAAGAGCTACATTAACCAAATTGAGAAAGAACTTGACATCTTGGATGAAGAGCCTAAAACAGTAAAAGCCAAACAAGACAAAGCAATAATAGAGGGAACAAAGAAAGGAAAAAAGGTTGAACTAGCAGATTTCCTTCAAACAATAGTGAAAGATAGATGGGAGGCCAGTAAACTTTCACATTATGAATACGGAGAAGGATGTGGGAGAATCTTGGCGTGGAAAACGAAAACTGAATCAACCCAAAATGGGGTCACAAGGTTACAGAAGGAAAGCCAACCTGGGCATTGCTTGGAAGAATCTGAAATCAGGTAAGAATTTACAAGCTTCTTTGAAAAATTGTATACAAAAGAAACATTTTGCCCTGAAACCCATTTACAAGATTTCCTAGATAAAATAACCTCCCCAAAGCATCACCTGAGCAGAGAAAATATCTTAACCAAGAGATCTCCAAAGAGGAAGTTTTAGATGGCATAGAAAGTCTAAGGAAAGGGAAAGCAGCAGGCCCAGATGCGCTGCCAAACGCACTGTACCTAAATCTGTGGGAAGCTTTAGTACTCCCCCTGACAGAGCTCTTCTTCTTCTTAGGGAAAAAAGATCTTCCAGAGTTATGGAGTGATGCAATAGTGAGTATTCTACTAAAGCCAGGAAAGGACCCGGCTAAATGCGAGTCATACAGACCCATCTCTCTTTTAAACTCGGATGACAAGATCTACACACAGGTGTTAGCCAAAAGATTAGGGGGTGTGGCTGGGTCCCTGATCCACCTAAACCAAAAAGGGTTCATCAAGGGCAGACAAATATATGAACTATCGCATGAACTCATCAGCGCCATAGATATTGCAAATCACAATTTCAAACCACTGGCAGTTATAACCTTCGACGCTGCAAAAGCGTTCAACAGGGTTAGCTGGCCATTTTTGAATGCCACCTTAGTTAAATTCAATCTGGGCGATAGCTTTGAGAGTGCAATAATAAATATATATAAACACCGCACAGCTAAAGTGTTGGTTAATGATGCTCTCACTGAAAATATCAAGATAGAGAGAGGCACGAGACAAGGATGCCCCCTTTCTCCACTCCTTTTTAATTTCTACATAGAACCTTTAGCATGCCTCTAGAGAAGAGAAGAGGGAATTACACCTTTCAAACCTCAAGACTGGGAAAAAAAGTTGCACTGTATGCGGACGACTTAATGATATTCACTGGTGACTTGAATAGTTCACTCCCCAAGATAGGAGAGATCATAGAACAGTTTGGGGCACTCTCAGGTTATCTTGTGAACCAAGCAAAATCAGAACTTTTAGAGTGGAAAATAAACTCCGGGAATCCATTAGTAGAGGAAAAAAATGAAATACTTAGGGATAGAGTATACGAAAGAGTTAGATGGAATACCAAGTATGAACTTTTCCAGAGTATACAGAGATATCAGGAAACTTCTTAAAGCCTGGTCAGGTCTACAATTGTCCTTCTTAGGGAAATCCAACTTAATCAAAATGAATATACTGCCAAAGTTCACCTATCTATTCAGTTCTATCCCGTTGGAGCTTATGACAGAACAGATAAAAAAAACTGCAAGGGGAGATATCCAGTTTTATTTGGTCAGCCAAAGGTGTAAGAATAGGTTGAAAAAACTAAGAAGGAATAAGGCACAGGGAGGAATTGCCAGTCCAGACATCCTGGAGTACTGTAGAGCTTTTCAGTTCAAGAGCATAAGAAGACTCTTGGGTAAACGGGAGGCTTGGCCTATGTACCTTAAGGCCCTAATAAGTCAGGATAGAGACCATTTCCTTTATAAATTTGGGCATACCAAGTATTTCAAAAAGATTAGATTAAAGACATTGAAATCAGCCGCAAAAACTTGGTATGTATAAAAAGGATTTTTAAAATCCCCTACTACAGCAAATACGCAACAATCTGGGACTCCCCAGGAACCCCTGAGTGTCTGAAAGACAGACTAGTGATCCCCTTAACAGAAGGAGATCTAAACTACTGGGGACAGTTAATAAAGAACAACAGAATAATAGAATGGGAGATCATCAACGAAAAAAAGCAGGGGTCATTAACAAAGTTTAAATACTACCAGCTTTTCAGCTTGATAAAGAACATAAAGAACAACTTACACGGGGATGATATAATCGAACACAAGTTACTGAACACGGAACCTTTCAAGAAGGAGATATAATTTTGGTACTGGGCCGTTATAAGAGCTGGAGAAACAGAATATAATGCTCCAAAAGAAATTTGGGGAAAAGCCTTGCTACGGATAGACATCTCCCAGTACTGGCAAACCTCAATGGCAATCCTTGGGCGCGTGGTAAAATCTGCCCCTTTGAAGAGAAATCGCCTATTTACAATGCACAGAGCATACTGGACACCAAAAAGATAGACAAAGATCAACAGCAATAAGATAAAAAAATGTCCCAAATGCGGCGAAGAGAAAGCAGATGACCTGCATATGTTCCGGGACTGCATAGAATTGAAGGATTTCTGGGAACAAACGGGTAAGACTATCGCAGACATGCTGGAACAGCCGATAGAGGTAAGCATGGAAGCAGTTATTTTTGGTATCAACCATAATACAAGCTATTCCATAGTGAATAAAGATCATGAGAGCATCTTCTTCCTACAGCTTACTGCAGAGTACAAAGTTCCCCGGGGAGGGTGCTACAGAGTGGAGAAGAAAGTTGATGTCACACGTCAAGGGACTAGAAGGGTTCCCTTATCGGAACTTAGAGAGCCTCACACACCCAGAGCATTAGGTGTGAAACACACCCTAACTGAAGGGTGTCCAGTATCATCATCGACTCACTGCCCCTTGACAGACCGGTACTGCAATGTCTGACGGAGTCCCAAAGGGCACTCTTTTGGCGGGGTTCTTTTGTTCCTTGCCGATGGTGGGTGTGAGTGAGGATGGAGGAAAGTGTAGTCGGTGCAAAAGTGAGTGAGTGTTAAAAACGGTAATTAGTCCACAATGACTTTTATTGACGTGGCTGATTCCCTGATTAAAAGGGGTGAGGGGGGAGCGAGAGTCCGTATGGGTATACAGAACACTAACTCAGCCCCCTGGTGTGGTCAACATGTTTCTCGCCAACCGGCGATTCGTCAGGACCTCAACAAAGTACTACACTAGAAGAAAAAAGGGAAATTGGTGCTCATTCATGTAGTAAAAAGCAAATACAACCTCTCTGGGTCGGAGTAAAAGAGGGCAACGGGGTCCTGCTCTAGTTAGGCGACCCTAAGGGAAATCGACATGGGCCTCGCAGCATGCTCCCGTGAGGCCAGCGCTGTCTGATGGATGAACCTTAGTACAGCTGCTGGATTGGCGGAACACCTACCCCTCACGCTCACAGCAACTGGTCAGGGTCTCTTCTTCCTACTAATACTGTTAGCCAGAAGGGAGATATGTATTAACTGGGTAAGAGCTACAACACCTGCATACAATGAGTGGTTAAACTCCGTACTAAGGGTTTACAAACTAGATAATCAAAGGAAAATGAGTAAGAAGTGTAGTTTTTGGAGTATTTGGGAACGTTACATCCAGTCAAAACAACAGTGTGTCCAATGATTAAGGCAACTGCAACAAAGATTTCGAGCTTGGTCTTGAACTGAGTACCCATCATGGCTAGCTCCCCCCTCCTCCCAATAGTCTTGTGCCTGGAGCTGGACAAAAAGGGGCCCCAGATGGCAGGGCTAGTTGCATCCCTCTTTAAAGCATCGTACGGCTACAGCATTTTGGTACAGACACTTTAAGGGGCCCCCGAGAAAGATACTGAATTTGTATGCTCTCTACACTCATATCATCATCTGAAATAACAGTTCTCATAAATTAGACACCAAAAGTTTCTGTATTGTGTTGTCTACTTTGTGATGCATCAAGTGTTTCTCCACCTTCCAGCCTCATGAATGCAGGCAATAAACTTCCAGTGTTTGCAAAACCATTCTCTCTCTCCTTCCTATGCCCCAAAAGGGATCTGACTGACTTCCGTACTCAAAGATACACACAGAATCCTACACCATAGTATTAAACCTGCCAGCCTTAGGATGGTCTTCCACCAAACGTTTTGCCTGTTTACCTCCTCTTTATGCTGCTTCATTTTGTTGGCTTAGGACTCTGAGTACTTTATCTCTGCTGACCAGTGCTAAAGTGCAAGTGCTACTCCCCTAAACAATGTAACATTGATGTACACACAACTAGCATATTTAATTTACTTGTCAGTACCTGGGACCATGGTATACCATATACCCAGGGCCTGAAAATTAAATGCTACTAGCGGGTCTGCAGCACTGATTGCGCCACCCACAAAAGTAGCCCTTTAAACATGTCTCAGGCCTGCCACTGCAGAGCCTGTGTGTGCAATTTTACTACCATGTCAGCTTGGTATTAAAAACCACTTGCCAAGCTGCAAACGTTCCTTTTATTGCATATACATCAACCCTAAGGTATGCCCTCGGTAGCCCATAGGGCTGGGTGCTATGTTACTAAAAGGTAAGGCATATACTCTTAAGTTTTGCATGTCCTTTTAGTGAAAAACACCTACATTCATTTTTCTCTACAGTGAGGCCTATTCCTCTCACAGATTAACATTGGGACTTTCTTAATAAACTCTTTTAAACTGTAATTCCTGGTTGGAAAGGAGTAGATGTATCATGTTTTATATCTTTGAATGCAGTACAAAAGGGGGTGGTGATGGACGGAGCATTTGAATCAATCAAACACTCACACCCAGTCAAAAGATCTGGGTTTAATCTATCACCGTTCTTTAGCCCACTCTGCCACCCCAGTTCAGACATGGCTATATGCAAATCAGTCTGACCCTGTGCCTCATGGGACCAGTCCAGCCCGAACTGCCAAGCCATGTCTTCCCTGGACCGGAAACAAGCTTCCGAGGACCGGTTACTGGCATTCCAGCCGTCTTCAGCCCGGCTTGCTTGAATCCAGAGGCAAAGTGAGCAAGGGACTCATGTCTGAGCATACCCTGCCACACTTATGGCGGCCAAAAGCTGTACAAAAGGGGGTGGTGATGCACAGAGCAATCGAATCAATCAAACACTCACACCCAGTAAAAAGATCTGGGTTTAATCCATCACCGTTCTTTAGCCCACTCTGCCACCCCAGTTCAGACATGGCTATATGCAAATCAGTCTGACCCTGTGCCTCATGGGAACATTCCAGCCCGAACTGCCAAGCCATGTCTTCCCTGGACCGGAAACAAGCTTCCGAGGACCGGTTTCTGGTATTCCAGCCGTCTTCAGCCCGGCTTGCTTGAATCTAGTGGCAAAGTGAGCAAGGGACTCACGTCTGAGCATACCCTGCCACACTTATGGCGGCCAAAAGCGGTACAAAAGGGGGTGGTGATGGACGGAGCATCTGAATCAATCAAACACTCACACCCAGTCAAAAGATCTGGGTTTAATCCATCACCGTTCTTTAGCCCACTCTGCCAGCCCAGTTCAGACATGGCTATATGCAAATCAGTCTGACCCTGTACCTCATGGGAACAGTCCAGCCCGAACTGCCAAGCCATGTCTTCCCTGGACCGGAAACAAGCTTCCGAGGACCGGTTTCTGGCATTCCAGCCGTCTTCAGCCCGGCTTGCTTGAATCCAGTGGCAAAGTACCTTTTGTACCGTTATATCTTTGAATGGCAATAATAAATCCTCTTTAATGGTAAGGTTGGATTTCACATTACTATTTTAGACATGCGCCTGTTAGTAAGTGGACATTTCTCTGCTCCTACCGTTCTGTGCGCCTGCAGCCTGTCTCCAATACACTCCAATATTAGTCAAATTTCAATTTAAGGTTTGGGAATGTCGTGAAGAGCATTCAGTTTTTTTCTGCTTTCTTTTCGTGCCACCTTTGCTTGACATATGAAGATGCAAGATTCAAAAACATGTTTTTTCCCATTTGGTCTAATTGCTTTTTGAATGTAAATTGCAATTTAAGCATACCTGCAAACTGTGACTACATATCTTCCTTTATCAATGTTTCACTCCAAATCTATGCAATTGAATTTGGTTAACAGACCATACGGCTCTCATACAATGGGCAAATTGATATGGCCACTGGAAAGTTCAAGAGGTTGTGCTTTTCCTCCCCAAAATTGTAGTGTCTCCTACGCCCCTGCCCCTTATCCCTGATTAAGGTCCCTGCCAGAGGGGGCAGCCGTAGAGCACAGACCAGGCCCGCAGCACTCAAATGCCACCATGCAGCGGGGAATGAAGAAGTACTCTGGGCAGAAGTCCCTCAACAAAATGACCATGGACGAATTCCTTGGCTCTCTGGACTGTACCACAAGCTGACAGCTAAGGATGCCTTGTGCTTCTACCGAACAAGTGAGTGCCCGTATGCAGGGGCGTGCAGCGCTGAGAAGTGGGTGCATGCATGCGGGACAAGTGCCAGTGCATTTAATAACACATTGTTAGGGAAAGGTACCTGTTATGATTCTAGTGTTAAATTAAGTCGCCCCACTCTTGAAAAAAAACTATTTTGTTTCCCAAAATGTGTTTTCGATTCTGTTCTTTAGTTTCTTTGTATAGAAGGTATAACATTTTTGAGTTCTGAGGTTCTGGGGAGAGGGCCAAATTTAAATATATAAATATTAGTTTTAGTTTGTTCCTGATGAACTTTCTGGAGGACAAATCAATATTTCTTGTTTAACATGCAGTCATTTGAAAGTTGGTGGGCAAGGTGCATTCATTCAAAAAGAAAATCTTCAAGTGTGATAGTGGGCCTTAAAAGGGAAGTAGATAAAAAATTGTTTTTTCCAATCTGGTTTGTGGAAAAAAAACTATCTTTTCTACGGGGGGAAGAGATCAATCCGGCCTTCCACCACTACCACTGTTAAAAATGACTGTAAAGTTTCAGAGTATGCTATGAGGGCACAAGTTCTACTGCAGTGATCAGGCACCCCAGAAAGTAACAATTTCAAAAAAATGTGTTCTCCCACACAACAGCTGAGGAACAAAAGCATAAAGAAAATGTACTTTACTGGTGCACCTCAGTCTTAAATGGAAGTGACGTATCGGCAAAACCAACAAGTTAGGAGGCTGCAAAGAAGTTAGAAATGGGGGTCTCTAGTTGGTAGAGGTAGGTACCTTCGTCCAAATAGGGACCCCCTTGCTTCTTGTCAGGGTAAGGGGGACACACTCCTAGAGTAACCCCCTGGGTAGCTTTGCACGAGCAGACAGGCTTATCTCTGAGGCAGTGTGTAAAGCATTTGTGAACACATACAGTAATATAGTGAAAACACTACAAATGGACACCACACCAGTTTAGATAAATAAACAATCTTTATCTAAACCAAAACAAGATCAAGCAACATAATTCCACAATACAGTATTAAAAATAAGGCTTTCAGATGCTAGAAATAGTTCAGTTCAATGCAAGTTATAAATGCAACACTTTTCCCAAAAGTACCTTAGATATGTCACGCAGAGCAAACAAAATAGCCGCAGGGAAGATGATGTGTCGGTTCCTTACACTCGGGGAAGGTGATGCGCCGATTCCTTTCTCCGGGGGAGGAGATGCGTCGGTTCCTTACTGCAGTGCAGGGGAGTTGATGTGTCGGTTCCTTACCAGAGAGGAGGTGATATGTCGTTTTCATACTGCGTTGGGAGTTTATGCGTCTGTTTCTTACTGCGGCCCCCAACGATGTGACAGTCTTGGCATTGATCCGGTACGATGCGTGGTTTTGTGCAGCTGCACAGCAGGCTTGCATTGGGATCGGTGCGGTGATCTCGGACTTTGGAGATCATTGCACCTGATGCATCGTGCAGCGATTTCTCAAGCCGCGGCAGGTGCTGTGGCGGTTTCTTTAGCGATGCGTCGCAAAACAGGTCCGGATGCGACACGCTTCTTCGATGTTGCATCGATTTTCCAGCTCCCTGCGACAAACAGTCTCTACAGGCCCTAAACAGCAGCAGGCACCTCTGCAGGTTGGAATAACCAGCAATGAAATTCAGGGGAGCTGGTGGTGAAGTCTTTGTGTCCCTGAGACTTCAGAGAAGGAGGCAAGCTCAGTTTCAAGCCCTTGGAGATCTGTTCTGAAAGCAGGTGACAAAGCAAACAGCAAATTCCTTTTCCACCTTTCCTTGGCAGCAAGCAGCCACTGCAGGCAAACCCCAGACAGCAAACAGCGCAGGGGCAGTATTCCTCCTCAGCTTATCCGGTTCGTCTCCTTGGCAAAGGTTCCTATTTATTTCCCAGAAGAAATCTAAAAGTCTGGGGTTTGGGCCCCTCTTTTTCTACCCAAAAATTGTTTGTTCTCTGAAGGCAGAGAGTGTCTGTACCCAGCCAAAACCAGTTCTGTGGGGCACTTTGCAAGTGCACAACAATCTCCATCGTCAGTGTAAGCCCTGGCTCCAGACACACCACATTGGGGCGGAGCGGTCATTGTGGACAGCCCTATACAGGTGAAGGTGCCACTGCTCCCACCACTCTAAAGCAGATCAGGCCTATTCAGCCCAGCTCTGATTCATCAGCCTGATGAAGCCGCTGCCCTCTCCAGCCCCAGTCATCCAAAAGCCAGACATGCAATACACAAACCTAGCAGAGGCACACTGGATGATTAGGCAAGAACATACCTACTTTCTAAAAGTGGTATTTCCAAACACAGAATGTAAAAATCAACCTGGCTAAAAGATGCACTTTAACATTCTGAGTTCAGGCATACTAAACTTTACTTTTCTATCTCGTTCCTATGGTCACTTATGATTATAAGATGTTATATGTAATATGGGAAAAGATAGCCTTGCAATAGTGACAAACAAAATGGGCAATGTTTCACTATCAGAACATGCCACACACATCAGGGCATGTCCTACCTTTCACATACAATGCACCCTGCCCACAGGGGTATTTTGGGCCTACCTTAGGAGTGTTTAATATGTAGAAAAAGGAAGGTTTAGGGACTGGCAAGTGTGTGTACTTGCCAAGTCGCCATGGCAGTCCCAGACTGCAAACAGGCTCTACAATGGGAGGCCTGAGTCACATTTTACAAGCTGCTTCTGTGGGTGGCAAAATCAGTGCTGCAAGCCCACCGACAGCATTTGATTTACAGGCCCTGGGCACACATAGTGCACTGTAGTAGGGTCTGACAAGTAAACCAAATAGCCAATCATGGAAACGCTAATCCATAACACAATGTTCAAAAGAGAGCATATGCACTTTATCACTGATCAGCAGTGGTAAACTGCCCAGAGTCATAAAACCACCAACAACAGGTCACAAAAAATACAGGAGGAAGGCAAAGCGTTCTGGGATGACATTGTAAAAAGGACCAAGACCAACACAACCCTCTTCCAGCCTAAATCCAGTGTAGACTAATTAATATCTTGATAGGCTTCCCTGCTTGGGGCAATAGAACATGGACCTTGGCCCGCAACTGCAGGGGCATACTCCAGTTCTACACTAATCTAAACCCATTTTGATCCCTCTGTCCATACTCTTAGGATCCACTAAGCTACCCCATGGGGAACCCTTCTCCTCACCTGTGGACACCATCTGTGCAGCACCCAACCGTAGCTTGCTCGCAGGTGAGTCCAAACAGACAGACAGTAACCACATGACCAACATAGAGGTTTGGGCCAGACCACCCCTGGGGTGTGACTCCTACCTCCCTCTCAGGGGGAACTCTGTCCACCAGGACAGCAAGTCACAGTGTCCACTGACAGCTGTCAGTGATGAGAACCAGGGACCAGGCCTTTCATGGTTCTCCAACCTCTGTGGCGTCAGAGAGTGGAGGGCAGTAGCCCCAGGTGGCTTGCACCCTTGGTCCACTCTCCCTCCTGTCAGGTCAGGTATGACATCCTGACACTGATCCACCATCCCCGGGCATGTACCAGGAGGCTGACCTGGCGAGTGGGGTAGGCTTTACCATACCCAGTCCTCTTCCCAGGGGCCCTTTTGGAAGGGGGTACCAATCCATGGGGTACCCACCTGGAGTGGTGCCCCCTTTCAGAATTATCAGGGCACCTGTGGCAGGTGTCCTGCATAATTCACCCACCAGTTCAGGGGTTCTATCCTGCGACTGGGATCTCAGCATAGGGTCTGTACCCTTAGATTGGGCAGAGGTCAGGGGTGAATCTGTCCTCTCCCTGCCCCCCTTACTGGGGCCCTGCACCCTCCCACCTGGAGCGGTGCCCCCAGAAGACAAACTGGCAGGGGCACTGTTCGCAGTTGCGCCCTCCTCCAGGTCAGGGGGGACACAATGAACCTGGCCCTCTGACCCATGGTCTGAACCCTTAGGCTGGACCTGTGTCTGGCAACCCAGGACTTCTGGGGGAGTATACCAACCCCCCTACAGGGAAACACACCACTATGGTGTTGTGTCAGAGTCTGCCTGATGCAGGTCTCCAGCCTCCTGTCCACCTGACAGAGCATGAAGATCTCCCCGGTCAGAAGTGTCCTCACCAGGGTCATTCGTGGGGTGCTCTGACCTTGAGCTGGCAACCCCTGACACACTGGTCCTTCCACTGGGGACTGTGTCCCCCTCTAACCCCTCTCCCTGGACTCATGCACCTTCCCCATTGGAGCGATCTGGCCAGACACCAGAGCTGATGGAATGCTGGTTACAGCAGTCTCCCCATCTCAACTGACACCTTAAGATCCCCCTGGGGGATAACCTCCTGGTAAAGAATAGGCCCCCCCTCCTAGTTTTCACTCATGAAACCAACCAGGACTTGGGACTGGGTTTCAGATACCTCCTTCTCCTTTGAGACAGGACATGGGACCCTACACCTCTCCCACTACTCTGGGACCTATTGTGGGCTACCACAACCCTCCCCTACGTCACTTGGTTAGGGAAAACCTGAGCCACCTCCTTTATGATCACCCCCAGATGCCTCTTCAGACCCTCTTGAATCCACCAAAAGGTCTGCCTCCAATGTGAGCTCCCTGGGGGCAGAGAACTCACACTCCACTGTAGTGAAGGAAGGCCCTTGTTTGTGCACATTGCTATGTTAGCATAGGCTTATTAGAAGTTTAAACGCCAACTTTTTGATGCTAATGCACAAGACACTGCATACAACTGTTGTTGTAAGTTAGGCTGCGTGAATTACTTCAACATACCTAGACTTACATCACGACCTTAGTCTGCACAGTGAGTGCTAAAGCCTCCAAGGTTATCATAACAATGTAACCTGTTGTTCGGGCTGATCGGCTCACGTTTTAGACACAACATGCATGCAGCTGCAGCTAACTGAGATTCTGGCGCCTTTAATATTGCACTGTAGGCATGATTTTAGGCTCTTGGAGAAAATCTGTTTCCAGAGAGAAAAAGAGCTTTTGCAGATCCTGATGTGATTCACCTCTGCTGATCTTGAAGGTATGGGGTCCCCTACACATGCCTAAGAGACCTTCTATATTTTCTAAAACATAGGGCCTCATTTATGAAAAGTGACGCATCGCTGCGTGAAAACAGCAATGCGTCACTTTTCACTGGGCACTCCTTGCGAGACCAATGAGGCGTCATACTTACAGTATGACGCATCATGGCGCAAGGAGTTACAGATATGTCAGTATTTCTGATCTATCTGTATAGCGCAAAAGTGACGCATTGCTGGAGTGTGTCACAAAAGTGACGCAACTCCAGCGATGTGTCCTTTCACATGGGGCAAGCCCCATGTGAAAGGGCCTGCGTCAGTCTTACGCTTGCTGTGAGGCAGGCGTAAGAATTGACGCATTTGTGTCCTAGAAATGGCACAGTGAAATCTTATAGATTTCACTGCGTCACTTCTATGACCCTGTCTTGCGTCAGAACGCCCCTGCATACATTATACCTGGCGTAGGTATAATGTAGCGCAGGGGTTTACAAAGTGACGCATCCACCTAGATGCGTCACTTTGTAAATATGGTGCAACAAGGCACATTTTTATGCTGCTGGTGCGTCACAAAAAGTGACGCACCGGCGGCGTAAAAGTGACGCACGGCCTCATAAATGAGGCCTATAGTTCCTAGCAAGGGAGGGTGGCATACTAAGCACCATAGGACCTGTTTCCACTATCATTATAATATGATTTCTCCCTTTGTGTTTTATAGAATTGTAACAAATGCTGATCGTTTTATTTATAATCATATGCCTACTTGTGTTAGCAAAAATACTGCATCTTAGAGCACGTCGTTAAAATAAATATTTTAAACTTTTCCGTGTCTCTATTTACTCCTGTTGTGGACTGGTATGAGAATAACAAATGAAAGAGTGTTCTTGATTCCCACCGTTTCTGAGAGTAACCTAAGTTCCGGGTGGTCTAATCATTGGTTCCTTTGCTATAGGATGAAGAGCTAATTTGACACTGATGCTAGTCGGTTAGGGGTTCTAGGTACCTAGGTGAGTTATTTGGTCCACCACAATTGACTGAGGTCCTGGGTCTCTCTGCAAAGTTCTGTGTGTGAGCAGAATCCCTGCAACACCACCAGGCATTGGCTTAGCTCTGGAAGACAGGGACTTAAAATATGCTCTCCACAAATGTAATCAAATAACCCCACACATGTGTTCACCACCTATCCTTTGCCTTACCATCCAGTGCCCCACACACATACCCCAAACCACTCTCCTGAGATTGGCAAGACAGGGTCTGACTGTCTCTGTCACTCAACCCATACTCTTCCTTGCGGTCTCCATATGCACCACCATGGGCTAACCCCTCTCCCTACACCTCTCATCTAGTGTGAGTAGAGTGTCCGGCCCCCACTAGGACTACGAACCACTGTGCCAGTTTCCCAATCCACCTCAGGGACACTGCGCTCCACTGGAGTTACCTCATATCCTTGAACCCCCTGGTGTATGCTAACCCGCTCCTTCAAGTCAGGCGCCACATCTCTGGATGTGTGCACTGCTCCCTCAGCACTAGATAACTCAATTGTGCTGCCACGATCTGAGCTGGACTCCACCTCCAACCCAGCCAAGCTCCCTTCCTGAGTTACACACATTTCTCTTTCAGCGAAGGCTCACTCTGTCTCCTCGCACTCCCGGTCTAGCTGCCTCAACCTCCAGTCACAAGCACAAATCCAATTCCTCTCTTCACAAGCCAATCTTTACCAAAATGCTTTTATCTTGTAGATGTGCAGGTGCCAAACGTTGACTTCCATTTTGACAAGGCCCAACAGGTGCAACAACTAACCAAAGTTCCAACAACCAAATTCCAGGGGAAACAGGTTAAAACAATATGTGGTTATGTAATGGTCTGCACTGTACTATTAGTGTACACCAATCACTGTATGTAACTCACAAATGCAAGTCCAGTATCACAGCTGACCATCAATGTTAGAAATGGGATTTCTTTGCTGGCTAGAGCTCAAGCCAGGCAGAAACCACCACTCTAGACAGGGCAAGGGAGTTGCACACCGAACATAACCCCTGCTCACCCTCTTGGTAGCTTGGCATGAGCAGTCAGGCTTATTCCGGAGGCAATGTGTAAAGCATTTGTGCAACACACACAGCAGCAACACACTAGGCACACAACAAAGGAAGCTCCACACAAGGATATATCAAAATAGCCTTTGTATTATCATAAACACATTAAAAAATAATCACAAATATACACCGTGCCACCTGGCACTAGGCAATATTTTACATGGAACTTATACACCTGACTGGGCCAATTGGGCCGCTGTCAGAACGATTGGAATCACAAGTAGTGAACATAAAATAATCAGTAACTACTAGTAGTAGAACTTGGCATAAACCACTTTATGCATCAGTCACATTCCAATAAAACAACCAGTCAAGACTGGTAACATTGCATCTTACATGAACCAGTTAGGCAAACGTATTAGGCCTAAATACTGGGCACTGGGCATAAACACATTTTGTATGGATAAGTAGTAACCGACCAGTAACTGCTGGTAGAGGTACTCTCAGCACCACACATTGGGTATCCACATCCTCTCACCACTTAGACCCACATATTATGAACAACATAAGAATCACGCCTCTTAGCTCTCTACCTGGACTGTCGGGTAATTCTGTGGAGAATCCTTGCTCCACCCAACCTCGGGGTAACACCAAAAAGTGTTCCAGGACAACATACAGGGCTCTCCTCATTGCTACAGGAACCCCTCCTCCAACCAGGCGCTGACCTTGCCTGTCTTCCGGCCACGCAACAGTATGACTGGCTCCTCATCTCAGGGCAGCCTTGCCCCGGTCAGGCAACTGGCGACTGACTTCTAGTTTCGCGCTGCAACCAGAGCCCACTTCCTGGGCTATTGAACACAGCACTTCCCATGCCTGTCTCGGCCAAGAGCTCCTTTTTACTGGAAAGATCAAGTACTCACCTGGCACCAAGCTTACAACGTCAGGAGTGCTTCTAATGCTCCAAACAGGGTAGCAAGGGCGGTCTCCAGAACAAGCACAGCTCTTTCCATAGGCTTCTGGATATCAGGGTAGTAAGCCACAACGCTCACCATGCACTGCTTGAACGCACTCAGGTTTGTCAAATTGCAAGGCCATGGGACACCACAGGGGTACACCAACAAAGTGTCCCCAGGGAGACCAGCACAAAGATCCCTTTAGATAAATGGTCGTCACCCCAGTCCCAAAAGGCAGCAGGTCAGCACTTCCTGCAGCCCAGGTCCTTGGCAGTTCCTCCTGGTCCCCAGGCAGCTCTAGCAGCCTGCCGGCCGCAGTCTTCAGGTAGGCACCCAGCAGCACACTGACATTAGGCTTTGTCTTAGTTCTGCCCTTGCACAGGTCTTGGTGATCAAGTCCCAACTGGATCTGGGGCGTACTGGATCATTTTCTATACAGTGCTCACACCCTCCTTTGTCAGGTTGAGCATTGACCCCAAACACACCACAGGGGGGTGGAGCCAGTATTGAACAAGGCAGGAACAGCCCTATTCAGGGTCAGGGGTTACTCCTCCCACAACTCCAAATGCAGATCTGCCTATTCAGCCCAGTGCTCACTTGCCCTGCCCCTCTGGAGCCACACACCTCACCAGGTCCTGTCACTCCAGAGCCAGACTTGAAATACACATCAGGCAGGCACAAAGAACACATAGCACACAGGAATGGCCACTTCTAAAAGTGGCATTTCTAAAATAGTGATCATAAATCTGTGCACACAATTACGCAGCATTTATTTTTACTATTCCACAGATACCAAACTTGACCACGCTGCTCCTCTCATATCAGGAATTACCACTGACACACATATCAGGGAGTTCCTAATACATTCCTATGAGAGGGCAGCCTCACAGCAGTGAGAAACCAAATTGGCTGTTTCTCACTACAGGACAGTTACGTGTCCTATCTTTTACCTACAATGCACCCTGCCCATAGAGCTAGCTAGCGCATACCTTAGGGGTGGCTGACATGTCGTAAAAGGGGGGTCAAAGACGTGTCACCCATTTTATGTGCCATGTCACAGTGGCAGTGAACTGCGTGCATAGGCCCTGCAATGGCAGAGGCCTGAGATAGGTTTGAAAGGCTACTTTGGTGGGTGGCACAAGCAGTGCTGCAAGCCCACCAGTAGCATTTAATTTACTGCCCCTGGGTATCTGACAGGTAAATTCCATATGCCAAACAGGTATAGACCAATCTTACCATGTTTACCACGGAGAGCACACACACTTTTCACTGGACGGCAGTGATAAATTGTCCAGAGTCCTTAAACTACCAACACCAGGTCAGAACAAAGATTAGGTTGAAGGCAAAAAGTTCAGGGATGACCCTGCAAAAAAGGGCCAGGTCCAACAAAGAGCGACAGTGGAGTGAACCAGTTGTGCAAGTAGCAAGTGGGAAAAAAGTTTTTGCAGACAGCGCATGCACACTGTAGCACAACCAAAATTAATAGGCCTAATGTTCTTTTCACACTGTGTTGACTATGCACTTAACAACAAGAAAATAAATGTTTCATTACAAAATAAACATTCCAAGATATCAAAAGTGTATGCATATTTTGTCTTCGACTGCGAGTCCTCTCATTGCAACGGATAATAATGTTCACCCAAATTGGGGTCAGTTAGAGTGTAACACTAAATACATGCACATCTTCACAGCTAATTTACACTTTTCAATAAATATAAATCTTTTGTTTGTAACAATCTTATCACTATTTGTTACTTCTCAGCAAAACGTCAATGAGTCTTAAATACCGCACATGAATGAAAACACTGCCAGATTCAATATTTTCAGTTTGTGGCTGCACTTGACTGCAAGATGGGTGCAAATCTTATTCACATCACTTATATACATCAAAGCTCAGCACTGGGACTGTTTAAATTAAGTCTAAACCTCAATTAAGGACTAAAAGGAAACTAGACAGCCAAGTTTCTTTTCCCTCCCATCTGAATTCAAACTCACACGTAGATTGGTACAAGTATAGGAGGAAGGCAGGGGTGGGCTCATTGATATTTCCTGTCCCTGGGGGAGCCCCTTTCATCATGTCTCATTTTGTTCAGAGCCAAGGAATCCTCAGGCAAGATGACTAATAGCAGCCTCCACTGTCTATAACAGCAGCCACTACTGTCTAGAACAGCAGCCCCCCCCCATCTAGAACAGCAGCCTCCACCTCTAGAACACCAGCTTCCACCGTACAGAACATCAACCTCCACCACCTAAAACAGCAGCCTCCACCGTCTAGAACAGCAGCCTCACCACCTAGGTCAGCAGCCTCCACCTCCAAGAACAGTGAAACTACACTCGAGCTCTCCTGGGTCGATCTAACAAGTCACAGAGAACCTTGAGGGTATAAGAAGACCCTGCCCAGCATGAGATGTAGCGGTGGGTGCCCTGGACCATTAGACCACTTGCCACAGTTGTAACAAAATGGAATACTATGCATTGAGGCTGATTTAGCTTCAATATACAAAACCTTCACGTTACCCCAAATAGGCCCTTTGGATCCATACTAATAAATCATTTGCTCACTTCTAATAGTGTGGCACAGAGAAGTCAGACTTTAATAGAGGATCATGTGTTGAGCATTTCAGAGTCTCAACAAGTAATTGACATGAATCAAAAGAAATCTGTCACCGATTTATAAAAATAAAGCAGATTTTTATATTATTTTGACACAAAAAACAAAGATAATCGTATGACTATTATTATTATTATTAGAGTTATAGATTTTGAAAGCAAAAATGAATTAATGTATTTAAATATTGCAAAATTATAATGTTGGTTTCAATGGGAAAATTCCCTTGTGACAAACGATTAACCCTCAGCGAAGTTTGCTTACTTACGCTACACAGAGCTCCGCGAAGGGCAAACAAATACTCTGCTAAACTACGAGAGAAAAATGCCATTCGCTGCGATTGCACAGTGCTCGATGTATGCCCGCACTGTGCAATCATTGCGAACAGCACCATGCACAGCGCAAGCTTTCCTTTTCTGTTTCTCGATTCGATGTTTACTCGAGCAGCAGCTTTCTCAACGCGAACGGGCAGTTTCTCAATGCGAGCGGTTGCAAGCATACTCGACCACTAGCAATGAGAAACCTGATCCCCCGCGTTGAGAAATCTCGCCGGAAGGTTGATTTTCTGCGCTCGCCAACTTGACGTTGATGAACGCATGCGAGCGAGGAAAAACTCTGCTCCGCATAGGAGAGATCTGAGGTTCTAGTGCCAGGGGAGCCCTTCAAATTCTAGATTTAGAGGTTTTAGGGGTGTGGATGCTAGTAGCCAACGGGCTACTAGCCCCAGCAGATAATCCATCCCTGAGGTGAACACATCCAGATGCGTGCCACCTTTCCTACCCAGAAGCCTCTGTTCTGCCACCACTTTTAAAAATGGCTGAAACCTTCTTCAGCTGTACTGACCAGGTAGCTCATCCTATGGGTGCGGCTTGCCTTCTGGGGGTGTAGGCCTCCTAAATATCTAGTTTTTCCACCTGCCTGGGTTGCAAATGTGGCTGGGGTATGGGGCTGGCATTCACTCCTTTTGGAGGAAGCCTACTTACATATCAGAGGCAGTGGAAGATTTGAAGCTCACCTTTTTGATATGCCACTTCACTAGCAAGCCTGTCAGGTAGGGAGGTGACATCTCCTGCCTAGGCCGGCCTTTGTTTCTGGCTCCTGGTAGAGTTCACACTTCCAGGCAGGGGTCAGATTACTGATACAGTGGCAGCAACTGCAGGCCAACAGCCAGGGCATAGTAAAGGCTGGGGCAACAAGGTGGGCAAACTCTAAGGTAGCCACCTGGGTGTATGCCACATAAAATCTGACTTGTGCAACACGTCAGGTTTGATGAGACAAGTTGTTTGATAACAAACATGACACCTTTCAGTGGGACCATTATGGACAGGGCAACCCCAGGGCGCCCGGGTGCTATTCTGAACACTTATACTGGCCCTTAATGGAAAGAGGGTACTATAGGGACATATAAACTATCACTTATATGTCCACACCTTTAATATAATGTGCCTTGTCTCCTGGGCTCAGGATGCCTGTGTTAGCGGTGACTGACATTTATTAAATATAGTGCTGTGACCTTGTCACACATGGTGATGGCATAGTTGAGTTTGAGCAGTTGCACTGATCATGCAGTTGCAACGGCAAGGCTCTTGTCACATGTTTACTTGGGTCACTAGGGGTGGTACAATCAGTGATTCAGGGCCTGGTGACCCCTTTTTTGTTTATTGACTTGAGCACTGTACCCGCAGCATCCATATAGGTCCTAAAGAAAGCCTTGCCTAACTCAGGGGCTTTTTTTAGGCTGAAACATGTCGACCACTATTTTCCACCATACCACTGCGACTTTAATCCATGTCGCTGCTGCACTGTTTTTAATCCTGGCAGAGGGTGCTCCTGAATAAAACATATATTTGTCACCTTCTAGCTAGTTTTAGTTTCAATTCTTGCACATTTTGTATTTCCTTTGCGCTGCGCCCTCGCTAACACTATTTTGCTCATCACATGTGGATTTAGAAAATACCAAAAAGAGATATTTAAAACATCCCTGAGCTCCTCCCTCTCAGAGAGGGGGTTGTAGCCTCAAAGGAACTAGGTTTTTCCTTTGAGAGAGAGAATTGCGATTCTCCTATTAACATAACCTGAGAATCTGGATTTCATTAAAGACACGGAGGCTGACATTATGCATTATCCTTTAATAGCAACTCACAGCAGCCGCACTACATCATAAAGGATACAGCTCTAGAGTTTACACAACACCCAACAAAGGATGTATCCAGGAGATGATCTGCCTCTTTTAAAAGAATCGCAGCAGGAAAGAACTTCATAAACGGAGAAATCCAAGTAGAGCTTGAAAAACATCATGGAATAACTTCAGTAACTCAAATGGAAAGGATCAGACGGTTAAACGGAGTTACCTGAAAGGATAAAGAAAGGATTAGGAATCAAATCCAGAGTGAAGCGCCTAGAGAGTCAAAAGACTTTATAACATTCAATAAAGATAACAGAAGTATAGGCATAATAATAGAGTAACAACAATTGAAGTAATTAATACGTTCATAAAAGACATATTAAAGTTGTAAAAGGGAGGAGGGAGGGATAATGTCAGCCTCCGTGTCTTTAATGAAATCCAGATTCTCTGGTCATGTTAATAGGAGAATCGCAATTTCATGACCGGAGGCTACATTATGCATGTTCGTAGCCCCGAAGGACAACATCAGACATATGCTCGATAGGCTTACAATAATGACGAGCAAAGGTGTTAGCATTTGACCAGTCAGCAGCTTTCAGGATATCATCCAGCTTACCACCTGACCAGAAGGATTTATTGGCCATAGCTCCTCTGATAGAATGTGCTTGAAACTTTGAAAGGTCAATACCAGCAAGACTCATGGTAGACTTAACCCATCTAGCTATGGAGGTGAATGAAAAGGTTTAACAAAAGGAACTAAAAGTTGATTTGCATCGTTAGGACAAAGGAGAGACATCATCGAGTCATACTCCTTCATACAAGCAAAAACACAAAGTTTAGGGAAACTGTCAAAACGAGGATAAAAGATAAAATATATCGTAACATCTATTTGAAATATCTAAGCTTCTGATGTCAGATACTCTCCTACAGGAGATTAAACACGAGAGTGGCGAGTTTGAAGGAGAGAAATTTTCTATTAAGGAAAGAGTTATCAGGCCAAGAACAAAAAAGGTCTAGAATACACTTGACATCCCAAAGGGTTTGATACTTAGGTCTATGGGGTCTCCTTAGTCTTATACTCTTGAGGACTCTTCAAATGATAGCATTTTTACCTACCGATTTACCGTTGATAGGGGAATGGCCCGCAGAGATTGCGTATCTAAAGCAATTAATAGTACAATAGGATAGGCCTCTGTCAAATTGTTGGACCAGAAAATTTACGATATTGATGACAGGAGTCTCCACGGGATCCAGACTCCTTTCCAGGCACCAAGGAAACCATTTTTTCCAAATGTTGTTATACCTAAGGTGTGTTCCGGGTGCCCAAGATTCTCCGAGAAGAGAGAGAGCTGTCGACGAAATTCCAGACAACTTGTTAGATTGCCTGACACTTTCCAGGCAAGAAGGTTTAAATTCCCCTTGAGAATAAGATGATGATCTTCCCCGTCTGCATTTGAGACCAGGCCTGGAGACGATGGGATCAGAAAGGGAATGTCGCATGCTAGTTCCAGGGCTGTCGGGAACCAAGCTTGGGACAGCCAAAAAGGAGTTATTAGGATCAGAAGGCATTCTTCTCTCCTGACTTTCTGAAGGACCCTCTGAATCATGGCAAAAGGAGGGAAGACATAACCCAGGAAGTGAGACAATGGTTGGAGAAAGGCGGTCACAGCAAGTGCGCCTGGGTCTGGAATCCAACTGAAGTAGTTGGGTAACTGGAAGGTTAAAAAAAACCAAGGAGGGGGAGGTAGAGTACTGCTCCATTCAGTCTCCTAGGTATGGTCAAAATATCAATGGGGAAGGATCACTAGTCCTGCATAACCAGGGTATGCAGGTAGGTTTGTTGTGTCTCACAAAGTTAAAAGACCCTCATACACGTGTTTTTTGGTAGGAATTTGTAGCGGTATATCTTGTCTCCCCGCTTTTCAAACATGTGTCTGCATAATCCTTCGGTCAGTTTAAATATACCCGTACAGCCAGCGATAGGAATGTTATTAAGTCTGGATTCGGGTACTGGTGAACATTAATGAGATGTGTTGCTCTGGAATATTAAGGAATTCAAGCACACTAATATGTGAGTCTTAAAAAATGGTCGACATGTTTCAGCCTGGGTGACTGTGTAGGTCGGTAGGCTTTCTTCAGGACCAATGTGAGGTGATAAGTGAGGTGAAAAGATATAAGTAAATAAATAACCTGTTTTAGGCAATCCACGGTAACATTGTACCTGGTAGAGTGCAGTTGTGCACTTCTTCGGGTTGGGTGCAGGTGAGGAGTGCCTCTCTGTGGCGTGTCTCTTCCTGTGCAGCTAGTGCTGTCGCTGCCACCTTCTACCCGGGTATTAGTGTGCTTGAATTCCTTAATATTCCAGAGCTCAAAAGAGATCAGACCGGTTGCCCCTATAAGGTCCCCGATAGTTTTAACCCCTAATACATCCCATCCCCTCATAACTGGGTCGTGAAATACCCCGGCAGTGATGGGTCCCCATACAGAGGGGTATAATAATTCATTCTCCCTAGTTTTAATTTTCTCCTTATCCCAGACCAGACTGATCTTGCGGCCACCAAGGTCTTAAGCCTTACTTTTTTGTGATAGCTCCTCTCCTCATATGTGAGTACCCATTGATTAGAGTTTTTCACTACGAGTTCATATACGTCTGGGACCCCATCTCTACCTCTCCATCTGTCTATAACACTCCCCCCAGCATACCTCTGGTGTATTGCAGGACCGTTGCCCAATAATATGCCTTAAAGTCTGGTAGCGCCAGCCCATCTCTCTCACTTGGGAGTGACAGAAATTTTTGGCTGTGACGTGTTTTGCCCTTGGCCCAAATAAATCTGTTTGTTACCTTTTCTAGCTCCCTGAACCAGCTATTGTTAAAAATTTGCGGTATGGTCCTAAATAAATAAAGCACTTTTGGCATAAAACCATTTTGATAACATTGCAGCGACCAATTGTTGTTAGGTGTAGGTTATTCAGTTTGTCAAAATCAATTTTGGCCTTATCTATAATGGGGCTTAAGTTCTTCGATACCACTTTCGAAAGGTCTGAGGTTATGCGAACCCCCAGATATACTGCTGTCTCCACCACTCTTGGATCGACCAAAGATACTTTCTGATTTATTACTACTTGGGTCTTATTTACATTTAATTTTTTACCCAGACAGTCTTCCAAATGCAGCGCTTCCTGTTCTATTTCTGTTAGGGCTGACATTGGTTCGCTTGATGTTATGGCCAAGTCATCCGCATATCCTAGTATTTTAGTTTCATGCCTGTTCAATGCTATGGGCAAGATGTTTCTGTTCTGCTCTATCCTCCTAATGAATGTGTCTATGTATAGAGCGAAGAGTAGCGGGGAGCAGGGACACCCTTGCCTGGTTCCTCGTCCAATATCTATTATACCACTCAGCTCCCCCATGGTTCTAACCTTTATTCTTGGATTGTGATATAAGGATTTCAGAGCTCCCAAATAGCCCTCCACCAGATTCAGCTTCTCCAACGCAGCCCAGAGAAATCCCCACGAGACCCTATCAAATGCCTTCTCAGCATCTAAAAGGATCAGCGCCATAGGGTCTCGTGAGGATGCCGTGCCATCAAATAACGTAAACACTCTTCTGACATGTTCCGCTGTTCCTCTCCCAGGGATAAACCTGTGCTGCCATGGAGAGACAATCTTGCCAATTACTGCTTCTAGCCTGTTTGCCAACATCTTTGAGTAGATTTTCACATCGCTGTTCATTAGGCTTATCGGCCTATACGACCCAGGATTGGTTGCGGGCTTATCTTTTTTCAGAAAGACTATCATAGTTGCCTCTCCCAGTGACTCCGGAGGTATCGCATCCTCTTGTATATTTACAGCCAACTCATATAGTTCTTCTTCTATCTCGGCTAAAAATGTTTTGTAAAACTCCAAGGGTATAGAGTCTGGGCCTACTGCTTTACCAGATGGTAAGTCATAATTTGCCCTCTGTATTTCTATTTTATTAAATGCCGTCTCCAATCTCCCTCTGTCTTCTGTCGTTAGTTTCTCTAGTCTGACACTCCCAAGATAACTATCTATATCCTCGCTAGGTGCCATATAGTCAGCTTCATATAGCTTCTGATAGTAGTCCCGAAAGCTAGCACATATACTCTCGGGTGTTGTTGCGACACTTCCGTTCTCGGACCTGATCTCAGAAATATCCCCCTTAGTAGCAGCCTGCCTTGTTCGAACAGCTAGCATGCGGCCTATCTGCTCACTATACTCATATTGATCTTTCCTCCATGCCAAATATTTCCCTGTTGCTTTAGACGCAAATAGTTCCCCAACCGCTGCCTTAGCCATAGCAAGCTCGTATGTTATTCTAACAATATCCTGATTCGCCCTAATTGCGCTACTAAGTTCATGTTCTAGTCTAGCAACTGTCCTTATTCTCGTTTCTACTTCCTCCCTCTCTGCCTTATTCCGCCTAATTGAGTATCTGATTGTTTCCCCCCTTATACCTGTTTTAGGGTATCCCATACTACTGCAGGGGGAGCAGAGCCTTTGTTTAGTACCAAAAAAATTCTCATCCATTCTTTCATTAGGGCGGTATATTCTGAATCCTGTAACAAGGCTCTCTCAAAAGTCCAATTTGTCATATTCTTTTGTTGGGCAGCGGTTGTTATATCTAAGATAAGCGGGTTATGGTCGGACATTACCCGGGGTAGTATGCTAATCTTTGCGGTGGATGCTACTGCTGGTGATACCAGAAAATAGTCTAGCCTTGCTAAGACCTTATGAGGGGCAGAGTAATATGTACTACCGGTCCCTAAATTATTTTGCAGTTCCCATATATCTACTAGGCCATTGTTACACATCAATTGAATCAATGCTCTGTGGCTTTTCTTCTTCCGACCGGAGAATTTCCCCGGATCATTCTTCCACAAGCCATTCAGTCCATTCACATTTAAGTCTCGACAGACTATTAATGGCAGAGGCCAGTTGGCTATTTCTAAGTTAACAGAGTCCATAGCTTCCGGGTCGTCTACAGTGGGAGCATACAATGAGCATAGTGTGAAATTAAAGCTCTGTACCTGGCACTCCACCAAAACCCATCTACCACAGCGGTCTGATTTTTGCCTATTTACAACCACACATCCATGCCTTGCTAAGATCGCTACCCCTCTTGTTCTTGTTCCTTGTGTCGTATCTGATACTAATTGGCATCCCAGCTGTTCTAAGAACCCCTTTTGAGAGGCCTCTATGTGTGTTTCTTGTAGGCAGATCAGCTCAGCGTGCAATGTTCTTAAATATTCCCTCATAGCTCTTCGTTTTTTTCCATCATTTAGTCCGCAGACATTCAGCGAAACTATCCGCATAGGCATTTCTTTTTCATTTTCACTCTTCCCCAATCAGTTTTTGTTAACCTGGCGTCTTTAATTTCTTCTATAACCTGATGTGATGAAGTTTTTTCCCCCCGCTTTTCCCTCCCCGGCCCTCTCTTATCCCCCCTGACCCCTCCCACTTCTTGATCCTCCCCCCCTCTACCAGTTCCCCTCCCTCAGTCCCCCTCCCTTCCCCCCTTACCATACTATGAGGCTTGCTGGGTCCCCGAGTACACAGATGTGGGCATCAGTGTAATCAGGGTGCGCCTCAGTGCGTCCCGCGGGCAGGCCCTTTATACTTTGGTCGTATCGAGTGGGTGGGGTCAGTGATGTAATCAGGTATTTGCCCCCAAACCATTATTTAAACACAAATATTCATACCAAATTTCAGATGCATTTATTCCCCCCACCCCCCTCCCCAACCCCTTCTGATTGCTCCCCATGCTTTTGTTTTCATGGACTAGTTGCTGATTTGCATTTATGTTCCTGAATTCCCTTTCTCGGTTACTGAGATTTCTCTTAGGTAAGCTTCGGCCTGAATTTCACTTGAAAAGCTTCTTGTTGATCCCTTGTATATTATTTTTAGCCATGCTGGATTTTGTAGGTAGACTGTTGCTCCGACTTTTTCAAAGGGTGTGATTAATTGTCTCATTCTCCACCTTCTCTCAACAGTTGCGTGGGCGAAGTCTGGTCTGGTGAAGAACATAACATCTTTATGTTTCCTCTGCTTTGTGGGCCTAGCCAGATCATAGAGGGCTTCTCTTAAAAGGAAATTCCCAAAGTAAACCAACATTGCCCGAGGATATTGACGTGATTTTTGTGAATGTTTGGGTAGCGTCAAAGGGAATCGATGGGCACGCTGAATTTCTCTGTCCATGTCCCAGGTGCTAAGTTCCGGGAAGGCTGATTTCAGCAGATTAATCATGGAGCCCCTAGGGTCGTTCTCCTCAAAGCCTTCTGGTATTCCAAGGAACCTCAGATTGTTTCTCCTTGATCTGTTTTCATGATCTTCCACTTTCATCATGAGGTCCTTTATGATTCCATCGTGCTCATTCTCCTGTTTTTGCAGCTTAGTTACATCCATTTCCAAATTTTCTGCGCGTGCTTCCACTGAGGCCATTCTATCCAAGATCTCGGTACAGATGTTGCCGACTTTTTTAATTGCCCCTTGTAACTTCTCAATGGCAACGTGATTCCTTTGGGTTTCCTTTTTAATGTCCTTATGGAAATTTTTTATGGAGCTCAGCACTTCACTCAACAATGGCTCTACAGTTGTTGCTGAGCTATGTCCATTTCCGGATTGTTTCTGACTTTTTCCTTCTGGCTCAGCTAAAGTGTAATCATGAACATGCTCTGTTTCTCCTGGTAGCTTTGGAGTCGGGCTTTTTCGTATAAGTTTAGGTCTTGTTATGGCATATTCAATGTTACTGCCAGGATCCGTGGTCTCATCATTGATTAAGTTAGCTCTTCTCCTTTTGTCTCTCGCCCTCTTTTTCTCCCGTTTTTTCTTTGAATTCGAGCTTTGGCATGTTTCACTAAGTTTCCTGGATTCATTAGGGTCTAGAATCTCAGAGGCTGTTGCTTCTAATATTTGTTCATCATTTGTTTCGCTTGTTTCGCTTGTTTTGCTTGAGATAGACATTCCTGTTTCATATATGTCTGAATCCGAGTCCGTTTCGGGGAGTGCCGTATTACCAAGCTGTGGGACTGGCTCAGGGGGAGATGTTTGCGTGCGTAGTGAGGTGGAAGTTTGTTTTTGAGTTATATTTTTCCCCTCCACGGTGATTTGCTCCACAGACGTGTTAGATTCGACCCCACTGGTACCGTTCTCAATGCCTGCTTGGTTGCTTTTTTGTTTTGTAATTTCAGTAGGCTCGCTTGGTCCTTCCTTGGCTACCGGGATGAAGATGTTGGATATCTGAGGCTGAGAGGAGGTCAGGGGCCCAGTATTTTTAGCGGCAGCTTTCAAGTTTTTTATTGTTTGCAGCCATTGAGCCTTTTTAGCCATTAATTCCAAATTAGCTTTGTCCGCTATATCGTTTTCCTTCTCTTTGTCTTTCTCTTTGTCGTTCTCTTTCTGTTTTTGTTTCGCTTTTTCTTTGTCCTTGTCCTTTTCAATGTTTTTGCTTTTATTTTTAATTTTATTTTTGTCAGTCTCTTCAGGTGTAGCTTTCTCCACAATATTCTCCTTGGCTTTAAATCCTCTGGTTTCAGGCCATCTTTGTGTGTCCTTGTTATCCTGCAGGATGTGGCTTTTTATATTCTGTGTAGTTTTTAGTTCTTCCTTGTTCCCTGAGTTTTCCGGACTCTCTGTGCTTTCTAACTCTCTGTCTGGGTCTTCAAGATTTTGCGCCTGTGTCTGTATCTCTTGCATATTTCGGATTGCTGAAGCTCCCTCCTCTCCTCTTTCCCCTCTTTCTAGATTAAGCAGCAATGAGTTTTGTGCCACTTTTCCATTTATTTCAGCCATATCCTTTATCTGCGTTTGCTCAGGAGCTGACGTTCGAAGCTGACCTTTTGGCTGATTTTGACCTTTTGTTTTTCCGAGGGGATCCGGCGCCCCTCCTTTATTTGTTTTTTTATTTATTAGAGATTTTAGAGCAGCCCAGGCTTTTTTTTAGGCACTGTAAAGGATCTACTGTGGGTTTTGAGGTGGCTTGGGGTTTGAGACCCTGTTGTATTGTAGGTTTGCTTGGTTATGTAGATTTTTATTTGCAACTCAATTTTGATCACAGGTTTAGCAGAAATATCTGTGCTATCTATGTCTAGCAGTGCGCCGACCCCCCTCGACCCCACTGCTTGCACTGCTTGCACCACCGGTCCTGTAGCTGTAGCTGTAGCTGGGCAGCACTTACGCTCCGGTTCCTGCTGCTGTAGCTGCTGTGGTTGCTGTGGCTGCTCTTCTTTCATTTAATCATTTATTCCTTTCACCTTATCACCTTATCGTTTTTGCCTCTCTTTGCCTTTGCCTTCCTGATTCCCACTCCTTAGTTTATCTTTCCTCCCCTGCAGGGGCAGTTAGCTGTTGTTGGCTGTCTGCTATCGGCTAGCGCTTCAGTGTCTCCCTGACAACGCAGCACGCAGCACACGCGATTTAAAGGCGTGGCTTGCAAGTTCGCAGATGACACCCAATGCTGAGCAGGGCAAGGAGGTAATTTGGTGTGGGAGTGAGCGCCGCAGCAAACGCCATAGAGCCGGAGGCAAGAAGAAAAGCAAGAACCAAGGTGAACAAGGTGAACAGTGAACAGTGATTAACAAAAGCAATGAGGAAAAAAGACTAGTGTTTAAGCTCCTAGATCGCTAGACGCTAACACTGAATCCTAAATTTCGATTTGCGCATCGCCCGGCACCCTTCTCTTCCCTTTTTCATGCGTTTTTTTTCATGATTGACTTCCTCATGGGAACAGTACAGTACAGCCCGAACTGATTGACTTCCAATCAGTTCAGGAAAGATACGTACGAGTGCGAGTCTCCTGGAAAAGGGGGAAGCAGGGGGAAAACAGCCAATGTCATTCGCTTGTTGGCAGCTTGATTCAATACTCAAGATTCCAAAGTATGCTCTCTGCTCTCTGCTCTCCACTTTTTGCGGCCTCCTTGCAGCTCTTGCTCTTCTCTTCTCCTTTTTGTCAAAAGAAGCAGCCACCGATCCTAATCACTTCCTTTACTTCTCCTACCGGATTTCCAGCTCTTAGGTTTTTTTTTCCTCCTCCGGAAGCTCCCAGTTTATTTCCATTGCCCAGCTTTACTGCGTTTTTCCTCCAGTTTGAATTAAGTTCAACTCAGCTTCACGATTTCCACTGCATTTAGTACAGCATGTCTCCATCTATCTCTTTCCCATATAGCAATCACATGGGGAGATCAAAGCAAGATAAGAAAAGACCAGACCACCGGAGCGATGCTGGTGCGTCTTCTCACTCTGGCGCCATCTTGCCTTTTTCTGAACAAGAAACAGTGTGCTTATGAATCTTGCATCGGACCAGGGAACCTCCAGTATTGCGCCCTTTTTGAGCATAGACATAATTTCTTCCTCCACAATATTTTCTTGTTCTTCTGAAAGGACAAAGGGTTGGGGTAAACGTGTTTGGAAGGGGACCTGTAAAAAGTCTATCTTGAAGCCCATGACGGTTTCTAGAACCCATGGATCCTGGGTGATTGAATCGCAAACTTGGTAAAACTGTTTTAGTCTGCCCCTACTATGGGAGGGAAAGAAGAAGAAGGAGTAATACTTACTTGTAGAATTGGAGGTGTTGGGAGTACCACGACCTCTGGAACCATGGTTTCTTGGACCTCTTCCTCTTTTTGGGGAAGAAGGGTTGTCTAGGGGGATAGAAGCCTCTTCCAGTTCCCCTGAATGGAGAGTAGGGTCGTTGCCTCGGCCGGAAGAGCGACCCCTTCTCCCGGCCTGACCAAAAAGGTTGGTGTTGAACACCCGTCTTAGGTTGTTTTGTGCCCTGTCAAGAGCAGTGAAGGTAGACACATATTTTCCAATCTCCTTGATTATATCTTCCCCGAAAAGAAGGCCTTTAGGGTTTTGAGAGGGTTACCTCTCTGCTATGTCCTCTAATTTAGGGTTATTTTTGTTTAAGATGGATCTCCTTCTTTCAACGTTTAAACTAGAATTAGCGTTGCCGAGGAGAACGACGGCTCTTTGGCTCCAACCTCGAATGAGATCAAAATTTAGAGGGGTAGAGGAGCAGTGAGACTGTTCAGCCATGTCCAAGATATGGCTGTTGTAGTTCGGACTGGACTGTTCCCATGGGGCACAGGGTCAGAGCTGATTTGCATAAAGCCATTATCTGACCCAGGGTGGTGTGGAGTGCAAAAAACGATGGATTTAGGCCCAGATCCTTGTACTGGGGTGAATGTAAGACATTGATCTACATTCTGTCCATCAAATTGTTTTTTGTAATTTTCTCCCTGAGTGTACTGGGGTAGCTCAGACTTGGGTCCCAGAGCCTCCACACCACTGGAGTCAAGCTAGCCGGGCTGATGAGAGGTGTTACCTCGAAACTGGTCCGGTCCTCGGATGCTTGATTCCGGTCTGGGAAAGATATGGCTGTTGTAGTTCAGACTGGACTGTTCCCATGGGGCACAGGGTCAGAGATGATTTGCATAAAGCCATTATCTGACCCAGGGTGGTGTGGAGTGCATAAAACGATGGATTTAGGCCCAGATCCTTGTACTGGGGTGAATGTAAGACATTGATCTACATTCTGTCCATCAAATTGTTTTTTGTAATTTTCTCCCTGAGTGTACTGGGGTAGCTCAGACGTGGGTCCCAGAGCCTCCACACCACTGGAGTCAAGCTAGCCGGGCTGATGAGAGGTGTTACCTTGAAACCGGTCCGGTCCTCGGATGCTTGATTCCGGTCTGGGAAAGATATGGCTGTTGTAGTTCGGACTGGACTGTTCCCATGGGGCACAGGGTCAGAGCTGATTTGCATAAAGCCATTATCTGACCCAGGGTGGTGTGGAGTGCAAAAAACGATGGATTTAGGCCCAGATCCTTGTACTGGGGTGAATGTAAGACATTGATCTACATTCTGTCCATCAAATTGTTTTTTGTAATTTTCTCCCTGAGTGTACTGGGGTAGCTCAGACGTGGGTCCCAGAGACTCCACACCACTGGAGTCAAGCTAGCCGGGCTGATGAGAGGTGTTACCTCGAAACCGGTCTGGTCCTCGGATGCTTGATTCCGGTCTGGGAAAGATATGGCTGTTGTAGTTCGGACTGGACTGTTCCCATGGGGCACAGGGTCAGAGCTGATTTGCATAAAGCCATTATCTGACCCAGGGTGGTGTGGAGTGCAAAAAACGATGGATTTAGGCCCAGATCCTTGTACTGGGGTGAATGTAAGACATTGATCTACATTCTGTCCATCAAATTGTTTTTTGTAATTTTCTCCCTGAGTGTACTGGGGTAGCTCAGACGTGGGTCCCAGAGCCTCCACACCACTGGAGTCAAGCTAGCCGGGCTGATGAGAGGTGTTATCTCGAAACCGGTCCGGTCCTCGGATGCTTGATTCCGGTCTGGGAAAGATATGGCTGTTGTAGTTTGGACTGGACTGTTTCCATGGGGCACAGGGTCAGAGCTGATTTGCATAAAGCCATTATCTGACCCAGGGTGGTGTGGAGTGCAAAAAACGATGGATTTAGGCCCAGATCCTTGTACTGGGGTGAATGTAAGACATTGATCTACATTCTGTCCATCAAATTGTTTTTTGTAATTTTCTCCCTGAGTGTACTGGGGTAGCTCAGACGTGGGTCCCAGAGCCTCCACACCACTGGAGTCAAGCTAGCCGGGCTGATGAGAGGTGTTACCTCGAAACCGGTCCGGTCCTCGGATGCTTGATTCCGTTCTGGGAAAGATATGGCTGTTGTAGTTCGGACTGGACTGTTCCCATGGGGCACAGGGTCAGAGCTGATTTGCATAAAGCCATTATCTGACCCAGGGTGGTGTGGAGTGCAAAAAACGATAGATTTAGGCCCAGATCCTTGTACTGGGGTGAATGTAAGACATTGATCTACATTCTGTCCATCAAATTGTTTTTTGTAATTGTAGGAAGGTGGATATCTGACTATGGTTACCCCCAAACTTTTTGCCTGGTGTTTAGCTGGTTTTTGACTTAGTTGGCCTGGGATCCTGCTATTCAGGGCCCCAGGCCGATTGCTCTCTCCTTAAAATGGACTCCATGTACCTTAGGTGCATAAAACAATTGGAATTGGTTCACCTTATAGGCCCCTGTAACAGTGTACCATAGGTACCCAGGGCATAGGTGTAGCCAGGGCCTACCAGGGGCTGCAGCATGTATTATGCCACCCCTGGCCTGGCCTCCATATTTGACACAACTGGCTGATCACTCAGCTGGGGTAAGTTGGTGTAATCACCTCTTACTTAGGTACAGTATGTCTGTGCCTAACCCTAAACTGGACACATATGTTCCTATCAGCCACTCCTATGGAAGGCCTCATCAATCCTGGAGGCAGAGTGCTTGGAAATATGTGAGATGGTGCTCTAGCATGAGCTGAGCCTGTCTGCAGCTGTCGGGAACCAATCCCTAAGCTGTTCTGGGATATTGCCATACCATATACTCTTAAGTGCATTATAATCCTCGCGGTTATATGCTATCTTTGGTTTGGCTTTATCAAAACATGTCGAGTAAGGTGTCATACGAATTGGAATACTATCCCCTCGCCAGTTCTGGCGATGGGGATAGCATTCCACCCTTCTAGAGGGACACGACATGTGTGTAGCCTTAACCCCGGTTAAAGTTAACCAGAGCCTCAGCATCACAAAATGGATGCTGCCACCACAGACACATGTCTGACCTCCTGCTGCTGGGAGTCCTTCCAGCGAGGAGGGCCTGGACAAAGGGTTTCCTGCCTGGGGAGGTGCGAGCACCACCCCAGACAGGGTTTTGTGTATTGGGTAGGACAGGGCTGAATAGATTGAGACATGCCTGGGGCACACAAGGTGTCCCTGTGCATAAGCCAGCCCAAACCGGTTCTGGGGCTTTCCAGCCCCAGTCCTGGCGAGGAGCTGGACAAAGGAGAGGGGGTGTAACCACCCCCCTTCCTGGTCCCACCCATAGGGGAGGGACCTAGCAGGAGATCCACCCCTCAGATTGGAATAAGAGAGGGAGCAGTGCCATTGCACAGCAGATCATCCTGAAATCAACTTTAAACTAAGAAGACGACTGGACTTCGACTTTCTGATGAATAGAAGACTGAAGAGCATCTCCCTTGTGGCTTAGGAAGGGCCACCCTGTGAACACAGGCACAACCCAGCACCTCGACGTCTGCTTTGCCGCCGCCTCCCGCCGGAGCCCGAGCCCAGAGCCTGACAAGACCCAGCTTCCCAGACTTCTCACAGCCCGATCCACAGTCCCTGCAAAGAAGGGACCCGTGGAGGCACCGAGAGACGTGGGAGCGGCCATCTTGAAAGACCCCCGAGACGCTGACTGCGCAGCACCCGAGGCACCCTCGACTCTGTGCTTTGGGGTTTGAGAAGCCCCATAACCGAGCAGCATTTGCACCAAAGATCAGCCCTCCAGCATCTCCACGATCTGCGTGGGGCCCTTTTGCTTTGTGCCACTCGACTCGCCATCCCGGCCGCTTGTCACGTGGCCAGCGGCCATCTTGGCGACAAAACCTACAATTTACACTGTGGGTCTGGTTGCTCCAGACCTGCCCTCGCTCCTGTAGAAAGGAGTACCCGCTCTGACCTTGCTGGTCCGAGTAATAAGCCTTTTTCACTTTCCCCGTGGCTTGCATTATCCAAGGCTTGTTTGCTTCAATCGAGTTGCCGACACCGCCATCAGCTAGAGCCTTCGAGGGACAGCTCGTGATCGACTCCTGGACGTCCTTGACCTCTTCGTGTCCACGTGGCTGCAGAGAGAAGCAACACCTCATCACCTGTTTGCACCCGACTTTGCCTGGTTCCAATCTGGTTCCACGGTGGTCACAGGCTAGTGACTTTGAACACTGTCCCCTCTGCTTTCAGGTCTTCACATCTACAGATCCACCCTTGGATCCACCGGAACTCTTCTCATCGAGCCGCCTGCAGCATCTCCTGCTCCAAGCACCATCGACCAGCGTGACGAAACCCGACACATCTTCGACCCTGTGCACCCGCTTCCTGTGGGTGAGGTAACTCAGCTCCGCCGGTGCTCCTGCACTGGTACACATCCCAAGGGCCTGTGTTTTAAGTTTCAGCTCCGTAGGTCACTCGGAAGGTTCCTAACTTTCTAACTTTGTGCTTTTTACGCACCATAGACTTTGTATTGAGAAGTGCGTGCACTTTGGACACTGCACCCGAGTCCCGTGGGCCTTTCCCGACTTAGCTAACTCCAGTCTCGAATAGCTCCAGCGATTCCCCAGGCCCTAGGCCTCTTCACTTTCCTCCTGGTATCCCTTATACCACTTATTTAGTATATGGTTTAGGTGGCCCCTAGGGCTCATCCATATTGTGCAACTTTTGTGTATTTTAAACTGTCTTGTGATTTAACGCTTGTGCTTCTGTGCTCATAAAGAGTCCAGGGGATTTTATAGTTAATAAATCAACATATATTTTCAATATATATCTGTGTGGTGTCCCTTTCATTTGGTATTCAAGGGGGTTGTGTATGGTATAACAGCTGGCTTCACATGCCTTTCAGAGTTTAGCCTAAGACTGCTTTGTCCACGTTACCACTAGGATAACTGGTCTACAAGGTTGAATTACAACCATCATCATAAGGGTTGCTTGGCATGGTACAAAGTGATCACTAGAACTAGTGAGCATTATATACCAGGCCAACTTCTCACATTGGTGAGCAGCGGATTGGGATCTGAGCTTGCTGTTGTTTTACCATTACAATCTTTGAGATTATCATTTGAAAGATCATACAGGTACCTGCTAGGTACATATAAAACAAGACTAGTATACTTAAGTTCTACTGAACTTAGTCGTTGTAGAGCAAAGGGAGTAGCACACCCTAGCTACAACTACTAGATAGGTTTAGTAGGTAAACACCAGTGTAGGTAGATTGCAACACATCCACCCACACTAGAGCAATGTCTGGAACAGAGGGGTCCAGTGGACTTACTCCTGTTGAGAGTGACCCTCCAAGGGCACCATCCCAGTTTGCTATTTTTCCTTTTAAGGAATTAAGACAGCTTTGTGTCTTAAGGGGTCTGAAGACAGGGCCTACCCCTACTGCAGACCACCTAAGAGAGCTCTTGGATCAGTCTGAAGCTCTAAAGACCTCTAAAGCAAACCCCACAGGGAATGCTGAAGGAGGCCATCCTTCAGAGGATGACACTGTAGACACCCCTGCCCCTATCATCCTAGTAGATGAGGAAGCCTCCACCACTGGAGCTCCTCAAGTAGATGTAGAGGAAGAGGAAGAAGAAGAGGGAGAGGAGGTGGAAAGCAGTGAGTCAGATGATGACAGAGATAGTCAGGTGCTGGTCAGTAGACTGAACCAGGCTAACTTAAGTCAACTTGGGAATGAATCAGGTAACAACCCATTCAGACCCTCAGGTGGACTTAACCAGGGCCATAGGAGGAGGAGGCATCACTCAGGTGAATCCAATACCTCCCATGTCTCTAGAGGCTCTCATGGTCACTCCAGAAAGGAGATGACTAGCCCTCAGAGAAGGGAACATGAGGCCAAAATGAGAGAGGCTGAGCTTAGGATCCAGAGGCAAGAGTTAGAGGTTGCCCTGGCTAAGGAGAAACTTGCTAGAGCAAGACAGCCTAGAGAGAGTGGATTAGGATCCACTGGTGGCAGCACTATCCAGAAGGATAAAGACAGGTCCTTTGATACAAGAAACCTGAGTAAGATTGTGCCCCCCTACAAAGCTGGGGATGACATCCACAAATGGATGACTGCACTTGAGAGAGCCTGCATGGTACAGCAGATCCCTCAGGAGCAGTGGGCAGCAATCCTGTGGCTCTCCTTTGAAGGTAGAGGCAGAGACAGACTCCTCACAGTTAGTGATGAGGATTCTAGAAACTACATGGTCCTGAAGAGTGCTCTGATTGATGGGTTAGGCTTAACCACTGAACAGTACAGGTTAATGTTCAGAGATACCCAGAAGACACAGACTCAGGACTGGTCTGAATTTGTTGAATGTGCCACTAAGGCTCTGGAGGGCTGGTTGCTCGGAAGTAAGGTTACTGACTATACAGGATTGTATAATTTAATTATGAGAGAGCAAATCTTAAGTAATTGTCAAAATCAGCTTCTACATCAGCACCTGGTTGACTCTGATCTGACCTCCCCACAAGAATTGGGTAGGAGGGCAGACAAATGGGTCAGAACCAGGATCAGGCCTAAGAACCAGGGTGGTGACCAAAAGAAAGAGACTACCAAGCCTCAAGAGAAGGGTGGGGATAAAAGTAAGGAAAAGACTTCCCCAGGGCCCCAAAACTCCAAGAATGGGGGTGGGTCCCAAGACACTTCTACATCCCAGAAAAAGCCTTATTGTCATACCTGTAAACAGGTGGGGCATTACAAAACAGATAGCTGTTGTCCCAAGAATGGCAATAAGGAGAATATACCTCCAGGTAAGGCTCCAACACCTCCTGTCACTGTTAGCAGTGGTCCCCCAGGTGGTGGGAGCACCCCCAAGAATTTGGGTGGGTTTACTTTTGGAGGACAGGTGGACTCTGGCCTATCCAGGTCCCCTAACTCAGATACTCTTGTCTATGAGACTGGCATGGGGTTTGCCAATTTCACTGCTTGCCCAAACACTTTGAGCAAGTATAGACAGGAGCCCCTCATCAATGGCTTGAAAGTTGAGGCCTTCAGAGACACAGGGGCTAGCATCACCATGGTGGCTGAATGTCTAGTCCCCTCAAGGCAACTTTTACCTGATGCCAAATATCAGGTGACAAACATTGATGGCATAGAATCCAATCATCCCATGGCAGTAGTCAATCTTAGCTGGGGAGGTGTCACTGGCCCAAAGAGAGTGGCAGTGTCAGCAAACTTGCCTGTAGATTGCCTACTGGGTAATGATTTGGAAATCTCAGCCTGGGCTGAGGTTGAACAGCAAACCCATTCTAGAATGGTAAATCTCCATGGAAAGGTTAGTGGGGCTGTAATGGCTACAGCCCCAATTCAAGATGTCCTTCCTGAAAAGGTTGGGAGGGCTAAGCAAACCTCAGCCCCATCTTTAGATAACTTCCCTCCTGGAAAGAGTAGCAGGGCTGTACTAGTAACAGCCCATACCCAAACTGAGTCTCCTCCTGAAAAGGTTGGTGGGGCTGTGATGGCCACAGCCCAAACTCAAACTGATACATGGGTAGTGAAGCCTGAAATGATGGATCACTCCACCCAAACAGAGAGCATTGAGGAGGAAGAGAAATCTCCCTCCCACCAGACTTTAGGAAAGGATCAGCCTCCTCAGGGAACTGATCTTACCCCTGATGAAGGAACTGTCCCAGAGGTTGTTAGGCCTGGCCTGACAGAGCCTCTGATGGCAGTGGACCCTTCTCAGTTGGGACCCAGTCTGGAGCAGGTAACCTGCCCCTCTCTACCTTGCCTTACTCAGCCCAGGGCTGCAGAGGACAAGAAGGACAGTGAGACCCAAAGGGCCCCCTGTCAAATAAAGCACCCCCATCAGCAGATTAGGGGCACCGAAACTAGTAGCCCTAGTGAGGTGCAAGCTTTAAAAACTCCTGAGGGATCCCCCTTAAAAGTAGTTAGGGACCTCCACCAGATGGATATTGTTGGGCACAGCCAAACCTGGGACCCTAAGGGCCCAAACCTGAACTGTCCCTCCAGTAAGCCAAACAGAGGGACTCAGCCTCCAGCTTTAGGTAGCCAGAGGTTGACCCTGAGAGCACAGTGCAACTCAGTCAAAGAAAGAAAGGCACACATGGTGGAGAGTGATTGGAGGAAGCTGAGCCCTACAGAGGAGACTCACTTCAGTACTCCATCTCAACACCAGCCTTTGACTTTGCAAAGACACACCACAGGTAGAGATTCCCTATGGTGGAGACCCTCAGATACCCTTAGGGTGAGGGATTGCTTAGTGGACCATGAGACAGGGGGTTACCAAGCCAGAGCTGGTACTTCCTTATATGGCCACTTAGGCAATATAGGCTTACCTGGTCAAGGATAGCCTTATCTCCTTTCGTTTGGGGGGGGGGTTATGTAGGAAGGTGGATATCTGACTATGGTTACCCCCAAACTTTTTGCCTGGTGTTTAGCTGGTTTTTGACTTAGTTGGCCTGGGATCCTGCTATTCAGGGCCCCAGGCCGATTGCTCTCTCCTTAAAATGGACTCCATGTACCTTAGGTGCATAAAACAATTGGAATTGGTTCACCTTATAGGCCCCTGTAACAGTGTACCATAGGTACCCAGGGCATAGGTGTAGCCAGGGCCTACCAGGGGCTGCAGCATGTATTATGCCACCCCTGGCCTGGCCTCCATATTTGACACAACTGGCTGATCACTCAGCTGGGGTAAGTTGGTGTAATCACCTCTTACTTAGGTACAGTATGTCTGTGCCTAACCCTAAACTGGACACATATGTTCCTATCAGCCACTCCTATGGAAGGCCTCATCAATCCTGGAGGCAGAGTGCTTGGAAATATGTGAGATGGTGCTCTAGCATGAGCTGAGCCTGTCTGCAGCTGTCGGGAACCAATCCCTAAGCTGTTCTGGGATATTGCCATACCATATACTCTTAAGTGCATTATAATCCTCGCGGTTATATGCTATCTTTGGTTTGGCTTTATCAAAACATGTCGAGTAAGGTGTCATACGAATTGGAATACTATCCCCTCGCCAGTTCTGGCGATGGGGATAGCATTCCACCCTTCTAGAGGGACACGACATGTGTGTAGCCTTAACCCCGGTTAAAGTTAACCAGAGCCTCAGCATCACAAAATGGATGCTGCCACCACAGACACATGTCTGACCTCCTGCTGCTGGGAGTCCTTCCAGCGAGGAGGGCCTGGACAAAGGGTTTCCTGCCTGGGGAGGTGCGAGCACCACCCCAGACAGGGTTTTGTGTATTGGGTAGGACAGGGCTGAATAGATTGAGACATGCCTGGGGCACACAAGGTGTCCCTGTGCATAAGCCAGCCCAAACCGGTTCTGGGGCTTTCCAGCCCCAGTCCTGGCGAGGAGCTGGACAAAGGAGAGGGGGTGTAACCACCCCCCTTCCTGGTCCCACCCATAGGGGAGGGACCTAGCAGGAGATCCACCCCTCAGATTGGAATAAGAGAGGGAGCAGTGCCATTGCACAGCAGATCATCCTGAAATCAACTTTAAACTAAGAAGACGACTGGACTTCGACTTTCTGATGAATAGAAGACTGAAGAGCATCTCCCTTGTGGCTTAGGAAGGGCCACCCTGTGAACACAGGCACAACCCAGCACCTCGACGTCTGCTTTGCCGCCGCCTCCCGCCGGAGCCCGAGCCCAGAGCCTGACAAGACCCAGCTTCCCAGACTTCTCACAGCCCGATCCACAGTCCCTGCAAAGAAGGGACCCGTGGAGGCACCGAGAGACGTGGGAGCGGCCATCTTGAAAGACCCCCGAGACGCTGACTGCGCAGCACCCGAGGCACCCTCGACTCTGTGCTTTGGGGTTTGAGAAGCCCCATAACCGAGCAGCATTTGCACCAAAGATCAGCCCTCCAGCATCTCCACGATCTGCGTGGGGCCCTTTTGCTTTGTGCCACTCGACTCGCCATCCCGGCCGCTTGTCACGTGGCCAGCGGCCATCTTGGCGACAAAACCTACAATTTACACTGTGGGTCTGGTTGCTCCAGACCTGCCCTCGCTCCTGTAGAAAGGAGTACCCGCTCTGACCTTGCTGGTCCGAGTAATAAGCCTTTTTCACTTTCCCCGTGGCTTGCATTATCCAAGGCTTGTTTGCTTCAATCGAGTTGCCGACACCGCCATCAGCTAGAGCCTTCGAGGGACAGCTCGTGATCGACTCCTGGACGTCCTTGACCTCTTCGTGTCCACGTGGCTGCAGAGAGAAGCAACACCTCATCACCTGTTTGCACCCGACTTTGCCTGGTTCCAATCTGGTTCCACGGTGGTCACAGGCTAGTGACTTTGAACACTGTCCCCTCTGCTTTCAGGTCTTCACATCTACAGATCCACCCTTGGATCCACCGGAACTCTTCTCATCGAGCCGCCTGCAGCATCTCCTGCTCCAAGCACCATCGACCAGCGTGACGAAACCCGACACATCTTCGACCCTGTGCACCCGCTTCCTGTGGGTGAGGTAACTCAGCTCCGCCGGTGCTCCTGCACTGGTACACATCCCAAGGGCCTGTGTTTTAAGTTTCAGCTCCGTAGGTCACTCGGAAGGTTCCTAACTTTCTAACTTTGTGCTTTTTACGCACCATAGACTTTGTATTGAGAAGTGCGTGCACTTTGGACACTGCACCCGAGTCCCGTGGGCCTTTCCCGACTTAGCTAACTCCAGTCTCGAATAGCTCCAGCGATTCCCCAGGCCCTAGGCCTCTTCACTTTCCTCCTGGTATCCCTTATACCACTTATTTAGTATATGGTTTAGGTGGCCCCTAGGGCTCATCCATATTGTGCAACTTTTGTGTATTTTAAACTGTCTTGTGATTTAACGCTTGTGCTTCTGTGCTCATAAAGAGTCCAGGGGATTTTATAGTTAATAAATCAACATATATTTTCAATATATATCTGTGTGGTGTCCCTTTCATTTGGTATTCAAGGGGGTTGTGTATGGTATAACAGCTGGCTTCACATGCCTTTCAGAGTTTAGCCTAAGACTGCTTTGTCCACGTTACCACTAGGATAACTGGTCTACAAGGTTGAATTACAACCATCATCATAAGGGTTGCTTGGCATGGTACAAAGTGATCACTAGAACTAGTGAGCATTATATACCAGGCCAACTTCTCACAGTAATTTTCTCCCTGAGTGTACTGGGGTAGCTCAGACGTGGGTCCCAGAGCCTCCACACCACTGGAGTCAAGCTAGCCGGGCTGATGAGAGGTGTTACCTCGAAACCGGTCCGGTCCTCGGATGCTTGATTCCGTTCTGGGAAAGATATGGCTGTTGTAGTTCGGACTGGACTGTTCCCATGGGGCACAGGGTCAGAGCTGATTTGCATAAAGCCATTATCTGACCCAGGGTGGTGTGGAGTGCAAAAAACGATGGATTTAGGCCCAGATCCTTGTACTGGGGTGAATGTAAGACATTGATCTACATTCTGTCCATCAAATTGTTTTTTGTAATTTTCTCCCTGAGTGTACTGGGGTAGCTCAGACGTGGGTCCCAGAGACTCCACACCACTGGAGTCAAGCTAGCCGGGCTGATGAGAGGTGTTACCTCGAAACCGGTCCGGTCCTCGGATGCTTGATTCCGGTCTGGGAAAGATATGGCTGTTGTAGTTCGGACTGGACTGTTCCCATGGGGCACAGGGTCAGAGCTGATTTGCATAAAGCCATTATCTGACCCAGGGTGGTGTGGAGTGCAAAAAACTATGGATTTAGGCCCAGATCCTTGTACTGGGGTGAATGTAAGACATTGATCTACATTCTGTCCATCAAATTGTTTTTTGTAATTTTCTCCCTGAGTGTACTGGGGTAGCTCAGACATGGGTCCCACAGCCTCCACACCACTGGAGTCAAGCTAGCCGGGATGATGAGAGGTGTTACCTCGAAACCGGTCCGGTCCTCGGATGCTTGATTCCGGTCTGGGAAAGATATGGCTGTTGTAGTTCGGACTGCACTGTTCCCATGGGGCACAGGGTCAGAGCTGATTTGCATAAAGCCATTATCTGACCCAGGGTGGTGTGGAGTGCAAAAAACGATGGATTTAGGCCCAGATCCTTGTACTGGGGTGAATGTAAGACATTGATCTACATTCTGTCCATCAAATTGTTTTTTGTAATTTTCTCCCTGAGTGTACTGGGGTAGCTCAGACGTGGGTCCCAGAGCCTCCACACCACTGGAGTCAAGCTAGCCGGGCTGATGAGAGGTGTTACCTCGAAACCGGTCCGGTCCTCGGATGCTTGATTCCGGTCTGGGAAAGATATGGCTGTTGTAGTTCGGACTGGACTGTTCCCATGGGGCACAGGGTCAGAGCTGATTTGCATAAAGCCATTATCTGACCCAGGGTGGTGTGGAGTGCAAAAAACAATGGATTTAGGCCCAGATCCTTGTACTGGGGTGAATGTAAGACATTGATCTACATTCTGTCCATCAAATTGTTTTTTGTAATTATGTCCAGGATTCTAACAAGTGGTCCTAAGACATCTAAAAGGTGGTCTTGACAGCCTTTAGGAGCTATTTATAGGCCTTTTCTTAGGATCTCGCCCTAACTTGAAAAGGAATTTGATAAGGTCTGGATCTAGGTTCAGAGTCTGGCAGACTTTGTCCTCAATAGTAGGTCTTGGAGATTCAGATCTTATGGTGTTTCTAGTATCTCTATCTAGAAGGTTCCTTAACCAACGTGTTACAAACTGGGAAACATGTTCCTGTGGGCGTGGGCGTGAGATATTTAGGGAAGAGAACATCTCTTCTCCGATAGGGTTAAGAATAGTATTTTTAGAGGCTGGCTCTGGATCAAGTTGAGAATTAAAGTCATGGTGGACCTCATCTAGGTGAAAGACGAATTCGTCAGAGGGATCTCTTGAGGAGTCGCCATCATAAGAGGGGGAAGAGGAGTCAAAATCAATAATCTTTTTTTGGTTAGCACTACTGCAAAGGGTGCCGCGGGGGAAACCGTTCATATTTGTGCCGCCATGGGCATTGATCAAGGGAGGGTCCCGAGGGACATCATGTTCAAGTGAGGCGCAGTGGCCTCCCATCCAAACTGAGGTGCTAGGATCTCCCGTACTGTGAGAGGCGCTAGGGCCTGTAGTGCTTTCACAATGTTCCGACCTTTTGGACCTCTTACCATGTATAGAGGGGAGATCTTGGAAATCACACGGTCTCTTAGAGGACATGACTTCCTTCAGGGACAAAATCATACAGGATTTAATCTCCTGTTGAAGAAATTTCTTAAGGGAATGGTCACTAGGGGCAGGTGAGCTTGCAGTAGCGTCATCTGAATCCATGTCGGACATGGTATATTAAAGATCACAGAGGGTATTATGTGATTTGAATAAAAAAAAAATGAAACTATGTTATTAATAAAGATTAAGTATTATAGACTTCTCCTCTTTCTCCTTTTTTTCATATTTTGAATGTAACTTCTTACATATGTAAGGGGGGAAGGTAAGGTAAGTTCAGTAAGGAGGTAAGAGGACAAAGGATTGCGAATAGGGAATTAATATTCCTTCTATTGTTAATAATAATTTCGGATTTGTTGAAAAAAGGCTAGAATTCATGAAAATGGTAAATGCGCAAGGCAGACAGGTTATCTCCGGCGGCTGAAGCAGAGCAACTGACAAGTTATGAAGGATCGCTCGAGCTCAGCCGCCGGAGAAAGAGGAAAGTAGCTAGGGAAAGGAGGCACACAACGAGGGTGTTGCTAAGGCCCTTCCTTTAATTTGAAGCGTACTTCAGAGCCAAAGGCGAGGCGGACGAAATGGGAGCGGAGATAAGGAAGAAAGAGGAGAATGTTGGTAAAATAACTGCGCGATCGCGCGCTTGAGGGGGATAAAGAAAAGCTCATGCTCGGAGGGACGACCATAAATTGGAAGTCCATGGGGGGGGGGGTTTGGAATGGGGAAAGCCAGCGCCACCCACGGGCAGAGGGTAAGGGTTTAAACCATGGCAAAAACGTTAGATCGTTAGATAAAACAGCTATGAAAAGCGTCAAAGGGCGAAAGAAAGAGGTATAGAACCATAGGAAAATGATTTAAATTGGCTTGAAAACGATTTAAATTAGCATAATATTGGCATGAAAACGATTTAAATTAGCATAATATATAAAATATAAGCCTTATGCCTAAAATAAAGGAGAAGCAAGTAGTAGTGACTTATCTGCTGGCGAGCCGCTTTTAAAAGAGGCAGATCATCTCCTGGATACATCCTTTGTTGGCTGTTGTGTAAACTCTCGAGCTTTATCCTTTATGATGTAGTGCGGCTGCTGGGAGTTGCTATTAAAGGATAATGCATAATGTCAGCCTCTCGTCTTGTAATGAAACCCCATATGATGAAGTATGTCACCTTTGGTGAGTGAGGGATTTCGTCCTGAAAAGGGAATTTTCCACAGCTAGGTCTTAGTGTTATAGTCTGTGGCTTATTAATCTCGTATTCACCAATATTCTACACAAAATTGACCCAAGGCTTTTGTACGTGGTTTTTGTCTGATATTTTCTGGGGATAGAATCCTTTGCAGGCCTTTAAACTTCCCTTGGACCCTCCTGATTGAAATTTGTTTTTCCGTTAGGACCCCTTTAAGTCCCCAGTCTTCCATACCACTAGTACGACTTACCAGGGATTTATTCAGGGGTTAAAGTCCTTGCAAATTGGGATTATCAATTCACATTCATCATATTTGAGGGCGAGAGCATTCGCATTGGGTCCTGATTAACAGTATCCGGTGCACTTTCAGAGGGCCTGATTACGATCTTGGTGGATGGGATACTCAATCACAAACAAGACTGATATTCTGTATGCTGTATTACAAGTTCCATAGGATATAATGGAATTTTAAAACGGCGAGCATGAACTCATCATCTTTGTGATGGGGCAACCATGTCCGTCATAACCATCAGCATTGGAGAAAAAAGTGTGGAAAAGGGCAATTTCCTACAAAAGTGTTTTCAAGAGAGTGTGCAAAAGGCAGACAGTTTTTGTGACAAACCTGCCACTGTTGGGTCAGTTTCAAAGGAGCTCGTTAAGTTTTTCTGCTAGTGACATGAGCTATCTACCGTGAGTATCCTTGCGGGTGCCTCTAAGACTCTCAGTTTTTTATATTGGTTCCAAATGATTTTTTAAAACCCCTTGGCGCTGCTGCTTAACTCATCTTGGCAGCAGCATACTGGAAGCCAGGACCTGCTGTCCTGTCCAGCTTGTTAGTCTACTGGCCTGAGGTCTCTCTTGCAGCAGCCGTCCAAGTTCCTGATTGTAGACCATTTTATCCACTTGCACTTCCCAACCAACCATGGCCTTGAGACACCTATGTGTCTAACAAGAGCATTTGCTGCCCACTCATGGTGCTTCCACAACTAGGGCCAGTCCATAGATGTCCAAATTGTCAACGTGTGCAATGGATATGCAACAAATCCACACTCTACTCCTGCCTAGTGATAGACAGATTGGTAGTGCATCTATCCCTCTGCAACAAAAGACTGGTACCAAAGACCTGCCTACCTCTCTTTTATCCCATGTGGTAACATCCTGCAGTGCTTTTCAGGGAGACATGGCGTGTAAACCTATGGAGATACCATCCAATCCCTTACTATTTCACCCAATCCCTTCCCTCAACCAGGAGAAGGCAACATTCCCAGTATGGGTCTTTTGTTCATGAGGAGCTTTGTACTGCCAAATGGCAAGCAGAATAATTACAGGTTCATTGGGACAGCTCAAAGAATGTATTTTATTTAGGCTTCCTTTGGGAAATATATCCATTTCTACAAATACATAAATGAAAGCATATATAATAAAATGAACTCTAGATATAGGTGTATGACCCAAAAATTAACAGATGAACACATGCCAATGAGTCATCTACCTCGTGACAATCAAAAGTTAGGACCTGATTCACATAAGTAAAGTTAGACCAAAAGTCTTACTTAGATCAAAAGTCTAACTTTATACTTCCGGACTGGAAATGAACACCCTAAAAACAAAATTCATGGTTTTCAACTGCCGCAAGTCTTTTATGCGTAGCATAATGTTAGGCTCAACTGAACTAGAGGAGGTGAGATAATTTGATTACCCAGGGGTAAGGCTTACCAACACACAGTCATTGCCCCCACAAATAGTAAAAAGTCAACTTTTGTTCAAACATGTGGGAACTGCTGTAGTAAAAAAGACAAGGAAGTCAATTTATAGACCGGTGACCCCAGTGAACAAGTTTACCAAACCCAGGGTTGGAAAGCTACCCTCTATGGGGCAGAGTTATGAGGTCACCCTAATGTGGTCCCATTAAAAAAATCGAAAACACATTCATGAGATCAGAGTTGGAGCTCCCCCGAAACGCACCATTGGCACCAATGCGCTTGGATTTGGGCATGAAGAGGGTCGCTCATGCGATAGCTCTCCGGCCCCTTACTTTTTGGATCGGCATTTGGCTAAATGACTCACCACTACCCGTGAAATATTAACTTTTAGATGTACTGTCATCAGACATCAGAAGGTGTGTCCAGTGGTTCAATTTCATCAAGGGATGAATGGTCAAACTGGGTATGTGTAACTTGTGGTCAAATCCCGGCAGTATTCGGTCTATCAATCAATCAATCACAGCATTTATATAGCGCGCTACTCACCCGGAGGGTCTCAAGGCGCTTGGGGAGGGTTGGGGTCCGCTACTGCTCGAACAGCCAGGTCTTGAGCTGCTTCCTGAAGGCGAGGTGGTCTTGGGTCAGGCGGAGGTGGGTCGGGAGGGAGTTCCACGTCTTGGCGGTGACGTCTATGTTGCTCAAATAGAGTTTGCATTAATGCGGGAGCACAGATCTCGAGACTTATGGGAGCAAGTTAGGGGATAGGGGAGAGGTGTACTGGCCTTTCTGTATGTGCCGGCAGCAACGTAAGGCTGAATGGGACATTGGGATGAGACAGTGAACCAGCAGCAAGTGCCAGCATCCCTGTGAAATGAGCGGGGGCATTGAAGGAAGGCGAGCAGCCTGCGACACGTGCAAGAGGCATTCTGGGGCATAGGGGCTGCGGTAGGGGGAGAGGCTAGCACCATGTGCCAGCACTGCTTTGAAGTGGTTAGGGCCATGGGAGTGGGTGTGGGCAGCATAGTTGGTCGTCTAATCTTAGATCCCATATGCATATGAGGGAGGCATAAAAGATGTATTTGGTCGATTTCTTCTGCGCAATGTGTATGGTGGGAGAGTGGTGCAGCTGCTGTCAGATGACCAGTAATGAAGGGCAACCTCTCTAGATCTCTTTAATTTAATACGATAATCAGAAAGGTACAACGAGCAGAGAGCCTGAAAAGGAGCTGCTTGATGTAAAGGGGTAGTAGCAATTGAGAAGGTAAATCCCCTATATTGGAGGAGTAAATGATGCAAGAGTGGGACTGCTTCTAGTCAGAGCACTGGGTGAAAGCCAATGGACTATTATTGTGCCTCTCACCAATGGAAAATGCCAGCAACGAAATTTGATATGCTAATCCAAGACTTGATGGAAAGCCTATTCAACCAATAGCTCGTGAGGAAAACGTGGAAAGGTCCATGGCTGAAGAGGACTGGCTGAAAGGCCACTGTTGCTCTGTATTTCTGGTTCTATATTTGTGGGAGTATTGGTGACATGAAATATCTATAGCCAGACCTAAATAGCATCAGGGAGGACTGAGCCAGAGTCAATGTGATCTGTGAAAAGATACGGGCTCTTAGCAAACACAGCATGGGCAGCCCCTAGACCTCAAATGGAACATGGATATGATTACATACAAGGGAACGGCGTGCATCCAGTCGTCATTTTATTGGAATATTTAGTCGGTTAAGATGATATAATTAATACATCATTAGGCCCTGAGTGAGTACTAATGGCCGTGATGACAAGGATAAATCATGCAGCAACAGTTCAATCAACACCTGTTCAGAGGAAATAGATAAATACACATAGCCATAATATATAACTACTTAGTGTGAAAGGCGAACACATGGTGCTGAGATAAGATGGAAAATGTGCACACTTCCCAGCCCGCCCACGGACAGCAGAAGCAGACAGTGGTCTGTTACAGGTAAGTATGGGTGCCTACCGACACGTCCGTTTTGAAAGCAGCTGGCTGCCACCTTTGCTGCAGGAATCCATAAAGTGTGATTTTCGGGGGAAATCATACAAAAAGCACAAGTCTATAAAAGTAGCACCTTCAATTTCCTCTGCGGAAGCTGTGTTAATGTAATAAAAAGCCCTTGAACATTCTAAATGCATCTAAACAAACGCTATTCCTGTGGAAACCAATGTTTCTTTTTTTTTAGGCCGAGCTTTAGCAGCAGTCTATCCTCGCTCTGTTAGGATTGCAGCAGTCGAGTATGGGAGACAAGCAGTCCTTACTCTTTGCCCATATTTCTCATTGGCTTCTGTCCTTGTCCTTTGTAAATTATTTCTTCTGATTGATTATGAGGCTTGTTAGTCCCGCCTTATTATGACCATGTTGTCATTTCTACCCTCCCATGGCTGCTGGCCCCTTTACTTCAAGTGCTACACTGTACAGTACACGTGTATTTTTGTAACACATGGGGGGATTAAGTGATTTGCCCAGAATCACAGGATGTTGAGCGCCACTGCCGAGACTCGAACCTGTGGCCATATTATCAAGGTGAAATATTGCCGCTTTTTCTGCGAATTGTGCCGAGAAAGCGGCTATACTTCTAGCGCCCTATCAACAAGGGTATGCTAATGCCTGCCTCAAGCCTGATACGCCCCACTTTGCATGTCAGTGATAAACATCGCTAATGACATGCAAAGTGGGTGTTCCCACGTCCAACTACATGTAAAATGTAGTTGTAGGTGGGAACACATTATTTTCAAGGCGACCTGTGACAGGCGTTGGGAAACAAAAACCTGCAATAACCGAGTTTATCGCAGGTCTCCCAACGCTTGCTATTTTTAGGTCTTACCCATACTTTGCATGGGGGGTGGATTGCAATGCTGAATCTACCTCCGATATTCACATGGTGAACATTAGCGCGTGAAAACACAGCTTGTTTTCACGCGCTAATGTTCACTATCACCGTCTATCGCCGGTTTGAACATCGCCTGTTAGCTGAGCATTGATAATACGTCGCTAACAGGCGGATGCAAATCGGTGATAGACGGCGATAGGATTTTGAGCGCTAAACGCGCTTTGCGATATTTATCGCAATTCTTAGATAATATGCCCCCTGGGTCCCCAGCTTTGAGGTCGACTGCCCTAGCCATAAGGCTACACCCTCTCCCCATCTGTTTTGTTATTTCAGTTGGCTCTGACCCACGCTTCTAATCCATGTTTTATATTTTACCGAATTCTGAAGCTTAGACATGTTACTAGAGCGCCAAATAATGACAGGCACGGTATCAGGGGTCCATGGAGTGATATATTCCACTGATCACAGCCTTTGCTCTCACGAGGAAGACGGTGTCAGAAATCAGGGGCCTCATTTATGAAAAGTGACGCATCGCTGCGTGAAAACAGCGATGCGTCACTTTTCAGTGCGCACTCCTTGCGACACCAATGATGCGTCATATTTAATGTATGACGCATCATGTCGCAAGGACTTACAGATACGTCAGTATTTCTGACGCATCTGTAAGCGCAAAAGTGACGCATTGCTGGAGTGTGTCACAAAAGTGACGCAACTCCAGCAATGCGTCCTTTCACATGGGGAAAGCCCCATGTGAAAGGGCTTGCGTCAGTCTTACGCCTGCTGTGAGGCAGGCGCAAGATTATGACGCAACAGCGTCCTAAAAGTGACGCAGTGAAATCTCATAGATTTCACTGCGTCACTATTACGATGCTTTTTGCGGGGAACGCCCCCTCTGCATACATTAAACCTGACGCAGGTATAATGTGGCGCAGGGGTTTAAAAAGTGATGCATGTACCTAGATGCGTCACTTTTTAAATATGGCGCAACAAGGCGCATGTTTTACGCTGCCGATGCGTCACAAAAAGTGACGCATCCGCAGCGCAAAACTGACGCAAGGCCTCATAAATGAGGCCCCCGGTCTCCAGGATTCACAGCCAGTAAATGACCCACTGCAAAGACTTCCAGGGATGGGGTCGACAGGCTGTCAAGGCAGATTGATGCACGATCTCTCATGGGGAAGGGGGAGTGAGGTCGCGCGCTCAGTTACGGGAGGTAATGGGCTTCATGTCACATGCCTTCTAGGGGTGGGGTAACATGCTTGCTTTATCTCATATTATTATTTTTGCAGTATTAAATAGCAGGGACTTGGCCCACTGTCATCAGAGTGCTTTATACGTGCATTTTTTCCTTTTCGTGTTCAGGCAGACGGAGATTAAGTGATCGGCCCAGTATCACAGGATGTTGAGGAGACGCCTGGTTTCTCGTACCTGGTTCCACGCTTCCAAAGTCATCAAACATACCCTTAGGCCACATCTGCATTTTAGGAGCCCTTGCCGGTTTTCCCTTACTTAAATCCTTTTAAAGGTGGCCCTCAATTGAAATAGCCTGTACAGGGAACGTCAGGCACTGGAAGATGGCGAACCCAGGGTCGTGAAGTTACCTGGGGCCTCATTTATGAAAAGTGACGTATCGCTGCGTGAAAACAGCGATGCGTCACTTTTCACTGCGCACTCCTTGCGACACCAATGATGCGTCATATTTAATGTATGACGCATCATGTCGCAAGGACTTACAGATACGTCAGTATTTCTGACGTATCTGTAAGCGCAAAAGTGACGCATTGCTGGAGTGTGTCACAAAAGTGACGCAACTCCAGCAATGCGTCCTTTCACATGGGGCAAGCCCCATGTGAAAGGGCTTGCATCAGTCTTACGCCTGCTGTGAGGCAGGCGCAAGATCTTGACGCAACCGCATCCTAAAAGTGACGCAGTGAAATCTCATAGATTTCACTGCGTCACTATTACGAGGCTTTTTGCGGGGGAACGCCCCCTCTGCATACATTATACCTGACGCAGGTATAATGTGGCGCAGGGGTTTAAAAAGTGACGCATCTACCTAGATGCGTCACTTTTTAAATATGGCGCAACAAGGCACATATTTTACGCCTCTAGTGCGTCACAAAAAGTGACGCACCGGCGGCGCAAAGCTGACGCAAGGCCTCATAAATAAGGGCCCTGGTCTTCCTACCTGGAAAGCTGAAAGATAGGTTTCATCGTTTTTTGGGAATAGAGGGGGACACGTGAGTGCTGTGAGGTCATGTGGCCTCTGTTCTTGGGAGTTCCTTTTATCCCTGTGGGTACAAGTGACCACTGAACACTTAATGCCACGTCTTTAGCAGGGCACCTTGCAGGAATTCACTTTGGTGAGCACCTTTCAGCACAGTGATCCGCATTGGTGAGCTGTTCAGGGAGAATTGGAGGGCACATCCGTGAATGCTTTCATATTCCAAAAAGATGGGGGGGCATATTAGCAAGAACCTGGTTAAAATTATCGCAGTTTTAGCGGCAGTAATGGGCTTGCTAATATGCGTTATAGAATTCCGTTAGCTGCCCAGGTTAGATGTCCTGCACATCTAACCTGCGCTTCTATTGGAATTCTATAACGCATATTAGCAAGCCCATTATCGCCGTTTTAGCGGCAGTTTCCTGCTGCTAAAACAGTGATCATTTTAACGAGATTGTTGCTAATATGCTCCGTCATTTCTAAGGGGAATTACATAGCTCCGGTACACAAAGTGGCTGCTTTGGGGTACTTGATTAATGGAAACAACATACTGTTGTGAAAAATAAACAAGTAAGTATATTGAACGAATCCTGACATGTGAGACAAGCATGTTCTAGAAGTTTATTATTCAGAACAAGTGGCAAACAGCTGAGTGATATGAAGGAGATGTGTTGTTTCTGCTGCTTCAGTTAGCGACTTTGGAACTACAAGTCTTAGGCTGTAGCCCTGACTTCCACACTACATGAAATCTGTGTGTTACTGGGCATGGAGTATTTTTCAGTGCCATGCAGTGATGCTGGAGCAATGTTCAGAGTGGAGGTACTGGCCTCATCATCACCCAACTTAATTGTCTTAATTGTACTCTACATGCTGGTGATATAGATTGTGAGATATGTGTGCTTTATTTTGTAAAGCAAACTGGCCTTTATGTATATCTGTGGCACACAAGATCTGGAATTATGAATACTGTGACCTCCTCTCATCCGTACCCCAGAAAGAGTGTAACTAGGGAAAATTAAAAAAAATACCCGAAACATGCAAAGGGAGGAATAGTAAACAGGTCCTCCATGTAAAAAATAGCAACAGTTTAGCTTCTCCAATGGCAAACTTTGCTTGATGAGAGTGTAGTTCTGGCTTGTGGCCATTGCCTGAAGCCTCAAAGGGGGTCCGCCTAATAAATAATGCTGGCACCCCCTGAGTGTGTGTTACTTTTGCCATTGACCCCTATTCATTCGCGTTAAAATCACTAAAAACAAGTAGATCACTTTGCGCTAGCTTGGAGGCCCCTCAAAGCGATCCAGTTCATGTTGTAATGCTATACATAGCTTATTTCATTGGAGTGGCACAACTTGCGTTTATGGTTGTTATCCGATGGCGAGGGGTAGTTCAACAGACGAGGATAGGGGCATGGGTTAGCTGGCATGAGAGACTGAGGGGCATATGTACAAGGAGTTGACGCCGACTTAGCAGCACTTTTCCGACGGTTTTGCGTCAAGATTTTTATGGCCTCCTGTACAAGCTGATGCTAACCTATGTTAGTGGCATTTTTCCGCTGAATACATTCTAAAGATCGGCACTTCTGTTAGCGATAATGACGTGAAAGGGAGGCGTCCCATGCAAAAACGGCCGCTAACCCCACTCTATATTTACAACTATTTACAAGGAGATTCCTGAACTTGGGAGGACCAAAAAAACTGCAGCTAACGGCAGTTAGAGGCAGTTTTTGAAGACCAGAAAATAGCTAGTCTTAAAAATAGAGATAACACTTGGGTCCTCTTTTCAGCAGGTTTTGGTGCTGGCCAGCACTGCTTGCAATGTTGCTGCACTGCCCTGCAACAAAACTACAGGGCAGGAATGCGTACCATCAATAAGATAGTGCGCATTACTGGGCTTCAGTTATGAAAAGTGTTGCAGCGCTGGAACAAGACAGCGTTGCAACAATGCCCACTACCCCCTTCTTGCGACACCATGGATGCGCTGTATTCACTGGACAGCACTCTATGATGCAAGTAATGACAGATACGTCTGGAATCCTGACATATTCGTCTGCGGCAAAGTCAGGCATTGCTGCAGTTGTGTCACAACCATGACGCAACTCCAGCAATGCATGGGGCTAGCCTATCCCTGTGCCACTGCCTCACCCTCAAGCCTGCCATCAGGCAGGCGTAAGTACTGATGCAGTGCCGCTCTTGAGGGGTGCCAGGATGTCAGCGCAGTTGGATATCCATTGGTGGTGGTTGCGTGCTGCAGTGTCATCGTCTGTAAGCGTTGGTGGAGTGGTGTTGCTGAGGGAGATGATGAAACGTTCTTCGGTGGCCTTGATCCAGCTACGAGGGGGGGCGATGATGATGATGGTGTACGGTGGGTATGGTGGAAAGTGATGGATGATCAAGGAGAGTCAGGTGCTGTGGCTGTAGTTGAAGTTCCCGCTGACAGTGTGCTCGATGATGTGTACTGCTATGTGGCTTGCTGCGGTGACTATCTGCTTAAGTCTGATGTTTGGGAGCTTCCCTAGGAGGGGATGGTCTTCTGGTCACTGGGGTTGTCCAGGTGGAACTTGAGTTCACAGAGAAGGATGTCATCGGTGGATAGAAGAGCCTGGGGTGCAATGAGGTCTAAAATGATATCTGTGAATGAGGGTCCAATGACCAAGGGTCCTGCAGATGAGGGTACCACAGAGGATAGGCTTAGAGTTGGTCTGGATCTGTAAGTTGAGGTGTTCCATGATCATCGTTGGGTCATTAGAGTGCTTGGTCAGTCGGAGTGTGCTTCTGTAGGTGATGGCAATGCATCCTCCTGGATGGTCAGTGCTCCTTGCGGGTGATTTAGTAGACATCAGTGATGGCGATGGGATGTCCGGTCCGGAACAGAGGTAGGTCCTGGCAGGCGAAGTGGCATTTTGGGTTGATGGCGAGGAGGGTGCTGGCGTCGTACTGGGGGAGTGTCCGCGAGGAAGGGTGCTTGGTGCTGAGCGCATTCCATGGGCAGACGGATGCAGACGGGTTTGCCTATGGCTTGCCTTTGGCATGGGAGACATCCGTTGCACTGCTGGTAATGCCTTTACAATGCAACCCCAACAACACAGGTGCATTTGCATGGCATTCCATTACATAGCAATGCGAGGGCAATAATGATATATTTTTACATTTTAGGATGGGTATGGGTTTTGGGTGTTGGATATTAAATTTGGGGTGTATTATAGGGTAAAATTTGAAATATGGGATGTGTTTTGGGGTCAGTTATGAAAATTGCGGTAGGCATTTGGGTAAAATATGATTTTTAGGGTGTGTTTTGGGGGCTCAAAGTTGAACTTTAGGGTTCAGGGTTTGCTTTGGGGTGCAAGGGTTAGTTTTAGGTTTGCACTCACTGAAGTGGGAATAGTAATATTTAAATCTCGCTATCCAACACCTTCCCTACTGTTGCAATATGCCTAGTATTAGTAACTTCATATATACCTTTGGCACACCAGTGGTGCGTCCATTGGACATGGTTGCACAGTGGCCACCATTGAGAAGTGCTGCAGGGGGACTAGACAACTGGGAGGTGGGACACTGGATTGGGCATGGACGCTGGTGTGTATGTGTGTGAGGGGGTGTTGTAAATATTTAAATGAGAAAAATCTTACCTTGAGGCCGTTCCTGTGTCTTCATTGCTCCTGTTCTCCTGAGTCTGCTTCCAGGAACAGGAAGTAGGCAGTCAGGCTTCCTCCCCTAAGCCATCCAATACGATGCAATGCAGCGTTGGGATTGGTCATTGGTGCCGGGATAAGGCGTTCAGCCAGGGGCTGGAGGGGTGGGCATAATCTCCATGCAGCCTACATTGCAAACATTGCAAACAGGACAGTGCACATGACTGCTTTGGGTGGCCTGAGTGGGTGGACCAAACAGACATTGCGAACTTGAGTGGGCATGCCACTCTGCCCCTGCCCTGCTCCATGAGTAGAGCAGCCCTACCAACTCTCCCACCCGCAAAGGAAGCAAAGCACAATTACATTAGGTAGTTATCAACATGTGATGATTTTTCCACTTCTTGCACTGCTTGAAAGCAGACAGAGTCAGTCTACCTTCTTGTTTGTGTCCCAGCTTGTCAATCTTGTGTTTGTCCCTCCCGTGCAGCATTGTCTCTTTTCCATCTTTTTTAGGTTGATCCTAGACAGCGCATGCGCTGTCGCAAGACCTGAAGTATTCAGTAAATTGAGGTAGATCCAGGACAGTTTACATAAAAGCTGAAATATACGCCAGTGGTGCTATGACCACTACTCGAATACAGTTCAGAACTCAGCATCAATTGTCATGTCTTCTTTTGAACCTCAGAAGGAAACATGAACATTGGTGAATCCTGACAGGATTTGAGCATCAGAAGCTGACTAGCCTATAGGTACATTGGAATCATTCTTGACGGGGCTAGGCCTTCGGGCTGGAGTAGAGCATCTCATCTCAGTTGGAGCCTTGCATTTGACTAACTCTATCCCTCCCAGCCTCAGAGGCATTTCAGGTTTCAGAGACCCCAACATGTTGCGTTGACCTTTGTAATGGTTTTTATAGCAGATATTGGGTTTAGTAAGGGGTGGAGGTATTTTCAGAGCATTCAACAGATCTATATTTATAGCCTAAAGTCATATGCATTTCTTTACTTATTATGTCAGCTTGTCATTATTCCCACAGCAAATTCGACCTTAGGTGCGTGTGGATTTGTCCTTAAAAACAGAGGCTGCGCCTTTGGGTGTAAAACTTTTGTTTTGTGTTTCTAAAAATACAAGAAGGGCAAAGGTGACTTCTTCATCTGGCAAAATCACACGGAATTTGAGCAGAGTCAACAGAAGCCTATTCATCCAATTAGACTTACCGAGCTATGAATCCAAAAAACAGAACCGCAGCACAGTTAGAAGCAAGCCTTCCACACTCATGCACATCATACAAAACAAAACATCCTCCATCACCCAACCAAATTACTCACTCTGGAAAACAACACACTAAAAAAAAAGTTGAATGAGCTACACAACCTTTCGGGGAGTGCTTAGTCCTAGTAAGATTTTGTAACCCGAAGGAGTAGGTCCATGAGGGTATGGGGTAGGCTGGACCCTTTTTAAACACAAAAACCACAGAAGTGTGCCTACACCACCCTTACTTTTATACAATTCAACTTGTAAAGGCCAAACACTCACTTTCATAGTTTGACCAGGTATTTTTTATTATTTTATTTTGATCAAGCGGGTAGTAAACAACTGTTACTCCCTGACCTGCTGCACAGCTGAGTTAATTAAACTGCTATTCTGAATTAGTTTGCAACTTTTACCCAATTTTTCAGTAGATTTAACTTGGTTTTATTCACCAATCTTTTCTTTCAATGATTACTTTGTTTGATTATATTTACTTTTCATATTGTTCATATCACATCAAATGTTATTCATTTCATATACATTTTATCTTTGGTGTGATTCTAATCACACGTTAACACATCCCATAACAATTGTTAACGGCGATTGAGGATTAATTGGCCCGATGCATTTCGGGACCCTGTCCCTTCTTCAGGGGCCTCCTGTAAATGAAATACATATATGTCATTTAAACTTCTGGATATTCTATTTGCTTTTCCTTTTGTATTCAAAGGACAAGTCTAGTTTCAAATCAATCACCAATATCTTATTTGTACACATATCTCCTTATAAATCTATCTTAAACTGTACAGTTCCATTCTTGAGTAGTTACATTCACTGAGTCAGTGTTTTACTGTTATCTAAACAAAGGGGGTTGAAATTTCACATTTTTTGCGTAGATGGACTTAATTTTCGGATTATTCTCAAAGATTCTGTTTATATTTTAAAAAACGATTTGCTTACAGATTGGTATTTACAGCGTCATGCAATAAGAGAATAGCTGGGTAAATGCTTAAGAGTGCTCAATTACCTTTTAAACGTTTCAGAACGAAAGCGGTATCGAGTTTCTATGTATTATGAAGTTTGTTTACCTTATCCTTCGACGTTTATTTTCTGTGCAATAATGCGAGGCTTGGAGGAGTAAATATACGGGAAACTGTGAAAATGATAATACATTTCATGTAATCTGCCTGAAATGTCAAAACGCTAATAAGTGTACCGATTATAATCTATACCATTCCTACCTTTTCATATGAAGTAGCTATCCTGTGTGTGCTTGCGGGTAACCGATTAATGCTTCGTGCTCTCCGAGTCAGTTCAGTTTTTTCTAAAGAAGTAACACGGCATTTAGTTCAGAGTATTACTTCTATTTTATATAAGTTTCAAAACTACCCAGTAGTTTGTATTTTACTGCGGGTTTGCTTACCGGCTGCAATTCACTTCCCGAATCTCCTCTTCACTTCTACGCTTGCTCGTTCAGTCCGATAATGAAATCTCGTATCAAAATCGCATGGGATTGGGCTTGTTATTATTTCCTGTTCTATGGTATTGCGCACCATGTTTGAATGGTGTGGGAATTCTCGGGTAAAAGGTTCCTGCCTGCAATAGATAACAATCTTGTTTGAAAGCCACATCAAACAACTCTAAAGGTTCCAATAGAAAATCGGTTCACAATCACAAGTGTGTGTGGTGTCTCGACCCCACCCAAAAATATTAACGGAAAGCCCTGTTTATATCTCGATTTTGTGGGTACCATGTTGGAAGGGAGTAAAAACACAATCAGAATGTGGTAGTTACTGTGGTTATTGGCGGAGTAGATAAACGTGGTGAATTAAATACTACATGATTGAATGATTCCTGATGGGAGATTCAATTACTTCAATCATCCTTATGCTATTTAGGCAGTATGATGAGTACTTGCTGGATCCCATGGGTATTATTTATGTCAAGGTTCTGTTCATCCTAAACAGCATGCTTACACTATAAGCATTGATTATCACTTCCTGCCATACTTTTCAATCATTCATTATAATCGTAAACATTTTTGTTGGTGATACTGATAGGTTTACAATGTACAATCACAGTGTTCAAACTTATACTCTGCCTCCTTATTGCATAGTTTTACATCATTCTTGTTGGGGTAAAATGAGCAATCATAGTGTTCAAATACAGGATATACCTTTTTTTGCATAATTTTTCATACTACTTTTTAGAATCATAGAAAACATCCCATGTCCAATTTGTCATTCAACCCTAACGGTTCCATAGTTTGGAATTTCTTAATTAGCATTACTTCCCTTTGGGACAAGAATTTTTGATTATCCCTTCCTGGTTTAATCTCTATTTTTTCAATCACTAAAAACCTTAACTGAGAGATATTATGATGCTTTTCTAACCAATGAGTTGGCAGGTTGGAGTTGGTATTCTTGGTTCTTATCATGCTTTTATGCTCTCCTATTCTGATTTTCACCTTTCTTTCTGTTTTTGCCGATGTACATAAGTCCGCAAGGACACTTTATACTGTAAAAAACGAAGTTGGAATTGCAGTCTGCTGTTAATTTAAGAGGTATTTGTTCTCCTGTTCTAGGGTGAGACACAAATGCTTGTTGCATGACGTTGTTACAGTGAATGAAATTATTGCATTTCTTCATTCCTTTATAGTCTGTTCTTTCTTTTTTGATTTTGTTTTTCAATTGCTCCTTTAGATTTCTGCTTCTTGTATATGCAAAAATTGTTTTTCCTGGAATATGTTCCGAAAATCCTCATCCTGTTGTAATAGTTCCCAACGTTTCAATATAATTTTCTTGATATTTCTAGATTTAGTGGAATACTTAGAAACAAAAACGTTATTTGGTTTGGTGGATGGTTTCTTTGTGGTCTTGAGTAAACTTTTGCGGCTTAATTTGTTTACTTTTTCTTCAGCTTTGTTTATACAGGAGATAGAATATCCTCTTTGTTTAAATTTTGTTTTGATTCTTCCCATGTCTTCTTCCTGAGCTTCAGGTGAAGAACATATTCTTTTGCTTCTTAGCATTTGTGAAAAAGGCAGATTTTCAATCAATTGTGGCGTATGGAAGCTTCTGAACAATAATGTGTTGTTGTGATCAGTAGATTTAACATACGTTTGGGTATGTATTTTCCTATCTTTTTTTGTTATTTTCACATCCAAGAATGTTATTTCTTGATAGTTTATTGTATGGGTGAATATAATCCTTGGTTTTTTTTGATTTCATTCTAGAATGTTACTCTCCAGTCTCTCTTTTGATCCTTTTTAAATCAAAAAAATGTCGTCTATGAATCGACGATACATTAGTAGTGACGTGTTCATTTTTTGTTTGTTAAAATGTCTTGCTCTTCAAATTGCGCCATAAATATATTCGCGTACGTTGGTGCTCCTCCAAAAGCCATACTGGTTCCACTGATCTGTAGTAAGAATTTGTCTTCAAAGTAAAAATAACTGTGTTGTAAACAAAACAACAGTAATTAAAGTAAAAATACTTTGTTAACTCTAATATCCTCTACTTGCAGTAATGCCCATTCAATTGCTTCTATTCCTTCTTTTAATGGTATCGATGTATAAAGGGAATTAACATCAATTGTACAGAATGTACATTGTTGAATATCTTCTGATGTCACCATTTCAAGTAGGTTAAGAAATTCAGTGGTATCTTTGATATTGGTCTTCCACTGTGTCACAATTTCTTTGAAGAAAAAAGTCTATATATTTGCCTTGGGGCTCAAATATTGATCCTACTCCCGAGACAATAGGTCTAAACGGTGGGTCTTTCAAATTTTTGTGCACCTTAGGGAGCATATATATGTGAGGTCGTCTGAGTTCTGTTTCTGTGAGGAATTGTAAGGTTTTTTCTGAGATCCATCCCATTATGAGGGCGTTTTGAAGTATTGTTTCTAGTGTTCTTTTAATTTCGTTGGTGGGATCCATTTCCAGTGGTAAATACGTTGTCTCATCCATCAGATGTTCTTCGACTTTTCTTCGATAAAATGAAGCATACATTATTATGAGAGCGCCTCCTTTGTCTGCTCTTTGAAATTCTAATGTATCCATTTATGCCGTTTGTTGTAAGATTTTCCTTTCTGAAGAAGGGACAGTGTCCCGAAATGCATCGGTCCAATTAATCCTCAATCGCCGTTAACAATTGTAATGGGATGTGTTAACGTGTGATTTGAATCACACCAAAGATAAAATGTATATGAAATGAATAACATTTGATGTGATATGAACAATATGAAAAGTAAATATAATCAAACAAAGTATTCATTGAAAGAAAAGATTGGTGAATAAAACCAAGTTAAATCAACCGAAAAATTGTGTAAAAGTTGCAAACTAATTCAGAATAGCAGTTTAATTAACTCAGCTGTGCAGCAGGTCAGGGAGTAACAGTTGTTTACTACTTGCTTGATCAAAGTATTCTAGACATAGGGGAAAGGCAGCCCTATGACACCGGCTAGCACGCAATAGGTTGAATAAATAGTTCAAGCATCACTAAAATAAGCAGAAAGTATTAGGTGTGCCAAGTGCCTATTTCTCCAAAATTTAGTTTTTTTAACTGCCCACCAAGGCCAGAGCACCCAACATCAACATCATGTCTACGTTCGAAAGTATAGCAAGTACAACAGAGAACAGAGCTAACACAAGAGCTTTCACAGACGATGAAGCAAAAGAAATCTATGGTTTAATAAAGGCCACAAAAAGTTTAGAATCTCACCAAGGTTCAGCAATACAACAACTAAAACATATGGAATTTATTATGCGTAGAGAACTTAATCAACGTTTACACGCAACTACACTCATTCAATACCACAAGCACCAGTGAATTCCCAGAGGGCTAAGATTGGCGATTAAACCACTCCTGTTCAGATTACAACACAACAAAATATTTATGGAAAAATGGTATTCAGTGCTGAATAAATGCTCCTTGGATTTAATCCTCTTAATAGTAGAAGAGCTAGCAAAGACCATAAAAGAATTAGAGGAAGAAATCTTCAACCTACAAAGAGATTTATCGAAGAGATTTAAAAATGAAGAATGGGATAAAAACCTTGAGGATATCAACAAAAGAATGGAGCAATATGAAAAAGACTTACAAGAAAGGAAATTAAGAAAATTCAAGCGAGACACTATAGATTACCGCCTAGATGAGGTATATACATGGGCGGATATGTATGCCCAGAGAAGACCACAAAAGAAACAGTACACATCATCTAACGAAAGCGTGGTGTCAGACAGTGACATACCTGCATCCAGAGCACCGGTTCAAAATAAAGAACCAAGGACCTCAACTGAACAAGAACAACCTAAACAAAAGGGAACAACAACAGTAGATCCTTTTTGTCACAGGTCCAAGAAATAACTCAACCACCGGATCAACCAACGCAAAAAACAAGTACAAACGTTCAAAAACCAGGAGAGGAAAAACAAAAAGAGAAGAAAGTACCATATTTGAGGAGCGGGAAAACATTGTAATAAATATCTCTTCTATCCAATTAAGCAAAAAGCAAATAGAAGTGTTGAACAAAGGAACATCATTTGTACCTACATACAATTCAAATTTACCAGAGACTGAAATAGCATTCTTCAAATTTATGAGATTGTGGTAAATATAATTTACAGGTCAATTTTTACCGTATAATTACTGACAAGAAAAAGAATAGCTCAATCAAATGAGAAGCAGAGTCCGTGGTGTCTGAGTCATACGGGCTTTAATTCGGGATGGCTCGAGCCATGGAAATCAATTCCATCAATACAAGGGATTGGGGTATATGCAATGATGGCAGAAAGATGTCAACGATTTATTAACAGTACATGACATATATAGTAAAACTGTACAATAGCGATGGATACAGGAGGCGTGACAAGTGAAATGTATATGATAAGAACACATGTGCGTAGCAAAAAAGGCGTGTACAAGGGTGTGCACGGAGGCGTGTACTGGAAACGTCACAGAAAAGTGTCATAAGTGGGTGGGTGCGTAGAGGATTCTGCAGAGTGAGCTGAAACCTATGGCCTGGATGCGCGCGCAGTTAATATGACGTGTGATTGACGTGCATCTGGAGAAAGCTGAGGGTCTGACTTTTAGCACTAGTAGAAGAGACAGAAGTCTGGCATGTCAGATCGACCTGTTCCTATAACATGTCTGATATCTTGTATTTGGGAGATGCTTAATCTGGAGTAAAAGGTCTCTCGGGCAGAGGCTATTCTATACTGAATGCATATGTGTCTAAGTGCAATGCGCGGGGCCATGGGCCTACCATGGTAACGGGAGCAATGAATTACACGAAGGAGACAGGACGGCTTGGCCCTTTGCTCTGCAGCCGGGGATATGTTTACCTATTTCACTAGACAGGAATGTGTTTTCGAAGAGGCTGAACTGGCTACGCTGATAACTTGAAGGCAAAATACTGTTTTGGCAGGCAGGCCAGGCCGAGCCAGGCACCGCTTCGCTTGGCAGGAAGTAAGGCAGAGGTCAGGGATGCATCTCCATGCTGCAGCTTTCAGAGGCAGAGACAGAAGTGGCTCGAAGGCAGAAATCAGGGCCTAGCTCGGTAGAGCCAGCAAAAACGTGAAAGTGCACCATGTAAAGACGTTGGCAAGGCATACTTAGGAACTGAATTATCGATCCATTCATGTTAACGTTGGACGCAAATGTATTTGCGTCATCAGATTCGGGTGTGGAGGGAAATTACATGCACTTTAAACTCGTACATGGAGACGTTGGGGTACACGTTAGGGGACATACCTGACCATATAAATTTCAATTACCTCATTCCCTCCTTGCCCCCTACGGACCCATTAAGATATATCAATTTTCATGAGACCATCTATCTGTTCATATAACATCACCTGTTCTTCTTTCTTTATTCGGGAATGGGAACGTGAACTTGAATGGGGAACACAAGCTGTGGCGCACAAGCCGCAAATCGCTGGCCCACATTGTAAACATAGACAACAACTGAATACTATGGCCAATATTATTCCTAGGAATGACAGTAGCTTCCATCCCCAGGCTGTTACTACACTCCAGAGCCAACCGGACCAAGTCCAGGAGCCTGGATTCAGGTGTATCAGATGAGCAATTTCGTGAAGTCTGGTGATAGCTTTTATACTGATGGCGCGTTATTAGGAATAAACACGCAACAACTGGATCCGATGACTCTACAAGCTCCGCCCCTATCGGCCAGGATGATGTCAAGGACAAGGCGGTTCTGAAGAACAACAAGTCTCATAGCAGACTGCTCCTCTGTTAAGTTGCCCAAAGCAGAAGTAGTCTCATTCACTACTGCTTCGAGTATTCTGGTTAATTTGCGTATCAGTTTACTATTGGAGACAGTGCCTAGATAAGGAAAGAATCCTTTATTGAAATCTGTATATTGTTCCCATGCGGTTGCAGTCTGATCAACTATTGGGAGATCTCTCTTATGTCTAACGAGATCGAGGCGGGAATTCCTGTGATAGTCAGAAGGGGCTAGAAAAACTGGTGGCAATAGAAATGCAATGAAACAGGTACCATCCCAGTCTAGAGGTAAACGGACATAAGCTGTCTGACCACATATAAAATAGGAATGTCGGGAAGCTTTGAATGTAGACTTGCCTTTATCACTGAATTCGACCACAGTAGTGCAGTCACTGTGACCAAGATGTACTGAACCATTCTTTCTGACGCATAATACACCTTTTGCTGGTAAAACTGATATGGATGGCAAGTCTGGACTGGTCTCGGACTGAACATTTAGAATCATGAGGTTAAGTGTAAAATTGCCTAATCCATACACTTCATTTTCTAGGTCGGTCCCTGTCATTTGTGGAAGACCCTCCTCGTTTGGGAAACATGCTTTGTTCATGACAGTGTTTAGATTTCCCCATATCCAATTGCCTTTGGAAACTCTGGATTCGGTGTCTAAAGAGGATATTAAACTAAACCATGCACCACAGGAACCATTATGTGTAAACGGGTAAGGAAAGAGGGGCAGAGCTCCCTTGTAGTTCTGATAGGGAGGGAGTCGGCCACATATCCAACAATTAGTAGCATTGTTGATCTGGTGAGAATGGTGTAACATACGAATGAATGTATTGTTGCGCAGCGCAAGTCGATAAGACAATTCGTGTGGGGGTAGAGCACTAAACGTGTGCTCGGCAGTGTCATTAGAAAAAGAATGTTCAAGAGGAAAGTACATATATAACATCCAACTCATAACAATAATCGTAAGACTCAGAAAAAAACATAATAAGTAGTGTGCAGATGCATCTGCTTCGGAGATTTTTACAATATTTCTGTTTCTTGGTCTCCTGTCTATCTCTCTCTCTATTGGGGTCTAACTTATACATGTCAGAAACTGCCTAACCGCTTCACCCAGGAGGGGACTTAAACAATTAAACTGTCTGACTTACTAGACCTAAATTTCATTCGGTACTCCTGTTGAGGAGTTTTCTCTAACAGGGGGAGTTTAGTATCAGTCTCTGGAATGCGAGAGTCCTGGGAATCAGTCTTTGGCGGAAGTCCATAAAATCGTTTAACGTGGCTGGAGTGAATCCAGCCTTTCCTCCCCTCTAGCTTCACCGCAGTCCTGGTGGTTAACAAGACGATCTTCGGCTCTTTCCAGCGGGGCTCCAGAGGGCTTGACCGATCAAAGTTGCGGACTACGACGATATCCCCCGGGACCAGTTCATGTGGTTTCACCTCGGTGTTGTCTGGGAAGGCTGCCGCAACCTGTGAACGACATAATAGTAGTGCAGACATCAAGGAGGCAAGGTAATCTGTCAGCATAGTACAGTCAACATCGGTTATTTTGCGTGGCATAGGCGTCCCCCACATATTAGGACGCCTACCAAAGACCACCTCATACGGGGATAGCCCTGACCTAGAATGAGCTACCATTCGCATATAAAAAAGGGCAACTGGTAAAGCTACTATCCAGTCTACTCCTTTCTCTTTACACACTTTGGCAAGGCGAGTTTTCAGAGTCTGATTGTGTCTCTCCACGAGACCTGCTGCCTCGGGATGTCGGACACAGTGAAACTTCCATTGATAACCTAATAGAAGTGAAACCTGCTTCATGAGTTCGGACGAGAATGGCTGACAGTTATCTGAATACACGACACGGGGCAAACCGTACCGTGGGAAGAACTTGTGAACCAACTGCTTGGCAGTGGTCGGGGCAGTGTAATCTGGGACGGGATATGCTTCTGTCCATCTGGATAGGGCACATACAACTACGAGGACATACTTGAATCCTCGGCATCTTTCCATCTGGATATAATCCATATGAAGGACTTCAAAAGGATGGTCGGGAGGATAAAATCCACCTCGCTCCACGGGAATCCCTTTTCCTGGATTGAACTGACAACAGATCATGCAGGTACGCACTTTCTGTTTTGCTGCTGCTCGTAAATGCTTGTTGAACCAGAGGTTCTGTAAACTGTCTAACATGGCTTTTTCTCCTAAATGTGCTGGACTATGTGCTGTGTTGATGATAACTTGAACCATGGAGTCGGGGAGAAACCATGTGGTCTTACCCCTCGTCATCCATCCTTGTTCTGTCTGGACCCCTCCTTGTTCAGCCCATTTCTTTATTTCATCTGGAGTAGCATGTGTCTGTATGTCAATGACATCTTGTGTAGGATCCCTGACTGTCATTGTCATATCAGTCGTTTTAGTATGAGTCAGTGCTGTATGTTTCGCTGTTCGATCTGCAAAGTCGTTACCCTTTGAAATAGTGTCTGTGACTTTAGTGTGTGCTTTGCACTTCATGCTGGCTATGGCTGTAGGCAAATGTATTGCTTCCAACAGAGCTTGAATGAGGGGGCCATGCTGGATCTTGGCTCAGTGAGAGGTCAAAAAACCTCTTTCTTGCCAAAGGACACCAAAGTCGTGTACGACTCCAAATGCGTAACGTGAATCTGTGTATATGTTTACTTTCAGGTTCTTGGCTCGTATACAGGCTTGGGTCAGAACAAGGAGCTCTGCTGCTTGAGCTGACAGGGTGTCAATGCGATGTGTTTCTATGACTTCAGTTTCAGTGGTCACTGCATATGCGGCCACTAACTCTCCTGTACTTGTTCTCATACATGAACCATCCACATAAAGTGTCAGGTCTGGATTGGGTAATGCAACATCTGTCAAGTCTTGTCTGGGCTTCGTAATCGTGTTAACGACATCCACGCAGTCATGTGGAGTAGGATCTGTTGTGCTCGATGGTAAAAGTGTAGCAGGATTTAGTGTATTGCAGCGTCTGATTTCTATGTGTGGTTGGAATAATGTCAATTCATAACCTGTCAGTCGTGCTATAGTCAAGTGTTGAGTCTGTGTTCTGTTTAGGAGAACTTCCACAGAATGTGGAACCTGTACTGTGAATTGATGTCCTAATACAATGGAGTCACTTTGTCTGATTGCTAGAGCTGTTGCTGCAACTGATTTTAAGCACGCAGGCAAGGCCTGGGCTACTGGATCTAATGTACTCGAAAAATAAGCACACGGTCTGTGTTTGTCTGCTTGAAGCTGAGTGAGAACTGACAACGCTGTGCCATCGCGTTCTGTGACAAAAAGTGTAAAAGGTTTGCTGTAACATGGTGTTGCTAAAACAGGTGCTTGACATAAGGCTTTCTTTAATTCGTCAAAAGCTTGTGTATGTTCCTGTGTCCATCGGAGAACAGACGAAGACGCTGCCTCCTGGGTTGTCAACTGTATAAGTGGTTTAGCTAGAAATGCATATTGGGGAATCCATTGTCTGCAATAAGAAATGAGTCCAATAAAGGCTCGTACTTCTTTCTGTGTCTTGGGTTGCGGTAGATGTGCATTTAACTGAATGCGATCAGGTGTGAGCTGCCTACCCCACTTGGACAGCAAGTGCCCAAGGTACACCACTTGCTGGGCACAGAATTGTAGCTTCGAAGGAGACACCCTGTGTCCCTTGTCCGCCAGGAAATACAAGACTGTCAGTGATGCTTGTTCACATTCTGGTTCACTACGGGCGGTGATCAATAGATTATCGACGTATTGGAGTAGGGCAGTGTTAGCAGGCATTTGAATACTGTCAAGTTGTCGTTTCAGTGCTTGGCTGTAGATGCTGGGGCTTTCTGTGAATCCTTGAGGGGCGCGTTCAAATTTGAAGCTTCGGCCATTTAAACAGAATCCGAAAAGGTACTGGCTTTCCGGATCAATGGGGACACTAAAGAAGGCGTTCTTGAGATCGATTACAGTAAAGAACGTCGCCTCTGAATCAATAGCTGTCAATAGTGACGAAATGTCTGGGACCACTGGATATTGTGGTACAATGCATTTATTCAACTCTCGCAAATCGATCACTAATCGATAAACTGGAGGTGCATTCGGATCAGTGCGTGTAAGAATCGGAATGATAGGAGAATTACAAACATTCGAGTCGGTTTCTACAACCACTCCTTGTGCAATGAGCTCGTCAATGATTTTCAGTAAAGCCACTACAGCATCAGGTGGTAACTTGTATTGTCGGATTCGTGGTAGTACAACTCCTGGCTTGAGTGTGACACGGTATGGTGTAATGTGCATACAACCTACATCAGTGGGGCCTTGTGCCCATAAATTTGCAGGAACGTTCTGTAACCTGGGATCAAAATCTCTCAACACATAATGTCCCTTAAAATCACGAAGGAACAACCTTACTCCTTCCGGAGAACAACAAATTACAGCTCCTAGAGCTTTCAGGGTTTTAATACCAAGCAAGTTTTCTGGACATGATTTCGTGAGCAATAAATCTGTAGTACGGGATAATGGACCAACTGCAAGGGGAACTGGTTTCGATACTTCATTAACAATAGGCTTTCCTGAAAATCCAAGGGAAACATTCTGTGAGCCTGAGAGGGGTGCCCCTGGAACCTCGTCATGACTGATGGTAGTTCTGCTTGCCCCTGTGTCAATCAAAAATTTTCTATCCTTTCCTAATACCTGACTATGTACATAAGGACCCTCTTGATCTACAGGAACCTCAATAAGAGGCAAGCCAACCTCCCTCTCTAGGCTGTTTCATGTGTACTGCTGATAATCGGGGTAGTCGGATTGTGCATACTGGTACATCTGCTGTGTAACATGTTGTGTTGCTGCAATGGGCTGAGGCTGTGGTACCGCTACGGTCTGTTGTGAAATCTGCATAGGCTGTATATTCTGCGGAACGTGTTGCTGGACCTGGTCCTGTCTAGGTGGACGCGGTCTCTCTTTAGTTTTACCTGTGGCTATATTGTGTTTCAAAACTGCACAATCGTTTACATAGTGACCTGGCTGTTTACAATAGTTGCATGTCCCTTTAACAGGAGCCGCTGAATTGTTGGACTGTGTCGTACCCCTTTTCTGACCATCAGCTGGAACGGACTGAGCAACTAGCACTTTCATTTTGGTATCTTTCATACGTCTTTGTTCGTGATCATGTTCCTCCCTAATTCTGTTCTGGTGGTACTGTAACATTTGTAACATTTGGGAAGGCGTATTTGCTTGCCATGTGCTCTCGACCTTCAATACACGATTCTTAACCTGGGGCAATGAATTCTCGACTAATTTGGTTACAAAAAGATGTGGATATGACTCGCTACTAGTTTTCAGGCCACTATTAATAATAAAACATTTCTCGAATCGGGAATAAAAATCACTAGTGTCTTCGTCGTGTTTCTGTTTGCAGGCTGAGATTGCATCCCAGTCCTTCTTTTTAGTTGTCAATAATCTTGGCAAAACCTGTACTAATAGTCCTGGTAATGCTTTAGTTTTGTCCCCAAGACCTAAACCTGGGGTTCGACCGGTTTCTTCGTTCTCTAATTCAGTCCAATTAATCTTTTTGTCTCCCACCTCCCATTCTTTTTCTTTGAGTTTCTCGTAAATACCGGCAGGCAATAATACTTTTAATATTTTCATAATGTCAGGATATGTGTAATCTCCCATGAGTAACATGTCTTTTATTTCACGGTGAAACCCTGCTGGATCTTTATCATGACTCGGCACTATTTTCTTCATTTCCAATAATTCCATTTTAGTTATGGGCATGTATACAAATACGCGTTCAAGTGTATTATCTGGTTTCCTGATTGGATGCACTTCTCGTAAAGGGTTCTGTCTATCTAGGTGATATGGTTGTCTTACTGGGGGTGGAACGGAAACAAGATGTGGAGTCAGGAAAGTTCTGTATTTATGGCGTTGTTCTAAAATGATGTCAATTAAATCGGTACCTAGACCTCTCCATCTTCTCAGGATTAAGTCCTGCAATAGATTATATAACGGACCTGGGTCAGATTGCTGGTTTTCATACTGTACAATAAGATGCTGGGTCGTGTATATACCAGCTAGTTGCTGTTCTTCTGGAGTAAGACTTAAAAATGTTTGCACTACTGAATCATCTTTATATATACTGTCATCCCCGGCCCATTGGACTGCTGACCGGGCTAGTTCCTGATCACGTAAGGTATTGAGTTCATGATAACCCACTCTTTCTTTCAGGATTTTATCAGTAACCTGGAAAATATGTTCAAGGGAACATTGCTCTGGTATCGGGGAAAGGTAACGTTTCTTATTTCCTAAACGAATGTCTGTCGAAGGGCCTATCAGGAGGATACTGTCTAGGGAGTTTTTCTCTACCTACATATGCTATCAAGTCTTGTGTCGCTGCTGGATTCTCTGTTTTTTCCTCCTCTGAGGTGTCTTTATCGTCTGACTCGAGAGGCCTATCAGCCTCCGTCGGGCATGTATTGCTACTATTTCTTTACGTATCTTTCTGGTCATGACATCTATACAATTCTGTTTATCATGCTTACAATCTGCAATATTCTGACTCCATTTTGACAATCCCTCCATCTCTTCTTGCGAAAAGCCTGGCTGGTCTTGTTCCCTTATCAAACAATTAATCAAAAATCGTAATATTAACTCCATGGCTGCTAAGGCAATTCCCCTCCTGTGCTGGGAATTGCTGTTTTCCTTATTTTATGACGAGCTGGGCTCGTCATCAGTGTATGAGGAGGCTACACCATGACGAGCCCAGCTCGTCATGAGTGTGGAAGGGGTTAAACCTTGTGTCTCAACTTTCTGATGTGCCATGGCTTCATGAACACAACCTGGTCTCTCTCCTGTTCTAATAAAATGATATATGTTGTCTAGATGTTCTGGCATTTCTGGTAATAACATCAGATAATCTGTAACACGGCGTAAACGTAATGAGGCTAACATCATGGGTCCTGTCTTGCCAGGTACTGGATCATATCTACAATCTGTAAGTAACTGTTTAAGTTTTTCAGATGTACTCGCTTGTGGTGTACGCTGCATTGCTAATTCTCTCATTGTCACTCGATGTAATTGTGGCGGGGTGTGGGGAAGGCCACCTACGGCGCCTCCTGAAACGGAAGCGTGAGCATAGGCTGACTGTGCGGCAGGTATATGTAATGGGATTGAACCCTGGGCTGCATCTGTCGAAAAAGGATTAGTAGGGGGAACAGTAGGGGAAGTAATAACAGGTGCGGGAATTTGCTGACATGGAGGGGTCATTACTCGAGCAACCGGAGCAGGCTGCTGGGCATTGTTAACGGGTGGTACGGGTACATTAGTGTAAGCGGGAGCTACATCGTCTAAATAGGATGAAAGAAATATGTCTGCTGCGGTCTTTTTATGACATAATTTAGTCGGAACCAATGGAGGTGGCAGATCGTTCGGTATTTCCGGGGTCGCCTTGGGCAGGCCCTCGGCCAGAACTGGATACAGTCCTGTTATAGGGCATTACTCTGTCTGTCGTGTTGTTCCATTCTGACTCGCTGTCCTTCTTCTAGTAGTTCTTTTTCGCTAGCTTTTTCGGAATCCTCTCTACTTTTCTCTACTTTTCTGAGTGCTTTCTCTGTCCGTCTATGTGATTCTTTACGCCACAATTCAATGGCATCTTTCTGTGATTGTCTGGCTTTCTTTTTCCATAATGCTTCTTCTACTCTCATGATGCACTCGGCATCCCATGTCCCTGTAACGGGCCATCTCTGGTTCTCTTCCAAGTCTTTCGTATAATCCACCCATAAGTCTAAGTACAGTATGGCATCTAAGCCATGCTTATGGTACATAAAATGTCCAGGAGTGTCCCTAGGTGGGATGGGAACGGCTTCTTCTAGTATCCCTTTCCTAGTTCCTATCTGTCGTAACTTCGAAAACAAAGGCATTGCTACCTCGATCTAGACGCAAATACGATAAACACAGTAAAGAAATGCAAACAATCACTCATACCACGACATTAAACACATTGAGACATTTTGAACAAATACTGACTAATAAGGTCTATAGCAAAAAAAAAAAATACTGAATCACTGAATAACTGAATTACTAGATGCACTGCTAAACAGTACAGATACACTGCTAAAACAGTGCAGACCGGATCTGTGTACCCAAACCCGTCTTGACCGGACACAAATAAATACACCCGTCTTGATGCGTCCCCAGCAACGGTACTCACCGGGAAGCACGGAACGGAAGGCCTCGGAAACTCGACAGGACTGGACTACGACGTCACTGCTGCTGCGCACTACGCATGCGCCTCAACGCTTCGGACAGGTGGGCCTCTCAATACCTCGGACACTGCTCTCTCGGCTGGGCTCTGGTCGGGATCCTCCGCACTCCTCACCGCCTCGTCTGGATGCTGTCCCGCAGTCTCCGTCTCCACCGTAGGCCTGAGGGAGATACAGGAAAACCTGCAGATGCGCATAGAAGTCCGTCACGGCTGTGGTAGGGGGCAAGGCCTGCGACGCATCGCCGGCGCGTGGGGTGGGGGAGGGGTCCCTATTCGGGCGCCGAATTATGTGGTAAATATAATTTACCGGTCAATTTTTACCGTATAATTACTGACAAGAAAAAGAATAGCTCAATCAAATGAGAGGCAGAGTCCGTGGTGTCTGAGTCATACGGGCTTTAATTCGGGATGGCTCGAGCCATGGAAATCAATTCCATCAATACAAGGGATCGGGGTATATGCAATGATGGCAGAAAGATGTCAACGATTTATTAACAGTACATGACATATATAGTAAAACTGTACAATAGCGATGGATACAGGAGGCGTGACAAGTGAAATGTATATGATAAGAACACATGTGCGTAGCAAAAAAGGCGTGTACAAGGGTGTGCACGGAGGCGTGTACTGGAAACGTCACAGAAAAGTGTCATAAGTGGGTGGGTGCGTAGAGGATTCTGCAGAGTCAGCTGAAACCTATGGCCTGGATGCGCGCGCAGTTAATATGACGTGTGATTGACGTGCATCTGGAGAAAGCTGAGGGTCTGACTTTTAGCACTAGTAGAAGAGACAGAAGTCTGGCATGTCAGATCGACCTGTTCCTATAACATGTCTGATATCTTGTATTTGGGAGATGCTTAATCTGGAGTAAAAGGTCTCTCGGGCAGAGGCTATTCTATACTGAATGCATATGTGTCTAAGTGCAATGCGCGGGGCCATGGGCCTACCATGGTAACGGGAGCAATGAATTACACGAAGGAGACAGGACGGCTTGGCCCTTTGCTCTGCAGCCGGGGATATGTTTACCTATTTCACTAGACAGGATTGTGTTTTCGAGGAGGCTGAACTGGCTACGCTGATAACTTGAAGGCAAAATACTGTTTTGTCAGGCAGGCCAGGCCGAGCCAGGCACCGCTTCGCTTGGCAGGAAGTAAGGCAGAGGTCAGGGATGCATCTCCATGCTGCAGCTTTCAGAGGTAGAGACAGAAGTGGCTCGAAGGCAGAAATCAGGGCCTAGCTCGGTAGAGCTAGGAAAAACGTGAATGTGCACCATGTAAAGACGTTGGCAAGGCATACTTAGGAACTGAATTATCGATCCATTCATGGTGGATCTGATAGAGGACATGTTAACGTTGGACGCAAATGTATTTGCGTCATCAGATTCGGGTGTGGAGGGAAATTACATGCACTTTAAACTCGTACATGGAGACGTTAGGGTACACGTTAGGGGACATACCTGACCATATAAATTTCAAATACCTCAAGATCAATCAGATTACGTCATTTTTTCAGTAATGTATTACCGGAATCCACCCCAGCAACACCTAAAGAATACGTGGAATTTAAACCCAAGAGCACATTCACAGCACCCACATCACATAAGAACATTGACATGTTTGAGAAGTTGGTTTTACAAGATTTTCAGAAGTTAAACTTCCAAACCAAAAGCAAAACAAATTTCTCAAAACAAGAAAGGAAAATCTTACAACAAATGGCAGAAATGGATACATTAGAATTTCAAAGAGCAGACAAAGGAGGCGCTCTCATAATAATGTATGCTTCATTTTATCGAAGAAAAGTCGAAGAACATCTGATGGACGAGACAACGTATTTACCACTGGAAATGGATCCCACCAACGAGATTAAAATAACACTAGAAACAATACTTTAAAATGCCCTCATATTGGGATGGATCTCAGCAAAAACCTTACAATTCCTCACAGAAACAGAACTCAGACGACCTCACATATATATGCTCCCTAAGTTGCACAAAAATTTGAAAGACCCACCGTTTAGACCTATTGTCTCGGGAGTAGGATCAATATTTGAGCCCCAAGGCAAATATATAGACTTTTTTCTTCAAAGAAATTGTGACACAGTGGAAGACCAATATCAAAGATACCACTGAATTTCTTAACCTACTTGAAATGGTGACATCAGAAGATATTCAACAATGTACATTCTGTACAATTGATGTTAATTCCCTTTATACATCGATATCATTAAAAGAAGGAATAGAAGCAATTGAATAGGCATTACTGCAAGTAGAGGATATTGGAGTTAACAAAGTATTTTTACTTTAATTACTGTTGTTTTGTTTACAACACAGTTATTTTTACTTTGAAGACAAATTCTTTCTACAGATCAGTGGAACCAGTATGGCTTTTGGAGGAGCACCAACGTACGCGAATATATTTATGGCGCAATTTGAAGAGCAAGACATTTTAACAAACAAAAAATGAACACGTCACTACTAATGTATCGTCGATTCATAGACGACATTTTTTTGATTTAAAAAGCATCAAAAGAGAGACTGGAGAGTAACATTCTAGAATGAAATCAAAAAAACCCAAGGATTATATTCACCCATACAATAAACTATCAAGAAATAACATTCTTGGATGTGAAAATAACAAAAAAAGATAGGAAAATACATACCCAAACGTATGTTAAATCTACTGATCACAACAACACATTATTGTTCAGAAGCTTCCATACGCCACAATTGATTGAAAATCTGCCTTTTTCACAAATGCTAAGAAGCAAAAGAATATGTTCTTCACCTGAAGCTCAGGAAGAAGACATGCGAAGAATCAAAACAAAATTTAAACAAAGAGGATATTCTATCTCCTGTATAAACAAAGCTGAAGAAAAAGTAAACAAATTAAGCCGCAAAAGTTTACTCAAGACCACAAAGAAACCATCCACCAAACCAAATAACGTTTTTGTTTCTAAGTATTCCACTAAATCTAGAAATATCAAGAAAATTATATTGAAATGTTGGGAACTATTACAACAGGATGAGTATTTTCAGAACATATTCCAGGAAAAACAATTTTTGCATATACAAGAAGCAGAAATCTAAAGGAGCAATTGAAAAACAAAAACAAAAAAGAAAGAACAGACTATAAAGGAATGAAGAAATGCAATAATTGCATTCACTGTAACAACGTCATGCAACAAGCATTTGTGTCTCACCCTAGAACAGGAGAACAAATACCTCTTAAATTAACAGCAGACTGCAATTCCAACTTCGTTATTTACAGTATAAAGTGTCCTTGCGGACTTATGTACATCGGCAAAAACAGAAAGAAAGGTGAAAATCAGAATAGGAGAGCATAAAAGCATGATAAGAACCAAGAATACCAACTCCAACCTGCCAACTCATTGGTTAGAAAAGCATCATAATATCTCTCAGTTAAGGTTTTTAGTGATTGAAAAAATAGAGATTAAACCAGGAAGGGATAATCAAAAATTCTTGTCCCAAAGGGAAGTAATGCTAATTAAGAAATTCCAAACTATGGAACCGTTAGGGTTGAATGACAAATTGGACATGGGATGTTTTCTATGATTCTAAAAAGTAGTATGAAAAATTATGCAAAAAAAGGTATCTCCTGTATTTGAACACTATGATTGCTCATTTTACCCCAACAAGAATGATGTAAAACTATGCAATAAGGAGGCAGAGTATAAGTTTGAACACTATGATTGTACATTGTAAACCTATCAGTATCACCAACAAAAATGTTTACGATTATAATGAATGATTGAAAAGTATGGCAGGAAGTGATAATCAATGCTTATAGTGTAAGCATGCTGTTTAGGATGAACAGAACCTTGACATAAATAATACCCATGGGATCCAGCAAGTACTCATCATACTGCCTAAATAGCATAAGGATGATTGAAGTAATTGAATCTCCCATCAGGAATCATTCAATCATGTAGTATTTAATTCACCACGTTTATCTACTCCGCCAATAACCACAGTAACTACCACATTCTGATTGTGTTTTTACTCCCTTCCAACATGGTACCCACAAAATCGAGATATAAACAGGGCTTTCCGTTAATATTTTTGGGTGGGGTCGAGACACCACACACACTTGTGATTGTGAACCGATTTTCTATTGGAACCTTTAGAGTTGTTTGATGTGGCTTTCAAACAAGATTGTTATCTATTGCAGGCAGGAACCTTTTACCCGAGAATTCCCACACCATTCAAACATGGTGCGCAATACCATAGAACAGGAAATAATAACAAGCCCAATCCCATGCAATTTTGATACTAGATTTCATTATCGGACTGAACGAGCAAGCGTAGAAGTGAAGAGGAGATTCGGGAAGTGAATTGCAGCCGGTAAGCAAACCCGCAGTAAAATACAAACTACTGGGTAGTTTTGAAACTTATATAAAATAGAAGTAATACTCTGAACTAAATGCCGTGTTACTTCTTTAGAAAAAACTGAACTGACTCGGAGAGCACGAAGCATTAATCGGTTACTCGCAAGCACACACAGGATAGCTACTTCATATGAAAAGGTAGGAATGGTATAGATTATAATCGGTACACTTATTAGCGTTTTGACATTTCAGGCAGATTACATGAAATGTATTATCATTTTCACAGTTTCCCGTATATTTACTCCTCCGAGCCTCGCATTATTGCACAGAAAATAAACATCGAAGGATAAGGTAAACAAACTTCATAATACACAGAAACTCGATACCGCTTTCGTTCTGAAACGTTTAAAAGGTAATTGAGCACTCTTAAGCATTTACCCAGCTATTCTCTTATTGCATGACGCTGTAAATACCAATCTGTAAGCAAATCGTTTTTTAAAATATAAACAGAATCTTTGAGAATAATCCGAAAATTAAGTCCATCTACGCAAAAAATGTGAAATTTCAACCCCCTTTGTTTAGATAACAGTAAAACACTGACTCAGTGAATGTAACTACTCAAGAATGGAACTGTACAGTTTAAGATAGATTTATAAGGAGATATGTGTACAAATAAGATATTGGTGATTGATTTGAAACTAGACTTGTCCTTTGAATACAAAAGGAAAAGCAAATAGAATATCCAGAAGTTTAAATGACATATATGTATTTCATTTACAGGAGGCCCCTGAAGAAGGGACAGGGTCCCGAAATGCATCGGGCCAAATAATCCTCAATCGCCATTAACAATTGTTATGGGATGTGTTAACGTGTGATTAGAATCACACCAAAGATAAAATGTATATGAAATGAATAACATTTGATGTGATATGAACAATATGAAAAGTAAATATAATCAAACAAAGTAATCATTGAAAGAAAAGATTGGTGAATAAAACCAAGTTAAATCAACGGAAAAATTGGGTAAAAGTTGCAAACTAATTCAGAATAGCAGTTTAATTAACTCAGCTGTGCAGCAGGTCAGGGAGTAACAGTTGTTTACTACCCGCTTGATCAAAATAAAATAATAAAAAATACCTGGTCAAACTATGAAAGTGAGTGTTTGGCCTTTACAAGTTGAATTGTATAAAAGTAAGGGTGGTGTAGGCACACTTCTGTGGTTTTTGTGTTTAAAAAGGGTCCAGCCTACCCCATACCCTCATGGACCTACTCCTTCGGGTTACAAAATCTTACTAGGACTAAGCACTCCCCGAAAGGTTGTGTAGGTCGTTCAACTTTTTTTTTAGTGTGTTGTTTTCCAGAGTGGGTAATTTGGTTGGGTGATGGAGGATGTTTTGTTTTGTATGATGTGCATGAGTGTGGAAGGCTTGCTTCTAACTGTGCTGCGGTTCTGTTTTTTGGATTTATAGCTCGGTAAGTCTAATTGGATGAATAGGCTTCTGTTGACTCTGCTCAAATTCCGTGTGATTTTGCCAGATGAAGAAGTCACCTTTGCCCTTCTTGTATTTTTAGAAACACAAAACAAAAGTTTTACACCCAAAGGCGCAGCTTCTGTTTTTAAGGACAAATCCACACGCACCTAAGGTCGAATTTGCTGTGGGAATAATGACAAGCTGACATAATAAGTAAAGAAATGCATATGACTTTAGGCTATAAATATAGATCTGTTGAATGCTCTGAAAATAACTCCACCCCTTACTAAACCCAATATCTGCTATAAAAACCATTACAAAGGTCAACGCAACATGTTGGGGTCTCTGAAACCTGAAATGCCTCTGAGGATGGGATGGATAGAGTTAGTCAAATGCAAGGCTCCAACTGAGATGAGATGCTCTACTCCAGCCCGAAGGCCTAGCCCCGTCAGGAATGATTCCAATGTACCTATAGGCTAGTCAGCTTCTGATGCTCAAATCCTGTCAGGATTCACCAATGTTCAGGTTTCCTTCTGAGGTTCAAAAGAAGACATGACAATTGATGCTGAGTTCTGAACTGTATTCGAGTAGTGGTCATAGCACCACTGGCGTATATTTCAGCTTTTATGTAAACTGTCCTGGATCTACCTCAATTTACTGAATACTTCAGGTCTTGCGACAGCGCATGCGCTGTCTAGGATCAACCTAAAAAAGATGGAAAAGAGACAATGCTGCACGGGAGGGACAAACACAAGATTGACAAGCTGGGACACAAACAAGAAGGTAGACTGACTCTGTCTGCTTTCAAGCAGTGCAAGAATTGGAAAAATCATCACATGTTGATAACTACCTAATGTAATTGTGCTTTGCTTCCTTTGCGGGTGGGAGAGTCGGTAGGGCTGCTCTACTCATGGAGCAGGGCAGGGGCAGAGTGGCATGCCCACTCAAGTGCGCAATGTCTGTTTGGTCCACCCACTCAGGCCACCCAAAGCAGTCATGTGCACTGTCCTGTTTGCAATGTTTGCAATGTAGGCTGCATGGAGATTATGCCCACCCCTCCAGCCCCTGGCTGAACGCCTTATCCAGGCACCAATGACCAATCCCAACGCTGCATTGCATCGTATTGGATGGCTTAGGGGAGGAAGCCTGACTGCCTACTTCCTGTTCCTGGAAGCAGACTCAGGAGAACAGGAGCAATGAAGACACAGGAACGGCCTCAAGGTAAGATTTTTCTCATTTAAATATTTACAACACAACATTCCAGGTTGTGGAATGAGCTCCCTCTGTCACTCCGCAAGGCTAACAATCTTCTGGCCTTTAGAAAGGAGCTCAAGACGCTCCTCTTCTCCGCCTAACCAGTGGGCCTACAGTGTTTCTGCCGCTGGGCTTTTCTTGGTTGTGTTCAGGACTCTCTGCCAAAGCGCCGGGACACCCGATCTGGGAAGCCGTGCACTCAAGAAATATAGTTCTAACATAACATAACAACACCCCCTCACACACATACACACCAGCGTCCATGCCCAATCCAGTGTCCTTTTAGGTGTTTTCCCACCTCCCAGTTGTCTAGTCCCCCTGCAGCACTTCTCAATGGTGGCCACTGTGCAACCATGTCCAATGGACGCACCACTGGTGTGCCAAAGGTATATATGAAGTTACTAATACTAGGCATATTGCAACAGTAGGGAAGGTGTTGGATAGCGAGATTTAAATATTACTATTCCCACTTCAGTGAGTGCAAACCTAAAACTAACCCTTGCACCCCAAAGCAAACCCTGAACCCTAAAATTCAACTTTGAGCCCCCAAAACACACCCTAAAAATCATATTTTACCCAAATGCCTACCGCAATTTTCATAACTGACCCCAAAACACACCCCATATTTCAAATTTTACCCTATAATACACCCCAAATTTAATATCCAACACCCAAAACCCATACCCATCCTAAAATGTAAAAATATACCATTATTGCCCTCGCATTGCTATGTAATGGAATGCCATGCAAATGCACCTGTGTTGTTGGGGTTGCATTGTAAAGGCATTACCAGCAGTGCAACGGATGTCTCCCATGCCAAAGGCAAGCCATAGACAAACCCGTCTGCATCCGTCTGCCCATGGAATGCGCTCAGCACCAAGCACCCTTCCTCGCGGACACTCCCCCAGTACGACGCCAGCACCCTCCTTGCCATCAACCCAAAATGCCACTTCGCCTGCCAGGACCTACCTCTGTTCCGGACCGGACATCCCATCGCCATCACTGATGTCTACTAAATCACCCGCAAGGAGCACTGACCATCCAGGAGGATGCATTGCCATCACCTACAGAAGCACACTCCGACTGGCCAAGCACTCTAATGACCCAACGATGATCATGGAACACCTCAACTTACAGATCCAGACCAACTCTAAGCCTATCCTCTGTGGTACCCTCATCTGCAGGACCCTTGGTCATTGGACCCTCATTCACAGATATCATTTTAGACCTCATTGCACCCCAGGCTCTTCTATCCACCAATGACATCCTTCTCTGTGAACTCAAGTTCCACCTGGACAACCCCAGTGACCAGAAGACCATCCCCTCCTAGGGAAGCTCCCAAACATCAGACTTAAGCAGATAGTCACCGCAGCAAGCCACATAGCAGTACACATCATCGAGCACACTGTCAGTGGGAACTTCAACTACAGCCACAGCACCTGACTCTCCTTGATCGTCCATCACTTTCCACCATACCCACGTACACCATCATCATCATCGCCCCCCCTCGTAGCTGGATCAAGGCCACCGAAGAACGTTTCATCATCTCCCTCAGCAACACCACTCCACCAACGCTTACAGACGATGACACTGCAGCACGCAACCACCACCAATGGATATCCAACTGCGCTGACATCCTGGCACCCCTTAAGAGCGGCACTGCATCAGTACTTACGCCTGCCTGATGGCAGGCTTGAGGGTGAGGCAGTGGCACAGGGATAGGCTAGCCCCATGCATTGCTGGAGTTGCGTCATGGTTGTGACACAACTGCAGCAATGCCTGACTTTGCCGCAGACGGATATGTCAGGATTCCAGACGTATCTGTCATTACTTGCATCATAGAGTGCTGTCCAGTGAAAACAGCGCATCCATGGTGTCGCAAGAAGGGGGTAGTGGGCATTGTTGCAACGCTGTCTTGTTCCAGCGCTGCAACACTTTTCATAACTGAAGCCCAGTAATGGTACGCATTCCTGCCCTGTAGTTTTGTTGCAGGGCAGTGCAGCAACATTGCAAGCAGTGCTGGCCAGCACCAAAACCTGCTGAAAAGAGGACCCAAGTGTTATCTCTATTTTTAAGACTAGCTATTTTCTGGTCTTCAAAAACTGCCTCTAACTGCAGTTAGCTGCAGTTTTTTTGGTCCTCCCAAGTTCAGGAATCTCCTTGTAAATAGTTGTAAATATAGAGTGGGGTTAGCGGCCTTTTTTGCACGGGACGCCTCCCTTTCACGTCATTATCGCTAACAGAAGTGCCGATCTTTAGAATGTATTCAGCGGAAAAATGCCACTAACATAGGTTAGCATCAGCTTGTACAGAAGGCGATAAAAATCTTGACGCAAAACCGTCGGAAAAGTGCTGCTAAGTCGGCGTCAACTCCTTGTACATATGCCCCTCAGTCTCTCATGCCAGCTAACCCATGCCCCTATCCTCATCTGTTGAACTACCCCTCGCCATCGGATAACAACCATAAACGCAAGTTGTGCCACTCCAATGAAATAAGCTATGTATAGCATTACAACATGAACTGGATCGCTTTGAGGGGCCTCCAAGCTAGCGCAAAGTGATCTACTTGTTCTTAGTGATTTTAACGCGAATGAATAGGGGTCAATGGCAAAAGTAACACACACTCAGGGGGTGCCAGCATTATTTATTAGGCGGACCCCCTTTGAGGCTTAAGGCAATGGCCACGAGCCGGAACTCCACTCTCATCAAGCAAAGTTTGCCATTGGAGAAGCTAAACTGTTGCTTTTTTTACATGGAGGACCTGTTTACTATTCCTCCCTTTGCATGTTTCGGGTATTTTTTTTAATTTTCCCTAGTTACACACTTTCTGGGGTACGGATGAGAGGAGGTCACAGTATTCATAATTCCAGATCTTGTGTGCCACAGATATAAATAAAGGCCAGTTTGCTTTACAAAATAAAGCACACATATCTCACAATCTATATCACCAGCATGTAGAGTACAATTAAGACAATTAAGTTGGGTGATGATGAGGCCAGTACCTCCACTCTGAACATTGCTCCAGCATCACTGCATGGCACTGAAAAATACTCCATGCCCAGTAACACACAGATTTCATGTAGTGTGGAAGTCAGGGCTACAGCCTAAGACTTGTAGTTCCAAAGTCGCTAACTGAAGCAGCAGAAACAACACATCTCCTTCATATCACTCAGCTGTTTGCCACTTGTTCTGAATAATAAACTTCTAGAACATGCTTGTCTCACATGTCAGGATTCGTTCAAAATACTTACTTGTTTATTTTTCACAACAGTATGTTGTTTCCATTAATCAAGTACCCCAAAGCAGCCACTTTGTGTACCGGAGCTATGTAATTCCCCTTAGAAATGACGGAGCATATTAGCAACAATCTCGTTAAAATGATCACTGTTTTAGCAGCAGGAAACTGCCGCTAAAACGGCGATAATGGGCTTGCTAATATGCGTTATAGAATTCCAATAGAAGCGCAGGTTAGATGTGCAGGACATCTAACCTGGGCAGCTAACGGAATTCTATAACGCATATTAGCAAGCCCATTACTGCCGCTAAAACGGCGATAATTTTAACCAGGTTCTTGCTAATATGCCCCCCCATCTTTTTGGAATATGAAAGCATTCACGGATGTGCCCTCCAATTCTCCCTGAACAGCTCACCAATGCGGATCACTGTGCTGAAAGGTGCTCACCAAAGTGAACTCCTGCAAGGTGCCCTGCTAAAGACGTGGCATTAAGTGTTCAGTGGTCACTTGTACCCACAGGGATAAAAGGAACTCCCAAGAACAGAGGCCACATGACCTCACAGCACTCACGTGTCCCCCTCTATTCCCAAAAAACGATGAAACCTATCTTTCAGCTTTCCAGGTAGGAAGACCAGGTAACTTCACGACCCTGGGTTCGCCATCTTCCAGTGCCTGACGTTCCCTGTACAGGCTATTTCAATTGAGGGCCACCTTTAAAAGGATTTAAGTAAGGGAAAACCGGCAAGGGCTCCTAAAATGCAGATGTGGCCTAAGGGCAATGTTTGATGACTTTGGAAGCGTGGAACCAGGTACGAGAAACCAGGTGTCTCCTCAACATCCTGTGATACTGGGCCGATCACTTAATCTCCGTCTGCCTGAACACGAAAAGGAAAAAATGCACGTATAAAGCACTCTGATGACAGTGGGCCAAGTCCCTGCTATTTAATACTGCAAAAATAATAATATGAGATAAAGTAAGCATGTTACCCCACCCCTAGAAGGCATGTGACATGAAGCCCATTACCTCCCGTAACTGAGCGCGCGACCTCACTCCCCCTTCCCCATGAGAGATCGTGCATCAATCTTCCTTGACAGCCTGTCGACCCCATCCCTGGAAGTCTTTGCAGTGGGTCATTTACTGGCTGTGAATCCTGGAAACCTGATTTCTGACACCGTCTTCCTCGTGAGAGCAAAGGCTGTGATCAGTGGAATATATCACTCCATGGACCCCTGATACCGTGCCTGTCATTATTTGGCGCTCTAGTAACATGTCTAAGCTTCAGAATTCGGTAAAATATAAAACATGGATTAGAAGCGTGGGTCAGAGCCAACTGAAATAACAAAACAAATGGGGAGAGGGTGTAGCCTTATGGCTAGGGCAGTCGACCTCAAAGCTGGGGAACCAGGGGGCATATTATCTAAGAATTGCGATAAATATCGCAAAGCGCGTTTAGCGCTCAAAATCCTATCGCCGTCTATCACCGATTTGCATCCGCCTGTTAGCGACGTATTATCAATGCTCAGCTAACAGGCGATGTTCAAACCGGCGATAGACGGTGATAGTGAACATTAGCGCGTGAAAACAAGCTGTGTTTTCACGCGCTAATGTTCACCATGTGAATATGGGAGGTAGATTCAGCATTGCAATCCACCCCCCATGCAAAGTATGGGTAAGACCTAAAAATAGCAAGCGTTGGGAGACCTGCGATAAACTCGGTTATTGCAGGTTTTTGTTTCCCAACGCCTGTCACAGGTTGCCTTGAAAATAATGTGTTCCCACCTACAACTACATTTTACATGTAGTTGGACGTGGGAACACCCACTTTGCATGTCATTAGCGATGTTTATCACTGACATGCAAAGTGGGGCGTATCAGGCTTGAGGCAGGCATTAGCATACCCTTGTTGATAGGGCGCTAGAAGTATCGCCGCTTTCTCGGCACAATTCGCAGAAAAAGCGGCGATATTTCACCTTGATAATATGGCCACAGGTTCGAGTCTCGGCAGTGGCGCTCAACATCCTGTGATTCTGGGCAAATCACTTACAGCCTGATTCATGTACATGCCGTTTTGCGTGTCCCTAATAGCGAATAATAGCGACTCGCTATTGAGAAAACGCAAAACGGCATTCATGTACTTTTCTGGGAAAAAATAGCGACTCGCACGCGGGCGCTAAAGCCGTTAGCGACCTACAAAAAACGCAGAATAATCACTATTTCCGGCCACCAGCGATCGGGATTGCGACTCGCAATCCCGATCGCACGGGATTGTGACTCGCAATCCCGATCGCACGGGATTGCGACTCGCAATCCTGTGCGATCGGGATTGCGAGTCGCATTCTCGCGGGATCTGGAAATACGGGAAGACGCATTCCGAGCACCGTGATGACATCACAACCAGGAAGCAGCCAAATCCCACCCCCAAACACCACAGTGACGCTATCATTCGAGTGTACACGACGGAAAGCTGCCGCTAAACCTCCGTTAGAGACTCCCGACCCGGCCGAAATAGCGACCGTCATGTCCGACGAACCTCTGCCTGGCCCCAGCAACAGCGATGGCCGCAAGCGCAAACTAAAGTTCTCCGAGCAGGAGCTGGAGAACCTCATAGAAGGGGTGGTGGCCAAACACGACCAGCTCTTTGGTGCCAACTCCAGGAGGGTCCCAGAACAGGAGAAGCGGAGGATCTGGGTGGGGATTGCCTCCAGCGTCAACTCTGTGGGCGTTGCGGACAGGTCGGTGGAGGAGCTGAAAAAGCGCTTGTACGACCTCCGAGGGCGTGCCAAGGAGAAGGTGGCGGAGCGCCTTGGTGCGGCACCAGGCACTGGAGGTGGTGGACCGACTGTCCCACCCAACACCCCCCTGGAGGACCAGGTAGAGGACACCTTGGAGAGGGAGGCGTGTGTTGGCGTGACCACTCTGGACTCCTCCCGCCCCACCCAAAACACCCAAGGTAAGTGGCATGCGACTGCGACCCTGTCCCCTATGACCGTCCCTGCCCAAATAGGCTCACTCATTGGCCCTTAATCATGCCTATGTTGTGCATCAGGAAATGCCCTGAGGCATTGTGGGAGACGTAGTATGTCCACAATGTAGTAGTACCACAATGCGGCCAGAAAGGTTCCTAAGCGCACAAATCCACAGCCATCCAGGGAATGTCACCCAGCATGCATGTAACATCTGCACGTCTGACAGTCACATGCACCTAATGAGTATCCACTTACCCTCACAGGTGCGGATGATAGCAGTGACAGCTAGAGGCTGGTGATCGTCGAGGAGGCCCAGGAGGAGGAATCCCTACCCGCTACCCAGCCACCAGCCCCTGCCGCTGCGCCAACACCAGCAGCCAGGCCCCCCACCTTACCTGCTGCAACATCTGCAGGCCCACTGGCTGCCAAAGCCAGGCCCCCCACCTTACCTGCTGCAACATCTGCAGGCCCACCGACTGCCAAGGCCAGGCCCCCCACCAATGTGCCTCCAGTGCCTGCCGCACCTGCGACACCAGCTGCTACAACACCTGCAGCTCGTCCAACACGATCTGGGCCAGCCACATCCGCTACACAGCGGCCGAACAGCAGGAGGGGCAATGGGCATCTCCATGCCTGCATGAGCGTGGAGCGGTGAATGCTCCGTTTACACCAGCGCCAGTCGCAGCAGCAAGGAGCCATCCAGCTCCAGCTGCATAAGATCGGCCGCAATGTGGCGGGAGTCGGCCAGCGGGTGGACCGCATGACGGCGGCCATGGAGCGCATGACGGCGGCAATGGAGGCCAATACTGCAGCGCTGGGGAAGCAGCGCAGTGTTGCACGCAGGCGCCACCACCAGCTGTTGAGCCAGCTGTCGACCTATAGTCGCTCAAATTATGTGGCAGCAAATGCCACCACCCAGCTGTCGTGGCGCTCTATGACCCAGCAGCACCAACTGGTCCAGTGCTGCGAGGAGATTACCCGGGTGCTGGAGCACTTGACCACCGCCGTGATCCCACTGCTTACACCTGTGCTACCTGCCATCGTAGGGGGAGATGATGCGAGTGAGGCTGCCTCCAGCGTGAGCAGCAACTCTGCCACGCAGGCCCCCCCACCTAGGCGCAGCACCAGGGCTACGCCTGGTCTAGCTGCCCAGGATGAGGAAGAGCCTCACAGGCGCCTGGGAAATGTGCGCCGGAAGCACCTATGACATTGTGTCAGGGACACAGGTGCAGGCTGAAGCTAAGCCTGCCATGAACCTTTACATGCAGTATGCTGGAATACTGGATTTTGAAAATAGTTGTTACCATGACCCTTTTATCTTGTGATTCAAACAAATACATTTATTTTGCTGCACACATTCGCCTTGTGTAATCATTACATTTTGCATGCAATTGTGATATGTGGGGTGGGGGAAGGGGGTGGACTAGAAATTGTTAGCTGTGATGTGGTTGCGATGTCTGTGGCCTTCAGCTGGGTTCTCCCCGCGTGCATGGTGCGCATGTGCTGGTGGCCGGTCGTCCCCCTCAGATTCACTGCCTGAGATGTCAACTGGTATCCGGCGCTTGGTTGCAATGTTATGAAGCATTGCACAGACAGCCACAATGCGGCAGCACGCTGCAGGACTGTAATACATGGCCCCACCTGTCTTGTGCAGTATACGGAACCTGCTCTTGAGCAGGCCAAATGTCCTTTCAATACAGTTCCTTGTCCGGATGTGCGCAACATTGTAGCGCCGTTGCTGAGGTGTGGCAGGGTTGAGGTAAGGGGTCAGGAGGTATTCCCGTAGGGCGTAGCCACTGTCACCTGAATGAGAGGAGCAGATGTTGATTGCCTGTGCAGCGCAGTTACTTCATAGCAATGTGACATTGTCGACAAAGTGTACTTACCAAGTAGGTGTCCTTCCCCAAACTCTCCCCTGATCAGTCGTGTGTGGAGTCCACTGTGCCTGAAGATAAAGGAGTCATGGGTACTCCCTGGTACTGGGCCACAATGTCAGTGATGATGGTCTTGGCATTGCAGACCATCTGTATGTTGAGGGAGTGGTAGGACTTCCTGTTGCGGTACATATACTCCGTGCCAGCTGGTGGGAAGATGGCGACGTGGGTACAGTCTATGCAGCCGAGGACATGGGGAAAATGGGCAACATTATAAAATTGTAGTTTAGTGAGGTCCAATTCCTGTTGGCTCGTGGGAAATGTGATGTGCCGGTGGAGCTGGCTGAGCATGGCGTCAACAAAAGTGTGGAGGCAGCGTGACATGGTGGGCTGGGATATCCCCCCAGCAGCGGCTACTATGCCCTGGAAACTGCCAGAGGCCAGGAGGTGCAGGCTGCACAATACCTGCACATGTGTGGGCACAGAATTGTTTCGCCTTGTTGGGTGCTGCATGATGGGGTCGAGTTCTTGTATCAGCCAGGTGATCATTTCCCCATTCAGCCTGTATTTTGCATAAATCTGTTCTCTGGTTTGGCCCAGCAAGGTGACCCGCTGCCGGTAAATCCTTGCCTGCCTCATGCGTCTCCTCCGTGCTGCTCGCTGTAGCCTTCGCCGCCTCACCACCATGTACATCCGAGGCATTGTGGAACGCCTAATGCTGCTGCTGAATGTCCTTATGTGTGATAGGTCAGGCCTGGACCTGTTGGTGATTGGCTAACAGTTTTTCAAATTTAGCTTCATCATGGCTTTTATGGTTACCACCTGCTTTGAGTTGTCCTTAAATTGCGCCGGGCAAACGTGCGATTTAGCGCTTTTTCGCTAATGTATTTCTTTCATGAATGCCGATTGAGACAATATTGCGTTTCGCTAATCATTTTGCAGATTCTGTGGTTGGTCGCTATTTCCGTATCGCTAATGCTCGACTTCCCGGAGTCTACGACTATTACTGCGTAATCGCTATTCCAATCGCTATTATTTTTTAGCGATTTCGCTATTTCGTACTTGAATGCCGATTCCGTGTTTTGCACCCGCAATTGCATTTTCGCAGCCATTGCGGGCGCTATTTCGCTTCATGAATCAGGCTGTTAATCCCCCCATGTGTTACAAAAATACACGTGTACTGTACAGTGTAGCACTTGAAGTAAAGGGGCCAGCAGCCATGGGAGGGTAGAAATGACAACATGGTCATAATAAGGCGGGACTAACAAGCCTCATAATCAATCAGAAGAAATAATTTACAAAGGACAAGGACAGAAGCCAATGAGAAATATGGGCAAAGAGTAAGGACTGCTTGTCTCCCATACTCGACTGCTGCAATCCTAACAGAGCGAGGATAGACTGCTGCTAAAGCTCGGCCTAAAAAAAAAGAAACATTGGTTTCCACAGGAATAGCGTTTGTTTAGATGCATTTAGAATGTTCAAGGGCTTTTTATTACATTAACACAGCTTCCGCAGAGGAAATTGAAGGTGCTACTTTTATAGACTTGTGCTTTTTGTATGATTTCCCCCGAAAATCACACTTTATGGATTCCTGCAGCAAAGGTGGCAGCCAGCTGCTTTCAAAACGGACGTGTCGGTAGGCACCCATACTTACCTGTAACAGACCACTGTCTGCTTCTGCTGTCCGTGGGCGGGCTGGGAAGTGTGCACATTTTCCATCTTATCTCAGCACCATGTGTTCGCCTTTCACACTAAGTAGTTATATATTATGGCTATGTGTATTTATCTATTTCCTCTGAACAGGTGTTGATTGAACTGTTGCTGCATGATTTATCCTTGTCATCACGGCCATTAGTACTCACTCAGGGCCTAATGATGTATTAATTATATCATCTTAACCGACTAAATATTCCAATAAAATGACGACTGGATGCACGCCGTTCCCTTGTATGTAATCATATCCATGTTCCATTTGAGGTCTAGGGGCTGCCCATGCTGTGTTTGCTAAGAGCCCGTATCTTTTCACAGATCACATTGACTCTGGCTCAGTCCTCCCTGATGCTATTTAGGTCTGGCTATAGATATTTCATGTCACCAATACTCCCACAAATATAGAACCAGAAATACAGAGCAACAGTGGCCTTTCAGCCAGTCCTCTTCAGCCATGGACCTTTCCACGTTTTCCTCACGAGCTATTGGTTGAATAGGCTTTCCATCAAGTCTTGGATTAGCATATCAAATTTCGTTGCTGGCATTTTCCATTGGTGAGAGGCACAATAATAGTCCATTGGCTTTCACCCAGTGCTCTGACTAGAAGCAGTCCCACTCTTGCATCATTTACTCCTCCAATATAGGGGATTTACCTTCTCAATTGCTACTACCCCTTTACATCAAGCAGCTCCTTTTCAGGCTCTCTGCTCGTTGTACCTTTCTGATTATCGTATTAAATTAAAGAGATCTAGAGAGGTTGCCCTTCATTACTGGTCATCTGACAGCAGCTGCACCACTCTCCCACCATACACATTGCGCAGAAGAAATCGACCAAATACATCTTTTATGCCTCCCTCATATGCATATGGGATCTAAGAACAGACGACCAACTATGCTGCCCACACCCACTCCCATGGCCCTAACCACTTCAAAGCAGTGCTGGCACATGGTGCTGGCCTCTCCCCCTACCGCAGCCCCTATGCCCCAGAATGCCTCTTGCACGTGTCGCAGGCTGCTCCCCTTCCTTCAACGCCCCCGCTCATTTCACAGGGATGCTGGCACTTGCTGCTGGTTCACTGTCTCATCCCAATGTCCCATTCAGCCTTACGTTGCTGCCGGCACATACAGACAGGCCAGTACACCTCTCCCCTATCCCCTAACTTGCTCCCTAAAGTCTCGAGATCTGTGCTCCCGCATTAATGCAAACTCCATTTGAGCAACATAGACGTCGCCGCCAAGACGTGGAACTCCCTCCCGACCCACCTCCGCCTGACCCAAGACCACCTTGCCTTCAGGAAGCAGCTCAAGACCTGGCTGTTCGAGCAGTAGCGGACCCCCCCTCCCCAAGCGCCTTGAGACCCTCCGGGTGAGTAGTGCGCTATATAAATGCTGTGATTGATTGATTGATAGACCGAATACTGCCGGGATTTGACCACAAGTTACACATACCCAGTTTGACCAGTCATCCCTTGATGAAATTGAACCACTGGACACACCTTCTGATGTCTGATGACAGTACATCTAAAAGTTAATATTTCACGGGTAGTGGTGAGTCATTTAGCCAAATGCCGATCCAAAAAGTAAGGGGCCGGAGAGCTATCGCATGAGCGACCCTCTTCATGCCCAAATCCAAGCGCATTGGTGCCAATAGTGCGTTTCGGGGGAGCTCCAACTCTGATCTCATGAATGTGTTTTCGATTTTTTTAATGGGGCCACATTAGGGTGACCTCATAACTCTGCCCCATAGAGGGTAGCTTTCCAACCCTGGGTTTGGTAAACTTGTTCACTGGGGTCACCGGTCTATAAATTGACTTCCTTGTCTTTTTTACTACAGCAGTTCCCACATGTTTGAACAAAAGTTGACTTTTTACTATTTGTGGGGGCAATGACTGTGTGTTGGTAAGCCTTACCCCTGGGTAATCAAATTATCTCACCTCCTCTAGTTCAGGTGAGCCTAACGTTATGCTACGCATAAAAGACTTGCAGCAGTTGAAAACCATGAATTTTGTTTTTAGGGTGTTCATTTCCAGTCCGGAAGTATAAAGTTAGACTTTTGATCTAAGTAAGACTTTTGGTCTAACTTTACTTATGTGAATCAGGTACTAACTTTTGATTGTCACGAGGTAGATGACTCATTGGCATGTGTTCATCTGTTAATTTTTGGGTCATACACCTATATCTAGAGTTCATTTTATTATATATGCTTTCATTTATGTATTTGTAGAAATGGATATATTTCCCAAAGGAAGCCTAAATAAAATACATTCTTTGAGCTGTCCCAATGAACCTGTAATTATTCTGCTTGCCATTTGGCAGTACAAAGCTCCTCATGAACAAAAGACCCATACTGGGAATGTTGCCTTCTCCTGGTTGAGGGAAGGGATTGGGTGAAATAGTAAGGGATTGGGTGGTATCTCCATAGGTTTACTCGCCATGTCTCCCTGAAAAGCACTGCCAGGATGTTACCACATGGGATAAAAGAGAGGTAGGCAGGTCTTTGGTACCAGTCTTTTGTTGCAGAGGGATAGATGCACTACCAATCTGTCTATCACTTGGCAGGAGTAGAGTGTGGATTTGTTGCATATCCAGTGCACACGTTGACAATTTGGACATCTATGGACTGGCCCAAGTTGTGGAAGCACCATGAGTGGGCAGCAAATGCTCTTGTTAGACACATAGGTGCCCTTCAAGTGTCTCAAGGCCATGGTTGGTTGGGAAGTGCAAGTGGATAAAATGGTCTACAATCAGGAACTTGGACGGCTGCTGCAAGAGAGACCTCAGGCCAGTAGACTAACAAGCTGGACAGGACAGCAGGTCCTGGCTTCCAGTATGCTGCTGCCAAGATGAGTTAAGCAGCAGCGCCAAGGGGTTTTAAAAAATCATTTGGAACCATCACAGGAGAATATAAAAAACTGAGAGTCTTAGAGGCACCCGCAAGGATACTCACGGTAGATAGCTCATGTCACTAGCAGAAAAACTTAACGAGCTCCTTTGAAACTGACCCAACAGTGGCAGGTTTGTCACAAAAACTGTCTGCCTTTTGCACACTCTCTTGAAAACACTTTTGTAGGAAATTGCCCTTTTCCACACTTTTTTCTCCAATGCTGATGGTTATGACGGACATGGGTGCCCCATCACAAAGATGATGAGTTCATGCTCGCCGTATTAAAATTCCATGATATCCTATGGAACTTGTAATACAGCATACAGAATATCAGTCATGTTTGTGATTGAGTATCCCATCCACCAAGATCGTAATCAGGCCCACTGAAAGTGCACCGGATACTGTTAATCAGGACCCAATGCGAATGCTCTCGCCCTCAAATATGATGCATGTGAATTGATAATCCCAATTTGCAAGGACTTTAACCCCTGAATAAGTCCCTGGTAAGTCGTACTAGTGGCATGGAAGACAGGGGACCTAAAGGGGTCCTAACGGAAAAACAAATTTCAATCAGGAGGGTCCAAGGGAAGTTTAAAGGCCTGCAAAGGATTCTATCCCCAGAAAATATCAGACAAAAACCACGTACAAAAGCCTTGGGTCAATTTTGTGTAGAATATTGGTGAATACGAGATTAATAAGCCACAGACTATAACACTAAGACCTAGCTGTGGAAAATTCCCTTTTCAGGACGAAATCCCTCACTCACCAAAGGTGACATGTAAATGTAAATGTACATGTATTTATATAGCGCAAATCACCCACATCGCAGGCATCTATGCGCTTGCTTAGGGAACCCGTCCTGGTATACCCCTGTGAGATACCCCGGCAGGGTATCCACAAGGTGAAAGCCAGGCATCCCGCCGCGAGGGGCCGTTGTGGAGATTAAGCAAGCTATTGCCCAGAGTCGCAGAGTGTGAACCCGTGAGTCGAGTAGGCACCGGAGTGAGAATTATCGAGTCCGTGGAATTATTGAGCCCAACCCCCGTCGGGGCAGGGAATTGAACCCTGGTCCAGGGCCGATCTCAGCTTCCGGGTCTGCCGCCTCTAACCCCTGAGCCACACTTCTCCACTTCATCATATGGGGTTTCATTACAAGACCAGAGGCTGACATTATGCATTATCCTTTAATAGCAACTCCCAGCAGCCGCACTACATCATAAAGGATAAAGCTCGAGAGTTTACACAACAGCCAACAAAGGATGTATCCAGGAGATGATCTGCCTCTTTTAAAAGCGGCTCGCCAGCAGATAAGTCACTACTACTTGCTTCTCCTTTATTTTAGGCATAAGGCTTATATTTTATATATTATGCTAATTTAAATCGTTTTCATGCCAATATTATGCTAATTTAAATCGTTTTCAAGCCAATATTATGCTAATTTAAATCGTTTTCAAGCCAATTTAAATCATTTTCCTATGGTGCTATACCTTTTTCTTTCGCCCTTTGACGCTTTTCATAGCTGTTTTATCTAACGATCTAACGTTTTTGCCATCGTTTAAACCATTACCCTCTGCCCGTGGGTGGCGCTGGCTTTCCCCATTCCAAACCCCCACCCCCACCCCCATGGACTTCCAATATATGGTCGTCCCTCCGAGCATGAGCTTTTCTTTATCCCCCTCAAGCGCGCGATCGCGCAGTTATTTTACCGACATTCTCCTCTTTCTTCCTTATCTCCGCTACCATTTCGTCCGCCTCGCCTTTGGCTCTGAAGTACGCTTCAAATTAAAGGAAGGGGCCTTAGCAACACCCGCGTTGTGTGCCTCCTTTCCCAAGCGACTTTCCTCTTTCTCCGGCGGCTGAGCTCAAGCGATCCTTCATAACTTGTCAGTTGCTCTGCTTCAGCCGCCGGAGATAACCTGTCTGCCTTGCGCATTTACCATTTTCATGAATTCTAGCCTTTTTTCAACAAATCCGAATTTATTATTAACAATAGAAGGAATATTAATTCCCTATTCGCAATCCTTTGTCCTCTTATCTCCTTACTGAACTTACCTTACCTTCCCCCCTTACATATGTAATATATAAAAAAAAAAGAAGTTAAATTCAAAATATGAAAAAAAGGAGAAAGAGAAGTCTATAATACTTAATCTTTATTAATAACATAGTTTCATTTTTTTGGGGATTCAAATCACATAATACCCTCTGTGATCTTTAATATACCATGTCCGACATGGATTTAGATGACGCTACTGCAAGCTCACCTGCCCCTATTGACCATTCCCTTAAGAAATTTCTTCAACAGGAGATTAAATCCTGTATGATTTTGTCCCTGAAGGAAGTCATGTCCTCTAAGAGACCGTGTGATTTCCAAGATCTCCCCTCTATACATGGTAAGAGGTCCAAAAAGTCGGAACATTGTGAAAGCACTACAGGCCCTAGCGCCTCTCACAGTACGGGAGGTCCTAGCACCTCAGTTTGGATGGGAGGCCACTGCGCCTCACTTGAACATGATGTCCCTCTGGACCCTCCCTTGATCAGTGCCCATGGCGGCACAAATATGAACGGTGTCCCCCGTGGAAACCCTTTGCAGTAGTGCGTACCAAAAAAAGATTATTGATTTTGACTCCTCTTCCCCCTCTTATGATGGTGACTCCTCAAGAGATCCCTCTGACGAATTCGTCTTTCACCTAGATGAGGTCCAACATGACTTTAATTCTCAACCTGATCCAGAGCCAGCCTCTAAAAATACTATTCTTAACCCTATCGGAGAAGAGATGTTCTCTTCACTAAATATCTCACACCCACGCCCACAGGAACATGTTTCCCAGTTTGTAACACGTTGGTTAAGGAACCTTCTAGATAGAGATACTAGAAACACCATAAGATCTGAATCTCCAAGACCTACTATTGAGGACAAAGTCTGCCAGACTCTGAACCTAGAGCCAGACCTTATCAAATTCCTTTTCAAGTTAGGGCGAGATCCTAAGAAAAGGCCTATAAATAGCTCCTAAAGGCTGTCAAGACCACCTTTTAGATGTCTTAGGACCACTTGTTAGAATCCTGGACATGGCTGAACAGTCTCACCGCTCCTCTACCCCTCTAAATTTTGATCTCATTCGAGGTTGGAGCCAAAGAGCTGTCGTTCTCCTCGGCAACGCTAATTCTAGTTTAAACGTTGAAAGAAGGAGATCCATCTTAAACAAAAATAACCCTAAATTAGAGGACATAGCAGAGAGGTAACCCTCTCAAAACCCTAAAGGCCTTCTTTTCGGGGAAGATATAATCAAGGAGATTGGAAAATATGTGTCTACCTTCACTGCTCTTGACAGGGCACAAAACAACCTAAGACGGGTGTTTAACACCAACCTTTTTGGTCAGGCCGGGAGAAGGGGTCGCTCTTCCGGCCGAGGCAACGACCCTACTCTTCATTCAGGGGAACTGGAAGAGGCTTCTATCCCCCTAGACAACCCTTCTTCCCCCAAAGAGGAAGAGGTCCAAGAAACCGTGGTTCCAGAGGTCGTGGTACTCCCAACACCTCCAATTCTACAAGTAAGTATTACTCCTTCTTCTTCTTTCCCTCCCATAGTAGGGGCAGACTAAAACAGTTTTACCAAGTTTGGGATTCAATCACCCAGGATCCATGGGTTCTAGAAACCGTCATGGGCTTCAAGATAGACTTTTTACAGGTCCCCTTCCAAACACGTTTACCCCAACCCTTTGTCCTTTCAGAAGAACAAGAAAATATCATGGAGGAAGAAATTATGTCTATGCTCAAAAAGGGCGCAATACTGGAGGTTCCCTGGTCCGATGCAAGATTCATAAGCACACTGTTTCTTGTTCAGAAAAAGGCAAGATGGCGCCAGAGTGAGAGGACGCACCAGCATCGCTCTGGTGGTCTGGTCTTTTCTTATCTTGCTTTGATCTCCCCATGTGATTGCTATATGGGAAAGAGATAGATGGAGACATGCTGTACTAAATGCAGTGGAAATCGTGAAGCTGAGTTGAACTTAATTCAAACTGGAGGAAAAACGTGGTAAAGCTGGGCAATGGAAATAAACTGGGAGCTTCGGGAGGAGGAAAAAAAAACCTAAGAGCTGGAAATCCGGTAGGAGAAGAAAAGGAAGTGATTAGGATCGGTGGCTGCTTCTTTTGACAAAAAGGAGAATAGAAGAGCAAGAGCTGCAAGGAGGCCGCAAAAAGTGGAGAGCAGAGAGCAGAGAGCATACTTTGGAATCTTGAGTATTGAATCAAGCTGCCACCAAGCGAATGACATTGGCTGTTTTCCCCCTGCTTCCCCCTTTTCCAGGAGATTCGCACTCGTACGTATCTTTCCTGAACTGATTGGAAGTCAATCAGTTCGGGCTGTACTGTACTGTTCCCATGAGGAAGTCAATCATGAAAAAAAACGCATGAAAAAGGGAAGAGAAGGGTGCCGGGCGATGCGCAAATCGAGATTTAGGATTCAGTGTTAGCGTCTAGCGATCTAGGAGCTTAAACACTAGTCTTTTTTCCTCATTGCTTTTGTTAATCACTGTTCACTGTTCACCTTGTTCACCTTGGTTCTTGCTTTTGTTCTTGCCTCCGGCTCTATGGCGTTTGCTGCGGCGCTCACTCCCACACCAAATTACCTCCTTCCCCTGCTCAGCATTGGGTGTCATCTGCGAACTTGCAAGCCACGCCTTTAAATCGCGTGTGCTACGTGCTGCGTGCTGCGTGCTGCGTTGTCAGGGAGACACTGAAGCGCTAGCCGATAGCAGACAGCCAACAACAGCTAACTGCCCCTGCAGGGGAGGAAAGATAAACTAAGGAGAGGGAATCAGGAAGGCAAAGGCAAAGAGAGGCAAAAACGATAAGGTGATAAGGTGAAAGGAATAAATGATTAAATGAAAGAAGAGCAGCCACAGCAGGCACAGCAGCTACAGCAGCAGGAACCGGAGCGTAAGTGCTGCCCAGCTACAGCTACAGCTACAGCTACAGGACCGGTGGTGCAAGCAGTGCAAGCAGTGGGGTCGAGGGGGGTCGGCGCACTGCTAGACATAGATAGCACAGATATTTCTACATAACCAAGCAAACCTACAATACAACAGGGTCTCAAACCCCAGGCCACCTCAAAACCCACAGTAGATCCTTTACAGTGCCTAAAAAAAGCCTGGGCTGCTCTAAAATCTCTAATAAATAAAAAAACAAATAAAGGAGGGGCGCCGGATCCCCTCGGAAAAACAAAAGGTCAAAATCAGCCAAAAGGTCAGCTTCGAACGTCAGCTCCTGAGCAAACGCAGATAAAGGATATGGCTGAAATAAATGGAACAGTGGCACAAAACTCATCGCTGCTTAATCTAGAAAGAGTGGAAAGAGGAGAGGAGGGAGCTTCAGCAATCCGAAATATGCAAGAGATACAGACACAGGCGCAAAATCTTGAAGACCCAGACAGAGAGTTAGAAAGCACAGAGAGTCTGGAAAACTCAGGGAACAAGGAAGAACTAAAAACTACACAGAATATAAAAAGCGACATCCTGCAGGAAAACAAGGACACACAAAGACGGCCTGAAACCAGAGGATTTAAAGCCAAGGAGAATATTGTGGAGAAAGCTACACCTGAAGAGACTGACAAAAATAAAATTAAAAATAAAAGCAAAAACATTGAAAAGGACAAGGACAAAGAAAAAGCGAAACAAAAACAGAAAGAGAACGACAAAGAGAAAGACAAAGAGAAGGAAAACGATATAGCGGACAAAGCTAATTTGGAATTAATGGCTAAAAAGGCTCAAAGGCTGCAAACAATAAAAAACTTGAAAGCTGCCGCTAAAAATACTGGGCCCCTGACCTCCTCTCAGCCTCAGATATCCAACATCTTCATCCCGGTAGCCAAGGAAGGACCAAGCGAGCCTACTGAAATTACAAAACAAAAAAGCAACCAAGCAGGCATTGAGAACGGTACCAGTGGGGTCGAACCTAACACGTCTGTGGAGCAAATCACTGTGGAGGGGAAAAATATAACTCAAAAACAAACTTCCACCTCACTACGCGCGCAAACATCTCCCCCTGAGCCAGTCCCACAGCTTGGTAATACGGCACTCCCCGAAACGGACTCGGATTCAGACATATATGAATCAGGAATGTCTATCTCAAGCAAAACAAGCGAAACAAGCGAAACAAATGATGAACAAATATTAGAAGCAACAGCCTCTGAGATTCTAGACCCTAATGAATCCAGGAAACTTAGTGAAACATGCCAAAGCTCGAATTCAAAGAAAAAACGGGAGAAAAAGAGGGCGAGAGACAAAAGGAGAAGAGCTAACTTAATCAATGATGAGACCACGGATCCTGGCAGTAACAATGAATATGCCATAACAAGACCTAAACTTATACGAAAAAGCCCGACTCCAAAGCTACCAGGAGAAACAGAGCATGTTCATGATTACACTTTAGCTGAGCCAGAAGGAAAAAGTCAGAAACAATCCGGAAATGGACATAGCTCAGCAACAACTGTAGAGCCATTGTTGAGTGAAGTGCTGAGCTCCATAAATAATTTCCATAAGGACATTAAAAAGGAAACCCATAGGAATCACGTTGCCATTGAGAAGTTACAAGGGGCAATTAAAAAAGTCGGCAACATCTGTACCGAGATCTTGGATAGAATGGCCTCAGTGGAAGCACGCGCAGAAAATTTGGAAATGGATGTAACTAAGCTGCAAAAACAGGAGAATGAGCACGATGGAATCATAAAGGACCTCATGATGAAAGTGGAAGATCATGAAAACAGATCAAGGAGAAACAATCTGAGGTTCCTTGGAATACCAGAAGGCTTTGAGGAGAACGACCCTAGGGGCTCCATGATTAATCTGCTGAAATCAGCCTTCCCGGAACTTAGCACCTGGGACACGGACAGAGAAATTCAGCGTGCCCATCGATTCCCTTTGACGCTACCCAAACATTCACAAAAATCACGTCAATATCCTCGGGCAATGTTGGTTTACTTTGGGAATTTCCTTTTAAGAGAAGCCCTCTATGATCTGGCTAGGCCCACAAAGCAGAGGAAACATAAAGATTTTATGTTCTTCACCAGACCAGACTTCGCCCACGCAACTGTTGAGAGAAGGTGGAGAATGAGACAATTAATCACACCCTTTGAAAAAGTCGGAGCAACAGTCTACCTACAAAATCCAGCACAGCTAAAAATAATATACAAGGGATCAACAAGAAGCTTTTCAAGTGAAATTCAAGCCGAAGCTTACCTAAGAGAAATCTCAGTAACCGAGAAAGGGAATTCAGGAACATAAATGCAAATCAGCAACTAGTCCATGAAAACAAAAGCATGGGGAGCAATCAGAAGGGGTTGGGGAGGGGGGTGGGGGGAATAAATGCATCTGAAATTTGGTATGAATATTTGTGTTTAAATAATGGTTTGGGGCAAATACCTGATTACATCACTGACCCCACCCACTCGATACGACCAAAGTATAAAGGGCCTGCCCGCGGGACGCACTGAGGCGCACCCTGATTACACTGATGCCCACATCTGGGTACTCGGGGACCCAGCAAGCCTCATAGGATGGTAAGGGGGGAAGGGAGGGGGACTGAGGGAGGGGAACTGGTAGAGGGGGGGAGGAGCAAGAAGTGGGAGGGGTCAGGGGGGGATAAGAGAGGGCCGGGGAGGGAAAAGCGGGGGGAAAAAACTTCATCACATCAGGTTATAGAAGAAATTAAAGACGCCAGGTTAACAAAAACTGATTGGGGAAGAGTGAAAATGAAAAAGAAATGCCTATGCGGATAGTTTCGCTGAATGTCTGCGGACTAAATGATGGAAAAAAACGAAGAGCTATGAGGGAATATTTAAGAACATTGCACGCTGAGCTGATCTGCCGACAAGAAACACACATAGAGGCCTCTCAAAAGGGGTTCTTAGAACAGCTGGGATGCCAATTAGTATCAGATACGACACAAGGAACAAGAACAAGAGGGGTAGCGATCTTAGCAAGGCATGGATGTGTGGTTGTAAATAGGCAAAAATCAGACCGCTATGGTAGATGGGTTTTGGTGGAGTGCCAGGTACAGAGCTTTAGTTTCACACTATGCTCATTGTATGCTCCCACTGTAGACGACCCGGAAGCTATGGACTCTGTTAACTTAGAAATAGCCAACTGGCCTCTGCCATTAATAGTCTGTGGAGACTTAAATGTGAATGGACTGAATGGCTTGTGGAAGAATGATCCGGGGAACTTCTCCGGTCGGAAGAAGAAAAGCCACAGAGCATTGATTCAATTGATGTGTGACAATGGCCTAGTAGATATATGGGAACTGCAAAATAATTTAGGGACCGGTAGTACATATTACTCTGCCCCTCATAAGGTCTTAGCAAGGCTAGACTATTTTCTGGTATCACCAGCAGTAGCATCCACCGTAAAGATTAGCATACTACCCCGGGTAATGTCCGACCATAACCCGCTTATCTTAGATATAACAACCGCTGCCCAACAAAAGAAGATGACAAATTGGACTTTTGAGAGAGCCTTGTTACAGGATTCAGAATATACCGCCCTAATGAAAGAATGGATGAGAAATTTTTTGGTACTAAACAAAGGCTCTGCTCCACCTGCAGTAGTATGGGATACCCTAAAACAGGTATAAGGGGGGAGACAATCAGATACTCAATTAGGCGGAATAAGGCAGAGAGGGAGGAAGTAGAAACGAGAATAAGGACAGTTGCTAGACTAGAACATGAACTTAGTAGCGCAATTAGGGCGAATCAGGATATTGTTAGAATAACATACGAGCTTGCTATGGCTAAGGCAGCGGTTGGGGAACTATTTGCGTCTAAAGCAACAGGGAAATATTTGGCATGGAGGAAAGATCAATATGAGTATAGTGAGCAGATAGGCTGCATGCTAGCTGTTCGAACAAGGCAGGCTGCTACTAAGGGGGATATTTCTGAGATCAGGTCCGAGAACGGAAGTGTCGCAACAACACCCGAGAGTATATGTGCTAGCTTTCGGGACTACTATCAGAAGCTATATGAAGCTGACTATATGGCACCTAGCGAGGATATAGATAGTTATCTTGGGAGTGTCAGACTAGAGAAACTAACGACAGAAGACAGAGGGGCATTGGAGACGGCATTTAATAAAATAGAAATACAGAGGGCAATTTATGACTTACCATCTGGTAAAGCAGTAGGCCCAGACTCTATACCCTTGGAGTTTTACAAAACATTTTTAGCCGAGATAGAAGAAGAACTATATGAGTTGGCTGTAAATATACAAGAGGGTGCGATACCTCCGGAGTCACGGGGAGAGGCAACTATGATAGTCTTTCTGAAAAAAGATAAGCCCGCAACCAATCCTGGGTCGTATAGGCCGATAAGCCTAATGAACAGCGATGTGAAAATCTACTCAAAGATGTTGGCAAACAGGCTAGGAGCAGTAATTGGCAAGATTGTCTCTCCATGGCAGCACGGGTTTATCCCTGGGAGAGGAACAGCGGAACATGTCAGAAGAGTGTTTACGTTATTTGATGGCACGGCATACTCACGAGACCCTATGGCGCTGATCCTTTTAGATGCAGAGAAGGCATTTGATAGGGTCTCGTGGGGATTTCTCTGGGCTGCGTTGGAGAAGCTGAATCTGGTGGAGGGCTATTTGGGAGCTCTGAAATCCTTATATCACAATCCAAGAATAAAGGTTAGAACCATGGGGGAGCTGAGTGGTATAATAGATATTGGACGAGGAACCAGGCAAGTGTGTCCCTGCTCCCCGCTACTCTTCGCTCTATACATAGACACATTCATTAGGAGGATAGAGCAGAACAGAAACATCTTGCCCATAGCATTGAACAGGCATGAAACTAAAATACTAGGATATGCGGATGACTTGGCCATAACATCAAGCGAACCAATGTCAGACCTAACAGAAATAGAACAGGAAGCGGCTGCATTTGGAAGACTGTCTGGGTAAAAAATTAAATGTAAATAAGACCCAAGTAGTAATAAATCAGAAAGTATCTTTGGTCGATCCAAGAGTGGTGGAGACAGCAGTATATCTGGGGGTTCGCATAACCTCAGACCTTTCGAAAGTGGTATCGAAGAACTTAAGCCCCATTATAGATAAGGCCAAAATTGATTTCGACAAACTGAATAACCTACACCTAACAACAATTGGTCACTGCAATGTTATCAAAATGGTTTTATGCCAAAAGTGCTTTATTTATTTAGGACCATACCGCAAATTTTTAACAATAGCTGGTTCAGGGAGCTAGAAAAGGTAACAAACAGATTTATTTGGGCCAAGGGCAAAACACGTCACAGCCAAAAATTTCTGTCACTCCCAAGAGAGAGAGGTGGGCTGGCGCTACCAGACTTTAAGGCATATTATTGTGCAACGGTCCTGCAATACACCAGAGGTATGCTGGGGGGAGTGTTATAGACAGATGGAGAGGTAGAGATGGGGTCCCAGACGTATATGAACTCGTAGTGAAAAACTCTAATCAATGGGTACTCACATATGAGGAGAGGAGCTATCACAAAAAAGTAAGGCTTAAGACCTTGGTGGCCGCAAGATCAGTCTGGTCTGGGATAAGGAGAAAATTAAAACTAGGGAGAATGAATTATTATACCCCTCTGTATGGGAACGCATCACTGCCGGGGGTATTTCATGACCCAGTTATGAGGGGATGGGATGTATTAGGGGTTAAAACTATCGGGGACCTTATAGGGGCAACCGGTCTGATCTCTTTTGAGCTCTGGAATATTAAGGAATTCAAGCACACTAATACCCGGGTAGAAGATGGCAGCGACAGCACTAGCTGCACAGGAAGAGACACGCCACAGAGAGGCACTCCTCCCCTGCACCCAACCCGAAGAAGTGCACAACTGCACTCTACCAGGTACAATGTTACCGGGATTGCCTAAAACAGGTTATTTATTTACTTATATCTTTTCATCTCACTTATCACCTCACATTGGTCCTGAAGAAAGCCTACCGACCTACACAGTCACCCAGGCTGAAACATGTCGACCATTTTTTAAGACTCACATATTAGTGTGCTTGAATTCCTTAATATTCCAGAGCAACACATCTCATTAATGTTCACCAGTACCCGAATCCAGACTTAATAAAATTCCTATCGCTGGCTGTACGGGTATATTTAAACTGACCCAAGAATTATGCAGACACGTGTTTGAAAAGCGGGGAGACAAGATATACCGCTACGCATTCCTACCAAAAAACACGTGTATGAGGGTCTTTTAACTTTGTGAGACACAACAAACCTACCTGCATACCCTGGTTATGCAGGACTAGTGATCCTTCCCCATTGATATTTTGACCATACCTAGGAGACTGAATGGACCAGTACTGTACCTCCCCCTCCTTGATTTTTTTTAACCTTCCAGTTACCCAACTACTTCAGTTGGATTCCAGAGCCAGGCGCACTTGCTGTGACCGCCTTTCTCCAACCATTGTCTCACTTCCTGGGTTATGTCTTCCCTCCTTTTGCCATGATTCAGAGGGTCCTTCAGAAAGTCAGGAGAGAAGAATGCCTTCTGATCCTAGTAACTCCTTTTTGGCCGTCCCAAGCTTGGTTCCCGACAGCCCTGGAACTAGCATGCGACATTCCCTTTCTGATCCCATCGTCTCCAGGCCTGGTCTCAAATGCAGACGGGGAAGATCATCATCTTATTCTCAAGGGGAATTTGAACCTTCTTGCCTGGAAAGTGTCAGGCAATCTAACGAGTTGTCTGGACTTTCGTCGACAGCTCTCTCTCTTCTCGGAGAATCTTGGGCACCCGGAACACACCTTAGGTATAACAACATTTGGAAAAAATGGTTTCATTGGTGCCTGGAAAGGAGTCTGGATCCCGTGGAGACTCCTGTCGTCAATATCGTAAATTTTCTGGTCCAACAATTTGACAGAGGCCTATCCTATCGTACTATTAATTGCTTTAGATACGCAATCTCTGCGGGCCATTCCCCTATCAACGGTAAATCGGTAGGTAAAAATGCTATCATTTGAAGAGTCCTCAAGAGTATAAGACTAAGGAGACCCCATAGACCTAAGTATCAAACCCTTTGGGATGTCAAGTGTATTCTAGACCTTTTTTGTTCTTGGCCTGATAACTCTTCCCTTAATAGAAAATTTCTCTCCTTCAAACTCGCCACTCTCGTGTTTAATCTCCTGTAGGAGAGTATCTGACATCAGAAGCTTAGATATTTCAAATAGATGTTACGATATATTTTATCTTTTATTCTCGTTTTGACAGTTTCCCTAAACTTTGTGTTGTTGCTTGTATGAAGGAGTATGACTCGATGATGTCTCTCCTTTGTCGTAACGATGCAAATCAACTTTTAGTTCCATTTGTTAAACCTTTTAAACCTGTTTCATCCACCTCCATAGCTAGATGGGTTAAGTCTACCATGAGTCTTGCTGGTATTGACCTTTCTAAGTTTCAAGCACATTCTATCAGAGGAGCTATGGCCAATAAATCCTTCTGGTCAGGTGGTAAGCTGGATGATATCCTGAAAGCTGCTGACTGGTCAAATGCTAACACCTTTGCTCGTCATTATTGTAAGCCTATCGAGCATATGTCTGATGTTGTCCTTCGGGGCTACGAACATGCATAATGTAGCCTCCGGTCATGAAATTGCGATTCTCCTATTAACATGACCAGAGAATCTGGATTTCATTAAAGACACGGAGGCTGACATTATCCCTCCCTCCTCCCTTTTACAACTTTAATATGTCTTTTATGAACGTATTAATTACTTCAATTGTTGTTACTCTATTATTATGCCTATGCTTCTGTTATCTTTATTGAATGTTATAAAGTCTTTTGGCTCTCTAGGCGCTTCACTCTGGATTTGGTTCCTAATCCTTTCTTTATCCTTTCAGGTAACTCCGTTTAACCGTCTGATCCTTTCCATTTGAGTTACTGAAGTTATTCCATGATGTTTTTCAAGCTCTACTTGGATTTCTCTGTGTATGAAGTTCTTTCCTGCTGCGATTCTTTTAAAAGAGGCAGATCATCTCCTGGATACATCCTTTGTTGGGTGTTGTGTAAACTCTAGAGCTGTATCCTTTATGATGTAGTGCGGCTGCTGTGAGTTGCTATTAAAGGATAATGCATAATGTCAGCCTCCGTGTCTTTAATGAAATCCAGATTCTCTGGTTATGTTAATAGGAGAATCGCAATTCTCTCTCTCAAAGGAAAAACCTAGTTCCTTTGAGGCTACAACCCCCTCTCTGAGAGGGAGGAGCTCAGGGATGTTTTAAATATCTCTTTTTGGTATATTCTAAATCCAAATGTGATGAGCAAAATAGTGTTAGCGAGGGCGCAGCGCAAAGGAAATGCAAAATGTGCAAGAATTGAAACTAAAACTAGCTAGAAGGTGACAAATATATGTTTTATTCAGGAGCACCCTCTGCCAGGATTAAACACAGTGCAGCAGCGACATGGATTAAAGTCGCAGTGGTATGGTGGAAAATAGTGGTCGACATGTTTCAGCCTAAAAAAAGCCCCTGAGTTAGGCAAGGCTTTCTTTAGGACCTATGTGGATGCTGCGGGTACAGTGCTCAAGTGAATAAACAAAAAAGGGGTCACCAGGCCCTGAATCACTGATTGTACCACCCCTAGTGACCCAAGTAAACATGTGACAAGAGCCTTGCCGTTGCAACTGCATGATCAGTGCAAACTGCTCAAACTCAACTATGCCATCACCATGTGTGACAAGGTCACAGCACTATATTTAATAAATGTCAGTCACCGCTAACACAGGCATCCTGAGCCCAGGAGACATGGCACATTATATTAAAGGTGTGGACATATAAGTGATAGTTTATATGTCCCTATAGTACCCTCTTTCCATTAAGGGCCAGTATAAGTGTTCAGAATAGCACCCGGGCGCCCTGGGGTTGCCCTGTCCATAATGGTCCCACTGAAAGGTGTCATGTTTGTTATCAAACAACTTGTCTCATCAAACCTGACGTGTTGCACAATTCAGATTTTATGTGGCATACACCCAGGTGGCTACCTTAGAGTTTGCCCACCTTGTTGCCCCAGCCTTTACTATGCCCTGGCTGTTGGCCTGCAGTTGCTGCCACTGTATCAGTAATCTGACCCCTGCCTGGAAGTGTGAACTCTACCAGGAGCCAGAAACAAAGGCCGGCCTAGGCAGGAGATGTCACCTCCCTACCTGAAAGGCTTGCTAGTGAAGTGGCATATCAAAAAGGTGAGCTTCAAATCTTCCACTGCCTCTGATATGTAAGTAGGCCTCCTCCAAAAGGAGTGAATGCCAGCCCCATACCCCAGCCACATTTGCAACCCAGGCAGGTGGAAAAACTAGACAATTAGGAGGCCTACACCCCCAGAAGGCAAGCCGCACCCCTAGGATGAGCTACCTGGTCAGTACAGCTGAAGAAGGTTTCAGCCATTTTTAAAAGTGGTGGCAGAACAGAGGCTTCTTGGTAGGAAAGGTGGCACACATCTGGATGTGTTCACCTCAGGGATGGATTATCCCCTGGGGCTAGTAGCCCGTTGGCTACTAGCATCCACACCCCTAAAACCTCTAAATCTAGAATTTGAAGGGCTCCCCTGGCACTAGAACCTCAGATCTCTCCTATGCGGAGCAGAGTTTTTCCTCGCTCGCATGCGTTCATCAACGTCAAGTTGGCGAGCGCAGAAAATCAACCTTCCGGCGAGATTTCTCAACGCGGGGGATCAGGTTTCTCATTGCGAGTGGTCGAGTATGCTTGCAACCGCTCGCATTGAGAAACTGCCCGTTCGCGTTGAGAAAGCTGCTGCTCGAGTAAACATCGAATCGAGAAACAGAAAAGGAAAGCTTGCGCTGTGCATGGTGCTGTTCGCAATGATTGCACAGTGCGGGCATACATCGAGCACTGTGCAATCACAGCGAATGGCATTTTTCTCTCGTAGTTTAGCAGAGTATTTGTTTGCCCTTCGCGGAGCTCTGTGTAGCGTAAGTAAGCAAACTTCGCTGAGGGTTAATCGTTTGTCACAAGGGAATTTTCCCATTGAAACCAACATTATAATTTTGCAATATTTAAATACATTAATTCATTTTTGCTTTCAAAATCTATAACTCTAATAATAATAATAATAGTCATACGATTATCTTTGTTTTTTGTGTCAAAATAATATAAAAATCTGCTTTATTTTTATAAATCGGTGACAGATTTCTTTTGATTCATGTCAATTACTTGTTGAGACTCTGAAATGCTCAACACATGATCCTCTATTAAAGTCTGACTTCTCTGTGCCACACTATTAGAAGTGAGCAAATGATTTATTAGTATGGATCCAAAGGGCCTATTTGGGGTAACGTGAAGGTTTTGTATATTGAAGCTAAACCAGCCTCAATGCATAGTACTCCATTTTGTTACAACTGTGGCAAGTGGTCTAATGGTCCAGGGCACCCTCCGCTACATCTCATGCTGGGCAGGGTCTTCTTATACCCTCAAGGTTCTCTGTGACTTGTTAGATCGACCCAGGAGAGCTCGAGTGTAGTTTCACTGTTCTTGGAGGTGGAGGCTGCTGACCTAGGTGGTGAGGCTGCTGTTCTAGACGGTGGAGGCTGCTGTTTTAGGTGGTGGAGGTTGATGTTCTGTACGGTGGAAGCTGGTGTTCTAGAGGTGGAGGCTGCTGTTCTAGATGGGGGGGCTGCTGTTCTAGACAGTAGTGGCTGCTGTTATAGACAGTGGAGGCTGCTATTAGTCATCTTGCCTGAGGATTCCTTGGCTCTGAACAAAATGAGACATGATGAAAGGGGCTCCCCCAGGGACAGGAAATATCAATGAGCCCACCCCTGCCTTCCTCCTATACTTGTACTAATCTACGTGTGAGTTTGAATTCAGATGGGAGGGAAAAGAAACTTGGCTGTCTAGTTTCCTTTTAGTCCTTAATTGAGGTTTAGACTTAATTTAAACAGTCCCAGTGCTGAGCTTGATGTATATAAGTGATGTGAATAAGATTTGCACATATCTTGCAGTCAAATGCAGCCACAAACTGAAAATATTGAATCTGGCAGTGTTTTCATTCATGTGCGGTATTTAAGACTCATTGACGTTTTGCTGAGAAGTAACAAATAGTGATAAGATTGTTACAAACAAAAGATTTATATTTATTGAAAAGTGTAAATTAGCTGTGAAGATTTGCATGTATTTAGTGTTACACTCTAACTGACCCCAATTTGGGTGAACATTATTATCCGTTGCAATGAGAGGACTCGCAGTCGAAGACAAAATATGCATACACTTTTGATATCTTGGAATGTTTATTTTGTAATGAAACATTTATTTTCTTGTTGTTAAGTGCATAGTCAACACAGTGTGAAAAGAACATTAGGCCTATTAATTTTGGTTGTGCTACAGTGTGCATGCGCTGTCTGCAACAACTTTTTTCCCACCTGCTACTTGCACAACTGGTTCACTCCACTGTCGCTCTTTGTTGGACCTGGCCCTTTTTGCAGGGTCATCCCTGAACTTTTTGCCTTCAACCTAATCTTTGTTCTGACCTGGTGTTGGTAGTTTAAGGACTCTGGACAATTTATCACTGCCGTCCAGTGAAAAGTGTGTGTGCTCTCTGTGGTAAACATGGTAAGATTGGTCTATACCTGTTTGGCATATGGAATTTACCTGTCAGATACCCAGGGGCAGTAAATTAAATGCTACTGGTGGGCTTGCAGCACTGCTTGCGCCACCCACCAAAGTAGCCTTTCAAACCTATCTCAGGCCTCTGCCATTGCAGGGCCTATGCACGCAGTTCACTGCCACTGTGACATGGCACATAAAATGGGTGACACGTCTTTGACCCCCCTTTTACGACATGTCAGCCACCTCTAAGGTATGTGCCAGCTAGCTCTATGGGCAGGGTGCATTGTAGGTAAAAGATAGGACACGTAACTGTCCTGTAGTGAGAAACAGCCAATTTGGTTTCTCACTGCTGTGAGGCTGCCCTCTCATAGGAATGTATTAGGAACTCCCTGATATGTGTGTCAGTGGTAATTCCTGATATGAGAGGAGCAGCGTGGTCAAGTTTGGTATCTGTGGAATAGTAAAAATAAATGCTGCGTAATTGTGTGCACAGATTTATGATCACTATTTTAGAAATGCCACTTTTAGAAGTGGCCATTCCTGTGTGCTATGTGTTCTTTGTGCCTGCCTGATGTGTATTTCAAGTCTGGCTCTGGAGTGACAGGACCTGGTGAGGTGTGTGGCTCCAGAGGGGCAGGGCAAGTGAGCACTGGGCTGAATAGGCAGATCTGCATTTGGAGTTGTGGGAGGAGTAACCCCTGACCCTGAATAGGGCTGTTCCTGCCTTGTTCAATACTGGCTCCGCCCCCCTGTGGTGTGTTTGGGGTCAATGCTCAACCTGACAAAGGAGGGTGTGAGCACTGTATAGAAAATGATCCAGTACGCCCCAGATCCAGTTGGGACTTGATCACCAAGACCTGTGCAAGGGCAGAACAAAGACAAAGCCTAATGTCAGTGTGCTGCTGGGTGCCTACCTGAAGACTGCGGCTGGCAGGCTGCTAGAGCTGCCTGGGGACCAGGAGGAACTGCCAAGGACCTGGGCTGCAGGAAGTGCTGACCTGCTGCCTTTTGGGACTGGGGTGACGACCATTTATCTAAAGGGATGGTCTCCCTGGGGACACTTTGTTGGTGTACCCCTGTGGTGTCCCATGGCCTTGCAATTTGACAAACCTGAGTGCGTTCAAGCAGTGCATGGTGAGCGTTGTGGCTTACTACCCTGATATCCAGAAGCCTATGGAAAGAGCTGTACCGGTTCTGGAGACCGCCCTTGCTAACCTGTTTGGAGCATTAGAAGCACTCCTGACGTTGTAAGCTTGGTGCCAGGTGAGTACTTGATCTTTCCAGTAAAAAGGAGCTCTTGGCCGAGACAGGCATGGGAAGTGCTGTGTTCAATAGCCCAGGAAGTGGGCTCTGGTTGCAGCGCGAAACTAGAAGTCAGTCGCCAGTTGCCTGACCGGGGCAAGGCTGCCCTGAGATGAGGAGCCAGTCATACTGTTGCGTGGCCAGAAGACAGGCAAGGTCAGCACCTGGTTGGAGGCGGGGTTCCCGTAGCAATGAGGAAAGCCCTGTATGTTGTCCTGGAACACTTTTTGGTGTTACCCCGAGGTTGGGTGGAGCAAGGATTCTCCACAGAATTACCCGACAATCCAGGTAGAGAGCTAAGAGGCGTGATTCTTATGTTGTTCATAATATGTGGGTCTAAGTGGTGAGAGGATGTGGATACCCAATGTGTGGTGCTGAGAGTACCTCTACCAGCAGTTACTGGTCGGTTACTACTTATCCATACAAAATGTGTTTATGCCCAGTGCCCAGTATTTAGGCCTAATACGTTTGCCTAACTGGTTCATGTAAGATGCAATGTTACCAGTCTTGACTGGTTGTTTTATTGGAATGTGACTGATGCATAAAGTGGTTTATGCCAAGTTCTACTACTAGTAGTTACTGATTGTTTTATGTTCACTACTTGTGATTCCAATCGTTCTGACAGCGGCCCAATTGGCCCAGTCAGGTGTATAAGTTCCCTGTAAAATATTGCCTAGTGCCAGGTGGCACGGTGTATATTTGTGATTATTTTTTAATGTGTTTATGATAATACAAAGGCTATTTTGATATATCCTTGTGTGGAGCTTCCTTTGTGTGTTGCTGCTGTGTGTGTTGCACAAATGCTTTACACATTGCCCCCGGAATAAGCCTGACTGCTCATGCCAAGCTAACAAGAGGGTGAGCAGGGGTTATGTTCGGTGTGCAACTCCCTTGCCCTGTCTAGAGTGGTGGTTTCTGCCTGGCTTGAGCTCTAGCCAGCAAAAAAATCCCATTTCTAACATTGATGGTCAGCGGTGATACTGGACTTGCATTTGTGAGTTACATACAGTGATTGGTGTACACTAATAGTACAGTGCAGACCATTACATAACCACATATTGTTTTAACCTGTTTCCCCTGGAATTTGGTTGTTGGAACTTTGGTTAGTTGTTGCACCTGTTGGGCCTTGTCAAAATGGAAGTCAACGTTTGGCACCTGCACATCTACAAGATAAAAGCATTTTGGTAAAGATTGGCTTGTGAAGAGAGGAATTGGATTTGTGCTTGTGACTGGAGGTTGAGGCAGCTAGACCGGGAGTGCGAGGAGACAGAGTGAGCCTTCGCTGAAAGAGAAATGTGTGTAACTCAGGAAGGGAGCTTGGCTGGGTTGGAGGTGGAGTCCAGCTCAGATGGTGGCGGCACAATTGAGTTATCTAGTGCTGAGGGAGCAGTGCACACATCCAGAGATGTGGCGCCTGACTTGAAGGAGCGGGTTAGCATACACCAGGGGGTTCAAGGATATGAGGTAACTCCAGTGGAGCGCAGTGTGCCTGAGGTGGATTGGGAAACTGGCACAGTGGTTCGTAGTCCTAGTGGGGGCCGGACACTCTACTCACTCTAGATGAGAGGTGTAGGGAGAGGGGTTAGCCCATGGTGGTGCATATGGAGACCGCAAGGAAGAGTATGGGTTGAGTGACAGAGACAGTCAGACCCTGTCTTGCCAATCTCAGGAGAGTGGTTTGGGGTATGTGTGTGGGGCACTGGATGGTAAGGCAAAGGATAGGTGGTGAACACCTGTGTGGGGTTATTTGATTACATTTGTGGAGAGCATGTTTTAAGTTCCTGTCTTCCAGAGCTAAGCCAATGCCTGGTGGTGTTGCAGGGATTCTGCTCACACACAGAACTTTGCACAGAGACCCAGGACCTCAGTCAATTGTGGTGGACCAAATAACTCACCTAGGTACCTAGAACCCCTAACCGACTAGCATCAGTGTCAAATTAGCTCTTCATCCTATAGCAAAGGAACCAATGATTAGACCACCCGGAACTTAGGTTACTCTCAGAAACGGTGGGAATCAAGAACACTCTTTCATTTGTTATTCTCATACCAGTCCACAACAGGAGTAAATAGAGACACGGAAAAGTTTACAATATTTATTTTAACGACGTGCTCTAAGATGCAGTATTTTTGCTAACACAAGTAGGCATATGATTATAAATAAAACGATCAGCATTTGTTACAATTCTATAAAACACAAAGGGAGAAATCATATTATAATGATAGTGGAAACAGGTCCTATGGTGCTTAGTATGCCACCCTCCCTTGCTAGGAACTATAGGCCTCATTTATGAGGCCGTGCGTCACTTTTACGCTGCCGGTGCGTCACTTTTTGTGATGCACCAGCAGCATAAAAATGTGCCTTGTTGCACCATATTTACAAAGTGACGCATCTAGGTGGATGCGTCACTTTGTAAACCCCTGCGCTACATTATACCTACGCCAGGTATAATGTATGCAGGGGCGTTCTGACGCAAGACAGGGTCATAGAAGTGACGCAGTGAAATCTATCAGATTTCACTGTGCCATTTCTAGGACACAAATGCGTCAATTCTTACGCCTGCCTCACAGCAAGCGTAAGACTGACGCAGGCCCTTTCACATGGGGCTTGCCCCATGTGAAAGGACACATTGCTGGAGTTGCGTCACTTTTGTGACACACTCCAGCAATGCGTCACTTTTGCGCTATACAGATAGATCAGAAATACTGACATATCTGTAACTCCTTGCGCCATGATGCGTCATACTGTAAGTATGACGCATCATTGGTCTCGCAAGGAGTGCCCAGTGAAAAGTGACGCATTGCTGTTTTCACGCAGCGATGCGTCACTTTTCATAAATGAGGCCCTATGTTTTAGAAAATATAGAAGGTCTCTTAGGCATGTGTAGGGGACCCCATACCTCCAAGATCAGCAGAGGTGAATCACATCAGGATCTGCAAAAGCTCTTTTTCTCTCTGGAAACAGATTTTCTCCAAGAGCCTAAAATCATGCCTACAGTGCAATATTAAAGGCGCCAGAATCTCAGTTAGCTGCAGCTGCATGCATGTTGTGTCTAAAACGTGAGCCGATCAGCCCGAACAACAGGTTACATTGTTATGATAACCTTGGAGGCTTTAGCACTCACTGTGCAGACTAAGGTCGTGATGTAAGTCTAGGTATGTTGAAGTAATTCACGCAGCCTAACTTACAACAACAGTTGTATGCAGTGTCTTGTGCATTAGCATCAAAAAGTTGGCGTTTAAACTTCTAATAAGCCTATGCTAACATAGCAATGTGCACAAACAAGGGCCTTCCTTCACTACAGTGGAGTGTGAGTTCTCTGCCCCCAGGGAGCTCACATTGGAGGCAGACCTTTTGGTGGATTCAAGAGGGTCTGAAGAGGCATCTGGGGGTGATCATAAAGGAGGTGGCTCAGGTTTTCCCTAACCAAGTGACGTAGGGGAGGGTGGTGGTAGCCCACAATAGGTCCCAGAGTAGTGGGAGAGGTGTAGGGTCCCATGTCCTATCTCAAAGGAGAAGGAGGTATCCGAAACCCAGTCCCAAGTCCTGGTTGGTTTCATGAGTGAAAACTAGGAGGGGGGGCCTATTCTTTACCAGGAGGTTATCCCCCAGGGGGGATCTTAAGGTGTCAGTTGAGCTGGGGAGACTGCTGTAACCAGCATTCCATCAGCTCTGGTGTCTGGCCTGACCGCTCCAATGGGGAAGGTGCATGAGTCCAGGGAGAGGGGTTAGAGGGGGACACAGTCCCCAGTGGAAGGACCAGTGGGTCAGGGGTTGCCAGCTCAAGGTCAGAGCACCCCACGAATGACCCTGGTGAGGCCACTTCTGACCGGGGAGATCTTCATGCTCTGTCAGGTGGACAGGAGGCTGGAGACCTGCACCAGGCAGACTCTGACACAACACCATAGTGGTGTGTTTCCCTGTAGGGGGGTTGGTATACTCCCCCAGAAGTCCTGGGTTGCCAGACGTAGGTCCAGCCTAAGGGTTCAGACCATGGGTCAGAGGGCCCGGTTCATTGTGTCCCCCCTGACCTGGAGGAGGGCGCAACTGCGAACAGTGCCCCTGCCAGTTTGTCTTCTGGGGGCACCGCTCCAGGTGGGAGGGTGCAGGGCCCCAGTAAGGGGGGCAGGGAGAGGACAGATTCACCCCTGACCTCTGCCCAGTCTAAGGGTACAGACCCTATGCTGAGATCCCAGTCGCAGGATAGAACCCCTGAACTGGTGGGTGAATTATGCAGGACACCTGCCACAGGTGCCCTGATAATTCTGAAAGGGGGCACCACTCCAGGTGGGTACCCCATGGATTGGTACCCCCTTCCAAAAGGGCCCCCGGGAAGAGGACTGGGTATGGTAAAGCCCACCCCACTCTCCAGGTCAGCCTCCTGGTACATGCCCGGGGATGGTGGATCAGTGTCAGGATGTCATACCTGACCTGACAGGAGGGAGAGTGGACCAAGGGTGCAAGCCACCTGGGGCTACTGCCCTCCGCTCTCTGACGCCACAGAGGTTGGAGAACCATGAAAGGCCTGGTCCCTGGTTCTCATCACTGACAGCTGTCAGTGGACACTGTGACTTGCTGTCCTGGTGGACAGAGTTCCCCCTGAGAGGGAGGTAGGAGTCACACCCCAGGGGTGGTCTGGGCCACACCTCTATGTTGGTCATGTGGTTACTGTCTGTCTGTTTGGACTCACCTGCGAGCAAGCTACGGTTGGGTGCTGCACAGATGGTGTCCACAGGTGAGGAGAAGGGTTCCCCATGGGGTAGCTTAGTGGATCCTAAGAGTATGGGCAGAGGGATCAAAATGGGTTTAGATTAGTGTAGAACTGGAGTATGCCCCTGCAGTTGCGGGCCAGGGTCCATGTTCTATTGCCCCAAGCAGGGAAGCCTATCAAGATATTAATTAGTCTACACTGGATTTAGGCTGGAAGAGGGTTGTGTTGGTCTTGGTCCTTTTTACAGTGTCATCCCAGAACGCTTTGCCTTCCTCCTGTATTTTTTGTGACCTGTTGTTGGTGGTTTTATGACTCTGGGCAGTTTACCACTGCTGATCAGTGATAAAGTGCATATGCTCTCTTTTGAACATTGTGTTATGGATTAGAGTTTCCATGATTGGCTATTTGGTTTACTTGTCAGACCCTACTACAGTGCACTATGTGTGCCCAGGGCCTGTAAATCAAATGCTGTCGGTGGGCTTGCAGCACTGATTTTGCCACCCACAGAAGCAGCTTGTAGAATGTGACTCAGGCCTGCCTTTGTAGAGCCTGTTTGCAGTCTGGGACTGCCATGGCGACTTGGCAAGTACACACACTTGCCAGTCCCTAAACCTTCCTTTTTCTACATATTAAACACTCCTAAGGTAGGCCCAAAATACCCCTGTGGGCAGGGTGCATTGTATGTGAAAGGTAGGACATGCCCTGATGTGTGTGGCATGTTCTGATAGTGAAACATTGCCCATTTTGTTTGTCACTATTGCAAGGCTATCTTTTCCCATATTACAGAATGGGGAGTTTGTTTATAACATCTTATAATCATAAGTGACCATAGGAAGGAGATAGAAAAGTAAAGTTTAGTATGCCTGAACTCAGAATGTTAAAGTGCATCTTTTAGCCAGGTTGATTTTTACATTCTGTGTTTGGAAATACCACTTTTAGAAAGTAGGTATGTTCTTGCCTAATCATCCAGTGTGCCTCTGCTAGGTTTGTGTATTGCATGTCTGGTTTTTGGATGACTGGGGCTGGAGAGGGCAGCGGCTTCATCAGGCTGATGAATCAGAGCTGGGCTGAATAGGCCTGATCTGCTTTAGAGTGGTGGGAGCAGTGGCACCTTCAGCTGTATAGGGCTGTCCACAATGAGGGCTCCCCCCCAATGTGGTGTGTCTGGAGCCAGGGCTTACACTGACGATGGAGATTGTTGTGCACTTGCAAAGTGCCCCACAGAACTGGTTTTGGCTGGGTACAGACACTCTCTGCCTTCAGAGAACAAACAATTTTTGGGTAGAAAAAGAGGGGCCCAAACCCCAGACTTTTAGATTTCTTCTGGGAAATAAATAGGAACCTTTGCCAAGGAGACGAACCGGATAAGCTGAGGAGGAATACTGCCCCTGCGCTGTTTGCTGTCTGGGGTTTGCCTGCAGTGGCTGCTTGCTGCCAAGGAAAGGTAGAAAAGGAATTTGCTGTTTGCTTTGTCACCTGCTTTCAGAACAGATCTCCAAGGGCTTGACACTGAGCTTGCCTCCTTCTACGAAGTCTCAGGGACACAAAGACTTCACCACCAGCTCCCCTGAATTTCATTGCTGGTTATTCCAACCTGCAGAGGTGCCTGCTGCTGTTTAGGGCCTGTAGAGACTGTTTGTCGCAGGGAGCTGGAAAATCGATCCAACATCGAAGAAGCGTGTCGCATCCGGACCTGTTTTCCGACGCATCGCTAAAGAAACCGCCACAGCACCTGCCGCGGCTTGAGAAATCGCTGCACGATGCATCAGGTGCAATGATCTCCAAAGACCGATCCCAATGCAAGCCTGCTGTGCAGCTGCACAAAACCACACATCGTACCGGATCAATGCCAAGACTGTCACATCGTTGGGGGCCGCAGTAATAAACAGACGCATAAACTCCCAACGCAGTATGAAAACGACATATCACCTCCTCTCTGGTAAGGAACCGACACATCAACTCCCCTGCACTGCAGTAAGGAACCGACGCATCTCCTCCCCCGGAGAAAGGAATCGGCGCATCACCTTCCCCGAGTGTAAGGAACCGACACATCATCTTCCCTGCGCCTATTTTGTTTGCTCTGCGTGACATATCTAAGGTACTTTTGGGAAAAGTGTTGCATTTATAACTTGCATTGAACTGAACTATTTCTAGCATCTGAAAGCCTTATTTTTAATACTGTATTGTGGAATTATGTCGCTTGATCTTGTTTTGGTTTAGATAAAGATTGTTTATTTATCCAAACTGATGTGGTGTCCATTTGTAGTGTTTTCACTATATTACTGTATGTGTTCACAAATGCTTTACACACTGCCTCAGAGATAAGCCTGTCTGCTTGTGCAAAGCTACCCAGGGGGTTACTCTAGGAGTGTGTCCCCCTTACCCTGACAAGAAGCAAGGGGGTCCCTATTTGGACGAAGGTACCTACCTCTACCAACTAGAGACCCCCATTTCTAACTTCTTTGCAGCCTCCTAACTTGTTGGTTTTGCCGATACGTCACTTCCATTTAAGACTGAGGTGCACCAGTAAAGTACATTTTCTTTATGCTTTTGTTCTTCAGCTGTTGTGTGGGAGAACACATTTTTTTGAAATTGTTACTTTCTGGGGTGCCTGATCACTGCAGTAGAACCTGTGCCCTCATAGCATACTCTGAAACTTTACAGTCATTTTTAACAGTGGTAGTGGTGGAAGGCCGGATTGATCTCTTCCCCCCGTAGAAAAGATTGTTTTTTTTCCACAAACCAGATTGGAAAAAACAGTTTTTTATCTACTTCCCTTTTAAGGCCCACTATCACACTTGAAGATTTTCTTTTTGAATGAATGCACCTTTTCCCACCAACTTTCAAATGACTGCATGTTAAACAAGAAATATTGATTTGTCCCCCAGAAAGTTCATCAGGAACAAACTAAAACTAATATTTATATATTTAAATTTGGCCCTCTCCCCAGAACCTCAGAACTCAAAAATGTTATACCTTCTATACAAAAAAACTAAAGAACAGAATCGAAAACACATTTTGGGAAACAAAATAGTTTTTTTTCAAGAGTGGGGCGACTTAATTTAACACTAGAATCATAACAGGTACCTTTCCCTAACAATGTGTTATTAAATGCACTGGCACTTGTCCCGCATGCATGCACCCACTTCTCAGCGCTGCACGCCCCTGCATACGGGCACTCACTTGTTCGGTAGAAGCACGAGGCATCCTTAGCTGTCAGCTTGTGGTACAGTCCAGAGAGCCAAGGAATTCGTCCATGGTCATTTTGTTGAGGGACTTCTGCCCAGAGTACTTCTTCATTCCCCGCTGCATGGTGGCATTTGAGTGCTGCGGGCCTGGTCTGTGCTCTACGGCTGCCCCCTCTGGCAGGGACCTTAATCAGGGATAAGGGGCAGGGGCGTAGGAGACACTACAATTTTGGGGAGGAAAAGCACAACCTCTTGAACTTTCCAGTGGCCATATAAATTTGCCCATTGTATGAGAGCCGTATGGTCTGTTAACCAAATTCAATTGCATAGATTTGGAGTGAAACATTGATAAAGGAAGATATGTAGTCACAGTTTGCAGGTATGCTTAAATTGCAATTTACATTCAAAAAGCAATTAGACCAAATGTGAAAAAACATGTTTTTGAATCTTGCATCTTCATAAGTCAAGCAAAGGTGGCACGAAAAGAAAGCAGAAAAAAACTGAATGCTCTTCACGACATTCCCAAACCTTAAATTGAAATTTGACTAATATTGGAGTGTATTGGAGACAGGCTGCAGGCGCACAGAACGGTAGGAGCAGAGAAATGTCCACTTACTAACAGGCGCATATCTAAAATAGTAATGTGAAATCCAACCTTACCATTAAAGAGGATTTATTATTGCCATTCAAAGATATAACGGTACAAAAGGTACTTTGCCACTGGATTCAAGCAAGCCGGGCTGAAGACGGCTGGAATGCCAGAAACCGGTCCTCGGAAGCTTGTTTCCGGTCCAGGGATGACATGGCTTGGCAGTTCGGGCTGGAATGTTCCCATGAGGCACAGGGTCAGACTGATTTGCATATAGCCATGTCTGAACTGGGGTGGCAGAGTGGGCTAAAGAACGGTGATGGATTAAACCCAGATCTTTTTACTGGGTGTGAGTGTTTGATTGATTCGATTGCTCCGTCCATCACCACCCCCTTTTGTACAGCTTTTGGCCGCCATAAGTGTGGCAGGGTATGCTCAGACGTGAGTCCCTTGCTCACTTTGCCTCTGGATTCAAGCAAGCCGGGCTGAAGACGGCTGGAATGCCAGTAACCGGTCCTCGGAAGCTTGTTTCCGGTCCAGGGAAGACATGGCTTGGCAGTTCGGGCTGGACTGGTCCCATGAGGCACAGGGTCAGACTGATTTGCATATAGCCATGTCTGAACTGGGGTGGCAGAGTGGGCTAAAGAACGGTGATGGATTAAACCCAGATCTTTTGACTGGGTGTGAGTGTTTGATTGATTCAAATGCTCCGTCCATCACCACCCCCTTTTGTATAGCATTCAAAGATATAAAACATGACACATCTACTCCTTTCCAACCAGGAATTACAGTTTAAAAGAGTTTATTAAGAAAGTCCCAATGTTAATCTGTGAGAGGAATAGGCCTCACTGTAGAGAAAAATGAATGTAGGTGTTTTTCACTAAAAGGACATGCAAAACTTAAGAGTATATGCCTTACCTTTTAGTAACATAGCACCCAGCCCTATGGGCTACCAAGGGCATACCTTAGGGTTGATGTATATGCAATAAAAGGAATGTTTGCAGCTTGGCAAGTGGTTTTTAATACCAAGCTGACATGGTAGTAAAATTGCACACACAGGCTCTGCAGTGGCAGGCCTGAGACATGTTTAAAGGGCTACTTTTGTGGGTGGCGCAATCAGTGCTGCAGACCCGCTAGTAGCATTTAATTTTCAGGCCCTGGGTATATGGTATACCATGGTCCCAGGTACTGACAAGTAAATTAAATATGCTAGTTGTGTGTACATCAATGTTACATTGTTTAGGGGAGTAGCACTTGCGCTTTACCACTGGTCAGCAGAGATAAAGTACTCAGAGTCCTAAGCCAACAAAATGAATCAGCATAATGAGGAGGTAAACAGGCAAAACGTTTGGTGGAAGACCATCCTAAGGCTGGCAGGTTTAATACTATGGTGTAGGATTCTGTGTGTCTGTTTGAGTACGGAAGTCAGTCAGATCCCTTTTGGTGCATAGGAAGGAGAGAGAGAATGGTTTTGCAAACACTGGAAGATTATTGCCTGCATTCATGAGGCTGGAAGGTGGAGAAACACTTGATGCATCACAAAGTAGACAACACAATACAGAAACTTTTGGTGTCTAATTTATGAGAACTGTTATTTCAGATGATGATATGAGTGTAGAGAGTATACAAATTCAGTATCTTTCTCGGGGGCCCCTTAAAGTGTCTGTACCAAAATGCTGTAGCCGTACGATGCTTTAAAGAGGGATGCAACTAGCCCTGCCATCTGGGGCCCCTTTTTGTCCAGCTCCAGGCACAAGACTATTGGGAGGAGGGGGGAGCTAGCCATGATGGGTACTCAGTTCAAGACCAAGCTCGAAATCTTTGTTGCAGTTGCCTTAATCATTGGACACACTGTTGTTTTGACTGGATGTACCGTTCCCAAATACTCCAAAAACTACACTTCTTACTCATTTTCCTTTGATTATCTAGTTTGTAAACCCTTAGTACGGAGTTTAACCACTCATTGTATGCAGGTGTTGTAGCTCTTACCCAGTTAATACATATCTCCCTTCTGGCTAACAGTATTAGTAGGAAGAAGAGACCCTGACCAGTTGCCGTGAGCGTGAGGGGTAGGTGTTCCGCCAATCCAGCAGCTGTACTAAGATTCATCCATTAGACAGCGCTGGCCTCACAGGAGCATGCTGCGAGGCCCATGTCGATTTCCCTTAGGGTCGCCTAACTAGAGCAGGACCCCGTTGCCCTCTTTTACTCCGACCCAGAGAGGTTGTATTTGCTTTTTACTACATGAATGAGCACCAATTTCCCTTTTTTCTTCTAGTGTAGTACTTTGTTGAGGTCCTGACGAATCGCCGGTTGGCGAGAAACATGTTGACCACACCAGGGGGCTGAGTTAGGGTTCTGTATACCCATACGGACTCTCGCTCCCCCCTCACCCCTTTTAATCAGGGAATCAGCCACGTCAATAAAAGTCATTGTGGACTGATTACCGTTTTTAACACTCACTCACTTTTGCACCGACTACACTTTCCTCCATCCTCACTCACACCCACCATCGGCAAGGAACAAAAGAACCCCGCCAAAAGAGTGCCCTTTGGGACTCCGTCAGACATTGCAGTGCCGGTCTGTCAAGGGGCAGTGAGTCGATGATGATACTGGACACCCTTCAGTTAGGGTGTGTTTCACACCTAATGCTCTGGGTGTGTGAGGCTCTCTAAGTTCCGATAAGGGAACCCTTCTAGTCCCTTGACGTGTGACATCAACTTTCTTCTCCACTCTGTAGCACCCTCCCCGGGGAACTTTGTACTCTGCAGTAAGCTGTAGGAAGAAGATGCTCTCATGATCTTTATTCACTATGGAATAGCTTGTATTATGGTTGATACCAAAAATAACTGCTTCCATGCTTACCTCTATCGGCTGTTCCAGCATGTCTGCGATAGTCTTACCCGTTTGTTCCCAGAAATCCTTCAATTCTATGCAGTCCCGGAACATATGCAGGTCATCTGCTTTCTCTTCGCCGCATTTGGGACATTTTTTTATCTTATTGCTGTTGATCTTTGTCTATCTTTTTGGTGTCCAGTACGCTCTGTGCATTGTAAATAGGCGATTTTTCTTCAAAGGGGCAGATTTTACCACGCGCCCAAGGATTGCCATTGAGGTTTGCCAGTACTGGGAGATGTCTATCCGTAGCAAGGCTTTTCCCCAAATTTCTTTTGGAGCATTATATTCTGTTTCTCCAGCTCTTATAACGGCCCAGTACCAAAATTATATCTCCTTCTTGAAAGGTTCCGTGTTCAGTAACTTGTGTTCGATTATATCATCCCCGTGTAAGTTGTTCTTTATGTCCTTTATCAAGCTGAAAAGCTGGTAGTATTTAAACTTTGTTAATGACCCCTGCGTTTTTTCGTTGAGGATCTCCCATTCTATTATTCTGTTGTTCTTTATTAACTGTCCCCAGTAGTTTAGATCTCCTTCTGTTAAGGGGATCACTAGTCTGTCTTTCAGACACTCAGGGGTTCCTGGGGAGTCCCAGATTGTTGCGTATTTGCTGTAGTAGGGGATTTTAAAAATCCTTCTTAATACATACCAAGTTTTTGCGGCTGATTTCTGGGAAACGCACTTGAACTGTAGCCCCAAGTGATCTTAACTGTGGCATGTGCTGGCCCAGTGCCCATTGCCTGTCTTGGCTTGTTCTTGATAAGTCTGACATAATTCTGCAGGTCCAATCGTCTCTGGAGAATGAACCGGCTTTTAGGCTTTCACTCAGGATTTTCTTCTTCAGAGAGTATGACATAAAGTTGATCAAAATCTTTCTTGGGTTTTCCTCGATTTCACCTTTCTGAAAGGATCTCGATGTATCCTCTGGATGTTTCCTACGAGGGTCGCCGATTTGGTCCAGGGTATTTTCTCTTCCAAAAACTAAATCAATATTCCCTTTATATTCTCCCCTTCAATGCCTTCCGGCACATTTAACATTTTGAGATTGTTTCTCCTGGCGTGATTTTCTAGGGATTCCATTCTTTCACTAATCTCGGGAGCGGAGGGCCCTCCGCTTCTCTGGTCTATGTTCCCTTTCCTGTACCCTGAAGTAGGATCTTAGAGAGGGGGTAATTTTCTGTGGTTGCCCAGACTTGGTATTTTTAAATTTGCACGACTTGCTCTTGGCTGACCTGATATATGCTTTTTTCTCTGCACTTTTGTCCCTTTTGGTGAAGTATTAGCAATTGACGGGGGTTTCTCCTTAGTAACAATGTGTGTCAAAGTTCCAACACTCCCTTTGGCCAGCAAGTACCTACTCCTCAGGCTGTAACCTTTTCCCTCATTCGAATCCTCCTCCAGATCTCTTCTGGTAGTGGGAGGATTCCTAATGCCTTCCAGATTCTCTGTTTTGAATGTCTTTTTACTCTTAGGGAGCCCTGAAAGTACTTTTAATGATGTCACTGCATGATTTTTCCCCTTTTTTGAGCATGATACCATTGTATTTACAATCATGCCAAAACCAGCACCAGAGGCAAACCTAGAGTCAAAGCCCCCTTCACTTACCAGCTTATGGTGCGCTATATTCGCCTTCTGTTCTGAATTTGTTTGCTGTGGTTTAACTACTTCCTTCCCTCCAGACTTGTTGGCTTTGTTGCGCGGCGGACCGTTCCACCCTCTCTCGCTCTCAGAGATTCCCCCGCCTGTCACCATTCCTCTCTCCCGGAAGGAGACTCTGGACGCAGCTCTCCTGCTGTCGCGACGTGCCTTGATTGCTTCCGCCCACACTCCTGCTGAACGGTGTGATTCTGCTGCTTCGGATTCTGTCTTTCTTCGCTCTCCCCTCCCTGCTTTCTTGCACCAGGATCCAGACTCTGGGGTTGCACTGGGGGCCCACGGATGCCGCTCGAGTGGTGGAGACGGCAGAGACGGTCAATACCACATGGGCAGCAGAAAGCGGAGCGACTGCACAATATTAGCTGAAAATCAGTCGGTGGGTAAGAGAAAATACACCTTGCTTTCCCTATAGCGCTTCCTCTTCTCCATACAGCCTTGGTAACGCATAGACACTGTTCAGATTGGGCTTCTCTCCTAATGGGGTTCAACTCACAGCTTGAGTGTCATTTTCCGGTTGTTAAAAGTGTCTCAGGCGTGGAGCTCAAGGCCGAACTCCTTAGCTGGCCGCCATCTTCTCCCGGAGTCCGCCACAAATTCAATATCTTTCTGAAAAATACAGGAAGCCCTATAAGATAAATTTGCAATAAGAATTAGCCTTGAAAGGAATGCTAATAAAAATGAGATATACAGTGTCTGTGTGGAATAGAGATACTTACCAGCGTAAAAAAGCCTGCTGTGCTCACAGAAGATAGGTATACAGAGATATGCAGAATGAGAAGTGTGGTAAAGCTCAGATATGAGGTATTAGTGATGATCACCATAGACATATGGTTTGAGTTTGAAGCCTACAAATGAATACAGTGGATGGAAAGTCAAAAGTAAGAAGTACATGGAATGCATTTAAGCAAAAAAAAATTGTTATATGTGAGGCTCACAAAAACTATTAAAACCAAATTCAAAGCTAGCAAATATGCCTAGTGCTAGGAATATTTGAGCTAAAATATTGAACATTTAATTGAAACAATGATTGAAGGCATGGAGGCCTTGCTCAAGACTATGATTATTTATTTACAAGTGACATTTGGAGAGTTGTGTATTAACATTGGAGTAATTTGTAGGGAATAGTTATTGCTACCAAGAAAAAAGGTCAGATGGCCAGGATAACTTGGATATTGATAGTGATGCTCCAGAAGATGAGCCAGGTGTGTCCAACACCCATGACTCTGCTTCTGAACATGTCGAGGAGGAGCCAGAAGACCCCTTATTAGAAAACTCAAGTTCCCCAGGTAATAGTTCTAGTGACTCAGTGGGAGGCCATAGAGGTAGGACCGCCTTTATTCCTCCTTGGAAGGTACAAAGGATTCAGGGTAGCTCCAGGTCCTCCTCAGTAAATTCAGCCTCTTCTGCCACTTCAACAGGCACCTCCATCTTTAGCAAGTGGGAGGATTCTTTGGAAAGGGAATAACACCTGCCAAAACTTGAGGGAGCCACGCTCAGTATCAAGAAGGACCAGTTGGCGCTAGATAAGAAAATCCTAGAAGTCCATAGGTCCAGGAAGAATTTCAGATTAGAATCCTATGGTGGCAGCACTCGTGCACCTATGGTCAGGGAACACTCCTATGACACTAGGAACTTGAGCAGGATAGTTCTTCCTTACTAGGAGGGGGATGCCACCCATAAATGGATCACTGCTTTAGAGAGGGGCTGCAAAGTTTGGGAGATCCCTCAGGAGCAGGAAGCAGCTATCCCCGTGGCTCTCCTTTGCTAACAAAGGTAGAGAAACTCTTGCCTATACAGGAAGAAGATGCAGACAATTACAAACTCTTGAAGAGTGCCCTGATAGATGGGTTTGGGTTAACCACTGAGCATTACAAGGTCAAGTTTAGGACACTTAGAAGGCACACACTTAAGACTGGGCAGATTTTCTAGATAGTGCTATTAAGGCTTTGGAAGGCTGGGTTCAAGGAAGTAAAGAGCTTGATTATGAAGGACTGTACAGTTTTACTTGTAAGGGACCACATCCTTAATAACTGTTAAAACCAGCAACTGCTCCTGTACCTGGTGAACTCAGATCTGACCTCTTCTCAATAATTGGTAAAGCTGGCAGACAAGTTGGTCTTCACCAGGGTGAACCAAAAGTCTCATGGTGGTGGTGAACAGACGAAGCAAGATTCTTCTAAGGCCCAAGAGAAAGGTGAAAGAAATCTAAAGATAAGTGTCTTCTGAAGGTCCCAACAAATCTTCCTCTGGAGCTAGGTCCCGATCCTTTGCCTCTGCTAACAAGAAACCTTGGTGCTATTTGTGTAAGGAAAATGTTGATAGGGCAAAGGATGCCAAGTTCTCTAAGTCTACACCAATACAACTGTGTTCTGGCCTAGTTAGGACACCCACTCAGGCAATATTAGTCTGTGATTGTAGCACTGAGCTTGCCACCCTTATTTTAGGTCCCACTAACTTGGGCAAAAACGGACAACAGCCTTTCATCAATGATCAGGCAGCTTTAGGTTATAGGGACACATGTGCCAGTGATACTATGGTGACAGAGAAACATGTGTGTCCTGAGCAGATTCTACTTGGTCAGATTTACCAAGTGACCAATCCTAGCAATGTCAGGACAGACCATTCTATGGTAGTTGTCAAGCTCATCTGGGGAAGGAGAACCTGTGGTATCCTTAATCCTACATGTGGACTGTCTACTGGCCAATTTTTAGGAACCTTCAGCCTGGTCTGTAGTAGAGTTTCGAACTTGTGCAGAAAGTATGGGAATTCCAGCCAGTGCCTTTGTTGTCACTAGGGCCCAGGCCAAGAAGTTAGGCCCTGAGGGAGCTCTGAGTCCTTACAAAATGGACCAGCCAGCTCCTAAAAGAAGGGACAGGAAAGGTATAGATATATCCTCCTCTCAGACTGCCAGTGAGAATTAGCCTCCTGAGGAAGATAATCTCAGCACCTGTGAAGTAACTGTCCCATATGAGCTTGGACCCGACAAGGCAGAGCTGCTGGGACCAGGAGGAACCTTTCAGGGAAGATTGAGTCTTGAGCAGAATGCATGCCCCTCTATTGAACAACTCAGTCAGCAAACTGTTGCTGAGGAAGCTGGGAATGTCAGTGAGTCCCACAGGACCTATTGGGAAGATGGGGTCCTGTTTTCGGAAAACAGACACCCTAAGACTGATGCCACCAGGAGGTTGATCATACCTCAGAAGTTCAGGGATTTCCTATTGACCTTGGCACATGACATTCCCTTGCAGAACATCTTGGGCAAAACAAGACTTGGGACATGCTTGTCTCTCACTTTCACTGGTTCTGAATATCTGAAGACACCAAGGTGTTTTGTCCCTCCTGTGTCACCTGCCAAGCCAGTGGTAAGTCCGGTGGCACTACAAAGGCCCCCTTAATCCCACTATCAGTGGTTGGGGTTCCCTTTGAGTGGGTAGGGATAGATATTGCAGGCCCCTTAAACCTTCCAACAGCATCTGGACATAGTTTTATCTTAATGGTGGTTGACCATGCGACTAAGTATTCTGAGGCTATTCACTCTAGGACCACTACAGCTCCTGTAATGGTCAGGACCCTCCTGGGAATCTTTTCCAGAGTTGGGTTCCCAAAGGAGGTCTTGTCAGACAGCGGTACTAACTTAATCTCTGGCTACATCACTGCTATGTGGAAAGGTTGTGGTATTAACTATAAGTTTACCACACTCTACCACCTACAGGGCAATGGGCTCGTTGAAAGGTTAAAAAAAGACCCTAAAATGTATGATTATTGAAATCCCAGATAAACTGAGTCTAAAATGGGATGTCTTACTAACTTGCATTCTCTATGACTCCAGAGAGGTTCCTCAGAAGGGAATGGGCTACATCCCATTTGAACTTTTGTTTGGACATCCAGTTAGGGTTCCTTTATGTCTAGTCAAAGAAGGATGGGAACAGCCTCTCAAGCCTCCTAAATAGGACATTGGAGACTAAGTACTGGGCATGCGTTATTGCATGGCCAAGTACATGAAGAAGGCCAGCAAAACCCTTGAGGCTCTCCAGGAGCTTGTGAAAGCTTGGCATGACCAAAAGTCTGTACTGGCAGTTTAGCAGCCACGACAGAAACTGTGGTTGCTGAAGCCTGAAGCTACAGCAGCTCTCCAAGACAAGTGCAATGGCCCCCACACTATATAGAAAAAGAAAGGTGAGGTCACCTACTTAGTTGGTCTAGGTACTCCAAGAGGTCCTCACAGGGTACTTCATGTGGATTAACTGAAAATGTTTGTTGACTGGGCTGATATGAGCTTGCTCATGGCCACTGATGAGGGACAGAAGGAAGAGAGTAACCCTCTCCCTGCTCTGCTCTCTCAGAACCCAGTTGATGGATCAGTTGAAGGAGTAGTCTTGGTAGACAACCTCACTGTGCAACATCAAGCTGATTGAAGACAGATTTTCAATCCGTTTCCTGGTCTCTTTTCTCTGACATGCAGTCAAACCACCTGGAATACCCAATAAGTGAAGTGACAGACGGCCTGTGATGAACAAAATTTACAGACAGCCAGACCATGTCAGAGATTGCATCAGGACAGAGGTCCCATATGTTCTGGAGTTAGGGGGTCATTGAGCCTTCAGATAGCTCTTGGACTAGTCCGGTAGTCCTTTTATCAAACCCTCACACCCGGGTTGGTAAGAGAGAGATGAGGTTTTGTGCTGACTGTAGAGGCCTCACAGCAGTCACTAGGACTGATTTCCATCCAATTCAGAGGGCATATGAATTGATTGATACGTTGGCTTTTGCCAAATATTTCCATACATTTGACCTGATTGCTGGTTTTTGGAAAATCAGACTCTATAAGGATGCTAAACCCCCCATGGACATTTTAAACTTATTGCAATGGCTTTTGGGTTGAGAAATATACCTGCCACATTTCAGATTCTGATGAATAAATCCTTAACTGGTCTGAAAGCCTATAGAGCAGCATATCTAGATGATATAACTGTCTTTAGCACTACCTGAGATGATCAGCTGGTCTACCTCAGAAATGTACTTGAGGCCCTGCGGTAGGCAGGCCTCACTATCAAGACCACAAATTGCCAGATAGGGCAGAGTAAGGTTGTGCACTTGGACCACCTAGTAGGTGGAGGCCAAGTTCAACCATTGGAGAGCAAAATTCAGACCATCATGGACTGGATTGCGCCCACTACCCAGGCTCAGGTCAGAGCATTCTTGGGGCTGAGTGGGTACTAAAGGAGGTTTGTTCAGGGATATGGATCCATACTGACACCCCTTAATGATCTCACCTTCAAAATGATGCCTAAGAAAGTTCAGTGTACAGTTAGCTGTCAGAACGCATTTCATGCCCTGAAGCAAACCCTGTGCTCTGCTCCAACTCTGCAAATTACTGACTACTCCAAACCAGTCATTGTCCAGACAGATGCTTGTGAGATATGGATAGGTGCAGTGTTATCACAGCTTAATGCAGAGGTCCAGGATCAACTAGTAGCTTATATAAGTAGACAGTTGACACCCAGGGAGAAGTTCATCTTAGATATTGAGTGGGAAATTCTTGATGTGGTCTGGACCTTCAAGAAGTTGAGGCCAGACCTGTTTGGTACTCACTTCATTGGTTAGACAGACCATAAGCCCCTATTTTGGCATAAACAGCTGAAGGAGGAAAAAACTATTGAGGTGGTCCATTTTCATACAGGGGAAAGGACTTTTCAGTGGAACATAGACGTCGGAGTAACCATGCCAACGCAGATGGACTCTTCAGATATTTCCACTTAGAAAATGAAGCCTCAACTGGGCAATGTTGGTGTCATGTCCTTATATTTGGGGGTGTTAGGGGTGTGTAGGGAAGTAGGATCTACTTTTGTCGTTACCTCGACTTTTTGCCTGGTGTCAGTGTGTTTTGGCTGTGGTTTACTGGGATCTTACTAATCAGGGCCCCAGCAACTGTGCTCTCTCCTCTCAATTGGCTCTGGTAAGTACTTTGGTACATTCATAATTTGCTACTGGTGTACCCTTATAAGTTCCTAGTGTATGGTACTAAGGTAGCCAGGGCACAGGTACATCAGGGGTCTCCTATGGGCTGCAGCATATATTGTGCCATCTAATTAATCTCTGACTACAGGCTTGCCATTGCAGCCTGTGTGTGATGGTGCTTGAACCTCTCACAACAAATATAGGCTAATATATATCTGAGCTCACTGCACTTAAAACCTATATGTCGCCCCTGTATTAGGCAGGGTGCATAGTTACAAGTGTAAGGGTTCCACTCCATGAGCAGGACACCCCTGTGTGAGGGTTCACTTACAAACACTAGAGTCGATTTTCCAGGCTTTGTAAGTGCGGTCAGCCATTTTGAGGTACAAAGCGGACATCAGTCATTACGAGATGTCTAAAAATATAATGGCTGCACCGAACCGGGTCATGTTTGGTATCAAACATGTTGGAATCATACCCCAACACTAATTTTATGATCCCATGTACTGGGAGGCTCTTTAGAGGACCCTCTGTACTCCCAGTAACAGACTTTCAGGATCTCCCAGCAAGCTAGTGCTGCTGCCGACCACAGACTCGAGTGTGTCTTCCTGCTGCTGAGCTGACCTCAAGCAGGGGAAAGTAGATCAACATGTTTCCTAGGTGTTACCACGTCTTAGACTGGGCATAGTGTATTGGGCCGGGATGGGACACTTTCCAACGACACCAGACTGCTTTGAAGGGCACTTTTGTTGCCCTCTTAGCGTACTCTGTGTTGAGCCTCTTCAGGAACCGTTGACTTCCACTCTGCTCCAAAACTGAACAAAGGACAGGGGAGTATTCTCCACTCTGTCCAGCCCGTCCTCTTTGAATGACCCCCGAGTCATTCCAACCCTTTCCCTATGGTACTTAAGGGCACCCCTATGGGTGGGTCCTCAAATTCATTGTGGAACAAGACTCACCTCTGAAACCAAGTCACTCTTTGACTGTCCAAATACTAGGGCTTCGCTGGACTTTGACTGGAACGGAGAGTGCATTAATTAAGACTCCTGCTGCTCCTGGTCTCACGGTTCTTCAAGTCGTATGCATCATCTGTGTCTGTGCTTCATCCAGGTTCTCCAGATGGCCTGTGGGAATCAAAGTCATCTGAAGTAATCTCCTTTGGAGTGAAGGAGTCACTCCCATGCAACTGCAGGCACTGAAACAAAGCAGACTGGTCTGCTGCTCCTGTTGTCCTATGGACTTTCCAAGGCCCAGCAACACAAGTGATGGTTCTGCAGCTCCCTAGAGGCCTGACCTGTCTTCTCTGCAATTTTGAGGATAGTATCCCTCGTTGGAGCTGCTGAGACCAAACCACTGTGCACAGCGTAAACTTGCAGTAGTCAAGGTTTGTTAGCTATGCTCTCCAGAGAACTTTGGGCTACAAGAAGCGCCAGCATTGCATCCTCTGCACCTCCATCTTTGGTGAGCTGCCTGATGTCCTCTTGCAACTCCTGTGCATTCAGGGGTCTTCCTTTGCTTCAGTGGGCTCCCCTGCTTGCTCTGGGCCTGTGATGACTCCTCTGCTTTCGATGCCAGTTGTGGCAACCAAGGCTTATTGGTGCACACGCTGGACACCGACCACCTAGACACCAACACCCTATGTGGGAAAGCTTGTGCATGGTTCCTGGTATTCGTCAGCATCACCTGTTCCTCATAGCTGCAGTGACAAAGTCACTATCTTCACTATTAAACCTCCCGACATTGGGCATTGTGCTTCTGTGCCTCCTGGTCACTTCTGAGTGGCATAGACTCTGTCCACTCTGCTTGCAGGTTCTCCTCTTCAAGAATCCAGTCTTGGATTGCACTGAACTACTTCACGGGCTTCTCCAGAGTCATCTTCTTTGAAGTCTTCCATTGTTGTCTACGGCAGGTTCTGACGTCACTTCGCTCCCATGCACCCGGCTTCCCTAATGCAGGTATCCATGGTAGGGGTTGCTCACCAACTTCCTGTCTGCCAAAGGGTTTCTGTGGGATCCTCTGGGAAGGGTCCTTCTTCTTTAAAACTGCAACATGACTTCTCCATTGGCTGCCATTAGGTATATGGGTGTGTTTCTACTCTTCACACATTCTCCTTGGTGTTCATGGGTGCTTATCATGGGTGGTTGTTTGTGTCCCCAGATCCTCTGAGTCTTCTGGGCTATGTAAGTGCCATCGCAATGTGTGACATCACAACCTATGACCTGACAGAAAGTTATATCACAAAACAATTACATCAGATTCTAAGGGGAGAGGGTGTGGCCCAACGGCTAGAGCAGTTGACCTCGATGCTGGAGAACCGAGTTTGAATCTCGGCATGGACCCCAACATCCTGTGATTTAGGCCAAATAACTTCTGTCTGCCTGTAATGTAACTGGTGCTCTTGTCACGCACTCTGATTCCTTTGGGTTGCGTTTGCGCTATATAGAACTCTTAAAAAAAGACCTCAGATATGTCAAGCAGGTTTATCATGAGTACATTTGAGCACATCACAATATTTACCAAATTCGATTTTTTGTTGCAGTTGTGCCAAAAAGAGCATCAACTCCGAGCAAGATCTCGGCCTCTAAATATACATTTTCTTATTAAAACTCTGCCAGAAAGAAATTGGCAACAAGGAGAAATGTGTCAGTATATGTGTTCTGCTTAATTGGTTCCAAAGTCTGCATTTTAAAATATCTTTTGGGGTTAAAGCACCTGCTGCATAGATCTTTATGTACCCAATAAATCTCAGGATATAATAATAATGGTAAGATAACTCTGGAGGTTAATGCACTTGCTGGAAGACAAGTGTTTGTCTAGTCCCAACTTTTAATTAAAGTAGCATTGAGGATAATATGTCTCCTGCAAAGCACATAATGTCACACACAGATGATGGATTTTTATTTTATGTAAATAAGTGAGTGAGTTACTGCTTTTAATGCAGTGATCCTTTAGTTACTTGGAGCTCATAAATTGTAATCCTTCCAATATAGCACAGAGAAATATAAAGGAAAATGGGCTCCTGCACCTTGCAACCCTTACTATCTTATATACCACATCCTGTAAATTAAATTACACACATATGGTTTATTGTCAATGTATAATGTGTATGTGTGATGTAAAGCGCTCCGACACCCTGGACCGCGTTGAGCAGTGCTATCAAAGAAATAAGACAAAATAATGGTATTTAAATTGTTATTTGTGTAAATATTAGGTCAGACTAACATATCTGACACAATGTTACACAAGATGTGTGCTTAGAGTATGAATCATGCTAACTGTTCTCATGTTCCAGTGCAATAAAAATTTCAACAAAACATGAGCTGAATTGCTCCTGTGAAACAGTCAAACATGGTAGGGTCCGGGTGATGAGGGGCAGGATGCAGACAGCAATCAACAAACTACAGGGCATATTATCAAGAACGGCGTTAAAATTATCGCCACTTTAGCGGCAGGAAACTGCAGCTAAAGCGGCGATAATGGGCTTAATAATATGCCCTTGTGAATTCCCATAGAAGCCCATGTTCACACCAGAACCTGGGCTTCTATGGGAATTCACAAGGGCATATTATCAAGCCCATTAACGCCACATTAGCTGCAGATTCCTGCCGCTAAAGCAGCAATAACTTTGACGCTGTTCTTGATAATATGTCCCTACCTTTCTTCCTTTGTCCTGGAAGTGTAAACTTCAGGCAGCAGTAGTGGCGAGGACGAGGTGTGAAACAATTTCTGAAGCTTTTGCAGCACAACAAAAGGAAAGGTCGCAATGAAATGAAAAGGGTTTTTGTAAAGCACATGGCTACCCGGGAGTGTCCCAGCGCTGATAATCCAGAGTGAAAGGAACCAGAGATTAAGGGAAGTGCCAGGTCTTCAGATACCTACGAAAAGTGAGATGGTTGGGTTCTCTACGGAGGTGAAGTGGGAGAGTGTTCCAAAGCTTGGAGGCACTGTACGAGAATCAACTGTCTTGATTCTGGGGACTTCAGCTAGGAAAGTGAATCTGAGCGAAGGTTTCTGGAGGCTTTATATGGACGAATCAGAGCTTTGATGATGGGGGGACAATTCCCTTCCAGGGACTTATGGGCAATGCATAGGGGCCTTAAAGTAGACTCTTTCCTGCACTGGGAGCCAGTGCAGGAAGCGAATTGCAGGCTTTGAAGAACAGCGATGGCTAGTGCCAGTAAGCAATTTTGCAGCCGCGCTCTGGACAATCTGAAGTCTCTTAATCACCGCCTTAGGCGACCCTGCAAGTTAAGTGCAGGCCCATTGGCACGTCAAAGCACTAGTGCTTTGACGTGCCAATGGCCCTGTGACTGACAGAAGAGAGAGGAGAAATTATTTTGTTCCCTCCTCACCCCACCCTTGTCCCCTGTGTGCCCCCACTACAAAATCTGAGGGGGTATATGCCCTGGGTCCCCACACTTCCTACGCTCATGCTCCCGAGCTGCAAATGAGGGCAGAAGCCTTGCACCTGCGCCCATGGTGCTCCGCGGCCTCTGAGGGGCCTAACTGGTGAGCGCCTGACCTTCCGGGCTGCATGTTGTCAAAAGCTCGGATGTTGTTGTGCTCCGAAGGAGGAACGCCAAGACATTTATCAGCCATGCATTTAAATGTCTGCGAAACGATGACTGCAAGGCTTCATGTAACAATTCCAGACAGCAATGGTCTTTAAGCAGTGACCTATGCTAGTTAACAATCTGTTCTTTGGCACACGTACTAAGTCACCCGAACTGTGACCTCTTTCTGGCATGTTCGCCATTCCAACAGGCTCAGTACCTATGGTGGTATAATTTAGCATTCTCCTGCCATAACGTTACAACACTCAAAATACAATTATACTCAAATGGGTTAATGAATTACCTACCCAACAAACTCACATCACCCCGAAAATTGCCCTGACCTAACTTCATTGGAATACGTCCCTGCCCCCTCCGCCAGCCTTCTTATCATTTGTTTTAGCAGTTATATATAGCGCCAACTCGACCTGGAGGTATCGTAGCGCTTGACACGCGCACCCTGTACATTCCACAAGGACACATTCATTTATATAGCCTGCCTTCACAGTGCACATGTGCCATCAGTTCCTTTTAGTTCAAACGATTTCAGTATACCTAACTAACTTTGATCCCGGTTTGCTTCTGTTTATTATTACTGCTGAAAGGTAAACATGCTTTTATGCCTTTCCAGGATACTCAACTACTTCATTGTGGTGCTCCACCTAGTATGGCGGTGACTGGGTAAGGTACATGCCATTATGAGGCATTCTGGCTTTACTAGTTTAATGGTTATACATGCACAAAACATTGATAACATATCACATATAAGAATAGGCTGCAAGATGAGGTCAGACAATGCACCGACTGTAAGTACAAAGTGGGTGTTTACGCACTGCTTGCAGGTTTTCAAAACACATACATAAAAGGCATTCTCACTTCTAATGCCAATAGATCAAACTCTCTCGCAAAAGGTATAACTGTGTGCCCATGATTGGCTATAGGATTATGAGAGGACATTCTGGTTTTAGGTCCTAGGTTTGACTGATGCATTAACTGTTAAGAAGTCACACATATATAGGGGGTTTAGCTGCATCTAGAGGGTTACTTGATATCTGTGACCCTTCCCGGTGCAGAGCAGGAATATCGATGGAGAAATATCGTGGGACATAAATATCACCACAAAAATATTGTGGGGAAGATATATCGACAACAAAAATATAGTTGACAAGAATATCGACTGACAGGTAAGTAATATCGATTACAAAAATATTGATGTAATAAATATCTTTTACAAAAATATAGTTGACAAAAATATCGATTTATTAATAATGTTATGTATTTTAGTGTTTTAATAAGAATTGGTTGTCATTTTATATGTTTTAGAATTTTACTAGTTAATAATTTATTTTAAGATTAATTCTGCGTTTTTAGTTCCGTAGCGGGTTGTGAGCTTATAGGGGAATAGGGTGGGAAGTAATTTAATTATATAAATTTAAATAATAATTTACAGTAGTTAATTTTGTTTTTTAAAATTAGAATTTTGCATTTTTAGTTCTGTTGAGGGTTGTGGGTTTATAGGGGAAAAGCGTGGGAAGTAATTTAATTATATAACATTTATTGAACTATTCATGTGTTACTTGATTAATTAATAATAGTTTAATAATTAGTTGTCAATTAATTTCAATTAGTAATTTGATAATTAATTATATTAAATGTTTAGTTAATTTTTGGTGTGTGTTGTGGTGTTTATATGTGTAAATGTTTTGAAAGGTGGTAAGTAAATAATTTGTTATTAATTAATAAATAATAATAAAATAATTTCCCATAATTAATGAGTAATTATAAAATGTAATTGTGTAAATAATTGTAGGTGTGTGTTGTGGATATTATAGTGTTACATAATTTGTAATTCATTTTTTTTATTATCTTGGTTAAAAATCATATATTTAATTTTATATATTAATTATGTTAATATTGGAAATTAAATATAAAGCAAATGTTGCTTGTTTTGTTTTTTATTGTTTTGGGATTCAGGTCTTTCCCTACTGTTGCACTCAATGAGTGGGAATAGGATTTTTTACCCCTCCGCTATCCAGCACTTTCCCTCCTGTTGCACTTACTGGAGTGGGAATCGTGATTTTTACCCCTACGCTATCCAGCGCTTTCCCTACTGTTACACTCACTGGATTGGAAATAGTAATTGTTACCCCTCCGCTATCCAGCGCTTTCCATACTGTAACACCCACTGGAGAAGCAATAGTAGTTTTTACCCCTACGCTATCCAATGCTTTCCCTACTGTTGCACTCACTAGAATGAGAATAGTAATTTTTACCCCTACGCTATCCAATTCTTTCCCTACTGTTGCACTCACTGGAGTCGGAATAGTAATTTTTACCCCTCTGCTATCCAGCGCTTTCCATACTGTAACACTCACTGGAGTGGGAATAGTAAATTTTACCCCTCCGCTATCCAGCGATTTCCCTACTGTTGCACTCATTGGAGAGGCAATAGTATTTTTACCCCTACTCTATCCAGTGCCTTCCCTACTGTTGCACTCACTGGAGTAGGAATAGTAATTATTACCCCTCCGCTATCCAGCGGTTTCCCTACTTTTTCACTCACTGGAGTGGGAATAGTAGTTTTTACCCCTTCGCTATCCAAAGTTTTAACTACTATTGTTATTATTTTGTTATTAAATGTATGTATTGTTTTTTAATATAGTTTAATGTGTTAATTAAATATATATTTTTTTATTTGAAATAATCTATATATGTGTTCATTTCATTTTAATATAATTAAAAAAGTGCATAAATTCAATAAAGATAATAGTTAATAAAATGTATTTAAGTAAATATATGTATATGTTCAAATGTTTGTGTTTATATTTATTAAATTTGATATAATTAGTTAATATATATATTACTTTTAATGAATGTTATTAATAATATTAATATTATTTAATTAATTTAATTAAGTTATGTTATGTTTTAAAGTCGATGTTTTGTACATCTGTATTTTTTACATCGATATTTTTGAGTCGATATTATTGTACTTACCTGTTTAAGTATAGGGAGTCGATATTTTTGTAAATGCTATTTTTATAGCGATATTTTTTTCATCTATATTTTTCACATTGATATTTAATCATGGAACCGTGAAACCCATGATGCTTGCAAGGACATTTTGGGGTGGTGCTAATAGTTTTCTCACCTGCTATTTTTTACAATTTGGTAATTTTGTATGTAGTATTTAGTTATGCGTGTAATAAAGTACATTATCCATGATAAAGAAAAGTTAAATGCAGAGCGCTGATGAAAATTAATTCATTTTTTTTATCTTGCCCTGCTGAGTTTTCTGTCTCTTTTCCACTGCACTTTTCTGGTTAAGGCTTGAACAGCCCAGATTTCTCACAGCCGCTCCTGCTGTGGCTCCCTCCATCCTCCACCCGATCTGGACACCTTTGAAATGAGATGCAGCTGTGGTTCTTTATTGTAGCTACAATACCGTCTACTTATTCTTCAGTTTCCTTATAGGAATGTAGTTGTTTTAGGGGTTGATGGACATTTTTTACTTGTGAGGCGGCAGGGATTCTGGACTGGAACATGTAACAGCTAAAACTAGGCAGCTTTCTAATACAATTTTGCTGTTGTAAAAATATTAATATATTGGCATGGGGGTGGGAGACAGAGGCTCCATAGTTCCTCCTGAGCCAGGCCTTGAATCAACTTAAATGATGGTAATAAATGTGTGTTGCTCAATGAAAATGATAAGCTTCTTTGGAAATGTCTCTACTAAATCATTACCATATCTGAGTGAGAGACCTCCATGGAAGTGGTTCAAACTGCATTTTAGATGTTCCCAGGTAACTCTGAAGGACGTCCCCCAGACACCCCTGTTAAGAGCAGATGTTCTGCTGTTGCAATGTCTGAGGCATGAGTCAGGATGGCTGTGTTGGTGCAATCTTGCTGAAGGATAGTTCCATGCAGATGAAAGATGCTCACTAGAAGCTGCTAGCAGTGCTCTGTCACAAAACTCTCTAGTGTTCAGGACATTCTAAGCGTTCAAGACAGGAATGGCATGCTGGGCATAGTGCCTCCTGCTAAACCAGGATAAACACATGGAAGGGCTTTGGGATTTACATGTCAGGCTGGGATGAAGAAGGTTTGCAAGTGCACCCTTCAAGCAGTCCAGTGTTCACCATTCCCATAGTCTGGCACACCCTCAAAGAGCTTGACACAAACCGACTAACACATCCTCTTTACCACACGTCATGAACCCTGAGCAATGCTTCTAAGAGGCCAGTGTCATGTATAACATTATTTCATTTAGTAACACTCAATAGCTGTAATGTTAAAACTACAATGAGAATTCACAGAATGCTATACACTGCTGGGTAATACTATTTGGGCAATTTCAGTATGGCTGGAATTGACATACACATACACAGCATCAAAGTTTTTGGCACTTAAGAGTGATAACCACACAAACACTTGCGTACTGTATCTTCACACTAATAACATCTCCAGAAACACTCACCTACTTAGCCAGAAAAAGACAACCTGCATCCCGCAATGCCCACCTACTCCTGCACTTCCCTATATTAAATAATGCGTCATCCTTAAATTTGATCACACTTCTATTGACGTTTACCCTCTTCCACCCTCCCACTCAGCGAACCTCTATCTTCTACAGCCCTGGGCTCCTTCAGCATCACTCCCTTACATTCTTCTACTCCATACGTAACTCGACTAAGTCTAATGTATTCTCTGATTTTCCTTGTATTACTCCAGAGTACCAGAATAATCAAAAAAGTGTCAAAGGATGGGGACTGTTTTTCTCACCTTCGCGCCACTCAAATTCACCATATTTACCAGGTGTTCCATTCATCCAGCTAGAAGCTTGGCTCCGCCTCTTCTGATGGCCCAGCCTCCCAGATGAGTGCATAAAATCCTGAGTAGTACCTTGGATTGAGGCGCACGTTTAGAGCACAATTTACGTACACTCGCAGGAGCCCATATGCTAAAATTCCATCAAACACTATGGTATGCATGATAGAGGACACGCATAACACACCTTTTATCGAACCAACTGGGTTTAAGACAGGCAAATGATTCCCCTTTTCTTTTATGTCAACAGCAAATAAATACATATAGCAGCGGTAATGGCATCCAGAAAAAGAGTCATCAAAGAATTATGTTGAAAAAAGCTTGCCAATGAGAGCAGGTATGACCACAATGTATAAATGATGAACAAGCACATCGATTGCCCAATCCAATAGGCAGACCAGACACATGAATCTGTCCCCTCTTTATGTCCACAGCAGAGACACCAGCACCAAGATTGAGAGCTACAGCAGAGCCTTACTGCCTATAGTTAATAAACTGCAGCAGGTAAAGCACAAGGCTGTTGTTGAAAATCTAAGTTTTAAAAGGATACACACAATTCCAATTGTCCTTTCAATGTACTTCACCTGCAGCGTCCTACAAAACGAAAATAGTTCAGCCGTGAGGAAGACCTTCTTTTAATCCTCCCAGTCCAAACACGAAGATCGAAACGCGTTGGCACACCCTTCACTCACCTCCCTACCTCACAAGGCCAAGAGTATCGCTTTATCCAAAGCAAAGACAATGTTAGGAACTGAAATGTTTAACCAATTAACAGTGGTGTAAACAAAGACAAGCCATTTAAAAGTGTTCTCTGACCTATACCCCACTTTCTTGGACCATGCATAGATACAGTATCGAGGACAAGTAGGCAATATCCTGATACATGTGTATAATGTTGTAGGACCCATTGATTTTTCAGACGTATTATTATTGTATCAATGTTTTTGATTCAGGCACTGTATATAGCTATTGCACCCTCTTCTTTTGATGTATGAAGATGTAAAATATTAATGCATCTAGCTTGATTGAGACATATATATCAAAAACAAAAGAAAAGTGAAATAGCTATGAAGTAAAAATCTATTTCTAATGAATGTTTGAATTGTAAATTGATTACTTCACAATTTGATCAACTTTTCGATTGCTTGTTGACCCACCTAATAGAATGGTTACAGGGAATCTAGTGCATTAGTTGAACTGCGAAGTAGGGACGAGGTTCTCCCCTGAATTTATGGTCTTCAAGGCATTTTGCTACATTTAATGTTTATTAGATTCCAGCCTCTAGATTCCATAATTGAATCAATCCCCGTGTTCTAAAAACTCTTTCTTACAGAGGCATTTCTAAAACATTAGTGTTTAATCCAACTTTACCAGCAAAGACAATTTATCATTACCATTCCAAAGATATGGAACATGATGCAGCTACTCCTTTCTAATCAGGAATTACAACTTAAATGTATTTTGAGGAATTCCCAATGTTAGTCTATGGGAGGTGTAGCCCTCAAAGCAAAAGATTTTTACTGTTTGTCAGCACCAGTGTGTAAAAAGTGAGCTGTTTTAGGGGCTCACTGGTGCAGGGGTTCACCTATATCTGTCTACTGGTACTTAAACCAACATATAGAAATTGGCACTGAAGCTGGAATATCAAATAGCAAGTTTACTAATCACTTATGAGTGGGACTACATCGATACAACACCCTCGGGCACTGTATTAGGTTGTCCAAGGAATATAGAAACCAAGGGCCTTTTATACCCTATTTACCGCTGAATATGCATGGGGACTCAAAGAGGAGGTACAGGCATATACAGGAATAGTTTTTGACTAACATGGGCAGACAGAAATTGCTTTTTCATCAAAGTGGGAGGGGAAATAATACTGCTTACTTCAGTTGAAGTAGCCTGACAGTTACATTCTAAAACAGGTGCATTCTAGCAGCTGCAGGCCTTTCTGAGCATGCGCAGTCCTCTGGCTCAGTACTGAAGGAGTTAACTACAGTTGATGACTCAAGCGAAATAGAAAGGCAAGCAACAGTGAAGATGGCAGAATCACATGGCTAAAACATGACTAATGCAAATGGATGCCACAAACAAAATGGCTTAAGCTCATGCTAATAGTAATTACAGTGATTTCCACACCAGGACATGCGCAGTGCTCTGGCTGAATACTGAAGGAGTTAACATCCGTTGCTGACGCAAGCAACAGTGAAGATGGCAGAATCACATGGCTGATGCAAATGGATGCCATAAACAAAATGGCTTCAGCTTATGCTAACGGTAATTTCTGCAATTTCCTTAGACAGTCCTTTTAGCATTAGCTGAAGACAATGCTATGCAATAGAGGGAACATGAAAGTTATTACTTATATCCACTAACATTGGTTGACTAATCTCTTGATCAGTTACTAGTCGGGCACTTATATTCTCAACATTTCATATAACAATATTTTGATAGACCTTCTAGTGTTCTTCTCTATGAGGGCTATAGTACCAATGATATGTTCGGGGCAGAGTAGTATTTATCAAAGTGTGCACAAAATATTTTTCTTGCAGACAAAACAATATACCAAATGCAAATATTAAAGTAAATACACATATTGTCACAAAAACAATCTTTGTTTTTGTGGACAAGGAGGACCAAACGGGGCAATGGAAATTAGGACTAGGAGCCACAAAGGGCTGCTCCTCCTCAAAAATGGGATGACCAAAGAGGTGCATTGCTAACAAAAAAACAGTACTTGGGAAATTGAAGCCACTGTACAACCAGCCAGAGGGGAGTCTTCTCCCTGTGTCCATCTGAGCCTCGCAGGCAGGCTCTTATCGTTCGTCAGGTGTTCATTTCACCCACAGTGGAGCTGCACAACTTGGAACCCAGAAAAACAATCACGGGCCAAGCTAAGTAAAACGTTTTTCTTTCAGGATAGGGCAATCATCCTCCAGGGCAAATACCCTTAACGATCCTGTCCAGTATCTCAGGCAGTGCACCAGTATTCTTCACTGTAATCTAACAGGCACCAGAGGCACAGCACCTGTACCGTGATCTCAAGCATTTCCCTAACTCCTTAGTTGCTCCGCTGGCGCGGTTCTCTTTTGTCGAGGCCGCAGATTGTAGCCAGCGTGCCCAGGCACATCCTTATCAACAAACAAAGGTGCAGACTAGCTTTTACTTGGGGACCCGAACTCAGAGGCCTGATTTACAGATCCAAAGCAACCCTTGTTTCAGAGGGGGTTACCTCAGGCAAACCCGCCTTTCTCCTATCAGTCTGTGCCTCTCTCGACTAGGCATAAAACAATTGGAATAAAGCAAAGCTTTGCGTCCTGATTTTTTGACCCTGTCTTTCACCCACGATTTTTCCGACAGTAGTAGGGATACAAGTTTCTACCGGTCTTCCACTTTCACAGCTGTTATAGTTGCCAGCAATGCCTGTGATGGTTCCCTTCACTTCAGCTCCAAGCTGGACTTGCGCTAAGTCCCCAGGCTGGATCTGATGTCCGGGCTCCTCTGGCAATGGTTGTAAGGCAGCAAGTATTTGTTATTAAACAGAACAGAAATCTTTAGAAACGACATACAAATAATCAATCAAAAGAGGATATTCTTTTTCAAAAACACCCCTATATTATTTTTCTGCAGAACCTCAAAGAAATTTCAACAACTATTCTTTTTCACGATACATCTTCTACTTTGTTAACTTTCCCTATTGTGCAAAACTGCAGACACTTCTAAAATTATTTTCCTTGCATAAGAACAACCATGTTTTGCCCTTTATGACCATACTCTCATATTATAGGTGTAGCAGGAAACTCTAAAACGATGAATGTAACAGAGATCCATATTACATGAATAACTAATAAATTAACATAACCTAGTGGGTACATGAATTATATGGACTAACTAATGAGAGACTTGTGATGCCTCTGCGACTTATGTAGTGTTGTAATAACATCAACAATAATGGTGTTGCCACCTTGGAATTTGGAACAAAACCCCCTAATCATATAGTTCCCCTTAAAGGTCATATAAGGGAACATCAGTCTATTCTACCCATATCTAATTTCAATTTTATGAGTTTACAGACAGGATGGGCTGTAACATGGCGTATTTATTTATTCATTTTGTTAATTCTAACACTTTGTTCAAACATTATTACTTAAAGGCCAATTAGACGTGCACTGGTGAGGTGCTTTGTCTCTATGTATTTAAGAACATATTCACAGCATCCTGTGAAATGAATGAATAAAGCTAGCCCAACCAATTGTCTCATAGCCGCTCCTAGTCACCATAGACAGGCCCGAAAACGAGAGAGAGAGAACACAAAAACAAACAAAAACCAACAAAAATACAGTGTGTTTTTTAATTGTACTTACTCTTAATTTGCATAGGAGCCTAATTTGTCCAGGAACTACCCCCCTTCGACAGTAAGTAACCTAAGCAGGTGACCTCCTGTCAACAGTATTTACCCCCTTTTGCAGCTGGAGGTAAATAGGGGAATCCATATCAAGGAGGCCATATCCAATACTATTGGACTGTACCACTTTGTAAATTTTAGTGTACAAACACATTGAGCTAACTAAAAAACATTATTCCAATAACCAACTACCAATTCCTTTAGCTATTGTACTGTTTTAACATGATGGTGCATGAAAGCAAGTTTAATTTACTTGCCTCCTTATCTTAGCCCTGGCGCACTAATCTTAAGTTAAAACCATTATTTCTGTATGCATGGCAGAGCTGTTCTCTACACTTGGCCCACAGACGCTGCTGCCCCTTGATAATGTTATTCAATAGGATAAATCTCACCCTGACTATCTCCTACACTTGCATTATTTCTCAAGAAAACAGTGATATCCCCATCTGCTCCTACCAGAAAATGCAATATTTCATTTAGCTAATTTTATCTAAAATAGATCTGTGGTGTCCAATCTTGTTCCAGGAAGGCATAATCAAGGCCATATGTTCATTGAAACACCTAAGTAAATTCTTCCATTTCTTGAATGTAGTTAAATTACTAATGACGATATCCGAAATATTATTAAAGGGAATAGAGAATTAATTTGACCCTAATTTTCCTAGGCACAATATAGCCTCAGACATCATTAGAGCAAGGTTTACATTACCTGTAGTTTTTTATCCTACAATGTTAGAATCAGGAAATGTAATTATTGCAAAGGAATTAATTTGTTAAAGTACTCTTCAACATCACAAGCAGGTATTATATCAATGTTTTTCCTATTTAGAACAAGTGTCACTGGAGTGTGCATTTGCTTAACACGTGTTATTTGTTGTAGACCAAAATAGAAGCAAATCTGCTGAAAAGGATTATGTTCCCCGTTCAATCAAATACAGCCCTGTTTATGTATTTATTTGTATTATTATTAAAAGGGCTATACACAAAATGTACAACTTGCATTTACACAATTATATATGTACATATACACATCAAGAAATGCTGTGATGCTTTCATAGCATAATGTAGGCCCCTAAAAGTGGAAATCACACACTGTCACAGTTCCTAACCTCAGATAAAAAAGAAAAATGCTCAAAAACTCCATGCGTAGACATTTTGCTTTCAGTAGTGCTGGTTAGTTCTAAATACATAACTTGGCCTCTGACCCTTAAAATTGTTGTCCCCTGTCTGAGCAAGGCTATCCTCATGTGGCCATCACAGTTCCAGTGACTCTTGAAAAGGATGACTAAGGGGCTGTCTCCGGTGGTGATAACTATTGCTGTCTTATTTTGTTGTATTCCCGTGCAATGTGTTTTCTAGCACCTAAAGAACTTGCTTAAAATGTTAGTTTTATAATGCCATAATGTGCCCAGAATTCTTGTGCAAAAAAGGCTTGCAATGTAATTCACATAGCTGTACAGCTACCCTTTGCATAACTTTTAATGGCCTTTGTATTTGACACTGCAGCCATTAGACCGTACTACATTTTAAGTGACACTAAGAGACAGTAATATTGTCATTGTTAGAGTAACTAATGCTCCCCTTTTTAATTTGGATGCACAATATATTTAACCATTTAAACATTGAAATCTTAATGCACAATTTGCACAGGGTAATTTTCTACAGTGCTAAATATTATTGATTTTTTACAGTGATGTTATTAGACATTATAAAGATCATGATAATGCAAAAACGATTTTAGTGCAGTGAATTTAAATAATTGTTTATTCATGTAGTCATTTCTTTAATAATGATCACTAACCCTTTTGTTGATTCTACATATGAAAAGCAAGCCTCATTTCTTTCCTTTTGTCTTTAAATGCATTTATTTATAACACTTACAAAATTTCTTTTGAAACTAAGCACAGAAACTTTACTGAAAGACAGAAAATGTCTTTCACCTTTGAAAAAGCAGTAATTATTTACCATCAGATCCACAGATGTGCATTTGATGGTACAGGACCCTTTATAATGCCATCTGTTTCCAAAACGACAGCAATGTGCTGTATTCTAATGTTCTCACAGAAACCCGAAAAAGTTGATAAACCAGTCATTACCTCCCTCTACTGTGGGAGACAGCTTCCTTCGGACAGACAACTTGAGCAGCTGTTAAAACCTCTCTTTCTGGTGCTGGGAATGAGGCTTAGTTAAACACCAGGCATTCCAAGCCAGTCAAAATCTATTGTTGGCAGTGTGGTAAAAGAAGGACACTTTTATTTTAGCAGCAAACAATTACTCATTTAATGTGAATGCCTTTTAATAGTTAATATGATGAATCTAAGGATAGTGCTGTAACATTTTGCACAGCTGATAGGCAGGACTAACAAAATGTTGGGCATCTATTTTTAGTTTTGTCAAGTCCTCGTTGAATAAAACACACAAATTCGTTGTTCTCTGTGAGGCCTACTTTTTCCTATTGAGTGCCTCTTTTTTTCTAGGTAACGTTAGTTTTAACGTTTTATAACTTTTGCAATACCCAAAGGTCTCAAAGCACTTTATTCGTTGTGAAATAACATTTTCTCTTTTTAAATTGAATGCTAGACAATTCTGCTTCGAGTTTTAATTCTAATTTTTTACCATTGTGGCAATATAATAGTTAAATATTCACACATCTATACTTGGTTACTGCTTTTACTTGCCATATTGAGCGTGCAGTTACTTAACATATTTTGTATAGTTCATTCTTTGAAATTTAAAGTGTAATTCTTCCAATGGCATCTGCAACACACAATGATGACAACAAACCAATTTGAGCTAATTCCAGACATTTTCAAGAAGGGGCCACACACTCTAACACACAACACAGTTTGCAAAGGCAAGCCATCCTTACACAAAGAGCACAGTCTCTACTCACTTAAACAAGTACTTCACAAGCATTACCACTGGTGTCAGTCCACAAACCTCATAGATACTCAAACACACAATCAACCCACAAATCAACATTAGGACAAAAACAAGAGGCAGCCCACAGACTGTACTCAAACCAAACCAATTGTAAATCATATTTACAAACAAAAGAGCTCTCAAATGTAGTCCAGAGACTGCACCAAGACAAGTAAACAGCCCAAAGACTGTTCCATGTACCAAATATCATAAGGAGAAAAATCCCCACATTTGTACACAATCAAACATATAATCTTTTACAATCAAATGACCCATTTACTGGCCATCGTAGATCAGGATCCTTTTTTTGTATATTTGTTCCATAGTGTACTATACATTTATGGAAGAAATACCATACTTAAACCTATTAAGTGTCCCCTCTAGGGGAGCCGGCTGGTTACTTTCTAGATCCATATTGGTACCTCCAAGACAGCAACACATTCTACGAAGTGTGCTAGGAGCAGGCATGCCAAAAATATTATAACAAAATATAATACTATAATCAAATAGTAGTTATTTCAAGTGTAAAAAATAGAGACAAAAATCTCCTCATTACCAGTCTTTGTTTATTGTTATTAACAAAACAAACAAAACCAGAATCTTGTCCAAGCAAATCCAAACTCAAGAGTGCCACTTCAGTGACCTTACCAAAGAAGACAGAGTCTAGCCCCAGACCTTTTCCAAAATACGCCGAATTACCCGTTGGTCTGGCCGAGTGCTAGCAAACACTCTGTGTCTTTACCAAATCATAAGGCATGCCTAATACAGGTGTCTGCAGGCTCACCCAAAACAAGATAGGGTAAAACCCTCAAGCCTTTACAAGAAGAGACCGAATTACCAAATGGCCTGGCTGAACACTCAAGAGCGCTCCGTATCTCTACTTACAAATTTTACTAAATAACAAAAGTCTCCAGCCTCCACCTGCCAAGCTCTGGGTTGACCTAATGGTCACTGCAATACATACGCCAAAAGAGATCTCAGTCAGGACCGGCCATCACCTGGAGGGTCAAATTAGGAAAACTAAAAACACATTGGTCATGCAAATCAAAGGGTCTCCTCGTGCAGGGTACCTCCTCAGTAAATTCCATTCCTCCGTCAAGACCGCTCTTTCGGATGGCCGCGTCTCCGATGAGTACCTGTTTGGGTGCCAATTCGTGGAAAAAATTAGCCTTTTTAGGGGCTCACTGGTACAGGGGTTCACCCTAATCTATCCAATGGTCCTTCAACTAACATATGAAATATCAGATGAGTTTATTAATCACTCATGAGTGGGACTACATCGATACATTACCCTCGGGCACTGAATGAGGTAGTCCAAAGAATACAGAAACCAAGGGCCTTTTATACCCTATTCACGAGTAAGCATGGGGACTCAAAGAGGAGGTACAGCCATATACTGGAATAGTTATTTACTAACATGGGCAGACAGAAATAGCTTGGTCATTAAAGTGGGAGGGGAAATAATACTGCTTACTTCAGTTGAAGTAGCCTGACAGTTACATTCTAAAACAGGTGCATTCTAGCAGCTGCAGGCCTTTCTGAGCATGCGCAGTCCTCTGACTCAGTACTGAAGGAGTTAACTACAGTTGATGACTCAAGCGAAATAGAAAGGCAAGCAACAGTGAAGATGGCAGAATCACATGGCTAACAGATGACTAATGCAAATGGATGCCACAAACAAAATGGCTTAAGCTTATGCTAACAGTAATTCCAGTGATTTCCACACCAGGACATGTAAGACATAAAAGTAGATGTCCTACCTTTTACACAACACCCTGGCCTAACGGCTACCTTTGCCCTACCTCTGGGATTAAAAAAACTATGCAAATTACTCCAGTGAAATTAGATTTCTGCTTTATCTTAATAGAGAGAACATCGCCTCTGACATATGGTATACTACCTTTTCTCCCCCTTCATTTGGCTCTTAAATAGGACAGACTATATTTTTGCCTCTCAAGCATTAGCAGAACACTACCTAGATTCATACTACCATGTCAGGTCATTTGCCACACTGCATGTTATATATTTGCAACACATTAGACCCAAGATACATGTCCGGAGACACAATATATGCAAGGTGCCTATGGCTTAATTTCAGTATAAATAGGGTACTGCTACAAATAGCAGAATAGGATGCAATGAAGGTGGTGATGATAGGAGCTCAGCTGCTGAAAATATACAGAATGTGCAGGTAATTGCAAGAATATATTACAAGACTAAAAGGTAGGTGATTGCCATACTGCAGGAAGTGGTACGTAAACTGGAACTAAATAGGAAACTGTTTAAATGTGCACATATGTATAATGACAAGTGAAAAACCAGACACTTTTAATATACATCATGCAGCCAAAAACTATACAAAGAAGGAAGCAGGCCCGGAAGGATGTGTACTAGTTTGTCAGCAGGGAGCCATTAGGCAACCCATCCAATGAATATTGGACCACAGTTGGCAATTACATTGTACACAAGAAACAATAAATAGCATCTTACATGATCACTTTCTATGCCATATCTGAAAGTTATTGGCCAACAGTTAATTAGAGCTTATTTAGATGACATGGCATGGTTGTGCTTTAAAGCAGAGCATAGAGTCTAGATGCTCCATATGCAGAGAGGAATCGCTATCCAGACTACAAAATATGAAGCATTGGATGACCACTGGCCAAGATGGGCTTCCAGGCATATGCCAGAGGATTGCTCAATAAAATCCTAGATGTTTGTAATGAATACCTCATGAGAGGCTATCCCACTGGCACTATGAAGGAAACCTCAATCAGAAAGGTTCCCAATCAAGAAACCATTTTAATAGAAAAAATCCCTAACATGAAACTATTAAAAAAAAAGAGGTTCCCAGTCCTATTAAGGTCCTGGAGGACTGTACGTCATATAAGCTGTTATCAATGACTCCAGCTCATACCATGATACCAAGTAGAGTCACAGCTATACAGATACTATGGGGTATATTTACAAGCCCCATTTGCCATCATAGTGTCACTGGCGTAGCGCTGTTTCCCGTATTTACAAGGTGGTGCTCTGCCACTTAACATGGCTTAATGCCAACTGGTAAATATGCCCCTTCCTACCGCAGTCCTCTGCGGAAAAGGGGCGTACAATGGGTGTTGCAGTGAGCGTACCAACGCAACGCCCATTGGTTTTTAACTCTGCCCCAGATTTACAAGGCTGAGGTAGCACTAAAACCTAATGCCAGGGAATACCTGGTTTTAGCATGACGATACGAGGAGAAATTATGAATTTCTCCTTGTTTTTTGCTCTCATAGAACTCATAGCACTCACTGCAGCACTCATAGAAAGAGCAAAATTACCATTACCATTATTGATTTTTTATGTGCAGGAAGGTGTCTATTACTGTTATGAGCACCAATGTACCCCAATCTAGGCCTAGGTACCTACACGACCTTTTACCTACATGTGTCTTACCTTTCTCTGCATAAAGGTTCTAGCACTGACCTTTTACCCAGTTATGTGTCGTATAAATGTCGTGTGGTTTTCTTCGAAAACTAGCCTTACTTATTGTGCATGAGGATTTTTATTATCATATCTTTATCCCCTGCCCAGGACATACACAGCAGGATTAATATATTCTGTATAATAACACAGCTATTGTTATCCTTGGATGACAGGCCCTCAGTACCATTACATATCTAGGTAAAACCCCTGAGGGTACCTTTTTGGATATAAAGGAACCACATCTTCACTGGGTAACCAGAGGAGATGCTTACACAAGACCCTGAGGTCCCTATGCACAGAAACTCCAGTACACAGTGGTCTGACATACCTTGCGAGGTGTCTAACTCGAGACCAAGACAGGGTCCTATGTTCTCGCCCATCAGGTAATGGGGTTGGCTCTTTCCTGGAGATTCTTGGCTTTACACCCTAAAACATGCTAGGTACACTTGGGTACATTTAGACAGGGTCCACATAGTAGGAGTATGCTTGAATATTGCCATGTATCTGTATGCCTGCATATATTCAATTTTTTAGCACCATGATATAATTCTACCTCTTATTTACTCTGTTGGTACTTGTAATCTTATACATCTGTTTCTGTCTAATGATTGTCATGCTCGATAGTTGCCAGAAACTATTCGCTCCTTGGTGAGGTTAGGGGGCTTATGATGGCAATGTGAGCTAGCTGAACTGAAGGCTCAAATATCCTTTGGGGGTGTCTAGAACCAGTCTGGACAACAATCCCTTAGTTTCAGGTTGTCTAAACGCGCAGATCCTATATAGATTTGTAGGAAATACACAACATTCTGGCACATGAACAATCGGCCCTGCAGTACAGGCACCCTTGCCACATGGTGGCAGGTGACTGCGCTGGTGCTAGGCAGATCTTTTTGCGCAAGTGCTAGGGGAAACACAGAGGTGTGCTGTATCCTTGTGAATAAGGGATATCCCTGTGGTTACAACATTTCAGAGCGCGTCCTTGCCAAATTTGGCATAACACCACACTCCGAAATTTTTAGGTGAAATAGTGAACTTGGTTCATTTGTATTAGTCCTGATATATTCCAAAACACAATCATTGTAGGCCAGCACAACTATAATGCTTTATAGAACTGACAGAAGATGAGTATGCAGTGGCCTGATTACACAATCAGAAACACATGGACCATGCATGAGTCAGGATGAGTAAATACATCTCTGATTGTGAGGCCCTGAAGTGTGATATGCAAAACAAATCCACAGTATCTCATCTGATTTGTGCTCTAATATTGAAGCCTTTAGCCTAAATATGCAGAACCGAAGTGAGGCATTGTGGTGCCAGGCAGGTGAGCTGCACTACATAATTTACCAAAGAATGCTTTTGATCCATTCGTGGATCTGAAGTAAGGTATTCTCTCTGTTCCAAGGATGCTCTGAATACTTGATAAATTTGGAAATTGGTCTGGATTGCATTCTAATTGATCCACGTCCACATGGTTTATTCTTTCTTGGGACTGCAATGGCAGACCCCAGATCTCTAATTAAGGTGACACACGATCCAGAGATATATATAAAACTGAACATAGACAAAATAATCTCTAAAACCATGTAGTACTGTTGAGACTGCCCTCTCCTCAATGACCAGAGTTGCTGTCATAAAGATGCTGGTGTTGTCACTATTTGTATACGTCTTTAGAGAGGTGTACTCCATCATTTCCAAAATGCAGGGATGCACCTGATTTACAACCATACAGCACAGTCCTGTGTTTTTGCCTAGCGCTGGAACAAAAAAATTGCTCCCTAGTGCCAACACAGGGACTCTTGCACCATAGGGTGAGGGTGCCTGCATTCCGAGGAATAATTTTTATGTGCACGAAGAATTCACTTCCTTCACGTAAACAATCAATAATGACAATGTGTTACTTCCATGTGTCCTGTGGATTGCAGCTCCCATCGAAGTATCAAGTTGTCATTATTTAATGATTACTATTCCCACTCCAGTTAGTGCAACACTAGGGAAAATGTTGGATTTCTGAGCGATGAAATGTCCTATTCCCACTCCAGTCTATGTAACAGTAGGGAAAATGTTGGATTGCAGAGGGGTAAAACCTACTATTCCCACTCCTAACAGGGCAACAGTAGGGAAGGGAATGGAAGGAGTTACAATGAGGATGTATCAAATATACTATTTGCACTCAAGTCAATGCCCTATACAGTAGGAAAAGTGTTGGATTGCAGAGGGGTCAAATGTTCTATTTCCACTCCAATGAGTGCAACAGTAGGGAAAGTGTTGGATAGCAGAGAGGTAAAATGTACCATTCCCACTCCAGTCAGTGCAACATTAGAAGCAAACACTCTTCAACAAAATGAAATAAATACAAATCATTTTGTAGACAAGTAATAATATAAATATGTAAGAAAATACTAATCCATTTATGTTAAAAATGTAATAAAATAAATACATATTACAGTATTAAATACATGTCATAATTAGCTAAAGATATTATAATTAAAATAAAATATTTTTCATTAAAATATATAATTGTATTTAAACATCATTTAACAACCCAAAAATATTTATTAAATAATTTTATTTTAGTTACTTTCCTCCCTACACCTTTAAAAGCTCACAACCCTCACCTAAAACTTAACTTTAAAAAAAAAAGTTATTTATACCTTTAACATACATTTTTATCAATTAACAAATTCTCATTAATTCCAAATTAATTATTACTTACTTATAGCTAATTTAGTTCCCACAATATATCTCACACTCCTAAAATTTAACTTAACAAAAAATTATTTACACACATAAAAAAATTAATTATCAATTTACTAATTATTATCAACTAAAACGTAAAGGATAAATTAATTTAAAAAATTTACTTCCCGCCCTATACCCCTACAAAACCCACAACTTCAAATGTAATTGCACAATTAACACAGGAGGAGAAGGGGCAAAAATAGTTTCCCCGCTATGAGTCCCAAAATGAGAGGCAGTCCGCCAAACACAGAGTGCACAAAGTTTGGAAATATGCCTAGGACTGCTTCAAAGGGAGCTAACAGTCTTAAATACATGTACAATACCACTCGTATCAGACATGTTTAAGATATGACCTAACATTTCTGAGAAATGTATAGGACAATTTGTTGATAAAAGGGCATGTATCTATGCTGAAGTCCTTGCGATTTGCAGATCATACATTTCTTTGGCCGAGGTCAATGTCACAGTTTTTTGTAAAAGAATGAGTTTCATTCTGCTTAAAGAATCAATTTGTATAGAAGAGATGTTCAGTGAAGGTCATAACGGCGACTCCTGGTCTGTCTTGGTTTTTGGAAACAATACTTGCATACAGCAAGTGACCCTGGCTGACACAGTTACAAGATAGGGGGTACCTGGTAACATGCCACAGCAGCTGTGATCATTGAACATAATATAACTTCCATTAGAAAGTTGCCTAAAAATCGGATCAGTCACCACAGCTGGTGAACCTTGCAGGTGGCAGGATAAGTTGTTCGAGGAACCATCGTAGGCCCCTTGTAAATTAATACCCTGACATAGGAGAGAACCGCTTAGTGCATTTTCACAATGTGTACCACTAAGAAATACCTCTTTCCCCCACTCCAACATCTGTGTGTGTAAGGTAATTCCCAGGATGTCTTGATGTATTATTTACCCAACCTTTCATACACGCCTGCTGGTATATGTATTAAGCAATACTGAAAATGGAAAATTGTAACAGGCAGAGTGATTGTACCATGTATTATCCATTCTGTTGCTAGTTTCTCAGAAACAGTTAATGGTAATCTTTCCAGTTTTTCAATGCTCAGCATCATATAGTCTGCTCACTCTGTGCCAGTGTGAGTTGTTTATCTGTAAGATTGAATTCAGAAAACAATGATGTTGCGTCCCAGCCACCCGAGAACCGGCCGCCAGAGCGCCCCAGCCACCCGAGAACCGGCCGCCAGAGCGCCCCAGCCACCTCAGAGCCGGACGCTCGCTCCGATTTTCCCGCCGCTACCTCCCTGTGGCCCGCCCCCTGCCACCCATTCGCCGAGACCCAGCCGACCCGCCCTCCCGGCTCCCTACTTATGACACCCACTCCCACGCGCAGCCTGGACCGCGCCGAGCGCCAGGACCCCTGGTCCCCACCGCCGATGCAAGACTTCACGACAGACCTACAACGCCACCACTCTCAACGCACTCAATGCCGGCCGGAACCCTGCCTGCTACGGACCCACCCCGAGACGCACCAACGGACCCTTCGCCTGCAAAGCCTGCCGCTTCACCTGCTACCGGACCTGCACTGCCCCCGCCGACTCCAACACTGACAGCAACCACCTGAAGTGCATCCTGCTGAACACCCGCTCCGTCCACAGGCACGCCGTGGAACTCTGGGACCTGCTCGACGCGTCAGCACCGGACGTCGCCTTCCTTACTGAAACCTGAATGAACGCCTCCTCAGCACCCGACATCGCCACAGCCATCCCGGACGGATACAAGATCACGCGGAAGGACCGCGTCAACCAGATGGGAGGAGGCATTGCCATCGTACACAAGAACACCATCCGCATCTCGACTAACTCCGACAGAACCTTCTCCGCCGCCGAGCACCTGCACTTCCAGATATACACCGACCCCAAGACCACCCTCCGAGGCACCCTCATCTACAGACCACCAGGACCACGCACACAGTTCAGCGAAGACATTGCAGACTTCATCAGCCCGCACGCCCTTCCCTCCGCTGGATACATCCTCCTAGGGGACCTCAACTTCCACCTGGAGAACAACAATGACAGAAACACCACCACCCTGCTGGACAACCTCGCCAACCTCGGACTCAAGCTACTGGTGAACACCCCCACCCACTACGCCGGACACACGCTTGAACCCGTCTTCTCATCCAGCAAGCATGTCTCCTTCAGCCACGCCACCGGACTCCACTGGACAGATCACAGCTGCGTCTACTTCAGCTTCAGTAGAACTACGACCCACCACCAACCGCAACGGGTCCCCCGCCGCAGCTGGAGCAAGACCACCGCCAAGCAGCTCACCGCCTCCCTCAGTCAGAACACTCCCACCAGCACAACAGGCCCAAAAAAGCAGCCAGCAACCTCACCAAGTGGCTGACCACCTGCGCCAATGACCTCGCACCACTAAAGAACCCTCCCAGCAGACCTGGCAGCAAGAAAACCCCCTGGTTCACCGACGAACTCAAGGAGTCCAAGAAGGACTGCCGCACCCTCGAGAAAGCCTGGCGGCTCGACCACACCACAGACAACTGGACCGCCCTCAAGCACGCCACCCGCAAACACCATCAGCTGATCCGTGCCACCAAGAAGACGGCACTCAAAGAACGACTGGGCAACAATGCCCACGACAGCAAGGAACTCTTCAGCATCGTCAAAGAGTTCCCCAACCCCCAGCGCCGGAACCAACGACATCACTCCCTCGCAAGACCTCTGCGACTCACTCGCCTCGTTCTTCCACCGCAAGAACGCCGACATACACAACAGCTTCGACTCACAGACCACGTACCCTACCACTGAACCAACGCCCACCACCACCACCCTCTGCAACTGGACCCCGATCAGCACCAAAGACACCACCCGCACGATGAACTCCATCCACTCCGGATCACCAACTGACCCGTGCCCACACCATGTCTTCAACAAAGCCATCGCACCCCATCTCCGAGACACCATCAACTCCTCCTTCCACACCGCCACCTTCCCAGGGAGCTGGAAGCTTGCCGCCCTCCTGAAGAAACCAACGGCGGACCCCACCGACCTCAAGAACTACCGTCCCATCTCGCTCCTTCCTTTTCCGGCCAAAGTCATCAAGAAGACAGTCAACAAACAGCTTGCCGCCTTCCTCTAGACAAACGGATCCCTCGACCACTCGCAGTCCGGATTTCGGGCCAACCACAGCACCAAGACCGCCCTGATCGCAGCCACCGACGACATCAGAACCCTGATCGACAACGGGGAAACAGCGGCCCTCATCCTCCTGGACCTCTCCCCAGCGTTCGACACGGTCTACCCTAGTGAAGCGCCTCAGCGACATCAGAATCCGAGAGAAAGCACTGGAATGGATCATCTCGTTCCTCACCGGAAGAACCCAGAGAGTCCGCCTCCCTCCGTTCAGATCCGAGGCCACCAATGTCATCTTCGGCGTACCACAAGGATCTTCTCTCAGCCCGACCCTCTTCAACGTCTACATGAGACCCCTCGCAGCCATCGCACGCCAACACAACCTCAACATCATCTCCTACGCCGACGACACCCAGCTGATCCTCTCCCTCACCAACGATCCCACCACCGCCAGAGCCAACCTACACGAAGGGATGAAAGACGTCGCCGGCTGGATGAGGAACAGCCGCCTTAAACTGAACTCAGACAAGACGGAAGTCCTCATCCTGGGATCATCACCCTCCACCTGGAACGACTCCTGGTGGCCCCCGGCCCTGGGCACCGCTCCGAAACCAACGGACCACGCACGCAACCTGGGCTTCATCCTGGACTCCTCCCTGTCAATGACCAAACAAGTCAACGCCGTTTCTTCCTCGTGCTTCAACACCCTGCGCATGCTCCGCAAGATCTTCAGATGGATCCCCACTGAAACCAGGAAGACCGTCACCCAGGCACTCGTTACCAGCCGACTGGACTACGGGAACGCCCTCCCACAGCCAAACTCCAGAGAAGAATCCAACGCATCCAGAACGCCTCCGCACGACTCATCCTGGACATCCCCCGACACAGCCACATCACCGGACACCTGAGAGTACTGCACTGGCTCCCCGTCAGCAAGAGAATCATGTTCAGACTCCTCACCCACGCACACAAGGCTCTCCACGACCTGGGCCCCAAGTACCTCAACGACCGCATGACCTTCTACACGCCCACCAGCCAGCTACGATCGACCAGCCACGCACTCGCCACCGTACAACGCATCCGCAGAGCCACCGCCGGAGAAAGATCCTTCCCCTACCTGGCAGCCAAGACTTGGAACTCCCTCCCCATTCACCTTCGGCGAACCCAAGACCAACTCTCCTTCAGGAAGCAACGCAAGACGTGGCTGTTCGAGCAGTAACATACCCCTCTCCCCCAGCGCCTTGAGACCCTCCCGGGTGAGTAGCGCGCTATATAAATGCTGTGATTGATTGATTGATTGAATTAGACGCCAAGGCACATAGCCTGAACAAATTTTGTGCATCTTCCAGCCCAATAGCATTATAGAACGCAATTGTGACTGACCATGTTGTAAGACCAAGTCCTGTTGCATTTTATCTATGGCAGAAGATACTATGCTGTCAAAAGAATATATTCTGGATGACAGAGTCGTTAACCCATTGTCAACTACAGAGAGAAATTTCTCTAAATTAATACGATCAATTTCTCGTATTCGTTCTTTAGTTTCTGCTTGCGTAATTTTCCATGCTTCATTAAAAGCAGCATAGATACCGGTGTATATAAAACGTTTATGACGCGGTTTAGCAGGTCCTTGTAGTAAGTCCCTCAAATCAACCCCATCTTTAAGTAAAGATAAGTGTTGTTTTACTTCTTTTAGTGTAGATTTTTGTAGCCACTCACGGCACAGTTTCCCCATACTATGTGATGGTACTATCACTGGATGTTGTCTCTGGACATATCTTCGATCTGGCCTAGTGAATTTGAAACCCTGGCTTTTGTTCAGGAATCTATCTTGACAGGTGTTTGTGTTTGTGGGCCAGAATAACCATTTTTTCCAATTAGGATCTGTTCTGTTTTCAAGAAGAATAGTGTGTATGTCGACCACCCCCTCTGAAGAGTTTTTATTATCAGTTGTAGGTGTAGGTAAGGACTGTTTGTTTACATCTTTTATCTTGGCTAACCCAAGACAAGATGTCTGTTGAACAGTGTCATTTAAAAGCATGATTTGTTCGGGGATCATGCAGGCTCTAAATAAGGCTTCTAATCCCTGAACCTGCCAGTCTTTTGTGCCCCAAACAGATTTTGTCTGAATGCTGTCTTTCCAAAAGTGAAAGCCTAGTGAAGACAGCTGAGCATAAAAGGCCACAGAATAAATTTGCTTGGTATTTGTCAACATACTTTTCATTCCTGTCTTAGTAACATTTTTAAATTAAAATGATTCTGCATTGAAACATTAAAACCTGAAAAGTACGGAAATTTGCCATAAAATGTTTTTGAGCTACCCTTTGGTGGTGTGGGACAATGTTCCCATTGATTATAAGTTAGGACATTTTTAGGGTTTGCAGATTTATGCAAGAAATGATGACCATAGTGATTATAACAGTACATTTGTTCATAATCTGATGAACCTTCTAAGTATTCATGATTTGTACATTTTGCAGATATTTCAAAGTCTGACATCATATTGTTTACAGTCTCAAAGTCCCAATCATCAGAAAAGGTACTAGATGAAACAAAGTCACTCAAGGAAACCTTGGATTGGTGTAGAATCTTCAACAGCCCTACAGGACCAAAGATGTCATAATCAGTCCTGTCCCAAGCTATACCACCAGGTATAGGAACGACTGTGATGTTCACTGATGACAAGTCTCTTTGTTCACGATAAGATGATTTGCGTGGTTTGAGGAGTAAGTTGATGTTCTTACTTGCTGTGTCCTTTTTACTATATTATCCATTTATCAGCATTCCCAAAGTAATTACCAGAGTCAACCAAAGTAGAAGAAAAAGTGCACCCAACACAATCCAAAGTTCAATCCATGGTGAAACCGTAAGTCTTTTCCAGGTGATGAAAAAGTTCTGTTCCTCGTTCTTTGAAAGTTCTTTTTGCTGGCGTTGTTTCAGGTTCGCTGGGATCCTCGGAAAACCTATCAAAGTAAATGAAATAGCAGCAGGCAGTTCTGTCAGTTGTAGGGATTGCATTAGAATTTGTAGAAATCGCTGGAACCACTTGATTACTTGTTACATTTGTATATTCAGATGCTATTTCATTGTAAACAGGTGTTTCTTGATGAACTGTTATTTGGGTTTCACGAGGTACAAGTTCCATGGCTTTGTTGCATAGTCCTTCTTTTCACACTGCAGATTCTTCAAAGGTGATGAGTCTCTCAGTTTGAACCTCTTGGATAGTAGCCAGATTCGGGCGTCTGCTACATCTTTGGAGTCCACTTGGCATATTACTTAGGATCGGCCACATGATGTGGTTTGACCAGGTTGATGGACACAAACCTGATCTCCTTTTGTACCAGCAAGGGGCGTCAGTATTACTGTTCTTGATCCGTTGATTGCTAGGACAGTTACTGGTTGTCTGTAAGAAGGCCCAAATTCCTTCTTGTCCGCGATCTTTTCTCTCACTAGATCCCAATCTTTGGAATCCAGGCAGGCCTTGCCGAGATGGGTGGTTTCTCTTCAATGGTCGTTGGCTTCAGTAACACGTTGCTTTGGCTTTTTCTTATTTCATTTAAGTCCTGCAAAACAGCCAAACGATTTTTGATATCAAAGGGTTTTTGTTCTACCACTGAAGTGTGATCGAGGTCCTGAACAATCATTCTAGTTCCAAACAGGCTTTCATATGGAGTGATACCCCCTAGAGAACTTCTTGGCAGATTGTTAAGACTACGTTGGACACTTATTAGATGTTTGACCCACCCGTCACCCGAGCCTAATACCCCAGCTGTTATAGGTTGCTTTATGTCCCAGTTTTTTCTCTCCACTTCTGCATTTCCCTCAGAATGGAATGGACTAGAGTACCGCAATGCAACGCCAAGATTGGCCATGGCCTCTTTGTAAGCCCTGGAGCTAAACACAGGACCCTGGTCAGAATGTAGCGTGCCGACTGCGTATGTGCTGATAAAGACTCGCAAATCTTTTTAACAGTTCGAGCATCAGCCGAGCGCTGAGGCCACATCCAAATGAATCATGAATACAAATCCACTGCGACCATGAGATATTTATAGTTAGCATCACGTTGTAAAGGACCGCAGTGGCCCAGGTAACCGCAGGCTAATGGTTTATCTGGAATCAACAAGGTTGTCTGTGCAGGACGTTTCACAGTAGAGACTTTCATCTTTTGGCAGATTCCACATTCCAAAACATAGTTTCTGGTTTGTTTCCTCATGCGCAGCCAACAGTATCTTCGTTTTTAATAATGAGACTGTGGCGGAAACACCTGCGTGTGAAGAGGCAAGCCCTTCATGTGCTGCTAAGATTAGTCCTAATCTATGTTCCATGTTTGGAATTACTCTATCCCCCACTCCCGGGATTCGAGCAAACAGAACATTAGTTGCATCAGTTATATAAGAGTATTTGAGTGGAAAACCTTTCGGTAATGTTTTATCACTGTTTAACAGCTTGCATTATTTTGCCGTCTATTTTTGTTTTTGAATGAGTGATTGCCGCTACGGAAGCCGTTTGCACAGCTGTCTTTGCGGCTTCATCAGCCAATGAATTCCCTGCACTGATGACTCAGTGTATTTATCACGTGAGTTTTTTGTCGTTTTTTCTGTAACAGACCTATTTGTTCCCAAAGCAACCTATACTTGATTGAGCCACCTTTTTCATCTTTCAAACCGTTTTGAATCCAGTTCTGCAAGTATTTATTGTAATATTGAACGCAATAATATGAATCGCACACTATGAGTGTGGGGAATTCACGATCAGTATTTTCATCCGCTATCTTGAATGCTTGTAGTTCTGCTCGCTGAGCTGTACAATCTCCTAGAGATTGAGTTTTTGTGACCATTGGTCGGAATTTGCCATCTCGCCAGCGACCTTTAACAATCGCCATGCAGCACTATAAGCTTGTTTACCCCCAATTGTGGGTTGTGCTGATCTGTCAGTATAAATTATATAATCATATTGTTCTAGAGGTAGAATCTCAGTAGGCAGAGGACATTCTTGTTCGTATTGCAGCAATTCTTGTCTTTTCAAATAAGGGTCAAAAACGTATTCAACGTCTGTCACAGCAAGAGAATAAACCCATTGTATCCATCTCTGTTGTAAAGCTTTTGCATTCGGAATGCTCGCCTTTGTCACTGCCTCTAAGGCAGGTGCAGGAGGTACGACCATTATGCGTTTTCCCTGTGCGAGGGCTCTCTCCCTTTTTTGCAGTTTGAACCGCTGTCAGAATTTTTTCTGTAGAAGTAAATTTAATTTCTGCTTGTGCATACAAGTGTGATTTATAAGCTATTGGTACTTTTTCTCCTTCATTAAAGGTTAAGTAGGAGAATCTGCATCGTCCTGGAATGATTTGCATCACTAGGTTGCGTACGTTTACGATTGTTTGTAAATGTTTTGTTGCTTAACATGTCTGTTTGGACTGAACACAAAATTTCAGTGTGTTTTTGTGTCCAATTAACTGTTTTAAAATCAGTTTTGATTAATTCGTAGATAGGTTTAACACTTTCTGCGTGATTTAGAATGTGAGTTCTTCGGAAATTTAGGAAACCTAGAATTTACTGCAAGTTTTTCAGCGTTTTTGGAGGTTGGAGCAGTGCACATTTCTCGAGAAAGTTTGCTGCCAGGCTTTTGCCTTCACTTGATAACTACTATCCTAGTAAAAGGACCTTGAGGTGGGAAATTCTTGATTTATTGAAATTGAATGTATACCCTTGAGAGGCGAAACCAAGAATAATGGTATTCACTCTGTTCAAGTGCCTGTCCAAGTCATCGTCGGTTAGATAGATGTCATCGACATAAAATAATGCCTCATCATCATACGTTTGTAGTAACTCTGTTACTCTGGCTGAAAATAACCATGGACTATTCTTGAATACCTGGGGGAGACGACTGAAGCGACGCTGTGTCCCCATAATTGAGAAAGCGGTCAAGTACCTACTTTCTGGTGCAATGTTTTGACAGAAGAAACCGTTAGAAATGTCTAATGTGGTTTTATATCTTTTTACGCACGTTATTCGTTAGTGCTGCACTGTGTGCATTTTGTACTGCAAAAGTTTTGCAACAAGAGTTTGAATGTCTGTAATCCAAAAGTAGACGATATGTATTGTCTGGTTTGGACACAGGAAATAAAGGATGGTTCATTGACGAGGTGCATGTTTCAATCACCCCTTGCTATTCAAGATGATCTAATATCTCCCTGACCTGTTTTTTAACTTCTTGCTTAACTTGGTACTGCCTTTCTGCCTTTGACTTTTAACTCATCCCATTCTACATGATTTTTGTATAATGCAGGAGCCTGGGCTACTGCCCATTTCCTGGCATAGGTATATTTTTTATGAATTGGAATATGATTTGAGATGGCTGGCATAATAATGTCTTCGCCATGTGGGCACTCCCTGACAAATTCAGGTGGCCAGTTTTTGTCAGCTAGAAGGATGTCATAACTGTGTGAGAGTTTCTCCTAAAGAGTGCTCTTATCCATCCGGAGTGTAACTTCATATGACTTATGTGGGACACTAACCGTGGTGTCTGCAGTTTCAACTTGGATGTACTCATTCAAGTCCACTGTCTCCAGATGATCCTTCAAGATCTTGCGAGCTATGGTGACTTCTGCTACGCTGTCCAACATTGTCTGAGCCCACTCCCCGTTCTTGAGTTGTGTAATCAGGATGCTCGGCATGTCTGATTTTTAGATCTGCTACCACCTTCTTTTTGGTGAATTGAGTTTTCTTATTTTTTGGAACGTGTTGATCGTCTTTGGACTTCACACGTTCTTCCTTGGGTTCTAACCGTCCTCTTCTTTTGGATTTCTGTGATGAAGTTTGAAAGGTACGAGAGGAACGTGTATCAGTATCTTGATATCTATCAGGTTGTTTAAAATTATCCCTGTTCCAGAGGATATACCTCCTTTCAGAGGGCTCCTTTTGAGGAGACCTACCTCTGGAATGAGAATGCTTCTCTTTAGAAGTTTGTTTAGTGTTCTCCCACTTCTTTTTAGGAAGAGTAAGAGTTTCTTTAATAAAGACCTTTTCAGGACTTTCAGTCAGTTGGGGTTTCACTGGTTTACCAACTAAACTGTCTCTACCTAGTTCTTCATAGGATTTTTCCATTATTCTGGCTAGTTACTGTGGTTGCTCAGTTACATCAAATTCTCAACATTTTTGGCAGATCGCCACAGATGCTGCTTTACCTTTAATATTAGCTAATATTATTGTAGAGACCTGTTTGAAATCATTAAGTAATTTCATACCTAAATTTAAAGCAGGCTCTGCCCCATATTCATTTTGAATCTGTTTCAGGACATTTTGGAGTATTTTACGGGAAAAAGGGGTCTCTGAGAAAAGCATGACTGAGTTACTTTAATGTCTAGCGTTAAATTAGTGCCTTGCCCCACGTGGGCGCCATGTAGTGTAGTTCTTATATATTCAATAGGCTCTGAATATATATTAGACGTAGGACTGAGAATATTTTAATATTGAATATATTAAACTTAATAGTGAGTGCCAGCTAGCTCAGAGGTCACTAGAAACTTTCTCGAATTCACAAGAAGGGATTAGTTTCTGACAACCGCATAAACATGACAACTTTGTTTCCCAAGAATAACAAATACAATAGATAAGTATTTCACTCAGTCAATCATGCATGCTTCGTTGCTACATAGTTGCAGATAAATAGAGAGACGGGCGTTTTCAATAAAAAGGTTTATTGATCAGTCTTCTTTCTCATGCAAGAGAAGTGAACTGCTACAATCGTAATGCAGGCTGCAAAGTATAATGCGTACAGTGAGAACAATATCATAAAATAATACTGTAAGAGCATTGTATGGTTCCTAAGCCATAAAAATACATACATAAATAACAATGACTAAAATACTCAACTGGTGCTTCTAAAATACGCCTACCCCAATTTACCTAACCTAGGTCAAGTACGTTGGAAGAAGTAAGTATTGTGTAGCTTATAATTTTTATTTTCTTTGCCAAGAATCTATCCAAGATTTCCCTAGGTACTAATCAGCTCCATACCTTGGTTAGAATGAAGGAGGTCTGGTATCTCTGTCTCGGGACTCGAATTCCCAACACCCCACAAGGGGAGCTTGGAAACACTGGAGCTGGATTCTTGGCAGGAGAAGGGCAGCCTCTGATCAGTGCGTCAGCTGGAGGGTCGCTTCCTTCAGGCACTTGCTGAAGCAAGCTGCTTCGGGCAAGTAGATATCGAACTGCTCTGCACCACCATATCTTGCTAGAGTAAGTGAAGGTATATTTATACACTGAAGGTGTCTAGGAATGCCATAGTTTGACGTAAAGTCTGGCACAATAACATCAGGAAAAGAACCACTAAGGAATGGTTGTTCTTTGCAAAGTACATGAGTTCTTGGACAAATCAATATTCAAACAAGGGGAAGTTCCTTAACTGCTTAAGCCGATTTGCCAAGAAATATATATATATATATAGAGGCAGACCATTTACTAAAAACATGTACAACATTAGTTAGAATATTAATTTTATACAAGAGTTGCAAGCTCTGTATCATGAAGCAAGTACATAAGTATGTACCAACTATCTTAGCAAAGGACACATGCTTATACTATTCAGGAAATCACAATTTAAATTCATCATAACATTGTATTATACTTATCAGTGCAATATTCTCTCTATCCTTTAATTTGCTTCTTTTTCTCACAAATGGACAATAATCAAAATGACTCTAATGGGTCACAAAGCAGAGAAAATACTTGAGATAATCATGGAACAAATGGTGTTATCGGCACACATCTAATGTTTAGAACATAGGGGTCTATTAGGATGGTGGTTGGAAAACCATCCCAACCGCGATGGTAGTGGAAATCAACCGTCCGCTGGTACAGCGGCAAAAGCAGCGGTCGGATTAGGATCAACCGCCAAAAATCCCCGATTGCGGCGGAACGATGCAGCGAAAGACCGCCTGTAGCGGCGGTCGGATACGCGGTGGAGAAACACAAAACTGCTGCAAGGCCAGCGGAGTGACCGCAGGTCAAATTAGGATTCCATTGAGGTGACAGCCGGACGGTCCACTGTTTCCAACCACCGCGATCGCAAACAGTGATGAAAGGGAGAGCCTGCGGAAGGGCTGTTGCATAGCCACTGCTGCGGACGCTCAATGCGGACGCGACAAATATGGCGGTCGACAAAAAAAACATACAAAAAGGCCACCAAGTGCACATATCAAACTAGCTCAGCCCCCAAAATCACCTAACACACCCCAATGACACACCCCCATAGGAACTTAAAAAATACAAATCCCGGGACAACCCACACAACATACCTGACAGCACTACTCCATTTTGATACACCCACATAGCTGAGTATAAAACCAGCCCCTTCCCTGACCAGAATCTGTTGCACTACTCCAGCCCTAAAGGAACTAAACCCTGCAGCACATTGGATAGGCAATATACCACACATCTCACCAGCACAACAACACACACACACCACCTACACCACCCCTCCATCCCCACCCCCCTCACAACTGCACCTAAAACCATTTGCACATCACACACCATGGCACAAAAGAAAGTGCCCAAATTCACTGAGAGTGAGTTATCAGTCATGGCAGATTAGATAATCAGAGTAGAACCACAATTGTTTGGTACCAAGGTCCAACAGACACCATTAGTCATAAGAGCACAAAAGTGGGTAAGGATAGTTGACAAGGTCAATGCAGTAGGGAACACCCCGTGCAGCAAGCAGGAAATCCAGAAGCAGTGGCTTGACCTGAAAAGGACGGTGAAAGAGAAAATCAACAAGAACCATAAGCTGGCTCAGATGACTGGAGGTGGCCCTCACATTCCACCAAGAACATTCACTGCATGGTAGGAGAAGGTGCTTGCCTTACTGCATCCAGAGAGTCTCACAGGAATAGCCGGGGGAGTGCAGGCTGGTAAGTACAAACAAATGTATACCATTACACTGCTACCTACTGACTTGCACAGCTACAAAGCTACGCCTCCTAGTCCCAATTACATTCATCAGCACCACAATACCCAACACAGGTCTTACAGATGTTACATACACTCCATCTGAATCACCCCAAAGGGAGCCAGCAACATTCACAGGGTTGAATGTATACAGGCAGCCAACTCTCACCAGGCCCCTTGTTCCTCAGCTCAGCAAGATGGAACACTCCTACCACCCAGAACCAAGTGGCAGACATTGCATTGCTCACTTCAAACTAACAGGTGGGTAGACATCTTCACAGGAGGTGGTGTTTGGGTGTGGAAGGCTTGCACTGCAACTCCCACCAGGTCCCCCTGTGTCACCCCTGGGTAGGAAGTAGTACTCTCCCCCCACCCCGAAGCATGTGGCAGCCATTACATTCCCCTCTTCAAAGTAACAGGTAGGTAGCCTTCTTAACAGGGAGGGGTGTCTGTGGGTGGGAGGCCAGCACTACAACTCCCACCAGGCCCCTTGTCCCACCATGACCAGGTTGTAACACTACACCCCTCAGAAGCATGTGGCAGCCATTGGATTACAAAAACCAAACTTACAGGTAGGTAGCCATCTTCACAGGGAGGGCTGTTTGGGAATAGGAGTCCTGCACTACAAATCCCACCAGGCACTCTGTCCCACCCATGAGAAGGATTTAGCACTACACTCCCCCCAAATGCATGTAACAGCTATTGGATTAAAACAACCAAACTTACAGGTAGGGAGCCATCTTCACAGGGAGGGCTGTTTGGGGGTGAGAGGCCTGAATTACATCTCCCACCAGGCCCTTATGTCCCACAGTTCAGCAACATGGAGCACCCACCCCACCCCACCCCACCCAGAAGCATGTGGCAGCCATTACATTCCCCTCATCAAACTAACTTTTAGGTAGCCATCTCCACAGGGAGGGGTGTTTTGTGGGTAGGGGGCCAATACTACAACTCCCAAAAGGCCCCCATGTCCCACAGTTCAGCAAGGTGAAGCACCCACCCCGCCCAGAAGCATGTGGCAACCATTACATTCCCCTCATTAAACTAACAGGTAGGTAGCCATCTTAACAGGGAGGGGTGTCTGTGAGTGGGAGGCTAGCACTACAACTCCCAACAAGCCACCATGTCCCACCCATGAACAGGATGTAGCACTCCACCACACCCAGAAGCATTTTACAGCCATTGTATTGTTCACCTTCACTTAACAGGTAGGTAGTCATCTTAACAGGGAGGGGTGTCTGTGGGTGGGAGGTCAGCACTACAACACCCAACAGGCCCCCAAGTCCCACAGTTCAGCAAGATGGAGCACCCACCCCACCCAGAAGCATGTGGCAGCCATTACATTACCCTCATCAAACTAACAGGTAGGTAGCCATCCTAACAGGAAGGGCTGTCTGTGGGTGGGAGGCCAGCACTGCAACTCCCAAAAAGGCCCCCATTTCCCACAGTTCAGCAACATGGAGCACCCCCCCCCCCCAGCCAGAAGCATGTGGCAGTCATTGTATCTCACCAACCAAACTTACAGGCTGGTAGCCATCTTTACAGGGAGGGCTGTTTGGGGATGGAAGGCCTGCATCACAACTCCTACCAGGTACCCCTATCCTACCACTGAGCAGGATGGCGCACTCCCCCACCCAGAACCATGTGGCAGACATTGCATTGCTCACTTCAAACTAACAGGTAGGTAGCCATATTAACAAGGAAGGTTGTTTGGGGGTAGAAGGCCTGCACTACAACTAACACCAGGCTCCGTGTCCCACCAATGAGCAGGATGTAGCACTACACCCCCCCCAGAAGGATGTGGCAGCCATTGTATCTCACCAACCAAACTTACAGGTAGGTAGCCATCATCACAGGGAGGGCTGTTTGGGGGGGGGAGGCTGGCACTACAACTCCCTCCAGGCCCCCTGTCCCACCCATGATCAGGATATAGCACTACACCCCCCTACAAGCATGTGGCAGCAATTGTATCTCCCCAACCAAACTTACAGGTAGGTAGACTTCTTCAGAGGGAGGGCTGTTTGGGGGTGGGAGGCCTGCACCACAACTCTCACCAAGTACCCCTGTCCCACCCCTGAGCAGGATGGAGCACTACACCCCGCCCAGAAGCATGTGGCAGCCATTGGATTACAACAACCAAACTAAAAGGTAGGTAGCCATCTTAACATGGAGGGCTGTTTGGGGGTGGGAGGCCTGCACTACAACTCCCACCAGGACCCCTGTCCCACCCATGAGCAGGATGGAGCACAACACCCCCACAGAAGCATGTGGCAGTCAATGGATTACAGCAACCAAACGTACAGGTATGTAGCAGTCTTCACAGGGAGGGCTGTTTTTAGATGGGAAGCCAGCACCACAACTCCCACAAGCCCCCTGTTACAACCCTGCGCAGGATGGAGCACTCAAACACACACCCAGATAATGTGTCAGAAATGCACCCCAATGTGACAACAGAACAGGTAAGTAGACAGTGCATGCACACCAACATTCCTCTCAAGAAGCATGGAGCCATATGTCAACAACAGCCCTCACATCCCACCAAAATTGACACAGATCCAATAGGGATGTATGACATTATAACGCGTGTTATTACAACGCGTGCTTTTACATCGCGGTCGTTACAACGACCGCATGTAACAACGCTATGCCATTACAACGCAAGTCTTTACATCGATTTGCTCTAGGTAGAGTGCTAACATTAATAAAGGGTAATTTACTATTCCAACTCCAGTCCACTTATCCGTAGGGAAGGTGTTGGGATAGTAAACTACACCATTTTTAATGTTAGCACGCCATCTAGCACAAGTCGATGTAAAGACTTGCGTTGTAATGGCATAGCGTTGTTACATGCGGTCGTTGTAACGACCGCGATGTAAAAGCATTGCGGTGTACTAACCGCGTTGTAAACGATGTTTCCCATCCAATAGCCACTTACAGTGTGCAGACAGCTAAGCGTATGTAACTGTCACTGCAACAACAATTTGACTAAAAAAATCACATGTTGAATAAATTCAGGGCACAATCATGCACATCACCGAGTGCTAGCTGTAAGTTCTATGAGGGCAAAGCTTGAAGAACCATATGAAAACAAAGCAAGCATGGTCTATGGAAGAAATAAACCAAAGCATATGACAAGACAAAAGTATGTATGAGATAACAATGGCTAGTTCATGCTCAGATGTAAAGCCTGCCAGGCAGAGTATTCAGCAAAGATGCCGCTAATCGTTAGATGACAACATTGATATGTCACAACTTGGACTGCGTGGGCATAACCTGCAAATACAATACATCAAACACCAAGCTTGATGTGTGCACGTCAATGGCCATTTACCCGCTATCCAACAGGTTACCAAGAACTGACTGCAGAGGATGACAACACCAACCTGCAGAGCCAGTCTCCACCCCTGGAACATGGACTCTCTGATGATGACTCCCTGGATTTTGAGGATGCGAAGCAAGAAGTCAGCCCATCTGGCATGCCAGGGCGAAACAGGACCCAGGACTTCACTTTCCCTCCCAACCCCACATCCCCAACAACAACGAAGCTGACTGCTGCTGTTATGACCTCTGCGGCCTCCACCACCACCACCACCAGTTCTGCCTGGAACACTCTCCCTGCCCTAGAGGATGACCACCCCACCCCACCAACTGAGGAGGCCAGGGAGAATAGGCAGGTGAGTACAGTGGTGAGGCAACAGGTATTTGACAGCAGGGCAGGTGGGAGGGCAAGTGGGAGTCAAAGACAACAGGACACTGGAACTGTAGCCCTAGCTAACATCACCAGAGTCCTTGGGGCCTACGAACAAGCCCAGGGACAAACGGGCCAGGCTCAGGAAGATTCCTGTGAGATCCCCTGCTGCTGAGATCCATAGACACCCGCATGGGCAAAATCGTGGACGTCTTGGGCCAGCTAGTGGCGGTTCTGAAGACAGGCCTGTGGGACGAACAAAACCTCCACCTCCCTCCTGTGGCCCGCAGGATGACAGTTCCATATCCTCCCCTGCAGCCACAGAGAGAGGGAGTCCTCAGAACCCACCGGCCCACAGCAAAGGCCCCCTCTGCCTAACGACCAAGGGGCCGTCCAAAGAAATCCAAGGGAGGAACCCGTGGCAAAGCACCTCACAAACGCCAGTCAAGGAGCCAGCCATGATGGCACTCCTCTTCACCATTGCATTGACTTTGTTGACTGTCCTTCCCCATGCTGCCATGTTAATGGCATCCGTCTGTTGGACTGGATCACCACATCAATGTGGTGACTACTTGAATATCTCATCATTCATTACTGGCAACTCACTGATTCCCTATTCACCTTTTTGTAAATATTCACTTCCCTGTCACATATACCCATTGTAAATAAACACTTCTTACACACCCATGTAGCCGTGTCTGCTCCATGCTTATCACAGGATGTACAATGTTGACCATGATTACAATGTACCAGGAGCACAGATTGTTTGCAGGCTGAAGGGACCCAGGAAAACACAAAAGAAAAAAAATCATGTTTTAGGCGGTGGCATCACAGCAATTACACAACACTTGTCATCAAGGTGCTCCAATCAGCAACAGTACCGACATAGACATCATGTTGCTGTGCATAATTACACTGTGAGTTAGCGCTGGGATGCCTATTGGTAACCAGGCGCTATACAAAACCCAGAATAATAATAATAATAATACTGTCCCAGAACCATTAGCAGCAAGCACAGAGCCAACGACAGAGAGCAGTCACTAAGCTATCTTAGGCCTTTTCACCAACAACAACATCAGCAGACAATGGCCCCGTTGTACATTTTCACTCACCTTCAAGGGAAGTAGTGATTGATGAGCTGTAGACGGAGGCTGACACTTTCCTCCTCTCCACTACCCCTGGACATGTGTGGGTTTGCAGGCAGAGGCCTCGGCTGCTCATCAGCATCCAGAAGCAGGGGGATCTCTTTGTGCAAGGCCAGGTTGTGGAGCATGCAGCATGAAACTACAATCTGACACCCCTTTACGGGCGAGTACCTCAGTGCACCTCCGGTCTTGTCCAGGCAGCAAAATCGTGACTTCAGGAGACCAAAAGTATGCTCCATCACATGACGTATCCTCCCATGGGCATCATTGTAGCGGACTTCAGCGGGGGTCCTGGGATTATGCAGTTGGCTCAGCAACCAAGGCCGGTTGGGATATGCAGAGTCACCTAGGTGTGAGATACACATACTGATCTTGTAATATAACTGTGGCAGAGGACAGCATGCCACACATACAGCACTCTACTTGATTCTGCGTACTCACCCACAATGCATGCATGCCTCGGAAGCAGATTTTCTATCAGCTTTGGCACAATGCTGTTATGTAGGATGTACAAGTCATGGGGTGAGCCAGGAAATTTGGCACAGACGTGTGAGATGACCATATCTGCCTGGCACGCCACTTGCACATTGATGGAATGGAAATGTTTCCTGTTCCTGTAGATGTGCTCACGTGTCTGTGGTGGAACCAGGCCAACATATGTGCAGTCAATGACACTAACAACATTAGGGATGTGGCCACGGGCATAAAAATCACCCTTCACACCCGCCAATTCATGCCTATTGAGGAAAAGGATGTATCTGTCCTGTAGCTCATGATAGCGGACAGGACATCACATAGCACCATGCTGAACATAGGTTGCGACAACCCACCTGCGGTGGACACTGTGTACAGGAATTAACCAGTAGCAAAGAAATGCAGGGCCGCCATCACCTTACACGTTGGTGTCAAAGCAGTCAGATACGTTCTGCAAGGCTGCAGTTGGGGCTCCAATAGAGCACATAGGTCTTGTAGGGTGGGCCGATCCAGATGGAATTTCCGTATGATGTCCTCATTCTCCATGTCCACCAGCACTGTGAAGGGATGATGCACATTTTGTCACCTCCTAGGTGAGATGAAAGGTAGGTGGGTTGACACATTTCAATTCAATCCCCCTATGAGAAGTGTCCGACATCTTACATTTTGACTGACACAACGCCAACAATGACTGGCATCGCTGTTCTGCTTACATCACAACTTACATGTAGAGACACCTTCAGCTATACTTGTTGTACACTTGTCCACTGTTCACACAGTGAGTACCTCCAGAACAAAATCAGACTATGTGAATGCCCAAAGGTATATGTCCACATCTTGCAGTATAAGCACTAACAGTAGTTCATACAGCATATGTGTGACACAACAACAATACTGGCTCCTACCTAGCTGCTGTACCTGCCACACCTTCTTGCGTAATTCGAACAGGACACACATCAATAACAACATGAACACAGTCTGTGCATTAAGATCAAGTATGTGCATGAGCCAAGGAAACTAGACAGTTAATTTTGCACAATATGCAGTCAGACATTCATCACTGTGATCTGCTTAGCCACATCACACATTGACATGTGTACCCATTGGAGAGTCCATCACAACACTGATCTGTGTACATACCCAGTAACATCACAAGTGACATGTGAGGGAGTACATGCTAATGTTTCCAATCATATGCACGAACATAGCATGTGTAGGCATACGTGAACTAAATGTCACAGTGGCATTGTGTGCACAATCTCGTGCCATGAATCAGGTGTCAACTGTGCACTGTGGAGAACTGGCCATTGCCATTGACACAGCATGATGTGTCCATAGGTGCGGTCAACGTGCTCCAGCACCCAAATCACGGTAGTTGTCAGCAATGTATAGCAACCATATTGCGGTAGCGACGGCCTGGCCCCTGTAGTGTGTCACCGCCAATGCCCACTGCACTCGCATTAGTGATATACACATTGTGAAATGTCAGTTGGCATGCTCTGCCACCCAAATCACAGTAATTTCCTGCAATGTATAGCAGCCATATCAGGGTAGCGACTGCCTGGCCCCAGCGGTGTGCCACCGCCAATGCCCACCACACTCACGGTGGTGATATACACATTGTGAAATGGCGATTGGCATGCTTCGCCACCCAACTCAGGGTCATTTCCTGCAAAGTATAGCAGCCATATCGCGGTAGTGACAGCCTGGCCTCTGTGGTGTTTCACTGCCAATCCCCACTGCACTCGCGGTAATGTTATACATAATATGAAATGGTGTTTGGCATGCTCCACCACCCAAATCACGGTCATTTCCTGCAATGTATAGCAGCCATATCGCGGTAGTGATCACCTGTCCCCTGCGGTGTGTCACCGCCAATGCCCATGCCCTTACAGCCAAAGGGAACGGCAATTGCGGGAATCTAATGCGGGCCGATCATTGGATGCATTTGAAAAAAGCGGACCTGGAAAATCAATTGCAGCAGCTTAGAACCACTTAAATTACCCCAGAGGGCTATATATGTGTGGGAAAGAGACTCACATGTCCACTGCTTCCAGATACTGCTGCCTGACACTCCTCACCACCAACTGCTGCTGCTCCTGTGTCCTGGACCTAGTGATGGCAAGGACTGAGAACATCAGGGCCCGTCCCTTCACCACAGAGGAGCTGGAGGTCCTGGTGGACGAGGTGCTCACACAGTATGGAAGGCTTTATGGTGCTCCAGATGTCATGGTAAGTGTTTCAGAGTGGACGTGAGAGTGCAAGGAGTGCACACATGAAGTTGATCTGCTGCAGTATGTGCCTGAGAGTGTGGCTTTGTGTGATACACTGCCTACCATGCTGACTCCATGGGAAAGGAGTTTGTGGCCTATTTCACACACTTCCCTGGCTTCATATCAGGATGAGAGGGACATGCATTGTTTTTGCTGCCATACAGTGACACAGCAAGTTTGGTAAGCGTGAGTCAGGACAGAAATAGCCTGTGTTAATTGATGTGTGGGTCCATGAGGTTACTCACATGCTCATCTGTGACATTGCCAAGAGTTTCCATGCGGAGTGTACTGATGGAAGTGTGTCTGACTTAATATTGCCAGCATGGATATCTCAGCATTAGGCACTAGAGTGAAATGCCAGAGGGTGACACTCTTGGTGGAAAATCACCTATGACACAGCAGATTGTTATACTGTTAAAATGCCCCCCCTTCCATTATCATCATTATGTGTACTGACTCGCATGTGTAGGTACTGTTTGCCCTCTCATATTGTCCCTGCATGTGACATTTCTGATACTTCACGTTAAACCTCAGTGTGAGCCACTCTGGTACTTTCACCTAAATTGGTAGATTACGTTTTGTCTACAGACATATAAGATTTCATGTTTTCTCCAAGCCCTAACACTGACTTTTGAATTTGGCACACTGTGTTCTGAGAGACTTTGAATTTGACCTTCATTTTTCAAAACAATGAACTAACTTTGGAACTTTTCCCTATGATTATTTTTTTTTCCCAACTTCGTATATTTCATTTTTTGGCACAAGTAATCTGCTTAAAGTAGAACTATTCATAGAGAACATGAATTCTTTGAATACTTCCAGGGACAATATATGACCACTGTCCACCTTCAAAAGTTTTATGTAATCCAACATGAAATGGTTTTGGCCTTTTTTCTTCAGTATTTACGAGCCATTTCATAAATGTATATTTTCGTGATTCATTCAGTTAAGCATCCGAATGTCAAAATATATGCTTGGAATGAAACATTGCTTTAAATATGTACAGCACCATTGCATTTATGCATCGTAACAGTTTGATGCATTTTTTTAGAAATGTATTTAGACATATGTGTAGCATTTCGTGTGTAGATATATTTTAGATATGTTATCATGTTTAGGATCTAGTAATGTCGTACATACTAAAGTGGAGTGGGTGTTGTGTGTCGATTTAGATTCTGTATGAATTTTCCCGATTCATTCCCTTATATAGGTATATTTCAAATTCCCTTACATAGGCATAGAAATGCAGTCCTTATTTAGGCATAGCCCATGCTACCCAAATACAGGCATGGTCACTTCCATCCGTTCAATTACGTCACAACAATTTCTTGGAAAACCAGACTCTTAAGCTGTAGGGACATCCCCTTGCCTGGATATTGATTTCTCCAAGAACTAATTTACTATACATGAACATCTATTCATTAGGGGTTCATTCATGACGTACATATACCCGACGTATACGTCAATACTGTCATTCCTAATCACCTTGAAGGTATAAATAAACCTTCACTTGCTATGGCAAAGCACTGTGTGGTTCGGTGCATTTCGCCTACCTACTTGCACGACGCAGCTCATCACAGCAAGTCCCGAAGGAAGCCACCTCCCCAGCTGACGCACTGACTAAAAGCTGTCATCCTCCTGCTGAGAATCCAGCTCCAGTATTTCTGACTCCCCTTGCGGGGTGTTGGGAAATCGAGTTCCGGGAAAAAGATAGCAACCTCTCTCATTCTAAGGTATGGAGCTGGTTAGAAACTAGAGAAACCTTTGGCAGATTCTTGGCAAAACTAAACTTAGCTAAAACAGCACCTACTTCTTCCCTCATCCTTGACTTAGGTGAGGTACATCAGGGTAGGATTATTTAGAAGCACCCGTTGACTATTTTAACCTGTGTTATTTATGTATGTATTTTAATGACTATGTGATAGCTACAAAACCATGCTATTGCAATATTATTTTATATTGCTGCTAACACTGTACATATTCTATTTCGCATTCTGTCTTACGATTGTAGCTATTCATATCTCTTGCATGAGAAATAAGACTGTTCAATAAACCCCTTTTATTGAAACGCCTGACTCACTATAGAAACGAACCATGCACGATTGACTGAGTGAAATAGTTATCTATTGATTCCACGACTCTGAAGATATTGTTTCAATTCTAGGGGAAACAAAGTTGTCAGTTTATGCGGTTGTCAGAGACTAATCCCTTCTTGTTTGTTCGAGAAAGTTTCTAGTGACCTCTGAGTTAGCTGGCACACACACAGTTAAGTTTAATATACTCGATAGAGACATTCTGACTTCAGTCCTATGTCAAATCTATAGTGTATGTTATTCAAGTGTGCAGAGCCTATTAGGGAAACAGGAACTACACTACATGGTGCCCAACGGTTTGGTAAGGCACAAATTTAACGCTAGATACTGAAGTAACTCAGTTGTGCTCTTCTCAGAGACCCCTTTACTCCTAAAACTCCAATAGACGTCTGGAGTGGGTAAAAGTTAATATCTGCATAGCTGAGTAGGACCAAAACTCCTATGTATTAGCTTTTTGGTTTGTTCAATGTTGAAGGATATAGTGTTCCAAATTATTGTGCACCTTAGCTTTGTTTACTTGACCCATGCTCTGCAACTTTCAATAAAATGGCTGATGAGGAAAACACCTCGACTGGAGCTGCAGGCGAAAACGCCGTACCAGCTTTTAATATAACAGGTTTTCAAGAAACCGATGAGAATGCTATAATCATTCCTCAAAATTTAAGGAAAGCTATCACTATAAAACGTATAACACATGCCCTAACATCGAGAGGTGGAAGGGCAGTTTTTGTGATAGAGGCACATGAATATCACCAGACAGAGGTATTCTATTCATGGACAGTCTTCCCAGAAGCAAATCCAGTAACACATATGTTTCACTTCTACAAAGAAAATGATCCACCGGATGAATATATTCCTTTTGAGGATATTGAAATTCCACTCACATACCAGGAACATGAGCTCTGGTTTAAAGGTGCCCTAAAACATTTAAATCACATTACCAGGCTCGGTCCACTAGGTAGACAAGGAGCAACATGTCTGGCTTTAGCCAGCTGCACACCTGACCCTGACACTGAATCAATGTCGGACGAAGAATTACTTAGTAACATACAAAATGTAATAGAAATATACAGTTAAACCACAACTGTCTGAAAGTCCTGAAAAGGTCTTTATTAAAAGCACTCCTATCTCTCCTAAAAAGAAGTGGTAAAATAGCAAACAACCTTCCAAACAGAAGCGTTCTCATTCCCGAGGTACGTCTCCTCAAAAGGAGCCCTCTGAAAGGTGGTATAACCTAAAGTATAGGGATAATTTGAGAAAACCTGACAGGCATCAAGATACTGATACACGTTTCTCTCGTACCTTTCAGATATCGTCCCAGAAATCCGAAAGAAGAGGATGGTCAGAGAACAAAGAAGAACATGTGAAGTCCAAAGACGATCAACACGTTCAGAAAAACAAAAAACCTCAATTCACCAAAAGATGGTAGCAAGTCTAAAGATCAGACATGTCAATGATCTTGAGGACAAAACTCAAGTACTGCGAATGGGCTCAGACCATGTTGGACAGCGCAGCAGAAGTCACAATAGCTCGCCAGAACCTGAAGGGACTTCTGAAAACAGTGGACTTGAATGAAGACATTCAAGTTGAAACTGCAGATACCAGGGTTAGTTCTCCACATGGGGTAGATGAAAAAACACTCCGTATGGAGGGATACATACCAAGAAAAGTGAAAACACTCTTTTGGGAGCGTCTTTCCAAAGTCTATGATATACTTCTAGCTGAACAAGACTGTCCACCAAAATTTGTCAGGGAAAGTCCACATGGCAAAGACATCATTATGCCAGCCTTCTCTAACCATATTCCAGTACATTTAAAATATACCTATGCCAGAAAATGGGCAGTAGCCCAAGCCCCTACATTATATACAAATCATGTAGGATGGGATGAGGACTCACCTCACCACAAAATCCAGTTAAAATATCAACCAACTGCACAAAGGCAGTACCCAGTTAAGCAAGAAGCCAAAAAAAAGGTTAGGGAGATTTTAGATCAACTTTAATATCAAGGGATTATAGACATCTAAACTCTTGTTGCAAAACATTTGCAGTCAAAATGCACACAGTACAGCATTAATGAATAACATTGTGCGTAAAAAATACAAAACCACTTTAGACATATCATATGCTTTCTTTTGTCAAAACATTGCACCTGAAAGCAGGTATTCTGCTGCTTTCTCACTAATGGGGACACAGCATCATTTCTGTCGTCTCCCTCAAGGATTCAAGAATAGTCCTCGGTTATTCTCAGCAAGGGTAACAGAGTTACTACAAACTTATGATGACGATGGCATTTTCATATGTCGATGACATCTATCTGACAGACGATGACTTGGATAGGCACTTGAACAGGGTGAACACCATTATCCTGTGCTTCGCCTCTGAAGGGTACAAATTCAATTTAAATAAATCAAGAATTGCCCATGTCAGCGTCCTCTTCCTAGGATTTGAGTTATCAAGCGAAGGCAAAAGCTTGGCAGCCAACTTTTTAGAAAAGTGTGCGCTGCTCCAACCCCAAAAACGCAGAAAAAGTTACAGTCAATTCTAGGTTTCCTGAATTTCTGAAGAACTTACATTCTAAATTACGCAGAAAGGGTTAAACCTCTCTACAAATTAATCAAACCTGATTTTAAAACAGTAAATTGGAAAAAAGAACACACATAAATTTTGTGTTCACTCCAAACAGACATGTTAACAGCTAAATATTTACAAACATGTGTAAATGATCGCAACTTAGTGATCCAAATAATTCCGGTTCAACGCGGATTCACCTACTAAACTTTTAATGAAGGTGAAAAGGTATCAAAAGCTTACAAAAAACATTTGTACACACAAGCAGATATTAAATTTACATCGACAGAAAAAATTCTGACAGCTGTTAAAACCGCTGAAGCAAAATTAAGAGCCCAAGGACAGGGGAAACGCATTATGATCATAACTCCAGTACCTGGCTTAGAGGCAGTGACAAAAGCAGGAATTCCAAATGCTAAAGCTTTACATCCAAGTTGGATACAATGAGTTAATTCTCTTACTGCAACTGATGTTGAATACGTTTTTGATCGGTTTTGAAAACTTAAGCATTCCTGCAATGCGAACAAGAATGTCCTCTGCCCACTGAAATTCTCCCTCTTGATCAGTATGAATGTATCATTTATACTGACGGACCTGCGCAACCCACTACAGGAGGTAAGCAGGCTTATAGTGCGGCATGCGCAATCGTTAAAGGTCGTATGTGCAATGGCAAATTCTGACCTATGGTCACAAAACGCAATCTCTAGGAGATTGTACAGCTCAGCGAGCTGAACTACAAGCTTTCAAAATGGCACTTGAAAATATGGATTGCAAATTCCCCACACTCATAGTGTGTGATTCTTTCTACTATGTAATCCTACAATGAATATTTATAGAATTGGATTCAAAACGGTTTCAAAGATGCAAAAGGTGACACAATTAGGCATAAAACGCTTTGGGAACAAGTAGTTCAGTTACGAGAAGGACTACAAAACATCAACGTGATGGCGTTCACATTGAAGGGAATTCATTGGCTTATGAAGCCGCGAAGGCAGCTGTGCAAACGGCTTCCGTAGCTTTAATCACTCATTCAAAAAATGAAAATAGACAGCAAAATAATGGTAACTGTCAATACTACAAGCAAAAGCAGCGGTGCAACGTTACCTAATAAGTTTCCACTCAAATACTCATATATAATTGAAGTGATTGGCATTCCATTCGCACGAATCCCTGGAGTGGTGGATAGGGTAATTCCAAACATGGAACATAGATTAGGACTTATACTAGCAGCACATGAAGGGCTCGCCTCTGCTCATGCAGGTGTTTACGCCACAGTATCATTATTAAAATAAAGATACTGGTGGCCAGGCATTAGGAAACAGACCAGAAACTATATTTTAGACTGTGAAATATGCCAGAAAATGAAAGTCTCTACTGTGAAACATTCTGCGCAGACTCCCCTGTTAATTTGAGATAAACAATTAGCATGTGTTTTCCTGGACCACTGTGGTCCCTTACAAAGGAATGGCAACTATAATTATATCATGATCGTAGTGGATTCGTGTTCAATGTTCATTTGGAAGTGGCCTCAACACTCGGCTGACGCTCGAACTGTTATAAACGATTTGAGAGTATTTATCGTCACATACGCAATCGGCACGCTACATTCTGACCAGGGTTCTGCGTTTGGCTCTTAAGCTTACAAAGAAGCCATGGCAATTAGAGCATTGCATTGTGGTATTCTAGTCCATTCCATCCTGAGGGAAATTCGGTTGTGGAGAGAAAAAAACGGGACATAAAGCAATCTCTAACAGCTAGGGTATTAGGCTGGGGTCCACCCGGGTGGGTCAAATATCTAATAAGTGTCCAACGCATGCTTAACAACTTGCCAAGAATTTCTCTAGGGGGTATTACTCCATTCGAGGTTCTTTTTGGGACAAGAATGCTGGTCCCAGACCTTAATTGTCACATATTAGTGGTGGATACTGAAAAATTTGATATCAAAGATCATTTGGCTGTTTTACAGGATTTAAATGAACTAAGAACGAAGCAAAGCAACGTGTTCCTGAAGCCAACAACCACTGGGGAAAAACCAACCATCCCAGCAAGGCCGGTCTGGATCCCAAAGCTTGGTGATCTAGTCAGAGAAAAGATCGGGGACAAGAAGGAATTTGGGCCTTCTTACAGACAACCAGTACCTGTCCTAGCAATCCACGGATCAAGAACAGTTTTACTGCCGCCACTTGCTGGAAACACGGAGAACAGGTTTGTGTCCATCGACCTTATCAAACCACACTATGTGGCCGATACTAATCAGTAGGCCAAGTGGACTTTGCCAATGTAGCAGACACACTCCTCTAGCTACAATCTAAGAGGTTCAAACTGAGAGACTTATCATCATTGAGGAATCTGCAGTGAGAAAAGAAGGAATATGCAACAATGCTATGGAACTCGTTCCTCTTGAGACCCAAATAACAGTTGTCAAGAAAAATCTGTCTACCAAGAAGTAACAAGTGATCAAGTGGTTCCAGTGATTTCAACAAATCTGGATGCAATCCCAAAAATTGACAGAACTGCCTCTGGCTAATTCATTAACTTTTATACGTTTTCTGAGGATCCCAGCGAACCTGAAGCGAAGCCAGCAAAAGAACTTTCAATGAACAAGCAATAGACATTTTTCATCAGACTTATCTGATTTCACCATGGATTGAACTTTGGATTGTGTTGGGTATATTTTTTCTTCTTCTTTCGTTGACTCTGGTAATAACTCTGGGTATGCTGATAAATGGAAGATATGTCAAAATGGACACAGCAAATAAGAAAGTCAACTTACTCTTCGAACCACACAAATCATCCCATCGTGAACAGAGACTTGTAATCATTGAACATCACAGTCGTTCCTATACCTGATGGGATAGCTTGGGACAAAACAGACTATGACATTTTTGGCCCGTCAGAGCTGTTTAAGATTCCACACTTATTCAAGATTTCATTAAGTGACTTTGTTTCATCTAGTACCTTTTCTGCTGATTGGGAGTTCGATACTGTTAATAATATGATGTCAAATCTAGAATGGTCTGCAGTATTCACAAATCATGAAAATTTAGAAGGTTCATCCGATTATGAACAAATGTATTGTTATCGCCTTTATGGTCATCATTTCTTGCACATATCTGAAAGTCCTAGAAATGTATTAATGTATAACCAATGGGAACATTGTCCTATACCTCCAAAGGGTAGCTCAAAAACTTTTGTTATAAAATTTCCATACTTTTCATGGTTCAATGTATCCAATGCAGAATCGTTTTACTTAGAAAATGTGAACAGAACAGGAATGAAAAGTATGTTGACCAATACCAAACAGATTTATTCTGCAGCCTTTTATGCCCAGCTGTTTAAACTAAGTTTCGACTTTTGGAAAGACAACATTGAGACAAAAACTGTCTGGGGTACAAAAGATTGGCAAGTGCAGGGGGTAGAAGCTTTGTTTAGAGCCTGCATTATCCCTGAGCCAATTATGTTTTTGAATGACACTGTCCATGGAACATGACATCAGGACAGGGGCAAGATGGCCGCTGACAGGCTGTAGGGAGCAGTCGCACCCTCACCTCTCTCCTGAAAATTACAGAAAATTACTGAATACCGCTGGCGGCTGGTAATGGAACAATTGGGATTTGTACATGGTGAATGGTGAATGGTGCTCTACCCCACCTATATGAAGTCATCACTAACTATGCTAGGGACATCTAACTGGACTTTGTGGTCGGTGTGTTGCCTCGCCACAAGCAAAGTAAGGCAATTTCAGCAGCGTATCCTTGAACTGATCCGTGGGTGAGTAAGACGCTCTGACAAGGTGAGCGCGAGACACACCATGGTGCCGAAGCCGAGGTGCCGAGGGAGCAGAAGGAAAAAAATGACAAAGACAAGGAGAAAGCTGTCTTCAGCGATCCGGGGGTGCCGTCGGCTAACCTGCGGACAAAAATGAAGACACAAACTCAGAAACGGAGGTCCACAAAAAAGAATGTGGATGACCCTAAGATTAGGGATGAAACCGTAACGGAAAAGAAGGCGAAGGAAAAGGGCAACAGCGCTAAAAAAGGAAATAAGGTTCCGAGGAACAATGAAGAGATGGGTTTGAAAGAACCCACACTAAGGCAGCCTACCTTGTTTGAATCCTTTGCCCCAACGATAGCAGTGCGATCGCCAAATTCACTGCCTGCCATTGATTCAGCACTCGGAGACGCGTGCACCCAGCACGGGTCGAGCAGCGGTGAGCAGCAGCGCAGTGAGCCGGAGACACAGGCCGGTGAGAGAGCAGCAGAGCATCAGATTGCATCTGAGATGGAGACAAAGCCCAGATTCCAGTCAATCAATCAATCAATCAATCAAAGACATTTATAGAGCACACTCTAGGGTCTCAAGGCGCTGGGGGAGGGGGGTGCCGCTACTGCTCGAACAGCCATGTCTTCAGCTTCTTCCTGAAGGAGAGGTGGTCTTGGGTCAGGCGCAGGTCGGTCGGGAGGGAGTTCCAGGTCTTGGCGGCCAGGTAGGAGAAGGACCTTCCTCCTGTAGTCGCTCTTCGGATGCAGGGGACGGCGGCGAGGGCGTGGTTGGCTGATCGGAGGAGGCGTTTGGGAGCGTAGAAGTTGATTCGGTTGTTGAGGTAGCTCGGGCCTTGGTCGTGTAGGGCTTTGTGTGCGTGGGTGAGGAGGCGGAAGGTGATTCTTTTGTTGACGGGGAGCCAATGTAGGTCTCTCAGATGTCCGGAGATGTGGCTGGTTCGTGGGATGTCGAGGATGAGTCTGGCTGAGGCGTTCTGGATCCGCTGGAGTCTCTTCTGGAGCTTGGCGGTGATACCGGCGTAGAGGGCGTTGCCGTAGTCCAGTCGACTAGTGACGAGGGCCTGGGTGACGGTCTTCCTGGTCTCGTGGGGATCCACCAGAAGATCTTCCGTAGCATGCGTAGGATGTTGAAGCACGCCGAGGAGACGTTGTTGACTTGTCTGGTCATGGAGAGGGAGGAGTCTAGGATGAAGCCCAGGTTTTGTGCGTGGTCTGTCGGTTTGGGTGCGGTGCCCAGGGCGGGAGGCCACCAGGAGTCGTCCCAGGCGGAGGGTGAGGAGCCCAGGATGAGGACCTCCGTCTTGTCCGAGTCCGAGTCAGTCAGGTCACTGCACAGCAGCAGACGCCAGAACAACACGAGGAGCTCACTGCAGCTCTTCACGGACGGGGGGCCCCATCACTACAGGCTTCTGAGGACCGGCAGGTAGGGAAAAACTATGCTACAGGTTCAGATTGTCAGCTGCCGCCACCCGTGATTGACAATAGTAACAGGCATGAAGAGCAGGGTAAAAGCGGTGGCCAGAATCTGTATTTAAAAGCAAATGGAAGAAGGAATGATCAGGGCATAGAGGAGCAGTTGCTAACCCCCATGGGGCACTCGACAGTAGCAAGGTTAAACAAACTGCCTGCAAACACTGACCATATTATAGAGGGACTAAGTACTACTTCTCTAATCCTGAGGTCACCCAGCGATGAGTGTTTTTTCTCCGTCAATGATGAGGAAGATGAAAAGGATAAAGAGGAGGAGGTGGAGGAAGACGGATTGAGGTCAGACTCGCTTTCAACAGGGTCAGGGAGCTGTACAGAGGCTTCAGAAGTTGAGACAGATGCTTCAGAGCTAGGGGGAGATACAGTACATAAGGTGTGCTCTCATCAGAAAACCAAGATCAGCAAAAATAGACCCCGGAGCAGAGCAAAGAGCTCACTAAGCCCATCACATCCAGAAGTTGAAAAGAAATTAGACTGGGATTACTCGGCTACTTCTCAGTTATATCATGAAGGGACAGGAAATATCCCTCCACAGTCCCAGCCTCAAAGTCAACCGCAGACCACCAGTCTTGACCTTGTGAATACAACGCTAAAACAAATGCAAGGAGAGGCAAGGTCAGAGAGCCGCAGAGCGAGACAGGCAAAAAAGAGAATACAGGGCTCACTACGAAAAGTTAATAAACTATACTCAGATCTTGCGGGAAGGGTTAAGGAGGTGGAAGAAAGAACTGGTAAACTGGAGGACGAAATGGTAAAATGTCAGGAACATAGACAGGAGCAGGAGAAGACATCATCAGACATTCTCTGGAAGCTCGAGGACTTCGAAAATCGTCAACGAAGAAAAAACATAAGATTATTGGGTGCGGCAGAGGGGAAGGAAGGGCAGGATGTTCGGGCCTATGTAATTGATTTGCTCAGAGGTGCATTCCCTGAAATAACTGCATGGGTTTGGGAAAATGAAGTGCAGAGGGCTCATAGGTTTCCTCTAACTCAGAGAAGGGGGAATGCTATAGACAAGCCAAGGGCGATCCTGGTATTCATAGGTAACTACCTGTTAAGGGAGGAAATCTTGAGCAAAGCTAAGCCTGAGGCCAAGCGCACCTATAAGGATACAAAGTTTTTCGCTAGACCTGACTTCTGCCACACTACTGTGGAAAGACGTTGGCGGATGAGGCAACTAATAACACCCTTTCAGAACTTAGGGTGTGAGGCTTATCTGTTGTTTCCTAGCCGCCTCAAAGTAGGGAGAAATGGGCAGTTCAAGATATTCTATTCAGAAGTGAAGGCCCAAGATTACCTCATGGGGATTAAGGAAAACAGAGGCCAAAGCAGCATGACGGATCTTGTGAGGCAACATAACCGAAAATCCCAACAATAGGAGCAGGGAAAAAAGCTCAATGGGCAACCTGGTTGGAAACAGCAACATGGTGAGAAGGGGCGGCAGCGGTAGTAGGGTTTAAATAAAGAATGTAATGAGGAGGAAGGAGGGGCGGTGACAACCTGGGGCCACAGCTGTCACACATAGGTCAGGATTGACCTATTTGCCAGTAAGGGGGGAGGGTATGCCGGGGGGGGCTACCAGGGGATGTAAATGTAAATGTAAATGTATTGGCATTTATATAGCGCACTACTTACCCGTAGGGTCCCAAGGCACTTCGACCGCTGCGAAACCCTTCCTGGCTTCCCTGAGAGATGGCCCCTTAATGGGTATCTCCAGGGTGAGACCAGGCATCCCCGGCGGTCTGGTGGGGCCGTTAGTGAAGATGAGGCAAGCTAATGCCCAGAGTTGCCGAGTGTGATCGCTGATCAGAGTGGGCACCGAGGCGAGAGAATTATCAAGTCCGCTGACCCTGGTCCAGAAACCTGCCGCGCCGGGAATCAAACCCTGGTCCCGGGCCGTCCTCTGCTCTCGGGTCTGCCGCCTCTAACCAGTGAGCCACACTACTTCACTAGTGAGCCACACTACTTCACTAAGGAGGGGAAGGGTCTGGGCACAGGGCACGGCACATGGATACAACACATGGGGTTTTTGGGAGGCGATGTAAGATGGCTGAATACAAATTGCAATAAGCTACAAAGAAGAGAACTGAGCAAAAAACTAATAAAGGTGGCAAAATGTTTAAATATGGTAGGGATTTGTGGTTAGGACAATCACTGGAAGTATTTTAATGGGTACCCGAATTCTCACTTGGAATGTATGCGGGTTTAATGAGCGACATAAGAGGCAAAAGGTTTCTATGTTGGCAAAAAGTATGAAGGTGGACTTCTTACTTTTACAGGAAACACATATTTTCGGGACACAAGGGCATCTTCTGGAACAGTTGGGGCTCCATGTACTGGCATGTTCAAGACAGGGCTCCAAAAATAGAGGTGTGGCTATCTTATCCAGGTGCAGAGATATTGAAACTAGAAAGAAGCTTGAAGATAAATGGGGGAGATGGGCTCTGGTGGAGTGCTTTATTAGTGGGGAATGGGCCACATTTGGTTTAATCTATGGGTCAACTGAAGATGACCCAGATATTTTTGATTTCTTAGATCTGGAGTTAGCAACCTGGGCCCCCCCCCGTATTGTTCTTGCTGGAGATTTTAATATCAATGGGGCAGACGGGTTAGGGCTAGGATCTCAGGGGAAATACCAAGGTAGAAAGTGGAGGGTTTGCCAAGTGGTTCTCAGTCTGGCTAGAAATAATGCATTGGTAGATGTATCGGGTAGTCTAAGGTCAGGGGAAAAAGGGTTCACATTTTATTCGGCTCCACATAGGGTGTGTGTACGATTAGACTACTTCTTTATTTCGAATGCCCTTCTCTCTGTGTCAAGAATTGAGAGATTACCTCGTATACTTTTGGACCACAATCCCCTGATTTTGAATTTAGACCTGGCAACGGTGTGTAGAACCGAGAGGTTATGGACCTTCGCGAGAGGGTTGCTGAGCGACGACAGCTACATGCAGCATATGACTCAGTGGATTGAAGCGTTTCTTGAGATAAATAGGGGTAGCACGGCATCGGGGATTGTATGGGACAGTTTAAAGGCGGGAGTCAGGGGGGAGACCTTAAGTTTTAATACTAACAAACGGAAGCAAGAGCAGTTGAGAAATCTGGGTTTAAATAATGCATTACTGGAGGCTGAGGATGAATTAACTAAAGGTGTCTTGGTAGGTATTCCGCTTGAACAGGCCCTCATTAAGGTGGAAAAAGCGAAAATGGAGGCAGAAGAGGATTTAGCAAGTAAGGCTGCTAAGATATATACGGCGAATAGGAAAAGATGTCATGAGTTCAGCGAAACAGTGGGTCGTACCCTAGCAGTACGGGCGAGGCAAAAGGAGGCGACAGGAGAAGTAAGGGAAATCAAGGACAGCTCAGGTAAATTAATTACAGATCCGCAAGGGATTCGTGAGGTATTTAGGCAATTCTACTCAACACTATATGATGAGAAGCAGGGAAATGATCCTGAGGCAATAGTAGCATATCTACAAGATATCCCAATGGCAATTTTAGGGGAACAAGACCGTGTGAGGTTAGATACTCCTTTAGACCCAGAGGAGATAAAAGCAGCTATGATGAGCCTTCCATCTGGGAAGGCGGCAGGCCAGACCAAATACAATGCAGCAAGCACAGGCAGGGGTGTCCATTCCTGGCTCCTAGGCAGGGGCTGAGATTGTCATCATTTTAAAGAAGGTGAAGCCGTCAAACGACCCTGGTTCTTATAGGCCGATCACCGTGATGAATGCTGATACAAAGGTCTACTCCAAGGCATTGGCAAAAAGGCTCGCAAGTTTAATAGACACACTAGTAAGTGGTAACCAACATGGCTTCATCCCAGGGAGAGGCACTACCCACCATACTCGGAAAGTGATCACCATGTTTGATGCCACAGAAGTCGCAGGGGACCAGATGGCGGTAATGTTGTTAGATGCCGAGAAGGTGTTTGATCGGGTCTCCTGAGACTATCTGTGGTACACTTTAAGGAGAGCTGGGTTTGGGGATGGTTTTATTAGAGCAATACAAGCATTATACAGAGCCCCTACAGCCTGTATTAGGGTGAATGCAGGATCAACCTTGCCATTACAAATTAAGAGAGGAACAAGGCAAGGGTGGCCGTGCTCCCCGCTGCTGTTCTCTATGTACCTGGATCTACTGATTCGTAGAATGGAAATGAATGATAACATCCCTTCATTGTCTACCTATAGGGTACAATGCAAGACTTTAGCATATGCCGATGACGTCGCAGTCCTTACACCAAACCCCACGGAGGCTATAGCACATGTGGAGCTGGAGGCTCTGAACTTTGGTAAGGTGTCAGGGTATTTGTTAAATACCTCCAATACGCAAATAATAAAGAACCAAAAGGTGGTATGCCTTGACCAGCGGGTGGTAAAGTCAGGTATATATTTAGGGATTACGATCACCTCAGATTTAGACAATTTGGTGGAAGCAAATATAACCCCTATAATCGCGAAAGTGAGAAAGGATTTGGGCAGGCTGCACAATCTACATTTATCCATAGTTGGCCGCACTAATATTGTCAAAATGTTGATATTGCCAAAGTTCTTGTATATTTTTAGGGCAGTCCCATTGTTTTTTGAAACCAAATGGTTTAAGACTATCGAGAATATGATTAATAGGTTTGTGTGGTCCAAGGGAAAGACTAGAAGGGCACTAAGGTTTATGGCACTTCCAAGGGAAAGGGGAGGTTGGGCACTGCCAGACTTAAAACTATACTATTGGGCAGCAGTCCTCCAGTACATGGCAGGATTGTTAGGGGGAGCAGAGGCAGAAGGGGGTATGAGATGAGCACCATAGCGATATATGCTCTACTGTTGGAGGACGAGGCAGAAAATGTGCTTCTTAAGCAGTTTGATTCAAGTTATTTTAAGAGAACCCGATTTAAGACGATTATGGCAGCGTATAATATCTGGAAGGCGACCTTAAGACAGCATCCTGGGATAGTAACAACATTCAGTGTAGGCAAACTCTGCCTTGATTGACTACAGAAATCTACACTTAAGGATGTAAAGCAACACTTATCTTTACCTAATGGTGGCGCAGATCTTTGGGAATTCTTGCTAGGACTAAGAAAACCGCGTCAAAAACCTTTTATATATGCCGGTATATATGCTTAATATAACAAAATATGGAAGATTACACAAGCAGAGACTGCAGAACAAGTTTGAGAAATTGATCGTATTAATATAGACAAATCTCTCTCTGTTGTTGACAATGGGTTAACGTCTCTGTCATCCAGAATATATTCATTGGACAGCATAGTGTCTCCTGCCATAAACATCATGGAACAGGACTTGGTCATGTTGCAACATGGTCAGTCGCAATTACGTTCTATCATGCTATTAGGCTGTGCTTTATAAAACCTTCATTTAGCCTATGTGCCTTGGCGTTTAATCAATACTACGTCACTGTTTTCAGAATTCAATCTCACTGATAAACAGATCAAATTGACACAACGGGGAGCAGACCTAAAACGCATACCAGCAGGCACATATGAAAGGTCGGATAAAGAATACATCAAGACACCCTGGAAATGACCATACACACACAGATGTTGGAGTGGGGAGCGTGAAGTGTTTATAAGCGTTTCAAACTGTGAAAACGCACTAAGCGGTTTTCTCCTTTGTCAGGGTATTAATTTACACGGAGCCTGCAATGGTTCCTGTAACAGCTTATCCTGTCAACTGCAAGTATCACCAGCTGCAGTGACTGATCCAATTTTTGGACAACTTTCAAATGAAAGTTACCTCATGTTGAACGATCACAGCTGCTGTGGCATGTTGCCAGGTATACCATATCTAGAAACTATGTCAGCCAGGGTCACTTGATGTATGCAAGTATTGTTTCCAAAAACCAAGTCAGTCAGGGAGTTGCCACTTTGGCCTTCACTGAACATCTCTTCCATCTAATTGCTACTCTAAGCATAATGAAAGCAATTCTTTTGCAAAAAACTGTGCCATTGCCCTCCGCCAAAGAACCTATGATCTACAAGTCAAAAGGACTTTTGCCGAGATACATGCCCTTTTGAATACAAATTGCCCTATACATTTCTCAGAAATGTTAAGTCGTACCTTAAACATGTCTGATACGAGCGGTATTGTACATGTATTTAAGACCGTATTTTATGAACTGTTAGCACCTTTTCAAGCTGTCCTAGGAATCATTCCAAACTTCGTGCACTCTGTGTTTGGCAGATTGCCCCAACTTTTGGGACTCGCTCCAGGGATGCTTTTTTTGCTCCTACTGCTATGATATGGCAAGCCAAATCACCAGCGACACCCAGTTCACCATGGAGACAGCTCTACTGGCGATGAAGTGTTGTGAGAGCATCATCCAAATTTTGGGGTTACCTCATCTATGAGAATGAAATACCACATGGTTTCTTTCATTCAGACCAATTTGGCAAGATTGCATCTTACCTGTTCCACGGTGCCTGCTATGCGGAAAAGAATGCGTGTTAGACACACGTCTCACACTCCCATCAGTCATGCCAATGGATGTTGATACCCACGCTTTGTGTTGTCCCCAGCGGCTACTAATTCTGATGACGGCAATCATTGAGATCTCACAGACGTCAACTGCAAGAGCTGAGGTACGAGAGGAAACATCAGGCATGCAGGTACCATCCAATACGAACATTGCTAATGCAACCAATGCTGACGGCGATGCTTCACATCTATGTGTGGTTAGTCTTCTAAACGAGGTAATGCAACTTTCACCTACAATGGTAGATGTCTTTTTGTCTACAGACATAGAAGTTTTCATGTTTTCTCCAAACTCTAACTGACTTTTGAATTTGGCACACAGTGTTCTGAGAGACTTTGGGGCAGATTTATGATAACTGGTGCATCCCTGTTTGTCTACAGACATAGAAGTTTTCATGTTTTTTCCAAACCCTAACTGACTTTTGAATTTGGCACACAGTGTTCTGAGAGACTTTGGGGCAGATTTATGATAACTGGTGCATCCCCAGGGATTCGCCAGTTATTTTGCGCCGCTGCTCCGCCACCCATGGTGCGCCGCATTTACAATGCGGCGCACCATGGGGCAAAAACGGCACAGATGCGTGACGCATCTGTGCGGTAAAGGTGGCGCATTGCTGGAGTTGCGTCGCAAGCGCGAAGCAGCTCCAGCAAGGCTCGAGGGTGCCCCATTTTTACAATGCTGCGTCAAGACCTACGCCTGCTTCAAACAGGCGCAGGGTTTTGACGCAGCATTGGCCTGAAAGTGACTGAGTGAAATCTTATAGATTTCACTCAGCCACTTTTGCAAGGCGCACCTGCCCCGGAACGCCCACCCTGCGCCAGAACACCCACAAGTGGCGCAGGGCTTTACAACGTGACGCATCTGCCTAGATGCGTCACGTTGTAAATGGGTCATAGGGATGCGCCACGTTTACGCCGCAGTTGCGTGACGCAAACGTGGCGCATTCCCAACATTTGAATTTTACCTTCATTTTTCAAAACAATGAACAAACTTTGAAACTTTTCCCTATGATTATTTTTTTTTCCAAATTTGTATTTTCATTTTTTGGCACAAGTAATCTGCTTAACTTCTTCACTGCTAGGCCCCCCCCGTGCTAAACCTTTTTTTGGCTATTTGGGGTAGTGCACACCAATTTTGCGTCCTTTTCTTCCAACATCATGGTGATTCTAAAGGTACCCAAGGTTTGTGGATTCCCTTGGAGGGGTCACAGAAATTAGCCAAACTACAGCAACTTTTTTTTCTCCAGAAGAATGGGAAAAACGGGCTACAAATGAAAGCATCTGGGTTTTTCCCTGCAAATGTTATCAAAAAAGCGTTTGTGGGGCTGAAATCACCATTTTCCCAGCTTTTAGGTAATGACAGACTTTTGTCAGAAAACCAAAATGTTTACACAGTTTTGTCATTTTTCTGGCACATAGCCTATTTTTGCTATTTTTGTGTGCTTTCAACCTCTTTCCAGTTAATGGTACAAATGAGTGTGAAAGCAATAATGGATCCTAAAAGGCTATACATTTTAGAAAAGTAGATAAAATTCTGAATTCAGCAAGCGGTCATTTGTGTAGATCCATCAAGGTTTGTTTATACAAACTAACAGTTTAATATTGGAAAAATTGAAAATTAGTTGAAAAAACAGCCCTTTGTGTCAACGTTTTCACCTGCAACTTCTAGTAATTATGACAGCTCTTTGAAAGCAATATAACTTTACATCAGCTCGACCGTCCTGGTTGTGGGGATATATAGGACTTGTAGGTTCACTAAGAACCAGACGAACCCAGAATCAAAAATTAAGTAGCAATTTGAAATGGCTTTTTATTATGTACCGGGTATAAAGCAATTATTGTGTGAAAATGTATACATGGAAAAATCGCTATGAAATACACCTATGCATTTATGAATTGGGAACAAATTATAGAGTTTAGAAAAATTGGGATACTCATACTAGCATGAGAACTATTAGTCATTTTTCAAAATGACTTCGTTTTTACACAATGTCTTTCATTTGAAAGGCAGAAATGCATCAAAAATCAATAGGTATTACCAGTTGTTTTACAAATCTGAATTCCCCTCAGTCTCCCGATAACAATGGTACTTCACTTGTGTGGGTAGGCATAGTGTCCGGAAATGGCACAAAACCCAACGTGAACACACCACATTTTCACAATGAAAATGTGCCCTTTTTTGCGGTGTGTAGTTTTCGTTCTTTTATGCTAGCTCTGCCAGGACCTAGGGAAAACTAGCAAACCTATACATTTTTGAAAACTATACACCCCGGGGAATCCAGGATGGGATGACTTGACTGCCTTCCACCAGGTTCTGTCACCCAGAATCCCTTGCAAACCTACAAAATTGTCAAAAAACCACATTTTCCCCATATTTCTGTAGTGGACAGTTCTGGAATCTGCGTGGGTCCACAAATTTCTACTCTACCCACCCCGCGTTCCCCAAAGTCTTACAAGAAAAATGGTACTTCACTTGTGTGGGTCGGCGTAGTGCCCACGACAGGAAACGCGCAAAACGCAACGTGGTCACACCTCAATTTCACAGTGAAAAATTACCCTTTTTTTGCAAAGTGCCTAGCTTTTAATTTACAAAAAGGGGGTGGGGTCGCACACTACTCACACACCGGCGGAAGTTGCCCCTAAGGACTGTGGTCATTGTAGTAGAGTGTTCGCGATGCATCATCTTTCGATCTTGCTATCTTCGCTGTCTTCGCCATCCCTGGACACGTGTTTCGGGTTTTCAACCCTCGTCAGCAGGGATAGGCAGTGTTCTGGGGTCGCCGATGGCTGCCAATATCTGCCAGGTATAGTACCACTCCGGCGCGTAGGTGCGGGATCCCAGGCTCATCAGCCCGCTGCTCAAGGGAGCTTTAAGTTACAAAAAGGGGGTGGGGTCGCACACTACTCACACACCGGCGGAAGTTGCCCCTAAGGACTGTGGTCATTGTAGTAGAGTGTTCGCGATGCATCATCTTTCGATCTTGCTATCTTCGCTGTCTTCGCCATCCCTGGACACATGTTTCGGGTTTTCAACCCTCGTCAGCAGGGATAGGCAGTGTTCTGGGGTCGCCGATGGCTTCCAATATCTGCCAGGTATAGTACCACTCTGGCGCGTAGGTGCCGGATCCCAGGCTCGTCAGCCCGCTGCTCAAGGGAGCTTTAAGTTACAAAAAGGGGGTGGGGTCGCACACTACTCACACACCGGCGGAAGTTGCCCCTAAGGACTGTGGTCATTGTAGTAGAGTGTTCACGATGCATCATCTTTCGATCTTGCTATCTTCGCTGTCTTCGCCATCCCTGGACACGTGTTTCGGGTTTTCAACCCTCGTCAGCAGGGATAGGCAGTGTTCTGGGGTCGCCGATGGCTGCCAATATTTGCCAGGTATAGTACCACTCCGGCGCGTAGGTGCGGGATCCCAGGCTCGTCAGCCCGCTGCTCAAGGGAGCTTTAAGTTACAAAAAGGGGGTGGGGTCGCACACTACTCACACACCGGCGGAAGTTGCCCCTAAGGACTGTGGTCATTGTAGTAGAGTGTTCGCGATGCATCATCTTTCGATCTTGCTATCTTCGCTGTCTTCGCCATCCCTGGACACGTGTTTCGGGTTTTCAACCCTCGTCAGCAGGGATAGGCAGTGTTCTGGGGTCGCCGATGGCTGCCAACATCTGCCAGGTATAGTACCACTCCGGCGCGTAGGTGCGGGATCCCAGGCTCGTCAGCCCGCTGCTCAAGGGAGCTTTAAGTTACAAAAAGGGGGTGGGGTCGCACACTACTCACACACTGGCGGAAGTTGCCCCTAAGGACTGTGGTCATTGTAGTAGAGTGTTCGCGATGCATCATCTTTCGATCTTGCTATCTTCGCTGTCTTCGCCATCCCTGGACACGTGTTTCGGGTTTTCAACCCTCGTCAGCAGGGATAGGCAGTGTTCTGGGGTCGCCGATGGCTGCCAATATCTGCCAGGTATAGTACCACTCCGGCGCGTAGGTGCGGGATCCCAGGCTCGTCAGCCCGCTGCTCAAGGGAGCTTTAAGTTACAAAAAGGGGGTGGGGTCGCACACTACTCACACACCGGCGGAAGTTGCCCCTAAGGACTGTGGTCATTGTAGTAGAGTGTTCGCGATGCATCATCTTTCGATCTTGCTATCTTCGCTGTCTTCGCCATCCCTGGACACGTGTTTCGGGTTTTCAACCCTCGTCAGCAGGGATAGGCAGTGTTCTGGGGTCGCCGATGGCTGCCAATATCTGCCAGGTATAGTACCACTCCGGCGCGTAGGTGCGGGATCCCAGGCACGTCAGCCCGCTGCTCAAGGGAGCTTTAAGTTACAAAAAGGGGGTGGGGTCGCACACTACTCACACACCGGCGGAAGTTGCCCCTAAGGACTGTGGTCATTGTAGTAGAGTGTTCGCGATGCATCATCTTTTGATCTTGCTATCTTCGCTGTCTTCGCCATCCCTGGACACGTGTTTCGGGTTTTCAACCCTCGTCAGCAGGGAAACGCAGTGTTCTGGGGTCGCCGATGGCTGCCAATATCTTCCAGGTATAGTACCACTCCGGCGCGTAGGTGCGGGATCCCAGGCTCGTCAGCCCGCTGCTCAAGGGAGCTTTAAGTTACAAAAAGGGGGTGGGGTCGCACACTACTCACACACCTGCGGGTAAATACCCCGAAACACGTGTCCAGGGATGGCGAAGATGGATACATCGCAGAATACTTAACTACACTGACCACAGTCCTTAGGGGCGATCCCGCTGGTGAGTGAGTGGTGTGCGACCCCACCCCCTTTTTGAAATATTTAAGCGGGCTGACGAGCCTGGGACCCCGCACCCAGGCGCCCGTGTGGTACTAGACCTGGCAATATTTGGCAGCCACCGGCAACCCCAGAAGATAAGAAGATGGCCTATTCCCTGCTGATGAGGGGTAAATACCCCGAAACACGTGTCCAGGGATGGCGAAGATGGATACATCGCAGAATACTTAACTACACTGACCACAGTCCTTAGGGGCGATCCCGCTGGTGAGTGAGTGGTGTACGACCCCACCCCCTTTTTGAAATATTTAAGCGGGATGACGAGCCTGGGACCCCGCACCCACGCGCCCGTGTGGTACTAGACCTGGCAATATTTGTCAGCCAACGGCAACCCCAGAAGATAAGAAGATGGCCTATTCCCTGCTGATGAGGGGTAAATACCCCGAAACACGTGTCCAGGGATGGCGAAGATGGATACATCGCAGAATACTTAACTACACTGACCACAGTCCTTAGGGGCGATCCCGCTGGTGAGTGAGTGGTGTGCAACCCCACCCCCTTTTTGAAATATTTAAGCGGGCTGACGAGCCTGGGACCCCGCACCCACGCGCCCGTGTGGTACTAGACCTGGCAATATTTGGCAGCCACCGGCAACCCCAGAAGATAAGAAGATGGCCTATTCCCTGCTGATGAGGGGTAAATACCCCGAAACACGTGTCCAGGGATGGCGAAGAGGGACACATCGCAGAATACTTAACTACACTGACCACAGTCCCTAGGGGCGATCCCGCTGGTGAGTGAGTGGTGTGCGACCCCACCCCCTTTTTGAAATATTTAAGCGGGCTGACGAGCCTGGGACCCCGCACCCACGCGCCCGTGTGGTACTAGACCTGGCAATATTTGGCAGCCACCGGCAACCCCAGAAGATAAGAAGATGGCCTATTCCCTGCTGATGAGGGGTAAATACCCCGAAACACGTGTCCAGGGATGGCGAAGATGGATACATCGCAGAATACTTAACTACACTGACCACAGTCCTTAGGGGCGATCCCGCTGGTGAGTGAGTGGTGTGCGACCCCACCCCCTTTTTGAAATATTTAAGCGGGCTGACGAGCCTGGGACCCCGCACCCACGCGCCCGTGTGGTACTAGACCTGGCAATATTTGGCAGCCACCGGCAACCCCAGAAGATAAGAAGATGGCCTATTCCCTGCTGATGAGGGGTAAATACCCCGAAACACGTGTCCAGGGATGGCAAAGATGGATACATCGCAGAATACTTAACTACACTGACCACAGTCCTTAGGGGCGATCCCGCTGGTGAGTGAGTGGTGTGCGACCCCACCCCCTTTTTGAAATATTTAAGCGGGCTGACGAACCTGGGACCCCGCACCCACGCACCCGTGTGGTACTAGACCTGGCAATATTTGGCAGCCACCGGCAACCCCAGAAGATAAGAAGATGGCTTATTCCCTGCTGATGAGGGGTAAATACCCCGAAACACGTGTCCAGGGATGGCGAAGATGGATACATCGCAGAATACTTAACTACACTGACCACAGTCCTTAGGGGCGATCCCGCTGGTGAGTGAGTGGTGTGCGACCCCACCCCCTTTTTGAAATATTTAAGCGGGCTGACGAGCCTGGGACCCCGCACCCACGCGCCCGTGTGGTACTAGACCTGGCAATATTTGGCAGCCACCGGCAACCCCAGAAGATAAGAAGATGGCCTATTCCCTGCTGATGAGGGGTAAGTACCCCGAAACACGTGTCCAGGGATGGCGAAGATGGATACATCACAGAATACTTAACTACACTGACCACAGTCCTTAGGGGCGATCCCGCTGTTGAGTGAGTGGTGTGCGACCCCACCCCTTTTTGAAATATTTAAGCGGGCTGACGAGCCTGGGACCCCGCACCCATGCGCCCGTGTGGTACTAGACCTGGCAATATTTGGCAGCCACCGGCAACCCCAGAAGATAAGAAGATGGCCTATTCCCTGCTGATGAGGGGTAAATACCCCAAAACACGTGTCCAGGGATGGCGAAGATGGATACATCGCAGAATACTTAACTACACTGACCACAGTCCTTAGGGGCGATCCCGCTGGTGAGTGAGTGGTGTGCGACCCCACCCCCTTTTTGAAATATTTTAGCGGGCTGACGAGCCTGGGACCCCGCACCCACGCGCCCGTGTGGTACTAGACCTGGCAATATTTGGCAGCCACCGCCAACCCCAGAAGATAAGAAGATGGCCTATTCCCTGCTGATGAGGGGTAAATACCCCGAAACACGTGTCCAGGGATGGCGAAGATGGATGCATCGCAGAATACTTAACTACACTGACCACAGTCCTTAGGGGCGATCCCGCTGGTGAGTGAGTGGTGTGCGACCCCACCCCCTTTTTGAAATATTTAAGCGGGCTGACGAGCCTGGGACCCCGCACCCACGCGCCCGTGTGGTACTAGACCTGGCAATATTTGGCAGCCACCGGCAACCCCAGAAGATAAGAAGATGGCCTATTCCCTGCTGATGAGGGGTAAATACCCCGAAACACGTGTCCAGGGATGGCGAAGATGGATACATCGCAGAATACTTAACTACACTGACCACAGTCCTTAGCGGCGATCCCGCTGGTGAGTGAGTGGTGTGCGACCCCACCCCCTTTTTGAAATATTTAAGCGGGCTGACGAGCCTGGGACCCCGCACCCACGCGCTCGTGTGGTACTAGACCTGGCAATATTTGGCAGCCACCGGCAACCCCAGAAGATAAGAAGATGGCCTATTCCCTGCTGATGAGGGGTAAATACCCCGAAACACGTGTCTAGGGATGGCGAAGATGGATACATCGCAGAATACTTAACTACACTGACCACAGTCCTTAGGGGCGATCCCGCTGGTGAGTGAGTGGTGTGCGACCCCACCCCCTTTTTGAAATGCCTAGCTTTTAACCCTAGCTCTGCCGGCACTAAGCATGGGCTGAAAATTCGTTCCACTTGCGGAATTTGCGGATTTTCCGCGATTTCGCGATTTCGCCATCCGCGAATCTCACGAAATCGTGGTAAAATCCGCAAATCAGCTGGGACGAATTTTCAGCCAAGCACTTACAGGGTTACCGCAGCAGGTGCAAAAGTTGAAGCTAATTTTTTGTAACCTTTTACAAAAGGGTTACAAAGAAATTAACTTCAACTTGGGCACCTGCTGCTGTAAGCCTGTAAGTGCTTCCTGGCGCCTCGTTGCCTACTTGCAGCTATTCTCTGACCCTGCTTTGACCTTTGAAGCAGGGTCAGAGAATAGTTATAAGTAGGCAATGAGGCGCCTGTCACGAAAATTAAACCTCAACAGGAAGCACAGACAGATATAAAAACAAGCATTTGCAACGCAATAGGTCTCGCATTAGGAAAGTTTGAGCTATTGGTCTTGTAAAAGACAATTTTTTTTATTTATGTGTTGGTTTTGAAAATAGCTAAATTAATAACTTTGTCATTTACAATGCCAATAGTTGTAACTTTCGCAAATGTGACACCTATAGCATTTGTAATGCAACATGTTTTGTATTTACGTGACTTAGCTGTATTGATAATACAAATTACAATGGCTTTTAATTTTTTTAAATAATTAATACTTAAATAAAAGTGATTTTAATTTATAATGGCAATAGCTTAGACTTTTGTAAATAACTTTTGTGAAGATTATGTTCAGTGTATTTTATTGTGACGAAAATCCAAGAACAGAAGTGAAATATGAACATCTTTTTGTGACATTTGTAATAAAGTTTGAAATATTGAGAGAACATATTTGAACCAGTTGTTGTTGAATGGTAGCGCAGATTGATGCTGGGGTGGCGCTGAGTGGTGCTGTGGTGGTGCTGTGGTGATGCTGTGTGGTGCTGTGGTGGTGCTGAGTGATACTGGGATGGTTTTGAGTGGTGCTGTGGTGATGCTGAGTGGTGCTGTGGTGGTGCTGAGTGATGCTGTGGTGGTGCTGAGTGGTGCTGTGGTGCTGCTGAGTGATAATGTGGTGGTGCTGAGTGATGCTGTGGTGGTGCTGAGTGGTGCGGTGGTGGTGCTGAGTGATGCTGTGGTGGTGCTGAGTGATGCTGTGGTGGTGATGAGTGGTGCTGTTGTGGTGCTGAGTGATAATGTGGTGGTGGTGAGTGATGCTGTGGTGGTGCTGAGTGATAATGTGGTGGCACTGAGTGATGCTGTGGTGGCGCTGGGTTATGCTGTGGTGGCGCTGAGTGGTGCTGTGGTGGTGCTGAGTGGTGCTGTGGTGGCGCTGAGTGATGCTGTGGTGGTGCTGAGTGGTGCGGTGGTGGTGCTGAGTGATGCTGTGGTAGTGCTGAGTGATGCTGTGGTGGTGCTGAGTGGTGCTGTGGTGGTGCTGAGTGATAATGTGGTGGTGGTGAGTGATGCTGTGGTGGTGCTGAGAGATACTGTGGTGGCACTGAGTGGGGCTGTGGTGGTGCTGAGTGGTTCTGTGGTGGTGCTGAGTGATGCTGTGGGGGTGCTGAGTGATAATGTGGTGGTGCTGAGTGATAATGTGGTGGTGCTGAGTGATGCTGGGGTAGCGCTGAGTGAAGATGTGGTGATGAAGAGGGCAGAAAGGCACAAAAAGCAGTCTAACAAAGGGCAGAAGGGCAGAAAAACAAGGGAAAAACGAGTCTAACAGAGGGCAGAAGGGCACAAAAAACCAGTCTAACAGAGGACAGAAGGGCAGAAAAACAAGGGAAAAACGAGTCTAACAGAGGCCAGAAGGGCACAAAAAACGAGTCTAATGGGGCAGAAAGGCACAAAAAAACAGTCTAACAGAGGGCAGAAGGGAACAAAAACAAGGGAATAACAGAGGGCAGAAGGGCACAAAAAACGAGTCTAACAGAGGGCAGAAGAGCAGAAAAACAAGGGAAAAACGAGTCTAACAGAGGGCAGAAGGGAACAAAAAAACCAGTCTAACAGAGGACAGAAGGGCAGAAAAACAAGGGAAAAACGAGTCTAACAGAGGGCCGAAGGGCACAAAAAACGAGTCTAACGGGGCAGAAAGGCACAAAAAACGAGTCTAACAGAGGGCAGAAGGGCAGAAAAACAAGGGAAAAATAAGTCTAACAGAGGGCACAAGGGCACAAAAAACGAGTCTAACAGGGGGCAGCAGGGCAGAAAAACAAGGAAAAAACGAGTCTAACAGAGGGCAGAAGGGCAGAAAAACAAGGGAAAAACGAGTCTAACAAAGGGCAAAAGGGCACAAAAAATGAGTCTAACAGGGGGCAGAATGAATCCCGCCCTGCGTGTTTGTCCACGAAGATGCCACCTTTTTGTGCAATACCTCTACTCAACTGGAGTACTTTCTACTGTCTAATCAGTAAGTGCTCTATCGTTGGCTAAATGTATAGGGGCAGATTTACAATAACTGGCGCATCCCCAGGGATGCGCCAGTTATTGTGCGCCGCACCTCCGCCACCCATGGTGCGCCGCATTTACAATGCGGCGCACCATGTGGCAAAAACGGCACAGATGCGTCACGCATCTGTGCGTAAAAGCAGCGCATTGCTAGAGCTGCATCGTGCTTGCGACGCAGCTCCAGCAGTGCTCTGGGGGCCCTATTTTCCCAATGCTGCATCAAGCCTTGCGCCTGCTTCAAACAGGCGCAGGGTTTTGACGCAGCATTAGCCTAAAAGTTTTACTGATTTTACTCAGCCACTTTTAGGAAGCGTTCCTGCGCAGGAACGCCCTCCCTGTGCTGGAACGCCTCCTGATGGCGCAGGGCTTTACAACGTGACGCATCTCTCAGATGCGCCGCATTGTTAATACCCAGCACCAAGGCGCATCTTTTTTGCTGCCGCTGCGTCACAAAAGGTCTTGTTAGAGGGTGGCTGTGGTGAACCAGAGGGTGGCAGTGATGAACCAGAGGGTGACAGTGATGAACCAGATGGTGGCAGGGGTGAACCAGAGGGTTACAGTGCTGAACCAGAGGGTGTCAGTGCTGAACCAGAGGGTAGCAGTGATGAACCAGAGGGTGGCAGGGGTGAACCAGAGGGTTGCAGTGATGAACCAGATGGTGGCAGGGGTGAACTAGAGGGTGACAGTGGTGAACCAGAGAATGGCATGGGTGAACCACAGGGTGGCAGTCGGTAACCAGAGAGTGGCAGTGGTGAACCAGAGGGTGGCAGTGCTGAACCAGAGGGTGACAGTGGTTAACCAGAAGGTGGCAGTGGTAAACCAGAGGTGCTGTGATGAACCAGAGGGTGGCAGTTGTGAACCAGAGGGTGGTACTGGTGAACCAGAGGGTGACAGTGCTGAACCAGAGGGTGGCAGGGGTGAACCAGAGGGTGCTGTGATGAGCCAGAGGGTGGCAGTGGTGAACCAGAGGGTGGCTGGGGTGAACCAGAGGGTGTCAGTGGTGAACCAGAGGGTGGCAGTGCTGAACCAGAGGGTGACAGTGGTTAACCAGAGGGTGGCAGTGGTGAACCAGAGGTGCTGTAATGAACCAGAGGGTGGCAGGGGTGAACCAGAGGGTGGCCGAACCGGAAGGTGGCAGTGGTGAACCAGAGGCTGCTGTGCCCATACACGACCGCATGGGTAACTTCGCCATGCAAGCGGCCTGAGAACACGCAAAAAGCCCCGCCAACACGCAAGAAACCCTGCGAACACGCAAAAAAAACAGCGAACACGCAAAAGAACAAAAATCCGCAAATTCGCACGAATTCGCGGATTTTGCGGATTGCGAATTCGATTTCGCTCAAATTCGCAAACCTAAATTTTTTTCACAAAAACACATTTTCCCCACATTTCTGTAGTGGAAAGTTCTGGAATCTGCGTGAATCCACAACTTTCTACCCATTCCGAGTTGCCCAAAGTCTTACAAGAAAAATGGTACCTCAGTTGTGTGGGTCGGCCTAGTCCCTGCAACAGGAAAGGGCACAAAACGCAATGTGGCCATTTTTTTGCAAAGTGCCTAGCTGTAGTTTTTGGATGAAATCTTTAATTGAATTTTCAAAACAAGAAAAACATACAGACCACAGTTCCCCATCAGATGGAACAATGCTGCGCTCTTCCTGTGCGACCCAAACGAAGGTGTGCGGCAGTGAGAATAATGGCAACGCCAGGCTTGTAGGGTCTTTGCAAAGGGAAAATATCGTCCGACCCCCCCAACCCCCCTCCTTGTTCACAAAGCAAAAGAAAAGGGAAAGGAGAATCACCACGCCACTAAGGGAAGGCAGTAAGCCAAACCTCAACCCTGCGTCTTGCGCCTGCTCGTCGGGGCCTTCCGCTCCTCGATCGGAGTGTCTGCTAGGCGCAGTAAGCGCAAGTAGCGAGGGCAGCTCAATTCCCTAAACTCCCCCGTGAGCAGAGTTAAAAATGGTTGCCAAAGTTCTGCAAACTCCTCACCCCTTCCCGCCCTCGCCAAGGACAGCTTCTCCATCCCCAGAACCATCCAAAGCCTGTGGAGCCAACCAGTATGCGGGGGTGGAAGTGTGGCCCTCCAGTGTACCAGGATGTTCTGCACGGCTGCCCCCAGTGCAATCCCTATAAGCCTCCCCCTCCTAGACTTCAAGGGGTACATTAGAGCATTAGGGAGTCCTAACAAGATGTAAGCGGGGAATCTAGGGAGCTGAGTATCCAGATGTGAGTCTTTGTCATCTAAAATCAAACTCCAATAGGGTTGCAAATGGTCACAGCTCCAAAGTAAGTGCTCCAAGGTGCCAAGCCCCCCACACCCCCTCCAGCAGCGGTCACTAATGCGGGGATCCCATTGATGTAGGCGTTCAGGTGTATGGTACCAATAGGTGGCCACTTTGGTGAGGGTTTCGGGGAGGCCCGAGTGGTAAGCCGAGTGTCTGGCCCTATGGTAGATGCCGTTTCAAGAAAAAGCGTTTCTGTCGGGTAGACCTGTGATTATTTCAAAATACAATACATGAAATGCATCAATTATACTCTCAACACACACAAAGAGAAAAGACCCAAAACTTGAAGTCTTTAAGTTTATGCTCAATCTTTATCAGAATTACTTCACCAACTAACACGGAAGATCAGGACATATGACGGATTGAAACAGGGCTGCGTCTTGGCGCCCCATCTTTTTAATCTATTCATGGCAGACCTAACAACAAGTCTGGACGGGATTAACGCCCACCCACCGCGGCTAGGAACATTACGGCTGACACATCTCTCCTATGCCGATGATGTGGTGCTCCTTAGTCAGACTAAAATAGGTCTGCAACACCTCCTGCATGAACTGGCTGAATACACTAAACAGAATCTTCTAGAAATAAATAGCCAAAAAACAAAGATCATGATAATAACTCGCCAGCGCAAAGCCCTTCCACTTTTTGTCATAGACAACAAGAAACTGGAGGTAGTGGATAGCTATAAGTACCTGGGAATACAACTGGACAGACGCCTTAACTTTTTCTTGCACTTTGAGGCCATCGAAAAAAAGGGAATAGCACTGTTACATGCATTCAACAGTATTTCCAAGCAGTTAAAGGGCCCTCTGTTTAATCCACTTTTGGCCGTCATTAAGGCCAAGCTACTCCCTACAATAGCCTACGGCAGTGTGTTACACCATGGGAGAAGTGCACAACAATTAGACAAGATTCAAACTAGAGTCTACAAGCGTATATTCAGATTACCGTATAATGCCTCTCCGGCACAGGTCCGACTCGAGTTTGGCCTACAATCCCAAGATCTGCAAAAAAAGTATGAGACCATTAAGTTCTGGTATGACATCTGGATGAACAGGCAAACAGAGATCAATTCTGCTACGTGGGAGGCAATGCAAAATAGTCCCAATTCCCAGTACACCAAGTTTTTAAATCTGTCCCTTGATACTACCGAACTTGCATCATTGTGGCAAACTAAGCTACCGGTATCATCGTTCAAGCAAGTACTTAAAAAGGCGGCAAACAGGCATTCTCTGACTAATGACAAATCAATCTTTAGTCACCGCGCACATGCCTGGATGATAATTCAGTCATACACTATGCTCAAACCCGCAGTTTATTTCGGGGCATCCTTTTCATCATTTATCAAACTGAAATATCTTAGTTTAAGGATGGGAAACCTGCCGACAAATGCAGATCAACCAGCTTGGATGAAACCGGACACCAAGGAGTGTGACTTATGTGGTGCCACAAAACAAGACCTCATCCACCTATTTTGCATCTGTCCAACATTGGACGAGGAACGACGGCGCTGGTTAAAGGAAAAATTTAATGATCATGGAATACGTACTTGTCGAACTGCCATTATACAAGTTTTGTGTACAGCGGATCCACAATTTATCTGCAGATCAGTCAAGTTTGTTATGAACTTTGAGAGCAAAAGAGGTGTCATTGAAAAGGGTTGTTAAAAATTCAGATCAAGACGTAACGTTAAGAGGCTATAAGAACTTTTGCTACTCTCACTCAAGAAATTGCACCAGCCGTCACACGCCATTCAATGGCTTCACATAACTCGCAGTAGATCGACCCAAATCAACTTTGATCTTGAGTAGGAAGAGCTGTGCGAACCATTTTACACTAGCAAATGGACCGATGTAATTTGATATTGAGCTCCTGAAATAAGAGCTATTTTGTATAGAACGAATAGGAAATTGTATAATGTAGTTCAGTAATATTCTTACATCTGATATTTTATGAATATAAATAGTTATTAATGTTTTTTAAAACAGGCATGTATACTGACCAAATTTAAACTAATGCATTTTTATTTTTGGATTGGTTTTTATTAACTATACAATAAATTCTTCATTCATTCATTTATCAGAATTACTTCATTCAGTTGTGAGCTGTTTGTTTATATCAAATTGAAAACAAGTTATGTACAAAATAACATTTAGTGACATTTGTGCATAGTGAAACAGTGAATAAGTGCACAATATATACAATAACAACAGGGTGTTCTATCTAAAATCATTTATGTAGGAGAGGCCAGAGTTCTATTTGTAACCACAGTTTCATCCTTGTTGTGGAAACCGGGTAATTCTGGACCTAGAGGTTACATCGACGTTTCGACCCTTATGTGCCCCTGTTGGTGGTCACGACGGGTCTTTATCAAGACGATGAAGCGGAGATTAACTGTGCACTATCTGGAATTAAATGAACAAGGTGTGTGTGAGAGAGGTTATTAAAAGGAGGTAAATCCGTGTAAACACAGGGACTGAGTATTACTCACCCTGATAGGCATGAAGGTACTATGCCTGAAGTGCAAAGAACCAGCACATCTGAAGGATTAATCCGATGATGCTGAAAGGTAAATAACATAAAATTCTGTAAGGGATTACCCTGCAGTATAGTCCCCCCTTGACAGTGTATATCACAGTCTCAACTGGCCCGTAAATGATCCAGACAAGTGAGGAACCCATTAAAATATCTACAGTGCCGGTAATTTTGGTAGCATACATATACAACAGCATGGATTGGGCTCAAAGTGCGTCCCATCGCGTAGAAAACTTAATCCAAAATTGTTTGATGGAAGGGGGCAATGACTATTGGAAGCCGTATATTGCGAGTCGATTGCCTGAGGTTCTAACAAAATTAACAGGAGCAGAACCAAAGGGTACATGACTCCCTCGATGGAATTCTTACCGAACAAATTGGTAGTGATGCGCGGACCTCAGTCTCGGTCATCCGTTGCAATGGTTAATGCCGATCAAACAAGCGGGGTGAGTGATCTGTCCTCAAGGACGCAATCACGTGAGGAAGCGTCAGGGTTGCTAGGTGACGGCGTGACGTCTTCCAGCAACGTGAGCCAATGTCTGGGTTGCTAAGTAACGGCGTGGCGCCATTAGATCATGGCCGCATTGGGCGTAGTGCTCAATTAAAGTGTACTAGGTGCCTATATGTTGCACGTACGTGATAGGCAATGTGGCTTGGAAAGAGATTAAGATCATAATGATAACAAGGGATTCATGAGTAATTGTAGACAGTACAATGACACGTATAAATCATCAAATACATGGCAAATACAATTACTAGACATCCTGAATGGCTAGATGGTAGACTATCTGAACAGATTCAAAATGAGTTTTGACAAATATGTGTTTACAGACATTACAATGTCATAGTATACAATATTTCAGGAGTCGCAAGTGTATACATCATCCAGCACATATCAGCCCATATCAGGTATAGCGTATCACAGAGGTGGGCTCAGTACCACAATCTAGGTATTGTATGAGTGGTTCTACTACAGGGTAAGGTGCCCAACCAGGCACAAAGTAATCAGACAGTATTTTTACATAGTGGTAGATGCCGCCCCATTCTTTGTGCTTGAGTGATCTCCCCAGGTCCCGCTCCCACCTGGTCCTTCCTGCATTATGTGTGTAGATGTTTGTGAGGAGGAGTTGTTGGTACAGGTCAGAGATCAGCTTCTTATCAGAGGTGCGGGTGACCAGCCAATTTTCATACGGGGTGAGGGAACATTGCGCGACTGGTCTGAATTCTGGCTGCAGGGCCCAATGTTGGACCTGCAAATAGGGTAGGTGATCGGACTCCGGTATTCCATAGTTCTCTTTCACCTGGAGAAAGGAGAGGATACCGTTGAAGTTGAACATATGTCCCAGGGCTATGCAGGGCGAGCGTCTCCAGGCCACAAATGCCCTGGGGTCCAGGCCCGGGGAAAAGTCGGGATTATCGAAAAGCGGGGTCATCAGGGAGGAGAACCTGGTCCCATATATCCAGGATGGTGCTTGTAATCTGTGATGCATATAGGTTGGGAGGGCGGTGGCATCTGGGAAGAAATGGAACCCCCTGTAAGGGCCTGCCAGCAACGGCTTGGTCTGGAAAAAAAAATTCTTGCCCACTTCCAGCATAGAAGGAGGTCAGGCACACCAACCCCGCCGTGGGCAGGCGGAAGTATCGTAAGGGCGTGCTTGAAGCGTGGACGGCGACCGTTCAAGAGAAAGAGCTCCAGGTCAGACTGTGTCCGCCGGAGCCAACCCATTGGGGTGCGCAGAAGGAGAGTCTGGAACACGTAAAGGATTTGTGGTAGCAGGGTCATCTTAGTGGCTGCTATCCGCCCCAGCCAGAAGAGCAAGTGATGCTTCCATCTCCGGAGTACGTCGCTGAGGCGCGAGCGGAGCCTGGCATAATTTGCTTCTGCAGTGGCTTGGACGGTTGGGGCCAACAGAACTCCTAAATAGGGGATTGTAGTATTAGACCATCGCATATAGAATTCGCCTTGAACCTCGGTGAGTGTCTCCGGTGACAGGGAGATATTCAGGGCTTCTGATTTCTCCACGTTAATCTTAACCCAGAGGCCATTGCACAGGTATGGAGTTCGATAAAGAGTGCTCGGAGAGATTGCATCAGCTCCGTAAGGGAAAGAAGGATAACGTCCACGTATAGACTGATCTTATGCACATCGCCGCCAAAGGGGATGCCCTTGATGAGGGAATGTTGCCTGACCTGTTGCGCTAATGGCTCCATGTACAGGGCAAAAAGGATAGGGGAGAGAGGGCACCCCTGTCTGGTGCCCCTGTCGATCGGGAAGCGCGGGGAGGTGTGTCCATTGACACGGACCGTGGCGTTGGGCCGGCGATAGCAATTCAGTATGCGGTTGCAGAGAGCCTCTCCCACACCGACGTGTTGTAGCACCAGTTCCAGATAGGGCCAGTGCACCCTATCGAAGGCCTTTTTGGCATCAATGGTAAATAGCATACAGTCTGGCCTCTTCCGTGACCCGGCCTCGATGAGGTGGAGGACCCGTTTGGTATTATCGCTGGTCTACCGTTGAGGAATGAAACCTGCTTGGTCTGGTTCCACCAGCTGCTGCATATATGGTACCAACCTGCTCGCGAGGATGCCCGTGTAGAGCTTGAGGTCCATGTTTAAGAGGGATATCAGCCTATAGGAACTACAGTGTGTGGGGTCTCGGCCAGGCTTAGGTATGACCGTTATCACCGCTTCCAGGAGGTCCTCCAGAATGGCGCCGGGTTGGTCGAAGCTATTAAAAATGTCCCGCAGTAGTGGGGCAACCTGGTGGCAAAACATTTTATAAAAGGCCGCCGAGTAGCCGTCTGGGCCATGTGATTTCCCCAACTTGAGGCGAGATATCACCGAAATCACTTCCTCCAGGCCAATGGGCCGATCGAGGAACTCCGCTTGCGCCTCGTTCAGGTATGAGAGGGCCGCGCCTCCCAGGTATGCACGACCATCCTGGGGGTTGAGCGCGTCACCTGCATATAGAGTTTCGTAAAAGTCCCCAAAAGCCGCTGCTATGTCGACACCGTCGACGGCGAGGTCTCCCCGACTGGTCTGTATGGCTCTTATGCCCTGTCTGTGGCGCTGCTTTCTCAATTTACTCGCCAATAGCTTCCTGCAGTGATCACCCACACTATAATATGCATGTCGGAGGGGGAGAGCATCATATTCCGCCATGTCTTGGTCCAGGGCCGCCAGCATTTTCCTCTCCGCACAGAGTTGTCGCCACGCACGAGCTGCCCCCGTACATTGGTGTATCTGCTCCAACTCCGCTACCCGTTGGGTTATTTCGGCCCTCTTCTGGGCGCGTTCTCTGTTGTTGGCTGTGGTGATAGAGATGAACTCTCCCCGCAGTGCAGCCCATTGTGTGTTTCCTTAGTGGTATCAGTGTTGGGATTGTGAGTTAGGAACTGGGTGATGGTGGATTTAATCCGCTCTACTACGGTGGGGCTCTGGAGCAAGGCATCCCAAAGGCACCAATGTTGAAGCAGGGCAGCGCGTTTGGGAAAAGGAAGGTGGTCATTACTGGAGAGTGATCCGTCAGGGAGGCCGGGAGGATGTCAACGTCTTTTTCCCGGGGTACCAGCTGTGAGGAGCAGAGGAAATAATCAAGCCTAGCGTAGGATTTATGGTCTGCCGAGTAATAGGTGTATGCCGTGGAGGGTGGGTGGAAGGGTCTCCACAGGTCTGCTAAGCAAAGGTCTGAGAGATGTGTGTGATCCGCCTTGGAGAGTGATCCCACCTGCCGGAGTGTTGGCAAGAACGATCCGCCGTGTTGTGTAGTACTAAATTGAGGTCGCCCCCCAGTAGCAAGTGTGGTTGAGTGTTCGCTGTGGCTGTCTCTAAGGCTGTGTGCAGGAATTTTTCCTGACCCTCATTAGGCACGTATATGGTGCCCACTAATAGTGTCTGCCCAGCAATCAGAAAGGGGTGTATCAGCAACATGCCCTTGATCTCTGCCTTCCTCTGCATAACCTGACCCTGAAAGGATTTGGACACCAGGATAGCCACCCCTGCCACCTTCTTGGGTGCGGACGAGAAAAACTGCAAGGGGAAGGCCCGGGATTTAAGTCGGTGGTGGTCCTTCGGCAGCAAATGCGTCTCCTGTAGGAGGCAGATGTCCGCTGTGGAGTGTTCTAGGAGGGAAAGTATTTCCCTGCGTTTGATAGGGTTGTTCAGTCCCCTCACATTAAGAGAGAGGATTTTCAATCAGAGAGACGACATAGGTGAGTAGTAGGATCTGCGTGGCTCTGGACAAGGCGCGAGGAAGCAAAAGGATATTCAAAAAATAGGTGGACAAGGAGGATTCCCCCCTCCCCCCTCCTCAGACCCCCCTCCCTCCAGCCACCCCAAACCAACCCCCTCCCAATTGCAACTCCCCCCTCCCTTGATCGTCCAGTCCCTCCTCTCAGCCCCCAACCCATCCCCCCAGCAACCCTAACCCCCCCTTCCATCCCCAACCCCAACAAACCCCCAATCCCAGTAACCAACATCCCTCCCCCCTCCACCTAACCCCCAACTTCCAAACTATGTGGATACAGTGTCCCAGGCCTTTCAGTCCAACACAGGCCTGTGGTAATAATACCTATTGGGGTGAAGTCCTGTGGCAGCCGCCATGGCCCCCCGCCCGCCCACTCCACCTAGCATATAACAGTGCCATGATACTCCCCCTCACTAGAAAATTCAGTCAGAGGGCGCCGTCTCCTTGGTTACTTCCAAAATGGCTGTGGCTTTCTCCTGCGAGGTAATGTGGGCCTCAGGCTTGGAGCGCAGGCCTGGGGAGCGCCTATGGCCCACCGTCTGCCAGCTGCCCCAGGAGGGTCTTTGGGAGGATCTCACTGGCGACCTGTCCTCTACCGACTCAATGCCCAATAAAGCACAGGTGTCCTTAAGCGAACGCATCTGTTGCAGGGCTCCATTCCATTTGAATATCAGGCGAAACGGATGTCCCCAGGAGTAAGGAATTTCTCGCTCACGCAAAAAGTCTGTAGCCACCTTAAATGCCTTCCTCTTCTGGAGAGTCACTGCACAGAGATCTTGATACAGGGCGATGGGATGACCACGAAACTGAAGGGGCTGGTTCCGTCGGGCTTCTCGGAGAATCCTCTCTTTAAGTGGGAAATCGGGGAGGAACGCTAAAATGTCCGGAGGTGGGGTAGAGGAACGGCTGGGAAGTCCCACTCTATGTGCCCTGTCAATCCTTATGATAAAGTCAGAGGATTCCCCCAATATGTTGCAGAAAAGGTCTTGTAGATACACAGTAACATCCGCCCCTTCTGCCTTCTGAGGGACCCCCCGGACCCGTATGTTACTACGGCGGGACCAATTTTCTAAGACCTCCGCATGGGCCTGAAGGTCCACCTGTTGAGCTTGGAGCCGTAGGATCTCCTGTTGGAGTTGCTCGACCCCCTCGCTTCTCGTTTGATCGGCATCCTCAATGGTGGCCACCTGCTCTCCCAGGCCCTCCACATCTCTCCTGAGCTTCTTAACCTCCCCTGCCACCTCCTGCTTCAAGGATTTGAAGTCGTCCCGAAGGGAGTTAAACAGGGACTCCAAGAAAGATTTAGAGATTGGCACATTATCATCGGTGGTCGCCGATTGAGATTTGTGGACTTCGGGGAGGGTGATCCTTTGCCATTTCTGGCCTTTTGTGAACATCTCTGGGAGGGTGCGCTTCCCCTTCTTTCTGAGACTCGCCATTACGTTCACTGCGTCTCTTCTAGGCTAGTTGCTCTGCCCTGCGAGGCCCCCAGGACAAAATTATGCATGGGTGCGACCCTCAACGTAGATGTCCCAGTATCACGTAGGTGACAATGCCGTTCAAAGGTGAGGTCTTGGTCTCCCTGGTAGCAATGATCAATAATGAGCGGCCCCGATCTGAGGGTGCCAATGCAGAGTCCGTCCAACCTTGCTCCGTGCCCCCAATTATTCGCAAGCCCAGGGATGTGAGCAGGTAAGCACAGCTCTGATATAGAAATAACCCCACTAACTCAACCATGAGGAGCACGCAAAGGGCTGAGTGTGCCTGCAGGGTAAACGGTCTCCGCACTGTGGGTAAGTCTGTTACTGTAGCGTATAGAGCTCTCAAAGTCTGCCCACTTGGGTGCGTGGCGGCGGCCCGTAGGGGCCCCCCTACACACAGCCCCCTGTGTTGCCGTGTAGCAGTGTTGGCCTCAGGCTCATGTCTCTCTTCCCCTCGCTGCCTCCACTACACTGTCCATGGGCCTTGCTGGGCCCTACGCCGGGGACTCGATTAGGCCCCCCGCGTTCTCGCTCCCGCCAGCCCCGGGCCAACCTCCACACCTCTGTGTGGGCCCTTGGCCTGGTGCTCACCGGTTCTCCCAGGAGCCGTTGGGGTGCCTGTATAGCGCTGGTGCAGCAGAGGGTACTCACTACGGCACCCGCATAGGCCCGGAGCCGGGGCCTTAAGTGCTGCTCCTCCCGACGGCTCCCGCATAGGCCCTTCGCCGGGGTGGTGCGATGTCAAATACCCCTCTAATCACTGCTGTCCTCTGCTCCCAGGTCTGGGCAGGCAAGCTGGAAACACGGCCAGTGACAGGCAGGCGAGTCCGGCCGGCGGTAAGGAGTCTGGGCGGCCGCTGTCACTGCAGGATCAGCCGCCATTTCCGGTGCCCACGAGGTAGCCAGGATCCCACTGCCCAAAAGGAGCTCGGAGCTCATGCAGACCAGGTCGTGGGCTCACCGGTGTGGCCGCAGGGCGTTTCCACCAGGCTAGTAAGGTGCGGGGCACTGGGGGGGAAGAAATGGGAGGGGCAGCCCGCTAAGTCTGCTTGCTCGGGTGCTTGGTGGTGGTCTGTGGGGGCCCCTCTACGCACAGCACCCTGTATTGCCGCTCAGCAGTGTTGGCTTCAGGCGTATGTCCCTCCGCACCTCGCTGCATCCTCTATGCTGTCCATGGGCCTTACTGGGCCCTACGCCGGGGACTCGATTATGCCCCCGAGTTCTCACTCCCACCAGCCCCCAGCCGGGGTCCCGTATGATGCTGGTGCAGCAGATAGTATTCACCACGGCTCCTGTGTAGGTCTGGAGCCGGGACCTAGAGTGCTGCTCCTCCCGGCGTGCTCCACCTCCTGCCGCTGGGGGTAGTGTGATGCCAGATGCCCCTTCTGCTTGCCACTTCCCTCTGCTCTAAGGCCCAGGCAGAGGGGTCAGAAACACAGCCAGTGACCCAGTGCAGGCAAGCCCAGTTGGCGGCAAGGAGTCCCGGGCGGCCGCTGTCACTCGCCAGGAACAGCCGCCATTACGGTGCCCATGAGGCAGCAAAGATCACTCTGCCTAGCAGGAGCTCAGAGCCTGGGCGGGTCAGATCGTGGGCTCACCGGAGCAGCTGCAAGACGTCCTAGCCTGGCTAGTAAAATGCGAGGTGCCGGGAGGGAGCAGATCGCGGTGAAAAGGGCAGTAACGGGGGTCGGGACGGGGAACCACAGAGATCTCCGTCCGTTCAGTCCGCCATTTGGCCACGCCCCCGCACGCTGTAGTTTTGAACCCTACCTCTGCCGGCACCTAGAGAAACGTAGCAAACGTATATATTTTTGAAAACTAGACACCCAGGGAAATCCAGGATGGGGTGACTTCACTGCCTCCTACCAGGTTCTGTTACCCAAAATCCCTTGCAAACCTAAATAATTGTCAAACAAATACATTTTCCCCACATTTCTGTGGTGGAAAGCGCAACATGGTCAAACCTCAATTTCGCTGTGAAAAATTACCCTTTTTTGGCAAAGTGCCTAGCTGTAGTTTTTGAACCCTAGCTCTACCAGCTCCTAGAGAAACCTAGCAAAACTGAACATTTTTTAAAACTAGACACCCAGGGGAATCTAGGATGAGGTGACTTGACTGCCTCCCACCAGGTTCTGTAACACAGAATCCCTTACAAACCTAAACTGGTATTTAAAAAAAACAAATTTTCCCCAACTTTCTGTGGTGGAAAGTTCTGGAATCTGCATGGATCTACAAGTTTCCACCCACCCTGCGTTCCCCAAAGTCTTATGAGAAAAATGGTACCTCAGTTGTGTGGGTCGGCCTAGTGCCTGCAACAGGAAACAGCGCAATACGCAATGTGGTCACACCTCAATTTCGCAGTGAAAAATTACAGTTTTTTTGCAAAGTGCCTAGCTGTAATTTTGTAACCCTAACTCAGACAGCACCTAGGAAACCTAGCAAACCAATACAGTTTTTAAAACTAGACACCCAGGGGAATCCAGGATGAGATGACTTGACTGCCTTCCACCAGGTTCTGTTACCCAGAATCCCTTGCAAACCTAAAAAATGGTCCCAAAAAATAAATTCCCACATTTCTGTGGTGGAAAGTTCTTGAATCTGTGTGGATCCACAATTTTCCACCTACCTCCCGTTCCCCAATGTCTTATGAGAAAAATGGTACCTCACTTGTGGGGATCGGCCTAGGGCCTGAGACAGGGAACGGCGCAAAACGCAACGTGGTCACACCTCAATTTCACAGTGAAAAATGACCCTTTTTTGGCAAAGTGCCTAGCTATAGTTTTTGAATCCTAGCTCTGCTGGCACCTAAGTAAACCTAGCAAACCTATACATTTTTAAAAACTAGACACCCAAGGTAATCCATAATGAGATGACTCGACTGCCTCCCACCAGGTTCTGTTACCCATAATTCCTTACAAACCTAAACAATTGTTAAAAAAATAGATTTTCCCCACATTTCTGTGGTGGAAAGTTCTGGAATCTGTGTGGTTCCACAATTCTCCTCTCAAACCACGTTCCCCTAAGACTTCTGAAAAAAATGGTACATCACTTGTGTGGGTCGGCCTAGTGACTGTGACAGGAAACGGCGCAAAACGCAATGTGGTCACACCTCAATTTCGCAGTGAAAAATGACCCTTTTTTGGCAAAGTGTCTAGCTGTCCTTTTTTAAACCCTAGCTCTGCCGGCACCTAGGGAAACCTAGTAAACCTATACATTTTTTAAAATTAGACAAACAGGGAAATCTAGGATGGGGTGACTTCACTGCCTCCCACCAGGTTCTGTTTCCCAGACTCCCTTGCAAACCTAAATAATTGTCCAAAAAAACAAATGTTCTCCCCATTTCTGTGGTGAAAAGTTCTGTAATCTGCGTGGATCTACTAATTTCCACCCACCCTGCGTTCCCCAAAGTCATACAAGAAAAATGGTACCTCATTTGTGTGGGTCGGCCTAGCGCCTGCAACAGGAAACGGCGCAATATGCAATGTGGTCACACCTCAATTATGCAGTGAAAAATGACAGTTTTTTTGCAAAGTGCCTAGCTGTAGTTTTTGAACCCTACCTCAGCCAGCACCTAGGGAAACCTAGCAAACCAATACAGTTTTTAAAACTAGACACCCAGGGGAATCCAGGATGAGATGACTTGACTGCCTTCCACCAGGTTCTCTTACCCAGAATGCCTTGCAAACCTAAAAAATGGTCCCAAATAAAGAACATTCCCACATTTCTGTTGTGGAAAGTTCTTGAATCTGTGTGGATCCACAATTTTCCACCCACCCCACGTTCCCCAAAGTCTTATGAGAAAAATGGTACCTCACTAGTGGGGATCGACAAAGGGCCTTAGACAGGGAACGGCGCAAAACGCAACGTGGTCACACCTCAATTTCACAGTGAAAAATGACCCTTTTTTGGCAAAGTGCCTAGCTATAGTTTTTTAACTCTAGCTATGCTGGCACCTAGGTAAACCTAGCAAACCTATACATTTTTAAAAACTAGACACCGAAGGTAATCCAGAATGAGGTGACTTGACTGCCTCCCACCAGGTTCTGTTACCCAGAATCCTTTGCAAACCTAAACCATGGTTAAAAAAATAGATTTTCCCCACATTTCTGTGGTGGAAAGTTCTGGAATCTGCGTGGATCCACAATTCTCCTTTCAAACCACGTTCCCCAAAGACTTCTGAGAAAAATGGTACATCACTTGTGTGGGTCGGCCTAGTGCCTGTGACAGGAAACGGCGCAAAACGCAATGTGGTCACACCTCAATTTCGCAGTGAAAAATGACCCTTTTTTTGCAAAGTGTCTATTTGTCCTTTTTTAAACCCTAGCTCTGCCGGCACCTAGGGAAACCTAGTAAACCTATACATTTTTTAAAAGTAGACAACCAGGGAAATCTAGGATGGGGTGACTTCACTTCCTCCCACCAGGTTCTGTTTCCCAGACTCCCTTGCAAACCTAAATAATTGTCCCAAAAAACACATTTTCTCCACATTTCTGTGGTGAAAAGTTCTGTCATCTGCGTGGATCTACTATTTTCCACCCACCCTGTGTTCCCCAAAGTCATACAAGAAAAATGGTACCTCAGTTGTGTGGGTCGGCCTAGTGCCTGCGACAGGAAACGGCGCAATACGCAATGTGGTCACGCCTCAATTTTGCAGTGAAAAATGACAGTTTTTTTGCAAAGTGCCTAGCTGTAGTTTTTGAACCCTACCTCAGCCAGCACCTAGGTAAACCTAGCAAACCAATACAGTTTTTAAAAATAGATACCCAGGGGAATCCAGGATGAGATGACTTGACTGCCTCCCACCAGGTTCTGTTACCCAGAATCCCTTGCAAACCTAAAAAATGGTCCCAAAAAAAAGTAAATTCCCACATTTCTGTGGTGGAAAGTTCTTGAATCTGTGTGGATCCACAATTTTCCAACCACCCCACATTTCCCAAAGTCGTATGAGAAAAATGGTACCTCACTTGTGGGGATTGGCCTAGGGCCTTAGACAGGGAACGGCGCAAAACGCAACATGGTCACACCTCAATATCACAGTGAAAAAGGACCCTTTTTTGGCAAAGTGCCCAGCTATAGTTTTTGAACCCTAGCTCTGCTGGCACCTAGGTAAACCTAGCAAACCTATACATTTTTAAAAACTAGACACACTAGGTAATCCAGAATGAGGTGACTTGACTGCCTCCTACCAGGTTCTGTTACCAAGAATCCCTTGCAAACCTAAACAATTGTTAAAAAAATAGATTTTCCCCACATTTCTGTGGTGGAAAGTTCTGGAATCTGCGTGGATCCACAATTCTCCTCTCAAACCACGTTTTCCAAGGACTTCTGAGAAAAATGGTACATCACTTGTGTGGGTCGGCCTAGTGCCTGTGACAGGAAACGGCGCAAAATGCAATGTAGTCACACCTCAATTTCGCAATGAAAAATGACCCTTTTTTGGCAAAGTGTCTAGCTGTCCTTTTTTCAACCCTAGCTCTGCCGGCACCTCGGGAAACCTAGTAAACCTATACATTTTTTAAAATTAGACAACCAGGGAAATCCAGGATGGGGTGACTTCACTGCCTCCCACCAGGTTTTGTTTCCCAGGCTCCTTTGCAAACCTAAATAATTGTCCCAAGAAACACATTTTCCCCACATTTCTGTGGTGAAAAGTTCTGTAATCTGCATGGATCTACTAATTCCCACCCACCCTGCGTTCCCCAAAGGCTTAAGAGAAAAATGGTACCTTACTTGTGTGGGTCGGCCTAGTGCCCACGACAGCAAATGGCGCAAAATGCAACGTGGTCACACCTTAATTTTGCAGTGAAAAATTACCCTTTTTTCACAAAGTGCCTAGCTGTAGTTTTTGAGCCGTAGCTCTGCCAGCACCTAGGGAAACATAGCAAAACTGTACATTTCTTTAAAATAGACACCCAGGGGAAGCTAGGATGGGGTGACTTGACTGCCTCCCACCAGGTTCTGTGTCCCAGAATCCCTTGCAAACCTAAAGAATTGTAAAAAAAACCCATTTTTCCCACATTTCTGTGGTGGAAAGTTCTGGAATCTGCGTAGATCCACAAATTTCCACCCACCCCTTGTTCCCCAACGTCTTACAAGAAAAATGGTACCTCACTTGTGTGGGTAGGCCTAGTGCCCGCGAAAGGAAATGGTGCAAAATGCAATGTGGTCTACCTCAATTTCGCAGTGAAAAATTACCCTATTTTGGTAAACTGCCTAGCTGTAGAGTGTGAACCCTAGCTCTGCCGGCACCTAGGGAAACCTACCAAACACACACATTTCTGGAAAGTAGACACCCGGGGCCTTCCAAGGAGGTATGGATTACGTGGATCCCCCAAAGTTTCCTTACCCAGGATCCCTTTCAAACCTCAAATTTAAGCTGAAAAAAATCTGTTTTTTCACACATTTTTGTGTGGGAAAGTGTGGCATCACTGGGCTCACACAAATTTCCTACCACCCAGTGTTCCCTCAGGTCTCCCGATAAAAATGGTACCTCACTTGTGTGGGATGCGCAAGTACCCGCGACAGGCAAGGGCCCGAAACGTAGTGAGGCGACATCAAATTGCCTATCTCAAAACGACCTGCTTTTGCAAGAGGGTCACCTGTCACCTGGGTTTTTGTTCCCGTGCTCGCCGACCTTCTTGGGAACCCTACCAATCCCACATATTTCTGAAAACTAGACACACGGGGGCTTCTGAGGAGGTATGGCTTGCGTGGATTCCCCAACATTTCCTTACCCAGAATCCCTTGCAAACCTCAATTTTAGCTGAAAAATCAGTTTTTTCACACATTTGTTTGCAGGAAAGTGTGGCATCACTGGGCACACACAAATTTCCGACCACCCAGTGTTCCCTCAGGTCTCCCGATAAAAATGGTGCCTCACTTGTGTGGGAGGACCAAGTACCCGCGACAGGCAAGCAAAAGTAAATACTGATCACGAGTCATAACTGCAGTAAATATGGCTGTTGCCATCAAGGGGCTGGTAGACCAATATGAAGCCAGGTTCAGCTTCCTTAGCAAACCCATCAATAAAGAAAAACCCAAAAACGTCTTAATCTCTTCCAGATTTGTGGGAGTCTACCAGGTAGCTCTAGAGTGGGGCCTAAGTTTGTCACTGTTGTCCCTCAGAAACTGCTCAGCGTACACATTAGTCTGCTCAACAATCTCACCCAAAAATACATCATCCATAAATAACTGAAAAAACTTTTAGGCAAAACATGTTCACAATCCACACTACACCCTGCATCACCACTGAAGGCTGGCAACACAGGCTGCACCATGTTTGGATCAACCCAGAGTCCTGCACTTCCAGTAGGAAGCCTAGCAGCCTCAGGCTGCAATCCAGATGCCGCTTGCACCATCAGCACAGCAGTATCCTCCTCTAAAACAGGCACTTCATCTGTCCTGTGTGAACCTTCATCATCTGATGACTCCATGTGAAGAGAAAACTCACTGCCAGAATCTTCCCCTCCCTCCTCTCCCTCAGACGCACTGTCAGTTTCATAATCCGGCTCAGAGGAAGATTCAAGAAGCATACCAACCACCTGCTGAGCAGTCATTCTATGGCTAGCCATAATGATTACTAATAAAGGTAACTTGTCAAACAAGTCAACAACAACAAACACTTTGAAAAATAAGTAATAAACAAAATGCACCTTTATCAAAAATACCTATACACTCCAAAACGATACCACTCACTTGCCAGAAGCAGCTAAACTCACCACCACGTACTCTGTACAGACACAGTATGGACCAACAATATCCCACTAAAAAAGAAAGAGAGAAGAAAATTACACATAAGACAATGCAAATCACATCACAAAGATGTTCATGCTCAAAACACTAACTAAACATGCTGCCACTATGATACCACTTAAAAAAAAATCATTCATATATTACAATATTACTCATTTGGAGTAAATACAACAACAATGTTTTACTTACCAAAAAAATGCAACTAAGCAAAACTGAAAAACAACCACTGTCGAAACTGAAAACAAGAATCAAAAGCTTTGCACTAGTAGGTGGGCCTAAGAGTATAAATTAATTATTAAACCCCGTAAAAGGGGAGCAACCCTTGCCCTTGAGGCCACCCCCAAAAACAGAAATTAAAAAAACTCTAGTGCCTTGTGGCTTCTGGCCCTCTTTGGAGGCCGAATACATTTTTAAAAATTTAAATCTGCCCCCCCCCCCCCACAGGGGGCAAACAAAGCAAAAGTGTAGGCCCTTAAAAGGGGAGCGACCCTTGCCTAAGGGGCCGCTCCCCCAAACAAAACCTAACATCAGGGGCATACTTCAAAGGCCCCCATAGGGGAGTGACCCTTGCCCAAGGGGAAACTCCCCAGCACATAGCCCTATGGGCCGTTTTCTTTATTAAAAATAAAAATCTTGGTCCTGCAAAGGTACTTCAAGGACATCGAGGCCACCCAGAGGGACCACCTGTGGGTGGGGACGCCCCGTATCTCACTCCACAAGCTTACACTAGGGTGGTATGACAGGGGAATTGCACTTCCGGACATCAGGAAATATTACAGGGCAGCCCACCTCTCGCAATCAATCAGGGCACGTACTGTGGTGGGGACGATCCTGGTTACGGGATGCATATATGGTTCCTCCCGGGTGGGAATTTTGAGACAGCACTCTACTCCAAACCCAACAAATACCCCCTTACGGGGCCCACAAAACACTCGGTCAAACTTTGGCACATTGTGAGCTGCAACCTGGGATGGGCGGATAGACTGACACTCGCCACCCCACTCTGGGTCTCAGAGAGGTTGGGTACACTGGGTCCCACCAAGGGGTTCAGAAACTGGGACCTGAACGGGATCTCCCATATAAAAGATTTATGGGGACCCAATGGAAGGGTATTGTTCGCTTCACTCCAGCAGACATCAACTAGCACAGACAGAGTTCTCCGATTCGCGCAGGTCAGGCATTCACTCCTTACGAACATTCCACCCGGAACGTCACTTCCCGAATACTCCCCCTTAGAGGACCGACTGTTGGACGGTCTCCTGCCAGAAAAGGCCATCTCCCTCACATACAAAAAACTCATACACCACACCCCTGACCCCCTACATGAACTCAGGCGGAAATGGGAGAATGACGGTCTAGAGATAGAAGATGAGGAATGGAGGGAAGCGCTTCCCTCCCCTAAGGAGGTGGCAATATTGGCTATACTTAGGCTGATACAATTGAAAATTCTATATCGTAGCTACATCTCCGGGACCCGACTGGTACTAATGGGCAGGAGTGAGGGTGGGCTCTGTAGACAGCACTGCGGGGAAGTGGGGACGTTCATCCACATACTATGGGAATGTGGACATACTGGAAGCAAGTGCACAACTGTATGCGCGATGTCTGGAGGGTGGACCTGCGGCTCGAAATCAAGCGATGTCTCTTAAACATCTGGGAGCCCACTGATCTGACTGCAAAAGGGAAGGTATGGGAGACACTCGGCCTCATGATAGCTAAACGCAACATAGCTCACCTATGGAGAGCAGTTCAGCCCCCTAAGCTTGGTGCATGGAAAAAGGACTGGTGCATGCTGCAGGAGAAGACAGTCTATGTTGCTCGGGGTTGCCCTAGGAAATGGATTACAATCTGGTCGAAGTGGAATGAATTTCTTGGCTGCTTATGTGAACCCCCCTGATCCCTTCCCCTGAGGAGCTGCAGATCCCCTAATGTGATTTACATTGTTGCAACCTTGTGCTCTTCTAATTTACCATCTGTATGTTTGTATGCACTTCTTACCATGTAACACTGTTAAGATACTGCTTCTGTATTTGTACTGACCATCAAGACCACTTGTACCAATAAATAGAGTTAAAAAAATAAAAAAATAAAAATAATAAAAATAAAATTCTGCTCTCCCCCAGACAGAAAAAGCTATTTATAATGCCCCCAAAAGGGGGTGGGACCCTTGCCCAAGGGGCCTCTCCCCCAACCAACAAACACTAGCCAAACACAAAAAAAAAAACCCTGGCGCTAGTGGGCATTCCTGCTGCACGATTGCATGATCGTGCAGCAGGAATGCACAAAAGAGGCATTGAGGAAAGGAAAGCCCTTTCCTGTCCCCCGATGCCTCTTTCGTTTAAATCCCCCCCTCCCCAGCCCCAAAACTCACCTGTTTGTTCACTAATGCGCAGGAAGCAAATGGCTGCCTGCGCATCGGGGAACAAAGGGGAACCTCCAATGACATCAGCGCGCCTCATTGACAGTGTGCCAGTGTGCTCTGTAAGAATGCTTAACATTTACCATTTAGTGTGATGCAATGGGTTGTAAGGGGCCTTTGTTTTGGGTGCAGATGTCATGCATTATCACTACATGTACTTTCAATTGTCATTGATGTAATGGCCCTTGACGTTGCGGTCTGAGTTGTGGCCTTATGACATCGGCTGCATTGGGGGAATCAGGGACATCCCATGGTAGTTAACAGCAGTGTGCCTCATATGAGTGTACTTTCATCAATGTGTGCAGTGCCACACATCAATATTGGAGGGATGTATGACATTACAACGCATACTTTTACATCGCATGCCTTTACATTGCGGTTTTTACAATGAAAACCTTTACAACGCATAGCGCTTTGGGGTGCTGGATAGTGAATAGTTTAATTTACTATTCTAACTCCAGTCCCCGTGGACACTAGGGAAGGTGTTGGATAGTAAATTAAACGTATTCCCTATCCTAGAGCGCCCCCCAGCGCAATGCGTTTTAATGGTTTGCATTGTAAAAGTTGCGTCGTAAAGGCACTGCGTGGTAAAAGTTGCGTTGTAAAGGATGTTTCCCATATTGGAGGACTACACATCTGACACCAATGTGCAACTGTAGTTGTGCCCAAAGTACGACATGGTGGAAAGCATGAGATCATGGCCATTGCGAACTGATGTTTTGGAGTCTGTATCTGTGTTTTTCCCCTTATGGTGACTCCATTTGTGGCTGTGACAACGTGTTGGGAGGTACATCTTTAACCCCCTCAGGTCCCTAGGTATGCTCAGAGGGATCTGTATGTCTGGTTACACGGAGGCACCGGCAGGCTATTTGACTATGTGGGCATCACAAAGGGCACTTATGCCAAGTTTGCATGATAGCATGCAATTTTTAACTTTTGAATTAAGGTTCCACAATGTTACTGTACACTGGGGTGTGCAACATGGGGATATCATCATCTTGTTTTGTGCTTTGCTCATATATGATGTTTGAGTGAATGGCATTAAACTGAAGCTACGTCTCTGTCTCTTGCAGCATCTACCGTGGGCACAGAAGGACAGGGGATGGACACCAGTGGTGAGGCATCAGGCGCAACTGCTATACGCAAGCACACTGACACTGATGTGACTAGCACCTTGAAGGGGGACAGGAGTCTGCTTGAGGAATCACAGCCGGAAACACCAACCTCAATGTCATCTGATGCCAGCGGTGACTCCTCTACGTTGGCGGGCACAGGGAGAGGTAACTCTCCCTCCTCTTTCACCATACAGTGTCCAGTGCCCACCCGCAAACCTACTTCCACCAGTGCTGCACGTGCTTGAAACAGTAAGAAGGGAAGAGTTTCATTCCCCCATGCACCGCTGCCCCTGCCCCTGATGTGTGTTGGTCAGACAACTCTTCTCAATGCCTTCCTAGACCATGACAAGAAGTTGGCACGGGTAGTTGCCTTCATGGAGGGCATTCATTCGGACGTGGGTGGGCTAAACAGGACTGTTCAGTCTTTGTCCTCCACATTGACGGCAGCCATTCAGCTGTCACAGGGTCAGAGTCCAGCCCTTTTGGCCAACCCCTGCTAGTGGCTACATCTGACGAGAGTGGACACACACCACAGACCTCAGGCTTACGATACACCACACACAGCACACAAAAGCAGCAGCACAAGCGGGCCAGAGCGCAGACACCATCATCCAAATAAACCAAAGCCACCCCAAAGCACAAAGGCAAAAGCCCTTGAGGTGACACACAGGGGCATCAAGCCAAGAAGCAGGCCTCAGGCTCACATGCCTCAGAGGCATCCCCAGGCAAGGACACTCCTGTCCCAAAGGCGTCTAGCAAAGAAAAGCAGTCAGTTCCTGTGACTGCTAAGAGTCCACAGAAAAAGCACTCTAAGGCAGATTCACCCAAAACCTCAACTCCCATCCAGACCCCTGTGAAGCAGGTAAAGGAGGGCACTGTTGGGGGTTCACCTGGTCAACAGGTGATGAAGGAGAAAAAGCTAGGCCAGACCAAGCGTACTGCCGGATCCTGTAGGTCCCCTGAGGGAGGCCCACTAGCTGCACCTGATGCAGCTTTGGTGGAGAGTGTACCTGTTGTGCCCGCCCCACTTACCACTCCTCCCAAGACAATAATTACCTATCGAGTCCCCAAGAAGTAGAAAGGCACCCCTCCACATTCTCTCTCCCACACTGTGTCTCACAACAGCATGACTCCACCCCCACGAGCCAGCACACCACCTGCTCCAAGCAGCCCACCGGCTCCCAAAGCCACTGAAGTCTCTACCTCAGCTGGTCCTCTCTCTCCCAGGTCCAATCCTCCCAGTCCGACTGACAGCCTGAGTCAAAGTCTCCCTCACATACCTGTCTCTCCCATAACAGTGCCTGGACTGCCCATTGTTATCCCCCTAGCTGTGTTGCTGACCATGGCAGTGTACAGTCTCACCCACTCCCTCATGCACACATGTGCCTACTTGGAACTGTAGCCTGGCCACTGGCCTTGCTGTTCATCATTGTTGATGCCCACTCCCTGTGCAGTTTCTTATGCACACATATACTTTGTTCTACTTTGTACCGGCCAGTGGCCTTGCTGTTTATCACTTAGGATGCCCATTCCATGTGCAGTTTCTCAAGCACACATGTGCCTACTTTGCAATTTGTACTGGCCACTGGCCTTGCTGTTTATTACTGTGTTTGCCCATTCCCTGTGCAGGTTCTCAGGAACATACTATGCACTTTGTCCTGGCCAATAGCGTTGCTGTTTATCACTTAGGATGCCCATTCCCTGTGCAGTTTATCATGCACACGTGTACTTTGTTCTACTTTGTACTGGCAAATGGCCTTGCTGTTTATCACTTAGGATGCCCATTCCCAGTGCAGTTTCCCAAGCACACATGTGCCTACTTTGCACTTTGTACTGGCCATTGACCTTGCTGTTTATTACTGTGTTTGCCCATTCCCTGTGCAGGTTCTCATGCATACATGTGCTTACTTTAAACTGTGGACTGGCCACTGTTCTTGCTCTTGTCTACTTTTGATTCCCATCTGTGTAGAATGTAATAGAGCCAGTTACTCTTGTTGTCGTGGAAGTGTGGGATGGTCAGGGCTCTGCTGAAAAAGCCCTCCCTGGACCAGAACAACTTAGCCAACTTCCGCCCGATCTCCTTGCTCCCCTGGTTGAGCAAATTGCTTGAGAGGCACATTAATACCATCTTAGTAGACTACCTGGAATCAGCGGGTCTGCTCTGTGCCTCTCAGACAGGGTTTCGCCCCCAGCACGGGACCGAAACTGCTCTTATTGCAGTGACGGAGGAAGCTCGAGCCGTGCTGGACCGGGGAGGAAAGGCAGCCATTATTTTACTCGATCTCAGCGCCGCGTTCGACACTGTCAACCACACCATTTTATTACAACGTTTAATGGGGTTGGGTGTGTCGGGCGCGGCACTGGAATGGCTGTCCTCCTTCCTGGATGATCGTTTCTTCCAGGTGTTCGACGATGAGGCAGTTTCCATCAAACACCCACTTAGCTGCGGGGTGCCTCAGGGCTCCTCCCTGAGCCCCATGCTTTTTAACATTTATATGCAACCTCTGGCAGGGATAGTCCAACCCTTTGGTGTGCGTATTGTCACCTACGCGGACAATACCCAACTGGTGGTCTCTCTTGACCACACGGAAGGGTCGTCCAACACCTTAGGTCCCTGTCTGGAGGCTGTTGCTAGGTGGATGCAACTTTCCTGCCTTAAACTCAATGGAGAGAAGACGGAGGTTATGCTGTTAGGCAATTCTCCATTGACCTCTTTGGTTTCCATTTGGCCCTCCTGCCTTGGCGTCCCTTCCCCTCCCAAACCCCAGATAAATAGCCTGGGCATTTGGCTCGATAAGTCGCTTGATTTCTCGGCTCAAGCAACTAAAACAGCGGCTACATGTGTGGGGCTTATGAAGATGCTTCGCAAAGTGCTCCCTTTGCTCCCTCTCCAGGCGAGGAGAATCATGTTCCAGGCCTTGGTCCTCTCTCGCCTGGACTATGGAAATGCGTTGTACCTAGGAGCCCCGGCAGCGGTGACCCACAGGCTCCAGGTCACACAAAACTGTGCCGCACGCCTACTTTACAACATTCCCCGCTGGCAGTCAGCCAAGCAGGCCCTAAAGGACCTTCACTGGCTTCCAGTCGCCGCCAGAACTCAGATTAAGGCCATGTGCATTGTGCACAAATCCCTCCATCGAATGGGCCCTGCCATCCTATTCCCCTTAGTTTCACCCTATGTTCCTTCTAGAGCCCTTCGCTCCGGTTCACTGCATCTGGCGACTACAATAATTACCTATCGAGTCCCCAAGAAGTAGAAAGGCACCCCTCCACATTCTCTCTCCCACGCTGTGTCTCACAACAGCATGACTCCACCCCCACGAGCCAGCACACCACCTGCTCCAAGCAGCCCTCCGGCTCCCAAAGCCACTGAAGTCTCTACCTCAGCTGGTCCTCTCTCTCCCAGGTCCAATCCTCCCAGTCCGACTGACAGCCTGAGTCAAAGTCTCCCTCACATACCTGTCTCTCCCACAACAGTGTCTGGACTGCCCATTGTTATCCCCCTAGCTGTGTTGCTGACCATGGCAGTGTACAGTCTCACCCACTCCCTCATGCACACATGTGCCTACTTGGAACTGTAGCCTGGCCACTGGCCTTGCTGTTCATCATTGTTGATGCCCACTCCCTGTGCAGTTTCTTATGCACACATATACTTTGTTCTGCTTTGTACTGGCCAGTGGCCTTGCTGTTTATCACTTAGGATGCCCATTCCATGTGCAGTTTCTCAAGCACACATGTGCCTACTTTGCACTTTGTACTGGCCACTGGCCTTGCTGTTTATTACTGTGTTTGCCCATTCCCTGTGCAGGTTCTCAGGAACATACTATGCACTTTGTCCTGGCCAATAGCGTTGCTGTTTATCACTTAGGATGCCCATTCCCTGTGCAGTTTATCATGCACACTTGTACTTTTTTTACTTTGTACTGGCAAATGGCCTTGCTGTTTATCACTTGGGATGCCCATTCCCAGTGCAGTTTCCCAAGCACACATGTGCCTACTTTGCACTTTGTACTGGCCATTGACCTTGCTGTTTATTACTGTGTTTGCCCATTCCCTGTGCAGGTTCTCATGCATACATGTGCTTACTTTAAACTGTGGACTGGCCACTGTTCTTGCTCTTGTCTACTTTTGATTCCTATCTGTGTAGTATGTAATAGAGCCAGTTACTCTTGTTGTCGTGGAAGTGTGCGATGGTCAGGGCTCTGCTGAAAAAGCCCTCCCTGGACCAGAACAACTTAGCCAACTTCCGCCCGATCTCCTTGCTCCCCTGGTTGAACAAATTGCTTGAGAGGCACATTATTACCATCTTAGTAGACTACCTGGAATCAGCGAGTCTGCTCTGTGCCTCTCAGACAGGGTTTCGCCCCCAGCACGGGACCAAAACTGCTCTTATTGCAGTGACGGAGGAAGCTCGAGCCGTGCTGGACCGGGGAGGAAAGGCAGCCATTATTTTACTCGATCTCAGCGCCGCGTTCGACACTGTCAACCACACCATTTTATTACAACGTTTAATGGGGTTGGGTGTGTCGGGCACGGCACTGGAATGGCTGTCCTCCTTCCTGGATGATCATTTCTTCCAGGTGTTCGAGGATGAGGCAGTTTCCATCAAACACCCACTTAGCTGCGGGGTGCCTCAGGGCTCCTCCCTGAGCCCCACGCTTTTTAACATTTATATGCAACCTCTGGCAGGAATAGTCCAACCCTTTGGTGTGCGTATTGTCACCTGCGCGGACGATACCCAACTGGTGGTCTCTCTTGACCACACGGAAGGGTCGTCCAACACCTCAGGTCCCTGTCTGGAGGCTGTTGCTAGGTGGATGCAACTTTCCTGCCTCAAACTCAATGGAGAGAAGACGGAGGTTATGCTGTTAGGCAATTCTCCATTGACCTCTTTGGTTTCCATTTGGCCCTCCTGCCTTGGCGTCCCTCCCCCTCCCAAACCCCAGATAAAGAGCCTGGGCATTTGGCTCGATAAGTCGCTTGATTTCTCGGCTCAAGCAACTAAAACAGCGGCTACATGTGTGGGGCTTATGAAGATGCTTCGCGAAGTGCTCCCTTTGCTCCGTCATGCTCTGTATGCCGCTTTAACATTACCAATTGCTTGTTTCACTTTTTCTGGGTTCTGAAGAGGTGAGAGTCACGTCAGTTCTTCTTGACTCTGAAGCTTGGGGGTGCAATGATGGTTGTTTGTGATGACCTACTGTTATCCTAATCATTCTATGGTCAGGTTTGCTAAGTTGTACACATGTCATGTCTGGATGTACTGCCAGCACGGAGGGATATTCTATCCACAGGATTGCAGGCAGGATCTCAAGGGTCCATCATGTCTTTGTGATCTTTCTTGATGTATGGGTAGCAGAGTTGGTGTATAGTCATCTTGTGCTGGCCTGTCATCCTAGTCACAAGGGTACATTTCAATGTGTGCACGTAGATGGTTCTGAAGTGTGTAGTGTGAAGGGGATGACTTTGTCAGTAGTGTTGAAGTGTGTGCCCCTGAAATGGCTACTGCACACATGTGTCACCCAGGAGCTGATTGCCCATTAGTTAGATATGTCAGCCCTGTGCTTGTGATTGTATGCACATGTGGTAGATGTAGGCTGTGTACTGTGCAGTGTGTTGGTGTGTACTGGCACTTCTGGGGGACACCTACTTGTTGTTGCTGCCAGTTGTGAGTATGCAGAGTGTGTGACTGTCAAGTTTGTGTGGTGATTTGTTGTTAAGCATGTGTCTTGTCACTGTTCTCATGCATTGCTTACACCTGAGCCTTTTTTCACTCCAGTATGGTATGTGGGGTGTGGAGTTATACCCTCCCCTATCTGTGCTTATGATGCCTACCCATTGTGAGAGACTCCTCCATGTATTTGTGTATAGTACACTCCTGACCAGTCCATTACAGACATACACACCACTTCACTCTCATGTCAGTTATCCCTTTGGTTTGCCAGTGTGTGTGCCTCTCCACCACTTAACTTGTTACACTATGCTTTGTGGTGCTGATTTGTACATAGAACCAATGTGCTACTAAGGACAGGTTCCCGGTTAGTTTTGTGCGATTTTCTTGTTCTTGTTTACAGTCAGTCTTGTTCATGTGCAGTGCAACTGTTTGTGCTGCACAGTCCTCTGGTCATGTTGTTTGCACCTGGGTGTCCCTGAGTTGTGCATCTTGAGGTGTTGGGTTATCTGTATGTGTGTTTGCTGAGGTACGACTTCCCTTCCTGAGTGTGATGTTGTCTGTGTGCTGTGCTGATTTGTGATGTGGGGGTTCATTGTGTGGAACTGAGATATGCTTGCTACTGGTTTAGTTGGTGTGCACACATTTTTTGGTATGTGTGCAGTGCTATGAGTGTATGTTGCCTTGTACTTGCCTGGTGTGCATCCCCCGAAGTCCAGCTGTGTTTGCAATGTGAGGAATTGGCATGTGCATCTGTTGTGTGTTTGATGTGGATTTGTGCAGTGTTTGGCCTGTCTTGGCTCTTTCAGCTGACAGATGCACTGTGTGTGATGTTTTATTTGCATGTCATTGTGTGTGAGTTGTTTGTGCATTGTGATAAATTCAGATGTGTGTTGCAAGTGTGGTATGCGTTATTGTGTGCCTGTCACATGCAGTTGGGAGTATTCTTTTTCCTGAGGTTGTTTTGACTGCGCCTTGGTGGTTTGTGCTCATATTTTCGTCCTGTCACTTGTCAGGATTGTACATGTGCATGCATGTGGTACACTATGACACAATGTTGACTGGATGGGTGGTGTGGTATGCCTGTCTGTGTTAGCTTATTGTCCCATTGATACCAGTTTCTGTCCATGATTGATTTGAGATGATTCACTTCTTGTTTGTGTTGGGGTATGGTGTCTGTGCATTGGTCCTGATTGACAATGTTGTGTACTCCTGTACAGTCTGGGGTCCCATTGCCTTTCCACTGTTTGGCTGCCCATATGTGGGCTTGTTGTACTTCTGTGTACGTTGTTTGTGAGGTTTGTGTTTGGCTATAGTTTAAGTGCCAGCATTGGTTCAGGCATCGCTGAATGTGTGTGTGATGTTTGTGGATGCACTCCAGGGAGTGTGATTGTTTGTCAGTGTACCCCCAGGACTTTATTTGCACCATTCTGTGTGTTTAACACTGGTGTTGAGTGGTGCAGGTGAGAAGTGGGTAGAGGAGTGGTATGTGTGAAGGATACCACTTGTGTTTGACAGTCATGGGTTGTGACAATGAGCCATGTGTGTTGTGCTGATGACATACACATGTCAAATACGTTGTGACAGCTGTGTGGCTGTGTGTGACACTGATCACTTCCTATCATCCCTCTGCCTATGCATGGCTTGCTTTGCTGTCTCCCAGAGTTGTTGCACAGAGGTCACTGTTGTTTATTTCACTCACTGTGCCAGCCATGTCTGATGTGATGGCCTTAGTGTGTTGTGATATGTACCTTCTCTTGCATGTGTTGTACACATGCTTTGCGGCTTGCTCCATGGCTTTTCATCACTGTCCACCTCACCTTTGGCTATCCCATTTATTGTCCTCCATTGCCGCTGGCATCTGGTATGTGTTTGTGGCTGTGTTGCAGTGTGGGATGTGTCTGGGTGACTTGACAAGCAGTGTGGACAGTTCAGTGGATGTTCATATGCTAGCTGTGTTCATTTTGTGATTGGACTCTGTTTGCTAGACATGCGTGGAGGGTAGGTGTGGGGCGGAGGGTTGCCCTGGCCAGGAGCTTCTGTGCAGGGTGTTCCTCTTCAGCCCCACCTTCTGAGGCAATCTCCCTGGTTATTTGGTGTGTGTGATGGAGTGTCTGGGTACACCTAGATGGTTAATTGTGCAGGGGGGCACAGGAAGGACACAGCATATCCCCTAATGGGTGTGGGGGGCCTAGTGTGTAATTGAGGTGTGGCCCTATGTTCTTTGTGGACTGCCCATGCCTGGCCCTGGCCCTGCCTACTACATTGAGCACATGTTTTCCTGCGTCTTCGACAGCTGCGTTGATGGGAACGGCAGATTGCTGTGAATTTGCACGTGATTGGTGACCTGGATGAGGAGTGGTTAATTCAAGACAGGTAGGACATGTATGGGTACACTTGTGGATGTGATCCTATCCCCACCAGAGTGTCTGGTGTGGACAGTAACCATATTTCAGCCCATGTGTTGTGTGTTGTGGTTGTGTGCGGAGTTCTGTGATTAAATACCTGCAGCGTTGTCCGTGACAGTGCATTACTTGCTGGTAGTGGATCATGTACAGCACCTGAAAGACGTGTAAGGCTGGATCCATTGTGGTCGGGACCTGGTTGAGGGGATCAGGAGTCTGGTTTGGTGCCCCGCTGTCGTGCTTCCGCTGTCTCTGGTTGGGCGGTTTCTCAGCTGTGGTGTGAAGGGCTGTTTGGGGCATCTTGATTTGTACGTATGTCGGGACGTAATTCCAAAAGCCTGTCGGGATCTAGCCCAGTGCGCCTGCCCAATGAACTACGTTTCCCAACACTCACGGGCTAAGGTCTACATTACCCAGAATTCCCGGCAGAATCACAAGATATCCTTGGGCCGAGCCTGAAGACCGGTGCTAGTGATTCCTGAGTGTCGGAAGTAGCGGCTGCTCCTCTGATCTGTTTGGTCTGAGAGACTTCGAGGGTTCCATGTACAGGAAACGGGAGCCTTATTTCTGGTAACCTGTATCGCGCTGGCTAGCGCGTTCAATTCTGCTGACTCCAAGTTTGCTCGTAAGCACTCTAGGAGGAACTACGCTTGGTGTTGGTTTTTGCCTCGCGGCTGCGAGGGATCATTGCTAATGTTTGCGTGCTCTGTGCAATCGTTCATGGAGGATTCCTGGGCGTGAGTGCTTTACAGTATTACGGATATTCAAGTGGCGGAGTGCAGGGGGGGAATTTAGGACCGCCGCACTGCCGTCACGAATCCTTGGTCTGGGATTCTTTATACCTAAACTTGTGGATGTACAAATACCAAAGCGGAGTGTTGTAGTGAAGGAACTACACACTACCGTTTTTGGTTATCTTGTGTGTACAGCGAAAGGAAGGAAAAACATTGTCCTTTTGTGACGGAGTGAACCCTTGGCAAATTCATAGCACAGGGGTGCTCTTTATTTCTTGGTGTATTTTCACATTTACTTTGGAATCAATTACAATTCCCTTGTTTGCACAATGGGGTATGTGTAAAACGACATTTAAGGCTTTTTAGTCATTTGCAGACATGGCTTGTTGGTAATCCTTTTCTTTTGTGTTGACCAGGAAGGAAGGAAGACGGGAGACACAGCGATAGGGTGGTGTAAAGCCATTCGTTTACAGGTGAAGTCATGGGGGTATGGAATTAGTGAGAATTGATGAGAGTAGGGTTAGGAAATATATTAACCTTTGTACTTTTGTCTTACAGTTTCTTTATCCCTGCTGCCCCTTCCTTCTTCTCTTTATTCTTTCTGGTTTTTTTCCCCTTTTGGGGTTTTTCCCTCGCCGTATCGTCTGAACACCCTGTGTTTCTACTTCAGGGTGTTCGGTCGGTCCGGAGGTGGGGCATTGTTGCTGCATGTGGATCCTGCGGAGTGCAAACCTGACAAAGCCGGTGGGTCTCTATTGGCACCCACCACTGCAGTGGCGGGCTCATTTTTATGGCAAGTCACGTTGCACTGCAATGGACATGAAATGGGCTATGTTTGTCCATTGTAATATGCCAGGCGTGAGGACCATTGCTGGCATGCGGAAAATTACATTTTCCTCCAGCTCCGCATAGGTGCCTCCGTCCACCTTGATATTTAGCCCCAAAGTGTTAGAAATTGTGTCTCAAGTTGGCAGAGGTATGCACCCTGTCCAAATCTAGTCAGGGTAAGTTAAAACACACCTGAATTTTCCTCTGCTTACCACCTGGTAGCTTCGCACAGAGCAGTCAGGCTTAACAAGACCAATATGACAAAAATTCCTTATAGTAGAAGTTGAGAAATTAACGTTTAAAGATTAAATGCAAGTATACTGCTTAAAAGCAAATGACTCTCATAAAGTTAATGGATTGAACTGAACTGTTACAAAGTCAAGAGTTTATGCCGCCCGCAAGAGAGCACAGGTCGGATACAGGACACACACAGGGCCCACTGAGCAAAAGTACCTTAATCTTGGTCACAGCACAACATGCGTGGATGAACACCATGCAGTTGAGGTGCTGCGTCAAATATCTCCACGCAACTGCGGCGATGCGTTGGGTGCATGAGCAAAGCATCTGTTTCGAGGTGCAGAAGCGGATAGTCTTCAAGGCCCTGACCTTGGCCCATAAAGCGCTATATGCTTCGGGAGCAAAATATCTACAAACAAGGCTAGCTTTTTACCATCCTGCTAGGTCCCTGAGGTCGGGGTCTTTGTTTCTTGCTATGGTCCCTCGTATAAAAAGGGCACATATAGGAGGTCGATCTTTCAGACTGTTGGCTCCTCAACTTTGGAATACTCTGCCAGTGACACTGCGCAGTACCTCCAATTTACTGGCGTTCAGGAAGGGCCTTAAAACCTGGCTTTTTACTTTGTAGACATCTGTTTTAACTGTTAGTTAGGGATCTTCCCACCTTTCTGCTTTTTTCCGTTATGTTGTGATACAGGTTTGCAATAAAGCGCCGGGACACTCTTTGAGTAGCCGTGCGCTATACAAGTCAAAAAATAACAAAAATAACATAACATCAGTTCTGAATGCAATGCACCGGGTTCCTGTAAGTGGTGGCAGCGATGCATTGGTTACGGAGCAGCTGCACCGAGAGTGATGCGGCGCTTCCAAGTGCAATGCGCTGATCCAGTTCCTGCAACAGTGGCGATGCAGCAATTCTGCTCTCACAGAGAAGATGCGTCGCTTTCACTAGAGCAAACCTCTAGGTCCACTTCCAATGGTGCAGGACTGGGATTGCACCACTTGGCAGGACAGACTCTCAAACAGATGAGCCCAAAGGTTGGAACAGGAGAGTTCTGTCTTTTGTGTCCCTGGGACTTAAGCAGCTGGAGGCAAGCCCTTGGAGTCACTCTGGGTTAAAGTGATGCAGGTCCAGTCCTTCTCATCCAAGCAAGGGAACATCAGGCAGAGTTCAGGAAAGCAGTAGTCTGCATACTTGCAGTCCATTCAGAAGCACAGCATTACTTCTTCCTGGTAGAATAGGTACTGGTCCCAAAGTGTACTGAGTTGGTGGTGTCAGGGGCCCATACTGATAACCAGTTATGCATTTTGTTAGAATTGGGGGTCTCTGGTTGGCGCAAGTATGCACTTATGACAAGCAGGGACCCTCTCCTCTAAGTCAGGGCGAAGGATGACCCCTTTAGAATGACCCTTACTCACCCTCTAGGTGCGTGGCGTGAGCAGACAAGGCTATTCTCCAGGCGTTGTTTAGTTAAGCATTTGTAATCACACACACAGTAAAATACACCAATCCCCCCACAAATGGACACCAGGCTGTGAGTATATAAAAATACGCTTCTTTATGTAAAATATATATATCTCTATGCAGTTCAGACTTAGTACAAGACCAAATAATGTTTGTGTAGCACCACAGATTGTAAATAGGCAAGCTTCTCTTTCAAATGTTCCACCAACAGTTCTTTGTTGTAGGTTAAATTGCACTTTCAGTCTTTAAAACGGATGTTCCTGTTAAAATTCCTTCTTGGCAAGTTTCTCTGTCCCAAATTACTTTGCTCTCGCTTTCTGGGCCGGTTCCAGGGACCTTAGGCCAGTCTTAGGCCCTCTGTGCGCTTCGCAGCGCTTCTGTGCACTCTACACGGGAGAAATCACGGCACCCTACCAAGTCTCACGCATCTGGCGTGGGGCGCGATCGGCCCGGCCGGGTCTCGTGGAGCGGATGGCCCCCCCTGGTCTGCGGGACCCCCACGGGGGGACACACCGATCTCAGGGCTGTCCAGGAGGAGGGAAGGCCCAAGAACCCAGCGCAGCCCCAGTCACTCGGGCCGGGGCTCAGATTGCAGCCTGCGGGACCCGACAGCTAAAGGATTCCAGCGGGAGGGGCTGGAGCGCTCTCGCAGTGCGGAGCTGCAGGCAGGCACAGAGAGCGGTGCGAGTCAGCTAGAAGGGCGGCTCGCACCCCAGCTGATCCGACGGCCGGGGGCACTTGTAGGCAGGCTTTCAGAGAACAAAGGGGGAAAACAAACGTTGCGGGCCCCGAGCCCGATGACGGTCTCGTGGGTGGATTTCCTCTGGTGACAGATGCGAGGTGCCCAGCGGCTCAGGCAGAGCGAGGCTGGCACCCGAGGCGTCCGTCCAGCGGAGGTCTGTCCCCTGGGTCGGATTAGTCCGGTGAGGATTTCTGGCGGGAGGGTGAGGCACCGCAGCGAGCCTTCCCAGGCAGTCGACACAGCGATCCTCTCAGCGGGGGAAGAGCGGCTCCACGGAGCGGAGCTCTTCCTCGGCGGGGACGAGAAGACACAGTCGGTCACGGCCTCAGGGAGGGGCTGGGGGGCACCACAGCAGCGAGCCTTCCCAGGCGGTCAACACAGCGATATCCTCAGCGGGGGAAGAGTGGCTCAACGGAGCGGAGCTCTTCCTCGGCGGGGACGAGAAGACACAGTCGGTCACGGCCTCAGGGAGGGGCTGGGGGGCACCAAGGTCACAGCTCCGGCAGTAGTAGATATCCCGGTTAATTACCGGCAGACAAGCAGAGGGCAGGTTGAGCCAGATGGTCCTGTGGCTCAGGTCAGGGGGCAAGCTCAGTCAAGCCCTTGGAGAATGTTTAAGCACAAAGCAGCAAAGTCTTTTCTCATCAAGTCTTTTCCTCTCCTTTCTCAGCAAGGCAAGCAGCAGGCCAGTCCTCCCAGCGTCTCTTCTCCTTCTAGGCGGGCAGAGGTCCTTCGTGGTAAAACAGGATTCTGATTTACAAGGAGCAGGGCTCCTACTTTTATACACAGTTTCTTTTGTTCTCACAGGCCAGGGGGGCCTTTGCATAACTGCTCTCAGCCTCTGAGCACTTGTTGGGGGTACTTCTGGCTTCTGCATTCAGTGTGAGGGCAGGCACATCAGACGCTCCACAGGAGGTGGAGCCAGCATTGTGTGGACAGGGGCAGCCAGGAGTACCTTGATGATGGGGCTTCGCCCTTCCTGGGCCAGGTGCAGGCTGAGTCATCAGTCGCTCCCCAGGGGGCGGAGCCAGCATTGTGGTGGCAGAGCACAGCCAGATTAAGAGTCAAGGGGCACTCCTACCTCCCACTAAGGTGTAATCCTTGCATTCACCACCTGTCATCCCCCAGCCCTGTCACTCACACATCCCAGACAGTCAGATACACATACTGCAGAGGCGGGCTGAAATGGTTAGGCAAGCAAATGCTAACTTTCTAAAAGTAGCATTTGCAAACACAGGATATTAAAATAAACTTTACTAAAATAAATATTTTATTATTCTGAGTTCAGGCATACTAAACATTAATTTCTACCATGTTCCCTGAGTCTGCTGGGATTATAGAGTGTAATAATTCCAGCAGCTCATCTTGGCCTAAAGGGGACAGGTAGCCTTTCAATAGTGAAAAACGAATTTGGCTGTAATTCACTATTAGGACATGCCACACACATCAGGGCATGTCCTACCTTACACTTACAATGCACCCTGCCCTAGGGCCTACCATAGGGGTGACTAATAGGAAGTTAAGGGAAGGTTTAGGGGCTGGCAAGTGTGTGCACTTGCCCAGCCAGCATGACAGTACCAGACTGCACGCAGGTTCTGCAATGGCAGACCCTAGACACATTTTAAAAGGCTGCTTCTGTGGGTGGCGCAACCAGCGCTGCAGGCCCACTAGCAGTATTGGCATTTACAAGCCCTGGTACTCCTGGTGCACTTTACTGGGGACTGACAGTAAATCCAATGAACCAATCAGGTATACCAAACACAGTTACACTTTTCATAGGGAGAGCATATGCACTTTAGCACTGGTCAGCAGTGGTAAAGTGCCCAGAGTCATTAAACCAACAAAAACAGGTCCGAGAGAGTATTGGAGGAAGGCAAAAAGTTTAGGGATGACCCTGCCAAGAGGCCCAGGTCCAACACAACCCCCTTCCAGCCAAAACGCAGGGTAGACCAATCACCACTGTGATGGGCTTCCCTGCTTTGGGCGATAGAACCTGGACCTGGCCCGCAACAGCAGGGGCACATTCCAGTTCTACGCCACTCTGAACCTATTTCAAATCCTCTCTCCATACCCTCAGGGTCCACCCAGCTACTCCATGGGGCACCCTTCTCTTCCTCTGTGGACACCACCTGTGCAGCCTCTAACCTTAACTGGCTCACAGGTGTGTCCCAACAGACAGTCATCAAGTCACAGTGGCCACTGACAGTAGTCATGGCTGATACCCAGGCCTCATGCCTCTCAGGGCTCTCAAACCTCTGTGGCCTCAGAGAGCGGGGGGCAGTAGCCCCAGGTGCTTGGCACCCTTTGTCCACTCTTCCTCCGGTCAGGTCAGGTATGTCATCCTGGCACTGACCCACCAGTTCAGGGGTGCTATCCTGCAACTGGGGCACCAGGTCAGGAGGGACACCCTGCACCTGGCCCTCTATCCTAGGGTCTAAACCCTCAAACTGCACCGGGGTCAGAGGCAAGGACTCCCTCCCTCTGCACCCCCTTCCAGAGTACTGCCCACTCCCCACTGGAGTGGTACCCCTAGAAGTGACATGGGTCAGGACACTGATTACAGTGGTCCCACCCTCCAGGTCAGACAACACCTGAACCTGGCTCTCCAACTCAGGGACCCAACCCTGCAGTTGAACACTTGCCTGGCGCACCAGGACTTCCCGGGGAGCACGCATGCCCCCCCTGAGGGTGGCACATAGCTCATGTGCCGTGCGACAGTCTGCCTGGCGCAGATCTCCCAGCCTCTGTCCCATCTTACAGTGCGGGAAGATCCCCCAGGACAGAAGTGGTGTCCCCATGGTCATTCACTGGGGACGCAGCCCTGCTGGCTGGCCCCTGACCCACTGGTTCTTCCACTGGGGACTCTTTCACTCTCTCGCCCCTCCATCTGGACCTCTGCACCCTCCCAACTGGAGCGGTACTGCCAGATACCAGAACTACTGGACCTCTGTTTACAGAGCCTCCACGTTCTCTAGCCACTGGGGGATCCCCCTCAGAGGGTGACTCCTCCGGACAGCCTAGGCTCCCCACCTGGTGTTCCCTTAAAGAACCATCCAGGCTCTGAGACTGAGGTTGGGCACTACCGGGACAAAACCCATTCTCACTCCTTCCCCTCAAGGACAGGACGTGAGGCCCTACACCCCTCTCACTACTACAGGACCTAGCTGGGCTACTCTGCGCCACTTCCACCACTCTGGGCTGGAAGATACCTGAGCCACTCCCCACAGGATCACACCCCAATGCCTCTCCAGACCCTCTGGAATCCATCACAAGGTCTGCCTCCAATGTGAGCTCCCTGGGGTCAGAGAACTCACTCTCTAACAGGTGTTGGCATAGCTCTGGAAAACTGGGACTTAAAGTATGCTCTCCCACAATTGGATTACACAGCCCCCTAGCAGGGTTAACCAAACTATCCTTCACCCCTCCATCCAGCGCCTCACACACATACTCCACACCATTCTTCTGAGACTGGCCAGACAGTAGCGGACTGTCCCTGTCACACAACCCACACTCTTCTGGGCGGTCCTTACACTCACCCACCAGGACCTCAACCATGGGGGAATCCCTCCCCCCACTAGGACCATGAACTCCTACGCCAGCCACCCTATTCCCTTCAGGGACCCTGCGCACTACTGGAGCTACCTCATGCCCTTGAACCTCCTGGTGTAAGTTAACCCCCTCCAAGTTAGGTGCCATATCTCTAGGTGCGCGCACTATGCTGTCAGCACTAGATACCTGAATGTTGCTGCCACCAGCTGAGCTGGACTCCACCTCCAACTCAGCAAAGCTCAATCTGCGAGCTACACAAATCTCTGGATGTTGGGCTGAAGTCCTCCTGGCTTCAAGCTCCAAATCAAGTTCTCTCATCCTCAAGTAGTGAGCTCTTTGGCGTTTTTGCGCCTCCATGGCTAATTTTTGGCTTTCCATTGCCAATTTGTGCTTGTCCATTTCCAATTGTCCTTTTAATCTCGCCATCTCCATTTCATGTGCCCTGGTTGCTGCCCTGTCTGCCAACTCCTCTGGCGACAGGCATCTGGTTGCTGCCTTTTCCATCCTCACTGAACCAGGCATGACGTTTCACCAGCACATGGAGATCTCCCAGCAAAATTAAACAAAATGGAAATCTGTGGCTGCGTTATAGGTCTGCTCTCACTATGTGGTGATCAGCAATTCACTGTATGTCAATCACAAATGCAAATTTGCAAATCCTTACCGCTGCTACCAATGTTAGAATTGGGGGTCTCTGGTTGGCGCAAGTATGCACTTATGACAAGCAGGGACCCTCTCCTCTAAGTCAGGGCGAAGGATGACCCCTTTAGAATGACCCTTACTCACCCTCTAGGTGCGTGGCGTGAGCAGACAAGGCTATTCTCCAGGCGTTGTTTAGTTAAGCATTTGTAATCACACACACAGTAAAATACACCAACCCCCCCACAAATGGACACCAGGCTGTAAAAATACGCTTCTTTATGTAAAATATATATATCTCTATGCAGTTCAGACTTAGTACAAGACCAAATAACGTTTGTGTAGCACCACAGATTGTAAATAGGCAAGCTTCTCTTTCAAATGTTCCACCAACAGTTCTTTGTTGTAGGTTGAATTGCACTTTCAGTCTTTAAAACGGATGTTCCTGCTAAAATTCCTTCTTGGCAAGTTTCTCTGTCCCAAATTACTTTGCTCTCGCTTCCTGGGCCGGTTCCAGGGACCTTAGGCCAGTCTTAGGCCCTCTGTGCGCTTCGCAGCGCTTCTGTGCACTCTACACGGGAGAAATCACGGCACCCTACCAAGTCTCACGCATCTGGCGTGGGGCGCGATCGGCCCGGCCGTGTCTCATGGAGCGGATGGCCCCCCTGGTCTGCGGGACCCCCACGGGGGGACACACCGATCTCAGGGCTGTCCAGGAGGAGGGAAGGCCCAAGAACCCAGCGCAGCCCCAGTCACTCGGACCGGGGCTCAGATTGCAGCCTGCGGGACCCGACAGCTAAAGGATTCCAGTGGGCGGGGCTGGAGCGCTCTCGCAGCGCGGAGCTGCAGGCAGGCACAGAGAGCGGTGCGAGTCAGCTAGAAGGGCGGCTCGCACCCCAGCTGATCCGACGGCCGGGGGCACTTGTAGGCAGGCTTTCAGAGAACAAAGGGGGAAAACAAACGTTGCAGGCCCCGAGCCCGATGACGGTCTCGTGGGTGGATTTCCTCTGGTGACAGATGCGAGGTGCCCAGCGCCTCAGGCAGAGCGAGGCTGGCACCCGAGGCGTCCGTCCAGCGGAGGTCTGTCCCCTGGGTCTGATTAGTCCGGTGAGGATTTCTGGCGGGAGGGTGAGGCACCGCAGCGAGCCTTCCCAGGCGGTCGACACAGCGATCCTCTCAGCGGGGGAAGAGCGGCTCCACGGAGCGGAGCTCTTCCTCGGCGGGGACGAGAAGACACAGTCGGTCACGGCCTCAGGGAGGGGCTGGGGGGTACCACAGCAGCGAGCCTTCCCAGGCGGTCAACACAGCGATCTCCTCAGCGGGGGAAGAGCGGCTCAACGGAGCGGAGCTCTTCCTCGGCGGGGACGAGAAGACACAGTCGGTCACGGCCTCAGGGAGGGGCTGGGGGGGCACCAAGGTCACAGCTCCGGCAGTAGTAGATATCCCGGTTAATTACCGGCAGACGAGCAGAGGGCAGGTTGAGCCAGATGGTCCTGTGGCTCAGGTCAGGGGGCAAGCTCAGCCAAGCCCTTGGAGAATGTTTAAGCACAAAGCAGCAAAGTCTTTTCTCATCAAGTCTTTTCCTCTCCTTTCTCAGCAAGGCAAGCAGCAGGCCAGTCCTCCCAGCGTCTCTTCTCCTTCTAGGCGGGCAGAGGTCCTTCATGGTAAAACAGGATTCTGATTTACAAGGAGCAGGGCTCCTACTTTTATACACAGTTTCTTTTGTTCTCACAGGCCAGGGGGGCCTTTGCATAACTGCTCTCAGCCTCTGAGCACTTGTTGGGGGTACTTCTGGCTTCTGCATTCAGTGTGAGGGCAGGCACATCAGACGCTCCACAGGAGGTGGAGCCAGCATTGTGTGGACAGGGGCAGCCAGGAGTACCTTGATGATGGGGCTTCGCCCTTCCTGGGCCAGGTGCTTCCCAGGGGGGCGGAGCCAGCATTGTGGTGGCAGAGCACAGCCAGATTAAGAGTCAAGGGGCACTCCTACCTCCCACTAAGGTGTAATCCTTGCATTCACCACCTGTCATCCCCCAGCCCTGTCACTCACACATCCCAGACAGTCAGATACACATACTGCAGAGGCGGGCTGAAATGGTTAGGCAAGCAAATGCTAACTTTCTAAAAGTAGCATTTGCAAACACAGGATATTAAAATAAACTTTACTAAAATAAATATTTTATTATTCTGAGTTCAGGCATACTAAACATTAATTTCTACCATGTTCCCTGAGTCTGCTGGGATTAGAGAGTGTAATAATTCCAGCAGCTCATCTTGGCCTAAAGGGGACAGGTAGCCTTTCAATAGTGAAAAAACGAATTTGGCTGTAATTCACTATTAGGACATGCCACACACATCAGGGCATGTCCTACCTTACACTTACAATGCACCCTGCCCTAGGGCCTACCATAGGGGTGACTAATAGGAAGTTAAGGGAAGGTTTAGGGGCTGGCAAGTGTGTGCACTTGCCCAGCCAGCATGACAGTACCAGACTGCACGCAGGTTCTGCAATGGCAGACCCTAGACACATTTTAAAAGGCTGCTTCTGTGGGTGGCGCAACCAGCGCTGCAGGCCCACTAGCAGTATTGGCATTTACAAGCCCTGGCACTCCTGGTGCACTTTACTGGGGACTGACAGTAAATCCAATGAACCAATCAGGTATACCAAACACAGTTACACTTTTCATAGGGAGAGCATATGCACTTTAGCACTGGTCAGCAGTGGTAAAGTGCCCAGAGTCATTAAACCAACAAAAACAGGTCCGAGAGAGTATTGGAGGAAGGCAAAAAGTTTAGGGATGACCCTGCCAAGAGGCCCAGGTCCAACACATTTGAAGTGAAGGAGACATCAAAGAAAGTTTGTGAAGTGCATGATGTTCCTGTCTTACCTGCCCTGGCTGCAGACTCACTGAAGGGGGGTAAGCAGCTATGTGTTGGGAAAGGCATAGCTCTGGCAGGTGCAAGTGTCAGCTTCTCCCTCCCATCCAGCCCAGGAAGACCCATCACCCAGCTAGCGGGCCATCACAAAGCGAATGGTCCATCAGGCACACCTAAGTTCCCTTTGTGTGTGGCTGTCTGAAGGGAATACACCAAGCCCAGCTGTCACCCACCCCAGATTTGTTTTGGAGAGAGGCACAAGCACAAAATGGTTTAGGAAAATGTCCACTTTCTTAAAGTGGAATTTTTAGACTTGCAACTTAAAATCCAACTTACCATAAGTTGTGGCATTAAATTGTGAGTCCAGAAACACCAACTTCAAAATATCTATTTTTGTCCCAATTGGAAATTACACTCATACAATATAATACAATTATTCCAATCTCAATCTATGGGAGAGATAGGCCTTGCAATAGTGAAAACGAAATTGAGAGTTTTTCACTACCAAGACATGTAAAGTTTAAAAGTACATGTCCTGCCTTTTAAATACACTGCACCGCTCCCTATGGGTTAATCAGGGCCAATCCCAGGGGTGACCTATGTGCATACAAAGTAACCCTGGGCAATGAACTCTGCTCTGCTTGGGGAGATTGCAGAGTTTCTCGCATTCCGCGTGACACGTGGCTTGCGGAGTTCCGAGAAACTCCGCTTCGCTCAGCAGAGCGGAGTTTTTTTCCCCGCTCACGTTCACCAACAATCAAGTTGGTGAGTGCGAGAAAAATCAAACTCCTGGGGAGATTTTACCTCGTTCACAATCGCCAACATTAAGTTGGCGAGTGCTAGCATGGAAAATAAACATACCGACGAGATTTCTCAACGCGGGTGTCAGGTTTCTCATTGCGAGTGGTCGCTTATGCTCGCCACCGTTCGCGTTGAGAAACTGGCCGTTGGCGTTGAGAAAGCTGCAGCTCGAATAAAAATCTACTTGCACTGTGCATGGTGCTGTTCGCAATGATTGTACAGTGCGGACAAGCATCCTTCACTGTGCAATCACCGTAAACAGCATTTTTCTACCGTACTCCGCCGCTTGTGGAGCTCTGCGTAATGCAGCAGAGTTTTTTTGCACTTTGCGCAGCTCAGCATAGTGTAACTCTGCTGACTCCGCCCAAGGTTACTAAAAAGGGAAGATTTCGGCCTGGCAAGAGGGTTTACCAGGTTGACATGGCAGTGTGAAACTGCACAAACAGGCTCTGCAGTGGCAGGCCTTATACGTGGTTAATGGGCTACTAATGAGAGTATCACAATCAGCGCTGCAGGCACACTAGTAGCATTTAATTTACATGCTCTGGGTACATGTAGTTCTCTTTACTAGGGACCTATAAGTAAAGTACCATGTCAATTGGCTATGAGTCAATGTTACCATGTTTTAGGGAGAGAGCACATGCACTTTAGCAATGATTAGCAGTGGCAAAGTGCTCAGAGCAAAACAGACAGCAAAATTGGGATCAGAAAAATTGAGGAGTTAGGCAAAAAGTTGGGGGGAACACCACCCGAAGGCTGTCAGGTCTAACACATGTCAACCCCAGCTGAAAGTGGGGAGAGCTACCTAAACCCTTGGGAGTTCTCTTCACTGAGGTGGAAAAACCTGTAGAGACCATCAGCATTGGCGTGATTTGACCCGGACGATGTTCCTCCATAAAGTCTATTCCCTGTACGAAGATGGACCACCTCAACAGTTTGGGATTCTCGTCCCTCATCAGCATGAGCCATCTGAGGGGCCTGTTGTAGGTCTGAACCAGGAAGTGAGTCCCAAACATGTAGGGTCTCAACGTCTTCAGTGCCCAGACCATAGCGAATGATTCTCTTTCAAGGGCACTCCACCTCTGTCCCCATGGAAGTACTCTTCTGCTAATGAAGGCCAACAGTTGTTCCAGGCCCCCTTCATTTAGCTGTGCTAAGACTGCCATAATCAATTATACTGGAAATTCTTAGGCCACTATATGTTTCAATAGTGGTTACAAATTACTCTGTTATTCTTGGGTCAGCTTAACCAAAGACCAAGGACACAGAATATATTCAAATATAGTACATTTATTATCTATCAAAATAATGTTTAAATATATTTATATCAATTCATTTACATAATATACTTTATACTTCTTCTAAAACATACCATCCATACTTTTTGTCACAGACATCGAATGCATTCTATCATACATCCCCCCTCATCCTCCCATACAATACAGTATATCACCAATGTATGATATTTTAATGTCCATACATAGATATAACATCTTTCTTTTTAGGTTAATAGAGGCTTATACGAGTGGTAATCAATAAAGCAAACAAATTCTTGTATTAATTGTTAATGTTGAGTCCAGAATCCATGTTATTTAATATGGTAAATACACAGTCACTATACAATATAATCGTCTTTCTTCTGAAGACAATATTGTAACTTAAGGACCGTATAATTAATTCATTTTATCTGTCATAGCTGTATAATCTAATCTCCTACCCACGTTTTGGCTAAAAGCCTTCATAAGGAAGTCAGGTGTTTGTAAAACAAATCCAGTGATGATAAGTGAATAAAAAAATCTGCCGTGGACATTCTCAGGGCTTTTAGGCAAGTTTAGCGGTGGACGATGTGACTCACCACTCCGGGATGTCAGCACCTGATGCGGCGGCCGTGCGGAAGGCGCTGAGCGTCAAGGAGCGTGCAGACCGGGAGGATGTGCTCCGGCCCGGCGTGCTGGATCAGCCATGGATCGGAATGGTGCGGACTCCTCGGTATGCATCTGCAGGTGTGGTGGCAGCAGTGGTGGCGTGTATGGATGAGCCACCACCGGACTCTGAAGGTACATTTGGGTGGGGGCGGGGCCCAGCAAAGAAGGAGGTAACAAAATGTGGGGGCAGGTGTTGAAGCCTGCCCATGCGATTTACTGAGGCCGCGGTAGCACTTGATGTGTTTCTGTTAGAGGCAGGGAGGCCGCGGGGCCTTCAATTGCTGCAGCACGCTGACGGGGAAGGCCTCAGGAGATGACGGGGAGTGTTGGGAGAGGGTGGGGTATTGCAGGGCATTTTCATTGCGTGTGGAGGGTGGGGAGAGAGGAGCATTTTGGTGGCCTGCTGGCCCTAAACTTATTCAGGCACCCCACTCAAGGGCCAGAGGTGGATCAATTGGAGGACGCTCCCATTGATCTTATATGGAGGGCACCTGTTTTGCAGGCACAGCAGGTTGGGGGGACTGGTGCCCCCCAGCTGAGGGCAGGGTTAGTTCTTGGGGGTGATTTCGGGGCTGGTGCAATAGTTTTGCCTGAGAGGGTTGGTGGATTAGGTCAGTGCCCCCCTAATTTTGTCCAACTGGGAGGGCAGGTCCCTGGAGGACAAGATAAGGGAGCAGCGCAGGATCATACAGGAGACCGAGGCCAGGTGGGGGGAGCTTTGTGTGGCCAGGGAAAGGAGGGGCTGCGACACTGGGGTGGAGGGGACCCCCACATCAGAGGAGGAAGCCTGGTATGAGCAGGATGCCAGGTGGCCGAGCATAGGGGTAAGTGGGTGTGGGTGGAGGAAGGCAGCCAACCCCAGACAACGGCGGGTGCAGCCATGATGGCGGTAAGACCTAATGGTGCTGGGGCCCTCCCAGGTTGGAGCAGCCTAGGGGGGGTGTTCCAAGCTGGCGGCAGTTCGCAAGACCGCAGGGGAACGGCGGGCGCAAAATGGCCCAAGATACTGGCGGGAAGAAGCAGGGGGGTCTGTGGCAGCCTTCCCTCCATTGCGGGAGTGAGCATCGGCGGTGTGTGCAGAGGTTGGTAGTGGCGTGCATGTTAAAAAGGAAAAGGTGTGAAGTGAGCAGTGCGGGAGGTGTTGTGGGTGCCTGCAGAGTTTGAGCCGGAGTTGCTATTGGATGATGGTGCAGAGAGTGATGCTGGAAGAGGGTGAGCTGCAGGATGATGACGATGTGACGGGACGACCTGCAGTGGCAGGGAGAAGGCATTCAGACACGTTGGTGTTTTTCAGGAGGCAAGTGCAGCACAAGGCAAGGCGAAGTTGAACAATCCGAAGAAGAATGGCGCCAAAGAAAAGGACAGAGAGACACAAGCAAATCTGACAGGTAAGGCTGCTTGGTGGGCTGCTTGGGACGGTGGTCCAAAAGGTGGGAGGAAAAAGCCTGCCGGTTGATGGGCGTGGGAGAGGTGTTGGTGAGGGACACAGGAGCGCTACCATTCATTACAGAGGTGACAGGAGGGAAAGATGCTGAATCCAAGATGTTAGTGGTTGCCAGTGTCCAGACCAACAAGACGGAAGGGATGGATGGAAAAGAGGACAAAGGGGAAGACAAACATCACAGAAAATTGCCTTACATTGGGCTGGCCATGCCGCTAGGGTCCTACTCATCAGATAAATTGAGAGACAGGAGTTGGTGTCATGAATACGTGTATGTGTTCAAACTCTTGCATAGAGAGATCCAGGCAAAGGAGGGTTCTAAGGAAGAAGAATGGGAACTCACTAGGAATCCTAGGGTCCCGGTTAACATGGAGAACAGGACTTCTGCGTTTCTGATATATGCTAGCATATATTACGAGAGGCATCTCGACAGGGTCATAGCGTTGTTGAAGTACATGGACATTATCAGGTAGGCCCAGATGCATTTGGGGGGGTTTGCATGGTTAAGTTATGATGAGGAGTTCAGGGCTAGAATAAGTATCAACCTGGACAAGCCTTGGGGAGAAGTAGACCAGGAACTATGGATGCAGTGGGTGTCGCAACTTATACAGGTAGCGGTTTGTCCATGACCTACCAGTCCTTTCCGGAACGTTCCGCCCAGGCTGGAGCAGGAGGAAATACTGCAAGTAGCACAGGGCCACCAACGAAGCAGGGGAGAGGTACCACAGGAGCCTGTTGGGCTTCTGTTCCTGATACCCTTGTAAATTTAAGCACAAATGCTTAAAATGAGGGGGATGACATGCGCTCACATAGTGTTTTACCGTGGCCACACCGTCTGAAGAGTGGCGGGCCACTAAGGGCAAAGGACAGGCTGGGCAAAAGGTCTCCTACCCCATTTAGGATCGAGGCCATGGGCCTGTGGCTCTCAAAGTATCCTGGTACAGAAGCTGCCCTGAAGATTCAATGGGGATTTACCAAAGGTTTCCAGGTGGGGTAGCAGGATCCTCGGGAAAGGAGGTGGGTGGAAAATGTGAAGTGGTAGCAGTCAAATTGAAAAAAAGGAGGTCATAGAAGGCAGAATAGCGGTTCGTTTGTCGACTGACCTGTTGAGGATCTGATTATCTCACCGCTGGGATGGTCCCTAAGAAAGAGCCGGGCGAGCACAGGATAATGTATCACTTATCCTGGGTAGAAGGGAGGTCACAACTTCCTTGCAGGGGATGACTTGAAGGTGTGTACGCTTTAGTAGACTACGCAATCCGCCTAGTACGGTTGTGTCCGCAGGGGGCAGAAATGGCAAAATGTGATGAGAAATCGGCTTTTCGTCTACTGCCTATACACCCCACGGATTTCCCGTTGCTGGATGCAGTTTGAGGGGGTCATTTTCATAGACAAGGTCTTGCCTATGGGCTGTGCAATCTCATACGCATTATTTGAGATGTTCAGCACATTCTTGCAGTGGGCTTTCGTGAAGATCAGTGGTCATCGGGCAGTATCTCGCTACCTGGATGATTTCCTATTTATCGGCAGGGAAAGTTCAGGAGAGTGTGGTACAGCGCTGACATGGTTACAGGACATAGCACAACGATTTGGTGTTTCCCTAGCACCAGAAAAAACAGCTGGGCCCAGTTGTAGATATACTTTCCTAGGCATCGAGTTGCATTCGGTACAGTGGATGGCCCGGTTGCCTGCAGGGAATGTGATGGACATTCATGCTTTCCTGTTATGGATCTGAGAGTGGTAGAGCAGCTTGTGGGATGCTTGTATGGTGGTTAGGACTGGGAGGACTTTCTGCCGACGCCTCGGCATGGCCATGTTGGGGCGGTGCTACCACAACACAGGGTCAGGATCTCATTGGGTGTCAGAGCGGATCTGAGAGTATGGCCGACCTTTTTGACTGACTTCATTGCGGTATCCTTGAATATTGTTGACGACAGGATGATTTGGCAGGTGCAAATATTCTCCGATGCAGCTGGGGCATCTGGTTTTGGCATCTTTTGGGATGGCCGATGGTGCATTGGAAGAGTGGCCGGCCCATTGGGTGAAACAAGGGAGGAGCATCGCATTCCCAGAGTTCTTACCTTTGCTGGTGGCATTGGCTGTTTGGGGCACAGAGTTCCAGAACAGGTCAGTGATTTTCCATGTTGATAACATGATGCTAGTGGAGCTTGTGAACAAACAGAGAGCAAAGAACTTGAGGGTTTTGAGGCTGCTGCGTAGTTTCATGATGAACTGCTTGCAATTTAATGTCGTTTTTTCGGGCAAAGCATGTTCCAGGGGAAAGTAATGACCTTGCAGATGCTTTGTCTCGTTCGCAGTAGCGACGATTCTGACGACTAGCACCTGGAGCCGATGCATGCAAGACAGAGCTGCCGGATGGCATTTGAGCCTGGAGGGAATGATAGTGATAGGCCTGGTTGAGAAGTCTATAGCGGAAACTACGAGGCACAGTCACAGGCTGCCTTGGGCTGAATTTGGATCCTTAATGGGTTGGACACTGGATACATGGTACATATCACAACAGGATACTGAATAGGGAGTGATACGTTTTGTTTTGAGTTGCATTGAGAAGGGCATGTCACAAATAACGATAGGGGGAAAGCTGGCAGGGATCTCCTTTTACAGTAAGTTGTACGTGGGGTTTGACTCTGCAAAGAGTGAGATCCCTAGCAGGATACTGAAAGGTTTCGGCCGCGAGTGGGGTGAGGGGACGGAGGGCTGTGAGGGAGTTGATTACGTTTGACTTACTCCAAAGTTTGCTACGGGTGTTGACCGGTTGTTGTTATGATGGTTATGAGGTTTGGGTGTTTTGTTTATGTATGGTGTGGATGTTTTTGGGGGAATTTCTGGTTTCTGAGTTGCATGAAGGGGCGGGAAGGGAGAACATACGACAAAATAAACTGGATGGTGATCGCTTGGGAATTTGGTTGGGACATTTAAGACGGATCAGGTGGGACGAGGAAAATGGGTGTGGTTGAACGAGACTGGATGCGAGGGAGTGTACCTAGTGAGGGATGGTGAAGTTTCTTGAACGGGTCCAGCAGACAGTCTGGGGCAATATTTTGTCATGCGTGCGGGGCAAGGTTGACTGCTTTCTAGTTGTTGGCGGCTTTGCGCATGGCTTTGAGGTGCTTTGGTATGGGGGAAGTAAGGCCGCAGACCAGTCTTTCTCTGGAGTTTTCATGCAGAAAGGACATGCAGGGGGGGTCATCGGGGTGGAGTTGGGGAGAGGTATAAGGGTACAGGGGAGGAGAGCTCTTCCTCTTCCTGCATCCAGCACCATCAATAAGGGTTGTTAAGTTTTAATTGGAACACCCACCCACCCTGCAATTGTTAAGGGTTGACGTTACGGATCAGATGGAGCATGCCAGTTTAGGACAGGTTGTAGGTTTGGTGGGGCAGTACTTTGGAGGGGTGGGGGAGTCACTGAAGGGCAAACCAGTCCCTCGGGGGGTAGAAGGGTGAATGATGGTGTTGCGTGCTTATCTAGGTTCCTGATCGATACTGTGACCTTATGCCCCTATTCGGCTATAAATCCATTTATTCCCTATATTGGCATAACCGTTCAAGTGCGATTTTCTGAAAAGTCATCTCTGGCCTCACACGAACAGAGCCACATTCCAGCATGACTCTCTGCTACTTCCTTTGCGACCAATTAGTGCAATGACAGAGCAGCAGTCACTATCTGATATTCCTAGATAACACTCCGATTTCTTTAACAAGATAAAAACTTAGCAAACCTGGAAATCCCCGCTTGCTATGTTTTGATTAGTAATGGAACTCTAATGAGCAACTGATAACTGTCACTTCCTAGTGACATCTTTAATTGACGTCTTATGTCCAGCAAACTTGCGTCAAACCCGGCACCTGTCAGGTATAAATATTACCAACGTTGCCTTAAGCAATATGAGCTGAGAGAGATACGAGCTGCGAGTTCGTTCCCTGTTGCTGATGCCAGCTGCCTGCATGACCCTGTGTTGGTAAAAACTAGCACTCTGTCGCTGCAGCCTGCTATCCTGTGGTGGTGAAGCTGCTGATTACCATTATCGCCGCTACAGCGCGACCTATGGTGCAGTACGCTTGAGGAGCCGTGCAGCCGTCCTCTGCGAAGACATCCAGCCCAGCTGCCCGCGGACGCTGTCACCCCTCCTTCCTCGACGCGCTGAGAGAAGCCGCTGCATTTCTCGTGCAGAGAAATCCAGTCCCGGCGCTTCCGGTTTACCCTCGCGGGTGACTGGGATATCGAGAGAGACCCCTGAAGGAGATACCAATCCTCCATCATTCTATTCAGAGGTATGGTGTTGACTAAACCCTTAGACGAGAATTCTTGAAACAAACCTTGGCAAAACCAACTTAACTTAAAGCTACCTACTTACTCCCCTTCTCACGTGTTAGGCTTAGGTCAGGCACACTGGGGAAGGCTTAGTTAGAAGCACCAGTTGAGTATGTTAGCCTAATGTATATATGACTGTATATATGTTTTATTACTTTTAAACCATTGTATGGCTAAGAAACCATATCAATGCTTTTACAGTTCTATTTCGCAATACTTATCTTACTGTACGTACTTTTTATAATAACAATTATTGCAATTGTGGCAATACATTTCTCTTGTACGAGAAGAAAGACTGTTCAATAAATGCTAACCTTTATTGACAAACGCCCGTCTCTCTATTCTCTACATACTGTGAAAGTAAACTGCACTAGACTGACTGAGTGAAATCTATGTCTATTGTTTCACACGACCCTAGAGATCGACTCTTGATCTGAGGAGCAAAGTTGTCATGTTGCACGGTTGTTGGAAAACTGAATCCCTTCTTGTCTGTGCCAAGGAAGCTGATCACTTCCTATGCAGAGAAGAAAGTTTCCAGTGACCTCTGAGCTAGTTGGTAACACAACCCAATTAAGTTTAGCATAGTCAGTGGAGGCCTGGAATATAAGCAGTTCCACGTCGATACTACTGTTTATGTTATTCCAATGCGCAGGGCCTAGTGGGAAACTAGGAACTACACTACATGGCGCCCTAACGTTTGGTAAGGCGATAAACTAACGCAAGACTTGTAGAGTAACTCAGTCGTGCATATTTCACAGACCCCTTTCTCCCGTAAATACTCCAATAGACGTCTGGAGTGGGTGAAAGGTTAAAATCCGCCCGACCTTAGTAGGAAGAGATTCCTATGTAAAGCTCTGGTTTATTCAACGTTGAAGGATACAGTGTTCCAAAATATTGTGCATCTAATCTTTGTCTCCTTGGAGACCTACTCTGCAAACCTCGCATTTTTACAATGCCAGAAAACGGAACCTCTGGGGCCGCAGCAGATGCGACTCAGCAAGGTCCCGAATACACAGACCCGGATGCTATTATCATCCCGGTCCAGTTAAGAAGATCTATAACTTTAAAACTTATAGAACACGGACTGACACCTCAAGGTGGTACAGTAATTTTCGTGATAGAGGCTCACGAGTATCGGCAGACAGAGGTATTCTATTCATGGATAAACTTTCCAGCGGTAAACGCTATAACACAAGAGTTTCACTATTACAAAATAGAGGAACCTCCGGGAGAGTACGCTCCTTTCGAGGAGATTGAAATCCCACTTAAATTTCAAGAGCACCTGCTCTGGTTTAATGGCGCCCTAAAACACAATGATCACATAACCAGGCTCGGTCCACTAGGTAGACCAGGAGCAACGTGGCCGGTTCTAGCCAGCTACACACCACATCCTGACATTGCAAAAATGTCTAGAGAAGAGCTGTTAGCACAGCTAAAAACATTAATAAAAATACATAGGCAATTAGTCCAATATGTAATGCGGACTGCAACAGTCCAGCCAGCTGTTAATACACCACAGCTGACCCCTCATCAGGGGAACACAAATAAAATTACACCACAGAACATACAGTCATGTCTTGGTAAAACACCCGTAAAATGGGAACAAATTCCTTTCTGGTTAGCCCAGAAAATCACTCAAATAGAGGCAGTATTTCCTGATACTACCCCTATTGAGAAACACAGAATCTTGACCATCTGCCTTCCTATGGGAATCGCACCACATGTGGAGGACTGTGACACTTGGGGTACAGTCTTTGCTTCCATTTACACAAAAACACACGGTGTTCCGTCTATGGCGGTAATACCAGAAGTGCTAAAACAGATTCAAAATGAATTTGGTCCAGAGCCCGCTTTAAATCTAGGTATGAAATTACTGAAAGACTTCAAGCAGGTCACGGCTATATTATTAGCCAACATAAAGGGAGAAGCAGCATCTGTGGCGATCCGCCAGAAGTTGAGGGAAACAGATATAAAAGATCCTGTTGAACTTGCAAAAATCATAGAAAAAGGCTATGAAGAATTAGGTAGAGACAGCTTGGGTGGAAAACCAGTTAAGCCCCAACTGCTCGAAAATCCTGAAAAATTATTTATTAAAAATAATTCAAACACTCCTAAAAAGAGCTGGGATGGAAATAAACAATCCACTCCCAAGGAAAAAGTTTTCCAGTCCAGAGGAAGGTCTCCTCGACGGAGGGAAAGAACTCCGACTCGAGAACGCCAGTCTCCCCAACGGGAGCCCTCTGAGAAAAGATATAACCTTAGAAATAGGGATAATCTAAAAAAACCTGATAGATATCAAAGTATTGATACACGTCCCTCTCGATCTTTTCCACAGAATTCGGAAAGAAGAGGACGGTCAGACCCAGGAGAGCACACCAAGTCCAAAGACAAGGAACCTGCTCAAAATAAGAAATCTCAATTTCAGACAAAGAAGGTAGCCAGTATTAGAGTAATCAACCATGCCGAGAATACTGAGGACACAGTTGAAAAACGGGGAGTGGGCATTGACAATGTTGGACAGTGCAGCAGAAATCAGTATAGCGCGCAGGATCTTGATGAGTCATCTGGAGACAGTGGACACGAATGAATACATTCAGGTTGAAACTGCCGACGCCAGACTTAGCGAGCCCCATAAAATATACGAAATAACATTGCGTATAGAGGGTGATAAGACTAGGAAAATTAAGGGTCTATTTTGGGGTTAGCTGAAAAAGATTGGCCCCCGGAGTTTGTCAGGGAGTGCCCTCGTGGCGAAGAAGTGATTATGCCTGCCTTCTCGAATCACATTCCGATTCACAAAAAATACACATATGCAAGGAAATGGGCAGTAGCCCAGGCACCTGCATTATATAAAAATCATGTAGGATGGGATGAGGATTCACCACCTCACAAAATCCAATTAAAAAGTGAACCAACTGCCCAACGGCAGTATCCCATAAAGCAAGAAGCTAAAAAACAAGTCAGGGAGATCTTAGATCAACTTGAATACCAGGGGGTGATTGAAACATGCACCTCTCAAATGAACAATCCTTTGTTTCCTGTCTCCAAGCCAGACAATTCATATCGTCTAGTTTTGGACTACAGACACCTTAACACATGTTGCAAAACTTTTGCAGTACAAAACTCGCATAGTGCAGCCCTAATGAATAACATAGTTAGGAAAAAATATAAAACGACATTAGACATTTCTAATGGTTTCTTTTGTCAAAACATTGCACCAGAAAGCAGATATTTGACCGCTTTCTCCGCATTTGGGTCGCAGAAAAAATTCTGTCGACTCCCACAGGGGTTCAAGAACAGCCCAGGACTATTCTCAGCTAGGGTAACAGAATTACTACAAATCTATGATGATGAAGCATTATCTTACGTAGATGATATTTATCTCACAGATGACGACTTGGATACTCACTTGAAAAGAGTGAACACCATTATACTTGGGTTCGCAGCAGAGGGTTACAAATTCAACTTTAAAAAGTCTCGAATTGCCCATCTGACAGTACTGTTCTTAGGGTACGAATTATCAAGTGAAGGGAAAAGCCTAGCGGACAACTTCTTAGAGAAGTGCGCTGTACTCCAAGCTCCAAAAACGCTGAAAAATTTACAATCCATACTAGGTTTTCTGAATTTCGGAAGAACTTACATTCTGAATTACGCAGAGAGAGTTAAACCTCTCTACGAACTAATAAAACCTGATTTAAAACAAATCAATTGGACTCAAAAACACACAGAAATTTTGAGATCACTGCAAACAGACATGTTAGCAAAAACAAAATTCGATACACGTGACAACACACGTGATCTTGTAATCCGAGTCATCCCAGGAAGATGCGGATTCACGTACCTAACCTCTAATGAGGGAGAAAAGGTACCAATTTCAATTAAATCTCACTTGTACACACAAGCAGAAAAAACATTCAGTCACACAGAAAGAACTGTGAACGCAGTGCAAATCGCATTAGCAAATGAAAGAGAACTAGCACACGGCAAACGGATTAATATCCTTACAGCGGAATCCGCCTTCGAAGCGCTATTCAGCCCAGTAAACCTGCCTACAGTGTCACTGGATCCGAAATGGATACAGTGCATAGATTCTCTAGGAGCGGAAGATGTGAAATACTATTTCGCCCCGCAATACGAAGAACTGAATGATTTAGAATATGAAGAAGAATATCCTCTGCCAATCGAAATCCTGCCTCTCCCACAATACGACTGTATAATGTATACAGATAGCTTTGTACAGCATTTCAACGTAGAGAGAAAATCCTACGATGCAGCATGTGCAATCATTAAATGTCGTTGGCTGTGCGGTAAAATCAAACCGAAAATAACAAAAACTGAATCAGTAAAGTACTGTTCGGCTCAAAGAACTGAAATCAGATCTTTAAAGATGGCGCTCGAAAATGCAGAACGCGAATTCCCCACACTTATCGTGTGCGATTCTCATTTTTGCGTCAACTCTTATAACAATAAACTGCAGAGTTGGATCGAAAACGACTACAAAGATGACACAGGTGCCACAATAAAGCATAAAAAGCTCTGGAACGAGGTAGCTCTTTTACACAAAGAACTACAAAAGACTCACGTGATTCACGCACAGAGTCTTCAGCGTGATGGCGTTCACGTTGCAGGGAATTCATTGGCTAATACAGCCACCGCGGAAGCAACTAACCCGGCTTCCGTAGCCACAAAAAAGCGTACAGATAAGTACATAGACGGGGAAACCATGCTGGCAGTAAAAACGACCGTAAAAGGCGACTGTGCAGCACTACCCGTAAACTATCCACTCAATTATGCATACATCATCGATGCAAACTCCGTTCCTTTTGCTCGAATCCCTGGAGTGGGGGACAGAGTAATTCCAAACAGGAGCAGGAGGGGCTTCCTCTTACTGGAAGCACACATGGGGTTGGGTCTGAGACACCAAACAATCAAAGCCTCTCTGAAAGAATTGCAATCAGAGTACTGGTGGCCAGGAATGAGTATAGATATTCAATGTTTTGCTCAAAATTGTGAAGACTGCAACAGAGATCGCAGAAATGAACAGGCCAGTGTAGTTTCAGGTTCCCTTCTAGACAGCATAAGGCGGTCTATCTGCGCAATCAAAGAAGAGAAGCGCGTCCCAGTGTACACCATTAAGACGAAAAGCACTTAAATAATGAGGCCTCCAGCGCTCGGCTGACGCTAGAACGGTTATAAAAGATTTGCGAGTCCATATCGGCATATACGCAATTACCACGTTCCATTCTGACCAGGGTCCTGCTTTCAGCTCTCGAGCCTATAAGGAGGCCATGGCTAGCATGGGAATTGGGTTGTGGTATTCTTGTCTGTCATACCCCGGAAGGGAATAGTGTGATAGAAAGAAAAAACCGGGGCATAAAGCAATCTATAACAGCGAAGGTATTAGGTTCAGGCGCTGGGTGGGTCAAACATTTAATAAGTGTCCAGACTAGTCTTAACAACATGCCAAGAAATTCTCTAAAAGGTTTCAGCCCATACGAACTATTGTTCGGAATTAGAATGAACGTTCAGGACCTCGATAGTCAGATGTCAGTGGTACAAGAAGAAAAAACGCAGTTTGATGTAAAAGACCGTTTGGCTGTTTTACAGGAACTGAATGAAACAAGAAAATCATTAAGCAACATAAAGTTAAAGCAACAGCCAAGTACCACTGACGAGGCACCACCCGCAACAGCCCCAGCAAGGCCTGTCTGGATTCCAAAGATTGGGGATCTAGTCAGAGAAAAGATTGCGGTTAAGAAGGAATTTGGGCCTTCTTACAGAAAAGCAGTACCTGTCTTAGCAGTCACCGGAACAAGATCAGTTGTGCTACCGCCCCTTGCTGGTAAAAAGGAGAACAGAGTCGTGTCCATCGATCTGGTAAAACCACAAGCATGTGGCCTATAATCAACAGTAGGCCCAGTGGACTCCCAAGAAACAACAGAATACCCAAACTTGCAACAATCCAAGAGGTTCAAACTGAAAGACTCATCACATTCGATCAGCCTGCAGTGCACAATGAAGGACTATGCAATACAGCCATGGAACTCGTGCCTCTTGAAACACAGATTGAAACAGTTCGTCAAGAAACAACACCAGTCTACAATGATGTGGCATTAGAAAGTGCTACCGAGAGACAGATTGAAAGAACAATCCCATCAATTGACAGAACTGCCTCCGGTTATTTCATCAACTTCGACAACTTCTCTGAAGATTTAAACGACCCTGAAGTGATGCCAGAAACAAAAAAGTCTTTTAAAGAAAAAGCAACGGAACTCTTTCAGCAACTGAAGGAAATCTACCTAATTTCCCCTTGGCTAGAGTTCTGGTTCGGTCTAGGTGTATTTTTCCTCCTGCTTTGGCTCATCATGGTACTATGTTTGGGAAAATTCATTGAAGGAAAATATATTACAATGGACACAGCAAGTCAGAACATCAACCTAGTCCTGAAACCACACAGATCATCCCACGTGAAGAAAAGAGAACTGTCAACAGTAAATGTCACAGCAATTCCAATACCTGGTGGGGTAGTATGGGAGAAAACAGACTATGAGATCTATGGTCCGGTCGAAATCCTGAAGTATCCTCATCAACTAAAGGTTTCCTTAAGTGACTTTGTGACACCAAGTACATTCTCTGATGATTGGGACTTTAACAGTATTAATGACATGATGTCTGATTTATTAATGTCAGATAGATTCACAGATCATGATTATTTACAAGGTTCATCTAGTTATGAGCAGTTATTCTGTTACACCCACTATGGGGATCATTACTTGCATAAATCTGCACAGCCTAGAAATGTTTTTATGTATAATCAATGAGAACATTGTTCTACACCACCTAAAAGCAGTTCTAAAGCATTTTTTGAGAAATTCAAATACTTCTCAGGGTTTAACACAAGTAATGCAGAAACGTTTTATTATAAACTGTTAGATAAAACAGGAATGAAAACAATGCTGACAAATTCTAAATTGATATATTCAGAAGCATTTTATGACAAAATGATGACATTTGGTTTTGATTATTGGAAAAATAATATTGAAACGAAAACAATTTGGGGTACAAAAGATTGGCAGGTGCAAGGCATAGAAGCACTTTTTAGAACCTGCATGATACCAGAACAAATGTTATTTTTAAATGACACAATACACCAAACATCTTGTCTTGGCCTAGCTAAGATCAAAGACCTTAAAACACAGTCTATACCAAAGCCAATACCTGAAAATGCAACAGCTGATATTGAATTAGATAAGTCACAAATTTTACATTTCAACAGAACACATCCTGATTGGAAAAAGTGGTTAATCTGGCCTACAGACACAAATAGCTGTCAAGATAGGTTCCTGAATAAAACACAGGGGTTAAAAATGACCAGATTAGACCCTAGATATTCCCAGAGACAACATCCAGGGATTATAACAACATACAGTGTAGGGAAACTCTGCCTAGAATGGCTAACTACATCCACACTAGCTGAAATTAAGCAACACTTGTCTTTGCTAAAAGATGGTGCTGATTTGCGTGACTTCATTCTTGGACCACGCAAACAGCGTCAAAAGCGTTTCATAGCGACCAGTATCTATGCTGCTTACAACGAGGCTTGGAAACTAAAGCAAATTGAAACTGCTGAAAAAATACGAGAAATTGATCGTATTAATTTGGAGAAATCACTTTCTGTGGTAGACAATGGGTTAATGACTCTGTCTTCCAGAATATATTCTTTGGACAATATTGTATCCTCTGCCTTTGATGTGATAGACAGAGATTTGCTAATGTTACAACATGGCCAGTCTCAATTACGCTCTATTATAGAACTAGGCTGGACGCTGCAAAATCTTCGTTCAGGCTATGTGCCTTGGCGTTTAATCAACACAACGTCATTATTTTCCAGTTTTAACCTTACTGATAAACAGATCAGTTTGGCACAGAAAGGAGCAGACTATACAATCCTGAGCATCGAAAAACTCGAGAGATTATCATTGACAATGTCAGAGAGTCCTGTCATTGAATGGATAATACACGGAATTATCACAATTCCGATAACAACTTTCCGATTTCATAAATGCCTTGAGTACATACCGGCTGGCCAATATGAACAATTGGGTAAGGGATATGTAAAATCCGAATGGAAATTACCATACACTCATTCTTGCTATAGTGACAGCGACAAAAATGTATTTCTTAGTGGTGACAACTGTAAACACTCACTAAGCGGTATACTTTTGTGTCAGGGTATTAATTTACACGGAGCATGTGATGGAAATTCAAACAACCTTTCATGCCACCAGCTAGTCACACCTGCAACTCAGATAGAGCCCTTCTTTATGCAACTCGCAAACGGGAGTTACATTCTTAGAACGGATCACAGGTGCTGTGGCCTCGCGCCAGGGAAAAGTTATCTAGTACAAGTAACGTCCATGGTCAAATGTTGTATGCAAGCATTGTTTCCGAGCGGGCCTCCAGACATAGTGACTCCCGTCTGGCCTCGTCTGAATCTCTATTCTATACGAATTGATACATTAAGCAAAATGAAATCTGTACTTTTACAGACAACAGTGCCTATAACGTCATCTAAAGAGACGTATGATCTTCTAGTCGCAAGGACGGCTACTGAAGTCCATGACCTTTTATCAACAAATTGCCCCGTGCATTTCGTAGAAATGTTCAGCCAACTCCTTAACATGTCTAGTGCAACAAGCATCCCAGGCATATTTAAGACAGTCTTTACGGGACTGCTAACACCCTTCCAGGCAATTTTGGGAATCTTTCCTAATTTTGTACACTCCATTTTTGGCGGCATACCACTATTTTTGGGACTCATCGCAGGGATTCTATTTTTGACCATCCTGCTACGTTATGGCAAGCCTCGGCTCAGACATAGCTCCCATGGGAATGGAAGAGACAATCCTAGCAATGCGCTACAGGGACAGGATAACTAACGTCCTCGGATTGGCCAGGCTAAGAGATCTAAACATGACCTGGTTCCTTTCATTCAGACCGATATGGCAAAATTGCATTTTACCTGTGCTACGGTGTATGCTTTGCGGCGATGAATGCGTGTTGGACATCTGTCTTTCACTTCCATCAGCAGTACCAATGGAGGTCGATACTTTGCTCAGTCCAATAACGGCTCACGCATTGTGTTGTCCCCAGCGGCTACCAATCCTGATGACGGCATTCGTGGAGACTCCTGTACTACAGCCAAGTGGTAACAGTGGAGCGAGTGACAAAAGCAACATCATCCAGGTACAACGTTCTGTGAGCATTGCTGGTCCCGCCTTCGATGACAGCAATCATTCTCACACCTGCCAAGTTACAGCGCTATCTAATTTGGTTGAACTATCACCTGATTTTGTAGACCAATTCTTTGCGAGCCTGTCTGATACGATGTTCTCACCCATAGAGAAACAATAACTTTTGAGAAGCTTTCCGACACACAGCGTTCCCATGAACTCTGAGTTCGGCCTTCAGTTTTGATCAACAAAAACTGCCAAGAGCTTTGGAAATCTATTTTCTTTGAATTGGACAATTTTTTCTAATATTGACCTTTTTTGGCACGAATAATTCTTTGCTTAACGTAAAAACTATTCTTAGAGAACAGAAGCTTCACACTTCTATTTCTAAGCACATCTAGAGACATAACAACATAACACCAGCCTCTAGCACACATGTTATTACAATGCATTTTTTTGTGATGATTTATCTCGCATTTCTTCTGTCAGAGATACTTCATGTGTAATTCTTTTTGCATAATCGTTCATTGATTTCATATGCAATAATTTTTGAATGATTACTATGCTTTAAAAAACGTACAGTACCTAAATTCCATGTATTACAAGTACGCCTATTTCGAATGCATTTATGTATTTTGGGGTGGGCAATGTTACACATACATCTAATTGCTTAGTTTTAGTAATTTTGATGGACATGAAAATGTGGAGTCGGTGTTGCGTGCTTATCTAGGTTCCTGATCGATACTGTGACCTTATGCCCCTATTCGGCTATAAATCCATTTATTCCCTTTATTGGCATAACCGTTCAAGTGCGATTTTCTGAAAAGTCATCTCTGGCCTCACACGAACAGAGCCACATTCCAGCATGACTCTCTGCTACTTCCTTTGCGACCAATTAGTGCAATGACAGAGCAGCAGTCACTATCTGATATTCCTAGATAACACTCCGAGTTCTTCAACAAGATAAAAACTTAGCAAACCTGGAAATCCCCGCTTGCTATGTTTTGATTAGTAATGGAACTCTAATGAGCAACTGATAACTGTCACTTCCTAGTGACATCTTTAATTGACGTCTTATGTCCAGCAAACTTGCGTCAAACCCGGCACCTGTCAGGTATAAATATTACCAACGTTGCCTTAAGCAATGTGAGCTGAGAGAGATACGAGCTGCGAGTTCGTTCCCTGTTGCTGATGCCAGCTGCCTGCATGACCCTGTGTTGGTAAAAAACTAGCACTCTGTCGCTGCAGCCTGCTATCCTGTGGTGGTGAAGCTGCTGATTACCATTATCGCCGCTACAGCGCGACCTATGGTGCAGTACGCTTGAGGAGCCGTGCAGCCGTCCTCTGCGAAGATATCCAGCCCAGCTGCCCGCGGACGCTGTCACCCCTCCTTCCTCGACGCGCTGAGAGAAGCCGCTGCATTTCTCGTGCAGAGAAATCCAGTCCCGGCGCTTCCGGTTTACCCTCGCGGGTGACTGGGATATCGAGAGAGACCCCTGAAGGAGATACCAATCCTCCATCATTCTATTCAGAGGTATGGTGTTGACTAAACCCTTAGACGAGAATTCTTGAAACAAACCTTGGCAAAACCAACTTAACTTAAAGCTACCTACTTACTCCCCTTCTCACGTGTTAGGCTTAGGTCAGGCACACTGGGGTAGGCTTAGTTAGAAGCACCAGTTGAGTATGTTAGCCTAATGTATATATGACTGTATATATGTTTTATTACTTTTAAACCATTGTATGGCTAAGAAACCATATCAATGCTTTTACAGTTCTATTTCGCAATACTTATCTTACTGTACGTACTTTTTATAATAACAATTATTGCAATTGTGGCAATACATTTCTCTTGTACGAGAAGAAAGACTGTTCAATAAATGCTAACCTTTATTGACAAACGCCCGTCTCTCTATTCTCTACATACTGTGAAAGTAAACTGCACTAGACTGACTGAGTGAAATCTATGTCTATTGTTTCACACGACCCTAGAGATCGACTCTTGATCTGAGGAGCAAATTTGTCATGTTGCACGGTTGTTGGAAAACTGAATCCCTTCTTGTCTGTGCCAAGGAAGCTGATCACTTCCTATGCAGAGAAGAAAGTTTCCAGTGACCTCTGAGCTAGTTGGTAACACAACCCAATTAAGTTTAGCATAGTCAGTGGAGGCCTGGAATATAAGCAGTTCCACGTCGATACTACTGTTTATGTTATTCCAATGCGCAGGGCCTAGTGGGAAACTAGGAACTACACTACAATGGGGGAGCAGGATTCATGACTGCGATGGAAGGAGATACAGGAGAGGATGATCGAAGATAAGTGAAGATGTGGATGTAGATCTGAAAGGGGTCACAGAGTGGAATGGGAAGAGAGATTTGGAGCAAGGTGAAATGGTTTGAATGAATGATACAGTTGATGTTGGGGATTGTTCTGGTTAATTTATGTTGGGGTTAATAATTGTGTTCATACAGACTTGTCCTCATAAATGGCCTTTTACGCTCAAGAACAGCGTGGAGTGTGTTTATTGTGCGAGTGTAGCCAGCACTTACCCTACAGACTCTTCCGAGGGCTTGGGAATCCAAGAAGATAATACTAAACAGCAAATCTGTCCTCCGTGATGAAAAGCAGCTCTAAACTGTAAATGAGCCCAAAAAGATTTTAGATTGTGTCCTTGATGTCTACGTCTTGGATTTATGAATACGTGAAGGAAGACTCATTTTCTTACTCTATCAAGAATGTTAGTAAGAGAAGTGGGGGGATATTACCAACAAATTGCGATGTTTATCCCAATTCGCGTTTAGCGTGAGTTTTTTTATCGCCGCCGATTACCGGAATCTTTCACCGTATTAGCGGCGAATTAGCAACACACCGCTAACAGGCGATAGCTTCCTTTTCCGGCGGAATGGACGTCGATAGATTTAGCATGACGGTGATCAAAAATCTCACGCTAACGTAAAAAAGTGGCAATGGGCCAATCAGCGACAGAATCCGATCGCTAACAGGCGCCAGGCCTGCATTTCTCATGCTCAGCGCGAAAATGCACTACAAAAGGCCCACCAAGCAGAAAAAATAAAACTAAAAAAATTGAAAATATCAGAGGAGCCATGGACGAAGCTGGGACCTGTGCAGAGGGTACAAACAACACCACAAATACCCAGGAAGAGCAGCCAGAGACCCATGTGAAGGCAAAGAGGAATCCCAAGTTCAGCCAGCAGGAAAACTAGGTCCTAATTACAGAGGTGACTGAACACCAACAAGAACTGTTTGTCATCTTCACAGTGACATTGGCAAGAAACAATTAACAGTGTCAGTGAACAAATATGCAGTCAGGTAGTTATCACCCACACGCTAAGCCAGGCATTGAATACCAGAACCAGGACAGCATGTATCATCCATGTCAGCAGCTGTGTGGCACATACACAAACACTCATCACCGTTCCATTTGCATCTCTTGTGAGAGTAATGGTGACAAGGCCTGAGCACCATAAATCGGCACCATGTAATGCACATACACCAGATAACTGACCACTTACACACCACACGTGAGGTCAACCTTGAGGGCAAGTAGTGTTGACACTGTCTGTTCAAACAGCAACAACAGCCAACAGGAGGGCAGATAGCAATGCATGCAAGATAAAACATGAAGGACGACATGCACACAAGTAATATCACAATAGATAAATCTCCCTGGATGTCCATGTGCACCACATAGTGCAGCACATTTTGACACAGCAAGTAGGCTCTCAGAGCCAATGTGCCTATACGGGGCCCTCCTCACACATAACTCATCTTGCACAAAAACATGCACATGTGCAGTACCCTGCAATGCTGCTTGTCCGTGAGCCACATTGACCAGGCAAGTGACAGTGCATGATGAATAGCATGCCAGCAGGCCCAACATATTAACATGGTGCAGGCCACCGCACTGAGGTGGCTGAGTGTGGACAACATCCTTAAAGGAGCAGGTCATACTCTGACACATCCTCGTGTACATACAACCTCTGACGTAAACATGACATTTGATGTCAAGCAATGGATAAGTCTCCCAACTCTGACCAGGATCCATATTCCTCACAGTTTGAAACATCTAAGCAATATAAAAACACAGAAGTAAAAGGCGTACTGCCTGAATGGTATAACGGGCAGCAAAACCAAAGCTGCAGTTGCTACCACCACACAATGCGGTGCACACACATAAAAAAATCTGACAACATTGACTACTATATTTTACAAACTGCATTACTCACACAAATTAACAGAGGACACAACTGTTGCCGCTGGTGTGTAGAAATTGTACAATCACATTTGTCATAGCTGTAAACTGTGAGATGACAATGTACAACAACATCACATCAGTGATGTCCTCAACATTATTACTATCCCGCAAAAAATAGGCATCTCCTCTAAAACTGTCTGATTGTACCCTGTCCTGCAGTCTGCTTGAAAAGTCATACAATGCATGATCATGCATGAAAAACACAATTGAACTGTATCTCCCCTATCACATTGCAGAGGGAGAGCCATCACCTCATGGACAGCAGACTGGCCCAACCTTCACTGATGACTGGTATGACTGCCCCACCATAGATCAGGAGGAACTTCAAAATCTGCTAGACTCCTTCGGCACCACCCCTCCAGGAGCAGGGCAACCCAGAAGTATTGCGGATACCCCACCCCCTGCCCAAACCAACCAGCAGCAAGCACCTCTCACCACAGCTGTCTCCCAGGACATTGGGACCCACATCTGGCCTACATGTGGCGCCGGGCATTACAACGTGACGCATCTCCCAGATGCATCACGTTGTAAGTACCCTGCACCATGGTGCAGGATTTGCTCCGCCGCAGTGTCACAAAAGTGACGCAACGGCGGCGTGAATGAGGCGCAAGGGGCTTGTAAATCTGCCCCCTGGTTTCCGGGTCTAATAGTCGACATCTAACCCCCTCTTAAATCAAGTAGGTGAGTCGGGGGTATACCTTTCTGTTTGGAAGAAAGCCTGCATCAGACCAATTCTGAAAAAGCTGGCCCTTGATCCCTTGGAGTTCAAGAACTTTCGACCCATTTCATGTCTGCCGATTGCAGCCAAAATTCTCACAAGGTCGATAAACTAGTAGCTAACTTTATATTTAGATGGCAACAATCTATTCAACTCAAGTCAGCATGGCATCCGATCGTGTCATTTGACAGAGACCACGCTGGTCACGCCAACAGAGGAGATTCGCAGACAGGTAGATGGAGTGGGGGAAGAGCCATCCTAATCCTCCTAGACCTATCAGCAGCATTTGACACCGGGAATCACACGGTGTTAGTGCGGTCGCTTAAGGCAGTGGGGATTGGGGATTTGGCTGTGTCCCTTCTCTCCTCATTTCTGGATGCTAGGGAGCAAACCATACATTGGGATAATCTGCAATCTGAATCTTTCCTCCTCCTGTGTGGAGTGCCGTAGGGATCTGCACTGTTGCCAACTCTGTTCAATATATATGTCACCCCTCTCGCCAGTATCATCAGACAGCATGGTTTCTCGCTAGTGTCATATGCAGACGATTCACAGATTGTTATCTTGGTATCTAAACAGTTTGAGTCCACTGCCGCTAGTTTCCATGCTTGTCTGACTCACATCATGAGCTTGAGGATCAGCAACTAGCTTAAAACCAATACGGACAAAACGGAGGTGATGGAGTTTGGCAACAGTCCGTCCCTGTGGAACCATACTTGGTGGCCGATAGAGGCCGTTGAAAGTCCCCTCCCATCTGCCAAGGTTAAGATTCTGGGGGTCATTTTTATGACCAACTTAGTTTTGGAGCCCAGATCAACCGTGTAACCTCTTTCTGTTTCTTTTTACTGAAGCTTCTTTGGAAGGTTTTCTCCTTCTTTCCCCAGGAGCTAAGATAAACAGTGTTAGTGGCCCTTATCCTTTCACTGTAAGATTATTGCAATGTACTATTTATAGGCATTGACAAGGCGCAGAGGGCTAAATTGCAATAAATACAGAATTCTGCTATTCTTTACTAAACATTCCGAAAGGCCACTTTACCCATGCTGCCATCAGGGCATTGCATTGGCTCCCAATACAGCAGCAAATGGAAATTAAAGCCTTATGCCTGGTTCACAAGACATTAAATGACAATGGGGCAGCTGACTTTCGTACATTTTTCTCCTGGTATACTCCCACGAGAAACCGTAGATCCTCAAATAAGGGCCACATTTGTAGCACCAAAATCTGTACAGCCAGATGGGGAGGCAGGAGTCTATCACACTGTACAGACAGATGGGAAGGCAGGAGTCTATCAGACTTATGGATCCAACTACCGATCACGCTGAGACTGCAACCAAACAGGCAAAAGTTCAGGAAAATTCTAAAAACATGCCTGTTCCCCGTGGTCTAAAAAGTTCTGATATAACTGTATGAGTACTGCTTTTCTCATCTCCCAGCGCCAAGACGCCTCGGCATTCGAGCGCTTTATAAACTCTATCCTATCCTACGCAGCAAGCTGTGCCAAGGTCTGGGCAATGAAGATGGACTCAGTGCCAGGACCATCTGATATGCAGGTGTGTGACAGAATCTGTGGTACCTGGCGCATACATCCATCTCCCTAAAGGATAACAGTAGCTAACTGTATTTCCTCTCCATGCCATCTTCCTAAGCTGTGTTGTAAATGGGCAACAATGTGCTGTTCAACTCCGTGAGTAACACTGAAGATGTAGAACGCCACTAATGACTGACCCTAGACTAGGCCGTAAATCGAACTTGCCACCCTGTCATTCATGCAAGTTTACTGTGCTCACATCTCAGGTATCCCGACACAATACATCCGGCAAACTAACATGTCATGACCAGACTTACACATTCCAATGGATTGTCCAGTGATTGCATACAAGGGAATAAAAAACACTCCCCAACATCATTCCTGACATAATTGCAAGCAGAAATCCAAAGTAGAAAACATTTATTAGAACAGAAAAAAGATTGAACTAACCTAAACTAACACTGATCACTAGAACTACTACTACTGAAATCTAAACTAATTAGAAAATTCTTACTTATCTAAACTCTCTACCCTAACTAATCCTAATCACGCAACAACATATCCTAGACATCAACTCCCCTCCCATCCTTAAGGCACACCACAAGACAGGACAAAGACAGCTAAGCTATGCAAAAACTAACTACACACATAAGCTACACAAATATATATCCACTCAAAAGAAAAGGAAATTTATCCCCAAATATGGCCTAATAATATACCTTAAAAGCTAACACTAACTATAACCTATGCTAAAACTACACTACCTAACAATTAAAAGAACTAACCTAACACTACGTAATATCAGATTTTTAAACATTGGGGAAAGGGAGAAGAGGGGGATGGGGTCCAACATGTCCAGGCATCATTCATGGCAGTCCAAGGTGTTTTTTCATGTCTGTGACATGTCTGTTCAGATCAGCCATTTCTCTCCTGATCTTTATGCAGGATCCTCCTGTCCCTCACTAAAAATGGCACCACCTGATCGCAAGGTGCAGGTGGACCTGTCCCTTTGGGAGGTGTGGCCATGGACCACCACTGATGCAAGAAGGGCCTGGAATGGGCTGGGTGGCAGTTGTTGCAAGCTCCGGCACCGTCTTCCATGTACTTTTCTTCCGTTCCTCCTGGTGCCTCTTGGCCTTGTTGTGGTACCCTTTTGCCACCTTGTTTTCAAGCTTGAAGCGGTCCTTCTTTGCCTGGGCCACATGTTGTTCAGCTGGGGTCATGTTGTCTGTAAAATATCAACAATGGAAATTTTGAGTCCTTAAGACTATATCAATGTTCTCCAATCACATTTGCAATACAAGATCACTTAAACATGAGAGCCTACACTCCAGCGTAACTATGTGAAGTCAGAGAGTGACCTGGACAACAAAATGTTGAAGCCTGGATCAGTGACCACGTGCTGGTGAGACTGACATGCATGGGACATGTACTGTCACAACCAAATGAGACTGACAGTGTTAAGCGATGGTGGTACGACATACCCAGACTGAGGGTGACCTGTACAAGAGAGACATTAGACCTCCGTGTGTAGCACAAACCCTCATCCTCTCCTGTGACAAAGTGCTGCATGATATGTACAATGCCCATGTGAAGACCTGTGTGTCCCCCAGCAACTGTGTGCAGTTCATCAAGTCAGAGCCAACACAGGCACTCTTGCACAATAGTGCAAGGATGTCTGTGTGCCGGGGGGCTTTGAAATGTTTTGGAAGTTTACCCTACCTGCCCTGAAGCAATTCTGGGAAACCCCTACTCACACTTTCAACTATGCTGCATCATGCAGCACACATGGAAAGCTGTTGTGTGGCTGAACGCTGACTTATACATGATGCACTGTCCCTATCTCTAACACTACTACACAATCTGTGAAGTGTTGCCGCAGAGAGGGGGGAACATCGTCTCCTCTAAATTCTCACTCACTCATGCATGTCATGTCTTGTATCCGCTAAGTTCACTCCATAGTGAATCAAACTATGCAGGACTTTACAACACAAACAGTCACAATGCATTCCCCCTTGTAACAGCACCCTGGAGTCATGATCCTCACAGTGTTGTTAGGGGTAATGCTTTCTCACAGATAGTGTTGGAGAGCCCTGCATTGTAAAGTAAATGGCACAGCAATGAAGGCAGAGCTAAAGCATGCAAGGTAAATGCGTGCACAGTAATTACACCAATTCGGACAGAGGAGTTCCCACATCTGATCAAGAGTCAATCAGGGAATGGCCTCAAGTAGACACCTTGTCAACACCATTGCAGTGGCCAAACATGCCAATGAGATTCATCGGGCCACCTTTACTGTGTGTTTGGGGAATGTGCCTTTGATATGCTTGGCTCAAAGATACACACTGACACTTTTTTGAAGATGGCATGCAGAATACCTAAAAATTCACAGTGCCGAACTGTGTCTGCGCACTTACGGACTGAAAAGCACTCCATCCTTGTGCATAATCGGGCACACTTGCACAGTCATCTCAGGCAAGGATGTACATGCATTCCATCTCGTCTGATAGTCATCAGCAACCCCACGTACATGTCTCCTCTCCTATCAGTGTGCCCTGCAATCCACAGGCATGTGCTGTGGTGACAGTACCCATAGACCTAGGGGCATATTGACAAGGAAGTGGCGGAGACAGGCGTTAGCCTCCTCGGCTTAAAGCCTCTCTTCCCACTTTGGAAACGCAAGTCTGCACCTCATCCTTAGTGATATGGTGCAGACTTGCGTTTCCAAAGTGGCGGAGAGAGGCGTTAAGCCGAGGAGTCTAACGCCTGTCTTCCCCCTGCGATGGTGCTAAGTCTCACAACTTAGAGCCTATGCAGACACCCTTGCACCAGAGTGCAAGGGTGTCTGTGTGCAGGGGAGGTTTGTTTCTGTACAGGAAGGTGCCCCTTCATGCATATAATCAATCCTAGAATACCAGGTTGTAAATTGCATGTGTGCTGCTTCGTGCAGCACACAGGAAAGATACAATATGGAATATTTAAAAATGTTTTTGTATGTATTGGAAGGGCCACCATCCTGTACATATACAACCATGTAAGTTTGCTTTTTCAATGTGTGCTGCACAAGGCAGCTCACATGTAAAAAGCAAAAATGATGAGAAAAATAGCATTCTTCCTCATTTAGCCAGATTACGACCAGGTTGTACATAGGGGGCAATGTCAAATACAATGGGTGTTGCTGCGGAACAAAGCAAAACCAAAGGGGATGATGGACGGAGTGGTGAGCATTGCAAGCACTCACCCCCAGTCAACTGATCGGGGTTTAATCCATCATCATTTTTTATAACTCACTCCGCCACCCCAGTACAGACATGGCCATATGCAAATCAGTCCGCCCTAAGTTGGCAGGGTATGTCCAGACATGGGTCCCTTGCTCACTTGCTCACTTTGCCACTGGATTCAAAATAGCCTAGCTGATGAGGGTTATGAACCCGAAACCAGTCCCAGGATGCTTGTTTCCGGTCCAGGAAAGACATGGCTTGGCAGCTCGGGCTGGACTGTTCCCATGAGGCACCAGGTCAGACTGATTTGAATATGGCCATGACTGAACTGGGGTGGTGGAGTGAGCTAAAGAATGGTGATGGATTAAACCCAGATTAGTTGATGGGGGCGAGTGTTTGATTTGCTCAAACGCACCGTCCATCATCCCCTATGGTATTGCTTTGTTGCTGTGGAACACGAACCGCAACACCCACTGCACGCCCCTTTCACGCTAAACACAGCGTGTAAGGGTCCCTTATTACAAGTGAAGTGGATTAACACTGCCTATGGCAAGATGCTAGGCCCCTATTGACAACACAACTTCAATGAAAGTGATATTGTGCTGGCGATAGGGTCTCGATGATCTGCACCTTACTTACAATGTGTATCATTGACTGGGTATGGGCCAAGTTACAACTGTAAGACCTATGCATTGCTCAAACTTCACTTACTGATTTGTGCACACTTCTGACTTCCACAATACATCATCACACTGTAGGCAAGGGACATGTGATACACACCCATATTGCTTACTACAATGTTGATCATTTGCCCAGACACCGCACTATGACAATATATGATGTCCAAACTCACCAGTGGTGTGTGGGTTCTTGAAGCTTTCGATGTCCCCCTGTGTGATTGGTGGCCGAACATCTGTGAGACAAGAAAATAAATATGTGTTGTATCAGAGGTTAAATCATATGTGTCATATTCCTCATACCAATCATCACCATAACAGAAAATGTTACGTAACTGTATGTTGCGTTTCATGTTGCCTACATGATTGGGTCCGTTTAGACTGCCATTCAATCCAGACCAGTGAATGTTGAGTCAGAACAAACCAGACTATAATGCTAGCTAACATGCACATGCTAGTAGTGTGAGACATCCACAAGGCACCATTACTACATTCATAATGATGTTCTACATGCTCTTTGCATGATTGCATTGCTGAAGATCGCACAAGGCAATTTCACATAGGTTGTTGGTGTTTGACAATCTGGAGATGTCTGATTTCCTTTGACCATGTGTTCATATAAAATACTTTGTCACACAGTAACTATGTTCAAAAGGCAGCATAGCTAACGTACCACAATTCTTGAGGACAGCATTTTAACACTACCTTTTGGCCAGCACACAGCTTACATAAACAATTCCTCTGATAGTTCATGTACAGTCACCCCTGCCGTACACAAACAATCTTCTGCCTGCACACACATTTTGCGCAGGTGTGCCAGCTATGGCACTATAGTGCTAAGTGTTCCTCCAGCGCAGTGGGTGATACTGACTAGCCACCTATGCTTGTCAATATGATGCAGCGTTGTGTCTCGGATGTGCCAATATTTTGCATGAGTGCATTATGTCTCCCACCTCAATCAGCAAATTTTTTTCACTTTCACACCAGTGTCACACACGTCCTAATGTTTTTTCGTAGAACCATTCATGATTAAATGTGGAGTTTGTACTTATCACCGTGTAGGCCAGTCATGACTCACACGTAGTCCAGGAGGTCAGCTTCATGGGCCAGCAGATCCTGCCAGCGGTGCTTCCACTGGCGCACGGTATGGTCCACTCCAAAGAACCGGAGCATCTGCACCCGCACACGCTACCACCTCATCTTCCGCACACTTACATTGTATCCTTGAAGGATACGCCTCCCTTCTCCAACATCAATGGGAGGTAGAATTTTATCACCTGCAGGAAGCCCCCTAAAGCTCCCTCCGGCAACCTGCCCACTCTGCACCCAGCCGGGCATCTCCCTGCACACCTGGGAGTCCACAGCCCAAAAAAAGAACCCTCTAAAATATCACCAACAACAACAAAGAAAGTTAACTACCCCAAGACAAACACCCGACAAGATTGAGTACAAGAGACAAAAAAACACAAACAATCAGTACACAACACTTCACAGACACTTTCAAAAGGACACAGGACCGAGCAACACGCTCCAAATCTAAAAACTGCAGCACACACCACCAAATACCTCCAACACTCTCCACAATCACCAGCACTGTGCTCAAAAGAGAAAGTGAAAGTGAAAAACACTAATCGAGTAGACAGGAAGCATGCAGACATCACTTCCTGTCTATTTGCTACCCGTTTTTGAGAAAGCCAGTGAAAATCTGCATGCAAATATTCTCATTAGTAATATTTTGTATTGTACAATGTGTTGAGCGATGTATTTTCAATCAGCCGTACGAAAAATGCATTGTGTTATCGTTTTAGCTGCCAGATTTTCACTCTAAGTGCAAGTTCATACACAGATGTACAGTCTGAGAGCAAAATTCATTTCAGAGATCTATAACAAAATGAAATGCTTGATTGGCACACAAATGACACCCTAAATATCTTATTTCAAAACACATGACACCCTAAATTTAACTTTCACACCAGGTGACACCATAATTGCATATTTCACAACAAATCAATTATTCAATCTGGGGAATTGTAAGTGTGCTACTCACCCTTGAGGGTCACGAGGTGCGGGAGAAGCGCAGTTCTGTTGGCCAAAGAGCCAGCTCTTGAGGGGCTTCATGAAGGTTTTCAGGGAGGGGGCTTTTCTAATGTCTGCCGGTAGCTCAGTCCAGGTCTTGGCTGCAATGTGAGAGAAGGATAGTTCGCATGCTCTGGCTCTGTGGATGTGAGGGGTTTCGGCCAGTGAGAGTTTTGTAAATTGAAGCTTTTTTGGGGGTTTAACGTTAAATTGAATCTGTCATTGAAGTATTTGTGTCTGTCGTTGTGTAGGCATTTGTAGGTGTGAGATAAGGATGTTGAAGCTGACTATTTTCTCTTCTGTGAGCCGGTGGAGTCATCGTAGGTGTTGGCTGATGTGATTGTGCCAGGGGATGCCGAGGACGGGTCTGGCCGCGGTGTTCTGTATTGTCTTGAGTTTGCAGGGTATGGACTTGTTGATGCCGGCACTAAGTGCGTTGACATAGTACAGTCTGCTGATGATGAGTACATGGGTGATTGTCTTCCTTGACTCAGGGTGATCCATTTGAAGGACCTGCAGAGGATGTGGAGTGCGTTTAAGCAGCTGTAAGTGACGGCGTTCACATGTTGGTTCATGGTGAGTATGATGCAGAGGTTTTTAGCTTGGTCTGCAGGGTGAGGTGGTCCTCTGAGGGCCGTCAGCCACCAGCTGTTGTCCCATGCTGGAGGGGTGTTTACAAGAACGAGGTCTTCTGTCTTCTCTGGGTTGACCATCAAGAGGTCTTCTGTCTTCTTTGGGTTGACCATCATGCAGCTTGGTCATCCAGACTGCGCTGTGTTGCATTCCTTTCTGGAAGTTGATTTAGGCGGTGGTGTGGTCTTCGGTTGGGTAGAGGATGATCTGTGTGTCGTCAGCGTAGGATAGGGTGTTGAGGCCGTGTTGTTGGACAATGTCTGTGAGGGGGACATATAGATTTAGAAGAGGCTCGGGCTCAGTGTTGACCCCTGTGGGACTCAGCAAGTGATTGTCTTGGGATCGGAGATGAAGTGTGGCAGTGTGACCCTTTGCCTTTTTTTACGGTGAGGAATGATCAGACCCCGTCCAGGGGTGTACCTTGAATGCCTGCATCATGTAGTCTGGTGACTAGTGTGCGGTGGGTGACTTTGTTGAAAGCTACTGGAAGCGCGATGGGCCGATAGTTCTTGAGCTCGTAGGGGTCAGATGTGTGTTTCTTGAGCAGGGGCATGTTTTCTGCATGCTTCCATATGTCTGTGAAGGTGCATGTTTTGAAGGTGGTGTTGATGTTGCGTAGTGTTTCGTGTGCGATGGCAAATGCGGCTCTGTGGTAGTTGTGAGGGGGGCAGGGGTCTGTGTAGGTCCCCGAGTGGATGCCTTTCATGGCGTAGTGTTTCGTGTGCTATGGCAGATGGGACTCTGTGGTAGTTGTGAGGGGGCCAGGGGTCTGTGTGGGTCCCCGAGTGGATGCCTTTCATGGTGTAGGTGGTGTCTTCATCTGTGCTTGGTGTCCCTTCAGAGAAGGCGGGCTGGTTGGTGTCTCAGGGGTGTGGGTGGTCTGGCTGCGGCGTCCTGTGTGTGGTTCACAAATTTGTCATAGAGGTTTATGATCTTGAGGTAGATTCCAAGCTAATAGCAGATGACACCCTAAAAAGCATCTTTTACCCCATTTCACACCCATTTTTCATTTTTTACCCCATGTCACGCTCATTTTTCATCTTTGACCAAACTTCACGCCCATTTTTGATCTTTTACCACATTTCACACACATGTTTCATTTTTTACCTCATTTTCGGCCATTTTTTATCTTTGAACCCATTTCACGCCCATTTTTCATCTGTTACCCCATTTCACGCTCACTTTTTGTCTTTTACCCCATTTAACACCCATGTTTTCATCTTTGACCACATTGCATGCTCATTTTCATCTTTTACCCTATTTCACAGGTTACATTTCGGACACACTCAACTTACTTATTGACCCAAATAGACACTCTACAATGAAGAACAGAGGTCAATCTAGATTTCATGATTTGCACAAAAGGACACACAAAATATTTTATTTTGGTAGCACAATCTACACCTTGAAAAGTCGACTTTTGCACATTGAACACACTGAAGAGCATCTCTGTACTGAGGAGACATTCCCACCATGATTTGAGTAATGTGATGTTAGTTGCACTTATTGTGCAACATACTCTTTTTAGAGTGATGTACTTATGAAGGAGAGTAACATGCAGACAGGGTATGTGTTTTGTGTTTTTTACTTCCACTAACCGTGATTGGGGTCATTCTGCACAATGTGACTTGCTCAGTTGAAGAAAGTGTTTATTATTAGGTTACTTCTGGCAATTCCTGCTGCATTAACTGTGGGGTGTGCTCCACCTGCCTCATCTTCATCATCATCCAGGTTATAGTACAGTGCAGCAGGTACTTGGATCAATGGAGCATTGGTCCGCACACATATATTGTGCAATACACAACATGCTATATTTGATTTAGTTCACCATTTCGAGGCTGTACAGCAGTCTGCAACCTGTGATGTCCAGGCTACGGAAACGTGACTTTAGCACGCCAAATGTGCACTCCACAATGGATCAGGTGGACCGCATTCTACTGCCTCTGTGCCTTGGTGGTGGGGTTTCGGAGGAGTGTCATCATCCACAGACAGAGTACATATCTTTGATTGCCTGTAACATGTGATGGAGAGATGTGTCCATTATTGGTTATGGAGGCTGTGTTATTAGTGGTGATGGTTTTGTGGTGTGTGAATTGTGCTATGTTTGGAATTCATGTTAGCCATGTCTCACTTATGACTTTACCAGCATCAATGCTAATTACGTTGCCTCACAGTTGATCCTCCCCCGAGCCAATTTGATTGTGTGTGCTGTGCAGTTGCGTCACTGGCACTCCTACTGTGCAACACTGTTAAGACCATCTACGCATATCCGCAGGCCTAACACACACCAAAAGGCACCCTGGCTCTCCTATGTCTAGCGATAGCACTCATTTACACTCCTCAGAGTCAATGCCATGAGAACGTGGCAATAGGCCACACCAGACACGGATCACATTCAGTTCTGATGCTGCCGCGAGACCTGCCCCACCGCACAACACATGCAGTTTCATGTCCAGAGCTGCCATAAAGCAACACTCAGCAGCCCCCTGACCTGTCCTGCAGGGCCCACTGAGGGCAGGAACATTCACCCACACCATCAACATCATCAGACGCCATGCCTTGCACTTCCTGGACTACATACTCCTTCCTGAGCGGCGCCTCCAACTCACATACCATGATTACTCATAACCCATTACAATCTGGGACATGTTTGATGACATCAGTCTGTCCCAAATATTCACCACAAGGAGCAACAAGGGAGGGCACACCTTTGACACCTTCTTTGCATGTGTGAACTTCGTCCAGTTCCTCAACCCCACTAAACGCACATGTAGTGACCACAAACACATACACTTCCTCGTTGGTCAACCCCAAGCCAGCCTAGACCATATGCGGACCCACACAAATTCAGTGGCGCTCAGTCAACGAGGAGATGCTACACACCCTTATCAACAGCAACACCCACACACTGCAGGCATTCACCAATGGCACTAGATCACATTTTACAGACATGTTTCTCCAACTGCACATACACACTTGTCCCACTATGCAACTGAAACATACAGCGTGCAATAAATGCCACCTCAGTTTCCAACAACCTCAAAGATGGCAGATGCATTTGCTGACACATGAAGAAGAACTGGTACAAGATAAGGATACCATTAAACATCACCCCACCTACAAGGAGACAAAGCTCATATTCTCCATCAGCAATACGCCCACGCACCAAACTGGGCTTCCAAGAAGGATTGCTGTCAATTGCAACATGGATGATCAACAGCTGGGGGTTGCTATACACAGAGGAGACATGAGTCCTCATCCTCATAACAAAAACATCAGCATGTGGCATCACCTGGTGGGACAACAACTTCAGCAGCCCCACCCCCAGCTCTAGGTACCTAGGCACTGTATTTGACACCTCCCTATCCATAAACCAACAGGTCTACGCAGTGGCCTGCAGTTGCTTCAACTGCCTCCACATCCTCAATGCAACCTTCCAATGTATCGCCCCATTGTCAGGTAAGACAGTCACCCACACAGTCATTGCCATCAGGCTGGGCAATAGAAACACACTATTTGCCCACATGCGCAGGTCTGCACTCAGCTTAGTCCTGACTGTCCAGCACAACACCGACACACTGGGCCTTGTGTACATACTTTCCTTATGGATTGAGTCCCTCCGTCGCACATACTTAGTTGCCACCTCTCCTCACATTTTCAAATCAGTGTTGGAGGAGTTAAGCCTTTGGGGATGGTTTGTCTACATAACTAACCACAGTTCTCAAAGTTCCTTGTGTTGATGTGTCTGGTAAGTGGGCATGTTGATTGCCATGTTGTATGTGAAATTGTGACATGTATATTCTAACAATTGTGAGTTGCTTGGATGTGGTGTTGAGGCGTGTGGTGTGTTCAGTTAGTACTTAGCAACAAGAACTCCATTTCTATATGTGCCATTATGGAAGTGCTGGTTTATTATGGACTGTCGGAAGATGTAGGAATCATGCAGACTCCCTGGAAACTTGGCTATGACATTGGTGAACAGTCCCTGGTGGTCCACTATTGCCTGCACATTCATAGAATGGGTGTGCTTTCTGTTGCGGTATATGTGTGCACTGTCTGCAGGGGGCACAAATAGAACATATGTGCAGGCAATTGCCTCCAGAACCTGCGGGAATCCAGCTATGGCCTCAAAGCCTTGCTTGGTCTCAATCTTTTCCTGCACAGTTCTGGGGAAGTGAAGGTGCTGGAGTATCAGGCTGAGTATGCCAGCCAAGACAGTAGGTTGGAAGATTGAAAAGGCTTCCTGTGAAACTCCATCAACTCTGGCCGTTGTTGGTTGAAAGGTCCCAGTGGCCAACATGTGCAGCACAGCCAGCAGCTTTGTCTGCTGAAGAATGTTGGTTCTTCGCTGTGTTGGTGCCTTCAGCCTATGGGCTATCAGGTTCAGGATGTGTTGGATGGATATCCTTTTGAGAAGATAGTGGGCAATGACATCCTCTGGCGTTAGGTGTGCGAGGCAGAGATGTCTGCACAGGGCCCGCTGTCTTCTTCTGCGCTGCCTCAGTGGTGGTCCTGGGAGAGGTGGCAGTGGCGGTTGTTGCCTTCGTGGGGCTCCAAGCTGAATGATTAATACCTCCATGGCATCAGTGGGTCTTCAGATGGAGCTATGAGTGACTCTCCCTTATTTACCTCCCTTTATCACCATTTTTAGACCAGCTTTTTTCTGGTCTTAAGTTCCTGCAGCTAAAGGGCCTTAGCGTGACTTTTTTTTATCACTTTGCGGTTCTGGGCCATCATTCATTGCTAACAGTGCGATGTGGTGTTAGCAGCATTTTTCATTACATTTTGAGGAGGAACGCCTACTTTGCATATAATTAGTGGAAACTATCTCTGGCATACAAGGCGATAATAAAACCCCCCGCGATCGCCAGAAAGCTGTCGCTAACGCTTGTTAGCGAGAGCCTTATAATACAAATGTACACGTTAGAGGCACTTTTGTGCTGCTAATGCGGCAATAAATAGCTTGATAATATGCCCCGATATTTGTTGTCTACTTCTATGGCCTGTACCCAGTAGGATACAGAGTTTAATGCCAACATACCGGGAACTGAATTACTGGGTCTCAGCAAGGATCTATTCACTGCGTTACTCTCTCCTCAAAGTATGTTTAATTTCAGCATGGAAATGGATTCCATCTCCAGAACTTGTCGGAGAGTGGTACGTGACCTTCCTTCTGGGCACGTCCTGTTAGTGGTGGCCATATTGGGAGAGTCGCTTACGAAAGTAAATAATTATATAGGAGATGGTAATCTCACTTATGGAACAAACTAAAGCTCTAATAAATGCTGAACAGATATATGGATTTCTGACAGGGAAGAAGGCGCAAACACCAACATGTAGTGATCTACTTTGGCAGCGCGATCTATAAATACACACTGTTGGCTGCTACATACAAGTGCCATCAAAGTGTCTATGTAATATGTACCTACTCGTCCATTTCAGCAGAGAGTTCTCTAATGTCTGTCAAAAGGCAGACACACAGCCCAATTGCGTACCCGGAACTGCCATGATATGCAGTGTGAGTATATGGTTCGTGCAGGTGTCTATCCCAATATGACACAGATAAAAGACTGACAAGATGAAAAACATTTAATAGAATACTTAAATAGGGTTGAAATGAGGATACAATTGTTAATCAGTAGCATCCTAAAACTATCAATTAGCAATATATCTCATCGCCTGATCCAGGGGGTTTCACTATTCGGCCCTCTACTATAGGTGTCTCAAGTGAAAATCCAAAAGACTTCTCTACGTTTGAAAATTTCCATGCTCTTAGACCCTGCTTTCGTTTGGATTTTCTCTAGGAGGATCCACCGAATGTGATCTGGTGTATGAGATGATTTTATATAGTGTTTCACCAGTCGTGTGGTTTGTTTTTGGTTCGTATAGCAGAACCTCACCGAAAGCTCACCGAAACATGGCTGGAGGATTGTTCGGCGCCAGATTTAGTGGCGGCCCTTCCAGATAACTATTTGGCAATTAATTTCAACAGGGAGGGAGCCAAAAGAGGAGGGGGAGTTGCTCTTCTGTATCAGACACGCCTCCGCGCCGAAAGGTTTCTCTCCGAAACCTTCGGGGGAGCAGAGGTTATGGGGGTTAAGCTCAGGCGGGGAGCGGTCTGTGTGGTGTTCTTGGTGGTATATCGGCCACCTTGGGCGTCGCCAGACTTTCCAACTCTCTTCACGAGATTGGTTCAGGACCTGCGCACCAGATATGATAAAATGGTTGTCGTCGGGGACTTCAACTATCATTGGGAAAAATCCCCCAAAGAGGGGCAAGCATTACAGATCGAGGAGGCGATCTCCTCCTTAGGTCTTACCCAACAAGTCAAGGGACCGACACACGAGAAAGGACATGTGCTCGATTTAGTCTGGACTACCATGCCAACCCAGGGCGCTACGGAAATTCTGCCTTGTGCATGGTCTGACCATTCTCTAATAAAGGGAAGACTCTTATTGAGGGGCCCCCTGTCCAAACCTGGGGAGGGCTGGAAAATGGCTCGGAAATGGAGAAATCTTGATGGGGAGAAATTGGTCCACCTCTTAGAACACCCCCCTTCAGCAAAAGAGCAGGATGTCAACGTCGATGTCCTGTGTGGCCACCTCCAGCATAAACTGGGGAGTGCCATTGATGTGGTGGCGCCTCTTCGCAGGATGAAGAAGGTGGCGAGAGGAGCTGGGGCTCCGTGGTACAATGAATCCCTAAGGGAGATGAAACGTGGGGTGAGGAAGAAAGAACGGGCATGGCGTAAAAAATATGACGCCATTGCCAAGCAAGAATACGTCTCATCCTTAGCTCATTACAAACTAGCTATACAATCTAGGAAGGCTGCGTTCTTCGAGGAAAGAATAGCTGCAGCAAGAAATCCGCAAAAGGAAATCTTTCGGGTCCTGGCAGAGCTCAGGGTAAATAAAGAGCAAAGTCCCGAGTTCACTCAGGAGGACTGTCAGAGGTTTCAAGACTTCTTTATAAAGAAGATATCCGATATCTTGGACGAAATTGCGGAAACTACACCCCTCGAATGTCCCTGTATACCGGACCTTACCGCCCCGCTAAATATTCCACCATTAGTTGAGTTCCCCCCAATTGCTAAACAGGAACTACTTAAAATCATAGGCCGAGTTAAATCAGGTTCCTTGGTGGATCCATGCCCTCCTGATGTATTCAAGTTGGCAATGCCAGGAATTGAGGAAGAGGTTCTGCATCTATTGAATACTTCTCTTCGCACAGGACAGATCCCTCTAGTTTTTAAAGAGGCCCGTCTGATTCCCTTATTGAAGAAACCTGGTTCGGACACGAAATGTCTGAAAAACTTTCGGCCCATCTCTCAGTTGCCTTTTTTGGCTAAAGTGATTGAGCAGCATGTATTAGCTCTACTCTCGGGCCATCTAGAGAGTAACAACCTGCTGGAGACCAATCAGGCAGGGTTCCGTGCTAGTCATAGCATGGAATTAGTCATGTTATCTATCCTGGATGAGCTAAGAACTCGGGCTGATGTAAAAACACCGAGCGCCCTGATACTACTGGACCTCTCCGCGGCATTTGATACCGTGTGTCACAAACAGCTTCTGTCGCGGTTGAGATCCTTTGGCATCACGGGTACAGCACATGCATGGCTGACATCATTCCTGCAGGGTAGGACACAACGAGTACAGCTGGGAGATTTACTTTCCACCTCTGCTCCGATCACCTGCGGGGTCCCACAGGGCTCTGCCCTGTCACCACTGCTTTTTAATATCTATCTGCAGCCATTAATTGCTCTCCTGAATAGGATGGACTGCCTAGTGTACAACTATGCCGATGATACCCAGATAATCATCCGGCTGGATGATGGCCCGGGAGCATCCACTAGGCTACAGGACATACTGAAAGCTACGGTCAACTGGATGTCCGAGAACTCCCTGAAAATTAACCCGGATAAGACGGAAGTGCTGCCCATTTCTATCTCGGGCAACCCTTGGAGTGAGAAATTTTGGCCTATGGAGCTGGGTACACCACCGAAACCAGCATCCGCAGTCAAAAGTTTAGGCCTATATGTGGATAACAAATTATCCATGGAAAAACAAGTTACCACTGTAGTGGGGACCTGCATAGGCCTTCTTAGACAACTAAGGAAGATCTCGGCCTTACTCTCATTCACTACTTTGAGACACGTGGTCTCAGCCACAATTCTGGCTAGGCTGGACTACGGGAACTCCTTATACATAGGTTTGCCCCAGCGGCTGTTGGACAAACTACAGGGGGTTATGAATGATGCAGCAAGGCTGATCTATAAAAAACCCAGGACCGCTCATTCCTCTCCCTTGATGCAGGAGCTGCACTGGCTCCCAATTCGTCAGAGGATTGTTTTTAAAGGACTGTGTATCGCTCACAAGGCTCTGTATGGCAAAGCGCCAAAATACTTGAAATCCCGACTATCCCCCTACACACCGGGTAGGACTTTGCGTTCGTCGGACGCTACTCTTTTGTCCCAATCCCGCTTCAAATTGACCATGGTGGGAGGTCGTGCGTTTTCCAACACGCTTCCAGCCTTATGGAACAAACTGGTTCCAGAACTTAGGAAGGAAAGTAACTTACTATCCTTCAGAAAAAAACTAAAAACTGTACTGTTTAAACAAGCATGGAGTAGAGTTTAGGTGCACAGGCGGTTTCTAGTGAATATAACATCTCACCATGTAAATCTGGACAAACAGCGCTTAGAGACCCCGGTGGTTATAACGCGCCATATAAATTAAATAAATAAATAAAAATAAATAAATAAATAAAGATGGTTGGTGAGTCTGTGGGCCATGATTTGTGGGTAGACAGTCAAAATATCGAGTTGGAAATATCGACCTACCATAATATCGAGTCTGAAATATCGAAGGAGCATAATATCGAAGGCAAGAATATCGTAGGACAGAATATCGACCCAAGGTAAGTAATATCGAAATACTTAATATCGATGTAAGTAATATCGAAGTTAGTAATATCGATAGCATATATATCGATGTTAATAATTTCGATGACACTAATATCGATATTTGTATTATTTTATAGTTTTTTATTATGTATGTGTTATATGTTTAATTTAAGTATTTAAAATAATTACTATTATATGTGTATACATTTTCTATAATAATATATAAATTTATAAGGAAATTTGATGTTTTAGTACCGGAGCGGGTTGTGGGTTTATAGGGGAATAGGGTGGGAAGTAATTTAATTATGGTAAGTTGATTAATACTTAGTAGGATTAATTAATTAATTATAATTATTTGCTAATTAATATTGGTTTTTTGGTAAATAATTAATTGATTAATTGATATATATTTTCTGTAGCGGGATGTGGGTTTATAGGGGAATAGGGTGGGGAGTAATTTAATAATTATTAATTAATTAATATATGTTTTAAAATATTTATAACTAATTAATTGGCAAATAATTAATATTAATTAGTTAATTAATTATTTTAATTTTGTACATATTTAAATTAGTAATTAATTGGTAATTAAATAATATTAAGAGTAATTTATTTATATATATAATTTTTAGTTACTGTTAATTAATTAATTGGGGAAAAATGATATTAATTATTAAATTATATTAATTACAGCTTATGTGCTAATATATTTACTTTATTGTTATTGTTAATTAATTATTAATTGCTAATTAAATAATATTATTTAACTTTGGGTTAAGAAGTATTTTTTGGGTTCAGGGTCATTTTTGGGTTTTTGGGTAAAGGGGTATTTTTAGTGTACAGGGTCAGTTTGGGGTTTTTGGGTAAAGGGTTTTTTTTAGGGTTCAGGGTCAGTTTTCAGTTCTTGGGTAAAGGGGTATTTTGAGTGTTTAGGGTCAGTTTTCAGTTTTTGGGTAAAGGGGTATTTTTAGGGTTCAGGGTCAGTTTTCAGTTTTTGGGTAAAGGGGTATTTTTAGGATTCAGGGTCAGTTTTCAGTTCATGGGTAAAGGGGTATTTTTAGGGTTCAGGGTCAGTTTTCAGTTCATGGGTAAAGGGGTATTTTTAGGGTTCAGGGTCAGTTTTCAGTTCTTGGGTAAAGGGGTATTTTTAGGGTTCAGGGTCAGTTTTCAGTTCATGGGTAAAGGGGTATTTTTAGGGTTCAGGGTCAGTTTTCAGTTCTTGAGTAAAGGGGTATTTTTAGGGTTCAGGGTCAGTTTTCAGTTCTTGGGTAAAGGGGTATTTTTAGGGTTCAGGGTCAGTTTTCAGTTTTTGGGTAAAGGGGTATTTTTAGGGTTCAGGGTCAGTTTTCAGTTGTTGGGTAAAGGGGTATTTTTAGGGTTCAGGGTCAGTTTTCAGTTTTTGGGTAAAGGGGTATTTTTAGGGTTCAGGGTCAGTTTTCAGTTCGTGGGTAAAGGGGTGTTTTTTGGGTTCAGGGTCAGTTTTCTCGACTGTTGCACTCTCTGGAGTGGGAATAGTAATTTTATCCCTACGCTATCAAACGCTTTCCCTACTGTTCCACTCTCTGGAGTAGGAATAGTAATTTTTACCCTTACGCTATCCAACGTTTTATATAATTAATTGTTAAAATATCACATGTTTATTTTATTTTTTATATTACTTACATTTTATTTATGTTATTGTTTTATGTTTGTAAATGTATTAGTAAATTAGAATATATTTCATTAATTTATAAATTAGTAAATTAATTATTAATACTTATTGTTCAGTACATATATATTATATCTTTACTGTATATATTTAATTAATGTATTATTAATATATATGTATTATTTATTAATTTTAAACATTATTAGATACTTTTAAATATGTATATTTTATTTATTAGTGTTATATACTTACTTTTACATTTATACATATAAAAAATAAATCGATATTTTTAACATCGATATTTTTCACATCAATATTATTTTTTCGATATTTTTGTACTTACCATGTTGTAGATAGGATGTCGATATTTTTGCCATCGATATTGTTGACTCGATATTCTTGTAGGTCGATATTTCTGAGGTCGAAATTCTGTCAGTGATCCGATTTGTGAGGTTTCACCCACATATCCTAGCTGGCATTGGCACAACAGTAGGTATATGATTGTAGTGATAGACGTCATAGACACTGAAGGAGGTTCAGATGATATTCATTGTAGAACAGCTACACAGCAGACAAGACAGCAAGGCAGTTGCACATCCAGCCCTAACAGCTGTCAAAACCTTTTCAAATACAAGTAACAAAGCAACCAGGCAACCATTGTACATTCTACATGGTGACACCTGGAATAGAACACAGGACATAGAACTCCAGCATAAGGCTTCAGTGCTAACTAAAATGGAGGAGAAGATACAACAATGATGACCTTGTTTAACAATTAGTTAACCCATTAATGACCCAATTTGTGGTTTCAATTGCAAAATCACATGATTTGCACTCCGTAAATCTGAAGTTTCCAACTGGGAGAGCATTGCGGTCAATATTGTTTTGATTGTAGGGCTTTTTATGTGTCATACGAGATCTTATAATATGATCCTTAAGATTTGTATTTCTCCTATGTGCAAACAAAGGTTTAGGTATATGATGTTCTCTTTTTCTTTCTCTTTCAACATTTAAAATATACTAATTTGAATGTATTGTTTGGTGTATTTTCTCATTCAGTGATGAATGACGGGTGACAAATACCAGTTTCGCTGCCTGTTTAGTGCCCTAATTAGCTAATAGCTGTTGTCTGTCGAAATAACCAGGCCTGGGCGGTATATCCCGTTCTGCTTGCGGAATTTGGGTAATTTCCCGTACTTGGGAGAACACGGAATTGCCCAGAAATCCGTGATCCACGGCTTTGAGGAATTTTTTGCTTGTTCACGCCTTCAAAATGTGTGTTCGCAAGATATTTCTCCCCGAGCACGCAAACAGTGTGCGCAAACAGGAAAAAAGCACAGCAAATGGGAGGAACAAGCAATTGAGCGTGTTCGCTGAACTTGTGCGTGCTCGCTGAGATTTTTTACCATTTTGCAGCCCTAGAAATGACACACTCTTTCATATCAGTCACACATCAGTCTTTTGGGATATCCTCTGGCTATAATTTATCCTGCATATCTATAGCTCAATTGTCAAAATCAGACAGATTAGTACAATTACTGCAAAGACACAGAAGTAGGCCAAACAGAATACTGGTTTTCTGTGATTGAGGGTGGAAACTGTCAAAGTGTAGTAGTGTGTTCCTAGATGTAGCCTTGACAAATAGATCAACCTTCAGTTGTTATTGATTATGTTCTATAGTGATGTCTAAGAATTCTACTTGATTGTTGCTGGTGTTAGTGGTAAATTGCATATTGGGATCACATTGGTTAAGCCATGCCACAAATTCAGGTATATCCTCAGGGTTTCCAGTCCAGATAAAAAAGATATTGTCTATATACCTGAACCAAAGCATAATTGACCTAAAGAATGGGGTGATTTCACTGTAGATAGACCTAGATTCAAATTTGGGCATGCATATATTGGCTACAATCGGGGCACAAGAGGCTCCCATACTGACAGCTTTGATCTGTTTGTAGAGTTGGCCATTAAATACAAAGGTATTCTCATCCAAGAGTATGTGTAATCAGTCTAGAATAAACTCCTTCAAGCATTCTACTGGGAATTCTTCAATTAACCATTTGACTGTGTTCATAGTGTCTTTTTATGGCATATTACTATATAAACACTCTGGGGTCGATTCCGATTCGGTAAAAAGCGCTCCGATTAGCTGTACGGAGCCTTTTTCCCATACTAATCGTACACCTACAACGTCCCCGTACGAAAAAGCAAGTAAGATCCTAACCGAAAGCGCCACTCCATACGACTCGTACCAAACACCGTACAACAACAAAGTACATATGGATTCGCTCCGTCCGATGCAGTACGCCACGTCCGTATGTAAATATGCAGCCATTTCCGAACCAGGAAGTACGATCCGTGTTGACAACACTCCGCACGGCCCACATGCTACGAGAGCTGTAAACTGCCGTAAAACCAGAGTCCGACCACGAAATGCACCCCGGTACGCGACATACACGACATGAACCCCATCGACCGTGTCATCCGAGCCCTGTACCCCTACGACCTCGTACATAGAAACCGATAATGGCACAGACAGTGAGTACAACCCACCGCAACAACGGAAGTATACCTGTACGGTGCGCCACACGCCAGCGCATATCACCATTGCAATAGGGATACGTGCCGCACACATGTCATAAATCTCGGGGTATTGCAATAGTGATACTTGCCACACACACGTCAGAATGCTCGGGGTTACAGTGCGTCACACGCTAGTGCATATCACCATTGCCTTAATGATACGTGCCACACACACGTCAGAAAGCTCGGGGTACGGTGCGTCACACGCTAGCCCATATCACCATTGCAATAGTGATACGTGCTGCACACACGCCGAAATATGGGGGTACGGTTCGTCACATCTGAGTGATGGTTGGAAAAGACCTCCAGCAGTGCCCAGCAGTGCCCAGCAGTATAGGGGTGGGTGCAGAGGACCCCCAGCAGTGCCCAACAGTGCCCAACAGTAGAGGAGATGGGTGCAGAGGACCCCCAACAGTGCCCAACAGTAGAAAGGGGTGGGTGAGGATGACCCCCAGCAGTGCCCAGCAGTGCCCAACAGCATAGGGGGTGGGTGCAGAGGACCCCCAGCAGTGCCCAACAGTGCCCAACAGTAGAAGGGGTGGGCGCAGAGGACTCCCAGCAGTGCCCAACAGTGCTCAACAGTAGAGGGAGTGGGTGCAGATGACCAACAGCAGTGCCCAACAGTGCCCAACAGTAGAGGGGGTGGGTGCAGAGGACCCCCAGCAGTGCCCAACAGTGCCCAACAGTAGAGGGGGTGGGCGCGTAGGACTCCCAGCAGTGCCCAACAGTGCCTAACAGTAGATGGGGTGGGTGCAGAGGACCCCCAGTAGTGCCCAGCAGTGCCCCACAGTATAGGGGGTGGGTGCAGAGGACTCGTAGCGGTGCCCAACAGTGCCCAACAGTATAGGGGGTGGGTGCAGAGTACCCCCTGCAGTGCCCAACAGTATAGGGGGTGGGTGCAGAGGACCCCCAGCACTGCCCAACAGTAGAGGGGTGGGTGCAGAGGACCCCCAACAGTGCCCAGACATAGGGGTGTGCATTTCCTACATCATACAACAACTACCTGCCTGTATGTGTACATCCCTAACTTGTTACACTCATGATAGTTGCATATCAACACATCACTCACAGCAGTGACCTACTCCACGGAGAATAGTCTCCTGTCACACACTGAGTGACACACCACATGATGTTGTTTTGAAAGATCCCACAGCCATATCCACCCATGTAGTTTGCTTGCACATCCCCCCTCCCCCAGCATGACTCAATAGTGTGTAGTCATGCAACAGACCACTCAACAAATAAAGCACAAATGGAATTAGGAAGAGTCATGTACATCCCGGATATGATGTGACTGTCCATGTGGTGAAACATGTACTCCCTCATGGAAGGAACAGGGTAGGAAAGCCCTAAATACAAAGCACCCAAATGTGTATTTTTAACACATATTTTAAATGTGACTATCTGATTCATGAGGTCAAGGCGGATAACATTGTCATGCATAGTGTGGAAAATTATGATGGACTCCCTGAAGGCATTAATACACACCACAAACCCAAGCACAGTGAGTTGCATGGATGGCACTGACCAATTGTCAGATAGCATTTGTGAGCAGCCATGGCCATTGCGCAAGTGAATGCACTAATCAATGGGAAATCTATACTGAAGTCACCACAACAATTGTGCAACTGTCTGTAGTGAATATCTCATGTGTCACAGAGGAAGGGACACTCATTTGGATAATGCCTGTATGCAAACTGCACACACACACAAATCTAGATAATTATCAGAAACATTGAGATAGCACAGAGATACCATGGTCCACCTCATTCCCATCTGAAAAATAGACATATTTCACAAGATCAAAACATTCACATTACACAAACTTTTAGGCACACAGCACTTAAAGCAATTCCCAGAAATGCAATAGTTCAGACAGAAAAATAAAATGCTTTATTCAGCGCCAATATGTAAAATAAACAAATAAATGAGTCCAGGCTCACAGAAGGCCAATGGACAGTCCAAAATACAGTCCATAACAGTGGTGACTTTGTGGAGGCTGTCACCCCAAAACTTGCCTGCACATGTTGGGCTTAGAGGTCCATGGACCCATCTGAGTCTGGGTCCGGCACCGCGGGGACAGGAGATGGAAGGGTATGTGTAGTGGGCGCAGGTGGGGAGGATTCCTCCACAGTAGCAGGTTCAGCGCAAAAAGTTGCAACATATTCAGCACTGCACACTGCTGCCTGTTCAGACAGGCTACCTACCACCTGAACATGGTGACACAATGGGAGTGGAGGTAGAGGGCTGTGAGTCAGGTGAATGGTGCCTGTGGGCGGGTGGGTGATGTGTGTCCCCTGTTCCTGTCAGTGTGCGTACATCGCCCTGAGATTGGGTTAATGGAGGTCTGCGCTTAGACTTACGTGTGAGTATGCTGGGTGTCTCTGTTGGGGTGTGTGATCTTGTGCGTCTGCGTGTACTATGGACCGCCAGATCAACTCTGTCTCATCTTCCAGCTTCCACACCCTCCGCCTCCTTCGTAAGACCTTCAAATGGATCCCCCTCAAACACCGAAAGACAGTCACTCACGCCCTGGTCACCAGCAGACTCAACTACTGCAACACACTCTATGCCGGAATAAACAAAATCCTCATCCGCAAGCAACAGAACATCCAGAACGCCGCCACAACACTGGTCCTAAACCTGCCAAAACACGGCCACATCTCCCAGCACCTGCGCACACTCCACTGGCTCCCCGTCGAGGCGAGAATCACCCTTAAGATGCTCACCCACGCACACAAGGCTCTCCACGGCACCGGACCAGCATACCTGAACAGCCGACTCAAATTCCATGCACCCCAAAGGACCCTACGATCAGCCCAGCTTTCCTACGCCGTGGTCCACCGCACCAGAAAGACTAGATCGGGAGGCCGCTCCTTCTCCTTCCTAGCGGCCAAAGCATGGAATGCCCTTCCGCTCCACCTCAGACAGACAACATCGCTCCCCATCTTCACAAGAAACCTCAAAATCTGGCTCTTCGACAGACCCCCTCCTTGATGGAATGGAACCTGCACCCCCCACCCCTAGCGGCTTGAGACCCTTACGGGTGAGTAGTCGCGCTTTAACAAACTCCTGATTGATTGATTGATTCATTGATTGATTGTGTATGGTGGACAGGGATGGGAGAGGGGGATGTGGAAGGGTCAGAAGGAGTAAGGGGGAGTGACGCTGCAGGATGGCAAGTGCTGCCGTCAGTGTTGAGTCCATGGACGCCAAAGTCCGACGTTGATCAGGCATGTCAGCTGACATGCCCTCAATGAATGACAACAACTGTTTCATTATTTGTGTTTGTCCATGGAGGACCGTCAGCATTGAGGCCTGACCAACTTGAATCAGCCGGAGTAGGTCAACAGACACAGCACTGAGGGCAGCAGGGGAGACAGGGGCAGGGGCTGCGGTGCCGGGTACAAAGGAGACACGGGGTAGAACGGACTGTAGGGCCCCTAATAACTGGGAGGGTTGAGATGGGTCTGGAGGAGAAGGAGGAGACAGACATAGTTGCAGTAGATGGCATTGCTGCATATTCCCCCTCCTCCTGGGAGTCAGAATCCGAGCCGTCTGCATGGTAGGAGGTGTCGTGCTCATGAGGTCCGGCCGCTTGACTCCCCTCACCCTCTGTGCCACTGCCTCCCTCCGACTCCTCGAAGCTGGTGGCACTGTTGCTGGGTCCCTCTGTCCGTTCTGTGTCTCTGTCTCCCGCAGGTTGTGGTGATGATGCTGTTGGCAATGAGAAAATGAACACTATATCAGTCACCTGTCCACATCATACATATCAGCAACCAAAAATTCAGTGGCATTTCTAATCATGGCATGCATCATGAGTCAAATGCTCATAACTCTGCACATATATAGGTCTAGTAATGCGCAATTGTAAGAGACACAACACTCATTGTATACAAAGTTCCAAGTCACAGACCAGGCCACAACTTGGATTACAGTCACAACGATGAGCCTATGCCTGTCAACAGGAGAGGTGTTGAGCAATCACCTTCAAGTTGCCCACTCTGCCATCCAAGGCCAGAGATGGACATGTTCAAATCTGTTCTAGCCTGTGCCACATGGGAACAGTCTTGCCTGGACAACCATGTGTTGCCATCCCTGGAGCTGAAACAAGTTTGCCATCAACTCTCACTGGCATCACAGCTGTATACAACCAGGCTTGGGTGAAACACAGATGTGTATACAAACAAGCATGGCTGAAGACGGCTGTAATGCCAGAAAGTTGTAGCAGGAATCTTGTTACCAGTCCAGGGAATGCATGGCTTGACAATTATGGGTAGACTGTTTTCATGAGGCACATGGATAGACAGATTTGCACATGGCCATGTTTGAATTTGGGGGCAGAGTGTGCAACAGAGAGGTGATGGCTAAAAATCTGACCTATTGAAAGTATGAGGGTATATGATTGGTACAGAGGCTCCCTCCATCGACAGACACCTTAGTGAAACTCCTCACAGTGGCATCTATCCCCAGATCATACAGTTGCTAGCACATAACACACACTGGCTGTCAATTGAAGTGGCACACATGTACAAAATCAAAAAAATGTCAAAGCTAATGTGCCTACGATTGTGAATGTCAGAAACATTGATACATTTTTGACACATCTGCAACCAGATGGGAAAATTGAAAACAGTGGTGTGGACACTAAGCCCAAACTGCGTAGCACCACCAATACATACATGTATCATTAAACGCTGTTGAACAATCATCTCTGGGAGCCAATAACATTTCCTGTATATCCTACAATGACTACATTCTCCAGCAGCACAGCCTAAGTGCATAGTGACAAGTCCACATCAGATATGACATCCTCAGCACACCACTGACTAGGGCTAAACAGTTGGTCCCATCACACCTCCTATGCACAACATCCCAAGCACTCCGTCAATGCGAGTAATACTGCCCAAGTAGTAGAAAATGTGAATCTGGCTCTCAATAACTGGGAAGCTATATAAAGTAAGCCAAGGTCACATTGTTTTGCTGCACATCAATATTAGTCCCATAGTACCTGCAACATTTCTTGTGAATATGCACACACGCACTGCCCAGTGTGAATATGCACAAGCCAAAATTAGGATACATGGACAGTGTGCACATGTAGCTAACACATGAGAAATACAAAGCATACCAAGGACAAAGGCCACTGATGCAGACCCGTGCAGAACTCCTTGTTGAGACTCATGATCAGTGCCAGGCTATCATGAAGGGCAACCACAGTGCACAGGTTGTTGAAAAGTTAAGGTACCAACAAGTGTCACAGACCCCCCTCCAACATGATGATGTGCTAATCAATCTGCATACCAATACCTTTCTTCCCTAGGAGGACATGCACAAATATGAAATAGACAAAGCAGGGGCCAAATGTGCAGGAGGGAAAGGGATGTAAAAGAGCATTAGCTTAAAAAGGGGCATTGAAATGACAATGCATAAAGTGCCTGTCTGACCACACCACCCCAACTGTGGGAATGTTACCAGGCTTCCAAACACTGTAGGTAGCATATGACACACATGACAGCAAACATACATGTACCTACCCCCTCCTTGCTGCTGTCCCTCCTGCATCTGCCTATGGAGGTCAGGGAAAATGACGGCCAGGACACGGAGCAGGTTGGGGGTGAGGTGACGTGTGCCTCCATGCCGGTGTGGAGCCTCAAGCTTGAGCTGCACCCGCGCCATACCGCGGGTCCAGCACCGGATGTCCTGCCACCTCTTGCGGATGTTCCAGACCCTGCGGTAAGGTCCCCCCTCAGACCTGACATCCCTGAAAGCCCTGGCAATGTCCAGCCAGATGTCCTCCTTCTCATGGGCAGATACCTGTCAGGAATAAAAAGTGAAAGTACATCAGTACACATGCTCCATGTCCCAAAGACACACACTTGCCACACATTGATGATAACAACAGGGCAGAGGATGCAGACAGGACTAGTATCATTTTTCATGTGAATGTGGCCTGTGAGCAAACAACAATGCACTACATGCTTGTGAAAGGCAACAGATGCCCTAGGGTTTTAAAGCCACTCACTGAGCATGGCTAACACTGAACAAGGTATGCTTTTGCAGGGTGGTGTACAGCACGTGACATGCAGGCACATATCCCACTACACCTAAGAACTTTAAGCAGACCACACATTCTCAAGTGAATGTACTTAGCACAATGCCGGTAAGCAGTAAACACTATTTAGATACAGCATTCACTGCATGGTAGATATTTTAATGTATAATTTGACAGGTTACCCAGTCGCACTCTTCTGGGGAAATCAATCCCTTCTGTTTCAATGCAGTTCAAACATAAAGGTATTCATCAACGTATACCAAAGGAAACTGTAATTCACACGAATTTTATTCTTCTAATTCAATGGTTCAATCTTTTTCTCAACATTGAGCTGTTACATCACAGCTATGCGAAAGTTCATCGTCATTCCAATAAACAATTTTGTTGTCCACAAATTCAACCAATTGCCCAATGCATTTCGTGCTGTCCGCACTTCATCAGGGGAAATACATTTCTATGAGGTAAAATCAGAATAAAGTATAATCAATGAGGAGGAAGCAGGTCACAGTCTGTTTGTAATGTTAAAGCTACATAATCAAGGTTTAAGTGGAATCTATCTAAAGACATGCTGTGCCATAGATAAAATTAAGAAAGATTGTAGAGAAGAAGTGCACAACCCAAGTGTTGTTTAAAAGGACAATGAAGAATTTTGAAATTAATCTAACAGGCTACGGACGCTGGTCCTGTATGTTAATAGACCCAGTGTTACGTGTGGCTAGCATGCTGTTAAACCGGTGGCATAAAACACATTAGCAGTTCAGTGAAGGAAAGCGCCACGGTGGCGTGTGACATTATTGATAACTCTCCAATGGTCAGAGGGAGCAAACCGGTCAGCACCTAAGCAATGAAGTGCATTAACTTTTGGATTACCTCACAGAGTGCCACACCACCCCCTTCAGACATTTAACACTTCTGACCCAACCAGTGTGGGCACCTATTCACCACCAATTAATAACCATGGAGTACGAAGACATTTCAAATTTGACAGAAAATAGAGCTAACACTTTTGCTTTTTCCACTGAGGAGACCAATAGGATTTACGCTTTGATACAGGAAGCAGACCCCACAGCTGCGGGCACCTTCTCATCACAGAGCTTGTTGAAGCAACTGCTGTACACTTCCAAGAGGATTATAAACCAGAAACTTCACGCAGGAACCTTGATCAGGTATCACAAGGATCAAAGAATACCAAGAGGGCTACGTATTGTCCTTAAGCCGACACTTTGCAGGAATAACCCAAAATTCACAGAACGGTGGTATGAGATATTGAACAAATGTTCATTAGACCTGATTCTACTCATCGTGGATGAGTTATCTAAAGTCATAGAAGAGCTTGATAAAGATATCAAAAGAATCCAAATAAACTTGGAAAGCAATCTATCAAAAGACGACTTAGATCGAGCATTGACAGACATCAACACACAGCTTGACAAATATACGAGAGAGATAAACGATAGGAAAATTCGTAAATACAAGCGCGATACTATCGATTACAAGCTTGGGGAGGTGTACAACTGGGCTGAGGTTTACGCCCAGCGAAGACAACAAAGGCCTTTTCAAAATCCATCTTCAGATGAAGGCAGTTCATCCTCTTTTGACTTGTTTGTTTAATCCTTTGAGGCGGAAGCCGGAGGACTGCATTTGTGTTAGGTTTTAAAAACTTCGTATTTCATTGCACTGATTTTAAAATTGCATTGTCCTACTTACACTGACAGCGCCTGCTCATATGCGCTAGCAGCCCTCCTTGACACCCCCTGAAACGGCGGCATCCCGCGCTGACATAGGGTAAACGCCCACACCGCCATCGCGGTTCGAAGGCGGAGCCACGCCCACTGCGAGGCCACGCCCACCAGGAAATACATAAAACGGTGACTGAAAGCGCGTCGCATTATTGTTTGTTTAATCCTCTGAGGCGGAAGCCGGAGGACTGCATTTGTGTTAGGTTTTAAAAACTTCGTATTTCATTGCACTGATTTTAAAATTGCATTGTCCTACTTACACTGACAGCGCCTGCTCATATGCGCTAGCAGCCCTCCTTGACACCCCCTGAAACGGCGGCATCCCGCGCTGACATAGGGTAAACGCCCACACCGCCATCGCGGTTCGAAGGCGGAGCCACGCCCACTGCGAGGCCACGCCCACCAGGAAATACATAAAACGCTGACTGAAAGCGCGTCGCATTATTGTTTGTTTAATCCTCTGAGGCGGAAGCCGGAGGACTGCATTTGTGTTAGGTTTTAAAAACTGCGTATTTCATTGCACTGATTTTAAAATTGCATTGTCCTACTTACACTGACAGCGCCTGCTCATATGCGCTAGCAGCCCTCCTAGACACCCCCTGAAATGGCGGCATCCCGCGCTGACATAGGGTAAACTCCCACACCGCCATTGCGGTTCGAAGGCAGAGCCACGCCCACTGCGAGGCCACGCCCACCAGGAAATACATAAAACGCTGACTGAAAGCGCGTCGCATTATTGTTTGTTTAATCCTCTGAGGCGGAAGCCTGAGGACTGCATTTGTGTTAGGTTTTAAAAACTTCGTATTTAATTGCACTGATTTTAAAATTGCATTGTCCTACTTACACTGACAGCGCCTGCTCATATGCGCTAGCAGCCCTCCTTGACACCCCCTGAAACGGCGGCATCCCGCGCTGACATAGGGTAAACGCCCACACCGCCATCGCGGTTCGAAGGCGGAGCCACGCCCACTGCGAGGCCACGCCCATAACACTCGCTACAAATGTGTCGGCCATACCAGCGCAGCGGACGAGCGCAGCGGGAGCGCCGTTTGCGCGCCGAAGGCGTGCCTAAGGCAAGCCCGTCTGCGCCCGTCCGCGCACGGCCGGGCCTAGGGCCAGAACCCCTGTCGGACAAAGCTGCCTCTAAGGTTAGCTACTCACGTCGGGACCTTTTAAGTCTCAGACCCACCATCGCCACTTTATGTGAGTATGTTCATGATCTCGAAGGACCATTCACCAGCTGCACCCTCTGCCACCCAGTCCAGCTCAAACTCCCAAGTCGACCCAACATGCCCTCAGCCCTTAAACTGGCCACTCTGAACTGTCGCTCTCTCCCCAAACATGCGTTGGCAATTAACCATCTTATAGAAGACCACGAGATCGACATCCTGTTCTTGACGGAAACGTGGCTTTCCGACTATTCAGACTCAGACATAGTCCTAGCCACCCCCCCGGGCTTTCTTATCCAATCCCTACCTCGCCCCTCCGGTAGGGGTGGTGGTGTTGCCATCATCCATCGGGACCATTTCCCCTGCAAAGCCAATGATGCGCACATCCCTGATTCTGAAAGCCTTCAATTCACGATCCAGTTGGCCCCGACGAACTCGCTTTCAGGCCTCTTAATCTATCGCCCCCATGGTCATTCAGGCCCTTTTTCCAGTGCTCTCCTGGATATGGTAGCAGTGCAGGCCCACTCTACTACCAATTTCACGATACTAGGAGACCTAAACATTCATTTTGATGACCCTTTAGATACAGGGGCAGCCGACCTGATCAAAGACCTGGCGGTCTATGAACTCCACCTCTTAAACTCCGGAGCTACACATAACAAAGGTCACTTGCTGGACCCGGTGTTCACTAACATCCCCACCATGCAAGCTATGGAGTCCCTCCCCCTCCCTTGGACGGACCATTTCTTAGTCTCCTTCCACCTGCCAGGAGCTTTCAGGAAACCTCACAAACCTCCCACATATACCAGGGACAGGGCATGGTCCAAGCTCTCCATAGAAGACTGGGCCAGAACCCTGAAGTCAACCACCCCCACTTACTCAGAAGATCCGGCTATCGCTGACAGTAGATTCAGGGAGTGGATTACCACATCCCTGGACTCCATACTTCCTATTAGAACCCGGGAAGATAAAAACGGGAAACCAGGATCCGCCCCATCGTACACCCCTGAACTTCGAATGCTACGCAAAAACTGCAAGAAAGCTGAGCGACTATGGAGGAAAGACTGGCAGCACGCCAGCAAGGAAGCTTACCAGAAATCAGTAAGAATATACAAATCAACTCTAAAACACACCAAAGCCTCCCACTACGATACACGGATAAAAAACTCTACCAACTCTACAAGGGAATCTTTCCTTATCGTAAAAGAGCTATTAAAAATACCAGCTCCCTCATCCTCCATCACCCCCCCGGTAGACCGAAGTAATTAACTGGCCACCTACTTTAATGCCAAAATCGCCCGCATTCTTGCCTCCCTTCCCCCTCCCTGTCTATCATGTCACATTGACAATAAAACACCCTCCAGTCAGACAGGAAGCAGCCCACGCCCTCAACTAGCGACGTTTAGGGCAGTAACAGGGAACGAGGTAGATTCTACCATGGCCAAAATGAAAAGCGGATCACCCCTGGATCCCGCACCTATTAGATTTCTCAAAACCGTAGCCCCAGTCATCGTGCCTGCGATCACGGAGCTTATAAACAGCTCGCTCGCCCAAGGCTCGGTCCCCCCTAGCTGGAAGAGTGCAGTGGTTAAAGCACTCCTAAAAAAAACCCAGCTGGACCCAACTGATATGGCAAACTACCGGCCAATTTCACTCCTGCCTTGCATTAGCAAATTGACAGAGAAACTGGTCAATGGGCAACTGTCACAATTCCTCGAGGTAAATATCATCTTACGGCAATCCCAAACTGGGTTTCGCCCTGGCCATGGCACAGATACCGCCCTGCTTGCCGTCATCGAGGAGGCAAGGCGCATTTTGGATTCAGGAGGGTCAGTGGCAGTGATCCTCCTGGACCTTAGTGCAGCCTTCGACACAGTTAACCATCGTGTCCTTCTCCATCGGCTGGCTGCAGCAGGGCTCACAGGGGCGGCGCTCAGGTGAATAGAGTCCTTCCTTGCTGGGCGTTCGTTCCAGGTGTGGGATGGCAATCACCACTCGACCACCCTCCCCCTCACGAGCAGGGTCCCCCAGGGGTCGTCTCTAAGCCCCACGCTTTTTAATGCTTATATGGCCCCTCTCGAAGATGTGGTTACCCCCTTCGGGATTAAAATAGTGAGTTATGCTGACGATACACAGCTGGTCGTCTCCCTATCCCAACTTGACGACCACCCAGAAAACCTGGCAAACTGCCTCACGGAAATCCATAACTGGATGTGTGAATCATCTCTCAAATTAAACGGGTCAAAGACCGAAGTTATGCTCATGGGCAAGCAATGGGCTACTATCCCCCCATTGGTCTGGCCAGACGTGTTCGGGGAAATTCCCACCCCGAAACAAGAAATTAAGACCTTAGGAGTCTGGCTGGAACACAAGCTTTCGATGAAAACACAAGCATCCAAAACAGCAGGTACCTGTTTCGGGCTTATGCGCACCATCCGTAGGATTCTCCCCCTACTCCCGCCCACATCTAGAAAACTCCTAGTCCAAGGCCTAATACTGGCACGCTTGGACTACAGCAACATGGTTTATCTGGGAGCACCAGAGGCCACCATGGCTAAATTTCAACGCACACAGAATGCAGCAGCCCGACTACTTTTCAACCTTCCCTCCAGAGTATCAACCAAACCAGCAATCAAGGCCCTTCACTGGCTGCCAGTGCGCCAAAGGGTGGAATTTAAGGCCATGTGTACTGCACACAAACTGCTAAATGGCGTTGGCCCTAAGATCCTTAGTGACCTGGTCACTCCCTATAAGGCCCCCAGATCCCTTCGGTCTGAGAATGAGCGCCTGGCTAACATCCCCAGATACAGGAAGACACGGACCGGTGGCCGACGCTTCTCTGTGAAGGCTTCTGCCGGGTGGAACTCCCTCCCCCGTACCCTTAGGCTGGAACCGAGCGATCTGATCTTCAGAAAAAAACTCAAAATGCTCTTATTCCCTAAATAAAATCCCTGTCCACCTTGCCTCCCTCCTCCCTCCCCTCTCCTCTGGATAAAACAATCATTATAGCGCGGGGATGCCTTCGGGTCACAAGGCGCTCTACAAATCGTTAGATAAATAAATAAATAAATAAATAAGGACACACAAAGAACAGACGGACGAGGAAAACAAACAGATAACAGGACTGACACTGCCAGCACCTCGGCTCCTACCACATCAGAGAGGCCTTTTTTAGGGAGAGGCCAAAGCCAACACGTCAAACCAGGAGGAGCAAGAGCACAAAGAGAGCCAGGTTCTTCAATAGCCCAATCGACACGCAGCAAAACAACCTAGTCATTAACATTTCAAAAGAAAACCTATCCAAGAATCAACTATCTGTTTTACAGCGTGGCCTCACATTTGTACCAACTTACAAACCTAATGAATTGGAAATGGAAGTGAGCTTTTTCAAGTTCATGAGGACTCTCCGTTTGAGACATTTTTTCACCAATGCGGTGACTGAACCATTAACCTCTACACAAACGGATGACACATTGTTAGGATTAAAAAGTAAAAGTACATTCTTGGCCCCAGTAAGCCACAACATTTTGGATTCCTATGAAACAATCACGACTAACGAAATAAAGGAACTATTCAAGAAACCAACCACTAAGCGCTCGAACTTGTCAGTTCATGAAATTCGAGCAATTAACCAAATTACGGAGAACCGAAAAATCAAATGCTGTAAAGCAGATAAAGGTGGTGCTCTCGTCATAATGGACATGGTGTACTATATTGAGAGTGTTAACAATCACGTGTTTGATGACAAACTGTACATGATATTACCGAATGACCCCACGAACATATTCAAGGAAACTCTGACAGTCATCATCAACCAAGCTGTTGAGATGGGAACCATCACTGAGAAAGATAAACGCTTTCTGATTCAAGATCACCCAAAATGTCCAAGCATTCATATGTTACCAAAGATACACAAGGATCTGATGAAACCACCCTTTAGACCTATAGTGTCCACTAGAGGCTCAATCCACGAACCTATTAGGAAAATACTTAGACCGACACCTACAACCACTTGTTCAAAAAATGTCAACCTATCTCCGCGATACCACTGACTTTCTCACTAATCTTAATAAAACTGAACTAGATGAGACAATGGAAATAACATTATGCTCAATTGACGTTTGCTCGCTGTACACGTCTATCACCCACAACAGAGGCATCGAAGCAATAGAGTCATTCTTGATTAATCACGACATCAAACAAGAACTTAAAATATTCCTGTTGGAATTGCTACATTTCACGCTGTATCACAGTTATTTTTCCTGGAATGAACAACATTTTCAACAGCTGGCAGGAACTTCCATGGGGAATTGTGCAGCCCCTAGCTACGCAAACCTCTTCATGCACAGGTTGGAACTTGAGAACATTCTTGAAAATCCCAGATGGCAAAATAGGATCCTAAAATTCTGGAGATACATAGATGACATCTTTCTTATATGGAAAGGTCCATCAACCGACATTGAAGAATTCATCAAAGAAATTAATGAACTTGATGATCACATTTAATTTACCCATTCCATCAACACTAGTTCCATCCCCTACCTGGATGTATTAGTTTCCTTGCAGAATAATCGTTTCCAGACAGATGTATACTACAAAAAGACGGACAGGAATAACATGCTAATCTTTGACAGCTGCCACCCTATGTCATTGAAACGGCATTTACCGTACTCGCAGTTACTAAGAATGAAAAGAATATCATCAAGCGATCAGACCTACGAAAAGAATGCAAACCTAATGATCACAAAATTTCAAGAACGGAAATACCCAGACAACATTCTTGAAGAAGCCAAAGCAAGAACACAAGCCATCCCTAGGGAAGAATTGCTTAAAATACACACAAAGGATATGAATCAGTGCAGACCAGTCTTCGTATCTAAATACTCCACCTTAAGCCATCAAATTAAGAAAATCGTTTTAAAAAACTGGGAAATGGTTGAGAAAGAACCGGATTTCAAAGGATTGTTTAGCAAACCACTGTTCGCTTACCAAAGATCCAAAAATCTAAAGGATTTAATTGAAAGGGAGGTACGCAACAAATCTGAAAAATATACAGGAACAATTCCATGCGCTAACTGTGGTCATTGTAATAACATTATTCGTGGCACCAGCATAAACCATCCAACCACAGGAAAACTCATCAACCTCTTTAGTAACGCAACATGTGACTCCAAAAACGTGGTTTACTTATTAAAGTGTCCCTGTGGACTCCCCTATGTGGGAAAGACAGAGAGAAAAATCCAAATTCGAATGACAGAGCATAAAAGTACCATCAGAAACAGATCCACCAAGGCTCCAGTAGCCGCACACTATATTTCCAATAGCCACAACATCAGTCAGATCCGCTTTTTGATTTTAGAGTGTGTTCCTGTGAGGCAAGGCTGTGATAACAAAAAAAGACTGCTCCAAAGGGAGATATTTTGGATCAAAAAACTGAATTCCTGCAACCCCACGGGGTTAAATGAACGTCTCGAATACAGTAGCTTTTTATAATCCTGATTAGCTGCCAGATGCCACCTAAGCTACTACATCATTTAAGATATTGACCTTCTTTTAAAGTACACGCTTTAGACACACATATTATTGCTGCTTCTACCTTATATCATCATTACCTACGTTTGTTTTTGATTTATCTTTGACTGTGTTTTTGATTTTGATTACGATTGGTTTTGTTCTGTATAATTATTCATATGTTATTAACCATTCCAAGATGGCCGCGATCCAGACTACACACAGTGTATTTTCGTCCATCTCAATATTTGTATTGGTTTACGTGTCCCTTTATAAAATGTCACCTAATTCAATTCAACTTGAATACACCACTATACCTTTCCTTTTTCTTTATTCGCTAAACATAGAATATCATGTTTTCACATCGCGTCCGCTTCCGGGTCACGTGAGAACTTTCCTATAACACGCTCCTTGCGCATGCGCTAGCACATACTAACCTGACACCGGACCAACTACGCGTTTAACCTGACTGCCTAATCGGTGAGTGATACAAGGTGCATGCCGACCTGCGCGTAACGCGCACAGTTTGATTCCTCATTTTCACGAGCATTGAGCTCTAACCGGCGTATAGTTTCTCTATCTCCTACCACCACGAGTGTCGGATCACACGCCACTGCGGCGCTTTCCTTCACTGAACTGCTAATGTGTTTTATGCCACCGGTTTAACAGCATGCTAGCCACACGTAACACTGGGTCTATTAACATACAGGACCAGCGTCCGTAGCCTGTTAGATTAATTTCAAAATTCTTCATTTTCCTTTTAAACAACACTTGGGTTGTGCAATTTTTCTCTACAATCTTTCTTAATTTTATCTATGGCACAGCATGTCTTTAGATAAATTCCACTTAAACCTTGATTATGTAGCTTTAACATTACAAACAGACTGTGACCTGCTTCCTCCTCATTGATTATACTTTATTCTGATTTTACCTAATAGAAATGTATTTCCCCTGATGAAGTGCGGACAGCACGAAATGCATTGGGCAATTGGTTGAATTTGTGGACAACAAAATTGTTTATTGGAATGACGATGAACTTTTGCATAGCTGTGATGTAACAGCTCAATATTTGAGAAAAAGATTGAACCATTGAATTAGAAGAATAAAATTCATGTGAATTACAGTTTCCTTTGGTATACGTTGATGAATACCTTTATGTTTGAACTGCATTGAAACAGAAGGGATTGATTTCCCCAGAAGAGTGCGACTGGGTAACCTGTCAAATCTGACAGCATCCAATTGACATTATTGATAACTCCCCTATGGTCAGAGGGAGCAAACCGGTCAGCACGTAAGCAATCAGAAGTGCATTAACTTTTGGATTACCTCACAGAGTGCCACACCACCCCCTTCAGATATTTTAATGTACCCACCAGGCACTGTATCAAAACTACATTGCATCTCTCTGTCCTATAAAAACACAATCACTGCAGTGACACTCACACATTCATCACTCACTTGATCCCCTGGTGTCCCATACAGCTTGCTGTAGTTGGGTAGGAGGGCATCCAGCAGGGCCTGGTTCTCCTCCTCACTGAATGCAGGTGCCCTCTCCATGGTCAGCAAAAACTTGGTCCAGGGAATGCAGAGAAAGCAGCTGTGTTGTCCACTCCTATGTTGTGCAGGCAAGTGCCCTCTCACAGCCACATGCAGCCTTAAATGTAAATGTACATGTATGTATACTTGTAAAGCGCACTATCACCTGAAAATTATCTTGGTGCTGTTTACCACTGTGGAACCCTTCCTGGCTTTCCCTGTGAGATGCCCCCTTACTGGGCACCTCCAAGGTGAGGCCAGGCATCCTAGCGCTTTCGGGGCCATTGTGGAGATTAAGCAAGCTATTGCCCAGAGTTGCAGAGTGGGACCCATGATTAGAGTAGGTACCTAGGCGAGAATTATCGAGTCCGTGGACATTGAGCCCAAGACCCTGCCGCGTCGGGAATTGAACCCTGGTCCCGGGCTAGACCTCTGCCTCAGGGTCTGCCGCTCTAATTGGTGAGCCACACTTCTCTACTGAAGCTGTGCTGCTGAGGGGCTGTCATTCTCAGGAAGACAGTGTGATAGGGCACATTACTTTGCATCCTATGTTTCATCCAATCCCATTCCACATAAGGCCCTGACACACATTTGCATGGTTTGAAATTTTAGCTCTAGCTACACAACAAACATTGCAACATTGTATAGTTTTGGCCAACTGAATTTTGCAGGACACTTGTAGCACATTCAAATCTCTGTTTCCTTGACAATCAGCCTGCATTCAGTGCATCCAACTCGTCCCCTAGGTGTTCCCTATGTATTTTCAGGCATCCACACACAAGTACGGTGCGTGAATCTTTGCAAACGCCATGTTTCGATAGTGATACGACCCGTACACCCGCACGCACCAGTGGGGTACGCTCCAGACTTGTATTGTGTATGGGCACAATGCATTGGTGAGACGACCCGTACACCTGCACGCACCAGTGGGGTACACTCCACACGCGTATGGGCACAATGCATTGGAGAGACGACCTGTACACCCGCACACACCAGTGGGGTACGCTCCACACGCGTATGGCCACAATGCATTGGTGAGAAGACCCGTACACCCGCACGCACCAGTGGGGTACGCTCCAGACTTGTATCGCGTATGGGCACAATGCATTGGTGAGATGACCCGTACATCCGCACACACCAGTGGGGTACGCTCCACATGCGTGGGGTACGCTCCAGACTTGTATCGCGTATGGGCACAATGCATTGGTGAGATGACCCGTACACCCGCACACACCAGTGGGGTTCGCTCCACACGCGTATGGCCACAATGCATTGGTGAGAAGACCCGTACACCCGCACGCACCAGTGGGGTACGCTCCAGACTTGTATCGCGTATGGGCACAATGCATTGGTGAGATGACCCTATACCCGCACACACCAGTGGGGTACGCTCCACATGCGTATGGCCACAATACATTGGTGAGATGACCCGTACACCTGCACGCAACAGTGGGGTACGTTCCAGACTTGTATCACGTCTGGGCACAATTCATTGGTGAGACGACCCATACACCCGCACGCACCTGTGGGGTACGCTCCACACGCGTATGGCCACAATGCATTGGTGAGACGACCCGTACACCCACACACACCAGTGGGGTATGCTCCAGACTTGTATCGCGTATGGGCACAATGCATTGGTGAGACGACCCGTACACCCGCACGCACCAGTGGGGTACGCTCCACATGCGTATGGGCGCAATGCATTGGTGAGACAACCCGTAAACCTGCACGCACCAGTGGGGAATGCTCCAGACTTGTATCGCGTATGGGCACAATACATTGGTGAGTCGACCCGTACACCCACACACACCAGTGGGATATGTTCCAGACTTGTATCGCGTATGGGCACAATGCATTGGTGAGACGACCCGTACACCTGCACGCACCAGTGGGGTACTGGGCGTATCACATGCTCCAGTGAATGCATGTGTACAGTGCGATCAACAAGCACACACATGGCACCATTACTATAGTGACAACAGCAAAACACATTGCAGGGATGTGGGTGTGAGTTCATCATGAGGATGTCCATGTATGTATTTGCATGGCAGACCTACATTAGCAGGCCCCCAGTGTGGCACAGAGTCATATAGCAGAGGGCATGTGAACTAGTGGCACTGTTGATGTGTGATGGGCTGTGGAGACATGACATTTGTGACCGGCCACTATGTGGTTTACATTACCTTGACACTTGTCACATGAGTAACATAATGGACATGTAGTTATTCACATGAACACTGTGATGGCACACACTACATTACGGACAACTGTCACAAGATGCCAGGGACAGGGGCACTGTCTCACTGTACCAATTGACGCTATGCATGACCCTGTGTGACAATGTAATGTGTGTGCCATGAAATGGATTGGACATACTGTTTGTATTGGGTAAACTTCATCCTCTATAGGTGCATCTAGGATGGGTCTGTGTTGTGATAGCAAGTGTCTCACATGTATGCACATCATGCCACAGGGGCATTTTTAGCAGCTCATGTGTGTGATGGCATCATAGAGCATTTGGCCACAGACATACAGATCTGCATTGTAAAATGCAAAACTCATGCACAATATCAATGAAATGTAAAATATAGACATGTGACATGGGTGTGTTCCGTGCAGTCAGCTGTCTGGATGTGTTGACCACCTTCTCATGCAGGTCACGTGACCTGTGTCACTGACGCAATACATTGGCCTGCCAACTCTGACATGCCCAGATTATCTTTTGTATGCAAGTCATGTCCATTTCACAGACAACAGGGGAATCAGTTTTGTGGTAAGAGTGCCAAGTAGCTTGCATAACTGTCCATGAGGTATAGCCCACGGCAGGTTCAAAAGTAATTTCATGTGTGTAATCAGTTTTGTTTCTGCTATGTACAATGTAAAATTTGTTGGCTGATAGTTGTACACATTTCTACCCACACATGTCGTGCAGGGCACCCCCTCTGCCAAGGCTGTTGCCTGACTTGGATGCCATGAGGGAATGGGATTGCATCCGCGCTACAGATTTCCGCAGGAGTTGATTCAGAATTAGACAGACAGGCTGGAACCACATCTACAACCGTGACACAGGTATCCAACTGCGCTGACAACCAAGGTAAAGGTGATGGCAGCCCTACATTTCTTTGCCACAGGTACGTTCCAATTCACCATAGGTGATGTGGGGGGATGTCCCAGACCATGTTCAGCTGTGTCCTCCGTGATGTTTTAGCTGCTATGTTGCAGCACATTGATGAATTCATTAAGTTCCCCACTCCACAAGAGTTGAACAATGTCAAGGGTGCATTCTATGCCCTGGGACACATGCCACATGTAATTGGGTCCATTGATGGGACACATGTTGGACTGGTACCACCACAGTCTCAGGAGCAGGCCTTCCACAACCGGAAACATTACCACTCCATAAATGCCCTGGTGGTGTGTTTTGCTAACATGATGCTTTTCCATGTTTGTGCACGTTTTCCAGGATCATGCCACGATGCATTCATAATGAGGCGGAGCAGGGTACCACAGATGATGCTGCAGCTGCACAACCATCGGGCATGTCTTGTTGGTGGGTATACACTGTTACTCATGTATGTCTCAATGTAAATTAGCTCTCTCATGGCTACTCGTTGCACACTCATTGACATGATGTATTGTTGTAGGAGACGCCGGATATCCGAACATGCTGTGGCTCATGACTCCACTACGCAACCCCAGAACTGCCGCAGACCAGCGTTACAATAATGCACATGGCCAGACCTGGCGTGTGATTGAGCTTATGTTTGGACTCCTGAAGAGCCAGTTCAGGTGTCTCGACAAGACAGGCGGATCCCTACTATACTCCCCACTCAAGGTGTGTGACATCTTCACCGTGTGCTGCATGCTGCACGACATGGCAGTGGAGGGGGAGGTGCCACTCATCCTGGATCCTGATGAATAGGACCATCCGCCCGTTAATCGCGAAGGCCTTGGCCAGGATGCAAGCGATGAGGAAGAGGAGGATGATATCCGGAGTCAACTCATACGCAACTTCTTCTCATAACGGTGAGTACCTGTATAATAGTGTGCATTCTACCACAATAGAGTGAAATGTGTAGCATAATGTGTGTCCAGCAGTCTGTACACAATATCACTTTGTTGTTTGTGGTGCTGTTTCACACAAGTGACGATGTCATGCCACAGACATGAGCACAATGATTGAAGTTGGAATGTAAAGTGTACTACGTTGTTAGTGTATTGTACGTGACCATGTCTAAATGAATCTATACAGTATGTGACCCCTTGTGCGCCTGTCCTTTCCAGGTTGCCCGGGTGTTGTCTGTTTGTGTCATCTTGTTGCTCCTGCAATTCCTCTTGATAATAGCAACGTCGGGTGAGTCTGCATACCCTGCAGAGACATGTGGAAATGTCAGTTTGGGTAAGGATTCCAAACAGGCAGTTCATTGTTGGTATGATTTGTTATTGTGTAGAAACTGTTTGTGCGCATGTTGTAGGCCCATGCATACATGTCACATTGCCAGGTATCTAATTGCATGTAGCGCCACTCCCATGACAAGATAGTCACCTTACTTGACAGTCATCTGTAGTCAAGTTTTGACTTTGATGAATGCCTCAATGTGTGTTAACATTGACCCTGCCACATTGCGGATGGCACAGGTTGCCATTGTGTGTGACATCACAAACACAGGCACTGTGGAGAATTTCTGCCTCACTGTGTGCAGCAGGATGTGTCAGAATCATCCACTCAACCTTGTGGGCCAGTACAGTTTGATTTCCTTAGAACCATGTTGTGCTGGTGTGGGCCAGTGTATGGCCCACATGTTCTGTCAATTGTCCTCTGAGTCTGTTTGCATGGATGCATTGCCACTTGTTGCAGTATGTCATGTCACTGTCACATCGTTACCTCAGTGCCGGTGGACAATACTGCTTCGCTAGCCTTCTCAGTAAGTTGATGTTAACTTTCCTTTCTCATATTGCCAGGTATGTTGTGCTGATTACATTACAACGTTGGCCTATAGCTAATGTTCACACTTACGTGTCAACAGTCCGTTGAGGTCATTGTCTGAAATCTCTTCTGCCATGCAGCATATCCTGGTCACGGTAGGGTTGTACCTTTTAGCATTGTTCCTATGTACTCGCAGTTGAGTTTGTTTACACATGCTTGTCCTGTCTAGCATAGTAAGGCACAGTTGCAAGAGGTAATGACTGGCCCCTATGGGGGTTCCTGGTGTTTAGGTAATTTCCTTCCTCATTTGAGGAGCTGCTTACGGCTCTTGCGGGTGATGTCTACTCTCCCTTCATGACCCTCACTGATTCACAGGGCTGAGTGTGTATAGTTGGCTTTGTGTCATTTGCACTGCTATAGGTCACAATTACTGAGATAGCGAGCATCTATCATACACTGTGACGTCGTTCATGACTGCATGGATCTAATTGCATTGTAGGAGCCTAGTGAGCGTCATACATGCTCCATTTTGCTGACAACCTCTATCAACTCTCATGTGTCCGTGTTGAAGGATCTGATCTTGTCTCATTGCAAGATCTGTGATCAGTAGTAGGACACAGTGGCAGTGGTTACACTACACAGGTGTGAGTGGTACAGTGTAGGTGTCAAGGTAATCTGTGAATCTGTAACTGAAAGTATGGAATCCTTATGCTTGTTTTGCTTTTTTTCAGATCTCCCTCCAAGCAGTTCCCATCCTCGCCTGATCGCCCTAATGTGTCTGTCATTAGTAGTCAGACCAAGGTGATATTGGGAGATGGAAACCTTCCAGCATCACACCACTCTGATGGTCACAGGTACGGACAGTCCCTGGCAGTTATGTGGAGAGTGTATCACCCGCATTACAGGTAACATCATTCAATATGGCATTCTTTACAATGATAGTTCATATGTGGTTATGTGTACACTGACAACAAGCATGCTGTTCGTAATGGCTTCTGGACCATATTGTGCATGATGTACATGGTTGTGTATGTGTTCTGTTGCTTGCTACACACAACGTGCAGGCTACAGCTGCTGACGCAGTGTGTCCTGTGCCCCGCTTGGCATTATGGTGACTGGTCCTGTGGCCGTGATGTTTATTCAATGTTCACACATTTGCTGGGACTGACCCATGGTTAACCAGCCAATCCAGGCTCACATACACATGTCACTTTTTGCCTAGCAAGAATCCTTGGGTTGTGTGGCTGTTTGGCATGTTCTATCGCCCCTTCTGCCATCAAGTGTTCACTCCTCCCGGCTGCAGCATCCCCAGCCACACGCTGCACCGCATGCCCCAATCTAGCCACACACACCTATGAGATACTCATCCATACATCCATCCATCCATCCATCATTGAAGCAAGCCGTAGCTTGTCTCTGCCACTGTTGCACAACCGCCATGACAAAGGCAGGTCCGACAGCACCTGCAACATGCACACTGCTAGACACTCAGCTCATTTGATGGCACATGTGACCGCATCAGTAGGAAGTTGTTTAGCTAGCAAGTCCCTCCCCTTTTTAATAGCGTGGACGATTGTCCTTGGCTCTCCTAGGGGTACCAGGTGCACACACACATTAGTTTCACCATAATTGACATGAGGGGACATAGTGGTTGTTTATTTTTGCTCCATATTATTATTAGTTAGGGAATCACTGTTTGTATTTTCCTCTTTGTTCTTAACTCAGACGAAGACAGAGTGGCTGACGATGAGAAGTGGGTAAACTGGCAATTGTCTGTCAGGAACCCCCACGGATGTTGCTACCGTGAGGCACTCTCTCTCAGACCTTGGTGTAAATTTGATGTAAACCTGAAACACACCATGACCCTATGGATTAGTGTAAAGGTACACCTCTGAGGCAGTATTTTGAATTGGCCATGTAACTCTGCCATTGGTTGTAAGGAATTGGTTGAGAGTTGGGTTAGGCCTTTTTGTTGTTGAACAGTGTCTGAATGGGGTGGGGCATTTTCCCTTGGTATCCACTTAGAATCCTTTTGATTGAATGACAGATGTGACACAACAGACTCATGCCCCAGACAACCTCTACACAGTGAACAGCAGACAATCATCCACCTGGTAACACGATACCACAAACACACCCATGACAGCCTCTCAGGCCGTGTGTGCAACTCATACTGACAACACGACGCAGACACACTTAACAGTGCGTGTACGTACAACCAGGTCATGTGCCTCGTACTGCACACACACTACTTCCAGCAGCACCACATTGTGGTGTATTACCTCGTTGACACAACACCGCCACACATCTCCGCAAATGCTGTAACGTGGTAGTACGCAACCTGAGAACACCACTTATGCCGGGACATCACAGACGGATTGTCCAAATCCCACAGGGATCACACACCCAATCCAGGATTATGATTGGTCAGACTTAACGGCCTACACCCTCAGAGTCACATCCAACACCATGGACACACTCTGCATTGTCAAACATCTGCACAGCCTGTTTCACACGAGCATCCTGACCAGCATAATTGAAACTATCATCTACAGCTCTCCTGCACTACACACAAAATGTGCCTAAGCCATCTATCAATTAGTTGATTCATTTGTTTAGCCCACTACCTACCCGTGACGGTCTCAGCGTGCTGGGGGGTGCTGGTACTGATCTAAACACACTGTGCTTGAGAAGTATTGTAAAGGGCAGCAGGTCCTGGGTCTGTAGTTGACTTGTAGAGAGGGTGTTCCAGGTCTTGGAGTCGAGGTCGGAGAATGATCTGTCTGTCACTGTTCATGTTATTCCGGATGTGAGGGACAGTGGCGAGAGCATGGTTGGTAGAGCAGAGGCTGCAGGTGGGTGTGTAGAAGGTGAGTCTGTGGTTGTGGTATACTGCTCCTGCGTGGTGTAGAGATTTGTGTGCGTGGATGTGGACTTGGAAGCTTATTCTGTTGTTGACAGGGAGCCATTTCAGGCCTCTTGGGTGTTGTGTGATGTGGCCGGGTTGTGGCAAATGAGGATCAGACGTGCCGATGTGTTCCAGATGCTTTGCAGCAGGCTCAGGAGTTTGGTTGTTGTAGCTGTGTAGAAGGCGTTCACTTACTCAAGTCAGCTGTTGGAGAGGGGCAGGGTGACTGTATTTTGTGTAATTGAGCTGATCCATTATAAGATCCTGCGGGCCATTCAGAGGGTGTTGAAGCTGAAAGTTGAGATGGCGTTGTCCTGCTTGGTCATGGGGAGTGAGTAGTCCAGGATGGCCCCCATGTACTGTACGTGTTTGGTGGGTAATGGTGCTGTTCCTAGCGATATTGGCCACCAGGAGTCGTCACAGGCTGAGCTGGTTGGGCTGGGGATGTGTTCCTCAGATTTTTCTTGATTCTGCATCAACCTGCTGTCCTTACTCCATTTTGCTACTGATGATATTGAGGCAGTGTTGTTGTGCTACGTGGGTGAGTTGTGCCATGTGGATATTTAAGTCAGTTGGGCAGTGGTATGATCCCTGTGTGACGCTGCGGATGGTGTCAGTGGTATTGGAATAGTACTGTGGGAGGCATATGCTCGAGGTTGTGCCGGTGGGAAAGTATGTGGGCCAGCCAGGGCACTCGCTTTGATTCCTGCGTCATGGATGTGTATGTTAGGGTGCCGTGGGCGACCATGTGGAAGTCTGCTGATAGGTCCTGATGGATGTGGGCGTCTGTTTCTGCGTGGTCCATGAGGATGCAGATGTTGTTGGTGTTGGCTATGAGGGCGGGGTCCGTGCTCTGGCTGATGTAGGATCCAGACTGTGTGGGTTCTATGATGTTTTTGTCTTTGAAGTTGTGGGTCAGCTGTCCGTTGATGATCTTCAACATGACTTGTTCGGGGAAGGGGAGCAGGGAGATGTGCAGGAATTTCGAGATATATTTGTGGTCCACCTTAAGTTTATTCAGTAAGGCGGTGAACACACCATTCTCCAAACTCCCTGTGAAGGTTGTTGTCTTGAAGGAGAAGTAGGATATTTTTACGGACAAGGGGTGAGATGGCTTATCTGGCTTGTTGGGAAATGTGGAAATGCCATGGGTCAGATGGGGATCCAGAGTGAATGTCGTCCTTGCTCATGATGGTGTCTTCAGTGCGGACGCTGTAGCAGGCAATAAGGTGAATTTTGTGGGTGTTTGTCGCAGGGGGGGTGGTCTCGGTTGTTGATGTGGGGCTAGTGGAATAGAAGCTTTTGCTGATGTAGTTGATCTTACCGTGAGCGGAGTTGGCCAGTGAGTCACACAGGTCTTGTGATGGTGGAATGTAGTTGGCGCTATATTTGGCTAGCGATGTTGATGTACTATTTGCTGGTGTGTGCGTTGCTGTCTAGCCGGTCCTTGATGGGTGTCCTCTTGTCGGTCATGAAGTGTTGGTGGTGTCTGCGGGTGGCACTCTGGTGTACATTGTAGCTTTCTGGTGATTGTTTGCAGTGCGTGCTCCTCTACAGCTTCCAACAAGTACACTTGGAGGTCCTGGATTCTTTGGTGAACCATTTGGCAATGTGGTTGTTGTGTTAGGTGGCGGAGGACTTGATTGGGATGAAGGTGTCTGCGCAGTTGGTGATCCACTGTTTGAGGAAGATGGCAGCGGTGTGGGGGTTGGTGGGGTAGGCTTGTGGGCCCAGGGTAAGGGTGGCTGTCGGTTAGTCCTTGTTGAGCTTGCACCAGCAGCTGCGTGGCATGGTCTGTGTGCCGGGGTATTGTGTTGGGTTTCCTGAAGGTGAAGTGTAGGCTTCTGTGGTCTCTCCAGTGTTGTGAGGTGTTGTTGTTGGATGAGACGTGTGGAGTTTCTGCAAAGATGGGGTCCTGTGTGTGTCTAGCGGTGTGGGTGTGGGTTGTCACGAGTTGTTGTAATCCAAGATTGGCAAGGTTGTCCATCAGGGCGGTGGAGTTTACGTCATTGTTGTAATTACGGTGAAAGTAAAATTCCCCAAGGAGGATGTAGTCCGTGTAGGCGAGGGCATGCGTGCTGATGAGGTGAGCGATGGAGTTGATGAATAGTGTTGGTACTCTAGGTGGTCTGTAGATGAGTGTTCCTCAGAGGGTGATGTTTGTGTGGATCTGTAAATGCATGTTTTAGGCGATGTGGAGAGTGTCGTTGTTGTTGGTAGTGACTCTGGGAGTGTTAATGTGGATGATGGTAATTCCTCCTACCACTCTGTCGGTGTGGTGTTAGCGGGATTTGTCATTTCCTTCTGGTATGTCTATGGTGATGTCTGTTGGCAAGGTGGTGTTCAGCCTGGTTACCGTCCACAACACCAGCCAGCCATACTACAGCAACTACCTCTACACAGGAACAAGAACATGACTTACGGAGTACTTGTGGAAATCCAGGGTGTGTGCACAGACCTCATTCTCAACATCCCCTGCTGCTGCCACATGACCATCCGCCTGAGTTACCTACAATGGTCCCACAGTCAAATGCAGGTTCACCTTCATACTCATCAGCCACACTCAGTCGGCACTCCACAGACCCAGGCTAAATAAATGATATGGATGTCTAACATCTAACACCCTATTACCCACAGTCCCTGTTGGCACCCTCGGCCAGGCCATCAATCTTCACATCCACAGTACAACAGCATGTGGCTGCTAGTTCTCATACCTCATTACACAGATCCTGGTGCTCCCTCCGTGGACACCTAGCATATTTGCCATGCTCTTGACACCTCACACACTCTTGTATGACTGTCTGTCATTGCAGTATTTCAAGAAAACCCCATCTTCTGCAGTTAGTAACCATCACGGGTGAGTATTGCTATCCATGAATGTAATTTAGGCTATCTTGTGACCTATGTGTTTCCACTGCCGGACTAAAATCCCTGTGTGTAGATGGCTAGAGTTTGCAGGAGACGGTGGCATTTGAAGACATTTCACCTCACAAATGTATTAGAATCTTGGTACATACAAATACATCAGTGCTTTTTGTGCAAGTTAGATTTATTATTTACTCTTGTGCGTGTAACGTGAGTAGGTGCTGTACAACAAGGGGGGAATCCAAAGTTCACAGCGGGAGATATGATGCCTTACAGTATGAGTCAACAGAGTCCAGGCCACAGTGCTTGGCATCATTGGGCACACTGCGACCAGAAAGTCCATGTGGGAGAGTCTGAAAGTCAATAGGGTGATGCTGTTGCCACGAAGGCAAGATGCCAGACTAGGTGACCTGGGAGTTGTTCAGGGCCCTATGCCTCTCAACGTCATGATCGTGGACGACCCACCTTCCTTGGGGGACCTTCACGTGCAGGCCTTGACGATGCATAGGATTCTCCGTCTGACAATTCCGTCTCTTCCTCCCTCCCTGTGCCTGTTGTTGGTCTTTGCCTAGATGTTTCTGGCCTCGTGACACAGGGAAGGTGCTGCATGTTGACAGTGATCAGACGGAGCAATTGGTTAATTTCCCGATGCACCATCATGAGCTCATCCAGTCTTGCCTCCATCCATCCCTGGTGTCGTTCTTGACTGGCATGTAGCTGGGCCTGCTGATCTGTCATTTTGTTGAGGGCCTCCACTACCAGGCTGAACTCCCTGGTGTCCCGCCAGTATTCATCCATGATGTCTCGGAGTTCGGACATACCGGGCCCTGCAGCTGGCTGGTCAGGTTCTCGCCTCTGCCTTGCGCAACTCCCACCACCCCTGCCCTCATTGTCAGACAGGCTCTGTTGTGTATTATGGATAGGGCTCCGAGCAGTCTGCTGGGATGTGGCTGGAATGGGTGTGGTGGTTGGCACAGATGTATCTGTTCCAGCTGCTGCAGGGGTTTGGGATCCAGAAGGGCCTGGTTGGTTGGGGTCATCTACAGTGTGTTGAGAGGCTTTGGTTACGGTGGGGTCACTGCCGTGCTGAGCCTGGGACTGGGATCCTTCAGCCCCACACGTTCCCCTGTGGGTGTAAGAGACAAACACTGTTAATGCACTATCATGCAACATCCAAATGTAATATACATAGTTGTTAGCAATGTTCCCCCTGCTTTGTATTTTTGAAATTGGTCACTTGTGTATGTGTATGTTGTGGGCTGAGATTGACATGTGCTCAGGGGTGCTTGACATGTTGGGTACTGTTTTCGATGAATGTCACAGCCATTGCTGTGGCTTGTGTAGCCAGCACCACACAGACCCAGATGTGCTCTGTGTGGCCCAATCTGCACAATGCAGTATGAATAATTATTGCTGGTTCAAGCATGCACAGGGTTTTTATGCTGCATGTTTATGATGGCGACTGAGTGGAATTTAGCTGATTTCATCCAGCTACTTTAGAGAGGGGTTGCAGGGCCGTGATGGCCACCCACTGCCAACCCCCCAGGAGCAGTACACCCTCTTCAGGCACATGGCTTCAGGACGTGGCACTTCTCTAACATGCATTAGCTTGTCAATACCCATGAACATGGTGCTACTTGAGTGCATCCACAGCATCACAAAGCTGTGGCAACAGCACTGTGTGAGAGGCACAATGGACTTGTGATTCTGTACTGTGCTTTGTTTGTTTGCATATGTCATCAGATCAGTATTTGAGAGGTTTTGTTACATGACGATTGTGACAGTGGTGCACTCCATTGTCTGTCCCCAGGGGCTCAGTTTCTGTAAGCGGTGTGTGTGACAGGCCATGGTAGTAGTTTGAGTGTGATTGGCAAGTGGGCGTCCCTCGAGGTGTGTCTGTCCCCCCATGAAGCATGCTGCCATGATAGTGGTTGTGAGTTCCTGTGCAAGAAATCTGCACTTGACCTGGTGTTAGTGTTTGCACTGGTCACAGGAGGTCCATGTGCTGCCTACACCAGGGCCCTGTGTCAGCTATCTTGTCAGTACTTTCACACTCCCTGTGCATTGAGCATGGTGCATGGGTGTGTGCCTGGCCCAAAAGGGTTGAGTGCTGCCTCCTACCATACACCTTGCACCATCTCACCCTCCCCCTTGCAGCCTTCTGCAACTCCCCTTGCACCCCCCATGCTGTTGGGCACTGCTGGGAGTCATGGCCACACACACCCATACCCCCACCCCCCCTACTGTTGGGCACTGCTGGGAGTCATGGCCACCCCCCACCCCCCTACTGTTTGGCACTGCAGGGAGTTATGGCCACCCCCCCACCCCCCCCAAACACCCCCACACCCCCCTACTGTTGGGCACTGCAGGGAGTCATGGCCACAACCCCCCACACCCCTCACACCCCCCTACTGTTGGGCACTGCAGGGAGTCATGGCCACACACCCCCACCCCCCTACTGTTGGGCACTGCTGGGAGTCATGATCACACCCCCCCCCCCCACCCACCCCACCCCCCTACTGTTGGGCACTGCTGGGAGTCATGGCCACACATCCCCAAACCCCCCTATACTGTTGGGCACTTCTGGGAGTCATGGCCACACACCCCACAATGCCCCTACTGTTGGGCACTGCAGGGAGTCATGGCCACACACCCCCATACCCCTCCATACTGTTGGGCACTGCTGGGAGTCATGGCCACACACCCCACACCCCACCTACTGTAGGGCATTGCAGGGAGTCATGGCCACACCCCCCCAACCCCCATACTGTTGGGCACTGCAGGGAGTCATGGCCACACACCCCCGCACACCCCCACACACACCCACACCCCCCAACAGTTGGGCACTGCTGGGAGTCATGGCCACACACCCCACACCCCCCCCTACTGTTGGGCACTGCTGGGAGTCATGGCCACACCCCACCACACCACCCCCCCCCACACTCCCCCATACTGGTGGGCACTGCTGGGAGTTATGGCCACACACCCCACATACCCCCTACTGTTGGGCACGGCAGGGAGTCATTCCCACCCCCCCCCATTCCCCTCCTATACTGTTGGGCACTGCTGGGAGTCCCCCCATGTTACATGAGTTGTTTGTATACTCACCAGGCTCAACGGCTCCTTCGATTCCGTGAACTCCCACCGGTGGTAGCATGGCCATGACTTTCTCCTCCCAGGGATGGTATTGTGCAGGTCTGCGGGGAGGTCCACCTCCAGTGTGATGAGCGTTGGCATACAGCATTCACCTTCTCGACGATCCTCTCCCACAGGCGTGTATTTTGAGCTATGCTGGTCTGTCTGACCAATGCACCAAACAGCTGTGGAAAGACTCTGATGACTTCATCTGTAAGGATCCCCATCTCCAGGTTAGTGAACTTTGGATTCTTTGGTGTGGTCATGGTTTGGGGTGTATGTGATTGGGGGGGTGATAGTGTGTATGGATGAGGGTGTGTGGGTCTGATTGTGAAGGGGTGGTGTGTGTGAATGAGATAGAGTGTATGTGGAAGGTGTATAGCTGCAGTTGTTGGTTTGATGTCAGTGTCTTAGCAAGAATAGGTATGTTGCAAAGGATGATGGGTTGTATGTGTGGGCCCTTTTATTGGTCTATTTGTGGGTGTGGCTTTTTTTTAATTTATTGTGGGTGTGTCATCAGGGGTGGTTGTGACTTGGGCCCTCTGTTTGTTTGTTTGTATGTGGCAAGGACATTGTTTTCCTATGCTGTGTAGACTGTAGACTTGTTTAGTGAGCTGTGCGCATTGTATTTGTTTGTGCGTCTGGCAGTTACGGTTGTTTATCGGGCCCGGGGTACGTGTACGCTTGATTGTGGGGTGTGCGTGTCGTATTTGTTTGTGCGTCTGGCAGTTAGGGTCGTTTATCGGGCCTGGGGTACGTGTACGCTTTATTGTGGGGCTGTGCGACTCGTATTTTTTTGTGCGTCTGGCAGTTGGGGTCGTTTATCGGGCCCGGGATACGTGTACGCTTGATTGTGGGGTGTGCGCGTCGTATTTGTTTGTGCGTCTGGCAGTTACGGTCATTTATCGGGCCCAGGGACGTGTACACTTGATTGTGGGGTGTGCGCGTCGTATTTGTTTGTGCGTCTGGCAGTTAGGGTCATTTATCGGGCCCGGGGTACGTGTACGCTTGATTGTGGGGTGTGCACGTCGTATTTGTTTTTGCGTCTGGCAGTTACGGTCGTTTATAGGGCCCGGCGTACCTGTATGCTTGATTGAGGGGTGTGCGCCTCAAATTTGTTGGTGCATCTGACTGTTAGGTATGTTTATCGGGCCCGGGTTACGTGTGTGCTTGATTGTGGGGTGCGCGCCTCGTATTTGTGTGTGCGTCTGGCAGTTACGGTCGTTTATCGGGCCCGGGGTACGTGTACGCTTGATTGTGGGGTGTGCGCCTCGTATTTGTTTGTGCGTCTGACAGTTAGGGTCGTTTATCGGGCCCAGGGTACGTGTACGCTTGATTGTGGGGTATGCTCTTCATATTTGTTTGTGCGTCTGGCAGTTAGGGTCATTTATTGGGGCCCGGGATACGTGTACGCTTGATTGTGGGGTGTGCGCGTCGTATTTGTTTGTGCGTCTGGCAGTTACGGTCGTTTATCGGGCCCGGCGTACTTGTACGCTTGATTGTGGGGTGTGCGCCTCAAATTTGTTGGTGCATCTGACTGTTAGGGTCGTTTATCGGGCCCGGGGTACGTGTACGCTTGATTGTGGGGTGTGCGCCTCGTATTTGTGTGTGCGTCTGGCAGTTACGGTCGTTTATCGGGCCCGGGGTACGTGTACGCTTGATTGTGGGGTGTGCGCCTCGTATTTGTTTGTGCGTCTGGCAGTTAGGGTCGTTTATCGGGCCCAGGGTACGTGTACGCTTGATTGTGGGGTATGCTCATCGTATTTGTTTGTGCGTCTGGCAGTTAGGGTCGTTTATCGGGGCCCGGGGTACTTGTACGCCTGATTGTGGGGTGTGCGCGTCGTATTTGTTACTGTGTCTGGCAGTTACGGTCGTTTATCAGGCCCGGGGTACGTGTACGCTTGATTGTGGGGTGTGCGCCTCGTATTTGTTTGTGCGTCTGGCAGTTAGGGTCGTTTTTCAGGCCCGGGGTACGTGTACGCTTGATTGTGGGGTGTGCACGTCGTATTTTTTTGTGCGTCTGGCAGTTACGGTCGTTTATCGGGCCCGGTGTACGTGTACGCTTGATTGTGGGGTGTGCGCCTCGTATTTGTTTGTGCTTCTGGAAGTCAGGGTGGTCGTTTATCAGGCCCGGGGTACGTGTACGCTTGATTGTGGGGTGTGCGCATCGTATTTGTTTATGCCTCTGGCAGTTACGGTTGTTTATCGGGCCCGGGGTACGTGCACGCTTGATTGTGGGGTGTGCGCCTCATATTTGTTGGCGCGGCTCGCTCATACGCGATGCTTTCCGTACGAATCGCGCTTCATGCGGGACAACGTTTGCCCGTACAAATTGCGTACTTGATCCCTGGTCAGGATCGTACTTGTTAGTTCGTACGGCATGTTTACAAATCGTACGGTAGGAGTTCCCATGATATTTCGTACGGGTCTTCAATTGTGATTCGTACGATTCGCTAATATTCGTACATATTTTTGGAAATCGGATCGTACTACGCTATTCGGACTGTCTTTTCTAAATCGTACGGAAACGGCTACGAATACGAATCGTACGACGGATTTTTCTCCCGAATCGAAATCGGCCCCTCTATGTCCATTGTGACCAGTATTTTAAGACGGGCTAGGAGAGCCCGTTTGCCATCCGGAAAGTGGCCTGTAATCTCAAGAGCTGCTCTTTCAGCCTGTGGGATTAGGATGGCATATTCCCACTGCCTTTCTGTGCCGGCCTTTCAGACACAGAAAGGCTGTGGGAATGTGACACTGGGGGCCCATAGAAGGGCCCCCATGGTTGCAAGACCACCCGCACATGGGCTGTCCCAGTACCAGGGATCGCTGTAAAAGAGATAATTCTCCCAGTATGTTGGGTGATCTCCAGAGGCTTCTTCTACCGCCTCAAGCCCTTAAGAGTGCGACACTCTCTCTGCACTTTACAGAATGTATCCCTGGTGGGCCCAACCTCAGCTTGCCAGGCTGAAAGCTCAGGTAGGTCACCTTGGGTGGCAATGTTCTCCATGGTTATCTCAGGGGCCTCCTCTTCTGGGGCCCGTCAACTTCCACAGCGGAGGGTTTAGGGGGCAGGTATCTCATGCCCCCTGCCCCTCTACTTGGCAGCTGTCTGGGCCATTGTTCCAGGCTCCAGACCCCCTCGACTCGCTTCCCTGGTAGCCATGCACCATTCGAAAAACAGACCCACTCAGGCAATCTCTACATCTGCAAGTGAGACCTAAGCTCTACCTCCTTACAGGCAGTGTGCTGCAGGCCATTGCCTAACAGACAACCAGCAGGCATGGCAGGGCTCACAGCAACTTTCAAGGAACCTGAAATCTCCCCACTCAAAGGGAACTAGAACCACCAGTAGATGGCTCGCTTGATCGTTCGGGACTATGGCTTGGTGGAATGTGTTCATAAGACTGCTCTGCAGACACAGGCTGACACTTAATAGTGGGGATGGTGGCTCTTGTGTCTCACAGAGCCTTCACCCGCTGGCTATTAATGGGGACCCACTGCCTATTTGTGGAAGTATTTTCATCTATGTGGGCTTCTGGTAACATTTCCCTATTACCCAGGGAAACAAGGTTCCCTTCTGTCTGTACTCCCACGCTAACTGGGACCGCTCTCTCCCCAAGCGCTACACTCGCAAACTCAGTTGCCTTCCACCGGTGGGGGCTGTGCCTTCTTGGTACATTTGGTGTTATTGTGCCTATATTTGTAGCACGCTGTGTATTGAGGTATATCCCCTGCTTTTTTATGGTCAATGATCATGTCCACACTTGTGGGAGTCTCCCCCAAATACGTTTTTGGACACTCTGAGGTCTGTCTCCTCAGAAAGCTGCCTGGAGTAAGTCAGCTTACTGTCCAATAGGTGCTGTGCAATTCTGAAAAACATTCACAGAGCATGGGCTCCCTCATGCTAAAATGATACAACCCACTACTATCACTCACTGTTCCTCACCCAGTCATACAGTGCCTTATTGGAGTAATCAACAAAATCTACCCAGGACTGTTTGGGGAGCTTCTGGCTATCCCTGAACATTTGGCAATACTTCTCAGGAGTCAATCCAAATGTATTTGGTAATCAAAATGGCTTTCATGATGGTACACCAAGTTTGATTCCCAACCACCGTCAGAAATGTGTCCCTCCCCAGGGTAGATTTGTTTCCACAGACCAGGCCCCACCTGTGATCCACTAGAACCCTGTGTATCTTCTGTGCAACTTCAGCAGAAAACTACTTATCAATGTCATACCCCACCCCATAAATGGGCGCCAAATCATTGAGTATATAAAGTTTGAGTGGTCAGACCACATGGCCTGGGCAGGAGGCCCCAGTAGGTACAACAGTCGAGAAAACAGCAGCATTAGTCCAAGAATGGGGGGACAGTTGAGCATAGAAAGTCGAAGTCAAAACGAGCTTTATTCGATTTTAGGCATATAAAATCATAAAAGAAGTCAATACAAACATTTCATCTCAGTTCTAAAAGCATACAAAAGGAGACTCTTTCTTATATGTACCTTTGGGTGAGCAGTCAAAATATCGATTTTTTTATATCGACCTACACTATTATCAAGTTTTTAATATCGGATTGACAGATTATTGATGTCAAGAATATCATTGACCAGAATATCGACCTTAAGATAAGTAATATAATTTTTTTATATAGAAGTAAGTAATATCGAAGTTAGTATTATAGTTAGCAAAAATATTGTTGTTAATAATATCAATATTCATATTAGTGTTATGTATTTGAGTATGTATTTTATATGTATGTTTAATAAATATATGTATTAAATATTTAAAAATTTTTTGTTTTTTAAAGTAAATTTTGTGATTTAGTATCAGAGCGGGTTGTGAGTTTATAGGGGAACAATATTTTTAACAACAATATTTTTGACATTGATATTATTTTTCGTGATATTTTTGTACTTACCATAGTGTAGATAGGATGTCGATATTCTTGACTTCGATATTCTTGCTTCAATATTTTTGTAGATCGATATTCCGACCTTCGATATTTTGTAGGTGATTCATACCTTTGTGGGTCATACACACATATCCAGAGTTAGTTTATTTATATAAGTGTTCACGTATATCATAGAATATTTGCTTTAAGCTGTCATGTAATATGTTAGCTACTCTGATGGTCAACTTACAGCCTGGCGCTCCTCATGAAGAAATAGACTAATCCCAGGAGTTATCCATCTCCTGTTAAAAGAAAAAGGTGGGGTGAAATACCCATAAGTGAATACGCCATATCTACCTGAGAAGCACTGGCAAGATGTTTTCATATAGGATAATGGGATGAGGGTTATTTTAAGTCGTCGAGGAGGTTAGAAACCAGACAAGAGTTGATGAGACTGCTCAGAAGAGCTTTTATGTTCCTTCAGGTAGACATATTGATTATTTCCAGAATGCTGAGCAGGGGTATTTGGAAATGGTGGTGGTCAGTTCTCAGAACTGCCAGTCTGGGGCAAATGGAGGAGGTGGCATCTCTTCATTGGGTAAGGGTTCATTGGGTAAGGGTTCATACATTCTAGAATTCTTCATCCTATTAAGATCTGGTACAGGATTGAATCTTGGAGAAGAATTGGAACACCAATAAAGAGAAGTGTTGAACCACATGGTACATTAGCCCTTGTCTGGATTATGAGGATACTCTGAATTTGGATTTATGTGCCTTTTGCTGCACTATGTTCCCAAGGCTAATTGCACTACCTCTCTGCCTATCTCTTGGTGGGAGTAGAGTTGGTAAATGCTAAGGACCCTGAAGGAAAGAGGACCGTATGGGCATCTGTTTACTGGCTGAAGCTGTGGATGCCCTGGTAGTGGACACCAAAGGCAATTTAGAAAAGGATAATATAAAAAATTTTAGAGACCAAGGGGCCCCACTAGGACACTCATGGTGGATGAACTGTGTCACTTGGAATAAAACTTAACAAGTCCCTGTGAAATGACCCAGTGGTGCTATGTTTATCTCCAAATTGCCTGCCTTCTTTATGCAGTGCTGAAAACACTTTCCAAGTGGTCTAAGTTTTGGGGGCACACACTGCTACAACTGATTCCAAACCGGGTATTCTTTTTAGGCCTGCTTGGAGTTCAGCTATGCCAAACTCTACAAAGTCACCAAAAAACGACGCAGAGTACTGCAAGCGGCAAAGAGCAATATGTTGCACTGCTCGCACTGATATTTCACACTGGGTCATGCAAGGAAAGACTTATCTGCTTCTTTCTGCCACTTGAAAAGATGTTGTACTCGAGCATCAGCTTGCTCAACATGAACAGAAGGTTTCTCAATGCAAGTGGTTGCGACCATCCGCAACCGTTCAGAAATCTCAACCAGAGGTGCTCTGGAGTAAGAATTTCCTTGCCCGCTGTTGCCATATTAAAAATGGCAAGCTTGAGTGAGGAAAAAAACTGTGGCCACACGCAGGCCTACTTCCTATTCCCTCAGTGAACTCGGATCTGCTGGATTGACCCATGAACCCTCAATTTTGGTTACACTATTCTTGGAGGTGGAGTTTGCCCTTTGCTTGAGAGTCCTTGGATCCCACCATAGTGGCACATGAGGACAAGAAGCCCCAACTCCTGCTTCACTCCTATAATTCGACAAAATTGTGTAAGAGCTCTAAGGCAGGTGGGAAAAATAGATCAGTTTTTCATGCTCACCAAGAGGAGTATTCTAAAGAGTCAAGGCACTGGTTTGGATCACATGGGTACTGGGCCGCATCTGTGATCCTCACTTTCTACTGTTTAGTTACCCCTCAAGAACAGAAACACTCCCTTGTGAAAATAGAGCCTCAGCCGATGCATGAAAAGCTTTGTCAAACAGAAAATAAATGCCCTTTGCCTTTGGAGGTCACATTCATGGATTTATCCAAGTGAGGACCTGTTAGATTTGGGGGTCTCTAGTTGGCATAGGTACCTGTGACAAATAGGGACCCTTTCGTCTGGTCAGGGTAAGGGGGTACACTCCTAAAATAACCCCTGCTCACCCCCTTGGTAGCATGGCACGAGCAGACAGGCTTATCTCAGAGGCAGTGTGTAAAGCATTTGTGAACACATACAGTAATCAAGTGACAACACTACAGATGGACACCACACAAGTTTTATATCAAAAATAAGTATTCTTTATATAGACTTATCACAAGACCCCAAACGACAAAAATCCACAATACTGCACTTAAAATGGTAGAATTAGCCTAGTTCTCTTTAGATTTAAAAATGCGACACTTTGAGTTCAATGTACCTTTGGATGCGTAACGCTATACAAAAAAAGTGTTGCAGGGAAGGTGATGCGTCTGTCCCTGACACGCAGGGACAGGGATGGGTCAGTTTATTACTGCTCTTCTGTGGCGATGTAGCTCGCAACGGCGTGATGCTATGAAGATCAGGTGCGATGAAAACAAAGATGGTGTCTTCTCCTTGATGCGATATTAGACGCGCCTGCCCGACAGCCATGCGGCGACTCAACGATTCTTCAAAGCCACGACAGGCTCTGCGACATGCTTCTGTGGTGATGCGGGACACTCCGACAAGGCGATGCGACAACTGCAGCGGCAACACCCTTGTTCAGTGATGCGACGACAGCGGCTGTGGCACTCTTCTCCGGTGTTGGAAATGGGATTCCCCGTTGGCTGAGGTTTGCACCAAAGCCAAGTGGGAGTCCCACGTAAAAGAGGGAAGGTACCCTCCCTGAAATAACGCCGGCTCCCCCTTGTAGTGCTGTCGCCAGGGCAGACAAGCTTACCTCTGAGATAGCGTGCCAAGCATTTATGACCTTGTACAGTGATAGAAGAGACCCACTAAAGACAGCCACTACACAGAGGTCTTTATATAAATTTGTCCCAAGATCATTAACGATAATAGTCCACAGTCTTACTTTAAAATGAGGCTTAGGTGACTTCAGCAGGTGTGTGTGGAGAGTACGAGGTGTACTCTACGTCGATGAAGGTCACAATTGAAATGCGCACCGGCGGGTGCATGCGGAGAGTACGAGGCGTACTCTACGTTAATGAAGGTCATAAATGCAATGCGCACCGGCGGGTGCGTGTGGAGAGTACTAGGCGTACTCTACGTCGATGAAGGTCACAATTGAAATGCTCACCAGTGGGTGCGTGTGGAAAGTACAAGGCGTACTCTTCGTCAATGAAGGTCACAATTAAAATGCGCACCGGCGTGTGCGTGTGAAGAGTACGAGGCATACTCTACGTCGATGAAGGTCACCATTGAAATGCGCACCGGCGGGTGCATGTGGAGAGTACGAGGCGTACTCTACGTTGATGAAGGTCATAAATGCAATGCGCAGCGGCGGGTGCGTGTGGAGAGTACGAGGCGTACTCCACGTTGATGAAGGCCCAATTGCAATGCGCACCGGCGGGTGCGTGTGGAGAGTATGAGGCGTACTCTACGTTGATGAATGCGATTCGCTGAGCCAGGGCTCTTGTAGTGGCGTGGACATGGAACCGCGACGAGGTCAGCAGGGCTCTGGAAGTGGCATGGACATGGAGCTGCGACGAGGTCAGCAGGGCTCTTGAAGTGGCGTGGTCTGGAGCCACGACAAGGTCAGCAGGGCTCTTGAAGAAGTTGCGTTCTTCCCTTCCAGTCTGCCGGTGACGAGGGTTCACCGGAAAGTACTCCAGTGGCGGTTAGTACTCCAAACCCCCAGCAAGAGGGTTTCAGGGGGAGGCAGGAAGAGGAAGCCTACTGCTCCTGAGACTTCACTCAGGGGGCCTGCTCAGTTCCAGGCCCTTGGAGATCTTCCTTTTCTCAAGTATTGAAGTAAAAAATTCTTGTCTTTAAAGTTCTCTCCTACTGCAGTCTTGCAGGTGTCTTGAGTTTCCAAAAGTAGTCTGCCTCTCTAGTGCGAGGGTCTTTCCTTTTATCCCACAAAATGTCTTTGAAGTCTTTGATGTAGGCAGGGTGTTCCCCTCCCCAGATCCCGTTTGTGGGTGTCTCCCGTCATGGGACACCTCATTCTTTAAAGCAGGAAGGCATGGTCGTCAGCCACCCAGCAGGAAGCAGCGTCGGCATTGTGGAGAGCGGAACACAGCCCAGAAACCACTCCTCCCCCTAATCTACACGGCTGACAGCTACCACCAGATGCTGGAGTTTCCCCAGGCCCTGTTCCTATCTCCAGACGGGGAATACACATTCCAGCCGTAGCCCACAGCAAGATTGGAAGAGGAAACAGTCACTCCCTAGACGTATTATTTCCAAACGTTGAATTTAGAAAGCATCTTTCCTTAGGAAGGTATTAATGAATACGGATCTCAGGGATGCTAGTCTCATATTTTAACCGTGTTCCCAGGGTCAGCTAGATCATCCAAAGCCATAATCAAACCTGCCCAGTCTGGGCCTAGGGGGGGCAGGTATCCTTACAGGAAAAAATAAAATGGTGGTACTTCATTACTAGGTCATGCCACACACATCCGGGCATGACCTCCCTTCAGTTGACAATGCACCCTGCCCACGGGCCGACCATAGGGGTGTCTGATATGTGGCAAAGGACCCCAAATAGGTTAGAGGAAAGGGTAAAGGTCTTGCAAAGTTTAGGGTTAAGCCTTTACAAGAGGGCCAGGTCCAGCATCCTGTGATGCAAGACGCTTCTGTAATGCGATGCAACAGCTACAGCAGCTTTATCCTTGTTCAGTGATGCGACGCCAGCGGCTGCAACAATCTTCTCCGGCGATTTGGGATGCTTCTGCAATGCGAGAGCTACAGCGGCGACACCCTTGTTCATTGATGTGACGCAGCGGCTGTGGCGGCAAAAAGCTTCTTCTTCGTGAGTCGCACTCCCAGCTCCTTGCGATACGCCGTCCCTCAGAAAGCCCAACACAACTGCAGTCACTTCCAAAGAACTCGGGGGAGCTGGTGGTTGAAGTCTGTTGTTCCTGAGACTTCAGCAGGAGGCAAGTTGTTTTTCAAGCCCTTGGAGATCCTTCACAAGTTGATGAAAGTACACACAAAGTTCCTCTCTTCTCTCTTTGGCAGTCAGGAAACCACTGCAGGCCAATCCCCCAACCAGCACTTCAGCTTAGGAGTAGTTTATCCTCAGTCTCTCTGGTTCCTCTCCTCAGCAAAGGTTTCTTCTTGTTTCCCAAAAGTGATCTAATTCTCTGGGGTCTGGGTCCCCTCTTTTATGCATAGTTTTTCTTTGTTCTCTGAAGGCCGTTGCCTAGTCCAAACCAGGTCTGGTTAGTCCTGGGGAACTCTGTTTACATGACTCCTTCTTTCCTTTCACAGTGCTGGTTAGAGACATCAGACGCACCACAGGAGGTGGAGCCAGCATTTTGGAGGGAAGGCACAGCCCTTTTCAGGCCCCATGTGCAACTCCTCTCACCCATCTAGATGCAGATCTCTCTAGCCGCACTGTGCTGACTCACCCTGTCTCCTGGAATCCCCGAGCCCCTGTCACTCAAACTCCAGACAAGGAATACACAACCTAGTAGAGGCAGGCTTGGCTAGTTAGACAAGAAAATACCTACTTTCTAAAAGTGGTATTTTCAAACACAGAATGTTAAAACCATCTTCACTAAAAGATGCATTTCATCATTCTGAGTTCAGGCATACTAAACTCGAATTCTTACCTAGTTCCCTGAGTCAGTTAGGATTATAAGATGTAATAATCAAACTTCCCATTCTGGCCTATAAGGGAACAGTTAGCCTTGCAATAGTGAAAAACGAAAATGGCTGTAATTCACTATTAGGACATGCCACACACATCAGGGTGTGTCCTACCTTTGACCTACAATGCACACTGCCCTTGGGCCTACCATAGGGGTGTCTGATATGAAGAAAAGGGAAGGTTTGGGAACTGGCAAGTGGGTACACTTGCCCAGTCAGCATGGCAGTACCAGACTACACACAGGCTCTGCAATGGAAGACCTGAGACACATTTTACGAGACTGCTTCTGTGGGTGGCACAACCAGTGCTGCAAGCCCACCAGCAGCATTTGGATTTACAAGCCCTGGACACACTCAGTGCACTGTACTAGGGTCTGACAAGTAAACCAAATCAGCCAATCCTGGAGTCACTAATCCATACATCAATTTACCATAGGGAGAGCATATGCACTTTGGCACTGATCATCAGTGGTAAAGTGCCTAGAGTCATAAAACAGGCAACAACAGGTCAGTAAAGATATAGGAGGAAGGCAAAAAGTTCAGGGATGACCCTGCAAAAAGGGCCATGTCCAACACAACCCCCTTCCAGCCAAAACACAGGGTTGACCAATCACTACCTTGATGGGCTTCCCTGCTTTGGGCGATAGAACCTGGACCTAGCCCACAACTGCAGGGGCATACTCCAGTTCTACTCAAATCTGAACCTATTGGAATCCCTCTGTCCATAAACTCAGGGCCCCCCAAGCGAATCCATGGGGAACTCTTATCCTCACCTGTGGACGCCACCTGTGCAGCATCTAAACTTAACTTGCTCACAGGTGTGTCCCAAAAGACAGCAAGCCACAGCTTCCACTGACAGTAGTCAGGGATGAGAGCCAGGCCTTATGCCTCTCAAGGCTCTCAATCCTCTGTGACGTCGGAGAGCGGGGGCAGTAGCCCCAGGTGCATGGCACCCTTTGTCCACTCTCACTCCTGTAAGATCAGGTATGACATCCTGACACTGACCCACCAGCCCCAGGTCGCTACCCCGCGGCTGGACCAGAGGCTGGTCAGAAAACATATAGGAGGAAGGCAAAACATTCAGGGATGACCATGCAAAAAGGGCCAAGTCCAACAGAACCCTTGGGGCAAACTAGCGCTCCATAAGGCATTGAGAAAGCTTACAAGTGGCATAATTTCTCTTATGCAGTCCTAGAGTTGAGCTTTGATGTATTGATCTTCATTGTCTTGAGAGGTTGGCAAAGTAACCAATGTAAAATCCGAACCATTAATTCATATTGTCTTAAAGTTAATGTCTTCCTGTATCTATATATTAGTATCTGAACTGATATATTATACATTGGATGCCATTTTTAAATTGATCATAGGTGCTCATTAACCTTAATATGCCTGCTGAGTTTCATAATTCTAAAAGACCCAGAAGATCTTTGAATTCACTGTTATATATTTGTACATTTATTGTATCTTTTAGGACATGTAGCCTCACACTGAAAGTTACAACATAATGAAGTTGGCAGTGTATTAATTCATGTACTGTATCTAAGCCCCTGATTATGAAAGTGGTTGGTTGGGCCACCTATCGCTATAGCGACTATCAGGAGACTATTGGCATGGGAGGGAGAGACAGAGACTCTATAGTTCCTCCTGAGTGAGGCCTTGATTCAGCTTGATTCATGGTGATAAATGTATGATGTACAATGAAAATGATTAGCTTCTTTGCAAATGTATCTGCTAAATCAATAAACATATGTGAGTGACACAGACATTCCTGCAATGTTTGTAAAATGGATCAGGACAGCGGTTTTAGTGCTGCCTTATTGCAGGATAGTTGCTTGCAGATGAAAGCTGCTCACTAGCAGTGCTCTGTCACAAAAACAGTCTCTAGTGTTCAGGAAACTCTAGGAGTCCAACATAGGAATGGCATGCTGGACATTGCACCTCCTGCTAAATCAGGATGAACACACTGATGGGCTTTGGGGTTTACATGTCAGGCTGGAATGAAGAAAGTTTGCATGTATGCCCTTCACAGAGTTCAGTATTTACCATTATCATAGTCTGACACACCCTCAAAGAGCTTGAACAAACCGACTAACCCAACCTCTAAACCACACACATCATGAACCCTGAGCAATGCTTCCAAGAAGCCAGTGTCATGTGTGAAATTGATTTCACATATGATATGAAGTCATTAGCTGTACTGTTAAAAGTACAACGAGAAGTCACGGAATGCAGTGCACTGCTGGGTAATACTAAATGGACAATTCCAGGACAATTCCAGTATTACTGGAATTGACATGCACGGCATCAAAGTTCTGAGTAATAACCACACACACACTTGCTTACTCTGTCTTGACATTAATAACATCTTCAGAAGCACTTACCTTCCTTGACAGAAAAACTACTTCCTGCACCCATTAATGCCCTACCATCTCCTGTACTATCCTATAGAAAGCCATTTATCATCCTTACATTGTATCTCCCTTCTATTAATGTTTACCATCTTCCAACCTCTCAGTCAGAGACCCTCTATCTTCTACAACACTGGGTTCCTCCCACATCACTCTCTTATATTCTTTCACTCCCTCTGTGACTAGACTAAGCCTAACGTATTCTGGGATTGCCCTCATATTACTCCAGAGAACCAGAATAGTCAAGCCAGTGATAGATGACAGGGTCTGTTTTTCTCACCTTTGTACCACTCAAATTCAGCATATTTACTTGGTGGCCCATTCAGCCTACTCGAATGCATAACATCCTGAGTGGTATCTTGGTTGGCTTTCCAAGGGCCTGCCTATGTTAAACAGGATCACGTAAGAAGCCATCCCGGAGTCATTGACTGACTACATTAAAAATGATTTTCACATCAGCAGAAATCATCACAAGCCTGATTTAGATCTTGACAAGACTACCATCGTCCCAAGGTGGCAGCAGGTCCAATGTACTTCATCAAGCTGATGGGGGTCCGCCCAACTTATTTAAATGTTGAGGAATTAGACAGAAGGGTGCAGTGGTACTCTCTGCTGGCTAATAGTCGTCCACCACCGTCAATCTAATGAGATTGCCGCAAACTGATTTAGATGTGCTGGTAGCGTCCTGTCTGCAGAGTCCTAATGGAGTGAGGTCCATGGTGGAGTGGAGTCTGTTAAGTTCAACTTAATTATGTGCCAATGCACATATGCGTCATGTGTGCATGAAAACCAAATGTAGGCAATCTGTTATGCCATTTTGCATTACATTTACATGCCATTTGAACAACATACACACACTATTGAATTAACACCCCCAAGCACCACAATAACAAACATTTTTTAAATTGTCAATGCCGATGTGTTCAATTTACCTTGATCAGTTGGAAAATGAATATGACTGCATTAAACCTAAGAAAAATATTGCATGTAAGAGCAATGCAGAAGTACACGAGGCTACAACAAATATCAGCACAAGATACATAGGACAATTGCACAAATAGTTTACCTTAGATCTCATGGACAACGGAGTCATTTTGCGTTATAGTGGTGTTGGAGCAGCAAAGGAGGGACCTGGATAACGGGTTACAAGACGTAAACAGAAGAGAAAAACTGGAAAAGGTAAGTTTTTACCTCATTTCCTTTGTTTCTACCAACTTGAATTTGGAAGAAATAATACCACAGGTGCCTCTGCAGAAAGGCACATCATAATCAGTTCGGTGGAACTCTTGGCTGCTGTCCTGCGGCCAGACGCTGATGGCTGTGATGCCATCGATGCAGGAGGAGATTCCTGGCAGAGGCGGCGGGACTCTCGCAGTCTTTCGCCCATGTACCCACCCGCATCTGAATCAGCAAGCAGGGGGACCGCCAAGTCGGCGGCCGGGAAAACCATCAAAAAACAGCAGCAGCACAAGATCTAAATCAGACCCCATGTTAAAAGAAAAGTTTTAAAATTTTGTCCGATGATTTGAGGATTGCTTGAAAATGAGTGTCTGATGACATTATAAGATAGGATTGCCATTGATGATTTAAGGATGACTTGAACATGAGTATCTGATTATACTTCAAGCAAAAGCAAGCTAACGCTTTTCCTAATGAAAAGAGAAACATTTGATGATGAACTCAAAGACCATGCCCAATTTTGCAATCTGGTTCTATCCATTCAGCATTCCTGGATTTGTTGCTTTTTGGTTCACCCGATTTTGGACTTTTCACTAAGGGTGGGTGCCAAATTCCGTTCCGCTCGCGGAATTTGCGATATTTTGACATTTTTGCGTTCCGTGGAGAACGTGGAAATGCCAAACTTTCCACGATCTGATGCTTAGTAGATTTTTTTCATGTACACCCTTTGAAAATGCATTCTCCCGCGCGCGCTCGCCTTACCAGGATCCCTGTATTCGCCAACAAGTTTTCCGATCCGTTCGCATTCTCCACGAGATGATAGTAGCCGGTCGTGCTATCCCGCGAGAGTTCGCGATCGCAATCACGTCATTCGCCTCGCCATCAGACCGGGAGAGTCTGATATCGCGATCATGTCATTCTCCACCGTGAGAGAGAGCGTTTGACGAACATGTCACTTTACACAGCATTTGGACGCACCATCGACATCTGGCGGAAGTCTGGTGAAGCTCGCGATCCCGAACAAGCAAAACTTTCAATCTGGAGAAGAATAATATCTGTAGCAGCTGTAAATCATGATTTGGAGGAAAAAAATCCTCAGATTGACAATTGGCTGTCCTTTTTTGTGCAAGGAGTCCATTTTTTAAAATAAATCTTTTTGGGGGGAGAGGGAGGAAGCGCCACAGAGCCTCTAACATCCTGTTCCTGACCAACAGGCTAATCCCAGTGCTTGTCTCCTGTTCATTCTGCCTTTGGATTTTGAGCTGGAAGGATCACTCTTTGTGTCTGCTGTATCATTATCATTGGATTTGAGGACTTTTGAATTTTATATTGTACAAGTAAGTTGGTGTTGTATGTTTGATTGGGTTCCTGCAGTTGCTGCAACTTCAATTTTGGTACTTATCATTCTTTTTATTGTTGTGGGTAGCCTGTAGGCCCAGAGCTAGTCATGGGTGGGTGCATGATGAAGCAACTGTTCCTTTGGTGTGTGTTGAATGTATTACAAACATCATTTAGGGCATGGATGGCATTGGATTGAGTTGCAAAATGTGTTTTTGGGGGGTATTTCCGCTTTTGGGTGTGTGAAGACAGGCAGTGTGCTTTTTGAAATACGCCTGCATTGGCTGTCTTCAGTTTCTTGTAGTTGTGTGGGCCTGGCCATGTGGCTGGTGGCCATTTTGAAACCCAGTAGTGTGCTTTTGCCATAGGCCTGCAAGCGTGTGTGGCTGGGTCTGCCAACAGGCCTTTCATCCAGCAGGCTTAGAAGTAGCCAGAGGTGCATGAAACAAGTGTTTCTGTGTGTCATGTTGAATTTAAACATCATTTAGGGCATGGAATGCATTGGATTGAGTTGCAAAATATGTTTTTGGGGGGTATTTCCATTTTTGGGTGTGTGATAAATAAATGCCTTTGTTGCATGTGTGTAGTGTGTTGGTGTGTGTGTTGCAGACCTTGTTCAGCCTTGTGGATTTTCGTTTTTGCATTTTATTAAATTAAAAATGCAAAGCAGTGTGGTTTAGCATGCATCCTTCGCCTGGCTATTATAGGCCTTTTCTCAGTACATTGTTTCCCAGGCCTCCTGCTTGTTGCTTCTGATTTGTGTGAGTGTCCATGTGGCTGGTGGACATTTCTGGTGGGAGTTATTATTGTGCTGCTTTTGCCATATAGGCCTGCATGGTATTCCTTTGTAGCCTAGGCTTCTTTTTGTGGGCCTGGCCATGAGGCTGTTGGCCATTTTGAAGAAATGCAGCGTGCTTTTTGCAATAGTACTGCATTGTCTGTCTTCAGTTTTTTGTAGTTGTGTGGGCCTGGCTATGTGGCTGGTGGCCATTTTGAAGCCCGGTAGTGTGCTTTTGCCATAGGCATGCAAGCTTGTGTGGCCTAGTCTGCCAACGGGCCTTTCATCCAGTAGGCTCAGAGGTACCCACATGTACATGAAACAAGTGTTTCTGTGTGTTCGGTTGAATTTAAACATCAGTTATGGCATGGATAGCATTGGATTGAGATGCAAAATGTGTTTTTTGGGGGAATTTCTGTTTTTGGGTGTGTGTTAAATATATGCCTTTGCTGTGTGTGTGTGCGTGTGTGTGTGTGTGTGTGTGTGTGTGTGTGTGTAGGTGTGTGGTGTGTACCTTGCAGACCTTGTTTAACCCTGTGGATTTTAGTTTTTGCATTTTCTTGCATTAAAAAAGGCAAAGCAGTGTGGTTTAGCATGCATCCTTTGCGTGGGTATTATAGTACATTGTTTCCCAGGCCTCTTGCTTGTTGCTTGTGATTTGTGTGAGTGTCCATGTGGCTGGTGGCCAATTCTGTTGGAGTTATTAGTGTGCTGCTTTTGATATATAGGCCTCTGTGGTATTCCTTTGTGGCCTAGGCTTTGTGGTGTGTTGGTATGTATCTTCCAGACCTTGTTTAGCCCTGTTGAATTTCGTTTTTGCATTTTCTTGCTTTTAAAAAAGCAAAGCAGTGTGGTTTAGCATGCATCCTTTTCCTGACTATTATAGGCCTCTTTTCAGTACATTGTTTCTCAGGCCTCCTGCTAGTTGCTTGTGATTTTTGAGTGTCCATGTGGCTGGCGGCCATTTTGGGTGGGAGTTATTAGTGTGCTGCTTTTGACACAAAGGCCTGCATGGTTTTCCTCTTGGCTTACTGCTTCCATCCATCCCCTTTGCCAGGAGCAGCCCCCTGAATGATGTGATGATCACATAATTTAATGCCAAACAGGGTCCACTTCCATTAAATTTGTATTTTGGTTGTTGTTCTTATTCTTTCTTATCCTTCCTGAAAGTGTAGTGTACACGGTATACCATGAAAGCCCTTGTTGAGAAAGTCTCAAAAATGGCTACATTATATCTTTTATTTGTTTGTTTGTACTAGTATTAATTGAACCACAACAACAAATGCAACATTTCACTGATGTTCTTCTCCTGGCTTCTTTGCTTTTAGGTGCACAAAAAGACAGAGGAGGAGGTATCATCATCACCCGTTGTATTGCCAGACAGAAGTCCTGCTGCGCACCACGTCACGTCCATGTGTGACGACAGAGATCTCTGCAACTTGTGGACCTGCGTCCTGCTGACATCTGAAGAATATGGGCCCAGAGAAAGGTGATAGGTCCTCCAGTACCAAGAAAGTTGTCAGTGAGAAGTAGAAGGAACAGAAAAGGGAAGTAGCACTTACCACGACTGGTGTGCCACCCAATGTGTTTATTGGGATAAAAATGTTTTACGCCTGCAGCAGTGTTGTCTGGTGTCCAAGCTGGGAGCAGTACCTCCACACCAAAATCGCCAACCCCACTAACCTAGGCCCAAGACCATGAGTGTCGCAGAAGTAGCCAGTCTACTAACGAGCAACGATGTTGAAATGCCATTATCGCAAAGTAGTACACAATCAACGCAGGCAGAAAGTTTGGAAACTCAGCAGATAAGTGTGCAGCAGCAGGCACAGCCGCAAGAACAACAGCAGCCACAAGAACAGCAACAGCCACAAGAACAGCAGCAGCCACAACAACAGCCCACAATAGTAGTTGTTCCATCTGAAGTAGGGGCATTTAAGGAAATCGAGCTTCCTGCAGATAAAGTGGAGCAAGCCACTGTTTCATAAGAACATTTGTCTTCCAGACCCCCAGCAAGGAAAAGGAGGGTTAGTCCATCATCTTCTTCTTCAAGCCCCGCTCTGTTGATCGAGATGCCACTTGAAAGCCACCAGCTCAGTCTGAGAGTGATGCACGCCACAGGACAAGGCTGGTGAAAAGGAAGGTTCCAGAAAGCCTTAGAGTTATGGAGGTTGATGTACAAGAGGGGGATGATGATGATGACAAGCCAGTCATCACGAACATCACTCCCGGCCCAAAGGAGATTGAAACCAACATTATTACCCTATCCAAAATGGCTGCGAGGGATGTAGAACAGATACCACCAACACAGGTAACACCACCACGACCTCCAGCTTCCATATTTGCATTAGCAAAAGCCTGGCAGGGACCTACATCCAGCTCATCGACCACCTCAGTAGGTAGTGGTAATGTAGCTGCACAGAGTCACATTCCCCACCCTCCAGTTCATCTGGTATTGAAAGTGGCACATCCAGCAGCACCAGAAAGTTCTCCTCCCTAGTTTGGGACGTCTTTTCGGTTAGCAGTAATGAGGAGAATATTGGTATTTGCTCAATTTTTTAGACATGCTGTTAGGCTGGATAAGCTTGGTACAAACTATGGTACCGGAGGCCAAACAAGTCATCTCAAAATACACCACAATATCATGTGGGAGGCTCACCTACTTCGCTTAGAAAAAAGCACAACTCAACCCGCTGTTGTTGGGCATGAAGATTCAGGGGAAGATATTATTGCGGTGGAAGGTGAACAAGGCATTTCTAGCCCTGTACCCAGCAGTGTAGTGGTACCACCTACATCCTCAGCAACATCTCAGTGGCACCACAGTAAGAGCCATACTCAGAGTCAGACTGAGACACCAAGGCAAGCGAGTAATGCAATGAAACAAAGTGCGTCGTTGAGCCTAACTTGGTTCAAGAAAACAACTGCACCTCAAAGGAAATTAATCCAGTCTACCAATGAGAGCATGCTTAGGTCGGAGGGGCAGTACCAACACAACCACCCAACGGCACCGTTTTACAATGCAAATCTGGATAATATGTTAGCGCTGGACCGTCTCCCTTTTTCATTTGTGCAAGGGGTGGGTTTCCTTGAATTTGTGTCAGCCATCCGCCCTAAAAGCAAGGTTACCAACTGGTCCTATTTCGCCAGCATTGATGTTCCAGCACAACATCATGATGTGCTGGAATTAATTGGGCAAGCTTTGCAGCAGAGTGCTGTTCAAAATATCCACCTGACCACAAACATGTGGACCAGTTGCCAAGCTACTGATTACATGTGCATCACTTCACACTGGGTCTCATTTGTGGGGGTTAGAGATAAGCTATTTGAAGAAGGTGCTGTTGACACAGCTGAGATTTTGAATGCTACTCGGAAACATGCAACTGTGGCCATGTTCGCCAAAGAGAAATCTCATACTGCTGTAAACATTTTGGAAGAGTTTCACAGCAAGGTTTTTGAATGGCTGTGCCCAAGAGGGCTTAAGATTGGTTTTGTTTCCACAGATAATGGCAGTAATGTACTTCAGGCCATGGCGCTTGGTTCCTATTTCAGGGTCCTGTGTTTGACGCACTACATTAACATTATAGTTCAAGACTTTCTGAAAAAAGAAGCCATAGTCATCAACTTACTGACCACCTGCCGAAGAATATGCACTCATTTCAGCCATTCTTTTAAAGCTCGGAATCAGCTGAGGATCATTCAACGTGACTATAGAATGCAAGTAAAAAGCACTCATCCTGGAGTTGACAACACGTTGGTACTCAACTTATTACATGCTTGACCATCTGTTTGAGCAGTGCAGGCCAATCAATGAATATATCATGCAAAGAGGGGATGCTACTGTGAAAGGTATGACCCTTTAGATGGACTAATTGTGCCTAATTAAATGCCTGACTGAGATGCTTCTTCCTTTCGAGGTCTTCACACGTCAAGTCAGCAAGGAGGACTGTACTATGAGCCTAGCTATCCCATTGTTGCAAATGCTAGAGCAACAGCTGAAGGAAGTGTCTGAAGCGTACAAAGGTGTAGAGGAAAAAAGATGCATATGAGTTGGTGGAGAGCTTAGCCCGTCGCTTAGCTGACAATACAAGGTTGCAAAATAATATTTTGTCACAAGAACATTACATTTGTGCCACAATTCTAGATCCACTGTCAAAATCGGCACTGAAAAGTAAAACATGAATTCCTTTTTCAGAAATGGATGCTGCCCGGTACAAAACTTGGATAGCTAGGCAGCCAGTAAGTTGGAAAATGAATGGCTGCTAATTAAAAGCCTGCTAGATAAACCCACAACAAGTACTGCAGCAGGGCATCTAGCATCAAGTTTAAATTCGGAGCCTGAGGGCAGTGCGTTTGGCTCAGAACACTCATCAACACTATCAACAACAGCAAGAACCGGATCATTAGCCCCAGTAAAATGCTTAAAGGATTGGTATTTACAGAAAGGACTTGGTAGTTCTAGTACTGATGCAAAGACAAAAGAGCCCAAACAAAGTGTAGCACCCCTGAACATTGAGGGGATGGTCCAGGCCTATCTTGACGACCCAACAAAGGTGTACATTGATCAAAACCCATTGCGGTATTGGTACGGGAAAACGGGCCAATGTCTACTGCTCAGCAGGCTGGCCATAAACTGTCTGGCTTTCCCTGTTGCAAGTGTCTCTTCTGAACGTGTTTTCAGTGCTGCTGGTTCCATTGTAACAGTGAGAAGGACCAGTCTCTCCCCCAAAAACGTGGAGAGGTTAACCATGATCAAAATGAATCAGCACTTTATACCACCAAATTACACAATACATGAATCAAGGGAAGAAGATGAGGACACCGGCTCAGGGGACGGAAATAGTGTGTTAGATGATGATTATCTACTTTTGGTTGAACCCCCAGAGTTTGAGGATGAGCTATACTTTCCTGACATATAGGCTTGCACTTCTTACTGCCTTCCTCCCTTATTTTGTTTTATTTGTGTGTTTAGAAACTTTGAATCACAACAAATCCATCACCACTGTCTCCTAGTCTTTTTCTTGCCATATACGAGTTTTAGCTGTTTGCATTTCACAGTCCACTTTTCTGAATCCTGCTCCTTCATCCTCTTGAATCTCCCTAAATCCAGTGCCATTAAGCCAGATGATGATTGGATGATGCAAAATAGTAGAAAAAAGAAAATCTTTCCTCGTGGAGTCCCTCCAAAAGAAGTAGAACATGATGATGACTCCTATAGCTATCCTCCTTTCCGAGTCGAGAGAGACTGCTCATTGACTAAAGATAAGATGGAACAAGTAATGAATGATGCTATGCATTGGACGCTGACTGAGTGATTTGTGTTGTTGTTTGTTGTGCATTAACACCTTAGCTGCTTCGCAAATATCCCTCCCCAGTGCTGCGCTGTCCATTGGAACTAGTGCTGAATGGACGTCCAATGGTCGTTCGCAGCACTGGGGAGGTAGCGCTCGTGACGACCGTTGGCCGTCAGCAGCACTTAAGAGGATAAGTTAATTCATTGTGTACTATATGTAATCTACACACTAAAAGTAACTCAAGGCAATTTTTCCCTTCTTGTATTTTTAATAACAAATTTGTACTTCTACTGCAGGCCGATACATTGCATTTTGAATATAGAAAGGGGACTTAATCTGTACACTGCACATTGAGTTGGACAGCGCCATGATGATGATGATGGTGACAGAGACTGCCCCTTCACTTAAGATGAGAAGGAACAGGTGATGTATGGCATGCATTGGACACCGACTCTGAGTGATTGGTATTTGTGTTGTTGTTATTTGTTGTGCGTGAAGTCAAAGTGTACTAATATTTAATCTACACACTAACAGTGACTCAAGTCAATATTTCCACTCTTGGTGTTTAATAACCAAATTGTACTTCTACTGCAGGCGGATCCATTGCATTTTTGAATATGGAATCTGAACTCACCTGGTACACTGCAGACTGAGTTGAACAACACCATCATGATGACCACAGTGACATAGTATCTTCGCAGTCACTCAGTAGGATCGGAAATGATTGATGGAATAAATCAGGGCATTTCATGAGTGGCAGAAAAGGTAAATAAGTCAAAAATAACCACAGCAGACCTAAATGTCTGTGTAATGGTGGAGTCAAGTATAGTGTGGTATGACTGCAGTGCATTGATTTAGTCACTTAAATTGTAAAATGCTATGTTGCTGGATATGTGCTTTGTTTTACTCTTTCAAACATTGTACGCTAAATGGAGGATGTGCAAAGTGTGCCATCACTGTGGGCCTGCTCTGTCCTGTTGGTGTTGTAGGTTAATGCTGGAAACAGACTAGAGAAGACATGATACATCCATACCGCCTCTGAAAGTGTTCTTGTTCTACTACTTTTTTTTCGACCTGGTTTTTCAATATCCGTTTTGTTTTTCCATCTAAAATTACAGGCCTGCCCTTACCCTGTGCTATACTTGGGAAAACAATGCCTCTTACCTTACCAATGAATCTACATCCGCCAGGCAGGCAGTGGCGTCACCTAAGATTGATGGACGGAGCATCCATGGAAAGGAGGACAAGAGGAATGCTGAGATGCAACTCCCCATTTTGACCAGTAAAACACAGTAACAGTATCAACTTTCATCATCTATTAAATAATTGTATTCATTTTTGTGTCTTCAATCATTACTACAGTATGTTGTTGTTATTATATTATGTTTGCTCTCTGCTTATAATTCATCCCTACAGATATTTTTTAATTTTCTTTGCTATCTTTAAAAGAAAGCCCGGTACAACAGAACACAAATGGATGTAATCTGGATCTCCTTATCACCATCATGCATGCATTGGAGGAAGCTGCAGCTGCTGCCGCCTCCTCCTCCTCCTCTGCCAGAACCACCAGCCAAAGGTATTCCCTTTGTATGGCCTCCAGCTTCCGGCACCGGGCCTTGGCTGCCAACTCCTTCCTTTCCGGTTTCCCTTTGGAAGGAATAGCTATATCAAGAAGAAAAAACAAGACTATTGTAAAATATACTCTTAGCAAAGCAGTAAGACAAATTAATTCTATAGATAGTGGCACAGTAGCACTAGCAAGCAGAGTACATAACGTTTGTGGTATGTATATATCCTCCCATTTCCTTGGCCTTTAACATTTGTGGGAGTTTCAGGCATTCAACCACCCATGCATCTGATTCATGTATGCATCCCACGTATCCTTCTCTGCCAATCATAAATATTACTTCTCGCCCGTCCTTCTTCCTTCCACCCTTCTTTCACTTTTCGTTCAACCCATCCATCAAGGTCATCTGATCTGACTTTTAGTCTTCTCCATAAAACTTTTCACAGATGAGTTGAAGTCAGATAGAAGAGGCCATTAGTTACTCAACACTCCTGCCACTAATAATTTTACTAATATTAAGTAAGGGGTGTCTTCAACCATTCACAACAACTTCTTACTTAGTAAGTCTCAACAGTACAGTATACATTTCGCCCTTGCAGTGAGTGGAATGTCAATAAGTAAGGATTAGGAATAAAACTTACTACCACCCACCACTGCTGCTGGCTCACCCCCTGCAGCTCCTCCTACAACTGCTGCATCTTCTCCCTCACCGTCACCTTCACCATTGGCCCCGGCACATGTGGTTGTTAGTACGCCTAGAAAAAACATTATACATTTTTTAGATGTCACATACCCCTCCCCCTATTTTTCACTAGCAAGATTGAAAAAAGAGTTAATACATACATACACAACACTCATCACTAGTACACAGTACACATCAAGTAGTAGAGTAGACACCAGAAGTGTTACATGGTCCCTAGGGTCATTCTAGTCTTTGCTCAGTTAGCCCGAGCCATGCAACCACTTTACTTTTGTGTCTTTTATTTTTGCGCACATTACCTCGCAACTTGTTGTGTAAGACACCTTTTAACCCACATGAGCTCATACTGCTACTGTCGAGATGCCACTTGAAAGCCACCAGCTCAGTCTGAGAGTGATGCACGCCACAGGACAAGGCTGGTGAAAAGGAAGGTTCCAGAAAGCCTTAGAGTTATGGAGGTTGATGTACAAGAGGGGGATGATGATGATGACAAGCCAGTCATCACGAACATCACTCCCGGCCCAAAGGAGATTGAAACCAACATTATTACCCTATCCAAAATGGCTGCGAGGGATGTAGAACAGATACCACCAACACAGGTAACACCACCACGACCTCCAGCTTCCATATTTGCATTAGCAAAAGCCTGGCAGGGACCTACATCCAGCTCATCGACCACCTCAGTAGGTAGTGGTAATGTAGCTGCACAGAGTCACATTCCCCACCCTCCAGTTCATCTGGTATTGAAAGTGGCACATCCAGCAGCACCAGAAAGTTCTCCTCCCTAGTTTGGGACGTCTTTTCGGTTAGCAGTAATGAGGAGAATATTGGTATTTGCTCAATTTTTTTGACATGCTGTTAGGCTGGATAAGCTTGGTACAAACTATGGTACCGGAGGCCAAACAAGTCATCTCAAAATACACCACAATATCATGTGGGAGGCTCACCTACTTCGCTTAGAAAAAAGCACAACTCAACCCGCTGTTGTTGGGCATGAAGATTCAGGGGAAGATATTATTGCGGTGGAAGGTGAACAAGGCATTTCTAGCCCTGTACCCAGCAGTGTAGTGGTACCACCTACATCCTCAGCAACATCTCAGTGGCACCACAGTAAGAGCCATACTCAGAGTCAGACTGAGACACCAAGGCAAGCGAGTAATGCAATGAAACAAAGTGCGTCGTTGAGCCTAACTTGGTTCAAGAAAACAACTGCACCTCAAAGGAAATTAATCCAGTCTACCAATGAGAGCATGCTTAGGTCGGAGGGGCAGTACCAACACAACCACCCAACGGCACCGTTTTACAATGCAAATCTGGATAATATGTTAGCGCTGGACCGTCTCCCTTTTTCATTTGTGCAAGGGGTGGGTTTCCTTGAATTTGTGTCAGCCATCCGCCCTAAAAGCAAGGTTACCAACTGGTCCTATTTCGCCAGCATTGATGTTCCAGCACAACATCATGATGTGCTGGAATTAATTGGGCAAGCTTTGCAGCAGAGTGCTGTTCAAAATATCCACCTGACCACAAACATGTGGACCAGTTGCCAAGCTACTGATTACATGTGCATCACTTCACACTGGGTCTCATTTGTGGGGGTTAGAGATAAGCTATTTGAAGAAGGTGCTGTTGACACAGCTGAGATTTTGAATGCTACTCGGAAACATGCAACTGTGGCCATGTTCGCCAAAGAGAAATCTCATACTGCTGTAAACATTTTGGAAGAGTTTCACAGCAAGGTTTTTGAATGGCTGTGCCCAAGAGGGCTTAAGATTGGTTTTGTTTCCACAGATAATGGCAGTAATGTACTTCAGGCCATGGCGCTTGGTTCCTATTTCAGGGTCCTGTGTTTGACGCACTACATTAACATTATAGTTCAAGACTTTCTGAAAAAAGAAGCCATAGTCATCAACTTACTGACCACCTGCCGAAGAATATGCACTCATTTCAGCCATTCTTTTAAAGCTCGGAATCAGCTGAGGATCATTCAACGTGACTATAGAATGCAAGTAAAAAGCACTCATCCTGGAGTTGACAACACGTTGGTACTCAACTTATTACATGCTTGACCATCTGTTTGAGCAGTGCAGGCCAATCAATGAATATATCATGCAAAGAGGGGATGCTACTGTGAAAGGTATGACCCTTTAGATGGACTAATTGTGCCTAATTAAATGCCTGACTGAGATGCTTCTTCCTTTCGAGGTCTTCACACGTCAAGTCAGCAAGGAGGACTGTACTATGAGCCTAGCTATCCCATTGTTGCAAATGCTAGAGCAACAGCTGAAGGAAGTGTCTGAAGCGTACAAAGGTGTAGAGGAAAAAAGATGCATATGAGTTGGTGGAGAGCTTAGCCCGTCGCTTAGCTGACAATACAAGGTTGCAAAATAATATTTTGTCACAAGAACATTACATTTGTGCCACAATTCTAGATCCACTGTCAAAATCGGCACTGAAAAGTAAAACATGAATTCCTTTTTCAGAAATGGATGCTGCCCGGTACAAAACTTGGATAGCTAGGCAGCCAGTAAGTTGGAAAATGAATGGCTGCTAATTAAAAGCCTGCTAGATAAACCCACAACAAGTACTGCAGCAGGGCATCTAGCATCAAGTTTAAATTCGGAGCCTGAGGGCAGTGCGTTTGGCTCAGAACACTCATCAACACTATCAACAACAGCAAGAACCGGATCATTAGCCCCAGTAAAATGCTTAAAGGATTGGTATTTACAGAAAGGACTTGGTAGTTCTAGTACTGATGCAAAGACAAAAGAGCCCGAACAAAGTGTAGCACCCCTGAACATTGAGGGGATGGTCCAGGCCTATCTTGACGACCCAACAAAGGTGTACATTGATCAAAACCCATTGCGGTATTGGTACGGGAAAACGGGCCAATGTCTACTGCTCAGCAGGCTGGCCATAAACTGTCTGGCTTTCCCTGTTGCAAGTGTCTCTTCTGAACGTGTTTTCAGTGCTGCTGGTTCCATTGTAACAGTGAGAAGGACCAGTCTCTCCCCCAAAAACGTGGAGAGGTTAACCATGATCAAAATGAATCAGCACTTTATACCACCAAATTACACAATACATGAATCAAGGGAAGAAGATGAGGACACCGGCTCAGGGGACGGAAATAGTGTGTTAGATGATGATTATCTACTTTTGGTTGAACCCCCAGAGTTTGAGGATGAGCTATACTTTCCTGACATATAGGCTTGCACTTCTTACTGCCTTCCTCCCTTATTTTGTTTTATTTGTGTGTTTAGAAACTTTGAATCACAACAAATCCATCACCACTGTCTCCTAGTCTTTTTCTTGCCATATACGAGTTTTAGCTGTTTGCATTTCACAGTCCACTTTTCTGAATCCTGCTCCTTCATCCTCTTGAATCTCCCTAAATCCAGTGCCATTAAGCCAGATGATGATTGGATGATGCAAAATAGTAGAAAAAAGAAAATCTTTCCTCGTTGAGTCCCTCCAAAAGAAGTAGAACATGATGATGACTCCTATAGCTATCCTCCTTTCCGAGTCGAGAGAGACTGCTCATTGACTAAAGATAAGATGGAACAAGTAATGAATGATGCTATGCATTGGACGCTGACTGAGTGATTTGTGTTGTTGTTTGTTGTGCATTAACACCTTAGCTGCTTCGCAAATATCCCTCCCCAGTGCTGCGCTGTCCATTGGAACTAGTGCTGAATGGACGTCCAATGGTCGTTCGCAGCACTGGGGAGGTAGCGCTCGTGACGACCGTTGGCCGTCAGCAGCACTTAAGAGGATAAGTTAATTCATTGTGTACTATATGTAATCTACACACTAAAAGTAACTCAAGGCAATTTTTCCCTTCTTGTATTTTTAATAACAAATTTGTACTTCTACTGCAGGCCGATACATTGCATTTTGAATATAGAAAGGGGACTTAATCTGTACACTGCACATTGAGTTGGACAGCGCCATGATGATGATGATGGTGACAGAGACTGCCCCTTCACTTAAGATGAGAAGGAACAGGTGATGTATGGCATGCATTGGACACCGACTCTGAGTGATTGGTATTTGTGTTGTTGTTATTTGTTGTGCGTGAAGTCAAAGTGTACTAATATTTAATCTACACACTAACAGTGACTCAAGTCAATATTTCCACTCTTGGTGTTTAATAACCAAATTGTACTTCTACTGCAGGCGGATCCATTGCATTTTTGAATATGGAATCTGAACTCACCTGGTACACTGCAGACTGAGTTGAACAACACCATCATGATGACCACAGTGACATAGTATCTTCGCAGTCACTCAGTAGGATCGGAAATGATTGATGGAATAAATCAGGGCATTTCATGAGTGGCAGAAAAGGTAAATAAGTCAAAAATAACCACAGCAGACCTAAATGTCTGTGTAATGGTGGAGTCAAGTATAGTGTGGTATGACTGCAGTGCATTGATTTAGTCACTTAAATTGTAAAATGCTATGTTGCTGGATATGTGCTTTGTTTTACTCTTTCAAACATTGTACGCTAAATGGAGGATGTGCAAAGTGTGCCATCACTGTGGGCCTGCTCTGTCCTGTTGGTGTTGTAGGTTAATGCTGGAAACAGACTAGAGAAGACATGATACATCCATACCGCCTCTGAAATTGTTCTTGTTCCACTACTTTTTTTTCGACCTGGTTTTTCAATATCCGTTTTGTTTTTCCATCTAAAATTACAGGCCTGCCCTTACCCTGTGCTATACTTGGGAAAACAATGCCTCTTACCTTACCAATGAATCTACATCCGCCAGGCAGGCAGTGGCGTCACCTAAGATTGATGGACGGAGCATCCATGGAAAGGAGGACAAGAGGAATGCTGAGATGCAACTCCCCATTTTGACCAGTAAAACACAGTAACAGTATCAACTTTCATCATCTATTAAATAATTGTATTCATTTTTGTGTCTTCAATCATTACTACAGTATGTTGTTGTTATTATATTATGTTTGCTCTCTGCTTATAATTCATCCCTACAGATATTTTTTAATTTTCTTTGCTATCTTTAAAAGAAAGCCCGGTACAACAGAACACAAATGGATGTAATCTGGATCTCCTTATCACCATCATGCATGCATTGGAGGAAGCTGCAGCTGCTGCCGCCTCCTCCTCCTCCTCTGCCAGAACCACCAGCCAAAGGTATTCCCTTTGTATGGCCTCCAGCTTCCGGCACCGGGCCTTGGCTGCCAACTCCTTCCTTTCCGGTTTCCCTTTGGAAGGAATAGCTATATCAAGAAGAAAAAACAAGACTATTGTAAAATATACTCTTAGCAAAGCAGTAAGACAAATTAATTCTATAGATAGTGGCACAGTAGCACTAGCAAGCAGAGTACATAACGTTTGTGGTATGTATATATCCTCCCATTTCCTTGGCCTTTAACATTTGTGGGAGTTTCAGGCATTCAACCACCCATGCATCTGATTCATGTATGCATCCCACGTATCCTTCTCTGCCAATCATAAATATTACTTCTCGCCCGTCCTTCTTCCTTCCACCCTTCTTTCACTTTTCGTTCAACCCATCCATCAAGGTCATCTGATCTGACTTTTAGTCTTCTCCATAAAACTTTTCACAGATGAGTTGAAGTCAGATAGAAGAGGCCATTAGTTACTCAACACTCCTGCCACTAATAATTTTACTAATATTAAGTAAGGGGTGTCTTCAACCATTCACAACAACTTCTTACTTAGTAAGTCTCAACAGTACAGTATACATTTCGCCATTGCAGTGAGTGGAATGTCAATAAGTAAGGATTAGGAATAAAACTTACTACCACCCACCACTGCTGCTGGCTCACCCCCTGCAGCTCCTCCTACAACTGCTGCATCTTCTCCCTCACCGTCACCTTCACCATTGGCCCCGGCACATGTGGTTGTTAGTACGCCTAGAAAAAACATTATACATTTTTTAGATGTCACATACCCCTCCCCCTATTTTTCACTAGCAAGATTGAAAAAAGAGTTAATACATACATACACAACACTCATCACTAGTACACAGTACACATCAAGTAGTAGAGTAGACACCAGAAGTGTTACATGGTCCCTAGGGTCATTCTAGTCTTTGCTCAGTTAGCCCGAGCCATGCAACCACTTTACTTTTGTGTCTTTTATTTTTGCGCACATTACCTCGCAACTTGTTGTGTAAGACACCTTTTAACCCACATGAGCTCATACTGCTACTGTCTAAGTGCTGTGTACAAGGTCAAACAAAAGAAGTCACTTGGTTATGGAGTCCTGGTGTTAGTCCATATTGCTTATCCATAAAAATGTTACACTTTTTGGCACAACTGAGAAATGTTTGCAATATACTAACGCGCACCATTTTTCTCATAACAGACGGAAGATTCCCTTCTACGGACCAGAGCTTTGCAGAGCTTATAATGTAACCAGTATAAGGTTATTCTAAGGTGCGGGGTCCCCAGAATTTCGCTCAGAGATCTTCATTCATAATTTTACATAAACTAAGGGGCATATTATTAAGGGGGTTTATCTCCACTTTTTTGGCTTTAAAAGCCAAGAAAGCGGAGATAAAATGATCTCCCTATTACCTAGCTGTCGCTAACTCCAGTTAGCCACAGCTAGTAGGAGATAGCGACCATCTTGGGCCCCACTTTGCATGTCAGTGATATTTATCACTAATGACATGCAAAGTGGGCATGCCAAGATGTTAGCGACTGGAAACAGTCGCTAACATCGCTATCTCCTATTACCAACTTTTGGAGATATTCGCGATAAGCGCGAATATCTCCAAAAGCTAACACCTGCCCTGAGCAGTTCTTAGCCATGTTATCCAATGGGAGGTGGATAACATGGCTAAGAGCATTAGCTCAGTAATGCATGAATATCGCGGACTTTTCAGCGATATTCATGCATTGCGGCCGATTTTTATCGCATTTGCGATAAACCTTGGTACTGCCAAGGTTTATTTGCGATAAAAATCGCCGCAGCTCAGCGGTAAATATTTGTCTCTAACCAAGCAATAGCGATAATTATCGCTATTGCTTGTAAATATGCCCCTATATTCCTACCAAGGGGAGGGTAGTGCTTCCACCACTGTTCAGTTATCATGATTTCGGATTTTGTCTTCGTTCTATGGACTTGTAGTTGTTGTAAGCTAATAGCAATCAGACACTACTATAACTAATTGGGCAGGGGATTGTGGTAGGTTCTAAATTGATTGAGGTGTGAGGAAGGTCCAACCCCTCATCACCAATGTCCTATTTTCTTGCGCAAAGTTCTGTATGTGCAGAATCCCTGCAACAGTAGTAGTATGACCTATCCTATCAAAAATAGTCAAATCTTATTTGGGAATTCCATTGTTGGGAATTGTTAAAAAGCCTCAAGATTAAAAAGACTAGAAGTTGTAGAAGAGGACAACCCAAAGGACTGGACTCAATGGCTAGAGCTATTGGTGAAACTGAGTTTTATTTAAAACCTTTTAAATAACGAGTGGCCAACTGGGCAAAATTGCATTAAGAAACAGAAATAATAGTCCGGAAAAAATACGGTGCAGTAAAAGTTAGGGAATAATAATTATTAATATTTAAAATAGGAAGACTTACTAGGTCCTGCCCCCGGTCCAGAATATCGGACCACCGGTGCGTCAACTAGTCATGGGTGCGCCGGACACCAGAGCACCGAAACACTGCCCGGCACACCTTTCATCAATGCTGATGATGCTCCTGGAGCCCGTACCCGGGTTAGGGAGAGGTGCTGCCAGGGTTATGGGGAGGTGGCGATACACAAAAAAACCAAGTGCAGCCACCTCCGCCTCCTCAATTAAGGCCTGTGCCTGTACCCCTTGTGGGAGCCACCTTCCGCAAGTAAGGCGGTTGCGGCTCTGGCTACGACGAGCCATATGGCACTTTGCCATGGTTCTGGGTAGGCTGGGGCGGAAAAGAAAAGGTAAAAATGAAAAATGTAAGTACAAGAAATGAAAAAAGCAGGCCCCAGAACCATAGCGATAGAGTGAAATACAAGATGGCCATGCCCATTACGACCGCATGGGCAAGTTGGCGCAATATTTCCTCCAGAGCATGCAAAAAGCGTTGCGAACACGCAATACGCATTCCCGAACAGGAAATTAAGCATGAGTGTAAAATCTGTTCCGCTCGCGGATTTTGCGGATTTTCGGTAAATTCGCAATCCGCGAACTCTCGCAAATTTACCGAAAATCCGCGAAATTACAAAATTAGCAATTCTGCACAAGAAATCCACCAGCAAGCAGCATAAACCTTCTGAAAATGATGATGTTTATCGGAATAACTCCTCAGGTTGACATTTGCCTGCACTTTTTTTTGCAAGGAGTCCATTTTGGGGGGGGGGGGGGAGGGTGGGAGGAAGGAAGTGCCCTAAAGTCTCCAACTTCCTGTTCCTGTCCAGCAGGCTCCTCCCAGTGCTTTCTTCATGTGCTGGTCACTTTCATTCGGATCTTGACCTGGAAGGATTACTATTTGCTGCTGGATATTTGGATTTGAGGCCTTTTTGACTTTCTTTGGATCACTATTGGATTATAAATTTCACAAGTAAGTTTGTTTGGGGCATTACAGTTGCTGCAACTACAATTTTGGAATTTTCGATGTTTGGGCTGTTGTTGGGGCCTTTTGAGCAGGGGTAGTGAGTGTTGCATGGGCCTAGTCTTTCTGTGGGGTGTCTTGAATTTAAACATCATGGATGGCATGGGATTGTGCTGATTTTTCTGTGTTTTTCGATTTTTTGGGCTGTTGTTGTGGCCTTTTGACCAGGGGTCGTGAGTGGTGTATGGGCCTAGTCTTTCTGTGGGGTGTCTTTCTTGAATTTAAACATCATGGAGGCCATGGATGGCATGGGATTGTGCTGATTTGTCTGTGTTTTTCGATTTTTTGGGGTGTTCATGGGGACAGGCCATGTGGGTGGGGGCCATTTTGAGTGCTGGTACAGGCAGGCCTCGGCCATGTGCTGGGAGGCAAGTGGCCATTTTGAAAGCAGGCAGTGTTCTTAGGCCTGCAACCATTTTACCTAGCTTTCAACCATTATGCCCAGGGGTAGTGAGTGGTGCATGGGCCTAGTCTTTCTGTGGGGTGTCTTGAATTTAAACATCATGGAGGCCATGGATGGCATGGGATTGTGCTGATTTTTCTGTGTTTTTCGATTTGATTTTTTGGGCTGTTGTTGTGGCCTTTTGACCAGGGGTAGTGAGTGTTGCATGGGCCTAGTCTTTCTGTGGGGTGTCTTGAATTTAAACATCATGGAGTGCATGGATGGCATGGGATTGTGCTGATTTTTCTGTGTTTTTCAATTTTTTGGGCTGTCGTTGTGGCCTTTTGACCAGGGGTAGTGAGTGGTGTGTGGGCCTAGTCTTTCTGTGGGGTGTCTCTCTTGAATTTAAACATCATGGAGGCCATGGATGGCATGCGATTGTGCTGATTTTTCTGTGTTTTTCGATTTTTTGGGGTGTTCATGGGGACAGGCCATGTGGGTGGGGGCCATTTTGAGTGCTGGTACAGGCAGGCCTCTGCCATGTGCTGGGAGGCAAGTGGCCATTTTGAAAGCAGGCAGTGTTCTTAGGCCTGCAACCATTTTACCTAGCTTTCAACCATTATGCCCAGGGGTAGTGAGTGGTGCATGGGCCTAGTCTTTCTGTGGGGTGTCTTGAATTTAAACATCATGGAGGCCATGGATGGCATGGGATTGTGCTGATTTTTCTGTGTTTTTCGATTTTTTGGGCTGTTGTTGTGGCCTTTTGACCAGGGGTAGTGAGTGTTGCATGGGCCTAGTCTTTCTGTGGGGTGTCTTGAATTTAAACATCATGGAGTGCATGGATGGCATGGGATTGTGATGATTTGTCTGTGTTTTTCGATTTTTGGGCTGTTGTTGTGGCCTTTTGACCAGGGGTAGTGAGTGGTGTATGGGCCTAGTCTTTCTGTGGGGTGTCTCTCTTGAATTTAAACATCATGGAGGCCATGGATGGCATGCGATTGTGCTGATATTTCTGTGTTTTTCGATTTTTTGGGGTGTTCATGGGGACAGGCCATGTGGTTGGGGGCCATTTTGAGTGCAGGTACAGGCAGGCCTTGGCCATGTGCTGGGAGGCAAGTGGCCATTTTGAATGCAGGCAGTGTTCTTAGGCCTGCAACCATTTTGCCTAGCTTTCAACCATTATGCCCAGGGGTAGTGCATGGTGCACGGGCCTAGTCTTTCTGTGGGGTGTCTTGAATTTAAACATCATGGAGGCCATGTATGGATTGGGATTGTGCTGATTTTTCTGTGTTTTTCGATTTTTTGGGCTGTTATTGTGGCCTTTTCACCAGGGGTAGTGAGTGGTGCATGGGCCTAGTCTTTCTGTGGGGTGTCTTGAATTTAAACATCATGGAGTGCTTGGATGGCATGGGATTGTGCTGATTTTTCTGTGTTTTTCGATTTTTTTGGGTGTTCATGGGGACAGGCCATATGGGTGGGGGCCATTTTGAGTGCTGGTACAGGCAGGCCTTGGCCATGTGCTGGGAGACAAGTGGCCATTTTGAATGCAGGCAGTGTTCTTAGGCCTGCAACCATTTTGCCTAGCTTTCAACCATTATGCCCAGGGGTAGTGAGTGGTGCATGGGTCTAGTCTTTCTGTGGGGTGTCTTGAATTTAAACATCATGGAGGCCATGGATGGCATGGGATTGTGCAGATTTTTCTGTGTTTTTCGATTTTTTGGGCTGTTGTTGTGGCTTTCTCACCAGGGGTAGTGAGTGGTGCATGGGCCTTGTCTTTCTGTGGGGTGTCTTGAATTTAAACATCATGGAGTGCTTGGATGGCATGGGATTGTGCTGATTTTAATGTGGTTTTCAAGTTTTTGGGGTTTATAACTGAACTGATTTTCCTCTGTCTTCCATTGCTTTTAGGTGCATAAGACTCAAGAGAACCACCAGTGCCGGGGAGAAGTCCTGCAGCGTTGTGTGTGCAGCATAACGTCACGTGACGTCAAGTCTGGCCACAGACAACTCTGCAACTCGTGCAACTGCGGCCTGCTGTTCTGACCTCTGAAGAAGATGGCCCCAAAAAAAGCTTCCCGTAGCTACTCTAGCAAAAAGTTGCCAGTAAGGAGCAGAAGAAGCAAGTTACCAAGGAGACTGGTGTGCCGGCCGCCACATTTTTTGGGAGTAAAAAAGAAAGTACGCCTGCAGCAGCAGCGGAATCTGCTGGGGACCAAGCTGGGAGCAGCACCCCCGCACCAATGGGCTCAGTGCCACCACCACCACGCCAACTTAAGTCCAAGCCCTTGAGTGCTGCAGAGGCACTTAGTCTAGTTGTTCAATCACCATCGACCAGTGATGTTGGCTCATCGCAAGAAAGTAGCAGCAATGTCCCTCAATCAACACAGGTTGTTGTAACTCATCTGACGAGCGTTGAACAACCACAGCCGCAACAACAACCACATGTGCAAGTACAAGCCTAAGTACATGTGGAAGGAGAGGCAGCGCAAGGAGATGCGCAAGCAGAGGTGCATGGAGGGTCACTAGTGCCCACAATAGTTGTTCCTCCCGAAGTAGGGGCACATCAGGAAATCGACAATCAAGCTGAGGTATCATTTGAGGAAGCCACTCCTCCTGATGATCATTCATTGTCTTCCACATCCCTAGCAAGGAAAAGATCAAGGGTGGTGTCTACATCTTCTTCAAGCCCCCTTCCTTCTGATGATATGGATCCAAATTGGGAACCACCACTGCCCTCTGAGAGTGAGGCACACCATGATCTGACAAAGGTAGCTGAGCGTAAAAGGAAGGTCCCCAAAACTCTCGTACTTATGGAGTGTGATGATGACGCTCAACAAGAAGAGGCTTATACTCCTGCTGATGAAGACTCTCACGAGGATGACGCATTCATCATAAAGGTCACTGCAGCCCCAGTGGGCATGCAGCAAACAGACATTTTGACCCTAGCCCGAGAAGCTGCTGAGAGTGATGATGATGTTGTCGACAAGGAGGCAATGGAAACTGGTTAACTAGTACACCAACACCTACCGCTTCCATATTTCTTCCTCGCCAGAAGGGACCACCATCCACCTCGACCTCAATTAGTGGTGGTGAAAGTGCACAACGTAGTAAAGTTCGGCAATCCACATCCTCTACTTCATCTGGCATTAGCAGCATGACCACCACCAGTAACGTCCGCAGTTTGGGACTTCTTTAGTGTTTGCCCAAAAAAGGAAAACTTCGCCATTTGTAGCATTTGTAAGCATGCAGTTAGTTGTGGTAAGCTTGGTACCAACTATGGTACCGGAGGCCAGAGAGGTCATCTTGAGAGACAGCACACTATCCAATGGCATGCGCACCTAAAGGAGATCAAGGAAGCCCGAATTGGAAGTCAACAAACTGTATCTGTTGATGTTTCATCTGATGATGACGAGGAGGAAGAAGTGTCAAACACTTCACTTACACCCAGTACCCCTGTCAGCAGCACACCCCCTGTGCGCCACACTAAGAGTGTGGGAGAGAGTGAGACACCAATGCGAAAAAGTTCAGCAGCGAGCTTAACTGGGTCGAAGAAGTCATCATCATCCCGTAAAACGGTCCAGGCCAATATTAGAACCATGTTGTTTTCAGAAGCGCCATATGATCGCAACCACCCACTGACGCGTCTGTATAACAGTAAGCTGGCTAAAATGCTAGCTCTGGACCTTCTCCCTTTTTCTTTTATAGAAAGGGTTGGTTTTCTAGAATTAGTGGCGGCGCTCTGCCCTAAATGGAAGGTTCCTAGCCGGTTCTATTTTGCCAGAGTTGCGTTTCCAGCACTACATGAAGAAGTGCTGGAGGTGATTGGGGCAGCTTTGCAGAAGAGTGCTGTTCACACTATACATCTGACAACAGACATGTGGACCAGTGCCGCAGGCGCTGATTACATTGCATCACTGCACACTAGGTCTCTTTTTCAGGTGTTAAAGCAAAGCTAAACGCAGATGTTGACCAGGACCAAGTTTTTAAAGCTGCTCGGAAACATGCAACACTAGCCATGTTTGGCTTGGAGAAACGTCATACAGCACAAAACATTTTGAATGAGTTTAACGCAAAGGTCTTTCACTGGCTGTCCCCCAAAAAACGCAAGATTGGTTATGTTTCTGCGGATAATTGCGCCAATGTAGTTAAGGCCATGGAGCAGGGTGACTATTTCAGAGTGCCGTGTTTGGCGCACTGTATAAACCTGGTTGTTAAAAAATTCTTGAGTGATGAAGACAGTCCAGCATGCGAGTTAGTGGCTACCTGCCGAAGAATGTGCAACCATTTCAGCCATTCTTTTAAGGCCCGGAAGAAACTGAGGAGCCTGCTACATGAACGTCGAATGCCAGTGAAAGCACTCATCCAGGAGGTGCCAACATGTTGGAACTCAACCTTCTACATGCTTGAGCGTCTGTATGAGCAGTATACGGTACTCGATCACTATTTCTTAACACTGGGTACAGCTCATAAGGACCTGAGGCTAGATGCGGCGCAATGGAACCTAGTTAAAAGCCTGACTGACATTCTTTGTCCTTTTGAGGTCTTCACGCGTGCAGTCAGCAAGGAGGACTGTAATTTGGGAAAAGCTATCCCATTGTTGAGCATGCTGGAGCATAGACTGAAGGCGGTGTCTTCTACGTTTGAAAAAGATGAAAAAAAGCATTATTACAGCACCTACTTTGCGATGAACGTCTTAAAATCATCCGATCAGAACAGCATTACATTTGTGCTACTATTCTGGATCCACGCTACAAAAAGGCGCTGGCAGGCCGAGAATTCTTTCCTTTTGATGATGAAGATGTTACAAAGTACAAACGTTGGCTAGCCTTCTCAGCCATGAGGTTTGAAAGAGAACGGCAGGAAATTGAAGGAAAAGGCAGTACGTCAGCATCAGCAGGCCATCCCCAGTCAAAAGAATACACTTCTGCACCTGTGGCTGTGGCAGAAGTGATCTCTCAGCCGTTAAAGACACCGGCAACCGGATCATCTGCACCAGACACAACAGTAACATTGGGTGAAGATCGAGAAGAGGATTGGCTATCTGAGCTTGGGTTTGGTTCTATAAAGGTCCCACTCCCAGCAAAAAGTAAGCAAAGTGGAGGAACAATGGAGAACCTTGAGTCGATGGTGCAGGACTATCTGAATGACTCAACAGAGGTCCATCTTAATGCTGACCTATTGGCGTATTGGTATGGAAAAAAGAATTGTGGGCACAGATCTACAACCTGGCTATAAACTACTTGTCTTGCCCACTTGCAAGCGTGTCTTCTGAACGTGTTTTCAGTGCTGCTGGTGGCATTGTAACTTTCAAACGGACCCGCCTCTCGCCCAAAAATGTGGAGAGGTTAACAATGATCAAGATGAATCAGCACCTCATACCACCAGATTACAAAGTACGAGAACACACGCCGGGTGAAGACGAGGAGGACAGCAACTTAGATGAGGGAATTTCTTCTCTGTTCGGTGACACTGACATATTCCTGCCTAAATTCGCACAGTATGAGGACGAACTCTTATTCTAATTCCCTGACACCGAGCCCTGAAAAAGAGCCAATGAATCAATAAATTTCTTTTTCGGCCTTTTTGACTTTTATTCCTGTGTGTCTGTCTTTCTTTGTTTTGCACAGTTAATATAATTAAAACTTTAATCACCTAATCACAAAAACAAGCCCATCAGCAGAACTGCCTTCACTTGTTTGCTTATTGATTTGAAGGTGCCGCAGTCTGCATTCCTCAGGTTCACAAGTTCACAAGAACATGCTCCTCTATCCTCCTCCTCCAGAGTCCAGACTCCTATTTCCCTCAAAGCAGAGGGCTGGATTATGCCCAATGAAGAAAGACTCTGCACTTGTGGGGGTGTTCTACTTCTTTGCGGGTGAGTTGGCGGTTCCTGGGGCCATTGCTGGGAAGCTCTAATACCGGATAAAAGTGGTTTGGACCAAATCGGAGGCACATTTTTTTTGCAATTTTGCTGACTTGCTTGCCTTTGAGGTGCTCTTTGGGGGAGTTCCGGGTGTTTGTGGGTGGGTTTTGGGGTCTGGGAGCACTGCTGGGACAGTCTAATTTTGATTGCATTTGCTTTTCAGGAAATCCGTGATGGGAAACAGGAGTTATGACCTAGCTGCACAGCACGTTTGGACCGAAGGCCGATATATATTTTAAGTATGTGATTTTCCTTTTTGGCTGCTTGGGGGTGTTGTGCTTTTTTTCGGGTGGGTTGGCGGGTCTTGGGGCATTCCTAGGAAGGTCTAATACCAGATAGGAGTGGTTTGGACAAAATCCATGAGGAAAATGTTTTTGCTATTTCAGACATTTCGCTCAATGTAGCGTTTTCGGGGGCCTGTTTGGGGGGCTTCCTGGTGTTTGTGGGTCGGTTTTGGGGTCTGGGAGCACTGCTGGCTATTGATACCTTTGATTGCAAGAGGTTTGAAGCAAATCTATGGTGGCAGAGGGGAGTTAGGGCCTAGCTGCAGAGCGGGCGCAGAGTGATTTTGGAAATTGCCATGAAAATGACTAAGTCCCCATTTTTGTACTTTTGCTTTTTGGCTGTTTGGGGGTCTTCTACTAGTTTTCGCCTGGGTTGACGGCTCTGGGGCCATTGCTGGGAAGCTCTAATACCGGATAAAAGTGGTTTGGACCAAATCAGAGGCGAATTTCTTTTTGCGATTTTACTGAATTGCTTGCCTTTGAGGTGCTCTTTGGGGGGGTTCTGGGTGTTTGTGGGTGGGTTTTGGGGTCTGGGAGCACTGCTGGGACAGTCTAATTTTGATTGCATTTGCTTTTCAGGAAATCCGTGGTGGGAAACGGAAGTTATGACCTAGCTGCACAGCGCATTTGGACCGAAGGCTGACAAATATTGAAAGTATGAGATTTTCCTTTTTGGCTGTTTGGGGGTGTTGTGCTTTTTTGCGGGTGGGTTGGCGGGTCTTGGGGCATTCCTGGCAAGGTCTAATACCGGATAGGAGTGGTTTGGACAAAATCCATGAGGAAAAAGCTTTTGCTATTTCTGACATTTCGCTCAATGTAGCGTTTTCAGGGGCCTGTTTGGGGGGCTTCCTGGTGTTTGTGTGTGGGTGTCAGGGTCTGGGAGCACTGCTGGCTATTGATACCTTTGATTGCAAGAGGTTTGAAGCAAATCCATGGTGGCAGAGGGGAGTTAGGGCCTAGCTGCAGAGCGCGTGCGGAGTGATTTTGGAAATTGCCATGAAAATGACAAAGTCCCCATTTTTGTACTTTTGCTTTTTGGCTGTTTGGGGGTCTTCTACTAGTTTTCGCCTGGGTTGATGGCTCTGGGGCCATTGCTGGGAAGCTCTAATACCGGATAAAAGTGGTTTGGACCAAATGGGAGGCAAATTTTCTTTTGCGATTTTGCTGACTTGCTTGCCTTTGAGGTGCTCTTTGGGGGGGTTCCGGGTGTTTGTGGGTGGGTTTTGTGGTCTGGGAGCACTGCTGGGACAGTCTAATTTTGATTGCATTTGCTTTTCAGGAAATCCGTGGTGGGAAACAGGAGTTATGTCCTAGCTGCACAGCGCGTTTGGACCGAAGGCCGATAAATATTGTAAGTATGAGATTTTCCTTTTTGGCTGTTTGGGGGTGTTGTGCTTTTTTGCGGGTGGGTTGGCGGGTCTTGGGGCATTCCTGGGAAGGTCTAATACCGGATAGGAGTGGTTTGGACAAAATCCATGAGGAAAAGCCTTTTGGCACTTTTTGTAACTTAGAGTTTGTTAGGGTTAGCCCTAGCAGCAGGATTGCATGTGTTTCGGGTGTTCTAGATTTTTGCAACTGAGTTCTGGGGTCTTAGAGCACTCGTGGGAATGTGTAATGTTGGTTGCAAGTGATTTGAAGAAAATCCGTGGTGGGAAAGGGGGGATTTGGCATAGTTAAAGAAAGCGTTTGCCACTATTCTTAACTTAGGGCTCGTTAGGGTTAGCAGTATTTGTATTGCATGTGTTTGGGTGGGGGGCTGTTTGTGGGGGGGTTTGCGAGTCTTGGAGCGATGCTGGGTATGGATACTTTTGCTTGCTTGCAAGTGGTTTGAATACAATCCACGGTGGGTAAGGGGGGATTTGGGCCTACTTTTACTTTCAAAGTACGTTTTGTCACCAGTTTTCTACTAGGCCTCGTTTTTTGAGATCTGATTGGGGGTCTTCTACATTTTTGCGACTGGCTTTAGTAAGGGTCTGGGTGGGAGCACTGCTGGGAAGGTCTAATTTTGTTCAAAAACACAGTTTACACTACACCTAGCTTGAGGGTAAAGATCCGCTAAATTAATTTGCCCATACTTATTTATCCTTCAAAGGAGACTCAGACAGAGTACGCACTTTCAAAAATATTGTACTGTCTATTAGGAAACTCAAAGTGTGACTTTTTGCACTACACAGCGTGCATACCTTATATTTATTTATCAGTGGGGTTCTAATATATCACTTCCTGTTTTTCCATCAATAATTACAGGCCGGGTTTCAGTCTGTGCAATGGGAAAAAAAGGATGAAGTCAGGCGTCACATTAGCGAGCCGCAATTCAGCATCCGCCAGGCAGGCAGTGGACAGGGTGTCTTCTGGTCACCAACATTGATGGACGAAGCGTCAGCTGGAATGGAGGAGTGCCGCTAATAAGAGGAATTGTTTGATGCGTGCAACTTACTTACCAAATTCAACAGGACAACTACAACAACATACAGATACAGTATCCATTCTTTGCAAATAATTTTTTAAGTAATGTTATTGCTGTGAACTTCTATGAGTGTGACTCTGCATTTCTTGGATCTCTCTCTGCTTCTAAATTGATCCCTACAGCCATTCTTTAGGTTTTACTTCGGCTATTTTTTAAACCTAATTTAATGTAAGAAGTGTTTCTCTGAGTTCAGAGATAGGCAAGTGAAAACGCTGCAGCCCTGTACTGTCGCATTCTGTCATTCACGGTTGTCGAAAGTACTACTTACTTTTCAGTAACAATGCATGCAGTAGTGCATGCACTTCCTTTATGTCACTTAAAAGATTTATGGTTAGCTTTGTACCCAAAGATTTCTTTATCTTCAATTATTGTTTGTCCATGCTGTGCTTTTTTTTTCTTCTCTCAACAAAACCTACCCAAAAAGAAACCCCCATTCCCATCCATTTTCCAAACCCTAACCCTCTTCCCCCGGGCTGTGTGGTTTTGATTGATGTGTGACTAAATGACATCAATAATTCCACACACTTGCTGGGGAGGATAAGGTCATAGCAACAGGCTGGTGAAGGAATCTGAGGATGTATTCTAGACTTACTCAGCTTCAGTACTATTCCTTGTAGTAGTAGCCAATGTCAAAGAAATTCAATGCAAGTACTAGTTATACTTTCAATACTTTACCATTTGTTAGGCTACATTGTGGCACTGTTGTAGTCTAGTGTACTGTCACCTCCTATATTCTCTATTGTACCGCTGTAATGCTACAGTAAGGACAAACCAGGTTTCATTTTCTTTTTTTCCATAGTACTACTAAAGTCCTAGGACTCTTGAATTCACTTACTCTTTGAGAGGCACTTAGTGTTGAAAACATTTAGCCATTTACACTTAAAGGAAGAAAATGACACAGACTTAAGTTTCAGGAAAACAAACTTACTGTTAAACCCCCACCCACCAGACTCAAAAGCAGTAAAAAACAGGTATGGTCAGATAAGGTTTCAAAAAGTACATTTTTGTAGCCCTAACAAAATAATCTCCCGCAAGACCCTCCCTAACCCCAACGATTGTCCTTCAAAAGTCCCAAAAACAACCCAACTCCCAATTCCCACCCTCCAAAAGTCTCTAAAAAAGGGGCAAGGGACACTACGGCAAGGTGCTGTTGACTGTAGCGACCAGGGCATCATACTCCTTGCGGAGGGAGGCATGGTCGAAGCGGAGGCCCTCCACCAAGTTCTTATAGGTTAGGACCTCCTGCTCCAGGTAGGACACTCTAAGGCATAAGCGGCGCTGGCGTGCCTTGCGACTCCTGTGGGGGCAGCTGCTGTCTTTGCTGCTCGGCGGTGGCGGTTGGTTTGGTAGCCCGGCTCCATACCGCTGGAGCACTGCGCTGGCTGGCAGCCCATGGGGGCCCGGAGGAGGATGCAGCTGTCCCAGTGGATCTTGTACCACCAGCTGCCGATATTCGGCGACAGTGGCATCCAGCCTCCCTTGCCGGGCCATTCGAGCCAGCTCCCTTCTTGATGGCCTGTTTGATTTGGAAGGAGCAACTATATGAAGAAAGAAAGACATAGTCTGTAACCAATGCTCCTTAAGATTAACACAAAATGATTGAGCAGAAAGTTGTGTCACAGTACAAGTAGCAAATTGAAAGCACAGTACATAACTATTGAGGACAGTATCTATCTAACCTCCCACTTTTTTATCCTAGCTCTAACATTAGTGGGAGTTTGAGTAACAAATTCTACGAGCACTATGGACTTCCACTACATTCGACTATGACAGTACACCAGTCTTATTCTTCTTCTTCTCTCTTGTTTAGGAAAATTGGTACGTTATCTTATGGAAGCATGCCAGCGCAGTGAACTTGCACCCGAGAAAAACAGACGCACACCATGATGAGTGAGACAGACTTGCGTTACTGTACCGGTCCAGTACATGTAGGTGGTGAAGCTCTTACTTTTCTATTACGGGTGGCACTGAGAATACTCTGTTAAAAGGGCTACTGCTAATTAATTTAGCTTTCACCCTACAGTGCAAATGAGTACTAGAAAAGGAAAATGAAGAAGCTAAATAATCTGATTATCTATCACTTCACATGGGATGTATTTGATTACATATGGGATGACTTTAGGTGCTTTGCTTATTATTGAGTGAACAGTGATACACCCACACATGAATGACGTACTACTACTAAACTAAAGTTATTAAGAGAGGTAGGGAGTGTCCACCGTAATAACCGGATACATACTGTGCTTGCAGTTGCAATACACACTACTGCTACTATTCATGGTAGTATTTGGACAAAATTACAACTTCTTTTCCTTGCCTTTCCTACACTGGAACGGACGTGCGGGTGCGGTGTTACATGCTCTTCAAAGTAACACTTAGTTCATCCAATGACCGTCTACTCTCTCTAGATACACATATGCTATCTAAGAGTCAGATAGTACCATGATCCAGGCATCCATCCATTCAAAGTATATGCACACATACAGTTTCTGTTTCACCCACCCAGGCTGTTTTCCTTCCACCCATCCTTGCTTCATCATTCACCCAGCCATGCACCATACCATATTCTTTCCTTCCCAGCCACCTCGGGGACCAAGCAAACACATATCATTCTTCTTTGCCAGTCATCATTAAATTTCTCGTCCTTCCACACTTACTTACACCCTTCTTTCGCTTTTCGTTCATCCCATCCATCAAGTTCATCTCAGATCTGATTGGGATTCTTCTCGCCAAAAACTTCACAGCTAAGTTGAAGTACATTTAGAGGAGGCTAGTACCTGGTTGATTTATAATACACCCGTGCAGAAAGCACACTCTGCAGTCTTCAATCTCAATAAGTAAGGAATATATAGCTTACCTCTGCCCGCCACCACCATGTGAACCCTCATAGGCACATTGGTGTCGTCCGGCACTTGCACCGCATCCTCCCCAGAAGTGTTCCCCTCATCCACCACCACCACCTCCGTGCTAACCCCTCCACCAGATGTTCCACCTACAAAGTACATTTAAGAATGTTAGAATACACCACTCACTACTATATAATATTTGGTCTAGGAATAAAGAAATGTGAAAAAAACAGAAAACAATGTAATAATTTGTGACTGTCTACTAAAGTAAAAATGTCCCTTTTTCCTGGGAAGGCTGTTGTCTTGCTGCACTTTTTGGCACAACTGATGAATGCTTGCTTTTTATTTTTAACACGCACCACTCTCTCTCCTAACAAACAGAAGCTTGACTTCTAAGAACACCAGCAAGATCAAGTTCAAACCAGGTGAGAGCTCGGCTCGACCACAAGAAATTGGTTTAATTAATCGTCAGCACTAAGCACTTTTCCATTTTCAGTTAAACGTTTAGTTTTATGACAAACTTGATTTTAATAAATGTGTTAAATTTTAATAACGCTTTTAAACTTAAATAGACTCTGTGGTTTTTGGTCCTCCAGACTAGAGTGGCTGAGCTAAATGTTTTGCAATTTTTGCAAGCATGCGTCCATGCCTCTGACACTTCTTGACTCTGACTCCGTACTCTTGTCCTGCGTTGGATAATCAACATTGGGGATCAATCATCGGTGACTTTGGGAGCTAAATGACTCTGCCACACAATCTAGTCAGTAAAGAGATTGGGGGTTCAACTACAAAGTCTGTTATCACTGAGGTATGTGGAAAGTCTAACAGCACCTATTATAATTGATAAGCTAAGCAATGCATTATTTAGTGTCCATAGTTCTGTTTGTGCAGATTTGTCCCTGCAACAGTAGTAGAATGGATTGTCCTCCTATCCAAACCAAAAGTAAAGTAGTATCTTATTCTTTCTTGGTGGTCATTCACCTTTTTATTGTTGGCAATTGTCAAAGCATAAACATGTAGAAGACTTGAACATACATTATGGACAATCCCAGAGGACTGCACTCAGTGCATAGAGCTATTGCTGACTAGAATGGGAGTCCAATGGAATTGCCAAATGTGCAATCTTACTTAGCTACACAGACAGACTAATAAGAATAATCTAGTAATACCACAGGGAGTCATAGTCAGTCAGTCAGAATATCTTTATTCGACTTAATCAAAGTCATACAAAGAAACAAAAACAATAAAACATGACATACAGAGTATACTTGGAATTCCTAGCGTCTAAAAAAGCTTCAAGCTCAGTGTACATTATAAATACTATTTACACAGTTTAAAAAGATACATTTGAGTATAGGACAATACATATAAAATCATTACGGTTAGTAATCTCTTAAGGCGGAGAATGACCAACAGCTTTCACCCTTGCTGCGGCGACTAAAAAATTTGCAAGACTAAATGCTGTACGTGGGTTTGTCATGAGCTGTAGGAAGAGCAGCGCGGGGCGCACCTGTGTGATCCCTGCGTCTTTAAGTATGGGGAGCAAATATTTTTTCCTCTGCTCATGATATAAACTACAGAACATGACGAAGTGCATTGTGTCCTGCACTGAAAAATGATCGCAACTGCAAGGAGCGGCTAATTCTGGCTTCTGCCAACCCTTAAAAGAGCCTAGGTGAAAGTGAATAAGATTAAACCTAAGTTTAGTTAAAAAAACCTATGGTAAGGGATTGTTACAAAATGGAGGTAGGGGGCCAAATAAGGATCGCTAACAAGTAGATAGTGAGCCCTTACTGCAGGTTTCTGCAACTCAACTATCTCGCGGCATGCTTCCTTCCTTTCTTTAAAGGCTTTTTTTGTGTAAGCTATATCCTGAGCCATAATTTTCTCTGGGCAACAGAAAAGTTCTGGGCGACCCAGTTCTATAAAGGATTTACTTAAATAGGCCAGCCAAGGGATTTTACTGTAGTGATCCAAGGATAGGACATCCCTCAAAATTTTGTGGTTTAATGGTAGATCAGCATTTAGCCACATTTTCAACCACAGGATCAGTGGTGCGACACTTAATAGATCCGACAGATATGGCAACCCCACCTCCTTGTGGATGGAATAGGTTGGGGTTGATTGAGGGACAGAGAGGAGAGATCTTATAAATCTATTTTCTACTCTCTGGATGGGGTCAAGGTTAACGTAACCCCACAGAGGAGATCCATATGAGGCGATGGCAACAGGTTTGCTCTTATAGATCTTCAACATCGCTTCCATGGGCCTGGCGCCAAGCTTGCCTGCAAATCCCAAGAGTGCGGAGGCAGATCTAGTGACTGCCAGCCTCTTTGCGCTTAACTGTGGGCCCCAGGTACCTTTCTGATCAAACAACACTCCCAGGTAGGGAAATGTGGTTACCTCGGTCACAGGGATCCCACTACAAAAGAATGATTTATGTCTTCTCTTCACGCACTCTCGACCCATTACCATTGTGTGGGATTTGGACGCGTTGACCTTTAGGTCCAAATTTTCCATAAAGGAACCGAAAGAATTAAGAAGGACCTGCAGGCCAACTCCCGTCCGGGCAATCAACACGGCGTCGTCCGCGTACAGGAGTGCCGGAATGTGGGTATCCCCTGCACGTGGAACATCCGTGCCCGTGCCCCGCAGGTGCGCTCCCAGGCCATTAATATAGATGGTAAAAAGCGTGGGGGCCAGAATGCAGCCTTGCCGAACCCCTTTCAGGGATTTAAATAAAGGGGTACACCTACCATTGTTAGACACACGTACAGCTGCAAAAAGCTCCTGGTGCAATGAGGCCATGAACATAACCAGGGCTTCATCAATTCCCAGATCCAACAGAATCGACCATAATTTGGACCTGTTGACAAGGTCGAATGCGGACGAAAGGTCCATAAAGGCCAAAAACACTGAACCCTCCTTAGCCACTGTGTATTTAGAGATGAGTAGATACAGGTTGATACATTGCTCGATCGTACCTTTACTCTCTCTAAAGCCATATTGAAGTTCGCACAGCCCACCACATCCCTCAACATTCTCCCTCAACCTAAATAAAAGAACTCTCCCCAGAATTTTTACGGTTGAGTCCAAAAGGGATATAGGCCTGTAAAATGCTGGGTCGTCCCGCTGACCTTTGTTTTTGTAAATGGGAACGATGGTGGATTTGGCCCATGAGGCTGGCGCTGAATTATGGTTAACTGCGTTGAACACGTTGGACAACACCCTGGACCACATTTTAGGAGAAAACATAAAGAAGTCGGCCGGAACTCCGTCCGGACCAGGTGCCTTGTGTTTGGTGGTTTCCGTAAGCGCCCTTTCTACTTCTTGGGGATTAAAAACAATAGGGTTTACGGGCCCACTAGGCAGTGGACACCTGCTGATGTCCTCCTCGGCTACATCCCCCCCATATACATTTTTGAAAAAAGACAGCCATTTTTCCTCGGTAAACTCGCAGTCCATTGGTAAATTATTTTCCTCCGAAAAAAGGGGCTGCTTAATGATTTCCCAAAATCTTCTGCTGTCCTTCAGCACCGCCGCTGAGAGAAGGTCATCCCAAGTTTCACGTTTAATGCAATCTTTGCGGCTCCTTACTGCAGTCTTGTAGATTTTCCTTAATCTCACGATTTCCTCTTTAACTCTAGGAACAATTTTTAGAGCCACCAGCAAATCTCTGTGAGCCTTCGAACATGCAGAGTCAAACCAACGCTTATGGCCTTGAGTTCCCTGAAAAGGTTTAGCTAGAAGCTCGTTGGAGACCTGTACACATAGATCCTCATAAGATGATACCATGAGGCCCCCTTGAGTATCTGGGTTCTGACACAGCTCAACTTGGGTTTTAATCTTAGGGAAGCATTTTTTGTAGAAATTTTCTGGGATCACCTTCGCCCATTTTACTCTTCTGTCTTGATCTGTGGTCCTCAAGGGATGGGCTGGTTTTATAGTTGATGGTGCTGCACCCATCTGACTGCCCCACTCCACTTCAAGTAATACTGGGTTATGATCACTGAAGTGGGTTGCTACCGCACTATAAGCAGTGGTAGAAGTTAAAATGCCAAGAGAAACAAAAATGTAATCTATCACAGACCCATGCTGACCGCCTGTAAAAGTTGGCGTTCTCGGACCGAAATTGGGTTCGTAAAGATTATAATTAGCAAGCAGATCTTCAAGCTCCTGGCCCTCTGCCGAATGTTCGAAGTGAGGCGCTGCTGAAGCGGCATCATCATCTTCACATGCTCCTCTTTCCTTACAGGCTAAATTGCATAGATGTAAATTAAAATCACCTAGTAAAATTGACTCGGATGCGAATGAGATATTCTGTAAGACTGAATTTAAAATACAATCTAAATTGGCAATATTACGACCGTCGTAAACGCAATTACCAGAGTTATAGAAATTAACGTATAAGGTCCTACTAGTTTTGTTGATGGTTCTTTCGACGATCAATATATTATCAGATTCGGACCTAATCTGCCTGAAACTTCCTTTTAGGTCCAAGGCGAATAAGAGCACCAGGCCACCTTTGGCCCTACCCATTCTACTAGAGACTGCAGGTGTTATGAAGCTAGTATACCCGTCCCACCAGATATTATTCGATGTGTCCCAAGTTTCTTGAAACGCGATGATATGGAACTTTGAGATAAAGCTGCACCATTCTGGGTCCTGACGCTTGGTGTTTAGGCCTGCCACATTCCAGCTTATGATCTTACATGCCTCATTACTGTTCATATGGTTGATGCCACTCGCTGGATCTCCTTCCGCTGTTGCTTGAGCTAAAGGGGCTCCGCTTATATTCGCGTGGCAGCAGCGCTGTGTCGTCTCTTTAGACGTGCCCAAGTTAGGGCCAGCCTCAGTCCCTAATATGATAGTTTGCTGACCTAAGATAATAGGTAGCTGGGGCTCAGTGACAACGTTAAACATATGAGAGCTATGGGAATCATCGGTACTAAAGCCCTTGCTACGCGCAAATGAATTCATCAAACCAGCATTATTTTGGTCAGTTCTTGATTCAAGTCAATCACAAGTATTGAGGTCAGATAAGGGACCAAACCTGTTACCTGTAGCGAGGCCCCAAGCAGATGGGGTGGCTAAGTGAGCCTGACCGGCGTGAGCTATGTTCCACAGGGGATGTGGAGTGATTGGGTGGCCCAGAGCCGGGTCCATACTCTGCCACCGTGTAGGCCTAAAGCCTTGTGCACTATGATCGTATCCTGAAACTCCATTCCCCCACCAGTTTGTTCCCAACCCCTGTGGGTGAGCCGGCTGAATAATTCGCTCGTACGGGTGAGTGGGTCTTCCTGACACTTGCTGTGCTACCGGCAGGAACCGATCATTTACATAACGCGAGCCCGTGGCGCCTCCCCAGCTACTATAATTCCTATGCTTGTTAAGCCTGTTGGTATTAGGCAAGGTAGCGGATTGAGACTCATTATTGAAAAATCTAAGAGTCAGTGGAACTATAGAGCCGTTACGCTTCTGAGGTGGGAAGACATTGTTCAAGATTTCAGGAAGGACCTCGGCATTAGTAAAATTTATGATAACACAGTCACCTTGGAACTTTTTCTGCTTGCTGCCAATCCATGGTACCCTCCTAGTCGAGACTATGTCTCCTGCCAGTTTATCAAACCCTTCTTGCGCCATGTACATGTTGTTAGAAAGCCAGTTTAGGGCTTTATCTTTGAGATCCTGTTTGGATTCTGACTTGTCTTGTGGCAGAACTGGAACATTGGCCAGTACCAAGACTACCGGTGAGGCTTCCGCTATGATTTGAACTGGGCTGGCCTCTTGAGGACTTGCCACAGTTGCATCAATTGGGATGGTATGAGGGACCCCAGTTACGGCGTTCTGGTCCGGGACAGGTAATGTTAGAGATAAGGGTGGGTGTAACAACCCTAATTGAGTAGACTGCGCGTTACTGTCAGTGGGAGGAGCCTCCTCGTCCGTAGATATTAAATCTGCGACGAGGGAAGATAAATTCTCTAGCTCCTTGGTCAAGTTACTATGAACCCCACCCAACTTCCTAACTTCAGCAGTTAGTTTGTCCACTTTCCCGATCAGGGTCTTGATGATGGTCTTGATTTTGATGTCCATCATGTCTTGGATCCTGTTGAAGAGATCATCATCGATGATGCGCTTAGACTCAAGGTCGACCTCGTGGTCTGTGAGTTTGCCTAGCCGCCTGGAGGGAGAGGTGGCAGGCTTCTTTCTTCCCAGTTGTTTCCCCCCTCGTTTTGCAGCTGTTTTCCTACATGCTCTAACAGCACGATTAGGTGGAGACTGGTGCTGAGGGCCCTCGTCTATGGCTTCAGTCTGGATGCTTGTCTCTGTAAAGGCATCATCGGCTAAATCGATGAGATCTTCTCTGTCCCTAACGGGTTCAGAGTCTTCGGTGGCTTCGATGTGATTGGCTGAAGAGGTAGAGTCAGAGTCTGCTGGATTAGGTTGTGCGTTCCCTGTCAGGGAATCGGACATAGCAGTGCTTACAATGCTTGTAGAAGGGCTATCTGCAAGCAACACAGGTGATTGGCTTAGGCCCAGGGATTGCCTACGCTTACTGTTGATACTGGTTACCACTTGAACTAGGTATGAGTCAAGAGTATTCACAGCCTCAGTAGGGGGTGGAACCAGTTTTTTCCCCATACTTTGAATTTCGTGTTAACCAAAGTCACAAATACACACTCCCCACTGGACTTAAGCCGGGTATCAAGTTAGACTTAACAGGTAATACTATAGGGTTAGACCGACTCTTGTGGTAATAGCTGCTGTCTGTATTGATGGCTGATGTTACCTGGTGTTAACTCCAACAATAAGAAATCGGAAACAGTACCTCTAAACCACGCTGTAGTTTTCAGGGGGGTGGCCTTGCCTGGCCTTTCCGTGCCTCGGAGGGCCTCAGAGGGCCCGCCCTTTGCCCGGGCTTGGCCCCGGGCGTCCCGCTCGCGTCCCGCGTAGCTGAGGGCTTCCTGCTTTTACAAGCCCCTCCTGGCGCGTTGGTGACGCGACAGGGAACGCGCCTCCGCCGCAAAGGCTGCCGGGATCTGTAGTCCCGGAGCGGCGGTGGCGTGCCTGGTGTACGCGGTAGTTTGCTCCCGCTGCGAGCCTCTCCTGCTGCAGTTCTCCTCTGAAAGGTGGGTGTCTGCTCTCGTGCGTGCTCCGCTGACCACTGTAGGAATGGTGCTCCCCCCGCTTCACCGAGGGCTTCCTGCTTTTACAAGCCCCTCCTGGCGCGTTGGTGACGCGACAGGGAACGCTATTATTAAATGTACAAAGCCTCTGACACCATAGATTACACAAGTTATTTTTTGTTCAAGTCCTGTTTATTGACTGTGAACGCTATTTATCTTAGCACATTATTTTAGAGTTCAAAACAGGTACACATGGGGTGTGAACAACTCAGCTTGGAATATCTCCTTATGGCATAAAGTGCATTCATTATTTACAAAAACATGAAAAAGACAATTGCAAAATTACAGTGAAAGAATAAATTCAACAATCGACAAAAAAGCAAATTACGTTAATGTGACAGCAAAATCCTATTTACAAGTGGAGTTTCAAGGTCCTACCATAAATCTAAGGGAAATTGTGTTAGTATCCCAGGGGAATATTGTCAATTTATCCCTCAAGGGGGAACGTTAGTTATCCTGTATCTTGCCAGGGGCAATCATCTCTTCAAAATTATTAAATGCCTGGTTGTGAGATGCGTCTCTCACTGTATGTCCCAAGTATCTGATTGGATCATATGGCTAATATTTCTCCTGGCAATCAAGTTGAGCCTACGCGTTTCGACCACTTCACAGAGGTGGCGTAGAGAGAAGCAACACGCCAACGAGGAGACGCCGGGAATTGAATGACCCCTTGCCCCTCCACTGTGCATAGAACCCGTCCCGCGACGGCAACGCTGAGGCGCACCAAGAGATTCTTTCATATTTCGACAGTAACTAAAGACTGCGGACACCTAGCCACTCCGGCTAGAGAGAAACCCTGCCTCCTGATACCCACCAGCACTCAAAGAATGCTGAACCGATTTTTCCACACCCGGGTGTGACACGACGATCCCCTACACCTTCTGTGAGCCCTGATGAAGACCTGCCTTAAAACTCATATCCTGTCAAGATTCCTATCCAGGTCGAAACGCGTAGGCTCAACTTGATTGCCAGGAGAAATATTAGCCATATGATCCAATCAGATACTTGGGACATACAGTGAGAGACGCATCTCACAACCAGGCATTTAATAATTTTGAAGAGATGATTGCCCCTGGCAAGATACAGGATAACTAACGTTCCCCCTTGAGGGATAAATTGACAATATTCCCCTGGGATACTAACACAATTTCCCTTAGATTTATGGTAGGACCTTGAAACTCCACTTGTAAATAGGATTTTGCTGTCACATTAACGTAATTTGCTTTTTTGTCGATTGTTGAATTTATTCTTTCACTGTAATTTTGCAATTGTCTTTTTCATGTTTTTGTAAATAATGAATGCACTTTATGCCATAAGGAGATATTCCAAGCTGAGTTGTTCACACCCCATGTGTACCTGTTTTGAACTCTAAAATAATGTGCTAAGATAAATAGCGTTCACAGTCAATAAACAGGACTTGAACAAAAAATAACTTGTGTAATCTATGGTGTCAGAGGCTTTGTACATTTAATAATATTGACCTAGATTCCTGCCTCTGATCACCTCAACAGAATCTATCCCCAGTGACTGTAGGAATGGTGCTGTCAGTCATAGTCGAGGCAGGATAAGAATTTAGATACAGTCTACAAGAAGATCAAATACGATTTAGAATAAATCAAATGAGGAACGCTAGGAAAAAATAGGTACTCTATATTAAAATGATAACTTACTGGGGCCAGCAAAGAAGCCCTCGCCTGACCGATCCTGGCCTGCATCGAGTTCCACAGCAGCCTCCTCCTCTGTCCTCTTGCCCCTGGGGGGAGCTGATGTACAACATGAAAGAAAGAAAGACCAGAAAACATGGATGATATTTGTCAACCAAATCAAACATTTCAAAAGAACAATAACAAAATATTTTGCCAAAATAGCAAATAGACAACTATTCCACGGGATATATTGACCGATCTCATGTGGTCTACTACGTTATTAGTATTGCTTGATTTGCGGACTGTCGACTTGGAAAGTTCCTATGTAATTCACCAAACAAAGTACTCAAAAGGTTCGCCTAGGACTGGCAGGTAGCAGTCCGCAGCACGCGAAGTGACAGACAAAGTCCATCGTGATTGCAGATCAGCGACAACACTAAAAAGTTTCCTACTACATTAACCAGTCATTAAAATACTCAAACTATCAATCCACCACCACTATTTCTTCTTATCGCCATGTGTACAAAGGAAGGACTGGACTTGAGTCTGTAGGGGCTGATTCAGAAGCCCCTTGCGGCTCTTTTGCTCCATTGTTGCGTGACTTTTGTGACGCAGCGGCAGAACAAAAGAGGCGCCATGGTGCGGCGTATATTAACAACGTGACGCATATGGGAGATGCATCACGTTGTAAAGCCCTGGGCCATCAGGGGGCGTTCCGGCGCAAGGGAGGGCGTTCCTGCGCAGGAACGCAACCTAAAAGTGGCTGAGGGAAATCTACAAGATTTCAATCAGTCACTTTGAGGACAATGATGCGTGACTCAAACCCTGCGCCTGCTTGAAGCAGACGTACGGCTTGACACAGCATTGGGGAGATAGGGCACCCCAGAGCATTGATGGAGCTGCAGCATCCTTGCGACGCAACTCCAGCAATGCGCCGCCTTTACAGCACAGATGCGTAATGCTTTGGTGACGTTTTGGGCCCATGGTGCGCCGCATTGTAAATACGGTGCACCATGGGTGGTGGTGGAGTGGTGCACAATTACTGGCGCATCCCTGCTACTTTGCAGGGATGCGCCAGTAATTAAAAATCTGACCCTTAGGGCTCCATTAGGATGTCGGGCGGATCGCCACCGCCATGGGGCGGTGGCGATCCGCCCAACAGAAATGACCGCCCGCCACCCTTTTCCCCCGCCACATTACAATGGCGGGGGGACCGCAACGTAGGGAAACACCGCCTGCCACTTTTCCGCCCCGGTCGCATTGCGGCCGGGGCGGAAAATGATTAATATGGTGACACCGCCAGCCATATTACAATGACACGAGTGCAATGCTTTTCCGCGGAGGCAATCCCACCACGGAAAGGCAGGCGGTGTTCACTCTGTGGGCCCCCGGAGTGAAGGCCAAAGGGGGGTGGCACATGGGTACCCCCCTGCATTTACATAATCAAAGCAGTAGGCACCGCAGTGCCTGCCGCTTTGATTATGTAAATGCTGCAAAGCATTTTTAGTATTGTGGCGGGCAGAGCACAGAGCTCCGCCCGTCACAATACTATAAATACAGGATGTGCCCGCCACTGTGGCGGGCACATCCTAATGGTGTGTGCGGGACCCCCGCCCTTAGGGCGGGCAGTCCCGATTTACGCCATCCTAATGGGGCCCTGCCTGCCATCCTAATGGGGCCCTTAGTGTCTAGCATTACGCAGTTCTTTAAACTACACTCATACATAATTTCACAGGCCAATAAAATGAACACAAAATCGAAAACAAATAAGCATAGTTGCAACGCTACTGAGAAGGAGAGCAGTGGCCCTGAAATGCACAGAAGATTTTGAAATATAATTTACCTACAATGTAATCAGCAGCATTAATGCTCTTGGTAAAAAACAAAAATTTGCAATATAATAACACACATAGCAGGAGAAAACAGAGTAGTAAAGAAATAGCTACTACTACTCACCAAGCCCGGGGATCTCAAGGCCAAGCAGGTCGAGCAGATCACGTTCCCTGTCCAGGAGAACCGTCCAACGGTGGGTAGCCTGGTTATCGGTGCGCCGGACCCGAGAATGTTGGTACATGGCCCGGCACACCTTCTCCCACCGCTTCCGGCGCTCCTGGATCCCGTACCCGCCAGAGATCTTGCCACCTGCCATGATGGTCCTGGGGAGGCGGCGCTGAACATAAAAAATGAGTGCGGCCACCTCCTCTGCGCTGAAGATCTCCCGGGGTGCGACCTGCTCCCCCCTCAAACACCCGCATGGGAGCCAGGTACGGGGTGCGGGACCCTTCCCCTTCTCGGGATGCTTCCCGGCTCCTTTTACCATGGTCTGGGCAGAAAGGAAGCTAAATAATAAAGAAGAAAAAGAATAGGGAAGAAGAAAAGAAAAGAGTTTAAAAAAGTAGTTTAAAATTAACCAAAAGTAGCAGAAAACACAAAAATATAGAGCTAGAAAAACTAGAGGGATAGATAATAAGTAAAATAGATTAAAAAAAAGTTGAAAAAAGCAAAGGATGGCAGAGATTCAGAGAGGATACAAAAAGCATGCCCAGAACCATAGCAATGAATGAGAAACAAGATGGCCGCGCCCGTTCACGACCGCGTGGGTAAGTTTGCGCGAGATTTTCCTCGCGATCACACGCAAAATTGTACTAGCGAGCCGCACACTTTGCGAGATTACACATCGCGCCCGGAAACGGAAATACGTCATGCAAACAAGATGGCGGCGCCCGTGAACGACCGTGAGGGTAACTTCGCACGTTGCGCTACAAGCGGCTTACTAAAACAAACAAAACCTTGCGAACTAACACGCCACAAAAAAATTTATCGCAAATTCGCACAAATTTGCGGCTTCCGAATTCGATCTTGCGCAAGTTCGCGCCCCGCGAATCCCACAAAATTGCAGAAAAACGAGTTTTGCAAAACTGAAAGCACTCAGCAGGTGCAAAAGTTCAAACTCATCATTAGTAACCATTCCCTGTAGTGCTTCCTGACAGGGGCCCCTCCAGAGTTCAGTTGCTAGTTGCAGCAATTCTATGACCCTGCTCTGACCCTCACAGCAGGCTCATAGAATAGCTACAAGTAGGCCACAAAGGTCCTGGGAAAAAAAATTGCACTGCAACAGAAAGCAAATTACAGATAAGGAAGCAGGTGCCAGACTGGAATTTTAAAACAGTGACACATTAATAAATCGACCCCAAATTAATTCATGTCAGTTGAAGCAGGGCAGGTGTGCCTGCTTTTCCCCCCCATAATCTACAGTGATGATGAACCAGAGGGTGGCATTGATGTACCACAGGGTGGCATGGGGAAACAGAGGGTGGCAGTGTTGAAACAGAGGGTGCTGTGAACCTGTGATGATGAACCAGATGTAGAAACAACATAGTTGCGACCGTGGCAAGCCTACAAGTAAGTTCGCAATTGCGAACTGGTACAAAACCCTCGCGAACTGGCAGAAACCATTGCAAACACCCCCAAAAAAAACGCAAATTCGCGAGAATTCGCGGATTTTGCGGATTGCGAGTTCGCAAATACGCAAATTCGCGAACGCGAGATTCGCACAATTCGGCCATGCTTACATGAAATACTTATCACAAACGGACAGGAGCATTGCAATGCGCGACCTGTAACAGTAAATAAATAAGCATGGCCGCGCCCATTAGCGACCGCATGGGCAAGTTGCCGACACATTTCAAACGCAATCTCGCAAAAAACATTGTGAACAGGCGGGGTAAGCACTTCCCCTGCTTTGCGATATTTCCGTTTGTTTGCGGAGATTTTTGGCGCTTTCGCAGAGATTTTCATAACGCGATTACGCAAATTCCGTCCACCCCTAATAATTTTTTTTCCTCTGGCATAAACTCAGTAGGCAGAAAGGATGCCTATAAAATATATTTTCTTGGGAGGGTTTCCATGGGAGGGTGCACTAGTGGTGGGGAGCATAGGGAAAACACTTAAAAAATCATTTTGTCCTAATGTCTGTGAAGGAGTGCCTGTTATAAATAACAAAAGACAAGATTTATTGGGATACCAAAAGAGGAAATTGAAGAAGTATGAATAAGGAATGTCTGTTGATTCTTTGTTGGAATGTGAATGGGTTGCGGATTAAAAGAAGGCAGAGAATGATAGGGAAATATTTAAAAGACCAAAACGCCCAAATATTTATGCTTCACGAGACGCATCTTCTGAGACAAGAATGCAAGGAATTCTTCTCTAGACAAAGATGGATAGGAAAGTGGATATCAACTGACCAAGCTCATTTTGAGATCAAGCTAATTAGGTAAGAAGCAGATGAGGCTGGGCGTTGGAAAATAGCTGATATTAAAGTACCCCTTGTGACATATACATTAATGAGCTCTTGTGGCCCTAATAAAGATGAAGTAATGAATATGTGATGTAACAACACAATCAAAATGATCGCGGTATGTTACATGCAAGTTTTTACAACACAAGTTGTTACAACGACTTGCGCTGGAGGGCGCTGGACTTAAGAATAGTAAGATTTACTTTTCCAACACCCGTCTACATACAGTAGGGAAAGTGTTGGAATAGTAAATCTTACTATTCCTTAGGTTATAGCGCCATCCAGCGCAAGTCGATGTAACGACTTGCGTTGTAACGGCTGCGTAATGTAAAGGATGTTTCTTGATGTAACACCTCTGACAAAGCTCTTCTCCTACTTGGTTGATTTGTAATCTCTCATTATTCTTGGTGGAGATGTTAATGTCCTATTGGAAAACAACATCATTAGGTCATCAACTAGGACTCAAATTACCTCCCCAAAGATGAGGCCATACATATTGGATATGATGGAGAATTTTGATCTAGGCAACGTTTTCCGTAGAGTGGAGGGTAAACGTTGGGGTTATTCCTTTCATAGTAAGGAGAACAGGCATTTTTCAAGAGTAGACTACCTGTTCATGGGCAAAAAAGAAGTGGAGTTGGTAGTCGGGATGGATCATTTGCCTATACATCTTTCGGATCATGCAGCATTGTTATTAAAAATTGAGGGAAGAGAGATACATACAATCGGTAGGTGGACAATGAACAGAAGGATTATGTCACAGCCCGAGATAATAGAGAAGGTGCGTTGCAATACTGAGGATTTGTTCTCTTGGAACCAGGGGTCAGCCCCCATGCGCATGGTTAAGCGGTATTGTTAAAATGTGTACAGTAAACTGCGCTAGGGAAGAGAAAAAATACATAAAAGAAATAGAGGAGGAGATAGACAAAACTGAGAATCTCTTAAAAGATAACAAAGGCTTGGAAGGAGTAAGAAAAGAGTCTGCAGATAAGCTGGAACGTTTACGTTTGATGTTTAGAACTAAATTGGAGGAGAAAGAAATCCAACAGTAGGTGGTAAGCAGATCTAGGAATATTACACAAGGAGAATGCTGCGGGAAGCTTTTGGCTTGGAAAGCAAGGTTGGACAGAAATCAAAAATGTATAGGGAAGATTCTAGAAGAGGAGACTGGGCTCGAAGTGGAGGAGAGTGAAAAAATCAGAGCTACATTTACTACCTTCTTTTGCATTATTTGATCTCTATGCAGAGCCTTTTGCTCAAAGTTTGAGGTTAAATGAAGAGATTAAATCTGACGACCTCATGGTTTATACCTCGGAAGTAGTATCCACCTTACCACATCTTATGGCAGAAGTGAGGGAATTTAGTAAACTGGCGGGATATGCAGCGAACGAACAAAAAACAGAAGTAACCAAAATGTGGAAAAATAAAATGCGTGGAGGAATTAAGATATCTGGGGATTAAAATAATTAAAGACCTTTCCTAAGGTCTTTAACTATTTAATCCCCAGATAGATATTTTACTAAAAAGATGGCAGAACCTTCTATTTACGGTCTATGGCCAGATTAATTTGGTGAAAATTTCCATCTTGTCAAAATTCACCTATCTCTTTGATAATATTCTGTTGCACTTTGAGAAGAATACACTCCTGAAGCTGCAGGGGAAGGTTTCTTCCTTTATATGGGCTAGCAGAGGAATAAGCCTCTCATGGAAAAGGCTGAGACGGAAAGCGAGAGTAGGAGGCATTGGTCTCCCGAACCTCCTGATTTATTGTTGGACGTTCCAACTTAAAAACAATAGAATGCTTCTACAATGACCCGATGAATCTCTAATAGGGGTTATGTTTAAAACCCTGCTGCTGAGATTATCTGAGGAGGGTTTCTCTTATAAGTATGGGTCTCCAAACTTTTTCAAAAAAGTCTAACTAAAATATCTCCAGTCAGCGGCAAGAACGTGGTATGGGATAAGATCGATTCTAGGTGTACCTTATTACAGCAGACTGTCTCCCATATGGGATTCTCCAGGTACTCCAGAATGTTTATTAGATAGCCAAGCAAAACCACTGAAACAGTCAGACGTTAGGCAGTGGGGTCAACTGGTAGATGATGGCCAAAAATTAACTTGGAGCTACTGGTATGACAAGACAAAAGGGGCAATATCTAGATTTTAAATCTACTAGATCAATGCTTAGCTCAAGAGTCAAAATGGGCCAGACAGGGACTCATAACAAATGGATCTGGAACTTCAGACCACAATGGTAAGGAAAAAAGAGGTGGCATTTTAGTATTAATTCCTCCTGGATGCAGAACTGGCAGAAAGTAAATCACCACATAGTGTATGGGATGGATGCCTGCCGGAAGTGGAGTTGGCAGATTTATGGCAAGCATCCTGTGCTGCACTTTGTTTGGTGGTTAAACCTGCTGCTTTAAAGAAAAACACTTGTTTACCCTGCATAGAATCTATTGGACTCTACAAAAAGCTGGGAAAGATAAAAGGAGACATAGAGTCAAAGTGCAAGCGATGACATGCACATGTTTGCCAACTGTTCAAAATTGGGAGAATTCTGGTCAGCAGTGGGCAAGACCATTTCGCGCTCGGTCGGTGTTAACATAGAGGTAAGCTTGGAGCTGATTATATTTGGGAAATCCCAGCAGGTTAAAGAAAAGCATGATCTGCAAGTAAACTGTCAATATTTGATTTCTTACTTAATAGTACGAGCGAGAAGAGAAATCTGTCAATTCCGATCCCCCTTCTTGGCAGAGTTGGAAGAACTCTGCGGGTTTTTTCAAGGAAATGGATAAAAATAGTCTAAGATTTTGGAATTTGCTAAAATACAGAATGACTTTTCTGTCCAATGATTACACCCTCTCAAGTCAGCAACTGGGAGGGCATTGCACAGTTCGAAACAACCCAGTAAATCTGATTGATCTGTAGCCGATGTTGGGCACTCACGCAGGGCGCATAGACCAGTGCTAATCAGTGGTGACACAACGAAAAAAAAAGGACACCATCAGAATGAAGATGAAGAAACGCAAGAATGAAAACAACTAGAGAGCACTCCTTCTCCTTTTATGCACAAGCCTTAGAAACAACTCTATGTTTCTAACAGGTCTGTCCCAAGCGTGCTTCACTTTAGGAAAGAGATGAAACCACACCTTGATATATAACACAATATCACAATGAAGCCTTGCTTTAGCTAAAATTACTCATTTACCATTTCTTTGTCTTTGTCTTTGACAGAGCGCTCCGCTGCCTTATATATAAATACCACAGACATACATACATATATGGTAATTCATGCCACTACATGTTAGGTTAGGTGACTGCGTGTTATGTTTTGCCATTTAATGGCTTGCTAAGCTATGATGTGATCACGGCTGCCTCTCTCTCACTTTTGCCAACCGCTGAGATACCAGACAAGGAAGAAAAGCAGGTAATGTACATTTTTCATCTCTTTTGCATGCACCAAACATAATTACGTTTTGCTTTATTCCATGAATAGATTCTGATGGCACTTCTTGTAAATATTTTAGAAGAAGGGAAGACAAGACAATAACAGAAAAGTATTCATGTGTGCAGCAAAATAGCATTCTGACTCTAAGGTTTATAAGTTCAGTGCCACCTTGCAGCTAAACTTGTGTTAGGCAAAAAGCAAATCCTGAATGTCCCATAGGTTTAAAATGATCAACACAGCAAAAACATGTTGTGTTGCGTCAGCTTGTGTTAGGTGGCAGCCAATGCTGCCTCATGGCCCGGAGCACTAGCTGAGGGTCAGCCTTTCCAGCAGCAGCAAAGCCCTCCCAGGCAAAGAGGACAGACAGCAGGACCAGCACAGGAAGCCCAGTAAAAGATTCTCTAGCCCATGAACCAGATGCGAGCACATAGATCACCATCATTATCAACACAAACGAGTGTTCTGTTATTCAAGGTGATTTTAAATCACACAATGTTATTTCAGAACGCTTCTATGAGAAGGATGTAAGTGGTCCAAAGCTAGGCTGATTTACATGCTCCCCAAAACGGAATCAGCCTCCTCTCAGTTGAGGGATCTGCACTGGTTGAGACGAGGATACAATTCAAGGCTCCGTGCTTTGTGCACAAAACCAGATCAAGAGCTGGCCCTTGCTATCTACGTAGTCTGGTGAGACTCCATCAACCGGCTCATGCCCAATGATCTAGTGATCTTGCACTGTGCACAGTTCTGAGAGTGAAACGGACCCATATGAGGGGGCGTTCTTCTGCCTATTTGGGCCCGACGCTCTGGAATGAATTGCAGCTTGCTTTGAGAAGGTGTTTTTTATTCTCTGCTTTTCAGAAACAGCCTCATTTATGAAAAGTGACACAAAAGGGGATGATGGACGGAGCGTTTGAGCAAATCAAACACTCACCCCCAGTCAACTGATCTGGGTTTAATCCATCACCATTCTTTAGCCCACTCAGTCACCCCATTTCAGACATGGCCATATGCAAATCAGTCTGACCCTGTGCCTTATGGGAACAGTCCAGCCCGAACTGCCAAGCCATGTCTTCCATGGACCGGAAACAAGCATCCTGGGACCGCTTTCGGATTCATAATCCTCATCAGCCAGGCTATCTTGAATCCAGTGGCCAAGTGAGCAAGAGACTCACGTCTGAGCATACCCTGCTACACTTAGGGCAAACAAAGCAATTTAAAAGGGGATGATGGACGTAGCGTTTGAGCAAATCAAACACTCACCCCCAGTCAACTGATCTGGGTTTAATCCATCACCATTCTTTAGCCCACTCAGCCACCCCATTTCAGACATGGCCAAATGCAAATCAGTCTGAACCTGTGTCTCATGGGAACAGTCCAGCCCGAACTGCCAAGCCATGTCTTCCATGGACCGGAAACAAGCATCCTGGGACTGGTTTTGGATTCATAATCCTCATCAGCCAGGCTATCTTGAATGCAGTGGCCAAGTGAGCAAGGGACTCACGTCTGAGCATACCCTGCCACACTTAGGGCGAACAAAGCGATACAAAACGGGATGATGGATGGAGCATTTGAGCAAATCAAACACTCACCCCCAGTCAACTGATCTGGGTTTATTCCATCACCATTCTTTAGCCCACTCAGCCACCCCATTTCAGACATGGCCAAATGCAAATCAGTCTGAACCTGTGCCTCATGGGAACAGTCCAGCCCGAACTGCCAAGCCATGTCTTCCATGGACCGGAAACAAGCATCCTGTGACCGGTTTCGGATTCATAATCCTCATCAGCCAGGCTATCTTGAATGCAGTGGCCAAGTGAGCTAGGGACTCATGTCTGAGCATGCCCTGCCACACTTAGGGCGAACAAAGCGAACAAAGTAATACATTCATGAAGAGTGACGCATAGCTGCGAGAAAACAGCGATGCGTCACTTTTCATTGTGCCCTCCTTGCCACACCTGTGATGCGCCATATTTACAGTAAGACACATCAGTATTTCTGACGTATCTGTAGGTGCAAAAATGACGCATTGCAAGAGTGTGTCACAAACGTCTCGCAACTCCAGCAATGGGTCATTACACATGGGCAAGTCCCATGTTAAATGTGCCTGTGTCAGTCTTAAGCCTGCCATGAGGCAGGCGTAAGATATTAATGCATTTGTGTCCTAAAATAGGCGTAGTGAAATCTCATAGACTTCACTTCACTGGCAGCGCAAACGTGATGCAAGGGCCATAAATAAGTCCCCTCGTTGTTTTAGAGGCATATTCGGGCTGCACTCTATATGGCGTCAAGAACGGGGACCCCTTTGTTGGTAGCTGTTGTGGTATAAAGCTGAAATAATAATAATATGTTTTCAAGACTATTTTTCCCTCAGTAAGGTCAGTACATGTTCCCCAGGAAAGAAGGATAACTTGTAAAACTTTTACATGACATCTGAAATGGAAAATGCATGTTGACAGCGGAATTAGATAGTGTCTTCATCCCCAAGATCATCGTTTTCAAGGCCAAAGTGAACCCTATTCTTTGTTATTGTTATTACTTCATAGAAGAGAATGTAAAACTTTCTTCAAATAGATAAAAAATAGAAATGATGAAAAGACTGTTTAAGATTAGAAACAAAATCCCGGAGCAGTAACATGACGTCATATGGGCAAAATAGCTCCCGAGGTGCAGACTGATGCGGACTCCTTCCAATATCCATTCATTCTACAGGTCCCCCCTCTGGAGGAACTATCATCCATTAAAAGCAACTTATGGGCGGGCGTTTCCATGCAAGTAAGCCTCAAAGAAGTGACCGAGTGGAATCTATGAGATTTCACTGCGCCACTTCTAGGATGCAAATGTGTCAATATCCTAAGCGTCCTTCACAGCAGGCGTAATACTGACACAGGACCATTTGCATGGGCTTTACCCATGTGAAAGGACACATTGCTGGAGTTGCGTTACTTTTGTGACACACTCCAAAAATGCATTACTTTTTCTCCTACAGATACGTCAGAAATACAGAGGTATCAAATGAAATATTAAGTGCACTGAGAAGAGACGCATCGCTGCTTTCAGGCAGTGATGCGTCACCCCTCATACATGAGGCCCGAACTCTACTGCTTATGAGGTTTGGATAAAGAACCTCATCTAATCTTCCTTTGTCACATCCTGCTTGGGAGTATTTACGAAGAGCTGAAACAAATATTCACTAAGCACAGCTTTAAAATAATCCTGACCTGCTAACTTTACCATTAGTTCATCCTCCTAATGAACTATGTATTAATACTGCAAGGTTCATGCTGCAGTACTTAGGCAACGATTATTTGTAAAACGAGTTGTGACAAAATGACTCAGTAAATTCACACTGGAAATGCTGAAATTTAAACACGTATCTACTGCATTTCCCGAAAACCCCAGAAGGAGTCCTTTTATCAACATATCTGTGTTCCAAAGTACATGATAAGGACATTGGCTGTGAACATTTCTTTTGAATAAAGCTTTGCACAATCCTTATCTAAGGAAGATACCTCAGTTTCCCAGAAATGACACAAGATATGTGAGTGGGAATGTGGCCACTCCTCTTCCTCCCACATCTCTGCCATTTCAGAGAGGGCTGAGAGAGTATAAAAGCTCCTGGATGTGGATAAAGAGATATCTGCTGGTTCTCCCAGTGTGACCAAGACTGCCAGTCTGAGAGAGGTCAGCTGTTGCTTCACCTGAGAGTGTCCAGAGACAGCCAGTCCACCCTCAGAGACCAACTCCTGCTTCATCCGAGAGTGCCCAGAGACAGCCAGGACCACAGCCGGTGACCAAAGACTTTCAGGGTATTGTATTATATAGTCATTGCATTTATATAGCGCTTACTATCCCTGATGAGACGCTGATGTGCTTTACATGGGAAACATCCTTTACAACGCAACTTTTACCACGCAGTGCCTTCACGACACAACTTTTACAACGCAAACCATTACAACGCATTGCGCTAGGGGGCGCTCTAGGATAAGGAATAGGTTTAATTTACTGTCCAACACCTTCCCTACTATCCACGGGGACTGGAGTTAGAATAGTAAATTAAACTATTCACTATCCACGCCCCAAAGCACTATGCGTTGTAATGGTATGCGTTGTAAAAAACGCGTTGTAAAAGCATGCGATGTCAAAGCATGCGTTGTAATTTCATACATCCGCTTTACACCGAGCAGCATGATGCTCTGGAACCAAAGGCTAGTGGTTAATCAAGTGTTACTGGGTTTAATCTAGGGTGCTCAACCAACCATTCTTTTTTTTTTTTTTTTTTTTTTTTTTTTTGAATATTTTTATTGATATGCAAGATGACAAAATAAAACAGAAGGCAACAAGAATTCATATACGAGTTCATCCATTTGTAGAATTAAACAGAAGGCTTAAGAGTCATACAAATTAATAATGTTATAGCAATATAAAATTCTCAATCTAGCAGGGTGCCCCAAATTCTGTTAAACTTAGTCAGTGAGCGGATTCCCCTAAGGTTAGCTAAGGCTAGCTCCATAGCGTGTATTTCTATTACTAAGGTCCACCATTTCCAGACCGTCGGTGGTTCTGGGTCAATCCAGGCCCTAGCCAGAGTTAGTTTTGCACATGAAAAAAGTATAGTAATTAAAGATGATTGTGGGGATAAAGAGGTGTTGAGGTCTAGTAGGACCGAAGCAGCCGTAGTGGTGGGACATGAAATATTTTTTATTCTCAGTACCCTCGATATGTCGCCCCAAAAGTTCTTTAGTTTGGGGCAAGAGTATAAGATATGAACTAAATTAGCTGCTTCCAGCGAACATTTGGGGCATTTGGTACGGCTACTGGAGGAGGGGTTTGATGACCATTTGGTAATTCTTTCTGGTGTGTAATATAACATGCAGGTTGTTCTGTATTGTTGTAGTCGAAGGCTGGATGATCGTACGAGATTATTTATATTAGTAAGAGAGTGCTCTATCTGGTTAGAGGTAATATTTAGGTTTAGCTGGGTACTCCATTTCGCCGCCAGTTTGTCGCTGTCGTTGGTTCTAGAGAGGCTGAGTATTTTATAAGATTCGCTGATGACTGATTTATTCTTATTTGAGTAGAGACAAGTCCAGATATCGCAATCAGAAATATTTTGTATCTTTTTATAGTTGATCAGATAGTCATGGATTTGCATATATTTGAACCTTGAGGATTCCGGTAGATCGTATAGCTGCTTGAGTGTATTGAATTCTAGCAACCCCTGCGAGCCGTACAGATCCTCCAGCGTCTTAATCCCGAGAGAAGCCCAGCTATTAGTGATAGGATCTGTAAAGATAGCCGGGAGACCTGGGTTGCCCCACAACGGAAGTTTTGAGTGATAAAAATTTGTTTTGCAATGTTTTAATATATTATTCCAAATCCTAACAATGTCTCTGGCGGTCTTGAACTTTACCCTTTTGTAGTAATTCGGGTCATTGATTCTGAACAGAAAGAATGAGGAGTCTTGTTTCAGCATAAAAGAATGAAAAAAGAGGGGAGTTCTATCTCCGTGTAGTACTGAGCGTATACGAGTAAAAAATGAGGACCAAAAATATAGTTTGAAGTCTGGGACATTCAGCCCTCCTTTGTTTAGATTATTTTTCATTATTTTTAATGACCTTCTGGCCCTTTTGTAGCCCCATATAAAACTGCTCAGAAGCCCGTCTAGATGCTGAAAAAATGTATTGTTAAGTGACAGCGGAATGGAACGGAATAGGTATACGAATTTTGGCAGAACTTTCATTTTGATAAGATTAATTCTACTAATCATATTTAAGGGCAGTTTGTTCCATTTTTTCAAAACAAGAGTAGTTTTTTTAATCAAGTCGTTATAATTTATATTGTTAATATTTTGTAGTCTGGCTGTTAGTTTAACCCCAAGGTATGTGGCCTCTTTGCAGATCCCAGGTATAGGGACAGATGGGGAGTAATTCGATATGACTTGCGTCTTCTGAACATTGAGCTTGTAGCCTGACACCTTCCCAAATTTCTCGGCCTCGAGGTATATTCCTTTTAGTGCTTTAGCAATGTCCATGGTATATATGGCAATGTCATCAGCGTAGGCTGTCATTTTCAGCTCCTGTGAGTTGAAATTGAATGGGATAATCAAATTTTGAAGGTGAAGTGCAATAAAAAAGGTTCGAGTGAAAGAGCAAATAAAAGAGGTGAGAGGGGACATCCTTGCCGAGTCCCGCGCATTATAGGGAACTCTGATGAAGTCAGGCCCCCGTAGCTGATGCAAGCGGTGGGTTTGTCATAGAGTGCTTTTATACCCTTCATAAAGTTTCCCCCAAGACCTATTTTAGATAGTGCTCGCCAGAGATAGGTCCACCCCACTCGGTCGAAAGCCTTTTCGGCGTCTAATAGTATCATGCCGAGTGGAATGGACTTAACCTCCGCGATGTCAAACGCTGTAATTGCCATGTTTACATGCGCGGTTGTATCTCGCCCTGAAATAAAGCCATGTTGTTGTTGATTGACAATTTTGGGCATAAAAGGGGCTAATCTATTAGCCATGATCTTAGCGAATATTTTCGCATCAGTATTGATCAGAGAGATGGGTCGGTATGACCCTCTCTCTTCCTTATTTTTCCCTTTTTTTAAGAAAAAAACTATTTTTGTCCTGTTCCAGGATTTAGGAGCCGTTCCGTTTGGTCCAATCGATTGCATTACTTCCAATAGTAGTTGTTCTAGTTCTTGGCCGCAAGTTTTATAAAGTTCCAGAGGTATTGTATCCTCTCCTGCCGCTTTCCCTGTTGGTAACGAGTTAATAGCCTGTTGTAATTCATTAAGTGATATAGCATTAGAGAGTACATCCAGGCCTAGTGGGTTCCCTGTACTCACTGGATGTTCTTCTACATATTCCTCAATTGATTCTATATCGGGAGGGTTTTCTGGGGTATATAGGTTTCTATAATACTCAGCGAATTGATTAAGTATATCTTGTGGCTGATTTTATATTTTGTTCCCTTGTCCTCGGATTTTAGAAATTAGGGTATCTGCTCTATCTTCTGCTACTTTATATGCTAAGACTTTGCCAATTTTGTCCCCACCCTCATATTGGGCTATTTTGAATTTTTGGATCCTCAACCAACCATTCAATGCATTCTTTCCAGCTTCTTTGTGGTAAATTCAATTGATAGAAATCAATAGCTCTGTCCGCTCATTATTTGGAAGGGGCAGGCAGATGGTTGGGATGGGCTAGTAGATGAGCTTGAGGTGATTAAGTATTGTCAGGTTTCAGGGGTGTGAGTTTCAAAGAAGGAGAGATTGTGTTCTTTAAGATTAGCTGTGGTCCATGTTTTGAAATACAATCATAGAGATTAGGCCTGTTTGGGAAAAAAAGGACAGGCTACATTTAGACGTTTCGAAAAGGTCTGTTTCTCTTGCCGGATTTAGAAATATAGAGGATGCTTTTTGAGTAAGCATGCAATTTGAAGATGAAAAACTATAAAAAGAAGCTGCATAATTTGCATATGAATAAGAGGAATTATTGGGTATTTTTGATGAACACTAGGATAACGTAAACAGTCTGTCCACTGTTAGGCTACCAGCAAGGTCCGATGATCAGCTACGGATTGGAAGCAAAATGTAATGGCCGAGCACCTATACCGGGATTTACCAGGAGCTTAGACTGTGCTTAAGGAAGAAGTAACCTCAAGATCAGAGCAATGTGAGATAAATATTTAGGTAAACAATGCACACAGAAAGAAGGAGATTCTCCATATGCTGGAGTGGATGTGTTGTGAAGTTTGGCTCACAGTATTAATCATAAAGGCACAAGATCCTTTTTGGATTCCCCTGGTTGTGGTGTGGCACAAGATGAAGTGTACTGCCTGAATGGTTTGAGGGTGCAAAGCCAGACACTAAAGTGAAGAGGATGGTGAATGGGCTCCCTTTAGAAATTAAAGAAGAATTTCTCAGCAAGAGGGTGCTGATTAAACTTCCTGAAGCACTGCCTTTTGGTAGGTGGTGGGGGGTGAGACTGCTAGCTGTTTGTGAAGGTGAAGGAGACTCTGTGCGTGAGGCTCAGCCTTTTGTCTTTCCTGATCTCAGCCAAATAAAAAGTCCGACATCTCTTAGTGCATACTCTAGGACTCTGATAGTCATTATAATACAAAGCCTTTAGACCTGGTAGGAATGGACATTTACATTCTAGTACAGGTGAGGCGGCTTTGTCAGTCATAAATAAGGTTCAAGTTGTGCAACAAAGAGAAAAAACAAATACAGAGCATGTTATATTATATTGGTTTGTATAGCCCATTAATCATCAGAGAGAGTATCCAGGTGTTTGGGCAGGTGTGTAGGTGTGTTGTCCCCAATGTGCTTATGTGTTTAGCCTCTTGTGGAACTCAAGCAGTGAGGAGGAGACTGATGTATTGAGGCTGTTCGATGTCTTGGGTGCAAAGTAAGAGAATGAGCAACCTCAAGTTTTGTTTTTGAGGATGCAGAGACTGTTGGGAATGAGAGTGAGGCAGAGCGTAGGTGACCGGAGGGTTGGTCGAGGTGTATGCAGCTGTTCAGGAATTCTGGTCCTGTGCTGTGTAGACCTTTGAATTTGTGCACAAGAAGTTTGAATTGGCTCAACTCAGTGATTTTTCCTGAGGTGTGGTTTGATGTGGGTGCAGCTTGGGAGCTCAAGTATGAGTCCTGCAGTGGTGTTATGGATGGTCTGGAGTCGGTAGGAGTTGTTTTGAGAATTCAACATAGAGAGTGTTGCCATAGTCCAGCAAGCTAGTGATGAGTGCTTGCACGACGGTCCATCTGGTGTTTTGAGGCAACATTTGAAGATTTTTCACAGCACGCATAGGAAATGGAAGCAGGAGGTGCATTCTGTGTTGACATATTGAGCTTGTAGTCTAGGATAATCCCTCATTTCTTGCAGGGACTGTGGGTGTTGTTCCTAGCACTAACAGCCACCAGGTGGAGTCCCATGGGGAGGTCTTCTTGCCAAAGGCCAGCACTTCTGTCTTGTCAGAGTTGAGCTGCAAGCAGGTTTGGTTGTATCCAGTCTGTTCCCATGGTCATGCAGTTGGTGAAGTTGGTTCTGGTGGTGGTTGTTTTGTCTGTCATGGAGAGGATAAGTTGGGTGTCATTGGTGTGGGAGATGATGGTGATGTCCTGTGATCTGATGATGTTGGCCAGTAGTGTCATGTACATGTTGAAAAGGGTGGGGCTGAGGGAAAATCTCAGTGGGACTCAGCATATCAATTTTCTGGTCTCTGATGTGAAGTGTGGAAACCTGACCCTTTGCTTCTTCCAGTAAGGAAGAAACAGATCCATTTGAGAGTATTCCAATCTCGCGGAGTCTTCTGTTGAGGGTGTTATGGGAGACAGAGTCGTAGGCCAAAGAGTGGGAGAGCAGGATGTGGACTGCTGTTTCTCCTCAGTCCAGGATGATTTATATGTCGTTGGTGGTCCAATGTGTGCTGTTCCGTGCTGTGGTTCTTTCTGAATCTTTATTGAGTGTTGTCTACAAAAAGGTGACGTTTGAGGTGAGTTGTGAGTTGCTTGTTGGTGGCCTTCTTAATCACTTTGGCTTGGTAGGGAAGCAGGGAAATGGGTCGAAGTTGCTCAGTGGATTCCGGTTGACTGTGTGCTTCTTGAGGAGGAGGTTGATTCCTGCAAGTTCCCATTCATCGGGGAAAGTGGGGATTAGATGGAGATATTATTGATGTGGGTCAATGTTCCCAGTTTGTAGATGTGGTGGGGGCATGGGTCCATTGGGGCCAATGTGGGGATGGCATACACAATTTCTCCTGTGTTGTTTCTGGTGAGGGTTATCCATTAGATCAGGTAGCCATCTTGGGTGGTGGTGGGTAGGTTAGCAATGAGTTCACTGCAAAGTTGCTGTAGAGGTGTGCAAAGTTGCTAATGGTGTACAGTATGGCGTTAATAATGAGATGTTCCAAAGACATTAACCTATGAAATAAAACACTACAGACCTTCATCCTGCCTGGTGCAAAGGTTAACGGAGCAAAATGAGAAGAGTTAGTGAACAGGAGCGCCCAACAACTCATTGTGTTCTACTGTGCCATAGTCTGAGTACAAGTGGGTACCTCTGGTGAGCAAGGTATGGGGACTGCTTTAGTGGCTTTGATTAATGCAATGTGACTGAAAAAAGTGAGGCTCGACAAGTGAACTGGGTTAGAAGGTATAATGTCACCCAGGAGGAAAGGCCGGAGGATACAAGGCATTAAGTGGGGCTGGTAGGGAACAGTGAAACTGTGCTAGCATGTGGGTGTCCCTGTGCTGAGCACAGATTCATCAAAATGCAGGTGGATAGCACGCCATGCCTTCTTTAAAGACAATACAAATGTAGAATTCTTTAACCATAATTGCAAGAACAGGATTCAGCACCCACCAGTCATCATAAGAGCTATTAGAACAATTGGAACAGTACCCTGACTCCATCAATGTTTTTGCTAAAAAGGGTTTCTTTATTCACAATCTTCTAATTCTTTTTTAAACTTGTATTCTGTGAATTGCAATGTAGCCAATGCATTTCGCCCCTAAGCAGAGACTTCTTCAGGGCTTGTTGGTTAATTGCACTCTTGTAGACTGGAAATGTCAATAATCTTCGAGTCTCAACGTGATGGCCAATTAATGTGGTGAAATGGATAGCTCTACCAGAGCAACAGATCTATTCTTTCACTTGTGCAGGGAGCCAATTCTAGCAGGAGGAATGGAGGGGGTAGACAGAAAGTCACCAGAGAGGGGAAATAAAGAAGCGAGAAGAAAACAGAGAGAGTGGACGGATAAAAAAGAGATTGTGCAAGAAGACAAAGAGAGCGCGGCTAGTATGAGGCTGTTTGCCAGGCCTGCTTTGGTTCCCCCAGTCTGAACCTGCTGACCCACAGATCTCCTCCAAGAATACATCCCTAGTAAAGAGGAGGTAACTTGGTGAGATCCTAAGGTTGTAGTTTCTGGAGCCCAGGGACACAGATCCTAATCTCAACCTTTGTTAACAGACTGGAAAAAAGTTTGTTTCCTGCTTTATCATGATTTTATGGTGCGTAATAGGAAAATCCATGCCACCATTTACACATCCAGATGCTGTCTTCACCCCCTTGACACTTCCTGATTCTCATTTGGTGTAAATCATCCCTCCCCCTCCCCCCAAACACACACATGGCTGTGCTAGAGCTATCTCCTCATTTCTGAGACATTTGAGACTCAATAGAAATGTTCCCTGTACAGCCTCCACTGCTCCCTCCAGTTGGGCCAGCATTGCCCCTAAATCAATGAACAGGAAAAAAATGGGCTGCCGAGAAAAACGTCATTTACAAATATGTATCCAAATCTCTAGTGAAGGGTTTTTCGGGGACCTGTAATGCGTTTCCTCCAGGCAAAAGCCCTTCACCTGCTTGGCCGGGTCTTCTCATTGGTAATAAGCGCACATTTGTTTTAGCAAATGAACAAAGCAGAATTTAAAATGAATCGCTGAAATGAATGTCCTCATCATTATTTCAGCTATGCCAGAGCTTCAGATTTCGTGTGTGCAGATTAACACGATCCTTCATGAGGAGACAAGCTTGTGTCAATCACACGTCGACTGTCATTTCATATTAACCAGATGCACTTTTTCACCATTACAGGACACCCTGAGAGGCCAGCCGCTGCTTCACCTGAGAGACCCTCACAGCGCCTAGCACCAGAGGCGGCTGACGTTAAGCGCTTACAGGAAGATCCACCATGACCACCGTCAACTTCTTCGCTGAGGAGGGCTGCCAGGGCCCATCTTCTGTGGATGTCACACAAGACCTCTCAGATTTGTCGTCAATTGGATTCCTGAATCGGGTCAAGTCCATGAAAGTGAGCGGCGACCCCTGCGTCGTCTTTACAGAGAAGGGCTTCAAGGGGGAGTTTGCGCTCTTCCGGGAGGGGGATCATGACGCTGTGGGAGGATTTTCCAGAAATATCTCCTCAGTGCGGGTGGTGCAGGGGGGCTGGGAGATCCAGAAATCACCATCTATGAGAAAGCCAAGAGATCGGGAAAAAGCATCACCCTAAAATCGGCTACCCCACACCTGGCTGATTATGGAATGAATAACAAACTCTCTTGTCACCAAGTTAAGAAGGGAGCCTGGCGCATCTACCAGGAGGAAGACTACGAGGGCGCCTGCATCGTGGCGCTGGCTGATGACTACGTGGAGGACTATCGCAGCATCGGCTTTAACGACACAGCCAGCTCCCTGAAGCCCTACAAAAAGTGAGCAAAGTTTATCGAGATAAGAGTATCGAGGGCGTGCCCTGATTGGCCAGCTCCCTCGTGTCTGTCATTCACTCTGCTTCACACACCCCGCATGACAGGAGAGACATTAATCAGCACATCTCTTCCACTGATTCCAGAATTCTAATGTAGCTTTTTTCCCAATCTCGCTCTCTTCATCTATTTACCTGAACAGCTGTACAAGGCGTAAATGCCTCTGCTTCGCCTGTTTCAATCCTCTGCATGAAATAAAGCAGCATTCACAAAAATCTACCTCTGATGGTGTCTGTGTGGTCTGTAGGCCTGTCTCCTGCACTGCTGCCCTCTGCAGAAAGAGGTGTGTTTTAATGTACACTGAAACTGTGCTGTCTCTGTCTGGTGCCCCAGCCTACCTGACTGGGGGGGAAATGGGGAAGGCAGGCATCAAAACTTAGCTACAGCTGCGTCCTCCAAGGGAAGGTGCATTCTTAGCGCGGCCATTAGGGAGTTCCCCGAAAGAATACAACGACCACCACCAGCCTAATGTAGGTTGTAGTCCTTTCTGTGTTGTATGAGAGAGGTCTGTGGAATAATGATGGAGGGAGGTAGAATAGACACACACATCTACACTCCCACACACCCCCAACACACACACCTGCACACACACGCACACACACACACACACACACACACACACACATCCAAACCCAAACCTAACACAAATGCAAACACTTTATGAGTAACTCCCAAAGTTTATTTACGAGGTGACGACATGGCTGCAGTGCCCCCTTTTTCCTCCCTCCTCCTCCTTCCCTTCACATTTTGTCCAATCCCTCCAGCAGGCTCACTGAATGTGGTTGCATTACATCCCCAGAACATCAACACACAAAGAACTAGTACATATGAGGTGCATACATTTATTACCCGGACTGTCTAAGCCACACAAGCTCTTCACAATTCTTAAGGACAAAGCCTTTGAATGTACTCAGTGCACATAGCTCCTGATCAGGACACACAGTCACCTCACACACCCCTTTCTATACACACCAAGCTCTCCCTTTTTAAGTAGAACTAAGGCCCACATTCTACCACTTCCAGGCTACACTCGCCTGATGGACTCATCACATCCAGCGCAGGTGTACAGAGCGCAGGACATGAGCCCTAAAGACATTGGGCATATTTACATGACAATAGCCCAGTGTGGTGCCACAAGCAATTTCACTGCCCTGATCTGCGTCATTTTCAAAACACAGGGATGCGCTGTATTACCAAGTATATGGCATATCCCTGTGCTCACCCCTGCACCGGCAATACAAAAGCTGCCTAGCACTAATGCGGGCACCCTTGCACCATGGCGAAAGAGTGCCTGCAATGCAGGGATGATTTTATTTGTGCAGGAAGGGACACCTACCTGCACAACAAAATAATTACTGGTGTTTTGCTCCTTCTATGTGTGCAGAAGAATGCAGCGCACGTAGAAAGAGCAAACAACAAGGAGAAATGAAGTATTTCTCTACTTTCGCCACTCAAATTCCTCCTTTTGAAAGGAGTTTGTTTTGGCGCTGCCTGAGATTAACAGATCCTTGAAAATCGAGAGCCCGCGCGCCATCGATATCATAAATCCATGGGTGTTACTGGGAAAACCCACAGCAACACCTATTGCACCTCCCTCTGCTGAAGAAAACTACTTTGCAGAGGACCATATTTACAAGGCTCGGATAGTCCACGCTAAGTGGCTTAGCCAGGCCTTGTAAATATGAGCTAGAAAAGAGCACCACCGGAGTGACAAAAAGGTGACTTTCCAGAGGCACTAGGGGCTTCTAAATATGCCCCATTGTGTCATCAAGTAACTCGAGGCGCTACACAACTTGATATAACAACCGCTCACAATGTCAACCAAGGAAACTTCTGCACTCCCCAAGCCTGAGACTGGCTGTAATCCCCAAAATCCAAAAGACACAAAGTGGGGGCAGCTCCTTTTCTTACTGCATAGCCAGGCTCTGGAATACCCTTCTCCTGCAGTTACTTTCAGAAACCCATCATCCTAACTTTCGAAAGCACCTGAAAACCTGGCTTTTCCAGAACATCCACCTGTAAGCTCACGCCTCCTCTCACTCGGCTGCTAGCGCTGGGATGCCTTAGGGTAGCTATGCACTTAAGAAATGTTAACTAATAATAATAATAATTACTTTCACAGATCTCACTGTACATTTTAACTAGGCCTGGGCAAAATTTCTATTACACATGAGACTCGGAGTATGACATTTCTGACATTATATGATTACTCCAGCTTGAGTAGCTAAGAGTCATTTGGGATACAGATTCTTCGACAGGAGCACAGGAGCAATGAACTAACTGAGAGGGAGTGGCTGCTGACTTCTGCTTGTTTGTGTACTGTAGCATTTAGTACTATTTTGTTAGTGCAAAATGTAAGCTTTAGCCCATTTCGAATGCAAGGGTGCATCTTGCACTACGAAAACAGCTCTAAATGCTGGATTATGCTTCTCACAGAAATACTCATTCTTACGAGTAACTGGGAGGTAATTACACATAGTTATGCTAGAGAGGATTATGCGAGTTACCACCATCCCAAATTTTAACATGCACATGCACACCTAACTGACACTGATATGCATATAGGTTTCGACAGGGAGGGCTACTCTAAATCATTACTACCAGTTGGAGCCACAAGATGTTGCACTTAGGGCCTGACTTAGTTGTTGGGGTGCACACCGCCAGCCTGGGGTGGTGCCATTAGGGAAAATGGTGACAACCAGGCGGCAACCCGGCTGCCATATTATGATATCACTGGTCAGGTGGTCAGGTGCACTGTTTCCCTGTAGCACAGTCTGCAAGAGCAACAGAGTGTGCAACCTTGCACATGGCATGGGGGCATACATAGGCGTCATCCTGATGGCGGTGGCCATCAAGGCACCACCACCATTGACTTCCGTTCTTGCCACTGCTGCCGCTCCCCCCATCGCTACCGCCATGGGAGCTCAAATCCTGGCCAAGGAGGCTGTCTGGTGTTGGTCAGATGATGGTCTCAGAGCCTGCATCTTAATCAGGCCAACAGACTGCCAGGTATGCGGGCAGTCGGACCGCAAGGTATGCAGGCGATCATAGCATCAAGTATGTGGGTGTCCCAGGCCCGCCAACAACTAAATCAGACTCTCAGTCTCAGCCCACTTTTAATGTTATTGTCCTTTGCTTTTTGAAACGATGCTTTTTTCTTCACTATCAAAATTCTTCTTACCTTGGTTTGGCTCTGCCATGAAAGACAAAGAGCACTATTAGAGTTGGCACTTTCCAAAAGCAACAGTAGAAGTTTGTCTTTATTACTTTCTCAAGACTTGAAGCAGATGTCAAGCCCACAGACTTTCCCGGGGCACCACTCTGAGTCTGCATCGCCAGCTGCAAACAGGTGCAAACAGGTGCAGAGCCATGCCCTGTCCAGGTGGACATCTTCCTCCCAGTGATGAGAAGCACTCAAGTGAAATAAAATAAAAAAATGGACTTTGTATAGACATGCCAGCACACCTGGTTATATCATGTGTCACATGGTATCTTCACATGGTCTAATGGCAAAGAGCTGATATTTCAGTGAGCACAAAGTGAGCTGGACACTCCAGTACAGAGTGGGATTGTAGCTTATGTGTCGAGGCTTCACACAGTGCACATCCATTACCAGTTTCACAAGCTCCCTGGATGTATCTTCAAAAATGCTTATGTGTCTACTTGTGGGCAGGCGCAGAGGGCGAGGGGGGTCAAATAAAGAAAAGAAGAAACAGATGGGGTTAGATGTAGGTAAAATCCAATTTGCGAATCCTTAATAGTGAATTTTACCGATTCGCTATTAAGGACTCACAAAATTGAATATAGGTAGGAATCGCTAAAATATTAGCAATTCCTTAATATTCCTTAATAACAAATCGCAAATTGAGATTCGCTAATATGGAATACCTACCCATTCATTCCTATGGGCTAGGAAGCCCATAGGAGTGAATGGGAAGATATTCACTATTTGCGATTAACTATTGAAGAATCGCAAATAGCGGGAGCTATTTCAAGGGTGCCAGGATGTCGCACCCCTGAAATGTGCATGTGCGCAAATGTGGCACACATACATGCCCTGTGTGCCACATGGCACTTTAAAAAAAGCAAAAAAGTGTTTTTTTAAAGGAAATAGCTAATTACCACCAACTTGAAGTTGGTGGTAATTAGCGATTCCTTAAGGCTAAAGTGCGCTTTCTTTTGTGCTGCTTACATTGCATTTAAGGGATCGCAATTTGAGATTCCGTAAACGCAAGAGCAAAATAAGGAATCTCAATTTGGCGATCCCTTATTTTGCTAGTAGGTTTAAACTCACCTACATTGCTCGCAGCCAAATAGCGATCGCAAATTAATTTCAACGCTAGCGCTCGCTATTTGGCCACCTACATCTGGCCCGTGGCCATTAAACACACTTCCAACCCGTCCACAAGTATTTCCAAAGTTCATGGGGCAGATTTACTATGATTTTGCATCAAGGTTTCATTGTTTTTGTGATGTAAATAATGTTTGGTATTTATCGAGCTATGCAAAGCCACTATGCTTGACTTTGCATGGTTTGGTAGATATAAAGTACCAAACTGCATAGTGGAGAATGAATATTCCCATCCATCCACCCATACATTGTGGCCCATTCACAGATTTACAAAAGCTAGTAAACCTCACAATGCATCTAATGCTATGCCTTCCACAGTGAGGTGTAATGAGCAGAATGTCGATTTCTCCTTGTTACTTACTCTTTCGATGTGGCATGCATTCTGCAACACACATAGAAAGAGTAATATGTCTATAAGGATTGTTGTTTTCAGAAAAGTGTCCCTTCCTGCACAAAACAATCCTTTCCACAATGTAGGCACCCTTCCACCATGGTGCATGGGTGCCTGCATTGGCGCTAGGTAATCTCAAGTGCGCCAGCGAAGGGAAGGCGTGAAGAGTGTCAAGTCTTAGTTGTTATGGTGCATTTCAACTCTCACACTCATGCAATGCTGCACGGCAACTTGTTTGCCGAACTGCATTGCGTGAATTCTTACTAAATCTGCTCCCTGTGCTTAACTGACATAGGTAGACCAAAACTGTTCATCGGACACTCTCCAAGGGCAGGGGCTTAATTCAAATTCAGGAGCTAGTCTTAAAGGTTTACAGAGTCAACTGTTCTTCTATTTGTTTGGCTAAATAATTTCCAATGGCTACTTTCCTTTACTTTGCCTTGCTTTTATGGTGCTGGTGGTCTACATCTTGATTATGTGGGTACTCAGTCTCCAACTTGATTTCTCACTTTCCCTTCACTCATGGTCATTAGTCAGTCAACTAGCTGGAGAGATGATTAAAGTGGACTCTGGAGTTTGCTGAGTAGTGTGGATCAGACTCTCTGGGTCCATCTTGTAGGACCTGGACTCCACAGTATTAGCACTTTTCAATGGCCCTGCTGCTTCTGTACCCACCATACAGTTTCTGGAACACAGCACAGGTACAGAAGAACTCACGTTCACAAATCTGCTTTATGCCTGACAGCCCCAGTAATGCCAGTGCCTCAAAGGCTTCAACCGGAGGCTAGAATTAAGTTCAAGACACTCTGTATGACGCACAGAATGTTAAACAACAAGGGCCTGAGTAAAATCAGAAACCTTCTGATCCCCTATGTCCCAAACAGAAGCCTCAGGTCCGGCTCCGAACGGCTGATAAGAAGAATCAGGAGAGCTAGATGGGTAGGCAGATCCTTTACTGATCAAGCTCCCAAGCTGTGGAACTCACTGCCATGGGACTCTAGACTCCTGGAAACAGAAGGAGCCTTCCAGAAATCAATCAAAAGGTGGCTGTTCTGTCAGTATTACTAGTCCACTTCTATGCCTCTATTGGTCACTTAGAGCTGGGAAGCCTTTGGGCAGCTATGCGCTCTACAAATCACTCAAATAAAGGGATTACAAACTTTGTGGGGGATTGCCAACACGCCCACCTGTGCCCAGGATACCGCGGCAGTCAGTTTTGCTCTCCCCCGCCGCCGCTCTCGAACCAGCGGCCGCCGAGAGGGGGAGCGTCCAAAGTGCAACTACAATCCCCAGGGGGCAGTGCGGCCTCCCGAGGACGCCAGGAGCAGCGTCAGCGCCAGGTAACCGCGCCCGGAGGCGCAGCAAGCAGATCCTCCCGCGTCGCGGGACGCGCGCAGGCGACGCCGGGCTAAGCCCGGGCAAAGGGCGGGCCCTCTGCGGCCCTCCGAGGTCGAGACGGTCGGGTTGGGTGCCCCACCCTAACATTTCCTTACTGAACTCTCTCGAGGTACGTGACTGTAATACTACCCACCTGCTTTGGACTGACTCTCAGACTATTACTCTTCCTATTGTGGAGTTTACAACAGTCCTATAAACAACAATCTGCTTTTGCTGCCTCTATAGTTCACACTGTTTGGCATATTGCTCCTTGTTTTAGTTGTACTGTTATCTGAGTCTCTATAACTACTGCTTATATTGTATATTGTGTTTGTTTTTGGTCCCCGCATCGCGATTAGCGTGCTGCTGGCCTAGCCCTGATATATTCCCCTCTGTTTTGTAGCTACTCTATAGGGGTCCCCCTTTCCTCTCATCATTACTGCCTGCTAGAAAGGAGAGTGCGAGGGCTTAAGTTTAACATAATATTTTCGCGTCTTAGCTACTGTGAAACATGAAACGCATTTAAAATCTATCATTATGTCTACTAGGGGCTCAAGGAGTAAAACAGCAGCTGGGGTGGTCCCAATGACGGGCCCAATAGATAATTTTATTATAAGGGCAAATGATGCCATAAATCAGGGCATCACACTTTTGGAACGTAGGGTTTCGCAAGATTTAGCTATAGCTAGAAGATCATCTCTTGGCCTCATTGGTTCAGCAAGAACACCAGCTCAGGCCATAAATGACAACGTTGGCCTTATAACTGCTGTTCATGCTGATATTCATAGTATACCTAATGAGGTTAATTTATCTGCCTCAAACCCCCTAATAGACTCTGATTTAGACTCTATTATGGACTTGGAAAGGACCCCGGATCTCCCCATTGACCCCACACCAGCTGAGGTAGCTGCAGATAGAACAAGGCAACTGAGGGGTAACCGTGAAGGCGCAGTACAAAAACAGACTAAACACAAAACACAGCCCAGCAGGTCCAAATGTAGAAAGTACAGCGCCCCAAAGCGAAAGGCCAGGAAAGTAGCTAACTTACATACAAACACAGAAGGAAGGAACGCAGTAATAGCAATAGAAAATGAAGTGTCACAGCCGGCGCCGCAGCGCACAGGGGATAAATCTGATACAGATGCTGTAAATGACCATTTGTTGGAAAGAATGGGTGAGCTCCTTAGTATCTATTTGTCCCCAATAGAATCTAGACTCATAAGGATTGAAAAACAAGTAGCTGAGTTACATGTACCCACTAAAAACACTCCTATTGTTGACGTTTCAGACTATACGGGATCTAGACCTAAGAACAACATAGCCCCCACTACGGGTGTAAAGCCTAAGACACCACAAGCCCTATGTAAGGGAATTGCTGCTAAACAACCAGCTGCCAAACAACCAGCAGCAAATATTATCACCACTACTAATCCCACTGCCAATTCCAATAACACTACTGCCACCATCCAGTCAGGGAAGGGGACAAATACCGCACAAAGTAAGGAAACCCAAATTAGGCAAACTAGTCATTCTAATAATCCCACCCAAAACCCCCCAAGGGATCTTCCCGACCAAGATATGGCAACCAACATGAGGCAGATTCCTCCACGCATTAGTCTGCCGCCTGAATGCGCTGCCTACGTGCTGGTCCTAGTAAATGTTCCCAAACTTAGGAAGGGTCAGGAAGAAACCCCAATATCCCTTAAAAATAAGACCTTTCACTGGTTAACTGCAAACTGCAGTTTCCCAATGCAAGGGGTAAGGGAGATTATTCACACTCAGAGAGTGGGATGGGTAGGCCCGCTGAGGAAAAAGTTCGTGGGGGATTGCATTGTTGTAAGTTTTAGAAATCCTCAAAGGGCGGAAAAAACCTTGGCGAGCGCACCATTACCTTCGCCATGGGAATTTAATACCACTTTGCTCCCATTGGGCTATTTTTATAGACACTTGATTCCCTCCATGGCAAACAACTTTGTTGTGCCCCCCCCGGGACTCAAACATAAATTTTGATGGGAATAGGCCTCCACTCTTTCGCCAGAACCAGGACCCTGTATTGCATCACCAGGTTCCAATGCTAGCACACCAACCGTTCAACACCCATCTTCCCACAATGCCCCAGCAGAACCACAGGGATAGATTCTATCCCACAATCATCCCTAACCAATTCATGTATCAAAATGAAGTAAGGCCACTATTTAATATCCCAACCTTTAATAGGTTTGAACAAGCCTTCTCAAACTTAGATGACCTGGATTGACTGGCTACCGTGGCAGGTGACAATACTGGAAGCACAGCTATAAACAATGGTTATAAAGGGTGCGACCTAACAGAGGTAAAAATTACAACTCAGGGTAAATTACTTGGCGTTATGGAAGCTAATAGTGGTCACACAGCAGTTGGTAACAGCAAGGAGGAATGCTTATTCGCATTCCCAAGTAATGTTGATTTGGGAATATCACCATCGCCTGTTCTGGATGTTAACATAGTGAGGAATCATGGGTCTAAGCCCACCAGTCACTGTGGCCATAGTGGTCTGAAAGCCCTTAGCTGGAATGTAGCTGGGTTAGAAGCAAGGCTCTCAGACCTGGAATGGATTAAGACAATTGATGATATTGACATTGTGATGTTCCAGGAGACTTGGGCTGTTGAAAACCTCTACATTGAGGGATACCACTGTTTTAGTGTAACAGCGCCGAAATCCACCTTTGGTCGAGCAGTGGGTGGTTTGTTCATAGGAATTAAGACACTGGCTGGTGGCACTATTAGAGATCTGTCAGGAGGGAATTTGAATATCCAAATTTTGGAATATAAAGCAAAGACCAGAATTTATTTAATTAATTTTTATATTAATGATTTTAATTGTATACCAAACAAAAACTTCGAGGCTCTTTCAAAAATCTTACATAATCTGGAATCTAGCTTACAATTAGCTGTCGGGACAAGGATCTTGATTGGAGGTGACTTCAATGCAAAGATACCCATAGATTCTGGATTGAAGGACAAGATATACTTAGATCAAGCAGAACGAAGGGGCACTGAATTAGGGATTATTCTATCTGAATTTAATCTTGGTGACGTCATGGAAATAGGCTATAACCCAGGTGCTCCCCATGCTCCCACGTTCAGAGGTAGGGACTGTAGCTCTACTATTGATTATATCTTTATGACATCCCATCTACTAGATTGTGTAGTTAAATCTGCAGTGTTAGAGACATCGTTTGGGGATAATAACCCATTAATGGTTACTCTAGATATAGCCCCTAGCTCTGTCTATTCAAATATAAATGGTGCAAGAGACATTACACCGTCGGTTGATGGCCGGAGACTAAAATGGAGAGGGGTTGATAGTGGGGCAATCTTGAATACTGTACAAGTTAATCACCAGCATCTGATTGATTCCTGTTTATCCATGGACGGCAATCACCATAGGACGATTGCGGACTTTGGTAAATTATGTCTAGTGATAAAAACCCTTCTGTCGGTCCCACTACCAAGGGTAGAGACGGAACCAAGATGGTTCGACTCGGCCTGCTCCCTGGCGAATAGGGACCTGAGAAGGGCATTTTCTACTAATCCTAGGTGCCCTACGGCTGTCCAATTAACTAGGAAACATTACAAACTCACAATAACAGGCAGAAAGGCAGCACTGCTCTCAGAACAGTGGGACTCACTTGTCATCAGAGCTAATCTGGGGAGCAGTGGGCCATTCTGGTCCACAGTTAGGAAAACTAGAGAAATGGGTAAAAAGTTAACATCAACCAGTTGTAATATAACCAGCAGTGTCTGGGAGGCCCATTTTTCAAAAATGTATGCTGCTCCACCTAAGGAGGCAATGACTTATAGCCCAGGACAGCTGAATGGCCTATTGATTAATGTTTATGAAGTCGAAACAGCCATAAAAGAAAGTCTCGGAAATAAGGCCCCAGGCCCTGAATGCCTGCCCATCGACATCATTAAGTATAGTCCAGATTTATGGGCACCAATTCTAGTTAACGTTTTTAACAGTCTTCCAACAGTACCCATGCCCACCACTTGGGCAACTAGCACCATCGTCCCGATTTTTTAAAAGGGAGATAGGTCGGACTCAGTTAATTACCGTCCGATCTTCCTTTGGACAACACCCTAAAAATCTTGGGACGAGTCATTTATAATAGGGTGCTTGAATGGACTGAAAACACAGAGTTATTAGACCAGTGTCAGATGGAATTCAGGAGCGGGGTGGGGACAGTAGAGCAATGTTTGAATTTAAAATTGATAATCGACAAGTATAATATTGCCCAATCGTCCCCCATTTACCTTGCTTTTATGGATCTCTCCTCTGCGTTTGATCTAGTAAATAGATCAAAACTCTGGATGATTTTATTGAACTATGGACTAGATGAGACCCTTGTTAACTTCCTGGCCTACCTACACACTGATTTAAAAGCACAGGTTCGGATTGGGATGGGTGGAGGGGTCTCTGGAGCCATTGATATTGGTAGGGGGGTGAGACAGGGGTGCGTCTTAGCTGTTTATTATTTATATCAACGGCCTATCTGGAACCCTCAAACAAGTCACCAGCGATGTACCAATAATTTTGGGGAAGCCCCTATCAGTTTTATTATACGCGGATGACGCAGTGCTTATGGCCCGCACACCAAATGCCCTCTGTCTGCTTGTTCAGAGTTTTGTTAAACATATGGAGGGACTGGATCTGCGTGTAAATTTTAAAAAGTCTTTTATTATGTCATGTGGCCCTGGGAAGCGGAAGCTCAATACAATACTCATAGGGACAGATAAACTCGAATCTGTCCCCATGTTTCCTTATTTAGGGTTGGTTTTCGCTGCGAACGGCTCGTGGAGTGGGCATTTATCCCACGCCACGAGCAAGTTCTCGAAAGCCACCAATTCCATTTTGAGCCTGCCCCGCCCGAATAAATGGAACTGCTACTAGAGCAATTTTAAAAATATTTAGATTACAGTGCTCACTAGTAGCCTCTTATGGAGCAGAGGTTTGGGGTTTGGGAGATAGCGCACCCATTCAGTGGGAAGAAAGTCGCTTCTGCAGAAAAGTATTGGGCGCCCCAATCTCGTCGTCTGATTTTATTTGCCACAATGAATTAAATCTCCCATATGTTTGTGATTTCATTAGAGCTAGACCCGCATTATTCTGGGTCAAAGTCTGGAGGAACAATTCAGCCACCCTCACACAAAATATTATAAAAGACTGCTCAAATTGTGATCGGGGCATGAAGATCCCATGGCTATCAGGAGTTTTTAAAACACTAAGTGCCGTGGGTAAAGGTGATCTCTTCTCTGACGCCTCCAAGATTGAGCTTAAGGATAAAGCAGAGGTTAAACATACACTGTATGCACGTTTTAAATCAGAAAGGATGGGAAGAGAATCAACAAAATCAACTGTTGCTAAATATATGGGAAACGAATTGTGCAGATATCCACTCCCGCCCTATCTTACTCTACCCATGACCAACTGGGGGAGATCTCTTCTGTTTCGTTTAAGAGCAGGTTCAGTGAAATTATTGTTATCATTTCCTCTGGGATATCGACATAGCACTGATTTTAACCCATGTCCATGTGATGGTGTTAGTACACAGAATGATCTACACTTCCTATTCTTCTGTAAATTTTACTTAAAATATATTAACTGGCTTTTAACTCCATATTTTAGGAAACATCGATCCCTTTCACTGGAAAAGTTGTACTTAATGATGATTTCATTGGACACAGACAAACTCATTTTTCGCACTAGCACTTTACTGAGACTGTTAACGCGAGTGCGTAAAACGATGGAAAATCCATGAAATTTGCCTCATCAGAACTGTATTGTACTGTAATATATATATTTTTAAATAATTCTGTAATAATATGTAATGTAAATGAAATGAACTGTTGTTTTTGTCTGGTACTTTTATGAATTTTATGAAATTCGAATAAAGGTCTTTTGAAACTTGAAACTTGAAATAAAAAACAGAAAGGAACTGCCCCCAGTAAGCATAGAGATAGCATATATATAGATAGGCAAACAGAGAGACTGAGCATAGACCCCGATGGTCCACAATCCAGTTCACTTCAAATGATACCCAAATCTTTGATTATGCCAGGAGCTGGGTTAGATGATAAGCATCTTTGACAGAAGGTCCTCAATAACATAATGGCATTGAAAATCTGCAATCACCAACATGCAGATAGAGCCCTCAAAGTAGACGGGCTATTTCTAGGACTGGCATGCATTCCCCTGATTCCTTGGCATTTTCTCCCAGCTTGTGTGGGTTATTTTGAAAGATTTCTATACATGCACCCACCAATGGTTTGGATTAAGGCCCTTATGATATAGTTAGGAGGAAGGGGGAAGCTACCTATATGGTGGACCTCAAGAACACCAGAGCCTCCATATCAATCGTCTCGAGCCGTACTTTGAGAGGATGCCGTCACAATGTTGTACCTCTCCCTAAACTCCAATTATCAAAAGAGAAATATGGGTCAGTGGAGGGTGACAACATTTTCCCTATCCTGAGCCCAGAACAGCAGAGGGACTGACGCCAATTGTTGTAGGAAGTTACCTCTCTGTTTTCCCTTGCTCCTCGCTCCTAGGCTTACACATTTGTGTACCCATGGCATTGTTACAGGCCTGACTATCAAGGCCAGTAAGTGCCAGATAGGGCAGAGGTCTGTAGTGCACTTGGGAGACCTTTCAGGTAGGCGTAAGGTGCAGCCCCTCCAGGCCAAAATAGAGACGTTCCTGCCATGGGAACCTCGAAAAACACTGACTGGGGTGAGGGCATTGCTGTGTTTCATAGATTATTTCAAGAGTTTTGTCTAAACTGAGACAAAATCCTAACATTTTATGACTTTCAGTATTTACAAAAGGCATTTAAGAGTAGTAAAGTAAGGATTCCTTTACTACTCCTAAAGGCCTTTTGTGAGCTTCGAAAGATGTAAAGTTAGGATTTTGTCTGAAGTTTAGGAGTAGTAACGTTAGGAATCCTAACTTTACTACTCCTAAATGCCTTTTGTGAATACCGAAAGTCATAAAGTTAGGATTTTGTCTCAGTTTAGGAGTAGTAAAGTTAGGAATCCTAACTTTGCTACTCCTAAATGCCTTTTGTGAATACTGAAAGTCATAAAGTTAGGATTTTGACTCAGATTACTTTTGTGAATCAGACCCCTTGTCTTCATCCTGAATTCTTTTCAATTTTAACAGAGCTAATGAATTGATTATATCTGACATTTTTTAGGTGTAGCGCTTCGTAAGTTCACTGGCGTTTGTTAATTTAAAGGGTGGGGAAAGATCCTTCTCGCAATGTGCTGCTAGTTTCTCATAGTCTAAGCCTTTTGTATCCCTAATCCATAGCTTAGTTTTCACTGATAGTGCCAGTCTTTTCTTAATTAAACTAGGTATTCGAAGGGTAATAACGTGGTGGTCTGACCAGTCAATTGCAGCAATAGAGATTAACTTGACAGCCTTTTTCTTTGAGATAATCCAGTCTGGTGTAGAGCCTTTTGAGTGAGTTAGTGAGTGAGTTATACTTTATTCAGAAGTATAAAAAGCATCCATAAAAGCAACATTTAAAACACACATCATTGTACAATAAAAACGCAGAATCATTGTTCTTATGTCAATAAATAATCAATTATTAACGAGTATTTGTACATATATAATATTCTGATAAAATGTAATGGTCCGCCCACTTTACAGCGACACCTTTGGTATCAGACATGCCCCAGAAGAATCTTTACAATGCCTGCATAGTATTGTTAATTATTGTACCAGTTTCATCATGTTTCCAGTTCTTTATAATTCTTCGTCTTTCAATACTCACATAATTCTATCTTGGGCGAAACTAATACATGGCGGAAAATTACATATACCCTAAAAAAAAGAATCCACTTATCCCTCTAGTAGCATCCAGACATACGCCAGGTAAAAAATAATAATAATAACAATAAGACACATACATATAGTCTGCTCATCTGCTCAACTAGTTGTGGTTAAAAATCTGTGTGTGGAGGATGTTACACAAGCCCAGAGATATTAAACACAAATACAATGAAGTGCATTATAATTCATTAGTCAAAGACTTGGTACAAGTATATTCTAGTCTGGTGGGCTCAATAAAATGTTCTTTCGAATGTAAAAAGCTGCCCATAAAAATGATGACAGTCTACAGCAAATCTCTCGAGTAAGTAATGATTGCAAATATAAATATGCCAGCCGACATTGTGTAAAACAATATGGTTTGACCATCGGTAAAATATATTTTTTCCATAAACAACTATAGTACTTACAAAAATGAACCACATGCATTGAATCCTGGGGCATCATGTTGTGACAGTGGCAATTGATTAGGTTTATTGACCAGTCACACATTTTTGGAAAAGTGACTAATCTATGAAACATGTCTAATCTAAGGCGGGTCAAGACAAATCTATGCCTACCATGCAGTACTGCTTTGAGGTAAGGTTGCATATTAAAAGTGGTTAGGATCGGTTGATTTTTTTATTTTAATACACTTGGTTTGGGGACTTCAAATAAAAAGTGGAGGTTCCCCAAATGCACCATTCCTGCCTTTTTCAGAGTCTTTTTACTAATGTTCAATATTTCTGGTCTTTCAAAGTACCCAGGATGGCCTAGATTACTTAAAAAACATTGAACTTATGCAAACTATGATATTCTTAGATTCAAACTTAATTTAAGACTATCCTCAATGATTGCTTGGTTAAGCACTGTGAACTCCGAGGTCCATATCTTATACCGTAGAAGAATTGGTTGCAATTGTATTAAATCTGTGATATATTGTGCCCCCAGTTCTGCATGACAAACATACACTGATGTGCTTATAGGTGAGACAAGTAAGCCTCTAAAAATTCATTCTCTACAGTTTGGATTTCTGTGCAATTTCTATACCCCCAAGGTCCTGCCCCCTATGTGGCTATACTGAGACATTTGGGTTTATACATTTTCCTCATCACCTCTACGGGATTGGCACTCAGCCCCGACGCAAAGCTACTAAGGCCCATACACGTTTTACTGAATTGTTGCCTCCTATTAACTATGGCCTTGTTCCATAATCCATCTCTATTGAATAAATTCCCCAGGTAACTAAAAGTGTTCATAACACCAATGGTTATGCCATCTATTTATTTGTCACTGCAATTCTTACTAGTCCTTCCACATTTCAAAATGAAGGTTTGCTCCTTGGTTAACTGAAAGGCTAAGTTCCTTCATTTTTTAAGTTTAAAGAGAAATGTATTAAACATAAAAAGTGCAATAAGTACAAATATGAAACACCAGCAGGATATATCACTTTGCAAAAGTTATAAAGATGCAATAATGATGAGAGGGAAAACAGAAAAAAGGGGGTGGGGGAAAGGGAAAAGAAGAAAAGAAAGGGGAAAGCATCATAATACAACCATCACTTTCAAAAATAGTTTCAACAAACTATTGAGAAACTTCTATTAAAAAGTGCATGTAATAAATAAAAAAGAAATATGATAAAGAAACAAGTTATGAATAAAACCTATCATGGAGGTTTGGGTACTTCCTCTGTACAGGGTGTATGCAATGGTAGAGACTGAGCTGATAAGTCTACGAAAGTCGTAATAGGTAACCATAACATATCGCATTTAATGGCAAGAGTTATAGGGTAAACATAAGCTATGGTGATAACAAACACCATACCGCCAAGCCTGAAAAGAAACATTGGAGGCATCTTTCCAAGATTTAGTGATTTGTTGAAAGGCCACCTCTAAAAGAAGGTCAATAATGGAAGAGTTGGTGTGTAAGGAGGACCAAATATCGGAAAGACTACCTAGAAAGATCTGAGAAAGAGAAAAGGGAAAATGTGTGGAAAAAATGTTATTAATTTGCTGCCATACTTGGTGCCATAATGTACGTATCTTTGGGCACATAAAAAGTATATGTTTTAGATCTGCTATTGCAGCCAAAGAGGACCAACAAGTGGATGGGATAGAAGGAGTTATTGCGTGTAACTTGGCGGGGGTAATCAAAAGTCTGTTGTAAATAAAAAATAGAGTCTGAGTTGTATTCGCTGCTGTAGAGGACCTCCTTATTTTGTTCCAAATATTATGCCAAGTCATTATTGAAAACGTTTCATCCAAATCGAGTTCCCAATCTTGTTCAACTTTAGATTTGTCCCTGGTAACAGAGATTTCTCTCATTTTTTTTTATAAATTTGAGAAGCGGAAGAAGAAGATAATAGAAAAGGAAGAGTAAGAGAAGATTTGCTGTAGGGAACTGAAAGAGTAAGGGAATCATAACTTTGTTGGACTACTACACTCAATAATATGTATTTAGGATAAAAAGATAAAGGAAGAGAGAAACAAGATTGAAGGGAAGAAAATGGAAGACAAATCCCATCTTGAAAAAATGGATGGGTCCATAAGAGATCCCTCCAGTCTTTCCAGGAAAAAGTTAATAAGAGGAATATACCAGATAGGAGAATGCAAAAATTGTGCGCGTTCATTTAAATTATCGAGGTATAAAGGAAGGAAGATTTTTCACGAATTTTTAAGAATAGGAAGAGACATCTTCTATGGAACTTTTGATAAGGAGACAAATTCTTTAAAAGAAAAAGGATGAAAAAAAGAGGATTCTATTTCAACCCATAATGGCTGAGAAAGATCATCAGAAAGATAATCTGATAATAATGGGATAGAATGCATAAGAAAGAAGGAAGTATGATAGGAGGAAAAGTCCGGGAAGTTAACACCACCTAAATGTTTAGGACATTTAAGTTTGGCAAGAGACATCCTAGATTTCTTGTGTTGCCACAAAAAATGTATTAAAGTGGAGTACATTTTTTTATAGCAGGATCTCGGGAGGTTGACCAGAAGATTGGAAAGATAAAATACAATGATATGGACTAACATAATTTTGATAGAATCTAATCTACCCCACCAGGATAAAAATAAAGAATGACACCTGGTCTTAGAGTCTATAAGAGTGGGTTGCAAAGTTTTAAGATTAAGTGCAACCGTGCCTTTAATTGAAGGGGTAAACCATAATCTTAAGTATTTAATTTTAGAGGGACTCCAATGGAAGGAAGAGGTCAAAAAATCAACATAAAAACAAAATGTATTAAGAGGAAGAATTTCACATTTATCAACATTGAGTTTATAACCTGATACCTTGGCAAAAGAAGAAACCTCACAAAGGAAGGATGGAATAGATGATTGAGGATTAGAAATAAATAAAAGAATATCGTCTGTATAAGCAGAGAGCTTTAGATGTTTATCACCATATTGGAATCCCGTAATATCTTTACTCAATCGAATTTTCATTAAAAAGGGTTTTAAAGCTAGAATAAAGAGAAGGGGAGAAAGAGTACAACCTTGACGGATGCCTCGGTATAAAGGGAAAGAAGAGGATACAAGACCATTAGCAAAAATAAAGGATCTAGGAAAGGAATATAATAGTGATATATAAGAAAGAAATTTTGGGCCAAATCCAAACTAAGAGAGAGTAGAGAGTGTAAATTGCCAATTGACCCTGTCAAAAGCTTTTTCAGCGTCCAATGCAACAGCGGCTAAGGAATGTTTACAAGAATGGGACTTACTAAGGACATTAAAGAAAAGACGGGTATTATTAGAAGATGACGACCCTTATTGAAACCACTTTGTTCCTTACCAATCAAATGAGGTAAAATTTTATCTAAACGGAGAGCAAGAATTTTCGCAAAGATCTTATAATCCAGATTGATCAAGTAAATGGGTCTGTAATTTTTACATAGAGTATGATGAATGAATGAATGAATGAAATGTGATTTATAACCGCGCAACTTAGCCCAGTGGGCGTCAAGGCGCCTGATCTTTATTTTCCTTGGGGAGAAGACAAATTAAAGCCTTGGGATTGTTTAGAAGTGATAAAAAATGAAAATAAATGATGAAGCTTAGAAAACAACAAGGCGGAAAAATGTAAGTAAAATTCTATTGTAAAGCCATCTGGGCCAGGAGCTTTACCCTTTTTAAGCATATTAATGGCATCCAAAACATCATTAGGAAGAATATCTTTTTCTAACAAAGAAAAATCTACCTCTGGTATTGAAGGTGCAGGAATAGAAAATAAGTAATTATTAATGTCAGTTGAGGAAGGTGAGGATTCAGGAGTGTACAATTTTTGATATAAATCCGTGAATTCAGATAAAAAATCTTCATCTTTGTGAAGGATAGAATGGAAGACGACATAATAGAATCTATCTTCGTTCTCTCTTTTTTAACTTTAAGATAGTTTGCAAGAAGATTGCCAGCTTTATTTAGCGCAGTGTAATATTTGGCACTAGCTTTAAGGAGGTATAGATTTGCAGAATCCGTAGATAATTTATTGAAAGAAAGTGTAGCTTTAAGAAGGTTAGTCAAGTCGGACTGGCTTTTAGAGGAATACAACGTATATTCTAATTGCTTTATTTGGGAAGTCAGATTTGCTAAAACGTTAGAAGCTAGACGTCTTTTTTTGGATACAAAGGTAATAATGAAGTCTCTAGAGGCAGCTTTAAAAGTAGCCCATAGCATTTGAGGGGAAATCTGAGGAGAATCATTCTCTTTAAAAAGTAGGGATTCAAAATCAAGAAATGCTTTTGTGAAATTTATGTCTAAAAGAAGAGAATTATTAAATCTCCATCTCTTAACTCCTTTATTAGGGGGAAGTAAATCTAAAAGTAAAGAGACAGGAGCATGGTCAGAAATTAAAATTGAACCTATGTCAGAATGGAGAATATGTTGAGTCAAAGCTTTAGAGATAAAAAGGACTCCGGGACTGGGAAGAATGAAGAGGGGAGAAATATGTATATTCTTGTAATGTAGGATGACATAATCTCCAAGAATCAACAAGAGATCTTTGAGATATAGTGGAAGTAAATTGAGAGTGAGCATGGGAGGGTGAAAAACGAGTAGATTTCCTGTCTAGAAAGGGGCCCATCATCATGTTACAATCACCACCTACTATCAGATAATCATTGTTAAATTGCATGAGGGAAGAAAGAATTTGAGGCCAAAATAATTTATCATATGTGGTGGGGGCATATAAATTAAAAATAGTAAAAGGAATTTTGTTGACTTACAGAGAAACAGCAACCCATCTACCATCTGAGTCATTATTCTGGTTAATGAGGTGGATATTTAGTCTCGTATGGCAAATAATTGCAACACCATTACGTTTCCCTGAGCCAGGAGAGGCAAAAATATGGCCTACCCAAATGCGACGTAGTTTGGAAATTTCAACATCTTTGATATGGATTTCCTGTAATAAGACAATGTCAGCTTTTAGGTGAGCTAGATGAGACAGAACAAGTTGACGTTTAATGGGAGATCCCAACCCTTTAACATTCCAAGAAACTAAATTGACTGGCATTTAACGGTATATAAACATGAAGACCATAGAGGCAACCAATGAAAATGTACATGCAACAATATAAGCAACTGTATGCAATAGGATAAAAGAGACAAGAGGAAGCAATGAAAAGTAGCAGATATAAAAATAGAGAAGTAAATATAATGAAAGAAAAGGTAAATAGATAGAGAGAAGTAAAAAATAAATAAAGATAGGGAAAATGAACAGAAAAGAAGTAGAATAAAGGGAGAAGAAAGGATAGAGAAGGGGAGAAGAAAACAGAAAGATACAATTAATATGAAAAATTTGCAACCAAAAACATACCACGGGGAAACAATATGAATAGGGGTGGTGAAGCCACATGAGGGAGGTGGAACGCTGATCGGAAGACTCCAAACGGGACAGCAAGGAGGGAGGCTACTACCAGGAGCTTAGAAGAAAAAGTTGTAAGGGACCACAGAACCTGCAACCAAAGAAATGAAAGATAAAAACGCTGTGCCTGGTGCTGGGGCGAGGAGCAAGACCGGACCACAGGTCCCAGGACTCTTGGGGGCACAGAGTGACGCCGCAGCCCTACATGTCCGCCCGCATCAGCAGAAATTGACCTCGAGCCTCCCGCTTCACGGGAGACACCGCGCCTGGTGCTGGGGCGGGGATCAACACCGGACCCCAGGTCCCAGGAATCATTGGGGGCACAGAGTGACGCCGCAGCACTCCCTTTCCGCCCACAGCTTGATTTAAGTAAAAGGTCACTTCCGTTCCGCGGGATGCGCGTGGGCTAAGCCCGGGCAAAGGGCGGGCTGTCTGTGGCCGTCCGGGGCCAGAAGAGGCCGGGCTAGGCCACCCCTCATGGTGCTAGGAAGCTGGTTCCAGAATGAGTAGCTGGATGCTGAACGAGGACTAGGTGGAGAGGAGAAGAAGAGCGCTCTGTGACTTTGGGACCTTGATACGCAAGTTGACTGGGAAATCTGGTGTGGGGAACTCTGGTTAATGTTATTAATCGACACTTCACGTGGGTCAGATCTTGGTTGAGGAAAGGCGGAATAAGGCGTACGCGCTGGGAGTGCAAACTTTGGATGACTTTGTTGTACTTTCCATCTAAAGATCATGGCCGGTAAAATGAAAACGTGTTCGACCAAAGGAAAACTGAACTCTCCCCCAATGTTTTAGGCACCCTCTTATGATAAAAGTACAATTCTTCCCCCATTGGCACAGCCCACTGCAATTGATCGTATGTTGCGTAAAGCAATTGGGACAGTAGCGAGCGAAATAGAGCAGACAGAAAGGCGCTTGTCCTTGACACCATTAATGGATCTATCTATCTCGTCTCAGGGGTCAGTTAATGAGGTTATGGTTATCCCTCCCTCTACCCCGTTAGAGTCTTTTGACCAGGACATCCCTTGTGCTCAGTTGGTTAGTGGGTCAGACACGGTGGAATCCGTCCCTGGTAAACTAAGTGTGACTAACAAGAAACGAAGAGTCTGCCCGAAGATGTCTAGAATCAAGAAAACTAGAGGTAGTACCCTTTTATCGGTAGCAAGAAATGCTTCAGGAGAGGCCCGGGCAGAACAGGAACCCCAGCTGCCAGCCCCGCCAATCTGGATGGCACAGATAGTGTCTGATTTAAAACCCCATCTAGAGTCATTAATAGTAAGCCAGATAAAGCCTTTGGTTAGTAGGCTGGATAAAATTATGAATGAAGTAAAGAATAGGGACAGTGCATTAGGTCCACCTTTGATTCCCACTAGTGTCTTGACTACGACTGACCCTAGCCTAACTCATCAGACGGCCATGCCATTGAGCAGGACAGCCTGTAGGCAATCAATGTTAACACAAATTTCTAACACACAATGCTCCCCAGTGCAGCAGGATAGGGCCATGACCCACATGGAGAAAGCACCACATCCTGGGGAGGGCCCATCTATGCCTCCGCCAGAACAGCCAAATAATCAGACCCTAAATCTTAAAGTACCAGTGATAAACAAGACAGATTGTGTGCCCAATACATCTACCACTAATGCTCTACCCACCATTAACTTACTGCCAGAAGTGTCTCCCTACGTTGTAGTTCTCGCAGGGGCGCCGGACCTAAAGAGAGAGCAGAATTAGTCACACTTGGAATTAAGAAATAGGACCATACACTGGTTGAATCAAAACAGACCTATTGTAGGTAACAAAAATGGGGAAATTCTCCATGTTAGAAGGGTGAACTGGCTAGGCAGTAGGTGTAAAGACATAGCGGGTAACTGCATAATTGTAAATTTTAGGGACAAAAGAGTAGTGGAGCACATCCTTAAAAATGTGAGAGATAACGTTGCAAGCAGTATAAGACCCTTGCCACTAGGTTACTTTTATCCTAGACAACCTGTAGCAGATGATGGAACCCACTATTTTGGGAGATCAAGGGAGGGTATTGGGGGCAATTCAATTGGACAAATAGATTTAGTCCATTGATGTCCCTTGAGGACAATGATTGACTAATTAGACCCATGACCCCACAGAATCCCCCGTAAGAAGAATAGGTGGGAATATCAATCCCCAGGAATTGCGAGGGGTGGGGCTGATAGCGTCACATAAAACTGTTGCTATAGACCCCCCGTCTATAAAAGAGGTTTATACACCAACAGTACCTAGGGCGGAGAAATCAGTTAGGGCCCAAGAGCACCAGATCAGTACTATAGGCGGAGGCACCTTAGATAAAGATGAGTCAAGGGACATTGCACACACTCAAGTACAACAGGGCAGAGGGGCCCAGTTAGGGCTCATAAGGGCTGAAGAAGGGACTATTAATGTAAATCCTTGCACCCATGGACTAGTGGGTAAGCAGCTAGCAGATGGGGGAATAAAAATAATTTCATGGAATGTAGCAGGTTTGGCAAGTAAATTTGATAATAGTGAATGGCGGCTGTATATAAGCCGATTCCAGATTATCAGTTTACAAGAGACTTGGGTGGTTGATAACAGCCTCTTTTTTATATGACAGGGTATAAATGTTTCCACATACCGGCTCAGAAATCTAGATCAGGTAGAGCAATGGGAGGCCTGCCTATATATGTGGACTTAAACCTCCAAGGGACATGGACTAGCGTGGCCTGGTCATCCCATAATGTACAGGCCCTGTGGTTTGGGGGCAATGGGTTAAGGCTGATTTTGCTCAACGTATATAATGCGGGCGCCTCAAGAGATAATAATCCCATTTTACAAGAACTAGATTATAGACTGAGTCTAGATATTGCCAGTAAGAAAGGGGCTTTGGCTTCAACCACTTTAGTCATGGGCGATTTTAACTGCCACCTTTGCCCATGTTTGTTCCCCTTAGATCCAGAATGGTCCCGCTGCCCAGTCAAAAATGGCCCCCACTTCAATCATACACCAGAGGGAATGGCCCTTAGTAAACTCTTAGACAATCACGATCTTGAACACACAATTAATATGATAAACCTGGAGCATAATGCACCCTCCCGCCAACCTTTAAAGGGAGAGGGTGCTCATCATTTATTGATTATATTTTTGCATCCAGGCTACTAAAAAATTGGATTAAATTAGTGGGGATTGAGTGGTGCCCATTTAGTGACCACAACCCTTTGGTATTAGAGTTTATGTACCTGGGACGATGGAGGATAGGTCCTGTGGGGGGCATCTCCCTGAGGGCAACGGACCAGAGAAGACGGCTTAGGTGGTCAAAATTTGATGAGAAAACGTTCTACAAATCCCTGATGGATAAAGGAAAACTATCGATCGAGGATTGTCTAGACCCCGCAGTAGAAGGGCAATCACTAGTTAGAGCGTTCGGACAAGTAACTAGTGTAGTTGAGGGACTTTTAATGTCAAGCGCACCCATGAGAAACAACGTCATGCCGAGATGGTTTGATGGGGAATGTTCGCCCGCTCTAAGGAAATTAAAACATAGTTTAAAAAATAGGCCTAGGGATAAACAAAGAGTAGTTCAGTGTATACAGGTATACAAGAGTGTGGTTAAGAAGAGGAAATTAGCACTCCAGGCGGAAGCATCGGCAGACCTAAGGGAAGAGGCGGATAGAAGGGACATAACCGAGTTCTGGAGTAAAACAGTAGTGCTCCGGAGATATCGACAAATATTTTGCCAGAACAGTGGTTTACACATTTCAAGGGTTTGTACAACCAAGCACAGGAAATTCCTTCAGAGGTGGGGCGGGTTGTCCAACAGGGCCAAGTAATAGACTTCACTTTAGATGAAATAACTGCTGGAATTAAGGGTACACCACCTGACCTGTACTTGTCTAATGTTGAGTTGTGGGCCCCAATTCTCACCAGAGTGACAAACGCCGCAACTAGGTCTGGTCTACCCTGGTCCTGGTCCACTGCTACGATGGTCCCGATTTTTTAAAAGGGCGATAGGGACAACCCTCAGTGCTATCGACCTATCTCATTGCTAGACGTCTCATCCAAGATTCTGGGCCAGGTAATACTTAATTGCCTTACTGAGTGGACCGATAACTATAACATAATCTTGGACATACAGTATGGCTTTAGGGCAGGGAGGTCCACAAGTGATCAATGCTTGAACCTTTACATGCTGGTTGCTAAATATACTAAAACCAGCAATGAAGCTATTTATCTGGGGTTCATGGATTTGGCAGCCGCTTTTGATCATGTTAATAGGGACAAGCTCTGGTCCCTAATGAGCAATTTGGGAATCGACCCTGGCCTGATTAACATCCTGAGAGAATTACAGAGGGATACCACCGCCAGAGTACGCTATAAGACGAATGGGGGAACACCGATCCGTTTCTGTGTACTAGCGGGGTGATAATTAGGTACATATGAAAGGGTCAGTGTTTATTACTTTTAGAAGCATCAAATGTCAAATATATACATTGCGTATCTCAAATCATAACCAGTCCAATGATTTGATGGACTGGTTATGATTTGAGATACTCAATGTATATATTTGACATTTGATGCTTCTAAAAGAAATAAACGCTGAACCTTTCATATGTACCTAATTATTGACCAGGTCAGATAGTTTTAGGGTGTACCCCGTTAAAACGTATTACTAGCGGGGTGAGGCAGGGTTGTATCCTGGCCCCTTTTTTATTTTCGCTCTATATTAATAATCTAGAGCAGGCTCTGATTAATTTAAAGACAGATTGTCCGAGAGCAGGAACGCGTCATATACCGGTACATTTGTACGCAGATGACGCAGTACTGCTAGCCCGTAGCCCGAAGAGCTTACAGATCCTAATTGACGGATTTGCTAAATTTATGGAAACCTTAGATCTTTCTGTGAACCTAAGTAAGTCATATGTTATGCTGGCAGGTAATAAACCTTGCACCAGTTTCTCTTATTGAGGAGGAAGTCACACATTAGAAAGGGTGCACTCTTTCTCCTATCTTGGCTTATTATTCGACAGTTCACTTAAATTCAACCCTTTGGTGGAGGACCGTTGTTCTAAACTAGTATCTTCAAATGGGGCAAATGCAAATTATGGGCGTAGACTGAGTCGCTGGTCCCCTGAACAAGTCATGAACCTATATAGTTCCATATGCTGCTCCAAAGTCATATATGGCTCTGAAGTGTGGGGTTTTGTAAATATTGACCAATTGCAGCAGGAGGAAAATACATTTCTTTGATCTATTTTAAAAATACCCCAGAGTTCCCCAGCTGTAATTGCTCATAGGAAATTAGGGAGGCCTTATATTGAGGATTTGGTTAAACTTAGACCTATCTTAGCCTGGATAAAAATATGGATAAACCCTGAAGCAGCCATGAGTAGATAAATCTTAAAGGATTGCCTTGATAGGGACAAAAGTATGAATATCCCGTGGCTAAGATATGTGAAGAATTGCCTGGAAAGTCTAGGTTGCAAGGAGCTTTTTACAAACCCTGCAGTAATTGTATCTCAAGATAAGGCCAAAATAAAGAGATCTTTTTTGGACCAGGGAATCACACGCAGAGCAGCTGTTGTAGGGACCAAACACTCAGTAAGCGCCCATTGCCTTGTTAAAAGCACCGAGGGGATGGAACCGTATCTCTTTCTCATGTATAACGCCCAGGACAGGTTTTTTAATGTCTCGTTTTAGGCTCAATCTTTTATCACATCTATTGGCTGATCCGCCAGGTTTTACACTGACAATTGAGCAGAAGGGTGCCTGCGGCTGCGACAATAAGTCTCCACAGGACACCCTTCATTTTGTACTTTTGTGTTCCTTTTATACAATACCCAGGCGTAGATTTTTGGTAGAAATTTTAAAACATGCCAAACTGAATCATGCTAAAGATGCTCTACATTTTCTGCAAAGGGCAAATGAGCCTAGGACACTCTGTTGCATCATGAATTTTATCAAAGTCTCGATTGAGATTAAGGGAAACTAGGGGGCAGGCTTGATACTGATTGTCGTAATGAATTTTTAATTTTTTTTTAACCCATGTGTAAAAACCAGTCAGGTTAGAGATAATGATTTAATTGTATTTTAACTTGAATATAATTGTGCTTTTATGGTGTTTTTTAATCACTGAATAAAGAATTACTGACTGACTGAAAGATAAAAACAGAGAATATCAATTACATACAAACAAAAAAGAATCTAGATAGACAGACAGGAGATATTTCATAAAACACAAAATACAAAATACAGAAGGGAGAAGTGAACAAAATCCGAGAGGAAACAAATAACAAAGAGAGAAACAGAATGAGTTCCTTATAGCTGAGGTATGTCCATGGATTCCCCTCTGCAACTATTCAGGAACTTTTGAAGTAATACAGGATCTTCATAGGCAGTCGTCTTGTTGTTATAAGTCACTTTAAATATACAGTGGTGAAACACAACATATCTTGCATTTAAATTAGTTAAAGCAGGTCTCATGTCCAGGAATTTTTTCCGACGGTCTGCAGTCACCTTGGCGTAATCTTGGGCAAAAAAGAGAGAAGAATCATTCCAAGTGAGTTTACCACGTTGTTTGGCAGCATGTAAGACTTTGAGCAACTCAGTGTATTCCAGAAAATATAGTATAACTCCTCTGGGTTTCGTAGAAGATGAAGCAGAGCGAGGGAGTTGGCCAAGGCGATGTGCGCGTTGAATATTCAAAGACGGACTGGCTGGAAGCCCCAGAAGAGTTGGCAGAAAGGTTTGAAAAAGGGAGATGGGATTAGGGCCCTCAAGACCTTCGACTATACCTTAAATGCGTAAAATATTACGCCTATTTCGTTCTTCAAATTTTCTATTTGTTGCTTGAGCTGCACACTTTTTTGGGAGATGTGAGATACTTGATTTGTAAGACTTTGCACAAGGTCAAAACAAGACTCTAAATCATCCACTCGTTGTTCCGTGCGTGACCAATTGGTTTCCAAATTTTGTAGACGAGTATTAGTCTCTTCCATTGTAGTGTTTTTATCTAGGAACCTGAATCAATATTACCCTTTTATGCCTTTACACGGCTATAATCAATAATATCCATATAATGGCATAAGAATCATATCCATATTTCAGTAAATCGCCCTTGCAGTCCAAAGCACAGCAAAAGCCACTTCCTTAGATTCCTAGAAAGCACAACGAGTTCTTTCAACATACCATACCTCCAGGAACCTGGGAAATCCCCATGTGCTTTGTTTTGATTTGTAATAGAACTCCTGAGTAGCACTGTAAGAACGGCCAGTTCTTAGTGACATCTTTATTGACGTCTTAAGTCCAACCTTACATCAAACCCGGCACCTTTCAGGTATAAATATGCCAACGCTGCCTTAAGCAAACACACGGTGGTGAATTTTGGAGCCGAGCAGCTATCTACTTTCCGCGAGCCCAGCAGATGCGAGAAGCCCACGGACGCTGCCCCTCCTCTTTGACGCGCTGAGAAAGAAGCTGTCTTTTCTCCTGCCGGGAAAATCCAGACTCCGGCGTTTCCAGCCTACCCTTGCGGGTGACTGGGATATCGAGTCCTGAGAGAGAGATACCAGACCTCCTACATTCTATTCCCAAGGTACAGTGCTGACTAAACCCTTAAAGAGAATTCTTGAACCAGATTCTTGGCAAAACCTACTTAACTTAAACTGCTACTTATTTACTCCTTCCCAGTATTAGGCTTAGGTCAGGTACACCGGGGTAGGCATATTTAAAAGCACCAGTTGAGCACGTTAGCTAATGTAAATATGTATGTATATATTTTATCCATTTAAAAGTATTTTATGGCTAAGAAACCATATCAATGCTTTTACAGTATTATTTCATAATACTCCTGGTACTGTACGCACTTTACTTTATAATAAGTATTGCAATTGTGGCAATTCATTTCTCTTGCATGAGAAGGAAGACTGCTCAATAAATAATATATTTTATTGAAAACGTCCGTCTCTCCATTCTCTGCACCCTGGTGAAACTAAGAACGCTCGTCTGACTGAGTGAAATAATTGTCAATTGTTTTCACACGACTCTAGAGATTTACTCTTATTCTGAGGGAGCAAAGTTGTCATGTTTATGCGATTTTCGGAAGCTGAATCCCTTCTTGTCTGAGCCAGAGAAGCTGATCCCTTCCTATTCAGTCAAGAAAGTTTCCAGTGACCTCTGAGCTAGCTGGCGCAAACCTAAATTAAGTCTAACATAGTCAGTAGAGACCTAAAAGACTTCAGTCCTACGTATACACTTCTGTTTATGTTATTCCAATGCGCAGGGCCTATAGGGAAAATAGGAACTACACTACATGGCGCCCAACGTTTGGTAAGGCGATAAAACTAACGCAAGACGTTGGAGTAACTCTGTCGTGCTTTTTCACATAGACCCTTTTGCCCGTAAATACTCCAATAGACGTCTGGAGTGGGTGAAAAGTTAAAATCTGCCGAAACCTAGTAGGAAGAGATTCCTATGTAAAGTTTTTGGTTTAGTCAACGTTGAAGGATACAGTGTTCCAAAATATTGTGCACCTAATCTTTTGTCTCCTTGAGAACTAGATCTACAACAGAAAAACACTTCTGACAGACAATGCCAGATAGTGAAGACGAAAGAGAAGCAGCTAAATTAGCAGCTCAACTAATATTTATTTATTTATTTGTTTATTTTGAAGCTTATAGAGCGCGCGGCTACCTCCAGCGGGGGTGTCCCGGCGCTAAGATTACAGGAATATCACAAGAGAGGGTTGCCTAGTTCATGTCCATTCGAAAAGAAAACCAAGGGCTGCAGAGGAGCTCTTAATTAGCGTTTAGTAAACAGCCAGGTTTTTAGTTTGCGTCAGAAGACTTGCTCAGATTCGGTGAACCTAAGGTCTAGAGGTAGGCTGTTCCAGAGCTTGGCAGCTGTAACGGTGAAAGTTCTGCCGCCACTTCGGGTAAGCCTGAATCGGGGGACGTTCAGTAAGCGAAAGCTGTTAGATCTCAGATGTCTTACTGAAGATGATATCTTGAGTCGTTTGCTCAGATAGGCCGGGCCAGTTCCATGAATTGCCTTTAAGGCAAGGATCAGGGTTTTGAAATCTATGCGTCGGGCTATGGGAAGCCAGTGTAGCTCATCCCGGTAAGCTCTGACCGAGTTACGGGCGGGGATATTTCCAATAAGCCTTGCTGCTGCATTCTGAATGATTTGTAATCAGTCTATAAGATATTGGGGGGCGCCGGCATATAAGCTATTGGCATAATCAAGATGCGCCGTGATAAGTGCCTGGACAACCGTTTTGCTGGATGTCTGGGGGAGGTAGGGAAAAATCTTCCTGATCATACGCAACTTATTAAAACAGGCGCCCGTAACTTTATTTACCTGGGCTTTACCGGACAAGGTGTTATCAAATACGAAGCCAAGGTTGCGGAGGGACTGCACTGATATGGGTGGAGGATTCAGGACGGTAGGCCACCATAGGGTAGCAGGGGGAGTCGATTTCTGGCTAAAAAAGAGAACCTCAGTTTTATCAGTGTTTAGAGAAAGATGATTGGCAGCTATCCATGCGCAGATATTGCCAAGGCAGTTTCTGAAGTTGGAGAAGAGGGAGTCAGAATGGTCTCTGAATGAAAAAACAAGCTGAGTATCATCAGCATATGAGACCACCCTGACCCCCCATGACTCTACTACCTTGGCAAGCGGGGCCAGGTATGCGTTAAACAATAGTGGGCTCAAGGCGGAGCCCTGGGGCACACCACACAAGAGGGGTTTGTCCTCTGATTCAAATGGGTGCAACAGTACCCTTTGAGAACGTCTGGACAGAAAGGATTTAATCCATGCCAGAACTGTACCACCAATCCCCAGCTGTTGTAAACGGGCTGTAAGTATGTTATGGGATACAGTGTCAAATGCAGCGGATAGGTCGAGGAGGACCAACATGCCCTCCTCGCCCCTATCCACTGATTCCCTAATAATCTCAGATACTTCCAGCAGCGCAGTCTCGGTGCTGTAGCCGGTTCTAAAACCGGACTGAGAATCGTGCAGCAACTGATTTGTTTCAAGATACTGAGCCAGTTGTATCTGGACCACTTTCTCCAGTACTTTGGCAGGTTTAGGCAGGAGCGAAATGGGTCGGTAATTGCAAAATTGTAAGGGGTCTGCGTCGGGTTTCTTCAGAATGGGAAGTAGCCTAGCATGTTTCCACACTGAGGGAAATTGACCACGGGTCAAGGAGGAATTCCAGATGGAGAGGAGAGGATTAATTAAGACAGGGGCAAGATTGCCCATCACTTTGGCAGGGACTGGGTCTAAAGGCGAGCCAGACTTGACTTTTTAAAACAACGACAGGGCTAAGTCAGGGGTTAGCTCACTGAAAGAATTAAAAGAGCAGTGAGAGGGATATGGAATATCAGATTGGTGGTTGGGTGAGGCGGAGTCAAAGGAGGAAGAAAGTATAATGATTTTTTCCTGAAAAAAGTCAGAAATTCCGTTGCACAGGTCTTGAGTAGGAACAAATTGGGTTTTCATGGCAGGAGGATTCACAAAATCCTTCACAATGGTGAAGAGAGTTTTGGAGGAGTTCTGCGCCTGTTGGATGAGTTTTGAGAAATAAGCTCTCATCGAGGAACGTTTAAGTTTTTGGAATTTGTTTAAGGCAGATTTATAGGCCAGTTTGGCCAAAGGATCATAGTCCTGGCGCCATTTGCGTTCCATCTGTTTGCACTTACTCTTTTCCTCACGAAGCTCAGGGGAAAACCAGGGGGCAGAGGGGCGAGATCCGGAGGAAGTCAGAGTGACAAGAGGGGCAATGGATTCCAGAGCAGAGGTAAGGGCAGAGTTATATCTTGCCGTTTCCTTGTCAAGATATTCCAAATGATTAAATTGAAACTGAAAACGGGAATCAATGGACTCACAGGTGACTTTGGTCCATTTACGACCTCTGTCTCTGTTGAGGGAAGAAGGGGGGGGGGATGGAATAGTGATAACAAAGGGCAGAAGGAAATGATCTGCCCAGGTGAGGGGGAGGGGAGGAAGGGCAGAAATACCAGGATGATTGGTGAAAATAAGATCAAGTGTGTGGCCTGCTTTGTGAGTGGGGCCTTTAACTAATTGGGACAAGGTAAGTCCTTGTAAGGTTTCCAGAAGAGAGGATGCTTGGGCACAGGACGGATTATCAATATGGAGATTGAAGTCTCCCAGCACTGTAAAGTGGGAGTGCTTAAGTGAGAAGTCCGCAATTGAGTGCGTCAGAGCATTGAGAGAAGAGACGGTGGCTGCGGGGGGATTGTAGACCAGGATCCGGCAAAGATGATACTTGCGGAGTCCATGATCGTAAAGTGCATGGCTTCAATAAGGCCGGGATTGGGAATTTTTGAGATATTCAGTATAAGGTGGGATTTCGCAATTACCGCGAGACCCCCACCGGGTTTGGAATTATCTCGGTTAATGCCTAATAGACGGTAGCCAGGGGGAGTGGCCAAGTTAATGTCCGGTTTGGACGAGTCTTTGATCCAAGTTTCTGTGAGGAATAATAAGTCCCAATTGTGAGTGTCTAGCGATAGCCAGATATCAGAGGAATGTGCAGGAAGAGATCTGCAATTAATTAAGGCTGCTTTTAAGGTGACCGGGGCTGGCAGTGAGCAATCATGGATTGATGAGACGGTTTAATAAAAGCAGGGATAGAGATGTTACATCGTGAGCAAGAATATGAAATAGTTTCCAGGCTTTGTGGGTTACAACAAGTTGCGGGTTGCAAGCGCCTTGACGTAGGTATAAGAGTTGATCAGAGGACTAGGAGATTGTTGGGGTGCGAGATGCAGGGGGTCTGGCGCTGGGCGTGGGCCCGGCGCGGATGGGCGCAGACGGGCTTGCCTTAGGCACGCCCGCTGCGCCCGCCCGCTGCGCGGGCGGGATGAGCCCTTCCTTTTATCCAGGTCCATCTGGCGGTGGGAGGAGGGTGGGAGGCGTCCAGGAGCTGGAGCGCTACCCTGCCTCCCCCCTAGATGGCAGTTCCGCGTTCTCCCGGCCGGCAAGAGCGCTGTGCTCGGCTGCGCCGGGGGAGAGAGAGCAAGGTCGGGACCCCTGAGATGAAGAAATCTCGTCCGGTCAGGCAGAGAGGTCTGTTTCCGATTTAAAAATGCTTCTATTAAAATATTTACAATAGAGGATGACACAAGTCTCCTACAGAATGACCGGAATGCTATCCTCATTCCGGTCAACATAAGAAAAACTATAACTCTAAAACTTAGAGAAAACGGACTGACAGCACGAGGTGGTACAGTCATTTTTGTGATAGAGGCACACGAATATCGGCAGACAGAGGTATTCTATTCATGGATAAACTTTCCGGCGGCAAGTGCTACAACACACAAATTCCACAATTACAAAATAGAGGAACCTCCGGATGAATACACTCCTTTCGAGGAGATTGAAATCCCATTCAAATACCAAGAGCACCTGCTCTGGTTTAAAGGTGTCCTAAAACATAATGATCACATCACCAGGCTCGGTCCACTAGGTAGACCAGGAGCAACGTGGCCGGTTCTAGCCAGCAACACACCACATCCAGACATTGAAAAAATGTCAGACACAGAACTTTTAGCCCAGCTAATATTACTAATTAAAATTCACAGACAGTTAGTACAATATGTAATGAGGACTGAAACAGTCCAACCAGCAGTTAACATTCAACAGCTGACCCCTCATCAGGGGAACACAAATAAAATTACACCACAGAACATACAATCATGTCTTGGTAAAACACCCGCAAAACGGGAACAAATTCCATTCTGGCTAGCACAAAAAATAACTCAGATAGAGGCAGTATTCACAAATACTACCCCTAGTGAGAAACACAGAATTCTGACTATCTGCCTTCCAATGGGGGTCGCACCACATGTGGAAGACTGTGACACTTGGGGTACAGCCTTTGCTTCCATTTACACAAAAATACATGGTGTTCCGACAGATTCAAAATTAATACGGTCCAGAACCTGCTTTAACTCTGAGTATGAAATTACTGAAAGACTTCAAGCAGGTCTCGGCTATATTATTAGCCAACATAAAAGGTGAAGCGGCATCTGAGGCGATCCGCCAAAAATTGAAGGAAACAGATATAACAGACCAACCAATTGAACTTGCCAGAATCATAGCAAAATCGTATGAAGAACTAGGTGGAGATAGTTTGGGTGGGAAACCGGTAAAACCCCAACTACTTGAAAATCCTGAGAAAATATTTATTACAAATAATGTAAACACTCAAAAAAGAGCTGGGGTGGAAATAAACAATCCAGTCCCAAAGAAAGAAGATTCCAGTTCAGAGGAAGGTCTCCTCGGCGGAGAGAAAGAACTCCAAATCGAAAACACCAGTCTCCCCAAAGGGAGCACTTTGAGAAAAGATACAACCTTAGAAATAGGGATAATCTGAAGAAACCTGACAGATTTCAAAGTAATGATACACGTCCCTCTCGAACTTTTTCGCAGAAATCGGAAAGAAGAGGACGGTCGGAACACAGGGAAGAGCTCGCTAAGTCCAAAGACAAGGAACCTGCTCAAAGTAAAAAATTACAATTTCCAAGAAAGAAGGTAGCCAGTATTAAAATAATCGAACATGCCGAGAATACTGAGGACACAGCTGAAAAACGGAGAGTGGGCACAGACAATGCTAGACAGTGCAGCAGAAATCAGCATAGCTCGCAAGATCCTGATGAATCATCTGGAGACAGTGGACACAAATGAATACATTCAAGTGGAAACTGCAGATACCAGAGTTAGCGAACCTCATAAAATATACAAAATAACACTACGTATAGAGGGAGATAAGACTAGGAAAATAAGGGGTCTGTTTTGGGATAATCTCTCAAAAGGCTATGACATCCTATTAGCTGAAAAAGACTGGCCACCAGAGTTTGTCAGGGAGTGCCCTCATAGCGAAGAAATGATTATGCCTGCCTTCTCAAATCATATTCCAATCCATAGAAAATAAATATAAGCAAGAAAATGGGCAGTAGCTCAAGCTCATGTATTATATAAAAATCATGTAGAATGGGATGAAGACTACCCTCCTCACAGAATCCAGTTAAAATGTGAACCAGCTGCACAAAGGCAGTACCCAATTAAGCATGAAGCTAAAAAACAGGTCAGGGAGATTTTAGATCAACTTGAATACCAAGGGGTGATTGAAACATGCACCTCTCAAATGAACAATCCTTTGTTTCCTGTCTCCAAACCAGACAATTCGTATCGTCTAGTCTTGGACTACAGACACCTTAACTCATGTTGCAAAACATTTGCGGTACAAAATTCGCACAGTGCGGCACTAATGAATAACATAGTTCGCAAAATATACAAAACAACATTAGACATTTCTAATGGGTTCTTTTGTCAGAATATCGCACCTGAAAGCAGGTATTTAACCGCTTTCTCAATAATGGGGTCACAGAAAATTTCTGCCGACTCCCACAGGGATTCAAGAATAGCCCAGGATTATTCTCAGCCAGAGTAACAGAGTTACTACAAATGTATGACGATGAGGCATTATCTTATGTCGATGACATCTATCTCACAGACGACGACTTGGATACTCACTTGAAAAGAGTGAACACCATAATACTTGGGTTCGCAGCAGAGGGTTACAAATTCAACTTTAAAAAGTCACGAATAGCCCATCTAACGGTCCTGTTTTTAGGATACGAATTATCAAGTGAAGGCAAAAGCCTAGCAGAAACTTTTTAGAGAAGTGTGCTGTACTCCAAGCACCAAAAACGCTGAAGAATCTACAACCGATACTAGGCTTCCTGAATTTCGGAAGAACTTATATTCTCAATTACGCAGAGAGGGTAAAACTTCTCTTCGAATTCATAAAACCTGATTTTAAACTAATCAACTGGACTCAGAAACACACAGAAATTTTGAGATCACTGCAAACAGACATGTGAGCTAAAACAAAATTAGAATCATGTGACAATACACGCAATCTTGTAATCCGAGTCATCCCAGGAAGATGCAGATTCACCTACCTGACCTCTAATGAGGGAGAAACGGTACCAATAGCTTACAAATCACATTTGTACACACAAACAGAGAAAACATTCAGTCTTAAAGAAAATACTGTGAAGGCAGTACAGACTGCTGTAGCTAAAGAAAGAGCCCTAGCGCAATGCAAAAGGATAACTGTTTTTATAGCAGAATCAGCCTTTGAGGCGTTATTCAGCCCAGTGAATCTACAAACTATGGCACTAGATCCTAAATGGATTCAGTGGGAAAATTCTCTTCCTGCAGACGACGTGACATATAATTATGTCCAGAACATGAAAAACTGAATGAGCTAAAATATGAAGAAGAATATCCTCTGCCAATCGAAATTCTGCCTCTACAACAGTACTCTTGTATAATCTATACGGACAGATTTGTACAACATTACAATGTAGAAGATAAATCCTACAATGCAGCCTGCGCGATTATTAAAGGTCGCTGGCTCTGTGGTAAATTCAGACCAAAAATAACAAAAACTGAATCACTAAGAAACTGTTCGGCTCAGCGAGCTGAAATCAGATCTTTAAAGATGGCGCTTGAGAATGCCGAACGTGAATTCCTGACACTAATAGTGTGCGATTTGCATTCCTGCGTCAAATCTTACAATTTTGATTTGCAGAAATGGGTTCAAAACAATTACAAAGATGAGACAGGTGCCACAATCAAGCATAAAACGCTTTGGGAACAAGTAGTTTTTTTACAGAAGGAACAAAAAAAGACTCACGTGATACATACACTGAGTCATCAACGTGATGGCGTTCACGTTGCAGGGAATTCAATGGCTAATACAGCCACAGCGGAAGCAACTCAACTGGCTTCCGTAGCCACAAAAAAGCGTTCAGAAAAATACATAGACGAGGAAACTATGCTGGCGGTAAAAACGTCCTCAAAAGGCGACAGTGCAGCACTACCCGTGAACTATCCACTCAATTATACATACGCAATTGACGCAAACTCCGTTCCTTTTGCTCGAATCCCTGGAGTGGGGGATAGGGTAATTCCAAACATGAACAGGAGAGTCTTATTAATAGCAGACGCACACATGGGTGAGGGTCCAAGGCACAAACAGATCAAAGAATCTCTGATAGAATTACAATCAGAATATTGGTGGCCGGGGATGAGCGTGCAACATCATAAGTTTGCAATAAACTGCCAAGACTGCAGCAGAGATCGCAGTGGTGAACTTCCGTGCCCCTTGGTATAGTTAGCATAAGCCTATCTACACGTAAAAACCCATCATCACAGTGATCCCATTTTCAGACTAATATTCACTTAAAAGATGTGGCCCCAGCGCTCGGCTGATGCCAGAACTGTTATAAAAGATTTGCGAGTCTTTATCGGCACATACGCAATAGCCATGCTACATTCTGACCAGGGTCCTGCTTTTAGCTCTCGGATTACGAAATATATGGCCCGGTCGAGCTCTTGAAATATCCACATCAATTCAAGGTTTCATTAAGTGACTTTGTAAAACCAAGTACATTTTCTGATGATTGGGACTTTGAGAGCATTAATAATATGATATCAGATTTAGTAATATCAGCAAAATTTACAGAACATGATTATTTACAGGGTTCATCGAACTATGAACAGATGTATTGCTACAACCACTATGCACACCACTATTTGCATAAATCTGCTCAACCTGGAAATATTTTTAAATATAATCAGTGGGAACATTGTGCAACACCACCTAAAAGCAGTTCAAAAACATTTTATGAGAAATTCCCATGCTTCTCAGGGTTTAACACAAGTGATGCAGAAACATTTTATTATAAACTGTTAGATAAAACAGGGACAAAAAACATGCTGACAAATACTAAACTGATTTATTCGGAAATGTTTTATGAAAAAAAGATTACTTTTGGTTTTGATTTCTGGAAAAATAACATTGAAACAAAAACCATCTGGGGAACAAAAGAATGGCAGGTCAAGGATTAGAAGCAATATTTCGAGCCTGCATGATCCCAGAACAAATAATGTTTTTGAATGACACAATTCAACAGACTACCTGTCTTGGCCTAGCCAAGATAAAAGACTTAAACAAACCGTCTATTCCAAAGCCAATACCTGATAACACAACCACAGATATTGAGATAGACGTATCCCAAATTTTACACCAAAACAGAACACATCCTGAATGGAAAAAGTGGGTAATCTGACCAGACCAGACCCTAGATATTCCCAGAGACAACATCCAGGGATAGTAACAACATACAGTGTAGGGAAATTATGCCTTGAATGGCTACACACATCCACACTGGCAGAAATTAAGCAACACTTGACTTTACTTAAAGACGGTGCTGACTTGCGCGATTTCATAATGGGACCACGCAAACAGCGCCAAAAACGTTTCATAGCAGCTAGTATATATGCGGCGTACAACGAGGCATGGAAAGTAATGCAAATTGAAACAGCAGAGAAAATACGAGAAATTGATCGTATTAATTTGGAAAAATCGCTTTCTGTTGTGGACAATGGGTTAATGACTCTGTCCTCCAGAATATATTCACTGGACAGTATTGTATCATCTGCTATCGATATAATAGATCAGGACTTGCTAATGTTACAACATGGTCAGTTCCAATTACGTTCTATTGTACAGCTAGGCTGGGCGTTGCAAAACCTGCGTTCAGGCTATGTGCCTTGGCGTTTAATCAACACAACGTCATTGTTTTCTATCTTTAACCTTACTGATAAACAAATCAGTTTGGCACAAAAAGGAGCAGACTATACGATTGTGAGCATTGAAAAACTCGAGAGATTACCATTGACAATGTCAGAAAGACCTGTCATTGAATGGATAATACACGGAATAATCACAATTCCGATAACAACTTTCCAATTTAAAAAATGCCAGGAGTATATATCAGTAGGCCAGTATGAAAGGTTGGGTAAAGGGTACATTAAGTCATCATGGAAATTACCTTATACACACACATGTTATAGTAACAAGGACAAAAATGTATTTCTTAGTGGTAATAATTGCAAACAGTCACTAAGCGGTATACTTCTGTGCCAAGGTATTATTTTACATGGGGCCTGTGAGGGGTCTTCAAATAACCTTTCATGCCACCAGCAGGGCACACCTGCAACACAGATAGAGCCATTCTTTAGACAACTTTCTAACGGGAGTTACATTCTAATAACGGACCACAGCTGTTGTGGCATGGTGCCAGGGAAAGCATATCTCGTAAGCGTTAGTTCCATGGTCACTTGCTGAATGCAAGTAATGTATCCAAACGGCCCTCAAGATACTGAGGCGATGATTTGGCCTCCCTTGAATATCTCTTCTATACGAATTGATACTTTAAGCAGAATGAAGTCTGTGCTTTTACAGACAACAGTGCCTATAACGTCATCAAAAGAAACGTATGATCTGCAAGTTGCAAGGACGAAAGCAGAAATACATACCCTTTTATCAACAAATTGCCCCGTGCATTTCATAGAAATGCTAAGCCAAATCCTAAACATGTCAGATGCCAGTGGTATCGCACATGTATTTAAGATAATTTTTTCGGGACTGTTCACACCCTTCGAAGCAGTCCTGGGCATCTTTCCAAATTTTGTCCATTCGGTCTTTGACGGCCTATCACTACTTTTGGGACTCGTAGCAGGAATTTTATTTTTGGTCCTACTGCTCCGATATGGCAAGCCAAAAAGCAGACAAGACTCCAGCAACAATGGAAGAAACTATCCTAGCTATACGCTATCGGGACCGCATAACTAAAGTCCTTGGATTAGCCCGGCAAAGAGATCTGAATATGACCTGGTTTCTTTCATTCAGACCTATATGGCAGAACTGCATCTTACCTGTGTTTCGATGTATGCTATCGGAGAAGAATGCGTGTAGGACACCTGTCTTACACTACAATCAGCAGTACCAATGGATGTCGATACCTTGCTAAGTCCTGTAACGGCTCATGCATCGTGTTGTCCCCAGCGGTTACCAATCCTGATGACGGCATTCGTTGAAACTTCACCACTACGATTAGGTGGGAGTGAAGCAAGAAATGAGAGCAACATCACCCAGGTACGACCTTCTGTGAGCATTGCTGAACCTAACATCGATGATAGCAACCATGCAGAAAACTGCGCTATTGCAGCATTATCAAACTTGGTCGAACTGTCACCTGAATATGTAGACCAATTTTTTGCGACTCTGTCTGAAATGATGTTCTCCCCTGAACAAAAAGAATAACTTTTTAAGCAACGAGCACACAGCGTTCCCATGAACTCTGAATTCGGCCTTCGAATTTGATAAAAGCAAAGCTACTGAAAACATTTGGAACTATTTTTTCCCCTGACGAAAAATTCCTTTTTCCAAAACCCAAAATATTTACCTTTTTTTGGCACTTGTACTCTGCTTACAGAAGAACTATTCATAAAGAACAGAGCTTCTATTTTTAGGAACTTTAGAGACAATATTACCTCAGCCTCTAGCACATCTACAGCAGTTGCATTTATATGTGATGAAATAGTCTTGCCCTTCTTTTCTGTATTAAGAGCCGTTTCATGTGTAACTGTTCGCAAATCGTACAGCTAAATATATATGTGCAGTTTTAGTGAATGATTATACTGCTTAAAAAAGTACAGTACCTATGATCTTTTCATGTATTCCGCATACACCATTTCAAATGCAAAATGTATTTTGGGGTGGGTTGAAATACACATGCACCTTTATTGCTTAGTTTTAGTAATTGATGGACATTAGATCGTGGAGTGGGTGTAGTGTTTTTATCTAGGAACCTGAATCAATATGACCCTTTTATGCCCTTACACGGCTATAATCAATAATATCCATATAATGGCATAAGAATCAGATCCATATTTCAGTAAATCGCCCTTGCAGTCCAAAGCACAGCAAAAGCCACTTCCTTAGATTCCGAGAAAGCACAACAAGTTCTTTCAACACACCAAACCTCCAGCAACCTGGGAAATCCCCATGTGCTTTGTTTTGATTTGTAATAGAACTCCTGAGAAGCACTGTAAGAACGGCCAGTTCTTAGTGACATCTTTATTGACGTCTTATGTCCAACCTTACGTCAAACCCGGCACCTTTCAGGTATAAATATGCCAACCCTGCCTTAAGCAAACACAGGGTGTTGAATTTTGGAGCCGAGCGGCTATCTACTTTCCGCGAGCCCAGCAGATGCGAGAAGCCCACGGACGCTGCCCCTCCTCTTTGACGCGCTGAGAAAGACACTGTCTTTTCTCCTGCTGAGAAAATCCAGCCTCTGGCGTTTCCAGCCTACCCTTGTGGGTGACTGGGATATCGAGTCCTGAGAGAGAGATACCAGACCTCCTACATTTTATTCCCAAGGGACAGTGCTGACTAAACCCTTAAAGAGAATTCTTGAACCAGATTCTTGGCAAAACCTACTTAACTTAAACTGCTACTTATTTACTCCTTCCCAGTATTAGGCTTAGGTCAGGTACACCGGGGTAGGCGTATTTAGAAGCACCAGTTGAGCACGTTAGCTAATGTATATATGTATGTATATATTTTATCAATTTTAAAGTATCTTATGGCTAAGAAACAATATCAATGCTTTTACAGTATTATTTCATAATACTCCTGGTACTGTACGCACTTTACTTTATAATAAGTATTGCAATTGTGGCAATTCATTTCTCTTGCATGAGAAGGAAGACTGCTCAATAAATAATATCTTTTATTGAAAACGCCCGTCTCTCCATTCTCTGCACCCTGGTGAAACTAAGAACACACGTCTGACGGAGTGAAATAATTGTCTATTGTTTTCACACGACTCTAGAGATTTACTCTTATTCTGAGGGAGCAAAGTTGTCATGTTTATGCGGTTGTCGGAAGCTGAATCCCTTCTTGTCTGAGCCAGGGAAGCTGATCCCTTCCTATTCAGTCAAGAAAGTTTCCAGTGACCTCTGAGCTAGCTGGCGCAAACCTAAATTAAGTCTAACATAGTCAGTAGAGACCTAGAAGACTTCAGTCCTACGTCTACACTGCTGTGTATGTTATTCCAATGCGCAGGGCCTATAGGGAAAATAGGAACTACACTACACCATATGAGGCTTAAGCACACGAATTTCATCAAGGACAAGCTCCATAGAAATGGTGGATGGTAAACCGGTAGGAGAGGGAGGGTTCACTGTTAGACGTTTGCCAGAGGTAGTTGTCGATGCCAGAGGTACTTTTGAACCTTGCGTTGCCCCTGGGCGAGAGTTAGAAAAAGCAGAGTTTTTAGAGCCCACAGAGTCACTCATGTTATCATCCACGGAATCAGGTAAAACACTGAAAGGGTTGAAGTCATCAAAATTCGCCTCCTCAGACTGAATGGAACCTTTACAGTTAGTGCGAGATGTCGCCATGAACGACAGAAAGAAGAGACACTTTTATGATGTCAAAATGGATGAGGAAACTCTTATCGCCAAAAGGAGAATAATTAGATCCAAAAGCAGCTACATAAACAGAAAAGTCAGTTGCTGGTCTAAAATGCTGCAAAGCTATGTGGTAACATCAAAAAACTGGTGCCATTTTGTAAAAGGAGAACATTTTCTGTGAGGAAAACAGCCTCTCACAGAGTAATAGCGGTAAAAACGCGAGCACGCCCAAAAACAAAATGGCGACCGGGATGTCGCATTGAAATACGGCACGAAAAACGGTTAATAAAAGAATCTTGGGCTCACCCTGCGCTTTCTACAAGCTTTCATGGGAGGCAGCACTGGTTCCGCCAGCAGGAAAGACGAGTTCCGAGGTCCGCAGAAGAAAATAGACGCCTGGAGCCGTCCAGAAGCCTCACGTCCCGGCAGAGCTCCCCAGCACAGCGGCCATCACCTAGGGCTCCAAAGCCACGCCCCTCCAAGTTCCTTCATATAATCTAAAAAATTAGATAGTAAAGACTGGAGGGCCAGCGGTCTTCGGGTTATGAGAACAGCGTCATCGGCGTAGAGGAGGGCTGGGACAGGGGGTGTTCCTATTTGTGTAAGATTTCTAGTAGACAAAGCTAGTGCTTTTTTAATATTAACATATTTTCCTATTATAATGTTTAAATTGAGGCTCTGCTCTACCGTGCCAATCCCTGGGCAAAAACCATAATGTAGATCTGATAAGCTATTTTGAGATTCTGCCCAGTCCTGGATCCTCCTTAGGAGGATGTGGCCTACTACTTTGACAAGCGAATCAAGCAGTGATATAGGTCTGTAGCACGCTGGGTTAAGACAGTCTCCTTTTTAGGTTGAGCCTAACGCAGCGCGCATGCACTGCTCTATGGGAGGCTTCTTGTGAGCACTCCACACTGTGCCTAAACTTCTCAGTGGTAGTTAGTTAACTCCCACATGTTCTATTGGCCTTTGCATGTGGCTTTCAGTAATGAAAGCACACAAAAGGCCAAAGACGGCTGCATGTCCCGCCTTTTCTTTTAACGTTAACTCCCCTGGCATAGGGGGCTTGGGAGCGAGCAGCGACGCACATTGTGCCAGCTGCATACCTTCCTTATCGTGATCGTGGCTCATGTTCCTAAGTAAATAAAGAAGCTCGCTTTCGCGGCCACACTTGTTTTGATCTCACTACCTCTCTCCATTTCCCCCTACCCTTTTCTCACCCCCCTTTCCCTTATTTCCACTCTCGTTACAACTCTCCCCCTTTTTGTTTTAATTTTCAGGGCTCGCTCTCTTTCTTCACTTCTCTACACCTTCTGGTGAGGTTTTGTGCCAGTTCTGTTTTCCCAATCTCTAGATTTCTTTCCTGATTTCAGTGGCACTGCCTCTCTCGCCCCTTTCCTTTTCCTCCTCTCAGCTGCTCCTTACTTCCACCTCCTCCCCCCACCCGGCCGCTCCAGCTCTTACGGCTGCTCTCTCTTCCCCCTCCTTTCCGCCTCTCCATCTTCCCTCTCCCTCTGCTCCCACTTCTGACACATGTACATTATATTCTCACATGAAATAAAGCCCGACATGTTCCTGCGATGCAGCATATGCCAAAAACAACACCTCTGCAGCTGCGGTGAGCATTCACGTATTTACGGCTAATTGCGCGTCCACAATACTATAAGCAGAACAAGAAGATCTGGGGCACCACCATTCTACTAATTATCCCCAAATTCTCCACGGACCACCCTCCGGCGTTTTTCCCAAAGTAACTGCTCTTATTTCACACTCTCCAGTCTCGTGTGGTATACCCCTCCAACCAGCCTTTAGTGGTACTCAACCCCTAGCAACTCCAGAGATCTTCTTGCCATTCCAACTTTTCACGGTTGTTCTGTCCTACCACTGTCCCAGTGCGTTTCGATCATGGGAATGCCCCACCATAGGATGGTCACAATCTCCCACAGAGTTTGCTCCTTGCTGCCCCTGCTGTGCAATCTCCAACAGTATTCCCGCTCTATCAGCTCCCAGGTGTAATACAGCCTTAGCCCCCTCCTGTGGTATTCCTGCCCTGCAGCCTTCCATAAAGTTCCTGTCCCATCACCTTGAATGGGATTTCTGCATTACCGGTATCCTGTGATATTCATGCACTTCCACCCTCCTGCCCGAAAAGCCTTCTGTGGCATTCGTCTGTGTGGCCTAAGGCTGATAAGGTCCCAAAGGTGAGACCTATTGGCTATGCCAATGCTTTTTTAATTTGCTTCAGCTCCCTCGCCATCCCTAAACCAATTAACACCCTTAGCTGCCTTTCATGCTTTGGCTGCCCGGTCCTGTTTCGCTTTTCTGATGCTGTTTATACACCCATGCTGTCTCTCGTTGCTATTTTACCCATCCTCCCTGTGTCCGCACTCCTCCCCTTCCTAGTCATTGCTTGCTTTGTTTGCTGCTAATTGTCTCCAGAACGGTTTCTGTCTGTTCCTTGGGTATATATGTCACTAGACCGATTTAGGCAGATGACTTTCGATTTTCATAAGCAAATCCGGCTTTGTTGTGGCCCTGATGTTTTTTCAAAATATACCATATTCCTGTTGACTCTATCGCCGCTTTATTGATCACTGTGCAGCTCGCTCCAAAGCATCTCTTCCCCTCGCTCCAAGCTTTCTTCCTCAGTTGGCTGTTTTCTCCCTCTAACTATCCAGTTGCCTTTTCCCTAATTCTCTCGCTGCCACTTCTCCCTCTGACTTCTCTTCCCTCTCTCTCTCCTTCTTTCTAACTATTTGCTTCCTTAACTTTCGTAAGACTCTTTTTTGCTCTCCCACCATTCTCCCTTCCACACTTCTCCTTTCTCTCTCTCTTTTTTTCTAGCTCGCCCACCTGCCTCTCTCCATTATAAACTTCTCCCACATCCCTCTCCCAGCATTCTGATCCACCTCTTCCATAACCCCTCTGCAGTGGTGTCATTAAAAATGATGGGTTACCTGATGAGTGTGGTGAGGGCCCCCAGGACTCATTAATCTTGGAGATTTATCAGGCCCTAGGCTAAACTGTTTCAGGGACAGAGGCTGCCCACTCCATGGCCCCTCACCACGTGAGTGTTGTAGGTGCCTCCGTTACACCACCACTTCGACCATTTTACTCTCACATTTGGTCCCCCCGAACTCATTCCCTTCACTTTCCCACATTTTTCACCCACCTCTGTCTCTCAGACCTGCCGCTCCCATAGATGTTTCTTGATGCAAGTATTCATTCTTGAATCAGACTGCATGATCCAGTGTGTAGTAATCGTATAGCTCTTCAATCCCTGGTGGCACAGCACCCAGGATAATGTGCAGCACTGCTGAAAACTTAGAAGGTCCCAAAGGCGAGGCCTATTGGCAATGGCAATGCTAGTTTACATATTGGGGCGATAATAGAAGTGCGCCAATCTGGCAAGAAACCTTCAGTGCAGCCTGCCCTCAATGCTAATCCAGGCACCCAAAGTTCTGTGTTAGGCTTATAAATATCTAGTGGTATTGCATCCGGTACCGGCGATTTGCAACACTTACTTTCTAGCATTGCCTTATTAACTTCTTCCAGTTTGAAAGGTGTAATAGCGGTGGTATGCAATATGGGAGTGATATCATTATCACTGTAACCGGTTGCGGTACTAGTGTTGCATCGGATAGGGAGTAAGTATGAGAAAAGTGCTGTATCCATTCTTCCTCAAGAATGGCAAGCTCCACCGTAGGTGCCTCGTCCGTTGCCAGGGGAGAAGAGGTAACTACCTGCCAAAAGGCTCTATTATCATTGCTTGAACTTGCTTCCTGCAACTACGCCCAAGCCCTCTCCCTCAGGCGTGGTTTTCTCCAAACCACTGCTTGCTTATGTTCGGCTCTACATTTCCGTACCTCTATTATCCTCCTTGGTGTCTTATGTAGATCTTCCTTTAATAGTTTATGGGCTCTAGTACACAATGGATCAAACCACCCCATCTCCTTTAGTTTTATCTTCTCTCTGTTAACAGCAAGACCCTCCCTAATATCGTCTGTAATGGTCATGAAAGCAGTGATGATTTCATCGTTTGCCGTGGTCTCATCAAGACAATGGTCGAAAGACCCTTTTTTATTACTTATCGACTTTTTAAGAAAACCTCCTGGAGCAATCTGGGCCCAACGTAAATAGGAACCGTTACTCGCTGCAAGTTCAATTTCTGTTGCTTGTACCATAAGTTTACCACGTTTCTTTTTAGAAAATAAAACTGTATTTAAATGGATACTCAAGGGGCAATGATCGCTAATTGTTATTGTGTGAGCAGAAAAGTTAGAAACATAACCAATACACTTCTCCGAGAGGGTGCCTCCAGATACTTTGTGGTAATGACAACCTTGTATTGCAGTGTGTGGGTATATTTTTAAAATTGATTGAATCATTGATTGTTCAAAATCAATGATGATTTTTTGCTGAAATTAGTTGTTGGTGTATTGTTTCAATATTGTTATTAGCTCTATGCAAGTAGTGTTTTGTTTATTAAGGAGTAGTGCGTATATAAAGTGGGTGTTAGTATCTTTATATTCGCCATAGATTGTATATAATTGATAAAAAAAGGCTTGTGCCATCCATCATCCACATCTCCCAGTTTTTAAATTTTGTAAGTTGTTAATTGTTGCAAAGATGAGAATTCGTATTTCATGACTGTTGTTATTTAAATGGAATTTTTCATCTTTGTGAGTGATAGTGTATTCTGGTAATATTTGTATTCAAAGGTTCACTCTTCCTCCGTGGTTGTCCGTTATATGATACATTTATGTGAATGATTTGATTGTTTTTATGGTGTTTGTTTAATTAGAATTTTCTATTGGTTTGTGTTTGTGTGTTTTAAATCTATTGGTCGAGATAGTTTATTGCAGCACTGGAAACAGTCCGATCTCAGGTCCAAGGGAAAAAACTTCATATGGACACCACTGCGCAGGCATCAGGAGGTTCAAATAAGGATAGTGACTGTCTAGGCTCCTTGTTAAAGGCATTAAGGGGGGACCTTTTGACTGAAATCGAGATATCCGAAGCAAACCAGAAGGGTATTCATGATAAGTGTGATGCCTTTGAATCAAAACTGGATAATATATGTACACGCGCGGGATCACTCAAACTTAAAGTTTCATCATTATCAGAATCTGTCCAAGGCAACTCCAAAGATATAGACGCTTAAAAAATCCAGAACTGATCCTTACAGATGGATATAGAGAGGTTAGAGATGCAGGCCCGAAGGAACAACCTTTGGATTCTGAAGATACCGGAGGGGGCTGAGATGGAGGACATAAAGGGGTTCATATGTAAGCTGTTGAATGGGGTGTTAAAAGATCGACCAGATATTGACCTAGAAGCTGAAATACAAAGAGTGCATAGGGACCCTTTTAGGCTGCATCCGGATAGAAAAGCCCCCAGAAAAATCTTAGTCAATTTTCAGACTTATAGTATGAAAGAGCTAATCTCGGGGAGGTCTCTAACACGGTCTGCCTTCATCATCAGGCTGGGCCCTACCAAATCCGTTCAGATATCGGATATCGGGGGAAGAACAGCGCAAAGGCAGTGGGAGCTAGGCTCCAGAATGCCCGAATTAAGAACCCTGGGGGGCAGGTTCAAATGAAGTTCCCGCATTGTTAAAAGGGAGGGTGAAATTGAAAAATTGGTCCTCATACAAATAAAAGAAGGTTATTTTTTAGCTCTAGATGAGTGGCTCATACGGGTAGGCCATGATTAGGTCTCTAAGATAAAACTCCTCTCCTGCAAAGTGAACGGTCTGGGAGGGGGTAGGAAAATATTTTGGTTTGCGAGTTCCTAAAAAAAGTGAAGCACATATTTATTTGTTGCAGGAAACTCATTTGGAAACCCCGGACGGTAAACAAGCCTTTAGTAAAATAGGTTGGGTGCAGGAGGTGTTTTGCTCCAAAACAAAGAGGATGTACAAGAGTGGTAGCAATAGTGGTAAGAGCGAACAAGGGGATCAAGGTAGAGAAATGGGACACAGACCAGTCTGGCAGATGGTTGGTGGCAACTTTGTCTATATGCGGGTCGCCAAAAACTTGCGCAGTATATTACGGACCTAACAAGCACAATTCTGGTCCTCTCCTGAACCTTGAGACTAGCTTGCTACATACGTCTGCCCCAGTTATACTTGGCGGGGATTTTAACTTAGTGTTTGACACTTATGAACGTTATGAAGGAGTTACATTTGCTTGCTATCTGGAGAGCAAAATATGATACTGTTAGAGAATTTTCGTTCTATAGTAAGAAGTATAAGCAATACTCCAGGATAGATTATTTTTTAGTAGATCAGTGTTTGCTTTCAGATGTAGGATCCATTAGTTATATCCCAGCGATTATATCAGACCAATCTGCAGTGGAGTTAGTTCGTAATCTTGGGCTTAAGATGACAGAGAAAAGGTGGACCCTAGAAAGGACTTTGTTACTGCATGAGAGAGTGAAGGTGGAGCTAAATGACAGAATAGGTGATTTTTTTTTGCTTCAACATAGGCTCCTCCCCTGAGCAGACGGTTTGGGAGACCCCTAAAGCAAATCTGAGGGGGCTTCTGAGTTCTCTTATGACCCATAAGAGGAAAACTAGAAAAGAAAGAGAAATAGAGGGTCCTTAAGAGTATTAAGGAGAAATAGTTGGAGTTGCAACAAGCAGCCCTGACGGCTAGGGGACTTATCCCTCAGTTGGAGAAGGAATTGGTGAGTCTACAAGCGGATTTTAATGCTAGAATGGATAAGATTATGAAGGATAGGTGGGATGCCAGCAAATTACAGAACTTTGCCTATGGCGGAAAATGTGGCTCCCTCCTGGCGTGGAAATCAAGAACAGAAAGGGTGAGAAACAACATTAAGAGTATGATACAAAGGGAGTCAGGGGTTCTGTTACTAGAAGATGATAAACTCAGAGAGGAGGCCTGGTCATTTATGCAGGGTCTATATAAAGAGGACATTACTTACGGACCAGACAAAGTCAGGGCTTGGTTACACCATAGGGATCTACCTCAATTGTCTGAATCGGATAAGGAATATCTAGCTACCGGCATCTCTGAGGGGTTAATCAGAGAACAAATAAGGAAAATAAGTCGGGGCAAAGCCGCTGGCCCTGACGGATTACCAATTGAAGTCTACTTAGGCCTTCTAGAGAGGGTTGTCCCGGTATTAAGAGTACTTTTTAATAAAATATTCATACAAGGTGAATGTATCCCCTCATCTTGGTCTGAAGCGACAGTATCATTGATCCCTAAACAAAATAAAGATCCTCAAAAAATCAAATCGTACAGACCAATTTCGTTATTAAACTCTGATTTTAAGATTTTCTCGGGGATATTGGCCACCAGCATGGCCAGAATTATTAAAACAACCATCACCCTGATCAGAGAGGGTTTATACCAGAGAGGCAGCTCAATGAGCTTACTTTTCAGGTAATTGGAGCAATCGACTTCGCAGAGGAAAAAAAGTTGCCACTTACCATCGTCACAATTGATGCCGCTAAGGCTTTTCATCATGTTAACTGGGAGTATTTTTGGGAGACTTTGAACAAGTTTGGTTTCCCACTTAATTTCACTGGAGATGTTAAATCTCTCTATTTGAATCCTAGGGCAAAAGTTTTAGTTAATGGTGCCCTAACGGAGTGGTTTAGTATTCTCAGAGGCACCAGGCAGGGTTGTACCCTGTCCCCCCTATTATTTAATGTAAATCTTGAACCCTTTGTATGTGCACTTAGAACAGATCATATCATCATACCCTTTAAAATTTTGGATTTGGAGCTTCAGACCGCTCTATATTCAGATGACCTTCTTCTTTACACCTCAAATCATACTTATGCAATTCCTCGGTTATTCGAACTGGCTGAGGAATTCGGTAAAATCTCTGGTTATAAGATCAACAGAGAAAAAAGCGAAATGATGGGATGGAACAGCTCAGGCACTATACAGGGGGCAAGGGAGCAGATGAGATACCTAGGGATTCATTTAACCCAGAAATTGATAGATATACCTAAGATCAGCTGGGAGAAGGTATCTAAGGAGGTCTGCAAGTTATTACTGAGATGGGGGAGTCTACCGCTGAATATTTATTGGTTAATCTCGTATAAATGACGATTTTGCCCAAAATAACCGTTGTGTTCAATACAATTCCACTATGTTTTAATTATAAGGATATTGCTAGTCTCCAAGTGAAGATCGATTCCCTCATATGGGCTACAAAAACCCCCAGAATAGCCTGGAAGAAATTAAGGAGAGGGTTGAAGATTGGAGGTTTGGCCTTACCTGATTTACTTTCCTACTGTCATGCCTTCAATTTTAAGAATTTTAGAATATTAGCCAATTAATTAGATTCTTCCTCGCAGGGTCTCTTATTTCGGGCAATGCTACACGATGTGCCACAGGGACAGGAATTCTTTCTTTTTAAATTTTGATGATCCCAAATTTTACAACAAAGTCCACCTTAAGATCTTCCTGGCTGCTCTTAAGAACTGGGGATATATCAGGAGAGTTCTGGGGATATCGTATTACACTTCACAGGCTCCGATCTGGGACTCCCCTGGCACTCCTGACTGCTTCCTGGATCAATTGTGTCAGCCGCTCAAACTAGCTGGTATTGCTGTGTGGGGTGACCTCTGAAAAAACTTACAGCTTATGAACTGGGAGTCCCCCTTTAATCTGACAAATGGGACTCTAACAAGATTTAAGTTTTACCAGCTCTCTGCTAGGTGGGCAACACAATCCTGGGGCAATGAGGAATATAGTATGTCTGTTGATTCCATTTCCAGAGCGGGCCTATGGAAACATGAGGTTTCTATCTGGTACATGGCCCTCATTGGAGCAGGGGACTGTTTGGACTCCGAGTTGGAGAATCTTTGGGGTAATGCTCTTTCAGACAACCGAGAGGAGGTAAGGAAAATTTGGTGTGACTCCTTCAGTATGTCCCAGACAGTGGTCAAATGAGCAAATCTTAGGAGGAACCATCTCTATACTGTTTATAGAGTGTACTGGACTCCGGGTAAACTATCCAAGGTGACCACAAGGATATACTACTACCCCAGATGTAAACACTAGGCTGCAGACGACCAACATATGTTCATGGGTTGCCCAAAGATTGCTCCATATTGGTCTGAGGTATGTGGCTTTTTGGAGGAGGTTTTATTAGGGCCAATTGAAGTTATCACTCGATTAGTTTTCTTTGGTCTACTGTCCGACTACTGTATGAGTATCCCTGCTTCAAAATGTATATTTTACACAATAGTTATTGCCAGAAGGGAAATTTGTAGGGCATGGAAATCTGAGGCTCCACCCATATTTGCTGATTGTCTTAAAAACATCATTATGACTAGCCAGTCAGATATGGCCTGCTTTGAATCTAGTACCAATAAGATCTGGACAGCTTTAGAGACCTGGAGGAAGAACTAACACCGTCCCTATGATTATGCCAGAGGATTGTTGTCCGGTCCTCCCTAGTAACTTATGGTTTATCTAGTCTGGTGAAACGGGAGTGGGACCAGGAGACAGCCTTACCTCTGGGCGAACTCTGTCTGCCCGGCACAGACATCCAGGGTGGCTATTGAATATGTTTGTGTGGAAGGTGCAGAGGGACCCCATCTAGAGTTTATCCGTTATGGTGGCATGTATGAGGACAAAAAAAAGAGATAGTTTATTTGAATGTTTTTGCTATTACCTTTTAATTTATGTTTATTATGTTTGTTTTTATTTTGTTTATTGTGGTATTTATTTTTAAATGTACATAAATGTATTATATTTTTATAGATACTATACATTTATTTATGTTTGTTTATTTTCATTACTTTTTATATTTTCCCATGTTTTTTCTTTGTTTATTTATTTGTTTTTGTATTTTGTATTTTTTTTAATTAATGTGATTATTTTTAATTATTTTTATTGGTTTTTAAAAATATTTGGATTAGGTTATTTTGCTACATTCTCGTGAATAGCATTTTTTATGTTTAAATGTTATTTTTGATATCGTTTATATGTATTTTATCGGTGTTTGTGTGGTCGATATTGTTTATAACGATATTGTTATGTTTTATTTTAATGTTATTGATATTTTTGTGTTCTATATTTTTGTTGTCAATATTTTTATAATTTCTATTTTGTGTATTGTGTGTCGATATTTTTGTTTATGATATTGTTAACTCGATAATTTGTTGTTCGATGTTATCGAAGTTGATGTTGTATCAGTGATCCGGAAAATTATAACCTAAAATAGCTACTTCCATTGTACCCATGGACAATGGGAGAGCTTCACTCTTATTCCAATTGACATTGTAGCCAGAAACGGTTGACAAGCGAGAAATGGTAGACATGAGTGTCGGGAGTGAAGCAGGTAGATCAGTAAGTGTGAGCAATATGTCATCCACATATAGAAGTATTTTGGAGATCCCTCCCAGTGTAGAAATGCCTGCTATTTGAGAACACTGTCTTATTGTCACAGCCAGCAGTTCACGTCCAAGAAGGAATAGAAGGGGTGCTAAAGGGCAACACTGGTGGTTCCTCTTTGCACTAAAAAAGATTTTGAAACTAAACCCCCGCACTTTACTTGTGCGGGCGGTGTCTAATATAACCACTTGACCATAGAGATACATTCATGACCTAATTCCAACCTATGTAATGTGCAGATCATATAGCTCCATTCAATATGCTCAAAGGCCTTCTAGACATGTAAGGATACAGCTACTCTATCTTCTCCAGCATCCATGGTAGCCAGGTATGTGAACCGAAATGCGTAGATGGTTTCGAGAATTTTTGGCTGGCATGAATCCCTATTGGTTATTATGTTTGAGTTTATAGATAACTTGTTTGAGTTTTTTGGTGAGGATGGTGGCTAAAATCTTTGAATCTGTAGTCAGAAGGGAAATTGGATGATAGCTACTGCAGTATAATCGATCGTTCAGTTTAAGGAAGGACTGCTATGAGGCTGGGGAGTGTTATTTTATCAAAGTATTACTGATCTTTGAGGTGGTCATCATCAAACGCTGAGCTATATAACGTCTCATAGTAATCTGCAGATGTGTTAGCTATTGCCAGAGTCTCAGTTATTAGCTTACCTTTAGAGTTATAGATAGTTGGAATAGCTGTCATAGCTTCTCTCTGTTTTAAATGTGCCGCTAATAAACAACCAACTATTTCTCCGTGTTCATAATTTCTAACCTTAATTCTATATAACATATATTCTGATGATTGATGATTTGTGGAAAACTAACTATCGTCTCAAACTCTGGACTAGTGGGTATGTATTCCTCTCTTGCGTGAAGAGCTCTCAGAATACCATGGAGGGGAGGGGCACTTTTTAAGTTAACAAATTTCCACTCATCATTTGTACCTTTTTTCCCCACCAGAATTTTTTCTTGCTCATATGAATAGCTTCTTTGCGGTTTGGACACCCTTCTATTGAGGATATTTGACATATTATTTCAGGCATACATTGACTTTGATCAGAAGACATTTTGCTAAGAAATACTCCTTTCTTGTGCTCTTAGGATTATGGATGGGAGCCTCCTGTTGTTCTATATCACAGTTATAAAGATCTACGTTCATGTTTTTTGGTCTCATCACGCTAGACCTACTCATGTTCTTCTTTCTTTTGTTTTCCTTTCATATACTAGAATGCTTGACCTCTTGAACTATGATCTTATATCAAGATATCTTATGAGTGGCACTGCTATTTGGAACTTTCTGGGTCTTTTCACACGTGACCTTATGACTATATATCACTCTAGTTTGGTTTGCACAAGGTAATCCCTGCCTGGAATTTAATAATATTTGTAATAATTTTTGTATATGTATGATTTCTAATTTGCTTAAACTGGTGTTATTATGTTATACATGACTTGCAGCTTTGAAAAATTCACATATGTGACAAAACACATGTTAGCTGTACCTGTGTGATGTTGGATATACTACTCGGTATTCTAGAAGAAATTGGAAACTTAACAAGCATGGAACAAACATCTTTCCAATGTGACTTAATGGACTACATTTATCACTTTGTACCACTATATTTTCAGTGCTGCGATATCTTTTGATTTATATGTGGAGTGATGGACATGTTTCTCAACTCAGAGCCAGAGACCTGCTATCTCTCTCTCTCTCTGCAGCTCCTCTGCTGTGCAGCTGCCCTGTGCAGGGTTTACAGCAGGTAGGGGTTTGAGCCGCTGTCCAGACTGTGTTGTGCCCATTCTAGTGAAATTCTGTTGCCTTGCTGTGCCCCTGAATTTTTGTCTGTTGCATCTCTGTCTTTGCCTTATTTACCTTATTGTGCCATTTTTGTTGTCTTTGGCTTATTTTCCTTACTGTGCCATCCTTGTTGTTTACATTCTCTCTGCCTGTTATTTCTCCACTTCCCTCTCCCGCCACTGCAGCCCCCGTGGCCCCTACCCCCTGCCGATTCCATCTCTCACCTCCCAGCTGTGCCTCCCTTCCCTCTCCCCTATTTAACGCACACGGCGGGTCCGCCGCTGACGCGCTGAAGGTGCTCAAAAGGCAAGCGTGCATGCCCCCATCCGTACCCCAACCACGACTAGCACTAGGGGCCCTGGCTCACCTTCCATCCACCACTATAACTCAGCTGCCCTACTATCACTCAACCCCAGAAGGAATAACAACTGCCAGCTGTCTACCATGAGCACTACACACGGACAGTTCTACTGCCACCACTGCCGCCAGACCTTCAGCATCACCCTAACTCCCATGACCACCACCCCTGCACCCGACCCCAACACCGCCGATACCCTGAGGTGTATCCTCAATGTGTGCTCACTGCGCAGACACGCCTTATAGATTTGGGACCTCCATGCCCCCCTCTCACCAGACCTCTTCTTTTTTACAGAAACCTGGAACAACACCTCCTCCACCCCTGACATCACCACAACCAACCCTGATGGATACAAGATCCGGGGGGAAGACCACCCCAACTATCCAGGAGGAGGAATCACCATCGCACACAAGAGCTCCCTCTGCCTCTCCATCTCCACCACGAGCGACTTCTTTTCCACCAAAGAACACCTTGACTTCCAGGTCCTGACCAGCCCTAGAACCACACTTCGTGGCTCCCTCGCCTACAGGCCTCCCGGGCCGTGCCCCTTCGCCACCACCATTGCTGACTTCATGGCACCCACCGCCATCCCCTTCATGGACTACATACTCATCGGAGACCTGAACTTCCACCTTGACAACCCCAGCAACCTTAACTCCACCACCCTCATGGACATGCTTGCCAACATTGGACTGAAACAGCTCATCACCACGCCTACCCACAAGGCAGGACACACATTTAACACCTTTTTCACAGCAGGAAACAATATCCAATTTAGCCACACCACACAACCCCCATGGACGGACTACCACTGCGCATACTTTAATGACGACAAACCCATGCCGCCCCAACCTGCACCTTGCACTCCGGGAAGGAACTGGAGCAAAGTCACTGAGGAGCAGCTCAAATTCCCCCTCATCAGCGACACTGCCACCACCACAACTGACGCCAACCTCGCAGCCAAAGAGCTACACAAATGGATCCCTAACTATGCAGACAAGCTCACTACCTACACTACACCAATCGATAGTGCCCAAGAAGGCCACCTGGTCTATCGCCAACCTCCAAAATGTCAGCCACATCTGCAGACTATTGGAGAAGAACTGGAGAAACAGCAAATCATCAGAAGACCGCACCATCCACAAGAATGCCATGACGGAAAACTACCAATGCATCAAAACCACCAAAAGAACCTTCATTCAAAACAAGGTTATCACCAACTCCAGCAATTCCAAGGAACTCTTCAGCGTCATCCAGGAATTCACCAAGACCCCAGCAAAACCACGGACATCACCCCTTCCAAGGACCTCTGCAACAAGGTTGGATCCTACTTCCGTCTGAAAATCAAGAGTCACTACAACATTTTCAATGATCGACCACTAGATGCCAAAACAACTCCCTCCTACAGCAGCGCCAGCCAGCCCACCATTTCCTCCTGGACACCAGTCACCACTGAAGACACCACTGCAATGGTGTAGGATTGGAATGATAAGTAGTTGTTTCTTGGTTGAAAGGTATTTTGTATCCATTCTTTATCACATGAAGTACCCAACAGTCTGTGACATACTCTGTCCACTGAAGATAGAAGAGTTTTAACCTTGCTCCAACTGTCAGGTAGCCATTTAATTGACTGATCTAGGCCACTGCGAACACTAGGTTGGGATTTGATAGCAAATGCAGATGCCCGACCATGGGCCGGGTCACAAAGGGAATAATATATTTTTCCTTTTAATTCTGATGAGGACGTTCGAACATAAACAACTTCTTCTCTGAACTCAGTTATATTGTTGCACGATTCGTTTTTTTTTCTGCTTTATTTTTTCACCATATCATCTAGATCAGCTCTGAATATTTTAAGACCTGAGTCAGAATAATTTTGAAACTGTAAATGGCTATTTTTGAATAGAGCCCTCTGACTGGCCTCCAGCTTTACCAATTTCATACACAGCAGCCGGGGTCCAGCTCCTTTTGGCTCCAGCTGAGATTGTAGTGGCCACAGGCTATCAAATGAAGCATCTGACAAACATATGGCCACCAACTCCATTCCACTAGGGAGAATAAATGCATCCTCATTCCCCTGAATACAATCAAAGAGAGCCTGCAACTCAGGTGGTTACCTGAGTTGCATTGGCTGAGTAAGTGTTTGCTCTTAGTGGAAAATGAGGTGGTGCGTACGATCTTTTTAAAGCACACTCAGCTTCTTATCCACAGAATCCAGAAGAGTTGAGTTATTTGATACAAAATTAGAAGTAGATGCCATGGATATGATGAAGCAGATTTCATCTGCAGTCAGGCATTGTTTATTTTTGTGCTTCAGACAGACTGCATTTAAATTGCCACACACATTTTGGTGCAAGTTAAAAATATGGCACATGAAAAGCATGAAAGTGAGGCCTATTCAGTCTGAAATGCTTTTGCTGAATCAACATGTGTTTTTTGTAGTGTAGAGAAAAGTGGCCTTTTTAGCTTTGAAGATTAATAGAATGTGTTTCTCTCTTCCCAGCTCATATCTTGCAATCTAAATTCACTATTCCTGTCTTAAAAGACTTTGACTTGTTGCATATTTAGAAAAACATTTTCAGTTAATAACACCTCTTTTTATAATGTGTGTGAATTAATAATGCACCAAACACTACACATGGGGCTAAATGCTTTTTTGCATGACAAGCTATCTAAAACACTAAAGCATGTTGCTGTGTGTGCTGTATTAACTGTGTGTGCTGTATTAACTGTGTGCTCTTTTAAAATTTACACTAAAGCATAATATTGCTAAGTTGCACATTGCACATTTATTTTGCATGTTGTCATAAATACTAGAAAAAGCTGCTTGAAACTTATAGCTTGGCTAGGTAAACATATATAAGGGGTATTAGTATGAGGGAGGGAAACATAATGGGCTGATTTACATGAAATTAATATTCTCTTTGTGTTTGTTTTATTTTTGGGGCCTAAGAAAAAATGGCTGCCTGCGAATCCAGCAAGGCTATGACTTGCAATTTGATGAAAAGAGTGCATGTGCAGATCTGTTCGACTCAAACCACGATGAAGTCAAGGCCTCTTTTTACTTTATAACATTCTTGTGATTGTGCCAATGTACCAGTTAGTTAAAGATATCCTTCCTGACTTCGCTGTGGAAGGAAGGAAGAGAATTAGAATGAAACATTTTTCCTAGTAAAAGTTGCAAAAACAATATAAATGTATTTACTCATGTATGCTTCTTTTGTTAAAACTGGTATAGTCATGATTTTAGAATGAGTCAGGATCCTGAGACCTCTTGCCATCATGACTGACCAATCACGTACAAGTTTTTCTGAAGATGCAACATTTTTGTGTAGTCTGCCAAGAATTAGAGTATAAATAATGACCTCTCCGGAGGCGTGGTGGACTTCTTGCTCATTTTGGCTTAGGATTTGCTTCATTCATATAGGTTCGGTACGAGATCGTCACAAGTGCAGCCTTGGGAGGGAATTTGCATCCGAGGAGAGTCAGGGGAAGGTATCTTGCTTCCACGTCTTATTTTTGGCACGGCAGGCCACATTCCTTTTAGGTCTGGTGAAGGAGGGGTTGCTTTCAAGGAGCAGCCCCCATCAGAAACACAGGGATGCAGAAGAGCAGCAACAGATAGAAAGGCTTTTTAGATTTAGATGCTAAAACTTTAAGTTTATGCTTTGACTAATTAATTAGGTTTGAAAAGATTTATTTGTCTTATGCATTTATTTCTCTTTATGGGAGATTTTTGCAAACTAATTATTGATTAGCCTTTCAAAACTATTTTTTCTTAGAAACTCTTTAAGCATTTTGCTCCACATTTTCTTTTCTAAGAGTAATGCTTATATGCAGACTGTAATTTTTTCTGTATTAATGCTATTTTTCCTGTTTTCCAAATTCTGTAACCTGATTGATATTTTACTAATGAATAAAGGGTCAGAGAAAAACTTAACTTTTGACTAGAAAATGAAACCCTTTAAAATACTCAACAACTCTCTTTATTGGCTTAAATAATAATTGCATTTTTGACTGTTCAGATTTATTTAAAAATCTCCTGAAGGTAATACATGGTGTGAAGGCCCCAACACCTTTCCAGCGGTAAGTTAGAGGTAGCATGAGGGTTTTGCATTGAGAAATGACCAGAAGAAATTACCGCTCCATCAGATGCAAGACAGGTATTATTGTTTAGAGTTTGGGAAAAGTATTTCTCAAAGTCTTTGAGTAAGTACCTTTTACTAAGGAACTGTGGAAGTGAACCAATATGAGAATGTTTTCACTCCTTAGACAACAAGAGACGCTTACGTAAGATCAGATTTCCCCACATGCAAAAAAGGACAACTGATGAACAGAATGCAGAACAATGTGATACATTCACCCCAGTACAGAGATCTGGGCCTTATTCCATCACTTTTTTTTGGTTCCCCATTTCATTCCATTTTGAACACTGCCATATATAAATCAGTCTTGCCCTGCGTCCAATGGGAACAGTCCAGCCTCAGCTGCTGGGCCAGGTCCTCCCTGGACTGGAAAAGGAATCCTAAGACAGTTTTCAGGGTTTCATCCCTCATCAGCCAGGATAGCTTGACTCCAGTGGCATGGAGAGCATGGGATCCAAGGGCCCGATTCACAGAATGAACTTAAGACTAAATCCTAAACTTACTACTATTTGGTATTCACAGATTGAACTTACTACTTTTGGGATTCACAGAGTGAACTTACTACTTTCAGGATTCACAGAATGAACTTACTACTTTCGGTATTCACAGAATAGATTTAAGACTACTAACTTTACATCCGCACTCGGGCCGGAAATTCTGGCCCGGAGGTGGAGTTTCCGTCCCAGAGGCAGAGCTTACAGCTTGGGGGCGGAGCTTGCGGCCCAGAGGCAGAGCTTGTGGCTTGGAGGCAGAGAACTCTATTCTGCGCCAACCTCAGAAGCAAAAATAGGATAAACCATAGTCTCCTAGACATCAGGAAATACACTTAAGAACATAACCTGCAGTAGGGAATACATCAAACCTAGACTACAGTAGAGAATCAAAATAAAGCATAGGACAGTAGGCAAAATCTAATAAGCATAAAAGCACATCTATAGCATAAATCAAGGTGCATAAATCATACTAAAAACATTACATTTCCTAGTACATATAAAAATTACATTAGGGCCTTGCAACCTACAAAACCTAATGGTCCCCTGGGCCAACTGGCCATCTATAAGGGGCTCAAATGCCCTCTGTACACAAAGTCAGGGTGCGCTGCCTAAACAGCGACAGTCACGGGGCACACTTGGCGCAAACCTAAATGTGGCAGCTGCCCACTACTTGCTGGGCAGCTGGGAAGTCTCAATGAAGGCCTAAACGTAGCAGCTGGCACTAAGTGCTGCACAGCTGTGCAGGCCAAGGTAGGGATGGAGGAGTGCATCTCACTCCTAGATTAAAAGTACAGGTCCCCTAGAAAGAAAGACCTAAACGTAGCAGCTGCCTACTACTTGCTGGGCAGCTGTAAAACAGTAAATGCGGCATGGGCTCTCAGGGACCCTCTAAACAAAGATGCAAGGCAGTTGAGCCACACGTGGCTAAGTAAATAAATATTGTACCCCTTGGAGCACTCAGGCTCTGGAAATAACAGGTGTCTTGGAGCACCCTGGCTCCTAATATAATGATGCCCAAAGACTGGCCCCCAAATACTGTAAAGCGCGCTGGCGCTTTTCAATAAATAGGCACAGAGGGGGCCCTATGGAGCTCTCAAAATATATGCCCCCAAAGTAGAACTTTCCCATTGTTGGAGCCACTAGGGACTCGGTTATGAAATAATGCAATCATGGAGCCACAAGGGGCTCTGCAAGAGAAATGGTCCAGGACGTTGGAGCGGCTCGCTGCCAAGTGGGGCTGCTCGGGAAACCCACGAGGACACCCCCCCTCCATATAGGGCTGTTCGCTCTCACTGGGTAGGCTTCGCCGGGCAGCGCGGCACCTGCGGGGCTCTCCCTTTACCTCGGGAGCCCCTCTGGTCTACCACAGCGCTTCCCTTCTTGGGGGCTGGCGGTGTTTCTCCTCACGGCGCGGGGCTTCCCTTATCCACACGGGAGGCCCGCGTTGGATGCTTCACTCTGGCACACTTCCGGCCGAATCTCAGGCCCCGTAAACGTCCCAGCGAGAGGAGCCTGACTTCCGGTGCGGCCGTATGGGCCGCGGCGGTGATTTTCCTTTTCGGCAGTAAGAGGGGTAGGCTCCCTCGTAAATCAGAGTTAAGTTAGGAGCGGGGTGGGAACAATTTAAATGAAAGCCCCATAAAGCAAAGTAGGTTCCCGCTATTAATTATTATATAAAACTGAAGACGCCTGGTGGGCACATGTGCACGGAGCAAAAAGCAGGGTGGACACCTGCAAGTAAATATTAGAATAAGCGGGGTGGGCATGGGCACTGCCATTACAAAGGCAGCAATGAGGGGTAGGCTCCTTCAAGATAAGGAGGCAAAAAGCAGGGTGGCACCTGCAAGTAAATATTAGAATAAGCGGGGTAGGCACCCGCTCTGCCATTACAAAGGCAGCAATGAGGGATAAGCTCCCTCAAGATAAGGAGTAATTTAAGATAAAGCGCTCCCAGGCACTAAGGGTAAAGACACTCAGTTCCAAATAGCAACTAGTCCTAGGGCAAGGAAAAGTCCCCCAGCCATCCCAGACCAGGCTGAGGGGTCCGCCAGGAGTCCTCCATGCATCCAGGGGCTGGGCAGAGCCCAGGGAGGCAAGCCTTCCCCTGTGCTCCAGCAGCAGCACTCCCCTGGCAGATTCCAGTCCAAGAACAAGAACATTTACTTGGGGTCACAGCCCTTATTTATACAGCAAATACTTTGTCTACAAGTGTTAGGTCAAGACATCAGAGACACCACAGGAGGCGGAGCCAGCATTGTGGAGGGAAGCACAGCCCTGGATCACTTTGTTTTGCCCAGCTCCTCTCTCCTATTCACAGGACAGGCCAGGGACATCAGATGCACCCCAGGGGGTGGAGCCAGCACTGTGGGGGGAAGGCCCTGTCCTATTCAGGTCCCGGGTGCACTCCTCCTTCCCATCAACATGCAGATCTCTTCATTCACCACCTGGGCAGACCCATCCTGTCTCCTGGAGCCAGGCACACCAGCCAGCTTCAGCCAATCACAACACAGACAGCCAATTCACATTTACTGCACAGGCAGGCCAACTTCTAGAAGTGGCACTTCCACACGTGACACAATAAATCCGCACACATCATTGCGCAGCCTTCAATCTCACGAGTTCACACATACGAAACTCGTCTTTGAACTCTCCACGCATCAGGAACTACCATGGACACACATATCCCCCATGCATTCCTATGGGAGGGCAGGCCATCTCAGCACACACACTCAGAGTGCGCACGCACTTTAAACTGGCCCACAGTGCTAAAGTGTGCAGAGGCCTAAAATCACTACCACCATGCCAGAGGCTAAAGGCTAAAGGTTTAGGGGTGAACCTGCCAAAAAGGCCCAAGTCCAACACTCCCCATGCCATTCCAGTTTGAACCCAGCCATATGCAAATCAGTATTGACTCTCCGCCCAATGGGAATAGTCCAGCCCCAACTGCCAGGTCAGGTCCTCTCAGGGCTGTAAACAAGCATCCACGGACCGGTTACGGGGTTTCACATCTCATCAGCCAGGATAGCTTGACTCCAGTGGCATGGAGAGCATGGGACCCATGTCTGGGCATACTTGTCCCACTCGGGAGTGATAAATGCAAAAAGAACAATTGATGGGCATATTGCAGAACAATGTCATACATTCACCCCAGTACAGAGATCAGGTCCGTATTTCGCCATAGACTTAGAATGGGTAAAACCCTTTGATACATCAGGTCGCAAATCTCTCATAATAAAGGTCATCTCCTGGACCATGTGTTCAGTAACATTGATACGTTAAAAATTGAACCTCCCATTCCACTGCCATGGACTGATCATTATCTGTTACCTATCACCTGGATCACAGAGTCCCCTCTCTCTGCACAGGAACCTAAAAAATACCTGGGCAGGAAGTGGTCAAAACTCCCCTCCACTGAGTGGGGGTATTCACTTGCAGCACGTGAGCTTCCGAAGTCCTCCAGAACTGACATAGCCAGTGCCAACTTTGATAACTTGATTGATAACACCCTTGACTCAGTTCTCCCGAAGGAAGCCTTACACTGCATAAGAAGGCAAAAAAGTAGTCCCCTGGTACGCCCCAAGACAGAGGGACATGAAGCTTTCATGCCATAAATTGGAAAGGTCTTGTAGACAAGATCGCACACAGGGCATTAAGACAGACTATAGAGCCGCTATCAGGCACTATAAAACTGAAATTAAGGCAACCCAAGCACAGTTTTATGAGTCTAAAATAAGTTTAGCCGCCAATGCCCCCAAGGACATTTTTCGAATAGCAAAATCATTGATCACCCCACCCCCCGAACAAACACCATTAGATGGGCCACTTGCCCGCTCTAATAGCCTAGCATCCTTCTTTTATCAAAAAATCCAGACCATCTACTCCTCATTCACCTCTGGCCTAACTGACCTGGGGGCTGCAACAGTAGCAAGCCCCAACACACTCCCCCCATGTACACTGGAAAAGTTCACTCTCTTAGATCCGGTCTTGCTGGACAAAATAATCCCTAAAGTCACCTCTGGCTCTCCTGAGGACCCTGCACTGCCACCAGTCCTTACCTTGGTCATGGAGCTAATTCGCCCAGCAATTCTGGACGTTCTAAATTCTTCAATCACCTCAAGTGCTATTCCAAAATCCTGGAAATGTGCAATGGTCAAGGCACTCTTAAAAAAACTCCATCTAGACCAGAATAATTTAGCCAACTTCCGCCCCATTTCTTTGTTGCCATGGATGAACAAACTGCTTGAGAAGCACATTAATAACATCTTAGTGGTACATCTTGAGTCTAACAATCTGCTCTGTGCTTCTCAAACGGGCTTCTGCCCCCAACATGGGATTGAGACAGCCCTATTAGCAGTTACTGAGGAGGCCAGAATCGTATTAGACCAGGGAGGAAAAGCGGCCATTATATTATTAGATCTCAGCGCCGCGTTCGACACGGTTGACCATGCCACATTATTACATCGTCTTAGTGGCATGGGAGTGTCGGGCGCGGCTCTGTTATGGCTCACTTCCTTACTGGAGGAACGCTTCTTCCAGGTTTTTGAAGGAGAAGTTGTTTCTTCCAAACAGCCACTCAGTAGTGGGGTGCCTCAGGGCTCTGCCCTGAGCCCCACAATTTTTTATGTCTATATGAGGCCCCTCGCACAGATTGTCCATCCATTTGGTGTCCGTATAGTCACCTATGCAGACGACACGACACACAGCTTGTGGTATCATTGAACAATGCTGAGGGGTCGTCTAGCACTTTGAGTACCTGTCTTGAGGTGGTCGCCAGATGGATGGAGCTCTCCTGCCTTGGATTAAATGGGGAAAAGACGGAGGTTATGCTGTTGGGGAACCCTTCACCTTCCATTCTGGTCCCCATTTGGCCTCCCTGTCTCGGTCCTCCCCCCTCCCCCAAACCCCAGATAAAGAGCCTAGAAGTCTGGTTAGACAGATCACTCGACTTCACTGTCCAGGCAACCAAGACATCTGCTACTTGCTTCGGACCTATGAAAATGCTCCGGAAAGTCCTCCCGTTATTGCCGTTCCAGGCAAGGAGAATCATGGTTCAGGCTCTGATCCTCTCCCGCCTGGACTACGGCAATGCACTTTATCTTGGAGCCCATCTGGCCGCAATACATAAGCTCCAGGTTAACCAAAATTGTGCAGCCCGATTGCTTTTCCAGATCCCTCGATGGCAGTCAGCCAGACCTGCCTTGAGGAAGTTACACTGGCTTTCGGTAGAAGCCAGGATACAATTCAAGTCTATGTGCCTGGCTCAAAAGGCCCTTCGCAAGACAGGCCCATCCATAATGTTTCCCTTGGCCATTCCCTATTCCCCTTCTAGAGCCCTACGATCCAGCGGGTTGCACATGGCCACTATGACCAAAATAAACAAAGCCCGCTGGGGTGGTCGCGCATTTTCGCACAATGCCGCCGGAATGTGGAACTCCCTTCCGCTTGCCCTGAGAGAGAACAACAATCTGCTGACTTTCAGGAGACAACTAAAAACTCATCTGTTTGCAGAAGCTTATTAGCGCCCTATCCTATTGTCAGAACGGTCCTGGTTAAAGCGCTGCGAGGCCTCAGGGTAGTTACGCGCTATATAAGTTTAATTTTCATTTCATTTATTCATTTAATTTCATTTCATAACATAATGAAAGGTAGGCCACCTGCATCCTCCCTGGTATATTGTGAGTAAAACCTCTCTTTCGGAATAGGGCCGTGAGAATGCAAACCTGAGCCCCCCCCTCAACTACCCCAGATTGACTCTGATTTAAATAGGCTGTCATCCTACCCCTTCCCTCTTGTCCTGATGAAGACCCGCAATGACCACTTAATAGTCCTTAATATTGAGTTGAAACGTGGACGCTACCACCTGGTCCAGTTCATGGCTCTGCGCGAGAAATTAAACTTGGATTAGCAGCAGAGTCATTATCTTCATGTTGGTCTCCCCTTCCCTTCTACATATCCCAATCACATCTATACTAATATTATAAAGAGAGAGCCCAAACCTTTGAGGCAGGGAATCTCAGGAACCACAGCACCAATCACAACACCCAATACAGCATTGGAAAGGGCAGTTGCAGCAGAAGGACATAAGCTATAAAGATGCCCACCATATACATTTGAAAGGTAAAAGAACCTTACCAGCAAAATTGTCCCTTGTGGGCTTGGGCGTGGGCGGGGCGCGGCATGACGACAAAAAAAAGCGTTCCTTAAACGTGTGCGTTGTGCTGGGGGTGAGTGCTGGGGGTGTGAACAAGGCCAATGTGCGCGGCAGCAAGGGGTGTGGCCAATGGGCGCGACAACCGACAACAATCACGCGGCACATCCCAAAAAAAAGCGTTCCTTGAGGGCGTGTGGAAAGCAAATGTGTGCGTTGGGCCGGGGGCGTGGCCAAGGCCAATGGGTGCGGCAATTGCGCGGGAGCAAGGGGCGTGGCCAATGGGCATGGCAATTGCCGGGGCCTAGGCGGGGGCAGACGCAACTGATCGTGCCTGCGGGGACCATAACTGCACAGTATCCTGCACGCTGTCAGCCAGTCAACTCTCTGCATAAAGGACCGTGCCTGCGGGGACACTAACTGCAGCGTCTCCTGCGCGCTGTCACACACTCAACTCTCTGCATAAACGAATTGACACCAGGCGCATCACATCACCCAGGGCTGGAGCCTGGCTCAGGCGGCGGATGACGCGAGTAAGTGCGCCTGCTGGGACACTAACCTTTGAACTGACTGCACTTTCCCACACGCGCAGCATCTCCAGCGCGTGCTGTCAGCCACTCAACTCTCTGCATCAACGACTTTACACCACAAGCACAACATCAAACAAAGCTGGAGCCGGGTCTCAAGCGGGGGATGACGCGATTCAGCGTGCCGGTGGGGACACAAAATTTACAACTGAATGCACTTTCACACAAGTTTACCTGGAGTACATACACACTAGAGACATCTGCTAATACTTCTTACTCCGAGGTACACACAGTATCTGCACAAACATGCCTAACTATTGTGACACTTCATGCTCAAAATGTTGTCTACTGCGAGATTTTAAAATACATTTCACTTGTCTTTTACACACATTCTATTTCATACCCGGACAACGTCGGGACGGGCTGCTAGTTGTATATATTACGCACCTATTTGTATTACTGAGCAAAATATGTCACTTGATCACCATTCACCTTGAAACGTCAGCCTTGTTGGCAGCTCTTTAAGTATGGGTAACAGATAAAAATGATGCAATTTAAATTAAACAACTGTTTACTCATCAAATTGTCGTTCTCCTGTGTTCCTTATGATTAAATTGGTTTTGATCTTACATGTGAGGATTTTACATAAGAAACAAGATAAATGATTTACATGTACAAGAAATGAGCTTTGCATACCCGACAGAACCATTGTTTTTTCTTTGCCCTAGATTTAGCCAGTGGAGAATCCACCGCCTCTTTAATCAGGGGTTGTAGATCGGATCTGAAGATCTATAAAACCTCCTTCTCATTCCCTGGTTGCAGCTCCACACGATGCTGCTTTTGCGAGAAGGGGTTGGAGCCCAAGTCTGGCATGTGGCATATGCCATGACATATGCCACAGTATGCCACATTTTGTGTCTATGTTGTTTGAGGTATAATTGTGTTATAAACCCCCTTAAGTGCTAGTGGAATATTTTTAAGATATATCTTCCATCTGGATTAAAAAAACAAAAACATAATTTAAAAATCAATTTTCCGCAGCTGGGGTTTGAACCCTTGTCAAAAAACACTCATAGACCCTGTGAACTGCCCCTGTACCAGCTGTTCTTCATAAGTTTTTCAAATCTCTGACTTGCACTGGCTTGACTTAAAAGGACACAAATCTCACAGACACTGCTAGGGGTGATTTACAAAAGGTAATCTTTCATTTGTGGAATTTAGAAAATAAATAAAAAAATAATTTAAAAAACGATTTTCCCCAGCTGGGGATTGAACCCTGGTATAAAAGCATTCATAGAGGCTGTGAACTGCCTGTGAGCCATCAATTTTACTGAAATTTCCCCAGCCAAAAGCCTAATTGTCATGAAAAAATGATGTCAGTCCCTTCTCTATTTCTATGGTGTTTGGTTTAGATGCTGGAAATGCACTATGACTAAGGAGGCCATAGTTCTCCCAGATACTGCTAGGGGGGGGGAGGATTTACAAAGCCACAGCCTTCATTTGTGGAATTTAGAAAATAAATAAAAAAATAAATAAACGATTTTTCCCACCTGGGGATTGAACCCTGGTCTAAAAATACTCACAGTCCCTGTGAACTGGCAGTGAGCCATCTATGTTGTGGAACATTACCCACCCAAAAGCTCAATAAAAAATTTGCAAACATACGTGACAAGAATTTTCAATTCTATTAAGGACAAGGAGGCGAGGATTATGCTTTTCTCATTTCTTTATAATGAAATGCTCAGTAGCCAATATTATAACAAAAAACTACATTTCCCATGAACACTAGGGAATAACCATAGAGTATACAGTATAAAAGGTCACCACAGTAGTCCTTCTTCCTCTTTCTTTGCTGCTCTGCAGCCAGTTAAGTGCTTTTTCTGTATTTGACTGTACTTACTGTTATTGAGCTGTTATATTGCACTGTTCTATTGTGGTTCTATCACTTGCTGTGTGTACATTGCCTTCAGCGCTTACGGCGCGCTGTGAGTGCGTTTGTTTACGCTCCATTTCACCGGTTGATTGTTATCGGGTTTGTCTTCCGATTTCGACACGTTCTTGTGGCGTGTTCTCTCGAGAGCGTGTGTTCACCTCCTTGGGACCAGGCGCCCTGTGTTGCCCTGGTTCGCTTTGTGGAGCGGGAGCAGGGGTTAGCGGCTCGCGAAGGGAGCGCGAGCGCTCTCGAGCCGTTTTTTCTGAACAGGCAGCCGTGTCGCGCATGTGCATTGGCTTGTTTCCGCTTTCTGTGACATTCCTCACAGCGCCGGTGGACAGAGAAAGTCGTTTCACACATCAACGCCCACAGCCTTATTCAGAATTAACCCCGTTCTACGCCGGAGTTCAAAGAGAGCTTTGGTTGTGACTTTCATGCATAGGCTTTGCCTAGAGTGTGCTCCTTATAGCGGCAGGCTTATCTCCCTCCACGTTTTACTTGTAAGTTGAGTCAGGTTTGTGCCTGCTTTATTAGCCTGCTGTGGGGTTACCACACTCCCCCTGCATAGAGTCTTTGACACTCCATATTACTTCCAGTCATCTGGTGGGCTTTAATGTTTACACTTGTGTATCATGGAAGACTACTATTGTAATGCAGATGACCATTACTATGGGGATGATGATGATGGTTCTTTAGAACACAATTTGGTGGAGGAATTGGACAAAGGTGTCCAACAATCAGTAAATAAGGCACTAGTGCGTGCTATTAATCCTCTCAAACGCCATTTAAATAAATATGCCCAGCAACAAGGTTGGTTGCCATCGGCCCAAAAATCTTCCAAATCTCCTGTCAATCCCCACAGGTCGGCCTTTCAGAATCTGGCAAAATCTCTGGCAGCTGAGGCTTCCAAGTCTTCCGCACCACATGACACCGACGATTCGGATCATGTGCGTACTTCAGTTTCTTCTGATCCTGACTCTCCCCCACCGAAGAAACGTGTCCGCTGCTGAGCATTTCATTATAAAGAAATGAGAAAAGCATAATCGGAGCCTCCTGTCCTGACATAGAATTGTCATTCAAAAATGATGTCAGTCCCTTCTCTAGTTCTATGGTGTTTTGTTTAGAGGCTGTGAACTGCCAGTGAGCCATCGATTTTACTGATATTTTCCCCAGCCAAAAGCCTAATTGTCATGAAAAAATGATGTCAGTCCCTTCTCTATTTCTATGGTGTTTGGTTTAGATGCTGGAAATGCACTATGACTAAGGAGGCCATAGTTCTCCCAGATACTGCTAGGGGGTGATTTACAAAGCCACAGCTTTCATTTGTGGAATTTAGAAAATAAATAAAAATAAAAATAAAAAAAACGATTTTCCCCAGCTGGGGATTGAACCCTGGTCTAAAAGTACTCACAGCTGCTGTGAACTGCCAGTGAGCCTCCTGTGTCACTGGAATTTCTTGCAGCCAAAGGCCTATGTATCATGGAAAAATTATGGTGTTCCCTCCTCTTGAGTTCAATGCTTTATAAACAAATTACCCTCCCTCTGTATCACTCTGATACCAGCCCATAAATGTATGCTTCTCACAAACTCTTGCTTTATAAATTCTGCCAAAATGTTACTTGTATGTTAAATGCCTCAAGGACAATTGCCTTTCCTGTCCTTCTTTTCACTGTGCCACCAGTCCCCAGCTTTTCAGTCTTAATATGTTTTTGTTTTTACTTTTCAAAACTCTTAACTTCAAAATTGTTCTCTATGCAGTGTATACAATATTGTTTCTAAACATTTTCAATTATGTAAGAAAATCTCATTTGCAATATTCCACTGGTCAGTCTAGAACCCTGTATGACCATCAATCAGCTTTTTAGTTCCTGTATTTAGTCACAGTATTCTTCATACAATCACATGACTGTAGTCCCTCTTCTATTTTCAATGTGTAGTGAAATTCATTGATAGGCCCTCCTCTAAACCATGTGACACCACTTGTTTTCCAATATATTGCCATACAGTGGAATAATCTCCCTTATCAACCATCCATTTCTACCAGCTTAACCATTGAAATTTGCAGTTTTTGTCACTCATCCTGGGAGAACTGCTGACAGAAACAGGATTTTGACAAAGCCACTCCACTTTTTGCCATTAAGATAAGGTAAGCAGAAGCATGGGCCTTGATCTGGGGCTGTGTGGGTCTTAAAGATTACTGTCCAAAACCGTCCAAATCATCAAGTACTTTCTGTGTAATATGTAATGTCCTAAATGTGATCCTATCATACACAGGTTGTAAAACTGAAACTGAAAATGAAATGAACAGGTCAGTGCTTCATTTAACTTTATGGCATGAGGTGGGGGCATAAAGCCACTTTCTTTTTGTTTAAAGGGAAACTATTTTTAATTGGGCTTTGACCAAGGAAGGAATCTGAAAATCCAAGAAAGGAATAGAAACACAGGAAATAGTGGGAAAGAGAGAAAGCAAAAATCAAATTGTTGTTCAGTTCAGCTGTATTGTCATGATACATGGTGATGTATAGAAAATCATGAGGAGAGCACTAGAGAGCACTTCTGAGAGATACGCCATGTGTAATATGTATGTTTGTATGAATCATAATTTCGAATTTCGCAGTATGTGGTTGGCACTAGCTCAAACGCGTTCCCACTCTTTATCATTCCAGGGACGGCCTCTGTCTTCAGTCCAATATGTGCAAAGTCTCTGCAGAGGCTTCAATACATGAACGAGCAGGGCCTGGACCAGCCAGTGTATCACATGCAATCGCTCCCCCATCACATGCAGGTATTGCAATAACTGGTGTGTCGGCGGCTTGTTGGTCATATCGCCCCATGCTAGCGTAAATGTTCGCGTAATTGTTCTGTGTAGAAGGAACTGGCCCGCTGGTAATCCAGTATCTGCTGTTAGTGTCGCAAAATGCATTAAAGTGCCGTCCACGTACAGGGCTCTGAGAGTCTCCATTTCCGCTTCAACCGAGGGCACTAATGCCATGTCCGTTATAGGGTCTCCGGCTCTGGGCGTCCTGAATAGTGGTAGTACCGGGGCATATGGGATTGTGTCTTTTGTGAAGTTAAGGCTTCTCCTAAAACACCTATGCACCAGCTCAACATGTATTTGATGTCTGGCGAGGAAGCTTCGCGAGCGGTTGGAACAATCTGCATATCTGTATCTGCGTCCAAGCTGTCTTCTAGGTCACTGTGTGTGCCAGAGTCCTGCTGCTTAGCCACTTTGCAACCCTCTGTAATTGTGCAGCTAAATAATACAGTTCCAGATGAGGAACTACCAAGCCTCCACTTTCCGGGGGTGCATATAGTTTCTGCAGCGCTATCCTGGGCCGGCCTGCATTCCAAATCATGCCACGTATCAACCCTCCAATTCTCTAAAGAACCTCATTGGGACATACACCGGAAGATTCTCAAAACAGTACATTAACCTTGGCAGCACTATCAATTTTGTCATGGTGACACAGCCCATCACATTGAGCGGTAAGGCCCTCCAGAACTGCATCTGTGCTCTTAATGAGGAGATGGCGCAAACCAGATTGCCTTTCAGTATATCTGTTGAGACCTGTAAATATATATTCCTAGGTACCTAAACGTAGTTGGATACCAGTCAAGTGCTATTACATTGATGATTATATTGGTTGCAACTACATCTTTGCGAAAAGAGTAAGCACCTGACTTAGCCCAGTTTACCCTGAGTCCCAATATTGCCTCGAATCTACAGAACAGTGGCGATATCTCTGGCGGCACGGCATGAAGCTCACATACGTATAATAACAGGGCGTCCGCATATAGGGACACTGTATGTAGACTATTGCTCAAGGGGATGCCCCAGTCTGCTCCTCCCTCAATGAGGAGAGCCGCCAGTGGCTCCATAGCTAAGGACAAGAGTAACGGGGACAAGGGGCAACCCTGTCTAGTTCCTCGTCTCACCCTGATTTCGTCAGATAAGAGCTTGCCCGTACGAACCCGAACTGTGGAACGCTGATACAGCAACTGCATCATTTTTAGATAGTCATAACCCAGCTCATATTTACGTAAGACCGCCGCAAGGTAGGGCCACTCCAGTGAATCAAAGGCCTTTTCCAGGTTTAACACTAGACAGCCATATCTATGCCATTTTTCCATTGCATACTGTTGGATTCTAAATAGCCTTTGAATATTAATCGAGGTGCTTCTAGTGGACACAAATCCGTTCTAGTCAGCATGGACCAGAGTCGGCACAAATGGGTCAATGCGTTTGGCCAGGACTGAGGCGAGTATTTTATAGTCTGTGTTCTACAGGGCCAGTTGGCGGTAAGAGCCTAGGAGTTCAGGGTTCCTACCCGGCTTAAAAGAGAGACCAGCGTTGACTCGTGTTGTGTTGGGGTGAGTGTCGCCTCATATACTCACAGCAGTTCCGACACTAGAACCTCTGAGTATGCCTTATAAAATTCAGCCGGTAATCCATCAGGACCCATCGTATTTCCATTTGACAGAGAGTAGATACCATCCCTTATGTCTTCTGCTAACAGAGGAGCACCCACTTCCCCTTGCTGTTAGTCTGTTAGCAGCGTTAGTGTGGAGAGGAATTCCTGTATTTCTGTAACCGTGGCTATTAAATAAGATCTGTATATTGTAGAGTAAAGTCCCACAAAAGCAAGATGTATATTGCTTTGGGTATGCATTGTGACAGCCTGCATATTCTCTATTGCTGTTACTGGCACAATATCTATGTCTTGCCGTATCAGCGACGACAACAATCTACCTGGCTTGTATCCCATGTGATGGGTGCACGCTGAGTGTGCGGCGTGCTTTAGATTATGGAGTCGGTGTAATATCTAGAGTGTTCCTCCCTGAGCGTTCCAAATCCTAAGTATCTCCCTCTAGCGCCTCTCCCTCCCCTTGGAGCAGCTCAGTTTCAAGGTGTGTAAGATCTGCCTCCAACTGTCACCGCATGCCCGCCTGGGCACCCAGGCAGGCACCCCTCATCACAACCTTGAACATGTCACACTCCACCTGAGGCGTCGTGGCCGTCCCGACATTATCTTTAAAATACTGAGTGACATTTGCAGCCAGTAGGGTACGGAAGGGTGTATCCAATAGGAGATCCGGCTGTAGCCGCCAAGTTGGGGATTGTCGGACAGGGGCGCGCCCACAACATTTCCAAGACATACGGGTTGTGGTCAGAGTGCGTCCGACCTAAATAATGAACCGCCGCTATGTGGGGGAGCAGTGCGTCTTAGAGCATATAGCCATCTAACTACACATTGAGGTCATGAGCCCCTGAATAATAAGAGTGTACTCTATCATTGGGATGACGGTGTCTCCAGGCATCCTTCAAATGCCATTCTGTTTCCCAATTCGTCAACGCCTTCATAGCATGGTGTGTGTTTGTATCCAGAAGTGTTGGAAAGGACCCGTCCAATGACACGTTAAGGACGCTGTTGTAATCACCCCATAATGACATGAGTATGTTGAGCCATGGCGCAAGAATGTGTGATATCTTGTCGACAAATGCAGCCTGCTCTCTGTTAGGAGCGCATATCTATGCAAGTACTGTTTGTCGACCATCCAGCGTGCCCCTTGCTATTACATACCTCCCCTCTGTGTCTACCAGCGACTGTGTAATTGCCAACGGAACACCTGTCCTCACCCATATCAGCACAACCCGTGCAAAAGCAGAATACCCTGTGGCAAACAATTTGCTGCGCCAGCGACGTTGTAAACGTTGTATCTCTATTTTGGTTACGTGAGTCTCTTGCAGTAGGGCGATTTCTATATGATGTTGCTTGAGGTATGAGTAGATTTAATACCTATGTGACGGCGAATGTATACCCCTCACATTCCATGTACCAATTTTAACTGAAGACATTAACCCTCCAACGCATCGTGTAAAAATGTGTACGTGGCAGCCCAACAACCATGTGCATTAAACACAGCTCATCATTACATACTCCACCTAGCTCGCTGATTCGCAGCGTGGGACGCTGTCTGAATCTACTCGTAACATATGACAAAAACGCAGAAAACGATATATGCATCAATAATACCAAAAGGGTGATAATGCAACCAGCAATCGTCCAAACTCCCAATCCTAGATAACAGTAAAAACAATCCTGGGGGTTTTGCTGCAAACTGCTATACTTTAGAGTACAGTCCTCGTGTCTAGTGTCAGGGGGGCTCCCCATGCGCAGGCAACATACAATATAGTTGGAGCAAACTGCATATGTTAACTCAGGAACATTCCACAAATCAGCAATAAAATATACGTTTGAATCCTACCGCCTCCCTCGTGTATTTCAGTATTGAACACAGTACGGAGCAAATACTGTAGAGTCATAACAGCTTACATCCCAGGTATCTACACGTCCAGCAACAGCATGCCCCCACACATACACCCCAATACCTCAATTCGTAGTCCATACAAATACAGGAGCTTTCAGCGTTTACGCAATCAAGTCCGCCGTCTGCGGGGTGACATCCTGTTGTCCTTTTGAGTCCTGCTAATTCTGTAGGCCATATATCTGTTTGTCATCACTCGACATGTCTCGTTGGCTGGAGTTAGATGAATTTTCTTCCTTGGGGAACCGCTGATCTCTGCCACTGCCTGTATGGTGTCTTGCTGTCCGCTCAGGATCAGCTCCGAGCGTGGACCCACAAGTGGCAAAGGCGAAGTCCCTATTCTCGTAGACCTGCGCTCTCTCTGCTGGTGTCGAAAAGGGCCTTTTCGTTTCGGTAGCCTTGCAGTTGCGGCCCTGTCCCGAGGCCCCACATTGGTGAAGGTGTCCAGCCAGTCCTCCGCCTCCTCCGATGTGTTAAAGAATTGTGTTTTTTTACTGGCAACCACACACAGCCGCGCAGGTAACAACAGAGAATGTTTCAGGTTATTTTGTCAAAGACGTTTCTTCACTGCCATGAACGGAAGCCTCTGGAGCTGTACCAGGATGGTATAGTCCAGGAAAAACATTATCTTGTAATCAATGTCGATATCCTGGAGCTTCCTGGTTTTCTTCAAGATGGAGTCTCGATCTCTGGAGTTAAGGATCCGAAGCATCCAGGGCCGCGGATTCAATCCCATAGTAGGTGGCCTCGTCGGGACCCGATGGGCATGCTCTATTACGAAGTGTGGTGATAGGGACCCTTCTGGCAGTACATCTCTTAAAAAAAATATCCATGTTCAATGCATGCTGTTCCGGTACACCTACTATGTGGACATTGTGTCGTCGTTCCCTCCCTTCGTCATCCTCGGCTCTGTCTTCCAGGAATTCTAAACGGTTTAGCAAGTCTTGTACATGTTTATCCGTTTGCGTCACCTGTGGTTTGGTGTCAGCAAGCATGGATTCCAATGCAGTGGTGCAGTCCGTTAATTTCTCATAGTCTGCGTGTAGATCAGTGAGGTTGATGGCCACCTTGTGTATTTTGTATTCCAGGGAAATGTGGGTTTGATTGATGGTTTCCTCCAGACGGTCCATTGCAGCAAGTACAGCATCCAACTTGCTTGTGGTCTGATCCGCCGACCCCTGCTTCGCCATCTTGTCCAATTTGGCCTTTGACAGCGGCGGCATGGCTTGAGCTCCACCAGTACAATCCTCACTTAACTACTTCCCACCCCCCTCCCCGAAATCAGGTGCAGGACCTATTCACCTAAATTGCCTTTTCGCTCAGGGAGAACTCAGCACGGCGCCACCAGGTCTCCGTTATACTTCAGACGTAGTACTGAGGTCGACTAGGTCTCTATCGAATATATTAAACTTACTTGTGAGTGCTAGTTAGCTCAGAGGTAACTAGAAACGTTCTTGAATTCACAAGAAGGGATTAGTTTCTGACAACCGCATAAACATGACAACTTTGTTTCCCAAGAATAAGAAATCAATCTCTAGAGTTGCGGAAACAATACATAGCTATTTTACTCAGTCAATCGTGCATGCTTCGTTTCACAAGAGATTCTGAGAAAATAGGGAGACGGCGTTTTCAATAAAATGTATTTTATTGAACAGTCTTCTTTCTCAAGCATAAGAAATGTACTGCTACAATCGTAATACTGGTTATAAACTACAATCCATAAAGTACAAAGCGTATTATGAAATAATACTGTAAAAGCATGGTATGGTTTGTAAGCCATATAAAATAACATATAATACATACATTAATAAATAATGACTAAAAGTACTCAACTGGTGCTTTTAATATACGGCGAACCGGTGTACCTAACGTAGGTCTAGTATAAGGGAAGAAGTAAGTGAGTTGTACCTTAAGTTTAATATTCTTTTGCCAAGAATCTATTCCAAGAATTCTCTAAGGGTCTAATAATCTCCGTACCTTTGTTTTAGAATGAAGGAGGTCTTGTATCTCTCTCTCAGGACACGATTTCCCAGCAACCCTCAAGGGTAGCGTGGAAACACTGGAGCTGGATTCTATGCAGGAGAAAAGACAGCGTCTCTCAGTGCGTCAGCTGGAGGGTCTGCTTCCTTCGGCACTAGCTACTGCAGGGCATGTCGGGCAAGTAGATAGTCAAACTTCTCCAAACCGCTGTGTGTTTGTCTGGGCAAGTGTGGGCATATTGATACCTTGAAGGTGCCGAGTTTGACTTAAGGTTGGACATAATAACATCATCAATGACTCAGTTCTTTGAAAACTCCAGGATTTCTTGTACAAATCAATATTCAAGCAGGGGGAAGTCCCTGACTGCTGAAGGCGGTTTTCTTCAAGAAATCGTTGTGGATTCTCGGAACTAGTGGAAGTAGCCTTGCCGAATTTGGACTGCATAGGCTAAATCTAAATATTGTTATGATTTCTATGCCTATATAAGGATAGGGTGATTTATACCTAAATATGGGCATTAATCGAGAAAATTACACTAGGGTCCTGAAATCCTACACAACAAACTTACTGCTGCTCCAGGGTGCAGCGGACTCGGCTTCAATATCGTGCCTTGGCTCCTGCACGATAACAGCTCCGTACGGTCATCAGCCTCGTAGTCTTCCTGTGGCAAGTGCAACAAGGTCGGATGGGTCCAGGATGGCAACTCGTTGGCTCCCGGGGGGCAACAGCAGGGCATCTCACCTGGGGCGATCGCAGCTGGGGCTCACTACATCAGCATACCAGCCAGTGCCACCCACACACTCAATATGTTGATGTCCCCTGGTGCGGGTGCGGGGCAATGGCATGCAGTTTCTTGGGAGTGGAGCCCTCGCCACCTAGCCATGCAACAGATGCAAGGGCAGTCATTATGAGCATGCACCGCCGCCTCGTAATACCTCTCCGCCTTTACCACGATGCGTGTGTGGCAGGCTGCTGGTATCACAGAACTCCACAGGCCATCATTAATATCACAGGGACCTCAGCTGCAATGCATTCCTCACTTCAAGGGCATACAGGTATGGCAGGGAGCGGACAGCCGTGACTCCTGATCCGTCAGTGGGGGCCAACCACTTCAACCACGTTTCGTGGCCGGAACGTTTAGGCAGTGTACATCACTAGTCTACTGGCGAGGGGGGGGGGGAATTCCCCGATCACACTGCATGGACAGCTGCAGCCATGTTGGCCAAGCAGGGTCTGCTCACGTCGCGCCTCTTCGGCCACCCTTTCATTTGGTCACCGTGTTGTGCAATATCAGAGCCCGGATGTTCGTGGGCAGCACCGCGGGGGCCCCAGCCATTCTCGGGCCACTGCCATCAAGTAATCAGAAGAGCGTCCTGTAGGGGGGTGAGTGTCCGCAGCACCGCTTCAGCGGTCGAGAACCGCCTACCATAGCTCCGCCACAGGGTGAATGGCCACACAAACCAGCCGGTATCCGCCACCGCACACAGCCCTCCTTTCTTGCAGCACAGCGAACAGCAGGCAGATCAGGTCTGCCGAGGGAGGGGCAGCGGGTATCACGGCGGGGGCCTCACTCAACTCTCACCATCCATTGGCGGGCACCGAGACGTCAGCCGCAGTCCAAGCCAGCCGCCGTTAGTTCACTGCAGCTGCGCCATTTCTCGCGGCCTTTTGGGTGGGGACAGACCCCGGGCTCACGTAGCCTCACCAGGGTCATGCAGTAGGCAGCGTCTCCGGTCGGGGGTTTCACACTAGAGCCTGGGAGATCTCAAATTTACATTGTTGCTGCATGTGGATAGTGTCCTGCATTTGATCCTCTAGGTTGCTATCCCCAATAATGGCTGCATCCGGAGGTATTAGCCTGTCCAGGGGAGCCTTTCGTAGAGCTCTATCCAAATATGTCTGCCTCCATTTAGGCCGCAGCAGCCACGCTCCCCACCACGGTCATTTGTTATACAGTGCGCGTGATTCGGATTTGCAGTGTTCCTTTAGTAGCACAGTAGGCACTGCACCAATTCTTTGGCCACACATCAGTGATACACTGCTTTTTCAACCGCACAGGGGTGCTGCTGTGGAAAAACAGCTGTTGAGAGTCGATGCATGGAATTTCTAGTTTCTTAGCTGCCAAACCACCTCCAAATGGCCCAAAACGGGAATTGACACCCCTTGTCAGCTCCGAAATCCCAGCAGAGGAGCTCAGGGGCTACAAATGAAGACTTTTATGACCCTTAGACTTCTTAACAGGAGGCAAGCATGCATAAGCGTTTGGAGAACCTTGGGAAGTAGGATGTAGAAAGAAAATGTCCTCTTAGTCAAGAAGTGTTTTGAAGTTATGGTGTAACAGCTCCAGTTCTTATGCCAGTTTCTACCTTCGAAGTAGGCAAACTTCAACGGAAAGTCTTCGTTGAGCACAGGACCCTACCTTACTCTGACCTGGCTCCAGACACACTACAGGGCATTGGAGACAGCTTTGTATGAGAGCATTTACAGTCCTATTCATGTGTCATTGACAACTCCTTCCACCACTATAGCTCCGGAAGACCGATCAGGCTGGTGATTGGCCATCAACATATGCATATGCAGGGCACACCTCAACTCCCTTTTTTGTGACTGGCTAGAGTGAATGGGTAAACAGTCCAACTGTCACCCTTCCTCAGACGTGGATTCCACCCACAGGAAGAGCCACACAATGTTAAAGCAAGAAAATATCCACGTTCTAAAAAAGGCATTTTCAAACACACAATTTAAAACCAAGTTCACTAAAAGATGTGTTTTTAAATTGACCCCAAACTCCAAAACATGATCTACTTCCAATGGGAAGTTACACTTGTACGTGGGCAGAAGGCATCTTCAATAGTAACTTCTTTCACATACAGTCCTTGCAATAGTGAAAAAAGAAATAAGCAGTATTCACTATTGCGACAAGTAAAAAACTCAAATACATTTCCTACCTTTCATCTACACTGCACCCTGCTCATTGGGCTACCTCTGCCCTACCTTAGGGGTATCTTACATGTAGTAAAAGCAGAGGTTTGGCCCTGGCAAGTGGGTAATTGCCAGGTTGACATGGCAGTTCTAAATGGCACACACAGACACTGCAGTGACAGATCTGAGACATGGCTGAAGGCCTACACATATTGGTGGCACTATCATTGTTGCAGGCCCACTGGTAGCATTTAATTTACAGGTCCTGGACACACAAAGTGTACTTTACTACGGAGGCCAGGTGTTTGACATCCGGGGCAACATATCCCCGCGTATTCGCGATCTTCCCCCCCCATAAATAGCACCTTCAAGCCTATATAATCAAAACCCCAGAAAAGCCAAAGTTTGACCTAAATGTGCATAAACAAGAAAAGAAAAAAGATAAAAGCTAAACAAATTAAAAAAAACATTGTTAAGAACTACTTTCTGCGCAAATGCAACTGCATGGCTTTCCCTAAAGACAGGATAGATGTCCTTAGTGTTTTTAAGAGCATCCTATTACTGCTACCATTATTTATTTCCAGAGACTTCCTATAAGTAATTTTCAGCCATTATCTCCGAAACAAAGCTGCGAGTGGACCCTTTATATACAATTTTAATTCTGGCAGGAATCTCAAGTTATACATCGGCTCTCAGCTTTTGAAAAGGAGCAAAGAGCTGCCTGAACCTCCATCTGCTTTCCACTGTGGCATGAGCAAAGTCAGGTCTAGTGAAAAAAGTTATTCCATCACAGGATCTTGGATTCGTGGGCCTTGCCAGATCATAAAGAGCTTGACGGAGGAGAAATTTGACAAAAAACAGTAGCATGGCACGAGGATGTTGCTGCGCTGATGGGTTACGCTTGCCAAGTGAAAGAGGAAATCTGTGCACTCTCTTAACTTCTTTGTCCCAATCCCAGGAATGTAGCTTTTGAAAAGCCCCTTTAAGGAATAAGATCATGAAGCTTCTGGTGTACTCTTTTTCCACTCCTTCCGGTATCCCTAGGAAGCCGAGATTGTTGCACCGCTGCCTATTTTCCTGCTCCTCCATCTTCCACATGAGATCTTTGACCACACTCTCATGTTCTTCTCTTTGGGTTTTAAGGGTGGCTACATCTTTCTCTAAATGCTCTGTCTTTTCCTCCACAGAAGCCATCCGATCTGAAATTTCAGCGCAGGTTTTGCCAACCCTTCTGACCGCGCCTTTTAGTTTCTTGGCGGCCAGGCGTGATCTACGCCTGTCATCCTTGGCTTCCTCCTGGAAGCTTTTGATAGATTGAAGAACAACCTCCAGCGCAGGGTCGCGCTTTGGTCCTCCACTATCTCCATTTAGGCTATCTGGTATAGTTCTATTACCACCTGAGGTGACCATAGAGTCAGATAATACTGTAAGCTGAGTATCAGAATGATCCTACCTCAGATCTGTACCTCTTTCTTTGTCTAGGATATCATGTATCTTTTTTCGGTGATCCTTGTAAGAGCTGCTGTACCATTTGGGACCGTCCTCTCTGCTTGACACAGAGATGTTTGTGTCTGACAGCTCTGATTCATCTGTTAATGAATAGTATTTGTCTTTATTCTCCAGTGTTTTTAATGAGTGGATTAGAAGAGAGTTGCTTGCAGCTTGTCGAGTTACTGCGGGTTCTACAATTCCACCAGTGATATTTGCACAATCCTTTGAGCTACTTCTTTTACTGCCAGATCTTTCTACTTTGACCTCCAAGCAACCCTCATCTGGCTATCTCACAGGTGTAGAATCGACCTCCGGGACTTTTTTCTCACACTGATCTATAGGGAGGGGAGTACCTGGTGGCCCTATTACATATTACGCAGATGGCAAATTTGAGTCAGTCAGTGCTCCTTCAATCTGCCCCAGCTTTTCTGTTGTCAAGCTTGGATCTTCTTCTACAGACCTTTGCAAAGTTCCAGCCCCCCCCATTGTACCAAAAGTGCTTGTAATCAGCATTTGAGAATAGCTGGTCACTCTGTGTGGTTTAGCAGTCTCGATATTTTCGGGCTTGTTTTCAAATGTGCTGTTTTTATCCACGCACTCACCCTTCTCCCCTTTCCCTCCCCTTGCTTATCTTCTCGCACTCCTTGTTTCCAACCTTTTTTGCCTGGTAGCTGACAGCGCTGTAATGGTATGTGAGGCTGCTTGTGACTGAGCACTGGGCGCGAAAACATTTTTCCCTTTGAAGTTTTTACTACCCCTGCCAGCCAACCTTACTTGTCTGTGGTGGTTTTAGACAATGCAACAAAGTACCACAGTTTCGATTTCAGTTCTCAGAAGACTGTAGACCTGTCCCAAGCACTGTGTAATCTTTGTGGCTTCACGTTTAGCAGACAGCGCGCTGAATGTCCTCTCTGAGCTCCTGAATTCCGATCGCACCGATGGGAGATCACGCAGGTCAGGAGTAATCCGAGAATCCCAACCCGTGCAGGCGTCCCTAAGTTTTGGAGGAAGTTAGAGCGTGAGTCTCTGCATGAAAACTATGGAAAGTTTTACCATCCTTCGTTTATTTTTCAGGTGCATTATATTTGCTTTCCATGATACTGCATAGTTATCTGAGGAGCGTAGAAGGTATTCAAGACTGGTTTAGCAGTGATAGGGGTTTGCAATCAGGTGAGCATCGCTGCGAGGATGTTTCTTGAGCACCATCTTGCCTCCAACTTGTGATATTTCAAGTCCACCCGCAAAACACTGTATGTTTAGTTCCAAATGAGTCTGTGCCCAGGTCGTCCACATCCTGCCATTTTGTGGCCAATCCTGGTTCACCTAATCCCTCTAATCTGTGTTTATCTGGGCGGAATAAACAAAATCCAGCTGCCAACAACACCCATTCACATGGCCCAAGAGCAGGCAGCAGGCATCAAATGCTGCAGAAAAATGTGTTTATTCTAAAAGTTAAAGACACAGAGATGACAGATGGATTGCAGAGCGATTCAAACATTCTACGCCATTCAATAGATCTATTGTGTCACCACAGTTTGGACACATCCAAAAGCAAATAAGTCTTCACCCTGTGCTTCATGTGAACAGTCCAACATGAACTGCCAAGGCAGGTCCTCCCTTGAACATGAACAAGCCTCCTGGGACTAGTTTTGTGGTTTCACCCCTCATCAGCTAGGCTAACTTGAAGCCAGTGGCCCAGTGAGCCCAGGACCCATGTCTGGGCATAGCCGGTGCACTTAGGGCGAGGCAAAAGACACACAGATCATGTCGAACTGACAGTAAATTGGCAAGGGTAGGACGCCACGACCTCGAAACCTGTCGGATTTGTGCGGCACGTCCGTGGCCAAAGTGCTCTGCTTTGGTGTAGTCCTGACAACTGCGCAAAGGTAGGCACTCCGTTCTCGGATGCGGGTTGATGCTGTCACATGGCAAGGGCACAGTCTTGAGGCGATCCACAGTGCACTAGGCCCCTTGCCCCTGGACAGCACTGAAGTTGACATCGCGTGCAAGACTGGCAAGGCTATTTGTGTTCCTAAGCCCAGTATGGTTAACAAGAGCAGTTGACAAGCCCCAAGAAGTCACTCTGGAGGCAATCCTTTGTGCCTTGCTTGCAGGGCAGATGTCCGCTGGCATGAGGGCGGCTCCACAAAGCAGGACAACAGTTCCAGTCAATAGTCAGACACAGCAAAGAGGCAATCCTTCCAACTCAGCAGCCTTTAGGGTAGCAGAGTTTCATGCAGGTCCAGTTTTTTTCACACAGATGTGGGTTTTGGGCCCTATTATTATATCCTGGTGCCCAGGTACTAGAAGAGACCAGAAGCTATTGGAGAGGGCTTTGAGGTTTTGGGGCTCCCCTGTCTCACCTGACTTGTCTGCCCTGACAAAGCAAAGTTGTAAAGCTTATTGTGTGGTGGCCGGCTCAGGCTATTCAGATGTGAGTGTGAATCATTACTCCCTCCTCTCAGCCCAAGAAGGCCATCAGATTGTTGATGTGGCAGCCCTTCCTGTGTTTGGGAGAGTGTAGGTAGTATGCAAGTATAGGACTGCTACCCTGGGCCAGACGTGTATTGGGGCAGGCAGCAGGTACACAGAGTTTGTGGAAGGACAGAGAAATGTCCACTTTCTGAAAGTGTCATTTTTGCCAAGAAGGGTAAAACCCAATACACCAACAGGGAGGAATTCTCATGATGATTCTAACCATACCAAACATGATATATCTACACCTTACTATGCAGGATTTATCACTTTAAGGGATATAAGGGCATTTCTAAGGCTGGACTATGGAGGGGTCCGCCCCACTGCAATGGCAGAGGCCTGATGCAGGATGCAGGTTTGCCAATATCACCATATTTTAGGGTAGAGTAACCGAACCTTAGCAGTTGTAAGGTGCCCAGAGTCCTAAGTCCAACAAAACAGTATAGTCTGAAGTTGGAAGTGGGTAAAAGTTAGTGGGAGACCAGCCTAAGGCTGATAGGTGAAACACATTTCTCAGACACAAAACATGAAAAGTATTATTCTTCCCATTTAAAAGTTAGCATGTATTACATGTAATAAGGCAACCCTATGTTATCCTTTACAAGAGGTATGCCTCACAGTAATGAAAATTGATTTTAGGAGTTTTGACGACAAGGACATGTAAAATGTAAAAGCACATGTCCAAACTATCAATTATAATGAACCCTTAACTATGTGCTAGCTAGGGTCTAATTTATGGGTTACTTATATACAATGAAAGTGGAGTTTAAGGGTAGACACAGCTTATAAAACTGCAATCAGGCTGCAATGGAAGGCCTGGGACAGGTTTAAGGAGGCTACTTAACTGACTGGCACACTAAGAGCTGCTGCATGTCCTTGTAGCTAGAATGTGTATTTAGCATAAAAAATAAAACACAAGAGGCATTTTGCAAAACTACAACAGTTGTTTTTATTAATCGCATCAACAAGAGAACAGCAGCAGATTTGCGGTCTGAAGCCGTCTCAAAGTAAATTGGTGTTGGCTCTTATTTTATACATTTTACAACTTGTTACGAAGCAATTTGTACATTATTTTTTAACAGGAATTGCGAGAATATTCACAGGACTGTATATTTGATCTCCTGATAAGGAGTCCAGCTGGGTGTCAACCTTGCGTGCACACAATTCGGGACAAAGGGTAACATGACCAGATGTCCGTCACGGTGAGTGCCTGTTTTCTGCTGGCAGTGTAAATATGGTGTTCTGATTGGCTGAGTGTTCCTAAATAAATGTGGCATTTATCTTTATGGTTGTTTTGGGAATGTGCATCCCTCTGGCCAAACAAATGTTGTTGGGGCCAATCTTCTCAGACCTTTGCAGTGTTGCTACCTTCTGGCAGACTGATCTAGATTGTCCCTGTTCAATCATTTGTCTATGGGCTACGTGTCACACCACTTGTGATCTGTTATTCAGTTGCTCCAGACCTTGGTATTTCTGACTCAGGGTTGATGGGTAGGTCATATTGGGTAGATTTGACTACAGCAATGTGAGTTTGTTGTTATTCGTAAATATATCCTGGCGTACAATGGCATCATATTTTTCTTTATTAACAACATCCTAGTAGATGGGGGCATGGCTGACTGCAAAGCATGGCTGCCGCAATTTGAGCAAGCTCCGCACCCAGATTTGAAGAATCCTGGATAATCCTGGTGGTATTGGCTTCTGACTGATTCCAACTCTAAATACAAGAGAACCTCCTTGGACCGGGCTGGCACTTACACAGTGAAATCGCCGCTGCGTGCTGCCGGTCCCGCCTGGACAATGAGGTGGGCTTTATTTATTTATTTATTTATTTAATTTCTTATATAGCGCCAGAATCGACCCCCGAAGGGGTATCTCCGCGCTTGCCTTGGGAACCCGTCCTGGTTTTTCCCTGTGAGATAGTCCCTACAGGGCATCCCCAAGGTGAAAGCCAGGCATCCCGCCGCGGGGGGGCCGTTGTGGAGATTAAGCAAGCTTAATGCCCAGAGTTGCAGAGTGTGAACCCATGATTAGGTCAGGCACCGAAGCGAGAATTATCGAGTCCGTGGACATTTGAACTCAACACCCTGCCGCGTCGGGAATCGAACCCTGGTCCCGGGTCTGACTCTGCTTCAGGGTCTGCCTGCTCTAACCAGTGAGCCACACTTCTCTTGGCTTCTGGGTGCGGGCTGCTGAGCCAGAGGCCTGTCTCCGGGATCGAGAAGGAGTGCCGGAGGCCAGGATTAGAGCTACTGTGACAACCTGCGCTCCCGCTGTTGCTGTGAACCCCCCCCCCCCCGGAATGAGGAAGAGGTGGCGACCGGGGTGGAGTGGACGGCGCTGAGGACAGGACGGGCCTGCATTCTGCTGATGCCTGTGCAATAGGCTACCCTGCCGAGCCTCCTCTTGGAGGACCCCATGGCTGCTTGTAGAGCATGTGCAGCCCTGTGCTGTGGTGTGTACTGCCACTGGCAGCGGTGCTGTGGATCCCGTTGGTGGTCTGGGAGGAGCGGTGCTGCGAATGTAGCCGCGGACATCTGCCAAAGAAACTATGCTACCTTGTTTAAAATTGGGTGTAACCAGACAACTTGTAACATGTTCACAAATGTAGGTAGCAAGTGTAATACTAAATATAAAAATGATGAAAGACAACAAAAGATAAGCCATACTTAAAATCTGAAATAGTTGTCCATTTAACTGTGTCTTTTAGTAGAACATGAAATAAAAATGTTTGCATGGAAACACTAAAACGTAGGCAGCTTATCATATTGGAAAATGCTAATTTAAAACATCGATTTTGAATTAAAAAGTTTTGAAAATATAAAATAAGTGTACACACTTCACACCTGACAATAAATCCACCTTATTAATGTACATTACTGAAAAATGAAATAACAGAGGACTGTAATTCTTAATTTTCTTATTGCAGATGACAATCAAAATTCTACAAAAACATGAAGAGTTAAATATATATGAAGCAGAACTTGTACTGATGAGAGGGTACTTCCTAGACTCCAATGACGATGAAGTAGATGAAGTACAAACATTGAAAAAAGTGAAAATGGGCGCACGGAAATAACTTTTTTGAAAGATTGCCTTGTTCATTACATTGGAAAATTAAATTGTATGTTTATGTCAAATGGTGTTTAGTATTACATGTAACTTTACTAAAAGAATTGTGTGAAACCTATTTATTAACTAAAATATAATATGTATAACTGTTTACTGTGGTTGAATTAAAAATAAAAGCGAAATAAATGGAGATATTTTTAGTAATTAGATAAAAATACAATTAAGATTTTCGTTGTAATGCCTATTTTGATTATGCTTCATTTCAACATAGAATATTATTAAACAATTCACACAAAATAATTGTGTTCAAAAACAATAAGAATAGTATTGCACATAATTTTTGGTTAGATGAACATACAAATCAAAATGACTACCATATAGTGCAATTTTAACATTCGGATTCTACATCAACTACAATTTCATGCTATTACTAATTGAAAATGCTATTAATATAAAATGCCCTTAATTGCTGTGTAGATTTTTTCAAAAGGCTGGAAAATAAACCTAATGTCTGTCAAAATTAAAAAGGACAAAAAATGTAGTGGACTTTATGGAAAGAAACAGTTCAGTTTAAGAAAAAGAACTTGATTTTATCTTCAGGAAATGAACATCTTTTGCATTACATATACCCAAAGTCTTACCATATCAGTTACAGCTGGGTGTACTACTCTCTATCCGTTAAACCTGCCTCCCAGTTGTGCTCCTCCTTTCAATATGATGAAATGAGTTCATTGTAATTTGGCATATTTAATCTTACGTCTAAGCCCCTAGTGTTGTGCACAAAGTGTACCTAAGGCCTCCAAGTTAAATGTCACTGCTGGACTGTAGCACCGAGTGTCCCATCCACTAACCTTATGGTGTAAAACAAAGCATTGGGACTACCTGTAGAAAAGTGCAATAGAAAATATTGTGGCTGGGGAGCCTTACCTTGTAATGTTATATTTATACCCCAAAGATGATCCTTGAATTTACAGTAATACTTCTTTTTTTCGGTCCTAGTAAGTAGAGTGGCTAAAATAAATCAGGCTTAACTAGAGGAACATGTAATTAACACAATTTGTAAGAAATCCGACATCAATCTATATAAAGTAAGGGTAATATTATCTTAATGTAGAGACAAAAAGTAACAGAATAGGATACCTATAATAATAGTTACAGATTTTTAAAGCAATAGTGAATCAATGCTGGAAAAAACATAGACAAAATAACATTGAAGTAAATTGCAAAATCCTCTTGTGACAATAGGTCACTTGCAGGTCGAGTCTGCAGCGGCTCCTCAAGCAAAGTGGAACAGAGTCACCCCACTGCTGTTTGAGCAGCGCAAACAAAAAAAATAGTAATACCTCAATGTTATTATCAGTAATTTTTCAGTGTGAACTCAGAGCTAGGTTAGGGTGGGGTGGGGCTGGGCTATCTAAGCCAGTGGGAGGAGAAAATATGTCTTTCATTAGTGCACATGTCAGTTTGGCCTGCAAGCCAGGTGAAGAACTGTCCTAGGCTTCCAGGCACTGCCTGAGCAGACAAACAGGAAGCTCAGACTAATCTCAATACTGCTGTGTTGCTGGTGACAGCAGAGTTGTGATTGGCTTAGGGGAGTGTGGAAGCCTGAGTGTTTCTGTTCTATGAAGCCAATAAGACAAGAAGAGAAGAGGATGGAGGAGAGGCAATAGCCGTACACAGGTAAGTATTTTTTTCATCCCACAAAACCCCAGTTCTGCAGCAGCCGCCACTGGGTCTAATCCCTCGGAACAAAGTAAAATGTAAGAAGTATCGGGCCCCAGGACTGGGACCAGGCCATAACAGTCAAAAACTTTTTACATAGCCCCAGGTGCATATTTGTCCTGGCGCTTTCTGGATGCAGAACAGGACACACTGTGTTACCCCTGATTTTACCGCTCAAGCAGAGCGGCAAGAAGGAAAATGCGAAAGCACAACAGGCACACACAGCTGACGTTGGATGTTGGTTGCTCACCGTTCTCTGTAGATACAGCGTAAGCTTTGTGCGTTGATTTGCAGATTGGTGACTAACATGTGTCGGCTGCAGTAAACACAATGTAAAGCCTCTGGAACCTCATTGGGTCAGTAACATAATGGTTTGAAACTTTGGGGCAGGTGAGACTACATATCCCACTATGCACTGGACCACCTTGATTTGGGCAATCCTTCAGAAGGCCCAATAGCAAAGAATTATTTGGATTCAGTGATTGTTTTTAAATGCAGTTAGTAGGGGAGTAGTTTTTCTAATCCAGGGTAGACTGAGGGTGTGTCTGGCTTCACCTGGGGCACCCATTTTGAGGGGTGTTGCGTTCTAGCCAAGGACGGGGGTCTTCCAACAAGTTCAACGTTTTTTGCCATTTGATTTTGGCTGGTGGGCAGAGTTCTGTTATTGGCAACACAGGTCTCCTCTTGGACCCTTTTAAAAGAAATGTGTACAGATCCAAGATTCTGGTGTCATGGGGGTCCCTGAAATCCTAACTTTAGGGAATGTAGGGATGTGGGAGCTAGGAGCCAATGCGTTGCTAGCCTGTGCAGCTAGTCTGCCCTTGAAGTGACCTCATCTGGTGGTGGAGGCCACCTTTTCTACCCAGAAAACACTATTCCTGCCCACCTAAAGATAAAAGAATTTAATTATAGGGGGACAGAACAGCTTTCCCAAATTAGAGGTATGGCCAGCTTTCCTCTGTGTGAGTGATTCCTGCATAGCTAATTTACAAGCTTTCCCCATTGCAAGTGCGCCTGGGGCATGGGGAGTGTTCTTTCCTCCCAGCTCCGTATCAGAGGAGGGGCAGACTTTGAAGCTCACAGTTCTGATGTGCCAATTCACTAGGATGCTGGGGATGGGGGAGGTGTCACCTCCTGTCTTGGCTACATCAGGCAGGGTAAGCCAAGCACATTAGAGCTATGGGTAAACTCTAAGGTGCAAAATAGGTGCTTGCCACATGACCCAGGGCACAAGAATTGTGTCCGCAGTGAGAAGGCACTTTGTTTGCTACCAAACATTACTTATTCTAGTGGCACAAATAATGGAACAGCCAATCTCGATAGTGTCCAGTTGGCAGCCCATGTTATGCTATTTACAGCTAACATATATACTAATTTACAATGGGGAATGCTACTATTGGGACATGTAGGCTTGCCCTTATTTATTCACACCTTTAATGCAATGAACCCTGATGCCTGGCCTGAGGGGCTCTACATTAAGGAGTGTCTGTGATAAAGTAAAGGCTGTGTAGGTGTCTGTGCCACACATTGTGAGGGCACCGAAGAATTTGTGTACTTTGTACTGCTTCTACAATAACAGGCCTGCTGTCTTTAGTTTACATAGGTCACCCAGGGTGGCATAAAATGTGCTGAAGACCTGGTGACTCCTCTACTACCAATGCCCTGGGTACTCTGGGTACCATATGCTTCAAAGTCATAAGGTGGTAAAATGTTTTCCAATTTTGGATTACCAAGTGGAAGATAGCAGTTGTAGGAGAGAGGACATGCACTGGTGTATAGGCACCAACTCATGTTCACTTGTCATATCCGTCAGCCTTTAGAGCAATGAGGTTGGGGTGACTATACAGAAAGCGGCACTTCCCTACACTAGGATTATAGCATGCGTATGCAGTTTAAATATTACAATTCAAACTATCAAAGTAACCCCTTTTCAATGGTCAGAAGTTTCTTTCTAAATATTAACACATCACGCCTATGAAAGGCCATTCTACCCATAAAGAAGAATACAATGTTTTTAAAAGTAGGACATTTCAAAGTATATTGGCAGATTTTCATAAAAAATGCACACAACATAATGCAGCAAGAGAAGTTGTTGTGCTGTGATACAAGAATGGAAAAGAACAGAACAGTGCCACCTTACAAACATATGGCGCATTTCAGCTCTCTAACTACGCAGGTGAAGTTGCACCAAGTCATACAGACTTGCACCAGGATGCAAAGGTGAATATAATATGGGCAGTTATTGTTTTTCTATCGGAAGATATACACCCAGCAGAAAAAAAATACTTAGAGGCATATTCCTTGTAATATGTGTGGTACAGAATAAAGCACATATTCAAAAAGGAAGTAACAAAGCAACATTAAGCTTTTTCTCACTATTACTGCTCTACCTGGCAGGTGCACGATTGTCACATTAAAACAAGTTCACTACCTTCAATAATTTAGGAATGCATTAAAATACCAGGGTTGGTGTATGGGAATGCTCATGGTCCACCCATTGTAAGGCCAACCCTTCACAGTGTACCCAATGTTATTTTTTTTGTGTTAATATACAGAGTCACACAAGGTGAGGCAAATTGGTCCTCAAGTGGCTTTCCAATCCTAAATTGGATTTTGAAGTCTGAACCTAAACTTCTAAATGCTGTCCGTGAGATCATGAGACACTTGGATGAATTCTACTTCAATCTCTGAAAAGTGTGTACAGAAAATGGCTTTGAACTTCCTGCCATAGGAGAACTAAGACCATTCCATCTGAGCCAATCCCACAATATTGCGTCTTGACTGGGCTGAAGAAAAAGGTTTCTTGTGCAAGGAGCTTCTCTGCAGCAGCAAATCTGTTTCAGCTGGTCCTCTGTGAGAAGCTATGCACGCCCCATGTGTCCAGACTCATCATCAGATAGAACCTTTAGCCTTGTCAGATGGATGATTGTGCCCTTTGAGAAAAAAAAGACTTATGGATGGTTTTGAGATTGGCACCACCGTGGCAATGCCAAAGGACCACCTGCCAGATACACAATAACTATTAATCTTGCGTGTGGCCGGCTGTAAGGTATGGCAGTGTGGGAGGGGGAGGAGGTGTGGTGTCGTGCTCTCACACCATCAAACTCATAATCAGGCACTAAGTACAAACTTATAAATCTTGAACCACCTAACAAAATTACTTTCTTGCACGCAAAATTCGAACAGCTCCTACCTGGGCCGTTTCCCTCCAAAACCAAGAGCTTCAGCAGGACGGCGTACTAAAAACAATCAGGCTTCAGGAAAACTTTATCAGGTATGGTCTGCAACCTTAACACAGAAAAGGTTCTCCACTTTCATTTCTAAGTCGTAAGGTAAAACCTTCAACCTGACTTAACCTATTGATATATCTGACTGCATTTTATCTCAGTAAACCTCAAACTACACCTAGGTCCAGGTCCTCCAAGAACAGTGAATTATTCTTGACACACTTTCTTTTGAAAATATAATATCCCAGGTTCCCCTTATTGGTATTTCATTATTTGGAAGTAAATCTATTTATTCAATTTTAAATTATTTTTTCAAATTGAAGTTTGTGTTGGGTTTTAAACGGGCATATTGCATTCCAAACTCCTCCATCAAAATGAGGCGAACGGAAAGAAATCGAACCGACCAATTATGATGCAGCTCGCCTTTCGAGCCATATCGTAATGTGCCCCTTAGTGTCATGACTATGGTGTTGTTGACCATCAGACTATATGCTAGTGAATAAAGGGACACATATTACATTGTGGAACTTGACACAAACTTGTGCACCCAAAACGTTTTGATAGCAGTGTCACCTAACTGGTGATGCATGTGATAGATGGGTGTGGGTGTCAATAAAGCCACTAAGGAACGGTAGCTAAATTCTGTGTTCAGCAGAACACTACAATAACAAAGATACTAATATGTGATTTATCCTGTCTCATTGGATAACCTACATTTCCAAGTCTACCATAGATGTTGTGAACCTTGTTGCAGTGTTTCTCACCCATAGACAGCCATGACAGGAGAGTTTGCAGTGGCTGAGGTGGTGTGCGGTATCGGAGGCCTAGTGGGCAAGATGCTAGTGGAGCCTTCTGGACAGCAGCCGGAGCAGAGAACGACGGGCGCGGCACCGCCACTGTGCTCCGAGGGCGGAAGCGCTGGCCGAGTGCAGAACTGACTCCTGGTCGATGGCCTGGCGTGCGTGTTGTGGCAGCAACGGTGTATATGTGACCGGGAGGTCCCCAGTGGTGACCCGATGATTGTTGTTGATCATCTCCCCTCCACCCAGCTTCTACATTGATTCTAGAGGTCAGATCAGGACGCAGGGATGTGGTGTACCGCAGACTAACCGGGGGTCGGAGTCAAGTGAATTGCCTGCTGGGGTCCCAACAGCCTGTGGGGGGCCATTGGGACTGCGTCGGGCCCAATTGTAGGGCTGTGGGCCGGCTCACGTTACTCTGCTTACCGGCGGATGTAGCATTGGGGCCTGTAGTATAGGGACTGGCACAGGAGGTGTTGGGATCCACAAGGCATATATATATACTCAGTGGAGGGACACTGTGACCCTTTTTATGTACAATAGTGTTACGGCTTGAGCTTTGGTATGTATTGCCCATGACTGCAGGGGAAGAGTGCCATTGGAAGCACTGGGGAGCGGAGCCGAGCACAGGGCCCTTAGCTGATGTGAGGTAAAAAGAGCCCTGTGCAGCAGTGAACAGCCCTACATGGACATTTGTGGTTCTTGTGGCAGTGGCAAATAGTGGACCTACGGCATGAAGGCCCGCTTCTGATTGCTGGACACCATATATGCTACTGACTTTTACCAAGCAAAGAGCCAGGCCTAGGCTTCATGCACAATGTGGAATCCAATGCGGGGTGTGAGATATACTGCCCAGGTCGGCTGGAGGCAGCGCTTGAGTTTGCAGGGTGAAACAGAGTAGGGGGGACACAACTATCTGCGGAAGCAGGCGGGTTAGCACTCACTGCGTGGGCTCAAATGTCATGCTTCTAAGAAAGGATCTGTGGAATGCGGTGGAGCGCATTACTGAGACCGAGATCAGGGTCCAGAGAGTGGAGGATTTGATCGCTACCTTGCAGAAAAAAGTTGCGTCACGATCACCAGGGTTCTGCCCTCGTGGGTGAAAGACACGGAGGGCAGGGCTAGGAGTAAAAACCAACGCTTTGTGGGATTCCACGAAGAATGTGAATGGGGGACTCACCAAGCCAGCTCGCCGCTGCCGTGAGGGAAACGGCTTTATTCATTGCACCCTGCTCGCCGGACCCCCGCTGTTGCCATCATCAAAAAGGGAGCCGGCCGTCACCAGGACTACTGCTCATAGGGTGCCCTGCTGGTAGCTGTTTGAGCGCGTCAGCAGAGGGCGCCGAAGTGGCTGAAAGCCAACGTTGCTCTTCCGCAGGGCGGGCCTGTCTGCGCCCATTCGAGCCAGGAAGAGGCAGGGCTGGGCCTGGTCCCTTTCATCTTTCGTTATATGTTATAATATGTTATGTTATAAAAGGTCTCTTCTATAGCGCACGGCTACTCCACGGAGTGTCCCGGCGCTTTGGCAAAGAGAACTGAAAGGAAAAGAGCACACCACAACACCAACAACGGGCCGACAAAGAATTACTGGGAGAAAATCCAGGTCTTAAGTTCCTTTCTAAAGGAAAGCAAACTGTTGGCTGTTCTCAAAGAAAAGGGAAGCTCATTCCAACAACGCGTTGCCAAGTACCGGAAGGAACGACCTCCGATGCGAGCACGTTTGATGTTAGGGACAGCGGCTTTCACCAGCATAGCAGACCTTAAAGTCCTCCTGGGGGCATAGAAGGCCATACGCTTCCCAAGATAATTTGGGCCGATAGAATGGAGGGCCTTAAAGGCCAGGGTCAGGACCTTAAAAGTAATTCTTTTAGAGACTGGCAGCCAGTGCAGTCTCTTGAGCAGCTCCGAAGCTCCTGCCCTTCGATTCAATCCAAAAATGGCTCTGGCAGCCGAATTCTGCACGACCTGCAGGCGTGCAATCAGGTATTTGGGGAGGCTAAGGTAGAGGGTGTTCGCGTAGTCAAGGCGCGAGCCTATCAACGCCTGGACCGTAATTTTTTTATGTTGCAGAGACAGTAGAGGAAGAAACTTCCGCAACATTTTCAGGACGCCAAAGCATTTCCCTGTCAGCCCTATGATCTGGGGTCTAAAGGAAAGATCATCGTCACACAGGACACCCAGATTTTTGGCTTTTGACGAGGCAGCATCAGGCGGGAACATATCACGAGGCCACCAAGTCTTCCAACAGGGATCAGACACGCATCCGAAGAAAAGCAGCTCCGATTTATCGGAGTTGCACTTCAGACTATGCCTCTGAAACCATTAAAATACAGCGCCCAAGCATTCCTTAATCCGTCCGCCATCAAAATCCTCACCCTTGTTACACGTAAAAAGGAGCTGGGTGCAGGGCCGGACTGGGAACTGAAAGCAGCCCTGGCAAATTTTGCCAGACCAGCCTCCGTCCGGCACGTAGCGAGCCGACCAAAATGGTTAATTTTACAACACTTTTTTCATTACATATTACAATTGTATCAACTTTCAAAGCACAGTAAATAGTAGATGATGACCTTAAAGAACATCAGGTTACCCACCCAGTCATATGTACCCATAGCCATTCTTTCAGAGAGCGCTAAAAATAGACACAAGTAGTGAATCAGAGAGAACAAAGTAAAAGTGAAACCAGCCCCCACATGGTGTGTAGCGAGCAAGCGAAGTGAGCAACCACTACTAGCTGGGAGCATGAACAAGCACTGACTGCGGCAATAGGTCTGGCTATGTTTTTACGTGGGGAGGAGAGGGAGACAGAAGAAGTGAAAGGGAGAAGTAGCGGGAGTAGAAGAGGAAGAGAATGAGAGAGAAGGAGTGAAATGATGGAAAGATGGGGAGAGGGATGGAAAGAGAGAGAGAGGGAGGGGGAGATAGAGGGAGAGAAAGGAGAGGGGGAGAGAGGGAAGGGAGGAAATAGAAGGAGAGAGATGAGAGATAGAGAGAGGGGAGAGAGAGCACGTGAGGGAGCGAGAGAGAGGGAAGGAGAAATAGAGAGGGGGATGGAGGGAGTGAGAGTGGGAGAGAGAGAGAGGGGTAGGTATAGAGAGAGTGAGAGGGATAGAGAGTGCCTGAGGGAGTGAGAGAGAGGGATAGAGAAATAAAGAGAGAGGGAGGAAGGGAGGGAGGGAGAGAGAGAAAGGGAGTGAGGGGCGTGAGAAAGAAAGTGGGAGAGAGGGAGAGAGATAGGAGAAATAGGGAGAGGGAGAGAAATGGGGAGAGAAATACAGGGATAGAAAAGAGAGGGAGGGTTAGAGAGAGGGAGGGTGAGAGAGGGATAGAGAGAGAGAGAGAGAGAGAGAGAGAGAGAGAGCAAGAGAGGGAGCGAGAAAGGAAGAGAGAGAGGGAGAAGGAGGGCGAGCGAGAGGGGGCGCGAGAGAGAGAGAGAGAGAGAGAGAGAGCAAGAGAGGGAGCGAGAAAGGAAGAGAGAGAGGGAGAAGGAGGGCGAACGAGAGGGGGCGCGAGAGAGAGAGAGAGAGAGAGATATCACACTGTTCCCTTTTCTGTCCGCATTTGTCTTTTCTTCTTCCTTTTATCTCTACACCCACGACTGGCTCTGCTTCAGCCACCTATGGGGCAACACAACATGCATGCTAGACAGAGCACGACTGTGCTACCTGTACCTCCCAATATTGACAGCAGGCAACAATTAAACCAAAAGCTCCATAGTCAAAGAGACGTTTTAAGGTAATGGACATGAGATAAAGGCACATCCACTGAGTCTGAAATGGAACACATTACACAGTCTGTGCTTATCCGAACACCAGCCAAGGATCCAGCCTTCCTGGACCAAACTTGGGCGCCTCTGAGTCAGCATTTCAAAACTTGTAAACTGCAGCACATCCAAAGGAAGAGACAACTTTTTTTACATCACGTTTGTCAGCCTAACTTTCCTTTGCTCCTCAAAGTGCAAACAAATGTGTGATCATACGATTATCTCCAAGGTTTAAACACAACTGGGTTTTTAGTCAAAAATAAGTAGATTTCACTGTTAGGAGTAATCACTAAGGCACATGATATGGAAATTGTTGATTACTAATATTAATCCAACCCATGTCTAGCCCGTGATTAAAGTAGGAAAACGAACAAAGCAGCCAGCCAGCCTGCTGCATTACCTTACTTCAGTTCTCCTACTGAGGTTCCGTGACAATTGTAAGTGGTGTTTTCGACTCACACGAATATGGTCGAGTCTAGTATCTATGAACCGCAAATGACGAGTTTAGCAAGTGTGCGCAGTTTCGCTGTGCTAACTTAAACCGTTCGTTTGTTATGTGGGTTTGTCATCTGTACCCACGGGTTCCATCTTAGATACGGCATCCATTTTGTCTCTTGCCCTCAAGTAGCCAGCGAACGGACGCTGTCCGCTTCGCGACCCTGGGACTCCCAAGATATTTGCGGAAGACACATGTTCTTTGAAAGTGTCTTTATGACGAGGGGGATGCTACTGTAAGGCAGATGGCGCCGCTCGAGGCTCATCTTGCCGCACGGGTTTATTGTCTCAGTTGTGCATCTCATTAGGCACGTCCCTTTGATGCCTGTATCTCGTGCTTCTCGACACTCCCCTTTTACACCCTTTCCGATCTCCCCACTGTCTCCGTCTTCCTCTGCACCTGTCTTCGTTCCTGTTTCGATCTACTTTACTGCTGATTGGAATTTGCTAATGGTGGGAAGATGGGTTTTTACAGTTGGGAACCGCCAAATGTTTCCGCACTTATGTTCCGGATCTTGTGTGTTTCAAAGTGATCTAAGCGACCCCTCTGAGAGCGACTTGTGGGAACCAGGTTGTAAACTATTGTGTATCATGTTATCCTATGGGTAGAAACTGTATAAAAGGAGCGATCCACAAATACAATTTGAAGCAGTCTCCCCGAACTACACTCGATGTACTTCCTGTGACTTCTGTGTTCCCTGCAGTAAATAAACCTTGACTCTTTGACGCCGAAGGAAGTGTCCCGTGTCTCTGTGATTTGTACGCCGGAGCAGGTTACCCACGAAGGTTTCAGGTGTTGTGCCCTGGCACCGCTGGGTCCAAAGAACCCAGTCCTTCAGTTGGCGCCCAACGTGGGGCTGCATCAGTGGTACCGGTCCAAGCCTGACGATCGTGAGGAACTTCGTGTGAAATCTCCGAGGGAAGGTGCACCCCGCTTCATCGATCCTGTTGTCGAAATAAGTGGCCCGAAGACTTTTCCCGCGAAGATTCCCGCCTCCTAACGGCTGCGACGGACTGCTACCCTGACTGTAGACCTGTTTTGGCGCCTGGCGTAGACCTTGGTATAGCGAGACGATTGACGGGCCTTCCTGAGGACGCCATTGATCTTTGAGTTAAGTATTTGTGGGTCGCTCCCAGAGTTCTTTGTTGTAAACACTTTAGCGAGTGTTTTTGTTGTAGACACTTTAGCGGGTGTCTTTGTTGTACACGCTGTGTGAGTGTTTTTGTCGGTGACACTTTGCTAGCGTACTTTGTTGTTGTTGTATTTGTTTGACGACTGCAGCCGCCAAAGACCGAGGGTTTAGTTCTTTGCTGGGACTTGGTAAATCCCGAAATCCCGTAACCCTTGAAGTTTGTGAAACTCGGCTAGTGTGCAAGATGCCTGGTCGCAGTACTTTGTTCAGTTGCTTTAGACTTTGTGGTGCGGATTCCCTGCTGGAGGACTCATGTCCGATACCTCCGGTTGGAACTCCTACATATGACTTATATAGCAAACATGGGCTAGGCCCGATTGCTTTTAACGATTATTGGATCAAATATACAAAGAAAGACGGCGATCTTCGTTGGCCACCCCACGGTAGCTTCGAAGCGTCGATCTTAGATAATTTGGAAATAAAGTTGTTCGAACGTAAATCAAGGCCGGCCATGTTTGATGCCTTTCGGTTCTGGCGCAAAGAAGCCCGACAGAAAGAGATCAGACAAAATAAGCGTAGTCAGCGAGATACTGTTGCTACTATAGTGAAGAAAGCTGAGCAGTTTCAGCGTGATAAGGAGGATAAGGATAAGGAAGTGTTTGAGAGATTACAGCGTATGTCCATAGACAAATGCTATCCTGTTTTGTCTACGGAGTCGGATAAGAAGGAAGAGGCAGTTGAGGATTCTTTAATGTCCTATCTTATGAAGTCGCCACCTCCGTACGTACAGGGTACCGCAGTTCCTGTGGTCCCTGCCGTACCTGTTCCACCAGTTCCTCAACCTGCACTTGCTCTTCCGACTGTTCCTGCTCCTTTGCCTGTGTCTATTCCTACTGCTCCTCCGCTTCCACATACTCCTGTTCCCGCTACTGCTCACGCTACTGCTCCTGTGTTGTTAACCCCTGTTGCTGCTACCGTCTCTACTCCTTCTCTTGTTAGTCCTGTGTCTTACTCTTCTCCCTCTACTCGTAATCGTGATTCTCCCCTTGCGACAAACTTCTTTCAGTCGCTCGGACCTGTTTTTGGGTCTGCAGGTTCTGATGGTCCACAGAGACGTAGCCAGCTTCCTGGTAATAGAGAACGTGTTGCGCTATACAATATGGCGATGGGTTGGATGATAAACCCTGTTAGAAATCCACCTCGTGTTGTCCTCGAAACGTTTGATCAATTCAACATACCTACTCAGAGATATGTGTTTGATGAAATGTGCAAGTTCTTACATGATCAGATAGCGGCTGTTGCGCCTGACGAGGTGCTGACCGCCCTGTCTGAACTCCGGCTTCAGTTCGCAACTGGACTGATAGTCGACACTAATGTCCGACGTGCTATTGAACGGTTGCTATCTCTTCGTCCTGCTCCTATTCCTCATGCATTGTTCGTTGAGGACATTGAACAACGAGATGGGTCTGGCCAATATCCTATGCGAGAAGTTCCGCCAGTTTGGGTACCCGCTGATAATACTAATGCTAATGCTCCAATACCAGCGCATTTCCAGAGAGTGTGGATACACCTCCCTTGGAAACGATCGGAAGTGCTTCAGGTGAAACAAACTTTGCCTGATCCTCGCAAAAATCCTGCGGGATATTACAAAGAATTATCGCAGCTCGTAGACGCTACGATAATGAATCTGGCCGATATCGACATGTTGTTTGGCAATGTCGTACCGCAACCGGTATGGGCCAAGATTCGTCACCAAGATCACGCGAATGAATTAGGTGGTGATTGGGCTGCCATTACAGCGGCAGACGCTGGACAAGTGGCTGCTACTAAACCCGATCAGTTGATTGAACTTCTTCCCCAGCGAATCATTACATTAATGAAAACGCTTATGCCAGCTATGAGGGTAAATTGGGACAAGTTGTCAGCCTGTAAGCAGAAGAAAGATGAGAGTGTTTCAGACTTCTTTACGAGGTTCGAGGAAACATTCGTCGATCATAGTGGGCAGGATATGGGTACTGAGGGTGGACAGAGGTTGTTTGTGGATAAATTTGTATCGAACTTATTGCCCGACTTGTGCAATAAATTGAAAAATTCAGAAAGTTCATGGGCCGTTTCTACCTCAGCTCAGATTCTGGCTACGGCACAATATTACGAAAATAGAGAAAAAGAGGAAAATGACCGTGCCGATAAAAAGACGAAAGAGCTGAAAACTAAAGTGTTGTTACAACAAGCATATCCGCCGCGTTCTAATAAGAATGCGCCTCAGCAGAATAGATCGCAGTCGCAATCGAATCGATCGCAGCCGCGTAATGATTCATCTTTTCAGAGATCTTCGTTGGGGTACAACCAATGTGCTTATTGTAGACAGGAGGGACACATTAAATTTAATTGTCCTGCTTTAAATGACCGTAGTGGTGGTAATTCGTCTAGAGGAGGTCGTGGTGGTGCACAGCACGCATCACGTGGTAGAGGTCGTGGTGCTCAGAACGACTGTTCTGATAACTCGTCAAATTCTAATAATTGTTTCGACCAACGTGGATCATCGCAAGGACGATCTGCGCAGTACAATGTAGACGATTATTACGTCGATCAGGGAACTGACGATAGTAATTACTAGGACAGCCAAAGACAAGGAGAGGGAGTGGTATCAGTTCCGGTTGATCAGAGAGGGCCTTACGTCGCAGTTGCTACATCGGGCGTCGTTGAGCCTTTTCTGTTGGACACTGGTGCAGCGAAAAGTTCTATCATGCATTCGAAACTCCCTGGCGCACCTTTGTCTGGCTTAACAAATGTATCTGTTGGATTCTCTGGCGCCCCCGTTAGCAATCCAGTTTCGCGCCCTTTGCCCCTTCAAATTGGGACTCGTGAGCTCGAAGCTCCGTTGATTTTAACCACTGGTTGTGGTGAAAATCTTTTGGGTCTGGATTTGCTTAAACGCTTGTATGCGACTTTGTATTGTTCTCCTGCGGGTATAAAGCTTACGTTAGGAGAGAGGGTAGTCTCTCCCATGTACTTGTCCCTCGATAAGCTTCCACCGGAATTGGATTCTCTTCCTGCATCTTTGTGGGCGACGGGTCCAAACGACGTGGGCCTACTTGATATCTCCCCTTATGTTGTTCAGTTGAAATCGAATGTGCGATTGCCACGTATTCCCCAATATCGTATCTCCCTGGATGGTGAACGAGCTTTGTTAGCGATCATCTATGATTTGATCGAGAAAGATGTCATTGAAGAAACTCGGGGAAACGTGTGCAATAGTCCTGTACTGCCCATTCTTAAACGTACTGATCCTACCAAACCGCCTGTTTATCGTTTTGTTATTGATTTACGGGAGGTGAATAAAATTGTGGTTCCTCAATTCCCTGTTGTGCCTGACATTACGGCGCTACTGACTCTGATTCCAGCTACAGCTTCATGGTTTTCGGTGATTGATTTGAAAAATGCGTTTTTCAGCATCCCGATTGCCGAAGAGAGCAGGGACCTTTTCGGTTTCTCTCTTGGTGGACGTAGCTTCCGGTTCAAACGCGCTCCTCAGGGCTACTGTGAAAGTCCATCGATTTACAGTCAAGCTTTGAAGGGTCAACTAGATGCGTTTAGGTTGCCGGTTGGTGCGGCTTTAATCCAATACGTCGACGACTTATTGGTGGCTGCTGATACTCGGGACATTTGCAAAATTGCTACAGTGTCGTTGCTGCAACATCTCTGTGAGTTAAATCACAAGGTGTCACCTTCTAAACTCCAATATTGTTGTCAAGAAGTAACCTATCTAGGTCACTTATTGTCAAAGGAGGGAAGGAGATTGACCCCAGAGAGAATTGCAGCGATTGCGCGCATGGCTGTGCCACAAACCCAAAGAGATGTGCGTGCCTTTCTAGGTATCACATCGTACTGCAGGCAGTGGATTCCTAATTTTTCATTGCTAGCGAAACCATTGGTGGCTCTTACGTGCAAGGATGTTTCGACTCCTTTACCATGGACGGAAGAATGTCAGAAACGTTTTTCTGAATTACGTGATTCATTGTGTTCGGCCCCTGTGTTAGGTACCCCTGATTACAGCAAGCCGTTCACGTTATATGTTCACGAGAGGGAAGGTTGTGCTTTAAGCGTCTTAACGCAACCTTTTGGTGGTAAGCAACGTCCATGTGCATATTTTTCCTCGACCTTAGACCCAGTAGCTAGAGCATTGCCGAGTTGTTTGAGAGCAACTGCGGCAGCTGCGGTCTCCATCCGACAATCAGCAGGATTGGTCATGGATAATATGCTTACGGTGATGGTTCCGCATGCAGTCGATACTCTTTTGAACCGTACGAAAACTCAGCACTTGACGAGTGCGAGGTTATCTGGGTACGAATTGACGCTCTTGGCAAGCCACATTCAGATAAAACGTTGTAATGTCCTAAATCCGGCAACTTTGTTACCAATTAGTGCAGAGTCAGATGCAGTAACAGAACATGACTGCTACTTGCGTACAGAGGAGGAAACAAAAGGTCGTGTGGACCTTAAAAACACCCCATTGGAAGACCCGGATGGCATCCTGTATGTGGATGGGTCATGTTTTAAATTGCCGAATGGTGATGTGACTACTGCTTATGCTGTGGTGACATTGAATACTGTTGTTGAGACTGCGAGATTGAGTCAGAATTCTGCCCAAGCTGCAGAGCTGATCGCTCTTACTAGAGCATGTGTATTAGCAAAAGGTAAACGTGTGAATGTGTACACCGATAGTCAGTATGCTTTCGGTGTAGCGCATAGTTTCGGACGATTGTGGCGAGAACGTGGTTTCTTGACGTCACATGGCACGAAAATACAGCATGGCCAGCTTGTGAACGATCTTTTGGATGCATTGACTTTGCCTGCTCAAGTTGCAATTGTTAAATGTAGTGCGCATCGTAAGGTGACGGATGATGTTGGTCGTGGTAATGCGTTTGCAGATGAGATTGCTAAGGAGACTGCCCGGAACCTTAGCACTCGAATGTATGTGACGAATTCGGTTAGGTGGCCTACAGAATCAAGTATGTGTGAGAATACTATAGAGAGTGTGAAAGCAATTCAGAATGAGGCCACCGACACTGAAAAGATGAAGTGGAAAGAAAGTACGGGAAGGTTGGATGTGAATGGTTGCTGGATTGATTTGTCAGATCAGAAAAGATGGATGTTGCCTGATGCGTATGTACTGGCCGTTGTGCAAATGGCACATGGGTTAGCACATATTAGCGCGAAAGGTATTTGCAAGTTGTTGGCTGATGTGTGGAAGAATGATGGAATTACTAAGTGTGCTGAACGTTTGGTGAAGAATTGTATGGTGTGTATAATGTACAATCCTGGCAAAGGAACCCCAACTCCCCCTGGCAGTTTTGCTCCTCCTTCGTATCCCTTTGAGGTGATCCAATTGGACTTCATCCATATGGAGCGATGCAATAACCTGAAATACGTTTTGGTTGTGGTTTGCGCATTCTCCCGATGGATCGAGGCCTATCCCCTCAAAGATAATACTGCCTTGTCTACTGCGAAAATCCTACTGAAGGAATACTTTCCTCGGTATGGAATGCCTAGAGTTGTGTGGTCAGATAACGGAAGTGAGTTTGTTGGAAGTGTGATGAAGAGTGTGTGTAAGGGCCTTGGAATTAATCAGAAATTCCACAGCGCCAATCATCCCCAGTCAGCTGGATTGGTTGAAGGGTACAATGGCACCCTTAAACTGAAATTAGCGAAGATCCAGGCTACGACTGGACTTTCGTGGCCTGACGCTTTGCCTCTAGCATTACTGTCAACTAGGGCGACTGTACACTCCCGAATAGGGCTTAGTCCCTATGAAATAGTGTTCGGCCGTCCTGCGAATGTGTGGGGGGTTCCTAGGCCAGGTATGTTTGTTGATCTTGAGTACCCGATGTTGATTGACTACTTACATGACTTGACTGCTAAACTGAGGTTAATTCATCAACAGGTTTACGACGCCTTGCCGACGCAGACGGAGGGTCCAGGCCACCAGCTCCAGCCTGGTGATTGGGTTGTCACCCGAAATTTTTCGCGCAAGAAGAATCTGGACCCCCGCTTTGTTGGACCTCACCAGGTGCTTTTGGCCACGAGGACTGCCGTTCGTCTTGAGGGACGGAAGAACTGGGTACATGCTACCCATTGTAAGCGAGTCCCTATTCCTTTGCCGGCAGACCCGTGGGTGAGGAAAGGCAGTGCGTCAACAGAAGCAGCGACATTGCCGGCGTTTGTACCTTTCAGTGACGCACAACTTGTTGGTGAACACTCAGCGCAGCAGAAAGCCATTGTTGGAACATTGTCAGCAAAAGACTCAAGACCAAATCAACAAACTGATCAACAGGACGCTGTCTCCTCAACAGATCCTTTGTTTGACGAGCAGACACGTCCCGGGAAACATCGATATTCTTTGCGTTCTCACACTAAGGACAAATAAAAATTTTTGCTTGCTTTGCTGAAATTGATAACTGCAATATCTTCGTTTCCCATGATCAACTTTGAACATTCGTATCATTGAAAATTGTTTTGTATATATATATATCAAGCTTCTTCCTTGTATCTTTTTCCTTCCACAGCTGAATTATTGTGCTAAATAAATACATATTGTGTATTGAGGGCCGTAGGGCCGCGCGCGTACTTCCTTCTGGACAGTAGGTCTTGACGCTAGGTTAAAGGCCGTCGGTTCCTAGGAACTCCTGGGAATTGACTATTGCTGCACAGAACGAAGTGCGTCAAGAAACGTTGCGGACGGTCGTAGGGAAATGGCATTTTTGAAGCTGAATGATTTGGAAGGAGCTCAGGCATATAGAGTCAAGCTGCAGAAACTTAGTCGTACTAAATGTTTTGTATTCCAATTGTTTGTACTGTTTTTAACTGCTTCCGCATTTTTGGCGGGTGGGGTGTATTACACTATGTCTTACTTCTTACTTCCTACCCCTACTCCTACTCCTTACCCTAACATTACTTCTACTGCTTCTCCTCATTCCTTTCATATGTTACCAGAACACGAACAGGCTAGACGTGTAGAATTCCGCAACAATTCCTTTATCCAGCTCCTCCATCAGCATCAGTTAGTGGTTAACACTACTAATTGTTGGGTGTGTGGGTTGATGCCACATACTACGGGTAAGGGAATTCCATATCTGGTGTTACCGTATAGTTCCCAAGGGTCAGCTCGAGCATACCAAACAATGCTTCGAAGCGCACTAGGTTTCCACCCCTCTCCAGAACGTTCCCCCAAACCGGGTCCTACCTCATGGCAGTGGGTGGTATCGATGATAATACAGGATTTGGAAGATGAGATCTATGATGCTTATCTCATCCCTAAGGCAGAGGTACAAGCCTATAGGGCACCGAATAGAGGGGAATATAGTACGTTCACTAATGAAAAGCAGCTTAAAAGCTCGTCTCCAATATGGGTCGTACCCCACACTGGTAATCTTTGTCTTGTGGGTCGTGGCTCGCAAGCCTCACTTGGAGTAAGTGCTTGCACTGAAAGTTACGTTCTGTCAATGTCCCCGATCCCTGTGCTTCTGGCTGCCAAGGGTACGTACTTCATCTGTCATGATCGTGCATACACATGGTTGCCCGCAGACTTCATGGGCTCATGTTTTGTTGCAAATCTGTTGCCTCCGACGTTTACTGTAGATGCCGATTATCATAAGACTAGAGTTGTACGAGGCGTAATTAGTGAAGAGGATACTGCCGGTCAAGAGGCAGGAGACTTTTTCAAGGGTTTCCTCCCGTTTTGGGGACCTATGGTTAATAGTAGGAACCTGAGACATTTGACTCGAGTGGTAGAATCGACAGCTAACATTACTGCCAGTGCCCTTGGTAATATCACCACAGAACTTCAGGCGGAGAGACTTATGACATTACAAAACCGTATGGTTTTAGATGTTGTCTTAGCAGATCGCGGTGGGGTATGTAAAGTGATCCATTCGAGCTGTTGCATTTTCATTCCAGATAATGCTCCTACTGTCTATCAAGCCATCTCGAAGTTGCACAAGATCTCCGAATCCATACACGTGGATGTAGGGGATTGGACGCTACTTGGTTGGTTTTGGGGCCTGGTGTCGACTTGGGGTTGGAAGATTCTGACGATCATCGGGGTTGTGGTAGTGTTCCTGTTCACGTGTTGCCTTTGTGTGCAGTGTGGTCCTGCCTTATGTGGCCTCTGTGCTACAACGTGTATGAGACAACCATCTGTTACCAAGGGGACTCGGTTGGACAGAGCTATGCTACAACGACATCTTGATGGTCTGATGAATATCGAGTATGATTCCGACTAGTGCTTGCCTACATGAGGGCAAAAGGAGCGTCTGAGGTTCCGTGACAATTGTAAGTGGTGTTTTCGACTCACACGAATATGGTCGAGTCTAGTATCTATGAACCGCAAATGACGAGTTTAGCAAGTGTGCGCAGTTTCGCTGTGCTAACTTAAACCGTTCGTTTGTTATGTGGGTTTGTCATCTGTACCCACGGGTTCCATCTTAGATACGGCATCCATTTTGTCTCTTGCCCTCAAGTAGCCAGCGAACGGACGCTGTCCGCTTCGCGACCCTGGGACTCCCAAGATATTTGCGGAAGACACATGTTCTTTGAAAGTGTCTTTATGACGAGGGGGATGCTACTGTAAGGCAGATGGCGCCGCTCGAGGCTCATCTTGCCGCACGGGTTTATTGTCTCAGTTGTGCATCTCATTAGGCACGTCCCTTTGATGCCTGTATCTCGTGCTTCTCGACACTCCCCTTTTACACCCTTTCCGATCTCCCCACTGTCTCCGTCTTCCTCTGCACCTGTCTTCGTTCCTGTTTCGATCTACTTTACTGCTGATTGGAATTTGCTAATGGTGGGAAGATGGGTTTTTACAGTTGGGAACCGCCAAATGTTTCCGCACTTATGTTCCGGATCTTGTGTGTTTCAAAGTGATCTAAGCGACCCCTCTGAGAGCGACTTGTGGGAACCAGGTTGTAAACTATTGTGTATCATGTTATCCTATGGGTAGAAACTGTATAAAAGGAGCGATCCACAAATACAATTTGAAGCAGTCTCCCCGAACTACACTCGATGTACTTCCTGTGACTTCTGTGTTCCCTGCAGTAAATAAACCTTGACTCTTTGACGCCGAAGGAAGTGTCCCGTGTCTCTGTGATTTGTACGCCGGAGCAGGTTACCCACGAAGGTTTCAGGTGTTGTGCCCTGGCACCGCTGGGTCCAAAGAACCCAGTCCTTCACTACTCCTACCGTGCGCAATACAAAATAGCACTAACATAACTTTAATTGCGGCCTGCCGGCCTGGCCGCCCGCTCCAATCGATTGGAGTACTTGCTGTTTTATGTACTATTTTAAAACTTTACATTTTGTTATTTTTATTATGTGTGCACCTGCCCTTACTTCATTATTCGTGTTGACCTCCCACCCGCCCTCTGTCCACTGCCTATGTTGCCCTAACCCGCTCGCCCGCCAATGTCCTAGTTCACCCCACCTGCTCTCCCTTCATTGTCCAAGTTGCACCAATCCACCCTCCCTCAGTTGTCTCAGTCTGTGTTGCCCTCCACCCACCACCCCCTTGTTCTCCGTATTGACCCCCAACACACCCTCCACTCTGATGGTTGTGTTGCCTATCCATTTTCTGTGTTGTCACTGCACTCTGTTGTCCATGTCTCAACCCCTCACCTGCCCTCTCTCTGACTGTTGCACATGTTAGCCATAACCTGCTCTACCTCCATTGTCAATGTTGTGCCTGCTCCACCGTTGTCTGTTTTGCTCCTCCACCCACAATAACAACAAAATGCACTATAACGCTGGCGCTGCTGCCTGCATCATAATTTTTTTCTCACACACTGCATTGTCTGTGCTGCCCTCCATGCTCATCCTTCCTCCCTCGTGGTCTCTCTTACTGCCCTATCTCTCACAAAAATAAAAGTACAATGTCCTATTGCTTTTCTTTCTTTTTACTTTCAGTCATGCTGCCCTGCAGCCCCGCTGCTGTGTGACATGGCTAAACAACGTTGACAAAGCCAATACCTCTCACAGGCGAGATTGTCTCTATATTTTTCCATCTTAGAGATACGTTTAGTGAAGATGTAGATAGTATCACTTAAATTGCCAGGTGACGAGTCAGGTATCATCAAGGGAGGTCAAGGCAGCAGCCTTGTCGAAATTATGATAATTTCCATATCATTAACAGACTGGTTGATGTAGTGACGACAGCTGATGTAAGTCAGATTGGTAGCATGAGCCCTGACAAGAAGCGATCTATAGTTCTCCATGCTCAATAACACTAGTTTTTCAACAGAATAATACTGTGCCAGCCCATTCGGGTCTCCAGCTGCAGGTGCATTGAGCCGCCGATCTACCTTACCAGCATACACGCTCACACGTTTATGAAGGGCGGGTGAGAGACTTCACTTCCCCGATGGCGGCCGTTACATTTGCCCCCTCACTCCTCCTAGTTTTGTATGCACCGTAGCTGAGGTAGGTAGGCATGTTCCCGCTGACCGATGTTCAGCAGTCAGCACTGAGGCTGGGTGTGCGCGAGAACATGGCCAATCACTGTGTTACTTCATGCTCTTCCCATCACACACAGCACCAGTGATGGCCTTGCTTGTGAAGTTGAAGAGAGCAGTTGTTTTGTCGCTGCCTCCCCAGCACAGGACGCGTGCTTCTAGGTCCTGCACGAGTAGCTGTTTTTTGTTTCTCTTTCTCTCTGATTCTCTCTCTCTCCGACCCACGCACACATTTGCACTGTTGTTTCTCACTTTTCTGTCTCTCAGCCCCTGGCCTCATTCCCTATTTTTTTCCAATACTGAAAAAGCACCGTTGACAAGGCAGCAACGGTTTCTGTTAAAGAATTTATGGCCATTTGGGGAAAGTCACGCTCCCAAAAATAAAAACTCAACCTATAACAAACTATTAGGGATGGACAGGCTGGTGGCATTTAAAAGCAAACCGGGAAATGTTCCAGTGCGAGTTCACATAGAAATAGTAGTGGCTGTTGTTGACCCTGTTCTGTGGCCTTTCTCCCAAGAATAGTGAGACGTCACGTCATCCATTTTACGGCGCAGTTTTACAAATTCATCTGTTCTTAGTGTACAATGCATGCTTTGCAGTGATATGTGTTTCGCCACCTAGTCACATGCTTGGAAACCCACAGGGCCCATTCAGTCTTTCATCCCACCGAGGTCTACAGAATGAGTAACCGCGCATTTTTTTTTTCTTTGGGTGAGGGCTTGTAAAGTCCTTAGGATTTAGGAGAGCACTTTAAGAACCGATTTGGGGCGATGTGAGTGACTTGCGGGCACCGTGACCCGGTTACTGTTTCCGGAGCGGAGATTAGAACCATGCTTCATCACTCAGGCTGGGTAAAGACCAGGGCGGCCCGGCAAAGACAATAGGAGCATTGCCTGATCAAGAGAATGTGGGTAACTTTAGCTACTTGAAGAAGCAAGGAAGGCTGAACAAGGGCAGGCTCTAGCTGGCGAGCGGCATACCATACAGAGCTGTGCATATACGGTCAGTGCTGGTAACTGTCGGATTGAACTCTCCAGACCAGAGACCACCACCACTGTGCGACGCCCGGCAACTGTTTGTGAATGTGAAGGCAAACATTCATCATGTCATGATTAATTGATTTGGTGCCGGGGCCAGCCCAGGGCGGAAACACTTACCTCCTGCTGGTGGTGGCAGTGGCATAAAACAGGCTAGCCAATTAAATTATGGCCGCTCCGGTCTGCTCCTCTCGCCACTTGTGATGCTGCAGCCTGTAGGGCACCAGTCACGCGCAGTTTTAATTGCCCAATGCGCAATCGCGCATGCGGGAATTACATCAGCCGCACCCTAGAGAGGCGCGTAGACGCGCCGGAGGAGGAGATAGGGCATAATTCTGCGCGCTGCGCACAGACACCTCCTCCTCCTCCTGAAACATGTTTAGGTTGCACTGCAGTGCACACCGTCACGGGTCAATCAGGCTTGCTGCTGACGCGACGTGTTATGTCCTGGGCCTGAATTGCAAGGGGAAGATGATCTAGGGGCCTACACTCAGGGGGCACCTGGACTTCATATACTGGCCGCCGGGGGCCCTTAATATAAATGGGACACGGACGCTAATGTGACTGTGTTGCTCTGCACGTCGCCGCCAAGTGCCGACGTACGTGCTGGGCCCCTTTATTAAAGAGCTGGTCAAGTGGTTCTGCGCGCTGCACGCACGTTGCGTCACGGGCGTGCAGACACTAGAACACAACATTCCTCCTAAAACACGGAGAAAGAAAAACACAAACAAATAGTACCACCATCAGTATAGTCTTTGGTCCTGTTATCATGTTCTTGATTAGGTGTGGCGCATATCAGGTTCATGATGAATAGGAACACGTAAGGCACTGTAAAACATTTGCATAATATATTGGAACAGTCTTACATGACGTGGTCCCGCAGGCGGCAGGAAGGTGCTGGATTACTTCTCAGTTTGTAGTGGGCAGTTCCACGAATGCAGGGGCTTCCCCCAGCCACTGGGGATGCCGGCGTGATTCCAACTGGCTCCTCTTCTAGAGTCTCAGGGTCTGCACTATGTGTTTCATCCTCAGCCGAGTGATCATTGGTCGTGGCAGACGGACTCTCTCTTGAGGGGCCCTCAACCGTCTCCTGGAGATTTTCAGCTGGTGAGCCCGTAACCATTCGCGGGAGTGAGCCCTCCGGCCTGGGAGACAGTTGCACCTCCTGGTGAAGGCGTTTGAAGTGTGATATATTTCTGGTGATTGTTTCTCGGCCCCGTGTGACACTGATGCGGGTATCCTTTACACCTATGACCTTCCACGGCCTTTTCTCATATGTTAATCGGAACTTCCCACTGGTCACTCGGTTCTTTAGTAGTACCAGATCCCCCCGTTCGATTCGGGCGTGACTGGCTCTCCTCCGCCGGCTGACCTGGGCATACAGCTTGTGTCGTCTTGTCTCAATTCGGCTTTCATTAGGCACTTCAGGAGTCCACTGTGGGTGATGGGAAATTGAGTCGGCCACCACTCGCCCCATCAGAATGTGTGCCGGGGCTACCCCGGTGGTGGTATGGGGTGTTTGGCGATAGCTTCACAGGAATGTGAATATTGCCATATCCAGTGATTGTCCCATGTCATGTGCGATCCGGATGACCTTATTGAGAGTTCGCATGAATCGCTCTACTTCACCGTTCTCTTGTGGCCTGCGAGGAGTTATGCGGCGATGTCGCGTTCCTAGGGCTTGTAGGTAACTGGCCCATTCTTAGCCTTGAAATGGAGGGCCATTGTCCGTTCTTAGCTCCTGCATCACCCCATGAGTGGCTATGATTTTCTCCAGTTTGGGTATGACTTCCGTGGCGCTAGTAGTGCTTATCAGTTCAACCTCTGGGTACTTGGAGTGATCATCTATCACGACCATTGTGTGTCGCCCGTCTGGAAGGCTGCCAAAGTCCATGCTGACACACTCCCATGGCCTCTGGGGTCGAGGCTCGACTGCAATGGGTGCTTCTCGCGGAGCGTCTCCGGCGGTTTGGCAGGCTGCACAGGATCTTACGGTCTCCTCAACCAAATCATCCATCAGTGGAAACCACACCTTCATCCTCAGTCTTGCCTTCGTTTTCACCATGCCTTGGTGACCGACGTGGGCCAGTTGTACCACCTGATCAGTCAGAGCCGAGTGTATCACCAGCCGGTGACCCCTTAGCACGCATCCCGACTGGTCTTCCTTTAGTTCCTCCCTCACGTGATAGAGGCTTTCCATGATGCGTTGAGCGTGTGGTGTCCTTAACTTCCACTCTTCCTTGGCCCTTCGCCAGTTTCCCATTTGAAGGGCTCTCCTCGCTCTTTGTAAACAGTCATCTTGCAAGGTCGCTTCGGCAATGTGGCTGATGGATATGGGCCGGGGGCATGACCGTGCGATGACACATCTGACGTAAGCTTCTGTGTCGTCGGCCTCCTCAATTTCCTCCGGGGTAGCTGGTCTTGGATGTCGTGAAAGGTAGTCCGCTGGATTTCGAGACCCCGGCTGGTACTCTATCTGGCAATTATAATCCTGCAGTTGGAGCATCCATTTTTCTATGCGAGGAGGAGGCTTTGTGGAGGTCCCTGAGAACAAAGCAATTAATGGTTTGTGATCCGTGACCACTGTGAACGGTTTGCCATATAAGTATAGATGAAAGTGTCTACACCCCCAATGTATGGCGATGGCTTCTTTTTCAATTTGTGAGTACCGTTGCTCTGTGTCCGTGCAACCAGTCCATCTCGTATCTTTGCTTCTGCATGAGGACCGCCCCCAACCCTGCTGGACCAGCATCTACCGCTACGAGGGTCTGCTTCCGTGGGTCAAAGAATGCCAAGGTGGTGCTGTCCGAGAGAGCTGCTTTGATGTCCTTGAATGCCTTCTCTTGTTCTGGTCCCCATGTCCAAGGCATGGACTCTTTTGTGAGTTCCCTCAGTGGCTGTGTCAGGTTGGCCAGATCAATTATGAATCGTCTGCAGTAGTTGACCATTCCTAAGAAGCTGCGGACTTCGGAGACTGAGGTGGGAGGAATGGCTTCTTTAACATTTCTCACATTTTCGGGGTCCGGATTGACTCCGTCCTCAGAGAATATGTATCCAAAGAACCCAATCTTTCGCTTCAGGAATTCACACTTCTCCCGGTGCAGAGTGAGACCCGCGTCCCTCAGTTTTCGGAATACTCGGGCCAGCCTCTGGTTGTGTTCAGGTATGGTGCGTGCGTGTACCATGATGTCGTCGCTGACGTTGATGACACCCGGGATATCGGCAATCAGCTCCTGTATCACGTTCTGGAATACTTCCGCTGCACTGGATATACCGAAGCTGAGTCGGGTATACCTTCGGAGTCCCACATGTGTCGAAAAGGTTGTTATGTTCCACAACTCCTCATAGAGGACTAGTTGGTGATACCCTGACCGGAGGTCTAGCTTTAAGAACCAGCACGCCCCTGCCATTTCTCCTATGAGGTTGTCAATGGTGGGTGTAATGTGACGCTCTCTCTTGATGGCGACATTGGGGAGGCGCATGTCCACGCATATCCTGACGGCGCCTGGCTGTTTCGGTTTTCTGGTGACTACGATGGGCGACACTCAGTGGGTGGGGCCTGTCACCTCTATGATGCCTGCCTCCTCCAGTTTCTTGAGCTCTTCTTCTACTTGTGGGCGGAGATGAAAGTGATTCGGCGGTGCCTGAGGGCTACCGGCTGGACAGCCTGGTCCACGTGTAGATGTATTTGGCGACCCTTGAACTTCCCGAGCCCTTTGAAGATGTCCGCGAAGTCAGCTAGGAGGTGTTGCACTGATTCTTGAAGAACTTCAAACGCAAATGTGACTACCCCTAAGTCTTCGGTGGCTCGGCACCCCAGCAGCATGCCTTGCCCATCTTCTGCCACAAAAATGTTAGTGGTGATGGTCTTACTGCCATGACTGATGGCCATCTTGAACTTTCTTCTTATGCGTAGAGGCGTGTCTTGACCGTAGGCAAAAACGGTGATGGGCGTCGAGCTTAGAGGCGGTGGGCAAGCCATTGTTTGATACAGGGCCGCACTCATGAGATTGATTGTGGCTCCGGTGTCGACCACGGCCATCACTTCCTGGTCTGCAACTTGGATGCAGCATTGAGGGAGTTTCCTAGCTCTTCGAGTGGCGGTGCCAATCATATGTATTTTGTGCACTGTTCTCTCCTCTTCTTCATCGTCATCCATTCCATGTCATTCTGACTATGATTGCTCTCTGTAGTGGCATTCACCACTTGTCTTGGCTTGCGGAATTTCTTGGACCGGCACACCTTTTCAAAGTGGTTGAAACGGCCACAGCCTGAGCACCGTTTCCCTCGAGCGGGGCACTCCAATGTCTGAGCATGGGACGGTCCGCCACAGTAGCCACACGACTTCCCTGCTGTTCCTGGCGAGGAGCCCGGGGGTTTCTTATTCCACTTCACCGGTGATTTCACTTGTATCTTGTTAACCGGTTTGGCTTTAACCGGTGCTTGAAGGGCTGCCTCCATGTGAGCGGCTCCGGCTTTAGATAGCTCTTTTGTGCGACCCAATGTTAAGATGTCGGCTAATGGCTTCCCTGACTCTTCCAGGATTCGCTCCCTGAGCTTGGCCAAAGCACATCCTTGAATTATCTGGCCCCTTATTACTTCAGTTGCGTCCAGGAATCCACACAACATTGCTAGTCTCTTTAGCCTCGCATGATATGTGTCCAGTGACTCCTCTGGTAGTTGTCTGGCCTGCCTAAAGATAAAACGCTCATAGTCCTGATTGGCCATAGGTTCAAAATGGGCATTTAGGGCATTGATGAGTGTGCTGTGAGTCTTTGGCGTGGCTTCTACTAAGGTTTTGGCTATATTGTGTACATCTTTGCCTCCTAAGTGGAGCACCATGGCTCTCTTCTGTTCTTTGTGGACCTTGGTGGCCTCGAAGAATATGAGTAGGCGGTCCACCCAGTCTTTCCATTTGGGGGCCAACGAGGATGGCGAGCCTTCAACTACAAACGGCTCGATGGGAGGTATTGTGGCCATCGTTGTGGTGCTGAGTCACTGTATCTGGAGGGCCAGACAACGAGCAAGAAGGGTTAGGCACTTTGAGTTGTGTGATAACCACTGTGTGCACACTGTGTCCTGCGCTGCAGAGCTGTGACTGCCTGATGGTGCCTGTATGTAGGCCTTGTCTTCCCCTCCTCCTTTTCCGTGTCGCGGGGGCCGTCGCCGCAGGGCCAACACATGTGGAAGCAGGAGCGGGCCGTGTCAATGCGTGGATGTGTCCACGTGTCGGGATGCGGCAGCATAGGCGGACAGCGCCCCGTCCACACAGCAGCGAGGAGGCGGGGTCAGGCTGCAGCGCACCGTGCCACTGCTTCACCCGAGCAGCGCGGTTCACGCACCACGATCTCCGCGGGTGCGGCGCTGCACGGGGCTTGGGGACAGGAGCGGGGCCGACACAGCACCCGGCAGGTGCAATGGTGTTTGTCACATGTGGGCGGGGCAGGCAGCAACACGCGCCGAGAGCGCGGTGCCCGAGATCGCGGCAGCTCACCTGCGGCACTGCACGAAGCACCGACTCTTCTCCACTCCGCACCACGCCTGCGGTGCACGAGGCACGAGCACTGCACAGCTGCAGCCGCCTTCCACTGGGGTGTGCACGTGGCATTCGCAGCGAGGGCACGGCCACCCTCGTCGCCAATTGTTGTGTCCTGGGCCTGAATTGCTAGGGGAAGATGATCTAGGGGTCTACACTCAGGGTGTACCTGGACCTCATATACTGGACGCCGGGGGCCCTTAATATAAATGAGACACGGACGCTAATGTGACTGTGTTGCTCTGCACGTCGCCGCCAAGTGCCGACGTACGTGCTGGGCCCCTTTATTAAAGAGCTGGTCACGTGGTTCTGCGCGCTGCAAGCACGTTGCGTCACGGGCGTGCAGACACTAGAACACAACAGCGACGCTAGTATTATTTAGTATTCACTCAGGCCTGTGCACTGCAGCTTGGAACTTGGAACACTTGGAAAGCCTGAGACTGTGAGAGTCTCAGACACGAGTCACACGACACCTGGTGACTGACGTGAGTAACGCTGTGACGGTCGGACCGAAAATCGGCCCCCCAGCCACAAAACGGGCCCCCTATTTGAAAACCGGCCCCCACCACTTCCAGCCGACCGGGGTATTGCCCGGTGCCCAAAAGCACCAGTCCGGCCCTGGCTGGGTGTCATCAGCATAGGATATGATCAGGGCACCAAAAGATTCCGCCACCGCCGCTAGAGGGGCCATATACATATTAAAGATGGTGGGGCTCAGAATGGACCCTTGAGGAACCCCTACCTCCAGCGGCGGCATTACGGCGGAAAACGGGGGTGCCCAGACCACTTGTCGGCGGTTGGTCAGAAAAGACTTATACCAGTTCCACACCGTCCCACGAAAACCGATCTCCCAGAGTCTTAGAAGGAGACCATCGTGAGGGACGGTGTCGAAAGCCGCCGACAAATCCAACATGACCAAGATGACTTTACCCCCACCGTCCAACGTCTCTCTAATGGCATCGGAGATCTCAAGAAGAGCTGTTTCCGTGCTGAAATTCGCACGGAAGCCCGATTGAGAGTCATGCAAGATGTTATTGCTCTCAATAAAGTTGGAAATGGAGAGATGCCCATGCTTCTCAATCACCTTAGCCAGAGAGGGAAGGAGGGAGATTGGTCGGTAATTGGCGTGAACAAGGGGATCTAAAGATGTTTTTTTAAGCAGCGGCAGAATCAAGGCGTGCTTCCAAGCCATCGGAACCTCTCCCGTTGTCAAGGAAGAATTAAGCAGTGGATTAATCAGGATGTTAACTGCCGGCGCCACTCTTCCTAGGCATTTCGCTGGACAAGGGTCAAGCGGCGAGCCTGACTTAAGCCGAGACAGGAGGTCGAGAGATGCTGCAGGAGAGATGGAAGGGAAAACCGAAAGAAAAGGGCCTTTCTCCTTCCGAGGTGGTGCAGTGGTCAAAAGACCGGCATCTGGAATAGGGCCCGCATCAGGAAAGGAACCCTGAATAGCTTTGATTTTATTAATAAAAACTCACTGAGCTGGCTAATCCAAACTTCAGTGTGAGAATGGATAGGCGAGCTAGAGGAAGGGGAGATGAACTCATTTACAATTCTAAAAATTCCTTTGCTCGTATTTTCCGCTGCTTCGATTCTGCGTTCCAAGTAGACTTTTTTCCTTCCACAATATGTTTATGATACAGTTGAATTAGGTCCCTATATTTTATTTTGTCTTCCGGGTCGTACCCGCGCCGCCAAGCTCTTTCAGCCCTCTTGCAATCTTGGCGCATCTTACCAAGAAGAGGAGTAAACCACGGGGCCGAGGCATGACAACCCGTAGATTTGGCTGGCTTGCCAGGTGCTAGATCCTTAAATCAAATTGTAAGCCACTTTTGAACCAAATCAAGATCATGTTCCAGGTTGTCAGATAACAAACAGGGATGTTGGTGGAGAGCATCAGAGAGCATTTCCACCGTTACACGGTGGAAAGGTTGAGAAATCCTTCTGGAATCTTTCGCCAGTCTTGTACCCGGCGTAGCTGCAAGCGGAGTACAAAAATTGAATAAAAAGTGGTCCGACCACAGAACTGGAAGAGGTGGGGAAACATCAATTAGACTGGTAGAAAAAATCTGGTCAATAGTATGACCTTTAATATGAGTAGGACTGGAAATGTAGGGAGTCAGCCCTAAAGAGGAAGCAATATCCAGCAGTTTACTAGTATCCAGGTCCACTATATTGACCATGTGAAGATTAAGATCTCCTAATAGGATACAATGCTCAGATCTTAGGCACGGAATCGAAAGTGCCGCCTGTAGTTTGTCAAAGAAGGAGCCAATCGTTCCCGGTGCCCTATAAATGATGATCCCAGCACAAGTTTGACGGGGAGATAGACTAAGAGTGAAACATAAGGCTTCACAGCCTGTGATATTATCAACGGGGAAGGTTGAGCAAGGAAAACTCTTGTTAACAATTAGTGCCACACCTCCCCCCCAGCCCACCACTCTATCCTTTCTATAAATAGTGTAATCCAAAGGGATAGCCACTGCCAAATCCGGCCCAGAGCACTCACTCAGCCAGGTCTCAGTGAGAAACAGGCACAATGTTTTAGAGTCTGATAGCAAGTTCCAGACGTCAGTGGAGTGTCTACTGAGAGATCTGGTGTTAAGGAGCTGACATTGGAAGGATAAGGGAGCGGACGCAGGCAGAAAGCTCCCCTGACTCGGCATGTGCCACCCACAGCCAGAACAACCCTTTCTAAGTGAGCGACCACCTGGGAAAACATGGTGGCAGGTAGAAATATGTACTCGTAGAGCCAGAAGCTCACAGGAGGAATGGGATAACATGGAGGCGAGAAGAGCGCACCCGTAACTTCGTGAAAAAACAGGAAATAAGAAAAAATAACCAGCTGGCCTACCTCGCCGACCTCCGAGACGCGGACGAGCACAGACGAGCAGGACTCCAGCACGACTCAGGCGCAGGGAAGGCGCTCCCGCTGCGCGTCACCGCTGCGCGCCATGAGGAGTCGTTTAAATAGGCAGTTCACACTGTCCACAAGCGCAGGAACGCTCAAAGATGGCAGCCACAATTCCCTTCCTGCTCTGAGATGGAGCTCCCCGCCCACAAACCTCCCCGGAACCGGTCCCGCAAAACAGCGGTGGTGATTCCAAGAAATTAAGTGCAGGTAAGAGGCCAGAAAGCAATGTGGCTAAAAACAGAGGATAATAAAAGTAAAACAACATAGATAGAGTAAAGGGCGATTAAAATACAGCAATAGCGCTAAAACAGCGAGCGCGACCAGCAGCGAGGTGCAGCTGGTTGGGGCATACGTTGAAAATCATCCATTTCGTTTGCCTTGGAGCACAACCCACGAGGTAATGTCTGTTTCAATCTAGTGACTGATATAAGTTCCTTGGTTGCCATCTATATTTGATTCGAAATGCTACCTTGCGCTTGTGCCACAGCGCTCTTTGACTTTTATTCTTAGTACATTGTGTGATAAAAAAAAACCTATAAGGTCTACCCAAACCAAAAATGGGCAAAAGGAACGCAATGGAGGGAGCTGGGGGATGTAATGGGATGCCAATAGAACAAAGGAAGAAAAAGAGACAGAGGAAACTCCTAATAAATGCTGGTGCTAACTGTGTGATGAATAGGATAGACAACTTAATACGAGAATGTGAAAAAATCCTAGTTAATGAGCCTAGTACTCCTGTCAATAAACACCCCCATTAAGAGCCCTGTAGTCCCCCCCAAAAAGCGGTATTTCCATCAATTTTTAATACATCAAATCGGGGAAAAAAAGGGAGGCTTTGAGTCTGTCCCAGCCTGAACTGAATCCCCCTGAGCATGAGTCTTTGATCGTCCAAGAGGAGAGTAGGCTGCCAAATCAGGTGGGCTTTATTGCCCAATGTTCCAATAGATTTGCCTCCCTTGATACGATAAGTGTACACTCTCACTCGATATTAACACCATTATTGCCTGATACACCCAAGAAGGTGCAAAGTTTCACATGTAATAAATATATTGGGGACCCAGTAGCAGTTATAAAGGCACTTGGAGGGGAGATCGAACAGATGAAAAGCATGTTCACCGAGCTCTGTGTAACAGTCAACTCTACACTTAACCTTAAAACAAATATAAGTCAAGTCGGATTGGTCCCCCATGCAGCTCAGGAAAGCACACGCAGCCAAGTGGGCCCAAGCTCAAACATTACAGACGCTGCGAGGTTTATGTCCGAATCACTCAGGGGGAAAGGAGGCTCACTACAGCACATACTTAATAGACACGTTTATACCAAAGACAGTGCAGATAGATCCTATCTCCTAGTAAACAAACAAGTACCACCGGGCATACACAATAGAACTCATACTCTGTCAGTTCCTCTAACAAACTCAGGCCGTAGAAATTGTGAGAACCAAAACACACCTACAAATATATTTTTCATAGTTAATGTCCCCAAACTCACTGAGACTAGAAGCCCTAAAAATGGCGAATCACAGATTAATAAATCAATCCACTAGATTCGTCATGTACGAGGGTGTTGTTCCATCATTAGGGAGGACATAACTAAAGGAAGAAGATGTATAATCCCCAATACGACATTAGATAGTATTGAATTAACACTGGTAGATGCTAGTCTGGCTGAAAACATGGTAGCATTAGAGTATAGAACGTCCTCCCCTGATTCATCCCGTATACAATTAAGGCGCCGTCCCATTCTAACTGCAACTGTAAGTGGTGGGGTAAAGGAACATGGTGTAGGAATTGAAGGTCCTAGGTCAAACTTGGACGCTAATGATTGACTCTATCAGAATCCACCTGAAGAAGGGGAGAGGAGTCGCAAATCCTTCTGTCGCAGCACCCCTTCTCTGACCAACCAAGGGCTACCTTTGGCCCCTCCCATTCTTATTCCACAAGAAAATGTTACACATAAGGAAACCTCAAGGCTCACTTCCGTTGATCAAACCCACTTAAACCTCCTCTCCTGGAACATAGCTGGGTTAAAGAAAAATATGACAGTTCCCTTGTGGAACAAGTTTGTAGAAACTCATGGTATATGTTTAATCCAGCTACAGTACATTCCATATCCTGGCAGTGTCTACGGGAAAGGGAAGGCCTTCCGGAGGACTAACAGCTTGGATCAGATTAGATCTGGGCCTCTCAGCCCTCCTACATGACACCGGAAGTTCCGACATTATGTGGCTTACAAGGAGATCTATTGGAGCTCTTTAATGTCTATATAAGAGGGACAGTAAATGGCAAGTCCTCGACCATCTTAACACAGCTAGAAAATCAAATAAACAAGTGCCCCTCATCTGCGAAAATTATTGTGACCAGCAAGTTTAACTGCACATTCGAGTCGCTTAGCATTGAAGATCTACTCCATTTTACCACCAGTAAAAAGATGGTCTGAGATTGTAATCCAAGTTTGTGCTATAATACTAGAATATGGCATAAAAGCAACAAATGGCAGAACACTATCCGACATCAGGGGGAAAAATACTTACAATAAAATTGCATGCCCTTACCGCAATGATTATATCTTGGTCGACTTGCGCCTCTGGGCCGATGTCATTGACATGGAAGTGGGCCTAACTATTCACAGTGACCACAACACTCTAATGTTAAAATTAAAGAATAAATGGGCCCCTCACAACAAAAAATATAATACCATTGGGAATTACCTCATCTCCAAAAAGGAGTTAATTCTCTCTAATTGAGGTAGGCGTCGAAGATGGCCCAAGGTCGCAGAAGAGGACCAAAAACTAAAGAACATCTCCTCAATATTATTGTCAAAGACAGCCGAACTCGAGGCAGCTTCAGATAACTTCCTTGCATGTGGCTTTGAAAAATATAAGCACGCAATTGGCCAAAGGCGGGTGCATGTCCAACATTTTATGTAAATGTTCACTCCCATGGCATCCATCTGTCAGGAGCAAGCAGCGGCACGCAGGGTACCAGCTGAATTCCTCATCATTGGTCATTAAACATAGAACGGTCAAGTTCACTTTCGCAACGTGGCTTGTCTCGCATTGCTTCAAAAGCAAAACCAACCCCCAACAAAGCATCGAGCAGCGCTCATGACGTATCTTCATTTATTTATTATCAGGAACCACATGTTTTTTTATACACAGAATTGAGCAGTGCTTGCTGTGCGCCTTTATTTATTGACTGCGGTCATGGATGTGTGCCTGCAACAAGTGCCTCCCTGTTCGCTTTGTGTGCTCTCCACTGTAAGCCACTATCCTGATGTTTATTAAAAGCAAGGTGGCTGCACGCGCTACCAGCACCTGGATGGTGCTCAATCCTCCACAAACACAGGACAATCTCTGTCTGAGCTCCAGCATCATTGTTTTTAACTGCTCTTTGGCTCAAAAGCAGACCCCTCCTACCTAATACACAACATCGAGCAGCGCTATTGTGCACCGTTATTTTAATAATGACGCCTGTATGTTAAATTTTTTTCATGACTTGCCTCCAAATCACACCTCTCCCACCTCCAACAGAGCATGGGCACGCACAGCTGCATTTTCACTTTGAATTTGACTACTTGCAATCAATCAATCAATCAGGGGTTTGTTAAAGCGCAACTACTCACCCATAAGGGTCTCAAGGCGCTAGGGGTGGAGGGGGGGGGGTGCAGGTTCCATTCTATCAAGGAGGGGGTCTGTTGAAGAGCCAGGTTTTGAGATTTCTTGCGAAGATGGGGAGCGATGTTGCCTGTCTGAGGTGCAGCGGAAGGGCGTTCCATGCTTTGGCAGCGAGGAAGGAAAAGGAGCGGCCTCCCGAACTGGTCTTTCTGGTGCGGGGGACCACGCGTAGGAGAGCTGGGCTGATCATAGGGTCCTTTGGGGTGCGTGGAATTTGAGTCGGCTGTTCAGGTATGCTGGTCCGGTGCTGTGGAGGGCCTTGTCTGCGTGGGTGAGCATCTTAAAGGTGATTCTCGCCTCGACGGGGAGCCAGTGGAGTGTGTGCAGGTGCTGGGAGATGTGGCAGTGTTTTGGCAGTGTTTTTTGTTGGATTTGCTTTATAGAAGACCCTTCCCATCTCCCGACAGAGCATGACAGTGTGCCTTTAATCACTTATGACCAGCCCATTTTTACTTTACATGTATATGTAAATAGCTCAACTTGTTTTAGACGGAGGCATGGGGAGAAAAGTGATTTGCTCAGAATCAAAGGTTGTTGAGCCAACGAGGTGGCTCGAACATCGTCACCTCCAGTCCAAAGTTATCTGCTTTGGCCGTTATGCCAAACCTTCTCCTTTGTCATATCGACTTTAAATAAAGAAAAAAAACTTGTACGGTTATTCAAAGATGTTAAGAGTGTGTGGGCATGCCAGTGAGGGATAATGTACTGCATTGATAAACACTTATAAGGTCCAAAAAGGCTAGACCTAATGGCTATGCCAGTGCTTGTTTTAAAATGGTGTCATTGGCGGGCCTGCTCTACCAATTGCAGAACCATCCATATAAGATACTCCCTATGTGGTTTTGCCAGGTGAAGGCAGCGTTGGGTCAATTTCTGTTGACAGGAGGGGCCTCCAGAGTGGCGCTGAGAACTTGATGTCAATCGACGTATTCGGGGCTGGCCATGTCGGATGTGCAATCGTACTATATGGCATTGTATCTTTTGGTGCCGAATGAATGGTGGTATGGGGACAGGAAGGGCACCGCTCATGCAGTGGAGCGAAGGTGTATACAAGAGTCACCCTACATAGCATACTGTATTTGGCGCCTCTATGCAATTCTTTAACGCCGGCCACTCGGGTGGTATTCTAGGTGTGGAAACAGTCTCTCCGAAGGGTGGGGTGGTGGAATACATTTACTGGGGAAACCCCACTGTGCCACAAAGATCATTTGCCGCAGCTAGCTGCATTATCCGGACATGGAGGGTGGGATAATATAGGAGTCTACACATTAGGAGACGTATTGCGAAGCTTGGTTCTGGAATCATTCCAAGATCTTCAACAAGAGTACCACATGCCAAAAAGTACATTTTATAAATCACTTCAATTTTAGCATTGTGATTTATCCTAGTATGTCAGGGTTAGAGGCTATTCACAAATTCAGTCTGATTGAAGCCAAGGTCTTCATGGCCCATTTGCAGAACCATAACATCTCGAAGATCTATCAGTCACTGGTGACGAATAGCTTCACTACATTGGATAAACTTAGAGAAGCATGGGCTGTTGATCTTCGATAAATAGACGGAGATGATTGGATGGAAAGACTGTCCTTCCCTAGGGGAGCAGTGATAGCAATACCGTTGTGTATTAATCAATTTAAATACCTCCATGCGGGTGTAGTATACCAGGATCTGGATATGGAGGGCAGGCCTAGAGTCATCCCCTATATGCCGGTGGTGTGGTCGGGAGAGGGGGTCCCTAATGCAGAAAATTTGGCATTGTACAGTGCTCACAAAAGTTTGGAGACTGGTTCTGGCCAGTTTTGCAGAAGTGTTGGGGTGGGAGCTCCCCTCTTCAACAAGCATGGCAATTTTACATATCACGGAAGGCATAGGAGGTAAAGTATAGAAGAGGCACCTGTTATTGTTGGGGCGGACATTGGGTAAAAGGAATGTAGTAAGGCTGTGGAAGGCAACAGCCCCATGTTCTCTCTCATCATGGAAAAATGGGCTGGACTTTTTGCATGGGGTTAGATATCCCAATATTCAAGGGCAGGGGTTGCCCACAAAAGCACCCCAAAATCTGGAATAGAAGGGAAGACAGCCAAGGACTAAATTTGGACCCTGTGCCACCAGTGGATGCATATGTATCAATGTTGTTATACGGGCCTCTTAGTTAAGGGACCAGCTATATGGTGATGGAATCTATTTGTTTGGGTGGACGATGTGGTGGGAAATGAAATGCAGTAGTGGTTCAATGCGTTTATGTTATATTCCAATTCAATTCAATTAAAATAATCTTTTTTCGGATACTTAATATCAATAAATACACAGGTCACGTTAAAAACTTTTTCGATAAAAAAATCAATAAATGACAATAAATAACAAGGACTTGTATATATAGCATAAACGGAATTATAAATATTCATATTATAAAAGAGCGGCAAATATATAAGACGACCACTCCTTAAAATTGGTCCATTTTTCTTGACTAAAGCAGCATAGAGTAATGAGTGCAAACATGTGTGCAATCAGAAACAGACAAATACCAGCACTGCGTAATATGTTAAAATACAGTCAGAAAATAGCAGCATGAATATATTATATTAAAGTGCATACAGGTATTAGCTATATTTGATAAACCATAATATGCAGGCACAGATTTCTACAAGATGCCACATAACATTAGAAATTATGGTTCACAACATGTAACAGCTAAATGTAATCATGTGAAATCTAATGTTTTTAAGGAGTGCTCATTGACACGCGTGAGCGAAGTGCCACCTTCAGAAAAAAAAAACTATTCTAAAGGTTGAGACTACACTCTTAACATTAAGGATTTATAGGTACTTTCAGCAAGATAGATGGCTCATTGACAGATCATAGGGTCAGTGAGTTCTTTTTGACCAGGGTTCAAACCACAGCTAGGGAAAATTGTTTAAAAAAAAAAATGTATTTGTTTTCTAAATTCAACAAATGAAAGCTGTGCCTGTGTAAATCATGCCCTAGCAGTGTATGGGAGAACTATGGCCTCCTTAGTCATAGTGCATGTCAGTCATTAATGGCATGCAGTGTGGCATGTGGAAGGGGGGCAGGTGTGCTATGAAAGAAATCACTTATTTAGTGGAATGAGAATTTGGGGATGATTGTATAAAAATAAGAGATGCATGGGGCTAGTGGCAGACTAAAAAGGAAGGGCTATTTGTATTTAAAGCATATAAATTGAGAGAGGATTTGTGGCATCTAAATTCCAAACACCATTGAAATAGAGGAGGGACTGACATCATTTTTCAATGACAATTAGGATTTTGGCTGGGGGAAATTCCAGTAAAATAGATGGCTCACTGGTAGTTCACAGGGACTGTGAGTGCTTTTAGACCACCTTTTTATTTTTTTATTTTATTTATTTATTTTCTAAATTCCACAAATGAAAGCTGTGGCTTTGTAAATCACCCCCTAGCAGTATCTGGGAGAACTATGGCCTCCTCAGTCATAGTGCATTTCCAGCATCTAAACAAAACACCAAAGAAATAGAGAAGGGACTAACATAATTTTTTCATGACAATTAGGCTTTTGGCTGGGGAAAATTCCAGTAAAGTCGATGGCTCACTGGCAGTTCACACCAGCTGTCAGTGTTTTTAGACCAGGGTTCCATCCCCAGCTGGGGAAAATCGTTTTTTATTTATTTTTTTAATTTATTTTCAAAATTCTACAAATGAAAGATTACCTTTTGTAAATCACCCCTAGCAGTGTCTGTGAGATTTGTGTCCTTTTAAGTCAAGCCAGTGCATGTGAAAAGCGGAACCGCCATCTTGGGGGGAGGCAGGGTCGCGCTCCAGCTCCTGGACGCCTCCCACCCTCCTCCCTTCCCCAGCACGACATGGATAGAAGGAAGGGGCTCTCCCGTCCGCGCAGCAGGCGGGCACAGCGGGCGCGTCGATGGCGCGCCGAAGGCGCGCCTAAGGCAAGCCCGTCTGCGCCCGTCCGCGCCCAGCGCCAGTCCCCTGCCTCTCGTACCCCTTTGATCACCTGGTCCTCGGAGCAACTTGTACTCCTACGCCGCAACACATGCAATCCGCCTAAATGTTGTAATCCCCACAGCTTGGACACCTGCTCTTATTCATGTCTTTGCTGTAACCATCACATTCCCGCCTTTATTAAACGGTTTCCAGCACCCAATACTGGCGCTCATTGCTCTGTATTGCCTACCTGACATGCTGCCTTAATTAACTGCCGGTCTCTTCCTGCTCACGCTTCGGACATTTGGCTGCTGCTAGACACGCATAAGTGGGACTTATTATTTCTCAAAGACTCGTCCATGCCAGACATCAACTTGGCCATTCCCCCTGGTTTCCGATTATTGGGCATTAATCGTGATAACACCAAACCTGGAGGGGGTCTCGCGATAATTGCAAAATCCCACCTTACATTGAGCACGATTAAAATTGCTAACCTCGGTCTTATCGAGGCCATGTATTTTATAATCAAGGACGCCGCAAGCACTATTTTTGCCGGTATCCTGGTATATAACCCCCCCCCCCCCCCCCGTTACTGCATCCTCTCTCAATGCCCCAATACACTCCATTGCAGACTTTTCCCTTAAACACTCGCACTTCACAGTGTTGGGAGATTTTAACATTCCTATTGATAACCCTTCCTGTGCTCAAGCCTCTTCAATTCTGGAAACCCTTCAAGGACTTACCTTGTCCCAATTAGTTAAAGGCCCCACGCATAAAGCTGGTCATACGCTTGACCTGATTTTCTCAAATCACCCTGACATAACGGTCCTTCCTTCACTTCCCCTTACATGGTCTGACCACTTCCTTATCCCCTTTCATATTGTCAGGCCACCCCTTCCCCCTCCCTCTTCCCTCAACAGAGACAGTGGTCGTAAATGGACCAAGGTTACCTGCGAGGCTATTGAGTCCCGTTTTCAGTACCATTTTAATCAGACGGAAGATCTGGACAAGGAAACGGCAAGATACAATTCTGCCCTCACTTCAGCACTTGATTCCATTGCTCCTCTCGCTCCCATGGCGTCTGCCAGATCTCGTCCGTCGGCCCCTTGGTTCTCCCCTTTGCTACGTGAGGAAAAAAGCAAATGCAAAAGGTTGGAACGCATTTGGCGCCAGAATTCTGACCCAGTGGCTAAACTGGCATATAAATCTGCTTTAAATAAATTTCAAATGCTCAAACGCTCTTCCATGAGAACATATTTCTCAAGCCTCATTCAACAGGCGCAGAATTCGTCCAAAACCCTCTTCGCGATTGTGAAAGATTTTGTTACCCCTTCGGCCATCAAAACCCAATGCATTCCTACCCAAGATCTGTGTAACGGTCTCTCTGATTTTTTTCAGGACAAAATTACTAAACTCGCCTCCTCATTTGTCTCTATCTCGCCCTACCCACCTCCAGATCTTTCTCACCTCACACACGGCTTCTTTAATTCCTTTAGCAAACTATCCTTTGACTCTGCCCTATCACTACTTCATCAAGTCAAGTCTGGCTCACCCCTAGACCCAGTACCTGCTAAAGTGATGGGCAATCTTGCCCCTGTCTTAATTAATCCCCTCCTCTCCATCTGGAACTCCTCCCTGACCCAGGGTCTTTTTCCTTCGGTTTGGAAACAAGCTAGGCTACTTCCCATCCTTAAGAAACCCAACGCCGATCCTTCCCTATTCTGCAGTTACCGACCCATCTCGCTCTTGCCTAAGCCAGCTAAGGTGTTGGAGAAAGTTGTTCATAAACAACTGGCCCGGTTTTTGGAAACAAATAAATTGTTACATGATTCTCAATCCGGCTTTTGAACCGGTTACAGCACCGAGACAGCGTTGCTGGAAGTTTCCGAGACAATCAGGGAGTCAGTGGATAGGGGTGAGGAGGCCATGCTGGTCCTCCTCGACCTATCCGCTGCATTTGACACGGTTTCCCATGTCATTCTTACGTCTCAATTACAACAGCTGGGGATTGATGGCACTGCCCTAGCATGGATCAAATCCTTTCTGTCCGGACGGACCCAAAGGGTATTGTTACATCCATTTCAATCTGAAGATAAACCCCTCTTGTGTGGCGTGCCCCAGGGCTCAGCCTTGAGCCCTTTATTGTTCAATGTTTATCTGGCCCCTCTTGCCAGGGTAGTTGAGTCTTGGGGAGTCAGGGTGGTCTCTTATGCTGATGATACTTGTAGGAGAGTAGGGTCTGCTATCCTATGGTCACCCCAAATGTTTGCTTTTTGCTTCACTGGTTTCTGACTTAATGTGGCTGTGGGCCTGCTAATCAGACCCACAGCCTGCTGTTCTCTCTCTAAATTACTGCCAATGCACTCTAGGTGCATTACGAATTGGAACTGGTTCACCTTATGAGCCCCTGTATTAGTGCACCCTAGGTGCCCAGGGCATAGGTGTATCCAAGGCCTACCAGGGGCTGCAGCATGTATTGTGCCACCCCTGGCCTGGCCTCCATATTTGACACAACTGGCTGATCACTCAGCTGGGGTAAGTCGGTGTAACCACCTCTTACTTAGGTACAGTATGTCTGTGCCTAACCCTAAACTGGACACTTATGTTCCTATCAGCCACTCCTATGGAAGGCCTCATCAATCCTGGAGGCAGAGTGCTTGGAAATATGTGAGATGGTGCTCTAGCATGAGCTGAGCCTGTCTGCAGCTGTCGGGAACCACTCCCTAAGCTGTTCCGGGATATTGCCATACCATATACTCTTAAGTGCATTATAATCCTCGCGGTTAAATGCTATCTTTGGTTTGGCTTTATCAAAACATGTCGAGTAAGGTGTCATACGAATTGGAATACTATCCCCTCGCCAATTCTGGTGACGGGGATAGCATTCCACCCTTCTAGAGGGACACGACATGTGTGTAGCCTTAACCCCGGTTAAAGTTAGACAGAGCCTCAGCATCACAAAATGGATGCTGCCACCACAGACACGAGTCTGGCCTCCTGCTGCTGACCGAAACTCGGCAGATGGTGGCCTGGACAAAGGGTTTCCTGCCTTGGGAGGTGCGAGCACCACCCCAGACAGGATTTTGTGTATTGGGTAGGACAGGGCTGAATAGAATCAGACATGCCCGGGGCACACAAGGTGTCCCCGTGCATAGGCCAGTCCAAACCGGTCCTGGGACTTTCCAGACCCAGGCTTGGCGCGGAACTGGACAAAGGAAAGGGGGTGTAACCGCCCCCCTTCCTGGTTCCTCCCAGAGGAGGGACCTAGTAGGTGATCCACCCCTCAGATTGGGAATAAGAGTGGGAGCAGTGCCATTGCACAGCAGATCATCCTGAATCAACTTTACACGAAGAAGAAGACTGGACTTCGACATTCTGCTGCACAGAAGACTGAAGAGAATCTCCCTTGTGGCCTAGGAGTGGCCACCCTGTGAACACAGGTACCAACCAGCAACTCGACGTCTGCTTTGCCGCCGCCTCCCGCCGGAGACCGAGCCCAGAGCCCAACAAGACCCAGACTCCCAGACCTCTCAGAGCCCGATCCACAGTCCCTGCAAAGAAGGGACCCGTGGAGGCACCGAGTGACGTGGGACCGGACCTCTTGGAAGACACTCAAAAAGCTGACTGCGCAGCTTCTGAGGCATCCTCGACGTTGTGCTTTGGGGATTGAGAACCCCCACCACCGAGCAGCCCTTGCACCGAAGATCAGCCCTCCAGCATCTCCACGATCTGCGTGGGGCCCTTTTGCATTGTGCCACTCGATGCGCCATCCCGGCCACTAGCCACGTGGTCAGCGGCCATCTTGGCGACGAACCTGAAGATTTACACAGCAGGTCTGGTTGCTCCAGACCTACCCAAGCTTCTGTGAAAAGGAGCACCCGCTCTGACCTTGCTGGTCCGAGTGAACAGCATCTTTCAACTTCTGCGTGGCTTGCATTTGCCAAGGCCTGTTTACTCCGATCAGGTCGCCGACACCGCCAACAGCGAGAAGCCTACGTGAGACAGCTCGTGACCGACTCCTGGACGTCCTCGACCCCGGGTATCCACGTGGCTGCAGAAAGAAGCTACCCGACAACGCCTGTTTGCACCCGACATCGCCTGGTTCCAATCTGGTTCCACGGTAGTGACTTTGAACACTGTCCCCTCTGCTTTCAGGTCTTCACATCTTCAGATCCACCCTTGGATCCACCGGAACTCTTCTCATCGAGCCGCCTGCAGCATCTTCAGCTCCAAGCACCATCGACCAGCGTGACGAAACCCGACACTACTTCGACCCTGTGCACCCGCTTCCTGTGGGTGAGGTAACTCAGCTCCGCCAGTGCTCCTGCACTGGTACACATCTCAAGGGCCTGTGTCTAAAGTTTTAACTCCGTAGGTCACTGGGAAGGTTCCTAACTTTCTAACTTTGTACTTTTTACGCACCATAGACTTTGTATTGGAAAGTGCGTGCACTTTGAACACTGCACCCGAGTCCCGTGGGCCTCTCCCGACTTAGTCATTGCTAGTCTCGAATAGCTCCAGCGATTCCCTAGGCCCTAGGCCTCTTCACTTTCCTCCTGGTATCTCTTATACCACTTTCTTAGTATATGGTTTAGGTGGCCCCTAGGGCTCATCCATATTGTGCAACTTTTGTGTATTTTAAACTGTCTTGTGATTTAACGCTTGTGCTTCTGTGCTCATAAAGGGTCCAGGGGATTTTATAGTTAATAAATCAATATATATTTTCAATATATATCTGTGTGGTGTCCCTTTCATTTGGTATTCAAGGGGGTTGTGTATGGTATAACAGCTGGCTTCACATGCCTTTCAGAGTTTAGCCTAAGACTGCTTTGTCCACGTTACCACTAGGATAACTGGTCTACAAGGTTGAATTACAACCATCATCATAAGGGTTGCTTGGCATGGTACAAAGTGATCACTAAGAATTAGTGAGCATTATATACCAGGCCAACTTCTCACAATACTCAGCTTGTTTTTTCATTTAGAGACCATTCTGACTCCCTCTTCTCCAACTTTCGAAACTGCCTTGGCAACATTTGCACCTGGATGGCTGCCAACCATCTTGCCCTCAACACTGAAAAAACTGAGGTTCTCTTTTTCAGCCAGAAATCTGCTCCCCCTGCAACTCTTTGGTGGCCCACCGTTCTTAACCCACCTCCTATACCAGTGCATTCAGCCCGTAACCTGGGCTTCCTATTTGATAACACCTTGTCCGGGAAAACCCAGGTCAATAAATTAGCGGCGGCTTGTTTCAATAAACTGCGCATGATCAGGAAGATCTTTTTCTATCTCCCCCAGTCTTCCCGAAAAACAGTGGTCCAGGCACTCATCACTGCACACCTTGATTATGCCAACAGCCTCTACGCCGGTGCCCCCCAATATCTCATTGACCGACTTCAAACTATACAAAACGCGGCAGCAAGGCTCATTGGTAACATCCCCCCCCGTAACTCGGTCAGAGCATACCGAGAGGAGCTACATTGGCTTCCCATAGCCCGTCGCATCGACTTCAAGGTCCCGATTCTTGCCTTCAGGGCAATTAATGGCACTGGCCCCGGCTACCTGAGCAAAAGGCTTAAGATAGCCTCTTCAGTAAGGCACTTGAGATCCAATAGTCTACGCCTGCTGATCGTCCCTCGATTCAGACTCACGCGCACTGGTGGCAGAACTTTTACCGTTACGGCCGCCAAGCTTTGGAATAGCCTACCCATGGATCTCAGGTTCTCCGAATCTGAGCAAGTCTTCCGTCGCAAATTGAAAACATGGCTGTTTTCTAAGCACTAGCCAGCAAATTTCTTGCAGACCTGCTCTTGTGACAGATAGTCATGAATTAGGCAACCCCTTCTGTGATAAAACAAGTAGTCTCAGCGCCGGGACACCCCCGCTGGAGGTAGCCGTGCGCTTTATAAGCTTCTTAAATAAATAAATAAATAAATAAATGTCAGAGATTTGTGACATGCACTGGCATGTGGAAGGGGAGGCAGGTTTGCTATGGAATAAATCCCTTAATTTGTGGAATGAGACTTTAGGAATGGTTGTGTAAGAAAACTAAATGCATGGGCCAAGTGCCAGAATGGGAGGCTCTTTGCTTATAAATAACGAAAATCAAGTGTACATTTGTGGCATGCTCTAAGAAAAGCAGCATGGAAAGAGAAAAGGGACATCACCCTTTTTGAAAGACACAAAGGCTTTGGGCTGAGAAAAACTATGCAGAACAGTTGGTACAGGGGCAGTTCACAGCCTCTATGAGTGCTTTTAGACCAGGGTTCAATCCCCAGCTAGGAAAAATCGTTTTTTATTAATTTTTTTTATTTTTTTTCTAAATTCCACAAATGAAAGATTACCTTTTGTAAATCACCCCTAGCAGTGCCCGTGAGATGTGTGTCCTTTTAAGTCAAGCCAGTGCATGTCAGAGATTTGTGACATGCACTGGCACGTGGAAGGGGAGGCAGGTTTGCTATGAAATAAATCCCTTAATTTGTGGAATGAGACTTTGGGAATGTTTGCGTAAGAAAACTAAATGCATGGGCCAAGTGCCAGAATGGGAGGAAGGAAGGGCTCTTTGTTTATAAATAACGAAAATCAAGTGTACATTTGTGGCATGCTCTAAGAAAACCAGCATGGAAAGAGAAAAGGGACATCACTCTTTTTGAAAGACACAAAGGCTTTGGGCTGAGTTAATGTATGCAGAACAGATAGTACAGGGTCTGTGAGTACTTTTTGACAAGGGTTCAAACCCCACCTGGGGAAGTCTATTTTTGTATTGTTTTTCTTTTTTTAAACAATTTATTTATTTCAGCAGAGTGAAAGATAGTCATTTGGAAATCCTCAACTGATAATCATAAAAGACCATGTAAAAAATCTGCGGCATATGTCACATCAGCTGTGGCACATGCCACATGACAGAGTGATACGTGTCACATGCCAGGAATGGGCTCCAACCCTTACTGACTTTTGCTGAGCTTTTCTGCTCTCCATTTTAAATGAGGGAGCGACGTCCTAGAGCAGCGCCCTTCTTGTTTAAATAATCACCTGGAACAGAGCCCCCGCCAACCATGAGATCTCATTACCTATAAACTGGCGCTGCCTTTTGGAGTGAGGCTTGTGTGCAGCCACACACTCCCTACAGCTCAGGACATCACTGTGCAGCTCGTGACTGGCCTGATGCCCCCATCCCAGCCCAGCACATGGACAGGGAGCACAGCACTGAGCAGAGCACAGTAAACATCGCTGCACCCGTGAAAGCAAAACAGATGCATATAAACCGAGCATAAGCAGTGAAACAAAGAAATGTAGCATGGCTTACCTACTTTCTAGAAGGGATGAGTATTATGGTGGGGATGTAGAAATAGAGGAAGGCTTCAGAGACCTTGGGTCTTCAGGCGTGGGATAACTTCCTATCTAGGGTGGAAACCAACTCATAATGTTAGGTCTGGGACGAGGAGGACACCGAACGAAGGGGTTATGTATTAACATTTAGGAGTAAGAGTAGGAATGAGTGGTAATACACAGAATTAAGAATAACCCTTAGTAGAATTAACATACGCGTAAATGAAATTAGGAGCAGCTACAAGCTCGAGTAAGATTCGGCCCACGTAGGATTAAGTGTATAAGTACAGAGAGAGTAGGAAAGAAAGAAGGAAAGAAAGAAAGAAAGAAAGAAAGAAAGAAAGAAAGAAAGAAAGAAAGAAAGGAGAACAGAGAAGAGAATAATAGGGGGTGAGCAGTATGAAGGGGAGCAAGAGAAGAGCAATGAAGCTAGAAGGAAAGGGAGAGTGACAGACCAAAAGAGAGAGCTAAAGAGAACGTGCGGCAGAAATAGAGAGTCAACTTGCAGGCACATGGTTACATGCAGGCAAACGACGAATTGCAGCGCTGTCCCAGAGCCTGGGCACTAGAAAACCGGTATGGTATAAAGGAACTCATGCCACCTGTCTCTATATTATAGAGCCCAAGCAAGTAAATGATGATTCATTACTAATATTAACTTGGAGAATTTGAAATATAAAGCATAACAGCAGTGCACAGCATCTGAAAATAATGCAAACATTATTGTTTTTCTGATGTGAGGCATGGCTGGTATGTTTGATCATTTATAGGTTTACACATCATATTTTAAACAGAGGCTTTTGTCTTGAACATTCACGTTTTTGCATTAACAGATAGATGGACAATAGTGTAAGGTAAGGCCTCTTTTTGTATGGTCATCCACAAGTTTTAAAATGACGATGCAGGTTTTTTTTCGACTCTGAGAGGGCACTGGGGCCTCCTAACCAGACCTCAGTGCCACTGCCCTTACCCTAAACTGTGAATGCTCAATTGGCTCGCCCCAATTAGATAAGCTATACTATCTGTAAGTCCCTAGTATGATACCCAGGTCATGTGCCTGAGAGAGGGAACCCCATGAATTGCAGCACTGGTTTTGCCACCCTGGGTATCCCCCAGTAAATTGAATTGCCCAGTCTGCCAATGCAGACTGGCAGTGCAGCTTTAATGTGTCGCCCTACTTTGCCATTTCAAGTCATGGCGAACCAAGACCTCATCTGTACCTATGTCTAAGTCACACCTATGGCAGGCCTGAGAAGTCCTATGGCTGGTTGCAAAATATCTTGTGGGTAGAACATGGATTTTACAAAAAATGTAAAACTGCAGTTTTTACTGTGGAAGTACTTGGTCACCAAATTGATGACTACTTGATTACATCGTGATATTTTAGCTGTGCTAACTCCTGAACAGTGTGACCAATGTTGATGCTCCAAGGTATCAAGCAACTTGTTATATTACAAGCAAATTGACTCTCTAATAGAAATAATTGTAACTTGTTGCATTGGGCAGCTTTTGAAAGCTTCCATGTTGTTGCCTTGGTCTCCTGTGCCTTCCAGTGCATACATGGAGTCAAATATTTGAGATAGCTTTCTGTTCTCCGATGGAGAGATATGTCAATGATTCCCAGAAAGGGAAACAAGGAGGTGTTGCAGGATAGGGAGATGTTTTCTCCCTCGTGCAGGAAGCGACACTGCTGTAAGCCCCAATAGTCCAGCTTTAAAAGAGAAGTAGCCTTTAAGGGCAGATGGAAAACAGTAGGGTGAGGGGCTTCTCCATTATTCAGGTCAACAGGCTGGTAGAGGGAGAAGAGAGGGGAAACAGATGCCCCTCTCTTCCTCAGGTGCCTGAAACCCTGAGGTAGCCACACCCCTGGCATGGGCTAGAGGGATCGGCACACTGAGAGATCGGTCTTACCATGTTTGGAGTGGACAGAATGATGCATCTCGGGATAGCCAGATGCCACCCTCCACAGGAAGTTGTCACCAGATGCGAAGGAAGCAAGTAGCCATTGGCTACAAACCACATCCTACCCTTGGGCCATTTTTGGAGCATAAATACTGCATGCCTGGCATCCCAACCTCAGGTCTCGACTGGGCTGGAAGAAGGTCTGAAGGAGGACTGCCCTGGCAAAGAAATGCTGCACTGTCATGGACTGCACCTGCATCACATGGCAGCTAGCGAAGAGAGGGACTGCAACCGTTGTGTCCTGCTTAGTAGTCTCCAATGCCAAGCCAAAGCCAGAGACCCCCAGCTGACTAGTCTCTTGCTCACATCAATGGGGCACAATGGCTGAGGGAGGCTAATGGGGCCACACTGATATCAGAAAGTCTTTAAGCTGATCCCTGCCACCACTGTGTACCTCCAGGGACAAGGACCTGATGCACAAAGTTGCACCTGACTTTGTTGAACCCAGTATTGCAATTGGACTGTTGCTGGTACCCCCAGAGGATAAATGATTGGGACAGGAGGGATAGGCCTATGACCGTGACAATGGGCGAATTGCAGACCAGCGGCTATTGGACTTCAGACAGGAGAGGAACTTTTGAGACCTCGAACTATGCACACAGGGCCCCCACACCACGCTTGTGGACCAGAAGAGCCAGCAGGAAGACCCTAATCATCAGTATATCATCCATGGCATCTTCAACATCCTTGATCATTGCATCACGACCACTTCCATTGGAAAGCCTCCAATCAGATTAAAGGACCTGAAATTGATTGATGATTGCTTCATCTGCCAAGGAAACTGATTGTGAGGACTTTGCTTTGCCTCCTGACTAGCTCCCAGCTGAAATTGGTCACTGACATTGACTTTAAGTTAATGCATTAAAACTAGTTCAAACATTTCTGTAAAAGCTTTCTGTGCCAAATACTATAAATTTGCCAATGCTTATTTGCAGTTGAATGAAATGCCTTGATTTACTATACCTTGCAAATCATATATCTCCGAAACCCTCTTGTGGATCTTTTTTCATTTTGGTGTCTAAATTTCTTTAACATTCTTGAATTTATGCGATTTCTTCTGCAATTGTTTTGGTGTTGTTTGACTGCTTTACACTACCTCCTCTGTGTAACAAGATCAGCACCAGCTTACCACCATCCTAAATAACTCTATCATCACAGCCACCTTAACCAATTCCTGGAAAAACACAGAGGTCTGATCCCTCCTCAAGAAACCATCGTCAGACCCCAGCAAACTCCAGAATTACCATCCCATCTCTCTGCTCCTGCTTCCTGCCAAAGTCCTGGAGGAGACCATCAACATCCAACTCACTGAACACCTGGAGAGAAACAACGTGCTGGACCCTTCCCAATCAGGATTCTGAGCCAAGCATAGCACGAGGCAGCACTGATCACCACAACAAATGACATCCGTACCCTACCCGACAGAGGAGAATCAGCCCCGCTCATCGCATTTTTTTACACTGTCTCCCACTTTTCACGAATTACTCCACTAAGACAGATTGGAATTACAGATGAGGTATTCAAATGGTTTGTCTCCTTTCTCATGGGGAGCACCCAGAGAATATGTCTCCCTCCTTCCACCGCTCAACCCAAGCACACCATCTGCCAGGTCCCTCAAGGCTCTTCCATCAGCCCAACCCTCTTCAATATCTACATGAGACCACTCTCAGACATAGTCAGAGCCCATGACATCAACATAATCTCCTCTGCCAACAAAACACAGATTATCCTCTCACTCTCAGAGGACCCCACTATCATGAAGATCAACTATCACAACTGCATGTGCAATGTCTCAGCCTGGATGAGGAACAATTGTCTGAAGCTCAACTCAGACAAGTGCCGATCTTCAGCAGACAAACCTCCCTCCGGATTGACTACTTATGGCCATTGGAACTCAGACCCACTCCCACTCCAAAAGACCATGCCTATAACCTTAGCATTATCCTAAACAGTAAACTCCCCATGAAACACCAGATGAACTCTTTCTCTTCAGCCTGCTTCCACACTAAGCACATGCTCCACAAAGACTTCAAGTGGATCCCCATCAACACCAGGTAACTGGTGACCCAGGCAGTCATCTCCAGCAGACTGGACTATGGCAATGCACTCTATGCAGACTCCACCAAGAAAATCTTTAGGAGACTCCAGATGATCTAGAACACAGCAGACAGAATCAACCTCAACCTGCCAAAGAAGATCCACATCACACAGCATCTGAAGGTCCTCTACTGGCACCCCATCCAGAAAAGATGACAATTCAAGGGCCTGACTCAATGTTACAAAGCCCGGGGCGGAGCTAGCGAGATTAAGCGAGGTCCTCGCCTCAGCCCATGTAATCCTTCAAAAAACATCCTTTTAATCATATATACCCGCACTATTGCACACCGGGGGTTGGGAGCGTTGAGGCATCGAGCGACTGGATACTGGAGGACGAACGCGGCCCCAGAGCGCTGTGACACTGGCCAGAAGACGGGAGCCTAGGAGCACCGGAGCGTGAGAGAAGCCTCGGCCTCGAGACGCGGTTCACGTATGGCGGCTGCGACAGATGGCGAGTCCCCCCCTGCTGCCTAGTGGACTCGCGCCACACTGTCCCACATCGAGGTAGGAGCTGGGAGCCCGGGGAGGCGGTGTATCGCCCTACGCAACGGCCGCAAACTAAGGGAGAGTGCGGACTATGTGGACGGCCTGAGAAGGTGGCTGCATCATGGAGGCCTGCAGGGAACGGACGTCGACACCTGGCCAGTTGAGAGCTAGAGGCGGACCCAGCGGAAAATTGGGGCTACAGTTGGGCTCGGTCCCCGGGGCCTATATTGTGGGCTGCAGCCTCATACACGGCTGCAGGGATGGCTGGTGAAGAGTGAGGTGAGGCGGCCCTGCCTCCACAGCGCAGAGGGGTGGATATCCGATGCTGAGCAAGTGGTGAGCATGGGGCACCCCATGTCTTAATATTCAAACACCGGTGGGATGGAACGCGGCGGCAGTGTACTGTGTATAGCGACGAGCTCCCGGGCTGCCCTGCCCAACTGGCACTAACGCTGATGATGCGCAATACTGCCGCATTCGCCTGAATCTACTGCAGACCATCAACTGTGCGGTGCCGGGTCTGTTGTAGGGACCACACCGACAGAACACACGAAAAAGATAGTCGGCGCCTACCGGGACGTGGGGCGGTGTGCCGGACCCGAAAGAATACCAGGTGACTGGGGTGTGAAAGACTGCGAATTGGTGCTGGAACAGAGGGCGAGACACCACTACCACTAGGTTGCACTGCATACCCTACACGCTAGTGGCACTGCCCCGAAACAGGGCCCATACATAATTTCAAACGGGGATTTCACTCCTTCAGTGCCTTCCTGTATATCGACCGTCTGAACCAGACTTTTATAAAAAAATAACTGCCACAGGATGGGGAAGCCGGACCGCATTCAACTGAGGATAACCTTCGATCAGGCCAAGAAACAACAAGACAACACCACAGAGGCACAGAATCCGCTCCCGCTCACACCAACAGATGCTGGAGTGATTACGAATGACGCCATACAATCCATGTTCCACACCATACAAACTTCACTTACGAACATAAACGGAAAAATTGATTCGCTAACCTACAGGGTGGACAGAATGTCAGAACGCTTAGATAAGCACACCGAACGTTTGGATATGGCGGAACGGCGGCTCTCAGAGGCCGAAGACTCTCAGGTATAAATGGAAGGGAAACAAACGAAGATAGAAAAACAGCTAGCGGCAATGGCGTCGAAGACGGAAGATTTGGAAGCCAGGTCTAGGAGAAGTAATATCCATCTGATGGGCGTTTCGGAAATGACAAATACAGGCCCAATGGAGCACTATGTTGAGAAACTGCTGATCTCCATGCTGGGAAGAGACACTTTTTTGGAAGTGTTCATTGTCAAAAGAGCACATAGATCACTGGCTCTGAAACATCCGACCGGGTCCAGACCGAGGCCCGTAATAGCCAAACTAATAAATTACAGAGATTGCGACGCGGCGCTGCGGAAGGCCAGAGAACTGGGGATGCTAACCCATGAAGAAATTGCGGGAGCTTAACATACCGTACGCAATGCTATATCCGGCAAGACTCAAAATCACTGTTGAGGGCAAAACGCAAATCTTCAACGACTCAGCAGAGGTGCAGAAATTCCTAAAACAAAAAGGGAAACCAGGAGCGCGGAGGAGATCACCACGAAGCGAACAAGGCAAACAGCCCACAATGTCTGATGTGGAATGATTTTGTTTCAGGACTACACATTTACTGCTGGAGTGCTGTGGCTGCGGGTGTGACCCGGGGATCATTAGGTGATGAACACTGGAGATCCGTACATATGCTTGCCGCAGACCACAACTCCAGATAAGTGGACAAATGCTAAAGTATTTTATGGGACATGTTTGTTATGTAAGGATATGAAATGGCCGATACTAGGCCCGTAGAGATGTTAAATGATGCTACCCGAACTGCCTCATATATGGGGAAGGACGCTAATGGGTGTGGGTATGATGAGGCTATGTTGCAGTGGGCTCAAACTCATGTAACTTAGGTTACAGTTAAAGGGTAGACAGCTCTGACCCCCGCGCGTGAACCGCACAGTTTATTGTACTATACTTTTTCTTTGTTCCTTGGTACGTTGTTTGTTGTGGGCAAGATGGGTACTGGTGAAAAGGTTGTCTCCACTTGGTATAGGGTAGTGGAGTGGGTGGGGGTGGTTCTGGGTAAATGGGAAAATCTGACCAGCAGCTGGACAACTGAAATACTAGAGATTGACACTCTTCGACAGCACGTACATATGGGGGTGATACCTGACTTTGCCACACACTATGGTTGATTACCTTACAGATCGAAGACCACTGACTCTCCTCTGCCTACACAACCCACAGAAAATACGCAAGGTGGTGGCATACCTAGACAGACACAAAATTGATGTAGCTTGCCTACAGGAAACACATTTTTCTGATCTCAGGGCACAACATATTGGAATACGGTGTGCAACCTTTCGACTGACGTCCTCTTATTCGTCATACGCTAGAGGTGTCTTAATATGGGTAAAGCGCACTGTACCCTTCACTCACCTTAAATCAGTGCAAGACGACCAGGGATGCTTCATGATTGTGCAGGGTAACTATGGGGGTTTCATCTTAACTATAGTGAATGTCTATGGCCCGAATACAGACAACCCTTCATTTTATGCCAAAATCTGGTCAATACTGAGGGACATGCAAGCGGGCACCATCATTTGGGGGGGGACTTCAACCACATGTTTGGACCCTGCGATAGATAGGTCAACCGGACTGGATAGTTATCGGAAACGTTCGGCCAAAGTCCTGCGGGATGGGAAGTCTGATTGGAACTTAGTGGATATATGGAGGCAGAGGAACCCAGATAAACGGGAGGGAACGTGCTTTTCGTCAACACATCTCACATGGTCCAGACTCGATTACTGGTTGGTAACACAAGATGTATGTACATGGGCTATAGAGATATCACACATGCCTAAGACACTATCTGACCATGCACCGGTCAAACTAAGACTAGAAATACCAACGCATACTCAACGACAATTCACATGGAGACTGAGACAAACAGCATTACAGGATCAGGTATTCAGAGAGGGACTGCGTCAGGCCATATTGAACTTTTTCGAACACAATACTGGCTCTGTCCAGAGTACAAGAACCCTTTGGGAGGCATTTAAGGTTACTATACGTGGTCACTGTATAGGTACACACGCGGGTATATTGCGGGACATACAGGAACAATTGGCAAAAATTGAAAGAGACATTCTGGCAGGTATGAGGACAACCCATCTGACTCCTAACTGGCTAATATAAGGAAACATATTGACTCATATGACGAATATGCAGCTGACGTGGTCAAATACATGTCACGCAAATATGTAGCACGGAACTATGGCGAGGGAGGCATACCTGGTAGGGCACTGTCATAAAAAGTTAGACCTGCACACTCCACGACACATATTACCGAAATAAAAAACGCTCAGAATGTTGCTGTGTATGACACGCCGACCATACTAAACTGCTTTACTGAATTCTATACTCAATTGTATACGGCCTGCGTAACACCCCCCACTCCGGACATATGGCAATACCAAGACGATATAGGACTTGCATGGCTGTCCGATACTCATAGACAATATTTCTGTCTCCCAATCTCTAAGGATGAAATAATAGAGGCCTTTAACTCCCTACCGAATAATAAGGCTCCTGGTCTGGATGGGCTCCCAGGAGAGTTCTACAAAGAATACGAGATATACTTGTGCCACACTTTGCAGAAATGCTGGAAGAAGCGTATGAGGAAGGTACACTACCTACCACTCTCACTTAAGTGTTACTGATAGCACTACCAAAGCCGAGTAAAGATCCCCAACGGTGTGACTCCTATAGGACTTTATCCTTAATTAACATAGACGCGAAGATTTTGGCAAAAATAACAGCGAACAGGATACAACCACTTCTTTGGAACTTAATCCTACCGGACCAAGCAGGCTTCATGCCGACGCGGTCTACTGCCCTAAATTTGCGCTCTATATTTTCCCTCTATCATCAATTGGACCCAGAGGAGCTAGCGGCTGCTGCTCTGCTGGACGCCACTAAGGCGTTTGACTCTGTGGAATGGAAGTTCATGTTTGTGACTCTGCGCAAAATGGGGTTCCCTGAACCTTTTTTGAAGTGGATTTCATAAATATACACGACAACCCTAGGCACGAGTACGACTAAACGGCTTAACATCTGACCCTATATTAATTACAAGAGGCACGAGACAAGGGTGCCCAATGTCACCAATGCTCTTTGCCTTGATACTTGAGCCGCTAGCTTGCAAAATTCGTCAACAACATTCCACCACGGCTTTATAGTTCAGTCTCCAAGCAATTGGCATTTCACTATATGCTGATGACATGGTCCTCTACACTACGCATCCGGAAAATAGTTTGAACCCACTCAGAGAGTATGTTCAATACAAACACTACGCCGGCCTCTGCATAAATTGGGACAAATCGGTAGTGATCCCACTCACCACAGTTACAGAGGAGCCAGAGTTAGACAACCCCTAAGATGGTGCACTGACCCGGTGAAATATCTGGGGATATGGATACACAGAGATCCAGAGTTAGTCATTAGGGTAAACTATGGCAAGGCAATGTCTAGATTGGAGGATCAGGTCGACAGGTGGATAAAAATGCCCATTTCAATGGCAGACAGGATAGCCCTTCAAAAGATGCTCATATTACCCCGATTCCTGTATCTGTTCTGGAATGTTCCAATTTGGCTGACAAACGCTTTTTTGGACAGATTACATTCTACACTCCAGAAACTAGCATGGGCCGGAAAACAGGCTAGAATAAGCTGGAGAGCCCTTACCCAACCATACCACCTGGGCGGCTTTGAGGTGCCTGATTTTCAGTTATACTATCTTTGCGTACAAGCTCAACACGCACATTATTGAACGAGGACCCATGCATATATACCACACGTTGCGGTGGAGAGCGACAGCGTCTCTCCTGTGCCGCTGATGGCGCTACTAGCCAACTCCATACGGTATACACAAAATGATATGATACATACCGCCAAGAACACTTCGAGAGCATGGCACGCATTGGTGCGTAGAGCAAACAAATTGCCGGTATATGCACGAGCTCTGCCAACAACAAAACACCCCCACCTCACAGTGACCCAAGAACCCAAAATGCAGAAGCTTCTTGAGGATATGGGTTTCCGGACTTTGGGTCAAGCATTCCCTCACAACACATTTCTCAAATGGTCGGATCCCGCCCTATGCGCACATCAGACCCCAATGAAAAATGTTGTATACCTGCGCTTCCGTGTGGTTATGAGGTCACTATATAATACGTTCCCTGCTGAACCTGAGCAGCTATCATCATTGCAAGTGCTGTTAATGGCCCCAACTCGCCAGAATTTAGTAACACGACTATACGCTGCAGCTCAAAGTGAACAGGCTGACGGTACCATGGTAGCAAAGGGCAGATGGGAGAGGTCACTGGGCATACCAGTTGATGAACAGGATTGGCAATATACTTGTACACAACTCACACTTCTTACATCCAACTGTAACCTGCGCATTATACATTTTAAATTCCTTCATCAGATATATAATATGTAAGATATCATATATTACACGCCAGCAAAATTACACAAACTAGGGCTTAGGGACCCTGACTCTTGCTACGGATGCAATGCAGCAGGTGCAGATTTCTTACACGTAGCATAGTCCTGCCCTGGCTTACAGACCTACTGGAATGCAGTCACCAATGCGTTAAGCACCATGCTATCGGAAACTATCCCGAATACCCCCCTGACATGCCTATTGGGAATAAAAAAACTCAAATACGCTAGACGTAGGAAGTTCTTGGTAGTGGCACTACTTCTTGCGAAACGACGAGTAGCGATCAGATGGGGCAGCAAGAGACCACCTAGACTAAAAGACTGGATCAAAGATATGACCTATTGCAAGACGACACTAGAGACCTATGCTGAAGACATACCATTGGCGTCCAGACCCAGAGACTTCGGGGAGCCAATTCTGCAATACTTGCAGGACGCTTCAGACTAAATGTTCCGTACAAATGTCGATTTATTCACGTAGAGAGGTGGTATTTGTAGTAAAAGAGGCATGTTGAGGACCGGACGAGATGTGGGACTGGGCGGGAAGTTGAGATGGGGGGCTTCAGGAATAAGAGGATTATGATTATTGATGTTCAACACACTTCATAGTGTAAAGAATGACTGCTTATGTGTAACCTACAATGTAATCAAAGAGTGCCAATTGTTTTTTTGAAAATGACTGTTATATGATGAAACATGCTGTGGTCAGGAGAAAAAATAAAATACAAAAAAAAAAATGTCACAAAGCCCTCCATGACCAAGGACCTGCCTACATGAACTGTTGTTTGAACTTCTACCTTCCTTCTAGGAACCTCCAATCAGTTAATCTCACACTTGCACATATACTACGCATCCGACGATGCAGCACCAGAGGATGCTCCTTCTCCCACCTTACCAGCAAGACCTGGAACTCCCTTCCAATCCACCTCTGCATTTCTCCCTTACTGACCCACTTCAGGAAGGGTCTCAAAACCCTGGCTTTTTAACTGACTCTGCAGCATTGCGCCTGGACCCCCTCTCAGGTGAGAAGTGTTACTTTATGAATATTTGATTGATTGTAAGCCTCGCTGCTCAGAGCCGAAGCTACCCAGGGTCAAGCTAAAAGGTGAAACATCAAAACTTACTGGCCTCAAAGTGGTTGATAAGTGTGTTACTGTGGCGGTTCAGAAGGATGGACTCGGATAACAGAGCTAGGTAAGTGTGGTTTTATTTTTATAAACGTTTTTTTCTTTCTTTGAGTCTGTCTTTTACGTGCTAACGTGGCAGGGTCCAAGGTGTCAGCGAGGGCGCGGAATCTACGAGGACTGGTCTGCCTTCTCTCTTCCTCTGGGTTTTCCAGGCTTCTATCTCTGGCCGGGTCCCAGCGCCACATGTGGGAGAGAAAGAAAGGCTTTAGAGCTCTGCTCTACGGTTTTACGATTCCCCCTTGGGACCCTCAGGAAGAACAGACACAGGTGATTTCGGTGCTCGATACTTTAGTTTGTGTAGGGTAGGTGAAGGAAAAACGTGGTGAGGATCGGAGGATAGGGGGGGTTTGTGGGAGAGACAGGGACGGAAAGAAGGGTCGGTATTTACAGTATTTACACAGCGTTACCACGCCGACCCAGCCAACCCGATACTCGTCACGCACCTGTGTGAGCCACACTCCTCCGTGGGTGTGGCTGGGCGGTGCTTGGGAACGGTGGCCTCCAGACATAGCTACTCCCGCTCTCCGCTCCTCCGCAACGTCCTCGCTCAAACCTTCTCTGTCCTCAGTAGTCTCCCTTCGCTCTCCTCTCTTCCTCCAGGTGTCGAGACACACCTCCTTCTTTACTTCCTGCTTTTTGTTCACTCCTCCGGTCGAGTCGTCAGATATGGGCGTGTACGGCTTCTCCAATGGGCTTGCTTGGCATATCAGCGCGTCATAAGGGGGAGTGCTTTCTCTTTCATCCTCAGCGCCCTTAAAGGTACTGTTCTCCTTGGGTGCTTGCACTTGACTCCACCACTCTTCGGACTCCGTTTCTCAGGTGTCCTGAAGCGATGAAAGAGAGGGATTATCATTGTCAACTGACCACCAGTTAGTATCGGTCCCTGCCACCCTGCTACAGTTACACAGTGAGGTCACACAAACACACCATATAATGCACCCCATTTGCTCACTCTGACCATACAATACATATAATACATGCCAAGTTTGCTAGGGTAATACTAAATAGTAATGCATGTGTATGACATGTAAATCCATGTAACTTACATGACCTATTGCTTGGTATGACGCTGCTGCATCTGACCTGTATTATGTATACCATATATTCACATACATATAGATAATATGAATTTGAAGGGTATCACCTCAGGTATGACTGCATATGAATGAGACTATGATACAGAACTGACAGACCTTATGTGACAAAGTGGCATTGTTGCATTTGTAGTTAACCATCCCGCATTTAAGGTTCAATGAAGGGCAGCATGGGTGCCCAGTGGCACAGGTCAGTTGACACTATGCACAGTTAATACATGAGTGTCTTATTCATGAAGCCTGCACCATGCATACCCCAGGTATTTTCCGTTGACTACCAGGAAAGAGGCCACCCATCCCACAACCGGTGTTCGGTCCCTGGTCTCAAGGTTGGTGAACCCGATGCCCTTTGTCCTGAACAAGAGAACTTTTTGAAGAACTCAAATCAAGCGTTTCTCAAAGAGAACTGCAATTACCTATGTGAAAACATTGAAAGAGTACATTTTTGTAAATCAGAGAAATAAAAAAAAGCAAACCATTACATTGAAACCAGTAAACGACTTGTTTAAGACTGTACCTGCTGCGGTTTTGTTTTCTTTCCAATGTAACCTTCACTGCAGTTCTCAACACTCTGACTTTGAATTTTGCAGTCACAAAGACTGTGCTTTTGTGCATCATAGATTCTAAAACCACAAATTCCATTAGTAGAGCATTTGTTTGGCTGGAGAGGGAAGCAATAGAAATCTTATGGGGCTCGCCGATCAATCAATCAATTAATCAATCTGTATTTATAAAGCATGGCAAATCTACTGTGTAATGTAATGTAATGTAAATAATATTTTTAAAGCGCAACTAACACCTAGCGGTTTCTTGGCGCTGTGAGGCTCTCCAGGCATGGGAGTTGCTAGCTGCTTCATTAAGAAGGTCCTGTGGTGAGGGTAGGGTGCTGGGAGGTGGTGGGTGGGGCTAGGTAGGAGTAAGGAAAATGGGCAGGCGAGCGTAGCAAATGACGAAAAAAACAAGGAGAAGCCGTGAAAAACAAAGGAAAGCAGGAGAAAGACCTCAGAAAAATAGGGAAAAAGGAAGGAGAAAGCATTGAAAAACGAGGCAAAATCAGGAGAAAATAATCCAGCAAATGGGGGAGAGGATGGAGAAAACAGTAAAAATCAAGGGAAAAGCAGGAGAAAGCACTCAGAAAAACATAGGGCAAGGAAGCAGAAAGTAGTTTTCACAGGTACACATAAACCCACCACATGTACATCCCACATGCACTATGCAGCATACACACTAAACAGATGTAAGTCTGAAGTTGTCCGACAGCCTTCTGGCAATTATTGTTTAGTTTTATCATGGTTTTGCAAAACTTTAATGCCAGGCCCTCATCAATCTTAAAAAAAAATTGCTGCAGGCAAAAAAAAAAAATTTAGGTCTTAGAAAAACCTGACATTGTTATAGTACTCCCTGGCACTGAATGCCTCTACTTTGTGTGTGAATGGTGTGAAAGGGGAGCATGCTCTAACTCATAGTGCAGTAAGCCAATAGCTGATGTGGGCTGATGCATTGCTCCTTAATGCATGCCTGAAGAGGGTGGAATAAAAATGAGAAGAGAAGAAAGAAAGGAGTCAGATAAGCACAACACTCCAAAACGAAATTACAACAGCATTGGCAGGAGATGGGATCTGATCAAGATCGAATTTGCCCCGTGTTCACCTCTGCTCTGGCCTACTATCACATCAGGCTCTAAACGTAAAGGCAACATTAAAGTAATAATAAAGTAAAAAGGGAACTATGGGGCATATTACCAAGCAATAGCGATAATTATCGCTATTGCTTGATTAGAGATAAAAATTTACCGCTGAGATGCGGCGATTTTTACCGCAAATAAACCTTGGTATTAAAAATCGCCTCAATGCATGAATATCGCTGAAAAGTCAGCGATATTCATGCATTACCGAGCTAATGCTCTTAGCCATGTTATCCACCTCCCATTGGAGATAGGAGATAGCGATGTTAGCGACTGTTTTCAGTCTCTAACATCTTGGCACGCCCACTTTGCATGTCATTAGTGATAAATATCACTGACATGCAAAGTGGGGCCCAAGATGGTCGCTATCTCCTACTAGCTGTCTCTAACTGGTGTTAGCGACAGCTAGGTAATAGTTAAATAATGTTATCTCCGCTTTCTTGGCTTTTAAAGCCAAAATAGCGGAGATAAACGATAATATGCCCCTATATGTAAATAGCATAATGCAGTCACTCAAAGTGAATTTAGCCAGCAGTTTAAAAAGGCTGAACCACTGCCCCATGCCATTCAAAATTTGAAAGACACCATAGTAGACCAATGGATGAAGAGATGTGGCTGAAAGCCCTTCTATGTAAGTATATTATACATATTTTCGCAAAATCTGAAGTTCATGTCTGACGCCAGACCTAAAAATGACATGTGCACTCCTACTGATACCTACATGGTATGCTGCCACCAACGCACTCATGCTGCTTAACTCCTGGTAGAAATAGTAGCCTTTCACCACTATTAGGGAACTATCTCTGTCCAAGAAGCCTGCAATCCATGAGACAGGCATACCTCATGGTGCACATGCATGATCCGTGTTTGCTTTTGACAACAAAAATCAGCGTTACGGATCCAGACATCAGTACAGTTGGGACACTCAGTACAGGCTGTGTGTCCATTACCATGTGGGGACATTTTTCTTCCCAACAAACTGTAAGACATGCAGATAGGTGAGATGTGATGAGAAAAAGGGCATACATATGTAACCTATAGTGTACATACCAGGAGGGATTTATCCCCTCTTAAGACCATACAACTTCCACAAGCCTAAGTAATGTTTGCTTTACAGTCTAAATTTCAGAATTGAAACATTTTCATTATCACTTGCAACAAAATGATTGTTATTACTGATTTATCTTAAACAGCTAACAACCGTTGATACAGCAAATAGCCCTGGTTGGTATTAGATGTGTGGTAGTTGCTGTGTCATATCTCTGGATTCAATAACAGAAAGCTGAAAGAGGAACAAATAGACTGCATTGCTTTTGCTCCACGCAACTGGGTGAATGTGCAACGCAGCCCTTAAAAGAGATTTATAAAGCCAAATACTGAACAATAGAACCTTAGCAAATGCAGAAACCCCTCTGAATCAGATGTTAACCCCAGCCTGGAAGATTAAACCTCATGTAGCCACTAATACCATTCTCTACTGGGAGACAGTTCCTGGAGCTTTGGCTCCATACCGGGCAACACCAGAGGCTGCAGGTCTTGATTTGCATGCTTTGAAACCATACAGACTCCGACCAAGAGATATAGCACTCATTGAGACAGGAGTGGGAATCCAGATACCGCAGAGCACTTTTGTTTGATTGCCCCATGATCTGGGTTGGCTCTCGAAGGCATTCAAGTGCTGGAAGGGGTCATTGATGCAGTCTATCAAGGAAAAAACTAGGTTATCCTACTGAGCAGTGGAGACACTGATTTGATAATACAAATTGGAGACAGAATCGCTCAAATAGTGATCATTCCACAGTTATCATTCCAACTAGAGACTTTCAAGAATCACAACATTCAGCGCGACTAGGAGAGACAACTGGTACAGGAGGAACAGTGAAGGGGAAGATCACAGAGAGAACAGAAATGTCTAAACAATATGCGAATACCGACCCAAGCTACTTCAAAGGGAAGAATCAACGCCTATCCCGCATGAGGGGTCATCTTCTATGAGTAGGTTGCTTAATGAGAGCCTGCAAACATGTGTGGTAGAAGATATCACCCCTCCAGACCCCCTCCTCTGCAACACAACTGACACCTAGAGCTATAAGAAACGTGGTGCCCCCAACCTGGTTATTAAGGTCACAAGACAAAGATAACGCAGCCCTCATCGCAAACAGAAGCAGAGCAGTCATCCCAAAGAGTGACAAGAATATAAGGATTGTGGAAAGGAAAACATATCTAAAATACTGGAGCGCTAACAGTGAACCACGAAAGGAGTGGATGTACACTCCTAATACATCATCCCAGATGCAGAGCGAAATCAGAGAGCTACAAACACAAATAGGCTAGACGTCATAGGACATACAAAACACACTACAAGCGATTAAAAAGATACTTGAAAACAAGGTAAGCACTTACTTCAAAGTCGAGCACACCCAAGAACTACTACATAACTCACAAAGAAAGAGCAATGAGAAGGCCATGCCGTTATCCAATATGAGACCAGACAGAAATCGTAATTACTTGTCGGAGGAGGAAACCCTAGCCTTACTCCGGACATATGAGCCTACGGACAGTAGTAGAGGGGAGGAAATTAGAAAAGTACCAATCAACGCTAACAGGGCATCGAGACATAATTAAAGGAAACCCAACTGTAACAACTTACATCAGGTCCAGCTTACCACCGACTCGCAAAAGCAGAACACTAGTAGCTGAGGGAAAGCTCTGGAATGCCTACTGATTAACTGCTGGTCCGCAGTAAAGCATGCTTCAGACATTGCTGCCCTCATTATTAGCAAGGATATTGACCTGACAATACTAACAGAAACATGGCTTTCGGAATCCTCATCCCCATTTATGAATCTCCTAGTGCCCCCTCTTTACAACATTGTGAGATTAGATAGACTAAAAAAGACAGGAGCTGGTATAGCCTGCATCCACTGATCGGACATATAGGTCAGCCAAATACAATCTGACCCACTCTAATCCTGTGAATATCTAGGGCTTACTATAAGATCAGCAGACAATCAAGAGTGCAACCTCCATGCTCTCTACCACCCACAAGGAAATAATGCTACCTTCCTAGACCAACTAATGAAGATCATAACAGCTAACTCTAACACTCACGCCAATAACATATTCCTAGGTGATTTTAATTTACACTGTGATGACAATAATGACAAACAGATCAACACCCTTAAAGACTTTCTGTCAGAAATAAACCTCACCCAAGCCTCCACACAGCCAACACATTCAAAAGGAGCCACGTTGGATTGGATAATACCAAGAATTAAGGATACTTCAATCCACACAATTGTTCCCGTGCGACTGGTCAGATCGCCATTCCCTAACCTTACTGATACACACCGTGAAAAAGAACAAGAGCACGCAACCTATCAAAGTTAAAAAATGGACTAGGGACACTAAAGACTCGAACATTGAGCGACTAGTAGAAAGCTCTGAGAAGAACTTATAGCCATCTAACAACCTGTAGAATGTCAATGATCTAACGGACCACTACACCTCATCAGTAGTGAATATAGTCAATGACACTGTGCCACTAAAACTGAAAAGAGTCACAGAGAAGATCAAAAATCCATGGTTTAATGAGACACTGAATGAAGATAGGCGGAAACTTAGACTTGCTGAAAGAAAATGAAGACAACACCCTTCATCCCCCAAATTGAGATCCCTCAGAAAAATCAGAAACGAATACAACAAAATGATCCTCAACTCCAAAAAAGAATTTATCAGATCAGAACTGGATAACGCCAAAAATAGACCAAGGAAACTATTCGAGATCTTGAAACAACAACCTAATAAATTGGCCAAATCTGCCCAAGAAACCACAAAAACGCGACTAAGTTGTGAGGAATTCTCTACATTCTTCACCGACAAGGCCGACATGCTAGAAAGAGAGCTCAAGAGATCAGCGGACAATGTCCCTATCCAACAAATCTCACTGATCAATAACACCTCGAATATCGACCATAATAGGACAAAAAACAAGGCTCAGTGGAATACCTTCAAACTATATTATCAAAATACCATCACCAAAACACTTGTGGACATCAAACCTAATAGCCATTTTAATGACCCACTTCCCTCGAAACGTATTAAAGAGATCAGCCATATTGTCATTCCAACATGGACAAAAATAATAAATACCTCTCTTTCCCAAGGGATCCTTCCAGATTGCGTGAAAACAGGGCAAGTAGTCCCTATCATCAAAAAACCTACAGCGGACCCGGCAGATCCTAATAACTTTCGCCCAGGTACCAATATTCCATTACTTGCCAAATTAATTGTGAAATGCGTTCAAAATCAATTGAGCAATCACATCATCAATTTCACACTACTGGACGACTGCCAGTTGGGATTCAGAACAGGACACAGCACGGAAACAGCGATCCTACATATTGTCGATGATGCACTACAGGCCCTAGACAATAATCGAACATGTCTGCTGGTCCTTCTTGACCAGTCTTCTGCATTTGACACGGTAAATCAAGAAAAACTACTAACCAGACTCCATGACAGGATAGGAATGTCTGGAAATATGCTGAAATGGTTTGAATCCTTCCTTAAGAATAGAACGCAAATATTCCTGGTCAACCAGACACTATCACCATCTTGCCCTAACTCAATTTGAGTTCCCCAACAGACCTACATTATCTCCATCTCTATTCAACTTGTATGTCGAACCTTTTACAGAAATTCTCAAAAACTCGAAGATTTACTTTCACATGTATACAGACGACACGCAGATATACATCAAGATCACATCTCATGAAGACATCAAGTTAATGAATGATGCACTAAAAACGTCATTACAATGGTTAACTAGCAATCATCTGAAGTTAAACGCACAAAAATCAGAATTCCTATTAATCTCACCACCAAAGAACCACACAGAAGTGAAGGAATGGACCAAACTGATCACAGCATTAAATTGTACCCCTACTCTTGTGGATTTAGTGAAATCACTAGGAATCACGCTGGATGAGAGCCTTGACATGAAAACCCACATCAAAAAAGAGCAAAAAATGCCAGTTTTCATCTAAACTACATTAGAAAAGTGAAACCATTCATTTCCACGACGGATCTCAAAATGGCAGTCCAATCCTTGGTTATCTCGAGGATCGAATATGGATGTACAACCTTAGCAGGGCTACCAAAAATTTCCATACCACCACTAAATGCATGCCTCAATGCAGCTTCAAGACTCCTCTCCGGATCGAGAAAATTCGTCCATATTTCTCCACACCTGAAAGCGTTAAACTTGCTACCGTATGAAGCCAGGATTCATCTAAAAATGGCATGCATTACCCATAAAGCGCTCCACTACAATACACTGAGATACCTGGCCCAGAAAATTGAGTTATCAGGAGGAAGCAGACCTGCCAGGAGTGCCAAGGGAGATTGCATGCAGAAATTATTCTTCAGAACTATTAGGTGCTGGAAGTCCCATTACTCCTTTGATTCCAAGATGTATCCAAATACTTATCTCATATGTCTATTTATATATATTGTTAGGTTAACATTTATGACTGTATATTATCCTACCTAATATCATTGTTAAATGTCTGTTATACAAGATGTATCTCTAAACTACCTCATGTAATGTCAAGCGCTCTGATACCCAGGGGTCACGTTTGCGCTATACAACACTCTTTCTATAAATACAATAAATAAATATGCCAGTGTACAGAGGGATAGTCAAGAAGGGGACTGGCATGCCCATCTCACATGGTAGGGGAAGGAGGGTTTAGCTCCACTGACTAGAATCCAAGAGCCAAGGTGTGTGTGTTATATCCACATAGTCCCCCCGAACTGGCAGAAGTTATTGCAACAGGAAAGGACAACGTCCTGGTAATCATGAAGCCAGGGCAGGAGAAGTGGGAACATGTGCCTGCTGATAAATGGCACTTGCGAAATGAATAATACCTGTTTGTTCTCTGTTATTTCAGATCACTGAATGGCGTGTTTGTATTCTACTTGCACTTCCTGGAGTGTGTTTGGACGTGTTTGAGTAGGGCCGGGAGGGACCGACAGTGCTTTACTCGAAGTGGCCAGCCGACAGCTCAGATTGACAGCATTGCTGACTCGACCTGAAAACGTGTGGTCCTATCTTGCACAGACAGGCATCAACAGGTCGTACTTGGAATTTATTTCCACTGCTTAGTAGCTAAACCTTCCCCTTCAATGTACTTCAGCAGTCATTCAATGTCACAAATGCGAGTCAGTGGAGGAAAATTATGTGAGATCTCACCTGTCACGTTATGAGTTTTGCTGATTTTGTCCAGAAACTACTGCTGATACTCAAATACGACTTGAAGGAACTGAATCAAAGATGACGTGGGAACAACACATTTTCTGCAGAAAGCGAAATGAGAGTCCATGTAAAAATATGCATAACAATAAGACGTGAAATATTTTAATATCTGCTGCCAGTCATTTCAGGCATGTTAAATTGCCTGGTGGGTGGCTATTTTCTTGTGGTAATGTTACATACACGTACACAAATATCACAGGTGGACCGTGTGTCTTTACTAGAATAGGTCAAATGATGTTCTCATTAAATCCAATATCACATGTCCGGAATACGAGAGAAGCTGTTCAACTCAGCGAACATTGTAATTCTGAAGTTTATTTATAAGTCTGAACATATCAGTTAAGCTGTTTCAATAGTAGGAATTCCAGTTCTAACCATTTCTATTTCTAGCAAAACACACAAGATGATGGACGAAATGTCACATTGGCAAAATATTTACCCCCAGTCACAGATCTGGGTTTAATCCATCGTTATTTTGCTCTACACGCCACCCCAGTTCAGACATGGCTATATGCAAATCAGTTTTGACCCTGTGCCTCATGGGAACAGTCCAGACCGAACTGCCAAGCCATGTCTTCCCTGGACCAGAATCAAGCATCCAAGGACCTGTCTCTGGCTATCAGCCGTCATCAGCCAGGATAGATTGATTCCAGTGGCGTAGTGAGCATGGTACCCATGTCTGGGCATACCCTTCCCATATAGGGAGGAACAGCAAAACACACAAGATGATGGACGGAATGTTGCTCATTGCCAAAACATTCACCCCCAGTCACAGATCTGGGTTTAATCCTTTGTTATTTTGCTCAACCCGAGTTCAGACATGGCCATATGCAAATCAGTCTTGATCCTGTGCCTCATGGGAACAGTCCATCCTGAACTGCCAAGCCATGTATCCTTGGACTGGAATCCAGCATTCTAGGTTTCTGGCTATCAGCCAGGATAGCTTGAATCCACTGGCGTAGTGAGCACAGGACCCACGTCTGGGCATACCCTTCCCACATAGGGCGCAAAGCAAACCACATAAGATGATGGGCAGAATGTTGCACATTGGCAAAACATTCACCCCAGTCACAGATCAAGGTTTACTCCATCTTTTATTTTCTCACCACACCAACCCAGTTCAGACATGGCCATATGCAAATCAGTCTTGACCCTGTAACTCTTGGGAACAGTCCAGCCCGAACTGCCAAACCATGTTTTCCTGGACCGGAATCAAGCATCCTAGGACAGGTTTCTGGCTATCAGCCGCCATCAGCCAGGATAGCTTGACTCCAGTGGCGTAGTGAGCACGGGGCCCACTTCTGGGCATACCCTTCCCACATAGGGCGCAAAGCAAACCGCACAAGATGATGGACGGAATGTTGCACATTGGCAAAACATTCACCCCGAGTCACAGATCTGGGTTTAATCTATTATTATATTGCTTACCATGCCACCCCAGTTCAGACATGGCCATATGCAAATCAGTTTTTACCCTGTGCCTCTTGGAAATAGTCCAGCCCAAACTGCCAAGCCATGTCTTCCCTGGACTGGAATCAAGCATCCTAGGACCGGTTTCTGGCTATCAGCTATCATCAGCCAGGATAGTTTGAATTCAGTAGTGTAGTGAGCACAGGACCACAGTTTGGGCATACCTTTCCCACAAAGTGCGAACAGCAAAACACACAAGATGATGAACGGAATGTTGCAATTTGGCAAAACATTCACCTCAGTCACAGATCTGGGTTTAATCCATAGGTATTTTGCTCACCACGCCACCCTAGTTCAGACATGGCCATATGCAAATCAGTCTTGACACTGCAACTCTTGGGAAAAGTGCAGCCCGAACTGCCAAGCCATGTTTTCCCTGGACCGGAATCAAGCATCCTAGGACAGGTTTCTGGCTATCAGCCGTCATCAGCTAGGATAGCTTGACTCCAGTGGTGCAGTGTGCACGGGACCCACGTCTGGGCATACCCTTCCCACATAGGGTGAACAGCAAAACACACAAGATGATGGACAGAACGTTGCACATTGGCAAAACATTCACCCGCATTCAGAGATATTGGTTTAATCCATCATTATTTTGTTCACCACGTCACCCCAGTTCAGACATGGCCATATGCAAATCAGTTTTTACCCTGTGCCTCATGCATGGAAATAGTCCAGCCCAAACTGCCAAGCCATGTCTTCCCTGGACCGGAGTCAAGCATCCTAGGACCGGTTTCTAGCTATCAGCTATCATCAGCCAGGATAGCTTGAATCCAGTGGTGTAGTGAGCACAGGACCCACAAAGTGCGAACAGCAAAACACACAAGATGATGGACGGAATGTTGAACATTGGCAAAACATTCACACCCATCACAGATCTGGGTTTAATTCATCATTACTTTGCTCACCACACCACCCCTGTCCAGACATGGCCATATGCAAATCAGTCTTGATCCTGTGCATCATGGGAAAAGTCCAGCCCGAACTGCCTAGCCATGTCTTCCCTAGACTGTTGTCAAGCATCCTAGGAGGCTAGGACCGGTTTCTGGCTATCAGCTGTTATCTGCCAGAATAGCTTGAATCCAGTGGTGTAGTGAGCATGGGACCCACGTCTGAGCATACCCTTCCCACATAGGGTGAACAGCAAAATACACAAGGTGATGGAGAGAATGTTGCACATTGGCAAAACATTCACCGCCAGTCACAGATCTGGGTTTAATCCATCGTTATTTTGCTCACCACGCCAACCCAGTTCAGACATGGCCATATGCAAATCTGTCTTGACCCTATACCTCTTGGGAACAGTCCAGCCCGAACTGCCAAGCCGTGTTTTCCCTGGAGTGGAATCAAGCATCCTAGGACAGGTTTCTGGCTATCAGCCGTCATCAGCCAGGATAGCTTGACTCTAGTGGCGTAGTGAGCACGGGACCCACGTCTGGGCATACACTTCCCACTAAGTGCGAACAGAAAAACATACAAGATCATAGATGGAATGTTGCACGTTGTTTTGCCATTTATTTCTAGGGCTGTTAGCATGTTTGATGGTTAAAAATATTAATCATACATCATTTGCTGTAGAAGAATTATTATTAGATATGTCGGGCAAGAATAGCTATCTTACAGAACAGAGCAGAAATAGATTATTTACTTTTGAAACATGACCACGGATGTTCAGACTTTGAGAATATGTGCTGCCTTAATCTTTCAGAGCATTTCAAATCCATTCAGTCCCACATTGAAGCTTTACACAAGTTAGCTAAAGATGTCAAACAGGATGTTGAAAGAGGATGGTGGGAGTAGTTGTTTGGGTGGTTGCCGGATTTTGGTAAACTTTGCTCTGTTTTAGTCAGTATAATATTAGCAATATGTAGCTTGATATATTTATGTTGTTGTATCCAGTGTGTGCCTAATCTCTTATCTATGCTTCAAACTCAGACCAAATTGTTATGAGAGCCAATGGTCTACATTTGGAGTGTAATGCTATTAAGAATGATGTATTGACCATTGACTCAATTTGTAATAACTGATTCCATTTTCTATGCAGACTCCATCTTTTTCAACAGACTCCATTTCCTGTGCTCGCAAGTAGCAGCAAAGTGGGGAGGGGACATTTTCTCTCTTCACTTGTTTTCGCGCCTCACCGATCAGAGTGAACTGGAACATGTTGTGTGGGATGTGTGCTTGGTAACTTTTAGGGAATGTGTGGAATGTGCAGCTCTGTCTCAGAGTCAAAACACAGTGGCCTGACCAGCTTCTGTCTTGACCTTGACACAGACCAGTACAGCCAGCTCGGTTTTTCGTAACAGAAGAAAGGAGGCGAGCTTTCTATAACATTCGCCTCACGTTGAGTAAAAGGTAATCAAGGTGGAGAATGTTGACAGGTGGATTAGAGCTCACTTGTGGGATAGACATGCCATTACAAGAAGAATCTGGATTTGAGTCCCGTTCGCAAGTCTTGCCCGGCAGGAGTTGGAAGGATGTTGATTGAACGATTGGTAAGGTGTTACTTACTTTGTGTGTAGCGTTTCTTAGCTACATGTATATATGCTACATGTTATTCTGGTTTTGTGCTCAAGTTACTTGATATTTGGGAGTCTGCATTTACCGATATATATTTTGCCTTTGTTTTCAAGTAGAGCAGCAGGACATCTGATCCCCAAAAAAGTAAAGCGACACAGCAGGCCCTGGGCATTTCTTCAGAAGCATCTTGACCTTTCATGAAATGCAGTTTGTGCATCATTTCTATGGAAACTGCTTTGTAGGAATATCACAAATAGATATGGTTTACCTGAGAGATTACTAAAAAAACTGTGTTAGAGGCATATGAATATCAGATATGTTTAATAACTTAACAGAGAGGCTTCCCAAGAACTTTGTCGACTGTTACATATTTGTTAATCACTTTATCTTCATCTTTACCTTCATCTTCATTCTTCATTCTCAAGTTCAGGGCTGGCCAGAAGCGATTTCTTCATAAATATCTGTGAATGTATGAAAGGCAGTTTGTGAGTCATTGTTAATGGAAACTGGGAGTGACATGACATGTTTATTAATTTTACCACAATATTTGCAAAGACCTTTCTCAGATGTTATTTGTAAAAGGCATAATCTTTTAGTGATTCTGGTCAAAGGATGTTACAACATTTAATTTATTATTCACTCAATCGGTACGTTTATATATTTAGAGTGGCGTAATAACCTAGGCCCAAGGGAGTATTTGACACTCCACAATCCAAGTAAAGATGAAACAGGAAAAGATAAACACATTTAAAAGTGGGTAAAACCCTTGCAATATGTCGCCCACTCAATATGCAAGAGCCAGGCACCTCCTGAGAAGTGTCACAATCGTGAATTACAAGGAGATACAATGTGCAGTTTAAAAGAATGCACCTTGCACTGCTGAATTTGTTAATTTGATGCATGAAAGCATGTCACCTGGTTTGGTGAGTGATGGGAATCCGAAAATGTTATGAATATTGTTTCTGGATACTTATATGTTGTGGGAGTCCTTATCGGGAGAAAAACATAAGGTTCTCTATTATTGTGTAGACTCTGAGATATTTTTGTGTGCGCACCTCCTGAGAAGTGTCACAAGCATGACTTACAAGGAGATACAATGTGCAGTTTAAAAGAATGCACCTTGCACTGCCGAATTTGTTAATTTGATAAAACCTAACATGTAATATATTAGTCTCAATCCAAGTGGCAGCTTCAGAAAGTAAACAGTGCTCATCAAGATACTGTTTACCTTTTGCTCTTGGAGTGGGCACTGAATATTTTTAAAAGTGGCCGGACATAGTACTTGCCATGTCTGTGAATCTGGCATCTTCTATGGCGATTACTCGGGGTCTCCCCCCCAGACAATTATGAGCAAATGGGACAAGATAGTGCATTTTAAGTTTGCTAAAAAGCCAGAGGCTCTGAGAAAGCACTCATTAAATATTCAAGTCATTCATGGTGTGCCAGGCCAACTTAGCAGCATATCTTCATGGGTGCATCCCATGCTGTGAGCGTCTCTTTAGCACAAAAATGACACACAGTATGCCACTACTAGAAGGTTTCCATTTGTAGTGTCCATATAACATGGGTGGTGACCCTAAGGTCAAGTATATTCTCAGGGTCAGCGTTTTGTTCTGAATGCCCCCTCCTACATGCCATGCCTGTACTCTTTTATGCCATAAATTACTTTCAATATGTCAGGAACTTCAAACAGGTGCCCCACTAGAAGAATGTTCTCAGGTATTCCAGTGGCAGCAGTTTCCGCAGGTGCCCCTATGCCAAGAATTGCATTCAGTATTTCAGTGCCAAAATTATGCCATGGTTGGCCCTCCCTTAAGGCAAGAATTAACCTCAGTTTGCCAGGGCAAAGGGCACACTTGCAAGCAAAACACCTCTTTTGCACTCATTCACATTCACATTTCTGATCATTCATTGTCCCTTACTTGCACTAGCTCATTCACTGCTACTCTCATTCTGCTCACACTCCCTCACACTCATACTCATTCATTCTCACCCACATACTCGCTTTTGTGCAATCACTCTCTCTCTAACTCACTTATTCTCGCTCACCGACTCGCCCATACTCACTGACTTTTAGGGGTGCATATATTAAAAACAAAAATAGCGCCGGTACTGAAAGAGAGCATTGCAAACTCAAATATATTAAGATCTGGCACTGCTGTTCCCTTTACCATCCCTGAAACACAACCAGCCTAGCAGCACACATATTCATTTGCACGATGTTGTACACATGATGTCAACCATGGGTTTTGTATTTGTAGGTAACTTTCTAGTACAAATACTATGCCTAGACAAACCTTAAAACTTTTCTCCATTGCATATGTGTTGTACAGTGCAGCACACTTGCAAAAAGTTGAAGGAAATTAAAATATTTTTCAAACTTAACGCCTTCTCCAAGTGCGCATGCTTGGGAAAGTTGGAAACTTTCTCAAGCATGCGCACTGTAAGTTCCCAAGCGGGACCCAGGGGTACTTGTTTGCTGCCACAGCCCGGGTTTAGAAAGGCGACAGGGCGAGCAGCAAATATGCCTACGTAGCCAATCCTGGCGCTGCATGCAGTGCCAGGATTGGCTGGTCCACCGGCGCAGCATCCCATTGGATGCCGCGCTTGGGGGTGAAGTCTGTCGCTGGCTCCCGTACAGTGTTTGTCTAGCTGTTGCCCTGATTGGGACCCATCGAAATCTTCTGGGGCGCGGGGGAGCACTTAATGGATTACAGCGAATTTCATGAGACCGAAAAAAGGAACCCGGAAAGTGTCATATGGCTCATAAATTCAGAAGGCGAATTCAAACATTCACCAAAGCAACACATCTCTGTCATGCCAACTCCGGTGAGTCGAGGGAAATTGTGGCTGCAGAGAAGGTACGGGTTACCCTACTGCCAGCAAACAAGAGCGGCAAGTTTGATTTTTTTTTTCAGGACTCTTTTCGCTAAATGCAAATATCGATTGCAGGGCCGAGAGACACAGAACGGGTACGTTTCTGTGGGTCTCTGAATCAGTGTTAGGTTCCAGAAAGTAAAAGTGTGCACAGTGTGTAGTGGGGATGCTCAGTGATACGTTACATCACCTGCACTGACAACCATTGTGCATACTCGGGTCCCAGCGCTGCAGTTTGGGAACCACACGAGGCGGGAAGCTATAACACAGACCAAGCTGCCTGTCTTTATTTTATTTGTGTTCTTTTATTTGAAATGTGTGAAATAAGAAACGCGCCCAGAGCCCCATTAATCAACGTTCCTTTTCCATAAACATGAAAGGGAGAGGAGACCGTCGCCAGGCAACAACCCTCAAACCATCAGTTGTAGGAGAGACATGCGAGGGTCCCCTATTCTATCACCACTAGGACCCCCAGCAGCATTCCCTCATGTGGACTGCACTGATGATGTCAACGGCTGTCGCCGTGGCAACAGGCGCTGTGATGTCATTGCTACATGTGGAGGACGGAGGCCCTTCCAGGAAGGGTGCATTCTAGAGCACTGGATGAGGGGCACAGGAGTTTAGCGACGCTGGTTTAGATGAGACAGCCACAAAGTCACGGTGACACTTTTGATGCACCGCCCAGACCGCACCAACATTATTCACAATCATGCCACGTTAAAAACCATGCTTTACAAACTACGCACCACAGACATGGCAGCCTCTTACTCGAGCACCTGGGTGCACTTCGGCGCCTTGTCTGGTGCATGAGGCGCTAGAGACATACTACACTAATTAGTACTACCTGCCCATGTTCCAGTGCCGTGTCCAGCAGTGAGGATGGGTGGTGGAGGAAAAGAGGATTGATAGTCGGCTGACCCCTGACAATTAGGCACTAGCTAGGGGCGCAGGGAGTCATTTTTTAGCAGCTAACTATGAGTATCAGAAAGGGAACAAAGGGAGAACAAGACAGAAAGGTACAGCGAGAAAGTGGAAGCGAAAAAGCAAGAAAACAAGCAGAGGCGCTTTGAACGAAGAAATGAGAGTAAGGTAAGGTAATGGAGGAAGTGTGAAAGGAAAGTACGGTGAAAGGATGAATGGAAAGATGGAAAATGAAGTGGGAAGGAATAGAGTGCTGAATGAATGAGAGGATAAAAAGATCGAAGTGAGAAAGAAGAGTTAAATTCAAAGGCACAGCGTGAGCGAGAATGCCGTTGCGAACCCTAGAACTCTCTTTCACTATCACTCCTTTTATCACTCACTGGGTTGTTTCTGAACTTTTCTTTTAATACATCTCAACCTTATTTTAACTTCTGTCATTCTTTTTTCATGTGTGCTCGCTCGCTACGGTGCTGTGTGCAAATCACTTCGCGCCCCACCACTTTGACATTTGTCACCCACCGCCCCTGCCCTAGGGGTAGCATTACTTTCATACGAAAGACTTGGCACCTCGGCTGAGACCCGAGGAGTTGCGCCAATGACCAGTTACTGCCACCCAGTGGTCGAAGTGGGGGAAAAAAGTAGGGGAACTGTGGGTGAAGAATCAGGGGGCGGGAATAACCGAAGATTGAATCAATGGGTCGAGTCAGGGGTGTGGCTAGAAATAGCAAAACATACCAATTTTTAGTACGTTTAGCATTTCACTGATTAGTTACAGCTTATAACGTTATTTAATTAAAACAATGGATAAACATGTTTATTTACGGTTTAATTCAGGAAAAAGCAAACACTCATAGGGACTACAGGTTTTAGTAAAGCGTGTGAAATATAAGCAGGGACATGTTACCTTAATGCGTTTACTCTCATTGTTCAGAAATCCATGATTATTTTTTGTCTCAAACATTGAGGTCATGAATACAGGGCTCTTCCTGTACACATGTGTTAAGCAGGGCTCAGAAGAGAAAGGGACTCTTCAGGAGAATCTAGACTCACGAAAACCCACAAAGACTCCTTTATATTCATGTCAGCAAGCTAGCTACTCAATCATAATATAGCAAAAAGAACAACTGGTGGACAGAATGCAGAACAATATCATACATTCCCCCAGTACAGAGATCTGGGCCTAAATCCATTGTTTCTTTGCTCACCATGCCATTCCAGTTTGGACTCAGCCATATGCAAATCAGTCTTGATCCTGGACCCAATGGGAGAAGTCCAGCCCGAACTGCCAGGCCAGGTCCTCCCTGGACTGGAAACAAGCATCCTAGGACCGGTTTTGTGCTTTCAGCCCTCATCAGCCAGGATAACTTGATTCCAGTGGCATGGAGAGCACAGGACTCATGCCTGAGCATACCTGTCTCACTCGGGGTGACAAACGCAAAAAGAACAATTGATGGACAGAATGCAGAACAATGTTATACATTCACCCCAGTTCAGAGATCTGAGCTTAAATCCATCGTTTTTTGCTCACCATGCCATTCCAGTTTGGACCCAGCCATATGCAAATCAGTCTAGATTCTGCGCCCAATGGGAACAGTCCAGCCCGAACTGCCAGGCCATATGCATTCAAGTGTCCTTTTATTCGGGAAGTGAAAACAAAGCAGTACCCACTGAACTATGCACATAACATATTGCTCTTTGATATGCATGGTATATCTTCTTTGCAGCAGGCATATTACCCCTCTGCACTACCTTGGATGAGTAAAACAGCCACTAGACAAAACATGCTCCCATCTCTCTCCAGCAGGTACATTGATCACCAAAGTTATATTGGCACTGGTATTGTTGACCGAAACCTGCTGAATATACAAAGAACTTTGCAGAGTTTTTAAATCTCCTGCACTTGTACAAAACTCGTCCCCCCAAACTAAACTGGCCCCTACCCTTCAAGTCGCCCTGGGAAACGCCTGCTCCTGCCCTTTCACTGCTCCTGTCCAGTCAGTACTCCTGCTCATGCTCGATCAACACTCCTGCTTCATCAATTCCCCTGCCCGCTCCCTTCTCCTGGCCCATCACTTCTCCTACCCGTCACTTCTCCTGCCCTGTTCACTGCTCCTGCCCTGTTCCCTGCTCCTGCCCTGTTCACCGCTCCTGCCCTGTTCACCGCTCCTGCCCTGTTCACCGCTCCTGCCCCTTTCACCGCTCCTGTCTGTTCACCGCTCCTGTCTGTTCACCGCTCCTACCCGGTCACTGCTCCTGCCTAATCACCACTCCTGCCCCGTCACCTCTCCTGCCCCATCACCTCTCCTGCCCCGTCATGTCACCTGCCCGTCACTTCCCCTGTCCCAGTCACTTCTCCTGTCCCAGTCACTTCTCCTGTCCCATCACTTCTGCTGTCCCATCACTTCTCTTTCTCCTGTCTCGTCACTTTTCCTTTCCCGTCACTTCTCCTATCCCGTCACTTTTCCTGCACCGTCCCTTCTGCCCCATTCACTGCTCCTGCCTCATTCACTGCTCCTGCCTCATTCACTGCTCCTGCCCCGTTCACTGCTCCTGCCCCGTTCACTGCTCCTGCCCGGTTACCACTCCTGCTCATGTCTAATCACTGCTCCTGCCCCATTACTTCTACTGCTTCGTCACTTCTCCTGCCCGTCACCTCCCCTGCCCCGTCACCTCTCCTGCCCCGTCACCTCTCCTGCCCCGTCACCTCTCCTGCCCCGTCACCTCTCCTGCCACGTCACTTCTGCGTCACTTCTCCTGTCCGGTAGCTTCTCCTGCCCAGTAGCCTCTCCTGCTCAGTCACCCCTCCTTTCCTGTTGCCTCTCCTGTCTCGTCACTGCTCCTGACCCGTCACTTTTCCTGCCTCGTCTCATTTCCTACCCCATCACTTTTCCTGCCCCATCACCGCTCCTGCCCGTTCACTGCTCCTGCCCGTTCACTGCTCCTGTCCGGTCAGCACCTGTCCCATCATGTCACCACTTGTGCCCTAGTACCTCTCCTTTCCTGCCGCTCCTGTCAGCTCTTCTGTCCGGTCACTGCTCCTTCCCAAAGCACTCTGTGTACAACATTAACAAATTACACAAGATGTCAAGTTCCCCACGTACTCTGTCTGGGGAAAGCTCCTCTGTAATCACTAACTCCGGTCTCACTGGCACTGATATGCTAAAGGCAAAGGGCGAGCTCATTGTCATTCGAAAGGGGGTAATCAGCCTCAATCGGAATGACAATGGGCCTGCCCTCTATCTTTGCGAGCTCAGGGGGGGTGGGGGCTGCTGCAGCCTCTGGAGTTCACAGAGAAGTGTGAGCAGCCCCTGGAATCTAATGAAAAATAGTGATCGTCTTTAAGTCGGACTATTCTTGCCGTTCCGGGATGTTTTTTTGAAAGTAAGAAGTAGGGGAATGGACTGAAATAATTTTTTGAAGTAGGGGCACGCCGTGCCCTTCCATCCCGCCCACTTCTACCACTGCTGCCACCCATTATAAAGCAAGGAGCAGAGTTTACAACTCCCTTGTGTGGGGGCGGTTGGGGTGGGGGTGACTTAGTAGCATGTTAGGGTACATGCTCGTGGTTGGGCGTTTCCACGGGTTCTGCATGGGCTGTAAATTTCCGGTTACACTTTGAAAATATCCGGCTGCACTACTACCAATTTCACCTCTCAACCTCCAAACCCCCTCTCTCTCACACATGAACACACACACATTTTCTCAAAGACATTTTGCACTTTTTCTCAAGTTGTCTATCACACACATTCTCACGCACACGTTCTCTCAAACACACGCACCCAAGTTCTCTCACCACATATTTCTCTCACACATTTCTCACACATGCTTTCAGATGGGTTCCCTTCTCTCACAGACTCTGAGTAACACTCTCTCTCGGACTCGCCTCCCTCATGCACACTCTCAGTCTGCCCTGTCTGTGAGTTGCATCCCTTGTGACCTTGGACATATTGAACAGGTGCAGCACAGGGGCTGCTTCAATTAACATCGTAATTCATATTACAGTTGCACTTAGGACATATTAGGATTGTTATGACAGAATAAACCTCAGCTGGTGGTAAAAGTGCAGAATATGGTTCAGGGTATAGAAAATGTACTTCTGTCTAACACAGTAGTTGACACAAGGCGGCTAGTATGATATAACAAGCATTTGCAAAGCAATAGGTCTCACATTTGCAAGAGTTTGAACTATTGCTGTTATAAATGACAATGTCTCTTATTTATGAGTTGGTTTTGAACACATAAAAACCATGCATTGTCATTTTCAATGCCAGGAGCCTAAACTCACGCAAATGTGAGACCTATTGCATTGCAAATGCTTGTTTTTTTTGCAGTTTATAACTCAAAATCCTAACTTCGAACCGTGAGCTAGTAACTGAAATCTAAGAGCTGCATGCAAACTGCCAAGGTGTTGATGAGAGTATTATGAATTTTTACCATCTTTCATTATCCTAATGTTGGAAAAATGGTTCATTTGGATAGAGATCAGTTCTGATTATTTAAGAGAGCCCACAGCCAGGTTGTTGCATTTTTTTTTTTTTTTAATTTTTTGATACCTTTATTGTGCAACAGAAGGATACAGTTACGGGCCTACAACCATGCAGGCCAGCCTCGAAAGCAATTGGGAGCACAAAAAATAAGGATAGGTCGGCCCAGCAGTCCTAAAGACAAAAAGCAGCAAGTGTCCAAAACACGACATATGAAGGAGGGACTGCCAGGTAAAGAAGAAATTAGGTTAATTTTTAAAGTTTTTTAAATACGAAGGATCAGACGCGTACAATCCACCGAAAGTACATCCCAGGCAATGAACCCAGCAAGTTGGCTACAGAACGAAGGAGGACAATTAACAAGCAGCATACAATAATACTAATCAGGATGGTAGCACAGTCCAACAGAACATACTGGCCATTGCTCTCCCCACGAATGTAAAATCTAACGCCACAAAGGCACAGGATCGTCAGCGGAAAGAAAAGGCAGCTCTACACCCAAGAATCCTACTGACCCAAAAGGAAGAAAAATGAAAGCATAACAGAAAGAAGAAGAGAAAGAAGGCCCATAGAAACTGAAACGAAACAAAATCCCCACCCCTCACCCCCCACCCTGCACGCATGCGGAGGCTACGGCCAACCCCCCCCCCTAGCAGTGTGCCTGTCGCCCATAAGAACCCGAAATTTAGAACAAGAGAAGAGAAGAAGAAAGAAAAAGCAATAACACAGTTCACATAAGACCGGAGGAGGGCCATACGGTTATACCCAAAACTGTCAGCACGTATTACTCTGGCCGCCCTTACCCCAACCCCGCTACCAATACAATACCAATGTGCAATATCCCCAGCAGTCCATCAGCATCTCAGCAGTACAAGGAGAACAGTCCTGACTTGGGAGGGGGCACCCTCAACCTTGCCCCCTACGGTACCGTGTAGCGACACAGCCCAACTGTACAATAGACATCCCGGAAGAAGTGAATGAACAAGGAGACCACATCAGAATGGGAAGACGGCCACCAAAGTCCATCCAACACATAGCCAGGTGGTCAGCAGTGGTAGCAGAAAAAGCATCACACGGCCATGGTCCACAAAAATCAGCTAGTCCAAACAGTAGCAACCGCTCCAGGAGAAGGGAACGAGTCCCGCCAGTGTTCCTCGAAGAAGCCGCCAGATATGGTGTCCAGTGACATCTCCCCAGCCATAGCATAGCTCCAGGAACTTTGGACCTCCGTAAAGGTGTTCTTGCCGGCATCTCAGCAGTGTTGGGGTCCCGCAACCCCAACTTTTCAATGGCGACCGGGGCGGAGGAACAACAGGAACCAGATGCAGGGTGTGGCGCAGTGTCCCGCTCTCGAAGGCATCCGCGGTCAGGCAAGGGGACTGCAGACAGCATCGCATCCAGCCGATCTCCCATTCCACAGGCAGCAGTACACAGGGCAGCCTTCAAGGTGCTTAGGGCGCCCAAAATGTCACCAATCAACAGTGGCGCCTCAGGGAGAGAGGACACAGCATTATTCTGTGCACGGAGCAAATCGATATTGAGCTGTCCCAATAGTCGGCCGCAATCACCCTTTGCAAGCCCTCGATCACCCTGCCAATGCTCAGCATGGCGAAACCAGACGGGGGGTATAGGGGCAGCACTTTCCATCACCCCACAGCGTCGAAGCGGCGAGGGCAGACGCCCGCGTTTGCAGTAGCAGCCCAGGGTCCACAATTGCAGGAGCTGAAGGCAGGCGGGAAGATGGCGCCCACCTCGGCGCTCGGGGAAACAATGTATCAGCGGAGCCGCCCCCGGGCCGGAGAGACGAAACAATGTTGCCCCTTCAGCGGCGGTGCCCAAAGCCTAGGAGTCGGTAAAAGCGGGATGAGGATTGTGCCATGCAGCTGCCACGTTACGCCAGCCGACTTCGTCCTGCCTGTAATGGCCGCCGTCGTTCCGTGCAGGGCCGGCCGCCCTCGAAGAACAAAGACCCGGACCCAGCCGTGAGGCGTCAGGAGGAGGTGAGGGCGTTTCGGCACTTCCACTGCCGGGATCTAGCAAAGAGGCACATCGGCATGACCAGGTTCACCTCCCGGCTCCGCTGACGCCACGCAGTGGGATGACAGGCAACAGGATGAAGCGGAAAACGGGAGAATGGCAAAAGGGTCAGCGGAGCCGAGGAGTCAGGCGGCCATCATGGTTGCGAGCTAGGCTCCTCCCCCGGTTGTTGCATTTTAAATTCTGAGTGTGTGCTTCTCCAGACCAAGCACTCTTAAACTATGATTGATTGTCTCTGTTTATTATGTGTGAGGTAAAGTGCTCTGAAACCCTACACTGGTATAAGAGGTGCTGTAAACCTAATGGACTGCATCTGAGAGAGAGTGGTTACAGAGGCTTGAGGGCACCGTTGAAGGGTGGTAGTGAGGGAGTCCAAGGCAGAGGGGGTCAAACAATGATTGCACTGGGCGCCCACAGCGCTAAAGCCGGCCCTGGCTTCACACTGTGGAGCTGCTAGGTGCAGACGTTTATCTCATGAATATGTGTCAGTTCTGTTGGAATGTTAGGGGAGGAGGTGCGTGAAGGACGTGCGTGCTCCCTGTTTGCCCCTGTCTGTATAACATAAACTCAACTTTAAGGAGTTATTCTTGTGGACTCCTCACTACACACACATCTTAATGCAAAGCCTTTTGCTGTTACATGCCATGTAAAGTTGCAGCAATTCCACTTTCCCATATACTTTGCAGAGTTGCATTGAGATTCGCGCAGAATGGTGCGCGCACTCACATCTTGGCGCAATGTGGCACCAGATGACAAAGAAACCTGGACCCAGATTGTTGGGTGTTCATTGCACTAAGGAATGCGTAATTAGCCCCTTTTGTATGAAACGCAATAAACATGAATAAGGGTAGCCAAATCAGTAGCTCAAATTATGTTTTAGTGCTAGTCACAGTTGAAAATCATGCTTAAACATGTCCTGCCCTTCGATGTTACTTCCGGTCTTCCAGAATGTTATACATGTCCTGGGCTCCAGAACCCTGGGTTGCATCCTTGCATCGGCAGCATTAAGTGACTCGTTTGGAGAGGGCACCTTTCATTGGGGTGGGTAAATATGATATCATGCACAGGCAGGGCGCTGCTATTCTTCAACAAGGCGTGAGACCCATTTTGGATTTGTTCGCGTTCGAGTCGCGTCTCCTACTCTTACAGTCCGGTCTGAGCTGCCCATGACAGGCCTAAACAGGGCCGGCGCTAGGCATGGGCAGTGTGGGCAGCGGCCCAGGGCCTCGCCTAAACGTGATAAAACAGCATAATTGCTATCAAACATTTACCGAGATATCTCACTGTCTTCTAGCTCGTTGCAGGTGATTGATGGCTCTGTTTCTGTGGAAAAGTGTTTTCCTTCCAGACCGCCCCCTTACTTTGATTGCAGGTTCCAGGCAAAGGTGAGTAATCTGACCGAAAGTGAGCAGAAAGGATGGCTCTTAATGTAATACATGCTCCAATGAGATAAAGTACCCTTTTAAACTAGTGTATCATTGTCCTGAACAGATGGTTGAAATGTGATGGAGCTAAAGAGGCCTTTTCCTGGGTGTTGCTTGTCTTCTTCTGTGTTTAAGAATAATGTCAGAGATAAAATACTCACTGCCACTGCAAACATGATGTGTTCATTATCAAATACTAACAATCATTCTGGTAACATTATCCCCCGAATCTGACTATCCTTCATGAAGAGGCGGCCGAAGGGCGAGAGCTTCGGCACTGAGGAAGAAGGGGCCAGATGTGCTGTTCCTAAGAGCAGTGAGTAGGAATGTGACTTACCTCATGATTGAGGTAGGTCGCAAACTGCAACTCACAATGATTAGAGGCCATCACAGGGATGGTGGCCTGTTGTGGACAGGAGAGCACCATCCCTGCGATTGTTTTTTTAATACAGCAATATATTATTAATGCAGCCTGTATTCTTTAAAGGAGACAGAACTGTCTTTAAAAAGAGCAGTTCTCTGTTCTTTTATTTACTTGTGATATGGCCGTGATCCCCTGGACTACTGCCTACTCTTTAACAAACTTCTTTTCAACATTTCTGACTCTGAAAATGCACTTAGTGCATGAAAAAAGGTGCTTAAAAAAGCAGCCTGTGCATGTGTTGTAATCTTACTAATTCTCATGTAAAGTGCTATGATGCCCTTGGGCCAAGTTTGGGCTTTATACAACTGCACAAAAAATAACAATAATGAAGTTTACGTCCTCACCCCCATGGTTAACACACACTCTTCCAGCCCTACATCCACAGCTGCCTGTGTAATGTACAGTGCGTCGATATGTAGCCTATTAACGCATACTTTAATTCATCCTTTGTTGAGTGACGCAAAGACTTAAGATCCTTGAAAGTCTAGCTTTGTGTTGACCCACCTGCCCAAAAAGTCCCTCTGTTTAGAGTTTCTTTACTGAATGTTACGGCTGGATCAAGATAGGACATCAAGAAAAACAATGATTTATGGCCATTTGGGTGCGCCCAGCAAATCTGGAAAGGTGCAAAATGGACTGTATTCACACAACTTCTGTTGTGTAGATACACATGAGGTCTGGTGCTAAAGATATCCCGTGGGCATACCTAGGGAGCAGATTCCATGCACTTATCACTGCTGTCTTAATGACCTCAACATGCTGCTAACCAACCTTCTGATTGGGCTGGGCTCGACTATTCACAAAAATAGCAAAACCCATTCATTTATTAGAATGATCAAATAATATGCAAGCAATCACCTCAGTAAATTTGCATTCTACATATTCCAGGGCATCCCTCATCATGGACAGATGTTGTGACATCTGCGCCAGTTGAACATGTTGTTACACCCAGGTAGGCCCACTTCAGGAAGGGCTCATGATTATCTTAAGTGTAGAGGAGTAAGGGGGTGTAGTGGTGAGCTTCTGAGGACTCCCTGATGCCACCTTGCAGCACTGCCCTAAGTCAAAGTGAAGGGGAAGGATGCATTACATTTATCCAATATAAAGCATTCCTGTCCTTTCCCCCAGTGCTGGTCTCTTTTCAGCAGCCTAAAGCCAAAGCAGGAAGGACCACATTCCTGTACAACAACAATCCTAGCAGGCTTTATCCTCTTTGTATGTGTACTTGCAGAATGCAAGAGGGAGAATGCTGTACTGTTCCTATGTAGAATAGGGGAAGGTTTAGCTGGCATGACCAAAGGTGTTAAAGTGGCACCTTGGGTCATCCATTATGTTGGATGTATTTGCCTCACACACCCCGAAGGATGTCATGCTTCATCATCGGCGTATGCTCCTCGTCGGGGAGGCGGTGCAATCCCCGACGGGCTCACCTCAAGAGGGGCTCTTTGGCGGAGATCTTTTATCCAACAGCCTTATGGTGAAGTGGGGGTGTGTGGGCAGGATGGTGTATGATGATAGGATGATTGCTAAAATGTAGCTGGGGGTACCGGAAATCACTTTATTCTGGGGGTCCCCTGGCTACAATTAAAACGTGGAGCTAGCTTACTAGGTGTCAACACAATTAGGTTGAGTGACGCTAGTAAAGACTAGAGGTCATAAGTGGTCGACATGTTTCTCGCAGTGGGTCAAGTTACCCGCGATTCTTCAGGACCTTATAACAAGTGAAAAAAGTGTAAAAAGAAGGGGGAACATGCTCATGTCATGTATGTGGTGTGTGTTACCTCTGTGGGGTATCCTATGCCAATAGGATACCCCACGGGCTCGGGCTCGGCAGGGACGGGTAGGTCACGCAGCATGGATACAGGCATGCTGAGCCTCACCTAATGGGCTCGCCCCTGATATCTATTCCCGCCGACCCTCATGTGGCATGTAGTCCCCGACCTATTGGCATAGGATACTCCACAGAGGTAACACACACCACATACATGACATGAGCGTGTTCCCCCTTCTTTTTACACTTTTTTCACTTGTTAAAAGGTCCTGAAGAATCGCGGGTAACTTGACCCACTGCGAGAAACATGTCGACCACTTATGACCTCTAGTCTTTACTAGCGTCACTCAACCTAATTGTGTTGACACCTAGTAAGCTAGCTCCACGTTTTAATTGTAGCCAGGGGACCCCCAGAATAAAGTGAATTCCGGTACCCCCAGCTACATTTTAGCAATCATCCTATCATCATACACCATCCTGCCCACACACCCCCACTTCACCATAAGGCTGTTGGATAAAAGATCTCCGCCAAAGAGCCCCGACGAGGAGCATACGCCGATGATGAAGCATGACATCCTTCGGGGTGTGTGAGGCAAATACATCCAACATAATGGATGCCCCAAGGTGCCACTTTAACAACTTTGGTCATGCCAGCTAAACCTTCCCCTATTCTACATAGGAACAGTACAGCATTCTCCCTCTTGCACTCCTTGTACTAGATACGGACACAAGCTGTTACTGGACCTTCCACCACCCTGAGTGGTAATTGGTGTCCGTTGATCAAGAGATCAATCTTCCTCCCTCTTTCTTGATAAATACTTGCAGAATGCAGCACACATGAAAAGACGAAAAAAGTAGTCGTGCCATGCAAAGCTCCAGGAAACAGTGAAAAATCTCCGCGAGCACACAGAAATTTCACGAACACGCAAAATTGCTAGTTCGCAATGATTTTTTCTTGTTTGCGAATGTTGTTTGCGCGCTCAGGGGAAATATCTTGCAAACACACATTTTGAGAACGGGAACAAGCAAAGAATTCCGCAAAGCCACAGAACGCAGAATTTTGGGCAATTTCATGTTCTACGTGGAACGTAAAATTACCCAAATTCTGCAAATTCAGCTGGCGGAACAGAATTTACCGCCCAGGCCAGGAAAAAGGTAGAAGAAATGAATTTATTTCTCCTTGTTTTGCCTCCTCTAGGGAGGCATAGGCAGTTGGCACATACTTACACACTGCTCACCCTGCACACTTACACACTGCTGGCCCTGGACACCCACATACTGCTCACCCTGCATACTCACACACCCTGCACACTCACACAATGCTGGCCCTGGAAACCCACATACTGATCATCCTGCATAGTCACATACTGATCACCCTGCATAGTCACATACTGATCACCCTGCATACTCAAACACTGCTCACCCTACATACTCACACTCTGCTCACCTGACCTGAATTGGTCTGTGCCGGTCGCTCCACCCGCCGCGTGGCCCACCTGCATGTGCCCAGTCCCCGTTTGCCGCCGCCACTGCCGCAACTGCCAGTAACTGTTTCTACCTTATTTGTATTGTGCCAGCATTCTGTATTTTCTCCCGCTGTTGTGCCCTGATCACCACTGTTGTGCCCCTGACTGTTTGTCTGCTATCACCATTTTTTCCCGCTGTTGTGCCCCTGTTTGTCACTGTTGTGCCCCTGATTGTATTTTCTGCTCTCACCGTTCTCCCGCTGCTCCACCCCGCTCCCCGCTCCCTGCCGCTGCTCCCCCGCGGCCCCACACTCGTATCCTTCAGCCTCACACTTCGCATCGCTCCCCTCCCCACTCGCCACCCCGCTCCCGCCTCCCAGCTGCTCCTCCCTCGCTCCACCCCCCAATCTCCATTTATGGCAGAGTCCGCACGTACGCGCTGCGTTGACGCGCAGCGGGTGCGCCAAAGGCAAGCCCGTCTGCGCCAGTCCGCGCCTGGCCCACGCCCAGTGCCAGGACCCCTGGCCCCTGCAGACACCAGCCCACCCGCCGGACCTACGACGCAGCCACCCTCAACGCACTCAACACCGGCCAGAGCCCCGGCTGCCACCGAGCCACCCCAGGACGCACCCACTGACCCTTCACCTGCCAATCCTGCAAGTTCTCCTGCATCTGGACCTGCACCGCACCCGCCAAGCCGAGCACCAGCAGAAACCACCTGAAGTCCATCCTGCTCAACACCCGCTCCGTCCACAGACACGCCGTCGAACTCTGGAACCTCCTCGACTCCACATCTCCAGACGTCGCCTTCCTCACGGAAACCTGGATGAACGCCTCCTCAGCGCCCGACATCGCCATCGCCATCCTGGACGGATACAAGATCACCCAGAGGGACCGCGTCAGCCAGACTGGAAGAGGCATCACCATCGTCCACAAGAACACCATCCGCATCACGACCAACACCGACGACACCCCACAACCGCCGAACACCTGCACTTCCAGATACACACCGACCCCAAGACCACCCTCAGAGGCACCCTCATCTACAGACCCCTGGGCCCACGTACACAATTCAGCAAAGACATCGCCGACTTCATCAGTCCGTACGCCCTCCCCTCCACTGACTACATCCCCCTAGGGGACCTCAACTTCCACCTGGAGAACAACAACGACCGCAACACCACCACCCTGCTGGACAACCTCGCCAACCTCGGACTCAAGCAACTGTTGACCACCCCCACCCACTACGCCGGCAACACGCTTGACCCCGTCTTCTCCTCCAGCAAGGACATCTCCTTCAGCCGCGCCACCGAACTCCACTAGACAGACCACAGCTGCGTCCACATCAGCTTCAGAAGGACCATGCTCCACCACCACCCGCAACAGGTTCCCCGCAGAAGCTGGAACAAGATCACCATCGACCAGCTCGCCACATCCCTGAGCCAGAACCCTCCGGCCAGCTCAGCGAACCCCAACCAAGCTGCCAACAACCTCACAAGGTGGATCAGCAACTGCGCAGATGACCTAGCTCCACTGAAGACCCCCCCATCAGACCCGGCAACAAGAAAGCATCCTGGTTCACCGACGAACTCAAGAGCTCTAAGAAGACCTGCCGAGCCCTCGAGAAAGCCTGGCGCAGAGACCCGACAACAGGCAACGTGACCACCCTCAAACACGCCACCCGAAAACACCACCAGCTGATCCACGCCACCAAAAAAAACGCATTCAAGGAACAACTAGACAACAACGCCCACAACAGCAAGGAATTATTTAACATCGTCAAAGAGCTCTCGAACCCTAGCACCGGAAACAACGACATCACCCCATTGCAAGACCTCTGCAACTCGCTCGCCTCGTTCTTCCACAGCAAGATCGCAGATATACACAACAGTTTCAGCACACAGCAGACACACCCTATGACCGCACCAACGCCCCCCACCACCACCCTCCGCGCCTGGACCCCGATCAACACCGAAGACACCATCCGCACGATGAACTCCATCCACTCCGGATCACTAACCGACCCCTGCCTTCACCACGTCTTCAACAAGGCCGACTCCATCATCGCACCCCATCTCCGGGACATCATCAACGCATCCTTCAACACCACCACCTTCCCAGAGAGCTGGAAGCACCCTGAACTCAGCGCCCTACTGAAAAAACCATCAGCGGACCCTACCGACCTCAAAAACTACCGCCCCTTCTCGCTCCTTCCTTTTCTTGCCAAAGTCATCGAGAAGACCGTTGACAGACAGCTGGCCGCCTTCCTCGAGACGAATGGATCCCTCGACCACTCGCAGTCCGTTTTCAGAGCCAACCACAGCACTGAGACCGCCCTCATCGCAGCCACCGACGATATCCGAGCCCTGCTCGACAACGGGGAAACAGCGGCACTCATCCTCCTAGACCTCTCCGCAGCATTCAACACGGTCTGCCACCGCACCCTAGTGCAGCGCCTCAGCAACATTGGAATCCAGGAGAAGGCACTGGAGTGGATCATCTCCTTCCTCGCCGGAAGAACCCAGAGAGCCCGCCTCCCCCCGTTCAGATCAGAGGCCACCGAAGTCATCTGCGGCGTACCACAAGGATCATCGCTAGCGCCGGGACACCCCTTCGGGGGTAGCTGCGCGCTCTACAAACTACATAAAATAAATAAATAAATAAAAAATCGCTCAGCCCCACGTTGTTCAACATATACATGAGCCCTCTCGCGGCCATCGGACTCCAACGCAACCTCAACATCATTTCCTACGCCGACGACACCCAGCTGATCCTCTCCCTCACCAACGACCCCGCAACCGCCAGAACCAACCTACACAAAGGGATGAAAGACGTAGCTGAGTGGATGATGAACAGCCGCCTGAAACTGAACTCGGATAAGACGGAAGTCCTCATCCTGGGATCATCACCCTCCGCCTGGGACGACTCCTGGTGGCCCCCTGCCCTGGGCAGCGCACCCAAACCAACGGACCACGCACGCAACCTGGGCTTCATCCTGGACTACTCCCTCTCGATGACCAGACAAGTCAACGCCGTCTCCCCGTCATGCTTCAACATCCTACGCATGCTACGGAAGATCTTCCGGTAGATCCCCACCGAAACCAGGAAGACCTTCACCCAGGCGCTCGTCATCAGCGGACTGGACTACGGTAACTCCCTCTATGCCAGAACCACACCCAAACTTCAGAAAAGACTCCAGCGCATTCAGAATGCCTCAGCACGACTCATCCTGGACATCCCCCGGCACAGCCACATCTCTGAACACCTGAGAGACCTGCACTGGCTCCCCATCAGCAAGAAAATCACATTCCGACTCCTCACCCATGCACACAAAGCTCTCCACAACCAAGGCCCCAGATACCTCAATGACCGCCTGACCTTCTACACTCCCACCCGCCAGCTACGATCGACCAGCCACGCCCTCGCCGCCGTCCCCCGCATCAGAAGAGCCACAACGGGAGGAAGATCCTTCTCCTACCTGGCGGCCAAGACGTGGAACTCCCTCCCCATCCACCTCTGCCTGAACCAAGACCACCTCTCCTTCAGGAAGCAACTCAAGACCTGGCTGTTCGAGCAGTAGCGTACCCCCCCAAGTGCCTTGAGACCCTCCAGGTGAGTAGCGTGCTATACAAATGCTTTGTTTGATTTATTGAATACTCACACACTGCTCACCCTGCACACTCACACACTGCTGGCCCTGGACACCCACATACTGATCACCCTGCATACTCACATACTGAAAACCCTGCATACTCACACACTGCTCACCTTGCATACTCACACACTGCTCACCCTGCACTCACACACTGCTCACCCTGCATACTCACACACTGCTCACCCTACATACTGCTCACCCTGCATACTCACACACCCTGCACACACACACTGCTTGCCCTGAACACCCACATACTGATCGCCCTGCATACTCACATACTGATAACCCTGCATACTCAAGCAAAGCTCACCCTGCATACTCACACTCTGCTCATCCTGCAAACTCACACACTGCTCCCCCTGCACACTCACACACTGCTGGCCCTAAACACCCACACACTGCTCACCCTGCATACTCACACACTGCTCACCCTGCACACTCACACACTGCTGGCACTGGACACCCACATACTGCTCACCCTGCATACTCGCACACCCTGCACACTCACACAATGCTGGCCCTGGACACCCACATACTGATCATCCTGCATAGTCACATACGGATCACCCTGCATACTCAAACACTGCTCACCCTACATACTCACACTCTGCTCACCCTGCATACTCACACACTGCTCACCCTGCACACTCACACACTGCTGGCCCTGGACATCCACATACTGATCACCCTGTATACTCACACACCCTGCACACTCACACACTGCTGGCCCTGGACACCCCATACTTATCACCCTGCATACTCACATACTGATAACCCTGCATATTCAGACAAAGCTCACCCTGCATACTCACACTCTGCTCACCCTGCATACTCACACACTGCTCACCCTGCACACTCACACACTGCTGGCCCTAAACACCCACACACTGCTCACCCTGCATACTCACACACTGCTCGCCCTGCACACTCACACACTACTCGCCCTGCAAACTCACACACTGCTCACCCTGCATACTCACACACTGCTCACCCTGCACACTCACACACTGCTCGCCCTGCATACTCACACACTGCTCACCCTGCATACTCACACACTGCTCACCCTGCACACTCACACAATTCTGCTGGCCCTGGACCCCCATATACTGATCACCCTGCATACTCACATAATGATCACCCTGCATGCTCACACACTGCTCACCCTGCATACTCACACACTGCTCACCCTGCACACTTGCACACTGCTCACCCTGCATACTCGCATACTGCTCACCCTGTATACTCACACACTGTTCACCCTGCACACTCACACACTGGTCACCCTACACACAAACACTGCTCACCTTACCCACTCTCACAATGCTCACCCTGCATTTTGTATTCCCTGTCTACTCCCAATGGGTTCCCTCCCCTGAAGACGGTATGTTAATCTGAAAAAAACTACTTTGGAGGCCCCCCCTTCCGTTTCCTGTGAATATCCTGTGCCGTGCATTCTGTTCGTTGATGTGGACTAGTCATATGTGTGTGGGAAGCCGGAGCTCACCTATGGAGGGCGCGAAATAGGTGCCAGAGCCGCTCGTCGCTCAGTCCTTCCGGGACCCCTTTAGCCGCCTGGTGCCGGGTTTAAATGGGCCAAGTAAGGAGAAGCGACAGGAGAGGCAGCAAAGCCTGTGAATGTGACTCGTGATGGTCTGATCTGCAAAGCCAAGGGAACTCAACCTCACACATACCCCCCGCCCCCAATGGCAACACTCCTCCACAGAAATCATTAACACCTGAGTACCAGGCATGGCAGGAGATCTGGGCAGAAGGGGGGGCAGCGAGAGAAAGTGAAGGAGGGAGAGAAAGTGAGGGACAGGAAACACAGAAGAGAGAGAAGAGAGCGTAACAGAGTGCGGCGAGAAGACGCCGGGCAGAGAACATGTGCAAAAGTTCTTAGATGAGAGAGTAAAGGGGACAGTGGAGGAGTGAGGGGACAGGAGATGGGGGGAATACAAGGGGGAGGTGTGTACAGGTCAAGACCCGGGGCCGGAGGGCTCTGCAGCCCACGTAGCAGGGCAGGGGTGGAGGGAGGGGGCACCGGGTGGCAGAGCCAGAACTGGAGGCAGCGAGAGGTTGATACTCCGGGATCAATAGCAGCCTGTGCTGCAGCGGCAGGATGTCTGCTCTGGAGGTGACGGGGAGCGCCTGCTCTTCCTGCCCGAGGTGGCGGGGCTCAGTCAGGTGGAGACTGGGCGACAGCCGTGCCGGCCAGTGAGCGCGGCTGCCGAGTCTGGGCGCCGGGAGACAACTTCAAGGACCCTGCTGCAGGAGCCCAGGGACGCACGGAGCGGTCCACAGGAACACTCCACAGGGACCAGGTGCAGAGGCATGAGCAACACATTGGAAAGGAGTGTAGTACAGGAGCAGATGGAACAGGGTGCAGATGGAGCTGGAAGCACGAGCGAGGAGAAGGATAAGTAGGGTGAGGAGCCCACTGCTGACTCCCTGGACAGGACACGGGGCAGTTAACCAGATGTAGGACACAGCATCACAAAATGGGTCACATACCCTATTTTTTCCTTGCGCAAAGCTAACTCGAACACGGAGAAGAGGTGCTGACAGGGAGAGCTGCGCCGTGAAATGGATTCACCCCCCAAAAAAAATCTGGGGAGTGGTGCGAGCGTGCCACTTCCAGCATATGTCTTCAATTACCGCGGCCCTGACGGCCGCGATAATTGAATATATATGGCCTTTGGTGCGCGTAACAGACACCAATAGGCCATGGGCGGAGCTACGCGACCGCCCATGGCCTATTGCGTGTTCTGTTTTAAAAAGACACGCACCCGAAGGCCAATGAAAATGGACCTAGGAAATAACACGCACGTTCTAAGTGAAATTTCCAGGTCCATCTTCAAAACACCGAGAAAAGAACTGGAGCTGCGCGACCCTGCATGCGCAGTGTACGCTAGGCCTGAGACATAAAAATGCCTACTTTTCCCTGGGATGGTGCCGTGAATGTGCTTTGAAATTAGAGCTCTGAGAGGAGGACGACGACAGGAAGAGGCAGGAGGGTAGGCATGCAGCGACATGGGAGGTTGTGGGAGAGATGAATGCTGTGCCCATTTGTCAGGTAGAGAGAAAATAATGAATTAACAGGGATGGCAGTGGCATCACTTAGTCTCCATGCACCTGAATTCCAAAAAACAAACCTTACCTTCGGTAATGTAACTGCCATTTTGTAAAGGGCTCCAATACCTTTGGGTCAGTCGAGTTTGTGCTCTCTAAAAATGCCACAAAAATGAATCTGACCTTGTGTAATGTAACTAGACCTCATTTAAAGTGCTCCAAAACCTTTGTATCACTCGAGTTGATATTATTTAAACATGTGTCAGAGAAAATGCAACAGGAGTTGCCCAAGCCGTGCCCTTAACTGAGCTGAACTTTCCTTTTCCTGAGCGTGTCTTGGACTCAACCGGGGTATAATTTGTGTGTAGAACATCAGAATGGGGGCTTGGTGAAGATGGTGGAGTACCCTCATTTTTCTTGCTGGAGGTATAGAAGCCAATAAATGTAAAAGACGAGGTTCTTGCTCAGCGGGAAGGTCAACCTCATGTTTAGCTCCTATTTCAATAAGATCCATCGATGGCTGCGGCTGTTGTCCACTTTCCAGAAATGAATGGGTACTACTTTGGGAAAGAGTCAAATTCCACTCAATGTCACTGCTCGTTGGTGTTAACATGATTACAGTGGTTGCTTCGCGAGAGACATGGGCTTGGGCTTAGGTTGGGGTAGTGCCATTTATTAAGGAGTTCTGCTCACAGCTTGCTCCCTGGAGGCCGGTGTGGCACTCACACATTTCCCAAAAAAGGTTCTGGCTGACATGCCAGTGGCAGAAAGTGTTCCCTCTCGTGCCCACTGACCATTTCCTTGGCATCACCCTTCTTTGGGGCCATCTTGAAGCTGTCAGTTGGCAGTGGCACTTAGCTACACAAGTGGAAGAGACTGAAAGACTCATGTGACTGCACCGTAGCTGTTGTCTCTTGTGCAGCTAAAAGCAAACAAGCAGACGTGGCAGGATTTATCGACAAATTATATTTTGCAACTAAAAGCAAACAAGCAAGAAAAACATTTAGTGAAACTTGGCATTGTTGCATTTTAAATTCCAGACAACATAATTAATTTGGTAATTTAAGTTATCATTCTTATCCTAAATATTTAACAAAAGTGCATTCCAAAGTCAAACCACACCAACAGAACCTAATATTTAATTTCCAATCAGGATAACAGAAATCAGATGTAACTGATTACTTTGTGTGCGGTGCATGCATCTGAAGGAGACACCTGTGGCAGTCAGGGAGGTGTAGGGGAAAATGGAATAATCCCTAAGAAATGAATGCTGGTGTGTGTTCTGCACCTATGGCAGGCATGTTGTCCAGGAGAAAATGAAATAATCCTTAAAAAAATGTATGTTACTGTGTGCCTATGACATATAGGTGGTGAATGGATCGTAAAAAATGTTTTAAAAAATAAATTTTTTTAAATTAGTAAATTAAAAGTAAAAAGTACAAAAATTGAAATAACAAAGTAAGTAAAAAATAAAAATAAAAAAAAAAAATAAAATAACAATAATGAAATACTGTTGTTCTTTGGGACAATGAGAAACCCATTGTAAGCCAAGGGGGTGCAGGAGAAAACTGTTAAACAAATGTAATATAAAACTGTTAATAAATATATAAATATTACACAATGATCCTCAAGCAAAATATTAAACTGACATCAAGGAAAAGTACAAAAATTTACAAAAACAAAAAAAGACAGAGCCCTCTCCTATCAATCTCTCTTTGCAAACTGGGTCCAAATTGAGGAAGAATGTTGGGCCAAAAACAATGGGCTGGGATGCAAGTCTGGGCAATTGTCAGTGGTAAAGATTAATTGTAGCATTTTATCCATCACTTTGGTGTTGTTGCATTACACTTTAAGACGGCGTAACTCTATAGAAGAATAAGTAAAGAAGTACATAAGTCTTCTGGACAACAGAAAGCCTCTCAAAACCAACTGGAATTGGAATAATGATGGGAATGAGTGAGTTGTTTGGCAATTGAATGGCATGTGCGCCGCATCCCTGGAGGTGTTTACACGGGGGTAACCATGCCACATTTTTTACAGACTTCAAAGTCCAGGAGCCTCCACTTCACGCCACCTGAGGTGCATCAGTTTCTCCTTGCAGCCCCTATTTTACACCTTGCGGCACCCGCTCCGCAGGCGCTGCATCGCTGGAGGTATTTGAACGGGGGTAACCTTGCCGCATTTTCTACGGACTTCAAAGTCCAGGAGCCTCCACTTCACGCCACCTGAGGCGCATCAGATCCTCCTGCCAGGCTCTATTTTACACCTCGCAGCACCCGCTCCGCGGGCACCGCATTGCTGAAGGTGTTTACACGGGTACAACCTTGCCGCATTTTCGACGGACTTCAAAGTCCAGGAGCCTCTACTTCACGCCACCTGAGGCGCATCAGTTCCTCCTGCCAGCCCCTATTTTACACCGCACGGCACACGCTCCGCGGAACACTGCGCGGGCGCGTTCGAGACAGGGAGAGGTTGGGCTGCCCCCCCCCCTAAGGCCCTCGATACCAACGGTTGACCTGCCTTTCCAGTAAGTGGATTTAAAGACGAATATCTGAGTCAACTTTAATTTTCCTTTTTCTTATATTATTGCTAATTAAATTGAACCAAAATGGCAGCACGTGGGGGAGAGGGGGGAAAGCTGCTGGAATTTGGTATGTTGCAGGAACCCTTGACCAATTCATAATGAGGGCTACATCTGTGCTTGCCCATGAGATCGCTAACACAGAGCTACGTCTCTCTATGGACCCCGTGTTCTCAAAACGATCATCCCTGGGGGGTATTATGAATGTGTGCTAGCCAGAAAGATACTGTCAGTCTGCTCCCGCCATTGGCTCCCAGACTGAGAATATAAGTCTACAGCAAATGTTAGCATCCCCTCCCATTGATTGAGATCCTTTGAATTCCACATCACTGCCACGCAGCGCATTGCCAAACTTACCTAAGAGTATGGTTATGTGCGCGGCAGAAGTCCACAAAGAGCCCTTACAATCTATGGAACACATGCAGGGGGTTGCTTCTAAGAGAAAACAAGGAGGCACACGAGGGAAAGAAGTCCAAGATCTCCAAATCAAGTAAACAGAGAGAGCCACCAAATACAGACCACCCAACTACTGAAGTCTCACAGGAAACTCTGTCTGAAGTAAATGCCATGAATGTGGACGAAACTGTAACTGGACAGCGCAGACTGAGGAGTGTACTGGCTAAAAATAGGTGCTCTCATAACATCCTCTTTGGAGCCCATAATGAAAAGACTTTTATCAATTGAGAACAGGCTTGAGAAATCAGAAGGACTTATATTGTCCACTTTGGGAGGCATTGAAAACAAAATAGTGAGTGGTGGTCGCGCAAACGAGTCGGTGAGGGAGGGAGGAAGGGATCCCGCAGCCTGCCCCATCGTCACCAACTGTGGGTCCGGCTGTGCAACCAGTGGGCCCCAATAAGTTAAGGGGCGGAATAGTGAGTGGTGGAAACATAGTTCCCCTAGAGACACATGGGGCAATCCGTAGTAATGACAGGGATGGGAACAAGGCAAAGAATTTGTATCCCCACCTAGACCTTCCCCCAGATTATACACCTTATGTTGCTGTTTTGACTGGTGTTCCTGAATTGGAACACGGTAAAGTTGAATCCTATGACCAACTAAAAAATAGGACAACACACTGGCTGAATAATAACAGACCACTGCCCTGAGATGTACAGTGTAAGATTCTTTTTGTGAGGAGAGTGAGTTGGGTAGGATGCAGGACAAAAAATACAGCAGGAGACTGTATTTGTATTCATTTTAACGATCCTAACGCGGCAAACCACGTCTGCTGGGGCTTTCGGACACATCCACGATCCTCTATCGAGGCTTGGAATTTAAGCAATTTTTATACTCCACCAGATTATATGCCTAATTCTTGGCATTATGAGTGCCATAGGGATAGGATTGGTCAGCCAGGTAGGATGAGAGGTGGGGTAGATGGGGTGAGGAGCGAGTCTCTGTCAGCAGTACCATGGGGAGGAGACATACATGGTCGTCAGGTAACCTCTCCTCCCATGGAGGGGGGAGGGCCAGTACCCGCACTCCACTGGGGAAGACATTTTAGCGAAGTGGACTGACTACAACGAGAGCAACTAGGCCAAGAAAACTTGTTAAATGTGGCTTCTTCAAATTTAAAACCTCAGGTGGAGGAGCATTCAAGATGCGTAACAATAAAACGTGACCCAGCTTGCCTTTTGCAAAACAAGGCCACCTAGGATTGAGGTTTTTCAAAGCAGTGATAGGCCTATCACAGGCATTTGCCCCCTCTTAAATCCTCCAGGGAGTTCCTTTGAATTAGTATCCTAGAATATAGCAGGTCAGTCAGCTAAGTTCCGAAATCAGGAATGGTTAGAATTTATTAACAAATTCAAAATAATCTGTGTACAGGAAACCTGAGAGGTAGACCACACTAATTTCCACCTAGCTGGGTATAAATCGTTTGGGTCCCGGCAAGTAAGTCTATGGTCAGAAGAGTGAGGGGAGGTCTTCTAATATTCGTAGACTTGTGTCTAGAAGGGGTTTGGGTTGATTTAAAATGGAGCTCAGATTACACGATAGGCCTCAGGTTTAAAAATAGGGGCCTTAATATAATTTTGGTCAATTTCTATAATGCGGGAGGATCCAGAGCGAGAGAGCTTGACGAAAAATGTAGTTTGCTGATGGACCAGACGCAGGGTACAATGGTACCCATGCTTTTAATAGCAGGGGATTTTAGTTTTCATCTGTGCCCAAATTTTTTACCCATCAAACAAGACTGGACCTCCTGCAGTTTGGAGGAGGGACCTCACTTCGAGCACATGCTGGAGGGCAGGGAGCTGAGTAGGGTGATGAAAGATCACATGCTTGAACATACGATGGATCTATTGGCCATTGAGCCTAATAAGTTGGTTAACCCATTGTGGGGGCAATGTTTTTTATATGCCTATGTATTCAATGTGGTCCAGCCTTATGTTCCATGTGCCTATCAGCTTGCATACCATCAAGACAAGCTCTTGCTCGTGACAAAATGATGCTTCATAAGGAAGTAACTCAGATAATGTTAATAGACATCGAGGACGAACATCCTGATTATGTTCACTATGAGGTAGATTCAGCTAAACGCTAAAAGGGTCGTCTGTCGTAATTGAGATGGCCGCGTTAGCGATTAGCTGAAACTACACATTGTCCTCCTTAACTTGGCTATATATGAAAACGCCATTTTTAATGTTGCGGCGGCCATCTTAGACCATGAGCGGCCTCGTGGCCGGCGTGCCCTTTAGTCCGTTGTCCGTACCACTGACCACTTCAGTCTGCCCAGCAACAGGCTATTTTTAGTACTGGTCAAGCTTGCACATGCGCAGTCCCAACTGACCAGTTAGCCTTCAGGAATGTGCGTCAAACTGACCAGCGGAGTTGTGCCCCCTCCAATGAGCTGGCTGTGTCCCAAAACATGACCATATATGTACATGAATGTGTTTTAAACTTGTGCCGCCTATCTTTTATTGCCCCAAAACTGTATATAAATCGGGGTCACACCGGTGTTCGGTGTGATACCTCTTGCATTACCGAAGGGTGCTGTTTGAGTGTACCACCACCCCATGGGGTCTTAATAAACTTGTTCTTTGACTTTTACAGTTTCCGTGCCAACAGTTCTTGAGTGTAAGTGGGTTATCTTCGGAGCATGTAGGCCTTGGGAACCCTGATTACTACAAATTGGCGACCACGACCAGGGACTCATCGGCGACTCGGATGCCCGAAGGAGAGGTCGTGACGAAGGCTTGGAAACTCGCCATGGACGCGCGCTGCCACTGAGTGACCCGAGTCTTGGCTCCCACGGTGTTTCTTCCTTTCCTTCCGATCTGACCTTCCAGATGGCGCCGGTCTCCGACTGAGTTTTCGAGTGTCTGCGTTGCTGGGACAGTGCCGTTTGGCTGATTTGATCACAAGACCTTGGCAGTTGGAATCTGGACATTTGTGAATTTGGGTAAGATTTGTGTTCGGTAAGGTAGTCTTCGGACGCTTACTGAAGTTCTATGATTTGTGATCGGTAAGGTAGTCCTCGGACGCTTGCCGAAGTCCTACGATCTACGCTTTGATTTGAGTTAGCTAACGTTTGTGACTTTGTGATCTTTGAACCTATATGTGTAGTGCACTTCACATAGGCAGGCATGTAGAGATGTTTCTCTAACTTTGTTTTTTCCTCTGAGCGGCACATTTGTGTGAAGTACTGTAAGTGCCATTTTGTACGGTGTCACGCTTTCGTGACACTTTTTGAACATGCCTGTTTTCAGCACACTCCGAGGGATGTGCTGTCTTGGAAATGGTACCACAATTAGGTTAGCGGAAGCACAGCCGGCTCCCCCAGAAGGAACACCAAATCGTGAGATGTACATAAAATTTGGCCTTCCCCCTATTATGTACAGCAAATTATGGCATAAGTGTACAAAGTCCGATCCTGAATTGCAATGGCCTCTACATGGGTCGTTCGATTTACGAAAAGTACAGTTTGTGGAGCAATGTTTGTTTCAACGCAGGTCTAGACAAAACATGTTTGATTGTGTGCGAATGTGGGAGAAAGCGGTGCGTGAGCGAATGAAGCGTGAAGTTGCCTTGGCGGACAAAGAGCAGCGCAAGGCTGCTCGGGATAAGGCTTTACAGCTTGAGGAAAAGGAGGCTCAGGAGAAGAAAGAGAGGGAGGAATGGGAACGTAAATTGCAAACGACTGGTCAATTTCCTATTCGCCGACCGCTTTATCCTGTCCTTAATAATGAAATTGATGATTTTTCATTGCTAGATCGGTCACCGCCTCCGTACGTTTCGCCAACGGCTCCAGTTGAAGATTCGGGAGATGATGGGCAGGATAAGTCGGAAAAGAAGGGTATATCCGCTCTCAGGTTCTCTACGGAGAGGTCTGCACATTTACGTAGTTGGGCTCGTAAAGTGAATAAGAAATGTGTTTCTCAGGATGAGGTGATTGCGGAGAGGAGTAGGTGGTCGGATCTTGAATTAATGTATTTTTTGTCTAATTTGGCGGATGAAGTTGTTACCGCGTATCGTGAACTTTCAGACACGTTAGAATCTAAATCTGTGTCAGTATATCGTGAGAATTTGGATAAAGGTTTATTTGATCTTTCAGATGTTGATGACCTTTTCAAGCAACTGATCCAGCTGCGGGATGAAACGACCAGATTGCGGGAGGAGCGAAAAAGGAGGCAAAAGGAGGCCGGCTCAGAGCCTGACGAGCAGATTAAACAGTGTTCTCTCCGGGGTTCAGATAAGAGTTCTGCATTGCATGTTATGCCTATGCGTGAAGCCGCACCTTTGTATGTCCCTCCTAAAGGGCAAGGTACAGATGAGGATAAATTGTCGAAGGATGCGTAGGGGTATTTTGTATACAATTTTGTGTACACGCCCTGGAATAGAGCAGATGTTATGGCATTGAAAAATTATCTACCTGACCTTCGGAAAAATCCGGCGGCATTTTATGAAGGGGTGGAAGGGGCTATTTCGTCTTGTGTGATGACTCTTGTTGATATAGATTTGTTTTTTGGGCTAATTCTACCACCTGATATGTGGAGGCAAATTCGTAAAAATAATGATGAAACGATATTGGGGGGGACATGGAAAGAAATAAATGCTGCCGATTTAGATAGGGAACCGGCATGTAAGCCTTGTCAGTTAATTCTAGATCTTCCGGCAGCTATCTTGAATAAATTAAAAACGCTTGTTCCCTCTAAAAAGATCGATTGGACTATGTTAACTTCGTGCAAACAGAAACCCAATGAAACGGTTTCAGATTTCTTTACACGCTTCGAGAAGGCATTCCATGATTACAGTGGTCAATCTTTAACAGACGATACGGGTCGGCATTTGTTTGTAGATAAGTACGTGGCTAATCTCCTTCCGGAGATTGCAAAATGATTGAAATCGAGTGAAAGTTCCTGGGCCACGGCGACCCCTGCATCTTTGTTAACTATGGCTCAGTATTATGAGCGGCAGGAATTGGAGGCTAAAGAAAGTGTTGAGAAAAAGGCGAAGGAATTGAAAACGAAGGTGATGTTGGCGCAGGTTCGGGGAACACAGGGCAGAGGGAATGATAGAGGTAGACGAGGTGGAGGGAATACGTCGTATGGTCGTACGGATATAGCGGAGGATCAGTGTGCTTACTGTAAGGAGTTTGGACATTGGGCTGATGATTGCCCGGTACTTCGTGAGCAGCGTAGTCAGCGTGGTCGAGGAGGTGGTAGGTCGAGAGGAGGTTATACGGGAGCGAGAGGTGGCGGAAATGATCGTGGGAGAGTTGAGGAGAGGGGCCGTGGCCAGGATGAGCGAAACACGTTTGATAGACTAAATCAATATCAGATTTCAGAGGGTGAGAATGTGGAGCACCAGGATTATGTGCATGCATAGGACTGCGTAGGATGGGGTAAGGAATCAATTGAAGTGCCGGTAGATCAGCAGGGTCCATATGTAACAGCGGGTATTCTGGGTTCTACTGATCAATTTCTAGTCGACACAGGAGCTACACGTAGCGCTTTGTCGAAAAACTTGGTTCCGAGGGCTCCCCTATCTGGTGAAATGATTACATGTGTAGGGTTCGATGGCACACCCTCCCCTAGCCCATTGTCAAAGCCCCTTGCACTATGTCTTGACAAATTTTTCAGTTTTGGTCAATTTTTGTTATCACCCCATACACCAGATAATATTTTGGGTATTGATTTGCTTAAATATTTTCGAGCAACGATACGGTGCGCTCCTGAGGGAGTGCGGGTTATCCTGAATGACAATTATCCTGACCCCGACAGGTTTTACACTATCTTAGACATTCCAGCTTTGGCCTCTCTACCACATACGTTATGGGCAACCTCAGATACGGATGTGGGAGAGATGCGTATTCCACCAATACACATTACTGTTAAGGAGGGGGCCCCTCTACCACGAGTGCCACAGTATAAGATTTCGAGAGAAGGTGAAATTGCATTGACACATATTGTTCAGGATTTAATCTCTGCAGGGGTTGTGGAGGAGGTCCCATATAATGTTTGTAACAGTCCTATTCTTCCGATCCTTAAGAGAGATACTGACGACAAAGTCTATCGCTTTATTATTGACTTGAGAGAGATCAACAAAATTGTCATTCCCCAATACCCGGTGGTGTCCGATATTACGACCTTGCTTACATTGGTCCCACCAACGGCCACAACGTTTAGTGTAATCGATTTGAAAAACGCGTTCTTTTCCATCCCTGTTCATCCTGATAGCAGATACTTGTTTGGCTTCACGTTAAATAATAAATCGTATAGATTCTGTCGTGTTCCCCAAGGTTATACTGAAAGCCCTAGCATCTACAGCCAGGCTTTGAAAAGGCAGCTAGATTCCTTTAAATTGCAGACTGGCGTTGCTCTCATCCAGTACGTGGATGACCTTCTGCTTGCTGCTGACTCTTATGCACAATGTGAAGAAAGTACACTTGCGTTGCTTTCCTTTTTGGCACAGAACAATCATAAGGTTTCGAAGAAAAAGCTCCAGTACTGTAGACCTCAGGTGACCTACCTCGGTCATCTGTTGTCTAAGGAGGGGCGTGCATTAACATCTGATCGGATTCAAGCAATTCTAGACACACCAGTCCCCCGTACGCAGAGAGATGTACGTGCCTTCATAGGGTTGACGTCCTTTTGTAGACAGTGGATCATGGGTTTTTCACACATCATAAAACCCTTGCTAGCGTTATTGTCCAAAGCTACACCAATGCCTCTTGAATGGACAGATGAATGTCAGAAGGCTTTTGAACAGTTGAGGCAGGCCCTTTGTTCTGCACCCGTGTTAGGCACACCAGACTACACGAAACTTTTCACATTGTACGTGCACGAGAATGATGGGTGCGCGTTGTCAGTGCTAGTGCAAATACACGGGGATAAGCAGAGACCATGTGCATACTTCTCTGCTATTCTTGATCCTGTAGCACGAGGGTTGCCTGGGTGTTTTCGAGCGGTAGCAGCAACGGCAGTAGCCATACGGCAGAGTGAGGGAATAGTGTTATCGCACAAACTGTTGGTGTTAGTTCCTCACGCAGTAGATGCTCTGCTAAACCAAACAAAGACCCAATACCTCACGAGTGCACGGCTAACAGGATATGAGCTGACACTTTTGGCGCCACATATTACACTGAAAAGATGCGCTACTCTGAACCCTGCCACTTTATTGCCCTATCCGGCCGAGGAGGGTCAGGAAGAAAAACATCACGATTGTGTTTTCCTGACCGAGGAACAGACAAAGGGTCGTGTCGACTTACAGGATATGCCACTTCCAGATGTGGATGGGGAACTGTGGGCTGATGGATCATGTTTAAGGCTGCCAGATGGTACGACTTCCGCAGCCTATGCGATCACGACACTTAAGACAGTGGTAGAAACAGCTAGGATACCACAGAAATCGGCTCAGGCAGCAGAGCTGATAGCCTTAACAAGAGCCTGCGAATTGAGTGCTGGTCTAAGTGTGAACATATACACAGACAGTCGATACGCCTTCGGAGTGGCACATGACTTCGGGCTACTCGGGAGAGAGCGTGGGTTTTTGACATCTCACGGAGAACACATTATGCACGGAGAGCTAGTGCGTGATCTCCTAAACGCGTTGCTCGGCCCAAAGAAAGTAGCGATAGTAAAATGCAGTGCCCACAAAAAGATCACGGATAAAGTGGGCCAAGGAAATGCCTTCACAGACAGCATAGCGAGACAAACGGCTATGTCCCGAACTAGCTCCCCCATGTATGTGATACAATCGCAGGCTGAGCGATGGAGTGATGCTAGAGCAGAAATATTGGATATTCAAAAATCAGCTACTGAATCAGAACTTGCGGCATGGGCAGCAGATGGGGTACTAGATGACGAGGGTTGTTGGAGAAGCAAAGACATGGAGAAATGGAAATTACCTGCGGCTTACGTGCAGGCGATGGTCCAGATGACACATGGGCTGGCGCATGTCGGAGCTCTTGCAATCACTCGACTGTTAACACGAGTCTGGGAACATCCTGAGATTGCTAATACTGCCAAGAGAGTAGTCCAGACCTGCCTGATTTGTTTACAACACAATCCTGGAAAGGGGACCCATACTCCGAAAGGAGGGTTCGTTCCACCTTCTGCACCATTTGAGGTACTCCCAATGGATTACATCCAACTCGAGCGCTGCCACAACCTGAAGTACGTCCTAGTGGTGGTATGTGCCTTTAGCAAATGGGTTGAGGCCTTCCCCACGAAAGACAATACGGCTCTGACAACAGCTAAGGTGTTGCTTAAGGAATTCTTCCCTCGCTTTGGAGTTTGCAAATTTCTGTGGAGCGATAATGGGCCTCATTTTGTTGGAAAGATTGTGGAGTATGTACTGAAGGTGTTAGGGATTCAGCAGAAGTTCCACGCTGTATTCCACCCTCAGTCGGCAGGTCTGGTTGAGCGGTACAATGCTACGTTGAAACTTAAACTGGCCAAAATTGTGGCATCCACATCGTTGAAGTGGCCAGATGCTTTGCCGCTAGCACTGCTCTCTCTTAGATCAGTACCCCATTCACGAACTGGCCTTACACCCTACGAGGTGGTGTTTGGGCGCCCCATGAATATCTGGGGGGTGCCCAAGCCGCGATTAATACATGATGTGCCTTGTGTTATGATGAACGACTATTTGGCACGATTAACAAATGATTTACTTTCTATTCATCAACAGGTTCGAGAAGCGCTCCCTGACAACTCTACTGGAGAGGGCCATGATCTTCGCCCTGGTGATCATGTGATGATCTGATCGTTTGAGAGAGCGAGCAGTCTGGAGCCCAGGTGGAAGGGCACCGAACAGGTCCTCCTTGCAACCCGGACCGCTGTACGAGTGACCAACAGAAAGGAAAGCGGTGGGTGCACTCGACACACTGCCGCCGCGTCTCTCCGGATCTGGTGACTCCTGCTGTGCTGACTGACTACAAAGAGATTCTGGAGAAGGAAAAGAGCCCAGCTGTGACGTCGGCCGAAGTTGAGGGAGCCTTCCCGGACCACGCTGTTGCCGGACGAGAGCACTACAACCTGCGTCCCCGATAAGAAGATTTTTTTTTTTTTTTTTTACATGACTGGTTGGTTACCGCTCCAGGTTTGTGAAACGGAAACCGGGAATTCCAAGGGGGGGGGATCAGTTCTGCCAGTGTAGCGACACCCGTCTTGGCCCGGAGAAGAAAACAACGGCTACCTCGGAGTTCAGCACCGCATTTTTCTTTTTTAGGTATACACGCACGTGTATTTGAGACTCTGTAAACAATTTGTACTATTTGAGACTTTGCAAGAACATTTCTGAACTATGGCATCAACGGCATCACGAGATAAACGAATATTAGGTGCCATTCTCTTTGTTCTGACTATTGTGGTGATAGCTGTAATAGCCTGGGTAGTTGAACTTGTGGTGCCTGCACGTGAACATTTGCTGCCGACTACCCCGGCTCCATCTGAACATTTTCACTTTACATTACCCTACCATGAAGAACGACATCGGCAAACTTATCTGAATAACAGTTTTATTCAGATTCTTCATCACACGCATAATATGACCAATACTTCGAATTGCTGGGTGTGTGGGATGTTGCCGGGGCACCAGAAGAGAGGGGGCACCCCACTCATTCCACTCCCGTTTTCGCATAATGGATCGTGCAATGCCTGGTACACCCTCCTCTTTACTTTGAGATGGCCAACTAGAGGGGGGGTGCTTTTCCGTTTGAATAAAATATGCTCCCATGACAAGGATGGGTTTCCACGGGCTGAGGGTACTCGATTTGAATGGGAAGAGTACAGGCCCGACAACGTGTCTGCCCCGCGTGTGTACAGCAATCAAAGAAATATTAATGTATCCAGCTCACATGTCATTAATGTCATTGCTACTAAAGCCGATTTGTGTATTAGAAATAAAGGTTCGATTGCGGTGGGGAAAAGTGAATGTAACACCACTCTTACTTTTGATAGCCCGAATGGCATCTCATTTGTAGCATCTCGAAACACGTATTTTATTTGTGGAACGAAGGGTTATCATCAGCTCCCATTGGGATGGTTGGGCACGTGCTATGTATCGTTTGTGCTACCTCCTGTATTCATTGCCCCACCAATGTATCACAATGACTATACCTTGTATCATGACTTTGTCCTGAATAGAGTTAAGCGGACTGTTGTTCTGGACAACATAGACCAGACTGATACTGCCTTGCAACAGTATGTGGACTTTAATTTGGGACTATTTTCCTTCGTGGGGGCTGCGTTGAACAGCCGGAAAATAAGACGATTGACACGTGTTGTCGAGGCTGTAGCGAATGACACTGCCATTGCCCTAGGAAACATCACTGAGGAATTACAGATTTCTAGAATCGTTACGCTCCAGAATCGGATGGTGCTAGGTGTGGTTCTGGCTGACCGTGGGGGGGCATGCAGAATTATCGGAAGTAGCTGCTGCGTGTACATACCGGACAATTCTCCATCTGTTTATGATGCCATATCAAAGCTCCACAAAATAGCAGCTGAGATACATCCGGACAATGGAACTTGGACGCTTTCAGGATGGTTCTGGTCAATGCTTACCACTTGGGGCTGGAAACTGTTGACGATTCTATGTATAATTGTGGGGGCAATGTTTTTTATATGCCTATGTATTCAATGTGGTCCAGCCTTATGTTCCATGTGCCTATCAGCTTGCATACCATCAAGACGAGCTTTTGCTCATGACAAAATGATGCTTCATAAGGAAGTAACTCAGATAATGTTAATAGACATCGAGGACGAACATCCTGATTATGTTCACTATGAGGTAGATTCAGCTAAACGCTAAAAGGGTTGTCTGTCGTAATTGGCATGGCCGCGTTAGCGATTAGCTGAAACTACACGTTGTCCTCCTTAACTTGGCTATATATGAAAACGCCATTTTTAATGTTGCGGCGGCCATCTTAGACCATGAGCGGCCTCGTGGCCGGCGTGCCCTTTAGTCCGTTGTCCGTACCACTGACCACTTCAGTCTGCCCAGCAACAGGCTATTTTTAGTACTGGTCAAGCTTGCACATGCGCAGTCCCAACTGACCAGTTAGCCTTCAGGAATGTGCGTCAAACTGACCAGCGGAGTTGTGCCCCCTCCAATAAGCTGGCTGGGTTCCAAAACATGACCATATATGTACATGAATGTGTTTTAAACTTGTGCCGCCTATCTTTTATTGCCCCAAAACTGTATATAAATCGGGGTCACACCGGTGTTCGGTGTGATACCTCTTGCATTACCGAAGGGTGCTGTTTGAGTGTACCACCACCCCATGGGGTCTTAATAAACTTGTTCTTTGACTTTTACAGTTTCCGTGCCAACAGTTCTTGAGTGTAAGTGGGTTATCTTCGGAGCATGTAGGCCGTGGGAACCCTGATTACTACACCAATTGCTTAAGAAGTGGCTAGTGGGATTCTCAATAGCTGAGTGGTTTTAGCGTCCACAACCCCCTAATACTGTCAGTTGCAGAGACAAACAAAAGTAGGGTCGCAAACAGGGGGGCTGGGACAAACTTAGAAAAGTTTACGGATCACGGCAGGTGTTTGAAATGGTCAAGGATTAATGGTGAAAGCTTTTATAGGACCTTTGCAAAAGAGGGGAAACAGTTTTTAGAGGAATATTTAGATTTATCAGGGGAAGGACCATCCTTAGTGGAGGCATTGAGGAAATAGGCCCCCTGATAGATGGTCTTTTGCAGATGACAGGGCAGGGTAAGCCTAAATATGATCCTAGATGGTTTGATAGAGGGTGCTCCCTCGCACAGAGGAACCTAAGAGCTGCCCTAATAATTAACCCAAGGGACAAATGCAGGGTTATGCAATGCAGGTTAATTTATAAGCAATAAGTAGAGCGCAGGAAGAGTGCACTCCAAACCCAAACCTGGGAGGACCTGAGAGGAGCTGCCGAAAGGAAAGATATTACCACCTTTTGGAAGATAGTTAATAACCCCTGTTTTCAAGATGTAAATAGCCCACAGATAGGATTGAATGTTCTATCCGAACAGTGGATGGAGCATTTTAGAGTGCTCTATAATCGGGGGAATAGCGAGGCTCAGGATAACGAGGAGTGGGTGGGGAGGTGGAATGTCACACTAGAATTTACCCTGGAAGAGATTACTGCTGGTTTCCTGGGTCTCACAAAAAAAAAATCACCGGGACCGGACGGGATCCCCCTGGACCTTTAAGTAAGGTGGATCTATGGACACCAATTTTAACAAGAGTAATAAATGCTGCTATAGCTACCGGTCTCCCCCGTTCGTGGTCATCTGCCATAATAGTCCCCATTATCAAAAAGAGGAATAGAGATAGTCCCCAGTGCTATCACCCTATCTCCCTGATAGATGTAACTGACAAAGTGCTGGGATGTGCTATTTTAAATCGCCTGATGAACTAGGCTAAGGAACAACATAATATTACTGACGACCAGTAAGGATTTAGGGCTAAAAGATCAACAACAGATCAATGCTTAAATTTATATTTATTGGTGGCTAATTACACCATTGCTAATAAGGAAGCGGTTTATCTAGCCTTTATGGACCATACTGCAGCATTCAACTGTGTTAACAGGGAAGAAGTTGTGGGTTTTAATGAGTAATTTAGGGGTAGATCAAGACCTTATTAAGATTGTGAGAGCCCTGCATTGGAACACCTCGCCAAACTTAGGTATAATTTAGAGGGCAGAAGCACGGAGCCTTTCATTTGCACTAGTGGTGTGCGACAGGGGTGTATTTTGGCACCGTTATTTGTTTTCCCTGTATTTAAATGGCCTAGAACAAGCCCTAATAAGCCTGAATGTGGATTCAGTCAGAGCAGGCAGAAGAGCAATCCCTGTCCTGCTTTACGCAGTCGATGCGGTCTTGTTGGCACGTACTCCATTGGGACTACAGCGACTGGTAGATAGTTTTGTGGATTTTATGAATAATTTAGATCTGTCTGCTAACCTGACTAAGTCGTACGTTATGGAGACAGGGACCAAATCAAGGAAAAAGTTTCATTATAGAATAGGCGAACACAGTTTGGAGAAGGTGCCGTCCTTCTCGTATCTGGGCATTTTATTTGATGGCCGTTTAAATTTTAAAGCATTAATTGAGGAGCGCTGTAATAAGCTAGTGTCTAGTACAGGAGCAATTATGAATTTTGGCCGCAGACTAGGACAGTGGTCCCTGAAGCAAATGATGAATTTATATAACTCAATCTGCTACTTCAAAGCTGTGTATGGTGCGGAACTTTGGGGGTTTGTCGATTCTGACAAACTACAGGTTGAGGTTAATAAATATTTGAGAAGGCTTCTCAAAGTCCCCCAGTGCGTCTCCTCTTATATTGCTCAAGAAGAACTGGAGGGAGCTTTAATAGGGAACAAGGTGCAGATTAGGCCCCTGCTAGCATGGCTAAACATCTGGGTTAATCCAGAGGCCATGATTACTAGGCATATAATCATGGATTGCCTGGGTAGGGACAGGGGAATGAATATTCCATGGCTGAAGTAGATAAAGGTCATTCTTGAATGCATTGGCTGTAAGGATCTCTTCTCAAAGCTGACCAGAATTATAGGCCGGGATCAGGACAGAGTGAAGGAGATGTTTTTTACCTATAAAGCATCATCTAGAGAAGAGGGGGAACGGGGTAAACAGTCAGTCAAAGCTATCAGCTTAGTGAGGACCTGTGAAGGAATGGAACCTTACCTTGCCCTCATACACAATGCCCAGGACACATTTTTAATCACACATTTTAGGCTCAACCTTTTACACCATCTACTGGCCGATCCGGTAGGTTTTACCAGTTCAGTTGAGCCCAAGGGCCCCTGCGGCTGCGATCAACGATCTCCGCAGGATACCCTTCATTTTGTATTACTATGCCCCTTTTCTTCATTGCCCAGGTGCTGTTTTTTAGTTAGTCTGCTGAAAAAAACTACATTTAGGCACGCTAAGGTGGCCCTTTTATATTTACAAATGGCCCAAGACCCCTTGACACAACTCTCTATAACGAGTTTTGTAAGGTTAGCAGCCAAACTAAGAGAGACAAGAGGGATCTGTGGAAGTAAACCCCCCCACAAATTATGTGTAACATGTGGGGGTTGGACGGGGGCCTAATGAAATGTAATTGGAATAGCCTTTGTATTCATTTTTAAAATGTATATTATTCTTATTTTAAACTGCACTTTTATGGTGTTCTTGTAAAATGCCGAATACAGCAAATTTGAATTTGAATTTGAATGGCATGTGATTATGCTGCTGGAGATTTGTCACCCTCTCCACATTAATCTGCTCTTTGAATCAGGTTTCCCTCAATTGTAATCATGTAAAACACATTATGGATGCCAAGAAATTAATTGTCAGCCACAAAATTGTCACATTATATTTTAAATCCCCAGTTAAATTAAACCTGAATGAGAAGTTGGTAATCTCATTCAGAAATCAACAATGAATGAGATCCAGAAGGGGACACATGTGTAAATATTGTTATTAAATGGGGTAAATAAATGTGTCAGCAATAGGGAGCCACCTCTACTAACTCAACCAAGTTCTAAGCAAACATGATTGGTGTTGCTTACTGATATTTCTACTAAGATCAACAGTGGTATGATCATTTGATTAATGATCACACATGCTCCCTGAAGGATTGTGGAAGCCTGGGCCTCACAGTGACAGCTGGATCATTGATTAAAAGTCTTTAGGGCGTATAGACAAACAATATCTGACAATGCTCTAGGAAAAATTACCTACCTTTAGGATGGCATTCTGCATGTTTTTAAGGTACCCATCAATCTTGATTTGCCTGGCTTCCATGCAATCCAGCCCCTGCATATTGCAGTGGAAGAAGCAGTCAGAAATTGAGGTGGGGGCAGCAGTGATGGACCCTGGTGGGTGGCTGCCACTGACTGCGGTGCTGGTGTTGAGAGGCTGAAGGTGCTGGGGGCTGGCAAGGGCCCTGAGCAGCAGCCTCCTCCTCGTCCTGGGCCACCAGTCACCAGTACTCATCACATATAACCTCTAGCTCCTGCTGCTGCTGCCAGGCTGCTACATCCTGCTGAGTTGAATGAACAACAGTAATAGCTAGTAAGAAAAAAGAGAAGTTATAAGCAATGCTCTGTGCAAAACACTTGTTTACAATTATGTAGTGGATGGCACAGCAGCACTGCAGTACGTTGCTGTTCCCCTATGGCCATTTGATTTAATGTGATCAGAGTCTCAGCCATTGACCCACACATGGAAATGGTAAATGCACTAACTGTCTGAAAGGATTTAAGGCAGAATATAAACACAGCACACCAGTTTTAAAAAACATGCTGTTCCAGTATTTTAGTGAAAAAAGAAGATGGGATATAGGCCTATAATTCTTCAGGTTAGCGACGTCTGCCCCGTCTTTTTCAGTCAGGGGGTTACTCTGGCTTCCCTAAAGTTACTTTGGACCCTCCCAGTTTCCAGAGATAAATTTAACAGAGCGAGGATCTCTCCCTCTATCACTGGTAAAGCCATGTTGAATACCCTTGAAGGGCATGGGTCCGCTGGTGAGCCTGACTTAATTTGAGCCGTAATGTGGGACAAGGAGTCATAGTCTAGCTTCGGAAAGGAGGCAAAATGCTCCCTAAAGGCACATTGTGGTTCATTCATAACCAGGGGACTATGGCTAATGGGGGTATTATGTATGAAAGTTAGGATGTCCCTTTATTTATCCAGGAAAAAGGTCAGGACAGTGCTCTGGGTTAGCGACTGTTTCCAGCACCTGCTATTGGCTGAGTTCCTTCAGACTACTAAAGGTTTGTTTTTGCTTGTTATCCACCTCCATGATCCTGGCCTCGTAGTACTTGGTCTTTCTTGCCATAATGGCTTTTTTGTATGCGCCTCTGGGTCATATGACTTACGGCACCGCCTCTCGTGTTGGCACAGGGTCCATTTCTATCACCTTAGTTCCTCTGTGAACCAGGGGGCTCCCTTGCCCTTATTCCTCACTCTTTCACTGTGGGCGTGGGCCACCCAATTAATATCTGCTCTCAACTGGTTGATGAGGGATTCACTCTTGTCCTCAAGATCTTCTGGCTGTAATCTCCTCAGCGAGTTACCATGCAGAGCATCCCCTAGGCTGCCTGCCTCAATTGTGCTCCATTGTCGTACCACACTCAATTCTGGGGGTGGGGGGGGGGTGCGTGGAGCTCCTAGCCTGAGGGATCCGGAGCCTGATCAGGCAGTGGTCCAACCACCTACAGGGTCTGATGTCTGTCAGCCTAACCGGTGGCTGAGTGGATCAGATGAGATCTAGGTTATGTACCTTCTCCTGGGAGGGAGTATCCACAAGCTACTGCAGCCCCATTGTGGCCATTGTTTCCTCTAACCGACTGGGTATCTGGTCCCAGTGGTAGTTGAAGGCCCCCCACACTATGAGTTGTTGTTACCGCAAGCGTAGGTCGGAGACTATTACAGTGAGAAGGTTGTTAAATAGGGTGGACGGTACACCACCATTATTGCCAGGTACAAGGACTTGGAGTATACTTCTTACACTAAAATGTTGGCACTCTTTAAGCTCCGGCAAGCTTTTCTACTACTAGCTGTTTATTATAGAGTAGCGCTACCCCCCTCTTTTCCCATCCTGTCTATTGTGCCATAGGGCATTGTAGTCTATGGGTAGGGCTTCTACAATATCTGGACACGAGCCGTCATCAAGACAAGTTTCTGTGACTACTAGGATGTCAGGAACTTCCTCCTGAAATAGAGTGAAAATCTCTAAACTATGTTTCTGGAGGGAGTGTGTGTTGAGTACTACTGCCATTAAATCCATGAGGTTTCCTCACTCCATGCCTGCCCTTAGGTATATGGGGCTGGTTGGCCCTACTCTCTCCTCTCCCCTGTGAAATAAGCACGTTCTCGGCTAAAAGAATGCCTTCTACCTGCTTCTCCAGGGGGTGATCCCTGTGCTCTACTGCCCGCAACTCCTCCTCCAAGTAGGATTGAATTTGACCAGGGGTCCTGCCTACTGGTCCCATTCAGGTGCTTACAGATACAGATGGGCTTGTTTTAGGCGCATCTTCAGTGCGCTAGTACTTCGTCCACTCCTGCCTGGCACATATGCACTCCCTCGCCCCTCCCCACCAATCAGCCCTGCTGAGCAGCAGCTGTGGCCCCTGCAGCCACTAGACCGTGTTGAGGTGGCGGCAGTGGTGTAAGATGGTGCTCTGAATTAAAATTCCAACAGGTTTGTGCCTACAATTCAACCAGATTTGAATCACAGTTCTAGATAAAACAAAGTGTACAGTTAAAAAAATAATTTGTGAACAGATATTAAAAAATCACAGCTTTACTGCGCATGTCTCCACCACCTGGAGTAGTTAAATCGTGTCTCTCTTTATGCACTATGGAGTGCATGTAGTTCCTCTCTATTGCTCTGCTAAATTAATGGAGGCATGCTAGCTCAGCTAGCACCCTCATTGTACTCGTTAGCCATGCTTTTCTAAAGTAATTGAAAACTATCTTATTCCGATTGCCCTGCTCTTCTCCAAAATGTCTTTGTTGGAACGTCATCCTTTGCCCTGGGCACCCCCCAACTTTTTGCTGACTGGTACTGGTGGTAACTGACTCTTACTGACCCAGGGCTCTGCCTAGCCAGGTCCAGTGCCAGTGCTATGTGGAAAGAGACACACTTAGAATACATTGAAAACACCTGCATACAGTTGGGTACACTATGTGTTTGGGTACCCCTATGATTTGCATGACCTACCCCATAGGGCCCTAGTACCTAATAGGGCAGAGGGATTGAAACTACATATCAGTCCCTAGTATATAATAGGTCATGGTAGTTAAGAGGCCAGAAGCCCTTTCTGAATTTGCATATGTGCACTGCTATAGCCTAAGGTCAGTTTAAAAGTGGCTCTGTGTTGTAGGACTGCTTTTAAAAAGAATATTGTGCCCAAATTCTACTTTTTGGGTTTGGGGCACTTAATAATGGATAACTTACAATGGTTGTGCATATTATGTACCCCCAGGGCCTCCCCTAGGTGTCCCAGAGGTAGGGGGGCAAGTCGTTATAAGGAGGATCCTTATAGAATCTCATGGGGTTAAGTGAAATTGCAAATTGCACTACCTACTTTGTAATAAAGTGCTGACCAAAATCGACTTTGGTGCTAGGAGCACTGTGGAGGGAGGATCTGCAATATTTTTGCATATTCAGAACCCCTAAAGTCTCCTCAGGTGTTCCAGGGGCGGGGGTGCAGAAGATATATGCAGGGTACTTATAAAGTATGTTTTTATAAGCCATGGTGCTGGAAAAATGGCCCAAGTCATTCTTCCCATTTGCAAATCCCATGCCACATGGGTTAACATGGCAAGAAGTTATTAACTAACAATTCTTGATAGGAGAAGGCTAGAGATACCATTCAAAGACTTCCCTGAAAAGTATTAATAAACTCAACATTATCATATTGTTGAATATCTCCTAAAATGTACAGACAAGAAGTTGTAAGACGTTCTTGTTTATAAGACAAGATCCAGCCTTCCATTGGTCTGTCCTGATTGGTCAGATTTAAAGGGATTAGCCAGGCTTCTTTGAAGAGGTGATAAAGAGCCCCTGCGGTTAATCTCTGCTGGTAGGGCAGTGTTTTGCCACACAGGAATGCCAGAGCATGGGGAGGAGTCGTAAACTGTTGCGTCCCGTATATGTGCCCTGATTTAGGCTTTACTAAAACATGCCCTTATATAGGCACAATTCACATTGCCCTTATTTAGGCATAACTTTCTATGTCCTTATTTAGGCATGAGTCATGCACTCCAAATACAGGCATGGTCTTTCACCTACATCCGTCCATCCCATAGGTCACAACTAAGTTCTTAGAAACAGAACCTTAAGCTCTAGGGATTTTCCCCAGTACAGATTCATTGACTTCTCTTAGAAACTCATTAAATATGCATGAACCATTATTCCCCAGGGTTCATTCCTAATGTCTTCCTCTGTCCGACATTACGTCAATGCAATCCAGCCATAACACGAGGTGAGTTTAAATATACCACCCTTTGCACATGCAAACCAGAGGAGACCTCTATTCCAGAGAAGCCTGTATTTCCCGGCCTGACACCCTGACCCGAGACGCTGTCATCTTGATTGCAGAGACTCCAGCTCGCAGTATTCTAACTTCCTTTCCAGGGTTTTAGAATTCGAGACCAGGAAAGAGATTCCACAACTCTCTCATTCTCAGGTATGGATATAACTTGAACCTAGAGCGACTCTTGGCATAACAAACTATAGCATACTATAGAATACCATCCTAGGGGAATATCACACCTACTTCACAACCTGTCCTACACCTAGGTTAGGCAAATTTGGGTCGAAGAAGTTAGGGAGCATTCCATGAGTAATCGTACTTTTAGCAATACGTTTTTATGTATGCAAATGCATTTCATAAGTAGTGAACAATGCTAGAGCACTACCATTTCTTTGCGCTTGTAATACTGTGCATTTTATATCTTGCATACTGTCTTACGATTGGAGTAGCTCCTATCTCTCACACGAGAAAAACAACTGTTCAATAAATACTTATTGAAACGCCCGTCTGTTATTTCTGTGTAACTCTGAGAAACTAAGCAGGCATGATTGGCTGAGCGAAACGTTATCTCATGTTTCCATGATTTTGAGGGATCAGGGTTGTCATGTTATGTGGTTGCCAGAAGCTAATCCTTTCTTGTCTTCAAGAAGTTTCTAGTGGCCCTGTGAGCTAGCTGGTACATGGTAAACAAGGTTAGCATACGCCAAACCTATAGTGCATGCTATCCAAAAGCACAGAGCCTATTTAAGGAAATAGGAACTACACTACATGGCGCTGCCCATGTTTGGTAAGGCATTTATTTAAACATTAGATTCTGGGTAACTCAGTTGTGCTGTTCTCAGAGACCGCTACTCACAAACTCCAAAGACGTTTGGAGTTTGTAGGGACAAAGTCCGCCATAGCTGAGTAGGAAACATCCTATGTATTAGCTGCTGGTTCTTATCAATATTGAAGGATGTAGTGTTCCAAAATGTTTTGCACCTTATCTTGGTTTCCTTGAAACTAATTCCGTACTAAAAACAAAATGACTATGAATCCTGTGGATGCCAGGCAAGAACTCAAAACATGCAAGTTTCAAATAGGGATGAAACAGATGAGGACGTTACAATCATTCCTCCTAACATAAGGAAAGTTATCACTATCAAACGTACTAAACACGGCTTATCAGGCAGAGGTGGTAGAGTAGTCTTCCTTTTGGAGGCACATGAGGCACAAACAGAGGTGTTCTATTTCTTGGCTAAATTCCCAACAGACAATGAAGTAAAACACCATTTTCACTTCTACAAAGAAGATGAAGCACCAGCAGAATATACTACTTTTGGGGAAATTGAGGTTCTGCTCACTTACAAGGAACATAATATCTAGCTTAAAGGCGCTCTACAATGCATACAAAATAGAAACAGGCTCGGTCCACTAGGTCGACCAGGAGCTGCATGGCCGATTCTAGCCCGCTAAATACTTCATCCTGACATTGAAACAATGACAAAAGGTGAAATACTCAACTCAAGGAGTTAATAAAAATATACAGACAATTAGTTATATATGTCATGCGGACATTAAACGTCCAGCCATCATTGGCAATACCAACTCAAACTCCTTATCAGGAGAACACACTCAAAATTACTCCACACACAGTCATGGTAAAATGCCCACAAAAAACTAACAAATTCAATCCTGGATAGCTCAGGAAATCACACAACTCAAAGAAGTATTCCCAAATACTAGCCCTTATGAGAAACACAGAATTTTAACAATCGGTTTGCCAATGGTGAGCACCTCATGGGGCGCAATCTTTGCTGCCATATATACTAAAACTCATGGTATACCATCCTTAGCAGTGATACCAGATGGCTTAAGACAAATTTAAAATGAATACGGGGCTCTGAACTTTTGGATGAAATTACTGAACAATTTCAATCAGGTATCCATCAGGTATCCACCATTATATTATCCAATATTAAATGGGAGGCAACATCAGTGGCGATCCGCCAGTGCTTGAGGGATTTTGATTGAACAGAACAACAGCAAGAGGTACCCAGAATAAGAGAAACATCATATGCAGAATTAGGCAGAAACAGCTTAGGTGATAAAGCTCTTAATCCACAGCTGTTTGGAATCCCTGAAAAGGACACTGCAAAACAGAGCCCTACTTCTTCTAAAAAGAAGTGGGAAAATAACAAACAAAATGTTAAAAGGAACAGATCTCATTCCCGAGGTATGTCTCCCCAAAAGGAGCCCTGGGAAAAGAGGTATAACCTCAGGAATATGGAAAATTTGAAGAAGCCTGACAGGTATCAGGATACTGATGCACATTACTGTCATTCCTTTCAGGTCTCATCAAAAACGTCCAAACGAGGAGGAAAGTCAGAACAAAAGGAGGAACGCACAAAGTCCAAAGACAAACAACGCGTTCAGGAAAATAAAATCCAAACCTCAATTCAACAAAAAGAAGGTAGGAGGTCTAAAAATCAGACATGTTGAGAATTCTGAGGACACAGATACTGATGGGGAATGGGCACAAGCGATGCTGAACAGTGCAGCAGAAATATCAATAGCTCGCTAGAAGCTGAAGTAATGTTTAGAGATAGTGGACTTGAATGAGTACATCACGGTAGAGACTGCTGATATAAGGGTTAGTGCTCCACACAAATTATATGAAATAACACTCCGGATGGAGGGAGACAAGCCCAGAAAAATTAAATGACTCTTTTGGGAAAGACTATCAAGAGCTTATGATATCCTGCTAGCAGAAAGCGATTGGCCACTAGTATTCGTAAGGGAGTGCCCACATGGCGAAGACATAATTATGCCTGCCTTCTCCAACAACATTCCAATTCACCTAAAATACACATATGCCAGGAAATGGGCATTCACCCCACCACATAATACCACTAAAAAGTGAACCGACTGTACAGAGGCAGTATCCAATAAAGCAAGACGCTAAAAATCAGGCCAAGGAAATCTTAGATCTACTTCAAGACCAGGGATTGATTGAAACTTGCACCTCTTCAATGAACAGTCCTTTGTCTTCTGTAGCAAAACCAGAGAATACTTATAGTCTACTTTTAGAGTAAAGACATTTGAACTTGTGTTCCAAAACATTTGCTGTGCAAAATGCCCATAGTGCAGCTTTAATGAATAACATTGTGAGGAGAAATACAATACCACATTAGATATCTCAAACTGATTTTTCTGTCAAAATATAGCTCCTAAAAGCAGGTACTTAACGGAATTCTCAATAATGGGAACCCAAGGCCAATTTACTCGAATCCCCCAGGGGTATAAGTACAGCCCGGGGATATATTCAGCAAGGGTAAAAGAGTTAATACAGATTTATGATGATAAAGCATTTTAATATGTTGATGGTATTTATCTGACAGATGACGACTTAAACAATCACTTGAACAGGGTGAGTACCATAATATTGGGCTTCGCCTCTAAGGGCTACAAATTCAACTTTAAAAAAATGAGAATTGCCCACCTAAATGTCCTATTTTTAGGATAAGATCTTTCAAGTGAAGTCAAATTCCTGGCAACTAACTTTTTAAGAATAAATATACTCCAACCTTCAAAATCGCTGAAAAACGTACAATCGATACTAGGTTTCCTGAATTTTGGTAAAACATATATTTCGGTTGCGCAGAAAGGGTTAAGCCCTCTACGAATTAAGAAACCTGATTTCCCAGCAAAACATTGGACACAGGAACAGACAGAAATCCTGCACTCATTTTAAGCAAACATGTTAGCTACTAATCACTTACAAACACACGTAAACATACTCAATTTGGGCAATCCGAATAATTCCAAGTCTAACATTTAATGAAGGCGAAACTGTACCAATTGCATACAAATCACACTTATACACAACAGCAGAAATGCCCTTCACTTCAACAGAAAAAATTCTGACAGAAGTACAGACCACTGTAGCAAGAGAAAGAGCACTGGCTCAGGGGAAACACATCATTGTCATTACTCCAGTACCAGCCTTAGTGGCTGTTATGAAATCAAGCAATCCTAATGCAAAAGCTTTACATCTAAGATGGATGTAATGGGTTAATTCTCTTGCTGCAACGGATGTTGAATACAGATGTGATCCAAATTCAAAAACACAAGCATTCCTGCAATTAAAACAAGAATGTCCTCTGCCAAATGAAATCCTGCCTCTTGATCAATATGCATTTATAATTTACACTGACGGCTCAGTGCAACCCACAACATAAAGCAAGCAAGCCTACAGTGCTGCATGCACAATTGTTAAAGGTTGCATGTGCAATAGTAAATTCTATCCCATGATCACAAAAACTCAGTCTCTAGTAAACTGTACAACTCAACTAGCTGAATTAAAAGCATTTATACTGGCACAGGTAAGCATGGATCGTGAATTCCCCTTGCTCAGAGAGTGTGATTCATTTTACTATGTTCGATCATTCAATGAATACTTACAGAATTGGGTTCAAAATGGATTCAAAGGTGGCACAATCAAGCACAAACTGCTTTGGGAACAAGTAATTCTGTTGAGAAATGGACTACAAAAGACTCATGTGATTCATACACTGGAGTCATCAATGTGACGGCATTCATGTTGAAGGGAATTTATTGGCTGATAAAGTCGCAAAGGGGTTGTTCGCATGGCTTCCGTAGCTCGTTAAAAAACGATAATAGAAAGTGAGATATTATTGGCTGTCTATGCTTCAACCAAAGTCATTGACGCAGAACTTCCACAGAAATTTCCACTCAAGTACTCATATATAATTGATAAGAACAACGTTCCTTTTTCTTCAACCCCTGAAGTGGGGGAAAGAGTAATTCCAAAAATGGAACATAGATTAGGGCTAATCCTAGCAGCACCCGAGGGGATAGGCTCTGCTCATGCAGGTGTTTCTGCAACTGTTTGTTTACTAAAACAATGTTATTGGTGGCATGGCATGAGGAAACAAGCCAAGAACTATATGTTGGATTGTCATATCTGCCAGAAGATGAAAGTCTCCACAGTGAAACGTCCCCCACTGGCACCCTTGTTAATTTCAGACAAACCATTAGCCTGTGTTAATCTGGATCACTTTGGTCCCTTGCAAAGAGACGGCCATTATAAATACATATTGGTTGCAGTGGACTCCTGCTCAAGGTTCCTATGGACGTGGCCTCAGCACTCAGCTGACACTCGTACTGTTATAAAAGATGTGCGACTATTTACCAGCACATATGTAGTTGGCACACTACATTCAGACCATGGCCCTGCGTTTAGCTCTCGGGCTTACAAAGAGGCCATGACCAGTCTGGGTGTAGCATTGCAGTACTCCTCTCCATACTATACTGGGGGAAATTTGGTTGTGGAAAAACCAGGACATAAAGCATTCTATAACAGCTAGGGCATAAGACTCAGGAGATGGCTGGGTAAAACATGTTTATCGGGTCCAACGTTCCCTCAATAACTTGCCAAGAGCTTCTCTGGGGGGTCACTTCATATGAGGTCCTTTTTGGAACAGGAATGTGGGTACCTGATCTTGAATGTGAAGGCACAGTGGCGGATAACAAACCCTTTAATATCAAAGATGGCTTGGCTTTTTTATAGGAACTGAACGAACTAAGACTGAAACAAAGAGAAGTACTCCTGAAGCCAACCGCCAGTGGGGAAAAATCAGAAGTCCCCGCAAGGCCATACTGGGTCCCAAAAGTTGGGTGTTCCATTCAAAGAGAAAATTGTGAATAAAAAGGAATTTGGACCTTACTACAGAAAACCAGTACCTGTCTTATCTGTCCAAGGAGCAAGAAAAGTAAGGGCGCTAGAGCGCTGTGAGGCTCCATCCCCGCCGAGTGGGGAAATATCCTTCATCCCCATCCTAAGCCACAACTACGAACATCCGACCTCACCACAAGAGACCCGATTCACTGCTGATGCCAGTGATACCATCTTTGCCCGACTAGCCTTGATTTTAGCAGATGCCGCGACCGCCAAAACTGGGTTCAGGCTGCCGCGGTCCGCACCTGGTGTCAGTCAGCAGTCGGGAAAGGCCGCAGCTGTATGGGCCCAGACACTGGAGGATTGAACGGCGGCCTACCACGATTCACCATCGCTGATACATGAACAACGCTTTGCGAGGTGAGAGACAGCACCTGGGGGGGAGAGATCACAAGCGCCACAGCAACGCGACTTGTACCCCACACGGGCCTTTTTGCAAAAACTCTGCACCATTGGGACAAGCCACGTACCAGATTAGGAGGTCAATGGCTGAGCAGAGACGCGGGAGTCAGAGGGAAGTCAGCGATGAGTGAAGTCTGGACTTTGAGTGCCGAGAGCACACCCTGCACACCATTAAAACGTATACATTGCAAACCTGATCTATTAACCACAACATCTGCCCGGAAATTACCGCTGCGAGGAAATACCGCCATTTTAGGTTGCGGAAGCCCTATGGTCCGAGGTAGGAGCAACCATTCTTAAGCACTAATTGTGATACTGTAATGCCTGCGAGCCCGCCAGTTAACTGTTTCCTGCATCTAGGGCCCTAGCAAGAACAGCACATAGCTACTGCACTCTGCCAGCAACAAGCTACGTCCATTTTACAGGCGGCCGTTTTAGGTCATATGGACTGAGTTATTGATCAGTGGTGCTCCCCACAAATGGGAACTTGAACCAACAATCCCCCTTTTGAAGAAGTGTGCCTCACGATTCATTACTTGTTATCGATCTGCCCCCTTGCTGCTTAATGCGATCCCGGGCGTCCCGGAGGGCCCTTGTTGCATTGGACCCTTCTCACTGTTACAAGTACAAGCTCTTGTACGAGCATTTCACAGACATTGTGTGCACACACTTAGTCAAGTCAAGTCAAGTCAGAGAATTTATATAGCGCACTGCATACCCAGATGGTCTCAAGGCGCTTAGAAAGGGGAGGAGGATTACTTGTCAAATATCCACGTTTTAAGTTGCTTTCTGAATGCTAGGTGGTTCTGGGTAAGGCGAAGGTAAGCGGGGAGTGAGTTCCATGTTTTAGCAGCCAGGTATGAGAAGGATCTGCCTCCCATGGTGGTCTTGTTGATGCGAGGTACAGTGGCGAGGGCTTGGCTGGAAGAACGTAGTTGGCGGGAGGGGGTGTAGAAGGACAGTCGTGAGTTGAGGCATTCTGGTCCGATGTCGTAGAGTGATTTGTGTGCGTGGGTTAGGAGTCGGAAAGTGATCCTCTTATTGACGGGTAGCCAGTGGAGGTCTTTAAGGTGACCAGAGATGTGTTCGTTGCGTGGGATGTCTAATATGATCCTGGCTGAGGCGTTTTGGATTCGTTGGAGTTTCTTCTGGAGTTTAGCGGTAGTGCCTGCGTAGAGGGTGTTTCCGTAGTCCAGTCGGCTCGTGACCAGAGCATGGGTGACTGTTTTCCTTGTTTCGGTGGGGATCCAGCGAAATGTTTTTCTGAGCATGCGAAGAATGTTGAAGCAGGAAGAGGATACGGCGCTGACTTGTCTGTTCATTGAGAGTGAAGAATCCAGGATGACGCCTAGGTTCCGTGCGTGGTCTGTCGGGATGGGTGCTTTTCCGAGGGCTTCCGGCCACCAGGAGTCGTCCCATGCAGAGGGGGATGTACCTAAGATGAGGACTTCTGTTTTGTCTGAGTTCAGTTTCATACGGCTTTGTTTCATCCATTCGGCAACTTCTTTCATTCCTTCGTGTAGGTTAGTTTTGGCGGTGCTGGGGTCATTGGTGAGAGAAAGGATTAGTTGAGTGTCATCCGCGTAAGAGATGATGTTGAGGTTGTGTTGGCGGGCGATGGCCGCGAGGGGGCTCATGTATACGTTGAAGAGGGTGGGGCTGAGTGAGGATCCTTGTGGTACGCCACAGATGACTTCAGTGGCCTCGGACTTGAATGGTGGGAGGCGGACTCTCTGGGTTCTTCCGGTGAGGAACGAGGTGATCCATTCAAGTGCTTTTCCTTGGATTCCGATGTTATTGAGGCGTTGTAAAAGGGTGCTGTGGCAGACTGTGTCGAATGCTGCAGAGAGGTCGAGGAGGATGAGGGCGACTGTGTCTCCATTGTCCAGTAGAGTTTGAATGTCGTCTGTTGCTGCGATGAGGGCGGTCTCAGTGCTGTGTTTTGCTCGGAAGCCAGATTGTGAGGAGTCGAGGGATTTGTTGGCTTCGAGGAAGGTGGCGAGCTGGTTGTTGACAGCTTTCTCGATGACTTTGGCCGGGAATGGAAGGAGCGAGATGGGGTGGTAATTTTTGAGTTCGGTGGGGTCCGCTGTGGGTTTTTTCAGAAGGGCGGTGAGTTCAGCGTGTTTCCAGTCTTCCGGGAAGGTGGCGGAGTTGAAGGAGCAGTTGATGACATCTCGGAGGTGCGGTGCTATGACGGAGTCTCCTTTGTTGAAGATGTGGTGAGGACATGGGTCTGTGGGGGATCCTGAGTGGATGGAATTCATCAGGCGGATTGTGTCCTCAGTGGAGATTGGGTTCCAGTCGTTAAGGGTGTTCACGGGGGGAGAATGTTCAGCAAATGGTAGGGTGGGTTGGTTTCCGGGTTGGTTGTCGAAGCTGTTGTGGATGTCTGCAATCTTGTTGTGGAAGAATGAGGCTAGGGAGTCGCAGAGGGCTTGAGAGGGGGTGATGTCGTTGGAGTTGGCCGAGGGATTGGAAAATTCCTTGACGATGTTGAAAAGTTCCTTGCTGTTGTGGGCGTTGTTGTCAAGTCGATCCTTGAATGCTGTTTTCTTGGCCTTACGGATTAGTTGGTGGTGAGTGCGGTGGCGTTTTTGAAGGCGTCCTTGGTGCTAGTGGTTGGGTCTTTTTTCCAGGCCTTTTCAAGTAAGCGGCAGAGTTTCTTGGACTTCTTAAGATCATCGTTGAACCATGAGGCCTTTTTGCTGCCAGGTTTGCTTTGACGTTTTTTCAGTGGTGCTAAGGTGTCGGCGGTGTTGGATAACCATAGGGTGAGGTTGGCGGCGGCTTCGTTTGCGTTAGAAGAGTGGGCTGGGGTGTTTAGAAGGAGCGATGCGGAGATCTGGTCCGTGGTGATTTTGTTCCAGTTTCTTTGCAGAGTTGGTTGGAGGTGGTTGGTGGGTTTTGGTTTGTTGTAGGTGAAGTGAACGCAGCTGTGGTCAGTCCAGAGGAGATCCGTAGTGTGGCTGAAGGAGACATGATTGCTGGAGGTGAAGATGGGGTCGAGTGTGTGACCTGCGATGTGGGTGGGGGAAGTGACTAGTTGTTTAAGTCCGAGGTTGGCGAGGTTGTCTAAGAGGGTGGCGGTGTTGCGGTCGTTGATCTTTTCAAGGTGAAAGTTGAGGTCTCCCAGAAGGATGTAGTCTTTGGAGGGGAGCGCGTGTGGGGTGATGAAGTCTGTGATGTCTTCACTGAATTTTGCGCGGGGTCCTGGTGGTCTGTAGAGGAGGGTGCCTCTGAGTGTGGTCTTGGGGTCGATGTGGATCTGGAAGTGAAGGTGTTCAGAGTTAGCGAGGTTGGCGTCAGAGCTGGTTGAGATGCGGATTGATTTCTTATGGACGATAGCGATTCCTCCTCCTGTGTGGCTGGTACGGTCCTTGCGAGTGATCTTATAGTCTTCAGCGATGGCAATGGTGATGTCTGGGGCGGAAGAAGCGTTCATCCAAGTTTCTGTTAGGAAGGCGACGTCTGGTGAGATGGTGTCTAGTAGATTCCATAGGTCAATGGCGTGTCTGTGGACCGATCGAGTATTGAGAAGGATGCACTGTAGGTGGTTGGGGTCGGGAATCTGTGTTGTGGTCGTAGCGGAGATGTTGTCGGTGCCGATGAATTTGCAGGAGTAGCAAGAGAAAGGTCCATGGGTGTGTCCAGGGGCGGCTTGGACGCAGTTGGGGGCGCGACCGGGGTTAAGGGCTAGGAGGGTGGCGGCATCGTAGGTAATGCGGGGGGGCTGGGAGGGACGGGGGCCAGGGGGTATGGCGTTGGGCGCGGTCCAGGCGCGGACGGGCGTAGACGGGCTTACCTTTGGCGCACCTTCGTCATGGCCGTAGCGCGTGGACGCTGCGCGTGGGGACATTGGCCATAAATGGATGTTGGAGGGGGCGGAGCGTGGGAGGGGCAGCAGCTGGGAGGCGGTGGCGGGAGGAGGGGCGGACCAGGGGAAAACAAACAACAAAATGGAGGGTCAAAGGCTAATGGAGCCAGGGGCAGCAAATACACTACAGCGCCGAGTGTGCAGGACAAGTGGGATCCACAGTGGAGGTCTGATTGCCGAGTGCACTGGCTAGGGCTACGACCATTGCTACCTTGCACTGCGCTGCTGGTACTTTCTGCCAAGGCTTTCAGGTGGTGGGTTCCGCTTTAGGCTGCCTTGAGACACTGATCAGCGCCTGACCACTGACCGTGCCTCGTGTGTTCTCACCCCGCACTCCAGGTCTGCCCGCCTGCCTACATCATGGGGCGCACTGACACCAAACAAACTAAAATTACTTTTGAAGCTCGAAAAACACCCAGATCTAACTCGAAGGACCATACAGACTCTGATACCACAGACACTCCAGAGGAGGACTGGAAAGAGCTCCTGTTTGGCATGAAGCAAAGCCTCACATTCACAGATGCTAAAATAGACACAATGTTAGGCGGATGGACTCTGCGGTTACTAAATTGGATCAACATGAGCAACGCCTTAAAGAAGCCGAAACCAGGGTGTCTGACCTGGAGGACGGCGCCACTGCAAGCAGGGGTCGGATATCACGGATGGATAGGCTACTCAAGATCATTGCTGACAAGAACGAAGACTTGAAGGCCAGCTCCAGGCGAAACAAAGTACGCATTTTTGGCCTAGCAGAATCAACCAATTAAGGCTGTATGAAGGACTTCATTGAGAAGCTGTTTGCCAATCTGTTCAACAGGGACTCCTTCTCATTGCATCTCATGGTGGAGAGGGCAGATAGATCCCTGGCGGCTCGCCAACCCCGGGGGCACCACCACGTCCCGTGATAGTCCGCTTTTTAAACTATCATGACAGAGATGCAGTCCTACGCCCGGCTCGTAAAAAGAAATGAGTTCACTATGAGAATAAGACACCGGCGTTTTTCCCAGGTTTTACTCAATCAGTACAGGACATCAGACGAAAATTTGCTGCTGTCAAGAAAAAGCTCTAGGCGCAGGAAATACCCTACGCCATGATGTATCCGGCAAAAATGAAGATAACACATCATCCGAGACAGCACTACTTTTAGAACTTGCAGCAGGCTGAGGACTACTTCAAACAAAACCATCGTACAGCATCCGGGGAAGCGGAAACACGTGGGCGCTCCAGATCCCAATCTCCTCTATCGAACCCAGATTGAGGCACATCATTTATTGCAGAATATTTGTGACTCTCACTGGCGATCTTACTGGCCAAGAACTGACCTACATTGGTGAAGTATTGACATAACTAATGGTTTGTAATATGTCCTGCTCGGCCAATTACCTCTGTCCCTCCACGGCTGCCCGTCTTCGCAGCGGAGTAGCAGGTGGGTGCAAGTATTGAGGAGAGTGGGTGAGTCGTGAGCCCCTAGGGATTTCCCTATGAGGGCGATCCCCCAAATTTCCACTAAGGAGGGAAAGTAATCTTTAAGTAATGGGATTTCTGTGGGTGTGGGGGGATCGAATGCCCGGTAAGTTGGGGAAGCCGGTGTGGGTGGAGGGGGGATTTTCTACTACTGAAGTGATGCAAACAACTGTTTCAAAGATGTCAAGAACTTTGTGACTTGTGGGAGGAATGAAGGAACTGATAGGTCGTAAGCCCATAAGTGTACTTTCCTCTTGGGTGTTCTATGGTACACAAATATTACTGAAAAAGTGTCTCAACCGTAGAGTTCTCATGAATTTGTAAAACTATTTTTGTGGTATCCAATTCGTTGGTATGATATGTAGGTACAAAACGCATGCCCTTTTGAAGAACTTTTTCTTGTAATGTAGTTAAAGGAATCTGTGAAATGTTAATGACTAGATTCTGTGGCTCCTGGTCAATTTGGCTGGTGGCAGCGAAGTGGCTTGTCCGTTGGGAACTCCTTGATCTACGGTTGGTACGGGGCCAATCTCTAAAAAAGACTCAGTTTCAATATTGGTGTCGAATGTATTCCTGGTTCATTGGGAACCTTAGAAGTAAATGGTTGCTTAGATATCTTGGTACCTGAAGATGAAGGTTGTTATCTCAGTATACCTCTAGGGAATTCTTTACGAGATGTATCCTCTGATGATGATGTGTCTGAACGAAAAATCAAAACAAGACTCACGGAACACTGTAGTAACATTCGTACAAAAGATTTGAAGTCCTGTGTTGCAGCCCATTTTGTTCAAAATGCTTACAATCCCAGCCAAATTCACTTCTTGATTTTAGTAGTTCTTGAGAAAACTACACACAAGGACAATAATGAACATTTGTTACAACGAGAATTATACTGGATACACCGTCTTCACGCTCTTCAGCCTAAAGGACTTAACGAAAGACTGGAATTTAGTTGTCACCTATGATATATCTGGGGATTCATTGATTATTCGAGTATGATCTCTCTGTCTGTTTTCATGTCAGCTGGTTTGTTCCATTATTTTCTGTTTTCTGTTTTCATCTATTCTTTTTTATCTAACTTCATCCACATCTAATTATTTACTTTTCTTTCCTTTCCTCTTTATTCACCCTACTTTGCTTGGATTTTCATAATTGTTTTCCCCCATGTTTTCTTGTCATCTTCTTGCTTTTCTTTTTGAACCATTTTCCATGGCTCCACACTCTTTTCAATCTTCTTATTCTGCTCTCTTATCCATAAAGGACTATTGCTACATGCTATTTCTTGTTGAATATTTTTTGCTGTTAACTTTATTCAAGTGCATTTTGAACACTACTACGGGGTTGTTCCCTAGTTCACTATCTCCTCAATGCGGGCCTCTTTCTATGTTCACACTCAGCTTCCTTTTCTTAAGGAGCATGTGCGCATGCTCGGCGTCTTCCGGGTCTGCTGTTGACACGGATCGGGTCTTGCCCTGTTGACGCGTCTTTTTTCGTCTGTGGCATGTAAGTGTTCCCGACACCCACCAGGCACGTTTGGACTCTTTTGGCACAGTTTATCATATCTTTACTTTCAGTTTCCGTCTGGGCTAAATGGTGTGTACGTTTCCATGTACACTACGTGCAACTCACATTTTCTATTTGGTAACGATTTTTGTGCTGTTCCTTTGGGGTCTCCGTCACCTTCTGCACTGTGTTAACTACACGTAACCTTTTGTGTTCCGTCTGTTTCACCTTTCGCTAACTTTCTTCACAGTTCCGTGGAGCCTTGTAATTTTGCTATCACCATCTTTATTACCTTGCGTTTTATTTCACCGGTTTTACGCTTTATGGGACATTTGTGTAACTTACCTTGGTCATTTTCCTCCCTTTCTTTTGCACATACCAGGTTATGTTTAACCATTCGGGTGCCTACATCATAGCATTTTCTCTCTATGAATTTCTGTATTCTTACCCCCTTGTTATCAGCAATCTACATCAGTTTCTTTTTCACTTTTGACACACAGATTTCCCCTGAAGAAGTGCAAATGCACGAAATGCATCGGGGATAATTTTACTACGGAGTATGAATTTATCTGACCATTGGATTTTTGTCATTAATGTGCTAAATATCACAATCATATGACATAATATGACGAACTGTGATATCTTTTGAACACGCAATGATCTAATCATTAAAGATCATAATCTTTCTCATCACAATTGAAGTACTTGTATATATTCATGCACGCGCTTCGGCGCATCAAGAGTGCCCAGGGGCTGCCCTTACTTGTTGTAAGGTTCTCTTTGTTATAACTGTCTAGCACTTCACGAACCAGGAGGTGATCACTCTGAGCCCCTATAAATAATTTTACCTTCATTTAACCCCATTGAATGCCTGTTTTATACTTTGGAGTGCAGCGGCTTTCACCTAGTTTAAGTACAGATTATAAGAGAAGTAGGAATGTTGGATAACACACATGATCTTAACAGATTGAAAGTGACATCTTGGAATGTGTGGGGTCTGAATAACCCTAGGATAAAAAGGCAGATCCTAGGTTAACTAGATAGACACCACATCACAGTCGCTCTGCTACAGGACACACACTTGAATCCCGGAACGACACCCCAGTTTGCTTCGAGATGGGCCTCACACCGTTGATTTGCATTATATTCGGGATACTCCCGGAGAGTACAAAACAATAGTTGATGGACAGAATGCAGAACAATGTCATACAATCCCCCAAGTACAGAGATCTGGGCCTAAATCCATCATTTGTTTGCACTCCACACCACCCCAGTGCAGACATGGCCATATGCAAATCAGCCTTGACCCTGTGCCTCATGGGAACAGTCCAGCCCGAACTGCAAAGCCATGTCTTTCCTGGACCGGAATCAAGTATCCTAGGACCGGTTTCTGGCTATCAGCCATCTTCAGCCATGATAGCTTGACTCCAGTGGTGTGGAGAGCATGAGACTCATGTCTGCGCATACCCATCCCACTTGGGGTGACAAATGCAAAACAACAGTTGATGGACAGAATGCAGAACAATGTCATACATTCACCCCAGTACAGAGATCTGGGCCTAAATCCATCGTTTATTTGCACTCCACACCACCCCAGTCCAGACATGGCCATATGCAAATCAGCCTTGACACTGTGCCTCATGGGAACAGTCCAGCCCGAACTGCCAAGCCATGTCTTTCCTTGACCGGAATCAAGCATCCTAGGACCGGTTTCTGGCTATCAGCCGTCTTCAACCAGGATAGCTTGACTCCAGTGGTGTGGAGAGCATGGGACTCACGTCTAAGCATACCCATCCCACTTGGGGTGACAAATGCAAAACAACAGTTGATGGACAGAATGCAGAACAATGTCATACATTCACCCCAGTACCTAGATCTGGGCCTAAATCCATAGTTTTTTTGCACTCCACACCACCCCAGTTCAGACATGGCCATATGCAAATCAGCCTTGACCCTCTGCCTCATGGGAACAGTCCAGCCCGAACTGCCAAGCCATGTCTTTCCTGGACCGGAATCAAGCATCATAGGACCGGTTTCTGGCTATCACCCTACTTCTGCCAGGATAGCGTGACTCCAGTGGTTTGGAGAGCATGGGACTCACGTCTGAGCATTCCTATCCCACTTGGGTTGACAAATGCAATACAACTGTTGAAGGACAGAATGCGGAACAATGTCATACATTCACCCCAGTACAGAGATCTGGGACTAAATCCATTGGTTTTCTTTGCACTCCACACCACCCCAGTTCAGACATGGCCATATGCAAATCAGCCTTGACCCTGTGCCTCATGGGAACAGTCCAGCCCGAACTGCCAAGCCATGTCTTTCCTGGACCGGAATCAAGCATCCTAGGACCAGTTTCTGGCTATCAGCCGTCTTCAGCCAGGATAGATTGACTCAAGTGTTGTGGAGAGCATTGAGGAAAAGTAGAAAATGACTCACTCTCCCCACCAGGGATCTATCCAGCAGTTTGCATAATAAAGCAGCAAAGGAATTGACAGCCAATCTGTAAAATTAAAAGACATCTTTATTATATTTAATTATGAGGCTTCGTCGTCCAACCGTAGATTTACAATTGAAAGAGGGAGCCTGCCTGAGCTTTCTCAGGCAGGCCTTTTATACAAAAAGTTTGGCCCTAGGCTCACATTCTTGCTGTGAAAACATCATTGTAGGTTGCTCCCATGGTACCATAACAAAGCAGGCTATAATTATGAATTCCATTCTACTTGCCCAAACTGACCAACCCATCTTCCATCATGAACATATGTCAAACTTCACATATTTTCCTGTGCAGACCGGAGAAACTCACAATAGAACTGGTTTCCTCCCCATCATATAAACGGTCACCTCCCCATTGTAAAAGCCCAGAAGCAGAGAAACAGAGCCAGGTGTGGAAGATAGAAATGTAGGATAAGGGATGCTTGTGGATCATAAACAGGCATGGCTACTGTATTCGGCCTTCTAATCTTGCTCAGGCCAATGTACACAACAAGTTGCTCAGATCTTTAATATAGATTGACTAGAGGGCATGGACTGGTTTGGTGAGGCCAACATCACGTAGGCAGATTCAGCCTGTTCAGGTCAAATGGGAGTCAGGAAGAACTCAAGCTAAGGGGTACGTGTCCTTTAATACTTGCTCTACCAGAATCATTGGCTCATGTATATGCCTATGTAAAGGGCAACAACTAAAATGGACGCTGTTCACAACCTGGGGCCTGTGGGCTCAGAATGAATTTGCCAATAACTCCTGCATGCATCTTTGTATCGTGATGAAAATACACACACATATAAAACTTGCCATTTTCGTTTCTCTGATAACAGAATCATAGCAGAATAATGATATTTTAAACACAGGTTCAGATTTCAAAGAACCTCAGCATGAGACTCACGTCTGAGCATACCCATCCCACTTGGGGTGACAAATGCAAAACAACAGTTGATGGAAAGAATACAGAACAATGTCAGACATTCACCCCAGTACAGAGATTTGGGCCTAAATCCATTGTTGTTTTGCCCTCCACACCACCCCAGTTCAGACATGGCCCTATGCAAATCAGCCTTGACCGTGTGCCTCATGGGAACAGTCCAGCCTGAACTTCCAAGCCATGTCTTTCCTGGACTGGAATCAAGCATCCTAGGACCGGTTTCAGGCTATCAGCCATTTTTAGCCAAGATAGCTTGACTCCAGTGGTGTGGAGAGCATGGGACTCACGTCTGAGCATTCCCAACCCACTTGGGGTGACAAATGCAAAACAACAGTTGATGGACAGAATGCAGAACAATGTCATGAATTCACCCCAGTACAGAGATCTGGGCCTAAAACCATCATTTTTTTACACTCCACACCACCCCAGTTCAGACATGGCCATATGCAAATCAGCCTTGACCCTGTGCCTCATGGGAACAGACCAGCTCGAACTGCTAAGCCATGTCTTTCCTGGACCAGAATCAAACATCCTAGGACCGGTTTCTGGCTATCAGCCATCTTCAGCCAGGATAGCTTGACTCCAGTGGTATGGAGAGCATGAGACTCACGTCTGCGCATACCCATCCCACTTGGGGTGAGAAATACAAAACAACAGTTGATGGACAGAATGCAGAACAATGTTATACATTCACCCCAGTACAGAGATCTGGGCCTAAATCCATAGTTTTTTTGCACTCCACACCACCCCAGTCCAGACATGGCCATATGCAAATCAGCCTTGACCCTTTGCCTCATGGGTACAGTCCAGCCCGAACTGCCAAACCATGTCTTTCCTGGACCGGAATCAAGCATCCTAGGACCGGTTTCTGGCTATCAGCCGTCTTCAGCCAGGATAGCTTGACTCCAGTGGTGTGGAGAGCATGGGACTCACGTCTGAGCATACCCATCCCACTTGGGTTGACAAATGCAAAACAACAGTTGATGGAAAGAATGGTGAACAATGTCATACATTCACCCCAGTACAGAGATCTGCGCCTAAATCCATTGTTTATTTTCACTCCACACCACCCCAGTTCAGACATGGCCATATGCAAATCAGCCTTGACCCTCTGCCTCATGGGAACAGTCCAGCCCAAACTGCGAAGCCATTTCTTTCCTGACCGGAATCAAGCATCCTAAGACTGGTTTCTGGCTATCAGCCGTCTTCAGCCAGGATAGCTTGACTCCAGTGGTGTGGAGAGCATGGGACTCAGGTCTGAGCATACCCATCCCACTTGGGGTGACAAATGCAAAACAACAGTTGGTGGACAGAATGCAGAACAATATCATACATTCACCCCAGTACAGAGATCTGGGCCTAAATCCATAGTTTTATTGCACTCCACACCACTACAGTTCAGACATGGCCATATGCAAATCAGACTTGACCCTGTGCGTCATGGGTACAGTCCAGCCCGAACTGCCAAGCCATGTCTTTCCTGGACCGGAATCAAGCATCCAAGCACCGGTTTCTGGCTATCAGCTGTCTTCAGCCAGGATAGCTTGACTCCAGTGGTGTGGAGAGCATGGGACTCACGTCTGAGCATACCCATCCCACTTGGGTTGACAAATGCAAAACAACAGTTGATGGACAGAATGGTAAACAATGTCATACATTCACCCCAGTACAGGGATCTGGGCCTAAATCCATCGTTTTATTGCACTCCACACCACCCCTGTCCAGACATGGCCATATGCAAATCAGCCATGACCCTGTGCCTCATGGGAACAGTCCAGCCCGAACTGCCAAGCCATGTCTTTCCTGGACCGGAATCAAGCATCCTAAGACTGGTTTCTGGCTATCAGCCGTCTTCAGCCAGGATAGCTTGACTCCAGTGGTGTGGAGAGCATGGGACTCAGGTCTGAGCATACCCATCCCACTTGGGGTGAAAATGCAAAACAACAGTTGATGGACAGAATGCAGAACAATCTCATACATTCACCCCAGTACAGAGATCTGGGCCTAAATCCATCGTTTATTTGCACTCCACACCACCCCAGTTAAGACATGGCCATATGCAAATCAGCCTTGACCCTCTGCCTCATGGGAACAGTCCAGCCCAAACTGCCAAGCCATGTCTTTCCTGGACCGGAATCAAGCATCCTAGCACCGGTTTCTGGCTATCAGCTGTCTTCAGCCAGGATAGCTTGACTCCAGTGGTGTGGAGAGCATGGGACTCACGTCTGAGCATACCCATCCCACTTGGGTTGACAAATGCAAAACAACAGTTGATGGACAGAATGGTAAACAATGTCATACATTCACCCCAGTACAGGGATCTGGGCCTAAATCCATCGTTTTATTGCACTCCACACCACCCCTGTCCAGACATGGCCATATGCAAATCAGCCATGACCCTGTGCCTCATGGGAACAGTCCAGCCCGAACTGCCAAGCCATGTATTTCCTGGACCGGAATCAAGCATCCTAAGACTGGTTTCTGGCTATCAGCCGTCTTCAGCCAGGATAGCTTGACTCCAGTGGTGTGGAGAGCATGGGACTCAGGTCTGAGCATACCCATCCCACTTGGGGTGAAAATGCAAAACAACAGTTGATGGACAGAATGCAGAACAATCTCATACATTCACCCCAGTACAGGGATCTGGGCCTAAATCCATCGTTTTTTGCACTCCACATCACCCCAGTGCAGACATAGCCATAAGCAAATCAGCCTTGACCCTGTCTGTGCCTCAGAGGAACAGTCCAGCCGGAACTGCCAAGCCATGACTTTCCTGGACCGGAATCAAGTATCCTGGGACCGGTTTCTGGCTATCAGCTGTCTTCAGCCAGGATAGCTTGACTCCAGTGGTGTGGAGAGCATGGGACTCAGGTCTGAGCATACCCATCCCACTTGGGGTGACAAATGCAAAACAACAGTTGATGGACAGAATGCAGAACAATGTCATACATTCACCCCAGTACAGAGATCTGCGCCTAAATCCATTGTTTATTTTCACTCCACACCACCCAGTTCAGACATGGCCATATGCAAATCAGCCTTGACCCTCTGCCTCATGGGAACAGTCCAGCCCAAACTGCGAAGCCATTTCTTTCCTGACCGGAATCAAGCATCCTAAGTTTGGTTTCTGGCTATCAGCCGTCTTCAGCCAGGATAGCTTGACTCCAGTGGTGTGGAGAGCATGGGACTCAGGTCTGAGCATACCCATCCCACTTGGGGTGACAAATGCAAAACAACAGTTGGTGGACAGAATGCAGAACAATATCATACATTCACCCCAGTACAGAGATCTGGGCCTAAATCCATAGTTTTTTTGCACTCCACACCACTACAGTTCAGACATGGCCATATGCAAATCAGACTTGACCCTGTGCGTCATGGGTACAGTCCAGCCCGAACTGCCAAGCCATGTCTTTCCTGGACCGGAATCAAGCATCCTAGCACCGGTTTCTGGCTATCAGCTGTCTTCAGCCAGGATAGCTTGACTCCAGTGGTGTGGAGAGCATGGGACTCACGTCTGAGCATACCCATCCCACTTGGGTTGACAAATGCAAAACAACAGTTGATGGACAGAATGGTAAACAATGTCATACATTCACCCCAGTACAGGGATCTGGGCCTAAATCCATCATTTTATTGCACTCCACACCACCCCTGTCCAGACATGGCCATATGCAAATCAGCCATGACCCTGTGCCTCATGGGAACAGTCCAGCCCGAACTGCCAAGCCATGTCTTTCCTGGACCGGAATCAAGCATCCTAAGACTGGTTTCTGGCTATCAGCCGTCTTCAGCCAGGATAGCTTGACTCCAGTGGTGTGGAGAGCATGGGACTCAGGTCTGAGCATACCCATCCCACTTGGGGTGAAAATGCAAAACAACAGTTGATGGACAGAATGCAGAACAATCTCATACATTCACCCCAGTACAGAGATCTGGGCCTAAATCCATCGTTTATTTGCACTCCACACCACCCCAGTTAAGACATGGCCATATGCAAATCAGCCTTGACCCTCTGCCTCATGGGAACAGTCCAGCCCAAACTGCCAAGCCATGTCTTTCCTGGACCGGAATCAAGCATCCTAGCACCGGTTTCTGGCTATCAGCTGTCTTCAGCCAGGATAGCTTGACTCCAGTGGTGTGGAGAGCATGGGACTCACGTCTGAGCATACCCATCCCACTTGGGTTGACAAATGCAAAACAACAGTTGATGGACAGAATGGTAAACAATGTCATACATTCACCCCAGTACAGGGATCTGGGCCTAAATCCATCGTTTTATTGCACTCCACACCACCCCTGTCCAGACATGGCCATATGCAAATCAGCCATGACCCTGTGCCTCATGGGAACAGTCCAGCCCGAACTGCCAAGCCATGTCTTTCCTGGACCGGAATCAAGCATCCTAAGACTGGTTTCTGGCTATCAGCCGTCTTCAGCCAGGATAGCTTGACTCCAGTGGTGTGGAGAGCATGGGACTCAGGTCTGAGCATACCCATCCCACTTGGGGTGAAAATGCAAAATAACAGTTGATGGACAGAATGCAGAACAATCTCATACATTCACCCCAGTACAGAGATCTGGGCCTAAATCCATCGTTTATTTGCACTCCACACCACCCCAGTTCAGACATGGCCATATGCAAATCAGCCTTGACCCTCTGCCTCATGGGAACAGTCCAGCCCAAACTGCCAAGCCATGTCTTTCCTGGACCGGAATCAAGCATCCTAGGACCAGTTTCTGGCTATCAGCCGTCTTCAGCCAGGATAGCTTGACTCCAGTGGTGTGGAGAGCATGGGACTCACATCTGAGCATACCCATCCCACTTGGGGTGACAAATGCAAAACAACAGTTGATGGACAGAATGCAGAATATTGTCATACATTCACCCCAGTTCAGAGATCTGGGCCTAAATCCATCGTTTTTTTGCACTCCACACCACCCCAGTTCAGACATGGCCATATGCAAATCAGCCTTGACCCTGTGCCTCATGAGAACGGTCCAACCCAAACTGCAGAGCCATGTCTTTCCTGGACTTAAATCAAGCATCCTAGGACCGGTTTCTGGCTATCAACCACCTTCAGCCCGGATAGCTTGACTCCAGTGGTGTGGAGAGCATGGGACTCACGTGTGACCATACCCATCCCACTTGGGGTGACAAATGCAAAACAGCAGTTGATGGACAGAATGCAGAGCAATGTCATACATTCACCCAGTACAGAGATTTGGGCCTAAATCCATCGTTTTTTTGCCCTCCACACCACCCCAGTTCAGACATGGCCATATGCAAATCAGCCTTGACCCTGTGCCTCATGGGAACAGTCCAGCCCGAACTGCCAAGCCATGTCTTTCCTGGACCGGAATCAAGCATCCTAGGACCGGTTTCTGGCTATCAGCCGTCTTCAGCCAGGATAGCTTGACTCCAGTGGTGTGGAGAGTATGGGACTCACGTCTGAGCATACCCATCCCACTTGGGGTGACAAATGCAAAACAACAGTTGATGGACAGAATTGTGGTAAATAAAATTACCGGACTATTTTTCTATACATTAAATGACAATAAGGATAGCTCAATCAAATGAGAGGCAGAGTCTGTGGTATCTCAGTCATACGGGCTTTAATGAAATGCCTCGAGGCATGGGACATCGAGTTCCATCACCACTAAGGTTCAGGAAGGGACATTCAACATTTTATTAACATCACACAATATATATAGTAAAACAGTATGATTGAGTCGAATACAGTAGGCGTAACAGGTGAAAAGAGAGAGATAAGAACACATGTGCGTAACAGGAGGCGTGTAAGAAGGCGTACACGTAGGCGTGCACTGGTCATGTCTGAGAAACGTCACATGAAACGTCACAAGTGGGAAGATGCTTTGGAGAAAGTTTGCAGGCTCAGCAGAAACTTTTAGCCTAGATGCGCGCGCAACTGAGCATGACGTGTAACTGGGGAGAACTGGGGGGTTTGACTTTTACACTAGTAGAGGAGACTAATGTCTGGGATGTCAGAACGACCTGCACCTATAACATATCTGGTATCTCATGTTTGGAGGATGTAGTGTCTGTAGTAAAAGGTCTCTCGGGCAGAGGCCGTTCATCACTGAATGCTAGTGCGTGCATATGAATCTTCATGTAGAGTGCGGGGGCCATGGGCCTACCATGGTAACGGGTGCAGTAATATAACTTGCATGGAGACAGGAAGGCAGGGCCCTTTGATCTGCAGCCGGGAATATGTTTACCTATTTCACTAGACTGGAATGTGTTTTCGCGGAGGCTGAGCAGATAACTGTTGGCAAAATATCGTCTTGGCAGGCAAGCAGGCCGAGCCGGGCACCGCTCGTCTGAGCAGGATGTAAGGTAGAGGTCAGGGATGCATACCTAAACTGTAGCTTCCAGAGGCAGAAAAGAACTTGGAGTCTCGTTAAGGGCCTGGCTCGACTGGGCCAGGAAACATGGAGAAAACGTGTGCTTTATTCAAAAGTGTACCATGTAAAGACGTTGGCACCATAGGCCTAGAAGCCTAATTAACGTGATATTCTTGGGGAACTGTATAACTGACATGTTAACGTTGGACGCAAATGCATATGCGTCTTTCTAGCATGCACGGAAAAGGAATTACATGACATACTTGGAACACGTGTGTTTGGATGGGGTGCGAGTGGGGTGCGAGTGGGGGACACATTAGCTACCTGAAAATTTCTATTACCTCATTCCCTCCTTGGCCCCTACTACACCCTCTAGGATATGTCTATATTCATGAGACCATCTATCTGTTCATATAACATCATTTGCTCTTCTTTCTTTATCCGGAAACGGGAACGTGAACTTGGAGGGGGAATACAAGCTGTGGCGCACAAGCCGCAAATCGCTGGCCCACATTGCAGACAGAGACAACAACTAAATATAATAAGCAGCATTATTCCTAGGAATGATAGCAATTTCCATCCCCAGGCAGACATCACACTCCAGAGCCAACCGGGCCAAGTCCAGGTGCCTGGATTCTGGTGAATCAGGTGAGCAATTTCGTGAAGCCTTGTTATGGCCTTATACACGGATGGTGCGTTATTAGGAATAAAAACGCAACAACTGGATCCGATCACTCTATAAGCCCCGCCCCTATCGGCCAGGATGACGTCAAGGACAAGGCGATTTTGAAGAACTACAAGTCTCTTACCTTTCAACAACATTCCCCTATCATCTAAAGCGATGTTTGATCGCCCTAAGACTGGGAGACTGGCGCTTCCTTCAAAACCTCCCTGTTTGGCGGCAAAAAAGGGCTGAGCAAACGTGCAGAGGGTGTGGGTCAGCAAACAAAACTTTTTTGCACGTGCTTTGTATATGCCCTTGTTTTATCCTCCAACGCAGACGCCTACTTAGGCCGGAATGGAACAGACTGGGAGTTCGGACTTGTAGACACGCAATTATTGCTGCTCTGTCCATAGAGAACACTGTTTTAAACATAAAATTGGCCAAATTTGTTCAGCATGCTTATAGTCTTTTAGAAAAATTGGACCATTGTGCAGAATAATATGTAGTTAATTTCATCTGCTTTTTCTGGGAGTGCTAATTACTAAACTGACACGTTGCTGTAAGCACTGTTAAGCAGGTCCCATTTTATCTTGTTCTTATTAATCTCTTTTAAGTTATAAGACTGTATTAATGCACTGGAAGAATCTTTTAAAGATATGTTTTTTTTATATATCTAAATAAAGTATATATTATTATTATTATTATTATTATTATTATTACAAGTCTCATAGCAGATTGTTCTTCCGTCAGGTTACCTAAAGCAGAAGTAGTTTCGTTCACTACCGCTTCCAATGTTCTAGTTAATTTGCGTATCAATTTACTGTTTTGGACAGGACCTACAAAGAAAAAGAATCCTTTATTGAAATCTGTATATTGTTCCCACGTTGTCTCAGTCTGATCGACAATTGGGGACTTGATCTCCCTTCTATGTCTTACATGTACAAGGCGTGAATTTCGATGATAATCAGGTGGGGCTAGGAAAACAGGTGGTAATAAGAACGTCATTCTGCTGTCCTGGGAGTGCTGTCCCGGTTGCCTTTCCTGATTGTCTGCCTAGAACCAATGCCTCGCGGCCCCCGCTCCGCGGGTGCCGCTCGCAGGCTGCAGACGCCACAAAGAAAGCAGTCAATCTTTCCCTGCTGTGCATCGGAGCACCAACGCGCTAGCGGAACTTTCGTCGCTTAAGCCCAGAGGCGGGACTGCGAGGACCAGCCTGCTGTGCGGCGCAGATCGGCCGCAGCTGGTCCTCTTCCCGCCCCTTCCGGTCACACCCTCTGATATTGTCTCTCAGCCTCGCGCACGCGGGACGCGCGCGGGGCAAAGGCCGGGGCGAAGACAGGGCCGTTGTGTGGCCGTTAGGTGGCTGGTGTGGCTGGGCTGGGCCCCGTCCCTGAGTCTCTCAGACAAATACTGTGATCTGGTATATTTAATGTTTGTTCCCTTATCGTGCTTTATCACGTGCCTGAGCTGATTGTCAGTGACTGTTAAGTCCCTTTAACTTGTTGACTGGGTAACTATTACGACGGTTGCTTCTGGTTACTTCCCATAGTTGTCTATTTTCTGTTACAATGGACATGGTCTCACCTGGGAAAGCGGGGGCTAATTCTAACAAGGGTACATTGGACAACTACTTTAAGAAATCCATCTCTGAGATTGAAAGAGAAGAAGCTATGGAAGAGAAAAGGATGGAGCGTTGTCGCTCCATTGAGGGGCACAAGGCCAGATCCACCCTGGGTACATCCCTGCCGATTCTATCACCTAGTGTGGAACTGATCACTGAGGACCCCTTTTCATCCCAGGGCGTCCCTGAACTCTTAAGAGATATATCTCCTGCACCACCTTCTCTTGTGGATCACTTCAGTCCATCTCCTCTTGCCCCCCCACCGCTTGGCAACTCTGATGTAGCCCCGAACCCTCTGCCAGCTTCCAACCAAATCGGAAAAACGATCCCCAAAATTCAGCAGAGGAAGGTTGTGGCTCAGATAAATCATGGTCCTCCGCCCAAAAAGAGAATGAGGAAGGGGGGCTCCATACATAAAGGCAAAATTAGTCATACTGAATTTGGTAAGGGCAAGGGGGGGGGGACAGTCACAGCTTCTACCTCTGCTTCTAAATTACCTGAAGGCACTCGACCCGATACTCCACCTGTGACTACACAAGGTACCCCATCTCCCTTAGTAGTAACTACCCCCCCAAACTCTAACTCTGAGGAGATCCTCCCGTTGGCTCCCACCTTGGAGTTTCTTGGGCAAATGCTCAGGACGCTCACTTCTCCAATCATGGACAGATTACGGGCCATTGAAGAGCGGCTAGGGAATCTGGAGCAGACCATTCACAATAAACTTGACACCCAGATGGTTGCTCCGGCCTCCACTGCAGTGACAGCTTTAGTTAGCTCATCAAATAGTTTAAGACCCTCTGTACCTAAGAACCCCCCCCCCAACTTCCTCTAACCTAGCCAAGGCGGCTCATATAACCTCTACCATAGCCGCAACGGCTTCTCTTCCCGTGGCCAATCTCTCTACCAAAAAAGTGGCCAACAATCCCCCGGGAATTTCAACTTCCAAAAATGATTCTAGACCTGACATGCACCTGACTGGTGCCATTCCCAAGGGCGGAAATAATAGGTTACCTAGACCAATCCAGACGGTTGATGAGAGGGAACCCCCTAGTATAGTCCAAAAACGTAGGATCCCTCAGGTTGAATTGCCTCCGGAATCACTACCCTACGTAGTGGTGCTTACGGGTGTTCCCACCCTTGAGCCTGATAAGCGAGAAGGCCCACAACAACTTAAAAATAAGATCATGTATTGGCTGTCTAAGAACAGACCACTTCCTGGGAATGTAAACGGGGACATAGTGCATGTGCGCCGACTCCCCTGGTTGGGGGGGCGGGTGAAAGACATAGATGGCGACCTGATTGTGATCAATTTCAGGGACCCGGAAGCTGTAAGGCACATTCTGAGTTGGATGCCAGGGAATCACGGCAAATCCATCATGCCGTGTGATCTCACCTATTTTTACCCCAGAGCCCTAGTTGCCCCCCTGTCATGTCCTTGGCCTTCTATGCCCTTGTCAGGCCTCAATGGCTCTAACCAAAACAGCCACTATCTTCCCTTGCACCCTGACCCCTTGATCCAAAAGAATGCTCATAGGTGGGGATCTGTCCCTCAGAGGGGCTATGGTTCCAACTACAGGAGTTTGGACCACTCGTCCCAAATGGGGGGGATGGACCACTTGCTTCCTTTCACACCATTGGAAGTTAGCAACAGATTTGAAGCATTCTCTGGCCTAGACTTTTGTGATTGACTCGAGGGGTGCTCCCCTGGTCACTCTACTGCTGAGGGGGCCTTTAGTGAACATCATGGTAATTTTGCTGTTCAAGCTTGTAACCTTCCCCGGCAAATGCTTGGAGAAGACTATGGCATAACCTCTACCCATCTAGCGGGAAGCAAACAAAGTTTATCCCCCCCCACACGGCTCTCCAAACTCCATGTATGCAGTGGTGGAGCTATTTCCGAGGGCCAAGGCCCTACACTCCACACTAAGTCCAGAGCCCTGAGGGTACTTTCATGGAATGTCGCAGGGATTTCCAACAAAATGCAGACTGAAGAATGGGATTCCCTGATAAATAATAACGAGATATGCCTCTTTCAAGAGACATGGGCGAGGGAACCGGTCCACAAGACTGGTTATGCTGTATTCGAAATCCCTGCTACTTGGAATGGAAGGGGAAGGCCCTCAGGCGGTCTGGCGGTGTGGATAGCATCTCACACTGGGTGTGTAGCGGAAAGTATAGAAACGCTTTCCCGTGATATCCAGTGTGTTTTACTAACCTGGACAGGTGCCCCGAAGTTGGCAATAATAAATGTTTATTCCCGCCCAGTAGGACCAACGGCAGAGTCTACTACACTAGAAGACCTTGCATCTTTTTTGAGTCAGTTGTCGACAGATTTTAAGGTGGTTTTGGGTGGCGATCTTAACTGTCATTTTGAACCCTTAGAGGGCCTGAGGGAAGGGGCCCTCATGGCAGAAGATGATCACTGGGGTATACCACCGTGTCAATCCCCCCATCCCAGAGCCTGGTCGCCACTTGCGGTTCAAATTATGTCGCTAACTCTCAACTATGCGTTGAGAGCATGCAATGGTCGCACACCCTCAGACACCCCTTCAAAATGCACATTTAATAGACCAAACCAGGAGTCAAGATTGGACTACATCTTTGTTGATACCAGTCTGTGGCCAAAGGTTGAGGACTTTATTATAATCCCCCGCACTGACAGTGATCATAATGCCCTCTCTCTTACCTTGCACTATCTTCCTGAGTCCACCGGACTCTCCGTTCCGGGGAAAGGAGATGAACGGGGTAACCTTGTATTAGCTTCCAACAGGCGTAGGGTGAGATGGCAGAAATTCTCCAAGTCGGAAGAGAATATTGGGAAAATTTATAGCCTTGTTCTCCCAAGTTTTGAGGCTTTGGAAGAAGTAATTAGTCGCCCCAGTGCTCAGGACTTATTCAAAACCTTACCCTCCATACACGAGGACCTAGTGGGAACTCTGGGAGAGGTCCTCTATCCAGAGGTACCCAAACTCAAGCATAAAACCAGAACTTCCACATGGTACAACTCAGACTGCAGAAAGGCTAAATCTGATCTTATTGCTGCGGTCAAAGAGGGTGCCCCCCGTAATAGGGTGTCTGCCTTGCGACAATTTTACAAGGACACTATGGCCCGTGCGAGGTCAGACTGGGACTGGGATAGATGGCACGATCTCTCAGCAGCATTAATAGCTAAGGACACTAGAAGATTTTGGTCCATAGTCTCCACAGGCTCAGGGGAGCCCAAAGCTGCGGTCGAACCCAATATAGCTGCACATATATGGGAAGACCACTTTGGGAAACTTTATGCAGATGATTCAGAAAATACTGATGCCACTATTGCAACACTCCTCTCCCTCCCTGGAGAGACTCTGGAGTTTACGCTAGGGGAAGTGGCCAGAGCAATAGATGGTTTAGCAATGGGTAAGGCCCCCGGCCTTGACAAACTACCTGGCGACCTTTTTAGGTCCCATCCAGATATTTGGGCACCTTATCTTCTCATCCTTTTCAACACATTGGCGTGTGGAATGGCGGTCCCCTGCACTTGGCTGGGGGCAGAGATAGTCCCTATCTTCAAGAAGGGCTGTCCTCTGCTCCCATCCAACTACAGGCCGATCAGCCTGATAGATGTCCCCCAGAAGATTTACTCGCGACTTTTATTGGACCATCTCATGGATTGGATGGAGGAAAATGAAATCTTAAGTCCTCTCCAGGCTGGCTTCAGGAAAAATACGTCCACCATGGACCAAATCTTCCGCCTCGTTCTCCTTTATTGGAAAACAGTGACCATCGAGGGCGGGAGATTATACATGGTGTTCGTAGACCTGAGGTCAGCCTTTGACCTTGTACCACGGAAAAAACTTTGGGAGGTCCTGAGGGAGATGGGAGTCCCCATTAATCTACTCCAGGCAATCATAAGACTCCATCAGGGAAATTTCGCCCAGGTACGTTGTGGGCGGGGTTCTGTCTCAAAGGTTCCCTGTTTCCCGGGGGGTCAGGCAGGGGTGCGTGCTTGCCCCAACCCTCTTTTGCCTTTATATGAACAGTGTCATCTCGCATCTAGCCAATGTTGGAGACAACGACGCCCCGGTCTTGGCAGGCAGGAGGGTACCGGCAATTATGTTTGCGGACGATACCCTCCTGCTTTCCAAATCGCCCATGGGTATTCAGAGAACCTTGGATGGCTTTGATCTCTTCTGCAGGCAGTTTGGCCTCGAGATCAACGCCGGGAAGACTAAGTATATGATCTTTAACCCCTCCTCCACAACTAGACCCAACCCGTCCCTAAACTCCACGGTCCTAGAGAGGGTAAAAACATTCCAATACCTGGGCGTAACCCTCCAAGAGAACTTATCTTGGTGTCCACAGATTGCAAGTTCGCGAATAAGGTTATCTCAACTGTCTGGGGCTATCCTGAAGATTAACAACACTTCAACATATAAACCTATAGCCCCTGCAGTTGAGATGTATAAAACCCAAGCAAAACCTGCTGCATTATATGGCAGCGAACTTTGGGGACACAAAGCTGCAAATGAGTTGGTACGTGTTGAGAATAATTTTATGAGGCGCCTCCTGGCCCTCCCTGCTGCAACTCCCTTGCTTCCCCTACGTTTCGACTTGGGCTTATCATCTATCAGGGAGGATGCCGAACTCAACCCCATAAGATTCTGGCATAGACTTTGGTCAACTAAGGAGCTAAACCACTACAGGAGTGATCTTGTGCATGTTATGAATCTAAACGTCAATGACAAGATCCCTTGGCTGACTTTTGTGAAAAAAGAACTGTTCCGGCTAGGCTTAAATGAACTGTGGTTGGCCCCCGAAACTGGTTGTATCAAGGTCCCCCGGAAAAGTTTAGTGAAAGCCTGCAAGCAACAAAATCTCGTGACCCATTTAACTGCACCTAGCATCAGTATTTTAACCCACTGTTTTACCCAATCCAAAAATACCTATAAATTTGAATCTTTTTTGGATTTTATTTATCCAGTTGCAGCTAGGAAGCTCTTTTTACAGTGGCGGTTTGGAACCCTCCCCCTTAAATCCTTCACGAGTAAATGGACCAATGGAGGGGACAAACTATGCCCTGGCTGCAATTCCTGTGATGAGGAGGAAATCCATGTCCTGTTTTTCTGCTCTACCTATAGGTCTCCAAGGAAGTACTGGTTGGTGCCTTTATGCAGAAACATGGCAATAAGAAACTGTTCAACTTCTTACAGAATATTGAAATCTGATTCCTCCCCTCACATTGTTTTTGCTGTCGCCAAATATCTGTTCGCCATGTGGCGTATTAGGTCCAAGTTGATTAAGGTTTTACCAACATAGGATGAGAGTTCCGGCCACTGTCTTAAACCAAATTTTAGCCCCTTATGGCAAAGTTTTTTATATTATGTCTTTTTAAATTTTATTATTATAATTGTGATGCATCTCTCTTACCCATTTCTATCTCGTTTAACCTCTATTCCCAAAACTTGTATTCATTTGTATAACATGTATCAAATGTAGATTTAAATGTTGTATGTCTTTTTATGCATCTTTTATGGTCTTAATGGCCGAAATAAAGATCTTTTGGATTGGATTGGATTGGATAAAATAAGAATGGCGAGAGGCTTTGAAAGTAGACTTTCCTTTATCACTGAATTCGACCACAGTATTACAATCACTGTGTCCTAGATGTACTGAACCATTCTTTCTAACGCATAATTCACCTTTCACTGGTAAAACTGTTATAAACGGCAAGTTCGAATTAGTCTCGGACTGGACGTTTAGGATCATGAGATTGAGGGAAAAGTTACCTAATTCATACACTTCATTTTCTAGATCAGTCCCTCTCCTTTGGGGAAGACCGTCTGCGTCTGGGAAACATGCTTTATTCATGACTGTATTCAGATTCCCCCATATCCAATTGCCTTGAGAAACTTTGGACTTACTGTCTAAGGAAGACATTAAAGCAAACCATGCTCCACATGAACCATTATGTGTAAACGGGTAGGGAAAGAGGGGCAGAGCTCCCTTGTATTTCTGATAAGGTGGGAGTCGGCCACATACCCAGCAATTGGTGGCATTGCTGGTCTGGTGAGTATGGTGTAACATACGAATGAATGTATTGTTGCGCATTGCTAATCGATAGGACAGCTCATGAGGGGGCAGGTCGCTGAAAGTGTGTTCTACAGAGTCATTAGAGAAAGTATGTACATGTGAATTGAAAGGAGGAAAGAAACCATGTAACAGGAAGCTTACACATATGATCGAAATGCTCAGAATAAACATGAAAATTAACGTTATGATGCATCGACTATGCAAGTTCTTGCAATATTTTTCTCTCTTTTCGATTCGCCTATCTCTCTGACTACTTGGGTCTATCTTATACATGTCAGAAACCTGTCTAACCGTTTCACCCAGGGGGGGACTTAAACAATTAAACGCTGTCTGACTTACTAGACCTCAACTTGGCTCGGTACTCCTGTTGCGGAGTTTTTTCTAGCAGGGGAAGTTTAGAGTCAGTGTCTTAAAGGGGGCAGTCCTTAATTGCAGTCTCTGGACACAGTCCGTGAACTCTTTTTATATGACTGGAGTGGAGCCACCCCTTGCGACCTTCTAGCTTTACTGCGGTCCTCGTGGTCATCAACACCAGCTTTGGCTGCTTCCATCTGGGTTCCAGAGGGCTTGATCTGTCGAAATTTCGAACGTAGACGTATTCTCCTGGAACGATTTCATGCGGTTTTACTTGGGTGTTGTCCGGGAAGGCAGCCGCAACCTGTGAACGACAAGATTGTAGTGCAGACATCAAGGAAGCTAGGTAATCTGTCAGCATATTACTATCGACATCGGTTATCTTACGAGGCATAGGCGTACCCCACATATTGGGAGGTCGGCCGAAGACTACCTCATAGGGAGATAGTCCGGTTCTGGAATGAGCTACCATGCGCATATAAAAGAGGGTAACTGGCAGGGCTACTATCCAATCTACACCTTTTTCTGCACAGATCTTAGCTAATCGTGTTTTCAGAGTCTGGTTGTGTCGTTCGACCAAACCAGCTGCTTCGGGATGTCGTACACAGTGAAATTTCCACTGGTAACCTAACAGGAGTGATACCTGTTTCATAAGCTCGGACGAGAATGGCTGTCCATTATCTGAGTACACGACACGGGGCAAGCCGTATCACGGGAAAAATTCACGAACCAACTGCTTGGCAGTGGTCGCGGCAGTGTAATCTGGGACTGGATATGCTTCTGTCCATCTGGAAAGGGCACATACAACTACGAGGACATATTTGTAAGCTCTACATCTGTCCATCTGGATATAATCCATCTGGAGGACTTCAAAAGGATGGTCAGGAGGATGGAATCCACCTTGTTCCACGGGAATGCCTTTGCCTGGATTGAACTGACAACAGATCATGCAGGTACGCTCTTCCTGTTTTGCTGCTGCTCGTAAATGCTTGTTGAACCATAGATTCTGAATGCTGTCTAACATGGCTTTTTCTCCTAAGTGTGCTGGACTATGTGCTGTGTTAATGATCACTTGAACCATAGAGTCGGGGAGGAACCATGTGGCTCTTCCCTTCGTCGTCCATCCCTGATCTGTCTGGATCCCTCCTTGTTCAGTCCATTTCTTGATTTCGTCTGGAGTGGCATCTGTCTGTATGTCGAGTACATCTAGAGTGGGATCCTTCACTGTCATACAATGTGTCTGTGTTGGTACTTCAGTCTTTGTCGGATCTGTCGGTATGTCTGTCTGAGTCTGAGCTGTGAGTTTAGCTGTTCGATCTGCCAGGTCGTTACCCAGGGAAATAGTGTCAGTGACTTTCGTATGTGCCTTGCACTTCATGATAGCAATGGATGCAGGTAAGAGTATTGCTTCTAACAGAGCTAGAATGAGGGGACCATGCTGTATCTTGGCGCCATGAGAAGTTAAAAAACCTCTTTCTTGCCAGAGGATACCGAAGTCGTGAACAACTCCGAATGCATACTGTGAATGTCCCTTCCTGAACCTTAGTGGTGATGGAACTCGATGTCCCATGCCTCGAGGCATTTCATTAAAGCCCGTATGACTCAGATACCACGGACTCTGCCTCTCATTTGATTGAGCTATCCTTATTGTCATTTAATGTATAGAAAAATAGTCCGGTAATTTTATTTACCACATAATCTGGCGCCCGAACAGGGACTCCCCCCGCCTTCCCCACTCGCCGGCGATGTACTGCAGGCCTTGACCCCTTCTACAGCCGTGACGGAACCAGTGCACTCCTGCGGGTTTTCCTGCTATCTCCCTCAGGCCCTCGGAGTAGACGGAGACTGCGACCCGGAATCCAGAAGAGGCGGTGAGGAATGCGGAGGATCCCTATCAGAGCCCCAAGTCGAGAGAGCAAGGTCCGATGTATCCAGAGGCCCACCTGTTCCAAAGCGCATGCGTAGGAGAAATCGTAGCCTGACGCAGTCCAGTCCAGTCCAGTTTCCGAGGCCTTCAGTTTCTGCTTCCCGGTGAGTACCGTTATTGGGAACGCATCTAGACGGGTGCATTAATTTGTGCCCGGTCAAGACAGGTCTGGGTACACAGACCTGGTCCAGACGTGTTCACTTAGGTGAATACGGTACGACGTGTCTCTTTATGGGACCAGTATGTCTGTACTGTTCTAGCAGTGCATCAAGTAATTCAGTATTCTAGATCCCGGGAATTCTTCAGTATTGTGTTTTATGTACTAGGCAATATCTGTTCGAAAAATGTTTTAATGTGTTTTCATGCGGTGGTATGAATGATTGTTTGCAATTCATTACTGTATTTATTGTGTTCACGTTCAAATCAGTCCAATTATGCCACTGTTCTCGAAATTACGTCAGATAGGAACCAGGAAAGGGATACTCGAAGAAGCAGTTCCCGTCCCGCCTAGGGACACTCCCGGACATTTTATGTACCATAAGCATGGCTTAGATGCCATACTGTACCTAGATTTGTGGGTGGATTATACTAAGGATCTGGAAGAGAAGTATAGATGGCCTGTCTCAGGGACATGGGATGCTGATTGCATCATGAGAGTAGAAGAAGCATTATGGAAAAAGAAAGCCAGACAATCCCAGAAAGATGCCATAGAATTATGGCGTAAAGAAGCACATAGAAGAACAGAGAAAGAAATCAGGAAAGCAGAGAGAAGTAGAGAAGAATCCGAAAAAGCTAGAGAAAGGGAGTTACTAGAAGAAGGAGAACGAGTCAGAATAGAACAACAAGACAGACAAAGAAATGCCCTTATTACAGGTCTGTATCCTGTTCTCGCCGAGGGCCTGCCCAAGGCGATCCCGGAAGTATCACGTAACTTGCCACCACCATTGGTCCCGACCAAAGCCCATCATAAACAGAACGCAGCAGACATTTTCCTTTCTTCCTATTTAGATGATGTAGCTCCAGCATATACTAATGTACACGTACCACCTGCTAATAATGCACATCAGCCTATTCAGTCTGTTCAAGCCAGGACACCTCCACCTCCTCAAGACTCGCTTCCCGCACCTATTGTCACTTCCCCTACTGCTACTGCTACTGTTCCTCCTGCTATTGGTCCTACCAATCCTTTTTCGACAGATGCAACCCAGAGTCCACCTCCGTTACGTATACCTACTCTACCCGCTATGACACCAGTAGTTACAACGCAGCCAATTCATGTCTTCGCTTCCGCTTCAGGAGGCGCAACAGGAGGTCTCCCTGTCACCCCGCCTCAAGTAAAGCGACTGACGCTTAGAGAGTTAGCATTACAACGTACACCCAGAGCAGCGACATTCGCAACCCTTAAACAGTACATTACAGATTGCAGATATGATCCAGTACCAGGCGAAGACGATATGATGCTATTTTCACTACGTTTACGACGAGTCACAAACTATCTGACTATTCTACCACATATGGAAGAACATCTAGATAATATATACAATTTCATTAGAACAGGGGAAAGACAGAATGCATTCACGAAGCCATGGCACATAATAAGGTTGAGACACAGAAAATGATTCTACAGTTTTTGATAAATTGTTTGATAAGGGAGCGAGATCGGCCAGGCACAACCAAAGAAGAAATGGATATCCTGATTAATTGGAGTAACAATATAGCTGATGGTAAACATAAGACACAAGGTTGTATAGAATCCATGTACAGAAAGATCCGTAAAGAAATTGTACTAATGCACGACAGGGAAAACGCAGCTAGGGAAGCCGAGAAAGAGGATGAAAGCACAGAAGAGGACGAGTTAGATGATACAGAAGAAAACAGAGATATGATAGCGTACGTAGGTAGAGCAAGACCTTTTGACAGACCCATACGCCTAGAAAGCAAGAAACGTTTTCTTTCTCCCATACCAGAACAATGTTCTCTTGAGCATTTATTCCAAGCCACTGATGAAGTACTGAAACAACGAATAGGTTACAGTGAACTTAGTACCATGAGTGAACAAGAACTAGCACGATCAGCAGTACAGTGGGCTGATAATAACAGCGTATATAAAGATGATTCAGTAGCGCAAACATTTTTGAATCTTTCTCCAACCGAACAACGCTTAGCTGGAATGTACATGATCCAGCATCTCATTACACTATATGAGAGTCAGCATTCTGATCCAGGTCCCCTATATAATATTTTAGACGAGTTACTCCTAGGTAGATGGAGAGGCCTAGGTACCGATTTAATTAATTTCATTCTAGAACAACGACACAAATACAGAACATTTCTGACTCCACATTTCGTTCCTGTTCCACCCCCAGTAAGGAAAACATTTTATATTGACAGACAGAATCCCTTACAAGAAGTTCATCCCGTCCAGGCCCCAGGGGGTGAGCTTCGACGCGTATTCGTATACACACCCTTAAGCAAAATGGAACTATTGGAAATGAAGAAAATAGTGCCTTGTCATGATAAAGATCCGGCTGGGTTTCACCGTGAATTAAAAGACATGCTACTCATGGGGGATTATACATATCCCGATATTATTAAAATGTTAAAGGTACTGTTGCCAGCCGGTATTTACGAAAAACTTAAAGAAAAAGAATGGGAGGTGGGAGATAAAAAGATTATCTGGACTGAAATAGAAAACGAAGAAAATACACGAATTCCAGGTACTGGTCTCGGGGACAAAACTAAAGCATTACCAGGATTATTAGTACAGGTCTTGCCGAGGTTATTGGCAATTAAAAAGGAAGACTGGGATGCCATCTCAGCCTGCAAACAGAAACAAGACGAAGACACTAGTGATTTTTATTCTAGATTCGATAAATGTTTTATTATTAATAGTGGCCTGAAAACAAGTAGTGAATCATATCCACATCTTTTTGTGACCAAACTAGTCGAGAATTCCTTACCCCAAGTTAAAAATAGAGTTCTAAAAGTCGAGAGTACATGGCAAGCAAATACCCCTTCTCAAATGTTACAAATGTTACAGTACCATCAGAACCGAATTAGAGAGGAACATGATCATGAACAGAGACGTATGAAAGATACGAAAATGAAAGTACTAGTAGCTCAGCCTGTTCCAGCAGACGGTCAGAAAAAGGGTACAGCACCGCCAGGTCATTCTGCAGCTCCCGTTAAAGGGAATTGCAACTATTGTAAACAGCCAGGTCATTATATAAACGAATGTACCGTTCTGAAATATAATATTGCTACCGGCAGGACGAAAGAAAGACCTCGTCCTCCTAGACAAGAACATGTTCCACAGCATATTCCACAGAACACGCAACCTCCGCAGCAAGCACAACAGACAGTAGCTGTACCCCAACCCCAACCTATTGCTGCCACGCAACAAATGTACCAGTATGCACAGTCAGATTACCCCGATTATCAGCAGTACTCATGAAACAGCCTAGAGAGGGAGGTTGGCTTGCCTCTTATTGAGGTTCCTGTAAATCAAGAGGGTCCCTAGGTACATAGTCAGGTATTAGGGAAAGACAGAACATTTTTGATTGACACAGGGGCGAGCAGAACTACCATCAGTCATGACGAGGTTCCAGGGGCACCCCTCTCAGGCTCACAGAATGTTTCCCTGGGTTTTTCAGGAAAGCCTATTGTTAACGAAGTGTCAAAGGCAGTTTCCCTAGAAGTTGGTCCATTGTCCCGTACTACAGACTTGTTACTTACGAAAGCATGTCCTGAAAATCTGCTTGGTATTAAAACGTTGAAAGCTCTAGGAGCAGTAATATGTAGTTCTCCGGAAGGGGTGAGATTGTTCTTACGTGATTTCAAAGGTCATTATGTGTTACGAGATTTTGATCCAAGATTGCAAAATGTACCAGCGCATTTATGGGCACAAGGTCCAACTGATGTAGGTTGTATGCACATTACACCTTATTGTGTTACACTCAAGCAAGGAGTTGTACTACCCCGAATCCGACAATACGAATTGCCCCCCGAGGCTGTAGCAGCCTTACTGAAAATTATTGACGAACTTTGGTGTGCAGCGGCTTTCACCTAGTTTAAGTACAGATTATAAGAGAAGTAGGAATGTTGGATAACACACGTGATCTTAACAGATTGAAAGTGACATCTTGGAATGTGTGGGGTCTGAATAACCTTAGGATAAAAAGGCAGATCCTAGGTTAACTAGATAGACACCACATCACAGTCGCTCTGCTACAGGACACACACTTGAATCCCGGAACTACACCCCAGTTTGCTTCGAGATGGGCCTCACACCGTTGATTTGCATTATATTCGGGATACTCCCGGAGAGTACAAAACAATAGTTGATGGACAGAATGCAGAACAATGTCATACAATCCCCCCAGTACAGAGATCTGGGCCTAAATCCATCATTTGTTTGCACTCCACACCACCCCAGTGCAGACATGGCCATATGCAAATCAGCCTTGACCCTGTGCCTCATGGGAACAGTCCAGCCCGAACTGCAAAGCCATGTCTTTCCTGGACCGGAATCAAGTATCCTAGGACCGGTTTCTGGCTATCAGCCATCTTCAGCCAAGATAGCTTGACTCCAGTGGTGTGGAGAGCATGAGACTCATGTCTGCGCATACCCATCCCACTTGGGGTGACAAATGCAAAACAACAGTTGATGGACAGAATGCAGAACAATGTCATACATTCACCCCAGTACAGAGATCTGGGCCTAAATCCATCGTTTTTTTGCACTCCACACCACCCCAGTCCAGACATGGCCATATGCAAATCAGCCTTGACCCTGTGCCTCATGGGAACAGTCCAGCCCGAACTGCCAAGCCATGTCTTTCCTGGACCGGAATCAAGCATCCTAGGACCGGTTTCTGGCTATCACCCTACTTCTGCCAGGATAGCGTGACTCCAGTGGTTTGGAGAGCATGGGACTCACGTCTGAGCATTCCTATCCCACTTGGGTTGACAAATGCAAAACAACTGTTGAAGGACAGAATGCGGAACAATGTCATACATTCACCCCAGTACAGAGATCTGGGCCTAAATCCATCGTTTTTTTTTTACCTCCACACCACCCCAGTTCAGACATGGCCATATGCAAATCAGCCTTGACCCTGTGCCTCATGGGAACAGTCCAGCCCGAACTGCCAAGCCATGTCTTTCCTGGACCGGAATCAAGCATCCTAGGACCAGTTTCTGGCTATCAGCCGTCTTCAGCCAGGATAGATTGACTCCAGTGTTGTGGAGAGCATGGGACTCACGTCTGAGCATACCCATCCCACTTGGGGTGACAAATGCAAAACAACAGTTGATGGAAAGAATACAGAACAATGTCAGACATTCACCCCAGTACAGAGATTTGGGCCTAAATCCATTGTTGTTTTGCCCTCCACACAACCCCAGTTCAGACATGGCCCTATGCAAATCAGCCTTGACCCTGTGCCTCATGGGAACAGTCCAGTCCGAACTGCCAAGCCATGTCTTTCCTGGACCAGAATCAAACATCCTAGGACCGGTTTCTGGCTATCAGCCATCTTCAGCCAGGATAGCTTGACTCCAGTGGTGTGGAGAGCATGAGACTCACGTCTGCGCATACCCATCCCATTTGGGGTGACAAATGCAAAACAACAGGTGATGGACAGAATGCAGAACAATGTTATACATTCACCCCAGTACAGAGATCTCGGCCTAAATCCATAGTTTTTTTGCACTCCACACCACCCCAGTCCAGACATGGCCATATGCAAATCAGCCTTGACCCTGTGCCTCATGGGTACAGTCCAGCCCGAACTGCCAAGCCATGTCTTTCCTGGACCGGAATCAAGCATCCTAGGACCGGTTTCTGGCTATCAGCCGTCTTCAGCCAGGATAGCGTGACTCCAGTGGTGTGGAGAGCATGGGACTCACGTCTGAGCATACCCATCCCACTTGGGTTGACAAATGCAAAACAACAGTTGATGGACAGAATGGTGAACAATGTCATACATTCACCCCAGTACAGGGATCTGGGCCTAAATCCATCGTTTTTTGCACTCCACATCACCCCAGTGCAGACATAGCCATAAGCAAATCAGCCTTGACCCTGTCTGTGCCTCATAGGAACAGTCCAGCCCGAACTGCCAAGCCATGACTTTCCTGGACCGGAATCAAGTATCCTGGGACCGGTTTCTGGCTATCAGCCATCTTCAGCCAGGATAGCTTGACTCCAGTGGTGTGGAGAGCATGGGACTCAGGTCTGAGCATACCCATCCCACTTGGGGTGACAAATGCAAAACAACAGTTGATGGACAGAATGCAGAACAATGTCATACATTCACCCCAGTACAGAGATCTGCGCCTAAATCCATTGTTTATTTTCACTCCACACCACCCCAGTTCAGACATGGCCATATGCAAATCAGCCTTGACCCTCTGCCTCATGGGAACAGTCCAGCCCAAACTGCGAAGCCATTTCTTTCCTGACCGGAATCAAGCATCCTAAGACTGGTTTCTGGCTATCAGCCGTCTTCAGCCAGGATAGCTTGACTCCAGTGGTGTGGAGAGCATGGGACTCAGGTCTGAGCATACCCATCCCACTTGGGGTGACAAATGCAAAACAACAGTTGGTGGACAGAATGCAGAACAATATCATACATTCACCCCAGTACAGAGATCTGGGCTTAAATCCATATTGTTTTGCACTCCACACCACTCCTGTTCAGACATGGCCATATGCAAATCAGCCTTGACCCTGTGCGTCATGGGTACAGTCCAGCCCGAACTGCCAAGCCATGTCTTTCCTGGACCGGAATCAAGCATCCTAGGACCGGTTTCTGGCTATCAGCTGTCTTCAGCCAGGATAGCTTGACTCCAGTGGTGTGGAGAGCATGGGACTCACGTCTGAGCATACCCATCCCACTTGGGTTGACAAATGCAAAACAACAGTTGATGGACAGAATGGTAAACAATGTCATACATTCACCCCAGTACAGGGATCTGAGACTAAATCCATCGTTTTATTGCACTACACACCACCCAAGTCCAGACATGGCCATATGCAAATCAGCCATGACCCTGTGCATCATGGGAACAGTCCAGCCCGAACTGCCAAGCCAAGTCTTTCCTGGACCGGAATCAAGCATCCTAGGACCGGTTTCTGGCTATCAGCTGTCTTCAGCCAGGATAGCTTGACTCCAGTGGTGTGGAGAGCATGGGACTCACGTCTGAGCATTCCTATCCCACTTGGGTTGACAAATGCAAAACAACTGTTGAAGGACAGAATGCGGAACAATGTCATACATTCACCCCAGTACAGAGATCTGGGCCTAAATCCATCATTTTTTTGCACTCCACACCACCCAAGTTCAGACATGGCCATATGCAAATCAGCCTTGACCCTGTGCCTCATGGGAACAGTCCAGCTCGAACTGCTAAGCCATGTCTTTCCTGGACCAGAATCAAACATCCTAGGACCGGTTTCTGGCTATCAGCCATCTTCAGCCAGGATAGCTTGACTCCAGTGGTGTGGAGAGCATGAGACTCACGTCTGCGCATACCCATCCCACTTGGGGTGACAAATGCAAAACAACAGTTGATGGACAGAATGCAGAACAATGTTATACATTCACCCCAGTACAGAGATCTGGGCCTAAATCCATAGTTTTTTTGCACTCCACACCATCCCAGTCCAGACATGGCCATATGCAAATCAGCCTTGACCCTGTGCCTCATGGGTACAGTCCAGCCCGAACTGCCAAGCCATGTCTTTCCTGGACCGGAATCAAGCATCCTAGGACCGGTTTCTGGCTATCAGCCGTCTTCAGCCAGGATAGCGTGACTCCAGTGGTGTGGAGAGCATGGGACTCACGTCTGAGCATACCCATCCCACTTGGGTTGACAAATGCAAAAAAACAGTTGATGGACAGAATGGTGAACAATGTCATACATTCACCCCAGTACAGGGATCTGGGCCTAAATCCATTGTTTTTTGCACTCTACATCACCCCAGTGCAGACATAGCCATAAGCAAATCAGCCTTGACCCTGTCTGTGCCTCATAGGAACAGTCCAGCCCGAACTGCCAAGCCATGACTTTCCTGGACCGGAATCAAGTATCCTGGGACCGGTTTCTGGCTATCAGCCGTCTTCAGCCAGGATAGCTTGACTCCAGTGGTGTGGAGAGCATGGGACTCAGGTCTGAGCATACCCATCCCACTTGGGGTGACAAATGCAAAACAACAGTTGATGGACAGAATGCAGAACAATGTCATACATTCACCCCAGTACAGAGATCTGCACCTAAATCCATTGTTTATTTTCACTCCACACCACCCCAGTTCAGACATGGCCATATGCAAATCAGCCTTGACCCTCTGCCTCATGGGAACAGTCCAGCCCAAACTGCAAAGCCATTTCTTTCCTGACCGGAATCAAGCATACTAAGACTGGTTTCTGGCTATCAGCCGTCTTCAGCCAGGATAGCTTGACTCCAGTGGTGTGGAGAGCATGGGACTCAGGTCTGAGCATACCCATCCCACTTGGGGTGACAAATGCAAAACAACAGTTGGTGGACAGAATGCAGAACAATATCATACATTCACCCCAGTACAGTGATCTGGGCCTAAATCCATATTTTTTTGCACTCCACACCACTCCAGTTCAGACATGGCCATATGCAAATCAGCCTTGACCCTGTGCGTCATGGGTACAGTCCAGCCCGAACTGCCAAGCCATGTCTTTCCTGGCCCGGAATCAAGCATCCTAGGACCGGTTTCTGGCTATCAGCTGTCTTCAGCCAGGATAGCTTGACTCCAGTGGTGTGGAGAGCATGGGACTCACGTCTGAGCATACCCATCCCACTTGGGTTGACAAATGCAAAACAACAGTTGATGGACAGAATGGTAAACAATGTCATACATTCACCCCAGTACAGGGATCTGGGACTAAATCCATCGTTTTATTGCACTCCACACCACCCCAGTCCAGACATGGCCATATGCAAATCAGCCATGACCCTGTGCCTCATGGGAACAGTCCAGCCCGAACTGCCAAGCCATGTCTTTCCTGGACCAGAATCAAGCATCCTAGGACCAGTTTCTGGCTATCAGCCGTCTTCAGCCAGGATAGCTTGACTCCAGTGGTGTGGAGAGCATGGGACTCAGGTCTGAGCATACCCATCCCACTTGGGGTGAAAATGCAAAACAGTTGATGGACAGAATGCAGAACAATCTCATACATTCACCCCAGAACAGAGATCTGGGCCTAAATCCATCGTTTATTTGCACTCCACACCACCCCAGTTGAGACATGGCCATATGCAAATCAGCCTTGACCCTCTGCCTCATGGGAACAGTCCAGCCCAAACTGCCAAGCCATGTCTTTCCTGGACCGGAATCAAGCATCCTAGGACCAGTTTCTGGCTATCAGCCGTCTTCAGCCAGGATAGCTTGACTCCAGTGGTGTGGAGAGCATGGGACTCACGTCTGAGCATACCTATCCCACTTGGGTTGACAAATGCAAAACAACTGTTGATGGACAGAATGCAGAACTATGTCCTACATACACCCCAGTACAGAGATCTGGGCCTAAATCCATCATTTTTTTGCGCTCCACACCACCCCAGTTCAGACATGGCCATATGCAAATCAGCCTTGACCCTATGCCTCATGGGTACAGTCCAGCCCGAACTGCCAAGCCATGTCTTTCCTGGACCGGAATCAAGCATCCTAGGACTGGTTTTTGGCTATCAGCCGTCTTCAGCCAGGATAGCTTGACTCCAGTGGTGTGGAGAGCATGGGACTCACATCTGAGCATACCCATCCCACTAGGGGTGACAAATGCAAAACAACAGTTGATGGACAGAATGCAGAATATTGTCATACATTCACCCCAGTTCAGAGATCTGGGCCTAAATCCATCGTTTTTTCTGCACTCCACACCACCCCAGTTCAGACATGGCCATATGCAAATCAGCCTTGACCCTGTGCCTCATGAGAACAGTCCAACCCAAACTGCCAAGCCATGTCTATCCTGGACTTAAATCAAGCATTCTAGGACCGGTTTCTGGCTATCAACCACCTTCAGCCCGGATAGCTTGACTCCAGTGGTGTGGAGAGCATGGGACTCACGTGTGACCATACCCATGCCACTTGGGGTGACAAATGCAAAACAACAGTTGATGGACAGAATGCAGAGCAATGTCATACATTCACCCAGTACAGAGATTTGGGCCTAAATCTATCGTTTTTGCCCTCCACACCACCCCAGTTCAGACATGGCCATATGCAAATCAGCCTTGACCCTGTGCCTCATGGGAACAGTCCAGCCCGAACTGCCAAGCCATGTCTTTCCTGGACCGGAATCAAGCATCCTAGGACCGGTTTCTGGCTATCAGCCGTCTTCAGCCAGGATAGCTTGACTCCAGTGGTGTGGAGAGTATGGGACTCACGTCTGAGCATACCCATCCCACTTGGGGTGACAAATGCAAAACAACAGTTGATGGACAGAATTGTGGTAAATAAAATTACAGGACTATTTTTCTATACATTAAATGACAATAAGGATAGCTCAATCAAATGAGAGGCAGAGTCCGTGGTATCTGAGTCATACGGGCTTTAATGAAATGCCTCGAGGCATGGGACATCTAGTTCCATCACCACTAAGGTTCAGGAAGGGACATTCAACATTTTATTAACATCACACAATATATATAGTAAAACAGTATGATTGAGTCGAATACAGTAGGCGTAACAGGTGAAAAGAGAGAGATAAGAACACATGTGCGTAACAGGAGGCGTGTAAGAAGGCGTACACGTAGGCGTGCACTGGTCATGTCAGAGAAACGTCACATGAAATGTCACAAGTGGGAGGATGCTTTGGAGAAAGTTTGCAGGCTCAGCAGAAACTTTTAGCCTAGATGCGCGCGCAACTGAGCATGACGTGTAACTGGGGAGAACTGGGGGTTTTGACTTTTACACTAGTAGAGGAGACTAATGTCTGGGATGTCAGAACGACCTGCACCTATAACATATCTGGTATCTCATGTTTGGAGGATGTAGTGTCTGTAGTAAAAGGTCTCTCGGGCTGAGGCCGTTCATCACTGAATGCTAGTGCGTGCATATGAATCTTCATGTAGAGTGCGGGGGCCATGGGCCTACCATGGTAACGGGTGCAGTAAATTACTTGCATGGAGACAGGAAGGCAGGGCCCTATGCTCTGCAGCCGGGAATATGTTTACCTATTTCACTAGACTGGAATGTGTTTTCGCGGAGGCTGAGCAGATAACTGTAGGCAAAATATTGTCTTGGCAGGTAAGCAGGCCGAGCCGGGCACCGCTCGTCTGAGCAGGATGTAAGGTAGATTTCAGGGATGCATACCTAAACTGTAGCTTCCAGAGGCAGAAAAGAACTTGGAGTCTCGTTAAGGGCCTGGCTCGACTGGGCCAGGAAACATGGAGAAAACGTGTGCTTTATTCAAAAGGGTACCATGTAAAGACGTTGACACCATAGGCCTAGAAGCCTAATTAACGTGATATTCTTGGGGAACTGTATAACTGACATGTTAACGTTGGACGCAAATGCATATGCGTCTTTCTAGCATGCACGGAAAAGGAATTACATGACATACTTGGAACACGTGTGTTTGGATGGGGTGCGAGTGGGGGACACATTAGCTACCTGAACATTTCTATCACCTCATTCCCTCCTTGGCCCCTACTACACCCTCTAGGATATGTCTATATTCATGAGACCATCTATCTGTTCATATAACATCATTTGCTCTTCTTTCTTTATCCGGGAACGGGAACGTGAACTTGGACGGGGAATACAAGCTGTGGCGCACAAGCCGCAAATCGCTGGCCCACATTGCAGACAGAGACAACAACTAAATAGAATAAGCAGTATTATTCCTAGGAATGATAGCAATTTCCATCCCCAGGCAGACATCACACTCCAGAGCCAACCGGACCAAGTCCAGGTGCCTGGATTCTGGTGAATCAGGTGAGCAATTTCGTGAAGCCTTGTTATGGCCTTATACACGGATGGTGCGTTATTAGGAATGAAAACGCAACAACTGGATCCGATCACTCTATAAGCCCCGCCCCTATCGGCCAGGATGACGTCAAGGACAAGGCGATTTTGAAGAACTACAAGTCTCATAGCAGATTGTTCTTCGGTCAGGTTACCTAAAGCAGAAGTACTTTCATTCACTACCGCTTCCAATGTTCTAGTTAATTTGCGTATCAATTTACTGTTTTGGACAGGACCTACAAAGAAAAAGAATCCTTTATTGAAATCTGTATATTGTTCCCACGTTGTCTCAGTCTGATCGACAATTAGGGACTTGATCTCCCTTCTATGTCTTACATGTACAAGGCGTGAATTTCGATGATAATCAGGTGGGTCTAGGAAAACCGGTGGTAATAAGAACGCAATATAACACGTCCCATCCCAATCAAGGGGCAGATGTACATAAGCTGTTTGACCACAAATAAAATAAGAATGGCGAGAGGCTTTGAAAGTAGACTTTCCTTTATCACTGAATTCGACCACAGTATTACAATCACTGTGTCCTAGATGTACTGAACAATTCTTTCTAACGCATAATTCACCTTTCACTGGTAAAACTGTTATAAACGGCAAGTTCGAATTAGTCTCGGACTGGACGTTTAGGATCATGAGATTGAGGGAAAGGTTACCTAATTCATACACTTCATTTTCTAGATCAGTCCCTCTCCTTTGGGGAAGACCATCTGCGTCTGGGAAACATGCTTTATTCATGACTGTATTCAGATTCCCCCATATCCAATTGCCTTGAGAAACTTTGGACTTACTGTCTAAGGAAGACATTAAAGCAAACCATGCTCCACATGAACCATTATGTGTAAACGGGTAGGGAAAGAGGGGCAGAGCTCCCTTGTATTTCTGATAAGGTGGGAGTCGGCCACATACCCAGCAATTGGTGGCATTGCTGGTCTGGTGAGTATGGTGTAACATACGAATGAATGTATTGTTGCGCATTGCTAATCGATAGGACAGCTCATGAGGGGGCAGGTCGCTGAAAGTGTGTTCTACAGAGTCATTAGAGAAAGTATGTACATGTGAATTGAAAGGAGGAAAGAAATCGTGTAACAGGAAGCTTACACATATGATCGAAATGCTCAGAATAAACATGAAAATTAACGTTATGATGCATCGACTATGCAAGTTCTTGCAATATTTTTCTCTCTTTTCGATTCGCCTATCTCTCTGACTACTTGGGTCTATCTTATACATGTCAGAAACCTGTCTAACCGCTTCACCCAGGGGGGGACTTAAACAATTAAACGCTGTCTGACTTACTAGACGTCAACTTGGCTCGGTACTCCTGTTGCGGAGTTTTTTCTAGCAGGGGAAGTTTAGAGTCAGTGTCTAAAAGGGGGCAGTCCTTAATTGCAGTCTCTGGACACAGTCCGTGAACTCTTTTTATATGACTGGAGTGGAGCCACCCCTTGCGACCTTCTAGCTTTACTGCGGCCCTCGTGGTCATCAACACCAGCTTTGGCTGCTTCCATCTGGGTTCCAGAGGGCTTGATCTGTCGAAATTTCGAACGTAGACGTATTCTCCTGGAACGATTTCATGCGGTTTTACTTGGGTGTTGTCCGGGAAGGCAGCCGCAACCTGTGAACGACAAGATTGTAGTGCAGACATCAAGGAAGCTAGGTAATCTGTCAGCATATTACTATCGACATCGGTTATCTTACGAGGCATAGGCGTACCCCACATATTGGGAGGTCGGCCGAAGACTACCTCATAGGGAGATAGTCCGGTTCTGGAATGAGCTACCATGCGCATATAAAAGAGGGTAACTGGCAGGGCTACTATCCAATCTACACCTTTTTCCGCACAGATCTTAGCTAATCATGTTTTCAGAGTCTGGTTGTGTCGTTCGACCAAACCAGCTGCTTTGGGATGTCATACACAGTGAAATTTCCACTGGTAACCTAACAGGAGTGATACCTGTTTCATAAGCTTGGACGAGAATGGCTGTCCATTATCTGAGTACACGACACAGGGCAAGCCGTATCGTGGGAAAAATTCATGAACCAACTGCTTGGCAGTGGTCGCGGCAGTGTAATCTGGGACTGGATATGCTTCTGTCCATCTGGAAAGGGCACATACAACTACGAGGACATATTTAAATCCTCTACATCTGTCCATCTGGATATAATCCATCTGGAGGACTTCAAAAGGATGGTCAGGAGGATGGAATCCACCTTGTTCCACGGGAATGCCTTTGCCTGGATTGAACTGACAACAGATCATGCAGGTACGCACTTTCTGTTTTGCTGCTGCTCGTAAATGCTTGTTGAACCATAGATTCTGAATGCTGTCTAACATGGCTTTTTCTCCTAAGTGTGCTGGACTATGTGCTGTGTTAATGATCACTTGAACCATAGAGTCGGGGAGGAACCATGTGGCTCTTCCCTTCTTCATCCATCCCTGATCTGTCTGGATCCCTCCTTGTTCAGTCCATTTCTTGATTTCGTCTGGAGTGGCATCTGTCTGTATGTCGAGTACATCTAGAGTGGGATCCTTCACTGTCATACAATGTGTCTGTGTTGGTACTTCAGTCTTTGTCGGATCTGTCGGTATGTCTGTCTGAGTCTGAGCTGTGAGTTTAGCTGTTCGATCTGCCAGGTCGTTACCCTGGGAAATAGTGTCAGTGACTTTCGTATGTGCCTTGAACTTCATGATAGCAATGGATGCAGGTAAGTGTATTGCTTCTAACAGAGCTTGAATGAGGGGACCATGCTGTATCTTGGCGCCATGAGAAGTTAAAAAACCTCTTTCTTGCCAGAGGATACCGAAGTCGTGAACAACTCCGAATGCATACTGTGAATGTCCCTTCCTGAACCTTAGTGGTGATGGAACTCGATGTCCCATGCCTCGAGGCATTTCATTAAAGCCCGTATGACTCAGATACCACGGACTCTGCCTCTCATTTGATTGAGCTATCCTTATTGTCATTTAATGTATAGAAAAATAGTCCGGTAATTTTATTTACCACATAATCTGGCGCCCGAACAGGGACTCCCCCCCCCTTCCCCACTCGCCGGCGATGTACTACAGGCCTTGACCCCTTCTACAGCCGTGACGGAACCAGTGCACTCCTGCGGGTTTTCCTGCTATCTCCCTCAGGCCCACGGAGGAGACTGAGACTGCGACCCGGCATCCAGGCGAGGCGGTGAGGAATGCGGAGGATCCCGACCAGAGCCCCAAGTCGAGAGAGCAAGGTCCGAGGTATCCAGAGGCCCACTTGTTCCGAAGCGCATGCGTAGGAGAAATCGTAGCCTGACGCAGTCCAGTCCAGTCCAGTTTCCGAGGCCTTCAGTTTCTGCTTCCCGGTGAGTACCGTTATTGGGAACGCATCTAGACGGGTTCATTAATTTGTGCCCGGTCAAGACAGGTCTGGGTACACAGACCTGGTCCAGACGTGTTCACTTAGGTGAATACGGTACGACGTGTCTCTTTATGGGACCGGTATGTCTGTACTGTTCTAGCAGTGCATCAAGTAATTCAGTATTCTAGATCTCGGGAATTCTTCAGTATTGTGTTTTATGTACTAGGCAATATCTGTTCGAAAAATGTTTTAATGTGTTTTCATGTCGTGGTATGAATGATTGTTTGCAATTCATTACTGTGTTTATTGTGTTCACGTTCAAATCAGTATAATTATGCCACTGTTCTCGAAATTACGTCAGATAGGAACCAGGAAAGGGATACTCGAAGTAGCAGTTCCCGTCCCGCCTAGGGACACTCCCGGACATTTTATGTACCATAAGCATGGCTTAGATGCCATACTGTACCTAGATTTGTGGGTGGATTATACTAAGGATCTGGAAGAAAAGTATAGATGGCCTGTCTCAGGGACATGGGATGCTGATTGCATCATGAGAGTAGAAGAAGCATTATGGAAAAAGAAAGCCAGACAATCCCAGAAAGATGCCATAGAATTATGGCGTAAAGAAGCACATAGAAGAACAGAGAAAGAAATCAGGAAAGCAGAGAGGAGTAGAGAAGAATCCGAAAAAGCTAGAGAAAGGGAGTTACTAGAAGAAGGAGAACGAGTCAGAATAGAACAACAAGACAGACAAAGAAATGCCCTTATTACAGGTCTGTATCCTGTTCTCGCCGAGGGCCTGCCCAAGGCGATCCCGGAAGTATCACGTAACTTGCCACCACCATTGGTCCCGACTAAAGCCCATCATAAACAGACCGCAGCAGACATTTTCCTTTCTTCCTATTTAGATGATGTAGCTCCAGCATATACTAATGTACACGTACCACCTGCTAATAATGCACATCAGCCTATTCAGTCTGTTCAAGCCAGGACACCTCCACCTCCTCAAGACTCGCTTCCCGCACCTATTGTCACTTCCCCTACTGCTACTGCTACTGTTCCTCCTGCTATTGGTCCTACCAATCCTTTTTCGACAGATGCAACCCAGAGTCCACCTCCGTTACGTATACCTACTCTACCCGCTATGACACCAGTAGTTACAACACAGCCAATTCATGTCTTCGCTTCCGCTTCAGGAGGCGCAACAGGAGGTCTCCCTGTCACCCCGCCTCAAGTAAAGCGACTGACGCTTAGAGAGTTAGCATTACAACGTACACCCAGAGCAGCGACATTCGCAACCCTTAAACAGTACATTACAGATTGCAGATATGATCCAGTACCAGGCGAAGACGATGTGATGCTATTTTCACTACGTTTACGACGAGTCACAAACTATCTGACTATTCTACCACATATGGAAGAACATCTAGATAATATATACAATTTCATTAGAACAGGGGAAAGACCAGAATGCATTCACGAAGCCATGGCACACAATAAGGTTGAGACACAGAAAATGATTCTACAGTTTTTGATAAATTGTTTGATAAGGGAGCGAGATCGGCCAGGCACAACCAAAGAAGAAATGGATATCCTGATTAATTGGAGTAACAATATAGCTGATGGTAAACATAAGACACAAGGTTGTATAGAATCCATGTACAGAAAGATCCGTAAAGAAATTGTACTAATGCACGAAAGGGATAACGCAGCTAGGGAAGCCGAGAAAGAGGATGAAACCACAGAAGAGGACGAGTTAGATGATACAGAAGAAAACAGAGATATGATAGCGTACGTAGGTAGAGCAAGACCTTTTGACAGACCCATACGCCTAGAAAGCAAGAAACGTTTTCTTTCTCCCATACCAGAACAATGTTCTCTTGAGCATTTATTCCAAGCCACTGATGAAGCACTGAAACAACGAATAGGTTACAGTGAACTTAGTACCATGAGTGAACAAGAACTAGCACGATCAGCAGTACAGTGGGCTGATAATAACAGCGTATATAAAGATGATTCAGTAGCGCAAACATTTTTGAATCTTTCCCCAACCGAACAACGCTTAGGTGGAATGTACATGATCCAGCATCTCATTACACTATATGAGAGTCAGCATTCTGATCCAGGTCCCCTATATAATATTTTAGACGAGTTACTCCTAGGTAGATGGAGAGGCCTAGGTACCGATTTAATTAATGTCATTCTAGAACAACGACACAAATACAGAACATTTCTGACTCCATATTTCGTTCCTGTTCCACCTCCAGTAAGGAAAACATTTTATATTGACAGACAGAATCCCTTACGAGAAGTTCATCCCGTCCAGGCCCCAGGGGGTGATCTTCGACGCGTATTCGTATACACACCCTTAAGCAAAATGGAACTATTGGAAATGAAGAAAATAGTGCCTTGTCATGATAAAGATCCGGCTGGGTTTCACCGTGAATTAAAAGACATGCTACTCATGGGGGATTATACATATCCCGATATTCTTAAAATGTTAAAGGTACTGTTGCCAGCCGGTATTTACGAAAAACTTAAAGAAAAAGAATGGGAGGTGGGAGATAAAAAGATTATCTGGACTGAATTAGAAAACGAAGAAAATACACGAATTCCAGGTACTGGTCTCGGGGACAAAACTAAAGCATTACCAGGATTATTAGTACAGGTCTTGCCGAGGTTATTGGCAATTAAAAAGGAAGACTGGGATGCCATCTCAGCCTGCAAACAGAAACAAGACGAAGACACTAGTGATTTTTATTCTAGATTCGAGAAATGTTTTATTATTAATAGTGGCCTGAAAACAAGTAGTGAATCATATCCACATCTTTTTGTGACCAAACTATTTGAGAATTCCTTACCCCAAGTTACAAATAGAGTTCTAAAAGTCGAGAGTACATGGCAAGCAAATACCCCTTCTCAAATGTTACAAATGTTACAGTACCATCAGAACCGAATTAGAGAGGAACATGATCATGAACAGAGACGTATGAAAGATACGAAAATGAAAGTACTAGTAGCTCAGCCTGTTCCAGCAGACGGTCAGAAAAAGGGTACAGCACCGCCAGGTCATTCTGCAGCTCCCGTTAAAGGGAATTGCAACTATTGTAAACAGCCAGGTCATTATATAAACGAATGTACCGTTCTGAAATATAATATTGCTACCGGCAGGACGAAAGAAAGACCGCGTCCTCCTAGACAAGAACATGTTCCACAGCATATTCCACAGAACACGCAACCTCCGCAGCAAGCACAACAGACAGTAGCTGTACCCCAACCCCAACCTATTGCTGCCACGCAACATGTCACGCAACAAATGTACCAGTATGCACAGTCAGATTACCCCGATTATCAGCAGTACTCATGAAACAGCCTAGAGAGGGAGGTTGGCTTGCCTCTTATTGAGGTTCCTGTAGATCAAGAGGGTCCCTATGTACATAGTCAGGTATTAGGGAAAGACAGAAAATTTTTGATTGACACAGGGGCGAGCATAACTACCATCAGTCATGACGAGGTTCCAGGGGCACCCCTCTCAGGCTCACAGAATGTTTCCCTGGGTTTTTCAGGAAAGCCTATTGTTAACGAAGTGTCAAAGCCAGTTTCCCTAGAAGTTGGTCCATTGTCCTGTACTACAGACTTGTTACTTACGAAAGCATGTCCTGAAAATCTGCTTGGTATTAAAACGTTGAAAGCTCTAGGAGCAGTAATATGTTGTTCTCCGGAAGGAGTGAGATTGTTCTTACGTGATTTCAAAGGTCATTTTGTGTTACGAGATTTTGATCCAAGATTGCAAAATGTACCAGCGCATTTATGGGCACAAGGTCCAACTGATGTAGGTTGTATGCACATTACACCTTATCGTGTTACACTCAAGCAAGGAGTTGTACTACCCCGAATCCGACAATACAAATTGCCCCCCGAGGCTGTAGCAGCCTTACTGAAAATTATTGACGAACTGATTGCCCAAGGAGTAGTTATAGAAACTGACTCCAATGTATGTAATTCTCCAATCATTCCAATTCTTAAACGAACTGACCCAAATGCCCACCAGTCTACAGATTGGTGATCGACCTTCGAGAATTAAATAAATGCATCATTCCCCAGTACCCAGTTGTGCCAGACATATCCTCCCTATTGACGGCTATTGATTCCGAAGCAGCGTTCTTTACTGTAATCGATCTCAAGAACGCTTTCTTTAGTGTCCCCATTCATCCAGAAAGCCAGTATCTCTTCGGATTTTCTTTAAATGGCCGAAGCTTCAAATTTGCACGTGCACCTCAAGGGTTCACGGAAAGTCCGAGTATTTACAGTCAAGCCTTGAAACGACAACTAGACAGTATTCGCATGCCTGCTGACACTGCTCTGCTCCAATATGTTGACGACCTGTTAATAACTGCACGGACCGAACGTGACTGCGAGCGCGCGTCACTGACTGTCTTGTATTTCTTGGCCGAAAAGGGGCATAAAGTGTCCCCTTCGAAGCTACAATTTTGTGCCCAGCAAGTGGTATACCTTGGGCACTTGCTGTCCAAGTGGGGGAGACAGTTGACACCAGACCGCATCCAGTTAATTGCACATCTGCCACAACCCAAGACACAAAAGGAGGTACGGGCCTTTATTGGCCTCACCTCGTACTGCAGACAATGGATCCCTCAGTATGCATATCTAGCCAAACCACTCATACAATTGACAACACAGGAGGCAGCGACTTCGACTCTCCTCCCTTGGACTCAGGAACACACACAAGCTTTTGACGAATTAAAGAAAGCCCTATGTCAAGCACCTGTTTTAGCGACACCATGTTACAACAAACCTTTTACACTTTTTGTTACTGAACGCGATGGCACAGCATTATCTGTGCTAACACAAGATCAAGCAGGAAAACACAAGCCTTGCGCTTATTTTCTAGTACATTAGATCCAGTGGCCCAGGCTCTGCCTGCGTGCCTGAAATCAGTTGCAGCAACAGCTCTAGCAATCAGACAAAGCGATTCAATAGTGTTAGGACATCCTCTGACAGTCCAAGTTCCACACTCCGTGGAAGTTCTTCTGAACCGAACCCAGACACAACACTTGACCATAGCAAGACTGACAGGATATGAATTGACATTGTTTCAGCCACACATAGAGATCAGACGCTGCAACACCTTAAATCCTGCCACATTGTTACCCTTGAGTACCATTGACCCGACACCACATGTTATGTTATGTTATGTTATGCGTTTTTATTTGGCGCACAGATGCTCCAGCTAAGGAGCGTCCTGGCGCCCGACAAGGCAGCTGCACAACACAACTAAAACAAAAAACAAACATATGTACACAAACTAAGGGAATAAAAAGGTTTTCACCGCGCGGCGAAAGGAAAGCAAATCTCTCATAGCGCGAATGTGTAGAAGTCATCAATACTGTAACAAAGCCCAGACAAGACTTGACAGACATTGCATTACCTGACCCAGACCTGACACTTTACGTGGATGGTTCATGTATGAGATCAAGCACAGGAGAGTTAGTGGCCGCATATGCAGTGACCACTGAAACTGAAGTCATAGAAACACATCGTATTGACACATTGTCAGCCCAAGCAGCAGAGCTCATCGCTCTGACCCAAGCCTGCATCCGAGCCAAGAACCTGAAAGTAAACATATACACAGATTCACAGTATGCACAGTATGCATTCGGAGTTGTTCACGACTTCGGTATCCTCTGGCAAGAAAGAGGTTTTTTAACTTCTCATGGCGCCAAGATACAGCATGGTCCCCTCATTCAAGCTCTGTTAGAAGTCAAGTCAAGTCAAGTCAATAAATTTATATAGCGCGCTACATACCCAGAGGGTCTCAAGGCGCTTGAAGAAGGGTGGGGAATTACTTGTCAAATATCCACGTTTTAAGTTGCTTTCTGAATGCTAGGTGGTTCTGAGTAAGGCGAAGGTGAGTGGGAAGTGAGTTCCAGGTTTTAGCTGCCAGGTAGGAGAAGGATCTACCTCCCATGGTTGTTTTGTTGATGCGAGGTACAGTGGCAAGGGCTTGGTTGGAGGATCGTAGCTGGCGGGAGGGGGTGTAGAAGGACAGACGTGTGTTGAGGCATTCGGGTCCGATTTCGTAGAGTGCTTTGTATGCGTGGGTTAGGAGCCGGAAAGTAATCCTCTTATTGACGGGGAGCCAGTGGAGGTTTTTCAGGTGACCAGAGATGTGTTCTTTACGCGGGATGTCTAATATGAGCCTAGCTGAAGCGTTCTGGATGCGTTGGAGTTTTTTCTGGAGTTTAGCGGAGGTACCGGCGTAGAGGGTGTTTCCGTAGTCCAGTCGGCTCGTGACCAGAGCGTGGGTGACTGTTTTTCTAGTTTCGGTGGGGATCCAGCGAAATGTTTTTTTGAGCATGCGAAGAATGTTGAAGCAAGATGAAGAAACGGCGTTGACTTGTCTGTTCATCGAGAGTGAGGAATCCAGGATGACGCCCAGGTTCCGTGCGTGGTCCGTCGGGATGGGTGCTTTTCCGAGGGCCTCTGGCCACCAAGAGTCATCCCAGGCGGAGGGGGAGGTGCCTAGGATGAGGACTTCTGTTTTGTCTGAGTTCAGTTTCAGACGGCTGTGCTTCATCCATTCGGCTACTTCTTTCATTTCTTCATGCAGGTTGGTTTTGGCAGTGTTAGGGTCTCTGGTGAGTGATAGGATCAGTTGAGTGTCGTCGGCGTAGGAGATGATGTTGAGGTTGTGTTGGCGTGCGATGACCGCGAGGGGGGCTCATGTACACGTTGAAGAGGGTCGGGCTGAGTGAAGATCCTTGTGGTACGCCGCAGATGACTTCAGTGGCCTCTGACTTGAATGGTGGAAGGCGGACTCTCTAGGTTCTTCCGGTGAGGAACGAGGTGATCCATTCCAGTGCTTTACCTTGGATTCCGACGTTTCTGAAGCGTTGTAAAAGGGTGCTATGACAGACCGTGCCGAAGGCTGCAGAGAGGTCGAGGAGGATGAGGGCGACTGTGTCTCCATTGTCCAGTAGAGTTCGAATGTCGTCTGTTGCTGCGATAAGGGCGGTTTCAGTGCTGTGCTTGGCTCGGAAGCCGGATTGTGAGGAGTCGAGGGATTTGTTGGTTTCGAGGAATGCGGCGAGCTGGTTGTTGACCGCTTTTTCGATGACTTTGGCCGGGAATGGAAGGAGTGAGATAGGGCGGTAGTTTTTGAGTTCGGTGGGGTCAGCTGTGGGTTTCTTCAGGAGGGCGCTGAGTTCGGCATGTTTCCAGCTTTCCGGGAAGGTTGCGGAGTTGAGGGAGCAGTTGATGACGTCTCGGAGGTGCAGTGCTATAATGGAGTCTGCTTTGTTAAAGATGTGGTGAGGGCATGGGTCTGTGGGGGATCCTGAGTGGATAGAGTTCATCAGACGGATGGTGTCCTCAGTGGAGATTGGCTTCCAGTCATTGAGGATGTTCAGGGGGGGTGGGGGTCCTGCAGGGGGTTGGGTGGGTTGGTCTTTGGGTCGGTTGTAGAAACTGTTGTGGATGTCTGCAATTTTGTTGTGGAAGAATGAGGCTAGGGAGTCGCAGAGGGCTTGAGAGGGGGTGATGTCATTGGAGTTGGCTGAGGGGTTGGTAAATTCCTTGACGATGTTGAATAATTCCTTGCTGTTGTGGGCGTTGTTATCTAGTCGGTCCTTGAAAGCGGCTTTCTTGGCATTCCGGATCAGTTGGTGGTGTATGCGGATGGCGTTTTTGAAGGCGTCCTTGGTGCTGGTGGTTGGGTCTTTTTTCCAGGCCTTCTCAAGGGAGCAGCAGACTTTCTTGGATTTCTTAAGATCATCGTTGAACCAGTAGGCCTTCTTGCTGCCTATTTGGATTTGTCGTTTTTTCAGTGGTGCTAGGATGTCGGCGCTGTTATATAACCAATGGGTGAGGTTGGTGGCTGCTTGGTCTGGGTTTGAGGAATGGGCTGGGGGGTTTTGAAGAAGCGATGAGGAGATCTGGTCGATGGTGATTTTGTTCCAGTTTCTTTGCAGAGTGGGTTGGGGTGGTTGTTGGATGTGGGCTTGTTGTAGGTAAAGTGAACGCAGCTGTGGTCAGTCCAAAGGAGAGCTGTAGTGTGGCTGAAGGAGACATGTTTGCTGGAGGTGAAGATAGGGTCGAGTGTGTGACCTGCGATGTGGGTGGGGGTAGTGACAAGTTGTTTAAGTCCGAGGTTGTCGAGGTTGTCCAAAAGGGTGGTGGTGTTGCGGTCGTTGTTCTTTTCAAGGTGAAAGTTGAGGTCTCCCAAAAGTATGTAATCCTCGGAGGGGAGCGCGTGTGGAGTGATGAAGTCCGTGATGTCCTCGCTAAATTGTGCACGGGGTCCTGGTGGCCTGTAAAGGAGGGTGCCTCTGAGTGTGGTCTTGGGGTCGGTGTGGATCTGGAAGTGAAGGTGTTCAGTGTTGGCGAGATTGTCGTCTGAGCTGGTTGAGATGCGGATGGATTTCTTATGGACGATAGCGATGCCTCCTCCTGTGTGGCCGGTACGGTCCTTGCGAATGATCTTATAGCCTTCCGGGATGGCAATGGTGATGTCTGGGGCTGATGTGGCGTTCATCCATGTTTCTGTAAGGAAGGCGACGTCCGGAGAGATGGTGTCTAGTAGATTCCAGAGGTCGATGGCGTGCCTGTGGACCGAGCGGGTGTTGAGCAGGATGCATTGTAGGTGGTTGGGGTCGGATATCTGGTGTGTGTTCGTAGATGAGGAGTTGTTCTTGGTGCCGTCGAACTTGCAGGAGTTGCAGAAAAAGGGTCCATGGGTGTGCCCAGGGGCGGCTTGGACGCAGTTGGGGGAGCGGCCGGGGTTAAGGGCTAGGAGGGTGGTGGCATCATAAGTAATGCGGGAGGGGTGGGCATTACGAGGACCAAGGGCTCTGGCGCTGGGCGCGGTCCAGGCGCGGACGGGCGTAGACGGGCTTACCTTTGGCGCACCTTCGGCGCGGCCGTAGCACGTGGATGCTGCGCGTGGGGGCATTGGCCATAAATGGAGAGAGGAGGCGGCGGAGCGTGGGAGGGGCAGCAGCTGGGAGGCGGTAGCGTGAGGAGGGGCGAGCCAGGGAACAACAAGTCTACAAAATGGAGGGTCAAAGGCAATGCGAGGCAGGGGCAGCAAATGTATGAAGGCCCCGGGAACGTAATCAAAGTCCCAGCAAAATAGAGAAAGCCTGTTTAAATGTCGCGCTGCAATATACAGCAGAGCGAGCGGCATGAAATGCCAGTGAAAGGTGCGGTAATGTTTTTTTTAACTATCGCGCTACAATGCTCACAAATACAATGTAATAGTCAGCAGTGCTCCTCAAAGATGCAGTTAAATTCAGTCATGCACAGATCACGATACCAGAGGTGTCAATACACTTACCTGCATCCATTGCTATCATGAAGTGCAAGGCACATACGAAAGTCACTGACACTATTTCCCAGGGTAACGACCTGGCAGATCGAACAGCTAAACTCACAGCTCAGACTCAGACAGACATACCGACAGATCCGACAAAGACTGAAGGTACTAACATCACACAATATATATAGTAAAACAGTATGATTGAGTCGAATACAGTAGGCGTAACAGGTGAAAAGAGAGAGATAAGAACACATGTGCGTAACAGGAGGCGTGTAAGAAGGCGTACACTTAGGCGTGCACTGGTCATGTCTGAGAAACGTCACATGAAACGTCACAAGTGGGAGGATGCTTTGGAGAAAGTTTGCAGGCTCAGCAGAAACTTTTAGCCTAGATGCGCTTGCAACTGAGCATGACGTGTAACTGGGGAGAACTGGGGGGTTTGACTTTTACACTAGTAGAGGAGACTAATGTCTGGGATGTCAGAACGACCTGCACCTATAACATATCTGGTATCTCATGTTTGGAGGATGTAGTGTCTGTAGTAAAAGGTCTCTCGGGCAGAGGCCGTTCATCACTGAATGCTAGTGCGTGCATATGAATCTTCATGTAGAGTGCGGGGGCCATGGGCCTACCATGGTAACGGGTGCAGTAAATTACTTGCATGGAGACAGGAAGGCAGGGCCCTTTGCTCTGCAGCCAGGAATATGTTTACCTATTTCACTAGACTGGAATGTGTTTTCGCGGAGGCTGAGCAGATAACTGTAGGCAAAATATCGTCTTGGCAGGCAAGCAGGCCGAGCCGGGCACCGCTCGTCTGAGCAGGATGTAAGGTAGAGGTCAGGGATGCATACCTAAACTGTAGCTTCCAGAGGCAGAAAAGAACTTGGAGTCTCGTTAAGGGCCTGGCTCGACTGGTCCAGGAAACATGGAGAAAACGTGTGCTTTATTCAAAAGTGTACCATGTAAAGACGTTGGCACCATAGGCCTAGACGCCTAATTAACGTGATATTCTTGGGGAACTGTATAACTGACATGTTAACGTTGGACGCAAATGCATATGCGTCTTTCTAGCATGCACGGAAAAGGAATTACATGACATACTTGGAACACGTGTGTTTGGATGGGGTGCGAGTGGGGGACACATTAGCTACCTGAAAATTTCTATTACCTCAGAATGCAGAACTATGTCATACATTCACGCCAGTACATAGATCTGGGCGTATATCCATCGGTTTTTTGCACTCCACACCACCCCAGTTCAGACATGGCCATATGCAAATCAGCCTTGACCCTGTTACACACGAGTGGTCGCTCCCATCGCCTCCTCCTCACCTGATACTTCTCGTATCGTAGCGCTTAACTCTGCATTTGCAATTTGGACCGCTAGCGCGCACCTCTGGGCATTATCTTTGGCTGTGCATTATTTTGTATTACTTATCATAGCGCCTTGACTCTGTGTATTTGGCTGTGCATTATTTTGTATTATGCATCATAGCGCTTTGACTCTGTGTATTAGGCTGTGCTTTAATTTGCATTGTTTTGACTATTATCATAGCGCTTTGACTCTGCGCTTCAATCCGCTTCCACTGCGGCTGTCTCTTTAACTATATCTCGCCCTCATAGCGCCCCATTGCTCCCACTGCCTTTGCCCCAATATCGCCCTGCCTTGCAGCATTTGTTGTTGTTGCTGCCATTTTTTTTGTTGACCCGAGCCCTCCCTCCACCTCGCTCCCACCTCCCAGCTGCCCCTCCCACCCACTGGAGCTACAGGCAGTCCTCACCCTCACGAAGAGCTGTGACCATCTTGCCTTACACACGAGTGGTCGCTCCCCTCGCCTCCTCCTCACCTGATACTTCTGGTATCGTAGCGCTTAACTCTGCATTTGCAATTTGGACCGCTAGCGCGCACCTCTGGGCATTATCTTTGGCTGTGCAATATTTTTTATTACTTATCATAGTGCCTTGACTCTGTGTATATGGCTGTGCATTATTTTGTATTACTCATCATAGCACTTTGACTCTGTGTATTTGGCTGTGCATTATTTTGTATTACTCATCATAGCGCTTTGACTCTGTGTATTACGATGTGCATTATTTTTCATTGTTTTGACTATTATCATAGCGCTTTGACTCTGCGCTTCAATCCGCTTCCACTGCGGCTGTATCTTTAACTATATCTCGCCTTCATAGCGCCCTATTGCTCCCACTGCCTGTGCCCCAATCTCGCCCTGCCTTGCAGCGTTTGTTGTTGTTGCTGCCATTTTGTTTGTTGACCCGAGCCCTTCTTCCACCTCTCTCCCGCCTCCCAGCTGCCCCTTCCACGCTCCGCCCCCTCCACTCTCCATTTATGACATATGGACCTACGTGCAGCGTCCACGCGCTGCGGCCATGCCGAAGGTGCACCAAAGGTAAGCTTGTCTACGCCCGTCCACGCCTGGACCGCGCCCAGCGCCAGACCCCCTGGCCCCCGCATCACCCACCCCTCCCGCAGTACTTACAACGCCTCCACCCTCTTAGCACTTAACCCCGGGCAACTCCCTAACTGCACCCTAGCAGCACCAGGACACACCCATGGACCCTTCACCTGCCACTCCTGCAAATTCACCTGCATCAAGACCCACACCAAACCCACAAACACGAAACAGAGTTCCAACACCAACCACCTTAAATGCATCCTTCTCAACACCCGCTCGATTCACAAACACGCCATCGACCTGCGGAATCTACTCGACACCATTTCTCCGGACATCGCCTTCCTAACAGAAACCTGGATGAATGCCTCTTCAGCTCCAGACATCACTATAGCCATCCCGGACGGCTACAAGATCATCCGTAAGGACCGCACCATCCAAACAGGAGGAGGCATCGCCATCGTCCACAAGAACACCATCCGCGTCTCAACCAGCTCAGAAGTCAACCTCGCTATCGCCAAACACCTTCACTTCCAGATCCACACCGACCCTAAGACCACACTCAGTGGCACCCTCCTCTACAGGCCACCAGGACCCCGTACAAAATTCAGCGAAGACAACACTGACTTCATCACCCCACACGCCCTCCCTTCGGAAGAATACATTCTACTGGGAGATCTCAATTTCCATCTGGAAAAGAGCAACGACAGTAACACTACCACCCTTCTGGCCAATCTCGCCAATCTCGGACTCAAACAACTTGTTAACACCCCCACACACTATGCAGGACACACACTCGACCCTATCTTCACTTCCAGCAAGCATATCTCCTTCACTCACACCACACCCCTCCACTGGACGGACCACAGTTGCATCCACTTCATTTACAATAAGACCACGATCCACAACCACCCTCAACCAACTCTGCGAAGAAATTGGAACAAAATCACCATCGACCAGATCTCCACATTGCTTCTTCAAAAACCCCCTGCCTATTCAACGAACCCTAACCAAGCCGCCATCAACCTCACACAATGGTTAACCCAAACCGCCGACAAAATAGCACCCTTGAAAAAACATCAAATCAAGCAAGGAAGCAAGAACGCCCCCTGGTTCAACGATGACCTTAAGAAATCCAAGAAGTTCTGTCGTTCCCTTGGGAAAACGTGGAAAAAAGACCCTAACACTATCACCCAAGCCCCCTTCAAAAAAACCACCAGCAAACAACATCAACTAATCCGGACAGCCCAGAAATCAGCACTCAAAGACCGACTAGACAACAACGCCCACAACAGCAAGGAACTTTTCAACATCATCAAAGAATTCACCAACCCCACCGCCAGCTCAAACGACATCACCCCCTCTCAAGCCCTCTGCGACTCCCTCGCCTCATTTTTCCATGACAAAATCGCCGACATCATAACAGCTTTGACAACCAACCCGCAAACCAGTCCACCCCACTCATCTCCGAACCTGTACCTCCTCCGAATAACCTTTTCGACTGGAACCCAATCACCACAGAAGACACCATTCGCCTGATGAACTCCATCCACTCAGGATCCCCTACAGACCCATGCCCCCATCACATCTTTAACAAAGCAGACTCCATCATCGCACCCCATCTCCGAGACGTCATCAACTGCTCCCTCAACTCCGCCACATTCCCAGAAAGCTGGAAACACGCCGAACTCAGCGCCCTTCTGAAGAAACCCACAGCTGACCCCAACGAACTCAAAAACTACCGCCCCATCTCGCTCCTCCCATTCCCTGCCAAAGTCATTGAGAAAGCCATCAACAATCAGCTCGCTGCCTTCCTCAAATCAAACATATCACTCGACTCCTCACAGTCTGGCTTCCGAGCCAAACACAGCACCAAGACCGCCCTCATCGCAGCAACAGACGACATTCGAACACTACTGGACAATGGAGACACAGTCGCCCTCATCCTCCTTGACCTCTCTGCAGCCTTCGACACAGTCTGCCATAGCACCCTGATACAACACCTCAGAAACATCGGAATTCAAGGAAAAGCATTGGACTGGATCATCTCGTTCCTCGCTGGAAGAACTCAGAGAGTCCGCCTCCCACCTTTTAAGTCAGAGGCCACCGAAGTCATCTGCGGCGTCCCGCAAGGATCATCACTCAGCCCCACCCTCTTCAACGTCTACATGAGCCCCCTCGCAACCATCGCATGTCAACACAACCTGAACATCATCTCCTACGCTGATGACACTCAGCTGATCCTCTCACTCACCAAAGACCCAATCACCGCCAAAACCAACCTACATGAAGGGATGAAAGAAGTAGCCGAGTGGATGAAGCACAGCCGTCTGAACCTGAACTCGGACAAAACGGAAGTCCTCATCTTAGGTGCATCCCCTTCCGCCTGGGACGAATCTTGGTGGCCAACGGCCCTAGGAAAAACCCCCATACCTACGGACCACGCACGGAGCCTGGGCATCATCCTGGACTCCTCACTCTCAATGACCAGACAAGTCAACGCCGTTTCATCATCATGCTTCAACATCCTACGCATGCTCAAAAAAACATTCCGCTGGATCCCCACCGAAACAAGAAAAACGGTCACCCACGCACTGGTTACAAGCCGTCTGGACTACGGAAACACCCTTTACGCCGGTACCACCGCAAAACTGCAGAAAAAACTCCAACGCATCCAAAATGCTTCAGCCAGACTCATACTTGACATCCCCCGCACAGAACACATTTCCGTTCACCTGAAAGACCTTCACTGGCTCCCCGTCAACAAGAGGATAACGTTCCGTCTCCTCACCCACACACACAAAGCCCTACACGAACTTGGACCTGATTGTCTCAACACGCGCCTTTCCTTTTACACCCCCACCCGCCAGCTGCGTTCGTCCAACTAAGCCCTCGCCGCTGTACCACGCATCCACAAAGCCACCATGGGGGGAAGATCCTTCTCCTACTTAGCGGCCAAAACCTTGAATCTCCTTCCCATCCACCTCCGCCTTACTCAAAACCACCTAGCCTTCAGAAAACAGATTAAAACCTGGATATTCGATAAGTAAACCTCCCCCCCCCCCTTCCTCAAGCGCCTTGAGACCCTCTCGGTATGTAGTGCGCTATATAAATTCTGACTTGACTTGACTTGACATCTGAGCATTCCCATCCCACTTGGGTTGACAAATGCAAAACAACAGTTGATGGACAGAATGCAGAACAATGTCATACATTCAACACAGTTCAGAGATCTGGGCCTAAATCCATTGTTTTTTTACACTCCACACCACCCCAGTTCAGACATGGCCATGTGCATATCAGCCTTGACCCTGTGCCTCATGGGAACAGTCCAGCCCGAACTGCCAAGCCATGTCTTTCCAGGACCGGAATCAAGCATCCTAGGACCGGTTTCTGTCCATAAGCTGTCTTCAGCCATGATAGCTTGACTCCAGTGGTGTGGAGACCATGGGAATCAATTCTGAGCATACCCATCCCACTTGGGGTGACAATACAAAACAACAGTTGATGGACAGAATGCAGAACAATGTCATACATTCACCCCAGTACAGAGATCTGGGCCTAAATCCATGCAAATCAGCCTTGACCCTGTGCCTCATGGGAACAGTCCAGCCCGAATTGCCAAACCATGTCTTTCCTGGACCGGAATCAAGCATCCTAGGACCGGTTTCTGGCTATCAGCCGTCTTCAGCCAGGATAGCTTGACTCCAGTGGTGTGCAGAGCATGGGACTCACGTCTGAGCATACCCATCCCACTTGGGGTGATAAATGCAAAACAACAGTTGATGGACAGAATGCAGAACAATGTCATACATTCACCCCAGTACAGAGATCTGGGCCTAAATCCATTGTTTTATTGCACTCCACACAACCCCAGTTCAGACAAGGCCATATGCAAATCAGCCTTGACCTTGTGCCTCATGGGAACAGTCCAGCCCGAATTGCCAAGCCATGTCTTTCCTGGACCAGAATCAAGCATCCTAGGACTGGTTTCTTGCTATCAGCCGTCTTCAGCCAGCATAGCTTGACTCCAGTGGTGTGGAGAGCATGGGACTCAGGTCTGAGCATACCCATCCCACTTGAGGTGACAAATGCAAAACAACAGTTGATGGACAGAATGCAGAACAATGTCATACATTCACCCCAGTACAGAGATCTGGGCCTAAATCCATCGTTTTTTTGCACTCCACACCACCCCAGTTCAGACATGGCCATATGCAAATCAGCTTTGACCCTGTGGCTCATGGGAACAGTCCAGCCCGAACTGCCAAGCCATGTCTTTCCTGGACCGGAGTCAAGCATCCTAGGACTGGTTTCTTGCTATCAGCCGTCTTCAGCCAGCATAGCTTGACTCCAGTGGTGTGGAGAGCATGGGACTCAAGTCTGAGCATACCCATCCCACTTGAGGTGACAAATGCAAAACAACAGTTGATGGACAGAATGCAGAACAATGTCATACATTCACCCAAGTACAGAGATCTGGGCCTAAATCCATCGTTTTTTTGCACTCCACACAACCCCAGTTCAGACATGGCCATATGCAAATCAGCTTTGACCCTGTGGCTCATGGGAACAGTCCAGCCCGAACTGCCAAGCCATGTCTTTCCTGGACCGGAATCAAGCATCCTAGGACCGGGCTCTGGCTATCAGCAGTCTTCAGCCAGGATATCTTGACTCCAGTGGTGAGCAGAGCATGGGACTCACTTCTGAGCATACCCATCCCCCTTGGGGTGACAATGAAAAACAACAGTTGATGGGCGACAATGTCATACATTCACCCCAGTACAGAGATCTGGGCCTAAATCCATTGTTTTATTGCACTCCACACCACCCCAGTTGAGACATGGCCATATACAAATCAGCCTTGACCCTGTGCCTCATAGGAACAGTTCAGCCCGAATTGCCAAGCCATGTCTTTCCTAAAACGGAATCAAGCATCCTAGGACCGGTTTCTGGCTATCAGCCGTCTTTAGCCAGGATAGCTTGACTACAGTGTTGTGGAGAGCATGGGACTCACATCTGAGTATACCCATCCCACTTGGGGTGACCAATGCAAAACAACAGTTGATGGACAGAATGTAGAACAGTGTCATACATTCACCCCAGTACAGTGATCTGGGCCTAAATCCATCGTTTTTTTGCACTCCACACCACCCCAGTTCAGACATGGCCATATGCAAATCAGCCTTGCGGAAATTCTTGAACTTAGATTTGGAATTAGACGAAATCACGGAAGCCAAAATGCAGATGAAAACGGGACGGGCCCCGGGATCTGTCGGGCTACCGATAACATTTCATAAAACATTACCTGCTGGGTACTCTGGGGTACATGGGGATGCCTATCACATTCATCCACTGGGTACAACAACTATATATCCAACCAATAGCTTGAGTACTTTTAAATTGTGCCCAGTCCTCCACCTTCACTATCTCCAGAGGAACACGGCAAGGCTGGCCATTATCCCCAATGTTATTTGCTCTGGCCATAGAACCCTTAGCTACAAAACTTCGGCAACACCATAATGATAGGGCACTGATCTACCCAAATAGACAACTTCTTATCTCCCTATATGCAGACAATATGACACTGTATGTCAAGAAGCCTCAAGACAATCTCAACCCTGTGTTCCAGGAGACCACTAAATTAGGCGCCATATCCGGAATACAAATAAATTGGTCTAAATCCCCCTTACAGATAATAACCTGCCGCACCAATTGGATTATCCACTAGTCTGGGAAACTGATGAGCGAAAATACCTGGGCATACTTATCACCACAAACGGGGACAACCTGATGAGAATAAATTATGGCTCAGCCATGGATAAGATAACTGACACTATCAGCAAGTGGGTACAGCTTCTACTCTTTATTGCCAATAAACATCAGCAAACACAATCGGAGCAAACACATCTCCTTCTAATTTGCTGGCCTGAAATTACTATTAAAAATCTACAAGAAATTGTTAGGAAACTAAAATCGGGCTCCCCGGTAGATCCTCTCCCTGTGTCAATACTTAAGAAACTTGACACTAGGCATTTGTTTTTAATTTGTAAAATCTTAAACCAGTCCCTCGTCTCTGCCACTGTCCCTATATCATGGAAACATGCTAAGGTCACACCTTTGTTGAAGAAACCTACGGCTGACCCGAAAGTTCTGGGTAACTTTCGTCCGATCTCTTTGTTACCTGCATTTTCCAAACTTTTGGAAAAACATGTTCATAACCATCTGGCCCATTACTTAGAGATAAATGACATCTTCCATTCCTCTCAGTCGGGCTTCCGACCCGGTTACTCAACCGAGACTACCTTGCTGGGGGTCACAGAACATCTGCGGAGCCTAGTTGACAAGGGACTCACTGCTGCACTGATATTACTTGATCTCAGTGCAGCATTTGATACCATCTCACACAGTATCCTGCTCGACTCCCTTTTTAATGTTGGCATAAGGGGAACTGCTCTCGAGTGGCTAACCTCTTTTTTAGATCAGCGCTCTTTTCAAATTAACTCCAACATAGGCACCTCTGGTGTCTATCAGTCCCCTTTTGGTGTCCCCCAGGACTCTGTGCTAAGCCCCCTTCTTTTTAACTTATACGTGGCCCCTCTTGCCCGTATCGCGGAAAATGAAGGCCTAACCATGTTTAGTTACGCTGACGATTCGCAAATAATTTTCTCTCTGTCCAGTACAAACAAAGACTCTCCTTCGCCCCTGAAATCTGGCCTTGTCAAAATCGCTACCTGGATGCGGACCAATCTGTTGAAGCTCAATGGAGAAAAGACAGAGGTTCTAATCTTTGGCCCCAGCCGTGATCTATGGAACGCCTCCCACTGGCCATCCAGCATGGGTCCTCTCCCCATCCCATGTGACCAAGTCCGGAACCTAGGCATAACTATCGACAAAGGACTTACAATGCAGCCTCAAGTCGGGAAACTTACTGCCATGTGTTTTGTAATCCTGAGATGGCTCCGTAAGATTATATGGATGCTCCCGGAAGACACCAAAAAATCTGTAGTCAACGCCCTAATCACCGCTAGGCTTGACTACGGGAATGTCCTTTATCTCGGGGCAACCCAAGCTGTAATGAAACGACTGCAGCGTGTACAATATGCCGCGGCCCGTCTGTTACACAAGTGCCACAGAAGAGAACACATGTCGGAACATCTAAAAAACTTGCATTGGCTTAAAATTGAGAGCAGAGTAAAATTTAAGACTCTCTGCTTCATGCATAAGATAAAATTTGGTTCTGCCCCTAGATACTTAAAATCCCTAGTTCATGTCTATCTTCCCACTCGGCATCTGAGATCTTTTTCTCAGGGCCTTTTTAATGTGCCTAAGGTCCGGCTTTCCAGAATGGGTGGCAGGTCCTTTTCCTACCTAGGTCCTAAGTTATGGAATTCCCTCCCCTTAAAAATGCGCACTGAAACTAATCTTGGTACTTTCCGTAGATCTCTGAAAACCTGGCTGTTCAACCAGTAATCCTGTCCTGGCTATTATCTCCGTCCCCTCCTTTTTCCGCACTCAATCTCTCTACCAGCGCCAGGAAACCCTTTTTGGGTAGCTGTAGCGCTTTACAAATCAAATAAATAAATAAAATAAAATAAATACTCTTCATGGTGGGGGGATCTCGCTTATCAAAATGGTATTGCTGCCAAAACTGTTATACCTTTTCACACCACCCAGGAAGTTTTTTCTTTACTACACTCAAGACTCAATTTATGAGGCTTATATGGGGTGGGAAGCAGGCACGACTCAACCTGTCTACGCTGATGCTACCATACCATCAGGGAGGGTATGATGTTCCAAATTTAGAGTTCTATTATTTTTGTGCACATGCCCACTTCGCAACACATTGGTTCCATTCACCACCCTTTATGCGTCATTTGGCGATGGAAAATGGGTATATGACTCGGACACCCCCGATAAGCTATCTTTTTACAACAGTGAAGGAGCGGGAACGTGACCCGTCCATCGTAGAATGCACTATTGTAGCATGACGGCAGCTTGCTTGCATGCTAGGCAACCCCATGTTGTAGTCCCCTAGGAGGCCAATGTTACAAAACCTTTGATACAAGTTACTTATGAGGGGATATGTCAGATGATGCTGGAAGGTCTTGGCTATCATACCTGGGGAGACCTTTATATAGGGAAACAATTCTGCTCCAAGGAACACATTTTTGGAGCATGCATACCCACGACAATTGGCACATTTATGAACACTCATCTCCGGCAAAGTGTGAAGGCTGCAACCCGTACCTTGCCCCAAGAGGCAGATACACTTGCACCTCTGCAAGCCTTGCTACATGGAGAGGGTAACGTCATGTCATATCCCTCTTGTATAAACATACACAGAATGCACCACCCAGTCATACTCTACGGGCCAGGCGGGAATGGGGGAAAGATCTAAATGTCCCGTTAACGGATGACCAATGGGAACTTAGCTGCACGCAGACAGAAGCAATTACAGGCAATAGTAGGCTACGCCTCATTCATTTAAAATTTTTGCACCGATTGTATCACACCCCGACTAAACTACACAGATTCCACCTCAGATACGATGACAAATGTGCGCGGTGCGGGAGGGAGGGGGCAGACGTCCTGCATTTAGCGGGACCTGCCCCCGGGTTGCAGAACTGGACGCAGACTTTTGAAGGGTTGTCAAACATGATAGGGGCCCAGCTGACCCCATGCCCACTTGTAGCCCTTTTGGGTTTATCTCAGGAAATAAACACAGTGCACAAAAAGTTTTTGCCAATGGGTTTATTACCCCAACTGCAGGTAGAGTGCAGGTGGGGAAAAGGCCAGACTCCCAAGTTCAAAGACTGGATACAGACTATAACTACTTGGCAACATCATATGCATTATTACGCATAACCTCCTATCTTCTCATGCAAGAATACAATCCTACCATCTCCTGAGGCGGAAGCCATAATTTTTAAAACTTTTGTGAAAATGTACTTGTTCTTATTTGCACGTTCTCCCCCTGGGCACCATATTCCAAGAGCTATTGTACTTGGACAACCCGCACAGCGGATATTAGCGCTGTTACGGGCTTCAAACAAACATTGCCGCCATCACCGAGCACATCAGGCCATGTCCACTATCGGGAGGCCACGCCCCCGCCTACGATATAAAAAAGCACTGAATACAAGCGTTTTTGGATACAAATCCTACCATCTCCTGAGGCGGAAGTCGGGAGGATACCTGCCATAATTTTTAAAACTTTTGTGAAAATGTACTTGTTCTTATTTGCACGTTCTCCCCCTGGGCACCATATTCCAAGAGCTATTTGTAGGAAGGTGGATATCTGACTATGGTTACCCCCAAACTTTTTGCCTGGTGTTTAGCTGGTTTTTTACTTAGTTGGCCTGGGATCCTGCTATTCAGGGCCCCAGGCTGATTGCTCTCTCCTTAAAATGGACTCCATGTACCTTAGGTGCATAACACAATTGGGACTGGTTCACCTTATGAGCCCCTGTAGTAGAGTACCATAGGTACCCAGGGCATAGGTGTATCCAAGGCCTACCAGGGGCTGCAGCATGTATTGTGCCACCCCTGGCCTGGCCTCCATATTTGACACAACTGGCTGATCACTCAGCTGGGGTAAGTCGGTGTAACCACCTCTTACTTAGGTACAGTATGTCTGTGCCTAACCCTAAACTGGACACATATGTTCCTATCAGCCACTCCTATGGAAGGCCTCATCAATCCTGGAGGCAGAGTGCTTGGAAATATGTGAGATGGTGCTCTAGCATGAGCTGAGCCTGTCTGCAGCTGTCGGGAACCACTCCCTAAGCTGTTCCGGGGTATTGCCATACCATATACTCTTAAGTGCATTATAATCCTCGCGGTTAAATGCTATCTTTGGTTTGGCTTTATCAAAACATGTCGAGTAAGGTGTCATACGAATTGGAATACTATCCCCTCGCCAATTCTGGTGACGGGGATAGCATTCCACCCTTCTAGAGGGACACGACATGTGTGTAGCCTTAACCCCGGTTAAAGTTAGACAGAGCCTCAGCATCACAAAATGGATGCTGCCACCACAGACACGAGTCTGGCCTCCTGCTGCTGACCGAAACTCGGCAGATGGTGGCCTGGACAAAGGGTTTCCTGCCTTGGGAGATGCGAGCACCACCCCAGACAGGATTTTGTGTATTGGGTAGGACAGGGCTGAATAGAATCAGACATGCCCGGGGCACACAAGGTGTCCCCGTGCATAGGCCAGTCCGAACCGGTCCTGGGACTTTCCAGACCCAGGCTTGGCGCGGAACTGGACAAAGGAAAGGGGGTGTAACCGCCCCCCTTCCTGGTTCCTCCCAGAGGAGGGACCTAGTAGGTGATCCACCCCTCAGATTGGGAATAAGAGTGGGAGCAGTGCCATTGCACAGCAGATCCTCCTGAATCAACTTTACACGAAGAAGAAGACTGGACTTCGACATTCTGCTGCACAGAAGACTGAAGAGAATCTCCCTTGTGGCCTAGGAGTGGCCACCCTGTGAACACAGGTACCAACCAGCAACTCGACGTCTGCTTTGCCGCCGCCTCCCGCCGGAGACCGAGCCCAGAGCCCGACAAGAACCAGACTCCCAGACCTCTCAGAGCCCGATCCACAGTCCCTGCAAAGAAGGGACCCGTGGAGGCACCGAGTGACGTGGGACCGGACCTCTTGGAAGACACTCGAAAAGCTGACTGCGCAGCTTCTGAGGTATCCTCGACTTTGTGCTTTGGGGACTGAGAACCCCCACCACCGAGCAGCCCTTGCACCGAAGTTCAGCTCTCCAGCATCTCCACGATCTGCGTGGGGCCCTTTTGCATTGTGCCACTCGACGCGCCATCCCGGCCACTAGCCACATGGTCAGCGGCCATCTTGGCGACGAACCCGACAATTTACACAGCAGGTCTGGTTGCTCCAGACCTACCCAAGCTCCTGTAAAAAGGAGCACCCGCTCTGACCTTGCTGGTCCGAGTGAACAGCATCTTTCAACTTCTGCGTGGCTTGCATTTGCCAAGGCCTGTTTGCGGAGAACAGGTCGCCGGCACCGCCAACAGCGAGAAGCCTACGTGGGATAGCTCGTGACCGACTCCTGGACGTCCTCGACCCCGGGTATCCACGTGGCTGCAGAAAGAAGCTACCCGACAACGCCTGTTTGCACCCCACATCGCCTGGTTCCAATCTGGTTCCACGGTAGTCACTGGCTAGTGACTTTGAACACTGTCCCCTCTGCTTTCAGGTCTTCACATCTTCAGATCCACCCTTGGATCCACCGGAACTCTTCACATCGAGCCGCCTGCAGCATCTTCAGCTCCAAGCACCATCGACCAGCGTGACGAAACCCGACACTATTTCGACCCTGTGCACCTGCTTCCTGTGGGTGAGGTAACTCAGCTCCGCCGGTGCTCCTGCACTGGTACACATCTCAAGGGCCTGTGTCTAAAGTTTTAACTCCGCAGGTCACTCGGAAGGTTCCTAACTTTCTAACTTCGTACTTTTTACGCACCATAGACTTTGTATTGGAAAGTGCGTGCACTTTGAACACTGCACCCGAGTCCCGTGGGCCTCTCCCGACTTAGTCATTGCTAGTCTCGAATAGCTCCAGCGATTCCCAAGGCCCTAGGCCTCTTCACTTTCCTCCTGGTATCTCTTATACCACTTTCTTAGTATATGGTTTAGGTGGCCCCTAGGGCTCATCCATATTGTGCAACTTTTGTGTATTTTAAACTGTCTTGTGATTTAACGCTTGTGCTTCTGTGCCCATAAAGAGTCCAGGGGATTTTATAGTTAATAAATCAATATATATTTTCAATATATATCTGTGTGGTGTCCCTTTCATTTGGTATTCAAGGGGGTTGTGTATGGTATAACAGCTGGCTTCACATGCCTTTCAGAGTTTAGCCTAAGACTGCTTTGTCCACGTTACCACTAGGATAACTGGTCTACAAGGTTGAATTACAACCATCATCATAAGGGTTGCTTGGCATGGTACAAAGTGATCACTAAGAATTAGTGAGCATTATATACCAGGCCAACTTCTCACATTGGAGAGCAGCGGATTGGGATCTGAGCTTGCTGTTGTTTTACCATTACAATCTTTGAGATTATCATTTGAAAGATCATACAGGTACCTGCTAGGTACATATAAAACAAGACTAGTATACTTAAGTTCTACTGAACTTAGTTGTTGTAGAGCAAAGGAAGTAGCACACCCTAGCTACAACTACTAGATAGGTTTAGTAGGTAAACACCAGTGTAGGTAGATTGCAACACATCCACCCACACTAGAGCAATGTCTGGAGCAGAGGGGTCCAGTGGACTTACTCCTGTTGAGAGTGACCCTCCAAGGGCACCATCCAAATTTGCTATTTTTTCCTTTAAGGAATTAAGACAGCTTTGTGTCTTAAGGGGTCTGAAGACAGGGCCTTCCCCTACTACAGACCACCTAAGAGAGCTCTTAGACCAGTCTGAGACTCTAAAGCCCTCTAACTCAAACCCCACAGGGGATGCTGAAGGAGGCCATCCTTCAGAGGATGACACTGTAGACACCCCTGCCCCTATCATCCTGGTAGATGAGGAAGCCTCCACCACTGGAGCTCCTCAGGTAGATGTAGAGGAAGAGGAGGAAGAGGAGGAGGTGGAAAGCAGTGAGTCAGATGATGACAGAGATAGTCAGGTGCTGGTCAGTAGGCTGAACCAGGCTAACTTAAGTGTGTTTGGGACTGAAGCAAGGCTGACCTTGCCCAGCCACCCAAATGGACTTAACCAGGGGCATAGGAGGAGGAGGAATCACTCAGGTGAATCCAATACCTCCCATGTCTCTAGAGGTTCTCATGGTCACTCCAGAAGGGAGATGACTAGCCCTCAGAGAAGGGAACATGCGACCAAATTGAGAGAAACTCAAATTAGAGAGGCTGAATTGAGAGTCCAGAGACAAGAGTTGGAAATTGCCCTGGCCCAAGAGAAACTTGCTAGAGCAAGACAGCCTGGAGAGAGTGGATTAGGATCCACTGGTGGCAGCAATATCCAGAAGGATAAAGACAGGTCCTTTGATACAAAAAACCCGAGTAAGATTGTGCCCCCCTACAAAGCTGGGGATGATATCCACAAATGGATGACTGCACTTGAGAGAGCCTGCATGGTACAGCAGATCCCTCAGGAGCAGTGGGCAGCAATCTTGTGGCTCTCCTTTGAAGGTAGAGGCAGAGACAGACTCCTCACAGTTAGTGATGGGGATTCTAGAAACTACATGGTCCTGAAGAGTGCTCTGATTGATGGGTTAGGCTTAACCACTGAACAGTACAGGTTAATGTCAGAGATACCCAGAAGACACAGACTCAGGACTGGTCTGAATTTGTTGAATGTGCCACTAAGGCTCTGGAGGGCTGGTTGCTGGGAAGTAAGGTTACTGACTATACAGGATTGTATAATTTAATTATGAGAGAGCAAATCTTAAGTAATTGTCAAAATCAGCTTCTACATCAGCACTTGGTTGACTCTGATCTGACCTCCCCACAAGAATTGGGTAGGAGGGCAGACAAATGGGTCAGAACCAGGATCAGGCCTAAGAATCAAGGTGGTGACCAAAAGAAAGAGACTACCAAGCCTCAAGAGAAGGGTGGGGATAAAAGTAAGGAAAAGACTTCCCCAGGGCCCCAAAACTCCAAGAATGGGGGTGGGTCCCAAGACACTTCTACAACCCAGAAAAAGCCTTATTGTCATACCTGTAAACAGGTTGGGCATTACAAAACAGATAGCTGTTGTCCCAAGAATGGCAATAAAGAGAATATACCTCCAGGTAAGGCTCCAATACCTCCTGTCACTGTTAGCAGTGGTCCCCCAGGTGGTGGGAGCACCCCCAAGAATTTGGGTGGGTTTACTTTTGGAGGACAGGTGGACTTCGGCCTATCCAGGTCCCCTAACACAGATACTCTTGTCTATGAGACTGGCATGGGGTTTGCCAATTTCACTGCTTGCCCAAACACTTTGAGCAAGTATAGACAAGAGCCCCTCATCAATGGCTTGAAAGTGGAGGCCTTCAGAGACACAGGGGCTAGCATCACCATGGTGGCTGAATGTCTAGTCCCCTCAAGGCAACTTTTACCTGATGCCAGATATCAGGTGACAAACATTGATGGCATAGAATCCAATCATCCCATGGCAGTAGTCAATCTTAGCTGGGGAGGTGTCACTGGCCCAAAGAGAGTGGCAGTGTCAGCAAACTTGCCTGTAGATTGCCTACTGGGTAATGATTTGGAAATCTCAGCCTGGGCTGAGGTTGAACAGCAAACCCATTCTAGAATGGTAAATCTCCATGGAAAGGTTAGTGGGGCTGTAATGGCTACAGCCCCAATTCAAGATGTCCTTCCTGAAAAGGTTGGGAGGGCTGAGCAAACCTCAGCCCCATCTTTAGATAACTTCCCTCCTGAAAAGAGTAGCAGGGCTGTACTAGTAACAGCCCATACCCAAACTGAGTCTCCTCCTGAAAAGGTTGGAGGGGCTGTGATGGCCACAGCCCAAACTCAAACAGATACATGGGTAGTGAAGCCTGAAATGATGGATCACTCCACCCAAACAGAGAGCATGGAGGAGGAAGAGAAATCTCCCCCTCACCAGACTTTAGGAAAGGATCAGCCTCCTCAGGGAACTGATCTTACCCCTGATGAAGGAACTGTCCCAGAGGTTGTTAGGCCTGGCCTGAAAGAACCTCTGATGGCAGTGGACCCTTCTCAGGAGGGACCCAGTCTGGAGCAGGTAACCTGCCCCTCTCTACCTTGCCTTACTCAGCCCAGGGCTGCAGAGGACAAGAAGGACAGGGAGACCCAAAGGGCCCCCTGTCAAATAAAGCACCCCCATCAACAGATTAGGGGCACCGAAACTAGTAGCCCTAGTGAGGTGAAAACTTTAAAAACTCCTGAGGGATCCCCCTTAAAAGTAGTTAGGGACCTCCCCCAGATGGATATTGTTGGGCACAGCCAAACCTGGGACCCTAAGGGCCCAAACCTGACCTGTCCCTCCAGTAAGCCAAACAAAGGGACCCAGCCTCCAGCTGTAGGCAGCCAGAGGTTGACCCTGAGAGCACAGTGCAACTCAGTCAGAGAAAGAAAGGCACACATGGTGGAGAGTGATTGGAGGAAGCTGAGCCCTACAGAGGAAACTCACTTCAGTACTCTATCTCAACACCAGCCTTTGACTTTGCAAAGACACACCACAGGTAGAGATTCCCTATGGTGGAGACCCTCAGATACCCTTAGGGTGAGGGATTGCTTAGTGGACCATGAGACAGGGGGTTACCAAACCAGAGCTGGTACTTCCTTATATGGCCACTTAGGCAATATAGGCTTACCTGGTCAAGGATAGCCTTATCTCCTTTCGTTTGGGGAGGGGTTATGTAGGAAGGTGGATATCTGACTATGGTTACCCCCAAACTTTTTGCCTGGTGTTTAGCTGGTTTTTGACTTAGTTGGCCTGGGATCCTGCTATTCAGGGCCCCAGGCTGATTGCTCTCTCCTTAAAATGGACTCCATGTACCTTAGGTGCATAACACAATTGGGACTGGTTCACCTTATGAGCCCCTGTAGTAGAGTACCATAGGTACCCAGGGCATAGGTGTATCCAAGGCCTACCAGGGGCTGCAGCATGTATTTTGCCACCCCTGGCCTGGCCTCCATATTTGACACAACTGGCTGATCACTCAGCTGGGGTAAGTCGGTGTAACCACCTCTTACTTAGGTATAGTATGTCTGTGCCTAACCCTAAACTGGACACATATGTTCCTATCAGCCACTCCTATGGAAGGCCTCATCAATCCTGGAGGCAGAGTGCTTGGAAATATGTGAGATGGTGCTCTAGCATGAGCTGAGCCTGTCTGCAGCTGTCGGGAACCACTCCCTAAGCTGTTCCGGGGTATTGCCATACCATATACTCTTAAGTGCATTATAATCCTCGCGGTTAAATGCTATCTTTGGTTTGGCTTTATCAAAACATGTCGAGTAAGGTGTCATACGAATTGGAATACTATCCCCTCGCCAATTCTGGCGACGGGGATAGCATTCCACCCTTCTAGAGGGACACGACATGTGTGTAGCCTTAACCCCGGTTAAAGTTAAACAGAGCCTCAGCATCACAAAATGGATGCTGCCACCACAGACACGAGTCTGGCCTCCTGCTGCTGACCGAAACTCGGCAGATGGTGGCCTGGACAAAGGGTTTCCTGCCTTGGGAGGTGCGAGCACCACCCCAGACAGGATTTTGTGTATTGGGTAGGACAGGGCTGAATAGAATCAGACATGCCCGGGGCACACAAGGTGTCCCCGTGCATAGGCCAGTCCGAACCGGTCCTGGGACTTTCCAGACCCAGGCTTGGCGCGGAACTGGACAAAGGAAAGGGGGTGTAACCGCCCCCCTTCCTGGTTCCTCCCAGAGGAGGGACCTAGTAGGTGATCCACCCCTCAGATTGGGAATAAGAGTGGGAGCAGTGCCATTGCACAGCAGATCATCCTGAATCAACTTTACACGAAGAAGAAGACTGGACTTCGACATTCTGCTGCACAGAAGACTGAAGAGAATCTCCCTTGTGGCCTAGGAGTGGCCACCCTGTGAACACAGGTACCAACCAGCAACTCGACGTCTGCTTTGCCGCCGCCTCCCGCCGGAGACCGAGCCCAGATCCCAACAAGAACCAGACTCCCAGACCTCTCAGAGCCCGATCCACAGTCCCTGCAAAGAAGGGACCCGTGGAGGCACCGAGTGACGTGGGACCGGACCTCTTGGAAGACACTCGAAAAGCTGACTGCGCAGCTTCTGAGGTATCCTCGACGTTGTGCTTTGGGGACTGAGAACCCCCACCACCGAGCAGCCCTTGCACCGAAGTTCAGCCCTCCAGCATCTCCACGATCTGCGTGGGGCCCTTTTGCATTGTGCCACTCGACGCGCCATCCCGGCCACTAGCCACGTGGTCAGCGGCCATCTTGGCGACGAACCCGACAATTTACACAGCAGGTCTGGTTGCTCCAGACCTACCCAAGCTCCTGTAAAAAGGAGCACCAGCTCTGACCTTGCTGGTCCGAGTGAACAGCATCTTTCAACTTCTGTGTGGCTTGCATTTGCCAAGGCCTGTTTGCTCCGATCAGGTCGCCGACACCGCCAACAGCGAGAAGCCTACGTGAGACAGCTCGTGACCGACTCCTGGACGTCCTCGACCCCGGGTATCCACGTGGCTGCAGAAAGAAGCTACCCGACAACGCCTGTTTGCACCCGACATCGCCTGGTTCCAATCTGGTTCCACGGTAGTCACTGGCTAGTGACTTTGAACACTGTCCCCTCTGCTTTCAGGTCTTCACATCTTCAGATCCACCCTTGTATCCACCGGAACTCTTCACATCGAGCCGCCTGCAGCATCTTCAGCTCCAAGCACCATCGACCAGCGTGACGAAACCCGACACTACTTCGACCCTGTGCACCCGCTTCCTGTGGGTGAGGTAACTCAGCTCCGCCGGTGCTCCTGCACTGGTACACATCTCAAGGGCCTGTGTCTAAAGTTTTAACTCCGTAGGTCACTCGGAAGGTTCCTAACTTTCAAACTTCGTACTTTTTACGCACCATAGACTTTGTATTGGAAAGTGCGTGCACTTTGAACACTGCACCCGAGTCCCGTGGGCCTCTCCCGACTTAGTCATTGCTAGTCTCGAATAGCTCCAGCGATTCCCAAGGCCCTAGGCCTCTTCACTTTCCTCCTGGTATCTCTTATACCACTTTCTTAGTATATGATTTAGGTGGCCCCTAGGGCTCATCCATATTGTGCAACTTTTGTGTATTTTAAACTGTCTTGTGATTTAACGCTTGTGCTTCTGTGCCCATAAAGAGTCCAGGGGATTTTATAGTTAATAAATCAATATATATTTTCAATATATATCTGTGTGGTGTCCCTTTCATTTGGTATTCAAGGGGGTTGTGTATGGTATAACAGCTGGCTTCACATGCCTTTCAGAGTTTAGCCTAAGACTGCTTTGTCCACGTTACCACTAGGATAACTGGTCTACAAGGTTGAATTACAACCATCATCATAAGGGTTGCTTGGCATGGTACAAAGTGATCACTAAGAATTAGTGAGCATTATATACCAGGCCAACTTCTCACACTATTGTACTTGGACAACCCGCACAGCGGATATTAGCGCGGTTACGGGCTTCAAACAAACATTGCCGCCATCACCGAGCACATCAGGCCACGCCCACTATCGGGAGGCCACGCCCCCGCCTACGATATAAAAAAGCGCTGAATACAAGCGTTTTTGGATATAATCCTACCATCTCCTGAGGCGGAAGCCAGGAGGATACCTGCCATAATTTTTAAAACTTTTGTGAAAATGTACTTGTTCTTATTTGCACGTTCTCCCCCTGGGCACCATATTCCAAGAGCTATTGTACTTGGACAACCCGCACAGGGCATATTAGCGCTGTTATGGGCTTCAAACAGACATTGCCGCAATCACCGAGCACATTAGGCCACGCCCACTATCGGGAGGCCACACCCCCCGCCTACGATATAAAAAAGCGCTGAAAACAAGCGTTTTTGGATACAATCCTACCATCTCCTGGGGCGGAAGCCGGGAGGATACTTACCATAATTTTTAAAACTTTTGTGAATATTTACTTGTTCTTATTTGCACGTTCTCCCCCTGGGCACCATATTCCAAGAGCTATTGTACTTGGACAACCCACACAGCGGATATTAGCGCTGTTACGGGCTTCAAACAAACATTGCCGCCATCACCGAGCATATCAGGCCATGCCCACTATCGTGAGGCCACGCCTCCCAAGTCCCCTGCCGGCATCGCCCTATGCCTATAAAACATGTGTATTCCTAGGACGCGCAGCGGACGAGCGCAGCGGGAGCGCCGTCTGCGCGCCGAAGGCGTGCCTAAGGCAAGCCCGTCTGTGCCCTTCCGCGCCCTTCCGCGCCGGGACCGGGCCCAGGGCCATGCCCCCTGACCAAACATACGTAGATACCAGAAGACAAATCTACTCTAGCCAGGAGATTCTAGCATTGAGACCTCATGCCACATGCAACCCGATGGATCCACATAAGGAAGGTAAGACATGTCTAACCTGCTCACGAACATTTGCCTTTTCACAGATTAGAGATCTTAGTACAACATATCACAAACTTCAAATAACAACTTACAGAAAATCATCTATTAAAGCTGGTCTCATAAATGTCAGATCTATGGTCAAGCATAATGTTCAGACAGCTGAACTAAATGAAAGCCAAAATTTGGATCTTCTGTTTGTAACCGAAACATGGGCAGATGAAGCATCAGACACAGATCCGACCCTAGCAATCCCAGAGGGCTTCTCCATCTACAGAGCAGACAGGAAAATAAAACGAGGAGGAGGTTTAGCAATCATAGCGAAGGAGGGACTGCAGATTAAAAGCTCAGACAAAGGAAGTAACCCAGATTGTGAAACGCTATCGTTTCAAATAAAAATCACCAATAACTATACTTTTAGTGGTCTATTAATTTATAGAAAACCAAATGCCAAAACACCTCTAATTGAGCTATTAAGCCCATTTCTAGAATCCAGTGTGACGTATTGTGACTACACAATTCTAGGAGATTTTAATATACACCTAGAAAAAACATTGGACCCTAAGGTAAAGTCATTTGAAGATGAAATCGCAAATTTTGATTTAGAGCAGAAAGTATATACAGATACGCATTGCGCCGGCCACACTCTGTGGGGTCGCTATCATCCACAAGGATAGCTGGAGCATCACAGAAACCTCCTCCTTCGAGTACAACTCGTTTGAATGTCTATCCACCGTCATCAAGACAAAAGACAACGACTCTCTACTGTGCCGCCTACTCTATCACCCCCCGGGCAGAAATAATGAGTTTGGAGAACAACTATCAAACCTGATTGCTCAAGACGCACTTGGCGATTCAAAAATCTTAATTCTTGGTGATCTGAACCTCCGATGGAATGAGACCCGTAACCCTCTAATCAGATCGCTATCTAGCCTCCTTGATGATAACAACCTCATCCAACACTGTACTGAGGAGACTCATTACAAAGGAGCCACACTGGATGCCTTCATTGCCCAAAATAATTCTATCACGTTCAACCACATACTACCCGTTGACTGGTCAGATCACCACATGATCCTATTTCATATCAATCACCCCATCATCTCGCTTAAACCTCCGCAAGACCCCCCCCCCAAATGGTTGAGAAACCTCTCCCAAGTACCCCTAGATATCCTGGAAGGTCAGCTAAGTTCACTTCTTCCAAATAACACACCGCACCTCTCGAACAATGATCTCGTCGACCACTACAACGCGGGGTTAGTCTCCATACTCGACAATCTAGCTCCTCTAAAGCTCAAAAGAAGCCGAGCCACTCCATCTAGAACCTGGTTCACTTCGGACCTCATCGCAGAAAGAAGAAACTTGAGAGCCAAAGAAAGAAAGTGGAGAAACAACCCAGCCGCCATTCTCAGCCTCCAACTAAAATCTGCCCGTAGGAAGTACAACAACCATATCAAAAACAAAAAATCCAGCTTCTTCCGCGAGACACTGGTCAAATCCAAAAACAGACCCAAAGAGCTCTACAACATAATCAGACAACAAAGATCCAAGCCCCGGCCCTCATCCCTGCAGGCATCCAAAGAAATCGGTGATAACTTCGCCAACTTCTTCAACGATAAGGTCTTAAAAATTGAACTATCTCTAGACATCAACAACCCGCACCTCCAGAAGAGCAACTCGGCCTTCCCATTGGCAATCCCATCCGACTCCTTTCCCTCCCCCTGGCTAAGCTTTCGCCCCGTCCAGGAAACTGAGATAATCTCGCTGATCTCGACCTCCAAACCATCAGCACACGTCTCAGACCCCATTCCCCCCTCTTTAATCAAAAAAATTAAGCTTCCCTTAGAGCCCATCTGGGGAAGAATCATAAACAGCTCCTTACAAAGCGGAGTGGTCCCCGATTGTCTAAAAATGGGGCAAGTCACTCCTCTGCTGAAAAAACCCGGTCTTGACTCAACTGACTTGAACAATTTCAGACCGATATCCAACCTCCCTTTGCTTTCAAAAACACTTGAACGCTGAGTACTCCTGCAACTGATGCAACATCTGGACCACATCAATCTCCTGGACCCCCTCCAATTCTGCTTCAGACAAGGCCGCAGCACAGAAACCGCAATGCTGAACATCATAGACGACATTCATGGTTCTCTTGACGCAGACAAGTGCTGCCTCCTCATACTCCTTGATCTCTCCGCAGCGTTCGACACGTTGGACCACAAGCTCCTCATCATGACTCTTCAAGAAAGAGCTGGCCTTGGCGAGGTAGTTCTCAAGTGGTTCTCTTCCTTCTTACATAACCGTACGCAAATAATAAAAATGAAGAACTTCACCTCCGAAACCCTGCAAGTCAACAAGGGTGTCCCGCAAGGATCAGTGCTCTCTCCTCAGCTCTTTAACATCTACATGGAACCGCTCGCCAAGTTACTCAGGAATGCCAACATCCACTTCCACCTCTACGCAGATGACACGCAGATTTACCTGGAAACCTCTTCTCTTAAAGACATCCACAGACTTAACGATGTCCTAAATGAAGTTCAAGATTGGCTGACAAAGAATCACCTGAAACTCAACCCCGACAAGACAGAAACACTCCTCATCTCAAACAAAGAAGACAACCCTCAAATCACCGAGTGGCTAAAGTCGATCGATGCTCTCAAAGGTAACCTCACGCCAGCCGGCTCTGTCAAATCCCTGGGCTTCACACTAGACCCCAAACTAACCCTGACAAACCACATTAAGAATTCGGCGAAAAGCGCATTTCTCAACCTCAGACTTCTGAACAAAATCAAACCTTACATTCCCAACAAGGACCTCAAACTAGCCACGCAATCTCTAGTTCTATCAAGACTGGACTATGGGAACTCAATCCTAACAGGAATCCCCAAATCGCACCTGGCCCCACTAAAAACAACACTTCATGTGGCAGCGAGAATGATCACAGACTGCAAAAAATCTGACCACATCTCCCCGGCACTCAAAGAACTCGAATGGCTCCCTGCGGAAATGCGGAGCACCTTCAGAACGGCCTGCCTCACCCACAAGGCCCTCCACACCGGCAAACCGGAATACTTGGCAAACAAGCTCAAAAAAGCAGGCCAAGCCAGAAACTTGAGAAGCTCCAACTCCCTGCTGCTCATCCTACCAAAAACCCGTAAGAAGAGAACTGCGGACTGCTCTTTCTCAAGAAATGCCCCAAAATATGGAACGCCACCCCCCCGCACATCAGAACTATACCGTCCTATGCAGAATTCAAGAGCAAAACTCAAATCCTTGTGCCTTATCCGTTTCCTTGGTTGCGGGTAACTTGGATCAGCAAGCGTCCCCTGAATCCATGTGGTAACATTGAATCCTGTTACCAAGAAGTCCTGCTGTCCGAAATTTTCCACATTCCAACTTGTCGCTCGCTGATCGCTTTTATTGGGTTTGTGTCATGTTGTTCTCTTTTTCATTCCCTCTATTGTAAAGCGCTCTGCTACCTTCGGGTTTTGTTAGCGCTATAGAAAACTTCTAAATAAATAAAATAAATAATAAATCATGTCGGAAGTTAAATAAAACTGATACGCTCTCGATCCCGTGGTCAGACCATAAAATGGTCTCCTTCTTCTTAGAAAATATGCAAGATATAGGAAGACCGGTCAAAGTAAAAAAAAACACATATCATGAATGGTCCAAAATCCAACACCAGATACTCATGGATACTCTATGTTCTTCGTACCCAACTTTAGATGCGGACAGCAATAAAGCCTGTAAACAAATTAATACATGGCTAGAGAACGCAGTCCAACTCACAGTTCCACTGAAGAAAATCACTCTCAAAAGAAAGACCCCTTCACAGCCATGGTTCTCAGAAGCTTTGAAGGAAAAAAAACAAGAATGTAGAAGAGCAGAAAAGAAATGGAGAGCTAACTATGAGGTACAGCAAAGATTAGAATATAAAACAATACTTGCTAGCTCTAAAAAAATAATAACATCAGAGAAAAGCAAATACTTCGTCCAAAAAATTAATGAATCAAAAAACTCCAGTAAAACTCTCTTCTCCACTGTTAGAAAACTTTCGAAAATTGAAAATAACACCCCAGAAGAAATATCATCAGAATTTTGTAATATTCTGGGTAAATTCTTCGTAAATAAAGTTTCATCAGTCTACCAATCTTTTAAAAATTACAAATCAGATAAAACTAATCAGACAGATAAAATCACTGCTCAAACAATAAATTCAGAGGAACAATCAGTCCAACCTATAATGTTCCAATTTACCATTCCAACAAGAGACCAAATTCAGAAGAAATTACTTAGCAATAATTCAGGAAGCCCAACAGACCCATGTCCGCCCAAAATAATGCACATTTGCTCAGAACAAATGAGCATTGTACTAACAAGATTATTTGGCCAAATAATCGATCCCAACACCTTTCCGGATGACTGGAAAAAGATTTCCATTAGACCACTACTGAAAAAACCCAATCTCGATAAAGACGAGCCAAGCAGTTACAGACCTATAGCCAGAATTCCTTTCGCCGCTAAAATATTGGAGAAACTCATAAACAAACAGCTATCCCGCTATTTGATTGACGGCAACTGGCTGGACGACTCTCAGTTTGGTTTCCGGGAAGCACACAGAACAGAAACTGCTTTAATTACAGCAGTAGAAGAACTCCGGAAAGTGATGGACAATGGAGCGAAGGCCGCCTTGATATTACTTGACTTATCGGCGGCCTTCGACACGATCAGTCATGAAATTCTTTTAAAACGATTAAAAACAGCAGAAATACATGACTCAACATGTACCCTCATTGAATCCTATCTTGCTAATAGAACTTTTACAGTAGAAGTAGAGGGAGCAAAATCTAAAGCCTTTTCTCTACCACGCGGAGTTCCGCAGGGATCATCATTAAGTCCCACCCTTTTTAACCTTTATGTTGCCCCACTTGCAGAGATAATAAGAAACTGTGGTTTCACCCCAATATCATACGCTGATGACACTCGAATTGTAGTGACCTTCAACAAAGATATAGAAGAAACAGCAGAAAAACTAATTACTGTTCCCAGATTTAAAAGAGCTAACTGGGGAGGGAGAAGTTTCCTGATACATGCAGCACGTACATGGAATCAACTGCCCCTGAACATAAAAACCTGTCCATCTTTAGAAACCTTTAGAAAGGAAGTAAAAACATGGCTATTCTCCGAATAAACATCAGACACTGTTACAAAGCTGGAAAGGATTTATCTTAGCGCCAAGACGCCCATGGGCAATTGTTGCGCTCTATAAATTGACAAATCAAATCAAAATCAAATCAAGAAGCGAACCCAGAGGGGGACCGGGAGGGACTGGATCAAGCAATGGAGGGCAAAGTCAGGCCTATGACCCGATCCCAAACCTTACAAGAGAAGTCTAGTGTGTTATAATTCGGTACAGAGATAGTGCCACAGGAATAAATCAGGGGACCGGAAGCGATAAGGGCCTTATCTTTAGAGTCACTGTGGTAGATGCTGTCCTCATCAAACCCCACTATGTGGCCAATACTGCAAGTAGGCCTTGTGGTCTCCGCCCTAGTAGCAGATGCCCTCCTTTCGCTACTATCCAAGAGGTTCAAACAAAAAGACTCATAACCATCAAAGAGTCACAGTAAGAAATGAAGGACTATGCAACAACGCTATGAAACTCATTCCTCTTGAATTACAATTAACAATTCGACCAGACACGCCTGTCTACACCAATGTAACAAGAGAACATCTAATTCATCGAGAAAATGAAAGGACAAACACAGTGATGTCTTTAAATCCTGATGCAATTCTAACAATTCATCAAACTTCTATTTGTTATTTCATAAATGTTGATACATTTTCTGAAGACCCAAATGAATCAGAAACGTCGCCAGCCACAAACTCTTACAAACAGCAAGCAAAATACTTTTTTCACTTTCTGAAAGAAATGTATCTGGTTTCACCATGGACTAAATTATGGATAATATCTGGAATATTTTTCTTTCTTTTCTGGTTAGGTTTAGTAATGACTATTAGCATGCTTGTAAATGGCAAATACATTCGTCTAGCAATATTAAGTTCACATCTGCAAGTAAAGATGTGAACTTAATATTGAAACCACAGAAATTATCTCATTGTGAAGAAAGAGACTTGTCTGCAGTAAACATCACAGCCGTGCCTATACCCGATGGTATAGTATGGGACAAAGTCGATTTCGATATTTTGGGCATGACTGATCTTTTGAAAATTCTACACCTGTTTAAAATTTCATTAAGTGATTTCATTATCTCCAGTAGAGAGTGCATTTGTTTTCCCTCTCCGGTTGCTGTTTTGTGAGGAGAGTAAGAGAGCGCCAAAGAGCCAGAGAGAAGCCAGAGAGCAGCAGCAGTAGTGTGCAGCAGGACGCCTGGATTACCGCCTGGATCACCGCCCGGATCACCGAACTGCGAGCCAGAGCCGCCGCCGCCACAGCCGCCACAGTCCATCACAGCCGGCGGGAAAGGGCAAGCGGTAAGCGGCAAGCAGTAGGCGTCAGGCGAGCCCCGGCCTCCAGGCATTCCCGCCGCCGCCACCTCCGCCCTCCGCCCTCTGCCATTTACAGCCGCGGCTTCATCCACCAGCTACGGCTTCTCCCGCCACAGTGGCGGCTGGCGTCACAGCGTTACAGCATTGCAGCATTGCAGCGGGTGTTACAGTGGCGGAAATTGCGGAAATTGCGGTGAGCTCCATAAGGAACACAAGTGAAGCGGCAGACGGCACAAGACTGCACAAGGCACGAGACATAGAAAAGCACAGAAAAGCAGAATACAAACCTGTAAGCAAGCGGCATCATCGCCCCTGACCCACAGGCACTTATCATTTCCCTCCTCATTGCCTGTATTCCCCCCTACCCCCCCAAAGGATGCTGCCGGGCCAGCAGACTTAACTACAGGTCTGCGCATAGGAGAAGAGCACCTGGGGGGGGGCAGGGTTGTCGTGCAGAACAGATTTTATCGGCGCCACCGTCAAAAAATTCCCTACAACCCTCCACAGGGCCCGGAGGCCAGGGGGCCAGGAGGAGCCAAGCCAAGCCTAGCGCCACCCGCATCAACGGGGGTCACGGGCGCGACGGGGGCACAGTACCCAGCAGCAGGACAGCGGTCATCGGCCAGTAGGTCAGGGCCAGAGCCTCCGACTTCAACTCCCTGCAAAAAGCACCAGCTGACCCACTGCAGAACTATAACCAGAGCACAGAGCCGCAGAACATCACCCAGTCGAAGTTGAACTACGCTCTCCCCGTGGCTAGGGAGCCACCACAGCTTTGGCATACAGCTTGGTCCTCCTCCCGGGCAACAAGCGCTTGCCTACCAGCATAAGCACAAGCACTGGATTTGCAGCAGTAGGAGAGGCTAGGGCGCCTTTCAACCCAGCAGGAGCCTTCAGGAGACCCCAGGAAGCCCCCACAGATCCCTTTTACCACGTGGATTCCACCAACCAAGCAACCAAGCAGCAGCTGTTGGGTCCCGGCAGCTACCCAAAACCAACTGCAAAATGAGGACCAGAAACTCCACCCTAATCCAATCTCAGGAGAGGAGCCGGCCACACAGCTTGGCCAAGAGACGGAAAGCGAAGCTATTCTATCCCCCAGTATTAGAACTAGGGGGGTCTTACGAAGGCCCAGGGCCCTGGGATGGGGAACACTCAGGATCAACGGGTGCGACTGGAGCAACTCCAACCTTCCCGGGACCCCACATCGACCTCATCGTGGAATCGCCGGCTCACTTCCCCATATCTCAACCCCCGACTGACTTCACGGGGAAGCCTTATAGCCCCCAGAAGTTAAATGCGCACAAGGCTAAGCTCAGCACTAAAGAACGCTCAAACTGCGCCGTGGGAAACAGAGATATAAGAAGCTTTTTGAGCCCCAAAGCAACCTCCCCTCCCATCAGCTCTAGGACCTTGAACAGATCACCTACCACGCAAGCAAGGGAGGAAGGGCCGAGCCCAACACTCGCGAGCCCTCTGGCCGCCAGGATTCCCCTCTCACCAACAGTACTTACCCTCAAGAGCGGAATACCACCTAAAACTAAGACACCAGATAGGCCCACCCGATCAAACACAACGGACATGATCCTTCCTACACCAGAGGATTGTCAGCGGAGCATCCCTCCCTTAATCAATGCTAATAAGTTTGACACCTCAGACAGCACCTATGATGACAAGAAAGGAACAATTCCCCCTATCATAGCGATGCACGCAGGACCGGCCCACGGAACATCCTCTACAAAGGGAGGAGCAACCAGACAACCCCTCGCCAGGACCCTAAATCAGTTACTGAAGTCGCCAGGACCGGGTTCCCCGGAACATGATAAAACGGTCCCGCCCCCGCTCCCTGACAGCGGCTCCGTAAACACAAATCATCTATCACTGATCAGCGAAGCCCTCCTCTCAATGACAGGCGCAGCGATAATGCACGCGGACAAGCTTGATGTCCAGATCAATATCCTACAAATAGTGGCTAACCTGATCTCTGGGATAGACTCAAAACTGGACAACTTGAACGCTGTGATACGCAGAGCGCAGGACAGTGCGCAATTCAAGCCAGAGTCATGTAGTTGCAGTCCGATCCTGCACAGCCTAGAAAAACTCCCAAACATCATGACCACATTAATAGAGGATCTTAAGGGCGAAGCAAACAAAAAAAACTGCCAGACGAGCTTGCCTTTAATCACAAAGGATTCTACACAGGCACACTCCATGGACAACGGCCCAGCAATCCTCTGCCCAAGCACTTCGAAAAAGACTGCTCCCATGGCCTCGATCACAACGTCCACCGCTCATGGAACAAGAATTCCCCCGAGCAAGGCTAAAAACCCAGTCCTTCAACAAACCCTTAAACCGATCAGCCCAGAGTCGCAAAACCTATCAAGGAAAAATAAGAAAAAACTAAGAAAACTCAACAAGGAGAAGAAAAATAACGCATATGCCACCAGCGTTATTCACAATTGGTTACGACCCAATAAACAGCCCCCCGGTAATACCATAACAGTTGAAACACCCAATCAGGGAGCCAGTACGCACATTGCAGAAGTAATCGAACCAACTACGGGAAATCCACACATAGTTACTTCAGCACCGGAACTAAGCTCGCCAGCCCTCCTTGTGGCTTCCCAACACGCTACAGTTCCGACAAGATGAAAATATGCGCACGAATCACAGGCACACAACCTTGATGAAGCAAACAAACCCACGCCACATGAGCGGGAGTCCCACCATACAAGCTATGAGCACTCTGGGCAACATCAGTGCACACCGAATGGAGCACTAGAACTTGACAACACAAAAACCCCCAATGTCACCATTGGAGATCCTCAGAGGGCCCCCCCCGGGTCAACATGCCTTAAATTGGAGCACACAGTGAACAGGCTATGGAATAACAGCCCACCCTGCTCAATGCCCACTGAGGCGCCAAAACTTACAACAGGGTTAAAACATCAGATAAACTCTCACCAGCCCGGCCCGACCCCGCTACTCCCAACTGGCACTCAGGGTAAAACTCGGCCCAACGAGGCTAGCGTAAGCTTTGCAAGTCAAGAAAGCGTGAATGAACGGAAAATACTGCTACACCCAGAATACACCTCGCAAGGAAAATGGGACATCCTCAACCGCAGCAACCTTTTAACACTCTGCGCAAACATCCCGGGACTCGAAGACATAAAAACCACAGATATCGAAACCATCTCTTTCCTGCCCCCGGATGCGGAGGAAAAAAACGAAACAACGGAACTAACTTTCAACAGCCCAGCCCTGGCGGAGGCACTGAGGAGCCAATATTCTCTACTGGAAAGCTGGGGCATAAAGATAAAGGCAAAACCGGCACAAAAATATCCCTCAATTTTAAAAACCTTGATGACACACTCTAAGCTGGACAACCAGGAACAGGGAGTGGCAGGACTCACACGTGCAAATGCTTCCTCGAACTACAGGCCAAAAGTTGTGTCCGTCCTCCAGGGATGTAAAAGCAGCATAAACACTAGTGCAATTAATGGAACCCCAATCAAGATTACAACTAATCCCAGCCAAGGAAATCGACTGTGCATAACCAGGGGCCATGCAAGCAATGATTGGTCCTGGCTGTCATCAGCACTAAATTCCAGCTCCTAACACACTTTGCACTGTAAATTTAGCCCGATCCTACCAACACACTCCCATTGAGCGAGCAAAAACTTTAGACAAAAAGAGAATTATCGAGAGCTTAAAAATTCTAACGTGGAACGTATCAGGCCTCAAAAAACTGCTACTGAATCAAGCCGCAGTGAAATTCTTGGAGGAAGCAGACATCATATGCATACAGGAAACTTGGCTGACCCAGCTGCTGTCGCTAAGAGGATATGCAGAATATGGCAAAGCGGCAAAAAAGAATAACATATTTGGAAGACCCTCGGGGGGGACCTGCGTCTACATTAAACACTCGTTGAACATAGAATTCATGGAACTTCATAACCAACCAGACACTCTTCAGGCGGGCATTTTGAAATTCCCCCACCCCAACAACGGCACTGCTCCAATATTATTAATCAACATCTATCATAACACGCAGGAGAACACAGCTAATTCGCTCACACTTGCAAAACAATTAGAATCCTTACTGCTACACCACTCATCATTAGACTGTATTATCCTCGGTGACTTTAATATCCATAACATTGGGGTCTCATCTGAGCATAAACAACAGCGCGGGGCCGCCAAAGCACTCAATGAACTTTTAAAATCCTACAATCTGGCGACGGCGCACACAGTGCTCTTAAAGAACACCCCGGGAGCCTTGGTCGGTCCTACGTACAACAAACAAACGACGATCGACTACATCATTCTAAGCGACAAACTGCAAACTCAAATGACAAACTTCATTGTACACCAACGCAACGACAGCGACCATGCAGCTCTAACAATCACCATGAATTTATCAGTGAATACACGACATAGGCCCGTATGCATTGGAGAAACGGACGGCCAAGAATTAATAAAGCTGCCCAGAAGAATCAAATGGGGACAAGTAGCCACCGCATCTTTTAACAACTGGGCAAACTCGTGGGCAGGTTGGCCACTGCGCAAACACAGCCATGATGCAATAGCAATATGGGATGGAATCACCGCCACCTTAGCGGCAATACTTCGGGGACGCGGGGACAAACAAACGACAATCTACTGGCATCCCCCGACGGCCTTTGGATTAATGCAGAAATCAAAACAAGTGCAAAGGATTTAAATAAAAAAAGAAAAGCCCTCAGTAAAAACCGCTCAATCACAAACAAAATACAACTGCAGGAGGCGGCAAAGAGCCACTCCAAAAAAGTGTGGGCTGCAAAGCGTAACCATTGCGAGGCTCAGTGGCTGAAAATCTTCGATTTGTTGAGCCCCGGGAAATGACAGGAGTTCTGGAGTTACATAAGCCATCTTGGTCGAGGCACAAATCACAAAGAAAACTCCCTTGAGGCAGCAGCCTGGGTCTCCCATGTAAAAGCGCTCTACAACGAAGAACGATCAACCAATCAGCCACTCGTCATGCCCCCACTAAGAGTGAACCCGGCTCTGATCATCGAAACATCGCCCCCTCCCGGAAAATCTCCAAAATACTAAAAAAAATCAGACCAAACGGCGCACCGGGCCCCAATGGCCTCCCAGGCCACTTGTTCAAATCAAACATTGAATTCTGGTCCGAAAATCTGACCCATCTATACACTGACTGCTGGCTAACGGGGGATGTGCCGGACTCATGGCGAGGCTCGCTCTTGCACCCAATCCATAAGAAAGGGACTAAATCGGATCCAACCAACTATCGTATGATTGCTCTCCTGGACATCGAGGGCAAAGCCTACGCCAGTGCCATCCTGAAGGACCTCACAGACTGGGCAAGCGAAGAAAATCTCCTGCCATTCTGTCAAACCGGCTTTAGACCAGGGTCCTCGACCGTAGATAATATCATTGCACTCTCCTACCTAGCCAATCAAGCGCGGGCGCGTAAAAGCCTACCATTATTCGCCTGCTTCATCGATTACTCAGCTGCGTTTGATGGAGTAGATCGCATCATCCTATGGAGAAAGCTGGTCCACTGGAACATCGACCCTTCTCTGTTAAGAGCGATACAATCCTTATATCAAACCACCTGGGTAAGAATCAAACTTTCAAGTGACTCTGCAACAGACAAGATTGAAACGAACCGGGGCTTAAAACAAGGGTGCGTGTTGGCACCCCTGCTGTTTAATCTATATACAGCAGACATGGAGACAGCCCTGTCGGGGGCCGCCTTAGCAACACCAAAGATAGGTGCAACCAAAATTCACTTTATGCAATACGCGGATGACCTCGTAATCCTGGATCACACAAAAATAGGGCTTCAAAAGGCACTCACCGCCCTGGCAACATACAATGACAAAAACAGGTTGGTAGCAAACCCGACCAAGTCAAAAATAGTTATCTTCGGACACTACCCCAAAAAAACAAGAGCAAAATGGAGCCTTGGCCACCTGACCTTGGACAGCACTCAGAAGTATACATACCTGGGGGTCTCCTTTCACGAATCGGGGTTGTGTGGCACCCACCTAAAGCAAATTCAGGGCAAAGGGAAGACCATCACCTTCGCCCTATGCAAATTACAAGCCTCCTTACACAGCCCCTCATCAACTGCCATCCAAAGAGTCCTCAAGGCCAAGTTAATGCCGGCCCTCAATTACGCACAACAGGCGTATCCAGGAAAACTGAACAAGGAGCTGGAAAAAATTCACTGCGGGGCATACAAGAGATTGTATCATTTACCAAAATGTACAAGAAACACTCTAATTCGCCTGGAATTTTCACTCAACCAACAAAAACTAGAAGAGATGGCAGCTTTAAGCAAATATTACTACTTAACAACAGCGGCACGTGACAACACACTGAAGGCCGTCTTGAAACATATCTTCATGGCACCCGGGAACCCCTGGTCAGCTACCATTGAAATGGCAAAAACCCAACTTAACCTGGCGATCGAGTCGTGGAATCCAGACCTTGTCAACTACACGACCATCAAACACGCGATAAAAAAGCAAGTGCGTGCCTGCTCCCGGGCCTTGGACCTTGAGTCTCTCGCAAAAAGAGCCTTCCATGAGTCTCTATGCTTGCCACACACTGCGTACAACCCCCGAAACCATCTCATGCAGGCCGTGGGTCTCCCAGCTCTCCAAAAGATCCTAGCCTACAGACTGCACTCCCTCCCGCTCAAAGAACTATACCATCCGGGAAATGCGGGCACGGGAGCTCAGGAATGCAGACTCTGTAACTACAAACGTGAGTCATTGGCCCACTTACTATTCTGCTGCCCTGCCTTACGTGCACCCCGCACCCTCTACCTCAGGCCCATCCTTAGGGACGCGGGGACACGCACAGCCAAGGAGGCAATCCAACATTTATACTCCTTGAGCATAGTAAAACAGATGGCCGCGTTCGGAAAGTTTATACAACAGACCCGGTCCGTGCTGATGGCAGCCAAGGGCGCACAGGAATAGAAACATTGTTGCCGGACACTGGGTGGCACTCACAGGTCCCTGACTGCGTGTGCCATTTTGAACTCTGAGAACTTTTTATAAATGCTTGCCCGCAGAAACATTTTTGGTTTTAACTTTTGTAATTTTATATTCTGGTCTTAATGTAATGGTTTTAAGTAACCACACAATAAAGTTATTCATTCATTCATTATCTCCAGTACCTATTCTGATGTTTGGAACTTCGAAACTGTCAGTAATATTATATCTGATCTAGAGAAAAATCTGCTGCATTTTCTAATAGTGAAAACTTGGAAGGTTCACCAGAGTATGAACAAACGTACCATTATAATCATTATGGTCATTTCTTTTGCATAGATCTACAATACCTAGAAATGTGTTTATGTATAATCAATGGGAACATTGTCCAACACCATCAAAAGATAGTTCAAAAACATATGGAAATAAGTTTCCATATTTTTCAGGATTCAATACAACAGATCTAGGTTCCTATTATGTTAAGAATGTGAACCAAACTGCTCAGAAACAAATGTTAACTAACACCAAACAGATCTATTCTGCAGCCTTTTAATGCCCAGCTATCTAGACAAGGGTTTGACTTTTGGAATGACACTGTTGATACAAAATCTGTCTGTGGTTCTAGAGACTGGCAGGTGCAGGGGAAGGAAGCATTCTTTAGAACCTGACTCTGCCCCAAGCAAATAATGTTTTTGAATGATACCGTGCAACAAACATCTTGTCTTGGACTAGCCAAGATCAAAGACATGAACATATCTTATGTACCAACACCGGCTAATACCAAAATCAATAGTACTACAGATGAGGCAGCCACCATAGACAGCATCCTACAGTACAACAGAACAGCCCCCGATTGGGAAAAATAGCTAATCTGGCACTTAGACACTAACATTTGTCAAGAAAGGTTCCTGAATACAACACAGGGATTTACTATCAACAGGCTAGATCCCCGTTACATACAGTGACACAATATAGTGTAGGGAAAGTGTGCCTTGATTGGCTACAGACATCCTCGATAGACCAAGTGAAACATCACTTATCTTTACTTGAAAGAAGATGCAGACTTTAGGGATTTCTTGCTAGGACCAAGAAAACCACGACAAAAATGATTCATAAATGCCGGCATTTATACAGCCTATAATGAAGTTTGGGAAGTTTCACAGGCAGAGGCCGCAGAGGATACGTGAAATCGATCCAATTAATTTAGAGAAATCTCTCTCAGTTGTTGACAATGGTTTAACAACTTTGTCATCCGGGATCTATTCTCTGGGCAACATTGTATCCTCTGCTATTAACATACTAAAACAGGATTTAGCCGTGTTACAACAAGGCCTGTTACGTTCGGAAATGCTATTAGTCTGGACACTACAATCATAGTGTGCAGGCTATGTGCCTTGGCATTTTATCAACATGGCGTCTTTTTTTTCGGAATACAATCTCATAAACAGATCGAAATGGCACAAAGGGGAGCAAAGTATACAATGCTGGGTGTTGAAAAACTGATAAGATTACCATTCACGGTAGCAGAAAAAACAGCTACAGAATGGCTCATACATGGCCATATAAATTTGGCAGTCACTTCTTTCCAATTTCACTATTGCCTTATACAATAGCAGGCAGGCAAATATGAAAGGTTGGGTAAGGAATACATTAGGAGTGTCCTGGGAAATACCTTACAACTACAGATGTTGGAATGGGGGATGTGAAGTGTTTCTTAGTGGTAAAGCCTGTGAAAATGCACTGAGCAGTTCACTAATATGTCAAGTAGTTTATTTACACAGGGCATTCAACAGTTCTATGGCAAACTTGTTCTGCCACCTGCAAGGCAGTCCAGCCGCCGTGATTAATCTGACATTCGGCCTGGTCTCTAATGTGAGTTACTTAATGTTGAATGATCTAGGTTGCTGAAGCATGCTACCAGGGATCCCGCATCTAGTAACGGTCAATGCCAGGTTTACTTGTTGTATGCAAGTATTGTTTCCACTAGCAAACACAGGCAGGGAGTCGGCACTTTGGCCTTCGCTGAATGTTTCTTTTATATGTTTTCGATACGCTAAGCAGAATGAACGCCATGCTTTTACAAAGAAATGTACCCTTAAACTCCGCCCGAGAGACATCTGATCTTCAAGTTGCAAGGACTGCGGCTCAGATACAGGATCTGATAGTTCGAAACTGCCCTATACATTTCGCAGAAATGATGGGATGTATCTTTAACATGTCTGATATGAGCGGAATTTTACATGTATTTGAGACCATAGGTTCAGGACTCTTAAACACCTTCGAGGCGGAAATCATTCCAAACTTCGTGCATTCGGTGTTTGGTGATCTGCCTTTAACTCTTGCAATAGCTGCAGGAGTACTTATTCTATTCCTACTGCTATGCTATGGACGGCCTTGCAATGGGCATCACTCCAAGTTACATTGTGAAGGATCTCCTTGAACGGAAGTGCTGACAGCACATAGTACAGCTCCTGGGCATTCCTCTCTTATGGGAACTTAATCAATCATGGTTCCTGACCTTCAGACCAGTTTGGCTGACTGTATCTTACCTGTTCTACGCTGCCTGTTTTGCAGTGAAAAATGTGTGCTGGACATCTATCTAACACTTCCATCGGTCATGCCAACCAATATCAATACTTTTCTGGACCCAGGAACGGCCCATGCTCTGTATTGTCAGCAGCGGCTCCTGATACTGATGATGGCATTCATTGAGACCTCTCAGTCGCAGTCTGATCCTGCTGATGTACGCGAGGATTCAACAGGCACACAGGAGACAAGGAACACACAACTTGCTACAGCATCAGCTGTAAGTGACGATTCTCATCTTTGTGCAATAGATCTACTGAACGAGGTGCTCCAACTGTCCCCGGCCACAGTAGACGATCTTATGTCTACAGCAGCAGATGACTTCATGTTTACACCCAACCTGGACTCTGACTTTTGAATTGGCTCACAGTGTGCTTGGAAGAAATGCATTTGGCTACCATGTTTTTCATAACAAACAGGACGAAACTTGGAACATTCCCCAAATTGACAAACCTTTTTAAACTTTTCAGTTACATTGCATTTCTTACTGCTCACATTAAAACAATTCCAATAAAATGAACTGCCTTTACCTTTTCTAAAAATAACTTTTCTAAAAAGAACAATTCTAGAAGCACAAGTCTAGAAATAATGCTCTGTTTTTCTACTAATTCCATATTTTATTACCATGATTCAAAGGGATTTTAGAATATTTAGCAAAACTATTATAGCCACTGCTTTTTCCATGTATAAGTCAAATTTTGACATGTTTAATAGAACTTTTCAGACAGATTTTAGAAATGTTTTTAAATGAGTGTTTTTACATATGCGGTGCTCATTTTTATGTTTAGCAATTAGTAATATCGTTCTTCGAAAGTGGAGTGGGTGTTGTGTCCCATATAGGTGCCCTGATATAGGCTTTACTAAAACATGCCCTTGTATAGGCACAATTCATGTTGCCCTTATTAAGGTATAGCGTTCTTAGTCCTTATTTAGGCATGAGCCATACACTCCAAATACAGGCATGGTATTTCACCTACATCCGTCCACCCTCTAGGTCACAACCAAGTTCTTAGAAACAGACCCTTAAGCTCTAGGGATTTTCCCTGGCACAGGTTCATTGATTTCCCTTAGAAACTCATTAAATATGCATGAACCATTATTCCCCGGAGTTCATTCCTAACGTCTTCCTCTGTTCAACATTACGTCAATGCAGTCCAGCCATAGCACCTTCTGGGTATTAATATGCCCATGCAAACCAGAGGAGACCTCTATTCCAGTGGAGCCCGTATTTCCTGGCCTGATACACTGACCAGAAATGCTGTCATCCTGCATGTAGAAACTACAACTCGCAGGGCTCTAAGTTCCTTTGCGGGATGTTAGAATTTGAGACCAGGAAAGAGATTCCACAACTCTCTCATTCTCAGGTATGGCGATGACTAGAACCTAGAGCGATTCTTGACATAACAAACTATAGCATACTAGAGCATACCATCTTAGGGGAATATCGGACCTTCTTCACAACCCGCCCTACACCTAAATGTAAATGTAAATGTATTTGAGCTTATATAGCGCACAGCTACCCACAAAGGGTTTCCCGGCGCTTGCTTAGGGAACCCGTCCTGGTATTCCCCTGTGAGATAACCCCGGCAGGGTATCCACAAGGTGAAAGCCAGGCATCCCGCCGCGAGGGGCCGTTGTTAGGTTAGGCACATTTGGGTAGAAATAGTTAGGGAGCATTCCATGAGTACTCATACTTTTAGCAATATGTTTTTATGTATACAAATGTATTTGATAAGTAGTGAACAATACTAGAGCAATACTACTTCTTTACGAATGTAACACTGTGCATTGTATATCTCGCACACTGTCTTACGATTGTAGTAGCTCAGATCTCTCACACGAGAAAAACAACTGTTCAATAAATACTTTTTAAAAAGCTTGTCTGTTATTTCTGTGTAACTCTGAGAAACTAAGCAGTCACGATTGGCTGAGCAAAACATTATCTCATGGATCAGTGTAGTCATGTTATGTAGTTGCCAGAAGCTATTCCCTTCTTGTCTTCAAGAAGTTTCTAGTGGCCCTGTGAGCTAGCAGGTACATGGTAAATAAGGTTAGTATGTGCAATAGGGGCGTACTGACTCAATCATACACCAAACCTTTAGTGTATGTTATCCAAAAGCTCAGAACCTATTTAGGGAAATAGGAACTACACTTCAACTCAAGTGTCATTCCCAACTCTGCTCTGTTGACCCCAGCCAGATGCTAGGCTTAAGGAAGGAATGAATAGATGCAAGGGGGAGAGACTATGTTGATTAGCAAATTTAGGGGTGTGCTTAGCCATCTCTTCTCTCTCTGGAGAAAATTCTGCCATTATCAATTTGGAAGAATTGGTGCACTCTGGCCACACATTACAGGATGTGTTCAGACCTTTGGGTGGTACCCTGCAGTCCATTGGACAGGAGTGACCTCCTGCTTGACCCAGAGAAACTAGAATAAGTGTCTGAGAAGGGCAAAGCCCCTCAGATCTGCTGCTTGAAACTTACGAAAGCAAGAGGTGCCATGCTGAGAAGTTTAATGTGCATTTCCAAAGGCCTGCACTCTGTAAACTGCACATTTTGCTAATAAGTAAGGAAAGGGGACCCCCTCTGGGAATTGCTTTCAGGTCAGGGAGTAGAGGGGAAGGCAATAACAAGAACAAGAAAAGAACTCCCTCTTGACCTATAACTACTTAAACTATAGGAGTAACCTCTCAAACATAGGGCATATACCAACAATGTCTACACAAGATGAAGAGTTTTTTTCATTTTATTTCATTTTAGCAGTTTAAAAAGTCATTTTTTTCTCCTCTTTTTTTTATTACTCCTTTTTTATATCATATTTTTCAAAATTCATCAGTTATAAAAAATATATACATTTTACACAATAGCTACAAAAAAACATTTTACAACACAATCAAATTGTCCTTATTTCTTCAAATTTATACAAAACATGAAATCAATTAAATAAGCACACCAGGTAAAGAGCCACGCACACACCACAGACATCCTCCTAAACATCCATTCCATCACAAAGACAGCAAAAAAGGAGATTTCCTATAACATTGAGACTGTAGTCCAGTAAATGACCAAAGTCATTTAGATTTCAACAGGAGAAGAAAGGTCGACGCGTTTCGGTGGAAATGCCGCATAAGGGACCACCTTCATCAGGACCAAACAGACAGTATGGTATAGGATCTCTCAACCTGGGGTGCAGATCTGGAACGATATGCACAAGAAAGAAGTAATTTACTAATATGCCCTACAATACATAGTCTGTTTTAAATCACATTTGAGACAACAGAATGGACCATTGTACATACTTAAAAGTTCATCCAACTTGACACTAACAAACGTAACCTTATAACCCATAAGCCACAGTGTGATATCCAATAACACAAGCGAAAGAGCAATTTATTTTTATTTTTATTTTTATAATGCAGTTGATATACATATCATCTAGCACAAAGAAGGAACCTCTTCAGTATGTACCTTTCTAGGACACGTACAGGCATTTAGGGGTGTTTCTACTCGTTTCCAAACACTTAAGCCCGATCTAATGCAGGGAAAGCATGGAAATTATTTTAATCTTTCAGCTTGTATACAGAACCTTACATTTTACTGTATACTATACAAGCATGGACACTCATAATTACCTGGAGATACGTAGATGTTCACCAGGCCAGATTTATATTCCTTTTTTATTAATGGATAAGGCAGCTGTTTTTTTAGGAACCTATAACAATAACGAAAGTTGCTGTTCAACCCTGATAACATCCTAGCACATATTGAACTATATGCCTACCAAAGAAAAAACCTTTTTACCTGAACTGTATACAAGGGGACAGAACCCGGCAGAGGAGGGCTTATAACTGTCTCTAAGGTCGACTTATTTTTCGTTGGTGGTGTGGAGGGGACGCCACATCTAAAATAAAATAATTGTAGATACATGACATATATCCTTTCAAAGTGAGAATCGCTGTTTTAAAGTGCATATAATGCTACTTACTTTTAAATAATTTTCCTAGTTGTATAATCCTCATAAAATGGTATGTCTTTAATCATGTAGATACCTACAACAAGAACATATGTAAAATATGTAAGAGGAAACTGATTCTCTTCTACATTAAGAAAATGCAAGACTTGCATCCAACCATGTGTGCTCTGCCAAGGCCAAAATTAAGTGCACATACATTTGAGTTAGAGCATACCATCTCTTTTTTTGGCAGGGTCGATATTAGAGAAACACAAATTTCTAGTAAGAGTATTCCATCCCCTTTTGGTACAATAGGTTGGTCAAGGTCTCCTACAGGAAACAGACATCTGTTCTAGAAACCAATCATTCTGGGACCAACGTTCCATTGTTGCACCCAGCGTGTGTGCTCTGCCAAAGCCGAAATTAAATGCACACACATTTGGGTTCAAGTATACCATCCCGTTTTGGCAGACTCGAAACTCGAGACGCACATGTTTTAATTAGAGTATACCATCCCCTTTTAGTTTAAACAAAGCGGTCAGTACCTCCCACAAAATTCTGATACATATTCTAACAATTATTCGATCTGGATCCCGCCGTTTACTTACATTTTGCAAGATCCAAAGATCCTGGTCCCCAATGCAAGCCGCCTCTGCCGTCGTCCGTAGTTTACTCCGCGATTATAGGTAGTAACCTCCCTCTTAAATAGCCCGCCAGAGTCCAGCAATACGCTACAGCTGCGGGGACTGCCCGTGATCTATTGCTCTGAATCAAGACGCGAAGACATAAAAAACGGACCATACGCTACCGCCATCTTAGAGTAGTGTTTAGCGAACTTTGAAGAAACGCTTACAATATGTTACTAGGAACTCCATTCACCGAAGCAGCAACTGCCTACATGTATAAATTGGGTAGAGAAAAGCAAATACCTAACTAATATTCAATATCTCGACTTCGATACGTTGACAAGAGCACTAAAGATAGAAAACGGACTAAACCGGAGCCGCCATCTTGAGGTGATGTCAATAAGGCAATAAAGGACTGCAGTCTTATTCTAATGGTCCCTATAGAAAGGCACAAGATTCAAGTATAATAACTGGATAAGCGTCACTTTCCCTAGCTCATCTCGTGCACAGGGTATTTAGACCAGACATCCAAATTGGTACCTACGATGTCAATATACAATTGAAAATGGTAACATTAGTCAGTTACACAAACTGCACTCATGGTGCAAAATAGTTTTACAATGCTAGGGAGGATGGAGGTACTTCTATTTATTGTTTTCGCACACATTTGTTACTGATTCGTCCCAAGGAAAATAATACAATTATCGGTATTCCACAAAAAGTAATAAAGACATATCTGAATCTCAGCACAGCACAGATAATGTCATGACTTCACTACATGATACCTAAATTTCTAACCTCAATTTCTGGCAGGTATTCAGAGAAGTCTTCCAGAGCCCTTGTAATTTAAGTTGTTAATAGTTACCAGGGTTTAGTTATAATCCACTGGATCTCCTCATTCAATCCCTGCTTTACAGAGTCGAGGAAAAAAATCCAAAAGCACTCACGTCGTTTGCGTGAGATATCCATAGGGATACCAACACTACCCTTTACCTTTTCGAGAATACACCAACGAATTTCATTTTCCAAGTGACCTTTTTCGTTGAAGTGTTTAACAAGGGGCGCTTCAATGCGCTTGTTACGGATTGCAGATTTGTGTTCGCTCAGGCGGACACGGAATTCACGTCCTGTTTCCCCTATATATATCATATTGCAGGGGCAAAGAATACTGTAAATTATGTTTTTGCTCCGACAATTAGTGAAATCCTTAAGTACAATCTGTTTGTCCTTATGTACAAGGCAATCAGTAACTTGGGCAGTATCACATGCATGGCAGCCGCCACATCTGTGATTTCCTAAAACAGGTGGTAATCCTGTGATGGTACTTTGTCTCATCTTATTAGCACCTTCCATTCTTGTATGGACCAAAATGTCCCGTAGGTTACGATTCCTGCGGAATGCTACTAGGGGTGGTTCTAAATTGGACTCTTCATCTCCTATGTTCAATGTTTTCCAGTTTCGCTGAATGATATTCTTAAGTTTAAAGTTGAACGGGGAATGGTTCACCACACAGACCACTTGATCTTTCTTGGCTCGTTGATTGCCTTCTAATAGGGCATCTCTATCATAGTACTTAGCCCTCTTATAGGCATGGCGTACTAGTCGTTTCGGATAACCTCTGATTAGCAGCCTAGATCTCAGAGCATCTCCATGTCTATGAAATTCCGACATAGTACTGCAATTTCTTCGAATGCGAAGAAATTCTCCAAACGGGATTGAATCTTTTTGTATGGAGGGGTGGTAGCTTTGATATTGTAGGATTGTATTTTTGGCTGTGGGTTTTCGGAATAGACTTACCTCCAGAACAGTGTTGGTTCCGGATATACAAATATCCAGGAATTCCACACTTTGTGTGCTACTATTGGCAGTAAAGGTTAAGTTGCTGTCGCTGGCATTAAGCCATAATAGGTATTCTTTTAGGGACTCTTCATCACCTCTCCAGATCAGGAAAATATCATCGATGAAGCGCCTCCATGTGATAACATTATCAAAGAATGGAGCCACTTCATTAAAGATATTTCTCCTCTCCCACTCCCCCATATAGATATTCGCTACGCTGGGGGCACAAGATGCCCCCATGCTGGTACCCATAATTTGTTGGAAGAGCGCCCCATTGAACTCAAAAAAGTTGTTAAATAAAACAACTTCCAGGCATTCAAGTATAAACCTGTCAGGTCTATCACCCGGAGTCCTGGAGAGGAGGTCGGCAACTGACTGTAACGCTTGACACTGAGGGATGTTGGTGTACAACGCCTCAATGTCAAGCGTCACGAGTATCTCCGTCTGAGGATTAAATGCCATACCTTCCAATTTCGAGATAATGTCACCAGTATCGCGAATAAAGGAGGTATAAGTCCGGGTTAGTGGACATAAGAAGGAATCAACAAATTTTGAAAGTGGCTCGGTGCTGGAGCCAATGGTAGAAATGATTGGCCGCATAGGAGGGTCAGTTACACATTTATGAGTTTTTGGGAGTCCATAGAGGGCTGGGGTTACAGGACAAGATTTATTAAGGAAATTAAACTCCTGTTGGCAGATGTCACCTCTCTCCAGAGCTTGACTAGTTATATCCTCAATAGTTCGTTTGAGTTTCATTAGGTCCCTTGGATGTGCTTTCCTGTAATGGTGGGTCACTGACAACATGTTATTAATCTTTTTCTCGTAATCCACCTTATCAAGAACAGCAATCCCTCCCCCTTTATCACATGGTTTCACAATCAATTCTTTGTTGGATTTTAAGGTTTGAAGTGCCTTATTTTCTGTTATCGTGAGGTTATAACGAACGGATTGAGATGTCTTAGTTAGCCTACCAACTTCCTTTAAAACAGTTTGTTCAAAGACATGAACCTCCGGGCCAACCATTTCCAAGGTTGGGGTAAATTGTGATGGGGGTTTGCAGTTTGAGCGGTTGGTCTCGCTCGTTACTGCTGGGCGGTCTAAAAAAAACTTTTTCAAACGGACCTTCCTGAAAAAGGAGAATAGATCTTGGTATATTTTGAAGATGTTAGGGTGGGTACTGGGAACAAACGAGAGGCCTCTGCTCAACACAGAACGTTCCTCATTGTTCAACTGTATAGATGACAGATTAAAGATTGGTAGATCATCATTCCTGTTTAGTGTGATCATGTCATCAGTATTTAACGCCAGTATTGGTTGTGTCTGGTTTTTACATATGGCTGTTGATGTAGAGGGGCTCCCTGCTGTGGTTCCCTCCTGTCTGGATCCCAGCGTTTGTTCCTTCCACGAAACTGACCTCTCCCTAAAAAAGGAGATGATTGCCCTCGGTATGGCTGGTGTCCCATAGGTCTACCTCGAAAAGGTCTTCCCTCATAGTATTGTCCGTCATTGTCCTGGCTTATCTCATTATCGGAATCAGTAGAAAATGTATCGGAGAAATTAATGCCTCGTCTACGATATCTGTTTGTGTTTCCTGATTGCCCTTGGTTGTAATTAGGTTCTTGATAAAAGTTGGCCTGCAGGTAGGGATATGCCTTTTCCTGAGTATACCATCTAATGTCCTTTTTTAATTTATCAGTTTTTTTGTTAGTAAGATATATTTCAAAATCTTTCATATCAGTGTTAATCCTTTCCAATCTGGCCTTTGCCTCGTCAAGTGCTGTGGACGTATTTAATTTTTCCTCCAACGATATAATTTCTTTATTCAAGGCTTCCATCATATCTCTAGCTGTCTCAATAATCAGCATCATCCAGTCCCTGGAGCAGCGGTTGGCAATAAGCGACCACCGCTCCAGGAACTTTCTGACTTCTATAAACAGGGCCGGTACATTCCTAACTCGCAGGCCTGACGGAATGACTCCAGATTTTAGGTATTGAAGCATATAATGTGCATGTGATTCCATGCGCTTCAGTCTCTTCCTCATATTGAGCAGGTTATTCCATTCCGGATTTTCACTTTGTTGTACTGGGATCACACTATCACTAGTAAGGGCTCTGCCTACCAATGCTGAAAAGTCTTCATCGGTGAATCCGAAGGTTTTAATTCCTTCCATTTTAGACTATCTATAATTAGGAGTGAGTGACTCAGAAAAAAATTAGAGAACAAATATAAACCACCACCACATATATCACAAACAGTTATCACTCATATCAGTAGTTAACTATGGTCCAAAGGTTGTGTCAAATGTTCATACTACTACTCATACACAAAATCCCACAGTTAAATAACCGCGATACCAATAAGTAAGGAAAGGGGACCCCCTCTGGGAATTGCTTTCAGGTCAGGGAGTAGAGGGGAAGGCAATAACAAGAACAAGAAAAGAACTCCCTCTTGACCTATAACTACTTAAACTATAGGAGTAACCTCTCAAACATAGGGCATATACCAACAATGTCTACACAAGATGAAGAGTTTTTTTCATTTTATTTCATTTTAGCAGTTTAAAAAGTCATTTTTTTCTCCTCTTTTTTTTATTACTCCTTTTTTATATCATATTTTTCAAAATTCATCAGTTATAAAAAATATATACATTTTACACAATAGCTACAAAAAAACATTTTACAACACAATCAAATTGTCCTTATTTCTTCAAATTTATACAAAACATGAAATCAATTAAATAAGCACACCAGGTAAAGAGCCACGCACACACCACAGACATCCTCCTAAACATCCATTCCATCACAAAGACAGCAAAAAAGGAGATTTCCTATAACATTGAGACTGTAGTCCAGTAAATGACCAAAGTCATTTAGATTTCAACAGGAGAAGAAAGGTCGACGCGTTTCGGTGGAAATGCCGCATAAGGGACCACCTTCATCAGGACCAAACAGACAGTATGGTATAGGATCTCTCAACCTGGGGTGCAGATCTGGAACGATATGCACAAGAAAGAAGTAATTTACTAATATGCCCTACAATACATAGTCTGTTTTAAATCACATTTGAGACAACAGAATGGACCATTGTACATACTTAAAAGTTCATCCAACTTGACACTAACAAACGTAACCTTATAACCCATAAGCCACAGTGTGATATCCAATAACACAAGCGAAAGAGCAATTTATTTTTATTTTTATTTTTATAATGCAGTTGATATACATATCATCTAGCACAAAGAAGGAACCTCTTCAGTATGTACCTTTCTAGGACACGTACAGGCATTTAGGGGTGTTTCTACTCGTTTCCAAACACTTAAGCCCGATCTAATGCAGGGAAAGCATGGAAATTATTTTAATCTTTCAGCTTGTATACAGAACCTTACATTTTACTGTATACTATACAAGCATGGACACTCATAATTACCTGGAGATACGTAGATGTTCACCAGGCCAGATTTATATTCCTTTTTTATTAATGGATAAGGCAGCTGTTTTTTTAGGAACCTATAACAATAACGAAAGTTGCTGTTCAACCCTGATAACATCCTAGCACATATTGAACTATATGCCTACCAAAGAAAAAACCTTTTTACCTGAACTGTATACAAGGGGACAGAACCCGGCAGAGGAGGGCTTATAACTGTCTCTAAGGTCGACTTATTTTTCGTTGGTGGTGTGGAGGGGACGCCACATCTAAAATAAAATAATTGTAGATACATGACATATATCCTTTCAAAGTGAGAATCGCTGTTTTAAAGTGCATATAATGCTACTTACTTTTAAATAATTTTCCTAGTTGTATAATCCTCATAAAATGGTATGTCTTTAATCATGTAGATACCTACAACAAGAACATATGTAAAATATGTAAGAGGAAACTGATTCTCTTCTACATTAAGAAAATGCAAGACTTGCATCCAACCATGTGTGCTCTGCCAAGGCCAAAATTAAGTGCACATACATTTGAGTTAGAGCATACCATCTCTTTTTTTGGCAGGGTCGATATTAGAGAAACACAAATTTCTAGTAAAAGCTTGTCTGTTATTTCTTTGTAACTCTGAGAAACTAAGCAGTCACGATTGGCTGAGCGAAACATTATCTCATGGATCAGTGTAGTCATGTTATGTAGTTGCCAGAAGCTATTCCCTTCTTGTCTTCAAGAAGTTTCTAGTGGCCCTGTTAGCTAGCTGGTACATGGTAAACAAGGTTAGCATGTGCAATAGGGGTGTACTGACTCAATCATACACCAAACCTTTAGTGTATGTTATCCAAAAGCTCAGAACCTATTTAGGGAAATACGAACTACACTTCAACTCAAGTGTCATTCCCAACTCTACTCTGTTGACACCAGCCAGATGCTAGGCTAAAGAAAGGAATGAATAGATGCAAGGGGGAGAGACTATGTTGATTAGCAAATTTAGGGGTGTGCTTAGCCATCTCTTCTCTCCCTGCAGAATATTCTGCCATTATCAATTTGGAAGAATTGGTGCACTCTGGCCACACATTACAGGATGTGTTCAGACCTTTGGGTGGCACCCTGCAGTCCATTGGACAGGAGTGACCTCCTGCTTGACCCAGAGAAACTAGAATAAGTATCTGAGAAGGGCAAAGCCCCTCAGATCTGCTGCTTGAAACTTACGAAAGCAAGAGGTGCCATGCTGAGAAGTTTAATGTGCATTTCCAAAGACCTGCACTCTGTAAACTGCACATTTTGCACCATCTTGAACTATAGCCCTGTGAAGTACCTTGCTGTAAGAAGGACTAAAGAGTGGAAACCCTGCAAGCTACAGGTTAATAGAGCCCACCTGGAACATCACCATCAAAGATCCACAACCCGGAGAACTTCCAGGGGATTTATAAGGGGTTTCTCCATGTGGGTTGTGGGATATGAAGTCCTCAAATTTCAAGGACCATCATGGAGCTTTCAGACACTTGGAGTGAGTTTGAGACATTTTGGGACCATTTAAGGTACTTCATTAAGAAGTTCTAGGAGTTGGGAGAACTTTTAAACAACTTTGGAAAAAAACTCCATGGGGGGACTGACCCAACCTGGCCTGCCAAGCCACCTGCCTTCAACCAATAGCTGGCCTGCCGTCCACGTTCCTCCCACTGAAAAGCTTTGTAGGTCTGACTTCCAGAGTTTGACCGAGAGGAGGTGAAATCGGAGGCCGGAGAACCCTCACCAAATCTGGCCTGGTGAATAGCAACAAGGGACCACGCGAGAAAGAGCTCCAGAAAAGTTTCTAAGTCCGAAGTTTAAAACTGTGACCGGGACCTACCGCCGCTAGTGGTAGCCGAGCAGGGGTCTATCCTAGTCGGCCTGAAACATTGACTTTGAGCCAGTCTATCACAACCGGATATCCCAATAAGGTACATTAAGATTCTAAGAGCTAGATAATGCTAACTATTTGAAAATTCATATCTCCGGTTCCCAACATGGGATCTTTGTCGTTTGCATGTCATTTTAAAGATAACAATAGTTCCTATTTTTATAAATTGGTGTCAGATTTTTATTATACATTGTCACTTAATTAGTTACTGAATTGATTTCATTGAATGCTTTACATACCTGTCTTTGAAGTTAAGTCAGCCTGCTCACAGACAAGCTGCCAAGGGTTGAGCATAGGAATAATTTTCTAAAACCTATTCTGAGCCCAATACTGTGTTAGTGGCCTTATTTCCAGTGGCAGATGCACATTTGCCCCTACTAATAATCCACGTTCTAACAGTCTTTCAATTTTACCCTGACTTCAAAGCAGATGAATATTGCAACACATTACATATAAGATCAATCATGCGGACATCCTGTCTGCCATAAGTAAGTAAGTGGGAAAAGCGATACACTGCAATACAGGGAAAGGATTAAGGAACAGAATATAGATTGTATTCATAACAGACTATCCAACCGCAAAAGTCAAGGCATTTACTTAGTCCTACTTTACTCTCTGGTCTCACTCTCCACCATATTTCACAATTTGCTTTTCCAAAAATACATTTGCTTGGCAGTAAGGAAAGGAAACTAATTTACTCTACTGCAGGGTAAGTTAGGGGGTTAGGTCGGTTAAGTATGTAGTAGACGTTTTACTGATCATCCTCATGTGCCTACGTTTTGGCTACTGAGTCACTTTGGTTGAGGAAAGGGAAGAATTTCAACAGGCACTAATCCTTTTATAGAAGTCATGATGAAATATATCACCTGGCTTCAAAACTGTGGCACATGCAAAGAATGATTTTTTCATATGTTTGGGAAGGCTGGGACAGAACTTGGGAAAGAATTTATAAATGCCTTGAGGAGATACGGTATATATTCCCCAGGGAAAAACTGGAAGTTTTTTTTTTAGAATTACGATAAAAATTCAGCGGAACTTGCAAATCAAAGGGTTTTGTGCCAATTGCCTTAATGGTACCATGGGTTTGTTCTGATATGTTGGGAGCCAGATATCCGCGAATGCCACGATGGGTATATGATATGGGTCCACGTTAAATCCGCCGGTGGCGGAGCGCCTGTGGTCCCTGGCTGAATAACAGGACTGAGAAGATGTTGGAATAGTAAATCTTACTATTCCTTAAGTTATAGCGCAATCCAGTGCAAGTGGATGTAACGACTTGCGTTGTAACAACTGCGTTGCAACTGCATTGCGGTGTAGTCACTGCGATGTAAAGGAATATTCCTGTATATATGTGTTTAGAGATATTTGTCCACATGGCCGGGGTTGGAGGCAGGGCATGCTGCTACTAGTGCAGCACACAGTACTGCAGCATGGGTACAGGGGTCTTTCCAACCAGCAGCACAAGGGCTTTGTACTCATTATGGCTCACATCACCCCTGCTTCACCACAGCACATGAATGAGAAGGTAAAAAAATGTAAATGGTCTTGGGTAATTATTTACATCTGAAACTGGCTTACTGAGTCTGCTTTCTAAAGAGTGACAGGAGCCTATGTATCACTGTTAATGCGTCTAACTTGTGCCACGTAAGGGGGTACAAGCACTATGCAACAAAAAAAGCCAGATTTACCAAGTCACGCAAGGCCCCATTAAGTGACTTAGCAACGCAACACAGAGCCGATCGAGCAATGCATGCTTCAAAGTATACATTGCAAAAAGCTTCAATACAGTATGGTTGGGTGAGATGTCATAAATCGTTCATTTTGAATATTTTGAAATTTCTAACATTCAGCAGAATCTAAAAAATGATACCTAGCTGGCAGAAATGACTTCACTGATGCTGAATTGTTTGTTATGACTGCACAATCACAGAGTAGGAAACCTGCATGCAAACTACTCTTTGACCCTTTCCCGCTCAGGAAATGGTTTAAAATGGTTAAAAATGTATGCCAGTAAAGGACTCTTAAAATTCACCTTCCGGGGAGGGAAATGCGATGGAACATCTGTAAGGATGAAATTTATCTAACGAAGAACTGTTTTGCTCATGGAGGAAAAACAAAAATAAATAACAATTGTTCATTTGCACTGTAAATTGAGGAGTCACATTGGGAGAATAGCAGTTGGCACATGACAATCTTTGTAGTGCACGTAAAAGGCTATGAAAGGCACAGTATTTCAGACATCCTACTGGGAACGCTTGTACATTCCATAACCCGCACATTTACACCCATGTATAGGAGTACTTGTACCAGTGTAATCAGGCACAATGCATGGTGGAGGCAAAAGCATTCCCTTCCATTGTCCAATGGGGAGAAGAGAGGTAGGGCTGGATCCACATTAGATAAAAAAGTAGACCTATGTCTTATGTACTGTGAAGTGTGCAAGGCCAGGACCAAGAGGGAGCAGTTCCGGATGTGCGTGTGCCCCCTCTTCAGGATTCCAGCAAGTGAGGAACAAGAAGAGTGCTAGATCCCAGAGGATGGTGGTGGACATGGCAGGAGGTTCACCGCAAGAAATGGAGATTGTTTTGATATACTGCAAAGATGTTACTAAGTACAAGCAGAGCGATAATTTCTCTCTAGTCAAAAGTCAGTCCTGGCTCTCTAAAAACAACCTCAAGCTGCACTCTTTGAAAACTGAATTCCTTCTTTTCTCCCCTCAAAACTGCTCCACACCCATCTGAGATTGGATCAAGCACCTACACGCCCTCAACTGCAAACCTGCCATTATTGACTCCACGACATCCCTTGGAGTAACACTGGACAAGAGTCTAAACATGAGAGCTCACATCTGTGCTACCACACACAGTGCTTCATTCCAACTCAAACTACTGAAGAAATTGAAACCATTTCTACCACCTTCAGCCTTAAAACAAGCAGTACAAAACTTGTAGTCTCCAGAATAGAATACGGTGCAGTGACCCTCTCAAAACGACTCTTAATGCTGCAGCAAGACTGGCAACAGGAAATTAGATGCTTTGACCACATCACTCCATTGCTTAGGTATCTAGACTGGCTTCCCCTCGAGACAAGAATGCAATTGAAAATTGCCCGCCTCACACACAAAGCCTTCATTTTTATACGAACCAAGTTACCTCGTAGAAAAGATTTGAATCTCCGGTGGCCGGCGCTACCTCAGAAGTGCTAACTCTCTCAGGCTGGAACCTCCTAGATTCAGAAAATAAAAAATGTACACACATTCCTTCTTGAGAGCGACGCCAAGGATCTGGAACTCTTTACCACCCATGGTGCGTTTAAACCTATCAACCCACTTTTTCAAAAGAGAAATTAAAAGATCCTAATGAATAGATTTCTTATATAGACTCTCAGAGAGCCCCACCCCAACACCATCAAAAGATAGTTCAAAAACATATGGAAATAAGTTTCCATATTTTTCAGGATTCAATACAACAGATCTAGGTTCCTATTATGTTAAGAATGTGAACGAAACTGCTCAGAAACAAATGTTAACTAACACCAAACAGATCGATTCTGCAGCCTTTTAATGCCCAGCTATCTAGACAAGGGTTTGACTTTTAGAATGACACTGTTGATACAAAATCTGTCTGTGGTTCTAGAGACTGGCAGGTGCAGGGGACGGAAGCATTCTTTAGAACCTGACTCTTCCCCAAGGAAATAATGTTTTTGAATGATACCGTGCAACAAACATCTTGCCTTGGACTAGCCAAGATCAAAGACATGAACATATCTTATGTACCAACACCGGCTAATACCAAAATCAATAGTACTACAGATGAGGCAGCCACCATAGACAGCATCCTACTGTACAATGGAACAGCCCCCAATTAGGAAAAATAGCTAATCTGGCACTTAGACACTAACATTTGTCAAGAAAGGTTCCTGAATACAACACAGGGATTTACTATCAACAGGCTAGATCCCCGTTACATACAGTGACACAATATAGTATAGGGAAAGTGTATGGTAATCTTATCAGTTTTTCAACACCCAGCATTGTATACTTTCATAGGTTCAGGACTCTTAAACACCTTCCAGACGGAAATCATTCCAAACTTTGTGCATTCGTTGTTTGGTGGTCTGCCTTTAACTCTTGCAATAGCTGCTGGAGTACTTATTCTATTCCTACTGCTATGCTATGGACGGCCTTGCAATGGGCATCACTCCCAGTTACATTGTGAAGGATCTCCTGGAACGAAAGTGCTGACAGCACATAGTACAGCTCCTGGGCATTCCTCTCTTATGGGAACTTAATCAATCATGGTTCCAGACCTTCAGACCAGTTTGGCTTGACTGTATCTTACCTGTTCTACTCTGCCTGTTTTGCAGTGAAAAATGTGTGCTGGACATCTATCTAACACTTCCATCGGTCATGCCAACCAATATCAATACTTTTCTGGACCCAGGAACAGCCCATGCTCTGTATTGTCAGCAGCGGCTCCTGAAACTGATGATGGCATTCATTGAGACCTCTCAGTCGCAGTCTGATCCTGCTGATGTACGAGAGGATTCAACAGGCACACAGGAGATAAGGAACACACAACTTGCTACAGCATCAGCTGTAAGTGACGATTCTCATCTTTGTGCAATAGATCTACTGAACGAGGTGCTCCAACTGTCCCCGGCAACAGTAGACGATCTTATGTCTACAGCAGCAGATGACTTCATGTTTACACCCAACCTGGACTCTGACTTTTGAATTGGCTCACATTGTGCTTGGAAGAAATGCATTTGGCTACCATGTTTTTCATAACAAACAGAACGAAACTTGGAACATTCCCCAAATTAACAAACCTTTTTAAACTTTTCAGTTACATTGCATTTCTTACTGCTTACAGTAAAACAATTCCTATAAAATGAACTGCCTTTACCTTTTCTAAAAAGCACAATTCTAGAAGCACAAGTCTAGAAATAATGCCCTGTTTTTCTACAAATTCCATATTTTATGACCATGATTCAAATGGATTTTAGAATATTTAGCAAAACCCTTATAGCCACTGCTTTTTCCATGTATAAGTCAAATTTTGACATGTTTAATAGAACTTTTAAGACTGATTTTAGAAATGTTTTTAAATGAATGTTTTTGCATATGCGGTGCTCATTTTTATGTTTAGCAATTAGTAATATCGTTCTTCGAAAGTGGAGTGGGTGTTGTGTCCAATATAGGTGCCCTGATATAGGCTTTACTAAAACATGCCCTTATATAGGCACAATTCATGTTGCCCTTATTTAGGTATAGCGTTCTTAGTCCTTATTTAGGCATGAGCCATACACTCCAAATACAGGCATGGTATTTCACCTACATCCGTCCACCCTCTAGGTCACAACCAAGTTCTTAGAAACAGAACCTTAAGCTCTAGAGATTTTCCCTGGCACAGGTTCATTGATTTCTCTTAGAAACTCATTAAATATGCATGAACCATTATTCCCCGGAGTTCATTCCAGACGTCTTCCTCTGTTCAACATTACGTCAATGCTGTCCAGCCATAGCATCTTCTGGGTATTAATATGCCCATGCAAACCAGAGGAGACCTCTATTCCAGAGGAGCACGTATTTCCTGGCCTAATGCATTGACCAGAAATGCTGTCATCCTGCATGCAGAAACTACAACTCGCAGGGCTCTAACTTCCTTTGCGGGATGTTAGAATTTGAAACCAGGAAAGAGATTCCACAACTCTCTCATTCTCAGGTATGGCGATGACTAGAACCTAGAGCGATTCTTGACATAACAAACTATAGCATACTAGAGCATACCATCTTAGGGGAATATTGGACCTTCTTCACAACCCTTCCTACACATTTGGGTAGAAATAGTTAGGGAGCATTCCATGAGTACTCATACTTTTAGCAATATGTTTTTATGTATACAAATGTATTTGATAAGTAGTGAACAATACTAGAGCAATACTACTTCTTTTCGAATGTAACACTGTGCATTGTATATCTCGCATACTGTCTTACGATTGTAGTAGCTCAGATCTCTCACACGAGAAAAACGACTGTTCAATAAATACTTACTAAAAAGCTTGTCTGTTATTTCTTTGTAACTCTGAGAAACTAAGCAGTCACGATTGGCTGAGCGAAACATTATCTCATGGATCAGTGTAGTCATGTTATGTAGTTGCCAGAAGCTATTCCCTTCTTGTCTTCAAGAAGTTTCTAGTGGCCCTGTTAGCTAGCTGGTACATGGTAAACAAGGTTAGCATGTGCAATAGGGGTGTACTGACTCAATCATACACCAAACCTTTAGTGTATGTTATCCAAAAGCTCAGAACCTATTTAGGGAAATACGAACTACACTTCAACTCAAGTGTCATTCCCAACTCTACTCTGTTGACACCAGCCAGATGCTAGGCTAAAGAAAGGAATGAATAGATGCAAGGGGGAGAGACTATGTTGATTAGCAAATTTAGGGGTGTGCTTAGCCATCTCTTCTCTCCCTGCAGAATATTCTGCCATTATCAATTTGGAAGAATTGGTGCACTCTGGCCACACATTACAGGATGTGTTCAGACCTTTGGGTGGCACCCTGCAGTCCATTGGACAGGAGTGACCTCCTGCTTGACCCAGAGAAACTAGAATAAGTATCTGAGAAGGGCAAAGCCCCTCAGATCTGCTGCTTGAAACTTACGAAAGCAAGAGGTGCCATGCTGAGAAGTTTAATGTGCATTTCCAAAGACCTGCACTCTGTAAACTGCACATTTTGCACCATCTTGAACTATATCCCTTTGAATTACCTTGCTGTAAGAAGGACTAAAGAGTGGACACCCTGCAAGATACAGGTTAACAGAGCCCACCTGGGACATCACCATCAAAGATCCACAACCCGGAGAAATTCCAGGGGATTTATAAGGAGTTTGTCCATGTGGGTTGTGGGATATGAAGTCCTCAAATTTCAAGGACCATCATGGAGCTTTCAGACACTTGGAGTGAGTTTGAGACATTTTGGGACCATTTAAGGTACTTCATTAAGAAGTTCTAGGAGTTGGGAGAACTTTTAAACAACTTTGGAAAAAAACTCCATGGGGGGACTGACCCAACCTGGCCTGCCAAGCCACCTGCCTTCAACCAATAGCTGGCCTGCCGTCCACGTTCCTCCCACTGAAAAGCTTTGTAGGTCTGACTTCCAGAGTTTGACCGAGAGGAGGTGAAATCGGAGGCCGGAGAACCCTCACCAAATCTGGCCTGGTGAATAGCAACAAGGGACCACGCGAGAAAGAGCTCCAGAAAAGTTTCTAAGTCCGAAGTTTAAAACTGTGACCGGGACCTACCGCCGCTAGTGGTAGCCGAGCAGGGGTCTATCCTAGTCGGCCTGAAACATTGACTTTGAGCCAGTCTATCACAACCGGATATCCCAATAAGGTACATTAAGATTCTAAGAGCTAGATAATGCTAACTATTTGAAAATTCATATCTCCGGTTCCCAACATGGGATCTTTGTCGTTTGCATGTCATTTTAAAGATAACAATAGTTCCTATTTTTATAAATTGGTGTCAGATTTTTATTATACATTGTCACTTAATTAGTTACTGAATTGATTTCATTGAATGCTTTACATACCTGTCTTTGAAGTTAAGTCAGCCTGCTCACAGACAAGCTGCCAAGGGTTGAGCATAGGAATAATTTTCTAAAACCTATTCTGAGCCCAATACTTTGTTAGTGGCCTTATTTCCAGTGGCAGATGCACATTTGCCCCTACTAATAATCCACGTTCTAACAGTCTTTCAATTTTACCCTGACTTCAAAGCAGATGAATATTGCAACACATTATATATAAGATCAATCATGCGGACATCCTGTCTGCCGTAAGTAAGTAAGTGGGAAAAGTGATACACTGCAATACAGGGCAAGGATTAAGGAACAGAATATAGATTGTATTCATCACAGACTATCCAACCGCAAAAGTCAAGGCATTTACTTAGTCCTACTTTACTCTCTGGTCTCACTCTCCACCACATTTCACAATTTGCATTTCCAAAAATACATTTGCTTGGCAGTAAGGAAAGGAAACTAATTTACTCTATTGCAGGGTAAGTTAGGGGGTTAGGCCGGGTAAGTATGTAGTAGACGTTTTACTGATCATCCTCATGTGCCTACGTTTTGGCTACTGAGTCACTTTGGTTGAGCAAAGGGAAGAATTTCAACAGGCACTAATCCTTTTATAGAAGTCATGATGAAATATATCACTTGGCTACAAAACTGTGGCACATGCAAAGAATGATTTTTTCATATGTTTGGGAAGGCTGGGACAGAACTTGGGAAAGAATTTATGAATGCCTTGAGGAGATACGGTATATATTCCCCAGGGAAAAACTGGAAGTTTTTTTATTAGAATTACGATAAAAATTCAGCGGAACTTGCAAATCAAAGGATTTTGGGCCAATTGTCTTAATGGTACCATGGGTTTGTTCTGATATGTTGGGAGCCAGATATCCGTGAATGCCACGATGGGTATATGATATGGGTCCGCGTTAAATCCGCCGGCGGCGAAGCGCCTGTGGTCCCTGGCTGAATAACAGGACTGAGAAGATGTTGGAATAGTAAATCTTACTATTCCTTAAGTTATAGCGCCTTGAGTGCAAGTCGATGTAACGACTTGCGTTGTAACAACTGCGTTGCAACTGCGTCGCGGTGCAGTCACTGCGATGTAAAGGATTATTCCTGTATATATGTGTTTAGAGATATTTGTCCATATGGCCAGGGTCGAGGCAGGGCATGCTGCTACTAGTGCAGCACACAGTACTGCAGCATAGGTACAGGGGTCTTTCCAACCAGGAGCACAAGGGCTTTGTACTCATTATGGCTCACGTCACCCCTGCTTCACCACCGCACATGAATGAGAAGGTAAAAAAATGTAAATGGTCTTGGGTAATTATTTACATCTGAAACTGGCTTATTGAGTCTGCTTTCTAAAGAGTGATAGGAGCCTATTTATCACTGTTAATGCGTCTAACTTGTGCCACGCAAGGGGGTACAAGCACTATGCAACAAAAAAAGCCAGATTTACCAAGTCACACAAGGCCCCATTAAATGACTTAGCAACGCAACACAGAGCCGATCGAGCAAAGCATGCTTCAAAGTATACATTGCAAAAAGCTTCAATACAGTATGGGTGGGTGAGATGTCATAAATCGTTCATTTTGAATATTTTGAAATTTCTAACATTCAGCAGAATCTAAAAAATGATACCTAGCTGGCAGAAATGACTTCACTGATGCTGAATTGTTTGTTCAGACTGCACAATCACAGAGTAAGAAACCTGCATGCAAACTACTCTTTGACCCTTTCCCGCTCAGGAAATGGTTTAAAATGGTTAAAAATGTATGCCAGTAAAGGACTCATAAAATTCACCTTTCTAGGAGGGAAATGCGATGGAACACCTGTAAGGATGACATTTCTCTAAGGGAGAACTGTTTTGCTCATGGAGGAAAAACAAAAATAAATAACAATTGTCCATTTGCACTGTAAATTGAGGAGTCACATTGGGAGAATAGCAGTTGGCACATGACAATCCTTGTAGTGCACGTAAAAAGCTAGGAAAAAGGCACAGTATTTCAGACATCCTACTGGGAACGCTTGTAAATTCCATAACCCGCACATTTACACCCATGTATAGGTGTACTTGTACCAGTGTAATCAGGCACAATGCATGGTGGAGGCAAAAGCATTCCCTTCCATTGTCCAATGAGGAGAAGAGAGGTAGGGCAGGATCCACATTAGATACCAAAAGTAGACCTATGTCTTATGTACTGTGAAGTGTGCAAGCCAGGACCAAGAGGGAGCAGTTCCGGATGTGCGTGTGCCCCCTCTTCAGGATTCCAGCAAGTGAGGAACAAGAAGAGTGCTAGATCCCAGAGGATGGTGGTGGACATGGCAGGAGGTTCACCGCAAGAAATGGAGATTGTTTTGATATACTGCATAGATGTTACTAAGTACAAGCAGAGCGATAATTTCTCTCTAGTCAAAACTCAGTCCTGGCTCTCTAAAAACAACCTCAAGCTGAACTCTTTGAAAACTGAATTCCTTCTTTTCTCCCCTCAAAACAGCTCCACACCCATCTGAGATTGGCTCAAGCACCTACACGCCCTCAACTGCAAACCTGCCATTATTAACTCCACGAAATCCCTTGGAGTAACACTGGACAAGAGTCTAAACATGAGAGCTCACATCTGTGCAACCACACACAGTGCTTCATTCCAACTCAAACTACTGAAGAAATTGAAACCATTTCTACCACCTTCAGACTTAAAACAAGCAGTACAAAACTTGTAGTCTCCTGAATAGAATATGGTGCAGTGTGTAGGAGAGTAGGGTCTGCTATCCTATGGTCACCCCAAATTTTTGCTTTTTGCTTCACTGGTTTCTGACTTAATGTGGCTGTGGGCCTGCTAATCAGACCCACAGCCTGCTGTTCTCTCCCTAAATTACTGCCAATGCACTTTAGGTGCATTACGAATTGGAACTGGTTCACCTTATTAGCCCCTGATCACTCAGCTGGGGTAAGTTGGTGTAATCACCTCTTACCTAGGTACAGTATGCCTGTGCCTAACCCTAAACTGGACACATATGTTCCTATCAGCCACTCCTATGGAAGGCCTCATCAATCCTGGAGGCAGAGTGCTTGGAAATATGTGAGATGGTGCTCTAGCATGAGCTGAGCCTGTCTGCAGCTGTCGGGAACCACTCCCTAAGCTGTTCCGGGATATTGCCATACCATATACTCTTAAGTGCATTATAATCCTCGCGGTTAAATGCTATCTTTGGTTTGGCTTTATCAAAACATGTTGAGTAAGGTGTCATACGAATTGGAATACTATCCCCTCGACAGTTCTGTCGACGGGGATAGCATTCCACCCTTCTAGAGGGACACGACATGTGTGTAGCCTTAACCCCGGTTAAAGTTAACGAGAGCCTCAGCATCACAAAATGGATGCTGCCACCACAGACACGAGTCTGGCCTCCTGCTGCTGACCGAAACTCGGCAGATGGTGGCCTGGACAAAGGGTTTCCTGCCTTGGGAGGTGCGAGCACCACCTCAGACAGGGTTTTGTGTATTGGGTAGGACAGGGCTGAATAGAATCAGACATGCCCGGGGCACACAAGGTGTCCCCATGCATAGGCCAGTCCAAACCGGTCCTGGGACTTTCCAGACCCAGGCTTGGCCTGGAACTGGACAAAGGAAAGGGGGTGTAACCGCCCCCCTTCCTGGTTCCTCCCAGAGGAGGGACCTAGTAGGTGATCCACCACTCAGATTGGGAATAAGAGTGGGAGCAGTGCCATTGCACAGCAGATCATCCTGAATCAACTTGAAACTAAGAAGATGACTGGACTTCGACATTCTGCTGCTCAGAAGACTGAAGAGAATCTCCCTTGTGGCCTAGGAGTGGCCACCCTGTGAACACAGGTACCAACCAGCAACTCGACGTCTGCTTTGCCGCCGCCTCCCGCTGGAGCCCGAGCCCAGAGCCCAACAAGAACCAGACTCCCAGACCTCTCAGAGCCCGATCCACAGTCCCTGCAAAGAAGGGACCCGTGGAGGCACCGAGTGACGTGGGACCGGCCCTCTTGGAAGACACTTGAAAAGCTGACTGCGCAGCTTCTGAGGTATCCTCGACGTTGTGCTTTGAGGACTGAGAACCCCCACCACCGAGCAGCCCTTGCACCGAAGATCAGCCCTCCAGCATCTCCACGATCTGCGTGGGCCCTTTTGCATTGTGCCACTCGACGCGCCATCCCGGCCACTAGCCACGTGGTCAGCGGCCATCTTGGCGACGAAACCGACGATTTACACAGCAGGTCTGGTTGCTCCAGACCTACCCAAGCTCCCGTGAAAAGGAGCACTCGCTCTGACCTTGCTGGTCCGAGTGTTAAGCATCTTTCAACTCCTGCGTGGCTTGTATTAGCCAAGGCCTGTTTGCTCCGATCAAGTTGCCGACACCACCATCAGCGAGAAGCCTGCGTGGGACAGCTCGTGACCGACTCCTGGTCGTCCTCGACCCCCGGTGTCCACGTGGCTGCAGAGAGAAGCTACCTGACAACGCCTGTTTGCACCCGACATCGCCTGGTTCCAATCTGGTTCCACGGTAGTCACTGGCCAGTGACTTTGAACATTGTCCCCTCTGCTTTCAGGTCTTCACATCTTCAGATCCACCCTTGGATCCACCGGAACTCTTCACCTCGAGCCGCCTGCAGCATCTTCAGCTCCAAGCACCATCGACCAGCGTGACGAAACCCGACACTACGTCGACCCTGTGCACCCGCTTCCTGTGGGTGAGGTAACTCAGCTCTGCCGGTGTTCCTACACTGGTACACATCTCAAGGGCCTGTGTCTTAAGTTTCAGCTCCATAGGTCATTCGGAAGGTTCCTAACTTTCTAACTTTGTACTTTTTATGCACCATAGACTTTGCATTGGAAAGTGCGTGCACTTTGAACACTGCACCCGAGTCCCGCGGGCCTTTACCGACTTAGTCACTGCTAGTCTCGAATAGCTCCAGCGATTCCCAAGGCCCTAGGCCTGTTCCCTTTCCTATTGGTATCTCTTAAACCACTTTCTTAGTATATGGTTTAGGTGGCCCCTAGGGCTCATCCATATTGTGCAACTTTTGTGTATTTTAAACTGTCTTGTGATTTAACGCTTGTGCTTCTGTGCTCATAAAGAGTCCAGGGGATTTTATAGTTAATAAATCAATATATATTTTCAATATATATCTGTGTGGTGTCCCTTTCATTTGGTAATCAAGGGGGTTGTGTATGGTAATACAGCTGGCTTCACATGCCTTTCAGAGTTTAGCCTAAGACTGCTTTGTCCACGTTACCACTAGGATAACTGGTGTACAAGGTTGAATTACAACCCTCATCATAAGGGTTGCTTGGCAGGGTACAAAGTGATCACTAAGAATTAGTGAGCATTATATACCAGGCCAACTTCTCACATTGGTGAGCAGCGGATTGGGATCTGAGCTTGCTGTTGTTTTTCCATTAGAATCTTTGAGATTATCATTTGAAAGATCATACAGGTACCTGCTAGGTACATATAAAACAAGACTAGTATACTTAAGTTCTACTGAACTTAGTTGTTGTAGAGCAAAGGGAGTAGCACACCCTAGCTACAACTACTAGATAGGATTAGTAGGTAAACACCAGTGTAGGTAGATTGCAACACATCCACCCACACTAGAGCAATGTCTGGAGCAGAGGGTTCCACTGGGAACATCCCTGTTGAGAGTGACCCTCCAAGGGCACCATCCAGATTTGCTATTTTTTCCTTTAAGGAACTAAGGCAGTGTTGTGCCTTAAGGGGTCTGAAGACAGGGCCTTCCCCTACTACAGACCACCTAAGAGAGCTCTTGGATCAGTCTGAGACTCTAAAGACCTCTAAAGCAAACCCCACAGGGGAGGCTGAAGGAGGCCATCCTTCAGAGGATGACACTGTAGACCCCCCTGCCCCTATCATCCTGGTAGATGAGGAAGCCTCCACCACTGGAGCTCCTCAGGTAGATGAGGAGGAAGAGGAAGAGGAAGAAGAAGAGGAGGAGGGAAGCAGTGAGTCAGATGATGACAGAAATAGTCAGGTGGTGGTCAGTAGACTGAACCAGGCTAACTTAAGCCTACTTGGGAATGAATCAGGTAACAACCCATTCAGACCCCCAGGTGGACTTAACCAGAAGCCTAGGAGGAGAAGGACTCACTCAGGTGACTCTGACAACTCCCATGCTTCTAGAGGCTCTCATGGTCACTCCAGAAGGGAGATGACTAGCCCTCAGAGAAGGGAACATGAGGCCAAAATGAGAGAGGCTGAGCTTAGGATCCAGAAGTGAGAACTAGAGGTTGCCCTGGTCCAAGAGAGACTTGCTAGAGCAAGACAGCCTAGAGAGAGTGGGGTAATAGAACCCACTGGTGGCAGCAATATCCACAAGGATAAAGACAGGTCTGTTGATAACAGAAACCTGAGTAAGATTGTGCCCCCCTACAAAGCTGGGGATGATATCCATAAATGGATTACTGCAATGGAGAGAGCCTGCAGAGTACAGCAGATCCCTCAGGAGCAATGGGCAGCAATCTTGTGGCTCTCCTTTGAAGGTAGAGGCCGAGACAGACTCCTCACAGTTAGTGATGGGGATTCTAGAAACTACCTGGTCCTGAAGAGTGCTCTGATTGATGGGTTAGGCTTAACCACTGAACAGTACAGGTTAATGTTCAGAGACACCCAGAAGACACAGACTCAGGACTGGTCTGAATTTGTTGAGTGTGCCACTAAGGCTCTGGAGGGATGGTTGCTGGGAAGCTAGGTTACAGACTATGAAGGATTGTATAATTTGCTGATGAGAGAACACATTTTAAATAATTGTCAGAACCAGCAGTTGCATCAACATTTGGTTGACTCAGATTTGACCTCTCCCCAAGAATTGGGAAAGAGGGCAGATAAATGGGTAAGAACCAGAGTTAAGCAAAAGAACCAGAACCAGGGTGGTGACCAGAAGAAAACAGACCAGAAGGGTGGGGAGCAGAAATCTAAAGACCAGAAGTCTTCAACAGGGCCCCAAACTGAGACAGAGGGTGGGTCCCAAACTTCCAAGAAGAAGAAGAAAGAAGGTCAGAAGAGACCCTGGTGTAAAACTTGTAAGAACACCTCTCACTGGACAAGTGAGTGTAAAAAGGGTGGAGCCCCCAGCACTGCAGCCCCTAAGGCAACTGCACCCACTAGTACAGCTAGCAGTGCTGGTCCTCAAACCAAGGGGGTCGTGGGTATCACTTTGGGAACTGAAGGAGATTCTGACCTAGTCAGAACCCTTACACAGGCTGTTCTGATTTGTGAAGGGGACATAGATTTGACCCCTGACATAAGTCTCAGTAACCTGGGCAAATACAGACAGACGCCTTTGATCAACAATAAAGTGGCTCAAGCTTACAGGGACACATGTGCAGTGTCACTATGGTGACACCTAACTTTGTGGACCCTGGACAATACATGCCAGGTGATAATTACCTGGTGACCAATGCCAGCAATGTCACTACTACACATAGTGTGGCACTTGTTAACTTTTCCTGGGGAGGAGTAACTGGCCTAAAAAGAGTTGTGGTTAGTGCTGATCTCCCAGTAGAATGTTTGTTGGGCAATGACCTGGAGAACTCTCTATGGTCAGAAGTTGAGTACAGGACTCATGCAGAGATGTTAGGGATATCATCACATGTCCTTGCTGTGACCAGGTCACAGGCCAAAAAGTGCCTCTCTGAACCTCAGGTCTTGGATCCTGGAACAATGGACCAAGCACCTTCCAAGAAGAAGAACAGGAGGGTAAAGGCTGTGCCTTCCCAACTGCCTGCAAGTGAGGATCAGGCTTCACAGGAAACTGATCTTGAGACCCCTGAAGGAACTGTCTCTGAAGGACTTGAACCTGATCAGGTTGAGTTTCTGGGGACAGGGGGGCCTTATAGGGCAGACTTGGGGCAGGCTCAGTTAACCTGTCCTTCTCTTGAACCCCTCAGACAGCAGGCTGCTGCTGAGGCTGCTGGGAATGCTCAAGGTGCCCATAAAGTTTATTGGGATGAAGGACTCCTTTACACAGAGGGTAGAGACCCCAAGCCTGGTGCAACCAGGAGGTTGGTTATACCTCTGCAATTTAGGGGTTTCCTTCTCACCTTGGCTCATGATATTCCTTTAGCAGGACACTTAGGCCAGAACAAGACCTGGGACAGGCTTGTCCCTCACTTTCACTGGCCTCACATGTCTGAAGACACCAAGGAGTTTTGTCGCTCCTGTGAAACCTGCCAAGCAAGTGGTAAAGCATGTGGAACAACAAAGGCCCCCCTAATACCACTACCTGTGGTGGGGGTTCCCTTTGAAAGAGTGGGGATTGATATTGTTGGTCCAATGGATCCCCCCACAGCATCTGGGCACAGATTCATACTGGTGGTAGTGGATCATGCCACCAGGTACCCAGAGGCAATTCCACTTAGGACCACAACAGCTCCTGTTGTGGCCAGGGCCTTACTTGGAGTTTTCTCCAGAGTGGGGTTTCCTAAGGAGGTAATATCTGATAGAGGTGCCAACTTCATGTCAGGATATTTGACAGCTATGTGGAAGGAATGTGGTGTCAACTACAAGTTCACCACTCCTTATCATCCACAATGCAATGGGCTTGTTGAGAGATTTAACACTATTAGTGCCCATTGAAAATCCTTCAGTGCTAAGCCATTTAATGACTTTTTGGAGTCCTTTGCTTTAACATGCTGTAGTTTGTGTAATTATGATTATAATGTTGGGAAACTATACATTTTTGGTTTCAGTACTTCTTGAACTATTAATTTGCATATAAAACTTACATTTATAAAACACCCTGAAGTCACATGACACAATTCAAGATGGCCGCCAGGTGACTGTGAAAATGATAAGTGTAAATGACCGCGTTGGTAGGGTAATAAAAAAAATAGTGTTTTCCAAAAGCAGAACCTCAGAAATATTTATTAGTCCATTTGCTCAATGGTAATAGGGCAGATTTTGATTTTGATTTTGTTTTTTGGTGTTTTTTATGGCTCTTTGTCACACTATGACATAGATATAAGGCACAAACATTTGTCATGTTTTTCTATTGTTGTGCAGAATCTAAACTTATAAGCCTAGCAGGATTGGTTCACAGAAGTAAAATGGATGGTTCAGAGACTACCATTAGTAAATTTATGAAAATACATATTTTTGCTGCTTTTGACAGCACTTTACATGCTACAAAATGGCTGACATGCTGTTTCGTCTGTTGGGGTTTTTCATATAAAGATCGCAGTCTTGTTATTGGACATATGTTCAACATCTCAAAATATATTTTCTGACTTTTATGCACAGTAGTGATGCATATTTTGTGAATGGTTGGCATATGATTTCATGCATATAACTCCTGAAGGTCACAGTCCTTGACCTTTGACCCTAAATGGTAGCTACTGGAAGTGTGCAAAGGATATATCTTTGTAACAGTGAAATTGTTTTTGCAAAGTGAGGCATCTTTGTAAAGGTCATTGTCTGATCTCACAGGTCAACTAGTCTAATTTTATAAGAGGTGAAAAAACGTGACCTTTGACCCCTAAATACATATTTTTTTTAACCTTTTTTCTGTTTATTCTGTTACCCTTGGATCAATTTCAACAAGTGTGGCATTATTGGACTCGGCATGCAAAGTACTATTTTTTCCCTTGTTCAAATTATTGTAGAGGTCATAAAATGTGACCTTTGACCTCTATTTGCCCTTATTGCAGATGTTTACGGAGTTTATTACATTACGGTGAGACCATTGTTTACAAGTGTTGCAGTGTTTGAATTGTAATGATAATTACTTACATTTTTTTCAATAAATTGGTGAGAGGGGGTCATGTGGTTTGACCTTTCACCTCTATTTACACTGTTCTAAGTGTTTCATGGTCTTTAATCCATTACTGTTAGATCATTTGTTACAATTGAGGCATTATTGGAATTGTAATGATGAGTACCTTCATCCTCCTTAGGTACTGTGTTGGAGGAGGTTATGCTTTATGACCTTTGACCTCTAATTATACTTGTTTAGGTGTACCAAGGTCGTTATTGCACACTACCCTTGCATAATGTGTTACTAGTGTTGCATTATTGTAATTGTCTTGATTAATACTTGTGCTTTCATTGGTTTCATTGGTGTCGGGGATCATGTCTGTTGACCTTTGACCTTTAATTACACTAAGTCTTTCAATGTCATTAATGCATTACGGCTGGATCCTTCCTGCCCATATTACCCTCTACACCTCTACTTACCTCTGCTATCATTGGTCTCTGGCCTGCAACCTCCGGTGCTACGCCTGCAGACTTTTTGGCAAAAGAAGAAACTCTATTGAGAAGCATTGGGCGCCTGGAACTTAATTGGCATCCTGCACTTGCCCACCCCTATGCCCCTGGTGGTGTATGTTTGTTTCTGCTCTGAAGCCCCCCCCCCCTGTGCTTGTGCTAACCCCCAAAGCTTGGCACCTGCAACCAATCTACTTCTCTGCAAGCAGTGTAGCTCTAGGCATTCCCAGTCTCCATTTGAAAGCATTGGGCCAACCTCCGACTTTGACCTCTGCACCAAGCTGCCCCGGTGCCACTGGTGGTGCAGTTTTGGTACTCTCCTTACCCTTTGCCCTAGCTGACCTTTCCAAATATTCTATGAATCCTTATATGGACGACCAGACTAGTTAGACAAGTATGGCCTGGCACATTTCTTGTGAGCCGGTGTGGGATGGTGGTCAACACAGGTTGCCAATGGAGACTCTTCGATGCTCTCCTATTGACGAAGACTTGGGAGCCCCTGACTTCGCATGTTATTATTTATCTGACAAACTACAGCGGGTGGCACAGTGGCCAGCTGGTTCCAGCCAGGAGGAATTAGGCCTGACGGGTGGATTTGCTCCTCAAGAAGCATTACTAGAGAAGCTTCTGGCTTGAAAGGCTGACGTACCACGGCACGGGATTCTGTTGTCTGTGGTCCTGGAGTGTTGTAAGTGATTTATACGACAAACAGCTGGGAACCCACTATACAGCCCAGAAAGAACACTGCTAGGATGGTTTGTTGTTATAAGTTTACCTTTTGTTTTGTTGAACGGCCACTGCAATAGTTCCTATCTTAGACACATGTGGAGCACTGCAAAATGGTAAAACATCTTATACAGTTTCCTGGTATCCTGGAAACTCCCTTAGAGGTATTCTGCACACAGGGAGAATAAATGACTAACATTAAGGTATCTGGATGAATACGTCAGACAGGCAGACTCAGTATCCCATGGACACATGTTGAAATACTGGGGATAACTGTAAGGTGATTGATTAAATCCTTGTGAAGTGCTATGAATATATGATTCGATTTAAGATTGACACAGAGGAATCTTTGTTCAAATGTTTGGATGAAGCTCCAGATATTTATTCAGAGGGTGACAGTGACATTGAGGTGGATTCTGGGGAGGGTCTGGAGTCCAGCAGTGGGGAAGAGAGTGAAGGTGATGAGGACTTTGGTGAGTGTGGAGGAGAAGAAAAAGAAGATTTATCTCAAGAAGATCTGTATGAGACTGTCTGGGATGAAATTGTACCAGGGAATGATAATAACAATTATGGTATTGAGTTTATTGTGAGGAATCCAGGAGTCCGGAAAGTTCCACCAAGAAATTCCCCCCCAGTTGAATATTTGCAATTGTTTTTAACTATGGAACTGCTTGTACACATAGTTCGTGAAACAAACAAGTATGCAAGAGATTTGCTGGACAAAATGGCAAACTGGATCAGTGAGCATCCCCATTCACGGCTACGTCGATGGATGAATGGGGGCTTGACTGTAGGCCTCTTGAAAAAATGGATTGGCTTATCTATTAACATGGGTCTCATAAAGAAACGTAACGTGAAACATTACTGGGATTTGTCACACCCTTCTCAGGCCACACCTTTCTTTGGGCAAGTCATGCCATTGTGGCAATACCTTATTGTCACAAGAATGCTTCACATAAATGACAATGCCACTGCAAAGGTGAGGGGAGTTGAAGGTTATGACCCGTGGCATAAGATTAGGCCAGTACTTGATTCATTGAACCATGCTTTCAAGTGGTACTATGTGCCACATCAGGTGATTTGTATTGATGAATCAATGATTGGCATGAAAAATAGGGTGGCTTACATTCAATACATGCCTAATAAAAGGCATGCTAGGTTTGGCATTAAGAAATTTGAGGTATGTGACAGCAGTAACAGTTATGTCCTTCATGTAGATTTATATTCTGGGAAGGATAAAACAATAGGAACAGAAAAGGGGTTTGTGTTCAACAAGGTGATGAGTCTTCTCCGCTCATGTGATTTACTTGGTAAAGGGTATCATCTAATGACTGACAACTATTACACAAGTGTCAGTCTAGCGGAGGAGCTACTTGAGAACAAAACTCTATTAACAGGCACAGTGCGGGCAAACTCTAAAGGGCTGCCTCCAGAGATTGCAAGGGCCAAATTGCAGGCAGAAATGTCTAAGTATATGAGAAAGAAAGGGGTATTGGCATGCGCCTTTAGAGAAAAGAAAAGCCAACGCAAGCCTGTTCTACTGCTGTCCACCTCTAGCCTAGCAGATGATGTGACTGTACAGACAAGGTCATTCTAGACTACAATAAAGGAATGGGTGGGGTTGATGTAAGCGACCACAAAATATACGAATTCGCAGCAGAGAGATCAACACACAGATACTGGTCCAAGGTTTGGCGTAATCTGATTGATGTGTCGATCATGAATGCTTACGAATTGTATAAATTGAATACTGATCCATGCAATGTTCAGAGTCGCCACAGTTTTATAGTGAGTCTTGTAGAGGCACTTTGTCTACGGCACAATGGTGTCCCCCAAGAACAAATATCTACAACACCACTACTTTCTCTTTGTAGAGAGGATCACGGCTTTGCGCTGTTGCCCGGGTGAAAAGAGAGAGACTGTGCTGTGTGCTCTGATAGGAGTCAGCCTGGAGGGAGAAAAAGGTCCCACCACTGGTGCCCTGCCTGTAAACTTGGTGTTCATGAGCAATGTTATCCCTAGTTAAGTCACTGTCATCGCTCTCCTAGTGTTCAGGAGGAACAGAACTAGCTTTTTGCTGCCTTACCCCAGGACGCACCCACGGACCCTTCACCTGCCAATCCTGCAAGTTCTCCTGCATCCGGATCTGCACTGCACCCGCCAAGCCGAGCACCAGCAGCAACCACCTGAAGTCCATCCTGCTCAACACCCGCTCCGTCCACGGACATGCCGTCGAACTCTGGAACCTCCTCGACTCCACATCTCCAGACGTCGCCTTTCTCACGGAAAGCTGGATAAACGCCTCCTCAGCGCCCGACATCGCCATCGCCATCCTGGACGGATACAAGATCACCCGGAGGGACCGCGTCAACCAGACAAGAGGAGGCATCGCCATCGTCCACAAGAACACCATCCGCATCACGACCAACACCGACGACACCCCACAACCGCCGAACACCTGCACTTCCAGATACACACCGAACCCAAGACCACCCTCAGAGGCACCCTTATCTACAGACCGCCGGGACCACGTACACAATTTAGAAAAGACATCGCCGACTTCATCAGTCCGCACGCCCTCCCCTTCGCTGACTACATCCTCCTAGGGGACCTCAACTTCCACCTGGAGAACAACAATAACCGCAACACCACCACCCTGCTGGACAACCTCGCCAACCTCGGACTCAAGCAACTGATGACCACCCCCACCCACTACGCCGGCAACGCACTTGACCCCGTCTTCTCCTCCAGCAAGGACATCTCCTTCAGCCACGCCACCGGACTCCACTGGACAGACCATAGCTGCGTCCACATCAGCTTCAGAAGGACCACGCTCCACCACCACCCGCAACAGGTTCCCCGCAGAAGCTGGAACAAGATCACCATCGACCAGCTTGCCATATCCCTGAGCCAGAACCTTCCTGCCAGCTCAGCGAACCCCAACCAAGCTGCCAACAACCTCACAAGGTGGATCAGCAACCTCGCAGATGACCTCGCTCCACTGAAGACCCCCCCGCATCAGACACGCAACAAGAAAGCATCCTGGTTCACCGACGAACTCAAGAGCTCTAAGAAGACCTGCCGAGCCCTCGAGAAAGCCTGGCGCAGAGACCCGACAACAGACAACATGACCACCCTCAAACACGCCAACCATAAACACCACCAGCTGATCCACGCCACCAAAAAAACCGCATTCAAGGAACGACTAGACAACAATGCCCACAACAGCAAGGAATTCTTTAACATCGTCAAAGAGCTCTCGAACCCTAGCACAGGAAACAATGACATCACCCCATCGCAAGACCTCTGCAACTCGCTCGCCTCATTCTTCCACAGCAAGATCGTAGATATACACAACAGTTTCAGCACACAGCAGACACACCCTACGACCGCACCAATGCCCCCCACCACCACCCTCCACGCCTGGACCCCGATCAACACCGAAGACACCATCCGCACGATGAACTCCATCCACTCCGGATCACCAACCGACCCCTGCCTTCACCACTTCTTCAACAAGGCTGACTCCATCATCGCACCCCATCTCCGGGACATCATCAATGCATCCTTCGACACCGCCACCTTCCCAGACAGCTGGAAGCACGCCGAACTCAGTGCCCTACTGAAAAAACCATCAGCGGACCCCACCGACCTCAAAAACTACCGCCCCTTCTAGCTCCTTCCTTTTCTTGCCAAAGTCATCGAGAAGACCGTCAACAGACAGCTGGCCGCCTTCCTCGAGACAAATGGATCCCTCGACCACTCGCAGTCCATTTTCAGAGCCAACCACAGCACCGAGACCGCCCTCATCGCAGCCACCGATGACATCCGAGCCCTGCTCGACAACGGGGAAACAGCGGCATTCATCCTCCTAGACCTTTCCGCAGCATTCGACACAGTCTGCCACCGCACCCTAGTGCAGCGCCTCAGCAACATTGGAATCCAGGAGAAGGCACTGGAGTGGATCATCTCCTTCCTCGCCGGAAGAACCCAGAGAGTCCGTCTCCCCCCGTTCAGATCAGAGGCCACCGAAGTCATCTGCGGCGTACCACAAGGATCACCGCTCAGCCCCACACTGTTCAACATCTACATGAGCCCCCTCGTGGCCATCGCACGCCAACACAACCTCAACATCATCTCCTACACCGATGACACCCAGCTGATCCTCTCCCTCACCAACAACCCTGCAACCGCCAGAACCAACCTACACGAAGGGATGAAAGACGTAGCCGAGTGAATTATGAACAGCCGCCTGAAACTGAACTCGGATAAGATGGAAGTCCTCATCCTGGGATCATCACCCTCCGCCTGAGACGACTCCTGGTGGCCCCCTGCCCTGGGCAGCGCACCCAAACCAACGGACCACGCACGCAACCTGGGCTTCATCCTGGACTCCTCCCTCTCGATGACCAGACAAGTCAACGCCATCTCCCCATCATGCTTCAACATCCTACGCATGCTACTGGAGATCTTCCGGTAGATCCCCACTGAAACAAGGAAGACATTCACCCAGGCGCTCGTCATCAGCGGACTGGACTACGGTTACTCCCTCTACGCCGGAACCACAGCCAAACTTCAGAAAAGACTCCAGCGCATTCAGAACGCCTCAGCACGACTCATCCTGGACATCCCCCGACACAGCCACATCTCCGGACACCTGAGAGACCTCCACTGGCTCCCCATCAGCAAGAAAATCACATTCCGACTCCTCACCCACGCACACAAAGCTCTCCACAACCAAGGCCCCAGATACCTCAATGACCACCTGACCTTCTACGCGACCGCCCATGGCCTATTGCGTGTTCTGTTTTAAAAAGACACGCACGCGAAGGCCAATGAAAATGGACCTAGGAAATAACACGCACATGCTAAGTGGAATTTCCAGGTCTAATTTCAAAACGCCGAGTAAAGAACTCGAGCTGCGCGACCCTGCATGCGCAGTGTATGTGAGAAGTTGGCCCGATATGCAACGTTCGCTATTCTAGCGACCGCTATGTATCGTTCCAACGACCCTTATGGTGTTTGGTTGTAAGTCAACCTATAGACCAGCTATCCTAGTAGCGTGGATACGAGCAGTCTAAGGCTAAAGACTCGAGAGGGCGCGTTAAGCCAGCTGTTTACCACACCTGTACCCCTTGAACACCCAGTGAAAGGACACCACACAAGTGTTATGAAAATAAACAGTATATTTATTAAGAATCACAACAGCCCTGTACTCTTTATGAGGACAGGGTACTAAGCACAAACCAAATCTCTTTAGCAAATACTTCAAGTGCACGTTTAAACAAGTGTCCGAGGACACGGAAAGGTTAAGGTCTCGGGCGGACCCGATAAGGCAAGTCGGAAGCGAGGGACTCGGGACCCTAGAGTAAGGAGGCTATGCAGGCACCGAAATGCCGAGTTACCTAGCCACGAGGGCTGCGGCTGCACAAGTCTTACAGGCGTCGGGGTCTTCACTGACGAGCCAGGAGCCGGAAGAAAAGGAGTTGCTGGCCGGCGACCAGTGCTGAATAGTTCGTAGAGATCCAAGCCTGGATCGGAGATTGATGAAACCTGAAAGCAGAGGGGACCAAGTTCGTACTACTAGCCAGTAGTCAGAGGGTACCAGGAAGGCACCGGTTGGCCGTCACCTCGACCAGGTGAGTGGGCGACGCTAGGCTCTGCAGTCTCACGGACCAGGAGGCGTTGTCGGCGACCACGGCGGAGGTGCGAGCTGTCCCACGAAGGATGATGCTGTCGGCGTCGCTGGGCCCAGGATGGGGCAACAAGCCTTGGCAGTTCTCAGGGCCACGTGGTGGGCCTAAGAGGGCGTCTTGAGTGGACCAGGAGGGTCCGGGATGCTTCTCGCAAAGATGGAAGCAAGGGCCAGTCTGGAGCAACCAGACCAGCAGTGATGATTCTCGGATGTCGTCACAGAAGGGCACAAGCCAGCGGCTAGTGACCAGACAACGTGCTGAGCAGCGAGCAGAAGGGCCCCACGCAGATCGTGGAGATGCTGGGAGACTGCACTTCGGAGCTGGAGCGGCTCAGGGTCGGGGCTTCCCGGACCCCAGAGCACTCACCAGAGAGTTACCTCGATGGTCGTGCTGGTTTTTAAGAGCGTGCAGGTTCTGATGATGGCCGGTCCCTCGAGGTCTCGTCGCACCCACAGATCACAGCTGACCTGATGACGTGGGTAGAGGTCAGAGGTGCCAGGGAAGCCGGTTCTCGTCGAGCTGGGCCGTCGGATTCCTTGAGGAAGGACTTACAGCAAACCGCAGAGTTCTTAGATGGTGCCCGCTGATGCAGGGTGACTACTCCTTAGCCACAAGGGAGAAATCTTGAGAAGAGTCTCGAAGTCCTTTCGTAGAAAGTATTCTTGATTCAAAGATGATCTAATTTGGAAGGGTCCCCGCTCCGGTCTTTATTCTAAAGAAAGGGGTGGGTACATGACTAGGTCCTGCCCTAAGGGTGGGACCAGGAAGGGGGGTAGTTACACCCCTCTCCCCTGCCGGACTTTCCCCAGGCCAGGGCTGTCGCCCCTGGAACTGGTTCTAACCGGCAGATGCGTAGTGAGCACCGGGGTGCCACTTCGCAGTCACCTTCTCGCCAAAGCCCTACCTACCCAGAATACACAAACCCTGTCTGGGACGGTGCGAACAGCGCCCTCGACAGGAAACCCTTTGTCCAAGTGCTCCTCGCTGGAAGGACTCCCAGCAGCAGGAGGTCAGACTCGTGTCTGTGGTGGCAGCATCCATTTTGTGGAGCTGAGGCTTCAGTTAACTTTAACCGGGGTTCACAGTTACGTACATGTCGTGTCCCTCTAGAAGGGCGGAATGCTAACCTCGTCGCCGGGGTTGGTGAGAGGGCAGCACCCCGATTCGTATGACACCTTACTCGACATGTCTTGGTAACGCGACACCGAAGTTACCGATGTGGTACGCGTTATCATGGAACAGCCATTGGGTCTTGATTCCGCAAGCTGCAACCGGGCTCGGCTCGGGCCTGAACCTAGCTCACACGAGCCCACGCACTCTGCCTTCAGGATTGTTAAGGCCTGCCATAGGAGTGACTGATAGGGACTCGGGTGTCCATTGTAGGGTTAGATATAGAGCTACTATACCTAAAGCGAAGGGTGGTTACACGGCTTCGCCCCAGCTGTCGTGCAGCCAGTTGTGTCAAATTTAGGAGGCCAGCCAGGGGTGGCATAATACATGCTTCAGCCACTGGCGGCCCTGGGTACACCTATGCCCTGCGTTACGGGGTCTGATAAGGTGGCCCAGTACCAATTGGTAAATGCACCTAGGGTACATATCGTAATTTAGAAAGAGAACAGCCAGGCTGTGGGTCTGATTAGCAGGCCCACAGCCAGAGAAAGTCGTAAACCAGTGAAACAAAAGCAAACAATCTGGGTTATCATAGGATTGCAGACCCTACTCTCCTACATGACCCCCCCCCCAAACGTCGGAACAATAAGCTAACCTTGACCAGGTGAGTCTTCTTGTTCTAAGTGGAAATATCTGGAGAGCCCATCGGCATTGCCATGATCAGTACCAGGTCTATGTTCCACTGTAAAGTCCATCCCCTGTAGGGAAATGGACCACCTAAGCAGTTTGGGGTTTTCACCCTTCATCTGATTTAGCCACAAGAGGGGCTTATGGTCGGTCTGAATCTTGAAGTGAGTACCAAACAAGTATGGCCTCAGCTTCTTCAGGGCCCAAACCACAGCAAAGGCCTCCCTCTCAATAGCTGACCAATTCTTCTCTCTAGGGGTCAGCCTTCTGCTTATAAAAGCAATGGGCTGGTCTTGACCATCAAAATTCAGTTGAGAAAGAACAGCTCCCACACCCAACTCAGAAGCATCTGTTTGGACAATGAATGGTTTGGAGTAGTCCGGACTCTTGAGGATAGGCGCCGTGCACATGGCCTGCTTTAGGTCATCGAATGCTTTTTGACAGCTCGCTGTCCACTGAACCTTTTTTGGCATTTTCTTACTTGTCAGTTCGTTTAATGGTGTCACAATGGAACCATAGTTCCTGACAAACTTCCTATAGTAACCAGTCAGGCCCAAGAAAGCTCGAACCTGAGTCTGGGTGGTTGGAGGAGCCCAGTCCCTGATTGACTGTATCTTGCTCTCCAGTGGCTGAACCTGACCTCCACCTACAAGGTGGCCCAGGTATACAACCTGTGTCTGCCCTATCTGGCACTTGGTGGCCTTGATAGTGAGACCTGCTGCTTGCAGTGCCTCTAACGTCTTCCGCAGGTGGACCAGGTGATCCTCCCAGGTGGAGCTAAAGACAGCAATATCGTCAAGATACGCCGCACAGAAGTCATCCAGCCCAGTAAGGACTTGATTCACCAACCGTTGGAAGGTGGCAGGTGCATTTTTCAGACCAAAGGGCATCACCACGAACTGGTAATGCCCACCAGGGGTTGAAAATGCGGTTTTAGGCTTGGCGTCCTCAGCTAACCTGATTTGCCAATACCCAGCCGTCAGGTCAAACGTACTTAGGTAGTTGGCCGAAGCCAATCTATCGATAAGCTCGTCTGCCCTTGGTATTGGGTGGGCGTCAGTCTTAGTGACTGCATTGAGACCCCTGTAGTCTACGCAAAACCTCATCTCTCTCTTACCACCCTGGGTGTGAGGTTTCGGCACTAGAACTACGGGACTAGCCCAAGGGCTATCCGAGGGTTCAATGACTCCCAACTCCAACATTTTCTGCACTTCACTTTTGATGCAGTCTCTAACGTGATCAGGCTGCCTGTAGATTTTACTCTTGACTGGCAAGCTGTCACCAGTGTCAACCTCATGGGTGCACCAATCGGTCTGACTGGGTGTTAGAGAAAACATATGCCTGAACGACTGAAGAACCTGTTTACAGTCGCTCTGTTGATGGTCGGAGAGGCTGCCACAAAAGACAACACCATCTACCGAGCCATCGTCAGGATTCTGAGTGAGCAGGTCGGGGAGAGGGTCACTCTCCTCTTCCTGTCCCTCATCTAAGGCCATGAGCAAACTCATGTCCTTCCTGTCGACATATGCTTTTAGCCTGTTGACATGAAGCACCCTGTGGGGGCTCCGGGGAGTTCCCAGGTCGACCAGGTAGGTGACCTCTCCCTTTTTCTCCAGGATGGTGTAGGGCCCGGACCATTTGTCCTTGAGTGCTGCTGGGGCCACTGGCTCCAACACCCACACCTTCTGTCCGGGCTGGTAAACAGTCAAGACAGCCTTTTGGTCATGCCAAGCTTTTTGGAGTTCTTGGCTGGCCTTAAGGTTTTCAGATGCCTTTTCCATGTACTCAGCCATCCGCGAGCGGAGGCCAAGCACATAGTCCACTATGTTGGCTGCAGGCTTTTTGAGAGGTCTCTCCCATCCTTCCTTCACCAAACACAGGGGTCCCCTTACAGGATACCCGTACAGAAGTTCAAAAGGGCTGTAGCCAACCCCCTTCTGTGGGACTTCTCTGTAGGCGAACAAGAGGCAGGGGATCAGGACGTCCCATCTACGCCGAAGCTTTTCCGGTAGTCCATGAATCATCCCTTTTAGGGTCCTGTTGAATCTCTCAACAAGCCCATTGCATTGTGGATGATAGGGTGTAGTGAACTTGTAGTTAACACCACATTCCTTCCACATAGCAGTTAAGTAGCTCGACATGAAGTTTGCACCTCTGTCGGAGACGACCTCCTTAGGGAAGCCCACTCTGGAGAACACTCCAACTAGGGCTCTTGCCACAACAGGTGCTGTAGTGGTCCTAAGGGGAATAGCTTCAGGATACCTGGTGGCATGATCCACTACCACCAGTATAAACTTGTGCCCTGATGCTGTAGGTGGTTCCATGGGACCGACGATGTCGATCCCCACCCGTTCAAAGGGCACCCCCACCACAGGCATTGGTATAAGGGGGGCCTTTGTCGTGCCACCTGACTTACCACTGGCTTGGCAAGTGACACAGGAGCGGCAAAACTCTTTGGTATCCTCGTTCATGTGAGGCCAGTGAAAGTGTGAGACAAGCCTGTCCCACGTTTTCGTCTGGCCTAAGTGACCTGCTAAGGGAATCTCGTGGGCCAAGGTAAGTAGGAAACCACGCTGAGACAAGGATACAACCAGCCTCCTGGTCATGCCAGGCTTGGGGTCTCTTGACTCAGTGTACAGGAGTCCATCTTCCCAGTATACCTTGTGGGTACCTGTGGCGTTCCCAGCAGCCTCAGCAGCAGCCTGCTGTCTGAGGGGTTCAAGAGAAGGGCAGTCTAACTGGTCCTTCCCCAGGTCTTCCCTTGAGGGTCCCCCTGAACCCAAGAATTCAACTTGATCAAGTTCGAATTCCCTAGGCTCAGTTTCCCTCAATTCCTGTAGGTCAGCCTCCTCTGAGACTTGATGCTCGACCTGGGGCAAGGGGGAAGGCGCAGCCTTTACCCTACTGCTCTTTTTCTCGGGAGGTGTCTGGTCCGTTGTTCCAGGATCCAGCACCTGTTCAGTGGGGCATTTCCTGACCTGTGACCTGGTCACAGCGAACACATGTGCTGGCAAACCTAACATTTCCATGTGAGTCCGGTGCTCCACTTCTGACCATTGTGACGACTCCAAATCATTGCCCAACAAACAATCCACTGGGAGGTCTGGACTAACTACAACCTTCTTTTGGCCAGTTACCCCTCCCCAGGAGAAAGCTACAATTGCCATACTGTGATTGGTAGTGACATTGCTTGCATTGGTCACCAGGAATTCTGTACCTGGCATGATCTGTCCAGGGTCCACAAAGTTAGGCGTCACCATGGTGATGCTGGCACAAGTGTCCCTATAGGCCTGAGCCATCTTTCCATTTATGAAAGGCGTCTGTCTGTATTTGCCCAAAGTATTGGGACTTATGTCAGGGGACACGTCCGCGTCCCCTGTACTGACAAGGACAGCCTGAGTGAGTGTGCCAACTAAGTTGTCACGCCCCTCAGAACCCAGGGTTAACCCCACTAAACCCTTGGGAGGCGCACTACCACTGCTGACTGTACTAGGGGGCACAGGTGCCTTAGGGGCTGCAGTGGCAGGAGTCTGCCCTCCTCCTTTCTTGGTGCACTCACTAAACCAGTGAGACTTACTTTTACAGTACTGGCACCATCTTTTGGATTGGCCTTCTTTCTTCTTTTGGGGAGCCTGACCCCCACCCTCTTTGGGTTGTTGGGGACCTGTCGAAGACTTCTGGTCATTTTGTTCCCCTTTAGAATCTTTACCCTTCTGGTCTGCTTTCTTCTGACCACCTTGATTCTGGCCCTGGTTCTGCTTAACTCTTGTACGAACCCATCTGTCTGCCTTCTTTCCCAATTCTTGGGGAGAGGTCAGATCCGAGTCGACAAGATGCTGATGCAACAACTGGTTCTGACAATTGTTTAAAATTTGTTCTCTCATCATCAAATTATACAATCCTTGATAATCAGTAACCTTACTGCCCAGCAACCAGCCCTCAAAAGCCTTAGTGGCACAATCGACGAAATCAGACCAATCTTGAGACTGCGTTTTCTGGGTATCCCTGAACAGCACCCTGTACTGCTCAGTGGTTAGGCCGAACCCTTCAACGAGTGTATTTTTCAAGATTTGGTAATTGTTAGCATCCTCCACCCTTGTGGTGAGGAGCTTGTCTCTTCCTTTTCCTTCAAAGGAGAGCCACAAGATAGCTGCCCACTGACTCTGGGGAACACCCTGCACAGTGCAGGCCCTCTCTAAAGCAGTAATCCATTTGTGGATGTCGTCCCCTTGTTAAAAGGGGGGCACTATCTTACCAAGGTGTTTCGTATCGAAACTCTTTTCCCTATTACTAGGTACATTGCTGCCACCAGTGGGGACTACCCCACTCAACTGTTGCTCTCTAGCAAAGGCAAGCCTTTCTTTGGCCAGGGCAAGTTCTTCCCTTTCGATCCTCAGATTAGCTGCCCTTTCCTTAGCTTCGTACACTCTCCTCTGAGGGGATGTCATCCCTCTTTGAGAAGAGTTGTGAGAGCCATTGGTTCGAAGGGATCCGCCAGAGTCTCTTGACAGAGATCGGGCTCGTCCATTCCCAATGTTAAGCTGACCTGATAGTGGCCCCAGGGGTCCCCCAGTACCGCTATCATGTTTGCTTAAGTTGGACCTGCTTAGTCTGCCGACTTCTACCTGTCCCTTATCTGCCTCATCCCCAGAGAGATCCTCATCCTCATCCTCCTCCACATCCTCGTTCTCAGTTGTGAGGTGAATGAGGTCAGGATCGTCTCGGGTTCCCTCGAGGGGAGGCATGTCTCCTTCTGGATTAGAAGAGCTATGAAGTTTCTCAGCTCTCCTGGCATCATAAGTCTCCAAGAGACCAATCAGAAAGGACGTTGTGGGGTTAGACCCCTGCTGAATCTTCCTGGTGTGACACAGTCGTCTTAACTCCTTGAAGCTCAGCACAGTATATCCTGAAGGGATGACCTGTGGAGGGTCAACTGACACAAGGGGAGACTCAGAGTTTCCTCGCAAAGATGGAAGCAAGGGCCAGTCTGGAGCAACCAGACCAGCAGTGATGATTCTCGGATGTCGTCACAGAAGGGCACAAGCCAGCGGCTAGTGACCAGACAACGTGCTGAGCAGCGAGCAGAAGGGCCCCACGCAGATCGTAGAGATGCTGGGAGACTGCACTTCGGAGCTGGAGCGGCTCAGGGTCGGGGCTTCCCGGACCCCAGAGCACTCACCAGAGAGTTACCTCGATGGTCGTGCTGGTTTTTAAGAGCGTGCAGGTTCTGATGATGGCCGGTCCCTCGAGGTCTCGTCGCACCCACAGATCACAGCTGAGCTGATGACGTGGGTAGAGGTCAGAGGTGCCAGGGAAGCCGGTTCTCGTCGAGCTGGGCCGTCGGATTCCTTGAGGAAGGACTTACAGCAAACCGCAGAGTTCTTAGATGGTGCCCGCTGATGCAGGGTGACTACTCCTTAGCCACAAGGGAGAAATCTTGAGAAGAGTCTCGAAGTCCTTTCGTAGAAAGTATTCTTGATTCAAAGATGATCTAATTTGGAAGGGTCCCCGCTCCGGTCTTTATTCTAAAGAAAGGGGTGGGTACATGACTAGGTCCTGCCCTAAGGGTGGGAGCAGGAAGGGGGGTAGTTACACCCCTCTCCCCTGCCGGACTTTCCCCAGGCCAGGGCTGTCGCCCCTGGAACTGGTTCTAACCGGCAGATGCGTAGTGAGCACCGGGGTGCCACTTCGCAGTCACCTTCTCGCCAAAGCCCTACCTACCCAGAATACACAAACCCTGTCTGGGACGGTGCGAACAGCGCCCTCGACAGGAAACCCTTTGTCCAAGTGCTCCTCGCTGGAAGGACTCCCAGCAGCAGGAGGTCAGACTCGTGTCTGTGGTGGCAGCATCCATTTTGTGGAGCTGAGGCTTCAGTTAACTTTAACCGGGGTTCACAGTTACGTACATGTCGTGTCCCTCTAGAAGGGCGGAATGCTAACCTCGTCGCCGGGGTTGGTGAGAGGGCAGCACCCCGATTCGTATGACACCTTACTCGACATGTCTTGATAACGCGACACCGAAGTTACCGATGTGGTACGCGTTATCATGGAACAGCCATTGGGTCTTGATTCCGCAAGCTGCAACCGGGCTCGGCTCGGGCCTGAACCTAGCTCACACGAGCCCACGCACTCTGCCTTCAGGATTGTTAAGGCCTGCCATAGGAGTGACTGATAGGGACTCGGGTGTCCATTGTAGGGTTAGATATAGAGCTACTATACCTAAAGCGAAGGGTGGTTACACGGCTTCCCCCCAGCTGTCGTGCAGCCAGTTGTGTCAAATTTAGGAGGCCAGCCAGGGGTGGCATAATACATGCTTCAGCCACTGGCGGCCCTGGGTACACCTATGCCCTGCGTTACGGGGTCTGATAAGGTGGCCCAGTACCAATTGGTAAATGCACCTAGGGTACATATCGTAATTTAGAAAGAGAACAGCCAGGCTGTGGGTCTGATTAGCAGGCCCACAGCCAGAGAAAGTCGTAAACCAGTGAAACAAAAGCAAAAAATCTGGGTGATCATAGGATTGCAGACCCTACTCTCCTACAGTGTACACTAGGCCCGAGACATAAAAATGCCTCATTTTTCCTGGGATGGTGCCGTGAATGTGCTTTGAAATTAGAGCTGTGAGAGGAGGACGACGACAGGAAGAGGCAGCAGGGTAGGCATGCAGCGACATGGGATGTGGTGGGAGAGATGAATGCTGTGCCAATTTGTCAGGTAGAGAGAAAATAATGAATAAACAGGGATGGCAGTGGCATCACTTAGTCTCCATGCACCTGAATACCAAAAATCAAACCTTACCTTCGGTAATGTAACTGCCATTTTGTAAAGGACTCCAATACCTTTGGGTCAGTCGAGTTTGTGCTCTCTAAAAATGCCACAAAAATGAATCTGACCTTGTGTAATGTAACTAGACCTCATTTAAAGTGCTCCAAAACCTTTGTATCACTCGAGTTGATATTATTTAAACAAGTGTCAGAGAAAATGCAACAGGAGTTGCCCAAGCCGTGCCCTTAACTGAGCTGAACTTTCCTTTTCCTGAGCGTGTCTTGGACTCAACCGGGGTTTAATTTGTGTGTAGAACATCAGAATGGGGGCTTGGTGAAGATGGTGGAGTACCCTTAATTTTTCTTGCTGGAGGTATAGAAGCCAATGAATGTAAAAGTTGAGGTTCTTGCTCAGCGGGAAGGTCAACCTCATGATTAGCTACTATTTCGATAAGATCCATCGATGGCTGCGGCTGTTGTCCACTTTCCAGAAATGAATGGGTACTACTTTGGGAAAGAGTCAAAATCAACTCAAAGTCACTGCTGGTTGGTGTTAATATGATTACAGTGGTTGCTTCGCTGAGAGACATGGGCTTGGGCTTAGGTTGGGGTAGTGCCATTTATTAAGGAGTTCTGCTCCCAGCTTGCTCCCTGGCGGCTGGTGTGGCACGCACACATTTCCCAAAAAAGGTTCTGGCTGACATGCCTGTGGCAGAAAGTGCTCCCTCTCGTGCCCACTGACCATTTACTTGGCATAACCCTTCTTTGGGGCCATCTTGAAGCTGTCAGTTGGCAGTGGCACTTAGCTGCACAAGTGGAAGAGACTGAAAGACTCATGTGACTGCACTGTAGCTGTTGTCTCTTGTGCAGCTAAAAGCAAACAAGCAGACGTGGCAGGATTTATTGACAGATTATATTTTGCAACTAAAAGCAAACAAGCAAGAAAAACATTTAGTGAAACTTGGCATTGTTGCATTTTAAATTCAAGACAACATAATTCATTTGGTAATTTAAGTTATCATTGTTATCCTAAATATTTAACAAAAGTGCATTCCAAAGTTAAACTACACGAACAGAACCTAATATTTAATTTCCAATCAGGATAACAGCATTCAGATGCAACTGATTACTTTGTGTGCGGTGCATGCATCTGAAGGAGACACCTGTGGCAGTCAGGGAGGTGTAGGGGAAAATGGAATAATCCTTAAGAAATTAATGCTGGTGTGTGTTCTGCACCTATGGCAGGCACCGTGTCCAGGGGAAAATGGAATAATCCTTAAAAAAATGTATGTTACTGTGTGCCTATGACATATAGGTGGTGAATGGATCGTAAAAAATGTTTTAAAAAATAACTTTTTTAAATTAGTAAATTAAAAGTAAAAAGTACAAAAATTGAAAGAACAAAGTAAGTAAAAAATAAAAATAAAAAAATAAAATAAAATAACAATAATGAAATACTGTTGTTCTTTGGTACAATGAGAAACCCATTGTAAGCCAAGGGGGTGCAGGAGAAAACTGTTAAACGAATGTAATATAAAACTGTTAATAAATATATAAATATTACACAATGATCCTCAAGCAAAATATTAAACTGACATCAAGGAAAAGTACAAAAATTTACAACAAAAAAAAAAGACTGAGCCCTCTCCTATCAATCTCTCTTTGCAAACTGGGTCCAAATTGAGGAAGAATGTTGGGCCAAAAACAATGGGCTGGAATGCAAGCCTGTGCAATTGTCAGTGGTAAAGATTAATTGTAGCATTTTATCCATCACTTTGGTGTTTTTGCATTACACTTTAAGACGGCGTAACTCTATAGAAGAATAAGTAAAGAAGTACATAAGTCTTCTGAACAACAGAAAGCCTCTCAAAACCAACTGAAATTGGAATAATGATGGGAATGAGTGAGTTGTTTGGCAATTGAATGGCATGTGCGCCGCATCCCTGGAGGTGTTTACACGGGGGTAACCATGCCACATTTTTTACAGACTTCAAAGTCCAGGAGCCTCCACTTCACGCCACCTGAGGTGCATCAGTTTCTCCTGGCAGCCCCTATTTTACACCTTGCGGCATCCGCTCCGCAGGCGCCGCATCGCTGGAGGTATTTGAACGGGGGTAACCTTGCCGCATTTTCGACGGACTTCAAAGTCCAGGAGCCTCCACTTCACGCCACCTGAGGTGCATCAGATCCTCCTGCCAGGCTCTAGTTTACACCTCGCAGCACCTGCTCCGCGGGCACCGCATTGCTGAAGATGTTTACACGGGCATAACCTTGCCGCATTTTGGACGGACTTCAAAGTCCAGGAGCCTCTACTTCACTCCACCTGAGGCGCATCAGTTCCTCCTGCCAGCCCCTATTTTACACCGCGCGGCACCCGCTCCGCAGAACACTGTGCGGGCGCGTTCGAGACATGGAGAGGTTGGGCTGCCCCCCCCTAAGGCCCTCGATACCAACGGTTGACCTGCCTTTCCAGTAAGTGGATTTAAAGACGAATATCTGAGTCAACTTTAATTTTCCTTTTTCTTATATTATTGCTAATTAAATTGAACCAAAATGGCAGCACGTTGGGGAAAGGGAGGAAAGCAGCTGGAGTTTGGTATGTTGCGGGAACCCTTGACCAATTCATAATGAGGGATACATCTGTACTTGCCCATCAGATCGCTAACACAGAGCTACGTCTCTCTATGGACCCCGTGTTCTCAAAACGATCATCCCTGGGGGGTATTATAAATGTGTGCTAGCCAGAAAGATACTGTCAGTCTGCTCCCGCCATTGGCTCCCAGACTGAGAATATAAGTCTACAGCAAATGTTAGCATCCCCTCACATTGATGGAGATCCTTTGAACTCCACATCACTGCCACGCAGAGTATGGTTATGTGCGCGGCAGAAGTCCACAAAGAGCCCTTACAATCTATGGAACACACGCAGGGGGTTGATTCTAAGAGAAAACAAGGAGGCACACGAGGGAAAGAAGTCCAAGATCTCCAAATCAAGTAAACAGAGAGAGCCGCCAAAAACAGACCACCCAACTACTGAAGTCTCACAGGAAACTATGTCTGAAGTAAATGCCATGAATGTAGACAAAACTGTAACTGGACTACGCAAACTGAGGAGTGTACTGGCTAAAAATAGGTGCTCTCATAACATCCTCTTTGGAGCCCATAATGAAAAGACTTTTATCAATTGAGAACAGACTTGAGAAATCGGAAGGACTTATATTGTCCACTTTGGGAGGCATTGAAAACAAAATAGTGAGTGGTGGTCGCGCAAACGAGTCGGTGAGGGAGGGAGGAATGGATCCTGCAGCCTGCCCCATCATCATTGTGTCACCAACTGTGGGTCCGGATGTGCAACCAGTGGGCCCCAATAAGTTAAGGGGCGGAATAGTGAGTGGTGGAAACATAGTACCCCTAGAGACACATGGGGCAATCCGTAGTAATGACAGGGATGGGAACAAGGCAAAGAATTTGTATCCCCACCTAGACGTACCCCCAGATTGTACACCTTACGTTGCTGTTTTGACTGGTGTTCCTGAATTGGAACATGGTAAATTTGAATCCTATGACCAACTAAAAAATAGGACAACACACTGGCTAAATAATAACAGACCACTGCCCTGAGATGTACAGTGTAAGATTCTTTTTGTTTATAGAGTGAGTTGGATAGGATGCAGGACAAAAAATACAGCAGGAGACTGTATTGTTATTCATTTTAATGATCCAAACGCAGCAAACCACATCTGCTGGGGCTTTTGGACACATCCACGATCCTCTATCCAGGCTTGGAATTTAAGCTATTTTTATACTCCATCAGATTATTTGCCTAATTCTTGGCATTATGAGTGCCATAGGGATAGGATTGGTCAGCCAGGTAGGATGAGAGGTGGGGTAGATGGGGTGAGGCGCGAGTATTTGTCAGCAGTACCACAGGGAGAAGACATACATGGCCGTCAGGTAGCCTCCCCTCCGAGGGAGGGGGGAGGGCCAGTACCCCCACTATTCAATAAGTATGCCCCACTCCACTTGGGAAGACATTTTAGCGAAGTGGACTGACTACAACGAGAGCAACTAGGCCAAGAAAACTTGTTAAATGTGGCTTCTTCAAATTTAAAACCTCAGGTGGAGGAGCATTCAAGATGCGTAACAATGAAACGTGACCCAGCTTGCCTTTTGCAAAACAAGGCCACCTAGGAATAAGGTTTTTCAAAGCAGTGATAGGCCTATCACAGGCATTTGCCCCCTCTTAAATCCTCCAGGGAGTTCCTTTGAATTAGTATCCTAGAATATAGCAGGTCTGTCAGCTAAGTTTCGAAATAAGGAATGGTTGGAATTTATTAACAAATTGAAAATAATCTGTGTACAGGAAACCTGAGAGGTAGACCACACTAATTTCCACCTAGCTGGGTATAAATCGTTTGGGGTCCCGGCAAGTAAGTCTATGGGCGGAAGAGTGAGGGGAGGTCTTCTAATATTCGTAGACTTGTGTCTGGAAGCGGTTTGGGCTGATTTAAAATGGAGCTCAGATTACATGATAGGCCTCAGGTTTAAAAATAGGGGCCTTAATATAATTTTGGTCAATTTCTATAATGCGGGAGGATCCAGAGCAAGAGAGCTTGACGAAAAATGTAGTTTGCTGATGGAGCAGAAGCAGGGTACAACGGTACCCATGCTTTTAATAGCAGGGGATTTTAATTGTCATCTGTGCCCAAATTTGTTACCCATCAAACAAGACTGGACCTCCTGCAGTTTGGAGGAGGGACCACACTTCGAGCACATGCTGGAGGGTAGGGAGCTGAGTAGGGTGATGAAAGATCACATGCTTGAACATACGATGGACCTATTGGCCATTGAACCTAATAAGTTGGTTAACCCTACTGTTAAAGGATGGGGTTGTAGCTCCTTTATTGATTTTATATTAGTGTCCCAATTGCTTAGGAAGTGGCTAGTGGGATTCTCAATAGCTGAGTGGTTTTAGCGTCCACAACCCCCTAATACTGTCAGTTGCAGAGACAAACAAAAGTAGGGTCGCAAAGAGGGGGGCTGGGACAAACTTAGAAAAGTTTACGGATCATGGCAGGTGTTTGAAATGGTCAAGGATTAATGGTGAAAGCTTTTATAGGACCTTTGCAAAAGAGGGGAAATAGTTTTTAGAGGAATGTTTAGATTTATCAGGGGAAGGACCATCCTTAGTGGAGGCATTGAGGAAATAGGCCCCCTGATAGATGGTCTTTTTTCAGACGACTGGGCAGGGTAAGCCTAAAAATAATCCTAGATGGTTTGATAGAGGGTGCTCCCTCGCAGAGAGGAACCTAAGAGCTGCCCTAAGAATTAACCCAAGGGACAAATACAGGGTTATGCAATTCAGGTTAATTTATAAGCAATAAGTAGAGCGCAGGAAGTGTGCACTCCAAACCCAAACCTGGGAGGACCTGAGAGGAGCTGCCGAAAGAAAAGATATTACCACCTTTTGGAAGATAACCCCTGTTTTCAAGATGTAAATAGCCCACAGATAGGATTGAATTTTCTATCCGAACAGTGGATGGAGCATTTTAGAGTGCTCTATAATCGGGGGAATAGCGAGGCTCAGGATAACGAGGAGTGGTTGGGGAGGTGGAATGTCACACTAGAATTTACCCTGGAAGAGATTACTGCTGGTATCCTGGGTCTCACAAAAAAAAAATCACCGGGACCGGACGGGATCCCCCTGGACCTTTAACTAAGGTGGATCCATGGACACCAATTTTAACAAGAGTAATAAATGCTGCTATAGCTACCGGGCTCCCCCGTTCGTGGTCATCTGCCATAATAGTCCCCATTATCAAAAAGAGGAATAGAGATAGTCCCCAGTGCTATCACCCTATCTCCCTGATAGATGTAACTGACAAAGTGCTGGGACGTGCTATTTTAAATCGCCTGAGGAACTAGGCTAAGGAACCACATAATATTACTGACGTCCAGTACGGATTTAAGGCTAAAAGATCAACAACAGATCAATGCTTAAATTTATATTTATTGGTAGCTAAATACACCATTGCTAATAATGAAGCGGTTTATCTAGCCTTTATGGACCTTACTGCAGCATTCGACTGTGTTAACAGGGAGAAGTTGTGGGTTTTAATGAGTAATTTAGGGGTAGACCAAGACCTTATTAAGATTGTGAGAGCCCTGCATTGGAACACCTTGCAAATGTTAGGTATAATTTAGAGGGCGGAAGCACAGAGCCTTTCATCTAGTGGTGTGCGACAGGAGTGTATTTTCGCTCCGTTATTTGTTTTCCCTGTATTTAAATGGCCTAGAACAAGCCCTAATAAGCCTGAATGTGGATTCACCCAGAGCAGGCAGAAGAGCAATCCCTGTCCTGCTTTACACAGACGATGCGGTCTTGTTGGCACGTACTCCATTGGGACTACAGCGACTGATAGATAGTTTTGTGGATTTTATGAATAATTTAGATCTGTCTGCTAACCTGACTAAGTCGTACGTTATGGAGACAGGGACCAAATCAAGGAAAAAGTTTAATTATAGAATAGGCGAACAAAGTTTGGAGAAGGTGCAGTCCTTCTCGTATCTGGGCATTTTATTTTGATGGGCGTTTAAATTTTAAAGCATTAATTGAGGAGCGCTGTAATAAGCTAGTGTCTAGTACAGGAGCAATTATGAATTTGGGCCGCAGACTAGGACACTGGTCCCTGAAGCAAATGATGAATTTATATAACTCAATCTGCTACTTCAAAGCTGTGTATGGTGCAGAACTTTGGGGGTTTGTCGATTCTGACCATGATGACTAGGCATATAATCATGGATTGCCTGGGTAAGGACAGGGGAATGAATATTCCATGGCTTAAGTAGATAAAGGTCATTCTTGAATGCATTGGCTGTAAGGATCTCTTCTCAAAGCCGACCGGAATTATAGGCCGGGATCAGGACAGAGTGAAGGAGATGTTTTTTACCTATAAAGCATCATCTAGAGAAGAGGGGGAACGGGGTAAACAGTCAGTCAAAGCTATCAGCTTAGTGAGGACCTGTGAAGGAATGGAACCTTACCTTGCCCTCATACACAATGCCCAGGACACATTTTTAATCACACATTTTAGGCTCAACCTTTTACACCATCTACTGGCCAATCCGGTAGGTTTTACCAGTTCAGTTGAGCCCTAGGGCCCCTGCGGCTGCGATCAATGATCTCCGCAGGATACCCTTGTATTACTATGCCCCTTTTATTCATTGCCCAGGCGCTGTTTTTTAGTTAGTCTGCTGAAAAAAACTACATTTAGGCACGCTAAGGTGGCCCTTTTATATTTACAAATGGCCCAAGACCCCTTGACCCTACTCTCTATAACAAGTTTTGTAAGGTTAGCAGTCAAACTAAGAGAGACAAGCGGAGAGGGATCTGTGGAAGTAAACCCCCCCACAAATTATGTGTAACATGTGGGGGTTGGACGGGGGCCTAATGAAATGTAATTGGAATAGCCTTTGTATTCATTTTTAAAATGTACATTATTCTTATTTTAAACTGCACTTTTATGGTGTTCTTGTAAAATGCTGAATACAGCAAATTTGAATTTGAATTTGAATGGCATGTGATTATGCTGCTGGAGATTTGTCACCCTCTCCACATTAATCTGCTCTTTGAATCAGGTTTCCCTCAATTGTAATCATGTAAAACACATTATGGATGCCAAGAAATTAATTGTCAGCCACAAAATTGTCAAATTATATTTTAAATCCCCAGTTAAATTAAACCTGAATGAGAAGTTGGTAATCTCATTCAGAAATCAACAATTAGTGAGATCCAGAAGGGGACACATTTGTAAATATTGTTATTAAATGGGGTAAATAAATGTGTCAGCAGTAGGGAGCCACCTCTACTAACTCAACCAAGTTCTAAGCAAACACGATTGGTGTTGCTTACTGATATTTCTACTCAGATCAACAGTGGTATGATCATTTGATTAATGATCACACATGCTCCCTGAAGGATTGTGGAAGCCTGGGCCTCACAATGACAGCTGGATCATTGATTAAAAGTCTTCAGGGCGTATAGACAAACAATATCTGACAATGCTCTGTGAGAAATTACCTGCCTTTAGGATGGCATTCTGCATGTAAGAAGTTGGAGTATTGGTCCAGTTGGATGCGTACCCACCTCAAGTTAAAAGAACCAAAATCATTGTAAGGTTGTGTCCTAAAGTTACTAAATAAACATGACCTCAACGTCTCTAACCTACACAGCATTAACTGAAAGTGTAAAGGATTTATGCAATGTCAAAACAATAATAAACTCAAAACACAACACAATTCAAATCCTAAACCATTTTAGAAATATAGGAATTTTTAAAATAAATACCAATGAACCAGATTTATGTTAAAATTTAAATATAACAATAGGGCCAATTAAGCATCAAACATGGTGTTCTGGTTGGGCTTGACCTGTACCAGGACACAAGTAGAGGACGACTGTGACAGAGGTGGGTTGAATACAGAAGTCAGGTATGATCACAGCGGAAGTTTTACCCTGGAACTGGGCAGGCATCAGGCTGTGGCTGAGTAGGGCTCCATGGATATTGGATAGCCACTGGATAAGGTCCTGATGAAGCAGTTGACCTTTGGCAGGAAAGGTCAGAGCAGGAGACATGTGAAATTTATGCAGAGAGGGGGTCCCTCGATGACCAGAGACTTTTGGCGCATTCACCTGGTATAGACTCACTTTTTTAAATTAAATTCAGATTTCTGACCCACACAAGAAACTGATTGCAGGCCTGCCTTTGCAGACTGACAGAACAGTGCAAACTTCTTGATTTTGACTATGCCCTCACCAAGTGTAGCACAATGACATACACTGCTCTTACTATATGTTTGCTCCCCTAAGGAAGGTCTCCCGAGTCCAGGAGGCAGGGTGCTGTGTACTAAGGGTAAGGACATATGTGTGCAAGCACATATGATCTTACAGTGGTGTTCCCCATATAAGTGTTTGCGCCCCCATCAAATGACAAGGGCTGGCTCCCCAGCATTCTCATGGCCACCAGCTCCATTAAGGCACTTCCAAAATATGTCCTGTTTAGAATCAAACAAAATGCCTTCTGACTACCGACATGATTCTCGTGCAAAGGGTGATGTGGCATGCACCTGGAAGACTTTAGATGGTGCCCACCTGGGTGCTCCAGTTGTCTTTTGCTTTGTCTGGCAAGCCCACCCTTTCCTGCGCCTGCATCCACCAAGACAGGATTCCGACCTCCTGCTATGTAGTGTGAACAATCCCAGGAGTGTGGAGCACAAGTAGGCATAGGAAGTAGATCACTCCTCCCTCCTACCAAGCAAGCTAGTAAACAAGCACATCAAGGCAGTAAGGTTGCGTGTTTATCTAGGTTCCTGATCGATACTGTGACCTTATGCCCCTATTCGGCTATAAATCCATTTATTCCCTATATTGGCATAACCGTTCAAGTGCGATATTCAGAAAGTCATCTCTGGCCTCACACGAACAGAGCCACATTCCAGCATAGTTCTCTGCCACTTCCTTTGCAACCAATTAGTGCAATGACAGAGCAGAAGTCACTATCTGATATTCCTAGATTAACACTCCGAGTTCTTCAACAAGATAAAAACTCAGCAAACCTGGAAATCCCCGCTTGCTGTGTTTTGATTAGTAATGGAACTCTAATGAGCAACTGATAGCTATCACTTCCTAGTGACATCTTTAATTGACGTCTTATGTCCAGCAAACTTGCGTCAAACCAGGTACCTGTCAGGTATAAATACTACCAACGTTGCCTTAAGCAATTGCTGTTGTGCACCCTGTTGCTGGTGTCCCATTGCTGCTGCATACAGTACGCTGATGCTGCTGGTGTCCCCTTGGTGGTGAAGCTACTGATACCATTATCGCTGCTAAAGCGCGAACGATGGTGTGGTAAGCTTAGGAGCTGAACAGCCGTCCCTCTGCGAAGAGCCCAGCAGATTCCAAGCTGCCCGCGGACGCTGTCCCCCTCCTCCTCCCGACGCGCTGAAGAAGAGACGCTGCCTTTCTTCTGCTGAGAAATCCAGCTGCAGCGTTTCCGGTCTGCCCTCGTGGGTGACTGGGATATTGAGTGCCCCCTGAAGGAAATACCAGACTTCCATCATTCTATTCAGAGGTATGGTGTTGACTAAACCCTTAGATGAGAATTCTTGAAGCAAACCTTGGCAAAACCAACTTAACTTAAAGCTAATTACTTACTCCCCTTCCACGTGTTAGGCTTAGGTCAGGCACACTGGGGTAGGCGTAGTTAGAAGCACCAGTTGAGTATGTTAGCCTAATGTATATATGACGGTATATATGTTTTATTACTTTTAAACCATTGTATGGCTAAGAAACCATATCAATGCTTTTACAGTTCTATTTCGCAATACTTATCTTACTGTACGTACTTTTTATAATAACAAGTCTTGCAATTGTGGCAATACATTTCTCTTGTACGAGAAGAAAGAATGTTAACCCTTTATTGACAAACGCCCGTCTCTCTATTCTCTAAATCTCGTGAAAGTAAACTGCACTAATCTGACTGAGTGAAATACATGTCTATTGTTTCACACAACCCTAGAGATTGACTCTTGATCTGAGGAGCAATGTTGTCATGTTGCACGGTTGTTGGAAGGCTGAATCCCTTCTTGTCTGTGCCAGGGAAGCTGATCACTTCCCATGCAGAGAAGAAAGTTTCCAGTGACCTCTGAGCTAGTTGGTAACACACCCAATTAAGTTTAGCATAGTCAGTGGAGGCCTGGAATATCCGCAGTTCCACGTCGATACTACTGTTTATGTTATTCCAATGCGCAGGGCCTAGTGGGAAACTAGGAACTACACTACATGGCGCCCAACGTTTGGTAAGGCGATAAACTAACACAAGACGTTAGAGTAACTCAGTCGTGCATATTTCACACAGACCCCTTTCTCCCGTAAATACTCCAATAGACGTCTGGAGTGGGTGAAAGGTTAAAATCCGCCTGAACTCAGTAGGAAGAGATTCCTATGTAAAGCTCTGGTTTATTCAACGTTGAAGGATATAGTGTTCCAAAATATTGTGCACCTAATCTTTGTCTCCTTGGAGACCTACTCTGCAAACCTTGCATTTTAACAATGCCAGGAGAAAACGGAACCTCTGGGGCCGCAGCAGATGCGACTCAGCAAGGTCCCGGACACACAGACCCGGGTGCAATTATCATCCCGGTCCACTTAAGAAAATCTATAACGTTAAAACTTATAGAAAACGGACTGACACCTCAAGGTGGTACAGTAATTTTCGTGATAGAGGCTCACGAATATCGGCAGACAGAGGTATTTTATTCATGGATAAATTTTCCAGCGGCAAACGCTAGAACAAAAGAGTTTCACTATTACAAAATAGAGGAACCTCCGGAAGAGTACGCTCCTTTCGAGGAGATTGAAATTCCACTTAAATTTCAAGAGCACCTGCTCTGGATTAATGGCGCCCTAAAACATAATGATCACATTACCAGGCTCGGTTCACTAGGTAGACCAGGAGCCACGTGGCCGGTTCTAGCCAGCTACACACCACATCCGGATATTGTAAAAATGTCTAAAGAAGAGCTGTTAGTACAGCTAAAAACATTAATTAAAATACATAGGCAATTAGTCCAATATGTAATGCGGACTGCAACAGTCCAGCCAGCTGTTAATGTACCACAGCTGACCCCTCATCAGGGGAACACTAATAAAATCACACCACAGAACATACAGTCATGTCTTGGTAAAACACCCGTAAAACGGGAACAGATTCCTTTCTGGTTAGCACAGAAAATCACTCAAATAGAGGCAGTATTTCCTGATACTACCCCTATAGAGAAACACAGAATCTTGACCATCTGCCTTCCAATGGGAATCGCACCACACGTGGAGGACTGCGACACTTGGGGTACAGTCTTTACTTCCATCTACACAAAAACACACAGTGTTCCGTCTATGGCGGTAATACCAGAAGTGCTAAAACAGATTCCAAATGAATACGGTCCAGAGCCCGCTTTAACTCTAGGTATGAAATTACTGAAAGACTTCAAGCAGGTCTCGGCTATATTATTAGCCAACATAAAAGGAGAAGCAGCATCTGTGGCGATCCGCCAGAATTTGAAGGAAACAGATATAAAAGATCCTGTTGAGCTTGCAAAAATCATAGAAAAATGCTATGAAGAATTAGGTAGAGACAGCGTGGGTGGGAAACCAGTAAAGCCCCAACTGCTCGAAAATCCTGAAAAATTATTCATTAAAAATAATTTAAACACTCCTAAAAAGAGCTGGGATGGAAATAAACAATCCACTCCCAAGGAAAAAGTTTTCCAGTCCAGAGGAAGGTCTCCTCGACGGAGGGAAAGAACTCCGACTCGAGAACACCAGTCTCCCCAGGGGGAGCCCTCTGAGACAAGATATAACCTTAGAAATAGGGATAATCTGAAAAAACCTGATAGATATCAAAGTATTGATACACGTCCCTCTCGATCTTTTCCACAGAATTCGGAAAGAAGAGGACGGTCAGACCCAGGATAGCACACCAAGTCCAAAGACAAGGAACCTGCTCAGAGTAAAAAATCTCAATTTCCTAAAAAGAAGGTAGCCAGTATTAGAGTAATCAACCATGCAGAGAATACTGAGGACACAGTTGAAAAACGGGGAGTGGGCATTGACAATGTTGGACAGTGCAGCAGAAATCAGTATAGCGCGCAAGATCTTGATGAGTCATCTGGAGACAGTGGACACGAATGAATTCATTCAGGTTGAAACTGCTGACGCTAGACTTAGCGAGCCCCATAAAATATACGAAATAACATTGCGTATAGAGGGTGATAAGAATAGGAAAATAAGAGGTCTATTTTGGGATAAGCTCTCAAAAGGCTATGATATTCTTTTAGCTGAAAAAGATTGGCCCCCAGAGTTTGTCAGGGAGTGCCCTCGTGGCGAAGAAGTGATTATGCCTGCCTTCTCGAATCACATTCCGATTCACACAAAATATACATATGCAAGGAAATGGGCAGTAGCCCAGGCACCGGCATTGTATAAAAATCATGTATTTATTTATTTATTATTTATTTATTTTATATTCTTATAAAGCGCCAGACTAGACTCCCGAAGGGGTATCTCTGCGCTATTGCTGTACCACGAGATTGTGCTAGTTACGAGAGCATGACTAATATAGGGTGCAGAAACTGAAAAGTAATTTATTTATCGGGATACAGGTACGTCTTTAAATTCTTCCGAAAACACAGATGACTGGAAATTGATCTGAGTTCTGGGGGCAAGGAATTCCAGAGTGTTGGGCCGGCATAGGCTAATGCACGGCCACCTTGTCTGGTTTTTTTTACTCTTGGTATCTGCAGGAGCTGCTGATGACTGGAGCGTAGAAAACGCCCCGGGATGTAGGGCTGAAAGATCTTAATCATGTACTTCGGGCCCTCCCCTATCATGCTCTTGTGAATTGTGCATAGAGTCTTAAATTGGACTCGCTTCCTCACTGGAAGCCAGTGGAGTCTCTTCAGCAGGGGACTGGAAGGAGTCCTAGCTGGAACATTCAGGACAATCCTTGCTGCTGTGTTTTGGATTACTTGCAATTTACTGAGCTGCTCCTTGTTAGCTCCGAGGAGCAGCCCATTGCAGTAATCCACCCTGCTGATGACCAGAGCCTGCACGAGCGTTTTTCTATGATGGTCTGGTATATAGGGGAAGACTCGTCTCAACATCCCGATAGCCCGGAAGCAGGTACCAGCAACCTGATTAACATGTCCCTTGAAAGTAAGTTGCTGATCAAAGAGCACTCCCAGGTTCCTAACAGAACTCTTGGGGGTGGGGGCAGGGCCTAGCTCCACGGGCCACCAGTCAGATGACCAATATGTTGCCACTTGTCCAAAACACATGACCTCCGTTTTCCCTACATTGCACTGCAGACAGTTAGTTGACATCCAGTCTGCAATGGCTCTCATGCCATCTGCAAAAGATCTTTTTATTGCAGATGTGAGAGTTTTAAAAGGGAAAAGGAGTTGGGTGTCGTCAGCATACGACACCGGAGTGAAACCGAAGGATCTAGCTAAGTTGGCTAGGGGTGCCACATACACATTGAAAAGTGTAGGGCTAAGGCATGAGCCTTGTGGCACACCCTTATTGAGCTCCCTTAGCGTGGATTTGTGGGAGCCCAGCCTAACTTCTTGGACACGACTAGTCAGGAAGCTCTTCAACCAAGTCCGAGCCTCTCCCTCCACGCCCACCTCACCTAGGCGGTCGAGGAGCACCGTGTGAGACACCGTATCGAAGCGGCGGAGAGGTCCAACAGCACCAGAATCAGGGAGCTGCCCTCATCCAGTGCCATTCTGATGTTATTGGTCACTGTTTGAAGGGCTGATTCTGTGCTGTGGTTAGGCCTGAAACCAGATTGTGAGTAGTCCAGGCCTTCCGTCGCTTCCAGATATTGAGAGAGATAGGTGTTCACATGTCTCTCTGTAACCTTACCTAGGTGAGGCAGGAGGGAGATAGGTCGTAGATTGGAGAGGTCAGTCCAAGGAGAGGATGCCTTTTTCCTGATCGGGTTCACCACCGCCCTTTTCCAATCTGCAGGGACCTGGCCTTTAGTTAGGGAGATGTTAATCACATCCAGCATGTGCGGGCCCAAAATGGGAATCATAGGGCCGATCATTTTAGTTGGAATAAGGTCATTAGGCGACCCAGATTTAATGTGGCTGCAGAAGGAAAGGAGCTCTGTGTTGGTAATTGGAGGAAAATGTGAAAGGGTGGGTTTATTACCAGATACCGATATTTGGGGATGGGGATGGCCTATGTTGGAGATATTTATAGCATCATTGGCTGCCACTATTTTTTCGTAGATGTTCTTTATTTTATCCTCAAAATATCTCGAGACTTCATCACATAGGTCTTGTGAAAAGTCCTCAGAGCTGTCACAAGCAGTCGGCTTAATAAAATTCTGCAAAATATTAAAAAGCTCCTTAGAGCAGTTGCCGGCCTGTGCAATCTGCTGTGTTAAATGTTGCTTCCTGGCTTGCTTGATATTTTTGTAGTACTTGGATTGAGTATCTAAGAAAGCTACTCTACTGCTCTCGGTCTTCCCTTTCCTCCAGGCTTTCTCAGCCCGTCTGCAGTTTTGCTTAGCTACCCTCAATTCATGGGTATACCAGCTGTCTTGTTTAGACACTGGATATTGTTTGTGCTTTTTTAATGGGGCTACAATGTCAATAGCTTGCTTAATTGAGACATTAAGCTTAGTTAAGGCCATATCAGCGGTGTAGGATGGGATGAGGACTCTCCTCCTCACAAAATCCAACTAAAAAGTGAACCAACTGCCCAACGGCAGTATCCCATAAAGCAAGAAGCTAAAAAACAAGTCAGGGAGATCTTAGATCAAATTGAATACCAGGGGGTGATTGAAACATGCACCTCTCAAATGAACAATCCTTTGTTTCCTGTCTCCAAGCCAGACAATTCATATTGTCTAGTTTTGGACTACAGACATCTTAATACATGTTGCAAAACTTTTGCAGTACAAAACTCGCATAGTGCAGCCCTAATGAATAACATAGTTAGGAAAAAATATAAAACGACATTAGACATATATAATGGTTTCTTTTGTCAAAACATTTCACCGGAAAGCAGATATTTGACCGCTTTCTCTGCATTTGGGTCGCAGAAAAAATTCTGTCGACTCCCACAGGGGTTCAAGAACAGCCCAGGACTATTCTCAGCTAGGATAACAGAGTTACTACAAATCTATGATGATGAGGCATTATCTTACGTAGATGATATCTATCTCACAGACGACGACTTGGATACTCACTTGAAAAGAGTGAACACCATTATACTTGGGTTCGCAGCAGAGGGTTACAAATTCAACTTTAAAAAGTCCCGAATTGCCCATCTGACAGTACTATTCTTAGGGTACGAGTTATCAAGTGAAGAGAAAAGCCTAGCAGACAACTTCTTAGAGAAGTGCGCTGTACTCCAAACTCCAAAAACGCTGAAGAATTTACAATCCATTCTAGGTTTTCTGAATTTCGGAAGAACTTCCATTCTAAACTACGCAGAGAGGGTTAAACCTCTCTACGAACTAATTAAACCTGATTTTAAACAAATCAATTAGACTCAAAAACACACAGAAATTTTGAGATCACTGCAAACAGACAGGTTAGCAAAAACTAAATTAGATACACGTGACAATACACGCGATCTTGTAATCCGAGTCATCCCAGGAAGATGCGGATTCACGTACCTAACCTCTAATGAGGGAGAGAAGGTACCAATTTCAATTAAATCTCACTTGTACACACAAGCAGAAAAAGCATTCAGTCACACAGAAAGAACTGTGAAAGCAGTGCAAATCGCATTAGCAAATGAAAGAGAACTAGCACAGGGCAAAAGGATTAATAGCCTCACAGCGGAATCCGCCTTTGAGGCGCTATTCAGCCCAGTGAACCTGCCTACAGTGTCACTGGATCCGAAATGGATACAGTGCATAGATTCTCTAGGAGCGGAAGACGTGAAATACTATTTCGCCCCACAATTTGAAGAACTGAATGATTTAGAATATGAAGAAGAATATCCTCTGCCAATCAAAATTCTACCTCTCCCACAATACGCCTGTATAATCTATACAGATGGATTTGTACAGCATTTTAACGTAGAGAGAAAATCCTACGAAGCAGCATGTGCGATCATTAAAGGTCGTTGGCTGTGCGGTAAATTCAGACCGAAAGTAACAAAAACTGAATCTGTAAGAAACTGTTCGGTTCAGAGAACTGAAATCAGATGTTTAAAGATGGCGCTCGAAAATGCAGAACGTGAATTCCCGACACTTATCGTGTGCGATTCTCATTTTTGCGTCAACTCTTACAACAATAAGCTGCAGAGTTGGATCGAAAACGACTACAAAGATGACACAGGTGCCACAATAAAGCATAAATTGCTCTGGAAACAGGTAGCTCTTTTACACAAAGAACTACAAAAGACTCACGTGATTCACGCACAGAGTCTTCAACGTGATGGCGTTCACGTTGCAGGGAATTCATTGGCTAATACAGCCACAGCGGAAGCAACTAAACCGGCTTCCGTAGCCACAAAAAAGCGTACAGAAAAATACATAGACGGGGAAACCATGCTGGCAGTAAAAACGACCGTAAAAGGCGACTGTGCAGCACTACCCGTGAACTATCCACTCAATTATGCATACGTAATCGATGCAAACTCCGTTCCTTTTGCTCGAATCCCTGGAGTGGGGGACAGAGTAATTCCAAACACGAACAGGAGAATATTTTTAATAGCAGACGCACATATGGGTTTGGGTCCTAGGCACAGAGAGATCAAGGAATCACTGACTGAATTACAATCAGTATTCTGGTGGCCGGGAATGAGTGTAGAACACCAAATATATGCAAACAACTGTGAAAACCGCAATAGGGATCGCAGTAGTGAACCATGCTACCGGCTACCGACCAGAAAAAGCGTAACGCTGCCTACACCCCATCCTGCGTCCTATTAAACAGAAGGCTAAACACACTTAAAAAATGAGGCCTCCAGCGCTCGGCTGACGCTAGAACGGTTATAAAAGATTTGCGAGTCTTTATCGGCACATACGCAATTACCACGTTCCATTCTGACCAGGGTCCTGCTTTCAGCTCTCGAGCTTATAAGGAGGCCATGGCTAGCATGGGAATTGGGTTGCGGTATTCTTGTCCGTCGCACCCCGAAGGGAATAGTGTGGTAGAAAGAAAAAACTGTGACATAAAGCAATCTATAACAGCGAAGGTATTAGGTTCAGGCGCTGGGTGGGTCAAACATTTAATAAGTGTCCAGACTAGTCTTAATAACTTGCCAAGAAATTCTCTAAAAGGTTTCAGCCCATACGAACTATTGTTCGGAATTAGAATGAACATTCAGGACCTCGATAGTCAGATGTCAGTGGTACAAGAAAAAACAACAAACTTTGACATCAAAGATCGTTTGGCTGTTTTACAGGAACTGAATGAAACAAGAAAATCCTTAAGCAACATAAAGTTAAAGCAACAGCCAGATACCACTGACGAGGCACCACCAGCAACAGCCCCAGCAAGGCCTGTCTGGATTCCAAAGATTGGCGATCTAGTCAGAGAAAAGATCGCGGTTAAGAAGGAATTTGGGCCTTCTTACAGAAAAGCAGTACCTGTCTTGGCAGTCACCGGAACAAGATCACTTGTGCTACCGCCCCTTGCTGGTAAAAAGGAGAACAGAGTCGTGTCCATCGACCTGGTAAAACCACAAGCATGTGGCCTATAATCAACAGTAGGCCCAGTGGACTCCCAAGAAACAACAGAATACCCAAACTTGCAACAATCCAAGAGGCTCAAACTGAAAGACTAATCACATTCGATCAGCCTGCAGTGCACAATGAAGGACTATGCAATAATGCCATGGAACTCGTGCCTCTTGAGACACAGATTGAAACAGTTCGTCAAGAAACAACACCAGTCTACACTAATGTGGCATCAGAATCTGCTACCGAGAGACAGATTGAAAGAACAATCCCATCAATTGACAGAACTGCCTCTGGTTATTTCATCAACTTCGACAACTTCTCTGAAGATCAAAATGACCCCGAAGTGATGCCAGAATCAAAAAAGACTTTTAAAGAAAAAGCAACGGAACTCTTTCATCAACTGAAGGAAATCTACCTTATTTCCCCTTGGCTAGAGTTCTGGTTTGGTCTAGGTGTATTTTTCCTCCTGCTTTGGCTCATCATGGTACTGTGTTTGGGAAAATTCATTGAGGGAAAATATATTACAATGGACACAGCAAGTCAGAACATCAACCTAGTCCTGAAACCACACAGATCATCCCACGTGAAGAAAAGAGAACTGTCAACAGTAAATGTCACAGCAATTCCAATACCTGGTGGGGTAGTATGGGAGAAAACAGACTATGAGATATATGGTCCGGTCGAAATCCTGAAGTATCCTCATAAACTGAAGGTTTCCTTAAGTGACTTTGTAAAACCTAGTACATTCTCTGATGATTGGGACTTTAACAGTATTAATGACATGATGTCTGATTTAGTAATGTCAGCTAGATTCACAGATCATGATTATTTACAAGGTTCATCTAGTTATGAGCAGTTATTCTGTTACACACACTATGGTGATCATTACTTGCATAAATCTGCACAGCCTAGAAATGTTTTTATGTATAATCAATGGGAACATTGTGCTACACCACCTAAAAGCAGTTCTAAAGCATTTTTTGAGAAATTCAAATCCTTCTCAAAATTTAACACCAGTAATGCAGAAACGTTTTATTACAAACTGTTAGATAAAACAGGAATGAAAACAATGCTGACAAATTCTAAATTGATATATTCGGAAGTATTTTATGACAAAATGATGACATTTGGTTTTGATTATTGGAAAAATAATATTGAAACGAAAACAATTTGGGGTACAAAAGATTGGCAGGTACAAGGCCTTGAAGCACTATTTAGAACCTGCATGATACCAGAACAAATTTTGTTTTTAAATGACACAATACACCAAACATCCTGTCTTGGCGTAGCTAGGATCAAAAACCTTAAAACACCGTCTATTCCAAAGCCAATACCTGAAAATATAACTGCAGATATTGAGTTAGATGTGTCAAAAATTTTACATTTTAACAGAACACATCCTGATTGGAAAAAGTGGTTAATCTGGCCTACTGACACAAACAGCTGTCAAGATAGATTCCTGAATAAAACACAGGGGTTAACAATGACCAGATTAGACCCGAGATACTCCCAGAGACAACATCCTGGGATAATAACAACATACAGTGTAGGAAAACTCTGCCTTGAATGGCTAACAACATCCACACTGGCTGAAATTAAGCAACACTTGTCTTTACTAAAAGATGGTGCTGATTTGCGCGATTTCATTCTTGGACCACGCAAACAGCGTCAAAAGCGTTTCATAGCGACCAGTATCTATGCTGCGTACAACGAGGCTTGGAAAGTCAAACAAATTGAAACAGCTGAAAAAATACGAGAAATTGATCGTATTAATTTGGAAAAATCACTTTCTGTAGTAGACAATGGGTTAATGACTCTGTCTTCCAGAATATATTCGTTGAACAACATTGTATCCTCTGCCTTTGATGTGATAGACAGAGACTTGCTAATGTTACAACATGGCCAGTCTCAATTACGCTCTATTATAGAATTAGGCTGGACGCTGCAAAATCTTCGTTCAGGCTATGTGCCTTGGTGTTTAATCAACACAACGTCATTATTTTCCATTTTTAACCTTACTGATAAACAGATCAGTTTGGCACAGAAAGGAGCAGACTATACAATCCTGAGCATCGAAAAACTTGAGAGATTACCATTGACAATGTCAGAGAGTCCTGTCATTGAATGGATAATACACGGAATTATCACCATTCCGATAACAACTTTCCGATTTAAAAAGCGCCTTGAGTACATACCTGCTGGCCAGTATGAACAATTGGGTAAAGGATATGTAAAATCAGAATGGAAATTACCATACACACATTCTTGCTATAGTGACAGCGACAAAAATGTATTTCTTAGTGCTGACAACTGTAAACATTCACTAAGCGGTATACTTTTGTGTCAGGGTATTAATTTACACGGAGCATGTGATGGAAATTCTAACAACCTTTCATGCCACCAGCTAGTCACACCTGCAACTCAGATAGAGCCCTTCTTTATGCAACTTGCAAACGGGAGTTACATTCTTAGAACGGATCACAGATGTTGTGGCCTTGTGCCAGGGAAAAGTTATCTAGTAAGCGTAACATCCATGGTCAAATGCTGTATGCAAGCAATGTTCCCGAGTGGGCCTGCAGACACAGTGACTCCCATCTGGCCTCGTCTGAATCTCTATTCTATACGAATTGATACTTTAAGCAAAATGAAGTCTGTGCTTTTGCAGACAACAGTGCCTATAACGTCATCAAAAGAGACGTATGATCCTCTAGTTGCAAGGACAGCTACTGAAGTTCATGACCTTTTATCAACAAATTGCCCCGTGTATTTCGTAGAAATGCTTAGCCAACTCCTTAACATGTCTAGTGCCACAAGCATCCCAGGCATATTTAAGACAGTCTTTACGGGACTTCTAACACCCTTCCAGGCAATTTTGGGAATCGTTCCTAATTTTGTACACTCTGTTTTTGGCGGTATACCATTATTTTTGGGACTCGTTGCAGGGATTTTATTTTTGACCCTCCTGCTTCGTTATGGCAAGCCGAAACTCAGACATAGCTCCCATGGGAATGGAAGAGACAATCCTAGCAATGCGCTACCGGGACATGATAACTAACGTCCTTGGATTGGCCAGGCTGAGAGATCTAAACATGACCTGGTTCCTTTCATTCAGACCTATATGGCAGAACTGTATCTTACCGGTACTTCGATGTATGCTATGCGGAGATGAATGCGTGTTGGACATCTGTCTTTCACTTCCATCAGCAGTACCAATGGACGTCGATACTTTGCTCGGTCCAATAACGGCTCACGCATTGTGTTGTCCCCAGCGGCTACCAATCCTGATGACGACATTCGTTGAGACTCCTGTACTACGACTAGGTGGTGACAGTGGAGCGAGTGACAAAAGCAGCATCACCCAGGTACGACCTTCTGTGAGCATTGCTGATCCTGCCTATGATGACAGCAATCATTCTCACACCTGCCAAGTTACAGCACTATCGAATTTGGTTGAACTGTCACCTGATTTTGTAGACCAATTCTTTGAGAACCTGTCTGATACGATGTTCTCACCCGTACAGAAACAATAACTTTTGAGAAGCTTTCCAACACACAGCGTTCCCATGAACTCTGAATTCGGCCTTCAGTTTTGATCAACAAAAACTGCAAAAAGCTTTGGAACTCTATTTCCCCGTTCAAGCAATAATTCTTTTGAATTGGACAATTTTTTAATATTGACCTTTTTTTTTTTGGCACGAACAATTCTTTGCTTAACGTAAAAACTATTCTTAGAGAACAGAAGCTTCATACTTCTATTTCTAAACACATCTAGAGACATAACAAACTTACATCAGCCTCTAGCACATTTATTGCAATGCATTTATATGTGATGATTTATCTCGCCCTGCTTCTGTTCAGAGATACTTCATGTGTAATTCTTTTTGCATAATCGTTCATTGATTTCATATGCAATAATTTTTGAATGATTTCTATGCTTCAAAAACGTACAGTACCTAAATTTCACGTATTACAATATACTCCTATTTCAAATGCATTTATGTATTTTGGGGTGGGCACTGTTACACATGCATCTAATTGCTCTAGTTTTAGTAATTTGATGGACATGAAAACGTGGAGTGGGTGTTGCGTGTTTATCTAGGTTCCTGATCGATACTGTGACCTAATGCCCCTATTCGGCTATAAATCCATTTATTCCCTATATTGGCATAACCGTTCAAGTGCAATATTCAGAAAGTCATCTCTGGCCTCACACGAACAGAGCCACATTCCAGCATAGTTCTGCCACTTCCTTTGCAACCAATTAGTGCAATGACAGAGCAGAAGTCACTATCTGATATTCCTAGATTAACACTCCGAGTTCTTCAACAAGATAAAAACTCAGCAAACCTGGAAATCCCCGCTTGCTGTGTTTTGATTAGTAATGAAACTCTAATGAGCAACTGATAGCTATCGCTTCCTAGTGACATCTTTAATTGACGTCTTATGTCCAGCAAACTTGCGTCAAACCAGGCACCTGTCAGGTATAAATACTACCAACGTTGCCTTAAGCAATTGCTGTCGTGCACCCTGTTGCTGGTGTCCCATTGCTGCTGCATACAGTACGCTGATGCTGCTGCTGTCCCCTTGGTGGTGAAGCTACTGATACCATTATCGCTGCTAAAGCGCGAACGATGGTGTGGTAAGCTTAGGAGCTGAACAGCCGTCCCTCTGCGAAGAGCCCAGCAGATTCCAAGCTGCCCGCGGACGCTGTCCCCCTCCTCCTCCCGACGCGCTGAAGAAGAGACGCTGCCTTTCTTCTGCTGAGAAATCCAGCTCAAGCGTTTCCGGTCTGCCCTCGTGGGTGACTGGGATATTGAGTGCCCCCTGAAGGAAATACCAGACTTCCATCATTCTATTCAGAGGTATGGTGTTGACTAAACCCTTAGATGAGAATTCTTGAAGCAAACCTTGGCAAAACCAACTTAACTTAAAGCTACTTACTTACTCCCCTTCCACGTGTTAGGCTTAGGTCAGGCACACTGGGGTAGGCGTAGTTAGAAGCACCAGTTGAGTATGTTAGCCTAATGTATATATGACGGTATATATGTTTTATTACTTTTAAACCATTGTATGGCTAAGAAACCATATCAATGCTTTTACAGTTCTATTTCGCAATACTTATCTTACTGTACGTACTTTTTATAATAACAAGTCTTGCAATTGTGGCAATACATTTCTCTTGTACGAGAAGAAAGACTGTTCAATAAATGTTAACCCTTTATTGACAAACGCCCGTCTCTCTATTCTCTACATCTCGTGAAAGTAAACTGCACTAATCTGACTGAGTGAAATACATGTCTATTGTTTCACACGACCCTAGAGATTGACTATTGATCTGAGGAGCAAAGTTGTCATGTTGCACGGTTGTTGGAAAACTGAATCCCTTCTTGTCTGTGCCAGGGAAGCTGATCACTTCCCATGCAGAGAAGAAAGTTTCCAGTGACCTCTGAGCTAGTTGGTAACACACCCAATTAAGTTTAGCATAGTCAGTGGAGCCCTGGAATATCCGCAGTTCCACGTCGATACTACTGTTTATGTTATTCCATTGCGCAGGGCCTAGTGGGAAACTAGGAACTACACTACACTTCAAAGGCTGCACCACCTCAGATCTGCATCGGGGCTAACTCCTAATGGAGGAAACAGCCCTTCCCCTGCCCCAGGCACATTTGCCCGATGACAGGTAGGAAATTAGCTATGATAGAAGGCTGAACACCTACAGAGTGAGCAGCATGGTCTGTACACTAAATTTAGTTTTCTGCCATGTGTAGGAGTGGCTTAATAGAGGGTTCTGTGTAGAAAATGTGACTGACCCCACAAGGCAGATTAGCCGCAGGAGCGAGCTTCCCATTGGCTACTGGTCTGCACACATCCCAAATTCTGCTAAATCTAGGATTTAAGGGACCCCTCTGATACCAGACCACAGTTCTGATCATCCTGCATCAAAGAAAGAGCAATAAGGAACCTGTGTCCACGACAACAAGACTTTTCCCACCAGACAATGCTAAAAAGGGATACTCTGTCCCTGTGGCATCATCTTTGGAACTGTTAAAACAAGCCTTTTCCTAGGCTAAAGCTCAGCATCCACTGACTGTGGGACCACTGTTGAAGCCATAGCACCCCCAGACTCCCCTGGGCTATTGGCATTAGTTCCCTGCACACTGAAGGTAAAAACACTTTCAAAATCATAAGAATCACCAGCCATCGTACACACCAATGAAAACCAGTTGGCCCAGTGCATTGTGGTAGTTGTAGTTCTGTCTGTACTGACATTTCAGGCTGCTACCTCACTCCCCCAGATTCAGTGAAGTGCCCACACCTTTTTGCTGGCCTTCCAACTCCCCAAGACTTGTTGGTCATGAATTTGGCAACTAACCCCCACACATGATGCTGCATCAAGAGGGAACACCTTGCAACCTTTTGCCAACATCGACAACTATCCCCCCTGTGTGTTTTTTTATTTGTTTCTTGCAGCATTATGTAAGCGGTAAAATCAGCACTACCATGGCTCCCATTCAGCACCAATGACAGCCAAAGCAACCCTGTACCCAGAGTCCCGAGGCTAGGTAAAATTGTACTAACTGTTGTGGTCTGGTACTAGGGCCCGCACAACCTTAACCCTCCAAAGGTTCCATTTAACTCAGCCTCGAAGTAGCAATTGTCACTAGTGTTTTCCCTGTGACCGCAATGTTAGATTTTTCATGTATTGTGTTGCCCTGATTTATTATCGCTTCTAGAATCTATAACTTCAGCTATATGTATGCTGTTCCATTCCCTTGGTGTCTAAATTAATATAAAAAGACACTTTATTTTCATTATTTGGTGACAGATTTCTATAGAGTCATGTCAATTACTTATTGTCCATGTTGGTACTCTGAAGTCCTTAACACTTGTTCCTCTAGTATAGCCTGACTGCTCCTTGCCTCTCTACCAGGACTGAGCTAAGGATGTATTAGTGTGAATTAAAGGACCATCGTTGGGGTATCATGATAATATTGCATGGTGAGGACTAACCCCCTCACCACATAATATTCCACTTTACTAAATGGGGAAACCAGCCATTCACAACCATGGTCTGGCTTGCCTTAGCATCCTTCAGAGCCGTGACTGGGACCTCATTCACTTTAGCCAGGTAGAAGTGATGACTCCCACCCTCAGGGATCACCCACTCACCTCCCAGCTAAGGGAGATCATGTCATGGACTTTGACCTGCCTCTTTTCTCCCCCATTGCTCTCTCTGCCATCTTTTTCTACAATTTGAGTGTGGCCAGCTCCAACTCCATTTTTTTCTTTACCGTCCTATGCTCCAGCTCCTCTGGGGAGAGGCCGCTGGATGACACACTGCTCCCTGCCCTGGCAGGAAACACTACTGCTGGTATGACATTGGTCCCCTGTCCCACAGGCAGTCCCAGATTCTCCAGCGAATCCTGGTCAAGCTCCTAGTCATCATTCATTATTTCATCCTCCTCCTACGGGGTCACAGGTGCTGCATTACAATTAGGCTTTGGGCGTAAATATCAGCTCGACTTGCGGAGTTTGCGAAATAACTCCTTAAGAAATGCGGACTTACCGATAAACTCTGTCCTCTGAAGCATTGGCCACCATTTGTCTTTGTTCCACATGCCATGTGGCCAGGTGCCAATTTGTATAGTCAGTGCCCATAGGCCTGCATGTGTTCTTTCTTTTCCATGCATCCTGCTTATTGTTTACCCATGTGGCTGGTGACTATTTTGTATAGGCAGCCAGTGTGCTTTTGCCATAGGCCTGCCTGTGTTCTTTGTTTGAGGCCATGCCTCCTTGCCTGCTGTTTGACCATGTGGTCTTGTGTGTTATGCTTAAGGCTTAGTAGCTGAATGCTCATACTAATGTACTGTATAAACAGTGTTTATATATTATTCGATACTTTTTTGTATTTTTCTACTACACCACACCTTGCCTCCCAAATCCCAGTTGGTTTCAAATTCAATTCTCATGGTACTAGTAGTCATCTTCCCCTAGTATCAGCAATTGAATTCTTTTTTTTATTTTGATTTTTTGATAATTTTTCAGAAACAATTTTTGTTTAATTTTAATTTGTTGATTTTTTAAAAAAATTCATTGTTTGTACTTTTTTGTAAACAAATATCTATACATTTTTTTCCCAAAAATCCGGCAACAATCCCTATGTGCTATCAGTGGTGCACAGTTGCACAGCATTATTAATTTTTTCTAAAGAATATTCCATTGTCAGTTTTCTTTTGTCACCTGAACCTCCCTGCCCAACTTGATGTACATGAAGCAAACAGTTCCATCTGTGTGTTGCTCTCTCATATCCTTCCTGGGTGTACATGAAAATTATATTGGTGTGGTTTTAAGAACGGATACATTGTATTGTTAATTATTTATAACTTAAGCAACCACACTAAATTACACTACTAATTCAACTGCAACAATGCCACGTTTCACTGATGCTCTTTTTGCTTGTTTTGATTTTAGGTGCACAAGAGAAGAGACAATATCACCCACAGTACTGCCAGACAGAACGACTGTGCATGACATGACACATCAACACACAACAAAGAAATCTCTTCATTTGTGAAGCTAAATGCCACTGATAACTAAGAGCACTATGGAGCATTGTTGAACGTGTAGGCAATATAGGCAATGTAAAGTTGGAAACCCAGCCACCTCCCCTTTGTGGTCAATATAGTTGCAGACTACAGAGACTAGGAGAGTAGTAGTTGGACAAGAGTACCACATAACTAATTGTTATACGCTATCAGCAGAATTTAAAAACATGCTGCTACTGAGCTGAGAAGTAGCTGTTCAAAGTAAAACACCCCAAAAGCATTTGAAGCATAAATAATGATATTTAGTACCCTAGCAACAACTATATAAACCCACCCCTTCAACCAAAAACTGGACAACCCCTCTCCCCAAACAATTATCCCTGTTCCCAACCAAAGATCAAAAGGTCTGAAACAAATAAAACTAAAGCCCCAACTGTCCTGGTCCTAACTCCCATCCCACCCATAACAAGTCCCACGCACCAAAACAAAGGTTAAAATAGGGGAAGAAGAGGGCACTAATGGTGGGCCAGGAGCTTTTTAAGGTACCCATCAATCTTGATTTGCCTGGCTTCCAGGCAATCCAGCCCCTGCATATTGCAGTGGAAGAAGCAGTCAGAAATTGAGGTGGGGGCAGCACTGATGGACCCTGGTGGGTGACTGCCACTGACTGAGGTGCTGGTGTTGAGAGGCTGAAGGTGCTGGGGGCTGGCAAGGGCCCTGAGCAGCAGCCTCCTCCTCGTCCTGGGCCACCAGTCACCAGTACTCATCACATATAACCTCTAGCTCCTGCTGCTGCTGCCAGGCTGCTACATCCTGCTGAGTTGAATGAACAACAGTAATAGCTAGTAAGAAAAAAGAGAAGTTATAAGCAATGCTCTGTGCAAAACACTTGTTTACATTTATGTAGTGGATGGCACAGCAGCACTGCAGTACGTTGCTGTTCCCCTATGGCCATTTGATTTAATGTGATTAGAGTCTCAGCCATTGACCCACACATGGAAATGGTAAATGCACTAACTGTCTGAAAGGATTTAAGGCAGAATATAAACACAGCACACCAGTTTTAAAAAACTGTTTTATTGTATTTCTTTTCAAGGATTTCCTATTAAAGAATGAAACTGACAATTTATGTTGAAAAGAAAAATTAATTACTTCTCAAAAATGAAAAAGGTATTATGTTATGTTAATTGAGATTTGTAGAGTGCATAATCACCAGCAAGTCTCTTAGTGCTAAGAGAGAGTAGCTATGGACCCCCCAGTGGCTGCCTGTTAGTCCCAGGTCAAACTGTGTGTTATGCCCAAGTGGTCTGTAAACAGGAGGGTGTTCATTTCTTTCTGAATGGGAGAAGTGCTTTTTCCTTACAAAGGTTTTCTGGTAGCTTATTCCACAACTGTGGGATGAAGACCGAGAAGGCTCATCCCCCTTTAGTCATTGTGTTTAACCATGGACAGGCCAGCCGGCCTTCATCGGATGACCGTAGGGTATGTCCTGGGATGTATCTCCCCAGGTGCTCCCTAATGTAAACTGTAGCCTGTCCATGAAGGACCTAATGGGCAATGCAGAGGCCCTTGAACCTGGCTCATTGTTTGACGGGGAGCCAATGTCGCTGTTACAACAGAGGTGTGGTCCATGCGTGTCTAAGGAGCTTGAAGATATGCCTGGCTGCACCATTCATAGCTACTTGCAGCTTGCCTAACAGCTATTCAGGAAGTTCAATATATAGCGCATTGCCGTAATCCAGGCGGGACATAATCAATGCAGCCACCACCGTCCTCATCTGTCTCAGGAGGCCAACGCAGGTCCCAACCACAGTGGACACTTGATTAGAGAGTGTGAGCTTGTAGTCTATTTTAATGCCTAGGCTTCTTACGACTGGAGCTGGAGTAGGTGTGGCACCCAACTCCCGTGGCCAAAAGTGGTCAGTTCATAGGTTGCTTCCTGTGGTGATGGCTAAGACCTTGGTTTTGTCCGGATTGGCTTTGAGTGAATTAGCTGTCATCCAGTTGACAATGTATCTGAGGATATTTTGCATGTGTAAGTGGACTTGTGAGGTATTGTCAAGTTGAAGGATTAATTGTGTGTCATCCGCTTAGTTGAACACCTGGCAGTCCATGTGGGCCAGGGTCACCACCAACGGTCTGAGATAGATGTTGAACGGAAGCAGAGATAGTGTCGACTCTTGTGGGACTCTGTAGGTTAATGCCCCATTATTAGACATGTAGTCACTCATCAGGATCCTTTGAGTCCGGGCTGTCAGGAAGGAGGAGATACACTGATATACCACCCCACGATGCCCATGTCCATGACTCGGGCTAGGTGTTGGCTGGTGTTGATCGTATCAAACGCAGCCATGAGGTCCAGTAGAACCAAGGCACACAGCTTCCAGCTGTCGGCCATGAGCCTGAGTTCATCCAACAACACCAGCATCACCAGCTCTGTTCTGTTGAGGGCCTTGAATCCTGCCTGCCGAACCTCGAGTAGCTGAAGTTTCTCAAATAATATAGATAGGGTTTTAAGGACATGCCGTTCCAGTATTTTAGTGAAAAAAGAAGATGGGATATAGGCCTATAATTCTTCAGGTTAGCGAAGCCTGCCCCGTCTTTTTCAGTCGGGGGTTACTCTGGCTTCCCTAAAGTTACTCTAGACCCTCCCAGTTTCCAGAGATAAATTTAACAGAGCGAGGACCTCTACCTCTATCACTGGTAGAGCCATGTTGAATACCCTTGAAGGGCATGGGTCCGCTGGTGAGCCTGACTTCATTTGAGCCGTAATGTGGGACAAGGAGTCATGGTCTAGCTTCGGAAAGGAGGCGAAATGCTCCCTAAAGGCACATTGTGGTTCATTCATAACCAGGGGACTATGGCTAATGGGGGTATTATGTATGAAAGTTAGGATGTCCCTTTATTTATCCAGGAAAAAGGTCAGGAACCTGGTACAGTGCTCTGAGTTAGCGACTGTTTCCTGCACCTGCTATTGGCTGAGTTCCTTCAGACTACTAAAGGTTTATTTTTGCTTGTTATCCGCCTCCATGATCCTGGCCTCGTAGTACTTGGTCTTTCTTGCCATAATGGCTTTTTTGTATGCGCCTCTGGGTCATATGACTTACGGCACCGCCTCTCGTGTTGGCACAGGGTCCATTTCTATCACCTTAGTTCCTCTGTAAACCAGGGGAATCCCTTGCCCTTATTCCTCACTCTTTCCCTGTGAGCGGGTGCCACCCAATTGATATCTGCTCTCAACTGGTTGATGAGGGATTCTCTCTTGTTCTCAAGATCTTCTGGCTGTAATCTCCTCAGCGAGTTACCATGCATAGCATCCCCTAGGCTGCCTGCCTCAATTGTGCTCCATTGTCGTACCACACTAAATTCTGGGGGGGGGCTGCATGGAGCTCCTAGCCTGAGGGATCCGGAGCCTGATCAGGCAGTGGTCCAACCACCTACAGGGTCTGATGTCTGTCAGCCTAACCGGTGGCTGAGTGGATCAGATGAGATCTAGGTTATGTACCTTCTCCTGGGAGGGAGTATCCACAAGCTACTGCAGCCCCATTGTGGCCATTGTTTCCTCTAACCGACTGGGTATCTGGTCCCAGTGGTAGTTGAAGGCCCCCCACACTAGGAGTTGTTGTTACCACAAGCGTAGGTCGAAGACTATTACAGTGAGAAGGTTGTTAAATAGGGGGACGGTACACCACCATTATTGCCAGGTACAAGGACTTGGAGCATACTTTTGCGGCTAAAATGTTGGCACTCTTTAAGCTCCGGCAAGCTTTTCTACTACGAGCTGTTTGTTATAGAGTAGCGCTACCCCCCTCTTTTCCCATCCTCTCTATTGTGCCATAGGGCATTGTAGTCTATGGGTAGCGCTTCTACAATATCTGGACATGAGCCGTCATCAAAACTGGTCTCTGTGACTACTAGGATGTCAGGAGCTTCCCCCTGAAAGAGAGTGAAAACTCTAAACTATGTTTCTGGAGGGAGTGTGTGTTGAGTACTACTGCCATGAAATCCATGAGGTTTCCTCACCCCATGCCTGCCCTTAGGTATATGGGGCTTGGTGGCCCTACTCTCTCCTCTCCCCTGTGAAGTAAGCGCATTCTCGGCTAAAAGAATGCCTTCTACCTGCTTCTCCAGGGTGTGATCCCTGTGCTCTACTGCCCGCAACTCCTCCTCCAAGTAGGATTGAATTTGAGATGGGGTCCTGCCTACTGGTCCCATTCAGGTGCGGACAGATACAGATGGGCTTGTTTTAGGCGCATCTTCAGTGCGCTAGTACTTCGTCCACTCCTGCCTGGCACAAATGCACTCCCTCGCCCCTCCCCACCAATCAGCCCTGCTGAGCAGCAGCTGTGGCCCCTGCAGCCACTAGACCGTGTTGAGGTGGCGGCAGAGGTGTAAGATGGTGCTCTGAATTAAAATTCCAACAGGTTTGTGCCTACAATTCAACCAGATTTGAATCACAGTTCTAGATAAAACAAAGTGTACAGTTAAAAAAAGAATTTATGAACAGATATTAAAAAAATCACAGCTTTACTGCGCATGTCTCCACCACCTGGAATAGTTAAATCGTGTCTCCCATTATGCACTATGGAGTGCATGTAGTCCCTCTCTAATGCTCTGCTAAATTAATGGAGGCATGCTAGCTCAGCTAGCACCCTCATTGTACTCGTGAGCCATGCTTTGCTAAAGTAATTGAAAATTATCTTATTCCGATGGCCCTGCTCTTCTCCAAAATGTCTTTGTTGGAACGTCATCCTTTGCCCTGGGCACCCCCCAACTTTTTGCTGACTGGTACTGGTGGTAACTGACTCTGACTGACCCAGGGCTCTGCCTAGCCAGGTCCAGGGCCAGTGCTATGTTGAAAGAGACACACTTAGAATACATTGAAAACACCTGCATACAGTTGGGTACACTATGTGTTTGGGTACCCCTATGATTTTTATGACCTACCCCATAGGGCCCTAGTACATAATAGGGCAGAGGGATTGAAACTACATATCAGTCCCTAGTATATAATAGGTCATGGTAGTTAAGAGGCCAGAAGCCCTTTCTGCATTTGCATATGTGCACTGCTATAGCCTAAGGTCAGTTTAAAAGTGGCTCTGTGTTGTAGGACTGCTTTTAAAAAGAATATTGTGCCCACATTCTACTTTTGGGTTTGGGGCACTTAATAATGGATAACTTACAATGGTTGTGCATATTATGTACCCCCAGGGTCTCCCCTAGGTGTCCCAGAGGTAGGGGGGCAAGTAGTTATAAGGAGGATCCTTATAGAATCTCATGGGGTTAAGTCAAATTGCAAATTGCACTCCCTATTTTGTAATAAAGTGCTGCCCAAAATCGGCTTTGGTGGTAGGAGCACTGTGGAGGGAGGATCTGCAATATTTTTGCATATTCAGAACCCCTAAAGTCTCTTCAGTTGTTCCAGGGGCGGGGGTGCAGAAGTTATATGCATGGTACTTATAAAGTATGTTTTTATAAGCCCTGGTGCTGGAAAAATGGCCAAAGTCATTCTTCCCATTTGCAAATCCCATGCCACATAGGTTAACATGGCAAGAAGTTATTTACTAACAACTCTTGATAGGAGAAGGCTAGAGATACCATTCAAAGACTTCCCTGAAATGTATTAATAAACTCAACATTATCATATTATTGAATATCTCCTAAAATGTACAGACAAGAAGTTGTAAGACGTTCTTGTTTATAAGACAAGATCCAGCCTTCCATTGGTCTGTCCTGATTGGTCAGATTTAAGTGGATTAGCCAGGCTTCTTTGAAGAGGTGATAAAGAGCCCCTGCGGTTAATCATCTCTGCTGGTAGGGCAGTGTTTTGCCACACAGGAATGCCTGAGCATGGGAGGAGTCGTAAACAATGGAATTCAAGGGAAGGGGACAACTCTGTTGCGTCCCGTATATGTGCCCTCATTTAGTCTCTACTAAAGCATGCCCTTATATAGGCACAATTCACATTGCCCTTATTTAGGCATAACTTTCTCTGTCCTTATTTAGGCACGAGTCATGCACTCCAAATACAGGCATGGTCTTTCACCTACATCCGTCCACCCCATAGGTCACAACTAAGTTCTTAGAAACAGAACCTTAAGCTCTAGGGATTTTCCCCAGTACAGATTCATTGACTTCTCTTAGAAACTCATTAAATATGCACGAACCATTATTCCCCAGGGTTCATTCCTAATGTCTTCCTCTGTCTGACATTACGTCACTGCAATCCAGCCATAGCACGAGCTGAGTTTAAATATACCACCCTTTGCACATGCAAACCAGAGGAGACCTCTATTCCAGAGGAGCCTGTATTTCCCGGCCTGACACCCTGACCCGAGACGCTGTCATCTTGATTGCAGAGACTCCAGCTCGTAGTATTCTAACTTCCTTTACAGGGTTTTAGAATTCGAGACCAGGAAAGAGATTCCACAACTCTCTCATTCTCAGGTATGGATATAACTAGAACCTAGAGCGATTCTTGACATAACAAACTATAGCATACTATAGAATACCATCCTAGGGGAATATCTCACCTACTTCACAACCTGTCCTACACCTAGGTTAGGCAAATTTGGGTCATAGAAGTTAGGGAGCATTCCATGAGTAATCGCACTTTTAGCAATACGTTTTTATGTATGCAAATGCATTTCATAAGTAGTAAACAATGCTAGAGCACTACCATTTCTTTGCGCTTGTAACACTGTGCATTTTATATCTTGCATACTGTGTTACGATTGGAGTAGCTCATATCTCTCACACGAGAAAAACGACTGTTTAATAAATACTTATTGAAACGCCCGTCTGTTATTTCTGTGTAACTCTGAGAAACTAAGCAGGCATGATTGGCTGAGCGAAACGTTATCTCATGTTTCCATGATTCTGAGGCATCGGGGTTGTCATGTTATGTGGTTGCCAGAAGCTATTCCCTTCTTGTCTTCAAGAAGTTTCTAGTGGCCCTGTGAGCTAGCTGGTACATGGTAAACAAGGTTAGCATACGCCAAACCTATAGTGTATGTTATCCAAAAGCACAGAGCCTATTTAAGGAAATAGGAACTACACTACATGGCGCTGCCAATGTTTGGTAAGGCATTTATTTAAACATTAGATTCTGGGTACCTCAGTTGTGCTGTTCTCAGAGACCCCTACTCACAAACTCCAAAGACGTTTGGAGTTTGTAGGGACAAAGTCCGCCATAGCTGAGTAGGAAACATCCTATGTATTAGCTGTTGGTTCTTATCAATATTGAAGGATGTAGTGTTCCAAAACGTTGTGCAACTTATCTTGGTTTCCTTGAAACTAATTCCGTACTAAAAACAAAATGACTATGAATCCTGTAGATGCCAGGCAAGAACTCAAAACATGCAAGTTTCAAATAGGGATGAAACAGATGAGGACGTTACAATCATTCCTCCTAACATAAGGAAAGTTATCACTATCAAACGTACTAAACACGGCTTATCAGCCAGAGGTGGTAGAGTAGTCTTCCTTTTGGAGGCACATGAGCCACAAACAGAGGTGTTCTATTTCTTGGCTTCTACAAAGAAGATGAAGCACCAGCAGAATATACTACTTTTGGGGAAATTGAGGTTCTGCTAACTTACAAGGAACATAATATCTAGCTTAAAGGCGCTCTACAATGCATACAAAATAGAAACAGGCTCGGTCCACTACGTCGACCAGGAGCTGCATGGCCGATTCTAACCCGCTACACACTTCATCCTGACATTGAAACAATGACACAGGGTGAAATACTCAACTCAAGGAGTTAATAAAAATATACAGACAATTAGTTCTATATGTCATGCGGACAATAAACGTCCAGCCACCATTGATAATACCAACTCAAACTACTTATCAAGAGAACACACTCAAAATTACTCCACACACAGTCATGCGTAAAATGCCCACAAAAAACAAACAAATTCAATCCTGGATAGCTCAGGAAATCACACAACTCAAAGAAGTATTCCCAAATACTAGCCCTTATGAGAAACACAGAATTTTACCAATCAGTTTGCCAATGGTGAGCACCTCATGGGGCGCAATCTTTGCTGCCATATATACTAAAACTCATGGTATACCATCCTTAGCAGTGATACCAGATGGCTTAAGACAAATTTAAAATGAATACGGGGCTCTGAACTTTTGGATGAAATTACTGAACAATTTCAATCAGGTATCCATCAGGTATCTACCATTATATTATCCAATATTAAAGGGGAGGCGACATCAGTGGCGATCCGCCAGTGCTTGAGGGATTTTGATTGAACAGAACAACAGCAAGAGGTATCCAGAATAAGAGAAACATCATATGCAGAATTAGGCAGAAACAGCTTAGGTGATAAAGCTCTTAATCCACAGCTGTTTGGAATCCCTGAAAAGGACACTGCAAAACAGAGCCCTACTTCTTCTAAAAAGAAGTGGGAAAATAACAAACAAAATGTTAAAAGGAACAGATCTCATTCCCGAGGTAGGTCTCCCCAGAAGGAGCCCTGTGAAAAGAGGTATAACCTCAGGAATATGGAAAATTTGAAGAAGCCTGACAGGTATCAGGATACTGATGCACATTACTGTCATTCCTTTCAGGTCTCATCAAAAACGTCCAAACGAGGAGTAAAGTCAGAACAAAAGGAGGAACGCACAAAGTCCAAAGACAAACAACGCGTTCAGGAAAATAAAATCCAAACCTCAATTCAACAAAAAGAAGGTAGGAAGTCTAAAAATCAGACATGCTGAGAATTCTGAGGACACAGATACTGATGGGGAATGGGCACAAGCGATGCTGGACAGTGCAGCAGAAATATCAATAGCTCGCTAGAAGCTGAAGTAATGTTTGGAGATAGTGGACTTGAATGAGTACATCACGGTAGAGACTGCTGATATAAGGGTTAGTGCTCCACACAAATTATATGAAATAACACTCCGGATGGAGGGAGACAAGCCCAGAAAAATTAAAACACTCTTTTGGGAAAGACTATCAAGAGCTTATGATATCCTGCTAGCAGAAAGCGATTGGCCACTAGTATTCGTAAGGGAGTGCCCACATGGCGAAGACATAATTATGCCTGCCTTCTCCAACAACATTCCAATTCACCTAAAATACACATATGCCAGGAAATGGGCATTCACCCCACCACATAATACCACTAAAAAGTGAACCGACTGTACAGAGGCAGCATCCAATAAAGCAAGAAGCTAAAAAACAGGCCAAGGAAATCTTAGATCTACTTCAATACCAGGGATTGGTTGGAACTTGCACCTCTTCAATGAACAATCCTTTGTCTCCTGTAGCAAAACCAAAGAATACCTATAGTCTACTTTTAGAGTAAAGACATTTGAACTTGTGTTCCAAAACATTTGCTGTGCAAAATGTCAATAGTGCAGCTTTAATGAATAACATTGTGAGGAGAAATGCAATACCACATTAGATATCTCAAACTGATTTTTCTGTCAAAATATAGCTCCTAAAAGCAGGCACTTAACGGAATTCTCAATAATGGGAACGCAAGGCCAATTTGGTCGAATCCCCCAGGGGTATAAGTACAGCCCGGGGATATATTCAGCAAGGGTAAAAGAGTTAATACAGATTTATGATGAAGAAGCATTTTAATATGTTGATGATATTTATCTGACAGATGACAACTTAAACAATCACTTGAACAGGGTGAGTACCATAATATTGGGCTTCGCCTCTAAGGGCTACAAATTCAACTTTAAAAAAATGAGAATTGCCCACCTAAATGTCCTATTTTTAGGATAAGAGCTTTCAAGTGAAGTCAAATTCCTGGCAACTAACTTTTTAAGAATAAATAAACTCCAACCTCCAAAATCGCTGAAAAAAGTACAATCGATACTAGGTTTCCCGAATTTTGGTCAAACATATATTTCGGTTGCGCAGAAAGGGTTTAGCCCTCTACAAATTAATAAACCTGATTTCTCAGCAAAACATTGGACACAGGAACAGACAGAAATCATGCACTCACTTTAAGCAAATATGTTAGCTACTAATCATTTACAAACACACGTAAACATACTCAATTTGGGCGATCCGAATAATTCCAAGTCTAATATTTAATGAAGGCGAAACTGTACCAATTGCATACAAATCACACTTATACACAACAGCAGAAATGCCCTTCACTTCAACAGAAAAAATTCTGACAGAAGTACAGACCACTGTAGCAAGAGAAAGAGCACTGGCTCAGGGGAAACGCATCATTTTTCGTTACTCCAGTACCAGCCTTGGAGGCTGTTATGAAATCAAGCATTCTTAATGCAAAATCTTTACGTCTAAGATGAATGTAATGGGTTAATTCTCTTGATGCAATGGACGTTGAATACAGATTTGATCCAAATTCAAAAACACAAGCATTCCTGCAATTAAAACAAGAATGTCCTCTGCCAAATGAAATCCTGCCTCTTGATCAATATGCATTTATAATTTACACTGACGGCTCAGTGCAACCCACAACCTAAAGCAAGCAAGCCTACAGTGCTGCGTGTACAATTGTTAAAGGTTGCATGTGCAATAGTTAATTCTATCCCATGATCACAAAAACTATGGGGCATATTATCAAGGGGGTTTATCTCCGCTTTTTTGGCTTTAAAAGCCAAGAAAGCGGAGATAAAATTATCTCCCTATTACCAAGCTGTCGCTAACACCAGTTAGTGACAGCTAATAGGAGATAGCGACCATCTTGGGCCCCGCTTAGCATGTCAGTGATATTTATCACTAATGACATGCAAAGTGGGCGTGCCAAGATGTTAGCTACTGGAAACAGTCTCTAACATCGCTATCTCCTATTACCAACTTTTGGAGATATTCGCGCTAAGTGCGAATATCTCCAAAAGCTAACACCTGCCCTGAGCAGTTGTTAGCCATGTTATCCAATGGGAGGTGGATAACATGGCTAAGAGCATTTGCTCGATAATGCATGAATATCGCGGACTTTTCAGCGATATTCATGCATTGCGGCCGTTTTTTATCGCATTTGCGATAAACCTTGCTAATAGCAAGGTTTATCTGCAATAAAAATCGCCGATGTGCGGCGATAATTTTTGTCTCTAAACAAGTTAGAGACAAAAATTATCGCTAGTTGTTGGTAATATGCCCCTCAGTCTCTAGTAGACTGTAAAACTCAACTAGCTGAATTAAAAGCATTTATACTGGCACAGGTAAGCATGGATTGTGAATTCCCCTTGCTCAGAGAGTGTGTAATTCATTTTACTGTGTTCGATCATTCAATGAATACTTACAGAATTGGGTTCAAAATGGATTCAAAGGTGGCACAATCAAGCACAAATTGCTTTGGGAACAAGTAGTTCCGTTGAGAAATGGACTACAAAAGACTCACGTGATTCATACACTGGAGTCATCAATGTGATGGCATTCATGTTGAAGGGAATTTATTGGCTGATAAAGTCGCATTGGGGGTTGTTCGCATGGCTTCCGTAGCTCGTTAGAAAACGATAATAGACAGTGAGATATTATTGGCTGTCTATGCTTCAACCAAAGTCATTGGCGCAGAACTTACACAAAAATTTCCACTCAAGTACTCATATATAATTGATACGAACAACGTTCCTTTTTCTTGAACCCCTGAAGTGGGGGAAAGAGTAATTCCAAAAATGTAACATAGATTAGGGCTAATCCTAACAGCACCCGAGGGATAGGCTCTGCTCATGCAGGTGTTTCTGCAACTGTTTGTTTACTAAAACAATGTTATTGGTGGCATGGCATGAGGAAACAAACCAAGAACTATATCTTGGATTGTGATATCTGCCAGCAGATGAAAGTCTCCACAGTGAAACGTCCCCCACTGACACCCTTGTTAATTTCAGATAAACCATTAGCCTGTGTTAATCTGGATCACTTTGGTCCCTTGCAAAGAGACGGCCATTATAAATACATAATGGTTGCAGTGGATTCCTGCTCAAGGTTCCTATGGATGTGGCCTCAGCACTCAGCTGACACTCGTACTGTTATAAAAGATTTGCGACTATTTATCAGCACATACGTAATTGGCACACTACATTCAGACCATGGCCCTGCGTTTAGCTCTCGGGCTTACAAAGAGGCCATGGCCAGTCTGGGTGTAGCATTGCAGTACTCCTCTCCATACTATCCTGGGGGAAATTTGGTTGTGGAAAAACCAGGACATAAAGCATTCTATAACAGCTAGGGTATAAGACTCGGGAGATGGCTGGGTAAAACATGTTTATCGGGTCCAACGTTCCCTCAATAACTTGCCAAGAGCTTCTATGTGGGGGTCACTTCATATGAGGTCCATTTTGGAACAGGAATGTGGGTACCTGATCTTGAATGTGAAGGCACAGTGGCGGATAACAAACCCTTTGATATCAAAGATGGCTTGGCTTTTTTATAGGAACTGAATGAACTAAGAATGAAACAAAGAGAAGTACTCCTTAAGCCAAGCGCCAGTGGGGGAAAATCAGAAGTCCCCGCAAGGCCAGACTGGGTCCCAAAAGTTGGGGGTTCCATTCAAAGATAAAATTGTGGATAAAAAGGAATTTGGACCTTACTACAGAAAACCAGTACCTGTCTTAGCTGTCCAAGGGGCAGGAAAAGTAAGCTAGAGCGCTGTGAGGCTCCATCCGAGCCGAGTGGGGAAATATCCTTCATCCCCATCCTAAGCCACAACTACGAACATCCGACCTCACCACAGGAGACCCGATTCACTGCTGATGCCAGTGATTCCATCTGTGCACGACTAGCCTTGATTGCAGCAGATGCAGCGACCGCCGACACTGGGTGCAGGCTGCCGCGGTCCGCACCTGGTGTCAGTCGGCAGTCGGGAAAGGCAGCAGCTGTATGGGCCCAGACACTGGAGGATTGAACGGCGGCCTACCACGATTCACCATCGCTGATAACTGAACAACGCTTTGCGAGGTGAGAGACAGCACCTGGGGGCGAGAGATCACAAGCGCCACAGCAACGCGACTTGTACCCCACACAGGCCTTTTTGCAAAAACTCTGCACCATCGGGACAAGCCACGTACCGGAGTAGGAGGTCAATGGCTAAGCAGAGACGCGGGAGTCAGAGGGAAGTCAAAGATGAGTGAAGTCTGGGCTTTCTGAGTGCCGAGAGCACACCCTGCACACCATTAAAACGTATACATTGCAAACGTGATCTATTAACCACAACATCTGCCCGGCAATTACTGCTGCGAGGAAATACCACCATTTTAGGTTGACGAAAGCCCTATGGTCCGAGGTAGGAGCAACCATTCTTAAGCGCTAATTGCGATACTGTAATGCCTGCGAGCCCGCCACTTAACTGTTTCCTGCATCAGGCGCCCTAGCAAGAACAGCACGTAGCTACTGCACTCTGCCAGCAACGAGTTATGTCCATTTTACAGGCGGACGTTTTAGGTCATATGGACTGAGATATTGATCAGTGGTGCTCCCCACAAATGGGAACTTGAACCAACAATCCCCCTTTTGAAGAAGTGTGCCTCACGATTCATTACTTGATATCGATCTGCCCCCTTGCTGCTTAATTCGATCTCGGGCGTCCCTGCGGGGCCCTTGTTGCATTGGACTCTTCTCACTGTTACAAGTACAAGCTCTTGTACGAGCATTTCACAGACATTGTGTGCACACACTTAGTGGGATCCACAGTGGAGGTCTGATCGCTAAGTGCACTGGCTAGGGCTACGACCATTGCTTCCTTGCACTGCGCTGCTGGTACTTTCTGCCAAGGCTTTCAGGTGGTGGGTTCCGCTTTAGGCTGCCTTGAGACACTGATCAGCGCCTGACCACTGACCGTGCCTCATGTGTTCTCACCCCGCACTCCGGGTCTGCCCGCCTGCCTACATCATGGGGCGCACTGACACCAAACAAACCAAAATTACTTTTGAAGCGCGAAAAAACACCCAGATCTAACTCGACGGACCATACAGACTCTGATACCACAGACACTCCAGAGGAGGACTGGAAAGAGCTCCTGTTTGGCATGAAGCAAAGCCTCACATCCACAGATGCTAAAATAGACACAATGTTAGGTGGATGGACTCTGCAGTTACTAAATTGGATCAACATGAGCAACGCCTTAAAGAAGCAGAAACCAGGGTGTCTGACCTGGAGGACGGCGCCACTGCAAGCAGGGGTCGGATATCACGGATGGATATGCTGCTCAAGATCATTGCTGACAAGAACGAAGACTTAAAGGCCCGCTCCAGGCGAAAAAAAGTACGCATTTTTGGCCTAGCAGAATCAACCAATACAGGCCGTATGAAGGACTTCATTGAGAAGCTGTTTGCAAATCTGTTCAACAGGGACTCCTTCTTGTCGCATCTCATGGTGGAGAGGGCACATAGATCCCTGGCGGCTCCCCAACCCCGGGGGCACCACCACATCCCGTGATAGTCCGCTTTTTAAACTATCATGACAGAGATGCAGTCCTACGCCTGGCTCGTGAAAAGAATTGAGTTCACTTTGAGACTAATACACCAGTGTTTTTCCCAGGTTTTACTCAATCAGTACAGGACATCAGACGAAAATTTCCTGCTGTCAAGAAAAAGCTCTAGGCGCAGGAAATCCCCTACGCCATGATGTATTCGTCAAAAATGAAGATAACACATCATCCGAGACAGCACTACTTTTAGAACTTGCAGCAGGCGGAGGGCTACCTCAAACAAAACCATCGTACAGCATCCGGGGAAGCGGAAGCACGTGGGCGCTCCAGATCCCAATCTCCTCTATCGAACCCAGATTGAGGCGCATAATTTACTGCAGAATATTTGTGACTCTCACTGGCGATCTTACTGGCGAAGAACTGACCTACATTGGTGAAGTATTGACATAACTAATGGTTTGTAATATGTCCTGCTAGGCCACTTACCTCTGTCCCTCCACGGCTGCCCGTCTTCGCAGCGGAGTAGCAGGTGGGTGCAAGTATTGAGGAGAGTGGGTGGGTCGTGAGCCCCTAGTGATTTCCCTATGAGGGCGAACCCCCAAATTTCCACTAAGGAGGGAAAGTAATCGTTAAGTAATGGGATTTCTGTGGGTGCGGGGGATCAAATGCCCGGTAAGTTGGGGAAACGGGTGTGGGTGGAGGGGGGATTTTCTACTACTGAAGTGATGCAAACAACTGTTTCAAAGATGTCAAGAACTTTGTGACTTGTCGGAGGAATGAAGGTACTGATAGGTCGTAAGCCCATAAGTGTACTTTCCTCTTGGGGGTTCTGTGGTACACAAATATTACTGATAAAGTGTCTCAACCGTAGAGTTCTCATGAATTTGTAAAACAATTTTGTGGTATCCAATTCGTTGGTATGATATGTAGGTACAAAACACATGCCCTTTTGAAGAACTTTTTCTTGTATAGTAGTTAAAGGAATCTGTGAAATGTTAATGACTAGATTCTGTGGCTCCTGGTTGATTTGGCTGGTGGCAGCGAAGTGGCTTGTCCGTTGGGAACTCCTTAATCTATGGTTGGTACGGGCCCAACCTCTAAAAAAGACTCAGTTTCAATATTGGTGTCGGATGTATTCCTGGGTTCATTGGGAACCTTAGAAGTAAATGGTTGCTCAGATATCTTGGTACCTGAAGATGAAGGTTGTTATCTCAGTCTACCTCTAGGGAATTCTTTACGAGATGTATCCTCTGACGATGATGTGTCTGAACGAAAAATCAAAACAAGACTCACGGAACACCGTAGTAACATTCGTACAAAAAATTTGAAGTCCTGTGTTGCAGCCCATTTTGTTCAAAATGCTTACAATCCCAGCCAAATTCACTTCTTGATTTTAGAAGTTGTTGAGAAAACTACACACGAGGACAATAATAAACATTTGTTACAACGAGAATTATAGTGGATACACCATCTTCACGCTCTTCAGCCTAAAAGACTTAACGAAAGACTGGAATTTAGTTGTCACCTATGATATATCTGGGGATTAATTGATTATTTTAGTATGATCTCTCTGTCTGTTTTCATGTCAGCTGGTTTGTTCCATTATTTTCTGTTTTCTGTTTTCATCTATTCTTTTTTATCTAACTTCATCCACACCTAATTATTTACTTTTCTTTCCTTCCCTCTTTATTCAGCCTACATTGCTTGGATTGTCATAATTGTATTCCCCCATGTTTTCTTGTCATCTTCTTGCTTTTCTTTTCGAACCATTTTTCATGGCTCCACACTCTTTTCAATCTTCTTATTCTGCTCTCTTATCCATAAAGTACTATTGCTACATGCTATTTCTTGTTGAATATTTTTTGCTGTCAACTTTATTCAAGTGCATTTTGTACACTACTACGGGGTTGTTCCCTAGTTTACTATCTCCTCGATGCGGGCCTCTTTCTATGTTCACACTCAGCTTCCTTTTCTTAAGGAGCATGTGCGCATGCTCGGCGTCTTCCGGGTCTGCTGTTGACACGGATCGGGTCTTGCCCTCTTGACGCGTCTTTTTTCTTCTGTGGCATGTAAGTGTTCGCGCCACCCACCAGGCACGTTTGGACTCTTTTGGCACAGTTTATCATATCTTTACTTTCAGTTTCCATCTGGGCTAAATGGTGTGTACGTTTCCATGTACACTACGTGCAACTCACATTTTCTATTTCGTTACGATTTTTTGTGCTGTTCCTTTGGGGTCTCCGTCACATTCTGCACTGTGTTAACTACACGTAACCTTTTGTGTTCCGTCTGTTTCACCTTTCGCTAACTTTCTTCACAGTTCCGTGGAGCCTTGATAGATTGACTCCAGTGCTGTGCAGAGCATGGGACTCACGTTTGAGCATACCCATCCCATTTGGGGTGATAAATGCAAAACAACAGTTGATGGACAGAATGCAGAACAATGTCATACATTCACATCCAGTACAGAGATCTGGGCCTAAATACATCGTTTATTTGCACTCCACACCACCCCAGTTAAGACATGGCCTTATGCAAATCAGCCTTGACCGTCTGCCTCATGGGAACAGTCTAGCCCAAACTGCCAAGCCATGTCTTTCCTGGACCGGAATCAAGCATCCTAGGACCGGTTTCTGGCTATCAGCCGTCTTCAGCCAGGATAGCTTGACTCCAGTGGTGTGGAGAGCATGGGACTCACGTCTGAGCATACCCATCCCCCTTGGGGTGACAAATGCAAAACAACAGTTGATGGACAGAATGCAGACTAATGTCATATATTCACCTGAGTACAGAGATCTGGGCCTAAATCCATCGTTTTTTTGCACTCCACACCACCCCAGTTCGAGACATGGCCATATGCAAATCAGCCTTGACCCTGTGCCTCATGGGAACAGTCCAGCCCGAACTGCCAAGCCATGTCTTTTCTGGACCGAATCAAGCATCCTAAGACTGGTTTCTGGCTATCAGCCGTCTTCATCCAGGATAGCTTGACTCCAGTGGTGTGGAGAGCATGGGACTCACGTCTGAGTATACCGATCCCACTTGGGGTGACAAATGCAAAACAACAGTTGATGGACCGAATGCAGAACAATGTCATACATTCACCCCAGTACAGAGATCTGGGCCTAAATCCATCGTTTATTTGCACTCCACACCACCCAAGTTCAGACATGGCCATATGCAAATCAGCCTTGACCCTCTGCCTCATGGGAACAGTCCAGCCCAAACTGCCAAGCCATGTCTTTCCTGGAACGGAATCAAGCATCCTAGAACCAGTTTCTGGCTCTCAGCCTTCTTTAGCCAGGATAGCGTGACTCCAGTGGAGTGGAGAGCACGGGACCGACGTGTGAGCATTCATATTCCACTTGGGTTGACAAATGCAAAACAACTGTTGAAGGACAGAATGCAGAACAATGTCATTTATTCACCCCAGTACAGAGATTAGGGCCTAAATCCATCGGTTTTTTTTGCACTCCACACCCCAGTTAAAACATGGCCTTATGCAAATCAGCCTTGACCGTCTGCCTCATGGGAACAGTCCAGCCCAAACTGCCAAGCCATGTCTTTCCTGGACTGGAATCAAGCATCCTAGGACCGGTTTCTGGCTATCAGCCGTCTTCAGCCAGGATAGATTGACTCCAGTGGTGTGGAGTGCATGGGACTCACGTCTGAGCATACCTATCCCACTTGGGTTGACAAATGCAAAACAACTGTTGATGGGCAGAATGCAGAACAATGTCATACATTCACCCCAGTACAGAGATCTGGGCCTAAATACATCGTTTTTTTGCACGCCACACCACCCCAGTCCAGACATGGCCATATGCAAATCATCCTTGACCATGTGCCTCATGGGAACAGTCCAGCCCGAACTGCCAAGCCATGTCTTTCCTGGACCGGAATCAAGTATCCTTGGGCCGTTTTCTGGCTATCAGCCGTCTTCAGCAAGGATAGCTTGACTCCAGTGGTGTGTAGAGCATGGGACTCACGTCTGAGCATACCCATCCCACTTGGGGTGACAAATGCAAAACAACAGTTGATGGACAGAATGCAGAACAATGTCATACATTCACCCCAGTACAGAGATCTGGGCCTAAATACATCGTTTATTTGCACTCCACACCACCCCAGTTCAGACATGGCCATATGCAAATCAGCCTTGACCCTCTGCCTCATGGGAACTGTCCAGTTCGAACTGCCAAGCCATGTCTTTCCTGGACCGGAATCAAGCATCCTAGGACCGGTTTCTGGCTCTCAGCCTTCTTCAGCCAGGATAGTGTGACTCCAGTGGTGTGGAGAGCATGGGACTCACGTCTGAGCATTCCTATTCCACTTGGGTTGACAAATGCAAAACAACTGTTGAAGGTCAGAATGCAGAACAATGTCATACATTCACCCCAGTACAGAGTTCTGGGCCTAAATCCATCGGTTTTTTTTGCACTCCACACCACCCCAGCTAAGACATGGCCATATGCAAATCAGCCTTGACCCTCTGCCTCATGGGAACAGTCCAGCCCAAGCTGCCAAGCCATGTTTTTCCTGGACCGGAATCAAGCATCCTAGGACCGTTTTCTGGCTATCAGCCGTCTTCAGCAAGGATAGCTTGACTCCAGTGATGTGGAGAGCATGAGACTCACGTCTGCGCATACCCATCCCACTTGGGGTGACAAATGCAAAACAACAGTTGATGGACAGAATGCAGAACAATGTCATACATTCACCCCAGTACAGAGATCTGGGCCTAAATCCATTGTTTTTTTGACCTCCACACCCCCCAGTCCAGATATGGCCATATGCAAATCAGCCTTGACCCTCTGCCTCATGGGAACAGTCCAGCCCAAACTGCCAAGCCATGTCTTTCCTGGAACGGAATCAAGCATCCTAGGACCGGTTTCTGGCTCTCAGCCTTCTTCAGCCAGGATAGCGTGACTCCAGTGGAGTGGAGAGCACGGGACCCACGTGTGAGCATTCATATTCCACTTGGGTTGACAAATGCAAAACAACTGTTGAAGGACAGAATGCAGAACAATGTCATACATTCACCCCAGTTCAGAGATCTGGGCATAAATCCATCGGTTTTTTTTGCACTCCACACCCCAGTTAAGACATGTCCTTATGCAAATCAGCCTTGACCGTCTGCCTCATGGGAACAGTCCAGCCCAAACTGCCAAGCCCTGTCTTTCCTGGACTGGAATCAAGCATCCTAGGACCGGTTTCTGACTATCAGCCGTCTTCAGCCAGGATAGCTTGACCCCAGTGGTGTGGAGAGCATGGGACTCACGTCTGAGCATACCCATCCCACTTGGGGTGACAAATGCAAAACAACAGTTGATGGACAGAATGCAGAACAATGTCATACATTCACTTCAGGACAGAGATCTGGTCCTAAATCCATTGTTTATTTGCACTCCACACCACCCCAGTTCAGACATGGCCATATGCAAATCAGCCTTGACCCTCTGCCTCATGGGAACAGTCCAGCCCGAACTGCCAATCCATGTCTTTCCTGAACAGGAATCAAGCATCCTAGGACCGGTTTCTGGCTATCAGCCGTCTTCAGCCAGGATAGCTTGACTCCAGTGGTGTGGAGAGCATGGGACTCACATCTGAGTCTACCCATCCCACTTGGGGTGACAAATGCAAAACAACAGTTGATGGACAGAATGCAGAACAATGTCATACATTCACCAAAGTACAGAGATCTGGGCCTAAATACATTGTTTATTTGCACTCCACACCACCCCAGTTCAGACATGGCCATATGCAAATCAGCCTTGACCCTCTGCCTCATTGGAACAGTCCAGCCCGAACTGCCAAGCCATGTCTTTCCTTGACCGGAATCAAGCATCCTAGGACCGGTTTCTGGCTCTCAGCCTTCTTCAGCCAGGATAGCGTGACTCCAATGGAGTGGAGAGCATGGGACTCACGTCTGAGCATTCCTATTCCACTTGGGTTGACAAATGCAAAACAACTGTTGAAGGTCACAATTTAGAACAATGTCATACATTCACCCCAGTACAGAGATCTGGGCCTAAATACATTGTTTATTTGCACTACACACCACCCCAGTTCAGACATGGCCATATGCAAATCAGCCTTGACCCTGTGCCTCATGGGAACAGTCCAGCCCGAACTGCCAAGCCATGTCTTCTCTGGACAGGAATCAAGCATCCTAGGACGGGTTTCTGGCTATCAGCCGTCTTCAGCAAGGATAGCTTGACTCTAGTGGTGTGGAGAGCATGGGACTCACGTATGAGCATACCCATCCCACTTGGGGTGACAAATGCAAAACAACAGTTGATGGACAGAATACAGAACAATGTCATACATTCACCCCAGTACAGAGATTTGGGCCTAAATCCATTGTTGTTTTGCCCTCCACACCACCCCAGTTCAGACATGGCCATATGCAAATCAGCCTTGACCATGTGCCTCATGGGAACAGTCCAGCCCGAACTGCCAAGCCATGTCTTTTCTGGACCGAAATCAAGCATCCTAAGACTGGTTTCTGGCTATCAGCCGTCTTCATCCAGGATAGCTTGACTCCAGTGGTGTGGAGAGCATGGGACTCACGTCTGAGCATACCGATCCCACTTGGGGTGACAAATGCAAAACAACAGTTGATGGACCGAATGCAGAACAATGTCATACATTCACCCCAGTACAGAGATCTGGGCCTAAATCCATCGTTTATTTGTACTCCACACCACCCCAGTTCAGACATGGCCATATGCAAATCAGCCTTGACCCTCTGCCTCAAGGGAACAGTCCAGCCCAAACTGCCAAGCCATGTCTTTCCTGGAACGGAATCAAGCATCCTAGGACCGGTTTCTGGCTCTCAGCCTTCTTCAGCCAGGATAGCGTGACTCCAGTAGAGTGGAGAGCACGGGACCCACGTGTGAGCATTCATATTGCACTTGGGTTGACAAATGCAAAACAACTGTTGAAGGACAGAATGCAGAACAATGTCATACATTCACCCCAGTACAGAGATCTGGGCCTAAATCCATCGGGTTTTTTTGCACTCCACACCCCAGTTAAGACATGGCCTTATGCAAATCAGCCTTGACCGTCTGCCTCATGGGAACAGTCCAGCCCAAACTGCCAAGCCATGTCTTTCCTGGACTGGAATCAAGCATCCTAGGACCGGTTTCTGACTATCAGCCGTCTTCAGCCAGGATAGCTTGACCCCAGTGGTGTGGAGAGCATGGGACTCACGTCTGAGCATACCCATCCCACTTGGGGTGACAAATGCAAAACAACAGTTGATGGACAGAATGCAGAACAATGTCATACATTCACTTCAGGACAGAGATCTGGTCCTAAATCCATTGTTTATTTGCAGCTCACGTCAACTCGGTTCTGTCTGAGCATCTGGCTCGTAACCAGATTTTGGATCCCAGTCAGAACGGCTTCCGGTCAGGACACAGTACCGAGACGGCACTACTCTACATCTTGGAACATCTTCGCCAGGTACTTGACTCTGGTCATACTGCAGCGCTTATATTATTAGATCTAAGCGCTGCCTTCGATACTGTGTCCCACCAAATACTTATCCAACGCCTACAGGAGGCGGGAGTGACGGATGTCGCTCTCCAATGGTTTCGGTCCTTTCTGGCTGACCGTACATTTAAAGTGGCTATACCACCTGGCCAATCCGCCACCTATCCCCTGAAGATGGGAGTACCACAGGGATCTTTGTTGAGCCCTACGATGTTCAACCTCTATGTGAAACCGTTGGCTGGTGTCGTCAAACAGTGGGGTCTTACAATGGCCTCATATGCGGACGACACACAGCTAGCGGTGACACTTAGTGGAGATCCCGAGGTGGCGGCTCCGAGATTCCGTGCGGGTCTCTTGGCAGTAGCTAGCTGGCTTTGCACCAACTGCCTCCAGTTGAATGCCACCAAAACGGAGGTGTTGGTCCTAGGGAAGCACGCTGAGCTATGGGGTAACCAGTGGTGGCCGTCAGAGCTTGGTGTTACTCCTATTCCAGTGGCCGGAGTGAGAAATCTAGGAGTCTGGGTGGACTCTGCGCTCACCTTCAGGGACCACACCAAGAAGGTGGCTGCCACGTGCTATGGAATATTGCGTGGTATTAGGCCAGTCTTAAAGTACTTCGATCCCCCTACCAGACAGCTTGTAGTTCAGGCCTCAATACTATCTCGGCTGGACTACGGCAGTTCACTGTTGTTAGGGGTGAATCAAGCGGAGGCCTCTAGGCTCCAAAGAGTACAAAATGCCGCGGCACGAGCCATTGTGGGCCTTCCCAGACACTGTTCAGTGTCTGGTACCATCACGGCCTTACATTGGCTCCCGGTCAGACAGCGAATCATGTTCAAGGCGCTGTGTCTGGCCTTCAAAATCCTGAAATCTTCTTCGCCACCGGCACTTGCCAATCTACTCACGCCCTATGTGCCGTCGAGATCCTTAAGATCTGAGGGGCTTCATCTGGCTGTCTGTCCACGCTTTAAGTTGAGCAGGATGGGTGGCCGTTCTTTTAGGGTGCTAGCGGCAGGCCTATGGAACTCGCTCCCAGTACACATCCGAGCTCTTGAGGATGTGTTCGCCTTCAGGCAGGCGATTAAAACTTTCCTGTTTCCAGTGTCTAGCTAATTCTTTTCTTTATTGTGTGTTATGTTACAGCATCTGTCAAAGCGCCAGGACGCCCCTTTGCTGGGGCAGCTGCGCGCTATAGAAATATAAATAACATAACATAACATAACATAACACTCCACACCACCCCAGTTCAGACATGGCCATATGCAAATCAGCCTTGACCCTCTGCCTCATGGGAACAGTCCAGCCCGAGCTGCCAAGCCATGTCTTTCCTGAACCGGAATCAAGCATCCTAGGACCGGTTTCTGGCTATCAGCCGTCTTCAGCCAGGATAGCTTGACTCCAGTGGTGTGGAGAGCATGGGACTCACGTCTGAGCATACCCATCCCACTTGGGGTGACAAATGCAAAACAACAGTTGATGGACAGAATGCAGAACAATGTCATACATTCACCCCAGTACAGAGATCTGGGCCTAAATACATTGTTTATTTGCACTCCACACCACCCCAGTTCAGACATGGCCATATGCAAATCAGCCTTGACCCTCTGCCTCATGGGAACAGTCCAGCCCGAACTGCTAAGCCATGTCTTTCCTTGACCGGAATCAAGCATCCTAGGACCGGTTTCTGGCTCTCAGCCTTCTTCAGCCAGGATAGCGTGACTCCAATGGTGTGGAGAGCATGGGACTCACGTCTGAGCATTCCTATTCCACTTGGGTTGACAAATGCAAAACAACTGTTGAAGGTCAGATAGAACAATGTCATACATTCACCCCAGTACAGAGATCTGGGCCTAAATACATTGTTTATTTGCACTCCAAACCACCCCAGTTCAGATATGGCCATATGCAAATCAGCCTTGACCCTCTGCCTCATGGGAACAGTCCAGCCCGAACTGCCAAGCCATGTCTTTCCTGAACCGGAATCAAGCATCCTAGGACCGGTTTCTGGCTATCAGCCATCTTCAGCCAGGATAGATTGACTACAGTGGTGTGGAGAGCATGGGACCCACGTCTGAGCATACCCATCCCACTTGGGGTGACAAATGCAAAACAACAGTTGATGGACAGAATGCAGAATAATGTCATATATTCACCTGAGTACAGAGATCTGGGCCTAAATCCATCGTTTATTTGCACTCCACACCACCCCATTTCGAGACATGGCCATATGCAAATCAGCCTTGACCCTGTGCCTCATGGAAACAGTCCAGCCCGAACTGCCAAGCCATGTCTTTTCTGGACCGAAATCAAGCATCCTAAGACTGGTTTCTGGCTATCAGCCGTCTTCATCCAGGATAGCTTGACTCCAGTGGTGTGGAAAGCATGGGACTCACGTCTGAGCATACCGATCCCACTTGGGGTGACAAATGCAAAACAACAGTTGATGGACCGAATGCAGAACAATGTCATACATTCACCCCAGTACAGAGATCTGGGCCTAAATCCATCGTTTATTTGCACTCCACACCACCCCATTTCGAGACATGGCCATATGCAAATCAGCCTTGACCCTGTGCCTCATGGAAACAGTCCAGCCCAAACTGCCAAGCCATGTCTTTCCTGGAACGGAATCAAGCATCCTAGGACCGGTTTCTGGCTATCAGCCGTCTTCAGCCAGGATAGCTTGACTCCAGTGGTGTGGAGAGCATGGGACTCACATCCGAGTCTACCCATCCCACTTGGGGTGACAAATGCAAAACAACAGTTGATGGACAGAATGCAGAACAATGTCATACATTCACCCCAGTACAGAGATCTGGGCCTAAATACATTGTTTATTTGCACTCCACACCACCCCAGTTCAGACATGGCCATATGCAAATCAGCCTTGACCCTCTGCCTCATTGGAACAGTCCAGCCCGAACTGCCAAGCCATGTCTTTCCTTGACCGGAATCAAGCATCCTAGGACCGGTTTCTGGCTCTCAGCCTTCTTCAGCCAGGATAGCGTGACTCCAATGGAGTGAAGAGCATGGGACTCACGTCTGAGCATTCCTATTCCACTTGGGTTGACAAATGCAAAACAACTGTTGAAGGTCAGAATTTAGAACAATGTCATACATTCACCCCAGTACAGAGATCTGGGCCTAAATACATTGTTTATTTGCACTCCACACCACCCCAGTTCAGACATGGCCATATGCAAATCAGCCTTGACCCTCTGCCTCATGGGAACAGTCCAGCCCGAACTGCCAAGCCATGTCTTTCCTGAACCGGAATCAAGCATCCTAGGACCGGTTTCTTGCTATCAGCCATCTTCAGCCAGGATAGATTGACTACAGTGGTGTGGAGAGCATGGGACTCACGTCTGAGCATACCCATCCCACTTGGGGTGACAAATGCAAAACAACAGTTGATGGACAGAATGCAGAATAATGTCATATATTCACCTGAGTACAGAGATCTGGGCCTAAATCCATCGTTTATTTGCACTCCACACCATCCCATTTCGAGACATGGCCATATGCAAATCAGCCTTGACCCAGTGCCTCATGGGAAAGTCCAGCCCGAACTGCCAAGCCATGTCTTTTCTGGACAGGAATCAAGCATCCTAGGACGGGTTTCTGGCTATCAGCCGTCTTCAGCAAGGATAGCTTGACTCTAGTGGTGTGGAGAGCATGGGACTCACGTATGAGCATACCCATCCCACTTGGGGTGACAAATGCAAAACAACAGTTGATGGACAGAATACAGAACAATGTCATACATTCACCCCAGTACAGAGATTTGGGCCTAAATCCATTGTTGTTTTGCCCTCCACACCACCCCAGTTCAGACATGGCCATATGCAAATCAGCCTTGACCATGTGCCTCATTGGAACAGTCCAGCCCGAACTGCCAAGCCATGTCTTTTCTGGACCGAAATCAAGCATCCTAAGACTGGTTTCTGGCTATCAGCGGTCTTCATCCAGGATAGCTTGACTCCAGTGGTGTGGAGAGCATGGGACTCACGTCTGAGCATACCGATCCCACTTGGGGTGACAAATGCAAAACAACAGTTGATGGACCGAATGCAGAACAATGTCATACATTCACCCCAGTACAGAGATCTGGGCCTAAATCCATCGTTTATTTGTACTCCACACCACCCCAGTTCAGACATGGCCATATGCAAATCAGCCTTGACCCTCTGCCTCATGGGAACAGTCCAGCCCAAACTGCCAAGCCATGTCTTTCCTGGAACGGAATCAAGCATCCTAGGACCGGTTTCTGGCTCTCAGCCTTCTTCAGCCAGGATAGCGTGACTCCAGTGGAGTGGAGAGCACGGGACCCACGTGTGAGCATTCATATTCCACTTGGGTTGACAAATGCAAAACAACTGCTGAAGGACAGAATGCAGAACAATGTCATACATTCACCCCAGTACAGAGATTTGGGCCTAAATCCATTGTTGTTTTGCCCTCCACACCACCCCAGTTCAGACATGGCCATATGCAAATCAGCCTTGACCCAGTGCCTCATGGGAACAGTCCAGCCCGAACTGCCAAGCCATGTCTTTCCTGGACTGGAATCAAGCATCCTAGGACCGGTTTCTGACTATCAGCCGTCTTCAGCCAGGATGGCTTGACCCCAGTGGTGTGGAGAGCATGGGACTCACGTCTGAGCATACCCATCCCACTTGGGGTGACAAATGCAAAACAACAGTTGATGGACAGAATGCAGAACAATGTCATACATTCACTTCAGGACAGAGATCTGGTCCTAAATCCATTGTTTATTTGCACTCCACACCACCCCAGTTCAGACATGGCCATATGCAAATCAGCCTTGACCCTCTGCCTCATGGGAACAGTCCAGCCCGAACTGCCAAGCCATGTCTTTCCTGAACCGGAATCAAGCATCCTAGGACCGGTTTCTGGCTATCAGCCGTCTTCAGCCAGGATAGCTTGACTCCAGTGGTGTGGAGAGCATGGGACTCACGTCTGAGCATACCCATCCCACTTGGGGTGACAAATGCAAAACAACAGTTGATGGACAGAATGCAGAACAATGTCATACATTCACCCCAGTACAGAGATCTGGGCCTAAATACATTGTTTATTTGCACTCCACACCACCCCAGTTCAGACATGGCCATATGCAAATCAGCCTTGACCCTCTGCCTCATGGGAACAGTCCAGCCCGTACTGCCAAGCCATGTCTTTCCTTGACCGGAATCAAGCATCCTAGGACCGGTTTCTGGCTCTCAGCCTTCTTCAGCCAGGATAGCGTGACTCCAATGGTGTGGAGAGCATGGGACTCACGTCTGAGCATTCCTATTCCACTTGGGTTGACAAATGCAAAACAACTGTTGAAGGTCAGAATTTAGAACAATGTCATACATTCACCCCAGTACAGAGATCTGGGCCTAAATACATTGTTTATTTGCACTCCACACCACCCCAGTTCAGACATGGCCATATGCAAATCAGCCTTGACCCTCTGCCTCATGGGAACAGTCCAGCCCGAACTGCCAAGCCATGTCTTTCCTGAACCGGAATCAAGCATCCTAGGACCGGTTTCTGGCTATCAGCCATCTTCAGCCAGGATAGATTGACTACAGTGGTGTGGAGAGCATGGGACCCACGTCTGAGCATAACCATCCCACTTGGGGTGACAAATGCAAAACAACAGTTGATGGACAGAATGCAGAATAATGTCATATATTCACCTGAGTACAGAGATCTGGGCCTAAATCCATCGTTTATTTGCACTCCACACCACCCCATTTCGAGAATTGGCCATATGCAAATCAGCCTTGACCCTGTGCCTCATGGGAACAGTCCAGCCCGAACTGCCAAGCCATGTCTTTTCTGGACAGGAATCAAGCATCCTAGGACGGGTTTCTGGCTATCAGCCGTCTTCAGCAAGGATAGCTTGACTCTAGTGGTGTGGAGAGCATGGGACTCACGTATGAGCATACCCATCCCACTTGGGGTGACAAATGCAAAACAACAGTTGATGGACAGAATACAGAACAATGTCATACATTCACCCCAGTACAGAGATTTGGGCCTAAATCCATTGTTGTTTTGCCCTCCACACCACCCCAGTTCAGACATGGCCATATGCAAATCAGCCTTGACCCTGTGCCTCATGGGAACAGTCCAGCCCGAACGGCCAAGCCATGTCTTTTCTGGACAGAAATCAAGCATCCTAAGACTGGTTTCTGGCTATCAGCCGTCTTCATCCAGGATAGCTAGACTCCAGTGGTGTGGAGAGCATGGGACTCACGTCTGAGCATACCGATCCCACTTGGGGTGACAAATGCAAAACAACAGTTGATGGACCGAATGCAAAACAATGTCATACATTCACCCCAGTACAGAGATCTGGGCCTAAATCCATCGTTTATTTGTACTCCACACCACCCCAGTTCAGACATGGCCATATGCAAATCAGCCTTGACCCTCTGCCTCATGGGAACAGTCCAGCCCAAACTGCCAAGCCATGTCTTTCCTGGAACGGAATCAAGCATCCTAGGACCGGTTTCTGGCTCTCAGCCTTCTTCAGCCAGGATAGCGTGACTCCAGTGGAGTGGAGAGCACGGGACCCACGTGTGAGCATTCATATTCCACTTGGGTTGACAAATGCAAAACAACTGTTGAAGGACAGAATGCAGAACAATGTCATACATTCACCCCAGTACAGAGATCTGGGCCTAAATCCATCGTTTTTTTTTGCACTCCACACCCCAGTTAAGACATGGCCTTATGCAAATCAGCCTTGACCGTCTGCCTCATGGGAACAGTCCAGCCCAAACTGCCAAGCCATGTCTTTCCTGGACTGGAATCAAGCATCCTAGGACCGGTTTCTGACTATCAGCCGTCTTCAGCCAGGATAGCTTGACCCCAGTGGTGTGGAGAGCATGGGACTCACGTCTGAGCATTCCCATCCCACTTGGGGTGACAAATGCAAAACAACAGTTGATGGACAGAATGCAGAACAATGTCATACATTCACTTCAGGACAGAGATCTGGTCCTAAATCCATTGTTTATTTGCACTCCACACCACCCCAGTTCAGACATGGCCATATGCAAATCAGCCTTGACCCTCTGCCTCATGGGAACAGTCCAGCCCGAACTGCCAAGCCATGTCTTTCCTGAACCGGAATCAAGCATCCTAGGACCGGTTTCTGGCTATCAGCCGTCTTCAGCCAGGATAGCTTGACTCCAGTGGTGTGGAGAGCATGGGACTCACGTCTGAGCATACCCATCCCACTTGGGGTGACAAATGCAAAACAACAGTTGATGGACAGAATTCAGAACAATGTCATACATTCACCCCAGTACAGAGATCTGGGCCTAAATACATTGTTTATTTGCACTCCACACCACCCCAGTTCAGACATGGCCATATGCAAATCAGCCTTGACCCTCTGCCTCATGGGAACAGTCCAGCCCGAACTGCCAAGCCATGTCTTTCCTGAACCAGAATCAAGCATCCTAGGACCGGTTTCTGGCTATCAGCCATCTTCAGCCAGGATAGATTGACTACAGTGGTGTGGAGAGCATGGGACTCACGTCTGAGCATACCCATCCCACTTGGGGTGACAAATGCAAAACAACAGTTGATGGACAGAATGCAGAATAATGTCATATATTCACCTGAGTACAGAGATCTGGGCCTAAATCCATCGTTTATTTGCACTCCACACCACCCCATTTCGAGACATGGCCATATGCAAATCAGCCTTGACCCTGTGCCTCATGGGAACAGTCCAGCCCGAACTGCCAAGCCATGTCTTTTCTGGACAGGAATCAAGCATCCTAGGACGGGTTTCTGGCTATCAGCCGTCTTCAGCAAGGATAGCTTGACTCTAGTGGTGTGGAGAGCATGAGACTCACGTCTGCGCATACCCATCCCACTTGGGGTGAGAAATGCAAAACAACAGTTGACGGACAGAATGCGGAACAATGTTATACATTCACCCCAGTACAGAGATCTGGGCCTAAATCCATCGTTTTTTTGCACTCCACACAACCCCAGTCCAAACATCGCCATATGCAAATCAGCCTTGACCATGTGCCTCATGAGAACAGTCTAGCCCGAACAGCCAAGCCATGTCTTTCCTGGACCGGAATCAAGCATCCTAGGACGGGTTTCTGGCTATCAGCCGTCTTCAGCAAGGATAGCTTGACTCCAGTGGTGTGGAGAGCATGGGACTCACGTCTGAGCATACCCATCCTACTTTGGGTGACAAATGCAAAACAACAGTTGATGGACAGAATGCAGAACAATGTCATACATTCACCCCAGGACAGAGATCTGGGCCTAAATCCATCGTTTATTTGCACACCACACCACCCCAGTTCAGACATGGCCATATGCAAATCATTTTTGACCCTCTGCCTCATGGGAACAGTCCAGCCTAAACTGCCAAGCCATGTCTTTCCTGGACCGGAATCAAGCATCCTAGGACCGGTTTCTGGCTATCAGCCGTCTTCAGCCAGGATAGATTGACTCCAGTGGTGTGGAGAGCATGGCACTCACGTCTGAGCATACCTGTCCCACTTGGGTTGACAAATGCAAAACATCTGTTGATGGAGAGAATGCAGAACAATGTCATACATTCACCCCAGTACAGAGATCTGGGCCATAATCCATTGTTTTTTTGCACGCCACACCACCCCTGTCCAGACATGGCCATATGCAAATCAGCCTTGACCCTCTGCCTCATGGGAACAGTCCAGCCCAAACTGCCAAGCCATGTCTTTCCTGGAACGGAATCAAGCATCCTAGGACCGGTTTCTGGCTCTCAGCCTTCTTCAGCCAGGATAGCGTGACTCCAGTGGAGTGGAGAGCACGGGACCCACGTGTGAGCATTCATATCCCACTTGGGGTGACAACTGTTGAAGGACAGAATGCAGAACAATGTCATACATTCACCCCAGTACAGAGATCTGGGCCTAAATACATTGTTTATTTGCACTCCACACCACCCCAGTTCAGACATGGCCTTATGCAAATCAGCCTTGACCGTCTGCCTCATGGGAACAGTCCAGCCCGAACTGCCAAGCCATGTCTTTCCTGAACCGGAATCAAGCATCCTAGGACCGGTTTCTGTCTGAGCATACCCATCCAGCATACCCATCCCACTTGGGGTGACAAATGCAAAACAACAGTTGATGGACAGAATGCAGAACAATGTCATACATTCACTTCAGGACAGAGATCTGGTCCTAAATCCATTGTTTATTTGCACTCCACACCACCCCAGTTCAGACATGGCCATATGCAAATCAGCCTTGACCCTCTGCCTCATGGGAACAGTCCAGCCCGAACTGCCAAGCCATGTCTTTCCTGAACCGGAATCAAGCTTCCTAGGACGGGTTTCTGGCTATCAGCCGTCTTCAGCCAGGATAGCTTGACCCCAGTGGTGTGGAGAGCATGGGACTCACGTCTGAGCATACCCATCCCACTTGGGGTGACAAATGCAAAACAACAGTTGATGGACAGAATGCAGAACAATGTCATACATTCACTTCAGGACAGAGATCTGGTCCTAAATCCATTGTTTATTTGCACTCCACACCACCCCAGTTCAGACATGGCCATATGCAAATCAGCCTTGACCCTCTGCCTCATGGGAACAGTCCAGCCTGAACTGCCAAGCCATGTCTTTCCTGAACCGGAATCAAGCATCCTAGGACCGATTTCTGGCTATCAGCCGTCTTCAGCCAGGATAGCTGGACTCCAGTGGTGTGGAGAGCATGGGACTCACGTCTGAGCATACCCATCCCACTTGGGGTGACAAATGCAAAACAACAGTTGATGGACAGAATGCAGAACAATGTCATACATTCACCCCAGTACAGAGATCTGGGCCTAAATACATTGTTTATTTGCACTCCACACCACCCCAGTTCAGACATGGCCATATTCAAATCAGCCTTGACCCTCTGCCTCATGGGAACAGTCCAGCCCGAACTGCCAAGCCATGTCTTTCCTTGACCGGAATCAAGCATCCTAGGACCGGTTTCTGGCTCTCAGCCTTCTTCAGCCAGGATAGCGTGACTCCAATGGTGTGGAGAGCATGGGACTCACGTCTGAGCATTCCTATTCCACTTGGGTAAGTGGGTAATAATGTCATATATTCACCGGAGTACAGAGATCTGGGCCTAAATCCATCGTTTATTTGCACTCCACACCACCCCAGTTCGAGATATGGCCATATGCAAATCAGCCTTGACCCTGTGCCTCATGGGAACAGTCCAGCCCGAACTGCCAAGCCATGTCTTTTCTGGACCGGAATAAAGCATCCTAGGACGGGTTTCTGGCTATCAGCCGTCTTCAGCAAGGATAGCTTGACTCTAGTGGTGTGGAGAGCATGGGACTCACGTATGAGCATACCCATCCCACTTGGGGTGACAAATGCAAAACAACAGTTGATGGACAGAATGCAGAACAATGTCATACATTCACTTCAGGACAGAGATCTGGTCCTAAATCCATTGTTTATTTGCACTCCACACCACCCCAGTTCAGACAAGGCCATATGCAAATCAGCCTTGACCCTGTGCCTCATGGGAACAGTCCAGCCCGAACTGCCAAGCCATGTCTTTCCTGGACCGGAATCAAGTATCCTAGGACCGGTTTCTGGCTATCAGCCGCCTTCATAGCTTGACTCCAGTGGTGTGGAGAGCATGAGACTCACGTCTGCGCATACCCATCCCACTTGGGGTGAGAAATGCAAAACAACAGGTGACGGACAGAATGCGGAACAATGTTATACATTCACCCCAGTACGGAGATCTGGGCCTAAATCCATCGTTTTTTTGCACTCCACACCACTCCAGTCCAAACATGGCCATATGCAAATCAGCCTTGACCATGTGCCTCATGAAAACAGTCTAGCCCGAACTGCCAAGCCATGTCTTTCCTGGACCGGAATCAAGCATCCTAGGACGGGTTTCTGGCTATCAGCTGTCTTCAGCAAGGATAGCTTGACTCCAGTGGTGTGGAGAGCATGGGACTCACGTCTGAGCATACCCATCCTACTTGGGATGACAAATGCAAAACAACAGTTGATGGACAGAATGCAGAACAATGTCATACATTCACCCCAGGACAGAGATCTGGGCCTAAATAGATTGTTTATTTGCACTCCACACCACCCCAGTTCAGACATGGCCATATGCAAATCAGCCTTGACCCTCTGCCTCATGGGAACAGTCCAGCCCGAACTGCCAAGCCATGTCTTTCCTTGACCGGAATCAAGCATCCTAGGACCGGTTTCTGGCTCTCAGCCTTCTTCAGCCAGGATAGCGTGACTCCAATGGTGTGGAGAGCATGGGACTCACGTCTGAGCATTCCTATTCCACTTGGGTTGACAAATGCAAAACAACAGTTGATGGACAGAATGCAGAATATTGTCATATATTCACCTGAGTACAGAGATCTGGGCCTAAATCCATCGGTTTTTTTTTGCACTCCACACCACCCCAGTTAAGACATGGCCTTATGCAAATCAGCCTTGACCCTCTGCTTCATGGGAACAGTCCAGCCCAAGCTGCCAAGCCATGTCTTTTCTGGACCGGAATCAAGTATCCTAGGACCGGTTTCTGGCTATCTGCCGAATTCAGCCAGGATAGCTTGACTCCAGTGGTGTGGAGAGCATGGGACTCACGTCTGAGCATACCCATCCCACTTGGGGTGACAAATGCAAAACAACAGTTGATGGACAGAATGCAGAATATTGTCATATATTCACCTGAGTACAGAGATCTGGGCCTAAATCCATCGTTTTTTTGCACTCCACACCACCCCAATTCGAGACATGGCCATATTTAAATCAGCCTTGACCCTGTGCCTCATGGGAACAGTCTAGCCCGAACTGCCAATCCATGTCTTTCCTGGACCGGAATAAAGCATCCTAGGACGTGTTTCTGGCTATCAGCCGTATTCAGCCAGGATAGCTTGACTCCACTGGTGTGGAGAGCATGGGACTCACGTCTGAGAATACCCATCCCACTTGGGTTGACAAATGCAAAACACAGTTGATGGATAGAATGCAGAACAATGTCATACATTCACCTCAGTATAGAGATCCGGGCCTAAATCCATCATTTTTTTGCACTCCTCACCACCCCAGTGCAGACATGGCCATATGCAAATCAGTCTTGACCCTGTGCCTCATGGGAACAGTCCAGCCCGAACTGCCAAGCCATGTCTTTCCTGGATAGAAATCATGCATCCTAAGACTGGTTTCTGGTTATCAGCCGTCTTCATCCAGGATAGCTTGACTCCAGTGGTGTGGAGATTATGGGACTCACGTCTGAGCATACCCATCCCACTTGGGGTGACAAATGCAAAACAACAGTTGATGGACAGAATGCAGAACAATGTCATACATTCACCCCAGTACAGAGATCTGGGCCTAAATCCATCGTTTATTTGCACTCCACACCACCCCAGTTCAGACATGGCCATATGCAAATCAGCCTTGACCCTCTGCCCCATGGGAACAGTCCAGCCCAAACTGCCAAGCCATGTCTTTCCTGGACCGGAATCAAGCATCCTAGGACCGGTTTCTGGCGATCAGCCGTCTTCAGCCAGGATAGCTTGACTCCAGTGGTGTGGAGAGCATGGGACTCACGTCTGAGCATACCTATCCCACTTGGGTTGACAAATGCAAAACAACTGTTGATGGACAGAATGCAGAACTATGTCATACATTCACCCCAGTACAGAGATCTGGGCCTAAATCCATCGTTTTTTTGCACTCCACACCACCCCAGTTCAGACATGGCCATATGCAAATCAGCTATGACCCTGTGCCTCATGGGTACAGTCCAGCCCGAACTGCCAAGCCATGTCTTTCCTGGACCGTATTCAAGCATCCTAGGACTGGTTTTTGGCTATCAGCCGTCTTCAGCTAGGATAGCTTGACTCCAGTGGTGTGGAGAGCATGGGACTCACGTCTGACTATACCCATCCCACTTGGGGTGACAAATGCAAAACAACAGTTGATGGACAGAATGCTGAACAATGTAATACATTCACCCAAGTACAAAGATCTGGGCCTAAATCTATCGTTTTTTTTGCACTCCACACCACCCCAGTTCAGGCATGGCCATATGCAAATCAGTCTTGACCCTGTGCCTAATGGGAACAGTCCCGCCCGAACTGCCAAGCCATGTCTTTCCTGGACCGGAATCAAGCATCCTAGGACCGGTTTCTGGCTATCAGCAGTCTTCAGCCAGGTTAGCTTGACTCCAGTGGTGTGGAGATTATGGGACTCACGTCTGAGCATACCCTTCCCACTTGGGGTGACAAATGCAAAACAACAGTTGATGGACAGAATGCAGAACTATGTGATACATTCATGCCAGTACATAGATCTGGGCCTAAATCCATTGTTTTTTTGCACTCCACACCACCCCAGTTCAGACATGGCCATATGCAAATCAGCCTTGCAGAAATTCTTGAACTTAGATTTGGAATTAGACGAAATCACGGAAGCCAAAATGCAGATGAAATCGGGACGTGCCCCGGGATCTGTCGGTCTACCGATAACATTTCATAAAACATTACCTGCTGGGTACTCTGGGGTACATGGGGATGCCTATCACCTTCATCCACTGGGTACAAATGCTATATATCCAACCAATAGCTTGAGTTCTTTTCAATTGTGCCCAGTCCTCCACCTTCACTATCTCCAGAGGCACACGGCAAGGCTGTCCATTATCCCCAATGTTATTTGCTCTTTCCATAGATCCCTTAGCTACAAAACTTCATCAACACCATAATGATAGGGCACTGATCTACCCAACTAGACAACTTCTTATCTCCCTATATGCAGACGATATGACACTGTATGTCAAGAAGCCTCAAGACAATCTCAACCCAGTGTTACGGGAGACCACTAAATTAGGCGCCATATCCGGAATACAAATAAATTGGTCTAAATCCCCCTTACAGATAATAACTTGCCGCACCAATTGGATTATTCACTAGTCTGGGAAACTGATGAGCGAAAATACCTGGGCATACTTATCACCAGAAACGGGGACAACCTGATGAGAATAAATTATGGCTCAGCCATTGATAAGATAACTGACACTATCAGCAAGTGGGTACAGCTTCTACTCTTCATGGTGGGGGGATCTCTCTTATCAAAATGGTATTGCTGCCCAAACTGGTATACCTTTTCACCCCACCCACGAAGTTTTTTCTTTACTACACTCAAGACTCAACTTATGAGGCTTATATGGGGTGGGAAGCAGGCACGACTCAACCTGTCTACGCTGATGCTACGATACCATCAGGGAGGGTATGATGTTCCAAATTTAGAGTTCTATTATTTTTGTGCACAGGCCCACTTCGCAACACATTGGTTCCATTCACCACCCTTTATGCCTCATTTGGCGATGGAAAATGGATATATTACTCGGACACCCCCGATAAGCTATCTTTTTACAACAGTGAAGGAGCTGGAACGTGACCCGTCCATCGTAGAATGCACTATTGTAGCATGGCGGCAGCTAGCTTGCATGCTAGGTAACCCCATGTTGTAGTCCCCTAGGAGGCCAATGTTACAAAACCTTTGATACAAGTTACTTATGAGGGGATATGTCAGATGATGCTGGAAGGTCTTGGCTATCATACCTGGGGAGACCTTTATATAGGGAAACAATTTTGCTCCAAGGAACACATTTTTGGAGCATGCATACCCACAACACATTTATGAACACTCATCTTCGGCAAAGTGTGAAGGCTGCAACCCGTACCTTGCCCCAAGAGACAGATACACTTGCACCTCTGCAAGCCTTGCTACATGGAGAGGCTCCCGTCATGTCATATCCCTCTTGTATAAACATACACAGAATGCACCAACCACTCATACTCTCCGGGCCATTCGGGAATGGGGGAAAGATCTAAATGTCCCATTAAACGATGACCAATGGGAACTTAGCTGCACGCAGACAGAAGCAATTACAGGCAATAGTAGGCTACGCCTCATTCATTTTAAATCCTTGCACTGATTGTATCATACCCCGACTAAACTACACAGATTCCATCTCAGATACGATGACAAATGTGCGCGGTGCGGGAGGGAGGGGGCAGACGTCCTGCATTTAGCGGGACCTGCCCCCGGGTTGCAGAACTGGACGCAGACTTTTGAAGGGTTGTCAAACATGATAGGAGCCCAGCTGACCCCATGCCCACTTGTAGCCCTTTTGGGTTTATCTCAGGAAATAAACACAGTGCACAAAAAGTTTTTGGCAATGGGTTTATTACCCCAACTGCAGGTAGAGTGCAGGTGGGGAAGAGGCCAGACTCCCAAGTTCAAAGACTGGATACAGACTATAACTACTTGGCAAGATCGTATGCATTATTACGCAGAACCTCCTATCTTCTCATGCAAGAATACAATCCTACCATCTCCTGAGGCGGAAGCCATGATTTTAAAACTTTTATGAAAATTTACTTGTTCTTTTTTGCACGTTCTCCCCCTGGGCACCATATTCCAAGAGCTATTGTACTTGAACAACCCGCACAGCGGATATTAGCGCTGTTACGGGCTTCAAACAAACATTGCCGCCATCACCGAGCACATCAGGCCACGTCCACTATCGGGAGGCCACACCCCCCGCCTACGATATAAAAAAGCGCTGAATACAAGCGTTTTTGGATACAAATCCTACCATCTCCTGAGGCGGAAGTCGGGAGGATACCTGCCATAATTTTTAAAACTTTTGTGAAAATGTACTTGTTCTTATTTGCACGTTCTCCCCCTGGGCACCATATTCCAAGAGCTATTGTACTTGGACAACCCGCACAGCGGATATTAGCGCTGTTACGGGCTTCAAAGAAACATTGCCGCCATCCCCGAGCACATCAAGCCACGCCCACTATCGGGAGGCCACGCCTCCCACGTCCCCTGCTGGCATCGCCCTGCGCCTATAAAACATGTGTATTCCTAGGACGCGCAGCGGACGAGCGCAGCGGGAACGCCTAAGGCAAGCCCGTCTGCGCCCGTCCGCGCCGGGACCGGGCCCAGGGCCATGCCCCCTGACCAAATATACGTAGATAGTCAAGTCAAGTCAGAGAGATTTATATAGTGCGCTACATACCCGGAGGGTCTCAAGGCGCTTGAGGAAGGGTGGGGAATTACTTGTCGAATATCCAAGTTTTAAGTTGCTTTCTGAATGCCAGGTGGTTCTGAGTGAGACGAAGGTGAGTGGGGAGTGAGTTCCAGGTTTTAGCTGCGAGGTAGGAGAAGGATCTACCTCCCATGGTGGTTTTATTGATGGGAGGTACGGTAGCAAGCGCTTGGTTGGAGGATCGTAGTTGGCGGGAGGGGGTGTAGAAGGAAAGTCGTGTGTTGAGGCATTCGGGTCCAAGTTCGTAAAGTGCTTTGTGTGCGTGGGTTAGGAGGCGGAAAGTAATCCTCTTATTGACGGGGAGCCAGTGGAGGTTTTTCAGGTGACTAGAGATGTGGTCTTTACGTGGGATGTCTAGTATGAGTCTGGCTGATGCGTTCTGGATGCGTTGGAGTTTTTTCTGGAGTTTTGCAGTGATACCGGCGTATAGGGTGTTTCCGTAGTCCAGGCGGCTGGTGACCAGTGCATGGGTGACCGTTTTTCTGGTTTCGGTGGGGATCCAGCGAAATGTTTTTTTGAGCATGCGAAGAATGTTGAAGCAAGATGATGAAACGGCGTTGACTTGTCTGTTCATAGAGAGTGAGGAGTCCAGGATGACGCCCAGGTTCCGTGCGTGGTCCGTCGGGATGGGTGCTTTTCCAAGGGCTTCTGGCCACCAAGAGTCATCCCAGGCGGAGGGGGAGGTACCTAAGATAAGGACTTCTGTTTTGTCTGAGTTAAGTTTCAGACGGCTGTGCTTCATCCACTCGGCTACATCTTTCATTCCTTCATGTAGGTTGGTTTTGGCGGTGTAAGGGTCTTTGGTGAGTGAAAGGATCAGTTGAGTGTCATCCGCGTAGGAGATGATGTTGAGGTTGTGTTGGCGTGCGATGGTCGCGAAGGGGCTCGTGTATACGTTGAAGAGGGTGGGACTGAGTGAGGACCCTTGTGGTACGCCGCAGATGACTTCAGTGGCCTCTGAGTGGAATGGTGGGAGGCGGACTCTCTGGGTTCTTCCGGTGAGGAACGAGGTGATCCATTCCAGTACTTTTCCTTGGATTCCGATGTTTCTGAGGCGCTGTAGAAGGGTGCTATGGCAGACTGTGTCGAAGGCTGCGGAGAGGTCGAGGAGGATGAGGGCGACTGTGTCTCCATTGTCCAGTAGAGTTCGAATGTCGTCTGTTGCTGCGATGAGGGCGGTCTCTGTGCTGTGTTTGGCTCGGAAGCCGGACTGTGAGGAGTCGAGGGATTTGTTGGTTTCGAGGAAGGCGGCGAGCTGGTTGTTGACAGCTTTCTCGATGACTTTGGCCGGGAATGGGAGGAGCGAGATGGGGCGGTAGTTTTTGAGTTCGGTGGGGTCAGCTGTGGGTTTTTTCAGAAGGGCGCTGAGTTCGGCGTGGTTCCAGCTTTCTGGGAAGGTGCCAGATTTGAGGGAGCAGTTGATGACCTCACGGAGGTGTGGTGCTATGATGGAGTCTGCTTTGTTGAAGATGTGGTGAGGGCAAGGGTCTGAGGGGGATCCTGAATGGATGGAGTTCATCAGGCGAATGGTGTCCTCAGTGGAGATTGGGTTCCAGTCGTTAAGGATGTTCAAGGGGGGTGAAGGTCCTGCAGAAGGTTGGGTGGGTTGGTCTCAGGGTCGGTTGTCGAAGCTGTTGTGGATGTCTGCGATTTTGTTGTGGAAGAATGAGGCTAGGGAGTCGCAGAGGGCTTGAGAGGGGGTGATGTTGCTGGAGTTGGCTGAGGGGTTGGTAAAATATTTGACGATGTTGAATAATCCCTTGCTGTTGTGGGCGTTGTTGTCTAGTCGGTCTTTGAATGCAGCTTTCTTGGCAGATCGGATAAGTTGGTGGTGTATGCGGGTGGCGTTTTTGAAGGTGTCCCTGGTGCTGGTGTTTGGGTCTTTTTTCCAGGCCTTCCCGAGGGAGCGACAGAGTTACTTTGATTTCTTAAGATCATCGTTGAACCAGGAGGCGTTTTTGCTGACTAGTTTGATTTGACGTGTTTTCAGCGGTGCTAGGGTGTCGGCGCTGTTGGATAGCCATTGGGTGAGGTTAATGGCTGCTTGGTCGGGGTTTGAGGAGTGGGCAGGGGGGTTTTGAAGAAGCGATGAGGAGATCTGGTCGATGGTGATTTTGTTCCAGTTTCTTCGCAGAGTAGGTTGAGGATGGTTGTGAGTTGTGGTCTTATTGTAGGTAAAGTGTACGCAGCTGTGGTCCGTCCAATGTAGAATAGTGGTGTGACTGAAGGAGACATGTTTGCTGGAGGTGAAGATAGGGTCGAGTGTGTGACCTGCGATGTGGGTGGGCGTAGTGACAAGTTGTTTGAATCTACTCTAGCCAGGAGATTCTAGCATTGAGACCTCATGCCACATGCAACCCGATGGATGGATCCACATAAGGAAGGTAAGACATGTCTAACCTGCTCACGAACATTTGCCTTTTCACAGATTAGAGATCTTAGTACAACAAACCTCAAATAACAACTTACAGAAAATCATCTATTAAAGCTGGTCTCATAAATGTCAGATCTATGGTCAAGCATAATGTTCAGACAGCTGAACTAATTGAAAGCCAAAATTTGGATCTTCTGTTTGTAACAGAAACATGGGCAGATGAAGCATCAGACACAGATCCGACCCTCCCAGAGGGCTTCTCCATCTACAGAGCAGACAAGAAAATAAAACGAGGAGGAGGTTTAGCAATCATAGCGAAGGAGGGACTGCAGATTAAAAGCTCAGACAAAGGAAGTAACCCAGATTGTGAAACGCTATAGTTTCAAATAAAAATCACCAATAACTATACTTTTAGTGGTCTATTAATTTATAGAAAACCAAATGCCAAAACACCTCTAATTGAGCTATTAAGCCCATTTCTAGAAACCAGTGTGACGTATTGTGGCTATACAATTCTAGGAGATTTTAATATACACCTAGAAAATACATTGGACCCTAAGGTAAAGTCATTTAAAGATGAAATGGCAAATTTTGATTTAGAGCAGAAAGTATATACAGATACGCATTGCGTTTGCCATACTCTGGATGGAATTTTCACATCATGTCGGAAGTTAAATATAACTGATACGCTCTCGATCCCGTGGTCAGACCATAAGATGGTCTCCTTCTTCTTAGAAAATATGCAAGATATAGGAAGACCGGTCAAAGTAAAAAAAAAAAATATATCACAAATGGTCCAAAATCCAGCCCCAGATACTCATAGATACTCTATGTTCTTCGTACCCAACTTTAGATGCGGACAGCAATAAAGCCTGTAAACAAATTAATACATGGCTAGAGAACGCAGTCCAACTCACAGTTCCACTGAAAAAAATCACTCTCAAAAGAAAGACCCCTTCACAGCCATGGTTCTTAGAAGCTTTGAAGGAAAAAAAACAAGAATGTAGTAGAGCAGAAAAGAAATGGAGAGCTAACTATGAGGTACAGCAAAGATTAGAATATAAAACAATACTTGCTAGCTCTAAAAAATTAATAAGATCACAGAAAAGCAAATACTTCGTCCAAAAATTTAATGAATCAATAAACTCCAGTAAAACTTTCTTCTCCACTGTTAGAAAACTTTCAAAAATTGAAAATAACACCCCAGAAGAAATATCATCAGAATTTTGTAATATTCTGGGTAAATTCTTCGTAAATAAAGTTTCATTAGTCTACGAATCTTTTAAAAATGACAAATCAGATAAAACTAATCAGACAGATAAAATCACTGCTCAAACAATAAATTCAGAGGAACAATCAGTCCAACCTATAATGTTCCAATTTTCCATTCCAACAAAAGACCAAATTCAGAAGGAATTACTTAACTTTAATTCAGGCAGCCCAACAGACCCATGACCGCCCAAAAAAATGCACATTTGCTCAGAACAAATGAGCATTGTACTAACAAGATTATTTGGCCAAATAATCGATCCCAACACCTTTCCGGATGACTGGAAAAAGATTTCCATTAGACCACTACTGAAAAAAACCCAATCTCGATACAGACGAACCAAGCAGTTACAGACCTATAGCCAGAATTCCTTTCGCCGCTAAAATATTGGAGAAACTCATGAACAAACAGCTATCCCGCTATCTGATTGACGGCAACTGGCTGGACGACTCTCAGTTTGGTTTCCGGGAAGCACCCGGAACCAAAACTGCTTTAATTACAGCAGTAGAAGAACTCCGGAAAGTGATGGACAATGGAGCGAAGGCCGCCTTGATATTACTTGACTTATCGGCGGCCTTCGACACGGTCAGTCATGAAATTCTTTTAAAACGATTAAAAACAGCAGAAATACATGACTCAACATGTACCCTCATTGAATCCTATCTTGCTAATAGAACTTTTACAGTAGAAGTAGAAGGAGCAAAATCTAAAGCCTTTTCTCTACCATGCGGAGTTCCGCAGGGATCATCGTTAAGTCCCACCCTTTTTAACCTTTATGTTGCCCCACTTGCAGAGATAATAAGAAACTGTGGTTTCACCCCAATATCATACGCTGATGACACTCAAATTGTAGTGACTATCAACAAAGATATAGAAGAAACAGCAGAAAAATTCCAACATTGTATGATACAGGTCAGCCAATGGAGGGAAAGGAATTGCCTGAAGCTCAATGGAGACAAGAGTGAAGTGATGATATTAGGGGGTGACACAAACATCTGGTCCCCCGCCTGGTGGCCTAAGGATATGGGCAGATGTCCTAGATCATCAGGAAAAAGTGAAGAATCTGGGCTTCACCCTTGATATGAATTTATCATTTGAAGCTCGAACCAATAAGCTGTCATCATCACTCTGGTACATTTTAAAAATGATAAAAAAAACTATTTCCATATCTACTACGAGATTCTCGTAAAACAGTAGTAACAGCATTAGCATTAGCAAGATTGGACTATGGAAATGGTCTATATGCCGGAGCCAGGAAAAAGATCACAGATAAATTACAACGCCTGCAAAATGCAGCAGCTAGACTGGTTCTAGACATACCCAGGTTTGAGCCAATCAGACACAGACTGAAAGATCTACATTGGCTGCCAATTGAAAAGAGGGTGACATTTAAATCACTCTGTCTAACCTATAAGGCACTACAGGGAAAAGGATCACAATTTTTGAGGTACCATTTGAAACAGTATGAACCCATGAGACCTCTGAGATAGGGCCAGATGAAACTAATTACTGTTCCCAGATTTAAAAGAGCTAACTGGGGAGGGAGAAGTTTCCTGATACATGCAGCACGTACATGGAATCAACTGCCCCTGAACATAAAAACCTGTCCATCTTTAGAAACCTTCAGAAAGGAAGTAAAACATGGCTATTCTCCGAATAAACATCAGACACTGTTACAAAGCTGGAAAGGATTTATCTTAGCGCCAAGACGCCCATGGACAATCGTTGCGCTCTATAAATTGACAAATCAAATCAAATCAAAATCAAATCAAGAAGCGCACCCAGAGGGGGACCGGGAGGGACTGGATCAAGCAATGGAGAGCAAAGTCAGGCCTATGACCCGATCCCAAACCTTACAAGAGAAGTCTAGTGTGTTATAATTTGGTACAGAGATAGTGCCACAGGAATAAATCAGGGGACCGGAAGCGATTAGGGCCTTATCTTTAGAGTCACTGTGGTAGATGCTGTCCTCATCAAACCCCACTATGGGGCCAATACTGCAAGTAGGCCTTGTGGTCTCCGCCCTAGTAGCAGATGCCCTCCTTTCGCTACTATCCAAGAGGTTCAAACAAAAAGACTCATAACCATCAAAGAGTCACAGTAAGAAATGAAGGACTATGCAACAACGCTATGAAACTCATTCCTCTTGAATTACAATTAACAATTCTACCAGACACGCCTGTCTACACCAATGTGACAAGAGAACATCTAATTCATCGAGAAAATGAAAGGACAAACACAGTGATGTCTTCAAATCCTGATGCAATTCTAACAATTGATCAAACTTCTACTGGCTATTTCATAAATGTTGATACATTTTCTGAAGACCCAAGTGAATCAGAAACGTCGCCAGCCACAAACTCTTACAAACAGCAAGCAAAATACTTTTTTCACTTTCTGAAAGAAACGTATCTGGTTTCACCATGGACTAAATTACGGATAATATCCTGAATATTTTTCTTTCTTTTCTGGTTAGGTTTAGTAATGACTATTAGCATGCTTGTAAATGGCAAATACATTCGTCTAGAATCTGCAAGTAAAGATGTGAACTTAATATTGAAACCACACAAATTATCTCATCGTGACTTGTCTGCAGTAAACATCACAGCCATGCCTATACCCGATGGTATAGTATGGGACAAAGTCGATTTCGATATTTTGGGCATGACTGATCTTTTGAAAATTCTACACCTGTTTAAAATTTCATTAAGTGATTTCATTATCTCCAGTACCTATTCTGATGTTTGGGACTTCGAAACTGTCAGTAATATTATATCTTATCTAGAGAAAAATCTGCTGCATTTTCTAATAGTGAAAACTTGGAAGGTTCACCAGAGTATGAACAAACGTACCATTATAATCATTATGGTAATTTTGGTTGCATAGATCTACAATACCTAGAAATGTGTTTATGTATAATCAATGGGAACATTGTCCAACACCATCAAAAGATAGTTCAAAACATAAGGAAGTAAGTTTCCATATTTTTCAGGATTCAATACAACAGATCCAGGTTCCTATTATGTTAAGAATGTGAACCAAACTGCTCAGAAACAAATGTTAACTAACACCAAACAGATCTATTCTGCAGCCTTTTAATGCCCAGCTGCAGGTGCAGGGGACGGAAGCATTCTTTAGAACCTGACTCTGCCCCAAGCAAATAATGTTTTTGAATGATACCGTGCAACAAACATCTTGCCTTGGACTAGCGAAGATCAAAGACATGAACATATCTTATGTACCAACACCTGCTAATACCAAAATCAATAGTACTACAGATGAGGCAGCTACCATAGACAGCATCCTACTGTACAACAGAACAGCCCCCGATTGGGAAAAATAGCTAATCTGGCACTTAGACACTAACATTTGTCAAGAAAGGTTCCTGAATACAACACAGGGATTTACTATCAACAGGCTAGATCCCCGTTACATACAGTGACACAATATAGTGTAGGGAAAGTGTGCCTTGATTGGCTACAGACATCCTCGATAGACCAAGTGAAACAACACTTATCTTTACTTGAAAGAAGATGCAGACTTTAGGGATTTCTTGCTAGGACCAAGAAAACCACGACAAAAATGTTTCATAAATGCCGGCATTTATACAGCCTATAATGAAGTTTGGGAAGTTTCACAGGCAGAGGCCACAGAGGATACGTGCAATCGATCCAATTAATTTAGAGAAATCTCTCTCAGTTGTTGACAATGGTTTAACAACTTTGTCATCCAGGATCTATTCTCTGGGCAACATTGTATCCTCAGCTATTGACATACTAAAACAGCATTTAGCCGTGTTACAACAAGGCCTGTTACGTTCGGAAATGTTATTAGTCTGGACACTACAATCATAGTGTGCAGGCTATGTGCCTTGGCATTTTATCAACATGGCTTCTTTTTTTTCGGAATACAATCTCATAAACAGATCGAAATGGCACAAAGGGGAGCAAAGTATACAATGCTGGGTGTTGAAAAACTGATAAGATTACCATTCACGGTAGCAGAAAAAACAGCTACAGAATGGCTCATCCATGGCCATATAAATTTGCCAGTCACTTCTTTCCAATTTCACTATTGCCTTATACAATAGCAGGCAAGCAAATATGAAAGGTTGGGTAAGGAATACATTAAGAGTGTGCTGGGAAATACCTTACAACTACAGATGTTGGAATGGGGGACGTGAAGTGTTTCTTAGTGGTAAAGCCTGCGAAAATGCACTGAGCAGTTCACTCATATGTCAAGTAGTTTATTTACACAGGGCATTCAACAGTTCTGTGGCAAACTTGTTCTGCCACCTGCAAGGCAGTCCAGCCGCCGTGATTAATCTGACATTCGGCCTGGTCTCTAATGGGAGTTACTTAATGTTGAATGATCTAGGTTGCTGTAGCATGCTACCAGGGATCCCGCATCTAGTAACGGTCAATGCCAGTGTTACTTGTTGTATGCAAGTATTGTTTCCACTAGCAAACACAGGCTGGGAGTCGGCACTTTGGCCTTGAATGTTTCTTTTATATGTTTTCTATACGCTAAGCAGAATGAACACCATGCTTTTACAAAGAAATGTACCCTTAAACTCCGCCAGAGAGACATCTGATCTTGAAGTTGCAAGGACTGCGGCTCAGATACAGGCTCTGATAGTTCGAAACTGCCCTATACATTTCGCAGAAATGATGGGATGTATCTTTAACATGTCTGATATGAGCGGAATTTTACACGTATTTAAGACCATAGGTTCAGGACTCTTAAACACCTTCCAGACGGAAATCATTCCAAACTTTGTGCATTTGGTGGTCTGCCTTTAACTCTTGCAATAGCTGCAGGAGTACTTATTCTATTCCTACTGCTATGCTATGGACGGCCTTGCAATGGGCATCACTCCCAGTTACATTGTGAAGGATCTCCTGGAACGAAAGTGCTGACAGCACATAGTACAGCTCCTGGGCATTCCTCTATTATGGGAACTTAATCAATCATGGTTCCTGACCTTCAGACCAGTTTGGCTTGACTGTATCTTACCTGTTCTACGCTGCCTGTTTTGCAGTGAAAAGTGTGTGCTGGACACCTATCTAACACTTCCATCGGTCATGCCAACCAATATCAATACTTTTCTGGACCAAGGAACGGCCCATGCTCTGTATTGTCAGCAGCGGCTCCTGATACTGATGATGGCATTCATTGAGACCTCTCAGTCGCAGTCTGATCCTGCTGATGTACGAGAGGATTCAACAGGCACACAGGAGACAAGGAACACACAACTTGCTACAGCATCAGCTGTAAGTGACGATTCTCATCTTTGTGCAATAGATCCTCTGAACGAGGTGCTCCAACTGTCCCCGGCAACAGTAGACGATCTTATGTCTACAGCAGCAGATGACTTCGTGTTTACACCCAACCTGGACTCTGACTTTTGAATTGGCTCACAGTGTGCTTGGAAGAAATGCATTTGGCTACCATGTTTTTCATAACAAACAGAACGAAACTTGGAACATTCCCCAAATTGACAAACCTTTTTAAACTTTTCAGTTACATTGCATTTCTTACTGCTTACAGTAAAACAATTCCTATAAAATGAACTGCCTTTACCTTTTCTAAAAAGAACTTTTCTAAAAAGCACAATTCTAGAAGCACAAGTCTAGAAATAATGCCCTGTTTTTCTACAAATTCCATATTTTATGACCATGATTCAAATGGATTTTAGAATATTTAGCAAAACTATTATAGCCACTGCTTTTTCCATGTATAAGTCAAATGTTGACATGTTTAATAGAACTTTTCAGACTGATTTTAGAAATGTTTTTAAATGAATGTTTTTACATATACGGTGCTCATTTTTATGTTTAGCAATTAGTAATATCGTTCTTCGAAAGTGGAGTCCGCCTGGGACGACTCCTGGTGGCCTCCCGCCCTGGGCACCGCACCCAAACCGACAGACCACGCACGCAACCTGGGCTTCATCCTGGACTCCTCCCTCACCATGACCAGGCAAGTCAACAACGTCTCCTCAGCGTGCTTCAACATCCTACGCATGCTACGGAAGATCTTCTGGTGGATCCCCACCGAGACCAGGAAGACCGTCACCCAGGCCCTCGTCACCAGCCGACTGGACTACGGCAACGCCCTCTACGCCGGTACCACCGCCAAGCTCCAGAAGAGACTCCAGCGGATCCAGAACGCCTCAGCCAGACTCATCCTCGACATCCCACGAACCAGCCACATCTCCGGACATCTGAGAGACCTTCACTGGCTCCCCGTCAACAAAAGAATCACCTTCCGCCTCCTCACCCACGCACACAAAGCCCTACACGACCAAGGCCCGAGCTACCTCAACAGCCGACTCAACTTCTACGCTCCCAAACGCCACCTCCGATCAGCCAACCACGCCCTCGCCGCCGTCCCCCGCATCCGAAGAGCGACGACAGGAGGAAGGTCCTTCTCCTACCTGGCCGCCAGGACCTGGAACTCCCTCCCTCCCGACCTGCGCCTGACCCAAGACCACCTCTCCTTCAGGAAGAAGCTGAAGACCTGGCTGTTCGAGCAGTAGCGGCACCCCCCCCCCCCCAGCGCCTTGAGACCCTACGGGTATGTAGCGCGCTTTACAAATGCCATTGATTGATTGATTGATTGAGTGGGTGTTGTGTCCCATATAGGTGCCCTGATATAGGCTTTACTAAAACATGCCCTTATATAAGCAGAATTCATGTTGCCCTTATTTAGGTATAGCGTTCTTAGTCCTTACTTAGGCATGAGCCATACACTCCAAATACAGGCATGGTATTTCACCTACATCCGTCCACCCTCTAGGTCACAACCAAGTTATTAGAAACAGACCCTTAAGCTCTAGGGATTTTCCCTGGCACAGGTTCATTGATTTCTCTTAGAAACTCATTAAATATGCATGAACCATTATTCCCCGGGGTTCATTCCTGACGTCTTCCTCTGTTCAACATTATGTCAATGCAGTCCAGCCATAGCACCTTCTGGGTATTAAAATGCCCATGCAAACCAGAGGAGACCTCTATTCCAGAGGAGCCCGTATTTCCTGGCCTGATACACTGACCAGAAATGCTGTCATCCTGCATGCAGAAACTACAACTCGCAGGGCTCTAACTTCCTTTGCGGGGCGTTAGAATTTGAGACCAGGAAAGAGATTCCACAACTCTCTCATTCTCAGGTATGGCGATGACTAGAACCTAGAGCGATTCTTGACATAAACTATAGCATACTAGAGCATACCATCTTAGGGGAATATCGGACCTTCTTCACAACCCGTCCTACACCTAGGTTAGGCACATTTGGGTAGAAATAGTTAGGGAGTATTCCATGAGTACTCATACTTTTAGCAATATGTTTTTATGTATACAAATGTATTTGATAAGTAGTGAACAATACTAGAGCAATACTACTTCTTTGCGAATGTAACACTGTGCATTGTATATCTCGCATACTGTCTTACGATTGTAGTAGCTCAGATCTCTCACACGAGAAAAGCGACTGTTCAATAAATACTTATTAAAAAGCTTGTCTGTTATTTCTGTGTAACTCTGAGAAACTAAGCAGTCACAATTGGCTGAGCAAAATATTATCTCATGGATCAGTGTAGTCATGTTATGTAGTTGCCAGAAGCTATTCCCTTCTTGTCTACAAGAAGTTTTTAGTGGCCCTGTGAGCTAGCATGTACATGGTAAACAAGGTTAGCATGTGCAATAGGGGTGTACTGACTCAATCATACACCAAACCTTTAGTGTATGTTATCCAAAAGCTCAGAACCTATTTAGGGAAATAGTAACTACACTTCAACTCAAGTGTCATTCCCAACTCTACTCTGTTGACCCCAGCCACATGCTAGGCTTAAGGAAGGAATGAATAGATGCAAGGGGAGAGACTATGTTGATTAGCAAATGTAGGGGTGTGGTTAGCCATCTCTTCTCTCCCTGCAGAAAATTCTGCCATTATCAATTTGGAAGAATTGGTGCACTCTGGCCACACATTACAGGATGTGGTCAGACCTTTTGGTGATACCCTGCAGTCTATTGGACAGGAGTGACCTCCTGCTTGACCCAGAGAAACTCGAATAAGTATCTGAGAAGGGCAAAGCCCCTCGGATCTGCTGCTTGAAACTTACGAAAGCAAGAGGTGCCATGCTGAGAAGTTTAATGTGCATTTCTAAAGGCCTGCACTCTGTAAACTGCACATTTTACACCATCTTGAACTATAGCCCTGTGAATTACCTTCCTGTAAGAAGGACTAAAAAGTGGACACCCTGCAAGATACAGGTTAAAAGAGCCCACCTGGAACATCACCATCAAAGATCCACAACCCAGAGAACTTCCAGGGGATTTATAAGGGGTTTGTCCATGTGGGTTGTGGGATATGAAGTCCTCACATTTCAAGAACCATCAAGGAGCTTTCAGACACTTGGAGTGAGTTTGAGACATTTTGGGACCATTTAAGGTACTTCATTAAGAAGTTCTAGGAGTTGGGAGAACTTTTAAACAACTTTGGAAAAAAGCTCCATAGGGGGACCGACCCAACCTGGCCAGCCAAGCCACCTGCCTTCAACCAATAGCTGGCCTGCCGTCCACATTCCTCCTGCTGAAAAGCTTTGTAGGTCTGACTTCCAGAGTTTCACCGAGAGGAGGTGAAATCGGAGGCCGGAGAACCCTCACCAAATCTGGCCTGGTGAATAGCAACAAGGGACCACGCCAAAAAAAGCTCCAGAAAAGTTTCTAAGTCCGAAGTTTAAAACTGTGACCGGGACCTACCGCCGCTAGTGGTAGCCGAGCAGGGGTCTATCCTAGTCGGCCTGAAACATTGACTTTGAGCCAGTCTATCACAACCGGATATCCCAATAAGGTACATTAACATTCTAAGAGCTAGATAATGCTAACTCTTTGAAAATTCATATCTCCGGTTCCCAACATGGGATCTTTGTCGTTTGATTGTCATTTTAAAGATAACAATAGTTCCTATTTTTATAAATTGGTGTCAGATTTGTATTATACATTGGTTCATCAACAGGGAGGGATGAGGAATTACTGTGTCCGTTTCTTTCCCCGGGTTGGAGTATTGGTTTATCAAAAAAGAAAAGGGACACTTGTTACACCTTACAACCTTGGGTTCAAGGAAGAAGAGTACCCTAAAAAAAACTCAATGCAAATCTGAGTGCGGTATATATGTTTCATCCGCCCCGCATTGAAGTTGTGGCAGTTATCATTGGGATTTCTTCAGTGCGTTAACTGCCAGCCTCATCCAGAGGCACCTCTGGGTTGTTTGGTGCAGTGTCCAGAGATTGAGGGTTTCCCCACTTACAATGTGAAAAAAGAAAAAAGTAAATAGAAAAAGAAGCTTGATGTGCAAAAAAGTGAATTAAAAATGAGAAAATTACCCCAAGGATTTATTGGGGGGTAGATTCTCAGTTAGTTTAAAAATGGTGGTACTTACTGCAGACCGAGTTACTGGGTCTGTAAGGATTAGAGTTGTTAAGAATTCGTCGACATGTTTCAGCTTCTCAGGCCCGAGGGGTCTGTGAAGCTTTCGTCAGGACTTACAATGAAACAAAGATATACTCACACTATTTGTGCGGTATCAGTTTAGTCTTTTCAAGCTAGGAGCAATTATCCGTTTTCTGAAAGAGAATTGTATGTTAGTACAGACAAATGTGTATGAATATACTCTTTTCCAAAGTTCATTTGTTACACAATGGGGGAAGATAAGCAATGTCCTTCTGTGCAGCAAGGCTAAATTTTACTCATATTTAAGAATCAAGGGGTGGAGGGTATTGGAGTTCAGTTGTACAAGAAGCGTAGTGAATTTATAGAAAATATCTGAATTGGGTTACATATTGTATCTTTAAATGATGTTTACTTGGTATCTCTGTAGCTGTTGGTCAATAATAATTACATTGAATGGCACCTACACAAATGATGTTGACACAGAGCTGGGTTAGCACCATTTGAAATTACTCAGAGGCAGAAACTCGGCATGCGCCAAGTAGAAAGTAAATAAAGAAAATAAAGAGAGTCAGATCCCATCTGGCATCGTCCCGTGACATCGTCCGTTTTTTATTAACAATACTGATATCATAGGCTGCACAAAGTCATTGTAAACATGTTATATCTCGTAAATGGAAAAATAAACGCTGATTAAGGCATCGTGAACGCTGTGTGGTTGGTGAAAGAACGGGGGGATTGGCTCGTTTTCTACAATATAGTTTATTTAGACGGAACATCATTGCAAGGTTCCGGACAGACAAAGCGACAGGCATTTAGGATGATTAACAACAAATACAATCTCTTGTAAAGCAGTTGGCGCCGAGTGCAGTTATTTTATGATATGGAAAGCACTTGGCGTCAGCTATACACAGTGCAGTTATTTAAATAAAAAAGAGCGTCCTGCCTGAGTTTGTACAGTTTTAGGCTCCAGCGGGGCAGGTCGCTTATTGAGCGCAGAGCTGGTAGAAATTAGTAAAGAGAGGTCATAAGGTTAGACAAAGGGAAAAGGGACGCTGCATCTTACCACGGAATTGAAGGTCTCTCTCTGTCAGCGCCATTACCCGCGTGTGGAGGGTTTCCTGACTAGTGCTGGCTCTGCCCCCGGATATCCATGGTGTTCCGATAGCTCTATTTTTAAAGGGGCCGCATTTAGATAGTCAGTTGCATTTAAAGGGGCCGCATTTAGATAGTCAGTTGCGTTTAAAGGAGCCTGCTTCTTTTTATTCATTGAGAGGTTCGGTGTTAACCCAGGGCGTAATGGCCATTGTTGGTGATCTACTGAAGGTTGATTTTTCTGGTTTAGCAGTATACAGTAGGTGTTTTCAGTAGTCCTAGGGTTATATTAGCGCACATAGATATGCTCGCAGAGGCATGAGGTCAATGCGCAAAATGGTGCCACGCGATGTTATCATTTAAACCATGTTCATGAGTGCGCAATCGGTCCACCCACCTCTGTTCCTTTTCATACAATACTTTTTCTGCGTTCTGTGACTTATCCGTCAACATCTCGATCACTGTCCAGTGTATGTCATCACAGGAATGGTTCATTTCAATGAAATGCGAGCACAGTTTAGTAGTGTTCTTCTTTAGCCTGATATTACTTTTGTGTTCGCTAATTCGTGTTTTGATTTTGCGACATGTCATCCCTATATACTGTTTTTTACAGGGGCAGCTCACCATGTAGATAACGTGCGAGGAATTGCAGGTGGTATGTTGTTTTTGTGTCCATGTAAAATTGTATGATAACTGCAAAGTTTTGGAAACTTATGTAGTCTTACATGCGGCACACATCCCACAGGGGTAATGTCCTGTTATAGGTGTCATTGTTGCATCTCTCGTTGGGATTACTGGTTTTTGCTTCTGAGGGCGAGTGTGCACTAGGGCGTCTTTTAGGTTTTTTGATCTGCGATTCGCGAATCTGGGTTTTGGCCAATCAAATTTTCCTGTGTTGCATTGATGTTCCGTCTAAATACCTGTTTTACATATAAACTATATTGTAGAAAACGAGCCAATCCCCCCGTTCTTTCACCAACCACACAGCGTGCCTGATGCCTTAATCAGCGTTTATTTTTCCATTTACGAGATATAACATGTTTACAATGACTTTGTACAGCCTATGATACCAGTATTGTTAATAAAAAATGGACGATGTCACGGGACGATGCCAGATGGGATCTGACTCTCTTTATTTTCTTTATTTACTCTCTACTTGGCGCATGCCGAGTTTCTGCCTCTGAGTAATTTCAAATGGTGCTAACCCAGCTCTGTGTCGACATCATTTGTGTAGGTGCCATTCAATGTAATTATTATTGACCAACAGCTACAGAGATACCAAGTAAACATCATTTAAAGATACAATATGTAACCCAATTCAGATATTTTCTATAAATTCACTACGCTTCTTGTACAACTGAACCCCAATACCCTCCACCCCTTGATTCTTAAATATGAGTAAAATTTAGCCTTGCTGCACAGAAGGACATTGCTTATCTTCCCCCATTGTGTAACAAATGAACTTTGGAAAAGAGTATATTCATACACATTTGTCTGTACTAACATACAATTCTCTTTCAGAAAACGGACAATTGCTCCTAGCTTGAAAAGACTAAACTGATACCGCACAAATAGTGTGAGTATATCTTTGTTTCATTGTAAGTCCTGACGAAAGCTTCACAGACCCCTCGGGCCTGAGAAGCTGAAACATGTCGACGAATTCTTAACAACTCTAATCCTTACAGGCCCAGTAACTCGGTCTGCAGTAAGTACCACCATTTTTAAACTAACTGAGAATCTACCCCCCAATAAATCCTTGGGGTAATTTTCTCATTTTTAATTCACATTTTTGCACATCAAGCTTCTTTTTCTATTTACTTTTTTCTTTTTTCACATTGTAAGTGGGGAAACCCTCAATCTCTGGACACTGCACCAAACAACCCAGAGGTGCCTCTGGATGAGGCTGGCAGTTAACGCACTGAAGAAATCCCAATGATAACTGCCACAACTTCAATGCGGGGCGGATGAAACATATATACCGCACTCAGATTTGCATTGAGTTTTTTTAGGGTACTCTTCTTCCTTGAACCCAAGGTTGTAGGGTGTAACAAGTGTCCCTTTTCTTTTTTGATAAACCACTGTTGTATTATACATTGTCACTTAATTAGTTACTGAATTGATTTCATTGAATGCTATACATACCTGTCTTTGAAGTTAAGTCAGCCTGCTCACAGACAAGCTGCCAAGGGTTGAGCTTAGGAATAATTTTCTCAAACCTATTCTGAGCCCAATACTGTGTTAGTGGCCTTATTTCCAGTGGCAGATGCACATTTGCCCCTACTAATAATCCACGTTCTAACAGTCTTTCAATTTTACCCTGACTTCAAAGCAGATGAATATTGCAACACATTACATATAAGATCAATCATGCGGACATCCTGTCTGCCGTAAGTAAGTAAGTGGGAAAAGCGATACACTGCAATACAGGGAAAGGATTAAGGAACAGAATATAGATTGTATTCATCACAGATTATCCAACTGCAAAAGTCAAGGCATTTACTTAGTCCTACTTTACTCTCTGGTCTCACTCTCCACCACATTTCACAGTTTGCTTTTCCAAAAATACATTTGCTTGGCAGTAAGGAAAGGAAACTAATTTACTCTACTGCAGGGTAAGTTAGGGGGTTAGGCCGGGTAAGTATGTAGTAGACGTTTTACTGATCATCCTCATGTGCCTACGTTTTGGCTACTGAGTCACTTTGGTTCAGGAAAGGGAAGAATTTCAACAGGCACTAATCCTTTTATAGAAGTCATGATGAAATACATCACTTGGCTACAAAACTGTGGCACATGCAAAGAATGATTTTTTCATATGTTTGGGAAGGCTGGGACAGAACTTGGGAAAGAATTTATAAATGCCTTGAGGAGATACGGTATATATGCCCCAGGGAAAAACAGGAAGGTTTTTTTCAGAATTACGATAAAAATTCAGCGGAACTTGCAAATCAAAGGGTTTTGGGCCAATTGTCTTAATGGTACCATGGGTTTGTTCTGATATGTTGGGAGCCAGATATCCGTGAATGCCACGATGTGTATATGATATGGGTCCGCGTTAAATCCTCCGGCGGCGAAGCGCCTATGGTCCCTGGCTGAATAACAGGACTGAGAAGATGTTTGAATAGTAAATCTTACTATTCCTGAAGTTATAGCGCCATCCAGTGCAAGTCGATGTAACGACTTGCAATGTAACAACTGCGTTGCAACTGCATCGCGGTGTAGTCACTGCGATGTAAAGGATTATTCCTGTATATATGTGTTTAGAGATATTTGACCACATGGTCGGGGTCGGAGGCAGGGCATGCTGCTACTAGTGCAGCACACAGTACTGCAGCATGGGTACAGGGGTCTTTCCAACCAGGAGCACAAGGGCTTTGTACTCATTAAGGCTCACGTCACCCCTGCTTCACCACCGCACATGAATGAGAAGGTAAAAAAAATGTAAATGGTCTTGGGTAATTATTTACATCTGAAACTGGCTTACTGAGTCTGCTTTCTAAAGAGTGATAAGAGCCTATTTATCACTGTTAATGCATCTAACTTGTGCCACGCAAGGGGGTACAAGCACTATGCAACAAAAAAAGCTAGATTTACCAAGTCACGCAAGGCCCCATTAAGTGACTTGGCAACGCACCACAGAGCCGATCGAGCAATGCATGCTTCAAAGTATACATTGCAAAAAGCTTCAATACAGTATGGGTGGGTGAGATGTCATAAATCGTTCATTTTGAATATTTTGAAATTTCTAACATTCAGCAGAATCTAAAAAATGATACCTAGCTGGCAGAAATGACTTCACTGTTTGTTATGACTGCACAATCACAGAGTAAGAAACCTGCATGCAAACTACTCTTTGACCATTTCCCGCTCAGGAAATGGTTTAAAATGGTTAAAAATGTATGCCAGTAAAGGACTCTTAAAATTCACCTTCCGGGGAGGGAAATGCGATGAAACATCTGTAAGGATGAAATTTATCTAACGAAGAACTGTTTTGCTCATGGAGGAAAAACAAAAATAAATAATAATTGTCCATTTGCACTGTAAATTGAGGAGTCACATTGGGAGAATAGCAGTTGGCACATGACAATCTTTGTAGTGCACTTAAAAGGCTAAGAAAGGCACAGTATTTCAGACATCCTACTGGGAACACTTGAACATTCCATAACCCGCACATTTACACCCATGTATAGGGGTACTTGTACCAGTGTAATCAGGCACAATGCATGGTGGAGGCAAAAGCATTCCCTTCCATTGTCCAATGAGGAGAAGAGAGGTAGGGCGGGATCCACATTAGATAAAAACCTATGTCTTATGTACTGTGAAGTGTGCAAGGCCAGGACCAAGAGGGAGCAATTCTGGATGTGTGTGTGCCCCCTCTTCAGGATTCCAGCAAGTGAGGAACAAGAAGAGTGCTAGATCCCAGAGGATGGGGGTGGACATGGCAGGAGGTTCACCACAAGAAATGGGGATTGTTTTGATATGCTGCATAGATGTTACTAAGTACAAGCAGAGCGATAATTTCTCTCTAGTCAAAACTCAGTCCTGGCTCTCTAAAACAACCTCAAGCTGAACTCTTTGAAAACTGAATTCCTTCTTTTCTCCCCTCAAAACAGCTCCACACCCATCTGAGATTGGATCAAGCACCTACACGCCCTCAACTGCAAACCTGCCATCATTGACTCCACGAAATCCCTTGGAGTAACACTGGACAAGAGTATAAACATCAGAGCTCACATCTGTGCTACCACACACAGTGCTTCATTCCAACTCAAACTACTGAAGAAATTGAAACCATTTTTACCACCTTTAGACTTAAAACAAGCAGTACAAAACTTGTAGTCTCCAGAATAGAATATGGTGCAGTGACCCTCTCAAAATGACTCTTAATGCTGCAGCAAGACTGGCAACAGGAAATTAGATGCTTTGACCACACCACTCCATCGCTTAGGTATCTAGACTGGCTTCCCCTCGAGGCAAGAATGCAATTGAAAATTGCCCCCTCACACACAAAGCACTGCATTTTAACGAACCAAGTTACCTGGCAGAAAAGATTTGAATCTCCGGTGGCCGGCGCTACCTCAGAAGTGCTATCTCTCTCAGGCTGGACTCCTAGATTCAGAAAATAAAAAATGTACACACATTCCTTCTTGGGAGCGGCGCCAAGGATCTGGAACTCCTTACCACCCATGGTGCGTTTAAACCTATCAACCCACTTTTTCAAAAGAGAAATTAAAAGATCCTAATGAATAGATTTCTTATATAGACTCTCGGAGAGCCCCACCCCAGGGTTCAAATGACAGCATTCTAGAGTTTAGTCAGATGTATGTCGTTTACAGGAGAACAAGCGGCAACATGGCTGGGTACCTGGATCTGAATAGTTCAGAGTTGCCGCAAATAACCACAATGAAGATGCTAGATCAATGTGGACAAAGGGAATATTAATGAAATGACAGTCGTTTAATGTGATATCTGTTGCAATGGCCTATTGCGGCTCTTTACGTTTGATGTACCTGTCTATACCTATCATTTTGTTCATTCAACCCTATGTACAGAGCTCTGATACCCTTGGGTCATGTGTGCGCTTTATGAAACACTCTAAATAAAATAAAGAAAACTAAAATGAATAACTTCTCTGGCAGAGGTAAGTAACAGTTGCAAATATATATATTTGTGAAGTTTATGGTTTGGGCTAAGTTTTCTGAAAAATGATTTCCAGTAAAATAAAAACCTTTATGAATTTAAATTTGCCCATCGCAAGTAGATCAGTGCAGGGTTTTTATTATGCTAACTCTACTTAGGTAGGGTTTATCTCTTGCTTTCCTTAAAAAGTGAGAAGTTTTGGCAGAAGCAATGTCCTGGAGCTTGTCACATTGTAAAAATGACCTAGAATACTTGTACAGTGGGTCCGCATAGTAAAGGCGTGCGGCTATGGCGTAGATCAGTGCACAAGACAGATGTTTCACACAGGGCCGTCTCCAGGGCGGTGCAACTGGTGTTATTGCACAGGGCAATGACTTTGGTTGGGGGCGTCACATTTGCAAATTTATTATGGTTTTAAAAGCACCTGCTGCCAGCTCTCCTGGCCTCCAGCAAATTTCAGGCAACAATAAAAATGTCAAGATAACGCCAGGATAAATGTTCTTCATAGAGATAAATTAGAGGTTTGTCTAGTAGAAGTTTTCAGAACCTGTACCATGCAGATCACAAAGTGCGTATAGCGTAAATAGGTCAGTGGGTTCTTGCTTTTGTCAGAGGGATCCTTCTTAGGTTGAGCTTAGACAGCGCATGCACGGTCGCAAGATCTACAGTAAACACTATACTGAGTGTAATCCCGCCTGCTGCTTGGGATTGGTTCACTCCTCCGCTACTCTTCTTTTCTGGCTCCTTATTACCCAACTACAGCTTACTTACGCTGCAGCTGGTTAGTTCTTTCCATAGGGATTATTTGGTATATTACCTGCTTGTGATTCCCTATGGTGCCTGCTTAATGGTATGCTGTCCACATTACGTACATCCGTGTTTCTATTCTTTCCTGTGATAATACAATGTTCCATTCATGCACAAGGTCCCTTTGCTGTACTCTCTGTGCAAGTCGGTCTTTGCTGCCTGCGTCTGCTAGCCCTTCTTGTGAAGTTCTGACAGAGGTGCCATACAGGGGGTGCTCAGAATCTGCCCCCTAGGGGTTGCATTACTTTCATATGAAAGACTTGGGACCTCGGCTGAGGCCCTTAGGAGTTGCGACAATGTCCAGTTACTGCCACCCAGTGGTCGAAGTGGGGAAAAAAAGTAGGGAACGGACTGAAATAATTTTTAGAAGTAGGGGCACGCCGTGCCTTTCCGTTCGCGCCCACTTCTACCACTGCAGCCACCCATCATAAAGCAAGGAGCAGAGTTTACAACTCCCTTGTGTGGGGGCGGTTGGGGTGGGGGTGACTTAGTAGCATGTTGGGGTACATGCTCGTGGTGGGGCGTTTCCACGGGTTCTGCATGGGCTGTACATTTCCGGTTACACTTTGAAAATATCCGGCTGCACTACTACCAATTTCACCTCTCAACCTCTGAACCCCCTCTCTCTCACACATGAACACACATTTTCTCAAAGACATTTTGCAATTTTTCTCAAGTTGTCTATCAGACACATTCTCACGCACAAGTTCTCTCAAACACACGCACCCAAGTTCTCTCACCACATATTTCTCTCACACATTTCTCACACATGCTTTCAGATGGGTTCCCTTCTCTCACAGACTCTGTTTAACACTCTCTCTCGGACTCGCCTCCCTCATGCACACTCTCAGTCTGCCCTGTCTGTGCATTGCATCCCTTGTGACCTTGGACATATTGAACAGGTGCAGCACAGGGGCTGCTTCAATTAACATCATAATTAATATTACAGTTGCACTTAGGACATATTAGGATTGTTATGACAGGATAAACTTCAGCTGGTGGTAAAAGTGCAGAATATCAATCGGGGTATAGAAAATGTACTTCTGTCTAACACAGTAGTTGACACAAGGCAGCTAGTATGATATAACAAGCATTTGCAAAGCAATAGGTGTCGCATTTGCAAGAGTTTGAACTATTGCCATTGTAAATGACAATGTCTCTTATTTATGAGTTGGTTTTGAACACATAAATAAAATGCATTGTCATTTTCAATGCCAGGAGCCTAAACTCACGCAAATGTGAGACCTATTGCATTGCAAATGCTTGTTTTACTTGCAGTTTATAACTTAAAATCCTAACTTCGAACCGTGAGCTAGTAACTGTAATCTAAGAGCTGCATGCAAACTGCCAAGGTGTTGATGAGAGTATTATGAATTTTTACCATCTTTCATTATCCTAATGTTGGAAAAATGGTTCATTTGGATAGAGATCAGTTCTGATTATTTAAGAGAGCCCACAGCCAGGTTGTTGCATTTTAAATTCTGAGTTTGTGCTGCTCCAGACCAAGCACTCTTAAGCTATGATTGATTGTCTCTGTTTATTATGTGTGAGGTAAAGCGCTCTGAAACCCTACACTGGTATGAGAGGTGCTGTAAACCTAATGGACTGCATCTGAGAGAGAGTGGTTACAGAGGCTTGAGGGGCACCGTTGAAGGGTGGTAGTGAGGGAGTCCAAGGCAGAGGGGGTCAAACAATGATTGCACTGGGCGCCCACAGCGCTAAAGCCGGCCCTGGCTTCACACTGTGGAGCTGCTGGGTGCAGACGTGTATCTCATGAATATGTGTCGGTTCTGTTGGAATGTTAGGGGAGGAGGTGCGTGAAGGACGTGCGTGCTCCCTGCTTGCCCCTGTCTGTATAACATAAACTCAACTTTAAGGAGTCATTCTTGTGGACTCCTCACTACACACACATCTTAATGCAAAGCCTTTTGCTGTTACATGCCATGTAAAGTTGCAGCAATTCCACTTTCCCATATACTTTGCAGAGTTGCTTTGAGATTTGCGCAGAATGATGCGCACACTCGCATCTTAGCGCAATGCGGCACCAGATGACAAAGAAACCCGGACCCAGATTGTTGGGTGTTCATTGTACTAAGGAATGCGTAATTAGGCCCTTTTGTATGAAACGCAATAAACATGAATAAGGGTAGCCAAATCAGTAGGTCAAATGATGTTTTAGTGCTAAGTCACAGTTTAAAATCATTCTTAAAGATGTCCTGCCTTTCGATGTCACTTCCGGTCTTCCAGAATGTTATACATGTCCTGGGCTCCAGAACCCTGGGTTGCATCCTTGCATCGGCAGCATTAAGTGACTCGTTTGGAGAGGGCACCTTTCATTGGGGTTGGTAAATATGATATCATGCACAGGCAGGGCGCTGCTATTCTTAAACAAGGCGTGAGACCCATTTTGGATTTGTTCGCGTTCGAATCGCGTCTCTTACTCTTACTGTCTGGTCTGAGCTGCACATGACAGGCCTAAACAGGGCCGGCGCTAGGCATGGGCAGTGTGGGCAGCGGCCCAGGGCCTTGCCTAAATGTGATAAAACAGCATAATTGCTATCAAACATTTACCGAGATATCTCACTGTCTTCTAGCTCGTTGCAGGTGATTGATGGCTCTGTTTCTGTGGAAAAGTGTTTTCCTTCCAGACCGCCGCCTTACTTTGATTGCAGGTTCCAGGCAAAGGTGAGTAATCTGACCGAAAGTGAGCAGAAAGGATGGCTCTTAATGTACTACATGCTCCAATGAGATAAAGTACCCTTTTAAACTAGTGTATCATTGTCCTGACAAGATGGTTGAAATGTGATGGAGCTAAAGAGGCCTTTTCCTGGGTGTTGCTTGTCTTCTTCTGTGTTTAAGAATAATGGCCGAGATAAAATACTCACTACCACTGCAAACATGATGTGTTCATTATCAAATACTAACAATAATTCTGGTAACATCATCCCCCAAATCTGACTATCCTTCATGAAGAGGTGGCCGAAGGGCGAGAGCTTCGGCACTGAGGAAGAAGGGGCCAGATGTGCTGTTCCTAATAGCAGTGAGTAGGAATGTGATTTACCTCCTGATTGAGGTAGGTCGCAAACTGCAACTCACAATGATTAGAGGCCATCACAGGGATGGTGGCCTGTTGTGGACAGGAGAGCACCATCCCTGCGATTGTCTTTTTAATACAGCAATATATTATTAATGCAGCCTGTATTCTTTAAAGGAGACAGAACTGTCTTTAAAAAGAGCAGTTCTCTGTTCTTTTATTTACTTGTGATATGGCCGTGATCCCCTGGACTACTGCCTACTCTTTAACAAACTTCTTTTTACCATTTCTGACTCTGAAAATGCGCTTAGTGCATGAAAAAAGGTGCTTAAAAAAGCAGCATGTGCATGTGTTGTAATCTTACTAATTCTCATGTAAAGTGCTATGATGCCCTTGGGCGAAGTTTGGGCTTTATACAACTGCACAAAAAATAACAATAATGAAGTTCACGTCCTCACCCCCATGGTTAACACACACTCTTCCAGCCCTACATCCACAGCTGCCTGTGTAATGTACAGTGCGTAGATATGTAGCCTATTAACGCATACTTTAATTCATCCTTTGTTGAGTGACTCAAAGACTTAAGATCCTTGAAAGTCTAGCTTTGTATTGACCCACCTGCCCAAAAAGTACCTGTGTCTAGAGTTTCTTTACTGAATGTTACGGCTGGATCAAGATAGGACATCAAGAAAAACAATGATTTATGGCCATTTGGGTGCCCAGCAAATCTGGAAATGTGCAAAATGGGCTGTATTCACACAACTTCTGTTGTGTAGATACGCATGAGCTCTGGTGCTAAAGATATCCCGTGGGCATACCTAGGGAGCAGATTCCATGCACTTATCACTGCTGTCTTAATGACCTCAAAATGCTGCTAACCAACCTTCTGATTGGGCTGGGCTAGACTATTCACAAAAATAGCAAAACGCATTCATTTATTAGAATGATCAAATAATATACAAGTAATCACCTCAGTAAATTTGCATTCTACATATTCCAGGGCACCCCTCATCATGGACAGATGTTGTGACATCTGCGCCAGTTGAACATGTTGTTACACCCAGGTAGGCCCACTTCAGGATGGGCTCATGACTATCTTAAGTGTAGAGGAGTAAGGGGGTGTAGTGGTGAACTTCTGCGGACTCCCTGAAGCCACCTTGCAGCACTGCCCTATGTCAAAGTGAAGGGGCAGGATGCATTACATTTATCCAATATAAACCATTCCTGTCCTTTCCCCCAGTGCTGGTCTCTTTTCAGCAGCCTACCGCCAAAGCAGAAAGGACCACATTCCTGTACAACAACAATCCTAGCAGGCTTTATCCTCTTTGTATGTGTACTTGCAGAATGCAGCACACATGAAAAGACGAAAAAAGTATTCGTGCCATGCAAAGCTCCAGGAAACAGTGAAAAATCTCCGCGAGCACACAGAAATTTCACGAACACGCAAAATTGCTAGTTCGCAATGATTTTTTCTTGTTTGCGAATGTTGTTTGCGTGCTCAGGGGAAATATCTTGCAAACACACATTTTGAGAACGGGAACAAGCAAAGAATTCCGCAAAGCCACAGAACGCAGAATTTTGGGCAATTTCACGTTCCACGTGGAACGTAAAATTACCCAAATTCTGCAAATTCAGCTGGCGGGACAGAATTTACAGCCCAGGCCAAGAAAAAGGTAGAAGAAATGAATTTATTTCTCCTTGTTTTGCCTCCTCTAGGGAGGCATAGGCAGTTGGCACATACTTACACACTGCTCACCCTGCACACTTACACACTGCTGGCCCTGGACACCCACATACTGCTCACCCTGCATACTCAAACACCCTGCACACTCACACAATGCTGGCCCTGGAAACCCACATACTGATCATCCTGCATAGTCACATACTGATCACCCTGCATAGTCACATACTAATCACCCTGCATACTCAAACACTGCTCACCCTACATACTCACACTCTGCTCACCTGACCTGCCTTGGTCTGTGCCGGTCGCTCCACCCGCTGCGTGGCCCACCTGCATGTGCCCAGTCCCCGTTTGCCGCCGCCACTGCCGCCACTGCCGCCACTGCCGCCACTGCCGCCACTGCCAGTAACTGTTTCTACCTTATTTGTATTGTGCCAGCATTCTGTATTTTCTCCCGCTGTTGTGCCCTGATCGTCACTGTTGTGCCCCTGACTGTTTGCCTGCTATCGCCATTTTTTCCCGCTGTTGTGCCCCTGTTTGTCACTGTTGTGCCCCTGATTGTATTTTCTGCTCTCACCATTCTCCCGCTGCTCCACCCCGCTCCCCGCTCCCTGCCGCTGCTCCCCCGCGCCCCACACTCGTATCCTTCAGCCTCACACTTCGCATCGCTCCCCTCCCCACTCACCACCCCGCTCCCGCCTCCCAGCTGCTCCTCCCTCGCTCCGCCCCCCAATCTCCATTTATGGCAGAGTCCGCACGTACGCGCTGCGTTGACGCGCAGCGGGCGCGCCAAAGGCAAGCCCATCTGCGCCAGTCCGCGCCTGGCCCGCGCCCAGTGCCAGGACCCCTGGCCCCTGCAGACACCAGCCCACCCGCCGGACCTACGACGCAGCCACCCTCAACGCACTCAACACCGGCCAGATCCCCGGCTGCCACCGAGCCACCCCAGGACGCACCCACTGACCCTTCACCTGCCAATCCTGCAAGTTCTCCTGCATATGGACCTGCACCGCACCCGCCAAGCCGAGCACCAGCAGAAACCACCTGAAGTCCATCCTGCTCAACACCCGCTCCGTCCACAGACACGCCGTCGAACTCTGGAACCTCCTCGACTCCACATCTCCAGACGTCGCCTTCCTCACGGAAACCTGGATGAACGCCTCCTCAGCGCCCGACATCGCCATCGCCATCCTGGACGTATACAAGATCACCCGGAGGGACCGCGTCAGCTAGACTGGAAGAGGCATCGCCATCGTCCACAAGAACACCATCCGCATCACAACCAACACCGACGACACCCCACAACCGCCGAACACCTGCACTTCCAGATACACACCGACCCCAAGACCACCCTCAGAGGCACCCTCATCTACAGACCGCCGGGACCACGTACACAATTCAGCAAAGACATCGCCGACTTCATCAGTCCGTACGCCCTCCCCTCCACTGACTACATCCTCCTAGGGGACCTCAACTTCCACCTGGAGAACAACAACGACCGCAACACCACCACCCTGCTGGACAACCTCGCCAACCTCGGACTCAAGCAACTGTTGACCACCACCACCCACTACGCCGGCAACACGCTTGACCCCGTCTTCTCCTCCAGCAAGGACATCTCCTTCAGCCACGCCACCAGACTCCACTGGACAGACCACAGCTGCGTCCACATCAGCTTCAGAAGGACCACGCTCCACCACCACCCGCAACAGGTTCCCCGCAGAAGCTGGAACAAGATCACCATCGACCAGCTCGCCACATCCCTGAGCCAGAACCCTCCTGCCAGCTCAGCGGACCCCAACCAAGCTGCCAACAACCTCACAAGGTGGATCAGCAACTGCGCAGATGACCTAGCTCCACTGAAGACCCCCCCATCAGAACCGGCAACAAGAAAGCATCCTGGTTCACCGACAAACTCAAGAGCTCTAAGAAGACCTGCCGAGCCCTCGAGAAAGCCTGGCGCAGAGACCCGACAACAGGCAACATGACCACCCTCAAACACGCCACCCGAAAACACCACCAGCTGATCCACGCCACCAAAAAAACGCATTCAAGGAACAACTAGACAACAACGCCCACAACAGCAAGGAATTCTTTAACATCGTCAAAGAGCTCTCGAACCCTAGCACCGGAAACAACAACATCACCCCATTGCAAGACCTCTGCAACTCGCTCGCCTCGTTCTACCACAGCAAGATCGCAGATATACACAACATTTTCAGCACACAGCAGACACACCCTATGACCGCACCAACGCCCCCCACCACCACCCTCCGCGCCTGGACCCCGATCAACACCGAAGACACCATCCGCACGATGAACTCCATCCACTCCGGATCACTAACCGACCCCTGCCTTCACCACGTCTTCAACAAGGCCGACTCCATCATCGCACCCCATCTCTGGGACATCATCAACGCATCCTTCAACACCGCCACCTTCCCAGAGAGCCTGAAGCACCCCAAACTCAGCGCCCTACTGAAAAAACCATCAGCGGACCCCACCGACCTCAAAAACTACCGCCCCTTCTCGCTCCTTCCTTTTCTTGCCAAAGTCATCGAGAAGACCGTTGACAGACAGCTGGCCGCCTTCCTCGAACGAATGGATCCCTCGACCACTCGCAGTCCGTTTTCAGAGCCAATCACAGCACTGAGACCGCCCTCATCGCAGCCACCGACAATATCCGAGCCCTGCTCGACAACGGGGAAACAGCGGCACTCATCCTCCTAGACCTCTCCGCAGCATTCAACACGGTCTGCCACCGCACCCTAGTGCAGCGCCTCAGCAACATTGGAATCCAGGAGAAGGCACTGGAGTGGATCATCTCCTTCCTCGCCGGAAGAACCCAGAGAGTCCGCCTCCCCCCGTTCAGATCAGAGGCCACCGAAGTCTTCTGCGGCGTAACACAAGGATCATCGCTCAGCCCCACGTTGTTCAACATATACATGAGCCCTCTCGCGGCCATCGGACTCCAACGCAACCTCAACATCATCTCCTACGCCGACGACACCCAGCTGATCCTCTCCCTCACCAACGACCCCGCAACCGCCAGAACCAACCTACACAAAGGGATGAAAGACGTAGCTGAGTGGATAATGAACAGCCGCCTGAAACTGAACTCGGATAAGACGGAAGTCCTCATCCTGGGATCATCACCCTCCGCCTGGGACGACTCCTGGTGGCCCCCTGCCCTGGGCAGCGCACCCAAACCAACGGACCACGCACGCAACCTGGGCTTCATCCTGGAATACTCCCTCTCGATGACCAGGCAAGTCAACGCCGTCTCCCCGTCATGCTTCAACATCCTACGCATGCTACGGAAGATCTTCCGGTAGATCCCCACCGAAACCAGGAAGACGTTCACCCAGGCGCTCGTCATCAACGGACTGGACTACGGTAACTCCCTCTATGCCGGAACCACACCCAAACTTCAGAAAAGACTCCAGCGCATTCAGAATGCCTCAGCACGACTCATCCTGGACATCCCCCGACACAGCCACATCTCTGAACACCTGAGAGACCTGCACTGGCTCCCCATCAGCAAGAAAATCACATTCCGACTCCTCACCCACGCACACAAAGCTCTCCACAACCAAGGCCCCAGATACCTCAATGACCGCCTGACCTTCTACACTCCCACCCGCCAGCTACGATCGACCAGCCACGCCCTCGCCGCCGTCCCCCGCATCAGAAGAGCCACAACGGGAGGAAGATCCTTCTCCTACTTGGCGGCCAAGACGTGGAACTCCCTCCCCATCCACCTCTGCCTGAACCAAGACCACCTCTCCTTCAGGAAGCAACTCAAGACCTGGCTGTTCGAGCAGTAGCGGACCCCCCCCAAGTGCCTTGAGACCCTCCAGGTGAGTAGCGTGCTATACAAATGCTTTGATTGATTGATTGAATACTCACACACTGCTCACCCTGCACACTCACACACTGCTGGCCCTGGACACCCACATACTGATCACCCTGCATACTCACATACTGAAAACCCTGCATACTCACACACTGCTCACCCTGCATACTCACACACTGCTCACCCTGCACTCACACACTGCTCACCCTGCATACTCACACACTGCTCACCCTGCACACCTACATACTGCTCACCCTGCATACTCACACACCCTGCACACTCACACACTGCTTGCCCTGAACAGCCACATACTGATCGCCCTGCATACTCACATACTGATAACCCTGCATACTCAAGCAAAGCTCACCCTGCATACTCACACTCTGCTCATCCTGCAAACTCACACACTGCTCCCCCTGCACACTCACACACTGCTGGCCCTAAACACCCACACACTGCTCACCCTGCATACTCACACACTGCTCACCCTGCACACTCACACACTGCTGGCACTGGACACCCACATACTGCTCACCCTGCATACTCACACACCCTGCACACTCACACAATGCTGGCCATGGACACCCACATACTGATCATCCTGCATAGTCACATATGGATCACCCTGCATACTCAAACACTGCTCACCCTACATACTCACACTCTGCTCACCCTGCATACTCACACACTGCTCACCCTGCACACTCACACACTGCTGGCCCTGGACATCCACATACTGATCACCCTGTATACTCACACACCCTGCACACTCACACACTGCTGGCCCTCGACACCCACATACTTATCGCCCTGCATACTCACATACTGATAACCCTGCATATTCAGACAAAGCTCACCCTGCATACTCACACTCTGCTCACCCTGCATACTCACACATTGCTCACCCTGCACACTCACACACTGCTGGCCCTAAACACCCACACACTGCTCACCCTGCATACTCACACACTGCTCGCCCTGCACACTCACACACTACTCGCCCTGCAAACTCACACACTGCTCACCCTGCATACTCACACACTGCTCACCCTGCACACTCACACACTGCTCGCCCTGCATACTCACACACTGCTCACCCTGCATACTCACACACTGCTCACCCTGCACACTCACACAATTCTGCTGGCCCTGGACCCCCATATACTGATCACCCTGCATACTCACATAATGATCACCCTGCATGCTCACACACTGCTCACCCTGCATACTCACACACTGCTCACCCTGCACACTTGCACACTGCTCACACTGCTCACCCTGCATACTCACATACTGCTCACCCTGTCTACTCACACACTGTTCACCCTGCACACTCACACACTGGTCACCCTACATACAAACACTGCTCACCTTACCCACTCTCACACTGCTCACCCTGCATTTTGTATTCCATGTCTACTCCCGATGGGTTCCCTCCCCTGAAGACGGTATGTTAATCTGAAAAAAACTACTTTGGAGGCCCCCCCTTCTGTTTCCTGTGAATATCCTGTGCCGTGCATTCTGTTCGTTGATGTGGACTAGTCATATGTGTGTGGGAAGCCGGAGCTCACCTATGGAGGGCGCGGAATAGGTGCCAGAGCCGCTCGTCGCTCAGTCCTTCCGGGACCCCTTTAGCCGCCTGGTGCCGGGTTTAAATGGGCCAAGTAAGGAGAAGCGACAGGAGAGGCTGCAAAGTCTGTGAATGTGACTCGTAATGGTCTGATCCGCAAAGCCAAGGGAACTCAACCTCACACATACCCCCCGCCCCCAATGGCAACACTCCTCCACAGAAATCATTAACACCTGAGTACCAGGCATGGCAGGAGATCTGGGCAGAAGGGGGGGCAGCGAGAGAAAGTGAAGGAGGGAGAGAAAGTGAGGGACAGTAAACACAGAAGAGAGAGAAGAGAGCGCAACAGAGTGCGGCGAGAAAACGCCGGGCAGAGAGCATGTGCAAAAGTTCTTAGATGAGAGAGTAAAGGGGACAGTGGAGGAGTGAGGGGACAGGAGATGGGGGGAATACAAGGAGGAGGTGTGTACAGGTCAAGACCCGGGGCCGGAGGGCTCTGCAGCCCACGTAGCAGGGCAGGGGTGGAGGGAGGGGGCACCGGGTGGCAGAGCCAGAACTGGAGGCAGCGAGAGGTTGATACTCCGGGATCAATAGCAGCCTGTGCTGCAGCGGCAGGATGTCTGCTCTGGAGGTGACGGGGAGCGCCTGCTCTTCCTGCCCGAGGTGGCGGGGCTCAGTCAGGTGGAGACTGGGCGACAGCCGTGCCGGCCAGTGAGCGCGGCTGCCGAGTCTGGGCGCCGGGAGACAACTTCAAGGACCCGGCTGCAGGAGCCCAGGGACGCACGGAGCGGTCCACAGGAACACTCCACAGGGACCAGGCGCAGAGGCATGAGCAACACATTGCAAAGGAGTGTAGTACAGGAGCAGATGGAACAGGGTGCAGATGGAGCTGGGAGCCCGAGCGAGGAGAAGGATAAGTAGGGTGAGGAGCCCACTGCTGACTCCCTGGACAGGACACGGGGCAGTTAACCAGATGTAGGACACAGCATCACAAAATGGGTCACATACCCTATTTTTTCCGTGCGCAAAGCTAACTCGAACACGGAGAAGAGGTGCTGACAGGGAGAGCTGCGCCGTGAAATGGATTCACCCCCCCAAAAAAAATCTGGGGAGTGGTGCGAGCGTGCCACTTCCAGCATATGTCTTCAATTACCGCGGCCCTGACGGCTGCGATAATTGAATATATATGGCCTTTGGTGCGCGTAACAGACACCAATAGGCCATGGGCGGAGCTACGCGACCGCCCATGGCCTATTGCGTGTTCTGTTTTAAAAAGACACGCACCCGAAGGCCAATGAAAATGGACCTAGGAAATAACATGCACGTTCTAAGTGGAATTTCAAGGTCCATCTTCAAAACACAGAGAAAAGAACTCGAGCTGCACGACCCTGCATGCGCAGTGTACGCTAGGCCCGAGACATAAAAATGCCTAATTTTCCCTGGGATGGTGCCGTGAATGTGCTTTGAAATTAGAGCTCTGAGAGGAGGACGACGACAGGAAGAGGCAGGAGGGTAGGCATGCAGCGACATGGGATGTTGTGGGAGAGATGAATGCTATGCCCATTTGTCAGGTAGAGAGAAAATAATGAATAAACAGGGATGGCAGTGGCATCACTTAGTCTCCATGCACCTGAATTCCAAAAAACAAACCTTACCTTCGGTAATGTAACTGCCATTTTGTAAAGGGCTCCAATACCTTTGGGTCAGTCGAGTTTGTGCTCTCTAAAAATGCCACAAAAATGAATCTGACCTTGTGTAATGTAACTAGACCTCATTTAAAGTGCTCCAAAACCTTTGTATCACTCGAGTTGATATTATTTAAACAAGTGTCAGAGAAAATGCAACAGGAGTTGCCAAAGCCGTGCCCTTAACTGAGCTGAACTTTCCTTTTCCTGAGCGTGTCTTGGACTCAACCGGGGTATAATTTGTGTGTAGAACATCAGAATGGGGGCTTGGTGAAGATGGTGGAGTACCCTCATTTTTCTTGCTGGAGGTATAGAAGCCAATGAATATAAAAGACGAGGTTCTTGCTCAGCGGGAATGTCAACCTCATGTTTAGCTCCTATTTCAATAAGATCCATCGATGGCTGCGGCTGTTGTCCACTTTCCAGAAATGAATGGGTACTACTTTGGGAAAGAGTCAAATTCCACTCAATGTCACTGCTCGTTGGTGTTAACATGATTACAGTGGTTGCTTCGCGAGAGACATGGGCTTGGGCTTAGGTTGGGGTAGTGGCGGCCGGTGTGGCACGCACACATTTCCCAAAAAAGGTTCTGGCTAACATGCCAGTGGCAGAAAGTGCTCCCTCTCGTGCCCACTGACCATTTACTTGGCATCACCCTTCTTTGGGGCCATCTTGAAGCTGTCAGTTGGCAGTGGCACTTAGCTACACAAGTGGAAGAGACTGAAAGACTCATGTGACTGCACTGTAGCTGTTGTCTCTTGTGCAGCTAAAAGCAAACAAGCAGACGTGGCAGGATTTATCGACAAATTATATTTTGCAACTAAAAGCAAACAAGCAAGAAAAACATTTAGTGAAACTTGACATTGTTGCATTTTAAATTCCAGACAACATAATTAATTTGGTAATTTAAGTTATCATTGTTATCCTAAATATTTAACAAAAGTGCATTCCAAAGTCAAACCACACCAACAGAACCTAATATTTAATTTCCAATCAGGATAACAGAAATCAGATGTAACTGATTACTTTGTGTGCGGTGCATGCATCTGAAGGAGACACCTGTGGCAGTCAGGGAGGTGTAGGGGAAAATGGAATAATCCTTAAGAAATGAATGCTGGTGTGTGTTCTGCACCTATGGCAGGCATGGTGTCCAGGAGAAAATGAAATAATCCTTAAAAAAATGTATGTTACTGTGTACCTATGACATATAGGTGGTGAATGGATCGTAAAAAATGTTTTAAAAAAGACTTTTTTTTAAATTAGTAAATTAAAAGTAAAAAGTACAAAAATTGAAAGAACAAAGTAAGTAAAAAATAAAAATAAAATAAAATAACAATAATGAAATACTGTTGTTCTTTGGGACAATGAGAAACCCATTGTAAGCCAAGGGGGTGCAGGAGAAAACTGTTAAACAAATGTAATATAAAACTGTTAATAAATATATAAATATTACACAATGATCCTCAAGCAAAATATTAAACTGACATCAAGGAAAAGTACAAAAATTTACAAAAACAAAAAAAGACAGAGCCCTCTCCTATCAACCTCTCTTTGCAAACTGGGTCCAAATTGAGGAAGAATGTTGGGCCAAAAACAATGGGCTGGGATGCAAGCCTGGGCAATTGACAGTGGTAAAGATTAATTGTAGCATTTTATCCATCACTTTGGTGTTGTTGCATTACACTTTAAGACGGCGTAACTCTATAGAAGAATAAGTAAAGAAGTACATAAGTCTTCTGGACAACAGAAAGCCTCTCAAAACCAACTGGAATTGGAATAATGATGGGAATGAGTGAGTCGTTTGGTAATTGAATGGCATGTGCGCCGCATCCCTGGAGGTGTTTACACGGGGGTAACCATGCCACATTTTTTACAGACTTCAAAGTCCAGGAGCCTCCACTTCACGCCACCTGAGGTGCATCAGTTTCTCCTTGCAGCCCCTATTTTACACCTTGCGGCACCCGCTCCGCAGGCGCCGCATCGCTGGAGGTATTTGAACGGGGGTAACCTTGCCGCATTTTCTACGGACTTCAAAGTCCAGGAGCCTCCAATTCATGCCACCTGAGGCGCATCAGATCCTCCTGCCAGGCTCTATTTTACACCTCGCAGCACCCTCTCCGCGGGCACCGCATTGCTGAAGGTGTTTACACGGGTACAACCTTGCCGCATTTTCGACGGACTTCAAAGTCCAGGAGCCTCTACTTCACGCCACCTGAGGCGCATGAGTTCCTCCTGCCAGCCCCTATTTTACACCGCGGGCGCGTTCAAGACAGGGAGAGGATGGGCTGCCCCCCCCCCCTAAGGCCCTTGATACCAACGGTTGACCTGCCTTTCCAGTAAGTGGATTTAAAGACGAATATCTGAGTCAACTTTAATTTTCCTTTTTCTTATATTATTGCTAATTAAATTGAACCAAAATGGCAGCACGTGGGGGAGAGGGAGGAAAGCTGCTGGAATTTGGTATGTTGCAGGAACCCTTGACCAATTCATAATGAGGGCTACATCTGTGCTTGCCCATGAGATCGCTAACACAGAGCTACGTCTCTCTATGGACCCCGTGTTCTCAAAACGATCATCCCTGGGGGGTATTATGAATGTGTGCTAGCCAGAAAGATACTGTCAGTCTGCTCCCGCCATTGGCTCCCAGACTGAGAATATAAGTCTACAGCAAATGTTAGCATCCCCTCACATTGATTGAGATCCTTTGAATTCCACATCACTGCCACGCAGTGCATTGCCAAACTTACCTAAGAGTATGGTTATGTGCGCAGCAGAAGTCCACAAAGAGCCCTTACAATCTATGGAACACATGCAGGGGGTTGCTTCTAAGAGAAAACAAGGAGGCACACGAGGGAAAGAAGTCCAAGATCTCCAAATCAAGTAAACAGAGAGAGCCACCAAATACAGACCACCCAACTACTGAAGTCTCACAGGAAACTCTGTCTGAAGTAAATGCCATGAATGTGGACGAAACTGTAACTGGACAGCGCAGACTGAGGAGTGTACTGGCTAAAAATAGGTGCTCTCATAACATCCTCTTTGGAGCCCATAATGAAAAGACTTTTATCAATTGAGAACAGGCTTGAGAAATCGGAAGGACTTATATTGTCCACTTTGGGAGGCATTGAAAACAAAATAGTGAGTGGGGGTCGCGCAAACGAGTCGGTGAGGGAGGGAGGAAGGGATCCCGCAGCCTGCCCCATCATCATTGTGTCACCAACTGTGGGTCCGGCTGTGCAACCAGTGGGCCCCAATAAGTTAAGGGGCGGAATAGTGAGTGGTGGAAACATAGTTCCCCAAGAGACACATGGGGCAATCCGTAGTAATGACAGGGATGGGAACAAGGCAAAGAATTTGTATCCCCACCTAGACCTTCCCCCAGATTATACACCTTATGTTGCTGTTTTGACTGGTGTTCCTGAATTGGAACACGGTAAAGTTGAATCCTATGACCAACTAAAAAATAGGACAACACACTGGCTAATTAATAACAGACCACTGCCCTGAGATGTACAGTGTAAGATTCTTTTGGTGAGGAGAGTGAGTTGGGTAGGATGCAGGACAAAAAATACAGCAGGAGACTGTATTTTTATTCATTTTAACGATCCTAACGCGGCAAACCACGTCTGCTGGGGCTTTCGGACACATCCACGATCCTCTATCCAGGCTTGGAGTTTAAGCTATTTTTATACTCCACCAGATTATATGCCTAATTCTTGGCATTATGAGTGCCATAGGGATAGGATTGGTCAGCCAGGTAGGATGAGAGGTGGGGTAGATGGGGTGAGGAGCGAGTCTCTGTCAGCAGTACCATGGGGAGGAGACATACATGGTCGTCAGGTAACCTCTCCTCCCATGGAGGGGGGAGGGCCAGTAACCCCACTCCACTGGGGAAGACATTTTAGCGAAGTGGACTGACTACAACGAGAGCAACTAGGCCAAGAAAACCTGTGAAATGTGGCTTCTTCAAATTTAAAACCTCAGGTGGAGGAGCATTCAAGATGCGTAACGATAAAACGTTACCCAGCTTGCCTTTTGCAAAACAAGGCCACCTAGGATTGAGGTTTTTCAAAGCAGTGATAGGCCTATCACAGGCATTTGCCCCCTCTTAAATCCTCCAGGGAGTTCCTTTGAATTAGTATCCTAGAATATAGCAGGTCTGTCAGCTAAGTTCCGAAATCAGGAATGGTTAGAATTTATTAACAAATTCAAAATAATCTGTGTACAGGAAACCTGAGAGGTAGACCACACTAATTTCCACCTAGCTGGGTATAAATCGTTTGGGTCCCGGCAAGTAAGTCTATGGTCAGAAGAGTGAGGGGAGGTCTTCTAATATTCGTAGACTTGTGTCTAGAAGGGGTTTGGGTTGATTTAAAATGGAGCTCAGATTACATGATAGGCCTCAGGTTTAAAAATAGGGGCCTTAATATAATTTTGGTCAATTTCTATAATGCGGGAGGATCCAGAGCGAGAGAGCTTGACGAAAAATGTAGTTTGCTGATGGAGCAGAAGCAGGGTACAACGGTACTCATGCTTTTAATAGCAGGGGATTTTAATGGTCATCTGTGCCCAAATTTGTTACCCATCAAACAAGACTGGACCTCCTGCAGTTTGTAGGAGGGACCTCACTTCGAGCACATACTGGAGGGCAGGGAGCTGAGTAGGGTGATGAAAGATCACATGCTTGAACATACGATGGACCTATTGGCCATTGCGCCTAATAAGTTGGTTAACCCTACTGTTAAAGGGAGGGTTTGTAGCTCCTTTATTGATTTTATATTAGTGTCCCAATTGCTTAAGAAGTGGCTAGTGGGATTCTCAATAACTGAGTGGTTTTAGCGTCCACAACCCCCTAATACTGTCAGTTGCAGAGACAAACAAAAGTAGGGTCACAAAGAGGGGGGCTGGAACAAACTTAGAAAAGTTTACGGATCACGGCAGGTGTTTGAAATGGTCAAGGATTAATGGTGAAAGCTTTTATAGGACCTTTGCAAAAGAGGGGAAACAGTTTTTAGAGGAATATTGAGATTTATCAGGGGAAGGACCATCCTTAGTGGAGGCATTGAGGAAATAGGCCCCCTGATAGATGGTCTTTTGCAGACGACAGGGCAGGGTAAGCCTAAAAATGATCCTAGATGGTTTGATAGAGGGTGCTCCCTCGCACAGAGGAACCTAAGAGCTGCCCTAAGAATTAACCCAAGGGACAAATACAGGGTTATGCAATGCAGGTTAATTTATAAGCAATAAGTAGAGCGCAGGAAGAGTGCACTCCAAACCCAAACCTGGGAGGACCTGAGAGGAGCTGCCGAAAGGAAAGATATTACCACCTTTTGGAAGATAGTTAATAACCCCTGTTTTCAAGATGTAAATAGCCCACAGATAGGATCGAATGTTCTATCCGAACAGTGGATGGAGCATTTTAGAGTGCTCTATAATCGGGGGAATAGCGAGGCTCAGGATAACGAGGAGTGGGTGGGGAGGTGGAATGTCACACTAGAATTTACCCTGGAAGAGATTACTGCTGGTTTCCTGGGTCTCACAAAAAATAAATCGCTGGGACCGGACGGGATCCCCCTGGACCTTTAAGTAAGGTGGATCTATGGACACCAATTTTAACAAGAGTAATAAATGCTGCTATAGCTACCGGGCTCCCCCGTTCGTGGTCATCTGCCATAATAGTCCCCATTATCAAAAAGAGGAATAGAGATAGTCCCCAGTGCTATCACCCTATCTCCCTGATAGATGTAATTGACAAAGTGCTGGGATGTACTATTTTAAATCGCCTGATGAACTAGGCTAAGGAGCAACATAATATTACTGACGTCCAGTAAGGATTTAGGGCTAAAAGATCAACAACAGATCAATGCTTAAATTTATATTTATTGGTGGCTAAATACACCATTGCTAATAAGGAAGCGGTTTATCTAGCCTTTATGGACCATACTGCAGCATTCGACTGTGTTAACAGGGAGAAGTTGTGGGTTTTAATGAGTAATTTAGGGGTAGATCAAGATCTTATTAAGATTGTGAGAGCCCTGCATTGGAACACCTCGCCAAAGTTAGGTATAATTTAGAGGGCAGAAGCACGGAGCCTTTCATTTGCACTAGTGGTGTGCGACAGGGGTGTATTTTGGCACCGTTATTTGTTTTCCCTGTATTTAAATGGCCTAGAACAAGCCCTAATAAGCCTGAATGTGGATTCAGTCAGAGCAGGCAGAAGAGCAATCCCTGTCCTGCTTTACGCAGTCGATGCAGTCTTGTTGGCACGTACTCCATTGGGACTACAGCGACTGGTAGATAGTTTTGTGGATTTTATGAATAATTTAGATCTGTCTGCTAACCTGACTAAGTCGTACGTTATGGAGACAGGGACCAAATCAAGGAAAAAGTTTCATTATAGAATAGGCGAACACAGTTTGGAGAAGGTGCCGTCCTTCTCGTATCTGGGCATTTTATTTGATGGCTGTTTACATTTTAAAGCATTAATTGAGGAGCGCTGTAATAAGCTAGTGTCTAGTACAGGAGCAATTATGAATTTTGGCCGCAGACTAGGACAGTGGTCCCTGAAGCAAATGATGAATTTATATAACTCAATCTGCTACTTCAAAGCTGTGTATGGTGCGGAACTTTGGGGGTTTGTCGATTTTGACAAACTACAGGTTGAGGTTAATAAATATTTGAGAAGGCTTCTCAAAGTCCCCCAGTGCGTCTCCTCTTATATTGCTCAAGAAGAACTGGAGGTAGCTTTAATAGGGGACACGGTGCAGATTAGGCCCCTGCTAGCATGGCTAAACATCTGGGTTAATCCAGAGGCCATGATGACTAGGCATATAATCATGGATTGCCTGGGTAGGGACAGGGGAATGAATATTCAATGGCTGAAGTATATAAAGGTCATTCTTGAATGCATTGGCTGTAAGGATCTCTTCTCAAAGCCGACCGGAATTATAGGCCGGGATCAGGACAGAGTGAAGGAGATGTTTTTTAACTATAAAGCATCATCTAGAGAAGAGTGGGAACGGGGTAAACAGTCAGTCAAAGCTATCAGCTTAGTGAGGACCTGTGAAGGAATGGAACCTTACCTTGCCCTCATACACAATGCCCAGGACAAATTTTTAATCACACATTTTAGGCTCAACCTTTTACACCATCTACTGGCCGATCCGGTAGGTTTTACCAGTTCAGTTGAGCCCAAGGGCCCCTGCGGCTGCGATCAACGATCTCCGCAGGATACCCTTCATTTTGTATTACTATGCCCCTTTTATTCATTGCCCAGGCGCTGTTTTTTAGTTAGTCTGCTGAAAAAAACTACATTTAGGCACGCAAAGGTGGCCCTTTTATATTTACAAATGGCCCCCAAGACCCCTTGACCCTACTCGCTATAACGAGTTTGGTAAGGTTAGCAGCCAAACTAAGAGAGACAAGAGGGATCTGTGGAAGTAAACCCCCCCACAAATTATGTGTAACATGTGGGGGTTGGACGGGGGCCTAATGAAATGTAATTGGAATAGCCTTTGTATTCATTTTTAAAATGTATCTTATTCTTATTTAAAACTGCACTTTTATGGTGTTCTTGTAAAATGCCGAATACAGCAAATTTGAATTTGAATTTGAATGGCATGTGATTATGCTGCTGGAGATTTGTCACCCTCTCCAGATTAATCTGCTCTTTGAATCAGGTTTCCCTCAATTGTAATCATGTAAAACACATTATGGATGCCAAGAAATTAATTGTCAGCCACAAAATTGTCAAATTATATTTTAAATCCCCAGTTAAATTAAACCTGAATGAGAAGTTGGTAATCTCATTCAGAAATCAACAATGAATGAGATCCAGAAGGGGACACATTTGTAAATATTGTTATTAAATGGGGTAAATAAATGTGTCAGCAATAGGGAGCCACCTCTACTAACTCAACCAAGTTCGAAGCAAACATGATTGGTGTTGCTTACTGATATTTCTACTAAGATCAACAGTGGTATGATCATTTGATTAATGATCACACATGCTCCCTGAAGGATTGTGGAAGCCTGGGCCTCACAGTGACAGCTGGATCATTGATTAAAAGTCTTCAGGGCGTATAGACAAACAATATCTGACAATGCTCTAGGAGAAATTACCTACCTTTAGGATGGCATTCTGCATGTTTTTAAGGTACCCATCAATCTTGATTTGCCTGGCTTCCATGCAGTCCAGCCCCTGCATATTGCAGTGGAAGAAGCAGTCAGAAATTGAGGTGGGGGCAGCAGTGATGGACCCTGGTGGGTGGCTGCCACTGACTGCGGTGCTGGTGTTGAGAGGCTGAAGGTGCTGGGGGCTGGCAAGGGCCCTGAGCAGCAGCCTCCTCCTCGTCCTGGGCCACCAGTCACCAGTACTCATCACATATAACCTCTAGCTCCTGCTGCTGCTGCCAGGCTGCTACATCCTGCTGAGTTGAATGAACAACAGTAATAGCTAGTAAGAAAAAAGAGAAGTTATAAGCAATGCTCTGTGCAAAACACTTGTTTACAATTATGTAGTGGATGGCACAGCAGCACTGCAGTACGTTGCTGTTCCCCTATGGCCATTTGATTTAATGTGATTAGAGTCTCAGCCATTGACCCACACATGGAAATGGTAAATGCACTAACTGTCTGAAAGGATTTAAGGCAGAATATAAACACAGCACACCAGTTTTAAAAAACATGCTGTTCCAGTATTTTTGTGAAAAAAGAAGATGGGATATAGGCCTATAATTCTTCAGGTTAGCGACGTCTGCCCCGTCTTTTTCAGTCAGGGGGTTACTCTGGCTTCCCTAAAGTTACTTTGGACCCTCCCAGTTTCCAGAGATAAATTTAACAGAGCGAGGATCTCTCCCTCTATCACTGGTAAAGCCATGTTGAATACCCTTGAAGGGCATGGGTCCGCTGGTGAGCCTGACTTAATTTGAGCCGTAATGTGGGACAAGGAGTCATGGTCTAGCTTCGGAAAGGAGGCGAAATGCTCCCTAAAAGCACATTGTGGTTCATTCATAACCAGGGGACTATGGCTAATGGGGGTATTATGTATGAAAGTTAGGATGTCCCTTTATTTATCCAGGAAAAAGGTCAGGAACCTGGGACAGTGCTCTGGGTTAGCGACTGTTTCCTGCACCTGCTATTGGCTGAGTTCCTTCAGACTACTAAAGGTTTGTTTTTGCTTGTTATCCGCCTCCATGATCCTGGCCTCGTAGTACTTGGTCTTTCTTGCCATAATGGCTTTTTTGTATGCGCCTCTGGGTCATATGACTTACGGCACCGCCTCTCGTGTTGGCACAGGGTCCATTTCTATCACCTTAGTTCCTCTGTGAACCAGGGGGCTCCCTTGCCCTTATTCCTCACTCTTTCACTGTGAGCGTGGGCCACCCAATTAATATCTGCTCTCAACTGGTTGATGAGGGATTCACTCTTGTCCTCAAGATCCTCTGGCTGTAATCTCCTCAGCGAGTTACCATGCAGAGCATCCCCTAGGCTGCCAGCCTCAATTGTGCTCCATTGTCGTACCACACTCAATTCTGGGGGGGGAGGGGGGCTGCGAGGAGCTCCTAGCCTGAGGGATCCGGAACCTGATCAGGCAGTGGTCCAACCACCTACAGGGTCTGATGTCTGTCAGCCTAACGGTGGCTGAGTGGATCAGATGAGATCTAGGTTATGTACCTTCTCCTGGGAGGGAGTATCCACAAGCTACTGCAGCCCCATTGTGGCCATTGTTTCCTCTAACCGACTGGGTATCTGGTCCCAGTGGTAGTTGAAGGCCCCCCACACTATGAGTTGTTGTTACCGCAAGCGTAGGTCGGAGACTATTACAGTGAGAAGGTTGTTAAATAGGGGGGACGGTACACCACCATTATTGCCAGGTACAAGGACTTGGAGTATACTTCTTACACTAAAATGTTGGCACTCTTTAAGCTCCGGCAAGCTTTTCTACTACTAGCTGTTTATTATAGAGTAGCGCTACCCCCCTCTTTTCCCATCCTGTCTATTGTGCCATAGGGCATTGTAGTCTATGGGTAGGGCTTCTACAATATCTGGACACGAGCCGTCATCAAGACAGGTTTCTGTGACTACTAGGATGTCAGGAGCTTCCTCCTGAAATAGAGTGAAAATCTCTAAACTATGTTTCTGGAGGGAGTGTGTGTTGATTACTACTGCCATTAAATCCATGAGGTTTCCTCACTCCATGCCTGCCCTTAGGTATATGGGGCTGGTTGGCCCTACTCTCTCCTCTCCCCTGTGAAGTAAGCACGTTCTCGGCTAAAAGAATGCCTTCTACCTGCTTCTCCAGGGGGTGATCCCTGTGCTCTACTGCCCGCAACTCCTCCTCCAAGTAGGATTGAATTTGACCAGGGGTCCTGCCTACTGGTCCCATTCAGGTGCGGACAGATACAGATGGGCTTGTTTTAGGCGCATCTTCAGTGCGCTAGTACTTCGTCCACTCCTGCCTGGCACATATGCACTCCCTCGCCCCTCCCCACCAATCAGCCCTGCTGAGCAGCAGCTGTGGCCCCTGCAGCCACTAGACCGTGTTGAGGTGGCGGCAGTGGTGTAAGATGGTGCTCTGAATTAAAATTCCAACAGGTTTGTGCCTACAATTCAACCAGATTTGAATCACAGTTCTAGATAAAACAAAATGTACAGTTAAAAAAATAATTTGTGAACAGATATTAAAAAATCACAGCTTTACTGCGCATGTCTCCACCACCTGGAGTAGTTAAATCGTGTCTCTATTTATGCACTATGGAGTGCATGTAGTTCCTCTCTATTGCTCTGCTAAATTAATGGAGGCATGCTAGCTCAGCTAGCACCCTCATTGTACTCGTTAGCCATGCTTTGCTAAAGTAATTGAAAATTATCTTATTCCAATGGCCCTGCTCTTCTCCAAAATGTCTTTGTTGGAACGTAATCCTTTGCCGTGGGCATCCCCCAACTTTTTGCTGACTGGTACTGGTGGTAACTGACACTGACTGACCCAGGGCTCTGCCTAGCCAGGTCCAGGGCCAGTGCTATGTTGAAAGAGACACACTTAGAATACATTGAAAACACCTGCATACAGTTGGGTACACTATGTGTTTGGGTACCCCTATGATTTGCATGACCTACCCCATAAGGCCCTAGTACATAATAGGGCAGAGGGATTGAAACAACATAGCAGTCCCTAGTATATAATAGGTCATGGTAGTTAAGAGGCCAGAAGCCCTTTCTGCATTTGCATATGTGCACTGCTATAGCCTAAGGTCAGTTTAAAAGTGGCTCTGTGTTGTAGGACTGCTTTTAAAAAGAATATTGTGCCCAAATTCTACTTTTGAGTTTGGGGCACTTAATAATGGATAACTTACAATGGTTGTGCATATTATGTAAGCCCAGGGTCTCCCCTAGGTATCCCAGAGGTAGGGGGTCAAGTAGTTATAAGGAGGATCCTTATAGAATCTCATGGGGTTAAGTGAAATTGCAAATTGCACTCCCTACTTTGTAATAAAGTGCTGCCCAAAATCGACTTTGGTGATAGGAGCACTGTGGAGGGAGGATCTGCAATATTTTTGCATATTCAGTACCCCTAAAGTCTCCTCGGGTGTTCCAGGGGCGGGGGTGCAGAAGATATATGCAGGGTACTTATAAAGTATGTTTTTATAAGCCCTGGTGCTGGAAAAATGGCCCAAGTCATTCTTCCCATTTGCAAATCCCATGCCACATAGGTTAACATGGCAAGAAGTTATTAACTAACAACTATTGATAGGAGAAGGCTAGAGATACCATTCAAAGACTTCCCTGAAAAGTATTAATAAACTCAACATTATCATATTGTTGAATATCTCCTAAAATGTACAGACAAGAAGTTGTAAGACGTTCTTGTTTATAAGACAAGATCCAGCCTTCCATTGGTCTGTCCTGATTGGTCAGATTTAAGTGGATTAGCCAGGCTTCTTTGAAGAGGTGATAAGGAGCCCCTGCGGTTAATCATCTCTGCTGGTAAGGCAGTGTTTTGCCACACAGGAATGCCAGTATTTAACAAAAAGGGTTTTGGCTAGAGCACAGTAAGGCTGTGCCAGTAACAGAATGAACAAAAGAGATTGCCAATAATGTGCAGTAATTTGAACGTTTGGAAGCAGGTTGAACTCAATGTCGCTCAGCCCAAAGACCACTATTTTAGTCAAGGTTATTTTCAAAAAAAATTAATTTATTTTATTAGATTTATTCTTTTTGCTTTTGAATTCTTTCAAGGAAAATATAGAAAAAAATATTCTTGTTTTTTCAAAATATTTTCCTTGAAAGAATTCAAAAGCAGAACCTAGAGCGATTCTTGGCATAACAAACTATAGCATACTATAGAATACCATCCTAGGGGAATATCGCACCTACTTCACAACCTGTCCTACACCCAGGTTATTCAAATTTGGGTCAAAGAAGTTAGGGAGCATTCCATGAGTAATCGTACTTTTAGCATCACGTTTTTATGTATGCAAATGCATTTCATAAGTAGTGAACAATGCTAGAGCACTACCATTTCTTTGCGCTTGTAACACTGTGCATTTTATATCTTGCATACTGTCTTACGATTGGAGTAGCTCATATCTCTCACACGAGAAAAACGACTGTTCAATAAATACTTATTAAGACGCCCGTCTGTTATTTCTGTGTAACTCTGAGAAACTAAGCAGGCATGATCGGCTGAGCGAAACGTTATCTCATGTTTCCATGATGCTGAGGGATCAGGGTTGTCATGTTATGTGGTTGCCAGAAGCTATTCCCTTCTTGTCTTCAAGAAGTTTCTAGTGATCCTGTGAGCTAGCTGGTACATGGTAAACAAGGTTAGCATACGCCAAACCTATAGTGTATGTTATCCAAAAGCACTGAGCCTATTTAAGGAAATAGGAACTACACTACATGGCGCTGCCAATGTTTGGTAAGGCATTTATTTAAACATTAGATTCTGGGTAACTCAGTTGTGCTGTTCTCAGAGACCCCTACTCACAAACTCCAAAGACGTTTGAAGTTTGTAGGGACAAAGTCCGCCATAGCTGAGTAGGAAACATCCTATGTATTAGCTGTTGGTTCTTATCAATATTGATGGATGTAGTGTTCCAAAATGTTGTGCACCTTATCTTGGTTTCCTTGAAACTAATTCCGTACTAAAAACAAAATGACTATGAATCCTGTAGACGCCAGGTAAGAACTCAAAACATGCAAGTTTCAGATAGGGATGAAACAGATGAGGACGTTACAATCATTCCTCCTAACATAAGGAAAGTTATCACTATCAAACGTACTAAACACAGCTTATCAGCCAGAGGTGGTAGAGTAGTCTTCCTTTTGGAGGCACACGAGGCACAAACAGAGGTGTTCTATTTCTTGGCTACATTCCCAACAGACAATGAAGTAAAACACCATTTTCACTTCTACAAAGAAGATGAAGCACCAGCAGAATATACTACTTTTGGGGAAATTGAGGTTCTGCTCACTTACAAGGAACATAATATTCAGCTTAAAGGCGCTCTACAATGCATACAAAATAGAAACAGGCTCGGTCCACTAGGTCGACCAGGAGCTGCATGGCCGATTCTAGCCAGCTACACACTTCATCCTGACATTGAAACAATGACACAAGGTGAAATACTCAACTCAAGGAGTTAATAAAAATATACAGACAATTAGTTCTATATGTCATGCGGACATTAAACGTCCAGCCATCATTGGTAAAACCAACTCAAACTACTTTTCAGGAGAACACACTCAAAATTACTCCACACACATTCATGCGTAAAATGCCCACAAAAAACAAACAAATTCAATCCTGGATAGCTCAGGAAATCACACAACTCAAAGAAGTATTCTCAAATACTAGCCGTTATGAGAAACACAAAATTTTAAAAATCAGTTTGCCAATGGTGAGCACCTCATGGGGTGCAATCTTTGCTGCCATATATACTAAAACTCATGGTATACCATCCTTAGCAGTGATACCAGATGGCTTAAGACACATTTAAAATGAATACGGGGCTCTGAACTTTTGGATGAAATTACTGAACAATTTCAATCAGGTATCCATCAGGTATCCACGATTATATTATCCAATATTAAAGGGGAGGCGACATCAGTGGCGATCCGCCAGTGCATGAGGGATTTTGATTGATCAGAACAACAGCAAGAGGTATCCAGAATAAGAGAAACATCATATGCAGAATTAGGCAGAAACAGCTTAGGTGATAAAGCTCTTAAACCATAGCTGTTTGGAATCCCTGAAAAGGACACTGCAAAACAGAGCCCTACTTCTTCTAAAAAGAAGTGGGAAAATAACAAACAAAATGTTAAAAGGAACAGATCTCATTCCCGAGGTAGGTCTCCCCAAAAGGAGCCCAGTGAAAAGAGGTATAACCTCAGGAATATGGAAAATTTGAAGAAGCCTGACAGGTATAAGGATAATGATGCACATTACTGTCATTTCTTTCAGGTCTCATCAAAAACGTCCAAACGAGGAGGAAAGTCAGAACGTATCAAACTGGATTCTCAAATCTTGGCTAAGGCCCCAAAACCAACTGGCGACGCAGTAGTTGACTCTCGCAACTTCCACGCCTGGATGGATCAAATTGTTTCAGATCATTCCGACCCTAAAGGCCATCAGGTGAAATGTCATAATAGAAAGCCAAACGCACCCTGGTTTACCCAGACTCTAACTGATAGCCATCTTCTCTGCCGTAAATTAGAAAGAAAGTGGAGAAAAACCTATGATGAGACTGCAAGAGCACTGTACGTCCAACAAAGGAAGCTATATCTTTCCAACATAAAAGCGGCAAAAAAGGAATACTTCACTAAGGCCATAAATGAAGCCCACCAAAAACAAAAAACTGTCTTCACAATAGTTAAGTTTTTCACCCACCCCAAAGCTCTCATGCCCGAAATTCCTCCGTCTGAAATTCTGTGCAATCAAATAGCAGACTTCTTTGTGGATAAAATCGTTAACATCCAAAAAGACTTTCCTCCTCCTTTGATCAAGTCTCATGAGGTAATGAATAACTATCCCCCGCTTTGCAGTTTTAAACCTGTTTCCCTCCAACAAACAGGCAAAGCAATTTTGGCATGTAAATCAGGAGCTCCCACTGATTCCTGCCCTCCTGGCATTCTCCATCACCTAATCGAGGTAGTCAACCCTTGTATCAATTCAATCAACAATGAATCCCTCGAGCATGGGATAGTGCCCAACGATTTGAAGAAGGCTATTGTGAAGCCCCTGATGAAGAAGCAGAACAAATCTCCTACTGATCTCACGAACATGTGCCCCATTTCATTACTGCCTGTCCTTAGTAAGATCACGGAACAGTTGGTATATGAAGAGTTAAAAATATTTGTAGAGACCCACAACATCCTGCATCCTCAACAGTCAGGGTTCCGCTCCGGGCATTCCACCGAAACAGCCTTGATAGAACTATCTGATTCCATCAAGTTCTTGCAGGATGAAGGAAGGCAAGCCGTCCTCATCCTGCTCGATTTAACAGCAGCGTTCGACACAATCTCTCATACTATTCTGATTAATAGAATGCCAGAGATTGGCGTGACATATACAGTCTTGGCATGGGTAAAATCTTTCCTGTCTAATAGGTCCCAGACTGTGTCTCTGGGTCCCTATCTATCCAGCGAAAAACCTATTACATCAGGAGTTCCCCAGGGGTCCATATTAAGCCCCCTTTTCTTTAACATCTATATGGCCCCCCTCCTCGCTGTGATAGAATCTCATGGGATCCTCGTCACGTCATATGCTGACGACACACAACTTGTCGTCACCATTGATAAAAAGTGCATGGACGCAGACTTTCGATTCCGGACTTGTGTTTCTGATGTATTTCAGTGGTTGAATAAAAACCACTTGAGGTGTAACCGCGCAAAGACTGAAATCATTCCGCTGGGTAAAAACCTATCTTTCTGCCCGAAGGACTGGTGGCCCATAGGATCAGAGGCCCCACCCAGTGCAGTATCCTCCGCACGGAAACTGGGCGAGCAATTCGATTCTTCCCTTTCCTTTGACGATCATGTCAGGATCACTGCTGGTCGCTGCTTCGGACTTATTAAATCCTTAAAGAAATTCTTTGACTTCCTACTCATTGCAGCTAGAAAATCAGTCGCGGTAGCCTTAATACTCTCCCGACTTGATTACTGCAATGGGTTAATGACTGGAGTGAAAAAGTCCACCCTGAGGAAGCTTCAGAGTATACAACATGGAGCTGCCAGATTGGTCCTGAAACTCCCCAGAAGGTCATCGGCCTCAGCTGCACTAAATTCTCTTCATTGGTTGCCACTCCATAAAAGAATTCTTTTTAAACTCTTACTTACCGTCTTCAAATCCATGAAACGCACAGGGCCTCATTACCTTGCAAATCGCTTCACTTGCTACAACCCCACACGATGTTTGAGATCCTCTGGGACAAATCTCATAATGATTCCTAGGTTCAAGTACAAAACTAGGGGTGGGAAAACCTTCACCGTTCTGGCAGCAAGGGCATGGAACAACTTACCCGTCAACCTTAGATTAATTGAAAAGGAGAGTATCTTCAGGAAACTCCTCAAGACATGGGTGTATCAACAACCTGACACCTCTGTACTGGCAGCCATTTAGACCCAGATCCTCACCACGAATCATCCATCACCTATCTATTTCATGCATACACAGCGCCAAGATGCTCCTTCCGGAGCGAAAGTTCGCGCTTTATAAAAACCCATAAATATCAAATATCAAAATATCAAACAAAAGGAGGAACGCACAAAGTCCAAAGACAAACAACGCGTTCAGGAAAATAAAATCCAAACCTCAATTCAACAAAAAGAAGGTAGGAAGTCTAAAAATCAGACATGCTGAGAATTCTGAGGACACAGATACTGATGGGGAATGGGCACAGGCGATGCTGGACAGTGCAGCAGAAATATCAATAGCTCGCTAGAAGCTGAAGTGATGTTTGGAGATAGTGGACTTGAATGAGTACATCACGGTAGAGACTGCTGATATAAGGGTTAGTGCTCCACGCAAATTATATGAAATAACACTCCGGATGGAGGGAGACAAGCCCAGAAAAATTAAATGACTCTTTTGGGAAAGACTATCAAGAGCTTATGATATCCTGCTAGCAGAAAGTGATTGGCCACTAGTATTCGTTAGGGAGTGCCCACATGGCGAAGACATAATTATGCCTGCCTTCTCCAACAACATTCCGATTCACCTAAAATACACATATGCCAGGAAATGGGCATTCACCCCACCACATAATACCACTAAAAAGTGAACAGACTGTACAGAGGCAGTATCCAATAAAGCAAGAAGCTAAAAACAGGCCAAGGAAATCTTAAATCTACTTCAATACCAGGGATTGATTGAAACTTGCACCTCTTCAATGAACAATCCTTTGTCTCCTGTAGCAAAACCAGAGAATACTTATAGTCTACTTTTAGAGTAAAGACATTTGAACTTGTGTTCCAAAACATTTGCTGTGCAAAATGCCCATAGTGCAGCTTTAATGAATAACATAGTGAGGAGAAATACAATACCACATTAGATATCTCAAACTGATTATTCTGTCAAAATATAGCTCCTAAAAGCAGGTAATTAACGGAATTCTCAATAATGGGAACACAAGGCCAATTTAGTCGAATCCCCCAGGGGTATAAGTACAGCCCGGGGATATATTCAGCAAGGGTAAAAGAGTTAATACAGATTTATGATGATGAAGCATTTTAATATGTTGATGATATTTATCTGACAGATGATGACTTAAACAATCACTTGAACAGGGTGAGTACCATAATATTGGGCTTTGCCTCTAAGGGCTACAAATTCAACTTTTAAAAAATGAGAATTGCCCACCTAAATGTCCTATTTTTAGGATAAGAGCTTTCAAGTGAAGTCAAATTCCTGGCAACTAACTTTTTGAGAATAAATATACTCCAACCTCCAAAATCGCTGAAAAACGTACAATCGATACTAGGTTTCCTGAATTTTGGTAAAACATACATTTCGGTTACGCAGAAAGGGTTAAGCCCTCTACGAATTAATAAACCTGATTTCTCAGCAAAACATTGGACACAGGAACAGACAGAAATCCTGCACTCACTTTAAGCAAACATGTTAGCTACTAATCACTTACAAACACACGTAAACATACTCAATTTGGGCGATCCGAAAAATTCCAAGTCTAACATTTAATTAAGGCGAAACTGTACCAATTGCATACAAATCACACTTATACACAACAGCAGAAATGCCCTTCACTTCAACAGAAAAAATTCTGACAGAAGTACAGACCACTGTAGCAAGAGAAAGAGCACTGGCTCAGGGGAAACGCATCATTGTCGTTACTCCAGTACCAGCCTTAGAGGCTGTTATGAAATCAAGCATTCCTAATGCAAAAGCTTTACATCTAAGATGGATGTAATGGGTTAATTCTCTTGCTGCAACGGATGTTGAATACAGATGTGATCCAAATTCAAAAACACAAGCAATCCTGCAATTAAAACAAGAATGTCCTCTGCCAAATGAAATCCTGCCTCTTGATCAATATGCATTTATAATTTACACTGACGGCTCAGTGCAACCCACAACATAAAGCAAGCAAGCCTACAGTGCAGCGTGCACAATTGTTAAAGGTTGCATGTGCAATAGTAAATTCTATCCCATGATCACATTAACTCAGTCTCTAGTAGACTGTACAACTCAACTAGCTGAATTAAAAGCATTTATACTGGCACAGGTAAGCATGGATCGTGAATTCCCCTTGCTCAGAGAGTGTGATTCATTTTACTGTGTTCGATCATTCAATGAATACTTACAGAATTGGGTTCAAAATGGATTCAAAGGTTGCACAATCAAGCACAAATTGCTTTGGGAACAAGTAGTTCCGTTGAGAAATGGACTACAAAAGACTCACGTGATTCATACACTGGAGTCATCAATGTGATGGTATTCATGTTGAAGGGAATTTATTGGCTGATAAAGTCGCAAAGGGGGTTGTTCGCATGGCTTCTGTAGCTCGTTAAAAAACGATAATAGACAGTGAGATATTATTGGCTGTCTATGCTTCAACCAAAGTCATTGGCGCAGAACTTCCACAGAAATTTCCACTCAAGTACTCATATATAATTGATACGAACAACGTTCCTTTTTCTTGAACCCCTGAAGTGGGGGAAAGAGTAATTCCAAAAATGGAACATAGATTAGGGCTAACCCTAGCAGCACCTGAGGGGATAGGCTCTGCTCATGCAGGTGTTTCTGCAACTGTTTGTTTACTAAAACAATGTTATTGGTGGCATGGCATGAGGAAACAAACCAAGAACTATATCTTGGATTGTGATATTTGCCAGCAGATGAAAGTCTCCACAGTGAAACGTCCCCCACTGACACCCTTGTTAATTTCAGACAAACCATTAGCCTGTGTTAATCTGGATCACTTTGGTCCCTTGCAAAGAGACGGCCATTATAAATACATAATGGTTGCAGTGGACTCCTGCTCAAGGTTCCTATGGATGTGGCCTCAGCACTCAGCTGACACTCGTACTGTTATAAAAGATTTGCGACTATTTATCAGCACATACGTAGTTGGCACACTACATTCAGACCATGGCCCTGCGTTTAGCTCTCGGGCTTACAAAGAGGCCATGGCCAGTCTGGTTGTAGCATTGCAGTACTCCTCTCCATACTATCCTGGGGGAAATTTGGTTGTGGAAAAACCAGGACATAAAGCATTCTATAACAGCTAGGGTATAAGACTCGGGAAATGGCTGGGTAAAACATGTTTATCGGGTCCAACGTTCCCTCAATAACTTGCCAAGAGCTTCTCTGGGGGGTCACTTCATATGAGGTCCTTTTTGGAACAGGAATGTGGGTACATGATCTTGAATGTGAAGGCACAGTGGCGGATAACAAACCCTTTGATATCAAAGATGGCTTGCTTTTTTTATAGGAACTGAATGAACTAAGAATGAAACAAAGAGAAGTACTCCTGAAGCCAACCGCCAGTGGGGAAAAATCAGAAGTCCCCGCAAGGCCAGACTGGGTCCCAAAAGTTGGGGGTTCCATTCAAAGAGAAAATTGCGGATAAAAAGGAATTTGGACCTTACTACAGAAAACCAGTACCTGTCTTAGCTGTCCAAGGAGCAAGAAAAGTAAGGGCGCTAGAGCGCTGTGAGGCTCCATCCCCGCCGAGTGGGGAAATATCCTTCATACCCATCCTAAGCCACAACTACGAACATCCGACCTCACGACAAGAGACCCGATTCACTGCTGATGCCAGTGATACCATCTTTGCATGACTAGCCTTGATTGCAGCAGATGCAGCGACCGTTGAATCTGGGCACAGGCTGCCGCGGTCCGCACCTGGTGTCAGTCGGCAGTCGGGAAAGGCCGCAGCTGTATTGGCCCAGACACTGGAGGATTGAACGGCGGCCTACCACGATTCACCATCGCTGATACATGAACAACGCTTTGCGAGGTGAGAGACAGCACCTGGGGGCGAGAGATCACAAGCGCCACAGCAACGCGACTTGTACCCCACACGGGCCTTTTGCAAAAACTCTGCACCATTGGGACAAGCCACTTACCAGAGTAGGAGGTCAATGGCTGAGCAGAGACGCGGGAGTCAGAGGGAAGTCAGCGATGAGTGAAGTCTGGACTTTCTGAGTGCCGAGAGCACACCCTGCACACCATTAAAACGTATACATTGCAAACCTGATCGATTAACCACAACATCTGCCCGGCAATTACCGCTGCGAGGAAATACCGCCATTTTAGGTTGACAAAAGCCCTATGGTCCGAGGTAGGAGCAACCATTCTTAAGCGCTAATTGCGATACTGTAATGCCTGCGAGCCCGCCAGTTAACTGTTTCCTGGATCAGGCGCCCTAGCAAGAACAGCACATAGCTACTGCACTCTGCCAGCAACGAGCTACGTCCATTTTACAGGCGGCCGTTTTAGGTCATATGGACTGAGATATTGATCAGTGGTGCTCCCCACAAATGGGAACTTGAACCAACAATCCCCCTTTTGAAGAAGTGTGTCTCACGATTCATTACTTGATATCGATCTGCCCCCTTGCTGCTTAATGCGATCCCGGGCGTCCCTGCGGGGCCCTTGTTGCATTGGACCCTTCTCACTGTTATAAGTACAAGCTCTTGTACGAGCATTTCACAGACATTGTGTGCACACACTTAGTGGGATCCCCAGTGGAGGTCTGTTCGCCGAGTGCACTGGCTAGGGCTACGACCATTGCTACCTTGCACTGCGCTGCTGGTACTTTCTGCCAAGGCTTTCAGGTGGTGGGTTCCGCTTTAGGCTGCCTTGAGACACTGATCAGCGCCTGACCACTGACTGTGCCTCGTGTGTTCTCATCCCGCACTCTGGGTCTGCCCGCCTGCCTACATCATGGGGCGCACTGACACAAAACAAACTAAAATTACTTTTGAAGCGCGAAAAACACCCAGATCTAACTCGACGGACCATACAGACTCTGATACCACAGACACTCCAGAGGAGGACTGGAAAGAGCTACTGTTTGGCATGAAGCAAAGCCTCACATCCACAGATGCTAAAATAGACACAATGTTAGGCGGATGGACTCTGCGGTTACTAAACTGGATCAACATGAGCAACGCCTTAAAGAAGCAGAAACCAGGGTGTCTGACCTGGAGGACGGCGCCACTGCAAGCAGGGGTCGGATAGCACGGATGGATAGGCTGCTCAAGATCATTGCTGACAAGAACGAAGACTTGAAGGCCCACTCCTGGCGAAACAAAGTACGCATTTTTGGCCTAGCAGAATCAACTAATACAGGCGGTATGAAGGACTTCATTGAGAAGCTGTTTGCGAATCTGTTCAACAGGGACTCCTTCTCGTCGCATCTCATGGTGGAGAGGGCACATAGATCCCTGGCGGCTCGCCAACCCCGGGGGCACCACCATGTCCCGTGATAGTCCACTTTTTAAACTATCATGACAGAGATGCAGTCCTACGCCTGGCTCGTGAAAAGAATTGAGTTCACTATGAGAATAATACACCAGCGTTTTTCTCAGGTTTTACTCAATCAGTACAGGATATCAGACGAAAATTTGCTGCTGTCAAGAAAAAGCTCTAGGTGCAGGAAATCCCCTACGCCATGATGTATCCGGCAAAAATGAAGATAACACATCATCCGAGACAGCACTACTTTTAGAACTTGCAGCAGGCTGAGGACTACCTCAAACAAAACCATCGTACAGCATCCGGGGAAGCGGAAGCACGTGAACACTCCAGATCCCAATCTCCTCTATCGAACCCAGATTGAGGCGCATAATTTACTGCAGAATATTTGTGACTCTCACTGGCGATCTTACTGGAGAAAAACTGACCTACATCGGTGAAGTATTGACATAACTAATGGTTTGTAATATGTCCTGCTCGGCCACTTACCTCTGTCCCTCCACGGCTGCGCGTCTTCGCAGCGGAGTAGCAGGTGGGTGCAAGTATTGAGGAGAGTGGGTGGGTCGTGAGCCCCTAGTGATTTCCCTATGAGGGCGAACCCCCAAATTTCCACTAAGGAGGGAAAGTAATCGTTAAGTAATGGGATTTCTGTGGGTGCGGGGGATCAAATGCCCGGTAAGTTGGGGAAGCCGGTGTGGGTGGAGGGGGGATTTTCTACTACTGAAGTGATGCATACAACTGTTTCAAAGATGTCAAGAACTTTGTGACTTGTCGGAGGAATGAAGGTACTGATAGGTCGTAAGCCCATAAGTGTACTTTCCTCTTGGGTGTTCTGTGGTACACAAATATTACTGAAAAAGTGTCTCAACCGTAGAGTTCTCATGAATTCGTAAAACAATTTTGTGGTATCCAATTCGTTGGTATGATATGTAGGTACAAAACGTATGCCCTTTTGAAGAACTTTTTCTTGTATAGTAGTTAAAGGAATCTGTGAAATGTTAATGACTAGATTCTGTGGCTCCTGGTCGATTTGGCTGGTGGCAGCGAAGTGGCTTGTCCGTTGGGAACTCCTTAATCTACGATTGGTACGGGGCCAACCTCTAAAAAAGACTCAGTTTTAATATTGGTGTCGGATGTATTCCTGGGTTCATTGGGAACCTTAGAAGTAAATGGTTGCTCAGATATCTTGGTACCTGAAGATGAAGGTTGTTATCTCAGTCTACCTCTAGGGAATTCTTTACAAGATGTATCCTCTGACGATGATGTGTCTGAACGAAAAATCAAAACAAGACTCACGGAACACCCTAGTAACATTCGTACAAAAAATGTGAAGTCCTGTGTTGCAGCCCATTTTGTTCAAAATTCTTACAATCCCAGCCAAATTCACTTCTTGATTTTAGAAGTTGGTGAGAAAACTACACACAAGGACAATAATAAACATTTGTTACAACGAGAATTATACTGGATACACCGTCTTCACGCTCTTCAGCCTAAAGGACTTAACGAAAGACTGGAATTTAGTTGTCACCTATGATATATCTGGGGATTCATTGATTATTCTAGTATAATCTCTCTGTCTGTTTTCATGTCAGCTGGTTTGTTCCATTATTTTCTGTTTTCATCTTATCTTTTTTATCTAACTTCATCCACACCTAATTATTTACTTTTCTTTCCATTCCTCTTTATTCACCCTAATTTGCTTGGATTTTCATAATTGTATTCCCCAATGTTTTCTTGTCATCTTCTTACTTTTCTTTTCGAACCATTTTCCGTGGCTCCACACTCTTTTCAATCTTCTTATTCTGCTCTCTTATCCATAAAGTACTATTGCTACATGCTATTTCTTGTTGAATATTTTTTGCTGTCAACTTTATTCAAGTGCATTTTGAACACTACTATGGGGTTGTTCCCTAGTTCACTATCTCCTCGATGCGGGCCTCTTTCTATGTTCACACTCAGCTTCCTTTTCTTAAGGAGCATGTGCGCATGCTCGGCGTCTTCCGGGTCTGCTGTTGACACGGACCGGGTCTTGCCCTGTTGACGTTTTTTTTCCTCTGTGGCATGTAAGTGTTTGCGCCACCCACCAGGCACGTTTGGACTCTTTTGGCACAGTTTATCATATCGTTTCCGTCTGGGCTAAATGGTGTGTACGTTTCCATGTACACTACGTGCAACTCACATTTTCTATTTCGTTACGACTTTTTGTGCTGTTCCTTTGGGGTCTCCGTCACATTCTGCACTGTGTTAACTACAAGTAACCTTGTGTGTTCCGTCTGTTTCACCTTCCGCTAACTTTCTTCACAGTACCATGGAGCCTTGTAATTTTGCTGTCACCATCTTTATTACCTTGCGTTTTATTTCACCGGTTTTACGCTTTATGGGACATTTGTGTCACTTACCTTGGTCATTTTCCTCCCTTTCTTTTGCACATACCAGGTTATGTTTAACCATTCGGGTGCCTATATCATAGCATTTTCTCTCTATGAATTTCTGTATTCTTACCTCTTTGTTATCAGCAATCTACATCAGTTTCTTTTTCACTTTCGACACAAAGATTTCCCCTGAAGAAGTGCAAATGCACGAAATGCATTGGGGATAATTTTACTACTGAGTATGAATTTATCTGACCATGTGATTTTTGTCATTAATGTTCTAAATATCACAATCATATGACATAATATGACGAACTGTGATATCTTTTGAACACGCAATGATCTAATCATTAAAGATCATAATCTTTCTCATCACAATTGAAGCACTTGTATATATTCATGCACGCGCTTCGGCGCATTAAGAGTGCCCAGGGGCTGCCCTTACTCGTTGTAAGGTTCTCTTTGTTATAACTGTCTAGCACTTCATGAACCAGGAGGTGATCACTCTGAGCCCCTTTCAATGATTTTACCTTCATTTAACCCCATTGAATACCTGTTTTATACTTTGGAGTGCAGCGGCTTTCACCTAGTTTAAGTACAGATTATAAGAGAAGTAGGAATGTTGGATAACACACGTGATCTTAACAGATTGAAGGTGACATCTTGGAATGTGTGGGGTCTGAATAACCCTAGGATAAAAAGGCAGATCCTAGGTTAACTAGATAGACACCACATCATTGTCGCTCTGCTACAGGACACACACTTGAATCCCGGAACTACACCCCAGTTTGCTTCGAGATGGGCCTCACACCGTTGATTTGCATTATATTCGGGATACTCCCGGAGAGTACAAAACAATAGTTGATGGACAGAATGCAGAACAATGTCATACATTCACCCCAGTACAGGGATCTGGGCCTAAATCCATAGTTTTTTTGCACTCCACACCACCCCAGTTCAGACATGGCCATATGCAAATCAGGCTTGACCCTGTGCCTCATGGGAACCGTTCAGCACGAACTGCCAAGCCATGTCTTTCCTGGACCGGAATCAGGCATCTTAGGACCGGTTTCTGGCTATCAGCCATCTTCAGCCAGGATAGCTTGACTCCAGTGGTGTGGAGAGCATGGGACTCACATCTGAGCATACCCATCCCACTTGGGGTGACAAATGCAAAACAACAGTTGATGGACAGAATGCAGAACAATGTCACACATTCACCCCAGTACAGGGATCTGGGCCTAAATCCATTGTTTTTTTGCACTCCAAACCACCCCAGTCCAGACATGGCCATATGCAAATCAGCCTTGACCCTGTGCCTCATGGAAACAGTCCAGCCCGAACTGCCAAGCCATGTCTTTCCTTGACCGGAATCAAGCATTCTAGGGCCGGTTTCTGGCTATCAGCCGTCTTCAACCAGGATAGCTTGACTCCAGTGGTGTGGAGAGCATAGGACTCACGTCTGAGCATACCCATCCCATTTGGAGTGACAAATGCAAAACAACAGTTGATGGACAGAATGCAGAACAATGTCATACATTCACCCCAGTACCTAGATCTGGGCCTAAATCCATAGTTTTTTTGCACTCCACACCACCCCAGTTCAGACATGGCCATATGCAAATCAGGCTTGACCCTGTGCCTCATGGGAACCGTTCAGCACGAACTGCCAAGCCATGTCTTTCCTGGACCGGAATCAGGCATCTTAGGACCGGTTTCTGGCTATCAGCCATCTTCAGCCAGGATAGCTTGACTCCAGTGGTGTGTAGAGCATGGGACTCACGTCTGAGCATTCCCAACCCACTTGGGGTGACAAATGCAAAACAACAGTTGATGGACAGAATGCAGAACAATGTCATACATTCACCCCAGTACAGAGATCTCGGCCTAAAACCATTGGTTTTTTGCACTCCACACCACCCCAGTATAGACATGGCCATATGCAAAACCGCCTTGACCCTGTGCCTCATGGGAACAGTCCAGCTCGAACTGCCAAGCCATGTCTTTCCTGGACCAGAATCAAGCATCCTAGGACCGGTTTCTGGCTATCAGCCGTCTTCAGCCAGGATAGCTTGAGTCCAGTGCTGTGGAGAGCATGGGACTCACTTCTGAGCATACCCATCCCACTTGGGGTGACAAATACAAAACAACAGTTGATGGACAGAATGCAGAACTATGTAATATATTCACCCCAGTACAGAGATCTGGGCCTAAATCCATATTATTTTTTGCACTCCACACCACCCCAGTGCAGACATGACAATATGCAAATCAGCCTTGACCCTGTGCCTCATGGGAACAGTCCAGCCAGAACTGCCAAGCCATGTCTTTCCTGGACCGGAATCAAGCATCCTAAGACTGGTTTCTGGCTATCAGGCGTCTTCAGCCAGGATAGCTTGACTCCAGTGGTGTGGAGAGCATGGGACTCACATCTGAGCATACCCATCCCACTTGGGGTGAGAAATGTAAAACAACAGTTGATGGACAGAATGCAGAACAATGTCATACATTCACCCCAGTACAGAGATCTGGGCCTAAATCCATCGTTTATTTGCGCTACACACCACCCCAGTTCAGACATGGCCATATGCAAATCAGCCTTGACCCTCTACCTCATGGGAACAGTCCAGCCCAAACTGCCAAGCCATGTCTTTCCTGGACCGGAATCAAGCATCCTAGGACCGGTTTCTGGCTATCAGCCGTCTTCAGCCAGGATAGCTTGACTCCAGTGGTGTGGAGTGTAGGAAGGTGGATATCTGACTATGGTTACCCCCAAACTTTTTGCCTGGTGTTTAACTGGTTTTTGACTTAGTTGGCCTGGGATCCTGCTATTAAGGGCCCCAGGCTGATTGCTCTCTCCTTAAAATGGACTCCATGCACCTTAGGTGCATAACACAATTGGAACTAGTTCACCTTATTGGCCCCTGTAACAGTGTACCCTAGGTACCCAGGACATAGGTGTTTCCAAGGCCTATCAGGGGCTGCAGCATGTATTGTGCCACCCCTGGCCTCCATATTTGACACAACTGGCTGATCACTCAGCTGGGGTAAGTTGGTGTAATCACCTCTTACTTAGGTACAGTATGCCTGTGCCTAACCCTAAACTGGAAACACATGTTCCTATCAGCCACTCCTATGGAAGGCCTCATCAATCCTGGAGGCAGAGTGCTTGGAAATATGTGAGATGGTGCTCTAGCATGAGCTGAGCCTGACTGCAGCTGTCGGGAACCACTCCCTAAGCTGTTCCGGGATATTGCCATACCATATACTCTTAAGTGCATTATAATCCTCGCGGTTAAATGCTATCTTTGGTTTGGCTTTATCAAAACATGTCGAGTAAGGTGTCATACGAATTGGAATACTATCCCCTCGACAGTTCTGTCGACGGGGATAGCATTCCACCCTTCTAGAGGGACACGACATGTGTGTAGCCTTAACCCCGGTTAAAGTTAACCAGAGCCTCAGCATCACAAAATGGATGCTGCCGCCACAGACACGAGTCTGGCCTCCTGCTGCTGACCGAAACTCGGCAGATGGTGTCCTGGACAAAGGGTTTCCTGCCTTGGGAGATGCGAGCACCACCCCAGACAGGGTTTTGTGTATTGGGTAGGAAAGGGCTGAATAGAATCAGACATGCCCGGGGCACACAAGGTGTCCCCGTGCATAGGCCAGTCCAAACCGGTCCTGGGACTTTCCAGACCCAGGCCTGGCGAGGAGCTGGACAAAGGAAAGGGGGTGTAACCGCCCCCCTTCCTGGTTCCTCCCAGAGGAGGGACCTAGTAGGTGATCCACCCCTCAGATTGGGAATAAGAGTGGGAGCAGTGCCATTGCACAGCAGATCATCCTGAATCAACTTTAAACAAAGAAGAAAACTGGACTTCGACATTCTGCTGCTCAGAAGACTGAAGAGAATCTCCCTTGTGGCCTAGGAGTGGCCACCCTGTGAATACAGGCACCAACCAGCAACTCGACGTCTGCTTTGCCGCCGCCTCCCGCCGCCTCCCGCCGGAGCCCGAGCCCAGAGCCCTCAAGAACCAGACTCCCAGACCTCTCAGAGCCCGATCCACAGTCCCTGCAAAGAAGGGACCTGTGGAGGCACCGAGTGACGTGGGACCGGACCTCTTGGAAGACACTCGAAAAGCTGACTGCGCAGCTTCTGAGGCATCCCCGACGTTGTGCTTTGGGGACTGAGAACCCCTACCACCGAGCAGCCCTTGCACCGAAGATCAGCCCTCCAGCATCTCCACGATCTGCGTGGGGCCCTTTTGCATTGTGCCACTCGACGCGCCATCCCGGCCACTAGCCACGTGGTCAGCGGCCATCTTGGCGTCGAAACCGACGATTTACACAGCAGGTCTGGTTGCTCCAGACCTACCCAAGCTCCTGTAAAAAGGAGCACTCGCTCTGACCTTGCTGGTCCGAGTGTTAAGCATCTTTCGATTCCTGCGTGGCTTGCATTAGCCAAAGCCTGTTTGCTCCGATCAGGTTGCCGACACCGCCAACAGCGAGAAGCCTGCGTGGGACAGCTTGTGACTGACTCCTGGACGTCCTCGACCCCCGGTGTCCACGTGGCTGCAGAGAGAAGCTACCCGACAACGCCTGTTTGCACCCAACATCGCCTGGTTCCAATCTGGTTCCACGGTAGTCACTGGCTAGTGACTTTGAACATTGTCCCCTCTGCTTTCAGGTCTTCACATCTTCAGATCCACCCTTGGATCCACCGGAACTCTTCACATCGAGCCGCCTGCAGCACCTTCAGCTCCAAGCACCATCGACCAGCGTGACGAAACCCGACACTACTTCGACCCTGTGCACCCGCTTCCTGTGGGTGAGGTAACTCAGCTCCGCCGGTGTTCCTATACTGGTACACATCTCAAGGGCCTGTGTCTTAAGTTTCAGCTCCATAGGTCACTCGGAAGGTTCCTAACTTTCTAACGTTTTACTTTTTACGCACCATAGACTTTGTATTGGAAAGTGCGTGCACTTTGAACACTGCACCCGAGTCCCGCGGGCCTTTCCCGACTCAGTCACTGCTAGTCTCGAATAGCTCCAGCGATTCCCAAGGCCCTAGGCCTGTTCCCTTTTCGATTGGTATCTCTTATACCATTTTCTTAGTATATGGTTTAGGTGGCCCCTAGGGCTCATCCATATTGTGCAACTTTTGTGTATTTTAAAATGTCTTGTGATTTAACGCTTGTGCTTCTGTGCTCATAAAGAGTCCAGGGGGAGTCACCTTCCCGGAGAGCTGGAAGCACGCCGAACTCAGCGCTCTACTCAAGAAACCAACAGCGGACCCCACCGACCTCAAGAATTACCGCCCCATCTCGCTTCTCCCGTTTCCAGCCAAAGTCATCGAGAAGACCGTCAACAAGCAGATGGCCGCCTTCCTCGAGACGAACGGATCCCTCGACCCCTCACAGTCCGGCTTCCGAGCCAATCACAGCACCGAGACCGCCCTCATCGCCGCCACCGATGACATCCGGGCCCTGATGGACAATGGAGAAACAGCGGCCCTCATCCTCCTAGACCTCTCCGCGGCATTCGACACGGTCTGCCACCGCACCCTAGTACGGCGCCTCAGCAACATCGGAATCCAGGACAAGGCACTGGAATGGATCATCTCCTTCCTCGACGGAAGAACACAGAGAGTCCGCCTACCACCATACAAGTCAGAGGCCTCCGAAGTCATCTGCGGCGTCCCCCAAGGATCTTCTCTGAGCCCCACCCTCTTCAACGTCTACATGAGCCCCCATCGCGGCCATCGTACGCAAACACAACCTCAGCATAATCTCCTACGCCGACGACACCCAGCTGATCCTCTCCCTGACCAACGACCCCGCCGCCGCCAGAGCCAACCTACACGAAGGGATGAAAGAGGTAGCCGAGTGGATGACGACCAGCCACCTGAAGCTGAACTCGGACAAGACGGAGGTCCTCATCCTGGGCTCCTCACCCTCCGCCTGGGACGACTCCTGGTGGCCTCCCGCCCTGGGCACCGCACCCAAACCGACAGACCATGCACGCAACCTGGGCTTCATCCTGGACTCCTCCCTCTCCATGTCCAGGCAAGTCAACGCCGTCTCCTCGTCGTGCTTCAACATCCTACGCATGCTACGGAAGATCTTCTGGTGGATCCCCACAGAGACCAGGAAGACCGTCACCCAGGCCCTCGTCACCAGCCGACTGGACTACGGCAATGCCCTCTACGCCGGCACCACCGCCAAGCTCCAGAAGAGACTCCAGCGGATCCAAAACGCCTCAGCCAGACTCATCCTCGACATCCCACGAACCAGCCACATCTCCGGACATCTGAGAGACCTCCACTGGCTCCCCGTCAGCAAGAGAGTCACCTTCCGCCTCCACACCCACGCACACAAAGCCCTACACGACCAAGGCCCGAGCTACCTCAACAGCCGAGTCAACTTCTACGCTCCCAAACGCCACCTCCGATCAGCCAACCACGCCCTCGCCGCCGTCCCCCGCATCCGAAGAGCGACTACAGGAGGAAGGTCCTTCTCCTACCTGGCCGCCAAGACCTGGAACTCCCTCCCGACCGACCTGCGCCTGACCCAAGACCACCTCTCCTTCAGGAAGAAGCTGAAGACCTGGCTGTTCGAGCAGTAGCGGCCCCCCCCCCCCCCCCCCCCCCAGCGCCTTGAGACCCTACGGGTATGTAGCGCGCTCTATAAATGTCACTGATTGATTGATTGATAGGGGATTTTATAGTTAATAAAACAATATATATTTTCAATATATATCTGTGTGGTGTCCCTTTCATTTGGTATTCAAGGGGGTTGTGTATGGTATTAGGGCTGGCTTCACATGCCTTTCAGAGTTTAGCCTAAGACTGCTTTGTCCACGTTACCACTAGGATAACTGGTCTACAAGGTTGAATTACAACCATCATCATAAGGGTTGCTTGGCATGGTACAAAGTGATCACTAAGAATTAGTGAGCATTATATACCAGGCCAACTTCTCACATTGGTGAGCAGCGGATTGGGATCTGAGCTTGCTGTTGTTTTACCATTACAATCTTTGAGATTATCATTTGAAAGATCACACAGGTACCTGCTAGGTACATATAAAACAAGACTAGTATACTTAAGTTCTACTGAACTTAGTTGTTGTAGAGCAAAGGGAGTAGCACACCCTGACTACAACTACTAGATAGGTTTAGTAGGTAAACACCAGTGTAGGTAGATTGCAACACATCCACCCACACTAGAGCAATGTCTGGAGCAGAGGGTTCCACTGGGAACATCCCTGTTGAGAGTGACCCTCCAAGGGCACCATCCAGATTTGCTATTTTTTCCTTTAAGGAACTAAGGCAGCTTTGTGCCTTAAGGGGTCTGAAGACAGGACCTTCCCCTACTACAGACCACCTAAGAGAGCTCTTAGACCAGTCTGAGACTCTTAAGACCTCTAAGGCAAACCCCAAAGGGGATGCTGAAGGAGGCCATCCTTCAGAGGATGACACTGTAGACACCCCTTGTCCTATCTTCCTAGTGAATGAGGAAGCCCCCATCAAAGGAGCTCCTCAGGTAGATGAGGAGGAAGAGGATGAGGAAGAAGAGGAGGAGGGGGGAAGCAGTGAGTCAGATGATGACAGAAATAGTCAGGTGCTGGTCAGTAGACTGAACCAGGCTAACTTAAGCCTATTTGGGACTGAATCAGGTACCAACCCATTCAGACCCCCAGGTGGACTTAACCAGAAGCCTAGGAGGAGAAGGACTCACTCAGGTGACTCTAACAACTCCCATGCTTCTAGAGGCTCTCATGGTCACTCCCGAAAGGAGATGACTAGCCCTCAGAGAAGGGAACATGAGGCCAAGATGAGAGAGGCTGAATTGAGGATCCAGAGACAAGAGTTAGAGGTTGCCCTGGCCCAAGAGAAACTTGCTAGAGCAAGACAGCCTAGAGAGAGTGGATTAGGATCCACTGGTGGCAGCAATATTCCTAAGGATAAAGACAGGTCCTTTGATACAAGAAACCTGAGTAAGATTGTGCCCCCCTACAAAGCTGGGGATGACATCCACAAATGGATGACTGCACTTGAGAGAGCCTGCATGGTACAGCAGATCCCTCAGGAGCAGTGGGCAGCAATCCTGTGGCTCTCTTTTGAAGGTAGAGGCAGAGACAGACTCCTCACAGTTAGTGATGAGGATTCTAGAAACTACATGGTCCTGAAGAGTGCTCTGATTGATGGGTTAGGCTTAACCACTGAACAGTACAGGTTAATGTTCAGAGACACCCAGAAGACACAGACTCAGGACTGGTCTGAATTTGTTGAATGTGCCACTAAGGCTCTGGAGGGCTGGTTGCTGGGAAGTAAGGTTACTGACTATACAGGATTGTATAATTTAATTATGAGAGAGCAAATCTTAAGTAATTGTCAAAATCAGCTTCTACATCAGCACCTGGTTGACTCTGATCTGACCTCCCCACAAGAATTGGGTAGGAGGGCAGACAAATGGGTCAAAACCAGGATCAGGCCTAAGAACCAGGGTGGTGACCAAAAGAAAGATACTTCCAAGCCTCAAGAGAAGGGTGGGGATAAAAGTAAGTAAAAGACTTCCCCAGGGCCCCAAAACTCCAAGAATGGGGGTGGGTCCCAAGACACTTCTACAACCCAGAAAAAGCCTTATTGTCATACCTGTAAACAGGTTGGGCATTACAAAACAGATAGCTGTTGTCCCAAGAATGGCAATAAAAAGAATATACCTCCAGGTAAGGCTCCAATACCTCATGTCATTGTTAGCAGAGTTCCCCCTGGTGGTGGGAGCACCCCCAAGAATTTGGGTGGGTTTACTTTTGGAGGACAGGTGGACTCTGGCCTATCCAGGTCCCCTAACTCAGATACTCTTGTCTATGAGACTGGCATGGGGTTTGCCAATTTCACTGCTTGCCCAAACACTTTGAGCACGTAAAGACAGGAGCCCCTCATCAATGGTTTGAAAGTTGAGGCCTTCAGAGACACAGGGGCTAGCATCACCATGGTGGCTGAATGTCTAGTCCCCTCAAGGCAACTTTTACCTGATGCCAAATATCAGGTGACAAATATTGATGGCATAGAAACCAATCATCCCATGGCAGTAGTCAATCTTAGCTGGGGAGGTGTCACTGGCCCAAAGAGAGTGGCAGTGTCAGCCTACTTGCCTGTAGATTGCCTACTGGGTAATGATTTGGAAATCTCAGCCTGGGCTGAGGTTGAACAGCAAACCCATTCTAGAATGGTAAATCTCCATGGAAAGGTTAGTGGGGCTGTAATGGCTATAGCCCCAATTCAAGATGTCCTTCCTGAAAAGGTTGGTAGGGCTGAGCAAACCTCACCCCCATCTTTAGCTAACTTCCCTCCTGAAAAGATTAGCAGAGCTGTTATGATAACAGCTCATACCCAAACTGAGTCTCCTCCTGAAAAGGTTGGTGGGGCTGTGATGGCCACAGCCCAAACTCAAACAGATACATGGGTAGTGAAGCCTGAAATGATGGATCACTCCACCCAAACTGAGAGCATGGAGGAGGAAGAGAAATCTCCCCCTCACCAGACTTTAGGAAAGGATCAGCCTCCTCAGGGAACTGATCTTACCCCTGATGAAGGAACTGTCCCAGAGGTTGTTAGGCCTGGCCTGACAGAGCCTCTGATGGCAGTGGACCCTTCTCAGGAGGGACCCAGTCTGGAGCAGGTAACCTGCCCCTCTCTACCTTGCCTTACTCAGCCCAGGGCTGCAGAGGACAAGAAGGACAGTGAGACCCAAAGGGTCCCCTGACAAATAAAGAACCCCCATCAACAGATTAGGGGCACCGAAACTAGTAGCCCTAGTGAGGTGAAAACTTTAAAAACTCCTGAGGGATCCCCCTTAAAAGTAGTTAGGGACCTCCCCCAGATGGATATTGTTGGGCACAGCCAAACCTGGGACCAAAAGGCCCCAAACCTGACCTGTCCCTCCAGTAAGCCAAACAGAGGGACCCAGCCTCCAGCTTTAGGTAGCCAGAGGTTGACCCTGAGAGCACAGTGCAACTCAGTCAAAGGAAGAAAGGCACACATGGTGGAGAGTGATTGGAGGAAGCTGAGTCCTACAGAGGAATCTCACTTCAGTACTCCATCTCAACACCAGCCTTTGACTTTGCAAAGACACACCACAGGTAGAGATTCCCTATGGTGGAGACCCTCAGATACCCTTAGGGTGAGGGATTGCTTAGTGGACCATGAAACAGGGGGTTACCAAGCCAGAGCTGGTACTTCCTTATATGGCCACTTAGAAAATATAGGCTTACCTGGTCAAGGATAGCCTTATCTCCTTTCGTTTGGGGGGGTAGGAGGGGGGTTATGTAGGAAGGTGAATATCTGACTATGGTTACCCCCAAACTTTTTGCCTGGTGTTTAGCTGGTTTTTGACTTAGTTGGCCTGGGATCCTGCTATTAAGGGCCCCGGGCTGATTGCTCTCTCCTTAAAATGGACTCCATGCACCTTAGGTGCATAGCACAATTGGAACTGGTTCACCTAATTGGCCCCTGTAACAGTGTACCCTAGGTACCCAGGGCATAGGTGTTTCCAAGGCCTACCAGGGGCTGCAGCATGTATTGTTCCACCCCTTTGCCTGGCCTCCATATTTGACACAACTGGCTGATCACTCAGCTGGGGTAAGTTGGTGTAATCACCTCTTACTTAGGTACAGTATGCCTGTGCCTAACCCTAAACTGGACACACATGTTCCTATCAGCCACTCCTATGGAAGGCCTCATCAATCCTGGAGGCAGAGTTCTTGGAAATATGTGAGATGGTGCTCTAGCATGAGCTGAGCCTGTCTGCAGCTGTCGGGAACCACTCCCTAAGCTGTTCCGGGATATTGCCATACCATATACTCTTAAGTGCATTATAATCCTCGCGGTTAAATGCTATCTTTGGTTTGGCTTTATCAAAACATGTCGAGTAAGGTGTCATACGTATTGGAATACTATCCCCTCGACAGTTCTGTCGACGGGGATAGCATTCCACCCTTCTAGAGGGACACGACATGTGTGTAGCCTTAACCCCGGTTAAAGTTAACCAGAGCCTCAGCATCACAAAATGGATGCTGCCGCCACAGACACGAGTCTGGCCTCATGCTGCTGATCGAAACTCGGCAGATGGTGGCCTGGACAAAGGGTTTCCTGCCTTGGGAGGTGCGAGCACCACCCCAGACAGGGTTTTGTTTATTGGGTAGGACAGGGCTGAATAGAATCAGACATGCGCGGGGCACACAAGGTGTCCCCGTGCATAGGCCAGTCCAAACCGGTCCTGGGACTTTCCAGACCCAGGCCTGGCAAGGAGCTGGACAAAGGAAAGGGGGTGTAACCGCCCCCCTTCCTGGTTCCTCCCAGAGGAGGGACATAGTAGGTGATCCACCCCTCAGATTGGGAATAAGAGTGGGAGCAGTGCCATTGCACAGCAGATCATCCTGAATCAACTTTAAACAAAGAAGAAGACTGGACTTCGACATTCTGCTGCTCAGAAGACTGAAGAGAATCTCCCTTGTGGCCTAGGAGTGGCCACCCTGTGAATACAGGCACCAACTAGCAACTCGACGTCTGCTTTGCCACCGCCTTCCGCCGGAGCCCGAGCCCAGAGCCCACAAGAACCAGACTCCCAGACCTCTCAGAGCCCGATCCACAGTCCCTGCAAAGAAGGGACGCGTGGAGGCACCGAGTGACGTGGGACCGGACCTCTTGGAAGACACTCGAAAAGCTGACTGCGCAGCTTCTGAGGCATCCTCGACGTTGTGCTTTGGGGACTGAGAACCCCCACTACCGAGCAGCCCTTGCACCGAAGATCAGCCCTCCAGCATCTCCATGATCTGCGTGGGGCCCTTTTGCATTGTGCCACTCGACGCGCCATCCCGGCCACTAGCCACGTGGTCAGCGGCCATCTTGGCGACGAAACCGACAATTTACACAGCAGGTCTGGTTGTTCCAGACCTACCCAAGCTCCTGTAAAAAGGAGCACTTGCTCTGACCTTGCTGGTCCGAGTGTTAAGCATCTTTCGATTCCTGCGTGACTTGCATTAGCCAAGGCCTGTTTGCTCCGATCAGATTGCCGACACCGCCAACAGCGAGAAGCCTGCGTGGGACAGCTCGTGACCGACTCCTGGACGTCCTCGACCCCCGGTGTCCACGTGGCTGCAGAGAGAAGCTACCCGACAACGCCTGTTTGCACCCGACATCGCCTGGTTCCAATCTGGTTCCACGGTAGTCACTGGCTAGTGACTTTGAACATTGTCCCCTCTGCTTTCAGGTCTTCACATCTTCAGATCCACCCTTGGATCCACCGGAACTCTTCACATCGAGCCGCCTGCAGCATCTTCAGCTCCAAGCACCATCGACCAGCGTGACGAAACCCGACACTACTTCGACCCTGTGCACCCGCTTCCTGTGGGTGAGGTAACTCAGCTCCGCCGGTGTTCCTACACTGGTACACATCTCAAGGGCCTGTGTCTTAAGTTTCAGCTCCATAGGTCACTCGGAAGGTTCCTAACTTTCTAACTTTGTACTTTTTACGCACCATAGACTTTGTATTGGAAAGTGCGTGCACTTTGAACACTGCACCCGAGTCCCGCGGGCCTTTCCCGACTTAGTCACTGCTAGTCTCGAATAGCTCCAGCGATTCCCAAGGCCCTAGGCCTGTTCCCTTTTCGATTGGTATCTCTTATACCACTTTCTTAGTATATGGTTTAGGTGGCCCCTAGGGCTCATCAATATTGTGCAACTTTTGTGTATTTTAAACTGTCTTGTGATTTAACGCTTGTGCTTCTGTGCTCATAAAGAGTCCAGGGGATTTTATAGTTAATAAATCAATATATATTTTCAATATATATCTGTGTGGTGTCCCTTTCATTTGGTATTCAAGGGGGTTGTGTATGGTATTACAGCTGGCTTCACATGCCTTTCAGAGTTTAGCCTAAGACTGCTTTGTCCACGTTACCACTAGGATAACTGGTCTACAAGGTTGAATTACAACCATCATCATAAGGGTTGCTTGGCATGGTACAAAGTGATCACTAAGAATTAGTGAGCATTATATACCAGGCCAACTTCTCACATGGAGAGCATGGGACTCACGTCTGAGCATACCTATCCCACTTGGGTTGACAAATGCAAAACAACTGTTGATGGACAGAATGCAGAACAATGTCATACATTCACCCCAGTACAGAGATCTGGGTCTAAATCCATCGTTTTTTTGCACTCCACACCACCCCAGTCCAGACATGGCCATATGCAAATCAGCCTTGACCATGTGCCTCATGGGAACAGTCCAGCCCGAACTGCCAAGCCATGTCTTTCCTGAACCGGAATCAAGCATCCTAGGACCGGTTTCTGGCTATCAGCCGCCTTCAGCCAGGATAGCTTGACTCCAGTGGTGTGGAGAGCGTGGGACTCACGTCTGAGCATACCCATCCCACTTGGGGTGACAAATGCAAAACAACAGTTGATGGACAGAATGCAGAACAATGTCATACATTCACCCCAGTACAGAGATCTGGGCCTAAATACATTGTTTATTTGCACTCCACACCACCCCAGTTCAGACATGGCCATATGCAAATCAGCCTTGACCATGTGCCTCATGGGAACACTCCAGCCCGAACTGCCAAGCCATGTCTTTCCTGAACCGGAATCAAGCATCCCAGGACCGGTTTCTGGCTATCAGCCATCTTCAGCCAGGATAGCTTGACTCCAGTGGTGTGGAGAGCATGGGACTCACGTCTGAGCATACCCATCCAACTTGGGGTGACAAATGTAAAACAACAGTTGATGGACAGAATGCAGAACAATGTCATACATTCACCCCAGTACAGAGATCTGGGCCTAAATACATTGTTTATTTGCACTCCACACCACCCCAGTTCAGACATGGCCATATGCAAATCAGGCTTGACCCTGTGCCTCATGGGAACAGTCTAGCCCGAACTACCAAGCCATGTCTTTCCTGGACCGGAATATTTACAACAAGGGGTGGTGAGGGACAGAGTCTCTGAATTAAGCAGAAAGCTCTCACCCAGTCAAGAGATCAGGGCTAGATCCAACACCGTTTTTTAGCTCACTGCACCATCCCAGTTTCAGAACCTGGCTGTATGCTAATTAGTCTGTTCCTGTCCCAGTGCATGATGGGAACAGGGCAAACCAAACTACAAAAGCCAATTCTTACACTGGGAAGGAAACAAGCTCCCGGGGACCGGTTTCTGGCATTACAGCCGTCTTCGGCCCGGTTTGCTTGAATCCTGATGGTGCAATGAGCAAGGGTCTCACATCTGAGAATACCCTTCCACGCTTAGGGTGGACAAAAATATTCACAACAAGGGGTGGTGAGGGACAGAGTCTCTGAATTAAGCAGAATGCTCTCACCCAGTCAAGAGATCAGGGCTAGATCCAACACCGTTTTTAGCTCACTGCACCATCCCAGTTTCAGAACCTGGCTGTATGCAAATTAGTCTGTTCCTGTCCCAGTGCATGATGGGAACAGGGCAAACCAAACTACAAAAGCCAATTCTTACACTGAGAAGGAAACAAGCTCCCGGGGACCGGTTTCTGGCATTAAAGCCGTCTTCGGCCCGGTTTGCTTGAATCCTGATGGTGCAATGAGCAAGGGTCTCACATCTGAGAATACCCTTCCACGCTTAGGGTGGACAAAAATATTTACAACAAGGGGTGGTGAGGGACAGAGTCTCTGAATTAAGCAGAAAGCTCTCACCCAGTCAAGAGATCAGGGCTAGATCCAACACCGTTTTTTAGCTCACTGCACCATCCCAGTTTCAGAACCTGGCTGTATGCAAATTAGTCTGTTCCTGTCCCAGTGCATGATGGGAACAGGGCAAACCAAACTACAAAAGCCAATTCTTACACTGGGAAGGAAACAAGCTCCCTGGGACCGGTTTCTGGCATTACAGCCGTCTTCGGCCCGGTTTGCTTGAATCCTGATGGTGCAATGAGCAAGGGTCTCACATCTGAGAATACCCTTCCACGCTTAGGGTGGACAAAAATATTTACAACAAGGGGTGGTGAGGGACAGAGTCTCTGAATTAAGCAGAAAGCTCTCACCCAGTCAAGAGATCAGGGCTAGATCCAACACCGTTTTTTAGCTCACTGCACCATCCCAGTTTCAGAACCTGGCTGTATGCAAATTAGTCTGTTCCTGTCCCAGTGCATGATGGGAACAGGGCAAACCAAACTACAAAAGCCAATTCTTACACTGGGAAGGAAACAAGCTCCCGGGGACCGGTTTCTGGCATTACAGCCGTCTTCGGCCCGGTTTGCTTGAATCCTGATTGTGCAATGAGCAAGGGTCTCACATCTGAGAATACCCTTCCACGCTTAGGGTGGACAAAAATATTTACAACAAGGGGTGGTGAGGGACAGAGTCTCTGAATTAAGCAGAAAGCTCTCACCCAGTCAAGAGATCAGGGCTAGATCCAACACCGTTTTTTAGCTCACTGCACCATCCCAGTTTCAGAACCTGGCTGTATGCAAATTAGTCTGTTCCTGTCCCAGTGCATGATGGGAACAGGGCAAACCAAATTACAAAAGCCAATTCTTACACTGGGAAGGAAACAAGCTCCCGGGGACCGGTTTCTGGCATTACAGCCGTCTTCGGCCCGGTTTGCTTGAATCCTGATGGTGCAATGAGCAAGGGTCTCACATCTGAGAATACCCTTCCACGCTTAGGGTGGACAAAAATATTTACAACAAGGGGTGGTGAGGGACAGAGTCTCTGAATTAAGCAGAAAGCTCTCACCCAGTCAAGAGATCAGGGCTAGATCCAACACTGTTTTTTAGCTCACTGCACCATCCCAATTTCAGAACCTGGCTGCATGCAAATTAGTCTGTTCCTGTCCCAGTGCATGATGGGAACAGGGCAAACCAAACTACAAAAGCCAATTCTTACACTGGGAAGGAAACAAGCTCCCGGGGACCGGTTTCTGGCGTTACAGCCGTCTTCGGCCCTGTTTGCTTGAATCCTGATGGTGCAATGAGCAAGGGTCTCACATCTGAGAATACCCTTCCACGCTTAGGGTGGACAAAAATTCATCACCACCCCCTTTTCTGTATCATTTTTGGCCACTATAGGTGTGGCATGGTATACTCAGACATTAGTCCCTTTCTCACTGCACCATCAGGATTCAAGCAAGCCAGGCCGAAGATGGCTGAAATGCCAGAAACCGGTCCCCGGTAGCTTGTCTCCTTTCTGGTGAAGAATTGGCTTGGTAGTTTAGTCTGCCCTGTTCCCATGATGCACTGGGCCAGGGACAGACTGATTTGCATATAGCCAGGTTCTGAGCTGGGATGGTGCAGTGAGATAAATAACGGTGATGGATCAAGCCCTGATCTTTGGACTGGGTAAGAGTGGTCTGCTTAATTCAGACACTCTGTTCATCACCACCCCCTTTTCTGTATCATTTTTGGCCACTATAGGTGTGGCAGGGTATACTCAGACATGAGTCCCTTTCTCACTGCACCATCAGGATTCAAGCAAGCCGGGCCGAAGACGGCTGAAATGCCAGAAACCAGTCCCCGGTAGCTTGTCTCCTTTCTGGTGAAGAATTGGCTTGGTAGTTTAGTCTGCCCTGTTCCCATGATGCACTGGGCCAGGGACAGACTGATTTGCATATAGCCAGGTTCTGAGCTGGGATGGTGCAGTGAGATAAATAATGGTGATGGATCAAGCCCTGATCTTTGGACTGGGTAAGAGTGGTCTGCTTACTTCAGACACTCTGTTCATCACCACCCCCTTTTCTGTATCATTTCCTGGACCGGAAGCAAGCATCCTAGGACCGGTTTCTGGCTATCAGCCGTCTTCAGCCAGGATAGATTGACTCCAGTGTTGTGGAGAGCATGGGACTCACGTCTGAGCACACCCATCCCACTTGGGGTGACAAATGCAAAACAACAGTTGATGGACAGAATACAGAACAATGTCATACAATCACCCCAGTACAGAGATTTGGGCCTAAATCCATTGTTGTTTTGCCCTCCACACCACCCCAGTTCAGACATGGCCATAAGCAAATCAGCCTTGACCCTGTGCCTCATGGGAACAGTCCAGCCCGAACTGCCAAGCCATGTCTTTCCTTGACCGGAATCAAGCATCCTAGGACCGGTTTCTGGCTATCAGCCATCTTCAACCAGGATAGCTTGACTCCAGTGGTGTGGAGAGCATGGGACTCACGTCTGAGCATACTCATCCCACTTGGGGTGACAAATGCAAAACAACTATTGAAGGACAGAATGCAGAACAATGTCATACATTCACCCCAGTACAGAGATCTGGGCCTAAATCCATCGGTATTTTTTACACTCCACACCAACCCAGTTAAGACATGGCCATGTGCAAATCAGCCTTGACCCTCTGCCTCTTGGGAACAGTCCAGCCCGAACTGCCAAGCCATGTCTTTCCTGGACCGGAATCAAGCATCCTAGGACCGGTTTCTGGCTATCAGCCTTCTTCAGCCAGGAAAGCGTGACTCCAGTGGTGTGGAGAGCATGGGACTCACGTCTGAGCATTCCTATCCCACTTGGGTTGACAAATGCAAAACAACTATTGAAGGACAGAATGCAGAACAATGTCATACATTCACCCCAGTACAGAGATCTGGGCCTAAATCCATCGGTATTTTTTGCACTCCACACCACCCCAGTTAAGACATGGCCATATGCAAATCAGCCTTGACCCTCTGCCTCATGGGAACAGTCCAGCCCGAACTGCCAAGCCATGTCTTTCCTGAACCGGAATCAAGCATCCTAGGACCGGTTTCTGGCTATCAGCCGTCTTCAGCCAGGATAGCTTGACTCCAGTGGTGTGGAGAGCATGGGACACACATCTTAGCATACCCATCCCACTTGGGGTGACAAATGCAAAACAACAGTTGATGGACAGAATACAGAACAATGTAATATATTCACCCCAGTACAGAGATCAGGGCCTAAATCCATCGTTTTTTTGCACTCCACACCACCCCAGTTAGGACATGGCCATATGCAAATCAGCCTTGACCCTGTGCCTCATGGGAACAGTCCAGCCCGAACTGCCAAGCCATGTCTTTCCTGGCCCGGAATCAAGCATCCTAGGACCGGTTTCTGGCTATCAGCCGTCTTCAGCCAGGATAGCTTGACTCCAGTGATGTGGAGAGCATGGGACTCACGTCTGAGCATTCCCAACTCACTTGGGGTGACAAATGCAAAACAACAGTTGATAGACAGAATGCAGAACAATGTCATACATTCACCCCAGTACAGCGATCTGGGCCTAAAACCATCGGTATTTTGCACTCCACACCAACTCAGTTCAGACATGGCCATATGCGAATCAGCCTTGACCCTGTGCCTCATTGGAACAGTCCAGCCCGAACTGCCAAGCCATGTCTTTCCTTGACCGGAATCAAGCATCCTAGGACCGGTTTCTGGCTATCAGCCGTCTTCAACCAGGATAGCTTGACTCCAGTGGTGTGGAGAGCATGGGACTCACGTCTGAGCATACTGATCCCACTTGGGGTGACAAATGCAAAACAACAGTTGATGGACAGAATGCAGAATAATGTCATACATTCACCCCAGTACCTAGATCTGGGCCTAAATCCATCGTTTTTTTGCACTCCACTCCACACCACCCCAGTTCAGACATGGCCATATGCAAATCAGGCTTGACCCTGTGCCTCATGGGAACCGTCCAGCCCGAACTGCCAAGCCATGTCTTTCCTGGACCGGAATCAAGCATCCTAGGACCAGTTTCTGGCTATCAGCCTTCTTCAGCCAGGATAGCGTGACTCCAGTGGTGTGGAGAGCATGGGACTCACGTCTGAGCATTCCTATCCCACTTGGGTTGACAAATGCAAAACAACTGTTGAAGGACAGAATGCAGAACAATGTCATACATTCACCCCAGTACAGAGATCTGGGCCTAAATACAACGTTTATTTGCACTCCACACCACCCCAGTTCAGACATGGGCATATGCAAATCAGCCTTGACCCTCTGCCTCATGGGAACAGTCCAGCCCGAACTGCCAAGCCATGTCTTTCCTGGACCGGAATCAAGCATCCTAGGACCGGTTTCTGGCTATCAGCCTTCTTCAGCCAGGATAGCGTGACTCCAGTGGTGTGGAGAGCATGGGACTCACGTCTGAGCATTCCTATCCCACTTGGGTTGACAAATGCAAAACAACTATTGAAGGACAGAATGCAGAACAATGTCATACATTCACCCCAGTACAGAGATCTGGGCCTAAATCCATCTGGTTTTTTTGCACTCCACACCACCCCAGTTAAGACATGGCCAGTTGCAAATCAGCCTTGACCCTGTGCCTCATGGGAACAAACAAGCCCGAACTGCCAAGCCATGTCTTTCCTGGACTGGAATCAAACATCCTAGGACCGGTTTCTGGCTATCAGCCGTCTTCAGCCAGGATAGCTTGACTCCAGTGGTGTGGACAGCATGGGACTCACATCTGAGCATACCCATCCCACTTGGGTGTGACAAATGCAAAACAACAGTTGATGGACAGAATGCAGAACAATGTAATATATTCACCCCAGTACAGAGATCAAGGCCTAAATCCATTGTTTTTTTGCACTCCACACCCCCCCAGTTAGGACATTGCCATATGCAAATCAGCCTTGACCCTGTGCCTTATGGGAAGAGTCCAGCCCGAACTGCCAAGCCATGTCTTTCCTGGACCGGAATCAAGCATCCTAGGACCGGTTTCTGGCTATCAGCCGTCTTCAGCCAGGATAGCTTGACTCCAGTGGTGTGGAGAGCATGGGACTCACGTCTGAGCATTCCCAACTCACTTGGGGTGACAAATGCAAAACAACAGTTGATGGACAGAATGCAGAACAATGTCATACATTCACCCCAGTACAGAGATCTGTGCCTAAAACCATCGGTTTTTTGCACTCCACACCACCCCAGTTCAGACATGGCCATATGCAAATCAGCCTTGACCCTGTGCCTCATGGGAACAGTCAAGCTCGAACTGCCAAGCCATGTCTTTCCAGGACCAGAATCAAGCATCCTAGGACCGGTTTCTGGCTATCAGCTGTCTTCAGCCTGGATAGCTATCCTCCAGTGGTGTGGAGAGCATGGGACTCACTTCTGAGCATACCCATCCCACTTGGGGTGACAAATACAAAACAACAGTTGATGGACAGAATGCAGAACTATGTCATATATTCACCCCAGTACAGAGATCTGGGCCTAAATCCATATTTTTTTTGCACTCCACACCACCCCAGTGCAGACATGACAATATGCAAATCAGCCTTGACCCTGTGCCTCATGGGAACAGTCCAGCCCGAACTGCCAAGCCATGTCTTTCCTGGACCGGAATCAAGTATCCTAGGACCGGTTTCTGGCTATCAGCCGTCTTCAGCAAGGATAGCTTGATTCCAGTGGTGTGGAGAGCATGACACTCACGTCTGTGCATACCCATCCCACTTGGGGTGAGAAATGCAAAACGACAGTTGATGAGTGATGTCACTGACCATGTCATGAGTGATGTAATATGTGACGTCATCAGCAGTGCATTGCACGCGCAAGTTATAGTGAGTCCAACTAACTATAACGTGGGAATTTCAATGGTTTTATGTCAGTAAAATTTCCAGCTAACTATAACTGGTGTGAAACCTATGTTTTTTTCAGTGAATTTCAAAGGTTTTTTAAATGGTAATTCCTAACTATAACTGGTGTGAAACCTATGGTTTTTTCAGTTAATTTCATAGGTTTTTTAAATGCTAATTCCTAACTTTATATAGAGCCTCATACCTATGTGTTTTTTGGTGAATTTCTAAGGTTATTTAATAGCAAATGTCTATAGCTAAGAAAGGAGATTTTTCATAAAAATGAATCCAATATTGTATATTAATATTATACTATTTTTGTTGAAGTATGTTCCTTTTTTTTTTTATGTTTCACCCTGGAGCGCTCCCGGTGCGCGTACCAGTGAGCGCACCGGTAAGCGCAGCACTTCGTACAAACATTAATTTTCACTACTAAAACCCCTTGATTTACCCTAAAATCGTGTTTTTAATTAACATTTCAAGAACAAAGCACAGCTCCTATGTACAAGCATTCAATTTGACTACTCAAACCCATTGATTTGCCCTAAAATCGTTTTTTCATTAACATTTTAGATACTGAGCGCAGGTCCTATGTACAACCATTCAACTACACTACTAAACCTCACTATTTTTCAAAATACAAATCCTCGATCTTGCAAATTTTGAAACCATGCATTTTCAAAAAGCATCACACAAACCAACAGCAAAGAAAAGCAATGTGCTTCTTAATCTCAACTCTCTATCTATATCAAATGAATCATAACTCACCTTTACAAATGCTTTTGGAGATTGAGAACAGTGTCAGATACACACACAAATATTTCTTTAGCTGAGCAAAAGGTATGTTCTCCAGGCACTGCAAACATTAATGGTACTGATAACCTCTAATTCTACACACATATGCCTCAGTTCAACCAATCAAAACTCTTGCCTCACTATTTTCAAACCAACACCCTTCCCCCTCTCAGACCTTTCCACCTGTTACCATAGCAACTCCCTCCTAACTGAACTCTCAGGTTCACAAGTTTATTCTACAATGTTGCAAATGAAGTAAGCAAGGATGTTTGACCTCTCAATAAACCAGCTTATCCAGGGCATTATTGCTTTACTTGACTTTTTCTTAACCATTCAAATTGCTTCTTTCACACAACACAATCATGCACCCTAACTTTCAGTTTTCAACTATCTGAATCCACCAATCATTGCTTGTGATTCAAGAGCAGGCAAACTCCACAATTTCTTTTTTGTAAACTCCTACTGTTCCAACTGCCATTTCATTCCCACACTTCATCTGACTGCACCAGTGCCTTCTCTCATCATGTATTCTGTGTGGATTATTGGACATAGCTACATTCACTGGGCTTAAAGGTATGCAGCTTGCAGACATTTTCACAACCTTGATTTATCAAATACGGAAATCAAGTGGATTGGCCAGAGAGGATTGAGATGCCACCAATTGATACCATTGGTGAAAACCTTTTTGTATCTGCCAAACCCTGACCTCTTAATAGTGCACTGTGGTGGAAATGACTTGGGCACTTTGACTGGAGTTGGTCTGGAAATGCTTTTAAAGGACACCTATGATCAATTGATGACACTTTTTCCACAAACTGCCTTGGTATATTCCAATATATGCCAAAGACAGAAATGGAACTGTTCCAACCAATTTTGTCCACAATTTGAGAAATCACGGAAATATGTGAATAAATCTGTTTCTGCTTACATGAGAGACTGTGGAATGGGTTCAATATACAATAATAACTTGTGTTACAACATGCAAGACATCTACAGAGGAGATGGTGTGCACTTCTCAGATGAGGGGAATAGAATATTCCTCCTGAATTTAACCCTTTCGATGGTCGTGTGCTGATGACGAGCTGAATAATGGCATCAAAAATTTTCCAGCACACAGCGGGAAAACGCCTAGCAGCCAAGGTGTTAAGACTGTGCATTGGAACCTACTTGTAGGTACCTAAATTAGCCACAGAATGCAAAAGCTCTTTTCAGGACTACCCTACCTCTGATCACTCCAAATGATTATCTTTTTCTAACTTTTTTCACTATTTTTCACCAAAGTACGCTCCCCGGTGCGCTCCCCTCGCGAAAAATTTAAAAAAAAAGTGTGGGGGGGGCCTATATGAGCCTCCTAAGTCCCCCTCAGAAAACCTAGGGGGTCAGGGGCTGTCTACCGTGCCCCCTTCTACCCATTCCCAACGTTGTTTGTCCTCCATCTTGCATCTTTCGATTGTACCGAAACACAAAATGGCGGACTCCCGTAACGCTGCCGGTGCGCGTACTGGGGTGCGCACCGGTAAGCGCTCCCTAAAAAAAGGTGGGAAAGTAATTTACAGAAAAACCACTGGAGACACTTTCACCAAATATAGAATAGGCCCTACTACATAGCAGTCCCTACCATTTACCCAAATTTGGTGGAATTCCATTGAGACATTTAGGCTATAGGCCTGTCTAAATATCCTGAGGTAAATTACATGACAAAAACACATATGAAGTGTTAGAAATTACAACCAATTAAAAAGTTACTTTCATTTTCTACTATTATTTCCTGACATTTGATTGGTTATGTACATGAATTTATATAAAAAAAGAGAGGGAAACACAGCCATTTTGACTACTACTTCCTGAAGTACATTTGAAAAGGAATTACACTAAGAACTTCAACTGCTTTCTCAAAGGTAAGTTGTTATTTTGGAAAGTGAAGTATGTTGTGCACTTTAAGTTAATTTGAGAAAAAATTCTGATAGTTATATACTATCCCTCTGTAATAGTTATAGATTGAGATAGGCTTCTCTGTTATAGTTATGGATTGAGTTAGGCTTCTCTTGTATAATAATACATTTACTTAGGCTTTATCCCATACACTTTTTTATAATTCTAATTTCACCCTGATACCATACACTGCCCAAAGATAACTTCACTGTTAAAAAATCAAAACTACCTGTCTGAACTTAAACCCAACAGTGCCCTATCTCTACTGATATATTTATTTTTTATGCAATTTACAGCAACAAAATGGAAGGAGAACAGAATATTTCTTTCGAAATTGTTTTGGACAACAACCCTGAAGAAAAAATTGCTGAGAATGATAACTTTGATTTTATGGCTGAGTCTCTGGACCATCAATGATTTCAGTGTGTGGAAGCAATAGAATCACAGAATGAAAATGAGGACATTCCAGACAATATATTGTTAGAAGTTCTATTAAATTTTGAAAAAGAATCAGAAAAAATAAATGTATATTTAATAATCAAAAATTGTTTGAGACATTATTAATTTTTATATGTAATTCATCAAGTAGTTCCAAAATGTTTATAATATAAAGTGAGACTTATAGTATACTGTGCAACTTTTTTGTGTTACATAGTAATTTTGCTCATAGTTACTTCCTTTCTCCCACTTCATTATCTCCAATGTGTATTTCACATCTCTTTTTCATCTCCTGCCTCCATGTTGTTTCTGCTTTCCTGACAGACTATGGTATGGATTCCATATACCACAATAACTTTGGTAACAACATGCAAATTATCTACAGAGGAGACAGTCTACATTGAATTTAAGACTCTACATTGGTACCGACATGCTGGTACTTATATCACCCACACAACACAACAACTCTATGCAGAGCTACCCTACCTCTAAGCACTTAAAATTATTCTTTTACTGTTTCACTGGTTTTTTTTTCCCTTAGTACGCTTCCCAGTACGCTCCCCGGTGCGCGTACCGGGCGCTCCCCCCGCGAAAATCGAAAAAAAAAATGTTGCCCCGCGGGGCCCTTTTATGGCCCCCACATCAAACCTAGAGGGTCAGGGGGGTCTACTCTGCCCCCTTATGGTAATTTCCCCCTTTGTTTTTGCCACCTCTTGTGTCTCGATTTTACCGAGACACAAGATGGCGGCCGCTGCAGACTGTTTGGAATGTTTACAGACACCCGAGAGCCAATAAGCTTTCCGTGCGCAAGTCGCGTGGCGCGCCCGGTGTGCTCCCCGGGGCGCGTACCGGGGCGCGCTTAAAGATATATATATTTTTTTGAACCTAAATTACTCACAATCCACTGGAGCACATATCTTGAGACATAGCAAAAGGCACATCGGGCTACCAGTCCCTACAATTTTGCCAAGTTTGGTGAAAATCCATTCAGCCATTTGGGCTAAAAGTGAGGCCAACCGCCCTATGGAAATTACCATGAGGAAAACACGTTTTGGGACCCCCCTTTTATCTCGGCCCCCGCTTGACGAATCCCCCCACATTTTCAGGGAAGGAGCGGAGCGAGCCACAAACTTTGAGAAATTCGTGCCCCGGCGCCAAAGTTATTCCCAATAGAATGTTGCGGATTTACTATGGAAAGTAGATCCTAACTATAACTACCTACTGGCGACCGCCAGTAGGTAATATGATGACCCTCTGCTATGATACTCTATCACAGTTTCTTTTATATTATGTTCAAAGTAATACTTTGCATCCAGTGACAGTCTCCACCTATGATGAATACAGTCCATCCAGGGGGCATCCATCCATTAAAAGTAAATGTCAATCATTCTTTATTAGGTATCGCTTAACAAACCTTAGCTGGTTTCACTTTCACCAACAACCACCCATGCGTCCATTCCTTCCTTCCTTGCCATGGCTTTGGGTTTGACACAAACACCGCTGATGATTCATGCTATCCACTATCCACACATATTGTGTCACCCACCCAGGCAGGCATCTTCTTTCACCTGTCACCCATCCTTCAACAACCCATGCATCTGATTCCTATCAGCCACCTGCATGCTGTTTCCAAAGTTTCCTTCTGTGCTAGTCGTATTACATCTTTCGTCCTTCCTCCTTTACCCTAGTTCACTTCTTTCCCTTTTTGTCCAACACATCCATCAAGGTCATCTGATCTGACTTTTAGACTTCTCCATAACATTCACAGCTGAGTTGGAGTCTGATAGAAGAGGCCTTTGTTTACTCAACTCACGCTGGTAATGCTATTGCCAATGCAATGGTAATGCTAAGTAAAGGGTGTCTTCTTCAACCGTTGTATATTGTCCAGTACAAGTTCAAGTTCATACTTACTTAATTCACAGTACAATGAGGGAAATGTTCCTCTTCCAGCTAGTAATGCCAATAAGTAATGAATATAACTTACCACCGCCCACCGCTGCTGTTTCTTCCCTCACTGGTGCTCCTGCTGGTGGCGCATCTCCTGCCCCCTCCTGGATGGCAGCATTAGCATCGCCGCTGGCCCCGGTGGCACTGGTGGTTGGTACCTATAAAAACAAGTACACCTTTTTAGATGCCAGCACACCTCCTCCTATTTTACTTGTTTTTTCACCAGGAAGGAAGATTGAAAAAACAGTTAAAGTACAACATAAATCCTCACTAGTCCAAATTGCGTTCTACAGTAGAGTCAGTAGACGGACATTAGTAGTATTAATTTATTATATGGTCCCTAGGGTCATCTCATCTCTACTCCTACTCTAGTCTTTGGAAAGTTAGCCTGAGCCATGTAACCATTTTAGATTCATGGCTACTGTTTTGCGCATGTTACCTCGCAGCTTGTTGCGCAGTAAGACGCCTTTGAGGCCACATGAGTGTTGCATACAAGTGAAGAGGTTGAAAAATAAGGCACTTTTTTAATGGAGTTTGGTTAGTCCCTATTGCTTAGCCATAATGTTACACTTTTTGGCATGACTGCAAAAAGCTTGCATAATTGTATTTTATACTGTCTAATGTGCCCCGTTTTTCTCATAATAGGCAGATGAGAAGATTGCCTTCTACGAACCAGAGATTTGCAGAGCTTACGAAAGATGCATGTGTAACCAGTATACGTTCAATGGTGAGGGGCCTCCCACAATTCCCACAGTTCTCCCTCGTGCGCTAGTTGTAAAAATGTTTAATTTTAATCTTCTTTATTTTGCAAGCTGGAGCTGGATGTATTTCATTGAACAACTTACAAAGCGTGTTATTATTTGAAAAAAATAAAGCTTTTGAACTTGCACATAGACTCTGTGGTATATTTGGAGTGTCTGTGGTGTTGTGGATTTCCACCAGTGATTGAGCGAAAGGGTGTTATGTTCTCGGTTGTGTAATAAAAATCATTGGGTATCTTCGTGTGGGGGTTGGGACAAATGACTAATGACTGAGACACTATAACTAGTCGGTCAGTGAATTGTGGGTTCTGAGTTCTGTGACTGAGGTGTAAGTAAGGTCCAACCTCCCATCACCAACATCCTATTTTCTTGTGCATAGTCCTGTATGTGGCTGTGCAGAATGCCCACAACAGTAGTATGTACTACTACCCTAACAAAAAATACTAGACAAATATCTGGTTGCGCATTTTGTTGGTGGGAATTGTCAAAGCCTAGAGATTAAAGAGGACAACGCAAAGGACAGGAGTGGACCTAGTGGCTACAGCTATTCTATCACAGCTTTATTCAAAAGTGTTAGACCTGACATCATTGGCTTGAGTCTCTCTTCCATTTTTTTCTGTTGGCCTCCTCTGTTTACGATGTTTTTGCTGGTATATTGCTTTGGGCACTGTGCCACTGCTGATCAGTTTTTTAAGTAAACAAGGGGGACCCACTTAATGGCTTTGGACCATGGGTATCGACTATTTCAAAAGAACAGAGGTCCGAAGCTTAGAACAATTTCTAGAAAATTAGATAACATATAGACCACAATCGGACAATATGTACAGTTCTTCTTATACCCAGCCGGGCAAAGAATTTATTTTAGGAATGTTAACACTGTTATGTAGACATACATTTTGATTTATTGTGATTTATTTTTGTATGTTCTACTAAAGGGAATACTGCCAATTTAAATCCTAAAGCAGTACCACTCTTTTGCTCAACTCTTCCTTTGCCTGATGTAAACTATTCTTTCTTCTGCACCCCTTTTCACAAACTTTTTTCTATCCTGTTGAGTACGGCACAGGCATGTGCCTTACTTCAAACGCTATTATGTTTGATATGATATTGTAAAATTTGAATTGACTTCCTGTCAAACATTCCTAAAATAAATTCTTTGCCCGGCTGGGTATAAGAAGAACTGTACATATTGTCCGATTGTGGTCTATATGTTATCTAATTTTCTAGAAATTGTTCTAAGCTTAGGACCTCTGTTCTTTTGAAATAGTCGATACCCATGGTCCAAAGCCTTTTGAAACTGCTGATCAGTGCCACAGTGCAAGTGCTCCCTATGTGAAATTACTGTATTGATTGAATTCCATGTTTGGCTTATTTGGGTTACTGTCAGTCCCTAGTCTAGTGCACCAGGAGTGCCAGGGCTTGTAAATCCAAATGCTGCTCGTGGGCTTGCAGCACATGTTGTGCCACCCACAAAAGCGGCCTAGTAAAAGTATGTCTACAGGTCTGCCATTGCTAGACCTACGTGTAGTCTGGTACTGTCACGCTGACTGCGCAAGTACACCTACTTGCCAGTCCCTAAACCTTCCCTTAACTTCATGTTAGACACCCCTATGGTAGGCCCACGGGCAGGGTGCATTGTAAGCATGAGGTAGGACAAGCCTGACCAAGTTGGCATGTCCTAATAGTGAATTACAGCCATATTCGTTTTTCACTATTGTAAGGTAACCTGCTCTCCATTAGTTAGAATGGGCTGCCAGGATTATTAATGCTATAATCCTAGCTGGCTCGGGGAGCATGGTGCAATGTCGAGTTTGGTATCCCTGAACTCGGGGTTTAATAACGCATCCGTTTGTGTGGATGGTTTTTGGACTCTGGGTTTGAAAATAGCACTTTTAGAAAGTGGCTATTTTCTTGTCTAACTATTTCTGGTTTCTGCTGGTTTGGGGTGGCTCCAGAGGTCTGAGTGAGTCAGTGTGGGATGAGTGGGACATTTGCATTGAGAGTAGGGGGAGAGTAGTTCCTGATAGCCTGCCCTGCCTGATAGAATGCTGGCTCTACCTCCTGCCAGATGACTGATGGCTCTGTGCCTGCCATGGACGATCCTGGCCCCACCTCCTACCAGGAGGCTGATAGCTCTGCTCCTGCCAGTGACAATGCTGGCTCCACCTCCTGCTGGGCGTCTGAGGACCCAGCCCTGCACAGTGAATAGGCCAGGTGCCTCTGCCTGGCTACACCCACAACAAACCCAGGATGTTGGGAAATTTCCCTGCCTGGACAAAGGGATCAATGCCAAAAAGGGGTATAAGAGAAGGACCCCTGAACCAAGACTTTATATCACTTCTGACAAGGAAACCTGAACCAAGGACAAGAAGCCTGCTGATCCAAGGACTTGCCTACCCCTTCTGCCAGTGTGCTGTTTGCTGGGGGGGAATCCTGCAGTTGCTTCTTTATTTTTGCTAAGGAACCAGGAGAGAGGAACTGAGTGTGTACTCTCAAGCTTTGCTAAAGAAAATCTCCAAGGGCTGGAAGAGTGCCAGCCTCCTGTTGAAGTCACAGGGCTAAAGGACTTCATCTGCTAAAAGTGCTTGTTGCTGGAACTTGAGAATCCAGCACCTCTGAAGGAAACCAGCAATCTCCACGCCGACGGACGCCGCCGAATCCAGCTCAACATCGTGAGTAACGGCTCCAGTGTCCCGCTTCCTCGACGCCGGCCGCCGGGCCCGATCGACGCCAGCAGCAACGCCAGTGAGTAGCGAGTTTGGCTCCAGCTCCAAGTGACCTCGTGTCTGCACCGCTGCTGATCGCATCGACTTCGTGCCCTCTCGACGCCGTGAGCACTGCTCACTCTTGCAACTTCATCATCGACATCGACGACGACGCCGTATCCTGCTTCACCTCGTGAGCACTGCTCCTGCCTGACATCTGTCGACGTCGCTGCAGGTCGCCCAGACTCCGAGGCCGGATCAACGCCGGGGACGCGACGCCGGACATCTCGACGCTGCTGATCATTGTGTGCTTCGCTTTTCCAAGGTACTGTGTTGTGGGGGTCTGTGTGACTCCGGGCTCGACGTAGCGCTCCTCGCGGTCGACGCCGAACCTTTGGATTAACTTTGCCTCGACTTTGTGTGACTCCAGTGGGGTTTACATTGTTGCCAAGAACTGTGTTTTAAAGAAGAAGAGTTGCTTTTGATACTAAAGACTTTGTGCTAAGAAGAAACTACACTTGAACTATTATTTTTCCTTCCAAGAGTATTTATTGAGATTGTGGTATATTTTTGTCGTTATTTGGTCTTGTGCTAAACCTTATATAAAAATCCTTATTTTTATAATACTACTGTGTTGTGTCCATTTGTAGTGTATTCACTTTATTACTGTATGTGGTCATAAATGCTTAACACACAGCCTCTGAGATAAGCCTGTCTGCTCTGCCAAGCTACCAAGGGGGTGAGCAGGGGTTATCAAAGGGTGTGATCCCCTTGCCCTGACTAGAAAAGGTGTGTCCCTATTTGTCAGAAGTGTATACCTCTGCCAACTAGAGACAGCCGGTTCTAACAAAAAGAATACCTTAACTAAAGAGTGGCCAACAGGGCAAGCTTAGCTACAGACAGTCTAATAGTAGTAGTACAGCAGAGGTCTTCAAACTTTTTCAGGCCGAGACCCCCTTGTGAAACCTTTTTAGGCGTAAGGACCCCCTTCCGACAAAAGATTCTAGAAACTGGTACTCTTCATCATCAACAACTATCGACAAACATAAATGCGCCTGTTAGACCTCATCACATCCATCCATCCATCCATCCATCCATCATTCATCCACCCACACATCCATCCATCCTTCATCCATCCACCCTTTCATCCTTCCATCCATACATCCATCCTTCATCCATCCACCCTTTCATCCTTCTATCCATACATCCATCCTTTACCTATCCACCCGTACATCCATCCACTCATCATTCATCCACCCACCTTTTCACACATCCATCCATCATTCATCCATGCAACCTTTAATCCATCCATACATCCATCCTTCATCCATCCACCCTTTCATCCTTCCATCCATACATCCATCCTTTACCTATCCACCCGTCCATCCATCCACCCATCATTCATCCACCCACCTTTTCACACATCCATCCATCATTTATCCATGCAACCTTTTATCCATCCATCCATACATCCATCCTTCATCCATCCACCCTTTCATCCTTCCATCCATACATCCATCATTCATCCATCCACCCTTTCATTATTCCATCCATATATCCATCCACCCTTTCATCCATGCATCCATCCTTCATCCGCCCACCCTTTCATCCATCCATCCATCCATCCATCATTCATCCACCACCTTTTCACACATCCATCCATGCATCCATTATTCATCCATGCAACCTTTTATCCATCCATACATCCATCCACACTTTCATCCTTCCATCCATCCTTCATCCATCCACCCTTTCATCCATCCATTCACCCATCATTCATCCACCCACCTTTTCACAAATCCATCCATCATTCATCCATGCAACCTTTTATCCATCCATACATCCATCCTTCATCCATCTACCCTTTCATCCTTCCATCCATACATCCATCCTTCATCCAGCCACCCTTTCATCCATCCACCCATCATTCATCCACCCACCTTTTCACATATCAATCCAGCATTCATCCATGCAACCTTTTATCCATCCATATATCCATCCTTATCCTTCCACCCTTTCATCCATCCATCCATCCATCCTCCATCCACACACCTTTTCACACATACATACATCCTTCATCCATCCACTCATCATTCATCCACCCACCTTTTCACACATACATCCATCCTTTCATTCTTACATCCATCCTTTCATTCTTACATCCATCCATCCTTCATCCTTCCTTCCTTCCATCCATACATCTATCCACCCACCCATTCATCCTTCCATCCATACATACATCCTTCATCCATTTACCCTTTCATACATCCATCCACCCATCATTCATCCACCCACCTTTTCTGTGCCTCTCTCGTGGAGGGGGAGGGGGTCAGTATCTCTCTGCGTCTTCCTTCTTCCTCTCACATGGAAGGGCATCTCTGTGCCTCCCTGCATGGGGGGGGGGGGGGGGCAGACAGGCTGTATAACCATCTTACCGTGAAGAGACTCTCAGCCACATTTCTCCTGCACAGGCGCCAGATATGAGGGGGACTTGAACCAATGATTGTAATGTCCTTCTGCTGTTTACTGTGTGTTTGTAAAGCGCTCTGGTACCTACGGGTTAAACTAGCGCTATATAAAATGTTAAAAATAAAAATAAACCCCACAGCTAAGTCCATTGACCTCAAAGGGCTACAGCCTTCTCCCCCAGAACCCCCCCCCCCAAGTCGTGTATGTGAGCCCGGCTGAAACAGCTTCAGGGACACACACAAAGGCACACCAGAGTACTTCACAGGTCTTCAAAGGACCTTTACTTGTTAATGAGGCTTTGATGTTTGCCGTGAGCACCCTCAATCAGCCCGACGCCAGAAACTGCACTCTGACAGAATCTGCGACCCCCTTCCCAGGACTCCACGACCCCCCTGGGGGTCACGCCCCACAGATTGAAGACCTCTGTAGTACAGAGAGTCATAGCACAGGCAGTTGGAAGGATCTGAAAGGCAGGGATACCCAAAAGTTGGAAAACAGATAATGAAGATTAAAGAAGCTTTTGTTACAAAAATGGAATTAGGAGGAAGCATAATTATTCGTTTGGAAAAAATAAGGTGCGCTAAAAGTTCGGGAAATATATTTGTTAATAATATAAGCACCGTAGGACTTACTGGGGCCAGCAGCATGATCCCCGGTAGAGGAGCGCTTCTCTGGTGGTTGTTGTCCCATCGACTCAGGCCCGTCTGCTTGCCCCTGGGTGCTGATCATGTAAGAAAAAATGAAGAAAGAGAGAAACATTGAGTGCTGTGAAACAAAAAAATCAACAACAAAAAAACGCTCAAACATTTTGGCAAACAACAATTGCAATAAAATTGGCCTATCTAAATGACTACTGGCTTGCAGAATTCATGAACTGTCTACTTATATGAACACTAATCAAATGTTCCATAATCATTCTGATTGCAGAATACTAACTAACGAAGCCAGTACCACCTGACCTACACTACCTTTTCCAGACATGCCAATTGTTCAGTAAGTCGGCATTTCCATTTTATTTTTGCCAGCAAAAATGCATAGATGCAACGGAGGACACATACATAAATTTGTGCAGACACCAAATTGTTGGTTGGTTGCGTCATATGTTGTTTTGCTACTGACTCAGTGACAATGCTATTGGTAAGCCTACCACTCACTAAACAAACTACAAAAAGGTTCTATGGAGGACTCGGTTAAGAACCATTCAGTGACAGAGGAGACGTCGCGCAGACCATAAAAAAATATGAACTAATTCTAAGTAAACGTATAATCCATCCACCACTATTTCTCTGAAGGACAATGGACGGACTAGACTCTAGCAATAACTAACTTCAGTTCTCTAAAGTAAACTCTAACATCAATAATCAGCCCAAGCTAGTGCAAAGTTACAAACAAGTAAGAGAAGTGCCTAGCAGCACCGGTGTCATACTATCACAGAAGATTTTGGAACGGAATTGATCTGCAATGTAACTAAGTGCACCAGTAATTGTGTTATTTGTCCAAGAATTATACACAATACTTATACTACTATATATTACTAGCTACTCACCAAGCCCCACGATCTCAACACCTAGCAGGTCCAATAGGTCCTGCTCCCGGTCCAGGATGTCGGACCACCGGTGGGGCAGCTGCTGGTGGGTGCGCCGGATCCCCGAGCAGCGAAACACTGCCAGGCGCACCTTCGCCCACCGGCGGTGACGCTCCTGGGTAGGGTACCTGGAGCCTGGCCTGCTGCCTGCTACCAAGGACAAGGAGAGGTGGCGCTTGAAGAAGAAAATCAGGGCGGCCACCTCCGCCTCCCCGAAAAGTTGTCAGGCCTGCACACCTGCAGGGCGCCTTCTGCCTTGGAGCCGGTACTACTGCCCTTGGCCATGGATTTGGGGTGGAGGCAGAAAAGAAAAGAAGATAAAAAGAAAGTTAGGGGGAAGAATTAGGAGTTTGAATAAAGAAGTAAAATAAAACAGTAAAAAAGTAACAAAAACACAGTGAAAGTAGAAATAAATCACTAAATATAAACTTAGGGACAGCGAGACAGAGATGATTAATAAAAAAAGTGAGAAAGACAGTGAAAACAAGTAAAGATTGCAAAGATTAAAGCTGCATAGAAAGCTAGGCCCAGAACCATAGCATAGAGTGAAAAACAAGATGGTCGTGCCTGTCGCAACCACGTGGGTAAGTTTGCGCAATATTTCTCGCTAACACGCACTTGACGTTGTGAACAAGTAGATAGCGTTCCCGAACATGACATACACCATGCAAACACGTTATACGCGACCCGGAACAGGAAATAAGGCAACAAGATGACCGTGCCCACAGCCCACCGCATGGGTAAGTTCGCTAGCTACAATCCCCGAGCACGTAGACAGCACCCCAAACACGCACAACACGCTCCCGAGCAAGAAAAACGCATCCTGAACTGGTCCGACTAGCTACTACGCATGCTTGTGAAGCTACGCGTAGTTCGCGTAGTGCGAGAACGTCTTCGCATAGCTTCACGTAGCGCGACTAAGCATACTACGCCCACCCCTAAAATATCTCCCAATTGTCAGATTCCTCCCTGTTGTGCATGACTGTCAAAACGTAATTCATCTAATGAGCTTCATCCAATCCTCTTTACTATTCAGTCCTTCCCTCACTGTGTCTAATATAGAAATATACCACTGTTCTCTATTTCGTCTTTTAGATTCCAGATCTCCTCCTCTTTCTACTTTCAGAAATTCGTTGTAAAATTAACCATTTGATGTCCATACAGTTGTCCCAAGCTGATCTATAATGTTATACCAGGGGTGCATTTTGTTTTTTTGTTTTTTATAACTGATTTGTGCTCACTTACCCAAACTCTAAGGGGCAGATTTACAATAACTGGGGCATCCCCAGGGATGCGCCAGTTATTGTGCATCACGGCTCCGCCACCCTGGAGGCACCGCATTTACAATGCAGCGCACCATGGGGCAAAAATGGACAGATGCGTGATGCATCTGTGCGATAAAGGTGGTGCATCGCTGGAGTTGCGTCGCAAGTGCGCCGCTGCTCCAGCAAGGCTCTGGGATGCCCTTTCTTTCAAATGCTGCATCAATCCTTATGCCTGCTTCAAACAGGGATTTGACGCAGCATGGGGTCAAAAGTGACGGAGTGAAATCTTGTAGATTTCACTCAGCCACTTTTAGGAGGCGTTCCTGTGCCAGAACGCCCCCCGTCCCAGCGCAGGAACACCTACTTCTGGAGCAGAGCTTAACAAAGTGACGCATCTCTCAGACGCTTCACGTTGTAAATACCCCGCAGCATGGCGCTGGTTTTGAGCCGCCGCTGCATCACAACGGTGATGCAACAGCGGCGTAAAAGAGGCGCAAGGGGCTTGAAAATCTGCCCCTAAATTCTCTTGCAGTCTCCCCCACGTATCCATGGCCGCATGGGCAAATTAGTAAATAAACGATATTAATAGTTTTACAGTTGTTCAATTCTAAGCATGGGCGGAAAATCCGTTTCGCTCGCGGATTTTGCGGATTTTTGGGAAATTCGCAATCCGCGAGATTTGCGAATTTCCCGCATAATCCGCAAATTCGCACGCAGCGGATTTTTTTTGCGGCGCGCGGCGTTGGTGATACAATTTTTGCGGCGCACGCCGTTTATCATCGTTTGCCGAGTTGTTTTTCTCAATAGTTTGCGAGTGCTGCACCATTTTGGATCTTGCTGTGTGATCCCGCGGGAATTGGCGAGCGCGATTACGTCATCGCAGCTTGCCAGCGATAGTTTGTCAACGCGAGTACGGCGAGATCACGTCTCGCGGTACTTCGAAATTGCACAAGAAATCCACCAGCAAGCAGCATAAACCTTCTTGAAATGATGATTTTTATCTGAATAACTCCTTAGGTTGACATTTGCCTGCACTTTTTTAGCGAGGAGTCCATTTTGGGGAGGGGGGGAGGAGGGTCGGAGGAAGGAAGTGCCCCACAGTCTTCAACTTCCTGTTCCTGTTCAGCAGGCTCCTCCCAGTGCTTTGTCCATCTCCTGGTCACTTTTCATTTGGATCTGGAGCTGGAAGGATTACTTTTTGTGGATGCTGCTGGATATTTGGATTTGAGGCCTTTTTGACTTTCTTTGGATCACTGTTGGATTAGAAATTTTACAAGTTGTTTGGGGCATTACAGTTGCTGCAACTACAATTTTGGAATTTTCGATTTTTGGGCTGTTTTGGGGCCTTTTTCCCAGGGGTACTCAGTGGTGGGTGGACTGAGTCTTTCTGTGGGTTGTCTTGAACTTAAACATCATGGAGGCCATGGATGGATTGGGATTGTGCTGATTTTTCAGTGATTTTCGTTTTTTGGGGCTGTACTTGTGGCCTTTTCACCAGGGGTATTTGAGTCTAGCATGGGCCTAGTCTTTCTGTAGGTTGTCTTGAATTTAAACATCATGGAGGGCATGGATGGATTGGGATTGTGCTGATTTTTCAGTGATTTTCGTTTTTTGGGGCTGTACTTGTGGCCTTTTCACCAGGGGTATTTGAGTCTAGCATGGGCCTAGTCTTTCTGTGGGCTGTCTTGAACTTAAACATCATGGAGGGCATGGATGGAATGGGATTGTGCTGATTTTGCAGTGTTTTTCGATTTTTGGGGGTGTTCATGGGGAGGGACAGGCCATGTGGCTGGTGGCCATTTTGAGTGCAGCTACAGGCACTGGCCATGTGCTGGCAGGCAAGTGGCCATTTTGAATGCAGGCTTTGTTGTTAGGCCTGCAACCATTTTGCCTACTTTTCAACCTTTATTTATGCCCAGGGGTAGTGAGTCTTGCATGGGCCTAGTCTTTCTGTGGGTTGTCTTGAATTTAAACATCATGGAGGGCATGGATGGATTGGGATTGTGCAGATTTTTCAGTGATTTTCGTTTTTGGGGGCTGTACTTGTGGCCTTTTCACCAGGGGTATTTGAGTCTAGCATGGGCCTAGTCTTTCTGTAGGTTGTCTTGAATTTAAACATCATGGAGGGCATGGATGGATTGGGATTGTGCTATTTTTCAGTGATTTTCGTTTTTTGGGGCTGTACTTGTGGCCTTTTCACCAGGGGTATTTGAGTCTAGCATGGGCCTAGTCTTTCTGTGGGCTGTCTTGAACTTAAACATCATGGAGGGCATGGATGGAATGGGATTGTGCTGATTTTGCAGTGTTTTTCGATTTTTGGGGGTGTTCATGGGGAGGGACAGGCCATGTGGCTGGTGGCCATTTTGAGTGCAGCTACAGGCACTGACCATGTGCTGGCAGGCAAGTGGCCATTTTGAATGCAGGCTTTGTTGTTAGGCCTGCAACCATTTTGCCTACTTTTCAACCTTTATTTATGCCCAGGGGTAGTGAGTCTTGCATGGGCCTAGTCTTTCTGTGGGTTGTCTTGAATTTAAACATCATGGAGGGCATGGATGGATTGGGATTGTGCTGATTTTTCAGTGATTTTCGTTTTTTGAGGCTGTACTTGTGGCCTTTTCACCAGGGGTATTTGAGTCTAGCATGGGCCTAGTCTTTCTGTAGGTTGTCTTGAATTTAAACATAATGGAGGGCATGGATGGATTGGGATTGTGCTGATTTTTCAGTGATTTTCGTTTTTTGGGGCTGTACTTGTGGCCTTTTCACCAGGGGTATTTGAGTCTAGCATGGGCCTAGTCTTTCTGTAGGTTGTCTTGAATTTAAACATCATGGAGGGCATGGATGGATTGGGATTGTGCTGATTTTTCAGTGATTTTCGTTTTTTGGGGCTGTACTTGTGGCCTTTTCACCAGGGGTATTTGAGTCTAGCATGGGCCTAGTCTTTCTGTGGGCTGTCTTGAACTTAAACATCATGGAGGGCATGGATGGAATGGGATTGTGCTGATTTTGCAGTGTTTTTCGATTTTTGGGGGTGTTCATGGGGAGGGACAGGCCATGTGGCTGGTGGCCATTTTGAGTGCAGCTACAGGCACTGACCATGTGCTGGCAGGCAAGTGGCCATTTTGAATGCAGGCTTTGTTGTTAGGCCTGCAACCATTTTGCCTACTTTTCAACCTTTATTTATGCCCAGGGGTAGTGAGTCTTGCATGGGCCTAGTCTTTCTGTGGGTTGTCTTGAATTTAAACATCATGGAGGGCATGGATGGATTGGGATTGTGCTGATTTTTCAGTGATTTTCGTTTTTTGGGGCTGTACTTGTGGCCTTTTCACCAGGGGTATTTGAGTCTAGCATGGGCCTAGTCTTTCTGTAGGTTGTCTTGAATTTAAACATCATGGAGGGCATGGATGGATTGGGATTGTGCTGATTTTTCAGTGATTTTCGTTTTTTGGGGCTGTACTTGTGGCCTTTTCACCAGGGGTATTTGAGTCTAGCATGGGCCTAGTCTTTCTGTAGGTTGTCTTGAATTTAAACATCATGGAGGGCATGGATGGATTGGGATTGTGCTGATTTTTCAGTGATTTTCGTTTTTTGGGGCTGTACTTGTGGCCTTTTCACCAGGGGTATTTGAGTCTAGCATGGGCCTAGTCTTTCTGTGGGCTGTCTTGAACTTAAACATCATGGAGGGCATGGATGGAATGGGATTGTGCTGATTTTGCAGTGTTTTTCGATTTTTGGGGGTGTTCATGGGGAGGGACAGGCCATGTGGCTGGTGGCCATTTTGAGTGCAGCTACAGGCACTGGCCATGTGCTGGCAGGCAAGTGGCCATTTTGAATGCAGGCTTTGTTGTTAGGCCTGCAACCATTTTGCCTACTTTTCAACCTTTATTTATGCCCAGGGGTAGTGAGTCTTGCATGGGCCTAGTCTTTCTGTGGGTTGTCTTGAATTTAAACATCATGGAGGGCATGGATGGATTGGGATTGTGCTGATTTTTCAGTGATTTTCGTTTTTTGGGCCTGTACTTGTGGCCTTTTCACCAGGGGTATTTGAGTCTAGCATGGGCCTAGTCTTTCTGTGGGCTGTCTTGAACTTAAACATCATGGAGGGCATGGATGGAATGGGATTGTGCTGATTTTGCAGTGTTTTTCGATTTTTTGTGCTGTATAACTGAACTGATGTTCCTCTGTCTTCCATTGTTTTTAGGTGCACAAGACTCAAGAGAACCACCAGTGCCAGGAAGAAGTCCTGCAGCGGTGTGTGTGTGCAGCATAACGTCACGCGACGTCACGTCTGGCCTCAGACAACTCTACAATTCGTGCAACTGCGGCCTGCTGTCTGACCTGCTCTGAAGAAGATGGCCCCAAAAAAGTTCTCCGTAGCTCCTCTAGCAAGAAAGTTGCTAGTAAGGAGCAGAAGAAGCAAGTTACCAAGGAGGCTGGTGTGCCACCCGCCACGTTTTTTGGGAGCAAAAAAAGTACGCCTGCAGCAGCAGGATCTGCTGGGGACCAAGCTGGGAGCAGCACCCCTGCTCCATTGGGTTCAGTGCCTCCACCACCACGCCAACTTAAGTCAAAGCCCTTGAGTGCTTCAGAGGCAGTCAGTGTACTTCTCCAATCACCATCGACCAGTGATGTTGGCTCATCGCAAGAAAGTAGCAGCAATGTCCCTGAATCAACACAGGCTCATCTGACAAGTGTTGAACAACCACAGCCGCATCAACAACACCATGTGCAAGTACACGCCCAAGTACATGTGGAAGGAGAGGCAGCAAAAGGAGATGCGCAAGCAAAGGTGCATGGAGGTTCACAAGTGCCCACAATAGTTGTTCCTCCCGAAGTAGGGGCACATCAGGAAATCGACAATGAAGCCGAGGTATTGGAAGCCACTCCTCCTGATGATCATTCATTGTCTTCCACATCCCTAGCAAGGAAAAGATCAAGGGGGGTGTCTACATCTTCTTCAAGCCCACCTCCTTCTGATGCAAGTGATCCGTCTTGGGAACCACAACTGCGGTCTGACAGTGAGGCACACCATGATCTGACAAAGGTACCTAAGCGTAAAAGGAAGGTCATCGAAAAACTCATAGCTATGGATTGTGATGAGGCTCAACAAGAAGTGACAGATACTGCTGATGATGAAGCCTCTCACGATGACGACGAGCCAGTCATCACAAAGGTCACTGCAGCCCCACCGGGCATGCAGCAAAGAGACATTTTGACCCTATCCCGAGAAGCTGCTGAGCGTGATGATGATGTCGACGAGGAGGCAATGGAAATGGAATCATTAGATTTGGAGTTAAGTAGTACACCAAAACCTACCGCTTCCATATTTCTTCCTCGCAAGAAGGTACCCACCTCGACCTCAATTTGTGGTGGTGAAAGTGCAAAACGTACTGAAGTTCGGCAATCCACATCCTCCACTTCAATCGGCATTAGCAGCAGGACCACCACCACCAGTATCGCCGCCTCCTCCGGCCCCCAAAGACATTTCAAGTCTCCAGTTTGGGACTTCTTTAGTGTTTGCCCAAAAATGGAAAACGTAGCCATTTGTAGCATTTGTAAGCTTCGAGTTGGTCGTGGTAAGCTTGGTTCTAACTATGGTACCGGAGGCCAGAGAGGTCATCTTAAGAGAGCGCACCCTGTCCAATGGTTTCCGCACCTAGAGGCGTTTAAGCAAGCCGGAATTGCACGTAATGAAAACGTTGATTTTTCATCTGATGATGACGAGGAGGAAGAAGACGATTTAAACACTTCACTTACACCCAGTACCCCTGTCAGCAGCACACCCCATGTGAGGCACACTAAGAGTGTGGGAGAGAGTGAGACATCAATGCGGAAAAGTTCATCAGCGAGCGTAACTGGGTCGAAGATATCATCATCATCCCGTAAATCCTTGGTCCCGGGCAAAATTAAAAAGATGTTGTTTACAGAAGAGCAATATGAACGCAACCACCCACTGACGCGTCTGTATAACACTAAGCTGGCTAAAATGCTAGCTCTGGACCTTCTCCCTTTTTCTTTTGTAGAAGGGGTTGGTTTTCTAGAATTAGTGGCAGCGCTCTGCCCTAAATGGAAGGTTCCTAGCCGGTTCTATTTTGCCCGAGTTGCGGTTCCAGCACTACATGAAGATGTTCTGAAGGTGATTGGGGCAGCTTTGCAGAAGAGTGCTGTTCACACTATACATCTGACAACAGACATGTGGACCAGTGGCGCAGGCGCTGATTACATGTGCATCACTGCACACTGGGTCTCTTTTTCAGGGGCTAAAGCAAAGCTAAACGCAGGTGTTTACGCGGACATTGTTTTTAAAGCTGCTCGGAAACATGCAACACTAGCCATGTTTGGTTTGGAGAAACGTCACACAGCAGATAACATTTTGGATGTCTTTAACACAAAGGTCCTTAACTGGCTGTCCCCACTAAAACGCAAGGTTGGTTATGTTTCCACGGACAATGGCTCCAATATAGTTAAGTATTTACAACAAGGGGTGGTGAGGGACAGAGTCTCTGAATTAAACAGAATACTCTCACCCAGTCAAGAGATCAGGGCTAGATCCAACACCGTTTTTTAGCTCACTGCACCATCCCAGTTTCAGAACCTGGCTGTATGCAAATTAGTCTGTTCCTGTCCCAGTGTATGATGGGAACAGGGCAAACCAAACTACAAAAGCCAATTCTTACACTGGGACGGAAACAAGCTACCGTAAATCGATTTTGGCCACTATAGGTGTGGCAGGGTATACTCAGACATGAGTCCCTTTCTCACTGCTCCATCAGGATTCAAGCAAGCCGGGCCGAAGAGGCTGAAATGCCAGAAACCGGTCCCCGGTAGCTTGTCTCCTTTCTGGTAAAGAATTGGCTTGGTAGTTTAGTCTGCCCTGTTCCCATGATGCACTGGGCCAGGGACAGACTGATTTGCATATAGCCAGGTTCTGAGCTGGGATGGGGCAGTGAGATAAATAACGGTGATGGATCAAGCCCTGATCTTTGGACTGGGTAAGAGTGGTCTGCTCAATTCAGACACTCTGTTCATCACCACCCCTTTTTGTAAATCCAATATAGTTAAGGCCATGAGGGACGGTGACTATTTCAGAGTGCCGTGTTTGGCGCACTGTATAAACCTGGTTGTCCAAAAATTCTTGGGTAATAAAGGCAGTGCAGCGTACAGTGTATTGGACACCTGCCGAAAAATGTGCAAGCATTTCAGCCATTCTTTTAAGGCCCGGAAGCAGCTGAGGTGCCTGCTATATCAATGTCAAATGCCAGTGAAAGCACTCATCCAGGAGGTGGTAACACGGTGGAACTCAACCTTCTACATGCTTGAGCGTCTGTATGAGCAGTATAAGGAACTCAATCAATATTTCCTTACAGAGGGTACAGAGGAGCTGAGGATGGGTGCGGCGCAATGGAACATAGTTCAAAGCCTGACACGCATGCTTCGTCCTTTTGAGTTCTTCACGCGTGCAGTCAGCAAGGAGGACTCTAATTTGGGAAAAGCTATCCCATTGTTGTACATGCTGGAGGACCAACTGAAGGAGGTGTGTTCTGTGTTTGAAAAAGATGAAAAAAACCAAGACTCTTTGCTTCTGGCTGAGAAATTATTAGAGCTCCTACAAGGTGATGAACGTCTTAAAAAGATCCACTCAGAAGAGCATTACATTTGTGCTACTATTCTGGATCCACGCTACAAAAAGGCGCTGGCAGGCCAAGCATTCTTTCCTTTTGATGATGAACATGTTCCAAAGTACAAACGTTGGCTAGCCTTGTCAGCCAAGAGGTTTGAAAGAGAACGGCTGGAAATTGAAGGAAATGGCACTCGATCAGCAGGCCATCCCCTGTCAAAACAATCCACTTCTGCACCTGTGGCTGTGGCCACAAGTGACCTCTCAGCCGTTAAAGACACCGGCAACCGGATCATCTGCACGAGACACAACAGAAACATTGGAGGCTGAAGAGGATTGGCTAGCTCTGCGTGGGTTTGGTTCTCAAAAGGTCAGAGGCACAGCAAGAGCTAAGCAAAGTGGAGGAACCTTGGATGAGGACCTTGAGTCGATGGTGAAGGACTATCTGAATGACTCAACAGAGGTCTATGTTAATTCTGACCCATTGGCGTATTGGCATGGGAAAAAAGAATTGTGGCCACAGCTCACCAACCTGGCTTTAAACTACTTGTCTTGCCCACTCGCAAGTGTGTCTTCTGAACGGGTTTTCAGTGCTGCTGGTGGCATTGTAACTCCCAAACGGAGCCGCCTCTCGCCCAAAAATGTGGAGAGGTTAACAATGATCAAGATGAATCAGCACCTCATACCACCAGATTTCAGAGTACGAGAAAGCGTGCCGGATGAAGAGGAGGTGGCCGGCAACATAGATGAGGGAATTTCTACTCTGTCAGGTGACACTGAGCTCACCCTGCCTGAATTCGCAGAGTATGATGACGAAGCCTTATTCTTATTCCTGGACCGTGATACCGAGCCCTGGAAATGAGACAACGAATCAATAACTTTCTTTTTCGTCCTTATTCACTTTTATTCCTGTGTGTCTGTCGTTCTTTGTTGTGCACAGTTAATATATTTCAAACTTTAATCAGATAATCACAAAATCAAGCCCATCAGCAGAACTGTCTTCACTGGTTTGCTAATTGATTTGAAGTTGCCGCAGTCTGCATTCCTCAGGTTCACAAGTTCAGAAGAACATGCTCCTCTATCCTCCTCCTCCAGACTCCTATTTCCATCAAACCAGAGGGCTGGTTTACGCCCAATGAAGAAAGACTCAGCACTTGTGGGGGTGTTGTTGTACCTCTTTGCAGGTGAGTTGACGGCTCTGGGACCATTGTTGGGAAGCTCTAATACCGGATAAAAGTGTTTTGGACCAATGTCAAAGTTTTTATTTGTATAGGTACTCAACAGAGGACCACAAATTTACATTTTACAAAAAATTGTTGAGAGGTAGTTACACATTTTAATCAATACAGTGTCAAAAAGGATTTAAGAAATTTATAAAAGTTAAAACAAACAAATTCATTTGGTGGCTGTTTACATAAATCTATTAGTTCACTCACTCGGGTGATTCTGCAAGATCGATAAATAGGGGCAAGGAATCTTGTCCATGCAGTAATTACTTTCATGTTGGGACACACGAACAACAGATGCTCTAGGGTTTGTTCTCCTCCTTCACACAGGGGACATATCGAAGAACCCTCTAGCGACCATTTTACTGTGTAAGTTAGGATGGGTAAGATGCCCAGTCTTAACAAGGTGATTGTCCTCCTTGCACCATGAGTCAGTGAAAAACCAATATATGGTTGACTTTGTTTATACTCCAAAGAATCTACGAAAGATTTGTATGTTGACAGTTTTTTGCAGTGTTGGTGATCTAGTTCGTAGCTTAACTTTGGAGTGAAGCATTTTAGGAAAAGTTTCATTTGAGCGATAGTCCAGCCTTTTAGCATTTGCGGGGTAATCTCTGCCATTTGAAAAATAATGGTCATATTTTTTAAAAACGTCTGATTTTTAAATGCTCCCTCAAAGATTTCTTGTTTCAGCAAATGTCTTAATGTGCCCTCCTTTGCATGGAGAAGATTGTAGCTCCACCTGATTACATTTGATACCGCCGTGGCATAGGAGCTGGTGATCGAAAATTCCATACGTAACGCTTGAACTGGTGTGGAGTCAGAGACTTTCATTATCCTTTTTAGGATTTTGCCCTCTTTGCGGTCCATATAGGTTCATTGTTTCATTGGAATGTATTCTGTTGCATATGACAATACAGGAGGAATTTTTGCCTTATATATTTTTATTAAAGAGGAGAAATGTCGATTCCCAGTTGTTTGATATAGTCTTAGGAGGGCCTCAGTATGCACATCTGACTTCCTCATTAAATTTTCTATATGTTTTCCATTCGTAGTATTCTTCAAGAGGATCCTGCCTAGATATGGATATTCGCTTACTGTTTCTATTTTCTCTCCTCCTAGACTCCAACTATATTTAACAGTAGATTTCTTCCTAGTGAAGACCACAATTTTTGTTTTTTTTAAATTAGGGATTAGGAAGTTTGTTTTTGAATAGTCATGAAGAATGTCCAGGGATTTTTGCAGACCATAGGGAGTGAGATCAAGCATCACGATATCATCGGCGTAGAGTAGCACTTGTATGCTTTGTTTAGCTATTTTTGGCGACAGATTTGAGCCTTGATGTAATTGCTTAGGTAAGTCGCTGAGATAGAGGGAGAATAGTAGTGGGGCCAGAAGACACCCTTGCTTAAGGCCATTAGCTGTTTTTATCCTTTCTGTCAAGCCCTTTTCGCCTCCCATTTGGACCTGGCACCAAGTATCGGTGTGAAGGTTCACTATGGTTTGGAGCAGTGAATCTGGAATGCCAAGATCCTTGAGTTTGTGCCATAGAGTAGGTCGATCTACTCGATCGAACGCAGTCGAATAATCTACAAACACTGCGTATACCGCCTGAGATTTACCTGTTACGTATTTGTCTATTATTGTTTGTATTATAGCAATATTGTCCGTAACTGAATGTTTTGGCCTGAAGCCAGATTGGAACATTGGTATTTTGTTCAGCGAAAAAGCCCAGTCTTTTAATCTTTGTAAAACCTCCGCTGCAAAGATTTTTCCAGCAGCATCCATTAAGGCGATTTGCCGGTAATTTCCTGCGACTGTCTTACTTCCCTTTTTGTGTATTGGGATGATGGTGCTTCCCTGCCAAGATATAGGCATTTGTCCAGTTTTAAAAATGTAATTAAATAATTTTGATAACAACTTACTCCATTCCCTTGGGTTTGCCTGGTAGATCTTTATTGGAATCTGATCTGGGCCAGAAGCTCCTGTTTTCCTTGCTTTTCTTATGTTCCATTCCACTGAAATAGCTGTAACTCTTTGTATTTGTGGGTTAACGTCTCCTCTGTCTTGTTCTGAACTTTTCACCTCAAAGGTAATCGGGTTCGCTTTATATAGGTCTGTTAGATAAGTTTCCCAGTCCTTTGGTGTAACAGGTATCGCTTGCAGCTTCTTTTTCATGCCAGTTAGCTTAGCTACAAGGGACCAGTATTTACGGGAATTTTTATCTTTTGCTGCTTCTTGTATGTCCACCCAATTACGGTCTTGAATTTCTTTTTTTATTTTTTGCTTTTCTCTTCTGAGTTTGTTTTTTAATTTATTTATTTCTTTCTTAATAGACATTGAATGATTCAGATATTGTGCACGTACCAGTCTGTTCAATTTCTTCTTAGTTATAGAATTTTGGGAATTTTGTGTGTTATTTTTATTGCGGCTATTGTTTCCATAGTTCACACCTTTAGGTGCACATTGCAGTTTGTTCAATAGAAGATTTTTTAGCTCATTAATAATGTGTTCAACATTTTCTATTGGGTCATCCGAGATTATTTTTGATAAAAGATCATTCTGTTCAATCAGTGTCGATATTCTGTCCAGTGCTTTCGAACTCCAGAAGATTCTTCTTTGGGCACTATCTGCCACAACATTACTTCTATGAAATATTAGCTGCCTGTTAGTAGCTGTTTGAGGCCTCCATTCAGTATTTAATATCAGAGCATGGTCGCTCTCTTGACTTAACTGTATTTTTAGGTGAGTAACAGTCTCCATTTATATTCGTATTGCAAATAATATAATCAATGATGGATGCGCTTCCATTACCCCGTCTGGTGTTTGTTGCCGGAATGTCTCCTTCTATGTTTCCGTTCAGAATTACACCTCTTAGGGAAGATAGTGACGATAATAGTAATTTCCCTCTTTTGTCACATTTTGCACCCTGGGGAAATTGCGGGGCTGAGAAATCGGCAAATTCCTCTTCATAAAGTTGCATCCATTTACCAATTTCTGAATTTGAGATTTTGCCGTTTAGATCACCTGCTATTATGTATGGAATGCATGATTGTTCTTCAACAATTTGTGTAATGGATTCCATGATTACTAAAAAGGTGTTATCGTAGTTCTTGCCCGGAGGGGCATAGACATTGAATAGCAGGAATGGTTGTTTAGTTGCTACATTATGTGTTTTTAGAAGGACCTTTAAACATTGGAGATATTGTGATTTGGTCTGGATAATTTCCTGGGCCCACATATAGTCCACCTTCAATAGAATGGCCAGACCACCCTTTGCGTGGCCCCGAATGGATGCTTTGGCTGGGATGTCATATACATAGTAATTATTTTGCGAAAATGTTTTTGTAGCCCAGGTTTCCTGTAGCATTATGAGATCCGGATGGTTACTTATGGCTTCCGTCAATTTGGTCTTAGTGTTTCCCGCTATATTCCATGATATTATTTTTAGACCATTGCTAAACAGATTGTCCCGAACATGATGTGGATTTGTTGCTGTTCAAGTTCTCAGATACCCATGACCAAGATCTGATGCTTTCTCTGTACTCTTTTCCCTTTGGGTCCTGTTGCCATACTAGCCTTTCACCATTTTCCACTTTTACCTTCAGAGTATCTTTCCCTGTATACTTGATTCCTGAGTATGTTGCTCGGGACACATCAGTTTCTCCCAAAGGGTTTTTGCATTGAGAATTAGAGATTCTCCATATTTGTTCATCATATCTTGGGGAAAATCTGTTTTCGTTAGGATCCCTTCGTATGTAGACATCATATCCATGCTTGTGTAGTGTTTCCTTTTCACTGATTATGATGCCAGGTATAACATTTGACCAGAAGGTTACTGTAGCTATTTTATTATTTTCTTGCTGTGGAAAGATTACTAGATCTATCTCGTTGCTATTCAATGATTCTAAAGGTTTGATGTGGTGAAGGAGATTGATGATTCTTCTTCTATTTAGTGGTGCTAGATCCATTGGGAAAAGTTCTTCCAGTTGTAGTGTTCTGGAGTATGGTGTTCCTGCTCCATGTTGGTTTTTTCCTTTGTTATTACTTTCGGTCATATTTTGGTGTTGTGATTCTTCAGGGACTTTATACAAGACAAAATCCTTTGCAGCCGGATCTAATGGTTTCAATTTCTCTTCTCTTTTATTTGAGTTAGATTCCGTATTACCAGTAGTCCCGAGCTTAATAGGCTCAATTTCTTGTACTTCTTGTTTGTTATTGACAGATGTGGACTTTTGGAATTTTAGCTTGCGATTTTGTTTCCTATGAATACGTCTTATTGGTTTTTTCCTCTTTCTTTTTCCTTCTACTTGCTCAGTATTTTTATGCATTTTTTCTCCTTTTTTGCTTTCTGATGTATTATTAGTAAAAGTGACTTTTTGGGTGTTTTCATCCATATCTTCATCTATTGGTGTATTCGATTTCATTACCTTTGTGAAAATTGGATATTGTTTATCATCAACAGATTTTTCTTTAAAGAGTTTTTTCAGGGAGAATATTGGTGTTTCATGTTGTCGTACTAGCTTCTCCTTTTTTTGTTTTGAAACTACTGATGTTTGTGTACCACAATCATTTTTTCCAATATCTCTTTCGCTGTTTTGGTGACTTGTATTGTACCTTTGTTCATTGTCGTTGAACTTCAGTTGGTTTTTTTCCAATTCAGGGGGTTCTTTCCTTTTCTTTTTTTCCTCTACTAGATGCTTGAGGATTCCAATTTGAACATCCAGGGTTTGATCTGAATTTTCTAATATGTTCCCTAGAAAGGAAAGGACCGACTCAAGTATTTCATGTAAGGAGAACAAGGCTTTTGACATGGGTGTAGCTATGTTAGCTGAGAAGTTGGTTTTTATGAGAAAAGGGTCTAGAGATGATTCAAGTGTTTGAGGTTGTACTTGTTTTTTTTGTAAAAGGGGACTATTAGTTATTTTTAACTCAGGTTGGTTTTGTGTGATCTTGGAGTTGTTTGCACAAAGATCTTCCAGATGACAGGTATTTCCAGGGCCTTTTTTTGGTGTTGAGGATGTTAAGTGATTTTCCTCATGACCCTGGTTTTGAAAATTTTTTGAGTTATTGAAAGATTTTTGGATATTGTCAGAAACAATGTCGCTCAAATTTAGTTTTGGATTTGACCCAAGTTTGGTGAGCGTACAGTCTTCTAACCCTGTATGCAATAGAGAGTTGGGTAATTCTTCTGCCACGTGAAATTCTTTGTCAATTTCACCTTTAGATATTAGAGTAGAGAAATATTCAGTGATGGCCGGGGTCCGTGTAATGCGACCTTGTTTTATTGATTTGTCTGATGATTTACGAACAGCGTCCTCCGTACCCATCCTTTTCATAAAGATAGTCCTGGACCGTAATTTTTTGAGCCCCATTTCTTTTTGTTACCACGATTTCTGTTGGTATTTGCTTATTACTAATCCCTCGTCGTTTTAGAGCAGGGATTAGCTCCAGTAAGGGGAACAAATCAGAAGAAGAAGATTTGGCTTGCCAAGAGCAGATGCTTAGTGGGGTGGCCCGTCCCGTCCTAGTACGACCTCGGACGGCCTTAGACGGCCCGCCCTTTGCCCGGGCTTATCCCCGCGCTTGGTCCCGCGCGCGTCCCGCGTCGCGGGGAGCGAGATGATTTTTATACGTTTCGTTGGGGGTGTGTCCGTGGGCGGTTCGCCTGGGGGAAGAGGAACCAGCTGATCTCAGCTAAGATTTCTGGTCCTCGCAGTCCCCCAGGCTAGTTGCGCTCGCAGTATGCACCCTGGCCTCACTCCAGCTGGGAGCGACAGGCAGAGCGTGCCGAGTGCAGCTCACGCTCACACCAGCGAGTCAGGGGGAGGCAGCGCCACGAGACGATGTTCAATGAGCGTCAGCTCCGATCAGCCAGCACAGGTTGCAGACAGTGAGGGAGGATTCCTTGCACAGCAGGACAAAGTACAAAGTTCAGCACCAGTTCCAAGCTCCGGTGAGTGGCGCCCGCGAAGCGGGTGTCACGAAGCTATATCCAGCTCGTTGGGGGCGTGTCCAGCTCGTTGGGGGCGTGTCCGTGGGCGGTTCGCCTGGGGGAAGAGGAACCAGCTGATCTCAGCTAAGATTTCTGGTCCTCGCAGTCCCCCAGGCTAGGTGCGCTCGCAGTATGCACCCTGGCCTCAACCCCTCTGACTCCAGCTGGGAGCGACAGGCAGAGCGTGCCGAGTGCAGCTCACGCTCACACCAGCGAGTCAGGGGGAGGCAGCGCCACGAGACGATGTTCAATGAGCGTCAGCTCCGATCAGCCAGCACAGGTTGCAGACAGTGAGGGAGGATTCCTTGCACAGCAGGACAAAGTACAAAGTTCAGCACCAGTTCCAAGCTCCGGTGAGTGTTTTGGACCAAATCCCAGGCGGAATTTTTTTTGTGTTTTTGATGACTTGCTTGCTTTTGAGGTGCTCCTAGGGGGGGTTCCGTCTGTTTGTGGGTGAGTTTCGTGGTCTGGGAGCACTGCTGGGACACTCTAATCTTGATTGCATTTGCTTTTCAGGAAATCCGTCGTGGCAACCCCGACTTATGGCCTAGCTCCGCAGCGCGTTTGGAACGAAGGCCGAGAAATATTGCAAGTATGAGATTTTGCTTTTGGCCTGTTTGGGGGTGTTATGCTTCTTGGCGGGTGGGTTGGCGGGTCTTGGGGCATTCCTGGGAAGGTCTAATACCGGGTAGAAGTGGTTGGGACAAAATCCAGGCCGATTTTTTTTTGGCTATTTCTGACATTTTGCTCAATGTAGCGTTTTCGGGGGCCTGTTTGGGGGGCTTCCTGGTGTTTGTGGGTGAGTTTCGTGGTCTGGGAGCACTGCTGGGACACTCTAATCTTGATTGCATTTGCTTTTCAGGAAATCCGTCGTGGCAACCCCGACTTATGGCCTAGCTACGCAGCGCGTTTGGACCGAAGGCCGAGAAATATTGCAAGTATGAGATTTTGCTTTTGGCCTGTTTGGGGGTGTTATGCTTCTTGGCGGGTGGGTTGGCGGGTCTTGGGGCATTCCTGGGAAGGTCTAATACCGGGTAGAAGTGGTTGGGACAAAATCCTCGCGGAAAAGCCTTTTGGCACTTTTTGTAACTTAGGGTTCGTTAGGGTTAGCCCTAGCAGCAGGATTGCATGTGTTTCGGGGTGTTCTAGATTTTTGCAACTGAGTTCTGGGGTCTTAGAGCACTCGTGAGAATGTGTAATTTTGGTTTCAAGTCATTTGAAGAAAATCCATGGTGGGAAAGGGGGGATTTGGCATAGTTAAAGAAAGCCTTTGCCACTATTCTTAACTTAGGGTTCGTTAGGGTTAGCAGTTTTTCTATTGCATGTGTTTGAGTGGGGGGATTTCGAGTCTTGGAGCGATGCTGGCTATGGATACTTTTTCTTGGTTGCTTGCAAGTGGTTTGAATGCAATCCACGGTGGGTAAGGGGTAATTAGGAAGGGGGTACTTCGGCCTACTTTTACTTTCAAAGTAAGTTTTGTCACCAGTTTTCTGCTAGGCCTCGTTTTTTGAGATTTGATTGGGGGTCTTCTACATTTTTGCGACTGTCTTTACTAAGGGTCTGGGTGGGAGCACTGCTAGGAAGATCTAATTTTGTTCTAAAACACAGTTTACAGTACACCTAGCTTGAGGGGAAAGATCCGCTACATTAATTTGCCCCTACTTATTTATCCTTCAAAAGGTGACTCAGACAGAGTACGCACTTTCAAAAATATTGTACTGTCTACTAGGAAAATCAAATTGTGACTTTTTGCACTCCACAGCCTACATACCTTATATTTATTTATCAGTGGTGTTGTAATATTATATAACTTACTGTTTTTCGTTGAATAATTACAGGCCGGGTTTCAGTCTCTGCAATGGGGAAAAAAGGATGGAGTCAGGCTTCACATTAGCGAGCCACAATTCAGCATCAGGCAGGCAGTGGACAGGGTGTCTTCTGGTGACCAACATCGATGGACGAAGCGTCGGCTGCAATGGAGGAGTGCCGCTAATAAGAGGATTTTTTTTCTGCAGGCAACTTACTTACCACTTCCAACAGGACAACTACAACAACATAGATACAGTATCCCTTGCCTTTTTCTCTGACTGTGACTGCATTTCTTGGATCTCTCTCTGCTTCTAAATTGATCCCTTAACACATCACTTAGTCCACTCCACTATCACATCTGCACCACACATAGTCATTTGTAAGTGCTCCTACGTAATTCGCAAGTCGCAGCACGCCCCAGCCCATAGAGGACTGGGATGGCCCCAATGATGAAGCATGTCACCAAGGGGCAACCCTGGTGAGTGAGGGGACACCTAGAAAAAAAGCAATTTCTCCTTTTCTATCTACTATACCTTCCAGACCAACCCCATTGAGTGTTGTTGTGAATGGATTTATAGTGACCAGCAAGGCTCTCAGGTATCTGGCTACAGAGACCTTATGTTGAATATAGTTATCAATAATTCCACACACGCCCTGTACTGTCGCATTCTTTCTTCCACAGTTGTCGAAAGTACTACTTACTTTTCACTGACATGCATGCAGTAGTGCATGCACTTTCAAAGATTGATGGATAGGTTTGCACCCAAAGAATTGTTTATGTTCAATTGTTTGTCTATGCTGTGCTTTTTTTACAGGGTGTCTTCTGGTGACCAACATCGATGGACGAAGCGTTGGCTGCAATGGAGGAGTGCCGCTAATAAGAGGATTTTTTTTCTGCAGGCAACTTACTTACCACTTCCAACAGGACAACTACAACAACATAGATACAGTATCCCTTGCCTTTTTCTCTGACTGTGACTGCATTTCTTGGATCTCTCTCTGCTTCTAAATTGATCCCTTAACACATCACTTAGTCCACTCCACTATCACATCTGCACCACACATAGTCATTTGTAAGTGCTCCTACGTAATTCGCAAGTCACAGCACGCCCCAGCCCGTAGAGGACTGGGATGGCCCCAATGATGAAGCATGTCACCAAGGGGCAACCCTGGTGAGTGAGGGGACACCTAGAAAAAAAGCAATTTCTCCTTTTCTATCTACTATACCTTCCAGACCAACCCCATTGAGTGTTGTTGTGAATGGATTTATAGTGACCAGCAAGGCTCTCTGGTATCTGGCTACAGAGACCTTATGTTGAATATCGTTATGAATAATTCCACACAGGCCCTGTACTGTCGCATTCTTTCTTCCACAGTTGTCGAAAGTACTACTTACTTTTCTCTGACATGCATTACAGTAGTGCATGCACTTTCAAAGATTGATGGATAGGTTTGTACCCAAATAATTGTTTATGTTCAATTGTTTGTCTATGCTGTGCTTTTTTTACAGGGTGTCTTCTGGTGACCAACATCGATGGACGAAGCGTCGGCTGCAATGGAGGAGTGCCGCTAATAAGAGGATTTTTTTTCTGCAGGCAACTTACTTACCACTTCCAACAGGACAACTACAACAACATAGATACAGTATCCCTTGCCTTTTTCGCTGACTGTGACTGCATTTCTTGGATCTCTCTCTGCTTCTAAATTGATCCCTTAACACATCACTTAGTCCACTCCACTATCACATCTGCACCACACATAGTCATTTGTAAGTGCTCCTACGTAATTCGCAAGTCGCAGCACGCCCCAGCCCGTAGAGGACTGGGATGGCCCCAATGATGAAGCATGTCACCAAGGGGCAACCCTGGTGAGTGAGGGGACACCTAGAAAAAAAGCAATTTCTCCTTTTCTATATTCTATACCTTCCAGACCAACCCCATTGAGTGTTGTTTTGAATGGATTTATAGTGACCAGCAAGGCTCTCAGGTATCTGGCTACAGAGACCTTATGTTGAATATGGTTATCAATAATTCCACACAGGCCCTGTACTGTCGCATTCTTTCTTCCACAGTTGTCGAAAGTACTACTTACTTTTCACTGACATGCATGCAGTAGTGCATGCACTTTCAAAGATTGATGGATAGGTTTGTACCCAAAGATTTGTTTATGTTCACAATTGTTTGTCCATGCTGTGCTATTTTTTCTTGTCTCCCAAAACCTTTCCCAAAAACCCCCGTACCCATCCATTTTTCAAACCCTAACCCTCTTCCCCCGGGCTGTGTGGTTTTGATTGATGTGTGACTAAATTACAGCAATAAATCCACACACTTGCTGGGGAGGATAAGGTGATAGCAACAGGCTGGAGAAGAAATCATCCGAGGATATATTCTTACTCTGCTTGACAAAGACCCATGGCTAATGTCAAAGAACTTCAACCGAATTAGTAGTTATACTTTACCATTTGTTAGGCTACAATGTGGCACTGTTCTAGTGTACTTCTGTCACCTGCTATATTCTCAGTTGTACCGTTGAATTGCTCAGGAGGACAAACCAGATTTAATTTTCTTTTTTTTCATAGGCATGCAACTGCCACTGTGTCACACCACTAGTACCACCGCTATGAGGAAATGTTATCCGACCAAGATTGCCAACCTTATTCGCTGTTTCCCTTGGAGCCAGCCCTGGGTCTAGCCCTACTTTCAAACACAAATTACAGGTAAGATAAGTGTTTGGTGGTTTGGGGGTATAATGGAGTATTAGTAGGAGAGACGAGAGACTGACGGTAGTACTACTAAAGTCCTAGGACTCTTGGATTCACTTCACTTACTCTGTGAGAGGCACTTAGTGTTGAAAACATTTGGGCATTTACACTTAAAGGAAGAAAATGGAACTAAACTTTCAGGAAAAGAAAGTCACTATTAAACCCCCACCCACCAGGCAAGCAGTAAGAAACGGGTATGCTCAGATAAAGTTTGAAAAAGTATATTTATATCCCTAACAAAATAATCTCCCGCAAGACCCTCCCTAACCCCAACGATTGTCCTTCAAAAGTCCCCAAAAACCCAACTCCCAATTCCCACCCCCCAAAAGTCTCTATGAAAGGGGCAAGGGGCACTATGGGTGGATGCTGTCTACTTTTTGGGCCAGGGCATCATGCTGCTGGTGGAGCAAGGCGTGCTCTATGCGGAGCCCCTCCAACTCGTTTGAAAAGTGGTGGATCTCCTGCTGGAGGCAGGACACCATCAGGGTACTGCGGCGCAGGCGTGCCTTCAATGCCTTGCAGGTGCAACGGCTGTGAGAGGAAGCTGTTGTCCTTGCTACTCGGCGGTGGTGTTTGGCTTTGGCAGCCCGGCTCAGTCTGGGTGGACCACTGTGCTGGGTGGCACTGGCAGCCCGTGGGGGCACGGAGGCCGATGCAGACGACGTAGTTGTTGTGGTCGACTGCACACTTTCTTCGTCCTCCAGGGCCACCAGCCGCCGATATTCGGCCACAGTGGCATCGATCCTCCGTTGCCGGGCCGCTCTAGCCAGCTCCTTCCTCCTTGTTCGTTTGGAAGGAGAACCTATATGAAGAAAGAAAGACATAGTCTGTAACCAATGCTCTTTAAGATTAACTCAATCATTCAGCAGAAATTTGTGTTGCACTACAATTAGCAACTTGCAAGCGCATTACATAACTATTGAGGCCAGTATCTATCTAACCTCACACTTCTTCATCCTTGCTCTATCATTAGTGGGAGTTTAAGGAACAAATTCTACGAGCACTATGGACTTCCATTGGAGTCAACTATGAAAGTACACCAGTCTTATTCTTCTTCTTGTCTCTTGTTTAGGAAAATTGGTACGTTATCTTCTGCAAGCCGGCATAATGCCAGCGCAGTAAACTTGCACCCGAGAAAAAGAGACGCACGCCATGAGGAGTGACCTAGACTTGCGTTGCGTTACTGTACCCGTCCAGTACATGCAGGTGGTGAAGCTCTTACTTTTCTATTACGGGTGGCACTGAGAATACTCTGTTACAACTCAAGGGCTACTGCTTAAATAATTTAACTTTCACCCTACAGTGGAAATGAGTACTAGAAATGGAAAATTGAAGAAGATAAATAATCTGTTTATCTATCACTTCACATGGGATGTTTTTGCTTATATATGGGATGACTTTAGGTGCTTTGCTTTTTATTGAGTGACCAGTGATACATCCACACATGAATGACTGAGTACTACTAAACTTATTAAGAGAGGTAGGGAGTGGCCACCGTAATAACCGGATCTATGCTGTGCTTGCAATACAAACTACTGCTACTATTGATGGTAGTATTTGGACAAAATTAAAACTTCTTTTCCTTGCCTTTCCTACACTGGAACGGACGTGCAGGTGCAGTGTTACATGCTCTTCAAAGTTACACTTAGTTCATCCACTGACCGTCTACTCTCTCTAGATCATGGGTACTCACAAACTTTCTCTCAGGGGCTAAATTTACAGTGTAGTTTGTGGCCGAGGGCCGCACTTGTGGGGGCCAAAGCAAAACAAAAACTTGTGACCATGAGGTTGCACACAGGTCCCTGCAGCAGATGCCTTCATCCACTGAGCCACCAGACCCAGCATTTACATACATCTCTCTCCCTCCTGCTCTCCCTCCTGCCCTCCCTCTCCATCTCTCTCTCCCTCCTGCCCTCCCTCTCCCTCCCCCTCTGTCATCTCACTGTGTGTGTGTCTATCTGTGTCAGCCTTCAGCCCGGGTTGAGACCGCTTCCTCAACGCGCACACACAGACAACAACACCAAAGTACTTAACAGGTCTTTAAAAGACCATTAACATATTATTGAGGCTTTGTTTGTTGTAGCGCCCCTGCATCTCCACCCTGACAATCACTGCTTGCCCGGCCCCACAGAGCAGAGGCTTTGTTCTATTTCACCTCTTTGTGGCCTTGCATCTCCACTCTGCTCTGTGGGGGCCGGGGGAGCAGTGATTGTCAGAGTGGAGATGCAGGGGCGCTAACAGGTGAAATACAACAAAGCCTCTGCTCTGTGGGGGCCGGGGGAGCAGTGATTGTCTGCAAGGTCTGCGCACCGCCAAGGAAGGCTTGCCGGGCCACCACCAGCCCGCGGGCCGTACTATGAGTACCCCTGCTCTAGATACACATATGCTATCTAAGAGTCAGATAGTAGCATGATCCAGGTATATGGACACATACAGTTTCTGTGTCACCCACCCAGGCTGTTATCCTTCCACCCATCATTGCTTCATCATTCACCCAGCCATGCATCTCATATTCTTGCCTTCCCAGCTAGTCTTCAATCTCAATAAGTAAGGAATATATAAGAGCTTACCTCTGGCCGCTACCACCACCGTCTCAACTCTCACAGCCGCCGCCTCCTCCCCTAAAGAATTGCCCTCCGCCTCCGTGTCGAGCACCACCACCTCCACGCTGGCCCCGCCACCAGATGTTCCACCTACAAAGTACATTTAAGAATGTTAGAATAAAGCACTCACTAGTCTTTGGTCTAGGAATGAAGACATGTGAAAACAATGTAATTTGTGACTGTCTACTTTAAAGTTAAAAAAAATGTCCCTTTTTCCAGGGAAGGTTATCTTGCTGCACTTTTTGGCACAACTGATGAAGGCTGGTTTTTTAACACGCACCATTTTTCTCCACACATACAGAAGATGGACTTCTAACAACAAGATCAAGTTGAAACCAGGTGAGAGCTTGGCTCGACCACAAGAAATGTCTTCAATTAATCGTCAGCACTAACCACTTTTCCATTATCAGTTAAACGTTTAGTTTTATTATGACTTCATTTTAATAAATGTGTTTACTTTTAATAAAGCTTTTAAACTTAAATAGACTCTGTGTTTTTTGGTCCAGACTAGAGTGACTGAGCGAAAGGTTTTGCAATTTTTGCAAGCATGAGTCCAGATAGAACACTTCAAAAAAGACATTATGGACAATCCCAGAGGACTGCACTAAGTTGATAGAGCTATTGCTGACTAGAATGGGAGTTTCGCCAACCGTGCAATCTTAGTTAGCTACACAGACAGACTAATAAGAATAATCTAGTAATACCACAGGGAGTCATAGTAGAGGCAGGATACGAATTTAGATACAGTCTACAAGAAGATCAAAGACAATTTTGAAAAAATCAAATGAGGAACGCTAGGAAAAATAGGTACTAGTCTAAAATGAAAACTTACTGGGGCCAGCAAAGGAGCCCTCGCCTGCCCGATCCTGGCCCTGTTGAACAGCATCCGCCGCCTGCTGCTCCTGTGTCCTCCCCTCGCCCCTGGGGGGAGCTGACGTACAACATGAAAGAAAGAACAGAAAACATGGATGATTGTTGCTTGTCAATGTCAACCAAATCAAACATTTCAAAAGAACAATAACAAAATATTTCCGCGAAATTATATTGATTAGGGTTAGTTTTCATTTATTTGCGGACCTGTGACTTCGAAAGTCACGTAACTCACTAAACAAAGTACTGAAAGGTTCACCTAAGACTGGCAGGCAGCAGTCCGCAGGCAAGACGCAAAGTGACAGACAAACTCCACTGTGATTTCAGTCAGATCAGTGACAACACTAACAGTTGCCTGCTACATTACCAGTCATTTAAATAGTCAAACTATCAATCCACCGCCACTATTTTTCTTATTGTCAGGGGTACAAAGGAAGGGGCAGATTTAAGCCCCTTGCGGCTCTTCTGCTCCGTTCTTGCGTGACTTTTGTGACGCAGCAGCTAAACAAAAAAGGGCGCCATGGTGCGGCGTATAATATTATAACAACGTGACGCATTTGGGAGATGCATCCCGTTATAAAGCCCTGCGCCATCAGGGGGCGTTCCGGCGCAAGGGAGGGCATTCCTGCGCTGGAACACATCCTAAAAGTGGCTGAGGGAAATCTACAAAATTTCAATCAGTCACCTTTAGGACAATGATGCGTCACACAAACCCTGCACCTGCTTGAAGCAGACGTACGGCTTGACCCAGCATTGGGGAGATAGGGTACCCCAGAGCATTGCTGGAGCTGCGCCATCTTTGCGACGCAACTCCAGCAGTAAAGCTTCGGTGACGTTTTGGGCCCATGGTGCGCCGCATTGCAAATACGGCGCACCATGTTTGGTGGTGGTAGCGGGCCACACAATTAATGGCGCATCCCTGCTACTTTGCAGGGATGCGACGGTAATTGCAATTCTGCCCCTTAGGGGCATACTTACTTACGCGTTCTGGCGCATCTCCAGAGATGCGCCAGATCAAATGCGTCACGCAAAACTACCCTTGCGACACGGCAGATGCGCCTCATTTACAATGCGGCGCGCCCTGGCGCAAGGGTAGGCACTTGCGTGACGCATCTCGTCACGTAAGAGCGGCGCATCGCTGGAGTCACGTCGCCAACGCAATGCAACTCCAGTAATGCTCAGGGCCACCCAATACTTAACATGCTGTGTCAGTCCTTTCGCCTGCTTCAAGCAGGCATAAGGAATTGAATTGACATAGCAGCGTCGCAGAAGTGCCTGCGTTAAATCTTGTAGATTTCACGCAGGCAATTTTGCGAGGCGCACAGCCGCCGGACCGCCCACCCTGCATACTAGGAACGCACCCATTGTGGTGCAGGCCCATGGCTTTATAACGTGACGCATCTCCCTAGATGCGTCATGCTGTAAATGACTCGCAGGGATGCGGCACGTTTACGCCGCTGTTGCGTCATGCAAGGCAACGTAAACGTGGTGCAAGGGGCTTGTAAATGTAATCTGCCCCCTAGTGTCTAGCATTACGCAGTTCTGTAAAGTACACTCATACATAATAGTTACTCAGGCCAATGAGACCACAAAATAGAAAACAAATAAGCATAGTAGCAATGCCACTGAGAAGGAGAGCAGTGCACCTGAAATGCACAGAAGATTTTGAAATATAATTTAACTACAATGTAATTGTCATCAGCGGCATTATTGGCTTGCTCCATGTAAAAAACAAATATTTGCAATACAACAACACAGAGCAGGAGAAAACATCATAGTAGTGAGTGATGAAATGGCTACTACTACTCACCAAGTCCGGGGATCTCCAAGCCGAGCTGGTCCAGCAGATCGCGCTCCCGGTCCAGGAGGTCCGTCCGGCGATGGGTGACCTGGCTGTAAGTGCGCTGAACCCCGTAGAGGTGGGATATGGCCCAGCACACCTTCTCCCACCGCTTCCGGCGCTCCCGCATCTTGTAGCCGCCGGCCGCGATCCTGCCGCCTCCCGCGATGGTCCTGGGCAGGCGGCGCTGGACGAAGTAGACCAGCGCGCCCACTTCCTCCGGGCTGAAGATCTCCCGTCGCATCACCTGCTCACCCCTCAATCGACCGCATGGTGTCCTGGCACGGGGTCCAGGACTCCTCCTCCCCGCCGCCGCTGCCTCCCTCAAGTGCCTGGGCAGCTTCACGGCGCCTGGCTTCACCATGGTCTGGGCAGGTAAGGTAGGAAGTAGAAAATTAGGAAGGAATAGGATAGGGAAGAAGAAAAGAAAAAAGTTTAAAAAAGTAGTTTAAAAGTAAAGAAAAATAGCAGAAAAGACAAAAATATACAGCTAGGAAAAGAGAGGGATAGATAAGAAGCAAAATCGTAAAAAAAAAATGAAAACAAGCGAAGGATGGCAAAGATAGCAAGAGGATTAAACACCATGCCCAGCCACAGGAAATGAATGAAAAACAAGATGGCCGGCGCCCGTTCACGAGCGCGAAAGTAAGTTCGCGCGAGATTTTCCTCGTGATCTCGTGCGAACCTCTACTCGCAATGCGCTTACTGCGCGAGATTATACATAGCGGGCGGAAACGGAAATACGTCACGCAAACAAAATGGCCGCGTCCGTACTCGACCTTGGGGTAAATTCGCGTGTTGCGTTGCAAGCGGCTCGCGAATACTGCAAAAAAACTCGCGAAACAACAAGCAGCAAAAAAATAAAAAGCTCATTCGCACGAATTGGCGGCTTCCGCGGTCGGTTTCGCACGACGCCGCGCCCCGCGAATAGCGCGAAAAAACCGAAAAACGATTTTTGCAAAAGCAAAAGCAATGAGCAGGTGCAAAAGGTCAACCTCATGATTTGTAACGATTCCCTGTAGTGCTTCCTGAGGGGGCCCTCCAGAATTCGGTTGCCTGCTTGCAACTATTGTGTGACCCTGCTCTGACCTTAACTGTATGCCACAAAGGTCCTGATTTACAGCTAAAGGAGCAGACAAGCAGGTGCCAGGCTGGAACTTCAAATTCTTAGAGTGGCACATTAATTAGCCCCTAATTCATTATTGTCAGTTGGGGCAGGGCAGGTGTTGTTAATAAACTAACCCCAAATTAATTCATGTCAGTTCAAGCAGGGCAGGTGGGCTTGCTTTTCCCCCCCATCTTCTACAGTGATGATGAACCAGAGGGTGGCATTGATGTAACAGAGGGTGGCATGGGTCAAAGAGAGGGTGCCAGTGGTGAAACAGAGGGTGCTGGGAGGCTGTGATGATGAACCAGACGTAGAAACAACATAGTCGGGACCGTTGCGAGCCGACAAGTAAGTTCGCAATTGCGAACTAGTACCAAATCCTCGCGAACTGGCAGAAACACTTGCGAACACACAAAAAAAAAAATCGCGAGAATTCGCGGATTTTGCGGATTGCGAATTCGCAAATCCGCAAAATTCGCGAACGCGAGATTCGCAAAATTCGCCCATGCTTATTCAATTCCTTTGTTGTAACTATATATCAATTATGTGTAATATTCTTCTCTATGATATACATAGGGCAGGCCATACATCCTCCACATTTGTTATTGCCCCCTGCTTTAGGTCCCATCAGAGTTCCCTGGTCCAGGGTTTCTTTTTCCCTATGTGTATGGACTAATCCTTTTTAAAGGCAAACAGCAGTCTATTAAGTGTTTCTTCCTCATTATCATTGAGTATATTCCAATTAGAATGTATTATGTTAATTTTAATACTTATTTCAGAGAACTGACTGACTAAAACAATCCTGTCTTGGTTGAATTTTCTCTTTTCTTTTTTCCAGTATTCATTAACATACTCTCCCGGTCATAAAATCTGGCACTTTTTACATGAGTGGTTCATTAATTTCTTGGGGTATTTCAATTTTGTTTTTAACATTTCTGAAGGTTTATAAAATTCCTCAAGAGATGAATAGTTCCTTCGAAGGCGGAGGAACTGTCCGAAAGGAAAGTTGTCCTTCTGGGCTTTTGAATGGTAGCTGGTATAATGAAGTAAAGTGTTTTTGTCTGTTGGCCCTGAACAGTTTTACTTCTAAGCTCCCTCCAACATGTTTTATAGTAGGGTCCAGAAATGTTTTAAACACTCAACAAAACTTCGCTGTAAATTTTAAATTGGGATACCCCAAATTTAAACATTCTATGAACTCTTCTATTGTTTCAACAGGACCATCCCAGATAAACACAATATTGTCGATAAAACAAAAACAATTACAAATATTTTCAGAGAAGAGGGCTGCTTCGTTATATATATGCCTTTCCTCAAACTCCCAAATGTAAAGGCAGGCCAGACTTGGAGCACAAGTTGCACCCATGCTGGTGCCCTTCGGTTGGATATATAGGTCCTCTTCAAATAACAAAGCTTTATTTTATTTAAAACCAAAGTTACACACTCCTTATTGGCTCCACTTGTATCCTCTTCTTTCAAAGCTCTTTGTATCACTCGGATAGTGTCATCTTGAGGGAGCTCGTATAAAGAGCTTCTATGTCCAATGTGACTAATATTTGGGAGTTGGAATTGAAAACTAGCCCTTCAAATAAAGAGATCATATGGGCTGAATCCTTCATATATGATCTTTGTTTGACTACTAAAGGTCGTAAAAAGCTGTCAGCATATTTACTTATGGGTTCAAGAAGCGAGCCGATACAGCTAACAATGGATCTTAAAGGTTGATCTGTCTCATGTTTATGTATCTTTGGGAGCCCATAAATGCCTTGTCATTAAACAAAAATGTGTCTTCTTCTTCCCCAATCCATTCATTGTTCTTCACTTCCTCTTGAAACCTTGAGACTGTATTTTTAAGACATCCATATTCTTCATAGTGACCAGTTGGTAATGGGCCTCCACGTTAAGAAGGTTCATTACCCTATTTTCATAGTCTTCAGTATCTAAAATCACAACCCCCCCGCCCTTATCAGCCGGTTTGATTGTGATACTCCAATAACTTTTCAGGGAGAGGATTGCATCCCAATGCTCCCTTCAAATATTCTGTATATCTCGTTGTGATTCATCTACTGCTTTACGCACCTTGCATTCCACTACTTTTTCAAAAATGTCAATATACTTACTGACTTGTTGGATTGTAGATGTAAAATATGATTTCTTCTTAAGGCGTGAAATATTTTCCTATGGTGTGTATGTTTTATCCTAAAAAAAATCTTGTAATCTAATCTTTCTAAAAAAGGCATTAAGATCCTTCTCTAATGTGCATTATTAATTCTAGAGGTAGGTGCAAAGCTGAACCCTCTTTCTAATACCTCTCTCTCCCATCTACTAAGATCTATTCTGTAAAGGTTGATTATTGGGAATTTCTCTATCGTCAATATTTTTTATTGCATGTTTTGAGATATTCATTTTGTGGGGAATTCCTCATTTATTGTCCCCTGCCCTGATTTGAATTGTTTCTCTTACCCCGTCTTGTTTATGAAATTGGCCCCCTTGCACCGACCTAGAGGTGCCCTCATTTTTGGTGCTTGAGCCCGATGTTACTGAAAAAGTGATATGTTTTCTACCCCCCTCGAATATCTTGGTCCATGTTGGTAAGAGCCCTCCCCTATGTGTTCCCTCTTTTGTTGGTAATAATCCTGATTAAGATATGGATATGCAAGTTCTGCATTACATTTGTTAATGTACTTCCTCAAATTGATTGCTTCTTATTAACCAAATACTCTTTATATCCATTGGCCTCCAAATTGAATTCCTCTTATTTTCTTTTGACTTTTCCTAATGCTGAACTGTCCTTCATTCTTGCCTCTAGTTTTTCAATTTCGGACTTTTCTAATACAATCATTAATTGTGCAGTCTCTATTATAAGTAGGATCCAATCCCTGGTGCACCGATTGGCAATTTGTGTCCAAGTCTCCAGAATTTGTTTATGCTTAATGAAGAGAACTGGTTAATTTCTTATTTTTTTGTATGTAATGAAGAGACCTGGTTCATTTCTTATTTGGAGACCAATTGGGATTGTCCAGATTTAAGATATTTGATTAACATTCTGCATGAAGCTCCGTTCTTACCAGCTTCTTTATCAGATTTAGAATGTTTCCCAATTTTTCACTGTTGTTAGAAATAACAGTGTTTATTCCTATTTTTAGCGTTCATATTAATTATTTTGTTATACTGGTCCTCAGTAAAATGAGTTTTAACCTACCCTTGATAATATGAGTCATCGAGTATTTCTTAAATCTCCCTTTTTTTAAGTATGGAGTATTAGGCCGGTCATCAATATGAACCTATTTTCAAAATTGTAGGATACAAAAATATATGAGTCACCTTAAGGGATATCTAATGTTAACTGTATGAGTTAGTTGCAGAATTCTTGTTTGATCAGTATGTATTACTCTAGTATCAATTCTTTGTAATGCTTTAATAAAATATAACCCACTAACTCAGTCTTTTATTTCCATTTAGTTGCCTATGATGCATAATCAAATATTCAGATTCATCCTACAGTTAGAGCTCACATGGGTGGAACTGGCAGTGGGATCTCATTTGTGAAGTTGTGATGCCTTTCCTTCTATTGTTTTATCTATATTCAGTTGACTCCACCTCTCTGAAAATGAGGCAGGGCTGCACCCGTGCATACCTGCATGAGCCACAAGGTGTGTGGGTTGCTCTGCCTGTTTCTGTATCTGCCATGGTTCAGGAATGGGGATGGGAGGGAGTCGGACTGGGATGGGTAGGAAAAAGGAGGGCAGGTCATGACAGGAAAACAATAAACTAAGCATACAATTATCACAAAAAAACACATGCAGAAATGTAAAGACACACAAGGAAAGTCAGACAGTAATAAAAATAAGCAATTAAAAGGTAGAATTGGGAAGTGGGTGATCAAATGAGGTGGATTACGTAGGATTACAAAGCAGAAGAAAGCTGGAAACAAGCAAATAAAACCAAATTGACATGTTCTTGCACACCGCCTGGTGCCGTGTGCACTGATTTTTTAGCACGTAATTCACTACCGGTGCTAATTTGCAGTGTGAGTACAGCCAAATGCATTTTCTACCCATTCACAGAACTCCACAGAAACATTTGAGAACACTACAGAATTCCATGGAGTTAATTACCTTGAATTCCACCCACTCCTACTTATTATAGAAAACACTGTGTTAGTCTCTTTGCTTGATGGTCCAGGCAAAACAAACCCAAGTCAGTCAATACACTAAGATATTGCAAAACATCATGATAGATCAGTCCTTCTTAAACCCATGGGAATTGCTGTTTCCAGAGGACAGGGATTATACCTTTGCATCTGGAATACACATTACTCACTCTAGCATTGACTTCTTCATTAACTCCATGATCTTCACCAGATGATTAGTGTCAACATATATTTCTCTGAATAATATTTCCAATCACACTTAGATATGTATTAGATGTGATATTGGGGTTTTGACTCCACCACTGACCATATAGCAAATAAATATTATCAATATGGAACTCTAGGGGTAATAGAGAAACTATGCTTCTTCCTCTTCACTCTTAATGAGGGGTCAGTGACTTCAACTCAGACCTTGTGGGCAGCAATCAAGTCTTATGCTCAGGGACAGATGATGAAAGATGTTGCACTCACTAAGTGAAAATGAAGGAGATGCAATGTCTGGAAAGGAGACACAGCACTTAAAGGTGGGATATAATGAAGACCTCAAACCAGAGTCCCTAATTGAATTGTTTCAGTCAAAACAACCTCAGTAGTTCATATAATAGACAGGCAGAAACCATACTCTAACAGTTAAAGCAAATGACAACACCCTACGAAAGAGGAGAGAAAGCTGAAGGCCTATTGCTAGCCCAGCTGCAATAACAAGAGTCTAAAACAAAAATACCAGCAATCGTTATTTGCCGTGGTAGATTGACTTCTAACCCTGCAGATACAGGGGAAATGCGTTAATTTTATGAAACGCTCCATAGGTCACTCCTAATAACTCAGAAATTGCTATATTTTTTTTTTAAATGTTTTTATTGATTTTAACATATTTCCCCCCCTCCCGACAGGCAAACTTTCTGTTCATTAACATCATGAACTTTACGTAGTGTTTGTCATATTTAGATATAAATCATAGAGAATTTACAAAATAAAATATATTCCCAGCATCACGAAAAAACCAATTAAAGCAGTGACATGAATACATTACAGTATCGATAATAAATCAGTTTTTTAGAGCTCGCCAGTGTGTGAGAGGAGTCCAGATTTTCATGCCCCATTCGCGTCGCCGTCTGCCTTTCCGCTTATATATAGCTGTCTCGATATTATGCACAGCTAAAAGCCTGGCTAGCCACTGTTGGAAAGTAGGTGGTAACGGGTCTAGCCAAGCCGAGGCTAGGCATAGCCACCAAACGGCCATAGCAACAAATATAAAATCGTGGCCGCTCTCAAGATTATCTGGATCCTCCGCCCCAAGTACCATTACCTCTGGTGACAAGGCAACCGTTCTGTGAAGAACAGAAGTTAAGAACCTCTCTTTATTTTGTATCAAAGGCATTAACACCGGGCAAGAGGCAAAGATATGGATGGAGTCTGCCTTAAATAGGTTGCATCTCGGGCAGCAAGTCCCATTACTGGTTCCCCATTTTGCAATTTTATCGGGTGTATAGTAAAGAAAAAAACAGGTTTTATAAAATTGTGCCTGGAGTCTGGTCGAAATAAGAATGGTTTGAGCTAGCTGATAGCAGTAAAAAAATCCTTCTTTAGAGATCTTGAGTTTACCTTGCCACCTCGTTGGCGTTTTATCTAGATCATCAGGGAACCTCTCCAGCAATGACACATACACTCCACCTATTGACTGTTTCCTTGAATGTATAATTGTCTCCACTACAATAGATTGTTCCCGGAGTGTCCTTGCTCCAGATTTGTGAGTTAGTAAGTCCCTAATTTGGAGATATTTAAAAAAATCCCGCCAGTCTAAACCAAATTCTCCCTTCAGAACATCAAACGATTTAATCCCCTGATTAGTATAAAAATCCCCAAGTTGTGTAATTCCTAAATTATACCATTTATTAACACAATTATCTTTAAAGATTTTTGGTGGAAGAGTTGGGTTGTTTAGTACCGGAGTGTAATATGAGAATCGTCCTATGCCTAGTACTTTTTTTACAGCCTTCCATACCTTAAAACAGCTATAGAGAGTCTTGAATTTGACATTTTTGTGGTAACTGTCATGTATGTGTCTCCAAAAGTAGCCATAGCAGGAATTCCCCACCAATAGCTGAAAGATTGAAGCGGTATGTACCTCTGTTGTTCTCCCCTTGCAATAATTCCTTACTGTAGAGTAATACACATGACCAGTAATATCTCCTTAAATTGGGAAGTGCTAACCCACCTCTGTACTTAGGAAGGGTAAGATATTTATATGCTCGACGGGGTTGAGCGTATGACCATATATATGTAGAAAAGGTAAGTTCCATTGTTGTAAACCACTGATTAGAGAACACTAGGCAAATTGCCCTGAATAAATATAATATTTTAGGAAAGTACACCATTTTAACTGCATTTGCTCTTCCGATAATAGACAGGTGAAGATTGTCTAACCGTCGAAGATCCTTTTGTATTGTGTTCAATATTGGCTTAAGATTTATGTCCACTACTTCCTCTAGCTTTGAAGAGATTGTGACACCCAAGTATGTCGCTCCATTCACCACCCTAGGGTCATCCATCACACTTTTTTGATTTAAAACACTTTGTGTCTTTCCTTGATTTAGTGCGTAGCCAGAGACCAGCCCAAATTTCCTGGCCTCGGTTTCAATGATCAGCATTGCTACTGTGGGGTCTGCGGTAACTATAGCAATATCATCAGCGTATGCTAATGTTTTGTTGCATACCCCTGTGATATAATGGGGTTATATGAATATTTTTCTCCAAATAACGAATAAAAGAATCTATATATATTGCAAAGAGCAATGGCGAGCAAGGGCACCCCTGGCGTGTTCCCCTGGAGATGGCGATTTCCTTAGTTAGACTTCCATTGATAGATACAACAGCCCTAGGGTTGTTATGCATTTTTTGAATCGCCTGAATAAACTTGATTCGAGATCCCATCATCGCCATTGCTTTCCAGAGAAACTGCCAGGAGACCCTATCAAAGGCTTTCTCTGCATCCAGAAGGATCAGGGCCATAGGGTCTCCTGTAGTTTCTGTTCCGTCAAAAAGTGTTATTACCCTCTGGATATGATTTATCGTTGACCTTCCAGGAACAAAACCGTGCTGGCCTTTGACGATTACATTGTGTATTATAGCGGCAATTCGGTTTGCCAAGATTTCGGAATATATTTTCGAATCAGCATTTATAAGGGTTATGGGGCGATATGATCCTAAATGTTCTGTGGGTTACCCCTTTTTTGCGAAAATCACAATTTTGGCGCTGGACCAGGAGCTGGGAGATTCCCCCCCGGAGAAGATATGAATAATCAAGTCCCTAAATATGTGTTTAATTTTGTCTATAAATGTGCTATAGAACTCCGAGGGGATACTGTCCAGACCTGTTGCCTTTCCTTTAGGGAGGCTATTGGCTGCGGTCAATACCTCTTCCATAATCGAAATTTCCTCTAGAGTCAGCTGCGTATTTACCTCAAGCTTTACGATATCACAAATCTCTAAGTACCTTTCTATTTCTGTAATGTCTTCATTGCCATTATCCGTATATAGTTCTTTATAAAACCTCCAAAATGCTTGCTTAATGAACTCTGGGCCTTTTTACTGGCCTTCCACTGGGTCTATAATTTCCCTTATTAGATTAGCATTGACCTGTTGTCGCAATCGCACCGCTAATTGATGACCCACTTGCTCTTTGACTTCATATATTAATTCATTTCGTGCCGTGGCTTTCCGGATTGCCTTATCTGAAAACATATTAGTGATTGCTGCCTTGGCAACTGCTACTTGGGCTAAGGTGCTAGAGATGTCCCCAGTTGAGTCTCTATTGCTAGTGACACTGATGAGCCCTACTTCAGCTAACATAAGCTCATCCTGCAGCCTCTGCATCTCCTCTTTCTCTCGCCTGTTTGCTCTGAGGGAATATGATATAGTCTCACCCCGGACCCCTGCTTTCAACGTGTCCCAAACAACTCTATTGACGTACTATTAATGTTTTCTGCTAGGAACTTGGGTATCCAGTCTTTCATGTGGATACAATACTGAAGGTCGTTCAGTAATGCTTTTTCAAATGACCACAGAGTAGGCTCTGATTTAGCTAGCCTAATAGTCAGTGTATAGAGAAGGGGGTTATGGTCAGATAGTACCCGGGGCAATTTAACAATTTGGGAATTTCTGAATAGTGAATTAGAGAGTAAAATATAGTCCATTCTGGCATGCGTGCGGTGTGGATTTGAATAAAAGGTATATCCAAGGTCCCCAGTGTTAGTATTTGAATCTGCCAGCTATCCACAAGTCCATGAACAAGACACAAATCTTTAAGAGAGCGAAATACTTTAGGTGTACATCCTTTATAGACCCATTCATCGTTTAAGGACCAGTTAGCCGGGAGGTTTATATTGAAATCCCCACAGACCAACACCGGAAGAGGCCAGTGTGAAAGTTCATTAGAGACCTCATCGAAAACCCTGGGGTCATCTGTATTGCTCCCATAAATAGCACAAATTGTGATTTTTTTGCCCTGTTTGATAGCTGCATTCGGTAATAGCCCAGCGGCCAAACTTATCAGTTTTAGATTTGTTAAACACCAATCCACTCCCTTTAGCCAGATTGGCAATCCCCCGAGTTTTAACACCTTGTGAGGTAGCACACAACAGTTTATACCCTAGTGTATTTAACAACTGGCTCTGGGACCCTTCAATATGCGCCTCCTGCATACATACAACATTGGCTCCCCAATTTTGTAGGCCAATTGCAACCATTTGCCTTTTCTTAAGATCGTTCAGACCACAAATATTCAGAGATAATATTTTTATCCCAGCCATGCTCCTAATAAAAGAGTGCAATATTTTATATCCCAGACAATATGATTTCCTGTGATCCCTGTAGATATTTCCATAATTCTTATTGACATAGACATAGACGCGAACTTTTTCTTAACTGCCACTAGCCAGACCGAGTGTGGGGAAAAACGCCGAAAGGAGAGCCAACTAACAGCCCCTTGGAGTTTGCCAGCAGTGTCCCCCTCCCGCCGCCGCAACCGACTGAGAGAAGCGGCTGCCGAGCGGAGGGGGGCATCTAAACTACAAATCCCATCAGGCTTAGCGGCGCTACACGCCGACTCCATCGCGCCAGGCGGCGCATAAAGGAGGCATCACCCCCGCGTCGCGGGAGCGCGCGGGAGTGTGCCGAGCTAAGCCCGGGCAAAGGGCGGGCCCTCTGTGGCCCTCAGGGGACCAAAGGAGACGGGACGGGCCACCCCCCTAACGTCGTACCACTCCCAGGATCAAGGTGACTGTTTGCTGACCTTTACTTCTTTTATTGTTTAATTAACTGCATCAGTAACCAATATTATCATTGTGCCACATTGATTGTTTTTCCATAATGACTAAAGTAAGAAAGACTCCCCTGGCCACAAGATCATCCACTAGAAATAAGACCTTGCCATCCACACCTTTGCCAACACTCACTGCCATTGACCTAATGCTACAAAATTCCATAGGTGTAGTTGCGGATGCTATCCAAAACACGGAGAGGCGTCTCTCACTGACCCCGAATTTGTGTTTTCCCAATTTATCACAGCATACTACCGCAAATACCACCGCAAATAATAATACTATGGACTCCTCTTTCAACCAGGAGGAATCTCTCTTAATGCAGTCTTTTACAGGGCTGCCAAGTGGTCAAAAAAGCTGTAAGAAAACCGTACTATTGTCCTCACCTATAATAGTAAACAGTCTAGAACAAAGCCCTTTGCTTGTTTCCAATTTGGGGGGCAATACTTGTTCGTCTCAACCTGGAATATCTACACCAAACTCGCCAGGGAGTACTCGTGTTGAAAGTTCACCAAATGTAAATGTAATAACTGTTGACAAAACACTATCCCCCAAGAAGAGAAACCGTCAACAAAAGAAACACGTAAAAACTAAATCAATAGTAAGGAAAATTTACAGACCATTAGGCCTTCACAAGCCATCGGCAAAGGATGTTTGGTTAAACTTTAGGTTGGCTAAAGCACCTAACGCTATACAAAACTCTTCCTCTACACTTGTCACCAAGAATGTTAGCACACAAAATGACATACAGGCAGAACATGCTAAGACACATTCAGTGCAAACGTGGCAGACCGAAAAAGTTAGTGTACCGGAAACTATAACCTCAACTGATCTGGAATACTTGATTAAATCTTTACTGCAACCTTTGTGTGACAAAATCACCTGTATAGAGCAAACCTTTGCGAAATTTGAAAAACAACAAAGAAAGGACACCTCAAGTATCCTAAAGATCCTTTCTGTACCAAGGAAGGCTTCATACCACTTAAGAGTAACCTCAAACAATCGAAGATCTTGAAGACACAAACAAATATCATTACTCCAAGTTGCAGTCCTGATTTGACACCTTCTCTACCTGTAAATGCATCAGTGCAAAACACTTTAACATTACCGACACAAGTTAATAATAACACAGTTATAGCACCAACCTTGCCTACCTCATCTGAGAGTCATATTCCTGACACTGATGAGAGTGAATGGGCCACGGAAGGTATATCTTCTGAGCCTTGCGGCGCTCAAACTGAGTCACAAAGGCCAACAATTACACAAAACGCTACTCTAGACACACGCCCAAATCAAACACCTTCAACAATAAACCCAAAAAAAGCTACCCACATTCATCTTCCACCTGACTCTCATCGGCACACCATAGTAATGATTGGTGTACCACAACTTGAGACAGGTAAAACAGAAAGCTATGGGGACTTGAAAAACAAAGTAAGCCATTGGCTATCTGTTCATCGACCGATTCCCCCCTACATCAGTGGCAAAATAACAAATGTTAGGAGAGTGGAATGGGTGGGAAATAGATTTAAGTCCACAGAGGGCGACTGTGTTGTAGTCAATTTTAAGGATGGCCGTGCGGCAAAGCATATAACTGACTGGAAGGACAGCTCTATTAGCCGCCTGATCCGCACTATGGATTTGAGTTATTTCTACCCTCCGAATAATCATTCCCTAACATCAGTGCATTCATATCCCACTGCTGAGCACGTAAGAGCCCCAGACAACTATAATCAATATCACAGTGGGAAAACACCCAGAAACCAAGGACACTACATTGCAGGAGAACAAAGGCAGCCTAGGAGGAATATAACCTGGGAACCTAGAGAGGCTAGTTATCAAGGTACCTATCCAGAGAACTGGGAGGTTGCTCATGGGGCATATTATCATCAAGATCACTCCCAATTTATATACCCACAAACCTACTATAATGTACCTATCACCAATAGGTTTGATGCCTTTTACAATCAGAGCGATCTGGAGGGGGTTGACTGACTTCAGTGTGGCCCACTTACAATAACATCAGATAATTTTACAGTACCTAGTCACGCACAAGGAGAGGCATACAAACAAGACATAGTAGCCCCCCCCCCTGATGACAAAGCTAGATAACTCCAGTAATACAGTGTCAACCATAGACCATCTAACCAATAACAGCAAATCACCCGTCTTGCTTGAGGCCCGTAATCCCCCCTTGGCCAACAAAGAATTAGATTTGTCCAGCACTGTAAACGTGGGGGCTATACACACAGAACTAACCAACCTGATGACAGCCCCAACTATCAGAGAACCTGTCCTAGAAACAGTATCTGGTGATTGCAGCATGAGCCTAGTCTCTTGGAACATAGCCGGCTTGGCCGATAAATTACGTGACCCTGTCTGGTTAACATCTGTTAAAAAATACACAATTATATTCCTTCAAGAGACATGGATGGAGGATAAAAATGCCCACTTTGAGGGTTTTCAAAGCTTTGTTATACCAGCAGCTGCATCAATTAGGGGAAGAGCAAAGGGGGGCTTGGCCATCTTTATTAATCTAGGTTTGTGTTGCAAAATAAGTAACTGTCACAATGCCAATCGGAACATTCAGATGCTTGAACTGAAGAGAGGCAAAAATGTTTTGACCCTGATTAATTTTTACAATGCTAATAATGGTAATGGTGAATGCAACATTGTGTCCTTAACAGAGATGTTGAGAAAAAGAGCATGCACTCTGTCACGGAAGATGTTGATAGTAGGTGATTTTAATGTACATCCATGTGGCAATCCAGGCTCCACCCAAATGGGTTCTTTGGGATGTAACAATGTAGAAGGTTTCCATTTTGCCCATTCTAGGGGAGGTATGAAATTGAACGACATGATGAACGAAAATAATCTAATTGTAGCCATGTCCATGGTCCCTGAGACAAAGGTCTACGATGTTTCAACTTTTAAAGGATTAGGTCAGGGATCCTTTATAGACCACATATTAGTATCTACAGATCTTGCAATTTGGGTCTCGAATTTTACCATTCACATGAGTGTTTACAGTGATCATAATCCCCTAACTATTAAACTGGGTGGGACTTTATTCGAACAGCGAATGCCCCGCGAAGACCGGGGAACGATGAGCTGCATAAATGGTAGACGCCGTATAAAGTGGACAATGCTAAACCAAGCAATCTTGTACACTAAAATAAATAAGAAATGTGAAGAGGAATTGTTAACTTGTACATCTTCTTACTCACCCCCTGAGAATATCTTGTCTGGGTTCGAGGCGATAGTATCAACAATTGGCTCTATGCTAACAGCATCGACTAAAGGACAAAGCAGAAACAACTCTAAATGGTTTGATCATAACTGCTCTAAGGCAAGTAGAGACCTGAAAAATGCATTAAAAATCAAGCCTAGAGATCATGACCAAATTAAAAATTCTCGCTTGATCTATAAGAAGGCATTAGCCGTTAGGAAAAAATAAATTAAGGCTAATACTATAGAGTCTCTCCTTGACCCCTCAGTGCTGGGGAATAGCAGTAAGTTTTGGCAAAATATTAACAAACCTCTGTTTGATAATCCTAATGATACAGCCCTTGGCACCAACATCTCGGAGGAGGAGTGGGTGACCCACTTTAGTACAATTTTCAAGAGTAATGAGCAACGGGCAGAAAATGTCTTTTTAACTTCATCTGTGAATTCTCTGTGCTTTTCAGTTAACAAGGTTGAAAGGGGTATTCAGGGATTAACTAGTAACAAGGCCCCGGGCACGGATGGTTTACCACCGGACCTTTTTAAGTCCAGTATTTCCTTTTGGGCACCCGTCCTCACAGCGGTAGTGAACGCAGCTGTGATCTCAATGGTGCCCAAATGAGTGGGGGATATCGACCATAGGCCCTGTTTTTAAAAAGGGCGACCGTAGCAGCCCACTATGTTACAGGCCGATATCTTTAATCAATTCTGTAGCTAAAGTGGTAGGTGGAATAATTCTAAATAGGCTATCCACATGGGCAAAAGAAAATAATATTTTATCACCTATACAATACGGATTCAGACCTGGTCACTCGACAATCACACAATGTCTGAACCTGTATCTGATCCTAAGTAAATATACCCTGGCCAAACAAGGAACTGTCTATATGGCATTTTTGGACTTATCGTCTGCTTTTGACTGCGTGGACAGAGGCATACTATGGGCTACCTTGATAAAAATGGGCGTAGAAAGGAATCTAGTTAACTTTTTGGCTGATCTGCACTCGGATACAAGAGCCAACGTTCGTTACACTCAAGATTTGAAAGTAACGGGTGAATTTAGAATAAATCGGGGTGTGCGACAGGGGTGCATCCTGGCTCCATTCCTCTTCAATTTGTACATCAACGAATTGGAGGAATATCTGCTAAAAACTGAAGCCGACTACCCCTTTGTAGAGCGCAAGGGGGTTCCTGTGCTGCTTTATGCAGATGATGCTGTCCTCATTTCTAGAACAGCAAATGGCCTCCAGAAACTACTAAATTCCTTCTTCAAGTTCATGGAGTCCCGTGGCCTAAGCATTAATAATTCTAAGTCCTACGTCATGAAAACAGGACAGGGTTCACGGAAAACTAATTCTTTCTGTATAAATGGGGAAAAAATCACTACCACCAACACCTTTTCATACCTTGGAGTCTTATTAGATCATAAATTATCCTGGGGCCCCGCTGTTATCAAAAAGAAGGGTGAGGCAACACGTGTCAACGCGGCCATTCTTGGCTTTGCGAAAAAAATTGGAAATTGCCCGACGGCAGCTTTGCTTAAATTATATCAGGCAAAAAGTGTTGCTGTCGCCTGCTATGGAAGTGAGCTCTGGGGCTACTGTAAGATAAGGGACCTAGAGGTTACTGAAAATAATGTTCTGAAGAAGATACTGAGGCTACCAAGGGGAACTGGGAATTTTTCGGTGCACGAGGAGTTGGGTGTTCCCTATCTATGTGACAGAATAGCAGTGAACCCGGTATTGTGCTGGTTGAACTGCTGGCTCAACAAAGATATACCTCTCACCCAAGCCTTATTAAAAGAAGCCCTAACACTGGATGGTAGGTTTAAGGTTCCGTGGTTGAAGTATATAAAGGACTGTCTGTCGGCAATTGGCCGGTCTGATCTGTTTTTAGCTCCAAATTTGATCACGAAACCTGATGTTATCTTTGTAAAAAATGCCATGTTAACACTTAGATGTACTGACAGGGAAGAGGTTGAGCTACAGAAGGACAGTGTTAGGAAACATCTACTTCTTAAAACCTGTCCACAAATGGAACCCTACTTATCATGGCCCATGACTGGCTATGAACGCTTTCTGCTAACAAGGTTCCGCTTTGACCTATTCCATTTTTTATTGGCGGTACCAAGTGGGGCTCATAGGGGCGAGGTGTTGCCAGTTTGCGGCTGCGACGGGAAGTCTCCGCAAGACCTGGCATACTTTTTATTCATTTGCCCTTACTACAATTTACCCCGGAAATTATATCTTAAACCGTGCCTCAAAAAACTGAATTTTGCACAGATTAAACCTGCACTTTATTATCTCCAACTACTGAAATGTGATTGCACTTTATTTGTTTGTAATTTTTTTAAATCAGCTATCACCTTCAGGAAAAGTATGGATGGATAATTATGCTGCTAATGCCTTGGGCACTTTTATCTTTTATAATGAAATTATTTATGTATTTATTGTATTTTAAAATAATGCACATGCTCATGTTGCCCGCCGTTTTTTTCTCTCATATTGTTTACTGGATACTTTACTTGTCAAATGAATTATCTGGATTGTTTTTAATTGCTTGTTGATGAAATGTACTTTTATGATTGCTTACAATCGAATAAAGATATTTGAACTATTGACATAGATTTACTTCCCTGTATGTCTAACCTGTCTGGCCTTTCCCCCCCCACCCACCACCACCTTTGAAGGTTACCTGGGCCTGTCTGGACCAGGGGTGCGACATCCGCGCAAGCGGGCTCTGCGAACTAGGCTAGTTTGTTAGTATAATTTTTATGCTTATTTTTTACAGTTGACCCTAAGCCTAAATTTTCTAATAATTTTTCAGACTTAATTTCCCCAGATCGTTCAGCCATTCCGCTAAAAGTCCACGCTTTCCCAATATATACCTTGTACTTGATACACATTGCAATAGTTAATTCATCCTATATATTCCTTTTACTACAAGTCTTTAAGTCTACAAGTCTTTAAATCTGATTTAGATTATTTCCCTGGATTTCGAGAGGCTGTCTCTGAGATTTCTCGAAGATAGTCCTCCGCCTGTATTTCGCTGTCGAAGCTTCTTGTTGCACCTTTAAATATAATTGACGCATTATCCATCTTCGCTCCACGGTGGCGTGAGCGAAGTCCGGTCTGACAAAAAATTTGAACCCCTTATGCTCTCTTTGGGTGGTACGTCTTGCAAGGCCGCAGATTTTTTCACGGAGGAGAAAATTCCCAAAGCAGACCAGCATTGCCCTGGGATATTGATTTTGCTTGTCAGAGTTTTTTGATAGCATTAGAGGAAAACGATGGGCCCGCTGGACTTCCCTTTCCATATCCCAGGCTTCCAATTCCGTAAATTATGTTTTGAGTATTTTAACCATTGCCCCTCTAGCATCGCTTCTCTCAAAATTCTCCGGAATTCCAAGAAACCTTAGATTATTCCTTCTGGATCTGTTTTCATGATCTTTCACTTTGGCCATAAGATCCCTTATTATTCCATCCTGTTCTGTTTCCTTGTTTTGAAGCGTCGCAACTTCGGTTTCAAGATTCTCAGTACGGGTTTCCACCATGACCATTCTTTCAGAGATCTCGGAGCAGATACAGCCCACTTTCTTCACTGCTCCTTGTAGTTTTTCAATGGCCATGCGGTACTTTTGGCTGTCTTTTTTCACATCCTCATGGAAGTTTTTTATTGAGCTGAGCACCTGGCTCAACGAGGGCTCCGTAGTTTTTTGGTGTCTATCTTTGTTTTCTTGTGCGCTCAGGGTTTGACGTGGTGTTTCTCCTGATGATTTAGTCCTTGGGCTTCTTCGGTGGGGATTAGGTCTACTTTTGACATAGTCCGTGTTATTATCAGGGTCTGTGGTTTCTTCATTCAACACGTTTCGTTCTCTTTTGTATTTTTGACCTTTTTTTCCCCCCACTCCTTTTTTTCCTGATGTTGATTATGCTAGATAATCTTGAATCATTGGAGCCAGAGATCTCCAGAGATACGGCGCCCCTTCAAGTGCTTGGACTTGATTCTCTTGAATTGCTCAGTTGGCTTGAGTCACTAGAGACAGACATTCCTGTTTCGTATACCTTGGATTCGGAATCTTCATCCGAGAGAGAGTGATTAGCTGAATGTGCTTCTTTCCCCACTGGAAGATCTTGCGAATTGAGAGCATTGGGAAAAGGGATCAGGTCCTTCGTTTCCTGGTTCACTTTTTTTTTATCAAGTTGCTCCAGTTGCTCTCTCTGATTTCATGTTACTGCGTCTATCTCTATAGATGCCCTTGCCTCTTGCTGAGTCACTTTTGAATCTGCATTCCAAGTTCCTTCGGGAGTGCCTATAGTTCCACTTTCCTCCAAGTTGGTTGGAGGTATACATTGAACATCCTTACAGCTTCCATTATACTCCTCAGTGTTCTTGTTCTGCATTTGGATCTGTATTTTTTTCCCATTATTTGGTACATCACTCTGGCAATCCTTATGCAGAGGGCTGAATATATTAGATATTCTTGGTTGGGATGACTCAATTATACTGGTATTTTTTGCAGTTGCCTTTAAATTTTTTATAGTCTTTAATCTCTGCACTTTTTTGGCCATTAATTCCAATTTGGCATCTTCCTCCGTTTCAACCCCTTCTCCTTCTTATTGCCAGCCTCTTTCTCCTTTTCTTTCTCTTTCTCTTTCTACTTTCGTTTGGTTTTTTCTCTTTCTTTTTCCAGCTTTATTTCCATATTTTTATCTTTAATTTTTCCTTTTTCTTGAACCTCATTTTTTGCCAGGCCTTTTACCGGGTCTTTTGCCAGGTCTTTCTCCTTTGCTCTAATTCCTCTGGTTTCAGGACCTTTATGTCTGTTAGTTGTGTGTTGGGCAGGTGTCAGTTCAATTTCTGCGTTTTCACGCTCTTGTTGGGTCAAAATCTCTCCCTGTAGAAGCTTGCCTACCTCATCCCCTTTTTCCTTGTTAAAAGCGGCGTTATATGCTGCCCCTGTTTGTGTTTTCTGGCCTTTTTGCTCCTCTTGCAGGGTGAGCCCCTCCCCTCTGTCCTCCTTGCCCTCCCTGTTCTCTCCGGTATTCCTTTCCATATCTGTATCTTTAGAGGGCTTTAAGGGCATCACAATCCATTTCTGACAGTTTACTGACGTCAGTGCACCCCACTTACTTCCTCCCTGAAATTTTCTCTTGTGCCTGTAATAAAATTGTTTCAGGGCAGTATTGCATCTCTTCTGACCTTTTGTGCCCTTAAGCTCCTTCAGACAAGTTCTCTGCTCTCTCTGTAACGAACCAGTGTTGAGAGGGTAGCTCTTCCCTATTTGAAGTTTTACTTGAGGTTTTATTCGAGGTCAGAAATTGCTATAAATGATATTGAGAAAGTGCCCTCTTTCTGCATGGTTGCCCCTACTTTTTGCTGAACTGCAGATGAAATTTGACTACGTGTAACCTGGGCTTCTCCCAATCAGGTACCCAGGGGCTATGTTATTTCCCAAAACTGCCTTGAAGACCAAACCCAGTTGGCGCACTTTGATCACAGGTCACTGCCTGGTAAATGGTACTACAGGTACCCAGGGAACAGTGACCAGGGAATGCCTCTAAGGGCTGCAGGACTCTTTGTGCCACCCTTAGAGGCCCTGAACCTTTACACCCACACACTGCCTTTGCAGGCTGGGTGTTTTGGTGCAGAACAAAGTGAAGATTGGACATGGCACACATCCTGGGGTGCCATGCCTACAACCCACTGCCCTGGCATAGATCGGCCACCACTCAAGCTGGGTGCACTAACTCAGTGGTAAGGGTACAGGTGCATGAACCCAGTACCCCTACACTGTCTAAACCAATTCTTAGACATTGTAAATGTAATAATGCCATTACGAGTATATGGTGCTGGGAGTTTGTCATCTCAAACTCTAAAGTACCATTATAACATTACTGAAAACTGAGAAGTTTAGTATCAAACTTCTCAGCACATTGAACCCACACTGATGCCAGTGTGGGATTTAATGAGGAAGGCACACAGAGGGCATTTTAGACATGCCACCTGAAAAATGACCTAACACTAATTTGCAGGCAGAGTGGCTGCTCCCCAGGTGCCACCACCAAGCATGTTTCTGGACCCCTCTGTCGAGAGCCTGCTGCTCTCGGGGGTCTGAAACAATGCACATTCTAGAATGTGGTGCCAAGCTTCCTCCCCCAGGATGGGTGGGGTCCATAAAGGGGAAACTTCAGTGGTTTGCTGCCTTTGTGAGCTTCCCCAAGCCTTTTGCTGCTTCCAGCAACAGGTCACTGTGAGAAGTTGGCCTGGTATGTGATGCTCACTAATTCTAGTGATCACCTTGTACCATGCCAAGCAACCCTTATGATGATTGGTTGTAAGTCAACCTTATAGACCAGTTATGGTGGTTATGGTGGCTGATCATTGTGGTGGCAGCACTTTGAAACGCTGCTGGAGAAAGACGGGCAGACTGCCAGATTGACTCTTCTGCCCACTCGCTTTTCTGCACTGTTGCTGTAGCGCTTTTTAAAAAAATATAATTTACTCTTTTACACTCAATTGAATTTACTAATTGTGTTGTATGTATTTTTAATTAAATTGCACCCGCTTTTAATTCCTGCACTGTTTTCCCGGTTCCCCTGTGCCCTGTTCCACCGCTGCAGCTCTGTGCCGATTGTAGTGGAGGGCCAGGTCTGGCGGCGCCATCTTGAGTGAGGCCCGGTCCCTGGCTGGTCGGGAGGTAGCGGTCCAGCTCGGGGAGGGGCTTGGGTGTTAAATAGATCCTTTGCTCTCCTGACCCTCGTGGCTGATCATTGTGGTGGCAGCACTTTGAAACGCTGCTGGAGAAAGACGGGCAGACTGCGAGATTGACTCTTCTGCCCACTCGCTTTTCTGCACTGCTGCTGTAGCGCTTTTTAAAAATATATAATTTGCTCTTTTACACTCAATTGAATTTACTAATTGTGTTGTACGTATTTTTAATTAAATTGCACCCGCTTTTAATTCCTGCACTGTTTTCCCGGTTCCCCTGTGCCCTGTTCCACCGCGGCTGCTCTGTGCCGATTGTAGTGGAGGGCCAGGTCGGGCGGCGCCATCTTGAGTGAGGCCCGGTCCCTGGCTGGTCGGGAGGTAGTGGTCCAGTTCGGGGAGGGGCTTGGGTGTTAAATAGATCCTTTGCTCTCCTGACCCTCGTGGCTGATCATTGCGGTGGCAGCACTTTGAAACGCTGCTGGAGAAAGACGGGCAGACTGCGAGATTGACTCTTCTGCCCACTCGCTTTTCTGCACTGTTGCTGTAGCGCTTTTAAAAAAAATATAATTTGCTCTTTTACACTCAATTGAATTTACTAATTGTGTTGTATGTATTTTTAATTAAATTGCACCCGCTTTTAATTCCTGCACTGTTTTCCCGGTTCCTCTGTGCCCTGTTCCACCGCGGCTGCTCTGTGCCGATTGTAGTGGAGGGCCAGGTCGGGCGGCGCCATCTTGAGTGAGGCCCGGTCCCTGGCTGGTCGGGAGGTAGCGGTCCAGCTCGGGGAGGGGCTTGGGTGTTAAATAATGGTCCCCCACAGGGCGCGCAGCGGTCGCGCACAGCGGGCGCGCCGTCTGCGCGCGAAGGAGCGTCAAAGGAGGGCCCGTCTGTGCCCGTCCGTGCCCCGGACGGACCCAGGGCCAGCCACTCTACTCGGCGACCTTTGGGGATGGCCATGTTAGAGAAACGCAAGTACTCACGCAACGATCTTCGGAGACTTGCTCCCCCCGTCAAGGGTTTGCCTTGCCCACGTACGGTTCCAGACGGTGTTCTGGCCAAATGCCCCAACTGTGGGTTCCACCCCCAACCCTCCCTCCCCCCACCTTTAGTCAATAACGCCACTGTTTCCAACATTAGGGCGGGATTGATTAATGCTAGATCTGCGGTGAGGCATGCCGCTGATGTTTATGAACTACTGGTGGACGGCCAGTTGGAGGTACTGTTCCTCACGGAGACGTGGATGACCAGTACTTCCGCTCCCAGTGTGGAACTTGCTGTCCCCAGGGGTTTTAAGATAGATCGACCCCTGGGCAGAGGGGGTGGATTAGCAGTTGTTTTTAGGGATGGGTGGAGCTTCGCCTCTGAGCCTACGATTGTGGATGTAGGGGGTGAGGTTCTTCATTTTTCTATAAAAACTTCCCCCCATTTCACCTAAGGTGGATCTCTGATTTATAGGCCCCCAGGCCAGGCTAATCCCTTTCTGGACTCCCTAGAAGAATATATAGTGCCTCGGGCCTTAGGCTTCCCCAAGTTTTTGCTGGTCGGCGACCTAAATATTCATATGGACGTTCCTGATTCCCCTGAAGCCCGCAAACTTGGTGAAATCCTCGAGCTTGCTCAGCTCAAACAATGGGTGACTGCCCCGACTCATGCGGGTGGTCATCTGCTCGATTTAGTTTGCTCCAACTTCCCCATTCAGTCCGTGATTGTTGAAAAAACAACCTGGTCCGACCACGATCTGGTCAGGTTTACGTGGGAAATGGCAGAACCAAGCCTCCCACCTCCCATCTGTCATCCTCAAAAGATTAACTTGCCCACGTTTAGACAGGCTTTGTCCAGAACTCGCCCAAAACTTAAGACGCTTCTGGACGCTGCGACTTGCGAGTTTAATGAGTGGGTTCGGCAGGCGGCTATTGCCTCCACTAAGCAAACCACGCTGACTAGAGTCAGGCGCTCTCCCTCTCAACCCTGGTTCTCCCCTGAACTGAGAGAGATGAAACTGGGGTGCAAAAAATTAGAACGAGCGTGGAGATGTGGATATAACTCTGAGGCTAAATCCGCTCTACGGCTCGCCCAGAAAGACTATTATGCAGCCATTAAAGTAGCTAAGGGGAACTACTGTGCAGGGCACATCGCCAGGGCGGATAACAATAGCAGAGAGATCTTTGCTATTGTTAAAAGCTTTGTGTCACCTGTTGCTGATGCTGTTTCCCTCCCGTCCTCTGCGCGATGATGCGAGGAGTTGTCCACCTTTTTTATTACTAAAATAGCGAGGATTCAGCAGGACCTTCTAGCGGCTCTTCCCGCCGACTGCCTTGCAGCTGACCTGGGTCCTTCATTATGTCCATGTCCGGGACAGCAGCTTACGAACTTCTCGCAAATTGCGGAGTGTACTGTTCTCCCTCTCCTCCAGTCTCTGAAGTCTGGCTCTCCAGCCGATCCGTGCCCGGTCCGGGTGCTTTCGGAAGTGGCGGAAACAGTCTGCGCTGAGATCACGCAGATAGTTAATCTCTCCCTGGCCGCTGGCGAGGTGCCTTCAGTTTGGAAACAGGCCAAACTGCTGCCGCTTCTGAAAAAACCAGGACTGGATGCGTCGGTTCCCGGAAACTACTGGCCCATTTCCCTTTTACCGGCACTCACGAAAATTTGTGAGAAGGTAGTTCTTCAACAACTGGAGAGCTTTGTTGAAGCCTCCAATGCCCTCCACCCTGCCTAATCAGGCTTCAGGGCTGCATACAGCACTGAGACGGCGCTGGTGGAGATGACCGAGGCAATTCGGGACTGCCTAGACGGAGGCGGCAGAGCGGTCCTAATTTTATTGGACCTCTCTGCCGCGTTCGATACCGTCCCTTATGAGCTCCTCCTCCGCCGGCTGTCGGCCATTGGCATTGGTGGGGTTGTTTTAGACTGGCTGTCCTCTTTTCTATCTGACAGGACCCAGCAGGTCTGGATGCCTCCTCACGCCTCTGAGCCTAAACCACTGCTTACAGGGGTCCCGCAGGGGTCCACTCTTAGCCCCTTACTGTTTAATGTCTATATAACCCCCCTGGTTTATTTGGCAGAACAGTTTGGGGCTAAGATCATAGGGTATGCAGATGATACCCAACTGCTGTTCACCTGGCCAGACGATAATTTGGATACTGCGGCAGTTCATCTGTGTTTGTCCTTTGTATTTCGCTGGCTAACGCAGGCCCAGTTGAAATGCAACGAGGAAAAATCTGAAGTGCTATTCTATGGTTCCTTCCCCCCCTCGTTCAAAAACACACTGTGGCCTCCAAACATTCCAAGCCCGAAAGAGATGGGGAGACCTGCCAAAATGCTTGGCATCTGGTTCACAGAGGATCTCAGATTCGAGGACCATATTAAAAAACTTACAGTCACCTGCTTTGCCACTCTGAGAATGCTCCGCAAATTTTTCCCCTTGCTCCCTAGGGATGCTAAGGAGACGGTTGCTCGGGCACTTATACAGGCAAGGCTGGACTATGCGAATGCACTGTTCAGTGGCATTCCGGCCTATCTGGTGAAACGCCTGCAAATTATCCAGAATGCGGCTGTCCGTCTATTATTTAACATCCCTAGATGGAAGAGCGTCCGTGCAGAGATACGCACGCTCCACTGGCTTCCTGTTACTCAACGCATTTTGTTTAAATCCCTGGTGCTTCCGTTTCGTGCTACTCACGATCAAGGCCCCTTGTATCTGAGAAAGAGATTTACCAGCTATGTCCCTGCACGCACCCTCAGATCTTCCACTCTGTTCAAATTGTACCTTCCCCGTTTCAAACGAGCAAGACTCGGTGGCCAATCGATCTCTGTGATCGGGGCACGGGCCTGGAACGCTCTCCCTCTCCATCTGCGCTCTATGCCTTCAGTGGCTGAATTCAAAAAACACCTGAAAACACATTTGTTCAAGAGTGTAAGCTAAGATGCCTTCTTTCTGTTTTGCTGTCTGCCTCTCCTGTACCCGCGCCAGGATACTCTCAAGTAACGGAGCGCACTATAAAATGGTTTATACATACATACATACATACATACATTATCCTAGTGGTAACGTGGACAAAGCAATCTTAGGCTAAACTCTGAAAGGCATGTGAAGCCAGCTGTATTACCATACACAACCCCCTTGAACACCAAATGAAAGGACACCACACAGATATATATTAAAAATATATATATATTTATTAACTACAAATATCCCCTGAACTCTTTATGAGCACAGAAGCACAAGCGTTAAACAAAACACAGTTTAAAATACACAAAAGTTGCACAATATGGAAGAACCCTAGGGGCCACCTAAACCATATACTAAGAAAGTGGTATAAGAGATGCCAATCGATAGGGAAACAGGCCTAGGGCCTTGGGAATCGCTGGAGCTGTTCGGGACTAGCAGTGACTAAGTCGGGAAATGCCCGCGGGACTCGGGTGCAGTGTTTAAAGTGCACGCACTCACCAATGCAAAGTCTATGGTGCGTAAAAGTTAGAAAGTTAGGAACCTTCCGAGTGACCTAGAAAGCTGAAACTTGAGACACAGGCCCTAGAGGTGTGTACCAGTGTGGGAACACCGGCGTTGCTGAGTTACCTCACCCACAGGAAGCAGGTGCATAGGGTCAAAGTAGTGTCGGGTTTCGTCACACTGGTCGATGGTGCTTGGAGCTGAAGATGCTGCAGGCGGCTCGATGTGAAGAGTTCCGGTGGATCCAAGGGTGGATCTGAAGATGTGAAGACCTGAAAGCAGAGGGGACAATGTTCAAAGTCACTAGCCAGTGACTACTGTGGAACCAGATTGGAACCAGGCGATGTCGGGTGCAAACAGGCGTTGAGGTATAGCTTCTCTCTGCAGCCACGTGGACACTGGGGGTCGAGGACGTCCAGGAGTCGGTCACAAGCTGCACCTCAAACCCGCAGAAGCTAAACTCCAGTGTTTCCTGCAGCCAGCAACCTCAAGAACCCAGAGGACCTGCCCTACCTTCAGAGGAAAATACTTTGCCTCCCTTGAACACTGGATTTGTTCACCCATAGACTCCAGCTCTGGCGAAATCCACGTCTGGACCACTCTGCAACTGACGGCCATGGTCCAAATTCCAAATGAGCAGGTTTTCCTGGTGATCCTGACCCGAGAACCAGTGATCCCTAACATGCCTCAAGCCTCCAAGCCTGCATCCTCGATCCGGAAGGTCCCCCCAACCACGACCCTAAAAGACAACCCTGCCTCCGATGCCCCACGGCCTTGGGTGGCCAACCAATGATGTATAGCCATCCCCCAGCATCCCAACTTACCTCTCCAAGTGGTGGTAGCACCAAAAAGACCTTCGTCCCTGAGCCTGCAATGCGTTTGCAAACCGGAGAAGTCCTATTGAAAGTAACAGGGCACCCAACGACATACCAGCACCCTGCTCCCGGCTGCCCTAGTGCCGCTGAGGGTTTGTACTAACTTGAACCTCTAGTTTCCCTGAGCTAAAGTCCAGGATCTTTTCTCCCACAACCTTGTGGCCTGCTCTTCAGCAGCCACCAACTGGAGGCCTCCTATCCCACATTGGATTACATTGGGCCTCAGCACTCTGCACCCAGCCGCCCTAGTGCCGCTTTAAGAGTGCATCCTCGACCCTGAGAGACCCCTGATTCTAAGCCCCAGAAAACCAATTCCCACAACAAAGTACTTACCAGTTTAGCGATAACTCTAATTCCTCTCATAGCATGACATTGTCTGTTTTCTATGAAAAAGTTTCTATATGTAGAGTTGGAAAATCTATAAAAATCTCTAAAACCCTAACCAAATGACTAAAACACTTTTACTTACCAGTTTACAGATAATGTGCCAGTGCAGCATCCATGTATACTACACTGTGTAATAAAAGTAATGTGTAAAGTAATCTACTTGACATCCTATTGAAAAGTCAAAACAAAGTATATGTACAATATTTCAAAGCATTGCATTACCAGTGATTCTACTGTAATCAAACCAAAGTATATATACAATTGCAATTCAAACTATATTATGCATGCAAAGTATAAATCAGTTACCTGTGCCAGGCTTGCTTGGTTCTCGAAAAATAAAATAACTAAAAGACTATTTTTATAAAAAACAAAATGTGTCTAAGTTCATTCTGTGAGTGTGTGGCAATCATTTGCTGATTGAACGTGTACAACAAATGCTTAGCACTACCCTCTGATAAAGCCTTATTGCTTGGCCTCACTACCACAAACAGAGAGTAAGGTGCTATCTACTTTTACCTATGCATACCTTTGGGGTTCCACTCGACTCTGTGAACACTATACCTCACTTTGGTATAGTATATACAGAGTCAGCTTCCTACAATTATTTCATGTTACCAATCTCTTTGCCTAAACTTAATGATGATCACAGAGGATCATTAGGTAAAGACACAACATAAGACGACATTAAACTGGTCATCTATAGCTTGCCTACTAGTAAAGCACCTGGAGAAGATGTGCTCCCTTAAGAATTCTATCAACTTAATAAAGGCCTAGTAAACCAAAGCTGTGTAACATGTATAATGAAATGAAAAAAAACAGGATCCATTTGAGATTAATTTAATAGGGCGAGGATCTCCTTCAAATCTAAAGATGGCAGAGACCCTATATAATGTTCCAACTATAGGCCAATACCTCAACTGAACTGTAATATGAAATTCCACACAAATATACTTGCAAACACACCGAGGACCCTCATACCATACATCTCCTTTGGTGAACTAGAAATTATATAGACCACCATGCAGCCTAATCTCTGGAATCAGAAAAAATCAAGACTCAAAGAAGTGAAACTGTATACCTCTACAAAGAAGGGAATATTGAAATTACCATATGGAATCATAGTGGCTCGCTCACCAGTTGGCATCCTCAGTTTATCTACTAGCATCACACACTCTAACTCCTACCAGGATTCAACTAGAAAGACATTTACAAATGCACATAAGGTCCTAAGTGTTTACAACATGGTCCACTGTCGCACAGACCAGGTGGAAACCAAATGCTTCATCACACTGACACTTCAAATCCCTACTCCAAAAACAAATGTAATGCTATCGAATCCTTCACAAAGGTTCTGATAGCACATCAATACTACCAAGCTTACTTCTCCCCTTATGCTCATCTCTCCATACTGCATCCTTCAGGAACCTGTCTCTTACTGATCTTGCTAAAATCCTCAACTTCTTCCAAGACACCGCCTACGATGTTGATCATGTATTACCCTCAACACTTGATCAAAATCCTATATGGAAAGCTCTTTTAGCCTGCACATCATTCTTTACTCATGTTTTCTTCCAAGAAGGTCTCCTGAAAAGACTGACATGACCCTGAAACCATTGCTAGATACATCTCTCACCTAACCTTCTGTTGCAATACCATTGAAAAAGCAGTCTGTGCACAGTTCAAGATTACATCAATGTCAACCATCTTCTGCATGGCTGCCAATACAGCTTTCGATCATTGCTGCAGGACAGAGCCTGCTATGCTGCATATCAGAGGCTTCTTAGCAACCTTTGGTACCATCAATCACCCCACAGACATCTTTACTTCTCAATTTAGATTAATTGTCAATGCCCTTCACTGGTTCTCCTCCTACCTATGCAACCAATACTATGCTTCCACATGGGTTTCTTCAGCTCTATCATTAGTGGAGTCCACCGAGTTCCATACTGTTCCATTATCTTTAAAATTGTACAAGAAGCTCCTTGGGACTTTATTTAGCGATAACTTCAAAATGTATCAATATCGCTAATAACACTCAACTCTACTTGAAAGTCTACCCTGGTTCAGGCATGCAATGACCTCCAATGTCTGCACCTTTTCCAGCCATGAATGATGAGTACCCGCCTAAAGCTTAAGCCTGTGAAGAGAAAATGCCTTTTATATTCCAAGAACAGAAAGCAACAATGTGATCTTCGCCACACAAATCACTTTCTGAAGCAATGTAGTTTTTTCAGCAATGTAAAACACATCGGATGTACGTTGTTACAATGCATGCTTTTACCACACATGCCTTTACAATGCAGGTTTTTCAACACAAGTCAGTACAACGACTTGCGTTGGGGGGTGCTGGATAGTGAATAGTTTAATTTACTATTCCAACTCCAGTCCCCGTGGTTACTAGGGAAGGTGTTGGATAGTAAATTAAACTATTACCTATCCTAGAGTGCCCCCCAGCGCAATTCGTTGTAATGACTTGCGTTGAAAAACCTGTGTTATAAAGGTACTGCGTGGTAAAAGTTGCGTCGTAAAGGATGTTTCCCAAACACATCTACGTCAAAAGGGTATAGGAGTAACTGACACTTCAACTGGGCCCAAACTGTCCCCCTCCAGCCTGTACAAGCATCCACAGTGAAAACTGTCTATCGTCCCACCACAAGTGGTTGTAAAGCATGTGCTTTGCTAATCTATTCTTTGATGAGTTTGAAAGCTTCCTCACGAACACAGAAGACAACATGAAATATATTCCTTTCTTCAGAAACATTCTAACGCATTTAGTGAAATTTGCTATCAGAAACTTGTCATAACATTCAAACAGCCCTAAAAAGGATTATAGGTGCTCTATCTGTTTTGAAGCTGACACTTCAACTATAGATTTTACAAGACTGGGTTTAGGTTTCATTCCCTGTCCAGAGAAAATCTGTCCAATATAACCAATCTCTTTGTTTTTAAAGATTCATTTGTCCTTTCATAAGGTGGCTCCTTTGTTTTCAAGTAAACTTAACACTTTACGTAACACTACATTTTATTCATTTTTGCTGTTTGAGAACACCAAAATATCATCCTGGAATATTACTACTTGCAAGAAATCTTTGAACATAGTTGACATTCAACTCTAAAAAACTGCTGTAGCAGATGTTCTATCAAACATCAACCTGCAGAATTGGAAAGCACCATCTGGCATAATAAAGGCAGTTCAATGTCGTTAATCCTTATCCAGTGCAACCTGATCGTATACTGCCCTTAAATCCAGTTAGGTTAACCAGCTAGAATGGCCAATCTTCATAATAAAATCTTCAATTATTAGCAGTAGAAATGATCACCCAGATGGCAAGATTAACACTCCTTACATCCACACACATCCTGAGTTCCCCGGGCTTCTTTTGAGCTAACACAATGGGAGATAACCATAAAATTGCCTCAATTTTCTCAAATAATACCAATAAAAAGAATGCAGCATGCATAGCAAGAGTTAACAACAAGGATAAATAAAAGTAGTTCTACCACTTCTATGCATCCTGTTACAAAGTATGGAAGTCCAGAAGAAGTTAGTTCCAATAAGCTTTATTGAAGAATAAGTTACAGAGGTATAATGTTGTAGCCTGGATGGTAAGTAGGCCTGTAAGTATCTCTGTAAGTACGCCACACCAGGAACAGCCCTCCTAGCTGCTCAGCCTTCAGTCACCAACTGATTCAGTTCACCCATCCAATATTCCATGACATATACAACATTCCACACACACTCAGAGCTGAACAGCAAGGGGAAGAAAGAAACAGTGAAGGAGAGAAACATTCACCTTACTACATATCCCCCTTCTTTACACTTAAAAACAATAACAGAAAATTAATCAAGAAATGAATAAGACATGAAAAATGTAATAAATCATAGATAGCAGAAATGCAAACACGATAGAATATAAGAATAAGATGAGAATAGAATAAAAGAACTACTACCATAAGGAAAATAGAAATAAGACAAGGCACAAACATCAAGTCAGAATAAAGAGCTCCTACAATCAATAAAATGGAGAAACAACAAGGCACAAACACCATCCCTCTCTTTCCAAAGGGAACAGTAAACCCAAGAAAACTTGAGTCGAAAGTAGAAAGGACAGAACACACACCACAACTAGTGCGCCTGATGTCAAGGCAAACACAAAGTACAATGAAACTGTGAAAACAGCGACCCAGCGCAGAAACATGAGAGTGAGTACTGAAGAACGTAGGCAAATAGAAAAAAGACTAAATGCCATAGCTGAAGTGTACGCCTACAGAACAAAGAAGAATATAATGAAAACGAAAAGGACAAATGCAACAAATAAGAAATAAACACCTGACGTCTCAGGTAAGCCAAGAAAAACCAGTGAGAAACTAGGCAATGAGCATATCAAAATATTACAAACTAGGCAATAAAAATATCAATATATTAGAAACGAGGCAATAAGAATATCAATGGATTAGAAACCAGGCCTAGTACAGAATATCAAGAAGAAAGAACGTAAGTATGATTTCAGACCCCCAAAAAATGCAAATGAATAGAATAATAGTGGGGTACGCATATAAGAACAGGAGGTGCAAGTATTGAAACACAGAACCAGTAAAATGTAAGTAACCTCCCTCTAAAAATTGAATATGGCCGAACATCAGACTAAAATCCAATAGACCTGCAGAATAAATAAGACAAAAAGTATGGTAAGCTAAAATCAAATGAAAGCATAGTGAAATATGAAAATGAAGGCAATAATATATAAAAAAAGAAACATGGAAATTAAACCACGAAAGAAATAACACCGGTACCCGACTTAGTACCCGAGTGTGGATTCACATGAGAAGAAACCTGTTAAAAATAAAGCAGTAAGCAATATCCAAATAAACCAGAAGATGGCGCACTGAGTACAGCTACACGGATGTCAAAAAGAGCAATAAACAGTATTCGGTGCTTCCGAAAGGAAAAAAAAAAGAAACAAATTGAAAATGTTGAGAAGAAAAGTTGTCCCGGGCCATGGGAAATAGTCAGTGTCAAATAGCCGCATGTTGACGTTATTGAAGAGTCAAAATGAAGAAATCACACGTTGTTTTGAAGATAAGAAAAGTACCTCCATAATCTCAGTGCTCCATGGGGGCGAAGTTCCCAAAACATGATTCACACTCGCTGCAGCAGAAACGCCGATGTAGAACAAGGATGAGAATGCAGTGCAAATGCTGTTGACAGAGATGTCAGCTAGGCGCAAAATGGAGGCAAGTTTCCTGCGTAGTTGTACCGTGTGGCTCCCGGCACGCAGAGGAATGCAGGCGTAAGTAGGCAGCTGAAAAGAACTTGGCATCATGAAGAGTGGAAGAGAGGCGCACAGGCATTCTGCAAGCACGCGACACTGAAGCAGGTGAGGTGCGCGTGAATATATTTGAAATTTGAATGAAGCGCTGCCGTTAGTTTTCCTCAGGGGGCAACACAAAGAAAAATGAGAATTTTACAAAAACAAAGTACAATCATTGCTTGGCCAAAAAAAAACACTGCGAAATTCAGCAAAAAGTGTAGCTCCTCTTAAATAAAATACCGTGGAAAATCACTGAAAAATGTATTTGGAAGAACGTTGAAGGAAAAAAAAGCCACAATTTAGACAAAGGTCCAAATAAATTACATATAGGTGATGACTGCTCTAGAATAATAGAGTAAAGACTCTGCTCTCGTAAATATGCTTATCACGGTGCCACTTGACTCAAACAGTTGGGGAAAACAGATAGTTTGAGTTGTAGAAAGTCACTGACTGATATAAATTACACAGAAAAATGCAGAAGGGTGATCAAGCTGACTGTAACTCTGTGAAAAGTATGTCTGAAGAGACCGGGTATTGTATGCCAGGCACTTGAATAAAGGAGATCCACTAACACACAGCAGTCATTTGATGAATAGAGTAGTGAAGCCAAGACAGAAAAGTAATATAAAAGAAGAATCACCAAGCTTGCAAAAAAGTACTGGCACGCCCGAGTTGAGGCTGACCGTGTCATTTGTCACTGGTGGGGCTGGGGCTGCCAGCAGGTAATGATATAATGGTATAAGCTTGGGTTCTTTGATGAAATCGTAGTAATGAATCCTTAGATGCTGAGATGAATCCTTAAATGATAGAAGTAGAAGAATTTCTTTGAATAATATGTCCATTGAATCGCGCAGGAAAGACCAGATTGTCACCAATGTTACAAAGTATGGAAGTCCAGAAGAAGTTAGTTCCAAGAAGCTTTATTGAAGAATAAGTTACAGAGGTATAATGTTGTAGCCAGGATGGTAAGTAGGCCTGTAAGTATCTCTGTAAGTACGCCCCACCTGGAGCATCCCTCCTAGCTGCTCAGCCTTCAGTCACCAACTGATTCAGTTCACCCATCCAACATTCCATGACATATACAACATTCCACACACACTCCGGCTGAACAGCAAGGGGAAGAAAGAGAACAGAGAAGGAGAGAAACATTCACCTTACTACACATCTCCTGGGGAGGCATAGAATTCTGATGCATTCCCAGCTGCATTAAACATTGTAAATCTGTAAGTGAGTCAGGTTCCATGGAAGTTGTGTGGAAATACCCCAGCAATAACCATGGAACACCCCTGTCATGCAGAGTAGTGCATGAAGGGGCCTATCTTTACAAGGCCACGAAAATCCACACAGGGTGGCTTTATGTGGACTTATACATTTGGGCAAGCCTATTTCGCTGCTGGTGCACCAAAAAAGTGACACACCAGCAGAGCAATGGGCTTGTAAATACAGCCCATAATCAGGGGAACCACACCTATAGTAGCTGACTTTCCATGATTGATACAATAACACACTTGCTTTGCTCGATCCTGCACTTTCCCTGTGCTCTGACATAGGCACTGATTCTTCTAAAAATGTTGCATCTTCATAAGACCCCTCTACTCCCCTACTATGTCAATTGCTTTATCAAAAGATGAATTCTTACAAGTAAGTAAGCACTCTTATATTTTCTTTGAAATGCACCTTACCCCTAATTTATCCCTAATCAACTGTGAGATAAAGTCACCAAATTTACATTTTGCTGTGAAGACTTTCAATTCTGTAACAGAGGCATCTATCCCTCGGAAGTCTGTAAAACAAATGATACCTATGTACCACTAAATTCTTAGTTTGTGAAAGATACTTATCTAACTGACTACAGCTGTGTGTAGCTGAAATGAAAGTCTAAAAACCTTGGGGCTCATTAGTATGGCGGGCGGACAATACCAGTGGGAAATGGGACCGCCCGCTAAGGGTGCAGCGGTCCCACACATCCCATTAGGATGCGCCCGCCACACTGCCATGTGCATCCTGTATTTCTGACATTGCAATGCCAGAAATGCATGTTGTGCTTTTCAATGCACAACGTGACAGGCACCGCGCAGTGCCTGCCATGTTGTACATTGAAAAGCATACCCCCCATGTGCACCTTCCATTCCCCAGAGACCCTGGGGGCCCGCAAAGGGTCCCTGCAAGAGATGCCTGCATGCCTTTCCATGGCGGCAATGCTGCCACGGAAAGGCATGTTCCGGCCCACATCTTAATATGGCAGGCAGTGTCTAACAGTCACTGCCACCATATTGAACCCTTTTCCACCCGGTCGACTTGTTGACCGGGCGGAAAAGCGGCGGAGGGTCTTTCCATCCGCCGCAGACCCCCCAACCATAGTAATATGGTGGGGGGTCTTTGCAGCAAGGATGGCGGGCGGATTGCCCCCGCTGGGCCGGCGGTGGCCCCTTGTTTTCTGCTTAATTAAGAAAAATCTTAAGAAAAATCTTGAACCTGCCCCGAAAAGCTTCAGTGCCATAACAGAGTGTTGCAATGAATTTGGCTTGTATTGCTGTTAATAGTGGTTTAAAGGTTTGGGTTTGCAAATTTCAATGTATTCACTGGAAAGCTGAGAATAGGGACGCAATTCTTGTTTTCACTAAACTCTCATGTATGTTGTGTGACAGCTGGTCTTGTAACCAAATGCTATGGTATTTGTATGATGTACCTTGGTGAATTGGTTTCCCCTTCGTGACCAGCTGCCTTTCTTATTTATTTTCCTGCCAAAAATCACTACCTGTGTTTTTGAGAAATTAATAGCCATTTCATTCTAGATACGATAGATGTTTAATTGGTTGAGTAGCCTCTATAGGCCCATCCCAGTTAAATTAATAAGGACAAGATCATCAGCGTATTGTAGTGAGGCTACTTTCCTGGATGCCAGTCTTGGTTGATGATGATTAGATGTTTTTCAAATAAGCGCTAAGATCTACCAGAAACAGATTAAATATGACAGGGGCCAAGATGCAGCCTTACATCAGGCCTCTTTTTATTGCAATTTTTTTAATTGGTGTTTTGACCAAGCTTAACCTGAGTCCAGTTATTCATAAACAAAAGTTTATTAATTTTGAGGGAAGTTCCCAAGTGCACAGCTTTTTCCATTTGAGAAATTCACAAAACATGCATGTAGTAGTTGTTTCTTTGACACGCATTTGTTCAGAATCATATTGAGAGCTACCAAATTGCATATAGTACTGGCTTTTGATTGGAACCCTGTCTGATTATATAGAATACAATTTTTCATAGCAGCCTATTCTTCAAGTACTGTCAATATGAGTCCTGCAAATATTTTGGAATCACTGTCCAGTAAGGCTATCATTCTGTAGCTCCCTGGAGAAGCACAAGGGCCCTTCTGTAGAATTGAGCCATATCAAGTGTCCAGGATAGTTTCTGTGGCCAAGCAAATCTTAAATAAGATTTGAAAGCGGCTAATCCAGAAATCCTGATCTTCTTTGTATATGACCCCTGCAATGCTATTTGGGCACGACGCACAGTTCCCCCTGCTTTTCTCGATTGTTTTTGTGATTTCACTTTGTGTGAAGGACAACATTGTTTCACGTGAAACATTAGTTGTGTTTATTGACCGATTGCCTTGTATGTCAGATAGAATGGCTATATGAACCTTCCAAGCTTCTTCTGTGATGTTATTTGCCGCTGACCCAGTGCTGTGATTTTCTAATTAGTTTATTAATGATCTTAATGACTTTGAGTTGTTTTTGCATGCTTGAACTATATAATGCAACTCCTTCTTTATATTTCCCTCTATCACTTCAGACTGATTCAGATTGAGGTGAGCACATGTGTATTATGCAGCAGTGAATAAAACACAACGAAAACGCGGTAAGTGCCAAGGAAACAAGCAGAACAATACTTGCTGGCATGAGTCACCTTGAAAAAGCAGCTTAGAGAGCCCGCTTGTGGCCGAGCAGCAGCTGCCCGCGAATAAAAAATGTTATGGAATAGAAGGTAGTGTCGCTGGCAGCATGATGCCGTTGGTAGCCGAGGACCCGTTCTGGTCAGTAGACACAACCATAACCAAGTCATAAGTTTAATTAGAATAAAACAGATATTTAGGATCAATGTGTAACACTACTCACTTCTTTCAAAGTCATGAGTATGCAAAATATTCCTGCCTTAATCCCAGCATGTTGCTCCTCACAATAGATACAGTCACTTTCTGGCTCAGCTGCAAATTAAACTTTCACACAAAGACTCTCCAGCTTCATGCCAATTCAGTAGTCATCTTCTTCACACAGGGTGGGGTGGGGGGCGCGAGGTCTCTCCCCCAGGCGGATTTGGGAGGGGGAAGGTGGTGGAGCAGAGAGTGGCCATTTGCTGCTTTGGGCTGCCTGGGGAATAGCCCAAAGGCAGCCCAATTTGAATCAGGTAGTCCAAGGGTATATAGTGAGGGTCGGCACTATCGGAGCCACCATTTTAGGTACTGGTGACCTGGTGGCTGGGAGCGCTGTAGCTAGGTTTTTCTGGTGGTTGGCTGTTTGCTGGTGCCGTATTTCATCGATTTTGCAATGGCTTGTGATGATGTGCGTGTTCTGGAGGCCATCCGCCAGATGAGTGAGGCAGGGTGGATGGATTTGCTGGTCGGATCGCAGGGCGGGGCGCACCCGGCGAGGCGCGTGTCTGCCGGCGTGACGGCAGCCGTTCTGGCCTGTTAGCCGCCACGCAAAACAGCGCGTGTTCAGGTGAGGGGCCAGGGCCGCGTTGATGCCGGGGGCGCGGCCCTGGTAATGGAGGCATCTGCGGAGGGGGCCGGGTGTCGGGCGGGAGGCAGGGGAGGCTGATTTGCGCAACTGGAGGTTCTACGCCACGAGGGAGCGCTGCCAGTGGCTCCTCGCAGCCGACTGGCAATGAGGACGACCGCCCCGGTCCTTCGGGGGCGGTCGGTGCTCAGGAGGCGGGGTGCTGCAGCAGCCCGCGTGTCTCCCTGGGAATGAGGCCGGGCCACCTTTGAAAGCCACGAGGCGCGTGGAGGGGGAAGGGTGTCTCCCCTGATTGGAAACCGGTGGAGTCGGCGGCCGTGGAGGGAAGGGGGCCCAGCAAAGGCGGTATGAAGTCAAGGAGGCCTGGGGGGAGAGGAGGAATGGCATCACGGAGGCTTGGGGGAGAGGAGGAAAACGCTTGAACGTGGCAGGGGATGAGGGGGCAGGGGGACACGCAGGGAGGGGGGAGAGTCCTTCACCTACGAGGAGTGGGCGGTGCCTGGGAGGGGAGAGAGGGCGGCAGGGGGCTCGAAGGGGGAAGAGCGGGGATGCGGGGCTGGCCCGGGGGGGGGCGGAATTGGATGCCAGATACAGGGGGGGAGTGCAAGAGGGGTACCAGGGGGTATGGGGAGAAGCACTTGGGGGTGGGGAAAGTCCCCTCTTCTCTTGGAGTCCGACAACAGTGGGAGGGCTTGAGGCTGGTGGCACCTGGGAGGAAGGGCGGGAGGCGCGGGGGACGGGTGAGGGAGTGGGGCGTCACGATGGGGAGGTGGTGGGTTATTCGGGGTGGGGGGATTTTGGGTCTTGCAGGGAGGGGGGAAGACGGGGTTGGGAGGTTGGGGGGCATCGTCAGAGGAGGAGGGGTCCGGGGTAGGGGGGTTGGTGTGGAGAGATGAGAAGGAAGGTAGGAGTTGGGTAGAGGGCCAGGTGGATGTTGGTGGGGCATGGGCAGCACGCGGATGGGGGGTGAAGGGGAGTTGCTGAGGCGGAGGTGAAGAGCAGTTTGAGGGACCCAGCACACCGGACCTACCTTTTCTTTTGCAGGAGGACGGCCGCCGAGGGGTTGCTGACTTGGCATGGCTAGGGACGTCCCCCCAAAGCCAAGGTAAAGGGAGGGCTGAGCCTCCCGCGGCGTGCCTGGCACCGGCAAGGGATCCCGTCATGGCCAGCCCAAGAAGGCCCGTAGCTGGCTCGCCGACCACTCCACCCACAGGGCCACTATGGCTTGGGGGGCACCGACGGAAGAGGACCACCACGTCGGATATTTTTACTAGCTTAGGAGTGGTGCAGGAGGAGTTTTCGGTCTCCGGCAAGGTGCAGTCGGCGTCGCCGGCCGGCCGGAGTTATGTGTTTGGTGGGGTGCAGTTGGTTGGAGATGAGGACAGTTTGGAGGAAGGGGAGTTGAGGGATGACGAGGGTGTTAGGGGGTCCAGTAACGGTGTTGGTAGTTTCTTGCAGGTGTCAGCGGGCCCGGGGGAGAGGATGGGCCGGACATTTTACTGGGAGAGGATGGCGTCTCTGGACCGGAGGGGTGATGAGCAACATGTGGAGTCCTTGGCAGCAGGTAATCGAGGGGGTGCGGCGTATATGGTATCGGTGGCGGTATGGGGAGGTTGAGGATGGGGGGATCGGATGTGGAGAGGAAAATATGTGGTGGAGAAAGGAGTGGGCCCGGATGATGGGGCGGTGGGGTTGGTGGGAAGGTGCTGGAGGAAGTCCACAGGAAGGCAGATGTGGGGCCCTCAGGTTCGGGGCAGGCGGGCGCTGGCGGCACTGGTGTAGAGGAGGCAGCGTGCGTGGACACAGCAGGGGCGGGCGGATGCTGAAGGTGCGGCAAAGCCAGTGTGTAAAAAGTTGACGATTAAGCGGCTCCAGTATATGGGAGTAACAAAGCCGCTGGGTGCGCACTTGATGATGTCCACCAAGGAGCGGATATGGAAGGGGAGTATGTTGAGCTGCTGAAACTGTTGCACCAACAGGTGAGGGCGAAGGAGGGGTCCAATTAGAATGAGTATGAACTCCAGCAGAGGCCGAAACTGCCTCTTAAAATGGCTGCATTTTTAATTTTCGCCAACGTTTATTGTGAAAAATTTCCAGAGCGATCGGTGTCCCTGTTTAAATACATGGAAGGCACAGATCACGGGGGTGGGTACGCATGGGCTCAGTATGATGAGGAGTTCCGGGCCCGGATGACGTGGGACCCCGAGGCGAAATGGGGGGAGTTAGATTCCGATTTATGTCAGCACACCATGGGGCTGGAGGGGTCTGGCAAGACCATATTTACGGCCAGCGGGTTGCCCAATATTTACCAGCCCTTTCAGGGTGCCCCACCCGTGGAAGGGTGGAGGCAGGGTCCAAAAATCAGTCCGGGTCAGTGGGGTCCTGTTGGCATTATGATTAGGGGGCATGTGCTAGGGAACATTGCCGATTTAAACATGAATGTTCTGGTTGCGGTAAATACGGCCACCCGTGGTTCGATGTTGGGGTGCCTCGGGGCAGCACCAATCAGGGCAACAAGGGCAGGCTGGTGTGCGGTCGGGGAACACCCAACAATCTGGAGGTGGCAGAGGAGGTAAGGGGTCTGGGCCAAAGGGCTTGTTCTCCAGTTAAGGTAGATTGTTTGCTAGCTGCCTGACAGGGTTACACGAACAGTGGGGGCGCGGATCGATTACGGACTGGGTTTTTGGAAGGATTTCCTTTTGGCTATGAGGGGCCACGGCTGAGGAGATGGGTTGACATTTTGAGGTCTGCCAGGGAGCACCTGGAGGTGGTGCAGGGCAAACTGGATAAAGAAGTCAGTGAGGGCCGCATGGCGGGACCCTTTGAAGACTGGTAGTTGGAGGATTTGATTGTGTCCCCCATTGGGGTGGTGCCCAAGAAGGAGGCGGGCAGTTTCGTCTCATTCAAATTTGTCATGGCCTGAAGGTGGCTCAGTAAACGATTACATTGATGAACAGGAGACCAAGGTGTCTTACTCACCGATTGACGCTGCCAAGGCCCTGGTGGTGGCTGCAACGGCGAAAATGGCAAAGTGCGACGTCAAGTCGGCTTTCCGTCTGCTTCCGGTCCACCCAGATGATTGGGGCCTACTGGGGATCCAGTTTAGTGGCAGCTGGTACGTGGACAAGGCATTGCCGATGGGCTGCTCGATGTTTTGCGTGCTTTTTGAGTGTTTTAGTACGTTCCTGCAATGGTTTTTTACGGACGGGTCACCAAGGAGTTACTCACTACCTGGATGATTTTCTCTTGGTCGGGCCCCAGACTCCACAGACTGCCGGGTGGTGCTGGACAGGTTTCAGGAGATCATGGAGGACCTAGGAGTGCCATTGGCACAGGAGAAGACAGTGGGGCGAGGCACGACGCTGTCATTCTTGGGCAAAGAGCTGGATTTGGTGTCTATGGAGGCCCTGTTACCAGCGGAAAAGAAGCAGCAGATGAGGTATGTTGGCAAAGCACAAAGTAACAGTTTTGGAGGTCCAGGGGCTGTTGGGGCACCTCAATTTTGCTTGCACAGTTGTGCGCGTTTGGTGGACATTCTGTAGAGGTTGTGGAGGTCCTTGGCGGGGCGTATGCCCCCGCATCACCACGTGCGGTTGTCCACAGGCATTCGCAAGGATTTGCGGATGTGGCAGTTTTTCCTGCAGCATTTTAACGGGGTCCCCAATGCAGAGAGGGCAGGACCTGGTTTGGGATGTCCAGATTTTTTCGGACGTGGCAGGGGGCGATGGGTTTGGGCTCTACTGGCAGGGCAGGTGGTGTGCGGAGAAGTGGCCCCCGGAGTGAGCGGGGGTGGTAAGAGCATCGCGTTCTTGGAGCTTTTCCCTCTGGTGGTGGCGGTCTCACTGTGGGATGAGGTTTTGGCCCAAAGAAGTGTGACCTTTCATGTGGACAACATGGCTGTGGTACAGGTAGTGCATTGCCACTCTGCCAGGGATGAGCAGGTGCTGAAATTGCTGAGGGTGTTTGTGTTGGGTTGCCTGAGCCATGACATTGTTTTTCGCGCGGTGCATGTTCCTGGGATCAATAATATCATAGCGGGGCTTTGTCTTGTTTGCAGTAGAGGAGATTCCGTGGGTTAGCCAAGGACACGGATCGAGACCCAACATGCATGCCTCTGCAGCTGTGGTACGTAGGCAACACAAGATGTTGCAGCTGGTTGTAGGATCCTTGGCGGAGTCGACGAAGACAACGTATGTGCCTGCATTGGGGGAGTTTGTGGCGTCCGGGGCATGTTGGAGGGCTTCGGGGCAGGAGAGACAAGAAGATGTGGTACAGTTTATACTGTCACTGATCGCCAAAGGCCTATCGCGGATTAGGATACCGGGCAAGCTGGTGGGGATTGCCTTCATGGGCAAACTCGTCGAGGATGCTGGAAGGTTGGCCCACGAGTGTGGGAGGTCTGGCAAGGTTCGGCTACCCTTGTTATGGGCATTGTTGGGGAGGGTAGAAGGGGCCTTGCCTTTGGTTTGCAGGGATGCGAAGGAGACTTGCATCTTCGCTACCTTAATGGCTTGGATGTTTGCGGGGGCGTTTCTGGTGTCTGAGTTGCTGGGGTCGAGAACCGGTACGGGGCTACGGTGGTTGGAGGTGAAGTTTCGGAGGGAAGATGTGCGACTTTGGTTGCGAATGTCTAAGACAGATTAGAGGAGTGTGGGCAGGTGGATAGCGTTGGGGCAGGAGACCATGGGGGAGGTATGCCCAGTACGGTCGGGTCTGCAATGCTGGGCGAGTGAATCGGCAGAGGGGTTGGTATTTTGGCATGCAGATGGGCGGGGGCGTTGGGGTCCCAGCTGTTGGTCATGTTGCGGAAAACGTTGGATCTGCTGGGGGTGTAGGGGAGGAAATATGGCACGCACTCATTTCGCATTGGCGCAGAGTCAAAAGCGCACAGGTGGGGGTTGGGGGTGAGGGGACATCATGCACTTGGTGCGATGGTGATCCAATTGTTTCCAGCGGTACGTGGGCAGCGATGAGGCCCATTGAAAGAGCAGTTGTTTTTTGTGAACTATGTATTTACCCTTGTTTCTCGTTTCAGGTTCTGTGGCTGGTCCCCTTGCCCGTGACATGGTGGTGTGGATAGTGGGCCACTCCTTTGTGAAGCGGGTCCAGGTGCAAGCACAGGATAGGTATTTTGGGGGAAATTTGGGGTTTAACCCTGCTCTTTTTAAAGTCCAGTGGTTTAGGAGAGGGGGTATGCGGTGGAAGGAATTGGTAGGTACGCTTAATAGACTGTTGGCAGCAGGTCAATGTTCTGACGTGTTGGTTCTCCACTTGGGGGAGAACGACATGGTGCAAGAAACAGATTTGGTCTTTATGAGGACCATGAAACGGGACTTGGAGGTACTTCGAAGGAGGTGGTCGGGGTGTACAGTGGTTTGGACCGAGTTGGTCCCGCGGAGAGTCTGGAGAGGTGCAGTGAAGCCTCAGGCGGTGGATATGGCCAGAAGGAAGATTAATGTCGAGATGGTAGATTAATGTCGAGATGGTGCGTTTTTGTGGGCACTTGGGGTTTTCACACGTCTGGCATCGGGAAATTAGGTATGACACACCGCAATTGTTTCGAGGTGACGGGGTTCACCTTTCTCGCATGGCCATGGACTTTTATTTGTTAGAACTACGGGAGGTTTTGTCCAGGTTGTTGGGTGTGCATCGGGAGTGAGGCATCAAAGGGGCAGGGTATCATGGCCATGGTTACCGGGATGGTGGGCAGGAAAAGGAGGAGGCGATGTAATCACCTACCCTTCCGCCTTTTCCAGGGTGGCGGAGCTATTTTTGAAGTTGGCCAAGTTTGGCTGGAGTTTGGTAGTTTATCGTTAAGTTTGGGGAGTTGGTGAACAGAAGAGGAAAAAGGTTAAGTTAAGGTTAAGTTTGGAAGTTTACATTAGAGGGAAGTTAGTTACAGTTGCAGGAAGAAAAATAGGATTGTACATTCTTTGGAGGGTTGGAGTTATAATGTATGTGATAAGATTGTATATTATGTAATGTATTGGAAGTTCTATATTGTATCATTTGGGGATCCTGGGGGTGGGGGGAGGAAATGTCAAGGGGTCAGGTAATTCGATGTTTAGAGAGGTTTTAGTTTTGTAAGGCAAAATGCCAGTTTTTAATAAAGTGTGATGTGCACCTGTTTCAATGAAGCGGCTGTTTACACACACAAATGGTTGTCAGTGCTGCTTGCCCTCCTTTCCTCCCTCCCAAATCAAGTGAAACAATGTGGTTTGGGGGGCAGCCGAGCCCTGCGAGTTCTGTCCCCGGGGAGATTTGGGAGGGGAAGGTGGGCGAGCAGGGAGCGGCCATTTGCTGCTTTCGGCTGCCTGGGGAATAGCCCAAAGGCAGCCCAATTTGAATCAGGTAGCCCAAGGGTATATAGTGAGGGTCGGCGCTATCCCAGCCACCATTTTAGGTACTCTTGACCCGGTGGCTGGGAGCGCTGTAGATAGGTTTTTCTGGCCCCTCCCACCCTCCCTGGGCTCATGGTTTTTGGGGAGGCGTTTTTGTAGGAGGTTTTTGGTTAGGGGGCTTTTGTTGGAACAGGTGCATAGGGGTGATGTTATGTAATGTTGTTGCTTTGAACAGGTGCTGGCGGAGTTGTTTTTGAAGTTTGCCAAGTTTGACTGGAGTTTTGTAGTTTATCGTTAAGTTTGGGGCATTGGTGAACAGGAGCGGGGAAAGGTTAAGCAGTTTGGAAGTTTACTTTAGAGGGTAGTTAGTTACAGTTGCAGGAAGGAAAATAGGATTGTAGGTCTTGGGAGGGTTGGAGTTATAATGTAGGTGATAAGATTGTGTATTATGTAATGTATTGGAAGTTATATATTGTATGTTGCAGGGTGGGGGTTTTTTATCATGTGGGGATCGTTGGGGTGGGGGGAGGAAATGTCAAGGGGTCAGGTAATTTGATGTTTAGGGACGTTTTAGTTTTGTAAGGCAAAATGCCATTTTTTAATAAAGTGTGATGCACACCTGTTTCAAAAAAGCGGCCGTTTACACACACAAATGGTTGTCGGTGCCGCTTGCCCCCCTTTCCTCCGTCCCAAATCACAGCGTGAAACAATGTGGTTTATTAAGCCAAGTAAAATACGTCTACATCAAAGGGGCATGGAAGTAACTGGCACTCGAATGTAGCTCTTTGGCATATAGTCACATTCCATGATTCATCAACACTCTGCTTAACACATCACCACAAACACCTATTACAAACTTGGCTCAGCGACATGAACCTCAACAGCTTTGAACCTAAATTTAGCAAAGCCAAGGTACTTAGATTTATCCAGGACACAAAACTCATCCTGCAGGAAGAAATTGCAAAAAACACGTAGCAGGTATACCTACTGTCCCTACTGGAGAATTGAAAACTATTCCTTTCTGAAAGTGACTTTAGAACATCGGTTCAAACACACATTCTCCCAATGGCAGAAATTCCCTTCTCCACATCTTTCCAGTCTCACTACTAGCCTCAGTTAAGGACATCCTGCAAGCCACAGAGCCTGAAGAAATAAAGCCATATCACCCCCACAATGATGGAGATTTAGTGGCTCCTCTTGCCGCCCCACACCATCTTTCAAACCAGTGCCACTACCTACAAAGCCTACACACCTAACAATTGGTTCAAGGGAAAGGTCGCTTAAAATGTGCAATTCAACACAGCAAATTTAGAGTTGTAAACAGTAATAAATGATTGTCTCTGGTTCAGGGTTGTTGGACAGCCCTTGTGGTTGGTAATGATTACCTTCAAAGCCATCCTTACTGGCTCCTCCACCTATTGGATTAACATGCTCACCACCTTGGGGGACTTTTGGCACACTGACCACCAGGACACCATCAGGCTTGACTAGGAGGAAACATGGCGGCTGGCTGAGACGCCGGTCAGGAGCTTAGCGAGGGGGAGCCGCTTCACGTAACTTTCACTCACCACCGCTTGTCTTGGTTTATTTCTCCTCTACTAGGGCAATCCGCTGATTCAATGGAGCATCTTTCCAGGCATAACTATTGAGGTTTTTGGGGTGAAAGGTGGCACAGTGATCTCATCCTTGGGTCGCGGCGACAGGAGCACTGAGGGAGCTTTTCTGTTCTCTGCAGCTACGTGGAAGGGAGGAGAATAGAGCTGGCAGAGTCAGCGCAAGCAGTTTGTGCTTGGAGAAAGGCTCTGCAACATTGGCTGAAAGCAAAACAAGGGTAAGGAGGTAGGTGACCTGAAATTCCTGTTGGGAAAAGGGCTGAATTACAATGAGAGAAAAGGCAAGGCAGGCACAAATGGATATGTCCTTAGGGTAGAGCCACAACATGAGAAACAAGCAGGACACAAGCAAATCATCCCTAAGAATACATAGAGGTCACACACCAGCTGTCTGACAGGCGTTCTACATTAAGATCATGCATTTGCTCACCTTGGGTACTGGAAGAGGGTGGAGAGGCTGGTAAAGCTCCCTCGCAACCCACAGTGAAGCTGCAGGTCAGTCGGAGGAAAGTAAGAACAAATACAGGTATCAACAGAGACCTGCACCCTCTATCTAAAGAGACCACTACTAAATTGATGAAGGCAGATCTGTTTTAGGAAAAACAAGCAGCAGTGACCCTAAACCCCCAGAGAATTACTCCCTCACTTAGATCCTGTTTCAAGCTTAGGATTGATGCAGGAAATGCTGAGGGAGATATAGAGAGTATGGCTAGTAAAAAGAATTTCCCCCAGCACTTAGCACTGGAGAACGGAGTAAAGAAATACAACATAAAGACTACTCCTACCAGTGAGTCTAATGCTCCTTCAGGTCCCTCAGTTCAACCAATTGTCATTTCGCAAAATCGATTCTTGCCTTTGAATATGGAGGGATTACCCCCCCAGGTTGGAGGTGAAGAAGATGATTCTCAGTACAACATCAAGGAGCCAATGGGCTTACTATCCCGGAGGGAGTGGGTGAGAGCATTAGTAGTTTGGATAGTAAGAACATATTGCAGGAGATGCTATGCCGCCTCTTTCTTGAAATTAAAGAACGCTTTGATATCTCTGAGGCCAATCAGAAAGAAATCCAGGGAACTTGCTTGAGCCTGGAGGGAAAGATAGAAGTTCTTGCCCTACGAACACAAGAGTTGGAGTTTGGTGTTCAAAACCTACAGACTAAAGCCCAAACGAACATACAGGAAGTGGAGAAGTTAAAACAAGGGAGAGAGTCCTATTGGAAAGGCTCGAAAGACTTGAAAACAATGCCAGGAGAACTGATATTAGAATCCTAGGTGGGGCTGAGGGGCTGGAAGGATCAGACATAAAATCTTGTGTGATAAACTTGCTGAAAAGTTTGTTTCCAAAGTAGGCTTCTTAATTAAACCTATTAGCAGAAATTCAGAGAGTACATAGAGATCCTTTAAAAAAACAACTCAAAAGATCCTTGTGAACTTTCTTTTTTAATCGGTAAAAGAAAAAATCTTGGGGTTAGCTCTAAAAGAAATATCACATCATGCAATGGGTGCCTCCTTCAGAGTCAGGTTGGATATCTCAAGGGAGACAGCTGATAGACAGTGGGAACTGGGTAATAGAAAGGATGAGTTAAAGAAACTGGAGGCACCCGTACAACTGAGGTCCCGGCTGTGAGAAGTTAGCCTGGCATATGATGTCCACTAGTTCTAGTGGGCACCTTGCACTAGTCTAATCGACCCTTGTTGATGGCGGTTGTAAAGTCAACCTTGTAGAAAGCTATCCTAGTGGTAGCATGGACCAGCAGTCATGAGGCTAAGACTTCAGAGAGTGTATTAAGCAAGTTGTTTTACCAATTCAATTCCCTTCAGTACCAAATGAAAGGACACCACACAAGGTATATATCAAATATTTATGTATTTATTCTAAACACAACCCCTCTGCATTCACTATGAGGTCAGAGATAAAAATACAATTCAAGTCACTGAGTTAATATACAATAAGTTGCACAGTATATGTTATGCCCTAGGGACCTCACAAACCATATACTAAAATAGTGGTATAAGAACCACAAGAGAATTAGAAAGCAGGCATGGGGCCTGTGGAATCGCTTAGGCTACTAAAAACAACCAAAGGTTAGGAAGTAGGAGGCCCACAGGAAATGCGTGCAGTGCCTAAACACAGGCGCTGGTTACCATTGACTTTCTATGGGAAATGTAGAAGTTACAAATATACAATTTAAGGACACTTCCGGATGGACTACGATGGAACCCTTTTAAACTAAGACACTTTGAGAGTCAAGACCCATGGGAGCACTGGAGTACTCGTGTTACCTCACCCAGGGAAGGTGGGTGCATGGATGTCTTTTCGTGTCGGGTTTCATCGTCGTTTTCAATGAAGAGCTGCAAAGAAGTGCTGCAGGCGACCAGAGGAAAAGTGTCCGGGGGGATCCAAGGGTGGATCGAAGATCTGAAGAACCTGAAACCAGAAGGGACAGAGTCTGGGTCACTTGCCAGTGACCAGGGCGGTGATAGGAAGATGCTACCAGATGTCGGTGATTTCAGGTGAAGATGTGAAGTTTGTCTCTTCAGCCACGAGGATCAAGGGGCATCGACGACAACCATGTTTTGATAAAGCCAAACCAAAGTTAGCATTAACCGCGAGGATTATAATGCATTTAAGAGTATATGGTATAGCTATGTCATAGAATAGCTATAAGGAGATGGTTCTGAAAGCTTCAGAGGGGCTCAGCTCATACTAGGGCACCCTCATCATATAAAACCAAGCACTCTGCCTCCAGGGTTGTTAAGGCCTACCATAGGAGTGACTTATAGGTGTATATGTGTCTATATGTATATATAGATATAGGTATACTATATCTAAGTAAGGGGTGATTACACCACCTTACCCAGTCTGTGTGAACAGATGTGGTGTCAGTTTGGAAGGCAAACCAGGGGTGGCACAATACATGCTGCAGCCCCTGGTAGGTCTAGGGTGCACCTATGCCCTGGGTACCTATGGTACACTATACAGGGGCTCACAAGGGTGATCCAGTAACCAATCTGGTATGTACTTAAAGTACATGGTATCAATTTTATATGGAAAGCAGATAGACTGGGGCCTGAATAGCAGGGTCCGAGACAACTAAGTCGAAAACCAGCAAAACACCTGGAAAAAAGTGGGGGTAACCATACAGTCAGATTCCACCTTCCTACACCTGCATTTCTAAAGTGATGTGGCAAAATAAAATGCACAATTTCTCCAAACCGGTAGAGGTGGATACATTTATTCAGGAAGTGAAATTAGGGGATATAAGTAACAGATACAAGGCAGGCAGCAGAAGGAGGCGATGATGAAATAGGTCATTTGGTTCCCCTCCGGCATTAGCTCAGTAGGCAGCAGGGATGCCTATAAAAATACATATTCCTGGGTGGGTTTCCAAGGGAGAGTGCACAAGTGGTGGGGAGCAGAGGGAAAACATTTAAAAAAAGAATTTTGTCCTCAAGTCAGTGATGGAGGGCCTGTTATAAATTACCAAAGAGAAGGCTTATTGGGATACCAAAAGAGGAAATTGAAGAAGTATGAATAAGGAAACTCTGCTTATTCTTTGTTGGAACGTGAATGGGTTGGAAATTTAAAGAAGGTAGAGAATGATAGTGCAATATTTAAAAGACCAAAATGCCCAAATAATTATGCTTCAGGAGACTCATCTTCTGAGACAAGTATGCAAGGAATTCTTCTCTAGACAAAGATGGATAGCAAAGTGGATATCAACTGACCAAGCTCATCGGACTAAAGGGATAGCAATAATATTAAAGCCAAACTCTGAGATCGAGCTAATTAGGAACAGAGCAGATGAAGGCGGGCGTTGGATAATTGCAGAGATTAAAATACCCCCTGTGACATATACATTAGCAAGCTATTGCGGCCCTAATATAGATGATGTAACACTCTGACAAAGCTCTTCCCTAACTTGGTTGATTTTCATTCTCCCATTTTTCTTGGTGGAGATTTTCATGTCCTATTGAATAACGATATCGATATGCTGTCAACTAGAACTTAAATTACCTCCCCAAAGATGAGGGCATACATATTGGATATGATGGAGAACTTTAATCTTTGCATCGTTTTCCATAGCATGGAGGGCAAACATAGAGGTTATTCCATTCATAGTAAGAAGAACAGGCATTTTTCAAGAATGGACTACCTGTTCATGGACAAGAAAGAAGTGAAGTTGGTAGTCGGGATGGATAATTTGCCTATACTTCTTTCGGCTCATGCAGCATTGTTATTAAAAATTGAGAGAAAAGATATACGTACAATCGGTAGGTGGACAGCGAACAGAAGAAATACGTCACAGCCCGAGAAAATAGAGAAGGTGCATTGCAATACTGAGGATATTTTATCTTGGAACCAGGGGTCAGCCCACGTGCACTTAGTATGGGATATCTATAAGGCATGGTTAAGCGGTATTGTTAAAAATTTTATAGTAAACTGGGCTAGGAAATAGATAAAATACCTACATGAAATAACGGAGGAGATAGAAAACATTGAGAAGCTCTTAAAAGATAACAAAGGCTTGGAAGGAGTAAGGGAAGAGTAGGCAGATAAGCTGGAAGGTTTATGCTTGATGTTTGGAACTAAATTGGAGGAGAAAGTAATTCAACAGTAGCAGGTAAGCAGATCCCGGGACATTACACAAGGAGAATGTTGCAGGAAGCTTTTAGCATGGAAAGCAAAGTTGGACAGAAATTTGATAGGGAAGATTAAAGAAGGGGAGACTGGGCTCATAGTGGAGGAGAGTGAAAAAATCAGAGCTGCATTTACTAACTTCTTTTAGGTGCTATATACAGAAGACCTAGAGGTAACAGAGCATGAAATACAAGGTTGATACATCACACAATATCACGATGAAGCCCAGCTTTATCTAAAATTACAAATTTACTATTTCTTTGGCTTTGTCTGTGACACAGCGCTCCGCTGCCTTATATACAAATACGACATACATACATACATATATGGTAATTCATGCCACTATATGTTAGGTTAGGTGACTGCGTGTTATGTTTTGCCATTCAATGGCTTGCTAGGCTATTATGTGATCACAGCTGCCTCTCTCTCACTTTTGCCAACCGCTGAGATACCAGACAAGGAAGAAAAGCAGGTAATGTACATTTTTCATCTTTTTGCATGCACCAAACATAAATATGTGTTGCTTTATTCCATGAATAAATGCTGATGGCACTTTTTGTAAAAACCTTAAAAGGATGGAAGACAAGCCAAAAACTGAAAATTTTCCATGTATTCATCAAAATAGCATTCTGACTCTAAGGCTTATAAGTTCAGTGCCTCCTTGCAGCTAAACGTATGTTAGGCAAACATCAAATCCTGAATGTCCCATAGGTTTTAAATGTTCAACACAGCCAAAACATGTTGTTTTGTGTCAGCTTGTGTTAGGTGGCAGCCAATACTGCATCGTGGCCCAGAGCACTAGCTGAAGATCAGCCTTTCCAGTAGCAGTAAAAACCTCCCAAGCAATGAGGACAGACAACATGATCAGCACAGGAAGCCCAGTAAAAGATTCTCTGGCCCATGAACCAGATGCAAGCACATAGATCACCATAATTATCAACACAGACAAGTGTTAAGTTATTATGGTTCATGTTTTGTTATTCAAGGTGATTTTGAATGACATAATGTTATTTCATGCTATTCTTTGCATTTTTATTGTATGTTTCTCATAGAGCTCAGTGTTGCTTTCAATACTGTGTAACATGCAAAGCTGTCTGAAAGACAGTCCAATCTGGGCTTACAAGGTACACCCTCTCAGGGATGGTATCTTTTTTGAGTGATCGAATCTTCCAGGTTTCCTCGGTGAATGACACCTCAACGTGTTTGGCCCTCAGCTACGGGGTTCCCCATAGCTTAGCCCTAAGCCTAGCTTCATTTAATATCTATGTCTACCCTCTAGTGGATTTGGTTGAATGTTTTGGTCTGACTTTGCTTTCCCATGCAGATGACTCACACACTATTTTTTCTTTTCCGTTCACTCAGGATTTTAATTCTGAGGCCCTAAACTCCTGCCATAACCACATAGCCATATGGATAAACAACTCATTAAAATGTAATGGTAAAAAAATGAAGTTATGTTGTTGGGGAAAAATCAGTTCTTATGTGGCCCTCAGCATTGACCTAGAAACCTGTGTGCTCTCGCGCCCCAAAAGCTGAAGAATCGTGGCTTCCGTTTGGACAGCACGTTGTTGATATAGTCACAGGTTGTGAAATTGGCCGCAACATTTTGCCGTGTTGAAATGGCAGAAAAAAATCACCGGGCTTCTTCTAATTCCAGCACAAAGGACAACTGTTCAGGCCCTCATCCTGTCTAGATTAGATAATTGCAATGTCCTTTATTTATGAATTCACGAAGCTTCTATGAGAAGGATGCAAGTGGTCCAAAGCTCGGCAGCCGGGCTGCTTTACATGCTCCCCAAAACTGAATCAGCCTCCTCTCCGTTCAGGAAGCGGCACTGGTCGAGAAGAGGATACAATTCAAGGTTCTGTGCTTTGTGCACAGAGCCAGATCAGGAGAGGGCCCTTGATATCGTCATAGTCTGGTGAGACTCCATCAACCGGCTTGTGCCCAATGATCTAGTGATCTTCCACTGTGCATAGTTCTGAAAGTGAAACAGACCCATATGAGGAGCCATTGTTCTGCCTATTTGGGCCCAAAGCTCTGGAATGAATGGCAGCTTGCTTTGAGAAGGGGTACTTTACTTTCCGTTTTTTGGAAACAGCGGAAGACCTGGGGCCTCATTTATGAAAAGTGACGCATTGCTGCAAGAAAGCAGCTATGCGTCACTTTTCATTGTGCTCTCCTTGTGACACCAGCGATGCGTCATACTGACAGTACGACACATCATGTCGCAAGGAGTTACAGATACATTAGTATTTCTGATTGTCGTGTTCTATCTAGGACCCCGATCAGTATTGTGATCTATGCCCCTATACGGCTATCATCCATCCATACCCCTATAATGGCATAAACGATCAGAGCCATATTTCAGAAACTCGCCTCTGCAGCTCATTACAGTATATGACACAGCAGAAGCCACTATCTAAGATTCCTAGATTACACACCGAGTTCTTTCAACAGATAAAACCCCCAGTAACCTGGGAAAGCCCCGCTTGCTATGTTTTGATTAGTAATAGAACTCTAATGAGCACTGTAAGAACGACCGGTTCTTAGTGACATCTTTATTGACGTCTTATGTCCAAAAAACTTACGTCAAACAAGGCACCTTCCAGGTATAAATATTACCAACGTTGCCTTAAGCAAACACAGCGATGGTGGTGATAGAGAATACAGGAGCAGAACAGCTGTCCCTTGCAGAGCCCAGCAGATGCGAGAAGCCCACGGATGCTGCCCCTCCTCCTCCTTGACGCGCTGAGAAAGACGCTGTCTTTTCTCCTGCCGAGAAAATCCAGCCCCGGCGTTTCCAGCCTACCCTTGCGGGTGACTGGGATATCGAGTCCTGAGAGGAGATACAAGACCTCCAACATTCTATTTCAGAGGTACAGTGTTGACTAAACCCTTAGAGAGAATTCTTGCAGCAAACTCTTGGCAAAACCAACTTAACTGAAACTGCTACTTACTTACTCCCTGCCACGTATTAGGCTTAGGTCAGGTACACTGGGGTAGGCGAAGTTAGAAGCACCAGTTGAGTACGTTAGCTAAATGTATATATGAATGTATATATTTTATTCATTTTAACCATTGTATGGCTAAGAAACCATATCAATGCTTTTACAGTATTATTTCGCAATCCTCCTTTTACTGTACGCACTTTTTATAATAACAAGTCTTGCAATTGTGGCAATTCATTTCTCTTGCATGACAAGAAAGACTGTTCAATAAATAATACCTTTTATTGAAAACGCCCGTCTCTCTATTCTCTGCATCCTGGTGAAAGTAATCTGCACAACTTACTGAGTGAAATAGCTGTCTATTGTTTCACACGACTCTAGAGATTGACTCTTATTCTAAGGAGCAAAGTTGTCATGTTTATGTGGTTGTTGGAAAACTGAATCCCTTCTTGGCTGAGCCAGGGGAGCTGATCACTTCCTATTCACTCAAGAAAGTTTCCAGTGACCTCTGAGCTAGTTGGTACAAACCCAATTAAGTTTAGCATAGTCAGTAGAGACCTGGAAGACCGCACTTCTACGTCTACACTGCTATTTATGTTATTCCAATGCGCAGGGCCTATAGGGAAAATAGGAACTACACTACATGATGTATCTGTAATCGCAAAAATGACGCATTGTCACAAAACTCTTGCAACTCCAGCAATGGTTCATTTCACATGGGCAAATCCCATGATAAATGTGCCTGCGTCAGTCTTAAGCCTGCCATGAGGCAGGCATAAGATATGTACGCATTTGTGTCCTAAAAGTGGGGCAGTGAAATCCTATAGACTTCACTTCATTACTTCTACGACCCTTTCTTGCTTGGGAGCGCCCCCCCTGCATACATTATACCTGGGGCAGGTATAATGTGGTGCAGGGGTTTACAAAGAGACGCATCTACCTAGATGCGTCACTCTGTAAATATGGCGCAACATGGCACATTTTTTACGTCGCTGGTGCGTCACGAAAAATAACGCACTGGTGGCGCAAAAGTGAAGCAAATGCCATAAATAAATCCCCTGGTTGTTTTAGATGCACACTCTGGCTGCACTCCAACTTTCTTCATGCACAGGAAAAATCCAAGTGGGGGGATGTTGCGCTATAAAAGCTTCAATAATATTAATATGTTTTCAAGACTATTTCTCCCTCTGTAAGGTCAGCACATGCTCCCCAGGAAAGTGGGATCATTTGTAAGACTTTTACATGACATTTGCAAATAGAAAATGCATGTTGACAGCGGAATTAAATAGTGTCTTCCTCCCCAAGGTCATCGTTTTCAGGGCCAAAGTGAACCCTCTTCTCTGTTATTGTTATAGCTTCATCGAAGGGAGTGTAATACATTCTTTGAACGGATAAAAAATAAAAATGATGAAGATACCAGAGCAGTAAGATGACGTCATATGGCCTTTTTGATCCCGAGGTGCAGACTGATGCTGACTCCTCCAAATATCCATTCACTCTACAGGTCCCCCCTCCGGAGGAACTATTGTCCATTAAAAGCAACTTATGGGCGGAAATCAGGAGGAATCGGTCTCTTTCTTTCATGAATAGCTTAAAAAGTCAGTATAATCTCAGCTGAGTTTGGGATAATTCAATAACCAATTGTGCTTTTATATTTGATTTCTTTGGAAGCATACCTGACAAATCTAATCCCTAAACTGATGTCAATCAGTGTGAGCAGAGGGTTCAGGCTTAGCTTTCCTTCCCGACTCGGTATACCCACCCTGGCAATGCCGACATTTAAACTCTTATCCACTTCAGAAGGAGTCCTTTTTATCAACTTATCCGTGTTGCAAAGTACACGAGAAAGCCATTGCTGTGAACATTTCTTTCAAATGAAGCTTCGCGCAATCCTTATCTAAGGAAGATACCTCAGTTTCCCAGGAATGACACATGATCTGTGGGTGGAATGGGGCCACTCCTCTTCCTCCCACTCTCTGCCTTTCAGAGGGGGCTGAGAGGGTATAAAAGCACCCAGGTGTGGACAGAGAGACAGCTGCTGGTTCTCCCAGAGTGACCAAGACTGCCAGTGTGCTCTCAGCCTGAGAGACCACCTCCAGCTTCCCCCGAGAGTGCCAGAGACAGCCAGGACCCCAGCCTGAGAGCCAAGTTGCTGCTTCATCCCACGGTGACCAAAGACTGCCAGGGTATTGTATTATATAATAATCGCATTTATATAGCGCTTAGTCCCCCTAATGAGGCGCTGATGCACTTTACACCGAGCACCATGCTGTCCCCGAACCAAAGGCTAGTGGTTAATCAATTGTCAGTGATTATTGTTAGTTACTGGGATTGATTTAGGGTGCTCAGGCAAACTAGTCAATGCATTCTTTCTAGTTTCTTTGTGGTAGAATAAATTAATAGAAAAGGATACAAGGAATTAAGTGGGGCTGGTAGGGACAGTGAAACTGTGTGTGTGGATGGCCCTGAATTGCAGCACTTCGTCTTGGCATGTGAAATGCCAAGATGCAATCGATTGTAATGTCACCATTGTATTAAGTTTGACCCAGTGTTTGCCTGTCTGTATCAGAGTTCACATATGACGTAATGTGGCAGGAACCCGGATTCAAAGAAGAAGATTGTAAAAAAGAATGTAAAAAAACAAAACCTTTTTGTTTTGAAAAAACATTGATGGAGTCTGTACACTATGTCTTTTAAATAGTTCTTATATCTCTTATGATGACTGATGGATGCTGAATTCTTGTCTTGCAATTCATCTAAGTAGTTGTGCCCCTGTGTGGAAGATTAAGTGACTGGTCTTCCAGATCCGTGCACCACCCTCTTTGTACTTGATAATCCACTAGATGATAGTGATAAGTGTGATTGTAGCTGCCTCAGTCTCTTCTTGCACATACTTTGACCCTTTTTATCAACTGCATTTCCCAAAGTCTATTACTGTAATTATTAAAAAACACTTGTGGCAAATACTCCACCCTATTTCAACAATCAGGTAATAAGGGCCTATATTGTTGTTATACCCTGTCTGACGGTTTTTAAGTAATCTATGGCCCTCGTTGTAAATTTAGGGCTAAAACAGAAAATAATAAAAAAAGGAAAATATCTTACTGAAAAAATCCTATTAAAAAAATGTGTTTTACCAAGCCTGTGGTGAAGGGTTTTTTGAAGACCTGCGGAGGGCTTTGACCAGGCAAAAACCCTCCACCTGCTTTGGTTGTAATATTGCCTTGATATTCGTAATGCGCACACCTTTTTCAGCAAATGAGCAAAGCAGATTTAAAATCAATCTGTGAAATCAATTTCTCTCATCAATATTTCAGCAATGCCGCTGCTTCAGATTTCGATGTGTAGATTAACATGATCCTTCTTAAGGAAACAAGCCTGTGTCAATCACACGTCGACTAGGGTGTTTAAGCCTGAGGTTATATGGAAAGATTTTGGGGACTTCTGGTTCATTCGTAACACTTTAAGGACCCCTCCTGCAATTTCATGGAAGATGAAAGAAAATGGACGCAAAAGAAACCTGGATATATTCTTTCCCTGAGGATTCAGCTGCGGTCCTTGCAAGTAACAGATGTGAGGCAGCGCGAGGGCGGATTTGAAGGGACGATGCAGAGGGAACATTTTTATTTATTTAATTTTCCCCCTGCATCGTCCCTCAAAATCCCCCCACCCGGCCCCACCGCACCACTGCTGTTTGTTACCTGCACGGACTGAACTGGGAGTTTTGTGATTTTAGTAAATGCTTGCATCCAAGGAGCAACGGTGGGAGGTCGGTCTAATATTGAAGGCTGTCTGTTTTTCTTAAGAGTCTCTGAATTCACCTGAATGTCAAACCACTGCAGCATATCGTTTTTGAGTCATTTTCTTCCCGCTGATGGCTCCCACCCGACATGCAGGGTGGACTGGCCTTCAATTGCATCTGGCATTAACCAGGAGGTAGAAAGAAAGTGACCAGAGGGGACACAAGGAAGAGAGAGGGAAATAGAGAGAATGGATGGATGGATAAAAGAGAGAGACAATGAGCAGGAGGAATGGAGGAGGTAGAAAGAAAGTGACCGGAGGATAAACAAAGAAGAGAGAGGGAAATAGAGAATGGATGGATGGATAAAAGAGAGAGACAATGAGCAGGAGGAACGGAGGAGGTAGAAAGAAAGTGACCGGAGGATAAACAAAGAAGAGAGAGGGAAATAGAGAATGGATGGATGGATAAAAGAGAGAGACAATGAGCAGGAGGAACGGAGGAGGTAGAAAGAAAGTGACCAGAGGATAAACAAAGAAGAGAGAGGGAAATAGAGAGAATGGATGGATGGATAAAAGAGAGAGACAATGAGCAGGAGGAACGGAGGAGGTAGAAAGAAAGTGACCAGAGGATAAACAAAGAAGAGAGAGGGAAATAGAGAGAATGGATGGATGGATAAAAGAGAGAGACAATGAGCAGGAGGAACGGAGGAGGTAGAAAGAAAGTGACCAGAGGGGAAACAAAGAAGAGAGAAGGAAAGAGAGAATGGATGGATGGATAAAAGAGAGAGACAATGAGCAGGAGGAATAGAGGGGGTAGAAAGAAAGTGACCAGAGGGTAAACAAAGAAGAGAGAAGGAAAGAGAGAGAATGGATGGATGGATAAAAGAGAGAGACAATGAGCAGGAGGAACGGAGGAGGTAGAAAGAAAGGGGGAACATCGTTTACAACTAAACTTTTACCACGCACTACCATTACAACGCAGGAATTACAACAAAAGTCGTAACAACGACTCGCTGGAGGGCACTGTTGGATAGGGAATAGTTTAATTTTCTATCCAGCACCTTCCCTACTATCCACGGGGACTGGAGTTGGAAAAGAAAATTAAACAATTCCACTATCCAGAGCCCCCCAACGCAAGTCGTTGTAACAAATTGCGTTGTAAAGGCATGCGTGGTAAAAGCATGCTTTGAAACGTCATACAACCAAAGAAAGTGAACAGAGGGGATACAAAGAAGAGAGATTTAAATAGAGAGAATTGATGGATGGATAAAAGAGAGAACCAATGAGCAGGAGGAATGGAGGAGGTAGAAAGAAAGTGACCAGAGGGTTTCCCCTCTTTCAAGAGAGAGGGAAATAGAGACAACGGATGGATGGATAAAAGAGAGAACCAATGAGCAGGAGGAATGGAGGAGGTAGAAAGAAAGTGACCAGAGGGTTTCCCCTCTTTCAAGAGAGAGGGAAATAGAGACAACGGATGGATGGATAAAAGAGAGAACCAATGAGCAGGAGGAATGGAGGAGGTAGAAAGAAAGTGACCAGAGGGTTTCCCCTCTTTCAAGAGAGAGGGAAATAGAGACAACGGATGGATGGATAAAAGAGAGAACCAATGAGCAGGAGGAATGGAGGAGGTAGAAAGAAAGTGACCAGAGGGTTTCCCCTCTTTCAAGAGAGAGGGAAATAGAGACAACGGATGGATGGATAAAAGAGAGAGACAATGAGCAGGAGGAATGGAGGAGGTAGAAAGAAAGTGACCAGAGGGGAAACAAAGAAGAGAGATGGAAAGAGAGAAAGGATGCATGGATAAAAGAGAGAGACAATGAGCAGGAGGAATGGAGGAGGTAGAAAGAAAGTGACCGGAGGGTAAACAAAGAAGAGAGAAGGAAAGAGAGAGAATGGATGGATAAAAAAGGGATTGTGCAAGAAGACAAAGGGAGCGCGGCTGTTTTGAGGCTGTTTGCCAGGGCTGCTTTGGTTCCCCCAGTCTGACCCTGCAGACCCACAGATCTCCTCCAAGAATACATCTCTAGTAAAAGAGGAGGTAACTTTGTGTGATCTCTAGGTTGTAGTTTTTGGAGCCCAGAGAAACAGATCCTAATCTAAACTTTTGATAACAGCCTGGAAATAAGTTTGATTTTGGGTTTATCATTATCTTTTGGTGCCTAATATGGAAAATTCATGACACAAATTACACATCCAGATGCTCTCTTCACCCCCTTGCCACTTCCTGATTCTCATTTAGTCAAAAGCAGCCCCTCCTCCCCCCCCCCCAAACGGATGGCTGTTCTGCATCCAGCACCTCATGTCTCAGACATGTCAGAGTCAATACAAATATTCCCTGTAAAGGGATCCACTCTTCCTTCAGTTGGGTCGGTATTGCCTCTAAAACAGAAAATAGAACTGATAATGGGCTGCCGAAAAAAACAACAATTAGAACTATTTTTTTCAAATCTGTAGTGAAGGGTTTTCGAGGACTTGTAAGGGGTTTCCACCAAGCAAAAGCCCTTCCCCTGCTTTTGTAGAATGACTGTCTTCACATTGGTACAAAGCGGCCCTTTATCAGCAAATAAACAGAGCAGATGTGTAGATTAGCATGATCCTTCTTAAGGAAGCAAGCCTGTGTCAATCACACGTAGACTGTCATTTCATATTAATCAGATGCACTTTTGTCACCATTACAGAACGGCCTGCGAGTCCAGCCGCTGCTTCTCCTGAGAGACCCTCACAGCGCCTTGCACCAGAGTCTGCTGACGTTAAGCGCTTACAGAAAGGACCACCATGACTTCTATCCAGTTCTTCGCTGAGGAGGGCTGCCAGGGCGCATCTTGTGTGGCTGTCGCACAAGACCTATCAGATTTGTCGCCAATTGGATTCCTGAAGCGGGCCAAGTCAATGAGAGTGAAAGGAAACCCCTGGGTCGTCTTTAAAGGGAAGGACTACCAGGGGGACTTTGAGCTCTTCCGGGAGGGGGATCACGACTCCCTGGGAGAATTTTCCAAAGAGATCTCCTCAGTGCGGGTGGTGAAGGGGGGGCTGAGAGATCCAGAAATCACCATCTATGAGCACGTCAATTACCAGGGCAAAAGCGCCACCATTACAACCCCTACTTCAAACCTGGAGTTTTCTTCTCACAAAGTTAGCAAAGGATTCTGGCGAATCTACGCCGACGAAGCCTACGAGGGCGCCTGCATCGTGACCCTGGCCGGTGACTCCGTGCGTGCATATGGCAGCATTCCCTTAGTGGACAAAGCCCGCTCCTTGAAGCCTTACGAATAGAAAGAAAGTTCGTCAAAGTTACGAAGGGAGCCTGGCGGATCTACGCCGACGAAGACTACGAGGGCAAATGCAACGTGGCCCTGGCCGGAGACGACCAGCCCAACTATTGCGACATCGGCAGCATCGGCTTTAACGACAAAGCCCGCTCCCTGAAGCCTTACAGAGACTTACTAAGTGGGATGAAAGTTAATTAAGAAAAGAGTTTCGAGGGCGTGCCCTGATTAGCCGGCTCCCTCGTGGCTGTCATTCACTCGACTTCACACGTTCACGGAGAGACATTAATCAGCATATCTTCTCCACTGATTACACTAATAAAGCTTTTTTCCCAATCTCGCTCTCTTCATCTATTTACCTGAACAGCTGTACAAGGCGTAAATGCTTCTGCTTCCCCGGTTTCAATCCTCTGCATGAAATAAAGCAGCACTCACAAAAATGTACCTCTGATGTTGTAAAGGCATTTAGGAGTAGTAAAGTAAGGATTCCTTTACTACTCCTAAATGCCTTTTGTGAATACCGAAAGTCATAAAATTAGGATTTTGTCTCAGATTACTTTTGTGAATCAGGCCCCCTGTCTTAATCCTTGTTTCTTTTCAATTTTAACTGAGCTAATAAATTGATTATTTCTGACATTTTTCTGTAATAGCGCTTCGTAAATTCGCTGGCGTATGTTAACTTAGAGGGTGAGGGAAGAACCTTCTCTCAACGTGCTGCTAGTTTCTCATTGTCTTCCTAATCCATAGCTTCGTTTTCACTGATTGTGCCAGTCTTTTCTTAATTAAACCAGGTATTAGGATGGTAATAATGTGGTGGTCTGACCAGTCACTTGCAGCAACTGAGATTAACTTGACAGCATTTTCCTTTGAGATAATCCAGTCTAGTGTAGAGCCTTTTGAGTGAGTTAGTGAGTAAGTAATACTTTATTCAGAAGTATAAAAAACATCCATAAAAGCAACATTTAAAACACACATCATTGTACAATAAAAAAACAGAATCATTGTTCTTATGTCAATAAATAGTCAATTATCAACGGGTATTGTAACATGAAATGAAATGAAATGAAATGAAATGAAAAAGAAATTTCTAAAGCGCACTGTGGCCAAGCGGCTTCCTGGCGCTGAGGAGCACAACAGTTACTACAGAGAGTCCCATGAGAGGTTAACCGGGAAATGCCTGAAGAAAAAGAAAAGTTTTGAGGGCTTTACGAAAGTGGGAAAAGATGGGGATAGAGTGGATGGAGAGAGGGAGATTGTTCCAAATCTGGGGGGCCAAGACAGAAAATCGGGTGCCCCCGGTTCGGGATTTGCGGAAGCGGGGGACATGAAGGAAAGAAAGAGAAGAAGAGCGGAGAGAGCGACTGGGAACGTGGGAGGAGATAAGAGAGTTAATGAAAAGCGGGGCAGAACGAGCGTGCGCCCGGAAAGCCAGACAGGCTAATTTAAACCGGGACCTGAAAAGAACCGGGAGCCAATGGAGGGATTTGAGGACCGGAGTGATGTGGGAGGATTTGGGAAGACCAAGGATAAGACGGGCCGCCTGGTTTTGGATGGCCTGGAGACGGCGAGTTTCGTAGGCAGGGATGCCTACGTACAAGCCGTTGCCATAATCCAGGCGGGATGTAATAAGGGCCGTGATGATTTTTTTAAGGGCATTAACAGAAAAGAACCGGGAGATCTTGCGGATGAGGCGGAGGGAGGAAAACAAGAGGACACAACGGAACTGATTTGGGCGTGGATGGACAGATCATTACTGATCTTGATGCCCAAGGTCCGGACTGAGGAGACAGGAGAGGGGGGAGGACCAAAAGAAAGGGGCCAGTGAGCAGAGGACCAGGGATTAGACGAGCCGCCAGTGAGGACGAGCTCTGTTTTATCGGGATTGAGCTTCAAATCATTGAAGCTCATCCACTGAGAAATGAAAAGAAGAGTAGAACAGAACTTAGGAAGAGAGTCAGCTGGGGATGAAAGATCGAAGACGATCTATAATATTCTGATGAAATGTAATGGACTGCCCACTTTACAGGGACACCTTGGTATCAGATATGGCCCAGAATAATCCTTACAATGCCTTCATAGTAATGTTAATTATTTTACCCATTTCATCATGTTTCCAGTTCTTTACAAATCTTCGTCTTTCAATACTCACATAATTCTATCTTGGGCGAAACGAATACATGGCGGGAAATGACGTATACCCTAAAAAAAAGAATCCACTTATCCATCTAGTAGCGTCCACACATACGCCAAGTTAATAAAAAAAAATAATAACAATAAGACACATAAATATAGTCTGCTCATATGCTCAACTAGTTGCGGTTAAACATCTGTGTGTGTTGGATGTTACACAAGCCCAGAGATATTAAACACAAATCCATGCAGTGTATTATAATTCATTAGTCGAAGACTTGGTACAAGTATATCATAGTCTGGTGGGGTCAATAAAATGTTCTTTCTAATGTAAAAAGCTGCCTATAAAAACGACAACAGTCTGCAGCAAATCTCTCGAGTAAGTAATGATTGCATATATAAATATGCCGGCCGACATTGTGTAAAACAATATGGTTTGATGATCGGTAAAATATATTTTTTCCATAAACAACTATAGTACTTACAAAAAGAACAACATGCATTGTATCCTGGGACATTGTGTTGTCACAGGGGCAATTGATTAGGTTTATTGACCAGTCATTCATTTTTGGAAAAGTGACTACTCTATGAAATATGTCTAATCTAAGCGGGTCAAGACAAATCTATGCCTACCATTCAGTACTGCTTTGAGGTAGGGTTGCATATTAAAAGTGGTTAGGATCAGTTGATTTTTTAATACACTTGGTTTGGGGACTTCGATTAACAATCAGAGGTTCCCCAAATGCATCATCCCTGCCTCTTTCAGAGTCTTTCTAATAATGTTCAATGTTACTGGTCTTTCAAAGTACTCGATGGCCTAGGTCACTTAGGAAACATTGAACATATGCAAACCATTATATTCTTTTATTGCAAACTTAATTTAAGACTATCCTCAGTGATTGCTTGGTTAAGCACTGTGTACTCCGAGCTCCATATCTTATACCAAAAAAGAATTGGTTTCAATTTTATTAAATCTGTGATATATTGTGCCCCCAGTTCTGCATGACAAACATACACTGATGTGCTTATAGGTGTAACAAGTAAGCCTTTTATATACCCCCACAGTCCTGGCCCATATGTGGTTATACTGAGACATTTGGCTTTATAAAGTTACTCATCATCTCAGGGGGATTTGCACTACGCCGTTTCGCAAAGCTCCTAAGGGCCATACAAGATTTACTGAATTGTTGCCTCCTATTAACTATGGCCTTGTTCCATAATCCATATCTATTGCATAAGTTCCCCAGGTAACTAAAATTGTTCATAACACCAATGGTTATGCCATTTATTTATATGTCACTACTCTTCTTACTAGTCCTTCCACATTTCAAAATGAAGGTTTTTTCCTTGGTTACCTAAAAGGCCAAGTTCCTTCATATAATCTAAAAAATGTGATAGCAAAGACTGGAGGGCCAGCGGTGTTCGGGTTATGAGGACAGCGTCATTGGCATAGAGGTGGGACAGGACGTGTCCTTATTATGTTAGATTTCTAGTAGATAAAGCTAGTGCCTCTACCACATTGTTTATATATAGTGAGAACAGGAAGGGGGCCATAATGCTTCACTGTCTCACCCCTCTCTACACACCGAAGGCTTCGGTACATTCTCCCTTTTTAGCAAATCTAGCCCTAGATTTACATCCTGCGTAAAGGTCCTTCAGTAAACGAATAAATCAGCGTTTTCACCCCATATCTTTCATTTTTAGCCAGCGTTTGGAGTGTATCCCACAATCAAAAGCCGAAGACAGATCGACAAATACCAAGTATAGATTTTCCTTTTTACTATTAACATATTTTCCCATTATCATGTTAAAATTGTGGCTCTGCTCTATCGTCCCAATGCCTGGGCGAAAACCATATAGTAGATCTGATAAGCTATTTTGAGATTCTGCCCAGTCCTGGAGCCTCCTTAGGAGGATGTGGCCTACTACTTTGACAAGCGAGTCAAGCAGTGATATAAGTCTGGAGCATGCTGGTTTAAGACAGTCTCCTTTTTAGGTTGAGCCTAGCTCAGCGCGCATGCGCTGCCCTATGGTAGGCTTCCTGTGAGCACTACACACTGTTCCTAAACTTCTCTGTGGGAGTTAGTTAACTCTCACATAATCTATTGGCCTTTGCATGTGGCTTTCAGTAATAAAAGCACACAAAAGGCCAAAGACGGCAGCATGTCCCGCCTTTTCTTTTAACGTTAACTTCCCTGGCCTAGGGGGCTTGGGAGCGAGCAGCGATGCGCATTGTGCCAACTGCATACCTTCCTTATCGTGATCTTGACTCATGTTCCTAAGTAAAAAAACAAGCTCGCTTTCGCGGCCACACTTATTTTGATCTAACTGCTTCTCTCTGTCTCTCCCTACCCTTTTCTCACCCACCTTTCCCTTGTTTCCACTCTCGGTACAACTCTCCCCCTTTTTGTTTTAATTTTCAGGGCTCGCTCTCTTTCTTCACTTCTCTACACCTTCTGGTGAGGTTTTGTGCCAGTTCTGTTTTCCCAATCTCTAGCTTTCTTTCCTGATTTCAGTGAAAGTGCATCTCTCGCCCCTTTCCTTTTCCTCCTCTCAGCTGCTCCATACTTTCACCTCCTCCCCCCACCCGGCCGCTCCAGCTCTTACGGCTGCTCTCTCTGCACACGCCTTTCCTTCTCTCCGTCTTCCCACTCCATCTGCTCCCACTTCTGACACATGTACATTATATTCTCACAAGAAATAAAGCCCGACACGTTCCCGCAGCGCTGCACATACCAAAAACAACACTGTCACAGCTGCGGTGAGCAATTTACATATTTACGACTCATTGCACGTCCACAATACTATAAGCAGAACAAGAACATCTGGGGGCGCTGCCATTCTATCAATAATCCCTAAATTCTCCAAGGACCACCCTCTGACACTTTTCACAAAGTAACTGCTCTTATTTCAGACTCTCCAGTTTCATGTGGTACACCCCTCCTACCAGCCTTTAGTGGTACTCAACCCCTGGCATACCCAGAGATTTTCTTGCCATTCCAACTTTTCACGGTTGTTCTGTCCTACCACTGTCCCAGGGCATTTCTACCATGGGAATGCCCCACCATAGGATGGTTACAATCTCTAACAGAGTTCACTCCTTGATGCCCCCGCCCTGCAATCTCCGACAGTATACCGGCTCTATCAGCTCCCAGCTATATTTAAGCCTGAGCCCCCTCCTGTGGTATTCCTGCCCTGCAGCCTTCCATAGAGTTCCTGTCCCATCACCTTTAATGGGATTTGTACATTACCTGTATCCTTTGATATTCCTGCACTCCCACCCTCCTGCCCGAAAAGCCTCCAGTGGCATTCGTCTGTGTGGCTCTAAGGCTTATAAGGTCCCAAATGTGAGACCTATTGGCTATACCAATGCTTTTTTTGTTTTGCTTCAGCTCCCTCGCCATCCTTGAACCACTTAGCACCCTTAGCTGCCTTTCATGCTTTTTTCAAACCCCTCTTCCCCCCTCCCACAGCCAGTGTGGGGCTCAGGCCTTCAACACGCCTGCTTCTCACCCAGGACATTTCAGGGACTTTAATTGCGGTCCAGTTCCGCAATGGCTGCCCTGTCCCGTTTCGCTTTCCTGATGCTGTTTACACACCTATGCTGTCTCTCGCTGCTGCTTCACCCATCCTGCCAGTGTCCACCACTGCTCCCCTTCTTTTGTCATTGCTTGTATTGTTTGCTGCTAATTGTCTCCAGAACAGTTTCTGTGCACGTCTGTTCCTTGGGTATTTAGAACTGAGGAAAGCACTAGCACTGACCAGTGCTAGTGTCACAAAGGGCACTGATTTTAAGTGTGCTGGATTCACCAGCGAATTTTAGTCAATAAAGTTTTCCAAAAACTTGAAGTTGCTTTTCACTGAAGTATTTTATTCATACTTATGAAGGTATATTCATGAAGGTATTCAATAGTTTATGCTTTATATTCAATTCCTTTTACAACAATCCATATGTTCCCAACAATCCATATGTTCCAATGCATTTCGGCCCACTGGCCTTCATCTGGGAAATCTATGAAACAAGGAGTGGTATCTGTCACTGGTAATACTTCAAAACAAACAATGTTTAAATCACTAAATCTCTGTCACATATTGTCTAGCATCAGTAAGTAATGTACATGCTTGGCTAAATTCGACAATTAAATAAACACCCTTTACATTTACGCGTTCAAAATAGTTGTCAGATGTTTAAACCATTTACACTCGTGCGTTATCTGATGTTAAATGCAGTGTGGTAACGTTGCTAGTTCATCTAGCAGTCAGGTTAGCTAGCGTGGCGCATTAACCAACAGGCGTTCGTTAGCGTTTTAAAAAAATGCTCGCGGTTCAAATGCTAAGTAGATTCAGGCTGCCTCGAGTGGGCTATAAGCATTAAACGTAGCGTGGTAACGTTGCTAGTTCATCTCGCAGTCAGGTTAAGTAGCGTGGCGCATTAACCAACAGGCGTTCGTTAGCGTTTTAAAAAAATGCTCGCAGTTCAAATGCTAAATAGATTCAGGCTGCCTCGAGTGGGCTATAAGCATTAAACGTAGCTCCTTCTTACCGGATATGCAGGAAATTGGGTTCTGTCAGCGCTGTAAGCGGGACGCTCTCAGCGCGGTGCAAGTTGGCGTGTGACGCGTGTGGGCTGTACTACGATGTTTTAAAGGCGCGCATGTGTCAGTTAAAGGGCCAGTATCTAAATGTGTATCTCATGCAAAACAATACTGAAGCTTCGTGGCAAAGATAATTGTTACAATATATCGTACCATGGTAACAGTGTGTCATAGTATACAACTAACAGAATCATATATAACAGAATTATAAATAACAACTAAATTCAGTTCTTTCATTTATCCCCTGAGGGCGCAGAGTTTGTAAGTGGAATATCCAATGATTTTCACGTTTCAGTAAAGTCTTTCTGTTATCTCTCTCTTCATTTTTTTCCACAATCTCCAATATGCATGCTCTGATCTGGTTAATCTGATGATTTTGTTCAATGAAATGGTTGGCAACCGCTGATTTGGGCACTTTTGTTCTTATATTACTTTTGTGTTCAGTCAATCTTGTTTTAAGTTTACGTTCTGTTTGTCCCACGTAAGCTTTTCCGCATGGGCATTTTAACATGTAAATAATGTTTTTTGTGTCGCAGGACCCGTTAACCTGTAGCTTGATCTTGTTACCCCGCATGGGGTGAGTGATGGTGTTACCCTCCATGATATTGTTGCAATTACTGCAGTTTCTACATGGGATGGTACCTTTGAAAGTTGTTAGAGGTTTTGTGAGTGCAGGTTTCTTTATGATATCACCTAGGTTTTTGGCTCTAGTAAATGCGAATGTGGGTTCATCCTGAAAAATATTGTTGAAGTCCAGTTCTGTTTTGAGCATGCACCAATGTCTTTTGATGATTTTCTTGAATTGAGGAGTAATTGTAGAATATTTACTCACACATGTGATTTTGGTTGTTTTTTCACTTTTTTGGGAAGAGAGTAACATCTGCCTGTTCTTTGCTGTGGCTCTTTTGTGGGCATCTTGTAACACCTCATTTGGGTATCCTCGTTTCTTAAATTTGTTAATCATGATTAATGCTTGTGTCTTGGATTCCTTCGGGTCTGAGACAATCCTTTGTACACGGAGTAGTTGTGAATATGGTAAGTGTTGTTTGAGAGGGGTAGGGTGGAAACTTTGGTAGGCTAGCAGATTGTTTCGATCAGTCATCTTAGTATATAGAGTGGTTTCAAACTTGTCACCTGTTTTAAGAATGGTTACGTCCAGGTAGTTGATTTGTTTCTCATGTACTACATGGGTGAATTGTATCCTTGGATCAATCAGGTTTAATAGTTGGATGTTGTTGATCAATTGGTCTTCAGTGTCTTTCCACAGGATGAAGATATCGTCTATATATCGCAAATATAGACGTAACCCTTGTTGCCATTGAGGATTTTGTAGAATGTATTTATTTTCATACTGATGCATGAAAATATTCGCGTATGCTGGGGCTGCAGGATTTCCCATGGCGGTGCCAGACTTTTGTAGAAACCATTTATCCTCCCATTTAAAGAAACTGTGCATCAATGTGAAATTGAGTAATTCCAATAGGAATATTTTCATATTTTCGTCATATTCCATCTGAAGCAGGGCTGTTTCCACGGCCTCTATCCCTAATGTGTGGGGTATAGAGGTGTACAATGCTTGTACATCAATAGTACACATGAGTATCTTTTCATTGGGGTAACGCACAAGTGTAAATGGTTTAAACATCTGACAACTATTTTGAACGCGTAAATGTAAAGGGTGTTTATTTAATTGTCGAATTTAGCCAAGCATGTACATTACTTACTGATGCTAGACAATATGTGACAGAGATTTAGTGATTTAAACATTGTTTGTTTTGAAGTATTACCAGTGACAGATACCACTCCTTGTTTCATAGATTTCCCAGATGAAGGCCAGTGGGCCGAAATGCATTGGAACATATGGATTGTTGGGAACATATGGATTGTTGTGAAAGGAATTGAATATAAAGCATAAACTATTGAATACCTTCATGAATATACCTTCATAAGTATGAATAAAATACTTCAGTGAAAAGCAACTTCAAGTTTTTGGAAAACTTTATTGACTAAAATTCGCTGGTGAATCCAGCACACTTAAAATCAGTGCCCTTTGTGACACTAGCACTGGTCAGTGCTAGTGCTTTCCTCAGTTCATAGTACATACTCCAATGCAGGGAGTAAACGAAGGAGCATGATCCACGCCTTTAGCCTAAGGATTACCACTTAGCTGTGCACGGCTATCATCTAAATCCTTAGGTATTTAGGTCATTAGACCGATTTAGGCAGATGACTTCCGATTTTCATTAGCAAAAACAGCTTTGTTGTGTCCCTGATGTTTTTTCAAAATATAGCACTTTCGTGTTGTGAAACACTGGCATGTATGTTTATGTACGTTTCCAGTTGAAGGGCGCACTCCCTGTGACGTGGCTAAGGGGGGTTAAAGTGCCCAATGCAGAAATGTTTGTGATACTTGCAACTCATGTGGGCCTGCTCCAGTAAAGTATTTCAGAGCATGGGGTTAATATGCTGAAAGCAGCGCTCTCAAGGGGTTAATGTTCTGAAAGCAGAGCTCTGTGTATGAGCTTAAGTTTTAAATATGTTTAGTCGTATTTATTATGCTCGTTGAGAGTGGACCCAAACTGTACCCCCTTGGCATACACAGGCTGTCTGGCCGAAGCTTGACGTGGCATTGGCGTGAGAGTCCGGGCAAAGGGCAGCTGCATCGCTGTCTATTTAGCCAAGCCAAAGATCAAAGTGAAAATACAGAAGGGCACCCTTAAATAAGACAACCTGCCAACTCTTTCTTCAGGGCTGCCAAGGGCTTCATGTCATGAGTTACTCTTGACCCAATTATTTTTTTTATATATATTCCCCGTCATTTTGTATTGACTGGCTTGTAGTTGCACGCCTCCCTGTATAATTCTGGGACTACAAATCCCAGACAGAAAAGCAGGATTTGGTGAAAGTCAGGCCTGGTTGGTGTTGTCACACATATTATGGGTCACATTACTTTTTCATCTCATCTCTTCCACCAGACACTTTCCTTCTCCCACAAACCTTCTCTCTTCCTTTATGTTTCCTTCTACCTTTCTCTCTTCCTGTCTTCCTCTTCCGATTAATTTACTTTCTTTCTCTCTCACTGGATTTTCTCCCACAAGTCTCTGTCTCACTTTTTTCCCCTACGACCACTTGTGTTTTCACTATACCCACTGTCAATATGAGAGTGGCCAGGCCACCGGTTCTCTTTTTCTGGGACTCGTTTTTTACTTATGGGTCAACAGTAAAGGATGCTGGACTGTTCCTTATAGAAGGGAGTATGTGTATCTGGCGAGACCGAAGGTGCAAATGTGACACCTTAGGGCATCCATTTTGTTGGATGTATTTGCCTCACACACCCTCACAGGTGTCATGCTTCATCATCGGCGTTGCTCCTCGTCGGGGAGGCGGTGCAATCCCCGACGGGCTCACCTCAAAGAGGGGCTCTTTGGCGGAGATCTTTTGATCCAACTGCCTTTTGGGGAAGTGCAGGTGTGCGGGGATGTAGTATGTAGCCTGGGTGGTGATTTAAAATGTAGTAGAGGGTACCGGAAACCACTTAATTCTGGGGGTCCCCTACTGCAATTAAAAACGTGAATCTAACTCACTAGGTGCCAGATAGTTAGGTATACTGGCCCTAGATTAGATTAAGAATTAAAAGGGTTTGGTCGACATGTTTCTCGCCTGGGTAATTAACCCGCGATTCATCAGGACCAACGATGGATGAAGACAAGGTCTACAAACAATCAACAACATGCTAGTGTCATGTGCCTTATACCAAAATACGGTTATTGTTACCTCTGTGGCTTTATTCTATGCCTGGATGGGGAATAAGAACACAGGGTTAATAACACATAGTAATCGCCAGAGATACTACATGGTCCGGGATCAATCTTGCACACAGTGTCATGCTAGTGATAGTGAGTTTATACTAGCTCGAAATTAACATGAGTATTTATGTTACAACGTGAAGTGTTACCGTCACACCAACACATTGTAAGTGAAAGAAAAGTTTAAAAACAACAACAGCAGTCCATCAGGAGGATAACTCTCCTTCTCGTTTGATAAAAAAGTTTAGTGTGTGGAGAAATTGTTAACACTAAATGTGCGTAGGGTCGCGATGGACGTAACCCGACTCACCTAATGGTCAGGGATTAAATGCCACAACAAGGCTCGGCGGGTTGGTACATCAGGGTGGAAACCATCAGGTATGGCTAGGGAAAGTAAACGTTTACAAGATCAGGTTGTGATAAGGTCAGGGTTAAAGCAGCCCTCTGCAGGATCTGGGTGGAATCCTCCGGTACTGCCATAAGGGAATTACTCCCATTCAAGAAACCCAAATCGCCCCTCGGGGGTTCTCCTTACCTCTCTACTCCCGTGTCCTTACTTCTTCACCTACCCATCACCGCCGAGCTCGGATAGATGCTGGAGCTCAGTGGCGGTTGCCATTTCTAGGCGGAAGCGCCTGAACGGCGTCCTAGCTCCGCCCACTGCGTTCGGTCAGGTGGTTTCCCTGGTTACTGTGGCGGCCATTACAGACTGGAGTTGAGAACCCGCATATCCAGGTGTTGGACTAAGCTAGGTAGTAAGTCCGTGAATTTCTAGAGGGGTTAGGTTTGTGGGATGGCGAATTGTGTATGACCTAATCGCCGTTGCCTTCAGAGGTGAGTTAGGTATGTTTAGGTAACGTAACTAGCCCCCTATGGAAAAGGCATGTCTCATGTATTGCAGTGGTGGCGGCTGTAAAAAGATGGAGGTACGAGCCAAGGGTGGTTTGGACCGAAAAAATGCAGGTCTGAACTATTTGTATTTAATTCGGTATAAATATATGTATATGAAAAATGAAGTACTACAGATTCATAATGAGTGTCACGGAATGTCCTCATTCAGGCCCGACTGTCTGCTGATAGTCGGTGGACACACCTTTGTTCTTTGTGAAATAACGCTTGTTTAGGGCAATTGGGGCTGGATTCTAATATAAGCAATTTGAGCGAGTCTGCTGTGTGATTGGACTCCACATAATGTTTGCACATCTTGGTGTTTGTCTTTCTACAGCGAAAATTACTGCGGTGTTCAGTGATGCGGATTTTGATCGGGCGTGTCGTTATTCCAATATACTGTAATCCGCATGGGCAGGTAAGCATGTAGATACAGTGTGAGGTGTTACAATTAGGGTGTTTCCTTAGCTCCCAGTTAAATGTGTCAGTAAGTTGTATTGTCTTATGCACGGCTGTGTATGCACATACTACACAGGAGCCACATGGGTAGTGACCCTTCACATGAGGTAAATTCCAGAGTGTCTGTTGCGCCACCTTCTTAGTGACTTTGGGTCTCGTGCTGATCAGGATGTCTTTTACATTCTGCGATCTCTTGAACGCAAACCTTGGTTGTTCAAAAGTTAGGTTGCCTGTGTTCAGAATAGCCCAGTGGCGCTTGATCGCATTATTGATTTTGGTTGACACAGGGGTGAAAGTTGTCACGCAGGTTATTGGTTGGTTCTCAACTGGTATCGGCTCCCGTTGTTCAAGGAGAGCTTCTCGGTGGTTGTTCCTGGCTCCTTTTTGTGCTTTAGAGACTTCCCTCACCGGATATCCTCTGTCCAGTAAATTACGGGATAGGATTGCTGATTCGTTCTTATAGTCAGTTAGGTCACTACAATTTCGCCGAATCCGGAGAAATTGTCCAAAGGGGAGATTGGTACGTAAGGCTTTGGGGTGGTGGCTGGTGTAATGGAGCAGGCTATTGCTTTCAGTGGGCTTTCTGTACATCGTGGTACTTAGTGATCCCTCTTTCAATTTTATTGTCAGATCAAGGAAGGCAATTTCATTGGGTGATGTAGACATCGTGAAGCGTAGGTAGGGGTTAAGGGTGTTGACCCACTCAAAAAAGTCCTCGTGCGAGGTCGGTGGTCCTGTCCAAAGGATCAGGATGTCATCTATAAATCTCCTCCATAACTTGATGTTGTTGAGGAAGGGATTGGACTGATGTTGTATGTGTCTGCCTTCAAAATCAGCCATGTATAGGCATGCCACTGAAGGGGCAAAAGTACTGCCCATCGATGTGCCTTGGGTTTGATGGTAAAAGTTCCCCTTGAATTCAAAGTAATTCTCCGTTAACGCTAGGGTAGCGCACTCCATGATGAATGCCGGTGGAGTGACTGAGTTCCAGGTTTCAAGCTCAAGTATTTCCCCTATTACTCCTAGTGTGACACTCTGAGGAATATTTGTGTAGAGGGCCTCAACATCAAGGGTAATCAAGAGGTTGATCTGTCCGGTATCCTGGAAAGTATCCAGTATGCGCAGGACATCAGAGGTATCTTGGACATACGAGGGAATGCGCCTCAATAGAGGCTGTAGAAAGTAGTCACAGAATTGTTTTCTTTACTTTTCACATTATTACTGTGGCCTGCAAGTCCCAGCATGCGCTGTTGGCGAAAACCCAGATTCCTGAAACTCCGTATCTTGGCTTAGATGCATTGTACACCTGCCTCTCTCATTCGTTAATGTGTATGATCGAACCACCTGTCTCCATTCTCGCTTACCGCTTTCTCTCCATCATTTGTCTGACTCTATCGCCCCTTTATTGGTCCTGTGCAGCTCTCTCCAAAGCATCTCTTCCCCTAGCTCCAAGCTTTCTTCCTCAGTTGGCTGTTTCCTCCCTCTAACTATCCAGTTGCCTCTTCCCTAATTCTCTTGCTCCCACTTCACCCATCTTCCCTCTCTCTCTCCTTCTGTCTCACCATTTGCTTCCTTAACTTTCGTAAGTCTCTTTTCTGCTCTCCCACCCTTCTCCCTCCCACACTTCTCCTTTCTCTCTCTCTTTTTTTCTAGCTCGCCCACCTGCCTCTCTCCATTATAAACTTCTCCCTCATCCCTCTCCCAGCATTCTGATCCACCTCTCCGATAACCCCTCTGCAGTGGTGTCATGCAAAATGATGGGTTACTTGATGAGTGTGGCGAGAGCCCCCGGGATGCATTAATCTTGGAGATTTATCAGGCCCTATGCTAAACTGTTTCAGGGACAGATGATTGTCCTCCTCCTGACCCTTCCCCGTGTGATTGTTGTAGGTGCCTCCGTTACACCTCTGCGACCATTTTACTCTCACCTTTTGGTCCCCCCAACTCATTCCCCTCACTCTCCCACCCTTTTCACCCACCTCTGTCTCTCAGACTTGCCGCTCCCATAAATTTTTCTTGAGGCAAGTATTTATTCTTGAATCAGACTGCATGACCCAGTGTGTAGTAATTGAAATGTCAGCCTTGTTGGAAGCTCTTTAAGTATGGGTAACAGATAAAAATTATGCAATTTATATAAAACAACTATTTACTCATCAAACTGGAGTTCTCTTGTGTTCCTTATGATTAAATTGTTTTTGATCTAACACGTGAGGATTTTACATAACAAATAAGATAATTGATTTACATGCACAAGAAATGAGCTTAGCATACCCGACAGAACCATTGTTTTTTCCATGCCCTAGATTTAGCCAGTGGAGAATCCACCGCCTCTTCAATCAGGGGTTGCAGATCGGATCAGAAGATCTATAAAACCTCCTTCTCTTTCCCTGGTTGCTGCTCCACACGATGCTGCTTTTGCTGAGCTTTACTGCCCTCCATTTTAAATGAGGGGGCGACGTCCTACAGCAGAGCCCTTCCTGTTTAAATAATCACCTGGCACAGAGTCCCCGTCAACCATGAAATTGAGCCATGTGTGCAACCACACACTCCCTACAGCTCAAGATATCCCTGTGCAGCTCCTGACTGGCCTGACTCCCCCATCCCAGCCCAGCACATGGACAGGGAGCGCATCAATGAGAAGAGCACAGTAAACATTGCTGCGCCCGCGACAGCAAAACAGGTTCATATAAACAGAGCATAAGCAGTAAAACACAGAAATGTAGCATAGCTTACCTACTTTGTTGAAGGGAGGGGTATTATGTTGGGGATGTAGAAATAGAAGAAGGCTTTAGAAACGGATCTTAAGGTGTGGGATAGCTTCCTATCTAAGGTGGAAACCACCTCATAATGTTAGGTCTGGGATGAGTGTGATGGCGGAGGGGGCCACTGAAGCTCATGGTGTGAGCGCTGCTGCCGCAATAATTACTCAGGACACTCGTGCTCTTTTACTGCATAGTCCCCACTGCTGATCGTGGGAGACACCCCCTTTATTTATAGCTGGCACGTGAAGACATGTGCCAGCGCCAGTGTAACTTCTCCGATGCAGGTAGACTGCACCGCTATCTCGCGTAGGAGATCGGAGGACACTACATTCCTTCTAACCTTTAATAAATAGCAAACAATAATCAAGTAGATCTATTACCAGTCACTAGAATTCCAGTCCCAATTCGTCACACCATGAAGTCGGCAAGCCAGGAGGATGGAGCTGGCTTTTTTCGCAGGCCATACCTGGAGTGCTTCCCTGTGATGATGGCAGAGACGGGCCACCCCTCGCAAGGCTTGGCTCACCTGGGATCTTGCGGGAACACTCAGCGGACTCTCAACTGGTGCTCCCGGCAGGGAAGGTGTGCCCTGATCTGACCAGATTTCGTTTCCAGTGGTGGTTGGCTCGTATTCACAGTCTGGGACTTCCTCCTCTGCCGGTTGACGAGGGCTGGTGTCCATGTTTTCTGATACCGGCAGGTCTGGAGTCCCGGTATCCACTTTCTTGAAGAACGAGATGTTGCGGGTGACCTCCTCCATTCTTCTTCTGGCTGTTATCATGGTGCTGGTCCTGCAGACAACTATTCAGGGCCTATGTTCGAATGGAAGCCGGAATTTGCTTCCTGGGTACCTGTCCTTGAAATAGACGGTGTCTCTCACTTGAATGACAGACATCTGGGCCCATCGGTTGGCACTGGCCTGGCCATTGGAGCTAGTCCTGTTAGCTAGGGTATTTTCCACGTCGATCTGGGGCAGGGTCCAGCTTGGGTGATGTGGGATGGTGTCTAGCACTACTCGGCCCATGCTTGCTGGTCCCCGAGCTGCCTCAGTCGTGAGATGGGGCGTCAAACAGTATTTCCTCAGGAATCTGTATATGGCCCTCTTCTTGAGCGGTGATCCATTGGCATGCGCAATGCATATCACTTTGTTGAGAGTACGCATGAATCTCTCTACTTCCCCATTTGCCGGATGCCAGCGCGGGGTCACTTTCCGATGTTGGATCCCGAAGGCTTTAAGATAGTCCGCAAACTCCTGTCCCTGTCTGTCTTCACCACTTCAAATATTCCTGACTGTTTGTTCAACCAGTAGGTCCATTCCTGGGAACTACACCTTGGCTCTCAGTCGGCTCTTGGTTTTCACCATGCCTTGGTGTCACCTGTGTGTGAGGTCCACTGCCTGTTGAGCCAGACTTGATGGTATTATTAGCCGCGGGCCTCGGAGCAGAAACCCTCTGCTATTGACCGAAAGTTCATCTTTGACTCGCACAATTGATTTAAGAACAGTCTTTGATTGTGGCGTCCTTCGGGTCATTGTGTATTGAATGGGCCACCAGTCATTCCATTGGACTGCGCTTACGGCCAATTGCAGGCACTCATCACTCCGGGTAGCTTCTACAATGGCACCGGAACTCACCCCCCTGCATCAGAACGCCTACATGTGGCGCAGGGCTTTACAACGTGACGCATCTCCCAGAAGCGTCATGTTGTAAATACCCCACAGTGTGGCGCTGGCTTTGCGCTGCCACTGCATCATAAAAGTGACGCAACAGCGGTTTAAAAGAGGCGCATGGGGCTTGTAAATCTGCCCCTATGCCTATAACCTTAGCATTATCCTAAACAGTAAACTCCCCATGAAACGCTGTAAACTCTTTCTCTTCAGCCTGCTTCCACACTCAGCACATGCTCCACAAAGACATCAAGTTGCTCCCCATCAACACCATGTAACTGGTGACACAGGCAGTCATCTCCAGCAGACTGGACTATGCCAATGCACTCTATGCAGATCTCACCACGAAAATCTCGTGAAGACTCCAGATGATCTACAACACAGCAGACAGAATCAACCTCAACCTGCCAAAGAAGACCGACATCACCCAGCATCTGACGGTCCTCTACAGGCTCCCCATCCAGAAAAGAGGACAATTCAAGGTCCTGACTCAATTTTACAAAGCCCTCCATGACCAAGGACCCGCCCTACATGAACGGTTGTTTGAACTGGAGTGGAGTGGTGTGGCTCACTGGATAGAGGCGGCAGACCCGGAAGCAGAGGACGGCCCGGGACCAGGGTTCAATTCCCGACGCGGCAGGGTTGTGAACCAGCGTCAGCGGACTCGATAATTCTCACCTCGGTGCCTACTCTAACCAGGGATCACACTCTGCAACTCTGGGCATTAGCTTGCCTCATCTCCACAACGGCCCCCCACAAACGTCGGGGATGCCTGGTTTCACCTTGGAGATACCCAGGAGGAAACATCTCACAGGGAAAGCCAGGACGGGTTCCCCAGCGGTCTATAGCGCCAGGACGCCTCCGGGTAGCAGTGCACTTTACAAGACACACACATTTACATTACATTTACATTTACCTTTACATTTACCATACTTCTAAGAACCTCCAATCAGTCAATCTCACCCTCACACATATACCACACATCTGACGTGCAGCACAAGAGGATGCTCCTTTTCCCACCTTACCGGCAAGACCTGGAACTGCCATCCAATCCACCTCTGCACTTCACCCTTACTGACCCACTTCAGGAAGGTCTCAAAACCCTGGCTTTTTAATTGACTCTGCAGCATCGCGCCTGGATACCCTCTAGGGTGAGAAGAGTTGCTTTATGAGTATTTGATTGATTCTAAGCCTTGCTGCTCAGAGCCGAAGCTACCCATGGTCAAGCTAAAAGGTGAAACACCAAAACCTACTGGCCCTAAAGGGGTTGATAAGTGTGTTACACAGTGAGGTCACACCATATAATGCACCTCATTTGCTCACTCTGACCATACAATACACATAATAAATACCACGTTTGCTAGGGTAATACTAAACTGTAATGCATTTAATTTGCAAAGGAACAAAATGAGGGGGTTCATTTTGCCATAGAAATTATGATTAGTGCTGAAGAAAGAAAAAGTAGGGCACATTTTGAGTGACTTCCCAAATCCTCTTCTATTTCATTAAAACAATTCTGTTATGCAGTCTTCCTAGATGGCCACCAGAGACAAAAGAGCCCAAATGTAGCCCAAATATCAGCCAGATGTAGCCCAACTATAGCCCAATGACAGAATGTCCCAGAGTGTTCTAAAGAACAACTAGAACGCTAACAGTCTTACTTATGACAAAAGTATGGCACACCTGAAGTCATCTTGATTGGAATAAAGTGGTAACACTTAACACATTTGATTTGAAAAGGAACAAAATTAGGGGTTTCATTTTGCCATAGAAATTATATATATATATATATATATATATATTCACAGAAAAAACCATAGGTTATAGACCATATATAGTTAGGAATTTGCATTTAAAAAACCTTATTTTATTTGCACAAAACCATTGAAATTCCATATATAGTTAGTTGCACTAACTATATATCGCGGACCCGCAATCCACTGCTAATGATGTCACATATTACATCATTCATGACATGGTCAGTGACATCACTGATGACATCACTGATGACATCTCAAATGACATCACTGATGACATCACTGATGACATCTCAAATGACATCACTGATGACATCACTGACATCTCATTTGACATTACTGATTACATCACTGATGATATCATTTATGTGATAATACATCTTCAGACTCTAATATAACCTTTGATACACTCAGTGTAAACAGGCACTCACAGACTGTCACACATCCATGGAGTTACTCACACACCTATTCAGTCATGCAAAGAATCAATCACATCTCCATTTCCTTAACTATACAGTTATACACACCTTACTTATTCAAACATATACTAACACATATTTACTCTCTTATACAATCCTTGATACAAGTTCACAATGATTCATACAGCCACTCTCACATTCACTGACTCTTATGTTCAGTTATTTATATATGTCAACTCTCACATGGAGTGTGTTTTACATATGTACTTACTTTGACATGTAGAACTGAGATATCCATTCACTCACCAATATACTCATGCACACAGTCAACTGTCCATACAGCTGTTTCTACATGCACTTTTGAACCCATACACCTAGGGAATCAACCGCTCACACATCTATGCACAGAGTTATACACCTCCCAGCCACCCACACACACACTCAGTCTCCCATACAAATACTTGGGCAACCATTCAATAACCCATATAGTTACTGATATAGCTACTGATTTAAACATGCAGCAGTTTACAAAAGAACATAAATATTGATTGCCAAATTAAGACACTTTAATCACTAACCCATGCACTCAGTGAGACACATTTAATCATTCTCTCATACAGTCAGTCATGCACCTACTAAATCCTTCATCCAGACACTTATACATCCACTCATTCTTCAATATGTAAGACATATTTTAACTTTACAGAAACATACAGTCACTGGGTGTTGTCATCAGTGATGTCATCAGTGATGTCATTTGAGATGTCATCAGTGATGTCATCAGTGATGTCACTGACCATGTCATGAATGATGTAATATGTGACATCATTAGCAGTGGATTGCGGGTCCGCGATATATAGTTAGTGCAACTAACTATATATGGAATTTCAATGGTTTTGTGCAAATAAAATAAGGTTTTTTAAATGCAAATTCCTAACTATATATGGTCTATAACCTATGGTTTTTTCTGTGAATTTCATTGGTTTTTTAAAAGCTAATATCTATAGCTGTAAAATATATTCTTTATTAAGTGACGTATCACGTAGCCCGTGAGACGCCTCATGATGCATCGCATAACCGTGACGTATCGTCTCTGCAGCGCAAACCAAACCCAAAACGTAAGCGCGCCAGAACACGCTTAAAGATATATATATTTTTTTAACCTTAATTAGACAAAATCCACACGTGCACATATCACAAACGTTCAAAAAACACAATATGTCGGACTCCCGTTACGCTGCCGGTTAGCTGCCCGGTTAACGTACCAGGAAGCACCTTTACCGCGAAAATCGCAAATTTTTTTTTTTTCACCCCCCAGGGAACTTTAATAGCCCCCTCATCAATCCTAGGGGTTCAGGAGGGGTCTGCCTTACCCCTTTCATTCATTTACACCTTTTTTTTTTCCACCTCTTGTCTCTCGATCCCACAGAGAGACAAGATGGCGGCCGCTCCAGACTGTTTACAATGATAACAGCCAATCAGCTTCTCCTCAGACTCCCGTTACACTGCCGATTAGCTTCCCGGTAGCTGCCCGGTTAGCTGCCCAGTTCGCGTACTAAGACGCGTCTCTACGGCGAAAAAATCGGATTTTTTTGTTTGTTTTTTTTTGGCCCCACGTGGCTTTATAATATCCCCCTCATAAATCCTAGGGGGTCAGAAGGGGTCTACCTTGCCCTCTTTCCTTCATTTCCCCCTTTGTTTTGGCCTCCTCTTGTCTCTCGATCCTACCGAGAGACAAGATGGCGGCCGCTCCGGACTGTTTACAATATTGACAGCCAATCAGCTACTCCTCAGACTCCCGTTACACTGCCGGTTAGCTTCCCGGTTAGCTGCCCGGTTAGCTGCCCGGTTCGCGTACCAAGACGCGTCTCTACGGCGAAAAAATCTAATTTTTTTTTTTTTTTTGGGTTACACTGCCGGTTAGCTGCCCGGTTAGCTGCCCGGTTAGCTGCCCGGTTCGCGAACCAAGACGCGTCTCTACGGCGAAAAAATCGGATTTTTTTTTTTTTTTTTTTGGGTTACACTGACGGTTAGCTTCCCGGTTAGCTGCCCGGTTAGCTGCCCGGTTCGCGAACCAAGACGCGTCTCTACGGCGAAAAAATCAGATTTTTTTTTTTTTTTTTTGGGCCCGGCGTGGCTCTATAATATCCCCCTCATCAATCCTAGGGGGTCAGGAGGGGTCTACCTTGCCCCCTTTCCTTCATTTCCCCCTTTGTTTTGGCCTCCTCTTGTCTCTCGATCCTACCGAGAGACAAGATGGCGGCCGCACCGGACTGTTTAGAATGTTGACAGACACCGGAGAGCCAATCAGCTTCGCTTTGCAAAGTTCCGATACGCGAAAAGTTCGCGAACCGGAGCGCTGCCCGGAGCGCTGTTACAGATATATATCTTGATTTAAACGTTAATTTCTCAAAATCCACTGAAGCACATATATTGAGACCTAGCAAAGGCACATCGGGCTAACAGTCCCTACAATTTTGCCAAGTTTCGTGGAAATCCATTCAGCCGTTCGGGCTAAAAGTGAGTCCAACCGCCCTATGGAAATTAACATGGGAAAAACGCGTTTTGGGACCCCCCTTTTTTCTCGGCCCCCCCTTGACGAACCCCCCCCAAATTTTCAGGAGCTGCTCAGAAACAAAATGTGCCATTTTCCTGAAAATTTCAGCCGATTCCGTCCACAAACGCCAAAGTTATTAGACATAGAATTTTCAAAAGTCCCATAGGAAAAAAATCCTAACTATATATACCTACTGGCTATCGCCAGTAGGTAATATATATATATATATATATATATATATATATATATATATATATATATATATATATATATATATATATATATATATATATATATATACATATACATATATATATACATATATATATATATATATATATATATAGTATATATATATATATATATATATATATATATATATATATATATATATATATATATATATATATATATATATATATAACGAAGCCGTTATTCACCACACCTCTTCAAAAGAATAACGAGAGTAAGCCCAAGTTTTGTGCTAATTTCTTTGGTGATTTATTGTGCAATTAGACCAGCCAGGAATTAGCATTTAAAAAACCTGATGACATCTCAAATGACATCACTGATGACATCATCCAGTGAATGTGTATCTTTCTGAAAAATAAATGTTTTTTATATATGTATATCTAAAGGTTGATGGAAGAATAAATGGGTAAATACATGTCTAAATGGATGTTTTTTTGTGTAAAATTGATTGGTTAACTGACTTATTAAATGTATCTTAGTGAATACATATATTAGCGAGTAATGTTTAAATATTTAAATATCTGTATCTGTGTCTCATTTTGTGTATAAGTGGCTGCATGGGTTGGTGAGTAACTACATGAGTGTGTATATGGGTTATTGTTTTTTTGAGTATCAGTATCAGTGTCTGTATGGTTCGGTGGGGGATATTACTTAGAGCACAGATGCATGAATGAGTGACTCACTATTTGTATGTATTTTGAAGACAGCATGTGTGCAAGCCTGTATGGGTGGATGATTGTGTGTATGGGTGGGTTAGTGAGTATGTGTTTTTATAATTGATTGTTTAAGAGAGTAAATATTTTTCCGTTTCTGTAGAAGTATGTGTAGTGGCGTGTATATAGCAGTATGATCAAGTAAATGGTTTTTTGATAGTTTATTTGCATGTGTGAATTTGTGTGTGAGTAACTATATGGATGAGTATTAGTGTGTAACAGGATGTATAGGTGTATGAGTACATATGATGAGTAAGTACATGCATGAGTGACTATATAGAACTGTTGGTGAATGAGTGGATGTGTATGTAGATGTTGGAATTACCTAATAAGTTGCTGTAATTGGTATTGGTTTCTCCTTTTTTAAGAAAATGTTAGTTTCTATTTTTGAATGTGTGTGTCAAAGGTTATTTTATGCTGATAGGAGGTCTGCCACTTTGTCACAAGGATGTTGTCATCAGTGATGTCATTTGAGATGTCATCAGTGATGTCATGAGTGATGTCACTGACCATGTCATGAGTGATGTAATATGTGACGTCATCAGCAGCGCATTTCACGCGCAAGTTATAGTGAGTCCAACTAACTATAACGTGGGAATTTCAATGGTTGTATGCGAGTAAAATTTCCACCTAACTATAACTGGTGTGAAACCTATGGTTTTTTCAGTGAATATATATATATATATATATATATATATATATATATATATATATATATATATATATATATATATATATATATATATATACATTCATATATATATGTATATATATATATATATATATATATATATATATATATATATATATATATATATATATACATTCATATATATATATGTATATATATATTCACAGAAAAAACCATAGGTTATAGTCGATATATAGTTAGGAATTTGCATTTACAAAACTTTGAAAATTCAATGAAAAAACCATTGGTTTTAGGCCATATATAGTTAGGGATTTGCATTTAGAAAACCTTATTTTACTCGCATAAAACCATTGAAATTCCATATATAGTTAGATGCGCTAACTATATATCGCGCACCCGCAATCCACTGCTGATGATGTCACATATTACATCATTCATGACATGGTCAGTGACATCACTGATGACATCACTGATGACATCTCAAATGACATCACTGATGACATCTCAAATGGCATCACTGATGACATCTCAAATGACATCACTGATGACATCACTGATGACATCTCAAATGAAATCACTGGTGACATCACTCATGATATCATTCATGTGCTAATACAATGAACCTCTTCAGACTCTAATATAACCTTAGATACAATCAGTGTAAACAGACACTCACAGACTGTCACTCATCCATGGAGTTACTCACACAACTAGTCAGTCATGCAAACAATTAATCACACCTCCATTTCCTCAACTATACAGTTATACAAACTTTACTTATTCAAACATATACTAACACATATTTTCTCTCTTCTACAATCCCTGATACAAGTTCACAATGATCCATACAGCCACTCACACATTCACTAGCTCTTATGCACAGTTATTTATATATGTCAACTCTCACATGTACTGTGTTTTTCATATGTACTTACTTTGACATGTAGCACTGAGATATCCATTCACTCACCAATACACTCATGCACACAGTTAACCTCCCATAGAGCTATTTCCACATGCACTTTTGAAACCATACATCTAGTGAATCCACTGCTCACACATCTATGCACAGAGTCATACACCTACCAGCCACCCACACACACACTCAGTGTCCCATACAAATACTTGGGCAACCAATGAATAACCCATATAGTTACTCATATAGCTACTGATCAACATATGCAGCAGTTTGTAGAACAACAGACATAATGATGCACAAATTAAGACAGTTTAGTCACTAACCCATGCACTCAGTGAGACACATTTAATCACTCACTCATACAGTCAGTCATGCACCTACTAAATCCTTCATCCAGACACTTATACATCCACTCATTCTTCAATATGTAAGACATATTTTAACTTTACAGAAACATACAGTCACTGGATGTTGTGATCAGGGATGTCATCAGTGATGTCACTGACCATGTCATGAATGATGTAATATGTGACATCATCAGCAGTGGATTGCGGGTGCGCGATATATAGTTAGCGCATCTAACTATATATGGAATTTCAATGGTTTTATGCGAGTAAAATAAGGTTTTCTAAATGCAAATCCCTAACTATATATGGCCTAAAACCAATGTTTTTTTCATTGAATTTTCAAGGTTTTGTAAATGCAAATTCCTAACTATATATCGACTATAACCTATGGTTTTTTCTGTGAATTTCAATGGTTTTTTAATAGCAAATATCAAAAACTGTCAAATGTCAAGTACGTGATAGGTAAAAACGTTTCGTATTTATGCACGCTGATGTGCTTTGAACGCTGCCCCCCCCCACTCCCCTCTTTTCTCTTAGTAGTACTCTCTCTTTGCAGATAGTGAACGGTAGTTAACGCAGACCTTTACCCCTGTTGTAATCCGTCGTACCTGCTTGTCTCTCCATTTGATTGATTATTATCCAAGCATTTACTGTTTTACAATTGGTTCTCTTTGGATCATTCTCTATTTACAAACAAGCACAAAGTCGCAATACTCTGTTTAGTCTTTGCAGATAGTGAAAAATCGTGTAAAAAAATAAAAGTAATCGAGCAAAATCAGTAGACCACTAATTCGATCTCTTTTTGACCTCGGTAAAATACAAACATTAGGAACAACCCTTCATGAGAAATACGAAAATAGTGAAATGAACTGAGCTCCACACCATGAGGGCTGCAAGACAGCTCGACTCCGCCACCCACACCGCCCAAAATAATGACAAACCCTATGCAAATATTATAAATATAGACAACACACCAGCAAAGAAACAGAGTAAAACATTTTATTAAATAACTATTCACATAACTATTTTATACTTTTTATTGCCCGATCCGGCTAGCTCAATCGATCGAGCATGAAACTCATGCACTGATAGCAAGCGTTGAGAGTTTGTAGAACGATGGCTTCAGATTTTCCACATACGGTGTAGTGGCGCGAACTGGCAGGGGGCGTTTGGATTCTACCCCTTCCCCAAATAAGATTTTCATACGTGAATGTTCGTTCATGCTTTTTGTCCCTGAGTTGCTTCCATGTCACTGCCTTACACAAATGGCATAAGTCCTGGTTGTTGAGTGCCATACTTCAGAGTTCTAAGCAGCTCTTGTAACACTGTTTAAACCTTATTTGCACCTGCTGCAGCTTCACCATTCAAAGTAAGTGGGGTCCATTTGTGGACCTGACTGCATTGGAAAACAATGTGATACGGTGCCTCCCTAAACAATACATACAATATATGCCAAAGACAGAAATGGAGGTGGTCCAACCAATTTGGTCCACAAATTGAGAAAGCGAGGAAGCATGTAAACAAATCTGTTTCAGCTTTCATGAGAGACCATGGAATGGGCTCCCTGTACAATAATAACTTGCGTTACTACATGCAAGATATCTACAGAGGAGATGGAGTTCACTTCTCAGATGAGGGCAACAGAATTTTCATTCTGAATTTAAGACTGTGCATTGGTACCTACTTATAAGTACCTAAATGGAACATAAACCCAAAAGCTCTTCTCAGAGCTACCCTTCATCTGATCACTCACAATTAATACTTTTCTCTAACTTATTTCTGTAATTTTCAACAAACTACGCTCAAAGAGCGCTACCCGGTACGCGAACTGGAAGCTAACCGCCGAAAATTATTTAAAAAATGTTTTTTCTCCGCACATATGGTCCTCCTCAGCCACCCTCAGAAAACCTGGGGGGTCAAAATACTTGTACCGTGTCCCCTTCTACCCTTTCTGAACATTATTTAACCTCCATTTTATATGTTAATTCGACCGAAACACAAAATGGTGGACTCTCGTTACGCTTCTAGTTCGCGGACTAAACTGCTTCCCGGGAAGCGGCCCAAAGAAAAGGTGGGAAAGTAATTCACAAAAAAAAAAGAACTGGAGACACTCTCACCAAATATAGATTAGCTCATACTACATAACAATCCCTTTCATTTTCACAAATTTGATTGAAATTCCATTTAGCCATTAAGCCTGTAGAACTCTCTAAATACCTTGAGGTAAATTACTTCACAAAACACATCTGAAGTGTTGGAATTGACAACCAATAAAAATCTTACTTTCATTTTCTACTTTTATTACCTGATATTTGATTGGTTATATACCTGTATATATATAAAGGAAGAGAAGAAAACACAGCCATTTTGACTGCTACTTCTTGTTGTACATCACATTACAAAACTTACCTAAGACTTCAACTTGTTTCTGAAGGTAAGTTGTTATTTTTAAAAATGAAGTATATTGTGCACTATAACTTGATATGGTACACTTTTTCTTAAACATATACACTATCCCTCTGTAGTAGTTATGGATTTAGATAGACTTCTCTGTTATAGTTAGGAATGGAGTTAGGCTTCTCTTCGTTAAATCACATACACTTTTTTATAGTCATATTTCCACTCTGATACTATACACTGCCAAAAGAAAAATTCACTGATAAAAACTACCTATCTAAAATTAATCCCAACAGTGCCCAATCTCTACTAATATATATTTTTTTATTCAAAATTTCAGGCAAAATGGAAGGCGAACAACAAGTTACATTTTCAATTGAACTGAAGGAGAACAGCCAAGACAAAATTGATGACTTTATGGATGACAGTAGAGACCACAAACTTCTACAATGTGTTGAAGCAGTGGACAACCTGCTTCAAAATGAAAAAAAATTACACCCTATAATAAATTATGACATTTCTGACAATGAAATGTTAGAAAATTTAATAAAGTATGAAACACAATCATAATAATAAAAAAAAAAAATAAAGAAAACAAAAAAAACCAACAAAAACAACAAATAATTAACATACAGTATTAGAAAAGTCTATCATTCTTTTATCCTTATAGTACGCTGCCCAGAGCGCTTCCCGGTTCGCGTACTAGGAGCTCACCACGCATAAATAATTTTTTTTTTTTTTTTGCCCTGCAGAAACCTTTTACAACCTCCACATAAAACCTAGGGGGTCAGGGAGGATCTACTATGCCCCCTTATCGAAATTTCCCCCTTTGTTTTGGCCTCCTCTTATCTCTCGATCCTACCGAGAGACAAGATGGCGGCCGCACCGGACTGTTTAGAATGTTGACAGACACCAGAGAGCCAATCAGCTTCACTTCGCATAGTTCCGATAAGCGAAAAGTACGCGAACCGGATCGCTGCCCGGAGCGCTGTTACAGATATATATCTTGATTTAAACGTTAATTTCTCAAAATCCACTGAAGCACATATATTGAGACCTAGCAAAGGCACATCGGGCTAACAGTCCCTACAATTTTGCCAAGTTTCGTGCAAATCCATTCAGCCGTTCGAGCTAAAAGTGAGTCCAACCGCCCTATGGAAAACTCAATGCAAAAAACGCGTTTTGGGACCCCCCTTTTTTCTCAGCCCCCCCTTGATGAAACCCCCCCAAATTGTCAGGAGCTGCTCAGAAACAAAATGTGCCATGTTCCTGAAAATTTCAGCCGATTCCGTCCACAAACGCCAAAGTTATTAGACATAGAATTTTCAGAAATCCCATAGGGAAAAAATCCTAACTATATATACCTACTGGCGACCGCCAGTAGGTAATATATATATATATATATGTGTATATATATATATATATATATATATATATATATATATATATATATATATATATATATATATATATATATATATATATATATATATATATATATATATATATATTATATATATATATATATATATATATATCTTATGAATTGGAAGGGTAGGAAGGGTAGCACCTCAGGTATGACTGCATATGAATGAGAGTATGATACAGAACTGACAGACCTTATGTGACAAAGTGGCATTGTAGCATTTGTAGTTAGCCATCCTGCATTTTAGATTCAATTAAGGGCAGCATGGGTGCCCAGTGGCACAGGTCAGTTGACACTATGCACAGTTAATACATGAGTGTCTTATCCATGAAGCCTGCACCATGCATACCCCAGGTATTTTCCATTGACTACCAGGAAAAAGGCCACCCATCCCACAACCGGTGTTTTGTCCCTGGTCTCAATGTTGGTGAACCTGATGCCTTTTGTCCTGAACAACAGAACTTTTTGCAGAACTCAAATCAACTGTTTCTCAAAGAGAACTGCAATTACCTATATGAAAACATTGAAAGAGTACATTTTTGTAAATCGAGAAATAAAAAAAACACAAAACATTACATTGAAAACAGTAATCGACGTGTGTAAGACTGTACTGGCTGCTGTCTTGCTTTATTTCCTATGTAACCATCACTGCAGTTCTCAACACTCTGACTTTGAATTTTGCAGTCACAAAGCCTGTGATTTTGTGCATCATAGGTTTGAAAACCACACATTCCATTTGTAGAGCATTTGTTTGGTTGGATAGGGAAGCAATAGAAATCTTATGGGGCTCACCAATCAATCAACCAATGAATCAATCTGTATTTATAAAGCATGGCAAATCTACTGTGAGGCTCTCCAGGCATGGGGGTTGCTAGCTGCTTCATTAAGAAGTTCCTGTGGTGAGGGTAGGGTGCTGGGAGGTGGTGGGAGGGGCTAGGTAGGAGTCAGGAAAATGGGCAGGTTGGTGTAGTAAATGACGAAAAAAAACAAGGAGAAGCAGTGAAAACCAAAGGAATGGAGAAAGCCCTCAGAAAAATAGGGGAACGGAAGGAGAAAGCAGTGAAAAACGAGACAAAAGCAGGAAAAAATAACCCAGCAAATGGGGGAGAGGATGGAGAAAACAGTAAAAATGAGGGAAAAGCAGGAGAAAGCACTCAGAAAAACATAGGGAAAGGAAGCAGAAAGTAGTAAAAAATGAGGGAAAGGCAGGCGAAAAAAAGCCCTTGGAAAAATTGAAGGAACAGAGAAGAAAGCATTAAAAAATGAGGGAAAAGCCAGGGAAAGCACTCATAAAAATGGGGATGAAAACAAAGAGGTGTAGAAGCATGGGAGAGCTAGGCCTTGGTCCTCCTAAATGGGGTTGTGCTGCAGCCTCTATTAAGTAGGTCCTGGGAGGAGAAGGAAGTACCACTGGGACATGTGGGTGGGGCTAGACAAGAGGCGGGAAAACGGGCAGAATGCAAGAGTGGCAAATGAAAAAAAATAAGGAGAAGCAGTGGAAAACAAGGGGAAAGCAGAAAAAAGCACACTGGAAAATGGGGAACAGAAGGAGAAAGCAGTCATTACAAAGGGCAAGCAGGAGAAAGCAGCAAACTCCAGAATTCAGAAAAAAACGGGGAGGGGGAGGAATTAGAGTGCAGTAAAAAATAAGGAAAAAGCAGGAGAATGCACTCAGAAAAATGGGGAGGAAACAAAGAGGTGTTGAGGCATGGGAGAGCTAGGCCTTGGTCCTCCTAAATAGGGTTGTGCTGCAGCCTCTATTAAGTAGGTCCTGGGAGGAGAAGGGAGGACCACTGGGACTTTTGGGTAGGGGTAGACAAGGGGTGGGAAAACAGGCAGCAGGAAAGAGTGGCAAATGAAAAACAATAATGAGAAGCAGTGGAAAACAAGAGGAAAGCAGAAAAAAGCACTCCAGATAATGGGGAACGGAAGGAGAAAGCAGTCATGACAAAGGACATGCAGGAGAAAGCACTCAAAAAAACTGGGGGGGAATTAGAGTGCAGTAAAAAATAAGGAAAAAGCAGGAGAATGCACTCAGAAAAACAGGAGCATGCGCAGGGTGTTGAAGCACGAGGCTGAGACGGCGTTGACTTGTCTGGTCATTGACAGGGAGGAGTCCAGGATGAAGCCCAGGTTTCTTGCATGGTCCGTTGGTTTTGGAGTGGTGCCCAGGGCCGGGGGCCACCAGGAGTCGTCCCAGGCGGAGGGTGATGATCCCAGGATGAGGACTTCCGTCTTGTCTGAGTTCAGTTTAAGGCGGCTGTTTCTCATCCATACGGCGACGTCTTTCATACCTTCGTGTAGGTTGGCTCTGGCGGTGGTGGGGTCGTTGGTGAAGGAAAGGATGAGCTGGGTGTCGTCGGCGTAGGAGATGATGTTGAGGTTGTCCTGGCGTGCGATGGCAGCGAGGGGGCTCATGTAGACGTTGAAGAGAGTGGGACTGAGTGATGATCCTTGTGGTACGCCGCAGATGACTTCGGTGGCCTCTGATCTGAACGGAGGGAGGCGGACTCTCTGCGTTCTTCCGGTGAGGAACGAGATGATCCACACCAGCGCTTTCTCTCGGATTCCGACGTTGCTGAGGTGCTTCACTAGGGTGTGGTGGCAGACGGTGTCCATTCCTTGTGACCTCTTTCTGCATCAAATAGAACCCTTTGCAGTGTACTGGAGAACCTGGCTCTCCCTTCTCCAGTGTGTCCCCCCGCCCAGCTTACAGGAATGCACAATACAAATATCTATCTGGGTGGATTCCTATACCTCCTTGTGTGCCCCCAGATAGCCCTGGGTCTCCATAAATGGAACCAAGAGTCTGCCATGGACTGTACAAGTCACAAATACACCCAGCACATGCAAACAACATAATCTCACTGCACAGCACTACACCCTTCAAGTATTGTACCCTTCGCAGGCACACATACACACAGGACATACATGCACTGCACAGTATTGCATTGTCTCTGTATTTTACCTTTCACAGGTACACATAAACCCACCACATGTACATCCCACATGCACTATGCAGCATACACACGAACCCGATGTAAGTCTAAAGTTGTCCGACAGCCTTCTGGCAAATATTGTTTAGTTTTGTCATGGTTTTGCAAAACTTTAATGTTTGATTACATGCCAGGCCCTCATCAATCTTAAAAAAAAAATTGCTGCAGGCAAAAAAAAATATTTAGGTCTTAGAAAAACCTGACATTGTTATAGTACTCCCTGGCACTGAAGGCATCTACTTTGTGTGTGAATGGTGTGACAGGGGAGCATGCTCTAACTCATAGTGCAGTAAGCCAATAGCTGATGTGGGCTGATGCATTGCTCCTTAATGCATGCCTGAAGAGGGTGGAATAAAAATGAGAAGAAAAGAAAGAAAGAAAGAAAGAAAGAAAGAAAGAAAGAAAGAAAGAAAGAAAGAAAGAAAGAAAGAAAGAAAGAAAGAAAGAAAGAAAGAACGAAAAAGGAAATTAGGACAGAACAAAAAAGTAAAATCGGACACAGACTGGTAATCTGTAAAATAGCAGGAGTCAGAAAAGTACAACACTCCAAAAGGAAATTACAACAGCATTGGCAGGAGATGGGATCTGATCAAGATCGAATTTGCCCCGTGTTCACCTCTCCTCTGGCCTACTATCACATCAGGCTCTAAACGTAAAGGCAACATTAAAGTATTAATAAAGTAAAAAGGGAACTATATGTAAAGGAGCATAATGCAGTCACGCAAAGTGAATTTAGCCAGCAGTTTAAGAAGGCTGAACCACTGCCCCATGCCATTCAAAATTCGAAAGACACCATAGTAGACCAATGGATGAAGAGATGTGGCTGAAAGCCCTTCTACTTAAGTATATTATAGATATTTTCACAAAATCTGAAGTTCATGTCTGACGCCAGACCTAAAAATGACATGTGCACTCCTACTGATCGCTACACGGTATGCTGCCACCATGCTGCTTAACTCTTGGTAGAAATAGTAGCCTTTCACCACTATTAGGGAACTATCTCTGTCCAAGAAGCCTGCAATCCATGAGAAAGTCATAAGTCATGGTGCACATGCATGATCCATGTTTGCTTTTGACAACAAAAATCAGCGTTACCGATCCAGTCATCAGTACAGTTGGGACACTCAGTACAGGCTGTGTGCCCGTTACCGTGTGGGGAATATTTCTTCCCAACAAACTGTAAGACATGCAGATAGGTGAGATGTGACGATGAAAAGGGCATACATATATAACTTACAGTGTACATACCAGGAGGGATTTATCCACTCTTAAGACCATACACCTTCCACAAGCCTTAGTAATGTTTAATTTACAGTCTAAATATCAGAATTGAAACTTTTTCAATGTCACTTGCAACAAAATGATTCTTATTACTGATTTATCTTAAACAGCTAACAACCGTTGATAACGCAAATAGCCCTGGTTGGTATTAGATGTGTGGTAGTTGTTGTGTCATATCTCTGGATTCAATAACAGAAAGCTGAAAGAGGAACAAATAGGCTGCATTGCTTTTTCTCCATGCAACTGGGTGAATGTGCAACAAAGCCCTTAAAAGCGATTTAGAAGGCCAAATACTGAACAATAGAACCGTAGCAAATACAGAAACCCCTCAGAATCAGATGTTAACCCCAGCCTTGAAGATTAACCCTCATGTAGCCACTAATACCATTCTCTACTGGGAGACAGTTCCTGGAGCTTTGGCTCCATACCGGGCAACACCAGAGGCTGCAGGTCTTGATTTGCATGCTTTGAAACCGTACAGACTCCGACCAAGAGATATAGCACTCATTGAGACAGGAGTGGGAATCCAGATACTGCAGAGCACTTTTGTTTGATTGCCCCATGATCTGGGTTGGCTCTCGAAGGCATTCAAGTGCTGGAAGGGGTCATTGATGCAGACTATCAAGGAAAAAACGAGGTTATCCTTCTGAGCAGTGGAGACAATGATTTGATAATACAAATTGGAGACAGAATCGCTCAAATAGTGGTCATTCAACAGTTATCATTCCAACTAGAGACTTTCAAGAATCACAACATTCAGCGCGACTAGGAGAGACAACTGGAACAGGAGGAACAGTGAAGGGGAAGATCACAGAGAGAACAGAAATGTCTACACGATATGCGAATACCGACCCGAGCTACTTCAAAGGGAAGAATCAACGCCTATCCCGCACGAGAGGTCATCTTCTATGAGTAGGTTGCTCAATGAGAACCTGCAAACATGTGTGGTAGAAGATATCACCCCTCCAGACCCCCTCCTCTGCAACACAAATGACACCTAGAGCTATAAGAAACGTGGTGCCCCCAAACTGGTTATTAAGGTCACAAGACAAAGATAACGCAGCCCTCATCACAAACAGAAGCAGAGCAGTCATCCCAAAGAGTGACAAGAAGATAAGGATTGTGGAAAGGAAAACATATCTAAAATACTGAAGCGCTAACAGTGAACCACGAAAGGAGTGGATGTACACTCCTAATACATCATCCCAGATGCAGAGCGAAATCAGAGAGCTACAAACACAAATAGGCTAGACGTCATAGGACATACAAAACACACTACAGGCGATTAAAAAGATACTTGAAAACAAGGTAAGCACTTACTTCAAAGTCGAGCACACCCAAGAACTACTACATAACTCACAAAGAAAGAGCAATGAGAAGGCCATGCCGTTATCCAATATGCATAAGAGACCAGACAGAAATCGTAATTACTTGTCGGAGGAGGAAACCCTAGCCTTGCTCCGGACATATGAGCCTACGGACAGTAGTAGAGGGGAGGAAATTAGAAAAGTACCAATCAACGCTAACAGGGCATCGAGACATAATTAAAGGAAACCCAACTGTAACAACTTACATCAGGTCCAGCTTACCACCGACTCGCAAAAGCAGAACACTAGTAGCTCAGGGAAAGCTCTCGAATGCCTACTGATTAACTGCTGGTCCACAGTAAAGCATGCTTCAGACATTGCTGCCCTCATTATTAGCAAGGATATTGACCTGACAATACTAACAGAAACATGGCTTTCGGAATCCTCATCCCCATTTATGAATCTCCTAGTGCCCCCTCTTTACAACATTGTGAGATTAGATAGACTAAAAAAGACAGGAGCTGGTATAGCCTGCATCCACTGATCGGACATATAGGTCAGACAAATACAATCTGACCCACTCCAATCCTGTGAATATCTAGGGCTTACTATAAGATCAGCAGACAATCAAGAGTGCAACCTCCATGCTCTCTACCACCCACAAGGAAATAATGCTACCTTCATAGACCAACTAATGAATATCATAACAGCTAACTCTAACACTCACGCCAATAACATATTCGTAGGTGATTTTAATTTACACTGTGATGACAATAATGACAAACAGATCAACGCCCTTAAAGACTTTCTGTCAGAAATAAACCTCACCCAAGCCTCCACACAGCCAACACATTCAAAAACAGCCACGTTGGATTGGATAATACCAAGAATTAAGGATACTTCAATCCAGACAATTGTTCCGTGCGACTGGTCAGATCGCCATTCCATAACCTTACTGATACACACCGTGAAAAAGAACAAGAGCACGCAACCTATCGAAGTTAAAAATGGACTAGGGACACTACAGACTCGAACATTGAGCGACTAGTAGAAAGCTGTGAGAAGAACTTATATCCATCTAACAACCTGCAGAATGTGAATGATCTAACGGACCACTACACCTCATCAGTAGTGAATATAGTCAATGACACCGAGCCACTAAAACTGAAAAGAGTCACAGAGAAGATCAAAAATCCATAATTTAATGAGACACTGAATGAAGATAGGCGGAAACTTAGACTTGCTGAAAGAAAATGAAGACAACACCCTTCATCCCCCAAATTGAGATCCCTCAGAAAAATCAGAAACGAATACAACAAAATGATCCTCAACTCCAAAAAAGAATTTAACAGATCAGAACTGGATAACGCCAAAAATAGACCAAGGAAACTATTCGAGATCTTGAAACAACAACCTAATAAATTGGCCAAATCTGCCCAAGAAACCACAAAAACGTGACTAAGTTGTGAGGAATTCTCTACATTCTTCACCGACAAGGCCGACATGCTAGAAAGAGACCTCAAGAGATCAGCGGACAACGTCCCTATCCAACAAATCTCACTGATCAATAACACCTCGAATATCAACCATAATAGGACAAAAAACAAGGCTCAGTGGAATACCTTCAAACTATATTACCAAAATACCATCACCAAAACACTCGTGGACATCAAACCTAATAACCATTTTAATGACCCACTTCCCTCAAAACGTATTAAAGAGATCAGCCATATTGTCATTCCAACATGGACAAAAATAATAAATGCCTCTCTTTCCCAAGGGATCCTTCCAGATTGCGTGAAAACAGGGCAAGTAGTCCCTATCATCAAAAAACCTACAGCGGACCCGGCAGATCCTAATAACTTTCGCCCAGTTACCAATATTCCATTACTTGCCAAATTAATTGTGAAATGCGTTCAAAATCAATTGAGCAATCACATCATCAATTTCACACTACTGGACGACTGCCAGTTGGGAATCAGAACAGGACACAGCACAGAAACAGCGATCCTACATATTGTCGATGATGCACTACAGGCCCTAGACAATAATCGAACATGTCTGCTACTCCTTCTTGACCAGTCTTCTGCATTTGACACGGTAAATCAATAAAAACTACTAACCAGACTCCATGACAGGATAGGAATGTCTGGAAATATGCTGAAATGGTTTGAATCCTTCCTTAAGAATAGAACGCAAAGATTCCTGGTCAACCAGACACTATCACCATCTTGCCCTAACTCTATTGGAGTTCCCCAAGGATCTACATTATCTCCATCTCTATTCAACTTGTATGTCGAACCTTTTACAGAAATTCTCCAAAACTCGAAGATTTACTTTCACATGTATACAGACGACACGCAGATATACATCAAGATCACATCTCACGAAGACATCAAGTTAATGAATGATGCACTAAAAACGTCATTACAATGGTTAACTAGCAATCATCTGAAGTTAAACGCACAAAAATCAGAATTCCTATTAATCTCACCACCAAAGAACCACACAGAAGTGAAGGAATGGACCAAACTGATCACAGCATTACATTGTACCCCTACTCTTGTGGATTTAGTGAAATCACTAGGAATCACGCTGGATGAGAGCCTTGACATGAAAACCCACATCAAAAAAGAGCAAAAAATGCCAGTTTTCATCTAAACTACATTAGAAAAGTGAAACCATTCATTTCTACGACGGATCTCAAAATGGCAGTCCAATCCTTGCTTATCTCGAGGATCGAATATGGATGTACAACCTTAGCAGGGCTACCAAAAATTCCCATACCACCACTAAATGCATGCCTCAATGCAGCTTCAAGACTCTTCTCCAGATCGAGAAAATTCGGCCATATTTCTCCACACCTGAAAGCGTTAAACTTGCTACCGTATGACCCCAGGATTCATCTAAAAATGGCATGCATTACCCATAAAGCGCTCCACTGCAATACACTGAGATGCCTGGCCCAGAAAATTGAGTTATCAGGAGGAAGCAGACCTGCCAGGAGTGCCAAGGGAGATTGCATGCAGAAATTATTCTCCAGAACTATTAGGTAGTGGAAGTCCCATTACTCCTTTGATTCCAAGATGTATCCAAATACTTACCTCATATGTCTATTTATATATATTGTTAGGTTAACATTTATGACTGTATATTATCCTACCTAATATCATTGTGAAATGTCTGTTATACAAGATGTATCTCTAAACTACCTCATGTAATGTGAAGCGCTCTGATACCCAGGGGTCACGTTTGCGCTATACAACACTCTTTCTATAAATAAAATAAATAAATATGCCAGTGTACAGAGGGATAGTCAAGAAGGGGACTGGCAAGCCCATCTCACATGGTAGGGGAAGGAGGGTTTAGCTCCACTGACAAGAATCCAAGAGCCAAGGTGTGTGTGTTATATCCACATAGTCCCCCCGAACAGGCAGAAGTTATTGCAACAGGAAAGGACAATGTCCTGGTAATCATGAAGCCAGGGCAGGAAAAGTGGGAACATGTGCCTGCTGATAAATGGCACTTGCGAAATGAATAATACCTATTTGTTCTCTGTTATTTCAGATCACAGAATGGCGTGTTTGTATTCTACTTGCTCTTTCTGGAGTGTGTTTGGGCGTGTTTGAGTAGGGCCGGGAGGGACCGACAGTGCTTTACTCGAAGTGACAGCCGACAGCTCAGATTGACAGCATTGCTGACTCGACCTGACAACGTGTGGTCCTATCTTGCACAGACAGGCATCAACAGGTCGTACTTGGAATTTATTTCCACGGCTTAGTAGCTAAACCTTCCCCTTCAATGTACTTCAGCAGTCATTCAATGTCACAAATGCGAGTCAGTGGAGGAAAATTATGTGAGATCTCACATGTCACATTATGAGTTTTGCTGATTTTGTCCAGAAACTACTGCTGATACTCAAATAGGACTTGAAGGAACTGAATCAAAGATGACGTGGGAACAACACATTTTATGCAGAAAGCGAAATGAGAGTCCATGTAAAAATATGCATTACAATAAGACGTGAAATATTTTAATATCTGCTGCCAGTCATTTCAGGCATGTTAAATTGCCTGGTGGGTGGCTATTTTCTTGTGGTAATGTTACATGCACGTACACTAATATCACAGGTGGACCGTGTGTCTTTACTAGAATAGGTCAAATGATGTTCTCATTAAATCCAATATCACATGTCCGGAATACGAGAGAAGCTGTTCAACTCAGCGAACATTGTGATTCTGAAGTTTATTTATAAGTCTGAACATATCAGTTAAGCTGCTTCAATAGTAGGAATTCCAGTTCTAACCATTTCTATTTCTAGCGAAACACACAAGATGATGGATGGAACGTTGCACATTGGCAAAACATTCACCCACAGTCACAGATCTGGGTTTAATCCATCGTTATTTTGCTCTACACGCCACCCCAGTTCAGACATGGCTATATGCAAATCAGTTTTGACCCTGTGCCTCATGGGAACAGTCCAGACCGAACTGCCAAGCCATGTCTTCCCTGGACCAGAATCAAGCATCCTAGGACCTGTCTCTGGATATCAGCCATCATCAGCCAGGATAGAATGATTCCAGTGGCGTAGTGAGCATGGGACCTATGTCTGGGCATACCCTTCCAACATAGGGTGAACAGCAAAACACACAAGATGATGGACGGAATGTTGCACTTTGCCAAAACATTCACCCCCAGTCACAGATCTGGGTTTAATCCTTTGTTATTTTGCTCATCACGCCACCCCAGTTCAGACATAGCCATATGCAAATCAGTCTTGACCCTGTGCCTCATGGGAACAGTCCAGTCCGAACTGCCAAGCCATGTATCCCTGGACCGGAATCAAGCATTCTAGGACCGATTTCTGGCTATCAGCCGTCATCAGCCAGGATAGCTTGAATTCAGTGGCGTAGTGAGCACGGGACCCACGTCTGGGCATACCCTTTCCACATAGGGCGAACAGCAAACCTCACAAGATGCTGGACGGAATGTTGCACATTGGCAAAACATTCACCACCAGTCACAGATCTGTGTTTAATCCATTGTTATTTTGCTTACCATGCCACCCCAGTTCAGACATGGCCATAAGCAAATCAGTCTTGACCCTGTGCCTCATGGAAATAGAGTTCAACAAAAAGAGAGGTAGGGAGAAAGCCAAAACACTCTTAGTCCCCAAGTATATCATACATAACAAGAAAAGAGCTGCTGAATTCTCCCTTTTCATTTCCTAAGGGTGTGCCGATTTTGCCACCATCCCCTCCCGAGGTCCATGGTGTGATACTTTCTCACCATTCAAGTGAGGATATTTTTAATCCCGTTTTCCTATTCTGATACTGAGTGCCGGGGGCCACTGGCCATTTGGTCCATTGATCCCTTCATGCACACGTGCCACGCTGGGTCACTGTTAAGTGTTTATCGCCTTTGGCTATTGATCGACTAAGCACTTATTTACCCACTCTTGGCGCAGAGTAATACCCACTCCAAGGTTGGGTGTTTAATTTACCGCTATTTAATAGTGTGTTTTTAACGACCAGAGCACAAAGTCACCTACCTACCTTGATACTGCTGATATACCTCTGAAAAGTGAAACCTAATTGTATGTTTGTCTCTTCATGTGTGTGTTTGTTTTTTCTCTACAGGTGCATTCTAATTTTTGTGGTCTCCTTAATTGAGAGTACCTTAAAGGGAATTATTTAATCCTCTTTTTTTGAACTTTTTTACCTTTTCACTTTCACGTCCCTAGGTTAGGGTGGGCCTTAGCGTGCCCATACTGCCGGGGTTTAGTCCACTACAGGTCCTGATGAATGCCAGGTATTTCAAAACCAACATTGGCAGAAACATGTTGACCCACTTATAACTTTATTGGAAATAGACAAACATTTATTTGGTTTATTTTCCACCACATGTGCTTTTAATTTGTCCTATTCATCAAGTAATAAATCCATTTTTGTATGCAATTAAGACATTTTAATCCCACTACCAACTTTAATCTCACTACTAACACTATCACACAGCCCTCACGCTTCACATTACCCGCTCCACAGTAAATCTGGCGTTGAAGCACACTGGGGTGCCCTTCGGCCACTCCCAGTGGGGCCCGATGATGAAGCATGTCACCAACCAGGTTGGTGAGTGAGGGCTTTTTATACAAACCAAATTAGTGTTGTACTTCTTTTTTGCTCTGGCTTTGTTACCTCATGGAAATAGTCCAGCCAGAACTGCCAAGCCATGTCTTCCCTGGACCAGAATCAAGCATCCTAGGACTGGTATCTGGCTATCAGCCGTCATCAGCCAGGATAGCTTGACTCCAGTGGCGTAGTGTGCACAGGACCCACTTCTGGGCATACCCTTCCCACTTAGGGCGCACAGCAAAACACACTAGATGATGGACGGAATGTTGCACATTGCCAAAACATTCACCCCCAGTCACAGATCTGGGTTTAATCCTTTGTTATTTTCCTCATCACGCCACCCCACTTAAGACATGGCCTTATGCAAATCAGTTTTGACCTTGTGCCTCATGGGTACAGTCCGGACCGAACTGCCAAGCCATGTTTTCCCTGGACCAGAATCAAGCATCCAAGGACCTGTCTCTGGCTATCAGCCGTCATCAGCCAGGATAGATTGATTCCAGTGGCGTAGTGAGCATGGTACCCATGTCTGGGCATACCCTTCCCACATAGGGAGAAACAGCAAACCACACAAAATGATGGACGGAATGTTGCTCATTGCCAAAACATTCACCCCCAGTCACAGATCTGGGTTTAATCCTTTGTTATTTTGCTCATCACGCCACCCGAGTTCAGACATGGCCATATGCAAATCAGTCTTGATCCTGTGCCTCATGGGAACAGTCCATCCCGAACTGCCAAGCCATGTATCCCTGGACTGGAATCAAGCATTCTAGGTTTCTGGCTATCAGCCAGGATAGCTTGAATTCAGTGGCGTAGTGAGCACAGGACCCACGTCTGGGCATACCCTTCCCACATAGGGCGCAAAGCAAACCACATAAGGTGATGGGCAGAATGTTGCACATTGGCAAAACATTCACCCCAGTCACAGATCTGGGTTTAATCCATCTTTATTTTTCTCACCACACCAACCCAGTTCAGACATGGCCATATGCAAATCAGTCTTGACCCTGTAACTCTTGGGAACAGTCCAGCCCGAACTGCCAAACCATGTTTTCCCTGGACCGGAATCAAGTATCCTAGGACAGGTTTCTGGCTATTAGCCGTCATCAGCCAGGATAGCTTGAATCCAGTGGCGTAGTGAGCACGGGGCCCACTTCTGGGCATACCCTTCCCACATAGGGCGCAAAGCAAACCACACAAGATGATAGACGGAATGTTGCACATTGGCAAAACATTCACCCCGAGTCACAGATCTGGGTTTAATCCATTATTATATTGCTTACCATGCCACCCCAGTTCAGACATGGCCATATGCAAATCCGTCTTGACCCTGTGCCTCATGGAAATAGTCCAGCCTATCTGCCAAGCCATGTCTTCCCTGGGCCAGAATCAAGCATCCTAGGACCGGTCTCTGGCTATGAGTCGTCATCAGCCAGGATAGCTTGACTCCAGTGGTGCAGTGTGCATGGGACCCACGTCTGGGCATACCCTCCCCACATAGGGTGAACAGCAAAACACACAAGATGATGGACAGAACGTTGCACATTGGCAAAACATTCACCCCATTCACAGATATTGGTTTATTCCATAGTTATTTTGTTCACCACGCCACCCCAGTTCAGACATGGCCATATGCAAATCAGTTTTTACCCTGTGCCTCATGGAAATAGTCCAGCCCAAACTGCCAAGCCATGTCTTCCCTGGACCGGAATCAAGCATCCTAGGACCGGTTTCTGGCTATCAGCTATAATCAGCCAGGATAGCTTGAATCCAGTGGTGTAGTGAGCACAGGACCACCGTTTGGGCATACCTTTCCCACAAAGTGCGAACAGCAAAACACACAAGATGATGGACGGAATGTTGCAATTTGGCAAAACATTCACCTCAGTCACAGATCTGGGTTTAATCCATCGTTATTTTGCTCACCACGCCACCCCAGTTCAGACATGGCCATATGCAAATCAGTCTTGACACTGCAACTCTTGGGAACAGTGCAGCCCGAACTGCCAAGCCATGTTTTCCCTGGACCGGAATCAAGCATCCTAGGACAGGTTTCTGGCTATCAGCCGTCATCAGCTAGGATAGCTTGACTCCAGTGGTGCAGTGTGCACGGGACCCACGTCTGGGCATACCCTTTCCACATAGGGTGAACAGCAAAACACACAAGATGATGGACAGAACGTTGCACATTGGCAAAACATTCACCCGCATTCAGAGATATGGGTTTAATCCATCATTATTTTGTTCACCACGCCACCCCAGTTCAGACATGGCCATATGCAAATCAGTTTTTACCCTGTGCCTCATGGAAATAGTCCAGCCCAAACTGCCAAGCCATGTCTTCCCTGGCCTGGAATCAAGCATCCTAGGACCGGTTTCTAGCTATCAGCTATCATCAGCCAGGATAGCTTGAATCCAGTGGTGTAGTGAGCACAGGACCCACGTCTGGGCATACCCTTCCCACAAAGTGCGAACAGCAAAACACACAAGATCATGGACGGAATGTTGAACATTGGCAAAACATTCACACCCATCACAGATCTGGGTTTAATTCATCATTACTTTGCTCACCACACCACCCCTGTCCAGACATGGCCATATGCAAATCAGTCTTGATCCTGTGCATCATGGGAACAGTCCAGCCCGAACTGCCTAGCCATGTCTTCCCTGGACTGTTGTCAAGCATCCTAGGAGGCTAGGACCGGTTTCTGGCTATCAGCTGTCATCCGCCAGGATAGCTTGAATCCAGTGGTGTAGTGAGCATGGGACCCACGTCTGAGCATACCCTTCCCACATAGGGCGAACAGCAAAATACACAAGGTGATGGACAGAATGTTGCACATTGGCAAAACATTCACCGCCAGTCACAGATCTGGGTTTAATCCATCGTTAATTTTGCTCACCACGCCACCCCAGTTCAGGCATGGCCATATGCAAATCCATCTTGACCCTATACCTCTTGGGAATAGTCCAGCCCAAACTGCCAAGCCATGTTTTCCCTGGAGTGGAATCAAGCATCCTAGGACAGGTTTCTGGCTATCAGCCGTCATCAGCCAGGATAGTTTGACTCTAGTGGCGTAGTGAGCACGGAACCCACGTCTGGGCATACCCTTCCCACTAAGGGCGAACAGCAAAACATACAAGATCATGGATGGAATGTTGCACATTGTTTTGCCATTTATATTTCTAGGGCTGTTAGTGAATTAGCATGTTTGATGGTTAAAAATATTAATCATACATCATTTGCTGTAGCAGAATTATTATTAGATGTGTGGGGGCAAGAATAGCTATCTTACAGAACAGAGCAGAAATAGATTATTTACTTTTGAAACATGACCACGGATGTTCAGACTTTGAGAATATGTGCTGCCTTAATATTTCAGATCATTTCAAATCCATTCAGTCCCACATTGAAGCTTTACACAAGTTAGCTAAAGATGTCAAGCAGGATGTTGAAAGAGGATGGTGGGAGTAGTTGTTTGGGTGGTTGCCGGATTTTGGTAAACTTTGCTCTGTTTTAGTCAGTATAATATTAGCAATATGTCGCTTGATGTATTTATGTTGTTGTATCCAGTGTGTGCCTAATCTCTTATCTATGCTTCAAAATCAGACCAAATTGTTATGAGAGCCAATGGTCAACATTTGGAGTGTAATGCTATTAAGAATGATGTATTGACCATTGACTCAATTGTTAATAACTGATTCCATTTTCTATCCAGACTCCATCTTTTTTAACAGACTCCATTTCCTGTGCTCGCAAGTAGCTGCAAAGTGGGGAGGGGACATTTTCTCTCTTCACTTGTTTCCGCGCCTCACCGATCAGAGTGAACTGGAACATGTTGTGTGGGATGTGTGCTTGGTAACTTTTAGGGAATGTGTGGAATGTGCAGCTGTGTCTCAGAGTCAAAAGACAGTGGCCTGGCCAGCTTCTGTCTTGACCTTGACACAGACCAGTACAGCCAGCTCGGTTTTTCGTAACAGAAGAAAGGAGGCGAGCTTTCTATAACATTCGCCTCACGTTGAGTAAAAGGTAATCAAGGTGGAGAATGTTGACAGTGGGTTAGAGCTCACTTGTGGGGTAGACATGCCATCACAAGAAGAATCTGGATTTGAGTCCCGTTCGCAAGTCTTGCCCGGCAGGAGTTGGAAGGATGTTGATTGAACGATTGGTAAGGTGTTACTTACTTTGTGTATATTGTTTCTTAGCTACATATATATATGCTACATGTTATTCTGGTTTTGTGCACAAGTTACTTGATATTTGGGAGTCTGCAATAACCGATATATATTTTGCCTTTGTTTTCAAGTAGAGCAGCTGGACATCTGATCCCCAAAAAAGTAAAGCGACACAGCAGGCCCTGGGCATTTCTTCAGAAGCATCTGGACCTTTCATGAAATGCAGTTTGTGCATCATTTCTATGGAAACTGCTTTGTAGGAAAATGACAAATAAATATGGTTTACCTGAGAGATTACTAAAAAAACGGTGTTAGAGGCATATGACTATCAGATATGTTTAATAACTTAACAGAGAGGCTTCCCAAGAACTTTGTCGACTGTTACATATTTGTTAAACACTTTATCTTAATCTTTACCTTTATTCATTCTTCATGTCCAGGGCTGACCAGAAGCGATTTCTTCATAAATATCTGTGAATGTATGAAAGGCAGTTTGTTATTCATTGTTAATGGAAACTGGGAGTGACATGACATGTTTATTAATTTAACCACAATATTTGCAAAGACCTTTCTCAGATGTTATTTGTAAAAGGCATCATCTTTTAGTGATTCCGGTCAAAGGATGTTACAACATTTAATTTATTATTCACTCAATCGGTACGTTTATATATTTAAAGAGTGGCGTAATAACCTAGGCCCAAGGGAGTATTTGACACTCCACAATCCAAGTAAAGATGAAACAGGAAAAGATGAACACATTTAAAAGCGGGTAAAACCCTTGCAATATGGCGCCCACTCAATATGCAAGAGCCAGGCACCCCCTGAGAAGTGTCACAATCGTGAAATCCAAGGAGATACAATGTGCAGTGTAAAAGAATGCACCTTGCACTGCTGAATTTGTTAATTTGATGCATGAAAGCATGTCACCTGGTTTGGTGAGTGATGGGAATCCGAAAATGTTATGAATATTGTTTCTGGATACTTATATGTTGTGGCAGTCCTTATCGGGAGAAAAACATAAGGTTCTCTATTATTGTGTAGACTCTGAGATATTTTTGTGTTCGCACCTCCTGAGAAGTGTCACAAGCATGACTTACAAGGAGATACAATGTGCAGTTTAAAAGAATGCACCTAGCACTGCTGAATTTGTTAATTTGATAAAACTTAACATGTAATATATTAGTCTCAATCCAAGTGGCAGCTTCAGAAAGTAAACAGTGCTCATCAAGATACTGTTTACCTTCTGCTCTTGGAGTGGGCACTGGATATTTTTAAAAGTGGCCAGACATAGTACTTGCCATGTCTGTGAATCTGGCATCTTCTATGGCGATTACTGGGGGTCTACCCCCCCTCCCCCCAAGACAATTATGAGCAAATGGGACAAGATAGTGCATTTTAAGTTTGCTAAAAAGCCAGAGGCTCTGAGAAAGCACTAATTAAATATTCAAGTCATTCATGGCGTGCCAGGCCAACTTAACCTGACTCTCCTAAGAGTTGACACCATTTCTTCATAATTCGCTAGGGGTGCTCTCATATGTCAAAAATTACGTAGATTGTGCCAGGACCAGCATGTCTTCATGGGTGCATCCCATGCTGTGAGCGTCCCTTTGGCACAAAAATGACATACAGTATGCCACTACTAGAATGTTTCCATTTGTAGTGTCCATATAACATTGGTGGTGACCCTTAGGTTAAATATATTCTCTGGGTCAGCGTTTTGTTCTGAATGCCCCCTCCTACATACCATGCCTGGACTCCTTTATGCCATAAATTACTTTCAACGTGTCAGGAGCTTCAAACAGGTGCCCCAGTGGAAGAATTTCTCAGGTATTCCAGTGGCCGCAGTTTCCGCAGGTGCCCCTATGCCCTGAATTACATTCAGTATTTCAGTGCCAAAATTAAGCCATGGTTGGCCCTCCCTTAAGGCAAGAATTAACCTCAGTTTGCCAGGGTAAAGGGAACACTTGCACTCATTCACATTTCTGATCATTCATTGTCCCTTACTTGCACTAGCTCATTCACTGCTACTCTCATTCTGCTCACACTCCCTCACACTCATACTCATTCATTCTCACCCACATACTCGCTTTTGTGCAATCACTCTCTCTCTTGTCGTAATTTGACAATGACTGGGTTAGCGTTTAGCTTTGCTACACGTTATTTTCCTTATCTTGACCATAGTTGCTCAACGCCATTTTGTATGTTACGATGGCCATTTTAGAGAATGCGTCGCCTCGTGGTCAGCATGCCCTTTGGTCCTTTCTCTGTACCACTGACCACTTGAGTTTGCCCAGCAACAGGCTATTTTTAGTAACGGTCAAGCCCGCACATGCGCAGTTTCAACTGACCAGTCATCGTTTAGGAATGTTCCGCCAAACTGACCAGTGGCATTGTAACCCCTCCCATGAGTTGGCTGTGTTCCAAAAATGACCATATATGTACCTAAAACTCTGTAATTGTGTACCGCCTATCTTTTAATGTCTGTAAAACTGTATAAAAGAAGGATTTACACCGATGTTCGGTGTGATACTTCTTGCATTGCCGAAGGGTGCTGTAGGAATGTACCACCACCCCATGGGGTCTTAATAAACTTGTCTTTTACATTTTCTAGTTTCCGTGCCAACAGTTCTTATGGTGTAGAGAGTATTCTGTGGAGTATGTAGGCCTGGAGAACCCAATACCACAAATTGGCGACCACGAAGGGACTCATCGGCGACTCGGATGCCCGAAGGAGAGGTCGTGACGAAGGATTGGAAACTCGCCATGGACGCGTACGCTGCCACTGAGTGACCCGAGTCTTGGCACCCACGGTGTTTTCTTCCCTTCCTTCTGATCTGACCTTCCAGGTGGCGCCGGTCCCCGACTGAGTTCCTGCTCGTCTGTGTTGCTGTACAGTGCCTGTTTGGCTGATTTGATCAAAAGACCTTGGCAGTTGGAACCTGGATACTTGAGATTTGGGTAAGAATTGTGATTGGTAAGGTAGTCTGCGGACGCTTACCGTGGTTCTATGAATATGAATATGTTTTGAGTTAGCTAACCAATTTGAGTTTGTGAATTTGAATATATATGTGTAGTGCACTTCACATAGGCAGGCATGTAGAGATGTTTCTCTAACTTTGTTTGTATTTTGAACGGCACATTTGTGTGAAGTATAGTAAGTGCCATTTTTTACGGTATCACGTTTTCGTGGTACTCTTTGAACATGCCTGTTTTAAGCACACTCCGAGGGATGTGCTATTTTGGGAATGGTACCACATACAGATTAAACGAATCTCAGCCGGCTCCCCCAGAGGGGACCCTTAATCATGAAATGTACATCAAATTTGGCCTCCCCCCTATATTGTACAGTAAATTATGGAATAAATATACCAAGTCCGATCCCGAGTTGCAATGGCCACTACATGGGTCGTTTGATTTACGACAGGTTCAGTTTGTGGAGCAATGTTTGTTTCAATGCAGGTCTAGACAGGATATGTTTGATTGTGTGCGAATGTAGGAGAAAGCAGTGCGTGAACGTATGAAGCATGAAATTGCCTTGGCGGAAAAAGAGCAACGCAAGGCTGCTCGAGATAAAGCTTTACAGCTGGAGGAGAAGGAGTTACAGGAGAAGAAAGAGAGGGGGGCACGGGAACGTAAATTGCAAACGAGCGGTCATTTTCCTATTCGACGTCCCGCCCTACCTGCTCTCGCTCCTTGTAAAATTTCATGACAGGAATTTTGCCCAAATCAGATGGGGTACACAGGGAGAGAAAACATCTCGTATACCCGTGGACAGGGGCGTTCGGCAAGGGTGTGTGCTTGCCCCCACTCTGTTTTCTCTTTATATCAACGGAGTGGTGGAGCACTTACTTCAGCATCCATCAGACGCACCCACCCTTGCTGGAAGGAAAACTCCGACGCTCCTGTTCGCGGACGATACCCTCCTTATTTTGAAATCCCCAATGGGCATCCAATCGCTGCTCTCCAGCTTTAAGGCCTTTTGCGATGAAAGGGGTTTGGCAATAAATATAGGGAAAACCAAGTTTTTGGTTCTTAATCCGCCCAAAAAGTCTGTCTTTCCCCCGGTTTTAGATTCTGTTCCACTTGATCGCGTTAAAGAATTTGATTACCTGGGAATACGCATCAGTGACACCATGAGTTGAAAGGCACATCACCATAAAGTAATCTTGACGCACAAAAGGGTGGCAGGTGCCTTGCTCAAGGAGCAGCGAGCCTCATCATTAAAACCTATTGGGGCGCCCCTGGACATCTATAGGGCAAGGGTTGTGAGCGCGGCACTTTATGGTGCCGAACTGTGGGGCACTCATAAAGTTGACACCCTGGCTCATCTTGAGAATAACTTTCACAAAGATCTAATGGGTTTGCCCCACAGCACACCAACCATCCCACTGCTGCTAGATGCAGGCACCCGGGCTATCTGCGATCAAGCGAAACTGCGCCCACTCCTGTTATGGTCCAGAATCTGGAACGTGCAGGAGCTTCGAAGTTATGCAGAAGCCCTGAATGACATTATGTCACTATCGGGCTCGCATAAAATCATCTGGCTCAGAGAAGTGAAAAAGTTGTTGTATAAACTAGGATTAGGAGAGGCTTGGGCCAACAAATCCGCACCCCCGAAACAACAGCTCAAGAAGGTCTATTGGGCATGGGTAGACAGTGAGAGGGTTCGCAGTACAAACCATTGCAAATCAGTATTACTGTTCTTGTCGATTAAAGAGTTACCGTTAAAGGAACCTTATTTGGATATTATCCAGAGCTCATGGGACAGATCATTGTACATCAAGTTCAGGGTGGGGGTGCTTCCATTATGTGAGTTTACGTCCACTTGGAGACAGCCGGCCCAAACCGTACCTTACTGCCCTTTTTGTGACCTTAGGATAGAGTCTGTGTCCCACATGTTGTTTGAGTGCAGTGTCTATGCAGCCCCGAGACGTAGGTGGTTGAAGCCCCTCTGCAGGTGTTTGGGAACTCGTTCTCATCTAGAAGCACTGCGCATTTTACGTTCAGATGCTAGACCCTTTTTTTCTACCTGCATGGCAAAATTCTTGGACTGGGCCTGGCGTCTTAGGGTTGCAAGGAAACTGTTAATCCAGTGACCGAGCCTTCACATCTAATATGCTGCTATGAAATGTTCTTATGCTGATGATTGCTGTTTTAATGTGTTTTAAATGTATGAAATGCTTTTATGATATGATTTTTTTATCGAATAAAGCTTACTACTACTACCTATTCGACGTCCGCTTTATCCTGTCCTTACTAATGAAGTTGATGATTTTTCATTGTTAGATCGGTCTCCGCCTCCGTATGTTCAGCCTACAGCTCCGGACGAGGACTTCGGTGATGAAGAACGGGATAGTACGGGTACAAGGTTAACAGCTGGTAGAGCCGCGGATTTGCGCTGTTTCGCTAGGAAACTGAATCTGAATAAAATCACTATGTCAGAACTTAATGCTGAATGGAATAAGTGGTCAGAACGAGAACAGTTGTGTTTTTTAAGTACTTTTGCAGATGAAGTTGTTGATCGATTTCGTAAGAATTCAGAGGAATTAGAACCTAAGGATATATCAGTTCATCATGAGACTATGCGTAAAGGTCTATTTGATATTTCAGATGCGGATGCCTTTTTCCTACGATTGGTCCAGCTACGGGATGAGGCGTCCAGATTGCGGGAAGCACGAAAAGCAACAGAGAAGTCCGTGCCGGAGTCGACGGAGTTTACCAAAGAGTGTTCTATCTTTGGAGCAGATAAGAGTTCTAAAGTGTATGTTATGCCTATGCGTGCAGCTGCAACTTTGTATGTTCCTCCTAAAGGGCAGGGTACCAGTGATGATAAAACGTCCGGGGATGCGAAAGGGTATTTTATATATAATTGGGTGTATACGCCTTGGAATAGAGCGGATGTTATGGCATTGAAAAATGCTTTACCCGATCCCCGTAAAAATCTGGCAGCTTTCTATGAAGGAGTGGAGGGGGCTATTTCTTCTTGTGTTATGACGCTTGTTGATATAGATCTTTTCTTTGGATTAATACTCCCCCCTGATATGTGGAGAGCGATTCGTAAGTCCGATGATCAAACAATGTTTGGAGCAACTTAGAAAGATATAAGCCAAGCTGATTTAGACAGGGAGCCTGCATGCAAACCTTGTCAGTTGGTTTTAGACCTTCCAACAGCTATTGAATAAATTAAAAATGCTTCTTCCCCCTAAAAAGATTGATTGGACTATGTTAGCACCCTGCAAACAGAAACAAGACGAGTCGGTGTCTGATTTCTTCACGCGTTTCGAAGAAGCGTTTCATGATTACAGTGGGCAATTGTTAACAGATGATACGGGTAGGCATCTGTTTGTCGAAAAGTATGTGGCTAATCTCCTACCGGAGATTGCAAAACGTTTGAAGACTAGTGAAAAGTTCCTGGACCACGGCGACTCCTGCGTCTTTGTTAACTATGGCCCAGTATTATGAGCGGCAGGAATTAGAGGCTAAAGAAAGTGTTGATAAGAAAGCGAAGGAGTTGAAGACGAAGGTGATGTTGGCACAGGTTCGTGGTGCGCAACTAAGAGGAAATGATAGGGGCAGGCGAGGAGGGGGTAATACGTCATATGGTCGTACCGATATTGCTGAGGACCAATGTGCATATTGTAAAGAGTTCGGACATTGGGCTGAAGATTGTCCGGTGCTTCGTGAGCAACGTAGCCAGCGTGGTCGAGGTGGTGGAAGGTCACGAAACAGTTATTCGGGAGTGAGAGGTGGTGGAGGTGATCGTGGTAGGTTTGAAGCGAGGGGTCGTGGTCAGGATGAACGAAATACTTTTGACCGACGAAATCAGTATCAGATATCGGAGGTGAGAATGTGGAGAGTCAGGATTATGTACATGCATAGGATTGCGTAGGATGGGGTGTGGAATCGGTTGAAGTGCCAGTAGATCAAAGAGGTCCATATGTATCAGCGGGCGTTTTGGGTTCTACTGATCAGTTTTTGGTTGACACAGGAGCTACCCGTAGTGCTCTGTCTAAAAACTTGGTTCCAAGGGCTCCCCTGTCTGGCGAAATTATTACGTGTATAGGGTTCGATGGCACACCCTCTCCAAGCCCATTATCACAACCTCTTGCATTTTGCATTGATACATTTTTTAGTTTTTGTCCATTTTTGTTGTCGCCCCATACCCCAGACAATAATATGGGCATAGATTTGCTCAAATATTTTTGAGCAATGATACGCTGTGCCCCTGAAGGAGTGCGGGTTATTTTGAATGATAATTATCCAGATGCAGACAGACTATGTACCATGCAAGACATTGAGGCTTTAGCCTCTCTCCCACAAACGTTATGGGCGACATCAGATACAGATGTGGGACAGATGCTTATTCCGCCTGTTCGAATTACTGTCAAGGAGGGAGTATCTTTGCCACGTGTACCGCAGTACAAGATATCCAGGGAAGGTGAAATTGCCCTGACGCACATTGTTCAAGATTTGATTCTTGCAGGAGTAGTGGATGAAGTTCGTTACAATGTCTGTAACAGCCCTATTCTTCCGATCCTTAAGAAAGACACTGATGACAAGGTCTATCGATTTATTATTGACTTGAGGGAAATAAACAAAATTGTCATCCCCCAGTACCCGGTGGTGTCTGACATCACCACCTTACTTACTTTGGTCCCCCCCACTGCCACTACCTTCTCTGTTATTGATCTTAAAAATGCGTTCTTTTCTATTCCCATCCATCATTACAGCAGATATCTCTTTGGCTTCACGTTAAATAATAAATCGTATAGATTCTGTCGTGTTCCTCAAGGTTACACAGAGAGCCCTAGCATTTATAGCCAGGCTTTGAAAAGACAGCTCGATTCATTTGAATTGCGATCTGGAGTAGCCCTTATTCAATACGTTGATGACCTCTTATTGGCTGCAGACACCTATGCACAATGTGAGGAGAGTACGCTTACATTGCTTTCCTTTTTGGCTCAGAATAATCACAAAGTCTCTAGGAAAAAGTTACAATACTGTAGACCAAAGGTGACCTACCTCGGTCATCTTTTGTCTAAGGAGGGACGTGCATTAACATCTGATCGAATTCAAGCAATTTTAGATACACCAGTCCCCCGCACTCAGAGAGATGTACGCGCTTTCATAGGATTTACGTCCTTTTGTAGACAGTGGATAATGGGGTTTTCGCATATTATAAAACCTTTGTTAGCGTTACTGTCCAAAACTACACCAATGCCTCTTGAGTGGACAGATGAATGTCAAAATGCTTTTGAGCAATTGAGACAGGCCCTTTGCTCTGCACCCGTTTTAGGTACACCAGACTACACAAAGATTTTCACGTTGTATGTGCACGAGAAAGATGGGTGTGCATTATCAGTGTTAGTGCAGGCACACGGGGATAAGCAGAGACCATGTGCGTACTTTTCAGCAATTCTTGATCTTGTAGCACAAGGATTACCTGGGTGTTTCTGAGCAGTTGCAGCAACAGCAGTAGCTATACGGCAGAGTGAGGGAATAGTTTTGTCGCATAAGCTGTTGGTGTTAGTTCCCCATTCAGTGGACGCTCTGCTGAATCAAACGAAAACCCAGTATCTTACGAGTGCACGTTTAACAGGATATGAGCTTACACTTCTGGCGCCACATATCACATTAAAAAGATGTGCTACCCTGAACCCTGCCACTTTATTGCCGTATCCGGTTGCTGAGGGCCAGGAGGAAGAACACCATGATTGTGTTTTCCTGACCGAAGAACAAACAAAGGGTCGTGTCGACTTACAGGATATGCCACTTCTAGATGTGGATGGGGAACTGTGGGTTGATGGATCATTTTTGAGGCTGCCAGATGGCACAATTTCTGCAGCATATGCGATCACGACACTTAAGACAGTGGTAGAAACAGCACGAATACCATAGAAATCGGCCCAAGCAGCGGAACTGATAGCTTTGACAAGAGCCTGCGAATTGAGTGCTGGCCTATGTGTGAATATCTACACAGACAGCCGGTACGCCTTCGGAGTAGCGCATGACTTTGGCCTACTATGGAGAGAACGTGGGTTTTTGACTTCGCATGGAGTACACATTATGCACGGAGAGCTAGTGCGTGATCTCCTAAATGCGTTGCTTTGTCCAAAGAAAGTGGCGATAATCAAATGCAGTGCACATAAAAAGGTCACTGACAAAGTAGGTCAAGGTAATGCTTTTGCAGACAGTATAGCAAGACAAACGGCTATGTCACGAAATGACTCCCCAATGTATGTAGTGAAGTCGCAGGCTGAGCGATGGCATGATGCTAGAGCGGAGATATTAGACATTCAGAAATCAGCGACTGAAGCAGAACTCGCAACTTGGGCAGTAGAGGGGGTGCTGGATGATGAGGGTTGCTGGCGAAGCAAGGATATGGAACAATGGAAATTGCCTGCAGCCTACTTGCAAGCGATGGTCCAAATGACACATGGGTTGGCACATGTTGGAGCTCTTGCAATTACTAGATTGCTAATGCGAGTTTGGGAGCATCCTGAGATTGCCAATACTGCCAAGAGAGTAGTGCAGACCTGTTTGATATGTTTACAGCACAATCCTGCGAAAGGGACGCATACTCCGAAAGGAGGGTTTGTTCCACCTACTGCGCCGTTTGAAGTACTACAAATGGATTACATCCAGCTTGAGCGTTGCAATAACCTTAAGTATGTCTTAGTGGTGGTATACGCCTTTAGCAAATGGGTTGAAGCCTTCCCAACGAAGGATAATACAGCGTTGACAACGGCTAAGGTTTTGCTCAAAGAGTACTTCCCTCGATATGGCATTTGCTAATTTTTGTGGAGCGATAATGGTCCCCATTTTGTTGGGAAAATTGTGGAGTATGTGTTGAAGGGATTGGGAATCCAGCAGAAGTTTCATGCTGTGTTCCATCCTCAGTCAGCAGGTCTTGTTGAACGGTACAATGCTACTTTGAAACTAAAGTTGGCAAAGATTGTGGCATTCACATCCTTGAAGTGGCCGGATGCCTTGCCTTTAGCATTACTCTCTATCAGATCAGTGCCCCATTCTCGAACTGGCCTCACACCTTATGAAGTGGTGTTTGGAAGGCCGATGAACATATGGGGAGTTCCTAAACTTCGATTGTTACATGATGTGCCTTGTATAATGATGAACAACTATTTGGCACGATTAACAAATGATTTACTCTCCATTCATCAACAGGTTCGAGAAGCGCTCCCTGATAATTCCATTGGAGAGGCTCACAATCTTCGTCCTGGAGACTATGTGATGGTTCGCTCGTTTGAGAGGACGAACAGCTTGGAACCGAGGTGGCGTGGCCCCGAGCAGGTGTTGCTCGCAACTCGAACGGCTGTGCGAGTTACCAACAGGAAGCGGTGGGTGCACTCTACTCACTGCCGCCGTGTCTCTCCGTATCTGGTGAGCCCAACAGCATTGTCTGACTACCAAGACATTTTGGACGAGGAGAAGAGCCCAGCTGTAACGTCTGCCGAATTGGAGGGAGCCTTCCCGGACCACACTGTTTCTGGACGACAAAGATACAATCTGCGGCCACGATAAGAAGATTTTTTTTTTGGTGCAAGACTGGTTGAGTTACCGCTCTGGGGTTTGTGAAACGGAAACCGGGAATCTCAAGGGGGGGGATCAGTTCTGCCAAGAGTAGCGACACCCGTCTTGACCCCGGAGAAGAAAACAACGGCTACCTCGGAGCTCAGCACTCACATTTTTTTTTAGTTGTACATTTGAGACATTGTGAACATTTGAACTATGGCGTCTTCTGCAGCACGAGATAAAAGAATTCTTGGTGCTGTATTATTTGTATTGACAATTGTGGTAATAGCTGTGATAGCCTGGGTAGTAGAACTTGTGGTACCTGTGCGAGAACATTTGCTGCCGACTACCCCGGCTCCATCTGAACACTTTCATTTCACCCTACCATATCATGAAGAACGGCACCGACAGACTTACTTGAATAATAGCTTCATTCAAATCTTGCACCACACCCACAATATGACGAACACTTCTAACTGTTGGGTGTGTGGGATGTTGCCTGGGCATCAAAAGAAAGGAGGCACACCGCTTATCCCACTCCCGTTTTCTCACAATGGGTCTTGCAATGCCTGGTACACTCTCCTGTTCACTTTGCGATGGCCCACAAAAGGGGGGCTACTTTTTCGTTTAAATAAGATTTGTTTTAACGACCGAGATGGTCATCCACAAGCTGAAGGTACTAAGTTCGAATGGGAAGAGTACTGTCCGGATAACGTGTCTACGCCACGAGTTTACAGCAATCAACAAAATGTTAACATGTCCAATTCTCATGTTATTAATATCATTGATACCAAGGCCGATCTTTGTGTACGTAATAAAGGTACAATCCCAGTTGACAGAAGTGAATGTAACACCACTCTCACCTTTGATACTCCGAATGGCATTTCATTTGTGGCGTCCCGAAATACGTACTTTATATGTGGTAATAAAGGTTATTATCGTCTCCCTTTAGGCTGGTTAGGAACATGCTACATCTCTTTTGTATTGCCCCCTGTATTTATTGCTCCGCCCATGTATCATAACGACTATGTATTGTACCATGACTTTGTATTGAACAGAGTCAAGAGAGCAGTAATTCTTGATGATATTGACCAGACCGATACCTCACTGCAGCAATATGTTGACTTTAATCTGGGTTTGTTAACTTTTGTGGGAGCCGCTCTGAATAGTCGGAAAATACGACGACTAACTCGTGTTGTTGAAGCTGTTGCCAATGATACTGCTTTTGCATTAGGGAATTTAACTGAGGAGCTGCAGATATCAAGAATTGTGACGCTCCAGAACCGGATGGTTCTAGATGTAGTTCTAGCTGACCGAGGGGGGGGCATGCCGCATTATCGGAAGTAGTTGCTGTGTTTAGGTGCCAGATAATTCACCATCTGTATATGATGCCATATCCAAATTACATAAAATTGCTGCTGAGATACATCCTGACAATGGTACATGGACCTTTTCGGGGTGGTTCTGGTTAATGCTTAGTACATGGGGTTGGAAATTACTGATGGTTCTTTGTATAATAATTGGGATATTATTCTTCTTATGCTTATGTATCCAGTGTGGCCCTGCATTATGTTCTATGTGTCTATCAGCCTGCCTTCCTTCTAGATGAGCTTTGCCCAAAATGGAATTGCAAAAAGGGGGGGTGCTGCACTGTTCCTATTCAGAGATAAGGTAGGGGGGAAAAAAAGATTTATCTGGCGTGACCAAGGGTGTTCCATTGATACCCTGGGGCATCCATTATGTTGGACGTAATTGCCTCACACACCCAGAAGGGTGTCATGCTTCATCATTGGCGGTTGCTCCTCGTCGGGGAGGCGGTGCAATCCCCGACGGGCTCACCTCAGAGAGGGGCTCTTTAGCGGAGATCTTTTTTCCAACAGCCTTGTGGTGAAGTGGGGGTGTGTGGGCAAAATGAACAGATAAGTCATAAAGAAGTGGCCCAAATGATGTCTATTGATATAGAAGATGAATATCCTGATTATGTCCATTATGAGGTAGCTTCAGCTAAACGCTAAAAGGGTCGTCTGTCGTAATTTGACAATGACTGGGTTAGCGTTTAGCTTTGCTACACGTTATTTTCCTTATCTTGACCATAGTTGCTCAACGCCATTTTGTATGTTACGATGGCCATTTTAGAGAATGCGTCGCCTCGTGGTCAGAATGCCCTTTGGTCCTTTCTCTGTACCACTGACCACTTGAGTTTGCCCAGCAACAGGCTATTTTTAGTAATGGTCAAGCCTGCATTTACATGCGCAGTTTCAACTGACCAGTCATCGTTTAGGAATGTTCCGCCAAACTGACCAGTGGTATTGTAACCCCTCCCATGAGTTGGCTGTGTTCCAAAAATGACCATATATGTACCTAAAACTCTGTAATTGTGTACCGCCTATCTTTTAATGTCTGTAAAACTGTATAAAAGAAGGATTTTCACCGATGTTCGGTGTGATACTTCTTGCATTACCGAAGGGTGCTGTAGGAATGTACCACCACCCCATGGGGTCTTAATAAACGTGTCTTTTACATTTTCTAGTTTCCGTGCCAACAGTTCTTATGGTGTAGAAGGTATTCTGCGGAGTATGTAGGCCTGGAGAACCCAATACCACACTCTCACTCACTTATTCTCGCTCTCCGACTCGCCCATACTCACTGACTTTTAGGGGTGCATATATTAAAAACAAAAATGGCGCCATGCAGCGCAGCAACCAAATTTGCTATTCTGCATTGAGGTACTGAAAGAGACCATTGCAAACTCAAAAATACTAAGATCTGGCACTGCTGTTCCCTTTACCAGCACTGAATCACAAACAGCCTAGCAGCACACATATTCATTTGCACGATGTTGTACACATGACGTCAGCCATGGGTTTTGTATTTGTAGGGTAACTTTCTAGTACAAATACTATGCCTAGACAAACCTTAAAACTTTTCTCCATTGCATATGTGTTGTACAGTGCAGCACACTTGCAAAAAGTTGAAAGAAATTAAAATATTTTTCAAACTTAACCCCTTTTTCAAGAAGGTGTTATGTTTTGGTGCAGAGTCCTGTCTCAAGGTTTTAGTAGATGGGGCTTTATGTAAAAAAACACCTGGGTTGCAGAATGTATACACCCATATAACATCCATGAAGCAAAGTAGCACAAAGCATCATTTGTGGTACTTTTAAGCTGCTTTACACTATAAAACACGTTTTGCACTGTAAAGTAAAATATTTATCAAGACATTCTGCCAGTTTAAATCAATTCAAGTAACTTTGTACCGCCACAAATTCTTGCTTAATCTGCCCCTCAATCTCAGTCATTATTCCTCATTAGATTAACACAAAATGGCTGAAAAGGAGAGAAGAGACCAACAAAGACACTGTGCACTGCCCCAGTCCTCTTTGCACTGGTTTTGCCTCTTCTGAATCCATGGATCACAAAAGCAGTGCCAGGGGCCACATGAGGCAAGACAGGGGTCGCAGCTGCGACCCCTAAATAACGCCCATGTCTTTTTGAAGCAGCGTGATAGAGCACAATATTTTGGATGCAGCACAGTGGCAGCTTTGCTGAGGAACAGGTGTTTGTGGTCTGAAAACTTGATCAGAGAAGACAAAGGATCAAGGGAGACAAGTTCTGGATCCTTGTGGACTTTCTCCACCAGTTCTTGAATCTTGGTGGACTGAGTCTAAACAAACATGGGGACATACAGTAAATGAATATCATGTCACAGGTTGTGTCACTTTTGCGGTTGAAATGGTAAGACGACAGTGGGTCCGCATAGTAAAGGCGTGCAGCTATGGCGTAGATCAGTGCACAAGACAGATGTTTCACACAGGGCCGTCTCCAGGGCGGTGCAACTGGTGTTACTGCACAGGGCAATGACTTTGGTTGGGGGCGTCACGTTTGCAAATTTATTATGGTTTTAAAAGCACCTGCTGCCAGCTTTCCTGGCCTCCAGCAATTTTCAGGCAACAATAAAAATGTCAAGATAACTCCAGGATAAATGTTCTTCTTAGAGATAAATTAGAGGTTTGTCTAGTAGAAGTTTTCAGAAACTGTACCATGCAGATCACAAAGTGCGTATAGCATAAATAGGTCAGTGGGTTCTTGCTTTTGTCTGAGGGATCCTTCTTAGGTTGAGCTTAGACAGCGCATGCACGGTCGCAAGACCTACAGTAAACACTATACTGAGTGTAATCTCGCCTGCTGCTTGGGATTGGTTCACTCCTCCGCTACTCTTCTTTCCTGGCTCCTTATTACCCAACTACAGCTTACTTACGCTGCAGCTGGTCAGTTCTTCCCATAGGGACTATTTGGTATATTACCTGCTTATGATTCCCTATGGTGCCTGCTTAATGGTATGCTGTCCACATTACGTGTAAGTACACGCTGATTCATCTTGTGCTGTTGATCTGTTTTCTGTTTACATGATGCTTGTTTATCGTTTAAATATGCTCCATTACGCCCCCTGCCTCCCCGGCTGCTCGGAATCCCGTGAATGCGGTGCTGTCTTAATTAAAGAAACCTGCTTGGAAGCAGGCTTCCTCCTTCGTTCCCTCTCGCTCCCCCATCTATGCCCTTCGTTTGGCCTGACAAATGGAGGAGTGCACACACATTAGTGCACATGAAAATGCTTTAGGGTTCCATGCCCGTGGGGGGGTGCTTCTTCTTATGTGGTGGCACACCACAAGCATCCTCCGTGTGGCACCCTTTCAACCCTCTCAGCTCCCCCTCGCTCCATGCGTGTAAAACGCGGGTACTTCTAAGTGTAGAAGTGTGCACTGCTCCATGTGCTTGTTTATTTTAAAAAAAAATCTTTCTCGCCGTTTCTTCAGATCTCTAATTGTTTCCTTCTTTTTTCCATGTGTTTCCTCTATTTTATAATATCTATCAGCGTACCTCTGTGTTTCTTTTCTTTCCCGTGATAATACAATGTTCCATTCATGCACAAGGTCCCTTTACTGTACTCTCTGTGCAAGTCGGTCTTTGCTGCCTGCGTCTGCTAGCCCGTCTTGTGAAGTTCTGACGGAGGTGCCATACAAGGGGTGCTCACAATCTGCCCCCTAGGGGTAGCATTACTTTCATACGAAAGACTTGGCACCTCGGCTGAGACCCGAGGAGTTGCGCCAATAACCAGTTACTGCCACCCAGTGGTCGAAGTGGGGAAAAAAAAGTAAGGGAACTGTGGGTGAAGAATCAGGGGGCGGGAATAACCGAAGATTGAATCAATGGGCCGAGTCAGGGGTGTGGCTAGAAATAGCAAAACATACCAATTTTTAGTACGTTTAGCATTTCACTGACCAGTTACAGCTTATAACGTTATTTAATTAAAACAATGGATAAACATGTTTATTTGCGGTTTAATTCAGGAAAAAGCAAACACTCATAGGGACTACAGGTTTATGTAAAGCATGTGAAATATAAGCAGGAACAACATGTTACCTTAATGCGTTTACTCTCATTGTTCAGAAATCCATGATTATTTTTTGTCTCAAACATTGAGGTCATGAATACAGGGCTCCTCCTGTACACATGTGTTAAGCAGGGCTCAGAAGAGAAAGGGACTCTTCAGGAGAATCTAGACTCACAGAAACCCACAAAGACTCCTTTATATTCATGCCAGCAAGCTAGCTACTCAATCATAATATAGCAAAAAGAACAACTGGTGGACAGAATGCAGAACAATATCATACATTCCCCCAGTACAGAGATCTGGGCCTAAATCCATTGTTTCTTTGCTCACCATGCCATTCCAGTTTGGACTCAGCCATATGCAAATCAGTCTTGATCCTGGACCCAATGGGAGAAGTCCAGCCCGAAACTGCCAGGCCAGATCCTCCCTGGACTGGAAACAAGCATCCTAGGACCGGTTTCGTGCTTTCAGCCCTCATCAGCCAGGATAACTTGATTCCAGTGGCATGGAGAGCACAGGACTCATGCCTGAGCATACCTGTCTTACTCGGGGTGACAAATGCAAAAAGAACAATTGATGGACAGAATGCAGAACAATGTTATACATTCACCCCAGTTCAGAGATCTGAGCTTAAATCCTTCGTTTTTGCTCACCATGCCATTCCAGTTTGGACCCAGCCATATGCAAATCAGTCTAGATTCTGCGCCCAATGGGAACAGTCCAGCCCGAACTGCCAGGCCATATGTATTCAAGTGTCCTTTTATTCAGGAAGTGAAAACAAAGCAGTACCCACTGAACTATGCACATAACATATTGCTCTTTGATATGCATGGTACATCTTCTTTGCAGCAGGCATATTACCCCTCTGCACTACCTTGGATGAGTAAAACAGCCACTAGACAAAACATGCTCCCATCTCTCTCCTTCAGGTACATTGATCACCAAAGTTATATTGGCACTTGTATTGTTGACCGAAACCTGCTGAATATACAAAGAAATTTGCAGCGTTTTTAAATCTCCTGCACTTGTACAAAACCCGCCCCCCCAAACTAAACTGGCCCCTACCCTTCAAGTCGCCCTGGGAAACGCCTGCTCCTGCCCTTTCACTGCTCCTGTCCAGTCAGTACTCCTGCTCATGCTCGATCAACACTCCTGCTTCATCAATTCCCCTGCCCTCTCCCTTCTCCTGGCCCGTCACTTCTCCTACCCGTCACTTCTCCTGTCCTGTTCACTGCTCCTGCCCTGTTCACTGCTCCTGCCCCGTTCACCGCTCCTGCCCCTTTCACCTCTCCTGTCCGTTCACCGCTCCTGTCTGTTCACTGCTCCTACCCGGTCACTGCTCCTGCCTAATCACCACTCCTGCCCCGTCACCTCTCCTGCCCCGTCACCTCTCCTGCCCCGTCATGTCACCTGCCCGTCACTTCCCCTGTCCCAGTCACTTCTCCTGTCCCAGTCACTTCTCCTGTCCTGTCACTTCTCCTGTCCCATCACTTCTCCTTCTCCTGTCTCGTCACTTTTCCTGTCCCGTCACTTCTCCTATCCCGTCACTTTTCCTGCACCGTCCCTTCTGCCCCATTCACTGCTCCTGCCCCATTCACTGCTCCTGCCCCGTTCACTGCTCCTGCCCCGTTCACTGCTCCTGCCCGGTTACCACTCCTGCTCATGTCTAATCACTGCTCCTGCTCCATTACTTCTACTGCTTCGTCACTTCTCCTGCCCGTCACCTCCCCTGCCCCGCCACCTCTCCTGCCCCGTCACCTCTCCTGCCCCGTCACCTCTCCTGCCCCGTCACTTCTGCGTCACTTCTCCTGTCCAGTAGCTTCTCCTGCCCAGTAGCCTCTCCTGCTCAGTCACCTCTCCTTTCCTGTTGCCTCTCCTGCCCAGTCACTGCTCCTGACCCGTCCCTTTTCCTGCCTCGTCTCATTTCCTACCCCATCACTTTTCCTGTCCCATCACCGCTCCTGCCCGTTCACTGCTCCTGCCCGTTCACTGCTCCTGTCCGGTCAGCACTCCTGCCTGATCACGGCACCTGTCCCATCATGTCACCACTCGTGCCCTAGTACCTCTCCTTTCCTGCCGCTCCTGTCAGCTCTTCTGTCCGGTCACTGCTCCTTCCCAAAGCACCCTGTGTACAACATTAACAAATTACACAAGGTGTCAAGTTCCCCACGTACTCTGTCTGGGGAAAGCTCCTCTGTAATCACTAACTCTGATCTCACTGGCACTGATATGCTAAAGGCAGAGGGCGAGCTCATTGTCATTCGAAAGGAGGTAATCAGCCTCAATCGGAATGACAATGGGCCTGCCCTCTATCTTTGCGAGCTCAGGGGGGGGCGGGGGCTGCTGCAGCCTCTGGAGTTCACAGAGAAGTGTGGGCAGCCCCTGGAATCTAATGAAAAATAGTGATCGTCTTTAAGTCGGACTATTCTTGCCGTTCCGGGATGTTTTTTTGAAAGTAAGAAGTAGGGGAATGGACTGAAATAATTTTTTGAAGTAGGGGCACGCCGTGCCCTTCCGTTCCCGCTCACTTCTACCACTGCTGCCACCCATTATAAAGCAAGGATCAGAGTTTACAACTCCCTTGTGTGGGGGCGGTTGGGGTGGGGGTGACTTAGTAGCATGTTAGGGTACATGCTCGTGGTGGGGCGTTTCCACGGGTTCTGCATGGGCTGTACATTTCCGGTTACACTTTGAAAATATCCGGCTGCACTACTACCAATTTCACCTCTCAACCTCTAAACCCCCTCTCTCTCACACATGAACACACACACATTTTCTCAAAGACATTTTGCACTTTTTCTCAAGTTGTCTATCACACACATTCTCTCGCATACGTTCTCTCAAACACACGCACCCAAGTTCTCTCACCACATATTTCTCTCACACATTTCTCACACATGCTTTCAGATGGGTTCCCTTCTCTCACAGACTCTGTTTAACACTCTCTCTCGGACTCGCCTCCCTCTTGCTCACTCTCAGTCTGCCCTGTCTGTGCGTTGCATCCCTTGTGACCTTGGACATATTGAACAGGTGCAGCACAGGGGCTGCTTCAATTAACATCATAATTCATATTACAGTTGCACTTAGGACATATTAGGATTGTTATGACAGGATAAACTTTAGCTGGTGGGAAAAGTGCAGAATATCAATCAGGGTATAGAAAATGTACTTCTGTCTAACACAGTAGTTGACACAAGGCAGCTAGTATGATATAACAAGCATTTGCAAAGCAATAGGTCTCGCATTTGCAAGAGTTTGAACTATTGCTGTTGTAAATGACAATTTCTCTTATTTATGAGTTGGTTTTGAACACATAAAAACCATGTATTGTCATTTTCAATGCCAGGAGCCTAATCTCACGCGAATGCGAGACCTATTGCATTGCAAATGCTTGTTTTACTTGCAGTTTATAACTTAAAATCCTAACTTCGAACCGTGAGCTAGTAATTGTAATCTAAGAGCTGCATGCAAACGCCAAGGTGTTGATGAGAGTATTATGAATTTTTACCATCTTTCATTATCCTAATGTTGGAAAATGGTTCATTTGGATAGAGATCAGTTCTGATTATTTAAGAGAGCCCACAGCCAGGTTGTTACATTTTAAATTCTGAGTTTGTGCTTCTCCAGACCAAGCACCCTTAAACTATGATTGATTGTCTCTGTTAATTGTGTGCGAGGTAAAGTGCTCTGAAACCCTACACTGGTATGAGAGGTGCTGTAAACCTAATGGACTGCATCTGAGAGAGAGTGGTTACAGAGGCTTGAGGGGCCCCGTTGAAGGGTGGTAGTGAGGGAGTCCAAGGCAGAGGGGGTCAAACAATAATTGCACTGGGCGCCCCCAGCGCTAAAGCCGGCCCTGGCTTCACACTGTGGAGCTTCTGGGTGCAGACGTGTATCTCATGAATATGTGTTGGTTCTGTTGGAATGTTACGGGAGGAGGTGCTTGAAGGACGTGCGTGCTCCCTGCTTGCCCCTGTCTGTATAACATAAACTCAACTTTAAGGAGTCATTCTTGTGGACTCCTCACTACACACACATCTTAATGCAAAGCCTTTTGCTGTTACATGCCATGTAAAGTTGCAGAAATTCCACTTTCCCATATACTTTGCAGAGTTGCATTGAGATTTGCGCAGAATGATGCGCACACTCGCATCTTGGCGCAATGCGGCACCAGATGACAAAGAAACCCGGACCCAGATTGTTGGGTGTTCATTGCACTAATGAATGTGTAATTAGGCCCTTTTGTATGAAACGCAATAAACATGAATAAGGGTAGCCAAATCAGTAGTTCAAATGATGTTTTAGTGCTAGTCACAGTTTAAAATCATGCTTAAACATGTCCTGCCTTTCAATGTCACTTCCGGTCTTCCAGAATGTTATACATGTCCTGAGCTCCAGAACCCTGGGTTGCATCCTTGCATCGGCAGCATTAAGTGACTCGTTTGGAGAGGGCACCTTTCATTGGGGTGGTTAAATATGATATCATGCACAGGCAGGGCGCTGCTATTCTTAAACAAGGCGTGAGACCCATTTTGGATTTGTTCGTGTTCGATTCGCGTCTCTTACTCTTACAGTCCGGTCTGAGCTGCACATGGGGGGACCCAGGGAGAGCCAGGCGCGAGCTGGTCTTTCCCTGGGTACGTTCGCGCGAGCAATCGGGAAGCAGGTGGGGTTAATTAGGGGAGTAGATAAGGGGAAGTCACGCTGGCGGTTGGGAACTGCGTAGCGGGAGGCAAGGGAAGGGAGGTTCGTTTTGCACTGCTAGCTTACTTGTAATCTGTCCGGGGGCCATGGAGGAGGCGGCGGAGGTCAGGCGGGCTGTCCAGACGCTTTGCGCCGCTGGGCGCGAGGCCTCCTGCGGCCTGGAGTGCCGGCGGAGGCGTGGGTAGGTTTGGCCCGCCCCCCTCGCAAGGCTGCTGAGGGCGTGTCGCGGGCGGTGACTGCTTGTTTGTCACCTGACCCGGACGACGATGACGACGGAGAGGCTGCCATGCCGGCGGCTTTGCAGATGCCGGCCCAGGTTCCCGCAGACTCGGGGCCCCCGCCGGTTGACCCGGGCGCACACCAGCAGGTATGACTTTTGCCTTTGGGAGGTGCTGTATTGCGTGGGGCGCTGGGGGGGAGGCAGGGGCGCTCTGTGGGCCGGCAGGCCTCGCGTTTGGTTGGGCCCCCTCCTGGCAAGACCAGGAAGTCTTCTGTTGTTTCTGGGGCTAAGCGAGGGCGGAGCCTCGACCCTAAGTGCCTCACCCGGGCCCATGTTCCTGCTCCTGTTACCGGGGGCCCCTCCCCTTCGGTGCCTGGTTTGGCAGACGGGGCTTCGCCCTATTTGTGGGTGAATGGACAGTGCTACCTGCTGTCTCCTGCCACCCCTGTGCTGGGTCAAGCTCTCCAACATTTACCCAGTGATCTGGCCCAGGGCTGCCCAGACTTGGCCCCCCCCCCCTGCTGCGCTGCCCGTTTTTTCCCTCTCAGGGCCCCCCCCCCGGCCACTGACTTTGTCAACTATGGTCATGTGCCCCCCTCATCACCCCCCCTGGCCCCCAGTTCCATGGTTTCTGGTTCTGTTGCCCCCCTTCTTGCTTCCCATCAGCCTCAGGCCTATGGTGGGTTGGGTCTGGACCTCGGGGGCGCCCTCTGTTCCCAGCCAGGTGCTGTTCCCGGCTCCTCGGGTGATGCCTGCTGCTTCCCAGGGTGGTTTGGCGACCGGGTTGGGTGGTGTCTCTGGGTTGGCACCGGTTGCTGGGTCCTCGAGGGGTGTTTCCCTTGCCTCAGTGGGGGGGGGGTAGTTTTGCTGATTCTTCACAGTCTGGCTTGAGCGGCCGCAGTTTTCGAGTTGTTCCTCCAGCTGAGCAGCTGTTGACTGGTTCTTCGGGCTTGGGAGCTGTCCCTACGGCTGTTTCCAGTGGTGGGATCACGGGAGAGTTATCTGGAGCGGATCTCTCTTCTGGAGTTTGGCGCGCGCGCGGAGCTTTCATGACGTTGACTGGCAGTTTTATGATGGGGGAATTGGTGATGGGGGGCTGCCAAGTGGCAGTACGCAATTTTCAATTTCTGGAGATGCTTTATATTTGGATATACAAGACGATGATTTGGAAGAAGGGGAATTGAGGGATAAGGATGTTGGGCTTTTGGCAGCACGGGCCCAGAGGGGTGGGATGGGGCAACCCCCTGTTTCTCGTCTCTTGCAGGGGTCATGTGCGGCCACGCAGCGGTACATGAGGCAGCGAGGAATAGACCATCTCAAGGGGATCGTGTTGATTTTCAGCAGCAGTCGGCACAGTGGCCAAGAGGTAAGGATGGATGGTGGGCCGTGTGGAAACCAAGGGAGAGTCTCCCTGTTAAGCGTACCAGATCAATCGGTACGGGTGATGGGGTTGTTGGTGAGCGAGTCGCTCTGGCACCGAGGCTTGAGCGGCCGGTGATTTTGAATGTTTCTAATGTGCAACCTACAGGGGAAGTTTCTACAGTGGGGGATGGGGTGGCTGCTACAAACACTGTTACGGAGGATAGTATCCTGCCTAAAAGATTGCCTTATTCTGGGGTGGGGATGCCTTTGGGGTCCCATTTGTCTGAGAAAACAAAAACTTGCATCTGGAATGGTGAATTTGTGGATGTGTTTCGGCTTCTCCATAGAGATGTCCAAGCTAAGGAAGGGTCGAAGGAGGAGGAATTGGAATTGGCTCAGAGGCCTCGAGTCCCAAAGTCTATTGAGAACTGGACTTCGGCCTTTTTAATTTATGCCAGCGTTTATTGCCAGCATCATCCGGGTAAGGCGGTAGACATGTTTAAATATGCTGATGTCATATGTAAAGCTCATAGTTATTTTGGAGGCTTTGCCTGGTTGTCGTACGACGAGGAGTTCCGGGCCCGTATGAGTTTTTTTCCAGAACGTTCATGGGGTGAGGTTGATGCGGAATTGTGGCTACAGTGGATGGCATCTGCTCACCCGCCCACTACGACCCACACGGCTAGCGGACAACCGGTGCATTATCGGCCCTTTCCATTTCGCCCCACTCTTGCTGGGGCGGGGGTTTGGGGCAGAGGACAGTCATCCTCCACTGGCGCGTGCTGGCATTTTAACAGGGGTTCGTGTAACCGACCAGCCTGCAGATATAAGCATGAGTGTGCGCAGTGCGGGGGCCGACATGCTCTCACCCAGTGTTTTCCCGGACAGCGTGTTGGAGAGCAGGGGAGGAGTTCAGGGGGTAGGGGACAACCTCCACACTTTGTACATAAGGGCTCCTACTCCTATTAAGCAAGATGTTCTGGATTTGTGGTTGGTGGACTATCCTGATTTTGAGGCTGCTAAGACTTTGTCCTGGGGTTTCAGAGTTGGGTTCCGGATTGGATATCAGGGTCCCCGGGTGGGTCGGTGGTCTGACAATCAGAAGTCTGCGAAGGAGTGCCCTCAGGTTGTGCAGAAGAAGCTGAATGCTGAGCTTGCAGCGGGCCGGATTGCTGGTCCTTTTCTGAGTTGTCCTCTCCCCGATTTAATCGTCTCCCCGCTGGGTGTGGTACCAAAAAAGGCGGTGGGGGAGTTTCGCCTTATCCATCATCTGTCTTGGCCTGAGGGTGCATCCATCAACGATTTCATTGACCCAGCTGACTCAACTGTGACATATGCTTCCGTGGATGACGCCTTGCGGCTCGTTCGCACGGCAGGTGTTGGGGCTTTGCTGGCAAAGAGTGACATTCAGTCGGCTTTCCGGCTCCTGCTCATTCATCCTTTGGATTTTGGTCTCTTGGGCATGCATTTTGGTGGCTGTTTTTATGTCGATAAAGTATTACCCATGGGCTGCTCGGTGTCATGTTCCTTCTTTGAGACTTTCAGTACATTTCTGCAGTGGCGCTTCACTTTTGTCAGCGGCCACATCTTGGTCTGCCATTACCTTGATGACTTTCTTTTCATTGGTGAGGGTCAGTCTGGGCAGTGTCAGTCGGCTTTGGCAATCTTTCAGGCTATGACCAAGGATGTGGGCGTTCCTTTGGCGTCGGATAAGACCGAAGGTCCTTGTACATCCCTGATTTTTCTAGGGATTGAAATTGATACCATGACTATGATGGCGCGATTGCCTGCTGCTAAAGTGCGGGAGATGTCTGATTTCATCCCATTGGTGTTGGGGGAGCGCAAAGTAGACCTGCGGAAAGTCCAGAAGCTTTTGGGGTACCTCAATTTTGCTTGTCGGGTTGTTCGGGCGGGTAGGACTTTTTGTAGACGTCTGGGCCTCTCGATGTCCAGCGCCAGCCTTCCTCATCATCGGGTGCGCATTACAACTGCTGTCTGTGCCGATTTGAATGTCTGGTTGCGTTTCCTGCAAGACTTCAATGGCGTGTCCTTGTTTTTGGCGGATGAGGACATTGTGTGGCAGGTGCAGCTTTTCACGGATGCATCAGGAGCTCACGGCTTCGGCATCTTTTGGGAAGGTCGTTGGTGCGCGGCTGGCTGGCCAGTGCACTGGAAGAAACAGGGTCGCAGCATTGCGTTTTTGGAACTCTTCCCGTTGTTGGTTGCCCTGTGTATCTGGGGGGAGGAATTTCAGAATCGCTCCGTATTGTTCCACGTGGACAATATGGCAGTAGTCGACCTTGTTAATAAACAAAGGGCCCGTGATTTGCGTATATTGAGGCTCCTGCGCGCCTTCATGTTGCAGTGTTTACAACTGAATATTGTCTTTAAAGCTAGGCATGTTCCCGGAGCCACTAATTGTATCGCTGATTCTTTATCTCGCTTTCAATGGTCCGAATTCCGCAAATTGGCTCCCGGGGCGGACCTAGAACCAACGGCGATCCCACAGTACGTATGGGCATTGGGGGATTGAGGGTCCAACATTTGGTCGAGAATTCAGTGGCTGCCTCTACACGGCGGAGTCATTTGAAGGCCTGGCATGAGTTTTTTGCAGTTTGGTGAGGAGATGGCGGGTCCGGACAGGGCTGGGTTATCTGATGAACAATTCTTATTGCAGTTTGTTTTGCATTTAGCGGACAAAGGCCTCTCTCACATGACCATTTCCGGCAAATAGGCTGGGGTGTCTTTTTATGGTCAGCTTTGGTGGGGGAGGGATCCTGTTGGGGGGGTGTTGGTTCGCAAAGTCCTAAAAGGTTTGGGTAGGCTTCGGGCCGGTGGTCAGAAGCTACGGCAGCCGGTGACCTTTGATTTGCTTCAGCTGCTTTTGTCGCAATTGGAAGTGTGCTGCTATGACGCGTTTGAGTGCCACAAGTTTCGTTTGTGCTTTGTGTGGTTATACTTTGGGGCATTTCGGGCCTCTGAACTGCTGGGTTTGAGGGGTAGAGTGGGTATGACCAGCAGTGAGGTGGTGGTGGAGCATGACAGGGTGCGTCTGTGGCTGAGGATGTCCAAAACTGATCAGATGGGGAGGGGTAAGTGGGTGTTTCTGGGTAGGAGAGGTGTGTGTGTGCATGCTGCCCTGTTGGGGAATGGGAGGTTTTTGTGTCCTCTCCTCATTTTACCCCGGAGGCAATTTTTTGTCATGCTGATGGCAGCCCCATCATTGTTTCTCAATTGTTAGCTGTCCTCCGCAAGGTTTTGTTGGGCCTGGGGAGGGATCCTTCTCAGTTCGGCACCCATTCATTCAGGATTGGGGCGGCGACAGAGGCCGCTAGGTTGGGGTGGGATTTGTCTCAAATTCATCGTATTGGGCGTTGGCGCTCTAGATGTTGTGAGAAGTATGTGAGAAAGTAGTCCGCCTTTGCTTTGCCTAACATTTCTTTTTCTCCTAGGTCCTTGGCCCTCAGTCGCTGGATCCAAAAGGAGGGTGTGGATCCTGGGGCACTCTTTTGTTAAAAGGGCTGCTGTAGCCGCTGCACGTCAGCTCTGTGGGAGATCTCTTGGTTTAAGCAGTCTGACACATGAAGTCTCCTGGCATGGCACGGGGGCATGCGCTGGGGCGGTCTTTTTCCCGCCTTGGCTTCTCTGGTTTCGAAGGGTTGGGGGGGCCCTCCAGATCTACTGGTGCTGCATCTTGGGGAAAACGACTTAGTTTCTCTATCTGGTTTGACTTTGCTAAAGTTAATGAAACAAGATCTCAAAGTCATCAAGACCACATGGGTGAGCACCATGGTGATATGGACTGAGTTCGTGCTTCCATTGCAATGGCGTGGGGCGAGGAGCTATTCCGCCATGGAGAAGGCAAGACGCAAAGTGAATAGAACAATGCGACTTTTTTGTAACCATTTATGTATATACAGTTTGGCTCATTATCATTTGAAAGTTTCAGAAACACATTTATTCTGTGAGGACGGTGTCCATCTGTCTACATTAGGCACTTCTTTTTACCTTCTGGAGATCAGGGATTTGATTGCCAAAGTTCTTCAGGTGCAGTTGTGGTGTGCTCCTTCCCTTCCTTTTTTGGGTGGGGCAGGAAAATGCTAAAGGTTTTCCTGGGTGGCGGTTTTTGCTACTGGGGTGGGCAGCCTGGAGCGGGTTGGCCATCCTGAAGGGTAGCTCGTTTGGTAATCCTAGGGGTATTAGTCAAGAGTTAGTTTCGGGTTCTGTTAGGTAGGGATGTTTAGGCATACTGTGTAGATTGGAATTTTATGAAATAAATAAAGAATGAATGTGGTCAAGAAATGTATTATGCACCTGTCTTAAATTAAAGTGGCCTTTCTTGCTCCTTAAAGAAGTGTGGACAGTGATTTCTTGGGCGAGGGGGTACCCAGGGAGAGCCAGGTGCGAGCTGGTCTTTCCCTGGGTGCGTTCGCGCGAGCAATCAGGAAGCAGGTGGGGTTAATTAGGGGAGTAGATAAGGGTAAGTCAGGCTGGCGGTTGGGAACTGCGTAGCAGGAGGCAAGGGAAGGGAGGTTCGTTTTGCCCCACCCACCCTCCCTTTATTCCTTTAGTTAGGTTTTTTATTTTGCGGTGCTCTAGGCACTGCTCGGGTCTTCGGGCTTTGCCACTGTTAGGACAGGTGTCTTTGTTCTTTTAGGAGGCGGTTTTTGCTAGTGGGGTGGGCAGCCTGGAGCGGGTTGGCCATCCTGAAGGGTAGCTCGTTGGGTAATCCTAGGGGTATTAGTCAAGAGTTAGTTTCGGGTTCTGTTAGGTAGGGATGTTTAGGCATACTGTGTAGATTGGAATTTTAGGAAATAAATAAATAATGAATGTGGTCAAGAAATGTATTATGCACCTGTCTTAAAATAAAGTGGCCTTTCTTGCTCCTTGAAGAAGTATGGACAGTGATTTCTTGCGCGAGACAGGCCTAAACAGGGCCGGCGCTAGGCATGGGCAGTGTGGGCAGCGGCCCAGGGCCTCGCCTAAACGTGATAAAACAACATAATTGCTATCAAACATTTGCCGAGATATCTCACTGTCTTCTAGCTCGTTGCAGTTGATTGATGGCTCTGTTTCTGTGGAAAAATGTTTTCCTTCCAGAACGCCCCCTTACTTTGATTGCAGGTTCCAGGTAAAGGTGAGTAATCTGACAGAAAGTGAGCAGAAAGGATGGGTCTTAATGTACTACATGCTCCAATGAGATAAAGTACCCTTTTAAACTAGTGTATCATTGTCCTGACAAGATGGTTGAAATGTGATGGAGCTAAAGAGGCCTTTTCCTGGGTGTTGCTTGTCTTCTTCTGTGTTTAAGAATAATGTCACAGATAAAATACTCACTGCCACTGCAAACATGATGTGTTCATTATCAAATACTAACAATAATTCTGGTAACATTATCCCCCAAATCTGACTATCCTTCATGAAGAGGTGGCAGAAGGGCGAGAGCTTCGGCACTGAGGAAGTAGGGTCCAGATGTGCTGTTCCTAATAGCAGTGAGTAGGAATGTGATCTACCTCATGATTTAAGTAGGTCGCAAACTGCAACTCACAATGATTAGAGGCCATCACAGGGATGGTGGCCTGTTGTGGACAGGAGAGCACCATCCCTGCGATTGTCTTTTTAATACAGCAATATATTATTAATGCAGCCTGTATTCTTTAAAGGAGACAGAACTGTGTTTAAAAAGAGCAGTTCTCTGTTCTTTTATTTACTTGCGATATGGCCGTGATCCCCTGGACTACTGCCTACTCTTTACCAAACTTCTTTTTACCATTTCTGACTCTGAAAATGCGCTTAGTGCATAAAAAAGGTGCTTAAAAAAGCAGCATGTGCATGTGTTGTAATCTTACTAATTCTCATGTAAAGTGCTATGATGCCCTTGGGCCAAGTTTGCGCTTTATACAACTGCACAAAAAATAACAATAATGAAGTTCACGTCCTCACCCCCATGGTTAACACACACTCTTCCAGCCCTACATCCACAGCTGCCTGTGTAATGTACAGTGCGTAGATATGTAGCCTATTAACGCATACTTTAATTCATCCTTTGTTGAGTGACTCAAAGACTTAAGATCCTTGAAAGTCTAGCTTTGTATTGACCCACCTGCCCAAAAAGTCCCTGTGTTTAGAGTTTCTTTACTGAATGTTACGGCTGGATCAAGATAGGACATCAAGAAAAACAATGATTTATGGCCATTTGGGTGCGCCCAGCAAATCTGGAAATGTGCAAAATGGGCTGTATTCACACAACTTCTGTTGTGTAGATACGCATGAGCTCTGGTGCTAAAGATATCCCGTGGGCATACCTAGGGAGCAGATTCCATGCACTTATCACTGCTGTCTTAATGACCTCAAAATGCTGCTAACCAACCTTCTGATTGGGCTGGGCTAGACTATTCACAAAAATAGCAAAACGCATTCATTTATTAGAATGATCAAATAGTATGCAAGTAATCACCTCAGTAAATTTGCATTCTACATATTCCAGGGCACCCTTCATCATGGACAGATGTTGTGAATCTGCGCCAGTTGAACATGTTGTTACACCCAGGTAGGCCCACTTCAGGAAAGGCTCATGACTATCTTAAGTGTAGAGGAGTAAGGGGGTGTAGTGGTGAACTTCTGCGGACTCCCTGAAGCCACCTTGCCGCACTGCCCTACGTCAAAGTGAAGGGGCAGGATGCATTACATTTATCCAATATAAAGCATTCCTGTCCTTTCCCCCAGTGCTGGTCTCTTTTCAGCTGCCTACCGCCAAAGCAGAAAGGACCACATTCCTGTACAACAACAATCCTAGCAGGCTTTATCCTCTTTGTATGTGTACTTGCAGAATGCAGCACACATGAAAAGACGAAAAAAGTAGGGGTGGGCGGAATTTGCGTAGTCGTGCCATGCAAAGCTCCAGGAAACAGTGAAAAATCTCCGCGAGCACACAGAAATTTCACGAACACGCAAAATTGCTTGTTCGCAATGATTTTTTCCTGTTTGCGAATGTTGTTTGCGTGCTCAGGGGAAATATCTTGCAAACACACATTTTGAGAATGGGAACAAGCAAAGAATTCCGCAAAGCCACAGAACGCAGAATTTTGGGCAATTTCACATTCTACGTGGAACGTAAAATTACCCAAATTCTGCAAATTCACCTGGCGGAACAGAATTTACCGCCCAGGCCAGGAAAAAGGTAGAAAAAAATGATTTTATTTCTCCTTGTTTTGCCTCCACTAGGGAGGCATAAGCAGTTGGCACATACTTACACACTGCTCACCCTGCACACTTACACACTGCTGGCCCTGGACACCCACATACTGCTCACCCTGCATACTCACACATTCTGCACACTCACACAATGCTGGCCCTGGACACCCACATACTGATCATCCTGCATAGTCACATGCTGATCACCCTGCATAGTCACATACTGATCACCCTGCATACTCAAACACTGCTCACCCTACATACTCACACTCTGCTCACCTGACCTGACCTGGTCTATGCTTGTCGCTCCACCCGCCGCGCGGCCCACCTGCATGTGCCCAGTCCCCGTTTGACGCCGCCACTGCCGCCACTGCCGCCACTGCCGCCACTGCCAGTAACTGTTTCTGCCTTATTTGTATTGTGCCAGCATTCTGTATTTTCTCCCGCTGTTGTGCCTGGATCGTCACTGTTGTGCCCCTGACTGTTTGTCTGCTATTGCCGTTTTTTTACCGCTGTTGTGCCCCTGTTTGTCACTGTTGTGCCCCTGATTGTATTTTCTGCTCTCACCGTTCTCCCGCTGCTCCACCCTGCTCCCCGCTCCCTGCCGCTGCTCCCCCGCGGCCCCATCCCCATTTCCTTCAGCCTCACACTTCGCATCGCTCCCCTCCCGACTCGCCACCCCGCTCCCGCCTCCCAGCTGCTCCTCCCTCGCTCCACCCCCCACTCTCCATTTATGGCAGAGTCTGCACGTACGCTCAGCGGGTGCGCCAATGGTGAGCCGAAGGCGTGCCAAAGGCAAGCCGCCTGCGCCCATCCGCGCCAGGCCCGCGCCCAGCACCAGGACCCCTGGCCCCCACAGACACCAGCCCACCCGCCGGACCTACGACGCAGCCACCCTCAACGCACTCAACACCGGCCGGATCCCAGGCTGCCACCGAGCCACCCCAGGACGCACCCACGGACCCTTCACCTGCCAATCCTGGAAGTTCTCCTGCATCCGGACCTGCACCGCACCCGCCAAGCCGAGCACCAGCAGCAACCACCTGAAATGCATCCTGCTCAACACCCGCTCCGTCCACAGACACGCCGTCAAACTCTGGAACCTCCTCGACTCCACATCTCCAGACGTCGCCTTCCTCACGGAAAACTGGATGAACGCCTCCTCAACGCCCGACATCGCCATCGCCATCCAAGACGGATGCAAGATCACCCGGAGGGCCCGCGTCAACCAGACAGGAGGAGGCATCGCCATCGTCCACAGGAACACTATCCGCATCACGACCAACACCGACGACACCCTCACAACCGCCGAACACCTGCACTTCCAGATACACACCGAACCCAAGACCACCCTCAGAGGCACCCTCATCTACAGACCGCCAGGACCACGTACACAATTCAGCGAAGACATCGCCGACTTCATCAGCCCGGACGCCCTCTCCTCCGCTGACTACATCCTCCTAGGGGACCTCAACTTCCACCTGGAGAACAACAAACGACAGCAACACCACCACCCTGCTGGACAACCTCACCAACCTCGGACTCAAGCAACTGGTGACCACCCCCACCCACTACGCCGGCAACACGCTTGACCCCATCTTCTCCTCCAGCAAGGACATCTCCTTTAGCCACGCCACCGGATTCCACTGGACAGACCACAGCTGCGTCCACTTCAGCTTCAGAAGGACCATGCTCCACCACCACCCGCAACAGGTTCCCCACAGAAGCTGGAACAAGATCACCATCGACCAGCTCGCCACATCCCTCAGCCAGAACCCTCCCGCCAGCTGAGCAAACCCCAACCAAGCCGCCAACAACCTCACAAGGTGGATCAGCAACTGCGCAGATGACCTCGCTCCACTGAAGACCCCCCCCCATCAGACCCGGCAACAAGAAAGCATCCTGGTTCACTGACGAACTCAAGAGCTCTAAGATTAACTGACGAGCCCTCGAGAAAGCCTGGCGCAGAGACCCGACAACAGACAACATGACCACCCTCAAACACGCCACCCGAAAACACCACCAGTTGATCCATGCCACCAAGAAAACCGCGTTCAAGGAACGACTAGACAACAATGCCCACAACAGCAAGGAACTCTTTAACATTGTCAAAGAGCTCTCGAACCCTAGTACCGGAAACAACGACATCACCCCATCGCAAGACCTCTGCAACTCGCTCGCCTCGTTCTTCCACAGCAAGATCGCAGATATACACAACAATTTCAGCACACAGCCGACGCACCCTACGACCGCACCAACGCCCCCCACCACCACTCTCCGCGCCTGGACCCCGATCAACACCGAAGACACCATCGCACGATGAACTCCATCCACTCCGGATCACCAACCGACCCCTGCCCTCACCACGTCTTCAACAAGGCCGACTCCATCATCGCACCCCATCTCCCGGACATCATCAACGCCTCCTTCGACACGCCACCTTCCCAGAGAGCTGGAAGCACGCCAAACTCAGTGCCCTACTGAAGAAACCATCAGAGGACCCCACTGACCTCAAAAACTACCGCCCCATCTTGCTCCTTCCTTTTCCTGTCAAAGTCATCAAGAAGACCGTCAACAGACAGATGGCCGCCTTCCTCGAGACGAATGGATCCCTCGACCACTCGCAGTCCGGTTTCAGAGCCAATCACAGCACCGAGACCGCCCTCATCGCAGCCACCGACGACATCCGAGCCCTGCTCAACAACGGGGAAACAGCGGCACTCATCCTCCTAGACCTCTCTGCAGCATTTGACACGGTCTACCCCCGCACCCTAGTGCAGCGCCTCAGCAACATTGGAATCCAGGAGAAGGCACTGGAGTGGATCATCTCCTTCCTCGCCGGAAGAACCCAGAGAGTCTGCCTCCCCCCGTTCAGATCAGAGGCCACCGAAGTCATCTGCGGCGTACCACAAGGATCATCGCTTAGCCCCACACTGTTCAACATCTACATGAGCCCCTTCGCGGCCCTCGCACGCCAACACAACCTCAACATCATCTCCTACGCCGACGACACCCAGCTGATCCTCTCCCTCACCAACGACCCACAACCGCCAGAACCAACGTACACAAAGGGATGAACGATGTAGCCGAGTGGATGATGAACAGCCACCTAAAACTGAACTCGGATAAGACGGAAGTCCTCACCCTGGGATCATCACCCTTCTCTGGTGGCCCCCTGCCCTGGGTAGCACACCCAAACCAACGGACCACGCCCGCAACCTGGGCTTCATCCTGGACTCCTCCCTCTCGATGACCAGACAAGTCAACGCCGTCTCCTCGTCATGCTTCAACATCCTACGGATGCTACGGAAGATCTTCCGGTAGATCCCCACAGAAACCAGGAAGATGGTCACCCAGGCGCTCGTCACCAGCAGACTGGACTACGGTAACTCCCTCTACGCAGGAACCACAGCCAAACTACAGAAAAGACTCCAGCGCATTCAGAACGCCTCAGCACGACTCATCCTGGACATCCCCCGACACAGCCACATCTCCGGACACCTGAGAGACCTGCACTGGCTCCCCATCAGCAAGATAATCATATTCTGACTCCTCACCCACGCACACAAAGCTCTCCACAACCAAGGCCCCAGATACCTCAATGACCGCTTGACCTTCTATACTGCCACCCGCCAGCTACGATCGACCAGCCACGCCCTCGCCGCCGTCCCCCACATCAGAAAAGCCACAACGGGAGGAAGATCCTTCTCCTACCTAGCGGCCAAGACGTGGAACTCCCTCCCCATCCACCTCCGCCTGAACCAAGACCACCTCTCCTTCAGGAAGCAACTCAAGACCTGGCTGTTCGAGCAGTAGCGGACCCCCCCCCCGCCCCCCCACCCCCTTGAGACCCTCCGGGTAAGTAGCGCGCTATACAAATGCTTTGATTGATTGATTGAATACTCACACACTTCTCACTCTGCACACTCACACACTGCTGGCCCTGGACACCCACATACTGATCCCCCTGCATACTCACATATTGAAAACCCTGCATACTCACACACTGCTCACCCTGCATACTCACACACTGCTCACCCTGCACTCACACACTGCTCACCCTGCGTACTCACACACTGCTCACCCTGCACACCTACATACTGATCACCATGCATACTCACACACCCTGCACACTCACACACTGCTGGCCCTGGACACCCACATACTGATCGCCCTGCATACTCACATACTGATAACCCTGCATACTCAAACAAAGCTCACCCTAAATACTCACACTCTGCTCACCCTGCATACTCACACACTGCGCACCCTGCACACTCACACACTGCTGGCCCTAAACACCCACACACTGCTCACCCTGCATACTCACACACTGCTCACCCTGCACACTCACACACTACTCGCCCTGCAAACTCACACACTGCTCACCCTGCATACTCACACACTGCTCACCCTGCACACTCACACACTGCTCGCCCTGCATACTCACACACTGCTCACCCTGCATACTCACACACTGCTCACCCTGCACACTCACACAATTCTGCTGGCCCTGGACACCCACATGCTGATCACCCTGCATACTCACATAATGATCACCCTGCATGCTCACACACTGCTCACCCTGCATACTCACACACTGGTCACCCTGCACACTTGCACACTGCTCACCATGCATACTCACATACTGCTCACCCTGTATACTCACACACTGTTCACCCTGCACACTCACACACTGGTCACCCTACACACACACATTGATCACCTTACCCACTCTCACACTGCTCACCCTGCATTTTGTATTCCCTGTCTACTCCCGACGGGTTCCCTCCCCTGATGTCGGTATGTTAATCTGAAAAAAACTACTTTGGATGCCCCCCTTCCGTTTCCTGTGAATATCCTGTGCCGCGCATGCTGTTTGTTGATGTGGGCTAGTCCTATGTGTGTGGGAAGCCGGAGCTCGCCTATGGAGGGCGCTGAATAGGTGCCAGAGCCGCTCGTCGCTCAGTCCTTCCGGGACCCCTTTAGCCGCCTGGTGCCGGGTTTAAATGGGCCAAGTTAAGAGAAGTGACAGGAGAGGCTGCAAAGCCTGTGAATGTGACTCGTGATGGTCTGATCCGCAAAGCCAAGGGAACTCAACCTCACACATACCCCCCCGCCCCCATTGGCAACACTCCTCCACAGAAATCCTTAACACCTGAGTACCAGGCATGGCAGGAGATCTGGGCAGAAGGGGGAAGCAGCGAGAGAAAGTGAAGGAGGGAGAGAAAGTGAGGGACAGGAAACACAGAAGAGAGAGAAGAGAGCGCAACAGAGTGCGGCGAGAAGACGCCGGGCAGAGAGCATGTGCAAAAGTTCTCAGATGAGCGGGGATGGCTGTAATACAAGGGGGCGGTGTGTACAGGTCAAGACCCGGGGCCGGAGGGCACTGCAGCCCACGTAGCAGGGCAGGGGTAGAGGGAGGGGGCACCGGGTGGCAGAGCCAGACCTGGAGGCAGCGAGAGGTTAATACTCCGGGATCAATAGCAGCCTGTGCTGCAGCGGCAGGATGTCTGCTTTGGAGGTGACGGGTAGCGCCTGCTCTTCCTGCCGGAGGTGGCGAGGCTCAGTCGGGCGTAGACTGGGCGACAGCGGTGCCGGCCAGTGAGCGCGGCTGCCGAGTGTGGGCGCCCCCAGACGACTTCAAGGACCCGGCTGCTGGAGCCCAGGGACGCACGGAGCCGTCCACATGAACACTCCACAGGGACCAGGCGCAGAGGCATGAGCAACACATGGCAAAGGAGTGTAGTACAGGAGCAGATGGAACGGGGTGCAGATGGAGCTGGGAGCCCGAGCGTGGAGAAGGATAAGTAGGGCGAGGAGCCCACTGCTGAATCCCTGGACAGGACACGGGCAGTTAACCAGATGTAGGACACAGCATCACAAAATGGGTCCAATACCCTATTTTTTCCTTGCGCAAAGCTAAATTGAACATGGAGAAGAGGTGCTAACAGGGAGAGCTGCGCCGTGAAATGGATTCACCCCAAAAAAAAGAATCTGGAAAGTGGTGCGCGCGCACCACTTCCAGCATATGTCTTCAATTGCCGCGGCCCTGATGGCCGCGATAATTGAAGATATATGGCCTTTGGTGCGCGTAACAGACACCAATACGCCATGGGCGGAGCTACGCGACCGCCCATGGCCTATTGCGTGTTCTGTTTTAAAAAGACACGCACAGGAGGCCAATGAAAATGGACCTAGGAAATAACACGCACGTTCTAAGTGGAATTTCCAGGTCCATTTTCAAAATGCTGAGAAAAGAACTCGAGCTGCAGGACCCTGCATGTGCAGTGTACGCTAGGCCCGAGACATAAAAATGCCTCATTTTCCCTGGGATGGTGCCATGAATGTGCTTTGAAATTAGAGCTCTGAGAGGAGGACGACGACAGGAGGAGACAGCAGGGTAGGCATGCAGCGACATGGGATGTGGTGGGAGAGATGAATGCTGTGCCCATTTGTCAGGTAGAGAGAAAATAATGAATAAACAGGGATGGCAGTGGCATCACTTAGTCTCCATGCACCTGAATTCCAAAAAACAAACCTTACCTTCGGTAATGTAACTGCCATTTTGTAAAGGGCTCCAATACCTTTGGGTCAGTCGAGTTTGTGCTCTCTAAAAATGCCACAAAAATGAATCTGACCTTGTGTAATGTAACTAGACCTCATTTAAAGTGCTCCAAAATCTTTGGATCACGCGAGTTGCTATTATTTAAACAAGTGTCAGAGAAAATGTAACAGGAGTTGCCCAAGCCGTGCCCTTAACCGAGCTGAACTTTCCTTTTCCTGAGCGTGTCTTGGACTCAACCGGGGTATAATTTGTGTGTAGTACATCAGAATGGGGGCTTGGTGAAGATGGTGGAGTACCCTTCATTTTTCTTGCTGGAGGTATAGAAGCCAATGAATGTAAAAGACGAGGTTCTTGCTCAGCGGAAAGGTCAACCTCATGTTTAGCTCCTATTTCACTAAGATCCAAGGATGGCTGCGGCTGTTGTCCACTTTCCAGAAATGAATGGGTACTACTTTGGGAAAGAGTCAAATTCAACTCAATGTCACTGCTCGTTTGTGTTAACATGATTACAGTGGTTGCTTCGCTGAGAGACATGGGCATGGGCTTAGGTTGGGGTAGTGCCATTTATTAAGGAGTTCTGCTCCTAGCTTGCTCCCTGGAGGCCGGTTTGGCAGGCACACGTTTGCCAAAAAAGGTTCTGGCTGGCATGCCAGTGGCAGAAAGTGCTTCCTCTCGTGCCCACTGACCATTTACTTGGCATTACCCTTCTTTGGGGCCATCTTGAAGCTGTCGGTTGGCAGTGGCACTTAGCTGCACTAGTGGAAGAGACTGAAAGACTCATGTGACTGCACTGCAGCTGTTGTCTCTTGTGCAGCTAAAAGCAAACAAGCAGACGTGGCAGGATTTATTGACAGATTATATTTTGCAACTAAGAGCAAACAAGCAAGAAAAACGCATTGTTGCATTTTAAATTCCAGACAACATAATTAATTTGGTAATTTAAGTTATCATTGTTATCCTAAATATTTAACAAAAGTACATTCCAAAGTCAAACCACACCAACAGAACCTAATATTTAATTTCCAATCAGGAGAACATCATTCAGATGTAACTGATTTCTTTGTGTGCGGTGCATGTATCTGAAGGAAACACCTATGGCAGTCAGGGAGGTGTAGGGGAAAATGGAATAATCCTTAAGAAATGAATGCTGGTGTGTGTTCTGCACCTATGGCAGGCACGGTGTCCAGGAGAAAATCGAATAATCCTTAAAAAATTTATGTTACTGTGTGCCTATGACATATAGGTGGTCAATGGATCGTAAAAAATGTTTTAAAAAATAACTTTTTTTAAATTAGTAAATTAAAAGTAAAAAGTACAAAAATTGAAAGAACAAAGTAAGTAAAAAATTAAAATAAACAAAATAAAATAAAATAACAATAATGAAATACTGTTGTTCTTTGGGAGAATGAGAAACCCATTGTAAGCCAAGGGGGTGCAGGAGAAAACTGTTAAACAAATGTAATATAAAACTGTTAATAAATATATAAATATTACACAATGATCCTCAAGCAAAATATTAAACTGACATCAAGGAAAAGTACAAAAATTTACAAAAACAAAAAAAGACAGAACCCTCTCCTATCAACCTCTCTTTGCAAACTGGGTCCAAATTGAGGAAGAATGTTGGGCCAAAAACAATGGGCTGGGATGCAAGCCTGAGCAATTGTCAGTGGTAAAGATTAATTGTAGTATTTTATCCATCACTTTTGTGTTGTTGCATTACACTATAAGAAGGCGTAACTCTATAGAAGAATAAGTAAAGAAGTACATAAGTCTTCTGGACACCAGAAAGCCTCTCAAAACCAACTGGAATTGGAATAATGATGGGAATGAGTGAGTTGTTTGGCAATTGAATGGCATGTGTGCCGCATCCCTGGAGGTGTTTACACGGGGGTAACCATGCCACATTTTTGACAGACTTCAAAGTCCAGGAGCCTCCACTTCACACCACCTGAGATGCAGAAGTTCCTCCTGGCAGCCCCTATTTTTACACCTCGTGGCACCCGCTCCGCAGGCGCCGCATCGCTGGAGGTATTTGAACGGGGGTAACCTTGCCGCATTTTCGATGGACTTCAAAGTCCAGGAGCCTCCACTTCACGCCACCTGAGGCGCATCAGATCCTCCTGCCAGGCTCTATTTTACACCTCGCAGCACCCGCTCCGCGGGCGCCGCATTGCTGGAGGAACACTGCGCGGGCGCGTTCGAGACAGGGAGAGGTTGGGCTGAATCCCCCCCCCCCCCCTAAGGCTCTCGATACCAACGGTTGACCTGCCTTTCCAGTAAGTGGATTTAAAGACGAATATCTGAGTCAACTTTAATTTTCCTTTTCTTATATTATTGCTAATTAAATTGAACCAAAATGGCAGCACTTGAGGGGAGAGGGAGGAAAGCAGCTGGAATCTGGTATGTTGCGGGAACCCTTGACCAATTCATAATGAGGGCTACATCTGTGCTTGCCCATGAGATTGCTAATACGGAGCTACGTCTCTCTATGGACCCTGTGTTCTCAAAACGATCATCCCTGGGGGGTATTATGAATGTTTGCTAGCCAGAAAGATACTGTCAGTCTGCTCCCGACATTGGCTCCCAGACTGAAAATGTAAGTCTACAGCAAATGTTAGCATCCCCTCACATTGATGGAAATCCTTTGAATTCCACATCACTGCCACGCAGCGCATTGCCAACTTTTCCTAAGAGTATGGTTATGTGCAAGGCAGAAGTCCACAAAGAGCCCTTACAATCTATGGAACACACGCAGGAGGTTGCTTCTAAGAGAAAACAAGGAGGCACACGAGGGAAAGAAGTCCAAGATCTCCAAATCAAGTAAACAGAGAGCCGCCAAATACAGACCATCCAACTACTGAAGTCTCACAGGTAACTCTGTCTGAAGTAAATGCCATGAATGTGGATGAAACTGTAACTGGACTACCGCAGACTGAGGAGTGTACTGGCTAAAAATAGGTGCTCTCATAACATCCTTTTTGGAGCCCATAATGAAAAGACTTTTAATAATTGAGAACAGGCTTGAGAAATCGGAAGGACTGATATTGTTCACTTTGGGAGGCATTGAAAACGAGTCGGTGAGGGAGGGAGAAAGGGATCCTGCAGCCTGCCCCATCATCATTGTGTCACCAACTGTGGGTCCGGCTGTGCAACCAGTGGGCCCCAATAAGTTAAGGGGCGGAATAGTGAGTGGTGGAAACATAGTTCCCCTAGTGACACATGGGGCAATCCGTAGTAATGACAGGGATGGGAACAAGGCAAAGAATTTGTATCCCCACCTAGACCTTCCCCCAGATTGTACACCTTACGTTGCTGTTTTGACTGGTGTTCCTGAATTGGAACACAGTAAAGTTGAATCCTATGACCAACTAAAAAATAGGACAACACACTGGCTAAATAATAACAGACCACTGCCCTGAGATGTACAGTGTAAGATTCTTTTTGTGAGGAGAGTGAGTTGGGTAGGATGCAGGACAAAAAATACAACAGGAGACTGTATTGTTATTAATTTTAACGATCCTAATGCGGCAAACCACGTCTGATGGGGCTTTCGGACACATCCACGATCCTCTATCCTGGCTTGGAATTTAAGCTATTTTTATACTCCATCAGATTATATGCCTAATTCTGGGCATTATGAGTGCCATAGGGATAGGATTGGTCAGCCAGGTAGGATGAGAGGTGGGGTAGAAGGGGTGAGGAGCGAGTCTTTGTCAGCAGTACCACGGGGAGGAGACATACATGGCCGTCAGGTAGCCCCTCCTCCGAGGGAGGGGGGAGGGCCAGTACCCTAACTATTCAATAAATATGCCCCACTCCACTGGGGAAGACATTTTAGCGAAGTGGACTGACTACAACGAGAGCAACTAGGCCAAGAAAACTTGTTAAATGTGGCTTCTTCAAATTTAAAACCTCAGGTGGAGGAGTATTCAAGATGCGTAACATCGAACGTGACCCGGCTTGCTTTTTGCAAAACAAGGCCACCTAGGATTGAGGTTTTTCAAAGCAGTGATAGGCCTATCACAGGCATTTGCCCACTCCTAAATCCTCCAGGGAGTTCCTTTGAATTAGTATCCTAGAATATAGCAGGTCTGTCAGCTAAGTTTCGAAATCAGGAATGGTTGGAATTTATTAACAAATTCAAAATAATCTGTGTAAAGGAAACCTGAGAGGTAGACCACACTAATTTCCACCTAGCTGGGTATAAATCGTTTGGGGTCCCGGCAAGTAAGTCTATGGGCGGAAGAGTGAGGGGAGGTCTTCTAATATTCGTAGACTTGTGTCTGGAAGGGGTTTGGGTTGATTTAAAATGGAGCTCAGATTACATGATAGGCCTCAGGTTTAAAAATAGGGGCCTTAATATAACTTTGGTCAATTTCTATAATGCGGGTGGATCCAGGGCGAGAGAGCTTGACGAAAAATGTAGCTTGCTGATGGAGCAGAATCAGGGTACAACGGTACCCATGCTTTTAATAGCAGGGGATTTTAATTGTCATCTGTGCCCGAATTTGTTACCCATCAAACAAGACTGGACCTCCTGCAGTTCGGAGGAGGGACCACACTTCGAGCACATGCTGGAGGGCAGGGAGCAGAGTAGGGTGATGAAAGATCACATGCTTGAACATACGATGGACCTATTGGCCATTGAGCCTAATAAGTTGGTTGACCCTACTGTTAAAGGAAGGGGTTGTAGCTCCTTTATTGATTTTATATTAGTGTCCCAATTGCTTAAGAAGTGGCTAGTGGGATTCTCAATAGCTGAGTGGTTTTTGCGTCCACAACCCCCTAATACTGTCGGTTGCAGAGACAAACAAAAGTAGGGTCGCAAAGAGGGGGGCTGGGCCAAACTTAGAAAAGTTTACAGATCAGGGCAGGCGTTTGAAATGGTCATGGATTATTGGTGAAAGCTTTTATAGGACCTTTGTAAAAGAGGGGAAACATATTTTAGAGGAATGTTTAGATTTATCAGGGGAAGGACCATCCTTAGTGGAGGCATTGAGGAAATAGGTCCCCTGATAGATGGTCTTTTGCAGACGACAGGACAGGGTAAGCCTAAAAATGATCCTAGATGGTTTGATAGAGGGTGCTCCCTCGCACAGAGGAACCTAAGAGCTGCCCTAAGAATTAACCCAAGGGACAAATACAGGGTTATGCAATGCAGGTTAATTTATAAGCAATAAGTAGAGCGCAGGAAGAGTGCACTCCAAACCCAAACCTGGGAGGACCTGAGAGGAGCTGCCGAAAGAAAAGATATTACCACCTTTTGGAAGATAGTTAATAACCCCTGTTTTCAAGATGTAAATAGCCCACAGATAGGATTGAATGTTCTATCCGAACAGTGGATGGAGCATTTTAGAGTGCTCTATAATCGGGGGAATAGCGAGGCTCAGGATAACGAGGAGTGGTTGGGGAGGTGGAATGTCACACTAGAATTTACCCTGGAAGAGATTACTGCTAGTATCCTGGGTCTCACAAAAAAAAAATCACCGGGACCGCACGGGATCCCCCTGGACCTTTAAGTAAGGTGGATCTATGGACACCAATTTTAACAAGAGTAATAAATGCTGCTATAGCTACCGGGCTCCCCCGTTCGTGGTCATCTGCCATAATAGTCCCCATTATCAAAAAGAGGAATAGAGATAGTCCCCAGTGCTATCACCCTATCTCCCTGATAGATGTAACTGACAAAGTGCTGGGACGTGCTATTTTAAATCGCCTGATGAACTAGGCTAAGGAACCACATAATATTACTGACGTCCAGTACGGATTTAAGGCTAAAAGATCAACAACAGATCAATGCTTAAATTTATATTTATTGGTAGCTAAATACAATATTGCTAATAATGAAGCGGTTTATCTAGCCTTTATGGACCTTACTGCAGCATTCGACTGTGTTAACAGGGAGAAGTTGTGGGTTTTAATGAGTAATTTAGGGGTAGACCAAGACCTTATTAAGATTGTGAGAGCCCTGCATTGGAACACCTTGCAAATGTTAGGTATAATTTAGAGGGCGGAAGCACGGAGCCTTTCATCTAGTGGTGTGCGACAGGGGTGTATTTTCGCTCCGTTATTTGTTTTCCCTGTATTTAAATGGCCTAGAACAAGCCCTAATAAGCCTGAATGTGGATTCACCCAGAGCAGGCAGAAGAGCAATCCCTGTCCTGCTTTACACAGACGATGCGGTCTTGTTGGCACATACTCCATTGGGACTACAGCGACTGATAGATAGTTTTGTGGATTTTATGAATAATTTAGATCTGTCTGCTAACCTGACTAAGTCGTACGTTATGGAGACAGGGACCAAATCAAGGAAAACGTTTAATTATAGAATAGGCGAACACAGTTTGGAGAAGGTGCAGTCCTTCTCGTATCTGGGCATTTTATTCGATGGGCGTTTAAATTTTAAAGCATTAATTTAGGAGCGCTGTAATAAGCTAGTGTCTAGTACAGGAGCAATTATGAATTTGGGCCGCAGACTAGGACAGTGGTCCCTGAAGCAAATGATGAATTTATATAACTCAATCTGCTACTTCAAAGCTGTGTATGGTGCGGAACTTTGGGGGTTTGTCGATTCTGACCATGCTGACTAGGCATATAATCATGGATTGCCTGGGTAGGGACAGGGGAATGAATATTCCATGGCTGAAGTAGATAAAGGTCATTCTTGAATGCATTGGCTGTAAGGATCTCATCTCAAAGCCGACCGGAATTATAGGCCGGGATCAGGACAGAGTGAAGGAGATGTTTTTAACTATAAAGCATCATCTAGAGAAGAGGGGGAATGGGGTAAACAGTCAGTCAAAGCTATCAGCTTAGTGAGGACCTGTGAAGGAATGGAACCTTACCTTGCCCTCATACACAATGCCCAGGACAAATTTTTAATCACACATTTTAGGCTCAACCTTTTACACCATCTACTGGCCGATCCGGTAGGTTTTACCAGTTCTGTTGAGCCCAAGGGCCCCTGCGGCTGCGATCAATGATCTCCGCAGGATACCCTTCATTTTGTATTACTATGCCCCTTTTATTCATTGCCCAGGCGCTGTTTTTTAGTTAGTCTGCTGAAAAAAACTACATTTAGGCACGCTAAGGTGGCCCTTTTATATTTACAAATGGCCCAAGACCCCTTGACCCTACTCTCTATAACGCGTTTTGTAAGGTTAGCAGTCAAACTAAGAGAGACAAGAGGGATCTTTGGAAGTAAACCCCCCCACAAATTATGTGTAACATGTGGGGGTTGGACGGGGGCCTAATGAAATGTAATTGGAATAGCCTTTGTATTCATTTTTAAAATGTATCTTATTCTTATTTAAAACTGCACTTTTATGGTGTTCTTGTAAAATGCCGAATACAGCAAATTTGAATTTGAATTTGAATGGCATGTGATTATGCTGCTGGAGATTTGTCACCCTCTCCAGATTAATCTGCTCTTTGAATCAGGTTTCCCTCAATTGTAATCATGTAAAACACATTATGGATGCCAAGAAATTAATTGTCAGCCACAAAATTGTCAAAGTATATTTTAAATCCCCAGTTAAATTAAACCTGAATGAGAAGTTGGTAATCTCATTCAGAAATCAACAATGAGTGAGATCCAGAAGGGGACACATTTGTAAATATTGTTATTAAATGGAGTAAATAAATGTGTCAGCAATAGGGAGCCACCTCTACTAACTCAACCAAGTTCTAAGCAAACACGATTGGTTTTGCTTACTGATATTTCTACTCAGATCAACAGTGGTATGATCATTTGATTAATGATCACACATGCTCCCTGAAGGATTGTGGAAGCCTGGGCCTCACAGTGACAGCTGGATCATTGATTAAAAGTCTTCAAGGCGTATAGACAAACAATATCTGACAATGCTCTGTGAGAAAGTACCTACCTTTAGGATGGCATTCTGCATGTAAGAAGTTGGAGTATTGGTCCAGTTGGATGCGTACCCACCTCAAGTTAAAAGAACCAAAATCATTGTAAGGTTGTGTCCTAAAGTTACTAAATAAACATGACCTCAACGTCTTTATCCTACACAGCATTAACTGAAAGTGTAAAGGATTTATGCAATGACAAAACAATAATAAACTCAAAACACAACACAATTAAAATCCTAAACCATTTTACAAATATAGGCATTTTTAAAATAAATAACAAGGAACCAGATTTATGTTAAAATGTAAGTATAACATTAGGGCCAATTAAGCATCAACCATGGTGTTCTGGTTAGGCTTGACCTGTACCAAGACACAAGTAGAGGACGACTGTGACAGAGGTGGGTTGAATACAGAAGTCAGGTATGATCACAGCGGAAGTTTTACCCTAGAACTGGGCAGGCATCAGGCTGTGGCTGAGTAGGGCTCCATGGATATTGGATAGCCACTGGATAAGGTCCTGATGAAGCAGTTGACCTTTGGCAGGAAAGGTCAGAGCAGGAGACATGTGAAATTTATGCAGAGAGGGGGTCCCTCGATGACCAGAGACTTTTGGCGCATTCACCTGGTATAGACTCACTTTTTTTAAATTAAATTCAGATTTCTGACCCACACAAGATACTGATTGCAGGCCTGCCTTTGCAGACTGATAGAACAGTGCAAACTTCTTGATTTTGACTATGCCCTCACCAAGTGTGGCACAACCGCATACACTGCTCTTAATATATGTTTGCTCCCCTAAGGAAGGTCTCCCGAGTCCAGGAGGCAGGGTGCTGTGTACTAAGGGTAAGGACATATGAGTGCAAGCACATATGATCTTATAGTGGTGTTCCCCATATAAGTGTTTGCGCCCCCATCAAATGACAAGGGCTGGCACCCCAGCATTCTCATGGTCACCAGCTCCATTAAGGCACTTCCAAAATATGTCATGTTTAGAATCAAACAAAATGCCTTCTGACTGCTGACATGATACTCGTGCAAAGGGTGATGTGGCATGCACCTCGAAGACTTTAGATGGTGCCCACCTGAGTGCTCCAGTTGTCTTTTGCTTTGTCTGGCAAGCCCACACTTTCCTGCGCCTGCTACCACCAAGACAGGATTCCGACCTCCTGCTATGTAGTGTGAACAATCCCAGGAGTGTGGAGCACAAGTAGGCATAGGAAGTAGATCACTCCTCCCTCCTACCAAGCAAGCTAGTAAACAAGCACATCAAGGCAGTAAGCTTCAAAGGCTGCACCACCTCAGATCTGCATCTGAAGTCTCTAGTATAGCCTGACTGCTCTTTGCCTCCCTACCAGGACTGAGCTAAGGATTGTCATATGGTTACTGTGTTTCTATATATTGTGTTAAGTTAGCATGAGTTTATTAAATGTTTAAACGACATATTTTCCTTCGGCTTCAGTTTGCACACAACATCTAATTGTTATTGCAGCTTTCAACCTAGACGAAAGATGTGATTTATTTGAGAATAATATGTTATTGCTCTGATATCAGTCGTGCTTGGTACAACTGTCTGCACACTGAGAACTGCACCCTCTAAGAATAACCTAACACAAGGTTGCTGAAAGCCTGATCCTCGCACAACATTAGACATAACACAAATAATGTTGCTGCCAACATTGGGCTCTACGCGGGTTTAAGATAGAGTTACAGGGAATGAATCAACACACTTGATGCTTCGCATGCAGAGAGCTGGTAGCTGTTGATGTGATCTGCTCCTACTGACCATTAGAGGTATGGGCCCGCCCTGCTAAAAACCCAAATGAGACCTTCTTAGATATAATATAATATACTAAATAGGGTGCGCGAAATATAGGTGATACAAACTTTATATAGATTTTGCATTATAATATGCTATCACTGTTCGCTTACTATGGGCTAGTGACTATGCTGCTAACTCTGATTTTTATAATATGTATGTTGATATTATATAAGATACTGCGTTTGAGAACCTTGCATTGAAAAATAAACATTTCAAACTTGCACGTGTGTTCTTTGACTCCCAGTTTTTGTTTGTAATGATTATATACGAAAGAGTGTTCATGTGTTCCACGATACCTGATGTACCCTAAGTTCATGTTCTGGATTGTCTAAGTCATTGGGAAGTTGTTAGTACCAATGAGACACTGTAGCTAGCTTGGTAAGGGGATTTCTGATACTAAGGTGAGTTTTGGGTCACCCTAACTCACCCAGGTTCTAGATCTCTGTGCACAGTTCTGTGGGAGAACGGAAACCCAGCTACATGGCGCCCATACGTTGTTGGCCTTATATCATGACACTCGAGTAGTATATCATTCAAACCTTAACCCCTTCATTCCCGTTTCCGGAAAACGGTGGTGTCGGAAAAACCTACCTATTTTTGAAATAGGTCTTTTCAAGCTTGAATTTATCTAAAACGGTTTCTTTGAATTACTACCCAGTTGTGCTACAAAGTACTCTTTGTTTTTTCGACTTCCTGTGCTGACATGGCACAAGTAGTGGACATCCCGCAGCATAGTAGCATTGCGGTGCGTGACCACTTGCGGGCTTTTAATGTCCCTGTGGAAGGCTTGGCTGTGGTTCTGGTGGTGAGTGCGGAACATGCTTACCCGTACGAACTGTTTTATTCGTGGGTGACATTTCCGCCGGTGAACGCTAATTCTGGAGTGTTCCATTCATACACTGCTTCGGCTGTACCGGTTGCGTATGCTCCGTACAGGGCACTGGAGGTTCCTATTGATGCTTGGCAGCATGGAGTTTGGTTTGGTGGCGCCCTACCACACGCTTTAACCGCTCCGAGGTTGGGTCCTTTGTCCATTCCGGGCACTAATTGGCCCGCTTTGGCTGGATTCACTCCTCACCCTAATCGCACCACTTGTAGCGTGGCTGATCTGCGGCAACTTCATGAAGTGGCACTGTCTGTGATTAGAGCGCTTGTTCATTACACGAGCCGTAATGTTCAGGACGCAGCCCCTAGGGGTGCGCAGCTTCGTGCAGAACAGGCTGGTTTGAAAATCAATCCTGTCATGGTGAATTCCGTGATGGGCAAAAAGCCGCAGGACAAGGGTGATTTTCCGTTCTGGCCTGCAGAGAAATTCGGCCAGCTGGAAGCTGTGTTTCCTAATACGAATCCTGGTGACAAACACCGGATTCTTACGCTTAGTTTACTGAAAGATTTGGCCCCTGAACTTGTTGACTGTGAGACCTGGGGTAAGACTTTTGCAGCGGTCTATTCGAGGTGCTATGGCACCCTGTCTGTGACCAATCTGGGTGCGGTCCTTAAACGTGTTCATTATGACCACGGACCGGAGTCGGCGGTTGAGTTGGGCATGCGCCTGTGTGGCACCTTTGATGTAGTTTGCGATCTGATCCTTGCGAATGTCAAGGGGGATGCAGTGAACTTTCAGGTTGCTAACGCTTTAGCGTTAATTCCCGAAGCCGAGAAACCCCGTCAGTTGGCAAGGATCATTGTGGCGGCTTATAAAACGGTTGGCCGCAATGCAAAGGGTCTTAAGGCTTTTCCTGACAAAGAGAAGAAGCAGCCCCAGGGTCAGTCTTCGGAAACTAGTGGTCAACAAAAGTCCAAGAAACAAAATTGGCCTAAAAAGCAGACTCAAGGTAAGCAACAACAACAACAAACACAGGTTTCTGCTCCTGCGTCTCCGTTGCCTGCGCAGTCGGATCGAGTTTATGATTTGCGCGATTGCGCAATGATTAAATCACCTGAAAGGTTTCAGGCTTCTGACCAACGCTCTCCTCGTTCCTTTCAGGACTCATCGGCTCCGTCAACCGGTGGTGGAGGGGGCGGCAGGGGCCGGGGTGGCCAGCAAGGACATGGTCAGCCCTGCCCGCGTAATGGTGGAGACCAGCAGGAAGGCGCTACGCCCAAGAGACCACAGTTTGCCACGAAGAAAGTCGCCGCCCTGACAGCGCATCGATATGCCCCAGATAGTGAGAACGCGGCTTCGGAATCTGACATGGGCTCTGACCTTGCTGGACAGCGCGGCAGAGATTACCATAGTGAGAGAGGCCCTCCGTCCACTGTTGAAGGTGACAGCGACTGACACTTATGTTGTAATTGAAATTGCTGATACGCATGTTGCTCCCCCTGAACGTCTTTTTGAAATTGTCCTGTTAATAGAAGGTGACATGCAGCGAACTGTAAAAGGGGTATTTTGGGAAAATCTTTCGTCTACGTATGACATTTTGCTTTCAGAGGCTGACTGGCCCCCACCTTTTGTTCTCGCAGCTCCGCGAGGGGAGGAGGTGATCCTCCCCAGTTTCGCGCACACTGTATCAAGAGTGGAGGCGCTGCATTTTGCAGAAGAGTGGGCTCTGGCACTTGCGCCGGCTGTGTACCGCAATCAGTGTGTCTGGGATAAATTGTCTCCGAGCCACGAGATACCTTTACGGTCTCAGCCGCAGCCTCAACCTCAATATCCCATACGGCGTGAAGCCAAAGCTTCAGTCGCGGCTATCTTAAACAATTGGAATATCAAGGTGTAATTGAAACGTGTGTGTCACCGATGAATAACCCCCTTTTTACTGTAAACAAGCCGGACGGCTCATATCGTTTGGTTTTGGATTATAGGCATTTAAACTCGCATTGCCGTAACTGTGCAGTACAGAATACTCATGGCTCTGCTTTAGTGAATAGTCTTGAGCGTAAACGGTTCAAAACCACGCTTGACATTTCCAATGGTTATTATGCCCATAGATTAGACGGTCTAAGTTCCCAATGGACCAGCTTTACATGCGGCGGTGTGCAAAAAATGTTTCGGCGTCTCCCAATGGGCTATAAGAATAGTCCTGGAGTATTCTCCGCCCGCATAGTCTCTCTTTTGGAGGGCTTTGACCCAGTTGCTTGTTCGTATGTGGATGACATTTATCTCACAGACGACGATCTTTGGGAGCATCTGTGTCGAGTAAATAGCATAATTTGTAACTTTGCAGACATAGGTTACAAGTTTACCTTTGCAAAGTCGCACATTGCAGAGTACACAGTGTTATTTCTTGGCTACGAGCTTAACAACGAGGGAAAGGGGTTGGCACCTCACTTCCTGGAGAAATGCGCACAGTTGCACTCTCCGACAACACTGAAAAAATTACAATCTTTACTGGGCTTTTTGAATTTCAGGAGGACTTACATTCCGGAATATGCCCAGCGTATCAAGCCTTTGTATGCTTTGATACAACCATCTTTTTCCAAATCATGCTGGCTGCCTGAGCATTCAGCCATTCTGCAGTCTTTGCAGGCTGATTTGCTCGCTTCTGAACATTTACAGACTCGTGATAACCAGACCAACCTGGTGATAAGAATTTTCCCTGGGGCGGTGGGTTTCACGTACCTGACTTTTAATGAAGGAGATAGAGTACCTATTGCTTACAAGTCACACTTGTACACTTTGGCTGAACTGCGTTTTTCCACTGTGGAGAAAGTTTTAACGGCTGTGCAGATGGCAATTCTTAAAGAACGTGCCCTGTCACAAGGAAAACGCATGTTGGTTGTTACCCCGTGTCCTGCCTTGGAGGCAGTTACGAAAGCCAGTGTACCAAATTCCAAAGCTTTGCACCCTCGGTGGATTCAGTGGGCTGCATCCTTGACATCCCAGGATGTCACGTTTATTTTTGACGCCACTTTACGGTCGCAGGAGTATTTACAGTATGAATTTGTTCATCCTGCTCATTTAGCAATGCGGCCGTTGGAGGATTTCCATTGCATCATTGACACTGATGGTTCGGCGCAGGTTGCGCATGGCTCTAAACATGCCTACGTTTCCGCATGCGCCATTGTGGTCGGTGCCATGGTGAACGATGAGTTCAAGTCCAGTGTCGTGCACACGCAGACGCTTGGGGACTGCACCGCACAATTAGCAATGCTTCGTGCTCTGATGCTTGCATTGGAGTACGCAGATCCTAGTGTGACGACTTTGATCGTAAGTGACTCTTACTACTGTGTCCAGTCTTACAATGAAAACTTGTTCTTTTGGATTCAGAATGAATTTCGTGATTCCAAAGGTAGCACAATAAAACATAAAATGATCTGGGTCCGAGTGGCGGAACTTAAAGAGAAGTTGCCACTCGTGTTTGTGATTCATACTCTCGGCCATCAGCGCGTGGGGGTCCATGCTGTTGGTAATTCGCTTGCTGATGAGGCAGCGAAGTCAGCGGTATCGAAATACTTAGTTGCAGCAGTCACGAGGTCCAAAAGCAAAATAGATGATGACATCTTGGCAGCTGTTGCTGCGACCGGGAAGGGAAGTAAATATCCTGCGGGGTTCCCTTCTAAATACACATACCACTTAAGTCCCGATAAGGTTCCTTATGTGAAAATTCCTGATGTTTGCAAACGTCTAGTTCCCAACTCGGATCGCAGGGCTGCTTTGATTACAGCGGCTCATGATGGTGTGACGTCTGCGCATGCGGGCGTCTCAGCCACTGTAACTCAGCTACAACAAAGGTTCTGGTGGCGGGGACTGTACAAACAGACGAGCGATTATGTCCTTCAATGTGACATTTGCCAACAGATTAAACCTTCAACTGCTTCGCGTCCGCCTCAGACACAGTTGTACATCTCTAATAAACCGCTTGGTTGCGTTTATTTGGATCACTGCGGTCCATTTTCTTCTGATACTGCATACAAGTACATCTTAGTAACAGTTGATTCTTGCACACGCTTTGTGTGGGTATGGCCACATCGAAGCGCTGATTCACGGACTGTCATCAAGGATTTGCGAGTCTTTATAGGGATTTTTGCCTGTGGTACCTTCCATTCGGATCAGGGTCCGGCTTTCGCCTCTAAGGCGTATAAGGATGCTATGGTTTCGTTGGGCGTCCAAGTCAGGTTTTCGAGTCCGTACAGACCCGAGGGTAACAGTGTAGTGAAATGAATGAACCGTGACTTAAAGCAATCTTTGACAGCCCGAGTTATAGGCACTGGCAGAAACTGGTTAGCCCACCTCAATGGCGTGCAGCGTGCGCTTAATAATCTCCCTAGAAGGTCTCTGGGTGGGCGGACCCGTACGAAATGCTCTTTGGTATCAAGATGTACGTCTCTGACCTGGACGGTCTAGACTGCAAGGCCCAGGCCATGGCCTTTGACGTAGATGAACATTGCAATGTTTTACATGATCTACAAAAGACCAGAGACAGTCTAGCAAATGAACATTTGCCCTCCACATCGGATGATGCGTTGCAGATCCCGGTAGTTGGCTGGCGACCCCAAGTTGGAAAACTGGTTCGAGAGAAGATCGATAACAAGAAAGAGTTTGGTCCCTCATATCGTGCACCGGTTCGAGTTCTTGGAGTGAAGGGCACAAGAACAGTCATTTTACCACCACTTCCAGGTCGTAAGGAAAACAGATTTATTTCTATTGACAATGTCAAGACACACAGGGTGGCCGATTCTTCATAGCATGACACCGCTGTTTCCTGTCCTACCATGGTGAGGCATTCTGTGCTGGCAATAACTTCTGGTGCAGAACAGGAGGTGTCCCTCGAGATGCCTGCCATATCCAATCCTTTATTAAATACTATTCCTGTTACTAACATTGATGTGCTGAACTACACCTATCCTGCTGACTTATCTATGCCAGATTTGCAGACTCGTTTGGCCGGCCAGTCCAGATTCTCTTTTGACTCTGTTTCGGAACTTTCAAAGAAACCCTCAACTATTGCAAAATATGCCACCTTATTTAAAAAACATTTTTTAATTCCCCCTTGGACATACATTTGGTTGATTCTATTTTCATTTTACCTTTTTATGTCAATTGGTTTTGTGTTTTATTTTTTCCGCCTGATCGATGGTCACTATGTTAAAGAAAGAACAGGAATTTGGTACCTTAATGGAACATTGGCCCCTCTTTCCTCTTCACATTCAGCACACAGACTGAAACGAAAGTTGAATACAGTCAACATTACTGCTTGGCCTGTCCTTGATGGGATTGTGTGGGATGCGGTTAGATTTCAAATACATGGGCCCACTGAAGTAATTAATGTTCCGAATGTGCTTAGAGTAAACATGGTGGATGTGATTAAACAAAATATACGTTCTGATGATTGGGATATACAGGCCGTAGAAGCATTATTCTCTGATTTGAAATACTATGCTGCCTTTGACGCTGAGGATCTCTATTTATATTCTATTAATTATGGTGATTTGTTTTGTTTTCAACATTATGGAAATCATTTTTTACATAAGACAAATTCTAGGAGGGTTGCTGTAAATTACACACAGTGGGAACATTGCCCTGCTCCATTAGCAGGCAGCTCCAATACATTTCTGAAAAAATACACTTATTTCACAGATTTTAATCAATCAAATCCTGAGTCATTTTATTTCAAAATGACACAGAAGTCCATGTCTAAAGTTAGACTTACTGATACAAAGTTGCTGTATTCGAAGTCCTTTCTAGACAGATTAGCTGTAGATGGCTACGAGTTTTGGAAAGGAACAATTGACCTTAAATCGGTTTGGGGTACCAAAGATTGGCTGGTACAAGGCACTGAGTGCATGTCTCATCCCGAATCACATGTTGTTTCTAAATTCATCCATTTTCCAAACAACATGCTTTGGATTGGCTACTTCTAAAAAATTAAATACACCAATCATCCCCGATTTAGAAGAATATCCAGGTTGGGGTAATTATACTGAATTGTCCATTCATGAGTTGCAAGCTCTATTGCACAATTCATCCTTTAACGTTTCCAGTTTTGATTCCAAGGGTTGGCTAATGTGGCATAGGAGTGCTGATTCTTGACAACGTTGTTTTCTGGGTTTGACTGAAGGGTTCACAGAAGTCAGACCTGATCCCCGTTTTGAAGATGATTATACTGTCACAACTTATTCTGTGGGGAAACTGTGTCAGAATTGGTTACAACATTCCACGTTAGCTGCAGTTAAACTACATCTGTCTCAATTAACTGGAAACGTGGATTTAAATGATTTTATAAAAGGCCCGGCTAAGGGTAGATCTAAACGATGGATCTATGCGGTTTACAATGAAATTTGGAAAGTTTCTCAAATTGAGGATGCTAAGCGCCTAAGGGCAATTGATCAAGCAAATTTAGAAAAAGTACTTGCAGCTGTTGATAACAGTATTAACATGCTTTCTTCCCGAGTTTACACGTTGAACAATATTATGTCTTCTGTTGTTGACATTGTGCATGATGAAGTGTCCGTATTGTATCATGGTCAAAATCAATTGCGTTCTGTCATGCAGTTTGCTTGGACACTACAGACTCTGAAGGCTGGTCGAGTGCCTTGGAGTTATATGAACGTCTCATCATTATTTGCCCCATTTAATTTGACTGACAAGCAGCGCATGCTTTCCATGCGAGATGCATCATTTTCTATGTTACACATTGCAAAATTAGAATCTTTGCCCTTTTCTGTAGCTGAGGCAGCTACTGCTACATGGCTTATCCATGGTATTATTACTTTACCATTTGCTCTGTATAAATGTACAAATTGTATGCAATATATTTCTATAGGGCGATATGAACCACTAGGCAGTGCTTTCCTCCATGAGACATGGTCTTTACCATACACATACAGATGTCTAAAGGAGGGGAAGGAAGTGAATCTGAATGGTGAAGAATGCACACAGTCGCCTGACCGTTCACTGATATGCAGGCACATCCAGTTGCATGGTTCTTGTAATCAGGACAGGCCTAATTTAGCCTGTGTTTTAAAAGGCACACCGGTTCCTGCAATAGTTCCCACATTCACTTTATTGTCTAACGGTAGTTATTTACTTTTGAATAACGAGGTGTGTTGTGAGTTAATGGTCGGTATCGCCTATGTGGTTACTGTATCAGACGTGTGGTGTGTTGCAAGAACGTGTTATATCCACCCACGCATGGGAATTCAGATGTTTCCATTTGGCCGCGAATCCCAACCTTGAGAGCGGAGTTCAACGGTTTGAGCCGAATAAGAGCCCTTTTGTCTCAGAAAGAAGTGGCCCTGAGCTCCGTCCGTGAAACTTATGTCCTTCACATAGCTAACACACGCACAGAGGTGCAGGCACTTTTAAATACTGACTTGCCGTTTCATTTCTGCAAGCTGGTTCATCAGATCTTTAATGCCTCCTCCACGTCTGGAATCGCACATTTTTTTAAATTGGTTAGCAGTGGTCTCGTGACTACGTTTGAAAAAGTATTTGGTATTATCCCTTCGTTCTTTCATTCTATATTCGCAAGTTTGTTTGGCGGATTCCCTGTTTTGCTGGCTTTGGCTGCAGGCGTATTGGTGATATTTTGCTTTATAAAACATGGATGCCCATCCTGCACAAGGAGCCGCTCAGCCCCTTCTAACACTGTTTCGCAACCGGATGCTTGATTACTATGGCTCCTTACCGCTTGCGACTTTGAGCACGGCTTATGGATTATCGTTTCGATTTTCCTATTTCACATGTGTCCATCCTGTGTTGCATTGCCTGAGCTGCGATTTCGACTGGGCCATTGATTTGTGTCTCTGCTTGACGACTTCTCCTGACGTCGATTTTGATCAGCTGATGAGCCCCGTAGTTGCTCACGAGTTGGTTTGTTCTGGCAAAAGGGTTATGGCTGTGGAAGCGATGCATGGACTAATGGGTCAGTGGGACATATCCGCAGCGGCGCATGACTTTCTGGCACACAGCGTTCTCGAGAACCCACTGAGTTGTCCTCTGATGTTGCTAGAGGATTCGGTGCTGGATGAGCACGTATGTTCTTTCCCATTGCTTAATTGGATGGCTGACCTGTTTTCGGATGATGACAGTGATTTCATGTTGGAAGCTGGGGCTACCTATTTTGCATATTCTATCCACCCATGAGTGGCTTTGGAGACTTTCATTATTATGGCACGTGACTTTTTAGTAATTCTGAATGGTGCCTTTTCTGTTACGAACATTTGACTTTTATATGGTCTGGGCCTATGATTTTATAAATGGCCTCAAGTTCTAATTTTTTTATATTTTTGTGTGGCCACTATAGGCATTCATACATATTTGTATTATTAATTTTTATATACATTTACATACATTTAGCTTGGCTCAATATTGTTGAACTCTGCTTTCATGTTTGCCTTTCTGATAGTATTGGCTTGTTTTTTTTTCTTCATTTTTTAACCGTCCTCGGATCATTGGGGGGGGTGTCATATGGTTACTGCGTTTCTATATTGTGTTAAGTTAGCATGAGTTTATTAAATGTTTAAACGACATATTTTCCTTCGGCTTCAGTTTGCACACGACACCTAATTGTTATTGTAGCTTTCAACCTAGACGAAAGATGTGATTTATTTGAGAATAATATGTTATTGCTCTGATATCAGTCATGCTTGGTACAACTGTCTGCACACTGAGAACTGCACCCTCTAAGAATAACCTAACACAAGGTTGCTGAAAGCCTGATCCTCGCACCACATTAGACATAACACAAATAATGTTGCTGCCAACATTGGGCTCTACGCGGGTTTAAGATAGAGTTACAGGGAATGAATCGACACACTTGATGCTTCGCATGCAGAGAGCTGGTAGCTGTTGATGTGATCTGCTCCTACTGACCATTAGAGGTATGGGCCCGCCCTGCTAAAAACCCAAAGAGACCTTCTTAGATATAATATAATATACTAAATAGGGTGCGCGAAATATAGGTGATACAAACTTTATATAGATTTTGCATTATAATATGCTATCACCGTTCGCTTACTATGGACTGGTGACTATGCTGCTAACTCTGATTTTTATAATATGTATGTTGATATTATATAAGATACTGCGTTTGAGAACCTTGCATTGAAAAATAAACATTTCAAACTTGCACGTGTGTTCTTTGACTCCCAGTTTTTGTTTGTAATGATTATATAACGAAAGAGTGTTCATGTGTTCCACGATACCTGAGGTGCCCTAAGATCATGTTCTGGATTGTCTAAGTCATTGGGAAGTTGTTAGTACCAATGAGACACTGTAGCTAGCTTGGTAAGGGGATTTCTGATACTAAGGTGAGTTTTGGGTCACCCTAACTCACCCAGGTTCTAGATCTCTGTGCACAGTTCTGTGGGAGAACGGAAACCCTGCTACAGGATGTATTAGTGTGAATTAAAGGACCATCTTTGGGGTGTCATGAACGTCTCATCACTATTTGCCCCATTTAATTTGACTAACAAGCAGCGCATGCTTTCAATGCGAAATGCATCATTTTCTATGTTACACATTGAAAAATTAGAATCTTTGCCCTTTTCTGTAGCTGAGGCAGCTACTGCTACATGGCTTATCCATTGTATTATTACTTTACCATTTGCTCTGTATAAATGTACAAATTGTATGTGATATATTGCTATAGGGCGATATGAACCACTAGGCAGTGCTTTCCTCCATGAGACATTGTCTTTACCATACACATACAGATGTCTAAAGGAGTGGAAGGAAGTGAATCTGAATGGTGAAGAATGCACACAGTCGCCTGACCGTTCACTGAAATGCAGGCACATCCAGTTGCATGGTTCTTGTAATCAGGACAGGCCTAATTTAGCCTGTGTTTTAAAAGGCACACCGGTTCCTACAATAGTTCCCACATTTACTTTATTGTCTAACGGTAGTTATTTACTTTTGAATAACGAGGTGTGTTGTGAGTTAATGGTCGGTATCGCCTATGTGGTTACTGTATCAGAACGTGTGGTGTGTTGCAAGAACGTGTTATATCCACCCACGCATGGGAATTCAGATGTTTCCATTTGGCCGCGAATCCCAACCTTGAGAGCGGAGTTCAACGGTTTGAGACGAATAAGAGCCCTTTTGTCTCAGAAAGAAGTGGCCCTGAGCTCCGTCCGTGAAACTTATGTCCTTCACATAGCTAACACACGCACAGAGGTGCAGGCACTTTTAAATACTGACTTGCCATTTCATTTCTGCGAGCTGGTTCATCAGATCTTTAATGCCTCCTCCACGTCTGGAATCGCACATTTTTTTAAATTGGTTAGCAGTGGTCTCGTGACTACGTTTGAAAAAGTATTTGGTATTATCCCTGCGTTCTTTCATTCTATATTCGCAAGTTTGTTTGGCGGATTCCCTGTTTTGCTGGCTTTGGCTGCAGGCGTATTGGTGATATTTTGCTTTATAAAACATGGATGCTCATCCTGCACAAGGAGCCGCTCAGCCCCTTCTAACACTGTTTCGCAACCGGATGCTTGATTACTATGGCTCCTTACCGCTTGCGACTTTGAGCACGGCTTATGGATTATCGTTTCGATTTTCCTATTTCACATGTGTCCATCCTGTGTTTCATTGCCTGAGCTGCGATTTCGACTGGGCCATTGATTTGTGTCTCTGCTTGACGACTTCTCCTGACGTCGATTTTGATCAGCTGATGAGCCCCGTAGTTGCTCACGAGTTGGTTTGTTCTGGCGAAAGGGTTATGGCTGTGGCAGCGATGCATGGACTAATGGGTCAGTGGGACATATCCGCAGCGGCGCATGACTTTCTGGCACACAGCGTTCTCGAGAACCCACTGAGTTGTCCTCTGATGTTGCTAGAGGATTCGGTGCTGGATGAGCACGTATGTTCTTTCCCATTGCTTAATTGGATGGCTGACCTGTTTTCGGATGATGACAGTGATTTCATGTTGGAAACTGTGGCTACCTATTTTGCATATTCTATCCACCCATGAGTGGCTTTGGAGACTTTCATTATTATGGCACGTGACTTTTTAGTAATTCTGAATGGTGCCTTTTCTGTTACGAACATTTGACTTTTAAATGGTCTGGGCCTATGATTTTATAAATGGCCTCAAGTTCTAATTTTTTTATATTTTTGTGTGGCCACTATTGGCATTCATACATATTTGTATTATTAATTTTTATATACATTTACATACATTTAGCTTGGCTCAATATTGTTGAACTCTGCTTTCATATTTGCCTTTCTGATAGTATTGGCTTGGTTTTTTTTTGCATTTTTTAACCGTCCTCGGATCATTGGGGGGGTGTCATATGGTTACTGCGTTTCTATATATTGTGTTAAGTTAGCATGAGTTTATTAAATGTTTAAACGACATATTTTCCTTCGGCTTCAGTTTGCACACGACACCTAATTGTTATTGTAGCTTTCAACCTAGACTAAAGATGTGATTTATTTGAGAATAATATGTTATTGCTCTGATATCAGTCGTGCTTGGTACAACTGTCTGCACACTGAGAACTGCACCCTCTAAGAATAACCTAACACAAGGTTGCTGAAAGCCTGATCCTCGCACCACATTAGACATAACACAAATAATGTTGCTGCCAACATTGGGCTCTACGCGGGTTTAAGATAGAGTTACAGGGAATGAATCAACACACTTGATGCTTCGCATGCAGAGAGCTGGTAGCTGTTGATGTGATCTGCTCCTACTGACCATTAGAGGTATGGGCCCGCCCTGCTAAAAACCCAAATGAGACCTTCTTAGATATAATATAATATACTAAATAGGGTGCGCGAAATATAGGTGATACAAACTTTATATAGATTTTGCATTATAATAAGCTATCACCGTTCGCTTACTATGGACTGGTGACTATGCTGCTAACTCTGATTTTTATAATATGTATGTTGATATTATATAAGATACTGCGTTTGAGAACCTTGCATTGAAAAATAAACATTTCAAACTTGCACGTGTGTTCTTTGACTCCCAGTTTTTGTTTGTAATGATTATATAACGAAAGAGTGTTAATGTGTTCCACGATACCTGAGGTACCCTAAGTTCATGTTCTGGATTGTCTAAGTCATTGGGAAGTTGTTAGTACCAATGAGACACTGTAGCTAGCTTGGTAAGGGGATTTCTGATACTAAGGTGAGTTTTGGGTCACCCTAACTCACCCAGGTTCTAGATCTCTGTGCACAGTTCTGTGGGAGAACGGAAACCCTGCTACAGGATGTATTAGTGTGAATTAAAGGACCATCTTTGGGGTATCATGAAAATATTGCATGGTGAGGACTAACCCCCTCACCACATAATATTTCAGTTTACTAAATGGGGAAACTAGCCATTCACAACCATGGTCTGGCTTGCCTTAGCATCCTTCAGAGCCGTGACTGGGACCTCATTCACTTTAGCCAGGTAGAAGTGATGACTCCCACCATCATAGATCACCCACTCACCTTTTGAGTCAAACTCCCAGCTAAGGAAGATCATGTCATGGACTTTGACCTGCCTCTTTTCTCCCCCATCGCTCTCTCTGCCATCTTTTTCTACAATTTGAGTGTGGCCAGCTCCAACTCCAGTTTTCTCTTTACCGTCCTATGCTCCAGCTCCTCTGGGGAGAGGCCGCTGGATGACACACTGCTCCCTGCCCTGGCAGGAAACACTACTGCTAGTATGACATTGGTCCCCTGTACCACAGGCAGTCCCAGATTCTCCAGCAAATCCTGGTCAAGCTCCTAATCATCATTCCTTATTTCATCCTCCTCCTACGGGGTCAAAGGTGCTGCATTACAATTAGGCTTTGGGCGTAAATATCAGCTCGACTTGCGGAGTTTGCGAAATTTGGCAACTCCTTAAGAAATGCGGACTTACCGATAAACTCTGTACTCTGCAGCATTGGCCACCATTTGTCTTTGTTCCACATGCCATGTGGCCAGGTGCCAATTTGTATAGTCAGTGCCCATAGGCCTGCATGTGTTCTTTCTTTTCCATGCATCCTGCTTATTCTTTACCCATGTGGCTGGTGACTATTTTGTATAGGCAGCCAGTGTGCTTTTGCCATAGGCCTGCCTGTGATCTTTGTTTGTGGCCATGCCTCCTTGCCTGCTGTTTGACCATGTGGTATTGTGTGTTATGCTTAAGGCTTAGTAGCTGAATGCTCATACTAATGTACTGTATAAACAGTGTTTTATATATTATTCGATACTTTTTTGTATTTTTCTACTGCACCACACCTTGCCTCCCAAATCCCAGTTGGTTTCAAATTCAATTCTCATGGTACTAGTAGTCCTCTTCCCCTAGTATCAGCAATTGAATACTTTTTTTATTTTGATTTTTTGATAATTTTTCAGAAACAATTTTTGTTTAATTTTAATTTGTTGATTTTTTTAAAGAATTCATTTTTTGTACTTTTTTGTAAACAAATATCTATACATTATTTTTTTTTTCCTAAAATCCGGCAACAACCCCTATGTGCCATCAGTGGTGCACAGTTGCACAGCAGTATTAATTTTTTCTAAAGAATATTCCATTGTCAGTTTTCTTTTTTCACCTGAACCTCCCTGCCCAACTTGATGTACATGAAGCAAACAGTTCCATCTGTGTGTTGCTCTTTCATATCCTTCCTGGGTGTACATGAAAATTATATAGGTGTGGTTTTAAGAACGGATACATTGTATTGTTAATTATTTATAACTTAAGCAACCACACTAAATTACACTACTAATTCAACTGAAACAATGCCACGTTTCACTGATGCTCTTTTTGCTTGTTTTGATTTTAGGTGCACAAGAGAAGAGACAATATCACCCACAGTACTGCCAGACAGACCGACTGTGCATGACATGACACATCAACACACAACACAGAAATCTCTTCATTTGTGAAGCTAAATGCCACTGACAACTGACGGCTTTGAGATGGCCCCAAAGAAAGTGCAGAAAAAGAAAGTGACCAATGGGAAGGAGAAGAAGAAGCTGATTTCCACCACAGGCCTGCCTTCCAGGACCTATTTTGGCAAACTTGTGCCTTCTCCAAAAACCTTCAGGGAGCAAGCTGAGAGCAGTACCCTCACATCAGTGGCCCCACCCCTACCTAGGCCCAATCCCATGACTGGCACAGAGGCAACCCCTCTAATCATGGCTGCACTGATGAGCAGTGAGGTTGAAATGGACTTATCTCTTTCACAAATTATTACCCAATCATTGCAGAAAACTCAAATAAGTGGACAACAACAGCTGCAGCAAGCAATAGAAGTTTCTTCTATTCAGACAATGTGTTTCATAAACTTTTAACTTTAGCCATTCCAGACTTCACGATTTGAGAATTTGCAACATTAGTTTTAATTAATATACTAGCTCACCATTGCTCTGAATAATTTAGTATTGAATTCTTTGTTCCCACTATTAGGTATTCTTTTTTACGTAGTAGTCTGGTCTCAATTGATTGTAAAGCTATGATATAATTATATATATAACCCACTAACTCAGTTTTTATTTCAATGTAATTGCCTGCGACAAATAATCCTTTTGATTAGTTTTATAGTTAGAGTTCACCTAGTTGGGAGTGGGACCCCGCTTCTCCTTCAATGCACTACTGCGCTAGCCACTACCACCACCATGGCACCTTGGGAAACCATGCAGCCCTTGCTTCATCTGTTCAGGTAAGAGAACTATGGAGCATTGTTGAACGTGTAGCCAATATAGGCAATGTAAAGTTGGAAACCCAGCCACCTCCCCTTTGTGGTCAATATAGTTGCAGACTACAGAGACTAGGAGAGTAGTAGTTGGACAAGGGTACCACATAACTAATTGTTATCCGCTATCAGCAGAATTTAAAAACATGCTGCTGCTGAGCTGAGAAGTAGCTGTTCAAAGTAAAACACCCCAAAAACATTTGAAGCATAAATAATGATATTTAGTACCCTAGCAACAACTATATAAACCCACCCCTTCAACCAAAAACAACCCCTCTCCCCAAACAATTATCCCTGTTCCCAACCAAAGATCAAAAGGTCCGAAAAAAATAAAACTAAAGCCCCAACTGTCCTGGTCCTAACTCCCATCCCACCCATAACAAGTCCCACGCACCAAAACAAAGGTTAAAATAGGGGAAGAAGAGAGCACTAATGGTGGGCCAGGAGCTTTTTAAGGTACCCATCAATCTTGATTTGCCTGGCTTCCATGCAATCCAGCCCCTGCATATTGCAGTGGAAGAAGCAGTCAGAAATTGAGGTGGGGGCAGCAGTGATGGACCCTGGTGGGTGGCTGCCACTGACTGCGGTGCTGGTGTTGAGAGGCTGAAGGTGCTGGGGGCTGGCAAGGGCCCTGAGCAGCAGCTCCTCCTCGTCCTGGGCCACCAGTCACCAGTACTCATCACATATAACCTTTAGCTCCTGCTGCTGCTGCCAGGCTGCTACATCCTGCTGAGTTGAATGAACAACAGTAATAGCTAGTAAGAAAAAAGAGAAGTTATAAGCAATGCTCTGTGCAAAACACTTGTTTACATTTATGTAGTGGATGGCACAGCAGCACTGCAGTACGTTGCTGTTCCCCTATGGCCATTTGATTTAATGTGATTAGAGTCTCAGCCATTGACCCGCACATGGAAATGGTAAATGCACTAACTGTCTGAAAGGATTTAAGGCAGAATATAAACACAGCACACCAGTTTTAAAAAACTTTTTTATTGTATTTCATTTCAAGGATTTCCTATTAAAAAAATGAAACTGACACTTTAAGTTGAAAAGAAAAATTAATTACTTCAAAAATGAAAAATGTATTATGTTATGTTAATTGAGATTTGTAGAGTGCATAATCACCAGCAGGTCTCTAAGTGCTAAGAGAGAGTAGCTATGGACCCCCCAGTGGCTGCCTGTTAGTCCCAGGTCAAACTGTGTGTTATGCCCAGGTGTCTGTAAACAGGAGGGTCTTCATTTCTTTCTGAATGGGAGAAGTGCTTTTTCCTTACAAAGGTTTTCTGGTAGCTTATTCCACAACTGTGGGATGAAGACCGAGAAGGCTCAACCCCCTTAAGTCATTGTGCTTAACCATGGACAGGCCAGCCGGCCTTCATCGGATGACTGTAGGGTACGTCCTGGGATGTATCTCCCCAGGTGCTCCTTAATGTAAACTGGAGCCTGTCCATGAAGGACCTAATGGGCAATGCAGAGGCCCTTGAACCTGGCTCATTGTTTGACGGGGAGCCAATGTCGCTGTTACAACAGAGGTGTGGTCCATGCGTGTCTAAGGAGCTTGAAGATCAGCCTGACTGCACCATTCATAGCTACTTGCAGCTTGCCTAACAGCTATTCAGGAATTTCAATATGTAGCGCATTGCCGTAATCCAGGCGGGACATAATCAATGCAGCCACCACCGTCCTCATCTGTCTCAGCAGGCCAACGCAGGTCCCAACCACAGTGGACACTTGATTAGAGAATGTGAGCTTGTAGTCTATTTTAATGCCTAGGCTTCTTACGACTGGAGCTGGAGTAGGTGTGGCACCCAACTCCCGTGGCCAAAAGAGGTCAGTTCATGGGTTGCTTCCTGTGGTGATGGCTAGGACCTTGGTTTTGTCCGGGTTGGCTTTGAGTGAATTAGCTGTCATCCAGTTGACAATGTATCTGAGGATATTTTGCATGTGTAAGTGGACTTGTGAGGTATTGTCAAGTTGAAGGATTAATTGTGTGTCATCCGCTTAGTTGAACACCTGGCAGTCCATTTGGGCGAGGGTCACCACCAACGGCCTGAGATAGATGTTGAACGGAAGCAGAGATAGTGTTGACTCTTGTGGGACTCTGTAGGTTAATGCCCCATTATTAGACATGCAGTCACTCATCAGGATCCTTTGAGTCCGGGCTGTCAGGAAGGAGGAGATACACTGATATACCACCCCACGATGCCCATGTCCATGACTCGGGCTAGGAGTTGGCTGGTGTTGATCGTATCAAACGCAGCCATGAGGTCCAGTAGAACCAAGGCACACAGCTTCCAGCTGTCGGCCATGAGCCTGAGTTCATACAACAACACCAGCATCACCAGCTCTGTTCTGTTGGGTGCCATGAATCCTGCCTGCCGAACCTCGAGTAGCTGATGTTTCTCAAATAATATAGATAGGGTTTTAAGGACATGCTGTTCCAGTATTTTAGTGAAAAAAGAAGATGGGATATAGGCCTATAATTCTTCAGGTTAGCGACGTCTGCCCCGTCTTTTTCAGTCAGGGGGTTACTCTGGCTTCCCTAAAGTTACTCTGGACCCTCCCAGTTTCCAGAGATAAATTTAACAGAGCGAGGATCTCTCCCTCTATCACTGGTAGAGCCATGTTGAATACCCTTGAAGGGCATGGGTCCGCTGGTGAGCCTGACTTAATTTGAGCCGTAATGTGGGACAAGGAGTCATGGTCTAGCTTCGGAAAGGAGGCAAAATGCTCCCTAAAGGCACATTGTGGTTCATTCATAACCAGGGACTATGGCTAATGGGGGTATTATGTATGAAAGTTAGGATGTCCCTTTATATATCCAGGAAAAAGGTCAGGAACCTGTTACAGTGCTCTGGGTTAGCGACTGTTTCCTGCACCTACTATTGGCTGAGTTCCTTCAGAATACTAAAGGTTTATTTTTGCTTGTTATCCGCCTCCGTGATCCTGGCCTCGTAGTACTTGGTCTTTCTTTCCATAATGGCTTTTTTGTATGCACCTCTGGGTCATATGACTTACGGCACCGCCTCTTGTGTTGGCACAGGGTCCATTTCTATCACCTTAGTTCCTCTGTGAACCAGGGGGCTCCCTTGCCCTTATTCCTCACTCTTTCCCTGTGAGCGTGTGCCACCCAATTGATATCTGCTTTCAACTGGTTGATGAGTGATTCACTCTTGTCCTCAAGATCTTCCGGCTGTAATCTCCTCAGCGAGTTACCATGCAGAGCATCCCCTAGACTGCCTGCCTCAATTGTGCTCCATTGTCGTACCACACTCAATTCTGGGGGGGTGGGGGGGCTGCGTGGAGCTCCTAGCCTGAGGGATCCGGAGCCTGATCAGGCAGTGGTCAACCACCTACAGGGTCTGATGTCTGTCAGCCTAACCGGTGGCTGAGTGGATCAGATGAGATCTAGGTTATGTACCTTCTCCTGGGAGGGAGTATCCACAAGCTACTGCAGCCCCATTGTGGCCATTGTTTCCTCTAACCGACTGGGTATCTGGTCCCAGTGGTAGTTGAAGGCCCCCCACACTATGAGTTGTTGTTACCGCAAGCGTAGGTCGGAGACTATTACAGTGAGAAGGTTGTTAAATAGGGGGGACGGTACACCACCATTATTGCCAGGTACAAAGACTTGGAGCATACTTTTGCCACTAAAATGTTGGCACTCTTTAAGCTCCGGCAAGCTTTTCTACTACTAGCTGTTTGTTATAGAGTAGCGCTACCCCCCTCTTTTCCCATCCTGTCTATTGTGCCATAGGGCATTGTAGTCTATGGAAAGGGCTTCTACAATATCTGGACATGAGCCGTCATCAAGACAGGTTTCTGTGACTACTAGGATGTCAGGAGCTTCCACCTGAAAGAGAGTGAAAATCTCTAAACTATGTTTCTGGAGGGAGTGTGTGTTGAGTACTACTGCCATTAAATCCATGAGGTTTCCTCACTCCATGCCTGCCCTTAGGTATATGGGGCTGGGTGGCCCTACTCTATCCTATCCCCTGTGAAGTAAGCACGTTCTCGGCTAAAAGAATGCCTTCTACCTGCTTCTCCAGGGGGTGATCCCTGTGCTCTACTGCCCGCAACTCCTCCTCCAAGTAGGATTGAATTTGACCAGGGGTCCTGCCTACTGGTCCCATTCAGTTGCGGACAGATACAGATGGGCTTGTTTTAGGCGCATCTTCAGTGCGCTAGTACTTCGTCCACTCCTGCCTGGCACATATGCACTCCCTCGCCCCTCCCCACCAATCAGCCCTGCTGAGCAGCAGCTGTGGCCCCTGCAGCCACTAGACCATGTTCAGGTGGAGGCAGTGGTGTAAGATGGTGCTCTGAATTAAAATTCCAACAGGTGTGTGCCTACAATTCAACCAGATTTGAATCACGGTTCTAGATAAAACAAAGTGTACAGTTAAAAAAAGAATTTGTGAACAGATATTAAAAAATCACAGCTTTACTGCGCATGTCTCAACCACATGGAGTAGTTAAATCGTGTCTCTCTTTATGCACTATGGAGTGCATGTAGTCCCTCTCTATTGCTCTGCTAAATTAATGGAGGCATGCTAGCTCAGCTAACACCCTCATTTTACTCGTTAGCCATGCTTTGCTAAAGTAATTGAAAACTATCTTATTCCGATGGCCCTGCTCTTCTCCAAAATGTCTTTGTTGGAACGTCAACCTTTGCCCTGGGCACCCCCCAACTTTTTGCTGACTGGTACTGGTGGTAACTGACTCTGACTGGCCCAGGGCTCTGCCTAGCCAGGTCCAGGGCCTGTGCTATGTTGAAAGAGACACACTTAGAATACATTGAAAACACCTGCATACAGTTGGGTACACTATGTGTTTGGGTACCCCTATGATTTGCATGACCTACCCCATAGGGCCCTAGTACATAATAGGGCAGAGGGATTGAAACTACATATCAGTCCCTAGTATATAATTGGCCATGGTAGTTAAGAGGCCAGAAGCCCTTTCTGCATTTGCATATGTGCACTGCTATAGCCTCAGGTCAGTTTAAAAGTGGCTCTGTGTTGTAGGACTGCTTTTAAAAAGAATATTGTGCCCAAATTCTACTTTTGGGTTTGGGGAACTTAATAATGCATAACTTACAATGGTTGTGCATATTATGTACCCCCAGGGTCTCCCCTAGGTGTCCCAGAGGTAGGGGGCCAAATAGTTATAAGGAGGATCCTTATAGAATCTCATGGGGTAAGTGAAATTGCAGATTGCACTCCCTACCTTGTAATAAAGTGCTGCCCAAAATCGACTTTGGTGCTAGGAGCACTGTGGATGGAGGATCTGCAATATTTTTGCATATTCAGAACCCCTAAAGTCTCTTCAGGTGTTCCAGGGGCGGGGGTGCAGAAGATATATGCAGGGTACTTATAAAGTATGTTTTTATAAGCCCTGGTGCTGGAAAAATGGCCCAAGTCATTCTTCCCATTTGCAAATCCCATGCCACATAGGTTAACATGGCAAGAAGTTATTAACTAACAACTCTTGATAGGAGAAGGCTAGAGATACCATTCAAAGACTTCCCTGAAAAGTAATAATAAACTCAACATTATCATATTGTTGAATATCTCCTAAAATGTACAGACAAGAAGTTGTAAGACGTTCTTGTTTATAAGACAAGATCCAGCCTTCCATTGGTCTGTCCTGATTGGTCAGATTTAAGTGGATTAGCCAGGCTTCTTTGAAGAGATGATAAAGAGCCCCTACGGTTAATCATCTCTGCTGGTAGGGCAGTGTTTTGCCACACAGGAATGCCAGAGCATGGGGAGGAGTCGTAAACAATGGAATTCAAGGGAAGGGGACAACTCTGTTGCGTCCCGTATATGTGCCCTGATTTAGGCTTTACTAAAACATGCCCTTATATAGGCACAATTCACATTGCCCTTATTTAGGCATACATTTCTCTGTCCTTATTTAGGCATGAGTCATGCACTCCAAATACAGGCATGGTCTTTCACCTACATCCGTCCATCCCATAGGTCTCAACTAAGTTCTTAGAAACAGAACCTTAAGCTCTAGGGATTTTCCCCAGTACAGATTCATTGACTTCTCTTAGAAACTCATTAAATATGCATGAACCATTATTCCCCAGGGTTCATTCCTAATGTCTTCCTCTGTCCGACATTACGTCAATGCAATCCAGCCATAGCACGAGCTGAGTTTAAATATACCACCCTTTGCACATGCAAACCAGAGGAGACCTCTATTCCAGAGGAGCCTGTATTTCCCGGCCTGACACCCTGACCCGAGACGCTGTCATCTTGATTGCAGAGACTCCAGCTCTCAGTATTCTAACTTCCTTTGCAGGGTTTTAGAATTCCAGACCAAGAAAGAGATTCCACAACTCTCTCATTCTCAGGTATGGATATAACTAGAACCTAGAGCGATTCTTGGCATAACAAACTATAGCATACTATAGAATACCATCCTAGGGGAATATCGCACCTACTTAACAACTAGGTTAGGCAAATTTGGGTTGAAGAAGTTAGGGAGCATTCTATGAGTAATCGTACTTTTAGCAATATGTTTTTATGTATGCAAATGCATTTCATAAGTAGTGAACAATGCTAGAGCACTACCATTTCTTTGTGCTTGTAACACTGTGCATTTTATATCTTGCATACTGTCTAACGATTAGAGTAGCTCATATCTCTCACACGAGAAAAACGACTGTTCAATAAATACTTATTGAAACGCCTGTCTGTTATTTCTGTGTAACTCTGAGAAACTAAGCAGGCATGATTGGGTGAGCGAAACGTTATCTCATGTTTCCATGATTCTGAGGGATCAGGGTTGTCATGTTATGTGGTTGCCAGAAGCTATTCCCTTCTTGTCTTCAAGAAGTTTCTAGTGGCCCTGTGAGCTAGCTGGTACATGGTAAACAAGGTTAGCATACGCCAAACCTATAGTGTATGTTATCCAAAAGCACAGAGCCTATTTAAGGAAATAGGAACTACACTACATGGCGCTGCCAATGTTTGGTAAGGCATTTATTTAAACATTAGATTCTGGGTAACTCAGTTGTGCTGTTCTCAGAGACCCCTACTCACAAACTCCAAAGACGTTTGGAGTTTGTAGGGACAAAGTCCGCCATAGCTGAGTAGGAAACATCCTATGTATTAGCTGTTGGTTCTTATCAATATTGAAGGATGTAGTGTTCCAAAATGTTGTGCACCTTATCTTGGTTCCCTTGAAACTAATTCCGTACTAAAAACAAAATGACTATGAATCCTGTAGACGCCAGGCAAGAACACAAAACACGCAAGTTTCAAATAGGGATGAAACAGATGAGGACGTTACAATCATTCCTCCTAACATAAGGAAAGTTATCACTATCAAACGTACTAAACACGGCTTATCAGCCAGAGGTGGTAGAGTAGTCTTCCTTTTGGAGGCACATGAGGCACAAACAGAGGTGTTCTATTTCTTGGCTACATTCCCAACAGACAATGAAGTAAAACACCATTTTCACTTTTACAAAGAAGATGAAGCACCAGCAGAATATACTACTTTTGGGGAAATTGAGGCTCTGCTCACTTACAAGGAACATAATATCTAGCTTAAAGGTGCTCTACAATTCATGCAAAATAGAAACAGGCTCGGTCCACTAGGTCGACCAGGAGCTGCATGGCCGATTCTAGCCCGCTACACACTTCATCCTGACATTGAAACAATGACACAAGGTGAAATACTCAACTCAAGGAGTTAATAAAAATATACAGACAATTAGTTCTATATGTCATGCGGACATTAAACGTCCATAGAAAGTAAAAAGGAGGCCCCCTTATCTGTCAACTTTGGGACAGGGGAGATATATTGTAAACCAAAATTGTCCCACAAATTTACCACTAAGTTGGTGAAGAGTGGAATAATGGTACCAAGTTAGTTTTCGATGTTTAGCAATACCAATCACACCATTGTATTAGAAGCAGAAGGCTAAATTACAAAACATAGGCCAACTAATATAGTCATTAAACCACCAAGAATTGCAAAATTAAACCACTATGCCACACATTTCATAATTTCAAGACAAGATAAAAAATGGAAAAACCAGAAAATAGTTTTGTGGAAAAATATATATACTTTGTGTATAAGGAATTCACAGCTGTTGTTATCTATGTGAGAAGTGAACTTGAGGTTGTTGTCACCAAGGTTGTAGTGTAATCTACCTTATCAGCTGCCCTTGCAAACTGATCTATATAGGGGAAACTTCCAGAGAAGTTCGAACGAGATTGAATGAGCATAGATCCGCTCTTCGTATAAATAAGGTAGGGGCCCCCCTAACCGAACACTGGAAGACAGCCAAACACAAGATTAATGATCTTCGCTGGTGCTGTCTTGAGCATGTCACCCTCGGCACAAGAGGTGGTAATTTGACTCAGAAGAGAAAAAGACGCGAGCAATTTTACATGTCTAAATGTAACAGTGTTCGTGTCGGTCTCAACAGCAGAGAAGATTGGGAAAGGATAATCTAAAACAGGAGAACCATGATTAAACAACACTATGACTAAAATGACACTAGGCATGTGATATCCCCTACAGCTGTACCCAGGGTTTATTATCACAAATTCTCACCTATTTTTATGTATAGATTTGTGCTGTACAATAATATCTCAAGCTCCTCAACATTTAATGTTCCTCTAATATTTTACTTAGGTATAACACATATGTGCCAAGCTGTCTAAAAAGGACTATGCAAGATTTAGCTAAACCTGGAATTTGTAGAACACGATCATGTTTACATACATGATACTCTGGCACATAATTGTATAATGTGCAGACTGAGCGCTTATGTAACTTTTATCGTTAATTCCTCTGAATTATCTATACATATTAAACACAGATACATCCTGATCTACAGGTTAGACTCGAGAGTCGTCCCAACAACCAGGGAATTCTCTTCCGGGTACCAAACATTACAGCATTGCACTACCTATAAACTACCGGCGAGCTGACAGCAAATCGTATTTAACCTTATTTAATAACACCCTTTTTTCTGATGAAATACCACATATTATCTTGTACATCCATTTGATCACAATGCGATAATCGCGCTAGATACCACACCACTCGTGTGTGTCTGTATACAAACATGAGAGGTCAGGTGACATCGTGTCGACCAATAATAACCAGGGATTTCTCTTCCGGTTACCAAACATTACAGCATTACATTACTTATAAACTACCGGCGAGTTGACAGCAAATCGTATTTAACCTTATTCAATAACACCCGTTTTTGTGATGAAATATCACAGATTATCGTGTAAATCAATTAGATCACAATGCGATAATCGCGCTGTATAGCGCACCTCTCGTGAGTGTCTGTAAACAAACATGAAAGGTCAGGTGACATCGAGTCGACCAATAAGAAAGTGGGAGACTAACCGCCCAATCAGCCGCATCGTACTATAAGTAGAGCAAAAACAGCGCTCTCTCGATACTTTCATCCTGACCAGACCTGAGTACACGCTGACGGAGTAGGAGCAGGGAGGCCGAATTTAAAGCCCGAGGTAAGCAGAGCGCGTTCAACCCTACCACCTGTATACTAGTCCTTACGCTAAACAGAATCTGCTTAGCATGCCGGCTGTTTTGTGTCTGATTAATCTGTGGTTTTCTGCAAACCTTCGCCCAATTAGACTGGCGGGGTTCTCTAAATGAGCCTGCATAAATACTTAGCGGCTAAATAACTATAACGCGCTGGAGGCATTCACGATAGCATGTGTTACCTCGACGGTGCCACAAACTCAACTATGGTTTATACACGTCATAGACACAACAACAAGCCCAACGTGTTATTTAACTTTTTTGCCATGATATGGATGCTGGTGCTATTTTTGAGTAAAAAAACGTATTAACATAAAGATACATAAACACCAGCTACATTAACATTGGTGTAATAAGCCTAATAATGAGTCAGTCAGCCATAAAACTTGTTTAACAAAACTTGTATTATGAAAATAGATACTTAATTAACAGTGAGGTTGTTACTAGAAATTTCATGCTAATAACTTCAAATGTGAACTATTAAACAAATCGGGATCTTAACAAACATTCCATTTTTTTAAATCAAACAGTGGCAGGATAATCCCCACCATGGTATGAACGCCAAAACTGATACACAAGCCCATTGAAAAGCTCGTGATAATATTTAGCTGCCAGTCATTTAAATCTGGGTGAGTATAATTAATTAAAATCCGATATGACATTTGATAATCACTCCTTTGATTACAATATGGTAATAGGTGTATTTATCTACAGCATAACTGAAGTCCAATATCGGTGGCTCCTACTACCAGAGCGAGATCCATCCCTAGACAAATACAAGGTAGTGACGTGCTATATTGATTTGTTACCCCTAAGTAAAAAAGAGCACACAAATTATTGATCGATACTCTATTATTACTCACAGATACCATTACAGCGTATGTTAAAACATCGCAAACCTATAACAGTTCCTGACCGGATTCTATAATCAGCCCACGGCATACCAGGATTTATCTGGAAGCCATTACTAAATACAGGTAGTTTCAAAGTTAAGACATGATGAATAAAATGTCTACATTATGGAAATCTTTCCCGATAAATATAAACTGGGACTCACCAAATGGTACTATTAATAATATGTTATGTGCTTTAGCAATACCAATAGCGTTAACTACCACCTATTTTTGATTAGCGCCAACCACCGAATAGTGTAGCCAATAAATAGTGTTGTTTTGGAAAAATGCTTTGTCTGAAAAATTGGAAATGCAAAAAAAGTAATTTTCTGTTTCCTTTTAGAACTTGGTCCTGTAACCGAAACGCCGCGTCGACCCTTGAACTTTTAACCAATGTTTACTTTATGTGATTTTTAATGTTTTTAATGAAATGTTTAACCCGTTTAGCGCGTCGAAAATTCCGCCCCAGTGCGGACGTTCAATTGCGCTAACGGGAATGGAATGTTCAGCGGACGTGCGCAGCACTAGCGAGGTAGTGCACGCGACGACCGCTGAACGTTCCCCGCACTTAAGGGGTTAATATACTTCATGTATATTTTTTAATGATTTGTTATCACTGTGATAAAATGTTTACATCTGAATAAATACACAAAGTATATATATTTTTCCACAAAACTATTTTCTGGTTTTTCCATTTTTTATCTTGTCTTGAAATTATGAAATGTGTGCCATAGTGGTTTAATTTTGCAATTCTTGGTGGTTTAATGACTATATTAGTTGGCCTATGTTTTGTAATTTAGCCTTCTGCTTCTAATACAATTGTGTGATTGGTATTGCTAAACATCGAAAACTAACTTGGTACCATTATTCCACTCTTCACCAACTTAGTGGTAAATTTGTGGGACAATTTTGGTTTACGACATTAAACGTCCAGCCATCATTGGTAATACCAACTCAAACTACTTATCACGAGAACACACTCAAAATTACTCCACACACAGTCATGCGTATAATGCCCACAAAAAACGAACAAATTCAATCCTGGATAGCTCAGGAAATCACACAACTCAAAGAAGTATTCCCAAATACTAGCCCTTATGAGAAACACAGAATTTTAACAATCAGTTTGCAATCAGTCCAGCCCGAACTGCCAAGCCATGTCTTTCCTGGACAGGAATCAAGCATCCTAGGACCCGTTTCAGGCTATCAGCTGTCTTCAGCCTGGATAGCTTGACTCCAGTGGTGTGGAGAGCATGAGACTCACGTCTGAGCATACCCATCCCACTTGGGTTGACAAATGCAAAACAACAGTTGATGGACAGAATGCAGAACAATGTCATACATTCACCCCAGTACAGAGATCTGGGCCTAAATCCATCGTTTTTTTGCACTCCACACCACCCCAGTGCAGACATGGCCACATGCAAATCAGCCTTGACCCTGTGCCTCATGGTACAGTCCAGCCCAAACTGCCAAGCCATGTATTTCCTGGACCGGAATCAAGCATCCTAAGACTGGTTTCTGGCTATCGGCCGTCTTCAGCCAGGATAGCTTGACTCCAGTGGTGTGGAGAGCATGGGACTCACGTCTGAGCATACCCATCCCCCTTGGGGTGACAAATGCAAAACAACAGTTGATGGACAGAATGCAGAACAATGTCATACATTCACCACAGTACAGAGATCTGGGCCTAAATCCATTGTGTATTTGCACTCCACACCACCCTAGTTCAGACATGGCCATATGCAAATCAGCCTTGACCCTCTGCCTCATGGGAACAGTCCAGCCCAAAATGCCAAGCCATGTCTTTCCTGGACCAGAATCAAGCATCCTAGGACCGGTTTCTGGCTATCAGCCGTCTTCAGCCAGGATAGCTTGACTCCAGTGGTGTGGAGAGCATGGGACTCACGTCTGAGCATACCTATCCCACTTGGGTTGACAAATGCAAAACAACTGTTGATGGACAGAATGCAGAACAATGTCATACATTCACCCCAGTACAGAGATCTGGGCCTAAATCCATCGTTTTTTTTTCACTCCACACCACCCCAGTTAAGACATGGCCATATGCAAATCAGCCTTGACCCTGTGCCTTATGGGAACTGTCCAGCCCGAACTGCCAAGCCATATCTTTCCTGGACTGGAATCAAGCATCCTAGGACCGGTTTCTGGCTATCAGCCATCTTCAGCCCGGATAGCTTGACTCCAGTGGTGTGGAGAGCATGGGACTCACGTCTGAGCATACCTATCCCACTTGGGTTGACAAATGCAAAACAACAGTTGATGGACAGAATGCAGAACAATGTCATACATTCACCCCTGTACAGAGATCTGGGCCTAAATCCATCGTTTTTTTGCACTCCACACCACCCCAGTGCAGACATGGCCATATGCAAATCAGCCTTGACCCTGTGCCTCATGGTACAGTCCAGCCCAAACTGCCAAGCCATGTCTTTCCTGGACCGGAATCAAGCATCCTAAGACTGGTTTCTGGCTATCAGCCGTCTTCAGCCAGGATAGCTTGACTCCAGTGGTGTGGAGAGCATGGGACTCACGTCTGAGCATACCCATCCCCCTTGGGGTGACAAATGCAAAACAACAGTTGATGGACAGAATGCAGAACAATGTCATACATTCACCCCAGTACAGAGATCTGGGCCTAAATCCATCGTGTATTTGCACTCCACACCACCCTAGTTCAGACATGGCCAAATGCAAATCAGCCTTGACCCTCTGCCTCATGGGAACAGTCCAGCCCAAAATGCCAAGCCATGTCTTTCCTGGACCAGAATCAAGCATCCTAGGACCGATTTCTGGCTATCAGCCATCTTCAGCCAGGATAGCTTGACTCCAGTGGTGTGGAGAGCATGGGACTCACGTCTGAGCATACCTATCCCACTTGGGTTGACAAATGCAAAACAACTGTTGATGGACAGAATGCAGAACAATGTCATACATTCACCCCAGTACAGAGATCTGGGCCTAAATCCATTGTTTTTTTTCACTCCACACCACCCCAGTTAAGACATGGCCATATGCAAATCAGCCTACACCCTGTGCCTTATGGGAACTGTCCAGCCCAAACTGCCAAGCCATATCTTTCCTGGACTGGAATCAAGCATCCTAGGACCGGTTTCTGGCTATCAGCCATCTTCAGCCCGGATAGCTTGACTCCAGTGGTGTGGAGAGCATGGGACTCATGTATGAGCATACCCATCCCACTTGGGGTGACAAATGCAAAACAACAGTTGATGGACAGAATGCAGAACAATGTCATACATTCACCCCAGTACAGAGATCTGGGCCTAAATCCATCGTTTATTTGCACTCCACACCACCCCAGTTCTGACATGGCCATATGCAAATCAGCCTTGACCCTGTGCCTCATGGGAACAGTTCAGCCCGAATTGCCAAGCCATGTCTTTCCTAAAACGGAATCAAGCATCCTAGGACCAGTTTCTGGCTATCAGCCGTCTTCAGCCAGGATAGCTTGACTCCAGTGTTGTGGAGAGCATGGGACTCACATCTGAGTATACCCATCCCACTTGGGGTGACCAATGCAAAACAACAGTTGATGGACAGAATGTAGAACAGTGTCATACATTCACCCCAGTACAGAGATCTGGGCCTAAATCCATCATTTTTTTGCACTCCACACCACCCCAGTTCAGACATGGCCATATGCAAATCAGCCTTGCGGAAATTCTTGAACTTAGATTTGGAATTATACAAAATCACGGAAGCCAAAATGCAGATGAAATCGGGACGGGCCCCTGGATATGTCGGGCTACCGATAACATTTCATAAAACATTACCTGCTGGGTACTCTGGGGTACATGGGGATGCCTATCACCTTCATCCACTGGGTACAACAGCTATATATCCAACCAATAGCTCGAGCACTTTTCAATTGCGCCCAGTCCTCCGCCTTCTCTATCTCCAGAGGCACACGGCAAGGCTGTCCATTATCCCCAATGTTATTTGCTCTGGCCATAGAACCCTTAGCTACAAAACTTCGGCAACACCATAATGATAGGGCACTGATCTACCCACCTAGACAACTTCTTATCTCCCTATATGCAGACGATATGACACTGTATGTCAAGAAGCCTCAAGACAATCTCAACCCAGTGTTCCAGGAGACCACTAAATTAGGCGCCATATCCGGAATACAAATAAATTGGTCTAAATCCCCCTTACAGATAATAACCTGCCGCACCAATTGGATTATCCACTAGTCTGGGAAACTGATGAGCGAAAATACCTGGGCATACTTATCACCAGAAACGGGGACAACCTGATTAGAATAAATTATGGCTCAGCCATAGATAAGATAACTGACACTATCAGCAAGTGGGTACAGCTTCTACTCTTCATGGTGGGGGGATCTCTCTTATCAAAATGGTATTGCTGCCCAAACTGTTATACCTTTTCACACCACCCAGGAAGTTTTTTCTTTACTACACTCAAGACTTATGAGGCTTATATGGGGTGGGAAGCAGGCACGACTCAACCTGTCTACGCTGATGCTACCATACCATCAGGGAGAGTATGAAGTTCCCAATTTAGAGTTCTATTATTTTTGTGCACAGGCCCACTTCGCAACACATTGGTTCCATTCACCACCCTTTATGCCTCATTTTGCGATGGAAAATGGGTATATGACTCAGACACCCCCGATAAGCTATCTTTTTACAACAGTGAAGGAGCGGGAACGTGACCCGTCCATCGTAGAATGCACTATTGTAGCATGGCGGCAGCTTGCTTGCATGCTAGGCAACCCCATGTTGTAGTGCCCTAGGAGGCCAATGTTACAAAACCTTTGATACAAGTTACTTATGAGGGGATATGTCAGATGATGCTGGAAGGTCTTGGCTATCATACCTGGGAAGACCTTTATATAGGGAAACAATTCTGCTCCAAGGAACACATTTTTGGAGCATGCATACCCACGACAATTGACACATTTATAAACACTCATCTCCGGCAAAGTGTGAAGGCTGCAACCAGTACCTTGCCCCAAGAGACAGATACACTTGCACCTCTGCAAGCCTTGCTACATGGAGAGGCTCACGTCATGTCATATCCCTCTTGTATAAACATACACAGAATGCACCACCCACTCATACTCTACGGGCCAGGCGGGAATGGGGGAAAGATCTAAATGTCCCGTTAACGGATGACCAATTGGAACTTAGCTGCACGCAGACAGAAGCAATTACAGGCAATAGTAGGCTACGCCTCATTCATTTTAAATTCTTGCACCCCTTGTATCAAACCCCGACTAAACTACACAGATTCCACCTCAGATACGATGACAAATGTGCGCGGTGCGGGAGGGAGGGGGCAGACGTCCTGCATTTAGCGGGACCTGCCCCCGGGTTGCAGAACTGAACGCAGACTTTTGAAGGGTTGTCAAACATGATAGGAGCCCAGCTGACCCTATGCCCACTTGTAGCCCTTTTGGGTTTATCTCAGGAAATAAACACAGTGCACAAAAAGTTTTTGCCAACGGGTTTATTACCCCAACTGCAGGTAGATTGCAGGTGGGGAAAAGGCCAGACTCCCAAGTTCAAAGACTGGATACAAACTATAACTACTTGGCAAGATCATATGCATTATTACGCAGAACCTCCTATCTTCTCATGCAAGAATACAATCCTACCATCTCCTGAGGCGGAAGCCATAATTTTTACAACTTTTGTGAAAATGTACTTGTTCTTATTTGCACGTTCTCCCCCTGGGCACCATATTCCAAGAGCTATTGTACTTGGACATCCCGCACAGCGGATATTAGGGCTGTTATGGGCTTCAAACAAACATTGCCGTCATCACCGAGCACATCAGGCCACGCCCACTATCGGGAAGCCACGCCCCCGCCTACGATATAAAAAAGCGCTGAATGCAAGCGTTTTTGGATACAATCCTACCATCTCCTGAGGCGGAAGCCAGGAGGATACCTGCCATAATTTTAAAAACTTTTGTGAAAATGTACTTGTTCTTATTTGCACGTTCTCCCCCTGGGCACCATATTCCAAGAGCTATTGTACTTGGACAACCCGCACAGGGGATATTAGCGCTGTTACGGGCTTCAAACAAACATTGCCGCAATCACCGAGCACATTAGGCCACGCCCACTATCGGGAGGCCACACCCCCCGCCTACGATATAAAAAAGCGCTGAATACAAGCGTTTTTGGATACAATCCTACCCTCTCCTGAGGCGGAAGCCGGGAGGATACCTACCATAATTTTTAAAACTTTTGTGAAAATGTACTTGTTCTTATTTGCACATTCTCCCCCTGGGCACCATATTCCAAGAGCTATTGTACTTGGACAACCCGCACAGTGGATATTAGCGCTGTTATTGGCTTCAAACAAACATTGCCGCCATCACAGAGCACATCAGGCCATGCCCACTATCGGGAGGCCACGCCTCCCACGTCCCCTGCCGGCATGGCCCTACGCCTATAAAACATGTGTATTCCTAGGACGCGCAGCGGACGAGCGCAGCGGGAACGCCGTCTGCGCGCCGAAGGCGCGCCTAAGGCAAGCCCGTCTGCGCTCGTCCGCGCCGGGACCGGGCCCAGGGTCATGCCCCCTGACCAAACATACGTAGATAGCAGAAGACAAATCTACTCTAGCCAGGAGATTCTAGCATTGAGACCTCATGCCACATGCAACCCGATGGATCCACATAAGGAAGGTAAGACATGTCTAACCTGCTCACGAACATTTGCCTTTTCACAGATTAGAGATCTTAGTACAACATATCACAAACCTCAAATAACAACTTACAGAAAATCATCTATTAAAGCTGGTCTCATAAATGTCAAATCTATGGTCAAGCATAATGTTCAGACCGCTGAACTAATTGAAAGCCAAAATGTGGATCTTCTGTTTGTAACCAAAACATGGGCAGATGAAGCATCAGACACAGATCCCACCCTAGCAATCCTAGAGGGCTTCTCCATCTACAGAGCAGGCAGGAAAATAAAACGAGGAGGAGGTTTAGCAATCATAGCGAAGGAGGGACTGCAGATTAAAAGCTCAGACAAAGGAAGTAACCCAGATTGTGAAACGCTATCGTTTCAAATAAAAATCACAAATAACTATACTTTTAGTGGTCTATTAATTTATAGAAAACCAAATGCCAAAACACCTCTAATTGAGCTATTAAGCCCATTTCTAGAATCCAGTGTGACGTATTGTGACTATACAATTCTAGGAGATTTTAATATACACCTAGAAAAAACATTGGACCCTAAGGTAAAGTCATTTGAAGATGAAATCGCAAATTTTGATTTAGAGCAGAAAGTATATACAGATACGCATTGTGACGGCCATACTCTGTGGGGTCGCTATCATCCACAAGGATAGCTGGAGCATCACAGAAACCTCCTCCTTCGAGTACAACTCGTTTGAATGTCTATCCACCGTCATCAAGACAAAAGACCACAACTCTCTACTGTGCCACCTACTCTATCACCCGCCGGGCAGAAATAATGAGTTTGGAGAACAACTATCAAACCTGATTGCTCAAGACGCACTTGGCGATTCCAAAATCTTAATTCTTGGTGATCTGAACCTCCAATGGAATGAGACCCATAACCCATAATCAGATCGCTATCTAGCCTCCTTGATGATAACAACCTCACCCAACACTGTACTGAAGAGACTCATTACAAAGGAGCCACACTGGATGCCATCACTGCCCAAAAGAATTCTATCACGGTCAACCACATACTACCCGTTGACTGGTCAGATCACCACATGATCCTATTTCATATCAATCACCCCATCATCTCGCTTCAACCTCCGCAAGACCCCCCCCCAAATGGTCGAGAAACCTCTCCCAAGTACCCCAAGATATCCTGGAAGGAAAGCTAAGTTCACTTCTTCCAAATAACACACCGCACCTCTCGACCAATGATCTCGTCGACCACTACAACGCGGGGTTAGTCTCCATACTCGACAATCTAGCTCCTCTAAAGCTCAAAAGAAGCCGAGCCACTCCATCTAGAACCTGGTTCACTGCGTACCTCAATGCAGAAAGAAGAAACTTGAGAGCCAAAGAAAGAAAGTGGAAAAACAACCCAACCGCCATTCTCCGCCTCCAACTAAAATCTGCCCGTAGGAAGTACAACAACGATATCAAAAACAAAAAATCCAGCTTCTTCCGCGAGGCACTGGTCAAATCCAAAAACAGACCCAAAGAGCTCTACAACATAATCATACAACAAACATCCAAGCCCCGGCCCTCATCCCTGCAGGCATCCAAAGAACTCTGTGATAACTTCGCCAACTTCTTCAACGATAAGGTCTTAAAAATCGAACTATCTCTAGACATCAACAACCCGCACCTCCAGAAGAGCAACTCGGCCTTCCCATTGGCAATCCCATCTGACTCCTTTCCCTCCCCCTAGCTAAGCTTTCGCCCCGTCCAGGAAACTGAGATAATCTCGCTGATCTCGACCTCCAAACCATCAGCACACGTCTCAGACCCCATTCCCCCCTCTTTAATCAAAAAAATGAAGCTTACCTTAGCGCCCATCTGGGGAAGAATCATAAACAGCTCCTTACAAAGCGGAGTGGTCCCCGATTGTCTAAAATTGGGGCAAGTCACTCCTCTGCTGAAAAAACCCGGTCTTGACTCAACTGACTTGAACAATTTCAGACCGATATCCAACTTCCCTTTGCTTTCGAAAACACTTGAAAGCTGCGTACTCCTGCAACTAACGCAACATCTGGACCACATCAATCTCCTGGACCCCCTCCAATCCGGCTTCAGACAAGGCCGCAGCACAGAAACCGCGATGCTGAACATCATAGACGACATTCATGGTTCTCTTGACGCAGACAAGTGCTGCCTCCTCATACTCCTTGATCTCTCCGCAGCGTTCGACACAGTGGACCACAAGCTCCTCATCATAACTCTTCAAGAAAGAGCCGGCCTTGGCGAGGTAGTTCTCAAGTGGTTCTCTTCCTTCTTACATAACCGTAAGCAAATAATAAAAATTAAGAACTTCACCTCCGAAACCCTGCAAGTCAACAAGGGTGTCCCGCAAGGATCAGTGCTCTCTCCTCAGCTCTTTAACATCTACATGGAACCGCTCGCCAAGTTACTCAGGAATGCCAACATCCACTTCCACCTCTACGCGGATGACACGCAGATTTACCTGGAAACCTCTTCTCTTAAAGACATCCACAGACTTAACAATGTCCTAAATGAAGTTCAAGATTGGCTGACAAAGAATCACCTGAAACTCAACCCCGACAAGACAGAAACACTCCTCATCTCAAACAAAGAAGACAACCCTCAAATCACCGAGTGGCTAAAGTCGATCGATGCTCTCAAAGGTAACCTCACGCTAGCCGACTCCGTCAAATCCCTGGGCTAACACCATAGACCCCAAACTAACCCTGACAAACCACATTAAGATTTCGGCGAAAAGCGCATTTCTCAACCTCAGACTTCTGAACAAAATCAAACCTTACATTCCCAACAAGGACCTCAAACTAGCCACGCAATCTCTAGTTCTATCAAGACTGGACTATGGGAACTCAATCCTAACAGGCATCCCCAAATCGCACCTGGCCCCGCTAAAAACAACACTTCATGCGGCAGCGAGAATGATCACAGACTGCAAAAAAACTGACCACATCTCCCCGGCACTCAAAGAACTCGAATGGCTCCCTGCGGAAATGCGGAGCACCTTCAGAACGGCCTGCCTCACCCACAAGGCCCTCCACACCAGCAAACCGGAATACTTGTCAAACAAGCTCAAAAAAGCAGGCCAAGCCAGAAACTTGAGAAGCTCCAACTCCCTGCTGCTCATCCTACCAAAAACCAGAAAGAAGAGAACTGCGGACTGCTCTTTCTCAGGAAATGCCCCCAAAATATGGAACGCCATCCCCCCGCACATCAGAACTATACCGTCCTATGCAGAATTCAAGAGCCAACTCAAATCCTTGTGCCTTATCCGTTCCCTTGGTTGCGGGTAACTTGGATCAGCAAGCGTCCCCTGAATCCATGTGGTAACATTGAATCCTGTTACCAAGAAGTCCTGCTGTCCGAACTTTTCCACATTCCAAATTGTCGCTCGCTGATCGCTTTTATTGGGTTTGTGTCATGTTGTTCTCTTTTTCATTCCCTCTATTGTAAAGCCCTCTGCTACCTTCGGGTCTTGTTAGCGCTATAGAAAACTTCTAAATAAATAAAATAAATAATAAATCATGTCGGAAGTTAAATATAACTGATACGCTCTTGAGCCTGCGGTCAAAGTAAAAAAAAACACATATCATGAATGGTCCAAAATCCAGCCCCAGATACTCATAGATACTCTATGTTCTTCGTACCCAACTTTAGATGCGGACAGCAATAAAGCCTGTAAACAAATTAATACATGGCTAGAGAACGCAGTCCAACTCACAGTTCCACTGAAGAAAATCACTCTCAAAAGAAAGACCCCTTCACAGCCATGGTTCTCAGAAGCTTTGAAGGAAAAAAAACAAGAATGTAGAAGAGCAGAAAAGAAATGGAGAGCTAACTATGAGGTACAGCAAAGATTAGAATATAAAACAATACTTGCTAGCTCTAAAAAATTAATAACATCAGAGAAAAGCAAATACTTTGTCCAAAAAAATAATGAATCAAAAAACTCCAGTAAAACTCTCTTCTCCACTGTTAGAAAACTTTCGAAAATTGAAAATAACACCCCAGAAGAAATATCATCAGAATTGTGTAATATTCTGGGTAAATTCTTCGTAAATAAAGTTTCATCAGTCTACGAATCTTTTAAAAATTACAAATCAGATAAAACTAATCAGACAGATAAAATCACTGCTCAAACAATAAATTCAGAGGAACAATCAGTCCAACCTATAAGGTTCCAATTTACCATTCCAACAAAAGACCAAATTCAGAAGGAATTACTTAACATTAATTCAGGCAGCCCAACAGACCCCTGTCCGCCCAAAATAATGCACATTTGCTCAGAACAAATGAGCATTGTACGAACAAGATTATTTGGCCAAATAATCGATACCAACACCTTTCCGGATGACTGGAAAAAGATTTCCATTAGACCACTACTGAAAAAAACCAATCTCGATAGAGACGAGCCAAGCAGTTACAGACCTATAGCCAGAATTCCTTTCGCCGCTAAAATATTGGAGAAACTCATGAACAAACAGCTATCCCGCTATCTGATTGACGCAACTGGCTGGACGACTCTCAGTTTGGCTTCCGGGAAGCACACGGAACAGAAACTGCTTTAATTACAGCAGTAGAAGAACTCCGGAAAGTGATGGACAATGGAGCGAAGGCCGCCTTGATATTACTTGACTTATCGGCGACCTTCGACGCGGTCAGTCATGAAATTCTTTTAAAACGATTAAAAACAGCAGAAATACATGACTCAACATGTACCCTCATTGAATCCTATCTTGCTAATAGAACTTTTACAGTAGAAGTAGAAGGAGCAAAATCTAAAGCCTTTTCTCTACCATGCGGAGTTCCGCAGGGATCATCATTAAGTCCCACCCTTTTTAACCTTTATGTTGCCCCACTTGCAGAGATAATAAGAAACTGTGGTTTCACCCCAATATCATTTGCTGATGACACTCAAATTGTAGTGACCATCAACAAAGATATAGAAGAAACAGCAGAAAAATTCCAACATTGTATGATACAGGTCAGCCAATGGAGGGAAAGGAATTGCCTGAAGCTCAATGGAGACAAGAGTGAAGTGATGATATTAGGGGGTGACACAAACATCTGGTCCCCCGCCTAGTGGCCTAAGGATATGGGCAGATGTCCTAGATCATCAGGAAAAAGTGAAGAATCTGGGCTTCACCCTTGATATGAATTTATCATTTGAAGCTCGAACCAATAAGCTGTCATCATCACTCTGGTACATTTTAAAAATGATAAAAAAACTATTTCCATATCTACCACGAGATTCTCGTAAAACAGTAGTAACAGCATTAGCATTAGCAAGATTGGACTATGGAAATGGTCTATATGCCGGAGCCAGGAAAAAGATCACAGATAAATTATAACGCCTGCAAAATGCAGCAGCTAGACTGGTTCTAGACATACCCAGGTTTGAGCCAATCAGACACAGACTGAAAGATCTACATTGGCTGCCAATTGAAAAGAGGGTGAAATTTAAATCACTCTGTCTAACCTATAAGGCACTACAGGGAAAACGATCACAATTTTTGAGGTACCATTTGAAACAGTATGAACCCATGAGACCTCTGAGATCGGGCCAGATGAAACTAATTACTGTTCCCAGATTTAAAAGAGCTAACTGGGGAGGGAGAATTTTCCTGATACATGCAGCACGTACATGGAATCAACTGCCCCTGAACATAAAAACCTGTCCATCTTTAGAAACCTTTAGAAAGGAAGTAAAAACATGGCTATTCTCCGAATACACATCAGACACTGTTACAAGGCTGGAAAGGATTTATCTTAGCTCCAAGACGCCCATGGACAATACTGCAAGTAGGCCTTGTGGTCTCCGCCCTGGTAGCAGATGCCCTCCTTTCGCTACTATCCAAGAGGTTCAAACAAAAAGACTCATAACCATCAAAGAGTCACAGTAAGAAATGAAGGACTATTCAACAACGCTATGAACCTCATTCCTCTTGAATTACAATTAACAATTCGACCAGACACGCCTGTCTACACCAATGTAACAAGAGAACATCTAATTCATCGAGAAAATGAAAGGACAAACACAGTGATGTCTTCAAATCCTGATGCAATTCTATCAATTGATCATACTTCTACTGGCTATTTCATAAATGTTGATGCATTTTATGAAGACCCAAGTGAATCAGAAACGTCGCCAGCCACAAACTCTTACAAACAGCAAGCAAAATACTTTTTTCACTTTCTGAAAGAAACGTATCTGGTTTCACCATGGACTAAATTATGGATAATATCCTGAATATTTTTCTTTCTTTTCTGGTTAGGTTTAGTAATGACTATTAGCATGCTTGTAAATGGCAAATACATTCGTCTAGAATCTGCAAGTAAAGATGTGAACTTAATATTGAAACCACACAAATTATCTCATCGTGAAGAAAGAGACTTGTCTGCAGTAAACATCACAGCCGTGCCTATACCCGATGGTATAGTATGGGACAAAGTCGATTTCGATATTTTGGGCATGACTGATCTTTTGAAAATTCTACACCTGTTTAAAATTTCATTAAGTGATTTCATTATCTCCAGTATCTATTCTGATGTTTGGGACTTCGAAACTGTCAGTAATATTATATCTGATCTAGAGAAAAATCTGCTGCATTTTCTAATAGTGAAAACTTGGAAGGTTCACCAGAGTATGAACAAACGTACCATTATAATCATTATGGTCATTTTTTTTGCATAGATCTACAATACCTAGAAATGTGTTTATGTATAATCAATGGGAACATTGTCCAACACCATCAAAAGATAGTTCAAAAACATATGGAAATAAGTGTCCATATTTTTCAGGATTCAATACAACAGATCCAGGTTCCTATTATGTTAAGAATGTGAACCAAACTGCTCAGAAACAAATGTTAACTAACACCAAACAGATCTATTCTTCAGCCTTTTAATGCCCAGCTGTCTAGACAAGGGTTTGACTTTTGGAATGACACTGTTGATACAAAATCTGTCTGTGGTTCTAGAGACTGGCAGGTGCAGGGGACGGAAGCATTCTTTAGAACCTGACTCTTCCCCAAGCAAATAATGTTTTTGAATGATACCGTGCAACAAACATCTTGCCTTGGACTAGCCAAGATCAAAGACATGAACATATCTTATGTACCAACACCTGCTAATACCAAAATCAATAGTACTACAGATGAGGCAGCCACCATAGACAGCATCCTACTGTACAACAGAACAGCCCCCGATTGGGAAAAATAGCTAATCTGGCACTTAGACACTAACATTTGTCAAGAAAGGTTCCTGAATACAACACAGGGATTTACTATCAACAGGCTAGATCCCCGTTACATACAGTGACACAATATAGTATAGGGAAAGTGTGCCTTGATTGGCTACAGACATCCTCGATAGTCCAAGTGAAACAACACTTATCTTTACTTGAAAGAAGATGCAGACTTTAGGGATTTCTTGCTAGGACCAAGAAAACCACGACAAAAATGTTTCATAAATGCCGGCATTTATACAGCCTATAATGAATTTTGGGAAGTTTCACAGGCAGAGGCCGCAGAGGATACGTGAAATCGATCCAATTAATTTAGAGAAATCTCTCTCAGTTGTTGACAATGGTTTAACAACTTTGTCATCCAGGATCTATTCTCTGGGCAACATTGTATCCTCTGCTATTGACATACTAAAACAGGATTTAGCCGTGTTACAACAAGGCCTGTCACGTTCGGAAATGTTATTAGTCTGGACACTACAATCATAGTGTGCAGGCTATGTGCCTTGGCATTTTATTAACATGGCGTCTTTTTTTTCGGAATACAATCTCATAAACAGATCGAAATGGCACAAAGGGGAGCAAAGTATACAATGCAGGGTGTTGAAAAACTGATAAGATTACCATTCACGGTAGCAGAAAAAACAGCTACAGAATGGCTCATCCATGGCCATATAAATTTGCCAGTCACTTCTTTCCAATTTCACTATTGCCTTATACAATAGCAGGCAAGCAAATATGAAAGGTTGGGTAAGGAATACATTAAGAGTGTCCTGGGAAATACCTTACAACTACAGATGTTGGAATGGGGGATGTGAAGTGTTTCTTAGTGGTAAAGCCTGCGAAAATGCACTGAGCAGTTCACTCATATGTCAAGTAGTTTATTTACACAGGGCATTCAACAGTTCTGTGGCAAACTTGTTCTGCCACCTGCAAGGCAGTCCAGCCGCCGTGATTGATCTGACATTCGGCCTGGTCTCTAATGGGAGTTACTTAATGTTGAATGATCTAGGTTGCTGTAGCATGCTACCAGGGATCCCGCATCTAGTAACGGTCAATGCCAGTGTTACTTGTTGTATGCAAGTATTGTTTCCACTAGCAAACACAGGCTGGGAGTCGGCACTTTGGCCTTGAATGTTTCTTTTATATGTTTTCTAAACGCTAAGCAGAATGAACACCATGCTTTTACAAAGAAATGTACCCTTAAACTCCGCCAGAGAGACATCTGATCTTGAAGTTGCAAGGACTGCGGCTCAGATACAGGCTCTGATAGTTCGAAACTGCCCTATACATTTCGCAGAAATGATGGGATGTATCTTTAACATGTCTGATATGAGCGGAATTTTACATGTATTTAAGACCATAGGTTCAGGACTCTTAAACACCTTCCAGACGGAAATCATTCCAAACTTCGTGCATTTGGTGGTCTGCCTTTAACTCTTGCAATAGCTGCAGGAGTACTTATTCTATTCCTACTGCTATGCTATGGACGGCCTTGCAATGGGCATCACTCCCAGTTACATTGTGAAGGATCTCCTGGAACGAAAGTGCTGACAGCACATAGTACAGCTCCTGGGCATTCCTCTATTATGGGAACTTAATCAATCATGGTTCCTGACCTTCAGACCAGTTTGGCTTGACTGTATCTTACCTGTTCTACGCTGCCTGTTTTGCAGTGAAAAATGTGTGCTGGACATCTATCTAACACTTCCATCGGTCATGCCAACCAATATCAATACTTTTCTGGACCAAGGAACGGCCCATGCTCTGTATTGTCAGCAGCGGCTCCTGATACTGATGATGGCATTCATTGAGACCTCTCAGTCGCAGTCTGATCCTGCTGATGTACGAGAGGATTCAACAGGCACACAGGAGACAAGGAACACACAACTTGCTACAGCATCAGCTGTAAGTGACGATTCTCATCTTTGTGCAATAGATCTACTGAACGAGGTGCTCCAACTGTCCCCGGCAACAGTAGACAATCTTATGTCTACAGCAGCAGATGACTTCATGTTTACACCCAACCTGGACTCTGACTTTTGAATTGGCTCACAGTGTGCTTGGAAGAAATGCATTTGGCTACCATGTTTTTCATAACAAACAGAACGAAACTTGGAACATTCCCCAAATTGACAAACCTTTTTAAACTTTTCAGTTACATTGCATTTCTTACTGCTTACAGTAAAACAATTCCTATAAAATGAACTGCCTTTACCTTTTCTAAAAATAACATTTCTAAAAAGCACAATTCTAGAAGCACAAGTCTAGAAATAATGCCCTGTTTTTCTACAAATTCCATATTTTATGACCTTGATTCAAAGGGATTTTAGAATATTTAGCAAAACTATTATAGCCACTGCTTTTTCCATGTATAAGTCAAATGTTGACATGTTTAATAGAACTTTTCAGACTGATTTTAGAAATGTTTTTAAATGAATGTTTTTACATATGCTGCGCTCATTTTTATGTTTAGCAATTAGTAATATCGTTCTTCGAAAGTGGAGTGGGTGTTGTGTCCCATATAGGTGCCCTGATATAGGCTTTACTAAAACATGCCCTTATATAGGCACAATTCCTGTTGCCCTTATTTAGGTATAGCGTTCTTAGTCCTTATTTAGGCATGAGCCATACACTCCAAATACAGGTATGGTATTTCACCTACATCCGTCCACCCTCTAAGTCACAACCAAGTTCTTAGAAACAGACCCTTAAGCTCTAGTGATTTTCCCTGGCACAGGTTCATTGATTTCTCTTAGAAACTCATTAAGTATGCATGAACCATTATTCCCCGGGGTTCATTCCTGACGTCTTCCTCTGTTCAACATTACGTCAATGCAGTCCAGCCATAGCACCTTCTGGGTATTAATATGCCCATGCAAACCAGAGGAGACCTCTATTCCAGAGGAGCCCGTATTTCCTGGCTTGATGCACTGACCAGAAATGCTGTCATCCTGCATGCAGAAACTACAACTCGCAGGGCTCTAACTTCCTTTGCGGGATGTTAGAATTTGAGACCAGGAAAGAGATTCCACAACTCCCTCATTCTCAGGTATGGCGATGACTAGAACCTAGAGCGATTCTTGACATAACAAACTATAGCATACTAGAGCATACCATCTTAGGGGAATATCGGACCTTCTTCACAACCTGTCCTTCACCTAGGTTAGGCACATTTGGGTAGAAATAGTTAGGGAGCATTCCATGAGTACTCATACTTTTAGCAATATGTTTTTATGTATACAAATGTATTTGATAAGTAGTGAAGAATACTAGAGCAATACTACTTCTTTGCGAATGTAACACTGTGCATTGTATATCTCGCATACTGTCTTACGATTGTAGTAGCTCAGATCTCTCACACGAGAAAAACGACTGTTCAATAAATACTTATTAAAAAGCTTGTCTGTTATTTCTGTGTAACTCTGAGAAACTAAGCAGTCACGATTGGCTGAGCGAAACATTATCTCATGGATCAGTGTAGTCATGTTATGTAGTTGCCAGAAGCTATTGCCTTCTTCTCTTCAAGAAGTTTCTAGTGGCCCTGTGAGCTAGCAGGTACATGGTAAACAAGGTTAGCATGTGCAATAGGGGTGTACTGACTCAATCATACACCAAACCTTTAGTGTATGTTATCCAAAAGCTCAGAACCTATTTAGGGAAATAGGAACTACACTTCAACTCAAGTGTCATTCCCAACTCTACTCTGTTGACCCCAGCCAGATGCTAGGCTTAAGGAAGGAATGAATAGATGCAAGGGGGAGAGACTATGTTGATTAGCAAATTTAGGGGTGTGCTTAGCCATCTCTTCTCTCCCTGCAGAAAATTCTGCCATTATCAATTTGGAAGAATTGGTGCACTCTGGCCACAAATTACAGGATGTGTTCAGACCTTTGGGTGGTACCCTGCAGTCCATTGGACAGGAGTGACCTCCTGCTTGACCCAGAGAAACTAGAATAAGTATCTGAGAAGGGCAAAGCCCCTCAGATCTGCTGCTTGAAACTTACGAAAGCAAGAGGTGCCATGCTGAGAAGTTTAATGTGCATTTCCAAAGGCCTGCACTCTGTAAACTGCACATTTTGCACCATCTTGAACTATAGCCCTGTGAATTACCTTGCTGTAAGAAGGACTAAAGAGTGGACACCCTGCAAGATACAGGTTAACAGAGCCCACCTGGAACATCACCATCAAAGATCCACAACCCGGAGAACTTCCAGGGGATTTATAAGGGGTTTGTCCATTTGGGTTGTGGGATATGAAGTCCTCAAATTTCAAGGACCATCATGGAGCTTTCAGACTCTTGGAGTGAGTTTGAGACATTTTGGGATTATTTAAGGTACTTCATTAAGAAGTTCTAGGAGTTGGGAGAACTTTTAAACAACTTTGGAAAAAAGCTCCATAGGGGGACCGACCCAACCTGGCCAGCCAAGCCACCTGCCTTCAACCAATAGCTGGCCTGCCGTCCACGTTCCTCCCGCTGAAAAGCTTTGTAGGTCTGACTTCCAGAGTTTCACGAGAGGAGGTGAAATCGGAGGCCGGAGAACCCTCACCAAATCTGGCCTAGTGAATAGCAACAAGGGACCAAGCGAGAAAAAGCTCCAGAAAAGTTTCTAAGTCCGAAGTTTAAAACTGTGATCGGGACCTACCGCCGCTAGTGGTCTATCCTAGTCGGCCTGAAACATTGACTTTGAGCCAGTCTATCACAACCGGATATCCCAATAAGGTACATTAAGATTCTAAGAGCTAGATAATGCTAACTATTTGAAAATTCATATCTCCGGTTCCCAACATGGGATCTTTGTTGTTTGCATGTCATTTTAAAGATAACAATAGTTCCTATTTTTATAAATTGGTGTCAGATTTTTATTATACATTGTCACTTAATTAGTTACTGAATTGATTTCATTGAATGCTTTACATACCTGTCTTTGAAGTTAAGTCAGCCTGCTCACAGACAAGCTGCCAAGGGTTGAGAATAGGAATAATTTTCTAAAACCTATTCTGAGCCCAATAATGTGTTAGTGGCCTTATTTCCAGTGGCAGATGCACATTTGCCCCTACTAATAATCCACGTTCTAACAGTCTTTCAATTTTACCCTGACTTCAAAGCAGATGAATATTGCAACACATTACATATAAGATCAATCATGCGGACATCTTGTCTGCCGCAAGTAAGTAAGTGGGAAAAGCGATACACTGCAATACAGGGAAAGGATTAAGGAACAGAATATAGATTGTATTCATCACAGACTATCCAACCGCAAAAGTCAAGGCATTTACGTAGTCCTACTTTACTCTCTGGTCTCACTCTCCACCACATTTCACAATTTACTTTTCCAAAAATACATTTGCTTGGCAGTAAGGAAAGGAAACTAATTTACTCTACTGCAGGGTAAGTTAGGGGGTTAGGCCGGGTAAGTATGTAGTAGACGTTTTACTGATCATCCTCATGTGCCTACGTTTTGGCTACTGAGTCACTTTGGTTGAGGAAAGGGAAGAATTTCAACAGGCACTAATCCTTTTATAGAAGTCATGATGAAATATATCACTTGGCTACAAAACTGTGGCACATGCAAAGAATGATTTTTTCATATGTTTGGGGAGGCTGGGACAGAACTTGGGAAGGAATTTAGAAATGCCTTGAGGAGATACGGTATATATTCCCCAGGGAAAAACTGGAAGGGTTTTATTTAGAATTACGATAAAAATTCAGCGAAACTTGCAAATCAAAGGGTTTTGGGCCAATTGTCTTAATGGTACCATGGGTTTGTTCTGATATGTTGGGAGCCAGATATCCGCGAATGCCACGATGGGTATATGATATGGGTCCGCGTTAAATCCACCGGCGGCGAAGCGCCTGTGGTCCCTGGCTGAATTACAGCACTGAGAAGATGTTGGAATAGTAAATCTTACTATTCATTAAGTTATAGCGCCATCCAGTGCAAGTCGATGTAACGACTTGCGTTGTAACAACTGCTTTGCAACTGCATTGCGGTGTACGCACTGCGATTTAAAGGATTATTCCAGTATATATGTGTTTAGAGATATTTGTCCACATGGCCGGGGTCGGAGGCAGGGCGTGCTGCTACTAGTGCAGCACACAGTACTGCAGCATGGGTACAGGGGTCTTTCCAACCAGGAGCACAAGGGCTTTGTACTCATTATGGCTCACGTCACCCCTGCTTCACCACCGCACATGAATGAGAAGGTAAATAAAATGTAAATGGTCTTGGGTAAATATTTACATCTGAAACTGGCCTACTGAGTCTGTTTCTAAAGAGTGATAGGAGCCTATTTATGACTGTTAATGCGTCTAACTTGTGCCACGCAAGGGGGTACAAGCACTATGCAATAAAAAAAGCCAGATTTACCAAGTCACGCACGGCCCCATTAAGTGGCTTAGCAACGCAACACAGAGCCGATCGAGCAATGCATGCTTCAAAGTATACATTGCAAAAAGCTTCAATACAGTATGGATGGGTGAGATGTCATAAATCGTTCATTTTGAATATTTTAAAATTTCTAATATTCAGCAGAATCTAAAAAATTATACCTAGCTGGCAGAAATGACTTCACTGATGCTGAATTGTTTGTTATGACTGCACAATCACAGAGTAAGAAACCTGCATGCAAACTACTCTTTGACCCTTTCCCGCTCAGGAAATGGTTTAAAATGGTTAAAAATGTATGCCAGTAAAGGACTCATAAAATTCACCTTCCGGGGAGGGAAATGCGATGGAACATCTGTAAGAATGACATTTCTCTAAGGGAGAACTGTTTTGCTCATGGAGGAAAAACAAAAATAAATAACAATTGTCCATTTGCACTGTAAATTGAGGAGTCACATTGGGAGAATAGCAGTTGGCACATGACAATCTTTGTAGTGCACGTAAAAGGCTATGAAAGGCACAGTATTTCAGACATCCTACTGGGAACCCTTGTACATTCTGTAACCCGCACATTTACACCCATGCATAGGAGTACTTGTGTAGGAGAGTAGGGTCTGCAATCCTATGATCACCCAGATTTTTTGCTTTTGTTTCACTGGTTTACGACTTTCTCTGGCTGTGGGCCTGCTAATCAGACCCACAGCCTGGCTGTTCTCTTTCTAAATTACGATATGTACCCTAGGTGCATTTACCAATTGGTACTGGGCCACCTTATCAGACCCTGTAACTCAGGGCATAGGTGTACCCAGGGCCGCCAGGGGCTGCAGCATGTATTATGCCACCCCTGGCTGGCCTCCTAAATTTGACACAACTGGCTGCATGACAGCTGGGGCGAAGTCGTGTAATCACCCTTTGCTTTAGATATAGTAGCCCTATATCTAACCATACAATGGACACCCGAGTTCCTATCAGTCACTCCTATGGCAGGCCTTGACAATCCTGAAGGCAGAGTGCGTGGGCTCGTGTGAACTGTGTTCTGGCCCGAGCCGAGCCCGGTTGCAGCTTGCGGAATCAAGACCCAATGGCTGTCCCATGATAACGCGTACCATATCGGTAACTTCGGTGTCGCGTTATCAAGACATGTCGAGTAAGGTGTCATACGAATCGGGATGCTGCCCTCTCACCAATTCTGGCGACGAGGTTAGCATTCCGCCCTTCTAGAGGGACACGACATGTACGTAACTGTGAACCCCGGTTAAAGTTAACTAAAGCCTCAGCTCCACAAAATGGATGCTGCCACCACAGACACGAGTCTGACCTCCTGCTGCTGGGAGTCCTTCCAGCAAGGAGCGCTTGGACAAAGGGTTTCCTGTCGAGGGCGGTGTTCGCACCGTCCCAGACAGGGTTTGTGTATTCTGGGTAGGTAGGGCTTTTGCGAGAAGGTGACTGCGGAGTGGCACCCCGGTGCTCACTACGCATCTGCCGGTCAGAACCAGTTCCAGGGGCGCCAGCCCTGGCCTGGGGAAAGTCCGGCAGGGGAGAGGGGTGTAACTACCCCCCTTCCTGGTCCCACCCTTAGGGCAGGACCTAGTCATGTACCCACCCCTTTCTTTAGGATAAAGACCGGAGCGGGGACCCTTCCAAATTAGATCATCTTTGAATCAAGAACTACTTTCTACGAAAGGACATTCGAGACTCTTCTCAAGATTTCTCCCTTGTGACTAAGGAGTAGTCACCCTGCATCAGCGGGCACCATCTAAGAACTCTGCGGTTTGCTGCACGTCCTTCCTCAAGGATCCGACGGCCCAGCTCGACGAGAACCGGCTTCCCTGGCACCTCTGACCTCTACCCACGTCATCAGCTCAGCTGTGATCTGTGGGTGCGACGAGACCTCGAGGGACCGGCCATCATCAAAACCTGCACGCTTTCTTAACCAGCACGACCATCGAAGTAATTCTCTGGTTAGTGCTCTGGGGTCCGAGAAGCCCCGACCCTGAGCCGCTCCAGCACCGAAGTGCAGTCTCCCAGCATTTCCGAGATCTGCGTGGGGCCCTTCTGCTCGCTGCTCAGCACGTTGTCTGGTCACTAGCCGCTGGCTTGTGCCCTTCTGTGACGACATCCGACAATCATCACTGCTGGTCTGGTTGCTCCAGACTGGCCCTTGCTTCCATCTTTGCGAGAAGCATCCCGGACCCTCCTGGTCCACTCAAGACGCCATCTTAGGCCTACCACGTGGCCCTGAGATCTGCCAAGGCTTGTTGCCCCATCCTGGGCCCAGCGACGCCGACAGCATCATCCTTCGTGGGACAGCTCGCACCTCCACCGTGGTCGCCGACAACGCCTCCAGGTCCGTGAGACTGCAGAGCCTAGCGTCGCCCACTCACCTGGTCGAGGTGACGGCCAACCGGTGCCTTCCTGGTACCCTCAGACTACTGGCTAGTAGTACGAACTTGGTCCCCTCTGCTTTCAGGTATCCTCAATCTCTGATCCAGGCTTGGATCTCTACGAACTATTCATCACTGGTCGCCGGCCAGCAACTCCTTTTCTTCCGGCTCCTGGCTCATCAGCGACGACCCCGACGCCTGTAAACTTGTGCAGCCGCAGCCCTCGTGGCTAGGTAACTCGGCATTTCGGTGCCTGCATAGCCTCTTTACTCTAGGGTCCCGAGTCCCTCGCTTCCAACTTGCCTTATCGGGTCCGCCCGAGACCTTAAACTTTCCGTGTCCTCGGACACTTGTTTTAATTGTGCACTTGAAGTATTTTCCTAAGAGATTTGGTTTGTGCTTAATACCCTGTCCTCATAAAGAGTACAGGGCTGTTGTGATTCTTAATAAATATACTGTTTATTTTCATAACACTTGTGTGGTGTCCTTTCACTGGGTGTTCAAGGGGTACATGTGTGGTAAACAGCTGGCTTAACACGCCCTCTCGAGTCTTTAGCCTTAGACTGCTCGTATCCACGCTACTAGGATAGCTGGTCTATAGGTTGACTTACAACCAATCACCATAAGGGTCGTTTGGAACGATACATAGCGGTCGCTAGAATAGCGAACGCTGCATATCGGGCCAACTTCTCACATTGGTGAGCAGCGGTTGGGATTTGAGCTTGCTGTTGTTTTACCACACGTATCCTAAGAATATCTTGTTGAAAGATCACATAAGTACTGTTAGTACATATAACTAAAGCTTAGAATACTCTGAGTTCTACTGAACCAGCTGTTGCAGCTCCTCAAGGCTTAGCACACCTTGGCTGCAACTCTTAGCAAGGGATCAGTAGGTAAACACATAGTGTAGGTAGGTGCATCACTTACACCACACTAGAAACAGTATGTCGGACAAAGGAGGAAACTCTGAGTCTCCCCTTGTGTCAGTTGACCCTCCACAGGTCATCCCTTCGAGATATACTGTGCTGAGCTTCAAGGAGTTAAGACAAGTGTGTCACTCCAGGAAGATCAAGCAGGGGTCTAACCCCACAACGTCCTTTCTGATTGGTCTCTTGGAGACTTATGATGCCAGAAAAGCTGAGACCCGTCCCAGCTCTTCTAATCCAGAAGGAGACATGCCTCCCCTCGAGGGAACCAGAGGTGACCCTGACCTAATCCTCCTCTCAGCCGAAAATGAGAATGTGGAGGAGGATGAGGATGAGGATCCCTCTGGGGATGAGGCAGATAAGGGACAGGTAGAAGTCGTCAGACTAACACGGTCCAACTTAAGCAAACACGATAGTGGTACTGGGGGACCCCCGGCGCTACTGTCAGGTCCGCTTAACATTGGGAATGGACGAGCCCGATCTCTGTCGAGAGACTCTGGCAGATCCCTTCAAACCAATGGCTCTCACAACTCTTCTCAAAGAGGGATGACGTCCCCTCAGAGGAGAGTGTACGAAGCTAAGGAAAGGGCAGCTAATCTGAGGATCGAAAGGGAAGAACTTGCCCTGGCCAAAGAAAGGCTTGCCTTTGCTAGAGAGCAACAGTTAAGTGGGGTAGTCCCCACTGGTGGCAGCAATGTACCTAGTAATAGGGAAAGGAGTTTTGATACGAAACACCTTGGGAAGATAGTGCCCCCCTTTAAACAAGGGGACGACATCCACAAATGGATTACTGCTTTGGAGAGGGCCTGCACTGTGCAGGGTGTTCCCCAGAGACAGTGGGCAGCTATCTTGTGGCTCTCCTTTGAAGGAAAAGGAAGAGACAAGCTCCTCACCACAAGGGTGGAGGATGCTAACGATTACCAAGTCTTGAAAAATACACTCGTTGAAGGGTTCGGCCTAACCACTGAGCAGTACAGGGTGCTGTTCAGGGATACCCAGAAAACGCAGTCTCAAGATTGGTCTGACTTTGTCGATTGTGCCACTAAGGCTTTTGAGGGCTGGTTGCTGGGCAGTAAGGTTACTGATTACAAAGGATTGTATAATTTGATGATGAGAGAACAAATTTTAAACAATTGTCAGAACCAGTTGTTGCATCAGCATCTTGTCGACTCGGATCTGACCTCTCCCCAAGAATTGGGAAAGAAGGCAGACAGATGGGTTCGAACAAGAGTTAAACAGAACCAGGGCCAGAATCAAGGTGGTCAGAAGAAAGCAGACCAGAAGGGTAAAGATTCTAAGGGGGAACAAAATGACCAGAAGTCTTCGACAGGTCCCCAACAACCCAAAGAGGGTGGGGGTCAGGCTCCCCAAAAGAAGAAAGAAGGCCAATCCAAAAGATGGTGCCAGTACTGCAAAAGTAAATCTCACTGGTTTAGTGAGTGCACCAAGAAAGGAGGAGGGCAGATTCCTGCCGCTGCAGCCCCTAAGGCACCTGTGCCCCCTAGTACAGTCAGCAGTGGTAGTGCGCCTCCCAAGGGCTTAGTAGGGTTAACCCTGGGTTCTGAGGGGCGTGACAACTTAGTTGGCACACTCACTCAGGCTGTCCTTGTCAGTACAGGGGACGTGGACGTGTCCCCTGACGTAAGTCCCAATACTTTGGGCAAATACAGACAGACGCCTTTCATAAATGGAAAGATGGCTCAGGCCTATAGGGACACTTGTGCCAGCGTCACCATGGTGACGCCTAACTTTGTGGACCCTGGACAGATCATGCCAGGTACAGAATTCCTGGTGACCAATGCAAGCAATGTCACTACCAATCACAGTATGGCAATTGTAGCTTTCTCCTGGGGAGGGTTAACTGGCCAAAAGAGGTTGTAGTTAGTTCAGACCTCCCAGTGGATTGTTTGTTGGGCAATGATTTGGAGTCATCACAATGGTCAGAAGTGGAGCACCGGACTCACATGGAAATGTTAGGTTTGCCAGCACATGTGTTCGCTGTGACCAGGTCACAGGTCAGGAAATGCCCCACTGAACCGGTGCTGGATCCTGGAACAACGGACCAGACACCTCCCAAGAAAAAGAGCAGTAGGGTTAAGGCTGCGCCTTCCCCCTTGCCCCAGGTCGTGGATCAAGTCTCAGAGGAGGCTGACCTACAGGAATTGAGGGAAACTGAGCCTAGGGAGTTCGAACTTGATCAAGTTGAATTCTTGGGTTCAGGGGGACCCTCAAGGGAAGACCTGGGGAAGGACCAGTTAGACTGCCCTTCTCTTGAACCCCTCAGACAGCAGGCTGCTGCTGAGGCTGCTGGGAACGCCACAGGTACCCACAAGGTATACTGGGAAGATGGACTCCTGTACACTGAGTCAAGAGACCCCAAGCCTGGCATGACCAGGAGGCTGGTTGTACCCTTGTCTCAGCGAGGTTTCCTACTTACCTTGGCCCACGAGATTCCCTTAGCAGGTCACTTAGGCCAGACGAAGACGTGGGACAGGCTTGTCTCACACTTTCACTGGCCTCACATGAACGAAGATACCAAGGAGTTTTGCCGCTCCTGTGTCACTTGCCAAGCCAGTGGTAAGTCAGGTGGCACGACAAAGGCCCCCCTTATACCAATGCATGTGGTGGGGGTGCCCTTTGAACGGGTGGGGATCGACATCGTCGGTCCCATGGAACCACCAACAGCATCAGGGCACAAGTTTATACTGGTGGTAGTGGATCATGCCACCAGGTATCCTGAAGCTATTCCCCTTAGGACCACTACAGCACCTGTTGTGGCAAGAGCCCTAGTTGGAGTATTCTCCAGAGTGGGCTTCCCTAAGGAGGTCGTCTCCGACAGAGGTGCAAACTTTATGTCAAGCTACTTAACTGCTATGTGGAAGGAATGTGGTGTCAACTACAAGTTCACTACACCCTATCATCCACAATGCAATGGGCTTGTTGAGAGATTCAACAGGACCCTGAAAGGGATGATTCATGGACTACCGGAAAAGCTTCGGCGTAGATGGGACGTCCTGATCCCCTGCCTCTTGTTCGCCTACAGAGAAGTCCCACAGAAGGGGGTTGGCTACAGCCCTTTTGAACTTTTGTACGGACATCCTGTAAGAGGACCCCTGTGTTTGGTGAAGGAAGGATGGGAGAGACCTCTCAAAAAGCCTGCAGCCAACATAGTGGACTATGTGCTTGGCCTCCGCTCGCGGATGGCTGAATACATGGAGAAGGCATCTGAAAACCTTAAGGCCAGCCAAGAACTCCAAAAAGCTTGGCATGACCAAAAGGCTGTCTTGACTGTTTACCAGCCCGGACAGAAGGTGTGGGTGTTGGAGCCAGCGGCCCCAGCAGCACTCAAGGACAAATGGTCCGGGCCCTACACCATCCTGGAGAAAAAGGGAGAGGTCACCTACCTGGTCGACCTGGGAACTCCCCGGAGCCCCCACAGGGTGCTCCATGTCAACAGGCTCAAGGCATATGTCGACAGGAAGGACATGAGTTTGCTCATGGCCCTAGATGAGGGACAGGAGGAGGAGAGTGACCCTCTCCCCGACCTGCTCACTCAGAATCCTGACGATGGATCGGTAGATGGTGTTGTCTTTTGTGGCAGCCTCTCCGAACATCAACAGAGAGACTGTAAACAGGTTCTTCAGTCTTTCAGACATATGTTTTCTCTAACACCCAGTCAGACCAATTGGTGCACCCATGAGGTTGACACTGGTGACAGCTTGCCCGTCAAGAGTAAAATCTACCGGCAGCCTGATCACGTTAGAGACTGCATCAAGAGTGAAGTGCAGAAAATGTTGGAGCTGGGAGTCATTGAACCCTCGGATAGCCCTTGGGCTAGTCCCGTAGTTCTAGTGCCGAAACCTCACACCCCGGGCGGTAAGAAAGAGATGAGGTTCTGCGTAGACTACAGGGGTCTCAATGCAGTCACTAAGACTGACGCCCACCCAATACCAAGGGCAGACGAGCTTATCGATAGATTGGCTTCGGCCAACTACTTAAGTACGTTTGACCTGACAGCTGGGTATTGGCAAATCAGGTTAGCTGAGGACGCCAAGCCTAAGACAGCATTTTCAACCCCTGGTGGGCATTATCAGTTCGTGGTGATGCCCTTTGGTCTGAAAAATGCACCTGCCACCTTCCAACGGTTGGTGAATCAAGTCCTTACTGGGCTGGATGACTTCTGCGCGGCGTATCTTGACGATATTGCTGTCTTTAGCTCCACCTGGGAGGATCACCTGGTCCACCTGCGGAAAGTGTTAGAGGCTCTGCAAGCAGCAGGCCTCACTATCAAGGCCACCAAGTGCCAGAAAGGGCAGACACAGGTTGTATACCTGGGCCACCTTGTAGGTGGAGGCCAGGTTCAGCCACTGGAGAGCAAAATACAGTCAATCAGGGACTGGGCTCCTCCAACCACCCAGACTCAGGTTCAAGCTTTCTTGGGCCTGACTGGATACTACCGAAAGTTTGTCAGGAACTATGGTTCCATCGTGACCCCATTAAACGAACTGACAAGTAAGAAAATGCCAAAAAAGGTTCAGTGGACAGCGAGCTGTCAAAAAGCATTCGATGACCTAAAGCAGGCCATGTGCACGGCGCCTATCCTCAAGAGTCCAGACTACTCCAAACCATTCATTGTCCAAACAGACGCTTCTGAGTTGGGTGTGGGAGCTGTACTTTCTCAACTGAATTTTGATGGTCAAGACCAGCCCATTGCTTTTATAAGCAGAAGGCTGACCCCTAGAGAGAAGAATTGGTCAGCTATTGAGAGGGAGGCCTTTGCTGTGGTTTGGGCCCTGAAGAAGCTGAGGCCATACTTGTTTGGCACTCACTTCAAGATTCAGACCGACCATAAGCCCCTCTTGTGGCTAAATCAGATGAAGGGTGAAAACCCCAAACTGCTTAGGTGGTCCATTTCCCTACAGGGGATGGACTTTACAGTGGAACATAGACCTGGTACTGATCATGGCAATGCCGATGGGCTCTCCAGATATTTCCACTTAGAACAAGAAGACTCACCTGGTCAAGGTTAGCTTATTGTTCCGACGTTTGGGGGGGGTCATGTAGGAGAGTAGGGTCTGCAATCCTATGATCACCCAGATTTTTTGCTTTTGTTTCACTGGTTTACAACTTTCTCTGGCTGTGGGCCTGCTAATCAGACCCACAGCCTGGCTGTTCTCTTTCTAAATTACGATATGTACCCTAGGTGCATTTACCAATTGGTACTGGGCCACCTTATCAGACCCTGTAACTCAGGGCATCGGTGTACCCAGGGCCGCCAGGGGCTGCAGCATGTATTATGCCACCCCTGGCTGGCCTCCTAAATTTGACACAACTGGCTGCATGACAGCTGGGGCGAAGTCGTGTAATCACCCTTTGCTTTAGATATAGTAGCCCTATATCTAACCATACAATGGACACCCGAGTTCCTATCAGTCACTCCTATGGCAGGCCTTGACAATCCTGAAGGCAGAGTGCGTGGGCTCGTGTGAACTGTGTTCTGGCCCGAGCCGAGCCCGGTTGCAGCTTGCGGAATCAAGACCCAATGGCTGTCCCATGATAACGCGTACCATATCGGTAACTTCGGTGTCGCGTTATCAAGACATGTCGAGTAAGGTGTCATACGAATCGGGATGCTGCCCTCTCACCAATTCTGGCGACGAGGTTAGCATTCCGCCCTTCTAGAGGGACACGACATGTACGTAACTGTGAACCCCGGTTAAAGTTAACTAAAGCCTCAGCTCCACAAAATGGATGCTGCCACCACAGACACGAGTCTGACCTCCTGCTGCTGGGAGTCCTTCCAGCAAGGAGCGCTTGGACAAAGGGTTTCCTGTCGAGGGCGGTGTTCGCACCGTCCCAGACAGGGTTTGTGTATTCTAGGTAGGTAGGGCTTTTGCGAGAAGGTGACTGCGGAGTGGCACCCCGGTGCTCACTACGCATCTGCCGGTCAGAACCAGTTCCAGGGGCGCCAGCCCTGGCCTGGGGAAAGTCCGGCAGGGGAGAGGGGTGTAACTACCCCCCTTCCTGGTCCCACCCTTAGGGCAGGACCTAGTCATGTACCCACCCCTTTCTTTAGGATAAAGACCGGAGCGGGGACCCTTCCAAATTAGATCATCTTTGAATCAAGAACTACTTTCTACGAAAGGACATTCAAGACTCTTCTCAAGATTTCTCCCTTGTGACTAAGGAGTAGTCACCCTGCATCAGCGGGCACCATCTAAGAACTCTGCGGTTTGCTGCACGTCCTTCCTCAAGGATCCGACGGCCCAGCTCGACGAGAACCGGCTTCCCTGGCACCTCTGACCTCTACCCACGTCATCAGCTCAGCTGTGATCTGTGGGTGCGACGAGACCTCGAGGGACCGGCCATCATCAAAACCTGCACGCTTTCTTAACCAGCACGACCATCGAAGTAATTCTCTGGTTAGTGCTCTGGGGTCCGAGAAGCCCCGACCCTGAGCCGCTCCAGCACCGAAGTGCAGTCTCCCAGCATCTCAACGATCTGCGTGGGGCCCTTCTGCTCGCTGCTCAGCACGTTGTCTGGTCACTAGCCGCTGGCTTGTGCCCTTCTGTGACGACATCCGACAATCATCACTGCTGGTCTGGTTGCTCCAGACTGGCCCTTGCTTCCATCTTTGCGAGAAGCATCCCGGACCCTCCTGGTCCACTCAAGACGCCATCTTAGGCCTACCACGTGGCCCTGAGATCTGCCAAGGCTTGTTGCCCCATCCTGGGCCCAGCGACGCTGACAGCATCATCCTTCGTGGGACAGCTCGCACCTCCACCGTGGTCGCCGACAACGCCTCCTGGTCCGTGAGACTGCAGAGCCTAGCGTCGCCCACTCACCTGGTCGAGGTGACGGCCAACCGGTGCCTTCCTGGTACCCTCAGACTACTGGCTAGTAGTACGAACTTGGTCCCCTCTGCTTTCAGGTATCCTCAATCTCTGATCCAGGCTTGGATCTCTACGAACTATTCGTCACTGGTCGCCGGCCAGCAACTCCTTTTCTTCCGGCTCCTGGCTCGTCAGCGAAGACCCCGACGCCTATAAGACTTGTGCAGCCGCAGCCCTCGTGGCTAGGTAACTCGGCATTTCGGTGCCTGCATAGCCTCTTTACTCTAGGGTCCCGAGTCCCTAGCTTCCAACTTGCCTTATCGGGTCCGCCCGAGACCTTAAACTTTCCGTGTCCTCGGACACTTGTTTTAATTGTGCACTTGAAGTATTTTCCTAAGAGATTTGGTTTGTGCTTAGTACCCTGTCCTCATAAAGAGTACAGGGCTGTTGTGATTCTTAATAAATATACTGTTTATTTTCATAACACTTGTGTGGTGTCCTTTCACTGGGTGTTCAAGGGGTACATGTGTGGTAAACAGCTGGCTTAACACGCCCTCTCGAGTCTTTAGCCTTAGACCGCTCGTATCCACGCTACTAGGATAGCTGGTCTATAGGTTGACTTACAACCAATCACCATAAGGGTCGTTTGGAACGATACATAGCGGTCGCTAGAATAGCGAACGCTGCATATCGGGCCAACTTCTCACAACTTGTACCAGTGTAATCAGGCACAATGCATGGTGGAGGCAAAAGCATTCCCTTCCATTGTCCAATGAGGAGAAGAGAGGTAGGGCGGGATCCACATTAGATACCAAAAGTAGACCTATGTCTTATGTACTGTGAAGTGTGCAAGGCCAGGACCAAGAGGGAGCAGTTCCGGTAGTGTGTGTGCCCCCTCTTCAGGATTCCAGCAAGTGAGGAACAAGAAGAGTGCTAGATCCCAGAGGATGGTGGTGGACATGGCAGGAGGTTAACCGCAAGAAATGGAGATTGTTTTGATATACTGCATAGATGTCACTAAGTACAAGCAGAGCGATAATTTCTCTCTAGTCAAAACTCAGTCCTGGCTCTCTAAAAACAACCTCAAGCTGAACTCTTTGAAAACTGAATTCCTTCTTTTCTCCCCTCAAAACAGCTCCACACCCATCTGAGATTGGATCAAGCACCTACACGCCCTCAACTGCAAACCTGCCATTATTGACTCCACGAAATCCCTTGGAGTAACACTGGACAAGAGTCTAAACATGAGAGCTCACATCTGTACTACCACACACAGTGCTTCATTCCAACTCAAACTACTGAAGAAATTGAACCCATTTCTACCACCTTCAGACTTAAAACAAGCAGTACAAAAACTTGTAGTCTCCAGAATAGAATATGGTGCAGTGACCCTCTCAAAATGACTCTTAATGCGGCAGCAAGACTGGCAACAGGAAATTAGATGCTTTGACCACACCACTCCATCGCTTAGGTATCTGGACTGGCTTCCCCTCGAGGCAAGAATGCAATTAAAAATTGCCCCCCTCACACACAAAGCACTGCATTTTAACGAACCAAGTTACCTGGCAGAAAAGATTTGAATCTCCCGTGGCCGGCGCTACCTCAGAAGTGCTAACTCTCTCAGGCTGGAACCTCCTAGATACAGAAAATAAAAAATGTACACACATTCCTTCTTGGGAGCGGCGCCAAGGATCTGGAACTCCTTACCACCCATGGTGCGTTTAAACCTATCAACCCACTTTTTCAAAAGAGAAATTAAAAGATCCTAATGAATAGATTTCTTATATAGACTCTCGGAGAGCCCCACCCCAGGGTTCAAATGACAGCATTCTTGAGTTTGGTCAGATGTATGTTGTTTACAGGAGAACAAGCGGCAACACGGCTGGGTACCTGGATCTGAATAGCTCAGAGCTGCAGCAAATAACCACAATGAAGATGCTAGATCAATGTGGACAAAGGGAATATTAATGAAATGACAGTCGTTTAATGTGATATCTGTTGCAATGGCCTATTGCGGCTCTTTACGTTTGATGTACCTGTCTATACCTATCATTTTGTTAATTCAACCCTATGTACAGAGCTCTGATACCCTTGGGTCATGTGTGCGCTTTATGAAACACTCTAAATAAAATAAAGAAAACTAAAATGAATAACTTCTCTGGCAGAGGTAAGTAACAGTTGCAAATATATATATTTGTGAAGTTTATGGTTTGGGCTAAGTTTTCTGAAAAATGATTTCCAGTAAAATAAAAATCTTTATGAATTTAAATTTGCCCATCGCAAGTAGATCAGTGCAGGGTTTTTATTATGCAAACTCTACTTAGGTAGGGTTTATCTCTTGCTCTCCTTAAAAAGTGAGAGGTTTTGGCAGTGGTCAGGGTTGGGGGGCATCAGGTGAAGTAATTTGTTGATTATCCAGGTGGGATTGCGATGCATAATACTTTTACCAGGACTGATAGTGATGCATATAGAGGCGTTGCTGAATAACACACATATTGCTCACAAGCACCTTTTGATGCTTTTGTAGGAATTAGTGCCCTGCCCATTGATAGGGAGCAAAGCAAACTGATGACAGCAGTTATGAAATAAAGCAAAGATGATTCTTAAAGGATGATAGAAAGAACATAATGTTGGGAAGTTTCATCCGGGGGCAAACAAAGCCCAAGTAAAACAATCTAGAGGGAGGATTGGAGGTCAGCAGTCCATGTGTAAAAACACTTACTGAAAAACTGGGTGGGGGAGTGGAGTGGGAGTGTATATACATGTATAACCAGTAGAAAACAAATGCAGGAAGCGTCACCATAGGATAAAAGTTGAGGGAAATGGAAGGGAAGTGACATTTAGGGCCACATGGTGGAGAGCTATATTTTTAGAGGGTGGCAATTTGGAGATGTTACTACATATTAATTCGTTAGAGGTATTAAAACATGTATGGCAAATTGTCATAGGTGTAAAGAGCCCTCTGATATCACAACAGTTATTTTGATGCCTCAGGTTTTACTCTTAGGGATGAGTAGATCTCTAGCTTGAACCTTTCCTGGGAGGACGCCAGTGTACTTAAAGTTAGCTGGTGATATCAGTTACAGGCCAGTTTACCTGTGTTTGAACTGGGGATGTCTGCATACAGTTGGTAAGTTGTAAATATTAGGAATATAAGGTCTGGAGGCTGTGCCTGGGTGGCAGGGAAGATAGGGATGGAAAAATCCCTGCTCGGGCCCTCTCTGCCCCAAAACCCCTTAGAGTGCTCATCCTTATTTATGAGCAGTTTCACTGCTCAAGGATCTGCTTCTGCTCCTTCCTTGGACCTTCTAGAGAGCAGGAGAGCACTGGGCTCTGAAGAGCACAGGCATTAGCACTCCTGAAGAACAACTTTTTTCTGTAAGAGACAACTTTGCTGTCCAGCAGCATCAAAATACAGCAATAAGAGCAGCAGGACATCTGATACCCAAAGGATAAAGAGAGACAGCAGGGCCTGGGTATTTCTTTAGAAGCATCCACACTTTCATTAAAGGCAGTTTGCGCATCATTTTTATTGAAACTATTTTGCAGTAATATCACAGACACATATGGTTTAACCGAGATAGTACTAAAAAAACTGCTATAGCGGCGTGTCACTAACAGATATGTTTAATGATTTAACAAAGAGGCTTCAAAAGAACTTAGGAGCATATTATCGAGGGTGTTTGTCTCCGCTTTTTTGGCTTTAAAAGCCAAGAAAGCGGAGATAAAATTATCTCCCTATTACCTAGCTGTCGCTAACACCAGTTAGCGACAGCTAGTAGGAGATAGAGACCCTCTTGGACCCCGCTTTGCATGTCAGTGATATTTATCACTAATGACATGCAAAGTGGGCGTGCCAAGATGTTAGCGACTGGAAACAGTCGCTAACATCGATATCTCCTATTATCAACTTTTGGAGATATTAACAACTGCCCTGAGCAGTTCTTAGCCATGTTATCCAATCGGAGGTGGATAACATGGCTAAGAGCATTAGCTCGGTAATGCATGAATATCCATGACTTTTCAGCGATATTCATGCTTGGCAGACGTTTTTTATCACATTTGAGATAAACCTTGGTAATCCCAAGGTTTATCTGCGATATAAATCGCTGCAGGTCAGCGATACATTTGTGTCTCTAACCAAGCAATAGCGATAATTATCGCTATTGCTTGGTAATATGCCCCTTAGTTGGCTGTTACATACTTGTTAAACACTTTAGGCCATATGTACAAGGACTGGCAAAAACCATCGCTAATGTTAGTAAGTGGCAGTTTTCTTACAGCTGTGTACCTCTGAAAACTATTGCCATGTTAGCGATGTATTTACAAGCCGTTGCTACATAGCTTCAGGTAAAACTGCTATTAACAATAGCGTGATGGAAATAGGCATTATGGTGTTAGCAGGCAAAAACCAACGAAATGCTCATTAGCAGCAAAAAAACGCATGTTAGTCAACCAAAGGTGAGTTTTTTTTTGCCTCTATTGGAAATTGACTTCCTGTAGACAAAAGGTAAAACAACCAATGAAATGCAGAATGGAGCAGCCAGGGTCAAGTGCAGCACACATCAACAACCCTCTCAAGCCACCCAACATCCAGGATGACCAGGATGAGAGCCTGGAAACCTCACTGGACCTGCGTCTGGAGCCTGGATGCCTCGCTTAACCTGCTTCTGAAGCCTGGAGTGGGATGCGGAGGAGCTGCGGAGTCGATGAGTCGAAGAGCCGTGGCGGTAGACTTTGAGGCACAGCGATTGCTCATTCCTGGTGGTGAAGTCTGGCAGGTCACATGGAGAGGCGTTTCTGACCTGTGTGAAAAGACATCCTTGAGCTCATTGGAGCTGTGAATGGTAGAGGCGCTCCTGCTCACCAACATAGGGATGTCTGCATCGCATACAACAATCCACCACTGCACCAGGGTGCATGGAGGGGATTACCAACGGTGGGCGACGCCACTCGGCATCACAGACCGGATGATATTGAGCTGTCAGGACGCTGTGGAGAGTAAGGCCCCTGAGCTGCGCCAAACTTGTGTGGCGGGAGTGCTGTATCTTCATGCCTAAGGGGGCCCTCCTACATCAGCTGCATCGGGGTTTCACTAGCGGACTTGTCAGTGACTGCTGTACCCAGGCTTGTGAAATCCCACCTGGCTGAGGCTCCTGCTGTCTGAGTCAAAGATTTGGAGAGAGTGCCGCGGATTGCGCCACTCTGCCAATGTCCGGGTAAGGAGAAGGAGGGACGTGAAGCAGAGGAGGCCGGGGTTTGAGCCAGCCAGTCCTAGCACCAGATATTGACACATCCCCAGGGGCGGCTCATCCGCTATGGTGGAAGAGCGTCGCTTCCACTGCTTTCAAGCAGTGCAAGAAGAGGAAAAATCATCACAATATGATAACTTCTCGATGTAATCGTGCTATGTTTCCTTTGCCGGAGGCAGGGTGGGTAGAGCTGCTCCACTCACGGAGCAGGGTAGGGGCGGAGTGGCATGCCCAGTCAAGTGCACAGTGGCTGTTTGGTCGGCCCACTCAGGCCGCCCAAAGCAGTCATACTTACTGTCCTGTTTGCAATGCAGCCTGCATTACAGCCTGCCAGGAGAACATGCCCACCCTCCAGCCCCTGGCTGAACACCTTGTCCCTGCGCCAATGCCCAATCCCAGCATTGTGATTGGCTTAAGGGAGGGTGCCTGCTGCCTGCTTTCTGTTCCTGGAAGCAGACTCAGGAGATGACTCTATCCCCTTCCAAGCGCTTCAAGAACACCATCAACCTGGATGGTACCCTTTTAAAAACTGTGGTGTATTTTGATTATTTGAGGATCAGGCTGAATAACAAAATGAAGTGGCATACCCATCTGGCTAAGATGCTCCTCAATCATAGAAGGGTAGCGGGAGCCATCCTAAGAGAGCAGAAGCTCTCGTCTAGCAGACCAGTAGGCCCGGCTCTCATGGTCTACGATGGTAAGGCACTGCCTTCGGCACTCTACGGGTCAGAGTTATGGGGGTTCGAGGAGGTTCTCGTGTTAGACAAGCATTGGAAATGCAATAGGTCTCGCATTAGGAAAGTTTGAGCAATTGGTATTGTAAAGGACACTTTTTTTATTTATGTGTTGGTTTTGAAAATAGCAAAAGTAATAGCTTTGTCAGTTACAATGTCAATAGTTTTAACTTTTGCAAATGTGACACCTATAGCATTTGTAATGCAATGTGTGTTGTCTTTACGTGACTTAGATGTATTGATATTGCAAATAACAATGGCTTTTAATTTTGTAAATAATTAATACTTAAATAAAATTTATTGTAATTTATAATGGCAATAGCTTAAACGTTTGTAAATTAATTTTGTGAAGATTATGTTCAGTGTATTTTATTGTGACGAAAATCCAAGAACATTGCATTTGCACCTGGGGGTGGATGTGGTGGTGGTGGGTGTGGTGGATGTGGTGGTGGATGTGGTGGTGGATGCGGTGGTGGTGCATGTGGTGGATGTGGTGGTGGTGGATGTGGTGGTGGTGGATGTGGATGTCATGGTGGATGTGGAGGTGATGGTGGATGTGGTGGTGGATGCGGTGGTGGTGGTGGATGTGGTGGATGTGGTGGTGGATGTGGTGGTGGTGGATGCGGTGGAGCATGTGGTGGATGTGGTGGTGGATGTCATGGAGGATGTGGGTGGGGGAAGGGAGAGGTTAAGGAAGACAACATTAGATTGGCATTGTGGCGATGAAAACATCTATGCCATGCCACACTTAGTGTCATGCGTGAGGACTCAACAATGTCTAGGGAAGAGTGTTAGACTGAGTGCTCAATTGGGCAAGTCTGTGATACGCGGATTGCAAGGCCAGTAGTTAACCAGCCGATGCGAGTGGTGAAGAGATGATGTTGGTTTAAAAACTGTTTACAACTGTAGAATGAGGAGTGAAGGTAACTTGCCGCTGCGAGTGGTGAAAGGATAGTGATCTAATGTTCGCTTTATAACGCCGAGAAATTGTTACAAATGTGCAAGAGCTGGTGTCAAGGAGAGTTCGGGCAGTGCTGTCGTAGACAACCATGCGTAAAGGATTCTGGATGGAGCACAAACCTCGGGCAGTGGGCGGACCGCAAAACAATGGAAACGTGTCACTGAACCGGTCTTCACAGAGACCTGAAGACCGGTACGCAATTACTTGGAGGTATCAGGCGAAAGTGGCGGGAATTACAAACAGCACTCGTCAATCAGTGCTGCGCCACATTCAAAGTGAGGACTAGTGCAGGCACTAAGAAGGGGGTAAAAATTCAAGGTTAGGCATTTACCTTGTGGAAGTTAAGTGAATAAAATGAACGCAGAAGAATTGCGAGTGTGCGCTCAATTTAAAGCTTCTAGATAAGGAGTTACTGTTCTCAATGGAGCGGTGTAACAATGCCATTCTGAACTGTATGCTTCATGTTGCTAGATGGTCACACGCAGTGTGCTGATACACTGCAAAAACAAGCAAGGCATATAAGGAAGGGTCAATTACTGGTTAAAACCTCACGGAATTCTCGGGGGCCAACAACAACGAACGCTTACCAGATAAGCCGCAGTATGCCTCAAGCGATCAACCCGACTGACGGGGTGTGTGTGTGCCGTCCGTGCCTATACACGATCGTGATTGTGCACTATACCGCAAACTAGGCGTCAAGGGGCGCCATCTTGGGTGAGAAAAAGTGAGATAGAACAAGGTTGTGCTGGGAGAGAGAGAGTGGGGAGGAGAGTAAGAGGAGGAGGGGGGAGGAGAGTAGGAGGAGGAGGGGGGAGGAGAGTAGGGGAGGCACGGCCTAGCGGCCGTGCAACCAAGAAGTGAGGGGGCGGAGCTGGGGGAGACTGTGAGAGAGAGAGTGGGGAGGAGAGTAGGAGGAGGAGGGGGGAGGAGAGTAGGAGGAGGAGGAGGGGCCAAAAGAGACAAGACGGAGGGAAGGCACCGAAGGGGAGGGGGGAGGAGAAATGCGACACGGCAGGCAGGGGAGGGGGCGGAGCGGGGGTGTGGGAGGAGTGCACCTGAGGGAAAATACATGCAAGGCAGGCGGCTGGGGGCATGTGCACGCGCTTTTAAGCTCAATGCGCATGCGCATTGAGCTTGAATTTCACGGGCACTGCAAGGAATCGCCACGATTCCTTGCAAGTTGGTTAAAGACTGTTTAAGCCCCCATAGTCTCGCAAGCTCGATGCGCATGCGCATCGACAGGCGAGACCTAAAAAATCAGAGAACAAGTACCTTAGAGGGCTTGTATCTCTTCCACTCTCCACCCCTCTGACTCTGTTCTGTAGAGACCTGGGGAAGCGGTCCCTTACTAATATCGTTAGACTACGCCCACTATTGTTCTCGATACGCCTAGGAAGGACCCCTGACCTAGCCAACTATGCGGCTGCCCTGTCGGAGATTATTAATCTAAACACGGGTAACAAGATCAAGTGGATTGCTAAATTAAAGCAGTTGGCAATTGATATTGGGTTCAGAGAGGCCTGGGCCACCCAGACAGTCCCAGCCAAGCAAATCATTACGAAGGCATACTGGGAATGGGTGAATGGGGTGGAGGAACGAAAATCCAACTGGGGGACCCTCACTGAACAGTATTTAATGCACAAGCCGGTTGCAAAATTTGAGCACTATTTTGATTTTATACAATCTCCCCGTGATAGATTGCTATTTACAAAATTTAGATTTGGGATGCTCCCACTAAATGATTTGGTAGCAGGATGGAGGAACCATAACTTGGCTTCTGTGAGCCGCCCAGGTTGCCAAGCTCCATTAGAATCACTTCCCCATTTCCTTTTCGCATTTCCCGCTTATAAGTGCTCCAAGGAGGAAATGGCTGAAACATGCATGCAGAAACCTGGGGTTTACCGATTACAGGGTAGCACTGCGCACGTTCAAATCAGACACCTCGTCCCTTAGTATGATCTGTGCGGTTGCAAAATATTTGGGCAGCGCTTGGGTGCTACGTGTAAACCTGTTAAAACATAGTAATCGTTAATAACCTTTGGGCCAAAATGTTCGTAACTGCCGCTTGTAAATGAATCTGTTTTTATTGTGCACAGTGTAAAAACTTGTTTTATATCTGGTTTTAATGGATTTTATACAAATATTTTCATATGTTAACTGTTGTATGAATTGTTGTACTCTTAAATCCTAAAAAATACTTTGTTCAAGCTTTTATGATATTTTATATCGAATAAAGTACATACAACGAGACTCAGGAGAGCATGAGCAACGAAGATAGGGGACCAGGCCTCGAGGTAAGATTTCTCTCATTTAAATATTTAAAAAACCCGCTCTCACACATAGCCCCCCCCGGACATCCACACCCATCTAGGGTCATTTCCGTGGTTTCCCACCTCCCAGCTGTCCATTCCCCCCTGCAGCACTGATCAACGGCGGCCGCTGTGTGGCCATGCGCAGTGGGTGTACCACTGGTCTGCCAAAGGTATATAGGATAATATGACTCATACCATTACATCACATTACATTACAATGCATACTAATACTAGTAATACTGCACCAGTAGGGAAGGTGTTGGATAGCAGACATGTATATATTACTATTCCCACTTCAGTGTGTGCAACCTTAAAACTAACCCTTGCGCCCCAAAGCAAACTCTAAACCCTAAAATTCATCATTGAGCCCCCAAAACACACCGAAATTCCAATCTTTACTCCTAATACATCCCATTTCATATCCAACACCCGAAACCCATACCCGCCAGATCACTTAAAAATATCCCATTACTAACCTCACAATGCATTGTAATGGAATGCGATGTAAAGGCACCTATGTTGTTGGGGTTGCGTTGTAAAGGCATTACGATGTAATGCCTGCATTGTAATGGATGTCTCTTTTTCAAAAGGCAAGCCCATCTGCATCCCTCTGCCCCTGCGCTCAGCATCAAGCACCCTTCCTCTCGGACACTCCACCTCAAAAATGCCAACACCCTCTTCGCCATCAACCCTGGATGCCACATCGCCTGCCAGGACCAACATCTGTTCCGAACAGGACATTGCCATCTCCATCACTGATGGCTACTAAATTACCTGCAAGGACAACCCTGACCATCCAGGAGGGGGCATTGCCATCACCTACAGGAGCTCACTCTGACTGACCATGCACTCTAATGACCCAACATTGACCAAGGAACACCGCAACTTCCAGATCCGGACCAACCCCAAGCCCATCCTCTGCAGCACCCTCATCTGCAGGCCCACTGGGCCATGGACCCCCTTTCTCTGATACCATTGTAGACCTCATTGCACGCTGAAAATAATCACACACGGATTACCTGCAGACATTCACGACCAAGGTGAGGCGATTTGCGGCCACACTTTAAGGCGGGAAGCAGGCAGACCATCGGCCGGCAACCCAGGAGCACAGTCACCGCTCCCTCCAGACGCGCCCGCCATACCGGGACTACATATCCCGGCAGGCTCAGCGGCGGCGCGTTCCCTGACGCGCAACACGCGCCAGGAGGGGCTAGAAAAGGACCAAGCCCTCGGGGGAGCGGGGGGACGCTGAAAATAATCACACACGGATTACCTGCGGACATTCACGACCAAGGTGAGGCGATTTGCGGACACACTTTAAGGCGGGAAGCAGGCAGACCATCGGCCGGCAACCCAGGAGCACAGTCACCGCTCCCTCCAGACGCGCCCGCCATACCGGGACTACATATCCCGGCAGGCTCAGCGGCGGCGCGTTCCCTGACGAGCAACACGCGCCAGAAGGGGCTAGAAAAGGACCAAGCCCTCGGGGGAGCGGGGAGACGCTGAAAATAATCACACACGGATTACCTGCGGACATTCACGACCAAGGTGAGGCGATTTGCGGCCACACTTTAAGGCGGGAACCAGGCAGACCATCGGCCGGCAACCCAGGAGCACAGTCACCGCTCCCTCCAGACGCGCCCGCCATACCGGGACTACATATCCCGGCAGGCTCAGCGGCGACACGTTCCCTGACGCGCAACACGCGCCAGGAGGGGCTAGAAAAGGACCAAGCCCTCGGGGGAGCGGGGGAACGCTGAAAATAATCACACACGGATTACCTGCGGACATTCACGACCAAGGTGAGGCGATTTGCAGCCACACTTTAAGGCGGGAACCAGGCAGACCATCGGCCGGCAACCCAGGAGCACAGTCACCGCTCCCTCCAGACGCGCCCGCCATACCGGGACTACATATCCCGGCAGGCTCAGCGGCGGCACGTTCCCTGACGCACAACACGCGCCAGGAGGGGCTAGAAAAGGACCAAGCCCTCGGGGTAGCGGGGGGACGCTGAAAATATTCAGACACGGATTACCTGCGGACATTCACGACCAAGGTGAGGCGATTTGCGGCCACACTTTAAGGCGGGAAGCAGGCAGACCATCGGCCGGCAACCCAGGAGCACAGTCACCGCTCCCTCCAGACGCGCCCGCCATTCCGGGACTACATATCCCGGCAGGCTCAGCGGCGGCGCGTTCCCTGACACGCAACACGCGCCAGGAGGGGCTAGAAAAGGACCAAGCCTGCGGGGGTACGCTGCAAATAATCACACACGGATTACCTGTGGACATTCACGACCAAGGTGAGGCGATTTGCGGCCACACTTTAAGGCGGGAACCAGGCAGACCATCGGCCGGCAACCCAGGACCACAGTCACCGCTCCCTCCAGACGCGCCCGCCATACCGGGACTACATATCCCGGCAGGCTCAGCGGCGGCGCGCTCCCTGACGCGCAACACGCGCCAGGAGGGGCTAGAAAAGGACCAAGCCCCCAGCGTCGCGGGACGCGAGCGGGACGCCCGGGGCAAATCCCGGGCAAAGGGCGGGCCCTCTGTGGCCCTCAGAGGCCTGAGGAGGCTGGGCTGGGCTACAAATCTTGGTTGGGCACATATAGCTTCCAATCGTCATTCTATCTAGAATACACAGGTTATGTCCTGCCGTGAAACTAGAAGCATGGCCGCTGCAGGAGTAAAAAAGCTTACAGGGACCTTGGATGATTTCATCACCCGTACACATGCATTAATCGATGAAGGGATAATACTTTTGTACAGGAGAGTCTCCCAAGACCTGGCCATGGCCAAGCGTTCCTCCCTTGGCCTCATTGCTCAGGCTTAGACTCCAAAAACTGATCCCCGGACAGATATACAGGTCCTAGTACATAATCCAGGAGGTAACGGGGATTTGGATGCCTCAAATATCGTTCAGGACCTGGAGGCTTCACCTAACCTCAACATCTTGACCGAGAGTGGAACGCAATGTAGCGAGTCAAACATCGGTAACTCTACAGTCACCACAAAAGAAAGGGGCCGGTTAGAAGGGGCAATCCCCAAACAAAAACGTAAAGCCAACAAATCATCTATTCCGAAAGGAAAGAAGGCCATTACTCTGCCTAATCTCCCTAACACTGAAAAACCTCTAGTCGCTCCACCTAGTTCCACAGAGGGTTCACTTCCCAACAAGCCTGGTTTACTACTGAGCCTCCCAGATTATACCATAATTGACCAAAGTCTGGAAGAAATTTTGGAACTTAGTGGAGCCATAGGTAATTCATTAATAACACCACCACAGGATGAGTCCGGTTCAAGCATAAATAACATCGCAATTTTCAATATGCTAAAAGTATTGCTAGAACCCATAGAGGTAAGATTACGCTGCTTGGAAACGGTCTTAAAAAATATACATAAGGACATAAGTGCCCCCAGCTTCACTTTAAATAATAAACCCACCCAGGTCACTAATCCAACTAAATCCGCAAAGACCCCGGTGGTTGCCAACAAAGTGTTGGAGACTAATAAAATGACGGCTAAGAAACTCAGTAACACCCCAAATCAGGCTGGCTCTAAATCTAAACCCCCTGTAGCATACCAAACTAAGAAAACAGACTCAACACAGATTCCATCCAAAAATAATCCAACCCTCCAGGCCACATCCAGTGATGGTTTATCTCAGGCCCCAAAACTTGACACACACGATAAAGCTAAGGGTATGGCTCGTAGAAATATTCACCTCCCCCCGGATGCCGCGCCCTATGTGGTCATTCTCACTGGAGTCACTGAAATCCCCTCATTAGAAGAAGAATCATACCAGGCTCTCAAAAATAAAGTATGTCACTGGCTAGCTAACAATTATCCCCTTCCGCCAAACATACCAAGCAACATCCTAATGATAGAGAGGGCTCCATGGGTAGGAGGCAACAGAAAGAATCTGCCAGGGGATTGTGTGGTGGTTACTTTTGAGAATCCGGAGGTTGTAGACTTTATCTGTAGTAGCGGGGCCCCCAGATATCAGGCGAGTACGGTGACTGCTAGACCTGTCTCGTACTTTTATCTCCCCCACAATCAAGCGGACAATCGCTGGAGCTGGCTTAAAGGTCCACACGACCGCATACCCAGACAGAGACTCAACTTTCCCTGGGACACACAACCCCCTGCCAGGGAGGAGGGCTGGGATGGGGGATGGAACTTGGTGAGGAGTAGAGGAGGTAGACCACGGCAAGGCGGTCCCTTTTACGGTCCCCATCTCATCCAACCCTACCCATACCACCAGCCGTTAAATGGTCCACCTAACCCCTTGCACTTCCCTATAGCGAATCGCTTTGAATGTTTGTCATCCACAGATTGGGTGGACTGACATACACAGGGCTCCCTAGGGGGACGGAGCACCCGGACTAGTTCAATCTCTTCTCGCAAGGTTGCTGCTACGGCGGACTTGACCATAGATAATTCATCTTTTACACCCGGAAACAGCTTGGTGGTGAGTGAGAGTCGGGCGTGGTTATGCCCATTGCCTCTAACACAGACTTAGCACTATGTAAAGTCCTCACCTGGAATGTGGCGGGATTAAACGCAAAGGCTTTAGACCCAATATGGCAAGGATTCATTAAACAACATCATATCCTAGGAATCCAAGAAACATGGGATACCACATCTAGTTTCTCTTTGGATGGTTTCTGTAGCTTTTCCACGCCTGCAGTACCAGGAGCAAGAGGGAGAGCAAAGGGTGGCCTACTCACATTGTGTTCCCTGGAACTGGCAGGGGTTTTTAAAAAATTAGATACCGCACCAACTAACACGCTAGCGGTGGAGTGGACCCTACCTGATTCAAAGACTTTTTTAGTGATTAATTTTTATAATTTCAAGGAGTCCTCCACCGTGAACGAACATTTGACCTCTTTGTTAAATTTTCTGTCAGTCTATAGTCTTGATTGCACTACCATTCCAGAGCTGGTTATCCTGGGGGATTTTAACATTCACCCCTGTGAGGGTGGTTGTTTTAACGATAGATATGGGGCACACCGACTGAAGCCATTCCTCACTTCGAGCACACAAATGAGGGCGAGTATCTTGAGTCCCTCCTAGCTAACCTAAACCTCTATGAATTTGACCAAAGTATCAATGATCCTAGAGCCCCAACCTTCCTCGGGAGAGACGCTAACACCGTTATAGACTACATTTTTGTCTCAAACGGGGCCCTGGCAAAGGCACGTGAGTACAGGGTGGTCACTGTTACTTCCAGTCATCATTATCCTGTCCTCTTGACTTTGGACCTAGACTGTTTCCGGACTGGCAGACCGACAGGCGTGGCAGCTCCAAAGGACCTGAAGTCTAAAGATCAGGGAAGGCGCCTAAAATGGGAGACGATTGTCCCTGATCAATTCTTTCATTCACTTGCCCAAGAGTCTGAGGCTAATATGGCAGTGTGTCTAGATTCAACCGCCCGGGGCCCCGATGTCTTAGCTGCATATGAGGAGATCTGTGTAAGGATCTCCAAGAACCTGGAGCGAAGGTCGGTCCGGGCAAAGGAACACTAAGATCCATAAATGGTTTAATAATGAATGCTCGCAAAAACATAGTGCCCTGATGAAAGCCATAAAACAAAAACCCAGAGATAGGCTATTAGTGGCCAATTTAAGGAAGGAATATAAAACTGCAGTTCTTAATCGTAAAACCCGAATCAAGGAGGAAGCTTGGGATAGCCTGTTATCCATGGATGTGTTGAGAGACAGCAAAAAGTTTTGGGCCATTGTAAATCAGCCTTTTTTTTCTGAAAACGGGAAATCGGATTTAGACTGTGTCATAGAGGACAATAGATGGCTAGCCCATTTTGAAAAAATCTATGAATCTACAGTCCCTGCTTCACCTGCCAATGTCCATGATCCATCCAACTTGGTTATGGAGTTTAACACCATGGAGGTTGAAAGGGCGATAAAAGACACAAGCAAACACAAGGCCCCGGGACCTGATGGGATCCCTGCAGATCTCTACATCCAGTACCCACAATTTTGGTCAAAGATTTTAACCAACGTTTTTAATGCGATACCCGTAGCTGGCTTCCCATCTTCTTGGTCCACCTCCATAATTGTGCCAATATTTAAGAAAGGGAACAGGGGGGACCCGGCCTGCTATAGACCAATCTCCCTGCTGGGCTCTGCCGTTAAGATCTTAGGCAGAGTCATCTTACAAAGATTGGGGGTTTGGCTGGAGGAGAGCGGGATCCTTTCAGACTTACAGTATGGCTTCAGAGCACATAGAGGGACGATGGATCAATGTTTAAACCTTCATCTTATCATTAGCAAATACACCGTGGTGAAGGGGGGGCTTCTTTATTTGGGGTTTATGGATTTATCTTCCGCCTTTGATTTGGTCAATCGCTCAAAACTGTGGACTTTTTTGCGTAACCTGGGCTTGGACGCCACCTTGGTTAATTTTCTGCATGACCTCCATTTAAATTTGTTTGCGTCTGTTAGGGTAACGAGGGAAGGAAGGTGTACAGCTAAGTTCAGATCAGGGAGAGGGGTCAGACAAGGCTGCATCCTGGCCCCTCTCCTCTTTACACTGTACATCAATTCCTTGGGGAAATCTTTGAACTTAGCCACCCTGGACACGCCACGTATGGGGGGTTACCTATTCCGGTCCTCCTACACGCGGACAACGCTGTCCTTATAGCTAGGACTGGCACAGGCCTGCAAAGACTTTTGGACCATTTTGGCCTCTTCATGGAAGCCCTCGACCTAAAGATTAACACTGCTAAATCCCATGTCATGGTCGTAGGCTCACGAAAGAAACATACGAAGATTAGATCCTTTAGCTGTAATAACTCGCCAATTTCGAGGGTCCCTTTCTTTTGTTACTTGGGCGTCACTTTTGACGAGAGAGGAACTTGGAAGGCCTAATGAAACTTAAGGAGAATGGAGTCATCAGATCCACTACAGCACTTCTGAGTTTTTCCAAAAGACTGGGCTCGAGACCTATGGAAGCCATGACCAGGATTTACAGAGCCAAATGCGTGGCAATCGCATCCTATGGGGCAGACATATGGGGCTACGTTTCAACCCCAGGCATACAAATTGCTGAAAACAATTTTATACGAGCCCTGTTGTCACTCCCGAAATCTTCTCCCACACATTCAATCCACAATGAAATAGGCATGGGATATGTCTCTGATCTCTTAAAAATGTCCCCAGTGTTATGCTGGATTAAAACCTGGCCAAACGAGGAAATCAGTTTGAATCATTGCATCCTTAAAGATTGTATGTCTCTGGACAAAGCTCACAATATACCGTGGCTGGCGTATGTTAGAGCGGCATGCGCGAGGCTAGGGCGCCCAGAAATGTACTCTCTTCCACAAAACCTTAAAAAAGAGGATGTGAAGTGGGTGAAGCAGCATTTTCGAACTTTGATGGAATGTGAAAGGGAAACGGTTGAACTTTGTAAGCCTACGGTGAGATCACTTTTCCAACTTTCCACATCTACAGCTATGGAACCCTATTTAAAATATGTCACAAAGCCTTATCATCGCTTCCTGCTCATAAGGTTCAGATTCAACCTGATCCACCTTGTCCTTGGCTCGCATACAGAATGGGGCACCCCAGAAAATTTTCCCCCCTGTACCTGTGATTGTTTTTCCACACAGGACACTCTGCACATAGTCATGTTCTGTGAGCACTACCTGGTGCCTTGGAAAAAATTTCTTGTTCCTATCTTGAAACTCTCGAATTTTGTCCAGGTACGGCCAGCCTTATTATATCTTCAGATGATGAACTCGGTGCAGGTCACATACGGTGTAGCTTGTTTTTTGGTAGCAGCTTCCAGACAAAACAAACTAAGAGCCGCCGCTTTACCTAATCACCAAATCTGACTCTTGTATAAACCTTGATGAGAATGTTTCAAACATGCTGATATAGGTGTTCCCCACATCTATCGACTCTTTTTTAAAAAAAAGAACGCGTCTTTTTGTGTTTTATGAAGGAGTAGCAATCAATTCTTTATACCTGTTTAATTGTATTTTTAACCTGATTTTATGCATCATGTACTGCTTTTATGGTTTTAATTAACCGAATAAAGTTTTTTTGACTGACTGACTGACCTCATTGCAACCCAGGCTCTCCCATCCACCGGTGACATCCTACTTAGTGAACACAAGTTCCACGTCGACAACCCCAGTGACCAGAACACCACGAAAATCACGCGCAGCGTCCACGCACAGCGTTCGCGCCCCAGTCGACCGAAGGTGCGCCAAAGGTAAGCCCGTCTACGCCCGTCCGCGCCTGGACCGCGCCCAGCGCCAGACCCCCTGCCCCTCGTACCACCCACCCACCCCCCATTACATACGATGCCACCTCCCTCCTAGCCTTTAACACCGGCCGCTCCCCCAACTGCGCCCAAGCCACTCCTGGATACACCCATGGACCCTTCTCGTGCAACTCCTGCAAGTTCGACGGCACCATAACCTACTCCTCATCCACCAACGCGACACAGAGACCCGACAACAACCACCTAAAATGCATCCTGCTCAACACCCCCTCAATCCACAGACATGCCATCGACCTTTGGAATCTACTAGACACTATCTCACCAGACGTCACCTTCCTAACAGAAACATGGATGAACGCATCATCAGCCCCAGACATCACCATTGCCATCCCAGAAGGATACAAGATCATCCGTAAGGACCGCATCAAGAATACAGGAGGAGGCATCGCCATCGTCCACAAGAATTCCATTCACATCTCAACCAGCTCAGATGACAACCTTGCCAGCGCCGAGCACCTCCACTTCCAAATCCACACCGACCCCAAAACCACACTTAGAGGCACCCTTCTCTACCGGCCCCCGGGCGCAATTCAATGACGATATCACTGACTTCATCACCCCACACGCCCTCCCCTCCGAGAACTACATCCTATTGGGAGACATCAATTTTCACCTGGAAAAGAGCAATGACAACAGCGCCACCACCCTTCTGGACAACCTCGCAAACCTCGGACTTAAACAACTTGTCACTTCCCCCACCCACATTGCGGGTCACACACTCGACCCTATCTTTACCTCCAGCAAAAACGTCTCTTTCAGCCACACCACAGTTTTCATTGGACAGACCACAGCTGCGTTCACTTTCTCTACAATAAGCCCACAATCCACTACCACCCTCAGCCCACCCTGCGTAGAAATGGGAACAAACTCACCATCAACCAGATCTCTTCATCGCTCCTCCAAATCCCTCCTGTCCACTCCTCAAACCCCGACCAAGCAGCCATTAACTTCACCCAATGGCTATCCAAAAGCGCCGACATCCTAGCACCGTTGAAAAAACATCAAAACAAACTAAGCAGCAAGAAGGCCTCCTGGTTCAACGATGATCTTAAGAAATCCAAGAAACTCTGCCGCTCCCTCGAGAAAGCATGGAAAAAAGACCCAAACTCCAACACCAGAGACGCCTTCAAAAACGCCACCCGCATACACCACCAACTAATCCGGTCTGCCAAAAAAAACGCCTTCAAAGACCGACTGGATAACAACGCCCACAAAAGCAAGGAGCTATTCAACATCGTCAAAGAATTCACCAACCCATCAGCCAACTCCAACGACATCACCCCCTCTCAAGCCCTCTACGACTCCCTAGCCTCCTTCTTCCACAACAAAATTGCAGACATCCACAACAGCTTCGACAACCGACCCGAAAACCTACCCACCCAACCTTCTGCAGGACCTTCTCCCCCCTTGAACATCCTTAACGACTGGAACCCAATCTCCACTGAGGACACCATCCGCCTGATGAACTCCATCCACTCAGGATCCCCAACTGACCCATGCCCTCACCACATCTTCAACAAAGCAGACTCCATCATAGCACCACGCCTCCGAGACATCATCAACTGCTCCCTCAACTCCGCCACCTTCCCGGAAAGCTGGAAACACGCAGAACTCAGAGCCCTTCTGAAGAAACCCACAGCTGACCCCACCGAACTCAAAAATTACCGCCCCATCTCGCTCCTTCCTTGCCCGGCCAAAGACATCGAGAAAGCTGTCAACAACCAGCTTTCCGCCTTTCTCGAAAGCAACAAATCCCTCGACCCATCACAGTCCGGATTCCGAGCCAAACACAATACTGAGACCGCGCTCATCGCAGCAACAGACGACATTCGATCCTTACTGGACAATGGAGAAACAGTCGCCCTCATCCTCCTTGACCTCTCCGCAGCCTTCGACACAGTCTGCCATAGCACCCTATTACAGCGCCTCAGCAACATCGGAATCCAAGGAAAAGCTCTGGAATGGATCACCTCTTTCCTCACCGGAAGAACTCAGAGAGTCCGACTCCCTCCATTCAAATCAGAGGCCTCTGAAGTCATGTGCGGCGTGCCGCAAGGATCTTCACTCAGCCCCACCCTCTTCAACGTATACATGAGCCCCCTCGCAGCCATCGTTCGTCAACACAATCTCAACATCATCTCCTACGCTGACGACACCCAACTGATCCTCTCGCTCACCAAGAACCCCAACACCGCCAAAAACAACTTACACGAAGGAATGAAAGAAGTAGCCGAACGGATGAAGCACAGCCGTCTGAAACTGAATTCAGACAAAACAGAAGTCCTAATCTTAGGTACATCCCCCTCCGCCTGGGACGACTCTTGGTGGCCAGAGGCCCTTGGAAAAGCACCCATCCCGACGGACCACGCACGGAACCTGGGCGTCATCCTGGACTCCTCACTCTCAATGACCAAACAAGTCAACGCTGTCTCATCGTCCTGCTTCAACATTCTTCGCTTGCTCAAAAAACTTTTCGCTGGATCCCCACCGAAACTAGAAAAACTGTCACTGACGCACTTGTCACGAGTCGCCTGGACTACGGAAACACCCTATACGCCGGTACCACCGCAAAAACTCCAACGCATCCAGAACGCCTCAGCCAGGCTCATACTTGATATCCCGCGTAAAGAACACATCTCTGGTCACCTGAAAAACCTCCACTGGCTCCCCGTAGATAAGAGAATTACCTTCCGCCTATTAACCCACGCACACAAAGCACTTTACGAACTTGGACCCGAATGCCTCAACATACGATTGTCCTTCTACACCCCCTCCCGTCATCTAAGATCCTCCAACCAGGCCCTGGCCACTGTTCCCCGCATCAACAAAGCCACCATGGGAGGTAGATCCTTCTCCTACCTGGCAGCCAAAACCTGGAACTCTCTTCCCACTCACCTTCGGCTTACTCAGAACCACCTAGCATTCAGAAAGCAACTTAAAACTTGGATATTCGACAAGTAATTTCCCCCCTTCCTCAAGCGCCTTGAGACCCTATGGGTATGTAGCGCGCTATATAAATTTCTGACTTGACTTGACTTGACCCCCTCCTTAGGAAGTTCCCCATCTTCAGTCTCAAGCAGCTGGTCACCTAAGCAAGCCACATAGGAGGACACATGGTCGAGCACGTCTCCTCCGCCAGCGGAAACTTTAACTACAGCCACACCACGGGACTCTCCTGGACCGGCCATCAATGTATACATCACGTCTTCACTATGCCCACCATACACCCCCGCCATTATCGCCCACCGCGCAGCTGGATCAAGGCCACCGAAGAACATCTTGTCAACTCCCTTAGCACCACCACTTCACCAATGCTTACAGACAATGACACCGCAGCACGCAACTGCCATAGATGGATCTGAACTGCCCGGCACCCTGACACCCCTCAAGAACGGCACTGCGTCAGTACATTATGCCTCCCTAATGGCAGGCGTAAGGATGACGCAGTGCCACAGGCATAGGCTGGCCCTTTGCATTGCTGGAGTTGCGTCATGGTTCTGACATGACTGCAGCAATGCATGACTTTAGCGCAGACAGATATGTCAGGATTCCAGACGTATCTGTCATTGCTTGCGTTATGGAGCGCTGTCTAGTTAAAACAGCGCATCCATGGTGTCACAAGAAGCAGGTTGTGAAAAGTGTTGCAACAGTGTCTTGTCACAGCGCTGCAACACTTTTCATGACTGAGGTCAAGGAATACGCATGATGGTGCGCATTGCTGCCCTGTAGTTTTGTTGCAGGGCAGTGCAGCAACATGGTTATGCACTCCGTTGGAACATCATGGATCCTGAGGTAGTAAATAAAACCCTAATCATGAGGTGTAGTTCAGATATTGACATCTGCCTGAACGAATCAGCATCCCTAGAGAGTATACTGTCATCATTTCCAAATGTGTTAACTTAAACTGCTGTTGTGCACATTCTCACCTGAAACAGGAACTGCACAATGCTCCAAGGAACATTGTCAATATTAGACAGGCCAGAAAGAGCTATAGATTGGCTCTCCAAGAAAGGAAGAACGCCCTTAGAAAAGGGGCATGGCAGAAGCTTTCAGAGTCTGCACACGCAAAAGATAGTGCTGCCTTTTGGAAAGCGGTGAAAACACTGTTTCTGACCCCGGAAAGGGGTCCAGCGATTGAAGTAGCTATCTCAGAGGGTCAATAGGTCGAATATTTTTCTAAAATATATAATGGGACAAGCATCAGCAATGGTCAAGGCAGCGAAAACCTAGAACTTATTGATCACCTATTAAACCAAGAATTTAGAATGAAGTGACCAGGGCTCTCTCCGCAAGTGCAGGGGGGAAGCCCTCTGGGCCAGATAGGATTCCCGTGGACTTGTACAAGTCCAATGTCATCTTGTGGGTTCCAGTAATTACACAAATAATTAATGCCAGTTGCAAGGCTGCTTTTCCATCAACTTGGGTGGAATCCATTATCAACCCCATATTTAAAAAAAGGGGACCAGCCAGGACCCATCTTGCTACAGGCCCATTTCTTTATTGGACTCCATGGGCAAGGTTGTGGGACATATCATTTTATAACGCCTACAGCTTTGGGCTGAGGAAAATCTAATTTTATCAGACATTAAATATGGCTTCTGAGAAGGTTTAGGAACTGTGGAGCAGAGCTTACACTTAGCGATTTCTTATGGGAAAGTACAACAGGGCTAAAAAGGGGAACCTGTACATAGCCTTTGTAGATCTCTCGGTATCTTTAGACTGAGTAAGGCATTCAAAGCTATGGGAGATCTTGTTATCACTGGGGGTCGACAGAAACATCATTCAATGTATCCGTCTCCTTTATAATGGAGCTAAATCACTTGTACAATTTGAATTAGGAACAGAGCGTACTGCCTCCTTCCCGACTGGGAGGGGAGTCAGGCAAGGCTGTGTCCTAGCGCCCTTTCTTTTTCACCTTTATATTAATGGGCTAGGACAGGCACTCCTTAAAGTTGTTGATGACTTCCTGCAAATAAGAAATCACCATATTCCAGCTTTGTTATATGCGAACGATGCTGTGATCATGTCTCGTACCCAGATCGGCCTGCAAAAAACCCTAAATAATTTTCATAACTTCATGAAGGGTTTGGATCTTAGAATCAATATTTCTAAAACTTTCATAATGAGATGTGGTCATAGGATTCAAAAGTGTAGGGATAGTTTTGTGGAAGGAAACCGGATTACTGCCACTAAGAGCTTTTCTTATTTAGGTATCCTATTTAGCCATAATGATAGCAGTTGCAGCTAAAATGCTGGCACTAATTAGAACTACATCTGCATTGGCCAGCTTTGCAAAAAAAGTGGGACACAAACCACCTTTAGAACTTTTTAAAATATATAAAGCTAAATGCGTAACAACTGTTACTTATGGAGCAGGGATTTGGGGTTTTGCGACTACTAATTCAATTCAATTAGTTGAAAATAATTTTTTAAAATATGTTTTATCATTCCCGTCTAGTATCTCCACATATGTTTCTCATGCTGAACTGGGTCTCTCACACATATCCGACCTTATAAAAAAAAAGCCTATCCCTCTGTGGCCCAGGATTTGGTCGCGTGATGAGGCCATCCTCAATAGAGAGTTATTGCAGGATAGTCTTAAATTGGATGGTGCACAAAGAATACCTTGGGTTAAGTTTATTCAAGTTTTTACCAAATCAATGGGCAAATCAGAATACTTCACCAATCCCAGCACTATCACTACGGTTTCCAGGAACATCCTTAGAAAAGAGGCACTCTTATACCTGAAGTCCCAAAGACTATCAAGGAAAATAATCAAGCCCAGGATGATGCAACACCAGATGGTTCTTACAACTTTTAGCTTGCAGCCATATCTAGTTGTTGTACCAGGTGTTTATGGTTTTTATTAATAAGATTCAGACTGGGGACAATACATAGACTTGTCTTTTTCCCTACATTGAATGATTGGGCAAGTGAGTTACACCCTTGTCCATGTGACAACTCGTCACCCCAAACATCTATACACATTGTTTCATTCTGCAAAATATATTGTGAGGTAAAAAAGGTCTGGATCTTACTGATTTTATGGAAATGGGGGCTGAGACAATGCCGTCTTGCTTTTATGAAGTTCCAGCTTCTGGACAATGAACATGTTGCTTGGAGATTATCCATGTTTTTAGAAAATTCTCAACCAGAGAAAGAGTATAGTTATTTAGAACTCTATACATGCACTAATAATTAATTTGTATTATTCCTTTTAAGAATGTGAGATGTATTTTAATTTACGTAATTCATATATTTTATCTGTGACTTTCATGTTTGTTGCTTCACAATCAAAATAAAGCTTTGTTCTGATTCTGATTCTGATTCTGATTCTGATATATATAAATTATTTTCAGGGAAAAAACATGAATGTACTACTGAGAATGGGCTTACATTTAGCATCTGCCACAAAAAGGTAACATAATGGGGAGCCCCGGCCATCAGTCAAAAGGTAAAAGGAGCCGCAATTTGGAGAAGTTTGGGAACCTCTTTAATAACTGGTCAAAAAGCAACAAACCATTATGAGGATAGTAACAATAATAACCACAACACTAGTCTGTTGTTATATGTGTTTGGCAGCCATTGTCAAAAAGCCTGTTACACAACATGTCTGCCTGTCAGGGAGAAGAAAGTATTCATTTGGCACAAAAGTACATAACAGAATACTGAAGTTGAGTAAGACCCAAAATACTTTCCTGTTAGACACAGAATTCAGTTCACTAATTTCTAGAATTATTGTAGAGCTAGTTCCCTTATTGCCCGAGAGAGGGTAGAATGGAGATACATACCAGGGGGGTAATCCTTGCCTCAACGTCCTTAATAGGATTGAATATTTCCTTCATGCTACCTAGGAACTTTTTCATTGTATGTTAGGACTGGAGGCGAGGATTATGCATGTTTAAAGCTTACCTACCACCAGTGCGGCTGAGTTGTAGATTGGTTTAAATAAGAACCTTTTGAAAGTGGAGTCTGAAAACCAATCTGCCTCATTCATGACATCTTTGGCATTGCCCACTACCTTGACAGCCTTGGAGTCCATAGCCCCCCTGGTGTAATGAGCTCCAAGTTCAGTAATATCAATGTCAGCCTCTGCCATGATCCATATCACCCATCCTGCAATTTTCAGAGAGGACATAGCCTTGTAAGGCTTTTTGATGGCAATTAAGAGTTGCCGTTGGAGCTTGCCTCGTCGTATGACACTGCCTCCTCTCTCTCCCCTAAAGCCACAATCCAAGTCATTACAGGATTTAGAAGAGACCATCTACCTCCCAGAGTCGCAAGACCCCCATCCTTCCTCACGAACATCCCTAGGTCCCCCTTAATGAAGAAAATCAATAAGGAGTTGCCTTCCACCAAGTGCATGCTTATAAACTGCAGATCAGCCATCAAACATGCAACATAGCTGGCAAAAACCATCCTTACTCACGGCATTGACATCACCTTCATCGCCGAATCATGGCTTAATGAGTTCTCCTCCTCATTCATGAACTCACTTGTTCCCCCAGGCTTTGCGATCATCAAAAAAAGACAGAAAAGTCCAGCGAGGTGGGGGTGTAGCTATCATACACAAGACCACCATACTTGTGACGGAAATCAACACCTTCAACTGCAACTCCTTCGAATGTCTAATCACAAACATTAAGACAAGAGATAACAAACCACTTCTCTGCCACCTCCTCTACCACCCTCTGCCGCATTCAGAGAACATTTATCTGACCTGATACCCCACTTTTCACTTCATGACAACACCAACAATTCTAGGGGCCCTCAACCTCCACTGGAATAACAAAAATGACCCGCTGATCCAAACCCTGAATGAACTTCTTCACAACAACAACCTCACCCAACATTGCAAAGAGGAAACCCACAACGGAGGAGCAACCCTTGATGCCATTATTGCCCATCTGGACACAGTCACTATCGACCACATCCTGCCAGTGGACTGGTCCGATCACCACATCATCCTATTCAACATCTACCAAGTGCTCCTAGGTCAGCCACTCACGCGTGGCCCCCCTCAATGGGTGAGAAATCTAACTCAGATCCCCCTGGCAGACTTGGAAGTCAAGATAAGTTCTCTCCTTCCCATCCCCGCAGAGGATCTCACCACAACAGAACTCACCTTCCACTACAACTCCACTATGACTGTCATTCTAGATGAAATAGCGCCCCTGAAACAAAAAAGGGTTATAATCACCCCATCCAGATCCTGGTTTAACACAGACATAAACTCAGAGAGAAGGCAACTAAGAGCCGCTGAAAGACTCTGGTGAAACAACCCTTCCTAAATCCTCCAAGAACTACTCAAAATATTAAGGGGTATGTACAATAAACACATCAAATAGGAAAAGCCTTCTTTTTTCTGCAACGCTTTAGACAATGCTAAAAAGAGACCCAAGGATCTCTTCAAGATCATTCGCCAACAAACTTCCAAACCCCCAGCACCCTCAGTTCTGGCTTCCAAAGACTTGTGTGAGATCTTCGCTAACTTCTTCAACGACAACATTTCCAAGATTGAGCTCTCCCTTGATGTCACCTGCAGTCCCCCACACAAGAGTTCGCCCCTAGGGATAGGAGCTGCCACTCACGAGCTCCCACCTACACACACTAAAGTTTTCAACCCCATCTCCGAAGAAGAGATAGCCAAAATGATCTCCACCGCTAAACCCTCCTCTGACGACTCCGATCCTATTCCGGCCCAGTTAGCCAACAAGCTCAATCTCTCCTTAGCCCCGCTCTGGACCAAGATCATTAACAGCTCCCTCTCTACTGGAATCATATCGGACTGCCTTAAAGTCGGCCAAGTCACGCCACTATTGAAAAAAATGGGCTTAGACACTAAAGACTTAAACAACTTCAGACCCATGTCTAATCTTCCTCTCCTAGCCAAAATCCTGGAAAGGTGCTTTCTCCTCCAATTGACTCAACACACTGACAACACTAACCTCTTAGACACTCACCAATCAGGCTTCAGAAAAGGTTGCAGCACAGAGACAGCGATCCTTAATGTCATTGACGACCTATACAAATCTCTGGATGCAGGCCAATGCTGCCTACTCATTCTCCTGGACTCCTTCGACACGGTAGACCATAACCTGCTCATCCAGTTACTTCATGAGAGGGTAGAGGCAGAAGATGTGGTCCTAAAGTGGTTCTACTCCATTCTCCAGACCGCAGCCAAAGAATAAAGAGTAGAAGCTGTTCATCAGACCTCCACCCCGTCAAAAGAGACGTCCCCCAGTGCTCAGTTATATCACCACAACTGTTCAACATCTACATGGAACCCCTCACTACCATACTCAAAAAGTCAAACATCCCCTTCCACCTGTACTCGGACGACACCAGGATCTACCTTGAAACTTCCTCCATTGATGATATTCACAGACTCAATGTCACTCTAAGAGTCTGGTTATCACAAAACCACCTGAAACTCAAAAAAGACAAAACAGACATCCTCCTCATCTCTAACAAAGAGCAGAACCCCCAAATCGCAATGGCTAAACTCAATCGACGCCCTAAACGACAATCCCACCCTGGAGGAATCCGCAAAATCGCTCGGAATCACCCTGGACCCCAAACTTGACATGACCAAACACATTAAGAACACCGCCAAGAGCGCCTTCCTTAACCTGAAGCTTCCTAACAAAATTAACCCCTTCATCCCACCTAAGGACATCAAACTGGCCACTCAATCCCTGGTGCTGTCAAGACTAGATTACGGGAATGCTTTCCTCACAGGTACTAAAACAACAATTGTCCCTAGCGAAAGAAAAAATGGACTGAGAAAAAATAAATAAATAAAGACCCAATCAGTGCTGTATTGGAAAAAAACTTGACCAGCCGGACAGAGTTTCAATGTTCAATTTAAAGACAGTGTTTTAGGATTCAACGCACAGGGATTCTGAAAGTGGGACACAAGCCTGTGTCCTACCACAGAGACATTTAGGACATACAGTTGGGGAACAGGGAAGAAAGAAGGCTTCAGGAAATGCTCACGGTTTGTTTTCAACACAATTGGGCAATAAAGCAAACAAATCGCAAGAAACGACTCTACAGATACAAATAATAACATCAAAAAGTATATGTATGAGAAGTTAATGGGGGTCGACGACGTTTCGATCTGAGACCATAATACAAAGATCATCTTCAGGACATTCAGATATGCATGCCTGTAGTTAAGTGCCTATGTGAAGTTAAATGCAATTGCAAAAATATATAACAAAAAGCACATTATGAGGGGAGGGGGAGAAATAGCAGAAAGAAGGATATTAAAAGCTGTAAACTCCACTTCATATGTTGTTAAGTAATACATGAAATGGCTAGCAAGTGAAACATTCCCCAATGGGGGCACTGGACATTGTCTTAAAATTAACTGGCAGTTTTTAGCAGGAGCGAAGTGTGGGTAGCGCGGGGCAATCTTAATACAAATTGACAACAGTAACACTATTAGCTATTCAAGAACACAGTTTGCAAAAATAATGAGACCAACAATGCAGAAATGGCGCAGTGACTTAGTGAGGGAAGGTGGGACTAATGGTATTACTCCTTGTTGTAAAAATGATGAGGTCAACAATGTAGAAACAGTGCAGTGACTTAGTGAAGGAAGGTAGGGTTACTGGTACTTTCTCCTGATTAACAATTTAAGCTAGCCGGGAGCAGTGAAATAAAAAATAACGGGTGAAAACCTGAGAGATTAAACGGCGCAGTGACTTGAAGATGGAAGGGCAGGTATAGGGGTGTGTGGGAAAACTGGTGCAATGACATGGGAACAACGCGGTTAGCCAGTATGGAGGAGTCTTATCTGTGGAGCAAGAGAGAAAGTGAGGAAATGCTTACTTCCAGGAGTTCAATACTAGGAAGCCACTGGCGGACACCGGGAGGTTTCAGCCGGTATGACGGGTCAAGATAAAGATGCCTTGAAAGGTGAAGTGGGGTAACCGGGCCCGCTTCCTAGAAGGGGAAGGGATATTCTGCAATTAAAATGAGGAGGGGGAGCGGATATCGGGAAGGAGGCGCAGTGGTAGTTAGCTCACCTGTGGGTCCCGGACAGTGACAGCAGGGTCGGAATCGTTTCAGACGTGATCTTGTTGCGGCGAAGTAGCCTGCAGAAAAATAGCCAGGGGGTCAAGGCGGGCCATGGGGGGACAGTATTGCGAATGCTCTCTCAAAGGTACAGCAAAATCCCACCTGAGCCCCCTCAGATCTACGCTTAACACAGCAACCAGAATGGTCACTGGAGTGAAGAAGTTTGATCACATCTCGCCAGCACTCAGAGAGCTAAAATGGCTTCCAATTGAATTGAGTGCCAATTTCAGAACGGCCTGCTTCATGCACAAAACCTTTCATACAGGGACACCAGCCTACCTGGCCGCCAAACTCAAGAAGGCTGGTCAGTCAAGAAGCCTCAGAAGCTCCAATACTCTACTCCTCATCCCGCCGAAAATCCCCAAACAAAAAACTGCTGCATGATCCTTCTCTGGAAATGCCACCAAAATATGGAACTCCATCCCAGTTCATATCAGGACTACCCCCTCATTTCTACAATTCAAAAGACAACTCAAAAACCTGTTCCTTAACCGGTCTTTCCCGAATGGATAATCGCTGCCGAAACACCATAGCCTGCACTTCGCAGGACATAACCCCGGCCTCACCAAGACTTATGGCTCCCCCCCCCCCCCCCGGCTTCTTTTGCTCACTATTGTGCCTCCCTTTGTTTTCCTTTTCTGTAATGTTATTCAACACACAGGTCTTCCAGTTATGCCTTGATTCAATGTGTTTACGATCGCCTTAATATGTTGCCTCAAACCATGTTGTGAAGCGCTCCGATACCTTCGGGTCTGGCTAGTGCTATACAATATTCTACAATAATAATAATAATAATAATAACAATATATCCTAGTATGCCTTCAGGCACCTGACCACTCACAGTTTTGGGTAATCTGGAAAAGCTGGATAAGATATGACCTGGTACTTGTCTGTGTCCTCCTGGAGATGTGGAAGTTGACCATATTGGGGGTAAACATTCTAGCTGGGAGGTCTAGAGCCCTGACATCCGAAGTTCTCTTACATTAAATGAGACAGAGCAGCATTCCCAGGTTTGCTGATATTTCCTTCCTAGAAAGGTACTGCTTGTCCTGCCACGATCAGGTAAACGCAGAATAGATTGACACCTCACCAGCCCGGGTATTAGGGCTCCGGGGGACAGGACAACCTGATACTCTTTAGGAGTTTATAAAGAAGAGGAAGGTTCACCAGAATGAAGTCAGTGATCTTCTAATGTATTCCAAAATATATCCTTTATTGTAGTATCAGTTTAATATTGGGGATATCTAGGAGTTTACTTACCCAGGGATGTTCCCCACATCGGAACATTGTTCAGTGGGACAAGGCCTGCTGAGATAACCGACCTGCAAGAGTTGATGGTGCAGTGTACCAAACCCTCTTGGAAAAGTACTGCCAGGAAACTTACAATGTCGGTAACGATGGTGCCCACATGATCCAGGTGTTTCTCCACACACCAACAAACCCACCTTCTCCATGCTGGTTTGTTACTCTTGGTAGTCCCTGGGCCCATACCTATTGGATGAGGAATTAAGCTCCTTGTGAAAGCCTAGCATCTTGCCAGCGTCACCTGAAATCCTCCATGCCATGAGATGATGGAGGCCCTGGAGAACCAAAGGATGTGGGTGGCCCAAGGGATCGGCCAAGATCGAGGGTAGCCGTACTAGAGTGGCCCATGTTAGCTCCAGGAGAAAAGGGAACCATGCTTGTGAGCGCCAGATCGGAGTGATCACACAAGAGACACCCGCTGACGCCTGACCTGAGCCGCAACTTGCTGGATAAATAGGAAGGCAGGGAAGCCATAGGCTTGAACCGTTAACCAATCCTGCAGAAAGGCATCCACTGCCTCTGCTCCGGTGTTCAGTCTCCAGTTGACATAGCGAGGAAGTTGGGTGTTCCATCTAGAGGCAAATAGGTCTACCAGGCAAGGACCCCAAAGCAACATAGGAGCCTGAAATACTCCTGGGCGAGTCTCAAGTCACTAGCATCTCTGATTTACTTGGAGATCCAGTGTGCCACCGAATTCAGCGCTCCTGGGAGGTATTCCGACGTCGCTGAAATCTGTCATTGGTGGCAGTAATGCTAGAAGTTCTTTTGCTAATTCTGCGGGAACAAGTGAATGGGTACCATCCAGCCGATTGATAGATTGCCCTGTTGTTGTGTTGTCTGTCCTAAAGAGTCCACAGCATGATACTTTGCCCCTTGTGAAGGATTGAATAGCTTGAGACAATTGATGTGGATGGTCAGTTCCTCCACCATCCACCTGCCTCCTATGGAGATTGAGCCGCATCTGGCTCCCAACCCAGGCTGTTGGTGTCCGATTCTATCACCAGATCTGGGTGGGAGCCGAATATTGCCCGCCCGTTCCATTTCTGTGGTGACAGGTCTCCCTGGCTGTTTAGCCTGCTCCCCCAGTTCAATTATCTTGGTTAAGGGCCCCACTATGCAGAGGAAGTTTGTCTTGGCAGGCTCGCAAGGACCTCTCTATCCCCTTTTCGGGGTCTCTCAAGTATTTGGCGAAGAAGGTGCATAATTTCGGGTCTATATCCTGGTTCGCTGTGACCTTATCGTCTTGGAATGGTCAGGGGCACTCCACCCATAGACGGTCCCTAACCTCTTTACTAGTGGGTTTGCGGAGCTTGCTTGCCACATATTACGCTACCTTTCTCTCAGGGACCCACTTTGCGTATCGCGGTCAATATATTCCCTTAGATCAAACATGGCACTATGGCAGGGTCTCCCTCACATGAATCTGAGTTGGCTGAATGTGGATGCCAGAATCTGCCCAAATCATGGGCATCATTGGAGGAAATGTCATTGTCCTCTAAGTCACCCTCACCCAAACTGGTGAACCCCTTTTTGGGATGAAAATCCATTGAGAAGCCGTCACCAAATACCCCAGGTGTTTCTTCCTCCCAGTTGGCTGCATCCTTCAGAGTGTGCACACTCTTACTGAAGACTTCAGTCAGTCGGCTATAGCCCTCCAGGTGCCCTGCATCACTCTTGCCGATTTTGTGTGTGTGGACTGAGGTCATCCCACTAGTCCCAGCCCTTCCATCCCACAGTATCCCTGTGTCTTTCCATACTTGGGTCAACAGTTTAGCGACATGCTCCTGCAGAGGAGCAAGCGCCTGAGAGATGGCCTGGGTCTGGAGCTTGTGACCTCTACAGTTAGGCATCGCTGGTGGGGGGCAAACCTCCTCGGAGAAACATGATGGTAAATAGTCGTGGTCCCTCTGGGACTGCATTTTTAAGGGTGAGAGCACCACTACACCCTGCCTGAGTTATTATTATTATTTTTATTATTAACTTGTAAAGCGCCAGAATCACTCCCAAAGGGGTAGGTGAGAAGCGGGTATTTTAGAAAACTCGGTACCTCCATAGTGCGGCACACATACGTTGGCCGACGGGCTCCGCCCACCTAATGGAACGGATCACTGACATAATATTGAATACAAAAATATAGAATTACCAAAATATCTATGAAAAAATATAGAATGCAAAAATATCGAATTCCTATCTACAAACAGGTAAGTACAAAAATATCGAATCAAAATATCGTTTTAAAAAATATCGTTAGTGAAAATATCGATTTTTTTCAATGTCTTAAAAGTAATTTAAAATTAACGAAATAATAAATATAATTAACTAAAACATAATTACAATTTTTAAATAATTAATGTAAGTTATAAAAAAAATACAATTTTATATTTAAAACATCTATATATATTAACATAATATTAATAAATAATATTAATACTGTTCCCACTCCAGAGAGTGCAACAGTATGGGAAAGGTTGGATTGCGTAAGGGTAACAATTACTATTCCCACTCCAGAGAGTGCAACAGTAGGGAAAGCGTTGGGTAGCGTAGGGGTAAAAATTACTATTCCCACTCCAGAGAGTGCAACATGTGGGAAAGCGTTGGATAGTCTATGGGTAAAAATTACTATTCCCACTCAAATGAGTTTAACAGTAGGGAAAGTAATAATTTAATATATTAATAAAAATAAATTAAATCTCAATACCAATAAAAAAATAATTAAAAGTAATTACCTATTTAATATTATGTAATAATTAATCAATTAAAAATACAAATACATATTAGTTATTACAATTAATTACCTATTCATAATTAATTAACAAATAATTAATTTTCAATTACAAAAACGAATTAATAATAAAATAATACCAATCAATAATTAATTAAAAGTAAATTAATTATCAATACACAAAAAGTATTTTTAATATGTAATTAATTACAACTAAATTACTTCCCACCCTATTCCCCTATAAACTCACAATCCGCTACAGAAAATAAATTAACCCCTTCCATGCTGATGACGAACCCCAGCCGTCATGCACTACGGTGCTCGTGTGCTGATGACGGCTGGGGTTCGTCATGGCCCGCCCCTGTTCTTTTGTTTACCGCACAGCGGCGGAAACGGGCCAGCAGGGAAGGGGTTATTGATAATATATACAGCAAACAAGGCTGCCATTAGATGGCAACCACAGTACAGTGCAACATGGCATTGTGAGCAGTCTTTACAAAAAGCGTGTGCCGTAACATGGCCCTGATCTTGAGGTGAGGGCCAGGGAGATCTCCAAGTTAAGTTATTGGAAGCAGCTCCCTGGGGCAAAAGTTGAGCTGACCTGCAAGGAGTTAATCCCGCACTGCAAGAACAGACACAAGATGTGCTGTCTCTGCCTCCCAAAGAAGACAAAAGGCCAATAACATATATAGCTGCTGTCGGAGTGTTGCCTGCTCTTGTTCCAAACACGCCTGTCTTCCAAGTGCGCCATAAAATATCTTTCGTAGACCATTCTTTTCGCCCTGTCTTTTCCAAAGTAGTTGCTGATTTGAGAAAAATACATTATTTAGTAGGTCGCCTTATTTCAGGATTGTGAATCAAGATTGCTGCTGTGCCCATGGCTTGTAAATCTTGTCAAGTGTTCGTGCCAACTGCACATAAGTGCTGCAGCCCTTCACCCACCAATCCCTATGCACCCCCGCCCCCACCCTCTCAGGTTCCTGCAGTGTGATGCTGTGTATTGTGTACCATTAAATGGGTAATATCTGTACTCCGTGGCCATAGGCGTGTTGGCAATCGGCACACAAATACACACAACATAATCACTTATGTACAGTTCTTGGAACCGCAGATGTGTGGCATGAGATGTTTTTGATGTGCCAAAACTTTGTACCTTACTAGTGCCATCCCAAACTTTTCTTGGTTGGGGCCAGGGTGAATAGAGCAGAAATACCCCTGCAAGTGGGAACGCTTTTTATTTTTAACTAGCAGCCCGCCCTAGCGTTGCCTTGGGCAGAAGGGGGCCGGGGGGGCAGCATTTCAGGCTTGCGTGCACTCCCGCCCGACGCCCGCCCGCCACGACATTGTCTGTGTCCCGGACAATGTCGTGGCAGGCGGGGGCCAGGGCGGGAGTGCACGCAAGCCTGAAATGCTGCCCCCAGAGCCTGAGCCTTACCTCAGCCGCATTTGTTCAGGGCCAACCTCCCGCACCGACTCCCTCCCGCCCCGACATTTCCCGTGTCCCAGAGCCTTACCTGAGCCGCTGCTCCTCCCCGCGCTCCTCACTTCACCGGTGCTCCTCCTCGTCATGACGGACCTGAGCTGCCGCTCCTCCCCGCGCTCCTCACTTCACCGCCGCTCCTTCTCGTCATCACGTACGTTGCGGCCAGCGATACGTCGGGCCAGCGCAGTGTCGCTGCCGGCACTACTTTCAGGGCACTACTTTTTTTTTTAAGTTATATTTTTAAATTCACGTTTATTTTTATTTTCTATAGCCTATGTCCATCTGCACACCCTGAGGATTACAACAATGTATTGGGTGTGTGGATTGGCGCTGTGGTTCCCGAGTTTACCTTGCCAAAAGGTTTGTGTTCTCTCTTTATAATAGTAGTATAGATATTTGTGTCTTAATTGCTTTTGTAGAGTACTGCATGCTGTTGATTGGGACTTCAAAGCGCTTCGGGCAGAGTGACCCACAAGGAGCTGCAATTGCAAGGGTAGGGCGGAGGGTCATGCAGGGTCAAGACCTAGGGGAAGTGGGCAAAGTAGCAGTATTTTGCCACCTGCTGCTTGATCGGTTACAGCAGGTTTGTTATAACAGCCTTTCAGGTGCTCTTGCCAACTGCATCATGGGCCGCTATGACGTCAGTAACTCTAGCAATGTATTTGTTAAGTATGCTGACTGCTTACGGACCGGAATCAATGTCCCATTTTTATTCTCTCACTGTGATTCTGGAAAAACGTCTGGTAATTGGTGCAGCAAGGGCTCTGCTCTATTTTGGTCTGTCTGAAACTCTACTCTGTGTGCATGTGCCTTGCGTGGTGATTTGAGCTACAAAATTTAAACCTTTCATATCTGAAAATATGTGTCACCTGCCAAAGCAATGGAAGAGTGCTCCCCCTTGGGCAAGGTCCACTGCACCTTGTTTGTGACAATGGCAAACTTGGCGTACGTTAATAAGGCTACGATGCAAAAATAAAACATGTTGTAATTTTTCGGGGGAATGAGGCTCACTCATTCTTTTTTGGAGGCAGATAACAAAGGCAGGAATTTGATACCCACTATGAAATGGGGGCATATTTCCCGCGTTTAATTTCACTACGAAGCCTACCCATGTTCTCACACTTAAATCACACATTAGCAGACAACACAACATGTGAGAGGGAATCCTGCTTTATTCCATAACTATGTTTTATCCTCTCTCTCGTTTTCTCTGCTATGATCATTTTCCCTGCCTTCTGTCTTCTGTCACTCTGGTCTTTTCTTCTACCAGTTCGCACTTTCATTTGTCCCAGCCCTTCTTAGTCTACCACCCCCTTCATGTTTGTCATAAGTGGGTTTCTTTCAGAGCATTTCTGCTCTACAATCTCTTGGAGAAAGCCCTGCCTTTTATGTCGTTTCCATACCACGTCCCAGTTACAATACCCCAAATTAGGGGGCTCCCCTGCAGAATGTGGTGAGGGCTCATGATTTTCCCATTTCTCACAGATTTCCCCAGCCCTTGGTCTGAATGGAGCCCTTGCTGATGAACACAGTCTGCAGTAGAAGGCGTTACACCCCTGCCTACACCTTAAATCTCCACTTGGAAGTAGATGGTGAAAACTATCTTTGACCTAAGAGATTTAGAAAATGTATCTCCTATCTTTCAGCCTTAAAATCCTTGGCTGCGGCTGGAATTCCGCGCCGGTGCTGGACATTCCGATCACGGGCGCGGTCATGACGACTCCCAGTCGTCATCAGTGCACGCCCACCGTGACTGATGACGGCTGGGAGCCGTCATCAGCACCGAAGGGGTTAATGCAATTATCGTAATTATCAATTAATGAATTAATACAAATTAATTACCAATTAATACAAATATTTTCCAATTAAAAATTAATTAACAAAAATTAAAAATCAATACCAATAAATAAATAACAATGATTTACTTAATTACAATAAAATTACTTCCCACCATATTCCCCTATAAACCCACAACGGAAAATAAATTAATCAAATTAACATAATTATCAATTAATCAAATAATACAAATTAATTAACAATTAAAAATTAAATATTAATTAATTCAATATGAATACCAATTAATAAATAAAAATATGTATTTAATTACAATTAAATTACTTCCAACCCTAATCCCCTATGAACCCACAACCCACTACAGACCTAAAATGCAAAATTCAATTAAAAATAATTAGTAATTTCTAAAAATTAATATTTAATATAATTAAATTACTTCCCACCCTAATCCCCTATAAACCCACAACCCGCTACAGCAGTGGTTCCCAAATCTTTGACTCCTGAGGACCCGCATTGAGTCACCACTGTAAGCCGGGGACCCCCAAGCAATTTGTATGAGTTACATTTCAAATATTAAAACAGTAATTTGAAAAAAACACATGTGCACACAAACCAAATACTCAAAGTACTAAGGATTTTGGGGCCAGATGTACGACCATTTCATTTAGCGCCTCGCAATTGGCGACACATTGCAAGTCGCCAAATGAAATGTACAACAGTGTGTTTAACACTATTTGGAATTCCCAATGGGGTCGCAAATGGCAAGGGTCATTAATATTAATGAGCCTCTAGAAATTTGCCAGCCCATTGTGAATGTCAGCCCTCCCGGGGATGGTGGCCTACTAGGCTCAGCAGACCACCATGTATGGGACTGCTTTTAAATAACATGGTTTTGAGCCTCGCTATTTGGAAGGGAATTCCCCTTCCAAATAGCAAGTTGCAAAACCTATTTAGCGAGTCGCAAAAAAAATTGCGACTCACGAAATAGGCTATGTAACTTGGCCCAATAGGTTTTTACATGCTCAAACGGGTTTGCCAACCCATTTTGGCATATAAAAATGGGTCGTACATCTGGCCCGTAGTATTTTATTTTGAAGGAATAGCCCCTCTGTCACATGTATTTAATTTGTTTTATAGCATCTCTCATACCATTATTAGATGTCAGAACACAAATATGGAGAGAATGAATCATACATTGAATGAATCATACATCAATCAATCAATCAAAGACATTTGTAGAGCGCACTACTTACCCGGAGGGTCTCAAGGCGCTTGGGGGGGAGGGGGTGCTGCTACTGCTCGAACAGCCAGGTCTTGAGCTTCTTCCTGAAGGAGAGGTGGTCTTGGGTCAGGCGCAGGTCGGTCGGGAGGGAGTTCCAGGTCTTGGCGGCCAGGTAGGAGAAGGACCTTCCTCCTGTTGTCGCTCTTCGGATGCGGGGGACGGCGGCGAGGGCGTGGTTGGTTGATCGGAGGTGGCGTTTGGGAGCGTAGAAGTTGAGGCGGTTGTTGAGGTAGCTCGGGCCTTGGTCGTGTTGAAGTAATTCGGGGTTCCCAAGGCCTACACGCTCCGGAGATAACCCACTTACACTCAAGAACTGTTGGCACGGAATTTGTAAAAGGCAAAGAACAAGTTTATTAAGACCCCATGGGGTGGTGGTACACTCAAACAGCACCCTTCGGCAATGCAAGAGGTATCACACCGAACATCGGTGTGACCCCGTTTATATACAGTTTTGGGGCAATAAAAGATAGGCGGCACAAGTTAAGACACATTTTCGAGACATATATGGTCATGTTTTGGAATACTGCCAGCTCATTGGAGGGGGCACAACTCCGCTGGTCAGTTTGGTGCACATTCCTGAAGGTCTACGGGTAAGTGGGAGCTGCGCATGTGTGGCTTGACCAGTACTAAAAATAGCCTGTTGCTGGGCAGACAAGAGTGGTCAGTGGAACGGACAACGGACTAAAGGGCACGTCGGCCACGAGGCCGCTCATGATCTAAGATGGCCGCCGCAACATTCAAAATGGCGTTTATCGTATATAGCCAAGTTAAAGAGGACAACGTGTAGGTTCAGCTAATCGCTAATGCGGCCGGGCCAATTACGACAGACGACCCTTTTAGCGTTTAGCTGAATCTACCTCATAATGAACATAATCAGGATGTTCGTCCTCGATGTCTATTAACATAATTTGTGTCACCTCTTTGTGCAGCATCATTTTGTCGTGGGCAAGAGCTCGCCGTGATGGTAAGCAAGCTGATAAACACATTGAACATAAGGCTGGGCCACATTGAATACATAAGCATATAAAAAACATTGCTCCCACAAGTATACAGAGAATTGTCAACAGTTTCCAGCCCCAAGTTGCAATCATAGACCAGAACCATCCCGAAAGTGTCCAAGTTCCATTGTCCGGGTGTATTTCAGCAGCTATTTTATGAAGCTTAGAAATAGCATCATACACAGATGGAGAATTGTCCGGAACGTATACGCAACAGCTGCTTCCGATAATTCTACATGCCCCCCCACGATCAGCCAAAACAACGTCCAATACCATTCGATTTTGGAGGGTGACAATTCTGGAAATCTGTAGTTCCTCGGTAATATTCCCCAGGGCAATGGCAGTGTCATTCGCAACAGCCTCGACAACACGTGTCAGTCGTCTGATTTTCCGGCTGTTCAGTGCAGCCCCCACAAAGGAGAATAGTCCCAGATTAAAATCCACATACTGTTGTAATGCAGTGTCCGTTTGGTCAATGTCCTCCAGGGCAACAGTTCGTTTAACCCTATTCAAAACGAAATCATGGTACAATGTATAATCGTTGTGATACATCGGAGGGGCAATGAATACAGGGGGTAACACAAACGATAAGTAGCACGTGCCCAACCACCCCACTGGAAGCTGATGGTATCCCTTCGTTCCACAGATAAAGTATGTATTTCGTGATGCAACAAATGAAATGCCATTCGGGCTATCAAACGTGAGAGTAATGTTACATTCGCTTTTCCCCACTGCAATCGAGCCCTTATTTCTGATACATAAATCGGCTTTTGTAGCAATGACATTTATGACATGAGCACTAGATACATTAACGTTCCGCTGATTGCTGTATACACGTGGGGCAGATACATTGTCAGGCCTATACTCTTCCCATTCGAAACGTGTGCCCTCAGCCCGGGGAAACCCATCCTTGTCATGGGAGCATACTTTATTCAAACGGAAAAGCACCTCCCCTTTAGTTGGCCTTCTCAGAGTAAAAAGGAGGGTGTACCAGGCCTTGCATGACCCATTATGTGAAAACGGGAGTGGAATAGGTGGGGTGCCCCCTCTCTTCTGGTGCCCAGGCAACATTCCACACACCCAGCAATTCGAGGTATTGGTCATGTTATGCGTGTGGTGAAGAATCTGAATGAAGCTGTTATTTAAATACGTTTGGCGATGGCGCTCTTCATGGAAAGGCAGTGTAAAATGAAAATGTTCAGACGGTGCCGGGGTAGTCGGCAGCAAATGTTCACGTACAGGCACCACAAGTTCGACTACCCAGGCTATAACAGCTATCACCACAATAGTCAAGACAAAGAGAAAGGCACCCAATATTTTCTCATCACGAGATGCCGTTGATGCCATAGTTCAAGAATGTTCGTGCAAAGTCTCAAATGGCACAAATTGTTCACAAAGTCTCAGATACACGTACGTGTATACCTAAAAAAAGAAAAATGCGGTGCTGAACTCCGAGGTAGCCGTTGTTTTCTTCTCCGGGCCAAGACGGGTGTCGCTACTCTGGCAGAACTGATCCCCCCCCCTTGGAATTCCCGGTTTCCGTTTCACAAACCTGGAGCGGTAACCAACCAGTCATTAAAAAGGAGCAAAAAAATCTTCTTATCGTGGACGCAAGTCGTAGCGCTCTCTTCCGGTAGCAGATTGGTCCGGGAAGGCTCCCTCCACTTCGGCCGACGTCACAGCTGGGCTCTTTTCTTTCTCCAAGATCTCCTTATAATCAGTCAACACAGCAGGAGTCACCAGATCCGGAGAGACACAGCGACAATGTGTCGAATGCACCCACCGCTTCCTGTTTGTCACTCGTACTGCGGTACGGGTCGCAAGGAGGACCTGCTCGGGGCCCTTCCACCTGGGCTCCAGACTGCTTGCTCTCTCAAACGAGCGGACCATTACATGGTCACCAGGACGAAGATCATGGCCCTCTCCAGTAGAGTTGTCAGGGAGCGCTTCTCGAACCTGTTGATGAATAGAGAGCAAATCATTTGTTAATCGTGCCAAATAATCATTCATCATAACACAAGGCACATCATGTATTAATCGCGGCTTGGGCACCCCCCAGATATTCATAGGGCGGCCAAACACCACCTCATAGGGCGTAAGGCCAGTTCGTGAGTGGGGTACTGATCTAAGAGATAGTAGCGCTAGCGGCAACGCATCTGGCCACTTCAATGATGTAGACGCCACAATTTTGGCCAGCTTAAGCTTCAACGTGGCATTGTACCGCTCGACCAAACCTGCTGACTGAGGGTGGAATACAGCGTGGAACTTCTGCTGAATCCCTAACCCCTTCAGTACATATTCCACAATCTTTCCAACAAAATGGGGCCCATTATCGCTCCACAAAAATTTGCAAACTCCAAAGCGAGGAAAGAATTCCTTAAGCAACACCTTAGCTGTTGTCAAAGCCGTATTGTCTTTCGTGGGGTAGGCCTCAACCCATTTGCTAAAAGCACACACCACCACTAGGACGTACTTCAGGTTATTGCAGCGCTCGAGTTGGATGTAATCCATTTGAAGCACCTCAAACGGTGCAGAAGGTGGAACGAACCCTCCTTTCGGAGTATGGGTCCCCTTTCCAGGATTGTGTTGCAAACATACCAGGCAGGTCTGCACTACTCTCTTTGCAGTATTCGCAATCTCGGGATGTTCCCAAACTCGTGTTAAAAGCCGAGTGATTGCAAGAGCTCCGACATGAGCCAGTCCATGTGTCATCTGGACCATCGCCTGTAAGTAAGCCGCAGGCAATTTCCACTTCTCCATGTCTTTGCTTCTCCAACAACCCTCGTCATCTAGTACCCCATCTGCTGCCCAAGCCGCAAGTTCAGATTCTGTGGCTGATTTTTGAATATCCCGTATTTCTGCTCTAGCATCACTCCATCGCTCAGCCTGTGATTGTACCACGTACATGGGGGAGCTAGTTCGGGACATAGCCGTTTGCCTTGCTATGCTGTCTGCAAAGGCATTTCCTTGACCCACTTTATCCGTAATCTTCTTATGGGCACTGCACTTCACTATCGCTACTTTCTTAGGGCCAAGCAACGCATTTAGGAGATCACGCACTAGCTCTCCGTGCATAATGTGCTCTCCGTGTGATGTCAGAAACCCGCGTTCCCTCCAAAGAAGCCCGAAGTCATGGGCCACTCCAAAGGCATACCGGCTGTCCGTGTATATGTTCACACATAATCCGGCACTCAATTTGCAGGCTCTTGTTAAAGCTATCAGCTCTGCTGCCTGAGCCGATTTTTGTGGTATCCTAGCTGTTTCTACCACTGTCTTAAGCGTCGTGATCGCATATGCTGCGGAAGTCGTGCCATCTGGCAGCCTTAAACACGATCCATCAACCCACAGTTCCCCATCCACATCGGGAAAGGGCACATCCTGTAAATCGACACGACCCTTTGTCTGTTCCTCAGTCAGGAAAACACAGTCGTGATGTTTTTCTTCCTGACCCTCCTCGGCCGGATAGGGCAATAAAGTGGCAGGGTTCAAAGTAGCGCATCTTTTCAATGTTATATGTGGCGCTAAGAGTGTCAGCTCATATCCTGTAAGTCGTGCACTCGTAAGGTATTGAGTCTTTGTTTGGTTTAACAGGGCATCTACTGCGTGAGGGACTAACACCAACAATTTGTGTGATAACACTATGCCGTCACTCTGTCGTATGGCTACTGCTGTTGCTGCTACCGCTCGAAAACACCCAGGCAACCCTCGTGCTACAGGATCCAAAATGGCAGAGAAGTATGCACATGGTCTCTGCTTATCCCCGTGTAATTGCACTAACACTGACAACGCGCACCCATCATTCTCGTGCACGTACAATGTGAAAAGTTTCGTGTAGTCTGGTGTACCTAACACTGGTGCGGAACAAAGGGCCTGCCTCAACTGCTCAAAAGCTTTCTGACATTCATCTGTCCACTCAAGAGGCATCGGTGTAGCTTTGGACAGTAATGCTAGCAAAGGTTTTATGATATGTGAAAAACCCATGATCCATTGCCTACAAAAGGACGTCAACCCTATGAAGGCACGCACATCTCTCTGCGTGCGGGGGACTGGTGTGTCTAAAATTGCTTGAATTCGATCAGATGTTAATGCACGCCCCTCCTTAGACAACAGATGACTGAGGTAGGTCACCTGGGGTCTACAGTATTGGAGCTTTTTCTTGGAAACCTTGTGATTGTGTTGTGCCAAAAAGGAAAGCAACGCAAGCGTACTCTGTTCACATTGCGCATAGGAGTCAGCGGCAAGCAGAAGGTCATCCACGTACTGGATGAGCGCAACGCCAGACTGCAATTTAAAGGAATATAGTTGTCTTTTCAAAGCCTGGCTGTAGATGCTAGGGCTTTCAGTATATCCTTGGGGAACATGACAAAATCTATACGATTTATTATTGAGCGTAAAACCAAACAGATATCTGCTATCTGGGTGAACAGGGATGGAAAAGAACGCATTCTTTAAGTCAATAACGCTAAAGGTGGTGGCCGTCGGTGGAACCAAAGTAAGCAAAGTCGTGATATCAGACACCACCGGGTATTGGGGAATGACAATTTTGTTTATCTCACGCAAATCAATAATAAATCGATAGATCTTGCCATCTGAGTCTCTCTTAAGAACATTATAAGGGACCTCCTCCACCACCCCTGCAGAAATCAAGTCCTGAACAATATGTGTCAGTGCAATTTCACCTTCTCTCGAAATCTTATACTGTGGCACTCGTGGTAGAGGGGCCCCCTCCTTAACAGTAATGTGTATTGGTGGAATACGCATCTCTCCCACATCCGTATCTGAGGTCGCCCACAACGTGTGCGGTAGAGAGGCCAAAGCAGGGATGTCTAAAATGGCATAAAATCTGTCAGGGTCAGGGTAATTGTCATTCAGAATAACCCGCACTCCCTCTGGAGCGCAACGTATTGTCGCTCGAAATATTTAAGCAAATAAATGCCCAGGATATTGTCTGGGGTATGGGTTGATAACAAAAATTGGCCAAAACTAAAGTATTTGTCAATGCATAGTGCAAGGGGCTTGGACAATGGGCTGGGGGAGGGTGTGCCATCAAACCCTACACACGTAATCATTTCGCCAGACAGGGGAGCCCTCGGAACCAAGTTTTTCGACAGAGCGCTATGAGTAGCTCCTGTGTCGACAAGAAATTGATCAGTAGAACCCAAAATACCCGCTGTTACATATGGACCTTGCTGATCTACCGGCACTTCAACTGATTCCTTACCCCATCCTACGCAATCCTATGCATGCACATAATCCTGGTGTTCCACATTCTCTCCTTCCGAAATCTGATATTGATTCCGTCTATCAAACGTATTTCGTTCGTCCTGGCCACGGCCCCTCTCCTCAACCTTTCTACGATCACCTCCGCCACCTCTCGCTCCAGTATAACCTCCTCTTGACCTTCCACTTCCTCGACCACGCTGACTACGCTGTTCGCGAAGTACCGGACAATCTTCGGCCCAATGCCCAAACTCCTTACAATAAGCACACTGATCCTCCGCAATGTCCGTACGACCATACGATGCGTTTCCTCCACCTCGTCTACCTCTATCATTCCCTCTACCCTGTGTTCCCCGAACCTGCGCCAACATCACCTTCGTTTTCAATTCCTTCGCCTTTTTCTCTACACTTTCTTTAGCCTCCACTTCCTGCCGCTCATATACTGAGCCATAGTTAACAAGGACGCAGGGGTCGCCGTGGCCCAGGAACTTTCACTCGACTTCAATCGCTTTGCAATCTCTGGTAGGAGATTAGCTACATACTTATCTACAAACAAATGCCGACCCGTATCGTCTGTTAAAGATTGACCACTGTAATCATGAAAGGCTTCCTCGAAACGTGTAAAGAAATCTGAGACCGTTTCATCGGGTTTCTGCTTGCACGACGTTAGCATGGTCCAATCAATCTTTTTGGAGGGAACAAGCGTTTTTAATTTATTCAAGATAGCTGCCGGCAGATCTAGAATTAGCTGGCAAGGCTTACATGCTGGTTCTCTATCTAAATCTGCAGCATTTATTTCTTTCCACGTCCCCCCCAATATCTTTTCGTCATTATTTTTACGAATTTGCCGCCACATATCAGGTGGTAATATCAGCCCAAAAAACAAATCTATGTCTACGAGAGTCATCACACAAGACGATATAGCCCCCTCCACCCCCTCATAAAATGCGGCTGGATTCTTCCGAAGATCAGGTAAAGAATTTTTCAATGCCATGACATCTGCTCTATTCCATGGCGTGTAAACCCAATTATACACAAAATACCCTTTCGCATCCTTCGATAATTTATCCTCATCCGTACCTTCCCCCCTTGGCGGAACATACAAAGGCGCAGCTTCACGCATAGGCATAACATGCAACGCAGAACTCTTATCTGAACCACGGAGAGAACACTCTTTGGCCTGCCCATTATTCTCCAATTCGGACTCCTTTTGCTTCCTTTTCCTTTCCTCCCTCAATCGGGTTGTCTCATCCCGCAGCTTGATCAATTGCGCAAACAGGTCATCAACATCTGAAAGATCAAAATCACCTTTAGTCAAATTTTCACGATACACTGACAACGCTTTGGGTTCAAACGTATCAGAAAGGTCACGATATGCGCCTATAACTTCATCCGCCAGACTAGACAAAAAATACATCAATTCAAGATCCGTCCACCCTTTCTTTTCTGATAACAATTGCTCCTGAGTACCACTACGCTTATTCACTTTACGAGCCCAACTACGTAGATGAGCGGACCTCTCCGTAATAAACCTGAGAGCAGATACACTCTTCTTGCCCGACTTATCCTGTCCGTCGTCATCGGAATCCACAGCCGGAGCCGTCGGCGAAACGTACAGAGGCGGTGACCGATCTAACAAAGAAAAATCATCAATTTCATTATTAAGGACAGGATAAAGTGGTCGGCGAATAGGAAACTGACCAGTCGTTTGCAATTTACGTTCCCGTTCCTCCCTTTCTTTCTTCTCCTGAGCCTCCTTTTCCTCAAGCTGTAAAGCCTTATCCCGAGCAGCCTTGCGCTGCTCTTTGTCCGCCAAGGCAACCTCACGCTTCATTCGCTCACGCGCCGCTTTCTCCCACATTCGCACGCAATCAAACATGTTCTGTCTAGACCTGCGTTGAAACAGACATTGCTCTACAAATTGTATTTTACTCAAATCATAGGACCCGTGTAGAGGCCATTGCAATTCAGGATCGGCCTTGGTGTATTTATGCCATAATTTACTGTACATAATAGGGGGAAGGCCAAATTTTATGTACATTTCCCTATTTGGTGTTCCCTCTGGGGGAGCCGGCTGTGATTCCGCTAACCTAATTGAGGTACCTTCTCCAAGACAACACATTCCTCGGAGTGTGCTGAAAACAGGCATGTTCAAAAAGTATCACGAAAGCGTGACACCGGACAAAATGGCACTTACAGTTCTTCACACGATTGTGCCGCTCAAAGGAAAAAAAACAAAGTTAGAGAAACATCTCTACATGCCTGCCTATGTGAAGTGCACTACACATATAAGTTCAAAGATCACAAATTCACAATGTTAGCTAACTCAAATCAAAGAACGTAGGACTTCGGCAAGCGTCCGAGGACTACCTTACCGATCACAAAGCACGGATTTTCAGTAAGCGTCCGAAGACTACCTTACCAAACACAAATCATAGAACCTCAGTAAGCGTCCGAAGACTACCTTACCGATCACAAAGCTTACCAAATTCCCAAATGTCCAGATTCCAACTGCCAAGGTCTTGTAAGCCAAATCAGCCAAACGGCACTTTCTCAGCGATGCAGACACTTCGAAGACTCAGTCGGAGACCGGCGCCACCTGGAAGGTCAGATCGGAAGGAAAGGAAAAAACACCGTGGCAGCCAAGACTCGGGTCACTCGTGGCAGCGCGCGCCCATGGCGGGTTTCCAAGCCTTCGTCACGACCTCTCCTTCGGGCATCCGAGTCGCCGATGAGTCCCACCAGAGTCGCCAATTGAAGTAATTCGGGGTTCCCAAGGCCTACACGCTCCGGAGATAACCCACTTACACTCAAGAACTGTTGGCACGGAAACTGTAAAAGGCAAAGAACAAGTTTATTAAGACCCCATGGGGTGGTGGTACACTCAAACAGCACCCTTCGGCTGAGGAAATATAATTTGTGATCAAGTAGTGTTCCCCAGCGAGTACCCCACCGTCTCCATGTACTAGCTTGCAGTGCATGTTATTTCCCTCCTGTGCCAGCTACGAAGACGCAAATACATTTGCGTCCATCTTTAACTTGTCCTCTTTCAGATCCGCCATGAACGGATTGAATATTCAGTTCCTATATATGTCATGCCACCGTCTTTTTGTGGTACACTTTACACGTTTTTCAGCTCTGGCGAAGTAGGCCCAGAATATGCCATTGAGCCTTTTTTTTCCGAGTTCTCTCCTGCTTTCTGACTCCGAGGGCCTCAGCCCAGGCTACCTCTGTGCCAGTGGCCCCCACCTTACTTCCTTGCGCGGCTCCGGCGCATAGCCTAACCTCTGCCTGCCAAGACCGTCTTCAACCTTCGAATTATCTGCTCCACTCCTCGAAAACACATTCCTGTCTCGTAGTTCAAGTAAACATCCTCCCAGCTGCAGGAGCAGAGGGCCCGGTTCTTCTGTCTCCGTGCAAGTAATTCATAGACTCCGTTGCCATGGTAGGCCCATGCCCCCTCACCCCGCATGCCAACACGTAGACGCATACATGCAGACAGTATAGAGTAGTCCCCGCCCGAGAGACCTTTTCCCTTCCAGACACTACTGTTCCTTAAACATACGATATCAGATACGATTTGGGATTAGGTTGATCTGACATCCCAGACTTATGTCTACACTTATGTCTACACTTGTAGTGCTAAATGTCAAGTCCTTTCACCTTCTGGTTATACGTCAGACACACGTCAAGCTGCTGCGCGCGCATCTCTGCCTTATATTTCTGCTGACATTGCAAGATTCTCTTATGTATCCGCCCATTTTGTGACCTCATGATCAATGACGTTTCTAGTGTACGCCTTCATGCACGCCTATTATACCGCCTTTTTAATGACGTTTCCATGTTTTATCTCTACTTTTCCAGCTGTTACGCCTACTATATGCTCATACATTGTAATGCATTGACTATATATATGTGTTTCTGTAAACAATATGTTGTCTGTCTTCCCTTCCTGAACCCTGTGTGGTGATGGAATGGTTATGCCACCTTGGCTCGAGCCAATAACCCAATTCCTTTTACAGGAATAAAACCCTTTGAGTTTACCTCAATATCCCGGATTTTGCCTCTTATTTTCTGAGTTATTCTTATTGATTATTGATAGCAAATTAAGTATAGGTAATCGATTTTACCACAGTTCTGGCGCCCGAACAGGGACCCCTCCCCCACCCCACGCGCCGGCGGTGCGTTGCAGGCCTAGCCCCCTGCCACAGCCGGACGGACAACTACGCGTATCCGCAGGATTTCCTGTATCTCCCTCAGGCCAACGGAGGTGACTGAGGCTGCGATCGACACCCAGACGAGGCGGTGAGGAGTGCGGAGGATCCCAACCCGAGCCTAGCTGAGAGAGCAAGATCCGTGGTATACCGAGGCCCACCAGAGTCCGAAGTTCCGAAGTATCTGCGTCGAGTCCGAGTCCGAATCCAGTCCGTGTCGAGTCCAGTCCAGAGTTTCCGAGGCCTTCTGTTTCCGTGCTTCCTGGTGAGTACCGTTGCTAGGGACGCATCCTGACGTGCGCATTAGTTTGTGCCGGTCAAGACAGGTTCGGGTGCACGAGCCTGGTCTGCACTGTTTAGCAGTGTATCTGTACTGTATAGCAGTATATCTAGTCTGCACCTGTATAAAGGTGTATTCGTGCCGCTTAGTGGTACATCCTGTTGCACTTGTCACTGTTGCCTATTAATGTGATTCGTTCCTGAAATGTTTTAATGTGTCATTCAAATGTCGTGGTATGAGTGAATGTTCGATTTTCATTGTTGTGCTTAGACGTGTCTTATGTATAGTGTGTTCATATCTGAGTAAGAATCAAGTAGCCAGATTTCAAAATGCCGTTGTTCTCCAAACTAAGACAAATAAAAACCCGCAAAGGGGTTCTAGAAGAAGCCGTTCCCATTCCACCTAGGGACACTCCAGGGTACTTTATGTACCATAAACACGGCTTAGATGCTGTTTTATTTCTCGACTTGTGGGTAGACTACACTAAGGAACTGTCCGAGAATCAGAGATGGCCCGCTGCAGGGACATGGGATGCAGATTGCATCATGAGAGTAGAAGAAGCATTATGGAAAAAGAAAGCCAGACAGTCACAGAAAGATGCCATCGAGTTATGGCGTAAAGAGTCGCATAGACGCACAGAAAAAGCTCACAGACTAGAAGAAAAGAGTAAGGAAGAACCCGACAAGGTCCGAGAAAACGCATTAGTTGAGGAAGGTATCAGAGTAAAATTAGAACAAGTAGACAGACAGCGTAATACGCTTATGAATGGCATGTTCCCCATCCTGTCCAAAGGCCTGCCAAAGGCCTCTCCAGAAATACCGAAGGACCTACCACCCCCATTGCTCCCGACTAAGACACACCCGAGGACAGCAAAGGACGTTTTCCTTTCTTCCTACTTAGATGATGCAGCTCCCACCTATGTTAATACCCCATTACCTGCCCCCTTGCCTGCGCCAGTGCCTGCGCCTAACGGTCTGAACCCTTATGCTCTTCCTCCCCCACAAGCTACTCCTCCCCAGAATCCTCCTCCTACTTCCCTTGATACAGATCCGACTAACCCTTTCGGAACCGGTGCCACAGGAGGCGCGTCCGGAGGGGCTGGTTACCAGACTCCGCCACCAAGCCATCGCCTGAGTCTTAGAGAAATAGCGCAACAGCGTACACCTAGAACAGATATTACATTTTATGGAGATCGCCTTGCAGATTGTAGATATGATCCTGTACCTGGTAAAAAGAATGATGTAGACATGTTACTTGCATCAGTACGTTTACGACGAGTCACGAACTTCCTAATGTCACTACCTGAAATGACAGAACATATGGATCGAATATATAAGTTTGTGCAGACAGGCGTAGGGCCTGAAAGCATTAAAGAGGCCATGGATCATCAGAAAGTGGATACTAAAGCCAAGCTATTACGGTTTCTTATAAACTGTTTTATTCGAGAAGCAGATAGGCCGGGTGCGAACCCGGAAGATTTGAAAGCACTCCACAAGTGGGGCCGACATATAGCCGATGGTCAGCATGACAAAGAAGCCAGTATAGATAACATGTACCGAAGAATCAGAACTTCAATAACTAAGATGCACGAGAAAAGACAGGCTGCACTAGAAGCAGATGCAGACAAACATGAATCCACAGAGGAGGAGGCAGAAGAAGAACCAGAGACACTAGCACAAGCACAGTTGCCAGTCAGAGAAATGGTAGCGTATGTAGGTAAAGGAAGACCGTTTAATAATTCGATGCGCCCAGTGCGCCCGGAATGTAAAAGAATATATCAGGAAGCCATGTGTAATCCTAAAACACCCGAACACTTATTCCAAGCCACCGACCGAGTACTTCAAGAGCGCATGGGGTATCATGCACTTGACTCTATGGATGAACAAGAATTAGCCAGGTCAGCCGTGCAATGGGCTGACAACTCTGAGAAATATGGTGATGATGTGTTAGCGCATACGTTCCTGAACTTGACACCGAGTGAGAAGCGTTTAGCTGGTATGTACATGATACAGCATCTGCTCTTGTTATATAAAAGCCAGCATTCTGATCCAGGTCCCCTGCGTGATATACTAATAGAACTGGTCACGAACAGATGGAAAGGTCTAAGTACTGACCTGATTAAAGCAATTTTAGAACACCGCCACAAGTATAGTACATTCTTATGTCCACAGATTAACGCAGCACCCGTTATGGAACGAAAGACCATGTATTACATGGATAGACAGAATCCGTTGCGAGAAGTACACCCCGTACAGAACGCAGACCACACGCTTAGACGCGTGTTTGTGTATACTCCTGTAACTAAAATGGAATTATTGGAAATGAAGAAATTAGTACCCAGTCACGATAAAGACCCTGCAGGTTTTCACCGCGAAATAAAGGATATGTTATTAATGGGCGATTACACTTATCCCGACCTCATGAAAATACTGAAAGTGTTACTACCTCCAGGCATATACGAGAAACTCAGAGAAAAAGAGTGGGAGGTGGGTAAGGCAAAGATTGATTGGGCTGCATTACAAGATGAAGAAAATACCCGAGTGCCAGGCCTAGGGCTTGGAGATAAAGTTAAAGCGTTACCAGGTTTATTAGTACAAGTGTTGCCACGTTTATTGAGTACGAAAAAGGAAGATTGGGGTGCAATTTCAGCATGTAAACAGAAACCTGATGAAGACACTAGTGATTTTTATACACGATTTGAGAAATGTTTTGGTATTAACAGTGGTCTGAAAGCAAGTAGCGAGTCATATCCACATCTTTTTGTAACGAAATTAGTCGAGAATTCCCTACCCCAGGTTAAGAATAGAGTACTGAAAGTAGAAAGCACTTGGCAAGCTAATACTCCTTCGCAAATGTTACAAATGTTACAGTATCACCAGAATAGACTTAGAGAAGAACAAGAACATGAACAGAGACGTATGAAAGATACGAAAATGAAAATGTTAGTTGCTCAGTCAGTTCCTGCTGATGGTCAGAAGAAGGGTGCGAACCAATCTAGTAATTCGTCAGTTCCCGTAAAAGGTGTATGTAATTATTGCAAGCAGCCAGGTCATTATATAAATGAATGTGCCGTTTTGAAGCATAATATTGCCACGGGCAAAACAAAAGAGAGACCGCGTCCTCCTAGACAAGATCAGACTTCACAACAAGTACCCCAGAATACACAGCAGATCGCACCCATGCCAGCTCCTTCACAGACAGTAGCGATAACTCAGCAACAGCCCATTGCTGCAACGCAAACCACGACACAGCAAATGTATCAGTATGCACAGAACGATTACCCTGATTACCAACGATACACATGAGACAGCCTAGAGAGTGAATTCCGCTTGCCCCTTATTGAAGTTCCTGTAGATCAGAACGGTCCTTATGTACATAGTCAAGTTTTAGGGAAAGACAGAAAGTTTCTCATTGATACAGGGGCAAGCAGAACCACGATAAGTCACAGTGAAGTACCAGGGGCACCCCTCTCAGGCTCACAGAACGTGTCCCTCGGATTTTCAGGAAAACCGATTATCAACGAAGTATCACAACCCCTCCCTCTTGCAGTAGGTCCTCTGACACGGACTACAGACTTATTGCTCACGAAATCCTGTCCAGAAAATCTATTGGGCATTAAAACACTGAAAGCTCTAGGAGCTATTATTTGTTGTTCTCCCGAGGGAGTACGATTATTTTTGCGAGATTTCAAAGGCCATTATGTATTGAGAGACATGGATCCCCGATTACAGAACGTCCCTGCCCACCTGTGGGCGCAGGGCCCCACTGATGTAGGTTGCATGCACATTACCCCGTATCGAGTCACACTTAAAGCAGGAGTGGTATTACCACGAATTCGACAATACAAGTTACCTCCAGATGCTGTAGTGGCTTTACTGAGAATCATTGACGAGCTAATCGCACAAGGTGTGGTTGTGGAAACCGACTCTAATGTGTGTAATTCCCCTATCATTCCTGTTCTCAAACGTACTGACCAAAATTCCCCACCTGTTTATCGATTGGTTATTGATCTGCGCGAATTGAACAAATGCATTGTACCGCAGTACCCTGTGGTCCCAGATATCTCCTCGTTACTGACAGCCATTGATTCCGAAGCAGCGTTCTTTACTGTAATCGATCTCAAGAATGCTTTCTTCAGTGTCCCTATTGATCCGGAAAGCCAATATTTGTTCGGATTCAGTTTAAATGGACGATCTTTTAAATTTGCCCGTGCACCTCAAGGATTCACAGAAAGCCCCAGCATCTATAGCCAAGCATTGAAAAAACAACTAGACAGTATCCACATGCCAGTTCACACTGCTCTGCTTCAGTATGTCGATGATCTGCTGATCACCGCTCGAAGCGAACCCGAATGTGAAAATGCGTCTCTGATTGTTTTGAATTTCCTGGCTGACAAGGGACACAAGGTGTCTCCTTCGAAGCTACAATTCTGTGTTCAGCAAGTTGTGTACCTGGGTCACTTGCTGTCCAAAGTGGGGAGACAGCTCACACCTGATCGCATTCAGTTAATTGTAAACATGTCACCACCCAGAACACAAAAGGAGGTACGGGCCTTTATAGGCCTCACCTCATACTGTAGACAATGGATTCCCCAATATGCATTTCTAGCAAAGCCACTCATTCAGTTAACAACACAGGAGGCAGCGACTTCGTCTGTCCTCCCTTGGACTCAGGAACATACACAAGCTTTTGAGGACTTAAAGAAAGCCTTATGTCAAGCACCTGTTTTAGCAACACCATGTTACAGTAAGCCTTTTACACTTTTTGTTACAGAACGTGAAGGTACTGCATTGTCAGTCCTCACCCAGGAACAAGCAGGTTCACATAAGCCTTGTGCTTATTTTTCCAGTACATTAGACCCAGTCGCACAAGCCCTTCCAGCATGTTTGAAATCAGTTGCAGCTACAGCTTTAGCAATCAGACAGAGTGATTCTATTGTGTTAGGACATCCATTGACAGTACAGGTTCCACATTCTGTAGAAGTCCTCTTGAATCGAACTCAGACCCAACACCTAACCATAGCAAGACTGACAGGTTACGAATTGACATTGTTTCAGCCACACATTGAAATCAGACGCTGCAGCACATTGAATCCTGCCACGTTATTGCCAGTAAATGGAGTAGATCCATTGGCACATGATTGTATTGAAGTTATTACTATCACAACAAAACCCAGACAAGACTTGACAGATGTTCCGTTACCAGATCCAGACCTGACACTTTATGTGGATGGTTCATGTATGAGAACAAAGACAGGTGAATTAGTGGCAGCTTACGCCGTCACGACAGACACGGAAGTCATTGAAACCAATTGTATTGACACTTTGTCAGCCCAAGCAGCAGAGCTTATTGCTCTGACACAAGCATGTATACAAGCTAGGAATAAGAGAGTTAACATATATACTGATTCACGTTATGCATTCGGAGTCGTTCACGACTTTGGAGTCCTCTGGCGAGAGAGAGGTTACTTAACTTCTCACGGTGCCAACATCCAGCATGGTCCCCTCATTCAAGCTCTGTTAGATGCAATACATCTACCTACTGCAATCTCTATCATGAAATGCAAGGCACACACTAAGATTACTGATGTCATTTCCCAGGGTAACGACCTGGCAGACCGAACAGCAAAACAAACTGCTCAGAACCGAACTCATGTAACTGATCAGACACAAATAGAGGTACCAGCACACTGCATGACAGTTAGGGATCCCGCACATGATGTGATCGACATACAGTCACATGCAACACCAGATGAAATTAAGGAATGGACTAGACTAGGAGGGGTCCAAACAGACCAGGGATGGATGACGAAGGGAAAATCTACATGGTTTCTCCCCGATTCTATGGTACAAGTCATCATTAATACAATACATAGTCCTGCACACCTTGGTGAGAAAGCAATGCTAGACAGTATTCAACACATATGGTCCAATAAAAACTTACGGGCAGCAGCCAAACAGAAAGTACGTACTTGCATGATTTGTGGTCAGTTCAATCCAGGTAAAAGCATCCCCGTAGAACAAGGTGGATTTCAGCCTCCCGATCACCCTTTTGAAGTCCTCCAGATGGATTATATCCAGATGGAACGGTGTCGAGGATTCAAGTATGTTCTCGTAGTCGTGTGTGCTCTTTCCCGATGGATAGAGGCATACCCAGTTCCCGACTACACTGCTCCGACCACTGCCAAGCAGTTGGTTCGTGAATACTTCCCGCGGTATGGTTTGCCCCGTATCGTGTACTCAGATAATGGTCAGCCCTTCTCATCCGAACTTGTGAAACACATTACACTTCTGTTAGGTTACCAGTGGAAGTTCCATTGTGTCCGGCATCCCGAGGCAGCAGGTCTCGTGGAGCGTCATAATCAAACATTGAAAATCCGACTTTCCAAGATCTGTAGAGATAAAGGTATAGACTGGATAGTTGCCTTGCCGGTCGCCCTCTTCTATATGAGGATGGTGGCCCATTCCCGTTCTGGACTATCCCCGTATGAAGTGGTCTTCGGTAGGCCACCGAATATGTGGGGGACGCCCATCCCGCGTAAAATAACTGATGTTGATTGTCTTATGCTGACAGATTACCTTGCCTCCTTGATGTCTGCACTACAATCTTGTCGTTCACAGGTAGCTGCAGCCTTTCCCGACAATACTGAGACGAAGCCCCATGAAGTGGTGCCTGGCGATTTCGTATACGTGAGGAATTTTGATCGGAAGAGTCCACTGGAGCCCCGCTGGCAATCGCCGAAGTTGGTTTTGCTGACAACGAGGACCGCGGTTAAGATAGAGGGCAGGAAGGGATGGCTGCATTCCAGCCATATTAAAAAATACTTTGGACTTCCTTCGGACTTGGACATTAAGCCCTGCCCTCCTCCACAAACAGACACGAAACTCCCTTTGGTTGAGAAAACTGCTTCAGAAATTTACAGACAAAAGTTACGATCTAGCAAGTCAGACAGTTTAATTGTTTAAGTCCTCCCCTAGGTGAATCGGTTAAATTAGTTTCTGACATGTATCCCCTAGATCAAGATAGAGAGACAGATAGACAAAGACAACATAAGAAAAAGGCGTATTGCAAATCACTTCGTAGTCGCTGTATAGTGACACTACTTGTTATGTTTTTTCTATGTTTGCTGATTATCACTGCTGGTATTCTACTGCATATATACTACCCTATATTCAAGCGTGCTGCTTATAATGTTACTACTGAACATTCTTTTAGTGACTTACCGCCTCATGAATTATCATATAGACTTGCGCTGCGCAACAACACTTTCATTAGTATGTTACATCACTCCCATCAGGCTACCAATGCTACTAATTGTTGGATATGTGGTCGTCTCCCTCCTTACCAAGAAAACAAGGGTGTTTTGCCCCTTTTCCCGTACCCGTTCACTCACAATGGCACATGTGGTGCATGGTTTAAAATGCTCAATTCCCTAGTTTCTACTACTGCTATTTATGAAGGTAACTGGGTTTGGGGTGACCTGAACTTAGTCCTGCTTAAGGTATGCTACCCTGACAAGGAGGGACTCCCCGTTGATACTGGAACTGATCTAGAAAACGAAGTATATGGGTTAGGAAATTACACAGTCACTTTCATGATTTTATCTGTCGAATCCGAAGCTGCTCCTGTTCTACCTGCTATGGCAGTCTTGCCTGTTACTGGTGAACTATGTGTTCGCAAGAATGGTTCTGTACACGTAGGTCATAGTAAATGTACCACTGTAGTTGAATTTACTGATCATGGTAGATCCACGTTTAGGGCTCTACGTCATTCCTATTTTGTTTGTGGTCATACCGCATATGTCCGTTTGCCTTTAGACTGGGATGGCACTTGTTATATTGCATTCCTTCTGCCACCTGTTTTTCTAGCCCCTCCCGACTATCATAGAAACACCAATTTGGTTAAGCATAGATACAAGAGAGATCTCCCGCTTGTCAATTATAAAGAAACTACATGGGAACAATATACAGATTTTAATAAAGGTTTCTTCCCCTACCTAGGTACTGTTTCAAATAGTAAACTAATCCGTAGATTGACCAGAACCCTCGAAGCAGTGGTACTTGAGACCGCTTCAGCTCTAGGTAACTTAACGGAGGAGCAGTCCGCTATGCGGGTTGTTGTTCTTCAAAATCGTCTTGTTATTGACGTCATCTTGGCAGATAGGGGTGGAGCTTGTAAGGTCATCGGGTCAAGCTGCTGTATTTTCATCCCTAATAACGCGCCAACCGTGTACAAAGCTATTACACGTCTCCATAAGATTGCAAGTTTAATTCATCAGACTCCAGGCACCTGGACTTGGTCCGGTTGGTTCTGGACAACGTTGTCTGCCTGGGGGTGGAAGATCCTATCCCTCCTAGGTATTGGTTTTCTTGTAGTATTCAGTTGTTGCCTGTGTATCCAATGTGGACCGGCAATTTGCGGCCTGTGTGCCACTTCATGTGTTCCACGTTCAAGTTCTCATTCAAAGCGCCTAAAGAAAGAAGAGCAAATGATGTTAAGTGAACAAGTCGATCAATTAATGAGAATCGATGTTTCATGAAGGGTCCGTGGGGAACAAGGAGGGAATGAGGAAATATAATTTGTGATCAAGTAGTGTTCCCCAGCGAGTACCCCACCGTCTCCATGTACTAGCTTGCAGTGCATGTTATTTCCCTCCTGTGCCAGCTACGAAGACGCAAATACATTTGCGTCCATCTTTAACTTGTCCTCTTTCAGATCCGCCATGAACGGATTGAATATTCAGTTCCTATATATGTCATGCCACCGTCTTTTTGTGGTACACTTTACACGTTTTTCAGCTCTGGCGAAGTAGGCCCAGAATATGCCATTGAGCCTTTTTTTTCCGAGTTCTCTCCTGCTTTCTGACTCCGAGGGCCTCAGCCCAGGCTACCTCTGTGCCAGTGGCCCCCACCTTACTTCCTTGCGCGGCTCCGGCGCATAGCCTAACCTCTGCCTGCCAAGACCGTCTTCAACCTTCGAATTATCTGCTCCACTCCTCGAAAACACATTCCTGTCTCGTAGTTCAAGTAAACATCCTCCCAGCTGCAGGAGCAGAGGGCCCGGTTCTTCTGTCTCCGTGCAAGTAATTCATAGACTCCGTTGCCATGGTAGGCCCATGCCCCCTCACCCCGCATGCCAACACGTAGACGCATACATGCAGACAGTATAGAGTAGTCCCCGCCCGAGAGACCTTTTCCCTTCCAGACACTACTGTTCCTTAAACATACGATATCAGATACGATTTGGGATTAGGTTGATCTGACATCCCAGACTTATGTCTACACTTATGTCTACACTTGTAGTGCTAAATGTCAAGTCCTTTCACCTTCTGGTTATACGTCAGACACACGTCAAGCTGCTGCGCGCGCATCTCTGCCTTATATTTCTGCTGACATTGCAAGATTCTCTTATGTATCCGCCCATTTTGTGACCTCATGATCAATGACGTTTCTAGTGTACGCCTTCATGCACGCCTATTATACCGCCTTTTTAATGACGTTTCCATGTTTTATCTCTACTTTTCCAGCTGTTACGCCTACTATATGCTCATACATTGTAATGCATTGACTATATATATGTGTTTCTGTAAACAATATGTTGTCTGTCTTCCCTTCCTGAACCCTGTGTGGTGATGGAATGGTTATGCCACCTTGGCTCGAGCCAATAACCCAATTCCTTTTACAGGAATAAAACCCTTTGAGTTTACCTCAATATCCCGGATTTTGCCTCTTATTTTCTGAGTTATTCTTATTGATTATTGATAGCAAATTAAGTATAGGTAATCGATTTTACCACACGGCAATGCAAGAGGTATCACACCGAACATCGGTGTGACCCCGTTTATATACAGTTTTGGGGCAATAAAAGATAGGCGGCACAAGTTAAGACACATTTTCGAGACATATATGGTCATGTTTTGGAATACTGCCAGCTCATTGGAGGGGGCACAACTCCGCTGGTCAGTTTGGTGCACATTCCTGAAGGTCTACGGGTAAGTGGGAGCTGCGCATTTGTGGCTTGACCAGTACTAAAAATAGCCTGTTGCTGGGCAGACAAGAGTGGTCAGTGGAACGGACAACGGACTAAAGGGCACGTCGGCCATGAGGCCGCTCATGATCTAAGATGGCCGCCGCAACATTCAAAATGGCGTTTATCGTATATAGCCAAGTTAAAGAGGACAACGTGTAGGTTCAGCTAATCGCTAATGCGGCCGGGCCAATTACGACAGTGTAGGGCTTTGTGTGCGTGGGTGAGGAGACGGAAGGTGATTCTCTTGTTGACGGGGAGCCAGTGCAGGTCTCTCAGATGTCCGGAGATGTGGCTGCGTCGGGGGATGTCGAGGATGAGTCTGGCTAAGGAGTTCTGGATCCGCTGGAGTCTCTTCTGGAGCTTGGCGGTGGGTCCGGCGTAGAGGGCGTTGCCGTAGTCCAGACGGCTGGTGACGAGGGCCTGGGTGACCGTCTTCCTGGTCTCGGTGGGGATCCACCGGAAGATCTTCCGTAGCATGCGCAGGATGTTAAAACAGGACGCGGAGACGGCGTTGATTTGTCTGGTCATGGAGAGGGAGGAGTCCAGGATGAAGCCCAGGTTGCGTGCGTGGTCTGTCGGTTTGGGTGCGGTGCCCAGGGCGGGGGGCCACCAGGAGTCGTCCCAGGCGGAGGGCGAGGGCCCAGGATGAGGACTTCCGTCTTGTCTGAGTTCAGTTTCAGGCGGCTGGTCGTCATCCACTCGGCTACGTCTTTCATCCCTTCGTGAAGGTTGGCTCTGGCGGCGGCGGGTTCGTTGGTCAGGGAGAGGATCAGCTGGGTGTCGTCAGCGTAGGAGATGATGTTGAGGTTGTGTTGGCGTGCGATGGCCGCGAGGGGGCTCATGTAGACGTTGAAGAGGGTGGGGCTCAGCGAGGATCCTTGAGGGACGCCGCAGATGACTTCGGTGGCCTCTGACTTGTACGGTGGTAGACGGACTCTCTGTGTTCTTCCGTCGAGGAAGGAGATGATCCATTCCAGTGCCTTCTCCTGGATTCCGACGTTGCTGAGGCGCTGCACTAGGGTGCGGTGGCAGACAGTGTTGAATGCCGCGGAGAGGTCTAGGAGGATGAGGGCCGCTGTTTCTCCATTGTCAATCAGGGCTCGGATGTCATCGGTGGCAGCGATGAGGGGGGTATCGGTGCTGTGGTTGGCTCGGAAGCCAGACTGTGAGGGGTCGAGGGATCCATTCGTCTCGAGGAAGGCGGCCAGCTGTTTGTTGACGGTCTTCTCGATGACTTTGGCTGGAAACGGGAGGAGCGAGATGGGGCGGTAATTCTTGAGTTCGGTGGGGTCCGCTGTAGGTTTCTTGAGTAGGGCGCTGAGTTTGGCGTGTTTCCAGCTCTCCGGGAAGGTGGCGGTGTCGAAGGATGTGTTGATGATGTCCCGCAGGTAGGGTGCGATGACAGCGTCGGCTTTGTTGAAGACGTGGTGAGGGCAGGGGTCGGTTGGAGATCCGGAGTGGATGGAGTTCATCATGCGGACGGTGTCTTCGGTGCTGATCGGAGTCCAGGCGCGGAGGGTGGTGGTGGGGGGCGGTGGTTCGGTCGTGGCGTGCGTCGGTTGAGTGCTGAAGCTGTTGTGTATGTCCGCGATCTTGTTGTGGAAGTAGGAGGCGAGGGAGTTGCAGAGGTCTTGCGATGGGGTGATGTCGTTGTTTCCGGCGTTGGGGTTGGAGAGCTCTTTCACGATGTTGAAGAGTTCCTTGCAGTTGTGTGCGTTGTTGTCCAGCCGGTCCTTGAATGCAGTTTTCTTGGTGGCGCGGATCAGTTGGTGGTGCTTCCGGGTGGCAAGCTTGAGGGTGGTCATGTTGTCCGGTGTTGGTTCCCCTCTCCAGGCTTTCTCGAGGGCTCGGCAGTTCTTCTTGGAGCTCTTGAGTTCGTCGGTGAACCATGGGGCCTTCTTGCTGCCGGGTCTGCTGGGCGGGGTCCTCAGTGGGGCGAGTTCGTCCGCGCAGTTGCTGATCCACTTCGTGAGGTTGTCAGCGGCCTGGCTGGGGTTCGCTGAGCTGGCGGGAGGGTGCTGGCTCAGGGAAGCGGCGAACTGGTCGGCTGTGATCTTGTTCCAGCTTCTTCGAGCAACCTGTTGCTGGTGGTGGTGGTGGATCGTCGTTCTTTTGAAGGTGAAGTGGACGCAGCTGTGGTCCATCCAGTGGAGTCCGGTGGCGTGGCTGTAGGCGATGTCTTTGCTGGATGAGAAGACGGCGTCGAGTGTGTGTCCGGCGAGGTGGGTGGGGGTGGACACCAGCTGCTTGAGACCGAGGTTGGCGAGGTTGTCTAGCAGGGTGATGGTGTTGCGGTCGTTGTTGTTCTCCAGGTGGAAGTTGATGTCTCCCAGGAGGATGTAGTCAGCGGAGGGGAGGGCATGCGGGCTGATGAAGTTGGCGATGTCCTCGCTGAATTGAGTGCGTGGTGCCGGGGGCCGGTAGATCAGGGTGCCTCGGAGGGTGGTTTTGGGGTCCTGTGCATCTGGAAGTGCAGGTGTTCGGAGGTTGTCAGGGTGTCGTCGGTGTTGGTCGTGATGCGGATGGTATCCCTGTGGATGATGGCGATGCCTCCTCCTGTGTTGTTGATGCGGTCCCTTCGGGTGATCTTGTAGCCCTCCGGGATGGCGATGGTGATGTCGGGCGCTGAGGAGTCGTTCATCCAGGTTTCCGTGAGGAAGGCGACGTCAGGGGCTGTGGTGTCGAGGAGGTTCCAGAGTTCGATGGCGTGTCTGTGGACAGAGCGGGTGTTGAGGAGGATACACTTCAGGTGGTTGCTGCTGGTGTTCGGCTTGGCGGGTGTTGGTGCAGGACAGGTCCAGATGCAGGTGAACTTGCAGGAGTGGCAGCTGAAGGGTCCGTGGGTTCGTCTCGGGGTGGCTCGGTAGCATCCAGGGATTCAGCCGGTGTTGAGTGCGTTGAGGGTGGCGGCGTCGTAGGTCCGGCGGGTGGGCTAGTGTCTGCGGGGGCCAGGGGTCCTGGCACTGGGCGCGGTCCAGGCGCGGACGGGGGCAGACGGGCTTACCTTTGGCGCACCTTTGGCGCTCAATCGGTGCTCCCGCTGCGCGCGTCCGCTGCGCGGTCGCTCAGGGGGCGTCATAAGAAGGGAGCCGTGAGGGAGGGTCAGCTGGGGGCGGGAGCGTCTTAGCCAATCGGCTGGCGGGGGCGGGTCTGCAGTCAGGCAGCGGCGGCGGGAAAACCGGGTGCGGGCTTCTCTGGCGGCCCTGCGGCGGCTGGGGCGCCGGGAGCAGGCGTCGCTGGAGATCGGGCGTCACAGGCAGCAGGAGGGCACAGGAGCAGGAGCGGGGATCGTGGGGCGACCAGGCCGGTAAGGGCGCAGTGGTAGCTCCTTAGCGGGAGAAGAGGGTCCCCTTAAGAAGGGAGCCGTGAGGGAGGGTCAGCTGGGGGCGGGAGCGTCTTAGCCAATCGGCTGGCGGGGGGCGGGTCTGCAGGCAGGCAGCGGCGGCGGGAAAACCGGGTGCGGGCTTCTCTGGCGGCCCTGCGGCGGCTGGGGCGGCTGGGGCGGCTGGGGCGCCGGGAGCAGGTGTCGCTGGAGATCGGGCGTCACAGGCAGCAGGAGGGCACAGGAGCAGGAGCGGGGATCGTGGGGCGACCAGGCCGGTAAGGGTGCAGTGGTAGCTCCTTAGCGGGAGAAGAGGGTCCCCTTAAGAAGGGAGCCGTGAGGGAGGGTCAGCTGGGGGCGGGAGCGTCTTAGCCAATTGGCTGGCGGGGGGCGGGTCTGCAGGCAGGCAGCGGCGGCGGGAAAACCGGGTGCGGGCTTCTCTGACGGCCCTGCGGCGGCTGGGGCGCCGGGAGCAGGCGTCGCGGGAGATCAGGCGTCACAGGCAGCAGGAGGGCACAGGAGCAGGAGCGGGGATCGTGGGGCGACCAGGCCGGTAAGGGCGCATTGAACGCAGCTTCCAAACCCAAAGAGATCTATCGAATAGCCAAAACCCTCCTGCAACTTCCAGAACCGGCAAAGCACCATAACAACACTCAGATCCACTGTGAGGAAATAGCTGACTTCTTTCACCAGAAAATAGAAAGCATCAATTCTTCTTTTCCCCACCCCGGCACTCTACCCACAGATTTCGTCAACACAGGGTGTACGATAGTCCCTTCTCACGATCTCAACAGCTTTCCTCCTTTAGATCTCACCAAGCTGGAGAAACCTATGGGACAGGTTAAATCTGGATCACCTACCGACCCAGCACCTCCCAGTACCCTCACCCAGATTACTCATCTGATCTCGCCCACCATTCTAGACCTGCTCAATTCCTCACTCCATACTGGTATTGTCCCTCCTCTATGGAAGAGAGCAATGGTCAGAGCTCTATTAAGAAAAACCTAATCTTGACCAATCTAACCCCGCCAATTACCGTCCCATCTCCCTCTTACCATGGCTCAGTAAACTCCTCGAGAAGCATGTCAACTCCGTTCTCACCGACTTCTTAGAAGCCAATAACATCCTAGATCTCTCCCAGACCGGCTTCAGGCCCCGTCACGGAACGGAGACGGCACTGATTGCAGTTACGGAGGAGGCGCGAAGGATCTTGGACGATGGCGGATCCACGGCCATCGTCCTACTTGACCTAAGTGCCGCCTTTGACACTGTCAATCATAATATCCTACTCCAGAGTCTTGAGGGAATAGGACTGTCGGGGACCGCTCTCAGCTGGATGAGATCTTTCCTGACTGACAGATCCTTCAGGGTTTTTGAGAAGGACTTTTCCTCTGCCAGTAGACCTCTTAATTGTGGAGTTCCTCAGGGCTCCTCCCTGAGCCCCACCCTTTTTAATGTCTATCTGCGCCCCCTAGCTGATGTCGTCCGCCCATTTGGTGTGAAAATCGTCTCTTACGCGGACGACACGTAGCTAGTGGTATCATTGGACCCCCCCTAAACTCTCATCACAGCCTACACAAATGCCTGGAAGCAGTCGCCACCTGGATGTCCGGCTCTTGTCTCAAACTTAACGGGGACAAAACAAAGATAATGCTCCTTGGAAATAACATCGCAAAAACCATTGATTCCTTCTGGCCTCTCTGTTTAGGTAATCCCCCGCAACCCAAGGAGCAAATCAAGAGCCTAGGCATCTGGCTGGACAACACCCTCTCTTTCAACCATCAGGCTACCAAGCTAGCTGCCACTTGCTTTGGGTTGATGAGACTGCTGTGCAAAATTCTACCTCTCCTCCCATTCCATTCGAGATGAATTATGGTTCAAGGACTGATCCTCTCCCGCCTCGATTGTGGAAATGCCCTATACCTCGGAGCACCCCAATCCACACTAAACCGACTCCAGGTTATTCAAAACTGTGCGGCAAGAATCCTCCTGAACGTTCCTCGCCGAACCTCAGTAAGAGCCAGACTGAGAGACCTTCACCTGCTCCCGGTGAGAGCCAGAATCGAATTTAAGAGCATGTGCATTGCACATCGCTCTTACTGGGGAACAGGCCCCCTCATCAATTCCCCCCTGGTGAAAGCCTATCAGCCCACCTGCTCTCTCAGATCTGCGACCTCCCACCTCGCCTCAGTACCACGCATCAGGAAGGCCAGATGTGGTGGTCAAGCGCTCTCCTACAATCTAGCCAGGATCTGGAACTCCCTCCCTCTCCACATCAGATCCGAACCTAACCTCCTCACTTTCCGGAAAACTCTCAAAACCTGGGTATTCAGCAAAACTTCAGCTTAAAACCTCACTCCGCCTCTCCCCTCCCACCTCTCTGAACCAGTTCAAGCTCTCTACAGCGCTGGGACGCCCCTGGGTAGCCAACGCACTCTACAAAACCTCATTCCATTCCATACATGTAATTCAGTGTATAGAAAATGTTACGTAAGGTAAAGGGGACTACAAGGTGTAGTATTCACATGTCATTCATACTGGTAGGCATTTTTAAATAGTGCTTGGTCTGGAAAAGCACAAACTCAGGATTCAGAACATAACAAAATGGCTGGCACTGACTTTAGCATTAAAAATGTATTTCCACCCAAATAAATCTTTTTAAGCAGCATCAGGATAATGAATGACTGGGAAAAAACATACGTTACTAACTGGTACCATGCAGTTTGCAAGCAGCTCTTTGATGACGGTTTGTAGGTCCCTCTGCTAGATTACAATTGTCACTTATGAAGTGCACTGTAACAAAGAAATCTCTGTGACAAAAGCAGTAACTACGGACCTATGCACATAAAATACTGCTTTTTAAAATGCATGTTACACGTTCTTTGCAGTAGGCACACTAACTCTCTGTGCTACATTAGTTAAGTCAAATCTCCTACTGAACAAAACTCTTGTTCCTCTCCAGCAGGTACAATAATCACTGGCATTATCTTGACACTTTTATTGTTGCTTGAAAGCTGCTAATTTTACAAGAAACGTATCTTTGCTTTTAAAACTGGTTCTTACGGACCCCCTAGGAATTTGTCACGGACCCCTGGGGTTCCATGACCCCAATTTGGGAAACACTGCGCTACAGAATTAAATTAAATTACTCAAAAATTAAATAACATAAAATTAATTACTTAAAATAAATTACAAAAATTATATACACAAATACTAACATGCAAACCACTTTAAAAAACTCGATATTATTAAAAATTCTATATATTTTAGTACCTATATTATACACTTTCTATATTTTAAAAATCGATATCATATTACTTACCTTCAATTCGATATTTTACACCACTATATTCTGTCCATTCGATATTTTGTCCATTCTATATTTTGACTTCGATATTATGGCTATTCTATATTTTGAATTTGCTATCATGTCTGGTTACCAATGTCCCGCACCACTGGGGAATTGCCACCGCGGTTAGGGCGTTAAGGAGCTTTCTAAATAAAAGGTATAGCCAGGACCTTTACCATTTAGTGCTCTATGCACAATGCACCATATCTTAAAAATGACCCGCTAGCATATTGGAAGCCAGTGTAAACATTGTAATAGAAGGAGAGAAGCTGTTCTGGCAGGAGAGTTTGAGACAAGGCGAGCCGTGGTGTTTTGAACTACCTGAAGTCTACTTAGGGAGGACTCATTCGCTGAACTTGTATAAGGCCATCCCCCATGCTGGTGCTCTGAGGTGGTGTTTGAGGTCTTACTCACCTTCGAGGTGGGAAGCTTGCCGTTCGTGCCACCCTCGCAGTGTGTCACCACCAGAAAAACCACATTTTTGGACTGAGCCCTTCAATCGTACCGCCTCTGCAGTGTCAGGCGAGGCCTGGAGGTAAGAGGCACAAAGCGGGAAGACCGCTCTAACTTCCTGAGTGCTGACTAACCCCGGCGGCAAACTCCGCTCTGTTAGTGGAGTTTGCAGAGTTTTGACAACTCTGCGCTTTGATGGGAACTCAGAGTTCAGGTGAAACTTCAACTTTATGGCAGAGCGGATTTAGCCCCTGCGCCAGCGGGCCCGAATAAAAAAAGAAAAACACTTACATGCTCTCTGGTGTCTGGCTGCCCTCCTCCTCATGATGGGGTCTTCTCCTTCCTCGCCGTCCTCATCCTCGCTGCTAACCCCTACATTTGGAGTCTTGCGTGGACTATGCCGGCGCAGTAAATTCAAGATATAAAACGTAGGGGTTTGCAACCGGCGATGTGGACAAGGACAGCGGCAAAAAGGAGAGACCACATTGAGGAGGAAGGTAGCCTGGAGATGCCAGAGAGCACGTAAGTGTTCCACTGAGTTTTTTATTAAACTCCGTGGAACTCCGCGGAGTGCCACTCCACCTACTCCGCCCACCCTAAGTGCTGACAGAGCTGCTCCACAGCGCAAGGAATGCATTGGGAAGTGCAAAAGAGCGCCACCTAGTGCACTCATGCAGTAAAAGAGATGCACTTGGCGGTTTGCCTCCTACGCAGAATGAAGCAATTTGCTATCAAGATATCGCTTAAGACAAAGAACGAGCGCTCGCTGTCAACACACATTTGGGCATATTCTCAAGGAACTATCGCAGAGTGAACGGCCCTTTATCGCAGCCAAACTCGTGATAAAGTTACTTCCCCATTCACAAGCCGGTGCTAACAGCCCATATCACCAGTTTTGCGGCGATAAGGTTCTCAAAAAACATCTCTACAGATGACCCCGGAAACTATCGCTAATGAAATGCAGAGTTGGCGTTCCCGTGCAGAAAACCTCAACAACACCACTCCAACATTCTCAATGACCAGCCAGATCGGCAATAAGAACACTAAACATGCAATAAGGCTTGTTAGCAGCATGAAATTAACACCTGCTTTGACCTGGTGCAAAGTCGGACAACAACCGGCACCAGACAAGGGAGCACACCAATAGCCAAACATGAATAACAACAGATTCCCCTGGGCTACTGAACATGCTGGCCGGAGCCCCAATAGGGCAACAATACCTACCTCCACCACTCTCAGGACCCACCCCGGACCACCCTTGCCCACCACCCTGACAAACACTGAGGCAGCACAGACAAAGACATCAACCAGCTGAGAAACACCGAGCTCACAGATCCAACACCAGGAAATGTCACTGCCCACCACAGGCTCAAAAAGACAACCATCCTATGCATCCTGACCACCATAACTGTCTTGGATGCCAACATCATCTTGGATCAATATTCACTATTCAAATCTGCGATCATGGGTGAAAACTGATGTGCCTGTCAGTATGCCATATGTTAAAATGCCATATTTAATGGGTCAAGTAACAATCTAGGGTGGGCGGGGAATCAGAGTTATTTCAACTTTGATAAAACAAATACGTGTCTGAAACATCCATGCATCAAAGAAAGGGCCGGAAAGTATTCTGAGATTAGTAGTTTAAAACATCGTAATTAAGGTGATTGGCAGCTGGAAGGGGTGGAGAGCTGGCGGATACTGTGAAAAAAGAGGGAGGCAATAAGTGTGAGGTTCACATATCGTTTGGTACATCGTAATATTGAAGGCACGACGCGCGAAAGGAGGGCGTTTGAAGTAAGTAGGGCGAAAGTTGGTGGTTGTAAAGGGAAGCCACTTAAGGGAAAGACGTGTAGAAATTCATAGCGATGTCAGAAGGGGAAAAGCTTAGTGGGTTGTAAAAGTTTGTTGTGGTTTAGGTTTTGGTGCAGAGTTAAGAAATTAGAGGGAACATGTTAAATATGAGCGATTCAAAAACGGCATGCATACAAATTGGGATGTATTTAGTAACAAGCGTCATAACCGAGGTTCTGAGTATTTGAGTTAACACCGTGTTTTTTAAAATTTGTAGTGAATCCCTGACGAAGGGCGAAGACTATGCCCGAAATGCATTGGATACATTAGCGAGGATGTTTTAAATGTATTGATCGTGTTGCAGTAGAAAGGTCTGTATTTGCAATCTGCAATGTTCTAAATACAGCAACTGTCACACATGTGAATGTGAAAAACTGGATTGAAATCGTTCTGATCTATGGATTAACTGGACATTAAAAGAAGTGAATTAACAGAACAATGGAGTTACCCTTTCTTTAAGGACTGTGGCTGTGCGTTCGATAGGAACAGCAATGGCCTCCACCTGTGTTGATTATTCATTCGAGTGGATAAATGGGCAAGACCACTAAATCTGGACTGAGCGCAAAAAAGTTTAAATAAAATTTTAAATCAAAAGCATTTAGATAAATAATAGTGTGCATTTCGTCATTAATGTGCGTAACATCAGCATGGCACCACACTACCTATCCTTCCCTCATACTGTGCAGGAACAGCTGTAGACCAAGCAAGGGGTCAAAGCCATAGCTGGCTTCCCTCACATGTCAGGGGGCAATTGAATGCATACATATCCTACGTGTGCCCCCTGGTGACACTGCACACAATATCTGCTACCAAAAGCACATGCATGCCATCACTGTTCAGGCGATAGTGGACCACCAGTGAATCTCCACCAACGTAATTGCCAACCACCCATTCCAAGTGCATGAGCCCTACATCTTCCAACAGTCCATCATCACCCAGCGCTTCCTGGCTGGCACCTACGGAAATGCGCTGCTCAATGGCAAGAACCAAATGAACACACCACACACCTCAACTCCACAATCATGCAACTCGCAACACTGGGAATGCACACTTTACAAACTCACATACAACATGCCAAACAGCATTCCCACCCACCAGACACTACAGCACATCTTACTCTGGTAACTAGGCCAGCCATTCACATAAGCCATCAACTGCATGGCACCTTAGCCACACGATAGCAGATTGTGGGAAAAGGTGGGGACTAGGCATGTGCAAAGGAGGCAAGTGACCGATGAATGAGAATTTACATAATGCCAAGTGTGGCGTGGAAGTGATGGCCAGACTGCAGTCTGCAGACCACACACATATACATGTCGACATACACCGCTGGTGTATGGAGTGCAGTGGACAGTGAACGCCACAATGCCCCTCCAGCCAGTGGGAAAGATCCTGGAAATGTAGCTTGTTACGTCCCCCCCTTTAAGCGTGAGCGGAGTGGGCTGGACAGGCATACGCCCGGCCAGTGTAGGGGCGTTAATTAAAAACACATAGCTCTGGGCGTGTTCCTCTTCCGCAATGCCCTACGTCTCTGCCAGGGCAGCGCACCTCACCCCGCCTGGAAGCCAGCACCGGCGCCGTGAGCAGTGTTGCCTATGTTCCTGTGAGTCTGCTGCACCCCGGCACGCTGGACCCAGTACCAGTGAAGTAGTGTGGCTCACTGGTTAGAGGCGGCAGACCCGAGAGCAGAGGACGGCCCGGGACCAGGGTTCGATTCCCGGCGCGGCAGGTTTCTGGACCAGGGTCAGCGGACTCGATAATTCTCTCGCCTCGGTGCCCACTCTGATCAGCGATCACACTCGGCAACTCTGGGCATTAGCTTGCCTCATCTTCACTAACGGCCCCACCAGACCGCCGGGGATGCCTGGTCTCACCCTGGAGATACCCATTAAGGGACCATCTCTCAGGGAAGCCAGGAAGGGTTTCGCAGCGGTCGAAGCGCTTTGGGACCCTACGGGTAAGTAGTGCGCTATATAAATGCCTATACATTTACATTTACAGTCCTGTCAGGCCCTGCGCACACAAGCCACAATGCCCAGCTGCCGACACCAGCGTGTGTCGACGAGGGCCCACCACATGCTGGTGAAAACTCCAAGCCTAAGTGCCGTAACCCTGGCAGCCTCCTCAGACTATCACGGCTTCCGCAACACAGGCCTGCAGTACTACCTTTTTGTCGGTGTACTCCACCGGCATACACAGCGGACCAGTAGGTCACCCATTTGGAACTGAGTCTTGATTACACCATGGCATAGAATGTTTATTATGGTTGCTTTTATCTCACTATACTCCCTTCGATGTGGTGACACCAAGTCTGTATATAGCATTCCAACCACACATCTCTGTGTGCTCACGCGTACAACTGCCCTCGGGCCACACAGCGCTGGAGTTTGTCACACATTTGGAACTGAGTCTTGATTTTCCAAAGGCAGAGTATATATCATTGCACACAAGGAGAGGAGTAAGAAGATGATGCGATTCAGTCTGGAGGGAAAAAGGATCATCCTTACAGAGGTGATCAGACACTACTGACAACTGCCCTGGTGTCACTAACTCTGTGCCTCGCAAGCCGACAACACATGACTGTGGGCCCCTGCTGACCTCTGCCTCCATAGGACACACATTTCGAATTCAATCTTGATTTATTTATGGCTGACCTGATATCATCATATAGGCCTCATTGCAGACTGTATCCCCTTTCAGGTCTGGTGCCACTAAGTCTGTTCCTCGAGATCAATGGACACTTTCTTGTTGAACTTTGCAGGTGACTGAATCCATGGACTGGGGGTTTTTGTCACCATCATGTCAGTTATACTGACTGTGTGGCAAAAACGAGGCAGTAACATTCCATTCCTCCATTTGCTGGTTCTGGATGGCTTCTAACCTCTGCATCATACCCTGGGGGACACCTTCCACTGTCCCCCGAAACCCTCCACCACATACACCTTGGACATCGATGAGGACCCGCCCTGCTCATGTGGCCCATCTGACTGTACCGCAAGTCACCGTCCCGTGGCGGGGTGCCTGTTCCGGCCGCAGTACATCCGGGCCACTAACTCAAGTCAAGTCACGGACCCTGGCCCTGAGATATTGGATGGCCTCCGAGACGATGGCCTTGGGGTCATTGATGCCATGTGTATGTGGCCCTGCACTGCCCACTGCCTCTGGACTCAACTGCATTACACCATGACTCACACATCACGTCGAGTCCTGACCGGACTGGATGACGCATCACCGCAGGAGGCACACACCACCTTAGCCAGGTCCACCTCCAACGGATGTACGACATTACAACACGTACTTTTACAACGCGTGCCGTTACTACGCAGCTTTTACAATGTAAGTCGTTACAACGACTTGCATTGAGGGGTGCTGGACAGTACATTTTTTTATTTACTATTCCAACTCAAGTCCCCGTGGATAGTAGGGAAGGATTTGGATAGCAAATTAAGCTATTTACTATCCTGGAGCACCCCCCAGCGCAACTCGTTGTAACGACTTGCGTTGTAAAAGTTGCGTGGTAACAGTACCGCGTTGTAAAACTTTCTTTGTAAAGGTTGTTCCTCCCTCCAACTGCCAACTGCTGGAGTCAAAACATTCATACTGGCAGACTGACGGAGTTGCTCACACCTGCGGGCGATGCCATAATCTGCCTGATACCCTGTTCTGCACTCTATGTGCCCCAACCTCAGTGCACTGTAACTCACGGACACCACTGTTTGCATATTGGGAGACCTCTTTAATTGCTCCGGCTACGTCCATGATGCTCCGCAGTTGTCTATGATATGATGGTGTCTTCTGTTTACATTTTACTGGTGTTCACTGTTCATGTTTTTACCAGCACCAACCACTCCTTGCCGGCTGTCTTACCCTCACCCCACACAACCAGCACAGGCTTCACTGTACAAGTGGTCCTGCCAATAAAGGGGCTGGGCACACGTGCCTGTGGCCACTTCCACAAACTATCCTTGGGCCCCGGGACCAACATTACATTGTGTTGTGTACTGGGGATGCCAATATGTCACATCAGGTAGTGTGTTAGACCTTGTAAATGTAGCTTTATTGTCACCCACTCAATACGTAAGGGGAGTGTGCTTGGCTATAGTACGCAGGTCTTGCATGGGTATTTGGATGATAATTGCGAGCCTCTGGGCATGGTTCAGTACTGGAAATGTGCAAATGCATGTGTCTCTGTCGCAGTGTAGGTCTCCTTTCTACGGGTCTCCTTTGTGTGGTGTAGGTGGTCCCTGAGGGAAATTAGACACCCATGCATGTGATCTAGTTCGTATTCCATGGGTTCGGACCCCACATACACCTATTCGGCCACCTTCATTAGGCATCCTGTCCCATGGCATTGGAATGCCATGTTTGGCTCAGTGAGGTGCTGGGAGCCAGCCGTGGTGGCTGGTGCTTCCTGCTGTGTGGTCTGTGCAGGGGATGGGTTCTCCTGTATGGAGCTTGGCTGCCGTGGTCCTGGTGGAGGATTGCCAGGGATGTCCATGAGCTGTTGTAGTGCGGCAGGGTCGAAGGTGTGGTGTTCTCTCCAGCATCACTGTAGAGTTGTCTTGTCTGCTCTGCTGGAGGTGTTGTTTGTCCATCTGCAATGTGAAGGGGATATGCGTGTTGACATTGTGTTGACATGTATGTTGGAACATTGTTCTAGTTCACATGCAGACTGTATGACTGTGTACATTTTGACTGTTTGTGGGGTGCTGGATCTTTGTTGCTGGACAGTGGGCTTTTGGTCTACATGATGGATGTGTGGTTGTACACGTGCATTTCCATCTCACATTTTCCTGCTATGTTAGATGTGATTGGCCTGTTTATGCGCATGAGCGGGCCCAGTTGTGTCCTCTGTTTTGCAGTGTCAGTGTTGCACTTTGTGCCACATTGTCATTGGATGTGCTGTTAATGCAATGTGTGTGTGCTGCTGTGCGCCACGGGGTTCAGGGACATGATCCATGGTCATTGTGGGTGTGCAGTGTGCTCTATTTACCTGTGCATGTGTGCCATTGTGCCCATCTACCCCCGCCCCCCAGTCCCCGGTCGTTACTCACCCTGTTGATGTTGCGTCAGATCCTCTCTGGCAGTGTCCTGACTCCCACCTCCTTGCACAGTCTCCACACTGATGACTGTGGCCTCAGTTTCCTCCAACTCCTCCTGTGGCACAGGACTCCCACCTCCTGCTGCCATTGCTGCCTTCCTGTTGGCAGAGGGTTTGTGCTTGGTTTGGCTTTTCACATCATGCCAGCGCTCCTTTTCCTCCTCCATTGACCTTCTCGACACTCCGACTGCATTCACAGTGGTCTAATTTTGTGTCCATTGATGGTAGTGTTCTGTTACCTCCATGATGCTGATCTGCTTTTCCTCCGGACTGCACCCCGTCTTCCTCTCACTCGTCTCCTTGGCCTTTAACTCCCTTTTATTTCCGTGGCTTTTATGGTGCATTTTCTCGCATGACACTTGGGAATTGCTGGCCTGTAGCTGGTTTTCGGTGGTTTTTGTGTCGTGATTGGCCTCATCCCAACTCTTTTGGAGTTGGTGTCTCGCATTTCTGTGGCGTCACGTTGACTTTATTGCTGTCATTTGACGCGTTATCGTGGGCATATCGCAAGGTTCTGCAGTGTTGAGAATACCACATTGAAAAGGTGTTCTTTTCCCGCAATATACTACGACGTGAGTAGTTGCATTAAGCTACTTTTGTGGTAGTATCACACGTTCTTGAGAATATCCCCCATTATTAAACATTGCTGCGCCAGAAACCTCATCTATCCCACTAACTATACGGTCAGGAAAAACCGTGGGCAATGATAGAATTTTGGTAACTACGCAATTCATTGATAAGACAGAATGTGTGTAATAGTTCTGGCTCCACTACGTGGTGGAGTAAGCTACTGCACCCACAACCCTTTGATAAAACAACATTACCTTTGCATGCTAAAAAAGCACATCCCCAATTGACAAAAGTGAACTTTGAAAAGTACCACGTAATGAGAGCGGTGATGATTTTAGGATCACCCTTAACCTGGGGGAGGGCAAGCAGATGCATTGAACACAAAGAGCATATCAGGCTGAACGATTCGGTGGTGGTCCCATCCTCCTAGGACCACCCCAAGCAAAGTTGTGGACAAAAATACACTGCCAACCAAAGGCCCAGCTAAGCATTATGGGGCAAGATTCTCAAGTGCACTGACTATTATAGTATTAGCTCTCAGCTGGGCCTGGAGAGCCTGCCCCTTTAGGAATGTTTTGGTATTGGATACTATAATATCCACTGCACTCAAGAATCCCGTCCCATAATGCTTTGCCGGGCCTTTGGTTTGGATTGTATTTGTGCCCATAACTGTGCTTAGGGTGGTCCTAGGAGGATGGGACCACCACAAATCGTTCAGCAGGGTGTACTTTCATGTTCAAGGCATCTGCTTAGTTCTCTCAATCAATCAATCAATCAATCGTATAATTTGTAAAGCGCACTACATACCTGCAAGGGTTTTAAGGCGCTGAGGGGTGGGGAGGAAGGGGGTGCTGTTGCTACTGGTCGAAGAGCCAGGTCTTGAGTTGTCTCCTGAAGATTAGAAGGTCTTCAGTTTGTTGTAGGATCAGTGGGAGGTAGTTCCAGGTCTTGGTGGTGCAGTGGGAGAAGGATTTGCCTCCGGCTGTGGTTCTACGGATGCGTGGGGCGGTAGCCAGGGAGAGGTCTGCGGAGCGGAGTTTCCTGTTGGGTATGTAGAAGGAGAGTCGACTGTTGAGATAGGCTCGGCCGGACTTGTAGAGTACCTTGTGTGCGTGGATCAGGAGCTTGAAGGAGATTCTTTTGTCGACAGGGAGCCAGTGCAGGTTCCTCAGGTGGGGGGTGATGAGGTCACGGGACGTCGAGGATTAGGCGTGCAGAGGCATTTTGGATTCTTTGCAGTCTGTTGATGAGATTGGTCGGGGCTCCGGCGTAGAGGGCATTTCCGTAGTCGAGTCTGCTGCTGACTAGGGCCTGGGTGACTGTTTTCCTTGTGTCTGTCGAGATCCATCTGTATTTCGCGGAGCTTACGGAGGGTGTTGAATCAGGAGGAGGAGACAGCGTTGACTTGTTTGGTACTGGTGGGTTTCGAGTCGAGGATGACTCCCAGGTTGGTGGGTGCGGGGGTGTCCCCAGTGATGCGGGCCACCAGGAGTCATCCCAAGCTTAGGGGTTGGGTCAGAGGATGAGGATTTCCATCTTGTCTGTGTTCAGTTTAAGGTGGCTATCCTCCATCAAGTTTGGGACTGCCTTCATTCCCTAGTGGAGGTTGGATTTGGCGGTGAGGGGGTCCTTGGTGAGGGAGAGGATCAGTTGCTGGTCATCGGCGTAGGAGATTATGTTGAGGTCGTGATGTCGGGCGATGCGTGCGAGAGGCGCCATGTAGACGTTGACCAGCGTCGGGCTGGGGAGGATCCCTGTGGGACGCCGCAGATGATCTCGGAGGCTTCAGATAGGAGGATGTCCAGTCCAGGGCCTTGACTCGGATCCCTGCGTCATGGAGTCATGTGCGTATTGTGTGGTGGCAGACGGTGTCGAAGGCGGCGGAAAGGTCCAGGAGGATGAGGGCCGCCGTTTCGCCGTTGTCCAGTAGTATCCTAATGTCATCTGTGGCGGGCAGTCTCGGTGCTGTGATTGCTGTGGAAACCTGTCTGTGAGGGGTCCAGGATGCTGTTGTCTTCGAGGTAGCGGGTGAGCTGGATGTTGACTATCTTTTTGATGACCTTAGCTGTGAACGGAAGCAAGGAGATGGGCCGGGCGTTTTTCAGTTTGCTGGGGGACGCCTTGGGTTTGTTCAGTAGGGTGTTGATCTCGGCGTGTTTCCAGGTTTAGGGAAAGGTTGCGGTCTCAAAGGAGAGGTTGATGATGTTGTGTAAGTGGGTGGGCGATGGAGCTGCCGGCTTTGTTGAAGATGTGGTGTGGAAAAGGGTCAGACGGTGAGCCGGAGTAGATTGTGCCCATGGTCTTGATTGTGTCTTTGATGCTCATGTTGGCCCAGATTGTCAGGGGGTCATAGTCGATGGGGTGAGGTGGTTCCGGTGTGATGGGGCCTGTTAGAGTCATCCGGGGGTTGAAGCTATTGTGGATGTTGGCGATCTTGCAGTGGAAGAAGGTGGAGAGGGAGTCACACAGGGCTTGCGATGGTGGGATGTTGTTGGCGGTGGAGCTGGGGTTGGAGAGTTCCTTCACGATGTTGAAGAGCTCCTTGCTGTTGTGTGCGTTTTTGTCGGGTGGTCTTTGAAGGAGTTCCTCTTGGCAGTCCTGATGAGGTGGTGATGGTTGCGGATGATGTCTTTGTGGGTTGTGCGGCTGCCCGGCGACCTCTCGCTGTGCCATATATTCTCCAACTTCCGATAGGTGCGCTTTAACGCTAGGAGTTCCGGGATGAACCAGTTGGCTCTCTTGCTGAAGTCTTTGAGGGTTGGTTTTTTCAACGGGGCTAAGGTGTTGGCGCAGTCGTCCATCCATCGTCTAAGGGTGCACGCACCATCATCGTTGTTGGAGGGGTTGTTCGGTGGGTTGAGTGCGAGGTTTGTCTATAGCTGTACTTCAGTGATTTTGCCCCAGCAGTGACGGGGATCTGTAGGGTGCAGTGATATGCGACGGGTTTACGGAAGGTGAAGTGGATGCAGTGGTGGTCGGTCCAGGTGGATTCGGAGATGTGGCAGAAGGAGACTTGTGTGCTTGAGGAGAAGATGGCGTAGAGTGTGTGTGCGGCGATGTGGGTCGGCAATGTGACAAGCTGTTCCAATCCGAGGTTGGCGAGGTTGTCTATCAGGGTGGAGGAATTGCTGTCGTTGGTCTCCAGATGGAAGTTCAGGTCTCCGAGGAGAATGTAGTCGGTGGAGGTCCCTAAGTTAGTGAGGACACCAAAATCATCACCTCTCTCACTGTTTGCTGAGTTTTTTTCATTTTCACTTTCGTGAGATGGCTATATGCATTTTTGCATGTATTGGTAGTTACTTGTTGTATTATCAAGGGTATTTGAGGGGTTTTATTTTGTAAATTGGGGTGAGACAGAACTGAGTTGCTGAGCGGAGTTCACAGAGTTTTTCATCAATTCTGCAGAATTCTGCATAGCGGTACTCCGCTAACTACGCCTACCCTTGCTCAGGAAGCAATGAAACGACAACTACGTCCAACCTTACTCAGGAAGCAATGAAAATGTGACTTAACTGATGTAGAGCAGTGAAGAAAGAGGAAGAACTTGGAATGATCTGTTTTATATAGACTCTCAGACTGTTACTTGATTGGGCTATTGTTGGCCATGGTTACTCCCTGTGGTTCATAGAAGTTGTAGTATTGTTGCAGTATTTTTACTTTTACCTTTGAATCTGTTGTGAATTATGAGTAAAGAAAGTAATGTATAATCCTCGCCTCAGGTCCTGACTTAGTATACATGATTTACTGAGAATGTCATGTATTATTCTCATATGGCTGAGGAAGATAGTGTGAATTTACAGAAATATGATCTAATTTTTGCTTCTGGAGCACCTTCCATAACCTCTATGACAAAAACATCATTCATGGAATCCCAGCAGATGGTCAACATTTCACACAGAGTAAAATCACCTTAAAACTCAGCATACTTCCAAAAAAAAGGATGGTACCACTAACAAGTGACGTATATTGTAACTAATGTTGTGGCCAGCTAAAAAAGATTAATCAATAATGAGAAGTTTTAATTTTATCATGACAAGTACCACCAGATGATTTCAAGTACTCTAGTTTCTTGTCATGTTTCACAGACAACATAAGCAATCTGAGCAATGTGGTCCATTTTATGTTGTGGGAAAATGGTTTGCGGGGTGTATAGTTAGATCATCTGCTCTATAGGAGAAAAAAAATGTTGTGTTGCTAAAAAAATTGGCTCAGTTTGATGAATCTCTATGAAACACTCCCAAAAGGTGCTACTTTTTTACTGGTTTGTGCAGGGAAAGTTTCGGGATAGACCATCAAGCGGAGGTTGAGAAAAATATTTTTCATAGATTTCTTCAGACAAGGCTACAGCAAAAACAGTTCAACGGAATTATACCAAATTTGTCAGAAGGCTGGATCTTGGTCCACAGAATGTGCTATTTGTGATTTGGTGTAAATCCTTTTAGTAATTTTTGAGAAACTGAAGTTGATAAATAATTGTAGATCTGGATGGTTGGGTCTGCGTGAGTCTCGATCAATCCTCGCGGAGCGGCAATTTAAAATAGAGCATTATGGTAGGCCAACGGAGCTTTATTTCCCTTCATTCATCTTGCTACCGCAAGAGTCAAGCTACTGTGGGGGCGAGTGCTTTAAATGGGTGCCAGCAACATGAGAAAGATGTTGCTGCCAGCCATTAAAGGACTCAGGGATTAGGACCCATTGTCCTGAACAAGTATTAAAAAAAATATAAGAGGCAAGGTAGGGATACCCTGATCACTTAGGCCCAATGGAGGAGCCACAGAGGGAACCCTTGTAGGAAACTAGGTTGTTGTTGCAGGAGTCCCTCCAATTTTTGCCTGGTATTTGATGCAACTTTGACTGAAGCACACTGGGTTCCTACTAACTAGGTCTCAAATGCCTGTGTTCTTTCATCCCAAAAAGACAACTGGTCCCTTGATCCCAAGTGACCAGGTTATCAGCACCTATGTAAAACCCTAGTAGGTACTACCTTGGGTACCTATGGCATATGTACTAACGAGGGTTTCTAAGTAGTGCAGCATATCTTGTGCAACTCTAAGGGTCAAGACTGATTAGCTTGTGGCTTGGTCCAAATTGTCATGACACAGTGAGCAAAACAATCTCTGTACTGGGGTTGAGTGTTTTGACATTGTTCAGCATTCCGTTAATCATATTTTCTTTTTGAATTTCGTCACCATAAGTGAGACGGGTAAGCCCAGATGTGAGTCCTGTGCTCACCATGCAAACAAAGTCAAGCTAACCTGGCTGATGAAGGTTGATACCCTGAAACCGGTCCTAGGATGCTTTTTCAGGTCCAGGGAAGACATGGCCTGGCGCATCAGCCTTGACTGTTTCAATTGGGAGCACAGTCAAGACTGATTTACATATGGCTGGTTCCAAACTTGAATGGACTGGCAAGCAAAAAAACAACAATGTATTTAGGCCCAAATCTCTGTACTGTTTGTGAATATTTGACATTGTTCAACATTCCTTCCATCGTTTGTTCTTTTTGCATTTGTCACCCTAAGTGGACGGGCATGCACAGATGTGGGTACTGTGCTCAACTTGCCACTGTAGTCAGGCTGTTCTGGCTGATGAGCGGTGATACCCCAAAAACGGTCCTAGGATGCTTACTTCCTGTGCAGGGAGGATCAGGCCTGGCAGTTCAGGCTGGACTGTTCCCGTGGGGAGCAGAGCCATGACTGATTTGCTTATGGCTGGCTCCAAACAGGAAGGGTGTGGTGAGCAAAAAAACTACGGATTTCGGCCCATATCCCAGTACCGGAGGTGAGTGTTTGACATTGTGCAGCATTCCGTCCATCATTTGTTCTTTTTGAGTTTGATACGATAAGTGGGATGGGTATGAAGAGATGTGGGTCCCATGCTCACCAAGCTATCCGTAGTCAATCGGGCTGATTAGGGATCATAACCTAAAACAGGTCCTAGGGTGCTTGTTTCTGGTCGAGGAAGGCCCTAGCTTGGCAAACTGGAATTGTGGGTACACAGACAAAATATCGAGTTTTAAATTTCGATATACAATTATATCGAAGTTTAAATATCGATGGGACAAAATATCAAAGGTAAGTAATATCGACAGTCTTAATATCGATATTATTATGATATCAGTAATATCGAAGTTTTAAATATCGATGTCAATAATATCGAAATAATAACTTCGATGTTACTAATATCAATTTTTAAATACATTTAGTGTATATTATATTGTATTTATTATGTTTTATTATTTATTTTTAATGTAATTTAATTAAATATTGTCTTTTACTATTGTAGCGGGTTGTGGGTTTATAGGGGAATAGGGTGGGAAGTAATGTAATTATGTTAAATTAATTATTAATTAGTAGGAATTATTAATTAATTAATTGAGAATTAATTTTTAATTAATTTTAATTAATCGATTATTTGATAAATATGTTCTGTAGCGGGTTATGGGTTTATAGGGGAATAGGGTGGGAAGTAATTTAATAATAATTAATTAATTAATATATGTTTGTACATATTATAATTAATAATTAATTGGTAATTAATGTATATTAATTAGTGAATTAATTAATATAATTTTGTACATATTTTTAATTATTAATTAGTTGGTAATTAATTAATATTAATTAGTTAATTACATTAATTAGAGTAATTTTTTATATATAATTTTATGTTATTCTTAATTAATTAATTGGGAAAAAATATTAATTATTAAATTAAATTAATTACAGCTAATGTGCTAATATATTTACTTTATTGTTATTGTTAATTAATAATTAATTGGTAATTAAATAATATTAATTAATTTTGGGTAAAGGAGTATTTTTAGGGTTCAGGGTCAGTTTTCAGTTTCTGGGTAAAGGGGTATTTTTAGGGTTCAGGGTCAGTTTTCAGTTCTTGGGTAAAGGGGTATTTTTAGGGTTCAGGGTCAGTTTTCAGTTCTTGGGTAAAGGGGTATTTTTAGGGTTCAGGGTCAGTTTTCAGTTTTTGGGTAAAGGGGTATTTTTAGGGTTCGGGGTCAGTTTTCAGTTTTTGGTTAAAGGGGTATTTTTAGGGTTCAGGGTCAGTTTTCAGTTTTTGGGTAAAGGGGTATTTTTAGGGTTCAGGGTCAGTTTTCAGTTTTTGGGTAAATGGGTATTTTTAGGGTTCAGGGTCAGTTTTCAGTTTTTGGGTAAAGGGGTATTTTTAGGGTTCAGGGTCAGTTTGGGGTTTTTGGGGTACAGGGATATTTTTAGGGTTCAGGGTCAGTTTTGGGTTTTTGGGGTACAGGGTTATTTTTAGGGTTCAGGGTCAGTTTTGGGTTTTTGGGGTACAGGGATATTTTTAGGGTTCAGGGTCAGTTTTGGGTTTTTGGGGTACAGGCGTACAGGGTAAAAATAAAAAAAATTTACATTAAATCAATTAAATGAAATTAAAAAAAAATTACATAAAATTATTAAGTGTTTTATTTATTTTAAATGTATATGTATTAGTTTTAATTTTGTTTTAATATTTTTATTTAATATTTGTAAAATTATATGTATTTTAAAATTATTTTTACATTATTATTAATACATTTAAAAAAATGATATTTTTAATTTCGATATTTTTGTACTACGATATTATTTTTTCGATATTTTTGTACTTACCTGTATGAAGGAATGACTCCGATATTTTTGATGTCGATATTTTTGTCCCGATATTTTTGTATTTCGATATTCTGTCTGTCGATATTATGTCAGACATTCGGAATTGTGTGGTAAGCAAACAAATTATGGATTTAGGCCCAGCTCTCTATACAGGGGGGTGAGTGTTTGACATTGTTCAGCATTCCATCCATCATTTATTCTTTTCATTGAAAGGAACCCAGCACAAAACCCTCTCAGACAGCCACTAGAGGGTGCGTGACAGGGTGCTCTATAAAGTGAAAATATAACATAGCACACATTTGTGTGCCATGTCCCCTAAACCTGCAAGTAATATTCATGTCACCTCTACAGCAGGCCTTACAGCCCTAAGGTGAGGTGCATTATGTGACATGTGAGCACATATCTGCATGAGCAGATATGCTCCTGTGCTGGTCAGTTCCATTACTGCCAATACAAGTGATCAGGGAAGCCATTTAAAAACAAGTGCGGGGCACTGTTAAAACGAGTTCCCCATCTAAATGATGACCACTGAAACCAGAGATAACAAATGTCATATTAATAAACCTACACTGATTCCACTGATGTATTTATTAATACATGCACCTAGGGGGCACCTTAGTGTCAGCCTGCCCCGCATTAGAGATTCTAACCCCCCTCTCCCCCGGAGCAAGGACCTTTGTTCTCAGGTGGTCAGGAACAAAACCTGCTCTGGCAGAGGGTGTTTACGCCCCCTCTCACAGGATGACCTGTAAATTAGCATTCCAAGGCATGGAGCTTTAAAGAGCACACTGCCTTTGGTATGGAATCTGGCTTCCCTCTCAGGAGAAAAAACAGAACCCTCTAACCAGAGACCTTAGGGGGCTTAGTGACCCCAGGGGTACAAGTCCATTGGCTACTACCCTACGGTCCCCTAACACCTCTAAATCTCATATTAAGGGGAGCCCCTGGCACCAGAAAATGAGATTCTTCTGACCTGAGAGAAGAATACAGACATTAAGATCCGCAAGAACAGAAGATTAGCAACTGACTTGGCACCAACCCTGCAGGCCTGTCTCCTGTCCTCGACAATTGCACCAAGAAACTCCTGTACCCCCTAGGGTGCTCATACTTATTTATCACCAGTTTCACTGCTCAAGGATCTGCTTCTGCTCCTGGGCATTTCTTCAGAAGCATCTGGACCTTTCTTGAAATGCAGTTTGTGCAACATTTCCATGGAAACTGCTTTTTAGGAATATCACAAATAGATATGGTTTAACTGAGAGATTACTAAAAAAAACTGCTTTAGAGACATATGACTAACAAATGTGTTTAATGATTTAACAGAGACGCTTCCAAAGAACGTTGCCGACTGTTACATATTTGTTAATCACTTTGGGGCAGATTTATGATAACTGGCGCATCCCCAGGGATGCGCCAGTTATTTTGCGCCGCTGCTCCGCCACCCATGGTGCGCCGCATTTACAATGCGGCGCACCAATGGGCAAAAATGGCACAGATGCGTGACGCATCTGTGCCGTTAAGGTGGCGCATTGCTGGAGTTGCGTCGCAAGCGCGACGCAGCTCCAGCAAGGCTCGGGGGTGCCCCATCCTTACAATGCTGCGTCAAGACCTACGCCTGCTTCAAGCAGGTGCAGAGTTTTGACGCAGCATTGGCCTGAAAGTGACTGAGTGAAATCTTATAGATTTCACTCAGCCACTTTTGCAAGGCGCACCTGCCCCGGAAAGCCCACCCTGCGCTGGAATGGCCACAAGCGGCGCAGGGCTTTACAACGTGACGCATCGCCTAGATGCGTCACGTTGTAAATCGATCGTAGGGATGCGCCACGTTTACGCCGCAGTTGCGTGACGCAAACGTGGCGCATTCCCAACATAAATCTGCCCCTTTATCTTCATCTTTACCTTTATCTTCATTCTTCATTCTCAAGTACAGGGCAGGCCAGAAGCCAATTCTTCATAAATATCTGTGAATGTATGAAAGGCAGGTTGTTAGTCATTGCTAATGGAAACTGGGAGTGACTTGTTATGTTTATTGATTTAGGAAAGATATTTCCAAAGAACTTACTCAAATGTTAAATATTTGTAAATCTTTCAGTTATTCAGGTTCAGGGCTGGCCACATGGCAGGTCAAAGGTTGTTATGACATTTAATTTGAGTTTTCACACAATCTGTATATTTCAGATTGGCAAATTGACCTGGGAACTAAGGGAGTACTCGACACTCCACACTCACCTGCTCATGAAAAGCCCATTTTCAGCAAAATTACAACAAAGAGAGTAAAGTAACGAATCAAGTGGCCCTAAACAAGTCTTCAGCGTTCTCCAAAACTGTGCTGGTTTGTGTGGGTAGCTCGTTCTTTATTCCTTGATACCCTCCTTGCGACACCATGGATGCGCTGTATTTAATGTACGGTGCATCATGTCACAAGGAGCGACAGATATGTCAGTATTTCTTACGTATCTGCAGGCGCAACACTGACACATTGCTGGAGTTGTGTCGGAAGTGTGATACAACTCCAGCAATGCATGGGGGAGTGCAATCTTTAATTTACTGCATCACTCTTATGCCTGTCATGAGGCAAGCGTAAGGTTTTGATGCAGTGGTTTCCTAGAAGTGTTGCAGTGAAATCTCATAGATATCACTGCGCCAATCTTACGAGACTTTGTTGCGTGGGAACGCCCACCCTCTGTGTATTGTACCTGATGCAGTTATAATTGTGGTGCTGGGCTTTACTTGGAGATGTATCTGCCTAGATGCGTAACTTTGTAAATATGGTGCAATGTTACGCATTGTTTACGCCGTCGCTGCGTCACTAAAAGTGACGCAAATGCGGCACAAAAGTGTTGCCTGAGATTATAAATAAGCCCCCCGTTCTTTATCTCAAAGTTGCCTTTGTCATGCAGTTTTATATTGGGAGTTCATCTAACGGCCACAGAAAATGTACTCAGGCTGCTTAGGACTGTGGATGCTTCAGGGGGGCCAAGGGCCAGATTCCATCGTCTTTTATTGTGATTACCTGCAATGAGTTGGTTATTACTTTCTATCAGACATCTTCTATTGGTACTAAGTTGAGTTTCTTTCGACTCATACAGTCTGTGTACAAGTTTGCTTCATTACATTTGTACAGACCTCTGCCATAATGCCCTTTTCATGTCAGATCAACTGAATCTAAAATTACTTTATCATGCGCAGTAGAATGTTTCACCAACTAGAATGTATTTAGCAACTGTGTACTATGTGGCACGAGGTGTCTCGCTGAATTCACTTTATATTTTCATTGACCCTAGATGTGAGCCTTGCTTGAGATTTTTCTTTGACTGTGTCTCCTTATCATAGTGGCCGCTTTGTGTAGCGCACTAAAAAACTGACTACATCTGTGCAGTACTGCGTTCACAGGCCACATCTCTCTAGAATCCCAGAGGCCTTTGCTTCCAAAGTGTCTGCTTCAGTAGTTCAGATCCATTCTCTTCCTTACGTTTTTGTAAATCTGCATTCACCTGTCTAATACAAGGCTATTAACTCATGGATATACCTGATCTGTGTCTGTCTTTTGACTTGTTCTGATCAAAGCCACAACTCATACAATTGACACAGCGAGATGGTGTGTGGAAAAAGGGAAGCAGTGAAAGGGCTTAAGCCAAGGCAGAAAAAATGAGAGGGAAAATGAATAAGGCTAAAAGACAGAACATATGGTATAGAGAAGACTCAAAGAATAATAGCTACAAAAATAGACACAAGTGCTCACACTATAAACACAGGAGAGGAAATATAAATAGGTACACAAAGGGGCAGGTGATGAAAGGTCAAAGTAAAAAGGGCTCCTGATGCAGAGGACTTCCACCTAAGGGCCTACCCATTTCATTCAATTGTTTTTCACAAGTGCCTTTGCGTCCATTTCACATTCTGCATGTCAGATCTGGTATTCTTTGAAATTTTGCTTTCTATGGGAAAATTGAGCAAGAAACTGAGTTGAGTCTGATCATGGGCTTCCTCGTTAGGGTTGATAGTTAGTTGATAGTTAGTAGATAGTTAGTTCTATCTTTTTTCTCGTAGTTTTAAAAAGAGTGCAAGTACATAAAGGAAGACGTAGAATATTTTAACCTAAGTAGCCAGGTTTTCAGTGATTTCCTGAACTCTGAGTAACCAGTCATTGATCATTCGTAAGTCCAGAGAAGGAAATTCCAAAGAGATGCTGTTTTATAGCTGAAGACGTGCACATCTTGTCGAGATCTCTTAATGCTGTTAAAAATTGTGGGTGAGGTGTCTTCTAATATCCCAAAATACCTGCCATATAATAGCAGGCTGTGATGTGGGAAGGGTTTCTATGGTGGTGGTGAATGAGGGAATCAGATGGTGAATCTGGATTTGGGACTGGGACCTTGACCAATCACCATCTCATTTATTTCTCTCCTTCTGGCTATTCCCAGCTGTTAGTATGGCTCACTACGGGGCCGATTCACAGAACTGACCGGACCCACCTCCCCCGCCATCTAGAGGAGGTAAGGGCTGCGCTCTAGGCAATCTAGCCCTCCCGCCATTTTAGACTATTTAAGGGGCGATCTGTTTCATTCCAGCAAACCTTGCATTTGTAAAATTGCTCTCCTCTGAGGCGGAAGCCGGAGGACTCTTCTTCTATCCTTTACTTTTTTTAAATTACGCTAACACGCTAAAACGCATTTTAATAATTCCGAAATTGTGACAGTCTGCGCACAAGGCTCTCACTTTGTGTGTATTTTTAAATACATAGTGGTTGTAGAATAAATTGTTTTTTACCTCTGTGACCAGCGCGGTGTTTAGCGCGTTGCTCCAGTCACCGATAGCAGAGCTGCCTAACTCGGTCACAGTCACGTGACCGGACCCACCTCCCCCGCCATCTAGAGGAGGTAAGGGCTGCGCTCTAGGCAATCTAGCCCTCCCGCCATCTTAGACTATTTAAGGGGCGATCTGTTTCATTCCAGCAAACCTTGCATTTGTAAAATTGCTCTCCTCTGAGGCGGAAGCCGGAGGACTCTTCTTCTATCCTTTACTTTTTTTAAATTACGCTAACACGCTAAAACGCATTTTAATAATTCCGAAATTGTGACAGTCTGCGCACAAGGCTCTCACTTTGTGTGTATTTTTAAATACATAGTGGTTGTAGAATAAATTGTTTTTTACCTCTGTGACCAGCGCGGTGTTTAGCGCGTTGCTCCAGTCACCGATAGCAGAGCTGCCTAACTCGGTCACAGTCACGTGACCGGACCCACCTCCCCCGCCATCTAGAGGAGGTAAGGGCTGCGCTCTAGGCAATCTAGCCCTCCCGCCATCTTAGACTATTTAAGGGGCGATCTGTTTCATTCCAGCAAACCTTGCATTTGTAAAATTGCTCTCCTCTGAGGCGGAAGCCGGAGGACTCTTCTTCTATCCTTTACTTTTTTTAAATTACGCTAAGACGCTAAAACGCATTTTAATAATTCCGAAATTGTGACAGTCTGCGCACAAGGCTCTCACTTTGTGTGTATTTTTAAATACATAGTGGTTGTAGAATAAATTGTTTTTTACCTCTGTGACCAGCGCGGTGTTTAGCGCGTTGCTCCAGTCACCGATAGCAGAGCTGCCTAACTCGGTCACAGTCACGTGACCGGACCCACCTCCCCCGCCATCTAGAGGAGGTAAGGGCTGCGCTCTAGGCAATCTAGCCTTCCCACCTTTCCCGCCCCCACGATGCATAAAATAGGAGGTACATCCCGTCCGCGCAGCGGCGCGCCAGAGGCAAGCCCGTCTGCGCCCGTCCGCGCCGGGCCGAGGGCCACGACCCCTGTCTCTCAAAGGGCAGAAAGGGCAGAAGCTGTTATAAAATACTCTAATCAAAGTCTTCATGCTCTTAGGCCACCTGCCAGTACTAGTTGTTCACATTTTAATCTCTCAGAGATCCACAAGAACCCAATTACATGTCCTCATTGTAACTTAACTATTCCTCCTCTTTCCAACATCAGTTCCACAAATTACTATCAGGAGGAAGGAATCAGTATATCCATAGCTCTCATTAATGTACGCTCTCTTGGAAAGCATAGGCAGGAAGTTTTCGACCTCATTACTGACTCCAAAGTAGATGCACTATTCCTTACTGAAACTTGGACTGACGGTACCTCACAACCTGACCTGGCTATCGCAGTCCCAGATGGATATAAAGCCTACTGTCAGGATAGGCCAAAACAAAGAGGAGGTGGACTGGCCATAATAACCAGAGAATCCTACCCTGTCAGAATAATCCCCATCCCATCCAACTCGTGTGAAGCATTGCAATTTGCTATTAATTTTTCTCCCCAGTTTAATTTTAAGGGGATTTTGATATATCGACCCCCTGGATCCAAAACGGCGTTTTTATCTAGTATTAATTCCATGATGGAATCTGTAGCTACAGAAAGTGCTTTTACAATTCTAGGTGATCTAAACTTTCACCTAGATCTTACTCACTTAACTGACTCTGCCACTCTTATATCTGATCTGCAAACCTTAGGATTGAAACAACTTGTCATGTCTCCCACCCATCAAGCGGGCCACATTTTGGACCCTATTTTCTCAAACCTTGAAGGCATGCAAATAACAAACATCCTGCCCATGCCTTGGACGGACCACTACGTCGTTTTCGCAAAAATAATCACGCATAATCAGTGCAGTAACAGACCAGTTCCCGTGCCCAAACAGTCTTTTAAAGATTGGAAAAATTTGAATCATGACCAATTAAAACTAACACTTGAACTTACCCGTCCTACACTGTCCCCGGAGCCTAATTCTGCTCTTCAGCAGTTTTATACCTGGGTAGGCCAGGCTACGAATCAATCAGCCCCCACTAAAGAACGGTCCAGTAATAGATCTAAACCAACTGCCCCTTGGTATAATGACAAATTAAGGGCACAAAAACAAATAAATCGCAATAAGGAACGTCAATGGAGAAAGAATTACGATATCGACAGTAAAAACACCTAAAAAGAAGCATTGGCGCTTTATAAAGCCATGATAACAAAAGCAAAGAAGGACTACTATAGCGACCAAATTGAGAACGCTAAAAACTCCAGTAGGCAACTGTTTCAAATTACCAAGGTACTGTCAGGTAACTCCCCTGATCTCACTCCCCCTCCTTCGCAATCATTATGTGATGCTCTTGCCTCGTTTTTCTACACCAAAGTAGATGATATTTACCAGGCTTTTGCTTCTAATCCACCCTCGCGCACAGGCAGTCTCCCTATCCCGCCCCCTGCAAACACATTCACCAGCTTTCAACCAGTTACCCCAGATCACATAAAAGCCATACTGTCCTCCATCAAATCAGGATCACCCCTCGATCCCTGCCCAATATCAGTACTCCGGCCGGTTATGGAGGATATCATTCCAGTGATCACCCAGGTCTGCAACACCATTCTTCTATCAGGCAATTATCCAGACCCCCTCAAAAATACCTTACTAAAAGCCTTGTTGAAAAAACCCTCCCTTGATAAAAGTGAATTAAAAAATTATCGTCCCATTGCAAGCCTCCCTTTTATGGCGAAAGTGCTTGAAAAAGCAATGAATTCCCAGATTTCCGAGTTTATAGAAAAACATCAGCTCTTAGATAACACCCAGTTCGGATTTAGGAAATTCCATGGGACAGAGACAGCCCTGATTAAAGCGGCCGACGATATCAAGGTAATTAGGGACCTGGGGGGAACAGCCATTCTGGTCTTGTTAGACCTATCCGCAGCCTTCGACACGGTCGACCACACCATCTTGGTCGACCGGGTCGAGGGTTTTGGAATCTGTCACACTGCCAAAAATGTAATCGCGTCCTTTCTTGCCAAAAGAACGCAGGCAGTCATCCTAGGACCCTTTCAATCGGCCCAACTCTCAGCCCCATGTGGTGTCCCTCAAGGCTCATCCCTGAGTCCGACACTTTTTAATATCTATGTGTCGGACCTTGCTAAAACCATCAAAGCACATGGGATGAGCCTAACCTCTTATGCCGACGATACCCAACTAGTGTTGGCAATCAAAGGGGACGGAGATCAAGTGGCCGAACAATTCAAGAAAGGACTCCTAGATATAGGAGATTGGATGTCAACTAACTGTATAAAGTTGAACTCTGACAAAACAGAGGTACTTATTTTTGGAACCCTTCTGCCAGCATAGCCTTCGAGTTGGTGGCCTGACACCTTTGGTATGCCTCCTACCCCTGCTACCAAAGTCAGGAACCTTGGCATCATCTTCGATGATGCCCTAAATTTTATGGACCATGCCAATAAAACGGTGTCTTCGGCACATCTAAAGATTAAGATGATCAGGAAAATACACCCTTTTCTACCTGAATCAGCCATTAAGACACTGGTCACATCTCTTGTTTTGTCCTCCCTGGACTACTGTAATGGTCTCTTCCTAAATGCCCAAGCCAGAGTCATTACCAAATTACAGACCATTCAAAACGCCGCAGCACGCCTGCTTGCTGGCAAAACCAAATTTGAATCCATCTCCAATAGCATTAAAGACCTTCACTGGCTCACTGTGCAGAAAAGAATCCAATTCAAAGCTTTATGCATTGTGTTCAAGGCACTTGACAACCAAGGCCCCCAGTTTTTAAGAGACCAACTTCAATTGCACAAACCTTCCAGAGCCTTAAGGTCAGCCACCCTAAACCAATTAGTTACCCCACGTACCAAAACTGTCACCTGGGGCGATCGCCGCTTTCTGGTGGCCGCCCCCAGGCTTTGGAACACTCTGCCTCTCAACATCAAGCGAAGTCCCACCCTCCTTCAATTCCGTAAGCTTTTGAAAACCTGGCTGTTCACTCAATAGTCAATCAGCTCAGAGGCATTTACAAATAATTGGTTTACAGCGCCAAGACGCCCACGGGTATAAGCAGCGCTTTAGAAATGTTAAATAAATAAATAAATAAATAAATAAAACTAACTTAAGACAAAATCCTAAACTTACTACTTTTGGTATTCACAGAAGTTAGGATTTTGTCTTAAGTTTGTCTTAAGACAGACTTAAGACAGACTTAAGTTAGGATTTTGTCTTAAGTCCGTCTTAAGTCTGTCTTAAGTCAAACTTAAGACAAAATCCTAACTTCTGTGAATACCAAAAGTAGTAAGTTTAGGATTTTGTCTTAAGTTAGTTCTGTGAATCGGGCCCTACATCCCCATCCCATCCAACGATAGTCTGACAGAGTCATAGTTTGACCCATAGCACAAAAAAAGTGTCTGAACCTCTGGCTGAGTACTGTTTTTGGCCATACACCATACCTCTAGGTTCATGGCACCACCAGGGTTTGCTCCAGTCCTCTGACCTCTTCATTCCTTGTTGGCTCTGGTGGCGGTGAGCCGGGGCTCGCTATCAATGCAATGTTGGTTGTCACCGGCAGGGTTGTTTGGCTCCACTTTGTAGGCTGTGCCAGTCTTGGTCCCTATGCTCATGGCTCACCCAGGGCTCCAGTCTGCTTTCTTGACTCATCCTGTCTTGTGACATCGAGCTGGCTTCCACTCTTTTGAACCAGGACACAGGTCTAGCTACAATCTCGGTGCCACCACCAGGATACTATTCACTGTGTTAACTGTTCACAGACTATTCGTATGGAATGCAGAACCTCCACCCTGGGTATCTGTCCCTTATTAGGACGCAATGTCCTGGCTTGATGGGGGATGCTTTGGCTCTCCGGCATCGTCTGGATCTCTCTTTGGTGTCTTTACTTCTGTCTTGATTGCTCTTGGGGGGTAAAATTTGACAGTTTCCACTCCTTCTTGTTGGGATGGTGTCTTGGCTGCACCAATCCCTTACCTGTGCAAGAGGAGAGCATTTGGTTGTGTAGTGTAGCCTGTTCTGTATGCTCTCAGGAACCTTCGCAAGGCTGTCTCAGGATTCGGTTCTCCATCTGTGGTTCAGCATATACATGAGGTGTTTAATTTCCCTGTTCCCTTGTGGCCACTGGGGCACTGTGACATTCATCTTCAGGATTGACTCTAGCACTGGTCCTACTTTGCTGAATGGCGTGAATTCAATTTTCTCCACTACTGGTTTCTTGGAGTGTCCATCCACAATGACCACGGATAAGAGGGCCATCCAGGAAATTCCAAAGTCTGAGCTGATCCATTGTTCAGTCTGTGACGACAGGTGCCAGAATAATCTTGCGCCCAGTCAGTCAGCCAGCCAGGCAGCTCCTTATTGTGTTATCAAACATGATATCGATCCCAAGGAACCATAACTTTTCACTTAGGTGATACCTGGTTTTTGTGGTTCCTTGATGGCCTTCATGTGCTAACTCTACTACCCTCTCGTGTAGCGCTTTTTGTTTCATGATCCAGTGGCACCTGAGTAGCAGGTCATCTGCTGTAAGACCTCAGGGCCTCATTTATGAGGCCCCTCGCAGTGCCGGAACATCACTTTTTGTGGCATTCCGTGGCGCAGGAGCCTGCTCCATATTTACCAAGCAGCACTAAGCCACTTTTTTGTCTCCTTTAATGCAGTTTTCAGCATTACAGGGTTGTGTAAAGGGTGTTGATGGGGGTGTTGCCAGCAACATCCATGGCATTTTGACACTGCCCCAGATTTACTAGAAATCTAAAATCTAAGGAAGTGCCAAAAATGTAAAAAGGAGGCACAACAAAGAGCAATATCTATATTTCTTCTTTTTTTACATTTTCTATGTATTCTGCATTCTGAAGCACAAATGGAAAAAGGAAAAAGCCTCTTGTGATTGTTTTTGTGCATGAAGGTTTCATTTTCACCATGGTGCAAAGATGTCTGTGTTGGCGCATGGCAGCCCATTGTGCTCCGGTGCAGGGGAATGCGCTGTATCACAAATACTGACCTTTTCTGCCCTACTGCGGCACTACCCTATGGTAAAACCTCAAAAACGAGGCCCTCAGTTCATCTCAAACTCTCCACATCTGCAACACCTTTTCCTTGTCTGTTTCTTCCCACTGATTAACATCACAAAGAAACTTCCCCCACAACCCAACCTGGATGGTGGTGATGGTCTTTCGGAAGAACCCATCATCTTGTGTTAATCGGCTGATCTCAGCAGTTGTGAACACTTTGGGAATTGCAAATGGCTAATTGGCTGCATTAGTCCTCTACAGCTGATTCTTTGTCTCTTTGATCAACACACAGTGGGATAGGGTGCCTTGTAAGGAAGTCTCCTGTGTTCTTTGCACCTGGTCTGTACTGCTACAGCTGTACTGCTCATCTCTCCATGTGAGGTAGTGGGTGGCAAATAACGTGACAAGTGGCTTGTTATTCATGAACACCTTGAAGTTCCTTTCACTTAGGTACAGATGGAAATAGGTGCACCCCCACCATATAGCCAGATATTCCCTCTCATTTTGGGTGATTCTGGTCTCGGTGGCTGTGACAGTTCTTCTGGCAAAGGCAAGGTGGACCCACAAGCCTGGTGCTTCTTTGTGTGTTGCCACTGCTCTGATACCAACTTGACTTGCATCCAGTATCGAGTTCTGTGGCTTTATGGGTGTCAAAGTAGGAATTTGTGGTTTTGGTCAGAAGTGCCTACTTGATAATCTCGAACGCTACCTCTTCCTTAGATTCCCACGCCCATTGGACTTCCAACTTCTTTAGGGCTCTCAGTGGCTTCAAGAGTGCTGCTAGGTTGTGCGGGAAATGTCCACAGTAGGTGACCATACCTAAGAAACTATGAATCTTCAGTGCAGTACCTTACTAGATGGCTTCAGATTTCCAGTGGTCCATTTTCTGTCTGTCTTTAATGAACATGTATCCAAAAAAAGGGGTATTTGTTGCACGACAAGATCAAACGATGATCAAACAGATGTCACAGGATTGCCTGCTGAAGCCGGGGGTGTTCCTCCAGGGTTGTTGAGTAGATGAATATATCATCACTAATGTTCATTACCCCCTGAATTCCTGGGAGAGTATACAGCATAGTGTTCCGAAAAACATCTGTAACCAACAAAACCCCGAAACTGGGCCTGAGTCCTACATATCAATCCAAGGCCTTTTATAGAGTACACAACTACCTCTGCAGAGGTGTTCCGGCACTCGTGGAAGCAAATTAGATAGATTCATGCTTGATCTGCTATTCCCCTTGCTTGAAGATTTAGGTTTTTAACGCATTTCTGAACTCAAACTCTGAAGTCAGCATATATAATTGATATGTCAGGGCATTCCAAAGTTTGTCGATCCTAACAGTGAAGGACCTGCCTCCCTGCCTCATTTTAGCAAAGCGAGGGACATTAAGGAGATGCTGATGATTAGATCTTAATGTATGCTTCTGGTGGTAAAGGCTAAGCCTCAGCCTGACATAGGACAGGAAGGACGTACTTGTGACTACGGGCTACATTTCTCTAAAGGTCTCTAACTTACTATGGTTGGACCGAAGATTGGTGTGCCAGGCACCTATGACAGTGAACAGTGAACATTTGTTTGAGGTTGAATAATAACTTAAAAACTCTGATACAAGCTTTTGATATGGTCATACCATCAACAAGAATTCCACTATGCTGAGAAAAGAGTTGGATTGAACCAAGTTAGACTTTGAAGTTGGTACACAGAACTGTCTCACGCATCGCGGGGTTGGAACATATATTTCCCCCACGGTCCTGCAGAACCTGATTCTTACATTCATGCCTTGAAAAAGTCTTTGAAGAAGACGAAACTTGTGTCTGCAAGTCGTGTGCTGGAAGCTTTTTAACGAAAATATTAATTTCAAAATAAAGGATACTCAACAGCAAGATAATTAAGACTGTATTCTCAATTTTGAAATATTGGTGTTGAGATTGTCTCTAAGTGAAGCTAATGGGATAATTCATACCCATAGACATGATTTACATGCTGATGACTAAATAATGACTAAATAATGTTCTCCACACCACTGGAATCAAGCTATCCTGGCTGACGACGGCTGATAGCCAGAAACCGGTCCTAAGATGCTTGATTCCGGTCCAGAAAAGACATGGCTTGGCAGTTCGGGCTGGACTGTTCCCACGAGGCACAGGGTCAAGGCTGATTTGCATATGGCCATGTCTGAACTGGGGTGGTGTGGAGTACAAAAAAACAACGGATTTAGGCCCAGATCTGTGTACTGGGGTGAATGTATGACATTGTTCTGCATTCTGTCCATCAATTGTTTTTTTTGCATTTGTCACCCCGAGTGGGATGGGTATGCTCAGACGTGAGTCCCATGCTCTCCACACCACTGGAGTCAAGCTATCCTGGCTGACGACGGCTGATAGCCAGAAACCGGTCCTAGGATGCTTGATTCCGGTCAAGGAAAGACATGGCTTGGCAGTTCAGGCTGGACTGTTCCCATGAGGCACAGGGTCAAGGCTGATTTGCATAGGGCCATGTCTGAACTGGGGTGGTGTGGAGTACAAAAAAACAATGGATTTAGGCCCAGATTTCTGTACAAGGGTGAATGTATGCCATTGTTCTGCATTCTGTCCATCGATTGTTGTTTTTGTATTTGTCTCCCTGAGAGGGATGGGTATGCTCAGACGTGAGTCCCATGCTCTCCACACCACTAGAGTCAAGCTATCCTGGCTGACAATGGCTGATAGCCAGAAACCGGTCCTAGGATGCTTGATTCCGATCCAGGAAAGACATGGCTTGGCAGTTCGGGCTGGACTGTTCCCATGAGGCACAGGGTCAAGGCTGAATTGCTAATGGCCATGTCTGAACTGGGGAGGTGTGGAGTGCAAAAAAACAATGGATTTAGGCCCAGATCTCCGTACTGGGGTGAATGTATGACATTGTTCTGCATTCTGTCCATCAATTGTTGTTTTTGCATTTGTCACCCCGAATAGGATGGGTATGCTCAGACGTGAGTCCCATGCTCTCCACACCACTGGAGTCAAGCTAACCTGGCTGACGACGGCAGATAGCCAGAATCCGGTCCTAGGATGCTTGATTCCGGTCCAGGAAAGACATGGCTTGGCAGTTCGGGCTGGACTGTTCCCATGAGGCACAGGGTCAGGGCTGATTTGCATATGGCCATGTCTGAACTGGGGTGGTGTGGAGTGCAGAAAAACGATGGATTTAGGCCCAGATCTCTATACTGGGGTGAATGTATGACATTGTTCCGCATTCTGTCCATCAATTGTTGTTTTTGCATTTGTCACCCGAGTGGGATGGGTATGCTCAGACGTGAGTCCCATGCTCTCCACACCACTGGAGTCAAGCTATCTTGGCTGATGACGGCCGATAGCCAGAAACCGGTCCTAGGATGCTTGATTCCAGTCCAGGAAAGACATGGCTTGGCAGTTCGGGCTGGACTGTTCCCATGAGCACAGGGTCTAGGCTGATTTGCATATGGCCATGTCTGAAGTGGGGAGGTGTGGAGTGCAAAAAAACAATGGATTTAGGCCCAGTTCTCTGTACTGGGGTGAATGTATGACATTGTTCTGCATTCTGTCCATAAATTGTTGTTTTTGCAGATGACTAAATAATGACAATTGGTGTGCTGTAAAAACCCTAATTGTCTTCTTGTTTTGGATGCACATCTTGGTGTGCTCACAACACCGATTAGGTAGTAAGTGTTTAGGGTGAATCAAGCACCCGTTTGGAACATTATAGTGGACCAATCATATTTTCTCGCAAACTGATAAATGCAACTATTTAATTGAATGTGCGGACATTTCCCTGTTAGGAAACACTACTACCTATTTGTTCACATTCCTCAGCCGGAGGTAGCGGAGCGCTTGACCTGGACGGTTCTAAAGTCAAGGGTAAGGGCCTTGAATTCAGTCTTCCAGGCAACGAGGAGCCATCGGAGATGTTTAAGATGGGGGAAAATGTGCTGGCACATTGGGGCCTTGCGGATGATCCTTGCCACTGCACTCTGCACTTTCTGAAGCCTGTGGATCAGGTAACCAGGCAGTTCCAGGTAGGTTTAGTAGGAATAGTCAAGTTGGGAAGTAACTAGAGCATGAACCTCTCTTTAGGCAAGAAGCCTAAAAATGTCCAGATGGATCTCCTTTATCCAGTGCAAACTTCAGAAATTTGCCATGACTTATGCATTGAGGGCAAGGTCCTTCTCCCATCTGACTCACAGGATTTTAACCGAGTCTGTTGGCGAGGGTGGGAAACCCAGATCCCTACGTCACAAAAAGCCTAGCGAGGGAGACCATGGTTGGATAAAAAATAAGACCTCCATCTTACTGGTGTTAAGTATCAAGCAGTTTATGTTCATCCAGCCAGCAATGTCCTTCAGGCTGTCCTTAAAACTATCAAAGCCTGCTGTTGAGTGTTCTTTAAAGTGGAACACCAGCTGGGTGTCATCCGCATAAGAGTGTACCTTGACCCCTCTCCTGGTAATGATGGCCGCCAGCAGGGCCAGGTAGATGTTGAAGAGCAGTGGGCTCAAGGCAGAGCTTTGGGGCACTCCACATATAAGTTGTTTAACTGATGATAAGAATGGGTGGAGGAAAACGTGTAGACAATGGTCTTAAAGAGAAGAATGAATCTACTCAAGTGCCACCCCCTGCACTCCTCAGTGTTTTAGTCTTTCCTGAAAAATTGTATGCAACACTGTGTCAAATGCTGCTGAAAGATTTAACAACAGTGGCATTGGAATAGAAATTTTCACTGAATCTGCAGTCTCAGTGATGTAACCTGACCGGAATCCTGATTGAGAGTTGTGTAGAAGATCATTGGCTTACACGAAGTTGGGTAGTTGTTTCTGAGCAAGTTTCTGTAGCACTGTAGCCGATGCCGATAGCAAGGAGATTGATCTAAAGGTGCTGAGTCCTTCCAGGTAGGATTTGGGTCTCTTTAATAGTGGTAACAAATTGACTGTTTCCAAGTTGCTGGGAAATTTCTGTCCTGAAAGAAGTATACCAGATTTGGTTTAGGACGTCAAGTACTCTAGTTTCTTGTCATGTTCCACAGACAGCATGAGCAATCTGTGCAATGTCATTCCTTTTTATGTTGTGAGAAATTGATTAGTGATCTCAGCTAAAGTGCCCCTCTCTGAGGTGTCGCCCGTTGGGTATTGCACCGCCGACCCAATGAGGAGCAGCCCAGATGATGAAGCTTGACACCTGAAAGGGTGTGTGAGGGCATTACATCCAACAAAATGGATGCCCAACTGTAGGACTCATTGAGACTATACAGTATCCAAAAATTAGTGTGACACGCACATTCACCCATTTGAGGAACAGCGCAGCCTTCTTTGTAATACTTACGACTTTAGGGCACACGCTAAGGTTGGACCTACCACTCTTGATGAGTGGAAATCACCCTATTAAACCCCCTCCACTTGTTGTAAACAATCCACTGCACGGCTATCCACCGTAGGAGAATCTCTAGGTGGGTAAGATCTGTTCTATCCCCCAGCCTGTACCTTCCGTCACTAGTAGTGATATCACATCATCCACATTGGGGTGGTTTTTACCTTCCATCTTATTTCCCATACATTTCCGGAGCAACCCAAAAAATGGATGGCCAAGGTCTGAGCTTTGGGGAAGATGATGCAGCAGCAATCCTTAGGACACCTTCCATCTTTTGTCTAGAAAATGACAGTGCCACAGGCAGCAATTCACTGATTGGCAAAATCTCTCAGATATGAAAAGAGAATGGGTGAGGATCACCCTCCATGGAGCACTCATGACTGAATATTTTAGGGCCAAGATCGCGCCCAACAGACAAATCGTTAAAAACTTTCCCAGGATTTTCTGGGAAGACGGCCAGTTCAAAATAGAATGGTCACAAATATCCTGGAAGTGCATGCATGATCTCTTCATCCTGATTGTAAACACAGCTAAGAAACTAGCGGACGAACTACTAGTACGCATCCAAAGTGCAGAGAGTGCACTCAGAAGTACTCTCCCAAGCCCTAGCTTCAAAACCAAACTAGCTAAACACAATAAGGAATTGGCTGACCATAAAGAATACCTAATGAAACAAAAAATCACGAAGTTACAAAAGGACATCCAACGCTTTGCAAAAGAGAAGGTTTACCCGTACCTGAAAGCAGACTACGTCCCACCAGGAACAGGTTCCCATTCAGACTCAAGCGCTACTTCTTCTAGGAGAGGCTCAAATAGTGACAGCAATTCGAGTGGAGATGACTGGCAGCCCCATCAACAAAGGGGAAGAAGAGGGGGGAGACATGGACAATACAATTATCGACACCCACCCTACCCGGGCCCTCCCTTCTGGTAGTACCCACTGTTTCCACAGGCCCTACTACAATTTGGCCCCCAATATCCACCACAGTTTGTCCCACAAGGTGCTAACCAACTTTATTTAGACAGAGACTTCGGCAGAGGGCGTGGGCGAAAGAGAGGCAACGGGTCAGACAAGAGAGTCCAATGGAAGGAAGCCCCAGCGCAAGGAATGGACACCAGGAGCAAAACCAACAGGAAGTGAGCCTGGTAGTGAATTAAACAACACGCCAGCTTACTCAAGATGAAGAAAGAGTCCTGCAGAAGGGACTCGGTTTGTCCCAGCCCCCAGAATAGACAGTTTCCAACAAACGTGTGAACTCAAACAGTTTTTCCGAAAAATCAGGCTCAAGCCCTTTTTTGAGGAAAAACCCAGCGAAACGGTTGAAGATTCGGGCCTTCGCAATGCATCAACTTTTACAAACCACAGTGGATTGGTCCCAAATGAAGTACTGACCTATGAGCAGGCAGTACTGAAAGATGTCAAAGCACTCACCAGCATAAAAATCACACTAACATATCTAAGACAGAGATGCAAATATTGGAGTCCCTGGCTAGTGACTCAACCATCACGATCAAACAGGCAGACAAGGTGGGAGCGATGGTTTTAATGACCACGACAGACTACAACACAGAGTGTCTTAAGACAGGTGGGTGACAGACAATACTACACACCCATCCCCTCCAACCCGAACGTCTCAGATGCACAATTTCTGGAATGGTCGAGTCAGCTGAATGCCAAGGTTGGATCAGCAAGAAGGAAGCTGAATTCTTAGTGAAGAAAGACCCGAGGGTGCCATACTTTTATGTACTTCCAAAGATACATAAGGAGACCACACCTGTCCCTGGCCGCCCAAGGAATAGATTCAGGTCTGGAACCGTTATTGCAATTTTGCGATCACTTTTTGCAACCTCTGGTGAAACACATCCTTTCTTACATCCAGGACACAATGGATGTGTTGCGTTTGTTGCAAGAGTTCGAGGACTGTGCCCAAATAGACTTCCTCATCACCCTCGACGTGGAGGCCCTCTACACCAACATCCCCCAGAGGGCCGCACTAGGGGTGATTGAGGAAGTACTTAATGCAGGTCCCTGGGATTCCCCAACACCGCCAGTGTTCATTATGGAATGCGCGACACAGGCCCTAATTGAAAACTACTTTGAATTCAAGGGCAAATACTACCATCAGACACAGGGCACCTCGATGGGGAGCACATTTTCCCCTAGTGTGGCCTGTCTTTACATGGCTGATTTTGAGGGCAAGTACATCTTCCATCAGACCAACCCATACCAGACCAACATAAGATTATGGAAACGTTTCATAGACGATATCCTGATCTTCTGGGTTTGCAACAGAGAATCATACAATGAGTTCTTAGGCTGGATAAACACACTTAATCCATACCTGAAGTTCACTATCATGGCATCCTCTTCCCAAATCGCCTTCTTGGACTTAACCATCGTGATTGAAGGGGGCTAACTTAATACAACAATGTTCAGGAAAAGCACTGACTGGAACGGCCTTCTGCATTTCACAAGTCATCACCCTAAAGCTTTGAGAGTCAACCTACCCTTTGGGCAGTTCTTAAGGGATAGGAGAAACTGCAGCAATGTAGAGAGTTAAAAAACTCATTCCACAATCCTATTCAGAAACCTGACTGACAGAGGTTACCCTCTAAGAGAAGTGGCTAGTAAGCATGGGCGGAAAATCCGTTCCGCTCGCGGATTTTGTGGATTTTCAGTAAATTCGCAATTCGCGAATGCTCGCGAATTTACCAAAAATCCGCAAATTCGCACGCAGCGGATTTTATTTTCTTGGTGATACAATTTTGCGGCGTTCAATTACCGCCATTCAGTGTTTGCCGAGTTGTTTTTCTCTATATTTTGCGAGTGCTGCGCCATTTTGGATCTTGCTGCGGGATCCCGTGGGAGTTTGGCGGCCGCGATTACGTAATAGCGGCTTGCCACCTTGCACAGCACGTATCGCGAGAGTTCGCAATTGCGAACACGTAGATGCGGCGAGCAGCAACAATCTCGCACTCGCGAAATTACAAAATTTGAAATTCTGCACAAGAAATCCACCAGCAAACAGCATAAACCTTCTGAAAATGATGATTTTTATCAGACTAACTCCTCAGGTTGACATTTGCCTGCACTTTTTTTTGCAAGGATTCCATTTTTGGGGGGGGGAGGAAGGAAGTGCCCCACAGTCTCCAACTTCCTGTTCCTGTCCAGCAGGATCCTCCCAGTGCTTTCTTCATGTGCTGGTCACTTTCATTCGGATTCTTGACCTGGAAGGATTACTTTTTTTGGATGCTGCTGGATATTTGGATTTGAGGCCATTTTGACTTTCTTTGGATCACTTTTGGATTAGAAATTTCACAAGTAAGTTTGTTTGGGGCATTACAGCTGCTGCAACTACAATTTTGGAATTTTCAATTTTTGGGCTGTTGTTGGGGCCTTTTGCCCAGGGGTACTCAGTGGTGGATGGACTGAGTCTTTCTGTGGGGTCTCTTTAATGTAAACATCATGGAGGGCATGGATGGCATGGGATTGTGCTGATTTTTGTGTGTTTTTCGATTTTTTTGGCTGCTGTTGGGGCCTTTTGCCCAGGGGTAGTGAGGGGTGCATGGACTGAGTCTTTCTGTGGGGTCTCTTTAATGTAAACATCATGGAGGGCATGGACAACATGGGATTGTGCTGATTTTTCTGTGTTTTTTTTTTTTTTTGGGCTGTTGTTGGGGCCTTTTGACCAGGGGTAGTGAGTGGTGCATGGGCCTAGTCTTTCTGTGGGGTGTCTTGAATTTAAACATCATGAAGGGCATGGATGGCATGGGATTGTGCTGATTTTTCTGTGTTTTTCGATTTTTTGGGGTGTTCATGGGGACAGGCCATGTGGGTGGGGCCCATTTTGAGTGCTGGTACAGGCAGGCCCTGGCCATGTGCTGGGAGGCAGGGGGCCATTTTGAATGCAGGCAGTGTTCTTAGGTCTGCAACCATTTTGCCTAGCTGTCAACCATTATGCCCAGGGGTAGTGAGTGGTGCATGGGCCTAGTCTTTCTGTGGGGTGTCTTGAATTTAAACATCATGAAGGGCATGGATGGCATGGGATTGTGCTGATTTTTATGTGTTTTTCGAGTTTTTGGGGTGTATAACTGAACTGATGTTCCTCTGTCTTCCATTGCTTTTAGGTGCGCGTGTTAACTTGATTCACAGTAGATATTGGCTTCTAATTATTTAACATTGACTATAAAACAGCCAACCACAGTTCAAGGAAATGTACGATGATGTTCATTTTTTCATGTGTAAATTCGTAGCGCCATGTCACGGCGCATAGCGGGATACTGTCAATTAGTTTAAAGATTCTTCAAAAATTAGTTAAGTTATGTGAAATATATGGTTGGGTCATGTTAAATTCTAACAGCTATGTTTTTTTAAACTTATAGTGATCCCCTGACGAAGAGCTATAATAAAAGCTTGAAATGCATTGGGAATAAAGAAGTCACTGAAAGATGTGTTTAAAAGTATGGGCATATGACAGCAAGAGGTTGATACACAGCTGCCATGTAGAAGCATTTATACTTTTAACCGTTTACCATGTAACCAGCACGATTGAAAAATGCGTTGAAGACATCTATAATAAAAGGACTGAATTTTGATTACATTTGTGTAGTTTTGAAATACGCCTGTCGGGCATTTGCAGTGCACTCAAATTTGAGGCTTACCCGCTTCAATTCCTTGTTTAGTATTTGCACGTGGTCCCAGGACAGACCGCATTGAGTGCACGCCGAACATTTGAAGTTGACAAAAATGGAATAAACATTATTGAAAAGGGAGTGCGCTTGCATATTTCCTGTTATTGATATACTCTTGTCCTATAACAAGCTGCACCCACGATTACCAAGGAGGAAAAAAGTATTCATACACCATTCAAAGACTGTAAATTCGTACCGTTCATTCGTCAGTTGGCAATACAGCATGTTGGACTTTGATTTGTAGCAACCATATCATATTTCTAAGCGCAGACATCGGCACCATCAAGTAGGATGTTCTGATTGACAGAAGTGAAATCTAACAAGGGAGGGTGGGATATACGAGTTTAAACTGTTCATAGAATTTCTTAACATGTTTGAATTACATCACGTGCATTAAGTGGCGGGTAAACCGCGGGTCATCAGATGGTATTATGGAGGTTGTAGTTTTTCATGTGGTTCACCTATCGTTTCACAGCACATTGGTTACCACAGGGGGGAAGAGCCCCGTGTCACACCTATTAAGACCCAAGATGTTGGGTGGTCAAGTAATGATGACATTTTGGAAAGCAGGAGGCGGGCACGATCGAAGGTAGGGAGGAGAAGTTTACGCGTGTTAACTTGATTTTACAGTAGATATTGGCTTCTAGTTATTTAACATTGACTATAAAACAGCCAACCACAGTTCAAGGAAATGTACGATGATGTTCGTTTTTTCATGTGTACATTCGTAGCGCCATGTCATGGAGCATAGCGGGATACTGTCAATTAGTTTAAAGATTCTTCAAAAATTAGTTAAGTTATGTGAAATATATGGTTGGGTCATGTTAAATTCTAACAGCTATGTTTTTTTAAACTTATAGTGATCCCCTGACGAAGAGCTACAATAAAAGCTCGAAATGCATTGGGAATAAAGAAGTCACTGAAAGATGTGTTTAAAAGTATGGGCATACGACAGCAAGAGGTTGATACACAGCTGCCATGTAGAAGCATTTATACTTTTATACTTTTAACCGTTTACCATGTAATCAGCACGATTGAAAAATGCGTTGAAGACATCTATAATAAAAGGACTGAATTTTGATTACATTTGTGGAGTTTTGAAATACGCCTGTCGGGCATTTGCAGTGCACTCAAATTTGAGGCTTACCCGCTTCAATTCCTTGTTTAGTGTCTTGAATTTAAACATCATGGAGGGCATGGATGGCATGGGATTGTGCCGATTTTTCTGTGTTTTTCCATTTTTTGGGCTGTTGTTGTGGCCTTTTGACCAGGGGTAGTGAGTGCTGCATGGGCCTAGTCTTTCTGTGGGGTGTGTTGAATTTAAACATCATGGAGGGCATGGATGGCATGGGATTGTGCTGATTTTTCTGTGTTTTTCGATTTTTAGGGGTGTTCATGGGGACAGACCATGTGGGTGGGGGCCATTTTGAGTGCTGGTACAGGCAAGCCCTGGCCATGTGCTGGGAGGCAGGGGGGCATTTTGAATGCAGGCAGTGTTCTTAGGTCTGCAACCATTTTGCCTAGCTTTCAACCATTATGCCCAGGGGTAGTGAGTGGTGCATGGGCCTAGTCTTTCTGTGGGGTGTCTTGAATTTAAACACCATGGAGGGCATGGATGGCATGGGATTGTGCTGATTTTTATGTGTTTTTCGAGTTTTTGGGGTGTATAACTGAACTGATGTTCCTCTGTCTTCCATTGCTTTTAGGTGCACAAGACTCAAGAGAACCACCAGTGCCAGGAAGAAGTCCTGCAGCGGTGTGTGTGTGCAGCATAACGTCACGCGACGTCACATCTGGCCACAGACAACTCTGCAACTCGTGCAACTGCGGCCTGCTGTTCTGACCTCTGAAGAAGATGGCCCAAAAAAAGTTTCCTGTAGCTCCTCTAGCAAGAAAGTTGCCAGTAAAGAGCCGAAGAAGCAAGTTACCAAGGAGACTGGTGTGCCGCCCGCCACATTTTTTGGGAGTAAAAAAAAAAGTACGCCTGCAGCAGCGGAATCTGCTGGGGACCAAGCTGGGAGCAGCACCCCCGCACCATTGGGCTCAGTGCCACCACCACCATGACCACGCCAACTTAAGTCCAAGCCCTTGAGTGCTGCAGAGGCACTTAGTCCAGTTGTTCAATCACCATCGACCAGTGATGTTGGCTCATCGCAAGAAAGTAGCAGCAATGTCCCTCAATCAACACAGGTTGTTGTAACTCATCTGACGAGTGTTGAACAACCACAGCCGCAACAACAACCACATGTGCAAGTACAAGCCCAAGTACTTGTGGAAGGAGAGGCAGCACAAGGAGATGTGCAAGCAGAGGTGCATGGAGGGTCACCAGTGCCCACAATTGTTGTTCCTCCAGAAGTAGGGGCACATCAGGAAATTGACAATCAAGCCGAGGTATCAGATGAGGAAGCCACTCCTCCTGATGATCATTCATTGTCTTCCTCATCCCTAGCAAGGAAAAGATCAAGGGTGTTGTCTACATCTTCTTCAAGCCCACCTCCTTCTGATGATACGGATCAAACTTGGGAACCACCACTGCGGTCTGAGAGTGAGGCACACAATGATCTGACAAAGGTAGTTAAGCGTAAAAGGAAGGTCGTCGAAAGTCTCATAGTTATGTAGTGTGATGAGGCTCAACAAGAAGTGGCGGATACTACTGCTGATGAAGACTCTCACGACGATGACCCAGTCATCATAAAGGTCACTGCAGCCCCAGCGGGCATGCAGCAAACAGACATTTTGACCCTAGCCCGAGAAGCTGCTGAGCGTGATGATGATGTTGTCGATGAGGAGGCAAAGGAAACACCACAATCATTGGAGTTAACTAGTACACCAACACGTACCGCTTCCATATTTCTTCCTCGCCAGAAGGGACCTCCATCCACCTCGACCTCAATTAGTGGTGGTGAAAGTGCACAACGTACTAAAGTTCGGCAATCCACATCCTCCACTTCATCTGGCATTAGCAGCATGACCACCTCCACCAGTATCGCCGCCTCCTCCGGCCCCCACAGACATTTCAAGTCCACAGTTTGGGACTTCTTTAGCGTTTGCCCAAAAAAGGAAAACTTTGCCATTGGTAGCATTTGTAAGCATGCAGTTAGTCGTGGTAAGTTTGGTACCAACTATGGTACCGGAGGCCAGAGAGGTCATCTTGAGAGACAGCACGCTGTCCAATGGTTTGCGCACCTAAAGGAGATCAAGGAAGCCCGAATTGCAAGTCAAGAAAATGTTGATGTTTCATCTGATGATGACGAGGAGGAAGAAGTGTCAAACACTTCACTTACACCCAGTACCCCTGTCAGCAGCACACCCCCTGTGAGCCACACTAAGAGTGTGGGAGAGAGTGAGACACCAATGCGAAAAAGTTCATCAGCGAGCGTAACTGGGTCGAAGAAGTCATCATCATCATCATCCCGTAAAAGCATGGTCCAGGGCAACATTAGAACCATGTTGTTTTCGGCAGCGCCATATGATCGCAAACACCCACTGACGCGTCTGTATAACACTAAGCTGGCTAAAATGCTGGCTCTGGACCTTCTCCCTTTTTCTTTTGTAGAAGGGGTTGGTTTTCTAGAATTAGTGGCAGCGCTCAGCCCTAAATGGAAGGTTCCTAGCTGGTTCTATTTTGCCAGAGTTGCGGTTCCAGCACTACATGAAGATGTGCTGGAGGTGATTAGGGCAGCTTTGCAAAAGAGTGCTGTTCACACTATACATCTGACAACAGACATGTGGACCAGTGGCGCAGGCACTGATTACATGTGCATCACTGCACACTGGGTCTCTTTTTCAGGGGTTAAAGCAAAGCTAAACACAGGTGTTGACCCGGAACAAGTTTTTAAGCTGCTCCGAAACATGCAACACTAGCCATGTTTGGCTTGGAGAAAACATTTTGAATGAGTTTAACACAAAGGTCTTTCACTGGCTGTCCCCAAAAAACACCAGATTGGTTATGTTTCCACGGATAATGGCGCCAATGTAGTTAAGGCCATGGAGCTGGGTCACTATTTCAGAGTGCTGTGTTTGGCGCACTGTATAAACCTGGTTGTTAAAAAATTCTTGAGTGATGAAGACAGTCCAGCGTGCGAGTTAGTGGCCACCTGCCAAAGAATGTGCAACCATTTCAGCCATTCTTTTAAGGCCCGGAAGCATCTGAGGAGCCTGCTACATGAACGTCGAATGCCAGTGAAAGCACTCATCCAGGAGGTTGGAAATCAACCTTCTACATGCTTGAGCGTCTGTATGAGCAGTATACAGTACTCGATCACTATTTCTTAACACTGTGTACAGCTCAGAAGGACCTGAGGCTAGATGCGGCGAAATGGAACCTAGTTAAAAGCCTGACAGACATGCTTCGTCCTTTTGAGGTCTTCACGCGTGCAGTCAGCAAAGAGGACTGTAATTTGGGAAAAGCTATCCCATTGTCGCGCATGCTAGTGCACCAACTGAAGGCGGTGTCTTCTATGTTTCAAAAAGACGGAGAAATTATTAGAGCGCCTACTTGGTGATGAACGTCTTAAAATGATCCACTCAGAACAGCATTACATTTGTGCTACTATTCTGGATCCATGCTACAAAAATGCGCTGGCAGGCCGAGCATTCTTTCCTTTTGATGATGAAGATGTTACAAAGTACAAACGTTGGCTAGCCTTGTCAGCCAAGAGGTTTGAAAGAGAACGGCAGCAAATTGAAGGAAAAGGCAGTACATCAGCATCAGCAGGCCATCCCCAGTCAAAAGAATCCACTTCTGCACCTGTGGCTGTGGCACAAGTGACCTCTCAGACGTTAAAGACACCGGCAACCGGATCATCTGCACCAGACACAACAGTAACATTGGATGCAGAAGAGGATTGGCTAACTCGGCTTGGGTTTGGTTCTCAAAAGGTCACAGCAAAAAGTAAGCAAAGTGGAGGAACCTTGGAGGACCTTGAGTCGATGGTGCAGGACTATCTGAATGACTCAACAGAGGTCTATGTTAATGCTGACCCATTGGCATATTGGCATGGGAAAAAAGAATTGTGGGCACAGATCTCCAACCTGGCTATAAACTACTTGTCTTGCCCACTCGCAAGCGTGTCTTCTGAACGTGATTTCAGTGCTGCTGGTGGCATTGTAACTTCCAAACGGACCCGCCTCTCACCCAAAAATGTGGAGAGGTTAACAATGATCAAGATGAATCAGCACCTCATACCACCAGATTACAACATACGAGAAAAAACCCCAGATGAAGACGAGGAGGACAGCAACTTAGATGAGGGAATTTGTTCTCTGTTAGGTGACACTGACCTACTCCTGCCTGAATTCGCAGAGTATGAGGACGAATTCTTATTCTTATTCCCTGACACCGAGCCCTGAAAATGAGCCAATGAATTCATAACTTTCTTTTTCGTCCTTTTTCTCCTTTTTCACTTTTATTCCTGTGTGTCTGTCTTTCTTTGTTTTGCGCAGTTAATATAATTAAAACTTTAATCACCTAATCACAAAAACAAGCCCATCAGCAGAACTGTCTTCACTTGTTTGCTTATTGATTTGAAGGTGCCGCAGTCTGCATTCCTCAGGTTCACAAGTTCACAAGAACGTGCTCCTCTATCCTCCTCCTCCAGACTCCTATTTCCCTCAAAGCAGAGGGCTGGATTACGCCCAATGAAGAAAGACTCTGCACTTGTGGGGGTGTTCTACTTCTTTGCGGGTGAGTTGGCGGGTCTTGGGGCCATTGCTGGGAAGCTCTAATACCGGATAAAAGTTGTTTGGACCAAATCGGAAGCAAATTATTTTTTGAGTTTTTGCTGACTTGCTTGCCTTTGAGGTGCTCTTTGGGGCGGTTCTGGGTGTTTGTGGGTGGGTTTTGGGGTCTGGTAGCACTGCTGGGACAGTCTAATTTTGATTGCATTTGCTTTTCAGGAAATCTGTGGGGGAAAACGGGAGTTATGACCTAGCTGCACAGCGCGTTTGGACCGAAGGCCGATAAATATTGTAAGTATGAGATTTTCCTTTTTGGCTGTTTGGGGGTGTTGTGCTTTTATGCGGGTGGGTTGGTGGGTCTAGGGGCATTGCTGGGAAGGTCTAATACCGGGTAGAAGTGGTTTGGACAAAATCCATGAGGGAAAAGTTTTTGCTGTTTCTGACATTTCGCTCAATGTAGCGTTTTCGGGGGCCTGTTTGGGGGGCTTCCTGGTGTTTGTGGGTGGGTTTCGGGGTCTGGAAGCACTGCTGGCTATGGATAATTTTGATTGCAAGAGGTTTGAAGCAAATCCATAGTGGCAGAGAAGAGTTAGGGCCTAGCTGCAGAGCGCGCGCGGAGTGATTTTGGAAATTGCCATGAAAATGACTAGGTCCCCATTTTTTTACTTTTGCTTTTTGGCTGTTTGGGGGTCTTCTATTAGTTTTTGCCTGGGTTGACGCCTCTGGGGCCATTGCTGGGAAGCTCTAATACCGGATAAAAGTGGTTTGGATGAAATCGGAGGCAAATATTTTTTTGCGTTTTTGCTGACTTGCTTGCCTTTGAGGTGCTCTTTGGGGGGTTCCGGGTGTTTGTGGGTGGGTTCTTGGGTCTGGGAGCACTGCTGGGACAGTCTAATTTTGATTGCATTTGCTTTTCAGGAAATCTGTGGTGGAAAACGGGAGTTATGACCTAGCTGCACAGCGCGTTTGGACCGAAAGCCGATGAATAAAGTAAGTATGAGATTTTCCTTTTTGGCTGTTTGGGGGTGTTGTGCTTTTTTGCGGGTGGGTTGGCGGGTCTTGGGGCATTGCTGGGAAGGTCTAATACCGGATAGAAGTGGTTTGGACAAAATCCATGAGGGAAAAGTTTTTACTGTTTCTGACATTTCGCTCAATGTAGCGTTTTCGGGGGCCTGTTTGGGGGGCTTCCTGGTGTTTGTGGGTGGGTTTCGGGGTCTGGGAGCACTGCTGGCTATGGATACTTTTGATTGCAAGAGGTTTGAAGCAAATCCACGGTGGCAGAGGGGAGTTAGGGCCTAGCTGCAGAGCGCGCTCGGAGTGATTTTGGAAATTGCCATGAAAATGACTAAGTCCCCATTTTTGTACTTTAGCTTTTTGGCTGTTTGGAGGTCTTCTACTAGTTTTTGCCTGGGTTGACGGCTCTGGGGCCATTGCTGGGAAGCTCTAATACCGGATAAAATTGGTTTGGACCAAATCGGAGGTGAATTTTTGTTTGCGTTTTTGCTGACTTGCTTGCTTTTGAGGTACTCTTTGGGGGGGTTCTGGGTGTTTGTGGGTGAGTTTTGGGGTCTGGGAGCACTGCTGGGACAGTCTAATTTTGATTGCATTTGCTTTTCAGGAAATCCGTGGTGGAAAACGGGAGTTATGACCTAGCTGCACAGCGCGTTTGGACCGAAGGCCGATAAATATTGAGATTTTCCTTTTTGGCTGTTTGGGGGTGTTGTGCTTTTTTGCGGGCGGGTTGGCGGGTCTTGGGGCATTTCTGGGAAAGTCTAATACCGGATAGAAGTGGTTTGGACAAAATCCATAAGGAAAAGCCTTTTGGCACTTTTTGTAACTTAGGGTTCGTTAGGGTTAGCCCTAGCATCAGGATTGCATGTGTTTCGGGGTGTTCTAGATTTTTGCAACTGAGTTCTGGGCACTCGTGGGAATGTGTAATTTTTGTTGCAAGTGATTTGAAGAAAATCCATGGTGGGAAAGGGGGGATTTGGCATAGTTAAAGAAAGCGTTTGCCACTATTCTTAACTTAGGGCTCGTTAGGGTTAGAGTATTTGTATTGCATGTGTTTGGGTGGGGGGCTGTTTGCGGGGGGTTTGCGAGTCTTGGAGCGATGCTGGGTATGGATACTTTTGCTTGCTTGCAAGTGGTTTGAATACAATCCACGGTGGGTAAAGGGGTATTTGGGCCTACTTTTATTTTCAAAGTACGTTTTGTCACCAGTTTTCTACTAGGCCTCGTTTTTTGATATTCGATTGGGGGTCTTCTACATTTTTGCGACTGGATTTAGTAAGGGTCTGGTTGGGAGCACTGCTGGGAAGATCTAATTTTGTTCTAAAACGCAGTTTACAGTACACCTAGCTTGAGGGGAAAGATCCACTAAATTAATTTGCCCATACTTATTTATCCTTCAAAAGGAGACTCAGACAGAGTACGCACTTTCAGAAATATTGTACTGTCTATTAGGAAACTCAAAGTGTGACTATTTGCACTACACAGCGTACATACCTTATATTTATTTATCAGTGGTGTTCTAATATCACTTCCTGTTTTTCCATCTATAATTACAGGCCGGGTTTCAGTCTGTGCAATGGGAAAAAAAGGATGAAGTCAGGCTTCACATTAGCGAGCCGCAATTCAGCATCCGCCAGGCAGGCAGTGGACAGGTTGTCTTCTGGTCACCAACATTGATGGACAAAGCGTCAGCTGGAATGGAGGAGTGCCGCTAATAAGAGGAATGGTTTGATGCGTGCAATTTACTTACCAAATTCAACAGGACAACTACAACAACATACAGATACAGTATCCATTGTTTTCTTCTATGAGTGTGACTGCATTTCTTGAATCTCTCTCTGCTTCTAAATTGATCCCTACAGCCATTCTATAGGTTTTACTTCGGCTATTTTTTAAACCTAATTTAATGTAAGAAGTGTTTCTCTGAGTGCAGAGATAGGCAAGTGAAAACGCTGCAGCCCTATACTGTCGCATTCTGTCATTCACGGTTGTCGAAAGTACTACTTACTTTTCAGTAACAATGCATGCAGTAGTGCATGCACTTCCTTTATGTCACTTAAAAGATTTATGGTTAGCTTTGTACCCAAAGATTTCTTTATCTTCAATTATTGTTTGTCCATGCTGTGCTTTTTTTTTCTTCTCTCAACAAAACCTACCCAAAAAGAAACCCCCATTCCCTTCCATTTTCCAAACCCTAACCCTCTTTCCCCGGGCTGTGTGGTTTTGATTGATGTGTGACTAAATGACATCAATATTTCCACACACTTGCTGGGGAGGATAAGGTCATAGCAATAGGCTGGTGAAGGAATCCGAGGATATATTCTAGACTTACTCAGCTTCAGTACTATTTCTTGTAGTAGTAGCCAATGTCAAAGAAATTCAACGCAAGTACTAGTTATACTTTCAATACTTTACCATTTGTTAGGCTACATTGTGGCACTGTTCTAGTGTACTGTCACCTGCTATATTCTCTATCGTACCGTTGTAATGCTCCAGTAAGGACAAACCAGGTTTCATTTTCTTTTTTTCCATAGGCATGCAACTGCCACTGTGTCACACCACTAGTACTTCCGCAATGAGGACATTTCATCCGCCCAGGATTGCCAACCTTAATCGCCATTTCCCGTGGAGCCAGCCCTGGGCCTAGCCCTACTTTCAAACACAAATTACAGGTAAGATAAGCGTTTGGTGGGAGATAGTATAATGGAGTATTAGGAGAGACGAGAGATTGACGCTAGTACTACTAAAGTCTTAGGACTCTTGAATTCACTTACTCTGTGAGAGGCACTTAGTGTTGAAAACATTTAGCCATTTACACTTAAAGGAAGAAAATGACACAGACTTAAGTTTCAGGAAAACAAACTTACTGTTAAACCCCCACCCACCAGACTCAAAAGCAGTAAAAAACAGGTATGCTCAGATAAAGTTTCAAAAAATTATATATGTGTAGCCCTAACAAAATATTCTCCCGCAAGACCCTCCCTAACCCCAACGATTGTCCTTCAAAAGTCCCAAAAACAACCCAACTCCCAATTCCCACCCCCCAAAAGTCCCTAAAAAAGGGGCAAGGGACACTACGTCAGGATGCTGTTCACTTTAGCGGCCAGGGCATCATACTCCTTGCGGAGGGTGGCATGGTCGGAGCGGAGACCCTCCACCAAGGTCTTATATGTTAGGACCTCCTGCTCCAGGTAGGACACTATGAGGCATAAGCGGTGCTGGCGTGCCTTGCAACTCCTGTGGGGGGCAGCTGCTGTCTTTGCTGCTCGGTGGTGGCGGTTGGCTTTGGTAGCCCGGCTCCATACCGCTGGAGCACTGCGCTGGCTGGCAGCCCGTGGGGGAACGGAGGAGGATGCAGCTGTCCCAGTGGATGTTGTACCAGTAGACTGCGTGTCCTCCTCCTCCAGGGTTAACCAATGCTCCTTAAGATTAACACAAAATGATTGAGCAGAACGTTGTTTCACGGTACAACTAGCAACTTGAAAGCACAGTACATAGCTATTGAGGCCAGTATCTATCCAACCTCCCACTTCTTCATCCTTGCTCTAACATTAGTGGGAGTTTAAGAAACAAATTCTAAAAGCACTAAGGACTTCCATTACAGTCGACTATGACAGTACACCAGTCTTATTCTTCTTCTTCTCTCTTGTTTAGGAAAATTGGTACGTTATCTTATGCAAGCCGGCATAAAGCCAGCGCAGTGAACTTGCACCCGAGAAAAACAGATGCACACCATGATGAGTGAGACAGACTTGCGTTACAGTACCGGTCCAGTACATGCAGGTGGTGAAGCTCTTACTTTTCTATTACGGGTGGCACTGAGAATACTCTGTTAAAAGGGCTACTGCTTAATTAATTTAAATTTCACCCTACAGTGCAAATGAGTACTAAAAAAGGAAAATGAAGAAGCTAAATAATCTGATTATCTATCACTTCACATGGGATGTATTTGATTACATATGGGATGACCTTAGGTGCTTTGCTTTTTATTGAGTGAACAGTGATACACCCACACATGAATGACGTACTACTACTAAACTAAACTTATTAAGAGAAGTAGGGAGTGTCCACCGTAATAACCGTATATATGCTGTGCTTGCAGTTGCAATACAAACTACTGCTATTATTGATGGTAGTATTTGGACAAAATTATCACTTCTTTTCCTTGCCTTTCCTACACTGGAACGGACGTGCGGGTGCGGTTTACATGCTCTTCAAAGTAACACTTAGTTCATCCAGTGACCGTCTACTCTCTCTAGATACACATATGCTACCTAAGAGTCAGATAGTACCATGATCCAGGCATCCATCCATTCAAAGTATATGCACACATACAGTTTCTGTTTCACCCACCCAGGCTGTTCTCCTTCCACCCATCCTTGCTTCATCATTCACCCAGCCATGCACCATACCATATTCTTTCCTTCCCAGCCACCTCGGGCACCAAGCAAACATATATCATTCTTCTTTGCCAGTCATCATTACATTTCTCGTCCTTCCACACTTACTTACACCATCCTTTCGCTTTTTGTTCATCCCATCCATCAAGTTCATCTCAGATCTGATTGGGATTCTTCTCGTCAAAAACTTCACAGCTAAGTCGAAGTACATTTAGAGGAGGCTACTACCTGGTTGATTTATAATACACCAGTGCAGAAAGCACACTCTGCAGTCTTCAATCTCAATAAGTAAGGAATATATAGCTTACCTCTGCCCGCCACCACCGTGTGAACCCTCACAGGCCCATTGGTGTCGTCCGGCACTTGCATCGCCGCCTCCTCCCCAGAAGTGTTCTCCTCATCCAGCACCACCACCTCCGCGCTGGCCCCGCCACCAGATGTTCCACCTACAAAGTACATTTAAGAATGTAAGAATACACCACTCACTACTATATAATATTTGGTCTAGGAATAAAGAAATGTGAAAAAAACAGAAAACAATGTAATAATTTGTGACTGTCTACTCAAAAGTAAAAATGTCCCTTTTTCCAGGGAAGGCTGTTGTCTTGCTGCACTTTTTGGCACAACTGATGAATGCTTGCTTTTTATTTTTAACACGCACCACTTTATTTCCTAACAGACAGAAGCTTGACTTCTAAGAACATGAGCAAGATCAAGTTCAAACCAGGTGAGAGCTCGGCTCGACCACAAGAAATGTGTTCAATTAATCGTCATCACTAAGCACTTTTCCATTTCAGTTAAACGTTTAGCTTTATGACAAACTTGATTTTAATAAATGTGTTTACTTTTAATAAAGCTTTTAAACTTAAATAGACGCTGTGGTTTTTGGTCCTCCAGACTAGAGTGGCTGAGCTAAAGGTTTTGCAATTTTTGCAAGCATGAGTCCGTGCCTCTGACACTTCTTGACTCTGACTCCGTACTCTTGTCCTGCGTTGGATAATCATCATTGGGGATCAATCATCGGTGACTTTGGGAGCTAAATGACTCTGCCACACTATCTAGTCAGTAAGGAGATTGGGGGTTCAACTACAAAGTCTGTTATCACTGAGGTATGTGGAAAGTCTAACAGCGCCTATTATAATTGATAAGCTAAGCAATGCATTATTTAGTCTCCATAGTTCTGTTTGTGCAGATTTGTCCCTGCAACAGTAGTAGAATGGATTGTCCTCCTATCCAGACCAAAAGTAAAGCAGTATCCTATTCTTTCTTGGTGGTCATTCACCTTTTTATTAAACATTTAGAAGACTTGAAAAGACATTATGGACAATCCCAGAGGACTGCACTCAGTGCATAGAGCTATTGCTGACTAGAATGGGAGTCCAATGGAATTGCCAAATGTGCAATCTTAGTTAGCTACACAGACAGACTAATAAGAATAATCTAGTAATACCACAGGGAGTCATAGTCGAGGCAGGATAAGAATTTAGATACAGTCTACAAGAAGATCAAAGACGATTTAGAAAAAATCGAATGAGGAACGCTAGGAAAAAATAGGTACTCTATATTAAAACTTAAAACTTACTGGGGCCAGCAAAGGAGCCCTCGCCTGCCCGATCCTGGCCTGCATCCTGTTGAACAGCAGCCTCCTCCTCTTGTGTCCTCTTGCCCCTGGGGGGAGCTGATGTACAACATGAAAGAAAGAAATACCAGAAAACATGGATGATATTTGTCAACCAAATCAAACATTTCAAAAGAACAATAACAAAATATTTTGGCAAAATAGCAAATAGACAACTATTCCACGGGATATATTGACCGATCTCATGTGGTCTACTACGTTATTAGTATTGCTTGATTTGCACGCGAATTGACAGACAAAGTCCATCGTGATTGCAGATCAGCGACAACACTAAAAAGTTTCCTACTACATTAACCAGTCATTAAAATACTCAAACTATCAATCCACCACTACTATTTCTTCTTATCGCCTTGTGTACAAAGGAAAGACTGGACTTGAGTCTGTAGGGGCTGATTTAGAAGCCCCTTGCAGCTCTTTTGCTCCATTGTTTAGTGACTTTTGTGACGCAGCGGCAGAACAAAAGAGGCGCCATGGTGCGGCATATATTAACAACGTGACGCATATGGGAGATGCATCACGTTGTAAAGCCCTGCGCCATCAGGGGGCGTTCCGGCGCAAGGGAGGGCGTTCCTGCGCAGGAACGCATCCTAAAAGTGGCTGAGGGAAATCTACAAGATTTCAATCAGTCACTTTGAGGACAATGATGCGTGACTCAAACCCTGCACCTGCTTGAAGCAGACGTGCGGCTTGACGCAGCATTGGGGAGATAGGGCACCCCAGAGCATTGCTGGAGCTGCGCCATCGTTGCGACGCAACTCCAGCAATGGGCCGCCTTTACAGCACAGATGCGTAACGCTTTGGCGACGTTTTGGGCCCATGGTGCGCCGCATTGTAAATACGGCTCACCATGGGTGGTGGTGGCGTGGCGCACAATTACTGGTGCATCCCTGCTACTTTGCAGGGATGCGCCGGTAATTAAAAATCTGACCCTTAGTGTCTAGCATTACTCAGTTCTTTAAACTACACTCATACATAATTTCACAGGCCAATAAAATGAACACAAAATCGAAAACAAATAAGCATAGTAGCAACGCTACTGAGAAGGAGAGCAGTGCACCTGAAATGCACAAAACATTTTGAAATATAATTTACCTACAATGTAATCAGCAGCATTAATGCTCTTGGTAAAAAACAAAAATTTGCTATATAATAACACACAGAGCAGGAGAAAACAGAGTAGTAAAGAAATAGCTACTACTACTCACCAAGCCCGGGGATCTCAAGGCCGAGAAGGTCGAGCAGATTGCGTTCCCGGTCCAGGAGATCCGTCCAATGGTGGGTGGCCTGGTTGTAGGTGCACCGGACCCGAGAGTGTTGGTACATGGCCGGCACACCTTCTCCCACTGCTTCCGGCGTTCCTTGATCCCGTACCCGCGAGCGATCTTGCCGCCTGCCATGATGGTCCTGGAGAGGCGGCGCTGAACATAAAAAATTAGTGCGGCCACCTCCTCTGGGCTGAAGATCTCCCGGGGTGCGACCTGCTCCCTCCCTCAAACGCCCGCACGGGAACTGGGCACGGGGTGCGGGACCCTTCCCCTTCTCGGGATGCTTTCCGGCTCCCTTTACCATGGTCTGGGCAGAAAGGAAGCTAAATAATAAAGAAAATAGAATAGGGAAGAAGAAAAGAAAAGAGTTTAAAAAAGTAGTTTAAAATTAACCAAAAGTAGCAGAAAACACAAAAATATTGAGCTAGAAAAATAGAGGGATAGATAATAAGTAAAACAGATAATAAAAAACTTCAAACAAGCAAAGGATGGCAGAGATTCAGAGAGGATAGAAAAAGCATGCCCAGAACCATAGCAATGAATGAGAAACAAGATGGCCGCGCCCGTTCACAACCGCGTGGGTAAGTTCGCGCAAGATTTTCCTCGCGAACACACACGAAATTGTACTAGCGAGCCGCACACTTTGCGAGATTACACATCGCGCCCGGAAACGGAAATACCTCATGCAAACAAGATGGCCGCTCCCGTGAATGACCGTGAGGGTAACTTCGCGCCGTTGCGCTACAAGCGGCTCGCTAAAACGCACAAAACCTTGCGAACTAACACGCCGCAAAAAAACAATTCGCATATTCGCACGAATTCGCGGCTTCCGAATTCGATCTCGCGCACGTTCGCTCCCCGCGAATCCCGCAAAATTGCAGAAAAACAAGGTTTGCAAAACTGACAGCACTCAGCAGGTGCAAAAGTTCAAACTCATCATTAGTAACCATTCCCTGTAGTGCTTCCTGACTGGGGCCCCTCCAGAGTACAGTTGCTAGTTGCAACAATTGTATGACCCTGCTCTGACCCTCACAGCAGGCTCATAGAATAGCTACAAGTAGGCCACAAAGGTCCTGGAAAAAAAATTGCACTGCAACAGAAAGCAAATTACAGATAAGGAAGCAGGTGCCAGACTGGAATTTTAAAACAGTGACACATTAATAAATCAACCCCAAATTAATTCATGTCAGTTGAAGCAGGGCAGGTGTGCTTGCTTTCCCCCCCCATAATCTACAGTGATGATGAACCAGAGGGTGGCATTGATGTACCAGAGGGTGGCATGGGTGAAACAGAGGGTGGCGAAACAGAGGGTGCTGGGAACCTGTGATGATGAACCAGACGTAGAAACAACATAGTCGCGACCGTTGCGAGCCGACAAGTAAGTTCGCAATTGCGAACTGGTACAAAACCCTCGTGAACTGGCAGAAACCCTTGCGAACACAAAAAAAATCTGCAAATTCGCGAGAATTCGCGGATTTTGCAGATTGCGAGTTCACAAATAAGCAAATTCGCGAACGCCAGATTCGCAAAATTTGCCCATGCTTAGTGGCTAGAGCCAGGAAAAGAGCACAGCTTAATCACAGGGAGAGTCTCTTAGAATGTAGGATTAAGAATCCCATGGACAATTAACCGATGACATGTGTGACTACGTTCACACCAGCCTCAAATAAACTGAAAAAAAATCTTAAACGCCATTTGCAGATTCTAAACACAGGAGTGCTTGATCTTGAACCGCCCCAGTTCACATTCAAACGATCCAAGAACATTAAGGACATGCTGGTCCAGACTAGGCCAAAGAAAAAACCATCTGGGGGGCAGACCACCCTATGGCAATTACTCGCAGTTAAGGGACATTACCCCTGTGGTATGTGGAGTGCTTGCTCCTTCACAACCACGCACAGAACAATCAGGTTGACTGACTCCTTCACCCAGGAAATGAGGACTTACACAAATTGCAACAGCACAAATTGCAATCACCTCCTGATTTGCCCTTGTGAATTAAACTATGTGGGGATGACAACTCGCCCTATTAAGACACGCATTTCTTGGCACCGGAGCAACTTCCACTGCAAGAAGAGTAACACAAAAATGTGCAAACACTACATAGAACACACCACACAGCCGTTCTTTAAGGTGGTTAGTCCTGAAAGCGATTCACAGAACATCTAAACAGAGCCTGTTCTACAAAGAACAAAGGTGGATACTTCGCTTATCCTCCGACAGTGCAGGTCTGAATGAAGAAATACCATGGAGTGCACTCTAGAAGGACTCCACCTAGGTAAACGCACCCCGTATTTGTCCTACTGAATAGTAGCAACACAGTATGCAAATTCATGGCTGTTGTTGTCCTAGTAAGAACCCACACTTTAACAGGATGACACAACATAACGATACTTCTGTTTATACCATAGCTAACCAGGTTCTACCCCTGCCTTATTGAGAATCACAAACTAAGTACTTCATTCATCTTAGAACTTCATACACCATGCAATATAACAGGTTTGCATGGTTTACTTTCCGCTTTGATTCTAAAGCCATTACTGGGGAGGTACCCGAATGAAAAGTCAACATTTTATTAGGATGACACAACATTAACATAGTTCCATCCATGCCACAGTCAACCAGGTCCTATCCCTGACTTGTTGAAAATTAAAAATACAGTACTTCAACCACCATTGTATGTATACACCTCGAAACATGAAATAACAGATATACATGATGTATCCTTCGCTTTGATCCCCAAGCAATGAGGTTGAGGGACACTATTGAAGAATCTTCTTTGGTCGACCCTCCTAAATCATTTCATTTTAAAATTAAAATTGACTCAGCCTTGCTAAGTTCTCGCCGTATGTATGTTCTCATGAGACATAAGAGAATTTGGAGGACTGATAAACACTCTCTGATCCCTCTACTCTGTCATGGCCACCGGCTTTACCACATCAATCATGTTCTTTTTGGATAAAACTGCTTCTTATTATTGTCAAAACAAATCAGCCAACGCGTTTCTCTCCCTCACTGGGAGCTTCCTCAGGGCACAGTCATATGAGTATTCAATCACTATAGACAGATGTATGGTTGTATGGATGGCGAAGAAAGTCTGAGCAGAAATTAACGCCAAAGCGGATAATGGAGACCAAAAAAATGTGTTTATTCCGATGGTTCTGCAAAATTGCTAATTATCATGTTTCGTTGATTAGTAATCTAAACGCATATATTCTCCAGGTAAGAGATCTTGTGGTGCTTAAATTTCAGACCTCCGATTCTCAACCATAAGGGCACAGATATAAATTCTCTTCCGAATGGGTGAACCGGTCCCCAAGGTAAATTTTCTTTGGGTGGTGTTATAACGCAGTGTCCCTCGATTGTTCCAGTAAATGTTCCAAACCGTGTGTAGGTGTATACGTTGCACAACTGTCGAGAGTTCCTCTATACATCAAGGAGGGCCACTTCGTTTAGGCGCATTCTCATGCCATGTCTAGCTGTCCAGAACAAATTTCCATGTAGCGCAAAGTAGCGTGGCGTGGAGGACCCGTGCACCACCCGGACCCGGGGGCGTGGGTAGGTCGAGCTGCTGGGGACACGGGAGACTAGAAGTAAGTAGCGAGCTAGAACAATGCTAAATACTGACTGGGGCGCCGTAACCGGGGTTATCTCCAAGTGTTAGATTGTGCACACATGGGCGTTCTATATGTTTATTTAAATGCGTTCTATACTTATTTGTTAACGCACTGCCGGATTAGATTGTGGGCGCCTTGCTTAGTCAACCGGGCCTTGTCTAAAATGCTAGCACGTAACCGGGACACTTTTCCAATTGGTATGTCGCATACACATTGGCTTGTTAGATATTCATTGAACGGGGGAGAGCGTGGTCTATAATTAATTTAGCATGCTGCAAGACCGTATTGTAGCCGCTTCATAAATCAACCGAGGCATTGCCACGAGAATCAGCACACCATACTCTGAGTGTCGACTACCTTAGACACGCCCCTGCAAGCCTTAATATCTCACTCCATGCTCCTCTGCAACACCCAGTAAGAGGACGTTCATCACGTAATCAACAACCCATTTATATCGCTATACCTTAATTGATCACGGGCATTGTTTAAAACCACAGGTCCCACTACTGAAACATACCAATTAGTGCTTGAACTAACAAACATACAACTGTTTAGTTTAACTCCTTCAGGGTGAAATAGGACATCATCCATGTTTTTAATTGATTACTAAGCCGGCGCCTTGACTATGACAATCACCACAAGATTAACACCCCTTTTATTAAAAATGTCCTCCTACACCCAGCCATATTTTGGATGTCTGAACCCGATGTACAGTCCGCCGGGTACTGTTGTTGCGTGTATACTTGACACATTAGGTGAGTCCGGTGTCCAAACCACCTACTGTATTGCTGTTGTTATTATCGTGTTTTTCCATAGGGGCATGCTCACCACTTTGCTCACTGGGGAATAGTATTCAAACTGATTTTTTTTGGTTTTAAACCCATATGCTAGCTGCACCTTGTCTAGCATGACGCATGGAATGTACTAGGTCACCAATTCTTTCATTTGTAACCATGTACCTGTTGTGATATGCTCTTTTGTCTCCCATTTTAGGCAGATGCAGCGCAACACAGGTACATTACCACATGGAGCACATTTTCCTTGTTGTGAGATTTTTAGAATAGTACACTAGATACTCAGGTAGATCCCATAAACACAGACAATTTTCCATTTAAGATACTTTCTTTACTGAGGTCCTGAAAAATCGTGAGTCATTGTACACACACGCAAGAAACAGGTTGACCGTTTAGAGCACACACTAACCGAGACTCATATAGGACACATTGAATTCCACCGAGTACCGGCTAGCCTTTCATTTTAATTAAAGCAGGGGACCCCCAGAATAAACTTGATCCTTTTACTCCTAGCTTTATTTTAACTCACATATACATCTACGCTCTTCTGGCCCCACACCCACACTTCACCTGACGGCAGTTGGATAAAAGATCTCTGCTAAAGTGCCCCTCTTTGATGTGTCGCCTGTTGGGTATTACACCGCCGACCCAACGAGGAGCAGCCCAAATGATGAAGCATGACACCTGAAAGGGTGTGTGAGGGCCTTACATCCAACAAAATGGATGCCCAACTGTAGGACTCATTGAGACTATACAGTATCCAAACATTAGATGACACGTACATTTACACATTTGAGATACAGCCCAGCCTTCTTTGTAATACTTACAATCTGGGCAATGTCATTCATTTTAGGTTGTGAGAAATTGATTAGTGGGGTGTATAGTTAGATCAGCTGTTTTATAGGAAAGAATTGTTTTGGGTTGCTAAAAAATTGGCTCCATTTGATGACTCTACAAAACATTCCAAAAAGTTGCTTCTTTTTTACTAGTTTGTGCATGAAAAGTTTTGTGTCCGGAAGCTAGAACATGGTCCACAGATTGTGCAATTTGTGATTTTGTATAACCCTTTCAGGATTTTTTGAGAAATTAGGGTTGGAAAATAATTACATATCTGGATGATTGGGTCTGCGAGAGTCTCGATCGATCCGCACAGGAGCGGCTATTTAAAATAGAGCATTATGATACGCCAAGGCAGGTTTATTTCCCTTCATCCATCTTGTTCTCGTGGGAGTCAAACTACTGTGAGAGCGAGCGCTCTGATTGGCTGCCAGCAACATGAAAAAAATGTTGAGGGCAGCCATTACAGGACTCGGGGATTAAACCCCCTGTTCTACACAGTTTTAAAAACAATATTAGGGGCAAGATAGGGATACCCTGATCACCTATACACCATGGGGAAGACACAGAGGGAACCCTTGTAGAAAAGTAGGTTGTCGTTGCAGTAGTCCCTCCACTTTTTGCCTGGTATTTGATGCAACTTTAACTGAAGCACACTGGGTTCCTACTTACTAGGTCAACAGTGCCAGTATTCTTTACTCAAAAAAAGACATCTGGTCACTTGATTCCCAATTCAATCATGAAACGAAGCTTCTAGAAAGCCTCGCCCCATTTTCATTGAGTTAACCCCGGGCTGGCATGTACCAGTTCACGTCAAGGCCAACACAGAAGCTGACCAAGCCTCTGTATTTTGGCTTAGAGGCGGAGTATGTACATTTTTTCAAAAACATCCAGTTCGCTCTGGTCTCTGAGGTCTGAAAAACAAATGAAGATCAAAACATGCCCTCCCCACCTTGTGAAGCTCAGAAAATGGCAACAGTTAAGAAAAGGGAGTCAGTTCTGCAAGTGCTGTCATGCACTTAAAGAAGCTAAAGCAGAACTAAATTAGTATGCATGGTAACAAAAGATCATGTCAAAACCAATAGCAAGCACTGCCATAAAGCAAGATAGAGTAAAGAACAAAATTGACAGAAGACTGTGTCAAAGTCGATAGTAAGGTCTCAAAAGAAAGGGACTCTGCCCTATTTCATAACTATTCTCACCAGGCATGCATATGCAATATCATTGAATGAAATAACACGCTACAATTCATCCAAGATGGTGATAGTCGACGGTCATCATGGGGTACTCAACCACACGAGTGGCCCATTTAGTATGGCGGGGCACTGTAAAAATGAGTGTCCCATCTAAATGATGGCTTCGCTGAAACCAGGCATAATAAATGTCATAATAATAAACCTATATTGAGTCCACTGATTTATTTATTAATACATGCACCCAAGGGGCACCTTGGAGTCAGCCTGCCCCAGCATTAGAGTTTATTATACCGCCCATCTTAGTATTATCTATTTTAATCGATAAAGCAATTATAAAAAGACAACCTTTATACTTATGCTTTGTTGATTTTAAATCAGCTTTTGATTTTGTAGATAGATAACACATATGCGGAAAGCTACATGCACAAGGGATACCTCCCCTATTAATACACATGATCCGTCTTCTGCATATAAAAACTTGGGCAAGTGTACGTATCGGTAATGACCACTCATTATCAAAGGAAATACCAACGTTAGGTGGAGTGAAGCAAGGGTGTGTACTGGCTCCTTTGTTATTCAATTTGTTTTTAGCTGTCTTGACTCAGGCCTTGAACAATGTAAATGCTCACCCATCAATAGCTCGCCGATACGTATATATCGAACTTGCTCTATGCTGACGACGTTATCCTCCTAAGTAATACTAAGGTGGGCCTACAACGGCTAATATCACGAACACAGGAATATGCGGTGGAAAACAAAATGTCAATAAATGAATCTAAATCCAAAGTTATGGTTTTCACCAAAAACACAAGAATTCAGTGCAAATCAAAATGGTTCTTGGGGAAGAAACACTTGGAGCAAGTCAAAACTTATAGTTAACTGGGAGTAATATTTAACGATAATGGTAACTTTAACCCCCAAAAAATGGATATCACCACGAAGGCTAATGCACTAACAGGTGCATTCGGAATAATCAAAAACTCTATAAGTAATTTAACTTATCAACCGCTTCTTAAAGTGATATCGGCGTAACTGTTACCTTCTTTATCTTATGGCAGTGAGGCTCTAAACGGAAAAGATGCAATAGTTATTAATAATGCTATCACAAAAACCTTCCTCTCCCTTTTTCGTTTACCAATAAATGCCTCCCCAGCCCAAGTAAGGCTGGAATTCGGTATGAATAACCAATTATATGCACGGAAGGGACATATAATTAAGGTATGGAATAGAGTAAAAAATGATAAGGAGAACTTAATTTCCCAGCTTTTATGGAAAGAAATGGAGGGTAACAAAAAATTATCTGCGTGGAAATACCTGGACAACACTCTAGATGAATTTGGAGTTAGAGGGATCTGGACCACTTCTATAACCCAGGAATCCTTCAAAAAAGTGGTGAATAAAACAACAGATTACTTATCATTGATAACCGACAAAGAGACCCTTATTAAAAGGAAACATGCTTGGTCCATAATAAATGGCTACAATATAAAGACGCCTCAGCAGTATCTTAACACAGCATGGTCGTGGAAAAGCAAAAATATTTGTATTAACGCTCGATTTGGAATATGGCCAGGAGAAACACATGCACTACCATGGAAAAAACTCAAAAATAACATACAGTGTCGATTGTGCAAAATTGGTGAGGAAAATATTTTACATCTTCTGTGCATCTGTCCAGAACTAAAAAACGAAAGACTAAGAACTTGTAGACAAGCACTGATTCGATGCCTTTGTCCAGATGATCTACCCATTAATTCTGCTTTTGCAAAATTCTTAACAATTGCACTGAAAAAGTTAGAACAACATATCATTGTTTTTTAAAAATGACTATATTTTTTCAATAATTTTTATCCAAACGCACTTGTTTTATTTAAAAAAGTTTACTGTTATTTACAAAAGATTTTAATGAAGTAACGTAATTTAAAAATACATATTAAGTAATCAATCAATAAAAAATAATCAGTCAATCAACCAATTATCCCGCCCTCTCCCCCTGGGTGAGGACCTTTGTTCTCAGGTGGTCAGGAACAAAGGCTGCTCTAGCAGAGGGTATTTACGCCCCCTCCCACAGGATGACCTGTAAATTAGCTTTCCATGGCATGGTGCTTCAAGAGCCCTCTGACTTTGGTATGAAAATCTGGCTTCCCTCTCAGGAGCAAAAGTAGAACCCTCCTACCAGAGCTCTTTTGGCACCTGGACGGTAGGGAAAATTAGTAGTCAGACACGTGTGTTCATTCACAGGCTAGTGTCACACCTAAGGTGGGCTACCTGAAGTGGATACAACTTTGTTATGGAAGACATAGTAACTCTGGGATAGGGTTATGCCCACTTCCCCCAGGAAGTAGTCATATAGGGGTCGTAGTGACACCAGGGGTAAGAGCCCATTGGCTACTACCCTACGCTCCCCTAACATCTCTAAATCTTGTATTTAGTGGAGCCTCAGGCACCAGAAAATCTGATTTTTCTGACCTGAAAGAAGAATACAGTCATCAAGACTCACAAGGACAGAAGATTAGCAACTGACTTGGCACCAAACCTGCAGGCCTGTCTGCTCTCCTCGACAATTGCATCAAAAGATTCCTGTACCCCCTAGGGTGCTCAAACTTATTTATGACCAGTTTCACTGCTCAAGGTTCTGCTTCTGCTACTTCCTTGAACCTTCTAGAAAGCAGGAGAGCACTGTGCTCTGATGAGTACAGTCATTAGCACTCCTGATGAACAACTTTCTTCTGTAAGCGAGAACCTTGCAGCCCGGCAGCATCAAACCTGGGGCACTCTTTCCAAATACAGAAACTGATACCCAAAAGGAAAAGCAACACAGCAGGTCCTGGGCATTACTTCAGAAGCATCTGGACCTTTCATGAAATGCAGTTTGTGGATCATTTCTAAGGAAACTGCTTTGTAGGAAAATGACACATAGATATGGTTTAACTGAGAGGTTAGTAAAAAAACTGATTTAGAGGCATATGACTATCAGATATGTTTAATGATTTAACAGAGAGGCTTCCAAAGAACTTTGTCGACTGTCACATATTTGTTAATCACTTTATCTTCATCTTTACCTTTATCTTCATTCTTCATTCTCAAGTACAGGGCTGGCCAGAAGCCAATTCTTCATAAATATCTGTGAATGTATGAAAAGCAGTTTGTTAGTCATTGTTAATGGAAACTGGGAGTGACTTTGCATGTTCATTATTTCAGGAAAGATATTTCCAAAGAACTTACTCAAATGTTAAGTATTTGTAAATCAATTATTTAGGTTCAGGGCTGGCCACATGTCAGGTCAAAGGTTGTTGCGACATTTAATTTGAGGTGTCACTCAATCTGTATATTTCAAAATGGCAAAATGACCTGGGAACTGTACTCGATACTCCACAATCACCTGCTCATGAAAATCACGTTTTCAGCAAATTACACCAAAGGGATTAAAGTAACAAATCAAGTGGCCCTAAACAAGCCCTCCACATTCTACAAAAGTGTGCTGGTCAGTGTAGGTAGCCCAATCTTTAGTCCTTAGTTTTGGTAGAGTCTAATTTTGTGACATTCTTGGCCTGGTTTTTGCAGTCATCTCCCTTCATAATCCGTCTTCTGGACCTTATTTTAGAAAACCGTTGCATCGCTGGGTGAAAACAGCGATGCAACCACTTTCACTGCACCCTCCTTGCGACACCATGAATGCGCTGTATTTAATGTATGGTGCATCATGTCGAAGGAGTGACAGATATGTCAGGATTTCTTACATGTCTGCCAGCGCAAAACTGACAGATTGCTGGAGTTGTGTTGGAAGTGTGACGCAACTCCAGAAATGCATGGGGGAATCCTATCTTTCATTTACTGCATAACTCTTATGCTTGTTGTAAGGCAAGCGTAAGGTTTTGACGCAGTGGTTTCCTAGAAGTGTTGCAGTGAAATCTCATAGATGTCACTGCGCCACCCCTTACGAGTAATTGTTGTGTGGGAACGCCCACCCTGCATATAATATACCTGATGCAGTCATATTGTGGCGCTGGGCTTTACACTGTGACGCATCTACCTAGATGCATCACCTTGTAAATATGATGGGATGTGGCGCATTGTTTACGCTGCTGCTGTGTCATGAAAAGTGACGCAAACACGGCACAAAGTGTTGCATGGGCTTATAAATAAGCCCCCCGTTCTTTATCTCAAAGTTGCCTTTGTCATGCAGTTCTATAATGGGAGTTCATCTAAGAGCCACAGAAAATTTACTCCGACTGTTTAGGACTGTGGATGCTTCAGGGGGGCCAAGGGCCAGATTCCGTAGTTTTTTTCTTGTGATTACCTGCAATGAGTTGGTTATTATTTTCCATCGGACGCCTCCTATTGGAACTAAGTTGAGTTTCTTTCTCCTCATACTGTTTGTGTACAGGTTTGCTTCATTACATTTATACAGACCTCTGCCATAATGCCCTTTTCATGTAAGGTCAACGGAATTTAAAATTACTTTATCATTCACAGTAGTATGTTTCACCAACTGGAATGTATTTAGCAACAGTGTACCATGTGGCATGAGGTGTCTTGCTGAATTCACTTTATACTTTCATTGATCCTAGATGTGAGCCTTGCTTGAGATTTTTCTTTGACTGTGTCTCCTTATCATAGTGGCCGCTTTGTGTAGCGCACTAAAAAACGGACCACATCAGTGCTGTTCTGCGTTCACAGGCCACATCTCTCTAGAATCCCAGATGTCTTTGCTTCCAAAGTGTTTACTTCAGTAGTTCAGATCCAGTCTCTTTCTTAAGTTATTGGAAATCTGCATTCACCTGCCTTTTACAAGGTTATTGACTCATGGATATACCTGATCTGTCTCTGTCTTTTTACTTGTTCTGCTCAAAGCCACAACTCATACAATTGACACAGCGAGATGGTGTGTGGAAAAAGGGAAGCGGAGAAAGTGCTGAAGCCAAGGCAGAAAAAGTGAGAGGGAAAATGAATAAGGCTAAAAGACAGAACACATGGTATAGAGAAGACTCGAAGAATAATAGCTACAAAAATAGACACAAGTGCTCACAATATAAACACAGGAGAAGAAATAGAAATAGCTATACAAAGGGGCAGTTGAGGAAAGGTCAAAGTAACAAGCACGGGCGTTGCCAATAGGTCTCGCATTAGGAAAGTGTGGGCTATTGGTATTGTAAATGACAATTATTTTTTTAATATGTGTTGGCATAGAAAATATATAAATTAATAGCATTGTTATTTACAAAGCCAATAGCTTACACTTTCCTAATGCGAGTCCTATTGGCTATGGGAATGCTTGTTGTTAGCCAGCAAGGACAGTGCTGTTGTGGTGCTGAGTGATGCTGTTATGGTGCTGAGTGATGTGGTGGTGTATTAGAGTGATGTGGTGGTGTCCCAGAGTGATGTGGTGGTGTCCCAGAGTGATGTGGTGGTGTCCCTGAGTGGTGTGGTGGTGTCCCTGAGTGATGTGGTGGTGTCCCTGATTGATTTTGTGGTGTACATCAGTGATGTGGTGGTCTCCCTGAGTGCTGTGTTGGTGTCCCTAAGGGCTGTGGTGGTGTCCCTGAGTACCGTGTTGGTGTCCCTGAGGGCTGTGGTGGTGTCCCTGAGGGTTGTGGTGGTGTCCCTCAGTGCTGTGGTGGTGTCCCTGAGTGGTGTGGTAGTGTCCCTGAGTGGTGTGGTGGTGTCCCTGAGTGGTGTGGTGGTGTCCCTGAGTAGTGTGGTGGTGTCCCTGAGTGATGATGTGGTGGTGTCCCTGAGTGATGTAGTGGTGTCCCTGAGTGATGTGGTGGTGTCCCTGAGTGGTGTGGTGATGTCCCTGAGTGGTGTGGTGGTGTTGCTGAGTGGTGTGATGGTGTCCCTGAGTGATGTGGTGGTGTCCCTTAATATTTAACACAGAAACTGTAGTAATGGCCCGGACTCCATTGCAACATTCTGCTTAACAGTATCTAAGGGGATATTTTTTAAGTGAACGAGCCTGTGGACAAATATGTCAAGTAATACCATCCTAAGGGTTTCAATCTATCCATATGAGGTGCTGTGTTACTTAAAAAAGTACACCAAATCAAGTAATGGGAATTTGTCTAACTTCAGTGGGTGTGATCAGAATTTCACCCTGGCCTGATTTTATAGGAGCTAGAGTATGCCGAGAATGGAGTATGGTGAGAATGGAATATGGTGAGAATGGAGTATGGTGAGAATGGAGTATGGCGGGAATGGAGGATGGTGAGAATGGAGTATAGTGAGAATGGAGTATGGTGAGAATGGAGTATGGCGAGAATGGAGTATGGTGAGAATGGCCCATGGTGTGTAATCCGGGGTGGGGAACAGCAGCAGTCTCGCAGGGGAGGTAGTTTGACTGTGGTCAGTCTTACACTGTCCCTAAAATCATCTGAATAATTTGGCTGAAGAGATAGCTTCCCTTGTATAGGCGTCCCGCAATGTATAGAAACTGTCTTAAAGCTTCCTAGAAGATTGTGCCCACTCCTAACTGAGGGAGGAATTGACCCCTCGCCAGACCGATTAACACGTCACGACACAGCTTAGTATACCATAACCTGACGTGACATAACAGGGCGGCATAGTAAACTTTTTCCTGTACAACATGCCATATCGTGACATGATCGCCTGACATGACATCGCATTCCGTTTTAGGGCAGACGTGTGGCATATCTGGGCTTCAAGTTAAAAATCCGAACAGTGAATGTTGCTCTCGTGCACGGGCACTTATCCTACCTATGCTACCATCTACATCATCATATTATACAAGCGAATCTATTTGACATCTTTGGCTGGTCTTTCAAAATACACAATTAACGGAAACTCTCTCACTTAGCAGGGGGAGGCTGCGTGAGCGCCATAGGCTGCTCTTCACAAACAGGACATCACCAGCCACACAGAGCACAGAAGCTGCTTCACGCGACACTGAGCGCTACAAGAATATATAAATATACAAGAGCGGTAAAACGTGCATAACTCCGTGAAAAAAATAATTTTAACTAATGTTTTCTGGAGAAATCAATCAATCAATCAATCAATCAATCAATCAGTGACACTTATAAAGCGCGCTACATACCCGTAGGGTCTCAAGGCGCTGGGGGGGGGGGGGGAGCCGCTACTGCTCGAACAGCCAGGTCTTCAGCTTCTTCCTGAAGGAGAGGTGGTCTTGGGTCAGGCGCAGGTCGGTCGGGAGGGAGTTCCAGGTCTTGGCGGCCAGGTAGGAGAAGGACCTTCCTCCTGTAGTCGCTCTTCGGATGCGGGGGACGGCGGCGAGGGCGTGGTTGGCTGATCGGAGGTGGCGTTTGGGAGCGTAGAAGTTGACTCGGCTGTTGAGGTAGCTCGGGCCTTGGTCGTGTAGGGCTTTGTGTGCGTGGGTGAGGAGGCGGAAGGTGATTCTTTTGTTGACGGGGAGCCAGTGAAGGTCTCTTAGATGTCCGGAGATGTGGCTGGTTCGTGGGATGTCGAGGATGAGTCTGGCTGAGGCGTTCTGGATCCGCTGGAGTCTCTTCTGGAGCTTGGCGGTGGTACCGGCGTAGAGGGGGCGTTGCCGTAGTCCAGTCGGCTGGTGACGAGGGCCTGGGGGAAATCCACACTTATTTCATATGTAATTTATGACTTATAATAAATAAAAAAAATACGCTAGTAGAACGTGTTTTATGATCCAGTAATGCCGATTCGGGGTTCAAGTGACAGGTATAAATCACGCGTCCTTCTACCGCGTGGTTTACGTCCTTGGCGCCTGTATGGATCATATTGATTATGTAAATATGAACCATCTAAAATCGAATTGTGCATGACGTCACAGAGCAAGCTTTCATAATACTGCGCTTTGCATAGCTCTATGGTACTCTTGGACTTGTATCTAACCTGTTTCACCAGAAAAAAATGCTAATTAAATGAAAGGCAAAAATTGCCATGATGCGGCCAACCATTGACTGAGTCATAGGTCTGTTGTTTTTTACTTTCAGCCTTGATGCACAGTAGCCAGTGCTGCCATACAATATCGCTTAGGCGAGGCATCTTGACTTTGCCAATGCTTGTATACATTAACGCACTGTCATCTACTAAAAGAAAATACACTTTCAATTAAGCCCATAATGATAACATTTGTGTTTGTCAGCTAAAAGGTGCATGCCCGCATCTTGTCTACGCGCCTGTTTTTGGAGGAGGGGTTATCCCTCCAGAAAAGCATGCCGAATTGTGCAATGTGTGCACTCTTATGCAATGCAGATTGTGTATTTGAGCCACACACCTCGTTTTTACTCTCCATTGTGGTGCTTTGGTATTTGTTGACTGTGAGAGGGGCAGGGGGGTCTGTGGTTGTTGAAATTCTTTGAGCTGTCTGTCTTTCACATATTCCTCTTTAGGTGACGATGGCTTTAGGTAGACATCATACAGAGCTTTTTGATGGACTCAGGAAGTAAGAGTTCAAAAGCATGCCCCGGTCTCCGCCCCCAGCCGCGCAATCCTACTTAATACCGCTTTTGATATCGTGCTGGGTCAGTGTGGTGTGATGCATTTATGCTCACTGGTAAATTGTCATTTGTAATAGCATCCCCAGCTGAGAGCTGGATTAGTTGAGGGGGAAAATGGAGTGTTCGGGGGAGGGGAACGCTCTTCATACTCGCTACCCTCTCCTGACCTTTTGCAGCTCCAGGAACCGGCACCTCAGATCTTGAAATGGATTTAAAATGCAGGCATTTCCCTGAGTGTCCGCTGTGGTGGCCTGTCTGTACCATGGAGATACTGAGGGGCCTAGAGTCCAGATGGAAGTATGAGAACTGTGCCCCTCTATTGAACCTGACCTTTCCACAATTCCTGTCTTTCGCGAGGCACACACTGAGGGATGAACAGGCCAAATATTAAAATGATTCACATGTTTACAATTGGGTGAGCCTGTACATACAAACTTGCACGCAAAAACACGGGAATGCACCTTAAAATACAAGGCAGGTCAGGAACAGACTGGCACAGCAAAGAGCAAGTCTGCTTTTATCCCCTGAGGGTCCACAATCTTATCCTGAGGAGTCAGTAAGAGAGCGGACAGGGGGAGTATGGAGGAGCTGAGTGGATCTGAAACGATCTAATGGGTTCTGAGAAGATATCTAGGTTAACCATTTGTGTAGCACCTGAAGCACGCCAAGCGCTGAGGGGGAGAGGAGGCGGATGTAAGAGGGCAGGCTGGAGCGGAGCCTCATCGGGTCTCGGTTCATGCACGGAGGGGGGTTTTAAGATACTGCAGGAGTCTGCAGGGGGGGCGCTGTGAGCTGGAGGTCTGGCGGGGGTGAGCGAGGGCTGAGGGGAAGGGTTATGACTGAGTCTGGATAGTTAGAGGGGGATCTGGGTAGTTTCCTAGGGTTATAGGGCGATGGCATCTGGTGTTTTGAAGGGTCCATGAAGAAACAGCAGAGTTCTGTGGTGGTCGGGGTGAGAGGATGTGGCGGACAGTAAGGGGGTCTGCAAGGACCGAAGGAGAGGGCGAGCAGCCCGGGACGAGAGAGCTGCAACGCGAGGATGTGGATGACGGGGGTTGGTGGGGGTCTGAGATGATCAGGAGCGGGGGAGGGGGTCCTGGGGGCTTTGATGTGAGAGATAAATTAGGGGGGTGCCGAACTGCTTGGCTGTGCTTCACGAACTATGAAGCGTGGACGATGGATGAGGGGTTATGGGAAGGAACGTTGTATCGCGACCTCCATAAAGCAGGCGCCACGGTTTGGCAAGCTGCACAGCCACCATTGTTACTGCTGAAAGTAAAGACATATGAAACAAGGGGAAGAGTATGAAAGAGAAGGGAAACCATGGCAGGAATTATTATAGACAAGAGCGGCAGGGACACTGAAAGTACGGCCTGCCACCGGCTAGCCATGAATAATTAGGGGAGGAGAAGCCGCACAGCACACGCTGGGAGAAGCCCTTTGATGTGCTGTGCGGCCGTGAAAAAATGCAATTAGGAGGGAGAGAGGGAGGCTGATGCACGTGCTTGTTTGGTTACTTGATTCACGTGAACTTAAAGAAAACCGCACAAACGAAACCCATGGTTTCACGAGCATTTTGAGCACTTGAATTCTCACTCCGCTCAATGCGCTTGCGCGCATTGATAGGTCGCGGGACCTAAAAAGGGTTCCTAATGCAGAAGACTTCCACGTAAGGGCCTACCCATTTAATTTAATTTAGGTGATTTTTTCACAAGTGCCTCTGCGTCCATTTCACATTCTGGAGGGACAAACTTGCATGTCAGACCTGGTATTCTTTGAAATTTTGCTTTCTATGGGAAATTGAGCAAGAAACTGAGCTGAGTCTGATTATGGGCTTCCTTGTTAGGATTGATAGTTAGTTGATAGATAGTTCTATCTTTTTTCTCGTAGTTTTAACAAGAGTTCAAGTACCCAAAGGAAGAAGTCGAATAATTTAACCTAAGTAGCTAGGTTTTCAGTGATTTCCTAAACTCTGAGTAACCATCATTCGTAAGTCCAGAGAAGGAAATTCCAAAGTGAGGCTGCTTTATAGCTGAAGACGTGCCCATCTTGCCGAGATCTCTTAATGCTAATAAAAATTGTGGGTGAGGTGCTTCTAATATCCCCAAATACCTGCAATATAATAGGAGGCTGTGATGTGGGAAGGGTTTCTATGGTGGTGGTAAATGAGGGAACCAGATGGTGAATCTTGATTTGGTACTGGGACCTTGACCAATCACCATCTGATTTATTTCTCTCCTTCTGGCTACGCCCAGCTGTTAGAATGGCTCATTACATCCCATCCCATACAACAATAGTCTGACAGAGTCATAGTCGGCCCATAACACAAACAAAGTGCATCAACCTCTTTATTCTTTTCTTTTTTTTTGTCCTCATATATGCCACCAGTAAATGCTCTAGATGGAAACCCCTAAAGCCTTTCACACTGTCAAACTTGATACCGCCCTGGACTCAATGTGCGGCAATCAGGGGTCACCCAGAGGTAGGCTGTTTCCTTGTCCAACTCCCCTGTCCTCTGATGGAATACCTCGGACCTAGGGAGGACAGGACCAACACAAACCTCTGGCATAATCATAGGACCGTTACCTCTTTGACCAGGCCACCAGTTCTGACCACACATTCTCTGAGCTCTCTGCTCGGGACACTCTATGTCCATCTTACTGACTTCCATAATATTTCGTAAACAGTCAGTGTACCTGGGAGGGGCCACTGATTTCCATTCTTTACAAATCTCTCTCCTTGCTATAACCATCACATTGAATAAAAATTGTGAGGAATAGTTGTTAATATTGTAACCAGGTGGCAAACCAAAGAAAACTAACCTCGGAGAGCTTATAATAGTGGTTGTTAAAACCTTCCCCAGGAAATCCGCAATCGCATTCCAGTATTCAAGAATCTCTGGACATTCTAGAAATATATGTATATCATCAGCTGCCGGGACTTTACAGCGGGGGCAACAATAATTCTTCAGTGTAACCCTGGACAGTTTAGCCGGGGTCCAATACACCCGATAGACTGTGAACAAATGATTTCTCCTCAAATTATCTGGTTTTATTAAACTCTGGGACATGGAGAAAGAATCTGTCCAGATCTTCCTGGTTTCTTCGGGGCTATCTGATATCACATTACCCCAAAGACTCGCCAGCTCACAGTTTAACATTCCTGTTATCCCCGTTAGTGCCCTATACCAAAACGAGACTTCTCGTTTCTACCCTCCTCCCCTGCAGAAATAATCAAGGATCCCAGCATCCCTTTCCCGCTGCAACGCCTGCCTTGACCACCAGGCAGAGAGTTGGTAAAACTTGAATCTCGTTAAAGACCCATTTGTCAGTGACACTAAAGAGTCCCAGTCCATAAGACCCAGAGATACCCCCATCTCCTCACACCTGCTGCTTTCAAAGGCTGGGACAACTGGTCCTGAAGGCACTCCGGAGTGCCCGGGGAGTCCCAAACTGGGGCATTAGTGTGGTAATATGGAATTCTCAGAGCTCTCAGGACATATACCCAGTTCCTAAGTGCCGTCTGCAGGATCTTAAGACGGACTTTTTTATAAAATTTCTGGTCACCAAATTTGAATAAAAAAACTCCTGGCCCTGTGGTAGATCATACAGCAATGCCTGGAATAAGCGGCCCTACGAAGTTGAGTCCAATTTGTTATCCAATAACCTAAAGTTTTTAAGATGAAAGGCATGGCAATATATGAGTAAGTCTGGTAGGGCCAACCCCCCGATTTTTAACCCCCTCCTTAACTTTTTCCAGGCTATCCTGGGAGATTTACAAGCCCAGATAAAGGAACCAATCTTGCCTTGAAGGCTCATTATCTCTTTCTGTGGGAAAGATAAAGGGATGGAGTTATAAAGAAACGTTAGTTTAGGGAGTATAGACATTTTAATGAGATTAACTCGTCCGTATATGTTTAATAGCAGACTACCCCATCTTGTTAATGTTTTGATAATTTCTTACACTACTATCTGCCAACTAATTTTCGGTATATTCTTTAGTTCTTGAGTCAAATAAATTCCCAAGTAACTCATTTTATGTTTTGCACCCTTTCAAATTCCTCGGCTAGATAAAATAACCTAGGTATGGCATCCACGTGATTGGAGGTGTATAGGAGAAGGTCATCTGCATACAATGCAGCCTTAAGCTCTAGGTCTGCTATTCTAAAAGGTTGAATTACATGATCCGCCCTGATACAACAAACAAAAGGTTTAATATAAATATCGAACAGAAGGGGGGATAAGGGGCAGCCCTGCCTCGTGCCGCGGGATATTTTAAACCAGTCGGACAGGCCACCATTAACAAGGACTTTTGCTTGTGGATTCTGATACAAAGATTTAATGCCCTCTATAAAGATTGGGGGGAACGCAAACCCAGCCATAGTGGCCCACAAGTATTTCCAGTTTACCTGGTCAAAAGCTTTGGCCTCATCTATCGCAATTAAAGCTAGCGGAAGCCCTCTATCCTCCCCATAATCTATGGCTCCAATCACCTGTAAAGTTAGATCATTCAGCTGCCTCCCAGGGATAAACCCTCTTTGGTCCGGGTGAATTATAGATTTTATAATTTTGGCAAGTCTAGTTGCCAAAATTCCAGAGTAAAGCTTCAGATCTGAATTCAGGAGAGAGATAGGCCTGTAGGATTCGATTTTTTTAGGGTCTTTGTTAGGCTTCGCAATGAGAGGGATCGTGGCTTCAGCCCATGTGGGGGGGATGCTGTGGCCGTGAATCAGTAAATGATTAAAAAAGTGTGGTGAGCACGGGTACCAATGACTCTGAATAATCAATATATACCTCACTTGGTAGCCCACCCGGGCCAGCAGCTTTACCCCGCTTCATTTTCTTGAGTTTTTCTATTACTTACCCTTCCATGATCTCACTCTCCAAATACCTCCTATCTGTTTCTGAAATTTGGGGCAGATTTCTCTGACTCAGCCAAGTCTGGGCCTCCTCCATTCCGAAACTCTTATCTTCCGTATATAAGCCTTGCATAAACCCCCTAGCTTCCTCCCTAATCCCCCCATCCTTCATGATTGATATGCCTATCTCGCTTTGTGTTAGGACTTTGATATTATTCCTGGATCTTTCTTCTCTAGTTTTCCAGGCGAGAAGGGCCCCACACTTTTCTCCATACTCGAAATTTTTCAATTTACTGGTCTCCCACTTTTCCCTAATGATCTTTTCATCACTGACTTTAAGAGAGAGTTGTAGATCAAAGAGCTCCTTCTCCAATTCCGGAATCCTCTCTCTGTCTGAAACAATAGCCACCTGTAGTTCGGAATCTTTTTCAATATTTGCTTTCAAATCATCAAGCTTTTTTCTTTTAATAGTCTTCCTCTTATGGGCCAATAAAGAGCTCAGCACACCTCGTAGAAAAGCCTTATAGGATTCCCACACGATCTGGACAGTGGAGGAGCCGATGTTAATAGTGAGAAATTCAATAGCTTTTTCTCTCACTTCTTCTTTTACTCGGTCATCTAGAAGCAATGTCCTCTCTAGTGTCCATCTGATATCTAAGGGTCTGGAGCTTAATGAAAAAACCAATTCGACAACAGCATGATCTGATATCCCCACCGGAATATGGGAAAGGGAGGTAATGTCTGCAAGCAGATGTTGATCCACCAGGAAGAAGTCTATTCTCGAATAGTGTTTATATTTCTTACTATAAAATGTATACCCCCTAGTAGAGCCATATTTAGATCTCCAAACATCCAACAAGTTAAAATCTTTCATCACAGATCCCAGGGCAGAAAGTGATTTAGTAGGAGTGTGGTACTTAGCCTTAGAGGTCCTATTCAAGGTATAATCAAAAACCAAATTAACATCACCCCCCAAGATCACAGGACCCTAGGTCTCAAGTAGACCTGCCGCCAATTTCAAAAAAGGACCTGGATTGTCATGATTGGGGTCATAATACACTGCACAAGTATAGCAAATACTGTAAATGGAGAGGGCCGCCATAATCCATCTGCCTGTCTGGTCCATTTCACACCTTATCAGCCTTATCCCCCTATTTGCCCTGACAATTATCGCAACCCCCCTAGTTGCTCCCCTCTGTCTGGAACACACGATTTTCTGCACCCACCCCAGTTTCTCAAAAAGTGCCTTACATGCGTTCAGCTCAAGGTGTGTTTCTTGAAATAGCATCTGTGTTTCTTAAAAATTTGCAGACCCGAGATTGCTTTCTCCCTTCACCCATACCATTCACATTCCAGGAGAGGGTTTTAATACTTATTGACCTACTCATAGCCAAACTCTACCTTTCCTCCCATCCTGAGCTCATGAAATCTTTTTTCTACAAATGAGGACTTTTTAACTTTTTTCCCCACCACCCACCCCCCCGACCCCACCCCTGAGGAACCCCCCGACATACCTGACGATGAAACCGCCTTTAGGGCCACAGGAGAACTGCCTTTGGCAAAAAAAACTAAAAACTACAGCTACATTCATCAACAGGATGTTTAATATGGCACCAACTATAAGAAAAAATAGAGCTTAAGTGAATACATTTCTATTATCGTTTGTTTATTTTTTTGTGTTTATTTTTTTTACTACTCCTTTCTTTTCCCCATTTTTCCTATTGCTTTACGTAAACCCCATGTGTCCCTATGTGTCCCTATATATCCCTATGGGTCCTAATCTACCTCCAATATTTCATACCTTCCTCATTCCAAGCCTCTCTCTCCCTCTATCTGATTTTCCTTCTTGACCTGAGTTTTTTTTTAATCTCATTTCTGTCTCATCAAAGCTAGAAGGTCATCCACATCCGCAGGCTGACTACAATGATACATTTTATTCCTCCACATAATCTTTAAAAGGGCGGGGAACTTCATTTGTACTTGGGCTCCAAACGATCTTAATTCTGGCATTCTGGTGCCCAACTCCCACTGCCTCTGGGCTGTTCTTCCTCCTACATCAGATCTAATAAGATATGGAATTGCCCGATAGTGGAGGTCCGACTTAGAGAGACATCTCCCCATCATTAACTCTTTGATACTGAAGGACTGAAAGTTCCGCAAGATCTTCCTTGGCGCCTTCCTGTCTGCATGTAACTTGAAGGGGTCCCTATGCACTCGTTGTATTTCAGCCTCCAAGTCTTTTAAGGACCCCGTCACTTAAAAGATTACAGACAAATCCCTTAATGTCGTCCAGCTCCTCTCCCTCTGGTATCTTTAGAATTCTCAGGTTGTTTCTTCGAGCTTGTGTTTCCAGCCTCTCCAAGTCCGTAGCCAAAGATCTATTCTGTACTTTCAAAGTTTCAATGTCCTTTGAATTCCCTTGGACTGATTTAGTTAGGGCTACAACTTCCACTTCCAGTTTCCCGGTCCTGGTAATAACGTCGTCTAATTTAGACTCCAGTAGATCAAATCTGTCGTGGATCGCCTTTTGATTACCCTCCGAGATTTCAAATTTAGTCATCAAGTCCCCCCTTAAGGACTGAAAAAGGGAACCCAACCTGTCCCTATCCATACTCTCTGATTCCCTCCAACCCCCCTGTGCCTGAACCAAACCCAGACCCTGACCCTGAGCAAAATTCTTAGCCTGAGTTATAACCACACATTGTGGCGGGGGACTGCCATTATTAGAGGGACCTGGGACCCATATGAGGCTTCCAGGACTTGACAACTATGAGAGGGAGGAGGGGAAAGAGGGGGACTGGAACTTAATACTAACTGGTCAGCCCGGGACTCTAAACTTGTATCTCTGACCACCACCTCGCCCACCTCGACCTCCGTCAGTTCCGGCTGTATCCCACTCCCAGCATAAGACAGACCCGCCAAGGGGGCAAAATGGTTCTCTAAACGGAGCACGGGAGCCTCAGTGCCCTGTATAGTAAGGTTGGTCTCTGACTGTATATCTAGACGAGCAGCCTGCTCCAATATTTTAAAATAAGTCTTAAGGGAAGGAGAATTTTTTTTAAGGGGCAATTGCACAGTTTTAGACCCCTTAGCTCTTTTTATACTACCTGCCTTTTTCCTCCCCTTACAGGGGGTTAATGGCAAAAGCCGCTCTATTTCTACAGGGTCTAACACTCCGCCTGCTCTCAGCTCCTGCTGTGATCTGAGCTGGTATCTGTTCCTTTGTCTCCCAGGCGGTAAAAGGGATGTAACCAGGTGCTGGCCTTGTTTCCGACTTAGTCCTTGGTAACCAGTGCAGCAGCAGGTATAGAATCCAAATCAGAACCAGAACCAGCTTGGGGGGTGCGGTTTCTCAATTGGCCTCTGCCTCGTAACTCGCTCTTGGCGCTGCTCTCGGTATTGCTCGCTTGTGGGTTCAACTGGGGCAACAATTCATAGATCAAGCTCCATATAATCGCGCTTCAGCGCTGACCCCTCTCCACAGCACCTTACCGCCTGTGTTTGCTCTAATAACGCATCAAACGAGGAAACACGGCCCCCGGAGCTGCAGCTGCGCGACTGCCGAACGTGTCCGAACACACAGGCTCCTCCGGCGGCCCCCGGGCTTCCCTCCTCCAGCACCTCCTTCCGAATCATACGCGCCACTCCAAGAGCAGGTCCTAGCACCACCGCCGCTAATAAGCCAGGGTGTGATCACAGATATACCTCATTGAGCAAAGGAGAAATAGGAGGCGAAAATTAGATCAACAAAAACCCCCTCATTCTCGCATCGTCTCCATCCAAATCTTACCGCCACTAAGCACCTATTCCAGCTGCCTGACGTCCCGCTGTATTCCCTCAGAGTTTTCAGCCATCGGGCAGTCCCCCGGAGCCGCTGCAACCGGCGTTCAGCCTGCCGCCATGTTCTTTGCTAGCTCCGCCTCCGGGGCTGAGTTGACTGTCAGCATACCGTGTTAGGTGCATCAACCTCTGGCTGAGAGCTGTTTTGGGCTTACACCATACCTCTAGGTTCATGTCACCACCAGGGTTTGCTCCGGCCCCCTCACCTCTTCATTCCTTTTTGGCTCTGGTGGCGGTGAGCCGGGGCCCGCTATCGATGCAATGTTGTTTGTCACCGGCAGGTTTGTTTGGCTCCACTTTGTAGGCTGTGCCATTCTTGGTCCCTATGCTCATGGCTCACCCAGGGCTCCAGTCTGCTTTCTTGACTCATCCTGTCTTGTGAGATGGAGCTGGCATCCACTCTCTTGAACCAGGACACAGTTCTAGCTACTATCTCGGTGCCTCAGGTTGGCCACCACCAGGATACCATTCACTGTGTTAGCTGTCCACAGACTGTGTTCGTATGGAATGCGGAACTTCCACCCTGGGTATCTGTCCCGTATTAGGACGCGAGTTCCTGCCTTGATGGTGGATGCTTTGGCTCTCCGGCATCGACTGGATCTATCTTTGGTGTCTTTAGTTCTGTCTTGATTGCTCTTTGGGTTAAAATTTGACACTTTCCACTCATTCTTTTGGGATGGTGTCTTGGCTGCACCAATTCCTTACTAGTGCTAGAGGAGAGCATTTGGTTGTGCAGTGTAGCCTGTTCTTTTATGCTCTCAGGAACCTTCGCAAGGCTGTCTCAGTATCCCGTTCTCCATCTGTGGTTCAGCATATACATGAGGTTTTCAATATCCCTGTTCTCCTGTGGCCACTGGGGCACTGTGACATTCCTCTTCTTTATTAACCAAACTGTTAAGTCACTGAACTCACCCCATTCCTTTGGGAGACCAAATGTAAGAGGATTGTCTCTAGCACTGGTCCTTCTTTGCTGCATGGCATGAATCCAATTAGCTCCACTGCTGGAGTGTCCATCCACGATGACCAAGATAATTGGGCCATCCGAGAAATTCCAAAGTCTGAGCTAACCCATTGTTCAGTCTGTGACGACAGGTGCCAGAATAATCTTGACCTTAGTCAGTCAGCCAGCCAGGCAGCTCCTGATTGTGTTATCAAACATGATATCGATCCCAAGGAATCATAACTTTTCACTTAGGTGATACCTGGTTTTTGTGGTTCCTTGATGGCCTTCATGTGCTAACTCCACTACCCTCTCGTGTAGCGCTTTTTGCTTCATGATACAGTGGCACCTCAGTAGCAGGTCATCTGCTGTAAGAACTCAGGCCCTCATTTATGAGGCCCCTCGCAGTACCGGAACATCACTTTTTGTGGCATTCCGTGGTGCAGGAGCGTGCTCCATATTTACGAGGCAGCACTAAGTCATGTTTTTGTTTCCTTTAATGCAGGTTTCAGCATTAAAGGGTTGTGTAATGGGTGTTGATGGGGGCGTTGGCAGCAAAATTCATGGCATTTTGACACTGGCCCAGAATTACGAGAAATCTAAAATCTAAGGCAGTGACAAAAATGTAAAAAAGGAGGCACAACTAAGAGCAATATCTATATTTCTCCTTGTTTTCCATTCTGCAGCACACATGGAAAAAGGAAAAAGCCTCTTGTGATTGTTTTTGTGCATGAAGGTTCCATTTGCACCATGGTGCAAAGGTGTCTGTGTTGGCGCATGGCAGCCCATTTTGCTCCTGTGCAGGGGAATGCACCGTATCACAGATACTGTACTTTTCTGCCCTCCTGCATCACTTCCCTATGGTAAAACCTCATAAACGAGGCCCTCAGTTCGTCTCAAACTCTCCACATCTGTGACAGATTTTCCTTGTCTGTTTCTACCCATTGATTAACATCACAAAGAAACTTCACCCACTTCGCAACCTGGATGGTGGTGATGGTTTTTCGGAAGACTACATCATCTTGTGTTAATCGGCTGATCTCAGCAGTTGTGAACACTTTGGGAATTGCAAATGGCTAATTGGCTGCATTAGTCCTCTATAGCTGATTCTTTGTCTCTTTGACACTCATTGGGATAGGGTGCCTTGTCAGGAAGTCTCCTGTGTTCTTTGCACCTGGACTGTACTGCTACAGCTTTATTGCTCTTCTCTCCATGTGGCAAATAACGTGACAAGTGGCCTGTGATTCATGATCACTTTGAATTTCCTTTCACTTAGGCACAGATGGAAATAGGTGCACCCCCTCTATAAAACCAGATATTCCCTCTCATTTTGGGCGATTCTGGTCTCGGTGGCTGTGAGGGTTCTGCTGGCAAAAGCAAGGGGACCCACATGCCTGGTTCTTTTTTGTGTGTTGCCACTGCTCTGATACCGACTTGACTTGGATCCAATATCTAGTTCAGTGGCTTTATGGGTGTCAAAGTAGGAATTTGTGGTTTTGGTCAGAAGTGACTGCTTGATGGTCTTGAATGCTACCTATTCCTTAGATTCTCACGCACATTGGACTTTCAAATTCTTTAAGGCTCTCAGTGGCTCCGAGAGTGTTGCTAGGTTTTACAGGAAATGTCCACAGTAGGTGACCATACCTAAGAAACTATGAATCTTCGGTGCAGTGCCTTACTGGATGGCTTCAGACTTCCAGTGGTCCATTTTCTGTCTGTCTTTCATGAACATGTATCCAAAAAAGGAGTATTTGTTGCGCGACAAGATCAAACGATGATCGAACAGATGTCACAGGATTGCCTGCTGTTAGAACTGGCATTTCTGGTTGGCTAAGGCTGATGGCTGATGCCAAAGCTAGGCAAAAACCACCATTCTAGTCAGGGCAAGGGAGTCACACGCCAAGATAAACCCTGCTCACCCCCTTGGTAGCTTGGCACGAGCAGACAGGCTTATCCCGAAAGCAATGTGTAAAGCATTTGCGCACGCACACAACAGCAACAACATCCTAGGCACACCACAAAAGGAACTCCACACAAGGTTTATAATAACTTTTGTATTGTCAAGACACATCAGATAGTATCACGCAATATACATGTTGCCGACTGACACGGGCAATATTCACAAGGGTTTATTTCAATTCAATTCAATATATCTTTATTTCGGCATGAATACCATAAAAGAACAATACATTACAACAATAAAAGCATTCCATTAAAATACATAACATACTGTAAAATTCATTCAGTTTTCATGTCGATTCTAAAATCAAGATTAAGAAATCTGAAGGTCATGATAATTGCTCTAGATCAATAGAAACAAATGTGGGTGACAGAAATAAATTTCATCAAGTACAGGCGACAGAAATGAGAGTTCATCAGTTGTCCCTCAGTTAGAACAAAAATCAATTATAACATGTTCTACAACACTTTTGGTACATTATATTTTACAGTTTATGACCCAATTTTTTCCTTTGAAAAAAGATACAGTGCAAGAATCTACTAACACTAAATACGATAGGTTGACTACTATCGGTCAAGAGGATCCTTAGGGCCTGTGAGCATGTTCTTACACCTAATCTTAAACATATGGGCTTAATCCATCTTCTTCTCGCTTTGGTGTATATTGGGCAGAAGAAGAGGATATGTAGCTCATTTTCCTGTTGGTTACCGCCACACAGGGTACAAAATTCACCCTCTGCATGATTCGCCGAGTTTACACCATCTGACCAACGGACCAGTGTTGAACCGATTTGGAGGTTTCCATATCTGAATTTCAGAAATAAGGTCTTTGCTAGCGGTGGTTCTATTTCATCCAGAAACAACTCGAAAAATGGGTCATCTTTGAAGTTGAGGAATCTTTGTACAAGTGATCCATTAGAAGGAGCGTTTATGATCATACCTGAGATATACGACCAAAAACACCTTTTAACCATGATTTTTGAATTTGGTGGAAGTATATCTGGGTGTTCCCAATAATGTGACAATCCTATTAAGGTGAACCAGAATTTAACATGTTTAAACCAGGGTATCACATTAAAGCTATCAAGCTCCATGATTTCTACTAGCCCATTTTTATAAGCTTGCAACTCCGGTACACGCCACAGCCTGATCCATAACAATAAAGGACGTAGAATAATGTGATGGTCCGTTCTACGAAAGTTTAGATCAAGCTGGAGCGGAACCAGAGGAGTACTCCTAGGGACTCTGACCAGACTTCTCAGGAAGTTGTTGTCCATGACCCTAAAAATGTCTTTCGATCCTGGGCCCCAAATTTCCGAGCCGTACAATACAGCAGATTGGACCTTGTATTTAAAGAGTTCAACCGCTGGAGACACGGCTTTGCTGGTGCTTAGTCCTTGTTCTCTTAAAATAGGTTTAGTGTTCTGGCTAAACAGCATCTTACATTTTTCTAATTGGGCTTTCCATGTAAAGTTGGAGTCTAATATTACCCCCAAATAACCAAAATGCGGGACTGATTCCAATTTAGATCCATTTAGGGTTAGACAGCCCTTGTCGCTCTTGGTTGGATTTAGGACCATACACTTTGTCTTTTTCCCGTTAATCTCCAGTCCTTTCTTGTTGCAATAATCATAAAAGGAGTTTAAAAGAGACTGGAGGCCTTTTTTTGTCTGGGAAATTAGTATAGTGTCATCCGCAAACAACAGGGAAGTAACTTTTTCACCATTCAACTTGGGAGAATCATTGTTACATTCTTCCAAGTATGACGGAATGTCATTCACGAATAGCGAAAACAGTGTAGGGGCTAATACGCACCCCTGGCGCACACCTCGTTCAATTGGTATTTTAGGGGTTAGTTCGCCTTTTGGGCCCCACCGTACTCTGGCGAAGATCCCTCTATGTAGCTCTTTTATATGCGCTATCAGGGTTGATGGCATCCCTGCTGAACTTAGTGTTTCCCACAGTAAATTGCGTGGAACTAAATCAAACGCCGCCCTTAGGTCGACGAACGCAACATGTAATTGACCCTTTTTAATCTTAATGTATTTCCAATAAAGGCAACAAAAGCGGAAAATTTGGTCGATTGTACTAACTTTGGATCTAAAACCCGCTTGGTATGTAGACAAAATTGCCTTTTCGTCCAGCCAATCATTGACACGGAATAAAATGTGTCTAGTGTAGATTTTTTGCAGTATGTCCATTAAGCTTATCGGACGATAATTTGAGGGGTCCATCCTGTCACCTTTCTTGTAAATTAAAACAATTTCAGCCCCCTTCCAGCTTTCTGGGAAGTCTAGAGTTCGGGATAACTTGTTACACAAATGGTTAATATATGGAACCCAAATTTTTAGTTCGTGTTTATACAAGTCTCCCGGAATCTTGTCTAACCCAGGGGCTTTACCAGATTTAATCTGGTTTATCGCCAATTCTGTCTCACCTGGGGTGAACTCCAAGGTTTCTCCCGGAGTGACATGGCTAGGAGTGCTATCAGTACTGGGTTCCTCATATGCCTTATAAAGTTCAGAAAAATGATTTACCCAAGTCCGTTCGTCTAGATAGACATCCTTTACCACTCTACCTTGGTGATTTCCGTTTGCTATCAGCCTCCAGAAGGCTACACTATCTCGTGTTTTTGCTGCTTGTAACAGGTCAGCCCATTTTGCTTCTTCCCATGCAACTTTGCATGCCTTTTGGACCATTTTGTAACTATTCCTGGCTGATATGACATCCATTTGGATCTTGGATTTGATTGCTATCAGGAGTGCCCTCTTGGACTCCCTACAGTCCTTGTTATACCAGGGTTTGCTATGGAGCAAATTGTGTGTCTTCTGCTGACTTTTTTTCGGCATCTTTGTGACTAGGGGCCTTAGTGCGTTAAAAAATTTATGGTGTAGTTCCATAAAATGACTGTCGTGGCCTTCAGTTATAAAAATAACTTTTGTATTGTCAAGACACATCAGATAGTATCACGCAATATACATGTTGCCGACTGACACGGGCAATATTCACAAGGGTTTATTTACACCAGGACAGGGCCACATGGGCCACCGTCAGAATCAGCACTTAGTAGAACATAGAATATAGGATACAAAATCACTGTAGCACAAATTAGCAAATATAGCACACAACCAGTAACCACTGGTAACAGGTAAGTACCACCTACGCAACCCTAAACACCTTAGGAGAATGTCACGCAGGGAACCAGGACCTCACTAGGACCACCTGTACTAGAAAGAACAACCACCTAAGTATCACAATACAATTAGGGGTATAAGCGAGAACACATTACACATGATTCATCACAACATTCAGAGGTGTAGGGAAGGAAAACACATGATGCATAGAACATGCATTCAGCGGTGTAAGAACAAGGCACATGATGCATCAAAAACACATTCAGAGGTGCACGGAAGAAAAAACACATGATGCATAAACCAACACATTCAGAGATGTAAGATCAAGGAAGACACATGATGCATAAAAACATTCAGAGGTGCCAGAACATAACTCAATAGCGCAAAAACACATGATGCCCAAAAACATTCAGAGGTGTAAGATCAAGGTGCGTAATCATATTAAATGCATTACATTTCCTAGCACCACATCACATTGCGCAAAACTCACATTGGGCAATTACCATCATAACATAGCAGGTAACCACATTGCGCAAACTTACATAAGCCACCACCTGTGGCAGTCCCTAGGCCAACTGGCCTTGTTGGGGCTAGGACGCCCTGTGTCCCAATGTCAGGGGCCTAAACGTGGCAGCTGCCCACAAAGTGCTGGGCAGCTGTGTAGCAGGGAGCCTGTAAACAAATATGCCCCCTTAACGGTGGAGCCTCTCAGGGCACGAGACAGATGAGGCACTTCAGAGCCTCTCAGGGCTCGTAGAACAGAGGAAATGCTGCCTGGAGCCCTCGTGGCTCTAAGAACAACTTTGGCAGGGGAGCGATGGGGTCCCTCACGGGTGACCCGCGAACACTTGGGGCACCTTGAGCCGCTCAGGCTCTTAAAACAAATATGGCCCCGTCGTTTGAGCCCCCTCTCTGGGGGCTCGAGATCCAGGAAATGCCCCCGGAGCCCTTTAGGCTTAAAACACAAAATGCTACCTTTCGTCGGAGCAGACTGCTATCAAGTGGGGCCGCTCAAGGAATCTGTCGGAACCTCCACGAGTCCTTTAAAGGACTAGGCTGCCCTTGGACGAAGTGGACAGCCACAGGAGGGGGAGGGCACTGGCAATGTGCCCTGATGCCCCCTCTCCCATTACCAAGAACGGGCCCCACTCACCGGAGTAGCTGGACGCGGTCTCCCCCTGTCTGGGCTTCTTTCGGCGGGGGAGCAGCGCGTCTCCTTGCTCGTTGCGTCCTCTCCTCTTCGTGGCGGCCCCGGAGCTCCCTCAGCACACGGGACCCCTGCAACAGCCCACTCTTCTTCTCCTTCTTTTCTCGGGGCTCCCTCAGCACACGGGAGCCCCGCAACAGCCCACACTTCTTCTCCTCGGGCCGGCGGAGGCGGGCGGGACTTCCAGACAGATTGCAGGCCCCACCCCCATCCCGGCAGGAGATGCCTGACTTCCGGTTTTGCGGAGGGCCGCGGCGGTGACTCAAAGGGCAGAAAGGAGAGGTGGGCACCCTCGGTATTAAAATAAAACATACCAGTGAGGTGGGCACTCGCAGAGGGGCCTATAAACGGGAGAATACCCGTACTATAAAAATAAAGTGCACACAAAGCACTCAGGGGCACACAAAGGGCAGGAGCGCTTCCCTCAGTGGGAAAACTGGCCTTGTTGGGGCTAGGACGCCCTGTGTCCCAATGTCAGGGGCCTAAACGTGGCAGCTGCCCACAAAGTGCTGGGCAGCTGTGTAGCAGGGGCCTGTAAACAAATATGCCCCCTTAACGGTGGAGCCTCTCAGGGCACGAGACAGATGAGGCACTTCAGAGCCTCTCAGGGCTCGTAGAACAGAGGAAATGCTGCCTGGAGCCCTCGTGGCTCTAAGAACAACTTTGGCAGGGGAGCTATGGGGTCCCTCACGGGTGACCCGCGAACACTTGGGGCACCTTGAGCCTCTCAGGCTCTTAAAACAAATATGGCCTGTCGTTTGAGCCCCCTCTCTGGGGGCTCGAGATCCAGGAAATGCCCCCGGAGCCCTTTAGGCTTAAAACACAAAATGCTACCTTTCGTCGGAGCAGCCTGCTATCAAGTGGGGCCGCTCAAGGAATCTGTCGGAACCTCCACGAGTCCTTTAAAGGACTAGGCTGCCCTTGGACGAAGTGGACAGCCACAGGAGGGGGAGGGCACTGGCAATGTGCCCGGATGCCCCCTCTCCCATTACCAAGAACGGGCCCCACTCACCGGAGTAGCTGGACGCGGTCTCCCCCTGTCTGGGCTTCTTTCGGCGGGGGAGCAGCGTGTCTCCTTGCTCGTTGCGTCCTCTCCTCTTCGTGGCGGCCCCGGAGCTCCCTCAGCACACGGGACCCCTGCAACAGCCCACGCTTCTTCTCCTTCTTTTCCCGGGGCTCCCTCAGCACACGGGAGCCCCGCAACAGCCCACACTTCTTCTCCTCGGGCCGGCAGAGGCGGGCGGGACTTCCATACAGATTGCAGGCCCCACCCCCATCCCGGCAGGAGATGCCTGACTTCCGGTTTTGCGGAGGGCCGCGGCGGTGACTCAAAGGGCAGAAAGGAGAGGTGGGCACCCTCGGTATTAAAATAAAACATACCAGTGAGGTGGGCACTCGCAGAGGGGCCTATAAACGGGAGAATACCCGTACTATAAAAATAAAGTGCACACAAAGCACTCAGGGGCACACAAAGGGCAGGAGCGCTTCCCTCAGTGGGAAAACGACAGGGCCCTGCCCAGAAAGGAAAAATAAAGTGCTTACAGGGCGCTAGGGGCAAAGAAAGCACGAGGCTCCTCAGGAATGGCCCCTCCTTCAGAAACCAAGGGACCCAGCAACAAGGCCCTCCTAGGAGAAGAGGGCAGGGGGGTCAAAAGGAAGTCATTCAGCCCCCAAGCAAAGCAGGGGGGTCCCTAAAAAAAAGTCCATCCAGCAATCAGGGCCATCCGGTGTAGTGTAGTTCCTATTTTCCCTATAGGCCCTGCGCATTGGAATAACATAAACAGCAGTTTAGACGTAGAAGTGCGGTCTTCCAGGTCTCTACTGACTATGCTAAACTTACTTGGGTTTGTTACCAACTAGCTCAGAAGTCACTGGAAACTTTCTTGACAGAATAGGAAGTGATCAGCTTCCCTGGCACAGACAAGAAGGGATTCAGTTTTCCAACAAACGCATAAACATGACAACTTTGCTCCTGAGAATAAGAGTCAATCTCTAGAGTCGTGTGAAACAATAGACAGTTATTTTACTCAGTCAGTTGTGCAGATTACTTTCACCAAGATGCAGGGAATAGAGAGACGGGGGTTTTCAATAAAAGGTATTATTTATTGAACAGTCTTTCTTCTCATGCAACAGAAATGAATTGCCACAATTGCAAGACTTGTTATTATAAAAAGTGTGTACAGTAAAAGGAGGATTGCGAAATAATACTGTAAAAGCATTGATATGGTTTCTTAGCCATACAATGGTTAAAATGAATAAAATATATACATTCATATATACATTTAGCTAACGTACTCAACTGGTGCTTCTAACTACGCCTACCCCAGTGTACCTGACCTAAGCCTAATACTTGGGAGGGAGTAAGTAGCAGTTTAAGTTAATTTGCTTTTGCCAAGGTTTGCTTCAAGAATTCTCTCTAAGGGTTTAGTCAACACCATACCTCTGGAATAGAATGTTGGAGGTCTTGTATCTCCTTTCAGGACTCGATATCCCAGTCACTCGCAAGAGTAGGCTGGAAACGCCGGAGCTGGATTTTCTCGGCAAGAGAAAATACAGCGTCTTTCTCAGCGCGTCAAGGAGGAGGAGGGGCAGCGTCTGTGGGCTGCTTGCATCTGCTGGGCTCTGCAAGGGACAGATGTTCTGCTCCTGTATTCACCACACCATCATTGTCGTCGCATTTGCTTAAGGCAACGTTGGTAATATTTATACCTGAAAGGTGCCTTGTTTGACGTAAGTTTTTGGACATAAGACGTCAATAAAGATGTCACTAGGAAGTGATCGTCCTTTCAGTGCTTATTAGAGTTCTATTACTAATCAAAACATAGCAAGCGGGGCTTTCCCGGATTGCTGGGTTTTATCTTGTTGAAGAACTCGGAGTGTAATCTAGGAATCTAAGATAGTGGCTTCTGCTGTGTCATGTACTGCAATGAGCTGCAGAGGTGAGTTTCTGAAATATTGCTGAAATATGGCTCTGATCGTTTATGCCATTATAGGGGTATGAATGGATTATAGCCGTATAGGGGCATAAGGTCACAGTATTGATCGGGGTCCTAGATTAGAACACGACACCCACTCCACGAATTTATGTCCATCAAATTACTAAAAACTAAAGCAATAAGATGCATATGTAACATTACCCACCCCAAAATACATATTTGCATTTGAAATGGCGTATTTGAAATACATGGAAATACATGAAAATATAGGTACTGTACGTCTTTAAGCATAGAAATCATTCAAAAATTATAGCATATGTAATCAGTGAATGATTTTGCGAGAAAAAAATTACACATGAAATATCTCTTTAAACAGAAAAGAAGGGCGAGATTATTTCATCACATATAAATGCAATTGCTGTAACATGTGCTAGAGGCTGATGTAAAGTTATTATGTCTCTAGATCTACCTAAAAATAGAAGTTCTGTTCTTTATGAATAGTTCTACTTTAAGCAAAGGTTTTCGTGCCAGAAAAAAGGTAAATATTTAAAAAAAAATGTTCAAACCAAAAAAAAGAAAAAACTTTTCATGGTGAACTGGGGAATAGACTTCCAAAGCTTTTCAGTAGTTTTTGTTGATCAAAACTGAAGGCCGAATTCAGAGTTCATGGGAACGCTGTGTGTCGGAATGCTTTTCAAAAATTAATGTTTCTGTTCAGGGGAGAACATCATATCAGACAGGCTCTCAAAGAATTGGTCTACAAAATCAGGTGACAGTTCGACCAAGTTCGATAATGCTGTAACTTGGCAGGTGTGAAAATGATTGCTATCATTGGTGTCTGGATCAGCAATGCTCACAGAAGGTCGTACCTGGGTGATGTTGCTTTTATTTCTCGCTCCACTGTCACCACCTAGTCGTAGTACAGGAGTCTCAACGAATGCTGTCATCAGGATTGGTAGCCGCTGGGGACAACACAATGCGTGAGCCGTTACAGGACTTAGCAAAGTATCGATATCCATTGGTACTGCTGATGGAAGTGCAAGACAGGTGTCCAACACGCATTCTTCTCCGCATAGCATACATCGAAGCACAGGTAAGATGCAGGTCTGCCATATAGGTCTGAATGAAAGAAACCAGGTCATGTTCAGATCTCTCAGCCTGGCCAATCCAAGGACTCTAGTTATGCGGTCCCGGTAGCGTATTGCTAGGATCGTTTCTTTTATCCCTGCCGGAGTCATGTCTGTATTTTGGCTTGCCATATCGGAGAAGGAGGGTCAAAAATAAAATGCCTGCTACAAGTCCCAAAATCAGGGGTATGCCGCCAAAGACTGAATGGACAAAATTGGGAATGATTCCCAGAATTGCTTTGAATGGTGTTAACAGTCCCGAAAAAATGGTCTTAAATACACCTGGGATGTCTATGGCACATGACATATTTAGAATTTGGCTAAGCATTTCTGTGAAATGCACGGGGCACTTTGTTGATAAAAGGTCATGTATCTCCGAAGCCGTCCTTGCAACTTGGAGATCATACGTCTCTTTTGATGACGTGATGGGCACTGTTGTCTGCAAAAGCACAGACTTCATTCTGCTTAAAGTATCAATTTGTATAGAAGAGACATTCAAACGAGGCCATATGGGAGTCTCGGAGTCTCCAGGGCCGTTTGGAAACAATGCTTGCATACAGCATTAGACCATGAAAGTTACTTGTACGAGATATGGTTTCCCTGGCAAAAGGCCACAACAGCTGTGATCAGTTATTAGAATGTAACTCCCGTTCGAGAGTTGCTTAAAGAAAGGCTCTATCTGCGTTGCAGGTGTGACATGTTGGTGGCATGAAAGGTTCTTTGAATTTCCTTCACAGGCCCCATGTAAATTAATACCTTGGCACAAAAGTATACCGCTTAGAGAATGTTTGCAGTTTTCACCACTAAGAAATACATTTTTGTTGCTGTCACTATGGCATGTGTGTGTATATGGTAATTTCCATGCTGACTTAATGTACCCTTTACCCAAACGTTCATACTGGCCAGTCGGTATGTATTCAAGGCATTTTCTAAATTGGAAAGTTGTTATCGGAATTGTGATAATCCTGTGTATTATCCATTCAATGACAGGACTTTCTGACATTGTCAATGGTAATCTCTCAAGTTTTTCGATGCTCAGGATTGTATAGTCTGCTCCTTTCTGTGCCAAACTGATTTTTTTATCAGTAAGGTTAAAGATGGAAAACAATGACGTTGTGTTGATTAAACGCCATGGCACATAGCCTGAACGAAGATTTTGCAGCGTCCAGCCTAACTGTACAATAGAACGCAATTGTGACTGGCCATGCTGTAACATTAGCAAGTCTTTGTCTATTATATCTATGGCAGATGATACAATACTGTCCAGTGAATATATTCTGAAGGACAGAGTCATTAACCCATTGTCCATAACAGAAAGTGATTTTTCCAAATTAATACGATCAATTTCTCGTATTTTTTCAGCTGTTTCAATTTGAGTTACTTTCCAAGCCTCATTGTAAGCCGCATATATACTGGTCGCTATGAAACGTTTTTGACGCTGTTTGCGAGGTCCCAGAATGAAATCACGCAAATCAGCACCATCTTTAAGTAAAGATAAGTGTTGCTTAATTTCTGCCAGTGTGGATTATTCTAGCCTTTCAAGCACAGCTTCCCTACACTGTATGTTGTTACTATCCCTGGATGTTGTCTCTGGGAGTATCTAGGGTCTGGTCTGGTCATTGTTAACCCCTGTGTTTTGTTCAGGAATCTATCTTGACAGTTATTCGTGTCAGTAGGCCAGATTAACCACTTTTTCCAATCAGGATGTGTTCTGTTTAGATGTAGAATTTTTGATACGTCTATTTCAATATCTGTAGTTGTATTATCAGGTATTGGCTTTGGAATAGACGGTTTGTTAAGTTCTTTAATCTTAGCTAGGCCAAGACAGGTTGTTTGGTGAATTGTGTCATTTAAGAACAATATTTGTTCTGGGATCATGCAGGCTCGAAATAATGCTTCTAGGCCTTGTACCTGCCAATCTTTTGTACCCCAGATGGTTTTTGTTTCAATGTTATTTCTCCAAAAATCAAAACCAAATGTCATCATTTTTTCATAAAATGCTTCTGAATATATCAATTTAGTATTTGTCAGCATTGTTTTCAACCCTGTTTTATCCAACAGTTTATAATAAAACGTTTCTGCATCACTTGTATTAAACCCTAGGAAGTACTGGAATTTCTCATAGAATGTTTTTGAACTACTTTTAGGTGGAGTAGCACAATGTTCCCATTGGTTATATTTAAAAACATTTCTAGGTTGTGCAGATTTATGTAAATAATGGTCACCGTAATGTGAGAAGCAGTACATCTGTTCATAATTAGACGAACCTTGCAAATAATCATGTTCTGTAAATCTCGCTGACAACACTAAATCTGACATCATATGATTTATACTTTCAAAATCCCAATCATCAGAAAATGTACTTGGTTTTACAAAGTCACTTAAGGAAACCTTGAACTGGTGAGGATATTTCAGGATTTCGACCGGACCATATATTTCATAGTCAGTTTTGTCCCATACTACCCCCCCCGGGTATTGGAATGGCTGTGACATTTACTGTTGATAGTTCTCTTTTCTTCACATGGGATGATCTGTGTGGTTTTAGGACTAGGTTGATGTTCTGACTTGCTGTGTCCATTGAACTGTAATAAACTTTCCTAAAATTAAAACTAAAATTAGACATAGTAGGAGTATAAGTACCCCTGAGATTATCTAATGCTCAATCAATGGTGCATCCAGATATACTTCTTTGATTTGATGAAAGAGTTCTGTTGCTTTTTCTTTAAAAGTATTTGTTTCTGGCGTCCCTTCAGGGTCGTTTTGATCTTCAGAAAAGTTATCGAAATTGATGAAGTAGCCAGAGGCAGTTCTGTCAATTGTTGGAATTGTTTTCTCCATTTGTCTTTCTGTAGCACATTCTGATGCCACATCATTGTAGACTGGTGTTTCTTGACAAACTGTTTCAATCTGTGTTTCAAGAGGCACAAGTTCCATAGCATTATTGCATAGTCCCTCTCTGTGCACTGCAGATTTATCAAATGTGATTAGTCTTTCAGTTTGAACCTCTTGGATTGTTGCAAATTTGGGTATTCTGTTATTTCTTGGGAGTCCACTGGGCCTACTGTTGATTATAGGCCACATGCTTGTGGTTTTAGCAGGTAGATTGATACAACTTGGTTCTCCTTTTTACCAGCAAGGGGCGGTAGTACTACTGATCTTGTTCCGTTGATTGCCAAGACAGGTACTGCTTGTCTGTAAGAAGGCCCAAATTCCTTCTTCACAGCTATTTTTTCTCTGACTAGATCCCCAATCTTTGGAATCCAGACAGGTCTTGCTGGGGCTGGTGGTGCCTCTTCAGTGGTAGTTGGCTGTTGCTTTAACTTTATGTTGCTTAAGGATTTTCTTGTTTTATTCAAGTCCTGTAAAACAGCCAAACGATCTTTGATGTCAAAGTCTTTATTCTTATCTTCTACCACTGATACCTGACTATCTAAGTCCTGAATGTGCATTCTAGTTCCGAACAATAGTTCGTACGGGCTGAAACCTTTTAGGGAATTTCTTGGCAAATTGTTTAGACTAAGTTGGACACTATTGAATGTTTGACCCACCCATCAGCCGAACCGAATACCTTCGCCGTTATAGATTGCTTTATGTCTCGGTTTTTCTTTCCACTACACTGTTCCCTTCGGGGTGTGATGGACAAGAGTATCGCAACCCAACGCCCATACTGGCCATGGCCTCCCTATAAGCTCGAGAGCTGAAAGCAGGACCCTGGTCAGAATGGAACATGGCAATTACGCATGTGCCGATAAAGACTCGCATATCTTTTATAACAGTTTTGGCGTCAGCCGAGCGCTGGGGCCACATTTTTTAAGTGAATTTTAGTCTTATTAATTAATAGGACGCTGCATGGCATGTAGACAGCATTACGCCTACCATGGCATTAATGCGCTTGACTCATTGCTGCGATCTCTGTTGCAGTCCGGGCAGTTCTTTACATATTTATAGTGATGCAGGCTCATCCCCGGCCACCAGTATACTGACTGTAATTCGGTCAGAGATTCCTTCATCTGTATGTTCCTTGGACCTTCACCCATGTGTGCGTCTGCTATTAATAACTTTCTCCGATTCGTGTTTGGAATTACCCTATCCCCCACTCCAGGGATTCAAGCAAAAGGAACGGAGTTTGCATCAATTACGTATGCATAATTGAGTGGATAGTTCACGGGTAGTGCTGCACAGCTGCCCTTTGAGGACGTTTTTACTGCCAGCATGGTTTCCCCGTCTATGTATTTTTCTCAACGCTTTTTTGTGGCTACGGAAGCTGGTTTATTTGCTTCCGCTGTGGCTGTAATGGCCAATGAATTCCCTGCAACGTGAACGTCATCACGTTGATGACTCAGAGTGTGTATCACGTGAGTCTTTTGTAGTTCTTTCTGTAAAAGAACTACCTGTTTCCAAAGCATTTTATGCTTGATTGTGGCACCTGTGTCATCTTTGTAATCATTTTGAATCCAGCTCTGCAACTTATTATTGTAAGAGTTGACGCAAAAATGCGAATCGCACACGATTAGTGTCGGGAATTCACGTTCTGCATTTTCAAGCGCCATCTTTAAAGATCTGATTTCAGCTCGCTGAGCCGAACAGTTTCTCACTGATTCAGTTTTTGTTATTTTCGGTCTGAATTTACCGCACACCGTCTGTATAGATTATACAAGAGTATTGTTGGGGAGGCAGAATTTCGATTGGCAGAGGATATTCTTGTTCATATTTTAAATCATTCAGTTTTTCGAATTGCGGAGCAAAATAGTATTTCACGTCGTCCGCAGCAAGAGAATTTTCCCACTGTATCCATTTCGGATCCAGTGACACTGTAGGCAGGTTTACTGGGCTGAATAGCACCTCGAAGGCGGATTCCGCTGTGAGCACATTGATCCTTTTGCCTTGTGCTAGTTCTCGTTCATTAGCTATTGCAGTTAGTGCTGCTTTCACAGTATTTTCTGTGAGACTGAATGTTTTTTCTGCTTGTGTGTACAAGTGAGATTTGTAAGCTATTGGTACCGTTTCTCCCTCATTAGAGGTCAGGTACGTGAATCCGCATCTTCCAGGGATGACTCGGATTACAAGATAGCGTGTATTGTCATGTGTATCTAATTTTGTTTTTGCTAACATGTCTGTTTGCAGTGATCTCAAAATTTCTGTGTGTTTTTGAGTCCAGTTGATTGGTTTAAAATCAGGTTTAATTAATTCGTAGAGAGGTTTAACCCTCTCCGCATAATTTAAAATGTAAGTTCTTCCGAAATTCAGGAAACCTAGAATCGATTGTAAGTTCTTCAGCGTTTTTGGTGCTTGGAGTACAGCGCACTTCTCTAAGAAGTTGTCCGCTAGGCTTTTCCCTTCACTTGATAATTCGTATCCTAAAAATAATACTGTCAGATGGGCAATTCGAGACTTTTTAAAGTTGAATTTGTAACCCTCTGCTGCGAACCCAAGTATTATGGTGTTCACTCTTTTCAAGTGAGTCTCCAAGTCGTCGTCTGTGAGATAGATATCATCTACATAAGATAATGCCTCATCATCATATATTTGTAGTGACTCTGTTACTCTGGCTGAAAATAGTCCTGGGCTGTTCTTGAATCCCTGTGGGAGCCTACAGAAATTTTTCTGTGACCCCATTACTGAGAAAGTGGTCAAGTATCTGCTTTCTGGTGCAATATTTTGACAAACGAAACCATTAGATATGTCTAATGTCGTTTTATATTTTTTTCGAACTATGTTATTCATTAGTGCAGCACTATGGGAATTTTGTACTGCAAATGTTTTGCAACATGAGTTTAGGTGTCTGTAGTCCAAGACTAGACAATATGAATCGTCCGGTTTGGAGACAGGAAACAAAGGATTGTTCATTTGAGAGGTGCATGTTTCAATCACCCCCTGGTATTCAAGTTGATCTAAAATCTCCCTGACTTGTTTTTTAGCTTCTTGCTTAATTGGATACTGCCTTTGTGCAGTCGTTGACTTTTTAACTGGATTTTGTGAGGAGAGTCCTCATCCCATCCTACATGATTTTTATATAGTGCTGGTGCCTGGGCCACTGCCCATTTCCTTGCATATATATATTTAGTATGAATCGGAATGTGATTCGAGAAGGCAGGCATAATCATTTCTTCGCCACGAGGGCACTCCCTGACAAACTCTGGGGGCCAATCTTTTTCAGCTAACAGGATGTCATAGCCTTTTGAGAGGTTATCCCAAAATAGACCCTTTATTTTCCTAGTCTTATCACCCTCTATACGCAGTGTTATTTCGTATATCTTATGAGGTTCGCTAACTCTAGTGTCGGCAGTTTCTACCTGAATGTATTCATTCGTGTCCACTGTCTCCAGATGACTCATCAGGATCTTGCGAGCTATGCTGATTTCTGCTGCGCTGTCTAGCATTGTCTGTGCCCACTCCCTGTTTTTCAACTGTGTCCTCAGTATTCTCGGCATGTTCGATTACTCTAATACTGGCTACCTTCTTTCTTGGAAAGTGAGATTTTTTACTTTGAGCAGGTTCCTTGTCTTTGGACTTGGTGTGCTCTCCTGGGTCTAACCGTCCTCTTCTTTCCGATTTCGGCGAAAAAGATTGAGAGGGACGTGTATTAATACTTTGATATCTATCAGGCTTCTTCAAATTATCCCTATTTCTAAAGTTATATCTTTTCTCAGAGGGCTCCCTCTGGGGAGACTGGTGTTCTCGAGTCGGAGTTCTTTCCCTCCGTCGAGGAGACCTTCCTCTGGACTGGAAAACTTTTTCCTTGGGAGTGGATTGTTTATTTCCATTCCAGCTCTTTTTAGGAGTGTTTGAATTATTTTTAATAAATAATTTTTCAGGATTTTCGAGTAGTTGGGGTTTTACTGGTTTTCCACCCAAGCTGTCTCTACCTAATTCTTCATAACATTTTTCTATAATTCTGGCAAGCTCAATTGGTTGATCTGTTATATCTGTTTCCTTCAACTTCTGGCGGATCGCCACAGATGCTGCTTCTCCTTTTATATTGGCTAATAATATAGCCGAGACCTGCTTGAAGTCTTTCAGTAATTTCATACCAAGAGTTAAAGCAGGTTCTGGACCGTATTCATTCTGAATCTGTTTTAGCACATCTGGTATTGCCGCCATTGACGGAACACCATGTGTTTTTGTGTAAATGGAAGCAAAGACTGTACCCCAAGTGTCACAGTCCTCCACATGTAGTGCGACCCCCATTGGAAGGCAGATGGTCAGAATTCTGCGTTTCTCAATAGGGGTAGTATTCGGAAATACTGCCTCTATTTGAGTAATTTTCTGTGCTAACCAGAAAGGAATTTGTTCGTGTTTTATGGGTGTTTTACCAAGATATGATTGTATGTTCTGTGGTGTAATTTTATTTGTGTTACCCTGATGAGGGGTCAGCTGTTGGACATTAACAGCTGTTTGGACTGTTGCAGTCCGCATTACATATTGGACTAACTGTCTATTTATTTTAATTAATGTTTTTAGCTGTGCTAAAAGTTCTTCTTTTGACATTTTTGCAATGTCCGGGTGTGGTGTGTAGCTGGCTAGAACCGGCCACGTTGCTCCTGGTCTACCTAGGGGACCGAGCCTGGTAATATGATCATTATGTTTTAGGGCACCTTTAAACAAGAGCAAATGCTCTTGGTATTTTAATGAGATTTCAATTTCCTCGAAATGAGCGTACTCTTCCGGTGGATCCTCTATTTTGTAATAGTGGAACTCGTGTGTTGCGGCGTTTGCCGCTGGAAATTTTATCCAAGAATAGAATACCTCTGTCTGCCGATATTCGTGTGCCACCTTCTGTGGGCAGTCCGTTTTCTATAAGTTTTGACGTTATAGTTTTTCTTATGTTGACCGGGATGATTATCGCACCCGGTGGGTAAATTCCTGTTTCATCGGAAGCCTGCTGAGTCGCATTTACTGCGGCATCAGCGATTCCGTTGTTACCTCCTTCTCCTGGCATTTTACTGTCAGAAGGTCTTTTGTTGCAGATCAGGTTTCAAGGAAAAAAAGATTAGGTGCACAATATTTTGGAACACTGTATCCTTCAACGTTGAATAAACCAGAGCTTTACATAGGAATCTCTTCCTACTAAGTTTGGGCGGATTTTAACCTTTCACCCACTCCAGACGTCTATTGGAGTATTTACGGAGAAAGGGTCTGTGTGAAAAATGCACGACTGAGTTACTCTAACGTCTTGCGTTAGTTTTATCGCCTTACCAAACGTTGGGCGTCATGTAGTGTAGTTCCTATTTTCCCTATAGGCCCTGCGCATTGGAATAACATAAACAGCAGTTTAGACGTAGAAGTGCGGTCTTCCAGGTCTCTACTGACTATGCTAAACTTAATTGGGTTTGTTACCAACTAGCTCAGAGGTCACTGGAAACTTTCTTGACTGAATAGGAAGTGATCAGCTTCCCTGGTACAGACAAGAAGGGATTCAGTTTTCCAACAACCGCATACACATGACAACTTTGCTCCTTAAAATAAGAGTCAATCTCTAGAGTCGTGTGAAACAATAGACAGTTATTTTACTCAGTCAGTTGTGCAGATTACTTTCACCAAGATGCAGAGAATAGAGAGACGGGCGTTTTCAATAAAAGGTATTATTTATTGAACAGTCTTTCTTCTCATGCAACAGAAATGAATTGCCACAATTGCAAGACTTGTTATTATAAAAAGTGCGTACAGTAAAAGGAGGACTGCGAAATAATACTGTAACAGCATTGATATGGTTTCTTAGCCATACAATGATTAAAATGAATAAAATATATACATTCATATATACATTTAGCTAACGTACTCAACTTGTGCTTCTAACTACGCCTACCCCAGTGTACCTGACCTAAGCCTAATACTTGGGAGGGAGTAAGTAGCAGTTTAAGTTAAGTTGGTTTTGCCAAGGTTTGCTTCAAGAATTCTCTCTAAGGGTTTAGTCAACACCATACCTCTGGAATAGAATGTTGGAGGTCTTGTATCTCCTTTCAGGACTCGATATCCCAGTCACTCGCAAGAGTAGGCTGGAAACGCCGGAGCTGGATTTTCTCGGCAAGAGAAAAGACAGCGTCTTTCTCAGCGCGTCAAGGAGGAGGAGGGGCAGCGTCCGTGGGCTGCTTGCATCTGCTGGGCTCTGCAAGGGACAGCTGTTCTGCTCCTGTATTCACCACACCATCATTGTTGTCGCATTTACTTAAGGCAACGTTGGTAATATTTATACCTGAAAGGTGCCTTGTTTGACGTACGTTTTTGGACATAACACGTCAATAAAGATGTCACTAGGAAGTGATCGTCCTTTCAGTGCTCATTAGAGTTCTATTACTAATCAAAACATAGCAAGCGGGGCTTTCCCAGGTTGCTGGGTTTTATCTTGTTGAAAAACTCGGAGTGTAATCTAGGAATCTAAGATAGTGGAATCTGCTGTGTCATGTACTGTAATGAGCTGCAGAGGCGAGTTTCTGAAATATGGCTGAAATATGGCTCTGATCGTTTATGCCATTATAGGGGTATGAATGGATTATAGCCGTATAGGGGCATAAGGTCACAGTATTGATCGGTGTCCTAGATTAGAACACGACACCCACTCCACGAATTTATGTCCATCAAGCTATCCTGGCTGATTAGGGGTGATACCCCAAAACATTTCCTAGGGTGCTTGTTTCTGGTCCAGGGAGGCCCTGGCCTGGTAGATTGGGCTGGACTGTGCCCATGGGGAGCAGCCTCAAGACCGATTTGCATATAGAGGCCCAAACTGAAATTGTGCAGTGAGAAAAAAAACAATGAAATTAGGCACAGATCTCTGTATTGGGGGGTGAGTGTTTGAAATTGTTCAGTATTCCACATATCTTTTATTATTTTTGCACTGTTAGGGACCCAGCACAAAACTCTCACAGACTACTACCGGATGCTGTATGACAAGGTGCTCTAAAGTGTAAAATCATAACATATCACACATTTGTGAGCCATGTCCCCTAACACTGCATGTACTATTTGTGTCACCTCTACAGCAGGCATTACAGCGCTAATGCAGGGTGCATTATATTACATGTGAGGTCATATCTGCATGAGCAGATAAGATAAGCCCCTGTGCTGGTCAGTTCTATTACTGCCAGTACAAGTGATTAAGTAAGCCATTAAATGGAAGAGAAAAACTGGAAAAAGGTATGTTTTTACCTCATTTCCTTCAATTACACCAACATGAAGGTGGAAGAAATACTACCACAGTTGCCTCTGCCAAAAGGCACATCGTAATCAGCTTGGTGGAACTCTTGGCTAGTCTCCTGCGGCCAGCCCCTGATGCCTGTATCGCTATCAATGCAGGAGGAGATTTCTGGCGGAGGCGGCGGGACTGTCGCAGTCTTTCGCCCATGTACCCACCAACATCTAAATCGGCAAGCAGGGGGACCGCCAAGTTGGCGGGCGGGAAAACCCTCGAAAGAACGGCAGCTGCACCAGATCCACAAAGCTCTAAATCAGACCTCAAGTTATCAGAAAAGTTTAAAAACGTTTGTTTGATGATTTGAGGATTGCTTGAAAATGAGTATCTGATGATATTATAAGATAGGATCGCCGTTGATGATTTAAGGATGACTTGAACATGAGTATCTGATTATACTTCAAGCCAAAAGCAAGCTAATATTTTTCATAATGAAAAGATAATTATTTGTTGAAGAACTCAAATAGCATGCCCCGTTTGTAATTAGGTTCCATCCATTCATCACGTGGGGTTGCTTTTTGGTTCACCCGATTTAGGACTTTTCACTGTGGATGAATCTCACTACATGTGTCACACCCGCGGTAATTGCATGGCAAATGGACTGCATATGTTTACTACCAGTGTCCACATCTAAAGATAAGACTGCTGCAACACAGCAAGGTTAAGGGGCACTTGGCTGGTTACACATGAACACGTGTTCACACTTAGTGTAGGCTGCCCGTGGGAGGCTACTGTTGTGTACAGCTTGCTAACTGCACACAGGTGGCCTGGAGCAGTAGGGACTCTTCAGGATTAGATATCGACTTGGGGTAGGCATTATAATGTTAGTTTACACAAATAAGGAATGTCAATGTCATTTACTGTTTGTCTGTTGTGACAGTTTATTATGCACATATGGAGAAAACTGGCTTAGTGTGCTGTTTTAGAGTGTAGCTTTGCTCTCTTTTGGCCTACATAGACCAGTGATATATCAAAATTGGATTTAACATGCGTGGGAAACTCAATATTGCAAGTTCCAAAAAGATGGCTGTAAAATGTATGGGACATCCAGATTTGTACTATTTCTCTGGCTCAATGCAAGATCAGAGTCCAGGACATTTGCCACCCTGCTGTGCCAGGCTTGCTCTCCAGCAGCAGCAAAAAATGCCTCCCTACACAAAGGAAGCAGTTATCAGTGTTTAACACAGATCGTGATTTTGAAGGGGTGGGGCTGAAGATCTGCATCAATCACTCAGCTGTCACACTGTGCGAGGGATAGGCTTCCCCAAGCTCACTGAATGAAGGAGGGAGCCAAAACCTCTGGAGCCAACAAGGATGGTGGCTTCTTTTTGGATCTTAGTGATAATGGCCCTGGCAGTGATGTCTGCGAAGGGTGGAGCTGAGGCACCAAAAAGCAATCAATCAATCAGGGAATTGTAAGCACACTACTCACCTTTAGGGTTTCAAGTCGCTGGGTGGTGGTCGTGGGGTCAGCAGTTCCATATCATTCTAAGTGCCATTCTGAAGGTGTTCAGGGAGGAGGTGCATCTTATTTTGATGGGGAGTTCATTCCTGGTCTTGGCCATGATATAGGAGAAGGATCTTCCCCCTGCCCTGGCTCTGCAGATGTGAGAGGTTTAAGCAAGGAGGAGGATGGTAGAGCAGGGGTTGCATTTGGCCACGTGGAGGATGATTCGGTTTTTGAGGTTTTTGGGTCCGGTGTTGTGTAGGCATTTGTAGGCGTGTGTGAGTATCTTGAAAGGGACTCTTTTCTCAACGTGGAGCCAGTGGAGCTTGCGTAGGTGTTGGCTGATGTGTTCGCATCGAGGGATCCCAAGGACAGGTCTGGCAGGGGTGTTCTGTGTTCTCTCGAGCTTGTGGAGTAGGGACATGTTGATGCCGGTGTAGATGGTGTGTCCGTAGTCCAGCCTGCTGGTGATGAGTGCGTGGGTAATGGTCTTCTTTGTCTTGGGGGTGTCCATTTGAAGGTCGTACGGGGATGCTGAGGGGGTTGAAGCAGCTGGAGGTGATGGCATTTACCTGGCGGTTCCAGGAGAGGGAGGAGTCGAGTGTGATGCCGAGGATCTTGGCGTGGTCTGTGGGGGTTTGGGGCTGCTGAGGGCGGTGGGCCACCCGGTGTTGTTCCATGGTGAGGGGGTGGTTCCGAGCACGAGGACTTCTGTCCTCTCTGAGTTGAGTTTTAAGCAGCTGTTGTACATCCAGGATGCAACATCCTGCATTCCTTCCAGGAAGTTGAGTCTAGTGGTGGTGGGGTCCTTGGTGAGGGAGAGGATGAGCTGGGTGTTGTCAGCATAAGAGAAAATGCTAAGGCCTTGCCGTCGGACGATGGCGGCGAGGGGGGCCATGTAGACATTGAAGAAGGTAGGGCTGAGTGATGATCCCTGTAGGACTCTGCAGTTGATTTTAGTGGGTTGGGAGATTATGGGGTGGTGGCAGTCTGATCCTTCGGCTTCTGCCAGTGAGGAATATTCTGATCCAGCCGAGGGCTGCTCCTTGTATGCTGGCGTCATGGATTCTGTCAGTGTGCGGTTGGAGACAGTGTATAGGCTGCTGACAAGTTGAGATGAATCAGGGCCACGATGTGGACTTGGTCGTGGAGGGCACAGATGTCAATCAGTAGCGGTGAGTAGGGTGGTCTTGGTGCTGTGGTTGATTCGGAATCCGGGTTGGGAGAGGTCGAGGATGGCGTTCTCTTCGATGAATCTTGAAAGTGCTGCATTGGCAGTCTTCTGGGCGACTTTAGCGGCAAAAAGGAGAAGCGAGATGGGCCTGCAGTTTTTGGTAGTTGGGTCTGCTGAGGGTTTCTTGAGCAGGGGGTCTGCCTTCTGTGTGTTTCCAGTCATTGGGGAAGGAGCCAGTCTTGAATGTGGTGTTGATGGCGCGTTATAGTATTGGTGGGCTGGTGGTGGCCGCTCTGTGGTATATGTGTGGTGGGCAGGGGTCTATTGTGGACCCGGAGTGGATTCCTTTCATGGTCACAGTGGTCTCCTCCGTCATGATCGGCGGAGATGGTGGTCTTGGTCTAGGTTGCATTGTCGCCGGGCGGGCTGACTACGGGGTTGGGCGTGTGGTCATCAAAATTGTAGTAGAGGTTTTTTATCTTCAGGTGGAAGTAGGAGCCAAGTTTTTCACAGAGGTCTTGGGAGGGGGTGATGTTGGTGGCTTAGAACGACACTAGTTTCCGCACGGGGACCGCTAGAGAGCACTGGGAGAAAGAAATAGGAGAACCCTTGGATGTACAGAAATGGCAATATTGCTGCGGACAGACAGGCAAGATATCGGCCAATTGTCGACTGATAATTATTCACTGTAAATACCTTCAAAGACTAAATTACACCACTGCCAAGCTATTGAAGTTTAAATTATGGGACAGTGATGCCTGTGATAGATGTGGACAAGAAAAAGCAGATTTCCTGCATTTAGTAGTGCGTAGGGATCAGACTATACTGGAAGATGTCTTAGAGGAGCTAAGGTGCATAATCACGATAGCAATCACACAGACTCTTCTGGGCTACACGACAGACATGCCAGGGGCATATCGAAGATTCACGGTACTGAGCCTCTTATTGGCAAAGCGGAGAATGGCATGCAGAGGGGATAGAGGGAGGGTGCCTACATTTAAAGACTGGATCAAGGATCTATTTCTATGGCAAAAACAGACATTTATATATGCAGAACTGCTGCCCACACCTTTTTCGCCATAATTTGGCAGGGTATGCTCAGACGTGAGTCCCTTGCTCACTTTGTCAAATGTCAAATGTCAAATTCTCTTGTATAGCGCACTTATCACCCAAGAGGTCTCAAGGCACTCTGCAGAAAAAAGGCAACAACCTACCAGAGTGAGGTGCATACGGTGGCCTTTATTTAGGAAAAAGCCACGCTTTCAATCCTCTCCTAAATTCTAGATGATTGGATAAGGACAGGAGATGGATAGGTAGTTTATTCCATAGCCGTGGAGCCACGTATGAAAAGGACCTGCAACCGTACCTTGACGTCCGTGCTCTAGGCTGGGACAGCAAGAACTTAAAGCTAGAGCGGAGAGCTCTAGCCGGGGTATACCAGGCCAGTTTTTCTTTTAGATAGGAAGGACCAACACCGTGAAGAAGTTTATGGGTTAGGCTCAGGATTTTGAATTGACATCTTTGGCGCACAGGAAGCCAGTGCAATTTCCTAAGAATTGGTTTAGAAGCAGACCTTGGAGGCAAACCCAACACTAGTCTTGCCGCCGCGTTCTGAATAGTTTGTAGTTTTGTCAGCAGATTCTCGTTAATGGAAGCAAACATGGCATTTCCATAATCAAGCCTGCTGACTATCAGACCCTGAACCAGCGGCTTTCTAGCTTCAGTTGGGAGCCATTTAAAGATGTTAAGCAGTTGTCGCAGGATCCCAAAACAAGTCCCAGCGACCTGGTCTACATGGGCCTTCATAGAAAGATCCCCGTCAAGCGTAATCCCCAGGTCTCTTACAGTTTCTTTAGGCTGGGGGCAAGGCCCTAGATCCCGAGGCCACCAATCTTGGGACCAGAAGGTCTTAGCCTTGCCAAAAAGTAAGATTTCGGTCTTACTGCAGTTAAGTTGGAGCATGTTATCACTCATCCAGCTTTGAATGTGAGTCATACATTGTTTAAAGCTGGAGCAAGTATCATGGAGATTAGATTTACAGGTGATAAGTACCTGTGAATCATCTGCATAAGACACAGTGGAGAAGCCGTAAGATTTTATAATATGGGCCAAAGGACGGAGATAAAGATTAAACAACAGGGGACTCAGGATGGATCCCTGCGGGACCCCTATGGAAAGAGGAGTAGTGGCAGATGTATGAGAGTTCATCCTGATGTAAGTACTACGATCCCTGAGATAGTCTGCGGACCAAGCCAAGGCATTACCTCTGACACCAACCTCCCACAAACGATGTTTCAAAATGCTGTGGGAGATGGTGTCAAAGGCAGCAGAGAGGTCTACTAAAACCAAAATGGCTGATTCGCTCCTATCCAAGGAGAGTCGGATGTTGTCCACTACTTCTATTACTGCGGTTTCCGTACCATGAGCGGCACGGAATCCTGACTGTGACGGGTCAAAAAGAACGTGAGTTTCAACAAAAGAGGACACACGTTTGTTTACCAAATATTCGACAACTTTACCAAAAAAAGGTAATAACGAGATTGGTCTGTAGTTGGAGAAAACAGAGGGGTCACTCTTTGGCTTTTTAAGAATTGGTCTGACTTGCGCCACCTTCCAACTACTAGGGAAGGAAGCACTCTCAAAGGAGGCATTACAAATGCTGGTTAGATCGTCAGCCAGCAAACGGAGTAATTCACTGCACTTACGGGGAAGCAAAGGATCATTTGGAGATCCTGATTTGATTTTTTTAAGTGCAGATAACACTTCTTCAGGATTGGTGGGCTCCAATTGTATCATGGTAGGAGAATCCATGTTGTCATGGGCGAACTCAGGGTTAAAGATAACCTCCTCATTTGCAGCCAAGCTTTGTGGGGCAGAAGGAAATGAGGAGTATATTGACTGGATCTTACTATAAAAATAGGAAGCCAGTGAGCTCACCCATTCTGGCGAAGGGTCAAATTAAGATTGCTCAACCTGCGGGGTTGTGAACTCCCTAACAATATTATACAATTCTTTACTGGATTGAGATGCCTTATGTATTCTTTGCGTGATGTAGAGAGATTTTGCTACCTTTATATGTTTCATATATCCAGCGTGAATTAGTTTATACTTCAACCGGTCTTGGGATGTTCTAGACTTCCGCCACAGCCTCTCCGCCAATCTACAGTCAGTTTTCGCACGTCTCAAAGCCTCAGTAAACCAGGGAGAAGCCATTCTTTTCAAATTTACCTTCCTTTCCGGAATAATATCGTCAAGCGTGTTTCTGATGGATGACTCTAATTGCGTGGCCATTGTTCCAACATTGTTAAGATTGTTATTCAGAGGCTTAAAATGTGTCTTAAACGCCTCCGGAGTCAATTTATACCACTGTCGAATGAGCATAGATTCTTTACGGTCGAGAATCTGTGGCCTGGAAGGAATAGGAAAGGTGAAATTTATTAGGAAATGATCCGTCCAGATCATCTGTAAAGGGGGGTCACAATGTAAGTCAGTCATATTGGTAAATACTAAGTCCAATAAATGACCGGCACGATGTGTAGATCCTTGAACCCGCTGAGTTAATCCCAGGGTTTCTAATGTTGAAATTAAGTGGCAAGAATCCCCATTATGTGGAAGCTCAGCATGGTGATTAAAGTCGCCTAGTAAAATGAAATTATCTGTGGCCAGCACATGGGATGCTAAGATGTCCAGCAGATTATTGGCAAATTCAGACTTGCCTCCCGGGGGTCTGTATACCAAGGCTGCTCTACCTAACACAGACATATTGTATTTTTGTTAATTATTAGTATTTCCAGCGAATCGCTGGAGAGCGAGTCGAGGCATGTGATCTCTACTGGGGCCTTTGCGGCTACTGCAAGGCCTCCCCCTCGTTTACCCACTCTATCAAGCCTGATCAGATGAAATTCACTGGGAAAAGCTGTGGCAATATCAGGAGAAGCCTGATTATGGAGCCACGTTTCAGTAAAGAAACAAATGTCTGGCTTATAATTGTCCAATAGGCACCAGAGTTCTACGGCGTGTTTAGGGATAGATCTTGTATTAAGATAAAGAGCAGTAAGTGAGTTAGAGTCCGTTTTCATACTGCTCTTGCCTGAATCCTGTATACTCTTGTCCTTAATTCCCTCCAAATCCTTATGCAGCGGGGTGGACACAATCGGTACAGCTGAATCACAACTAAGAAGGGAATCAATGGCACAAGCAACATGTGGATCTAATGAATTCTTTTGATTTAATGAAAGCAGTTCTTGGCGGTTGTAGCGAATCATGATGATATACTCGGCCCCTCAGGTGCCACAAAGATAAAATCGGCCAAGAATTTGGGCGTCGGGCGACGTCCTGGCGCGGACGGGCCAGTGCACCAGGTGCTTCCTGTCCCTCCGCTCAATCGGCACAAGCCGTGGCGGAACGGGGACCAGCACCAGGAGGTCAACAGGTGAGAAGTAAGTGGTTGAATCACCACAGTGACTTAAATACACAGAAATGCACAGATTAATAACGCAGTAGTAGTCACCGCAGACAATGTAAAAATCCACGTTTGAACAGCTATTGGCCTTGCAGTTGTTTCCAGCCCCGATCCCTCGGTTCACCCGCTAGTACAACACACAGCAAAATTGCCAGTTTTGCTGCGTGCGTCCGCTCTGTGAGGTGGTTTAAATAGGGAAGGGGCGGGTAGCTCTGATGACGCTGCTAGTGCACCAGGTGCTTCCTGTCCCTCCGCTCAATCGGCACTTTGCCACTGGATTCAAGCAAGCTTGGCTGAAGTCGGCTGAAATGCCAGAAACCAGTCCTAGGAAGCTTGAATCCGGTCCAGGGAAGGCATTGCTTGGCAGTTTGGGCTAGACTGTTCCCATGAGGCACAGGGTCAGACTGATTTGCATATGGTCATGTCTGAACTGAGGTGGCAGAGTGGGCTATAGAACGGGGATGGATTAGACCCAGTTCTCTTGACTGGGTATGAGTGTTTGATTGGTTCAGATGCTCCGTCCATCACCACCCCCTTTTGTACCGCTTTGTTCGCCATAAGTTGGCAGGGTATGCTCAGACGTGAGTTCCTTGCTCACTTTACCACTGGATTCAAGCAAGCCTGGCTGAAGATGCCTGAAATGCCAGAAACTGGTCCTAGGAAGATTGAATCCGGTCAAGGGAAGGCAAGGCTTGGCAGTTCAGGGTGGACTGTTCCCATGAGGCACAGGGTCAGACTGATTTGCATATGGCCATGTCTGAACTGGGGTGGCAGATTGGGCTAAAGAACAGTGATGGATGAAACCCAAATCTGATGACTGGGTGTGAGTGTTTGATTGATTCAGATGCTCCGTCCATCACCACCCCCTTTTGTACTGCTTTGTTCCCCATAAGTTGTCAGGGTATGCTCAGGCGTGAGTCTCTTGCTCACTTTGCCACTGGATTCAAGCAAGCCTGGCTGAAGACAGGTGAAATGCGAGAAACTGGTCCTAGGAAGCTTGGATCCAGTCCAGGGAAGGCGTGGCTTGGCAGTTCGGGCTGGACTGTTCCCATGAGGCACAGGGTCAGACTGATTTGCATATGGCTATATCTGAACTGGGGTGGCGGAGTGGGCTAAAGAACAGTGATGTATTAAACCCAAATCTGATGACTGGGTGTGAGTGTTTGATTGGTTCAGATGCTCCGTCCATCACCACCCCCTTTTGTACCGCTTTGTTCGCCCTAAGTTGGCAGGGTATGCTCAGACGTGAGTTCCTTGCTCACTTTACCACTGGATTCAAGCGAGCCTGGCTGAAGATGCCTGAAATGCCAGAAACCGGTCCTAGGAAGATTGAATCCGGTCCAGGGAAGGCAAGGCTTGGCAGTTCGGGGTGGACTGTTCCCATGAGGCACAGGGTCAGACTGATTTGCATATGGCCATGTCTGAACTGGGGTGGCAGAGTGGGCTAAAGAACAGTGATGGATTAAACCCAAATCTGATGACTGGGTGTGAGTGTTTGATTGATTCAGATGCTCCGTCCATCACCAGCCCCTTTTGTACTGCTTTGTTCACCATAAGTTGGCAGGGTATGCTCAGACGTGAGTCTCTTTCTCACTTTGCCACTGGATTCAAGCAAGCCTGGCTGAAGACAGGTGAAATGCGAGAAACGGGTTCTAGGAAGCTTGAATCCAGTCCAGGGAAGGCATGGCTTGGCAGTTCGGGCTGGACTGTTCCCATGAGGCACAGGGTCAGACTGATTTGCATATGGCTATGTCTGAACTAGGGTGGCAGAGTGGGCTAAAGAACGGTGATGGATTAAACCCAGATCTGTTGACTGAGTGTGAGTGTTTGATTGGTTCAGATGCTCCGTCCATCACCACCCCCTTTTGAACCGCCCATACCTTCGAGGGCAAGAGATATTTAGGACCAACTACCCACATACCTACTTACACACCCAGAGGCGGCTGGCGACACAGAGGGACCCCCTACCTCCAGCTACTAGATTACACGGACTCTGGGATACCAAACTCAAAACAAACATCTCATAATACATATAACCCACACTCCCCCCACAAAAACAAGCTAATATCCCCAAGCACGGACTCCCTGAGACTTGAGGATAGAGGGTGCTAGATGCATACACCCCTGGACTACATCACTATTACAGCACACGATGACTCTGCCCCGCCACTACACATACAGGGAAAGGACTTTGTTCTGAGCAGGGAACTCACCAACATAGTAGGAGTAAGCAGATGTCTATTTAAGTGTGCCAATGTTCATGGAACTCTTTGAAATGTGAATATACTGCATTTATGATGTTTGCTGTAATGGAAAAATGTTAATAAAAAAGAAAGAAAAAAGAAACGCAGAGTTACTGAATTCCGCCTTTCAGGTGCAAACCCCATTTCTTGGTTTTTTTGCACGCCTTAGAGTTTTGTTTTGCCACTCAACAGGGTCTTTGGCCACTAGTAGCTGTGAGGCTTTTGGAGTGGATTTTCTTCTCAAACTGGACATTGGAGGTGCTTTTTTAAAGCCTTTTTTTCTTTTGTGTTTTCAAACAGGAAGGAAGTGCCATAGAGACTCCAACTTCCTGTTCCTTTTCTGCAGAGTCCTCCCAGTGCTTTGTATTTCTCCTGGTCACTTTTCATTGGGATTATGAGCTGTGAGTATCACCCTCCTTGTTTGCTGCATAAATATACCATTGGATTTAAGGACTTTGCATTTGAGATTTCACAAGTAAGTGGAAACATTGGTGCATAAGGGTGTTGTTTGTTTGATTGAGGGCATGCACCTGGATTTATTTGGACTTATATATAATTGTTAAAATGTATTGTGGTGGGTAGCCTGTAGTTTCAGTAGGGGCCTAGTTTTCTTGCATGTAATCTTTCTTCTTTTATAAAGGAAACATGTTGCAAAGTGAACTACTTTTCTCCTTGTGTTTTAATAAATTAGTAATATTGCTTTAATTTACTATGGAGCCTAGTTTGCCAATGGTCTTTCAGACAGTAGGCCCAATACTAGTGATGGGTGTTAGAAACAACTGCTTCTGTTGTGTCTGTTGAATTGAAACATCATTTAGGACATGAATGGCATTGGATTAAATTGCAAAATTTGCTTCTTTGGGGTATTTTAAGTTTGTATGCCAACTTTGTATAGGTGGGGTAAGTATATTTGATGTCTTAGGAGGATGTGTGTTGTTGTAAAATGTTAAATCCAGTTAATTTTCTTTATTGGCATTGCTGAATTGATGATCTTTTTTCTGTGTTACCAATCGATGCCACCTCCGTCTTGCCAGTTTGTGAGTATGTTTGCCATTGGCCACCATTTGTTTATCTTCCCCATGACATGTAGGGCTAGGCACATGGTCAGAACAATCAGGAGGCCTGGAAAACGAAGAACATATGCAGGCCTATGTACAGTGACTTTACAAAAAGGCCTCCAGAACATGCATGGGCCTTTTTGTAAAGTCACTGTACATAGGCCTGCATATGTTCTTCGTTTTCCAGGCCTCCTGATTGTTCTGACCATGTGGCTAGCAACATTTTGAATAGCCTGTCAGTGTGCTTTTGCCATAGGCCTACATGTTTCCTTTGTTGTGGCCATGCCTTCTTGCTTGTTGTTTCACCGTGTGGCAGGTGGACATTTTGTGTAGGCAGCCAGTGTACTTCTGACATATGACTGCATGTCTTCTTTGTTTTCCAGGGCTTCTGCCTGTTGTTGTTTCCATGTGTCTGACTCCAATTTTGCGTAGGCAGCTAGTGTGGTTTTTCCAAAGGCCAGCATATCTTCTCTTTCTTCCCAACGCCTTTTTTCTTGTTGTTGTGACAATGTTGCTGGCAGTTTTTTTGTGTAGGTAATCAGTGTGCTTTTGCCATAGGCCTGCATGTCTTCTTTGTTGTGGGTATGCCTTTTTGCTTGTCTTTGTGACCATGTGGCTAGCAGCCATTTTGTGTAGTCAGCCAGCGTGCGTTTGCCATAGGCTTGCATGTCTTCTCATTGTTCCATTTGCCTTACTGCTTGTTGCTGTGACCATGGGGCTGGCAGCCATTTTGTTTAGGCAGCCAGTGTGGTCTTCCTGTAGGCTTGCATGTGTTCTTTGTTATGGCCATGCCTCCTTGCTTGCTGTTTCACCATGTGGGGGGTGGCCATTATGTGTAGGCTGCCAGTGTGCTTTTGCCTTAGGCCTGCATTGTCTTCTTTGTTGTGGCCATGCCTCTTTGTTTAGTGTTGTTGAAGACCATGTGCACTGGCTGACAACCCTTTTTTGTATCCAATTAGTGTATTTTTTTCCCGAAGGCTTGCATGAATGGTTGAAATAGCAGTTTAATAAATGATATGCTTAAGGCCAATTTCACTTATTTATCATTTTTAATTTCGATTTTATTAATGTTAGTGTTTTTTATTTTGAATGATTTGAATGTTTCTGGTTTCATTTTTTATTGCAATTTTTTTATTTTACTTACATGTTTAACTTTATTTTTTATGTTAAATAATATTTTTATTTCATTTTTTTGTTAGATTTTTTTAAAACATTATTTTTCCCCCATTTTCCTCACATCTGGCATCAACCCCATATCTGTTACAGGTACAAAACAGTATTCATTGCCTGTTATTCCATTGTCACATGAACTTCCCTGAGTGCCACACTCCAATGTGACGCACATAAAGCAAACAGTGCAGTCTGTATTTTGTTGTTGTTGCTCTTTCTTATCCCTCCTGAGTATATACAATGAATGTTTATGTTGGTGGGGTTTTACGAAAGGATAGTTGTATTTCTAATTATTTGTCATAACTTAAGTAACAACTCTAAGGGCCCGATTACGGGTTTTGGTGGTACAGGATGGCCAACACTCCACCACCCAGCCCCCATATCGCCAACACTCTCCATGGTCCGCAAGCCAGATTACAAGTTATTTGTAGTTGGGCAGAAGGCATGTGCACAACATGATGCATGACTTACTGCACAACATGAGTATCTCTTTAGCTTATGAAGCTAAGTGCCACGGCCAACTACCAGTTTCAAGATGGCCTCAAACAAAGGTGCTGCCAAGAAAGTAGCCAGTGGTGAGGAGAAGAAGCAGATTTCACCACTGGCATGACAAATAGAACACTTTTTGGCAAACCTGTGCCTGCCGCAACTGTCACCGGTGAGCAAACTGACACCAGCACTCCTCCATTAACACCACCACCCCCAACCTAAGCTCAGGACCATGTCTGTCAGTGAGGCCGCCACTGCAATCATGTCGGTGCCAACGAGTAGTGACGTTGAATAGGATGTGTCCCTTTCGCAAAGTAGAACACAATCATTTCAAGAAGCAAAGCAAGTGGACTGAAGCCGCAGCCAGCAATAGAACATTTGCTTCACGCTGGAACAGAACAGGAGGTTAATCTTCCTTCTGAGCAAGAACCTCCTCTTTTAGAACCATATGCCCCCAGACCTCCAGCAAAGAAAAGGAAGGGTACAACTCCACCACTTTCCCAAAGCACCACTCCTGATGATTATGATGGGGACTTAGAGAGGATGCCAGCAGTGTCCAGGAGACAACAGGAGAGGTTAGGGGAAAAAAAAGTTCATGAATGGCTTAGACTTAAAGAAGGGGATACTGAGGAGGATGATGATGACAAGGCAGTCATGTTGGAAGGTGACACAGAGAAGTCTAACATTGTTTTTCAACCTGCTCGGAGGGATGTGGCACAGGTAGCACCACCACCAGCTCCCATATAGGCAAAGCCCTAGCTGAGACCTACACCAACCCCTACCTCACACAAAGCAGAGAGGCATTCAACAACACACCCACCTACCCCCAGCTCTGCTTCAGGCTTTGACAGTGGCACAGTAAAAAAGTACACACAAGGATATGATGGCCGAAGCACTGAAACCTTTCAGATACTCACCCAGAGTCACAGATCTGGGTTGAATCCATCATCGTTTTTTGGCACACCTCGCCCCTTCAGTTCAGACCCATCCATATGCAAATCAGTATTGACCCTGTTCTTCATGAGAACAGTCCAGCCGGAACTGCCATGTTATATCTTTTCTGGACAGGAAACAACCATCCTGGGACCAGTTACAGTGTATTACCCCTCATCAGCCAGGCTAGCTTGAATCCAGTGGCAAAGTGAGCATGGACCCACATCTGGGCATACCCTGCCAACTTAGAGCGAACAAACGAAAAGACAAGGATATGATGGATGGAGCACTGAACCCTTGAAGAAACTCACTCCCAGTCACAGATGTGGGTTGAATCGTTCTCTCACTTTGCCACCCCAGTTCAGACCCAACCATATGCAAATCAGCCTTGGCCCTGTTCTTTATGGGAACAGTCCAGCCCGAATAGCCAACCCAGTCCTTCCCAGTAAAAAAGTAACCCTCCCCAATTCTAGTCTTTTTCACGGTTAGCCAAGAGGGGGAGTGCATTGCAGGATGCAGCCTTTGCGGCACAAGTGTTCGTAGAGGTAAGCATGGTACACATTATGGTACTGGAGGCAAAACACACTATATAAAAAAACACCACCCAAAAGGGGGAGGAGCACCTTAAGAAAATTGCTGAGAGCGGTTGTGGTGGTGAAGAGAGCCAGGGAACATCAGCTACAAGTCCAATCATGGTGGAAGGTGAGGATGATGAGTAAGATATCTCATACAAAGCAGCCCTTTACCCAGCAATTGCTCAGCAAAGTGTTGATCACACCATCAACCTGATGACAGACATGTGTGCCAGTTGTAAGGTAACTGATTGCATGTGCATCAATGCACACTGGATCTCTTTTGCGGGGTAAAAGCAAAAGATATATGCAGCTCTTGGCCCTCAAGAAAGTTTTAGGAGCGTTCAGCTGGATGCATCAGTGGCCATTTTCACCATGGAGAATTCACATATAGCTGTAGACATCTTGGAGGAATTTAACAGCAAGATGTATGAATGACTGTGACCCAGAGGTCTCAGAATTAGATTTGGTGCAATGGACAATGGCAATAACATAGTCACAGCCATGTTTGACGGAGGCTATTTCAGGGTTCTGTGTTTGAATTAACTTGGTGGGTCAAGACATAGTCAGCAACATACTGACCAAGTGCAGAAGAATCTGCACTATATAGAAGGACTTTATTGTTTATGTTTATTTAAAACTTTTACAATTTAAAAGAACAGGTACAAATAGACGTAACCGAGTATCACAAAAGTAAAACAGAATAACATTTAGACATTTAAAACATAACATGCAATAAAGCATATGACTGTCACCATTTTTAGTCAAACAAATAGGGGAGCTCGCTTATTATTTCTCTCATAAAACTGGATGAGTTGGGCTTTTACAAGTTAAACAGCAGCCAGGGTCTTGCATTAGGAGGAGAAGTGTGTGTACTAGCAGCTTTAACCCTTTCCATGCTCATGAGGCTCCACACCGTCATGACCCACAGGCGGCGTGGGCTCATGATGGCGTGGAGCCTTCATGCAACTGCCGCTCGCCCGCGCTCCATCTACGCGGGATCCTGGGTGGGATCATGAAGGCTCCACACCGTCATGAACACACGCCACCCATGACTCATGACGGCATGGAGCCGTCATGAGTAAGAGAGCATCACGCCCACCCTCTAGCCCCGCCCGTGCAGCAGCCGAATTCAATAGACACCAGATCAGTTGACTGGGGTTGAGTGTTTGATTTGCTCAAACGGTCCGTCCATCATCCCCTTTGGTATCACTATTACACTGTAACAGACCTCATTAGGATTGGGTTCACCACGCATCCGCGGAACCTCAATTTCACTGATGTGGGAGGAGTCAGCGAGTGCCCAGTGACTTTGAAACACTGACTGTCAGCCAGTGAGGTCAGGTGTGAATCTCACAGTGATAGGCTGCGGATCCTGCTGCAGATGCCCGCCCACCTCCGCCGCAGTTGAATTAGAAAGTTTGCATCCTCAGATGGCGGGAAACATTTTACCTGCTGATTTAACCACAAACTGATGGCCAGAGTGGTTTGTAGCTGCCCAGAAAAATTTCTCGACTGTGCATCCATGTAGTTGAGCCGAGACCCTCAATCATGCCCGGCGGCTGGCATTGCTCAGTGCTGTGGGCGTGGTCGAGTTGGGTTGCCGGAGACCAGCCAGTACTGCCTCTCGCCGGCCTGGACGAAGGAAGTACCCAGCGTACCCCAAAGGTATCATGAGTTTTATGGTCTAATGTGTTCGCACGCAGAGCCCTTGTGGCACAATACATTCCTCTTTAATTACGGGCCTGTTTCATAGCTGATCATTACATAGACACACATCACGCATCCCCGAGTGTGGGGCATAGGCCTGCAGGCCCGATTCAAGTGCTCTAAGGTGGAAAAGCATTGTCTTTTAAGCAAAACTTGAATTTTTAAAGTGACCGGACACATTTCTTTGACAGAGAGGAACGTAAAACTACAGCCTTTTACAGTAGCTGTCAACTTACATGACCCACGCATATTTACAAAACTGTGGAGCAAATTACCACAGGCACAATCGCCGCGTTAGCGGGATTCTTTCCCGCTAAAGCTGCGAAAAAAAGAGCGCCCAATTAGCAAGCTGTCGCTAACTACTGTTAGCAACAGTTTTCATGCGATAGCAACGAAAAAAAAGATCGCCATGCACTGAAGCGAAAAATAGCGCTAATGATATGCAAGGTAGGCGTATCCTCGCTAAATGTCACTAAAAAAGTCGCTAACACACTATCGCACTATTAGCAACTATCGCCTGGACTTGCTTAGCATCAAAAAATTGTGCGCTAAGGCCCCTTAACTGGAGATAAATAAGAACTGCTAAAACCAGTTCTAAAAATGAAAAACTGGAGATAAAAATACCATATAAACGGAGACCTAGCCCAGCCCAGCCCCGCCACAAAGCTGAGGACCTGCAGACGCCATGGAGGCAGTAATCATACAGCTTGGAGTCCCACAAAGGCCACAACCCCCACTGCCACCACCACCGCCTCCTGGACCACCACCAAGGCAGCGCCAAAGACGACGGCAGCGAATGCGCACTCGACTTGTCCTTGGAGATCTACAACCACAGGATGTCATAGCCCACTACAGGCTCAAACGGACATCTATTGACTATATACTGAACCACATAGGCCACAGGCTGACACCACCAACCGAGCGGATAACCAATATCCCCCTGCAAATAAAGCTACTGGCTGTGCTGCATTTCCTGGCCTCAGGGACATTTCAACTAACAACATTCAGAGTCGGTGGAGTCTCACAGGCAGCCTTTTCAAGATTCCTCCCAATTGTGTTGGATGGCATAATCAGCCTGATACCTCAGGAACTCCACTTCCCTAACACTGTGCGGGAACAGCGCCTGGTCAAGTAGGGTTTCCACGCCATAGCTGGATTCCCACAAGTACTGGGGCGATAGACTGCACACATATCCGATTAGTGCCACGTGAGGACAGTGCATACATATATAGAAACCAAAAGCACACTCACTCAATGAATGTGCATGCGATAGTGGACCACCGTGGACCGTTCACAAATGTCATTGCTAAGTTCCCAGGGAGTGTGCATGATTCGTACATCTACCAGCAGTCAGTAATCAACCAGCGCTTCCAGGATGGGACATATGGGAATGCAGTCCTAGTTGGTAAGTAGCAATCCAACATACCACTTGCATCAGCATCACACACATGCAAAACAGAAATGTTCCAATCTCAAAGTCACAATATCACATACAAGATGTCAAACAACATCTCCCCACACCAGAAACATTAACACCATGAACTGTGGGCACTGTAGCTAGATACATAGACCAAAATCACTGTAAGTCGTACACCCCTGCCCCCCCAGCTAAAGTTGCAAGACGTGTGAAACATGCATGTGTGTGTACCAGAGAAACATCACTCACAAACAAACTTGTAACACAACTCCCACTGTGCATGTCTTGTGCTGGACAGGCATGATGAATACCACAGGAGAGACTGACATGTTGCCATATAGTCTGCAAGTGTAGTACTGCTCCATGACACTTACCGTCAGTGACCCAGTAGCACACTACAATGTGTGCTAAATTGCAAAGGCTGCATGGAGGACTCTGAGGCATGCGAAGCAGATGCAGACCACCTGGTACACCTCTAGGTATATGGAGACTGACTCTCAAATATGGAGCAGGGTCAGGACTGTTTCTTTATTTCATTATTCTTTTCATTGTTCACAACATAACATAGTAATACTGCAATCTACGGCAGTACATTCATAAAATACAAGAGATGCCAGTAGATAATACAGCATGGGCATGCCCAAAAATAAACCGTTCATACCTCATATTATTTCTTGCTTTCTAACATAGGTGTCGCATCAGTCACGGTTTCCAATTGACAATGGAAAGTACTCACTCATGGAAGAATGTTTGTTGTCACTTTCAGGTGATGGAGGAGAAAGGAAACTCACTAGTGGAACCCAGATGTCCTTGGGTCTAGACGTCATTGGCAGTTCTTTGGCATAAGTTGCCAGGGTTTCTTTACAGTAAGCCGAGTCTTTCAGCCAGCACTCTATACCTGGCTTGCCCCTACTATCCCATGCAAATAAGATGCGGTGTTCCGCCAGTCGGAAGGCAATTCTGACAAACCAGCCCACCGTCCCCTTAATGTGCAGAGTATGATGAAGTAGACAAACCAGAGGCGTACACAGCAACTGCAAACCCATCATGGTGTGCAAATATCTCAATACTTCCTCCCAGTATTGATGAACAGGATTACAGCCCCAGGACAAAATTATAAGGTCTGCCCCGGATTGTTTACAGCGCTTGCAGCTATCATTTCCCCTGAGACCAATTCTATGGAGCTTAATGGGGGGTGGTAGGTCTGGTGTACAAATTTAAAATGAATGATCCGCAAGTTGCCATTGGGGGTGAGGCAGCTCGTCAGCTGGCACACTTTCTCCCACTCCTCCTAAGATATAGGAGGATCCAATACAATATTCCATTTGAGTAAGCTTTTGTCTGGCCCCCTGCCCGTCTCCTACTGCACCTCCTTGTAAAGTTAGGTAATCAATTTCTTTCTTATGGGTAAGACTAGGAGGAACTGCAGGGCCTCTAGTGTTGGTGGTTCTGCGTGGAAGTCTGGGTAGTGATCCCGTATAGCCCGCTTTAGGTGAAAGCAGGTATAGTGAAAAAGGTGAGAGGGCTTATGTATATAGCCTAAGTCATTGTCTGTCATGTCGTGCCCTTCAGGATATAAGTCCCCCATCTGGACGATGCCAACCTCCCGGAGAGACAACAAAGGACCCTTCTCCCGTGTAACGGACAGTGCTGCGTGATATGGCAATGGGAGTGCAGGTGCATATAATGGTAGTTTGATAGTCTGCTTACCGATCGCTTGCCATGCTGCTATAGTGGTGTCTATCGTGTTAATTCCTGTTTTGGGGGTATGTCTGTTCACATGTGTAAGTACGCTCCCTAGTGGGGTAGGACATGCAAACCGTCTACTATCGCTACATGAGGCGTAAAGGCATGTGGTTGTACCCAGTAGTATGCATACTGCGCTTGGGCACAAAGGTAGTAGACAAACAAATCTTGCGCCGTTAAAACACCCTTGTCATATGGCAATGTCAGTGTTTGCCAGCTGATTTCTCGCCTGTCCTGAGCCCCAGATCAGCCTTAGCAGCAAGGTTTGTTGCTATTTAACATATTGTTGAGTCAATTTATTGGGTATATTGTCGAACAAATAGAGAAAGAGGGGGAGTACCACCATCTTAATCATGGCAATGCGATCCGCCAGGGAGAGAGGCAGGTGCGTCCACCTGTCCACCTGTTGCTGTAATACATCATGTGCGCGTCCAAAGTTTTACATGACCACAATCTCAGGGTCACGATGCACCCACACACCCAGATATGTAACCGGCTCAGTTGTCCATTCTAGCGGGTACTCCAAGGATGGCTGGGATGTGATCATAGTTAGTGGTATAATAACCGATTTGTCCCAGTCAATCGTGAGACCGGAGAATAAGCCAAACTTGATATATTCGCAAAGGACAGGGGACAAGTACTGCTGGGGTTCCCTTACAAAGAGGACCAGGTTGTCAGTGTACATCGATATGCCGCCGGTTGGTGGTTAAAGTTAAGGGCAGCTGCGCTGTGGGTCTGATGAATTTTACATGCTAGCGGTTCAAGGACAATGGCAAAAAGAAGAGGGGGAGAGGGGACAGCCCTGTCGAGTGCCCCTCTGGACCTGGAGTGGATCAGAAGTGTGCCCTCCGACTTGCACCCTAGCAGTTGTATCTGTATATCAAATCTTGAACCATTGCAAAATAACAATAGGAAACCCCCTCATCCTAAGTACGTAAAACATATATCCCCATTCTATGGTGTCGAAAGCCTCAGCCGCGTCCAGTTGAACAGCGGCGGCAGGCAAGTCAGGATTAAGGACATGGAACATGGAGAAGATGGTGTGCAGGTTGTGGGAGGTGGTTCTGTCAGGTATGTATCCCGACTGATCCAGGAGCACAAGAAGAGGCATCAAAGGCTGTATCTTGATGGCTACTATATTCGCCAATATCTCGGCCTCTAGATTAATTAGTGATAATGGGCGGTACAAGTTGACTGAGGCGGGAGGTTTGTCTTTTTTCAGGAGCGTGATAATCATGGCCTGTCTCAGTGAGGCACCCATTGTCATGTGCTTCCGTGTACATTTACAAAAGGTATGGTGCCAGAAGGTCAGCGTATGCCTTGTAAAAATCCGCTGGCAGACCATCCTGTCCAGGTGCTTTGCAATTAGGGAGAGACAGGATGGCGTCCTTAACATCAGATTCGTCTATGGTAAGAGATAGGTATTTACTGTGCATGTCTGATAGCCACGCATAAGCAACATCCGACAGATATTCCGCCAAAACAGCCTCTTTTGCGCCCACCTGGGTGGTGTATAACGTCTTGTAATAACGCATGAATTGTTCTGTCATAGCCTGTGGGGAGAAGTGTTCAGAACCGTCACTATCCACAATTTTTTCTATGTGCCGATGCTGCTCCCGAAACAGTAGTTTGGTAGTAAGGACTCTCCCAGGTCTGCCGCCCTCCCCAAAAGCCCTGGCCACATGTCTCCTTCCTCTGTAGCGATACTCCGTTTCCACTAACTCATCGTACTCTTCAAGCACCCCCCTGATACTGGCCAGGAAGGCAAAAGAGTTTGCTGTACAATATTCTTCATAAAGTTTCTCTGATTCAGTTTCCTTCTTGACAAGTTGCCCCCTGGTGTCCTTCAGAACGCCTGCTGAAGTGCCAATACAGGCCCCCCTTATCATCACTTAAAATGCCTCCCACAGTGAAGCCTGACTATCAACCTTACCGGTGTTTTCTGCGAAGTAATGTATGATGGCAGTCCTTATTGTGTCCTTAAAGACGGGGTCTAGCAGTGACTCAGCTCGTAAACGCCATGTGAATGGACGACGAGGGTTAGCAGGAATTTGCATTCGCACAACTACAGGATGGTGAACCGACAGAGTGCAGGGCAGTGTATCTGTGCCTGTAACCGAGTTGTTTGCACTATCCTCTAGCAGCCAATAGTCCAATCTGAACTAGCTGTTGTGGGCAGGTGTGACATGCGTACCCTCTAGGACATGCTCATTACGCAGCCTCCGGACATCAACAAACCCCAATCCCGACATAGCCACTCGTATACATTGTGTGACCTTCCGTGTGCGCGTTCCGCAGGTTTTGATTTCTCTACCAATGGTTCCAAGTGCGTGTTTAGGCCTCCCCCATACAACTGCTGTCTCTGGCCAGGAGCGTAGGATAGATAGCATCTGTGCAAAAGGGGTGGGTTAATCAACGATTGGGCCATACATGTTGATGATGGTGAGATCAGTCATCCCCAGTGTACCCTGTACCATCGCAGAGCGCCCCTCAGTATCTATATGTGTACGCATAGGGCGGAAGGCGATATCCTTCTTGATCAGGATGAGCACCCTACGCGCATAGGACGGGTAAGATGAAGCCAGTCTAAACCCCGACCATCTACTTGTTTCCTTGGAGTCAGTGTACCTGGTCAAGTGAGTCTCCTGCAATAATGCAATTTGCACCTTCTGTCTGTCCAAATATGACAACATCTGTCTAATCTTCTTTGGTGTGTTGAGGCCACGGACGTTCCATGTCATGCATTGATATTCCTCCCCCATTATCTAACATGAAACAAGGTAGTATAGAGTAATCTCGCAGGAAGCAACACTCCCAACATGTCAGCAACATAATCAACTGTGCCTCCAGCCTTGTGCTGTCTGCCATACCCTCTGACGTACTCCACAACCCACCGCCAGCACCCACCTCCGCCCACTCCAGCAACCCAATCTTGCCAAAGACAAGTCCCCTCAACATCTCAGAACTAAAGAGCAAAAAAGTGATAGTGGGAAATACCCAGGTGGGGGACGCATTGGTGCTCTACACTCCCTGTGGCATGCCAAGGGAGGGCCCGCCTAAGGTGATCCATCAGCCCCGCATACCCACCCAACATATCATCACATTGAAGCAATGAGACATAAACATCAAGCATTCATGCGGTGTAAAATTCCTGGGCTCTGATTCTGAACATCCAGTCCCAGACGAACGACATGTACTGTGGGGTCCCAGGCTGCAAGAACACATTAGCCCTTTGCGTTTGTAGCTGGCACCAAACATAACGACCAGTAAGCAACTAAACCATGGCCTCGCCAGTTCATAGTGGAACGTGGTTACATAACATTCAACAGGACCAGGTCGCCACGTCAGGCAGACATACACAAATAAATTGATACTTGTATAGCGCACTACTCACCCGCAATGGTCTTAAGGCACTTGTATGAATACCGCTGTGGAACCCGTCCTGGCTTTCCCTGTGAGGAGTCCACTCCTGGGCACCCCCAAGGTGGAGGCCAGGCATCCTGAGCGTTGTGAGGCCGTTGTGGAGGTTAAGAAAGCTATTGCCCAGATTTGCAGAGTGGGACTCCATGATTGTAATAGGCACTGAGGCGAGAATTATCAGGTCCATGGAATTTTGAGCCCAAGACCCGTCGAGGCGGGGAATTGAACCCTGGTCCCAGGCTAGACCTCTGCATCAGGGTCTGCCGCTCTAATCATTGAGCCACACTTCTCCACCAGGAGGGCAATAGCATAGAACAAGTCCACACCCCCAGTCAGTGGCACATAGGCAACAACCATAGTAGGCAAAGGATATACAGTAACAGCGCAGAAGCAGACAGTGTCCTTATTCTTTGTCTACATCAGATGTACGCTCCGATGTACGCTTCCTTCTGCGAAGATGTTTTGCGTGGTCCATGGTGAGTTTCCAATTCGTGATGATTTATGCGTCGCCGTCCGCTCCGATATGCAACAGGGCAGGATACAACATGGCATACGGCACTTTGTCCTTAATAAGTAGTTGTTTGACTCCATGGAATCCCTTCCAAGCTGCTTGGACTGTAGCCGTAAAATCTTGAAAAAAGGGACAGTGTGTTGCCCTGATGATTAATGGTGCATTGCTGACGAGTGACTCGCAAGACCGTGTCTCAATCTCTAAAGTTAACAGTTTTGCGATAATGGGCCGGGGTGGAGCTCCAGGCTTCGGGTGGGGCACCTGAAATCGATGCGCACGTTCAACTGCAAACATGGGGGATAAGCATTCAGCCCCACAAATTTCGTTGAGCAGCGTCTCCATAAAATCCTCTAGCCAACCCACATTTGTCGATTCTGGCAGGCCTAAAATGTGCACATTATTTTGCCTCAAATGCGCTTCAATTTCATCATTCTTAGCCTGTATGACCGCTAGCAATTGTGCAATATCATTGGCTTTGTCCGCAACCTGTTGTAGGCCGTCTTCAGCATCTGAAATGCTTTGTACAGCCTCGCCAATCCTCGCTCCCTGTTTGTCCAGTTTTGCCGACATGTGGTCCATGCCGCCGCTCAGCGCCTCCATCTACACATCCATAGATTGCAAGCTGACCTGTATGGCGCTGAGAGTCTACTCCAAGGAAGAAGGGGCCTGGGAAGCAGATTCTACTTCAGAGTCTGAGGCTGCACTCTGTGGTGCCTTGCCTCCTTTGCGCAGTTCAAACGTGAGCTTTGGCTGGTTCTTTTCAGGCTTGCCCATGGTCTCACGTGATAAACAGCCAAGCGTACCAGCCAGGTTCCGCCATGTGCTCCTTGATGCCCCCACTGCTCAGGTCAGGTGGTCGAAGGAGGGGTCTACTCATGATCTCAGAAACTCCCCCGCTTTCGTGTCTGCAGCACCCCCCAATGAGGACCAAAAAGCATTGTATTTGCAGAGGCTGTGCTAGGCAGGTGAAGGAGGAATAGTCGTGCCTCGCAATTACGGAAATAAACTGATGAGTGGCTTCCCAACAGTTAGAATGGCCACCGTATGAGGGGGTTACCGTGTCAAAGAGGCGGGGAGGCAGCAGTCGGGGGGGGGGTTTAGCACTTACTGTCCACCATGGGCCAAACTCACAGCAATATCCCTGTAGCGCGTATGTTGACACCAGCGCAAGCTCCCCTCTCGCCTACGCACGAATGCTTGGGTGTTCAAAGGCCGGTCCGGCCCAACACAGCCCACACAGGCCGCCTCATATAGCGCAGTTATCATCGGGACTGGGAGGAAGGGACGTGCGGGCGCATGCAGTACGCGCTGGCTGAAGGGAAGTGGTGATCCAGCTGGGCCTCATCTCCGTTGTTAATGTGTGGGCTTCAGGTCTCCTCTGCAATGCAGGCCGCTGGGAGCTGGCAACTCGGGCCATGCACCTCCCGCAGCAGTCTCTGGGCTCACCCCGTTCATGGCGGGAGCCTTGTCTCAGGGCTACGGTATATCACAGCGCTGGCCGGTAATCCGCATAACCCTCTCCTTGCGCTTCAGGTTGGAGTGACTAGTGCGGGCGAAGTAACCGGCATGGATAGTGGCAGACCTCTCTCCTTCACTCATTCTGCACACATATGGAATGTGGAATCATGCCATATGCCACAGTAAATCCTCTCTCTTTTGTGATTTGAGAGTCAACAAAGTGTCTGAAGCCACCAAGCAGATATCCATACAAATGACGCTCCTTCTATGAGCAGCACCTCTTTTGAACTGCCATTAACTTACACGCAGTGATTAGCCCTCCATGTAGCAACTGCCTCCATACATGAAGGTAATTATCATCTTATGAGGTCTGGCTATTGTAACAGTGTGAGGATAAGCAGAGTACCATCAGTGTATAATACAATAGCAACCACGTGCACCTACAACCATGCAGGAAAGTGGTAACAATTAAAAATCAAACTGTCTGGCGTCCAATAGCTAGCCATAAGGGTTCACAAGTAGGAGTGGAGTAAATCCAGAGGAAAATCTTGCTTGTAACACAGGAACGCCCCTTGAAGTAATGAAACAACTCATCCATCTAAGCTCTAAGGTCTTGACTCCACATGACTCCAGTCACAGGAGAATCAGCCCACAATAGATGTTGGCAAATGATGCACTGAAAAGCAACACGATCCGTGCATCTTCCTGACCCACAGCTGCTCGTCATCCCAGAGGTAGACTAGGCAAGACCAAGGCAGGTTCAGTGGGGTGTGTAGTTTCTAAATAAGATTGTGACATTTGTAGCAGGCCCTTTTCAGTGCAATGGTTGCAAAGCTGTAGATACAATCACTTCTAATCACCTATCCCCCAGGAAAGGTAGTGTCAAAATGGCCCACAAACAAAGATGCAGATCATGGTCCCTGTGAGGTAACATCTCAATGTACAGACCATGTCTTGGTGACAGTAAAAGTGGACTGTACAAAATTAGAATGATTAGGAGAACAGCAATTACCTCAATGGCATGATACAGTGGCCTACCTGCATCTGAATTACTGTGTGTGATGGTACCTGCAGTGAGCCTGTAATGCCAACAGTTGCTAGCTTCATAATCACATCTGTTGCTAGAGTTCAAAATGTATCCACGGTTACTCCTTTGACTGCCTTGTCCACTGTGGTTATGCAGACCATGCCCTGGTGATGCACCTGATGAAAGTCGACAGTAACCTCTTCCACTGCATCAGTCACCAAATTGAATAATCCATTACAGGACCCCTCAAATATATGAGAGTACTGACTCTATCTCACATCACATTGTAAGACTCTCAGTCAGTTAAACATGTTTGCAGATGGGTATTCTGACATATGTATTTACTTGTCATACAACTTGCGTGTGATGTGTTGATCAGTTTGTAAGTCCGGGAATGTCATTGCTTGAACACCAGTTTAACTATGATACAATAGTCATTAGGCCGTTTGCATGTCAGCTGTTTGCACCATTGCCAGTCCCTACTGTGAGTACATGTTGATTTTGGGTGTAGACGTCATAGCTGTCCTGGCATTGTCAGTGAACCATGGTGCTAACTCATTGTGTGCCAATGTGAAGCAGGTGTATACTCGTCTGTAGGCAATATCAATGTCCGGAACTAATATGCTTTCACAATCATGTAAACCCCGACCAAATGTGCTTGTCATAATTCATCCCACTGCTTGTGGGTCACTGTTTGATTGGGTTTGCATGGTGTTACAAGTAGACATGGCATGTAAAAAGGATTACTATGTTAGTAGGACCATGGAAATGGCCACGAGCATCAACAATTCCATGGTAGTCATGTCAGTGAAGAATGCAACCTGGAAGTGGACTGCTTGGTGTGTGAGCAATGTCTAATTTGTGTCAGGTGCTGCACCATGAGCCCATCACACACTAATGGTACCCCTGTTTTCCCAAAATCTACAAAGCGTATGTACAGATAATCTGGGATGATGAATATTTTGTGATGTGTCCCTCAATTTAGATCAATGAATCCCTACAGCAAATTAACTAATGTGAGATCCTGGGCCAGTGGTGTGGAAACTCAGGAAGCATGCTGTGTAATTTCCGTCAATGATGTTGAGTGTGGATACACATCCTAAACATTTTTGCATGACAGCCTATCACATTTGGCATGTGTAATTAAGTCTCAAAGACATTGCTAGACCATCCCTCCTTGTCACACATGATCATAACTTGTGATCCCATAGCCTCCAGGTACAGCATCGAGGAGTGGAATAATTAACAAGCAACGTCTTGGCAATGAGCATCTTACTTGGCCTTGTGCAGTTCTTAATTTGTAAAATATGAAGTGCAGGTGCTGAAATGTTTGTCGGAGGCCACACCTAATTTTCGCTGGCTCCACCCACTTCCTCCATTGGCTCCAACCACTTACTATATTAGCTCCACTCACATCTTCAACTGGCACTGCTAAAAGTCTGTGTATGGCCACGGGAGCTAGTACTAGGTGGCCAACGGTCAGTGTTTCTCATCGTCATGCTACTACTACCACGCGGTGACGTGACCTGCTGCAACCGTCGTCACGCCACCACCACACCGCACATTATGCCTTCATAAAGGTTACTTCGCTAGTTTGCTTCATTTCATACTAAAATAAACAGCACACAAATTTACAATCTGTTGTACAGACCCCTAAAGTCCACCTTGCCCCGATTAAATCTGTTCTCAACCTGGCTGCCAGGCTTATCTCTCCTGTCCTCAAAAACCTCAACTGGCTCCCAAATGAAGGTAGATCCACCTTCAAGATGGCATGTATCATTCACAAAGCCCTTCACCAAAACACCCCCTCCTACCTCTCTGAAAGACTACAAAACGCTGGTTGCTCTCGGTCCTTGAGAAGCACTAACACCCTTGTCCTCCTCCCTCCGAGACTCAAATGTTAAAAGACCCAATCACCTACATTCTCAGGTAATGGCCCTACGATTTGGAACTCTCTCCCCAAAGATCTTTGCTGCAACCCCTTCTACCCTCTCTTCAAAAAAAGACTCAAGGTGCTTCTTCTCAACAAATATTGGGGTACCTAACGTTGCTGTAATGACAATGTCCTTATTTTATATTCTCCTTAACACACCCCCTCTTTCTTCCTTCTCCTACTTTCGCTCCCCCCTCCTTCTTCCCTTCTTTCTCCTATTTTTCAACCTTCCTCGTCTCCCTTATTTATCTCTTAGTTACTTTCTTTCCTCATTTCCCTCGTCTAACGGAAATGCCTTATCCTATGTTAGTTTAATTCACTATGTAATTGTGTCTCTATGTGTTTACCTATGTGTAGAGCGCTCTGATACTCTTGGGTCCAGTAGAGCTATATAAAACCTTCTTAATAAATAAATAAACTAAGGACACCTTGATTGGAGGCAGCCACTCAGGTGGGAACAGGAATGGTGTTCAGCCAAGCTGAGCTGCACAAATTGGACATCACCATTCCCACTTACAGGAGTCCACCATTTTGTTCGGCACACAAGTAGGGGTCCTAATGAAGCCAACTTTTCATGTGTGAATCACAACATACAAAACACAAAGACACATGATGCACGCATCTTACATCGATGTCCCATATAAGATGTAAGTAAATTACACCAGTTATGGGGAGTTACAGACCTTTTACTGAAGAGAGCTAGTGAGCAGTCTGTCCACAGGGCACAGATAAAATGACCTGCACTCCTGCACTAGAAACTCACAGCCACCATCTCCAGTCACTGTGTAGCCCGGATTAAGAGGTAGCCACTCGGAATGACTGCACACTTTGAGTTTTATGACAGTCAGTCTCACAGGAGGGAAAATCCAGAGATGTCTTATAAATGTACAAAGGCACAGCGGCATCCCTTCCCAAGCCATGCAATGGTTGCTTGTGTCAGTGGATTCAAACTAGCCAGGCTGATGAGGGGTGAAACCAGGATGCTTGTTTCCGGTCCAGGGAGGAGAGGGCCTGGCAGTTCGGGCTAGGCTATTCCCTCAGGGAGTAGGGTCAAGACTGATATCAATCAATCAGGAGTTTGTTAAAGCACAACTACTCACCCGTAAGGGTCTCAAGGCACTAGGGGTGGGGGGTTGGGGGGTGCAGGTTCCATTCCATCAAGGAGGGGGTCTGTCGAAGAGCCAGGTTTTGAGGTTTCTTGCGAAGATGGGGAGCGATGTTGTCTGTCTGAGGTGAAGCGGAAGGGCGTTCCATGCTTTGGCCGCGAGGAAGGAGAAGGAGCGGCCTCCTGATCTGGTCTTTCTGGTGCGGGGGACCACGGCGTAAGAAAGCTGGGCTGATCGTAGGGTCCTTTGGGGTGCGTGGAATTTGAGTCGGCTGTTCAGATATGCTGGTCCGGTGCCGTGGAGGGCCTTGTGTGCGTGGGTGAGCATCTTAAAGGTGATTCTCGCCTCGACGGGGAGCCAGTGGAGTGTGCGCAGGTGCTGGGAGATGTGGCAGTGTTTTGGCAGGTTGAGGACCAGTCTTGCGGCGGCGTTCTGGATGTTCTGTAGCTTGCGGATGAGGTTTTTGTTTATTCCGGCGTAGAGTGCGTTGCCGTCGTCGAGTCTGCTGGTGACCAGGGCGTGAGTGACTGTCTTTCGGTGTTCGAGGGGGATCCATTTGAAGGTCTTACAAAGGAGGCAGAGGGTGTGGAAGCAGGAAGATGAGACAGAGTTGATCTGGCGGTCCATTTTGAGCTCGGAGTCCAGGATGATTCCCAGGTTGCGTGCGTGGTCTGTGGGGGTTGGCGGATTTCCGAGGGCGGTGGGCCACCAGGTGTCGCTCCAGGCATTGGGGTTTGGGACCATGATGAGTACTTCTGTTTTGTTGGTGTTTAGTTGAAGGCAGCTGTTTTTCATCCATTTGGTGACGGCTTCCATGCCTTCTTGAAAGTTGCGTCTGGCGGTGTTGGGCTCGTTGGATAGGGAGAGGATGAGCTGGGTGTCGTCTGCATATGACACGATGTTGAGTCCGTAGGTTCTGACGATGGGGGCAAGTGGAGCCATGTAGACGTTGAAGAGCGTTGGGCTGAGGGAGGAGCCCTGGGGGACTCCGCAGGTGATCGGTGTGGGGTCCGAGAGGAAAGGGGGGAGTCTGACCCGCTGCGTCCTGCCGGAGAGGAAGGAGCAGATCCAGTTGAGGGCCTTGTCCTGGATTCCTGCATCGTAGAGTCTGCGTATTAGGGTGCGGTGGGAGACTGTGTCGAACGCCGCTGATAGGTCGAGGAGGATGAGGGCTACTGTTTCTCCTTTGTCCAGTAAGGTGCGGATGTCGTCTGTTGCGGCGAGGAGGGCGGTTTCCGTACTGTGGTTTTTTCTGAAGCCGGATTGGGAGGAGTCGAGGATGTTGTGTTCTTCAATGAATGTGGCGAGTTGGCTGTTGATGGCTTTCTCGATGACTTTCGCTGGGAACGGGAGCAGGGAGATGGGTCTGTAGTTTTTGAGGTCGGTGGGGTCCGCTGAGGGTTTCTTTAGGAGGGGGTTGACCTCCGCGTGTTTCCAGTCGTCGGGGAACGAGGCGTTCGCCTGGGAGCGGTTGATGGTTTGGCGGAGCATGGGTGCGATGGTGTTGGCGGCTCTGTTAAAGATGTGGTGGGGGCAGGGGTCCGTGGGGGCCACTGAGTGGATTGACTTCATTGTCTTCAGTGTGTCTTCGGTGGTGAGGGCTGTCCAGTCATCAATCGCTGGTTTCCGGGTGTCGGGCGTGGTTGGTGAGGGTTCAGTGTGTTGGTTGTCTTCGTCGAAGTTGTCGTAGATGCTCTTGATTTTGTGGTGGAAAAAGATGCTGAGTTTGTCGCAGAGGTCTTGTGAGGGAGGGATGTCGGTAGACTCGCTGGTGGGTTGGGCGAACTCCTTGATGATGCTGAAGAGTCCCTTGTTGTTGTGTGCGTGGGTGGAGATTCTGTCTTCAATCGCTTTTTTCCTCGTTTCTCTGATGAGTTGATGGTGGGCGTTGGTGGCGGCTCTGAAGTTGTTGTGGGCTTCTGTGGATTTGGTGTTTCTCCAGGCCTTTTCAAGGCAGCGGCATGTGGGCCTGGACTCTCGAAGTTCGATATACATATGCCTGGTTGCAAACTGGGGTGCCACAGTGAGCAAAAGATTGATAGATTAAACCCAGATCTGTGTCTGGGGGTGAATGGTTGAAAAGTTTCAGAGCTCCGTCCATCATCTCCTTGTGTTTGCTTTCATCCAGCTCTCCTGCACTAGAGTAAAACATACAACGGACAACAAACTACATATTGAGGTTATACAGAACACCAATTATATGCATTTATGCCAATTTTTGCTTCAGATTTTTTATACTGCTTTTTAGGAAACCGGGCTCTCCTTTAAATCCATATCTAGATGCAGTTAATAATAACGTAATATTTATTTAGGTGTATAAAGACTGCTCAGGCATAATGTACTCCAGGTTCCTGAGTGATCCACAGAAGAGAATCTTTTCTCTGGACCAGTTTCTTTCTGAGACTGGAGATGCTCTGCAGTGGTACTTGGAGGCACTCAGCTCCTGAGGGATGCACGCCCACAGAGCTCAGCATTTTGTTTTGAAACAAAAACACGGGTCTTCATCTATCAGTCAGTACTTTGAAGCCAGAATAAGTTGTTTTTCATTTATTCTGCCAAGATCAAAGACTTTGTACTGAGAAATGCACGGAGGCTCATTCCTTCTTTTCAACTAGTTAATGCAAAGTGTCCAGACAGCAGGACAGTGCACAGGCAGCTTGCGCTGTACCGCACAGACCGCATTTTGCGCCTAAATTGACTCCAGGCGCCTGGTTGAATTTAGAGTGGGCTGTAAGTGCCTAGGTGGTCCCAACTTCCTATTTCAGGGGACCCTTGGAAGCTGTTCCTTTTTCTTAATCTCACCCGGATTTTGAAGGAGTGTGGACTCTCTGCTGTCCTTTGCGGGAAACGGACCCTCATCACCTCCCGACCAACACCTCGCCGGACCCGCTCCGCGGGTCCCGCAGCGCGCCATCTGCTGCTGGTGACTGCTGGTTGCTGAGGAGGAGCGCGGGGAAAGGCGAGTCGACCAGCAGGGCTGCGAGCACAGGCAGGGACTCCAGCATCCAGGAGCCCCTGCGGGCCCAACCTGCAACACCTGGGCTGCTCTCCCCGCTGGCCACGCCCCCCGCCAACAGAGTGAAAACCGGGCTTCACTCTCGCCCCTGTGGGACCCTTGGAAGCTGTTCCTTTTTCTTAATCTCACCCGGATTTTGAAGGAGTGTGGACTCTCTGCTGTCCTTTGCGGGAAACGGACCCTCATCACCTCCCGACCAACACCTCGCCGGACCCGCTCCGCGGGTCCCGCAGCGCGCCATCTGCTGCTGGTGACTGCTGGTTGCTGAGGAGGAGCGCGGGGAAAGGCGAGTCGACCAGCGGGGCTGCGAGCACAGGCAGGGACTCCAGCATCCAGGAGCCCCTGCGCGCCCAACCTGCAACACCTGGGCTGCTCTCCCCGCTGGCCACGCCCCCCACCAACAGAGTGAAAACCGGGCTTCACTCTCGCCCCTGTGGGACCCTTGGAAGCTGTTCCTTTTTCTTAATCTCACCCGGATTTTGAAGGAGTGTGGACTCTCTGCTGTCCTTTGCGGGAAACGGACCCTCATCACCTCCCGACCAACACCTCGCCGGACCCGCTCCGCGGGTCCCGCAGCGCGCCATCTGCTGCTAGTGTCTGCTGGTTGCTGAGGAGGAGCGCGGGGAAAGGCGAGTCGACCAGCGGGGCTGCGAGCACAGGCAGGGACTCCAGCATCCAGGAGCCCCTGCGCGCCCAACCTGCAACACCTGGGCTGCTCTCCCCGCTGGCCACGCCCCCCGCCTATCACCTCACGTACTAACAGTTGTAGACTCAAAAGGAGAGAGTCGCCCCCGCTGCGTGGAAGCGTGCGGGAGCGCGCCGGGAGAAGCCCGGGACAAGGGCGGGACCGTCTGTGGCCGTCCGGGGCCGGAGGAGGCCGGGCTGGGCTACATCCCTTGGCTCCGTAAAGCGGATATCCAGCAACCAGGACAATGGCTTCAGGTACTCGATCCTGTAAGACAAAGAAATCTGCAGGAGACGTTGTTTTAGGTACTATGGACCAGTTCATAACCCGAGCAGTTTCCATAGTTGAGAAGGAGATAATCTTGGCAGAACGAAGGTTATCCCGGGATTCTTTGAGTATGTCTAACAAGCGCTCATCTCTGGGCGCCATTGCCCTAGCTGATAGCCCTGGTCATATTCCCCTAACTCCTTTGTTGATAATTGATTCCCCAACTATCGACGAGAGAGTGAGTCGGATTAGGGCTAGTTTAGAAAGGGTAACTACCACAGCACCAAGTATTGTACTTGACCCGACACACTCCATTTCCTCCGTTCCTAGTATCCCATCACCAGGGGGTCAAACTCTAGATTGCAATCCCGAAATCCATGATGTCCCTAGCCCCCCTGTGCCTACTAGTGAAGCTGCGAATTCCCCATCCACTGCAGGACATACCGATATTAACACTCTTAGAGTAGTAGCCCCCCAAACTGCACCTGCAGGGAACCCAGCTTTAGGCACAGTCCCACAAAAGAAGAGAAAGCGTCCCGCTAGCCCCCGCAGGGGAGGCTCTCTAAAGCCCCACAGTAAAGTAAGTAGGAACATTGTATCAAAAGGGGGCACCATTTCGAATCAGGTTCCTTACTCAAAACCTCACGCATCCCACACCGGAGATCCTGCATTGGAGGGCATTCCTGGTCAAATGGCTCCTATAGATACTAGCATTTTCCCTCAAGTCGAGAGCATCATTAAGTCTGTGGTGATGCCTCTCGTAGATAAGATTGAAGGCCTCACTCGCAAACTAGCCTCACTCGAGCAGTCAATGCTGGACAACTTTTATGCAGTGAAATCGTTAGTCAAATTTCACGCTAAGTCCCAGGTTGAAGAAAATGGAGGGCTAAGGAGTGGTGCTGTCCCATTAGTTCCCTTTATTTCTACAGCCCTCCCTGAGCCCACATCTTGCCAAAAAACGCTCGCCATGGCAAAGGTTCCCCAATCGCAGCAACCCAACACTGGAACCATACCCCCCCCACCTACTTCTACTCCTGAGTCTAGTTTGGCCCGTCCAATGAACAAATCTAGTACCCAGGCTCCCAAGGCACTTAAGGTCAAATTTGCTGCAAATCCCAAGCCTATAGTCCCTAACACTAAGGTATCTGGAAACACAGTGACCGCAAGTAAGGGTGTTACAACCCCATCTCCTCCAACTCCTGTTACACAGGCCGTGCCCAAACCTCCAGCAAAAACCACGGTAAAATCTCCGGCTAAAGACAGGGTAAAACGGCACACACCAAATGCTAGCCTTCCCCCTGGCTGTAAGCCTTATGTGGTAATTTTAACAGGGGTCCCCGAGCTTGAAGAGGGTTCTTGTGAGTCCTATTCTGACCTTAAACACAAGACGCTCTCCTGGCTAAAAGCTAATAGACCCCTCCCAGGGCACATTGATGGTAGAATAGCCTTCCTCCGACGCGTGGGTTGGATTGGCAACAGATGTAAGGTTATTACCGGGGACTGTGTGTTGATCAACTTCAATGATCCCAGAGCAGCTGGTATGATCTGTAGCCAGCAGTCGTATCACAATTTCTGCGACATACAAACTAGGGATTTGGGGTACTTCTATCACCCCCCTCCTTTAATGGGGCCTAACAAATCCCTTCAAGATGGGGGCAGAGGAGCATGGTTCCCTCATTATCCAACTTTGGACCCCAGAGCAAGGGTATGGACTCCTACTCAATCAGCCACTCCACAGGGTTGGGGCTGGTGACTTGATAATTTAGTGGCAATCAATGTCTCCCCCCCCAGGGTCAATACAATATGCATAGGTGGGGAGGTACCCTTGTCCAATAATGTTGTGCCCCAATCCCCGCCTACCTCAATTCTGCCCGTTCTTTTAGGCGACGGGTCAGATAAAATTGAGTTAGTGGTTGGAACTCAAACTCCAGGTCCACAGGGTGGGAATGGCGGTTGCAATGAGCCCCAGCATCATGCATTCCTGAAAACCATTAGTTGGAATGTGGCAGGCTTAAACAGCAAGCTAGATGTCCCGGACTGGGTGGCGCTCATCGAACCCCACTCAGTCTGTGCATTCCAAGAGACGTGGTGCGTAGAACCAAGGTACCGAGTGGGCCATGCCTCCTTCTTTGTCCCGGCAGAAATCCCAACTTCGGGAAGAGGTCGCCCCTATGGAGGTCTCTTAGTTTGGGTAGACATTTCTTTGGGATGGAGGGTACGCCATCACCCCCAAAAATCTCCAGATTTGATGCGCCTCACTGTAACTTGTCCGAGGAGAGCTGAAAAACTGGAGATTATTAACATCTACACACGAGGGGCCTCTGGGAGAGCCTTGTCACCAACGCTCTCGGACCTGGAGGTAGCCCTGGGTGAGTGTAGTAGCGATTCTTTAATTTTGGTTATGGGGGACTTCAATTGTACATTCGAGCCTTTGTTGCCCGATGAATCCCTGGATTTATATGATGAAGATTCTAGGAGAGGTGTCCCGTCACTTGATCTTCCCATCATAAACAGTTGGACCCCCAGAATCATCCAGCTAAATTCCCTCACTCTGGAGCACGGCTTGAGAGCAGCCAATGGGAGGACACCATCAGACTTAGCGGGGGCTCACACATATAATAGGGTCGGTCATACATCCCGGATTGATTATATCCTTTTAAACTTTTCTTTGTGGGCACACATGAAGGATATGATAGTCCTACCCTCCCTGGATAGTGACCATAATGCTCTTTCTTTGACCCTATCAAACTGGTGGAAAGAGATTACCCCAGCAAGTGGAAACCATGATACACTAGCGATAGGGCCATCGGGAGGGGTGGTTCCATCAAACTGCTTAAGACGTCTGAAATGGGACAAAGTGGCAATAGATGAGGAGAAATTGGCATGTATCAGAGCTGTTACTTCTACAGCCTGTGCCATTTTAGAAAGCGAGCCTATTTGCCCAAATCAGATTACAGCGTTGTTCTGTGAGGTCTCGCTGTCAATTGGGGACCTTTTCCAGGCTAAAGTAAAAAAGGGAAACACTAACCGTGATAACCGGCAGGGCAAACCAGGATGGTACTCGAAGGAGTGTCGTGCTACGAAGAGAGCACTGATATCGGCTGTAAAAAGTGGAGATGCAACTCTAATAGCCACCAAACGGAAGAGCTATAAAACGGAGCTTAAAACAGCAAGGAGAGACTGGGAAGATACATTTTGGCAGGATCTCCGAATTGCCAGCGCCGGAAAAAACGCAAAAGGTTTCTGGGACTTAGTACGCAAGAAAAACAGACCCCTTGATACAGTCATCACCTGTAACATAACCGAGGACCTATGGTACACACATTTTTCGAAATTGTATACAGCAACTGCAGCTGAAGCGATGGATTTCGCATTACCACAGCCCTCTCGAGTGGAGGAGAGACCTGAGGAAAGTCTGTTTACTAAGAAAGAAGCGGAAGGTGCAATAAAATCTCTCGTCCCGCGCAAGGCGGCTGGCCCCGATGGTCTTCCGGGTGATCTGCTCCGTGTTGACCTAGACGATTGGAGTACGTTGATTTCATCTGTATTGAACGCTGCCATGGCGGGTGCTCCTCTGCCCGCCTCCTGGATGGCCGCCGAAGTGGTCCCCCTGCACAAAAAAGGCTCAAGAGAAGACCCAGCGAACTACAGGCCAATTAGCCTGATAGACTGTTCACAAAAAGTAGCAGGCAAGGTCCTCCTAACTAGAATACAGCAATGGGCAGATGAAAACAGGATACTCTTGGATCTCCAGGCAGGGTTCCGAACTGGCACAGGAACAATTGAACAATCGTTAAGGCTATTTATGATTCACTGGAAGGTCGTTACGATTGGGAAGGGAACATTATATCTTGCTTTTATCGACCTCCGGACGGCCTTCGATTTCGTCCCCAGAAATAACTTATGGAAGGTCCTTAGTGATCTTGGCCTGCCACCTTACCTGCTTCACTTGATCATGAAGTTTCACGAAAACAACTATGCCCAAATCCGCTGGGGTCCTAATGGTCAAAAGACCCGAAGAATAGATGTGAATAGAGGAGTGCGGCAAGGGTGTGTCCTTGCCCCAACACTCTTTTCGCTCTATGTTAATGGGGTGGTGGACCACTTGTCAAGGATACCAGCAGATGCCCCTCGCCTGGCAGGTCGTTCTATTCCCACCCTGCTTTTTGCGGACGATACTTTGCTCTTGTCAAAATCGCCAATGGGCCTACAACAGCTTCTTTCGGGCTTTGACGATTTTTGTAAACAAAGAGGACTCTGTATAAACACAGACAAAACAAAGTATCTCATCTTGAACCCTCCGCAAAAACATGGCCCTCCGCCAACATTGGGCTCCGTGGCACTGGACAGGACTAAGACCTTCGATTATCTGGGTATCAGGCTGGTGGATTCCATGAAATGGGACCAGCATCTGACTAAAATGTTGTTAAACCTAAAAAGAGTAACCGGGATCCTGCTGAAAGAGCAGAGAGCAGCCTCAACCAAACCCATAGCTGCAGTTTTGGACATCTACTCAGCTAGAGGAGTAAATGCCGCTTTGTACGGGGCGGAACTGTGGGGAATGTCGAACTTGAAAGACCTTACTCGAGCTGAGAACATCTTCTTGAGAAGCCTGATGTCCCTCGGCCCTTCTGTCCCCATCTTGCCTCTGCAATTGGACATGGGCTGTCGGGCGATAGAAGATCTAGCAAAGTTACGCCCTTTGCTTCTGTGGGCCCGCATCTGGAGAGTCCCCGAACTCTCAAGTTATGCGGATGGACTGCGGGAGATATTAAGATCGACAGGTTGGGCGAAAATAAAGTGGCTAACGGATATCAAAGCATTACTCACCAATCTGGGGCTGGAAGAAGCATGGTACCAACAGACAGCCCCGCCCAAATCAACGATAAAACAGCTTTATTGGAACTGGGTGACAGATAGAAGGAATTCTTCCACCTCGATTTGCAAGTCGACCAGAAACTTCATGGAGTCCAAAGATATCCCCATTAGAGAACTGTATTTGGACATTATCTCAGCCCCTTGGGAAAGGTCCCTGTATTTTAAATTTAGAACTGGTCTTCTCCCCGTAATGGAATTTACTAGTCATTGGAAAATTCCATACCAGACTGCTCCGTGGTGTCCCTTCTGCCCACAGCGCCAAGAATCTGTCCCCCATCTTTTATTTGAGTGTCCTGCATATAAAGTCCCACGGTCAAAATGGCTAAAACCCATGTGTCGCACACTGGGCACTAGGCATTGTAATGTGGCTCTAAGGATTCTTCTTTCAGACACTCGTACCTTTTACGCATGTGCCACCTCGAAGTACCTTGGGTGGGCATGGCGAATTCGGTCAAAAAGACTCAGACAAATTGTTTAATTACGTTTTTTATTATGGTCTGCTTAAAATCCATGCTTATTTTAGGAAATTTATTTACAGTAAAAATTTGCAGTTTTTATCTTTAAATGCATTGAAATGAATTTTAATTGTATGTACGCTTTTTAAGATATTGTTTATATGTCGAAATAAAGCCTTTTTGACTGACTGACCTATTTCCAGGGAGGCAGCTCTTCATGTAAAGCACTCAAGGCCATGGCACCTGATTCTCACTGTGGCATAGATGTTGCTGCCTCTGTGCATAAGTAGTACAATGTTAATGTATTGAGGAGTGTTTTGTTTTACTGTTGGAGTTTATTTAGCATAACAAAACCCTACACACATAAAAGTGTGTGCGTACATTTATACGGTGAATAAATGTGGAAATATACTAATTGTACTTTTTTACAACAATCAAAAAACATATTGGATACATTCCAACAAAAAGAGAAAAACAAAATTGCTTGTTTACAAACCCCTGGCCCTTGCCCAGCTGGTGCCGCAGTGCTGGACCAGCCAACGGAGAAGAGACACAGTAACTCGTGCTCACCCCTTACTACACCACACTCCAAGATGGAGCACAAGGTCATCGGAGCCCCAGGCCATGGAATTACTTAGTAGATAGATTTATTTGAGTCGGGCATGGGGCCGGAATGGGTATTACAGTCAGTCATTTTTACAAGGCCTTGCTCAAGAGATCGGTTGGTGCAGGACAGTTTGGGTCAAAGGGATAAACTACCAGTGAAAGTTTTCCCCAAACGGAGATCCCTGCACTGCAGAAGGAGGAAAGCAGGACCTCGTGGGACATCGTAGGACTTTGAAAACTTTTGCCACAATAAAACCACAGTGTTGTCAGGCCTGGCTGGTCCGTAACCAGCTGGCTCTGAAAAGGCACCGCCACCTCCAGCACTGGCACTTAAGTTTGTCTAGTACAGACCTTACCATTGGAGTCCGTTTTCGGCATGTACCTACACATCCCGCCATGTTGCCCACTTACACACGGTCAGTGAGAATTGAGGACCCAGAACAAGGCTCCACTGCCACGCACCCAAACAGAAAGCAGCGTAGGTTGGTTTGGCATGGATCATAGCCCATGCAGACTCCTCAAACGTGCACGCTCTCGCTGCGCTGCTATATTAGGGGATTGCCGATACATGGGGGTGCAGCTTACTACATTTCAAGAGGCCTTCTTTGGGACGGTGGACCTAGTGTGTAAAGTTAGTTCAAGCATCCATAAATTAATGAGTGGTTGTGGTTCCGTTCACTCATGACCAATCAAACATGCCCACGCCACCGCCACCCACGGGGTGGCATAGTCGCATATTCATGATCATGGCGGCTACTCATGTCAGAGAAAGATGCGTGCACCTACCACACTGGCTCCCAAAAGGCACCGCCACCTCCAGCACAGCACCCTATTACGTTTTTATAATTTACAGACCTTAGCATTGGATTCGGTTTTCGGCATGTATGTACCTACTCATCCCGCCATGTTGCCCTGCCCACTAACACCTGCGGTCAGTGGGAATTGAGGACCCAGAACGCTTTATCTAACTAATTAGGCCTGCCTGGCCGTGCCTCACCTGGTGGCTGCTGGTGCTGTTACTGGCCAGTAGGCGTAGCAGTAGTCACTGCTTGCAGCCGCTACTCGAGTCCAGTCCTCAACAACGTCGTCCGTCCGTCCGGCCTGGTCGATCATGCTTGCTGCTGTCGGCTGTTGAACCATGATGACTCAGTGGAGCGCGTCGGTGCGGGTATGCTTGGTGCGTTGGTGGCAATGCAGCGAATGCGCGCGCAATCTCCAAAAATCTGCTCACGCTGCCTACTACTACTGCTCTCCGCGCACAGCCCCCAACGCCCAACCAACCAAAATCCAGCCCTGCCAAACTCAGTGTCCCACCCACGCCCCTACCCACTGGGCGACCGGCAACACTGACCCGGAGTCCCTTGAGAAGGCCTGGAAAAAAGACCCAACCACCAGCACCAAGGACGCCTTCAAAAACGCCACCCGCATACACCACCAACTGATCCGGACTGCCAAGAAGGCCGCATTCAAAGACCGACTAGATAACAACGCCCACAACAGCAAGGAATTATTCAATATTGTCAAGGAATTTACCAACCCCTCAGCCAACTCCAACGACATTGCCCCCTCTCAAGCCCTCTGCGACTCCCTAGCCTCATTCTTCCACAACAAAATTGCAGACATCCACAACAGCTTCGACAACCGACCCGAAGACCAACCCACCCAACCCCCTGCAGGACCCCCACCCCCCTTGAACATCCTCAATGACTGGAAGCCAATCTCCACTGAGGACACCATCCATCTGATGAACTCTATCCACTCAGGATCCCCCACAGACCCATGCCCTCACCACATCTTTAACAAAGCAGACTCCATTATAGCACTGCACCTCCGAGACGTCATCAACTGCTCCCTCAACTCCGCAACCTTCCCGGAAAGCTGGAAACATGCCGAACTCAGCGCCCTCCTGAAGAAACCCACAGCTGACCCCACCGAACTCAAAAACTACCGCCCTATCTCACTCCTTCCATTCCCGGCCAAAGTCATCGAGAAAGCGGTCAACAACCAGCTCGCAGCATTCCTCGAAACCAACAAATCCCTCGACTCCTCACAATCCGGCTTCCGAGCCAAGCACAGCACTGAAACCGCCCTCATCGCAGCAACAGACGACATTCGAACTCTACTGGACAATGGAGACACAGTCGCCCTCATCCTCCTCGACCTCTCCGCAGCCTTCGACGCGGTCTGTCATAGCACCCTTTTACAACGCCTCAGAAACGTCGGAATCCAAGGAAAAGCACTGGAATGGATCACCTTGTTCCTCACCGGAAGAACCCAGAGAGTCCGCCTTCCACCATTCAAGTCAGAGGCCACTGAAGTCATCTGCGGCGTACCACAAGGATCTTCACTCAGACCTACCCTCTTCAACGTATACATGAGCCCCCTCGCGGCCATCGCTCGCCAACACAATCTCAACATCATCTCCTACGCTGACGACACTCAACTGATCCTCTCACTCACCAAAGACCCTAACACCGCCAAAACCAACTTACACGAAGGAATGAAAGAAGTAGCCGAATGGATGAAGCACAGCCGTCTGAAACTGAACAGAGACAAAACAGAAGTCCTCATCCTAGGCACCTCCCCCTCCGCCTGGGATGACTCTTGGTGGCCAGAGGCCCTTGGAAAAGCACCCATCCCGACGGACCACGCACGGAACCTGGGCGTCATCCTGGATTCCTCACTCTCGATGAACAGACAAGTCAACGCCGTTTCTTCATCTTGCTTCAACATTCTTCGCATGCTCAAAAAAACATTTCGTTGGATCCCCACCGAAACTAAAAAAACGGTCACCCACGCTCTGGTCACGAGCCGACTGGACTACGGAAACACACTCTACGCCGGTACCACCGCAAAACTCCAGAAAAAACTCCAACGCATCCAGAACGCTTCAGCCAGGCTCATATTAGACATCCCGCGTAAAGAACACATCTCTGGTCACCTGAAAAATCTCCACTGGCTCCCCGTCAATAAGAGGATTACTTTCCGGCTCCTGACCCACGCACACAAAGCACTCTACGAAATCGGACCCGAATGCCTCAACACGCGACTGTCCTTCTACACCCCCTCCCGCCAACTACGATCCTCCAACCAAGCCCTTGCCATTGTACCTCGCATCAACAGAACCACCATGGGAGGTAGATCCTTCTCCTACCTGGCAGCTAAAACCTGGTACTCACTTCCCACTCACCTTCGCCTTACTCAGAACCACCTAGCATTCAGAAAGCAACTTAAAACGTGGATATTTGACAAGTAATTCCCCACCCTTCTTCAAGCGCCTTGAGACCCTCTGGGTATGTAGCGCGCTATATAAATTTATTGACTTGACTTGACTTGACTTGTTGAGCACTCATGGCATGTGATTTTGAGTCCAAGACAGGAAAGAGCACATAGTACAGGTAGTGGATGGTATTGCACCTGCTGAAGTTGATGTCGTTGGTGAAGCTAACAAGGCCACAATGGTCCATGCATGTAACGGGTAGCTAACTGGTGATTTGGTTCAGACCATGACTGGGAAAAGCATGCGTTGTGTTCTGCTGCAGGCTTGCAGAATGCTGCAGCACAGAAGGTCAAGTGTGTGTTGTGTGTTATCATGCCACCTACATAGCTAAGGAAAATAACAGTGCATTAGGTGGATCAGTGTCAGTGGCAGATGGGAGAAGAGCCACACATGCAACTCATCTGCACACCAAAATGATGTTGGATGGAGTCACAGCGGAGAGCCATTATCATATGCAAACATGCACTACAGCATTCTGCAGCAACACATGGCCAACTTGAGAAACAACTTGACATTGTTCAGCGCCGGGAAGCCTCGTTGCTGGGGCAGCTGTTCGCGCTCAATAAAACGTAATAACATAACATAACATTAATCCCAACACACAAATCCATGCACATCAACAACACATCCAGCACAACCAATGACTAATTCCGCTTTCCCTTATATGTCACAGGGGACCAAGGATATGCTCAGGGACCATGGATGATGACACCAGTACGAAACCCCACCACCCCAGGCCAGAGGCAGTACAATGCGGCACACATACGCACAGGGTCCATTGTTGAGCGGACATCTGGTGTCTTAAAGTCCGGTGTTTGGATATCTCAGGTGGCAGCCTGCTGCACCGGCCAGAAATGATGAATAAAATCATCCTGGCATGTTGTGTGTTGCACAACATATGTGTCCGTACCAAAGCACCATGGATCCAAGTGCCAGAACCACCTGATGAAGATGAGGAAGAAGAAGAGGCTGGTACTGTACACCCCACACCAAATGCTGCTGGACTTGCACGGAGGAACCGCATCATTAACAATTATTTCCACTGAGTCAGTCACATGGTGTCACTAAAATAAAATGTTACAAAAACATCCCATGTCTATGTGTAACTGTCTGCCACAGGCACTGTACCCATTAAACAGTTACGTGTCCCAACAAGTAGTTAGAGAAAACAATAATCCATGGAGGTTGGGAATGTGTACACAGTACAGAAATGCCCAGCATTGTGTAAAATGTATGACACCATACTTGTCAGGGTGCTACGTAGGCTACACTATGTCAATCGGTTGTGTCACATGCTTCAAATACAAGCAAACTAGGGTGCTGTTTGTGATGAGGATGAGATTCCTATTCTGACGACATTGCCCCAATCCAGGTATAATGGAGTGTGTATGTTGTGTGATTCCCGAAAATTAGGAGTGTGTAAAATGGTGTAAATGATGCCAATAGTGCATGCAACATCCCAACATACAATGGTGCCAATCATCCAGACACTTGTCCAAAATATGTCTGTCTTTTCAGCCGTAAACTGTCCCTAAAGATGTGAACAATGGTCCTGATAATCTGCCAATTACAATTCCTATAGAAGCATGCACAAGATGTGCAGGATATATAACCAGGGCCCGTATACGAAACATACTCTGCATATTACCAAGCACATTGTTGCGGTATAATTGCAATTTAATATCTGCACAGATGGCCATACTGTCAATGAGGTTCCTGAACATATGCCTCAAAGATGCATGTGTGGAATAGGGTAAGAGCTGCAAAGAGGGCATGTAATGCCAGGAAATATGGAAATGGGCCGTGAAATGTGGCACCATATGAAGATGGAAATGGGCCTTAAAATTTGACCACTTAAAAATGTAGGGGACAAATACGAGGAACACGTAGATGTGGCGTCTAATGTGGGTACAACATTTATCTGTCTGGCACAAGACATCAGCCAGGAAACAACTACCACCTACAGATCAACAAGGGCAAACATCACTATGCTGACCAGCTACTTGGCAGAACCAATGTACCACAACCATTACCAAGACATGCAAAACAGCAACATCCTAAAAAAAACATGGCTGGGTGAAGACACCTCCTAAAGTGGGACAGACAAGTATATGTGGATACACACTGACACCTGGCTCATTCATAGCTACCAGTGAGACACATCTGCCATCAACCACTACATAACATCGTAACATCAACATATGACAATACACATGCAAGTACACACACCTCAAAGTTTACAGAAAGTGATGGCCCTATGTCACGTGTCCACCATGGGTGAGTAGCACATGTAAGATGAAGAAATCATAATGTATGGACCACTTGTGAGCAATGGCAACATGATGTGGCATGTGTGGTGGCTAAGTGTACAAATAGTACAGACGTGCTTGGCCTAAAGCGCTGCCGGGAGCTACCTTCCTACTTGCACATACACATGTAGTATGCTGAGCTGCTGCCCATGTTGGTGAGTGGTGGCACAACTACCCTCCCTTAGCCCAATTCAATGGCAATTAAAGGCATGCTCATTGCACCTCAGAGCCACGGACTCATGAATCACAGACTACACACATAACAGATGTAAGGCACAGGCCAGGTGAGGGCAGGGATTAGCCCAGCCACCTGGGCTGTAGCAAGTGGTGCAGTTACAAGTACCATGCCACTAGGAGGAGGACTAGGGAATGCACAGGTGATTGCAAAGTTTGCGATGGACATTGGATCCACAGGACAGGAACATTGTAGCTACTTGGACCCTGACGCCAACCCTTGGTGTGCCTGTGTGGTCCGGCAGAATGACACATATTCACAGGAGGATGACCCAGATGGTCACACACTACATCCTGTACCAGAACACCATGCTCACAGATTTCTAAAAGAGAGAGCCAGATAGACTACGGTGTACTTAAACAGTCCGGCAGAAAAAATGTTGATAGGTGAAAGTGGGGATGCAGACATAGGATAAACTTGTGGTGCGTCACGATGACTCACAGTGCATCTGGACATCCCTGATGGCCTTCCCACAACACCAGACACCCCTGATCCCTCCTGAGCCTACCATGTCTGATCATGGCCACTCTGGACCTAGTGGTCTAGGCAGGGAAACAACTGAAGGTCCGTTTTGATCATGCATGCTGGGGTGGTGCGGTTGTGTCTCTGCTGGCCCAGACGCTTCACACAGTCTCAACTTAGCCCCACTTCCACCTACTATGCTCCCCTATGCTGTGTGGACTAGCTATTACTGCGTCTATGTCCCTGCACTCACCAACTGCCATGCCTCTAGCGTGGGGGCATAAGTGTGACGGTGAGTACTCGATGTGTGAGAAAGATTGATAGGTGTGTTTCCAGACGCTCAGTACCTGTGACATACTTACAATACACAACAAGTTACATTGAATGGACACTTTGCCAGCCAACCCTACTCACACAGCAGATGCGCAGCACACTGTTGTGCACACAGGTGGGAGCTCTGGCAGGTACAACATGACATAGTAGTGCATGTAAGGCCTTCACCCCTGTGATACAGAGACAGGCGGATCGGACAACATGCACTATTGCTCCACGCAGAGCTGTGCCTCAGCAAACAACATCCCACTCTCTAGCTGGACAATGTCCACCAAACCCAAAACTGTGGTCATGCCTGCAATGTAGATCTACATTTGCCCTACACTTAATCCTGTGCACCATGCTGAATGCGTATGCCCTTGGGTGTCTGATACACCTGCAACGGGAGGCCATCACAAAGCCCCACACAGTCCACACCAGGTGGCATCCTGTGGCTGAGACCACAGCCACATGTCACACACCACTCGTGCAGTGGGAGGGTGGAGGTCCACTGACCAACCCTCTGTACTGCATGTGCAAATCAACTCCAATGTCTATGCAAATCAGAATTGATCTTGTCTCAGGCAAACAAGAAACAGCTTCTGTACCATTTGAAAAGCTGGGTGAGTCAATACAGCGAATATGCACTTCCTCAATGTAATAAATTGTTAATGTGGCCATCAACCTCACACCTCTACGTGCAGATCATCAACACCTGGTAGATAGCACCATACACACAGAGGCTGACATTGCTGAAATTGCCATGCATGTTGCATATGCAGACCAACTGATACGATACATACTCAACCATGTTGAATGCTGGAAGACAGAGTTGACGATGTTGAAGGGTGGACACAACCCTACAATTTCTGCATGGTGGGCAGGGTAGAAGGGCAGGAGTGTAAAGATCCAGATGTCTACACTGCGACTTGACCAACATAGATGCTATCGTAAGCAACTCTCTCATCATGCGTCATAGTGGAATGGGGAAACAGGGTGCCCACCAGACCATTGCCGACAGGATTTAAGCCACCTACGTTCTAGATCAACATCCTCAACTACAGGGACAGGGATGCCATAATGCAATTATGTTCCAAACTAAAATACATCCAGGTTGTAAATCATCCTAAATGTCTTCATGGACTACACGTCACCTGTCACTAAACATAGAGAAACAATCCTGACAGGTAAGGATCGTGTTAGGCAAGACAAGCTCCTGGACCCTATCCTGTTCCCAGCATGTCTACGTGTAGTAGTAAAGGGAAATACTCCCTTTCCTTTAAAATCCATGACAGGCAGTATCTTGGATGGACTCATATGCCTCTTCAAACACTGACACTGTGCCCACTTATCTGCAACTGCAAAAAACATAGTTGATGGACAGAATGCAGAACAATGTCATACATTCACCCCAGTACAGAGATCTGGGCCTAAATCCATCGTTTTTTTGTACTCCGCACCACCCCAGTTCAGACATGGCCATATGCAAATCAGTCTGACCCTGTGCCTCATGGGAACAGTTCAGCCGAACTGCCAAGCCATGCCTTCCCTGGACCGGAAACAAGCTTCAGAGGACCAGTTTCTGGCATTCCAGCCGTCTTCAGCCCGGTTTGCTTGAATCCAGTGGTGTGGAGAGCATGGGACTCACGTCTGAGCATACCCATCCCACTGGGGGTGACAAATGCAAAAACCACAGTTGATGGACAGAATGCAGAACAATGTCATACATTCACCCCAGTACAGAGATCTGGGCCTAAACCCATTGTTTTTTTGCACTCCACACCACCCCAGTTCTGACATGGTCATATGCAAATCAGCCTTGACCCTGTGCCTCATGGGAACAGTCCAGCCCGAACTGCCAAGCCATGTCTTTCCTGGACCGGAATCAAGCATCCTAGGACCGGTTTCTGGCTATCAGCCGTCGTCAGCCAGGATAGCGTGACTCCAGTGGTGTGGAGAGCATCGGACTCACGTCTAAGCATGCCCATCCCACTCGGGGTGACAAATGCAAAAACAACAAATGATGGACAGAATGCAGAACAATGTCATACATTCACCCTAGTAGATAGATCTGGGCCTAAATCCATCGTTTTTTTGCACTCCACACCACCCCAGTTCCGACATGGCCATATGCAAATCTGTCTGACCCTGTGCCTCATGGGAACAGTCCAGCCCGAACTGCCAGGCCATGCCTTCCCTGGACCGGAAACAAGCTTCCGTGGACCGGTTTCAGGCATTCCAGCCGTCTTCAATCCGGCTTGCTTGAATCCAGTCGTGTGGAGAGCATGAGACGCACGTCTGAGCATACCCATCCCACTTGGGTCGACAAATGCAAAAACCACAGTTGATGGACAGAATGCAGAACAATGTCATACATTCACCCCAGTAAACAGATCTGGGCCTAAATCCATCGTTGTTTTGCACTCCGCACCACCCCAGTTCAGACATAGCCATATGCAAATCAGTCTGCCCCTGTGCCTCATGGGAACAGTTCAGCCGAACTGCCAAGCCATGCCTTCCCTGGACCGGAAACAAGCTTCTGAGGACCAGTTTCTGGCATTCCAGCCGTCTTCAGCCCGGCTTGCTTGAATCCAGTGGTGTGGAGAGCATGGGACTCACACCTGAGAATACCCATCCCACTGGGGGTGACAAATGCAAAAAACACAGTTGATGGACAGAATGCAGAACAATGTCATACATTCACCCCAGTATCAAGATCTGGGCCTAAATCCATTGTTTTTTTGCACTCCGTACCACCCCTGTTCAGACATGGCCCTATGCAAATCAGTCTGACCCTGTGCCTCATGGGAACAGTCCAGGCCGAACTGCCAAGCCATGCCTTCCCTGGACCGGAAACAAGCTTCCGAGGACCGGTTTCTGGCATTCCAGCCGTCTTCAGCCCGGCTTGCTTTAATCCAGTGGTGTGGAGAGCATGAGACTCACGTCTGAGCATACCCATCCCACTGGGTTCGACAAATGCAAAAACCACAGTTGATGGACAGAATGCAGAACAATGTCATACATTCACCCCAGTACAGAGATCTGGGCCTAAATCCATCGTTTTTTTGCACTCCGCACCACCCCAGTTCAGACATGGCCATATGCAAATCAGTCTGACCCTGTGCCTCATGGGAACAGTCCAGCCCGACTGCCATGCCATGCCTTCCCTGGACCGGAAACAAGCTTCCGAGGACTGGTTTCTGGCATTCCAGCCGTCTTCAGCCCGGTTTGCTTGAATCCAGTGGTGTGGAGAGCATGGGACTCACGTTTGAGCATACCCCTCCCACTGGCAGGACAAATGCAAAAACAACAGTTGATGGACAGAATGCAGAACAATGTCATACGTTCACCCTAGTACAGAGATATGGGCCTAAATCCATTGTTTTTTTGTACTCCACACCACCCCAGTTCTGACATGGCCATATGCAAATCAGCCTTGACCCTGTGCCTCATGGGAACAGTCCAGCCCGAACTGCCAAGCCATGTCTTTCCTGGACCGGAATCAAGCATCCTAGGACCGGTTTTTGGCTATCAGCCATCGTCAGCCAGGATAGCTTGACTCCAGTGGTGTGGAGAGCATGGGACTCACTTTAAGCATACCCATCCCACTCGGGTGACAAATGCAAAAACAACAATTGATGGACAGAATGCAGAACAATGTCATACATTCACCCTAGTAGATAGATCTGGGCCTAAATCCATCGTTTTTTTGCACTCCACACCACCCCAGTTCCGACATGGCCATATGCAAATCTGTCTGACCCTGTGCCTCATGGGAACAGTCAAGCCCGAACTGCCAAGCCATGCCTTCCCTGGACCGGAAACAAGCTTCCGAGGACCGGTTTCTGGCATTCCAGCCGTCTTCAGTCCGGCTTGCTTGAATCCAGTCGTGTGGAGAGCATGAGACTCACGTCTGAACATACCCATCCCACTGGTGTCAACAAATGCAAAAACCAGAGTTGATGGACAGAATGCAGAACAATGTCATACATTCACCCCAGTACAGAGATCTGGGCCTAAATCCATCTTTTTTTTGCACTCCGCACCACCCCAGTTCAGACATGGCCATATGCAATCAGTCTGACCCTGTGCTTCATGGGAACAGTTCAGCCGAACTGCCAAGCCATGCCTTCCCTGGACCGGAAACAAGCTTCTGAGGACCGGTTTCTGACATTCCAGCCGTCTTCACCCCGGCTTGCTTGAATCCACTGGTGTGGAGAGCATGGGACTCACATCTGAGCATACCCATCCCACTGGGGGTGACAAATGCAAAAAACACAGTTGATGGACAGAATGCAGAACAATGTCATACATTCACCCCAGTATACAGATCTGGGCATAAATCCCTCGTTTTTTTGCACTCCGTACCACCCCGTTCAGACATGGCCATATGCAAATCAGTCTGACCCTGTGCCTCATGGGAACAGTCCAGCCCGAACTGCCAAGCCATGCCTTCCCTGGACCGGAAACAAGCTTCCGAGGACCGGTTTCTGGCATTCCAGCCGTCTTCAGTCCGGCTTGCTTGAATCCAGTCGTGTGGAGAGCATGAGACTCACGACTGAGCATACCCATCCCACTGGGGTCGACAAATGCAAAAACCACAGTTGATGGACAGAATGCAGAACAATGTCATACATTCAGCCCAGTACAGAGATCTGGGCCTAAATCCATCGTTTTTTTTGCACTCCGCACCACCCCAGTTCAGAAATGGCCATATGCAATCAGTCTGACCCTGTGCCTCATGGGAACAGATCAGCCGAACTGCCAAGCCATGCCTTCCCTGGACCGGAAACAAGCTTCTGAGGACCGGTTTCTGACATTCCAGCCGTCTTCAGCCCGGCTTGCTTGAATCCAGTGGTGTGGAGAGCATGGGACTCACAACTGAGCATACCCATCCCACTGGGGGTGACAAATGCAAAAAACACAGTTGATGGACAGAATGCAGAACAATGTCATACATTCACCCCAGTATACAGATCTGGGCCTAAATCCCTCGTTTTTTTGCACTACGTACCACCCCACTCAGACATGGCCATATGCAAATCAGTCTGACCCTGTGCCTCAATGGGAACAGTCCAGCCCGAACTGCCAAGCCATGCCTTCCCTGGACCGGAAACAAGCTTCCGAGGACCGGTTTCTGGCATTCCAGCAGTCTTCAGGCCGGCTTGATTGAATCCAGAGGTGTGGAGAGCATGACACTCACGTCTAAGCATACCCATCCCACTGGGGGTGACATATGCAAAAACCACAGTTGATGGACAGAATGCAGAACAATGTCATACATTCACCCCAGTACAGAGATCTGGGCCTAAATCCATCGTTTTTTTGCACTCCGCACCACCCCAGTTCAGACATGGCCATATGCAAATCAGTCTGACCCTGTGCCTCATGGGAACAGTCCAGCCCGAACTGCCAAGCAATGCCTTCCCTGGACCGGAAACAAGCTTCTGAGGACCGGTTTCTGACATTCCAGCCGTCTTCACCCCGGCTTGCTTGAATCCACTGGTGTGGAGAGCATGGGACTCACATCTGAGCAAACCCATCCCACTGGGGTCGACAAATGCAAAAACCACAGTTGATGGACAGAATGCAGAACAATGTCATACATTCACCCAGTACAGAGATCTGGGCCTAAATCCATCGTTTTTTTGCACTCCGCACCACCCCAGTTCAGACATGGCCATATGCAAATCAGTCTGACCCTGTGCCTCATGGGAACAGTCCAGCCCGACTGCCAAGCCATGCCTTCCCTGGACCGGAAACAAGCTTCCGAGGACTGGTTTCTGGCATTCCAGCCGTCTTCAGCCCGGTTTGCTTGAATCCAGTGGTGTGGAGAGCATGGGACTCACGTTTGAGCATACCCCTCCCACTGGCAGGACAAATGCAAAAACAACAGTTGATGGACAGAATGCAGAACAATGTCATACATTCACCCCAGTACAGAGATATGGGCCTAAATCCATTGTTTTTTTGTACTCCACACCACCCCAGTTCTGACATGGCCATATGCAAATCAGCCTTGACCCTGTGCCTCATGGGAACAGTCCAGCCCGAACTGCCAAGCCATGTCTTTCCTGGACCGGAATCAAGCATCCTAGGACCGGTTTTGGGCTATCAGCCATCGTCAGCCAGGATAGCTTGACTCCAGTGGTGTGGAGAGCATGGGACTCACTTTAAGCATACCCATCCCACTCGGGGTGACAAATGCAAAAACAACAATTGATGGACAGAATGCAGAACAATGTCATACATTCACCCTAGTAGATAGATCTGGGCCTAAATCCATCGTTTTTTTGCACTCCACACCACCCCAGTTCCGACATGGCCATATGCAAATCTGTCTGACCCTGTGCCTCATGGGAACAGTCAAGCCCGAACTGCCAAGCCATGCCTTCCCTGGACCGGAAACAAGCTTCCGAGGACCGGTTTCTGGCATTCCAGCCGTCTTCAGTCCGGCTTGCTTGAATCCAGTCGTGTGGAGAGCATGAGACTCACGTTTGAACATACCCATCCTATTGGTGTCAACAAATGCAAAAACCAGAGTTGATGGACAGAATGCAGAACAATGTCATACATTCACCCAGGTACAGAGATCTGGGCCTAAATCCATCGTTTTTTTGCACTCCGCACCACCCCAGTTCAGACATGGCCATATGCAATCAGTCTGACCCTGTGCTTCATGGGAACAGTTCAGCCGAACTGCCAAGCCATGCCTTCCCTGGACCGGAAACAAGCTTCTGAGGACCGGTTTCTGACATTCCAGCCGTCTTCACCCCGGCTTGCTTGAATCCACTGGTGTGGAGAGCATGGGACTCACATCTGAGCATACCCATCCCACTGGGGGTGACAAATGCAAAAAACACAGTTGATGGACAGAATGCAGAACAATGTCATACATTCACCCCAGTATACAGATCTGGGCATAAATCCCTCGTTTTTTTGCACTCCGTACCACCCCGTTCAGACATGGCCATATGCAAATCAGTCTGACCCTGTGCCTCATGGGAACAGTCCAGCCCGAACTGCCAAGCCATGCCTTCCCTGGACCGGAAACAAGCTTCCGAGGACCGGTTTCTGGCATTCCAGCCGTCTTCAGTCCGGCTTGCTTGAATCCAGTCGTGTGGAGAGCATGAGACTCACGACTGAGCATACCCATCCCACTGGGGTCGACAAATGCAAAAACCACAGTTGATGGACAGAATGCAGAACAATGTCATACATTCACCCCAGTACAGAGATCTGGGCCTAAATCCATCGTTTTTTTGCACTCCGCACCACCCCAGTTCAGACATGGCCATATGCAAATCAGTCTGACCCTGTGCCTCATGGGAACAGTCCAGCCCGAACTGCCAAGCAATGCCTTCCCTGGACCGGAAACAAGCTTCTGAGGACCGGTTTCTGGCATTCCAGCCGTCTTCAGCCCGGCTTGCTTGAATCCAGTGGTGTGGAGAGCATGAGACTCACGTCTGAGCATACCCATCCCACTGGGGTCGACAAATGCTAAAACCACAGTTGATGGACAGAATGCAGAACAATGTCATACATTCACCCCAGTACAGAGATCTGGGCCTAAATCCATCGTTTTTTTGCACTCCGCACCACCCCAGTTCAGACATGGCCATATGCAAATCTGTCTGACCCTGTGCCTCATGGGAACAGTCCATCCCGAACTGGCAAGCCATGCCTTCCCTGGACCGGAAACAAGCTTCTGAGGACCAGTTTCTGGCATTCCAGCCGTCTTCAGCCCAGCTTGCTTGAATCCAGTGGTGTGGAGAGCATGAGACTCACGTCTGAGCAAACCCATCCCACTGGGGTCGACAAATGCAAAAACCACAGTTGATGGACAGAATGCAGAACAATGTCATACATTCACCCAGTACAGAGATCTGGGCCTAAATCCATCGTTTTTTTGCACTCCGCATCACCCCAGTTCAGACATGGCCATATGCAAATCAGTCTGACCCTGTGCCTCATGGGAACAGTCCAGCCCGACTGCCAAGCCATGCCTTCCCTGGACCGGAAACAAGCTTCCGAGGACCGGTTTCTGGCATTCCAGCTGTCTTCAGCCCGGTTTGCTTGAATCCAGTGGTGTGGAGAGCATGGGACTCACGTCTGAGCAAACCCATCCCACTGGGGTCGACAAATGCAAAAACCACAGTTGATGGACAGAATGCAGAACAATGTCATACATTCACCCAGTACAGAGATCTGGGCCTAAATCCATCATTTTTTTGCACTCCGCACCACCCCAGTTCAGACATGGCCATATGCAAATCAGTCTGACCCTGTGCCTCATGGGAACAGTCCAGCCCGACTGCCAAGCCATGCCTTCCCTGGACCGGAAACAAGCTTCCGAGGACTGGTTTCTGGCATTCCAGCCGTCTTCAGCCCGGTTTGCTTGAATCCAGTGGTGTGGAGAGCATGGGACTCACGTTTGAGCATACCCCTCCCCCTGGCAGGACAAATGCAAAAACAACAGTTGATGGACAGAATGCAGAACAATGTCATACATTCACCCCAGTACAGAGATATGGGCCTAAATCCATTGTTTTTTTGTACTCCACACCACCCCAGTTCTGACATGGCCATATGCAAATCAGCCTTGACCCTGTGCCACATGGGAACAGTCCAGCCTGAACTGCCAAGCCATGTCTTTCCTGGACCGGAATCAAGCATCCTAGGACCGGTTTTGGGCTATCAGCCATCGTCTGCCAGGATAGCTTGACTCCAGTGGTGTGGAGAGCATGGGACTCACTTTAAGCATACCCATCCCACTCGGGTGACAAATGCAAAAACAACAATTGATGGACAGAATGCAGAACAATGTCATACATTCACCCTAGTAGATAGATCTGGGCCTAAATCCATCGATTTTTTGAACTCCACACCACCCCAGTTCCGACATGGCCATATGCAAATCTGTCTGACCCTGTGCCTCATGGGAACAGTCAAGCCGAACTGCCAAGCCATGCCTTCCCTGGACCGGAAACAAGCTTCCGAGGACCGGTTTCTGGCATTCCAGCCGTCTTCAGTCCGGCTTGCTTGAATCCAGTCGTGTGGAGAGCATGAGACTCACGTCTGAACATACCCATCCCACTGGTGTCAACAAATGCAAAAACCAGAGTTGATGGACAGAATGCAGAACAATGTCATACATTCACCCCAGTACAGAGATCTGGGCCTAAATCCATCTTTTTTTTGCACTCCGCACCACCCCAGTTCAGACATGGCCATATGCAATCAGTCTGACCCTGTGCTTCATGGGAACAGTTCAGCCGAACTGCCAAGCCATGCCTTCCCTGGACCGGAAACAAGCTTCTGAGGACCGGTTTCTGACATTCCAGCCGTCTTCACCCCGGCTTGCTTGAATCCACTGGTGTGGAGAGCATGGGACTCACATCTGAGCATACCCATCCCACTGGGGGTGACAAATGCAAAAAACACAGTTGATGGACAGAATGCAGAACAATGTCATACATTCACCCCAGTATACAGATCTGGGCATAAATCCCTCGTTTTTTTGCACTCCGTACCACCCCGTTCAGACTTGGCCATATGCAAATCAGTCTGACCCTGTGCCTCATGGGAACAGTCCAGCCCGAACTGCCAAGCCATGCCTTCCCTGGACCGGAAACAAGCTTCCGAGGACCGGTTTCTGGCATTCCAGCCGTCTTCAGTCCGGCTTGCTTGAATCCAGTCGTGTGGAGAGCATGAGACTCACGACTGAGCATACCCATCCCACTGGGGTCGACAAATGCAAAAACCACAGTTGATGGACAGAATGCAGAACAATGTCATACATTCAGCCCAGTACAGAGATCTGGGCCTAAATCCATCGTTTTTTTTGCACTCCGCACCACCCCAGTTCAGAAATGGCCATATGCAATCAGTCTGACCCTGTGCCTCATGGGAACAGATCAGCCGAACTGCCAAGCCATGCCTTCCCTGGACCGGAAACAAGCTTCTGAGGACCGGTTTCTGACATTCCAGCCGTCTTCAGCCCGGCTTGCTTGAATCCAGTGGTGTGGAGAGCATGGGACTCACAACTGAGCATACCCATCCCACTGGGGGTGACAAATGCAAAAAACACAGTTGATGGACAGAATGCAGAACAATGTCATACATTCACCCCAGTATACAGATCTGGGCCTAAATCCCTCGTTTTTTTGCACTACGTACCACCCCACTCAGACATGGCCATATGCAAATCAGTCTGACCCTGTGCCTCATGGGAACAGTCCAGCCCGAACTGCCAAGCCATGCCTTCCCTGGACCGGAAACAAGCTTCCGAGGACCGGTTTCTGGCATTCCAGCAGTCTTCAGGCCGGCTTGATTGAATCCAGAGGTGTGGAGAGCATGACACTCACGTCTAAGCATACCCATCCCACTGGGGGTGACATATGCAAAAACCACAGTTGATGGACAGAATGCAGAACAATGTCATACATTCACCCCAGTACAGAGATCTGGGCCTAAATCCATCGTTTTTTTGCACTCCGCACCACCCCAGTTCAGACATGGCCATATGCAAATCAGTCTGACCCTGTGCCTCATGGGAACAGTCCAGCCCGAACTGCCAAGCAATGCCTTCCCTGGACCGGAAACAAGCTTCTGAGGACCGGTTTCTGGCATTCCAGCCGTCTTCAGCCCGGCTTGCTTGAATCCAGTGGTGTGGAGAGCATGGGACTCACATCTGAGCATACCCAACCCACTTGGGGTGACAAATGCAAAACAACAGTTGATGGACAGAATGCAGAACAATGTCATACATTCACCCCAGTACAGAGATCTGGGCCTAAATCCATCTTTTTTTTGCACTCCACACCACCCCAGTTCAGACATGGCCATATGCAATCAGTCTGACCCTGTGCTTCATGGGAACAGTTCAGCCGAACTGCCAAGCCATGCCTTCCCTGGACCGGAAACAAGCTTCTGAGGACCGGTTTCTGACATTCCAGCCGTCTTCACCCCGGCTTGCTTGAATCCACTGGTGTGGAGAGCATGGGACTCACATCTGAGCAAACCCATCCCACTGGGGTCGACAAATGCAAAAACCACAGTTGATGGACAGAATGCAGAACAATGTCATACATTCACCCAGTACAGAGATCTGGGCCTAAATCCATCGTTTTTTTGCACTCCGCACCACCCCAGTTCAGACATGGCCATATGCAAATCAGTCTGACCCTGTGCCTCATGGGAACAGTCCAGCCCGACTGCCAAGCCATGCCTTCCCTGGACCGGAAACAAGCTTCCGAGGACTGGTTTCTGGCATTCCAGCCGTCTTCAGCCCGGTTTGCTTGAATCCAGTGGTGTGGAGAGCATGGGACTCACGTTTGAGCATACCCCTCCCACTGGCAGGACAAATGCAAAAACAACAGTTGATGGACAGAATGCAGAACAATGTCATACATTCACCCCAGTACAGAGATATGGGCCTAAATCCATTGTTTTTTTGTACTCCACACCACCCCAGTTCTGACATGGCCATATGCAAATCAGCCTTGACCCTGTGCCTCATGGGAACAGTCCAGCCCGAACTGCCAAGCCATGTCTTTCCTGGACCAGAATCAAGCATCCTAGGACCGGTTTTGGGCTATCAGCCATCGTCAGCCAGGATAGCTTGACTCCAGTGGTGTGGAGAGCATGGGACTCACTTTAAGCATACCCATCCCACTCGGGGTGACAAATGCAAAAACAACAATTGATGACCAGAATGCAGAACAATGTCATACATTCACCCTAGTAGATAGATCTGGGCCTAAATCCATCGTTTTTTTGCACTCCACACCACCCCAGTTCCGACATGGCCATATGCAAATCTGTCTGACCCTGTGCCTCATGGGAACAGTCAAGCCCGGACTGCCAAGCCATGCCTTCCCTGGACCGGAAACAAGCTTCCGAGGACCGGTTTCTGGCATTCCAGCCGTCTTCAGTCCGGCTTGCTTGAATCCAGTCGTGTGGAGAGCATGAGACTCACGTCTGAACATACCCATCCCACTGGTGTCAACAAATGCAAAAACCAGAGTTGATGGACAGAATGCAGAACAATGTCATACATTCACCCAGGTACAGAGATCTGGGCCTAAATCCATCGTTTTTTTGCACTCCGCACCACCCCAGTTCAGACATGGCCATATGCAATCAGTCTGACCCTGTGCTTCATGGGAACAGTTCAGCCGAACTGCCAAGCCATGCCTTCCCTGGACCGGAAACAAGCTTCTGAGGACCGGTTTCTGACATTCCAGCCGTCTTCACCCCGGCTTGCTTGAATCCACTGGTGTGGAGAGCATGGGACTCACATCTGAGCATACCCATCCCACTGGGGGTGACAAATGCAAAAAACACAGTTGATGGACAGAATGCAGAACAATGTCATACATTCACCCCAGTATACAGATCTGGGCATAAATCCCTCGTTTTTTTGCACTCCGTACCACCCCGTTCAGACATGGCCATATGCAAATCAGTCTGACCCTGTGCCTCATGGGAACAGTCCAGCCCGAACTGCCAAGCAATGCCTTCCCTGGACCGGAAACAAGCTTCTGAGGACCGGTTTCTGGCATTCCAGCCGTCTTCAGCCCGGCTTGCTTGAATCCAGTGGTGTGGAGAGCATGAGACTCACGTCTGAGCATACCCATCCCACTGGGGTCGACAAATGCTAAAACCACAGTTGATGGACAGAATGCAGAACAATGTCATACATTCACCCCAGTACAGAGATCTGGGCCTAAATCCATCGTTTTTTTGCACTCCGCACCACCCCAGTTCAGACATGGCCATATGCAAATCTGTCTGACCCTGTGCCTCATGGGAACAGTCCATCCCGAACTGGCAAGCCATGCCTTCCCTGGACCGGAAACAAGCTTCTGAGGACCAGTTTCTGGCATTCCAGCCGTCTTCAGCCCAGCTTGCTTGAATCCAGTGGTGTGGAGAGCATGAGACTCACGTCTGAGCAAACCCATCCCACTGGGGTCGACAAATGCAAAAACCACAGTTGATGGACAGAATGCAGAACAATGTCATACATTCACCCAGTACAGAGATCTGGGCCTAAATCCATCGTTTTTTTGCACTCCGCATCACCCCAGTTCAGACATGGCCATATGCAAATCAGTTTGACCCTGTGCCTCATGGGAACAGTCCAGCCCGACTGCTAAGCCATGCCTTCCCTGGACCGGAAACAAGCTTCCGAGGACCGGTTTCTGGCATTCCAGCTGTCTTCAGCCCGGTTTGCTTGAATCCAGTGGTGTGGAGAGCATGGGACTCACGTCTGAGCAAACCCATCCCACTGGAGTCGACAAATGCAAAAACCACAGTTGATGGACAGAATGCAGAACAATGTCATACATTCACCCAGTACAGAGATCTGGGCCTAAATCCATCGTTTTTTTGCACTCCGCACCACCCCAGTTCAGACATGGCCATATGCAAATCAGTCTGACCCTGTGCCTCATGGGAACAGTCCAGCCCGACTGCCAAGCCATGCCTTCCCTGGACCGGAAACAAGCTTCCGAGGACTGGTTTCTGGCATTCCAGCCGTCTTCAGCCCGGTTTGCTTGAATCCAGTGGTGTGGAGAGCATGGGACTCACGTTTGAGCATACCCCTCCCACTGGCAGGACAAATGCAAAAACAACAGTTGATGGACAGAATGCAGAACAATGTCATACATTCACCCCAGTACAGAGATATGGGCCTAAATCCATTGTTTTTTTGTACTCCACACCACCCCAGTTCTGACATGGCCATATGCAAATCAGCCTTGACCCTGTGCCTCATGGGAACAGTCCAGCCCGAACTGCCAAGCCATGTCTTTCCTGGACCGGAATCAAGCATCCTAGGACCGGTTTTGGGCTATCAGCCATCGTCAGCCAGGATAGCTTGACTCCAGTGGTGTGGAGAGCATGGGACTCACTTTAAGCATACCCATCCCACTCGGGTGACAAATGCAAAAACAACAATTGATGGACAGAATGCAGAACAATGTCATACATTCACCCTAGTAGATAGATCTGGGCCTAAATCCATCGTTTTTTTGCACTCCACACCACCCCAGTTCCGACATGGCCATATGCAAATCTATCTGACCCTGTGCCTCATGGGAACAGTCAAGCCCGAACTGCCAAGCCATGCCTTCCCTGGACCGGAAACAAGCTTCCGAGGACCGGTTTCTGGCATTCCAGCCGTCTTCAGTCCGGCTTGCTTGAATCCAGTCGTGTGGAGAGCATGAGACTCACGTCTGAACATACCCATCCCACTGGTGTCAACAAATGCAAAAACCAGAGTTGATGGACAGAATGCAGAACAATGTCATACATTCACCCCAGTACAGAGATCTGGGCCTAAATCCATCTTTTTTTTGCACTCCGCACCACCCCAGTTCAGACATGGCCATATGCAATCAGTCTGACCCTGTGCTTCATGGGAACAGTTCAGCCGAACTGCCAAGCCATGCCTTCCCTGGACCGGAAACAAGCTTCTGAGGACCGGTTTCTGACATTCCAGCCGTCTTCACCCCGGCTTGCTTGAATCCACTGGTGTGGAGAGCATGGGACTCACATCTGAGCATACCCATCCCACTGGGGGTGACAAATGCAAAAAACACAGTTGATGGACAGAATGCAGAACAATGTCATACATTCACCCCAGTATACAGATCTGGGCATAAATCCCTCGTTTTTTTGCACTCCGTACCACCCCGTTCAGACATGGCCATATGCAAATCAGTCTGACCCTGTGCCTCATGGGAACAGTCCAGCCCGAACTGCCAAGCCATGCCTTCCCTGGACCGGAAACAAGCTTCCGAGGACCGGTTTCTGGCATTCCAGCCGTCTTCAGTCCGGCTTGCTTGAATCCAGTCGTGTGGAGAGCATGAGACTCACGACTGAGCATACCCATCCCACTGGGGTCGACAAATGCAAAAACCACAGTTGATGGACAGAATGCAGAACAATGTCATACATTCAGCCCAGTACAGAGATCTGGGCCTAAATCCATCGTTTTTTTTGCACTCCGCACCACCCCAGTTCAGAAATGGCCATATGCAATCAGTCTGACCCTGTGCCTCATGGGAACAGATCAGCCGAACTGCCAAGCCATGCCTTCCCTGGACCGGAAACAAGCTTCTGAGGACCGGTTTCTGACATTCCAGCCGTCTTCAGCCCGGCTTGCTTGAATCCAGTGGTGTGGAGAGCATGGGACTCACAACTGAGCATACCCATCCCACTGGGGGTGACAAATGCAAAAAACACAGTTGATGGACAGAATGCAGAACAATGTCATACATTCACCCCAGTATACAGATCTGGGCCTAAATCCCTCGTTTTTTTGCACTACGTACCACCCCACTCAGACATGGCCATATGCAAATCAGTCTGACCCTGTGCCTCATGGGAACAGTCCAGCCCGAACTGCCAAGCCATGCCTTCCCTGGACCGGAAACAAGCTTCCGAGGACCGGTTTCTGGCATTCCAGCAGTCTTCAGGCCGGCTTGATTGAATCCAGAGGTGTGGAGAGCATGACACTCACGTCTAAGCATACCCATCCCACTGGGGGTGACATATGCAAAAACCACAGTTGATGGACAGAATGCAGAACAATGTCATACATTCACCCCAGTACAGAGATCTGGGCCTAAATCCATCATTTTTTTGCACTCCGCACCACCCCAGTTCAGACATGGCCATATGCAAATCAGTCTGACCCTGTGCCTCATGGGAACAGTCCAGCCCGAACTGCCAAGCAATGCCTTCCCTGGACCGGAAACAAGCTTCTGAGGACCGGTTTCTGGCATTCCAGCCGTCTTCAGCCCGGCTTGCTTGAATCCAGTGGTGTGGAGAGCATGGGACTCACATCTGAGCATACCCAACCCACTTGGGGTGACAAATGCAAAACAACAGTTGATGGACAGAATGCAGAACAATGTCATACATTCACCCCAGTACAGAGATCTGGGCCTAAATCCATCTTTTTTTTGCACTCCACACCACCCCAGTTCAGACATGGCCATATGCAATCAGTCTGACCCTGTGCTTCATGGGAACAGTTCAGCCGAACTGCCAAGCCATGCCTTCCCTGGACCGGAAACAAGCTTCTGAGGACCGGTTTCTGACATTCCAGCCGTCTTCACCCCGGCTTGCTTGAATCCACTGGTGTGGAGAGCATGGGACTCACATCTGAGCATACCCATCCCACTGGGGGTGAAAAATGCAAAAAACACAGTTGATGGACAGAATGCAGAACAATGTCATACATTCACCCCAGTATACAGATCTGGGCATAAATCCCTCGTTTTTTTGCACTCCGTACCACCCCGTTCAGACATGGCCATATGCAAATCAGTCTGACCCTGTGCCTCATGGGAACAGTCCAGCCCGAACTGCCAAGCCATGCCTTCCCTGGACCGGAAACAAGCTTCCGAGGACCGGTTTCTGGCATTCCAGCCGTCTTCAGTCCGGCTTGCTTGAATCCAGTCGTGTGGAGAGCATGAGACTCACGTTTGAGCATACCCCTCCCACTGGCAGGACAAATGCAAAAACAACAGTTGATGGACAGAATGCAGAACAATGTCATACATTCACCCCAGTACAGAGATATGGGCCTAAATCCATTGTTTTTTTGTACTCCACACCACCCCAGTTCTGACATGGCCATATGCAAATCAGCCTTGACCCTGTTCCTCATGGGAACAGTCCAGCCCGAACTGCCAAGCCATGTCTTTCCTGGACCGGAATCAAGCATCCTAGGACCGGTTTTGGGCTATCAGCCATCGTCAGCCAGGATAGCTTGACTCCAGTGGTGTGGAGAGCATGGGACTCACTTTAAGCATACCCATCCCACTCGGGGTGACAAATGCAAAAACAACAATTGATGGACAGAATGCAGAACAATGTCATACATTCACCTTAGTAGATAGATCTGGGCCTAAATCCATCGTTTTTTTGCACTCCACACCACCCCAGTTCCGACATGGCCATATGCAAATCTGTCTGACCCTGTGCCTCATGGGAACAGTCAAGCCCGAACTGCCAAGCCATGCCTTCCATGGACCGGAAACAAGCTTCCGAGGACCGGTTTCTGGCATTCCAGCCGTCTTCAGTCCGGCTTGCTTGAATCCAGTCGTGTGGAGAGCATGAGACTCACGTCTGAACATACCCATCCCACTGGTGTCAACAAATGCAAAAACCAGAGTTGATGGACAGAATGCAGAACAATGTCATACATTCACCCAGGTACAGAGATCTGGGCCTAAATCCATCGTTTTTTTGCACTCCGCACCACCCCAGTTCAGACATGGCCATATGCAATCAGTCTGACCCTGTGCTTCATGGGAACAGTTCAGCCGAACTGCCAAGCCATGCCTTCCCTGGACCGGAAACAAGCTTCTGAGGACCGGTTTCTGACATTCCAGCCGTCTTCACCCCGGCTTGCTTGAATCCACTGGTGTGGAGAGCATGGGACTCACATCTGAGCATACCCATCCCACTGGGGGTGACAAATGCAAAAAACACAGTTGATGGACAGAATGCAGAACAATGTCATACATTCACCCCAGTATACAGATCTGGGCATAAATCCCTCGTTTTTTTGCACTCCGTACCACCCCGTTCAGACATGGCCATATGCAAATCAGTCTGACCCTGTGCCTCATGGGAACAGTCCAGCCCGAACTGCCAAGCCATGCCTTCCCTGGACCGGAAACAAGCTTCCGAGGACCGGTTTCTGGCATTCCAGCCGTCTTCAGTCCGGCTTGCTTGAATCCAGTCGTGTGGAGAGCATGAGACTCACGACTGAGCATACCCATCCCACTGGGGTCGACAAATGCAAAAACCACAGTTGATGGACAGAATGCAGAACAATGTCATACATTCACCCCAGTACAGAGATCTGGGCCTAAATCCATCGTTTTTTTGCACTCCGCACCACCCCAGTTCAGACATGGCCATTTGCAAATCAGTCTGACCCTGTGCCTCATGGGAACAGTCCAGCCCGAACTGCCAAGCAATGCCTTCCCTGGACCGGAAACAAGCTTCTGAGGACCGGTTTCTGGCATTCCAGCCGTCTTCAGCCCGGCTTGCTTGAATCCAGTGGTGTGGAGAGCATGAGACTCACGTCTGAGCATACCCATCCCACTGGGGTCGACAAATGCTAAAACCACAGTTGATGGACAGAATGCAGAACAATGTCATACATTCACCCCAGTACAGAGATCTGGGCCTAAATCCATCGTTTTTTTGCACTCCGTACCACCCCAGTTCAGACATGGCCATATGCAAATCTGTCTGACCCTGTGCCTCATGGGAACAGTCCATCCCGAACTGGCAAGCCATGCCTTCCCTGGACCGGAAACAAGCTTCTGAGGACCAGTTTCTGGCATTCCAGCCGTCTTCAGCCCAGCTTGCTTGAATCCAGTGGTGTGGAGAGCATGAGACTCACGTCTGAGCAAACCCATCCCACTGGGGTCGACAAATGCAAAAACCACAGTTGATGGACAGAATGCAGAACAATGTCATACATTCACCCAGTACAGAGATCTGGGCCTAAATCCATCGTTTTTTTGCACTCCGCATCACCCCAGTTCAGACATGGCCATATGCAAATCAGTTTGACCCTGTGCCTCATGGGAACAGTCCAGCCCGACTGCCAAGCCATGCCTTCCCTGGACCGGAAACAAGCTTCCGAGGACCGGTTTCTGGCATTCCAGCTGTCTTCAGCCCGGTTTGCTTGAATCCAGTGGTGTGGAGAGCATGGGACTCACGTCTGAGCAAACCCATCCCACTGGGGTCGACAAATGCAAAAACCACAGTTGATGGACAGAATGCAGAACAATGTCATACATTCACCCAGTACAGAGATCTGGGCCTAAATCCATCGTTTTTTTGCACTCCGCACCACCCCAGTTCAGACATGGCCATATGCAAATCAGTCTGACCCTGTGCCTCATGGGAACAGTCCAGCCCGACTGCCAAGCCATGCCTTCCCTGGACCGGAAACAAGCTTCCGAGGACTGGTTTCTGGCATTCCAGCCGTCTTCAGCCCGGTTTGCTTGAATCCAGTGGTGTGGAGAGCATGGGACTCACGTTTGAGCATACCCCTCCCACTGGCAGGACAAATGCAAAAACAACAGTTGATGGACAGAATGCAGAACAATGTCATACATTCACCCCAGTACAGAGATATGGGCCTAAATCCATTGTTTTTTTGTACTCCACACCACCCCAGTTCTGACATGGCCATATGCAAATCAGCCTTGACCCTGTGCCTCATGGGAACAGTCCAGCCCGAACTGCCAAGCCATGTCTTTCCTGGACCGGAATCAAGCATCCTAGGACCGGTTTTGGGCTATCAGCCATCGTCAGCCAGGATAGCTTGACTCCAGTGGTGTGGAGAGCATGGGACTCACTTTAAGCATACCCATCCCACTCGGGTGACAAATGCAAAAACAACAATTGATGGACAGAATGCAGAACAATGTCATACATTCACCCTAGTAGATAGATCTGGGCCTAAATCCATCGTTTTTTTGCACTCCACACCACCCCAGTTCCGACATGGCCATATGCAAATCTGTCTGACCCTGTGCCTCATGGGAACAGTCAAGCCCGAACTGCCAAGCCATGCCTTCCCTGGACCGGAAACAAGCTTCCGAGGACCGGTTTCTGGCATTCCAGCCGTCTTCAGTCCGGCTTGCTTGAATCCAGTCGTGTGGAGAGCATGAGACTCACGTCTGAACATACCCATCCCACTGGTGTCAACAAATGCAAAAACCAGAGTTGATGGACAGAATGCAGAACAATGTCATACATTCACCCCAGTACAGAGATCTGGGCCTAAATCCATCTTTTTTTTGCACTCCGCACCACCCCAGTTCAGACATGGCCATATGCAATCAGTCTGACCCTGTGCTTCATGGGAACAGTTCAGCCGAACTGCCAAGCCATGCCTTCCCTGGACCGGAAACAAGCTTCTGAGGACCGGTTTCTGACATTCCAGCCATCTTCACCCCGGCTTGCTTGAATCCAGTCGTGTGGAGAGCATGGGACTCACATCTGAGCATACCCATCCCACTGGGGGTGACAAATGCAAAAAACACAGTTGATGGACAGAATGCAGAACAATGTCATACATTCACCCCAGTATACAGATCTGGGCATAAATCCCTCGTTTTTTTGCACTCCGTACCACCCCGTTCAGACATGGCCATATGCAAATCAGTCTGACCCTGTGCCTCATGGGAACAGTCCAGCCCGAACTGCCAAGCCATGCCTTCCCTGGACCGGAAACAAGCTTCCGAGGACCGGTTTCTGGCATTCCAGCCGTCTTCAGTCCGGCTTGCTTGAATCCAGTCGTGTGGAGAGCATGAGACTCACGACTGAGCATACCCATCCCACTGGGGTCGACAAATGCAAAAACCACAGTTGATGGACAGAATGCAGAACAATGTCATACATTCAGCCCAGTACAGAGATCTGGGCCTAAATCCATCGTTTTTTTTGCACTCCGCACCACCCCAGTTCAGAAATGGCCATATGCAATCAGTCTGACCCTGTGCCTCATGGGAACAGATCAGCCGAACTGCCAAGCCATGCCTTCCCTGGACCGGAAACAAGCTTCTGAGGACCGGTTTCTGACATTCCAGCCGTCTTCAGCCCGGCTTGCTTGAATCCAGTGGTGTGGAGAGCATGGGACTCACAACTGAGCATACCCATCCCACTGGGGGTGACAAATGCAAAAAACACAGTTGATGGACAGAATGCAGAACAATGTCATACATTCACCCCAGTATACAGATCTGGGCCTAAATCCCTCGTTTTTTTGCACTACGTACCACCCCACTCAGACATGGCCATATGCAAATCAGTCTGACCCTGTGCCTCATGGGAACAGTCCAGCCCGAACTGCCAAGCCATGCCTTCCCTGGACCGGAAACAAGCTTCCGAGGACCGGTTTCTGGCATTCCAGCAGTCTTCAGGCCGGCTTGATTGAATCCAGAGGTGTGGAGAGCATGACACTCACGTCTAAGCATACCCATCCCACTGGGGGTGACATATGCAAAAACCACAGTTGATGGACAGAATGCAGAACAATGTCATACATTCACCCCAGTACAGAGATCTGGGCCTAAATCCATCATTTTTTTGCACTCCGCACCACCCCAGTTCAGACATGGCCATATGCAAATCAGTCTGACCCTGTGCCTCATGGGAACAGTCCAGCCCGAACTGCCAAGCAATGCCTTCCCTGGACCGGAAACAAGCTTCTGAGGACCGGTTTCTGGCATTCCAGCCGTCTTCAGCCCGGCTTGCTTGAATCCAGTGGTGTGGAGAGCATGGGACTCACATCTGAGCATACCCAACCCACTTGGGGTGACAAATGCAAAACAACAGTTGATGGACAGAATGCAGAACAATGTCATACATTCACCCCAGTACAGAGATCTGGGCCTAAATCCATCTTTTTTTTGCACTCCACACCACCCCAGTTCAGACATGGCCATATGCAATCAGTCTGACCCTGTGCTTCATGGGAACAGTTCAGCCGAACTGCCAAGCCATGCCTTCCCTGGACCGGAAACAAGCTTCTGAGGACCGGTTTCTGACATTCCAGCCGTCTTCACCCCGGCTTGCTTGAATCCACTGGTGTGGAGAGCATGGGACTCACATCTGAGCATACCCATCCCACTGGGGGTGACAAATGCAAAAAACACAGTTGATGGACAGAATGCAGAACAATGTCATACATTCACCCCAGTATACAGATCTGGGCATAAATCCCTCGTTTTTTTGCACTCCGTACCACCCCGTTCAGACATGGCCATATGCAAATCAGTCTGACCCTGTGCCTCATGGGAACAGTCCAGCCCGAACTGCCAAGCCATGCCTTCCCTGGACCGGAAACAAGCTTCCGAGGACCGGTTTCTGGCATTCCAGCCGTCTTCAGTCCGGCTTGCTTGAATCCAGTCGTGTGGAGAGCATGAGACTCACGACTGAGCATACCCATCCCACTGGGGTCGACAAATGCAAAAACCACAGTTGATGGACAGAATGCAGAACAATGTCATACATTCAGCCCAGTACAGAGATCTGGGCCTAAATCCATCGTTTTTTTCGCACTCCGCACCACCCCAGTTCAGAAATGGCCATATGCAATCAGTCTGACCCTGTGCCTCATGGGAACAGATCAGCCGAACTGCCAAGCAATGCCTTCCCTGGACCGGAAACAAGCTTCTGAGGACCGGTTTCTGGCATTCCAGCCGTCTTCAGCCCGGCTTGCTTGAATCCAGTGGTGTGGAGAGCATGGGACTCACATCTGAGCATACCCAACCCACTTGGGGTGACAAATGCAAAACAACAGTTGATGGACAGAATGCAGAACAATGTCATACATTCACCCCAGTACAGAGATCTGGGCCTAAATCCATCTTTTTTTTGCACTCCACACCACCCCAGTTCAGACATGGCCATATGCAATCAGTCTGACCCTGTGCTTCATGGGAACAGTTCAGCCGAACTGCCAAGCCATGCCTTCCCTGGACCGGAAACAAGCTTCTGAGGACCAGTTTCTGACATTCCAGCCGTCTTCACCCCGGCTTGCTTGAATCCACTGGTGTGGAGAGCATGGGACTCACATCTGAGCATACCCATCCCACTGGGGGTGACAAATGCAAAAAACACAGTTGATGGACAGAATGCAGAACAATGTCATACATTCACCCCAGTATACAGATCTGGGCATAAATCCCTCGTTTTTTTGCACTCCGTACCACCCCGTTCAGACATGGCCATATGCAAATCAGTCTGACCCTGTGCCTCATGGGAACAGTCCAGCCCGAACTGCCAAGCCATGCCTTCCCTGGACCGGAAACAAGCTTCCGAGGACCGGTTTCTGGCATTCCAGCCGTCTTCAGTCCGGCTTGCTTGAATCCAGTCGTGTGGAGAGCATGAGACTCACGACTGAGCATACCCATCCCACTGGGGTCGACAAATGCAAAAACCACAGTTGATGGACAGAATGCAGAACAATGTCATACATTCAGCCCAGTACAGAGATCTGGGCCTAAATCCATCGTTTTTTTCGCACTCCGCACCACCCCAGTTCAGAAATGGCCATATGCAATCAGTCTGACCCTGTGCCTCATGGGAACAGATCAGCCGAACTGCCAAGCCATGCCTTCCCTGGACCGGAAACAAGCTTCTGAGGACCGGTTTCTGACATTCCAGCCGTCTTCAGCCCGGCTTGCTTGAATCCAGTGGTGTGGAGAGCATGGGACTCACAACTGAGCATACCCATCCCACTGGGGGTGACAAATGCAAAAAACACAGTTGATGGACAGAATGCAGAACAATGTCATACATTCACCCCAGTATACAGATCTGGGCCTAAATCCCTCGTTTTTTTGCACTACGTACCACCCCACTCAGACATGGCCATATGCAAATCAGTCTGACCCTGTGCCTCATGGGAACAGTCCAGCCCGAACTGCCAAGCCATGCCTTCCCTGGACCGGAAACAAGCTTCCGAGGACCGGTTTCTGGCATTCCAGCAGTCTTCAGGCCGGCTTGATTGAATCCAGAGGTGTGGAGAGCATGACACTCACGTCTAAGCATACCCATCCCACTGGGGGTGACATATGCAAAAACCACAGTTGATGGACAGAATGCAGAACAATGTCATACATTCACCCCAGTACAGAGATCTGGGCCTAAATCCATCGTTTTTTTGCACTCCGCACCACCCCAGTTCAGACATGGCCATATGCAAATCAGTCTGACCCTGTGCCTCATGGGAACAGTCCAGCCCGAACTGCCAAGCAATGCCTTCCCTGGACCGGAAACAAGCTTCTGAGGACCGGTTTCTGGCATTCCAGCCGTCTTCAGCCCGGCTTGCTTGAATCCAGTGGTGTGGAGAGCATGAGACTCACGTCTGAGCATACCCATCCCACTGGGGTCGACAAATGCTAAAACCACAGTTGATGGACAGAATGCAGAACAATGTCATACATTCACCCCAGTACAGAGATCTGGGCCTAAATCCATCGTTTTTTTGCACTCTGCACCGCCCCAGTTCAGACATGGCCATATGCAAATCTGTCTGACCCTGTGCCTCATGGGAACAGTCCATCCCGAACTGGCAAGCCATGCCTTCCCTGGACCGGAAACAAGCTTCTGAGGACCAGTTTCTGGCATTCCAGCCGTCTTCAGCCCAGCTTGCTTGAATCCAGTGGTGTGGAGAGCATGAGACTCACGTCTGAGCAAACCCATCCCACTGGGGGTGACAAATGCAAAAAACACAGTTGATGGACAGAATGCAGAACAATGTCATACATTCACCCCAGTATACAGATCTGGGCATAAATCCCTCGTTTTTTTGCACTCCGTACCACCCCGTTCAGACATGGCCATATGCAAATCAGTCTGACCCTGTGCCTCATGGGAACAGTCCAGCCCGAACTGCCAAGCCATGCCTTCCCTGGACCGGAAACAAGCTTCCGAGGACCGGTTTCTGACATTCCAGCCGTCTTCACCCCGGCTTGCTTGAATCCACTGGTGTGGAGAGCATGGGACTCACATCTGAGCATACCCATCCCACTGGGGGTGACAAATGCAAAAAACACAGTTGATGGACAGAATGCAGAACAATGTCATACATTCACCCCAGTATACAGATCTGGGCATAAATCCCTCGTTTTTTTGCACTCCGTACCACCCCGTTCAGACATGGCCATATGCAAATCGGTCTGACCCTGTGCCTCATGGGAACAGTCCAGCCCGAACTGCCAAGCCATGCCTTCCCTGGACCGGAAACAAGCTTCCGAGGACCGGTTTCTGGCATTCCAGCCGTCTTCAGTCCGGCTTGCTTGAATCCAGTCGTGTGGAGAGCATGAGACTCACGACTGAGCATACCCATCCCACTGGGGTCGACAAATGCAAAAACCACAGTTGATGGACAGAATGCAGAACAATGTCATACATTCACCCCAGTACAGAGATCTGGGCCTAAATCCATCGTTTTTTTGCACTCCGCACCACCCCAGTTCAGACATGGCCATATGCAAATCAGTCTGACCCTGTGCCTCATGGGAACAGTCCAGCCCGAACTGCCAAGCAATGCCTTCCCTGGACCGGAAACAAGCTTCTGAGGACCGGTTTCTGGCATTCCAGCCGTCTTCAGCCCGGCTTGCTTGAATCCAGTGGTGTGGAGAGCATGAGACTCACGTCTGAGCATACCCATCCCACTGGGGTCGACAAATGCTAAAACCACAGTTGATGGACAGAATGCAGAACAATGTCATACATTCACCCAGTACAGAGATCTGGGCCTAAATCCATCGTTTTTTTGCACTCCGCATCACCCCAGTTCAGACATGGCCATATGCAAATCAGTTTGACCCTGTGCCTCATGGGAACAGTCCAGCCCGACTGCCAAGCCATGCCTTCCCTGGACCGGAAACAAGCTTCCGAGGACCGGTTTCTGGCATTCCAGCTGTCTTCAGCCCGGTTTGCTTGAATCAAGTGGTGTGGAGAGCATGGGACTCACGTCTGAGCAAACCCATCCCACTGGGGTCGACAAATGCAAAAACCACAGTTGATGGACAGAATGCAGAACAATGTCATACATTCACCCAGTACAGAGATCTGGGCCTAAATCCATCGTTTTTTTGCACTCCGCACCACCCCAGTTCAGACATGGCCATATGCAAATCAGTCTGACCCTGTGCCTCATGGGAACAGTCCAGCCCGACTGCCAAGCCATGCCTTCCCTGGACCGGAAACAAGCTTCCGAGGACTGGTTTCTGGCATTCCAGCCGTCTTCAGCCCGGTTTGCTTGAATCCAGTGGTGTGGAGAGCATGGGACTCACGTTTGAGCATACCCCTCCCACTGGCAGGACAAATGCAAAAACAACAGTTGATGGACAGAATGCAGAACAATGTCATACATTCACCCCAGTACAGAGATATGGGCCTAAATCCATTGTTTTTTTGTACTCCACACCACCCCAGTTCTGACATGGCCATATGCAAATCAGCCTTGACCCTGTGCCTCATGGGAACAGTCCAGCCCGAACTGCCAAGCCATGTCTTTCCTGGACCGGAATCAAGCATCCTAGGACCGGTTTTGGGCTATCAGCCATCGTCAGCCAGGATAGCTTGACTCCAGTGGTGTGGAGAGCATGGGACTCACTTTAAGCATACCCATCCCACTCGGGGTGACAAATGCAAAAACAACAATTGATGGACAGAATGCAGAACAATGTCATACATTCACCCTAGTAGATAGATCTGGGCCTAAATCCATCGTTTTTTTGCACTCCACACCACCCCAGTTCCGACATGGCCATATGCAAATCTGTCTGACCCTGTGCCTCATGGGAACAGTCAAGCCCGAACTGCCAAGCCATGCCTTCCCTGGACCGGAAACAAGCTTCTGAGGACCGGTTTCTGGCATTCCAGCCGTCTTCAGTCCGGCTTGCTTGAATCCAGTCGTGTGGAGAGCATGAGACTCACGTCTGATCATACCCATCCCACTGGTGTCAACAAATGCAAAAACCAGAGTTGATGGACAGAATGCAGAACAATGTCATACATTCACCCCAGTATACAGATCTGGGCCTAAATCCCTCGTTTTTTTGCACTACGTACCACCCCACTCAGACATGGCCATATGCAAATCAGTCTGACCCTGTGCCTCATGGGAACAGTCCAGCCCGAACTGCCAAGCCATGCCTTCCCTGGACCAGAAACAAGCTTCCGAGGACCGGTTTCTGGCATTCCAGCAGTCTTCAGGCCGGCTTGATTGAATCCAGAGGTGTGGAGAGCATGACACTCACGTCTAAGCATACCCATCCCACTGGGGGTGACATATGCAAAAACCACAGTTGATGGACAGAATGCAGAACAATGTCATACATTCACCCCAGTACAGAGATCTGGGCCTAAATCCATCATTTTTTTGCACTCCGCACCACCCCAGTTCAGACATGGCCATATGCAAATCAGTCTGACCCTGTGCCTCATGGGAACAGTCCAGCCCGAACTGCCAAGCAATGCCTTCCCTGGACCGGAAACAAGCTTCTGAGGACCGGTTTCTGGCATTCCAGCCATCTTCAGCCCGGCTTGCTTGAATCCAGTGGTGTGGAGAGCATGGGACTCACATCTGAGCATACCCAACCCACTTGGGGTGACAAATGCAAAACAACAGTTGATGGACAGAATGCAGAACAATGTCATACATTCACCCCAGTACAGAGATCTGGGCCTAAATCCATCTTTTTTTTGCACTCCACACCACCCCAGTTCAGACATGGCCATATGCAATCAGTCTGACCCTGTGCTTCATGGGAACAGTTCAGCCGAACTGCCAAGCCATGCCTTCCCTGGACCGGAAACAAGCTTCTGAGGACCGGTTTCTGACATTCCAGCCGTCTTCACCCCGGCTTGCTTGAATCCACTGGTGTGGAGAGCATGGGACTCACATCTGAGCATACCCATCCCACTGGGGGTGACAAATGCAAAAAACACAGTTGATGGACAGAATGCAGAACAATGTCATACATTCACCCCAGTATACAGATCTGGGCATAAATCCCTCGTTTTTTTGCACTCCGTACCACCCCGTTCAGACATGGCCATATGCAAATCAGTCTGACCCTGTGCCTCATGGGAACAGTCCAGCCCGAACTGCCAAGCCATGCCTTCCCTGGACCGGAAACAAGCTTCCGAGGACCGGTTTCTGGCATTCCAGCCGTCTTCAGTCCGGCTTGCTTGAATCCAGTCGTGTGGAGAGCATGAGACTCACGACTGAGCATACCCATCCCACTGGGGTCGACAAATGCAAAAACCACAGTTGATGGACAGAATGCAGAACAATGTCATACATTCAGCCCAGTACAGAGATCTGGGCCTAAATCCATCGTTTTTTTTGCACTCCGCACCACCCCAGTTCAGAAATGGCCATATGCAATCAGTCTGACCCTGTGCCTCATGGGAACAGATCAGCCGAACTGCCAAGCCATGCCTTCCCTGGACCGGAAACAAGCTTCTGAGGACCGGTTTCTGACATTCCAGCCGTCTTCAGCCCGGCTTGCTTGAATCCAGTGGTGTGGAGAGCATGGGACTCACAACTGAGCATACCCATCCCACTGGGGGTGACAAATGCAAAAAACACAGTTGATGGACAGAATGCAGAACAATGTCATACATTCACCCCAGTATACAGATCTGGGCCTAAATCCCTCGTTTTTTTGCACTACGTACCACCCCACTCAGACATGGCCATATGCAAATCAGTCTGACCCTGTGCCTCATGGGAACAGTCCAGCCCGAACTGCCAAGCCATGCCTTCCCTGGACCGGAAACAAGCTTCCGAGGACCGGTTTCTGGCATTCCAGCAGTCTTCAGGCCGGCTTGATTGAATCCAGAGGTGTGGAGAGCATGACACTCACGTCTAAGCATACCCATCCCACTGGGGGTGACATATGCAAAAACCACAGTTGATGGACAGAATGCAGAACAATGTCATACATTCACCCCAGTACAGAGATCTGGGCCTAAATCCATCGTTTTTTTGCACTCCGCACCACCCCAGTTCAGACATGGCCATATGCAAATCAGTCTGACCCTGTGCCTCATGGGAACAGTCCAGCCCGAACTGCCAAGCAATGCCTTCCCTGGACCGGAAACAAGCTTCTGAGGACCGGTTTCTGGCATTCCAGCCGTCTTCAGCCCGGCTTGCTTGAATCCAGTGGTGTGGAGAGCATGAGACTCACGTCTGAGCATACCCATCCCACTGGGGTCGACAAATGCTAAAACCACAGTTGATGGACAGAATGCAGAACAATGTCATACATTCACCCCAGTACAGAGATCTGGGCCTAAATCCATCGTTTTTTTGCACTCCGCACCACCCCAGTTCAGACATGGCCATATGCAAATCTGTCTGACCCTGTGCCTCATGGGAACAGTCCATCCCGAACTGGCAAGCCATGCCTTCCCTGGACCGGAAACAAGCTTCTGAGGACCAGTTTCTGGCATTCCAGCCGTCTTCAGCCCAGCTTGCTTGAATCCAGTGGTGTGGAGAGCATGAGACTCACGTCTGAGCAAACCCATCCCACTGGGGTCGACAAATGCAAAAACCACAGTTGATGGACAGAATGCAGAACAATGTCATACATTCACCCAGTACAGAGATCTGGGCCTAAATCCATCGTTTTTTTGCACTCCGCACCACCCCAGTTCAGACATGGCCATATGCAAATCAGTCTGACCCTGTGCCTCATGGGAACAGTCCAGCCCGACTGCCAAGCCATGCCTTCCCTGGACCGGAAACAAGCTTCCGAGGACCGGTTTCTGGCATTCCAGCTGTCTTCAGCCCGGTTTGCTTGAATCCAGTGGTGTGGAGAGCATGGGACTCACGTCTGAGCAAACCCATCCCACTGGGGTCGACAAATGCAAAAACCACAGTTGATGGACAGAATGCAGAACAATGTCATACATTCACCCAGTACAGAGATCTGGGCCTAAATCCATCGTTTTTTTGCACTCCGCACCACCCCAGTTCAGACATGGCCATATGCAAATCAGTCTGACCCTGTGCCTCATGGGAACAGTCCAGCCCGACTGCCAAGCCATGCCTTCCCTGGACCGGAAACAAGCTTCCGAGGACTGGTTTCTGGCATTCCAGCCGTCTTCAGCCCGGTTTGCTTGAATCCAGTGGTGTGGAGAGCATGGGACTCACGTTTGAGCATACCCCTCCCACTGGCAGGACAAATGCAAAAACAACAGTTGATGGACAGAATGCAGAACAATGTCATACATTCACCCCAGTACAGAGATATGGGCCTAAATCCATTGTTTTTTTGTACTCCACACCACCCCAGTTCTGACATGGCCATATGCAAATCAGCCTTGACCCTGTGCCTCATGGGAACAGTCCAGCCCGAACTGCCAAGCCATGTCTTTCCTGGACCGGAATCAAGCATCCTAGGACCGGTTTTGGGCTATCAGCCATCGTCAGCCAGGATAGCTTGACTCCAGTGGTGTGGAGAGCATGGGACTCACTTTAAGCATACCCATCCCACTCGGGGTGACAAATGCAAAAACAACAATTGATGGACAGAATGCAGAACAATGTCATACATTCACCCTAGTAGATAGATCTGGGCCTAAATCCATCGTTTTTTTGCACTCCACACCACCCCAGTTCCGACATGGCCATATGCAAATCTGTCTGACCCTGTGCCTCATGGGAACAGTCAAGCCCTAACTGCCAAGCCATGCCTTCCCTGGACCGGAAACAAGCTTCCGAGGACCGGTTTCTGGCATTCCAGCCGTCTTCAGTCCGGCTTGCTTGAATCCAGTCGTGTGGAGAGCATGAGACTCACGTCTGAACATACCCATCCCACTCGTGTCAACAAATGCAAAAACCAGAGTTGATGGACAGAATGCAGAACAATGTCATACATTCACCCCAGTACAGAGATCTGGGCCTAAATCCATCGTTTTTTTGCACTCCGCACCACCCCAGTTCAGACATGGCCATATGCAATCAGTCTGACCCTGTGCTTCATGGGAACAGTTCAGCCGAACTGCCAAGCCATGCCTTCCCTGGACCGGAAACAAGCTTCTGAGGACCGGTTTCTGACATTCCAGCCGTCTTCACCCCGGCTTGCTTGAATCCACTGGTGTGGAGAGCATGGGACTCACATCTGAGCATACCCATCCCACTGGGGGTGACAAATGCAAAAAACACAGTTGATGGACAGAATGCAGAACAATGTCATACATTCACCCCAGTATACAGATCTGGGCATAAATCCCTCGTTTTTTTGCACTCCGTACCACCCCGTTCAGACATGGCCATATGCAAATCAGTCTGACCCTGTGCCTCATGGGAACAGTCCAGCCCGAACTGCCAAGCCATGCCTTCCCTGGACCGGAAACAAGCTTCCGAGGACCGGTTTCTGGCATTCCAGCCGTCTTCAGTCCGGCTTGCTTGAATCCAGTCGTGTGGAGAGCATGAGACTCACGACTGAGCATACCCATCCCACTGGGGTCGACAAATGCAAAAACCACAGTTGATGGACAGAATGCAGAACAATGTCATACATTCACCCCAGTACAGAGATCTGGGCCTAAATCCATCGTTTTTTTGCACTCCGCACCACCCCAGTTCAGACATGGCCATATGCAAATCAGTCTGACCCTGTGCCTCATGGGAACAGTCCAGCCCGAACTGCCAAGCAATGCCTTCCCTGGACCGGAAACAAGCTTCTGAGGACCGGTTTCTGGCATTCCAGCCGTCTTCAGCCCGGCTTGCTTGAATCCAGTGGTGTGGAGAGCATGAGACTCACGTCTGAGCATACCCATCCCATTGGGGTCGACAAATGCTAAAACCACAGTTGATGGACAGAATGCAGAACAATGTCATACATTCACCCCAGTACAGAGATCTGGGCCTAAATCCATCGTTTTTTTGCACTCCGCACCACCCCAGTTCAGACATGGCCATATGCAAATCTGTCTGACCCTGTGCCTCATGGGAACAGTCCATCCCGAACTGGCAAGCCATGCCTTCCCTGGACCGGAAACAAGCTTCTGAGGACCAGTTTCTGGCATTCCAGCCGTCTTCAGCCCAGCTTGCTTGAATCCAGTGGTGTGGAGAGCATGAGACTCACGTCTGAGCAAACCCATCCCACTGGGGTCGACAAATGCAAAAACCACAGTTGATGGACAGAATGCAGAACAATGTCATACATTCACCCAGTACAGAGATCTGGGCCGAAATCCATCGTTTTTTTGCACTCCGCATCACCCCAGTTCAGACATGGCCATATGCAAATCAGTTTGACCCTGTGCCTCATGGGAACAGTCCAGCCCGACTGCCAAGCCATGCCTTCCCTGGACCGGAAACAAGCTTCCGAGGACCTGTTTCTGGCATTCCAGCTGTCTTCAGCCCGGTTTGCTTGAATCCAGTGGTGTGGAGAGCATGGGACTCACGTCTGAGCAAACCCATCCCACTGGGGTCGACAAATGCAAAAACCACAGTTGATGGACAGAATGCAGAACAATGTCATACATTCACCCAGTACAGAGATCTGGGCCTAAATCCATCGTTTTTTTGCACTCCGCACCACCCCAGTTCAGACATGGCCATATGCAAATCAGTCTGACCCTGTGCCTCATGGGAACAGTCCAGCCCGACTGCCAAGCCATGCCTTCCCTGGACCGGAAACAAGCTTCCGAGGACTGGTTTCTGGCATTCCAGCCGTCTTCAGCCCGGTTTGCTTGAATCCAGTGGTGTGGAGAGCATGGGACTCACGTTTGAGCATACCCCTCCCACTGGCAGGACAAATGCAAAAACAACAGTTGATGGACAGAATGCAGAACAATGTCATACATTCACCCCAGTACAGAGATATGGGCCTAAATCCATTGTTTTTTTGTACTCCACACCACCCCAGTTCTGACATGGCCATATGCAAATCAGCCTTGACCCTGTGCCTCATGGGAACAGTCCAGCCCGAACTGCCAAGCCATGTCTTTCCTGGACCGGAATCAAGCATCCTAGGACCGGTTTTGGGCTATCAGCCATCGTCAGCCAGGATAGCTTGACTCCAGTGGTGTGGAGAGCATGGGACTCACTTTAAGCATACCCATCCCACTCGGGGTGACAAATGCAAAAACAACAATTGATGGACAGAATGCAGAACAATGTCATACATTCACCCTAGTAGATAGATCTGGGCCTAAATCCATCGTTTTTTTGCACTCCACACCACCCCAGTTCCGACATGGCCATATGCAAATCTGTCTGACCCTGTGCCTCATGGGAACAGTCAAGCCCGAACTGCCAAGCCATGCCTTCCCTGGACCAGAAACAAGCTTCCGAGGACCGGTTTCTGGCATTCCAGCCGTCTTCAGTCCGGCTTGCTTGAATCCAGTCGTGTGGAGAGCATGAGACTCACGTCTGATCATACCCATCCCACTGGTGTCAACAAATGCAAAAACCAGAGTTGATGGACAGAATGCAGAACAATGTCATACATTCACCCCAGTACAGAGATCTGGGCCTAAATCCATCGTTTTTTTGCACTCCGCACCACCCCAGTTCAGACATGGCCATATGCAATCAGTCTGACCCTGTGCTTCATGGGAACAGTTCAGCCGAACTGCCAAGCCATGCCTTCCCTGGACCGGAAACAAGCTTCTGAGGACCGGTTTCTGACATTCCAGCCGTCTTCACCCCGGCTTGCTTGAATCCACTGGTGTGGAGAGCATGGGACTCACATCTGAGCATACCCATCCCACTGGGGGTGACAAATGCAAAAAACACAGTTGATGGACAGAATGCAGAACAATGTCATACATTCACCCCAGTATACAGATCTGGGCATAAATCCCTCGTTTTTTTGCACTCCGTACCACCCCGTTCAGACATGGCCATATGCAAATCAGTCTGACCCTGTGCCTCATGGGAACAGTCCAGCCCGAACTGCCAAGCCATGCCTTCCCTGGACCGGAAACAAGCTTCCGAGGACCGGTTTCTGGCATTCCAGCCGTCTTCAGTCCGGCTTGCTTGAATCCAGTCGTGTGGAGAGCATGAGACTCACGACTGAGCATACCCATCCCACTGGGGTCGACAAATGCAAAAACCAGAGTTGATGGACAGAATGCAGAACAATGTCATACATTCAGCCCAGTACAGAGATCTGGGCCTAAATCCATCGTTTTTTTTGCACTCCGCACCACCCCAGTTCAGAAATGGCCATATGCAATCAGTCTGACCCTGTGCCTCATGGGAACAGATCAGCCGAACTGCCAAGCCATGCCTTCCCTGGACCGGAAACAAGCTTCTGAGGACCGGTTTCTGACATTCCAGCCGTCTTCAGCCCGGCTTGCTTGAATCCAGTGGTGTGGAGAGCATGGGACTCACAACTGAGCATACCCATCCCACTGGGGGTGACAAATGCAAAAAACACAGTTGATGGACAGAATGCAGAACAATGTCATACATTCACCCCAGTATACAGATCTGGGCCTAAATCCCTCGTTTTTTTGCACTACGTACCACCCCACTCAGACATGGCCATATGCAAATCAGTCTGACCCTGTGCCTCATGGGAACAGTCCAGCCCGAACTGCCAAGCCATGCCTTCCCTGGACCGGAAACAAGCTTCCGAGGACCGGTTTCTGGCATTCCAGCAGTCTTCAGGCCGGCTTGATTGAATCCAGAGGTGTGGAGAGCATGACACTCACGTCTAAGCATACTCATCCCACTGGGGGTGACATATGCAAAAACCACAGTTGATGGACAGAATGCAGAACAATGTCATACATTCACCCCAGTACAGAGATCTGGGACTAAATCCATCGTTTTTTTGCACTCCGCACCACCCCAGTTCAGACATGGCCATATGCAAATCAGTCTGACCCTGTGCCTCATGGGAACAGTCCAGCCCGAACTGCCAAGCAATGCCTTCCCTGGACCGGAAACAAGCTTCTGAGGACCGGTTTCTGGCATTCCAGCCGTCTTCAGCCCGGCTTGCTTGAATCCAGTGGTGTGGAGAGCATGAGACTCACGTCTGAGCATACCCATCCCACTGGGGTCGACAAATGCTAAAACCACAGTTGATGGACAGAATGCAGAACAATGTCATACATTCACCCCAGTACAGAGATCTGGGCCTAAATCCATCGTTTTTTTGCACTCCGCACCACCCCAGTTCAGACATGGCCATATGCAAATCTGTCTGACCCTGTGCCTCATGGGAACAGTCCATCCCGAACTGGCAAGCCATGCCTTCCCTGGACCGGAAACAAGCTTCTGAGGACCAGTTTCTGGCATTCCAGCCGTCTTCAGCCCAGCTTGCTTGAATCCAGTGGTGTGGAGAGCATGAGACTCACGTCTGAGCAAACCCATCCCACTGGGGTCGACAAATGCAAAAACCACAGTTGATGGACAGAATGCAGAACAATGTCATACATTCACCCAGTACAGAGATCTGGGCCTAAATCCATCGTTTTTTTGCACTCCGCACCACCCCAGTTCAGACATGGCCATATGCAAATCAGTCTGACCCTCTGCCTCATGGGAACAGTCCAGCCCGACTGCCAAGCCATGCCTTCCCTGGACCGGAAACAAGCTTCCGAGGACCGGTTTCTGGCATTCCAGCCGTCTTCAGTCCGGCTTGCTTGAATCCAGTCGTGTGGAGAGCATGAGACTCACGACTGAGCATACCCATCCCACTGGGGTCGACAAATGCAAAAACCAGAGTTGATGGACAGAATGCAGAACAATGTCATACATTCAGCCCAGTACAGAGATCTGGGCCTAAATCCATCGTTTTTTTTGCACTCCGCACCACCCCAGTTCAGAAATGGCCATATGCAATCAGTCTGACCCTGTGCCTCATGGGAACAGATCAGCCGAACTGCCAAGCCATGCCTTCCCTGGACCGGAAACAAGCTTCTGAGGACCGGTTTCTGACATTCCAGCCGTCTTCAGCCCGGCTTGCTTGAATCCAGTGGTGTGGAGAGCATGGGACTCACAACTGAGCATACCCATCCCACTGGGGGTGACAAATGCAAAAAACACAGTTGATGGACAGAATGCAGAACAATGTCATACATTCACCCCAGTATACAGATCTGGGCCTAAATCCCTCGTTTTTTTGCACTACGTACCACCCCACTCAGACATGGCCATATGCAAATCAGTCTGACCCTGTGCCTCATGGGAACAGTCCAGCCCGAACTGCCAAGCCATGCCTTCCCTGGACCGGAAACAAGCTTCCGAGGACCGGTTTCTGGCATTCCAGCAGTCTTCAGGCCGGCTTGATTGAATCCAGAGGTGTGGAGAGCATGACACTCACGTCTAAGCATACTCATCCCACTGGGGGTGACATATGCAAAAACCACAGTTGATGGACAGAATGCAGAACAATGTCATACATTCACCCCAGTACAGAGATCTGGGACTAAATCCATCGTTTTTTTGCACTCCGCACCACCCCAGTTCAGACATGGCCATATGCAAATCAGTCTGACCCTGTGCCTCATGGGAACAGTCCAGCCCGAACTGCCAAGCAATGCCTTCCCTGGACCGGAAACAAGCTTCTGAGGACCGGTTTCTGGCATTCCAGCCGTCTTCAGCCCGGCTTGCTTGAATCCAGTGGTGTGGAGAGCATGAGACTCACGTCTGAGCATACCCATCCCACTGGGGTCGACAAATGCTAAAACCACAGTTGATGGACAGAATGCAGAACAATGTCATACATTCACCCCAGTACAGAGATCTGGGCCTAAATCCATCGTTTTTTTGCACTCCGCACCACTCCAGTTCAGACATGGCCATATGCAAATCTGTCTGACCCTGTGCCTCATGGGAACAGTCCATCCCGAACTGGCAAGCCATGCCTTCCCTGGACCGGAAACAAGCTTCTGAGGACCAGTTTCTGGCATTCCAGCCGTCTTCAGCCCAGCTTGCTTGAATCCAGTGGTGTGGAGAGCATGAGACTCACGTCTGAGCAAACCCATCCCACTGGGGTCGACAAATGCAAAAACCACAGTTGATGGACAGAATGCAGAACAATGTCATACATTCACCCAGTACAGAGATCTGGGCCTAAATCCATCGTTTTTTTGCACTCCGCACCACCCCAGTTCAGACATGGCCATATGCAAATCAGTCTGACCCTCTGCCTCATGGGAACAGTTCAGCCGAACTGCCAAGCCATGCCTTACCTGGACCGGAAACAAGCTTCTGAGGACCGGTTTCTGGCATTCCAGCAGTCTTCAGCCCGGCTTGCTTGAATCCAGAGGTGTGGAGAGCATGGCACTCACGTCTGAGCATACCCATCCCACTGGGGGTGATGAATGCAAAAACCACAGTTGATGGACAGAATGCAGAACAATGTCATACATTCACCCTAGTAGATAGATCTGGGCCTAAATCCATCGTTTTTTTGCACTCCGCACCACCCCAGTTCAGAAATGGCCGTATGCAATCAGTCTGACCCTGTGCCTCATGGGAACAGATCAGCCGAACTGCCAAGCCATGCCTTCCCTGGACCAGGAACAGCTTCTGAGGACCGGTTTCTGACATTCCAGCCGTCTTCAGCCCGGCTTATTTAAATCCAGTGGTGTGGAGAGCATGGGACTCACAACTGAGCATACCCATCCCACTGGGGGTGACAAATGCAAAAAACACAGTTGATGGACAGAATGCAGAACAATGTCATACATTCACCCCAGTATACAGATCTGGGCCTAAATCCCTCGTTTGTTTGCACTCCGTACCACCCCGTTCAGACATGGCCATATGCAAATCAGTCTGACCCTGTGCCTCATGGGAACAGTCCAGCCCGAACTGCCAAGCAATGCCTTCCCTGGACCAGAAACAAGCTTCCGAGGACCGGTTTCTGGCATTCCAGCCGTCTTCAGCCCGGCGTGCTTGAATCCAGGGGTGTGGAGAGCACGAGACTCACGTCTGAGCATACCCATCCCACTGGGGTCGACAAATGCTAAAACCACAGTTGATGGACAGAATGCAGAACAATGTTATACATTCACCCCAGTACAGAGATCTGGGCCTAAATCCATCGTTTTTTTGCACTCCGCACCACCCCAGTTCAGACATGGCCATATGCAAATCAGTCTGACCCTGTGCCTCATGGGAACAGTCCAGCCCGACTGCCAAGCCATGCCTTCCCTGGACCGGAAACAAGCTTCCAAAGACCGGTTTCTGGCATTCCAGCCGTCTTCAGCCCGGTTTGCTTGAATCCAGTGGTGTGGAGAGCATGGGACTCACGTCTGAGCATACCCATCCCACTGGGGGTGACAAATGCAAGAACCACAGTTGATGGACAGAATGCAGAACAATGTCATACATTCACCCCAGTACAGAGATCTGGGCCTAAATCCATTGTTTTTTTGCACTCCACACCACCCCAGTTCTGACATGGCCATATGCAAATCAGCCTTGACCCTGTGCCTCATGGGAACAGTCCAGCCCGAAACTGCCAAGCCATGTCTTTCCTGGACCAGAATCAAGCACCCTAGGACCGGTTTCTGGCTATCAGTCGTCATCAGCCAGGATAGATTGACTCCAGTGGTGTGGAGAGCCTGGGACTCACCTCTAAGCATACCCATCCCACTCGGGTTGACAAATGCAAAAACAACAATTGATGGACAGAATTCAGAACAATGTCATACATTCACCCTAGTAGATAGATCTGGGCCTAAATCCATCTTTTTTTTGCACTCCACACCACCCCAGTTCCGACATGGCCATATGCAAATCTGTCTGACCCTGTGCCTCATGGGAACAGTCCAGCCCGAACTGGCAAGCCATGCCTTCCCTGGACGGGAAACAAGCTTCCGAGGACCATTTTCTGGCATTCCAACCGTCCTCAGCCCGGCTTGCTTGAATCCAGAGGTGTGGAGAGCATGGGACTCACGTCTAAGCATACCAATCCCACTCGGGGTGAAAAATGCAAAAACAACAATTGATGGACAGAATGCAGTACAATGTCATACATTCACCCTAGTAGATAGATCTGGGCCTAAATCCATCGTATTTTGCACTCCACACCACCCCAGTTCCGACATGGCCATATGCAAATCTGTCTGACCCTGTGCCTCATGGGAACAGTCCATCCCGAACTGGCAAGCCATGGCTTCCCTGGACCGGAAACAAGCTTCTGAGGACCAGTTTCTGGCATTCCAGCCGTCTTCAGCCCAGCTTGCTTGAATCCAGTGGTGTGGAGAGCATGAGACTCACGTCTGAGCAAACCCATCCCACTGGGGTCGACAAATGCAAAAACCACAGTTGATGGACAGAATGCAGAACAATGTCATACATTCACCCAGTACAGAGATCTGGGCCTAAATCCATCATTTTTTTGCACTCCGCACCACCCCAGTTCAGACATGGCCATATGCAAATCAGTCTGACCCTGTGCCTCATGGGAACAGTCCAGCCCGACTGCCAAGCCATGCCTTCCCTGGACCGGAAACAAGCTTCCGAGGACCGGTTTCTGGCATTCCAGCTGTCTTCAGCCCGGTTTGCTTGAATCCAGTGGTGTGGAGAGCATGGGACTCACGTCTGAGCATACCAATCCCACTGGGGGTGACAAATGCAAAAACCACAGTTGATGGACAGAATGCAGAACAATGTCATACATTCACCTCAGTACAGAGATCTGGGCCTAAATCCATTGTTTTTTTGCACTCCACCCCACCCCAGTTCTGACATGGCCATATGCAAATCAGCCTTGACCCTGTGCCTCATGGGAACAGTCCAGCCCGAACTGCCAAGCCATGTCTTTCCTGGACCGGAATCAAGCATCCTAGGACCGGTTTCTGGCTATCAGCCGTCATCAGCCAGGATAGGTTGACTCCAGTGGTGTGGAGAGCATCAGACTCACGTCTGAGCATACCCATCCCACTAAGGTCGACAAATGCAAAAACCACAGTTGATGGACAGAATGCAGAACAATGTCATACATTCACCCCAGTACAGAGACTAGGGCCTAAATCCATCATTTTTTTGCACTCTGCACAACCCAAGTTCAGACATGGCCATATGCAAATCAGTCTGACCCTGTGCCTCATGGGAACAGTCCAGCCTGAACTGGCAAGCCATGCCTTCCCTGGACGGGAAACAAGCTTCCGCGGACCATTTTCTGGCATTCCAGCCGCCTTTAGCCCGGCTTGCTTGAATCCAGAGATGTGTAGAGCATGGCACTCACGTCTGAGCATACCCATCCCACTGGGGGTAACAAATGCAAAAACCACAGTTGATGGACAGAATGCAGAACAATGTCATACCTTCACCCCAGTACAGAGATCTGGGCCTAAATCCATCGTTTTTTTGCACTCCGCACCACCCTAGTTCCGACATGGCTATATGCAAATCAGTCTGACCCTGTGCCTCATGGGAGCAGTCCAGCCCGAACTGCCAAGCCATGCCTTCCCTGGACTGGAAACAAGCTTCCGAGGACCGGTTTCTGGCATTCCAGCCGTCTTCAGCCCGGCTTGCTTGAATACAGTGGTGTGGAGAGCATGGGACTCACGTCTGAGCATACCCATCCCACTGGGGGTGACAAATGCAAAAAAAAACAGTTGATGTACAGAATGCAGAACAATGTCATACATTCACCCTAGTACAGAGATCTGGGCCTAAATCCATCGTTTGTTTGCACTCCGCACCACCCCAGTTCAGACATGGGCATATGCAAATCAGTCTGACCCTGTGCCTCATTGGAACAGTCCAGCCCGAACTGCCAAGCCATGTCTTTCCTGGACCGGAATCAAGCATCCTAGGACCGGTTTCTGGCTATCAGCCGTCATCAGCCAGGATAGCTTGACTCCAGTGGTGTGGAGAGCATGAGACTCACGTCTGAGCATACCCATCCCACTGGGGTCGACAAATGCAAAAACCACAGTTGATGGACAGAATGCAGAACAATGTCATACATTCACCCCAGTACAGAGACTAGGGCCTAAATCCATCATTTTTTTGCACTCTGCACCACCCCAGTTCAGACATGGCCATATGCAAATCAGTCTGACCCTGTGCCTCATGGGAACAGTCCAGCCCGAACTGGCAAGCCATGCCTTCCCTGGACCGGAAACAAGCTTGTGAGGACCGGTTTCTGGCATTCCAGCCGTCTTCAGCCCGGCTTGCTTGAATCCAGTCGTGTGGAGAGCATGGGACTCATGTCTGAGCATACCCATCCCACTGGGGGTGACAAATGCAAAAACCACAGTTGATGGACAGAATGCAGAACAATGTCATACATTCACCACAGTGCAGAGATCTGGGCCTAATTCCATCGTTTTCTTGCACTCTGTACCACCCCAGTTCAGACATGGCCATATGCAAATCAGTCTGACCCTGTGCCTCATGGGAACAGTCCAGCCCTTACTGCCAAGCCATGCCTTCCCTGGACCGGAAGCAAGCTTCCGAGGACCGGTTTCTGGCATTCCAGCCATCTTCAGCCCGGCTTGCTTGAATCCAGAGGTGTGGAGAGCATGGCACTCACGTCTGAGCATACCCATCCCACTGGGGGTGACAAATGCAAAAACCACAGTTGATGGACAGAATGCAGAACAATGTCATACATTCACCCCAGTACATAGATCTGGGCCTAAATCCATCGTTTTTTTGCACTCCGCACCACCCCAGTTCAGACATGGCCATATGCACATCAGTCTGACCCTGTGCCTCATGGCTGCTTTTGGCCGCCATATGTGTGGTAGGGTATTCTCAGACGTGAGTCCCTTGCTCCCTTTGCCACTGGATTCAAGCAAGCCGGGCTGAAGACGGCTGGAATGCCAGAAACCGGTCCCCGGAAGCTTTTTTCCAGTCCAGGGAAGACATGGCTTGGCAGTTCGGGCTGGACTGTTCCCATGAGGCACAGGGTCAGACTGATTTGCATATAGCCATGTCTGAACTGAGGTGGCAGAGTGGGCTAAAGAACGGTGATGGATTAAACCCAGATCTTTTGACTGAGTGTGAATCTTCGATTGATTCAGATGCTCCGCCCATCACCACCCCCTTTTATACCGCTTTTGGCCGCCATATGTTTGGCAGGGTATGCTCAGACGTGAGTCCCTTGCTCACTTTGCCATTGGATTCAAGCAAGCCGGGCTGAAGACGGCTGGAATGCCAGAAACTGGTCCCCGGAAGCTTGTTTCCAGTCCAGGGAAGACATGGCTTGGCAGTTCGGGCTGGACTGTTCCCATGAGGCACAGGGTCAGACTTATTTGCATATAGCCATGTCTGAACTGGGGTGGCAGAGTGGGCTAAAGGATTAAACCAAGATCTTTTGACTGGGTGTGAGTGTTTGATTGATTCCGATGCTCCGTCCATCACCACCCCCTTTTGTACCACTTATCTGCAACAGCATTTGCACAATTCATCCTCCCACACAACCAATGCTGGTCAAACACGGAGCCTATTTCACACTTTACAATATTCCTGACTGGCATTGATCCAAGCGCTGATGCTTAATGTTGCAAGGTACTCAAGGCCATAGCGGACATCACATGATTGCAGCAGGACCACCTGGCTCTACCTTGAGCCCACAGGACAAGATCAGCCACATTCATTCCTCCAAAGCTCCACAGGCATCTCAATACTCACTAACTGCCCAATGTCACTCCACAAAGGTGCAGCTACATTGCCCATGAAGCAGCACTTGTGCACAACTTGGGCGACACACCTGTTATATTCTGGTCTTCTCCTTCTCTGCTGCTCAGCCTGTGTGTGTGATGTCATTAGAATGTTCGTGTATGCATGGTTTGAATGTGTGGTCAGTTTGAGTGAGTGGGGCTGAGCAGCTGGATGCTGCTCCCGGTGGGGCCTTCCTTACTACCAACTTATAATTCATAAACCAACTTAAGAATACCTATTATTATTGGATCTACTTATTTTAAAATATTCATTTAACATTGTAGAAATGGCGACGAGGGAGAAAGAACTACGTGTGCAGGAACTACATTTGGAACTTGAAACATGGAACTACAAAGATGATTGCAAATTAACTGTAAAAAAAACTTTAAGAGGACTAACAACGCTTTTGATGCCCCACCGGTGTCATGTTACATCTGACAGCCTACTGAAGACATCCTTTTTAAAGGTATGTTTCGAGTGTTGGACTTTGTGTGCCCTATTTGTTTTAAACTTGCTGATTTATTATCGAGGCCGTCGGTATTTCCGAGTTAGACTGAGCCTCAGTGTGAAACATTACGTGGCTGGTATGCCTGGAAACCTTTCAGCAGTTTGTGTGAGGCGGCAACTTTAAACATGCGATTGAAAGATTTATTGCTGTAATCGGGGGCCAACATCGAGCCCCGGAGTGCTGACCACTGAATTAGTGAAAAGTTTGACCTTGCACTCTGTTGCCGTATGTAAGATAATGGATTTTGCTCACCGTCTTCTCCAACTGTCGTTTGGTTCAGCTGAGGACCTGCTTCTTTGCCAGCTGTGTGTTGACTGATGACACAAAAGAATGTCACAACGATATCGGTGATTCTGTGGAGTGCGTCGTCATCTATGAACACACCGCGCCTCTCCTCAGGTCACATCAGTGTCATGGAGCGTCGAGATTACGCATGACTGACTGAGTCTTTCCTTCATTGTGCTCCTGTCTCCTCAGTTTCATCGAGCTGATTTTCCAAGTGTTCTTCATGTGAAAGGTACTGTTTTATTTGACATTTTGACCGAGATGCCACAGATCGCTCACCGGAGCTGTTTTCATCGGAAACTTCCAACATCACGTACTGCATTGTTCAATTCTGTTCCATTTGCGCCATCTAGTGTCTATTTTTCATCATAGCAAGACTACATGAAAATATTATCCATGCGATTTAGACACTCTGGATTGAATTCTGTGAATGTCATTTACCTGCCTTGTTGGAGAAGTGGAGCTGTTTAACGTGACAACGGTGACTACTTTTATTGTTTCAGTTTCTTGTTTTGAATTATTTGCTAATCACATGTGTACTTGTGATGATATGTTTACGCTTGTTTACATGTTATGTTCAGAGAGTCTGATTTGATTTACTGTTACTACATGAACTGTTTATATGCTGAGATCTTTGTTTAAGTGCTCCTTTACTGTCATTTTAATAGAATAATTTACGTTTACTGAATTTAGCTACTTATGTACTGAAATTTTTGTAATTTTTTTTTCATTTGCTCATTTGTTTTCTTTAAGTGATGAATTTTTAGTGGTCATGATTTACTATGCAAAGTCGTGGAAGTGCTAGATTTTTATTTTATGGTAATGAACCACATTTGTGCTCAATTTATTTGAGGAGTTCATTCTTTGTAGTATTGGCTTTAATTGGTTGAGCCATAGGAGTGCGTTATTTGAGTTGGGATGCTCAATTTAAATTATTTCTAGTGATTCTTAGTAGGAGCGTGTTATTCTGCTATATGTTTTGGAACTACTATTGGTAGGTGTTGAGATTTACTTTGCTGTATGTTTTTGATGAACTACTTTTTCTTAGTGCTCTATTCTAATAGAGGAGTTCACATTTTTACTGTGAGGAATTGTGCAGGGGCTACATTTTTCTTCTTTTGCATTGAACCACTTTTTGTGCTCAAAATGCTTTGAGGTGTTCAATCCTAGTGTGAATTTTCTGAATATTAGTTTTTCAAGTTTGGATTTTTAGAGTGTATCTTTTGCGGAGCCACATAGGTGCTCATTGATTGAGGTGCTCCATCTGTTTCAGGTTAAATTATATGGGGCTGTATAGTCCTCAGTTTTGTTCATGCGCAGTTTCATACATGATTTATATTGTTGAACCACGTAAGTGCTCTATTCAGTTAAAGGTGTTCAGTTATACAGAGAGCCCGTGGGGAGTCATGTACCTCGTGCAGAATGTTGTAATTTGAGTACATTAACTTTGGGTGTCATGTACCCCATGCACTAGGAGTTATGCACCTTGTGCTGTGTGTTTTATTTTAAGTGTGTTTCGGGTAGCATGTGGGGACTGCTGCGTCCTATTTTGTTATTCTATTAGGACACCATTTTATCTAGTTTGGTTCCGTGTCTATTGCTTTTTGTGACAGTCTGGCCAACTGGCATGATTTGTGATATTTAGGGTTTTGGTTTGTGATGGGGGATGGTGGTTATGTGAGGTATTTTTTGTCAGATTGAATTGTTATGTGATGTCTTTGGCATTGGTTTTATGCGAGGTGATATTATGCCTCTTTTCATGTTTTGTGCAAGAATTCCTATAATATGCTATATTGCTATTTCATAATTTTTTATTTGTAGTCATTCATTTATTTGTGTTGACTACTTCTTTGAAATCCTGACCTTGTCATAGTCAGGGCATACTGTAGTTATTTTCTCTTGTTTTCTTTTCTTTTCTTTGTTTTAAAAGAGGCAGATGTGTTATATTCTGGTCTTCTCCTTCTCTGCTGCTCAGCCTTTGTGTGTGATGTCATTAGAATTTTCGTGTATGCATGGTTTGAATGTGTGGTCAGTTTGAGTGAGTGGGGCTGAGCAGCTGGATGCTGCTCCCGGTGGGGCCTTCCTTACTACCAACTTATAATTAATAAACCAACTTAAGAATACCTACTATTATTGGATCTACTTATTTTAAAATATTCATTTAACATTGTAACAACACCATTGTGCACTACATGGACCAGCAGTCATGGCATGCATATCCTCTACTGTCTTGTGTCACAATCCATGTAAACTCACGCATACTGGTTTTTTGACTGTGTCACGATCACTGACTCCATGACGACCCAGACTGCCCTCTCACTCCCAAACTGTGCTCCCACACATTTCACATATGTTGGTATGTATCTTCAGGCTGGGATGTTTCACCGTGTGGCGACTGCCCATTTGCAATTGTCTGTCAGCTGAGAACTTTACAAGAACCAGTCAAGAGAGTTGCATATCCTTGGTCCATAATGCGGTGTGTTGCACACACACCTCTGTCATTGTGTGAATCTTGCCTTCAGACAAGTTTTGTGGACTGACTGTAGCATATTAGCCAGCTTCTGTTCACTTATTTGTTTGGAACTGTATGCATTGCCATCTAACATCAGTAGAAGTCCAAAGTACAAACTTTCACTGCCACGGTAGTCAACACTGTGACCACATTTAATCATTTCAACCTATAGAGGCACATGTGCTCCTAATTGAACATACTCCTTACCTACTATGACCTCCCTCAAAAAGGGGGACATGGAATGTCTGGGGCATACACACTCCATCATGTGGCTAGTACATTGACTCCTATCACAACCAACTCCATATAGAGCTAGCGCAGCTACATAAAATTCATTTGTTGGAATTCAGAAATGCCACATATACATCGTCGTTGTCTGTGACAGTGTGATGCCACGGGATACTCAGTGTATGCAGGAGTGGAACACATATGGAATCAGACTGGGGGTACCCTTTCAAATTGTGGATGTCAATATAGAGGTCAACCACTGGTATGTATCCAAACACGGAACAGGGGGCGTTCTCCTATAACATTTAGCAAATACATGCTCACTGGAATGTCCCAATAGATGACCTCACCTGATGGGCCATTGAAATTGTGACAATGTTATAGCCTTACATTGGTGCAATGGTGGCACCACATGTTTACACGTATCTACATAATTTGTCACCATCTCTGGATCTGTCTCAACATGTAGACTGCTCGTATTTACATTGGTGTACATTTGTAAGGTATCAGTCTCCAGACCCTAATTTGCAAGTTTGTACTTTTGACCAAAACACATATATGCGAACTAAAAAATATTTATTTACAATATATACACATGTGGTGAGCATATAGGGCTAGTGCAGAGGGTGCACGTTGGCAGGCCAGACAGAGACCATTGATGTTATCAGGTCCAAGGGAAGAGGCATAGTTCAGTCCACAGGCTGGTTGAAGTGGCAAGGAATGGGGTGATATGGCAGTCCATGGGGAGGGTCAAGGATGTTCCAGGGGACAGTGAGAGTGAGTGCAAGAAGTTCATGTGTGGCATGATTCAGAGCGCAGCAAGACACAAGAAACTGGGGCTTTGGCACAGAGGGATACTACCGCTTCCTCCTCAGCAGCAATGCCCTTTCATCCTCATCTCCATCATCTTCGGTGTCATGTGCCTCACAGGTGTCAGTAGGTGTTGTGGCTGCAGCCATGTGAGGCACTGACACCCCTGGTGTTGGAGCTGAGGATATGGAGGCCGCCGCAGCATCCATCTGCACCAAACCCTGTGGCAGCAAGGAGCCAACAAGAAGGTGCAGGGCATTGTAAATCCCAGCAACCTGGCGCATGTGTTCAGCCCTGGCAGACAAATCTTGGGCCTGCATGCTCTCCATGATCTTTCGGATGTTGTCCAGATCCTTGCTGACATTGCAGGAACCACCCTGAGCAGACAATGCCTGTTGCCTCTGGATCATTACTCCAGCAATGTCAGCCATGGACTGCTGGAGAGCATGGAAGGGGCTGTGGGTGTCTGTAAGTGTCTTCATGCAGTCCCTAATGGGACTGAGACACCCACGTAGGTCCGCAATTTCGGCTGCCATTTGCTGAAACCCCACCTGCACCCTATCCCCCATCTGTTCCTGGAGCTCAATGATCCTCTGTTGGAATGCACGGGTGGTGGGATCTGGCCCCTGGAAACTTGCTGGGATGATAGGTGCCTGCTGCTCGTTGGTGTGTACAGGGAGTGGGGTATGCCGAGGGCTGCTGGGGAGGCAATATCATTGAGCAGGAGTTGCAGGCTGTCGATATCGATGGTAGCTTACACGTCCGTGTCATCAGTGGGTTGCAGGCCAGGATGCTCTTCAGGAGGTGCTGTCTCCCCCTCTGCAATGTGATATGGGAGATGAATTACATCACTGTTTGCCAGAAACAATCAGGCATTTGTTCATTACACTTTGATACAGCAGGACAATGTCAGATCATACTGGTTTTGAGAAAAGGACTTGTGGTTGACAAATGGTGAAAGATCTGAGGAGATTGCACATGAGAAGTAGTAGTGGTACATGGTGGTCTCACAGTGCCCTATTCGCAAGAAGACATACCAAAATGGCTCTGCTTTACCACAAGGAAATTACCTTTTGAGTTGAGAGTATGTTAACACCATGCTTGATTATTTGGCCTGTGATGTAATTTGTCACTGGCAATCTGGCAGCCCTTGTGAGACATCGTCTCATATGCTCATCCTTCCACACAATACTGTCACTAACCTCACCTCCCCCTTAGAGGGTGGCTCTTCTTAGTTCCGCTTTAGGTTCATGCTGTATGGCAAATGGATTACAGACACCTATCCCAACGCACAAGCCAAATCCTTAGTGTGGACTGAGTAATGGAAGGCTGATGCATGTCCTGGTGTAATAGAGCCTTACTGCAAGCCTACCAACCATCATAACTTCAGTGTTCCACTAGGGGAGTTGCTATGTGTCCAGCTAGCCACAATGCCTATGCCATGGTTGCCTGCATAACGTAATGGTGTACTACATGTCTCCTATGGCCCACACTGTCCGACAATAAGGTGCAGAATTCAGATAACTGTTGCCTCCCTGCATATCTGCAGGGATGCCACAGTTATTGTGCACAACGCCGCAGCCAGCATGGATGTGATGCATATACAATGTCGTGCAACCTGGCCCAGAATGATGTGTGGGCCATCTATGTGGTAAATGTGTAGCATTGCTGGAGTGTGTTTGCAAGTGCAATGCAGCCAGCCGCTGCCGCAAGTGGGAGTACCTGCAGGGTGTTGACATGTGCAGGTTGGGGGGTAGTAATGACCAGTTACTCAATGTTAATAGTCATCACTCCCAGTCATAGCTCTCCCCGTCCCAGTCCTTACTAATGTGCAGATAGCAAATCCAGATTTGGCTTCACACAGTAGCAAAACAGACTAAAGCAGCACAAGCAGCACATTACACAACCTGAGCATAAACCAACACTGCGTACCCACACCCAGGAGACACTGTCCCACACATCACCCTATGACCACATGACATAAACGCGTGTAAAAAACACCCAGCAGCATCCATGCAGAACATGGCCAGGGAATCCCCCCAGAAGCAAGCCCAATGAGCAGCCACACCCAACGCAAGCAACCTCATACCGACCCATGTGCCAACACACCACAAGCCCAAAAGCAGGCCCCACAGCCAACACAGAGACTGATCTTATGGGGGTAGCCACAGAAGACAACAGATAATGACCAGCCAGCCCAAAGGAAACTAAAAGGGATAACCACCCTACGAAAAAGACACAGAAGGAAGGAGGCACACATCCAGAGGCTGCACAACCGCCAAACAGAGCAGCTGCAGATATACCTCAGAAAGAGGAACAAGACAGACAAATAGTAGAACCTGAAACTCAAACAAGGAGCAAAGGAAGAAAAGAACAGCCCCAGGAAGACATAACTCCAGGACCATCTGGACACCAAGGGGCTCACCTGCTCAACGCCAAACCCGCAAAAGGCCCATATGACCACATACAGAGCTCACAGGGAGGACACAGCCCGACCCTAGTTGAAGCCAATCACCAAGAAATCAAAAACACATTTCGGATTCCAATGCAGACACACCCCGTGTCGGACAGCAATCCAGGAAAAAATACCACATGACTGGCATAGGACCGAAGAGGCGAAGGGCTACCGAACCAAGATTCCAACTCAGCCACAGAAGGAGAACAGCCCAAAGCAAGGAGGTCCAGACACACCACAGCCACCCCACAAGCAGACCAGACACCCCGAGACAGATGTGAAACAATAAGTGACCTTCGGCAATCAGCAGCAAGGCCCCACTGCCAACCGCAATAAAGGGAGCCAAAACCACTCAGACCAAACTGGAGGCATCCCCAGAAAGGAGGCTCGACCCAGTCCAAACCGCAGCAGGAACCGCAAATCCAGCGCAATTGGGGGGAAAGCACACAGATGGCATTACACACCACCATCACACAGTATGACCAGAACATCAAGAACCTCAGGAGGATAAAAGGCAGAAAGAGGCCAGGCCAAATGAAGCAACCATGGGATATACAGAAGGCATAGGCAGCAATCAAACACTAGACCAGTGCGAGCCAGCACCACCAGAGGCACAAGACATGAGCAATAGCACCCTGGTAAAAATGAAAGCACCACATGACTCCAAACCCCCCTGGGATACTGCGAAAAAAGGGTCAGGACATGAACCTTTGTCCTGTGTGAGCCTGCGCCAGCAGAGGCACAAGACACCCCATAGAGCAATAGTTCCTAGGTAAAACAACGCACACAAAATCAAAGACCGTCATAGAAACAACCGCTCTTGGGACCCAAAAGGATCGCCCCGCATGATGATCAAAATAACAGCCATCAGGACAAACCCACCATCAATGGCCAGCCCAAAAAAACTTGAACCCAAAGCCCCAATGCAAGACACGCCAGGGGAAACAAGAGCCAACAGGTCCAATGAACAAACACCACTGCCACAGACAACAGCTGCTGATCGTGAAGGCGCCGGAGAGTAGAGGCAGACTGAGCCCCCAACCACCACCTTTGTCATTGCAGCAGAGCCAGTCTGCGGTGAAACAACAGGAATACCTCTCCAAATGATGCACCAAAACCCCACAACAAACAGTATCAACTGAAAGATGTTAAGAATGGAAGTCTCCAAGTTTAGGATCCACCAAAACCAATTCAGGAGGCAGCAAAGACCCAGTGAAAGTGTCAGAGCTGGACATGGAAAATGGAATGTAATTGAAAAGTAAAACGTGCTACCAAAAGCAAAGGCAGACCACTTACGAATGTGCGCACACACAGCACTAGATAAATAACAGGGACATTGAATATAAAAAGCATGAGTTCAAACTGACCCATAAGCCACGTTAGGAACCAGGGACCAATCAGATCACCAGTCAACGCTCCCCCAACTGCGTCCCGTGGCAGGGTAAAGAGGCCCAGGTGAAACCAGGGCTACTCAGACTTGGTATACAGCGCCCCGCCATCCCAAAGCACTGACCCCGAGCATGAAGCACCAGGGGCAGACCAAGAAGAAACAGCATGATTACATTTTGAAATGCCTCAAAATGAGATGAGCACCGAGCCCCTCACAAACACCTCCAAGGAGGAGGCAAACTGCCACACCAACGGTCTGCATATTAGCCAGCTGTGCCATAACACCACCCCTTCCTCCTGCTAGAGCAGGGTCCGAACACAGTTGAGGGGAGGCTGCAGCAGGGAGTCACCACCCCACACCAGGCAGTCCAGGAACCCCAACCCCTTAGTCCTGCTAAAGTAGGGACTCTAATGCACATGTAACAACAGGTACATCAGGGGATCATACGGACACCTAGCAGAATGAACAGCTAAGCTCTCGCAACCACAAATAAAGTTTCACAATTCAATTGATTGGTGATATACAACACAAAAAGTAACATAGAAGCAGATCCTTTGGTGTGAATCCTGTCCCAGCAGGATGGAGTTTTAATGGGTCCAGACTTGAGAAATAACAGTCAGCCGACACGTGTTTCGTCGTGTGCCGTTGAGTCAACACGACTCTTCAGGGCTTAGAGTCAACCCTTACGATGGGGTTGAGTGAGGTCTGGGCCTTATAGCGGTGTACCCTGTAGGTAAATTGGAGAGATGCTGTCACTAGGAGTAGTAGAATTTTAAGAAATTTAGTTGCAAAAGGATGGATTATCCTGTAGTCCCGAAAATAAAGTCACGTGCTAATCGACTAGTGACGTCTGTTTCTTAGTGGTATCAGAGATTTCCTGGTGCAGGGCCTCTGAATTAAGTCATGTAAATTACGAAAACCGGGAGGGGTAAGATAATCCAGCCTTTTGCAACTAAATTTCTTAAAATTCTACTACTCCTAGTGACAGCATCTCTCCAATTTACCTACAGGGTACACCGCTATAAGGCCCAGACCTCACTCAACCCCATCGTAAGGGTTGACTCTAAGCCCTGAAGAGTCGTGTTGACTCAACGGCACACGACGAAACACGTGTCGGCTGACTGTTATTTCTCAAGTCTGGACCCATTAAAACTCCATCCTGCTGGGACAGGATTCACACCAAAGGATCTGCTTCTATGTTACTTTTTGTGTTGTATATCACCAATCAATTGAATTGTGAAACTTTATTTGTGGTTGCGAGAGCTTAGCTGTTCATATGTGTATGGTCTTTTGACTCCTTAGACGGTTAGGGGCAATTTTCCGTCTGCTCTTAACGCACCACCCATTCACCATCTATGTTCTTCCATACTTGAACGTCTAACCTGAGGTAGTGCGCCCAGATTATCTGAACCCTAAAATTCCCTTCAGTAGTATATTACCTAGCAGAATGTTTCACACTCACCCAAATGGAGGCACAGGTCCAGCACCCCTCCACGACAAAGTTGCCAGGAATGTTTTATGCAGAAATGACATTCTGAATGTGGATGGGAGTGTTGCAGGGTTATATGCCTCCTGGTGTGTGTGTGGCCTGGAGGGAAGGGATGGCTTATTAGTTGATTGGGAGTTACTGGTGGGAGGAGCTCTGCTCATTAGTAAGGACTGCGACGTTGAGGCCTGACGAGGAGGTAATGTATGGATTAAGGAGTCATGCAGGTAAGTGAACATTATAAAATTGTAAATACTATTTTTGTAGGGCGCACAGCATCGCATTTGTGGATGCAGTGCACTCAAAACACATTTGAGTCATTCATTTAGATGTGTTCATACCTGGGAGACCCCGTAAGCCATTCATTACTTACCCCCCAGCTAACCCCTCCCCCTCCACCCGTCTCTGCCCTGAAGGTACTCCCAATGCTGCTTGCGGATGAACGCAGGACTTGATCTTGGGTGCCCTTTCCTTCCAATGCTGCATGAAGCCTCACGCCTGCTCAAAGCAAGTGCAGGCATAGGACGCAGCATTGGCCCAAGAGTGAGTGGCTGGTATCTATCAAAATTAAATCAGCCAATGGATTTATGCGTAGCACCACCAAAACACTACCTCCTGTGCATGACTGCCGCCCCCGGTGCCAGCCCTTTGTGACGTTACATATCTTTATGAGGCAAGACCTTGAGGATAGGCCACAGCATTGGGCATCCTTTGCACCACATTTGCTGCACAAGGTTTGCGCCACAGCTGCCGCACAAAATGTGACGCAGACGCAGACTTTAAGAGGAGCAAGGAACTTGTAAATCAACACCATGATGTATGGTTTGTGGTGTTCTTATCTCCCCTAATGTGTGTTGTCTTTCAACGTCTGCATGCTGCTGTTTCACGTAACACAAAATGCATCAAATATAGAGGCAGAACATAAATATCCACCATTAACATCAATTAAAAATGTTTTTGAAGTGATTCCTTAAACGTTCAGGCATACTTTTCCACATTACCATGATGATACAGCATTTTAGCATTCAGTTTGAATATTGGGCCCTTTGCGACCTATTAGCGAGTATTTTTTCGTCGCAAATCTGAAAAACAGGCCGCATTCCCATCAGATTTGTATACGTATACCTTAGCGACGTATTTCTGTACCGATTTTGCTCGCTAACGCTGAATATTGTCGCTAACGCTCAATGTTTTGCAGCTAACACACAGGAAGTGATGTATTACTGCTTCCTGTCACATGGGTGTTGTATTTACTTTCACTTTCTCTTTTCAGCACATTGCTGGTGTATGTGCTGAGAGGAGGAGGTGTATGGTGGTTGCTGTGGTTGGATTTGGATTTTGAGAGTGGTGCTGCGTGCTGTGTCCTGTCTGAAGTGTCTGTTTGGTGTCTTTGTTGTATTTTAAACTGTTTGTGTGTCAACTGTCTTCTGTTTTGTTGAGTTTGTTTTGGGGTTAATTAGTTTTTTATATATAGCAAGTTAATTGGGTTATAATTTATTAGTTTTAAGTGGGTTACAGGGGTCAGGGAGATGCCTCCTGGTGAAAGGTCAGGGAGGATGAGTGAGGAGGCTTTGGGGGGGGGGGGGTTGTGGTCTATTAAGTTTTACCTACCTTCAATGTTGGAGGCTGGGGGGCGGATCCTGCAGGGGTATGCTGTGGGTGTACGTAAGGAGCGCTGGGAGCGGGTGAAGCTCCAGATGGAGCAGTGCTTTAAAATATCTCCAGATGTGCACCAGTCGAAGCACGCTGGCAGGACATGCTTGCGCAGGAGGCCACCCTGCTTGATTACACCAGCGTGATGACAGCCCTACATGGTTGTAAGTACAAAACTCATTATTTTACTTCAATGAACAAATGTTATGTAAGTGAGTTACGTGTGTGACATCTGTGTATGACATCTACATGCAGACTCATTATTGTGATACTGTGACAAAGTGTTGCTGGCAATGTCATTAGCCTATCTGATTTGCACATGATTCACATCACTTAAGATTCATAAGAACTCCCACTTCCAGACACATTTTTGCAGATTTACAAGCCCCTTGGGCTTCTTTAGCGGCGCAGTTGCATAACTTATGTGACACAGTGGCAGCGCAAATGATGCGCCATGGTGCGGGGTATGAACAATCTCACACGTCTGGGAGATGCGTCACATTGTAACCTTAAGGAGGCATTCCGGTGCAGGGGAGGGCATTCCTGCACAGGAACACCTCCTAAAAGTGGCAGAGTGAAATCTATCAAGTTTTCACTCATGCACTTTCAGGCCAATGCTGCGTCTTAACTCTGCGCCTGCTTGAAGCAGGCGTAAGGCTTGACGCAGCATTGACAAGAAAGGGCCAACCAGAGCATTGCTAGAGCTGCACCGCACATGCAACACAACTCCAGCAATGCACCGCCTTTACAGCACAGATGCCTGACGCATCTGAGCCATTTTTGCCCCATGGTGCGCAGCATGGTAAATGCAGCTCATCATGGGAGGCGGGCATGGTGCACATTTACTTTTGCCTCCCTGCTAATTTGCTGGGATGCGCCATTAACTGTGATACGGTCCCTTTGTGTGCTAAAGTAGAGTAGGTGTGTGAGTAGTCAATACAAATAGTGAAGTGACAGTTGGAGTGAGTAGTCACGTTATCATAGAGGTGTGAACACATAATTGCAGTGTGAAGACCAAATATTGGACTGAGGTCTCCTGTGTGTCACTTGCAGAAACATTACTATGTGATGGTGAATGACCACATGGCAGTAAGGGTGGCAAGGCACAGAGGATGTTAGCATGTATAAGTCCATCACGGATGTAATCAGTCAAAGAGATGTGAGCAGAGACTGTGTGCAGGATGCTGTGTGTGTGTCCAGTATGTGTAACTGTACATATCGGAGCAGAGCCAGTGTGTTTGACCTATGTGCAGGACAGTACACAGTGTGACAGATGCTCAAATCCATGAGCAGCAGGACTGTATCTACACGGCCCCTGTACATGGTTCATGTGTAGAAACAACCTTGCCTGGTGATAATGCAATGCAGGAGTTTTACAGCTCCAGAGTGTTTTACATCCCAAAGGACAGCGTATCAGCCTCTTACTAAATGCATAGTTACCATCATACGCAGTACAACGTCAACATGATTCCTGTGTGGACATGGTGCTTTGAAATTGCATGACACAACTGTTATGTGCATGTATGACTGCAGTAATCTTATGTTTGGCCACCACTGCATTTGCAAGCCCATGTGTGCATGGCAGTCAAAGTGCACAGGGTCATCTATACAATTTGTCAATCCCCTACACAGTGATGTTGTATTTCCTTGACAGAACTGTTGTTCCTCATGTTTATGTAACGTTTCTGGATGCCACATATAATGACACATATTTATCTTGGTTCACTCACAGATGGTCGACACCCCATCACACAGGGTGACGTTGATCGTTTCAGGGACCCAAATGCCACTGGTGAGTATTTGTATTTGAATTTGCCATGTTGTGATGTCATGAATGTCATTAACTCATGCTCCACGTGATTGTTTGGACATACTGGTGTGTTCCGCATGTCACTCTGCCACAATGTGCAGAGGTTATTTATGTAATTATTCAGACAATATGTTTTTGATTGTGGTAAGACGCATATCTATCTCAGTTGTGACTTTGTCCATAAAGGACAATGCAACAGCTGTGATTTCCTGTGCATGACATCCAGCACAGGTTCTAGCTAACTAGTCAATGATCCAGGGGTACTGCAGGCAATACACTTCTTGATTTTCACACTGTGCTACATATTATCATGACCAGGCACAAGATGTATCCACGCTTCATCTGCAGTACACTGCCACTCAAGCAGCGATTAAGGGTTTGCTAATATGCCCTAAGACATTCCCATAGCAGGCCAGGTTAAGGTCATGTCATGTCTAAAGTATGAATAGATTGCATATCATCAACGCAAGGTCTCAAGGACCTTGTCCAGAGAAATTCAGATGAAACAGTGCCAAAGAGGTTCCAGGCAACGGCGAGCATCATATTGGGGACAGGCAAGTTTACCAACTTTAATGGAGGAGTTTGTGTTGAGAGATGGCTAATAGGTGAGGGGGCAGTTCATTACACAGCCAAGGGGCAAGATAAGTAAAAGAGCGTGGCCATTTCGACAGGGACGAACACAAGGCTGGATCAGGAATGGTTTTTAGCTGGATCTTAGTGATCTATTTTGGCCATACCAGTTCTTCTCCTTTATGAGGTATTTAGGACCAGAGTTAGACAGGATGTTATGCATGCAACTCTGATTGTTAAACTGGCTTTTCTGGCGGATGATGAGCCAGTGGTGTATTTTCCATGTAGGTGTGGAAGGGCTTCTAGGCGGAAGGTCAGGAGTCAGTGTGACTGCCACATTCTGCAGGGTCTGCTGTTTGAAAAGCTTTTTTTCCATATAGTAATGAAATCGAAGCATTGCCGTAATCGGGCTGGATGATGGGCAAGCCCTGCACCAAAGGCTTCCTTGCTTCAATAGGAAGCCATTTGAAGATATTCCATCGTTTACACATGAACCCGTAGCAAATGTCGATTACCTGGCTGACAAGATTTTTCCAGGACTGGGCATGATCTATTGTTAGTCCTAGGTTGCAGATTGCAGGTTTGCAAGGAGGACAGGGGCACAGTTCCAGCTGCCACCTTTCAAGTGACCAAGAATCCTCAGGCCTGCCAAACAGAATGATGTCCGTTGTACTGCTGTTTAGTTTGAGTTTGGTGCTGCTCTTCCAGTTACTCATGTAAATCATGCTGTTGTAAAACGGAGACGTGTGTCAGAGTAGTCTGGGCCACACGTAACTGGTTATTGTCAGCATACAATACGCTTTATAAGCCGTACAATTTCCTGATGTTGGCCAGCAGGGTCAAGTATAGATTGAACAGCATAGGACTTAGTATAGATCCTTAACCCCAATACCGGGACAGATATGAGAATTCTCAAGTGCATATTGTCAATCCCTTTATTGCGGGTTTTGCTGCAGTTTCCTGCCGATGTAAGCGGCAATATTGTGTAGCACTTTCTTGATATTATAGCCACCAGTTGTTGGTACAGGTGTCCTGGTCTTCTTCCTGTGCATGTAGACTGAGCTTACAATCTGTTTCCGATGAAACATACACACACCCACACTGGCACCCATTTAAAGAGTGCCAGTCTTGTCAGTGACTACATGAACATTTTCAGATAGACACACATGTCTGCACATGTGCATCGTACAGAAGTAGCAGCAGTGTGTCACAGGGTCAGATGAGGGTGGTGCTGACCATGGAGGGGTAATGCTGCACTACTTAATTAATGTTAATTGGACTACTTGCACACACTCAGGATGCACAATGGTGACATGTTATCACAGTCTCATTTAGCGTCTAATTTGTCAGTACATCACACCTGCCATGCACTGTCATGTCATTATCCATGGCCTGCATTGCGGAAAAAAAGGCTTGACAATTCTGTGGTCAGGTCCCTGAGAGATGTTACAGGGTGTCACATGTGTGTAGCCCTACATGTGGTATGTGATTTGTGCCAAAAAGTGATGATTGGCAAATGACCCAGTGTCCTTAGTTGTGAATTGACATTACCAATTTTTTTCAGACAACATGACTCCTGAAGAGATCCATTCTTTCCAAGTGGCAAGGGACAGGTGGTTGTATATATACCCAGTGAAGAAGGGTTAGGAAATGGCAAGGAAGTACATGTGTGACAGGAAGGCTGGGAGGTGGCACTCCATGCCAGAGGCTGTTGGTCAAAAGGAAAAACGCACCACTTCCAGGGCCGCTGGCAGGGCTGGCCCACTTACTTTTGCAGAGACACTGGTCTCACCCGTTATTATGCCTGTTGATGTGCAAACCACTCAGGATCCCATTCCAACAACAAGAGGTGCAGCAGCCATTCCTGGTACGAGCATCCAGGGGCCAGCTCAAGCTGCAAGCAGTCAGGTCCCACTGCAAGTTGCACCAAGCCAGGTAACAGGCCAAACACAAACCCGCCAGGATCTCGGCACATCCACCACTCAGCCTCAAATTGGTGATACACTGGTGCAGATTTTGAAGGAACAGCAAAGGAATAACAACTTGCTCCTGGATGTCAAAAACAAATTGGTGACCCTGAACAGACAGATCACTGAGATACGTTTTAAACTGGGTCTTCCCTGAACCTTGACTTGTTCTGCCTCACACCCCTCTTCTGCCTTCCCTCATTGTTAATTTGTATTAGATGTGTAATAGTTGTATTTTTGCAATTAGATGTAGATTCATTTTAGATTAGGTATAGTTAGTTTAGTATAGCAACATATTTATAGGATAGGTTAAGATAGTGTTGGGGCTAAGTTTCTTTTATCTTTGGGTGGGGGTGGATGTCCTTTTTTAGTTTGTGTAGTAGTGTATATTTAGTATTATATGTGTAGTTATTTTAATATGTGTGTAGGTATTTTAGATAGAGTGTTAGTTGTAGTGATTAGTGTAGTTTTAGATTAGTTTTATTTTATAAAATAAATACAGTTGAATTTATTACTACTTGCAATGGTGTCAGGTAGGATGCAGAGTGTGGGTCTTGACACATTGTATGCTTCTCAGGCCATCAGTGGATTAATCCCTGTATGTGTGACTATGAATGCGACCTGTTACTCGGATGCATGTATAGTGTTAAGTAAACCTTAGCTGTGGTATCTGTTGACTTGCATAGTTCTGCAAATTTGCACTAAATGGCAAGGAATCCGCAAGTTGGCAAATTTGCCGGTGTACTTGTGAATTTTTTTCCCATTTGCACAAATATGTGACCATGTGTGCCTGTAACTTTGTCAGCGCTCCAAAAGGCGCCGAGGTCCCTTGATTGAACTGGCCATTTTAGTGGGGACGGGCGGGAAGACATTTCATACCGCTAGTGTGTGGTGGAGGGGGCCAAACGGGCAGGGCTTCGATGCGAGTCCACATGCATCTTGTTGATACAAGGTCAGAGACCGAGCAGAGCAGCAGATGAGGAGAAAGCAGCCTCCTGGTCACAGGAGCATCACGGAGATGGAGCTAGGGAAACTCATGGATGCAAAAATATGTTTGGCTCAGGACCCCAGAATCCTTCAGATGTCCAAGACGGCTCTCCTGCGCGTGTTGGTACAAAGCCATTCAGATCCTGCTCAGTGTGTTCATGCGCATGCAGCTGCTGGACAATGTCCCATATCATACTAAACTTCCCCGTACAGCAATATGCTGGCGCTGGGCAGTAGGTTGCAGTGGCATGTGGGTGCTGCACGCCTGGTACATGCGCATACCGGTGCCAGGGGGGACACGTGTTTATTGGTGCTCTGTAGGAAGTTATGAATTAACATGTTGACTGCACCAGACGGTGGTACCACCTACACGAATCTGGAGCATCCATGCACCAGACTTCATGGTGCAAGAGCATGATGGTGCTGTGCTGTATTGGTATACATGTACTGGGGGCAGGGGGGGCACTTAGCACAATGTGAGCTCATACTCAGAGGGCTCCCAGGCAATTGAGCACAAATGATTTTCACACTGAGAGGGCTCCGGGGCACTTCAGCAGCACGGGGCTCACAACCACTGGGCCCCGGGGCAGTTCAGTAGCGCAGGGGCTCACAACCCCTGGGCAGCTCAGCAGAGCAGGGGCTCACACCCACAGGGCTCCCAGGCAGTTTAGCAACGCCACCCTCTGGTTCCTCACTGCCACCCTCTGGTTCCTCACTGCCACCCTCTGGTTCACCTCTGCCACCCTCTCGTTCACAACTGCACCTTCTGGTTCATCACTGCCACCCTCTGGCTCATCACTGCCACCCTCTGGTTCACCACTGCCATCCTCTGGTTCATCACTGTCACCCTCTGGTTCCTCACTGCCACCCTCTGGTTCCTCACTGCCACCCTCTAGTTCCTCACTGCCACCCTCTGGTTCCTAACTGCCACCCTCTGGTTCCTCACTGCCACCTTCTGGTTCACCACTGCCACCCTCTGGTTCACAACCGCACCTTCTGGTTCATCACTGTCACCCTCTGGTTCATCACTGTCACCCTCTGGTTCACCACTGCCACCCTCTTGTTCACCACTGCCACCCTCTGGTTCACAACTGCACCTTCTGGTTCATCACTGCAATCCTCTGGTTCATCACTGTCACCCTCTGGTTCCTCACTGCCACCCTCTGGTTCCTCACTGCCACCCTCTTGTTCCTCACTGCCACCTTCTGGTTCACCACTGCCACCCTCTAGTTCACCACTGCCACCCTCTGGTTCACAACTGTACCTTCTGGTTCATTACTGTCACCCTCTGGTTCATCACTGTCACACTCTGATCCACCACCGCCACCCTCTGGTTCACCACTGCCACCCTCTGGTTCACAACTGCACCTTCTGGTTCATCACCGCCACCCTCTGGTTCATCACCGCCACCCTCTGATTCACCACTGTAGATTATGGGGAGAAAGCACACCTGCCCTGCCAGCCTCAACCAAGACAAATTAATGTTGGGCTGGTTAATGTGTTACTGAATTAGAGCTTCAAGTCCGGCACCTGCTTCCTTATCTGTATGTGCTTCCTGTGACAGTTTAATTTTTGTGATAGGAGCCATATTTGTGACTTTTCTCTGACCCTGCTTCGAGAGTCCACTACCATGCCAGCACCCTCCACACACTCAACCCCATATACAACAACACTGCTTACAAACCACCCCATGACAGAATGACGGACCTTTCTCCTGCCACACCTGCAGCTTTCCCTGCAACTGTACCGTCATACCTCAAAAGACTGGACACAACAACCTCCGCTGCATGCTCCTGTAAACCCTCTTCACACACATACACGCTGTAGAGCTCTGGGATATGCTCAACACCTCTGCCCCAGACGTGGCATTTCTGACCAACACCTGGTTGAACATGTCCCCTGCAGCCAACATCAACCTTTCTATCCCGGATGGCTACAAGATCACCCACATGTATCGCAGACCTGGAACCAGAGGAGAATTCGCCATTGTCCACATGTCCACCCTCAAGTTCACCACCCATGCAGACTACATCCTCAACACTGCCAAATCCCTCCACTTCCAGATCCACACCAACCACAACACCACCCTCAGAGGAAACTCATCTACAGCCTCCGCGGACCACAAGCTCAATTCATCAACTCCTTCGCAAACCTCGCCTGCAACCATGCACTCACCTCCACAGACTACATCCTCCTTGTGGAGCTGACATTTCAGTTCAGGAACAAGAACAACACCACTCCACCACCCAGATGGCCAAACTGGCCAACCTCAGCCTCAGCCAACTCATCACCCCTCCCAACCACCCAACCACGCCGCTGGTCACACGCTGGACCCCACCTTCTCCACAGGCACCCACGTTGCTTGAGAACACACCACCTGTTTCCACTGGCCTGTACCCTGCTGCATCCATTTCCCCTTAAATGAACAATCCACACACCACCGCACACAACAGGTACCTCACCACTGCTGGAGGAGAGTCACTGAAGACCAGCTGATCACCACCCTTACCCACAGGCCACACAACAACTCCACCAACTTCAACACTGCAGGCCGCCACCTCAGACAGTGTATGAACGACTGTGGCAACACACTTGCGCCACTCAAAGAACCCTGAAAAACCACACCAGCAAGAGAGCCACCTAGTTCACCAATGTGCTCGAGCCCTCCAGAGTTACATGCCGGAAACTGGAGAAGATATTGCTCACCAAACGCTCTCCGGACAACCACGCAGACCACAAGGACGCCATATACATACATCACCACCTCATCTAATTGGCCGAGGGTACTCCTTCCAAGCCCAGCTGGATGACAACGCACACGGGAGCAAGGAGCTCTTCTGCATCGTAAAGGAACTCTTCAACCCCAGCACCAACAGCAACAACATGACTCCCTCAGAAGAACTGTGCAACTCACTAGCCATCTTCTGCCACCGCAAGATCGCTAATATCCATGACAGCTTCAACACGACACCCACCCAAACTATGCCGGGGCCCACCTCCCCTGTGAACACCAGCAGCGCATACCACCTGACCTCCTGGTCCAATGTCAACAACAACGAGATACACAAGGTCATGTACTCCATCCACTCAGGCTCCCCATCACGCCCATGCCCACACCACGTATGTAACATAGCAGATGCTGCCATCAGACCCGACTACAGAACAGCAACATTGCCATGGAGCTTGGAACACGACAAAATCAACGCCCTCCTCAAGTAGCCCAAGGCAGACCACAAGGACCTCAAGTACTTCCTGCACATCTCCCTGCTCCTGTTCCCATGGCGGATCACTTTGAAATTCATCACCATGCAACTGGCCCACCACCTGGTAGACAACAACATGAAGTTGAAGTTAAAACATTTATAAAGCGCTCCTATACCAAGCGGTTTCTTGGCGCTGAGGACGGACAAACCAGACAGGGCAGGGAGAGAGACCGCCCATTGGGAGAAGGCACGTGAGAAAAGCTGGGTCCTGAGAGTCCTGCGAAAGATCGAGTAGGAGGCAGCTGTTCTGATACTCAAGGGAAGAGCATTCCAAAAGACCGGGGCCAGGGTAGAGAACCTCATGCCGCCATGTTTTTTCTTCCTGAATCGGGGGACACATAAAAGGAGCTTGGAAGAAGACCGCAGGTCCCTGCTAGGAATATAGGCTGCGATTTTGGAAGCTAAGAATGCTGGCCGGCTGCCTGCTAAAGCCTGAAAGATCAAACAGCCCATTTTGAAAAGGGACTGTTAAGATAGAGGTAGCCAGTGTAGGGATTTTAGAAGGGGGGTAACGGTGTGGTTTTTTGGGCAGTTTAAAAATTAGGCGAGCAGCTTGATTCTGAATCAGTTGGAGACGTCGCAGCTCATATGCGGGAACCCAAGCATGCAGCGCATTGCCGTAGCTCAGACGTGAAACAATCATGGCAAGTAGAATGATTTTCAAGGCTGCAGGGGAGAAAAAGCGAGAGATCTTGCATATTACGCGAAGCTTGCACCTGCACTTGAAATTGAATTGACCCCACAGCGCCATGAAACCGCTAGATAAATGTGCGCTACACAAATATCTTTAAATTCAAATTCAAATTCAAATTCAACAAGACGATACCACAGCTCTTATATGAGAATGCATAGAGAGATCAGCGCTGACTCTTATCCCAAGAGTTTTAACGGAGATGGAGGGAGAGGGAGAGGGGCCCAAAGAGGGGGGCCAGAATGTAGAGGACCAGGGACTGGAGATGCCGCCCGTAAGTACTAGCTCAGTCTTATCGGGGTTAAATTTAAGATGATTAGAATTCATCCAGTCCCTGATAAAGAGCATTATAGATTGAAAGTTAGAACAGAAGCGGGGTAGGGAGAAAGATTGAAAATGAGTTGGAGGTCATCGGCGTAATTGAACACCGTGACGTCCATCGACTGAAGGGCGGAAATAAGAGAAAAAATGTAAAGATTGAAGAGTAGAGGAGAAAGAGACGATCCCTGGGGGACACCCCAGGAGACTGAGCGGGAGGAAGCAGAGAAACCAGCCAACTGGACCGCCTGGGATGATCCTGTACCCATCACAGGCCAAATTCAAACAAGCCCACAGCACCGTGCCAGACCTCATGTCCGCCACTGACGACATCATGAGCCAACTGTGCAATGCCAAAACTTCTGCTGTCATCATCCTGGTGATGTGTCCCTATGCCAGCATGCACAGGGCTCTCCAGGACTTGTTGTACAGTACATGAGGGTATGCCATATAATGACTTTCATGGTACATGAGTGCCACTGTGCCCATCCACCCACTTCCCCCATCCCTGTATGAGGCTCACCCTGGTGTTGTTGTGTGCCTTCCAAAACAGCAGTATCCTGGCCTGCGACAACTACGACAGTCTCCTCACTGATGACGTGGGACACCTGCTCCTCTAGCTCATCCAGCTCCTCCTGTGGAGCTGGTCCACCGCCTCCCGTCTCCCTTGCTGCCCTTAGGTTGGCTCCCAGTTTCTTTTTGGTCTTGCTCTTGGTATCGTGCCACCACTTCTTGCATTCGTCCACTGTCCTCATTCTCTCCCCCATGGCATTGACCTTTGTCATAATGTCCTGCCATATTTCCCTTTTTTCCTTGCCATGCTGACGGTGGAACTCACAAAGAGTTCCTGCTGGTGTTGCGTCACCTCTTCACAGTAACTGGTTCTCCTCTGGAGTGAACTTTGGGTTCCTCTTCCTCATGGCCTTTCCCTGGGTCTCAGGCTGGCCTTCCTGGGTGTTGTTTCTGCCCTCTGCACTAGTCCCTGGTTGCTCACCATCATTTGCTATGTTCTCCATGTTGTTAGCTCTGGTTTTCGGCTTAGCGGGCGTTTTTTGTGTCGCTGATGCGTTAAATGGTAGCCTGGGGCCTATTGGTTCAGCGATATTAGTCGCTGATAGGCCCAACGTGCTTTTTATCACGCTAACGTGTGAAGAGTTAGCGGCGTCACATTAGATCTATCGCACTGATTTTATCGCATTGTTTGGGAAATTTCGCAGCTTTGCGGTGTATTGGTAATACGTCGCTACAGCAGCGATATTTACAGGCAATGCTTTACGATAAAAAATGTTGCACTAAATATCGTTAGCGATTTTTTTCGCCTAATGTTGGTAATATCCCCCTGTATTTTTTCACGACGATTAGCTGCGAGTAGCTTCTTTTTACTATGTTAGTGCCCTTCCATTTTTTTTTGCTTTACAATCATTTTAAGATCCTAGAGTTTCTCGTTCCTTAAAAGGATTAACAGGCACATGCATCAAAGGTAATTGCTTTCACAAACGGTGCGAATCGCAAAATTCGGCCATTTGCGAATGTAATTTCCATTTTTGTGGTGCATTAACATTTTTTATTTTTCGCAATTGAAGAAATCTCAAAATTGCGATTTCTTAAATTGCGATTGCATTTAAGGAATCGCATTTTGAGAGTCCTTTAATGCAATGCATGAAACTTAAAAAAATAGCGATTTCACAATTAGGGGGAGCAAATTACCATGAGGTTGAACCTCATGGTAATTTGCGAAAACTTTGAAAAATGCACTTTTTTGCATTTTTCAAAGTTTCATGTTGTGCACACACATGCCCTTAGGGAATGTGTGTGCACAACATATGTGCACAGATTGATTTCAGGGGTGCAACAGGGTGTCCTTTGGACACCCCTGCATCCTTGAAATCGAATTCTCAATTTGCGATTCGCTTATTGCTAATCGCAAATTGAGAATGTCTTTCCATTCATTCTTATGGGCCTCTAGGCCCATAGGAATGAATGAGGAGGTATTCCTTAATTGCGACTCGCAATTTGCGACTCGCAATTAAGGAATATTAAGAAATCGAAATTTATTTAGCGATTTCTTGATGCATTGAATTTTGCAATTCCTTAATTGCGATTCCTTATTTTTCGCAATTAAGGAATCGCAAAATGCAATATTGATGCATGTGCCTGATAATTTCTCATATTTAAATGTTTCCCTCATTTTCATTGTTTGTTTTTGTGTGCGAGAAAATGTCACTCATAGTTTTGAAATGTCACTCATAAACACACTTAAATTATGAAAATGTTACACAGGGCAATCTGAAACCTTGGCAGCTATGTATCCGAGTGAAATGACAAGAGCCAAATGCACTTTCTTATGCTCAATTTGAAATGTTGTTGGTTTGGATTACAGGTCCTTAGCTTCCAGGAGCTGTAGCTCTCGTCTCCTCGAGACTTGATTATTGTAATGCACTTTACTCAGGTATTAATAAGAATCTTATTCAGCGCTTACAGATAGTACAAAATGCGCCAGCCAGGATGGTTCTTAATCTTACTAGTCTCTCCTCAGCCTCCTTGGCCAGGAAGAATCTACACTGGCTGCCCATCCAGTCTAGGATCTCGTTTAAGATCCTCTGTCTTGCCCATGGGGCCCTGTATGGCTCAGGCTCAAACGGCATTAGGTCCCTCTTAGATGCTTACTCTCCCTGTAGAACTCTTCGCTCTTCTAGTAAAAATCCTCTGGTAATCCCTCGCTTTCATAAAGTAAGGTGGGGAGGGAGAGCCTTTTCCTCCCTGGCGCCCAGGCTGTGGAATACTCTTCCCCGTGATTTGGCAGGACAACCCTCTATTATGATCTTTCGTAAAGCATTAAAAACTTGGCTCTTTGTAGAGGCCTATCTGTAGTCCTGCACTAGAAGATTTACAAGCTGTACGATCTTTCAGGCGCATTGATGCCCTTGGGCTAAGTTGCGCATTACAAGACTCCATTCATTCATTCATTCATTCATTCATTCATTCATTCATTCATTCATTCATTCATTCATTCATTCATTCATTCATTCATTCGTTCATTCATAGGTACCAGCGGTGTGCTTGGCCTGGTTGGCTATGGCTGATTTTTGACCATAGCAAAGCCTTCAGGCTGCCGGCCCTCCCCCTCGAAACTTACTGCACATATTGAAATAGGCATCAGCCTCCAAATTCAAGTCTAATCTGGGCAGGGATAAGGATTTCGGTAATCGGATTGCTTGCTTGTAGTTCTTAACAATTGGATTGTTCAACAGGCTGTGATATTTTCCTAGCATAATTTCCCAGCCATAGGTTAAAGAGGGGTAAATTGTTACTCTCATGACTGCTACTAATGGAGACGAGCTTGAGCCTAGTTGCTGCTTTGCTAAATTTGAGAGGATTATCTATAGCATCAGGGCTTTTGCTCCGACCTCTTGTGGTTGCATCACAAAGGAGCCTCTGGTATCATTGTGTTCCCCTAGCTATTTGTAGGACTGTTCATTTGTGATATTTTTACAGCTGTAGGACCATCCTCTACCTTGATGGTTTTTTTGCCAATACGTTACAACCTTGGGGGCATATCAGCAAGGGCCGGCGATAATTATCGCTCAGTGCTCTTAGTGCAAGGATAATTATTACCGGCTAATGCTGGATTGTATTGCTGAGATAGCGCGCTATCAGCAACACTTATCTCAAATGCGCTACAATTCCAAGCGCAAGCTGTCAAAAGTGCGATTATCGCTGGAAATCCAGCAACAATCGCACAACGTTTGTCGAAGGATTGATGATAGGGCAGGGCATACTTAGCCATTATATCGACCTTACATTGGAAATAAAGGCTAAGCAAGACTGAAAGCAGGCGTAAGGAAAGTAGCGATACCCGAGGTTAGCGCTACTTTTCTTATCGCTATGCTGTTTAGCTTGCAGCTTGTTAATTGCAGAAATGTTGATTAGTAACATTATTTAGGTGTGGAACGCCCACTTTGCATCTCATTAGAGATGCAAAGAGAGGCGTAGGGAAAAAGGGTGCTAACATGTGAGTATGCATGTTAGCACCCTCTTGTTAATAGGGCGATGGCTTTATCTTCACTTTTATGGCTTTTAAAGCCAAAAAAGCAGAGATAAAATCCTTGTTAATATGCCCCTTAGTTTTGGACAGATTCACCTCCATTTGTATAAATGTACAAATGGTCGATAAGTTGTTAAAGTGTTGTAATTTAACAGCGATTAGATTAAGCATTAGCAGAAGACATCTTAGTTCTGGCCGTTATCTTGATATTTAGCGGACTCCATTTTGTCTTTACGGCAGCCATCTTGTCTGCACATGCTGCCTCGTGCCGACCATGTGATTTGTCCTATCTTCCTGTCCACGGCGCTTGAAATCTGCCCGACAACAAGTTATATTTAGCATCCCTCACTTTTGCGCATGTCAAGTAGGGTCCACATCTGTTAGTGATTAGTTCCAGATAGGAATGTGCTTGTCGACCCCCAAAACTGATAGCTCCTCCCACTGATCGATTGTGCCTCTTGATATTGCCTTATATGTACATTAACTGTGCTCTTGTTTTTGTGCCGCCTTCTTTTTAAGCCCCTCTCGGGGTATAAATAAACCATGCTTTCTTAGCTCATTGTGCTACCTCTTGCAATACCGAAGGGTACTGTTTGAACCGTAGCACCACCTCATGAGGTGTAAGAAATGTTACTTTTTCTATTCCAGGTTCTGTGCCAACTTCTTCCTATTGGTCTGAGGACTTTGTGCAGAGAAGGGCGAACCCCTTGCACTAGCGCAGGTGTCTCCAACCGGTCGATCGCGAGCTACCGGTAGCTCGCCGACCCTCTGGGAGTAGCTCATGATGCTTCCTAATTACAGAGACGTCATTTAAGCTTTTTATTTTGTATCCCTTTGTTGTCTTTGTCCGCTATCAGCCCTTGCCCGCCCTCACGCAAAGCAGCTGTTCTGATTTGCTGAAGCAATCTTAGCTGGGGTGGGTCGAGCTAAAGAACGTGACGTTCTTCCTGAAGTCACGCGCCACCTGCCTTTCCAGGCAGGCACTGTGCTTCATAATTGCCATCGGACCCTCGTGGGAAGCTGCGCAGTACTGGTAAGTGTGCCCCTGGATTAATAGCAGCATAGTTCTTAAAACCGGCTAAGTGTATTGTAACTAAGGCCTTTGATTTTAACATCAGCTGCCACCGCGCTTTACATCGGACTTCAGTAACTAAGCGCAGTGGCAGCCTATATTACAATACAAAATCTTTGCGGGCACTGACCTGCTGCCACGGTCACAGCCGATGCGAAAATCGAAAGTCCGGCCCTGTGTGTTTGCTCTCCCACTGACAGTGCTATGTGGATCCCAGCCTGCAGCATGACCTCCCGTGGAACCCCAAGCAGGTTCCTGCAGAGCGTGCTGCAGAACGGAGTAGGACGGTACATATGCCAGCTCAAGAGGCTCACCCTGGTTTTCAGACGCACAGAATGCAAGGGGTGCCAGAGAGTTTATAGAAGAAAACGTTGTAGATTTTGCCAAACGGATTCCTGGCATTGTGATGTATGTTACTCCCCAGAAATGCGCCATCCTAGGCTCATAGCAGAATATTTGAACGGAGAAGTGAAGGAAGAGCTGGTAACTAGCAAATCTGCTGATGAAATTTTACAACTTGTTCAGAAAATGGCTAATCAGTCTGGACTGGACATTATCCGCATACGCAAAATGTACCACACGGACAGCCCCAGCATCCAGGGGCAGTGGCACCCCTTCATCAACAAGCCAACCCTTCTGAATGTCAAAGCTTTTGACTCGGTTAACCAAACACAAAACGAACTGCCTAAATAAATTTAAGGAAAAGGACTTGATAAAAAAAAAAGAAAATCGAAAGTCCTTGCCTGCACTAAACTGCTTTCACGGATTTCAGCATGCTTTAAATTTGCCTTCGTGTTGAAGTCAGTGAAAGCAGCTCAGTGCATGCAAGGCCCTTTGACTTTAACATCCGCTGCCACTGTGCTGTATTATATATTCTTTCAGTTTTAAAGCGCAGTGGCAGCCGAGGTTGAAATCAAAGCGCTTTACATGTACTGACCCGATCCTCCCAAAACAGGCCCATCACTTTGTGCCAAGGCAGCTCTGCTTGTGTGACATGGAGCGGTGTTTTGCTGCACCACAGCTACGACAAGCAAATTGATTCGTTAAGTACTTTTACTACTATGCGTTTAATAGAGGCAGTTTACAATTTTAGTGGCTGAGATGATGCAATTTCTTTTTGTGTGTGTGTTTTTGTTTAACAAGGCTCATTAGTACTTTCCTGATTTTAGCCATGCACTTTGATCCCATTGATGTTCTGTCTATGTCGTTCTTGAGGTGCTACTTAGAAGAATGTTAAATGAAGGACTCTATCATTACACTGATTCAGATACTCATAACCTATGCAGAAAGGAGGAAAGCAGGCTGGTGAGTGCAGTAGTGATCTGGAGTGTGTGTGTGCATGCACGAGGTGTGATCGGATTTGACATTTTGTTTTTAAGGAACAAATTCATGGTCACTTGTTTGCAGCGTTTTCAGTATTTGATGATATGTAAGAGTTTGAATAAATTCGATCTGTATATTACATTTGTTAATGTATAAGTATGCTTTATTTCTATTATTTCAATAATATGCAAGTTTAAACGAGGGGCCTTCTGCTTCAATAATGATATCTTCAATTAAAGCAAATAGGAGCTATAATGCAGCCCTCTTTATGCATAGTTACAGAAATGTCTGTGAAATATCAGTTTTCCCACGGTCTGGCCTGGAGATGAGAGCCCATTTGAAATACCATGAGAATAAAGCGTTCTACCAGTGTGCTATTTCTTTTTCATAATTATTTTGAAGAAGTTATGTTTTATATAAAAAGAATCAAACTATCTTTTTTTGCATGTTTTTGTATTGTTTGTAGGTGAGTCCTACTCAACAGAAGTGTGATAAGGCCGGACTAGATGGATGTATTGTATTGCTTTTTTAATGGATTACAAAGGGTCGTTCCTGGCTAGTACCTGCTATTGATCTGGCTATGGAGCTTGCTGTTTATTGAGGTATGCTCTGAGGGACATTGCCCTATTTTTCATGCTACTATAATATTATCACTGGAAGTAGAAGAGGACTGTACAGCTAGTGCAAGGCTTAGCAGACAGTCTGTTGCTGAACATTGCAGAACTATGCATTTTCTGAAATTGGACTTTGCAGAGTTAAAGCATGTGTTATAGAAGTGAGTGAAGTGTTTTATAATGAAATTAAGGTTGCCACCTTTCCAAATATCGTCAACTTGTTGTTCCAATAATCTGCAAAGGTTCAGACATGAAAGCAAATCATATGTATTTATTTGTACCATAACCTTTCTCTCTGTGTTTTACATTTTTTGATAATGAAGAAATGGGAAGACTTCTGTTGCAGCATTTTTATAGTGCTTACTAATGTGTGGCACTGAAGCACTTACCTACATGGTTAGCAAGCTATGGCTTGTGTAGGGTGGGTAGTTCGAAGTGTTTGCTTTGGTTTTTGATTCTATGTGGGAAGTGTTTCCTTGTCTTGCCTGATGAACTCCAACGTGCAGTTATCATGGTATGGGACGCAGCACGTAGCAGTGTGGTGAATGAGGTGTGAGGCAGATATACAGTTTATTATATTATGATTTTCAGTCTGCAGACAGCTTTGAACAGCTCTATAGGTCTATCTATGTGTATTTTGTTCAAACCACAGTATGGGCCACAAAGAAATCAGGCTTAGAGAAAATGAAGCAGGGCGTGGGAGGTGTCTCTAAAAAATGCACGAATTGCCTGGCCTTTAGTGGCTCACAACGATTTTCACTGATCAGAAGTAGCTCTCACTACAGAAAAGGTTGGAGACCCCTGCCCTAGAGAAAGTAGCCGAATTCGACTACCTTGGTATCCGGATTACGGATAGGATGACTTGGGCAAACCATATTGATAAAATGGTTCTTAATCATAGGAGAGTAGGAGGAGCTCTCATGAGGGAATACAGGGCCTCAACTAGGAGATCACTTACCCCAGTACTCGACATCTACAAGGCCAAAGTAGCGACATCAGCCTTGTATGGGGCAGAACTGTGGGGCCACTGCCGATTGGATGCCCTAGTGACAGCGGAGAGCAAGCTTTTAAAATCTTTCATCTCTGTTCCACTGAGCACACCATCAGTACCAGTGTGGATGGACACGGGATGTAAAAACATCAAAGACCAGGCTCAGCTTCGCCCGCTCCTGTTGTGGACACGGATTTGGAGGTGCGAAGAATTAAAATCCTATGCTGATGCCCTGGGAGATATAATGAGCCAGGGGGTTGGGCCAAGATAAGATGGTTAAGTGACACCAAAAAGCTTTTGGAGAATATCGGCCTAGGAGACTGCTGGTCATCTCGTTCAGCCCCTCCAAAAGAAGTTGTCAAGGCGCTTTATTGGAAATGGACTGCGGAGCGTCTAATTACAAACTCCAACCATTGCAGGTCTGCTGCCGCCTTTCTACAAATTAAAGACACTGTGGCCTTTGAACCCTACCTGGACTTGATCACTCTCCCCTTTGACCGAGCTCTTTATTTTACATTTAGAGTTGGTTCCCTCCCGCTAGGTGCTCTGGTATCGAAATGGTCACTAGCGGCCCGTACTTCTCCTAACTGTGCATGTTGCCCGAGTAAGGTTGAGTCCATTGTGCATGTCTTATTCGAATGCCCGGATTACGCAAGGCCTAGGAGTCTCTGGCTGAAACCACTCTGCCAAAATATGGGCACACGTAGCCATTTAGTAGCCTTGCGTATCCTAAGCACGGACACTTCCCCCCCTATTGTGTGCGGAACAGCTAAATTTTTAAAGCAGTTTTGGCTTATTCGATGTAAGAGATTGTCAGTAGCTGTTTAATTCTCTTTTAGTTAATTTATCAACGGTCTTTTACGTCCTTTTATCTCTTTTAATATTTTATACTGACTTCTTGTGGCAATGATTTTTTTTTTTGTACATTATATTGATTGTATTATAAAAGTGTTTATAAGATATCTTGCATATCGAATAAAAGCTTATGACTGACTGACTGACATAACGTGACAGGTGAGATCTCACGTAATTTTCCTCCACTGACTCGCATTTGTGACATTGAATGACTGCTGAAGTACATTGAAGGGGAAGGTTTAGCTACTAAGCCATGGAAATAAATTCCAAGTACGACCTGTTGATGCCTGTCTGTGCAAGATAGGACCACACGTTGTCATGTCGAGTCAGCAATGCTGTCAATCTGAGCTGTCGGCTGGCCACTTCGAGTAAAGCACTGTCGGTCCCTCCCGGCCCTACTCAAACAAGCCCAAACACACTCCAGGAAGTGCAAGTAGAATACAAACATGCCATTCAGTGATCTAAAATAACAGAGAACAAACAGGTATTATTCATTTCGCAAGTGCCATTTATCAGCAGGCACATGTTCCCACTTCTCCTGCCCTGGCTTCATGATTACCAGGACGTTGTCCTTTCCTGTTGCAATAACTTCTGCCTGTTCGGGGGGACTATGTGGATATAACACACACACCTTGGCTCTTGGATTCTTGTCAGTGGAGCTAAACCCTCCTTCCCCTACCATGTGAGATGGGCTTGCCAGTCCCCTTCTTGACTATCCCTCTGTACACTGGCATATTTATTTATTTTATTTATAGAAAGAGTGTTGTATAGCGCAAACGTGACCCCTGGGTATCAGAGCGCTTGACATTACATGAGGTAGTTTAGAGATACATCTTGTATAACAGACATTTCACAATGATATTAGGTAGGATAATATACAGTCATAAATGTTAACCTAACAATATATATAAATAGACATATGAGGTAAGTATTTGGATACATCTTGGAATCAAAGGCGTAATGGGACTTCCAGTACCTAATAGTTCTGGAGAATAATTTCTGCCTGCAATCTCCCTTGGCACTCCTGGCAGGTCTGCTTCCTCCTGATAACTCAATTTTCTGGGCCAGGTATCTCGGTGTATTGTAGTGGAGCGCTTTATGGGTAATGCATGCCATTTTTAGATGAATCCTGGCTTCATACGGTAGCAAGTTTAACGCTTTCAGGTGTGGAGAAATATGGCCGAATTTTCTCGATCCGGAGAAGAGTCTTGAAGCTGCATTGAGGCATGCATTTAGTGGTGGTATGGAAATTTTTGGTAGCCCTGCTAAGGTTGTACATCCATATTCGATCCTCGAGATAACCAAGGATTGGACTGCCATTTTGAGATCCGTCGTAGAAATGAATGGTTTCACTTTTCTAATGTAGTTTAGATGAAAACTGGCATTTTTTGCTCTTTTTTGATGTGGGTTTTCATGTCAAGGCTCTCATCCAGCGTGATTCCTAGTGATTTCACTAAATCCACAAGAGTAGGGGTACAATGTAATGCTGTGATCAGTTTGGTCCATTCCTTCACTTCTGTGTGGTTCTTTGGTGGTGAGATTAATAGGAATTCTGATTTTTGTGCGTTTAACTTCAGATGATTGCTAGTTAACCATTGTAATGACGTTTTTAGTGCATCATTCATTAACTTGATGTCTTCGTGAGATGTGATCTTGATGTATATCTGCGTGTCGTCTGTATACATGTGAAAGTAAATCTTCGAGTTTTAGAGAATTTCTGTAAAAAGTTCGACATACAAGTTGAATAGAGATGGAGATAATGTAGGTCCGTTGGGGAACTCAAATTGAGTTAGGGCAAGATGGTGATAGTGTCTGGTTGACCAGGAATCTTTGCGTTCTATTCTTAAGGAAGGATTCAAACCATTTCAGCATATTTCCAGACATTCCTATCCTGTCATGGAGTCTGTTTAGTAGTTTTTCTTGATTTACCGTGTCAAATGCAGAAGACTGGTCAAGAAGGACTAGCAGACATGTTCGATTATTGTCTAGGGCCTGTAGTGCATCATCGACAATATGTAGGATCGCTGTTTCCGTGCTGTGTCCTGTTCTGAATCCCAACTGGCAGTCGTCCAGTAGTGTGAAATTGACGATGTGATTGCTTAATTGATTTTGAACGCATTTCACAATTAATTTGCAAGTAATGGAATATTGCTAACTAGGCGAAAGTTATTAGGATCTGCCGGGTCCGCTGTAGGTTTTTTGATGATAGGGACTACTTGCCCTGTTTTCACGCAATCTGGAAGGATCCCTTGGGAAAGAGAGGCATTTATTATTTTTGTCCATGTTGGAATGACAATATGGCTGATCTCTTTAATACGTTTTGAGGGAAGTGGGTCATTAAAATGGTTATTAGGTTTGATGTCCACGAGTGTTTTGGTGATGGTATTTTGGTAATATAGTTTGAAGGTATTCCACTGAGTCTTGTTTTTTGTCCTATTATGGTCGATATTCGAGGTGTTATTGATCAGTGAGATTTGTTGGATAGGGACGTTGTCCGCTGATCTCTTGAGCTCTCTTTCTAGCATGTCGGTGAAGAATGTAGAGAATTCCTCACAACTTAGTCGCGTTTTTGTGGTTTCTTGGGCAGATTTGGCCAATTTATTAGGTTGTTGTTTCAAGATCTCGAATAGTTTCCTTGGTCTATTTTTGGCGTTATCCAGTTCTGATCTGATAAATTCTTTTTTGGAGTTGAGGATCATTTTGTTGTATTCGTTTCTGATTTTTCTGAGGGATCTCAATTTGGGGGATGAAGGGTGTTGTCTTTATTTTCTTTCAGCAAGTCTAAATTTCCGCCTATCTTCATTCAGTGTCTCATTAAACCATGGATTTTTGATCTTCTCTGTGACTCTTTTCAGTTTTAGTTGCACGGTGTTATTGACTATATTCACTACTGATGAGGTGTAGTGGTCCGTTAGATCATTGACATTCTACAGGTTGTTAGATGGCTATAAGTTCTTCTCACAGCTTTCTACTAGTCGCTCAATGTTCGAGTCTTTAGTGTCCCTAGTCCATTTTTTAACTTTGATAGGTTGCGTGCTCTTGTTCTTTTTCACGGTGTGTATCAGTAAGGTTATGGAATGGTGATCTGACCAGTCACATGGAACAATTGTGTGGATTGAAGTATCCTTAATTCTTGGTATTATCCAATCCAACGTGGCTCCTTTTGAATGTGTTGGCTGTGTGGAGGCTTGGGTGAGGTTTATTTCTGACAGAAAGTCTTTAAGGGCGTTGATCTGTTTGTCATTATTGTCATCACAGTGTAAATTAAAATCACCTAGGAATATGTTATTGGCGTGAGTGTTAGCGTTAGCTGTTATGATCTTCATTAGTTGGTCTATGAAGGTAGCATTATTTCCTTGTGGGTGGTAGAGAGCATGGAAGTTGCACCTTTGATTGTCTGCTGATCTTATAGTAAGCCCTAGATATTCACAGGATTAGAGTGGGTCAGATTGTATTTGGCTGACCTATATGTCCAATCAGTGGATGCAGGCTATACCAGCTCCTGTCTTTTTTAGTCTATCTAATCTCACAATGTTGTAAAGAGGGGGCACTAGGAGATTCATAAATGGGGATGAGGATTCCGAAAGCCATGTTTCTGTTAGTATTGTCAGGTCAATATCCTTGCTAATAATTCGGGCAGCAATGTCTGAAGCATGCTTTACTGCGGACCAGCAGTTAATCAGTAGGCATTCCAGAGCTTTCCCTGAGCTACTAGTGTTCTGCTTTTGCGAGTCGGTGGTAAGCTGGACCTGATGTAAGTTGTTACAGTTGGGTTTCCTTTAATTATGTCTCGATGCCCTGTTAGTGTTGATTGGTACTTTTCTAATTTCCTCCCCTCTGCTACTGTCCGTAGGCTCATATGTCCGGAGTAAGGCTAGGGTTTCCTCCTCCGACAAGTAATTACGATTTCTGTCTGGTCTCTTATGCATATTGGATAACGGCATGGCCTTCTCATTGCTCTTTCTTTGTGAGTTATGTAGTAGTTCTTTGGTGTGCTCGACTTTGAAGTAAGTGCTTACCTTGTTTTCAAGTATCTTTTTAATCGCCTGTAGTGTGTTTTGTATGTCCTATGACGTCTAGCCTATTTGTGTTTGTAGCTCTCTGATTTCGCTCTGCATCTGGGATGATGTATTAGGAGTGTACATCCACTCCTTTCGTGGTTCACTGTTAGCGCTCCAGTATTTTAGATATGTTTTCCTTTCCACAATCCTTATCTTCTTGTCACTCTTTGGGATGACTGCTCTGCTTCTGTTTGCGATGAAGGCTGCGTTATCTTTGTCTTGTGACCTTAATAACCAGTTTGGGGGCACCATGTTTCTTATAGCTCTAGGTGTCATTTGTGTTGCAGAGGAGGGGGTCTGGAGGGGTGATATCTTCTACCACACATGTTTGCAGGTTCTCATTGAGCAACCTACTCATAGAAGATGACCTCTCATGCGGGATAGGCGTTGATTCTTCCCTTTGAAGTAGCTCGGGTCGGTATTCGCATATCGTGTAGACATTTCTGTTCTCTCTCCTTGATCTTCCCCTTCACTGTTCCTCCTGTTCCAGTTGTCTCTCCTAGTCGCACTGAATGTTGTGATTCTTGAAAGTCTCTAGTTGGAATGATAACTGTGGAATGATCACTATTTGAGCGATTCTGTCTCCAATTTGTATTATCAAATCAGTGTCTCCACTGCGCAGTAGGATAACCTAGTTTTTTCCTTGATAGTCTGCATCAATGACCCCTTCCAGCACTTGAATGCCTTCGAGAGCCAACCCAGATCATGGGGCAATCAAACAAAAGTGCTCTGCGGTATCTGGAATCCCACTCCTGTCTCAATGAGTGCTATATCTCTTGGTCGGAGTCTGTACGGTTTCAAAGCATGCAAATCAAGACCTGCAGCCTCTGGTGTAGCCCGGTATGGAGCCAAAGCTCCAGGAACTGTCTCCCAGTAGAGAATGGTATTAGTGGCTACATGAGGGTTAATCTTCAAGGCTGGGGTTAACATCTGATTCAGAGGGGTTTCTGTATTTGCTAAGGTTCTATTGTTCAGTATTTGGCCTTCTAAATCACTTTTAAGGGCTTTGTTGCACATTCACCCAGTTGCATGGAGCAAAAGCAATGCAGCCTATTTGTTCCTCTTTCAGCTTTCTGTTATTGAATCCAGAGATATGACACAGCAACTACCACACATCTAATACAAACCAGGGCTATTTGCGTTATCAACGGTTGTTAGCTGTTTAAGATAAATCAGTAATAACAATCATTTTGTTGCAAGTGACATTGAAAAAGTTTCAATTCTGAAATTTAGACTGTGAATTAAACATTACTAAGGCTTTTGGAAGGTGTATGGTCTTAAGAGTGGATAAATCCCTCCTGGTATGTACACTGTAAGTTATATATGTGTGCCCTTTTTCTCGTCACATCTCACCTATCTGCATGTCTTACAGTTTGTTGGGAAGAAATATTTCCCCACACGGTAACGGGCACACAGCCTGTACTGAGTGTCCCAACTGTACTGATGTCTGGATCCGTAACGCAGATTTTTGTTGTAAAAAGCAAACACGAATCATGCATGTGCACCATGACTTATGACTTTCTCATGGATTGCAGGCTTCTTGAGATAGTTCCCTAATAGTGGTGAAAGGCTACTATTTCTACCAAGAGTTAAGCAGCATGAGTGCGTTGGTGGCAGCATACCATGTAGCGATCAGTAGGAGTGCACATGTCATTTTTAGGTCTGGCGTCAGACATGAACTTCAGATTTTGTGAAAATATCTATAATATACTTACATAGAAGGGCTTTCAGCCACATCTCTTCATCCATTGGTCTACTATGGTGTCATTCAAATTTTGAATGGCATGGGGCAGTGGTTCAGCCTTCTTAAACTGCTGGCTAAATTCACTTTGCGTGACTGCATTATGCTCCTTCACATATAGTTCCATTTTTACTTTATTATTACTTTAATGATGCCTTTACGTTTAGAGCCTGATGTGATAGTAGGCCAGAGGAGAGGTGAACACGGGGCAAATTCGATCTTGATCAGATCCCATCTCCTGCCAATGCTGTTGTAATTTCCTTTTGGAGTGTTGTACTTTTCTGACTCCTGCTATTTTACAGATTACCAGTCTGTGTCCGATTGAAATGGCTCTGTATTGAGTTACCCTCTTTTTACTTTTTTGTTCTGTCCTAATTTCCTTTTTCGTTCTTTCTTTCTTTCTTTCTTTCTTTCTTTCTTTCTTTCTTTCTTTCTTTCTTTCTTTCTTTCTTTCTTTCTTTCTTTCTTTCTTTCTTTCTTTCTTTTCTTCTCATTTTTATTCCACCCTCTTCAGGCATGCATTAAGGAGCAATGCATCAGCCCACATCAGCTATTGGCTTACTGCACTATGAGTTAGAGCATGCTCCCCTTTCACACCATTAACACACAAAGTAGATGCCTTCAGTGCCAGGGAGAACAATAACAATGTCAGGTTTTTCTAAGACCTAAATATTTTTTTTTGTCTGCAGCAATTTTTTTTTTAAGATTGATGAGGCCCTGGCATGTAATCTAACATTAAAGTTTTGCAAAACCATGACAAAACTAAACAATATTTGCCAGAAGGCTGTCAGACAACTTTAGACTTACATCGGGTTCGTGTGTATGCTTCATAGTGCATGTGGGATGTACATGTGGTGGGTTTATGTGTACCTGTGAAAGGTAAAATACAGAGAAAATGCAATACTGTGCAGTGCATGTATGTCCTGTGTGTATGTGTGCCTGCGAAGGGTACAATACTTGAAGGGTGTAGTGCTGTGCAGTGGGATTATGTTGTTTGCATGTGCTGGATGTATTTGTGACTTGTACAGTCCATGGCAGACTCTTGGTTCCATTTATGGAGACCCAGGGCTTTCTGGAGGCACACAAGGAGGTACAGGAATCCACCCAGATAGATATTTGTATTGTGCATTCCTGTAAGCTGGGCGGGGGGAAACACTGGAGAAGGGAGAGCCAGGATCTCCAGTACACTGCAAAGGGTTCTATTTGATGCAGAAAGAGGTCACAAGGAATGGACACCGTCTGCCACCACACCCTAGTGAAGCGCCTCAGCAACGTCGGAATCCGAGAGAAAGCGCTGGAGTGGATCATCTCGTTCCTCACCAGAAGAACGCAGAGAGTCCGCCTCCCTCCGTTCAGATCAGAGGCCACCGAAGTCATCTGCGGCGTACCACAAGGATCATCACTCAGTCCCACCCTCTTCAATGTCTGCATGAGCCCCCTCGCTGCCATCGCACGCCAGCACAACCTCAACATCATCTCCTACGCCGACGACACCCAACTCATCCTCTCCCTCACCAACGACCCCACCACCGCCAGAGCCAACCTACACGAAGGTATGAAAGACGTCGCCGAATGGATGAGAAACAGCCGCCTTAAACTGAACTCAGACAAGACGGAAGTCCTCATCCTGGGATCATCACCCTCCGCCTGGGACGACTCCTGGTGGCCCCCGGCCCTGGGCACCGCTCCCAAACCAACGGACCACGCAAGAAACCTGGGCTTCATCCTGGACTCCTCCCTGTCAATGACCAGACAAGTCAACGCCGTCTCAGCCTCGTGGTTCAACACCCTGCGCATGCTCCGCAAGATCTTCAGATGGATCCCCACGGAAACCAGGAAGACCGTCGCCCAGGCACTCGTCACCAGCCGACTAGACTACGGGAACACCCTCTACTCTGGAACCACTGCCAAACTTTAAAAAAGACTCCAACGCATCCAGAACGCCTCTGCACGACTCATCCTCGACATCCCCTGTCACAGCCACATCACCGGACACCTGAGAGACCTGCACTGGCTCCCCGTCAGCAAAGAGAATCACGTTCAGACTCCTCACCCACGCACACAAGGCTCTCCACATCCTGGGCCCCAAGTACCTCAACGACCGCATGACCTTCTACATGCCCACCCGCCAGCTACGATCGACCAGCCACGCACTCTCCACCGTTCCACGCATCCGCAGAGCCACCGCCGGAGGAAGATCCTTCTCCTACCTGGCAGCCAAGACTTGGAACTCCCTCCCCACCCACCTTCGGCGAACCCAAGACCATCTCTCCTTCAGGAAGCAGCTCAAGACCTGGCTGTTCGAGCAGTAACTTACCCCTCCCCCAGCGCCTTGAGACCCTCCTGGGTGAGTAGAGCGCTTTACAAATGCCGTGATTGATTGATTGATTGGTCCTCAGCACTCCTCAGGAAACCACTTTTCCCACAATGCAGCTGTATAAGAGCTCTCCCCAGCTTCTGCACACCACTGCTTTCACCCTGTTTTTCTGAGTGCATTCTCCTGCTTTTTCCTTATTTTTTACTGCACTCTAATTCCCCCCCCCCCCCGTTTTTCTGAGTGCTTTCTCCTGCTTGTCCTTTGTCATGACTGCTTTCTCCTTCCGTTCCCCATTATCTGGAGTGCTTTTATCTGCTTTCCCTTTGTTTTCCACTGTTGCCTGCTAACCGTTTTCCCACCTCTTGTCTAGCCCCACCCAAATGTCCCAGTGGTCCTCCCTTCTCCTCCTAGGACCTACTTAATAGAGGCTGCAGCACAACCCCATTTAGGAGGACCAAGGCCTAGCTCTCCCATGCCTCTACACCTCTTTGTTTCCTCCCCATTTTTATGAGTGCATTCCCTGGCTTTTCCCTCATTTTTTAATGCTTTCTTCTCTGTTCCTTCAATTTTTCCAAGGGCTTTCTTTCGCCTGCTTTTCCCTCATTTTTTACTACTTTCTGCTTCCTTTCCCTATGTTTTTATGAGTGCTTTCTCCTGCTTTTCCCTCGTTTTTTACTGTTTCTCCATCCTCTCCCAATTTGCTGGGTTATTTTCTCCTGCTTTTGTCTCGTTTTTCACTGCTTTCTCCTTCCGTTCCCCTAGTCTTTTGAGGGCTTTCTCCATTCCTTTGGTTTTCACTGCTTCTCCTTGTTTTTTTTCCTCATTTACTACACCAACCTGCTCATTTTCCTGACTCCTACCTAGCCCCTCCCAGCACCTCCCAGCACCCTACCCTCACCACAGGACCTTCTTAATGAAGCAGCTAGCAACTCCCATGCCTGGAGAGCCTCATAGTAGATTTGCCATGCTTTATAAATACAGATTGATTCATTGGTTGATTGATTGCTGAGCCCCATAAGATTTCTATTGCTTCCCTATCCAACCAAACAAATGCTCAACTAATGGAATGTGTAGTTTTCAAACCTATGATGCACAAAATCACAGGCTTTGTGACTGCAAAATTCAAAGTCAGAGTGTTGAGAACTGCAGTGATGGTTACATAGGAAAGAAAGCAAGACAGCAGCCAGTACAGTCTTACACACGTCGATTACTGTTTTCAATGTAATGTTTTGTGTTTTTTTTATTTCTCGATTTACAAAAATGTACTCTTTCAATGTTTTCATATAGGTAATTGCAGTTCTCTTTGAGAAACGGTTGATTTGAGTTCTTCAAAAAGTTCTGTTGTTCAGGACAAAAGGCATCAGGTTCACCAACATTGAGACCAGGGACCAAACACCGGTTGTGGGATGGGTGGCCTTTTTCCTGGTAGTCAATGGAAAATACCTGGGGTATGCATGGTGCAGGCTTCATGGATAAGACACTCATGTATTAACTGTGCATAGTGTCAACTGACCTGTGCCACTGGGCACCCATGCTGCCCTTAATTGAATCTAAAATGCAGGATGGCTAACTACAAATGCAACAATGTCAGTTCTGTATCATACTCTCATTCATATGCAGTCATACCTGAGGTGCTACCCTTCCAATTCATAAGATATATATATATATATATATATATATATATATATATATATATATATATATATATATATATATATATATATATATATATATATATATATATATATATATATATATATATATACACACATATATATACATATATATACATACATATATAGATACATACATATATATATATATATATATATATATATATATATATATATATATTTATATTTATATGTATATATATATATACATACATATAAATATATATATATTCACTGAAAAAAACATAGGTTTCACACCAGTTATAGTTGAGTGATGTCACTGACCATGTCATGAGTGATGTAATATGTGACGTCATCAACAGTGCATTGCACGCGCAAGTTATAGTGAGTCCAACTAACTATAACATGGGAATTTCAATGGTTTTATGCGAGTAAAATTTCCACCTAACTATAACTGGTGTGAAACCTATGGTTTTTTCAGTGAATTTAATAGGTTTTTTAAATGCTAATTCCTAACTATAACTGGTTTGAAACCTATGGCTTTTTCAGTGAATATATATATATATATATATATATATATATATATATATATATATATATATATATATATATATATATATATATATATATATAATTATATATATATATAGTTACTGAAAAAACCATAGGCTATAGACCATATATAGTTAGGAATTAGCATTTACAAAACCTTGAAAATTCACTGAAAAAACCATAGGTTAGAGACCATATATAGTTAGCTGGACATTTTATTGATATAAAACCAATGAAATTCCATATATAGTTAGTTGCACTAACTATATATTTCGCGCATCCGCAATCCACTGCTGATGATGTCAGATATTACATCATTCATGACATGGTCAGTGACATCACTGATGACATCACTGATGACAACATCCAGTGACCGTATGTTTCTGTAAAGTTAAAATATGTCTTACATATTGAAGAATGAGTGGATGTATAAGTGTCTGGATGAAGGATTTAGTAGGTGCATGACTGACTGTATGAGTGAGTGATTAAATGTGTCTCACTGAGTGCATGGGTTAATGACTAAACTGTCTTAATTTGTGCATCATTATGTCTGTTGTTCTGTAAACTGCTGCATGTGTTGATCAGTAGCTATATGAAAAACTATATGGGTTATTGATTGGTTGCCAAAGTATTTGTATGGGAGACCGAGTGTGTGTGTGCGTGGCTGGGAGGTGTATGACTCTGTGCATAGATGTGTAAGCAGTTGATTCACTAGATGTATGGGTTCAAAAGTGCATGTGGAAACAGCTGTATGGGCAATTGACTGTGTGCATGAGTGTATTGGTGAGTGAATGGATATCTCAGTGCTACATGTCAAAGTAAGTACATATGTAAAACACAGTACATGTGAGAGTTGACATATATAAATAACTGTGCATAAGAGCCAGTGAATGTGTGAGTGGCTGTATGGATCATTGTGAACTTGTATCAGGGATTGTATAAGAGAGTAAATATGTGTTAGTATATGTTTGAATAAGTAAGGTGTGTATAACTGTATAGTTGAGGAAATGGAGGTGTGATTGATTCTTTGCATGACTGACTAGGTGTGTGAGTAACTCCATGGATGAGTGACAGTCTGTGAGTGTCTGCTAACACTGAGTGTATCTAAGGTTATATTAGAGTCTGAAGAGGTTCATCGTATTATCACATGAATGATGTCATCAGTGATGTGATCAGTAATGTCAAATGAGATGTCATCAGTGATGTCATCAGTGATGTCATTTGAGATGTCATCAGTGATGTCATCAGTGATGTCATTTGAGATGTCATCAGTGATGTCATCAGTGATGTCACTGACCATGTCATGAATGATGTAATATGTGACATCATCAGCAGTGGATTGCAGATGCGCGAAATATATAGTTAGTGCAACTAACTATATATGGAATTTCATTGGTTTTATATCAATAAAATGTCCAGCTAACTATATATGGTCTCTAACCTATGGTTTTTTCAGTGAATTTTCAAGGTTTTGTAAATGCTAATTCCTAACTATATATGGTCTATAACCTATGGTTTTTTCAGCAAATATCAAAAGCAGTAAAATGTATTCTTATTCTAATTCAAAAATATATTTTATATTTTTGTAATATGATTTTTATACTTATTTGTTAGCTCAATATGGTTCCGCGACCCGGTCCGCGAACCGGTAAACGTTCCATTAGCGCAACCACCGCGTTAGAAAACGACATCGTGATGCGTCGCGTAAGCGCGACGTATCGCATTATAACCATTCAAAATACATGTTTCAAAGAACACATCCATGCACCCTAACTTTCTGTTTTCAGCAATGGAAATACACCAATCACTACTAATGAATCATTTGCACTCAAACTCCACAGTTTTTTTTCATTACAAACTTCACTCTTTCAACTGCCATTTCATTCCCACACTTCATCTGACTGCAGCAAAAACTCCTCTAGCCATGTTTTCAGTCTGGATTCTTGGACATAGGTACATCCACTGGGCTCACAGGTATTCTGATAACAGAAATTTACACAACCTCAATTTACAAAATGTGGAAATCAAATGGATTGGTCGAAGAGGATTGAAATGTCACCAATTGATACCATTGGTGAAAACCTTTTCGCATTTGCCAAATCCTGACCTCATAATAGTGCACTGTGGAGGAAACGATTTGGGCACTTTGACTGGGGTAGGTCTGGAAATGCTCCTGAAAAGACACCTTTCAGCAATTGATGACACTTTTTCCCCAAACTGCCTTGGTATATTCCAATATATGCCAAAGACAGAAATGGAGGTGGTCCAATCAATTTTGTCCACAAATTGAGAAATCGAGGAAGCATGTAAATAAGTCTGTTTCAGCTTACATGAGAGACCATGGAATGGGCTGCATCTACAACAATAACTTGCGTTACTATATGCAAGATATCTACAGAGGAGATGGCGTGCATTTCTCAGATGAGGGGAACAGAGTTTTGATACTAAATTTAAGAATGTGTATTGGTTCCTACTTATAATTTTCTAGAACTTACACAGAACCCAAAAGCTCTTTTCAGAGCTACCTTAACTTAAATTACTCATTTGAAATTTCGAATGTACCTTTTTTCACTTATTTTCACTTATATTCGCTTCCCGGTTCACTACCCAGTTCGCGTACCGGCAGCTAACCACGCAAAAAATTCAATTTTTTTTTCTCGACATATATGAGCCTCCTCAGCCACCCTCAGAAAACTTAGGGGGACAGGATACGTCTAAAGTACCCCAATCTACCCATTCTGAACATTATTTACTCACCATCTTGTATCTCAATTCTACCGAAACACAAAATGGAGGACTCCGGTAACGCTGCAGGTTCGCGTACCGGGACACGCACTGACAAGCACTCGCTCAAAAAAGGTGGGAAAGTAATTTACAGAAAAACCACTGGAGACACTTTCACCAATTAAACATTAGCTCATACTACATACCAATCCCTAACATTTTCACAAATTTCGTTGGAATACCATTTAGCCATTTAGCATGTAGAATTCTCTAAAATCCCTGAGGTAAATTACTTCACAAAACATATCGGAAGTGTTGGAAATGACAACCAATTAAAATATTACTTTGAATTTCTACTATTATATCATGACATTTGATTGGTTATGTACCTGAATATATATAAACAAAGAGAGAGAAACACAGCCATTTTGACTACTACTTCGTGAAGTGCATATCCACTAAAATCAACTGATAACTTCAAGTTATATTTAAAAGGTAAGATATTATTTTTAAAACTGAAGTATGTTCTGTACTGTAAGCTAATTAGAAAAACATTTTCTGACAGTTATATTCTATCACTCTGTAATACTTATAGAATAAAATAGACTCCTCTGTTTTAGTTATGGCAGGGCCGATCCTAGGATTTGCGAGGCCCTGGGCTAAAAGGGAATGTGCGCGAGGCCCCCTCCAATTTACATAAGTGGCCCCTTGCAAGGAGAACATTCCCAGACACTGTGGGGGCCCCATTGTCCAGCATTTTGACGCCCCCACAGTTTGAACTTTTACTCCACACGCATTTCTCACACCTTCATAGATGTGAGAATTGAATGTGGTCTAAAAGTTAAAACTGTGGGTGCGCAAAAATGCTGGAAAATGGGCCCCCCACAGTGTCTGTGAATGGTCTCCTTGCAATTGAGGGAGCGTCTCCTTCTCCCTCCCCTATACCTCCTGACACCATCCATGAGAGGCCCAAGGAGGGGGCCCCCTCCAATGGACCTTAATTGCAGGCGACTAGCGCCGGCCCTGAGTTATGGATGAAGTTAGACTTGTCTAGTATAATTCAGAATTGACTAAGAGTTTATTTGATAATTTTCTTCATATTTCTACTTTCAATTTGATACCATACACAGCCCAACGAAAAAATCACTGTTTAAATAACCAAACTGCCTGTCTGTACTGAAACCCAACAGTGCCCTATCTGTACTGATATATTTTTTAAAAATTCATTTTTCAGAATACAAAATGGAAGGACAACAAGAAAATAACTTGCAAATTGAAGCAGGAACACAAAACGAGACGGAAATTGATCATGATTTCTATGACGATTCAATAAACACTGAACTTCTGCAATGTGTGGATGCAGTAGATTTTCTACTGAAAAATGAAGAAAAAAATGATCATGATTTTTTAGAAATTCTTTTAAATTTTGAGAAACAATCAGAATAATAAATTATTATTTCTTAATTCAAAAATTGTTTGACACATTATTCATTTTTATATGTATATTGTAAACTAGTAGCAAATTGATTATAACGTGAAGTCAGACTTTAAATATACTGTGCAACTTTTTTGTGTTACATACTAACTTTGCTCATAGTTACTTCCTTTCTTCAACTATATAATCTCCAATGTGTATTTAACATCTCTTCATCATCTCCTGCCTCCATGTTGTTTCGGCTTTCCTGACAGACTATGGTATGAATTCCATATACCACAATAACTTCTATAACAACAGGCAAGATATTTACAAAGGAGACGGCGTTTATTGATTTGTAGACTCTGCATTGGTACCTACATGTTGCTACCTAAATAAAAAAAAACAAAAAAAAAACAACAAAACGAACAATCAATAAACATACAATAAGTTAAAAGTCAATCATTCTTGTTTCCTTATAGTACGCTCCCCAGACCGCTTTCCGGTACGCGTACCGGGCGCACCCCACGAAAAAAAACGATTTCTTTTTTTTTTTTTTTGCCCCGCGGGGCAATTTTAAAGCCTCCACATCAAACCTAGAGGGTCAGGAAGGATCTACTATGCCCCCTTATGGTCATTTGCCCCTTCGCTTTGCCCTCCTCTTGTCTCTCGATCCTACCGAGAGACAAGATGGCGGCCGCTACGGACTGTTTAGAATGTTTACAGACACCCGAGATCCAATCAGCTTCGCTTCGCAAAGCTCCGTTACGCGAAAAGTACGCGAATGGGAGCGCTACCCGGGACGCTGTCACAGATATATACATTTTTTAAAACGTTCATTTCTCAAAATCCACTGGAGCACATATATTGAGACCCAGCAAAGGCACATCGGGCTACCAGTCCCTACAATTTTGCCAAGTTTCGTGCAAATCCATTCAGCCGTTCGAGCTAAAAGTGAGGCCAAACGCCCTATGGAAAACTCAATGTTAAAAACGCGTTTTGGGACCCCCCTTTTTTCTCGGCCCCCCCTTGACGAAACCCCCCCAAATTTTTTGGGGCTGCTCAGAAACAACATGTGCCATTTTCCTGAAAATTTCAGCCGATTCCGTCCACAAACGCCAAAGTTATTAGACATAGAATTTTCAAAAGTTACATAGAGAAAAAATCCTAACTATATATACCTACTGGCGACCGCCAGTAGGTAATATATATATATATATATATATATATATATATATATATATATATATATATATATATATATATAAAATTTCTATGGCAAAATGAAACCCCTCATTTTGTTCCTTTTCAAATTAAATGTATTAAGTGTTACCACTTTATTCCAATCAAGATGACTTCAGGTGTGCCATACTTTTGTCATAAGTAAGACTGTTAGCATTCTAGTTGTTCTTTAGAACACTCTGGGACATTCTGTCATTGGGCTATAGTTGGGCTACATCTGGCTGATATTTGGGCTCTTTTGTCTCTGGTGGCCATCTTGGGAGACTGCATATCAGAATTGTTTTAATGAAATATAAGAGGATTTGGGAAGTCACTCAAAATGTGCCCTACTTTTTCTTTCTTCAGCACTGATCATAATTTCTATGGCAAAATGAACCCCCTCATTTTGTTCCTTTGCAAATTAAATGTTTTAAGTGTTAACACTTTATTCCAATCAAGTCATAAGTAAGACTGTTAGCGCTCTAGTTGTTCTTTAGAACACTCTGGGACATTCTGTCATTGGGCTATAGTTGGGCTACATCTGGCTGATATTTGGGCTACATTTGTTTTTTTTTGTCTCCGGTGGCCATCTTTAGGCTACATTGGGCTACATTGGGCTACATTTGGGCTCTAACATATATATAGCCCAATGTAGCCCAATATATATTTATTCAAAGTAAATTTTTGTAAAAACCACTGGAGCACATATCTTGAGACATAGCAAAGGCACATCGGGCTACCAGTCTCTACAATTTTGCCAAGTTTGGTGCAAATCCATTCAGCCGTTCGGGCTAAAAGTGAGTTTGACCGCCCTATGGAAATTAACATGGGGAAAACACGTTTTGGGACCCCCCTTTTATCTCGGCCCCTGCTTGACGAATCCCCCCCAATCTTTCAGGGAAGGACCGGAGCTCCGCGAGGCAAATTTGAGGAAATTTTGAGGCAGATTCGTCAACTGACGCCAAAGTTATTCACAATAGAATTTTGAGATTTTGCATTGAAAAAAATCCTAACTATAACTACCTACTGGCGACCGCCAGTAGGTAATGTGCATATATGGTATACATAATACAGGTCATATGCAGCAGCATCATACCAAACAATAGGTCATGTAAGTTACATGGATTTACATGTCTTACACATGCATTACAGTTTGGTATTACCCTAGCAAACGTGGTATTTATTATGTGTATTGTATGGTCAGAGTGAGCAAATGAGGTGCATTATATGGTGTGGTTGTGTGACCTCACTGTGTAACACACTTATCAACCCCTTTAGGGCCAGTAGGTTTTGGTGTTTCACCTTTTAGCTTGACCCTGAGTAGCTTCGGCTCTGAGCAGCAAGGCTTACAATCAATCAAATACTCATAAAGCAACTCTTCTCACCCTAGAGGGTATCCAGGCGCGATGCTGCAGAGTCAATTAAAAAGCCAGGGTTTTGAGACCTTCCTGAAGTGGGTCAGTAAGGGTAGAGTGCAGAGGTGGATTGGATGGCAGTTCTAGGTCTTGCCGTTAAGGTGGGAAAAGGAGCATCCTCTTGTGCTGCACCGTCAGATGTGTGGTATATGTGTGAGGGTGAGATTGGCTGATTGGAGATTCTTAGAAGGATGGTAAATGTGAAGGTAAATGTAAATGTGTGTGTCTTGTAAAGCGCACTGCTACCCGGAGGCGTCCTGGCGCTATAGACCGCTGGGGAACCCGTCCTGGCTTTCCCTGTGAGATGTTCCCTCCTGGGTATCTCCAAGGTGAAACCAGGCATCCCCGGCGTTTGTGGGGGGCCGTTGTGGAGAAGAGGCAAGCTAATGCCCAGAGTTGCCGAGTGTGATCCCTGGTTAGAGTAGGCACCGAGGTGAGAATTATCAAGTCCGCTGACGCTGGTTCACAACCCTGCCGCGTCGGGAATTGAACCCTGGTCCCGGGCCGTCCTCTGCTTCCGGGTCTGCCGCCTCTAACCAGTGAGCCACACCACTCCACTCCAGTTCAAACAACCGTTCATGTAGGGCGGGTCCTTGGTCATGGAGAACTTTGTAACATTGAGTCAGGACCTTGAATTGTCCTCTTTTCTGGATGGGGAGCCAGTAGAGGAGCTTCAGATGCTGGGTGATGTCGGTCTTCTTTGGCAGGTTGAGGTTGATTCTGTCTGCTGTGTTGTAGATCATCTGGAGTCTCCACGAGATTTTCGTGGTGAGATCTGCATAGAGTGCATTGCCATAGTCCAGTCTGCTGGAGATGACTGCCTGCGTCACCAGTTACATGGTGTTGATGGGGAGCAACTTGATGTCTTTGTGGAGCATGTGCTGAGTGTGGAAGCAGGCTGAAGAGAAAGAGTTTACAGCGTTTCATGGGGAGTTTACTGTTTAGGATAATGCTAAGGTTATAGGCATAGGGGCAGATTTACAAGCCCCATGCACTTCTTTTAAACCGCCGGTGCGTCACTTTTATGATGCAGTGGTGGCGCAAAGCCAGCGCCACACTGTGGGGTATTTACAACATGACGCTTCTGGGAGATGCGTCACATTGTAAAGCTCTGCGCCACATGTAGGCGTTCTGATGCAGGGGGGTGAGTTCCGGTGCCATTGTAGAAGCTACCCGGAGTGATGAGTGCCTGCAATTGGCCGTAAGCGCAGTCCAATCGAATGACTGGTGGCCCATTCAATCCACAATGACCCGAAGGACGCCACAATCAAAGATTGTTCTTAAATCAATTGTGCGAGTCAAAGATGAACTTTCGGTCAAATAGCAGAGGGTGTCTGCTCCGAGGCCCGCGGCTAATAATACCATCAAGTCTGGCTCAACAGGCAGTGGACCTCGCACACAGGTGACACCAAGGCATGGTGAAAACCAAGAGCTGACTGAGAGCCAAGGTGTAGTTCCCAGGAATGGACCTACTGGTTGAACAAACAGTCAGGAATATTTGAAGTGGTGAAGACAGACAGGGACAGGAGTTTGCAGACTATCTTAAAGCCTTTGGGATCCAACACCCGAAAGTGACCCCGCGCTGGCATCCGGCAAATGGGGAAGTAGAGAGATTCATGCGTACTCTCAACAAAGTGATATGCATTGCGCATGCCAATGGATCACCGCTCAAGAAAAGGGCCATATACAGATTCCTGAGGAAATACTGTTTGACGCCCCATCTCACGACTGAGGCAGCTCCGGGACCAGCAAGCATGGGCCGAGTAGTGCAAGACACCATCCCACATCACCCAAGCTGGAACCTGCCCCAGATCGACGTGGAAAATACCCTAGCTAACAGGACCAGCTCCAATGGCCAGGCCAGTGCCAACCGACGGGCCCAGATGTCTGTCATTCAAGTGAGAGACACAGTCTATTTCAAGGACAGGTACCCAGGAAGCAAATTCCGTCTTCCATTCGAACATAGGCCCTGAATAGTTGTCTGCAGGACCGGCACCATGATTACAGCCAGAAGAAGAATGGAGGAGGTCACCCGCAACATCTCGTTCTTCAAGAAAGTGGATGCCGGGACTCCAGACCTGCCAGTATCAGAAAACATGGACACCAGCCATCATCAACCGGCAGAGGAGGAAGTCCCAGACTGTGACTACGAGCCAACCACGACTGGAAACGAGATCCGGTCAGATCAGGGCACACCTTCCCTGCCGGGAGCACCAGTTGCGAGTCCGCTGAGTGTTCCCACAAGATCCCAGGTGAGCCAAGCCTTGCGAGGGGTGGCCCGTCTCTGCCATCATCGCGGGGAAGAACTCCAGGTATGGCCTGCGAAAAAAGCCAGCTCCATCCTCCTGGCTTGCCGACTTCATGGTGTGACGAATTGGGACTGGAATTCTAGTGACTGGTAGTAGATCTACTTGATAATTGTTTGCTATTTATTAAAGGTTAGAAGGAATGTAGTGTCCTCCGATCTCCGACGCGAGATAGCGGTGCAGTCTACCCGCATCGGAGAAGTTACACTGGCGCTGGCACATGTCTTCACGTGCCAGCTATAAATAAAGGGGGTGTCTCCCACGATCAGCAGTGGGGACTATGCAGTAAAAGAGCACGAGTGTCCTGAGTAATTATTGCGGCAGCAGCGCTCACACCATGAGCTTCAGTGGCCCCCTCCCCCATCACACTCATCCCTGACCTAACATTATGAGGTGGTTTCCACCTTAGATAGGAAGCTATCCCACACCTTAAGATCCGTTTCTAAAGCCTTCTTCTATTTCTACATCCCCAACATAATACCACTCTCTTCAACAAAGTAGGTAAGCCATGCTACATTTCTGTGTTTTACTGCTTATGCTCTGTTTATATGAACCTGTTTTGCTGTTGCGGGCGCAGCAATGTTTACTGTGCTCTGCTCATTGATGCGCTCCCTGTCCATGTGCTGGGCTGGGATAGGGGAGTCAGGCCAGTCAGGAGCTGCACAGGGATATCTTGAGCTGTAGGGAGTGTGTGGTAGCACACATGGCTCAATTTCATGGTTGACGGGGACTCTGTGCCAGGTGATTATTTAAACAGGAAGGGCTCTGCTGTAGGACGTCGCCCCCTCATTTAAAATGGAGGGCAGTAAAGCTCAGCAAAAGCAGCATCGTGTGGAGCAGCAACCAGGGAAAGAGAAGGAGGTTTTATAGATCTTCTGATCCGATCTGCAACCCCTGATTGAAGAGGCGGTGGATTCTCCACTGGCTAAATCTAGGGCATGGAAAAAACAATGGTTCTGTCGGGTATGCAAAGCTCATTTCTTGTGCATGTAAATCAATTATCTTATTTCTTATGTTAAATCCTCATATGTTAGATCAAAAACTATTTAATCATAAGGAACACAAGAGAACCCCAGTTTGATGAGTAAACAGTTGTTTTTTATAAATTGCATCATTTGTATCTGTTACCCATACTTAAAGAGCTGCCAACAAGGCTGACGTTTCCAATACTACACACTGGATCATGCAGTCTGATTCAAGAATAAATACTTGCCTCAAGAAAAAATTATGGGAGCGGCAAGTCTGAGAGACAAAGGTGGGTGAAAAGGGTGGGAGAGTGAGGGGAATGAGTTGGGGGGACCAAAAGGTGAGAGTAAAATGGTTGCAGAGGTGTAACGGAGGCACCTACAACAATCACACGGGGAGGGGTCAGGAGGAGGACAATCATCTGTCCCTGAAACAGTTTAGCCTAGGGCCTGATAAATCTCCAAGATTAATGAGTCCTGGGGGCCCTCACTACACTCATCAGGTAACCCATCATTTTGCATGACACCACTGCAGAGGGGTTATGGGAGAGGTGGGTCAGAATGCTGGGAGAGGGATGAGGGAGAAGTTTATAATGGAGAGAGGCAGGTGGGCGAGCTAGAAAAAAAGAGAGAGAGAAAGGAGAAGTGTGGGAGGGAGAAGGGTGGGAGAGCAGAAAAGAGACTCACGAAAGTTAAGGAAGCAAATAGTTAGAAAGAAGGAGAGAGAGAGGGAAGATAAGTCAGAGGGTGCAGTGGGAGCGAGAGAATTAGGGAAGAGGCAACTGGATAGTTACACGGAGAAAACAGCCAACTGAGGAAGAAAGCTTGGAGCGAGGGGAAGAGATGCTTTGGAGCGAGCTGCCCAGGACCAATAAAGGGGCGATAGAGTCAGACAAATGATGGAGAGAAAGCTGTAAGCGAGAATGGAGACAGGTGGTTCGATCATACACATTATAAAGAATGAGAGAGGCAGGTGGACAATGCATTTAAGCCAAGATACGGAGTTTCAGGAATCCTGGGTTTTTCACCAACAGCGCATGCTGGGATTTGCAGGCCACAGTAATAAGTAAAAAAGTCCCAGAAAAAGAGAACAGGTGGCCTGGCCACTCTCATATTGACAGTGGGCATAGTGAAAACGCAAGTGGTCGCAGGGGAAAAAAGTGAGACAGAGACTTGTGGGAGAAAATCCAGTGAGAGAGAAAGAAAGTCAATTAACCGGAAGAAGAATACATGAAGAGAGAAAGGTAGAAGGAAACAGAAAGGAAGAGAGAAAGTTTGTGGGAGAAGGAAAGTGTCTGGTGGGAGAGATGAGATGAAAAAGTAATGTGACCCATAATATGTGTGACAACACCAACCAGGCCTGACTTTCACCAAATCCGGCTTTTCTGTCTGGGATTTGTAGTCCCAGAATTATACAGGGAGGCGTTCAACTACAAGCCAGTCAATACAAAATGACGGGGAAAATATAAAAAAAAAATATTGGGTCAGGAGTAGCTCATGACATGAAGCCCGTGGCTGCCCTGAAGAAAGGGTTGGCAGGTTGTCTTATTTAAGGGTGCCCTTCTGTATTTTCACTTTGATCTTTGGCTTGGATAAATAGACAGTGACTGCAGCTGCCCTTTGCCTGGACTCTCACGCCAATGCCACCTCAAGCTTCCGCCAGGCAGCCTGTGTATGCCAAGGGGGTACAGTTACGACTGTACCAGGGTCCACTCTCAACGAGCATACTAAATACGACTAAACCTATTTAAAACTTAAGCTCATATAAAGAGCTCTGCTTTCAGAACATTAACCCCTTGAGAGCGCTGCTTTCAGCATATTAACCCCATGCTCTGAAATACTTTACTGGAGGAGGCCCACATGAGTTGCAAGTATCACAAACATTTCTGCTTTGGGCACTTTAACCCTCCTTAGCCACGTCACAGGGAGTGCGACCTCCAACAGGAAACGTACATAAACATACATGCCAGTGTATTACAACACGAAAGTGCTATATTTTGAAAAAACATCAGGGACACCACAAAGCCGTTTTTGCTAATGAAAATCGGGAGTCATCTGCCTAAATCGGTCTAATGACCTAAATACCCAAGGACCAGATGTGCACAGAAACTGTCTGGAGACAATTAGCAGCAAACAAAACAAGCAATGACAAAAGAAGGGGAGCAGTGGTGGACACTGGGAGGAAGGGTGAAGCAGCAGCGAGAGACAGCATAGGTGTGTAAACAGCATCAGGAAAGCGAAACGGGACAGGGCGGCCATTGCAGAACTGGACCGCAATTAAAGTCCCTGAAATGGCTTGGGTGACAAGCAGGCGTGTTGAAGCCCTGAGCCAGCACACTGGCTGTGGGAGGGGGGAAGAGGGGTTTGAAAAAAGCATGAAAGGCAGCTAAGGGTGCTCAGTGGTTCAGGGATGGCGAGGGAGCTGAAGCAAAACAAAAAAGCATTGGTATAGCCAATAGGTCTCACATTTGGGACCTTATAAGCCTTAGAGCCACACAGACGAACGCCACTGGAGGCTTTTCGGGCAGGAGGGTGGGAGTGCAGGAATATCACAGGATACCAGTAATGTAGAAATCCCATTCAAGGTGATGGGAGAGGAACTCTATGGAAGGCTGCAGGGCAGGAATACCACAGGAGGGGGCTCAGGCTTAAATATAGCTGGGAGCTGATAGAGCTATAGATAGAGGAATACTGTCAGAGATTGCAGGGCTGGGGCAGCAAGGAGTGAACTCTGTGAGAGATTGTGACCATCCTATGGTGGGACATTCCCATGGCAGGAACGCCCTGGGACAGTGGAAGGACAGAACAACCGTGAAAAGTTGGAATGGCAAGAAGATCTCTGGGGATGCCAGGGGTTGAGTACCACATGAGACTGGAGAGTGTGAAATAAGAGCAGTTACTTTGTGAAAAGTGCCAGAGGGTGGTCTGTGGATAATTTGGGGATTATGATAGAATGGCAGCGCCCCCAGATGGTCTTGTTCTGCTTATAGTAGTGTGGACGCGCAATTATCCGTAAATACGTGAATTGCTCACCGCAGCTGCGGCGGTGTTGTTTTTGGCATGTGCTGAGATGGAGAGACGGAAACATGAGGGCAGAGAGAGCAGCCGTAAGAGCTGGAGCGGCCGGGTGGGGGGAGGAGGTGAAAGTAAGGAGCAGCTGAGAGGAGGAAAAGGAAAGGGACAAAGGAGGCACTGTCACTGAAATCAGGAAAGAAAGCTAGAGAGTGGGAAAACGGAACTGGCACAAAACCTCACCAGAAGGTGTGGAGAAATGAAGAAAGGGAGCGAGCTCTGAAAATTAAAACAAAAAGGAGTAGAGTTGTACCGAGAGTAGAAACAAGGGAAACAGGGGTGAGAAAAGGGTAGGGAGAGGCAGTGAGATAAAAACAAGTGTGGCCGCAAAAGCTAGCTAGATTTTTTACTTAGGAACATAAGCCAAGATCACGATAAGGAAGGCATGAATTTGGCACAATGCACATTGCTGCTCACTCCAAAGCCCCCTAGGCCAGGGGAGTTAACTTTAAAAGAAAAGGCAGGACATGCTGCCATCTTTGGCCATTTGTGTGCTTTTATTACTGAAAGCCACACGCAAATGCCAATAGAATATGTGGGAGTTAACTAACTCCCACAGAGATGTTTAGGAACAGTGTGTAGTGCTCACAAGAAGCCTACCATAGAGCAGCGCATGCGCGCTGCGCTAGGCTCGACCTAACAAGGAGACTGTCTTAACCCAGCGTGCTGCAGACTTATATCACTGCTTGACTCGCTTGTCAAAGTAGTAGGCCACATCCTCCTAAGGAGGCTCCAGGACTGGGCAGAATCTCAACAATATGATTTTCGCCCAGGGATTGGGAGGATAGAGCAGAGCCTCAATTTTAACATGATAATGGGAAAATATGTTAATAGTAAAAAGGAAAATCTATACTTGGTATTTGTTGATTCGTCTTCGGCTTTTGATTGTGGGATACACTACAATTGCTGGCTAAAAATTAAAGATGTGGGGTGGAAACGCCGATTATTGGTTTACTGAAGGACCTTTACACAGGATCTAAATCTAGGGTTAGATTTGCTAAAAAGGGAGAATGCACTGAAGCCTTCGGTGTGTAGAGAGGGGTAAGACAGTGAAGCGTTATGGCCCCCTTCCTGTTCTCACTATATATAAACAATGTGGGAGAGGCACTAGCTTTATCTACTAGAAATGTAACATAAATAGGGACACCCCCTGTCCCAGCCCACCTCTACGCCGATGACGCTTTCCTCATAATCCGAACACCGCTGGCCCTCCAGTCTTTACTATCAAATTTTTAGATTATATGAAGGAACTTGGCGTTTTAGATAACCAAGGAAAAAACCTTAATTTTGAAATTTTTTGAAATGTGGAAGGACTAGTAAGAAGTGCAGTGACATATAAGTAGATGGCATAACCATTTGTCTTGTGAACAATTTTAGTTACCGGGGGAATTTATTCAATAGAGATGGATCATGGAACAAGGCCATAGCTAATAGGAGGCAACGATTCAGTAAATCTTGTATGGCCCTTAGGAGCTTTGCGAAACGGCTGAGTGCAAATCCCCCTGAGATGAGGAGGAAAATTTATAAATCGAAATGTCTCAGTATAGCCACATATGGGGCAGGTCTGTGGGGGTATAGACATTGAACAGAAATCCAAAGTGTAGAGAATTAATTTTTTAGAGGCTTACTTGTTACACCTATAAGCACATCTGTGTATGTTTGTCATGCAGAACTGGGGGCACAATATATCACAGATTTAATAAAATTGCAACCAATTCTTCTTTGGTATAAGATATGGACCTCGGAGTACACAGTGCTTAACCAAGTAATCACTGAGGATAGTCTTAAATTAAGTTTGCATCTAAGAATATCATATGTTCAATGTTTCTTAAGTGACCTAGGCCATCAAGTACTTTGAAAGACCAATTACATTGAACATTAGTAGAAAGAGTCTGAAAGAGGCAGGGATGATGCATTTGGGGAACCTCTGATCGTTAATCGAAGTCCCCAAACCAAGTGTATTAAAAAAATCAACTGATCCTCACCACTTTTAATATGCAACCCTACCTAAGCAGTACTGAAAAGTAGGCATATTTTATAGACTAGTCACTTTTCCAAAAATGAATGTCTGGTCAATAAACCTAATCAATAGCCCCTGTAACAACACAATGTCCCAGAATACAATGCATGTGGTTCTTTTTTGTAAGTACTATAGTTGTTTACGGATTTTACCAATCATCAAACCATATTGTTTTACACAATGTCGGCCGGAATGTTTATATTTGCAATCATTACTTACTCGACAGATTTGCTGCAGACTGTCATAATTTTTATAGGCAGCTAATACCAAGTCTTCGACTAATGAATTATAATGCACTGCATGGATTTGTGTTTATTGTCTCTGGGCTTGTGTAACATCCTCCACACACAGATGTTTAACCACAACTAGTTGAGCATATGAGTAGACTATATTTATGTGTCTTATTGTAATTATTTTTTATTAACCTGGCGTACGTGTGGACGCTACTAGATGGATAAGTGGATTTTATTTTTAGGGTATACGTCATTTCCCGCCATGTATTAGTTTCACCCAAGATAGAATTATGTGAGTATTGAAAGACGAAGATTTGTAAAGAACTGGAAACATGATGAAATGGGTAAAATAATTAACATTACTATGAAGGCATTGTAAGGATTATTCTGGGGCATATCTGATACCAAGGTGTCCCTGTAAAGTGGGCAGTCCATTACATTTCATCAGAATATTATATATGTACAAATACCCGTTGATAATTAACTATTTATTGACATACAAACAATGTTTCTGCTTTTTTATGGTACAATATTGTCTGTTTAAAATGTTGCTTTTTATGATGTTTTTTATACTTCTGAATAAAGTATTACTTACTCACTAACTCACTCAAAAGGCTCTACACTAGACTGGATTATCTCAAAGGAAAATGCTGTCAAGTTAATCTCAGTTGCTGCAAGTGACTGGTCAGACCACCACGTTATTACCTTCCTAATACCAGGTTTAATTAAGAAAAGACTGGCACAATCAGTGAAAACGGAGCTATGGATTAGGGAGACGAAGAGAAACTAGCAGCACGTTGCGAGAAGGATATTCCCTCACCCTCTAAGTTAACATACGCCAGCGAATTTACGAAGCGCTATAACTAAAAAATGTCAGACATAATCAATTCATTAGCTCCGTTAAAATTGAAAAGTATCAAGGATAAAGACAGTGGGCCTGATTAACAAAAGTAATCGGAGACAAAATCCTAATTTTATGACTTTAGGTATTCACAAAAGGCATTTAGGTGTAGTAAAGTGTGGATTACTAACTTTACTATTCCTAAACTGAGACAAAATCCTAACTTTACGACTTTCGGTATTCAAAAAAGGCATTTAGGAGTAGTAAAGTTAGGATTCCTAACGTTACTACTCCTAAATTGAGACTAAATCCTAACTTTATGACTTTCCGTGTTCACAAAATGCATTGGGGAGTAGCAAAGGACTCCTTACTTTACTACTCCTAAATGCCTTTTGTGAATACTGAAAGCCGTAAAGTTAGGGTTTTGTCTCAGTTTAGGAATAGTAAAGTTAGGAATCCTAACTTTACTACTCCTAAATGCCTTTTGTGAATACCGAAAGTCGTAAAGTTAGGATTTTGTCTCAGATTACTTTTGTGAATCGGGCCCAAGAACCTTGGTTCAATTGTTCCCTAAATAAAACAAGGAGAAATCTGAGACTAACTGAACAGTAATGGAGGCAACACCTCTCATCCCCCCAGCTAAAACTACTAAGAAAAACCAAAAAAACATACAGAAAAAGCATTCGCAAATCAAAAAAGGAATTTTATGTATTGGAGCTGGATAACGCTAAAAATACACCTTGTAAGCTCTTTGAAATGGTAAAACAACAATCAAACAAATTGGCCAAATCCTCTAAAGAAGCCACAAAATCACTAATAAACTGTTAAAGAGTTCTCATCTTTCTTTTCAGCCAAAGGCAATTCACTGGGAAATTAGCTGAAAACTGCTGCTAACAACCTGCCTCACCTGACGTCTGCACAAATCGATGAATCAACACACACTTATCAGGCAGTACCAAAAACTGAAGCTCAATGATCAACCTTAATTTTGTCTGATGACAAAAACATCTCCAAAATCCTGTCGTCCAAAAATCCAAATTACCACTTCAATGACCCTCTCCCTTCAAGGTGTATGTCATCAGCCAGCCAATTTATCATACTCATCTGAACCGCGACAATCAAAATATTCTTGGCACAATGTTCCATACCTGACTCTCTCAAGTCATCCCCATCTTTAAAAAAAACAACAATGAACACTTCTGGCCCGGGTAATTTCAGACCAGTATCATATATTCCACTACTAACGAAAGTGCTAGAAAAATATGTGCAACAACAATTTAGCCAACACATTGCTAAATGTAATCTGCTAGACGAATGCCAATAGGGCTTCAGTCCAGATCACAGTACGGAAACTACTATACTTCATGGATGACACCTTACAAGCACTAGAACAAGACAAAACTTGTCTCTAAATTCTTCTGGACCTATCTTTGGTGTTCGACACAATTAACCATGAGAAATTACTATATCGACTCGAAAACAGGATGGGATTAGCGGGAAACGTTTTCTAATGGTTTAAATCTTTCTTGTGGAACCGAACACAAAGATATTTAGTTAATAAAAAAACTATCATCGTCGTCGCCTATTATGATTGGAGTACCGCAAGGCTCAACTCTATTCCCAACTCTATTTAACCTCTAAATGTAACCACTAACTGAAAGACTTCATCTCGCCAACATCTATTTCCATATGTATGCAGATAAACATATATTTACATTAAAAAAAATTGACCACATCTCTCCACACGTGAAGGCTCAGAACTGACAACCTTACTAAGCCAAAATCCAACTCAAACTGGCCTGTATCACACACAGAGCATTACATCCTAAACCACCTTTGTGTTTGCTAAAAAAAATGGTGCTATCCGGAGGAGGCAGGTACTCCTGAAGTGCTAGGGATATGGTGCTGAAACCACCAATCTTCCTAAAGAAGAAAACTTTCTCAAGTGCCTCTCTTAGAATCTGGAATTCGCTACCGCCAAACATTGGAAGAATCCCGACCATCTCAAGATTCAAGAAGGAAGCTAAGATTTTTATAATGGGCAAATTCCTTTCATGACTCCCTTCGGAGCAAACACGGAACAGTTGCTTAGCGATTATCAACCGCTCCTTTCAGGTACATAACCCACTAGCCCTAACGGACGTCTAAAATTAAGCTCATTGGGAACTGTAAAACCCTCTTTCAGAGAATCTTACAACAGAACTTACTGATGCTGATGCAAAGTTTAACTGTAAATTATTATATCTTTTATGGTGTTTATTCAAATGCAAAAACTGTATTACGATGTAACCCTTCAGGGGCAGAGTTTATTGTATGCCCATATGCTTTTTTCCTGCTTTTGAATTTAATGCTTCACTCAAGTGTTTGGTATGATTGCTTGATACTATCTCTACTAAAATCACTATATTTCAATAAAGCGCTCTGATACACTAAAGGGTCACGTTTGCACTCTATAAGACACTAAATAAATAAATAAATGTTGTCCTACATGAATGATAGGCCTCACAGTAGTGAAAACAAATGTAGGAGGTTTTAACTACTAGAATATGTAAAACTTAATAGTACATATCTCATCTTTTGATTGCACAGCACCCTGCCCTATGGGCTACCTAGGGCCCACATTAGGGGTGATTTATTAGTAATAAAAAGAGAATTGAAAACTTGGCAACTGGGTTTAAATAACAAGTCAACATGGCAGATGAAACTGCATTCGGATTGCAATGGCAGGCCTGGAACAAGTTCTAGAGGGCTCCATAGGTGTGTGGCACAATAAGTGCTGCAGGCTCACTGGTAGCATTTAATTTACAGGCCCTAGGTACTGGGTATATGGTATACCACTCTACAAGTGACTTAGGGCCAGATGTACGCCCCACTAATTTGCGACTCACAAATTGCGTTGCATATGTAACACACAATTTGCGACTCGCAAATTGGGATGTATAACAGTGTCTTAGACACTGTTAGCAATTCCTAATGGAGTCGCAAATTGCATGCCTCATGAATATTAATGAGGCTGTCGCAATTTGTGACCCCATTAGGAATGGCTAGCACTCCCAGGGATGGTGGCCTGCTGGGGTCAGCAGACCGCTATGTCTGGGACTGATTTTAAATAAAGCAGTTCCGAAGGATGCGTCCAGGGCGGAGACTTATAGCTATCCGATGCCGGGGAATGAGGGACAAGAAACTGTCACGAGCTTTAGCAGGCGGATTTGGCTGCGCGAACGCGCACGTTCCGTCCTGCGCCGCGCCGTGCACTTCCCTCCCATACTCCCAGAAAGTCAGCCTAACGCGCATGCATGCACACGCATTTACACTTACACGGACACGCAGGCACCCAGACAGGCAACCCCCCCACAGTCACACACACACACACACACACACACACACACCTACACACAGACTCCAAGACACATACACACACACGCACGCTCACACACATACACAGCCCGCCGCCGCACGCGTGCGCGCGCACACACATGCCCCCCCGCCCTCGCAGCCCAGCAACAAGGCGAAGCCCCACTCACCGGCTTCCTCGGCTCTCACCGGCAGCAGGACTCTTCCTTCCTTCTTCGGCACCGGGGCGCAGGGTAGGCTCCTGCCTGCTCCGGTGCTCAAAACAATCGCGGCTCTTCCGTGGGAGGCGGGGTAGGCTCCCGCCCTCCTACTTCCTGTTTCCGGTTGTCCCGCCCGGCCTGCCTGACTTCCTGGTCGCAGGCCGGCGGCGGACTGCAGCACGCGCCATGCTTGTTTCTATCCGGTTTCGGTCATGTAAAACACCAGCATAAATAAAAGCACGGACAGATTTATTAAGTTAATAACGTTGTTCCTGTAACCGACCTGACAATTATTATGTTTTACAGTTAAGTGTGGAGTTTATTCATTCACAAAGATTTATCCTTTCTGCGTGCATAATTCTAAACTCGGGGGCATCGTCATAAATAGAACTGGTGTAATGACAAGCTACTGCGCTAGTAGTTCTTAATCGGTGCCAGCCACATGTCAGGTATTCATTTAATCGTACTTCAGTGCTGCGGATTTGAGGAAGACGTTCTTATGGCGAACATATGGCAGAAAACTTATTTTTTTTTGCTTTCACTCGTGTGGGTTAAACGACCAAACAATTAAATTAAGTTAATCTTGCTATGTCAACACCTATTTTTTTTGGTATGTGTATAGGCAGGCAGGCAAAATTCCTAATGAATATAGCATGAACAGCAGGAAACTACATTGATAACTTAAAGGTTATGTATAATATCCTCTAACTCCTCCACCCCTTGTTCATGCCTTACTCGATACATATTCCCGACCTCATTTCCGATCATTTGCCTCACCTGCCTGCAATCACTGTGGCTTGGTTTGACCATACCGCTATGCCTTATTGAACCGGTGACTCGACTCACCCTCCAACCGCTACATCCCGCAAAAGAATGGGAAGCTTGGTAGAAGGGACGGTGTGGCCTTGATACACCATCATCCATTCTCTGGCCATTGGTCTGATCTATCGAGCACATCAAGCCCCTGTTATTCACGGTGGGCCCTAGTGGACCCGCATCTCCTATGTGTTCGGCGATCACAGTCCCCTTAAAACAGTCTCTCTACTTTTCTTTAGAACGTCGCTGGTGATACCCAACATAAATGTTTCCCTTACATTTAAGCCTGACTCCGAGTTCTCTGAGGAGGCTATTCAATTCAAAGTGAGAAACATATTGGCAGGCGACAACTGTGGCAGGGCACCTTGGCAATACAGAGTGAGCCAGAAGTGTATCTATAGTCGGAGATATTAGGAAACACTGGCGAATGTTTCTTAAAGATGGGAATGATGCTCTCATGCTTGGTATATGGAGGTATTGATTAATCTGGCGATAGGTGGCAGAAGTGAAGAACTCAAGCCAACAACTTTAGCCTTGCAAACATTCCAGGTTGAGCAGCATTTTTGAAGGGGACCATGGTTTTCTTAATGTTACCCCTGCTGCTCGTGTGAAAGCAGGACCATGTTGGATAGGACGGTGCTGGTGGCGTCTTCATGTCCTGGTGCACACACTCCTTCACCCTCACACACCCCCTCACCCTCACACACACACACCCTCACTCACTCTCACCCCCTCTCAACACCTCTCACCCACCCTCACACCCCCTCACCCTCACACCCTCTCACCCTCACACACCCTCTCACCCAAACACATCCTCACCCCGCATCACTCATTCGCCACCACAACATCAATCTGTGCAACCATTCAACAACTAATTCAAATATGTTCTCTCAATGTTTCAAGCTTTATTACAAATGTAACAAAACATGTTAATATTTCACTTCTGTTTTAGGACTTTTGTAACAATAAAACACACAGAACATAATCTTCACAAGTTATTTACAAAAGTTTAAGCTATTGCCATTATAAATTACAATACCTTTTATTTAAGTATTAATTATGTAAAAATAAATGAAAAGCCATTGTTATTTGTAATATCAATACATGTAAGTCATGTAAATACAACACATATTGCATTACAAGTGCTATATGTGTCACATTTGCGAAAATTATAACTATTGGCATTGTAAATGACAAAACTATTAATTTTGCTATTTTCAAAAACAAAACCTAACTAAAAAATGTGTCATTTACAATTCCAATAGCTCAAACTTTCCTAATGCGAGACCTATTGCATTGCAAATGCTTGTTTTCTATGCAGCCCCTTTTCCTTAGAGGAAAATGGGATACATTTAAAAAAGAAAAATTACACTTTTCAGTTTCATTTCCCCAGGACCATTGCCTGTTCTTAAAAATATTTTCTCACCTACTAACAAAGGGGAAGGGGTCTCCTGGGGACCACTTCCCGTTCGCAAGTGGTTTACCACCTACTTGAAGTAGGTGGTAAACTGTGAGTATTTTGCGGCTGCTAATTTGGTCGCAAAACATTTATGCATGGCATGGTGACTCGCTATTAGGAAGGGATGGCCCTTCCTAATAGCGGGAGTTGAAAATGCTATTTTGCGAGTCAGTGACTCGTAAAATAGCATTAGTACATGCAATTACCCTTTTTTGCGGTTGCAAATGGAAGGATTACCTGTTTGCGGCAGCAAAAAATGGTCGTACATCTGGCCCCTTAGAGGTAATATAAATATGCCAATTAGGTATATGGAAATCGAGCCATGTTTAGGGGAGTGAGCACAAGTAGTTTAGTATTGGTTAGAAATTGTGAATTGCAGAGAGTCCTAAGGCCAACAGATGCAAAACTCCAGCACAATTAGAGGCAAACAGGCAAACGTTTTGGAGGAAGATTACCTTAAGGCTCACAGATCTAACATGTATCCCCCCAGCCGAAAGTAGGCAGAGGTACTCAACCACCTGGTAGTTCTCAACCTCTTGGGAGTGCTCATCACTAAGCTGAAAGAACCTGAAGACGCCATCAAAATAAGCGTGGTCTGACCTAGGTTTATGTCCCAGAGTAAAGTCCATTTCCCGTAGGGAGATGGATCACCTCAACAATTTTGGGCTCTCACCCCTCATTTGCATAAGCCACCTGAGGGGCATGTGGTAGGTCTGAACCTTGAAGTGAGGAAGTGAGTCCCCAACCAATATTGGTCAGACCACAGCAAAGGCTTCTCTCTCAATAGCACTCCACCTCCGTTCCCTGGGAAGTAACCTCCTAGAGATGAAAGCTACAGGTTGGTGTAGGCCCTCATTAAGCTGTGAAAAGAATTGTGCCTATTATGTACTCTCAAGCATCTGTTTGTTGTATGAATTGCCTGGTAAAGTCAGGGTCCTTGAACAAAGTGGATGTGCACATGACCTGTTTTAGGGAGTCAAAGGCTTTCTGGCAAGCCTCTGTACAGATCACCTTACTAGGCAGGTTCTTAGAAGTCAGATCAGTTAAGGGGGCAACAACGAAAAGTCATATCCCTTAACAAACCTTGAAATATTATGTGACACACAGCAAGGCCATAACCTCAGTGAGTTTTTTTGGAGGTTCCCAGCTCAGGAAGGTCTCTATTTTGGTCTGGAGGGGCTGAACCTTACACCTACCTGCAAGGTCCCCCAAGTGCCCCAATCAATCAATCAATCAATCAATCAATCAATCAATCATTTGTAAAGTGCACTACATATCCGCCAGGGTCTCAAGGCACTGGGGGGGGGGGGCGCTACTGATCGAACAGCCAAGTCTTGAGTATCCTCCTGAAGGTCAGCAGGTCTTTGGTCTGTCGTAGGCTCAGTGGGAGGGTGTTCCATGTCTTGGCAGCGAGGTGGGAGTAGGATCTCCCACCGGTGGTGGTTCTTCAGATGCGCGGGATGGTGGCGAGTGAGAGGTCGGCGGAGCATAGCTGGCGGTTGGGGATGTAGAAGGAGAGCCGTCTGTTGAGGTAGTCTGGGCCAGTCTTGTGGAGTGCCTTGTGTGCGTGGGTGAGGAGCTTGAAGGATATCCTCTTGTTGACGGGGAGCCAGTGCAGGTTTCTCAGGTGGGGGTTGATGTGGCTGTGGCGTGGTACATCGAGGATCAGTCGTGCTGAGGGGTTTTGGATGCGTTGTAGTCGTTTGATGAGCTTGGTCGGGGCCCCCCGCGTAGAGGGCGTTTCCGTAGTCGAGTCTGATGCTGACGAGGGCATGGGTGACTGTCTTTCTTGTATCTGTCGGGATCCATCTGTAGATCTCGTGGAGCATGTGGAGGGTGTTGAAGCAGGAGGAGGAGATGGCGTTGACTTGCTTGGTCATTGAGAGCATTGAGCTGAGGATGATTCCCAGGTTGCGTGCATGGTCGGTGGGTGTCAGGGCTGCCCCCTGTGCCGTCGGCCACCAGGAGTCGTCCCAGGCTGAAGGGTTGGAGCCGGGGATGAGGACCTCCGTCTTGTCCGAGTTCAGCTTCAGATGGCTGGTCTTCATCCAGTCGGCGACGGCCGTCATTCCTTTGTGGAGGTTCGTATTGGCGGTGATGTGGTCCTTGGTGAGGGAGAAAATCAGCTGAGTGTCGTCGGCGTAGGAGATTATGTTGAGGTCATGCTGTCATGATACGTGTGCGAGCGGGGCCATGTAAATGTTGAACAGCGTCGGGCTGAGGGAGGATCCCTCGGGTTCACAGATCTCTGCCCTATCTGGCACTTACTGGCCTTGATAGTGAGGTCTGTATCAAGGCCATGGGTACACAAATGTGTAAGCCCAGGAGTGTGGGAAAACAGAGAGGTAAATTGCTCTAACAATTGGCGGCAGTCCCCCTGCTGTTCTGGGGTCAGGATAGGGGAGTTGTTGTCACCCTCCACTGACCTTTTTTCTGTTTTGATGATAAGAGGGCGGGAGAGGTACAACATGGTGACATCAGACCTCTCAAAGTACAGCGAGAGACAATTGATATGGAGGCTTTTATGGGGTGTCTGGTGTTCTTGAGGTTCACCTTGTAGGTAGCATCCCCCTTCCTCTCAACTATATCATAAGGGTCCCATCCAAGTCATGGGTGGGGACCCTTACGGTAATCTTTCGAAATTACCCCCACAAGCTGGGAGAAAACCCCAGGGAGTCAGGGAAATTTTGTATGCCAGTTCTAGAAATAGTCCCTCTACTTTGAGGGCTCTATCTACTTGTCCCACGTTTGTGATGGCAGATCTCCAATGCCACTATGGTATTGAAGACCTTCTGTCAAGATGCTTGCCCCTAACCCAGGTCCTGGCATCATCAAAGATTTGGGTATCATTAGAAGTGAACGGGATTGTGGACCATAGGGGTTAATGTTCTGTCTCTCAGTTTGCCTATCTGTATATGTGCTATCTCTATGATTACTGGGGGCAGTTCCTTTCTGGTTGAAGTCTTTGAGGCACTGGCGTTACTGGGTCAGTCAGTCCAATGTCAGCATAAGGCAAATTTGTGGAAATGAGTTCTTCCGCACCTGTGCGGCATTCCTGAAACTGTGGTGTATGGTGAATACAGAAGCAGCAAGGCCATTGAAAAGTGCTAATACTGTGGAGCCCAGGTCCTAAAGGATGGACCCAGACAGTCTGTTCCACATTGCTCAGCGAACTCCAGAGTCCTCTTTAATCATCTCTACTGCTAGTTGATTGACTGATGACCATGATTGGAGGGAAGTGAAAAATCCAGTGGGAGAATGTGTACCAACATAATCAAGATTTGGACGACTAGTACCATAAAAGTAAGGCCAAATGTAGAGAAATAGTCATTGGAAAACAATTATCCAACACAATAGAAGAAAGGTTGGCTTAGTAAACCTATAAGACTAGCTCCTGAATTTGCTTTTAGCCCCTGCCCTTGGAGAGGGTCTGGTGAACAGTTTTGGTCTATCAATGCCAGTTAAGCACGGGCGGATTTATTAAGAATTCACGCAACGCAGTTCAGGAAAGCAAGTTCTTCTGCGATGTTGCATGAATGCGTGAGAGCTGGCGCACTTGAGCTTACCTAGCGCCAACGCAGGCACCCTTGCACCATGGTGGAAGGTTGCCTACATTATGGAAAGGACTGTTTTTGTGCAGGAAAGGACACCTTTCTGAAGAGAAACAATCCTTAGAGACATTCTACCCTTTTTATGTGTGTTGCAGAATGCATCACACATAGAAGAAATAAACATATTTCTGTTCATTACATCTCTCTGTGGAAGGCATAGCATTTGACTCATTGCGAGGTTTACTAGCTTTTGTAACTCCATGAATGTCAAGACCACGCCAAGACAAGCAAAGTGGCTTTGCATGGCTTAATGTATACCGAAAATGATTTTAATTCACAAAAACAATGCAACATTGAAACAAAATCCTAGTAAATCTGCCCCTGGAGTTTCAGAAATACTTGTGGACGTGTTGGAAGCGTATTTATTGACCACCTGGACTTTTTGAACCCCCTCTGTGCCTGCCCAAAAGCAGGTACATAAGCGTTTTTGAAGACGAATCTGGGGAGCTTGTGATACTGGTATGATTTGCACTGTGTGAAGCCCCAACACAGAAGCTGCAAGCCCTCTCTGTACAGGAGTGTCCAGCTCAGTTTGTGCTCACTGAAATAGCAGCTCTTTACCATTTGACGGTGTGAAGATACAGTGTGACACAGGATAGAACCATGTGTCCCGGCAGCGCATACAAAGAGCATTATTTTAATGTTATTTCACTAGAGTGTTCCACCTCACTGGGCAGTAGGGGTGGGGAGAGCGGCAGTTAATGGTGGTAATGCCAGCATGGGCACCGCCATCAGGTTGACACCTATGTGTGCCCCCATGCCAACTGCAAAGTTGCGCGCTCTGTTGCTCCTGCAGACTGCGATAGAGGAAAACCGTGCACCTGACCACCCAGATGGTTTTTAGCATGAGTGAAATTGGCTGCAGCTCTTACCCAGAGCCGCAGCATTCTGCTGCCAAGACTGTGCCCCAGGCAACCCGCCTGCCCCTGGGTGACATAAGGATATGGCAGTCGGGATGCCGCCTGGTTGTCAGCAATTTCCTTAATGCCGAACACCAACAACTAAATCATGCCCTAAGTGCCACTTCTTGTAGCTCCAACTGGTAGTAATGATTTAGAGTACCCACTCTGTTGAAACCTGTATGCGAATGGGTGTCAGTTAGGTGTGAATTTTAAAATTAGAGGTGGTTGTAACTCGTATAATTCTCTGTAGCAAATGTGTAAGATGCACTCCTGTATCCAAAATAGGCCAAAGGGTACATTTTGTACAAACAAAATAGTACTAAATCCTACAGTACACTAACATCAGAAGTCAGCAGCCAGTCCCTCTCAGTTAGTTTATTGGTGCTGTGGTAGAATTTGTGATCCAAATTACTCTCAGTCACTCAAGGTGGCATAATCGATTGATTTTCAGAATTTTCGCCTCACCAGACTAATGCGTAATTACTGAAATTACTACGATTGCTCCTTTGTAAAAGAAATTTTGCCCGGGTCTAGTTAAAATGTACAGTGAGATCAGTGAAAGTAATGCCTGTGTATAAATAATGACATTGTGAACTGTTGTTATTTCAAGTTGTGTAGTACTTCAAGTTCCTCGATGACACAATGGGCATATTTACAAGCCCCTAGCACCACTGGAACAACACTTTTTTTACGCTCTGGTAGTGCTCTTTGCTAGCTCATATTTACAAGGCCTCGTTAAGCCACTGAGCTTGGAGTAACACAGCCTTGTAAATATGGCCCCCTGCAAAGCAGTTTTCTTCAGCAAAGGGACGTGCATAAGTGTTGCTGTGGGTTTTCCCTGTAATCAATCAATCAGTGACACTTATAAAGCGCGCTACATACCCGTAGGGTCTCAAGGCGCTGGGGGGGGGGGGGGTGCCGCTACTGCTCGAACAGCCAGGTCTTCAGCTTCTTCCTGAAGGAGAGGTGGTCTTGGGTCAGGCGCAGGTCGGGAGGGAGGGAGTTCCAGGTCTTGGCGGCCAGGTAGGAGAAGGACCTTCCTCCTGTGGTCGCTCTTCGGATGCGGGGGACGGCGGCAAGGGCGTGGTTGGCTGATCGAAGGTGGCGTTTGGGAGCGTAGAAGTTGACTCGGCTGTTGAGGTAGCTCGGGCCTTGGTCGTGTAGGGCTTTGTGTGCGTGGGTGAGGAGGCGGAAGGTGATTCTTTTGTTGACAGGGAGCCAGTGAAGGTCTCTCAGATGTCCGGAGATATGGCTGGTTCGTGGGATGTCGAGGATGAGTCTGGCTGAGGCATTCTGGATCCGCTGGAGTCTCTTCTGGAGCTTGGCGGTGGTACCGGCGTGGAGGGCGTTGCCGTAGTCCAGTCGGCTGGTGACGAGGGCCTGGGTGACGGTCTTCCTGGTCTCGGTGGGGATCCCTTGTCTCCAACACACTGCTCTAGATTTATAAGGATATGTAAATTTGAGGCAGCGCCAAAGACAAACTCATTTTAGAAGAAGGCATTTGAGTGGCGCAACTAGGAGAAATAATTATTTTGTTCTAGTTGTTTGTTTTTTGTACTTCTGCGGCATTCTGCAACACATATAGAAGGAGGAAAAAGCCAGTAATGATTGTTTGATTGTTTTTGTGAAGATAGGTGTCCCTTCCTTCACAAAAACAATCATCCCTGCATTGCAGGCACTCTTTTGTCACGGTGCAAGGGTGCCCGCATTGGTGCTAGGCAGCTTTTTTATTGTTGGCGCAGGGGTAAGCACAGGGATATGCCATATACTAGTTAATACAGCGCATCCCTGTGTTTTGAAAACGACACAGATCAGGGCAGTGAAAGTGCTTGGGGCACCACACTGAGCTATTTTCATGTACATATACCCAATGGGCCTCATTTATGAGGCTATGCGTCACTTTTACGCCGCTGGTGCGTCACTTTTTGTGAGCCACCAGCAGCGTAAAAACTGTGCCTTGTTGCAACATATTTACAAAGTGACGCATCTAGGTAGATGCGTCACTTTGTAAACTCCTGCGCCACATTATACCTGCGCCAGGTATAATGTATGCAAGGGGGCGTTCTGATGCAAGAAAAGGTCATAGAAGTGATGCAGTCAATTTCTTACGCCTGCCTAACAGCAGGTGTAAGACTGACGCAGGCCCTTTCACATGGGGCTTGCCCCATGTGAAAGGACACATTGCTGGAGTTGCGTCACTTTTGTGACACACTCCAGCAATGCGTCACTTTTGCGCCATACAGATACGCCGGAAATACTGACGTATCTGTAACTCCTTGCTCAATAATACGTCATACTGTAAATATGACGCATCATTGGTGTCGCAAGGAGGGCGCAATGAAAAGTGACGCATCGCTGTTTTCACGCAGCGATGCGTCACTTTTCATAAATGAGGCCCAATGTCTTTAGGGCTCGTGTCCCGGGCTCTGTACACCTGCGCTGGATGTGATGAGTCCATCAGGCGAGTGTAGCCTGGAAGTGGTAGAACGTGGGCCTTAGTTCTACTTAAAAAGGGAGAGCTTGGTGTGTGTGTATAAAGATTTCTGTGAGTTGGCTGTGTGCCTTGATCAGGAGCTATGTGCACTGAGTACATTCGATGGCTTTGTCCTTAAGAATTGTGAAGAGCTTGTGTGGGTTTGACAGTCAAGGTAATAAATGTATGCACCTCATATGTACTAGTTCTTTGTGTGTTGATGTTCTGGGGATGTAATGCAACCACATTCAGTGAGCCTGCTGTTGAGATTGGACAAAATATGTAAGGGAAGGAGTAGGAGAGAGGAAAAAGGGGGCAGTGCAGCCATGTCGTCCGCCAGTAAAAAAAAGTGAGTGCATTTGTGTTAGGTTTGGATTGGACGGGTATGTGTGTGTGCGTGTGTGTGTGTGTGTGGTTGTGTGTGCGTCTGCGTGTGTGTCTATTCTACCTCAATCCCTCATTCGCCAACAAACCTCTCTCATACAACACAGAAGGGATTACAACCTACATTGGAGTGGTGGTGGTCATTGTATTTTTTCAGGGAACTCCCTAATGGCCGTGCTAAGAATGCACCTTCCCTTTGAGGACGCAGCTGTAGCTAAGCTTTTATATCCACCTTCCCCATTTCACCCCAGTCAGGTAAGCTGTGGCCCCAGGCGGAGACAGCACAGTTTCAGTGTGCAGCAAAACACACGTCTTTCTGCAGTGGGCTGCAGTTCAGGAGACAGTACAGACCACACAGACACCATCAGAGGTAGATATTTGTGAATGCTGCTTTATTTCATGCAGAGGATTGAAACAGGTGAAGCAGAGGCGTGCACACCTTGTGTACCTGTTCAGGTAAATAGATGAAGAGAGAGTGATTGGGGAAAAAAGCTTTATTAGTGGAATCAGTGGAGAAGATATGCTGATTAATGTCACTCTGTGAACGTGTGAAGTCGAGTGAATGACAGACACATGGAGCCGGCCAATCAGGGCACGCCCTCGAAACTCTTTCTCAATTACCTTTCATCCCACTTAGTAAGTCTCTGTAAGGCTTCAGGGAGCGGGGTATGTCGTTAAAGCCGATGCTGCCGATGTCGCAATAGTTGGGCTGCTCGTCACCGGCCAGGGCCACGATGCAGGCGCCCTCGTAATCTTCGTTCTCATAAAGACACCAGGCTCCCTTCTTAACTTGGTAAAAAGAGAGCATGTCATTCATGCCATAAGGCTTCAGGCTTGGGGTCGCCGATGTTAGGGTGACACTTTTGCCCCTATAATTGACGTGCTCGTAGACGGTGATTTCTGGATCTCCCAGCCCCCCCTTCACCACCCGCACTGAGGAGATCTCTTTGGAAAAGTCTCCGAGGGAGTCGTGATCCCCCTCCCGGAAGAGCTCGAAGTTCCCCTGGAAGTCCTTCCCTTTAAAGACGACGCAGGGGTTTCCTTCCACTCTCATTGACTTGACCCGCTTCAGGAATCCAATTGACGACAAATCTGAGAGGTCTTGTGTGACAACCTCAGAAGATGCGCCCTGGCAGCCCTCCTGAGCGAAGAAGTGGATAGAAGTCATGGTGGTCCTTTCTGTAAGCGCTTAACGTCAGCAGACTCTGGTGCTAGGCGCTGTGAGGATCTCTCAGGTGAAGCAGCGGCTGGACTCGCAGGCCGTTCTGTAAAGGTGAATAAAGTGCATCTGATTAATATGAAATGACAGTCGACGTGTGATTGACACAGGCTTGTTTCCTTAAGAAGGATCATGTTAATCTACACATCGAAATCTGAAGCAGCGGCATTGCTGAAATATTGATGAGGGAAATTGATTTCACAGATTGATTTTAAATCTGCTTTGCTCATTTACTGACAAAGGTGTGCGCATTACGAATATCAAGGCAATATTACAACCAAAGCAGGTGGAGGGTTTTTGCCTGGTCAAAGCCCTCCGCAGGTCCTCAAAAACCCTTCACCACAGGCTTGGTAAAACACATTTTTTAATAGGATTTTTTCAGTAAGATATTTTCCTTTTTTTATTATTTTCTGTTTTAGCCCTAAATTTACAACGAGGGCCATAGATTACTTAAAAACCGTCAGACAGGGTATAACAACAATATAGGCCCTTATTACCTGATTGTTGAAATAGGGTGGAGTATTTGCCACAAGTGTTTTTTAATAATTACAGTAATAGACTTTGGGAAATGCAGTTGATAAAAAGGGTCAAAGTATGTGCAAGAAGAGACTGAGGCAGCTACAATCACACTTATCACTATCATCTAGTGGATTATCCAAGTACAAAGAGAGTGGTGCACGGATCTGGAAGACCAGTCACTTAATCTTCCACACAGGGGCACAACTACTTAGATGAATTGCAAGACAAGAATTCAGCATCCATCAGTCATCATAAGACATATAAGAACAATTTAAAAGACAAACACCCACATGCATCAAAGTCAATTGCATTCGCAAACGGTGCGAATCGCAATTTTTGGCCGTTTGCGAATGCAATTGACGAATTTGGAATGCATCATGCATTTCGCAATTTTAGGACTCGCAACCATGTTGCGATTTCTAAAATTGCAATTGCATTTAGGAAATTGCAATTTCAGATTTCTTAAATGCAATGCATGATCATTTTTTAATTGCGAATTTGCAATTTGGAAGTGGTAAAATAGCATGAAGGTGTACTTCATGCTAATTTACCGAAAATGTCAAATTGCATTTTTGAAAGTTTCAATTTACACACACACATGCCCTTGGGGCATGTGTGTGTGTAAATTGCATTTGAAGTTACATTTCAGGGGTTCAGGTACGGGTTCTTTGGACCCCCTGCACCCTTGAAATTGCATTCTCATTTTGCGAATCGCAATTTGAAATTCGCAAAATGTGAATGCCTTCCCATTCATTCCTATGGAAAGGGTTTTCCTTAATTGCGATTCGCAAATTGTGAATCGTAATTAAGGAAAAATACCGAATCGCAAAAAAAATGCGAATTTTTCATGCATTGCAGTTTGCGATTTCTAAATTGCAATTCCTTAATTTTCGCAATTTAGGAATCGCAAACGGGTGTAATGATGCATGTGGCCGATAGTGTACAGACTCCATCAATGTTTTTTCAAAACAAAAAGGTTTTTTTTTTAACATTCTTTTTTACAATCTTCTTCTTTGAATCCGGGTTCCTGCCACATTACGTCATATGTGAACTCTGATACAGACAGGCAAACACTGGGTCAAACTTAATACAATGGTGACATTACAATCGATTGCATCTTGGCATTTCACATGCCAAGACGAAGTGCTGCAATTCAGGGCCATCCACATGCACACACAGTTTCACTGTCCCTACCAGCCCCACTTAATTCCTTGTATCCTCTTCTATTAATTTAATCTACCACAAAGAAACTAGAAAGAATGCATTGACTAGTTTGCCTGAGCACCCTAAATCAATCCCAGTAACTAACAATAATCAATGACAATTGATTAACCACTAGCCTTTGGTTCGGGGACAGCATGGTGCTCGGTGTAAAGTGCATCAGCGCCTCATTAGGGGGACTAAGCGCTATATAAATGCGATGATTATATAATACAATACCCTGGCAGTCTTTGCTCACCGTGGGATGAAGCAGCAGCTGTCTCTCAGGCTGTGCTCCTGGCTGTCTCTGGCACTCTCGGGTGAAGCTGGAGGTGGTCTCTGAGGGTGAGAGCACACTGGCAGTCTTGGTCACTCTGGGAGAACCAGCAGCTGTCTCTCTGTCCACACCTGGGTGCTTTTATACCCTCTCAGCCCCCTCTGAAAGGCAGAGAGTGGGAGGGAGAGGAGTGGCCACATTCCACCCACAGATCATGTGTCATTCCTGGGAAACTGAGGTATCTTCCTTAGATAAGGATTGCGCGAAGCTTCATTTGAAAGAAATGTTCACAGCAATGGCTTTCTCGTGTACTTTGCAACACGGATAAGTTGATAAAAAGGACTCCTTCTGAAGTGGATAAGAGTTTAAATGTCGGCATTTCCAGGGTGGGTATACCGAGCCGGGAAGGAAAGCTAAGCCTGAACCCTCTGCTCACACTGATTGACATCAGTTTAGGGATTAGATTTGTCAGGTATGCTTCCAAAGAAATCAAATATAAAAGCACAATTGGTTATTGAATTATCCCAAACTCAGCTGAGATTATACTGACTTTTTAAGCTATTCATGAAAGAAAGAGACCGATTCCTCCTGATTTCCGCCCATAAGTTGCTTTTAATGGACAATAGTTCCTCCGGAGGGGGGACCTGTAGAGTGAATGGATATTTGGAGGAGTCAGCATCAGTCTGCACCTCGGGATCAAAAAGGCCATATGACGTCATCTTACTGCTCTGGTATCTTCATCATTTTTATTTTTTTTCCGTTTAAAGAATGTTTTACACTCCCTTCGATGAAGCAATAACAATAACAGAGAATAGGGTTCACTTTGACCCTGAAAACGATGACCTTGGGGAGGAAGACACTATTTAATTCCGCTGTCAACATGCATTTTCTATTTGCAAATGTCTTGTAAAAGTCTTACAAGTTATCCCACTTTCCTGGGGAGCATGTGCTGACCTTACAGAGGGAGAAATAGTCTTGAAAACATATTAATATGATTTAAGCTTTTATAGCGCAACATCCCCCGACTTGGAGTTTTCCTGTGCATGAAGAAAGTTGGAGTGCAGCCAGAGTGTGCATCTAAAACAACCAGGGGATTTATTTATGGCATTTGCTTCACTTTTGCGCCACCAGTGCGTTATTTTTCGTGACGCACCAGCGACGTAAAAAATGTGCCATGTTGCGCCATATTTACAGAGTGACGCATCTAGGTAGATGTGTCACTTTGTAAACCCCTGCGCCACATTATACCTGCCCCAGGTATAATGTTTGCAGGTGGGCGCTCCAAAGCAGGAAAGGGTCGTAGAAGTAATGAAGTGAAGTCTATAAGATTTCACCGCGCCACTTCTAGGACACAAATGCGTAAGTATCTTATGCCTGCCTCATGGCAGGCTTAAGACTGACGCAGGCACATTTAACATTGGATTTGCCCATGTGTAATGAACCATTGCTGGAGTTGCAAGAGTTTTGTGACAATGCGTCATTTTTGCGGCTACAGATACATCAGAAATACTAATGTATCTGTAACTTCTTGCGACATGATGTGTCATACTGTCAGTATGACGCATCGCTGGTGTCACAAGGAGAGCACAATGAAAAGTGACGCATAGCTGCTTTCTTGCAGCAATGCGTCACTTTTCATAAATGAGGCCCCAGGTCTTCCGCTGTTTCCAAAAAACGGAAAGTAAAGTACCCCTTCTCAAAGCAAGCTGCCATTCATTCCAGAGCTTTGGGCCCAAATAGGCAGAACAATGGCTCCTCATATGGGTCTGTTTCACTTTCAGAACTGTGCACAGTGGAAGATCACTAGATCATTGGGCATGAGCCGGTTGATGGAGTCTCACCAGACTATGACGATATCAAGGGCCCTCTCCTGATCTGGCTCTGTGCACAAAGCACAGAACCTTGAATTGTATCCTCTTCTCGACCAGTGCAGCTCCCTCAACGGAGAGGAGGCTCATTCAGTTTTGGGGAGCATGTAAAGCAGCCCGGCTGCCGAGCTTTGGACCACTTGCATCCTTCTCATAGAAGCTTCGTGAATTCATAAATAAAGGACATTGCAATTATCTAATCTAGACAGGATGAGGGCCTGAACAGTTGTCCTTTGTGCTGGAAATGGATGAAGCCCGGGGATTTTTTTCTGCCATTTCAACACGGCAAAATGTTGCGGCCAATTTCACAACCTGTGACTTCATCAACAATGTGTTGTCCAAACGGAAGCCACGATTCTACAGCTTTTGGGGCGGGAGAGCACACAGGTTTCTAGGTCAATGCTGAGGGCCACATAAGAACTGATTTTTTCCCAACACCAAAACCTCATTTTTTTACCAATACATTTTAATGAGTTGTTGTTCATCCATATGGCTATGTGGTTATGGCAGGAGTTTAGGGCCTCAGAATTAAAATCCTGAGTGAACGGAAAAGAAAAAATAGTGTGTGAGTCATCCGCATGGGAAAGCAAAGTCAGACCAAAACATTCAACCAAATCCACTAGAGGGTGGACATAGATATTAAATGAAGCTAGGCTTAGGGCTAAGCTATGGGGAACCCCGTAGCTGAGGGCCAAACAGGTTGAGGTGTCATTCACCGAGGAAACCTGGAAGATTCGATCACTCAAAAAAGATACCATCCCTGAGAGGGTGTACCTTGTAAGCCCAGATTGGACTGTCTTTCAGACAGCTTTGCATGTTACACAGTATTGAAAGCAACGCTGAGATCTATGAGAAACATACAATAAAAATGCAAAGAATAGCATGAAATAACATTATGTCATTCAAAATCACCTTGAATAACAAAACATGAACCATAATAACGTAACACTTGTCTGTGTTGATAATTATGGTGATCTATGTGCTTGCATCTGGTTCATGGGCCAGAGAATCTTTTACTGGGCTTCCTGTGCTGATCATGTTGTCTGTCCTCATTGCTTGGGAGGTTTTTGCTGCTGCTGGAAAGGCTGATCCTCAGCTAGTGCTCTGGGCCACGATGCAGTATTGGCTGCCACCTAACACAAGCTGACACAAAACAACATGTTTTGGCTGTGTTGAACATTTAAAACCTATGGGACATTCAGGATTTGATGTTTGCCTAACATACGTTTAGCTGCAAGGAGGCACTGAACTTATAAGCCTTAGAGTCAGAATGCTATTTTGCCGAATACATGGAAAATTTTCCGTTTTTGGCTTGTCTTCCATCCTTTTAAGGTTTTTACAAAAAGTGCCATCAGCATTTATTCATGGAATAAAGCAACACATATTTATGTTTGCTGCATGCAAAAAGATGAAAAATGTACATTACCTGCTTTTCTTCCTTGTCTGGTATCTCAGCGGTTGGCAAAAGTGAGAGAGAGGCAGCTGTGATCACATCATAGCCTAGCAAGCCATTGAATGGCAAAACATAACACGCAGTCACCTAACCTAACATATAGTGGCATGAATTACCATATATGTATGTATGTATGTCATATTTGTCCCCGGGAGCTTGTTTCCTTCCCAGTGTAAGAATTGGCTTTTGTAGTTTGGTTTGCCCTGTTCCCATCATGCACTGGGACAGGAACAGACTAATTTGCATACAGCCAGGTTCTGAAACTGGGATGGTGCAGTGAGCTAAAAAACGGTGTTGGATCTAGCCCTGATCTCTTGACTGGGTGAGAGCTTTCTGCTTAATTCAGAGACTCTGTCCCTCACCACCCCTTGTTGTAAATATTTTTGTCCACCCTAAGCGTGGAAGGGTATTCTCAGATGTGAGACCCTTGCTCATTGCACCATCAGGATTCAAGCAAACCGGGCCGAAGACGGCTGTAATGCCAGAAACCGGTCCCCGGGAGCTTGTTTCCTTCCCAGTGTAAGAATTGGCTTTTGTAGTTTGGTTTGCCCTGTTCCCATCATGCACTGGGACAGGAACAGACTAATTTGCATACAGCCAGGTTCTGAAACTGGGATGGTGCAGTGAGCTAAAAAACGGTGTTGGATCTAGCCCTGATCTCTTGACTGGGTGAGAGCTTTCTGCTTAATTCAGAGACTCTGGCCCTCACCACCCCTTGTTGTAAATATTTTTGTCCACCCTAAGCGTGGAAGGGTATTCTCAGATGTGAGACCCTTGGTCATTGCACCATCAGGATTCAAGTAAACCGGGCCGAAGACGGCTGTAATGCCAGAAACCGGTCCCCGGGAGCTTGTTTCCTTCCCAGTGTAAGAATTGGCTTTTGTAGTTTGGTTTGCCCTGTTCCCATCATGCACTGGGACAGGAACAGACTAATTTGCATACAGCCAGGTTCTGAAACTGGGATGGTGCAGTGAGCTAAAAAACGGTGTTGGATCTAGCCCTGATCTCTTGACTGGGTGAGAGCTTTCTGCTTAATTCAGAGACTCTGTCCCTCACCACCCCTTGTTGTAAATATTTTTGTCCACCCTAAGCGTGGAAGGGTATTCTCAGATGTGAGACCCTTGCTCATTGCACCATCAGGATTCAAGCAAACCGGTCCGAAGACGGCTGTAATGCCAGAAACCGGTCCCCGGGAGCTTGTTTCCTTCCCAGTGTAAGAATTGGCTTTTGTAGTTTGGTTTGCCCTGTTCCCATCATGCACTGGGACAGGAACAGACTAATTTGCATACAGCCAGGTTCTGAAACTGGGATGGTGCAGTGAGCTAAAAAACGGTGTTGGATCTAGCCCTGATCTCTTGACTGGGTGAGAGCTTTCTGCTTAATTCAGAGACTCTGTCCCTCACCACCCCTTGTTGTAAATATTTTTGTCCACCCTGAGCGTGGAAGGGTATTCTCAGATGTGAGACCCTTGCTCATTGCACCATCAGGATTCAAGCAAACCGGGCCGAAGACGGCTGTAATGCCAGAAACCGGTCCCCGGGAGCTTGTTTCCTTCCCAGTGTAAGAATTGGCTTTTGTAGTTTGGTTTGCCCTGTTCCCATCATGCACTGGGACAGGAACAGACTAATTTGCATACAGCCAGGTTCTGAAACTGGGATGGTGCAGTGAGCTAAAAAACGGTGTTGGATCTAGCCCTGATCTCTTGACTGGGTGAGAGCTTTCTGCTTAATTCAGAGACTCTGTCCCTCACCACCCCTTGTTGTAAATATTTTTGTCCACCCTAAGCGTGGAAGGGTATTCTCAGATGTGAGACCCTTGCTCATTGCACCATCAGGATTCAAGCATACCGGGCCGAAGACGGCTGTAATGCCAGAAACCGGTCCCCGGGAGCTTGTTTCCTTCCCAGTGTAAGAATTGGCTTTTGTAGTTTGGTTTGCCCTGTTCCCATCATGCACTGGGACAGGAACAGACTAATTTGCATACAGCCAGGTTCTGAAACTGGGATGGTGCAGTGAGCTAAAAAACGGTGTTGGATCTAGCCCTGATCTCTTGACTGGGTGAGAGCTTTCTGCTTAATTCAGAGACTCTGTCCCTCACCACCCCTTGTTGTAAATATTTTTGTCCACCCTAAGCGTGGAAGGGTATTCTCAGATGTGAGACCCTTGCTCATTGCACCATCAGGATTCAAGCAAACCGGGCCGAAGACGGCTGTAATGCCAGAAACCGGTCCCCGGGAGCTTGTTTCCTTCCCAGTGTAAGAATTGGCTTTTGTAGTTTGGTTTGCCCTGTTCCCATCATGCACTGGGACAGGAACAGACTAATTTGCATACAGCCAGGTTCTGAAACTGGGATGGTGCAGTGAGCTAAAAAACGGTGTTGGATCTAGCCCTGATCTCTTGACTGGGTGAGAGCTTTCTGCTTAATTCAGAGACTCTGTCCCTCACCACCCCTTGTTGTAAATATTTTTGTCCACCCTAAGCGTGGAAGGGTATTCTCAGATGTGAGACCCTTGCTCATTGCACCATCAGGATTCAAGCAAACCGGGCCGAAGACGGCTGTAATGCCAGAAACCGGTCCCCGGGAGCTTGTTTCCTTCCCAGTGTAAGAATTGGCTTTTGTAGTTTGGTTTGCCCTGTTCCCATCATGCACTGGGACAGGAACAGACTAATTTGCATACAGCCAGGTTCTGAAACTGGGATGGTGCAGTGAGCTAAAAAACGGTGTTGGATCTAGCCCTGATCTCTTGACTGGGTGAGAGCTTTCTGCTTAATTCAGAGACTCTGTCCCTCACCACCCCTTGTTGTAAATATTTTTGTCCACCCTAAGCGTGGAAGGGTATTCTCAGATGTGAGACCCTTGCTCATTGCACCATCAGGATTCAAGCAAACCGGGCCGAAGACGGCTGTAATGCCAGAAACCGGTCCCCGGGAGCTTGTTTCCTTCCCAGTGTAAGAATTGGCTTTTGTAGTTTGGTTTGCCCTGTTCCCATCATGCACTGGGACAGGAACAGACTAATTTGCATACAGCCAGGTTCTGAAACTGGGATGGTGCAGTGAGCTAAAAAACGGTGTTGGATCTAGCCCTGATCTCTTGACTGGGTGAGAGCTTTCTGCTTAATTCAGAGACTCTGTCCCTCACCACCCCTTGTTGTAAATATTTTTGTCCACCCTAAGCGTGGAAGGGTATTCTCAGATGTGAGACCCTTGCTCATTGCACCATCAGGATTCAAGCAAACCGGTCCGAAGACGGCTGTAATGCCAGAAACCGGTCCCCGGGAGCTTGTTTCCTTCCCAGTGTAAGAATTGGCTTTTGTAGTTTGGTTTGCCCTGTTCCCATCATGCACTGGGACAGGAACAGACTAATTTGCATACAGCCAGGTTCTGAAACTGGGATGGTGCAGTGAGCTAAAAAACGGTGTTGGATCTAGCCCTGATCTCTTGACTGGGTGAGAGCTTTCTGCTTAATTCAGAGACTCTGTCCCTCACCACCCCTTGTTGTAAATATTTTTGTCCACCCTAAGCGTGGAAGGGTATTCTCAGATGTGAGACCCTTGCTCATTGCACCATCAGGATTCAAGCAAACCGGGCCGAAGACGGCTGTAATGCCAGAAACCGGTCCCCGGGAGCTTGTTTCCTTCCCAGTGTAAGAATTGGCTTTTGTAGTTTGGTTTGCCCTGTTCCCATCATGCACTGGGACAGGAACAGACTAATTTGCATACAGCCAGGTTCTGAAACTGGGATGGTGCAGTGAGCTAAAAAACGGTGTTGGATCTAGCCCTGATCTCTTGACTGGGTGAGAGCTTTCTGCTTAATTCAGAGACTCTGTCCCTCACCACCCCTTGTTGTAAATATTTTTGTCCACCCTAAGCGTGGAAGGGTATTCTCAGATGTGAGACCCTTGCTCATTGCACCATCAGGATTCAAGCAAACCGGGCCGAAGACGGCTGTAATGCCAGAAACCGGTCCCCGGGAGCTTGTTTCCTTCCCAGTGTAAGAATTGGCTTTTGTAGTTTGGTTTGCCCTGTTCCCATCATGCACTGGGACAGGAACAGACTAATTTGCATACAGCCAGGTTCTGAAACTGGGATGGTGCAGTGAGCTAAAAAACGGTGTTGGATCTAGCCCTGATCTCTTGACTGGGTGAGAGCTTTCTGCTTAATTCAGAGACTCTGTCCCTCACCACCCCTTGTTGTAAATATTTTTGTCCACCCTAAGCGTGGAAGGGTATTCTCAGATGTGAGACCCTTGCTCATTGCACCATCAGGATTCAAGCAAACCGGGCCGAAGACGGCTGTAATGCCAGAAACCGGTCACCGGGAGCTTGTTTCCTTCCCAGTGTAAGAATTGGCTTTTGTAGTTTGGTTTGCCCTGTTCCCATCATGCACTGGGACAGGAACAGACTAATTTGCATACAGCCAGGTTCTGAAACTGGGATGGTGCAGTGAGCTAAAAAACGGTGTTGGATCTAGCCCTGATCTCTTGACTGGGTGAGAGCTTTCTGCTTAATTCAGAGACTCTGTCCCTCACCACCCCTTGTTGTAAATATTTTTGTCCACCCTAAGCGTGGAAGGGTATTCTCAGATGTGAGACCCTTGCTCATTGCACCATCAGGATTCAAGCAAACCGGGCCGAAGACGGCTGTAATGCCAGAAACCGGTCCCCGGGAGCTTGTTTCCTTCCCAGTGTAAGAATTGGCTTTTGTAGTTTGGTTTACCCTGTTCCCATCATGCACTGGGACAGGAACAGACTAATTTGCATACAGCCAGGTTCTGAAACTGGGATGGTGCAGTGAGCTAAAAAACGGTGTTGGATCTAGCCCTGATCTCTTGACTGGGTGAGAGCTTTCTGCTTAATTCAGAGACTCTGTCCCTCACCACCCCTTGTTGTAAATATTTTTGTCCACCCTAAGCGTGGAAGGGTATTCTCAGATGTGAGACCCTTGCTCATTGCACCATCAGGATTCAAGCAAACCGGGCCGAAGACGGCTGTAATGCCATAAACCGGTCCTCGGGAGCTTGTTTCCTTCCCAGTGTAAGAATTGGCTTTTGTAGTTTGGTTTGCCCTGTTCCCATCATGCACTGGGACAGGAACAGACTAATTTGCATACAGCCAGGTTCTGAAACTGGGATGGTGCAGTGAGCTAAAAAACGGTGTTGGATCTAGCCCCGATCTCTTGACTGGGTGAGAGCTTTCTGCTTAATTCAGAGACTCTGTCCCTCACCACCCCTTATTGTAAATATTTTTGTCCACCCTAAGCGTGGAAGGGTATTCTCAGATGTGACACCCTTGCTCATTGCACCATCAGGATTCAAGCAAACCGGGCCGAAGACGGCTGTAATGCCAGAAACCGGTCCCCGGGAGCTTGTTTCCTTCCCAGTGTAAGAATTGGCTTTTGTAGTTTGGTTTGCCCTGTTCCCATCATGCACTGGGACAGGAACAGACTAATGTGCATACAGCCAGGTTCTGAAACTGGGATGGTGCAGTGAGCTAAAAAACGGTGTTGGATCTAGCCCTGATCTCTTGACTGGGTGAGAGCTTTCTGCTTAATTCAGAGACTCTGTCCCTCACCACCCCTTGTTGTAAATATTTTTGTCCACCCTAAGCGTGGAAGGGTATTCTCAGATGTGAGACCCTTGCTCATTGCACCATCAGGATTCAAGCAAACCGGGCCGAAGACGGCTGTAATGCCAGAAACCGGTCCCCGGGAGCTTGTTTCCTTCCCAGTGTAAGAATTGGCTTTTGTAGTTTGGTTTGCCCTGTTCCCATCATGCACTGGGACAGGAACAGACTAATTTGCATACAGCCAGGTTCTGAAACTGGGATGGTGCAGTGAGCTAAAAAACGGTGTTGGATCTAGCCCTGATCTCTTGACTGGGTGAGAGCTTTCTGCTTAATTCAGAGACTCTGTCCCTCACCACCCCTTGTTGTAAATATTTGTATATAAGGCAGCGGAGCGCTGTGTCACAGACAAAGCCAAAGAAATTGTAAATTTGTAATTTTAGATAAAGCTGGGCTTCATCGTGATATTGTGTGATGTATCAACCTTGTATTTCATGCTCTGTTACCTCTAGGTCTTCTATATATAGCACCTAAAAGCAGTTAGTAAATGTAGCTATGATTTTTCACCCTCCTCCACTATGAGCCCGTTCTCCGCTTCATTAATCTTCCCTATAAAATTTTGATTTCTGTCCAACCTTGCTTTTCCAAGCCAAAAGCTTCCTGCAACATTCTCCTTGTGTAATGTCCCGGGATCTGCTTACCTGCTACTGTTAAATTACTTTCTCCTCCAATTTAGTTCTAAAGATCAAACATAAACCTTTCAGCTTATCTGCCTACTTACTCCTTCCAAGCCTTTGTTATCTTTTAAGAGCTTCTCAATGTTATCTATCTCCTCCTTTATTTCCATTATCAATCTATACACACCAACCTGGGTCAAGATAAAACTCGGCAATGAGGACAGAGCAACATCAAAAATCCCCACTTATTTCGGCCTCAAGCAGGGATGTGTATTGGCCACCACCCTCTTCAATATCTTCACAGCGGAGCTCGAAAAGGGTATCTCAGAGATTCAAAGTGACCCACCAAAACTAGCCCAACACAAAATAAGGAGTATGCAGTATGCTGACGATACAGCCCTTTGCAGCCAGACCCCCCTGGATCTTCATTGTGCCATAACAAGGTTGCACAAATACATCTGTATGCACGGGCTGCAATTCATTTACAAAAAAACGAAAGTGGTATGCTTTGCGTCTCAGCCAGGGCAGCAAACATTCAGATGGTACATTGGGGGAAACGGCATAGAGCAAAGTTCCACAAATAAGTATCTTGGAGTACTGGTTGATTCAAGAAGGTCATTAAGAGAACTCACCCTGTACAGAAAATCCCAGGCAAATAAATTGCGGTTCGCCCTAAACATACTAAAAACAAAATTAAAATGTCCATCCAATGTATATTTGCTGAAAGTGATTGCTGCCAACTTTTTACCCTCACTCACGTACGGCTCCGACCTATATAGAGGCAAAGACGCAAATTTCTTGAACCTCCAACAGTCTGCGCTGTTCAAATACCTTTACCAAATTCCGACGTTTGCATCACAGACGCAGGTACGCCTTGAATTCGGGTTACTAAATCAGCACCAAGCCAGACAAGCCGCCATAATAAAAACGTGGTGGAAACTAAGAGCAGCACAAGAGGACACGCTGATGGGACACTGTTGGTCCGAATCATAATCAAACAAATGGAAAAAAGGCATGGAAAATAACACTGGAAGAAGCATTGAAAAACCTCGATATGCAAGAGATGTGGAACACCAATCATACTTCCGCGGCCTTCAAAAAAGCAGCCAACAGTGCGGCAAGACATAAATCTTGGATTACAGACAAAGCAACATTGGTTAAGAAAAAACACGGCTGGATGGTATTGGCCACGTACGAGAGATGCGTCCCGCAACCGTATTTAGTCAACTATATAACACCATCCACGCAACAAATGCTATTACGTTTATGGCTGGCAACCTATACCTCAAAAGACCAGATCCCGGCATGGCGGCAAACATGGCCAACATCATTGTGCAGACTTTGTGGTCTTTCTGAAGAAACCTTGATTCACCTCTTGTGTACCTGTCCATCTATGAGCAACTTGAGACGGTATTATCTCCTTCAAATATTTCACCGTTTCCAAATCAGAACATGCCGGCCGGCAGTCATGTTAGCACTGAACAGCCAACAACTGCAGATAGCCTGCAGGGCCACCCGATTTTTCCAGAAAGCGGGCCTCCTTTTGTTGAAAAACGAATAAGAGGTGATCAATGGGACAAAACTAAAATAATTAGTGTAACAAAAGACTCAGCAGTTAGACAATGAAAGATAGACTTTCTTACTTTGAAATGGACAGCAGTCTGCAGATTCATTTTTATTCATTTTATAAGTTCTTTTGAAATTTTCTTTTTTTGTAAAGGTTTTAATTAACCATACACAATAAAATGTTACTTACTTACTTACTCCTCCTTTATTTCATTTAGGTATTTTATCTCTTTCCTAGCCCAGTTTACTATTACATTTTTAACAATACTCTTACTCATGCCTTATAGGTACCCCATACTAAGTGCACGTGGGCTGACCCCTGGTTCAAAGAGAAAATATCCTCAGTATTGCAATGCACCTTCTCTATTTTCTCAGGCTGTGACATAATCCTTCTGTTCTTTGTCCACCTACCGATTGTACGTATATCTTTTCTCTCAATTTTTAATAACAATGCTGCATGAGCCGAAAGATGTATAGGCAAATTATCCATCCCGACTACCAACTTCACTTCTTTCTTGTCCATGAACAGGTAGTCCATTCTTGAAAAATGCCTGTTCTTCTTACTATGAATGGAATCACCTCTACGTTTGCCATCCATGCTATGGAAAACGTTGCATACATTAAAGTTCTCCATCATATCCAATATGTATGCCCTCATCTTTGGGGAGGTAATTTAAGTTCTAGTTGACAGCATATCGATATCGTTATTCAATAGGACATGAACATCTCCACCAAGAAAAATGGGAGATTGAAAATCAACCAAGTTAGAAAAGAGCTTTGTCAGAGGTGTTACATCATCTATATTAGGGCCGCAATAGCTTGCTAATGTATATGTCACAGGGGGTATTTTAATCTCTGCAATTATCCAACGCCCGCCTTCATCTGCTCTGTTCCTAATTAGCTCGATCTCAGAGTTTGGCTTAAATATTATTGCTATCCCTTTAGTCCAATGAGCTTGGTCAGTTGATATCCACTTTCCTATCCATCTTTGTCTAGAGAAGAATTCCTTGCATACTTGTCTCAGAAGATGAGCCTCCTTAAGCATAATTATTTGGGCATTTTGGTCTTTTAAATATTGCACTATCATTCTCTACCTTCTTTAAATTTGCAACCCATTCACGTTTCAACAAAGAATCAGCAGAGTTTCCTTATTCATACCTCTTCAATTTCCTCTCTTGGTATCCAATAAGCCTTGTCTTTGGTGATTTATAACTCCATCACTGACTAGAGGACAAAAATATTGTAAACATTTTCCCCCTCTGCTCCCCACCACTAGTGCACTCTCTCTTGGAAACCCTCCTAAGAATATGTATTTTTATAGGCAACCCTGCTGCCTACTGAGCTAATGCCGGAGGGGAACCAAATTACCTATTTCATCATCGCCTTCTCCTGCTGCCTGCCTTGTATCTGTTACTTATATCCCCTAATTTCACTTCCTGAATAAATGTATCCACCTCTACCGGTTTGGAGAAATTGTGCATTTTATTTTGCCACATCACTTTAGAAATGCTGGTGTAGGAAGGTGGAATCTGACTGTATGGTTACCCCCACTTTTTTCCAGGTGTTTTGAAGGTTTTTGACTTAGTTGGACTGGGACCATGCTATTCAGGGCCCCAGTCTATCTGCTCTCCCTATAAAATTGATACCATGTACTTTAGGAACATACCAGATTGATAACTGGGTCACCCTTGTGAGCCCCTGTATAGTGTACCATAGGTACCAAGGGCATAAGTACACCCTAGGCCTACCAGGGGCTGCAGCATGTATTGTGCCACCCCTGGTTCGCCTTCCAAACTGACACCACAGGTCTGTTCACACAGCCTGGGTAAGGTGGTGTAATCACTCCTTACTTAGATATAGTACACCTATATCTATATATACATATAGACACATATACACCTATAAGTCACTCCTATGGCAGGCCTTAACAATCCTGGAAGCAGAGTGCTTGGTTTTATGTGAGAGGGTGCCCTAGCATGAGCTGAGCCCCTCTGCAGCTTTCGGAACCATCTCCTTATAGCTTTTCTATATGACATAGCTATACCATATACTCTTAAGTGCATTATAATCCTCGCGGTTAATGCTAACTTTGGTTTGGCTTTATCAAAACATGTTGTGTAAGGTGTCAAAAACTTTGTAAAACTACCCCCCCCCCACCCCCCCACTGCCAATTATGGTGGCAGGGGTAGCATTCCACCCTTCTAGAGGGAAAATACATGTAGTTACTGCTTTACCCGGTTAAAGTTAAACAGAGCCTCAGATTCACAAAATGGATGCAGCTGCCACAGACACGCGTCTGACCTCCTTTTGCTGGACAAAACTCCGGCAGGGGAGGCCTGCACAATAGTATTCCTGTCCAGGGAGGTGCCAGAACCTCCCCAGACAGGCTTTTGTGTATTGGGGCAGGGAGGGCTGCATTCAGTGAATGCTTTCCAGGCACTGTCTGGGCGCACTAGGTGCTCCATGCATTTCCCAGTTCAAACCTGTTGCGTGGGCACTCTGTCCCAGCTCTGGCGCGAAACTGGACAAAGGGAAAGGGGTGTGTCCACCCATAGGGTAGTCCAGCCCCTAAACTCAGTATAAGTATGGGAGCTGTGTCCCTAGGACTTTAGATTACCCTGGATGAATCTTTGCAAGACATATCCTGGATCTTCGATATTCCATTTCGACTGGAAGACGGAAGACATCTCCCTTGTGGTCAAGGAGTGACCACCCTGTGCAAACAGGCACCAACAGCAACTTTGCCAGTCTGCATTTTTGAGGCTCCCGCCGGATCCTGAAGAATCTGTGACACAGGACATGGACATCCAGACATCTGTGACCCTCACCCACACCCACAGCAAAGCTGAGACACGTGGTGGACACGAGAGAATTCCTTGACATCCTGCATTTAGCAAGCTGCACTCCTTCCTCGAGGTATCTTGCAGTTGTGTATTAGGGTGCTTGAAGCTCCAGCCCGAGCATCATTTGCATCGAAGCACAGCACCCCACACGCTACGAGTGTCCCGTGGGCCCCACTTTTGCATTTCAGCTCAACGCGTCTTCCCAGTTCCTTGCCTGTTGGCTAGTGAGCCCCCTGAAGACTACATTTTGAATTTAACGTGGTTTCCTGATTGCTCCAGGCTTGCCCCAGCTTCTCTACAAAGGACAAGCGCCACAGACCTTGCTGGTCTGCACCAAAGCCAATCTCTACATCCTGCGTGGATTGCATTTGCCAAGGCTTGTTGGGTCCAAAACGGATACCGACACTGCAGTCAACTGGATCCATTTTTGGAAGAGCTCGAATCCCGCTCCTGGTTGTCATCGACGCCACCTGGTCCGCGTGGCTGAAGAGACAAACTTCACATCTTCACCTGAAATCACCCGACATCTGGTGGCATCTTCCTATTACCACCTGGTCACTGGCAAGTGACCCAGACTCTGTCCCTTCTGGTTTCAGGTTCTTCAGATCTTCGATCCACCCTTGGATCCCCCGGGACACTTTTCCTCTGGTCGCCTGCAGCACTTCTTTGCAGCTCTCCATTGAAAACGACAATGAAACCTGACACAAACAGACACCTATGCACCCGGCTTCCCTGGGTGAGGTAACACGAGTACTCCAGTGCTCCCATGGGTCTTGACTCTCAAAGTGGCCTAGTTTAAAAGGGTTTCATCGTAGTCCATCGGGAAGTGTTCTGAAATTGTATATTTGTAACTTCTACGTTTCCCATAGAAAGTCAAAGGAAACCAGCGCCTGTGTTCAGACACTGTACGCGTCTCCCGTGGGCCTCCTACTTCCTAACATTTGGTTGTTTAGAGTAGCCTAAGCGATTCCACAGGCCCCAGGCCTGCTTTCTAATTCTCTTGTGGTTCTTATACCACTATTTTAGTATATGGTTTGTGAGGCCCCTAGGGCATAATGTATACTGTGCAACTTATCGTATCTTAACTCAGTGACTTGTATTGTATTTTTATCTCTGACCTCATAGAGAGTGCAGAGGGGTTGTGTTTAGAATAAATACATATATATTTGATATATACCTTGTGTGGTGTCCTTTCATTTGGTACTGAAGGGATTATAATTGGTAAAACAGCTTGCTTAATACACTCTCTGAAGTCTTAGAATCATGACTGCTGGTCCATGCTATCACTAGGATAGCTTTCTACAAGGTTGACTTTACAACCGCTATCAATAAGGGTCTATTAGACTAGTGTAAGGTGCCCACTAGAACTAGTGGACGTCATATGTCAGGCTAACTTCTCACAGCCGGGACCTCAGTTGTACGGGTGCCCTCAGTTTCTTTAACTCATCCATTCTATTACCCAGTTCCCACTGTCTATCAGCTGTCTCCCTTGAGATATCCAACCTGACTCTGAAGGAGGCACCCATTGCATGATGTGATATTTCTTTTAGAGCTAACCCCAAGATTTTTTCTTTTACCGATTACAAAAGAAAATTCACAAGGATCTTTTGTGTTTTTTTTTTACCTGGATGTAGTTTGAAAAGGATCTCTATGTACTCTCTGAATTTCTGCTTCTAAGTTTAATTGAGAAACCTCCTTTGGAAACGAACTTTTCAGCAAGTTTATCACAAATGATTTTATGTCTAATCCTTCCAGCCCTTCATCCCCACCTAGGATTCTAATATCAGTTCTCCTGGCATTGTTTTCCAGTCTTTTAAGCCTTTCCAATAGGACTCTCTCCCTTGTTTTAACTTCTCCACTTCCTGTATGTTCGTTTGGGCTTTAGTCTGTAGGTCTTGAACACCAAACTCCAACTCTTGTGTTCGTAGGGCAAGAACTTCTATATTTCCCTCCGGGCTCAAGCAAGTTCCCTGGAATTCTTTCTGATTGGCCTCAGAGATATCCTGCAATATGTTCTTACTATCCAAACTACTAATCCTCTCACCCACACCCTCCGGGATAGTTAGCCCATTGGCTCCTTGATGTTGTACTGGGAATCATCTTCTTCACCTCCAACCTGGGGGGGGGTAACCCCTCCATATTCAAAGGCAAGAATCTATTTTGCGTCATGACAATTGGTTGAACTGAGGGACCTGAAGGAGCATCAGACTCACTGGTAGGAGTAGTCTTCATGTTGTATTTATTTACTCCGTTCTCCAGTGCTATGTGCTCGGGGAATTCTTTTTACTAGCCATACACTCTATATCTACCTCATTTCCTGCATCAATCCTATTCTTGAAACAGGATCTAAGTGAGGGAGTAATTCTCTGGGGGTTTTGGGTCACTACTGCTTGTTTCTCCTAAAACAGATCTGCCTTCATCAATTTAGTAGTGGTCTCTTTAGATAGAGGGTGCAGGTCTCTGTTGATACCAGTATTTGTTCTAACTTTCCTCCAACTGTCCTGCAGCTTCACTGTGGGTTGCGAGGGAGTTTTACCAGCCTCTCCACCCTCTTCCAGTACCCAAGGTGAGCAAATGCATGATCGTGATGTAGAACACCTGTCAGACAACTGGTCTGTGACCTATCTGTATTCTTAGGGATGATTTGCTTGTGTCCTGCTTGTTTCTCGTGTTGTGGCTCTACCCTAAGGACATTATATCCATTTGTGCCTGCCTTGCCTTTTCACTCAATGTAATTCAGCCCTTAACCTAACAGGAATTTCAGGTCACCTACCGCCTTACCTTTGTTTTGCTTTCAGCCAATGTTGCAGAGTCTTTCTCCAAGCACAAACTGCTTGTGCTGACTCTGCCAGCTCTATTCTCCTCCCATCCACGTAGCTGCAGAGCAAAGAAAAGCTCCCTGAGTGCTCCTGTCGCCGCGACCCAAGGAGGAGATCACTGTGCCACCATTCACCCCAAAAACCTCAATAGATAAGCCTGGAAAGATGCTCCATTGAATCAGCAGATTGCCGCACTAGAGGAGAAAAGAAAACAAGAGAAGCAGTGGTGAGGGAAAGTTACTTGAAGTGGCTCCCCCTCGCTAAGCCCCTGACCGGCGTCTAAGCCGGCCGCCATGTTTCCTCCTAGTCAAGCCTGATGGTGTCCTGGTGGTCAGTGTGCCAAAAGTCCCCCAAGGTGTTGAGCATGTCAATCCAATAGGTGGAGGAGCAAGTAATGATGGCTTTGTAGGTAATCATTACCAACCACAAGGGCTGTCCAACAACCCTGACCCAGGGACAATTATTTATTACTGTTTACAACTCTAAATTTGCTGTGTTGAATTGCACATTTTAAGGGACCTTTCCCTTGAACCAATTGTTAGGTGTATCGGCTTTGTAGGTAATGGCACTGGTTTGAAAGATGGTGTGGAGACAATAAATCTCTATCATGGTGGGGGTGCTATGGCTTTATTTCATTAGGCTCTGTGGCTTGCAGGATGTCCTTTAACTGCGGCTAGTAGTGAGACTGGAAAGATGTGGAGCAGGGAATTGCTGCCGTTCAGAAGTGAGGGAATGTTGTTTGAACCGATGTTCTAAAGTCACTTTCAGAAAGGAATAGTTTTCAATCTTGCAGTAGGGACAGTAGGTATACCTGCTATGTGTCTTTTGCAATTTCTTCCTGCAGGATGAGTTTTGTGTCTTGGGTAAATATAAGTACCTTGGCTTTGATAAATTTAGGTTCAAAGCTGTTGAGGTTCATGTCGCTGAGCCAAGTTTGTAATAGGTGTTTGTGGTGATGTGTTAAGCAGAGTGTTCATGATTCATGGAATGTGAATATATGCCAAAGAGCTGCATTACATGAGTGCCAGTTACTTCTATGCCCCTTTGATGTAGACGTGTTTTACTTGGCTGAATAAACCACATTGTTTCACAATGTGATTTGGGAGGGAGGAAAGGGGGGCAAGCACCGACAACCATTATTGTGTGTAAACAGCCGCTTTATTGAAACAGGTGCACATCACACTTTATTACAAAACTGGCATTTTGCCTTACAAAACTAAAAGCGGGGATGCTTACTAATCAAACGGACGTACCTGGGCAAATTACAGAGGCTCAACAGCGCAGCAGACCTCCAGCCCTCCTCTCCAACCCCATTTCTCGCCGCACCCGCTCCGCGGGTGCCGCCTCGTCACTGGGCGCTGGAAGCAAAGTAACAGCTGGGAGGAGCAGCAACACCGGAGAACAGCGGAAAGGCGGTGAGAGGCGCGAGGCACCAGCGGGGCTGCGAGCGTGCGGGGACTTCATTTCCCAGAAGTCCCTGCAAGACCGACGTATAGCTTCCGGTCCGCTCTCCCTGCTGGCCCCGCCCCCCGCCCATCAAAGGCATTTAAAAGCGTTCCTGCCCTTTAGCGAGCGGGACGCTTACTAATCAAACGGATGTACCTGGGCAAATTACAGAGGCTCAACAGCGCAGCAGACCTCCAGCCCTCCTCTCCAACCCCATTTCTCGCCGCACCCGCTCCGCGGGTGCCGCCTCGTCACTGGGCGCTGGAAACAAAGTAACAGCTGGGAGGAGCAGCAACACCGTAGAACAGCGGAAAGGCGGTGAGAGGCGCGAGGCACCAGCGGGGCTGCGAGCGTGCGGGGACTTCATTTCCCAGAAGTCCCTGCAAGACCGACGTATAGCTTCCGGTCCGCTCTCCCTGCTGGCCCCGCCCCCCGCCCATCAAAGGCATTTAAAAGCGTTCCTGCCCTTTAGCGAGCGGGACGCTTACTAATCAAACGGACGTACCTGGGCAAATTACAGAGGCTCAACAGCGCAGCAGACCTCCAGCCCTCCTCTCCAACCCCATTTCTCGCCGCACCCGCTCCGCGGGTGCCGCCTCGTCACTGGGCGCTGGAAGCAAAGTAACAGCTGGGAGGAGCAGCAACACCGGAGAACAGCGGAAAGGCGGTGAGAGGCGCGAGGCACCAGCGGGGCTGCGAGCGTGCGGGGACTTCATTTCCCAGAAGTCCCTGCAAGACCGACGTATAGCTTCCGGTCCGCTCTCCCTGCTGGCCCCGCCCCCTGCCCTTTACGCCCCCTACTTAACAACATCTTACTCCCGCAGCGCGGGACGCAGCACGGGCGAAGACTGGGCAAAGACAGGGCCGTTTGAGGCCGTTCGAGGACGGCAGAGGACGGCCCCGGCCCTGTCACCCTGCATTTCACTTTGTTCCCTCAGGTCCCCACGATTTCTGACTCACATCACTGACGATCACGATGCGTCCCAAAACCAGAAGCATTTCTAAGAAAGCTACATTGGTGACACAAGTGACCGGTCCCATAGACCTCTTCATATCCAGGGTAAACGACACCATTGATAAGAGCATAATTCTACTGGAGAAAAGAGATTCCTTGGACCTCATGCAGGCTAAACGCTCTTCGTTAGGTTCACTTGCCACCGCAAACTCCCATGCTCACCAGGTCGCTAACAACTGCTCTTTACCATTACCACTAACTATTGTTCCCACGATGACTGTTCCAAACTCTGTAGATTTATCCGTAACCCAAACAGATTCCGATCAATCATATGTCGACCTTGAGGCAACCCCAGACTTAGAAGCCTGCCAATCACCAACTGAAAAATTAGGCCAGAGCGTCACTAGAAATTCCATACTACCTGATCCAGTAACGACCTTAGAACCGACAAAAACAAGGAAAAACACCTCCACTTTCACCAAGGCTATGCCAAATATCAAGGAAAAATCTAAAATAAAAATAAAGAATCACAACCTGATCACGCCCACCTCAAACTCCTCGGCAGGTATCCCCTGCTGGGTGGAAAATATGGTAATGGACCTCAAATCAGACCTCGAAGCCACAATTTCAGCACAACTTAAACCTCTAATATCAAAGTTGGACAGACTCACGTCACTAATCAATACAAAATGTAGCTGCAAGATAAGCGGTAATGGTCCTGCTCAAACACATGGGGCAAAGGAAATACTCCCAAAAAAAACATCTTGTATCAAACAAACAACAGGCACAACGATCAAGCCTAATACTTTACCAGCTAGAAAGGCCTCAGCAACACAACTTCCAGCCAAAAAAGGGAGCAATTCAGATGCTCCCCCAGACACCCCGGTCACGGTAGATCTCCCCCCCGCAACACAAATAGACCCAGTAGGTCAAACCAAAACAAACAACCGACAAGTAACAGGTAATAATGGAAACACCACCTTTCCAGTAGAGACCCCTCTCCTAGAAAAACCACTAGAACCTAAGACCAAGCAGTCTCGGCCCAAAATAATCAATTTACCCCCGGAAGCTTCTCCCTTCGTGGTGGTGCTAACAGCTGTACCCCCACTGAAGGAGGGTGTAAGAGAAACTTTCGCAGAGTTGAGGAATAAATGTGCCCAGTGGCTCCAACTCCATAAACCCTTACCCGCTCACATCAGGGGCGATATCTTCTCCGCACGTAGAGGAGACTGGGTCGGCAGAAGCACGAAGTCCATAGCGGGGGACGTCACCAGCATCAAATTTAGGGAGATAGGGGCATCTAACTATATCTGTAACTCACCCAACAGTGGACCCGCCACCCAAATAAATCCCCTCCCCTTGTCCTATTTCCTACCCCTATCCTCAAGGCAAAATTTCCCCTGTCCCGCCTTCCCATTAAACACTGGGTTCATAAATCCCTCAGAATACAATACGCATCAATACCAGCAGCCCCCACATACGCCACGATTCCCACAAGTACCTCAACAACCAATCTTCCAGTGGCAACCACCTCCCCAATTTCCTCAACCTCTACATCTCGTTACCCAACCACCTGCTCATCCTCCTCAACACTTACACCACACTTCCCAACAGTGGTGGCAACCCCATCAATCCACGCAACACAACATTCATCAATGGCAGCAGCCGCGGCAAGGACGGCTCCTCCCATTCAACCCACTAGGCCTTAATTATCGAGGCAGAGAAAGGGACAAATGGAGTGGCCAGAACCACTGGAGAAAGCACAGTGATCCCACACGTTGGGATGGCTGGAATGGCCTTCATTTAGCAAATAGGTATAGCGCCTTAGAGTGCGTTGACTGACTACCACAGCTACAAGAACACTCCCAAATCCACACAGACCTATCGGAACCCACGGTCTCTCCATTAGTCCCTCTAGACCCAGAGATCCCTCCAGCCCCAGAGATCTTTAACGAACCAAAAATAGTAAAAAGCTCAAGGGATAGTCCAATAATCCTGAGCCTGATCTCGTGGAACATCGCAGGATTAAGGACAAAAATAGAGGATGGGACAATTATGCATCACACGCATAACCACCAAATAATATGCATACAGGAGACATGGTCATTACAAGAACACCACCTACAGGGGTACAAGACGTACTCCTCTCTCGCAAAGCCGGGACAGATAGGTAGACCAAAGGGAGGCCTGTGTATCTACGTAGCCAATACTATCCAAAATGCCAAAATAAAGGTCATAGAACTGGACTCTAATTTGCAGATCCTTGGTCTCTTCTTCCCGAAAAAAGAGTCAATGGTTATCATTAATTTTTATAACAACCTGGATGAACTAGACTTTCAGGGAGTCCTGACCCATCTCCACGAAAAACTAACCACCCTCAGAATGAAACAAGGAGAAAGAGGCCCGGCAACAAAAATATGGGCAGGTGACTTCAACCTTCACGCCTGTACCCAACCAAAAAGAAAATGTCCTGGCATGGTGACAGAAGAAGGCCTCTCACTCACCCATTTTTCGCATAACAACATGGGCAGACAAATGAATGATCTCCTATCCGACCTGGATCTCCAGATAGTAAACACCTTGGACCATGGAGATAACTCACTAGCACCTACTTACTTAGGAAGAGGCTATAAAACCACGGTAGACTTCATAATAATATCAACATCCTTACAATCAAGAGTAAAAAACTTCGAAGTCAAACCGAATCCTCAAAGTGACCATGCAATATTAAATTTGGAAGTCTTACTAAACTACCAACAATGTTCTCCAGTAACAATAGCCAATGTATTGACCCAGGAAAATATCAACATGGATAAACTAAATGGGTACTCAATAAAATGGGGAAGGATAAACCCAGAAGAACTTACTAAAGAGCTAATAAAATCAGTCTATCCCCAAATCAAAATTTGTTTGGATATAGCAACAAAAGACGAGGAGCTTCTTAACAACTTCGCCCAAATTATGGACAAATTAAAGATTTTACTTACAGCAAAACAAAAACCCGGTCTATCCCGACTCAAAGGCTGGTTCAACCAAGAGTGTACTAAGGCTCACACAAAGCTGAAGCTAGCCTTAAACAAAGATGAAAGGGATCCTCGCACTATAGCCACCCTCAGAAGTGAATATTACAAAACAAGGAAAAAGAGGAAAGAGGAACTCAAGCAAGCGCTTTGGCATGAACTCCACACCAGTGCACAAGAAAAAAACTCTCAAGCCTTCTGGAGAATTATAAGAACTCCCTTCTTGGTAGACGACACGTGCCCAAAAATCGAAGCTGCTATAGATGCTGCAGCTTGGGTATCACATTTTACCAGCATCTTCCAAAAACCATCCTCTGATCAAGAGACGGAAGAGGAGGAAAAAACATTCCTACCATACCCTATAGACATAGATTTCGAAATCTCCGAGATTCTTTTGGCACTGCACTCAACCAAAAAAGGAAAAGCTCCAGGCCCGGATGGAGTCCCGGCAGACTTTTTTAAATACCAAACAGAACTTTGGGCACCGATCTTAACAAGGGTCTGCACCGCAACGGCAAAAAAAGGAATTTTGGAGTCATGGACAAGGTCCATCATGGTGCCGATATTCAAAAAAGGTAACCGCATGGACCCTGCCTGCTACCGCCCAATTTCCTTGCTGGATTCACTAGGAAAAATAGCAGGTAGAGTGATCCTAGAAAGACTTCAGGATTGGGCGGAAGAGAGAGGCATCCTATCCGACCTACAATTCGGATTTAGAAAAGGACTAGGAACCGTGGAACAAGCCCTAAATCTATCGGTAATTTTTGGAAAATATGTGCATGCAAAGAAAGCAAAACTCTATATGACCTACGTAGACTTGTCCGTGGCTTTCGACTGTGTCTCCCATACAAAATTATGGTCCCTTTTAGCACAGATGGGGGTAGATCCATCACTCCTGAACTTTTTAAGGGAACTCTATTCCAATCCATCCGCAAGAGTCCGCTACGGCACAAAGGGGGAACTGACGGCGTCCTTCAGAGTAGAGCGTGGGGTTAGACAAGGATGTGTCCTGGCACCCTTCCTTTTCTCCCTCTACACTAACAACCTGGAGGTAGAGCTCCTGAAGGGTGCCCGAGATCTTCCACTGGCCAAACATCGCCCGATCCCCGCTCTGCTCTACGCGGACGACGCCGTCCTCCTTGCACAAACCCCCCGTGAACTCCAAAGATCCCTCAACAGATATTCGCAGTTCATGAGAACCCTTGACCTTCATATAAACGTAAAAAAGACTTTCGTAATGAAGGCTGGGGTTGGGAGAAAACAGCAAAAATCTATCTATCTTGACACCCAAAAAATAGACTCTACAAATGAATACTGCTATCTGGGAGTCATGATAGATAATAAACTCTCCTGGAAACCAGCAGTAGAAGCCAGAAAACATTGTTTTAAAAGAGCACTAGCCGCATTGGTGTCGTTTACACAAAAATTAGGAAAACGTCCGCCCAGAGAATTGATGACCATATACAAAGCCAAATGCCAATCTACAGCTTTATATGGAGCAGGATTATGGGGCCATACGGATGTTACCTCTCTGCAAATTGCAGAAAATAACTTTTTCAGATTCCTTTTATCAGCCCCCAAAAGTTCTTCGACTTACGCCTGCCATTTAGAACTGGGCGTTCCTTATATCGAAGATCTTGCGAAAATTCAACCACTCCTTCTATGGCGACGTATCTGGGCTTCAGAAAAAAACGACCTTACAAAAACAATACTGGCAGATGCAATGTCCCTGGACTACGCTTTAAAAATCAAATGGCTGGCCTATATCCGGAACTTCCTCTTCGACCTTGGAATAGAAAAATATTACTCAAACCCCGAAAAAATTGGAGAACTCTCAAAAACCAACTTGAAAACACGAGCCTTGGACCACCTGGGTAATCTGAGATTACAATCAGAAGCTGGGAAACAGTCGGTACAGCACGCAATAATGGTGCAATCTACTCTTTTAATGCAGCCCTATTTAAATCTCGACATTGGCACCTTAGACCTATTTCTCCTGATAAGATTCAGACTGAACATATTTCATAAATTGGTAGCTTTTCCAACGCCAAACGTTTGGGACCCAAATCCACTTCCATGTCCATGCGATGGGAAATCAATACAAACCACCCTTCACACTGTTCTGTTCTGTAAATTTTATCAGGAACACCGCAAACTTTGGTTACTGACTCTTTTAAAATCTTGGGGTCTTAGACAATGTCGAGTAGCCATGTTGAGTTTGCAGCTTTTAGATACTGAAGCCACATGTTACCATGTTCTTAACTTTCTGAAATGTATATACGGACACAGGAAAAACCTTTAAATATAACAGTACTGTATAAACTACCGAAACTCCTCTTGCTATTTTTAAAGTTATCTGTAATTATATTGCACTGCAGATTTATTTTTACCATGTATTGCTTTTATGGATCTTTGTAAAAAATCCGAATAAAGTTTATTATTATTATTATTATTATTACAAAACTAAACCTCTCTAAACATCGAATTACCTGACCCCTTGACATATCCCCCCCACCACCCCTACGATCCCCACATGATAAAAAACCTCCACCCTGCAACATACAATATATAACTTCCAATACATTACATAATACACAATCTTATCACTTACATTATAACTCCAACCCTCCAAAATCCTGGTCACATGCGAAAATAATAGTTTTCCCCAAAAAAGACAAAGATCCCCAGGAAATGGAGTCGTATCGACCAATTACATTGATTAAGGGGGATTCCAAAATTTATTCAAAATTATTAGCATCACGGCTAGCACCTCAGATTCATAATATAGTCTTTGAAACACAACATGGGTTTATACCAGGTAGATCTACAACTGACCATGTTCAAAGAGTTATATCCCTCTTTGACTACACGGGAACGACAGGAGACCCTATGGCGCTTATTCTGCTTGACGCAGAGAAGGCGTTTGATAGGGTCTCCTGGAAGTTTCTGTGGGCCGCCATGTGAAACTATGGCATAGGTAAGAAATATATTACAGCAATCCAACAGCTATATGTTGATCCCAGTGCTAGGGTATTGATTAACGGGGAGTTAACCGATAATTTTAAAATTAACAGGGGGACACAACAGGGGTGCCCTTGCTCGCCCCTACTTTTTGCCATCTATATAGATGGGTTCATACACAGGCTCGAAAAAAACGCGCTAATCGCCCCTATAAATGTGCGTGGTTTAGAAACAAAATGCTTAGCGTATGCGGACGATATTGCTTTTGTCACAGGGGATCCAACAGCTGCTATGAATCTCATTGAAAACGAAGCACAGAATTTTGGTAGAGTTTCGGGGTACAAGCTAAATTCCAGTAAGACACAGCTCGTGCTTAATACTAAGATTATGATGAGAGACCCAAGAATAACTGATAAAGCAACATACTTGGGTGTTAGCATTAGTGCCAATGTCGGGAACATTGTAAATAACAATCTGGAGCCACTAATGCTACACACCAAGAGAGAATTGTAACGTTTAGATAACCTACATCTATCTATCGGAGGTAGAACAAATTTAGTGAAGATGCTTTTTTTTCCTAAGTTTTTATATTTTTTTAGGGCAATTTGCTTGGAATTCCCACCACATGTATTTAAGAAAATAGATTCAATGTTCTCACAATTTTTATGGGGTTATAGTAAACCTCGGAGAGCACTCAAATGGATCACATTACCTAGAGAGCGTGGGGGGTGGGCGTTACCTAATTTCATGCTTTATTATTGGGCTTCAGTTATGAATTATAGCACAAGATTGCTAAAATCTAACCCAGATGATCTGAGTATTCCTACACCACAAGAACTCATCCTAGGGAACGGGAGCACTGGCTGTCTCTGGCGGCACGTTAACGATGATCACCTTAAAAAGGTGAAATTCAAAACCATCAAAAATGTTGTGAAAGTGTGGGGACAGGTTAAAAAACTACTTGGTATAGGGCGATTTTCACATTATACACCGGTTCTTCAGAACTCAGATCTCACAGAAATATTTCATGACTCCTATATACGGAGTTGGTGTACATTAGGGATAGAGCAACTTGGATGTTTTTTCTCTACTCAGGGAATGAAATCATTCGATGAATTATAAAAAGATTATAACATCCCCAACAGGGATTTCTTCAAATATCTTCAAGTGAGAGATTTTCTGCTAAAAAAAGGGGGTGGCCGTATTAAATTTCAAATTTGTCAAATCATAGAAAATATGTGCAACAACACGCCCCCAAGAATTGGTGAAATTTATGAAAGCTTTAATACCTTACTCGCAGATGATATGGACAAACATGGGGCGGCATGGCATATCAAACTAGAAGTTCCACTTAGCATTCCACTTTTGGCATATGATTTATCTCTAACCTACTTAATGTCCTTAAAACTTCAGACACAATTATATAAAACATATTTTTCGCTGTATTATACACCGTATAAAATTTCTAAATGGGGGACAGGTAAGGGCACTACTTGCCTGCGATGTGCACTTCCTGCTGCGGACAGTATGCATATGTTCGCCACATGTAATACCCTATCAAACATTATAAATGAAATATCTGGGTTTCTCTCGGACATTACCGGTGCAGGGATTAACATATCAACTGAAGAGATTATGCTGGGCATCACTAATAAAGAACGTGCTAGACAGGTGCAAGGGGTGATCTTCGTGGCAATGGCAATCTTTCGACTATGTGTCGCATCAGCTTGGCTCAATCCCATTTCACCATCCTTCTCCCAATGGAAGGCTAGATTACTTGTGACATGTAACCTTGAGGTAGCCATTTATAAACAAAAGGGGCGTAATATTCGGCAGAGAGGCATGAAAATCTGGGCACCTTTGGTAGATTGGATACAGGCGCAAAGAGAATATATGAATTGAAAACGCCTTGGATAAATGCTAAAATTATTTATCCTACAAACAACGCAACTCAACCTCATTGAGAATACCAATTTCTGTCTCACATCATTACACTATGAAATGTATGACCAAGAGTGCATTGAGTTTTGATCTTAATATGTTTTCTTTCTGTTCTCCATTATCCCCTGCTTATGAACTTGTATATGTGTAATGTAAATCTCTATGTAAATAATAATAGAAATACCTGTCCTCATGGGGGGTGGGTGGGTGGGAACCAAGGGCTACAAATAAAATGTTGTAAAAATCTGAATAAAAAAAGTTTTTACAAAAAATAACTTCAACCCTCCCAAGACCTACAATCCTATTTTCCTTCCTGCAACTGTACTGTATGTTGTATTGTATGTTGGATTTATATAGCGCTTATCACCCAGGGGTCTCTAAGCGCTTGCCTTGGGAACCCGTCCTGGCTTTTCCCTGTGAGATAGCCTCTACAGGGCATCCCCAAGGTGAAAGCCAGGCATCCCGCCGCCACTGTAACTAACTACCCTCTAATGTAAACTTCCAAACTGCTTAACCTTTCCCCGCTCCTGTTCACCAACTCCCCAAACTTAACGATAAACTACCAAACTCCAGCCAAACTTGGCCAACTTCAAAAACAACTCCACCAGCACCTGTTCCAAGCAACAACATTACATAACATCACCCCTATGCACCTGTTCCAACAAAAGCCCTCTAACCAAAAACCTCCTACAAAAACGTCTCCCCAAAAACCAGGAGCCCCCTTCCAGAAAAACCTATCTACTGCGCTCCCTGCCACCAGGTCAAGAGCACCTAAAATGGTGGCTGGGATAGCGTTGACCCCCACGATATACCCTTGGGCTACCTGATTCAAATTGGGCTGCCTTTGGGCTATTCCCCAGGCAGCCCAAAGCAGAAAATTGCCGCTCCCTGCTCGCCCACCTTCCCCCTCCCAAATCTTCCAAGGGGCAGAACTCGCGGGGCTCAACTGCCCCCCAAACCAAAATATTTCACAACGTGATTTGGGAGGAAGGAAAGGGGGGCAAGCAGCACCGAAAACCATTTGTGTGTGTAAACGGCCGCTTCATTGAAACAGGTGCACATCACACTTTATTAAAAACTGGCATTTTGCCATACAAAACTAGAACCTCTCTAAGCATCGACTTACCTGACCCCTTGACATTTCCTCCCCCCACCCCTACGATCCCCACATGATTAAAAAAACCACCCTGCAACATACAATATATACCTTCCAATACATTACATAATATACAATCTTATCACCTACATTATAACTCCAACCCTCCCAAGACCTACAATCCTATTTTCCTTCCTGCAACTGTAACTAACTTCCCTCTAATGTAAACTTCCAAACTGCTTAACCTTTTTCCGCTTCTGTTCACCAACTCCCCAAACTTAACGATAAACTACCAAACTCTAGCCAAACTTGGCCAACTTAAAAAATAACTCCGCCACCCAGGAAAAGGCGGAAGGGTAGATGATTACATCGCCTCCTCCTTTTCCTGCCCCCCGTCCCGGTAACCATAGCCCTGATACCCAGCCCCTTTGATTCCTCACTCCCGACGCACACCCAACAACCTGGACAAAACCTCCCGTAGTTCTAATAAATAAAGGTCCATGCCCATGCGAGAAAGATGAACCCCGTCACCCGGAAACAATTCCGGTGTGTCATACCTAATGTCCCATTGCCAGACGCGTGAAAACCCCAAGTGCCTAGAAAAACTCACCATCTTGACATTAATCTTCCTTCTGGCCTTATCCAACACCTGAGGCTTCACTGCACCTCTCCAGACCCTCCGCGGGACCAACTCGGTCCAAACCACTGTACACCCCGACCACCTCCTTTGAAGCTCCTCCAAGTCCTGTTTCATGGCCCTCACAAAGACCAAACCCGTTTCTTGCACCATGTCATTCTCCCCCAAGTGGAGAACCAACACGTCAGGACATCGACCTGCTGTCAACAGTCTATTAAGCGTACCTACCAATTCCTTCCACTGCATACCCCCTCTTCTAAACCACTTGACTTTAAAAAGAGCAGGGTTAAACACCAAAATAACTATCCTGTGCTTGTACCTGGGCCCACTTCACAAAGGAGTGGCCCACTATCCACACCACCATGTCACGGGAGAGAGGACCAGCCACAGAACCTGAAATGAGAAATAAGGGTAAATACCCCGAGTGCTTTGTGTGCACTTTATTTTTATAGTACGAGTATTCCCCCATTTATAGGCCCCTCTGCGAGTGCCCACCTCTCTGGTATGTTTTATTTTAATACCGAGGGTGCCCACCCCTCCTTTCTGCCCTTTGAATCACCGCCGCGGCCCTCCGCGAAACCAGAAGTCAGGCATCTCCTGTCGGGACGGGGACGGGGCCTGTAATCCGGCAGGAAGTCCCACCCGCCACCGCCGGCCTGAGGAGAAGAAGTGTGGGCTGTTGCGGGGATCCCGTGTGCTGAGGGAGCCCCATGGCCGCCACGAAGAGGAGAGGACGCAGCGAGCGAGGAGACGCGCTGCTCCCCCGCCGAAAGAAGCCCAGACAGAGGGAGACCGCGTCCAGCTACTCCGGAGAGTGGGGCCCGGTCTTGGTTATGGGACAGGGGGCGTCGGGGCACATTGCCGGTGCCTGCCCCCTCCTGTGGCTGTCCACTTCGTCCCAGGGCAGCCTGGTCCTTTAAAGGACTCGTGGAGGTCCCGGCAGATTCCTTGAGCGGCCCCACTTGATGGCGGGCCGCTCTGACGAAAGGTGGCATTTTGTGTTTTGAGCCTAAAGGGCTCCAGGGGCATTTCCTGGATCTCGAGCCCCCAGAGGGGGGGCTCGAACGACGGGGCCATATTTGTTTTAAGAGCCTGAGAGGCTCAAGGCGCCCCAAGTGTTCGCGGGTCCCCCGTGAGGGACCCCATCGCTCCCCTGCCACAGTTGTTCTTAGAGCCACGAGAGCTCCAGGCGGCATTTCCTCTGTTCTACGAGTCCTGAGAGGCTCTGAAGTGCCTCATCTGTCTCTAGCCCTGAGAGGCTCCACCGTTAAGGGGGCATATTTGTTTACAGGCTCCCTGCTACACAGCTGCCCAGCACTTTGTGGGCAGCTGCCAAGTTTAGGCCCCTGACATTGGGACACAGGGCGTCCTAGCCCCAACAAGGCCACCACAGGTGGTGGCTTATGTAAGTTTGCGCAATGTGGTTACCTGCTATGTTATGATGGTAATTGCCCAATGTGAATTTTGCGCAATGTTATGTGGTGCTAGGAAATGTAATGCATTTAATATGATTACGCACCTTGATCTTACACCTCTGAATGTTTTTGGGCATCATGTGTTTTTGCGCTATTGAGTTATGTTCTGGCACCTCTGAATGTTTTTTTGCATCATGTGTCTTCCTTGATCTTACACCTCTGAATGTGTTGGTTTATGCATCATGTGCCTCGTTCTTACACCGCTGAATGGATGTTCTATGCATCATGTGTTTTCCTTCTCTACACCTCTGAATGTTGTGATGCATCATGTGTAATGTGTTCTCGCTTATACCCCTAATTGTATTGTGATACTTAGGTGGTTGTTCTTTCTAGTACAGGTGGTCCTAGTGAGGTCCGGTTTCCCTGCGTGACATTCTCCTAAGGTGTTTAGGGTTGCGTAGGTGGTACTTACCTGTTACCAGTGTTTACTGGTTGTGTGCTATATTTGCTAATTTGTGCTACAGTGATTTTGTATCCTATATTCTATGTTCTACTAAGTGCTGATTTTGACGGTGGCCCATGTGGCCCTGTCCTGGCGTAAATAATCCCTTGTGAATATTGCCCGTGCCAGTTGGCACCATGTATATTGCGTGATACTATCTGATGTGTTTTGACAATACAAACGTTATTTTTATATAACCTTGTGTGGAGTTCCTTTTGTGGTGTGCCTAGGATATTGTTGCTATTGTGTGCGTGCGCAAATGCTTTACACATTGCCTCCGGGATGAGCCTGTCTGCTCGTGCCAAACTACCAAGGGGGTGAGCAGGGATTATCTTGGTGTGTGACTCCCTTGCCCTGACTAGAATGGTGGTTTCTGCCTAGCTTTGGCGTCAGGCTATCCTGTGACATCTGTTCAATCTTTGTTTGATCTTGTCGCGCAACAAATACTCCTTTTTTTGGATACATGTTCATGAAAGACAGACAGAAAATGGACCACTGGAAGTCTGAAGCCATCCATTAAGGTACTGCACCGAAGATTCATAGTTTCTTAGGTATGGTCACCTACTGTGGACATTTCCTGCAAAACCTAGCAACACTCTTGGAGCCACTGAGAGCCCGAAGGAATTTGAAAGTCCAATGTGCGTGGGAATCTAAGGAATAGGTAGCATTCAAGACCATCAAGCAGTCACTTCTGACCAAAACACAAATTCCTACTTTGACACCCATAAAGCCACCGACCTAGATATTGGATCCAAGTCAAGTCGGTTTCAGAGCAGTGGCAACACACAAAAAAAGCACCAGGCTTTTGGGTCCCCCTTGCTTTTGCAAGCAGAACCCTCACAGCCACCGAGACCAGAATCACCCAAAATGAAAGGGAATATCTGGTTTTAGGGAGGGGGTGCACCTATTTCCATCTGTGCCTAAGTGAAAGGAAATTCAAGGTGATCATGAATCACAGGCCACTTTTCACGTTATTTGCCACATGGAGATTTGAGCAATAAACCTGTAGCAGTACAGTCCAGGTGAAAAGAACATAGGAGACTTCCTGACAAGGCACCCTATCCCACTGAGTGTCAAAGAGACAAAGAATCAGCTGTAGAGGACTAATGCAGCCAATTAGCCATTTGCAATTCCCAAAGTGTTCACAACTGCTGAGATCAGCCGATTAACACAAGATGATGTAGTCTTCCGAAAGACCATCACCACCATCCAGGTTGGGTTGTGGGGGAAGTTTCTTTGTGATGTTAATCAGTGGGTAGATACAGACTAGGAAAATCTGTTGCAGATGTGGAGAGTTTGAGACGAACTGAGGGCCTCGTTTATGAGGTTTTACCATAGGGCAGTGCTGCAGTAGGGAAGAAAAGTACAGTATCTGTGATACAGTGCATTCCCCTGCACTGGAGCACAATGGGTTGCCATGCGCCAACACAGACACCTTTGCACCATGGTGCAAATGGAACCTTCATGCACAAAAACAATCACAAGAGGCTTTTTCCTTTTTCCTTTAAAAAAAAAAAAATTGTATTGAATTTTTCCCCATTCAAAAAATAAGAACAAATAATATTATATAGAATACATATATAAAATCAATCATTTCATAAATGCATTAATCTACATGATGTTGCATTCTTAAATCAAACCTACTTACTGGAGAACATACTCATCTAGCTACAATTTAGTATTCAAAAACAGACGAGAAAAAAAAAGGAGATAATAAAAGCAAAAACAAAAAGACAGCTCAGCACAATGTCTGTCAGCTAATATTTCCTTCTTTCCAACGAATAATCGGTTCCAAAATTTGTATACCGAGTTTCCTTCCCTTTTTCCCCATCCTAGCATATATAGCGGATTCTAGCTTATAAATTGAAAGTAGTTTGGCTAATCATTGATAATACGTTTGGGGGAGGGGATCCAGCCATGCCGTGGCTATACATAATCTCAAGACTGTCATTGCTAAGAAAATAAAGCTTCCACTCTGTGTCTGCCCCTCCGCCTCAACTCCTAGTAATATTATTGATGGAGTTAATACAATCTCGATCTCTAATGCATTATTTAGAAAATTCTCTATATCGTTCTTGACTGTTTCCAGATGAGGGCATGATGCAAAAACGTGTAGTAAATCAGCCTCTAAGCTGCCGCATCTAAAGCATCTAGTACCTGATACATCTCCCCATTGGGCAATTTTGGCTGGTGTATAGTACAGGTGGTACAGAACTTTGTAGTGCTGGGATTGTAATGAGGCTGAGCACAACAATTTCTGTCCCATATCTAATGATAGAAAAAATGGACTCGGTCTATATCTAAACCAGTTGACCATTTATCCGCCCCATTTTCCAAGTCATCTTTCTTTAAGTTAGATAATTCTAACTATAACCTCTTAATCGTACAATCTATACCTGTGTGTATAACCTCCAATATTGGATTCTTTACAAAGCCCGCGGGGCCCCCACTTTTTTTATTAATAAAGCTTCTTACTTGGAGATATTTGAAAAATTGTCTCGTATCTAAGCCGTAGCATGTCTGTAGCTCTGAGAATTGCATCATGCCTTGTGCACCAATCTTCCGAATTCCTTGCCTCCCCCACTCGTTAAAGACTGTATCAGAAAAAACTTCGCTAGGGAGAGTGGGGTTGCCTGCTAACCTTGTATAAGCATTATATTTCCCAATACCAAACCGCTTAGCGAATGACTTCCATATTTTATATGCTGCTAGAATAGTCTTAAATCTTGTCCTTTTGTAGTAGCTTGTGTCTGAAAATTTCAACAGTAAGTTTTCTGCCTCCGCTCCCATAACTAATCCATAAATAGCTAATGTGCCAAATTCGTCCTGGGCTTCTACCTCTGCTCCTCCCAATAGACCCACCATATATTGTAGTGCTGCTGCCCAATAATATAACTTTATATCTGGTAGCGCCCATCCTCCCCTTTCACGTGTTAGTGCCATAAATCTGAGCGCTCTCCTTGTTTTCCCCTTTGCCAAAATGAACCGGTTGATCATATGTTCACAAGTCTTAAACCACTTGTTCTCAAAAAATAATGGGATCGCTCTGAATAGGTATAAAAATGTTGGCAGTACCATCATTTTTACAATATTTGTTCGCCCAACAATTGAGAGGTGTAAGTTATCAAGTCTGTCTAATTGCTTCCCTACTATAGCAATTATTGGGGCTATATTTTTTTCCACTAAGATATCAAGCTCAGATGTAATATTTACTCCAAGATACACCCCTGTTTGAACCACACAAATGTCATTACATTGTTCATAAGAATTTTTAATTATCTGTGTCTTAGAAGTGTTTAAAGCGTATCCCGAGATGCGGCCAAACCTCCGTGCCTCAATCTCTATCTGCCCAACAGCCTCCGTGGGATTTGGTGTGATCACTGCCACATCATCGGCATATGCTAGAATCTTGCATTGCCCCAAATGTGTGGGCAAGGGAGTAATTCTCTCGCAGATCTCTATCCTACGGATTAATGGGTCCATATACATTGTGAATAAAAGCGGGGAACACGGGCATCCCTGCCTCGTGCCCGCTTAATCCTGAATTGTCAAGTAGAGCCTGCATTTACTCTTATAGAAGCTACTGGATCAGTGTATAATGTCTGTAGTGCTCTAATATACCCCTTTTTAACCCCTGTCCTTATTAAAACATGCCACAGATAGTCCCAGGAGACCCGATCAAAAGCCTTTTCGGCATCCAGTAACATAACCGCCATCCGGTCTCCTGTGACCTCCGCGGCATCAAATAAGGTGATAACCTTGCGCGTATGGTGCGTGGTGCCCCTTCCAGGAATAAACCTGTGTTGGTTATTACTTACAAGGTTTCCTATTGTTGTAGCAAATCTCGTTGCCAGTGCCTTAGAATAAATTTTGGTGTCAGTATTCATTAACGTAATCGGTCTATAAGACCCCGGCTCGGTGGCAGGTTTCCCCTTTTTTAAAATTAACACAATGTCCGCTCCCCCCCATGAACCTGGAATAGATTCCCCTGTTTGGGCTGTCTGTATTGTCGTAACTAGATCATTTCCAAGTATTTCCCAAAACGTTTTATATAATTCAATAGGGAGCTGGTCAGGGCCAGCAGCTTTCCCTGAAGGGAGATTTGCTATTGCTGTTTTAATCTCCTCTATTTCCAAAAGTTCTTCTAACCCTTCTGCCTCCACCTCTGTAAGTCTTTCAACTGGTATTTCCTGTAGAATAAATGTTGCTATTCCGGCTATTTCCGTAGGGTCAGTAGGCTGCTGGTCGTCATATAGTGACTCATAGAAATTCCTAAATACTTCTCGTATTTCCTGCGAATCCGTGTGTAATCCGCCAGTTATATCCCTAATTTCCTGTATCATTCCTGATGCTGCTATTTGTCTAGTACGTATGGCTAGAACCCGACCTACTTTCTCGCTAAATTCATGGCATCTCTCTCTTTTGACCAGAAAATTCTTGGCTGCCTTATTCGCAATATCTTCTTCTGCCTCACTTTTTGCTTTCATTACCTTGATAAGCGCTTGGTCCACTGATCTCCCTGTTGATACACATTGATGTAGCTCCTCCTCAGCGTCTACGGCTACGGCTGCCTTGACTAATTCATTATTCCTGAGCTGCTCTTGTTTACGCTTAAATGTGCTAAAGCTAAGGGTCTCTCCACGGGCGCCTGCCTTGAATGCATCCCATACCATCCCGACAGCCGCACTTCCTCTATTGATCTCAAAAAAATCTTTCATCCACTTTGACATATGGTGTATATACTTGTCATCCTGTAGGAGCCCTCTTTCGAAGGTTCAAGCCCTCTCAATTCTAGTTCCTGCTATTGTTTTTAATGTTAATATGAGGGGATGGTGGTCGCTGAGAATTCGAGGAAGTCTATCTATCTTTAACTAGAGAGCATTGGATTTGGTACAAACAAATAGTCTAACCTTACACAAATTCGGTGTGGAGCTGAATAATGAGTATATCCTTTTTTGTCTGATCTGATTTTCCCCCACACAACCGACAAGGCATTATTCATTAGTACATTGGATAGTGCTTGATGTACTCTTTTTTTCTACCTTGATATCTACCAAAGGAGCCTACCCCTAGCCCATCCGCCCGATTAATATTTAAATCTCCAGCTATAATAATGCGAGGGGCCCATACAGCAAGTTCCGTATCCAGGAATTCTAGGATCTCTGGGTTGTCCTCTGTTGATCCATGTACAACCCCCAGGGTTGTCCACTCCCCCTCAATCAAACATTCAACCATTGCCCACCTCCCCCACTGATCTTCCAATTTCTTTCTGACTACGACATTCTTATTCTTTGACATTATCACTACTCCTCTAGTTTTGGTACCTTGCCAAGAGTATACTAATATATGAAAGCCCATCTGCTCCAGCAGGTACACTTGTGAGGACATGATATGGGTTTCTTGTAAGAATATAAAATCTACATTCATTTGTCTTAATGCGAGTGAGACCCTTGGTCTCTTCTGATACTCATTTAACCCGCAGACATTCCAGGTTACAAATCTAGTACCCATACTTTTTAAAAAATATTTTTCCTTGCTGATACATCCATAAAAAAACGTATAAACCATTTTAGTTCTGAATTCTCCAGATCTACTTGTTTACCACAATCTTCTTTACATCCCTTTTGTGATTGCATTATATTGTGCCCTGTACACCTCCCCTCCCCTCCCCTCCCCAGACACCCCACCCCTGTATACCCATGCCCCATACTGGCAAATAGGTCTGAGGGACCTATGTCTGACAGCCGAGACCCCCTGGGTTGTCTCATCTCTCCCCTCTCCTATCTTGTATCATATCTCATCTCATCCCTTTCCCCCCCGACCACCCAAACTTAGTGTAAAACGTGATAAGAGAAAAGATAGTATACTCTAATGAACTCTACATGTTTTGCATATCTTTGCATATCTTGCATCCAGTACTCAATGTATTTTCAATACGTAATGTTAATGTAAAACCTTACTACTTCTTCCGAGGTCCCTCCCTCACCGCGACCACCTGCTTATTCTGCTCCCTATTCTGCTCCCTGTTCTCTCTAAGAGAAGTAAGGTATTCTTGAGCCATCATTTCTTAGTAAAAGACTCTGACATGCCCATTGAGAATTACTTTGAGGCGCGCTGGAAACATTAAATAAACCTCACAACCTGCATTCTGAAAAGGAGTTATCAACTGCCTCATACGCCATCTCCTCTCAACAGTGGCGTGGCAGAAGTCAGGGCGGGCGAAGAAAGATATGTCCTTGTATGTACGCTTGGATTGTGGTTTCGCCTTACTCATTATTTCCTTCCTTAGCAAAAAATTACCTACGTATACCAAAATTGCACGTGATTTAGTGGAAATGTTGCCCCTTCTCTGTGTCATTGGGAACCTATGGGCTCGCTGTATTTCACTTTCCCAGTTCCATCGGTCCATTTCCAGAAATGCCCCTCTCAGTAATTCTACCACAAATGCCCGCACATCTTCCCCCTCCTTCCCTTCCTCCACCCCAAGAAGTCTTATATTATTACGTCTCTGTCTGTTTTCAAAATCTTCTAATTTCCAGAGCAGGTCTGAGGATGTCTTTTCTTGTTCCTGTTTAGTTTCCTGGAGCTTCACCACGTCATCTTCGAGCTTCCCTGTCCTTTCCTCCACTTCTGAAACTCTGTTAACCACCTCTGAATACAGTTTATCCATCTTTTGTAATGTACCCTGTATTTTTTTGTTAGCATGTTTTGCTCTCCGGCTTTCAGCCCTGGCTTCACCCTGGATTTGTTTTAGGGTTGTGAATAGTAGATCACATTTGTTTTCCTTTTTCCATGTGTGCTGCAGAATGCAGCATACATAGAAAATGGAAAACAAGGAGAAATATAGATATTGCTCTTCGTTGTGCCTCCTTTTTACATTTTTGGCACTGCCTTAGATTTTAGATTTCTCGTAAATCTGGGCAGCGTCAAAATGCCATGAATGTTGCTGGCAACGCCCCCATAAACACCCATTACACAACCCTTTAATGCTGAAAACTGTATTAAAGGAAACAAAAACTTGGCTTAGTGCTGCCTCGTAAATATGGAGCAGGCTCCTGCGCCACGGAATGCCACAAAAAGTGATGTTCCAGCAGTGCTAAGGGCCTCATAAATGAGGGCCTGAGTTCATACAGCAGATGACCTGCTACTGAGGTGCCACTGTATCATGAAGAAAAAAGCCCTACACAAGAGGGTAGTGGAGTTAGCACATGAAGGACGTCAAGGAACCACAAAAAACAGGTATCACCTAAGTGAAAAGTTATGATTCCTTGGGATCGATATCATGTTTCATAACACAATCAGGAGCTGCCTGGCTGACTGACTGACTAGGGTCAAGATTATTCTTGCACCCATCATCACAAACTGAACAATGGGTAAGCTCAGACTTTGGAATTTCTCGGATGGCCCCCTTATCCTTGGTCATCGTGGATGGACACTCCAAGTACCCAGTAGTGGAGAACATTGAATTCACGCCATTCAGCAAAGTAGGACCAGTGCTAGAGTCAATCCTCTTACATTTGTTCTCCGAAAGGAATGGGGTGAGTTCAGTGACTGAACAGTTGGGAATAAAGAAGAGGAATGTCACAGCGGCCAGTGGCCACAGGAGAACAGGGATATTGAAAAACCTCATGTATATGCTGAACCACAGATGGAGAATGGGATACTGAGAGACAGCCTTGCGAAGGTTCCTGAGAGCATACAAGAACAGGCTACACTACACAACCAAATGCTCTCCTCTCGCACTGGTAAGGAATTGGTGCAGCCAAGACACCATCCCAAAAAGACGGAGTGGAAAGTGTCAAATTTTAACCCCAAGAGCAATCAAGACAGAAATCAAGACACCAAAGATAGATCCAGTCGATGCCGGAGAGCCAAAGCATCCACCATCAAGCCAGGAACTTGCGTCCTAATACGGGACAGATACCCAGGGTGGAAGTTCCGCATTCCATACGAACACAGTCTGTGGACAGCTAACAAAGTGAATGGTATACTGGTGGTAGCCAACCTGAGGCACCGAGATAGTAGCTAGAACTGTGTCCTGGTTCAAGAGAGTGGATGAAACAAAAGAGGTCGCTGTACTGTTCCTATGGGAAATGGGGAGAGTGTTTAGCTGGCATGACCACAGATGTTAGAGTAACATCCTGGGGCATCCATTTTGTTGGATATAATGGCCTCACACACCCCGAAGGATGTCATGCTTCATCATCGGCAGTTGCTCCTCGTCGGGGAGGCGGTGCAATCCCCGACGGGCTCACCTCAAAGAGGGGCTCTTTGGCGGAGATCTTTTTCCAACTGCCTTTTGGTGAGGTGGGGGTGTGTGGACCGGGCTAGGTGTGATGATGTGTGGGGTATTAAAATGTAGCAAGGGGTACCTGAATTCAGTTTATTCTGGCGGTCCCCTGGCTGCAGTTAAAAAGAGGGGTTAGGCTCACTATGAGTCAACAAGTTAGGTCAGGTGACCCTAGATGAGGCTAAAGGTGATGAAGGTCGACATGTTTCACGCTATGGGTCTATTCACCAGCGATTCATCAGGACCGTGTATATGTGCAGTGTCAAACATGCTAGTGTCATGTATGTCTTATGTTCACCTCTGTGGGTGCTCCTATGCCTGGACATAAGGGAGACAAAACAGGAAAAACATTAAATGCTGCTATGCATGTCAGTAATTCCAGTCAATGCCAGCGTGTTTATAAAGCATGCCTATAAAGTTGAGAAAGCATGCCTTGCAACAAAGTCTGTGTGTAAGGTGCCCAGTGAGTCACACACACAACTGTTGAGCTTGTGAGGAGGTTTGGTGATGAAATGTGGTCTAAAAGCAAACTATAAAAACAGTTTTTTAGAAGACACTTAAAAATAATTAGTGAACCGCAGTTTCAGAGGATTTGGCTACTCCTGTTTTGTAAAACACGAGCACGTATGTTGTAAAGGACACCAATTGTCAGTACATGCATCTACATCCAACCACACACACATTGTGTAACAAACGTGTAGATTGATGGGAAAATCCCTATGTCCCACTCACCTAAAGGTTGAGGACTACATGCCACATGAGGGGTCGGCGGGAATAGACATCAGGGAGAGCCCAAGGTTGAAGCTGGGGATAAAAAGTCACATAGCACCAGGGATTTGATTTAAGCTAAGAAATGGGCGTCGCCGAGTAGCGTAGTGCTACCTCAGTGTTTGCTTTTGCAGGGTCCCTGTCTAGTGAGCCTCACCTCGTTCCTCCTGTGTCCGCGCTGATAGACCTACCCTTCTCCGCCGAGCTCGAGTAGATGTCTGAGCTCGGCGGCCGGGGGAATTTAAAGCGCGTGTGACCAGTCCGAATCTTCCGACGTGTCTCCGCCTTCCTAGTAGGTCACATGGTTAAGGGCTGTAATGTGGCGGCCATATTGGAACGGTACTCGGTTAAAGCTACAGCTATGAGGGTTTCGTGATGAATATAGGTAGAAGCTATTCATTACACCCAACCGGAATAAGTTATTAAAATCCCGCATTATTTAACCTAGTCACGTAAAGTAAGTCGCATGTGTGTTAAGGTTTAGGCAAAAAATTTTTTACTTGTAAGTAATAAGTTGGATAATGTAGCGCTAAGCCCAACGTGTCTCTTGAGCCTAGAGCATGTATTTGACAATGACAATGCTAGTCCAATGCGGAACTCTACGTGGTGGTGAGTATGCAAGTATCTGATGATCCACATGGCACGTGGGGCATGTAGCTTGGTGTCTGATTTTTGCATTGCCACTCGTGTGTTATGGGCAACAGGGATTCATACTAAGGGAATCAGAGAAGGAAAACAGAAAGAGACCCTGATATCCTAAAGCGAATGCCATGGGATATCCTCGTTGAGGCCTTGTTTGTCTGTAGACAAGCGATGTATCCATCGTTGCTCCTTCCGAAACAAGGCATCACTCGTGCAATTTGGGCTGGCTTCAAGTACCACCCATTTCATGGAGTCTTCGTCATGGTTTTGTTCCACAAAATGTTTGTACATTTTGGTATGTGTTTTTTTGCAACGAAAGTTGCTCCGATGTTCAATAATTCTAGATTTCACCGGACGGGAGGTCATCCCGATGTAGAGTAAATCGCAAGGACACTTCAGCAAATAGATGCAATGAGATGTGTTGCAGTTTGTGTGGTGTCTAATCTCCCATTTGAAGTTATCCGTAAGTTGGATCATCTTTAGTGTCATGGTGTATTTACAAACGCCACACATACCGCAAGGGAAGTGGCCCGTGACTGGGGGTAGGTGCCAGAGTGTTTGTTGGGTATCTTTCTTGATTTTTCTAGGCCTAGTGCTGATCAGGATGTCCTTCAAGTTTTTGGACCTCTTGAAGGCAAATCTTGGTTCTTCTAGTGTCAACTCTCCTGTGTTGAGGATCCCCCAGTGGCGTCTGATGGTACCCCTAATTTCGGTGGACAAGGGGGTGTATGTTGTTACACAAGTGATAGGTTGGCTCTCAGGCAGGGGTCTCTCTCGCCTCTCTAGAAGTGCTTCCCTGTTGTTATTTCTCGCACGCTTTCTGGCTTTCAATACATCACTTCTGGGGTAGCCCCTGTCTAGTAGATTTCTTGACAAGATTTCGGACTCCTTTTTGTAGTCAGATATCTTGCTGCAGTTGCGTCTGATTCTTAGGAATTGTCCAAAGGGCAGGTTGGTACGCAAGGCCCATGGATGATGACTCTTAAAATGTAGGAGACTATTGCGATCAGTGGGCTTGCGGTACATGGTGGTACTGATGATCCCATCTTCCAGTCTTACAGTTAGATCCAAGAATGCGATCTCCTTAGGTGAGGAGCTCATTGTGAAGTGTAAGTGGGGATTCAGAGAGTTGACCCAAAGTAGGAAGGCTTCATGTGACATAGGTGGACCTTTCCACAGGATCAAAATGTCATCAATGAAGCGCTTCCACAACTTGATGTTATCCTTAAACGGATTGGTCTCATGATGTATATGTTGACATTCAAATTTCGCCATGTACAGACAGGCCACCGAAGGGGCAAAGGTACTGCCCATAGATGTCCCCTGGGTCTGATGGTAGTATTTGCCTCTGAACTCAAAGTAGTTCTCTGTAAGAGCCAGGGTGGCACACTCCATTATAAAAGTCTGCGGTGTGTTGGAGTTCCAGATTTCGAGGCCAAGTCTCTCCTCAATCACCTCTAGAGTGGCCCTCTGTGGAATGTTAGTGTAGAGGGCCTCCACATCTAGGGTGATAAGGAGATCAATCTCTCCCGTGTTATCGATATTAGCCAGTATGCGTAAAACGTCCGTGGTGTCCTGGACGTAGGAGGGAATGCTTTTAACAAGCGGTTGGAGAAAATGGTCGCAGAATTGCGACAGTGGCTCCAAGACCGAGTCGATCCCTGATACGATGGGTCTCCCTGGTACTGGTCTGGTGGCCTTATGTATCTTTGGTAAGATATAGAAGTATGGTACCCTGGGGTCTTTTTTAACCAGGAATTCAGCCTCCTGTTTGGTGATCCATTCTTCACACTCTGCGCTCGTGACCAAGCCGGTTATCACAGTTTGTAAGCGTGTGGTGGGGTCACTGGCAATAGGGGTATAGTACCTGTTGTCACTCAGTTGCCTGGTGCATTCCAATTCGTAATCTTTGGTATTCATCAACACTGTAGCACCGCCTTTGTCTGCCTGTTTGATTGTTATAAGCGGGTCCTCCGCCAGCGATTTCAGTGTTGCCATCTCTTGCCTGGATATATTGCAGTACCCATTTCTCGAGTTCAATTTTGAAATATCTTTGAGAACAGCTTGTTCGAACGTAAGTACCTCATTTGGAACCAAGCCATTGTGTGGTGTAAAGGTAGACGGGTTCCGTAGCCCAGAATCAATATTGGGCTCGTACGGCCTTCCTTCAAAAAAGGTTTTCAATCTGATTTTTCTGAAAAAAGATTTCAATTCTCTAGTCTGTTCGAATGAGTCAATCCTCGGTGTGGGAACAAATCCCAGACCTTTCTGTAGGACATTTTCTTCACTATGTGTGAGGATTCGGTCGGAGAGGTTAACCACAAGGCTTACTGTGGTCCTGACCGGCTCGTGCTCCGTGTGTCCATCCCTTGTGGGCGTGTGTCCTCCCATTGCACTCTTTTTTCGGGTGCGTTCCCTCTCTTTCGCCCGCGCCCTCTGCCCCAACCTCTGCCTAAAAAAGGTGGGTGTGTAGGGTTTGTTGGGGGGTAGAATGGAGGGTATTGTGGACCATATGGTGGCTGAAAGGGGGGAAACCGTGTCCGTTGATCGATTGATCTCATCCTCTAATCTCCCTCCTTTTGATACAGATCAAGAGAGTGGATGCCAGCTCCATATCACAAGACAGGATGAGTCAAGAAAGCAGACTGGAGCCCTGGGTGAGCCATGAGCATGGGGACCAAGAATGGCACAGCCTACAAAATGGATCCAAACAAACCTGCCAGTGACAAACAACATTGCATCGATAGCGGGCCCCGGCTCACCGCCACCAGAGCCAACAAGGAATGAAGAGGTGAGGGCACCAGAGCAAACCCTGGTGGTGACATGAACCTAGAGGTATGGTGTAAGCCCAAAACAGCTCTCAGCCAGAGGTTGATGCACCTAACACAGTATGCTGACAGTCAACTCAGCCCCGGAGGTGGAGCTAGCGAGGAACATGGCGGCAGGCTGCATTCCGGTTGCAGCGGCTCTGGGAGCCTGCCCGATTGCTGAAAACGCTGAGGGAATACAGCGGGACATCAGGCAGCTGGAATAGGCGCTTAGGTTTGGATGGAGACGATGCGAGAATGAGAGGTTTTAGTTGATCTAATTTTCGCCTCCTATTTCTCCTTTGCTCCCTGAGGTATATCTGTGATCAAACATGGGCTTATTAGCGGCGGTGGCGCTAGGACCTGCTCTTGGAGTGGCGCGTATGACTCGGAAGGAGGTGCTGGAGGAGGGAAGCCCGGGAGGACGCCGGAGGAGCCTGTGGGTTCGGATACGTTCGGCACTTGCGTAGCTGCAGCTCCGGGGGTCAGTTTGTGACGGAGTCTGCCGTGTTTCCTCATTTGATGCGGTATTAGAGCAAACACAGGCGGTAAGGTGCTGTGGAGAGGGGTCAGCGCTGAAGCACAATTATATGGAGCTTGATCTAGGAATTGTTGCCCTGGTTGAACTCACAAGAGAGCAATACCGAGAGCAGTGCCAAGAGCGCGTTACGAGGCAGAGGCCAATTGAGAAACCGCCCCCCCGCCCCCAGCTGGTTCTGGTTCTGATTTGGCTTTTATACCAGCTGCTGCACTGGTTACCAAAGGGCTAAGTCGGAAACAAGGCCAGCAGCTGGTTACATCCCTTTTACCGCCTGGGAGACATAGGAACAGATATCAGCTCAGATCACAGCAGGAGCTGAGAGCAGGCGGAGTGTTAGACCCTGTAGAAAGAGAGCAGCCTATGCCATTAACCCCCTGTAAGAGGAGGAAAAAGGCAGGTAGTATAAAAAGAGCTAAGGGGTCTAAAACTGTGCAATTGCCAGTTAAAAAAATTCTCCTTCCCTTAAGACTTATTTTAAAATAATGGAGCAGGCTGCTGGTCTAGATATACAGTCAGAGACCAACCTTACTATACAGGGCACTGAGGCTCCCATGCTCCCTTTAGAGAACCATTTTGCCCCCTTGGCGGGTCTGTCTGATGCTGGGAGTGGGATACAGCCAGAACTGACGGAGGTCGAAGTGGTCGAGGTGGTGGTCGGAGAAACAGGTTTAGAGTCCCGGGCTGACCAGTTAGTATTAAGTTCCACTCCCCCTCTTTCCCCTCCTCCCTCTCATAGTTGTCAAGTCCTGGAAGCCTCATATGGGTTCAAGATCCCTCTAATAATGGCAGTCCCCCGCCACAATGTGTGGTTATAACTCAGGGTAAGAATTTGGCTCAGGGTCAGGGTCTGGGTTTGGTTCAGGAACAGGGGGGTTGGAGGGAATCAGAGAGTTTTGATGGGGACAGGTTGGGTTCCCTTTTTCAGTCCTTAAGGGGGGACTTGATGACTAAATTTGACATCTCGGAGGGTAATCAAAATGCGATCCACGACAGGTTTGATCTACTGGAGTCTAAATTAGACGACGTTATTACCCGGACCGGGAAACTGGAAGTGGAAGTTGTAGCCCTAACTAAATCAGTCCAAGGGATTTCAAAGGATATTGAAACTTTGAAAGTATAGAATAGATCTTTGGCTACGGACTTGGAGAGGCTGAAAACACAAGCTCGAAGAAAGAACCTGAGAATTCTAAAGATACCAGAGGGAGAGGAGCTGGACGACATTAAGGGATTTGTCTGTAATCTTTTAAGGGACGGGATCCTAAAAGACCGTCCTGATATCGACTTGGAGGCTGAAATACAACGAGTGCATAGGGACCCCTTCAAGTTACATGCAGACAGGAAGGCGCCAAGGAAGATCTTGGTGAACTTTCAGTTCTTCAGTATCAAAGAGTTAATCTTGGGGAGATGTCTCCTAAAGTCGGACCTCCACTATCGGGCAATTCCATATCTTATTAGATCTGATATAGAATAGAGAACAGAACAGAGGCAGTGGGAGTTGGGCACCAGAATGCCAGAATTAAGATCGTTTGGAGCCCAAGTACAAATGAAGTTCCCCGCCCTTTTAAAGATTATGTGGAGGAATAAAATGTGTAATTGTAGTCAGCCTGAGGATGTGGATGACCTTCTAGCTTTGATGAGACAGAAATGAGATGAAAAAAAAAACTCAGGTCAAGAAGGAAAATCAGATAGAGGGATGAGGAAGGTATGAAATATTGGAGGTAGATTAGGACACATAGGGATATATAGGGACACATAGGGACACATGGGGTTTACGTAAAGCAATAGGAAAAATGGGGAAAAGAAAAGATAATAGAAATGTATTCACTTAAGCACTATTTTTTCTTATAGTTGGTGCCATAATAAACATCCCTTTGATGAATGTAGCTGTAGTTTTTTGTTTTTTTTTGCCAAAGGCAGTTCTCCTGGGGCCCTAAAGGCGGTTTCATCGTCAGGTATGTTGGGGGGTTCCTCAGGGGTGGGGTCGGGGGGTGGGTGGTGGGGATTAAAAGCTAAAAAGTCCTCATTTGTAGAAAAAAGATTTCATAAGCTCAGGATGGGAGGAAAGGTAGAGTTTGGCTATGAGTAGGTCAATAAGTATTAAAACCCTCTCGTGGAATGTGAATGGTATGGTTGAAGGGAGAAAGCAATCTCGGGTCTGCGAATTTTTAAGAAACACAGATGCCCACCTTATGTTATTACAAGAAACACACCTGAGTGCCTTACATGCTGAACGCATGAAAGGCACCTTTTGAGAAACTGGGGTGGGTGCAGGAAATCGTGTGTTCCAGACAGAGGGGAGCAACTAGGGGGGTTGTGATAATTGTCAGGGCAAATAGGGGGATAAGGCTGATAAGGTGTGAAACGGACCAGACAGGCAGATGGATTATGGCGGCCCTTTATATTTACAGTATTTGCTATACTTGTGCATTGTATTATGGCCCCAATGATGACAATCCTGGTCCTCTTTTGAAATTGGCGGCAGGTCTACTTGAGACCTCGGGTCCTGTGAGCTTGGGGGGTGATTTTAATTTGGTTTTTGATTATACCTTGAATAGGACCTCTAAGGCTAAGTACCACACTCCTACTAAATCACTTTCTGCCCTGGGATCTGTGATGAAAGATTTTAACTTGTTGGATGTTTGGAGAGCTAAATATGGCTCTACGAGGGGGTATACATTTTATAGTAAGAAATATAAACACCATTCGAGAATAGACTACTTCCTGGTGGATCAACATCTGCTTGCAGACATTACCTCCCTTTCCCATATTCCGGTGGGGATATCAGATCATGCTGTTGTCTAATTGGTTTTTTCATTAAGTTCCGTCCCTTAGATATCAAATGGACACTAGAGAGGACATTGCTTCTAGATGACCGGATAAAAGCAGAAGTGAGAGAAAAAGCTATTGAATTTCTCACTATTAACATCGGCTCCTCCACTGTCCAGATCATGTGGGAATCCTATAAGGCTTTTCTACGAGGTGTGCTGAGCTCTTTAATGGCCCATAAGAGGAAGACTATTAAAAGAAAAAAGCTTGATGATTTGAAAGCAATTATTGAAAAAGATTCCGACCTACAGGTGGCTATTGTTTCAGACAGAGAGAGGATTCCGGAATTGGAGAAGGAGCTTATTGATCTACAACTCTCTCTTAAAGTCATTAATGAAAAGTACATTAGGGAAAAGTGGGAGACCAGTAAATTGAAAAATTTCGAGTATGGAAAAAAGTGTGGGGCCCTTCTCGCCTGGAAATCTAGAGAAGAAAGATCCAGGAATAATATCAAAGTCCTAACACAAAGCGAGATAGGCATATCAATCATGAAGGATGGGGGGATTAGGGTGGAAGCTAGGGGGTTTATGCAAGGCTTATATATGGAAGATAAGAGTTTCGGGATGGAGGAGGCCCAGACTTGGCTGAGTCAGAGAAATCTGCCCCAAATTTCAGAAACAGATAGGAGGTATTTGGATCATGGAAGGGGAAGTAATAGATCAACTCAAGAAAATGAAGCGGGGTAAAGCTGCTGGCCCGGATGGGCTACCAAGTGAGGTATATATTGATTATTCAGAGTCATTGGTACCCGTGCATCATTTACTGATTCACGGCCACAGCATCCCCCCCACATGCGCTGAAGCCACGATCACTTTCATTGTGAAGCCTAACAGAGACCCCCAAAAAATCGAATCCTACAGGCCTTTCTCTCTCCTGAATTCAGATCTGAAGCTTTACTCTGGAATTTTGGCAACTAGACTTGCCAAAATTATAAAATCTATAATTCACCCGGACCAAAGAGGGTTTATCCCTGGGAGGCAGCTGAATGAGCTACCTTTTCAGGTGATTGGAGCCATAGACTATGCGGAGGATAGAGGGCTGCCGCTAGCTTTAATTGCAATAGATGCGGCCAAAGCTTTTGACCAGGTAAACTGGAAATACTTGTGGGCCACTATGGCTGGGTTTGGTTCCCCCCAAACTTTATAGAGGGCAATAAATCTTTGTATCAGAATCCACGAGCAAAAGTCCCGGTTAATGGTGGCTTGTCCGACTGGTTTAAAATCTCCCGCGGCACAAGGCAGGGCTGCCCCTAATCCCCCCTTCCGTTCGATATTTATATTAAACCTTTTGTTTTTTGTATCAGGGCGGATCATGTAATGCAACCTTTTAGAATAGCAGACCTAGAGCTTAAGGCCGCATTGTATGCAGATGGCCTTCTTCTATACACCTCCAATGACGTGGATGCCATACCTAGGTTATTTTCTCTAGCCGAGGAATTTGGAAGGCTTTCGGGATATCAAATAAATAAGGAGAAGACAGAAATTATGGGTTGGAATAATAGTCCGCCCATTCAGGGTGCAAAACATAAAATGAGTTACTTGGGAATTTATTTGACTCAAGAACTAAAGAATATACCGAAAATTAGTTGGCAGATAGTAGTGAAAGAAATTATCAAAACATTAACAAGATGGGGTAGTCTGCCATTAAACATATATGGATAAGTTAATCTCATTAAAATGTCTATACTCCCTAAACTAACCTTTCTTTATAACTCCATTCCTTTTTTCTTTCCCCCAGAAAGAGATTGTGAGCCTTCAAGGCAAGATTGGTTCCTTTATCTGGGCTTGTAAATCTCCCAGGAAACCCTGGAAAAAGTGAAGGAGGGGGTTACAAATCGGGGGGTTGGCCCTACCAGACTTACTCATATATTGCCATGCCTTTCATCTTAAAAACTTTAGGTTATGGCTAACAAATTGGACTCAACTTCGCAGTGCCACTTATTCCAGGCATTGCTGTATGATCTACCACAGGGCCAAGACTTTTTTTAATTCAAATTTGGTGACCTTAAATTTTATTAAAAAGTCTGTCTTAAGATCCTGCAGACGGCACTTAGGAACTGGGTATATGTCCGGAGAGTTCTGGGAATTCCATATTACCACACTAATGCCCCAGTTTGGGACTCCCCAGGCACTCCGGAGTGCCTTCAGGACCAGTTGTCCCAGCCTTTGAAAGCAGCAGGTGTGAGGAGATGGGGGATCTCTGGGTCAACTCTGGTCTTATGGACTGGGACTCTTTAGTGTCACTGATAAATGGGTCTTTAAAGAGATTCAAGTTTTACCAACTCTCCGCCTGGTGGTCAAGGCAGGCGTTGCAGCGGGAAAGGGATGCTGGGATCCTTGATTCTGTCTGCAGGGGAGGAGGGTGGAATCGAGAGGTCTCGTTTTGGTATAGGGCACTAACGGGGGTAACAGGAATGTTAAACTGTGAGCTGGCGAGTCTTTGGGGGTAATGTGATATCAGATAGCCTCGAAGAAACCAGGAAGATCTGGACAGATTCTTTCTCCATGTCTCAGAGTTTAATAAAACCAGCTAATTTGAGGAGAAATCATTTGTTCACGGTCTATCGGGTATATTGGACCCCGGCTAAACTATCCAGGGTTACACTGAAGAATTACTGTTGCCCCCGCTGTAAATTCCCGGCAGCTGATGATATACATATATTTCTAGAATGTCCAGAGATTCTTGAATACTGGAAGGCGATTGCGGATTTCCTGGGGAAGGTTTTAAAACCACTATTATATGCTCTCCGAGGTTAGTTTTCTTTGGTTTACCACCTGGTTACAATATTAACAACTATTCCTCACAATTTTAATTCAATTTGATGGTGATAGCAAGGAGAGAGATTTGTAAAGAATGGAAATCAGTGGCCCCTCCCAGGTACACTGACTGTTCACGAAATATTATGGATGTCAGTAAGATGGACATAGCGTGCCGAGCAGGGAGCTCAGAGAATGTGTGGTCGGAACTGGTGGCCTGGTCAAAGAGGTAACGGTCCTATGATTATGCCAGAGGTTTGTGCCGGTCCTGTCCTACCTAGGTTCGAGGTATTCTATCAGAGGACAGGGGAGTTGGACAAGGAAACAGCCTACCTCTGGGTGACCCCTGATTGCCGCACATTGAGTCCAGGGTGGTATCAAGTTTGACAGTGTGAAAGGCTTTAGGGGTTCCCATCTAGAGCATTTACTGGTGGCATATATGAGGACAAAACAAAAAGAAAAGAAAAAAGAGGTTGATGCACTTTGTTTGTGCTATGGGCCGACTATGACTCTGTCAGACTATCGTTGTATGGGATGGGATGTAATGAGCCATACTAACAGCTGGGTATAGCCAGAAGGAGAGAAATAAATCAGATGGTGATTGGTCAAGGTCCCAGTACCAAATCAAGATTCACAATCTGGTTCCCTCATTTACCACCACCATAGAAACCCTTCCCACATCACAGCCTCCTATTATATTGCAGGTATTTGGGGATATTAGAAGACACCTCACCCACAATTTTTATTAGCATTATGAGATCTCGACAAGATGTGCACGTCTTCAGCTATAAAGCAGCCTCACTTTGGAATTTCCTTCTCTGGACTTACGAATGATGAATGACTGGTTACTCAGAGTTTAGGAAATCACTGAAAACCTGGCTACATAGGTTAAAATATTCGACTTCTTCCTTTGTGTACTTGAAATCTTGTTAAAACTACGAGAACAAAGATAGAACTATCTATCAACTAACTATCAACCCTAACAAGGAAGCCCATGATCAGACTCAGCTCAGTTTCTTGCTCAATTTCCCATAGAAAGCAACATTTCAAAGAATACCAGGTCTGACATGCAAGTTTGTCCCTCCAGAATGTGAAATGAACGCAAAGGCACTTGTGAAAAACATCAACTAAATTAAATTAAATGGGTAGGCCCTTACGTGGAAGTCTTCTGCATTAGGACCCCTTTTTACTTTGACCTTTCCTGCCCCTTTGTGTAGCTATTTCTATTTCTTGTCCTGTGTTTATATTGTAAGCACTTTTGTCTATTTTTGTAGCTATTCTTCTTTGAGTCTTCTCTATACCATGTGTTATGTCTTTTAGCCTTATTCATTATCTCTCTCATTTTTTCTGACTTGGTTTCAGCACTTTCTCTGCTTCCCTTTTTCCACACACCATCTCGCTTTGTCAATTGTATAAGTTGTGGCTTTGATCAGAACAAGTCAAAAGACAGAGACAGATCAGGTATTATCCATGAGTCAATAGCACTGGCAGGCAGAGCATGCTTTCCTTTTGGTGACGCAGAAGTTTCAAAGTACAAACATTGGCTAGCTCTGTCAGCCATGAGGTTTGAAAGAGAACGGCAGAACATTGAAGGAAAAGGCAGTACATCAGCATCAGCAGGCGATCCCCAGTCAAAAGAATCCACTTCTGTACCTGTGGCTGTGGCAGAAGTGACCTCTCAGCCGTTAAAGACACCGGCAACCGGATCATCTGCACCAGACACAACAGTAACATTGGGTGAAGAAGAGGATTGGCTAACTAAGCTTGTGTTTGCTCCTCAAAAGGTCCCAGCAAAAAGTAAGCAAAGTGGAGGAACCGTGGAGAACCTTGAGTCGATGGTGCAGGACTATTTGAATGACTCAACAGAGGTCTATGTTAATGCTGACCCATTGGCGTATTGGCATGGGAAAAAAGAATTGTGGCCAGAGATCTCCAACCTGGCTATAAACTACTTGTCTTGCCCACTCGCAAGCGTGTCTTCTGAACATGTTTTCAGTGCTGCTGGTGGCATTGTAACTTGCAAAAGGACCCGCCTCTCGCCCAAAAATGTGGAGAGGTTAACAATGATCAAGATGAACCAGCACCTCATACCACCAGATTACAAAGTACGAGAATACACGCCGAAAGAAGACGAGGAGGACAGCAACTTAGATGAGAGAATTTCTTCTCTGTTAGGTGACCTACTCCCGCCTGAATTTGCAGAGTATGAGGACGAGCTCTTATTCCCTGACACTGAGCCCTGAAAATGAGCCAATGAATCAATAACTTTCTTTTTTGTCCTTATTCACTTGTATTCCTGTGTGTCTGTCTTTCTTTGTTTTGCACAGTTAATATAATTAAAACTTCTTTTTTTAAAAAAATATTTTTATTGAAGAATTTTTTCCCCCATTTTACCCCCCCTCCCCCCTTATTTACATGGACAGGGCATAATGAGATACAGAAAAGAATCATAGAACTCAGATCGATAAACACAAAAGCAAAAAATTAAAAGATATTGCGGTATGCTTAATACATACGGATTCAATCTGGGAATATACATACAAATTCATAAATTTCAACATTCAGTAATACAGATTCTTCATATTTCATTATTCAGTTCCAAACTTCCACCGAATCAAGGGACCCCAGATTTGCATACCCAGTTTTTTACCCTTTCTACCCTTCCTGGCATAGATAGCTGTTTCCATTTTTTGTACTGATAGTATTTTACCTAGCCATTGATGATAAGGTGGAGGATTTGGGTCAAGCCAGGCTGAAGCCACTAGTAGTCTAAGAATCGCCATTGCTACAAACATGAAATGTTTGCAGTTTATTTGCCCATTGGGGTATACCCCCAGTAAAATGGTTACTGGGGTTAGCTCTATTGTTGTTTGTAAAGCATTTCGGAAAAAATTCCCAATATCGTGTTTTAACTTATCTAGGTGCGGACAGGTCGAAAAAATATGTTTCAAATTAGCCTCCATACTGCCACACCTAAAACAAGTAGTCCCGGATAAACCCCCCCATTGAGCAATTTTCCATGGCGTATAATACAGGTGATACAAGATCTTATAATGCTGGGCCTGAAGGGGCGATGAGCGCAGTATCTTGCTTCCCATCTCAAGTGATTCAGTAAAGATATCCCTATCCCTATCTTCATCTAAATCTAAAGACCATTTATCCATCCATTTCTCAAGATCATCTTTCTTTAATTTTGTCATCTCTGAGTAGAATCTCTTTATAGTACAGTCATGACCATTTTGTATAAGATCCATCATTATATTCTTCCCGAAGCCTAATGAACCCCCTTTTTTATTTAGTATACAACTTCTGATTTGAAGGTATTTAAAGAAGTGATTTGTATTCAACGTATACTTATTTCTCAAATCTGTAAATTGTAATATACCATTATCATCTAGCATATCACCAATCTTACCTATCCCCCGTCTCTCCCATTCTTGGTATACAATTCCTGAAAACACCGCACTGGGTAATGAAGGGTTATTTTTAAATCTGGTGTATGCATTGTATTTCCCTATTCCAACCTTTTTAGAAAATCCTTTCCATATATTATAAGCAGCCGTGATTATCTTGAATCGTGTTCTTTTAAAATAACTTTCCTCCGTAAATCTCAAAAATATATTTTCAGTGTTTGTGCCCAAGACTAAACCATAAATAGCGAGCAAGCCTATCTTGTCCCAACCATCCTTCTCTGCTCCTCCAATCAGTCCCACCATTCCTTGCAGTGCTGCAGCCCAATAATATAACTTTAAGTCCGGTAATGACCACCCCCCTCTCTCCCGTGGAAGCGACATGTACCTCAGTGCCCTCCGCGTCTTACCTCTCGCCCAAATAAACCGATTAATCATATGTTCATAGATTTTAAACCATTTGTTGTCAATTAAGAGTGGTATTGCCCTGAAAAGATATAAAAATGTTGGTAAAATCAACATTTTAATAATATTGACTCGTCCTACTAATGACAAATGTAAATTCTCGTAATGATCCAAGTCTTTCCTTGCTTTATCAATTACTGGAGCAATATTTTTTTCCACCAGATTATTTAAATCTGCTGAAATGTTAATTCCCAGATACTTCCCTATTGGTACCACTCGTCTATCATCGCAGGGAGTCCTTGAGTTTTTGATAATTTGGGTTTTTGATGCATTCAGTGAGTAACCTGAGACTTGTCCGAATCTTTGGGCCTCCGCCTCTACCAATGCAGTTGCTTCCGTAGGGCTAGGTGTTATCACCGCAACATCGTCAGCATAGGCGAGTATCTTACATGGTCCAAGAGCTGTGCATAGTGGAGTAATTTCTGGTGATGATTCTATCTTACGGATTAGTGGATCCATATACATGGCAAATAACAGCGGAGAGCATGGACAGCCCTGCCGAGTTCCTCTCTTGATCATAAATTGTCTTGTAGTGCCCCCGTTTATTCTTAGGGCTGCGACCGGTTCCTTATACAGGGTCTGAAGTGCTTTCACATAGCCACCCTTGATCCCGGCTCTAACTAGAGTCTGCCACAAATAGTCCCAGGAGACCCGGTCGAATGCTTTTTCCGCATCCAACAGCCTTACTGCCATCGGGTCTCCTGTTACCTCGGCAGCATCGAATAGGGTTATGACTTTCCTGGTGTGATGAGTCGTCCCTCTTCCAGGAATGAAACCATGTTGGTTATCGCTAACCAGGGTACTTATTATTCTAGCAAATCTTACAGCCAGAGCTTTTGAATATATTTTAGTATCATTATTCATCAATGTTATTGGGCGATACGACCCTGGTTCTGTCGGGGGTTTCTCTTTTTTTAAGATTAACACTATGTCTGCGCCCCCCCCAGGATTTTGGGACAGACTCACCCCTCTGCGCAGCTTGTATCGTTTTAGTTAGAGCTTGTCCTAAGCATCCCCAGAAAGTTTTATATAACTCAATAGGTAACTGATCGGGACCAGCAGCCTTTCCCGAGGGTAGAGCAGACATAGCCTCTTTAATCTCAATATTATCCAACATAGCCTCTAACTCATCTGCCTCTTCAGAAGAGATAGTTTTGGCCTGAATATTCTGGAGGTATTCATTTATCTCTTCGGCACTGCTAAGATTTTGATCATCATATAATGACTGATAAAATGTCCTAAATACTTCCCGAATTTCTTCTGGGTCAGAATGTAATGTTCCCCTTTCATCCTTGATCTCCTTAATAGTCCCTTCCACCGCTATCTGCCTGGTACGTATAGCGAGAACCCGTCCTACTTTCTCACTGAACTCATAGCATCTCTCCCTTCTAATTGTATATTGTTTTGCTGCTCTATTTGCGAGTTCCTCCTCTGCTTCACTTTTCACTTTCATTAATTCTATTATATATTGTTCAGTTGGTTCTCCCCTTATTACACATTTATTGAGCTGTTCCTCTGCTTCTAATACTACTTTCTCTATCTCACTGTAACGCAACCGTTCTGTTTTCCGTTTATAGGCACTATAACTGCATGACTCTCCGCGAGCTCCTGCCTTAAAGGCATCCCATATTAAGCCAACCGCAGCACTCCCTCTGTTATGTTCAAAAAACTCATATTTTTTTCCACCAGATTATTTAAATCTGCTGAAATGTTAATTCCCAGATACTTCCCTATTGGTACCACTCGTCTATCATCGCAGGGAGTCCTTGAGTTTTTGATAATTTGGGTTTTTGATGCATTCAGTGAGTAACCTGAGACTTGTCCGAATCTTTGGGCCTCCGCCTCTACCAATGCAGTTGCTTCCGTAGGGCTAGGTGTTATCACCGCAACATCGTCAGCATAGGCGAGTATCTTACATGGTCCAAGAGCTGTGCATAGTGGAGTAATTTCTGGTGATGATTCTATCTTACGGATTAGTGGATCCATATACATGGCAAATAACAGCGGAGAGCATGGACAGCCCTGCCGAGTTCCTCTCTTGATCATAAATTGTCTTGTAGTGCCCCCGTTTATTCTTAGGGCTGCGACCGGTTCCTTATACAGGGTCTGAAGTGCTTTCACATAGCCACCCTTGATCCCGGCTCTAACTAGAGTCTGCCACAAATAGTCCCAGGAGACCCGGTCGAATGCTTTTTCCGCATCCAACAGCCTTACTGCCATCGGGTCTCCTGTTACCTCGGCAGCATCGAATAGGGTTATGACTTTCCTGGTGTGATGAGTCGTCCCTCTTCCAGGAATGAAACCATGTTGGTTATCGCTAACCAGGGTACTTATTATTCTAGCAAATCTTACAGCCAGAGCTTTTGAATATATTTTAGTATCATTATTCATCAATGTTATTGGGCGATACGACCCTGGTTCTGTCGGGGGTTTCTCTTTTTTTAAGATTAACACTATGTCTGCGCCCCCCCCAGGATTTTGGGACAGACTCACCCCTCTGCGCAGCTTGTATCGTTTTAGTTAGATCTTGTCCTAAGCATCCCCAGAAAGTTTTATATAACTCAATAGGTAACTGATCGGGACCAGCAGCCTTTCCCGAGGGTAGAGCAGACATAGCCTCTTTAATCTCAATATTATCCAACATAGCCTCTAACTCATCTGCCTCTTCAGAAGAGATAGTTTTGGCCTGAATATTCTGGAGGTATTCATTTATCTCTTCGGCACTGCTAAGATTTTGATCATCATATAATGACTGATAAAATGTCCTAAATACTTCCCGAATTTCTTCTGGGTCAGAATGTAATGTTCCCCTTTCATCCTTGATCTCCTTAATAGTCCCTTCCACCGCTATCTGCCTGGTACGTATAGCGAGAACCCGTCCTACTTTCTCACTGAACTCATAGCATCTCTCCCTTCTAATTGTATATTGTTTTGCTGCTCTATTTGCGAGTTCCTCCTCTGCTTCACTTTTCACTTTCATTAATTCTATTATATATTGTTCAGTTGGTTCTCCCCTTATTACACATTTATTGAGCTGTTCCTCTGCTTCTAATACTACTTTCTCTATCTCACTGTAACGCAACCGTTCTGTTTTCCGTTTATAGGCACTATAACTGCATGACTCTCCGCGAGCTCCTGCCTTAAAGGCATCCCATATTAAGCCAACCGCAGCACTCCCTCTGTTATGTTCAAAAAACTCATATTTTTTTCCACCAGATTATTTAAATCTGCTGAAATGTTAATTCCCAGATACTTCCCTATTGGTACCACTCGTCTATCATCGCAGGGAGTCCTTGAGTTTTTGATAATTTGGGTTTTTGATGCATTCAGTGAGTAACCTGAGACTTGTCCGAATCTTTGGGCCTCCGCCTCTACCAATGCAGTTGCTTCCGTAGGGCTAGGTGTTATCACCGCAACATCGTCAGCATAGGCGAGTATCTTACATGGTCCAAGAGCTGTGCATAGTGGAGTAATTTCTGGTGATGATTCTATCTTACGGATTAGTGGATCCATATACATGGCAAATAACAGCGGAGAGCATGGACAGCCCTGCCGAGTTCCTCTCTTGATCATAAATTGTCTTGTAGTGCCCCCGTTTATTCTTAGGGCTGCGACCGGTTCCTTATACAGGGTCTGAAGTGCTTTCACATAGCCACCCTTGATCCCGGCTCTAACTAGAGTCTGCCACAAATAGTCCCAGGAGACCCGGTCGAATGCTTTTTCCGCATCCAACAGCCTTACTGCCATCGGGTCTCCTGTTACCTCGGCAGCATCGAATAGGGTTATGACTTTCCTGGTGTGATGAGTCGTCCCTCTTCCAGGAATGAAACCATGTTGGTTATCGCTAACCAGGGTACTTATTATTCTAGCAAATCTTACAGCCAGAGCTTTTGAATATATTTTAGTATCATTATTCATCAATGTTATTGGGCGATACGACCCTGGTTCTGTCGGGGGTTTCTCTTTTTTTAAGATTAACACTATGTCTGCGCCCCCCCCAGGATTTTGGGACAGACTCACCCCTCTGCGCAGCTTGTATCGTTTTAGTTAGATCTTGTCCTAAGCATCCCCAGAAAGTTTTATATAACTCAATAGGTAACTGATCGGGACCAGCAGCCTTTCCCGAGGGTAGAGCAGACATAGCCTCTTTAATCTCAATATTATCCAACATAGCCTCTAACTCATCTGCCTCTTCAGAAGAGATAGTTTTGGCCTGAATATTCTGGAGGTATTCATTTATCTCTTCGGCACTGCTAAGATTTTGATCATCATATAATGACTGATAAAATGTCCTAAATACTTCCCGAATTTCTTCTGGGTCAGAATGTAATGTTCCCCTTTCATCCTTGATCTCCTTAATAGTCCCTTCCACCGCTATCTGCCTGGTACGTATAGCGAGAACCCGTCCTACTTTCTCACTGAACTCATAGCATCTCTCCCTTCTAATTGTATATTGTTTTGCTGCTCTATTTGCGAGTTCCTCCTCTGCTTCACTTTTCACTTTCATTAAATCTATTATATATTGTTCAGTTGGTTCTCCCCTTATTACACATTTATTGAGCTGTTCCTCTGCTTCTAATACTACTTTCTCTATCTCACTGTAACGCAACCGTTCTGTTTTCCGTTTATAGGCACTATAACTGCATGACTCTCCGCGAGCTCCTGCCTTAAAGGCGTCCCATATTAAGCCAACCGCAGCACTCCCTCTGTTATGTTCAAAAAACTCATTAATCCATTTAGACATATGTTTTATATAATCATCATCTGAAAGAAGTCCCCTTTCGAATGTCCATTCCCTCCTTAGTTTTATTCCCCCTCCTTGCATTATTGTTAGAATTAAGGGGTATGGTCACTGAGTATCCGGGGGAGTCTGTCAATTTTGCTCTGTTGATTAAATCATTGGATATCAGAAAATAGTCTAATCTAACACAAATATGATGTGGTGCAGAATAGTATGTATAGCCTGTTTGCTCTGATCTTATTGTCCCCCAAACGTCTCGCAAAATATTGTTTTCTAGAAGGTCGATAAGAGCCTTGTGAACTCTTTTCTTCCTGCCGTTATACTTTCTTATTGTACCTAGTCCCAAACCCTCCGCCCCGTTGATATTCAAGTCTCCTCCTATAATAACCCGAGGGGCCCAGGCTGCCAACTCAGAATCCAGAAACTGTAAAATTTATGGATCGTCCTGGGTTGAACCATACACCGCCACCAGTGTTGTCCATACTCACTCTATTAAAATCTCAACCATGGCCCACCTCCCCCATTGATCTTCTTATTTTCTCCTTGTAACTACATTTTTACTCCTTGATAGGATAGCTACCCCTCTTTGTTTTGTCCCTTGTTTGGAACTAACTATTAAGTGAAACCCCAACTGATTGAGACAAAACTCCTGGGTGTTCATTATATGTGTCTCTTGTAGGAATACAAAATCTACATTCATTTGTCGTAACCGTAAACCTATCTTTTGTCTTTTTTGAACATCATTTAGGCCACATACATTCCATGTCACTAATCTAAGAGACATACTTTTTTTCCATGAAACTATCGGCTATCTGCTCGCTTTTATTTATCAAACTAAAAAATGTATTCAACGCTAGTTCTACCACACTAACTAAACAGATTTCCATGTTTGTGTTCATAATATCTTCAATACAGTAATCAAGCTAATACATTTGTTTTGGATTGTGTTCTTCACATTCCAACAAACTTCAAGTTCCCTTGTGCCCTGTCCATATTCCTGCCCTCCCCCACCCCAGACTGCCCACCCTCAGGATCCCACCCCCCCTACAGGCAAATAGGTCCAAGGGACCTATGTCTGGCCGACTTTGCCTACAGGATGTCGTACCCGTCCTGCCGCCCTGGCTTTCTAAGTCACCCCGATGTGCCCAATATGTGCCCAGTATGCTCCCCCCCTTTTAGTGTTCACCCTCTATCACTATCCTTAATATGCTGGTGCCAACCACTATATTAAACAAGCCCACATATCCCCAATGCCCTAAAAAAGAATCATGAACATAGGACTAAAACAATTTTAACTCTTGCTTTAAGCAGACATTTATGTCTTATTTTTCACCCTCAAAATGTTAAGGTTATTAGTCTCTCTCTTTTATTTTATATTTATCTTTACTTCTTGCGAGGAATGTCCCTGATAGCAACCATGCGGGCAACATGTTCTTCATGTTCCTCATGGCGTGTTTTTTGATGACCCCTGGTTTCACGCAAGTAGTTAAGGTATTCTTGTGCCATGATTTCAGAATAAAAAATTTTGAAGTTCCCATTTAAGCCAATCTTCAGGCGTGCTGGAAACATGAGGTATGCCTCACAACCTATGTTCAGGAAGGGGGTGATGAGCTGCCTCATTCGCCACCTTCTTTCCACGGTGGTATGGCAGAAATCAGGACGGGCAAAAAATTCAACACCCTTGTAGTTGCATTTGGATTGGGGCTTTGCCTTGCTAATTATCTCTTCCCGCAATAGGAAGTTCCCAACATAAAATAATATTGTGTCTCCTTCCGTGCCATAGGGAAACAGTGTGCTCTTTGTACCTCATGATCCAGATCCCATGAAGACAGCTCTGGGAGGGCACCCTTTAATAGCTCAACAACAAAACCCCGAACATCGCTCCCCTCTTTCCCCTCCTGAATTCCAAGTAGTCGGACATTTTTGCGCCTTTGTCTATTTTCGAAATCCTCCAGTTTCCATAACATGTCGGCAGTTGTCTTGTCTTGATCTTTCCTAGCATCCTGGATTTTAACGATATCATCTTCCAATTTCCCCGTTCTAGTCTCCACTTCAGAGATTCTACCGACCATTTCTTCATACAACTTATTAATTTTATGCAGAGAGGATTGCATTTTTTTATTTGCATTCCTAGCCCTCCTCCTTGCCCTTTGGCTCTCAGCGGGAGCCTCACCTTGCATTTGTTTTAGGGTTGTATATAAGACTTCAAAATTAGAGGCACCTCCCTCTGTTTCCCGAAATGTAGCGTCATGGGAGCCTGTTTCTGCATTTTCGAGCTCCCCCGTAGGTGGTGCGGAGTTCTCCATCGTATTATCCCAGTCGAGTCTTTTTGCAACTGATTTCGTGTTACCTCTGCGCAAACCCTTAGACAACTTCTTTTGTCTAGAATTAATGTTCTGTTTATTAGACTTATTTTTATTCTTAAATTTAGCATTTACCACAGCTTTGTTGCTACCTATGGCTGCTGTTTTAAACCTTGTATGAGTAGTCTTTTGAACTGTTTCTTGTGCTCACTCTATAGGTTCTGTGTCGCTGTTAGTAGAGATTGAAGTAGTTTCAGACTCAGTCCCTGATTCAATCTCTTTATCTTCCATATCGGTGCTCACTGTTGAGTCTGCTGACGTTTCCAATTCTGAATCTGACGCCGTTTCCAGGCTGCAGTTCTCACTTTCCTCGTCATCTGCCTCATCGTTGCCAGTAAAGAAAACAACCTCACTAGGAGAGGCCGGTATAAATCCTTGTACATCAGGTAAATTATTTGAGTTTGCATTCAACTTTTCAACTAAATCTGTATTTGTACATATTGGGCCCTTAGCCCGTGTTTCTGTTACTTTTGTAATTCCATCAATTGATACCTCTACTGTTTCCGTCTCAGTTAGTTTGATTATCCCTTTAGGATCGGGTATTTCAGTTTCTGTACCCATCGCCAGTTTTTGATATGTGTTTGCCCCTTTAACTCCAGGATCAGCGTCAATTGTGACTTTCCCCTTTAAGAGGTTGGCTCCGCCCTCTGCCATCGCTGTAGAAAAGCCTTCCGTTCCTGTAGGCTCTGTAATTTCAAACTGTGGCTATGCCTCTAGCGCGCTGGTCACATTCCTGCTGGCTCCTGTCTGCTCGAACAGCTCCCCCTCAACATTAGGCTGTTTCTCTCTGCACAAAAATGCTAGCGTAGGGACTACATTCCCACGCGACAAATCTGACTGTAAAGTTGGTTGAGTAGCTGATACGGATGCAAACGCGGGTGAAAACGTCTCCAAAATTGTCGTTTGACGAAGTGCTATCTCCTTCCCTGATACCTCGCCAGCGCTGAGTTTTACATCATCCTTTCTCCTTACTGAGGCTGGGGCTGGGGCTATCGACTTCTTTTTTTCCGCATCTTTTTCACGGATTTTCCTAATTTTTATCTCCTTCGCTGCCTCTCGCCTCTGTTGCGCTTTTGACCTCACTTTCCCTCTCAGGGTTGACGCAGGAGCACCAAAGTTGTCCATGCCTCCTTCTTCCTCCTCCTCCTCGTTCCCCCAGCCGTCTCAATCACGGGTTTTCTTCAGGGATCGTACAAGTTTTGGAGCCATGGCTTTCAGGACGTTTTTCCAATAAGTACTCCCAGATAGGAAAGGGCGAGTTACCAGTGATATAATATAGTTGAGTACAGCTCCTTCTTTTTTCTGGGGCAGGTCCCTTATTCGCAGAGACCAGGCAGTGAAATCTCTCAGCATTACCCCTTATCGCCCTTTATCACAGCATCAGTGACTTCTGTTGAATACTTGCTAGTATCAAACTCTTCAGTATTGCAAAGTCTTAGAGTCAGTCTCAGAATCAAATAGCTCTATTTACTGGATCATAGAGCCATAGCTCTTCCGTAGACTTCAGTGAGCATGCAGGCAGCAAATTTAAGACGGTGGGTGCACAAGTGAGCACATAATACAGAAAAAAATTATTCTGCCACCAGGAGAGAGTCAGGACACAACCTTCCTCTACGGCGTCTCGGCGGCCATCTTGCCTCCGGAATGTATTGCCTCCCCAACCTAATATAATTAAAACTTCAATCACCTAACCACAAAAACAAGCCCATCAGCAGAACTGTCTTCACTTATTTGCTTATTAATTTGAAGGTGCCGCAGTCTGCATTCCTCAGATTCACAAGTTCACAAGAACATGCTCCTCTATCCTCCTCCTCCAGACTCCTATTTCCCTCAAAGCAGAGGGCTGGATTATGCCCAATGAAGAAAGACTCTGCACTTGTGGGGGTGTTCTACTTCTTTGAGGGTGAGTTGGCTGGACTTGGGGCATTGCTGGGAAGGTCTAATACTGGATAAAACTGGTTTGGACAAAATCCGACTTGAAAACGTTTTTGCCTTTTTGCTCACTATCATGTTTTCGGGGGCTTGTTTGGGGGGCTTCCTGGTGTTTGTGGGTGGGTTTCGGGGTCTGGGAGCACTGCTGGCACAGTCTAATGTTGATTGCATTTGTTTTCTAGGACATAAATGGTGGAAAAGTGGAGTCATGACCTAGCTGCACAGCGCGTTTGGACAGAAGGCCTAAAAATATTGTAAGTATGAGATTTTCCATTTTTGCTTTTTGGCTGTTTGGGGGCTTTTTTGCGGGTGGGTTGGCGGGTCTTGGGGCATGGCTTGGAAGGTCTAATACCGGATAAAACTGGTTTGGACCAAATAGGAGGTGAATTCTTTTTGCGTTTTTGCTGACTTGCTTGTCTTTGAGGTGCTCTTTGGGGGGTTCTGGGTGTTTGTGGGTGGGTTTTGGGGTCTGGGAGCACAGCTGGCACAGTATAATTTTGATTGCATTTGCTTTTCACAAAATCCATGGTGGAAAACGGGAGTTATGGCGTAGCTGCACAGCGCGTTTGGACAGAAGGCCGAAAAATATTGTATGAGATTTTCCATTTTTGCTTTTTGGCTGTTTGGGGGTGTTGTGCTTTTTTGCGGGTGGGTTGGCGGGTCTTGGGGCATTGCTGGGAAGGTCTAATACCGGATAAAACTGGTTTGGACAAAATCATACTTGAAAACGTTTTTGCCTTTTTGCTCACTATCATGTTTTCAGGGGCATGTTTGGGGGGCTTCCTGGTGTTTGTGGGTGGGTTTCGGGGTCTGGGAGCACTGCTGGGTATGGATACTTTTGATTGCAAGAGGTTTGAAGCAAATCCATGGTGGCAGAGGGGAGTTAGGGCCTAGCTGCAGAGCGCGCGCGGAGTGATTTTGGAAATTGCCCTGAAAATGACTAAGTCCCCATTTTTGTACTTTTGCTTTTTGGCTGTTTGGGGGTCTTCTACTTGTTTTCGCCTGGGTTGACGGCTCTGTGGCCATTGCTGGGAAGGTCTAATACCGGATAAAACTGGTTTGGAACAAATCAGAGGCAAATTTTTGTGTGTGTTTTTGCTGACTTGCTTGTCTTTGAGGTGCTCTTTGGGGGGTTCCGGGTGTTTGAGGGTGGGTTTTGGGGTCTGGGAGCACTGCTGGCACAATCTAATTTTGATTGCATTTGCTTTTCAGGAAATCCATGGTGGAAAACGAGAGTTATGGCCTAGCTGCTCAGCGCATTTGGACAGAATTGAAAGAAGGCCGAAAAATATCTTCCATTTTTGCTTTTTGGCTGTTTGGGGGTGTTGTGCATTTTTGCGGGTGGGTTGGCGGGTCTTGGGGCATTGCTGGGAAGATCTAATAAAGGATAAGACTGGTTTGGAGAAAATCCATGCGGAAAAGCCTTTTGGCACTTTTTGTAACTTAGGGTTCGTTAGGGTTAGCACTAGCAGCAGGATTGCATGTGTTTCGGGGTGTTCTAGATTTTTGCAACTGAGTTCTGGGGTCTTAGAGCACTCGTGGGAATGTGTAATTTTGGTTGCAAGTGATTTGAAGAAAATCCATGGTGGGAAAGGGGGGATTTGGCATAGTTAAAGAAAGCGTTTGCCACTATTCTTAACTTAGGGCTCGTTAGGGTTAGCAGTATTTGTATTGCATGTGTTTGGGCGGGGGCTGTTTGTGGGGGGGTTTGCGAGTCTTGGAGCGATGCTGGGTATGGATACTTTTGCTTGCTTTCAAGTGGTTTGAATACAATCCACGGTGGGTAAGGGGATTTGGGCCTACTTTTACTTTCAAAGTACGTTTTGTCATCAGTTTTCTACTAGGCCTCGTTTTTTGAGATCTGATTGGGGGTCTTCTACATTTTTGCGACTGGCTTTAGTAAGGGTCTGGGTGGGAGCACTGCTGGGAAGGTCTAATTTTGTTCTAAAACACAGTTTACAGTACACCTAGCTTGAGGGGAAAGATCCGCTAAATTAAGTTGCCCATACTTATTTATCCTTCAAAAGGAGACTCAGACAGAGTACGCACTTTCAAAAATATTGTACGGTCTATTAGGAAAATCAAAGTGTGACTTTTTGCACTACACAGCGTACATACCTTATATTTATTTGTGAGTGGTGTTCTAATATCACTTCCTGTTTTCCCATCAATAATTACAGGCCGGGATTCACTCTGTGCAATGAGAAAAAAAGGATGAAGTCAGGCTTCACATTAGCGAGCCGCAATTCAGTATCCGCCAGGCAGGCAGTGGACAGGGTGTCTTCTGGTCACCAACATTGATGGACGGAGCGTCAGCTGGAATGGAGGAGTCCCGCTAATAAGACGAATGGTTTGATGCATGCAAGTTACCAAATTCAACAGGACAACTACAACAACATACAGATGCAGTATCCATTCTTTTGTAATTATCTTTAAAGTAATGGTATTGCTGTGAACTTCTATGAGTGTGACTCTGCATTTCTTGGATCTTTGCTTTTAAATTTATCCCTACAGTCATTCTATAGGTTTTATTTCTGCTATTTTTTAAACCTAATTTAATGTAAGAAGTGTTTCTCTGAGTGCAGAGATAGGCAAGTGAAAACGCTGCAGCCCTGTACTGTCGCATTCTGTCATTCACGGTTGTCGAAAGTACTACTTACTTTTCAGTAACCATGCATGCAGTAGTGCATGCAATTCCTTTATGTCACTTAAAAGATTTATGGTTAGCTTTGTACCCAAAGATTTCTCTATCTTCAATTATTGTTTGTCCATGCTGTGCTTTTTTTTTCTTCTCTCAACAAAACTTTCCCAAAATCCCCCATTCCCATCCATTTTCCAAACCTTAACCCTCTTCCCCCGGGCTGTGTGGTTTTGATTGATGTGTGACTAAATTACAGCAATAATTCCACACACTTGCTGGGGAGGATAAGGTCAAAGCAACTGGCTGGTGAAGGAATCCGAGGATATATTCTATTCTTACTCAGCTTGACACTCAGTCACTATTGGCAAAGGAAAGCAGATTTTCATGTGCGCCATCAACTTAATAGGTCATCAAGATTAGAACATCCTCCTCCTAGACGTGGCAAATTATTACGCTGCTGTGTCCTTCACCTTCGGTACTATTTCTTGTAGTAGTAGCCAATGTCAAAGAAATTCAACGCAAGTACTAGTTATACTTTCAATACTTTACCATTTGTTAGGCTACATTGTGGCACAGTTCTAGTGTACTGTCACCTGCTATATTCTCTATCGTACCGTTCTAATGCTACGGTAAGGACAAACAAGGTTTCATTTTCTTTTTTTTCAGATGCTGCAACTGCCACTGTGTAACACCACTAGTACCAACGCAATGATGACATTTCATCCGCCCAGGATTGCCAACCTTAATCGCCATTTGCCGTGCAGCCAGCCCTGTGCCTAGCCCTATTTCCAAACACAAATTAAGGGTAAGATAAGAGTTTGGGGAGAGGAAGTATAATGGAGTATTAGGAGAGACGAGAGACTGACGTTAGTACTAGTAAAGTCCTAGGACTATTGAATTCACTTACTCTGTGAGAGGCACTTAGTTTTGAAAACATTTGGGCAATTAATTACACAACTTGAATCAAGATGCCACTTAAGTTTACTGTTAAACCCCCACCCACCAGCCTCAAAAGCAGTAAAAAAAACACGTATGCTAAGATAAAGTTTAAAGTATATTTATATCCCTGACAAAAATAATCTCCCACAAGACCCAACCCACCCCCACTCTCTAACCCCAACGAATGTCCGTGAAAAGTCCAAAAAAGTGAAAAAACCCAACTCCCAATTCCCACCCCCCAGAAGTCTTTTAAAAAGGGGCAAGGGACAGTCTCCTCCTACTGCTGGCTGCTGCTGTTTACTTTCCGGGCCAGGTCGGAATGCTTCTTGCGGAGGGTCTCGAGCAGGGTTTTCGTGTTGAGCAGCTCCTGCTCGAGGTTGGAAACCCTCAGGGAAAGGTGGTACATCCGTTTTTTGCAACTGCTGTGGGGGGCAGCTGATTTCTTTGCTCTCAGACGCCCGCCATGATGAGTGAGACAGACTTGCGTTACTGTACCAGTCCAGTACATGCAGGTGGTGATGCTCTTACTTTTCTATTACGGGTGGCACTGAGAATACTCTGTTACAAGGCCTACTGCTTAATTAATTTAACTTTCACCCTACAGTGCCAATGAATACTAGAAAAGGAAAATGAAGAAGATAAATAATCTGATTATCTATCACTGCACATGGTATGTATTTGCTTACATATGGGATGACTTTAGGTGCGTTGCTTTTTATTGAGTGAACAGTGATACATCCACACATGAATGACCGAGTTCTACTAAACTTATTAACAGAGGTAGTGAGTGGCCATCGTAATAGCCGGATATATGCTGTGCTTGCAATACAAACTACTGCTACTATTCATGGTAGTATTCGGACAAAATTACAACTTCTTTTCCTTGCCTTTCCTACACTGGGACGGACGTGCAGGTGCGGTGTTACATGCTCTTCAAAGTAACACTTAGTTTATCCAGTGACCGTCTACTCTCTCTAGATACACATATGCTATCTAAGAGTCAGATAGTACCATGATCCAGGCATCCATCCATTCAAACTATGGGGCAGATTAGGATTGCGGATTTCCCGCATCCTCTGGGCCGGCGGAATCCACCGCCGGCCCGGAGGATGCGGGAAATCCGCAGCGGACTGAAAAAGAGCCCCCGCCAGACTAGGATGGCTGGGGGATCGTTTTTCAGTCCGCAGCTTTTCCGCCTCCGTCCGCGGCGGAAAAGCACTAACATGGCTGGCGGTGTCTATCAGACACCGCCAGCCATATTAGGATGTCTGGAGGAACATGCCTTTACACTGCGGCATTTCCGACGTGCAAAGGCATACAGATTTTTGTTTGGGGGCCCGTTGCGGGCCACCAGAGGTGAAGGGGGGTGGGGGGTGCACATGGGGGGTACCTATGGTACCCCCCTGCATTTGCCTGCACAACTTACATTTTTATCATTGTGGCGGGTGCTGCGTTCAGTCCAGATTTGGTGGTCTTGACCATTTATCCACTCGAATGAATAATCAACACAGGTGGACCGCCTTGCTGCTCCTATCGAACGCACAGCCACAGTCCTTAAAGAAAGGGTAACTTTTTCAGTTAATTCACTTCTTTTAATGTCCAGTTAATCCATAGATCAGAACGATTTCAATTCAGTTTTTCACATTCACATGTGTGACAGTTACTGTATTTAGAACACTTCGACTATTGCAGATTGGCAATCCAGTCCTTTCTACTGCAACACGATAAATACATTTAAAACATCCTCGTTAATGTATCCAATGCATTTCCAGCATAGTCTTCACCCTACGTCAGGGATTCACTACAAATTTTAAAAAACACAGTGTTAACTCAAATACTCAGAGCCTCTGTTATGAAGTTTGTTACATAATACAGCCCAATTTTTATGCATGCCCTGTTTTTTAATCGTTCATATTTAACGTGTTCCCTCTAATTTCTTAACTCTGCACCAAAACCTAAACCACAAGAAACTTTTACAACCCACTAAGCTTTTCCCCTTCTGACATCGCTATGAATTTCTACACGTCTTTCCCTTAAGTGGCTTCCCTTTACAACCACCAACTTTCGCCCTACTTACTTCAAACGCCCTCCTTTCGCGCTTCGTGCCTTCATTATGACGATGTACCAAACGATATGTGAACCTCACACTAATTGCCTCCCTCTTTTTTCACAGTATCCGCCAGCTCTCCACCCTTTCCAACTGCCAATTACCTTAATTACGATGTTTTAAACTACTAATCTCAGAATAATTTCCGGCCCTTTCTTTGATGCATGGATGTTTCAGACACGTATTTGTTTTATCAAAGTTGAAATAACTCCGATTCCCCGCACACCCTAGATTGTTACTTGACCCATTAAATATGGCATTTTAACATATGGCATACTGACAGGCACATCAGTTTTCAAAATTATATGTTTTCCTGTAGCACCCATAATCGCAGATTTGAATAGTGAATATTGATCCAAGCTGATGTTGGCATCCAAGACAGTTATGGTGGTCAGGATGCACAGGAGGGTTGTCTTTTTGAGCCTGTGGTGGGCAGTGACATTCCCTGGTGTTAAGTCTGTGAGCTTGGTGCATTCTCAGCTGGTTGATGTCTTTGTCTGCGCTGCCTCAGTGTTTGTCAGGGTGGTGGGCAAGAGTGGTCCGGGGGGGTCCAGAGGGTGGTGGAGGTAGGTATTGTTGCCCTATTGGGGCTCCAGCCTGCATGTTCAGTTGCCTGGGGGAATCTGTTATTATTCATGTTTGGCTATGGCTGTGCTCCCTTCTCTGGTGCCGGTTGTTGTCCGCTTTGCACCAGGTCGGAGCAGGTGTTAATTTCATGCTGCTAACGAGCCTTATTGCATGTTTTGTGTTGTTATTGCCTATCCGGCTGGTCATTGAGAGTGTTGGAGTGGTGTTGTTGAGGCTTTCTGCACTTGAAAGCCTACTCTGCATTTCATTAGCGATAGTTCCCGGAGTCATCTGTGGCGATGTTTTTTGAGGACCCTATCGCTGCAAAACTGGTGATATTGGCTGTTAGCACCGGCTTGTGAATGGGAAGTCACTTTATCACGAGTTTGGCTGTGATAAAGGGCTGTTAACTCTGCGATAGTTCCTTGAGAATATGCCCCAATGTGTGTTGACAGCAAGCACTCGTTCTTTGTCTTAAGCGATATCTTGATAGCAAATTGCTTCATTCTGCGCAGGAGGCAAACCGCCGAGTGCCTCTCTTTTACAGCGTGAGTGCGCTAGGTTGTGCTCTTTTGCACTTCCCAATGCATTCCTTGCGCTGTGGAGCAGCTTTGTCAGCACTAAGGGTGGGCGGAGTAGCACTCCGCGGAGTTCCACAGAGTTTAATAAAAAACTCAGTGGAACTCCGCTCAGCTCTGCTCTGCCACACTCCGCTCCACCCCAGTCCCACTCCCAATTTAAAAAAACGAAAAAACACACTGACGTGCTCTCTGGCATCTCTGGGCTACCCTCCTCCTCGATGTGGTCTCTCCTTTTTGCCGCTGTCCTTGTCCATATCGCCAGTCGCAAACCCCTACGTTTTATGTCTTGCATGTACTGCGCATGCATAGTCCATGCAAGACTCAAAACGTAGGGGTTAGCAGCTAGGATGGGGACGGCGAGGAAGGAGAAGACCCCATCATGAGGAGGAGGGCAGCCAGGAAACACCAGAGAGCATGTAAGTGTTTTTCTTTTTTTATTTGGGCTTTGTGGCGCAGGGGCTAACTTCGCTCTGCCATAAAGTTGAAGTTTCACCAGAACTCCGAGTTCCCAACAAAGCGCAGAGTTGTCAAAACTCTGCAAAGTCCACTAACAGAGTGGAGTTTGCCGCCCGGAGTTAGTCAGCACTGAGGAAGTTAGAGCGGTCTTCCCGCTTTGTGCCTCTTACCTCCAGGCGGCGCCTGACACTGCAGAGGCTGTACGATTGAAGGGCTCAGTCCAAAAATGTGTTTTTCTGGTGGTGACACACTGCGAGGGCAGCACAAATGGCAAGCTTCCCACCTCAAAGGTGAGTAAGACCTCAAACACCACCTCAGAGCACCAGCATGGGGGCTGGCCTTATACAACTTCAGCGAATGAGTCCTTCCTAAGTAGTCTTCAGGTAGTTCAAAACACCACGGCTCGCCTTGTCTCAAACTCTCCTGCCAGAACAGCTTCTCTCCTTCTATTACAATGTTTACATTGGCTTCCAATGTGCTAGCGGGTCAAATTTAGGATATGGTGCATTGTGCACAAAGCACTAAATGGTAAAGGTCCTGGCTATCCGGCAGAAAAACGTATTCAATACTAGCCACCTGGACCTCTACGCTCAGGAGACAAATCCTTGCTACTTCTCCTGCGTTTTATAAAATCCCGCTTGGGTGGGAAAGTATTCTTCAACCTAGACCCATATTATTGGAATCAGCTCCCTACTCATCTCCAAAAATGCCCAGATTACCTTTTATTTAGAAAGCTCCTTAAGGCCTTAACCGCTGCGGCAATTCCGCCGTGGTGCGGGATGCTCCATTGGTAACTAGACATGATATCGAATTCAAAACATAGAATAGCCATAATATCGAAGTCAAAATATAGAATGGACAAAATATCGAATGGACAGAATATAGTGGTGTAAAATATCGAATTGAAGGTAAGTAATATAATATCGATTTTCAAAATATAGAAAGTCAAAATATCGAAGTGTATAATATAGGTATTAAACTATATAGAATTTTCAATAATATCGAGTTTTTTAAAGTGGTTTGTATGTTTGTATATAGTGTATATAATTTTTGTAATTTATTTTAAGTAATGAATTTTATGTTATTTAATTTTTGCGTAATTTAATTCTGTAGCGCAGTGTTTCCCAAACTGGGCTCATGGAACCCCAGGGGTCCGTGACACATTCCTAGGGGGTCCGTAGGAACCAGTTTTAAAAGCAAAGGAAACTTTCTTGTATAATTAGCAGCTTTCAAGCAACAATAAAAGTGTCAAGATAATGCCAGTGATTAATGTACCTGCTGGAGAGGGATGAGAGTTTTATTCATTAGCAGCTTTAACTTAACTAATGTAGCACAGAGGGTTAATGTGCACACTGCAAAGAACGTGTAACATGCATTTTAAAAAGCAGATTTTTATTTGCATAGGTCCGTGGTTACTGCTTTTGTCACAGAGATTCTTTTGTTACTGTGCACTTCATAAGTGACAGTCGTAATCTAGCAGCGGGACCTACAAACTGTCATCAAAGAGCTGCTTGTAAACTGCATGGTACTAGTTAGTAACGTATGTTTTTTCCGAGTCATTCATTATCCTGATGCTGCTAAAAAGATTTATTTGGGTGGAAATTCATTTTTAATGCTAAAGTCAGTGCTAGCCACTGTGTGATGTTCTGAATCGTGGGTTTGTGCTTTTCCAGACCAAGCACTATTTAAAAATGCCTACCTGTATGAATGACATGTGAATACTACACCTTGTAGTCCCCTTACCTTATGTAACATTTTCTATACACTGAATTACATGTATGATTCATTGTCTCTATATATGTGTGATGTACAGTGACATCCTATAATGGTATGAGAGATGCTATAAAACAAATTAAATACATGTGACAGAGGGGCTATTCCTTCAAAATAAAATACTACGGGCTAGATGTACGACCCGTTTTTAGATGCGCAAAAGGGTTCGCGAACCAGTTTGAGCATGTGAAAACCTATTGGGCCATGTACATAGCCTATTTCGCGAGTCGCATTTTGTTTGCGACTCGCTAAATAGGTTTTGCAACTTGCTATTTGGAAAGGGAATTCCCTTCCAAATAGCGAGTCTCAAAACCATGTATACATTTTTTGTGACTGCAATTGCGGTCGCAAAACACTCTCAATTACCACCTACTTCAAGTAGATGGTAATGCATTTGCAAATAGGAAGGGGTCCCCAGGGGGCCACTTTCCCTTTGCAAATGCATGCAAAATTATTTTTTAGGAGCAGGCAGTGGTCCTGGGGTCCACTGCTTGCCCCTAAAAAATGAAACAAAACGTTTCATTTTCTATTTTTTAAAATGCATGGAAAACGGGCTGGATTTTTAAAAAGAAAATTGCTTTATTTAAAAGCAGTCCCAGACATGGTGGTCTGCTGAGCCTAGCAGGCCACCATCCCTGGGAGGGCTGGCATTCACAATGGGCTGGCAAATTGAGAGAGGCTCATTAATATTAATGAACCTTGCCATTTGCGACCCCTTTGGGAATACCAAATAGTGTTAAACACACTGTTGTACATTTCATTAGGCGACTTGCAATGTGTCGCCAATTGCGAGGAGCTAAATAAAATGGTCATACATATGGCCCCAAAATCCATAGTACTTTGAGTATTTGGTTTGTGTGCACACGATTTTTTTTCAAATTACTGTTTTAATATTTGAAATGTAACTGATAAAAATTGCTCGGGGGTCCCCGGCTTACAGTGACTCAATGGGGGTCCTCAGGAGTCAAAAGTTTGGGAACCACTGCTGTAGCGGGTTGTGGGTTTATAGGGGAATAGGGTGGGAAGTGATTTAATTATATTAAATATCAATTTTTAGAAATTACGAATTATTTTTAATTTAATTTTGCATTTTAGTTCTGTAGCGAGTTGTGGGTTCATAGGGGAATAGGGTTGGAAGTAATTTAAATGTAATTAAATACATGTTTGTATTTATTAATAGGTACTCATTTTGAATTAATTCATAATTAATTTTTAATTGGTAATTCATTTTTATTAATTGATTAAATGACAATCATGTTAATTTTATTAATTTATTTTCCATTGTGGGTTTATAGGGGAATATGGTGGGAAGTAATTCAATTGTAATTACGTAAATCATTGTTATTTATTTATTGTTATTGATTTTTAATTTATTGTTAATTAATTGTTAATTGGTAATTAACTTGTATTAAGTAATTAATTGATAATTACGATAATTGCATTAATTTATTTTCTGTAGCGGATTGTGGGTTTATAGGGGAATAGGGTGGGAAGTAATTTAATTGTAATTAATTACATATTAAAAATACTTTTTGTGTATTGATAATTAATTTACTTTTAATTAATTATTAATTAGTGTTATTTTATTAATAATTACTTTTTGTAATTGAAAATTAATTAGTTGTTAATTATTTATGATCAGGTATTTAATTTTGATAACTAATATTTATTTGTATTTTTAATTGATTAATTATTACATAATATGAAATTGGTAGTTACTTTTAAATATTTTTTATTGGTATTGATATTTAATTCATTTTTATTAATATATTAAATTATTATTTTCCTTACTGTTAAACTCACTTGAATGGAAATAGTAATTTTTACCCATAGACTATCCAACGCTTTCCCTACTGTTGCACTCCCTGGAGTGGGAATAATAATTTTTACCCCAACGCTATCCAACGCTTTCCCTACTGTGGCACTCTCTGGAGTGGGAATAGTAATTTTTACCCCTGCGCTATCCAACGCTTTCCCTACTGTTGCACTCTCTGGAGTGGGAATAGTAACTGTTACCCTTTTGCTATCCAACGCTTTCCCTACTGTTGCACTCTCTGGAGTGGGAATACTAATTTTTACCCCTACACTATTCAACGCTTTCCCTACTGTTGCACTCTCTGAAGGTGGAATAGTAATTTTTACCCTCCCACTATCCAACGCTTTCTCTACTGTTGCACTCACTGGAGTGGTAATAGTAAATGTTACCTTCGCGCTATCCTACGGTAAAAATATTGTATATTTTTTATTAATATTATGTTAATATATGTATATATGTTTTAAAAATAAAATTGTATGTTTTTTATAACTTAAAATTAATTATTTAACAATTTTAAGTATGTTTTAGTTAATTATATTTATTTTTTCATAAATTTTAAATTACTTTTAAGACATAAAAAAATCGATATTTTCACTAACTATATTTTTTAAAACGATATTTTTGATTCAATATTTTCGTACTTACCTGTTTGTAGATAGGAATTCGAAATTTTTGCATTCTATATTTTTTCATAGATATTTTGGCAATTCTATATTTTTGTATTCGATATTATGTCACTAATCCGTTCCATTAGGTGGGCGGAGCTGCGTCGGCCAACGTATGTGTGCCGCACTACGGAGGTAGTGCTTGCGATGGACATTGGCCGACAGACGCAGCGAAGGGGTTAAAACCGAGTTTTCTAAAATACTCGCTTCTCACCTACCCCTTTGGGAGTGATTCTGGCGCTTTACAAGTTAATAATAAAAATAATAATAATAACTCAGGCAGGGTGTAGTGGTGCTCTCACCCTTAAAAATGCAGTCCCAGAAGGACCACGACTATTTACCATCATGTATCTCCGAGGAGGTTTGCCCCCCACCAGCGATGCCTAACTGTAGAGGTCACAAGCTCCAGACCCAGGCCATCTCTCAGGCGCTTGCTCCTCTGCAGGAGCATGTCGCCAAACTGTTGACCCAAGTATGGAAAGACACAGGGATACTGGGGGATGGAAGGGCTGGGACTAGTGGGATGACCTCAGTCCACACACACAAAATTGGCAAGAGTGATGCAGGGCACCTGGAGGGCTTTAGCCGAACTGGCAGAAGTCTTCAGTAAGAGTGTGCGCACGCTGAAGGATGCAGCCAACTGGGAGGAAGAAACACCTGGGGTATTGGGCGACTGCGTCGCAATGGTTTTTGATCACAAAGAGGGGTTCACCAATTTGGGTGAGGGTGACTTAGAGGACAATGACATTTCCTCCAATGATGCCCATGATTTGGGCAGATTCTGGCACCCACATTCGGTCAACTCAGATTCATATGAGGGAGACCCTGCCTTAGTGGCATGTTTGATCTACGGGAATATATCGACCGCGATCCGCGAAGTGGGTCCTTGAGAGAAAGGTAGAGTAATATGTGGCAAGCAAGCTCTGCCAACCCACTAGTAAAGAGGTTAGGCCCCTTCCATGCGTGGAGTGCCCCAGACCGTCCCAAGGTGATAAGGTCACAGCGAACCAGGATATTTACCCGATATTATGCAACTTCTTCGCCAAACAGATGAGAGACCCCGAGAAGGGGATAGAGAGGTCCTTGCGAGCCTGCCAAGACAAACTTCCTCTGCATAGTGTGGCCCTTAACCAAGATAATTGAACTGGGGGAGCAGGCTAAACAGCCAGGGAGACCTGTCCCACAGACGGCGTAGTGGGCTTGGCACAGAGGGTGATCTGCCTCCTTGTCAATGCCAACTGCACCCTGTATGCGGAACGTAGTCATTCCCTGCTGTTCAAAATTGACCCCAAGCTGGGGGAAATTTCATCCTCGGAGGCAGGTCCAGTAGCACAGGGCACCCTTTTCTGTAAACCTTTCGTCAAAGAACTGGGAAAGTTTGTCTCCATGTTCTCTGCACTCGACAGGGCCTAGTCTTCATTGGTGAAGATATTTCCGGGGAAGGTTTCTGGAGGAGCCGGAAGAGGCAGGGGTCACTCCTCCGGCTGCCAGTCCAACCAAGGGACTACCAGACCCCAAGTGAGAGGAACAGTTGATGGCGCAATGGCCATCAGGGAACCTTCTGTCCCTCCCACGTTGCCAGTAGAGGGAAGCATAATTGAGACTGAGGAGAAGTCAACAACCACAATGGATACAATGGTAAGCCCAATTCTGTCATCACTGTTCCGCTTGGGGGGAGGTTACGCTTATACGCACACAAATGGGCAGAGGTAACAGCAGATCAGTGGGTACTGGAGACCATCCAAGGGTGTCACATAAAGTTCTATGAAACTCCAGCTCAGACAGTGAATCCCCGCCCTCTGACTTTTTCCACTCGAAAGATGTCTCTGATAGACCGAGAGGTCAACAAGAGGATCAAGTTCAGGCTCCTGAACCACGCACACAAAGCTCTCCACGACATGGGCCCCGAATACCTCAACAACCGCCTCAAGTTCTACAAACCCACCCTCCAGCTCCGCTCCGCCAGCCTCGCCCTCGCCACCGTCCCGCAGATCCGCAGAACCACCATCGGAGGAAGATCCTTCTCCTACCTGGCTGCCAAGACGTGGAACTCCCTCCCGACCCACCTACGTCTGACCCAGGACCATCTCTCCATCACGAAACAACTGAAGACCTGGCTATTCGAGCAGTAGCAGTACCCCCCCAACCCCACAGTGCCTTGAGACCCTCACGGGTGAGTAGCGCGCTCTATAAATGTTCTTGATTGATTGATTGATTGTGGTGCAGGACCTTCTGGCCAAGAATTACAATATGCTTCTCAGACTTTTACCCCAAGGGTTTCCTCAGTAGTCTGTTTCTGGTCAAAAAGAGGGAAGGGGTTCCGCCCAGAGATCAAGCTCAGGTCTGTCAACGAGTGTCTGGTTTAAAGCAATTTCAAGATGGAGGGTATTCACCTCCTCAGGGATCAGCTTCTACAGGGTGACTGGTTAGCACATCTATATCTCAAGGATGCCTACCTGCCCATCTTCTCTCCACATTGCAAGTACCTCCAGTTCCAATGGAGAGGAAAGATCTTTGATTTCCAGACCCTGCCATTCGGCCTATCTTCGGCACCTTGGTGCTTCACGAAGGTCCTCAAACCGGTAGTGAAGTACCTCTGAAGTCCGGGCATCAGGTTCATAATCTACCTGGATGACATCCTGCTTATCGACCAATCACGGCACACAACCATATCCCTCCTTCAAGACATAGGGTTTGTCATAAACCAACAGAAGTCGGATCTGATGCCTCAACAGACCATGACCTTTCTCGGGTTCTGCAGAGACTCCAGGGTGGCGACTCTGAGGTTGCCGGGCCAGAAAATAACCAAGATGAAAAAATTAACTGAAGAAGGTTCTTAGGAGAGACAGAATCTCCCAACTACAACTGGCCAGGGTTGTGGGCTTATTATCTTCCTTGATACAAACCATCGTCCCGGGACCTGTACACTACCGAGTTTTCTAAAGGCTGAAGGTAGCTCATCTTTTGAAGGGTTTACTTATTCGGAACTAGTGAATTTGACATCGGAAGCCAGGACAGAGATTCAGTGGTGGATAAACCACATGGAGACATGGAACGGGCGGGCAATATTCAGCCCCCACCCAGACCTGGTGATAGAATCGGACACCAACAGTCTGGGTTGGGAGCCAGATGCGGCTCAATCTCCATAGGAGGCAGCTGGATGGAGCAGGAACTGACCCTCCACATCAATTGTCTCAAGCTATACAATCCCTCACAAGGGGAAAAGTATCATGCTGTGGACTCTTGAGGATAGACAACACAACAGCAGTGCAATATATAAATCGGCTGGATAGTACCCATTCACTTGTTCCAGCAGAATTAGCCAAGAACTTCTAGCATTACTGCCGCCAATGACAGATTTCAGTGACGTCGGAAAACCTCCCAGGATCGCTGAATTCGGTGGCAGACTGGATCTCCAAGTACATCAGGGATGCCAGTGACTTGAGACTCGCCCAGGAGTATTTCATGCTCCTATGTCGCTTTGGGGTCCTTGCCTGGTAGACCTATTTGCCTCTAGAGGGAACAACCAACTTCCTCACTATGTCAACTGGAGACCGAACACTGGAGCGGAGACAGTGGATGCCTTTCTGCAGGATTGGTTGATGATTCAAGCCTATGGCTTCCCTGCCTTCCTATTTATCCAGCAAGTTGCGGCTCAGGTCAGGCGTCAGCGGTTGTCTCTTGTGTGATCACTCCGAACTGGCGCTCACTAGCATGGTTCCCTTTTCTCCTTGAGCTGACATGGGCCACTCCAGTACGGCTACCCTTGATCTTGGCCGATCCGTTGGGCCACCCACTTCCTTTGGTTCTCCAGGGCCACCTTCATCTCATGGCATGGAGGATATCAGGTGATGCTGGCAAGATGTCAGGCTTTCACAAGGAGCTGAATTCCTCATCCAATAGGTATGGGCCCAGGGACTACCAAGAGCAACAAACCAGCATGGAGAAGGTGGGTTTGTTGGTGTGTGGAGAAACACCTGGATCATGTGGGCACCAGCGTTACCGACATTGTAAGTTTCCTGGCAGTACTTTTCCAAGAGGGTTTGGTACACTGCACCATCAAATCTTGCAGGCCGGTTATCTCAGCAGGCCATGTCGACCTGTACAATGTTCCGACGGGGGAACATCCCTGGGTGAGTAAACTCCTAGATATCCCCAATCTTAAACTGATACTACAATAAAGGATATCTTTTGGAATACATTAGAAGCTCACTGACTTCATTCTGGTGCACCTTCCTCTTCTTTATAAACTCCTAAAGAGTATCAGGATGTCCTGTGCCCCGGAGCCCTGATACCCGGGCTGGTGAGGTGACAATCTAGTCTGCGTTTACCTGATCGTGGCAGGACAAGCAGTACCTTTCTAGGAAAGAAATATCAGCAAACTTGGGAATGCTGCTCTGTCTCATTTATTGTAAGAGAACTTCAGATGTCAAGGCTCTAGACCTTCCAGCTAGAATGTTTACACCCGAGGGGGTCAACTTCAACATCTCCAGGAGGACACAGACAAGTACCAGGTCGTATCTTATCCAGCTTTTCCAGATAACCTAAAACTGTGAGTGGTCAGGTGCCTGAAGGCATACTCGGATATATTGTTATTATTATTATTATTGTAGAATATTGTATAGCGGTAGCCAGACCCGAAGGTATCGGAGCGCTTCACAACATGGTTTGAGGCAACATATTAAGGTGATCGTAAACACATTGAATCAAGGGGTAACTGGAAGACCTGTGTGTTGAATAACATTACAGGAAAGGAAAACAAAGGGAGTCCCAATAGTGGGCACAAGCCAGGGGGGGGAGAGGCATAAGTCTTGGTGAGGCCGGAGTTATGTCCTGCGAAGAGCAGGCTATGGTGTTTCGGCAGCCACTATCCATTCGGGAAAGACCGGTTAAGGAAGAGGTCTTTGAGTTGTCTTTTGAATTGTAGAAAGGAGGGGGTAGTCCTGATATGAACTGGGATGGAGTTCCAGATTTTGGTGGCATTTCCAGAGAAGGATTTTGTTTGTGGATTTTTGGCGGGATGAGGAGTAGAGTATTGGAGCTTCTGAGGCTTCTTGACTGACCAGCCTTCTTGAGTTTGGCGGCCAGGTAGGCTGGTTTCCCAGTATGAAAGATTTTGTGCATGAGGTAGGCCATTCTGAAATTGGCACGCAATTCAATTGGGAGCCATTTTAGCTCTCTGAGTGCTGGCGAGATGTCATCAAACTTCTTTACTCCAGTGAAGAAGGCTGCTGCGTTGAGCGTAGATCTGAGGGGCGCCAGGTGGGATTTTACTGTACCTTTGAGAGAGCCTTCACAATACCGTCCCCCCATGGCCCGCCTTGACCCCCTGGCTACTTTTCTGCAGGCTATTTCGCCGCAACAAGATCATGTCTGAAACGATTCAGACCCTGCTGTCACAGTCCGGGACCCCCAGGTGAGCTAAATACTGCTGCGCCGCCTTCCCGATATCCGCTCCCCCTCCTCATTTTAATTGCAGAATATCCCTTCCCCTTATAGGAAGTGGGCCCGGTTTCCCCACTTCACCTCTCAAGGCATCTTTATCTTGACCCGTCATACCAGCTGAAACCTCCCGGTGTCCGCCAGTGGCTTCCTAGTATTGAACTCCCGGAAGTAAGCATTTCACTTTCTCTCTTGCGCCACAGATAAGACTGCTCCATACTGGCTAACTGAGTTGTTCCCATGTCATTGCGCCAGTTTTCCTACACACCCCTCTACCTGCCCTTCCATCTTCAAGTCACTGCGCCGTTTAATCTCTCAGGCCTTCACCCGTTATTTTTAATTTCACTGCTCCCGGCTAGCTTAAATTGTTAATCAGAAGAAAGTACCAGTAACCCTACCTTCCTTCACTAAGTCACTGCACCGTTTCTACATTGTTGACCTCATAATTTCTACAATAAGGAGGAATACCATTAGTCCCACCTTCCCTCACTAAGTCACTGCGCCGTTTCTGCATTGTTAGTCTCATAATTTTTGCAAACTGTGTTCTTGCATAGCTAATAGTGTTACTATTGTCAATTAGGATTAAGATTGCACTGCGCTACCCACACTTCGCTCCTGCTAAAAACTGCCAGTTAATTTTAAGACAATGTCCAGTGCCACCCTTGTGGAATGTTTCACTTGCTAGCCATTTCATGTATTACTTAACAACATATGAAGTGGAGTTTACAGCTTTTAATAACCTTCTCTCTGTTATTTCTCTCCCTTCCTCCCTAATGTGCTTTTTGTTATATATTTTTGCAATTGCATTTAACTTCACCTAGGCACTTAACTGCAGGCAGGCATATCTGAATGTCCTGTAGATGATCTTTGTATTATGCTCTCAGATCGAAACGTCGTCGACCCCCATTAACTTCTCATACATATACTTTTTGATGTTATTATTTGTATATGTAGAGTCGTTTCTTGCGATTTGTTTGCCTAATTGCCAATTGTGTTGAAAACAAACCGTGAGCATTGCCTGAAGCCTTCTTTCTTCCCTGTTCCCCAAATGTATGTCCTAAATGTCTCTGTAGTAGGACAGAGGCTTGTGTCCCACTTTCAGAATCCCTGTGCTTTGAATCCTAAAACACTGTCTTCAAATTAAACATTGAAACTCTGTGCGGCTGGACAAGTTTTTTTCCAATACAGCACTGATTGGATCTGTATTTATTTATTTTTCCTCAGTCCATTTTTTCTTTCGCTAGGGACAATTGTTGTGTTAGTACCTGTGAGGGAAGCATTCCCGTAATCTAGTCTTGACAGCACCAGGGATTGAATGGCCAGTTTGAGGTCCTTAGGTGGGATGAAGGGCTTAATTTTGTTAAGAAGCGTCAGGTTAAGGAAGGCGCTCTTGGCGGTGTTCTTAATGCGTTGGATCATGTCAAGTTTGGGGTCCAGGGTGATTCCGAGCGATTTTGCGGAATCCGCCAGGGTGAAATTGTCATTTAGGGCATCGATTGAGTTTAGCCGTTGTGATTTGGGGGTTCTGCTCTTTGTTAGAGATGAGGAGGATGTCTGTTTTGTCTTTTTTGAGTTTCAGGTGGTTTTGTGATAACCAGACTCTTAGAGTGATATTGAGTCTGTGAATATCATCAATGGAGGAAGTTTCAAGATAGATCTGGGTGTCATCCGCGCACAGGTGGAAGGGGATGTTCGACTTTTTGAGTATGGTAGTGAGGGATTCCATATAGATGTTGAACAGTTGAGGTGATATAACTGATCACTGGGGGACGTCTCTGTTGACAGGGTGGAGGTCTGATGAACAGTTTCTAATCTTTATTCTTTCGTTGCGGTTCTGGGGAAAGGAGTAGAACTACTTTAGGACCACATCTTCTGCCTCTACCCTCTCATGAAGTAACTTGATGAGCAGGTTATGGTCTACCGTGTCAAAGGAGTTCAGGAGAATGAGTAGGCGGCATTGGCCTGCATCTAGAGATTTGTGTAGGTCGTCAATGACATTGAGGATCGCTGTCTCTGTGCTGCAACCTTTTCTGAAGCCTGATTGGTGAGTGTCTAAGAGGTTAGTGTTGTCAGTGTGTTGAGTCAATTGGAGGAGAACGCACCTTTCCAGGATTTTTGCTAGGAGAGGAAGATTAGACATGGGTCTGAAGTTGTTTAAGTCTTTAGTGTCTAAGCCCGGTTTTTTCAATAGTGGCATGACTTGGCCGACTTTAAGGTAGACCGATATGATTCCAGTAGAGAGGGAGCTGTTAATGATCTTGGTCCAGAGCGGGGCTAAGGAGAGATTGAGCTTTTTGGCTAACTGGGACGGAATAGGATCGGAGTAGTGTGAGGAGGGTTTAGCGGTGGGGATCATTTTGGCTAAACCTGCTTCGGAGATGTGGTTGAAAACTTTCCAGTGTGTAGTTGGGAGCTCATGAGTAGCAGCTCCTATCCTAGGGGCGTACTCTTGTGTGGGGGACTGCAGGTGACATCAAGGGAGAGCTCAATCTTGGAAATGTTGTTGTTGAAGAAGTTAGCGAAGATCTCACTCAAGTCTTTGGAAGCCAGAACTGAGGGTGCTGGGGCTTTGGAAGTTTGTTGGCGAATGATCTTGAAGAGCTCCTTGGGCCTCTTTTTAGCATTGTCTAAAGCGTTGCAGAAAAAAAGGCTTTTTCTATTTGATGTGTTTATTGTACATACCCTTATTGTTTTGAGTTGTTCTTGGAGAATTTAGGAAGGGTTGTTCCGCCAGAGTCTTTCAGCAGCTCTTAGTTGCCTTCTCTCAGAGTTTATGTCTGTGTTAACCCAGAATCTGGATCGGGTGATTCTAACCCTTTTATGTTTCAGGGGCGCTATTTCATCTAGAATGACAGTCATACTGGAGTTGTAGTGGGAGGTGAGTTCTGTTGTGGTGAGATCCTCTGCTGGGATGGGAAGGAGAGAACTTATCTTGACTTCCAAGTCTGCCAGGGGGATCTGAGTTAGATTTCTCACCCATTGAGGGGGGCCACGCGTGAGGGGCTGACCTAGGAGCACTTGCTAGATGTTGAATAGGATGATGTGGTGATCGGACCAGTCAACGGGCAGGATGTGGTCGATAGTGACTGTGTCCAGATGGGCAATAATGGCATCAAGGGTTGCTCCTCCGTTGTGGGTTTCCTCTTCGCAATGTTGGGTGAGGTTGTTGTTGTGAAGAAGTTCATTCAGGGTTTGGATCAGCGGGTCATTTTTGTTATTCCAGTGGAGGTTGAGGTCCCCTAGAATTAAGTTGGTGTTGTCATGAAGTGAAAAGTGGGGTATCAGGTCAGATAAATGTTCTCTGAATGCAGCGGAGTGGCCAGGCGGGTGGTAGAGGAGGTGGCAGAGAAGTGGTTTGTTATCTCTTGCCTTGATGTTTGTGGTTAGACATCCGAAGGAGTTGCAGTTGAAGGTGTTGATTTCCGTCACAAGTATGGTGGTCTTGTGTATGATAGCTACACCCCCACCTCGCTGGACTTTTCTGTCTTCCTTGATGAACGCAAAGCCTTGGGGAACAAGTAAGTTCATGAATGAGGAGGAGAACTCATTAAGCCATGATTCGGCGATGAAGGTGATGTTAATGCGTGAGTAAGGATGGTTTTTGCCAGCTCTGTTGCATGTTTGATGGCTGATCTGGAGTGTATAAGCATGCACTTGGTGGAAGGCAACTCCTTATTGATTTTCTTCATTAAGGAGGACCTAGGGATGTTCGTGAGGAAGGATGGGGGTCTTGGGACTCTGGGAGGTAGGTGGTCTCTTCTAAATTCTGTAATGACTTGGATTGTGGCTTTAGGGGAGAGATAAGAGGCAGTGTCATACGAGGAGGCAAGCTCCAAAGGCAACTCTTAATTGCCATCAAAAAGCCATACAAGGCTATGTCCTCTCTGACCATTGCAAGATGGGTGATATGGATCATGACAGAGGCTGACATTGATATTACTGAACTTGGAGCTCATTACACCTGGGGGCCTATGGACTCCAAGTCTGTCCAGGTAGGGGGCAACGCCAAAGATGTTATGAATGAGGCAGATTTGTTTTCAGACTCCACTTTCAAAAGGTTCTTTTTTAAACCAATCTACAACTCAGTCGCACGGGTAGTAGGTAAGCTTTAAACATGCATAATCCTTGTCTCTAGTCCTAACATACAATGAAAAAGTTCCTAGGTAGCATGAAGGAAAGTTTCAATTCTATTAAGGACGTTGAGGCAAGGATTACCCCCCTGGTATGTATCTCCATGCTACCCTCTCTCGGGCAATAAGGGAACTAGCTCTACAATAATGCTGGAAATTAGTGAACTGAATTCCGTGTCTAACAGGAAAGTATTTTGGGTCTTACTCAACTTCAGTATACTGTTATGTACTTTTGTGCCAAATGAATAGTTCCTTCTCCCTGACAGGCAGACATGTTGTGTAACAGGCTTTTTGACAATGGCGGCCGAACACATATAACAACAGACTAATGTTGTGGTTATTATTGTTACTATCCTCATAATGGTTTGTTGCTTTTTGACCAGTTATTCCAGTGGTTCCCAAACTTCTCCAAATTGCGGCTCCTTTTACCTTTTGACTAATGGCTGGGGCTCCCCATTATGTTACCTTTTTGTGGCAGATGGTGAATGTAACCCCATTCTCGGTAGTACATTCATGTTTTTTCCCTGAAAATAATTTATATATATCAGAATCAGAATCAGAACAAAGCTTTATTTTGATTATGAAGCAACAAACATGAAAATCACAGATGAAATATATGAATGACGTAAATTAAAACACATCTCACATTCTTAAAAGGAATAATACAAATTAATTATTAGTGCATGTATAGAGTTCTAAATAACCATACTCTTTCTATGTTTGAGGATTCTTCTAAAAAACATGGATAACCTCCAAGCAACATGTTCATTGTCCAGAAGCTGGAACTTCATAAAAGCATGGCGGCATTGTCTCAGCCCCCATTTCCATAAAATCAGTAAGATCCAGACCTGTTTTACCTCACAATATATTTTGCAGAATAAAACAATGTGTATAGATGATTGGGGTGACCAGTTGTCATATGGACAAGGGTGTAACTCACTTGCCCAATCATTCAATGTAGGGATAAAGACAAGTCTATGTATTGTCCACAGTCTGAATCTTATTAATATAAACCATAAACACCTGGTACAACAACTAGATATGGCTGCAAGCTAAAAGTTGTAAGAACCATCTGGTGCTGCATCACCCTGGGCTTGATTATTTCCCTTGATAGTCTTTGGGACTCCAGGTATAAGAGGGCCTCTTTTCTAAGGATGTTCCTGGGAACCGTAGTAATGGTGCTGGGATTGGTGTAGTATTCTGATTTGCCCATATCTTTTGTAAAAACTTGAATAAACTTAACCCAAGGTATTCTTTGTGCACCATCCAATCTAAGACTATCCTGCATTAACTCTCTATTGAAGATGGCTTCATCACGCAACCAAATCCTGTGCCACAGAAGGATAGGCTCTATTTTGATAAGGTTGGATATGTGTGAGAGACCCAGTTCAGCATGAGAAACATATGTGGAGATACTAGACGGGACTGATAAAACATATTTAAAAAAATATTTTCTACTAACTGAATTGAATTAGTAGTCACAAAACCCCAAATCCCTGCCCCATAAGTAACAGTTGTTACGCATTTTGCTTTATATATTTTAAAAAGTTCTAAAGGTGGTTTGCGTCCCAGTTTTTTTGCAAAGCTGGCTAATGCAGATGTAGTTCTAATTAGTGCCATCTTTTTAGCTGCAACAGCTATCATTATGGCTAAATAGGATACCTATATAAGAAGAGCTCTTAGTGGCAGTGATCCGGTTTCCTTCCACAAAACTATCCCTACACTTTTGAATCCTATGACCACATCTCATTATGAAAGTTTTAGAAATATTGATTCTAAGATCCAAACCCTTCATGAAGTTATAAAAATTATTTAGGGTTTTTTGCAGGCCGATCTGAGTACGAGACATTATCACAGCATCGTCCGCATATAACAATGCTGGAATAGGGCTTATTTGCAGGAAGTCATCAACGTCTTTAAGGAGTGCCTGTTCTAGCCCATTAATATAAAGGTGAAAAAGAAAGGGTGCTAGGACACAGCCTTGCATGACTGCCCTTCCAATCGGGAAGGAGGCAGTACGCTCTCCTCCGAATTCAAATCGCACAAGTGATTAAGCTCTATTATAAAGGAGACAGATAAATTGAATGATGTTTCTGTCGACCCCAGTGATAACAAGATCTCCCAGAGCTTTGAATGCCTTACTCAGTCTAAAGATGCTGAGAGATCTACAAAGGCTATGTACAGGTTCCCCTTTTTAGCCCTGTTGTACTTTCCCATAAGAAATCGCTACGTTTAAGCTCTTCTCCACAGTTCCTAAGCCTTCTTAGAAGCCATATTGAATGTCTGATAAAATTTAATTTTCCTCAGCCCAAAGCTGTAGGCGTTCTAAAATGATATGTCCCACAACCTTGCCCATGGAGTCCAATAAAGAAATGGGCCTGTAGCAAGATGGGTCCTTGCTGGTCCCCTTTTTTAAATATGGGGTTGATAATGGATTCCACCCAGGTTAATGGAAAAGCAGCCTTGCAACCAGCATTAATTATTTGTGTAATTATTGGAGCCCACAAGATGACATTGGACTTGTACAAGTCCACGGGAATTCCATCTGGCCCAGAGGCCTTCCTGCCTGCACTTGCGGAGAGAGCCCTGGTCACTTCATTCTAAAATCTAGGTTTAATAGGTGATCAACATGTTCTAGGTTTTCTCTGCCTTGACCATTACTGATGCTTGCCCATTATATATTTTAGAAAAATATTCGACCTATTGACCCTCTGAGATAGCTACTTTGATCGTTGGACCCCTTTCCGGGGTCAGAAACAGTATTTTGACCACTTTCCAAAAGGCAGCACTATCTTTTGCGTGTGCAGACCCGGAAAGCTTCTGCCATGCCTCTTTTCTAAGGGTGTTCTTCCTTTCTTGGAGAGCCAATCTATAGCTCTTTCTGGCCGGTCTAATATTGACCATGTTCCTTGGAGCATTGTGCACTTCCTGTTTCAGGTGAGAATGTGCGCAACAGCAGTTTAAGTTAAGACATCTCCAGGGATGCTAACTCGTTCAGGCAAATGTCAATATCCGAACTACACCTCGTGATTAGGGTTTTATTTACTACCTCAGGATCCATGATGTTCCAACGGGGTGCATAACCATGTTGCTGCGCTGCCCTGCAACAAAACTACAGGGCAGCAATGCGCACCATCATGCGCATTCCTGGGCCTCAGTCATGAAAAGTGCTGCAGCGCTGTGACAAGACACCGTTGCAAGACTTTTCACAACCTGCTTCTTGTGACACCATGGATGCGCTGTATTCACTAGACAGCGCTCCATAACGCAAGCAATGACAGATACGTTTGGAATCCTGATGTATCTGTCTGCGCTAAAGTCATGCATTGCTGCAGTCTTTTCAGAACCATGATGCAACTCCAGCAATGCATGGGGTCAGCCTATGCCTGTGGCACTGCGTCACCCTTACACCTGCCATAAGGCAGGCATAATGTACTGATGCAGTGCCGTTCTTGAGGGGTGCCAGGGTGTCAGGCAGTTGGAGATCCATCTATGGCAGTTGCGTACTGCAGTGTCATTGTCTGTAAGCATTGGTGGAGTGGTGGTGCTGAGGGAGTTGACAAGATGTTTTTCGGTGGCCTTGATCCAGCTGCGCAGTGGGCGTAATTGCGGAGTTGTAAGGTGGGCATAGTGAAGACGTGATGTATACTATGATGGACGGTTCAGGAGAGTCCCGTGGCTGTAGTTAAAGTTCCCGCTGGCGGAGGAGACGTGCTCGACCATGTATCCTGCTATGTGGCATGCTGAGGTGACTAGCTGCTTTAGACTGAAGATGGGGAACTTCTCAAGGAGGGGGTGGTGTTCTGGTCACTGGGGTTGTCCACGTGGAACTTGTGTTCACTGAGTAGGATGTCGTCGGTGGATGGGAGAGCCTGGGGTGCAATGAGGTCTACAATGGTATCAGAGACAGGGGTCCATGGCCCAGTGGGCCTGCAGATGAGGGTGCTGCAGATGATGGGCTTGGGGTTGGTCCGGATTGGGAAGTTGCGGTGTTCCTTGGTCACTGTTGGGTCATTAGAGTGCGTGGTCAGTCGGAGTGTGCTTCTGTAGGTGATGGCAATGCCCCCTCCTGGATGGTCAGGGTGGTCCTTGCAGGTAATTTAGTAGCCATCAGTGATGGTGATGGCAATGTCTGGTCCAGAACAGATGTTGGTCCTGGCAGGGGATGTGGCATCCAGGGTTGATGGCGAAGAGGGTGCTGGGATTGTTGAGGTGGAGTGTCCAAGAGGAAGGGTGCTTGATGCTGAGCACAGGGGCAGACGGATGCAGACGGGCTTGCCTATGGCTTGCCTTTTGCAAAAGAGACATCAATTACAATGCAGGCATTACATCATAATGCCTTTACAATGCAACCCCATCAACATAGGTGCCTTTACATCGCATTCCATTACAATGCATTGTGAGGTTAGTAATGGGATATTTTTAAGTGATCTGGCGGGTATGGGTTTCGGGTGTTGGATATGAAATAGGATGTATTAGGGGTACAAATTGGAATTTGGGTGTTTTGGGGGCTCAAAGATGAATGTTAGGGTTTAGAGTTTGCTTTGGGGTGCAAGGGTTAGTTTTAGGGTTGCACACACTGAAGTGGGAATAGTAATATTTACATCTCCGCTATCCAACACCTTACCTACTGTTGCAATATGGCTAGTATTAGTATGCATTGTAATGCAATGTGATGTAAATGTATGAGTCATATTTTCCATGTATACCTTTGGCACACCAGTGGTACACCCGCTGCGCATGGCCACATAGTGGCCGCCATTGAGCAGTGCTGCAGGGGGGACTGGACATCTGGGAGGTGGGAAACCCCGGAAATGACACTGGATGGGTGTGGATGTCGGGGGGGTATGTGTGTGAGAGCGGGTTTTGTAAATATTTAAATGAGAGAAATCTTACCTCGAGGCGTGGTCCCCTTTCTTCGTTGCTCCTGCTCTCCTGAGTCTGCTTCCAGGAACAGAAAATAGGCAGCAGGCACCCTCCCTTAAGCCAATCACAATGCTGGGATTGGGCATTGACGCAGGGATAAGGTGTTCAGCCAGGGGCTGGAGGGGTGGGCATGTTCTCCTGGCAGGCTGTAATGCAGCCTGCATTGCAAACAGGACAGTGAGCATGACTGCTTTGGGGGGCCTGAGTGGGCTGACCAAACAGTCATTGTGCACTTGAGTGGGCATGCAACTCCGCTCCTGCCCTGCTCCGTGAGTGGAGCAGCTCTACCCACCCTGCCACCCGCAAAGGAAACATAGCACGATTACATCGAGAAGTTATCATATTGTGATGATTTTTCCTCTTCTTGTACTGCTTGAAAGCAGTGGGGGCAACGCTCTTCCACCATAGCGGATGAGCCGCCCCTGGGAATGTGTCAATTTCTGGTGCTAGGACTGGCTGGCTCAAATCCCAGGCCTCCTCTGCTTCGCGTCCCTCCTTCTCCTTACCTGGACATTGGCACAGTGGCGCAATCCGCAGCACTCTCTCCAAATCTGTGACTCAGACAGCAAGAGCCTCAGCCAGGTGGGATTTCACAAGCCTGGGTACAGCAGTCACTGACAAGTCTGCTAGTGAACCCCCGATGCAGCTAGAAGGGCCCCCTAGGCATGAAGGTACAGCACTGCTGCCACACAAGTTTGGCGCAGCTCAGGGGCCTCACCCTCCACAGTGTCCTGACAGCGCAATATCATCTGACCTGTTATGCCGAGAAGCGTCGCCCACGGTTGGTAATCCCCTCCATGCACCCTGGTGCAGTGGTGGATAGTAGTATGCGATGCAGACATCCCTATGTTGGTGAGCAGGAGCGCATCTCCCATTCACAGCTCCAAGGAGCTTAAGGATGTGTTCTCACACAGGTCAGCAACGTCTCTCCATGTGACCTGCCAGACTTCACCACCAGGTATGAGCAATCGCTGTGCCTCAATGTCTACCGCCACGGCTCAACGACTCATCGACTCCGCAGCTCCCCCGCATCCCACTCCAGGCTTCAGATGCCGGTTACGCGAGGCATCCAGGCTCCAGACGTAGGTCCAGCGAGGTATCCAGGCTCTCATCCTGGTCATCCTGGATGTTGGGTGGCTTGAGGAGGTTGTTGATGTGTGCTGCACTTGACCCTGGCTGCTCAAATCTGCATTTCATTGGTTGTTTTGCCTTTTTTCTACAAGAAGTCAATTTCCAATAGAGGCAAAAAAAAAACTCACGTTGGGTTGAATAACATGCATTTTTTTGTTGCTAATAGGCCTTTCGTTGGTTTTTGCCTGCTAACACCATAATGCCTATTTCCATCACGCTATTGTTAGCAGCAGTTTTCCCTGAAGCTATATAGCAACGGCTTGTAAATACGTCGCTAACATGGCAATAGTTTTCGGAGGTACACAGCGGTAAGAAAACTGTCACTAACTAACATTAGCGATGGTTTTTGCCAGTCCGTGTACATATGGCCTAAAGTGTTTAACAAATATGTAACAGCCAACAAAGTTCTTTTGTAGCCTCTCTGTTAAATCATTAAACATATCTGTCAGTGACACGTTGCTATAGCAGTTTTTTAGTACTCTCTCAGTTAAACCATATCTGTCTGTGATATTCATGCAAAGTAGTTTCAATAAAAAATGATGCGCAAACTGCCTTTAATGAAAGTTCTGGATGCTTCTAAAGAAATACCCAGGCCCTGCTGTCTCTCTTTATCCTTTGGGTATCAGATGTCCTGCTGCTCTTATTGCTGTATTTTGATGCTGCTGGGCAGCAAAGTTGTCTCTTACAGAAAAAAATTGTTCATCAGGAGTGCTAATGACTGTGCTCATCAGAGCACAGTGCTCTCCTGCTCTCTAGAAGGTCCAAGGAAGGAGCAGAAGCAGATCCTTGAGCAGTGAAACTGCTCATAAATAAGGATGAGCACTCTAAGGGGTTTTGGGGCAGAGAGGGCCCGAGCAGGGATTTTTCCATCCCTATCTTCCCTGCCACCCAGGCACAGCCTTCAGACCTTATATTCCTAATATTTACAACTTACCAACTGTATGCAGACATCCCCAGTTCAAACACAGGTAAACTGGCCTGTAACTGATATCACCAGCTAACTTTAAGTACACTGGCGTCCTCCCAGGAAAGGTTCAAGCTAGAGATCTACTCATCCCTAAGAGTAAAACCTGAGGCATCAAAATAACTGTTGTGATATCAGAGGGCTCTTTACACCTATGACAATTTGCCATACATGTTTTAATACCTCTAACGAATTAATATGTAGTAACATCTCCAAATCGCCACCCTCTAAAAATATAGCTCTCCACCATGTGGCCCTAAATGTCACTTCCCTTCCATTTCCCTCAACTTTTATCCTATGGTGACGCTTCCTGCATTTGTTTTCTACTGGTTATACATGTATATACACTCCCACTCCACTCCCCCACCCAGTTTTTCAGTAAGTGTTTTTACACATGGACTGCTGACCTCCAATCCTCCCTCTAGATTGTTTTACTTGGGCTTTGTTTGCCCCCGGATGAAACTTCCCAACATTATGTTCTTTCTATCATCCTTTAAGAATCATCTTTGCTTTATTTCTCAACTGCTGTCATCAGTGTGCTTTGCTCCCTATCAATGGGCAGGGCACTAATTCCTACCAAAGCATCAAAAGGTGCTTGTGAGCAATATGTGTGTTATTCAGCAACGCCTCTATATGAATCACTATCAGTCCTGGTAAAAGTATTATGCATCGCAATCCCACCTGGATAATCAACAAATTACTTCACCTGATGCCCCCCAACCCTGACCACTGCCAAAACCTCTCACTTTTTAAGGAAAGCAAGAGATAAACCCTACCTAAGTAGAGTTTGCATAATAAAAACCCTGCACTGATCTACTTGCGATGGGCAAATTTAAATTCATAAAGATTTTTATTTTACTGGAAATCATTTTTCAGAAAACTTCACAAATATATATATTTGCAACTGTTACTTACCTCTGCCAGAGAAGTTATTCATTTTAGTTTTCTTTATTTTATTTAGAGTGTTTCATAAAGCGCACACATGACCCAAGGGTATCAGAGCGCTGTACATAGGGTTGAAATAACAAAATGATAGGTATAGACAGGTACATCAAACGTAAAGAGCCGCAATAGGCCATTGCAACAGATATCACATTAAACGACTGTCATTTCATTAATATTCCCTTTGTCCACATTGATCTAGCATCTTCATTGTGGTTATTTGCGGCAACTCTGAACTATTCAGATCCAGGTACCCAGCCGTGTTGCCGCTTGTTCTCCTGTAAACAACATACATCTGACCAAACTCTAGAATGCTGTCCTTTGAACCCTGGGGTGGGGTTCTCCGAGAGTCTGTATAAGAAATCTATTCATTAGGATCTTTTAATTTCTTTTTTGAAAAAGTGGGTTGATAGGTTTAAACGCACCATGGGTGGTAAGGAGTTCCAGATCCTTGGCGCCGCTCTCAAGAAGGAATGTGTGTACATTTTTTATTTTCTGAATCTAGGAGGTTCCAGCCTGAGAGAGTTAGCACTTCTGAGGTAGCGCCGGCCACCGGAGATTCAAATCTTTTCTGCCAGGTAACTTGGTTCGTTAAAATGCAGTGCTTTGTGTGTGAGGCGGGCAATTTTCAATTGCATTCTTGCCTCGAGGGGAAGCCAGTCTAGATACCTAAGTGATGGACTGATGTGGTCAAAGCATCTAATTTCCTGTTGCCAGTCTTGCTGCAGCATTAAGAGTCATTTTGAGAGGGTCACTGCACCATATTCTATTCTGGAGACTACAAGTTTTGTACTGCTTGTTTTAAGGCTGAAGGTGGTAGAAATGGTTTCAATTTCTTCAGTAGTTTGAGTTGGAATGAAGCACTGTGTGTGGTAGCACAGATGTGAGCTCTGATGTTTAGACTCTTGTCCAGTGTTACTCCAAGGGATTTCGTGGAGTCAATAATGGCAGGTTTGCAGTTGAGGGCACGTAGGTGCTTGATCCAATCTCAGATGGGTGTGGAGCTGTTTTGAGGGGAGAAAAGAAGGAATTCAGTTTTCAAAGAGTTCAGCTTGAGGTTGTTTTTAGAGAGCCAGGACTGAGTTTTGACTAGAGAGAAATTATCGCTCTGCTTGTACTTAGTAACATCTATGCAGTATATCAAAACAATCTCCATTTCTTGCGGTGAACCTCCTGCCATGTCCACCACCATCCTCTGGGATCTAGCACTCTTCTTGTTCCTCACTTGCTGGAATCCTGAAGAGGGGGCACACTCACATCCAGAATTGCTCCCTCTTGGTCCTGGCCATGCACACTACACAGTACATAAGACATAGGTCTACTTTTGGTATCTAATGTGGATCCTGCCCTACCTCTCTTCTCCTCATTGGACAATGGAAGGGAATGCTTTTGCCTCCACCATGCATTGTGCCTGATTACACTGGTATAAGTACTCCTATACATGGGTGTAAATGTGCGGGTTATGGAATGTACAAGCGTTCCCAGTAGGATGTCTGAAATACTGTGCCTTTCATAGCCTTTTACGTGCACTACAAGGATTGTCATGTGCCAACTGCTATTCTCCCATTGTGACTCCTCAATTTACAGTGCAAATGGACAATTGTTATTTATTTGTGTTTTTCCTCCATGAGCAAAACAGTTCTTCGTTAGAGAAATTTGATCCTTACAGATGTTCCATCACACTTCCCTCCCCGGAAGGTGAATTTTAAGAGTCCTTTACTGGCATACATTTTTAACCATTTTAAACAATTTCCTGAGCGGGAAAGGGTCAAAGAGTAGTTTGCATGCAGGTTTCTTACTCTGTGATTGTGCAGTCATAACAAACAATTCAGCATCAGAGAAGTCATTTCTGCCAGCTAGGTATAATTTTTTAGATTCTGCTGAATGTTAGAAATTTCAAAATATTCAAAATGAACGATTTATGACATCTCACCCACCAATACTGTATTGAAGCTTTTTGCAATGTATACTTTGAAGCATGCATTGCTCGGTCAGCTCTGTGTTGCGTTGCTAAGTCACTTAATGGGGCCTTGCGTGACTTGGTAAATCTGGCTTTTTTTGTTGCATAGTGCTTGTACCCCCTTGCGTGGCACAAGATAGACGCATTAACAGTGATAAATAGGCTCCTATCACTCTTTAGAAAGCAGACTCAGTAAGCCAGTTTCAGATGTAAATAATTACCCAAGACCATTTACATTTTTTTACCTTCTCATTCATGTGCAGTGTTGAAGCAGGGGTGACGTGAGCCACAATGAGTACAAAGCCCTTGTGCTCCTGGTTGGAAAGACCCCTGTACCCATGCTGCAGTACTGTGTGCTGCACTAGTAGCAGCACGCCCTGCCTCCGACCCCGGCCATGTGGACAAATATCTCTAAACACATATATACAGGAATAATCCTTTAAATCGCAGTGACTACACCGCGATGCAGTTGCAATGCAGTTGTTACAACGCAAGTCGTTACATCGACTTGCACTGGATGGCGCTATAACTTAAGGAATAGTAAGATTTACTATTCCAACATCTTCTCAGTCCTGTTATTCAGCCCGGGACCACAGGCGCTTTGCCGCCGGCGGATTTAACGTGGACCCATATCATATACTATTCGTGGCATTCGCGGATATTTGGCTCCCAACATATCAGAACAAACCCATGGTACCATTAAGACAATTGGCCCAAAACCCTTTGATTTGCAAGTTTCGCTGAATTTTTATCGTAATTCTAAAAAAAACCCTTCCAGTTTTTCCCTGGGGAATATATACCGTATCTCCTCAAGGCATTTATAAATTCTTTCCCAAGTTCTGTCCCAGCCTTCCCAAACATATGAAAAAATCATTCTTTGCATGTGCCACAGTTTTGTAGCCAAGTGATATATTTCATCATGACTTCTCTAAAAGGATTAGTGCCTGTTGAAATTCTTCCCTTTCCTCAACCAAAGTGACTCAGTAGCCAAAACGTAGGCACATGAGGATGATCAGTAAAACGTCTACTACATACTTACCCAGCCTAACCTCGAACTTACCCTGCAGTAGAGTAAATTAGTTTCCTTTCCTTACTGCCAAGCAAATGTATTTTTTGGAAAAGCAAATTGTGAAGTGTGGTGGAGAGTGAGACCAGAGAGTAAAGTAGGAGTAAGTAAATGCCTTGACTTTTGCGGTTGGATAGTCTTTGATGAATACAATCTATATTCTGTTCCTTAATCCTTTCCCTGTATTGCAGTGTATCGCTTTTCCCACTTACTTACTTACGGCAGACAGGATGTCCGCATGATTGATCTTACATATAATGTGTTGCAATATTCATCTGCTTTGAAGTCAGGGTAAAATTGAAAGACTGTTAGAACGTGGATTATTAGTAGGGGCAAATGTGCATCTGCCACTGGAAATAAGGCCACTAACACAGTATTGGACTCAGAATAGGTTTTAGAAAATTATTCCTATGCTCAACCCTTGGCAGCTTGTCTGTGAGCAGGCTGACTTAACTTCAAAGACAGGTATGTAAAGCATTCAATGAAATCAATTCAGTAACTAATTAAGTGACAATGTATAATAAAAATCTGACACCAATTTATAAAAATAGGAACTATTGTTATCTTTAAAATGACATGCAAACGACAAAGATCCCATGTTGGGAACCGGAGATATGAACTTTCAAATAGTTAGCATTATCCAGCGCTTAGAATCTTAATGTACCTTATTAGGATATCCGGTTGTGATAGACTGGCTTAAAGTCAATGTTTCAGGCCGACTAGGATAGACCCCTGCTCGGCTACCACTAGCGGCGGTAAGTCCCGGTCACAGTTTTAAACTTCGGACTTAGATACTTTTCTGGAGCTTTTTCTCGCGTGGTCCCTTGTTGCTCTTCACCAGGCCAGATTTGGTGAGGGTTCTCCGGCCTCCGATTTCCCCTCCTCTTGGTGAAACTCTGGAAGTCAGACCTACAAAGCTTTTCAGCGGGAAGAACGTGGAAGGCAGGCCAGCTATTGGTTGAAGGCAGGTGGCTTGGCTGGCCAGGTTGGGTAGGTCCCCTTATGGAGCTTTTTTCCAAAGTTGTTTAAAAGTTCTCCCAACTCCTAGAACTTCTTAATGAAGTACCTTAAATGGTCCCAAAATGTCTCAAACTCACTCCAAGTGTCTGAAAGCTCCATGATGGTCCTTGAAATTTGAGGACTTCATATCCCACAACCCACATGGACAAACCCCTTACAAATCCCCTATAAGTTCTCCCGGTTGTGGATCTTTGATGGTGATGTTCCAGGTGGGCTCTGTTAACCTGTATCTTGCAGGGTGTCCACTCTTTAGTCCTTCTTACAGGAAGGTAATTCACAGGGCTATAGTTCAAGATGGTGTAAAATGTGCAGTTTACAGATTGCAGGCCTTTGGAAATGCACATTAAACTTCTCAGCATGGCACCTCTTGCTTTTCAAGCAGCAGATCTGAGGGGCTTTGCCCTTCTCAGATACTTATTCTAGTTTCTCTGGGTCAAGCAGGAGGTCACTCCTGTCCGATGGACTGCAGGGTACCCCAAAAAGGTCTGAACACATCCTGTAATGTGTGGCCCGAGTGCACCAATTCTTCCAAATTGATAATGGCAGAATTTTCTGCAGGGAGAGAAGAGATGGCTAACCACACCCCTAAATTTGCTAATCAACATAGTCTCTCCCCCTTGCATCTATTCATTCCTTCCTTAAGCCTAGCATCTGGCTGGGGTCAACAGAGTAGAGTTGGGAATGACACTTGAGTTGAAGTGTAGTTCCTATTTCCCTAAATAGATTCTGAGCTTTTGGATAAAATACACTAAAGGTTTGGTGTATGATTGAGTCAGTACACCCCTATTGCACATGCTAACCTTGTTTACCATGTACCTGCTAGCTCACAGGGCCACTAGAAACTTATTGAAGACAAGAAGGGAATAGCTTCTGGCAACTACATAACATGACTACACTGATCCATGAGATAATAATTCGCTCAGCCAATCGTGACTGCTTAGTTTCTCAGAGTTACACAGAAATAACAGACAAGCTTTTTAATAAGTATTTATTGAACAGTCGTTTTTCTCGTATGAGAGATCTGAGCTACTACAATCGTAAGACAGTATGCGAGATATACAATGCACAGTGTTACATTTGCAAAGAAGTAGTATTGCTCTAGTATTGTTCACTACTTATCAAATACATTTGTATACATAAAAACATATTGCTAAAGGTATGAGTACTCATGGAATGCTCCCTAACTATTTCTACCCAAATGTGCCTAACCTAGGTGTAGGACGGGTTGTGAAGAAGGTCCGATATTCCCCTAAGATGGTATGCTCTAGTATGCTATAGTTTGTTATGTCAAGAATCGCTCTAGGTTCTAGTCATCGCCATACCTGAGAATGAGGGAGTTGTGGAATCTCTTTGCTGGTCTGAAATTCTAACATCCTGCAAAGGAAGTTAGAGCCCTGCGAGTTGTAGTTTCTGCATGTGGGATGACAGCATTTCTGGTCAGTGCATCAGGCCAGGATATACGGGCTCCTCTGGAATAGAGGTCTCCTCTGGTTTGCATGGGCATGTTAATACCCAGAAGGTGCTATGGCTGGACTGCATTGACGTAATGTTGAACAGAGGAAGACGTCAGGAATGAACCCTGGGGAATAATGGTTCATACATATTTAATGAGTTTCTAAGAGAAATCAATGAACCTTTGCCAGGGAAAATCCCTAGAGCTTAAGGGTCTGTTTCTAAGAACTTGGTTGTGACCTAGAGGGTGGACGGATGTAGGTGAAATACCATGCCTGTATTTGGAGTGTATGGCTCATGCCTAAATAAGGACTAAGAACGCTATACCTAAATAAGGTATGAATTGTGCCTATATAAGGGCATGTTTTAGTAAACCCTATATCAGGGCGCCTATATGGGACACAACACCCACTCCACTTTCGAAGAACGATATTACTAATTGCTAAACATAAAAATGAGCACCGCATATGTAAAAACATTCATTTAAAAACATTTCTAAAATCAGTCTGAAAAGTTCTATTAAACATGTCAAAATTTGACTTAAACATGGAAAAAGCAGTGGCTATAATAGTTTTTCTGAATATTCTAAAACCCTTTGAATCATGGTCATAAAATATGGAATTTGTAGAAAAACAGGGCATTATTTCTGACTTGTGCTTCTAGAATTGTGCTCTTTAGAAAAGTTCTTTTTAGAAAAGGTAAAGGCAGTTCATTTTATAGGAATTGTTTTACTGTAAGCAGTAAGAAATGCAATGTAACTGAAAAGTTTAAAAAGGTTTGTCAATTTGGGGAATGTTCCAAGTTTTGTTCTGTTTGTTATGAAAAACATGGTAGCCAAATGCATTTCTTCCAAGCACACTGGGAGCCAATTCAAAAGTCAGAATTCAGGTTGGGTGTAAACATGAAGTCATCTGCTGCTGTAGATATAAGATCGTCTACTGTTGCCGGGGACAGTTGGAGCACCTCGTTCAGTAGATCTATTGCACAAAGATGAGAATCGTCACTTACAGCTGATACTGTAGCAAGTTGTGTGTTCCTTGTCTCCTGTGTGCCTGTTGAATCCTCTCGTACATCAGAAGGATCAGACTGCGACTGAGAGGTCTCAATGAATGCCATCATCAGTATCAGGAGCCGCTGCTGACAATACAGAGCATGGGCCATTCCTGGGTCCAGAAACGTATTGATATTGGTTGGCATGACCGATGGAAGTGTTAGATAGATGTCCAGCACCCATTTTTCACTGCAACACAGGCAGCGTAGAACAGGTAAGATACAGTCAAGCCAAACTGGTCTGAAGGTCAGGAACCATGATTGATTAAGTTCCCATAAGAGAGGAATGCCCAGGAGCTGTACTATGTGCTGTCAGCACTTTCGTTCCAGGAGATCCTTCACAACGTAACTGGGAGTGATGCCCATTGCAAGGCCATCCATAGCATAGCAGTAGGAATAGAATAAGTACTCCTGCAGCTATTGCAAGAGTTAAAGGCAGACCACCAAACACCGAATGCATGAAGTTTGGAATGATTTCCGTCTGGAAGGTGTTTAAGAGTCCTGAACCTATGGTCTTAAATACATGTAAAATTCCGCTCATATCAGACACGTTAAAGATACATCCCATCATTTCTGCGAAATGTATAGGGCAGTTTTGAACTATCAGAGCATGTATCTCAGCCGCAGTCCTTGCAACTTGAAGATCAGATGTCTCTCGGGCGGAGTTTAAGGGTACATTTCTTTGTAAAAGCATGGCGTTCATTCTGCTTAGCATATCGAAAACATATAAAAGAAACATTCAGCGAAGGCCAAAGTCCGACTCCCTGCCTGTGTTTGCTAGTGGAAACAATACTTGCATGCAACTAGTAACCCTGGCATTGACCGTTACTAGATGCGGGATCCCTGGTAGCATGCTACAGCAACCTAGATCATTCAACATTAAGTAACTCCCATTAGAGACCAGGCCGAATGTCAGATTAATCACGGCGGCTGGACTGCCTTGCAGGTCGCAGAACAAGTTTGCCACAGAACTGTTGAATGCCCTGTGTAAATAAACTACTTGACATATGAGTGAACTGCACAGTGTATTTTCGCAGGCTTTACCACTAAGAAACACTTCACGACCCCCATTCCAACATCTGTAGTTGTAAGGTATTTCCCAGGACACTCTTAATGTATTCCTTACCCAACCTTTATATTTGCTTGCCTGCTATTGTATAAGGCAATAGTGAAATTGGAAAGAAGTGACTGGCAAATTTATATGGCCATGGATGAGCCATTCTGTAGCTGTTTTTTCTGCTACCGTGAATGGTAATCTTATCAGTTTTTCAACACCCAGCATTGTATACTTTGCTCCCCTTTGTGCCATTTCGATCTGTTTATGAGATTGTATTCCGAAAAAAAAGACGCCATGTTGATAAAATGCCAAGGCACATAGCCTGCACACTATGATTGTAGTGTCCAGACTAATAACATTTCCGAACGTAACAGGCCTTGTTGTAACACGGCTAAATCCTGTTTTAGTATGTCAATAGCAGAGATTACAATTTTGCCCAGAGAATAGATCCTGGATGAAAAAGTTGTTAAACCATTGTCAACAACTGAGAGAGATTTCTCTAAATTAATTGGATCGATTTCACGTATCCTCTGCGGCCTCTGCCTGTGAAACTTCCCAAACTTCATTATAGGCTGTATAAATGCCGGCATTTATGAAACATTTTTGTCGTGGTTTTCTTGGTCCTAGCAAGAAATCCCTAAAGTCTGCATCTTCTTTCAAGTAAAGATAAGTGTTGTTTCACTTGGTCTATCGAGGATGTCTGTAGCCAATCAAGGCACACTTTCCCTACACTATATTGTGTCACTGTATGTAACGGGGATCTAGCCTGTTGATAGTAAATCCCTGTGTTGTATTCAGGAACCTTTCTTGACAAATGTTAGTTTCTAAGTGCCAGATTAGCTATTTTTCCCAATCGGGGGCTGTTCTGTTGTACAGTAGGATGCTGTCTATGGTGGGTGCCTCATCTGTAGTACTATTGATTTTGGTATTAGCAGGTGTTGGTACATAAGATATGTTCATGTCTTTGATCTTGGCTAGTCCAAGGCAAGATGTTTGTTGCACGGTATCATTCAAAAACATTATTTGCTTGGGGAAGAGTCAGGTTCTAAAGAATGCTTCAGTCCCCTGCACCTGCCAGTCTCTAGAACCACAGACAGATTTTGTATCAACAGTGTCATTCCAAAAGTCAAACCCTTGTCTAGACAGCTGGGCATTAAAAGGCTGCAGAATAGATCTGTTTGGTGTTAGTTAACATTTGTTTCTGAGCAGTTTGGTTCACATTCTTAACATAATAGGAACCTAGATCTGTTGTATTGAATCCTGAAAAATATGGAAACTTATTTCCACATGTTTTTGAACTATCTTTTGATGGTGTTCGACAATGTTCCCATTGATTATACATAAACACATTTCTAGGTATTGTAGATCTATGCAAAAAAATGACCGTAATGATTATAATGGTACGTTTGTTCATACTCTGGTGAACCTTCCAGGTTTTCACTATTAGAAAATGCATCAGATTTTTCTCTAGATCAGATATAATATTACTGACAGTTTCGAAGTCCCAAACATCAGAATAGGTACTGGAGATAATGAAATTACTTAATGAAATTTTAAACAGGTATAGAATTTTCAAAAGATCAGTCATGCCCAAAATATCGAAATCGACTTTGTCCCATACTATACCATCGGGTATAGGCACGGCTGTGATGTTTACTGCAGACAAGTCTCTTTCTTCACGATGAGATAATTTGTATGGTTTCAATATTAAGTTCACATCTTTACTTGCAGAGTTTAGACGAATGTATTTGCCATTTACAAGCATGCTAATAGTCATTACTAAACCTCACCAGAAAAGAAAGAAAAATATTCCGGATATTATCCATAATTTAGTCCATGGTGAAACCAGATACGTTTCTTTCAGAAAGTGAAAAAAGTATTTTGCTTGCTGTTTGTAAGAGTTTGTGGTTGGCGACGTTTCTGATTCACTTGGGTCTTCAGAAAATGTATCAACATTTATGTAATAGCCAGTAGAAGTTTGATCAATTGTTAGAATTGCATCAGGATTTGAAGACATCACTGTGTTTGTCCTTTCATTTTCTCGATGAATTAGATGTTCTCTTGTTACATTGGTGTAGACAGGCGTGTCTGGTCGAATTGTTAATTGTAATTCAAGAGGAATGAGTTTCATAGCGTTGTTGCATAATCCTTCATTTCTTACTGTGACTCTTTGATGGTTATGAGTCTTTTTGTTTGAATCTCTTGGATAGTAGCGAAAGGAGGGCATATGCTACTAGGGCGGAGACCACAAGGCCTACTTGCAGTATTGGCCCCATAGTGGGGTTTGATGAGGACAGCATCTACCACAGTGACTCTAAAGATAAGGCCCTTATCGCTTCCAGTCCCCTGATTTATTCCTGTGGCACTGTCTCTGTACCAAATTATAGCACACTAGACTTCTCTTGTAAGGTTTGGGATCGGGTCATAAGCCTGACTTTGCTCTCCATTGCTTGATCCAGTCCCTTCCGGTCCCCCTCTGGGTTCGCTTCTTGATTTGATTTTGATTTGATTTGATTTGTCAATTTATAGAGCGCAACGATTGCCCATGGGCGTCTTGGCGCTAAGATAAATCCTTTCCAGCTTTGTAACAGTGTCTGATGTTTATTCGGAGAATAGCCATGTTTTTACTTCCTTTCTAAAGGTTTCTAAAGATGGACAGGTTTTTATGTTCAGGGGCAGTTGATTCCATGTACGTGCTGCATGTATCAGGAAACTTCTCCCTCCCCAGTTAGCTCTTTTAAATCTGGGAACAGTAATTAGTTTCATCTGGCCCGATCTCAGAGGTCTCATGGGTTCATACTGTTTCAAATGGTACCTCAAAAATTGTGATCCTTTTCCCTGTAGTGCCTTATAGGTTAGACAGAGTGATTTAAATTTCACCCTCTTTTCAATTGGCAGCCAATGTAGATCTTTCAGTCTGTGTCTGATTGGCTCAAACCTGGGTATGTCTAGAACCAGTCTAGCTGCTGCATTTTGCAGGCGTTATAATTTATCTGTGATCTTTTTCCTGGCTCCGGCATATAGACCATTTCCATAGTCCAATCTTGCTAATGCTAATGCTGTTACTACTGTTTTACGAGAATCTCGTGGTAGATATGGAAATATTTTTTTATCATTTTTAAAATGTACCAGAGTGATGATGACAGCTTATTGGCTTGAGCTTCAAATGATAAATTCATATCAAGGGTGAAGCCCAGATTCTTCACTTTTTCTGATGATCTAGGCCATCTGCCCATATCCCTAGGCCACCAGGCGGGGGACCAGATGTTAGTGTCACCCCCTAATATCATCACTTCACTCTTGTCTCCATTGAGCTTCAGGCAATTCCTTTCCCTCCATTGGCTGACCTGTATCATACAATGTTGGAATTTTTCTGCGTTTCTTCTATATCTTTGTTGATGGTCACTACAATTTGAGTGTCATCAGCATATGATATTGGGGTGAAACCACAGTTTCTTATTATCTCTGCAAGTGGGGCAACATAAAGGTTAAAAAGGGTGGGACTTAATGATGATCCCTGCGGAACTCCGTATGGTAGAGAAAAGGCTTTAGATTTTGCTCCTTCTACTTCTACTGTAAAAGTTCTATTAGCAAGATAGGATTCAATGAGGGTACATGTTGAGTCATGTATTCTGCTGTTTTTAATCGTTTTAAAAGAATTTCATGACTGACCGTGTCGAAGGCCGCCGATAAGTCAAGTAATATCAAGGCGGCCTTCGCTCCATTGCCCATCACTTTCCGGAGTTCTTCTACTGCTGTAATTAAAGCAGTTTCTGTTCCGCGTGCTTCCCGGAAGCCAAACTGAGAGTCGTCCAGCCAGTTGCGTCAATCAGATAGCGGGACAGCTGTTTGTTCATGAGTTTCTCCAATATTTTAGCGGTGAAAGGAATTCTGGCTTTAGGTCTGTAACTGCTTGGCTCGTCTCTATCGAGATTGGGTTTTTTCAGTAGTGGTCTATAGGAAATCTTTTTCCAGTCATCCGGAAAGGTGTTGGTATTGATTATTTGGCCAAATAATCTTGTTAGTACAATGCTCCTTTGTTCTGAGCAAATATGCATTATTTTGGGCGGACATGGGTATGTTGGGCTGCCTGAATTAATGTTAAGTAATTCATTCTGAATTTGGTCTTTTGCTGGAATGGTAAATTGGAACCTTATAGGTTGGACTGATTGTTCCTCTGAATTTATTGTTTGAGCAGTGATTTTATCTGTCTGATTAGTTTTATCTGATTTGTAATTTTTAAAAGATTCGTAGACTGATGAAACTTTATTTACGAAGAATTTACCCAGAATATTACAAAATTCTGATGATATTTCTTCTGGGGTGTTATTTTCAATTTTCGAAAGTTTTCTAACAGTGGAGAAGAGAGTTTTGACTGGAGTTTTTTGATTCATTAATTTTTTGGATGAAGTATTTGCTTTTCTCTGATGTTATACATTTTTTATAGCTAGCAAGTATTGTTTTATATTCTAATCTTTGCTGTACCTCATAGTTAGCTCTCCATTTCTTTTCTGCTCTTCTACATTCTTGTTTTTTTTCCTTCAAAGCTTCTGAGAACCATGGCTGTGAAGGGGTCTTTCTTTTGAGAGTGATTTTCTTCAGTGGAACTGTGAGTTGGACTGCGTTCTCTAGCCATGTAGTAATTTGTTTACAGGCTTTATTGCTGTCTGCATCTAAAGTTGGGTATGAAGAACATAGAGTATCTATGAGTATCTGGGGCTGAATTTGGACCATTCATGATATGTGTTTTTTTTTACTTTGACCGGTCTTCCTATATCTTGCATATTTTCTAAGAAGAAGGAGACCATCTTATGGTCTGACCACGGGATCGAGAGCGTATCAGTTATATTTAACTTCCGACATGATGTGAAAATTCCATCCAGAGTGTGGCCGGCGCAATGCGCATCTGTATATACTTTCTGCTCTAAATCAAAATTTGCCATTTCATCTTTAAATGACTTTACCTTAGGGTCAATGTTTTTTCTAGGTGTATATTAAAATCTCCTAGAATTGTATAGTCACAATACGTCACACTGGATTCTAGAAATGGGCTTAATAGCTCAATTAGAGGTGTTTTGGCATTTGGTGGTCTATAAATTAATAGACCACTAAAAGTAAAGTTATTGGTGATTTTTATTTGCAACGATAGCGTTTCACAATCTGGGTTACTTCCTTTGTCTGAGCTTTTAATCTGCAGTCCCTCCTTCGCTATGATTACTAAACCTCCTCCTCGTTTTATTTTCCTGTCTGCTCTGTAGATGGAGAAGCCCTCTGGGATTGCTAGGGTCAGATCTGTGTCTGATGCTTCATCTGCCCATGTTTCGGTTACAAACAGAAGATCCAAATTTTGGCCTTCAATTAGTTCAGCTGTCTGAACATTATGCTTGACCATAGATCTGACATTTATGAGCCCAGCTTTAATAGATGATTTTCTGTAAGTTGTTATTTGAGGTTTGTGATATGTTGTACTAAGATCTCTAATCTGTGAAAAGGCAAATGTTCGTGAGCAGGTTAGACATGTCTTACCTTCCTTATGTGGATCCATCGGGTTGCATGTGGCATGAGGTCTCAATGCTAGAATCTCCTGGCTGCAGTAGATTTGTCTTCTGCTATCTACGTATGTTTGGTCAGGGGGCATGGCCCTGGGCCCGGTCCCGGCGCGGACGGGCGCAGACGGGCTTGCCTTAGGCATGCCTTCGGCGCTCGTCCGCTGCGCTCGTCCGCTGCGTGTCCGCTGCGTGTCCTAGGAATACACATGTTTTATAGGCGTAGGGCGATGCCGGCAGGGGACGTGGGAGGCGTGGCCTCCCGATAGTGGGCGAGGCCTGATGTGCTCGGTGATGGCGGCAATGTTTGTTTGAAGCCCGTAACAGCGCTAATATCCACTGTGCGGGTTGTCCAAGTACAATAGCTCTTGGAATATGGTGCCCAGGGGGAGAATGTGCAAATAAGAACAAGTACATTTTCACAAAAGTTTTAAAAATTATGGCAGGTATCCTCCTGGCTTCCGCCTCAGGAGATGGTAGGATTGTATCCAAAAACGCTTGTATTCAGCGCTTTTTTATATCGTAGGCGGGGGCGTGGCCTCCCGATAGTGGGCGTGGCCTGATGTGCTCGGTGATGGCGGCAATGTTTGTTTGAAGCCCGTAACAGCGCTAATATCCGCTGTGAGGGTTGTCCAAGTACAATAGCTCTTGGAATATGGTGCCCAGGGGGAGAACGTGCAAATAAGAACAAGTACATTTTCACAAAAGTTTTAAAAATTATGGCTTCCGCCTCAGGAGATGGTAGGATTGTATTCTTGCATGAGAAGATAGGAGGTTCTGCGTAATAATGCATATGATCTTGCCAAGTAGACATAGTCTGTATCCAGTCTTTAAACATGGGAGTCTGGCCTCTTCCCCACCTGCACTCTACCTGCAGTTGGGGTAATAAACCCATTGACAAAAACTTTTTGTGCACTGTGTTTATTTCCTGAGATAAACCCAAAAGGGCTACAAGTGGGCATGGGGTCAGCTGGGCTCCTATCATGTTTGACAACCCTTCAAAAGTCTGCGTCCAGTTCTGCAACCCAGGGGCAGGTCCCGCTAAATGCAGGACGTCTACCCTCTCCCTCCCGCACCGCGCACATTTGTCATCGTATCTGAGGTGGAATGTGTGTAGTTTAGTCGGGTTGTGATACAAGCGGAGCAAGAATTTAAAATGAATGAGGCGTAGCCTACTATTGCCTGTAATTGCTTCTGTCTGCGTGCAGCTAAGTTCCCATTGGTCATCCGTTAACGGGACATTTAGATCTTTCCCCCATTCTCGCCTGGCCCATAGAGTATGAGTGGGTGGTGCATTCTGTGTATGTTTATACAAGATGGATATGACATGACGTGAGCCTCTCCATGTAGCAAGGCTTGCAGAGGTGCAAGCGTATCTATCTCTTGGGGCAAGGTACGGGTTGCAGCCTTCACACTTTGCCGGAGATGAGTGTTCATAAATGTGTCAATTGTCGTGGGTATGCATGCTCCAAAAATGTGTTCCCTAGAGCAGAATTGTTTCCCTATATAAAGGTCTCCCCAGGTATGATAGCCAAGACCTTCCAGCATCATCTGACATATCCCCTCATAAGTAACTTGTATCAAAGGTTTTGTAACATTGGCCTCCTAGGGGACTACAACATGTGGTTGCCTAGCATGCAAGCTAGCTGCCGCCATGCTACAATAGTGCATTTTACGATGGACGGGTCACGTTCCCGCTCCTTCACTGTTGTAAAAAGATAGCTTATCGGGGGTGTCCGAGTCATATACCCATTTTCCATCGCCAAATGAGGCATAAAGGGTGGTGAATGGAACCAATGTGTTGCGAAGTGGGCCTGATGATAGACATCCCCATGTACCCCAGAGTACCTAGCAGGTAGTGTTTTATGAAATGTTATCGGTAGCCCGACAGATCCCGGGGCCCGTCCCGATTTCATCTGCATTTTGGCTTCCGTGATTTCGTCTAATTCCAAATCTAAGTTCAAGAATTTCCGCAAGGCTGATTTGCATATGGCCATGTCTGAACTGGGGTGGTGTGGAGTGCAAAAAAACGATGGATTTAGGCCCAGATCTCTGTACTGGGGTGAATGAATGACACTGTTCTACATTCTGTCCATCAACTGTTGTTTTGCATTGGTCACCCCAAGTGGGATGGGTATACTCAGATGTGATTCCCATGCTCTCCACAACACTGGAGTCAAGCTATCCTGGCTGAAGACGGCTGATGGCCAGAAACAGGTCCTAGGATGCTTGATTCCGGTTTAGGAAAGACATGGCTTGGCAATTCGGGCTGAACTGTTCCCATGATTCACAGGGTCAAGGCTGATTTGCATATGGCCATGTCAGAACTGGGGTGGTGTGGAGTGCAAAAAAACGATGGATTTAGGCCCAGATCTCTGTACTGGGGTGAATGTATGACATTGTTCAGCATTCTGTCCATCAACTGTTGTTTTGCATTTGTCACCCCAAGTGGGATGGGTATGCTCAGACGCGAGTCCCATTATCTCCACACCACTGGAGTCAAGCTATCCAGGCTGAAGACGGCTGATAGCCAGAAACCGGTCCCATGATGCTTGATTCCGGTCCAGGAAAGACATGGCTTGGCAATTCGGGCTGGACTGTTCCTATGAGGCACAGGGTCAAGGCTGATTTGCATATGGCCATGTCTGAACTGGGGTGGTGTGGAGTGCAATAAAACGATGGATTTAGGCCCAGATCTCTGTACTGGGGTGAATGTATGACATTGTGCTGCATTCTGTCCATCAACTGTTGTTTTGCATTGTCACCCCAAGTGGGATGGGTATGCTCAGAAGTGAGTCCCATGCTCTTCACACCACTGGAGTCAAGCTATCCTGGCTGAAGACGGCTGATAGCCAGAAACCAGTCCTAGGATGCTTGATTCTGGTCCAGGAAAGACATGGCTTGGAAATTCGGGCTGGACTGTTCCCATGAGGCACAGGGTCAAGGCTGATTTGCATATGGCCTTGTCTGAAATGAGGTTGTGTGGAGTGCAATAAAACAATTGATGTAGGCCCAGATCTCTGTACTGGGGTGAATGTATGACATTGTTTTGCATTCTGTCCATCAACTGTTGTTTTGCATTTATCACCCCAAGTGGGATGGGTATGCTCAGACGTGAGTCCCATGCTCTGCACACCACTGGAGTCAAGCTATCCTGGATGAAGACGGCTGATAGCCAGAAACCGGTCCTAGGATGCTTGATTCCGGTCCAGGAAAGACATGGCTTGGCAATTCGGGCTGGACTGTTCCCATGAGGCACAGAGTCAAGGCTGATTTGCATGGATTTAGGCCCAGATCTCTGTACTGGGGTGAATGTATGACATTGTTCCGCAATCTGTCCATCAACTGGTGTTTTGTATTGTCAACCCAAGTGGGATGGGTATGCTCAGAAGTGAGTCCCATGGTCTCCACACCACTGGAGTCAAGCTATCCTGGCTGAAGACAGCTTATAGCCAGAAACCGGTCCTAGGATGCTTGATTCCGGTCCAGGAAAGACATGGCTTGGCAGTTCGGGCTGGACTGTTCCCATGAGGCACAGGGTCAAGGCTGATTTGCATATGGCCATGTCTGAACTGGGGTGGTGTGGAGTGCAAAAAACGATGGATTTAGGCCCAGATCTCTTTACTAGGGTGAATGTATGACATTGTTCTGCATTCTGTCCATCAACTGTATTTTTGCATTTGTCACCCCAAGTGGGATGGGTATGCTCAGATGTGAATCCCATGCTCTCCACACCACTGGAGTCAAGCTATCCTGGCTGAAGATGGCTGAAAGCCAGAAACCAGTCCTAGGATGCTTGATTCTGGTCCAGGAAAGGCATGGCTTGGCAATTCGGGCTGGACTTTTTCCCATGGGGCACAGGGTCAAGGCTGATATGCACATGGCCATGTCTGAACTGGGGTGGTGTGGAGTGCAAAAAAACAATGGATTTAGGCCCAGATCTCTGAACTGTGGTGAATGTATGACAATGTTCTGCCTTCTGTCCATCAACTGTTGTTTTGCATTTGTCACCCCAAGTGGAATGGGTATGTTCAGATGTGAGTCCCATGCTCTCCACACCACTGGAGTCAAGCTATCCTGGCTGAAGACGGCTGATAGCCAGAAACCGGTCCTAGGATGCTTGATTCCAGTCCAGGAAAGACATGGCTTGGTAGTTCGGGCTGGACTGTTCCCATGAGGCACAGGGTCAAGGCTGATTTGCATATGGCCATGTCTGAACTGGGGTAGTGTGGAGTGCAAAAAAACGATGGATTTAGGCCCAGATCTATGTACTGGCGTGATTGTATGACATAGTTCTGCATTCTGTCCATCAACTGTTGTTTTGCATTTGTCACCCCAAGTGGGATGGATATGCTCAGACGTGAGTCCCATGCTCTCCACACCACTGGAGTCAAGCTATCCTGGCTGAAGACGGCTGATAGCCAGAAACCGGTCCTAGGATGCTTGATTCCGGTCCAGGAAAGACATTGCTTGGCAGTTCGGGCTGGACTGTTCCCATTAGATACAGGGTCAAGGCTGATTTGCATATGGCCATGTCTGAACTGGGGTGGTGTGGAGTGCAAAAAAACAATGGATTTAGGCTCAGATCTTTGTACTGGGGTGAATGTATGACATTGTTCTGCATTCTGTCCATCAACTGTTGTTTTTTGTTTTGCATTTGTCACTCCAAGTGGGATGGGTATGCTCAGATGTGAGTCCCATGCTCTCCACACCACTGGAGTCAAGCTATCCTGGTTTAAGACTGCTGACAGCCGGAAACCCGTCCTAGAATGCTTGATTTAAGTCCAGGAAAGACATTGCTTGGCAGTTGGGTTGGACTGTTCCCATGAGGCACAGGGTCAAAGCTTCTTTGCATATGGCCATGTCTGAACTGGGGTGGTGTGGAGTGCAAAAAAACGATGGATTTAGGCCGAGATCTCTGAACTGGGGTGAATGTATGACAATGTTCTGCATTCTGTCCATCAACTCTTGTTTTGCATTTGTCACCCCAAGTGGGATGGGTATGCTCAGATGTGAGTCCCATGCTCTCCACACCATTGGAGTCAAGCTATCGTAGCTGAAGACGGCTGATAGCCAGAAACCGGTCCCAGGAGGCTTTATTCCAGTCCAGGAAAGACATGGCTTTGTGGTTCGGGCTGGACTATTCCCATGAGGCACAGGGTCAAGGCTGATTTGCATATGGCCATGTCTTAACTGGGATGGTGTCGAGTGCAAAAAAAATGATGGATTTAGGCCCAGATCTCTGTACTGGGGTGAATGTATGACATTGTTCTGCATTCTGCCCATCAACTGTTGTTTTGCATTAGTCAACCCAAGTGAGATGGGTATGCTCAGATGTGAGTCCCATGCTCTCAATACCACTGGAGTCAAGCTATCCTGGCTGAAGACGGCTGATAGCCAAAAACCAGTCCTAGGATGCTTGATTCTGGTCCAGGAAAGACATGGCTTGGCAGTTTGGGCTGGGCTGTACCCATGAGGCACAGGGTCAAGGCTGATTTGCATATGGCCATGTCTGAACTGGGGTGGTGTGGAGTGCAAAAAAACAATGGATTTAGGCCCAGATCTCTGAACTGGGGTGAATGTATGACAATGTTCTGCATTCTGTCCATCAACTCTTGTTTTGCATTTGTCACCCCAAGTGGGATGGGCATGCTCAGATGTGAGTCCCATGCTCTCCACACCATTGGAGTCAAGCTATCGTAGCTGAAGACGGCTGATAGCCAGAAACCGGTCCCAGGATGCTTTATTCCAGTCCAGGAAAGACATGGCTTTGTGGTTCGGGCTGGACTATTCCCATGAGGCACAGGGTCAAGGCTGATTTGCATATGGCCATGTCTTAACTGGGATGGTGTCGAGTGCAAAAAAAATGATGGATTTAGGCCCAGATCTCTGTACTGGGGTGAATGTATGAAATTGTTCTGCATTCTGCACATCAACTGTTGTTTTGCATTAGTCAACCCAAGTGGGATGGGTATGCTCAGATGTGAGTCCCATGCTCTCCACACCACTGGAGTCAAGCTATCCTGGCTGAAGACGGCTGATAGCCAAAAACCAGTCCTAGGATGCTTAATTCTGGTCCAGGAAAGACATGGCTTGGCAGTTTGGGCTGGGCTGTACCCATGAGGCACAGGGTCAAGGCTGATTTGCATATGGCCATGTCTGAACTGGGGTGGTGTGGAGTGCAAAAAAACAATGGATTTAGGCCCAGATCTCTGAACTGGGGTGAATGTATGACAATGTTCTGCATTCTGTCCATCAACTCTTGTTTTGCATTTGTCACCCCAAGTGGGATGGGCATGCTCAGATGTGAGTCCCATGCTCTCCACACCATTGGAGTCAAGCTATCGTAGCTGAAGACGGCTGATAGCCAGAAACCGGTCCCAGGATGCTTTATTCCAGTCCAGGAAAGACATGGCTTTGTGGTTCGGGCTGGACTATTCCCATGAGGCACAGGGTCAAGGCTGATTTGCATATGGCCATGTCTTAACTGGGATGGTGTCGAGTGCAAAAAAAATGATGGATTTAGGCCCAGATCTCTGTACTCGGGTGAATGTATGACATTGTTCTGCATTCTGCACATCAACTGTTGTTTTGCATTAGTCAACCCAAGTGGGATGGGTATGCTCAGATGTGAGTCCCATGCTCTCCACACCACTGGAGTCAAGCTATCCTGGCTGAAGACGGCTGATAGCCAAAAACCAGTCCTAGGATGCTTGATTCTGGTCCAGGAAAGACATGGCTTGGCAGTTTGGGCTGGGCTGTACCCATGAGGCACAGGGTCAAGGCTGATTTGCATATGGCCATGTCTGAACTGGGGTGGTGTGGAGTGCAAAAAAACAATGGATTTAGGCCCAGATCTCTGTACTGGGGTGAATGTATGACTTAATTCTGCATTCTGCCCATCAAGAGTTGTTTTGCATTTGTCAACCCAAGTGGGATAGGTATGCTCAGACGTGATTCCCATGCTCTCCACAACACTGGAGTCAAGCTATCCTGGCTGAAGACGGCTGATGTCCAGAAACAGGTCCTAGGATGCTTGATTCCGGTTTAGGAAAGACATGGCTTGGCAATTCGGGCTGAACTGTTCCCATGATTCACAGGGTCAAGGCTGATTTGCATATGGCCATGTCAGAACTGGGGTGGTGTGGAGTGCAAAAAAACGATGGATTTAGGCCCAGATCTCTGTACTGGGGTGAATGTATGACATTGTTCAGCATTCTGTCCATCAACTGTTGTTTTGCATTTGTCACCCCAAGTGGGATGGGTATGCTCAGACGCGAGTCCCATTATCTCCACACCACTGGAGTCAAGCTATCCAGGCTGAAGATGGCTGATAGCCAGAAACCGGTCCCATGATGCTTGATTCCGGTCCAGGAAAGACATGGCTTGGCAATTCGGGCTGGACTGTTCCTATGAGGCACAGGGTCAAGGCTGATTTGCATATGGCCATGTCTGAACTGGGGTGGTGTGGAGTGCAATAAAACGATGGATTTAGGCCCAGATCTCTGTACTGGGGTGAATGTATGACATTGTGCTGCATTCTGTCCATCAACTGTTGTTTTGCATTGTCACCCCAAGTGGGATGGGTATGCTCAGAAGTGAGTCCCATGCTCTTCACACCACTGGAGTCAAGCTATCCTGGCTGAAGACAGCTGATAGCCAGAAACCAGTCCTAGGATGCTTGATTCTGGTCCAGGAAAGACATGGCTTGGAAATTCGGGCTGGACTGTTCCCATGAGGCACAGGGTCAAGGCTGATTTGCATATGGCCTTGTCTGAACTGAGGTTGTGTGGAGTGCAATAAAACAATTGATGTAGGCCCAGATCTCTGTACTGGGGTGAATGTATGACATTGTTCTGCATTCTGTCCATCAACTGTTGTTTTGCATTTATCACCCCAAGTGGGATGGGTATGCTCAGACGTGAGTCCCATGCTCTGCACACCACTGGAGTCAAGCTATCCTGGATGAAGACGGCTGATAGCCAGAAACCGGTCCTAGGATGCTTGATTTCGGTCCAGGAAAGACATGGCTTGGCAATTCGGGCTGGACTGTTCCCATGAGGCACAGAGTCAAGGCTGATTTGCATGGATTTAGGCCCAGATCTCTGTACTGGGGTGAATGTATGACATTGTTCCGCAATCTGTCCATCAACTGGTGTTTTGTATTGTCAACCCAAGTGGGATGGGTATGCTCAGAAGTGAGTCCCATGGTCTCCACACCACTGGAGTCAAGCTATCCTGGCTGAAGACAGCTTATAGCCAGAAACCGGTCCTAGGATGCTTGATTCCGGTCCAGGAAAGACATGGCTTGGCAGTTCGGGCTGGACTGTTCCCATGAGGCACAGGGTCAAGGCTGATTTGCATATGGCCATGTCTGAACTGGGGTGGTGTGGAGTGCAAAAAACGATGGATTTAGGCCCAGATCTTTTTACTAGGGTGAATGTATGACATTGTTCTGCATTCTGTCCATCAACTGTATTTTTGCATTTGTCACCCCAAGTGGGATGGGTATGCTCAGATGTGAATCCCATGCTCTCCACACCACTGGAGTCAAGCTATCCTGGCTGAAGATGGCTGAAAGCCAGAAACCAGTCCTAGGATGCTTGATTCTGGTCCAGGAAAGGCATGGCTTGGCAATTCGGGCTGGACTTTTTCCCATGGGGCACAGGGTCAAGGCTGATATGCACATGGCCATGTCTGAACTGGGGTGGTGTGGAGTGCAAAAAAACAATGGATTTAGGCCCAGATCTCTGAACTGTGGTGAATGTATGACAATGTTCTGCATTCTGTCCATCAACTGTTGTTTTGCATTTGTCACCCCAAGTGGAATGGGTATGTTCAGATGTGAGTCCCATGCTCTCCACACCACTGGAGTCAAGCTATCCTGGCTGAAGACGGCTGATAGCCGGAAACCGGTCCTAGGATGCTTGATTCCAGTCCAGGAAAGACATGGCTTGGCAGTTCGGGCTGGACTGTTCCCATGAGGCACAGGGTCAAGGCTGATTTGCATATGGCCATGTCTGAACTGGGGTAGTGTGGAGTGCAAAAAAACGATGGATTTAGGCCCAGATCTATGTACTGGCGTGATTGTATGACATAGTTCTGCATTCTGTCCATCAACTGTTGTTTTGCATTTGTCACCCCAAGTGGGATGGATATGCTCAGACGTGAGTCCCATGCTCTCCACACCACTGGAGTCAAGCTATCCTGGCTGAAGACGGCTGATAGCCAGAAACCGGTCCTAGGATGCTTGATTCCGGTCCAGGAAAGACATTGCTTGGCAGTTCGGGCTGGACTGTTCCCATTAGATACAGGGTCAAGGCTGATTTGCATATGGCCATGTCTGAACTGGGGTGGTGTGGAGTGCAAAAAAACAATGGATTTAGGCCCAGATCTTTGTACTGGGGTGAATGTATGACATTGTTCTGCATTCTGTCCATCAACTGTTGTTTTTTGTTTTGCATTTGTCACTCCAAGTGGGATGGGTATGCTCAGATGTGAGTCCCATGCTCTCCACACCACTGGAGTCAAGCTATCCTGGTTTAAGACTGCTGACAGCCGGAAACCCGTCCTAGAATGCTTGATTTAAGTCCAGGAAAGACATTGCTTGGCAGTTGGGTTGGACTGTTCCCATGAGGCACAGGGTCAAAGCTTCTTTGCATATGGCCATGTCTGAACTGGGGTGGTGTGGAGTGCAAAAAAACAATGGATTTAGGCCGAGATCTCTGAACTGGGGTGAATGTATGACAATGTTCTGCATTCTGTCCATCAACTCTTGTTTTGCATTTGTCACCCCAAGTGGGATGGGTATGCTCAGATGTGAGTCCCATGCTCTCCACACCATTGGAGTCAAGCTATCGTAGCTGAAGACGGCTGATAGCCAGAAACCGGTCCCAGGATGCTTTATTCCAGTCCAGGAAAGACATGGCTTTGTGGTTCGGGCTGGACTATTCCCATGAGGCACAGGGTCAAGGCTGATTTGCATATGGCCATGTCTTAACTGGGATGGTGTCGAGTGCAAAAAAAATGATGGATTTAGGCCAAGATCTCTGTACTGGGGTGAATGTATGACATTGTTCTGCATTCTGCCCATCAACTGTTGTTTTGCATTAGTCAACCCAAGTGGGATGGGTATGCTCAGATGTGAGTCCCATGCTCTCAACACCACTGGAGTCAAGCTATCCTGGCTGAAGACGGCTGATAGCCAAAAACCAGTCCTAGGATGCTTGATTCTGGTCCAGGAAAGACATGGCTTGGCAGTTTGGGCTGGGCTGTACCCATGAGGCACAGGGTCAAGGCTGATTTGCATATGGCCATGTCTGAACTGGGGTGGTGTGGAGTGCAAAAAAACAATGGATTTAGGCCCAGATCTCTGAACTGGGGTGAATGTATGACAATGTTCTGCATTCTGTCCATCAACTCTTGTTTTGAATTTGTCACCCCAAGTGGGATGGGCATGCTCAGATGTGAGTCCCATGCTCTCCACACCATTGGAGTCAAGCTATCGTAGCTGAAGACGGCTGATAGCCAGAAACCGGTCCCAGGATGCTTTATTCCAGTCCAAGAAAGACATGGCTTTGTGGTTCGGGCTGGACTATTCCCATGAGGCACAGGGTCAAGGCTGATTTGCATATGGCCATGTCTTAACTGGGATGGTGTTGAGTGCAAAAAAAATGATGGATTTAGGCCCAGATCTCTGTACTGGGGTGAATGTATGACATTGTTCTGCATTCTGCACATCAACTGTTGTTTTGCATTAGTCAACCCAAGTGGGATGGGTATGCTCAGATGTGAGTCCCATGCTCTCCACACCACTGGAGTCAAGCTATCCTGGCTGAAGACGGCTGATAGCCAAAAACCAGTCCTAGGATGCTTGATTCTGGTCCAGGAAAGACATGGCTTGGCAGTTTGGGCTGGGCTGTACCCATGAGGCACAGGGTCAAGGCTGATTTGCATATGGCCATGTCTGAACTGGGGTGGTGTGGAGTGCAAAAAAACAATGGATTTAGGCCCAGATCTCTGTACTGGGGTGAATGTATGACTTAATTCTGCATTCTGCCCATCAAGAGTTGTTTTGCATTTGTCAACCCAAGTGGGATAGGTATGCTCAGACGTGAGTCCCATGCTCTCCACACCACTGGAGTCAAGCTATCCTGGCTGAAGACGGCTGATAGCCAGAAACCGGTCCTAGGAAGCTTGATTCCGGTCCAGGAAAGACATGGCTTGGCAGTTTGGGCTGGACTGTTCCCATGAGGCAGAGGGTCAAGGCTGATTTGCATATGGCCATGTCTGAACTGGGGTGGTGTGGAGTGCAAATAAATGATGGATTTAGGCACAGATCTCTGTACTGGGGTGAATGTATGGCATTGTTCTGCATTCTGTCCATCAACTGTTGTTTTGCATTTGTCACCCCAAGTGGGATGGGTATGCTCAGACGTGAGTCCCATGCTCTCCACACCACTGGAGTCAAGCTATCCCGGCTGAAGACGGCTGATAGCCAGAAACCAGTCTTAGGATGCTTGATTCCGGTCCAGGAAAGACAATGCTTGGCAGTTCTGGCTGGACTATTCCCATGAGGCACAGGGTCAAGGCTGATTTGCATATGGCCATGTCTGAACTGGAGTGGTGTGGAGTGCAAAAAAACTATAGATTTAGGCCCAGATCTCTTTACTGGGGTGAATATATGACATTGTTCTGCATTCTGTTCATCAACTGTTGTTTTGCATTTGTCACCCCAAGTGGGATGGGTATGCTCAGACGTGAGTCCCATGCTTTCCACACCACTGGAGTCACGCTATCCTGGCTGAAGAAGGCTGATAGCCAGAAACCTGTCCTAGGATGCTTGATTCCGGTCCAGGAAAGACATCAATCCCTGGTATTGAAGTAGATCTAAGATTTCCTTGGCCTGTTTTTTAGCTTCTTGCTTTATTGGATACTGCCTCTGTACAGTCGGTTCACTTTTTAGTGGTATTATGTGGTGGGGTGAATGCCCATTTCCTGGCATATGTGTATTTTAGGTGAATGGGAAGAAGGCAGGCATAATTATGTCTTCGCCATGTGGGCACTCCCTTACGAATACTAGTGGCCAATCACTTTCTGCTAGCAGGATATCAGAAGCTCTTGATAGTCTTTCCCAAAAGAGTCATTTAATTTTTCTGGGCTTGTCTCCCTCCATCCGGAGTGTTATTTCATATAATTTGTGTGGAGCACTAACCCTTGTATCAGCAGTCTCTACCGTGATGTATTCATTCAAGTCCACTATCTCCAAACATAACTTCAGCTTCTAGCGAGCTATTGATATTTCTGCTGCACTGTCCAGCATCGCCTGTGCCTATTCCCCATCAGTATCTGTGTCCTCAGAATTCTCAGCATGTCTGATTTTTAGACTTCTTTTTGTTCAATTGAGGTTTGGATTTTATTTTCCTGAACGCGTTGTTTGTCTTTGGACTTTGTGCGTTCCTCCTTTTGTTCTGACTTTCCTCCTCGTTTGGACGTTTTTGATGAGACCTGAAAGGAATGACAGTAATGTGCATCAGTATCCTGATACCTGTCAGGCTTCTTCGAATTTTCCATATTCCTGAGGTTATACCTCTTTTCACAGGGCTCCTTTTGGGGAGACCTACCTCGGGAATGAGATCTGTTCCTTTAAACATTTTGTTTGTTATTTTCCCACTTCTTTTTAGAAGAAGTAGGACTCTGTTTTGCAGTGTCCTTTTCAGGGATTCCAAAAAGCTGTGGATTAAGAGCTTTATCACCTAAGCTGTTTCTGCCTAATTCTGCATATGATGTTTCTCTTATTCTGGGTAACTCTTGCTGTTGTTCTGTTCAATCAAAATCCCTCAAGCACTGGCGGATCGCCACTGATGTCGCCTCCCCTTTAATATTGGATAATATAATGGTGAATACCTGATGGATACCCGATTGAAATTGTTCAGTAATTTCATCCAAAAGTTCAGAGCCCCGTATTCATTTTAAATTTGTCTTAAGCCATCTGGTATCACTGCTAAGGATGGTATACCATGAGTTTTAGTATATATGGCAGCAAAGATTGCGCCCCATGAGGTGCTCACCATTGGCAAACTGATTGTTAAAATTCTGTGTTTCTCATAAGGGCTAGTATTTGGGAATACTTCTTTGAGTTGTGTGATTTCCAGAGCTATCCAGAATTGAATTTGTTCGTTTTTTGTGGGCATTTTACGCATGACTGTGTGTGGAGTAATTTTGAGTGTGTTCTCCTGATAAGTATTTTGAGTTGGTATTACCAATGATGGCTGGACGTTTAATGTCCGCATGACATATAGAACTAATTGTCTGTATATTTTTATTAACTCCTTGAGTTGAGTATTTCACCTTGTGTCATTGTTTCAATGTCAGGATGAAGTGTGTAGCGGGCTAGAATCGGCCATGCAGCTCCTGGTCGACCTAGTGGACCGAGCCTGTTTCTATTTTGCACGAATTGTAGAGCGCCTTTAAGCTAGATATTTTGTTCCTTGTAAGTGAGCAGAACCTCAATTTCCCCAAAAGTAGTATATTCTGCTGGTGCTTCATCTTCTTTGTAGAAGTGAAAATGGTGTTTTACTTCATTGTCTGTTGGGAATGTAGCCAAGAAATAGAACACCTCCGTTTGTGCCTCATGTGCCTCCAAAAGGAAGACTACTCTACCACCTCTGGCTGATAAGCCGTGTTTAGTACGTTTGATAATGATAACTTTCCTTATGTTAGGAGGAATGATTGTAACGTCCTCATCTGTTTCATCCCTATTTGAAACTTGCATGTTTTGAGTTCTTGCCTGGCGTCTACAGGATTCATAGTCATTTTGTTTTTAGTACGGAATTAGTTTCAAGGAAACCAAGATAAGGTGCACAACATTTTGGAACACTACATCCTTCAATATTGATAAGAACCTACAGCTAATACATAGGATGTTTCCTACTCAGCTATGGCGGACTTTGTCCCTACAAACTCCAAATATCTTTGGAGTTTGTGATTAGGGGTCTCTCAGAACAGCACAACTGAGTTACCCAGAATCTAATGTTTAGATAAATGCCTTACCAAACATTGGCAGCGCCATGTAGTGTAGTTCCTATTTCCCTAAATAGGCTCTGTGCTTTTGGATAACATACACTAAAGGTTTGGCGTATGCTATCCTTGTTTACCATGTACCAGCTAGCTCACAGGGCCACTGGAAACTTCTTGAAGACAAGAAGGGAATAGCTTCTGGCAACCACATAACATGACAACCCTGATCCCTCAGAATCATGGAAACATGAGATAACGTTTCGCTCAGCCAATCATGCCTGCTTAGTTTCTCAGAGTTACACAGAAATAACAGACGGGCGTTTCAATAAGTATTTATTGAACAGTCGTTTTTCTCGTGTGAGAGATATGAGCTACTCCAATCGTAAGACAGTATGCAAGATATAAAATGCACAGTGTTACAAGCGCAAAGAAATGGCAGTGCTCTAGCATTGTTCACTACTTATGAAATGCATTTGCATACATAAAAATGTATTGCTAAAAGTACGATTACTCATGGAATGCTCCCTAACTTCTTCGACCCAAATTTGCCTAACCTAGGTGTAGGACAGGTTGTGAAGTAGGTGCGATATTCCCCTAGGATGGTATTCTATAGTATGGTATAGTTTGTTATGCCAAGAATCGCTCTAGGTTCTAGTTATATCCATACCTGAGAATGAGAGAGTTGTGGAATCTCTTTCCTGGTCTCGAATTCTAAAACCCTGCAAAGGAAGTTAGAATACTCAGAGCTGGAGTCTCTGCAATCAAGATGACAGCGTCTCGGGTCAGGGTGTCAGGCCGGGAAATACAGGCTCCTCTGGAATAGAGGTCTCCTCTGGTTTGCATGTGTAAAGGGTGGTATATTTAAACTCAGCTCGTGCTATGGCTGGATTGCATTGACGTAATGTCGGACAGAGGAAGACATTAGGAATGAACCCTGGGGAATAATGGTTCATGCATATTTAATGAGTTTCTAAGAGAATTCAATGAATCTGTACTGGGGAAAATCCCTAGAGCTTAAGGTTCTGTTTCTAAGAACGTAGTTGTGACCTATGGGATAGACTGATGTAGGTGAAAGACCATGCCTGTATTTGGAGTGCATGACTCATGCCTAAATAAGGACAGAGAAATGTATGCCTAAATAAGGGCAATGTGAATTGTGCCTATATAAGGGCATGTTTTAGTAAAGCCTAAATCAGGGCACATATATGGGACGCAACAGAGTTGTCCCCTTCCCTTGAATTCCATTGTTTACAACTCCTCCCCATGCTCTGGCATTCCTGTGTGGCAAAACACTGCCCTACCAGCAGAGATGATTAACCGCAGGGGCTCTTTATCACCTCTTCAAAGAAGCCTGGCTAATCCACTTAAATCTGACCAATCAGGACAGACCAATGGAAGGCTGGATCTTGTCTTATAAACAAGAACTTCTTGTCTGTACATTTTAGGAGATATTCAACAATATGATAATGTTGAGTTTATTAATACTTTTCATTTGAATGGTATCTCTAGCCTTCTCCTATCAAGAGTTGTTAGTTAATAACTTCTTGCCATGTTAACCCATGTGGCATGGGATTTGCAAATGGGAAGAATGACTTGGGCCATTTTTCCAGCACCAGGGCTTATAAAAACATACTTTATAAGTACCCTGCATATATCTTCTGCACCCCCGCCCTTGGAACACCAGGGGAGACTTTAGGGGTTCTGAATATGCAAAAATATTGCAGATCCTCCCTCCACAGTGCTCCTAGCACCAAATTCGATTTTGAGCAGCACTTTATTACAAAGTAGGGAGTGCAATTTGCAATTTCACTTAACCCCATGAGATTCTATAAGGATCCTCCTTATAACTACTTTACCCCCTACCTCTTGGATACCTAGGGGAGACCCTGGGGGTACATAATATGCACAACCATTGTAAGTTATCCATTATTAAGTGCCCCAAACCCAAAAGTAGAATTTGGGCACAATATTCTTTTTAAAAGCAGTCCTACAACACAGAGCCACTTTTAAACTGACCTTAGGCTATAGCAGTGCACATAAGCAAATGCAGAAGGGGCTTCTGGCCTCTTAACTACCATGACCTATTATATACTAGGGACTGATATGTAGTTTCAATCCCTCTGCCCTATTATGTACTAGGGCCCTATGGGGTAGGTCATGCAAATCATAGGGGTACCCAAACACATAGTGTACCCAACTGTATGCAGGTGTTTTCAATGTATTCTAAGTGTGTCTCCTTCAACATAGCACTGGCCCTGGACCTGGCTAGGCAGAGCCCTGGGTCAGTCAGAATCAGTTACCACCAGTACCAGTCAGCAAAACGTTGGGAGGTGCCCAGGGCAAAGGATGACGTTCCAACAAAGACATTTTGGAGAACAGCAGGGCCATCGGCATAAGATAATTTTCAATTACTTTAGCAAAGCATGGCTAACGAGTACAATGAGGGTGCTAGCTGAGCTAGCATGCCTCCATTAATTTAGCAGAGCAATAGAGAGGGACTACATGCACTCCATAGTGCATAATGAGAGACACGATTTAACTACACCAGGTGGTGGAGACATGCGCAGTAAAGCTGTGATTTTTTAATATCTGTTCACAAATTCTTTTTTTAACTGTACACTTTGTTTTATCTAGAACTGTGATTCAAATCTGGTTGAATTGTAGGCACAAACCTGTTGGAATTTTAATTCAGAGCACCATCTTACACCACTGCCGCCACCTCAACATGGTCTAGTGGCTGCAGGGGCCACAGCTGCTGCTCAGCAGGGCTGATTGGTGGGGAGGGGCGAGGGAGTGCATATGTGCCAGGCAGGAGTGGACGAAGTACTAGCGCACTGAAGATGCGCCCAAAACAAGCCCATCTGTATCTGTCCGCACCTGAATGGGACCAGTAGGCAGGACCCCTGGTCGAATTCAATCCTACTTGGAGGAGGAGTTGCAGGCAGTAGAGCACAGGGATCACCCCCTGGAGAAGCAGGTAGAAGGCATTCTTTTAGCCGAGAACGTGCTTACTTCACAGGGGAGAGGAGAGAGTAGGGCCACCCAGCCCCATATACCTAAGGGCAGGCATGGAGTGAGGAAACCTCAGGGATTTAATGGCAGTAGTACTCAACACACACTCCCTCCAGAAACATAGTTTAGAGATTTTCACTCTCTTTCAGGTGGAAGCTCCTGACATCCTAGTAGTCACAGAAACCTGTCTTGATGACGGCTCATGTCCAGATATTGTAGAAGCCCTACCCATAGACTTCAATGCCCTATGGCACAATAGACAGGATGGGAAAAGAGGGGGGGGGGGGGGTAGCGCTACTCTATAACAAACAGCTAGTAGTAGAAAAGCTTGCCGGAGCTTAAAGAGTGCCAACATTTTAGTGGCAAAAGTATGCTCCAAATCCTTGTACCTGGCAATAATGGTGGTGTACCGTCTCCCCTATTTAACAACCGTCTCACTGTAATGGTCTCTGACCTACGCTTGCGGTAACAACAACTCATAGTGTGGGGGGCCTTCAACTACCACTGGGACCAGATACCCAGTCGGTTAGAGGAAACAATGGCCACAATGGGGCTGCAGTAGCTTGTGGATACTCCCTCCCAGGAGAAGGTACATAACCTAGATCTCATCTGATCCACTCAGCCACCGGTTAGGCTGACAGACATCGGACCCTGTAGGTGGTTGGACCACTGCCTGATCAGGCTCCGAATACCTCAGGCTAGGAGCTCCACACAGCCCCCCTCCCCCCCCCCAGAATTGAGTGTGGTACGACAATGGAGCACAATTGAGGCAGGCAGTCTAGGGGATGCTCTGCATGGTAACTCGCTGACGAGATTACAGCCAGAAGATCTTGAGGACAAGAGTGAATCCCTCATCAACCAGTTGAGAGCAGATATCAATTGGGTGGCACACGCTCACAGGGAAAGAGTGAGGAATAAGGGCAAGGGAGCCTCCTGGTTCACAGAGGAACTAAGGTGATAGAAATGGACCCTGTGCCAACACGAGAGGCGGTGCCGTAAGTCATATGACCCAAAGGCGCATACAAAAAAGCCATTATGGCAAGAAAGACCAAGTACTACGAGGCCAGGATCATGGAGGCGGATAACAAGCAAAAATAAACCTTTAGTAGTCTGAAGGAACTCAGCCAATAGCAGGTGCAGGAAACAGTCGCTAACCTAGAGCACTGTAACAGGTTCCTGACCTTTTTCCTGGATAAATAAAGGGACATCCTAGCTTTCATACATAATACCCCCATTAGCCATAGTCCCCTGGTTATGAATGAACCACAATGTGCCTTTAGGGAGCATTTCGCCTCCTTTCTGAAGCTAGACCATGACTCCTTGTCCAACATTACGGCTCAAATTAAGTCAGGCTCACCAGCGGACCCATGCCCTTCAAGGGTATTCAACATGGCTCTACCAGTGCTAGAGGGAGAGATCCTCGCTCTGTTAAATTTATCTCTGGAAACTGGGAGGGTCCAGAGTAACTTTAGGCAAGCCAGAGTAGCCCCCTGACTGAAAAAGACGGGGCAGACGTCGCTAACCTGAAGAATTATAGGCCTATATCCCATCTTCTTTTTTCACTAAAATACTGGAACAGCATGTCCTTAAAACCCTATCTATATTATTTGAGAAACTTCAGCTACTCGAGGTTCGGCAGGCAGGATTCAGGGCCCTCCACAGAACAGAGCTGGTGATGCTGGTGTTGTTGGATGAACTCAGGCTCATGGCCGACAGCTGGAAGCTGTGTGCCTTGGTTCTACTGGACCTCATGGCTGCGTTTGATACGATCAACACCAGCCAACTCCTAGCCCGAGTCATGGACATGGGCATCGTGGGGTGGTATATCAGTGTATCTCCTCCTTCCTGACAGCCCGGACTCAAAGGATCCTGATGAGTGACTGCATGTCTAATAATGGGGCATTAACCTACAGAGTCCCACAAGAGTCGGCACTATCTCTGCTTCCGTTCAACATCTATCTCAGGCCGTTGGTGGTGACCCTGGCCCACATGGACTCCCAGGTGTTCAACTAAGCGGATGACACACAATTAATCCTTCAACTTGACAATACCTCACAAGTCCACTTACACATGCAAAATATCTTCAGATACATTGTCAACTGGATGACAGGTAATTCACTCAAAGTCAATCCGGAAAAAACCAAGGTCCTAGCCATCACCACAGGAAGCAACCCATGAACTGACCTCTTCTGGCCACGGGAGTTGGGTTTCACACCTACTCCAGCTCCAGTCGTAAGAAGCTGGGCAAGGTAGCAAAGGTCCAGGGATTCTAAGGCTTTAACAACGCTTAGATAAGCTGTTTTTATAGGTGAATGGAGACACACTCGAAGCTCTGGACCTCTTGGGCTTCATGTAAACATACAGGTTTGAGAAGTGATGAGTGTGTACTCACTCATCACTTCTCAAACCAGTCGTAAGAAGCCTAGGCATTAAAATAGACTACAAGCTCACATTCTCTAATCAAGTGTCCACTGTGGTTGGGACCTGCGTTGGCGTCCTGAGACAGATGAGGACGGTGGTGGCTGCATTGATTATGTCCCGCCTGGATTACGGCAATGCGCTATATATTGAACTTCCTGAATAGCTGTTAGGCAAGCTGCAAGTAGCTATGAATGGTGCAGCCAGGCTGATCTTCAAGCTCCTTAGACACGCATGGACCACACCTCTGTTGTAACAGCGACATTGGCTCCCCGTCAAACAATGAGCCAGGTTCAAGGGCCTCTGCATTGCCCATTAGGTCCTTCATGGACAGGCTCCAGTTTACATTAAGGAGCACCTGGGGAGATACATCCCAGGACGTACCCTACGGTCATCCGATGAAGGCCGGCTGGCCTGTCCATGGTTAAACACAATGACTTAAGGGGGTTGAGCCTTCTCGGTCTTCATCCCACAGTTGTGGAATAAGCTACCAGAAAACACTTGTAAGGAAAAAGCACTTCTCCCATTCAGAAAGAAATGAAGACCCTCCTGTTTACGGACACCTGGGCATAACACACAGTTTGACCTGGCACTAACAGGCAGCCACTGGGGGGTCCATAGCTATTATCTCTTAGCACTAAGAGACCTGCTGGTGATTATGCACTCTACAAATCTCAATTAACATAACATAATACCTTTTTCATTTTTGAGAAGTATTTAATTTTTCTTTTCAACATAAAGTGTCAGTTTCATTTTTTTAATAGGAAATCCTTGAAAAGAAATACAATGAAACAGTTTTTTAAAACTGGTGTGCTGTGTTTATATTCTGCCTTAAATCCTTTCAGACAGTTAATGCATTTACCATTTCCATGTGTGGGTCAATGGCTGAGACTCTAATCACATTAAATCAAATGGCCATAGGGGAACAGCAACGTACTGCAGTGCTGCTGTGCCATCCACTACATAATTGTAAACAAGTGTTTTGCACAGAGCATTGCTTATAACTTCTCTTTTTTCTTACTAGCTATTACTGTTGTTCATACAACTCAGCAGGATGTAGCAGCCTGGCAGCAGCAGCAGGAGCTAGAGGTTATATGTGATGAGTACTGGTGACTGGTGGCCCAGGACGAGCAGGAGGCTGCTGCTCAGGGCCCTTGCCAGCCCCCAGCACCTTCAGCCTCTCAACACCAGCACCGCAGTCAGTGGCAGCCACCCACCAGGGTCCATCACTGCTGCCCCCACCTCAATTTCTGACTGCTTCTTCCACTGCAATATGCAGGGACTGGATTGCATGGAAGCCAGGCAAATCAAGATTGATGGGTACCTTAAAAAGCTCCTGGCCCACCATTAGTGCCCTCTTCTTCCCCTATTTTAATCTTTGTTTTGGTGCGTGGGACTTGTTATGAGTGGGATGGGAGTTAGGACCAGGACAGTTGGGGCTTTGGTTTTATTTTTTTCAGACCTTTTGATCTTTGGTTGGGAACAGGGATAATTGTTTGGGGAGAGTGGTTGTCCTGTTTTTGGTTGAAGGGGTGGGTTTATATAGTTGTTGCTAGGGTACTAAATATCATTACTTATGCTTCAAATGTTTTTGGGGTGTTTTACTTTGAACAGCTACTTCTCAGCTCAGCAGCAGCATGTTTTTAAATTCTGCTGATAGCGTTTAACAATTAGTTATGTGGTACCCTTGTCCAACTACTACTCTCCTAGGCCCTTATTTATGAGGCCTTGCGTCAGTTTTGCGCCGCCGGTGCGTCACTTTTTGTGACGCACCAGCGGCGTACAAAATGCGCCTTGTTGCGCCATATTTAAAAAGTGACGTATCTAGGAAGATGCGTCACTTTTTAAACCCCTGCGCCACATTATACCTGCGTCAGGTATAATGTATGCAGAGGGGGCGTTCCCCCGCAAAAAGCCTCGTAATAGTGACGCAGTGAAATCTATGAGATTTCACTGCATCACTTTTAGGACGCTGTTGCGTCAAAATCTTGCGCCTGCCTCACAGCAGGCGTAAGACTGACGCAAGCCCTTTCACATGGGGCTTTCCCCATGTGAAAGGACGCATTGCTGGAGTTGCGTCACTTTTGTGACACACTCCAGCAATGCGTCACTTTTGCGCTTACAGATGCGTCAGAAATACTGACGTATCTGTAAGTCCTTGCGACATGATGCGTCATACATTAAATATGACGCATCATTGGTGTCGCAAGGAGTTCGCAGTGAAAAGTGACGCATCGCTGTTTTCACGCAGCGATGCGTCACTTTGCATAAATGAGGCCCCTAGTCTCTGTAGTCTGCAACTATGTTGACCACAAAGGGGAGGTGGCTGGGTTTCCAACTTTACATTGCCTATATTGCCTACACGTTCAACAATACTCCATAGTTCTCTTACCTGAACAGATGAAGCAAGGGCTGCATGGTTTCCCAAGGTGCCATGGTGGTGGTAGGGGCTAGCGCAGTAGTGCATTGAAGGAGAAGCGGGGTCCCACTCTCAACTAGGTGAACTCTAACTATAAAACTAATCAAAAGGATTATTTGTCGCAGGCAATTACATTGAAATAAAAACTGAGTTAGTGGGTTATATATATAATTATATCATAGCTTTACAATCAACTGAGACCAGACTACTACGTAAAAAAGAATACCTGATAGTGGGAACAAAGAATTCAATACTAAATTATTCAGAGCAATGGTGAGCTAGTATATTAATTAAAACGAATGTTGCAAATTCTCAAATCGTGAAGTCTGGAATGGCTAAAGTTAAAAGTTTATGAAACACATTGTCTGAATGGAAGAAACTTCTATTGCTTGCTGCAGCTGTTGTTGTCCACTTATTTGAGTTTTCTGCAATGATTGGGTAATAATTTGCGAAATAGATAAGTCCATTTCAACCTCACTGCTCATCAGTGCAGCCATGATTAGAGGGGTTGCCTCTGTGCCAGTCATGGGATTGGGCCTAGGTAGGGGTGGGGCCACTGATGTGAGGGTACTGCTCTCAGCTTGCTCCCTTGAGGTTTTTGGAGAAGGCACAAGTTTGCCAAAATAGGTCCTGGAAGGCAGGCCTGTGGTGGCAATCAGCTTCTTCTTCTCCTTCCCATTGGTCACTTTCTTTTTCTGCACTTTTCTTTGGGGCCATCTCAAAGCCGTCAGTTGTCAGTGGCATTTAGCTTCACAAATGAAGAGATTTCTGTGTTGTGTGTTGATGTGTCATGTCATGCACAGTTGTTCTGTCTGGCAGTACTGTGGGTGATATTGTCTCTCCTCTTGTGCACCTAAAATAAAAACAAGCAAAAAGAGCATCAGTTGAACGTGGCATTGTTGCAGTTGAATTAGTAGTGTAATTTAGTGTGGTTGCTTAAGTTATAAATAATTAACAATACATTGTATCCGTTCTTAAAACCACACCAATATAATGTTCATGTACACCCAGGAAGGATATGAAAGAGCAACACACAGATGGAACTGTTTGCTTCATGTACATCAAGTTGGGCAGGGAGGTTCAGGTGACAAAAGAAAACTGACAATGGAATATTCTTTAGAAAAAATTAATACTGCTGTGCAACTGTGCACCACTGATAGCACATAGGGGTTGTTGACCGATTTTAGGAAAAAAAAGAATGTATAGATATTTGTTTACAAAAAAGAACAAAAAATGATTTTTTTTTTAAAAATCAACAAATTAAAATTAAACAAAAGTTGTTTCTGAAAAAATATCAAATGAAAATTTGCAAATGAAAGGCTCCGTGCTTCCGCCCTCTAAATTATACCTAACATTTGCAAGGTGTTCCAATGCAGGGCTCTCACAATCTTAATAAGGTCTTGGTCTACCCCTAAATTACTCATTAAAACCCACAACTTCTCCCTGTTAACACAGTCGAATGCTGCAGTAAGGTCCATAAAGGCTAGATAAACCGCTTCATTATTAGCAATGGTGTATTTAGCCACCAATAAATATAAATTTAAGCATTGATCTGTTGTTGATCTTTTAGCACTAAATCCGTACTGGACGTCAGTAATATTATGTTGTTCCTTAGCCTAGTTCATCAGGCTATTTAAAATAGCACGTCCCAGCAATTTGTCAGTTACATCTATCAGGGAGATAGGGTGATAGCACTGGGGACTATCTCTATTCCTCTTTTTGATAATGGGGACTATTATGGCAGATGACCACGAACGGGGGAGCCCGGTAGCTATAGCAGCATTTATTACTCTTGTTAAAATTGGTGTCCATAGATCGACCTTACTTAAAGGTCCAGGGGGATCCCATCCGGTCCCGGTGATTTTTTTTTTTGTGAGACCCAGGATACCAGCAGTAATCTCTTCCAGGATAAATTCTAGTGTGACATTCCACCTCCCGACCCACTCCTCGTTATCCTGAGCCTCGCTATTCCCCCGATTATAGAGCACTCTAAAGTGCTCCATCCACTGTTCGGATAGAACATTCAATCCTATCTGTGGGCTATTTACATCTTGAAAACAGGGGTTATTAACTATCTTCCAAAAGGTGGTAATATCTTTCCTTTCGGCAGCTCCTCTCTGGTCCTCCCAGGTTTGGGTTTGGAGTGCACTCTTCCTGCGCTCTACTTATTGCTTATAAATTAACCTGCATTGCATAACCCTGTATTTGTCCCTTGGGTTAATTCTTAGGGCAGCTCTTAGGTTCCTCTGTGCGAGGGAGCACCCTCTATCAAACCATCTAGGATCATTTTTAGGCTTACCCTGCCCTGTCGTCTGCAAAAGACCATCTATCAGGGGGCCTATTTCCTCAATGCCTCCACTAAGGATGGTCCTTTCCCTGATAAATCTAAAAATTCCTCTAAAAACTGTTTCCCCTCTTTTGCAAAGGTCCTATAAAAGCTTTCACCATTAATCCTTGACCATTTCAAACGCCTGCCGTGATCCGTAAACTTTTCTAAGTTTGTCCCAGCCCCCCTCTTTGCGACCCTACTTTTGTTTGTCTCTGCAACTGACAGTATTAGGGGGTTGTGGACGCTAAAACCACTCAGCTATTGAGAATCCCACTAGCCACTTCTTAAGCAATTGGGACACTAATATAAAATCAATAAAGGAGCTACAACCCCTTCCTTTAACAGTAGGGTTAACCAACTTATTAGGCTCAATGGCCAATAGGTCCATCGTATGTTCAAGCATGTGATCTTTCATCACCCTACTCAGCTCCCTACCCTCCAGCATGTGCTCGAAGTGTGGTCCCTCCTCCAAACTGCAGGAGGTCCAGTCTTGTTTGATGGGTAACAAATTTGGGCACAGATGACAATTAAAATCCCCTGCTATTAAAAGCATGGGTACCGTTGTACCCTGCTTCTGCTCCATCAGCAAACTACATTTTTCGTCAAGCTCTCTCGCTCTGGATCCTCCTGCATTATAGAAATTGACCAAAATTATATTAAGGCCCCTATTTTTAAACCTGAGGCCTATCATGTAATCTGAGCTCCATTTTAAATCAACCCAAACCCCTTCTGAAGGACTGGGTTCTTTAAGACCCAGCGGTGCCAGGGCACAACACCTGAAACCTTCGTGGGTAACCTGCTCCTGCGTACAAATGACAGAGACACGGGACACTTCCTTCGGCGTCAAAGATTCAAGGTTTATTTGCTGCAGGGAACACAGAAATCACAGGAAGTACATCGAGTGTAGTTCGGGGAGACTGCTTCAAATTGGTTATGTGGATCGCTCCTTTTATACAGTTTTTACCCATATGACAACATGGCACACAAAAGTTTACAACCCGGTTCCCACCATTTTCCCCCAGAGGGGTCGCTTTGGTCACTTTAACACACATGAGGTCCGGAACATAAGTGCGGAAACATTTGGCTGTTCCCAACTGTAAAAACCCATCTTCCCACCATTAGCGAATTCCAATCAGCAGTAAAACAGATCGAAAATAGGAACAAAGACAGGTGCAAAGGAAGACGGAGACAGTGGGGAGATCGGAAAGGGTGTAAAAAGGGGGGTATCGGGAAACACGAGATACAGGCATCAAAGGGACGTGCCTAATGAGATGCACGGCTGAGACAATAAGTCCGTGCGGCAAGATGAGCCTCGAGCGGCGCCATCTGCTTTACAGTAGCATCCCCCTCGTCATAAAGACACTTACAAGGGACGTGTGTCTTCCGCAAATATCTTGGGAGTCCCAGGGTCGCGAAGTGGACAGCGTCCGTTCGCTGGCTACTTGAGGGCAAGAGACAAAATGGATGCAGTATCTAAGATGGAACCCGTGGGTACAGATGAAAAACCCACATAACAAACGAACGGTTTGAGTTAGCACAGCGAAACTACATACACTTAATAAACTCGTCGTTTGTGGTTCATAGACACCAGACTCGACCATATTCGTGCGAGTCGAAAACACCACTTACAATTGTCACGGAACCTCACTTCCAGACACAAGTCTACGAATATTAGAAGACCTCTCCTCACTCTTCCGCCCATAGACTTACTTGCCGGGACCCCAAACGATTTATACCCAGCTAGGTGGAAATTCGTGTGGTCTACCTCTCAGGTTTCCTGTACACAGATTATTTTGAATTTGTTAATAAATTCTAACCATTCCTGATTTCGGAACTTAGCTAACAGACCTGCTATATTCTAGGATACTAATTCAAAGGAACTCCCTGGAGGATTTAAGAGGGGGCAAATGCCTGTGATAGGCCTATCACTGCTTTGAAAAACCTCAATCCTAGGTGGCCTTGTTTTGCAAAAGGCAAGCTGGGTCACGTTTCATTGTTACGCATCTTGAATGCTCCTCCACCTGAGGTTTTAAATTTGAAGAAGCGACATTTAACAAGTTTTCTTGGCCTAGTTGCTCTCGTTGTAGTCAGTCTACTTCTCTAAAATGTCTTCCCCAGTGGAGTGGGGCATACTTATTGAATAGTGGGGGTACTGGCCCTCCCCCCTCCCTCGGAGGGGAGGCTACCTGACGGCCATGTATGTCTCCTCCCCGTGGTACTGCTGACAAAGACTCGCTCCTCACCCCATCTACCCCACCTCTCATCCTACCTGGCTGACCAATCCTATCCCTATGGCACTCATAATGCCAAGAATTAGGCATATAATCTGGTGGAGTATAAAAATAGCTTAAATTCCAAGCCTGGATAGAGGATCGTGGATGTGTCCGAAAGCCCCAGCAGACGTGGTTTGCAGCATTAGGATCGTTAAAATGAATAACAATACAGTCTCCTGCTGTATTTTTTGTCCTGCATCCTTCCCAACTCACTCTCCTCACAAAAAGAATCTTACACTGTATATCTCCGGACAGTGGTCTGTTATTATTTAGCCAGTGTGTTGTCCTATTTTTTAGTTGGTCATAGGATTCAACTTTACCATGTTCCAATTCAGGAACACCAGTCAAAACAGCAACGTAAGGTGTACAATCTGGGGGTACGTCTAGGTGGGGATACAAATTCTTTGCCTTGTTCCCATCCCTGTCATTACTACCATGTGTCTCTAGGGGAACTATGTTTCCACCACTCACTATTCCACCCCTTAACTTATTGGGGCCCACTGGTTGCACAGCCGGAACCACAGTTGGTGACACATTGATGATGGGGCCGGCTGCAGGATCCCTTCCTCCCTCCCTCACCAACTCGTTTGCGCGACCACCACTCACTATTTTGTTTTCAATGCCTCCCAAAGTGGACAATATCAGTCCTTCCGATTTCTCAAGCCTGTTCTTAATTGATAAAAGTCTTTTCATTATGGGTTTCAAAGAGGATGTTATGCGAGCACCTATTTTTAGCCAGTACACTCCTCCGTCTGCGTAGTCCAGTTACAGTTTTGTCCACATTCATGGCATTTACTTCAGACATAGTTTCCTGTGAGGCTTCAGTAGTTGGGTGGTCTGTTTTTGGCGGCTCTCTCTGTTTACTTGATTTGGAGATCTTGGACTTCTTTCCCTCGTGTGCCTCATTGTTTTCTCTTCGAAGCAACCCCCCGCGTGTGTTCCATAGATTGTAAGGGCTCTTTGTGGATTTCTGCCGCGCACATAACCATACTCTTAGGTAAGTTCGGCAATGCGCTGCGTGGCAGTGATGTGGAACTCAAAGGATCTCCATCAATGTGAGGGGATGCTAACATTTGCTGTAGACTTATATTCTCAGTCTGTGAGCCAATGGCGGGAGCAAACTGACAGTATCTTTCTGGCTAGCACACATTCATAATACCCCCCAGGGATGATGGTTTTGAGAACACGGGGTCCATAGAGAGACGTAGCTCCGTGTTAGCGATCTCATGGGCAAGCACAGATGTAGCCCTCATTATGAATTGGTCAAGGGTTCCCGCAACATACCAAATTCCAGCTGCTTTCCTCCCTCTCCCCCACGTGCTGCCATTTTGGTTCAATTTAATTAGCAATAATATAAGAAAAAGGAAAATTAAAGTTGACTCAGATATTCGTCTTTAAATCCACTTGCTGGAAAGGCAGGTCAACCGTTGGTATCAAGGGCCTTGGGCGGGGGGGGGCAGCCCAACCTCTCCCTGTCTCGAACGCGCCCGCGCAGTGTTCCGCGGAGCGGGTGCCGCACGGTGTAAAATAGGGGCTGGCAGGAGGAACTGATGCGCCTCAGGTGGCGTGAAGTAGAGGCTCCTGGACTTTGAAGTCCGTTGAAAATGCGGCAAGGTTATGCCCGTGTAAACACCTTCAGCAATGCGGTGCCCGCGGAGCGGGTGCTGCGAGGTGTAAAATAGAGCCTGGCAGGAGGATCTGATGCGCCTCAGGTAGAGTGAAGTGGAGGCTCTTGGACTTTGAAGTGCGTCGAAAATGCGGCAAAGTTACCCCCGTTCAAATACCTCCAGCGATGCGGCGCCTGCGGAGTGGGTGCCGCAAGGTGTAAAATAGTAGCTGCCAGGAGAAACTGATGCACCTCAGGTGGCGTGAAGTGGAGGCTCCTGGACTTTGAAGTCTGTAAAAAATGTGGCATGGTTACCCCTGTGTAAACACCTCTAGGGATGCGGCGCACATGCCATTCAATTGCCAAACAACTCACTCATTCCCATCATTATTCCAATTCCAGTTGGTTTTAAGAGGCTTTCTGTTGTCCAGAAGACTTATGTACTTCTTTACTTATTCTTCTATAGAGTTACGCCGTCTTAAAGTGTAATGCAACAACACCAAAGTGATGGATAAAATGCTACAATTCATCTTTACCACTGACAATTGCTCAGGCTTGCATCCCAGCCCATTGTTTATGCCCAACATTCTTCCTCAATTTGGACCCAGTTTGCAAAGAGAGATTGATAGGAGAGGGCACTGTCTTTTTTTGTTTTTGTAAATGTTTGTACTTTTCCTTGATGTCAGTTTAATATTTTGCTTGAGGATCATTGTGTAATATTTATATATTTATTAACAGTTTTATATTACATTCGTTTAACAGTTTTCTCCTGCACCCCCTTGGCTTACAATGGGTTTCTCATTGTACCAAAGAACAACAGTATTTCATTATTGTTATTTTATTTTAGTTTTTTTATTTTTATTTTTTACTTACTTTGTTCTTTCAATTTTTGTACTTTTTACTTTTAATTTACTAATTTAAAAAAAGTTATTTTTTAAAACATTTTTTACGATCCATTCACCACCTATATGTCATAGGCACACAGTAACATACATTTTTTTAAGGATTATTCCATTTTCTCCTGGACACCGTGCCTGCCATAGGTGCAGAACACACACCAGCATTCATTTCTTAAGGATTATTCAATTTTCCCCTACACCTCCCTGACTGCCACAGGTGTCTCCTTCAAATGCATGCACAGCACACAAAGTAATCAGTTACATCTGAATGCTGTTATCTTGATTGGAAATTAAATATTAGGTTCTGTTGGTGTGGTTTGACTTTGGAATGCGCTTTTGTTAAATATTTAGGATAACAATGATGACTTAAATTACCAAATTAAATATGTTGTCTGGAATTTAAAATGCAACAATGCCAAGTTTCACTAAATGTTTTTCTTGCTTGTTTGCTTTTAGTTGCAAAATATAATCTGTCGATAAATCCTGCCACGTCTGCTTGTTTGCTTTTAGCTGCACAAGAGACAACAGCTACAGTGCAGTCACATGAGTCTTTCAGTCTCTTCCACTTGTGCAGCTAAGTGCCACTGCCAACTGACAGCTTCAAGATGGCCCCAAAGAAGGGTGATGCCAAGTAAATGGTCAGTGGGCACGAGAGGGAGCACTTTCTGCCACTGGCATGTCAGCCAGAACATTTTTTGGGAAATGTGTGCGTGCCACACCGGCCTCCAGGGAGCAAGCTGGGAGCAGAACTCCTTAATAAATGGCACTACCCCAACCTAAGACCTAGCCCATGTCTCTCAGCGAAGCAACCACTGTAATCATGTTAACACCAACGAGCAGTGACATTGAGTTGAATTTGAAGCTTTCCCAAAGTATTACCCATTCATTTCTGGAAAGTGGACAACAGCCGCAGCCATCGATGGATCTTATTGAAATAGGAGCTAAACATGAGGTTGACCTTCCCGCTGAGCAAGAACCTCGTCTTTTACATTCATTGGCTTCTATACCTCCAGCAAGAAAAATGAAGGCTACTCCACCATCTTCACCAAGCCCCCATTCTGATGTTCTGCACACAATTTATACCCCGGTTGAGTCCAAGACACGCGCAGGAAAAGGAAAGTTCAGCTCAGTTAAGGGCACGGCTTTGGCAACTCCTGTTGCATTTTCTCTGACACTTCTTTAAATAATATCAACTCGAGTGATACAAAGGTTTTGGAGCACTTTAAATGAGGTCTAGTTACATTACACAAGGTCAGATTCATTTTTGTGGCATTTTTAGAGAGCACAAACTCGACTGACCCAAAGGTATTGGAGTCCTTTACAAAATGGCAGTTACATTACCGAAGGTAAGGTTTGTTTTTTGGAATTCAGGTGCATGGAGACTAAGTGATGCCACTGCCATCCCTGTTTATTCATTATTTTCTCTCTACCTGACAAATGGGAACAGCATTCATCTCTCCCACCACATCCTATGTCGCTGCATGCCTACCCTGCTGCCTCTTCCTGTCGTCGTCCTCCTCTCAGAGCTCTAATTTCAAAGCACATTCACGGCACCATCCCAGGGAAAATGAGGCATTTTTATGTCTCTGGCCTAGCGTACACTGTGCATGCAGGGTCGCGCAGCTCGAGTTCTTTTCTTGGCGTTTTGAAAATGGACCTGGAAATTCCACTTAGCACGTGCGTGTTATTTCCTAGGTCCATTTTCATTGGCCTTCGCGCGGTGTCTTTTTAAAACAGAACACGCAATAGGCCATGGGCGGTCGCGTAGCTCCGCCCATGGCCTATTGGTGTCTGTTACGCGCACCAAAGGCCATATATATTTAATTATCACGGCCGTCAGGGCCGCAGTAATCGAAGACATATGCTGGAAGTGGCACGCGGGCACCACTCCCCAGATTCTTTTTTTTGGGGTGAATCCATTTCACGGCGCAGCTCTCCCTGTCAGCACCTCTTCTCCATGTTCGAGTTAGCTTTGCGCAAGGAAAAAATAGGGTATGTGACCCATTTTGTGATGCTGTGTCCTACATCTGGTTAACTGCCCCGTGTCCTGTCCAGGGAGTCAGCAGTGGGCTCCTCACCCTACTTATCCTTCTCCTCGCTCTGGCTCCCAGCTCCCTCTGCACCCTGTTCCATCTGCTCCTGTACTACACTCCTTCGCCACGTGTTGCTCACTGCTCCATCAGGATTCAAGCAAGCCGGGCCGACAACGGCTGAAATGCCAGAAACCGGTCCCCGGAAGCTTGTCTCCTTTCTGGTGAAGAATTGGCTGGTAGTTTGGTCTGCTCTGTTCCCATGATGCACTGGGCCAGGGACACACTAATTTGCATATAGGCAGGTTCTGAGCTGGGATGGGGCAGTGAGCTAAATAACAGTGATGGATCAAGCCCTTATCTTTGGACTGGGTAAGAGTGGTCTGCTTAATTCAGACACTCTGTTCATCACCACCCCCTTTTCTGAATTGTTTATGGCCACTATAGGTGTGGCAGGGTATACTCAGACATGAGTCCCTTGCTCACTGCTCCATCAGGATTCAAGCAAGCCGGGCCGACGACGGCTGAAATGCCAGAAACTGGTCCCCAGAAGCTTGTCTCCTTTCTGGTGAAGAATTGGCTTGGTAGTTTGGTCTGCCCTGTTCCCATGATGCACTGGGCCAGGGACAGACTAATTTGCATATAGCCAGGTTCTGAGCTGGGATGGGGCAGTGAGCTAAATAACGGTGATGGATCAAGCCCTGATCTTTGGACTGGGTAAGAGTGGTCTGCTTAATTCAGACACTCTGTTCATCACCACCCCTTTTCTGAATCGTTTTTGGCCACTATAGGTGTGGCAGGGTATACTCAGACATGAGTCCCTTGCTCACTGCTCCATCAGGATTCAAGCAAGCCGGGCTGACGACGGCTGAAATGCCAGAAACCGGTCCCCGGAAGCTTGCCTCCTTTCTGGTGAAGAATTGGCTTGGTAGTTTGGTCTGCCCTGTTCCCATGATGCACTGGGCCAGGGACAGACTAATTTGCATATAGCCAGGTTCTGAGCTGGGATGGGGCAGTGAGCTAAATAACGGTGATGGATCAAGCCCTGATCTTTGGACTGGGTAAGAGCGGTCTGCTTAATTCAGACACTCTGTTCATCACCACCCCCTTTTCTGAATCGCTCATGCCTCTGCGCCTGGTCCCTGTGAAGTGTTCCTGTGGACGGCTCTGTGCGTCCCTGGCCTCCTGCAGCCGGGTCCTTGAAGTCGTCTCCCGGCGCCCAGACTCGGCAGCCGCGCTCACTGGCCGGCACCGCTGTCGCCCAGTCTCCTCCCGACTGAGTCCCGCCACCTCCGGCAGGAAGAGCAGGCGCTCCCCGTCACCTCCAGAGCAGACATCCTGCCGCTGCAGCACAGGCTGTAAATGTATGTATAGGCATTTATATAGCGCACTACTTACCCGGAGGGTCCCAAGGCGCTTCGACCGCTGCGAAACCCTTCCTGGCTTCCCTGAGAGATGGTCCCTTAATGGGTATCTCCAGGGTGAGACCAGGCATCCCCGGCGGTCTGGTGGGGTCGTTAGTGAAGATGAGGCAAGCTAATGCCCAGAGTTGCCGAGTGTGAACGCTGATCAGAGTGGGCACCGAGGCGAGAGAATTATCGAGTCCGCTGACCCTGGTCCAGAAACCTGCCGCGCCGGGAATCGAACCCTGGTCCCGGGCTGTCCTCTGCTCTCGGGTCTGCCGCCTCTAACCAGTGATCCACACTACTTCACAGGCTGCTATTGATCCAGGAGTATCAACCTCTTGCTGCCTACAGGTCTGGCTCTGCCACCCGGTGCCCCCTCCCTCCACCCCTGCCCTGCTACGTGGACTGCAGTGCCCTCCGGCCCGGGTCTTGACCCGTACACACCTCCCCCTTGTATTCCCCCATCGCCTGCCCCCTCACTCCTCCACTGTCCCCTTTACTCTCTCATCTGAGAACTTTTGCACATGCTCTCTGCCCGGCGTCTTCTCGCCGCACTCTGTTGCGCTCTCTTCTCTCTCTTCTGTGTTTCCTGTCCCTCACTTTCTCTCCCTCCTTCACTTTCGCTCGCTGCCCCCCCTTCTGCCCAGATCTCCTGCCATGCCTGGTACTCAGGTGTTAATGATTTCTGTGGAGGAGTGTTGCCATTGGGGGCGGGGGGTATGTGTGAGGTTGAGTTCCCTTGGCTTTGCAGATCAGACCATCACGAGTCACATTCACAGGCTTTGCAGCCTCTCCTGTCACTTCTCCTTACTTGGCCCATTTAAACCCGGCACCAGGCGGCTAAAGGGGTCCCGGAAGGACTGAGCAACGAGCGGCTCTGGCACCTATTCAGCGCCCTCCATAGGTGAGATCCGGATTCCCACACACATAGGACTAATCCACACCAACGAACAGCATGCGCAGTACAGGATATTCACAGGAAACAGAAGGGGGGGCCTCCAAAGTAGTTTTTGTCAGATTAACATACCGTCTTCAGGGGAAGGAACCCGTCGGGAGTAGACAGGGAATACAAAATGCAGGGTGAGCAGTGTGAGAGTGGGTAAGGTGAGCAGTGTTTGTGTGTAGGGTGACCAGTGTGTGAGTGTGCAGGGTGAACAGTGTATGAGTATACAGGGTGAGCAGTATGTGAGTATGCAGGGTGAGCAGTGTGCAAGTGTGCAGGGTGAGCAGTGTGTGAGTATGCAGGGTGAGCAGTGTGTGAGCATGCAGGGTGATCATTATGTGAGTATGCAGGGTGATAAGTATGTGGGTGTCCAGGGCCAGCAGAACTGTGTGAGTGTGCAGGGTGAGCAGTGTGTGAGTATGCAGGGTGAGCAGTGTGTGAGTATGCAGGAAGAGCAGTGTGTGAGTGTGCAGGGTGAGCAGTGTGTGAGTATGCAGGGTGAGCAGTGTGTGAGTTTGCAGGGCGAGTAGTGTGTGAGTGTGCAGGGTGAGCAGTGTGTGAGTATGCAGGGTGAGCAGTGTGTGGGTGTTTAGGGCCAGCAGTGTGTGGGTGTGCAGGGTGAGCAGTGTTGTGAGTATGCAGGGTGAGCAGAGTGTGAGTATGCAGGGTGAGCTTTGTTTGAGTATGCAGGGTTATCAGTATGTGAGTATGCAGGATGATCAGTATGTGGGTGTCCAGGGCCAGCATTGTGTGAGTGTGCAGGGTGTGTGAGTATGCAGGGTGAGCGGTATGTGGGTGTCCAGTGCCAGCAGTGTGTGAGTGTGCAGGGTGAGCAGTGTGTGAGTATGCAGGGTGAGCAGTGTGTGGGTGTTTAGGGCCAGCAGTGTGTGAGTGTGCAGGGGGAGCAGTGTGTGAGTTTGCAGGGTGAGCAGAGTGTGAGTATGCAGGGTGAGCTTTGCTTGAGTATGCAGGGTTATCAGTATGTGAGTATGCAGGGCGATCAGTATGTGGGTGTTCAGGGCAAGCAGTGTGTGAGTGTGCAGGGTGTGTGAGTATGCAGGGTGAGCAGTATGTAGGTGCGCAGGGTGAGCAGTGTGTGAGTATGCAAGGTGAGCAGTGTGTGAGTGCAGGGTGAGCAGTGTGTGAGTATGCAGGGTGAGCAGTGTGTGAGTATGCAGGGTTTTCAGTATGTGAGTATGCAGGGTGATCAGTATGTGGGTGTCCAGAGCCAGCAGTGTGTGAGTGTGCAGGGTGAGCAGTGTGTGAGTATTCAATCAATCAATCAAAGCATTTGTATAGCACACTACTCACCCGGAGGGTCTCAAGGCACTTGGGGGGGTCCGCTACTGCTCGAACAGCCAGGTCTTCAGTTGCTTCCTGAAGGAGAGGTGGTCTTGGTTCAGGCGGAGGTGGATGGGGAGGGAGTTCCACGTCTTGGCCGCCAGGTAGGAGAAGGATCTTCCTCCCGTTGTGGCTCTTCTGATGCGGGGGACGGCGGCGAGGGCGTGGCTGGTCGATCGTAGCTGGCGGGTGGGAGTGTAGAAGGTCAGGCGGTCATTGAGGTATCTGGGGCCTTGGTTGTGGAGAGCTTTGTGTGCGTGGGTGAGGAGTCGGAATGTGATTTTCTTGCTGATGGGGAGCCAGTGCAGGTCTCTCAGGTGTCCGGGGATGTGGCTGTGTCGGGGGATGTCCAGGATGAGTCATGCTGAGGCGTTCTGAATGCGCTGGAGTCTTTTCTGAAGTTTGGCTGTGGTTCTGGCGTAGAGGGAGTTACCGTAGTCCAGTCCGCTGATGACGAACGCCTGGGTGAACGTCTTCCTTGTTTCGGTGGGGAGCTACCGGAAGATCTTCCGTAGCATGCGTTGGATGTTGAAGCATGACGGGGAGACGGCGTTGACTTGTCTGGTCATCGAGAGGGAGGAGTCCAGGATGAAGCCCAGGTTGCGTGCATGGTCCGTTGCTTTGGGTGCGCTGCCCAGGGCAGGGAGCCACCAGGAGTCGTCCCAGGCGGAGGGTGATGATTCCAGGATGAGGACTTCCGTCTAATCCGAGTTCAGTTTCAGGCGGCTGTTCATCATCCACTCGGCTACGTCTTTCATCCCTTCGTGTAGGTTGGTTCTGGCGGTTGCGGGTCGTTGTTGAGGGAGAGGATCAGCTGGGTGTCGTCGACGTAGGAGCTGATGTTGAGGTTGTGTTGGCGTGCGATGGCCACGAGGGGGATCATGTAGATATTGAACAGCGTGGGGCTGAGCGATGATCTTTGTGGTACGCCGCAGATGACTTCGGTGGCCTCTGATCTGAACGGGGGGAGGCGGACTCTCTGGGTTCTTCCGGCGAGGAAGGAGATGATCCACTCCAGTGCCTTCTCCTGGATTCCAATGTTGCTGAGGCGCTGCACTAGGTTGCGGTGGCAGACCGTGTTGAATGCTGCGGAGAGGTCTAGGAGGATGAGTGCCGCTGTTTCCCCGTTGTCGAGCAGGGCTCGGATGTCGTCGGTGGCTGCGATGAGGGCGGTCTCGGTGCTGTGGTTGGCTCTGAAAACGGACTGCGAGTGGTCGAGGGCTCTATTCATCTCGAGGAAGGCGGCCAGCTGTCTGTTGACGGTCTTCTCAATGACTTTGGCAAGAAAAGGAAGGAGCGAGAAGGGGCAGTAGTTTTTGAGGTCGTGGGGTCCGCTGATGTTTTTTTAGTGGGGCACTGAGTTCGGCGTGCTTCCAGCTCTCTGGGAAGGTGGCGGTGTCAAAGGATGCGTTGATGATGTCCCGGAGATGGGGTGCGAAGATGGAGTCGGCCTTGTTGAAGACGTGGTGAAGGCAGTTGTCGGTTGGTGATCCGGAGTGGATGGAGTTCATCGTGCGGATGGTGTCTTCGGTGTTGATCGGGGTCCAGGCGCGGAGGGTGGTGGTGGGGGGCGTTGGTGCGGTCGTAGGGTGTGTCTGCTGTGTGCTGAAACTGTTGTGTCTATCTGCGATCTTGCTGTGGAATAACGAGGCGAGCGAGTTGCAGAGGTCTTGCGATGGGGTGATGTCGTTGTTTCCGGTGCTAGGGTTCGAGAGCTCTTTGACGATGTTAAAGAATTCCTTGCTGTTGTGGGCGTTGTTGTCTAGTCGTTCCTTGAATGCGTTTTTTTTGGTGGCGTGGATCAGCTGGTGGTGTTTTCGGGTGGCGTGTTTGAGGGTGGTCATGTTGTCTGTTGTCGGGTCTCTGCGCCAGGCTTTCTCGAGGGCTCGGCAGTTCTTCTTAGAGCTCTTGAGTTTGTCGGTGAGGATGCTTTCTTGTTGCCGGGTCTGATAGGGGGGTCTTCAGTGGAGCGAGGTCATCTGCGCAGTTGCTGATCCACCTTGTGAGGTTGTTGGCAGCTTGGTTGGTGTTCGCTGAGCTGGCAGGAGGGTTCTGGCTCAGGGATGTGGCAAGCTGGTCGATGGTGATCTTGTTCCAGCTTCTGCGGGGAACCTGTTGCGAGTGGTAGTGGAGCGTGGTCCTTCTGAAGCTGATGTGGACGCAGCTGTGGTCTGTCCAGTGGAGTCCGGTGGCTTGGCTGAAGGAGATGTCCTTGCTGGAGGAGAAGACGCGGTCAAGCGTGTTGCCGGCATAGTGGGTGGGGGTGGTCACCAGTTGCTTGAGTCTGAGTTTGGCGAGGTTGTCCATCAGGGTGGTGGTGTTGCGGTCGTTGTTGTTCTCCAGGTGGAAGTTGAGGTCCCCTAGGAGGATGTAGTCAGCGGAGGGGAGGGCGTGCGGACTGATGAAGTCGGCGATGTCTTTGCTGAATTGTGTACGTGGTCCCGGCGGTCTGTAGATGAGGGTGCCTCTGAGGGTGGTCTTGGGGTCGGTGTGTATCTGGAAGTGCAGGTGTTCGGCGGTTGTGGGGTGTCGTCGGTGTTGGTCGTGATGCGGATGGTGTTCTTGTGGACGATGGTGATGCCTCCTCCTGTCTGGTTGACGCGGTCCCTCCGGGTGATCTTGTGTCCGTCCAGGATGGCGATGTCGGGCGCTGAGGAGGCGTTCATCCAGGTTTCCGTGAGGAAGGCGACGTCTGGAGATGTGAAGCCGAGGAGGTTCCAGAGTTCGACGGCATGTCTGTGGTGTTGAGCAGGATGGACTTCAGGTGGTTGCTGCTGGTGCTCGGCTTGGCGGGTGCGGTGCAGGTCCGTATGCAGGAGAACCTGCAGGATTGGCAGTTGAAGGGTCCGTGGGTGCGTCCTGGGGTGGTTCGGTGGCAGCCGGCGATCTGGCGGTGTTGAGTGCGTTGAGGGTGGCTGCGTCGTAGGTCCGGCGGGTGGGCTGGTGTCTGCGGGGGCCAGGGGTCCTGGTGCTCGGCGCGGGCCAGGCGCAGACGGGCTTGCCTTTGGCGCGTATGTGCGGACTCTGCCATAAATGGAGATTGGGGGGGCAGAGCGAGGGAGGAGCAGCTGGGAGGCGGAAGCGGGGTGGCGAGTGGGGAGGCGAGCGATGTGAGGCTGAAGGAAACGAGTGTGGGGCCGTTGGAGAGCAGCGGCAGGGAGCGGGGAGTGGGGTGGAGCAGCGGGAGAACGGTGAGAGCAGAAAATACAATCAGGCGCACAACAGTGACAAACAGGGGCACAACTGCGGTAAAAAAACGGCGATAGCAGACAAACAGTCAGGGGCACAACAGTGACGATCAGGGCACAACAGCTGGAGAAAATACAGAATGCTGGCACAATACAAATAAGGTAGAAACAGTTACTGGCAGTGGCGGCAGTGGCGGCAGTGGTGGCGGCAAACGGGGACTGGGCACATGCAGGTGGGCCATGCGGCGGGTGGAGCGACCGGCACAGACCAGGTCAGGTCAGGTGAGCAGAGTCTGAGTATGTAGGGTGAGCAGTGTTTGAGTATGCAGGGTGATCAGTATGTGATTATGCAGGGTGACTTTGCGTGTTCGTGAAATTTCTGTGTGCTCGCGGAGATTTTTCACTGTTTCCTGGAGCTTTGCATGACACGACTACGCAAATTCCGCCCACCCCTACTTTTTTCGTCTTTTCATGTGTGCTGCATTTTGCAAGTACACATACAAAGAGGATAAAGCCTGCTAGGATTGTTGTTGTACAGGAATGTGGTCCTTTCTGCTTTGGCGGTAGGCTGCTGAAAAGAGACCAGCACTGGGGAAAAGGACAGGAATGCTTTATATTGGATAAATGTAATGCATCCTGCCCCTTCACTTTAATGTAGGGCAGTACTGCAAGGTGGCTTCAGGGAGTCCGCAGAAGTTCACCACTACACCCCCTTACTCCTCTACACTTAAGATAGTCATGAGCCCTTCCTGAAGTGGGCCTACCTGGGTGTAACAACATGTTCAACTGGCGCAGATGTCACAACATCTGTCCATGATGAGGGGTGCCCTGGAATATGTAGAATGCAAATTTACTGAGGTGATTACTTGCATATTATTTGATCAGTCTAATAAATGAATGCGTTTTGCTATTTTTGTGAATAGTCTAGCCCAGCCCAATCAGAAGGTTGGTTAGCAGCATGTTGAGGTCATTAAGACAGCAGTGATAAGTGCATGGAATCTGCTCCCTAGGTATGCCCACAGGATATCTTTAGCACCAGAGCTCATGTGTATCTACACAACAGAACTTGTGTGAATACAGTCCATTTTGCACATTTCCAGATTTGCTGGGCGCACCCAAATGGCCATAAATCATTGTTGTTCTTGATGTCCTATCTTGATCCAGCCATAACATTCAGTAAAGAAACTCAGGACTTTTTGGGCAGGTGGGTCAATACAAAGCTAGACTTTCAAGGATCTTAAGTCTTTGAGTCACTCAACAAAGGATGAATTAAAGTATGCGTTAATAGGCTACATATCTACGCACTGTACATTACACAGGCAGGCAGCTGTGGATGTAGGGCTGGAAGAGTGTGTGTTAACCATGGGGGTGAGGACGTGAACTTCATTATTGTTATTTTTTGTGCAGTTGTATAAAGCGCAAACTTGGCCCAAGGGCATCATAGCACTTTACATGATAATTAGTAAGATTACAACACATGCACAGGCTGCTTTTTTAAGCACCTTTTTTCATGCACGAAGCGCATTTTCAGAGTCAGAAATGGTAAAAAGAAGTTTGTTAAAGAGTAGGCAGTAGTCCAGGGGATCACGGCCATATCACAAGTAAATAAAAGAACAGAGAGCTGCTCTTTTTAAACACAGTTCTGTCTCCTCTAAAGAATAGAGGCTGCATTAATAATATATTGCTGTATTAAAAAACAATCGCAGGGATGGTGCTCTCCTGTCCACAACAGGCCACCGTCCCTGTGATGGCCTCTAATCATTGTGAGTTGCAGTTTGCGACCTACCTAAATCATGAGGTAAGTCACATTCCTACTCACTGCTCTTAGGAACAGCACATCTGGCCCCTTCTTCCTCAGTGCCGAAGCTCTCGCCCTTCTGCCACCTCTTCATGAAGGATAGTCAGATTTGGGGGATGATGTACAATATGTAGACAGGAGATAATGTTACCAGAATTATTGTTAGTATTTGATAATGAACACATCATGTTTGCAGTGGCAGTGAGTATTTTATCTGTGCCATTATTCTTAAACACAGAAGAAGACAAGCAACACCCAGGAAAAGGCCTCTTTAGCTCCATCACATTTCAACCATCTTGTCAGGACAATGATACACTAGTTTAAAAGGGTACTTTATCTCATTGGAGCATGTAGTACATTAAGAGCCATCCTTTCTGCTCACTTTCTGTCAGATTACTCACCTCTGCCTAGAACCTGCAATGCAAAGTAAGGGGGCAGTCTGGAAGGAAAACATTTTTCCACAGAAACAGAGCCATCAATCACCTGCAACGAGCTAGAAGACAGTGAGATATCTCGGCAAATGTTTGATAGCAATTATGTTGTTTTATCACGTTTAGGCGAGGCCCTGGGCCGCTGCCCACACTGCCCATGCCTAGCGCCGGCCCTGTTTAGGCCTGTCATGTGCAGCTCAGACCGGACTGTAAGAGTCAGAGACGCGACTCGAACGCGAACAAATCCAAAATGGGTCTCACGCCTTGTTTAAGAATAGCAGCGCCCTGCCTGTGCATGATATCATATTTAACCACCCCAATGAAAGGTGCCCTCTCCAGACGAGTCACTTAATGCTGCGGATGCAAGGATGCAACCCAGGGTTCTGGAGCCCAGGACATGTATAACATTCTGGAAGACCGGAAGTGACATCGAAAGGCAGGACATGTTTAAGCATGTTTTTAAACTGTGACTTGGCACTAAAACATCATTTGAACTACTGATTTGGCTACCCTTATTCATGTTTATTGCGTTTCATACAAAAGGGCCTGATTACGCATTCCTTAGTGCAATGAACACCCAACAATCTGGGTCCGGGTTTCTTTGTCATCTGGTGCCGCATTGCGCCAAGATGCGAGTGTGCGCATCATTCTGCGCAAATCTCAATGCAACTCTGCAAAGTATATGGGAAAGTGGAATTGCTACAACTTTACATGGCATGTAACAGCAAAAGGCTTTGCATTAAGATGTGTGTGTAGCGAGGAGTCCACAAGAATTACTCCTTAAGGTTGAGTTTATGTTATACAGACAGGGGCAAGCAGGGAGCACGCACGTCCTTCACGCACCTCCTCCCCTAACATTCCAACAGAACCGACACATATTCATGAGATACACGTCTGCACCTAGCAGCTCCACAGTGTGAAGCCAGGGCCGCTTTAGCGCTGGGGGCGCCCAGTGCAATCATTGTTTGACCCCCTCTGCCTTGGACTCCCTCACTACCACCCTTCAACGGTGCCCCTCAAGCCTCTGTAACCACTCTCTCTCAGATGCAGTTAATTAGGTTTACAGCGCCGCTCATACCAGTGTTGGGTTTCAGAGCACTTTACCTCACACATAATAAACAGAGACAATCAATCATAGTTTAAGAGTGCTTGGTCTGGAGAAGCACAAACTCAGAATTTAAAATGCAACAACCTGGCTGTGGGCTCTCTTAAATAATCAGAACTGATCTCTATCCAAATGAACCATTTTTCCAACATTAGGATAATGAAAGATGGTAAAAATTCATAATACTCTCATCAACACCTTGGCAGTTGCTGGGGGCGTGGCTTGGCGCCCGGCGAGGACGGCAGCTCGGATGTAGACGCTCCGAGTCGATAAGGGACTTCGCCACCTTTTTTCAACTCCAGGCACCTGCAAACCTCCTCCTTCCAGACCGGATAGCAGGGACAACAAAGCGGACCTCCATGCAGCAACAACCGAGCGACGGAAAGTCTGAAATCTTCAACTTTTCGGCGGACGCGGTTCACTGAAAGCCGCGACCGCCATTTTGGATCTCCACAACGCTCGCTACGGAGCATCTGCTCGTGGGTTATGCCTGCCAAACGAGAAGCCTCACCTCCCACCACCTACTCTTGGTGAGCCATTGCCTTCATTACTACAACACTGCCGCTTGTCTTTAAGGAACGTCGCCTTTTAGTGAGTTTTAAGCGCGTTTTTCAGACATTGCAATTTTGGCAGCCATTTTGTACCACTGAGGCTTCCTCTCATATCCTGCATATAAGCGCAGCTCCAGCCTATTTTCTACCATAAACGCAGTACTTCATTGCGTTTTCCTGCATTTATTTCTTTACAATTGATGGCACTTCTCCGCAAAATGCTGGCGCATCCCCCTTCATGTGTGCAGCTTGCATGCACCTTACACCTTGTCTGAAGAGCTTCTCTTGCGTCATACTGCGCCAATTATCAGCGCTTCACTGTCATATTGATTTTCTGCCTCACTCGTCAATGTGTCGCCTCCTTCACTCAGCTGCATGAATACTGCTCCACATCTCCTCCTAAATCTTTGGCACACCTGAATTCAGAACAGACAGCCTTCTCTTCCTTTTTCCATCTACTTTTTTGGGAATTTGCGTATCTTTCCACACTCAAGCGTTCCTCACTGACTATAACTCCTTTTTTTTTTCTTTTTTTTTATGGAAAGAAGGGCTATCTCTCGCACTCCTAAAACTCCACGTCGAGTTTTTATCAAAAATTCGAAAGTCTTCACTGCATTGGCGCAACTTTAGGCCTCTCAGGAGCTTGCCAACCAGATGTCGCAGTCTAACACGGAACGGCCTGTCCAACCTCCAGGCAAAGTGACCACGAAACGCCTCAAAAAAGACCCTCCATCACCGACTGGATCCACATCGGCTGTCTCCATGGAGTTATTACTTGAAGAAATCCGTGCTCTTAAGCCATTTATGGAAGAGACTAATTCTAAATTGCAGGTCCTTACTGATAATTGGTCTCAGATGGATGCTAGAGTGACTACTGTAGAACATTCTCTCACATCTCTTCAAGAGTCGTCCTCCAAGGTGTCACACATGCAGTCTCAGATTTCCTCTCTCCAAAAACAAGTTGAAGAATTGGAGAACCGAAACAGACGCAATAACCTTCGACTCTACGGCCTGGCGGAGAATTGTGAAGGGACTGACCCCATTGCCTTCTTTAAATCATTTCTGCCCAAGCTTCTTCATCTACCTGAAGGCACATCGCTTAACATCCAACGAGCTCACAGACTGGGTCGCCTTCCTTCTGCTTCTTCCCCCTCCTCACGGCCAAGGGGTATCATCATGTACTTTTTGGAATATACTGACCTGCTCAAAGTCATCTCAGCGGCCCGTGCTTCACCTCGTCTTCAATGGTCAGGCTCCAACCTCTTCTTTGCGCAGGACTACGCCAAGTCCACAGCCAGTCGACACAAGGCCTTTTTAGACATGCGACCTGAACTTCGTGCCATTGGAGCCAGATACGGCCTTTTCCATCCTTGCTTATTCAGGGTTACTTACAACAACAAGACAACGACTTATGCGGATCCTGTTCGTCTTCGAAGTTTTTTGAACGCAACACAAACAGCTGATATGGACTTTTCTAGCTCTTCATCAGCTTTCCCTCCATGATTTCTGCATGCTATGTATCCGTTGTTTCACTTAATCTACATGTTTAATATCTGTTGTTGACTGCATCACTGTTTGCCTTTCCTAGGCTTTCCACCGACTTCAGTTTCTATGTTCTCTCTTCATTCTTTCCCGTTTCTCCTGCATCCCTGTTCGATGGTCGCGTATTGTTCACTGCTACCTTTTATACACCTTTTTGTCTTTTAACGTTATTCTATTTTCTTCTTCCTTCATTCGTCTCACTCATTTATGTTTTTCCTCCCTTTTTCTTGCAGGTTTATAATATGTATGGCGTTTTCCCCTCGACTTGTCGGTTTGCTTGCATTGGACGCTTGCTTCCTCTGCCTGGCGCTCCCCTCCCATTCATTTTTCCTCGTCTCCTCTCCCTGGTGATCATTCCTCCCCGCCTCTACCCTCCGTAAGTATGTTTTCCCTTTCCTCCCGAATGTTCGCTTTCCTTATCGCGATTTTCTCTCTCTCAAGTTCACTAGTTTCCTTTATTCCGCAGGTGTCTTCCTTTCTTATTGTTCGACAACTCTTCTTCTATCAATTCCTCCCTACCATTCTTGCTACTTCATGGTCTACCTTCTCATATTTCTTATATCAACTGATTCTGTTTCTCTCTCCTTCGCTCTTTTTCCTTCTTCGTCACCCTTCTATTTATCATTATACTGCATTGCCTTTTACTGACTTTCTTACTTTCTTTGGTTTTCTTCTTCCTCTGGGTTCTTTTTGCATCTTTTTTCTCTCTCATGACATTTTCCTCCTTTCGTATTTGATATGTCTCTGAAGGTAATCACATGGAATGTTAAGGGCGTTAATTCCCCCATCAAACGACAGAGAATTCTATCTCACCTTGCACGTTTGAATGTGGACATTGCTTTTTTGCAAGAAACTCATTTATCTGCTGAAGAATCTGTTAAATTGAAGAGAAGTTGGGTGGGTGATGTTTACTACTCTCCTGGGGATGGCAAACGCAATGGCGTTGCTATTTTATGTCACAAAGCTCTTTCTCATTCCCTGCTTGCTCAAGAATCAGATGCTGAAGGCCGATGGATATATTCCAAACTCTCTATCAAGAATGTTCCAATTTCTCTCCTAAATGTTTATGCCCCTACCACTGGTGATTCCACTTTCTGGCACTCATTTTCCCAGCACATCACCAGATTCATTGATGATAATTTTATACTGGCAGGAGATTGAAATCAGCCCCTAGATCCCTTTCTAGACAGGAACTCCAAAGCACACTTCATCCCTAACAAATCTCACAAATCCTTCTCTCAAGCTATTTCCCAACACAAACTTACTGATGCTTGGCGTCTATGCAACCCAGAACTTCAGGAATTTACTTTCTATTCTCCATGTCACCATTCCCAATCCCGAATTGATTACATTTTTGTTACCCACAACATTGCCCAAACTCTCACTCATGCGAAAATTGGTCCAATTTTACTTTCTGACCATGCCCCCACATTAGTTCAATTGGACATCTTACCCAAATCAACAGGCCCTAAACGCTGGCGTTTCAATAATTCTCTCCTCCTAGACCCTAAATTTACTACCTCCTTCACTTCCTTCTCCCATGAATTTTTCTCCCTAAATGATAACTCCCCTGTCCCCAAACACACCATTTGGGATGCCTTTAAAGCGGCGGCAAGAGATTTCATCATTGGCTTTGTTGCTAAAAAACGTAGAGCTGCACGCGATTTTACTAAGGCTATCCTTCTGGATATTAAGAAATTGGAGCATTCTTATTTTACTTCCCGCTCACAGCAAACTTTAACCGCCCTGGTTAGCGCTAAGATGAAATTTAACAAAAAATCTACGGACGACGCATCCTTGTACTTATTAAAATCTAGTGCCAAGTTCTATGGAGGCAAAAATAAGGCTGGCAAGATCTTAGCCAATTATCTCAAGGTGAAACACAATAAATTAAACATTGAATCAATCTACGACGCCAACTCCAATCTCAAACACACACACGCAGACATCCTCACTGAATTTTCTACCTTCTACAAGACCTTATACTCTTCTGAAACTCAGCCTTCTTCCCACTCTCTAGACACATTTTTCTCCTCCATTCAAAAACCATCTCACTTTCCGCTTGACCTCTCTCATTTGGAACTTGATATATCTCAACAAGAACTACTCAAAGCGCTTCAAACCCTCCAAAAAGACAAGGCCCCTGGGCCGGACGGCTTCATGGTAGAATTCTTTCTCCACTTTTCAAAGCTCCTTATTCCTAGACTCCATTCCCTCATTGGCACCTTCCTTTCCTTGGGTTCCTCCTCAGGCTCTTTTTCAGACGCTCATATTTGCCTCATACCCAAGGAGGGGAAGGATCCTCAACACTGCAAAAACCACAGGCCAATTTCGTTGGTCAATATTGACTATAACATTTTTGCAAAGTCTCTTGCGGCACGTCTCGACCTTCTTCTTCCAGACCTCTTGGGTGAGGAACAGTCGGGCTTTGTCAAAGGTCGTTTTATCACTGATAACACCCGACTCCTCTTCAACATTCTTTCTAAATCTCGCCTTTTACCCCATCCCCTTGCAGCCATTGCCCTGGATGCCGAAAAGGCGTTTGATAGGGTCGAATGGACTTATCTATTTCACACCCTCAGTTGGTTTGGTTTTGGTCCTGTTTTTATATCCTTAATTTCACTACTTTATTCTAACCCACGCGCAGCGGTTTGTGCCAACGGTCAAATATCTTCCTTTTTTGATTTAAAAAGAGGTGTTCATCAAGGCTGTCCCTTGTCTCCCTTTCTCTTTAATCTGGCCTTAGAACCCTTCCTCTCCAAGCTCCGTCAAAATCCCTCCATCCATGGTTTCCTATTGTCAGATTCCCACATCAAACTAGCCGCTTATGCGGATGACATTTTGCTATTTGTCTCCAACCCCTCTGTTTCCATTCCTGCCTTTCTCATTGAAGTCCATGCTTATTCCCAAATATCCGGCTATAAACTCAATACCGATAAATGTGAGATCCTCCCCTTGACCAAATTCACATTCAAACCCGATTTTGCCGCCTCTAATTTCACGTGGAAACCTTCCAATATCAAGTACCTTGGAATGCATATTACCCCTACCATCCCAGACACTGTTTCACTGTGCATGTCCAAATGCATTCAAAAATTAACGGATCTCACATCCAAGTGGCATCCCCTTTACCTATCCTGGTGGGGTCGCCTTGACACTATTAAAATGATGTTGTCTCCCATTGTTCTCTACACCCTCTCCAATATTCCGGTCCCTGTTCCCTCCAAATTTTTCAAAAAGATTAACTCTATTCTAATGTCCTTTCTTTGGAATAAAAAGAAGCCACGAATGTCTCTAGCACGTCTGATTCGTCTTAAATCAGAAGGTGGGGCTAACTTTCCTGACTTCCCCGCCTACCACAAGGCGTTCCAATTGAGGCAAGCCTCTTTTTGGCTACAAGACCCTGACACCCCATGTCCTCTATGGACTAAATTTGAACGCCTTCTTCTTTCTCCCTTCTCCTTTGCTGAATACCTCTCCTTCTCTCGCAAACCCACCTCTATCTCTACTCCGATTCATAAGTTTACCACTAAATTACTCCTCTCTTCCACTCACTCACCTCCTACTACCATTGCTGAGTTCCTTTCCTCCCCCATATGGCATAACACGTCCTTACTCATCCGTGACAGACCCTTTTTTTGGAAAACTTGGCATACTCGAGGTCTGCAGTGGATCTCCCAACTTTTTTCTCACTCCTCTTTCTTATCTTTTGACACCCTTCGCTCCCTCTATGACTTACCCACTTCCTTTGCACGCAAATACCAATTACTTAAAAACACAGTCCTAACGAAATACAATGACCTCTCTCAGCCCTGCCCTCCTCCTGCTTCGTCCACTCCCACTTCCACACTTCATTCCTTCTTACGCACTACACCAAAAGCTGCTGCTATTTACAAATACCTTCACGCTGGTGAGACTCCAAGGCCTAAATCTAAAGTGGAAGAGTCCTGGGAGCATGATTTGTCTGTCTCTTGGTCGGTTCCCTTCTGGGACAAAATCTGGACCAAACTTCGCAAATCTTCCAGAGCAGCAACCCTCACTCAGACTTTGTTTTTTATTTACAATAGACTCCTCTTCACACCCTCTGACCTTCACAAACGCTTTCCTAATACTCCCCAAACATGCTGGTCTTGTTCGTCACCACAAGCTAATTTATTTCATATGTTATTTTTATGCACTCATGTTCGTAGTTTTTGGCTACAGGTTTGGGCTCAAATTAATTTAATTTTTCACACTTCTATCCCTTTTTCGCACACGCATATTTTTATGGGCAACCTCTCCCCTTGCTGGGATGACGTTGATCTAAAACCTCAGATTGTTGACCTATTACTTGCCGCTGCCTTCCAACAAATAACGGTCAACTGGAAAGACTTCTCCAAAATTTCCTTCAAGGCGTGGTGGTTTAATGTGTGCCATAACCATAGACTCGATACTGCTCATGTTTTCTCAGCATGTATGGCTACTAAACGCATGGACTTATGGACTCCCGTCACACTTTATCTGGACTCATGTAGTAAACGCTTGTTTCACCCTCCGCCTCCACAACAGGAAGTTCCTAAACCTCCTTAATCGCTCGATACATTCCACTTATCCTCCATTGTACCATTTTTTTGTTTTTTTTAAAATTCTTTCCAATGTTCTCATGCTTTTCATATTTTATGCTTAACGTGTTTTCTCTTTGCCTTTTCTTTTTCTCTCATCTTGTACCCAGATTTCTTTTATTATAATGCTTGCATTTGTATGATTGTATTATTCTGCTCAGAGTCTTTAACTTGATATCACATTGTACTTTGTTTTGACACCTGGTTTTCTCTCTTATTATTATCAAATAAAATTTTCTTGAACTTAAAACACCTTGGCAGTTTGCATGCAGCTCTTAGATTACAGTTACTAGCTCACGGTTCGAAGTTAGGATTTTAAGTTCTAAACTGCAAGTAAAACAAGAATTTGCAATGCAATAGGTCTCACATTTGCGTGAGTTTAGGCTCCTGGCATTGAAAATGACAATGCATGGTTTTTATGTGTTCAAAACCAACTCATAAATAAGAGACATTGTCATTTAAAACGGCAATAGTTCAAACTCTTGCAAATGCGAGACCTATTGCTTTGCAAATGCTTGGTATATCATACTAGCCGCCTTGTGTCAACTACTGTGTTAGACAGAAGTACATTTTCTATACCCTGATTCATATTCTGCACTTTTACCACCAGCTGAATTTTATCCTGTTATAACAATCCTAATATGTCCTAAGTGCAACTGTAATATGAATTATGATGTTAATTGATGCAGCCCCTGTGCTGCACCTGTTCAATATGTCCAAGGTCACAAGGGATGCAACGCACAGACAGGGCAGACTGAGAGTGTGCATGAGGGAGGCGAGTCCGAGAGAGAGTGTTAAACAGAGTCTGTGAGAGCAGGGAACCCATCTGAAAGCATGTGTGAGAAATGCATGAGAGAAATATGTGGTGAGAGAACTTGGGTGCGTGTGTTTGAGAGAACGTGTGCGTGAGAGTGTGTGTGATAGACAACTTGAGAAAAGGTTAAAAATGTCTTTGAGAAAATGTGTGTGTGTTCATGTGTGAGAGAGAGGTGAAATTGGTAGTAGTGCAGCCGGATATTTTCAAAGTGTAACCGGAAATGTACAGCCCATGCAGAACCCGTGGAAACGCCCCACCACGAGCATGTACCCCAACATGCTACTAAGTCACCCCCATCCCAACCGCCCCCACACAAGGGAGTTGTAAACTCTGATCCTTGCTTTATAATGGGTGGCAGCAGTGGCAGAAGTGGGCGGGAACGGAAGGGCACGGCGTGCCCCTACTTCTAAAAATTATTTCAGTCCGCTCCCTACTTTTGTTTCCCCACTTCGACCACTGGGTGGCAGTAACTGGTCATTGTCACAACTCCTAAGGGCCTCAGCCGAGGTCCCAAGTCTTTCATATGAAAGTAATGCAACCCCTAGGGGGCAGATTCTGAGCACCCCCTGTATGGCACCTCTGTCAGAACTTCACAAGACGGGCTAGCAGACGCAGGCAGCAAAGACCGACTTGCACAGAGAGTACAGCAAAGGGACCTTGTGCATGAATGGAACATTGTATTATCACAGGAAAGAAAAGAAACACGGAGGTACCTAATGTGGACAGCATACCATTAAGCAGGCACCATAAGGAATCACAAGCAGGTAATATACCAAATAATCCCTATGGAAAGAACTAACCAGCTGCAGCTTAAGTAAGCTGTAGTTGGGTAATAAGGAGCCAGGAAAGAAGAGCAGTGGAGGAGTGAACCAATCCCAAGCAGCAGGCGGGATTACACTCAGTATAGTGTTTACTGTAGATCTTGCGACCGTGCATGCGCTGTCTAAGCTCAACCTAAGAAGGATCCCTCAGACAAAAGCAAGAACCACTGACCTATTTACGCTATACGCACTTTGTAATCTGCATGGTACAGGTTCTGAAAACTTCTACTAGACAAACCTCTAATTTATCTCTATGAAGAACATTTATCCTGGACTTATCTTGACATTTTTATTGTTGCCTGAAAATTGCTGGAGGCCAGGAGAGCTGGCAGCAGGTGCTTTTAAAACCATAATAAATTTGCAAACGTGACGCCCCCAACCAAAGTCATTGCCCTGTGCAGTAACACCAGTTGCACCGCCCTGGAGACGGCCCTGTGTGAAACATCTGTCTTGTGCACTGATCTACGCCATAGCTGCACGCCTTTACTATGCGGACCCACTGTACAAGTATTCTAGGTCATTTTTACAATGTGACAAGCTCCAGGACATTGCTTCTGCCAAACTTCTCACTTTTTAAGGAAAGCAAGAGATAAACCCTACCTAAGTAGAGTTTGCATAATAAAAACCCTGCACTGATCTACTTGCGATGGGCAAATTTAAATTCATAAAGATTTTTATTTTACTGGAAATCATTTTTCAGAAAACTTAGCCCAAACCATAAACTTCACAAATATATATATTTGCAACTGTTACTTACCTCTGCCAGAGAAGTTATTCATTTTAGTTTTCTTTATTTTATTTAGAGTGTTTCATAAAGCGCACACATGACCCAAGGGTATCAGAGCTCTGTACATAGGGTTGAATGAACAAAATGATAGGTATAGACAGGTACATCAAACGTAAAGAGCCGCAATAGGCCATTGCAACAGATATCACATTAAACGACTGTCATTTCATTGATATTCCCTTTGTCCACATTGATCTAGCATCTTCATTGTGGTTATTTGCGGCAACTCTGAGCTATTCAGATCCAGGTACCCAGGCGTGTTGCCGCTTGTTCTCCTGTAAACAACATACATCTGACTAAACTCTAGAATGCTGTCATTTGAACCCTGGGGTGGGGCTCTCCGAGAGTCTATATAAGAAATCTATTCATTAGGATCTTTTAATTTCTCTTTTGAAAAAGTGGGTTGATAGGTTTAAACGCACCATGGGTGGTAAGGAGTTCCAGATCCTTGGCGCCGCTCTCAAGAAGGATTGTGTGTACATTTTTTATTTTCTGAATACAGGAGGTTCCAGCCTGAGAGAGTTAGCACTTCTGAGGTAGCGCCGGCCACCGGAGATTCAAATCTTTTCTGCCAGGTAACTTGGTTCGTTAAAATGCAGTGCGTTGTGTGTGAGGCGGGCAGTTTTCGATTGCATTCTTGCCTCGAGGGGAAGCCAGTCTAGATACCTAAGCGATGGAGTGATGTGGTCAAAGCATCAAATTTCCTGTTGCCAGTCTTGCTGCAACATTAAGAGTCATTTTGAGAGGGTCACTGCACCATATTCTATTCTGGAGAGTAAAAGTTTTTGTACTGCTTGTTTTAAGTCTGAAGGTGGTAGAAATGGTTTCAATTTCTTCAGTAGTTTGAGTTGGAATGAAGCACTGTGTGTGGTAGCACAGATGTGAGCTCTGATGTTTAGACTCTTGTCCAGTGTTACTCCAAGGGATTTCGTGGAGTCAATAATGGCAGGTTTGCAGTTGAGGGCGTGTAGGTGCTTGATCCAATCTCGGATGGGTGTGGAGCTGTTTTGAGGGGAGAAAAGAAGGAATTCAGTTTTCAAAGAGTTCAGCTTGAGGTTGTTTTTAGAGAGCCAGGACTGAGTTTTGACTAGAGAGAAATTATCGCTCTGCTTGTACTTAGTAACATCTATGCAGTATATCAAAACAATCTCCATTTCTTGCGGTGAACCTCCTGCCATGTCCACCACCATCCTCTGGGATCTAGCACTCTTCTTGTTCCTCACTTGCTGGAATCCTGAAGAGGGGGCACACTCACATCCGGAACTGCTCCCTCTTGGTCCTGGCCTTGCACACTTCACAGTACATAAGACATAGGTCTACTTTTTTTATCTAATGTGGATCCCGCCCTACCTCTCTTCTCCTCATTGGACAATGGAAGGGAATGCTTTTGCCTCCACCATGCATTGTGCCTGATTACACTGGTAAAGTACTCCTATACATGGGTGTAAATGTGCGGGTTATGGAATGTACAAGCGTTCCCAGTAGGATGTCTGAAATATTGTGCCTTTCATAGCCTTTTACGTGCACTACAAGGATTGTCATGTGCCAACTGCTATTCTCCCAATGTGACTCCTCAATTTACAGTGCAAATGGACAATTGTTATCTATTTTTGTTTTTCCTCCATGAGCAAAACAGTTCTTCATTAGATAAATTTCATCCTTACAGATGTTCCATCGCATTTCCCTCCCCGGAAGGTGAATTTTAAGAGTCCTTTACTGGCATACATTTTTAACCATTTTAAACCATTTCCTGAGCGGGAAAGGGTCAAAGAGTAGTTTGCATGCAGGTTTCTTACTCTGTGATTGTGCAGTCATAATAAACAATTCAGCATCAGTGAAGTCATTTCTGCCAGCTAGGTATCATTTTTTAGATTCTGCTGAATGTTAGAAATTTCAAAATATTCAAAATGAACGATTTATGACATCTCACCCACCCATACTGTATTGAAGCTTTTTGCAATGTATACTTTGAAGCATGCATTGCTCGATCGGCTCTGTGTTGCGTTGCTAAGCCACTTAACGGGGCCTTGCGTGACTTGGTAAATCTGTTTTTTTTGTTGAATAGTGCTTGTACCCCCTTGCGTGGCACAGGTTAGACGCATTAACAGTGATAAATAGGCTCCTATCACTCTTTAGAAAGCAGACTCAGTAAGCCAGTTTCAGATGTAAATATTTACCCAAGACCATTTACATTTTATTTACCTTCTCATTCATGTGCGGTGGTGAAGCAGGGGTGACGTGAGCCATAATGAGTACAAAGCCCTTGTGCTCCTGGTTGGAAAGACCCCTGTACCCATGCTCCAGTATTGCGTGCTGCACTAGTAGCAGCATGCCCTGCCTCCGACCCCGGCCATGTGGACAAATATCTCTAAACACATATATACTGGAATAATCCTTTAAATCGCAGTGCGTACACCGCGATGCAGTTGCAAAGCAGTTGTTACAACGCAAGTCATTACATCGACTTGCCCTGGATGGCGCTATAACTTAAGGAATAGTAAGATTTACTATTCCAACATCTTCTCAGTCCTGTAATTCAGCCAGGGACCACAGGCGCTTCGCCGCCGGTGGATTTAACGCGGACCCATATCATATACCCATCGTGGCATTCGCGGATATCTCGCTCCCAACATATCAGAACAAACCCATGGTACCATTAAGACAATTGGCCCAAAACCCTTTGATTTGCAAGTTCCGCTGAATTTTTATCGTAATTCTAAATAAAACCCTTCCAGTTTTTCCCTGGGGAATATATACCGTATCTCCTCAAGGCATTTATAAATTCTTTCCCAAGTTCTGTCCCAGCCTCCCCAAACATATGAAAAAATCATTCTTTGCATGTGCCACAGTTTTGTAGCCAAGTGATATATTTCATCATGACTTCTATAAAAGGATTAGTGCCTGTTGAAATTCTTCCCTTTCCTCAACCAAAGTGACTCAGTAGCCAAAACGTAGGCACATGAGGATGATCAGTAAAACGTCTACTATATACTTACCCGGCCTAACCACCTAACTTACCCTGCAGTAGAGTAAATTAGTTTCCTTTCCTTACTGCCAAGCAAATGTAATTTTGGAAAAGCAAATTGTGAAATGTGGTGGAGAGTGAGACCAGAGAGTAAAGTAGGACTAAGTAAATGCCTTGACTTTTGCGGTTGGATAGTCTGTGATGAATACAATCTATATTCTGTTCCTTAATCCTTTCCCTGTATTGCAGTGTATCGCTTTTCCCACTTACTTACGTACGGCAGACAAGATGTCCGCATGATTGATCTTATATGTAATGTGTTGCAATATTCATCTGCTTTGAAGTCAGGGTAAAATTGAAAGACTGTTAGAACGTGGATTATTAGTAGGGGCAAATGTGCATCTGCCACTGGAAATAAGGCCACTAACACATTATTGGGCTCAGAATAGGTTTTAGAAAATTATTCCTATTTTCAACCCTTGGCAGCTTGTCTGTGAGCAGGCTGACTTAACTTCAAAGACAGGTATGTAAAGCATTCAATGAAATCAATTCAGTAACTAATTAAGTGACAATGTATAATAAAAATCTGACACCAATTTATAAAAATAGGAACTATTGTTATCTTTAAAATGACATGCAAATGACAAAGATCCCATGTTGGGAACCGGAGATATGAATTTTCAAATAGTTAGCATTATCTAGCTCTTAGAATCTTAATGTACTTTATTGGGATATCCGGTTGTGATAGACTGGCTCAAAGTCAATGTTTCAGGCCAACTAGGATAGACCACTAGTGGCGGTAGGTCCCGGTCACAGTTTTAAACTTCGGACTTAGAAACTTTTCTGGAGCTTTTTCTCGCGTGGTCCCTTGTTGCTATTCACTAGGCCAGATTTGGTGAGGGTTCTCCGGCCTCCGATTTCACCTCCTCTCGGTGAAACTCTGGAAGTCAGACCTACAAAGCTTTTCAGCGGGAGGAACGTGGACGGCAGGCCAGCTATTGGTTGAAGGCAGGTGGCTTGGCTGGCCAGGTTGGGTCGGTCCCCCTATGGAGCTTTTTTCCAAAGTTGTTTAAAAGTTCTCCCAACTCCTGGAACTTCTTAATGAAGTACCTTAAATGGTCCCAAAATGTCTCAAACTCACTCCGAGTGTCTGAAAGCTCCATGATGGTCCTTGAAATTTGAGGACTTCATATCCCACAACCCACATGGACAAACCCCTTATAAATCCCCTGGAAGTTCTCCGGGTTGTGGATCTTTGATAGTGATGTTCCAGGTGGGCTCTGTTAACCTGTATCTTGCAGGGTGTCCACTCTTTAGTCCTTCTTACAGCAAGATAATTCACAGGGCTATAGTTCAAGATGGTGCAAAATGTGCAGTTTACAGAGTGCAGGCCTTTGGAAATGCACATTAAACTTCTCAGCATGGCACCTCTTGCTTTCGTAAGTTTCAAGCAGCAGATCTGAGGGGCTTTGCCCTTCTCAGATACTTATTCTAGTTTCTCTGGGTCAAGCAGGAGGTCACTCCTGTCCAATGGACTGCAGGGTACCACCCAAAGGTCTGAACACATCCTGTAATGTGTGGCCAGAGTGCACCAATTCTTCCAAATTGATAATGGCAGAATTTTCTCCAGGGAGAGAAGAGATGGCTAAGCACACCCCTAAATTTGCTAATCAACATAGTCTCTCCCCCTTGCATCTATTCATTCCTTCCTTAAGCCTAGCATCTGGCTGGGGTCAACATGGTAGAGTTTGGAATGACACTTGAGTTGAAGTGTAGTTCCTATTTCCCTAAATAGGTTCTGAGCTTTTGGATAACATACACTAAAGGTTTGGTGTATGGTTGAGTCAGTACACCCCTATTGCACATGCTAACCTTGTTTACCATGTACCTGCTAGCTCACAGGGCCACTAGAAACTTCTTGAAGACAAGAAGGGAATAGCTTCTGGCAACTACATAACATGACTACACTGATCCATGAGATAATGTTTCGCTCAGCCAATCGTGACTGCTTAGTTTCTCAGAGTTACACAGAAATAACAGACAAGCTTTTTAATAAGTATTTATTGAACAGTCGTTTTTCTCGTGTGAGAGATCTGAGCTACTACAATTGTAAGACAGTATGCGAGATATACAATGCACAGTGTTACATTCGCAAAGAAGTAGTATTGCTCTAGTATTGTTCACTACTTATCAAATACATTTGTATACATAAAAACATATTGCGCAAAAGTATGAGTACTCATGGAATGCTCCCTAACTATTTCTACCCAAATGTGCCTAACCTAGGTGTAGGACGGGTTGTGAAGAAGGTCCGATATTCCCCTAAGATGGTATGCTCTAGTATGCTATAATTTGTTATGTCAAGAATCGCTCTAGGTTCTAGTCATCGCCATACCTGAGAATGAGGGAGTTGTGGAATCTCTTTCCTGGTCTCAAATTCTAACATCCCGCAAAGGAAGTTAGAGCCATGCGAGTTGTAGTTTCTGCATGCAGGATGACAGCATTTCTGGTCAGTGCATCAACGCAGGAAATACGGGCTCCTCTGGAATAGAGGGCTCCTCTGGTTTGCATGGGCATATTAATACCCAGAAGGTGCTATGGCTGGACTGCATTGACGTAATGTTGAACAGACAAAGACGTCAGGAATGAACCCCAGGGAATAATGGTTCATGCATACTTAATGAGTTTCTAAGAGAAATCAATGAACCTGTGCCAGGGAAAATCACTAGAGCTTAAGGGTCTGTTTCTAAGAACTTGGTTGTGACCTAGAGGGTGGACGGATGTAGGTGAAATACCATGCCTGTATTTGGAGTGTATGGCTCATGCCTAAGTAAGGACTAAGAACGCTATACCTAAATAAGGGCAACATGAATTGTGCCTATATAAGGGCATGTTTTAGTAAAGCCTATATAAGGGCACCTATATGGGACACAACACCCACTCCACTTTCGAAGAACGATATTACTAATTGCTAAACATAAAAATGAGCACCGCATATGTAAAAACATTCATTTAAAAACATTTCTAAAATCAGTCTGAAAAGTTCTATTAAACATGTAAAAATTTGACTTATACATGGAAAAAGCAGTGGCTATAATAGTTTTGCTAAATATTCTAAAATCCCTTTGAATCAAGGTCATAAAATATGGAATTTGTAGAAAAACCGGGCATTATTTCTAGACTTGTGCTTCTAGAATTGTGCTTTTTATAAAAGTTATTTTTAGAAAAGGTAAAGGCAGTTCATTTTATAGGAATTGTTTTACTGTAAGCAGTAAGAAATGCAATGTAACTGAAAAGTTTAAAAAGGTTTGTCAATTTGGGGAATGTTCCAAGTTTCGTTCTGTTTGTTATGAAAAACATGGTAGCCAAATGCATTTCTTCCAAGCACACTGTGAGCCAATTCAAAAGTCAGAGTCCAGGTTGGGTGTAAACATGAAGTCATCTGCTGCTGTAGACATAAGATCGTCTACTGTTGCCGGGGACAGTTGGAGCACCTTGTTCAGTAGCTCTATTGCACAAAGATGAGAATCGTCACTTACAGCTGATGCTGTAGCAAGTTGTGTGTTCCTTGTCTCCTGTGTGCCTGTTGAATCCTCTCGTACATCAGCAGGATCAGACTGCGACTGAGAGGTCTCAATGAATGCCATCATCAGTATCAGGAGCCGCTGCTGACAATACAGAGCATGGGCCGTTCCTGGGTCCAGAAAAGTATTGATATTGGTTGGCATGACCGATGGAAGTGTTAGATAGGTGTCCAGCACACACTTTTCACTGCAAAACAGGCAGCGTAGAACAGGTAAGATACAGTCAAGCCAAACTGGACTGAAGGTCAGGAACCATGATTGATTAAGTTCCCATAAGTGAGGAATGCTCAGGAGTTATACTATTTGCTGTCAGCACTTTCATTCCAGGAGATCCTTCACAATGTAACTGGGAGTGATGCCCATTGCAAGGCCGTCCATAGCATAGCAGTAGGAATAGAATAAGTACTCCTGCAGCTATTGCAAGAGTTAAAGGCAGACCACCAAACACCGAATGCACGAAGTTTGGAATGATTTCCGTCTGGAAGGTGTTTAAGTGTCCTGAACCTATGGTCTTAAATACATGTAAAATTCCGCTCATATCAGACATGTTGAAGATACATCCCATCATTTCTGTGAAATGTATAGGGCAGTTTCGAAGTATCAGAGCCTTTATCTGAGCCGTAGTCCTTGCAACTTGAAGATCAGATGTCTCTCGGGCGGAGTTTAAGGGTACATTTCTTTGTAAAAGCATGGCGTTCATTCTGCTTAGCGTATTGAAAACATATAAAAGAAACATTCAGCGAAGGCCAAAGTGCCGACTCCCTGCCTGTGTTTGCTAGTGGAACCAATACTTGCATACAACAAGTAACCCTGGCATTGACCGTTACTAGATGCGGGATCCCTGGTAGTATGCTACAGCAACCTAGATCATTCAACATTAAGTACCGCCCATTAGAGACCAGGCCGAATGTCAGATTAATCACGGCGGCTGGACTGCCTTGCAGGTGGCAGAACAAGTTTGCCACAGAACTGTTGAATGCCCTGTGTAAATAAACTACTTGACATATGAGTGAACTGCTCAGTGCATTTTCGCAGGCTTTACCACTAAGAAACACTTCACGTCCCCCATTCCAACATCTGTAGTTGTAAGGTATTTCCCAGGACACTCTTAATGTATTCCTTACCCAACCTTTTATATTTGCTTGCCTGCTATTGTATAAGGCAATAGTGAAATTAGAAAGAAGTGACTGGCAAATTTATATGGCCATGGATGAGCCATTCTGTAGCTGTTTTTTCTGCTACCGTGAATGGTAATCTTATCAGTTTTTCAACACCCAGCATTGTATACTTTGCTCCCCTTTGTGCCATTTTGATCTGTTTATGAGATTGTATTCGGAAAAAAAAGAGGCCATGTTGATAAAATTCCAAGGCACATAGCCTGCACACTATGATTGTAGTGTCCAGACTAATAACATTTCCGAACGTAACAGGCCTTGTTGTAACACGGCTAAATCCTGTTTTAGTATGTCAATAGCAGAGGATACAATGTTGCCCAGAGAATAGATCCTGGATGACAAAGTTGTTAAACCATTGTCAACAACTGAGAGAGATTTCTCTAAATTAATTGGATCGATTGCACGTATCCTCTGCGGCCTCTGCCTGTGAAACTTCCCAAACTTCATTATAGGCTGTATAAATGCCGGCATTTATGAAACATTTTTGTCGTGGTTTTCTTGGTCCTAGCAAGAAATCCCTAAAGTCTGCATCTTCTTTCAAGTAAAGATAAGTGTTGTTTCACTTGGTCTATCGAAGTTGTCTGTAGCCAATCAAGGCACACTTTCCCTACACTATATTGTGTCACTGTATGTAACAGGGATCTAGCCTGTTGATAGTAAATCCCTGTGTTGTATTCAGGAACCTTTCTTGACAAATGTTAGTGTCTAAGTGCCAGATTAGCTATTTTTCCCAATCAGGGGCTGTTCTGTTGTACTGTAGGATGCTGTCTATGGTAGCTGCCTCATCTGTAGTACTATTGATTTTGGTATTAGCAGGTGTTGGTACATAAGATATGTTCATGTCTTTGATCTTGGCTAGTCCAAGGCAAGATGTTTGTTGCACGGTATCATTCAAAAACATTATTTGCTTGGGGCAGAGTCAGGTTCTAAAGAATGCTTCCCTCCCCTGCACCTGCCAGTCTCTAGAACCACAGACAGATTTTGTATCAACAGTGTCATTCCAAAAGTCAAACCCTTGTCTAGACAGCTGGGCATTAAAAGGCTGCAGAATAGATCTGTTTGGTGTTAGTTAACATTTGTTTCTGAGCAGTTTGGTTCACATTCTTAACATAATAGGAACCTGGATCTGTTGTATTGAATCCTGAAAAATATGGAAACTTATTTCCATATGTTTTTTAACTATCTTTTGATGGTGTTGGACAATGTTCCCATTGATTATACATAAACACATTTCTAGGTGTTGTAGATCTATGCAAAAAAAATGACCATAATGATTATAATGGTACGTTTGTTCATACTCTGATGAACCTTCCAAGTTTTCACTATTAGAAAATGCAGCAGATTTTTTTCTAGATCAGATATAATATTATTGACAGTTTCGAAGTCCCAAACATCAGAATAGGTACTGGAGATAATGAAATCACTTAATGAAATTTTAAACAGGTGTAGAATTTTCAAAAGATCAGTCAGGCCCAAAATATCGAAATCGACTTTGTCCCATACTATACCATCGGGTATAGGCACGGCTGTGATGTTTACTGCAGACAAGTCTCAGTCTTCACGATGAGATAATTTGTGTGGTTTCAATATTAAGTTCACATCTTTACTTGCAGATTCTAGACGAATGTATTTGCAATTTACAAGCATGCTAATAGTCATTACTAAACCTAACCAGAAAAGAAAGAAAAATATTCCGGATATTATCCATAATTTAGTCCATGGTGAAACCAGATACGTTTCTTTCAGAAAGTGAAAAAAGTATTTTGCTTGCTGTTTGTAAGAGTTTGTGGCTGGCGACGTTTCTGATTCACTTGGGTCTTCAGAAAATGTATCAACATTTATGAAATAGCCAGTAGAAGTTTGATGAATTGTTAGAATTGCATCAGGATTTAAAGACATCACTGTGTTTGTCCTTTCATTTTTTCGATGAATTAGATGTTCTCTTGTTACATTGGTGTAGACAGGCGTGTCTGGTCGAACTGTTAATTGTAATTCAAGAGGAATGAGTTTCATAGCGTTGTTGCATAGTCCTTCATTTCTTACTGTGACTCTTTGATGGTTAAGAGTCTTTTTGTTTGAACCTCTTGGATAGTAGCGAAAGGAGGGCATCTGCTACTAGGGCGGAGACCACAAGGCCTACTTTCAGTATTGGCCACATAGTGGGGTTTGATGAGGACAGCATCTACCATAGTGACTCTAAAGATAAGGCCCTTATCGCTTCCGGTCCCCTGATTTATTCCAGTGGCACTATCTCTGTACCGAATTATAACACACTAGACTTCTCTTGTAAGGTTTGGGATCGGGTCATAGGCCTGACCTCGCTCTCCATTGCTTGATCCAGTCCTTCCCGGTCCCCCTCTGGGTTCGCTTCTTGCATGAGAAGATAGGAGGTTCTGCGTAATAATGCATATGATCTTGCCAAGTAGACATAGTCTGTATCCAGTCTTTGAACTTGGGAGTCTGGCCTCTTCCCCACCTGCACTCTACCTGCAGTTGGGGTAATAAACCCATTGCCAAAAACTGTTTGTGCACTGTGTTTATTTCCTGAGATAAACCCAAAAGGGCTACAAGTGAGCATGTGGTCAGCTGGGCTCCTATCATGTTTGACAACCCTTCAAAAGTCTGTGTCCAGTTCTGCAACCCAGGGCAGGTCCCGCTAAATGTAGGACGTCTGCCCCCTCCCTCCCGCACTGTGCACATTTGTCATCGTATCTGAGGTGGAATCTGTGTAGTTTATTCGGGGTATGATACAAGCGGTGCAAGAATTTAAAATGAATGAGGCGTAGCCTACTATTGCCTGTAATTGCTTCTGTCTGCGTGCAGCTAAGTTCCCATTGGTCATCCGGTAATGGGACATTTAGATCTTTATCCCATTCCCGCCTGGCCCGTAGAGTATGAGTGGGTGGTGCATTCTGTGTATGTTTATACATGACGTGAGCCTCGCCATGTAGCAAGGCTTGCAGAGGTGCAAGTGTATCTGTCTCTTGGGGCAAGGTACGGATTGCAGCCTTCACACTTTGCCGGAGATGAGTGTTTATAAATGTGTCAATTGTCGTGGGTATGCATGCTCCAAAAATGTGTTCCTTGGAGCAGAATTGTTTCCCTATATAAAGGTCTCCCCAGGTATGATAGCCAAGACCTTCCAGCATCATCTGACATATCCCCTCATAAGTAACTTGTAGCAAAGGTTTTGTAACATTGGCCTCCTAGGGGACTACAACATGGGGTTGCCTAGCATGCAAGCAAGCTGCCGCCATGCTACAATAGTGCATTCTACGATGGACGGGTCACATTCCCGCTCCTTCACTGTTGTAAAAAGATAGCTTATCAGGGGTGTCCGAGTCATATACCCATTTCCATCGCCAAATGAGGCATAAAGGGTGGTGAATGGAACCAATGTGTTGTGAAGTGGGCCTGTGCACAAAAATAATAGAACTCTAAATTTGGAACATCATACCCTCCCTGATGGTATGGTAGCATCAGCGTAGACAGGTTGAGTCGTGCCTGCTTCCCACCCCATATAAGCCTCATAAGTTGAGTCTTGAGTGTAGTAAAGAAAAAACTTCCTGGGTGGTGTGAAAAGGTATAACAGTTTTGGCAGCAATACCATTTTGATAAGAGAGATCCCCCCACCATGAAGAGTAGAAGCTGTACCCACTTTCTGATAGTGTCAGTTATCTTATCTATGGCTGAGCCATAATTTATTCTCATCAGGTTGTCCCTGTTTCTGGTGATAAGTATGCCCAGGTATTTTAGCTCATCAGTTTCCCAGACTAGTGGATAATCCAATTGGTGCGTCAGGGGAATTTAGACCAATTTATTTGTATTACGGATATGGCGCCTAATTTAGTGGTCTCCCATAACACTGGGTTGATATTGTCTTGAGCCTTTTTGACATACAGTGTCATATCGTCTGCATATAGGGAGATAAGAAGTTGTCTAGTTGGGTGGATCAGTGCCCTATCATTATGGTGTTGCCGACATTTTGTAGCTAAGGGTTCTATGGCCAGAGCAAATAAAATTGGGGATAATGGACAGCATTGCCGTGTGCCTCTGGAGATAGTGAAGGCGGAGGACTGGGCACAATTGAAAAGTACTCAAGCTATTGGTTGGCTATATAGCTGTTGTACCCAGTGGAGGAAGGTGATAGGCATCCCCATGTACCCCAGAGAACCCAGCAGGTAATGTTTTATAAAATGTTATCGGTAGCCCGACACATCCCGGGGCCCGTCCCGATTTCATCTGCATTATGGCTTCCGTGATTTCGTCTAATTCCAAATCTAAGTTCAATATTTCCGCAAGTCTGATTTGCATATGGCCATGTCTGAACTAGGGTGGTGTGGAGTGCAAAAAACCGATGGATTTAGGTCCGGATCTCTGTACTGGGGTGAATGTATGACACTGTTCTAAATTCTGTCCATCAACTGTTGTTTTGCATTTGTCACCCCAAGTGGGATGGGTGTACTCAGATGTGAGTCCCATGCTCTCCACAACACTGGAGTCAAGCTATCCTGGCTGAAGACGGCTGATAGTCAGAAACCGGTCCTAGGATGCTTGATTCCGGTTTAGGAAAGACATGGCTTGGCAATTCGGGCTGGACTGTTTCCTTGAGGCACAGGGTCAAGGCTGATTTGCATATGGCCATGTCTGAACTGGGGTGGTGTGGAGTGCAAAAAAACAATGGATTTAGGCCCAGATATCTGAACTGGGATGAATGTATGACAATGTTCTGCATTCTGTCCATCATCTGTTGTTTTGCATTTGTCACCCCAAGTGGGATGGGTATGTTCAGATGTGAGTCCCATGCTCTCCACACCACTGGAGTCAAGCTATTCTGGCTGAAGACGGCTGATAGCCAGAAACCGGTCCAAGATGCTTGATTCCATTCCAGGAAAGACATGGCTTGGCAGTTCGGGCTGGACTGTTCCCATGAGGCACAGGGTCAAGTAGGTTTGCATATGGTCATGTCTTAACTGGGGTGGTGTGGAGTGCAAAAAAAGCGATGGATTTAGGCCAGATCTCTGTACTGGGGTGAATGTAAGACATTGTTCTGCATTCTGTCCATCAACTGTTGTTTTGCATTTGTCAACCCAAGTGGGATGGGAATGCTCAGACGTGAGTCCCATGCTCTCCACACCACTCGAGTCAAGCTATCCTGGCTGAAGAAGGCTGATAGCCAGAAACCGGTCCTAGGATGGTTGATTCCGGTCCAGGAAAGACATGGCTTGGCAGTTCGGGCTGGACTGTACCCATGAGGCACAGGGTCATGGCTGATTTGCATATGGCCATGTCTGAACTGGGGTGGTGTGGAGTGCAAAGAAAATGATGGATTTAGGCCCAGGTCTCTGTACTGGGGTGAATGTATGACATTGTTCTGCATTCTGTCCATCATCTGTTGTTTTGCATTTGTCAACGCAAGAAGGATGGAAATGCTCAGACGTGAGTCCCATGCTCTTCACACCACTGGAGTCAAGCTATCCGGGCTGAAGATGGCTGATAGCCAGAAACCGGTCCTAGGATGCTTGATTCCCGTCCAGGAAAGACATGGCTTTACAGTTCGGGTTGGACTGTTCCCATGAGGCACAGGGTCAAGGCTGATTTGCATATGGCCATGTCTGAACTGGGGTGGTGTGGAGTGCAAAAAACAATTGATTTAGGCCCAGATCTCTGAACTGGGGTGAATGTATGACAATGTTCTGCATTCTGTCTATCAACTGTTGTTTTGCCTTTGTCACCCCAAGTGGGATGGGTATGCTCAGACGTGAGTCCTTGCTCTCCACACCACTGGAGTCAAGCTATCCTGGCTGAAGACGGCTGATAGCCAGAAACCGGTCCTAGGATGCTTGATTCCAGTCCAGGAAAGACATGGCTTGGCGGTTCGGGCTGGACTATTCCCATGAGGCACAGGGTCAAGGCTGATTTGCATATGGCCATGTCTTAACTGGGGTGGTGTGAAGTGCAAAAAAACGATGGATTTAGGCCCAGATCTCTGTACTGGGGTGAATGTATGACATTGTTCTGCATTCTGTCCATCAACTGTTGTTTTGTATTTGTCAACCCAAGTGGGATGGTTATGCTCAGACGTGAGTCCCATGCTCTCCACACCACTAGAGTCAAGCTATCCTGGCTAAAGATGGCTGATAGCCAAAAACCGGTCCTAGGGTGCTTGTGTCAGAAGCAGTACCTGAATAATCCGGATTTCCGTGGGAGCGAGCGGCCCAGTCTTCTACGATGCTAATTTCCAGATTCCCAAACACCCCTGCACCCGGATTGCTCCAAGCCCAGGAATGGAAGGGAAAGGGGAAGTGGATAGCAAACAACAAAGAGAGTCTTCCACACTGGTGTCTTCGTAACTACCTCTGGGATGAGTAGCTGGGGAACACCTGCAACAGGGAACAGAACATTACTAACGTTCTAATCACTACGAGGGAAAACACACTCTCACTCCCTCAACTCTCTTCACTCATACCTGGTTAACGTGTGGAATTAGCTGCTCTCTTTCTGAGTCCAAATAAGTTCATATGACGGTTGAAGACTCTTGTTGCTTGTGTAGTGTGGCGGAAGTGGTGATACGATGAATAGAGGTGGTAGACAACAGTATTACCATATGCATATAATACATACTCTCATTTACTTGTAGAACCACAAAAGCTGACTGAAACTCTCAAAAGTCTTTTTCTGAAACTCTGAATGTGCCGTAAACTGTGATAGTTCTTAATAGGAAATCGGGCTTCACTTCTGACTGGAAAACTCTGACGCAGACGAAAAGACCAACTGGCACAGGGCAAGGATAGCACCACCAAAGTCTAAGAGAATTGAATGTTCTTACCGCAAATATAAGGATATGTGGGAAGGTACTTGCCCACTGGAATGGAACTCTGACAAGGAACGCTGACAAGGACAAGTCCGCACAGCCGAACACTGGCATGCGGCAAATGGACTTTTGCTCCGGAATGCAGGAATCCAATGGGAAAGGAACGTAAACACGCTCCCGGGGTTCCGAATAAAGTCTCTGTAGATTCTGACTGGGAAGGGGGGCAAAACTAGGAAAATACGCGGTGAATTGACAGGAGCCAAAATCAGGGCGTCGAACTGCTGGATAGGGACAGTTGAAGTGCGCCACACAGAACGTGCGGGATTAGGAAATGGCGGACTGCTGGAAACGACTAGAACGCTAACCTTATCAAATGGTGGCACAATCCGGAGGCGTACTAAGCCTCAATCTGACAGTGGTCATGGGCTAATTTCTGAAGGGAACCCTAGAGTGGAAACGGTTGCCAAACAGGAAATCTTCTCCTAGCTGCAGGGACAGACGGAGGTCTCTTAATGGGGCCCGGCATGGTCCTGACAGTACCCCCCACCAAAGCCCCCTCCCTGGGTTTTAGGGGATGAATTTTATGGAATTCGGTGACCAGTCTTGGAGCATGAACATTACTGCTGGGTTCCCATGACCTTTCCTCGGGGCCATAACCCTTCCAGTCCACTAGGTAAAAGATTTTTCCTCTCTTAAGCTTGGAGTCTAGGATTCTTTTAACCTCGAATTCTTCAGAACTCTGAACTTGAACTGGAGCTGGTGGTTGGACACGCCTGAAGTTTGGTGGGCTTCTTTTAATCAGTGACACATGAAAAGTTGGGTGGATCTTCAAGGACTTCGGGAGAGCCACCCTGACACTCACCGGATTAATCATTCGAACCACAGGGTAGGGACCTACAAGCCTAGGTTGGAACTTTCGATTCCCTTTCAACCGCATATGTCGAGTGGAAATCCACACCTTTTCTCCAGATTCATACATGGGGCTCTCCTTTCTTTTCTTATCTGCCTGCACCTTGTAAGCATCCTTGGCTTTCTTGAGGTTGGAAGAGGCTACCTGATAGGATTTCTGTAACTCTTGTATCACCTCCCCCGCTGCAGGGACCTCAACATCCACCCGACCCACTAGCATATTGGGATGCCGACCTGAGTTCAAGAAGAATGGAGAAAACCCAGTAGAAGAATGGACTGCATTGTTGTACGCGAACTCTGCTGTACTCAACAAGGAGGGCCATTCCCCTTCCTGATCCATCAAATAGAGCCGGAGATATTGTTCTAAGTCCTGGTTCACTCGTTCCGTCTGTCCATCCATTTCTGGGTGGAAACTGGTGGACAAACGAGAGTCGACTCCCAGACCCTTTAGAAAGGCCTTCCAAAATCGAGAAACAAATTGAGACCCTCGATCTGAAATAACCACTTTTGGAACCCCATGCAGTTTAACAATGTGTTCTACAAATAGGGTAGCTAACTGAGATGCTGTGGGAAGAGACCTCAAGGGGACGAAATGGCTCATCTTAGTAAACAAATCCACCACCACCCAAATGACTGAATACCCCTGGCTGGAAGGCAGGTCCACTATGAAGTCCATGGAGACTGAGTGCCAGGGGGACGGGGCTACAGGTAAAGGCATTAAAAGGCCCTGCGGGGACTGCCTCAAACTCTTGCCCTTAACACACGGCTCACAAGTAACGATGTACTGCCTCACCTGAGCGTCCATGCCTGGCCAGAGGAAGGCTCTCTTGATTAACTCCAATGTCTTCTTAGCTCCTCTATGACCTGCTAATGGGTGGTCATGAAAATGCTGAATGACTTCATTTTGCAACTCCTCACCGGGAACAAACATTTTTTCTTGCCAAAAGGGTCTTTTATTTCTCACACTGCGATCTGGACCTTCTGATTCCCAATTAGAAAATTCAGCCTTGGCAAACTCTTCCTTAATTCGAGTCTCCAAATCATCTTCGAATGCAATGGCTACAATCTTTTCCTCTGGAATAATAAACCCTTCCACTTTGGTTTTGGCTTCTTCTCCCATACTCAAACGTGAAAGAGCATCCGCTTTTCCATTGGAGGACCCGGGCTTGTAAGTGAGAACGAAATCATAATCTGCAAAGAAGAGCGACCAGCGCAGTTGCCTGGGAGTTAGCGTGCGAGCTGACTTGAGAAACTGTAAATTTCGATGATCGGTGAAGACGGTGACCACATGTTTCGCTCCCAACAAATAGTGTCTCCACACCTTGAATGCCTCCTTGACTGCCAAAAGCTCTTTATCAGCGATGGAGTAGTTGATCTCTGCAGGAGTGAGTTTTCGAGAATGGTATGCCACCGGGTGAAGTTGACCGGTGTCCTTCTGGCGCTGAGACAGAATCCCTCCTATGGCCAAATTGGATGCATCAGCTTCGATGAAGAAGGGTTCACTCAAATTAGGATGTTGTAGCACTGGAGCTGTCAGAAATGCTTCCTTTAGCTGCTGAAAAGCCTCCTCCGATTCACGCTCCCAGACGAATCGTACATTTTTCTTTAGTAGACGGGTAATTGGGCTCACCTTCTCCGAGAAATTCAGAATGAAACGCCTATAAAAATTGGCGAATCCCAAAAAACTTTGAATCTCCTTCACTGACCTTGGCGCAGGCCATGACTTGATTGCCTGCAACTTAGAGTCATCCATGGATACTCCTTCCGGGGACAAAACAAAACCCAAGAATTCCACTCTGGGAGGAATGAAAGACACATTTCTCAAGTTTGACAAACAGATGGTTCTACAGCAGACGTTTCAAGATGGCTCGTACATGATGAACGTGTTCCTCTAAACTGTTGGAATAGATAAGGATGTCATCGATGTAAACCACCGCAAAGCGGTCCAGGCACTCTCGAAGCACGTCATTAACAAAATGCTGGAAAGCAGCGGGGGCGTTACAAAGCCCAAAGGGCATCACTTGGTATTCATACAAACCAAACCTGGTTCGAAAGGCAGTTTTCCACTCCTCTCCTTCGGCCATGCGCACCAAATGATATGCCCCTCGTAAATCCAATTTAGTGTACACACAAGCATTTTTGACCTGATCTAGAAGTTCCGAAATGAGGGGCAGTGGATAACGGTTCTTCTTGGTGGCCAAGTTCAAGGCCCGATAGTCAATGCAAGTTCTCAAGGTCTCATCCTTCTTTGGAATGAAGAAGAGGGGCGAGGACACTGGAGACTGAGAGGGGCGGATGAACCCATTGGCTAAGTTTTGTTCAATATCGTCCTTCAAATGGAGGTTCTCAGGTTCCGACAGAGCGTAAATTCTGCTGCAGGGTAAGGAAACCCCAGGCTCCAATTCTATCCGACAGTCATATTCTCGATGAGGTGGCAATTTTTTAGCTTCTTTCTCATTGAATACCTCCTTCAGATCCTGATATTCTTCTGGAATCTCTGGAGCCTCCAACGCACACACCATTTGAACCTGATTGGCCAAATTTTGCGACAACGTGGAACTTGTGTTCCCTGGCGTGGCCTGGAAACAATGCTCTAGACAAAAGCCTGAATTCATTTCAACTGAACGTCGCGACCAATCTATCCGAGGATTATGCTCGGTGAGCCAGGGCAACCCCAGTATTAGTTGGAACTGAGGGGCATCGATGAGATTGAATCGAATGAAACTTCGATGTTCACCCGGTCCCACCACGGTCATCAGTTCGGTATCAAAAGCGATTGGTCCCGAAGACAACTGGCTGCCATCCACTGCTCGCACTGGTTCTGGTCTTGACTTCTTTTCGAATTGTATTCCAATAGATTTGGCAAACTGGATGTCGCAGACGTTCCCCGTAGCCCCCGAATCAACCATCACGGAAACTTCCTCCATCTGAGTTTTTCCAAACTCAATTTTACACAGCAAATTCAGATGCGGGGCTGCGGATTGCAGAGTATTAGCTAAAAGTTGTGGCTTGGGAGTTGGCTCTTCACTCGCTCCCACCAGTGCAACTCCGTCTACTGGTGGAGCCTATCTTTTACCCACGTGCTGGCCTTTGATCTCTTCGGACATTCCTTGACAAAATGGCCTGACTGACCACAATACATACACAATCGACCTTGACGTCTCTTTTCTCTTTCCTCTTGAGTAAGAGGGCCTCGAATCGTTCCCACCTGCATAGGCTCTTCCTGACTTTGGCTTTCATGGTTCTTAGCTACCTCCGGCCGAGACCGATCAAATCGTGGCAGGAGAGTACGGACATCCTTTCGACGTTCACTTCGCCTTTACGCAAGCCGCTGATCAATTTGCAGTACTAGATCTATGAGTTCCGATACATCTGTGGGCCTTTTGGGAATCTGGGCCAGACCATCCTTGAACTCATCTTTTAGGCCTCGGTAGAAAATGGCCGCCCGCTTAGCCTCGGGCCAACTCGTTTCAACAATCAATTTATTAAATTGTGCCAAATAAGCCACCAAGTCTCGATTCCCTTGCTTCAATTCTAATAGTTCATTGTCGGTGGTCTGTGAGACATTTCTTCGGTCAAAGATTCGCAAGAACTCAGCTTTGAATTCTTCAAATTTATACAACACTGGATCGTTGCTTGCCACCAAAGGCAAAGACCAAGCTGCAGCATTTCCGCTCAGGTAGGACAGCACAAACGCCACTTTAGACTGATCCTCCTTAAACAAAATGGGCTTACAAAGGAAGTGTAATGAACACTGAGTCAGGAAAATTTGAGCCTTGTGGGGGTCTCCTTTAAATCTCTCGGGTGGGGCCAATGGAATGGTAGGGGACATTGCGTGCACCACCTGTGTGGTAAACTCCGTAGAGGAGGAGGAGGAGGGCGCGGGACCAAAGGCAGATGACTTAATACTCCCAAAGTTGGGGCGTGGGCTCTCTGCCAGCTCATCTAATCTCTGACGCAAATAACTAGCCTCCTGATTAGATTTCCTAACTTCCTCCCTAGTCTCGCTCAACTGTTTCTGTAGTCCCTCTAACACTGAAGCCAAGGCCTTGACATCCAATCCTTCGGCCATCTCGCCCAGACGGAAGATAATTGAGGCACTTCAATCTGTCAGAAGCAGTACCTGAATAATCGGATTTCCGTGGGAGCGAGCGGCCCAGTCTTCTACGATGCTAATTTCCAGATTCCCAAACACCCCTGCACCCGGATTGCTCCAAGCCCAGGAATGGAAGGGAAAGGGGAAGTGGATAACAAACAGCAAAGAGAGTCTTCCACACTGGTGTCTTCGTAACTACCTCTGGGATGAGTAGCTGGGGAACACCTGCAACAGGGAACAGAACATTACTAACGTTCTAACCACTACGAGGGAAAACACACTCTCACTCCCTCAACTCTCTTCACTCATACCTGGTTAACGTGTGGAATTAGCTGCTCTCTTTCTGAGTCCAAATAAGTTCATATGACGGTTGAAGACTCTTGTTGCTTGTGTAGTGTGGCGGAAGTGGTGATACGATGAATAGAGATGGTAGACAACAGTATTACCATATGCATATAATATATACTCTCATTTACTTGTAGAACCACAGAAGCTGACTGAAACTCTCAAAAGTCTTTTTCTGAAACTCTGAATGTGCCGTAAACTGTGATAGTTCTTAATAGGAAATCGGGCTTCACTTCTGACTGGAAAACTCTGACGCAGACGAAAAGACCAACTGGCACAGGGCAAGGATAGCACCACCAAAGTCTAAGAGAATTGAATGTTCTTACCGCAAATATGAGGATATGCGGGAAGGTACTTGCCCACTGGAATGGAACTCTGACATGGAACGCTGACAAGGACAAGTCCGCACAGCCGAACACTGGCATGCGGCAAATGGACTTTCGCTCCGGAATGCAGGAATTCAATGGGAAAGGAACGTAAACACGCTCCCGGGGTTCCGAATAAAGTCTCTGTAGATTCTGACTGGGAAGGGGGGCAAAACTAGGAAAATACGCGGTGAATTGACAGGAGCCAAAATCAGGGCGTCGAACTGCTGGATAGGGACAGATGAAGTGCGCCACATAGAACGTGCGGGATTAGGAAATGGCGGACTGCTGGAAAAGACTAGAACGCTAACCTTATCAAATGGTGGCACAATCCGGAGGCGTACTAAGCCTCAATCTGACAGTAGTCATGAGCTAATTTCTGAAGGGAACCCCAGAGTGGAAACGGTTGCCAAACAGGAAATCTTCTCCTAGCTGCAGGGACAGACGGAGGTCTCTTAATGGGGTCCGGCATGGTCCTGACAGCTTGATTCCGGTCCAGGAAAGACATGGCTTGGCAGTTCGGACTGGACTGTACCCATGAGGCACAGGGTCAAGGCTGATTTGCATATGACCATGTCTGAACTGGGGTAGTGTGGAGTGCAAAAAAAACGATGGATTTAGGCCCAGATCTCTGTACTGGGGTGAATGTATGACATAGTTCTGCATTCTGTACATCAATTGTTGTATTGCATTTGTCACCCCAAGTGGGATGGGTATGCTCAGACGTGAGTCCCATGCTCTCCACACTACTGGAGTCAAGCTATCCTGGCTGAAGATGGCTGATAGCCAGAAACCGGTCCTAGGATGCTTGATTCTGGTCCAGGAAAGACATGGCTTGGCAGTTCGGGCTGGACTATTCCCATGAGGCACAGGGTCAAGGCTGATTTGCATATGGTCATGTCTTAACTGGGGTGGTGTGGAGTGCAAAAAAAACGATGGATTTAGGCCAGATCTGTGTACTGGGGTGAATGTATGACATTGTTCTGCATTCTGTCCATCAACTGTTGTTTTGCATTTGTCAACGCAAGAGGGATAGGTATGCTCAGACGTGAGTCCCATGCTCTCCACACCACTGGAGTCAAGCTATCCGGGCTGAAGATGGCTGATAACCAGAAACCGGTCCTAGGATGCTTGATTCCCGTCCAGGAAAGACATGGCTTGGCAGTTCGGGTTGGACTGTTCCCATGAGGCACAGGGTCAAGGCTGATTTGCATATGGCCATGTCTGAACTGGGGTGGTGTGGAGTGCAAAAAAACGATTGATTTAGGCCCAGATCTCTGAACTGGGGTGAATGTATGACAATGTTCTGCATTCTGTCTATCAACTGTTGTTTTGCATTTGTCATCCCAAGTAGGTTGGGAATGCTCAGATGTGAGTCCCATGCTCTTCACACCACTGGAGTTAAGCTATCATGGCTGAAGATGGCTGATAGCCTGAAACCAGTCCTAGGATGCTTGATTCCAGTCCAGGAAAGACATGGCTTGGCAGTTCGGGCTGGACTGTTCCAATGAGGCACCGGGTCAAGGCTGATTTGCATATGGCTATGTCTGAACTGGGGTGGTGTGGAGGGCAAAAAAACAATGGATTTAGGCCCAAATCACTGTACTAGGGTGAATGTATGACATTGTTCTGTATTCTGTCCATCAACTGTTGTTTTGCATTTGTCACCCCAAGTGGGATGGGTATGCTCAGACGTGAGTCCCATGCTCTCCACACCACTGGAGTCAAGCTATCCTGGCTGAAGACGAATGATAGCCAGAAACCGGTCCTATGATGCTTGATTGCGGTCCAGGAAAGACATGGCTTGGCAGTTCGGGCTGGATTGTTCCCATGAGGCACAGGGTCAAGGCTGATTTGCATATGGCCATGTCTGAACTGGGGTGGTGTGGAGTGCAAAAAAACAATGGATTTAGGCCCGGATCTCTGTACTGGTGTGAATATATTACATTGTTCTGCATTCTGTCCATCAACTGTTGTTTTGCATTTGTCACCCCAAGTGGAATGGGTATGCTCAGATGTGAGTCCCAAGCTCTCCACACCACTGCAGTCAAGCTATTCTGGCTGAAGATGGCTGATAGCCATAAACCGGTCCTAGGATGCTTGATTCCAGTCCAGGAAAGACATGGCTTGGGAGTTCGGGCTGGACTGTTCCCATGAGGCACAGGGTCAATACTGATTTGGATATGGCCATGTCTTAACTGGGGTGGTGGGGAGTGCAAAATAAATGATGGATTTAGGCCCAGATCTCTGTACTGGGGTGAATGTATGACATTGTTCTGCATTCTGTCCATCAACAGTTGTTTTGCATTTGTCAACGCAAGTGGGATAGGTATGCTCAGACGTGAGTCCCATGCTCTCCACACCACTGGAGTCACGCTATCCTGGCTGAAGACGGCTGATAGCCAGAAACCGGTCCTATCGTGCTTGATTCCGGTCCAGGAAAGACATGGCTTGGCAGTTCGGGCTGGACTGTTCCCATGAGGCAGAGGGTCAAGGCTGATTTGCATATGGCCATGTCTGAACTGGGGTGGTGTGGAGTGCAAATAAATGATGTATTTAGGCCCAGATCTCTGTACTAGGGTGAATGTATGACATTGTTCTGCATTCTGTCCATCAACAGTTGTTTTGCATTTGTCAACCCAAGTGGGCTAGGTATGCTCAGACGTGAGTCCCATGCTCTCCACACCACTGGAGTCAAGTTATCCTGGCTGGATACAGCTGATAGCCGGAAACCGGTCCTAGGATGCTTGATTCTGATCCAGGAAAGACATGGCTTGGCAGTTTGGGCTCGACTGTTCCCATGAGGCAGAGGGTCAAGGCTGATTTGCATCCGGCCATGTCGGAACAGGGGTGGTGTGAAGTGCAAATAAACGATGGATTTAGGCCCAGATCTCTGTACTGGGTGTGAATGTATGACGGTGTTCTGCATTCTGACCATCAACTGTTGTTTTGCATTTGTCACCCCAAGTGGGTTGGGTATGCTCAGATGTGAGTCCCATGCTCTCCACACCACTGGAGTTAAGCTATCCTGGCTGAAGACGGCTGATAGCCTGATCCCGGTCCTAGGATGCTTGATTCCAGTCCAGGAAAGACATGGCTTGGCAGTTTGGGCTGGACTGTTCCCATGAGGCACAGGGTCAAGGCTGATTTGCATATGGCCATGTCTGAACTGGGGTGGTGTGGAGTGCAAAAAAAAGATGGATTTAGGCCCAGATCTCTGTACTGGGGTGAATGTATGACATTGTTCTGCATTCTGTCCATCAACTGTTGTTTTGCATTTGTCACCCCAAGTGGGTTGGGTATGCTCAGATGTGAGTCCCATGCTCTCCACACCACTGGAGTCAAGCTATCCTGGCTGAAGACGGCTGATAGCCTGATCCCGGTCCTAGGATGCTTGATTCCAGTCCAGGAAAGACATGGCTTGGCAGTTCGGGCTGGACTGTTCCCATGAGCCACAGGGTCAAGGCGTATTTGCATATGGCCCTGTCTGAACTGGGGTGGTGTTGAGGGCAAAAAAACAATGGATTTAGGCCCAAATCTCTGTACTGGGGTGAATATATGACATTATTCTGTATTCTGTCCATCAACTGTTGTTTTGCATTTGTCACCCCAAGTGGGATGGGTATGCTCAGACGTGAGTCCTACGCTCTCCACACCACTGGAGTCAAGCTATCCTGGCTGAAGACGGATGATAGCCAGAAACCGGTCCTAGGATGCTTGATACCGGTCCAGGAAAGACATGGCTTGGCAGTTTGGGCTCGACGGTTCTACCGAGGCACAGGGTCATGGCTGATTTGCATATGGCCATGTCTGCACTGGGGTGGTGTGGAGTGCAAAAAAACGATGGATTTAGGCCCAGATCTCTGTACTGGGGTGAATGTATGACATTGTTCTGTATTCTGTCCATCAACTGTTGTTTTGCATTTGTCAACCCAAGAGGGATGGGTATGCTCAGACGTGAGTCCCATGCTCTCCACACCACTGGAGTCAGGCTATCCTGGCTGAAGACAGCTGATAGCCAGAAACCGGTCCAAGGATGCTTGATTCCGGTCCAGGAAAGACATGGCTTGGCAGTTCGGGCTGGACTGTTCTACCGAGGCACAGGGTCAAGGCTGATTTGCATATGGTCAAGTCTGATCTTGGGTGGTGTGGAGTGCAAAAAACGATGGATTTAGGCCCAGATCTCTGTAATGGGGTGAATGTATGACATTGTTCTGCATTCTGTCCATCAACTGTTGTTTTGCATTTGTCACCCCAAGTGGGATGGGTATCCTCTGAAGTAAGTCCCATGCTCTCCACACCACTGGAGTCAAGCTATCCTGGCTGAAGATGGCTGATAGCCTGAAACCAGTCCTAGGATGCTTGATTCCAGTCCAGGAAAGACATGGCTTGGCAGTTCGGGCTGGACTGTTCTCATGAGCCACAGGGTCAAGGCGTATTTGCATATGGCCCTGTCTGAACTGGGGTGGTGTTGAGGGCAAAAAAACAATGGATTTAGGCCCAAATCTCTGTACTGGGGTGAATATATGACATTATTCTGTATTCTGTCCATCAACTGTTGTTTTGCATTTGTCACCCCAAGTGGGATGGGTATGCTCAGACGTGAGTCCTACGCTCTCCACACCACTGGAGTCAAGCTATCCTGGCTGAAGACGGATGATAGCCAGAAACCGGTCCTAGGATGCTTGATACCGGTCCAGGAAAGACATGGCTTGGCAGTTTGGGCTCGACGGTTCTACCGAGGCACAGGGTCATGGCTGATTTGCATATGGCCATGTCTGCACTGGGGTGGTGTGGAGTGCAAAAAAACGATGGATTTAGGCCCAGATCTCTGTACTGGGGTGAATGTATGACATTGTTCTGTATTATGTCCATCAACTGTTGTTTTGCATTTGTCAACCCAAGAGGGATGGGTATGCTCAGACGTGAGTCCCATGCTCTCCACACCACTGGAGTCAGGCTATCCTGGCTGAAGACAGCTGATAGCCAGAAACCGGTCCAAGGATGCTTGATTCCGGTCCAGGAAAGACATGGCTTGGCAGTTCGGGCTGGACTGTTCTACCGAGGCACAGGGTCAAGGCTGATTTGCATATGGTCAAGTCTGATCTTGGGTGGTGTGGAGTGCAAAAAACGATGGATTTAGGCCCAGATCTCTGTAATGGGGTGAATGTATGACATTGTTCTGCATTCTGTCCATCAACTGTTGTTTTGCATTTGTCACCCCAAGTGGGATGGGTATCCTCAGAAGTAAGTCCCATGCTCTCCACACCACTGGAGTCAAGCTATCCTGGCTGAAGATGGCTGATAGCCTGAAACCAGTCCTAGGATGCTTGATTCCAGTCCAGGAAAGACATGGCTTGGCAGTTCGGGCTGGACTGTTCTCATGAAGCACAGGGTCAAGGCTGATTTGCATATGGCCATGTCTGAACTGGGGTGGTGTGGAGGGCAAAAAACAATGGATTTAGGCCCAAGTCTCTGTACTAGGGTGAATGTATGACATTGTTCTGTATTCTGTCCATCAACTGTTGTTTTGCATTTGTCATCCCAAGTGGGATGGGTATGCTCAGATGTGAGTCCCATGCTCTCCACACCACTGGAGTCAAGCTATCCTGGCTGAAGACAAATGATAGCCTGAAACCGGTCCTAGGATGCTTGATTCCGGTCCAGGAAAGACATGGCTTTGCAGTTCGGGCTGGATTGTTCCCATGAGGCACAGGGTCAAGGCGGATTTGCATATGGCCATGTCTGAACTGGGGTGGTGTGGAGTGCAAAAAAAGATGGATTTAGGCCCGGATCTCTGTACTGGGGTGAATATATGACATTGTTCTGCATTCTGTCCATCAACTGTTGTTTTGCATTTGTCACCCCAAGTGGAATGAGTATGCTCAGATGTGAGTCCCATGCTCTCCACACCACTGCAGTCAAGCTATTCTGGCTGAAGATGGCTGATAGCCAGAAACCGGTCCTAGGATGCTTAATTCCAGTCCAGGAAAGACATGGCTTGGCAGTTCGGGCTGGACTGTTCCCATGATGCACAGGGTCAATACTGATTTGGATATGGCCATGTCTTAACTGGGGTGGTGGGGCTTGCAAAAAAAAACGATGGATTTAGGCCCAGATCTCTGTACTGGGGTGAATGTATGACATTGTTCTGCATTCTGTCCATCAACAGTTGTTTTGCATTTGTCAACCCAAGTGGGATAGGTATGCTCAGACGTGAGTCCCATGCTCTCCACACCACTGGAGTCACGCTATCCTGGCTGAAGACGGCTGATAGCCAGAAACCGGTCCTAGGGTGCTTGATTCCGGTCCAGGAAAGACATGGCTTGGCAGTACGGGCTGGACTGTTCCCATGAGGCAGAGGGTCAAGGCTGATTTGCATATGGCCATGTCTGAACTGGGGTGGTGTGGAGTGCAAATAAATGATGTATTTAGGCCCAGATCTCTGTACTAGGGTGAATGTATGACATTGGTCTGCATTCTGTCCATCAACAGTTGCTTTGCATTTGTCAACCCAAGTGGGATAGGTATGCTCAGACGTGAGTCCCATGCTCTCCACACCACTGGAGTCAAGTTATCCTGGCTGAAGACGGCTGATAGCCGGAAATCGGTCCTAGGATGCTTGATTCCGATCTAGGAAAGACATGGCTTGGCAGTTTGGGCTCGTATGTTCCCATGAGGCAGAGGGTCAAGGCTGATTTGCATCCGGCCATGTCTGAACTGGGGTGGTGTTGAGGGCAAAAAAACAATGGATTTAGGCCCAAATCTCTGTACTGGGGTGAATGTATGACATTGTTCTGTATTCTGTCCATCAACTGTTGTTTTGCATTTGTCACCCCAAGTGAGATGGGTATGCTCAGACGTGAGTCCCATGCTCTCCACACCACTGGAGTCAAGCTATCCTGGCTGAATACGGATGATAGCCAGAAACCGGTCCTAGGATGCTTGATTCCGGTCCAGGAAAGACATGGCTTGGCAGTTCGGGCTGGACTGTTCCCATGAGGCATAGGGTCAAGGCTGATTTGCATATGGCCATGTCTGAACTGGGGTGGTGTGGAGTGCAAATAAACAATGTATTTAGGCCCAGATCTCTGTACTAGGGTGAATGTATGACATTGTTCTGCATTCTGTCCATCAACAGTTGTTTTGCATTTGTCAACCCAAGTGGGATAGGTATGCTCAGACGTGAGTCCCATGCCCTTCACAACACTGGAGTCAAGCTATCCTGGCTGAAGACGGCTGATAGCCGGAAACTGGTCCTAGGATGCTTGATTCCGATCCAGGAAAGACATGGCTTGGCAGTTGGGGCTCGACTGTTCCCATGAGCCAAAGGGTAAAGGCTGATTTGCATCCGGCCATGTCTGAACAGGGGTGGTGTGAAGTGCAAATAAACGAAGGATTTTTGCCCAGATCTCTGTACTGTGTGTGAATGTATGACAGTGTTCTGCATTCTGTCCATCAACTGTTGTTTTGCATTTGTCATCCCAAGTGGGATGGGTATGCTCAGACGTGAATCCCATGCTCTCCACACCACTGGAGTCAAGCTATCCTGGCAGAAGACGGCTGATAGCCAAAACCCGGTCTTAGGATGCTTGATTCCGGTCCAGGAAAGACATAGCTTGGCAGTTCAGGCTGGACTGTTCCCATAAGGCACAGGGTCAAGCCTGATTTGCATATGGCCATGTCTGAACTGGGGTGGTATGGAGTGCAAAAACACGATGGATTTAGGCCCAGATCTATGTACTGGGGTGAATGTATGATATTGTTCTGTATTCTGTCCATCAACTGTTGTTTTGCATTTGTCACCAAAATTGGGATGGGTATGCTCAGACTTGAGTCCCATGCTCTCCACACCACTGGAGTCAAGCTATCCTTGCTGAAGACGGCTGATAGCCAGAAACCGGTCCTAGGATACTTGATTCCGGTCCAGGAAAGACATGGCTTGGCAGTTCGGGCTAGACTGTTCCCATGAGGCACAGAATCAAGCTGATTTGCATATGGCCATGTCTGGACTTGGGTGGTGTGGAGTGCAAAAAAACGATGGATTTATGCCCAGATCTCTTTACTGGGGTGAATGTATGACATTGTTCTGTATTCTTTCTATCAACTGTTGTTTTGTATTTGTCACCCCAAGTGGGATGGGTATGAGCAGACTTCAGTCTCATGCTCTCCACACCACTGGAGTCAAGCTATCCTTGCTGAAGACGGCTGATAGCCAGAAACCGGTCCTAGGATACTTGATTCCGGTCCAGGAAAGACATGGCTTGGCAGTTCGGGCTGGACTGTTCCCATGAGGCACAGGGTCAAGGCTGATTTGCATATGGCCATGTCTGCACTGGGGTGGTGTGGAGTGTAATAAAACGATGGATTTAGTCCGAGTTCTCTGTACTGGGGTGAATGTATGACATTGTTCTGTATTCTGTCTATCAACTGTTGTTTTGCATTTGTCAACCCAAGTGGGATGGGTATGCTCAGACGTGAGTCCCATGCTCTCCACACCACTGGAGTCAAGCTATCCTGGCTGAAGACTGCTGATAGCCAGAAACCGGTCCTAGGATGCTTGATTCCGGTCCAGGAAAGAAATGGCTTGGCAGTTCGGGCTGGACTGTACCCATGAGGCACAGGGTCAAGGCTGATTTGCATATGGCCATGTCTGAACTGGGGTGGTGTAGAGTGCAAAAAAATGATGGATTTAGGCCCAGATCTCTGTACTGGGGAGAATGTATGACATTGTTCTGCATTCTGTCCATCAACTGTTGTTTTGCATTTGTCACCCTAAGTGGGTTGGGTATGCTCAGACGTGAGTCCCATGCTCTCCACACCACTGGAGTCAAGCTATCCTGGCTGAAGATGGCTGATAGCCAGAAACTGGTCCTAGGATGCTTGATTCCGGTCCAGGAAAGACATGGCTTGGCAGTTCGGGCTGGACTGTTCCCATGAGGCACAGGGTCAAGGCTGATTTGCATATGGCCATGTCTGCACTGGGGTGGTGTGGAGTGTAATAAAACGATGGATTTAGTCCGAGTTCTCTGTACTGGGGTGAATGTATGACATTGTTCTGTATTCTGTCTATCAACTGTTGTTTTGCATTTGTCAACCCAAGTGGGATGGGTATGCTCAGACGTGAGTCCCATGCTCTCCACACCACTGGAGTCAAGCTATCCTGGCTGAAGACTGCTGATAGCCAGAAACCGGTCCTAGGATGCTTGATTCCGGTCCAGGAAAGAAATGGCTTGGCAGTTCGGGCTGGACTGTACCCATGAGGCACAGGGTCAAGGCTGATTTGCATATGGCCATGTCTGAACTGGGGTGGTGTGGAGTGCAAAAAAATGATGGATTTAGGCCCAGATCTCTGTACTGGGGAGAATGTATGACATTGTTCTGCATTCTGTCCATCAACTGTTGTTTTGCATTTGTCACCCCAAGTGGGTTGGGTATGCTCAGACGTGAGTCCCATGCTCTCCACACCACTGGAGTCAAGCTATCCTGGCTGAAGACGGCTGGTAGCCAGAAACTGGTCCTAGGATGCTTGATTCCGGTCCAGGAAAGACATGGCTTGGCAGTTCGGGCTGGACTGTTCCCATGAGGCACAGGGTCAAGGCTGATTTGCTTATGGCCATGTCTTAACTGGGGTGGTGTGAAGTGCAAACAAACGATGGATTTAGGCCCAGATCTCTGTACTGGGGTGAATGTATGACATTGTTCTGCATTCTGTCCATCAACTGTTGTTTTGCATTTGGCACCCCAAGTGGGTTGGGTATGCTCAGACGTGAGTCCCATGCTCTCCACACCACTGGAGTCAATCAATCCTGGCTGAAGATGGCTGATAGCCTGAAACCGGTCCTAGGATGCTTAATTCCAGTCCAGGAAATACATGGCTTTGCAGTTCGGGCGGGACTGTTCCCATGGGGCACAGGGTCAAGGCTGATTTGCATATGGCCATGTCTGAACTGGGGTGGTGTGGAGGGCAAAAAAACTATAAATTTAGGCCCAAATCTCTGTACTGGGGTGAATGTATGACATTGTTCTGTATTCTGTCCATCAACTGTTGTTTTGCATTTGTCACCCCAAGTGGGATGGGTATGCTCAGATGTGAGTCCCATGCTCTCCACACCACTGGAGTCAAGCTATCCTGGCTGAAGACGGATGATAGCCAGAAACCGGTCCCAGGATGCTTAATTCTGGTCCAGGAAAGACATGGCTTGGTAGTTCGGGCTGGACTGTTCCCATGAGGCACAGGGTCAAGGCTGATTTGCATATGGCCATGTCTGAACTGGGGTGGTGTGGAGTGCAAAAAAAACGATGGATTTAGGCCCGGATCTCTGTACTGGGGTGAATATATGACATTGTTCTGCATTCTGTCCATCAACTGTTGTTTTGCATTTGTCACCCCAAGTGGGATGGGTAAGCTCAGATGTGAGTCCCATGCTCTCCACAGCACTGGAGTCAAGCTATCCTGGCTGAAGACGGCTGATAGCCAGAAACCGGTCCGAGGATGCTTGATTCCAGTCCAGGAAAGACATGGCTTGGCAGTTCGGGCTGGACTGTTCCCATGAGGCACAGGGTCAAGACTGATTTGCATATAGCCATGTCTTAACTGGGGTGGTGTGGTGTGCAAAAAAAACGATGGATTTAGGCCCAGATCTCTGTACTGGGGTGAATGCATGACATTGTTCTGTATTCTGTCCATCAACAGTTATTTTGTATTTGTCAACCCAAGTGGGATAGGTATGCTCAGACGTGAGTCCCATGCTCTCCACACCACTGGAGTCATGCTATCCTGGCTGAAGTTGGCTGATAGCCAGAAACCAGTCCTAGGATGCTTGATTCCGGTTCAGGAAAGACATGGCTTGGCAGTTCGGGCTGGACTGTTCCCATGAGGCAGAGGGTCAAGGCTGATTTGCATATGGCCATGTCTGAACTGGGGTGGTGTGGAGTGCAAATAAACAATGTATTTAGGCCCAGATCTCTGTACTGGGGTAAATGTATGACAATGTTCTGCATTCTGTCCATCAACTGTTGTTTTGCATTTGTCACCCGAAGTGGGATGGGTATGCTCAGACGTGAGTCCCATGCTCTCCACACCACTGGAGTCAAGCTATCCTGGCTGAAGACTGTAGTTCTGAAAAATTCTGAACTCGTGCAACAAACTTTGTCATAGCATAACGATTTTTATATCAAAAGACCGATAATGGCTAGTACATTATGCACAGGCATTTTCGTCATAATCGAGTAATGATTTCACCTCGAAATCGTCATTTTCGTTTTTGAACCTTTGGGTTCCATTTTACGCTTGGCAGCCATTTTGTGAGTGGCCCTTCACATAGGCTTGTAACTGCAGCTGAATTCGATATCAAGGACACATACACCTTAATTGACTTTCCTGTGACCTGGCCAAGCTGGAACCATTGCCCCAGGCCAAACCTGTTCGGTCAGTTCCTCTCCCAGTGGCCGAACGAGATAGCACCAAAGCGCAACAGGCCATAAATCGTTTACATCGCACACACACCCTGCCCAAATCTTGCTCACACCTGGTCCTGCTCTTTTCTCTTCTTTTCCTTTATGATGAGGAGGAGCCCGGTTTTATTGGGGGTACACCGATATCTGATGAAAATGTTGGGCCTTGCCGGGTAATTGATCACGAACTGGACACACTGAAATGTGGACTTGTCATCATGACTTTGCTTTTTCTTTGTCGTGAAAATATGTGAATAGCACACTGTAAATGTAAGAATGTTTGCACTGTAAATCTAAGAATGTTTGCCTGCAGCTCAATATTCTGTATAAAAAGAGAAGCTTGGCTTTGTAAGTTTGAGCAGTCTCCTGAGAACATACATGCGCTTCATGCTGTCGTACTTCTAGGATGCTTGTTACTTGGTTGCAGCCAATAAATTTGATCCTTGACTTCACCTAGAAGACTCATGTTTATGTGGTCTGAATCAGGAAAGTACTCGAGGTCTTTGGGTGTTGCCCCTGACACCGCCGGGTTACCGGATCAGTACCGGTTCTGAAAAACCCAGTACCGCAGTTGGCGCCCAACGTAGGGCGGTATCAGCGGTACCGGTCCAAGCCAGTGGGTCATGAGGAGCTTTGTGCAAAAATTCCGGAGGACGACCAGCCACTTCAGCGACTCCTGTATGTCGACGTGGTTCCGAAGGTCTTTGCTGCGAGGTTCCCCGCGTCCCGACAGCTACGAAGGACTGCTGCCCTGACTATCGCCCTGATTTAGACCCTTGATGTTTGGTAGAGCGAAACGATAGACGAGTCTTCTGGTGACGTCATCGATATTTCAGTTAAGTATAAGTGGAGCGTCTCCCAGTTCTTAGTTTGTTTGGTGTCCCCCTTGGGACCACTTTGATTTGGAACTTGCGCAAGCGCCAAAGCCGAAGGACTCGTGTATTCACGAGAATATATTAATCGACAATCCTTTGAAGTTTGAAGCTATACTAAAGAGCGAAGATGCCTGGTCTTAGCAGACTTGGAAATTTGTTTTGTCTTGGTTGTAATAATAGGGACTCCCGATTGGAGGACTTGTGTCCGGTTCCACCGATTGGAACTCCAACCTATGAACTATATGTGAAACATGGGGTAGGCCCCATCACATACAATGAAGTCTGGATCAAATACACCAAAAAAGTTGGTGTCTTAAAATGGCCCCAATATGGTAGCTTTGATACGGAAATCCTAGATAATATCGAAGTTAAACTTTTTACGAAGAAAGCCCGGCCGGCAATGTTTGACTCTTTTCGCCTATGGCGAAAGGAAGCCAAACAGAAAGAAATAAAATTAGCGAAGAAAAATAAACGAGGCATGTCAATGGTACAAGCGGCTGTTGCATTTAAGGATAATGAGGAAGAGCAGGAGAGCGAACAAATGTCCAGGATAAAAAAGTTAGCGGTGGATAAGTGCTACCCAGTTTTACCGCACAAAGGACAGGAAGCAACAAAAGAGCTTGAAAAAGACCCCCTAATGTCGCATTTGTTAAGTTCACCACCACCCTATGCGCAAAATTCTACTGCACCTCCACAACCTTTAGTGCAACCCATGGTTGTTATGCCTCCTGTTCCTCCACAGCATCCACCAGCTATTCTTCAGCTGGCTCCTGTCCCTCCGGTGCAGCCTTCTCAAGGGCCACCGACTTTGCTACCTGCTTCGTCTTTACCTCCTACAACTTATTCACCTTTTCTTGCTACCTCCTCTGCTACTGCTCCTGCCTTAGCTTCTTCTCAATGTGCTTTATCTCCTGTCCTGTCGACTTCTCCTTCGGTTCGACAGAGAATGACAAATACTGTTACTAGTCTTCTCTCCCCTTTCTTTGGGTCGCATAGTACAACCCCTGATTCAGAACGTACACAGTTGCGTAGCCGACTGCCTCATTCTAGAGAGAAAGAAATATTGGACCGCCTTGCGTGTAAATGGGTTAACGACCCCGCAAGATATGAGTTAGAGTCTGTTATAGATGTCTTCCGCAAATGGGAAGCACCAAAGCAGAGGTATGTCTTTGATAAAATGTGTACTTTTCTTTATGAGGATTTGGAGGAAAATGATTTGGAGCCCATTCCGCCTGAGTTGTGCTGCGTCCGGTTCGAGTTTGCAAAGGGCACGATTGTGGGTTCTGATGTTGACAGAGCAGTTGCAACATTGCTGTCATTTAGGAGTGAGAGTATTTCTCAGTTGTTGTTTGAACCTAACTCATCCGTTAAGAGAAAAGCGCGACAGTATCCCATGAGAGAGGTTCCTCCTGTGTGGAAAGAAGCAGTGGCTGCTGGTCCGGCTAATGCTCCACCAGCTGTACCGGCTCATTTTCAGCGTGTTTGGGTGCATGTCCCCTGGAAACGTGCTGAGGTTTTAGCTATTAAGCAGTCTTTGCCTGATCCACGCAAAAACCCAGCAGGGTACTATAAAGAGTTGTCTCAGACTGTGGGTACGTGTATTATGAACTTGGCAGACATCGACATGTTGTTTGGCAATGTTGTTCCACAACCTATTTGGAGTAAGATTCGTCATACAGATCATGTGGTTGAATTGGGTGATACATGGGTTAATCTTAGAGATGCCGACAATAGGCAAGTAGGCGGTGCTAAGCCTGAGGATTCGATTACTGAACTCCCTGGTAAGATCATCGATTACATGAAAACAATAATGCCGGCGATGCGTGTAAACTGGGATAAGTTGTCTGCGTGTAAGCAGAAGAAAGATGAAACGGTGTCTGACTTCTTCACCAGGTTTGAAGAAACGTTTGTCGACCACAGTGGTCAAGATATGAGTACAGAAGGTGGTCAGCGACTGTTCGTCTATAAACTCCTGCACAATCTGCTTCCAGAGTTGTGTAAGAAGTTGAAGGATTCAGAGAGTACATGGGCAGTTTCCTCGTCAGCACAGATATTGGCTACCGCGCAATATTATGAAAATAGAGACAAAGATGAGAAAGATAGAGCAGAAAAGAAAACTAAAGAGTTGAAAACAAGTCCTGTTACAGCAAGCATACCCGCCACGTGGTGGTAGTGGTCAGAATAACTATCAGAATAATTATCAGCAACCTCAACAGTTTCAAAAGCCAAGAGTAGAGTATGCTCAGCCACGCGTTTCTGTGGGTCCTAATCAGTGTTCGTATTGCAAGGAAGAGGGTCATTTTAAGTATAGTTGCCCTATCCTGTTACAACGCACAAATGGTGTGTCGAACACAAGAGGTAGAGGTGTTCAGCAAACACCTAGAGGTCGAGGACGTGGAAACGTCCATCAGAATGCACGCTCCCTTCCGCCTCAGGATTCTATGAATAGGTTTGATCAGCAGAATAACGCATCTGGTAGGACAGCTCAGTACTACGCTGATGATTATTATGCAGAAGATGAGTATATGGAAGGTAATGATTGCTAGGAAAGCCATAGTCAAAGAGAGAGAGTTGTTTCAGTTCCAGTAGATCAGAGTGGACCATACGTTGAGGTGATTACATCAGGTGTGTCAGAACCTTTTCTGTTGGATACTGGTGCTACAAAGAGTTCTATGATGCACTCAAAACTCCCTGGCGCACCTTTGTCTGGCGAAATGAATGTTTCTGTAGGTTTTTCTGGCGCCTCGGTTAGGAACCCGATTTCATGTCCTATGTCCCTGTCTGTTGATTCTTGTGAATTCGAAGCACCCCTTATTCTAACAACAGGTTGTGGTGAAAACCTGTTGGGATTGGACCTGTTAAAAAGATTGTATGCGACTCTGTACGGTTCTCCTGCGGGAGTACAACTTACACTAGGTAAGAAAGTGGTTTCTCCAATGTATTTGTCAAGGGATAAAATTCCGACAGAATTGCTGTCTCTACCTGATATTCTTTGGGCTACTGGCCCTAACGATGTGGGCCTCTTGGAAATACCACTATATGTTGTGACATTAAAAGCTAATGTTAGGATGCCACGAATTCCCCAATACAAAATTTTTAGTGAAAAAGCGTTGTCAGCGATCATTCATATTTGATTGAAAAAGATGTGATTGAAGAGACAAGAGGCAACATTTGCAATAGTCCTGTTCTGCCTGTTTTGAAGCAAACTGACCCCTCTCAGCCACCTGTGTACAGATTTGTGATTGACCTTAGAGAGGTCAATAAAATAGTTGTGCCACAATTTCCAGTTGTTCCTGACATTACTGCCCTGCTGACTATGATCCCAGCCTCTGCAACTTGGTTTTCGGTGATTGACTTGAAGAATGCTTTCTTCAGCATCCCAATTGCTGAAGAAAGTAGGGATATTTTTGGTTTCAGTTTAGGAGGACGAAGCTTCCGCTCCCCAGGGCTACTGTGAAAGTCCATCAATATATAGTCAAGCTCTAAAAACACAGCTTGACACAATTGTTTTACCTAAAGGCGCTACCCTCATTCAGTATGTTGATGACTTGCTTATTGCTGCAGATTCTGAGGAAATTTGTAAAGAGGCAACGTTGTCATTGTTGCGTCATTTGTGTGATCTGCATCACAAAGTGTCCCTGTCTAAATTACAAGAAGTGACCTACTTAGGTCATCTCTTATCGAAGGAGGGAAGGAAACTGACCCCAGAAAGAATTCAGGCAATAGCAAATTTAAGTGTGCCAAAAACACAGAGAGAAGTGCGTTCTTTCTTGGGTATTACATCGTACTGCAGACAGTGGATTCCAAATTTTTCTTTACTGGCCAAACCATTGGTGGCATTAACGTGTAAAGATACACCCAATCCCGTGCCTTGGTCTGAAGAGTGTCAGAAAAGTTTTTCAGAATTGCGCGCAGCATTATGTTCGGCTCCTGTGTTGGGTACCCCCAACTACAGTAAGCCCTTTACATTGTATGTCCATGAGAAAGAAGGTTGTGCATTATCGGTGTTGACACAATTGTTTGGAGACAAGCAGCGTCCATGTGCATATTTTTCGTCGACTTTGGACCCAGTAGCTAAAGCGTTGCCAAGTTGTTTAAGAGCAACAGCGGCAGCAGCTGTTTCTATTCGACAGTCTGCGGGTTTAGTAATGAATAATACATTGATGGTAATGGTCCCACATGCAGTGGACACGTTATTGAACAGAACCAAGACAAAGCACTTCACTAGTGCTCGATTGTCTGGTTATGAACTAACTTTGCTAGCGAGCCATGTGCACATCAAAAGATGCAGCACATTAAACCCAGCCACGTTATTGCCAACTCCATTTGAGACAGAGAATGCTGAAGAGCAGCATGATTGTTTTCTTAGAACAGAAGAAGAAACAAAAGGGAGAATAGATCTCCAAGATACTCCTCTCGTTGAATGCGATGGTACCTTATGGGTGGATGGTTCATGCTTCAAACTTCCGAATGGTGACACGACTGCAGCATATGCTGTCACCACTTTGCATACAGTCGTTGAAGCTGCACGTATTCCACATAACTCAGCTCAAGCAGCAGAATTGATTGCACTTACGAGGGCGTGTATGTTGTCAAAAGGAATGAAAGTAAATGTGTACACTGACAGTCAGTATGCCTTCGGTGTGGCTCATAGTTTTGGACGTCTGTGGCGCGAACGTGGCTTTCTGACTTCGCATGGAGCCAAGATCCAGGATGGTCAGTTGGTGAATGAGCTTCTTGAATCACTAACCTTGCCTCTACAAGTTGCGATTGTAAAATGTAGTGCTCACAAGAAGGTGACTGATGATGTCGGTCGTGGGAATGCATTTGCTGATGAAGTCGCGAAAGAAACAGCAAGGAATGTGATGAGCAGAATGTATGTTGCAGGTCCTGCAAGATGGGTTGGTGATGTTGGAATGTGTGAGGACACGATAGAGAGTGTGAAATCGATTCAATCTGAGGCTATAGAGAAAGAGTTGAACACGTGGAGAGAAAGTACGGGTAGAATGGATGCAGATGGCTGCTACCCGATGCGTACGTACTTGCAGTGGTTACAATGGCTCATGGAATGGCTCATATCAGCGTGAAAGGGATTTGCAAGTTGTTGGCTCCAGTATGGCAGAATGCTGGAATCCCTAAGTGTGCAGAGAATTTGGTCAAAAATTGCATGGTATGTCTGAAACACAATCCTGGTAGGGGAACCCCAACTCCAGCTGGTCATTTTGCACCTCCTACATATCCGTTTGAGGTTCTGCAGCTAGATTTCATCCACATGGAAAGGTGCAACAATTTAAAATACGTACTCGTTGTTGTCTGTGCCTTCTCAAGATGGGTAGAAGCATATCCCCTAAAGGACAATACGGCCCTGTCCACAGCGAAAGCCCTTGTGAAAGAGTTCTTCCCTAGATTTGGAATGCCTAGAATGGTCTGGAGTGATAATGGGAGTGAATTTGTGGAACGAGTGATGAAGAAAGTATGTGAAGGGCTAGGCATCCGACAGAAGTTCCACGCTGCAAACCACCCCCAATCAGCTGGATTAGTAGAATGCTACAACGGCACCCTAAAGCTAAAGCTAGCCAAGATTCAAGCGAGCACCGGTCTTAAATGGCCTGACGCTCTACCCTTAGCACTCCTATCCACCAGAATGACTTTGCACTCCAGAGTGAAACTTAGTCCCTATGAAATAGTGTTCGGCCGTCCGGCCAACATATGGGGGTTGCCCAGACCCACCAGGTTTAGCAGATAGAGTACCCTGTTTTGCTTGACTACCTGTACGAATTGACGGCTAAATTGCGTGTTTTACACCAACAGGTCCATGACTCTCTGCCTCCGGTCTCTGAAGCTCCAGGACATCAAATCGATCCTGGATCCTGGGTGTTGGTGAAAAACTTTCAGCGAACAAAGAACAAACAGCCCAGGTGGACCGGCCCACACCTCGTCCTTCTTTCCACAAGATCAGCCATTCATGTGGAGGGAAAGAAGAACTGGATCCACGGGATCCACTGCAAACGGATCCCTCTGCCTCTGCCCTATGACCGGTGGATCCAGGAGGGTGTCGCCGACTCAGAGACTGAATCTGTGCCACGATTTGTACCTTTCAGTGATGCTCGTGTAAAAGGAACAATTACTGAACAAGAGAGCGACCACATTTTGCAACCAGCTGTACCATCATCAGCCTGATTGGACACTACAGAACCTGAAGTCTTGTTTCAAGACCATACAATACTGGGAAGACAACGGTATAATCTGAGGCCAAGAAAAACAAACTAATAAAAGTGAACTAATAATTTTTTTTCCCCCAAGTACTATTTTTGAAAGTGCAGCTCTCCCATCCGAGGAACTTGCTTTTTTTTTATTTTCGAACCGCCATCCGGTTCTGCTGCTGGGGCCGCGGTTGCCACAGTCTTTGGAGTGCAGCTGGAGACGGTTAGGTCGTCAGTTCTGGTTGGTCTAAGGGAGTTGCCCTAAACTGACAGAAGCACTCCTTAGCAGAATCAATCTCCCACCGCGGGCAGCAACTTAGAGGATGGAGTTTCCCAAGATGGAGAGACCTGCCAGATCAACGAACTTTGAAACGGAAATATGCACTGTGATGGCAAAAACACGATTTTTAATAATATGCATTTTCATGTTGTGTAGTATAATGATGTTCTTGATAGGCTATGCTTTATTCACCTTTCAAGTTTCATTTGCACGCACAACACAGCCCACACCTCCTCCTACTGTTTCCCCGCACTCTTTTCACCCTCTACCTGAACACAAGTCTGCCAGAAGATTAGAATTCATAAATAACTCATTCGTCCAGCTCCTACACCAGCACCAGTCTGTAATGAACACGACAAATTGTTGGGTATGTGGACTTATGCCACACACGGCAGATAAGGGTATCCCGTATTTTGTCCTGCCATTTAGCTACTATGGTTCTATGTGGGCTTTCAAACAATGTTCCTATTTGCCATAGAACCATATCCCCCACGTCCCACAGGAAGAAACTCGAGCAACAAGGCACTAGTGGCGGGAATCAGAAATATGAGTAGAGATGTCGACACGTATCAAACGATCCCCAAAGATGAATTTAAGGCGTACAGTAGATGGAACATAACTAAATATGGAATTTTCTTGAGTGAGAGCCAGCAAGCAAAGAAATCCTCCCCAATCTGGATAGAACCCCACCAAGGTCATCTATGTCTGCAGGGAAATGGCAAAAGCCCCAGAGCTCAGCTGTACCGAGACTTATGTCTTCTCGTCTCAGACATCTCCTTCATTCTTAGCAGCTAAGGGTACCTACTTCGTCTGCCATGATAGAGCATACACATGGTTGCCCCCTGACTTTTCGGGCACATGTTTCATCTCGTTTCTGTTGCCACCGACCTACACGGCCGGGGCAGATTACCATCGGACAAGGACAGTTAGGGGTGTCGTGAGTAAAGACGACACTGCGGAACAGGAGTTTGGAGATTTCGCAAAAGGTTTTCTGCCATTTTGGGGGCCTATGGTGAACAGCAGGAACATACGCTAATTGACGAGGGTAGTTGAATCCGCTGTGATTGAAACGGCTGGTGCCCTTAGTAACTTGACGGCAGAGCTCCAGTCGGACCGCCTTATGACTCTTCAGAACAGGGTTGCCCTAGATATGTCATACTTGCAGACCGTGGTGGGGTATGTAAAGTGATCCAATCGAGTTGCTGTGTTTTTTCATTCCAGATAACGCTCCAACAGTGTACCAGGCCATCTCCAAATTGCATAAGATTTCCGAATCTATTCATGTGGATAAAGGAGATTGGTCTTTTATGGGATGGTTCTGGGAACTGATATCCGGCTGGGGATGGAAAATTCTGATGGTCATTGGGATGGTCTTAGCCATTCTTTTCCTGTTCTGTCTGTGCGTGCAGTGTGCTTCTGCAATATGTGGCCTCTGTGCTACATCATGTGTAAGGAAGCCTGTGTCACAAGACGAACTCAGTACCAGAATGATGTTACAGCAACATCTCAATGACTTTAGGAATATAGACCTGGACTCTGATTAGCATGAGATTAGGTTAAATTGCCTATGTAAGGGCAAAAGGAGGGTTTGTAGTTCTGAAAAATTCTGAACTCGTGCAACAAACTTTGTCGTAGCATAACGATTTTTATATCAAAAGACCGATAATGGCTAGTACATTATGCACAAGCATTTTCGTCATAATCGAGTAACGATTTCACCTCGAAAGCGTCATTTTCGTTTTTGAACCTTTGGGTTCCATTTTACGCTTGGCAGCCTTTTTGTGAGTTGCCCTTCACATAGGCTTGTAACTGCAGCTGAATTCGATATCAAGGACACATACACCTTAATTGACTTTCCTGTGACCTGACCAAGCTGGAACCATTGCCCCAGGCCAAACCTGTTCGGTCAGTTCCTCTCCCAGTGGCCGAACGAGATAGCATCAAAGCACAACAGGCCATAAATCGTTTACATTGCACACACACCCTGCCCAAATCTTGCTCACACCTGGCCCTGCTCTTTTCTCTTCTTTTCCTTTATGATGAGGAGGAGCCCGGTTTTATTGGGGGTACACCGATATCTGATGAAAATGTTGGGCCTTGCCGGGTAATTGATCACGAACTGGACACACTGAAATGTGGACTTGTCATCATGACTTTGCTTTTTCTTTGTAGTGAAAATATGTGAATAGCACACTGTAAATTTAAGAATGTTTGCACTACAAATCTAAGAATGTTTGCCTGAAGCTCAATATTCTGTATAAAAAGAGAAGCCTGGCTTTGTACGTTTGAGCAGTCTCCTGAGAACATACATGCGCTTCATGCTGTTGTACTTCTAGGACGCTTGTTACTTGGTTGCAGCCAATAAATTCGACTTTACCTAGAAGACTCGTGTTTCTGTGGTCTGAATCAGGAAAGTACTCGAGGTCTTTGGGTGTTGCCCCTGACACTGCTGGGTTACCGGATCAGTACCGGTTCTGAAAAACCCAGTACCGCAAGACGGCTGATAGCCAGAAACCAGTCCTAGGATGCTTGATTCCGGTCCAGGAAAGACATGGCTTGGCAGTTCGGACTGGACTGTTCCCATGAGGCACAGGGTCAAGGCTGATTTGCATATGGCCATGGCTGCACTGGGGTGGTGTGGAGTGCAAATAAACGATGGATTTAGGCCCAGATCTCTGTACTGGGGGAATGTATGACATTGTTCTGCATTCTGTCCATCAACTATTGTTTTGTACTCCCCGGGAGTAACCCGAATATAATGCAAATCAATGGTGTGAGGCCCATCTCGAAGCAAACTGGGGTGTAGTTCCGGGATTCAAGTGTGTGTCCTGTAGCAGAGCGACTGTGATGTGGAGTCTATCTAGTTAACCTAGGATCTGCCTTTTTATCCTAGGGTTATTCAGACCCCACACATTCCAAGGTGTCACCTTCAATCTGTTAAGATCACATGTGTTATCCAACATTCCTTCTTCTCTTATAATCTTTACTTAAACTAGGTGAAAGCCGCTGCACTCCAAAGTATAAAACAGGTATTCAATGGGGTTAAATGAAGGTACAATTATTTATAGGGGCTCAGAGTGATCACCTCCTGGTTCATGAGGTGCTAGACAGTTATAACAAAGAGAACCTTACAACGAGTAAGGGCAGCCCCTGGGCACTCTTGATGCGCCGAAGCGCGTGCATGAATATATACAAGTACTTTAATTGTGATGAGAAAGATTATGATTATGATCTTTAATGAATAGATCATTGCGTGTTCAAAAGATATCACAGTTCGTCATATTATGTCATATGATTGTGATATTTAGCACATTAATGACAAAAATCCAATGGTCAGATAAATTAATACTCCGTAGTAAAATTATCCTCGATGCATTTCGTGCATTTGCACTTCTTCAGGGGAAATCTGTGTGTCAAAAGTGAAAAAGAAACTGATGTAGATTGCTGATAAAAAGGAGGTAAGAATACAGAAATTCATAGAGAGAAAATGCTATGATGTAGGCACCCGAATGGTGAAACATAACCTGGTATGTGCAAAATAAAGGGAGGAAAATGACCAAGGTAAGTTACACAAATGTCCCATAAAGCGTAAAACCGGTGAAATAAAACGCAAGGTAATAAAGATGGTGATAGCAAAATTACAAGGCTCCACAGTACTGTGAAGAAAGTTAGCGGAAGGTGAAACATACGGAACACAAAAGGTTACGTGTAGTTAACACAGTTCAGAATGTGACGGTGACCCCAAAGGAACAGCACAAAAAATCGTAACGAAATAGAAAATGTGAGTTGCACGCAGTGTACATGGAAACGTACACACCATTTAGCCCAGACGGAAACTGAAAGTAAAGATATGATAAACTGTGCCAAAAGAGTCCAAACGTGCCTGGTGGGTGGCGCGAACACTTACATGCCACAGAGGAAAAAAGACGTGTCAACAGGGCAAGACCCGGTCCGTGTCAACAGCAGACCTGGTAGACGCCGAGCATGCGCACATGCTCCTTAAGAAAAGAAAGCTGAGTGTGAACATAGAAAGAGGCCCGCATTGAGGGGATAGTGAACTAGGGAACAACCCCGTAGTAGTGTTCAAAATGCACTTGAATAAAGTTGACAGCAAAAAATATTCAACAAGAAATAGCATGTAGCAATAGTACTTTATGGATAAGAGAGCAGAATAAGAAGATTGAAAAGAGTGTGGAGCCATGGAAAATGGTTCGAAAAGAAAAGCAAGAAGATGACAAGAAAACATGGGGGAATACAATTATGAAAATCGAAGCAAAGTAGGGTGAATAAAGAGGAAAGGAAAGAAAAGTAAATAATTAGGTGTGGATGAAATTAGATAAAAAAGAATAAATGAAAACAGAAAAAAGAAAATACTGGAACAAACCAGCGGACATGAAAACAGACAGTAGAGAGATCATACTAGAATAATCAATGAATCCCCCGATATATCATAGGTGACAACTAAATTCCAGTCTTTTGTTAAGTCCTTTAGGCTGAAGAGCTTGAAGACGGTGTATCCAGTATAATTCTCGTTGTAACAAATGTTTATTATTGTCCTTGTGAGTCAAGAAGTGAATTTTGCTGGGATTGTGAGCATTTTGAACAAAATGGGCTGTAACACAGGACTTCAAATTTTTTGTACGAATGTTACTACGGTGTTCCGTGAGTCTTGTTTTGATTTTTCGTTCAGACACATCATCGTCAGAGGATAAATCTCGTAAAGAATTCCCTAGAGGTAGACTGAGATAATAACCTTCATCTTCAGGTACCAAGATATCTGAGCAACCATCTACTTCTAAGGTTCCCAATGAACCCAGGAATACATCCAACACCAATATTGAATCTGAGTCTTTTTTAGAGGTTGGCCCCGTACCAACCGTAGATCAAGGAGTTCCCAACGGACAAGCCACTTCGCTGCCACCAGCCAAATCGACCAGGAGCCACAGAATCTAGTCATTAACATTTCACAGATTCCTTTAACTACTATACAAGAAAATGTACTTCAAAAGGGCATGCGTTTTGTACCTACATATCATACCAACGAATTGGATACCACAATATCGTTTTACAAATTCATGAGAACTCTACGGTTGAGACACTTTTTCAATTACATTTGTGTACCACAGAACACCCAAGAGGAAAGTACACTTATGGGCTTACGACCTACCAGTACCTTCATTCCTCCGACAAGTCACAAAGTTCTTGACATCTTTGAAACAGTTGTTTGCATCACTTCAGTAGTAGAAAATCCCCCCTCCACCCACACCGGCTTCCCCAACTTACCGGGCATTTGATCCCACGCACCCACAGAAATCCCATCACTTAACGATTACTTTCCCTTCTTAGTGGAAATTTGGGGATTCGCTCGCATAGGGAAATCACTAGGGGCTCATGGCCCACCCACTCTCCTCAATACTTGCACCCACCTGCTACTCCGCTGCGAAGACGGGCAGCCGTGGAGGGACGGAGGTAAGTGGCAGAGCAGGACATATTACAAACCATTAGTTATATCAATACTTCACCAATGTAGGTCAGTTCTTCGCCAGTAAGATCGCCAGTGAGAGTCACAAATGTTCTGCAGTAAATTATGTGCCTCAATCTGGGTTCGATAGAGGAGATTCGGATCTGGGGCGCCCACGTGCTTCCGCTTCCCCGGATGCTGTACGATGGTTTTGTTTGAGGTAGTCCTCAGACTGCTGCAAGTTCTAAAAGTAGTGCTGTCTCAGATGATGTGTTATCTTCAGTTTTGCCGGATACATCATGGCGTAGGGGATTTCCTGCGCCTAGAGCTTTTTCTTGACAGCAGCAAATTTTCTTCTGATGTCCTGTACTGATTGAGTAAAACCTGTGAAAAACACCAGTGTATTATTCTCATTCTGAACACAATTCTTTTCACGAGCCAGGCGTAGGACTGCATCTCTGTCATGATAGTTTAAAAAACTGACTATCACGGGACGTGGTGGTGCCCCCGGGGTTGGCGAGCCGCCAGGGATCTATGTGCCCTCTCCACCATGAGATGCGCCGAGAAGGAGTCCCTGTTGAACAGATTTGCAAACAGCTTCTCAATTAAGTCCTTCATACGGCCTGTATTGGTTGATTCTGCTAGGCCAAAAATGCGTACTTTGTTTCTCCTGGAGTGGGCCTTCAAGTCTTCGTTCTTGTCAGCAATGATCTTGAGCAGCCTATCCATCCGTGATATCCGACCCCTGCTTGCAGTGGCACCGTCCTCCAGGTCAGACACCCTGGTTTCTGCTTCTTTAAGGCGTTGCTCATGTTGATCCAATTTAGTAACCGCAGAGTCCATCCGCCTAACATTGTGTCTATTTTAGCATCTGTGGATGTGAGGCTTTGCTTCATGCCAAACAGGAGCTCTTTCCAGTCCTCCTCTGGAGTGTCTGTGGTATCAGAGTCTGTATGGTCCGTCAAGTTAGATCTGGGTATTTTTCGCGCTTCAAACGTAATTTTAGTTTGTTTGGTGACAGTGCGCCCCATGATGTAGGCTGGCGGGCAGACCCGGAGTTTGGGGTGAGAACATACAAGGCACCGTCAGTGGTCAGGCGCTGAATAGTGTCTCAAGGCAGCCGAAAGCGGAACCCACCACCTGAAAGCCTTGGCAGAAAGTACCATCAGCGCAGTGCAAGGTAGCAATGGTCGTAGCTCTAGCCAGTGCACTCGGCGTCAGACCTCCACTGTGGCTCCCACTAAGTGTGTGCAAACAATGTCTGTGAAATGCTCGTACAAGAGCTTGTACTTGTAACAGTAAGAAGGGTCCAATGCAACAAGGGCCCCGCAGGGAGGCCCGGGATCGCATTAAGCAGCAAGGGGGCAGATGGATATCAAGTAATGAATCGTGAGGCACACTTCTTCAAAAGGGGGATTGTTGTTTCAAGTTCCCATTCGTGGGGAGCACCACTGATCAATATTTCAGTCCATATGACCCAAAACGGCCGCCTGTAAAATGGATGTAGCTCGTTGCTGGCAGAGTGCAGTAGCTATGTGCTGTTCTTGCTAGGGCGCCTGATGCAGGAAACAGTTAACTGTCGGGCTCGCAGGCATTACAGTATCTCAATTAGCGCTTAAGAATGGTTGCTCCTACCTCGGACCATAGGGCTTCCGCAAACTAAAATGGCGGTATTTCCTCTCAGCGGTAACTGCCGGGCAGATGTTGTGGTTAATAGATCAGGTTTGCAGTGTATATGTTTAAATGGTGTGCAGGGTGTGCTCTCGGCACTCAGAAAGTCCAGACTTCACTCATCCCCAACTTCCCACTGACACCCGCGTCTGTGCTCAGCCATTGACCTCCTACTCTGGTACGTGGCTTGTCCCAATGGTGCAGAGTTTTTGCAAAAAGGCCCGTGTGGGGTACAAGTCGCGTTGCTGTGGCGCTTGTGATCTCTCGCCCCCAGGTGCTGTCTCTCACCTCGCAAAGCGTTGTTCATGTATCAGAGATGCTGAATTAAGGTAGGCCGCCGTTCGATCCTCCAGTGTCTGGGCCCATACAGCTGCGGCCTTTCCCGACTGCCGACTGACACCAGTTGCGGACCGCGGCAGCCTGCGCCCAGTTTCGGCGGTCACTGCATCTGCTGCAATCAAGGCTAGTCGTGCAAAGATGGTATCACAGGCATCAGCAGTGAATCGGGTCTCTTGTGGTCAGGTCGGATGTTCGTAGTTGTGGCTTAGGATGGGGATGAAGGATATGTCCCCACTCGGCTGGGCTGGAGCCTCACAGCGCTCTAGCGCCCTTACTTTTCTTGCTCCTTGGACAGCTAAGACAGGTACTGTTTTTCTGTAGTAAGGTCCAAATTCCTTTTTATCCACAATTTTCTCTTTGAATGGAACCCCAACTTTTGGGACCCAGACTGGCCTTGCCGGGACTGCTGATTCTTCCCCACTGGCGGTTGGCTTCAGGAGTACCTCTCTTTGTTTCAATCTTAGTTCATTCAGTTCCTATAAAAAAGCCAAGCCATATTTGATATCAAAGGGTTTGTTATCCGCCACTGTGCCTTCACATTCAAGATCAGGTACCCACATTCCTGTTCCAAAAAGTACCTCATATGGAGTGACCCCCCCAGAGAAGCTCTTGGCAAGTTATTGAGGGAACGTTGGACCCGATAAAGATGTTTTACCCAGCCATCTCCTGAGTCTTATACCCTAGCTGTTATAGAATGCTTTATGTCCTAGTTTTTCCACAACCAAATTTCCCCCGGGATAGTATGGAGAGGAGTACTGAAATGCTACACCAAGACTGGCCATGGCCTCTTTGTAAGCCCGAGAGCTAAACGCAGGGCCATGGTCTGAATGTAGTGTGCCAACTACGTATGTGCTGATAAATAGTCGCAAATCTTTTATAACAGTTCGAGTGTCAGCTGAGTGCTGAGGCCACATCCATAGGAACCTTGAGCAGGAGTCCACTGCAACCATTATGTATTTATAATGGCCGTCTCTTTGCAAGGGACCAAAGTGATCCAGATTAACACAGGCTAATGGTTTGTCTGAAATTAACAAGGGTGTCAGTGGGGGACGTTTCACTGTGGAGACTTTCATCTGCTGGCAGATATCACAATCCAAGATATAGTTCTTGGTTTGTTTCCTAATGCCAGGCCACCAATAACACTGTTTTAGTAAACAAACAGGTGCAGAAACACCTGCATGTGCAGAGCCTATCCCCTCGGGTGCTGCTAGGATTAGCCCTAATCTATGTTCCATTTTTGGAATTACTCTTTCCCCCACTTCAGGGGTTCAAGAAAAAGGAACGTTGTTCGTATCAATTATATATGAGTACTTGAGTGGAAATTTTTGTGGAAGTTCTGCGCCAATGACTTTGGTTGAAGCATAGACAGCCAATGATATCTCACTGCCTATTATCATTTTTGAACGAGCTATGGAAGCCATGCGAACAACCCCATTTGCGACTTTATCAGCCAGTAAATTCCCTTCAACATGAATGCCATCACATTGATGACTCCAGTGTATGAATCACGTGAGTCTTTTGTAGTCCATTTCTCAACGGAACTACTTGTTCCCAAAGCAATTTGTGCTTGATTGTGCCACCTTTGATTCCATTTTGAACCCAATTCTGTAAGTATTCATTGAATGATCGAACACAGTAAAATGAATCACACTCTCTGAGCAAGGGGAATTCACGATCCATGCTTACCTGTGCCAGTATAAATGATTTTAATTCAGCTAGTTGAGTTGTACAGTCTACTAGAGACTGAGTTTTTGTGATCATGGGTTAGAATTTACTATTGCACATGCAACCTTTAACAATTGTGCACGCAGCACTGTAGGCTTGCTTGCTTTATGTTGCGGGTTGCACTGAGCCGTCAGTGTAAATTATAAATGCATATTGATCCAGAGGCAGGATTTCATTTGGCAGAGGACATTCTTGTTTTAATTGCAGGAATGCTTGTGTTTTTGAATTTGGATCAAATCTGTATTCAACATCCGTTGCAGCAAGAGAATGAACCCATTACATCCATCTTAGATGTAAAGCTTTTGCATTAGTAATGCTTGATTTCATAACAGCCTCTAAGGCTGGTACTGGAGTAACAACAATGATGCATTTCCCCTGAGCCAGTGCTCTTTCTCTTGCTACAGTGGTCTGTACTTCTGTCAGAATTTTTTCTGTTGAAGTGAAGGGCATTTCTGCTGTTGTGTATAAGTATGATTTGTATGCAATTGGTACAGTTTCGTTCATTAAATGTTAGACTTGGAATTATTCGGATCACCAAATTGAGTATGTTTACGTGTGTTTGTAAGTGATTAGTAGCTAACATGTTTGCTTAAAGTGAGTGCAGGATTTCTGTCTGTTCCTGTGTCCAATATTTTGCTGAGAAATCACGTTTATTAATTCGTAGAGGGCTTAACCCTTTCTGCGTAACCTAAATGTATGTTTTACCAAAATTCAGGAAACTTAGTATCGACTGTACGCTTTTCAGCGATTTTGGAGGTTGGAGTATATTTTTCAAAAAAATTAGTTGCCAGGAATTTGCCTTCACTTGAAAGCTCTTATCCTAAAAATAGGACATTTAGGTGGGCAATTTTCATTTTTTTAAAGTTGAATTAGTAGCCCTTAGAGGCGAAGCCCAATATTATGGTACTCACCCTGTTCAAGTGATTGTTTAAGTCATCATCTGTCAGATAAATATCATCGACACATTAAAATGCTTCATCATCATAAATCTGTATTAACTCTTTTACCCTTGCTGAATATATCCCCGGGCTGTACTTATGCCCCTGGGGGATTCGACTAAATTGACTCTGAGTTCCCATTATTGAAAATTCCGTTAAGCACCTGCTTTTAGGAGCTATATTTTGACAGAAAAATAAGTTTGAGATATCTAATGTGGTATTGTATTTCTCCTCACAATGTTATTCATTAAAGCTGCACTATGGGCATTTTGCACTGAAAATGTTTTGGAACACAAGTTTAAATGTCTTTAGTCTAAAAGTAGACTATAAGTATTGACTGGTTTTGCTACAGGAGACAAAGGATTGTTCATTGAAGAGGTGCAAGTTTCAATCAATTCCTGGTATTGAAGTAGATCTAGGATTTCCTTGACCTGTTTTTTAGCTTCTTGCTTTTTTGGATACTGCCTCTGTACAGTCGGTTCACTTTTTAGTGGTATTATGTGGTGGGCTGAATGCCCCATTTCCAGGCATATGTGTATTTTAGGTGAATTGGAATGTTGTTGGAGAAGGCAGGCATAATTATGTCTTTACCATGTGGGCACTCCCTTACGAATACTAATCGCCAATCGTTTTCTGCTAGCAGGATATCATAAGCTCTTGATAGTCTTTCCCAAAAGAGCCATTTAATTTTTCTGGGCCTGTCTCCCTTCATCCGGAGTGTTATTTCATATAATTTGTGTGGAGCACTAACCCTTATATCAGCAGTCTCTACCGTGATGTACTCATTCAAGTCCACTATCTCCAAACATTACTTCAGCTTCTAGCGAGCTATTGGTATTTCTGCTGCACTGTCCAGCATCGCCTGTGCCCATTCCTCGTCAGTATCTATGTCCTTAGAATTCTCGGCATGTCTGATTTTTAGACTTACTACCTTCTTTTTGTTGAATTGAGGTTTGGATTTTATTTTCCTGAACGCGTTTTTTGTCTTTGGACTTTGTGCGTTCCTCCTTTTGTTCTGACTTTCCTCCTCGTTTGGACGTTTTTGATGAGACCTGAAAGGAATGACAGTAATGTGCATCAGTATCCTGATACCTGTCGGGCTTCTTCAAATTATCCATATTCCTGAGGTTATACCTCTTTTCACAGGGCTCTTTTTGGGGAGACCTACCTCGGGAATGAGATCTGTTCTTTTTAACATTTTGTTTGTTATTTTCCCACTTCTTTTTAGAAGAAGTAGGGCTCTGTTTTGCAGTGTCCTTTTCAGGGATTCCAAACAGCTGTGGATTAAGAGCTTTATCACCAAAGCTGTTTCTGTCTAATTCTGCATATGATGTTTCTATTATTCTGGGTATTTCTTGCTGTTGTTCTGTTAAATCAAACTACCTTAAGCACTGGCGGATCGCCACTGATGTTGCCTTCCCTTTAAGATTGGATAATATTCTGGTGGGTACCTGATGGATACCTGATTGAAATTGTTCCGTAATTTCATCCCTAAGCTCTGCCCCGTATTCATTTTAAATTTGTCTTAAGCCATCTGGTATCACTGCTAAGGATGGTATACCATGACTTTTAGTATATATGGCAGCAAAGATTGCACCCCATGAGGTGCTCACCATTGGCAAACTGATTGTTAAAATTCTGTGTTTCTCATAAGGGCTAGTATTTGGGAATACGTCTTTGAGTTTTGTGATTTCCTGAGCTATCCAGGATGGAATTTGTTCATGTTTTGTGGGTATTTTACGCATGACTGTGTGTGGAGTAATTTTGAGTGTGATCTCCTGATAAGGAGTTTGAGTTGGTATTGCCAACGATGGCTGGACGTTTAATGTCCGCATGACATTTAGAACTAATTGTCTGTATATTTTTATTAACTCCTTGAGTTGAGTGAGTATTTCACCTTGTGTCATTGTTTCAATGTCAGGATGAAATGAAATGAAATGAAATGAAAACAATATTTAATAAAGCGCACTGCTGCCAAGCGGCTTCCTGGCGCTGGGAGACCTGGGTCAGAACTCACGGAGGGGGACAAAGGGAACCTAAGAAGGAAAAGCCAAAGAAAAAAGAAAAGTTTTTAAGGCTTTACGGAAATGACTAAAGATCGGGATGGAGCGAAGATGAAGTGGGAGACTGTTCCAGAACTGGGGGGCCAAGACAGAAAGACGAGTGCCCCCGGATCTGGCTTTGCGGAAACGGGGAATGTGAAGAAGGGAGAGAGAAGAAGACCGGAGGGTACGACTAGGAACGTAGGAAGAAATAAGGGAAGTGATGTAAGCTGGGGCAGAGCGAGAGTGGGCACGAAAGGCAAAGCAGGCTAATTTGAAAAGGGATCTGAAGCGGATGGGGAGCCAGTGAAGGGATTTCAAAGCCGGAGTGATGCGAGAGGATTTGGGGAGGGAGAGAATGAGACGAGCAGCTTGGTTTTGAATGGCCTGTAAACTTCGAGATTCGTGGGAAGGGATACCCACGTACAGGCCATTGCCATAGTCGAGGCGAGAGATGACTAAAGCCAGGACTATGGTTTTAAGCGCGTCGATGGTAAAAAAACGAGAGATTTTGCGGATAAGGCGAAGGGAAAGGAAACATGAGGACACAACAGAGCTAATCTGGCTGTGCATGGTTAAGTCAGAGCTGACTTTAATACCAAGGGTACGAACGGAGGAAGAGGGCGTGGGGGGGGACCAAAAGAAGGGGGCCAGTGAGCAGGGGACCAAGGGTTGGAAGGGCCACCCGTGAGGACGAGTTCCGTTTTATCAGGGTTGAGCTTGAGATGGTTAGCGCTCATCCACTCAGAGATAAAAATAAGAGTGGAACTGAACTTGGGAATAGAGTCGGGAGAAGAAGACAGATCAAAGACAAGCTGGAGGTCATCTGCGTAGTTATATACAGAGACCCCCAGCTTGAGAAGGGAAGAAACAAGAGGACAAATGTACAGATTAAAGAGGAGAGGGGAAAGAGAGGAGCCCTGAGGAACACCACAGGTGACCGGACGGGAGGGGGCAGAGAAACCAGAGAGATGAACGGCCTGATGTCTATCCTGAAGAAAGGATGCTAGCCAGGAGAAGGCCGCGCCCCGAATGCCCACTGCGCTGACACGGTCGAGAAGAATAGAGTGGTCGACCGTGTCAAACGCAGCGGACAAGTCGAGAAGCACCAGGGCTTGGGGAAGGTTAACATCTGCCTTGCCCTTAAGTTCATCCAAAACCGCGAGAACCACCGCTTCTGTAGAGTGGCCAGGGCGCAAGCCTGCCTGGTGGGAAGCTAAGAGGCCATTGTCCTCGATGTATGAGGAGAGGCAGGAGGTAACGTGGGTCTCTAGGATCTTACCCAGGTAGGGGAGAAGGGAAATGGGACGGAAGTTAGCGGGAAGGGAGGGATCTAGGCCAGATTTTTTTAGAATAGGGAGGACAACAGCAGATTTAAAGGAAGAGGGGACAGCACCGGAGGCCAGTGAGGAGTTGAGAAGAGTGAGGGGAGGGCCAGGACAATTGGTGAAAAGGGTTTTGAGGATGCGTGCAGGAGCGCCGTCCACAGGAGAGCCAGATTTGACTTTAATCAGGTAGTTGTGAAACAAGTCAGAGGAGATAGGGGGAAAAATGTCGAGGGAAGAGGAAGAGGGAGTGACAGGGCTGGTGAGGATAGGCTGAGGCACAAAAGGAATGTTAGCTTTAATTTTCGCAATCTTGTCAATAAAAAAGTTATTGAGTGAAAGACAGAGGGATTGAGAGGGAACCAAGCCGGGGGAGGAGCGATCGGAAGTGGCAAGATTGCGGACCAAAGAGAAGATTTCGCGGGGTTTATTCACGGAGAGCGATACTCTCTCCGTGAAATAAGAGGTTTTGGCGTTAAGGACTGCTTTTTTGTAGTTGGTAAGAAGTTGTCTATACTGAACGCGCAGAGGAGGGGAATACTGGCGTCTCCAGAGGCGTTCCGCCCGCCTGAGATCAAGTTTTAGTGCCTTGAGCTCAGTGGAGAACCATTTGTGCGCGTCGTATGGGCGGACCGCTTTGATCTTTTTAAGCGGGGCCACACGGTCACACGAAGCAGCAAGCCATGAACCCAAGGCTTTGGCCTGGGATTCAAGGGGAAGACAGGTAAGGTCAGGAGCGGAGGAAACCAGAGAAAGTGAGAGGGAATCCAGATCGGTTTGATTCCAATTACGGGCTAGAAGGTTTTTAGGGGGAGAGGGTTTGTCAACCACACCTAGGTGAACAGAAAAAGAAATGATAAAGTGATCGGACCAGATACAAGGAGAGATGGAGGGAGGTGAGGCTAGGGGGCAAGACGACCAGATTTGGTCAAGTATATGGCCATGCACGTGGGTCGGGACAGTGACGTGAGAAGTAAGGTTCAGACAGTGAAGAGTGGCAGAGAAGTCTTTGGAAGAAAAGTCTTCCTTAGGGTCTCCTGGCCAGAAATTGAAGTCACCAAGCAGGAGTACAGAGGAGTTATTGACCACCAGGGTGGCCAGCAACTCCTGAATAGAGGCTACAAAAGAAGGCATCGATTGAGGGGGGCGATAGACAAGGACCACAGTGAGAGGGGAAGGGAGGTTGAGGGAACGGGCCACCAGGTAGTCCACTTTAGAAATGGGGGGGTGAGGAAGAAGCTGAAATTTCAGTTGCGACCGGACAATCATTGCCATCCCCCCACCTGCCTTACCATCCGGGCGGTCGGCTCGGAGGGCATAGTAGGTGTCAGGGAGGATGGCTAGAAGATCAGGAAGGGAGTCAGTAGTGAACCAGGTTTCGGTCAGAAATAAAAAATCAGGAAAATCAGTGGTTAAGAGGTTGAAAAGTGCAGTCTGGTGTTTAACTGCGGACCGGGTGTTAAGTAGATAAGCAGAGGCAACCGTAGGGGCAGGAGGGGGATGAGGAACCGGAGGTGAAATAGAGGGGAGAGGGGGGGAATCAGAAGAGAGAAGGGTAGGGTGGGGTAAAGAAGAAGAGAGAATACCGAGTGATTGTAGGTGATGAGAGGGAAGAGGGGAGAGCGAAGAAAAGGCGATAGGGCAGTAAGTTGGGCAGCAGTGTAAACCAAACGAGAGGCAGAGTGTGTGGCCCCTGGTCCCGGCCCGTCGCGGACGGGCGCAGACGGGCTTAACTCAGGCGCAACTTCGGCGCGCCTTCGTCGCGCCCGCTGCGCCCGCCCGCTGCGCGGATGAAGTGTGTAGCTGGCTAGAATCGGCTCCTGGTCGACCTAGTGGACCGAGCCTGTTTCTATTTTGTATGCATTGTAGAGCGCCTGTAAGCTAGATATTATGTTCCTTGTAAGTGAGCAGAACCTCAATTTCCCCAAAAGTAGTATATTCTGCTGGTGCTTCATCTTCTTTGTAGAAGTGAAAATTGTGTTTTACTGCATTGGCTGTTGGGAATGTAGCCAAGAAATAGAACACCTCTGTTTGTGCCTCATGTGCCTCCAAAAGGAAGACTACTCTACCACCTCTGGCTGATAAGCCGTGTTTTATATGTTTGATAGTGATAACTTTCCTTATGTTAGGAGGAATGATTGCAACGTCCTTATCTGTTTCATCCATATTTGAAACTTGCATGTTTTGAGTTCTTGCCTGGCGTCTACAGGATTCATAGTCATTTTGTTTTTAGTACGGAATTAGTTTCAAGGAAACCAAGATAAGGTGCACAACATGTTGGAACACTACATCCTTCAATATTGATAAGAACCAACAGCTAATACATAGGATGTTTCCTACTCAGCTGTGGTGGACTTTGTCCCTACAAACTCCAAACGTCTTTGGAGTTTGTGAGTAGGGGTCTCTGAGAACAGCACAACTGAGTTACCCAGAATATAATGTTTAAATAAATGCCTTACCAAACATTGGCAGTGCCATGTAGTGTATTTCCTATTTCCCTAAATAGGCTCTGTGCTTTTGGATAACATACACTATAGGTTTGGCGTATGCTAACCTTGTTTACCATGTACCAGCTAGCTCACAGGGCCACTAGAAACTTCTTGAAGACAAGAAGGGAATAGCTTCTGGCAACCACATAACATGACAACCCTGATCCCTCAGAATCATGGAAACATGAGATAACGTTTCGCTCAGCCAATCGTGCCTGCTTAGTTTCTCAGAGTTACACAGAAATAACAGACGGGCGTTTCAATAAGTATTTATTGAACAGTCATTTTTCTCGTGTGAGAGATATGAGCTACTCCAATCGTATGACAGTATGCAAGATATAAAATGCACAGTGTTACAAGCGCAAAGAAATGGTAGTGCTCTAGCATTGTTCACTACTTATGAAATGCATTTGCATACATAAAAACGTATTGCTAAAAGTACGATTACTCATGGAATGCTCCCTAACTTCTTCGACCCAAATTTGCCTAACCTAGGTGTAGGACAGGTTGTGAAGTAGGTGCGATATTCCCCTAGGATGGTATTCTATAGTATGCTATATTTTGTTATGCCAAGAATCGCTCTAGGTTCTAGTTATATCCATACCTGAGAATGAGAGAGTTGTGAAATCTCTTTCCTGGTCTCGAATTCTAAAACCCTGCAAAGGAAGTTAGAATACTGCGAGCTGGAGTCTCTGCATTCAAGATGACTGGCCGGGAAATACAGGCTCCTCTGGAATAGAGGTCTCCTCTGGTTTTGCAAATGGGAAGAATGACTTGGGCCATTTTTCCAGCACCAGGGCTTATAAAAACATACTTTATAAGTACCCTGCATATATCTTCTGCACCCCGCCCCTGGAACACCTGAGGAGACTTTAGGGGTTCTGAATATGCAAAACTATTGCAGATTCTCCCTCCACAGTGCTCCTAGCACCAAAGTCGATTTTGGGCAGCAGTTTATTACAAAGTAGGGACTGCAATTTGCAATTTCACTTAACCCCATGAGATTCTATAAGGATCCTCCTTATAACTACTTGGCCCCCTACCTCTGGGACACCTAGGGGAGACCCTGGGGGTACATAATATGCACAACCATTGTAAGTTATCCATTATTAAGTGCCCCAAACCCAAAAGTAGAATTTGGCACAATATTCTTTTTAAAAGCAGTCCTACAACACAGAGCCACTTTTAAACTGACCTTAGGCTTCAGTAGTGCACATATGCAAATGCAGAAAGGGCTTCAGGCCTCTTAACTATGATGACCTATTATATGCTTGGGCCTTATGGGGTAGGTCATGCAAATCATAGGGGTACCCAAACACATAGTGTACCCAAGGGTATGCAGGTGTTTTCAATGTATTCGAAGTGTGTCTCTTTCCACATAGCACTGGCACTGGACCTGGCTAGGCAGAGCCCTGGGTCAGTCAGAGTCAGTTACCACCAGTACCAGTCAGCAAAAAGTTGGGGGGTGCCCAGAGCAAAGGATGACGTTCCAACAAAGACATTTTGGAGAAGTGCAGGGCCATCGGAATAAGATCATTTTCAATTACTTTAGCAAAGCATGGCTAACGAGTACAATGAGGGTGCTAGCTGAGCTAGTATGCCTCCATTAATTTAGCAGAGCAATAGAGAGGGACTACATGCACTCCATAGTGCATAATGAGAGACACGATTCAACTACTCCAGGTGGTGGAGACATGTGCAGTAAAGCTGTGATTTTTAAATATTTGTTCATAAATTCTTTTTTTAACTGTACACTTTGTTTTATCTAGAACTGTGATTCAAATCTGGTTGAATTGTAGGCACAAACCTGTTTGAATTTTAATTCAGAGCACCATCTTACACCACTGCCTCCACCTCAACACGGTCTAGTGGCTGTAGGGACCACAGCTGCTGCTCAGCAGGGCTGATTGGTGGGGAGGGGCGAAGGAGTGCATATGTGCCAGGCAGGAGTGGACAAAGTACTAGCGCACTGAAGATGCGCCTAAGACAAGCCCATCTGTATCTGTCCGCACCCGAATGGGACAAGTAGGCAGGACCCCTGGTCAAATTCAATCCTACTTGGAGGATGAGTTGCGGGCAGTAGAGCACAGGGATCACCCCCTGGAGAAGCAGGTAAAAGGCATTCTTTTAGCCGAGAATGTGCTTACTTCACAGGGGAGAGGAGAGAGTAGGGCCACCCAGCCCCATATACCTAAGGGCATGGAGTGAGGAAACCTCATGGATTTAAGGGCAGTAGTACTCAACACACACTCCCCCCAGAAACATACAGCCAGATTCATCATAGTCCCGTTTTGCGAGTAGCGATTATTAAGGAATCGCTTTTAAGGACTTGCAAAACGGGATTCATGTAGGAATCGCTAAATAAATTGCGATTCCTACACATTCCTTATTTGCGATTAGCAAATTGCTACTCGCAAATAAGGAATAACTCCCCATTCATTCCTATGGGCCTAAAGGCCCATAGGAATGAATGGGGAGTTATTCCTTATTTGCGAGTAGCAATTTGCTAATCGCAAATAAGGATGCGATTTCAAGGGTGCAGGGGTGTCCAAAGGACACCCTGTAGCACCCCTGAAATGTGCATTCACACTGATGTTGTGCACACACATGTCCAAAGGACACATGTGTGTGTAACATGCAACTTAGAAAAATGCATTTAAATGCATTTTTCTAAGTTTTCGCTATTTACCACGAGGTTTGACTTTGTGGTAAATAGCGGTCCTAAATTGCAAACTCACAATTTTTAAATGTTTCTTGAATAGCATTTAAGGAATCTCTAATTGAGATTCCTTAAATGCTAATCCTCGCAAATTTGCGAATTCTTTATTAGCGATTTTTGCATTTATGATGATGAATCCCAAATGCAAAAATTGCACTCGCAAAGGGCCAGATTCTCAGAATCTGGCCCTTTTGCGAGCGCATTTCACTTGATGAATCTGGCTGATAGTTTAGAGATTTTCACTCTCTTTCAGGGAGAAGCTCCTGACATCCTAGCAGTCACAGAAACCTGCCTTGATGACGGCTCATGTCCAGATATTGTAGAAGCTAGGCATGAGCGGATTTTCCGGATTGGAAATCCGCGAATTTGCGGATTTGCGAATTTGCGGATTGCGAAAATCCGCAAAATCCGCGAATCCGCGCGGATTTTTTTTTTTTTTTATGTTCGCACGGGTTTCTGCAAGTTCGCGAGGGTTTTGTACAATTTCGCAAATTGCGAAATTGTACAAAACGCGTGCAAACTTGCAGAAACCCGTGCGAACACAATGTACCCAGTAGGGTATGTGCCTCTTGTGTGAATAAAAGGTCAGAGAAAGATAAGTTCAGCAGATGAAGAGAAAGAAGCTCCTGGTCACAGGAACAGCACCGGTATTGCGCTCGTGAAAGTCAAGGATGCAAAGCCTATCCAGCATCACAGCTGATTTTCCACGGTAGATTTGGGAAGAAGGCACACCTGTCCAGACTCGACGACGCTCACGATTGTTTTTGGGCTAATGAATGAGTCACTGAATTTGAGCATCAACTAGTTCGAGCGACCATGTGTGTGTTACTATGCAATCGCCCCGAAGGGTGCAGGGGTCCCTTGAGTGAGCTGCAGACCTGTGCCCAGCCATGCAACTATTTTACAATGGCGCCAGCAAGCTGCCAGCGCCGTTGTAAAATAGTTACAAAGTTAGCTTGCACAGGAAGCACTTAGATAAAATAAAGCAGCACCTGCTTCGTTTTATCTAGTGGTTCCTGTGCAAGCTAACTTTGTAACTATTTTACAACGGCGCTGGCAGCTTGCTGGCACCATTGTAAAATAGTTGCATGAGTGAGGGTTCAACTTTTGAACCCGTTACGTTCGCGAATTTTTTTTAACGGATTTTCCCAATAATCTGCAAAATCCGCGAGCGTAACGGATTTCCCGCTCACACCTAGTAGAAGCCCTACCCATAGACTACAATGCCCTATGGTACAATAGACAGGATGGAAAAGAGGGGGGTAGCGCTACTCTATAACAAACAGCTAGTAGTAGAAAAGCTTGCCGGAGCTTAAAGAGTGCCAACATTTTAGTGGCAAAAGTATGCTCCAAGTCCTTGTACCTGGCAATAATGGTGGTGTACCATCCCCCCCTATTTAACAACCTTCTCACTGTAATGGTCTCCGACCTACGCTTGCGGTACCAACAACTCCTAGTGTGGGGGGCCTTCAACTACCACTGGGACCAGATACCCAGTCGGTTAGAGGAAACAATGGCCACAATGGGGCTGCAGTAGCTTGTGGATACTCCCTCCCAGGAGAAGGTACATAACCTGGATCTCATCTGAACCACTCAGCCACCGGTTAGGCTGACAGACATCAGATCCTGTAGCTGGTTGGACCACTGCCTGATCAGGCTCCGGATCCCCCAGGCTAGGCGCTCCATGCAGCCCCCCCCCCCAGAATTGAGTGTGGTAAGACAATGGAGCACAATTGAGGCAGACAGCCTAGGGGATGCTCTGCATGGTAACTCGCTGAGGAGATTACAGCCAGAAGATCTTGAGGACAAGAGTGAATCCCTCATCAACCAGTTGAGAGCAGATATCAATTGAGTGACACCCGCTCACAGGGAAAGAGTGAGGAATAAGGGCAAGGGAGCCCCCTGGTTCACAGAGGAACTAAGGTGATAGAAATGGACCCTCTGCCAACACGAAAGGCGGTTCCGTAAGTCATATGACTCAGAGGTACAAACAAAAAAGCCATTATGGCAAGAAAGACCAAGTACTACGAGGCCAGGATCATGGAGGTGGAAAAATAAACCTTTAGTAGTCTGAAGGAACTCAGCCAAAAGCAGGTGCAGGAAACAGTCGCTAACCCAGAGCACTGTAACAGGTTCCTGACCTTTTTCCTGGATAAATAAAGGAACATCCTAACTTTCATACATAAGACCCCCATTAGCCATAGTCCCCTGGTTATGAATGAACCACAATGTGCCTTTGGGGAGCATTTCGCCTCCTTTCCGAAGCTAGACCATGACTCCTTGTCCCACATTACGGCTCAAATTAAGTCAGGCTCACCAGCGGACCCATGCCCTTCAAGGGTATTCAACATGGCTCTACCAGTAATAGAGGGAGAGATCCTCGCTCTGTTAAATTTATCTCTGGAAACTGGGAGGGTCCAGAGTAACTTTAGGGAAGCCAGAGTAACCCCCTGACTGAAAAAGACGGGGCAGACGTCGCTAACCTGAAGAATTATAGGCCTATATCCCATCTTCTTTTTTCACTAAAATACTGTAACAGCATGTCCTTAAAACCCTATCTATATTATTTGAGAAACATCAGCTACTCGAAGTTCGGCAGGCAGGATTCAGGGCCCTCCACAGAACAGAGCTGGTGATGATGCTGTTGTTGGATGAACTCAGGCTCATGGCCGACAGCTGGAAGCTGTGTGCCTTGTTTCTACTAGACCTCATGGCTGCGTTTGATACGATCAACACCAGCAAACTCCTAGCCCGAGTCATGGACATGGGCATCGTGGGGTGGTATATCAGTGTATCTCCTCATTCCTGACAGCCCGGACTCAAAGGATCCTGATGAGTGTCTGCATGTCTAATAATGGGGCGACACTATCTCTGCTTCCGTTCAACATCTATCTCAGGCCGTTGGTGGTGACCCTGGCCCACATGGACTGCCAGGTGTTCAACTAAGCGGATGACACACAATTAATCCTTCAACTTAACAATACCTCACAAGTCCACTTACACATGCAAAATATCCTCAGATACATTGTCAACTAGATGACAGCTAATTCACTCAAATCCAATCCAGACAAAACCAGGTCCTAGCCATCACCACAGGAAGCAACCCATGAACTGACCTCTTTTGGCCACGGGAGTTGGGTGCCACACCTACTCCAGCTCCAGTCGTAAGAAGCCTAGGCAATAAAATAGACTACAAGCTCACATTCTCAAATCAAGTGTCCACTGTGGTTGGGACCTGCGTTGGCCTCCTGAGACAGATGAGGACGGTGGTGGCTGCATTGATTATGTCCCGCCTGGATTACGGCAATGCGCTATATATTGAACTTCCTGAATAGCTGTTAGGCAAGCTGCAAGTAGCTATGAATGGTACAGCCAGGCTGATCTTCAAGCTCCTTAGACAAGCATGGACCACACCTCTATTTAACAGCGACATTGGCTCTCCGTCAAACAATGAGCCAGGTTAAAGGGCCTCTGCATTGCCCATTAGGTCCTTCATGGACAGGCTCCAGTTTACCTTAAGGAGCACCTGGGGAGATACATCCCTATGGCACTCATAATGCCCAGAATTAGGCATATAATCTGGTGGAGTATAAAAATAGCTTAAATTCCAAGCCTGGATAGAGGATCGTGGATGTGTCCGAAAGCCCCAGCAGACGTGGTTTGCCGCGTTAGGATCGTTAAAATTAATAACAATACAGTCTCCTGTTGTATTTTTTGTCCTGCATCCTACCCAACTCACTCTCCTCACAAAAAGAATCTTACACTGTACATCTCAGGGCAGTGGTCTATTATTATTTAGCCAGTGTGTTGTCCTATTTTTTAGTTGGTCATAGGATTCAACTTTACTGTGTTCCAATTCAGGAACACCAGTCAAAACAGCAACGTAAGGTATACAATCTGGGGGGACGTCTAGGTGGGGATACAAATTCTTTGCCTTGTTCCCATCCCTGTCATTACTACGGATTGCCCCATGTGTCTCTAGGGGAACTATGTTTCCACCACTCACTATTCCGCCCCTTAACTTATTGGGGCCCACTGGTTGCACAGCCGGACCTACAGTTGGTGACACAATGATGATGGGGCAGGCTGCCGGATCCCTTTCTCCCTCCCTCACCGACTCGTTTTCAATGCCTCCCAAAGTGAACAATATCAGTCATTCCGATTTCTCAAGCCTGTTCTCAATTATTAAAAGTCTTTTCATTATGGGCTCCAAAGAGGATGTTATGAGAGCACCTATTTTTAGCCACTACACTCCTCAGTCTGCGGTAGTCCAGTTACATTTGCGTCCACATTCATGGCATTTACTTCAGACAGAGTTTCCTGTGAGACTTCAGTAGTTGGATGGTCTGTATTTGGCGGCTCTCTGTTTACTTGATTTGGAGATCTTGGACTTCTTTCCCTCGTGTACCTCCTTGTTTTCTCTTAGAAGCAACCCCCTGCGTGTGTTCCATAGATTGTAAGGGCTCTTTGTGGACTTCTGCCGTGCACATAACCATACTCTTAGGTAAATTGGCAATGCGCTGCGTGGCAGTGATGTGGAATTCAAAGGATTTCCATCAATGTGAGGGGATGCTAACATTTGCTGTAGACTTATATTCTCAGTCTGGGAGCCAATGTCGGGAGCAGACTGACAGTATCTTTCTGGCTAGCAAGCATTCATAATACCCCCCAGGGTTGATCGTTTTGAGAACACAGGGTCCATAGAGAGACGTAGCTCCGTGTTAGCGATCTCATGGGCAAGCACAGATGTAGCCCTCATTATGAATTGGTCAAGGGTTCCCGCAACATACCAAATTCCAGCTGCTTTCCTCCCTCTCCCCTCACGTGCTGACATTTTGGTTCAATTTAATTAGCAATAATATAAGAAAAAGGAAAATTAAAGTTGACTCAGATATTCGTCTTTAAATCCACTTACTGGAAAGGCGGGTCAACTGTTGGTATCGAGAGCCGTAGGGGGAGGGGGGGGCAGCCCAACCTCTCCCTGTCTCGAACGCGCCCGCGCAGTGTTACGTGGAGCGGGTGCCGCGCGGAGTAAAATAGGGGCTGGCAGGAGGAACTGATGCGCCTCAGGTGGCGTGAAGTAGAGGCTCCTGGACTTTGAAGTCCGTCGAAAATGCGGCAAGGTTATGCCCGTTCAAATACCTCCTGCGATGCGGCGCCTGCGGAGCGGGTGCCACGAGGTGTAAAAATTAGGGGCTGCCAGGAGGAACTGATGCACCTCAGGTGGCGTGAAGTGGAGGCTCCTGGACTTTGAAGTCTGCCAAAAATGTGGCATGGTTACCCCTGTGTAAACACCTCCAGGGATGCGGCGCACATGCCATTCAATTGCCAAACAACTCTCATTCCCATCATTATTCCAATTCCAGTTGGTTTTGAGAGGCTTTCTGTTGTCCAGAAGACTTATGTACTTCTTTACTTATTCTTCTATAGAGTTTCGCCTTCTTATAGTGTAATGCAACAACACAAAAGTGATGGATAAAATACTACAATTAATCTTTACCACTGACAATTGCTCAGGCTTGCATCCCAGCCCATTGTTTTTGGCCCAACATTCTTCCTCAATTTGGACCCAGTTAGCAAAGAGAGGTTGATAGGAGAGGGTTCTGTCTTTTTTTGTTTTTGTAAATTTTGTACTTTTCCTTGATGTCAGTTTAATATTTTGCTTGAGGATCATTGTGTAATATTGATATATTTATTAACAGTTTTATATTACATTTGTTTAACAGTTTTCTCCTGCACCCCCTTGGCTTACAATGGGTTTCTCATTGTCCCAAAGAACAACAGTATTTCATTATTGTTATTTTATTTTATTTTTATTTTTTTATTTTTTACTTACTTTGTTCTTTCAATTTTTTTACTTTTTACTTTTAATATACTAATTTTAAAAAAGTTTTTTTTAAAAACATTTTTTACGATCCATTCACCACCTATATGTCATAGGCACACAGTAACATACATTTTTTAAGGATTATTCGATTTTCTCCTGGTCACCGTGCCTGCAATAGGTGCAGAACACACACCAGCATTCATTTCTTCAGGATTATTCCATTTTCCCCTACACCTCCCTGACTGCCACAGGTGTCTCCTTCAGATGCATGCACCGCACACAAAGAAATCAGTTACATCTGAATGCTGTTATCCTGATTGGAAATTAAATATTAGGTTCTGTTGGTGTGGTTTGACTTTGGAATGCACTTTTGGTAAATATTTAGGATAACAATGATAACTTAAATTACCAAATTAATTATGTTGTCTGGAATTTAAAATGCAACAATGCCAAGTTTCACTAAATGTTTTTCTTGCTTGTTTGCTTTTAGTTGCAAAATATAATCTGTCAATAAATCCTGCCACGTCGGCTTGTTTGCTTTTAGCTGCACAAGAGACAACAGCTGCAGTGCAGTCACATGAGTCTTTTAGTCTCTTCCACTTGTGCAGCTAAGTGCCACTGCCAACTGACAGCTTCAAGATGGCCCCAAAGAAGGGTGATGCCAAATAAATGGTCAGTGGGCACGAGAGGAAGCACTTTCTGCCACTGGCATGTCAGCCAGAACCTTTTTTTGGCAAATGTGTGCCTGCCACACCGGCCTCCAGAGAGCAAGCTGGGAGCAGAACTCCTTAATAAATGGCACTACCCCAACCAAAGCCCAAGCCCATGTCTCTCAGCGAAGCAACCACTGTAATCATGTTAACACCATTGAGCAGTGACATTGAGTTGAATTTGACTCTTTCCCAAAGTAGTGCCCTTTCATTTCTGAAAAGTGGACAACAGCCGCAGCCATCGATGGATCTTATTGAAATAGGAGCTGAACATAAGGTTGACCTTCCTGCTGAGCAAGAACCTCGTCTTTTACATTCATTGGCTTCTATACCTCCAGCAAGAAAAATGAAGGGTACTCCACCATCTTCACCAAGCCCCCATTCTGATGTTCTACACACAAATTATACCCCGGTTGAGTCCAAGACACGCTCAGGAAAAGGAAAGTTCAGCTCAGTTAAGGGCAAGGCTTGGGCAACTCCTGTTGCATTTTCTCTGACACTTGTTTAAATAATATCAACTCGAGTGATCCAAAGGTTTTGGAGCACTTTAAATGAGGTCTAGTTACATTACACAAGGTCAGATTCATTTTTGTGGCATTTTTAGAGAGCACAAACTCGACTGACCAAAGGTATTGGAGCCCTTTACAAAATGGCAGTTACATTACCGAAGGTAAGGTTTGTTTTTTGGAATTCAGGTGCATGGAGACTAAGTGATGCCACTGCCATCCCTGTTTATTCATTATTTTCTCGCTACCTGACAAATGGGCACAGCATTCGTCTCTCCCACCACATCCCATGTCGCTGCATGCCTACCCTGCTGCCTCTTCCTGTCGTTGTCCTCCTCTCAGAGCTCTAATTTCAAAGCACATTCATGGCACCATCCCAGGGAAAATGATGCATTTTTATGTCTCGGGCCTAGCGTACACTGCGCATGCAGGGTCGCGCAGCTCAAGTTCTTTTCTCGGCGTTTTGAAAATGGACCTGGAAATTCCACTTAGAACGTGCGTGTTATTTCCTAGGTCCATTTTCATTGGCCTCGCGTGCGTTTCTTTTTAAAACAGAACACGCAATAGGCCATGGGCGGTCGCGTAGCTCCGCCCATGGCCTATTGGTGCCTGTTACGCGCACCAAAGGCCATATATCTTCAATTATCGCGGCCATCAGGGCCGCGGCAATTGAAGACATATGCTGGAAGTGGTGGGCGCGCACCACTCTCCAGATTCTTTTCTTTGGGTTGAATCCATTTCATGGCGCAGCTCTCCCTGTTAGCACCTCGTCTCCATGTTCGATTTAGCTTTGCACGAGGAAAAAATAGGGTATGTGACCCATTTTGTGATGCTGTGTCCTACATCTGGTTAACTGCCCCGTGTCCTGTTCAGGGATTCAGCAGTGGGCTCCTCGCCCTACTTATCCTTCTCCTCGCTCGGGCTCCCAGCTCCATCTGCACCCTGTTCCATCTGCTCCTGTACTACACTCCTTTGCCATGTGTTGCTCATGCCTCTGCGCCTGGTCCCTGTGTAATGTTCCTGTGGATGGCTCCTTGCGTCCCTGGGCTCCAGCAGCCGGGTCCTTGAAGTCGTCTGCCGGCGCCCAGACTCGGCAGCCGCGCTCACTGGCTGGCTGTCGCCCAGTCTCCGCCCGACTGAGCCTCGCCACCTCCGGCAGGAAGAGCAGGCGCTACCCGTCACCTCCAAAGCAGACATCCTGCCGCTGCAGCACAGGCTGCTATTGATCCCGGAGTATCAACCTCTTGCTGCCTCCAGGTCTGGCTCTGCCACCCGGTGCCCCCTCCCTCCACCCCTGCCCTGCTACGTGGGCTGCAGTGCCCTTCGGCCCCGGGTCTTGACCTGTACACACAGCCCCCTTGTATTACACCCATCCCCTGCCCCCTCACTCCTCCACTGTCTACTTTACTCTCTCATCTGAGAACTTTTGCACATGCTCTCTGCCCGGCGTCTTCTCGCCGCACTCTGTTGCGCTCTCTTCTCTCTCTTCTGTGTTTCCTGTCCCTCACTTTCTCTCCCTCCTTCACTTTCTCTCGCTGCCCCCCCCTTCTGCACAGATCTCCTGCCATGCCTGGTACTCAGGTGTTAAGGATTTCTGTGGAGGAGTGTTGCCAATGGGGGATGGTGGGTATGTGTGAGGTTGAGTTCCCTTGGCTTTGCGGATCAGACCATCACGAGTCACATTCACAAGGCTTTGCAGCCTCTCGTGTCGCTTCTCCTAACTTGGCCCATTTAAACCCGGCACCAGGTGGCTAAAGGGGTCCCGGAAGGACTGAGCGACGAGCGGCTCTGGCACCTATTCAGCGCCCTCCATAGGCGAGCTCCGGCTTCCCACACACATAGGACTAGCCCACATTAACGAACAGCATGCGCGGCACAGGATATTCACAGGAAACGGAAGGGGGGCCTCCAAAGTAGATTTTTCAGATTAACATACCGACATCAGGGGAGGGAACCCGTCGGGAGTAGACAGGGAATACAAAATGCAGGGTGAGCAGTGTGAGAGTGGGTAAGGTGATCAGTGTGTGTGTGTAGGGTGACTAGTATGTGAGTGTGCAGGGTGAACAGTGTGTGAGTATACAGGGTGAGCAGTATGTGAGTATGCATGGTGAGCAGTGTGCAAGTGTGCAGGGTGACCAGTGTGTGAGTATGCAGGGTGAGCAGTGTGTGAGCATGCAGGGTGATCATTCTGTGAGTATGCAGGGTGATCAGCATGTGGGTGTCCAGGGCCAGCAGAATTGTGTGAGTGTAAGGGTGAGCAGTGTGTGAGTATGCAGGGTGAGCAGTGTGTGAGTATGCAGGGCGAGCAGTGTGTGAGTGTGCAGGGTGAGCAGTGTGTGAGTATGCAGGGTGAGCAGTGTGTGAGTTTGCAGGGCGAGTAGTGTGTGAGTGTGCAGGGTGAGCAGTGAGTGAGTATGCAGGGTGAGCAGAGTGTGGGTGTTTAGGGCCAGCAGTGTGTGAGTGTGCAGGGTGAGCAGTGTGTGAGTATGCAGGGTGAGCAGAGTGTGAGTATGCAGGGTGAGATTTTTTTGAGTATGCAGGGTTATCAGTATGTGGGTATGCAGGGCGATCAGTATGTGGGTGTCCAGGGCCAGCAGTGTGTGAGTGTGCAGGGTGTGTGAGTATGCATGGTGATCAGTATGTAGGTGTGCAGAGTGAGCAGTGTGTGAGTATGCAGGGTGAGCAGTGTGTGAGTGCAGGGTGAGCAGTGTGTGAGTATGCAGGGTGAGTAGTGTGTGAGTATGCAGGGTTTTCAATATGTGAGTATGCAGGGGATCAGTATGTGGGTGTCCAGGGCCAGCAGTGTGTGAGTGTGCAGAGTGAGAAGTGTGTGAGTATTCAATCAATCAATCAAAGCATTTGTATAGCGCGCTACTCACCCGGAGGGTCTCAAGGTGCTGGGGGGGGGGGGGTGAGTGGGTCCGCTACTGCTCGAACAGCCAGGTCTTGAGTTGCTTCCTGAAGGAGAGGTGGTCTTGGTTCAGGCGGAGGTGGATGGGGAGGGAGTTCCACGTCTTGGCCGCCAGGCAGGAGAAGGATCTTCCTCCCGTTGTGGCTGTTCTGATGTGGGGGACGACGGCGAGGGCGTGGCTGGTCGATCGTAGCTGGCGGGTGGGAGTATAGAAGGTCAGGCGGTCATTGAGGTATCTGGGGCCTTGTTTGTGGAGAGCTTTGTGTGCGTGGGTGAGGAGTCGGAATGTGATTCTCTTGCTGATGGGGAGCCAGTGCAGGTCTCTCAGGTGTCCGGAGATGTGGCTGTGTCGGGGGATGTCCAGGATGAGTCGTGCTGAGGCGTTCTGAATGCGCTGGAATCTTTTCTGATCTTTGGCTGTGGTTCCGGCGTAGAGGGAGTTACCGTAATCCAGTCCGCTGGTGACGAGTGCCTGGGTGACCGTCTTCCTGGTTTCGGTGGGGATCCACCGGAAGATCTTCCGTAGCACCCGTAGGATGTTGAAGCATGACGAGGAGACGGCGTTGACTTGTCTGGTCATCGAGAGGGAGGAGTCCAGGATGAAGCCCAGGTTGCGTGCGTGGTCCGTTGGTTTGGGTGCGCTGCCCAGGGCAGGGGGCCACCAGAGGAGGGTGATGATCCCAGGATGAGGTCTTCCGTCTTATCTGAGTTCAGTTTCAGGCGGCTGTTCATCATCCACTCGGCTACATCTTTCATCCCTTCGTGTACGTTGGTTCTGGCGGTTGTGGGTCGTTGGTGAGGGAGAGGATCAGCTGGGTATCGTCGGCGTAGGAGATGATGTTAAGGTTGTGTTGGCGTGCGATGGCCGCCAGGGGGCTCATGTAGATGTTGAACAGCGTGGGGCTAAGCGATGATCCTTGTGGTATGCCGCAGATGACTTCGGTGGACTCTGATCTGAACGGGGGGAGGCGGACTCTCTGGGTTCTTCCGGCGAGGAAGGAGATGATCCACTCCAGTGACTTCTCCTGGATTCCAATGTTGCTGAGGCGCTGCACTAGGGTGCGGTGGTAGACCATGTCAAATGCTGCGGAGAGGTCTAGGAGGATGAGTGCCGCTGTTTCCCCGTTGTTGAGCAGGGCTCGGATGCCGTCGGTGGCTGCGATGAGGGCAGTCTCGGTGCTGTGATTTGCTCTGAAACCGGACTGCGAGTGGTCAAGGGAACCATTCGTCTCGAGGAAGGCGGCCATCTGCCTGTTGACGGTCTTCTTGATGACTTTGGGAGGAAAAGGAAGGAGCGAGATGGGGCGGTAGTTTTTGAGGTCAGTGGGGTCCGCTGATGGTTTCGTCAGTAGGGCACTGAGTTTGGCGTGCTACCAGCTCTCTGGGAAGGTGGAGGTGTCGAAGGAGGCGTTGATGATGTCCGGGAGATGGGGTGCGATGATGGAGTCGGCCTTGTTGTAGACGTGGTGAGGGCAGGGGTCGGTTGGTGATCCGGATGGGTGGAGTTCATCGTGCGGATGGTGTCTTCGGTGTTGATCGGGGTCCAGGCGCGGAGGGTGGTGGTGGGGGGCATTGGTGCGGTCGTAGGGTGCGTCGGCTGTGTGCTGATATTGTTGTGTATGTCTGCGATCTTGCTGTGGAAGAACGAGGCGAGCGAGTTGCAGAGGTCTTGCGATGGGGTGATGTCTTTGTTTCCGGTACTAGGGTTCGAGAGCTCTTTGACAATGTTAAAGAGTTCCTTGCTGTTGTGGGCATTGTTGTCTAGTCGTTCCTTGAATGCGGTTTTCTTGGTGGCGTGGATCAGCTGTTGGTGTTTTCGGGTGGCGTGTTTGAGGGTGGTCATGTTGTCTGTTGTCGGGTCTCTGGGCCAGGCTTTCTCGAGGGCTCGGCAGTTAATCTTAGAGCTCTTGAGTTTGTCAGTGAACCAGGATGCTTTCTTGTTGCCGGGTCTGATAGGGGGTATGGGGGTGGGGGTGGGTCTTCAGTGGAGCGAGGTCATCTGCGCAGTTGCTGATCCACCTGGTGAGGTTGTTGGCGGCTTGGTTGGGGTTTGCTCAGCTGGCGGGAGGGTTCTGGCTGAGGGATGTGGCAAGCTGGTCGATGGTGATCTTGTTCCAGCTTATGTGGGGAACCTGTTGCGGGTGGTGGTGGAGCATGGTCCTTCTGAAGCTGAAGTGGACGCAGCTGTGGTTTGTCCAGTGGAATCCGGTGGCGTGGCTGAAGGAGATGTCCTTGCTGGAGGAGAAGACGGGGTCAAGCGTGCTGCCGGCGTAGTGGGTGGGGGTGGTCACCAGTTGCTTGAGTCCGAGGTTGGTGAGGTTGTTCAGCAGGGTGGTGGTGTTGCGGTCGTTGTTGTTCTCCAGGTGGAAGTTGAGGTCCCCTAGGAGGATGTAGTCAGCGGAGGAGAGGGCGTGCAGGCTGATGAAGTCGGCGATGTCTTCGCTGAATTGTGTACGTGGTCCCGGCGGTCTGTAGATGAGGGTGCCTCTGAGGGTGGTCTTGGGTTCGGTGTGTATCTGGAAGTGCAGGTGTTCGGCGGTTGTGAGGGTGTCGTCGGTGTTGGTCGTGAAGCGGATGGTGTTCCTGTGGACGATGGGGATGCCTCCTCCTGTCTGGTTTACGCGGTCCCTCCGGGTGATCTTGTATCCGTCTTGGATGGCGATGGCGATGTCGGGCGTTGAGGAGGCGTTCATCCAGGTTTCCGTGAGGAAGGCGAAGTCTGAAGATGTGGAGTCGAGGAGGTTCCAGAGTTTGATGGCGTGTCTGTGGATGGAGCGGGTGTTGAGCAGGATGCACTTCAGGTGGTTGCTGCTGGTGCTCGGCTTGGCGGGTGCGGTGCAGGTCCGGATGCAGGAGAACTTGCAGGATTGGCAGGTGAAGGGTCCGTGGGTGCGTCCTGAGGTGGCTCGGTGGCAGCCTGTGATCCGGCCGGTGTTGAGTGCGTTGAGGGTGGCTACGTCGTAGGTCCGGCGGGTGGGCTGGCGCCTGCGTGGGCCAGGGGTCCTGGTGCTGGGCACGGGCCAGGCGCGGACGGGCGCAGACGGGCTTGCCTTCGGCACGCCTTCGGCGCACCATTGGCGCACCCGCTGAGCGTACGTGCAGACTCTGCCATAAATGGAGAGTGGGGGGTGGAGCGAGGGAGGAGCAGCTGGGAGGCGGGAGCGGGGTGGCGAGTCGGGAGGGGAGTGATGCGAAGTGTGAGGCTGAAGGAAATGGGGGTGGGGCCGCGGGGGAGCAGCGGCAGGGAACGGGGAGCGGGGTGGAGCAGCGGGAGAACGGTGAGAGCAGAAAATACAATCAGGGGCACAACAGTGACAAACAGGGGCACAACAGCGGTAAAAAAACGGCGATAGCAGACAAACAGTCAGGGGCACAACAATGACGATCCGGGCACAACAGCGGGAGAAAATACAGAATGCTGGCACAATACAAATAAGGCAGAAACAGTTACTGGCAGTGGCGGCAGTGGCGGCAGTGGCGGCAGTGGCGGCGGCAAACGGGGACTGGGCACATGCAGGTGGGCCGCGCGGCGGGTGGAGCGACCAGCACAGACCAGGTCAGGTCAGGTGAGCAGAGTGTGAGTATGTAGGGTGAGCAGTGTTTAAGTATGCAGGGTGATCAGTATGTGACTCTGCAGGGTGATCAGTATGTGACTATGCAGGATGATCAGTATGTGGATGTCCAGGGTCAGCATTGTGTGAGTGTGCAGGGTGTGTGAGTATGCAGGGTGAGCAGTATGTGGGTGTCCAGGGCCAGCAGGGTGTAAGTGTGCAAGGTGAGCAGTGTGTAAGTATGTGCCAACTGCTTATGCCTCCCTAGTGGAGGCAAAACAAGGAGAAATAAATTCATTTCTTCTACCTTTTTCCTGGCCTGGGCGGTAAATTCTGTTCCGCCAGGTGAATTTGCAGAATTTGGGTAATTTTACGTTCCACGTATAATGTGAAATTGCCCAAAATTCTGCGTTCTGTGGCTTTGCGGAATTCTTTGCTTGTTCCCGTTCTCAAAATGTGTGTTTGCAAGATATTTCCCCTGAGCACGCAAACAACATTCGCAAACAGGAAAAAATCATTGCGAACAAGCAATTTTGCGTGTTCGTGAAATTTCTGTGTGCTCGCTGAGATTTTTCACTGTTTTCTGGAGCTTTGCATGGCACGACTACGCAAATTCCGCCCACCCCTACTTTTTTCGTCTTTTCATGTGTGCTGCATTCTGCAAGTAAACATACAAAGAGGATAAAGCCTGCTAGGATTGTTGTTGTACAGGAATGTGGTCCTTTCTGCTTTGGCGGTAGGCTGCTGAAAAGAGAGCACTGGGGGAAAGGACAGGAATGCTTTATATTGGATAAATGTAATGCATCCTGCCCCTTCACTTTGACGTAGGGCAGTGCTGCAAGGTGGCATCAGGGAGTCCGCAGAAGTTCACCACTACACCCCCTTACTCCTCTACACTTAAGATAGTCATGAGCCCTTCCTGAAGTGGGCCTACCTGGGTGTAACAACATGTTCAACTGGCGCAGATGTCACAACATCTGTTCATGATGAGGGGTGCCCTGGAATATGTAGAATGCAAATTTACTGAGGTGATTACTTGCATATTATTTGATCATTCTAATAAATGAATGCGTTTTGGTATTTTTGTGAATAGTCTAGCCCAGCCCAATCAGAAGGTTGGTTAGCAGCATTTTGAGGTCATTAAGACAGCAGTGATAAGTGCAAGGAATCTGCTCCCTAGGTGTGCCCACTGGATATCTTTAGCACCAGAGCTCATGTGTATCTACACAACAGAACTTGTGTGAATACAGTCCATTTTGCACATTTCCAGATTTGCTGGGCGCACCCAAATGGCCATAAATCGTTGTTTTTCTTTATGTCCTATCTTGATCCAGCCGTAACATTCAGTAAAGAAACTCTAAACAGAGGGACTTTTTGGGCAGGTGGGTCAATACAAAGCGAGACTTTCAAGGATCTTAAGTCTTTGAGTCACTCAACAAAGGATTAATTAAAGTATGCGTTAATAGGCTACATATCTACGCACTGTACATTACACAGGCAGCTGTGGATGTAGGGCTGGAAGAGTGTGTGTTAACCATGGGGGTGAGGACGTGAACTTCATTATTGTTATTTTTTGTGCAGTTGTATAAAGCGCAAACTTGGCCCAAGGGCATCATAGCACTTTACATGAGAATTAGTAAGATTACAACACATGCACATGCTGCTTTTTTAAGCACCTTTTTTATGCACTAAGCGCATTTTCAGAGTCAGAAATGGTAAAAAGAAGTTTGTTAAAGAGTAGGCAGTAGTCCAGGGGATCACGGCCATATCACAAGTAAATAAAAGAACAGAGAACTGCTCTTTTTAAACACAGTTCTGTCTCCTTTAAAGAATACAGGCTGCATTAATTATATATTGCTGTAGTAAAAAGACAATCGCAGGGATGGTGCTCTCCTATCCACAACAGGCCACCATCCCTGTGATGGCCTCTAATCATTGTGAGTTGCAGTTTGCGACCTACCTCAATCATGAGGTAAATCACATTCCTACTCACTGCTCTTAGGAACAGCACATCTGGCCCCTACTTCCTCAGTGCCGAAGCTCTCGCCCTTCGGCCACCTCTTCATGAAGGATAGTCAGATTTGGGGGATGATGTACAATATGTAGACAGGAGATAATGTTACCAGAATTATTGTTAGTATTTGATAATGAACACATCATGTTTGCAGTGGCAGTGAGTATTTTATCCGTGCCATTATTCTTAAACACAGAAGAAGACAAGCAACACCCAGGAAAAGGCCTCTTTAGCTCCAACACATGTCAACCATCTTGTCAGGACAATTGAGGAAATAGAACATTTTGCGTAGCCAATGTGTCCCCTGCATGTACCCCACGTTTAGTGTATGTTCATGTCACCCATGCACTTTCCCTCTCATGCCTGTAATAATAATGCCTCTGCATTTCCGTCCCATGTTAGAGTGTCAGTTACCAAGCCTTCCATGAAAGAAACGTTAATGAAAGTGCTGAGGCCTATGTTGCCCATGTATTTGCATGGTGCACGTTTAAAAGTCGAGATGAACCCGTTTTGTGGCTCAGCCGAGCCAGGACCTGAATTCAGGCTCCATGCCTCCAGACACTCTGAAAGCTGCAGCTCAGCTATGTATCCCTGACCTCTCGCATACTTTCTGCTCAGCCGAGAGGGGCCCAACCCGGCCTGCCAAGACAGTATTTTGCTTACAGTTATCTGCTCTGCTCCACAGAAACACATCCCTGCCTAGCGAAGAAGGTAAACAGAACCCGTCCACAGAGATAGAGCCCAGCCTTTCTGTCTCCGTGATTTACAGAGCTCGCATCCATAGAAGGCCCATGGCCCCCACGCAATGCACGAAGAAATATATGCACACACTGGCTCTTAGTGATGAGCAACCTTTGCTCGAGCGACCTTTACTTCAGATAATACATCCTCCAAACTTAAGATACCAGATAATACCAGGCGTGCAGTTCGTCCTGACACTCAAGGCTTCTCTACTAGAACGAAAGTCAGCTCCCCCCAGCTTCCCCCAGTTACACGTCAATTGTACGTCATGACCAAGTGGCGCACACAAGTAGGGTAAAGGTTCCAGCTGACCACGCAGACCCCCTCCATGTATCCACCCACCTATGACTCACCTATGACTCCTCAAGTGAACGCCCACGTTTACGCCTTCTTACACGCCCTTTTGCACACCCATGTGCTCTTATCTCTCTCTTTCGCTGGCTCCGACTGGAGCGCTCCGCCTTCTCTATGCAAGTTAATGTATGTTTAATGTATAAATAATGTACTCTGTGAATAAAGTTTAGAAGACCCTTCCTGAACCTTAGTGGTGATGGAACCCGATTCTCCCTTAACTTGAGTTACTGAAATAAAGCCCTTTTGAATCGGACACCACGGACTCTGCCTCTCATTATATGCATGACCTTTTGTTTAAGTATAGAAATTCCGACAGGGTAATATTTTATTTACCACATAATCTGGCGCCCGAATAGGGACTAGTCCCCTTCCCCACGCACCGGCGATGTAGGTCCAGCCCTTGCCCCCTTCTACAGCCGTGACGGACTTCCAAAGTGTACACGACAGCGGGACTTCCTGCTTACTCCCTCAGGCCCACGGAGGAGACGGACTGCGACCAGGCATCCACACGAGGCGGTGAGGATTGCGGATCATCCCAACCAAAGCCCAAGCCGTGAGAGAGCAAGGTCCGAGGTATCCAGAGGCCCACCTGTTCCGAGGCGCATGCGCAGCACCGCAGTCACGCAGTATCGAGTTTCCGAGGCCTTCAAGTTGTGCTTCCCGGTGAGTACCGTTATTGGGAACGCATATAGTTCAAGACGGGTTCATTTATTTGAGCTCGGTAAAGACGTGTCTGGTCACACAGGCACGGTAAAGACGGGTCCATTTCGGTGGGCACGGTAAAGACGTGTCTCCTTGTGAGACCGGTATGGTTGTACTGTATTCCAGTGCATAAAGTCAACGGTATTCAAGTTTGTGTTTTTCCCCATGTATCAGTTAGAATGTATCTGTTTTTAATGTTTTAGTGTTGTAGTGTGAATGGTTGTTTCAGTTAGTCTATTTTTTGTGTATATTGTGTTTTCATTACGTTCGTTTCAACATGCCACTGTTTTCGAAATTACGTCAGATAGGGACCAGGAAAGGGATACTCGAAGAGTCAGTTCCCGTCCCACCTAGAGACACACCTGGTCATTTTATGTACCAGAAACACGGGCTAGATGCCATATTGTTTTTAGACTTGTGGGTGGATTACACGAAGGATTTAGAGGAGAAGTACAGATGGCCTGCTTCAGGAACATGGGATTCTGAATGCATTATGAAAGTAGAGGAAGCGCTATGGAAAAGGAAAGTAAGACCGTCCCAGAAAGATGCCATTGAGTTATGGCGTAAAGAAGCACATAGGAGAGCAGAGAAAGAATTCCACCAAGCAGAGAGAAGTTAACAAGCATCAGAAAAAGCCAGAGAAAAAGAACTGCGGGAGTAGGGGGAACGGGTCAAGGCAGAACAAGCTGATAGAGAAAGAAATGCCCTCATTGCAGGTATTTATCTCGTCCTTTCAGAAGAACTAGCTAAAGTGACCCCTTCAGAAAAATACCGTAGGTCGCATACGCCACCACCAGTACCCTTTAGAGTACGTAGACAGAAGCCGACAGCCTCTGAAGCTTTTATTTCCTCCTATCTAGAAGAGCCCGCACCGGACTATGTAAACGCAGAATTCCCTCTGCCCCCATCACAGGATCAGCTCCTACAGTTGCAGCTTCCGCAGGTTGTGAAAGATGACGTAGGTGCCGGGGCAGTGGGTGGGGGGCCACCGACAATGCCACGAACACCGCCAACGACACGAACACCGCTAGGGCTACGGCCACCACGAACGCCACAAATGACATCAACACCATTTAAGTATGTAGGTGTAACGATCCCACGTTGTATATACGATCCAGTACCAGGAGAGGGTGCAATGCTCGTGTTTTCACTAAGATTAAGACATGCCGTCGACTATTTGATCACATTACCAGGCATGAAGGAACACCTGGATAAAATATACCATTTCATTAGAACGGGGGAGGGACCCGAGAGTATAGAAGAGGCCATGGAACAAAGAAAGGTGGAGGTTAAGAACATGATTTTACGTTTTATGATTAACTGTCAGATCAGGGAACATGACCAACCAGACAAAGAAGTAAAGAAAGGTCTGACGGATTGGAGTGACAACATAGCTGCCGGTCGGCATGACAAACAGGGACAGACGGAATGTATGTACAGGAAAATACGAAAGGCAATCATAGAAATACACAAGGAAGAGTCTGGCGGGCAGTATGAGTCATCAACGAAAGATGTTGAGCCAGAAACCGAAGAAAAAGATAAAATAAATTACGTAGGCAAAGCACGACAGTTTGACAGGCCCAAGTGTCTCGACTACCGTAAACAGGGACATTCTATAAAAGAAAGATAATCCCTTGAGAATATATTCCAAGCTACTGAAAAAGCACTGAAACGACGGGTAGAGAGCGAGAGACCCCACACCCCACACGAACAGGAATTAGTCCGGTCAGCCGTCCAATGGGTGTCCAATTCCAACATATATAGCAGTGATATAGTGGCCCAGACCTTTTTGAGCCTTCCGCCGAACGAACAGCGTTTGGCTGGTATTTACATGGTTCAACATTTGATAACCTTGTATGAGAGTCAATATTCTGATCCCGGTCCCTTGTATAAATTACTGGACGATATACTTCTAGAAAGATGGACAGACCTAGGTACTGAAATAATTAATGTCATTCTGGACCAACAACATAAGTACTTGACTTCTCTGACCACATGCATGATTCCCGCCCCACACCACGACAGAAAGAACTTACACATAGACAGACAGAACCCCCTACGAGAGGTACATCCCGTTAAAAATACAGCGGGTGAGCTTCAACGAGTGTATGTTTACACACCCTTGACGAAACTAGAAATACTGGAAATGAAAAAGATGTTGCCCTGCCATGATAAAGACCCAGGGGGGTTTCACTGAGAATTAAAAGACATTCTCCGCATAGGGGATTACACGTACGCTGACATTATAAAATTATTGAAAGTACTGTTGCCTGCTGGTATTTACGAAAAGCTTAAGGAAAAGGACTGGGAGGTGGGAGAGAAAAAGTTAAGTTGGACAGAATTGGAAGCAGAGGATAAAGGCCGGCACCCTGGTGTAGGTCTTGGGGACAAAGCTAAAGCACTACCTGAACTCCTGATACAGGTTCTGCCGAGATTATTGATTACTAAAAAAGAAGATTGGGATGCTATTTCAGCCTGTAAACAGAAACAAGACGAGGACACAAGTGATTTCTATTTTAGATTCGAGAAATGTTTTTCTATTAATAGTGGTCTTAAGCCCAGTAGTGAATCATATCCACATCTTTACGTGAGCAAATTAGTTGAGAATTCCTTAACCCCGATCAAGAATAGAGTACTGAAGGTTGAGAGTACTTGGCAAGCAAATAGCCCTTCCCAAATGTTGCAAATGTTACAATATCACCAGAACAGAATTAGAGAGGAACAGGATCATGAAAAGAGACGCATGAAAGATACGAAAATGAAAGTGCTGGTTGCCCAAACGGTACCAGCTAATGCGAACAAAAAAGGGCACGACACTTGTTAATGGGAACTGTAATTATTGCAAACAGCCAGGTCACTTTGTAAAAGATTGTGCTGTCCTGAAACACAATATAGCTACAGGCAAGACGAAAGAACGACCGCATCCTCCTAGGCAGAATAGCACCCCACAGAACACGCAACAGACAGTAGCTAATTTTCCACCCCCACCACCACCTTCCACACAACATACCACTCAACAAATGTACCAGTACACACAGTCGGACTATCCAGAATACCAACAGTTCTCATGAAACAGCCTAGAGAGGGAAGTTGTCTTGCCCCTTATTGAGGTTCCTGTAGATCAAGAGGGTCCCTATGTACATAGTCGTGTATTGGGAAAGGACAGAAAATTTCTGATTGACACAGGGGCGAGCAGAACTACCATCAGCCATGACGAGGTTCCAGGGGCACCCCTCTCAGGCTCACAGAATGTTTCCCTGGGATTTTCAGGAAAGCCTATTGTTAACGAAGTGTCGAAACCAGTTTCCCTAGGGGTCGGTCCATTGTCATGTACCACAGACTTGCTGCTTACTAAGTCATGTCCAGAAAATTTGCTTGGTATAAAGACATTGAAAGAACTAGGAGCAGTTATATGTTGTTCTCCGGAAGGAGTACGACTGTTCTTACGTGATTTTAAGGGACATTATGTGTTGAAAGATTTTGACCACAGACTCCAGAATGTACCACAGCACTTATGGGCACAAGGTCCGACTGACGTAGGTTACATGCACATAACACCACACCGTGTCACTCTCAAAACAGGAGTAGTACTGCCACGTATCCGACAATACAAGTTACCACCTGATGCCGTAGTAGCCTTACTGAAAATTGTTGACGAACTCATTAGACAAGGGGTGGTAGTAGAGACTGACTCGAATGTATGTAATTCACCTGTCATCCCTATTCTTAAACGAACAGACCCTAATGCACCACCAGTTTACAGACTAGTTGTTGACCTTCGAGAATTGAACAAATGTGTAGTTCCTCAATACCCAGTGGTCCCAGATATTTCTTCATTATTGACTGCTATTGATTCTGAGGCAACGTTCTTTACTGTAATTGACTTGAAGAATGCCTTTTTCAGTGTCCCAATTCATCCTGATAGTCAGTACCTCTTCGGATTCAGTTTAAATGGACGCAGTTTTAAATTTACGAGAGCTCCCCAAGGTTTTACAGAGAGTCCTAGCATTTACAGCCAAGCATTAAAAAGACAGCTGGACAGTATTAACATGCCTGCCAACACTGCACTGCTCCAGTATGTAGACGACATCCTAATCACAGCACGATCAGAACCAGACTGCGAAAATGCATCACTGACATTTTTACACTTCTTGGCAGACAAGGGGCACAAAGTGTCCCCTTCGAAGTTGCAATTCTGTGCACAGCAAGTGGTGTACCTTGGACACTTGCTGTCCAAGAGGGGTAGACAGCTGACACAAGACCGTATTCAGTTAATTGCTAACCTTTCACAGCCCAAGACACAAAAGGAAGTACGGGCCTTCATTGGCCTCACTTCATACTGCAGACAATGGATTCCACAGTATGCCTATTTAGCCAAACCACTCATACAGTTGACATCACAGGAGGCAGCGTCTTCAACTGTCCTCCCTTGGACACAAGAACATACCCTGGCATTTGAAGAATTGAAAAGAGCCTTATGTCAAGCACCAGTTTTAGCGGCTCCTTGTTACAGCAAACCTTTTACGCTTTTTGTCACTGAACGAGATGGAACAGCATTATCTGTCCTCACACAAGATCAAGCAGGAAAACACAAGCCGTGTGCTTATTTTTCTAGTACACTGGATCCAGTGGCCCAGGCTCTGCCTGCGTGCCTGAAATCAGTTGCAGCAACAGCCCTAGCTATAAGACAGAGTGACTCCATAGTGTTAGGACACCCCCTGACAGTACAGGTTCCACATGCAGTGGAAGTTCTCTTGAACAGGACACAGACACAGCACTTGACTGTAGCGAGACTGACAGGATATGAACTGACGTTATTTCAGCCACACATAGAGATCAGACTATGCAATATTCTCAACCCTGCTACACTCTTGCCCTCCAGCACAGTAGACACTGCTCCACATGACTGTGTGGAAGTAATTAATACAGTGACGAAACCAAGACAAGACCTGACAGATATTGCACTGCCAGACCCTGACCTGACACTTTATGTAGATGGTTCGTGCATGAGAACAAGCACAGGAGAGTTAGTGGCCGCATATGCCGTGACCACTGATACTGAAGTCATAGAGACACAAAGAATAGACACACTGTCAGCACAAGCAGCAGAGCTCATCGCTCTGACACAAGCCTGCATAAGAGCCAAGAACTTGAAAGTGAACATATATACAGATTCACGGTATGCTTTCGGTGTTGTTCATGATTTCGGAGTGTTATGGAGGGAGAGAGGTTTCCTGACCTCTCATGGGACTAAAATTCAGCACGGTCCCCTCATTCAGGCTCTGTTAGAAGCATTACATTTACCTACAGCCATAGCCATCCTGAAATGCAAAGCACACACCAAAGTTACAGACACCATTTCCCAGGGTAACGACCTGGCAGACCGAACAGCTAAACTTACAGCCCAGACACCAACAGACACGACAAAGACAGAGGTACCATTACTGACAAACAGCATGACAGTCAGGGATCCTTCACAAGATGTACTCGACATGCAGACACATGCCACTCCAGATGAAATAAAGAAATGGACTGAACAAGGAGGGGTCCAGACTGACCAAGGTTGGATGACTAAAGGCAAAGCTACATGGTTTCTCCCAGACTCTAAGGTACAAGTCGTCATAAACATAGCACATAGCCCAGCACACTTAGGAGAAAGGGCAATGCTAGACAGCTTACAGAATATCTGGTTTAACAAGCACCTGCGTGCAGCAGCGAAACAGAAAGTACGTACCTGTATGATTTGTTGCCAGTTCAATCCAGGCAAAGGCATCCCGGTGGAACAAGGCGGATTTCATCCTCCTGACCATCCTTTTGAAGTCCTCCAGATGGATTATATCCAGATGGACAGATGTAGAGGTTACAAGTATGTCCTGGTAGTTGTATGTGCACTATCTAGATGGACAGAAGCGTACCCAGTCCCAGATTATACTGCTGTGACCACCGCCAGGCAATTGGGACAAGAGTTTTCCCCCAGATACGGATTGCCCCGTGTCGTGTACTCAGATAATGGTCAGCCATTTTCCTCTGAATTAATGAAACAAGTGTCCCTCCTGTTAGGATACCAGTGGAAGTTTCATTGTGTACGACACCCAGAAGCAGCTGGACTTGTCGAGCGTCATAATCAGACCCTTAAGACGAAATTAGCAAAAGTCTGTGCAGAAAAAGGCGTGGATTGGATGGTAGCCTTGCCGGTTGCCCTCTTTTACATGCGTATGGTAGCTCATTCCAGAACAGGCATATCTCCTTATGAAGTGGTTTTTGGTAGACCACCGAATATGTGGGGTACGCCTATGCCTAAGAAAATAACTGATGTTGACAGTAACATGCTGACAGATTACCTGGCTTCCTTGATGTCTGCACTACTCTCTTGTCGTTCACAGGTTGCCGCCGCCTTCCCTGACAACACCCAAGTCAAGGAGTACACCATCGTCCCTAGTGACCACGTGTATATTCGGAACTTTGATCGTTCAAGCCCCCTTGAGCCACGCTGGAAAACACCAAAATTAGTTTTGCTCACCACGAGGACTGCCGTCAAGGTCGAGGGACGCAAGATATGGCTTCATGCCCAACACTGCAAGAAATTCTTTGGAGATTCCGGAACTTTGATCTAAACTAAAGACAGTCCCGATAGTACAGACTGTAAGCCCCCTTTTCTAGAAAAGACTCAGCAACAGGAGTATAGGTCTAAGTTACGATCTAGTAAGTCAGACAGTGTTTAATTGTTTAAGTCCACTAGGTGGTGAATCGGTTAGACAGGTTCCTGACATGTATAAGATCATAGACCAGAATAGTAAAAAGAGAGAAATGAAAGAAAAGTACTGCAAGATATTACGCAGTAGATGTATAGTAACTCTGATTTTTATGTCTCTTCTGTGCATCACTATAATATGTATCAGCTTGGCATTACATGTTTTCTTTCCCCCTATTGCCTCACATATACACTTTACCTCCAATGACACTGTAGAGCACACATTCAGTGATCTGCCACCCCATAAATTGTCATATCGACTAGCCCTGCGCAACAATACTTTTATTCGAATGTTGCACCATTCTCATCAGACCAGCAATGTAACAAATTGCTGGGTATGTGGCCGACTCCCACCTTATCAGAAAACGAAGGGAGTTCTGCCCCTTTTTCCTTTTCTGTTCTCGCACAAAGGTTCATGCGGAGCATGGTTTGCTTTAATGTTATCACTAGACAGAAAGTCTGCAGTTTCTCAGGGTTTCTGGATATGGGGAACCTTGAATACAGTCATGAATGAGGCATGTTTTCCAGACGAAGACGGTCTTCCCCAAAGGAAAGGGACCGATCTAGAAAATGAAGTGTATGAACAAGGAAATGCTTCCCTTAACTTTATGATTCTGAATGTCCAGTCCGAGAAAAATACAGGTCCTCCGTTTATATCAGTCCTACCAGTAAAAGGTGAATTGTGCGTTAGAAAGAAAGGATCGGTACAATTGGGACACAGTGATTGTAATACTGTAGTCGAGTTCAATGATAAAGGAAAGTCTACTTTCAAAGCTTCCCGCCATTCCTATTTCATTTGCGGTCAGACAGCCTATGTACGTCTGCCCTTAGACTGGGGTGGGACATGTTATATAGCGTTCCTGCTGCCACCCGTCTTTCTAGCCCCATCCCATTATCATCGAGATTCGCGACTAGTGCATGTTAGACACAGGAGGGAGATCGATTTCCCAGTAGTTGATCAGACTGAGACAGTTTGGGAGCAATATACAGATTTTATTAAGGGATACTTCTGGTTCATAGGTCCCGTCCAAAACAGTAAACTCATACGTAGGTTAACAAGAACTCTAGAAGCAGTAGTAAATGAGACTACATCTGCCCTGGCGAACTTGACCGAGGAGCAGTCTGCCATGCGATTTGTTGTTCTTCAGAATCGCCTTGTTCTTGACGTCATCCTGGCAGATAGGGGCGGGGCTTGTAGAGTGATCGGCTCCAGTTGTTGCGTGTTTATTCCAAATAACGCGCCATCTGTGTACGCAGCAATAACAAGACTCCACAAGATAGTTCACGAGATGCATCAGGACCAATGGACTTGGTCCAGTTGGCTCTGGGGTGTAATATCGGGATGGGGATGGACATTGTTGTTGTTCCTAGGAATTATACTGCTTATGGTATTCGGTTGCTGTCTCTCTCTGCAATGTGGCCCGGCGATTTGCGGCCTGTGTGCCACTGCCTGTATTCCCTATCCACGTATACAAAAGAAAAAAGACGAACAAATGATGCTGTATGATCAGATATACGGTCTCATGAATATAGATGTGTCCCAAAGGGCACAGTAGGGGACAAGGAGGGAATGAGGAAATAGAAAATTTTGCGTAGCCAATGTGTCCCCTGCATGTACCCCACGTTTAGTGTATGTTCATGTCACCCATGCACTTTCCCTCTCATGCCTGTAATAATAATGCCTCTGCATTTCCATCCCATGTTAGAGTGTCAGTTACCAAGCCTTCCATGAAAGAAACGTTAATGAAAGAGCTGAGGCCTATGTTGCCCATGTATATGCATGGTGCACGTTTAAAAGTCGAGATGAACCCGTTTTGTGTCTCAGCCGAGCCAGGACCCGAATACAGGCTCCATGCCTCCAGACACTCTGAAAGCTGCAGCTTAGCTATGTATCCCTGACCTCTTGCATACTTTCTGCTCAGCCGAGAGGGGCCCAGTCCGGCCTGCCAAGACAGTATTTTGCTTACAGTTATCTGCTCTGCTCCACAGAAACACATCCCTGTCTAGCGAAGAAGGTAAACAGAACCCGTCCACAGAGATAGAGCCCAGCCTTTCTGTCTCCGTTTAAGTGATTTACAGAGCTCGCATCCATAGAAGGCCCATGGCCCCCACGCAATGCACGAAGAAATATGTTATGTTATGTTATGGTATTTGATTTTTGTATAGCGCACGGATGCCACAGCAAAGTTGCGTCCCGGCGCTTTGGAAAGTTGATAACACAACACATCAGAGGAGATAAAAAGAAGAGGGCCTAATTTGTGGAAAAAAGAAAAGTTTTAAGTGCCTTCCTGAAAGGGAACAAGTCAGGGATGGAGCGAAGAGGAGCTGGCAGAGAGTTCCAAAGGGCTGCTGCCAACACTGAGAAAGAGCGTCCGCCCATCCTAGATTTTTTAAAACGTGGCACAATGGCAAGGTTGGATCCGGCGGAGCGAAGAGCTCTGGCAGGGACATAGTGCTGAATAGTCTGTGCGAGAATAGGAGGGGAGGCTGATTTGAGAATTTTGAAAGTTAAGCAAAGAGCTTTAAACTTAATTCTCTGCCCCACCGGCAACCAATGGAGATCTTGGATAGTCCGACGAGCCGAAACAAACTTCGGGAGGCCAACAAGCATCCTCGCTGCCGCGTTCTGGACTCTCTGAAGGCGGGATAGCTCGGCCTGGTTTAGGCCCAGAAACAGGGAGCTGGCATAGTCCAGCCTGGTAAGAACCAGAGCTTGGACAATAATCTGTCTGGTCTCCGCATCGAAGAACTTAAAAATTGGTCGACGACATTGCAGAGTACCAAAACAGGTGCCAGCCACACGTTTTGTGTGGGAGGTGAAAGAGAACTTGTTGTCGAACCACACCCCGAGATTTCTAACCTCAGTCACGGGGGAAGGAACGGGGCCAAGATCAGAAGGCCACCACTGATCTCCCCATAGTCCACTTTCCCTACCAAAAATAATGACCTCGGTCTTAGAGGCATTCAGTTGGAGCCGATTGTTCGCCATCCAGCCTGCCACAGCTTTTAAAGCTGACTGGAAAGTGGGGGCATCCAGTTGGAGTCGCCATTAAGTGCCACCGCCAGCTGCGTGTCATCGGCGTATGACACAAAGGAAAGACCAAAACTATGGGCTACCTCCGCTAATGGCTGAACATATAAGTTAAACAAGGTAGGGCTAAGGGCCGACCCTTGGGGGACACCCTGAAGTATGGGGCGAGAAGCAGAAACAAAAGGAGGTGTGGAGACCTTGAAGGCTCGGTCCTTAAGAAAGGAACGAAACCACTCGAGTGCCACCTCTCCAACTCCTGCCTCCATCAGGCGGTGTAAAAGAATCTGGTGGGACACCGTATCGAAGGCGGCACTAAGATCCAAGAGGATCAGTGCCGCCGTCTGACCCAGGTCCAACAGGTTCCTGATGTGCTCCACCACAGCCAGAAGGGCAGTTTCAGTGCTATGACCTGCACGAAACTGGCTCTTAGTGATGAGCAACCTTTGCTCGAGCGACCTTTACTTCAGATAATACATCCTCCAAACTTAAGATACCAGATAATACCAGGCGTGCAGGTCGTCCTGACACTCAAGGCTTCTCTACTAGAACGAAAGTCAGCTCCCCCCAGCTACCCCCAGTTACACGTCAATTGCACGTCATGACCGAGTGGCGCACACAAGTAGGGTAAAGGTTCCAGCTGACCACGCAGACCCCCTCCATGTATCCACCCACCTATGACTCACCTATGACTCCTCAAGTGAACCCCCACGTGTACGCCTTCTTACATGCCCTTTTGCACGCCCATGTGCTCTTATCTCTCTCTTTCGCTTGCTCCGACTGGAGCGCTCCGCCTTCTCAATGCAAGTTAATGTATGTTTAATGTATAAATAATGTACTCTGTGAATAAAGTTTAGAAGACCCTTCCTGAACCTTAGTGGTGATGGAACCCGATTCTCCCTTAACTCGAGTTACTGAAATAAAGCCCTTTTGAATCGGACACCACGGACTCTACCTCTCATTATATGCATGACCTTTTGTTTAAGTATAGAAATTCCGACAGGGTAATATTTTATTTACCACACAATGATACACTAGTTTAAAAGGGTACTTTATCTCATTGGAGCATGTAGTACATTAAGAGCCATCCTTTCTGCTCACTTTCTGTCAGATTACTCACCTTTGCCTGGAACCTGCAATGCAAAGTAAGGGGGCGGTCTGGAAGGAAAACATTTTTCCACAGAAACATAGCCATCAATCACCTGCAACGAGCTAGAAGACAGTGGGATATCTCGGCAAATGTTTGATAGCAATTATGTTGTTTTATCACGTTTAGGCCCAGGGCCGGTCCTAGAACTTCTGGGGCCCCGGGCGATATGAAAGATGTGAGGCCCCTTGAATTTGCATGTAACATCCAATCGCGGCCGGCCTGATGCGCGAGTGGAGGGTCACGTAGGTGGTGTGCTGTCCCCCATTCAGTTTGTACCTTCCCCCACCCCTGCTGCCCCAGGAATGTCACCACGCCAGCAAGTTTCATGATGTAATATGATTAGCTGGGGCAGGGGCCCTAGCAAGAATAGGTGGCTAATGTGAAAGTGTGGCCTTTCACACTGATGGGGGGCCCCCCTAATCTTTGGCAGAGCGCGAGGCCCTGGGCCGCTGCCCACACTGCCCATGCCTAGCGCCGGCCCTGTTTAGGCCTGTCAGATGAAATAAAGAAATGGACTGAACAAGGAGGGGTCCAGACTGACCAAGGTTGGATGACTAAAGGCAAAGCTACATGGTTTCTCCCAGACTCTATGGTACAAGTCGTCATAAACACAGCACATAGCCCAGCACACTTAGGAGAAAGGGCAATGCTAGACAGCTTACAGAATATCTGGTTTAACAAGCACCTGCGTGCAGCAGCGAAACAGAAAGTACGTACCTGTATGATTTGTTGCCAGTTCAATCCAGGCAAAGGCATCCCGGTGGAACAAGGCGGATTTCATCCTCCTGACCATCCTTTTGAAGTCCTCCAGATGGATTATATCCAGATGGACAGATGTAGAGGTTACAAGTATGTCCTGGTAGTTGTATGTGCACTATCTAGATGGACAGAAGCGTACCCAGTCCCAGATTATACTGCTGTGACCACCGCCAGGCAATTGGTACAAGAGTTTTCCCCCAGATACGGATTGCCCCGTGTCGTGTACTCAGATAATGGTCAGCCATTTTCCTCTGAATTAATGAAACAAGTGTCCCTCCTGTTAGGATACCAGTGGAAGTTTCATTGTGTACGACACCCAGAAGCAGCTGGACTTGTCGAGCGTCATAATCAGACCCTTAAGACGAAATTAGCAAAAGTCTGTGCAGAAAAAGGCGTGGATTGGATGGTAGCCTTGCCGGTTGCCCTCTTTTACATGCGTATGGTAGCTCATTCCAGAACAGGCATATCTCCTTATGAAGTGGTTTTTGGTAGACCACCGAATATGTGGGGTACGCCTATGCCTAAGAAAATAACTGATGTTGACAGTAACATGCTGACAGATTACCTGGCTTCCTTGATGTCTGCACTACTCTCTTGTCGTTCACAGGTTGCCGCCGCCTTCCCTGACAACACCCAAGTCAAGGAGTACACCATCGTCCCTAGTGACCACGTGTAAATTCGGAACTTTGATCGTTCAAGCCCCCTTGAGCCACGCTGGAAAACACCAAAATTAGTTTTGCTCACCACGAGGACTGCCGTCAAGGTCGAGGGACGCAAGATATGGCTTCATGCCCAACACTGCAAGAAATTCTTTGGAGATTCCGGAACTTTGATCTAAACTAAAGACAGTCCCGATAGTACAGACTGTAAGCCCCCTTTTCTAGAAAAGACTCAGCAACAGGAGTATAGGTCTAAGTTACGATCTAGTAAGTCAGACAGTGTTTAATTGTTTAAGTCCACTAGGTGGTGAATCGGTTAGACAGGTTCCTGACATGTATAAGATCATAGACCAGAATAGTAAAAAGAGAGAAATGAAAGAAAAGTACTGCAAGATATTACGCAGTAGATGTATAGTAACTCTGATTTTTATGTCTCTTCTGTGCATCACTATAATATGTATCAGCTTGGCATTACATGTTTTCTTTCCCCCTATTGCCTCACATATACACTTTACCTCCAATGACACTGTAGAGCACACATTCAGTGATCTGCCACCCCATAAATTGTCATATCGACTAGCCCTGCGCAACAATACTTTTATTCGAATGTTGCACCATTCTCATCAGACCAGCAATGTAACAAATTGCTGGGTATGTGGCCGACTCCCACCTTATCAGAAAACGAAGGGAGTTCTGCCCCTTTTTGCTTTTCTGTTCTCGCACAAAGGTTCATGCGGAGCATGGTTTGCTTTAATGTTATCACTAGACAGAAAGTCTGCAGTTTCTCAGGGTTTCTGGATATGGGGAATCTTGAATACAGTCATGAATGAGGCATGTTTTCCAGACGAAGACGGTCTTCCCCAAAGGAAAGGGACCGATCTAGAAAATGAAGTGTATGAACAAGGAAATGCTTCCCTTAACTTTATGATTCTGAATGTCCAGTCCGAGAAAAATACAGGTCCTCCGTTTATATCAGTCCTACCAGTAAAAGGTGAATTGTGCGTTAGAAAGAAAGGATCGGTACAATTGGGACACAGTGATTGTAATACTGTAGTCGAGTTCAATGATAAAGGAAAGTCTACTTTCAAAGCTTCCCGCCATTCCTATTTCATTTGCGGTCAGACAGCCTATGTACGTCTGCCCTTAGACTGGGGTGGGACATGTTATATAGCGTTCCTGCTGCCACCCGTCTTTCTAGCCCCATCCCATTATCATCGAGATTCGCGACTAGTGCATGTTAGACACAGGAGGGAGATCGATTCCCCAGTAGTTGATCAGACTGAGACAGTTTGGGAGCAATATACAGATTTTATTAAGGGATACTTCTGGTTCATAGGTCCCGTCCAAAACAGTAAACTCATACGTAGGTTAACAAGAACTCTAGAAGCAGTAGTAAATGAGACTACATCTGCCCTGGCGAACTTGACCGAGGAGCAGTCTGCCATGCGATTTGTTGTTCTTCAGAATCGCCTTGTTCTTGACGTCATCCTGGCAGATAGGGGCGGGGCTTGTAGAGTGATCGGCTCCAGTTGTTGCGTGTTTATTCCAAATAACGCGCCATCTGTGTACGCAGCAATAACAAGACTCCACAAGATAGTTCACGAGATGCATCAGGACCAATGGACTTGGTCCAGTTGGCTCTGGGGTGTAATATCGGGATGGGGATGGACATTGTTGTTGTTCCTAGGAATTATACTGCTTATGGTATTCGGTTGCTGTCTCTCTCTGCAATGTGGCCCGGCGATTTGCGGCCTGTGTGCCACTGCCTGTATTCCCCATCCACGTATACAAAAGAAAAAAGACGAACAAATGATGCTGTATGATCAGATATACGGTCTCATGAATATAGATGTGTCCCAAAGGGCACAGTAGGGGACAAGGAGGGAATGAGGAAATAGAAAATTTTGCGTAGCCAATGTGTCCCCTGCATGTACCCCACGTTTAGTGTATGTTCATGTCACCCATGCACTTTCCCTCTCATGCCTGTAATAATAATGCCTCTGCATTTCCGTCCCATGTTAGAGTGTCAGTTACCAAGCCTTCCATGAAAGAAACGTTAATGAAAGTGCTGAGGCCTATGTTGCCCATGTATATGCATGGTGCACGTTTAAAAGTCTAGATGAACCCGTTTTGTGTCTCAGCCGAGTCAGGACCCGAATACAGGCTCCATGCCTCCAGACACTCTGAAAGCTGCAGCTTAGCTATGTATCCCTGACCTCTTGCATACTTTCTGCTCAGCCGAGAGGGGCCCAGTCCGGCCTGCCAAGACAGTATTTTGCTTACAGTTATCTGCTCTGCTCCACAGAAACACATCCCTGTCTAGCGAAGAAGGTAAACAGAACCCGTCCACAGAGATAGAGCCCAGCCTTTCTGTCTCCGTTTAAGTGATTTACAGAGCTCGCATCCATAGAAGGCCCATGGCCCCCACGCAATGCACGAAGAAATATGTTATGTTATGTTATGGTATTTGATTTTTGTATAGCGCACGGATTCCACAGCAAAGTTGCGTCCCGGCGCTTTTGGAAAGTTGATAACACAACACATCAGAGGAGATAAAAAGAAGAGGGCCTAATTTGTGGAAAAAAGAAAAGTTTTAAGTGCCTTCCTGAAAGGGAACAAGTCAGGGATGGAGCGAAGAGGAGCTGGCAGAGAGTTCCAAAGGGCTGCTGCCAACACTGAGAAAGAGCGTCCGCCCATCCTAGATTTTTTAAAACGTGGCACAATGGCAAGGTTGGATCCGGCGGAGCGAAGAGCTCTGGCAGGGACATAGTGCTGAATAGTCTGTGCGAGAATAGGAGGGGAGGCTGATTTGAGAATTTTGAAAGTTAAGCAAAGAGCTTTAAACTTAATTCTCTGCCCCACCGGCAACCAATGGAGATCTTGGATAGTCCGACGAGCCGAAACAAACTTCGGGAGGCCAACAAGCATCCTCGCTGCCGCGTTCTGGACTCTCTGAAGGCGGGATAGCTCGACCTGGTTTAGGCCCAGAAACAGGGAGCTGGCATAGTGACACCAAGGAAAGACCAAAACTATGGGCTACCTCCGCTAATGGCTGAACATATAAGTTAAACAAGGTAGGGCTAAGGGCCGACCCTTGGGGGACACCCTGAAGTATGGGGCGAGAAGCAGAAACAAAAGGAGGTGTGGAGACCTTGAAGGCTCGGTCCTTAAGAAAGGAACGAAACCACTCGAGTGCCACCTCTCCAACTCCTGCCTCCATCAGGCGGTGTAAAAGAATCTGGTGGGACACCGTATCGAAGGCGGCACTAAGATCCAAGAGGATCAGTGCCGCCGTCTGACCCAGGTCCAACAGGTTCCTGATGTGCTCCACCACAGCCAGAAGGGCAGTTTCAGTGCTATGACCTGCACGAAACTGGCTCTTAGTGATGAGCAACCTTTGCTCGAGCGACCTTTACTTCAGATAATACATCCTCCAAACTTAAGATACCAGATAATACCAGGCGTGCAGGTCGTCCTGACACTCAAGGCTTCTCTACTAGAACGAAAGTCAGCTCCCCCCAGCTACCCCCAGTTACACGTCAATTGCACGTCATGACCGAGTGGCGCACACAAGTAGGGTAAAGGTTCCAGCTGACCACGCAGACCCCCTCCATGTATCCACCCACCTATGACTCACCTATGACTCCTCAAGTGAACCCCCACGTGTACGCCTTCTTACATGCCCTTTTGCACGCCCATGTGCTCTTATCTCTCTCTTTCGCTTGCTCCGACTGGAGCGCTCCGCCTTCTCAATGCAAGTTAATGTATGTTTAATGTATAAATAATGTACTCTGTGAATAAAGTTTAGAAGACCCTTCCTGAACCTTAGTGGTGATGGAACCCGATTCTCCCTTAACTCGAGTTACTGAAATAAAGCCCTTTTGAATCGGACACCACGGACTCTACCTCTCATTATATGCATGACCTTTTGTTTAAGTATAGAAATTCCGACAGGGTAATATTTTATTTACCACACAATGATACACTAGTTTAAAAGGGTACTTTATCTCATTGGAGCATGTAGTACATTAAGAGCCATCCTTTCTGCTCACTTTCTGTCAGATTACTCACCTTTGCCTGGAACCTGCAATGCAAAGTAAGGGGGCGGTCTGGAAGGAAAACATTTTTCCACAGAAACATAGCCATCAATCACCTGCAACGAGCTAGAAGACAGTGGGATATCTCGGCAAATGTTTGATAGCAATTATGTTGTTTTATCACGTTTAGGCCCAGGGCCGGTCCTAGAACTTCTGGGGCCCCGGGCGATATGAAAGATGTGAGGCCCCTTGAATTTGCATGTAACATCCAATCGCGGCCGGCCTGATGCGCGAGTGGAGGGTCACGTAGGTGGTGTGCTGTCCCCCATTCAGTTTGTACCTTCCCCCACCCCTGCTGCCCCAGGAATGTCACCACGCCAGCAAGTTTCATGATGTAATATGATTAGCTGGGGCAGGGGCCCTAGCAAGAATAGGTTGGCTAATGTGAAAGTGTGGCCTTTCACACTGATGGGGGGCCCCCCTAATCTTTGGCAGAGCGCGAGGCCCTGGGCCGCTGCCCACACTGCCCATGCCTAGCGCCGGCCCTGTTTAGGCCTGTCATGTGCAGCTCAGACCAGACTGTAAGAGTAAGAGACGCGATTCGAACCCGAAGAAATCCAAAATGGGTCTCACGCCTTGTTTAAGAATAGCAGCGCCCTGCCTGTGCATGATATCATATTTACCCACCCAAATGAAAGGTGCCCTCTCCAAACGAGTCACTTAATGCTGCCGATGCAAGGATGCAACCCAGGGTTCTGGAACCCAGGACATGTATAACGTTCTGGAAGACCGGAAGTGACATCGAAAGGCAGGACATGTTTAAGCATGATTTTAAACTGTGACTTGGCACTAAAACATCATTTGAACTACTGATTTGGCTACCCTTATTCATGTTTATTGCGTTTCATTCAAAAGGGCCTAATTACGCATTCCTTAGTGCAATGAACACCCAACAATCTGGGTCCGTGTTTCTTTGTCATCTGGTGCTACATTGCACCAAGATGCGAGTGTACGCATCATTCTGCGCAAATCTCAATGCACCTCTGCAAAGTATATGGGAAAGTGGAATTGCTGCAACTTTACATGGAATGTAACAGCAAAAGGCTTTGCATTAAGATGTGTGTGTAGTGAGAAGTCCACAAGAATGACTCCTTAAAGTTGAGTTAATGTTATACAGACAGGGGCAAGCAGGGAGCACGCACGTCCTTCACGCACCTCCTCCCCTCACATTCCAACAGAACTGACACATATTCATGAGATACACGTGTGCACCTAGCAGCTCCACAGTGTGAAGCCAGGGCCGGCTTTAGCGCTGGGGGCGCCCAGTGCAATCATTGTTTGACCCCCTCTGCCATGGACTCCCTCACTACCACCCTTCAACGGGGCCCCTCAAGCATCTGTAACCACTCTCTCTCAGATGCAGTCCATTAGGTTTACAGCACCTCTCATACCAGTGTAGGGTTTCAGAGCACTTTACCTCACACATAATAAACAGAGACGATCAATCATAGTTTAAGAGTGCTTGGTCTGGAGAAGCACAAACTCAGAATTTAAAATGTAACAACCTGGCTGTGGGCTCTCTTAAATAATCAGAACTGATCTCTATCCAAATGAACCATTTTTCCAACATTAGGATAATGAAAGATGGTAAAAATTCATAATACTCTCATCAACACCTTGGCAGTTTGCATGCAGCTCTTAGATTACAATTACTAGCTCACGGTTCGAAGTTAGGATTTTAAGTTATAAACTGCAAGTAAAACAAGCATTTGCAATGCAATAGGTCTCACATTTGCGTGAGTTTAGGCTCCTGGCATTGAAAATGACAATGCATGGTTTTTATGTGTTCAAAACCAACTCATAAATAAGAGACATTGTCATTTACAACAGCAATAGTTCAAACTCTTGCAAATGGGAGACCTATTGCTTTGCAAATGCTTGTTATATCATACTAGCCGCCTTGTGTCAACTACTGTGTTAGACAGAAGTACATTTTCTATACCCTGATTCATATTCTGCACTTTTACCACCAGCTGAAGTTTATTCTGTCATAACAATCCTAATATGTCCTAAGTGCAACTGTAATATGAATTATGATGTTAATTGAAGCAGCCCCTGTGCTGCACCTGTTCAATATGTCCAAGGTCACAAGGGATGCAACGCACAGACAGGGCAGACTGAGAGTGTGCATGAGGGAGGCGAGTCCGAGAGAGAGTGTTAAACAGAGTCTGTGAGAGAAGGGAACCCATCTGAAAGCATGTGTGAGAAATGTGTGAGAGAAATATGTGGTGAGAGAACTTGGGTGCATGTGTTTGAGCGAACATGTGCGCGAGAGTGTGTGGGATAGACAACTTGAGAAAAAGTGCAAAATGTCTTTGAGAAAATGTGTGTGTGTTCATGTGTGAGAGAGAGGGGGTTTAGAGGTTGAGAGGTGAAATTGGTAGTAGTGCAGCCGGATATGTACAGCCCATGCAGAACCTGTGGAAACGCCCCACCACGAGCATGTACCCTAACATGCTACTAAGTCACCCCCACCCCAACCGCCCCCACACAAGGGAGTTGTAAACTCTGCTCCTTGCTTTATAATGGGTGGCAGCAGTGGTAGAAGTGGGAGGAAACGGAGGGGCCCGGCGTGCCCCTACTTCTAAAAATTATTTCAGTCCTTTCCCTACTTTTTTTCCCCACTTCGACCACTGGGTGGCAGTAACTGGTCATTGTCGCAACTCCTAAGGGCCTCAGCCGAGGGACCAAGTCTTTCATATGAAAGTAATGCAGTCCCTAGGGGGCAGATTCTGAGCACCCCCTGTATGGCACCTCTGTCAGAACTTGACAAGACGGGCTAGCAGACGCAGGCAGCAAAGACCGACTTGCACGGAGAGTACAGCAAAGGGACCTTGTGCATGAATGGAACATTGTATTATCACAGGAAAGAAAAGAGACACGGAGGTACGTAATGTGGACAGCATACCATTAAGCAGGCACCATAAGGAATCACAAGCAGGTAATATACCAAATAATCCCTATGGAAAGAACTAACCAGCTGCAGCGTAAGTAAGCTGTAGTTGGGTAATAAGGAGCCAGGAAAGAAGAGTAGCGGAGGAGTGAACCAATCCCAAGCAGCAGGCGGGATTACACTCAGTATAGTGTTTACATCCGGAACTGCTCCCTCTTGGTCCTGGCCTTGCACACTTCACAGTACATAAGACATAGGTCTACTTTTGGTATCTAATGTGGATCCTGCCCTACCTCTCTTCTCCTCATTGGACAATGGAAGAGAATGCTTTTGCCTCCACCATGCATTGTGCCTGATTACACTGGTACAAGTACTCCTATACATGGGTGTAAATGTGCGGGTTATGGAATGTACAAGCGTTCCCAGTAGGATGTCTGAAATACTGTGCCTTTCATAGCCTTTTACGTGCACTACAAGGATTGTCATGTGCCAACTGCTATTCTCCCAATGTGACTCCTCAATTTACAGTGCAAATGGACAATTGTTATTTATTTTTTGTTTTTCCTCCATGAGCAAAACAGTTCTCCCTTAGAGAAATTTCATCCTTACAGATGTTCCATCACACTTCCCTCCCCGGAAGGTGAATTTTAAGAGTCCTTTACTGGCATATATTTGTAATCATTTTAAAACATTTCCTGAGTGAGAAAGGGTCAAAGAGTAGTTTGCATGCAGGTTTCTTACTCTGTGATTGTGCAGTCATAACAAACAATTCAGCATCAGTGAAGTCATTTCTGCCAGCTAGGTATCATTTTTTAGATTCTGCTGAATGTTAGAAATTGCAAAATATTCAAAATGAACGATTTATGACATCTCACCCACCCATACTGTATTAATGCTTTTTGCAATGTATACTTTGAAGCATGCATTGCTCGATCGGCTCTGTGTTGCTTTGCTAAGTCACTTAATGGGGCCTTGCGTGACTTGGTAAATTTGGCTTTTTTTGTTGCATAGTGCTTGTACCCCCTTGCGTGGCACAAGTTAGACGCATTAACAGTGATAAATAGGCTCCTATCACTCTTTAGAAAGCAGACTCAGTAAGCCAGTTTCAGATGTAAATAATTACCCAAGACCATTTACATTTTATTTACCTTCTCATTCATGTGCGGTGGTGAAGCAGGGGTGACGTGAGCCATAATGAGTACAAAGCCCTTGTGCTCCTGGTTGGAAAGACCCCTGTACCCATGCTGCAGTACTGTGTGCTGCACTAGTAGCAGCACGCCCTGCCTCCGACCCCGGCCATGTGGACAAATATCTCTAAACACATATATACAGGAATAATCCTTTACATCGCAGTGACTACACCGCGATGTAGTTGCAACGTAGTTGTTACAACGCAAGTCGTTACATCGACTTGCACTGGATGGCGCTATAACTTAAGGAATAGTAAGATTTACTATTCCAACAGTCCTGTTATTCAGCCAGGGACCACAGGCGCTTCGCCGCCGGTCGGATTTAACGCGGACCCATATCATATACCCATCGTGGCATTCGCGGATATCTGGCTCCCAACATATCAGAACAAACCCATGGTACCATTAAGACGATTGGCCCAAAACCCTTTGATTTGCAAGTTCCGCTGAATTTTAATTGTAATTCTAAAAAAAAACTTCCAGTTTTTCCCTGGGGAATATATACCGTATCTCCTCAAGGCATTTATAAATTCTTTCCCAAGTTTGGTCCCAGCCTTCCCAAAGATATGAAAAAATCATTCTTTGCATGTGCCACAGTTTTGTAGCCAAGGGATATATTTCCTCATGACTTCTATAAAAGGATTAGTGCCTGTTGAAATTCTTCCCTTTCCTCAACCAAAGTGACTCAGTAGCCAAAACGTAGGCACATGAGGATGATCAGTAAAACGTCTACTACATACTTACCCTGCAGTAGAGTAAATTAGTTTCCTTTCCTTACTGCCAAGCAAATGTATTTTTGGAAAAGCAAATTGTGAAATGTGGTGGAGAGTGAGACCAGAGAGTAAAGTAGGACTAAGTAAATGCCTTGACTTTTGCGGTTGGATAGTCTGTGATGAATACAATCTATATTCTGTTCCTTAATCCTTTCCCTGTATTGCAGTGTATCGCTTTTCCCACTTACTTACTTACGGCAGACAGGATGTCCACATGATTGATCCTATATGTAATGTGTTGCAATATTCATCTGCTTTGAAGTCAGGGTAAAATTGAAAGATGTTAGAACGTGGATTATTAGTAGGGGCAAATGTGCATCTGCCACTGGAAATAAGGCCACTAACACAGTATTGGTCTCAGAATAGGTTTTAGAAAATTATTCCTATGCTCAACCCTTGGCAGCTTGTCTGTGAGCAGGCTGACTTAACTTCAAAGACAGGTATGTAAAGCATTCAATTAAATCAATTCAGTAACTAATTAAGTGACAATGTATAATAAAAATCTGACACCAATTTATAAAAATAGGAACTATTGTTATCTTTAAAATGACATGCAAACGACAAAGATCCCATGTTGGGAACCGGAGATATGAATTTTCAAATAGTTAGCATTATCTAGCTCTTAGAATCCTAATGTACCTTATAGGGATATCCGGTTGTGATAGACTGGCTCAAAGTCAATGTTTCAGGCCGACTAGGATAGACCCCTGCTCGGCTACCACTAGCGGCGTTAGGTCCCGGTCACAGTTTTAAACTTCGGACTTAAAAACTTTTCTGGAGCTTTTTCTCGCGTGGTCCCTTGTTGCTATTCACCAGGCCAGATTTGGTGAGGGTTCTCCGGCCTCCGATTTCACCTCCTCTCGGTGAAACTCTGGAAGTCAGACCTACAAAGCTTTTCAGCGGGAGGAACGTGGACGGCAGGCCAGCTATTGGTTGAAGGCAGGTGGCTTGGCTGGCCAGGTTGGGTCGGTCCCCCTATGGAGCTTTTTTCCAAAGTTGTTTAAAAGTTCTCCCAACTCCTAGAACTTCTTAATGAAGTACCTTAAATGGTCCCAAAATGTCTCAAACTCACTCCAAGTGTCTGAAAGCTCCATGATGGTCCTTGCAATTTGAGGACTTCATATCCCACAACCCACACGGACAAACCCCTTATAAATCCCCTGGAAGTTCTCCGGGTTGTGGATCTTTGATGGTGATGCTCCAGGTGGGCTCTGTTAACCTGTATCTTGCTGGGTGTCCACTCTTTAGTCCTTCTTACAGCAAAGTAATTCTCAGGGCTATAGTTCAAGATGGTGCAAAATGTGCAGTTTACAGAGTGCAGGCCTTTGGAAATGCACATTAAACTTCTCAGCATGGCACCTCTTGCTTTCGTAAGTTTCAAGCAGCAGATCTGAGGGGCTTTGCCCTTCTCAGATACCTATTCTAGTTTCTCTGGGTCAATCAGGAGGTCACTCCTGTCCAATGGACTGCAGGGTACCACCCAAAGGTCTGAACACATCCTGTGGCCAGAGTGCACCAATTCTTCCAAATTGATAATGGCAGAATTTTCTGCAGGGAGAGAAGAGATGGCTAACCACACCCCTAAATTTTCTAATCAACAGAGTCTATCCCCCTTGCATCTATTCATTCCTTCCCTAAGCCTAGCATCTGGCTGGGGTCAACAGAGTAGAGTTGGGAATGACACTTGAGTTGAAGTGTAGTTCCTATTTCCCTAAATAGGTTCTGAGCTTTTGGATAACATACACTAAAGGTTTGGTGTATGATTGAGTCAGTACACCCCTATTGCACATGCTAACCTTGTTTACCATGTACCTGCTAGCTCACAGGGCCACTAGAAACTTCTTGAAGACTAGAAGGGAATAGCCTCTGGCAACTACATAACATGACTACACTGATCCATGAGATAATGTTTCGCTCAGCCAATCGTGACTGCTTAGTTGCTAAGAGTTTCACAGAAATAACAGACAAGCTTTTTAATAAGTATTTATTGAACAGTCATTTTTCTCGTGTGAGAGATCTGAGCTACTACAATCGTAAGACAGTATGCGAGATATACAATGCACAGTGTTACATTCGCAAAGAAGTAGTATTGCTCTAGTATTGTTCACTACTTATCAAATACATTTGTATACATAAAAACATATTGCTAAAAGTATGAGTACTCATGGAATGCTCCCTAACTATTTCTACCCAAATGTGCCTAACCTAGGTGTAGGACGGGTTGTGAAGAAGGTCCGATATTCCCCTAAAATGGTATGCTCTAGTATGCTATAGTTCGTTATGTCAAGAATCGCTCTAGGTTCTAGTCATCGCCATACCTGAGAATGAGAGAGTTGTGGAATCTCTTTCCTGGTCTCAAATTCTAACATCCCGCAAAGGAAGTTAGAGCCCTGCGAGTTGTAGTTTCTGCATGCAGGATGACAGCATTTCTGGTCAGTGCATCAAGCCAGGAAATACGGGCTCCTCTGGAATAGAGGTCTCCTCTGGTTTGCATGGGCATATTAATACCCAGAAGGTGCTATGGCAGGACTGCATTGACGTAATGTTGAACAGAGGAAGACGTCACGAATGAACCCCGGGGAATAATGGTTCATGCATATTTAATGATTTTCTAAGAGAAATCAATGAACCTGTGCCAGGGAAAATCCCTAGAGCTTAAGGGTCTGTTTCTAAGAACTTGGTTGTGACCTAAAGGGTGGACGGATGTAGGTGAAATACGATGCCTGTATTTGGAGTGTATGGCACATGCCTAAATAAGGACTAAGAACGCTATACCTAAATAAGGGCAACATGAATTGTGCCTATATAAGGGCATGTTTTAGTAAAGCCGATATCAGGGCACCTATATGGGACAAAACACCCACTCCACTTTCGAAGAACAATATTACTAATTGCTAAACATAAAAATGAGCACCGCATATGTAAAAACATTCATTTAAAAACATTTCTAAAATCAGTCTGAAAAGTTCAATTAAACATGTCAAAATTTGACTTATACATGGAAAAAGCAGTGGCTATAATAGTTTTGCTAAATATTCTAAAATCCCTTTGAATCATGGTCATAAAATATGGAATTTGTAGAAAAACAGGGCATTATTTCTAGACTTGTGCTTCTAGAATTGTGCTTTTTAGAAAAGTTCTTTTTAGTAAAGGTAAAGGCAGTTCATTTTATAGGAATTGTTTTACTGTAAGCAGTAAGAAATGCAATGTAACTGAAAAGTTTAAAAAGGTTTGTCAATTTGGGGAATGTTCCGAGTTTCGTTCTGTTTGTTATGAAAAACATGGTAGCCGGTGTACAACTATTACCACGGATTTTTTACAACGGATTCCATGACCACGGATTTTTTACAACGCAGGTCATGTTACAACGGATCCTTTTACAACGCTATTCACTACAACGCAGGTACTATTACAACGCAATACCATTACATCGTAAGTATAATTATAGGTAAGTTTATCTTTTTGGGGGTTTTGGGGTACAGGGGTATTTTTAGGTTTTAGGGCTGGGTTTGGGTTTTGGCGTACAGGGGTATTTTTAGGTTTTAGGGCTGGGTTTGGGTTTTGGGGTACAGGGGTATTTTTAGGTTTTAGGGCTGGGTTTGGGTTTTCGGGTACAGGGGTATTTTTAGGTTTTAGGGCTGGGTTTGGGTTTTGGGGTACAGGGGTATTTTTAGGTTTAAGGGCTCGGTTTGGGTTTTGGGGTACAGGGGTATTTTTAGGTTTTAGGGCTGGGTTTGGGTTTTGGGGTACAGGGGTATTTTTAGGTTTTAGGGCTGGGTTTGGGTTTTGGGGTACAGGAGTATTTTTAGGTTTAAGGGCTGGGTTTGGGTTTTGGGGTACAGGGGTATTTTTAGGTTTTAGGGCTGGGTTTGGGTTTTGGGGTACAGGGGTATTTTTAGGGCTGGGTTTGGGTTTTGGGGTACAGGGGTATTTTTAGGTTTTAGGGCTGGGTTTGGGTTTTGGGGTACAGGGGTATTTTTAGGTTTTAGGGCTGGGTTTGGGTTTTGGGGTACAGGGGTACTTTTAGGTTTTAGGGCTGGGTTTGGGTTTTGGGGTACAGGGGTATTTTTAGGTTTTAGGGCTGGGTTTGGGTTTCGGGGTACAGGGGTATTTTTAGGTTTTAGGGCTGGGTTTGGGTTTTGGGGTACAGGGGTATTTTTAGATTTAAGGGCTGGGTTTGGGTTTTGGGGTACAGGGGTAATATTAGGTTTTAGGGCTGGGTTCGGGTTTTGGGGTACAGGGGTATTTTTAGGTTTTAGGGCTGGGTTTGGGTTTTGGGGTACAGGGTTATTTTTAATATATATTTACAATTTAAAAAAATAAAATTAATTGTTATAATATATGTTTTATTTTTTAAATTAATAATACGATAATAATTATTTACATTAAATAATAATTTTATTTACTTACCTGTAATTATACTTACGATGTAATGGTATTGCGTTGTAATAGTACCTGCGTTGTAGTGAATAGCGTTGTAAAGGGATCCGTTGTAACATGACCTGCGTTGTAATAGATCCGTGGTCATGGTATGCGTTGTAAAAGGACCCGTTGTAACGTCATATATCCTGGTAGCCAAATGCATTTCTTCCAAGCACACTGTGAACCAATTCAAAAGTCAGAGTCCAGGTTGGGTGTAAACATGAAGTCATCTGCTGCTGTAGACATAAGATCGTCTACTGTTGCCGGGGACAGTTGGAGCACCTCGTTCAGTAGATCTATTGCACAAAGATGAGAATCGTCACTTACAGCTGATGCTGTAGCAAGTTGTGTGTTCCTTGTCTCCTGTGTGCCTGTTGAATCCTCGCGTACATCAGCAGGATCAGACTGCAACTGAGAGGTTTCAATGAATGCCATCATCAGTATCAGGAGCCGCTGCTGACAATACAGAGCATGGACCGTTCCTGGGTCCAGAAAAGTATTGATATTGGTTGGCATGACCGATGGAAGTGTTAGATAGATGTCCAGCACACATTTTTCACTGCAAAACAAGCAGCGTAGAACAGGTAAGATACAGTCAAGCCAAACTGGTGTGAAGGTCTGGAACCATGATTGATTAAGTTCCCATAAGAGAGGAATGCCCAGGAGCTGTACTATGTGCTGTCAGCACTTTCGTTCCAGGAGATCCTTCACAATGTGACTGGGAGTGATGCCCATTGCAAGGCCGTCCATAGCATAGCAGTAGGAATAGAATAAGTACTCCTGCAGCTATTGCAAGAGTTAAAGGCAGACCACCAAACACCGAATGCACGAAGTTTGGAATGATTTCCGCCTCGAAGGTGTTTAAGAGTCCTGAACCTATGGTCTCAAATACATGTAAAATTCCGCTCATATCAGACATGTTAAAGATACATCCCATCATTTCTGCAAAATGTATAGGGCAGTTTTGAACTATCAGAGCCTGTATCTGAGCCGCAGTCCTTGCAACTTGAAGATCAGATGTCTCTCGGGCGGAGTTTAAGGGTACATTTCTTTGTAAAAGCATGGCGTTTATTCTGCCTAGCGTATCGAAAACATATAAAAGAAACATTCAGCGAAGGCCAAAGTGCCGACTCCCTGCCTGTGTTTGCTAGTGGAAACAATACTTGCATACAACAAGTAACCCTGGCATTGACCGTTACTAGATGCGGGATCCCTGGTAGCATGCTACAGCAACCTAGATCATTCAACATTAAGTAACTTCCATTAGAGACCAGGCCGAATGTCAGATTAATCACGGTGGCTGGACTGCCTTGCAGGTGGCAGAACAAGTTTGCCACAGAACTGTTGAATGCCCTGTGTAAATAAACTACTTGACATATGAGTGAACTGCTCAGTGCATTTTCGCAGGCTTTACCACTAAGAAACACTTCACTTCCCCCATTCCAACATCTGTAGTTGTAAGGTATTTCCCAGGACACTCTTAATGTATTCCTTACCCAACCTTTATATTTGCTTGCCTGCTATTGTATAAGGCAATAGTGAAATTGGAAAGAAGTGACTGGCAAATTTATATGGCCATGGATGAGCCATTCTGTAGCTGTTTTTTCTGCTACTGTGAATGGTAATCTTATCAGTTTTTCAACACCGAGCATTGTATACTTTGCTCCCCTTTGTGCCATTTCGATCTGTTTATGAGATTGTATTCCGAAAAAAAAGACGCCATGTTGATAAAATGCCAAGGCACATAGCCTGCACACTATGATTGTAGTGTCCAGACTAATAACATTTCCGAACGTAACAGGCCTTGTTGTAACACGGCTAAATCTTGTTTTAGTATGTCAATAGCAGAGGATACAATGTTGCCCAGAGAATAGATTCTGGATGACAAAGTTGTTAAACCATTGTCAACAACTGAGAGAGATTTCTCTAAATTAATTGGATTGATTTCACGTATCCTCTGCGGCCTCTGCCTGTGAAACTTCCCAAACTTCATTATAGGCTGTATAAATGCCGGCATTTATGAAACATTTTTGTCGTGGTTTTCTTGGTCCTAGCAAGAAATCCCTAAAGTCTGCATCTTCTTTCAAGAAAAGATAAGTGTTGTTTGACTTGGTCTATCGAGGATATCTGTAGCCAATCAAGGCACACTTTCCCTACACTATATTGTGTCACTGTATGTAACGGGGATCTAGCCTGTTGATAGTAAATCCCTGTATTGTATTCAGGAACCTTTCTTGACAAATGTTAGTGTCTAAGTGCCAGATTAGCTATTTTTCCCAATCGGGGGCTATTCTGTTGTACTGTAGGATGCTGTCTATGGTGGCTGCCTCATCTGTAGTACTATTGATTTTGGTATTAGCAGGTGTTGGTACATAAGATATGTTCATGTCTTTGATCTTGGCTAGTCCAAGCCAAGATGTTTGTTGCACGGCATCATTACAAAAACATTATTTGCTTGGGGCAGAGTCAGGTTCTAAAGAATGCTTCCGTCCCCTTCACCTGCTAGTCTCTAGAACCACAGACAGATTTTGTATCAACAGTGTCATTCCAAAAGTCAAACCCTTGTCTAGACAGCTGGGCATTAAAAGGCTGCAGAATAGATCTGTTTGGTGTTAGTTAACCTTTGTTTCTGAGCAGTTTGGTTCACATTCTTAACATAATAGGAACCTAGATCTGTTGTATTGAATCCTGATAAATATGGAAACTTATTTCCATATGTTTTTGAACTATCCTTTGATGGTGTTGGACAATGTTCCCATTGATTATACATAAACACATTTCTAGGTATTGTAGATCTATGCAAAAAAAATGACCATAATGATTATAATGGTACGTTTGTTCATACTCTGGTGAACCTTCCAAGTTTTCACTATTAGAAAATGCAGCAGATTTTTCTCTAGATCAGATATAATATTACTGACAGTTTCGAAGTCCCAAACATCAGAATAGGTACTGGAGATAATGAAATCACTTAATGAAATTTTAAACAGGTGTAGAATTTTCAAAAGATCAGTCATGCTCAAAATATTGAAATCGACTTTGTCCCATACTATACCATCGGGTATAGGCACGGCTGTGATGTTTACTGCAGACAAGTCTCTTTCTTCACGAGATAATTTGTGTGGTTTCAATATTAAGTTCACATCTTTACTTGCAGATTCTAGACGAATGTATTTGCCATTTACAAGCATGCTAATAGTCATTACTAAACCTAACCAGAAAAGAAAGAAAAATATTCCGGATATTATCCATAATTCAGTCCATGGTGAAACCAGATACGTTTCTTTCAGTCAAGTCAAGTCAAGTCAAAGAATTTATATAGCGCACTACATACCCAGAGGGTCTCAAGGCGCTAAGGAAGGGGAGGAGGATTACTTGTCAAATATCCACGTTTTAAGTTGCTTTCTGAATGCTAGGTGGTTCTGGGTAAGGCGAAGGTAAGTGGGGAGTGAGTTCCATGTTTTAGCAGCCAGGTATGAGAAGGATCTGCCTCCCATGGTGGTCTTGTTGATGCGAGGTACAGTGGCGAGGGCTTGGCTGGAAGAACGTAGTTGGCGGGAGGGGGTGTAGAAGGACAGTCGTGAGTTGAGGCATTCTGGTCCGATGTCGTAGAGTGATTTGTGTGCGTGGGTTAGCAGTCGGAAAGTGATTCTCTTGTTGACGGGTAGCCAGTGGAGGTCTTTCAGGTGGCCAGAGATGTGTTCGTTGCGTGGGATGTCTAATATGATTCTGGCTGAGGCGTTTTGGATTCGTTGGAGTTTCTTCTGGAGTTTAGCGGTAGTACCTGCGTAGAGGGTGTTTCCGTAGTCCAGTCGGCTCGTGACCAGAGCATGGGTGACTGTTTTCCTGGTTTCGGTGGGGATCCAGCGAAATGTTTTTTTGAGCATGCGAAGAATGTTGAAGCAGGATGAGGATACGGCGCTGACTTGTCTGTTCATTGAAAGTGAAGAATCCAGGATAACGCCTAGGTTCCGTGCGCGGTCTGTCGGGATGGGTGCTTTTCCAAGGGCTTCCGGCCACCAGGAGTCGTCCCATGCAGAGGGGGATGTACCTAGGATGAGGACTTCTGTTTTATCTGAGTTCAGTTTCAGACGGCTGTGTTTCATCCATTCAGCAACTTCTTTCATTCCTTCGTGTAGGTTAGTTTTGGCGGTGCAGGGGTCCTTGGTGAGAGAAAGGATTAGTTGAGTGTCATCCGCGTAAGAGATGATGTTGAGGTTGTGTTGGCGGGCGATGGCCGCGAGGGGGCTCATGTATACATTGAAGAGGGTGGGGCTGAGTGAGGATCCTTGTGGTACGCCACAGATGACTTCGGTGGCCTCGGACTTGAATGGTGGAAGGCGGACTCTCTGGGTTCTTCCGGTGAGGAACGAGGTGATCTATTCCGATGTTGCTGAGGCGTTGTAAAAGGGTGCTGTGGCATACTGTGTCGAAAGCTACAGAGAGGTCGAGGAGGATGAGGGCAACTGTGTCTCCATTGTCCAGTAGAGTTCGAATGTCGTCTGTTGCTGCGATGAGGGCGGTCTCAGTGCTGTGTTTTGCTCGGAAGCCAGATTGTGAGGAGTCGAGGGATTTGTTGGCTTTGAGGAAAGCGGCGAGCTGGTTGTTGACAGCTTTCTCGATTACTTTGGCCGGGAATGGAAGGAGCGAAATGGGGCGGTAATTTTTGAAAGTCAAAAAAGTATTTTGCTTGCTGTTTGTAAGAGTTTGTGGTTGGCGACGTTTCTGATTCACTTGGGTCTTCAGAAAATGTATCAACATTTATGAAATAGCCAGTAGAAGTTTGATCAATTGTTAGAATTGCATCAGGATTTGAAGACATCACTGTGTTTGTCCTTTCATTTTCTCGATGAATTAGATGTTCTCTTGTTACATTGGTGTAGACAGGCGTGTCTGGTCGAATTGTTAATTGTAATTCAAGAGGAATGAGTTTCATAGCGTTGTTGCATAGTCTTTCATTTCTTACTGTGACTCTTTGATGGTTATGAGTCTTTTTGTTTGAACCTCTTGGATAGTAGCGAATGGAGGGCATCTGCTACTAGGGCGGAGACCACAAGGCCTACCTGCAGTATTGGCCCCATAGTGGGGTTTGATGAGGACAGCATCTACCACAGTGACTCTAAAGATAAGGCCCTTATCGCTTCTGGTCCCCTGATTTATTCCTGTGGCACTATCTCTGTACCGAATTATAACACACTAGACTTCTCTTGTAAGGTTTGGGATCGGGTCATAGGCCTGACTTTGCTCCCCATTGCTTGATCCAGTCCCTCCGGGTTCCCCTCTGGGTTCGCTTCTTGATTTGATTTGATTTGCCAATTTTTAGAGCGCAACGATTGCCCATGGACGTCTTGGCGCTAAGATAAATCCTTTCCAGCTTTGTAACAGTGTCTGAAGTTTATTCGGAGAATAGCCATGTTTTTACTTACTTTCTAAAGGTTTCTAAAGATGGACAGGTTTTTATGTTCAGGGGCAGTTGATTCCATGTACGTGCTGCATGTATCAGGAAACTTCTCCCTCCCCAGTTAGCTCTTTTAAATCTGGGAACAGTAATTAGTTTCATCTGGCCCGATCTCAGAGGTCTCATGGGTTCATACTGTTTCAAATGGTACCTCAAAAATGGTGATCCTTTTCCCTGTAGTGCCTTATAGGTTAGACAGAGTGATTTAAATTTCACCCTCTTTTCAATTGGCAGCCAATGTAGATCTTTCAGTCTGTTTCTGATTGGCTCAAACCTCGGTATGTCTAGCACCAGTCTAGCTGCTGCATTTTGCAGGTGTTGTAATTTATCTGTGATCTTTTTCCTGGCTCCGGCATATAGACCATTTCCATAGTCCAATCTTGCTAATGCTAATGCTGTTACTACTGTTTTACGAGAATCTCGTGGTAGATATGGAATCAGTTTTTTTTAATCATTTTTAAAATGTACCAGAGTGATGATGACAGCTTATTGGCTTGAGCTTCAAATGATAAATTCATATCAAGGGTGAAGCCCAGATTCTTCACTTTTTCCAGATGATCTAGGATATCTGTCCATATCCTTAGGCCACCAGGCGGGGGACCAGATGTTTGTGTCACCCCCTAATATCATCACTTCACTCTTGTCTCCATTGAGCTTCAAGCAATTCCTTTCCCTCCATTGGCTGACCTGTATCATACAATGTTGGAATTTTTCTGCTGTTTCTTCTATATCTTTGTTGAAGGTCACTACAATTTGAGTGTCATCAGCATATGATATTGGGGTGAAGCCACAGTTTCTTATTATCTCTGCAAGTGGGGCAACATAAAGGTTAAAAAGGGTGGGACTTAATGATGATCCCTGCGGAACTCCACATGGTAGAGAAAAGGATTTAGATTTTGCTCCTTCTACTTCTACTGTAAAAGTTCTATTACCAAGATAGGATTCAATGAGGGTACATGTTGAGTCATGTATTTCTGCTGTTTTTAATCGTTTTAAAAGAATTTCATGACTGACCGTGTCGAAGGCCGCCGATAAGTCAAGTAATATCAAGGCGGCCTTTGCTCCATTGCCCATCACTTTCCGGAGTTCTTCTATTGCTGTAATTAAAGCAGTTTCTGTTCCGTTTGCTTCCCGGAAACCAAACTGAGAGTCGTCCAGCCAGTTGCCGTCAATCAGATAGCGGGATAGCTGTTTGTTCATGAGTTTCTACAATATTTTAGTGGCGAAAGGAATTCTGGCTATAGGTCTGTAACTGCTTGGCTCGTCTCTATCGAGATTGGGTTTTTTCAGTAGTGGTCTAATGGAAATCTTTTTCCAGTCATCCGGAAAGGTGTTGGTATCGATTATTTGGCCAAATAATCTTGTTAGTACAATGCTCATTTGTTCTGAGCAAATGTGCATTATTTTGGGCGGACATAGGTCTGTTGGGCTGCCTGAATTAATGTTAAGTAATTCCTTCTGAATTTGGTCTTTTGTTGGAATGGTAAATTGGAACATTATAGGTTGGACTGATTGCTCCTCTGAATTTATTGTTTGAGCAGTGATTTTATCTGTCTGATTAGTTTTATCTGATCTGTCATTTTTAAAAGATTCGTAGACTGATGAAACATTATTTACGAAGAATTTACCCAGAATATTACAAAATTCTGATGATATTTCTTCTAGGGTGTTAGTTCCAATTTTCGAAAGTTTTCTAACAGTGGAGAAGAGAGTTTTACTGGAGTTTTTTGATTCATTAATTTTTTGGACGAAGTATTTGCTTTTCTCTGATGTTATTAATTTTTTAGAGCTAGCAAGTATTGTTTTATATTCTAATCTTTGCTGTACCTCATAGTTAGCTTTCCATTTCTTTTCTGCTCTTCTACATTCTTGTTTTTTTTCCTTCAAAGCTTCTGAGAACCATGTCTGTGAAGGGGTCTTTCTTTTGAGAGTGATTTTCTTCAGTGCAACTGTGAGTTGGACTGCGTTCTCTAGCCATGTATTAATTTGTTTATAGGCTTTATTGCTGTCCGCATCTAAAGTTAGGTACGAAGAACATAGAGTATCTATGAGTATCTGGGGCTGGGTTTTGGACCATTTATGATATGTGTTTTTTTTACTTTGACCGGTCTTCCTATATCTTGCATATTTTCTAAGAAGAAGGAGACCATCTTATGGTCTGACCACGGGATCGAGAGCGTATCAGTTATATTTAACTTCCGACATGATTTATTATTTATTTTATTTATTTAGAAGTTTTCTATAGCGCTAACAAGACTCGAAGGTAGCAGAGCGCTTTACAATAGAGGGAATGAAAAAGAGAACAACATGACACAATCCCAATAAAAGCGATCAGCGAGCGACAATTTGGAATGTGGAAAAGTTCGGACAGCAGGACTTCTTGGTAACAGGATTCAATGTTACCACATGGATTCAGGGGACGCTTGCTGTTCCAAGTTACCCGCAACCAAGGGAACGGATAAGGCACAAGGATTTGAGTTGGCTCTTGAATTCTGCATAGGACGGTATAGTTCTGATGTGCGGTGGGATGGCGTTCCATATTTTGGGGGCATTTCCTGAGAAAGAGCAGTCCGCAGTTCTCTTCTTTCTGGTTTTTGGTAGGATGAGCAGCAGGGAGTTGGAGCTTCTCAAGTTTCTGGCTTGGCCTGCTTTTTTGAGCTTGTTTGCCAAGTATTCCGGTTTGCCGGTGTGGAGGGCCTTGTGGGTGAGGCAGGCCGTTCTGAAGGTGCTCCGCATTTCCGCAGGGAGCCATTCGAGTCCTTTGAGTGCCGGGGAGATGTGGTCAGATTTTTTGCAGTATGTGATCATTCTCGCTGCCGCATGAAGTGTTGTTTTTAGTGGGGCCAGGTGCGATTTGGGGATGCCTGTTAGGATTGAGTTCCCATAGTCCAGTCTTGATAGAACTAGAGATTGCATGGCTAGTTTGAGGTCCTTGTTGGGAATGTAAGGTTTGATTTTGTTCAGAACTCTGAGGTTGAGAAATGCAATTTTCGCCGAATTCTTAATGTGGTTTGTCAGGGTTAGTTTGGGGTCTAGGGTGAAGCCCAGGGATTTGACGGAGTCGGCTAGCGTGAGGTTACCTTTGAGAGCATCGATCGACTTTAGCCACTCAGTGATTTGAGGGTTGTCTTCTTTGTTTGAGATGAGGAGTGTTTCTGTCTTGTCGGGGTTGAGTTTCAGGTGATTCTTTGTCAGCCAATCTTGAACTTCATTTAGGACATTGTTAAGTCTGTGGATGTCTTTAAGAGAAGAGGTTTCCAGGTAAATCTGCGTGTCATCCGCGTAGAGGTGGAAGTGGATGTTGGCGTTCCTGAGTAACTTGGCGAGCGGTTCCATGTAGATGTTAAAGAGCTGAGGAGAGAGCACTGATCCTTGCGGGACACCCTTGTTGACTTGCTGGGTTTCGGAGGTGAAGTTCTTTATTTTTATTATTTGCGTACGGTTATGTAAGAAGGAGGAGAACCACTTGAGAACTACCTCGCCAAGGCCGGATCTTTCTTGAAGAGTCATGATGAGGAGCTTGTGGTCCACCGTGTTGAACGCTGCGGAGAGATCAAGGAGTATGAGGAGGCAGCACTTGTCTGCGTCAAGAGAACCATGAATGTCGTCTATGATGTTCAGCATCGCGGTTTCTGTGCTGCGGCCTTGTCTGAAGCCGGATTGGAGGGGGTCCAGGAGATTGATGTGGTCCAGATGTTGCGTCAGTTGCAGGAGTACGCAGCGTTCAAGTGTTTTCGAAAGCAAAGGGAGGTTGGATATCGGTCTTAAATTGTTCAAGTCAGTTGAGTCAAGACCGGGTTTTTTCAGCAGAGGAGTGACTTGCCCCATTTTTAGACAATCGGGAACCACTCCGCTTTGTAAGGAGCTGTTTATGATTCTTCCCCAGATGGGCGCTAAGGTAAGCTTAATTGTTTTGATTAAAGAGGGGGGAATGGGTCTGAGACGTGTGCTGATGGTTTGGAGGTCGAGATCAGCGAGATTATCTCAGTTTCCTGGACGGGGCGAAAGCTTAGCCAGGGGGAGGGAAAGGAGTCGGATGGGATTACCAATGGGAAGGCCGAGTTGCTCTTCTGGAGGTGCGGGTTGTTGATGTCTAGAGATAGTTCGATTTTTAAGACCTTATCGTTGAAGAAGTTGGCAAAGTTATCACAGAGTTCTTTGGATGCCTGCAGGGATGAGGGCCGGGGCTTGGATGTTTGTTGTCTGATTATGTTGTAGAGCTCTTTGGGTCTGTTTTTGGATTTGACCAGTGCCTCGCGGAAGAAGCTGGATTTTTTGTTTTTGATATGGTTGTTGTACTTTCTACGGGCAGATTTTAGTTGGAGGCGGAGAATGGCGGTTGGGTTGTTTCTCCACTTTCTTTCTTTGGCTCTCAAGTTTCTTCTTTCTGCGTTGAGGTCCACAGTGAACCAGGTTCTAGATGGAGTGGCTCAGCTTCTTTTGAGCTTTAGAGGAGCTAGATTGTCGAGTATGGAGACTAACCCTGCGTTGTAGTGGTTGACGAGATCATTGGTCGAGAGGTGCGGTGTGTTATTTGGAAGAAGTGAACTTAGCTGACATTCCAGGATATCTTGGGGTACTTGGGAGAGGTTTCTCGACCATTTGGGGGGGTCTTGCGGAGGTTTAAGCGAGATGATGGGGTGATTGATATGAAATAGGATCATGTGGTGATCTGACCAGTCAACGGGTAGTATGTGGTTGACCGTGATAGAATTCTTTTGGGCAATGATGGCATCCAGTGTGGCTCCTTTGTAATGAGTCTCCTCAGTACAGTGTTAGGTGAGGTTGTTATCATCAAGGAGGCTAGATAGCGATCTGAATAGAGGGTTATGGGTCTCATTCCATCGGAGGTTCAGATCACCAAGAATTAAGATTTGGGAATCGCCAAGTGCGTCTTGAGCAATCAGGTTTGATAGTTGTTCTCCAAACTCATTATTTCTGCCCGGGGGGTGATAGAGTAGGTGGCACAGTAGAGGGTCGTTGTCTTTGTCTTGATGACGGTGGATAGACATTCAAAAGAGTTGTACTCGAAGGAGGAGGTTTCTGTGATGCTCCAGCTATCCTTGTGGATGATAGCGACCCCACAGAGTGTGGCCGGCGCAATGAGTATCTGTATATACTTTCTGCTCTAAATCAAAATTTGCCATTTCATCTTTAAATGACTTTACCTTAGGGTCCAATGTTTTTTCTAGGTGTATATTAAAATCTCCTAGAATTGTATAGTCACAATACGTCACACTGGATTCTAGAAATGGGCTTAATAGCTCAATTAGAGGTGTTTTGGCATTTGGTTTTCTATAAATTAATAGACCACTAAAAGTATAGTTATTGGTGATTTTTATTTGAAACGATAGCATTTCACAATCTGGGTTACTTCCTTTGTCTGAGCTTTTAATCTGAAGCCCCTCCTTCGCTATGATTGCTAAACCTCCTCCTCGTTTTATTTTCCTGTCTGCTCTGTAGATGGAGAAGCCCTCTGGGATTGCTAGGGTCGGATCTGTGTCTGATACTTCATCTGCCCATGTTTCTGTTACAAACAGAAGATCCAAATTTTGGCTTTCAATTAGTTCAGCTGTCTGAACATTATGCTTGACCATAGATCTGACATTTATGAGACCAGCTTTAATAGATGATTTTCTGTAAGTTGTTATTTGAGGTTTGTGATATGTTGTACTAAGATCTCTAATCTGTGAAAAGGCAAATGTTCGTGAGCAGGTTAGACATGTCTTACCTTCCTTATGTAGATCCATCGGGTTGCATGTGGCATGAGGTCTCAATGCTAGAATCTCCTGGCTAGAGTAGATTTGTCGTCTGCTATCTACGTATGTTTGGTCAGGGGGCATGGCCCTGGGCCCGGTCCCGGCGCGGACGGGCGCAGACGGGCTTGCCTTAGGCGCACCTTCGGTGCGCAGACGGCGCTCCCGCTGCGCTCGTCCGCTGCGCGTCCTAGGAATACACATGTTTTATAGGTGTAGGGCGATGCCGGCAGGGGACGTGGGAGGCGTGGCCTCCCGATAGTGGGCATGGCGTGATGTGCTCAGTGATGGCGGCAATGTTTGTTTGAAGCCCGTAACAGCGCTAATATCCGCTGTGCGGGTTGTCCAAGTACAATAGCTCTTGGAATATGGTGCCCGGGGGAGAACGTGCAAATAAGAACAAGTACATTTTCACAAAAGTTTTAAAAATTATGGTAGGTATCCTCCTTGCTTCCGCCTCAGGAGATATTAGGATTGTATCCAAAAACGCTTGTATTCAGCGCTTTTTTATATCGTAGGTGGGGGGTGTGGCCTCCCGATCGTGGGCGTGGCCTAATGTGCTCGGTGATTGCGGCAATGTTTGTTTGAAGCCCGTAACAGCGCTAATATCCCCTGTGCGGGTTGTCCAAGTACAATAGCTCTTGGAATATGGTGCCCAGGGGGAGAACGTGCAAATAAGAACACGTACATTTTCACAAAAGTTTTAAAAATTATGGCAGGTATCCTCCTGGCTTCCGCCTCAGGAGATGGTAGGATTGTATCCAAAAACGCTTTTATTCAGCGCTTTTTTATATCGTAGGCGGGGGCGTGGCCTCCCGATAGTGGGCGTGGCCTGATGTGCTCGGTGATGGCGGCAATGTTTGTTTGAAGCCCGTAACAGCGCTAATATCCGCTGTGCTGGTTGTCCAAGTACAATAGCTCTTGGAATATGGTGCCCAGGGGGAGAACATGCAAATTAGAACAAGTAAATTTTCACAAAAGTTTTAAAAATTATGGCTTCCGCCTCAGGAGATGGTAGGATTGTATCCAAAAACGCTTTTATTTAGCGCTTTTTTATATCGTAGGCGGGGGGTGTGGCCTCCCGATAGTGGGCGTGGCCTGATGTACTCAGTGATGGCGGCAATGTTTGTTTGAAGCCCGTAACAGCGCTAATATCCGCTGTGCGGGTTGTCCAAGTACAATAGCTCTTGGAATATGGTGCCCAGGGGGAGAACGTGCAAATAAGAACAAGTACATTTTCACAAAAGTTTTAAAAATTTATGGCAGGTATCCTCCGGACTTCCGCCTCAGGAGATGGTAGGATTTGTATCCAAAAACGCTTGTATTCAGCGCTTTTTTATATCGTAGGCGGGGGCGTGGCCTCCTGATAGTGGGCGTGGCCTGATGTGCTCGGTGATGGCGGCAATGTTTGTTTGAAGCCCGTAACAGCGCTAATATCCGCTGTGCGAGTTGTCCAAGTACAATAACTCTTGGAATATGGAGCCCAGGGGGAGAACGTGCAAATAAGAACAAGTAAATTTTCACAAAAGTTTTAAAAATTATGGCTTCCGCCTCAGGAGATGGTAGGATTGTATTCTTGCATGAGAAGACAGGAGGTTCTGCGTAATAATGCATATGATCTTGCCAAGTAGTTATAGTCTATATCCAGTCTTTGAACTTGGGAGTCTGGCCTTTTTCCCACCTGCACTCTACCTGCAGTTGGGATAATAAACCCATTGGCAAAAACTTTTTGTGCACTGTGTTTATTTCCTGAGATAAACCCAAAAGGGCTACAAGTGGGCATGGGGTCAGCTGGGCTCCTATCATGTTTGACAACCCTTCAAAAGTCTGCATCCAGTTCTGCAACCCGGGGGCAGGTCCCGCTAAATGCAGGGCATCTGCCCCCTCCCTCCCGCACCGCGCACATTTGTCATCGTATCTGAGGTGGAATCTGTGTAGTTTAGTCAGGGTGTGATACAATCGGTGCAAGAATTTAAAATGAATGAGGCGTAGCCTACTATTGCCTGTAATTGCTTCTGTCTGCGTGCAGCTAAGTTCCCATTGGTCATCCGTTAACGGGACATTTAGATCTTTCTCCCATTCCCGCCTGGCCCGTAGAGTATGAGTGGGTGGTGCATTCTGTGTATGTTTATACAAGAGGGATATGACATGACGTGAGCCTCTCCATGTAGCAAGGCTTGCAGAGGTGCAAGTGTATCTGTCTCTTGGGGCAAGGTACGGGTTGCAGCCTTCACACTTTGCCGGAGATGAGTGTTCATAAATGTGCCAATTGTCGTGGGTATGCATGCTCTAAAAATGTGTTCCTTGGAGCAGAATTGTTTTCCTATATAAAGTTCTCCCCAGGTATGATAGCCAACACCTTCCAGCACCATCTGACATATCCCCTCATGAGTAACTTGTATCAAAGGTTTTGTAACATTGGCCTCCTAGGGGACTACAACATGGGGTTGCCTAGCATGCAAGCAAGCTGCTGTCATGCTACAATAGTGCATTCTACGATGGACGGGTCACGTTCCCGCTCCTTCACTGTTGTAAAAAGATAGCTTATCTGGGGTGTCCGAGTCATATGCCCATTTTCCATCGCCAAATGACGCATAAAGGGTGGTGAATGGAACCAATGTGTTGCGAAGTGGGCATGTGCACAAAAATAATAGAACTCTAAATTTGGAACATCATACCCTCCCTGATGGTATGGTAGCATCAGCGTAGACAGGTTGAGTCGTGCCTGCTTCCCACCCCATATAAGCCTCATAAGTTGAGTCTTGAGTGTAGTAAAGAAAAAACTTCCTGGGTGGTGTGAAAAGGTATAACAGTTTTGGCAGCAATACCATTTTGATAAGAGAGATCCCCCCACCATGAAGAGTAGAAGCTGTACCCACTTGCTGATAGTGTCAGTTATCTTATCTATGGCTGAGCCATAATTTATTCTCATCAGGTTGTCCCCGTTTCTGGTGATAAGTATGCCCAGCTTTTTCGCTCATCAGTTTCCCAGACTAGTGGATAATCCAATTGGTGCGGCAAGTTATTATCTGTAAGGGGGATTTAGACCAATTTATTTGTATTCCGGATATGGCGCCTAATTTAGTGGTCTCCCGTAACACTGGGTTGAGATTGTCTTGAGGCTTCTTGACATACAGTGTCATATCGTCTGCATATAGGGAGATAAGAAGTTGTCTATTTGGGTAGATCAGTGCCCTATCATTATGGTGTTGCCGAAGTTTTGTAGCTAAGGGTCCTATGGCCAGAGCAAATAACATTGGGGATAATGGCCAGCCTTGCCGTGTGCCTCTGGAGATAGTGAAGGCGGAGGACTGGGCACAATTGAAAAGTACTCAAGCTATTGGTTGGATATATAGTTGTTGTACCCAGTGGATGAAGGTGATAGGAATCCCCATGTACCCCAGAGTACCCAGCAGGTAATGTTTTATGAAATGTTATCGGTAGCCCAACAGATCCCGGGACCCGTCCTGTTTTCATCTGCATTTTGGCTTTCGTGATTTCGTCTAATTCCAAATCTAAGTTCAAGAATTTCCGCAAGGCTGATTTTCATATGGCCATGTCTGAACTGGGGTGGTGTGGAGTGCAAAAAAACGATGGATTTAGGCCCAGATCAATGTACTGGTGTGAATGTATGACACTGTTCTACATTCTGTCCATCAACTGTTGTTTTGCATTGGTCACCCCAAGTGGGATGGGTATACTCAGATGTGAGTCCCATGCTCTCCACAACACTGTAGTCAAGCTATCCTGGCTAAAGACGGCTGATAGCCAGAAACCGGTCCCATGATGCTTGATTCCGGTCCAGGAAAGACATGGCTAGCCAATTCGGGCTGGACTGTTCCTATGAGGCACAGGGTCAAGGCTGATTTGTATATGGCCATGTCTGAACTGGGGTGGTGTGGAGTGCAATAAAACAATGGATTTAGGCCCAGATCTCTGTACTGGGGTGAATGTATGACATTGTCGCCCATCAACTGTTGTTTTGCATTGTCACCCCAAGTGGGATGGGTATGCTCAGAAGTGAGTCCCATGCTCTGCACACCACTGGAGTCAAGATATCCTGGCTGAAGACGGCTGATAGCCAGAAACCGGTCCTAGGATGCTTGATTCCGGTCCAGGAAAGACATGGCTTGGCAGTTCGGGCTGGACTGTTCCCATGAGCCACAGGGTCAAAGCTGATTTGCATATGGCCATGTCTGAACTGGGGTGGTGTGGAGTGCAAAAAAACGATGGATTTAGGCCCAGATCTCTGTACTGGGGTGAATGTATGACATTGTTCTGCATTCTGTCCATCAACTGTTGTTTTGCATTTGTCACCTCAAGTGGGATGGGTATGCTCAGACTTAAGTCCCATGCTCTCCACACCACTGGAGTCAAGCTATGCTGGCTGAAGACGGCTGATAGCAAGAAACCAGTCCTAGGATGCTTGATTCCGGTCCAATAAAGACATGGCTTGGCAGTTCAGGCTGGACTGTTTTCATGAGCCACAGGGTCAAAGCTAATTTGCATATGGCCATGTCTGAACTGGGGTGGTGTGGAGCGCAAAAAAACGATGGATTTAGGCCCAGATCTCTGTACTGGGGTGTATGTAGGACATAGTTCTGCATTCTGTCCATCAACAGTTGTTTTGCATTTGTCAACCCAAGTGGGATAGGTATGCTCAGACGTGAGTCCCATGCTCTCCACACCACTGGAGTCAAGCTATCCTGGATGAAGACGGCTGATAGCCAGAAACTGGTCCTAGGATGCTTGATTCCGGTCCAGGAAAGACATGGGTTGGCAGTTTGGGCTGGACTGTTCCCATGAGGCAGAGGGTCAAGGCTGATTTGTATATGGCCATGTCTGAACTGGGGTGGTGTGGAGTGCAAATAAACGATGGATTTAGGCCCAGATCTCTGTACTGGGGTGAATGTATGAGATTGTTCTGCATTCTGTCCATCAACTGTTGTTTTGAATTTTCACCCCAAGTGGGATGGGTATGCTCAGACCTGAGTCCCATGCTCTCCACACCACTGGAGTCAAGCTATCCTGGCTGAAGATGGCTGATAGCCAGAAACCAGTCTTAGGATGCTTGATTCCGGTCCAGGAAAGACATGGCTTGGCAGTTCGGGCTGGACTGTTCCCATGAGGCACAGGGTCATGGCTGATTTGCATATGGCCATGTCTGGACTGGGGTGGTGTGGAGTGCAATAAAACGATGGATTTAGGCCCAGATCCCTGACCTGGGGTGAATGTATGACATTGTTTACCATTCTGTCCATCAACTGTTGTTTTGCATTTGTCAACCCAAGTGGGATGGGTATGCTCAGACGTGAGTCCCATGCTCTCCACACCACTGGAGTCAAGCTATCCTGGCTGAAGACAGCTGATAGCCAGAAACCGGTCCTAGGATGCTTGATTCCGGTCCAGGAAAGACATGGCTTGGCAGTTCGGGCTGGACTGTACCCATGACGCACAGGGTCGCGGCTGATTTGCATATGGCCATGTCTGAACTGGAGTGGTGTGGAGTGCAAAAAAACTATGGATTTAGGCCCAGATCTCTGTACTGGGGTGAATGTATGATATTGTTCTTCATTCTGTCCACCAACTGTTGTTTTGCATTTGTCACCCCAAGTGGGATGGGTATGCTCAGACCTGAGTCCCGTGCTCTCCACACCACTGGAGTCAAGCTATCCTGGCTGAAGACGGCTGATAGCCAGAAACCAGTCTTAGGATGCTTGATTCCGGTCAGGAAAGAAATGGCTTCGCAGTTTGGGCTGGACTGTTCCCATGAGGCAGAGTGTCAAGGCTGATTTGCATATGGCCATGTCTGAACTGGGGTGGTGTGGAGTGAAAATAAACAATGGATTTAGGCACAGATCTCTGTACTGGGGTGAATGTATGACATTGTTCTGCATTCTGTCCATCAACTCTTGTTTTGCATTTGTCACCCCAAGTGGGATGGGTATGCTCAAACCTGAGTCCCATGCTCTCCACACCACTGGAGTCAAGCTATCCTGGCTGAAGACGGCTGATAGCCAGAAACCGGTCCCAGGATACTTGATTCCGGTCCAGGAAAGTCATGGCTTGGCAGTTCGGGCTGGACTGTTCCCATGAGGCACAGACAGGGTCAAGGCTGATTTGCCTATGGCTATGTCTGCACTGGGGTGGTGTGGAGTGAAAATAAACAATGGATTTAGGCACAGATCTCTGTACTGGGGTGAATGTATGACATTGTTTACCATTCTGTCCATCAACTGTTGTTTTGCATTTCTCACCCCAAGTGGGATGGGTATGCGCAGACGTGAGTCTCATGCTCTCCACACCACTGGAGTCAAGCTATCATGGCTGAAGATGGCTAATAGCCAGAAACCGGTCCTAGGATGTTTGATTCTGGTCCAGGAAAGACATGGCTTAGCAGTTCAAGCTGGACTGTTCCCATGAGGCACAGGGTCAAGGCTGATTTGCATGTGGCCATGTCTGAACTGGGTTGGTGTGGAGGGCAAAACAACAATGGATTTAGGCCCAAATCTCTGTACTGGGGTGAATGTATGACATTGTTCTGTATTCTTTCCATCAACTGTTGTTTTGCATTTGTCACCCCAAGTGGGATGGGTATGCTCAGACGTGAGTCCCATGCTCTCCACAACACTGGAGTCAATCTATCCTGGCTGAAGACGGCTGATAGCCAGAAACTGGTCCTAGGATGCTTGATTCCGGTCCAGGAAAGACATGGCTTGGCAGTTCGGGCTGGACTGTTCCCATGGGGCACAGGGTCAAGGCTGATTTGCATGTGGCCATGTCTGAACTGGGGTGGTGTGGAGTGCAAAAAAATGATGATTTTAGGCCCAGATCTCTGTACTGGGGTGAATTCATGACATTGTTCTGCATTCTGTCCATCAACTGTTGTTTTGCATTTGTCACCCCAAGTGGGTTGGAAATGCTCAGACGTGAGTCCCATGCTCTCCACACCACTGGAGTCAAGCTATCCAGGCTGAAAACGGCTGATAGCCAGAAACTGGTCCTAGGATGCTTGATTCCGGTCCAGGAAAGACATGGCTTGGCAGTTCGGGCTGGACTGTTCCCATGAGGCAGAGGGTCAAGGCTGATTTGCATATGGCCATGTCTGAACTGGGGTGGTGTGGAGTGCAAAAAAACTATGGATTTAGGCCCAGATCTAGGTACTGGGGTGAATGTATGACATTGTTCTGCATTCTGTCCATCAACTGTTGTTTTGCATTTGTCACCCCAAGTGGGATGGGTATGCTTAGACGTGAGTCCCATGCTCTCCACACCACTGGAGTCAAGCTATCATGGTTGAAGACGGCTGATAGCCAGAAACTGGTCCTAGGATGCTTGATTCCGGTCAAGGAAAGACATGGCTTGGCAGTTCGGGCTGGACTGTTCCCATGAGGCACAGTGTCAAGGCTGATTTGCATATGGCCATGTCTGGACTGGGGTGGTGTGGAGTGCAAAAAAACGATGGATTTAGGCCCAGATCTCTGTACTGGGGTGAATGTATGACATTGTTCTGCATTCTGTCCATCAACTGTTGTTTTGCATTTGTCACCCCAAGTGGGATGGGTATGCGCAGACATGAGTCTCATGCTCTCCACACCACTGGAGTCAAGCTATCCTGGCTGAAGATGGCTGATAGCCAGAAACCGGTCCTAGGATACATGATTCCGGTCCAGGAAAGACATGGCTTTGCAGTTCGGGCTGGACTGTTCCCATGAGGCACAGGGTCAAGGCTGATTTGCATATGGCCATGTCTGCACTGGGGTGGTGTGGAGTGCAAACAAATGATGGATTTAGGCCCAGATCTCTGTACTGGGGGGATTGTATGACATTGTTCTGCATTCTGTCCATCAACTATTGTTTTGTACTCTCCGGGAGTATCCTGAATATAATGCAAATCAACGGTGTGAGGCCCATCACGAAGCAAACTGGGGTGTAGTTCCGGGATTCAAGTGTGTGTCCTGTAGCAGAGCGACTGTGATGTGGTGTCTATCTAGTTAACCTAGGATCTGCCTTTTTATCCTAGGGTTATTCAGACCCCACACATTCCAAGATGTCACTTTCAATCTGTTAAGATCACGTGTGTTATCCAACATTCCTACTTCTCTTATAATCTGTACTTAAACTAGGTGAAAGCCGCTGCACTCCAAAGTATAAAACAGGCATTCAATGGGGTTAAATGATGGTAAAATTATTTATAGGGGCTCAGAGTGATCACCTCCTGTTTCGTGAAGTGCTAGACAGTTATAACAAAGAGAACCTTACAACGAGTAAGGGCAGCCCCTGGGCACTCTTGATGCGCCGAAGCGCGTGCATGAATATATACAAGTACTTCAATTGTGATGAGAAAGATTATGATCTTTAATGATTAGATCATTGCGTGTTCAAAAGATATCACAGTTCGTCATATTATGTCATATGATTGTGATATTTAGCACATTAATGACAAAAATCCAATGGTCAGATAAATTCATACTCCGTAGTAAAATTATCCCTGATGCATTTCGTGCATTTGCACTTCTTCAGGGGCAATCTGTGTGTCAAAAGTGAAAAAGAAACTGATGTAGATTGCTGATAACAAGGGGGTAAGAATACAGAAATTCATAGAGAGAAAATGCTATGATGTAGGCACCCGAATGGTTAAACAGAACCTGGTATGTGCAAAAGAAAGGGAGGAAAATGACCAAGGTAAGTTACACAAATGTCCCATAAATCGTAAAACCGGTGAAATAAAACGGAAGGCAATAAAGATGGTGATAGCAAAATTACAAGGCTCCACGGAACTGTGAAGAAAGTTAGCGAAAGGTGAAACAGACGGAACACAAAAGGTTACGTGTAGTTAACACAGTGCAGAATGTGACGGATACCCCAAAGGAACAGCACAAAAAATCGTAACCAAATAGAAAATGTGAGTTGCACGTAGTGTACATGGAAACGTACACACCATTTAGCCCAGACGGAAACTGAAAGTAAAGATATGATAAACTGTGCCAAAAGAGTCCAAACGTGCCTGGTGGGTGTCGCGAACACTTACATGCCACAGACGAAAAAAGACGCGTCAACAGGGCAAGACCCGATCCGTGTCAACAGCAGACCCGGAAGACGCCGAGCATGCGCACATGCTCCTTAAGAAAAGGAAGCTGAGTGTGAACATAGAAAGAGGCCCGCATCGAGGAGATAGTGAACTAGGGAACAACCCCGTAGTAGTGTTAAAAATGCACTTGAATAAAGTTGACAGCAAAAAATATTCAACAAGAAATAGCATGTAGCAATAGTACTTTATGGATAAGAGAGCAGAATAAGAAGATTGAAAAGAGTGTGGAGCCATGGAAAATGGTTCAAAAAGAAAAGCAAGAAGATGACAAGAAAACATGGGGGAATACAATTATAAAAATCCAAGCAAAGTAGGGTGAATAAAGAGGAAAGGAAAGAAAAGTAAATAATTAGATGTGGATGAAGTTAGATAAAAAAGAATAGATGAAAACAGAAAACAGAAAATAATGGAACAAACCAGCTGACATGAAAACAGACAGAGAGATCATACTCGAATAATCAATGAATCCCCAGATATATCATAGGTGACAACTAAATTCCAGTCTTTCGTTAAGTCCTTTAGGCTGAAGAGCGTGAAGACGGTGTATCCAGTATAATTCTCGTTGTAACAAATGTTCATTATTGTCCTTGTGTGTAGTTTTCTCAAGAACTACTAAAATCAAGAAGTGAATTTGGCTGGGATTGTAAGCATTTTGAACAAAATGGGCTGCAACACAGGACTTCAAATTGTTTGTACGAATATTACTACAGTGTTCCGTGAGTCTTGTTTTGATTTTTCGTTCAGACACATCATCATCAGAGGATACATCTCGTAAAGAATTCCCTAGAGGTAGACTGAGATAACAACCTTCATCTTCAGGTACCAAAATATCTGAGCAACCATTTACTTCTAAGGTTCCCAATGAACCAGGAATACATTCGACACCAATATTGAAACTGAGTCTTTTTTAGAGGTTGGCCCCATACCAACCGTAGATCAAGGAGTTCCCAACGGACAAGCCACTTCGCTGCCACCAGCCAAATCGACCAGGAGCCACAGAATCTAGTCATTAACATTTCACAGATTCCTTTAACTACATTACAAGAAAAAGTTCTTCAAAAGGGCATGCGTTTTGTACCTACATATCATACCAACGAATTGGATATCACAAAATAGTTTTACAAATTCATGAGAACTCTACGGTTGAGACACTTTTTCAGTAATATTTGTGTACCATAGAACACCCAAGAGGAAAGTACACTTATGGGCTTACGACCTATCAGTTCCTTCATTCCTCCCACAAGTCACAAAGTTCTTTACATATTTGAAACAGTTGTTTGCATCACTTCAGTAGTAGAAAATCCCCCCTCCACCCACACTGGCTTCCCCAACTTACCGGGCATTTGATCCCCCACACCCACAGAAATCCCATTACTTAAAGATTACTTTCCCTCCTTAGTGGAAATTTGGGGGATCGCCCTGATAGGGAAATCCCTAGGGGTTCACGACTCACCCACTCTCTTCAATACTTGCACCCACCTGTTACTCCGCTGCGAAGACGGGCAGCCGTGGAGGGACAGAGGTAAGTGGCCGAGCAGGACATATTACAAACCATTAGTTATGTCAATACTTCACCAATGTAGGTCAGTTCTTCGCCAGTAAGATCGCCAGTGAGAGTCACAAATATTCTGCAGTAAATGATGCGCCTCAATCTGGGTTCGATTGAGGAGATTGGGATCTGGAGCGCCCACGTGTTTCCGCTTCCCCGGATGCTGTACGATGGTTTTGTTTGAGGTAGTCCTCAGCCTGCTGCAAGTTCTAAAAGTAGTGCTGTCTCGGATGATGTGTTATCTTCATTTTTGCCGGATACATCATGGCGTAGGGTATTTCCTGCGCCTAGAGCTTTTTCTTGACAGCAGCAAATTTTCGTCTGATGTCCTGTACTGATTGAGTAAAACCTGGTAAAAACGCTGGTGTCTTATTCTCATAGTGAACTCAATTCTTTTTACAAACCAGGCGTAGGACTGCATCTCTGTCATGATAGTTTAAAAAGCGGACTATCACGGGACGTGGTGGTGCCCCCGGGGTTGGCGAGCCGCCAGGGATCTATCTGTCCTCTTCACCATGAGATGCAATGAGAAGGAGTCCCTGTTGAACAGATTCGCAAACAGCCTCTCAATAAAGTCCTTCATATGGCCTGAATTGGTTGATTTTGCTAGGCCAAAAATGCGTACTTTGTTTCGCCTGGAGCTGGCCTTCAAGTCTTCGTTCTTGTCAGCAATGATCTTGAGCAGCCTATCCATCCGTGATATCCGACCCCGGCTTGCAGTGGCGCCGTCCTCCAGGTCAGACACCCTGGTTTCGGCTTCTTTAAGGCGTTGCTCATGTTGATCCAATTCAGTAACCGCAGAGTCTATCCGCCTAACATTCTGTCTATTTTAGCATCTGTGAATGTGAGGCTTTGCTTCATGCCAAACAGGAGCTCTTTCCAGTCCTCCTCTGGAGTGTCTGTGGTATCAGAGTCTGTATGGTCCTTCGAGTTAGATCTGGGTGTTTTTCGCGCTTCAAAAGTAATTTTAGTTTGTTTGGTGTCAGTGCGCCCCATGATGTAGGCAGGCGGGCAGACCTGGAGTGCGGGGTGAGAACACACGAGGCACGGTCAGTAGTCAGGCGCTGATCAGTGTCTCAAGGCAGCCTAAAGCGGAACCCACCACCTGAAAGCCTTGGCAGAAAGTACCAGCAGCGCAGTGTAAGGTAGCAATGGTCGTAGCCCTAGCCAGTGCACTCGGCAATCAGACCTCCACTGTGGATCCCACTAAGTGTGTGCACACAATGTCTGTGAAATGCTCGTACTTGTAACAGTGAGAAGGGTCCAATGCAACAAGGGCCCTCCGGGACGCCCGGGATCACATTAAGCAGCAAGGGGGCAGATCGATAACAAGTAATGAATCGTGAGGCAGACTTCTTCAAAAGGGGGATTGTTGGTTCAAGTTCCCATTTGTGGGGAGCACCACAGATCAATAACTCAGTCCATATGACCTAAAACGACCGCCTGTAAAATGGACGTAGCTTGTTGCTGGCAGAGTGCAGTAGCTATGTGCTGTTCTTGCTAGGGCCCCAGATGCAGGAAACAGTTAACTGGCGGGCTCGCAGGCATTACAGTATCGCAATTAGCGCTTAAGAATGGTTGCTCCTACCTCGGACCAAAGGGCTTCCGCAACCTAAAATGGCGGTATTTCCTCGCAGCGGTAATTGCGTGGCAGACGTTGTGGTTAATAGATCAGGTTTGCAATGTATACGTTTTAATGGTGTGCAGGGTGTGCTCTCGGCACTCAGAAAGTCCAGACTTCACTCATCGCTGACTTCCCTCTGACTCCCGCGTCTCTGCTCAGCCATTGACCTCCTAATCTGGTACGTGGCTTGTCCCAATGGTGCAGAGTTTTTGCAAAAAGGCCCGTGTGGGGTACAAGTCGCGTTGCTGTGGCGCTTGTGATCTCTCCCCCCCAGGTGCTGTCTCTCACCTCGCAAAGCGTTGTTCATGTATCAGCGATGGTGAATCGTGGTAGGCCGCCGTTCAATCCTCCAGTGTCTGGGCCCATACAGCTGCGGCCTTTCCCGACTGCCGACTGACACCAGGTGCGGACTGCGGCAGCCTGAACCCAGTTTTGACGGTCACTGCATCTGCTAAAATCAAGGCTAGTCGGGCAAAGATGGTATCACTGGCATCAGCAGTGAATCGGGTCTCTTGTGGTGAGGTCGGATGTTCGTAGTTGTGGCTTAGGATGGGGATAAAGGATATTTCCCCACTCGGCGGGGATGGAGCCTCACAGCGCTCTAGCGCCCTTACGTTTCTTGCTCCTTGGACAGATAAGACAGGTACTGGTTTTCTGTAGTAAGGTCCAAATTCCTTTTTATTCACAATTTTCTCTTTGAATGGAACCCCCAACTTTTGGGACCCAGTATGGCCTTTCGGGGACTTCTGATTTTTCCCCACTGGCGGTTGGCTTCAGGAGTACTACTCTTTGTTTCAGTCTAAGTTCGTTCAGTTCCTATAAAAAAGCCAAGCCATCTTTGATATTAAAGGGTTTGTTATCCGCCACTGTGCCTTCACATTCAAGATCAGGTACCCACATTCCTGTTCCAAAAAGGACCTCATATGAAGTGACCCCCCCAGAGAAGCTCTTGGCAAGTTATTGAGGGAACATTGGACCCGATAAACATGTTTTACCCAGCCATCTCCCGAGTCTTATGCCCTAGCTGTTATAGAATGCTTTATGTCCTGGTTTTTCCACAACCAAATTTCCCCCAGTATAGTATGGAGAGGAGTACTGCAATGCTACACCCAGACTGGTCATGGCCTCTTTGTAAGCCCGAGAGCTAAACGCAGGGCCATGGTCTGAATGTAGTGCGCCAACTACGTATGTGCTGGTAAATAGTCGCACATCTTTTATAAAAGTACGAGTGTCAGCTGAGTGCTGAGGCCACATCCATAGGAACCTTGAGCAGGAGTCCACTGCAACCATTATGTATTTATAATGGCCGTCTCTTTGCAAGGGACCAAAGTGATCCAGATTAACACAGGCTAATGGTTTGTCTGAAATTAACAAGGGTGCCAGTGGGGGACGTTTCACTGTGGAGACTTCTTCTGGCAGATATCACAATCCAACATATAGTTCTTGGCTTGTTTCCTCATGCCATGCCACCAATAACATTGTTTTAGTAAACAAACAGTTGCAGAAACACCTGCATGAGCAGAGCCTATCCCCTCGGGTGCTGCTAGGATTAGCCCCAATCTATGTTCCATTTTTGGAATTACTCTTTCCCCCACTTCAGGGGTTGAAGAAAAAGGAACGTTGTTCTTATCAATTATATATGAGTACTTGAGTGGAAATTTCTGTGGAAGTTCTGCGCCAATGACTTTGGTTGAAGCATAGACAGCCAATAATATCTCACTGTCTATTATCGTTTTTTAACGAGCTACGGAAGCCATGCGAACAACCCCCTTTGCGACTCTAACAGCCAATAAATTCCCTTCAACATGAATGCCATCACATTGATGACTCCAGTGTATGAATCACATGAGTCTTTTGTAGTCCATTTCTCAACGGAATTACTTGTTCCCAAAGCAATTTGTGCTTGATTGTGCCACCTGTGAATCCATTTTGAACCCAATTCTGTAAGTATTCATTGAATGATCGAACACAGTAAAATGAATCACACTCTCTGAGCAAGGGGAATTCACGATCCATGCTTACCTGTGCCAGTATAAATGCTTTTAATTCAGCTAGTTGAGTTGTACAGTCTACTAGAGACTGAGTTTTTGTGATCATGGGATAGAATTTACTATTGCACATGCAACCTTTAACAATTGTGCATGCAGCACTGTAGGCTTGCTTGCTTTATGTTGTGGGTTGCACTGAGCCGTCAGTGTAAATTATAAATGCATATTGATCCAGAGGCAGGATTTCATTTGGCAGAGGACATTCTTGTTTTAATTGCAGGAATGCTTGTGTTTTTGAATTTGGATCACATCTGTATTCAACATCCGTTGCAGCAAGAGAATTAACCCATTACATCCATCTTAGATGTAAAGCTTTTGCATTAGGATTGCTTGATTTCATAACAGCCTCTAAGGCTGGTACTGGAGTAACGACAATGATGCGTTTCCCCTGAGCCAGTGCTCTTTCTCTTGCTACAGTGGTCTGTACTTCTGTCAGAATTTTTTCTGTTGAAGTGAAGGGCATTTCTGCTGTTGTGTATAAGTGTGATTTGTATGCAATTGGTACAGTTTCGCCTTCATTAAATGTTAGACTTGGAATTATTCGGATCGCCCAAATTGAGTATGTTTACGTGTGTTTGTAAGTGATTAGTAGCTAACATGTTTGCTTAAAGTGAGTGCAGGATTTCTGTCTGTTCCTGTGTCCAATGTTTTGCTGAGAAATCAGGTTTATTAATTCGTAGAGGGCTTAACCCTTTCTGCGCAACCGAAATATATGTTTTACCAAAATTCAGGAAACCTAGTATCGATTGTACGTTTTTCAGCGATTTTGGAGGTTGGAGTATATTTATTCTTAAAAAGCTAGTTGCCAGGAATTTGACTTCACTTGAAAGATCTTATCCTAAAAATAGGACATTTAGGTGGGCAATTCTCATTTTTTTAAAGTTGAATTTGTAGCCCTTAGAGGCGAAGCCCAATATTATGGTACTCACCCTGTTCAAGTGATTGTTTAAGTCGTCATCTGTCAGATAAATATCATCAACATATTAAAATGCTTTATCATCATAAATCTGTATTAACTCTTTTACCCTTGCTGAATATATCCCCGGGCTGTACTTATACCCCTGGGGGATTCGAGTAAATTGGCCTTCGGTTCCCATTATTGAGAATTCCGTTAATTACCTGCTTTTAGGAGCTATATTTTGACAGAAAAATCAGTTTGAGATATCTAATGTGATATTGTAATTCTCCTCACAATGTTATTCATTAAAGCTGCACTATGGGCATTTTGCACAGCAAATGTTTTGGAACACAAGTTCAAATGTCTTTACTCTAAAAGTAGACTATAAGTATTCTCTGGTTTTGCTACAGGAGACAAAGGATTGTTCATTGAAGAGGTGCAAGTTTCAATCAATCCCTGGTCTTGAAGTAGATATAAGATTTCCTTGGCCTGATTTTTAGCTTCTTGCTTTATTGGATACTGCCTCTGTACAGTCGGTTCACTTTTAGTGGTATTATGTGGTGGGGTGAATGCCCATTTCCTGGCATATGTGTATTTTAGGTGAATTGGAATGTTGTTGGAGAAGGCAGGCATAATTATGTCTTCGCCATGTGGGCACTCCCTTACGAATACTAGTGGCCAATCGCTTTCTGATAGCAGGATATCATAAGCTCTTGATAGTCTTTCCCAAAAGAGTCATTTAATTTTTCTGGGATTGTCTCCCTCCAACCGGAGTGTTATTTCATATAATTTGTGTGGAGCACTAACCCTTATATCAGCAGTCTCTACCGTGATGTACTCATTCAAGTCCACTATCTCTAACCATTACTTCAGCATCTAGCGAGCTATTGATATTTCTGCTGCACTGTTCAGCATCGCTTGTGCCCATTCCCCATCAGTATCTGTGTCCTCAGAATTCTCAGCATGTCTGATTTTTAGACTTCCTACCTTCTTTTTGTTGAATTGAGGTTTGGAGTTTATTTTCCTGAACGCGTTGTTTGTCTTTGGACTTTGTGCGTTCCTCCTTTTGTTCTGACTTTCCTCCTCGTTTGGACGTTTTTGATGAGACCTGAAAGGAATGACAGTAATGTGCATCAGTATCCTGATACCTATCAGGCTTCTTCAAATTTTCCATATTCCTGAGGTTATACCTCTTTTCACAGGGCTCCTTTTGGGGAGACATACCTCGGGAATGAGATCTGTTCCTTTTAACATTTTGTTTGTTATTTTCCCACTTCTATTTAGAAGAAGTAGGGCTCTGTTTTGCAGTGTCCTTTTCAGGGATTCCAAACAGCTGTGGATTAAGAGCTTTATCACCTAAGCTGTTTCTGCCTAATTCTGCATATGATGTTTCTCTTATTCTGGGTACCTCTTGCTGTTGTTCTGTTCAATCAAAATCCCTCAAGCACTGGCGGATCGCCACTGATGTCGCCTCCCCTTTAATATTGGATAATATAATGGTGGATACCTGATGGATACCTGATTGAAATTGTTCAGTAATTTCATCCAAAAGTTCAGAGCCCCGTATTCATTTTAAATTTGTCTTAAGCCATCTGGTATCACTGCTAAGGATGGTATACCATGAGTTTTAGTATATATGGCAGCAAAGATTGCGCCCCATGAGGTGCTCACCATTGGCAAACCGATTGTTAAAATTCTGTGTTTCTCATAAGGGCTAGTATTTGGGAATACTTCTTTGAGTTGTGTGATTTCCTGACCTATCCAGGATTGAATTTGTTAGTTTTTTGTGGGCATTTTACCATGACTGTGTGTGGAGTAATTTTGAGTGTGTTCTCATGATAAGGAGTTTGAGTTGGTATTGCCAACGATGGCTGGACGTTTAATGTCCGCATGACATATATAACTAATTGTCTGTATATTTTTATTAACTCCTTGAGTTGAGTATTTCACCTTTTGTCATTGTTTCAATGTCAGGCTGAAGTATTTAGCGGGCTAGAATCGGCCATGCAGCTCCTGGTCGACCTAGTGGAACGAGCCTGTTTCTATTTTGTATGCATTGTAGAGCGCCTATAACACCTTGGCTGCTAAGGGTTTTCCCGCTGGGTGCTGCAATTCCATAAATTCCATTGTTCATGACAAAGCCAGCTCGTCATAAGCACAGGGCAGGTAAAGCCCATGACGAGCTGGCTTTGTCATCAGCACTGAAGGGGTTAAGCTAGATATTATGTTCCTTGCAAGTGAGCAGAACCTCAATTTCCCCAAAAGTAGTAAATTCTGCTGGTGCTTCATCTTCTTTGTAGAAGTGAAAATGGTGTTTTACTTCATTGTCTGTTGGGAATGTAGCCAAGAAATAGAACACCTCTGTATGTGCCTCATGTGCCTCCAAAAGGAAGACTACTCTACCACCTCTGGCTGATAAGCCGTGTTTAGTACGTTTGATAGTGATAACTTTCCTTATGTTAGGAGGAATGATTGTAACGTCCTCATCTGTTTCATCCCTATTTGAAACTTGCATGTTTTGAGTTCTTGCCTGGCGTCTACAGGATTCATAGTCATTTTGCTTTTAGTATGGAATTAGTTTCAAGGAAACCAAGATAAGGTGCACAACATTTTGGAACACTACATCCTTCAATATTGATAAGAACCAGCAGCTAATACATAGGATGTTTCCTACTCAGCTATGGCGGACTTTGTCCCTACAAACTCCAAACGTCTTTGGAGTTTGTGAGTAGCGGTCTCTGAGAACAGCACAACTGAGTTACCCAGAATCTAATGTTTAAATAAATGCCTTACCAAACATTGGCAGCGCCATGTAGTGTAGTTCCTATTTCCTTAAATAGGCTCTGTGCTTTTGTATAACATGCACTATAGGTTTGGCGTATGCTAACCTTGTTTACCATGTACCAGCTAGCTCACAGGGCCACTAGAAACTTCTTGAAGACAAGAAAGAAATAGCTTCTGGCAACCACATAACATGACAACCCTGATCCCTCAAAATCATGGAAACATGAGATAACGTTTCGCTCAGCCAATCATGCCTGCTTAGTTTCTCAGAGTTACAAAGAAATAACAGACGGGCGTTTCAATAAGTATTTATTGAACAGTTGTTTTTCTCGTGTGAGAGATAGGAGCTACTCCAATCGAAAGGCAGTATGCAAGATATAAAATGCACAGTGGTACAAGCGCAAAGAAATGGTAGTGCTCTAGCATTGTTCACTACTTATGAAATGCATTTGCATACATAAAAACGTATTGCTAAAAGTACGATTACTCATGGAATGCTCCCTAACTTCTTCGACCCAAATTTGCCTAACCTAGGTGTAGGACAGGTTGTGAAGTAGGTGTGATATTCCCCTAGGATGGTATTCTATAGTATGCTATAGTTTGTTATGCCAAGAATCGCTCTAGGTTCAAGTAATATCCATACTTGAGAATGAGAGAGTTGTGGAATCTCTTTCCTGGTCTCGAATTCTAAAACCCTGGAAAGGAAGTTAGAATACTGCGAGCTGGAGTCTCTGCAATCAAGATGACAGCGTCTCGGGTCAGGGTGTCAGGCCCGGAAATACAGGCTCCTCTGGAATAGAGGTCTCCTCTGGTTTGCATGTGCAAAGGGTGGTATATTTAAACTCACCTCATGCTATGGCTGGATTGCATTGACATAATGTCGGACAGAGGAAGACATTAGAAATGAACCCTGGGGAATAATGGTTCATGCATATTTAATGAGTTTCTAAGAGAAGTCAATGAATCTGTACTGGGGAAAATCCCTAGAGCTTAAGGTTCTGTTTCTAAGAACTTAGTTGTGACCTATGGGATGGACGGATGTAGGTGAAAGACCATGCCTGTATTTGGAGTGCATGACTCATGCCTAAATAAGGACATAGAAAGTTATGCCTAAATAAGGGCAATGTGAATTGTGCCTATATAAGGGCATGTTTTAGTAAAGCCTAAATCAGGGCACATATACGGGACGCAACAGTTTACGACTCCTCCCCATGCTCTGGCATTCCTGTGTGGCAAAACACTGCCCTACCAGCAGAGATGATTAACCGCAGGGGCTCTTTATCACCTCTTCAAAGAAGCCTGGCTAATCCCTTTAAATCTGACCAATCAGGACAGACCAATAGAAGGCTGGATCTTGTCTTATAAACAAGAACGTCTTACAACTTCTTGTCTGTACATTTTAGGAGATATTCAACAATATGATAATGTTGAGTTTATTAATACTTTTCAGGGAAGTCTTTGAATGGTATCTCTAGCCTTCTCCTATCAAGAATTGTTAGTTAATAACTTCTTGCCATGTTAACCCATGTGGCATGGGATTTGCAAATGGGAAGAATGACTTGGGCCATTTTTCCAGCACCATGGCTTATAAAAACATACTTTATAAGTACCCTGCATATATCTTCTGCACCCCCGCCCCTGGAACACCTGAGTAGACTTTAGGGGTTCTAAATATGCAAAAATATTGCAGATCCTCCCTCCACAGTGCTCCTAGCACCAAAGTCGATTTTGGGCAGCACTTTATTACAAAGTAGGGAGCGCAATTTTCAATTTCACTTAACCCCATGAGATTCTATAAGGATCCTCCTTATAACGACTTGCCCCCCTACCTCTGGGACACCTAGGGGAGACCCTGGGGGTACATAATATGCACAACCATTGTAAGTTATCCATTATTAAGTGCTCCAAACCCAAAAGTAGAATTTGGGCACAATATTCTTTTTAAAAGCAGTCCTACAACACAGAGCCACTTTTAAACTGACCTTGGGCTATAGCAGTGCACATATGCAAATGCAGAAAGGGCTTCTGGCCTCTTAACTACCATGACCTATTATATACTAGGGACTGATATGTAGTTTCAATCCCTCTGCCCTATTAGGTACTAGGGCCCTATGGGGTAGGTCATGCAAATCATAGGGGTACCCAAACACATAGTGTACATCCTAGTAGTCACAGAAACCTGTCTTGATGACGGCTCATGTCCAGATATTGTGAAGTAGTGTGGCTCACTGGTTAGAGGCGGCAGACCCGAGAGCAGAGGACGGCCCGGGACCAGGGTTTGATTCCCGGCGCGGCAGGTTTCTGGACCAGGGTCAGCGGACTCGATAATTCTCTCGCCTCGGTGCTCACTCTGATCAGCGATCACACTCGGCAACTCTGGGCATTAGCTTGCCTCATCTTCACTAACGGCCCCACCAGACCGCCGGGGATGCCTGGTCTCATCCTGGAGATACCCATTAAGAGACCATCTCTCAGGGAAGCCAGGAAGGGTTTCGCAGCGGTCGAAGCGCCTTGGGACCCTACGGGTAAGTAGTGCGCTATATAAATGCCTATACATATACACATACATGTATGCAGGTGTTTTCAATGTATTCTAAGTGTGTCTCTTTCAACATAGCACTGGCCCTGGACCTGGCTAGGCAGAGCCCTGGGTCAGTAAGAGTCAGTTACCACCAGTACCAGTCAGCAAAAAGTTGGGGGGTGCCCAGGGCAAAGGATGACGTTCCAACAAAGACATTTTGGAGAAGAGCAGGGCCATCGGAATAAGATAGTTTTCAATTACTTTAGAAAAGCATGGCTAACGAGTACAATGAGGGTGCTAGCTGAGCTAGCATGCCTCCATTAATTTAGCAGAGCAATAAGGAGGGACTACATGCACTCTATAGTGCATAATGAGAGACACGATTTAACTCCTCCAGGTGGTGGAGACATGCGCAGTAAAACTGTGATTTTTTAATATCTGTTCACAAATTCTTTTTTTAACTGTACACTTTGTTTTTATCTAGAACTGTGATTCAAATCTGGTTGAATTGTAGGCACAAACCTGTTGGAATTTTAATTCAGAGCACCATCTTACACCACTGCCCCCACCTCAACACGCACTAGTGGCTGCAGGGGCCACAGATGCTGCTCAGCAGGGCTGATTGGTGGGGAGGGGCGAGGGAGTGCATATGTGCCAGGCAGGAGTGGACGAAGTACTAGCGCACTGAAGATGCGCCTAAAACAAGCCCATCTGTATTTGTCCACAACTGAATGGGACCAGTAGGCAGGACCCCTGGTCAAATTCAATCCTAATTGGAGGAGGAGTTGCGGGCAGTAGAGCACAGGGATCACCCCCTGGAGAAGCAGGTAGAAGGCATTCTTTTAGCCGAGAACGTGCTTACTTCACAGGGGAGAGGAGAGAGTAGGGCCACCCAGCCCCATATACCTAAGGGCAGGCATGGAGTGAGGAAACCTCATGGATTTAATGGCAGTAGTACTCAACACACACTCCCTCCAGAAACATAGTTTAGAGATTTTCACTCTCTTTCAGGTGGAAGCTCCTGACATCCTAGTAGTCAGAGAAACCTGTCTTGATGACGGCTCATATCCAGATATTGTAGAAGCCCTACCCATAGACTACAATGCCCTATGGCACAATAGACAGGATGGGAAAAGAGGGGGGTAGCGCTACTCTATAACAAACAGCTAGTAGTAGAAAAGCTTGCCGGAGCTTAAAGAGTGCCAACATTTTAGTGGTAAAAGTATTCTCCAAGTCCTTGTACCTGGCAATAATGGTGGTGTACCGTCCCCCCTATTTAACAACCTTCTCCCTTCTCACTGTAATGGTCTCCGACCTACGCTTGCGGTAACAACAACTCATAGTGTGGGGGGCCTTCAACTACCACTGGGACCAGATACCCAGTAGGTTAGAGGAAACAATGGCCACAATGGGGCTGCAGTAGCTTGTGGATACTCCCTCCCAGGAGAAGGTACATAACCTAGATCTCATCTGATCCACTCAGCCACCGGTTAGGCTGACAGACATCGGACCCTGTAGGTGGTTGGACCACTGCCTGATCAGGCTCCGGATCCCTCAGGCTAGGAGCTCCACGCACCCCCCCCCCACCCCCAGAATTGAGTGTGATACGACAATGGAGCACAATTGAGGCAGGCAGCCTAGGGGATGCTCTGCATGGTAACTCGCTGAGGAGATTACAGCCAGAAGATCTTGAGGACAAGAGTGAATCCCTCATCAACCAGTTGAGAGCAGATATCAATTGGGTGGTGCACGCTCACAGGGAAAGAGTGAGGAATAAGGGCAAGGGAGCCCCCTGGTTCACAGAGGAACTAAGGTGATATAAATGGACCCTGTGCCAACACGAGAGGCGGTGCCGTAAGTCATATGACCCAGAGGCGCATACAAAAAAGCCATTATGGCAAGAAAGACCAAGTACTACGAGGCCAGGATCATGGAGGCGGATAACAAGCAAAAATAAACCTTTAGTAGTCTGAAGGAACTCAGCCAATAGCAGGTGCAGGAAACAGTCGCTAACCCAGAGCACTGTAACAGGTTCCTGACCTTTTTCCTGGATAAATAAAGGGACATCCTAACTTTCATACATAATACCCCCATTAGCCATAGTCCCCTGGTTATGAATGAACCACAATGTGCCTTTAGGGAGCATTTCGCCTCCTTTCCGAAGCTAGACCATGACTCCTTGTCCCACATTACGGCTCAAATTTAGTCAGGCTCACCAGCGGACCCATGCCCTTCAAGGGTATTCAACTTGGCTCTACCAGTGATAGAGGGAGAGATCCTCGCTCTGTTAAATTCATTTCTGGAAACTGGGAGGGTCCAGAGTAACTTTAGGGAAGCCAGAGTAACCCCCTGACTGAAAAAGACGGGGCAGACGTCGCTAACCTGAAGAATTATAGGCCTATATCCCTTCTTCTTTTTTCACTAAAATACTGGAACAGCATGTCCTTAAAACCCTATTTATATTATTTGAGAAATATCAGCTACTCGATGTTCGGCAGGCAGGATTCATGGCGCCCAACAGAACAGAGCTGGTGATGCTGCTGTTGTTGGATGAACTCAGGCTCATGGCCGACAGCTGGAAGCTGTGTGCCTTGGTTCTACTGGACCTCATGGCTGCGTTTGATACGATCAACACCAGCCAACTCCTAGCCCGAATCATGGACATGGGCATCGTGGGGTGGTATATCAGTGTATCTCCTCCTTCCTGACAGCCCGTCTCAAAGGATCCTGATGAGTGACTGCATGTCTAATAATGGGGCATTAACCTACAGAGTCCCACAAGAGTCGACACTATCTCTGCTTCCGTTCAACATCTATCTCAGGCCGTTGGTGATGACCCTGGCCCACATGGACTGCCAGGTGTTCAACTAAGCGGATGACACACACTTAATCCTTCAACTTGACAATACCACACAAGTCCACTTACACATGCAAAATATCCTCAGATACATTGTCAACTGGATGACAGCTAATTCACTCAAAGCCAATCCGGACAAAACCAAGGTCCTAGCCATCACCACAGGAAGCAACCCATGAACTGACCTCTTTTGGCCACGGGAGTTGGGTGCCACACCTACTCCAGCTCCAGTCGTAAGAAGCCTAGGCTTTAAAATAGACTACAAGCTCACATTCTCTAATCAAGTGTCCACTGTGGTTGGGACCTGCGTTGGCCTCCTGAGACAGATGAGGACGGTGGTGGCTGCATTGATTATGTCCCGCCTGGATTACGGCAATGCGCTATATATTGAACTTCCTGAATAGCTGTTAGGCAAGCTGCAAGTAGCTATGAATGGTGCAGCCAGGCTGATCTTCAAGCTCCTTAGACACGCATGGACCACACCTCTGTTGTAACAGTGACATTGGCTCCCCATCAAACAATGAGCCAGGTTCAAGGGCCTCTGCATTGCCCATTAGTTCCTTCATGGACAGGCTCCTATTTACATTAAGGAGCACCTGGGGAGATACATCCCAGGACGTACCCTACGGTCATCCGATGAAGGCCGGCTGGCCTGTCCATGGTTAAACACAATGACTTAAGGGGGTTGAGCCTTCTCGGTCTTCATCCCACAGTTGTGGAATAAGCTACCAGAAAACCTTTGTAAGGAAAAAGCACTTCTCCCATTCAGAAAGAAATGAAGACCCTCCTGTTTACAGACACCTGGGCATAACACACAGTATGACCTGGGACTAACAGGCAGCCACTGGGGGGTCCATAGCTACTCTCTCTTAGCACTAAGAGACCTGCTGGTGATTATGCACTCTACAAATCTCAATTAACATAACATAATACCTTTTTCATTTTTGAGAAGTAATTAATTTTTCTTTTCAACATAAAGTGTCAGTTTCATTTTTTTAGTAGGAAATCCTTGAAAAGAAATACAATAAAACAGTTTTTTCAAACTGGTGTGCTGTGTTTATATTCTGCCTTAAATCCTTTCAGACAGTTAGTGCATTTACCATTTCCATGTGCGGGTCAATGGCTGAGACTCTGATCACATTAAATCAAATGGCCATAGGGGAACAGCAACGTACTGCAGTGCTGCTGTGCCATCCACTACATAATTGTAAACAAGTGTTTTGCACAGAGCATTGCTTATAACTTCTCTTTTTTCTTACTAGCTATTACTGTTGTTCATTCAACTCAGCAGGATGCAGCAGCCTGGCAGCAGCAGCAGGAGCTAGAGGTTATATGTGATGAGTACTGGTGACTGGTGGCCCAGGACGAGGAGGAGGCTGCTGCTCAGGGCCCTTGCCAGCCCCCAGCACCTTCAGCCTCTCAACACCAGCACCGCAGTCAGTGGCAGCCACCCACCAGGGTCCATCACTGCTGCCCCCACCTCAATTTTTGACAGCTTCTTCCACTGCAATATGCAGGGGCTGGATTGCCTGGAAGCCAGGCAAATCAAGATTGATGGGTACCTTAAAAAGCTTCTGGCCCACCATTATTGCTCTCTTCTTCCCCTATTTTAACCTTTGTTTTGGTGCGTGGGACTTGTTATGGGTGGGATGGGAGTTAGGACCAGGACAGTTGGGGCTTTAGTTTTATTTTTTTCAGACCTTTTGATCTTTGGTTGGGAACAAGGATAATTGTTTGGGGAGAGGGGTTGTCCAGTTTTTGGTTGAAGGGGTGGGTTTATATAGTTGTTGCTAGGGTACTAAATATCATTATTTATGCTTCAAATCTTTTTGGGGTGTTTTACTTTGAACAGCTACTTCTCAGCTCAGCAGCAGCATGTTTTTAAATTCTGCTGATAGCGTATAACAATTAGTTATGTGGTACCCTTGTCCAACTACTACTCTCCTAGTCTCTGTAGTCTGCAATTATATTGACCACAAAGGGGAGGTGGCTGGGTTTCCAACTTTACATTGCCTATATTGTCTACACGTTCAACAATGCTCCATAGTTCTCTTACCTAAACAGATGAAGCAAGGGCTGCATGGTTTCCCAAGGTGCCATGGTGGTGGTAGTGGCTAGCGCAGTAGTGCATTGAAGGAGAAGCGGGGTCCCACTCCCAACTAGGTGAACTCTAACTATAAAACTAATCAAAAGGATTATTTGTCGCATGCAATTACATTGAAATAAAAACTGAGTTAGTGGGTTATATATATAATTATATCATAGCTTTACAATCAATTGAGACCAGACTACTACGTAAAAAAGAATACCTGATAGTGGGAACAAAGAATTCAATACTAAATTATTCAGGACAATGGTGAGCTAGTATATTAATTAAAACTAATGTTGTAAATTCTCAAATCGTGAAGTCTGGAATGGCTAAAGTTAAAACTTTATGAAACACATTGTCTGAATGGAAGAAACTTCATTTGCTTGCTGCAGCTGTTGTTGTCGACTTATTTGTGTTTTCTGCAATGATTGGGCAATATTTTGCGAAAGAGATAAGTCCATTTCAACCTCACTGCTCATCAGGGCAGCCATGATTAGAGGGGTTGCCTCTGTGTCAGTCATGGGATTGGGCCTAGGTAGGGGTGAGGCCACTGATGTGAGGGTACTGCTCTCAGCTTGCTCCCTGGAGGTTTTTGGAGAAGGCACAAGTTTGCCAAAATAGGTCCTGGAAGGCAGGCCTGTGGTGGAAATCAGCTTCTTCTTCTCCTTCTCATTGGTCACTTTCTTTTCTGCACTTTTCTTTGGGGCCATCTCAAAGCCGTCAGTTGTCAGTGGCATTTAGCTTCACAAATGAAGAGATTTCTGTGTTGTGTGTTGATGTGTCATGTCATGCACAGTCGTTCTGTCTGGCAGTACTGTGGGTGATATTGTCTCTTCTCTTGTGCACCTAAAATCAAAACAAGCAAAAAGAGCATCAGTGAAACGTGGCATTGTTGCACTTGAATTAGTAGTGTAATTTAGTGTGGTTGCTTAAGTTATAAATAATTAACAATACAATGTATCCGTTCTTAAAACCACACCAATATAATTTTCATGTACACCCAGGAAGGATATGAAAGAGCAACTCAGCAGGATGTAGCAGCCTGGCAGCAGCAGCAGGAGCTAAAGGTTATATGTGATGAGTACTGGTGACTGGTGGCCCAGGACGAGGAGGAGGCTGCTGCTCAGGGCCCTTGCCAGCCCCCAGCACCTTCATCCTCTCAACACCAGCACCGCAGTCAGTGGCAGCCACCCACCAGGGTCCATCACTGCTGCCCCCACCTCAATTTCTGACTGCTTCTTCCACTGCAATATGCAGGGGCTGGATTGCCTGGAAGCCAGGCAAATCAAGATTGATGGGTACCTTAAAAAGCTCCTGGCCCACCATTATTGCTCTCTTCTTCCCCTATTTTAACCTTTGTTTTGGTGCGTGGGACTTGTAATGGGTGGGATGGGAGTTAGGACCAGGACAGTTGGGGCTTTAGTTGTATTTTTTTCAGACCTTTTGATCTTTGGTTGGGAACAAGGATAATTGTTTGGGGAGAGGGGTTGTCCAGTTTTTGGTTGAAGGGGTGGGTTTTTATAGTTGTTGCTAGGGTACTAAATATCATTATTTATGCTTCAAATGCTTTTGGGGTGTTTGACTTTGAACAGCTACTTCTCAGCTCAGCAGCAGCATGTTTTTAAATTCTGCTGATAGCGGATAACAATTAGTTATGTGGTACCCTTGTCCAACTACTACTCTCCTAGTCTCTGTATTCTGCAACTACATTGACCACAAAGGGGAGGTGGCTGGGTTTCCAACTTTACATTGCCTATATTTGCTACACGTTCAACAATGCTCCATAGTTCTCTTACCTAAACAGATGAAGCAAGGGCTGCATGGTTTCCCAAGGTGCCATGGTGGTGGTAGTGGCTAGCGCAGTAGTGCATTGAAGGAGAAGCGGGGTGCCACTCCCAACTAGGTGAACTCTAACTATAAAACTAATCAAAAGGATTATTTGTCGCAGGCAATTACATTGAAATAAAAACTGAGTTAGTGGGTTATATATATAAGTGTATCATAGCTTTACAATCAATTGAGACCAGACTACTACGTAAAAAAGAATACCTGATAGTGGGAACAACGAATTCAATACTCAATCATTCAGAGCAATGGTGAGCTAGTATATTAATTAAAACTAATGTTGCAAATTCTCAAATCGTGAAGTCTGGAATGGCTAAAGTTAAAACTTTATGAAACACATTGTCTGAATGGAAGAAACTTCATTTGCTTGCTGCAGCTGTTGTTGTCCACTTATTTGTGTTTTCTGCAATGATTGGGCAATATTTTGCGAAATAGATAAGTCCATTTCAACCTCACTGCTCATCAGTGCAGCCATGATTAGAGGGGTTGCCTCTGTGTCAGTCATGGGATTGGGCCTAGGTAGGGGTGAGGCCACTGATGTCAGGGTACTGCTCTCAGCTTGCTCCTTGGAGGTTTTTGGAGAAGGCACAAGTTTGCCAAAATAGGTCCTGGAAGGCAGGCCTGTGGTGGAAATCAGCTTCTTCTTCTCCTTCTCATTGGTCACTTTCTTTTCTGCACTTTTCTTTGGGGCCATCTCAAAGCCGTCAGTTGTCAGTGGCATTTAGCTTCACAAATGAAGAGATTTCTGTGTTGTGTGTTGATGTGTCATGTCATGCACAGTCGTTCTGTCTGGCAGTACTGTGGGTGATATTGTCTCTTCTCTTGTGCACCTAAAATCAAAACAAGCAAAAAGAGCATCAGTGAAACGTGGCATTGTTGCAGTTGAATTAGTAGTGTAATTTAGTGTGGTTGCTTAAGTTATAAATAATTAACAATACAATGTATCCGTTCTTAAAACCACACCAATATAATTTTCATGTACACCCAGGAAGGATATGAAAGAGCAACTCAGCAGGATGTAGCAGCCTGGCAGCAGCAGCAGGAGCTAAAGGTTATATGTGATGAGTACTGGTGACTGGTGGCCCAGGACGAGGAGGAGGCTGCTGCTCAGGGCCCTTGCCAGCCCCCAGCACCTTCAGCCTCTCAACACCAGCACCGCAGTCAGTGGCAGCCACCCACCAGGGTCCATCACTGCTGCCCCCACCTCAATTTCTGACTGCTTCTTCCACTGCAATATGCAGGGGCTGGATTGCCTGGAAGCCAGGCAAATCAAGATTGATGGGTAACTTAAAAAGCTCCTGGCCCACCATTATTGCTCTCTTCTTCCCCTATTTTAAAAAGTTATAAATAATTAACAATACAATGTATCCGTTCTTAAAACCACATCAATATAATTTTCATATACACCCAGGAAGGATATGAAAGAGCAACACACAGATGGAACTGTTTGCTTCATGCACATCAAGTTGGGCAGGGAGGTTCAGGTGACAAAAGAAAACTGACAATGGAATATTCTTTAGAAAAAAATAATACTGCTGTGCAACTGTGCACCACTGATAGCACATAGGGGTTGTTGACCGATTTTAGGAAAAAAAAAATAATGTATAGATATTTGTTTACAAAAAAGTACAAAAAATGATTTCTTTTTAAAAAATAAACAAATTAAAATTAAACAAAAATTGTTTCTGAAAAAATATCAAAAAATCAAAATAAAAAAAAGAATTCAATTGCTGATACTAGGGGAAGAGGACTACTAGTACCATGAGAATTGAATTTGAAACCAACTGGGATTTGGGAGGCAAGTTGTGGTGCAGTAGAAAAATACAAAAAAGTATCGAATAATATATAAAACACTGTTTAAACAGTACATTAGTATGAGCATTCAGCTACTAAGCCTTAAGCATAACACACAAGACCACATGGTCAAACAGCAGGCAAGGAGGCATGGCCACAAACAAAGAACACAGGCAGGCCTATGGCAAAAGCACACTGGCTGCCTATACAAAATAGTCACCAGCCACATGGGTAAACAATAAGCAGGATGCATGGAAAAGAAAGAACACATGCAGGCCTATGGGCACTGACTATACAAATTGGCACCTGGCCACATGGCATGTGGAACAAAGACAAATGGTGGCCAATGCTGCAGAGTACAGAGTTTATCAGTAAGTCCGCATTTCTTAAGGAGTTGCCAAATTTCGCAAACTCCGCAAGTCGAGCTGATATTTACGCCCAAAGCCTAATTGTAATGCAGCACCTGTGACCCCGTAGGAGGAGGATGAAATAATGAATGATGATTAGGAGCTTGACCAGGATTCGCTGGAGAATCTGGGACTGCCTGTGGGACAGGGGACCAATGTCATACCAGCAGTAGTGTTTCCTGCCAGGGCAGGGAGCAGTGTGTCATGCAGCGGCCTCTCCCCAGAGCTGCTGGAGCATAGGACGGTAAAGAGAAAAATGGATTTGGAGCTGGCCACACTCAAATTGTAGAAAAAGATGGCAGAGAGAGCAATGGGGGAGAAAAGAGGCAGGTCAAAGTCAATGACATGATCTCCCTCAGCTGGGAGGTGGACTCAAAAGGTGAGTGGGTGATCCCTGAGGGTGGGAGTCATCACTTCTACCTGGCTAAAGTGAATGAGGTCCCAGTCATGGCTCTGAAGGATGCTAAGGCAAGCCAGACCATGGTTGTGAATGGCTAGTTTCCCCATTTAGTAAAGTGGAATATTATGTGGTGAGGGGGTTAGTCCTCACCATGCAATATTATCATGATACCCCAAAGATGGTCCTTTAATTCACACTAATACATCCTTAGCTCAGTCCTGGTAGAGAGGCAAAGAGCAGTCAGGCTATACTAGAGGAACAAGTGTTAAGGACTTCAGAGTACCAACATGGACAATAAGTAATTGACATGACTCTCTAGAAATCTGTCACCAATTAATGAAAATAAAGTGTGTTTTTATATTAATTTAGACACAAAAGGGAATCGAATAGCATACATATAGCTGAAGGTATAGATTCTAGAAGCGATAATAAATCAGGGCAAAACAATACATGACAAATCTAACATTGAGGTCACAGGGAAAAACACTAGTGACAATTGCTACTTCGAGGCTGAGTTAAATGGAACCTTTGGAGGGTTAAGGTTATGCGGGCCCCAGTACCAGACCACAACAGTTAGTAAAATTTAACCTAGCCTCGGGACTCTGGGTACAGGGTTGCTTTGGCTGTCATTGGTGCTGAATGGGAGCCATGGTAGTGCTGATTTTACCGCTTACATAATGCTGCAAGAAACAAATAAAAAAAACACACTGGGGGGATAGTTGTCGATGTTGGCAAAAGGTTGCAAGATGTTCCCTCTTGATGCAGCATCATGTGTGGGGGTTAGTTGCCAAATTCATGACCAACAAGTCTTGGGGAGTTGGAAGGCCAGCGAAAAAGTGTGGGCACTTCACTGAATCTGGGGAAGTGAGGTAGCAGCCTGAAATGTCAGTACAGACAGAACTACAACTACCACAATGCACTGGGCCAACTGGTTTTCATTGGTGGGTACGATGGCTGGTGATTCTTATGATTCTGAAAGTGTTTTTACCTTCAGTGTGCAGGGAACCAATGCATATAGCCCAGGGGAGTCTGGGGGTGCTATGGCTTCAACAGTGGTCCCACAGTAAGTGGATGCTGAGCTTTAGCCTAGGAAAAGGCTTGTTTTAACAGTGCCAAAGATGATGCCACAGGGACAGAGAATCCCTTTTTAGCATTGGCTGGTGGGCAAAGTCTTGTTGTCGTGGACACAGGTTCCTTATTGCTCTTTCTTTGATGCAGGATGATCAGAACTGAGGTCTGGTGTCAGGGGGGGTCCCTTAAATCCTAGATTTAGGAGAATTTGGGATGTGTACAGACCAGTAGCCAATGGGAAGCTCGCTCCTGCGGCTAATCTGCCCTGAGGTGACCACATTTTGTGGGGTCAGTCACATTTTCTACCCAGAACCCTCTATTAAGCCCCTCCTACACATGGCAGTAGACTAAATTTAGTGTACAGACCATGCTGCTCACTCTGTAGGTGTTCAGCCTTCTATCATAGCTAATTTCCTACCTGTCATCGGGCAAATGTGCCTGGGGCAGGGGAAGGGCTGTTTCCTCCATTCGGAGTTAGCCCCGATGCAGATCTGAGGTGGTGCAGTCTTAGAAGCTTACTGCCTTGATGTGCTTGTTTACTAGCTTGCTTGGTAGGAGGGAGGAGTGATCTACTTCCTATGCCTACTTGTGCTCCACACTCCTGGGATTGGTCACACTACATAGCAGGAGGTCGGAATCCTGTCTTGGTGGTAGCAGGCGCAGGAAAGTGTGGGCTTGCCAGACAAAGCAAAAGCCAACTGGAACACCCAGGTGGGCACCATCTGAAGTCTTCCAGGTGCATGCCACATCACCCTTTACACGAGAATCATGTCAGTAGTCATAAGGCATTTTGTTTGATTCTAAACATGACATATTTTGGAAGTGCCTTAATGGAGCTGGTGACCATGAGAATGCTGGGGTGCCAGCCCTTGTCATTTGATGGGGGCGCAAACACTTATATGGGGAACACCATTATAAGGTCATATGTGCTTGCACTCATATGTCCTTACCCTTAGTACACAGCACCCTGCCTCCTGGACTCGGGAGACCTTCCTTAGGGGAGCAAACATATATTAAGAGCAGTGTATGTGATTGTGCCACACTTGGTAAGGGCATAGTCAAAATCAAGAAGTTTGCACTGTTCTATCAGTCTGCAAAGGCAGGCCTGCAATCAGTATCTAGTGTGGGTCAGAAATCTGAATTTAATTTAAAAAAAGTGAGTCTATACCAGTTGAATGCGCTAAAAGTCTCTGGTCATCGAGGGACCCCCTCTCTGCATAAATTGCACATGTCTCCTGCTCTGACCTTTCTTGCCAAAGGTCAACTGCTTCATCCGGACCTTATCCAGTGGCTATCCAATATCCATGGAGCCCTACTCAGCCACAGCCTGATGCCTGCCCGGTTCTAGGGTAAAACTTCCGCTGTGATCATACCTGACTTCTGTATTCAACCCACCTCTGTCACAGTCGTCCTCTACTTGTGTCTTGGTACAGGTCAAGCCCAACCAGAACACCATGTTTGATGCTTAATTGGCCCTACTGTTATACTTAAATTTTAACATAAATCTGGTTCCTTGGTATTTATTTTAAAAATTCCTATATTTCTAAAATGGTTTAGGATTTTAATTGTGTTGTGTTTTGAGTTTATTATTGTTTTGACATTGCATAAATCCTTTACACTTTCAATTAATGCTGTGTAGGTTAGAGACGTTGAGGTCATGTTTATTTAGTAACTTTAGGACACAACCTTACAATGATTTTGGTTCTTTTAACTTGAGGTGGGTACGCATCCAACTGGACCAATACTCCAACTTCTTACATGCAGAATGCCATCCTAAAGGTAGGTACTTTCTCACAGAGCATTGTCAGATATTGTTTGTCTATACGCCTTGAAGACTTTTAATCAATGATCCAGCTGTCACTGTGAGGCCCAGGCTTCCACAATCCTTCAGGGAGCATGTGTGATCATTAATCAAATGATCATACCACTGTTGATCTGAGTAGAAATATCAGTAAGCAACACCAATCATGTTTGCTTAGAACTTGGTTGAGTTAGTAGAGGTGGCTCCCTATTGCTGACACATTTATTTACCCCATTTAATAACAATATTTACAAATGTGTCCCCTTCTGGATCTCACTCATTGTTGATTTCTGAATGAGATTACCAACTTCTCATTCAGGTTTAATTTAACTGGGGATTTAAAATATAATTTGACAATTTTGTGGCTGACAATTAATTTCTTGGCATCCATAATGTGTTTTACATGATTACAATTGAGGGAAACCTGATTCAAAGAGCAGATTAATCTGGAGAGGGTGACAAATCTCCAGCAGCATAATCACATGCCATTCAAATTCAAATTCAAATTTGCTGTATTCGGCATTTTACAAGAACACCATAAAAGTGCAGTTTTAAATAAGAATAATATACATTTTAAAAATGAATGCAAAGGCTATTCCAATTACATTTCATTAGGCCCCCGTCCAACCCCCACATGTTACACATAATTTGTGGGGGGGTTTACTTCCACAGATCCCTCTTGTCTCTCTTAGTTTGACTGCTAACCTTACAAAACTCGTTATAGAGAGTAGGGTCAAGGGGTCTTGGGCCATTTGTAAATATAAAAGGGCCACCTTAGCGTGCCTAAATGTAGTTTTTTTCAGCAGACTAACTAAAAAACAGCGCCGCGGCAATGAATAAAAGGGACATAGTAATACAAAATGAAGGGTATCCTGTGGAGATCGTTGATCGCAGTCGTAGGGGTCCTTGGGCTCAACTGAACTGGTAAAACCTACCGGATCGGCCAGTAGATGGTGTAAAAGGATAAGCCTAAAATGTGTGAATAACAATTTGTCCTGGGCATTGTGTATGAGGGCAAGGTAAGGTTCCATTCCTTCACAGGTCCTCACTAAGCTGATAGCTTTGACTGACTGTTTACCCCATTCCCTCTCTTCTCTAGATGATGTTTTATAGTTAAAAAACATCTCCTTCACTCTGCCCTGATCCCGGCCTATAATTCCGGTCGGCTTTGAGAAGAGATCCTTACAGCCAATGCATTCAAGAATGACCTTTATATACTTCAGCCATGGAATATTCATTCCCCTGTCCCTACCCAGGCAATCCATGATTATATTCCTAGTCATCATGGCCTCTGGATTAACCCAGATGTTTAGCCATGCTAGCAGGGGCCAATTCTGCACCTTGTCCCCTATTAAAGCTCCCTCCAGTTCTTCTTGAGCAATATAAGAGGAGACGCACTGTGGGACTTTGTGAAGCCTCCTCAAATTTTTATTATCCTCAACCTGTAGTTTGTCAGAATCGACAAACCCCCAAAGTTCGGCACCATACACAGCTTTGAAGTAGCAGATTGAGTTATATAAATTCATCATTTGCTTCAGGGACCACCGTCCTAGTCTGCGGCCCAAATTCATAATTGCTCCTGTACTAGACACTAGCTTATTACAGCGCTCCTCAATTAATGCTTTAAAATTTAAACGCCCATCAAATAAAATGCCCAGATACGAGAACGACTGCACCTTCTCCAAACTGTGTTCGCCTATTCTATAATTAAACTTTTTCCTTGATTTGGTCCCTGTCTCCATAACGAACGACTTAGTCAGGTTAGCAGACAGATCTAAATTATTCATAAAATCCACAAAACTATCTATCAGTCGCTGTAGTCCCAATGGAGTACGTGCCAACAAGACCGCATCGTCTGCATAAAGCAGGACAGGGATTGCTCTTCTGCCTGCTCTGGGTGAATCCACATTCAGGCTTATTAGGGCTTGTTCTAGGCCATTTAAATACAGGGAAAACAAATACGGAGCGAAAATACACCCCTGTCGCACACCACTAGTGCAAATGAAAGGCTCCGTGCTTCCGCTCTCTAAATTATACCTAACTTTGGCGAGGTGTTCCAATGCAGGGCTCTCACAATCTTAATAAGGTCTTGGTCTACCCCTAAATGGATCACTGACAGAATTTCGACCTCCTAAATATCGACCTACAGGAATATCGAGTCAACAATATCGAAGGCAAGAATATCGACATCCTATCTACAACATGGTAAGTACAAAAATATCGAAAAAATAATATAGATGTAAAAAATATCGATGTTAAAAATATAGATTTTTTTTCTTTTAATATATAAATGTAAAATAAAGTATATAACACTAATAAATAAAATCTATAAATATCTTAAATATATACAGTAAAGATATAATATATATGTACTAAACAATAAGTATTAATAATTATTTTACTAATTTATAAATTAATAAGATATATTCTAAATTACTAATACATTTACAAACATAAAACAATAACATAAATAAAATGTAACTAATATAAAAAATAAAATAAACATTTAATTTTTTTACAATTAATTATATAAAACGTTGGATAGTGTAAGGGTACAAATTACTATTCTCACTCCAGATAAATGCAACAGTAGGGAAAGCGTTGGATAGCGTAGGGGTAAAAATTCATATTCCCACTCCAGAAAGTGCAACAGTAGGGAAAGCGTTGGATAGCGTAGGAGTAAAAATTACTATTCCCACTCCAGAGAGTGCAACAGTATGGAAAACGTTGGATAGAGTACGGGTAAAAATTACTATTTCCACTCCATAGAGTGCAACAGTAGGGAAAGCGTTGGATAGCGTAGGGGTAAAAATTACTATTCCCACTCCAGAGAGTGCAACAGTAGGGAAAACGTTGGATAGCGTAGGGGTAAAAATTGCTATTCCCACTCCAGAGAGTGCAACAGTAGGGAAAGCATTGGATAGCGTAGGGGTAAAAATTACTATTCCCACTCCAGAGAGTGCAACAGTAGGGAAAGCGTTGGATAGCGTAGGGGTAAAAATTACTATTCCCACTCCAGAGAGTGCAACAGTAGGGAAAGCGTTGGATAGCGTAGGGGTAAAAATTACTATTCCCACTCCAGAGAGTGCAACAGTAGGGAAAGCGTTGGATAGCGTAGGGGTAAACATTATGTAGTAAATGAAGTAATGAGGCTAATAGAAGAATATAAGGCATTTATTATGCACTACAGAGAATAACTGGTGTTCCCATCAGAAAGCAGGGAGCTAACTGACTAGGCAGAACACAGTAGAAAATGACATCAGGAAAATGGAATGTCAGACTTAAAGGGGTACAGCAAAACATAAGTGCAGAGAATACAACATATCCTCTTCCCTTCGTATAGAAGAAGCAAAAGTAAAATAAAATTAAAAAAAAATACTAAGCACATGCTCTTCGTTACAGAGAGAGAGAGACCTTACTTGCAAACAAAATCATGTAAGTAACCTGGAGGTCTTCTCACTCTCTGAGCTCTACCAACACCAACCTCCTTAGAAGGAACATCGCCACCACACTCAGCCTTTTTGTACACGGCCTCAACACGCGCCTCAAATTCCAACTCTCACCGTTAAATAGAGTTACAAACCTTTTATGGACAGACCTGACTTTAAATGGTCCCCTGAACTTCGTCAACCCGACCCCAACTCGACCCGGTTTGACTTTCACCCAATCATTCACTGCAAATTTACAACTTCCATCCGGTTCACTCACAACGTCAGGATTGTCAGGACCAACGTTTAGAAACTCCTTTATCCATGCAGTGACCAGCTTGGTACCAGCAGAACGTCCCCTCATGACATTAAAAGGAATCATTCCAGTCACACCATTTTCAGTAGTTCTGTAGGCCCAAACCAGGTCATTAACCAATCCTCTCACATCCGTCCTAGAAGAAATTGCCATCTGAATCGCACCTTTAACCATCCGGTTCGCCCTCTCGACTATAACATTCCCCTGGGGGTTGTAGAGTGAGGTCCTTGAATGTGCAATGCCGCACTTTCTCAAGAAATTAGCCATCTCCAGGGAAGTCAATTGCGTCCCATTATTGGTGATAATTCTTGTTGGAAAACCTTCCTCTCTAAAAATGTCACTCAACTCAGTAATAGTGTTGTTCGTAGTGATTTCCTTCATGAATTTTACCACTAACCACTTTGAAGAAATATCACCCACTACTAACCCAAACCTCATATCTTGACTCAACTGGTAAAACGGGCCAATGAAATCAAGACATATGGTGTGCCATGGATACCCTGGGTCTACTATTGAGCCACAGCCAGCATGACTGCCGACTTTAAGCCTCTTCTCGCTCTCCAAGCAGTCTGTGCATTTTTCCACCCACTGAGAGATTTCTAAGTCCATTCCGGGCCACCAAAAATTCTCCCTAAGTCTCCTCTTGGTGAGGGACTGTCCTAGGTGACCCTCGTGGGCTAACTTAAATAGAGTAAACCTCACTTCCTGTGGGGGAATAAATTTATCTTCCATTAAAATCATGAAACCATCTTTGTCCAAGACAGACAGTTGTTCAAGAACCTTCAAATATGGGCGAAGTGCGGGGGATAAGCAACTCTCTCTCCTTGGACCCTTCACGATCAAGTCCTTCACTTCTCTCAACACCACGTCCTTAGCCATGGAGGTATTCCACAAACTCCTACTAATTGCTCCAGCACACATATCCACTACCTCATCCACAGCAGTCACAGACCCTTCTGAATTGAGTGATTCTACTCCCAACTTGTCTACCATCTCCCAAGGTAGTGGAAGTCTAGAAAGTCCATCAGCTTGGCAGTTCCTCCAACCTGGGATATACTCAACAGTGTAGAGATACTCTTGAATCCTAGAAGCGAGTCTAGCTAACCTCGCAGAACCCTTGCCGGCTCCACCAGGTGAAAGGATTTTAACTAAGGGTTTGTGGTCTGTCAACAACGTAAACTTGAACCCCCACAGGTACATTCTGTAATACTCACAACCCCAGGCTGCGGCTAGAGCCTCCCGCTCGATTATAGAGTAATTCCTCTCAGCCGTTGTGAGCGTCCTTGAAGCAAAAGCTACAGTCTTGAGCCCAGACTCATGTACTTGAGCCAATACCGCACCAACACCCACAGCACTTGCATCCACGGTCAAGACTGACTTACGGTTGGTATTGAATGGTGTTAAGATACCTGCATCACAAATTTCAACTTTGATCTTTTTAAAACACTCTTCCTGTTCCATACCCCACACAAACTTGCATCCTTTCCTCAACAACACCTTAATCTTTTCAGTCTTCTCTGCAAAATCTCTTACAAACTTAGCATAGTACTCAATGAGGCCGAGAAACGACCTCAACTGATCTTTGTCGCACGGAGCTGGTGCATTCCTGATAGAGTCCAATAAATCTCTCTTGGGTTTAACCCCGTCAACAGATAGAGTATATCCAAGGTATTCAACTTCCTCCACTGCAAATTTACATTTCTCTTTTTTTAGAGTTAATCCAGCTTGTTCCATCCTCTCCAAAACAGTTTTTAAAATCACATTGTGTTCTTCAACAGTCTCTCCAAATATCAGAACATCGTCCTGGAAATACACAACGTTGTTCACCCCCTTCAGTACAGCCCCCATCATTCTTTGAAACACTCCAGCTGCAGAGGCAAGTCCGAAAGGCATACGTGTGAATTGATATATTCCCTCAGTTGTTATGAAAGCTGTCAATGCCTTGGAGTCTTGATGTAGCTTTATTTGGTGATAAGCGCTGCGGAGATCCAGCTTAGAGAAGTACTTTCCCCCTTTTAGTGACAAAACTAACTCGTTGATGTTCGGTAACGGGAAGTTGTCTACTACAATGTTCTGGTTCAGGGTGCGAAGGTCCACACAAAAACGAAATTTTCCATCAGATTTGGTTGTAATAACTACGGGAGAAATCCAGGGTGACGTTTTGATCTGTTCTATCACTCCCTGGTCCAGCATCTCCTTCAACATCTTCTTCACTTCCTCACGTGCAATTCATGGAACCTTCATCACCCTGTGTTGCATAGGCACAGCATCATCACGCAGTACAATCTTATGCACATAACCTCTCAACTCTCCAATGTGCTCATCAAACAAACCATTCATCCCTTCAACAATTGAATCCGTGGTTATGCTATCTACAACCATCACCTGTTGTGCTGCCCTGGGATTAATGATTATACCGAGGTCATACTGTTGCCCCCACCCCAAAATCGCAGGACCTGATCTGGCTACATACACCTTCCCTTTAGCGGAACGGTCCTTAAATGATATTACACATACCATAAATCCAATTACATCTATACTCTCACCTTGATAACCACAAGGACTAATATCATTAGGCAATAGTTGCACATCCTTCCAATTTTCCAAGTACATATCTTTGGGGATAATAGTCCACAATGACCCCGGATCAACCATCAACTGGATCTCTATTTCATCAATAAGAAATTGTGCTTTGGGCCTGTATCTTCTACCAGGCTCACCTTCACTCACACCGTCCTCACCCAAACACAATATTTTGTTGGCACCCTCAACACCAACAATGTCTCTCACTATTTCCCTGTTTTCCACAACAGCCACTTTATTGGCATTTGTTCCTCTACACATCTTGGCGAAATGTCCTTTCCTCCCACACTTTCTACAGACTTTATCAATAGCAAAGCATCTCCTGAAATCTGAGTTATGGAAAGTACTCCCGCACCTACTGCACATCCTCCCTTGAAATCTGTTCTTGTCATTGCCTGAAAAACCATTGTTAAATCTCCTCGGACCTCTCTCACCCAAATCTACACTTTTCTTGTTCACAGCAGCAACTTCATCATGTTCAACACAAGAAACTCCATTCCCTTGTCCATTTTCCTTTGCATTATCTTTTCTTTCCATCTCTCTCATACATGCATTCGATTCCTCAACTACTTTCGCTATATCGATGGCCATTTGCAAGGTAGGTTTTTTTGCAGCCCACAGTTTTTCCTGCATCTTTTTATTTCGACATTGTACTATCAACTGATCTCGTATCATTTCGTCTCTTATCTCTCCGAAATTACATTTAATGGACAGCTCACTTAACCTGGCCACGAATTGGTCTACTGATTCCTCATTCCGTTGGGGTTGAGTGTAAAATTTATGTCTCGCCATAACAATATTTAGTTCCTTTGCATACTGCTTCTTCATGCGAGCCTTTGCTTCTGTGTATACGTTGGTTATTGCCCTTCCATCTTGGTTTAGTCCTACCGGAAGATATTTAAAGGAACGTTGACCTTCTTTGCCTAAAGCACTTAACAAAAGGGCTTTTTTCCTTGTTGCGCTGAAATCCTTCCCATCAAGTGCTTCTATATAATTCTCGAAAATGTCTATCCATTCATCCCACTCAATGGGTGGATCTCCAGTAGTTTGTAGGAACATAGGAGGTACAATAACATTAAGGTTCTCCATTTCAAAAGTTTTTTTTTTAAATGCACACTCTCGATATATTGCTTATAAAATAGTGTAGGCACTACTCTTCTCTACACACAAGTGGTCAGTTTTTTTATTGATGTGGACACTCTTTCACACCAAACACACAACAAAAAGAAAAATTTTCAATGCCGTAAGTTCGGTATATTAAAGTACTGTTCCAAAAAGGTGCTTTAAGTAGGCCATTCAGTTTAATGTCATACTGTACACATTCTGGTAATGTGAATTGCGTCAGAAACTACTTGACATTCTAATTTCCCTTGAACCTTAAAAGTGTACTTTTTTTTATTAAACGAAATAATTTTCTCACAGTTTAAATTACCTCCTTCCTGGTTTGCTGATGCTCGTTTTTTGAATAATTACTCCCGGAATGTGTCTTTGGCCATCTGCTACGTTGTTTGAATAATACGTCGTTTAGTTGCTCAAAACAGCGCTCGTATAGCGCGTTGCCTAGTTACCATGAAAACAAAATGGCGTCTCCGTTGCGTCGATGCGTCATTGCCGCTTGACGTTGCCTGACGCTGGTCTCTGATCCACTTCCTGCTAGACGCTCTGTGTGACGTCTACAGTGGCTTGGTTCGAGCGGTGACACCAGGAAAAATCAGGTAGGCACTGTCTGCTCGTGCTCGTACTTGAAAAATGCGGAAAGATTTAAAAGATGCAGCAGACTGTTTTCCGACGATCACATTTAACGTTGGTGATCAAAAGAGTAGAAATAGTACATTTTTTGGTTTAGCACTAAGCATTCGATCTATAGGCAATCAAAAGGAAAGTAATGGTGCGTTTTAATTCTAATTAAATGGACAGTTCTAATGACGATCCTCCACTACTTTTAAGGGACACAGTCAGACTCGAAATTATATTAAAAGGTCTCTCAAACTCACCAATAGTTTGAATAAGGTGTCACAGTCATAGGTCGATTTCCTTTATTCTTTATAGTTCTTCTTTTCCCAAAGAATGTCTCTTTCTTTACTGGAACTTTTCCATGAAGATGGTGCACTTTTCCTCAAAGTGATTTCAAATAATTCTTGTGAAATTTTCCTCTGGTGATTTCCTTTTCTTTCAATTTCTTTTCAACATGACATTTTTACTCTTTTGTCAAGTTCTTCACCGGTCTCAAATATTTTTATAATTGCGTGGTTCTTCTCTCACCAGTGGAGTTCTTCTCCCTCTGTAGTTGTTTAGCTCGCCCTGCTCATCGTCGCCATGTGTAGTAAATTAAGTAATGAGGATAATAGAAGAATATAAGGCATTTATTATGCACTACAGAGAATAACTGGTGTTCCCATCAGAAAGCAGGGAGCTAACTGACTAGGCAGAACACAGTAGAAAATGACATCAGGAAAATGGAATGCCAGACTTAAAGGGGTACAGCAAAACATAAGTGCAGAGAATACAACACATTACTATTCCCACTCCAGAGAGTGCAACAGTAGGGAAAGTGTTGGATAGCGTAGGGGTAAACATTACTATACCCACTCCAGAGAATGCAACAGTAGGGTAAGCGTTGGATAGCGTAGGAGTAAAAATTACTATTCCCACTCCAGAGAGTGCAACAGTAGGGAAAGCATTGTATAGCGTAGGGGTAAAAATTACTATTCCCACTCCAGAGAGTGCAACAGTAGGGAAAGCGTTGGATAGCGTAGGAGTAAAAATTACTATTCCTGCTCCAGAGAGTGCAACAGTAGGGAAAGCGTTGGATAGCGTAGGGGTAAAAATTACTATTCCAACTCCAGAGAGTGCAACAGTAGGCAAAGCGTTGGATAGCGTAGGGGTAAAAATTACTATTCCCACTCCAGAGAGTGCAACAGTCGGGAAAGCGTTGGATAGCGTAGGGGTAAAAAATTATATTTCAACTCCAGAGAGTGCAACAGTAGGGAAAGTGTTTGATAGTATAAGGGTTAAAATAACATACTTATAAATAAAAGAATTTTGTAATTATAAATAAATAAACTAATAAATAAATATAAACAATATACATAATTATAAAATACATGCTTAGCAAAATATATTTAACCTAAAATAAATTTAAAATAATACCATTTAATAATATTTTATTACCAATTAATAATTAATTAACAATTATATTATTAACAAAACAATTATTTTTAATACATTAATAATTAATTAAATTTACATTACTTCCCACCATACTTCCCTATAAAAACACTACCCACTACATAACACATTTATCCATTTATGAATTAATGAAAATTAATTAGCAAATAATTAAAATTAATTAACTATTAATTACAATTAATTACCAATTAATTAAATTTATTTTATAATTCCTACTACTAATTATTAATTAATTAACCATAATTAAATTACTTCCCACCCTATTCCCCTATAAACCCACATCCCGCTACAGAACATATATATCAATTAATCAATTAATTTAATTATTTTTCAAATTAATTAAAATTAATTAGCAATTAATTATAATTAATTAATACATCCTACTAATTAATAATCTATTTACCATAATTAAATTACTTCCCACCCTATTCCCCTATAAACCCACAACCTGCTACAGAACATATATATATCAATTAATCAATTCATTTATTTTTTTTTCAAATTAATTAATAATAATTAGCAATTAATTATAATTAATTAATAAATCCTACTAATTAATAATCTTTTTACCATAATTAAATTACTTCCCACCCTATTCCCCTATAAACCCACAACCCACTCCAGTACTAAAACATACAATTTTCTTATAAATTAATTTATTATTATATAAAATTAATACACATATAATAGTAAATATTTTAAATACTTGAGTTAAACATATAACACATACATAATAAAAAACTATAAAATAATACAAATATCGATATTAGTGTCATCGAAATTAGTAACATCGATATATATGCTATCGATATTACTAACTTCGATATTACTTACATCGATATTAAGAATTTTGATATTACTTACCTAAGGGTCGATATTCTGTCCTAAGATATTCTTGACTTCGATATTATGCTCCTTCGATATTTCAGACTCTATATTATTGTAGGTCGATATTTCCTACTCGATATTTTGACTGTGTACCCCCTAAATTACTCATTAAAACCCACAACTTCTCCCTGTTAACACAGTTGAATGCTGCAGTAAGGTCCATAAAGGCTAGATAAACCGCTTCATTATTAGCAATGGTGTATTTAGCCACCAATAAATATAAATTTAAGCATTGATCTGTTGTTAATCTTTTAGCCTTAAATCCGTACTGGACGTCAGTAATATTATGTTGTTCCTTAGCCTTGTTCATCAGGCGATTTAAAATAGCACTTCCCAGCACTTTGTCAGTTACATGTATCAGGGAGATAGGGTGATAGCACTTGGGACTATCTCTATTCCTCATTTTGATAATGGGGACTATTATGGCAGATGACCACGAACGGGGGAGCCCGGTAGCTATAGCAGCATTTATTACTCTTGTTAAAATTGGTGTCCATAGATCCACCTTACTTAAAGGTCCAGGGGGATCCCGTCCGGTCCCGTTGATTTTTTTTTGTGAGACCCAGGATACCAGCAGTAATCTCTTCCAGGGTAAATTCTAGTGGGACATTCTACCTCCCCAACCACTCCTTGTTATCCTGAGCCTCGCTATTCCCCCGATTATAGAGCACTCTACAATGCTCCATCCACTGTTGGGATAGAACATTCAATCCTATCTGTGGGCTATTTACATCTTGAAAACAGGGGTTATTAATTATCTTCCAAAAGGTGGTAATATCTTTCCTTTCGGCAGCTCCTCTCAGGTCCTCCCAGGTTTGGGTTTGGAGTGCACTCTTCCTGCGCTCTACTTATTGCTTATAAATTAACCTGCATTGCATAACCCTGTATTTGTCCCTTGGGTTAATTCTTAGGGCAGCTCTTAGGTTCCTCTGTGCGAGGGAGCACCCTCTATCAAACCATCTGGGATCATTTTTAGGCTTACCCTGCCCTGTCGTCTGCAAAAGACCATCTATTAGGGGGCTTATTTCCTCAATGCCTCCACTAAGGATGGTCCTTCCCCTGATAAATCTAAACATACCTCTAAAAACTGTTTCCCCTCTTTTACAAAGGTCCTATAAAAGCTTTCACCATTAATCCTTGACCATTTCAAACGCCTGCCGTGATCCGTAAACTTTTCTAAGTTTGTCCCAGCCCCCCTCTTTGCGACCCTACTTTTGTTTGTCTCTGCAACTGACAGTATTAGGGGGTTGTGGACGCTAAAACCACTCAGCTATTGAGAATCCCACTAGCCACTTCTTAAGCAATTGGGACACTAATATAAACTCAATAAAGGAGCTACAACCCCTTCCTTTAACAGTAGGGTTAACCAACTTATTAGGCTCAATGGCCAATAGGTCCAACGTATGTTCAAGCATGTGATCTTTCATCACCCTACTCAGCTCCCTGCCCTCCAGCATGTGCTCGAAGTGTGGTCCCTCCTCCAAACTGCAGGAGGTCCAGTCTTGTTTGATGGGTAACAAATTTGGGCACAGATGACAATTAAAATCCCCTGCTCTTAAAAGCATGGGTACCGTTGTACCCTGCTTCTGCTCCATCAGCAAACTACATGTTTCGTCAAGCTCTCTCGCTCTGGATCCTCCTGCATTATAGAAATTGACCAAAATTATATTAAGGCCCCTATTTTTAAACCTGAGGCCTATCATGTAATCTGAGCTCCATTTTAAATCAACCCAAACCCCTTCCAGACACAAGTCTACGAATATTAGAAGACCTCCCCTCACTCTTCCGCCCATAGACTTACTTGCCGGGACCCCAAACGATTTATACCCAGCTAGGTGGAAATTAGTGTGGTCTACCTCTCAGGTTTCCTGTACACAGATTATTTTGAATTTGTTAATAAATTCTAACTATTCCTGATTTCGGAACTTAGCTGACAGACCTGCTATATTCTAGGATACTAATTCAAATGAACTCCCTGGAGGATTTAAGAAAGGGCAAATGCCTGTGATAGGCCTATCACTGCTTTGAAAAACCTCAATCCTAGGTGGCCTTGTTTTGCAAAAGGCAAGCTGGGTCACGTTTCATTGTTACGCATCTTGAATGCTCCTCCACCTGAGGTTTTAAATTTGAAGAAGCCACATTTAACAAGTTTTCTTGGCCTAGTTGCTCTCGTTGTAGTCAGTCCACTTCGCTAAAATGTCTTCCCCAGTGGAGTGGGGCATACTTATTGAATAGTGGGTGTACTGCCCTCCCCACTCCCTCGGAGGGGAGGCTACCTGACGGCCATGTATGTCTCCTCCCCGTGGTACTGCTGACAAAGACTCGCTCCTCACCCCATCTACCCCACCTCTCATCCTACCTGGCTGACCAATCCTATCCCTATGGCACTCATAATGCCAAGAATTAGGCATATAATCTGGTGGAGTATAAAAATAGCTTAAATTCCAAGCCTGGATAGAGGATCGTGGATGTGTCCGAAAGCCCCAGCAGACGTGGTTTGCCGCGTTAGGATCGTTAAAATGAATAACAATACAGTCTCCTGCTGTATTTTTTGTCCTGCATCCTACCCAACTCACTCTCCTCACAAAAAGAATCTTACACTGTACATCTCAGGGCAGTGGTCTGTTACTATTTAGCCAGTGTGTTGTCCTATTTTTTAGTTGGTCATAGGATTCAACTTTACCGTGTTCCAATTCAGGAACACCAGTCAAAACAGCAACGTAAGGTGTATAATCTGGGGGAAGGTCTAAGTGGGGACACAAATTCTTTGCCGTGTTCCCATCCATGTCATTACTACGGATTGCCCCATGTGTCTCTAGCGGAACTATGTTTCCACCACTCACTATTCCGCCCCTTAACTTATTGGGGCCCACTGGTTGCACAGCCGGAACCACAGTTGGTGACACAATGATGATGGGGCAGGCTGCAGGATCCCTTCCTCCCTCCCTCACCGACTCGTTTGCGCGAGCACCACTCACTATTTCGTTTTCAATGCCTCCCAAAGTGGACAATATCAGTCCTTCCGATTTCTCAAGCCTGTTCTCAATTGATAAAAGTCTTTTCATTAGGGGTTCCAAAGAGGATGTTATGAGAGCACCTATTTTTAGCCAGTACACTCCTCAGTCTGCGTAGTCCAGGTACAGTTTCGTCCACATTCATGGCATTTACTTCAGACAGAGTTTCCTGTGAGACTTCAGTAGTTGGGTGGTCTGTATTTGGCGGCTCTCTCTGTTTACTTAATTTGGAGATCTTGGACTTCTTTCCCTCGTGTGCCTCCTTGTTTTCTCTTAGAAGCAACCCCCCTGCTTGTGTTCCATAGATTGTAGGGGCTCTTTGTGGACTTCTGCCGTACACATAACCATACTCTTAGGTAAGTTTCGCAATGGCTGCGTTGGCAGTGATGTGGAATTCAAAGGATCTCCATCAATGTGAGGGGATGCTAACATTTGCTGTAGACTCATATTCAAGTCTGGGAGCCAATGGCGGGAGCAGACTGACAGTATCTTTCTGGCTAGCACACATTCATAATACCCCCAGGATGATCGTTTTGAGAACACGGGGTCCATAGAGAGACGTAGCTCCGTGTTAGCGATCTCATGGGAAAGCACAGATGTAGCCCTCATTATGAATTGGTCAAGGGTTCCCGCAACATACCAAATTCCAGCTGCTTTCCTCCCTCTTGCCCACGTGCTGCCATTTTGGTTCAATTTAATTAGCAATAATATAAGAAAAAGGAAAATTAAAGTTGACTCAGATATTCGTCTTTAAATCCACTTAATTGGAAAGGCAGGTCAACCGTTGGTATCGAGGGCCTTAGGGGGGGGGCAGCCCAACCTCTCCCTGTCTCGAACGCGCCCGCGCAGTGTTCCGTGCAGCGGGTGCCGCGCGGTGTAAAATAGGGGCTGGCTGGAGGAACTGATGCGCCTCAGGTGGCGTGAAGTAGAGGCTCCTGGACTTTGAAGTCCGTCAAAAATGCGGCAAGGTTATGCCCGTGTAAACACCTTCAGCAATGCGGTGCCGGCAGAGCGGGTGCTGCGAGGTGTAGAATAGAACCTGGCAGGAGGATCTGATGCGCCTCAGGTGGCGTGAAGTGGAGGCTCCTGGACTTTGAAGTCCGTCGAAAATGCGGCAAGGTTACTCCAGTTCAAATACCTCCAGCGATGCGGCGCCTGCGGAGCGGGTGCCCCAAGGTGTAAAATAGGGGCTGCCAGGAGAAACTGATGCACCTCAGGTGGCCTGAAGTGGAGGCTCCTGGACTTTGAAGTCTGTAAAAAATGTGGCATGGTTACCCCAGTGTAAACACCTCCAGGGATGCGGCGCACATGCCATTCAATTGCCAAACAACTCACTCATTCCCATCATTATTCCAATTCCAGTTGGTTTTGAGAGGCTTTCTGTTGTCCAGAAGACTTATGTACTTCTTTACTTATTCTTCTATAGAGTTACGCCGTCTTAAAGTGTAATGCAACAACACCAAAGTGATTGATAAAATGCTACAATTAATCTTTACCACTGACAATTGCTCAGGCTTGTATCCCAGCCCATTGTTTTTGGCCCAACATTCTTCCTCAATTTGGACCCAGTTTGCAAAGAGAGATTGATAGGAGAGGGCTCTGTCTTTTTTTGTTTTTGTAAATGTTTGTACTTTTCCTTGATGTCAGTTTAATATTTTGCTTGAGGATCATTGTGTAATATTTATATATTTATTAACAGTTTTATATTACATTCGTTTAACAGTTTTCTCCTGCACCCCCTTGGCTTACAATGGGTTTCTCATTGTACCAAAGAACAACAGTATTTCATTATTGTTATTTTATTTTAGTTTTTTTATTTTTATTTTTTACTTACTTTGTTCTTTCAATTTTTGTACTTTTTACTTTTAATTTACTAATTTTAAAAAAGTTATTTTTTAAAACATTTTTTATGATCCATTCACCACCTATATGTCATAGGCACACAGTAACATACATTTTTTTAAGGATTATTCCATTTTCTCCTGGACACCATGCCTGCCATAGGTGCAGAACACACACCAGCATTCATTTCTTAAGGATTATTTCATTTTCCCCTACACCTCCCTGACTGCCACAGGTGTCTCCTTCAGATGCATGGACCGCACACAAAGTAATCAGTTACATCTGAATGCTGTTATCCTGATTGGAAATTAAATATTAGGTTCTGTTGGTGTGGTTTGACTTTGGAATGCACTTTTGTTAAATATTTAGGATAACAATGATAACTTAAATTACCAAATTAATTATGTTGTCTGGAATTTAAAATGCAACAATGCCAAGTTTCACTAAATGTTTTTCTTGCTTGTTTGCTTTTAGTTGCAAAATATAATCTGTCGATAAATCCTGCCATGTCTGCTTGTTTGCTTTTAGCTGCACAAGAGACAACAGCTACAGTGCAGTCACATGAGTCTTTCAGTCTCTTCCACTTTTGCAGCTAAGTGCCACTGCCAACTGACAGCTTCAAGATGGCCCCAAAGAAGGGTGATGCCAAGTAAATGGTCAGTGGACATGAGAGGGAGCACTTTCTGCCACTGGCATGTCAGCCAGAACCTTTTTTGGGAAATGTGTGCGTGCCACACCGGCCTCCAGGGAGCAAGCTGGGAGCAGCACTCCTGAATAAATGGCACTACCCCAACCTAAGCCCAAGCCCATGTCTCTCAGCGAAGCAACCACTGTAATCATGTTAACACCAACGAGCAGTGACATTGAGTTGAATTTGACTCTTTCCCAAAGTAGTACCCATTCATTTCTGGAAAGTGGACAACAGCCGCAGCCATCGATGGATCTTATTGAAATAGGAGCTAAACATGAGGTTGACCTTCCCGCTGAGCAAGAACCTCGTCTTTTACATTCATTGGCTTCTATACCTCCAGCAAGAAAAATGAAGGGTACTCTACCATCTTCACCAAGCCCCCATTCTGATGTTCTACACACAAATTATACCCCGGTTGAGTCCAAGACACGCTCAGGAAAAGGAAGGTTCAGCTCAGTTAAGGGCACGGCTTGGGCAACTCCTGTTGCATTTTCTCTGACACTTGTTTAAATAATATCAACTCGAGTGATACAAAGGTTTTGGAGCACTTTAAATGAGGTCTAGTTACATTACACAAGGTCAGATTCATTTTTGTGGCATTTTTAGAGAGCAAAACTCGACTGACCCAAAGGTATTGGAGTCCTTTACAAAATGGCAGTTACATTACCGAATGTAAGGTTTGTTTTTTGGAATTCAGGTGCATGGAGAGTACGTGATGCCACTGCCATCCCTGTTTATTCATTATTTTCTCTCTACCTGACAAATGGGCACAGCATTCATCTCTCCCACCACATCCCATGTCGCTGCATGCCTACCCTGTTGCCTCTTCCTGTCGTCGTCCTCCTCTCAGAGCTCTAATTTCAAAGCACATTCACGGCACCATCCCAGTAAAAATGAGGCATTTTTATGTCTCGGGCCTAGCGTACACTGCGCATGCAGGGTCGCGCAGCTCAAGTTCTTTTCTCGGCGTTTTGAAAATGGACCTGGAAATTCCACTTAGCACGTGCGTGTAATTTCCTAGGTCCATTTTCATTGGCCTTCGCGTGCGTGTCTTTTTAAAACAAAACACGCAATAGGCCATGGGCGGTCGAGTAGCTCCGTCCATGGCCTATTGGTGTCTGTTACGCGCACCAAAGGCCATATATATTCAATTATCGCGGCCGTCAGGGCCGCGGTAATTGAAGACATATGCTGGAAGTGGCACGCGCGCACCACTCCCCAGATTCTTTTTTTTGGGGTGAATCCATTTCACGGCGCAGCTCTCCCTGTCAGCACCTCTTCTCAATGTTCGAGTTAGCTTTGCGCAAGGAAAAAATAGGGTATGTGACCCATTTTGTGATGCTGTGTCCTACATCTGGTTAACTGCCCCGTGTCCTGTCCAGGGAGTCAGCAGTGGGCTCCTCACCCTACTTATCCTTCTCCTCGCTCTGGCTCCCAGCTCCATCTGCACCCTGTTCCATCTGCTCCTGTACTACACTCCTTTGCCACGTGTTGCTCATGCCTCTGCGCCTGGTCCCTGGGGAGTGTTCCTGTGGACGGCTCTGTGCGTCCCTTGGCTCCTGCAGCCGCGTCCTTGAAGTCGTCTCACGGCGCCCAGACTAGGCAGCAGCGCTCACTGGCCGGCACCGCTGTCGACCAGTCTCCGCCCGACTGAGCCCCGCCACCTCCGGCAGGAAGAGCAGGCGCTCCCCGTCACCTCCAGAGCAGACATCCTGCCGCTGAAGCACAGGCTGCTATTGATCCCGGAGTATCAACCTCTCGCTGCCTCCAGGTCTGGCTCTGCCACCCGGTGCCCCCTCCCTCCACCCCTGCCCTGTTACGTGGACTGCAGTGCCCTCCGGCCCCGGGTCTTGACCTGTACACACCTCTCCCTTGTATTCCCCCCATCCCCTGCCCCCTCACTTCTCCACTGTCCCTTTTTACTCTCTCATCTGAGAACTTTTGCACATGCTCTTTGCCCGGCGTCCTCTCGCCGCACTCTGTTGCGCTCTCTTCTCTCTCTTCTGTGTTTCTTGTCCCTCACTTTCTCTCCCTCCTTCACTTTCTCTCGCTGCCCCCCCATCTGCCCAGATCTCCTGCCATGCCTGGTACTCAGGTGTTAATGATTTCTGTGGAGGAGTGTTGCCATTGGGGGTGGGGGGGTATGTGTGAGGTGGAGTTCCCTTGGCTCTGCGGATCAGACCATCACGAGTCACATTCACAGGCTTTGCAGCCTCTCCTGCCGCTTCTTCTTACTTGGCCCATTTAAACCCGGCACCAGGAGGCTAAAGGGGTCCCGGAAGGACTGAGCGACGAGCGGCTCTGGCACCTATTCAGCCCCCTCCATAAGTGAGCTCCGGCTTCCCACACACATAGGACTAGTCCACATCAGCGAACAGCATGCGCGGCACAGGATATTCACAGGAAACGGAAGGGGGGGCCTCCAAAGTAGTTTTTTTCAGATTAACATACCGTCTTCACGGGAGGGAACCCGTCGGGAGTAGACAGGGAATACAAAATGCAGGGTGAGCAGTGTGAGAGTGGGTAAGGTGAGCAGTGTTTGTGTGTAGGGTGACCAGTGTGTGAGTGTGCAGGGTGAACACTGTGTGAGTATACAGGGTGAGCAGTATGTGAGTATGCAGGGTGAGCAGTGTGCAAGTGTGCAGGGTGAGCAGTGTGTAAGTATGCAGGGTGAGCAGTGTGTGAGCATGCAGGGTGATCATTATGTGAGTATGCAGGGTGATCAGTATGTGGGTGTCCAGGGCCAGCAGAATTGTGTGAGTGTGCAGGGTGAGCAGTGTGAGCAGTGTGTGAGTATGCAGGGCAAGCAGTGTGTGAGTGTGCAGGGTGCGCAGTGTGTGAGTATGCAGGGTGAGCAGTGTGTGAGTTTGCAGGGCGAGTAGTGTGTGAGTGTGCAGGGTGAGCAGTGTGTGAGTATGCAGGGTGAGCAGTGTGTGGGTGTTTAGGGCCAGCAGTGTGTGAGTGTGCAGGGTGAGCAGTGTGTGAGTATGCAGGGTGAGCAGAGTGTGAGTATGCAGGGTGAGCTTTGTTTGAGTATGCAGGGTTATCAGTATGTGAGTATGCAGGGTTGATAAGTATGTGGGTGTCCAGGGCCAGCAGTGTGTGAGTGTGCAGGGTGTGTGAGTATGCAGGGTGATCAGTATGTGGATGTCCAGGGCCAGCAGTGTGTGAGTGTGCATTGTGAGCAGTGTGTGAGTATGCAGGGTGAGCAGAGTGTGAGTATGTAGGGTGAGCAGTGTTTGAGTATGCAGGGTGACCCGTATGTGACTATGCAGGATGATCAGTATGTGGGTGTCCAGGGCCAGCATTGTGTGAGTGTGCAGGGTGTGTGAGTATGCAGGGTGAGCAGTATGTGGGTGTCCAGTGCCAGCAGTGTGTAAGTGTGCAGGGTGAGCAGTGTGTAAGTATGTGCCAACTGCTTATGCCTCCCTAGTGGAGGCAAAACAAGGAGAAATAAATTCATTTCTTCTACCTTGTTCCTGGCCTGGGCGGTAAATTCTGTTCCGCCAGCTGAATTTGCAGAATTTGGGTAATTTTATGTTCCACGTAGAACGTGAAATTGCCCAAAATTCTGCGTTCTGTGGCTTTGCGGAATTCTTTGCTTGTTCCCATTCTCAAAATGTGTGTTTGCAAGATATTTCCCCTGAGCACGCAAACAACATTCGCAAACAAGAAAAAATCATTGCAAACTAGCAATTTTGCGTGTTCGTGAAATTTCTGTGTGCTCGCGGAGATTTTTCACTGTTTCCTGGAGCTTTGCATGGCACGACTACGCAAATTCCGCCCACCCCTACTTTTTTCGTCTTTTCATGTGTGCTGCATTCTGCAAGTACACAAACAAAGAGGATAAAGCCTGCTAGGATTGTTGTTGTACAGGAATGTGGGGGCATATTATCAAGGGGGTTTATCTCCGCTTTTCTGGCTTTAAAAGCCAAGAAAGCGGAGATAAAATTATCTCCCTATTACCAAGCTGTCGCTAACACCAGTTAGTGACAGCTAATAGGAGATAGCGACCATCTTGGGCCCCGCTTTGCATGTCAGTGATATTTATCACTAATGACATGCAAAGTGGGCGTGCCAAGATGTTAGCGGCTGGAAACAGTCCCTAACATCGCTATCTCCTATTACCAACTGTTGGAGATATTCGCGCTAAGCGCGAATATCTCCAAAAGCTAACAACTGCCCTGAGCAGTTCTTAGCCATGTTATCCAATGGGAGGTGGATAACATGGCTAAGAGCATTTGCTCGATAATGCATGAATATCGCTGACTTTTCAGCGATATTCATGCATTGCGGCCGTTTTTTATCGCATTTGCGATAAACCTTGGTAATAGCAAGGTTTATCTGCGATAAAAATCGCCGATGTGCGGCGATAATTTTTGTCTCTAAACAAGTTAGAGACAAAAATTATCGCTAGTTGTTGGTAATATGCCCCGTGGTCCTTTCTGCTTTGGCGGTAGGCTGCTGAAAAGAGACCAGCACTGGGGGAAAGGACAGGCATGCTTTATATTGGATAAATGTAATGCATCCTTCCCCTTCACTTTGACGTAGGACAGTGCTGCATGGTGGCTTCAGGGAGTCCGCAGAAGTTCACCACTACACCCCCTTACTCCTCTACACTTAAGATAATCATGAGCCCTTCCTGAAGTGGGCCTACCTGGGTGTAACAACATGTTCAACTGGCGCAGATGTCACAACATCTGTCCATGATGAGGGGTGCCCTGGAATATGTAGAATGCAAATTTACTGAGGTGATTACTTGCATATTATTTGATCATTCTAATAAATGAATGGGTTTTGCTATTTTTGTGAATAGTCTAGCCCAGCCCAATCAGAAGGTTGGTTAGCAGCATTTTGAGGTCATTAAGACAGCAGTGATAAGTGCATGGAATCTGCTCCCTAGGTATGCCCACGGGATATCTTTAGCACCAGAGCTCATGTGTATCTACACAACAGAAGTTGTGTGAATACAGCCCATTTTGCACATTTCCAGATTTGCTGGGCACCCAAATGGCCATAAATCATTGTTTTTCTTGATGTCCTCTCTTGATCCAGCCGTAACATTCAGTAAAGAAACTCTAAACACAGGGACTTTTTGGGCAGGTGGGTCAATACAAAGCTAGACTTTCAAGGATCTTAAGTCTTTGAGTCACTCAACAAAGGATGAATTAAAGTATGCGTTAATAGGCTACATATCGACGCACTGTACATTACACAGGCAGCTGTGGATGTAGGGCTGGAAGAGTGTGTGTTAACCATGGGGGTGAGGACGTGAACTTCATTATTGTTATTTTTTGTGCAGTTGTATAAAGCGCAAACTTGGCCCAAGGGCATCATAGCACTTTACATGAGAATTAGTAAGATTACAACACATGCACATGCTGCTTTTTTAAGCACATTTCTTTATGCACTAAGCGCATTTTCAGAGTCAGAAATGGTAAAAAGAAGTTTGTTAAAGAGTAGGCAGTAGTCCAGGGGATCACGGCCATATCACAAGTAAATAAAAGAACAGAGAGCTGCTCTTTTTAAACACAGTTCTGTCTCCTTTAAAGAATCCAGGCTGCATTAATAATATATTGCTGTATTAAAAAAACAATCGCAGGGATGGTGCTCTCCTGTCCACAACAGGCCACCATCCCTGTGATGGCCTCTAATCATTGTGAGTTGCAGTTTGCGACCTACCTCAATCATGAGGTAAATCGCATTCCTACTCACTGCTATTAGGAACAGCACATCTGGCCCCTTCTTCCTCAGTGCCGAAGCTCTCGCCCTTTGGCCACCTCTTCATGAAGGATAGTCAGATTTGGGGGATGATGTACAATATGTAGACAGGAGATCATGTTACCAGAATTATTGTTAGTATTTGATAATGAACACATCATGTTTGCAGTGGCAGTGAGTATTTTATCTCTGCCATTATTCTTAAACACAGAAGAAGACAAGCAACACCCAGGAAAAGGCCTCTTTAGCTCCATCACATTTCAACCATCTTGTCAGGACAATGATACACTAGTTTAAAAGGGTACTTTATCTCATTGGAGCATGTAGTACATTAAGAGCCATCCTTTCTGCTCACTTTCTGGAGTTCAACCTTTAGCATACCTGCCAGAGACACTCGACGAACAAGCGGCAGGAGGAGTCCTGCGGACCAACGCCACTCCATTCAGCTTCATTACCAGCGACCGCCATCACCAGGCACGCCACCGCCGCTCCGGGACTTCAAATCCCGGCAGCCTTTGCGGCGGCGGTGCGTTCCCTGACGCAAGATCAAGGCGCCAGGAGGGGCTATAAAAACAACAAGCCCTCGGTGGAGCGGGGGGAGTTCAACCTTTAGAAACAAAAGAAACAAGGGGCGCTACTAGCAAAACAAGGATTCAAAGTGACTCCCTCTCTAAGAGCATTTTTCAAAGTCCAACAGACGGTACAAGTGAAAGGGGGTAATCTTTTACCCCAGAGTAAAAACGCTCCCTCGCTCTCACCTACCGGCAACAACTTAAATACACTTCTCCCGACAGACAAGGATCTAGCATTGGGAAATCCTGAGGTGAGAATGCAGATAACAAGCAAAGGAGAAATGTCGGATATCCCACCTGGTACAGTGCCTCATACTGTATCAAAAGAGGATTCATCAACACAACTCATGGCAGAACTTCCTGAACTTTCAGTACAGCCTGTAGACCAAGCTGGTAATGAACCACTGATAAACAGCCAAACTGGGAAACTAATGGAACTACTCATGGATAAAATTATGGGAGAGATGAGGGAAAGATTTGCAGTATCTGAAGTAAACCAGAACAAAATACATGAAGTGTGTGAGAATCTGGACAAAAAATTAAATGATCTAGGGGAGAGGGTCGTTGTAGTAGAGGCAACAATTGAGACTCTCAGCAAAAAAGTAGCCACGAACCAAAAAAACATAAGTTCATTAAAGGAGAGCGACCATGCCATTAAAGAGAAGCTGGAATCATTGGAGAACCAGGGAAGAAAGAACAACTTGAGAATCCTGAATGTACCCGAAAACATGGAAGGGTCAGACATCAAGGCATTTATCGTCAACCTGTTCAAGGAATTCTTTCCCTGGACCAAAGACAGTGATCTAAAAGAGGACATCCAAAGGGTCCACAGGGATCCGTTCAGGAAAACCAAAGAAAGAAAATCCCCGAGAAAAATTTTAATCAGCTTCAAGACATATACACTGAAGGAGAGAATCCTAAGTGAGGGTTTAAAAAATGGGACACTAAATAAAGACAATTGGTCCTTCAAGATTCGTTCTGACATATGTAAAGCTACACAAGACAGGCAATGGGAACTGGGGCAACATATGCAAGAACTAAAATCCCTTGGGGCAAATGTTCAAATGAAATTCCCTGCGGCCCTCAGAATAATGTGGCGTAATAAAATGCACAATATAAGGGAGCCCCAAGAGGTAGAAAATCTTATTCAACAGATAAAAGATCAGGTACAAATGGAAAAAACCAATTAAAGAAGGGAAAGTGACCTTTTAAATATAATAGTCAATGGAAAAATAATCTGGTGAAATCGGAGCTCAAATCGGGTGGAAAACTCTGCCCAAGAGAAGAAGGGAGGCTTCCTCAGGGAGGGAAAATCGAACCTCACAAATAGCTAGTAATGTAAATTTTGTTAAAGCATGGGTGGGGAGCAAACTAGGGGAAAAAAACAAAAAAAATATCCTCATTAAACAAAAATCAGGAGCAAAATGGGAGTCTTATAAAACACTTATTAGCCTAGATCAGGATATAGTAAAAAATTTAAATGAAAGATGACAAAGGAAAAAATTATTAAAGTCCTTTCGTGGAACGTTAACGGTCTCAGAACCCCTAGCAGACGAAGAAGAATCCTGAAATATTTAAAGGAAGCTGAAAGCGAAATCATTATTCTCCAAGAGACTCATCTTACAAGCCCTGAGTGGGACCAAATAGCAAAAAAACTAAATTGGGTGGATGCTTGTATATATACGGCACAAGATTGCAATATAAAAGGAGTTGCAATTATTCTAAAAAAGTCTCTTAAAGCTAAGATTGAAAGTAAAGTAGTAGACAAGAAGGGAAGATGGGTAGTGATCAAAGTCAGAATAGACGACAATATCTTTACTGTAGCTGGCTACTATGGCCCAAATTTGGACGATCCGTCTCCCCTCCAAGATCTCTACACGGAACTCCTGTCATCCCCCGCTCCCATAATCATTGGGGGCGACTACAACATTATACTCGATCCTAAAATAGATAGAACACCACCAAGTAAACAGATGAATCTACCAAAAATGAGGGAATGGCTGAGGAACTACAAGCAAAATCTGGATTTAGAAGATATGTGGAAACAAAAAGGAAAAAAAAATCCATCCCTTTACATTCCACAACAAAAAACTGGGCCATAGGTCAAGGATTGACTTTTTCCTTCTAAGTAGGAATTTCCAAGGTAGCGTTAAAGCCATTGAACACCTCCCAGCACACTTGTCTGACCATTCTGCAGTATAATTAACTTTTTTAATTTCAAAAACCATAACTCCTCCCAGATGGACTGTTGAGCGAACCATTTTTAATGACCCGCACAATGTGAATCAACTAGCAACTGTGTCTACACATTACTTTGAAGATAATTCAACAGGCACACCGAAACAAGTCACATGGGACGCTTACAAAGCGGTGGCCAGGGGGAAACTATTGAATCTAGGAGCTCATAAAACTAAGACCAGGAAACTGAAGATCAGAAACATGGAAACAGACATTAAACTAGTAGAGATGCAATCAGAAAGTGGAGCCTATTTAGAACCAAAGGAAGCCATAGAAGAAAAAAGCCAAAAGCTTAAAGAAACCCTGGCCGACTATCTGGAGGATATAGTGAGAGAAAAATGGGAAAACAGTAAACTGTCAAATTACGAGTACGGTGAAGGATGCTGGAAAATGTTAGCATAGAGAATTAAAACCGATCAATCCAGGAATAATATAGCATGCATTCAGAGTGAAGATCAAACGATACAAAGCTCTGACGATGCTGTAATCAGACAGGAGTTCTCAAATTTCTTCTCAAATCTATACAGAGAAGATACACATCCAACTGAAGAACAGATTAAGAACTACCTGGATACTGTACAACTCCCAACATTAACAGACGAGGAAAAAATAGAACTAAATAGCGAAATCAAATCTGAGGAGGTTAGAGCTGCCATAAGTGGCTTGAAAAGAGGAAAAGCAGCCGTGCCAGATGCACTTCCAAATGAGTTTTATATGGCCCTAAAGGAAACTCTAGTCGACCAATTAACAGAACTAATGAATATTATATATCTAGACCACGAGAAAATTCCAGATTCTTGGAACGATGCAACAATCAGCATTCTTTTAAAACCTGGAAAAAACCCTAAGCTATGCGAGTCATATAGACCCATATCGTTGCTCAATTGCGATTACAAAATATTCATGCAAGTTATATCAAAAAGATTAGCGAAGGTCATGCAAAATCTGATTAATCCAGACCAGAACGGCTTTATAAAAGTACGGCAAATTCATGAGATCACCCATGAATTAATCGCAGCAATAGACGTAGCTACTTGTGGAAAATTACCCTTAACTATAATCACTTATGATGCTGCTAAAGCTTTTGATAGAGTTAATTGGGCCTTCTTGAATGAAATAATTAAAAAAACAATCTAGGAAAAAGCTTTGGCCACATGGTAAGGGAAATATATAACAACCCAAGAGCAAAAATTATAGTTAATGGGAACTTAACGAGCAACATCGAGATACATAGGGGCACAAGGCAAGGCTGTCCGCTGTCGCCACTACTTTTTAATCTTTATATAGAACCACTGGCCTGCTCCATCAGAAAACATCCCTCAATAACGCCTTTAAAACACCAGAATTGGTCAAAAAAAGTTGCATTATATGCAGACGATCTTATGATATTTACGGACAACTATGAAAATGCCAGTCAAGCAATTGAAGAAACGATAAACAACTTTAGCAGGGTCTCAGGTTACCTTATAAACCAGGGGAAAACAGAGGCGATGAGTTGGAACACGAGCCCTAACATTCCATATAACAAAGACAAAATAAAATATCTAGGAATTATGTTGGTTAAAGAAATTGAAAAAATCCCACAAATAAACCTGAGCAGAGTTGCCAAAGACATGAGAAAACTACTCAGAGTCTGGACGGGGCTACCACTTAGTTTTTTTGGAAGATCCAACGCAATAAAAATGACTATAATTCCAAAATTTACATACCTTTTTAATACTATTCCATTGGAATTCAAAACAGATGTTCTGAAGAAGATCCAGGGGGAGATAGCTAGCTTCATTTGGGCATACAAAAGCACGAGAATAAGCTGGAGCAAACTAAAGAGGAGGAAAGAGCAAGGCGGAATGGCAAGCCCAGACTTGTATGAGTATTACAGATCTTTTCAATTCAAGAACTTTAGACCCTTATTAAAGAAACATCAATTCTACCCAGACTATCTACAAAATATAACGGACAGAACAGACCACTTCCTATTTAAGTTTGGTCACCCAAAGTTTTTCAAAAAAATCAAATTAAAGATCTTATATAATGCTGTAAGGCTCTGGAATCAGATCAGAAATAATGTTAATATACCGTATTATAGTTCAATGGCCCCAATATGGAACTCTCCAGGGACACCTGAATGTCTGAAAGATTCCTTGGCAACACCACTAAAAAGGGCAGGAATAGAAAGATGGGGACAATTGATGGTGGAAAACAAAATAATTGCGTGGGACCAATTATATGTAATCACGGAAACTAAATTATCAAAATTCAAATATTATCAACTGAGCAGCTGGGCGAATACATTAACAGAAAGAAAAAAGGGTAACGAGAATCTCGAAAATGAAATGATAAAATCATCACCAGTAAAGAAAGAAATATCAAAATGGTACTGGGCCCTCATCGGGGCTGGAGAAGAAGATTTTTTAGTTCCAGAAGCAACATGGAAGAAAGACATGCCTGACCAAGACTTAGATTTACAAGCTATCTGGCAAAGATCATTTGAAAAATTTTGGAACTGTATAAAACCAGCCGCTTTAAAAAGGAACCATATGTTTACTATGCACAGGGCATATTGGACCCCAAAGAAACTATCGAAATTTAAAGGAACAAATACAAAATCTTGCCCCAAGTGTGGGGAGGAGAAGGTGGATGATATCCACATGTTCCAGAAATGCCCCGCACTCTGCTCATACTGGCATGAGATTGGTAAGACGTTGACCATGATATTGGAAATTCAGATAATTGTAAGTACCCCTCTTATTATCTTTGGGACAAGGAGGCGGGCACGGGTAAGCTAACTAGAAAACAAGAAAACCTCCTATTTGTATTGATATTACTAGCGAGGAGGGAGATTTGCATAAATTGGGTTAAACCATCACCACCCTTACACGCAAGCTGGTTAAATTCTGTAATAAAACATAACAAACTAGACAGGAAAGGGAAAAGTTCCAGGAGAGTAAACTTTTGGGAAATATGGGAACAACATTTTCAGATAGACAGTTAAACCACACGGGGGCTCCGGAAAATAGAATTCCAATGATTAAAGCGATGACAATAATTCCAGACAGAAAATATTTCTGTCGAGTAGCCAGGAAGGCTAGCTCCTCCACCAATCATCGGAATTATTGATTAAGATAAAGTGCAAGGGAGAAAACTGTATTGCCATACGTCTCGAAGGGATACTCCCCAAACCCAGCCGAATATATCGGGGCAGTGAAGGTACAGAATATGGGACCATAAGACTCCGGAAGTCTCCTTATCTACACAATCGCAAAATGAGGAAAAAAAAAAAAAGATCAAGGCGCCAGGAGGGGCTATAAAAACAACAAGCCCTCGGTGGAGCGGGGGGAGTTCAACCTTTAGCATACATGCCAGAGACACTCGACGAACAAGCGGTAGGAGGAGTCCTGCGGACCAACGCCACACCATTCAGCTTCATTACCAGCGACCGCCATCACCAGGCACGCCACCGCCGCTCCGGGACTTCAAATCCCGGCAGCCTTTGCGGCGGCGGCGCGTTCCCTGACGCAAGATCAAGGCGCCAGGAAGGGCTATAAAAACAACAAGCCCTCGGTAGAGCGGGGGGAGTTCAACCTTTAGCATACCTGCCAGAGACACTCGACGAACAAGCGGCAGGAGGAGTCCTGCGGACCAACGCCACCCCATTCAGCTTCATTACCACCGACCGCCATCACCAGGCACGCCACCGCCGCTCCGGGACTTCAAATCTCGGCAGCCTTTGCGGCGGCGGCGCGTTCCCTGACGCAAGATCAAGGCGCCAGGAGGGGCTATAAAAACAACAAGCCCTCAGCTACGCGGGACGCGAGCGGGACGCCCGGGGCTAAGCCCGGGCAAAGGGCGGGCCCTCTGTGGCCCTCAGAGGCCAGAAGAGGCTGGGCTGGGCCACCTCCCCAAATTCTCCCAAAGCATTCCACGACTAAGGTAACCATCTGTGTTCTATATAACCTAGCTAAATCAACCCACTGTCATTGCACCCTCTTTTTGTCATACTATGAGGAAGCCAGTAAAAAAATCTAAGATGCCCACATTAAGATCAAGCACAAAACCGAAAGTGGATCCCCCACAACCACCATTACCAACTCTAACTGCCATCGAAAAGATGCTGAAACAAACGATAGGGGCGGTATCTAACGCCATCGCAAATACGGAGAGAAGGATGTCTCTACCACCCGTGACTATCGTCCAAGAAACACAGGAAACTCTCATCAATGTTTCTGCAGTCTCCTTAGACTCCGCAGATGATCGCAACACTAGCTTGGCCACTACCCCCTCCTCTTTCGTCGATCTCCCGTGTGCCCAGGCTCCCACCGAAATCAGTAGGGAGCGAATCGACTCACAAATAAATAACAATAAGAGGAAAGCAAACACCACGACAAATAAGTGGCCTAGGGAAGGTTCGAAAAGCGGGGAAAAAAAAAGCCAAACCAAAACCAGAAACCACAACTTGGTGACGCCTATAAATCCACCCACAGCAGGTATACCCTGCTGGATCACCAACATGGTGGCTGATCTCAAAACGGATCTAGAACACTCCATCACCGCGCTGATAAAACCTCTCATAGCCAAAATTGATAGACTAACATCTCTCGTAAACAACAAAGGTGTTGGCCTGAAATGCCAACTAGAACAAGAGGGTCCCACAATAACAACAAAACAGGATAGGGTTTTAACCAAAAAACCAACCAAAGACAAGGTCAATCCAACAATGGATATGGCATCAAATAACCCCCCTAGAGCCCCACAAAAAAGCACTAAAGACACACAAAAGGTCATTACTACACCGAATCCAGGCAAGTCCAACAAACAAACAACCTCTCAAACAAATAAATCACTTCACGGATCTGCTCAAATATCACCTGGAAATAATGTCCAAATCTCCAAAGCGACCCCCAAGATAAACCCGACCCCACCTGCAAAAACTAATGAAAATAAAACAGCAACTCACTTTAGGACAATTAATCTCCCGCCTGAAGCTTTACCCTTCGTAGTCGTACTAACAGGAGTTCCACCTTTAAGAGAAGCCAAAAGGGAAACACAAACAGAGTTAAAAAACAAATGTGCCCAGTGGCTACAAATACATAGATTTCTACCCCCCAACATTTGCGGAGAGATTCTCTCAGTAAGAAGGGGGGAGTGGATCGGCAAAGGTACAAATACAATAGCAGGGGATATAATTACGGTGAACTTCAGAGACATTGTAGCAGTTAACTTCATTTGCAATGCTCCCCCTAGTCGTACCCACTCACAAATCCACCCTGTACATTTATCTTACTTCTACCCCTACGCACCTCAGAGACCTATGCAGAGCAATAGACCCCCGATGATTAGAATCCCCCAAATGGATCCCCAATACAGACCGACCCAGTGGCCAGTTTATGTGACCCCAAATTACGATCCCTCCTTAATGCAGCACGCACACTGGAACAGGTTTAGCGCACTTGAAGAGGTCGATTGACATGCACGGGGAAAGCGAATTCCTAAGCAAATTCCCAAACACATAAGGTCGAGGGAGGTAGAACTGTTGACAACAGGAATGACAATGGGGTTTGTGAATAGGTTAATACCCGCTCATTGCAAGAGAGGTTGTAATGAGCCTTCTAAAATAAGTAGGGGAAGAGGCGATCTGACAAAAACCTTAGAGCATAGGATAACTACTGAACAAAGTAGATTAGCTACTCACTGCAGTCTACAACCCAGTCTCGACACACCGATAAAAGTAGACCAGGGAGTGCACCCACCAGGAGGGCTAACAGGACATCCCAAGGAGGATACTTACGGAAATTTACAAATTGTATCCTGGAATATAGCCGGACTAGCGGCCAAATTTGAATCCCAAGAATGGCTTAGCTATATAAATAAATTTCAAATTATTTGCCTGCAGGAAACATGGGTCACTGAATTAAATGATTATAGCCTAGAGGGTTACAAAAGTTTTTTTGTCCCGGCTAGAAAGGTATCCTCAGGGAGAGCTAGTGGGGGACTAGTAACATATGTTAACCTACACATCCAGGGTACCTGGTCAAACCTTAACTGGGTTTCACACAACTTACAAGTAGTAAGGTTTCTCTCCAAAAGATTAAACCTTTTTTTAGTTAACTGGTATAATGCTGTTGGTACGATGGATAAGGGAACAGCTGTAAAGGAATTGGACTCTTGTTTAGAAAATCTGAACTCCTTAAATAAGACACCAAACCCCCCAAGTCTAATACTTTTGGGGGATTTTAACTGTCACCTTCGCGACAAACTACAACCCTTTAATAAAGACTGGTCAAGATGCACTATAGTGAAAGGGCCACATTTCACTCATGTAAAAGAGGGATGGGACCTTGAGAGACTAACGAAAAGGCACAATCTGATTCAAACTTTACATCTTGCGGAGTTGGGTGAAAAAGGAGAACTAAACCCAACATACAGAGGCAGAGGCTGCCATTCTTACATTGATTATATTTTAGTCTCGCCCATATTAAAAAGAAACATCAGTAAAATCATAATAGACGCTAGCATCTTCAGTGATCATAATCCGGTGATACTCATAACAAAAGGGTTTGATTTTAACTTAGGCCTAAAGAGAACTGACATAATAGAAAAGGCAGTGGATCAAGGAAGGAGAATTAAATGGGCCAGGATTGATGGGGACAGATTTTATAAAAGACTGATAACAGAGGGCTTAAATGCAATAAACACATGCCTTGATCCCAGGGCGGAAGGAGTCCTGGTGGTCAGGGCATTTGAAGAAATTGCGTCTCATGTAAATAAGCTCTTGATGACTCCCGGAACTAGTAAAGCCTCCTCGACTCCCCGTTGGTTTGATTCTCTTTGTACCAAGGCACACAAAAAACTGAAACTTAGCCTCCACGCCAAACCAAGGGACAAGCTCTTAGTAGCTCAGAATAGATTGGAATATAAAAAAGCGGTGAAAACTCGCAAACAAAGTTTACAAATTCAAGCCTGGGAGGACTTAAGGGACGCCGCAGAAAGGAAAGACACTTCAAGCTTTTGGAAAGTTATTAATTCCCCATGTTTCCAGGACCAAGGAGTGCCAAAAATAACAAACACTATTTTGCCTGAACAATGGAAGAACCACTTTCTGAGTCTTTACAACCATACAAAACACTCAACTCAGGGGGACGAACCAAGGAGGATGCAGCCGGCCGAACTGGTCTTCTCCTTGAAAGAAGTTGAAACGGGAATAGCAGGGCTCAGCAAAAATAAAGCACACGGCCCGGATGGAATTCCACCCGACCTATTCCTAAGTAAACCCGAGCTATGGGCCCCGGTACTTACTAGGGTTTTGATTGAGGCAGTGGTGGCAGGACTGCCTCGCTCTTGGTCAACTGCAACCATAGTTCCGATTTACAAAAAAGGGAACCACGACGACCCTCAATGTTACCGGCCCATTTCACTCATTGATGTGACTGCAAAAGTATTGGGGCGTGTTATCTTACATCGCTTGCAAGATTGGGTTGAGGAGCACCAGGTCTTTTCAGATATCCAATATGGTTTTAGGGAGGGTAGATCCACCACTGACCAATGTTTGAACTTATACCTTCTGACTGCAAAATACACTCTCGCTGGTAAAGGGTCTATTTATATGAAGTTTATGGACCTCTCTGCGGCTTTTGACCGCGTAAACAGAAGTAAGCTCTGGTCTCTGTTGATAGAACTAGGAGTGGATCAATCCCTTGTGGATACCTTGCAATCTTTACACTGGAATACATCCGCAAGCGTGAGGTATAACCAAGAAGGAAAAAAGACCGACCCCTTTGCTTGCACCAGTGGAGTGAGGCAAGGTTGTATCCTTGCACCCTTCCTCTTCTCCATATATATCAACTCCCTGGAAAAAGATCTCCTGAAACTGAAGGTGGACTCACCCCAAATTGGTCATCGTGCAGTGCCGGTACTACTTTACGCCGATGACGCGGTACTGCTAGCTAGAACCCCTTTACGATTACAAAAGCTGATTGACGGTTTTGTCGAGTTTATGGACAAACTGGATTTAGCGACAAACTTGGAAAAATCCTATATTATGTTATCAGGGCAAAAGAAAAAAGGGAATTTCATCTACCACATTGGGTCACACAAGATCGATCAGGTCAAGACTTTCTCATACCTGGGGGTATTGTTCGATCACCATCTTAATTTTAAACCTCTGGCGGAGAAACATGCAATGAAATTGGCGGCGTCAGTAGGAGCCATCATGGGGTACGGACAAAGATTGGGAAGGTGGTCACCAGAGCAAATACTAAACCTGTACAGGTCAATTTGCTGTGCGAAGGTAACCTATGGGGCAGAAGTATGCGGCTTTATAGGCAATAAAGCACAGCAAATACAGACAGAAGAAAACAAATTTCTGAGAAGCATCCTGAAAGTGCCCCAGAGTGTCCTGGCCTATATCATCCATGAGGAAGTGGGAGAACCTTTTATAGAAGACCAGATTAAAGTTAAACCTCTCCTGGCATGGGTCAAAATATGGACCAACCCCGAGGCGGCTTTAACAAGACAAATTATATTGGATTGCCTCAAACGTGACAAAGGACACGACATACCTTGGCTGAAGTATGTTAAAAATTCATTAGCAGAGATTGACTGTACAAACTTCTTTACCTCTCCAGAATCTCTAACTGCCGAGAGCAAAACTATGGTAAAAAACTTTTTCCTGAACGGTTACGGACAATCAGGGCTGAGAATGAAAGTCACAAACCCACAGTTTTATCGTATTGTAAACTTACAGCGAGGCAAGGAATGGAACCATACTTGAGGGTCATGTATAATATTCAGGATCGATATTTTATGACTCGCTTTAGACTCAATATGCTCCATCACCTATTCGCGGTTCCGGCTGGGTTCACTCATACAGTGGAAGAGAAGGGTACCTGCGGCTGCGACAACAGGTCTCCGCAGGATACCATTCACTTTGTTTTATTGTGTCCATTTTACACAGTACCAAGACGTAAGTTCCTAGTGGGGATTTTGAAAGAGTCAAAATTTAGACAAGCAAAACTGGCCCTGAAGTTCCTACAGGAAGCTGAAGATGCCTATACTTTATTTTGCACCATAAACTTTATCCGGATAGCTCTATGGCTGAGGAACACCAGAGAACTAGGACTTTAACATTATCTGACCCCTAAAAAAAATGAACTCCTTCCCCCATTAGCCTAATGAATTATGGTTTTAGCTAAACTCTTCTCTTAACATTATGTGTGTATATTGTATATGTGTACTTTTATGGTGTCTTTTTAAGAACCGAATAAAGATTACAAATTGAAAGAGCCATCCTTTCTGCTCACTTTCTGTCAGATTACTCACCTTTGCCTGGAACCTGCAATGCAAAGTAAGGGGGCGGTCTGGAAGGAAAACATTTTTCCACAGAAACAGAGCCATCAATCACCTGCAACGAGCTAGAAGACAGTGAGATATCTCGGCAAATGTTTGATAGCAATTATGTTGTTTTATCACGTTTAGGCCCAGGGCCGGTCCTAGAACTTCTGGGGCCCCGGGCGGAAGGAAAGATGTGAGGCCCCTTGAATTTGCATGTAACATCCAATCGCGGCCGGCCTGATGCGCGAGTGGGGGGACACGTAGGTGTTCGCACGTGGGGGCGTAATTTAAAAATAAAATAAACTTACCTTCCCAGGTCGTGCGTTGTCTCTGCTCCTGACCTGCTTTCCTGCAACAGGAACAGGAACAGAACAGGAAGCCTCCCTCCCCTAAGCCAATCTCAAGGCTGCAATGGCAGCATTGTGATTGGTCGGTACGCAGACAAGCCAGACCAGCCAGGCGTACCTGTCAGCCAAGCCATTCTTACAGCCTTGGAGGCCTGAAATAGTTCAAATTATCGCGCTTGCAGCAGTGTGATGGTTAGTAGCTGTGTTGTTACTAAAATTGGCAATTGCAAACAAAACAGGTGATGGACTGAATGTGGATCAATGTCACACATTCATCCCAGTCCAAAGATCTGGGCCCAAATCCATCGTTTTTTTGCACTCCACACCACCCTGGGTTAGACAATGGCGATATGCAAATCAGCTCTGACCCTGTGCCCCATGGGAACAGTCCAGTCCGAACTACAAAAGCCATGTCCTTCCCAGAACGGAATCAAGCATCCGAGGACCGGACCGGTTTCGAGGTAACACCTCTCATCAGCCCGGCTAGCTTGACTCCAGTGGTGTGGAGTGCCTGGGACCCACGTCTGGGCATCCCCAGCGCACTTAGGGTGGCAATTGCAAACAAAACAGGTGATGGACCGAATGTGGATCAATGTCACACATTCATCCCAGTCCAAAGATCTGGGCCCAAATCCATCGTTTTTTTGCACTCCACACCACCCTGGGTTAGACAATGGCGATATGCAAATCAGCTCTGACCCTGTGCCCCATGGGAACAGTCCAGTCCGAACTACAAAAGCCATGTCCTTCCCAGAACGGAATCAAGCATCCGAGGACCGGACCGGTTTCGAGGTAACACCTCTCATCAGCCCGGCTAGCTTGACTCCAGTGGTGTGGAGTGCCTGGGACCCACGTCTGGGCATCCCCAGCGCACTTAGGGCGGCAATTGCAAACAAAACAGGTGATGGACCGAATGTGGATCAATGTCACACATTCATCCCAGTCCAAAGATCTGGGCCCAAATCCATCGTTTTTTTGCACTCCACACCACCCTGGGTTAGACAATGGCGATATGCAAATCAGCTCTGACCCTGTGCCCCATGGGAACAGTCCAGTCCGAACTACAAAAGCCATGTCCTTCCCAGAACGGAATCAAGCATCCGAGGACCGGACCGGTTTCGAGGTAACACCTCTCATCAGCCCGGCTAGCTTGACTCCAGTGGTGTGGAGTGCCTGGGACCCACGTCTGGGCATCCCCAGCGCACTTAGGGCGGCAATTGCAAACAAAACAGGTGATGGACCGAATGTGGATCAATGTCACACATTCATCCCAGTCCAAAGATCTGGGCCCAAATCCATCGTTTTTTTGCACTCCACACCACCCTGGGTTAGACAATGGCGATATGCAAATCAGCTCTGACCCTGTGCCCCATGGGAACAGTCCAGTCCGAACTACAAAAGCCATGTCCTTCCCAGAACGGAATCAAGCATCCGAGGACCGGACCGGTTTCGAGGTAACACCTCTCATCAGCCCGGCTAGCTTGACTCCAGTGGTGTGGAGTGCCTGGGACCCACGTCTGGGCATCCCCAGCGCACTTAGGGCGGCAATTGCTAAAATTGGCAGCGTGGCGAGGGCAATGTGTGGTGCAAGCTGCAGTGACCGCCAATGAGAACCCGGGCACTTATGTTGTTACAAATTAAGCACTCACTGCTCTGCTCTTTGAAAATATTCTGCCAGCTGTAAATAAACTACTGCACACCACTGCTGGCTGGGTGTGTTTTATTTTTGTCTCTTTTATTGAAAGGCTGCATGCTACATCGTGTTTTTTGGTGAAAGGACCGGCCCCGTACCAAGGAGCGATATACCCGCTTAATACATGCATGCAGATGGTATTGTCAGACTTCTGTCTTTTTAAATTACGGACAAAAGCCTCAGGCAAAGCTCATTTATGCAGATCAGATAACTGGTCTGGGACCACAGGCTCCTAATCCATGACTCAGCGAGAACCACAAGGGACATAATACTTAAATATGACTGCAAAATAAGAGTCTTTGGAAGTTCAAAAATGAATAGAGAGGTGAAGTTGGTCTCTCACTTGCAGTGCCAGATGTCATGCAAGGCGGACACACTGTGCGTTAAAGGTTACATAGGAGGATGAGTCTGCCAAGATAATTCTCAATGCGTAATTGGTATGGATGATTTCAGCTCCAAAGGTGGACAGTGCTATCACTGGCTCTCTGTGCAACTAATATGCTTAACTAGATTTACAATGTCAATAGCTCAAACTGGCTTAAATGCGAGACCTATTGCATTGCAAATGCTTGCTTTACATCGAGCACCAAGATTGAACATTTAATATTAAATAAATCCCAAAAACCATTCAGTTCTTTTGCTGTTCAAGGACAAATCAATAAATGAATTATTTATATGAAAATGGGCAGTGGAAAAAGCTGCTGAGGCCTCTCGAGTTCACAGCAGCAGAGCAAGACTCAACATAAATGAGGGAAAAAAACGGCCCACTTAAGCCTCAGGGACTGGGCCTCTCGCACCAGCCGAATAACTCCCGTCCCAATCCAACCCAGGCACTGCATAATTACTACAAGTCCCAGGGAAGGGGGCCCCCACACCTGAACCTTGCAGCTTGATCCAGTGCTTCAAGGCCCAGGGAGGGGGCCCCCTCCCCTGGGCGATGAAACAGTAAGGACACACTTCCCACAACACACAGTTTATACACAAAGAAAGGTCAAAAACAAGTTGATCTGGCTGCCCCCTCCACCCATCACCCACCTCCTCTTACCTGTGTCCGCCTTCCCCTGGAAACAAAGGGCCTAGAATGGCTGATACTTAACTAAGGCGCTGCCTGCCTCTGACACTGAGCCAAGATAATTGCTGGCCCAGCTGGTGTGCTGTCCCCCATTCAGTTTGTACCTTCCGCCACCCCTGCTCCCCCAGGAATGTCACCACGCCAGCAAGTTTCATGATGCAATATGATCAGCTGGGGCAGGGGGCCTCGCAAGAATAGGTTGGCTAATGTGAAAGTGTGGCCTTTCACACTGATGGGGGGCCCCCCTAATCTTTAGCAGAGCGCAAGGCCCTGGGCCGCTGCCCACACTGCCCATGCCTAGCGCTGGCCCTGTTTAGGCCTATCATGTGCAGCTCAGACCGGACTGTAAGAGTAAGAGTCGCGATTCGAACGCGAACAAATCCAAAATGGGTCTCACGCCTTGTTTAATAATAGCAGCGCCCTGCCTGTGCATGATATCATATTTACCCACCCCAATGAAAGGTGCCCTCTCCAAACGAGTCACTTAATGCTGCCGATGCAAGGATGCAACCCAGGGTTCTGGAGCCCAGGACATGTATAACATTCTGGAAGACCGGAAGTGACATCGAAAGGCAGGACATGTTTAAGCATGATTTTAAACTTTGACTTAGCACTAAAACATCATTTGAACTACTGATTTGGCTACCCTTATTCATGTTTATTGCGTTTCATACAAAAGGGCCTAATTACGCATTCCTTAGTGCAATGAACACCCAACAATCTGGGTCCGGGTTTCTTTGTCATCTGGTGCCGCATTGAGCCAAGATGGGAGTGTGCGCATCATTCTGCGCAAATCTCAATGCAACTCTGCAAAGTATATGGGAAAGTGGAATTGCTGCAACTTTACATGGCATGTAACAGCAAAAGGCTTTGCATTAAGATGTGTGTGTAGTGAGGAGTCCACAAGAATGACTCCTTAAAGTTGAGTTTATGTTATACAGACAGGGGCAAGCAGGGAGCACGCACGTCCTTCACGCACCTCCTCCCCTAACATTCCAACAGAACCGACACATATTCATGAGATACACGTCTGCACCCAGAAGCTCCACAGTGTGAAGCCAGGGCCGGCTTTAGCGCTGGGGGCGCCCAGTGCAATCATTGTTTGACCCCCTCTGCCTTGGACTCCCTCACTACCACCCTTCAACGGTGCCCTCAAGCATCTGTAACCACTCTCTCTCAGATGCAGTCCATTAGGTTTACAGCACCTCTCATACCAGTGTAGGGTTTCAGAGCACTTTACCTCACACATAATAAACAGAGACGATCAATCATAGTTTAAGAGTGCTTGGTCTGGAGAAGCACAAACTGAGAATTTAAAATGTAACAACCTGGCTGTGGGCTCTCTTAAATAATCAGAACTGATCTCTATCCAAATGAACCATTTTTCCAACATTAGCATAATGAAAGAGGGTAAAAATTCATAATACTCTCATCAACACCTTGGTAGTTTGCATGCAGCTCTTAGATTACAGTTACTAGCTCACGGTTCGAAGTTAGGATTTTAAGTTATGAATTGCAAGTAAAACAAGCATTTGCAATGCAATAGGTCTCACATTTGCGTGAGTTTAGGCTCCTGGCATTGAAAATGACAATGCATGGTTTTTATGTGTTCAAAACCAATTCATAAATAAGAGAAATTGTCATTGAAAACGGCAATAGTTCAAACTCTTGCAAATGTGAGACCTATTGCTTTGCAAATGCTTGTTATATCATACTAGCCGCCCTGTGTCAACTACTGTGTTAGACAGAAGTACATTTTCTATACCCTGATTTATATTCTGCACTTTTACCACCAGCTGAAGTTTATCCCGTCATAACAATCCTAATATGTCCTAAGTGCAACTGTAATATGAATTATGATGTTAATTGAAGCAGCCCGTGTGCTGCACCTGTTCAATATGTCCAAGGTCACAAGGGATGCAACGCACAGACAGGGCAGACTGAGAGTGTGCATGAGGGAGGCGAGTCCGAGAGAGAGTGTTATCCATAGTCTGTGAGAGAAGGGAACCCATCTGAAAGCATGTGTGAGAAATGTGAGAGAGAAATATGTGGTGAGAGAACTTGGGTGCGTGTGTTTGAGAGAACGTGTGCGTGAGAGTGTGTGTGATAGACAACTTGAGAAAAAGTGCTAAATGTCTTTGAGAAAATGTGTGTTCATGTGTGTGAGAGAGGGGGTTTAGAGGTTAAGAGGTGAAATTGGTAGTAGTGCAGCCGGAAATGTACAGCCCATGCAGAACCCGTGGAAACGCCCCACCACGAGCATGTACCCCAACATGCTACTAAGTCACCCCCACCCCAACCGCCCCCACGCTAGGGAGTTGTAAACTCTGCTCCTTGCTTTATGATGGGTGGCAGCAGTGGTAGAAGTGGGCGGGAACGGAAGGGCACGGCGTGCCCCTACTTCTAAAAATTATTTCAGTCCGTTCCCTACTTTTTTTCCCCACTTCGACCACTGGGTGGCAGTAACTGGTCATTGTCGCAACTCCTAAGGGCCTCAGCCGAGGTCCCAAGTCTTTCATATGAAAGTAATGCAACCCCTAGGGGCAGATTCTGAGCACCCTGTGCATTAACACCAGTTGCACCGCCCTGGAGACGGCCCTGTGTGAAACATCTGTCTTGTGCACTGATCTACGCCATAGCTGCACGCCTTTACTATGCGGACCCACTGTACAAGTATTCTAGGTCATTTTTACAATTTGACAAGCTCCAGGACATTGCTTCTGCCAAAACTTCTCACTTTTTAAGGAAAGCAAGAGATAAACCCTACCTAAGTAGAGTTTGCATAATAAAAACCCTGCACGGATCTACTTGTGATGGGCAAATTTAAATTCATAAAGGTTTTTATTTTACTGGAAATCATTTTTCAGAAAACTTAGCCCAAACCATAAACTTCACAAATATATATATTTGCAACTGTTACTTACCTCTGCCAGAGAAGTTATTCATTTTAGTTTTCTTTATTTTATTTAGAGTGTTTCATAAAGCGCACACATGACCCAAGGGTATCAGAGCTCTGTACATAGGGTTGAATTAACAAAATGATAGGTATAGACAGGTACATCAAACGTAAAGAGCCGCAATAGGCCATTGCAACAGATATCACATTAAACGACTGTCATTTCATTAATATTCCCTTTGTCCACATTGATCTAGCATCTTCATTGTGGTTATTTGCTGCAGCTCTGAGCTATTCAGATCCAGGTACCCAGCCGTGTTGCCGCTTGTTCTCCTGTAAACAACATACATCTGACCAAACTCAAGAATGCTGTCATTTGAACCCTGGGGTGGGGCTCTCCGAGAGTCTATATAAGAAATCTATTCATTAGGATCTTTTAATTTCTCTTTTGAAAAAGTGGGTTGATAGGTTTAAACGCACCATGGGTGGTAAGGAGTTCCAGATCCTTGGCGCCGCTCTCAAGAAGGATTGTGTGTACATTTTTTATTTTCTGAATCTAGGAGGTTCCAGCCTGAGAGAGTTAGCACTTCTGAGGTAGCGCCGGCCACCGGAGATTCAAATCTTTTCTGCCAGGTAACTTGGTTCGTTAAAATGCAGTGCTTTGTGTGTGAGGCGGGCAGTTTTCAATTGCATTCTTGCCTCGAGGGGAAGCCAGTCTAGATACCTAAGCGATGGAGTGGTGTGGTCAAAGCATCTAATGTCCTGTTTCCAGTCTTGCTGCAGCATTAAGAGTCATTTTGAGAGGGTCACTGCACCATATTCTATTCTGGAGAGTAAAAGTTTTTGTACTGCTTGTTTTAAGTCTGAAGGTGGTAGAAATGGTTTCAATTTCTTCAGTAGTTTGAGTTGGAATGAAGCACTGTGTGTGGTAGCACAGATGTGAGCTCTCATGTTTAGACTCTTGTTCAGTGTTACTCCAAGGGATTTCGTGGAGTCAATAATGGTAGGTTTGTAGTTGAGGGCGTGTAGGTTCTTGATCCAATCTCAGATGGGTGTGGAGCTGTTTTGAGGGGAGAAAAGAAGGAATTCAGTTTTCAAAGAGTTCAGCTTGAGGTTGTTTTTAGAGAGCCAGGACTGAGTTTTGACTAGAGAGAAATTATCACTCTACTTGTACTTAGTAACATCTATGCAGTATATCAAAACAATCTCCATTTCTCGCGGTGAACCTCCTGCCATGTCCACCACCATCCTCTGGGATCTAGCACTCTTCTTGTTCCTCACTTGCTGGAATCCTGAAGAGGGGGCACACACACATCCGGAACTGCTCCCTCTTGGTCCTGGCCTTGCACACTTCACAGTACATAAGACATAGGTCTACTTTTGGTATGTAATGGGGATCCCGCCCTACCTCTCTTCTCCTCATTGGACAATGGAAGGGAATGCTTTTGCCTCCACCATGCATTGTGCCTGATTACACTGGTACAAGTACTCCTATACATGGGTGTAAATGTGCGGGTTATGGAATGTACAAGCGTTCCCAGTAGGATGTCTGAAATACTGTGCCTTTCATAGCCTTTTACGTGCACTACAAAGATTGTCATGTGCCAACTGCTATTCTCCCAATGTGACTCCGCAATTTACAGTGCAAATGGACAATTGTTATTTATTTTTGTTTTTCCTCCATGAGCAAAACGGTTCTCCCTTAGAGAAATGTCATTCTTACAGATGTTCCATCGCATTTCCCTCCCCGGAAGGTGAATTTTATGAGTCCTTTACTGGCATACATTTTTAACCATTTTAAACCATTTCCTGAGCGGGAAAGGGTCAAAGAGTAGTTTGCATGCAGGTTTCTTACTCTGTGATTGTGCAGTCATAACAAACAATTCAGCATCAGTGAAGTCATTTCTGCCAGCTAGGTAAAAAATTTTAGATTCTGCTGAATATTAGAAATTTTAAAATATTCAAAATCAACGATTTATGACATCTCACCCACCCATACTGTATTGAAGCTTTTTGCAATGTATACTTTGAAGCATGCATTGCTCGATCGGCTCTGTGTTGCGTTGCTAAGCCACTTAATGGGGCCTTGCGTGACTTGGTAAATCTGGCTTTTTTGTTGCATAGTGCTTGTACCGCCTTGCGTGGCACAAGTTAGACGCATTAACAGTGATAAATAGGCTCCTATCACTCTTTAGAAAGCAGACTCAGTAGGCCAGTTTCAGATGTAAATATTTACCCAAGACCATTTACATTTTATTTACCTTCTCATTCATGTGCGGTGGTGAAGCAGGGGTGACGTGAGCCATAATGAGTACAAAGCCCTTGTGCTCCTGGTTGGAAAGACCCCTGTACCCATGCTGCAGTATTGTGTGCTGCACTAGTAGCAGCATGCCCTGCCTCCGACCCCGGCCATGTGGACAAATATCTCTAAACACATATATACTGGAATAATCCTTTAAATCGCAGTGCCTACACCGCGATGCAGTTGCAAAACAGTTGTTACAACGCAAGTCGTTACATCGACTTGCACTGGATGGCGCTATAACTTAAGGAATAGTAAGATTTACTATTCCAACATCTTCTCAGTCCTGTAATTCAGCCAGGGACCACAGGCGCTTCGCCGCCGGTGGATTTAACGCGGACCCATATCATATACCCATCGTGGCATTCGCGGATATCTGGCTCCCAACATATCAGAACAAACCCATGGTACCATTAAGACAATTGGCCCAAAACCCTTTGATTTGCAAGTTTCGCTGAATTTTTATCGTAATTCTAAATAAAACCCTTCCAGTTTTTCCCTGGGGAATATATACCGTATCTCCTCAGGGCATTTATAAATCCCTTCCCAAGTTCTGTCCCAGCCTCCCCAAACATATGAAAAAATAATTCTTTGCATGTGCCACAGTTTTGTAGCCAAGTGATATATTTCATCATGACTTCTATAAAAGGATTAGTGCCTGTTGAAATTCTTCCCTTTTCTCAACCAAAGTGACTCAGTAGCCAAAACGTAGGCACATGAGGATGATCAGTAAAACGTCTACTACATACTTACCCGGCCTAACCCCCTAACTTACCCTGCAGTAGAGTAAATTAGTTTCCTTTCCTTACTGCCAAGCAAATGTATTTTTGGAAAAGCAAATTGTGAAATGTGGTGGAGAGTGAGACCAGAGAGTAAAGTAGGACTAAGTAAATGCCTTGACTTTTGCGGTTGGATAGTCTGTGATGAATACAATCTATATTCTGTTCCTTAATCCTTCCCTGTATTGCAGTGTATCGCTTTTCCCACTTACTTACTTACGGCAGACAAGATGTCCGCATGATTGATCTTATATGTAATGTGTTGCAATATTCATCTGCTTTGAAGTCAGGGTAAAATTGAAAGACTGTTAGAACGTGGATTATTAGTAGGGGCAAATGTGCATCTGCCACTGGAAATAAGGCCACTAACACATTATTGGGCTCAGAATAGGTTTTAGAAAATTATTCCTATTCTCAACCCTTGGCAGCTTGTCTGTGAGCAGGCTGACTTAACTTCAAAGACAGGTATGTAAAGCATTCAATGAAATCAATTCAGTAACTAATTAAGTGACAATGTATAATAAAAATCTGACACTAATTTATAAATATAGGAACTATTGTTATCTTTAAAATGACATGCAAACAACAAAGATCCCATGTTGGGAACCGGAGATATGAATTTTCAAATAGTTAGCATTATCTAGCTCTTAGAATCTTAATGTACCTTATTGGAATATCCGGTTGTGATAGACTGGCTCAAAGTCAATGTTTCAGGCCGACTAGGATAGACCACTAGCGGCGGTAGGTCCCGATCACAGTTTTAAACTTCGGACTTAGAAACTTTTCTGGAGCTTTTTCTCGCTTGGTCCCTTGTTGCTATTCACTAGGCCAGATTTGGTGAGGGTTCTCCGGCCTCCGATTTCACCTCCTCTCGTGAAACTCTGGAAGTCAGACCTACAAAGCTTTTCAGCGGGAGGAACGTGGACGGCAGGCCAGCTATTGGTTGAAGGCAGGTGGCTTGGCTGGCCAGGTTGGGTCGGTCCCCCTATGGAGCTTTTTTCCAAAGTTGTTTAAAAGTTCTCCCAACTCCTAGAACTTCTTAATGAAGTACCTTAAATAATTCCAAAATGTCTCAAACTCACTCCAAGAGTCTGAAAGCTCCATGATGGTCCTTGAAATTTGAGGACTTCATATCCCACAACCCAAATGGACAAACCCCTTATAAATCCCCTGGAAGTTCTCCGGGTTGTGGATCTTTGATGGTGATGTTCCAGGTGGGCTCTGTTAACCTGTATCTTGCAGGGTGTCCACTCTTTAGTCCTTCTTACAGCAAGGTAATTCACAGGGCTATAGTTCAAGATGGTGCAAAATGTGCAGTTTACAGAGTGCAGGCCTTTGGAAATGCACATTAAACTTCTCAGCATGGCACCTCTTGCTTTCGTAACTTTCAAGCAGCAGATCTGAGGGGCTTTGCCCTTCTCAGATACTTATTCTAGTTTCTCTGGGTCAAGCAGGAGGTCACTCCTGTCCAATGGACTGCAGGGTACCACCCAAAGGTCTGAACACATCCTGTAATTTGTGGCCAGAGTGCACCAATTCTTCCAAATTGATAATGGCAGAATTTCTGCAGGGAGAGAAGAGATGGCTAAGCACACCCCTAAATTTGCTAATCAACATAGTCTCTCCCCCTTGCATCTATTCATTCCTTCCTTAAGCCTAGCATCTGGCTGGGGTCAACAGAGTAGAGTTGGGAATGACACTTGAGTTGAAGTGTAGTTCCTATTTCCCTAAATAGGTTTTGAGCTTTTCGATAACATACACTAAAGGTTTGGTGTATGATTGAGTCAGTACACCCCTATTGCACATGCTAACCTTGTTTACCATGTACCTGCTAGCTCACAGGGCCACTAGAAACGTCTTGAAGACAAGAAGGCAATAGCTTCTGGCAACTACATAACATGACTACACTGATCCATGAGATAATGTTTCGCTCAGCCAATCGTGACTGCTTAGTTTCTCAGAGTTACACAGAAATAACAGACAAGCTTTTTAATAAGTATTTATTGAACAGTCGTTTTTCTCGTGTGAGAGATCTGAGCTACTACAATCGTAAGACAGTATGCGAGATATACAATGCACAGTGTTACATTCGCAAAGAAGTAGTATTGCTCTAGTATTCTTCACTACTTATCAAATACATTTGTATACATAAAAACATATTGCTAAAAGTATGAGTACTCATGGAATGCTCCCTAACTATTTCTACCCAAATGTGCCTAACCTAGGTGTAGGACAGGTTGTGAAGAAGGTACGATATTCCCCTAAGATGGTATGCTCTAGTATGCTATAGTTTGTTATGTCAAGAATCGCTCTAGGTTCTAGTCATCGCCATACCTGAGAATAAGGGAGTTGTGGAATCTCTTTCCTGGTCTCAAATTCTAACATCCCGCAAAGGAAGTTAGAGCCCTGCGAGTTGTAGTTTCTGCATGCAGGATGACAGCATTTCTGGTCAGTGCATCAAGCCAGGAAATACGGGCTCCTCTGGAATAGAGGTCTCCTCTGGTTTGCATGGGCATATTAATACCCAGAAGGTGCTATGGCTGGACTGCATTGACGTAATGTTGAACAGAGGAAGACGTCAGGAATGAACCCCGGGGAATAATGGTTCATGCATACTTAATGAGTTTCTAAGAGAAATCAATGAACCTGTGCCAGGGAAAATCACTAGAGCTTAAGGGTCTGTTTCTAAGAACTTGGTTGTGACCTAGAGGGTGGACGGATGTAGGTGAAATACCATGCCTGTATTTGGAGTGTATGGCTCATGCCTAAATAAGGACTAAGAACGCTATACCTAAATAAGGGCAACATGAATTGTGCCTATATAAGGGCATGTTTTAGTAAAGCCGATATCAGGGCACCTATATGGGACAAAACACCCACTCCACTTTCGAAGAACAATATTACTAATTGCTAAACATAAAAATGAGCGCCGCATATGTAAAAACATTCATTTAAAAACATTTCTAAAATCAGTCTGAAAAGTTCTATTAAACATGTCAAAATTTGACTTATACATGGAAAAAGCAGTGGCTATAATAGTTTTGCTAAATATTCTAAAATCCCTTTGAATCAAGGTCATAAAATATGGAATTTGTAGAAAAACAGGGCATTATTTCTAGACTTGTGCTTCTAGAATTGTGCTTTTTAGAAAAGTTATTTTTAGAAAAGGTAAAGGCAGTTCATTTTATAGGAATTGTTTTACTGTAAGCAGTAAGAAATGCAATGTAACTGAAAAGTTTAAAAAGGTTTGTCAATTTGGGGAATGTTCCAAGTTTCGTTCTGTTTGTTATGAAAAACATGGTAGCCAAATGCATTTCTTCCACGCACACTGTGAGCCAATTCAAAAGTCAGAGTCCAGGTTGGGTGTAAACATGAAGTCATCTGCTGCTGTAGACATATGATCGTCTACTGTTGCCGGGGACAGTTGGAGCCCCTCGTTCAGTAGATCTATTGCACAAAGATGAGAATCGTCACTTACAGCTGATGCTGCAGCAAGTTGTGTGTTCCTTGTCTCCTGTGTGCCTGTTGAATCCTCTTGTACATCAGCAGGATCAGACTGCGACTGAGAGGTCTCAATGAATGCCATCATCAGTATCAGGAGCCGCTGCTGACAATACAGAGCATGGGCCGTTCCTGGGTCCAGAAAAGTATTGATATTGGTTGGCATGACCGATGGAAGTGTTTGATAGATGTCCAGCACACATTTTTCACTGCAAAACAGGCAGCAAAGAACAGGTAGGATACAGTCAAGCCAAACTGGTCTGAAGGCCTGGAACCATGATTGATTAAGTTCCAATATGAGAGGAATGCCCAGGAGCTGTACTCTGTGCTGTCAGCACTTTCATTCCAGGAGATCCTTCACAATGTAACTGGGAGTGATGCCCATTGCAAGGCCGTCCACAGCATAGCAGTAGGAATAGAATAAGTACTCCTGCAGCTATTGCAAGAGTTAAAGGCAGACCACCAAACACCGGATGCACGAAGTTTGGAATGATTTCCGTCTGGAAGGTGTTATTTGAGTCCTGAACCTATGGTCTTGAATACATGTAAAATTCCGCTCATATCAGAGATGTTAAAGATACATCCCATCATTTCTGCGAAATTGTTTGGTGCAGTTTCGAACTATCAGAGCCTGTATCTGAGCCGCAGTCCTTGCAACTTGAAGATCAGATGTCTCTCGGGCGGAGTTTAAGGGTACATTTCTTTGTAAAAGCATGGCGTTCATTCTGCTTAGCGTATTGAAAACAAATAAAAGAAACATTCAGTGAAGGCCAAAGTGCCGACTCCCTGCCTGTGTTTGCTAGTGGAACCAATACTTGCATACAACAAGTAACCCTGGCATTGACCATTACTAGATGCGGGATCCCTGGTAGCATGCTACAGCAACCTAGATCATTCAACATTAAGTAACTCCCATTAAAAACCAGGCCGAATGTCAGATTAATCACGGCGGCTGGACTGCCTTGCAGGTGGCAGAACAAGTTTGCCACAGAACTGTTGAATGCCCTGTGTAAATAAACTACTTGACATATGAGTGAACTGCTCAGTGCATTTTCGCAGGCTTTACCACTAAGAAACACTTCACGTCCCCCATTCCAACATCTGTAGTTGTAAGGTATTTCCCAGGACACTCTTAATGTATTCCTTACCCAACCTTTCATATTTGCTTGCCTGCTATTGTATAAGGCAATAGTGAAATTGGAAAGAAGTGACTGGCAAATTTATATGGCCATGGATGAGCCATTCTGTAGTTGTTTTTTCTGCTACCGTGAATGGTAATCTTATCAGTTTTTCAACACCCTGCATTGTATACTTTGCTCCCCTTTGTGCCATTTCGATCTGTTTATGAGATTGTATTCCGAAAAAAAAGACGCCATGTTGATAAAATGCCAAGGCACATAGCCTGCACACTATGAGTGTAGTGTCCAGACTAATAACATTTCCGAACGTGACAGGCCTTGTTGTAACACGGCTAAATCCTGTTTTAGTATGTCAATAGCAGAAGATACAATGTTGCCCAGAGAATAGATCCTGGATGACAAAGTTGTTAAACCATTGTCAACAACTGAGAGAGATTTCTCTAAATTAATTGGATCGATTTCACGTATCCTCTGCGGCCTCTGCCTGTGAAACTTCCCAAACTTCATTATAGGCTGTATGAATGCCGGCATTTATGAAACATTTTTGTCGTGGTTTTCTTGGTCCTAGCAAGAAATCCCTAAAGTCTGCATCTTCTTTCAAGTAAAGATAAGTGTTGTTTCACTTGGTCTATCAAGGATGTCTGTAGCCAACAAGGCACACTTTCCCTACACTATATTGTGTCACTGTATGTAACGGGGATCTAGCCTGTTGATAGTAAATCCCTGTGTTGTATTCAGGAACCTTTCTTGACAAATGTTAGTGTCTAAGTGCCAGATTAGCTATTTTTCCCAATCGGGGGCTGTTCTGTTGTACAGTAGGATGCTGTCTATGGTGGCTGCCTCATCTGTAGTACTATTGATTTTGGTATTAGCAGGTGTTGGTACATAAGATATGTTCATGTCTTTGATCTTGGCTAGTCCAAGGCAAGATGTTTGTTGCACGGTATCATTCAAAAACATTTTTTGCTTGGGGAAGAGTCAGGTTCTAAAGAATGCTTCCGTCCCCTGCACCTGCCAGTCTCTAGAACCACAGACAGATTTTGTATCAACAGTGTCATTCCAAAAGTCAAACCCTTGTCTAGACAGCTGGGCATTAAAAGGCTGCAGAATAGATCTGTTTGGTGTTAGTTAACATTTGTTTCTGAGCAGTTTGGTTCACATTCTTAACATAACAGGAACCTAGATCTGTTGTATTGAATCCTGAAAAATATGGAAACTTATTTCCATATGTTTTTGAACTATCTTTTGATGGTGTTGGACAATGTTCCCATTGATTATACATAAACACATTTCTAGGTATTGTAGATCTATGCAAAAAAAATGACCATAATGATTATAATGGTACGTTTGTTCATACTCTGGTGAACCTTCCAAGTTTTCACTATTAGAAAATGCAACAGATTTTTCTCTAGGTCAGATATAATATTACTGACAGTTTCGAAGTCCCACACATCAGAGTAGGTACTGGAGATAATGAAATCACTTAATGAAATTTTAAACAGGTGTAGAATTTTCAAAAGATCAGTCATGCCCAAAATATCGAAATCGACTTTGTCCCATACTATACCATCGGGTATAGGCACGGCTGTGATGTTTACTGCAGACAAATCTCTTTCTTCACAATGAGATAATTTGTGTGGTTTCAATATTAAGTTCACATCTTTACTTGCAGATTCTAGACGAATGTATTTGCAATTTACAAGCATGCTAATAGTCATTACTAAACCTAACCAGAAAAGAAAGAAAAATATTCAGGATATTATCCATAATTTAGTCCATGGTGAAACCAGATACGTTTCTTTCAGAAAGTGAAAAAAGTATTTTGCTTGCTGTTTGTAAGAGTTTGTGGCTGGCGACGTTTCTGATTCACTTGGGTCTTCATAAAATGCATCAACATTTATGAAATAGCCAGTAGAAGTTTGATCAATTGATAGAATTGCATCAGGATTTGAAGACATCACTGTGTTTGTCCTTTCATTTTCTCGATGAATTAGATGTTCTCTTGTTACATTGGTGTAGACAGGCGTGTCTGGTCGAATTGTTAATTGTAATTCAAGAGGAATGAGTTTCATAGCGTTGTTGCATAGTCCTTCATTTCTTACTGTGACTCTTTGATGGTTATGAGTCTTTTTGTTTGAACCTCTTGGATAGTAGCGAAAGGAGGGCATCTGCTACCAGGGCGGAGACCACAAGGCCTACTTGCAGTATTGGCCACATAGTGGGGTTTGATGAGGACAGCATCTACCATAGTGACTCTAAAGATAAGGCCCTAATCGCTTCCGGTCCCCTGATTTATTCCCGTGGCACTATCTCTGTACCGAATTATAACACACTAGACTTCTCTTGTAAGGTTTGGGATCGGGTCATAAGCCTGACTTTGCTCTCCATTGCTTGATCCAGTCCCTCCCGGTCCCCCTCTGGGTTCGCTTCTTGATTTGATTTTGATTTGATTTGATTTGTCAATTTATAGAGCGCAACGATTGCCCGTGGGCGTCTTGGCGCTAAGATAAATCCTTTCCAGCTTTGTAACAGTGTCTGATGTTTATTCGGAGAATATCCATGTTTTTACTTCCTTTCTAAAGGTTTCTAAAGATGGACAGGTTTTTATGTTCAGGGGCAGTTGATTCCATGTACGTGCTGCATGTATCAGGAAACTTCTCCCTCCCCAGTTAGCTCTTTTAAATCTGGGAACAGTAATTAGTTTCATCTGGCCCGATCTCAGAAGTCTCATGGGTTAATACTGTTTCAAATGGTACCTCAAAAATTGTGATCCTTTTCCCTGTAGTGCCTTATAGGTTAGACAGAGTGATTTAAATTTCACCCTCTTTTCAATTGGCAGCCAATGTAGATCTATCAGTCTGAGTCTGATTGGCTCAAACCTGGGTATGTCTAGAACCAGTCTAGCTGCTGCATTTTGCAGGCGTTGTAATTTATCTGTGATCTTTTTCCTGGCTCCGGCATGTAGACCATTTCCATAGTCCAATCTTGCTAATGCTAATGCTGTTACTACTGTTTTACGAGAATCTCGTGGTAGATATGGAAATAGTTTTTTTATCATTTTTAAAATGTACCAGAGTGATGATGACAGCTTATTGGCTTGAGCTTCAAATGATAAATTCATATCAAGGGTGAAGCCCAGATTCTTCACTTTTTCCTGATGATCTAGGACATCTGCCCATATCCTTAGGCCACCAGGCGGGGGACCAGATGTTTGTGTCACCCCCTAATATCATCACTTCACTCTTGTCTCCATTGAGCTTCAGGCAATTCCTTTCCCTCCATTGGCTGACCTGTATCATACAATGTTGGAATTTTTCTGCTGTTTCTTCTATATCTTTGTTGATGGTCACTACAATTTGAGTGTCATCAGCAAATGATATTGGGGTGAAACCACAGTTTCTTATTATCTCTGCAAGTGGGGCGACATAAAGGTTAAAAAGGGTGGGACTTAATGATGATCCCTGCGGAACTCCGCATGGTAGAGAAAAGGCTTTAGATTTTGCTCCTTCTACTTCTACTGTAAATGTTCTATTAGCAAGATAGGATTCAATGAGGGTACATGTTGAGTCATGTATTTCTGCTGTTTTTAATCGTTTTAAAAGACTTTCATGACTGACCGTGTCGAAGGTCGCCGATAAGTCAAGTAATATCAAGGCGGCCTTCGCTCCATTGTCCATCACTTTCCGGAGTTCTTCTACTGCTGTAATTAAAGCAGTTTCTGTTCCGTGTGCTTCCCGGAAGCCAAACTGAGAGTCGTCCAGCCAGTTGCGTCAATCAGATAGCGGGATAGCTGTTTGTTCATGAGTTTCTCCAATATTTTAGCGGCGAAAGGAATTCTGGCTATAGGTCTGTAACTGCTTGGCTCGTCTCTATCGAGATTGGGTTTTTTCAGTAGTGGTCTAATGGAAATCTTTTTCCAGTCATCCGGAAAGGTGTTGGTATCGATTATTTGGCCAAATAATCTTGTTCGTACAATGCTCATTTGTTCTGAGCAAATGTGCATTATTTTGGGCGGACAGGGGTCTGTTGGGCTGCCTGAATTAATGTTAAGTAATTCCTTCTGAATTTGGTCTTTTGTTGGAATGGTAAATTGGAACCTTATAGGTTGGACTGATTGTTCCTCTGAATTTATTGTTTGAGCAGTGATTTTATCTGTCTGATTAGTTTTATCTGATTTGTAATTTTTAAAAGATTCGTAGACTGATGAAACTTTATTTACGAAGAATTTACCCAGAATATTACACAATTCTGATGATATTTCTTCTGGGGTGTTATTTTCAATTTTCGAAAGTTTTCTAACAGTGGAGAAGAGAGTTTTACTGGAGTTTTTTGATTCATTATTTTTTTGGACAAAGTATTTGCTTTTCTCTGATGTTATTAATTTTTTAGAGCTAGCAAGTATTGTTTTATATTCTAATCTTTGCTGTACCTCATAGTTAGCTCTCCATTTCTTTTCTGCTCTTCTACATTCTTGTTTTTTTTCCTTCAAAGCTTCTGAGAACCATGGCTGTGAAGGGGTCTTTCTTTTGAGAGTGATTTTCTTCAGTGGAACTGTGAGTTGGACTGCGTTCTCTAGCCATGTATTAATTTGTTTACAGGCTTTATTGCTGTCCGCATCTAAAGTTGGGTACGAAGAACATAGAGTATCTATGAGTATCTGGGGCTGGATTTTGGACCATTCATGATATGTGTTTTTTTTTACTTTGACCGCAGGCTCAAGAGCGTATCAGTTATATTTAACTTCCGACATGATTTATTATTTATTTTATTTATTTAGAAGTTTTCTATAGCGCTAACAAGACCCGAAGGTAGCAGAGGGCTTTACAATAGATGGAATGAAAAAGAGAACAACATGACACAAACCCAATAAAAGCGATCAGCGAGCGACAATTTAAAATGTGGAAAAGTTCGGACAGCAGGACTTCTTGGTAACAGGATTCAATGTTACCACATGGATTCAGGGGACGCTTGCTGATCCAAGTTACCCGCAACCAAGGGAACGGATAAGGCACAAGGATTTGAGTTGGCTCTTGAATTCTGCATAGGACGGTATAGTTCTGATGTGCGGGGGGATGGCGTTCCATATTTTGGGGGCATTTCCTGAGAAAGAGCAGTCCGCAGTTCTCTTCTTTCTGGTTTTTGGTAGAATGAGCAGCAGGGAGTTGGAGCTTCTCAAGTTTCTGGCTTGGCCTGCTTTTTTGAGCTTGTTTGACAAGTATTCCGGTTTGCCGGTGTGGAGGGCCTTGTGGGTGAGGCAGGCCGTTCTGAAGGTGCTCCGCATTTCCGCAGGGAGCCATTCGAGTTCTTTGAGTGCCGGGGAGATGTGGTCAGTTTTTTTGCAGTCTGTGATCATTCTCGCTGCCGCATGAAGTGTTGTTTTTAGCGGGGCCAGGTGCGATTTGGGGATGCCTGTTAGGATTGAGTTCCCATAGTCCAGTCTTGATAGAACTAGAGATTGCGTGGCTAGTTTGAGGTCCTTGTTGGGAATGTAAGGTTTGATTTTGTTCAGAAGTCTGAGGTTGAGAAATGCGCTTTTCGCCGAAATCTTAATGTGGTTTGTCAGGGTTAGTTTGGGGTCTATGGTGTTAGCCCAGGGATTTGACGGAGTCGGCTAGCGTGAGGTTACCTTTGAGAGCATCGATCGACTTTAGCCACTCAGTGATTTGAGGGTTGTCTTCTTTGTTTGAGATGAGGAGTGTTTCTGTCTTGTCGGGGTTGAGTTTCAGGTGATTCTTTGTCAGCCAATCTTGAACTTCATTTAGGACATTGTTAAGTCTGTGGATGTCTTTAAGAGAAGAGGTTTCCAGGTAAATCTGCGTGTCATCCGCGTAGAGGTGGAAGTGGATGTTGGCATTCCTGAGTAACTTGGCGAGCGGTTCCATGTAGATGTTAAAGAGCTGAGGAGAGAGCACTGATCCTTGCGGGACACCCTTGTTGACTTGCAGGGTTTCGGAGGTGAAGTTCTTAATTTTTATTATTTGCTTACGGTTATGTAAGAAGGAAGAGAACCACTTGAGAACTACCTCGCCAAGGCCGGCTCTTTCTTGAAGAGTTATGATGAGGAGCTTGTGGTCCACTGTGTCGAACGCTGCGGAGAGATCAAGGAGTATGAGGAGGCAGCACTTGTCTGCGTCAAGAGAACCATGAATGTCGTCTATGATGTTCAGCATCGCGGTTTCTGTGCTGCGGCCTTGTCTGAAGCCGGATTGGAGGGGGTCCAGGAGATTGATGTGGTCCAGATGTTGCGTTAGTTGCAGGAGTACGCAGCTTTCAAGTGTTTTCGAAAGCAAAGGGAAGTTGGATATCGGTCTGAAATTGTTCAAGTCAGTTGAGTCAAGACCGGGTTTTTTCAGCAGAGGAGTGACTTGCCCCAATTTTAGACAATCGGGGACCACTCCGCTTTGTAAGGAGCTGTTTATGATTCTTCCCCAGATGGGCGCTAAGGTAAGCTTCATTTTTTTGATTAAAGAGGGGGGAATGGGGTCTGAGACGTGTGCTGATGGTTTGGAGGTCGAGATCAGCGAGATTATCTCAGTTTCCTGGACGGGGCGAAAGCTTAGCTAGGGGGAGGGAAAGGAGTCAGATGGGATTGCCAATGGGAAGGCCGAGTTGCTCTTCTGGAGGTGCGGGTTGTTGATGTCTAGAGATAGTTCGATTTTTAAGACCTTATCGTTGAAGAAGTTGGCGAAGTTATCACAGAGTTCTTTGGATGCCTGCAGGGATGAGGGCCGGGGCTTGGATGTTTGTTGTCTGATTATGTTGTAGAGCTCTTTGGGTCTGTTTTTGGATTTGACCAGTGCCTCGCGGAAGAAGCTGGATTTTTTGTTTTTGATATCGTTGTTGTACTTCCTACGGGCAGATTTTAGTTGGAGGCGGAGAATGGCGGTTGGGTTGTTTTTCCACTTTCTTTCTTTGGCTCTCAAGTTTCTTCTTTCTGCATTGAGGTACGCAGTGAACCAGGTTCTAGATGGAGTGGCTCGGCTTCTTTTGAGCTTTAGAGGAGCTAGATTGTCGAGTATGGAGACTAACCCCGCCTTGTAGTGGTCGACGAGATCATTGGTCGAGAGGTGCGGTGTGTTATTTGGAAGAAGTGAACTTAGCTTTCCTTCCAGGATATCTAGGGGTACTTGGGAGAGGTTTCTCAACCATTTGGGGGGGGGTCTTGCGGAGGTTTAAGCGAGATGATGGGGTGATTGATATGAAATAGGATCATGTGGTGATCTGACCAGTCAACGGGTAGTATGTGGTTGACCGTGATAGAATTCTTTTGGGCAGTGATGGCATCCAGTGTGGCTCCTTTGTAATGAGTCTCTTCAGTACAGTGTTGGGTGAGGTTGTTATCATCAAGGAGGCTAGATAGCGATCTGATTATGGGTTATGGGTCTCATTCCATTGGAGGTTCAGATCACCAAGAATTAAGATTTTGGAATCGCCAAGTGCGTCTTGAGCAATCAGGTTTGATAGTTGTTCTCCAAACTCATTATTTCTGCCCGGCGGGTGATAGAGTAGGTGGCACAGTAGAGAGTTGTGGTCTTTTGTCTTGATGACGGTGGATAGACATTCAAACGAGTTGTACTCGAAGGAGGAGGTTTCTGTGATGCTCCAGCTATCCTTGTGGATGATAGCGACCCCACAGAGTATGGCCGTCACAATGCGTATCTGTATATACTTTCTGCTCTAAATCAAAATTTGCCATTTCATCTTTACATGACTTTAACTTAGGGTCCAATGTTTTTTCTAGGTGTATATTAAAATCTCCTAGAATTGTATAGTCACAACACGTCACACTGGATTCTAGAAATGGGCTTAATAGCTCAATTAGAGGTGTTTTGGCATTTGGTTTTCTATAAATTAATAGACCACTAAAAGTATAGTTATTTGTGATTTTTATTTGAAACGATAGCGTTTCACAATCTGGGTTACTTCCTTTGTCTGAGCTTTTAATCTGCAGTCCCTCCTTCGCTATGATTGCTAAACCTCCTCCTCGTTTTATTTTCCTGCCTGCTCTGTAGATGGAGAAGCCCTCTAGGATTGCTAGGGTGGGATCTGTGTCTGATGCTTCATCTGCCCATGTTTTGGTTACAAACAGAAGATCCACATTTTGGCTTTCAATTAGTTCAGCGGTCTGAACATTATGCTTGACCATAGATTTGACATTTATGAGACCAGCTTTAATAGATGATTTTCTGTAAGTTGTTATTTGAGGTTTGTGATATGTTGTACTAAGATCTCTAATCTGTGAAAAGGCAAATGTTCATGAGCAGGTTAGACATGTCTTACCTTCCTTATGTGGATCCATCGGGTTGCATGTGGCATGAGGTCTCAATGCTAGAATCTCCTGGCTAGAGTAGATTTGTCTTCTGCTATCTACGTATGTTTGGTCAGGGGGCATGACCCTGGGCCCGGTCCCGGCGCGGACGAGCGCAGACGGGCTTGCCTTAGGCGCACCTTCGGCGCGCAGACGGCGTTCCCGCTGCGCTCGTCCGCTGCGCGTCCTAGGAATACACATGTTTTATAGGCGTAGGGCCATGCCGGCAGGGGACGTGGGAGGCGTGGCCTCCCGATAGTGGGCATGGCCTGATGTGCTCTGTGATGGCGGCAATGTTTGTTTGAAGCCAATAACAGCGCTAATATCCACTGTGCGGGTTGTCCAAGTACAATAGCTCTTGGAATATGGTGCCCAGGGGGAGAATGTGCAAATAAGAACAAGTACATTTTCACAAAAGTTTTAAAAATTATGGTAGGTATCCTCCCGGCTTCCGCCTCAGGAGATGGTAGGATTGTATCCAAAAACGCTTGTATTCAGCGCTTTTTTATATCGTAGGCGGGGGGTGTGGCCTCCCGATAGTGGGCGTGGCCTAATGTGCTCGGTGATTGCGGCAATGTTTGTTTGAAGCCCGTAACAGCGCTAATATCCCCTGTGCGGGTTGTCCAAGTACAATAGCTCTTGGAATATGGTGCCCAGGGGGAGAACGTGCAAATAAGAACAAGTACATTTTCACAAAAGTTTTTAAAATTATGGCAGGTATCCTCCTGGCTTCCGCCTCAGGAGATGGTAGGATTGTATCCAAAAACGCTTGCATTCAGCGCTTTTTTATATCGTAGGCGGGGGCGTGGCTTCCCGATAGTGGGCGTGGCCTGATGTGCTCGGTGATGACGGCAATGTTTGTTTGAAGCCCATAACAGCCCTAATATCCGCTGTGCGGGATGTCCAAGTACAATAGCTCTTGGAATATGGTGCCCAGGGGGAGAACGTGCAAATAAGAACAAGTACATTTTCACAAAAGTTGTAAAAATTATGGCTTCCGCCTCAGGAGATGGTAGGATTGTATTCTTGCATGAGAAGATAGGAGGTTCTGCGTAATAATGCATATGATCTTGCCAAGTAGTTATAGTTTGTATCCAGTCTTTGAACTTGGGAGTCTGGCCTTTTCCCCACCTGCAATCTACCTGCAGTTGGGGTAATAAACCCGTTGGCAAAAACTTTTTGTGCACTGTGTTTATTTCCTGAGATAAACCCAAAAGGGCTACAAGTGGGCATAGGGTCAGCTGGGCTCCTATCATGTTTGACAACCCTTCAAAAGTCTGCGTTCAGTTCTGCAACCCGGGGGCAGGTCCCGCTAAATGCAGGACGTCTGCCCCCTCCCTCCCGCACCGCGCACATTTGTCATCGTATCTGAGGTGGAATCTGTGTAGTTTAGTCGGGGTGTGATACAAGGGGTGCAAGAATTTAAAATGAATGAGGCGTAGCCTACTATTGCCTGTAATTGCTTCTGTCTGCGTGCAGCTAAGTTCCAATTGGTCATCCGTTAACGGGACATTTAGATCTTTCCCCCATTCCCGCCTGGCCCGTAGAGTATGAGTGGGTGGTGCATTCTGTGTATGTTTATACAAGAGGGATATGACATGACGTGAGCCTCTCCATGTAGCAAGGCTTGCAGATGTGCAAGTGTATCTGTCTCTTGGGGCAAGGTACTGGTTGCAGCCTTCACACTTTGCCGGAGATGAGTGTTTATAAATGTGTCAATTGTCGTGGGTATGCATGCTCCAAAAATGTGTTCCTTGGAGCAGAATTGTTTCCCTATATAAAGGTCTTCCCAGGTATGATAGCCAAGACCTTCCAGCATCATCTGACATATCCCCTCATAAGTAACTTGTATCAAAGGTTTTGTAACATTGGCCTCCTAGGGCACTACAACATGGGGTTGCCTAGCATGCAAGCAAGCTGCCGCCATGCTACAATAGTGCATTCTACGATGGACGGGTCACGTTCCCGCTCCTTCACTGTTGTAAAAAGATAGCTTATCGGGGGTGTCTGAGTCATATACCCATTTTCCATCGCAAAATGAGGCATAAAGGGTGGTGAATGGAACCAATGTGTTGCGAAGAACTCTAAATTGGGAACTTCATACTCTCCCTGATGGTATGGTAGCATCAGCGTAGACAGGTTGAGTCGTGCCTGCTTCCCACCCCATATAAGCCTCATAAGTCTTGAGTGTAGTAAAGAAAAAACTTCCTGGGTGGTGTGAAAAGGTATAACAGTTTGGGCTGCAATACCATTTTGATAAGAGAGATCCCCCCACCATGAAGAGTAGAAGCTGTACCCACTTGCTGATAGTGTCAGTTATCTTATCTATGGCTGAGCCATAATTTATTCTAATCAGGTTGTCCCCGTTTCTGGTGATAAGTATGCCCAGGTATTTTCGCTCATCAGTTTCCCAGACTAGTGGATAATCCAATTGGTGCGGCAGGTTATTATCTGTAAGGGGGATTTAGACCAATTTATTTGTATTCCGGATATGGCGCCTAATTTAGTGGTCTCCTGGAACACTGGGTTGAGATTGTCTTGAGGCTTCTTGACATACAGTGTCATATCGTCTGCATATAGGGAGATAAGAAGTTGTCTAGGTGGGTAGATCAGTGCCCTATCATTATGGTGTTGCCGAAGTTTTGTAGCTAAGGGTTCTATGGCCTGAGCAAATAACATTGGGGATAATGGACAGCCTTGCCGTGTGCCTCTGGAGATAGAGAAGGCGGAGGACTGGGCGCAATTGAAAAGTGCTCGAGCTATTGGTTGGATATATAGCTGTTGTACCCAGTGGATGAAGGTGATAGGCATCCCCATGTACCCCAGAGTACCCAGCAGGTAATGTTTTATGAAATGTTATCGGTAGCCCGACATATCCAGGGGCCCGTCCCGATTTCATCTGCATTTTGGCTTCCGTGATTTTGTATAATTCCAAATCTAAGTTCAAGAATTTCCGCAAGGCTGATTTGCATATGGCCATGTCTGAACTGGGGTGGTGTGGAGTGCAAAAAAATGATGGATTTAGGCCCAGATCTCTGTACTGGGGTGAATGTATGACACTGTTCTACATTCTGTCCATCAACTGTTGTTTTGCATTGGTCACCCCAAGTGGGATGGGTATACTCAGATATGAGTCCCATGCTCTCCACAACACTGGAGTCAAGCTATCCTGGCTGAAGACGGCTGATAGCCAGAAACTGGTCCTAGGATGCTTGATTCCAGTCCAGGAAAGATATGGCTTGGCAGTTCGGGCTGGACAGTTCCCATAAGGCACAGGGTCAAGGCTGATTTGCATATGGCCATGTCTTAACTGGGGTGGTGTGGAGTGAAAAAAAAACGATGGATTTAGGCCCAGATCTCTGTACTGGGGTGAATGTATGACATTGTTCTGCATTCTGTCCATCAACAGTTGTTTTGCATTTGTCAACCCAAGTGGGATAGGTATGCTCAGACGTGAGTCCCATGCTCTCCACACCACTGGAGTCAAGCTATCCTGGCTGAAGACGGCTGATAGCCAGAAACCGGTCCTAGGATGCTTGATTCTGGTCCAGGAAAGACATGGCTTGGCATTTTGGGCTGGACTGTTCCCATGAGGCAGAGGGTCAAGGCTGATTTGCATATGGCCATGTCTGAACTAGGGTGGTGTGGAGTGCAAATACACAATGGATTTAGGCCCAGATCTCTGTACTGTGGTGAATGTATGACATTGTTCTGCATTCTGTCCATCAACTGTTGTTTTGCATTTGTCACCCCAAGGGGGATGGGTATGCTCAGACGTGAGTCCCATGCTCTCCACACCACTGGAGTCAAGCTATCCTGGCTGAAGACGGCCGATAGCCAGAAACCAGTCTTAGGATGCTTGATTCCGGTCCAGGAAATACATGGCTTGGCAGTTTGGGCTGGACTGTACCATGAGGCACAGGGTCAAGGCTGATTTGCATGTGGCCATGTCTGCACTGGGGTGGTGTGGAGTGCAAAAAAACGATGGATTTAGGCCCAGATCTCTGTACTGGGGTGAATGTATGACATTGTTCTGCATTCTGTCCATCAACTGTTCTTTTGCATTTGTCAACCCAAGTGGGATGGGTATGCTCAGACGTGAGTCTCATGCTCTCCACACCACTGGAGTCAAGCTATCCAGGCTGAAGACAGCTGATAGCCTGAAACGGGTCCTAGGATGCTTGATTCCTGTCCAGGAAAGACATGGCTTGGCAGTTCGGGCTGGACTGTTCCCATGAGGCACAGGGTCAAGGCTAATTTGCATATGGCCATGTCTGAACTGGGGTGGTGTGGAGGGCAAAACAACAATGGATTTAGGCCCAAATCTCTGTACTGGGGTGAATGTATGACATTGTTCTGTATTCTGTCCATCAACTGTTGTTTTGCATGTGTCACCCCAAGTGGGATGGGTATGCTCAGATGTGAGTCCCATGCTCTCCACACCACTGGAGTCAAGCTATCCTGGCTGAAGACGGCTGATAGCCAGAAACCGGTCCTAGGATGCTTGATCCCGGTCCAGGAAAGACATGGCTTGGCAGTTCGGGCTGGACTGTTCCCATGAGGCACAGGGTCAAGGCTGATTTGCATATGGCCATGTCTGAACTGGGGTGGTGTGGAGTGCAAAAAAACAATGGATTTAGGCCCAGATCTCTGTACTCGGGTGAATATATGACATTATTCTGCATTCTGTCTGTTAGACCTGTCTGGCTTTTTGGGTAGTCCCTCCAATTTATTATTTATTTTGTCCCCTTTTTGCCCCTCATACTTTTATAAATTTTTGCGTCCACTAGCTTTTTCAGGTGTTGGTCAAGGGGATAGGTGTTCTTTCACCCTCATAGTTTTTCACCTCAGGCCTAGAGGCCTTTTCTGACAGGAATATAGTTGGAGTCACAAAATGGTGGCTACCAACTGTCCCAACTGAAAAACCTAGAACCTGTCCCATAGAGTAGAATAGGGCATTCCAGAACCTTCTGGTCCCTTCTGGACCCCTGAGGGTCAGCCTATAAAAGGCGGAATGCTGGACAGCCATTTTGTCTTGCCAGTGAGGAGCAGCTAGAGTGAAGGCTGAGGTCTGGTAGGGGTAGGATCCTGAAGGGTGGATTGCTCTACAAGGGTAGCCCTCTGTCTAGGTTTTTCCACCCCCTATTCCTGTTGGCCTAGCCAAGTTAGTTCATCCTGCTGACTCTGGACAGTTAGGTGAAGGGGTTAATTCCAGTAGACTGTGGAGCTGAGAAGGTCCCTGCTCTGGGAACTAAACTAAGAGATCACCTGTGCCCTATGACTGTCCAGTAAGGAGGGTTAGTGGTCCAGTGCTAAAGAAGAGCTCTGTGGCTCTATTGTGAAGGAGCCCCTTTTGACCCCCCCCCCTCCTCTCTAGGGCGAGAAGTAAGCTCCTGGCCTGGATAGCGCTGGGACTCTCTTACCGGTGCCTGGACCCGTAGTGGGTAGCCAATCTCCCGACTTGTGAGGTGGAGGAGTGAGGAGACAGGATCCATTGGGCCTGAGCAGTCTTGTTCTGTGCCCACTATAAGCGGGACGCCGGGGGCACCAACCGCGCTTTGTGTCAGCGCCCCGGTAGGACAGAAAGAGAGGGGGCAAGGTGTCAATATCCAGCATCACTGCGCATATTCCCAACCGAGCTGGGTTTTCCATCTCAGGAGGGGCCTAGGACCGAGCAGGCCCGTTGCGGAGTCACTATTCGGCGTCAGGACGTCTGAGCAGCTGTTGAGGCCGAGACGCTGAACCTCCGCGCATGCGCGAATGCACCCTTAGAAGAAATCACCGTCAGCCGCTGGTGAGGAGAACTGAGGGAGAGAAGCGGCTCCGTCGAGTGGCTGGCGCTCCACTGAAGCACCGAGGAAGAGATCCAGGGGGAAGAAATAAGCTCCGTCGAGCGGCTAGTTCCTCGTATCAGCGACTCAGGCTTCACCCGGTAGGGCCTCCGCTCCTCTGTGAGGGGCGGGGAGGCCTGATTCTCGAAGAAGAGCGTCCCTCAAGTGAAGGGGTGAACGGAAGAGCCGCCTGCAGGCACACCCTTCCAAGTAAGCGGGGAAGTGTAAGGGGGTGGCGAAGGAGAGCTGGTCAGGCCTCCTGATCGACTGACTCATTTTTCATAAGGAGGTGCAGCCCAGATTGAGTCCTGAGTATAGGAAGGTGAGGAGGGGCTGATAACGAGTTGCACAACATCAGGCCTAACAGTTTAAAGAAACTTATGATACTCTTGTGGGGTAAAAGGAGACTGAGGCTTCAATTAGTCTTCTGGGACATTCTTTTCTAGCCTCTGGTGCCTGACAATTTAAGACAGTTTGCCTCAGAAGGAGTGGAGTTGCCATATAGCCCTGTTTACAGGTGGAAGGTGGGAAGTTGGAGTTGAGGGACTGTAAACGATCGCCTGTATTTATGTAGGGGCCAACTCTAGAAAGTAATCCTTTGTATGTGCTTAGCTTTATCAATGAAGTTGAGTCCAACTAAATACAGTCATTGCTAATTAAGAACAAGGAAATGTGATGTGGTGCGAGAAAGGCAAAAAGTGAAGTAACTTGATAACTGCAAAGAGATTCATAATTCTACTGTAAGATGTAATGCAATGAAATGTCTTAACCAAGCTAAATAATTGACAAGAAGAGCAAAGAATATTTTTATAAACAAGCTCATATTTTTCCAACATTGGTGTAGTGTCATTTTTGTGTGTTATTGCGTTGATTTACTGCTGGGTGGTTTGCAACCTTCACACATGTGCCTCTAGTGAATGTGTCTTACCCTAGGCCAGGCTACCCTAGGTGACCTGACATTCTTAGGTTCCAACACTGTCCATCAACTGTTGTTTTGCATTTGTCACCCCAAGTGGGATGGGTATGCTCAGACGTGAGTCCCATGCTCTCCACACCACTGGAGTCAAGCTATCCTGGCTGAAGACGGCTGGTAGCCAGAAACCGGTCCTAGGATGCTTGATTCCGGTCCAGGAAAGACATGGCTTGGCAGTTTGGGCTGGACTGTTCCCATGAGGCAGAGGGTCAAGGCTGATTTGCATATGGCCATGTCTTAACTGGGGTGGTGTGGAGTGCAAAAAAAACAGATGGATTTAGGCCCAGATCTCTGTACTGGGGTGAATGTATGACATTGTTCTGCATTCTGTCCTTCAACAGTTGTTTTGCATTTGTCAATCCAAGTGGAATAGGAATGCTCAGACGTGAGTCCCATGCTCTCCACACCACTGGAGTCACGCTATCCTGGCTGAAGAAGGCCGAGAGCCAGAAACCGGTCCTAGGATGCTTGATTCCGGTCCAGGAAAGACATGGCTTGGCAGTTTGGGCTGGACTGTTCCCATGAGGCAGAGGGTCAAGGCTGATTTGCATACGGCCATGTCTGAACTGGGGTGGTGTGGAGTGCAAAAATACGATGGAATTAGGCCCAGATCTCTGTACTGGGGTGAATATATGACATTGTTCTGCAATCTGTCCATCAACTGTTGTTTTGCATTTGTCAACCCAAGTGGGATAGGAATGCTCAGACGTGAGTCCCATGCTCTCCACACCACTGGAGTCACGCTATCCTGGCTGAAGAAGGCTGCTAGCCAGAAACCGGTCCTAGGATGCTTGATTCTGGTCCAGGAAAGACATGACTTGGCAGTTCGGGCCGGACGGTTCCCATGAGGCACAGGGTCAAGCCTGATTTGCATATGGCCATGTCTGAACTGGGGTGGTGTGGAGTGCAAACAAACTATGGATTTAGGCCCGGATCTGGGTACTGGGGTGAATGTATGACCTTGTTCTGCATTCTGTCCATCAACTGTTGTTTTGCATTTGTCACCCCAAGTGGGATGGGTATGCTCAGACGTGAGTCCCATGCTCTCCACACCACTGGAGTCAAGCTATCCTGGTTGAAGACGGCTGATAGCCAGAAACCGGTCCTAGGATGCTTGATTCCGGTCAAGGAAAGACATGGCTTGGCAGTTCGGTCTGGACTGTTCCCATGAGGCACAGGGTCAAGGCTGATTTGCATATGGCCATGTCCGGACTGGGGTGGTGTGGAGTGCAAAAAAACGATGGATTTAGGCCCAGATCTCTGTACTGGGGTGAATGTATGACATTGTTCTGCATTCTGTCCATCAACTGTTGTTTTGCATTTGTCACCCCAAGTGGGGTGGGTATGCGCAGACATGAGTCTCATGCTCTCCACACCACTGGAGTCAAGCTATCCTGGCTGAAGACGGCTGATAGCCGGTAACTGGTCCTAGGATACTTGATTCCGGTCCAGGAAAGACATGGCTTTGCAGTTCGGGCTGGACTGTTCCCATGAGGCACAGGGTCAAGGCTGATTTGCATATGGCCATGTCTGCACTGGGGTGGTGTCTAGTGCAAACAAACAATGGATTTAGGCCCAGATCTCTGTACTGGGGGGAATGTATGACATTGTTCTGCATTCTGTCCATCAACTATTGTTTTGTACTCTCCGGGAGTATCCCGGATATATAATGCAAATCAACGGTGTGAGGCCCATCTCGAAGCAAACTGGGGTGTAGTTCTGGGATTCAGGTGTGTCCTTTAGCAGAGCGACTGTGATGTGGTGTCTATCTAGTTAACCTAGGATCTGCCTTTTTATCCTAGGGTTATTCAGACCCCACACATTCCAAGATGTCACCTTCAATCTGTTAAGATCACGTGTGTTATCCAACATTCCTACTTCTCTTATAATCTGTACTTAAAGTAGGTGAAAGCCGCTGCACTCCAAAGTATAAAACAGGTATTCAATGGGGTTAAATGAAGGTAAAATTATTTATAGGGGCTCCGAGTGATCACCTCCTGGTTCGTGAAGTGCTAGACAGTTATAACAAAGAGAACCTTACAACGAGTAAGGGCAGCCCCTGGGCACTCTTGATGCGCCGAAGCACGTGCATGAATATATACAAGTACTTCAATTGTGATGAGAAAGATTATGATCTTTAATGATTAGATCATTGCGTGTTCAAAAGATATCACAGTTCGTCATATTATGTCATATGATTGTGATATTTAGCACATTAATGACAAAAATCCAATGGTCAGATAAATTCATACTCCGTAGTAAAATTATCCCCGATGCATTTCGTGCATTTGCACTTCTCCAGGGGAAATCTGTGTGTCAAAAGTGAAAAAGAAACTGATGTAGATTGCTGATAACAAGGAGGTAAGAATACAGAAATACGTAGAGAGAAAATGCTATGATGTAGGCACCCGAATGGTTAAACATAACCTGGTATGTGCAAAAGAAAGGGAGGAAAATGACCAAGGTAAGTTACACAAATGTCCCATAAAGCGTAAAACCGGTGAAATAAAACGCATGGTAATAAAGATGGTGATAGCAAAATTACAGGCTCCACGGTACTGTGAAGAAAGTTAGCGGTAGGTGAAACAGACGGAACACAAAAGGTTACGTGTAGTTAACACAGTGCAGAATGTGACGGAGACCCCAAAGGAACAGCACAAAAAATCATAACGAAATAGAAAATGTGAGTTGCACGTAGAGTACATGGAAACGTACACACCATTTAGCCCAGACGGAAACTGAAAGTAAAGATATGATAAACTGTGCCAAAAGAGTCCAAATGTGCCTGGTGGGTGGCGCGAACACTTACATGCCATCGAGGGAAAAAGATGCGTCAACAGGGCAAGACCCGGTCCGTGTCAACAGCAGACCCGGAAGACGCCGAGCATGCGCACATGCTCCTCAAGAAAAGGAAGCTGAGTGTGAACATAGAAAGATGCCCGCATCGAGGAGATAGTGAACTAGGGAACAACCCCGTAGTAGTGTTCAAAATGCACTTGAATAAAGTTGACAGCAAAAAATATTCAACAAGAAATAGCATGTAGCAATAGTACTTTATGGATAAGAGAGCAGAATAAGAAGATTGAAAAGAGTGTGGAGCCATGGAAAATGGTTAAAAAAGAAAAGCAAGAAGATGACAAGAAAACATGGGGAATACAATTATGAAAATCCAAGCAAAGTAAGGTGAATAAAGAGGAAAGGAAAGAAAAGTAAATAATTAGGTGTGGATGAAGTTAGATAAAAAAGAATAGATGAAAACAGAAAATAATGGAACAAACCAGCTGACATGAAAACAGACAGAGAGATCATACTAGAATAATCAATGAATCCCCAGATATATCATAGGTGACAACTAAATTCCAGTCTTTCGTTAAGGACTTTAGGCTGAAGAGCGGGAAGACGGTGTATCCAGTATAAATCTCATTGTAACAAATGTTTATTATTGTCCTTGTGTGTAGTTTTCTCAAGAACTTCTAAAATCAAGAAGTGAATTTGGCTGGGATTGTAAGCATTTTGAACAAAATGGGCTGCAACACAGGACTTCAAATTTTTTGTACTAATGTTACTACGGTGTTACGTGAGTCTTGTTTTGATTTTTCATTCAGACACATCATCGTCAGAGGATACATCTCGTAAAGAATTCCCTAGAGGTAGACTGAGATAACAACCTTCATCTTCAGGTACCAAGATATCTGAGCAACCATTTACTTCTAAGGTTCCCAATGAACCCAGGAATACATCCGACACCAATATTGAAACTGAGTCTTTTTTAGATATTGGCCCGTACCAACCGTAGATCAAGGAGTTCCCACTGGACAAGCCACTTCGCTGCCACCAGCCAAATCGACCAGGATCCACAGAATCTAGTCATTAACATTTCACAAATTCCTTTAACTACTATACAAGAAAAAGTTTTTCAAAAGGGCATGCGTTTTGTACCTACATATCATACCAACGAATTGGATACCACAAAATTGTTTTACAAATTCATGAGAACTCTACGGTTGAGACACTTTTTCAGTAATATTTGTGTACCACAGAACACCCAAGAGGAAAGTACACTTATGGGCTTACGACCTATCAGTACCTTCATCCCTCCGACAAGTCACAAAGTTCTTGACATCTTTGAAACAGTTGTTTGCATCACTTCAGTAGTAGAAAATCCCCCCTCCACCCACACCGGCTTCCCCAACTTACCGGGCATTTGATCCCCCGCACCCACAGAAATCACATTACTTAACGATTACTTTCCCTCCTTAGTGGAAATTTGGGGGTTCGCCCTCATAGGGAAATCACTAGGGGCTCACGACCCACCCACTCTCCTCAATACTTGGACCCACCTGCTACTCCGCTGCAAAGACGGGCAGCCTTGGAGGGACAGAGGTAAGTGGCCGAGCAGGACATATTACAAACCATAAGTTATGTCAATACTTCACCAATGTAGGTCAGTTCTTCGCCAGTAAGATCGCCAGTGAGAGTCACAAATATTCTGCAGTAAATGATGCGCCTCAATCTGGGTTCGATAGAGGAGATTAGGATCTGGAGCGCCCACGTGCTTCCGCTTCCCCGGATGCTGTACAATGGTTTTGTTTGAGGTAGTCCTCAGCCTGCTGCAAGTTCTAAAAGTAGTGCTGTCTCGGATGATGTGTTATCTTCATTTTTGCCGGATACATCATGGCATAGGGGATTTCCTGCACCTAGAGCTTTTTCTTGACAGCATCAAATTTTCGTCTGATGTCCTGTACTGATTGAGTAAAACCTGGGAAAAACGTTGGTGTATTATTCTCATAGTGAACTCAATTCTTTTCACGAGCCAGGCATAGGACTGTATCTCTATCATGATAGTTTAAAAAGCGGACTATCACGGGACGTGGTGGTGCCCCCGGGGTAGGCGAGCTGCCAGGGATCTATGTGCCCTTTCCATCATGAGATGCGACGAGAAGGAGTCCCTGTTGAACAGATTTGCAAACAGCTTCTCAATGAAGTCCTTCATACGGCCTGTATTGGTTGATTCTGCTAGGCCAAAAATGCGTACTTTGTTTCGCCTGGAACGGGCCTTCAAGTCTTCGTTCTTGTCAGCAATGATCTTGAGCAGCCTATCCATCCGTGATATCCAACCCCTGCTTGCAGTGGCGCCATCCTCCAGGTCAGACACCCTGGTTTCTGCGTCTTTAAGGCGTTGTTCATGTTGATCCAATTTAGTAACCGCAGAGTCCATCCGCCTAACATTGTGTCTATTTTAGCATCTGTGGATGTGAGGCTTTGCTTCATGCCAAACAGGAGCTCTTTCCAGTCCTCCTCTGGAGTGTCTGTGGTATCACAGTCTGTATGGTCCGTCGAGTTAGATCTGGGGTTTTTTCGCGCTTCAAAAGTAATTTTAGTTTGTTTGGTGTCAGTGCGCCCCATGATGTAGGCAGGCGGGCAGACCCGGAGTGCGGGGTGAGAACACACGAGGCACGGTCAGTGGTCAGGTGCTGATCAGTGTCTCAAGGCAGCCTAAAGCGAACCCACCACCTGAAAGCCTTGGCAGAAAGTACCAGCAGCGCAGTGCAAGGTAGCAATGGTCGAAGCCCTAGCCAGTGCACTCGGCGATCAGACCTCCACTGTGGATACCACTAAGTGTGTGTTCACAATGTCTGTGAAATGCTTGTACAAGAGCTTGTACTTGTAACAGTGAGAAGGGTCCAATGCAACAAGGGCCCCGCAGGGAGGCCCGGGATCGCATTAAGCAGCAAGGGGGCAGATCGATAACAAGTAATGAATCGTGAGGCACACTTCTTCAAAAGGGGGATTGTTGGTTCAAGTTCCCATTTGTGGGGAGCACCACTGATCAATATCTCCATATGACCTAAAACGGCCGCCTGTAAAATGGATGTTGCTCGTTGCTGGCAGAGTACAGTAGCTATGTGCTGTTCTTGCTAGGGCCCCTGATGCAGGAAACAGTTAACTGGCGGGCTTGCAGGCATTACAGTATCGCAATTAGCGCTTAAGAATGGTTGCTCCTACCTCGGACCATAGGGCTTCCGCAACCTAAAATGGTGGTATTTCCTCACAGCGGTAATTGCCGGGCAGATGTTGTGGTTAATAGATCAGGTTTGCAATGTATACGTTTTAATGGTGTGCAGGGTGTGCTCTCGGCACTCAGAAAGTCCACTCATCGCTGATTTCCCTCTGACTCCCGCGTCTCTGCTCAGCCATTGACCTCCTACTCTGGTACGTGGCTTGTCCCAATGGTGCAGAGTTTTTGCAAAAAGGCCTGTGTGGGGTACAAGTCGCGTTGCTGTGGCGCTTGTGATCTCTCGCCCCCAGGTGCTGTCTCTCACCTCGCAAAGCGTTGTTCATGTATCAGCGATGGTGAATCGTGGTAGGCCGCCGTTCAATCCTATAGTGTCTGGGCCCATACAGCTGCGGCCTTTCCCGACTGCCGACTGACACCAGGTGCGGACCGTGGCAGCCTGCGCCCAGTTTTGGCGGTCGCTGCATCTGCTGCAATCAAGGCTAGTCGTGCAAAGATGGTATCACTGGCATCAGCAGTGAATCGGGTCTCTTGTGGTGAGGTCGGATGTTCATAGTTGTGGCTTAGGATGGGGATGAAGGATATTTCCACACTCGGCGGGGATGGAGCCTCACAGCGCTCTAGCGCCCTTACTTTTCTTGCTTCTTGGACAGCTAGGACAGGTACTGGTTTTCTGCAGTAAGGTCCAAATTCCTTTTTATCCACAATTTTCTCTTTGAATGGAACCCCCAACTTTTGGGACCCAGTCTGGCCTTGCGGTGACTTCTGATTTATCCCCACTGGCGGTTGGCTTCAGGAGTACTTCTCTTTGTTTCATTCTTAGTTCATTCAGTTCCTATAAAAAAGCCAAGCCATCTTTGATATCAAAGGGTTTGTTATCCGTCACTGTGCCTTCACATTCAAGATCAGGTACCCACATTCCTGTTCCAAAAAGGACCTCATATGAAGTGACCCCCCCAGAGAAGCTCTTGGCAAGTTATTGAGGGAACGTTGGACCCGATAAACATGTTTTACCCAGCCATCTCCAGAGTCTTATACCCTAGCTGTTATAGAATGCTTTATGTCCTGGTTTTTCCACAACCAAATTTCCCCCAGGATAGTATGGAGAGGAGTACTGCAATGCTACACCCAGACTGGTCATGGCCTCTTTGTAAGCCCGAGAGCTAAACGCAGGGCCATGGTCTGAATGTAGTGTGCCAACTATGTATGTGCTGATAAATAGTCGCAAATCTTTTATAACAGTACGAGTGTCAGCTGAGTGCTGAGGCCACATCCATAGGAACCTTGATCAGGAGTCCACTGCAACCATTATGTATTTATAATGGCCGTCTCTTTGCAAGGGACCAAAGTGATCCAGATTAACACAGGCTAATGGTTTGTCTGAAATTAAGAAGGGTGTCAGTGGGGGACGTTTCACTGTGGAGACTTTCATCTGCTGGCAGATATCACAATCCAAGATATAGGGCCCCATTACTATATCGGGCGGATTGCCTCCGCCAGGGAGGGGACAGCGGCGGACGGAAAGACCGTCCGCCACTTTACCGCCGCGGTCGACATGCGACCGCGGCGGTAATAGATTAATATGGTGGCGGTGTCCAATGGACACCGCCAGCCATATTACAATGGCAAAAAGCAGAGGCCTTTCCGCGGTGGCAATGCCGCCACGGAAAGGCATGCGGTGATTGCTGCGGGGGCCCCCTGCAGGGCCCCCAGGTTGGCACCACTGTCTGGGGGGCACATGAGGGGTACCTATGGTACCCCCCACATTTGCATATGCAATGCGGCAGGCACCGCCCAGTGCCTGCCGCTTTGCATATGCAAATGCAAAACAGCATTTTTTACATTGTGGCGGGCGGTGCAGAGTGCACCGCCCGCCACAATGCAAAAACTACAGGATGTGCCCGCCACTGTGGCGGGCACATCCTAATTCCCCCCACGGGACCCCCGCCCTTATGGCAGGCGGTCCCGTTCTACGATAGGGTGGTGGGAGGACAATGTCCGCCCGTCATCCTAATGGGGCCCATAGTTCTTGGTTTGTTTCCTCATGCCATGCCACCAATAACATTGTTTTAGTAAACAAACAGTTGCAGAAACACCTGCATGAGCAGAGCCTATCCCCTGGGGTGCTGCTAGGATTAGCCCTAATCTATGTTCCATTTTTGGAATTACTCTTTCCCCCACTTCAGGGGTTCAAGAAAAAGGAACGTTGTTCGTATCAATTATATATGAGTACTTGAGTGGAAATTTCTGTGGAAGTTCTGCGCCAATGACTTTGGTTGAAGCATAGACAGCCAATAATATCTCACTGTCTATTATCGTTTTTTAACGAGCTACGGAAGCCATGCGAACAACCCCCTTTGCGACTTTATCAGCCAATAAATTCCCTTCAACATGAATGCCATCACATTGATGACTCCAGTGTATGAATCACATGAGTCTTTTGTAGGTCATTTCTCAACAGAATTACTTGTTCCCAAAGCAATTTGTGCTTGATTGTGCCACCTTTGAATCCATTTTGAACCCAATTCTGTAAGTATTCATTGAATGATCGAACACAGTAAAATTGATCACACTCTCTGAGCAAGGGGAATTCACGATCCATGCTTACCTGTGCCAGTATAAATGCTTTTAATTCAGCTAGTTGAGTTGTACAGTCTACTAGACACTGAGTTTTTGTGATCATGGGATAGAATTTACTATTGCACATGCAACCTTTAACAATTGTGCACGCAGCACTGTAGGCTTGCTTGCTTTATGTTGTGGGTTGCACTGAGCCGTCAGTGTAAATATAAATGAATATTGATCAAGAGGCAGGATTTCATTTGGCAGAGGACATTCTTGTTTTAATTGCAGGAATGCTTGTGTTTTTGAATTTGGATCACATCTCTATTCAACATCCGTTGCAGCAAGAGAATTAACCCATTACATCCTTCTTAGATGTAAAGCTTTTGCATTAGGAATGCTTGATTTCATAACAGCCTCTAAGGCTGGTACTGGAGTAACGACAATGATGCGTTTCCCCTGAGCCAGTGCTCTTTCTCTTGCTACAGTGGTCTGTACTTCTGTCAGAATTTTTTCTGTTGAAGTGAAGGGCATTTCTGCTGTTGTGTATAAGTGTGATTTGTATGCAATTGGTACAGTTTCGCCTTCATTAAATGTTAGACTTGGAATTATTAGGATTGCCCAAATTGAGTATGGTTACGTGTGTTTGTAAGTGATTAGTAGCTAACATGTTTGCTTAAAGTGAGTGCAGGATTTCTGTCTGTTCCTGTGTCCAATGTTTTGCTGAGAAATCAGGTTTATTAATTCGTAGAGGGCTTAACCCTTTCTGCGTAACCGAAATGTATGTTTTACCAAAATTCAGGAAACCTAGTATCGATTGTACGTCTTTCAGCGATTTTGGAGGTTGGAGTATATTTATTCTTAAAAAGTTAGTTGCCAGGAATTTGACTTCACTTGAAAGCTCTTATCCTAAAACTAGGACATTTACGTGGGCAATTCTCATTTTTTTAAAGTTGAATTTGTAGCCCTTAGAGGCGAAGCCCAATATTATGGTACTCACCCTGTTCAAGTGATTGTTTAAGTCATCATCTGTCAGATAAATATCATCAACATATTAAAATGCTTCATCATCATAAATCTGTATTAACTCTTTTACCTTCGCTGAATATATCCCCGGGCTATACTTATACCCCTGGGGGATTCGACTAAATTGGCCTTGTGTTCCCATTATTGAGAATTCCGTTAAGTACCTGCTTTTAGGAGCTATATTTTGACAGGAAAATCAGTTTGAGATATCTAATGTGGTATTGTATTTCTCCTCACAATGTTATTTATTAAAGCTGCACTATGGGCATTTTGCACAGCAAATGTTTTGGAACACAAGTTCAAATGTCTTTACTCTGTAAGTAGACTATAAGTATTCTCTGGTTTTGCTACAGGAGACAAAGGATTGTTTATTGAAGAGGTGCAAGTTTCAATTAATCCCTGGTATTGAAGTAGATCTAAGCCTGTTTTTTAGCTTCTTGCTTTATTGGATACTGCCTCTGTACAGTCTGTTCACTTTTTAGTGGTATTATATGGTGGGGTGAATGCCCATTTCCTGGCATATGTGTATTTTAGGTGACTTGGAATGTTGTTGGCGAAGGCAGGCATAATTATGTCTTCGCCATGTGGGCACTCCCTTACGAATACTAGTGGCCAATCGCTTTCTGCTAGCAGGATATGATAAGCTCTTGATAGTCTTTCCCAAAAGAGTCATTTAATTTTTCTGGGCTTGTCTCCCTCCATCCGGAGTGTTATTTCATATAATTTGTGTGGAGCACTAACCCTTATATCAGCAGTCTTTACCGTGATGTACTCATTCAAGTCCACTATCTCCAAACATTACTTCAGCTTCTAGCGAGCTATTGATATTTCTCCTGCACTGTCCAGCATCGCCTGTGCCCATTCCCCATCAGTATCTGTGTCCTCAGAATTCTCAGCATGTCTGATTTTTAGACTTCCTACCTTCTTTTTGTTGAATTGAGGTTTGGATTTTATTTTCCTGAACGCGTTGTTTGTCTTTGGACTTTGTGCGTTCCTCCTTTTGTTCTGACTTTCCTCCTCGTTTGGACGTGTTTGATGAGACCTGAAAGGAATGACAGTAATGTGCATCAGTATCCTGATACCTGTCAGGCTTCTTCAAATTTTCCATATTCCTGAGGTTATACCTCTTTTCACAGGGCTCCTTTTGGGGAGACCTACCTCGGGAATGAGATCTGTTCCTTTTAACATTTTGTTTGTTATTTTCCCACTTCTTTTTAGAAGAAGTGGGGCTCTGTTTTGCAGTGTCCTTTTCAGGGATTCCAAACAGCTATGGATTAAGAGCTTTAACACCTAAGCTGTTTCTGCCTAATTCTGCATATGATGTTTCTCTTATTCTGGGTACCTCTTGCTGTTGTTCTGTTCAATCAAAATCCCTCAAGCACTGGCGGATCGCCACTGATGTCGCCTCCCCTTTATTATTGGATAATATAATGGTGGATACCTGATGGATACCTGATTGAAATTGTTCAGTAATTTCATCCAAAAGTTCAGAGCCCCGTATTCATTTTAAATTTGTCGTAAGCCATCTGGTATCACTGCTAAGGATGGTATACCATGAGTTTTAGTATATATGGCAGCAAAGATTGCGCCCCATGAGGTGCTCACCATTGGCAAACTGATTGTTAACATTCTGTGTTTCTCATAAGGGCTAGTATTTGGGAATACTTCTTTGAGTTGTGTGATTTCCTGAGCTATCCAGGATTGAATTTGTTCGTTTTTTGTGGGCATTTTACGCATGACTGTGTGTGGAGTAATTTTGAGTGTGTTCTCGTGATAAGTAGTTTGAGTTGGTATTACCAATGATGGCTGGACGTTTAATGTCGTAAACCAAAATTGTCCCACAAATTTGTCGGTCTCAACAGCAGAGAAGATTGGGAAAGGATAATCTAAAACAGGAGAGCCATGATTAAACAACACTATGACTAAAATGACACTAGGCATGTGATATCCCCTACAGCTGTACCCAGGGTTTATTATCACAAATTCTCACCTATTTTTATGTATAGATTTGTGCAGTACAATAATATCTCAAGCTCCTCAACATTTAATGTTCCTCTAATATTTTACTTAGGTATAACACATATGTGCCAAGCTGTCTAAAAAGGACTATGCAAGATTTAGCTAAACCTAGAATTTGTAGAACACGATCATGTTTACATACATGATACTCTGGCACATAATTGTATAATGTGCAGACTGAGCGCTTATGTAACTTTTATCGTTAATTCCTCTGAATTATCTATACATATTAAACACAGATACATCCTGATCTACAGGTTAGACTCGAGAGTCATCCCAACAACCAGGGAATTCTCTTCCGGGTACCAAACATTACAGCATTGCACTACCTATAAACTACCGGCGAGCTGACAGCAAATCGTATTTAACCTTATTTAATAACACCCTTTTTTCTGATGAAATACCACATATTATCTTGTACATCCATTTGATCACAATGCGATAATCGCGCTAGATAACACACCACTCGTGTGTGTCTGTATACAAACATGAGAGGTCATGTGACATCGTGTCGACCAATAATAACCAGGGATTTCTCTTCCGGTTACCAAACATTACAGCATTACATTACTTATAAACTACCGGCGAGTTGACAGCAAATCGTATTTAACCTTATTCAATAACACCCGTTTTTGTGATGAAATATCACACATTATCGTGTAAATCAATTTGATCACAATGCGATAATCGCGCTGTATAACGCACCTCTCGTGAGTGTCTGTAAACAAACATGAAAGGTCAGGTGACATCGAGTCGACCAATAAGAAAGTGGGAGACTAACCGCCCAATCAGCCGCATCGTACTATAAGTATAGCAAAAACAGTGCTCTCTCGATACTTTCATCCTGACCAGACCTGAGTACACGCTGACGGAGTAGGAGCAAGGAGGCCGAATTTAAAGCCCGAGGTAAGCAGAGCGCGTTCGACCCTATCACCGGTATACTAGTCCTTACGCTAAATAGAATCTGCTTAGCATGCCGGCTGTTTTGTGCCTGATTAATCTGTGGTTTTCTGCAAACCTTCGCCCAATTAGACTGGCGGGGTTCTCTAAATGAGCCTGCATAAATACTTAGCGGCTAAATAACTATAACGCGCTGGAGGCATTCACGATAGCATGTGTTACCTCGACGGTGCCACAAACTCAACTATGGTTTATACACGTCATGGACACAACAACAAGCCCGACGTGTTATTTAACTTTTTTGCCATGATATGGATGCTGGTGCTATTTTTGAGTAAAAAAACGTATTAACATAAAGATACAAAAACACCAGCTACATTAACATTGGTGCAATAAGCCTAATAATGAGTCAGTCAGCCATAAAACTTGTTTAACAAAACTTGTATTATGAAAATAGATACTTAATTAACAGTGAGGTTGTTACTAGAAATTTCATGCTAATAACTTCAAATGTGAACTATTAAACAAATCGGGATCTTAACAAACATTCCATTTTTTTAAATCAAACAGTGGCAGGATAATCCCCACCATGGTATGAATGCCAAAACTGATACACAAGCCCATTGAAAAGCTCGTGATAATATTTAGCTGCCAGTCATTTAAATCTGGGTGAGTATAATTAATTAAAATCCAATATGACATTTGATAATCACTCCTTTGATTACAATATGGTAATAGGTGTATTTATCTACAGCATAACTGAAGTCCAATATCGGTGGCTCCTACTACCAGAGCGAGATCCATCCCTAGACAAATGCAAGGTAGTGACGTGCTATATTGATTTGTTACCCCTAAGTAAAAAAGAGCACACAAATTATTGATCGATACTCTATTATTACTCACAGATACCATTACAGCGTATGTTAAAACATCGCAAACCTATAACAGTTCCTGACCGGATTCTATAATTGGCCCACGGCATACCAGGATTTATCTGGAAGCCATTACTAAATACAGGTAATTTCAAAGTTAAGACATGATGAATAAAATGTCTACATTATGGAAATCTTTCCCGATAAATATAAACTGGGACTCACCAAATGGTACTATTAATAATATGTTATGTGCTTTAGCAATACCAATAGTGTTAACTACCACCTATTTTTGATTAGCGCCAACCACCGAATAGTGTAGCCAATAAATAGTGTTGTTTTGGAAAAATGCTTTGTCTGAAAAATTGGAAATGCAAAAAAAGTAATTTTCTGTTTCCTTTTAGAACTTGGTCCTGAAGAAGGTTGTCTATTGTTAGCCTGTAACCGAAACGCCGCGTGGACCCTTGAACTTTTAACCAATGTTTACTTTATGTGATTTTTAATGTTTTTAATGAAATGTTTAATATACTTCATGTATATTTTTTAATGATTTGTTATTACTGTGATAAAATGTTTAAATCTGAATAAATACACAAAGTATATATATATTTTTCCAGAAAACTATTTTCTGGTTTTTCCATTTTTTATCTTGTCTTGAAATTATGAAATGTGTGCCATAGTGGTTTAATTTTGCAATTCTTGGTGGTTTAATGACTATATTAGTTGGCCTATGTTTTGTAATTTAGCCTTCTGCTTCTAATACAATTGTGTGATTGGTATTGCTAAACATTGAAAACTAACTTGGTACCATTATTCCACTCTTCACCAACTTAGTGGTAAATTTGTGGGACAATTTTGGTTTACAATATATCTCCCCTGTCCCAAAGTTGACAGATAAGGGGGCCTCCTTTTTACTTTCTATGGACGTTTAATGTCCGCATGACATACAGAACTAATTGTCTGTATATTTTTATTAACTCCTTGAGTTGAGTATTTCACCTTGTGTCATTGTTTCAATGTCAGTATGAAGTGTGTAGCGGGCTAGAATCGGCCATGCAGCTCCTGGTCGACCTAGTGGACCGAGCCTGTTTCTATTTTGCATGAATTGTAGAGCGCCTTTAAGCTAGATATTATGTTCCTTGTAAGTGAGCAGAACCTCAATTTCCCCAAAAGTAGTATATTCTGCTGGTGCTTCATCTTCTTTGTAGAAGTGAAAATGGTGTTTTACTTCATTGTCTGTTGGGAATGTAGCCAAGAAATAGAACACCTCTGTTTGTGCCTCATGTGCCTCCAAAAGGAAGACTACTCTACCACCTCTGGCTGATAAGCCGTGTTTAGTACTTTTGATAGTGATAACTTTCCTTATGTTAGGAGGAATGATTGTAACGTCCTCATCTGTTTCATCCCTATTTGAAACTTGCATGTTTTGTGTTCTTGCCTGGCGTCTACAGGATTCATAGTCATTTTGTTTTTAGTACGGAATTAGTTTCAAGGGAACCAAGATAAGGTGCACAACATTTTGGAACACTACATCCTTCAATATTGATAAGAACCAACAGCTAATACATAGGATGTTTCCTACTCAGCTATGGCGGACTTTGTCCCTACAAACTCCAAACGTCTTTGGAGTTTGTGAGTAGGGGTCTCTGAGAACAGCACAACTGAGTTACTCAGAATCTAATGTTTAAATAAATGCCTTACCAAACATTGGCAGCGCCATGTAGTGTAGTTCCTATTTCCTTAAATAGGCTCTGTGCTTTTGGATAACATACACTATAGGTTTGGCGTATGCTAACCTTGTTTACCATGTACCAGCTAGCTCACAGGCCCACTAGAAACTTCTTGAAGACAAGAAGGGAATAGCTTCTGGCAACCACATAACATGACAACCCTGATCCCTCAGAATCATGGAAACATGAGATAACGTTTCGCTCAGCCAATCATGCCTGCTTAGTTTCTCAGAGTTACACAGAAATAACAGACAGGCGTTTCAATAAGTATTTATTGAACAGTCGTTTTTCTCGTGTGAGAGATATGAGCTACTCCAATCGTAAGACAGTATGCAAGATATAAAATGCACAGTGTTACAAGCGCAAAGAAATGGTAGTGCTCTAGCATTGTTCACTACTTATGAAATGCATTTGCATACATAAAAACGTATTGCTAAAAGTACGATTACTCATAGAATGCTCCCTAACTTCTTCAACCCAAATTTGCCTAACCTAGTTGTGAAGTAGGTGCGATATTCCCCTAGGATGGTATTCTATACTATGCTATAGTTTGTTATGCCAAGAATCGCTCTAGGTTCTAGTTATATCCATACCTGAGAATGAGAGAGTTGTGGAATCTCTTTCCTGGTCTCGAATTCTAAAACCCTGCAAAGGAAGTTAGAATACTGCGAACTGGAGTCTCTGCAATCAAGATGACAGCGTCTCGGGTCAGGGTGTCAGGCCGGGAAATACAGGCTCCTCTGGAATAGAGGTCTCCTCTGGTTTGCATGTGCAAAGGGTGGTATATTTAAACTCAGCTCGTGCTATGGCTGGATTGCATTGACGTAATGTCGGACAGAGGAAGACATTAGGAATGAACCCTGGGGAATAATGGTTCATGCATATTTAATGAGTTTCTAAGAGAAGTCAATGAATCTGTACTGGGGAAAATCCCTAGAGATTAAGGTTCTGTTTCTAAGAACTTAGTTGAGACCTATGGGATGGACGGATGTAGGTGAAAGACCATGCCTGTATTTGGAGTGCATGACTCATGCCTAAATAAGGACAGAGAAATGTATGCCTAAATAAGGGCAATGTGAATTGTGCCTATATAAGGGCATGTTTTAGTAAAGCCTAAATCAGGGCACATATACGGGACGCAACAGAGTTGTCCCCTTCCCTTGAATTCCATTGTTTACGACTCCTCCCCATGCTCTGGAAATTCCTGTGTGGCAAAACACTGCCCTACCAGCAGAGATGATTAACCGTAGGGGCTCTTTATCATCTCTTCAAAGAAGCCTGGCTAATCCACTTAAATCTGACCAATCAGGACAGACCAATGGAAGGCTGGATCTTGTCTTATAAACAAGAACGTCTTACAACTTCTTGTCTGTACATTTTAGGAGATATTCAACAATATGATAATGTTGAGTGTATTATTACTTTTCAGGGAAGTCTTTGAATGGTATCTCTAGCCTTCTCCTATCAAGAGTTGTTAGTTAATAACTTCTTGCCATGTTAACCTATGTGGCATGGGATTTGCAAATGGGAAGAATGACTTGGGCCATTTTTCCAGCACCAGGGCTTATAAAAACATACTTTATAAGTACCCTGCATATATCTTCTGCACCCCCGCCCCTGGAACACCTGAAGAGACTTTAGGGGTTCTGAATATGCAAAAATATTGCAGATCCTCCCTCCACAGTGCTCCTAGCACCAAAGTCGATTTTGGGCAGCACTTTATTACAAGGTAGGGAGTGCAATCTGCAATGTCACTTACCCCATGAGATTCTATAAGGATCCTCCTTATAACTATTTGGCCCCCTACCTCTGGGACACCTAGGGGAGACCCTGGGGGTACATAATATGCACAACCATTGTAAGTTATGCATTATTAAGTTCCCCAAACCCAAAAGTAGAATTTGGGCAAAATATTCTTTTTAAAAGCAGTCCTACAACACAGAGCCACTTTTATACTGACCTGAGGCTATAGCAGTGCACATATGCAAATGCAGAAAGGGCTTCTGGCCTCTTAACTACCATGACCAATTATATACTAGGGACTGATATGTAGTTTCAATCCCTCTGCCCTATTATGTACTAGGGCCCTATGGGGTAGGTCATACAAATCATAGGGGTACCCAAACACATAGTGTACCCAACTGTATGCAGGTGTTTTCAATGTATTCTAAGTGTGTCTCTTTCAACATAGCACTGGCCCTGGACCTGGCTGGGCAGAGCCCTGGGTCAGTCAGAGTCAGTTACCACCAGTACCAGTCAGCAAAAAGTTGGGGGGTGCCCAGGGCAAAGGATGACGTTCCAACAAAGACATTTTGGAGAAGAGCAGGGCCATCGGAATAAGATAATTTTCAATTACTTTAGCAAAGCATGGCTAACGAGTACAATGAGGGTGCTAGCTGAGCTAGCATGCCTCCATTAATTTAGCAGAGCAATAGAGAGGGACTACATGCACTCCATAGTGCATAATGAGAGACACGATTTAACTACTCCAGGTGGTGGAGACATGCGCAGTAAAGCTGTGATTTTTTAATATCTGTTCACAAATTCTTTTTTTAACTGTACACTTTGTTTTATCTAGAACTGTGATTCAAATCTGGTTGAATTGTAGGCACAAACCTGTTGGAATTTTAATTCAGAGCACCATCTTACACCACTGCCTCCACCTCAACATGGTCTAGTGGCTGCAGGGGCCACAGCTGCTGCTCAGCAGGGCTGATTGGTGGGGAGGGGCGAGGGAGTGCATATGTGCCAGGCAGGAGTGGACGAAGTACTAGCACACTGAATATGCGCCTGTCCGCACCTGAATGGGACCAGTAGGCAGGACCCCTGGTCAAATTCAATCCTACTTGGAGTAGGCGTTGCGGGCAGTAGAGCACAGGGATCACCCCCTGGAGAAGCAGGTCGAAGGCATTCTTTTAGCCGAGAACGTGCTTACTTCACAGGGGAGAGGAGAGAGTAGGGCCACCCAGCCCCATATACCAAAGGGCAGGCATGGAGTGAGGAAACCTCATGGATTTAATGGCAGTAGTACTCAACACACACTCCCTCCAGAAACATAGTTTAGAGATTTTTACTCTCTTTCAGGTGGAAGCTCCTGACATCCTAGTAGTCACAGAAACCTGGCTTGATGACGGCTCATGTCCAGATATTGTAGAAGCCCTACCCATAGACTACAATGCCCTATGGCACAATAGACAGGATGGGAAAAGAGGAGGGTAGCGCTACTCTATAACAAACAGCTAGTAGTAGAAAAGCTTGCGGTAGCTTAAAGAGTGCCAGCATTTTAGTGGCAAAAGTTTGCTCCAAGTCCTTGTACCCGGCAATAATGGTGGTGTACCGTCCCCACTATTTAACAACCTTCTCACTGTAATAGTCTCCGACCTACGCTTGTGGTAACAACAACTCATAGTGTGGGGGGCCTTCAACTACCACTGGGACCAGATACCCAGTCGGTTAGAGGAAACAATGGCCACAATGGGGCTGCAGTAGCTTGTGGATACTCCCTCCCAGGAGAAGGTACATAACCTAGAGCTCATCTGATTCACTCAGCCACCGGTTAGGCTGACAGACATCAGACCCTGTAGGTGGTTGGACCACTGCCTGATCAGGCTCCGGATCCCTCAGGCTAGGAGCTCCACGCAGCCCCCCTCCCCCCCCCCCAGAATTGAGTGTGGTACGACAATGGAGCACAATTGAGGCAGGCAGCCTAGGGGATGCTCTGCATGGTAACTCGCTGAGGAGATTACAGCCGGCAGATCTTGAGGACAAGAGTGAATCCCTCATCAACCAGTTGAGAGCAGATATCAATTGGGTGGCACACACTCACAGGGAAAGAGTGAGGAATAAGGGCAAGGGAGCCCCCTGGTTCACAGAGGAACTAAGGTGATAGAAATGGACCCTGTGCCAACACGAGAGGCGGTGCCATAAGTCATATGACCCAGAGGTGCATACAAAAAAGCCATTATGGCAAGAAAGACCAAGTACTACGAGGCCAGGATCACGGAAGCGGATAACAAGCACAAATAAACCTTTAGTAGTCTGAAGGAACTCAGCCAATAGCAGGTGCAGGAAACAGTCGCTAACCCAGAGCACTGTAACAGGTTCCTGACCTTTTTCCTGGATAAATAAAGGGACATCCTAACTTTCATACATAATACCCCCATTAGCCATAGTCCCCTGGTTATGAATGAACCACAATGTGCCTTTAGGGAGCATTTTGCCTCCTTTCCGAAGCTAGACCATTACTCCTTGTCCCACATTACGGCTCAAATTAAGTCAGGCTCACCAGCAGACCCATGCCCTTCAAGGGTATTCAACATGGCTCTACCAGTGATAGAGGGAGAGATCCTCGCTCTGTTAAATTTATCTCTGGAAACTGGGAGGGTCCAGAGTAACTTTAGGGAAGCCAGAGTAACCCCCTGACTGAAAAAGACGGGGCAGACGTCGCTAACCTGAAGAATTATAGGCCTATATCCCATCTTCTTTTTTCACTAAAATACTGGAACAGCATGTCCTTAAAACCCTATCTATATTATTTGAGAAACATCAGCTACTCGAGGTTCGGCAGGCAGGATTCATGGCACCCAACAGAACAGAGCTGGTGATGCTGGTGTTGTTGTATGAACTCAGGCTCATGGCCGACAGCTGGAAGCTGTGTGCCTTGGTTCTACTGGACCTCATGGCTGCGTTTGATACGATCAACACCAGCCAACTCCTAGCCCGAGTCATGGACATGGGCATCGTGGGGTGGTATATCAGTGTATCTCCTCCTTCCTGACAGCCCGGACTCAAAGGATCCTGATGAGTGACTGCATGTCTAATAATGGGGCATTAACCTACAGAGTCCCACAAGAGTCAACACTATCTCTGCTTCCGTTCAACATCTATCTCAGGCCGTTGGTGGTGACCCTCGCCCAAATGGACTGCCAGGTGTTCAACTAAGCGGATGACACACAATTAATCCTTCAACTTGACAATACCTCACAAGTCCACTTACACATGCAAAATATCCTCAGATACATTGTCAACCGGATGACAGCTAATTCACTCAAAGCCAACCCGGACAAAACCAAGGTCCTAGCCATCACCACAGGAAGCAACCCATGAACTGACCTCTTTTGGCCACGGGAGTTGGGTGCCACACCTACTCCAGCTCCAGTCGTAAGAAGCATAGGCATTAAAATAGACTACAAGCTCACATTCTCTAATCAAGTGTCCACTGTGGTTGGGACCTGTGTTGGCCTCCTGAGACAGATGAGGACGGTGGTGGCTGCATTGATTATGTCCCGCCTGGATTACGGCAATGCGCTACATATTGAAATTCCTGAATAGCTGTTAGGCAAGCTGCAAGTAGCTATGAATGGTGCAGTCAGGCTGATCTTCAAGCTCCTTAGACACGCATGGACCACACCTCTGTTGTAACAGCGACATTGGCTCCCCGTCAAACAATGAGCCAGGTTCAAGGGCCTCTGCATTGCCCATTAGGTCCTTCATGGACAGGCTCCAGTTTACATTAAGGAGCACCTGGGGAGATACATCCCAGGACGTACCCTACAGTCATCCGATGAAGGCCGGCTGGCCTGTCCATGGTTAAGCACAATGACTTAAGGGGGTTGAGCCTTCTCGATCTTCATCCCACAGTTGTGGAATAAGCTACCAGAAAACCTTTGTAAGGAAAAAGCACTTCTCCCATTCAGAAAGAAATGAAGACCCTCCTGTTTACAGACACCTGGGCATAACACACAGTTTGACCTGGGACTAACAGGCAGCCACTGGGGGGTCCATAGCTACTCTCTCTTAGCACTTAGAGACCTGCTGGTGATTATGCACTCTACAAATCCCAATTAACATAACATAATACCTTTTTCATTTTTGAAGTAATTAATTTTTCTTTTCAACTTAAAGTGTCAGTTTCATTTTTTTAATAGGAAATCCTTGAAAAGAAATACAGTAAAACAGTTTTTTAAAACTGGTGTGCTGTGTTTATATTCTGCCTTAAATCCTTTAAGACAGTTAGTGCATTTACCATTTCCATGTGCGGGTCAATGGCTGAGACTCTAATCACATTAAATCAAATGGCCATAGGGGAACAGCAACGTACTGCAGTGCTGCTGTGCCATCCACTACATAAATGTAAACAAGTGTTTTGCACAGAGCATTGCATATAACTTCTCTTTTTTCTTACTAGCTATTACTGTTGTTCATTCAACTCAGCAGGATGTAGCAGCCTGGCAGCAGCAGCAGGAGCTAAAGGTTATATGTGATGAGTACTGGTGACTGGTGGCCCAGGACGAGGAGGAGGCTGCTGCTCAGGGCCCTTGCCAGCCCCCAGCACCTTCAGCCTCTCAACACCAGCACCGCAGTCAGTGGCAGCCACCCACCAGGGTCCATCACTGCTGCCCCCACCTCAATTTCTGACTGCTTCTTCCACTGCAATATGCAGAGGCTGGATTGCTTGGAAGCCAGGCAAATCAAGATTGATGGGTACCTTAAAAAGCTTCTGGCCCACCAATAGTGCCCTCTTCTTCCCCTATTTTAACCTTTGTTTTGGTGCGTGGGACTTGTTATGGGTGGGATGGGAGTTAGGACCAGGACAGTTGGGGCTTTAGTTTTATTTTTTTCGGACCTTTTGATCTTTGGTTGGGAACAGGGATAATTGTTTGGGGAGAGGGGTTGTTTTTGGTTGAAGGGGTGGGTTTATATAGTTGTTGCTAGGGTACTAAATATCATTATTTATGCTTCAAATGTTTTTGGGGTGTTTTACTTTGAACAGCTACTTCTCAGCTCAGCAGCAGCATGTTTTTAAATTCTGCTGATAGCGTATAACAATTTGTTATGTGGTACTCTTGTCCAACTACTACTCTCCTAGTCTCTGTAGTCTGCAGCTATATTGACCACAAAGGGGAGGTGGCTGGGTTTCCAACTTTACATTGCCTATATTGCCTGCACGTTCAACAATGCTCCATAGTTCTCTTACCTGAACAGATGAAGCAAGGGCTGCATGGTTTCCCAAGGTGCCATGGTGGTGGTAGTGGCTAGCGCAGTAGTGCATTGAAGGAGAAGCGGGGTCCCACTCCCAACTAGGTGAACTCTAACTATAAAACTAATCAAATGGATTATTTGTCGCAGGCAATTACATTGAAATAAAAACTGAGTTAGTGGGTTATATATATAATGATATCATAGCTTTACAATCAATTGAGACCAGACTACTACGTAAAAAAGAATACCTAATAGTGGGAACAAAGAATTCAATACTAAATTATTCAGAGCAATGGTGAGCTAGTATAATAATTAAAACTAATGTTGCAAATTCTCAAATCATGAAGTCTGGAATGGCTAAAGTTAAAAGTTTATGAAACACATTGTCTGAATAGAAGAAACTTCTATTGCTTGCTGCAGCTGTTGTTGTCCACTTATTTGAGTTTTCTGCAATGATTGGGTAATAATTTGTGAAAGAGATAAGTCCATTTCAACCTCACTGCTCATCAGTGCAGCCATGATTAGAGGGGTTGCCTCTGTGCCAGTCATGGGATTGGGCCTAGGTAGGGGTGGGGGCACTGATGTGAGGGTACTGCTCTCAGCTTGCTCCCTGGAGGTTTTTGGAGAAGGCACAAGTTTGCCAAAATAGGTCCTGCAAGGCAGTCCTGTGGTGGAAATCAGCTTTTTCTCCTTCCCATTGGTCACTTTCTTTTTCTGCACTTTTCTTTGGGGCCATCTCAAAGCCGTCAGTTGTCAGTGGCATTTAGCTTCACAAATGAAGAGATTTCTGTGTTGTGTGTTGATGTGTCATGTCATGCACAGTCGTTCTGTCTGGCAGTACTGTGGGTGATATTGTCTCTTCTCTTGTGCACCTAAAATCAAAACAAGCAAAAAGAGCATCAGTGAAACGTGGCATTGTTTCAGTTGAATTAGTAGTGTAATTTAGTGTGGTTGCTTAAGTTATAAATAATTAACAATACAATGTATCCGTTCTTAAAACCACACCTATATAATTTTCATGTACACCCAGGAAGGATATGAAAGAGCAGCACACAGATGGAACTGTTTGCTTCATGTACATCAAGTTGGGCAGGGAGGTTCAGGTGAAAAAAGAAAACTGACAATGGAATATTCTTTAGAAAAAATTAATACTGCTGTGAAACTGTGCACCACTGATGGCACATAGGGGTTGTTGCCGGATTTTAGGAAAAAAAAAATAATGTATAGATATTTGTTTACAAAAAAGTACAAAAAATGAATTCTTTAAAAAAATCAACAAATTAAAATTAAACAAAAATTGTTTCTGAAAAATTATCAAAAATCAAAATAAAAAAAAGTATTCAATTGCTGATACTAGGGGAAGAGGACTACTAGTACCATGAGAATTGAATTTGAAACCAACTGGGATTTGGGAGGCAAGGTGTGGTGCAGTAGAAAAATACAAAAAAGTATCGAATAGTATATAAAACACTGTTTATACAGTACATTAGTATGAGCATTCAGCTACTAAGCCTTAAGCATAACACACAAGACCACATGGTCAAACAGCAGGCAAGGAGGCATGGCCACAAACAAAGATCACAGGCAGGCCTATGGCAAAAGCACACTGGCTGCCTATACAAAATAGTCACCAGCCACATGGGTAAACAATAAGCAGGATGCATGGAAAAGAAAGAACACATGCAGGCCTATGGGCACTGACTATACAAATTGGCACCTGGCCACATGGCATGTGGAACAAAGACAAATGGTGGCCAATGCTGCAGAGTACAGAATTTATCGGTAAGTCCGCATTTCTTAAGGAGTTGCCAAATTTCGCAAACTCCGCAAGTCGAGCTGATATTTACGCCCAAAGCCTAATTGTAATGCAGCACCTTTGACCCCGTAGGAGGAGGATGAAATAATGAATGATGATTAGGAGCTTGACCAGGATTTGCTGGAGAATCTGGGACTGCCTGTGGTACAGGGGACCAATGTCATACTAGCAGTAGTGTTTCCTGCCAGGGCAGGGAGCAGTGTGTCATCCAGCGGCCTCTCCCCAGAGGAGCTGGAGCATAGGACGGTAAAGAGAAAAATGGAGTTGGAGCTGGCCACACTCAAATTGTAGAAAAAGATGGCAGAGAGAGCAATGGGGGAGAAAAGAGGCAGGTCAAAGTCCATGACATGTCTTCCTTAGCTGGGAGTTCGACTCAAAAGGTGAGTGGGTGATCCTTGATGGTGGGAGTCATCACTTCTACCTGGCTAAAGTGAATGAGGTCCCAGTCACGGCTCTGAAGGATGCTAAGGCAAGCCAGACCATGGTTTTGAATGGCTAGTTTCCCCATTTAGTAAACTGAAATATTATGTGGTGAGGGGGTTAGTCCTCACCATGCAATATTTTCATGATACCCCAAAGATGGTCCTTTAATTCACACTAATACATCCTGTAGCAGGGTTTCCGTTCTCCCACAGAACTGTGCACAGAGATCTAGAACCTGGGTGAGTTAGGGTGACCCAAAACTCACCTTAGTATCAGAAATCCCCTTACCAAGCTAGCTACAGTGTCTCATTGGTACTAACAACTTCCCAATGACTTAGACAATCCAGAACATGAACTTAGGGTACCTCAGGTATCGTGGAACACATGAACACTCTTTCGTTATATAATCATTACAAACAAAAACTGGGAGTCAAAGAACACACGTGCAAGTTTGAAATGTTTATTTTTCAATGCAAGGTTCTCAAACGCAGTATCTTATATAATATCAACATACATATTATAAAAATCAGAGTTAGCAGCATAGTCACCAGTCCATAGTAAGCAAACGGTGATAGCATATTATAATGCAAAATCTATATAAAGTTTGTATCACCTATATTTTGCGTACCCTATTTAGTATATTATATTATATCTAAGAAGGTCTCATTTGGGTTTTTAGCAGGGCGGGCCCATACCTCTAATGGTCAGTAGGAGCAGATCACATCAACAGCTACCAGCTCTCTGCATGCGAAGCATCAAGTGTGTTGATTCATTCCCTGTAACTCTATCTTAAACCCGCGTAGAGCCCAATGTTGGCAGCAACATTATTTGTGTTATGTCTAATGTGGTGCGAGGATCAGGCTTTCAGCAACCTTGTGTTAGGTTATTCTTAGAGGGTGCAGTTCTCAGTGTGCAGACAGTTGTACCAAGCACGACTGATATCAGAGCAATAACATATTATTCTCAAATAAATCACATCTTTCGTCTAGGTTGAAAGCTACAATAACAATTAGGTGTCGTGTGCAAACTGAAGCCGAAGGAAAATATGTCGTTTAAACATTTAATAAACTCATGCTAACTTAACACAATATATAGAAACGCAGTAACCATATGACACCCCCCCCAATGATCCGAGGACGGTTAAAAAATGCAAAAAAAAGAACAAGCCAATACTATCAGAAAGGCAAATATGAAAGCAGAGTTCAACAATATTGAGCCAAGCTAAATGTATGTAAAATTAATAATACAAATATGTATGAATGCCTATAGTGGCCACACAAAAATATAAAAAAATTAGAACTTGAGGCCATTTATAAAATCATAGGCCCAGACCATATAAAAGTCAAATGTTCGTAACAGAAAAGGCACCATTCAGAATTAATAAAAAGTCACGTGCCATAATAATGAAAGTCTCCAAAGCCACTCATGGGTGGATAGAATATGCAAAATAGGTAGCCACAGCTTCCAACATGAAATCACTGTCATCATCCGAAAACAGGTCAGCCATCCAATTAAGCAATGGGAAAGAACATACGTGCTCATCCAGCACCGAATCCTCTAGCAACATCAGAGGACAACTCAGTGGGTTCTCGAGAACGCTGTGTGCCAGAAAGTCATGCGCCGCTGCGGATATGTCCCACTGACCCATTAGTCCATGCATCGCTGCCACAGCCATAACCCTTTCGCCAGAACAAACCAACTCGTGAGCAATTACGGGGCTCATCAGCTGATCAAAATCGACGTCAGGAGAAGTCGTCAAGCAGAGACACAAATCAATGGCCCAGTCGAAATCGCAGCTCAGGCAATGAAACACAGGATGGACACATGTGAAATAGGAAAATCGAAACGATAATCCATAAGCCGTGCTTAAAGTCGCAAGCTGTAAGGAGCCATAGTAATCAAGCATCCGGTTGCGAAACAGTGTTAGAAGGGGCTGAGCGGCTCCTTGTGCAGGATGGGCATCCATGTTTTATAAAGCAAAATATCACCAATACGCCTGCAGTCAAAGCCAGCAAAACAGGGAATCCGCCAAACAAACTTGCGAATATAGAATGAAAGAACGCAGGGATAATACCAAATACTTTTTCAAACGTAGTCACGAGACCACTGCTAACCAATTTAAAAAAATGTGCGATTCCAGACGTGGAGGAGGTATTAAAGATCTGATGAACCAGCTTGCAGAAATGAAACGGCAAGTCAGTATTTAAAAGTGCCTGCACCTCTGTGCGTGTGTTAGCTATGTGAAGGACATAAGTTTCACGGACGGAGCTCAGGGCCACTTCTTTCTGAGACAAAAGGGCTCTTATTCGGCTCAAACTGTTGAACTCCGCTCTCAAGGTTGGGATTCGCGGCCAAATGGAAACATCTGAATTCCCATGCGTGGGTGGATATAACACGTTCTTGCAACACACCACACGTTCTGATACAGTAACCACATAGGCGATACCGACCATTAACTCACAACACACCTCGTTATTCAAAAGTAAATAACTACCGTTAGACAATAAAGTGAATGTGGGAACTATTGCAGGAACCGGTGTGCCTTTTAAAACACAGGCTAAATTAGGCCTGTCCTGATTACAAGAACCATGCAACTGGATGTGCCTGCATATCAGTGAACGGTCAGGCGACTGTGTGCATTCTTCACCATTCAGATTCACTTCCTTCCCCTCCTTTAGACATCTGTATGTGTATGGTAAAGACCATGGGCCCGATTCACAGAACTAACTTAAGACAAAATCCTAAACGTACTACTTTTGGTATTCACAGAAGTTAGGATTTTGTCTTAAGTTTGTCTTAAGACAGACTTAAGTTAGGATTTTGTCTTAAGTCTGTCTTAAGTCTGTCTTAAGACAAACTTAAGACAAAATCCTAACTTCTGTGAATACCAAAAGTAGTAAGTTTAGGATTTTGTCTTAAGTTAGTTCTGTGAATCGGCCCCTGCGTCTCATGGAGGAAAGCACTGCCTAGTGGTTCATATCGCCCTATAGAAATATATTGCATACAATTTGTACATTTATACAGAGCAAATGGTAAAGTAATAATACCATGGATAAGCCATGTAGCAGTAGCTGCCTCAGCTACAGAAAAGGGCAAAGATTCTAATTTTTCAATGTGTAACATAGAAAATGATGCATCTCGCATGGAAAGCATGCGCTGCTTGTCAGTCAAATTAAATGGGGCAAATAATGATGAGACGTTCATATAACTCCAAGGCACTCGACCAGCCTTCAGAGTCTGTAGTGTCCAAGCAAACTGCATGACAGAACGCAATTGATTTTGACCATGATACAATACGGACACTTCATCATGCACAATGTCAACAACAGAAGACACAATATTGTTCAACGTGTAAACTCGGGAAGAAAGCATGTTAATACTGTTATCAACAGCTGCAAGTACTTTTTCTAAATTTGCTTGATCAATTGCCCTTAGGCGCTTAGCATCCTCAATTTGAGAAACTTTCCAAATTTCATTGTAAACCGCATAGATCCATCGTTTAGATCTACCCTTAGCCGGGCCTTTTATAAAATCATTTAAATCCACGTTTCCAGTTAATTGAGACAGATGTAGTTTAACTGCAGCTAACATGGAATGTTGTAACCAATTCTGACACAGTTTCCCCACAGAATAAGTTGTGACAGTATAATCATCTTCAAAACGGGGATCAGGTCTGACTTCTGTGAACCCTTCAGTCAAACCCAGAAAACGACGTTGGCAAGAATCAGCACTCCTATGCCACATTAGCCAACCCTTGGAATCAAAACTGGAAACGTTAAATGATGAATTGTGCAATAGAGCTTGCAACTCATGAATGGACAATTCAGTATAATTACCCCAACCTGGATATTCTTCTAAATCGGGGATGATTGGTGTATTTAATTTTTTAGAAGTAGCCAATCCAAAGCATGTTGTTTGGAAAATGGATGAATTTAGAAACAACATGTGATTCGGGATGAGACATGCACGGTGCAAAGCCGCAGTGCCTTGTACCTGCCAATCTTTGGTACCCCAAACCGATTTAAGGTCAATTGTTCCTTTCCAAAACTCGTAGCGATCTACAGCTAATCTGTCTAGAAAGGACTTCGAATACAGCAACTTTGTATCGGTAAGTCTAACTTTAGACATGGACTTCTGTGTCATTTTGAAATAAAATGACTCAGGATTTGATTGATTAAAATCTGTGAAATAAGTGTATTTTTTCAGAAATGTATTGGAGCTGCCTGCTAATGGAGCAGGGCAATGTTCCCACTGTGTGTAATTAACAGCAACCCTCCTAGAATTTGTCTTATGTAAAAAATGATTTCCATAATGTTGAAAACAAAACAAATCACCATAATTAATAGAATATAAATAGAGATCCTCAGCGTCAAAGGCAGCATAGTATTTCAAATCAGAGAATAATGCTTCTACGGCCTGTATATCCCAATCATCAGAACGTATATTTTGTTTAATCACATCCACCATGTTTACTCTAAGCACATTCGGAACATTAATTACTTCAGTGGGCCCATGTATTTGAAATCTAACCGCATCCGACACAATCCCATCAAGGACAGGCCAAGCAGTAATGTTGACTGTATTCAACTTTCGTTTCAGTCTGTGTGCTGAATGTGAAGAGGAAAGAGGGGCCAATGTTCCATTAAGGTACCAAATTCCTGTTCTTTCTTTAACATAGTGACCATCGATCAGGCGGAAAAAATAAAACACAAAACCAATTGACATAAAAAGGTAAAATGAAAATAGAATCAACCAAATGTATGTCCAAGGGGGAATTAAAAAATGTTTTTTAAATAAGGTGGCATATTTTGCAATAGTTGAGGGTTTCTTTGAAAGTTCCGAAACAGAGTCAAAAGAGAATCTGGACTGGCCGGCCAAACGAGTCTGCAAATCTGGCATAGATAAGTCAGCAGGATAGGTGTAGTTCAGCACATCAATGTTAGTAACAGGAATAGTATTTAATAAAGGACTGGATATGGCAGGCATCTCGAGGGACACCTCCTGTTCTGCACCAGAAGTTATTGCCAGCACAGAATGCCTCACCATGGTAGGACAGGAAACAGCCGGTGTCATGCTATGAAGAATCGGCCACCCTGTGTGTCTTGACATTGTCAATAGAAATAAATCTGTTTTCCTTACGACCTGGAAGTTGTGGTAAAATGACTGTTCTTGTGCCCTTCACTCCAAGAACTCGAACCGGTGCACGATATGAGGGACCAAACTCTTTCTTGTTATCGATCTTCTCTCGAACCAGTTCTCCAACTTGGGGTAGCCAGACAACTACCGGGATCTGCAACGCATCATCCGATGTGGAGGGCAAATGTTCATTTGCTAGACTGTCTCTGGTCTTTTGTAGATCATGTAAAACATTGCAATGTTCATCTACGTCAAAGGCCATGGCCTGGGCCTTGCAGTCTAGACCGTCGAGGTCAGAGACGTACATCTTGATACCAAAGAGCATTTCGTACGGGGTCCGCCCACCCAGAGACCTTCTAGGGAGATTATTAAGCGCACGCTGCACGCCATTGAGGTGGGCTAACCAGTTTCTGCCAGTGCCTATAACTCGGGCTGTCAAAGATTGCTTTAAGTCACGGTTCATTCGTTCCACTACACTGTTACCCTCGGGTCTGTACGGACTCGAAAACCTGACTTGGACGCCCAACGAAACCATAGCATCCTTATACGCCTTAGAGGCGAAAGCCGGACCCTGATCCGAATGGAAGGTACCACAGGCAAAAATCCCTATAAAGACTCGCAAATCCTTGATGACAGTCCGTGAATCAGCGCTTCGATGTGGCCATACCCACACAAAGCGTGTGCAAGAATCAACTGTTACTAAGATGTACTTGTATGCAGTATCAGAAGAAAATGGACCGCAGTGATCCAAATAAACGCATCCAAGCGGTTTATTAGAGATGTACAACTGTGTCTGAGGCGGACGCGAAGCAGTTGAAGGTTTAATCTGCTGGCAAATGTCACATTGAAGGACATAATCGCGCGTCTGTTTGTACAGTCCCCGCCACCAGAACCTTTGTTGTAGCTGAGTTACAGTGGCTGAGACGCCCGCATGCGCAGACGTCACACCTTCATGAGCCGCTGTAATCAAAGCAGCCCTGCGATCCGAGTTGGGAACTAGATGTTCGCCAACATCGGGAATTTTCACATAAGAAACCTTATCGGGACTTAAGTGGTATGTGTATTTAGAAGGGAACCCCGCAGGATATTTACTTCCCTTCCCGGTCGCAGCAACAGCTGCCAAGATGTCATCATCTATTTTGCTTTTGGACCTCGTGACTGCTGCAACTAAGTATTTCGATACCGCTGACTTCGCTGCCTCATCAGCAAGCGAATTACCAACAGCGTGAACCCCCACGCGCTGATGGCCGAGAGTATGAATCACAAACACGAGTGGCTACTTCTCTTTAAGTTCCGCCACTCGGACCCGGATCATTTTATGTTTTATTGTGCTACCTTTGGAATCACGAAATTCATTCTGAATCCAAAAGAACAAGTTTTCATTGTAAGACTGGACACAGTAGTAAGAGTCACTTACGATCAAAGTCGTCACACTAGGATCTGCGTACTCCAATGCAAGCATCAGAGCACGAAGCTTTGCTAATTGTGCGGTGCAGTCCCCAAGCGTCTGCGTGTGCACGACACTGGACTTGAACTCATCGTTCACCACGGCACCGACCACAATGGCGCATGCGGAAACGTAGGCATGTTTAGAGCCATGCGCAACCTGCGCCGAACCATCAGTGTAAATGATGCAATGGAAATCCTCCAACGGCCGCATTGCTAAAGGAGCAGGATGAATAAATTCATACTGTAAATACTCCTGCGACCGAAAAGTGGCGTCAAAAATAAACGTGACATCCTGGGATGTCAAGGATGCAGCCCACTGAATCCACCGAGGGTGCAAAGCTTTGGAATTTGGTACAATGGCTTTCGTAACTGCCTCCAAGGCAGGACACGGGGTAACAACCAACATGCGTTTTCCTTGTGACAGGGCACGTTCTTTAAGAATTGCCATCTGCACAGCCGTTAAAACTTTCTCCACAGTGGAAAAACGCAGTTCAGCCAAAGTGTACAAGTGTGACTTGTAAGCAATAGGTACTCTATCTCCTTCATTAAAAGTCAGGTACGTGAAACCCACCGCCCCAGGGAAAATTCTTATCACCAGGTTGGTCTGGTTATCACGAGTCTGTAAATATTCAGAAGCGAGCAAATCAGCCTGCAAAGACTGCAGAATGGCTGAATGCTCAGGCAGCCAGCATGATTTGGAAAAAGATGGTTGTATCAAAGCATACAAAGGCTTGATACGCTGGGCATATTCCGGAATGTAAGTCCTCCCGAAATTCAAAAAGCCCAGTAAAGATTGTAATTTTTTCAGTGTTGTCGGAGAGTGCAACTGTGCGCATTTCTCCAGGAAGTGAGGTGCCAACCCCTTTCCCTCGTTGTTAAGCTCGTAGCCGAGAAACAACACTGTGTACTCTGCAATGTGCGATTTTGCAAAGGTAAACTTGTAACCTATGTCTGCAAAGTTACAAATTATGCTATTTACTCGACACAGATGCTCCCAAAGATCGTCGTCTGTGAGATAAATGTCATCCACATACGAACAAGCAACTGGGTCGAAGCCCTCCAAAAGAGAGACTATGCGGGCGGAGAATACTCCAGGACTATTCTTATAGCCCATTGGGAGACGCCGAAACATTTTTTGCACACCGCCGCATGTAAAGCTGGTCCATTGGGAACTTAGACCGTCTACTCTATGGGCATAATAACCATTGGAAATGTCAAGCGTGGTTTTGAACCGTTTACGCTCAAGACTATTCACTAAAGCAGAGCCATGAGTATTCTGTACTGCGCAGTTACGGCAATGCGAGTTTAAATGCCTATAATCCAAAACGAAACGATATGAGCCGTCCGGCTTGTTTACAGTAAAAAGGGGGTTATTCATCGGTGACACACACGTTTCAATTACACCTTGATATTCCAATTGTTCAAGATAGCCGCGACTGAAGCTTTGGCTTCACGCCGTATGGGATATTGAGGTTGAGGCTGCGGCTGAGACCGTAAAGGTATCTCGTGGCTCGGAGACAATTTATCCCAGCCACACTGATTGCGGTACACAGCCGGCGCAAGTGCCAGAGCCCACTCTTCTGCAAAATGCAGCGCCTCCACTCTTGATACAGTGTGCGCGAAACTGGGGAGGATCACCTCCTCCCCTCGCGGAGCTGCGAGAACAAAAGGTGGGGGCCAGTCAGCCTCCGAAAGCAAAATGTCATACGTAGACGAAAGATTTTTCCAAAATACCCCTTTTACAGTTCGCTGCATGTCACCTTCTATTAACAGGACAATTTCAAAAAGACGTTCAGGGGGAGCAACATGCGTATCAGCAGTTTCAATTACAACATAAGTGTCAGTCGCTGTCACCTTCAACAGTGGACGGAGGGCCTCTCTCACTATGGTAATCTCTGCCGCGCTGTCCAGCAAGGTCAGAGCCCACGTCAGATTCCGAAGCCGCGTTCTCACTATCTGGGGCATATCGATGCGCTGTCAGGGCGGCGACTTTCTTCGTGGCAAACTGCGGTCTCTTGGGCGTAGCGCCTTCCTGCTGGTCTCCACCATTACGCGGGCAGGGCTGACCACGTCCTTGCTGGCCACCCCGGCCCCTGCCGCCCCCTCCACCACCGGTTGACGGAGCCGATGAGTCCTGAAAGGAACGAGGAGAGCGTTGGTCAGAAGCCTGAAACCTTTCAGGTGATTTAATCATCGCGCAATCGCGCAAATCATAAACTCGATCCGACTGCGCAGGCAACGGAGACGTAGGAGCAGAAACCTGTGTTTGTTGTTGTTGTTGCTTACCTTGAGTCTGCTTTTTAGGCCAATTTTGTTTCTTGGACTTTTGTTGACCACTAGTTTCCGAAGACTGACCCTGGGGCTGCTTCTTCTCTTTGTCAGGAAAAGCCTTAAGACCCTTTGCATTGCGGCCAACCGTTTTATAAGCCGCCAACTGACGGGGTTTCTCGGCTTCGGGAATTAACGCTAAAGCGTTAGCAACCTGAAAGTTCACTGCATCCCCTTTGACATTCGCAAGGATCAGATCGCAAACTACATCAAAGGTGCCACACAGGCGCATACCCAACTCAACCACCGACTCCGGTCCGTGGTCATCTTGAACACGTTTAAGGACCGCACCCAGATTGGTCACAGACGGGGTGCCATAGCACCTCGAATAGACCGCTGCAAAAGTCTTACCCCAGGTCTCACAGTCAACAAGTTCAGGGGCCAAATCTTTCAGTAAACTAAGCGTAAGAATCCGGTGTTTGTCACCAGGATTCGTATTAGGAAACACAGCTTCTAGCTGGCCGAATTTCTCTGCAAGCCAGAACGGAAAATCATCCTTGTCCTGTGGCTTTTTGCCCATCACGGAATTCACCATGACAGGATTGATTTTCAAACCAGCCTGTTCTGCATGAAGCTGCGCACCCCTGGGGGCTGCGTCCTGAACATTACGGCTCGTGTAATGAACAAGCGCTCTAATCACAGACAGTGCGACTTCATGAAGTTGCCGCAGATCAGCCACGTTACAAGTGGTGCGATTAGGGTGAGGAGTGAATCCAGCCAAAGCGGGCCAATTAGTGCCCGGAATGGACAAAGGACCCAACCTCGGAGCGGTTAAAGCGTGTGGTAGGGCGCCACCAAACCAAACTCCATGCTGCCAAGCATCAATAGGAACCTCCAGTGCCCTGTACGGAGCATACGCAACCGGTACAGCTGAAGCAGTGTATGAATGGAACACTCCAGAATTAGCGTTCACCGGCGGAAATGTCACCCACGAATAAAACAGTTCGTACGGGTAAGCATGTTCCGCACTCACCACCAGAACCACAGCCAAGCCTTCCACAGGGACATTAAAAGCCCGCAAGTGGTCACGCACCGCAATGCTACTATGCTTCGGGATGTCCACTACTTGTGCCATGTCAGCACAGGAAGTCGAAAAAACAAAGAGTACTTTGTAGCACAACTGGGTAGTAATTCAAAGAAACCGTTTTAGATAAATTCAAGCTTGAAAAGACCTATTTCAAAAATAGGTAGGTTTTTCCGACACCACCGTTTTCCGGAAACGGGAATGAAGGGGTTAAGGTTTGAATGATATACTACTCGAGTGTCATGATATAAGGCCAACAACGTATGGGCGCCATGTAGCAGGGTTTCCGTTCTCCCACAGAACTGTGCACAGAGATCTAGAACCTGGGTGAGATAGGGTGACCCAAAACTCACCTTAGTATCAGAAATCCCCTTACCAAGCTAGCTACAGTGTCTCATTGGTACTAACAACTTCCCAATGACTTAGACAATCCAGAACATGAAATTAGGGTACCCCAGGTATCGTGGAACACATGAACACTCTTTCGTTATATAATCATTACAAACAAAAACTGGGAGTCAAAGAACACACGTGCAAGTTTGAAATGTTTATTTTTCAATGCAAGGTTCTCAAACGCAGTATCTTATATAATATCAACATACATATTATAAAAATCAGAGTTAGCAGCATAGTCACTAGTCCATAGTAAGCGAACAGTGATAGCATATTATAATGCAAAATCTATATAAAGTTTTTATCACCTATATTTCGCGCACCCTATTTAGTATATTATATTATATCTAAGAAGGTCTCATTTGGGTTTTTAGCAGGGCGGGCCCATACCTCTAATGGTCAGTAGGAGCAGATCACATCAACAGCTACCAGCTCTCTGCATGCGAAGCATCAAGTGTGTTGATTCATTCCCTGTAACTCTATCTTAAACCCGCGTAGAGCCCAATGTTGGCAGCAACATTATTTGTGTTATGTCTAATGTGGTGCGAGGATCAGGCTTTCAGCAACCTTGTGTTAGGTTATTCTTAGAGGGTGCAGTTCTCAGTGTGCAGACAGTTGTACCAAGCACGACTGATATCAGAGCAATAACATATTATTCTCAAATAAATCACATCTTTCGTCTAGGTTGAAAGCTACAATAACAATTAGGTGTTGTGTGCAAACTGAAGCCAAAGGAAAATATGTCATTTAAACATTTAATAAACTCATGCTAACTTAACACAATATATAGAAACGCAGTAACCATATGACAATCCTTAGCTCAGTCCTGGTAGGGAGGCAAAGAGCAGTCAGGCTATACTAGAGACTTCAGAGTACCAACATGGGCAATAAGTAATTGACATGACTCTATAGAAATCTTCACCAATTAATGAAAATAAAGTGTCTTTTTATATTAATTTAGACACCAAAGGGAATGGAATAGCATACATATAGCTGAAGTTATAGATTCTAGAAGCGATAATAAATCAGGGCAAAACAATACATGAAAAATCTAACATTGCGGTCACAGGGAAAAGCACTAGTGACAATTGTTACTTCGAGGCTGAGTTAAATGGAACCTTTGGAGGGTTAAGGTTGTGCGGGCCCTAGTACCAGACCACGACAGTTAGTACAATTTTACCTAGCCTGGGGACTCTGGGTACAGGGTTGCTTTGGCTTTCATTGGTGCTGAATGGGAGCCATAGTAGTGCTGATTTTACCGCTTACATAATGCTGCAAGAAACAAATAAAAAAACACACAGGGGGGATAGTTGTCGATGTTGGCAAAAGGTTGCAAGGTGTTCCCTCTTGATGCAGCATCATGTGTGGGGGTTAGTTGCCAAATTCATGACAAACAAGTCTTGGGGATTTGGAAGGCCAGCGAAAAGGTCTGGGCACTTCACTGAATCTGGGGGAGTGAGGTAGCAGCCTGAAATGTCAGTACAGACAGAACTACAACTACCACAATGCACTGGGCCAACTGGTTTTCATTGGTGGGTATGATGGCTGGTGATTCTTATGATTCTGAAAGTGTTTTTACCTTCAGTGTGCAGGGAACCAATGCCAATAGCCCAGGGGAGTCTGGGGGTGCTATGGCTTCAACAGTCATCCCACAGTCAGTGGATGCTGAGCTTTAGCCTAGGAAAAGGCTTGTTTTAACAGTTCCAAAGATGATGCCACAGGGACAGAGTATCCCTTTTTAGCATTGGCTGTTGGGCAAAGTCTTGTTGTCGTGGACACAGGTTCCTTATTGCTCTTTCTTTGATGCAGGATGATCAGAACTGAGGTCTGGTGTCAGGGGGGGGGGTCCCTTAAATCCTAGATTTAGGAGAATTTGGGATGTGTACAGACCAGTAGCCAATGGGAAGCTCGCTCCTGCAGCTAATCTGCCCTCAGGTGACCACATCTTGTGGGGTCAGTCACATTTTCTACCCAGAACCCTCTATTAAGCCCCTCCTACACATGGCAGAAAACTAAATTTAGTGTACAGACCATGCTGCTCACTCTGTAGGTGTTCAGCCTTCTTTCATAGCTAATTTCCTACCTGTCATCGGGCAAATGTGCCTGGGGCAGGGGAAGGGCTGTTTCCTCCATTAGGAGTTAGCCCCGATGCAGATCTGAGGTGGTGCAGCCTTTGAAGCTTACTGCCTTGATGTGCTTGTTTACTAGCTTGCTTGGTAGGAGAGAGGAGTGATCTACTTCCTATGCCTACTTGTGCTCCACACTCCTGGGATTGTTCACACTACATAGCAGGAGGTCGGAATCCTGTCTTGGTGGTAGCAGGCGCAGGAAAGTGTGGGCTTGCCAGACAAAGCAAAAGACAACTGGAGCACCCAGGTGAGCACCATCTAAAGTCTTCGAGGTGCATGCCACATCACCCTTTGCACGAGTATCATGTCAGCAGTCAGAAGGCATTTTGTTTGATTCTAAACATGACATATTTTGGAAGTGCCTTAATGGAGCTGGTGACCATGAGAATGCTGGGGTGCCAGCCCTTGTCATTTGATGGGGGCGCAAACACTTATATGGGGAACACCACTATAAGATCATATGTGCTTGCACTCATATGTCCTTACCCTTAGTACACAGCACCCTGCCTCCTGGACTCGGGAGACCTTCCTTAGGGGAGCAAACATATATTAAGAGCAGTGTATGTGGTTGTGCCACACTTGGTGAGGGCATAGTCAAAATCAAGAAGTTTGCACTGTTCTATCAGTCTGCAAAGGCAGGCCTGCAATCAGTATCTTGTGTGGGTCAGAAATCGGAATTTAATTTAAAAAAAGTGAGTCTATACCAGGTGAATGCGTCAAAAGTCTCTGGTCATCGAGGGACCCCCTCTCTGCATAAATTTCACATGTCTCCTGCTCTGACCTTTCCTGCCAAAGGTCAACTGCTTCATCAGGACCTTATCCAGTGGCTATCCAATATCCATGGAGCCCTACTCAGCCACAGCCTGATGCCTGCCCAGTTCTAGGGTAAAACGTCCGCTGTGATCATACCTGACTTCTGTATTCAACCCACCTCTGTCACAGTCGTCCTCTACTTGTGTCTTGGTACAGGTCAAGCCCAACCAGAACACCATGTTTGATGCTTAATTGGCCCTAATGTTATACTTACATTTTAACATATATCTGGTTCCTTGTTATTTATTTCAAAAATGCCTATATTTGTAAAATGGTTTAGGATTTTAATTGTGTTGTGTTTTGAGTTTATTATTGTTTTGACATTGCATAAATCCTTTACACTTTCAATTAATGCTGTGTAGGTTAGAGACGTTGAGGTCATGTTTATTTAGTAACTTTAGGACACAACCTTACAATGATTTTGGTTCTTTTAACTTGAGGTGGGTGCGCATCCAACTGGACCAATACTCCAACTTCTTACATGCAGAATGCCATCCTAAAGGTAGGTACTTTCTCACAGAGCATTGTCAGATATTGTTTGTCTATACGCCTTGAAGACTTTTAATCAATGATCCAGCTGTCATTGTGAGGCCCAGGCTTCCACAATCCTTCAGGGAGCATGTGTGATCATTAATCAAATGATCATACCACTGTTGATCTGAGTAGAAATATCAGTAAGCAAAACCAGTCGTGTTTGCTTAGAACTTGGTTGAGTTGTAGAGGTGGCTCCCTATTGCTGACACATTTATTTACCCCATTTAATAACAATATTTACAAATGTGTCCCCTTCTGGATCTCACTCATTGTTGATTTCTGAATGAGATTACCAACTTCTCATTCAGGTTAAATTTAACTGGGGATTTAAAATATACTTTGACAATTTTGTGGCTGACAATTAATTTCTTGGCATCCATAATGTGTTTTACATGATTACAATTGAGGGAAACCTGATTCAAAGAGCAGATTAATGTGGAGAGGGTGACAAATCTCCAGCAGCATAATCACATGCCATTCAAATTCAAATTCAAATTTGCTGTATTCGGCATTTTACAAGAACACCATAAAAGTGCATTTTTAAATAAGAATAAGATACATTTTAAAAATGAATACAAAGGCTATTCCAATTACATTTCATTAGGCCCCCGTCCAACCCCCACATGTTACACATAATTTGTGGGGGGGTTTACTTCCACAGATCCCTCTCCGCTTGTCTCTCTTAGTTTGACTGCTAACCTTACAAAACTTGTTATAGAGAGTAGGGTCAAGGGGTCTTGGGCCATTTGTAAATATAAAAGGGCCACCTTAGCGTGCCTAAATGTAGTTTTTTTCAGCAGACTAACTAAAAAACAGCGCCAGGGCAATGAATAATGGGCATAGTAATACAAAATGAAGGGTATCCTGCGGAGATCATTGATCGCAGCCGCAGGGGCCCTTGGGCTCAACTGAACTGGTAAAACCTACCGGATCGGCCAGTAGATGGTGTAAAAGGTTGAGCCTAAAATGTGTGATTAAAAATGTGTCCTGGGCATTGTGTATGAGGGCAAGGTAAGGTTCCATTCCTTCACAGGTCCTCACTAAGCTGATAGCTTTGACTGACTGTTTACCCCATTCCCCCTCTTCTCTAGATGATGCTTTATAGTTAAAAAACATCTCCTTCACTCTGTCCTGATCCCGGCCTATAATTCCGGTCGGCTTTGAGAAGAGATCCTTACAGCCAATGCATTCAAGAATGACTTTTATATACTTCAGCCATGGAATATTCATTCCCCTGTCCCTACCCAGGCAATCCATGATTATATGCCTAGTAATCATGGCCTCTGGATTAACCCAGATGTTTAGCCATGCTAGCAGGGGCCTAATCTGCACCTTGTCCCCTATTAAAGCTCCCTCCAGTTCTTCTTGAGCAATATAAGAGGAGACGCACTGTGGGACTTTGAGAAGCCTTCTCAAATATTTATTATCCTCAACCTGTAGTTTGTCAGAATCTACAAACCCCCAAAGTTCTGCACCATACACAGCTTTGAAGTAGCAGATTGAGTTATATAAATTCATCATTTGCTTCAGGGACCACTGTCCTAGTCTGCGGCCCAAATTCATAATTGCTCCTGTACTAGACACTAGCTTATTACAGCGCTCCTCAATTAATGCTTTAAAATTTAAACGCCCATCGAATAAAATGCCCAGATACGAGAAGGACTGCACCTTCTCCAAACTGTGTTCGCCTATTCTTTAATTAAACGTTTTCCTTGATTTGGTCCCTGTCTCCATAACGTACGACTTAGTCAGGTTAGCAGACAGATCTAAATTATTCATAAAATCCACAAAACTATCTATCAGTCGCTGTAGTCCCAATGGAGTATGTGCCAACAAGACCGCATCGTCTGTGTAAAGCAGGACAGGGATTGCTCTTCCGCCTGCTCTGGGTGAATCCACATTCAGGCTTATTAGGGCTTGTTCTAGGCCATTTAAATACAGGGAAAACAAATAACGGAGCGAAAATACACCCCTGTCGCACACCACTAGATGAAAGGCTCCGTGCTTCCGCCCTCTAAATTATACCTAACATTTGCAAGGTGTTCCAATGCAGGGCTCTCACAATCTTAATAAGGTCTTGGTCTACCCCTAAATTACTCATTAAAACCCACAACTTCTCCCTGTTAACACAGTCGAATGCTGCAGTAAGGTCCATAAAGGCTAGATAAACCGCTTCATTATTAGCAATGGTGTATTTAGCTACCAATAAATATAAATTTAAGCATTGATCTGTTGTTGATCTTTTAGCCTTAAATCCGTACTGGACATCAGTAATATTATGTGGTTCCTTAGCCTAGTTCATCAGGCGATTTAAAATAGCACGTCCCAGCACTTTGTCAGTTACATCTATCAGGGAGATAGGGTGATAGCACTGGGGTCTATCTCTATTCCTCTTTTTGATAATGGGGACTATTAAGGCAGATGACCACGAACGGGGGAGCCCGGTAGCTATAGCAGCATTTATTACTCTTGTTAAAATTGGTGTCCATAGATCCACCTTACATAAAGGTCCAGGGGGATCCCGTCCGGTCCCGGTGATTTTTTTTTTGTGAGACCCAGGATACCAGCAGTAATCTCTTCCAGGGTAAATTCTAGTGTGACATTCCACCTCCCCAACCACTCCTCGTTATCCTGAGCCTCGCTATTCCCCCGATTATAGAGCACTCTAAAATGCTCCATCCACTTTTCGGATAGAACATTCAATCCTATCTGTGGGCTATTTACATCTTGAAAACAGGGGTTATTAACTATCTTCCAAAAGGTGGTAATATCTTTTCTTTCGGCAGCTCCTCTCAGGTCCTCCCAGGTTTGGGTTTGGAGTGCACTCTTCCTGCGCTCTACTTATTGCTTATAAATTAACCTGCATTGCATAACCCTGTATTTGTCCCTTGGGTTAATTCTTAGGGCAGCTCTTAGGTTCCTCTCTGCGAGGGAGCACCCTCTATCAAACCATGTAGGATCATTTTTAGGCTTACCCTGTCCTGTCGTCTGCAAAAGACCATCTATCAGGGGGCCTATTTCCTCAATGCCTCCACTAAGGATGGTCCTTCCCCTGATAAATCTAAACATTCCTCTAAAATATGTTTCCCCTCTTTTACAAAGGTCCTATAAAAGCTTTCACCATTAATCCTTGACCATTTCAAACGCCTGCCCTGATCTGTAAACTTTTCTAAGTTTGTCCCAGCCCCCCTCTTTGCGACCCTACTTTTGTTTGTCTCTGCAACTGACAGTATTAGGGGGTTGTGGACGCAAAAACCACTCAGCTATTGAGAATCCCACTAGCCACTTCTTAAGCAATTCGGACACTAATATAAAATCAATAAAGGAGCTACAACCCCTACCTTTAACAGTAGGGTCAACCAACTTATTAGGCTCAATGGCCAATAGGTCCATCGTATGTTCAAGCATGTGATCTTTCATCACCCTACTCTGCTCCCTGCCCTCCAGCATGTGCTCAAAGTGTGGTCCCTCCTCCGAACTGCAGGAGGTCCAGTCTTGTTTGAAGGGTAACAAATTCGGGCACAGATGACAATTAAAATCCCCTGCTATTAAAAGCATGGGTACCGTTGTACCCTGCTTCTGCTCCATCAGCAAGCTACATTTTTCGTCAAGCTCTCTCGCCCTGGATCCTCCCGCATTATAGAAATTGACCAAAATTATATTAAGGCCCCTATTTTTAAACCTGAGGCCTATCATGTAATCTGAGCTCCATTTTAAATCAACCCAAACCCCTTCCAGACACAAGTCTACGAATATTAGAAAACCTCCCCTCACTCTTCCGCCCATAGACTTACTTGCCGGGACCCCAAACGATTTATACCCAGCTAGGTGGAAATTAGTGTGGTCTACCTCTCAGGTTTCCTGTACACAATTTATTTTGAATTTGTTAATAAATTCCAACCATTCCTGATTTCGAAACTTAGCTGACAGACCTGCTATATTCTAGGATACTAATTCAAAGGAACTCCCTGGAGGATTTAGGAGTGGGCAAAGGCCTGTGATAGGCCTATCACTGCTTTGAAAAACCTCAATCCTAGGTGGCCTTGTTTTCGAAAGGCAAGCCGGGTCACGTTCGATGTTACGCATCTTGAATGCTCCTCCACCTGAGGTTTTAAATTTGAAGAAGCCACATTTAACAAGTTTTCTTGGCCTAGTTGCTCTTGTTGTAGTCAGTCCACTTCGCTAAAATGTCTTCCCCAGTGGAGTGGGGCATATTTATTGAACAGTGGGGGTACTGGCCCCCCCCCTCCCTCGGAGGAGGGGCTACCTGACGGCCATGTATGTCTCCTCCCCGTGGTACTGCTGACAAAGACTCGCTCCTCACCCCTTCTACCCCACCTCTCATCCTACCTGGCTGACCAATCCTATCCCTATGGCACTCATAATGCCCAGAATTAGGCATATAATCTGATGGAGTATAAAAATAGCTTAAATTCCAAGCCAGGATAGAGGATCGTGGATGTGTCCGAAAGCCCCAGCAGACGTGGTTTGCCGCATTAGGATCGTTAAAATTAATAACAATACAGTCTCCTGTTGTATTTTTTGTCCTGCATCCTACCCAACTCACTCTCCTCACAAAAAGAATCTTACACTGTACATCTCAGGGCAGTGGTCTGTTATTATTTAGCCAGTGTGTTGTCCTATTTTTTAGTTGGTCATAGGATTCAACTTTACTGTGTTCCAATTCAGGAACACCAGTCAAAACAGCAACGTAAGGTGTACAATCTGGGGGAAGGTCTAGGTGGGGATACAAATTCTTTGCCTTGTTCCCATCCCTGTCATTACTACGGATTGCCCCATGTGTCACTAGGGGAACTATGTTTCCACCACTCACTATTCCGCCCCTTAACTTATTGGGGCCCACTGTTGGTGACACAATGATGATGGGGCAGGCTGCAGGATCCCTTTCTCCCTCCCTTGTGGTAAAATCGATTACCTATACTTAATTTGCTATCAATAATCAATAAGAATAACTCAGAAACATAAGAGGCAAAATCCGGGATATTGAGGTAAACTCAAGAGGGTTTTATTCCTGTAAAAGGAATTGGGTTATTGGCTCGAGCCAAGGTGGCATAACCATTCCATCACCACACAGGGTTCAGGAAGGGAAGACAGACAACATATTGTTTACAGAAATACATATATATAGTCAATGCATTACAATGTATGAGCATGTAGTAGGCGTAACAGTAGGCGTAACAGCTGGAAAAGGAGAGATAAAACATGGAAACGTCATTAAACGTCATTAAAAAGGCGGTATAATAGGCGTGCATGAAGGCGTGTACTAGAAACGTCATTAATCATGAGGTCACAAAATGGGTGGATACATAAGAGAATCTTGCAATGTCAGCAGAAATTCATAGCAAGGATGCGCGCGCAGCGGATTGACGTGACTCTGACGTGTAACTGGAGGGTGAAAGGACTTGACATTTAGCACTACAAGTGTAGACATAAGTGTAGACATAAGTCTGGGATGTCAGATCAACCTAATCCCAATATCGTATCTGGTATCGTATGTTTAAGGAACAGTAGTGTCTGGAAGGAAGGTCTCTCGGGCAGAGACTACTCTATACTGTCTGCATGTATGCGTCTACGTGTTGGCATGCGGGGTGAGGGGGCATGGGCCTACCATGGCAACGGAGTCTATGAATTACTTGCACGGAGACAGAAGAACCGGGCCCTCTGCTCCTGCAGCTGGGAGGATGTTTACTTGAACTACGAGACAGGAATGTGTTTTCGAGGAGTGGAGCAGATAATTCGAAGGTTGAAGACGGTCTTGGCAGGCAGAGGTTAGGCTATGCGCCGGAGCCGCGCAAGGAAGTAAGGTGGGGGCCACTGGCACAGAGGTGGCCTGGGCTGAGGCCCTCGGAGTCAGAAAGCAGGAGAGAACTCGAAAAAGGCTCAATGGCATATTCTGGGCCTACTTCGCCAGAGCTGAAAAACGTGTAAAGTGTACCACAAAAAGACGGTGGCACGACATATACAGGAACTGAATATTCAATCCGTTCATGGCGGATCTGAAAGAGGACAAGTTAAAGATGGACGCAAATGTATTTGCGTCTTTGTAGCTGGCACAGGAGGGAAATAACATGCACTGCAAGCTAGTACACGGAGACGGTGGGGTACTCGCTGGGGAACACTACTCGATCAAAAATTATATTTCCTCATTCCCTCCTTGTTCCCCACGGACCCTTCATGAAACATCGATTCTCATTAATTGATCGACTTGTTCACTTAACATCATTTGCTCTTCTTTCTTTAGGCGCTTTGAACGAGTACTTGAACGTGGAACACATGAAGTGGCACACAGGCCGCAAATTGCCGGTCCACATTGGATACACAGGCAACAACTGAATACTACAAGAAAACCAATACCTAGGAGGGATAGGATCTTCCACCCCCAGGCAGACAACGTTGTCCAGAACCAACCGGACCAAGTCCAGGTGCCTGGAGTCTGATGAATTAAACTTGCAATCTTATGGAGACGTGTAATAGCTTTGTACACGGTTGGCGCGTTATTAGGGATGAAAATACAGCAGCTTGACCCGATGACCTTACAAGCTCCACCCCTATCTGCCAAGATAACGTCAATAACAAGACGATTTTGAAGAACAACAACCCGCATAGCGGACTGCTCCTCCGTTAAGTTACCTAGAGCTGAAGCGGTCTCAAGTACCACTGCTTCGAGGGTTCTGGTCAATCTACGGATTAGTTTACTATTTGAAACAGTACCTAGGTAGGGGAAGAAACCTTTATTAAAATCTGTATATTGTTCCCATGTAGTTTCTTTATAATTAACAAGCGGGAGATCTCTCTTGTATCTATGCTTAACCAAATTGGTGTTTCTATGATAATCGGGAGGGGCTAGAAAAACAGGTGGCAGAAGGAATGCAATATAACAAGTGCCATCCCAGTCTAAAGGCAAACGGACATATGCGGTATGACCACAAACAAAATAGGAATGACGTAGAGCCCTAAACGTGGATCTACCATGATCAGTAAATTCAACTACAGTGGTACATTTACTATGACCTACGTGTACAGAACCATTCTTGCGAACACATAGTTCACCAGTAACTGGCAAGACTGCCATAGCAGGTAGAACAGGAGCAGCTTCGGATTCGACAGATAAAATCATGAAAGTGACTGTGTAATTTCCTAATCCATATACTTCGTTTTCTAGATCAGTTCCAGTATCAACGGGGAGTCCCTCCTTGTCAGGGTAGCATACCTTAAGCAGGACTAAGTTCAGGTCACCCCAAACCCAGTTACCTTCATAAATAGCAGCAGTAGAAACTAGGGAATTGAGCATTTTAAACCATGCACCACATGTGCCATTGTGAGTGAACGGGTACGGGAAAAGGGGCAAAACACCCTTGTTTTCTTGGTAAGGAGGGAGACGACCACATATCCAACAATTAGTAGCATTGGTAGCCTGATGGGAGTGATGTAACATACTAATGAAAGTGTTGTTGCGCAGCGCAAGTCTATATGATAATTCATGAGGCGGTAAGTCACTAAAAGAATGTTCAGTAGTAGCATTATAAGCAGCACGCTTGAATATAGGGTAATATATATGCAGTAGAATACCGGCAGTGATAATCAGCAAACATAGAAAAAACATAACAAGTAGTGTCACTATACAGCGACTACGAAGTGATTTGCAATACGCCTTTTTCTTATGTTGTCTTTGTCTATCTGTCTCTCTATCTTGATCTAGGGGATACATGTCAGAAACTAATTTAACCGATTCACCTAGGGGAGGACTTAAACAATTAAACTGTCTAACTTGCTAGATCGTAACTTTTGTCTGTAAATTTCTGAAGCAGTTTTCTCAACCAAAGGGAGTTTCGTGTCAGTCTGTGGAGGAGGGCAGGGCTTAGTGTCCAAGTCCGAAGGAAGTCCAAAGTATTTTTTAATATGGCTGGAATGCAGCCATCCCTTCCTGCCCTCTATCTTAACCGCGGTCCTCGTTGTCAGCAAAACCAACTTCGGCGATTGCCAGCGGGGCTCCAGTGGACTCTTCCGATCAAAATTCCTCACGTATACGAAATCGCCAGGCACCACTTCATGGGGCTTCGTCTCAGTATTGTCGGGAAAGGCTGCAGCTACCTGTGAACGACAAGATTGTAGTGCAGACATCAAGGAGGCAAGGTAATCTGTCAGCATAAGACAATCAACATCAGTTATTTTACGCGGGATGGGCGTCCCCCACATATTCGGTGGCCTACCGAAGACCACCTCATACGGGGATAGTCCAGAACGGGAATGGGCCACCATCCTCATATAGAAGAGGGCGACCGGCAAGGCAACTATCCAGTCTATACCTTTATCTCTACAGATCTTGGAAAGTCGGATTTTCAATGTTTGATTATGACGCTCCACGAGACCTGCTGCCTCGGGATGCCGGACACAATGGAACTTCCACTGGTAACCTAACAGAAGTGTAATGTGTTTCACAAGTTCGGATGAGAATGGCTGACCATTATCTGAGTACACGATACGGGGCAAACCATACCGCGGGAAGTATTCACGAACCAACTGCTTGGCAGTGGTCGGAGCAGTGTAGTCGGGAACTGGGTATGCCTCTATCCATCGGGAAAGAGCACACACGACTACGAGAACATACTTGAATCCTCGACACCGTTCCATCTGGATATAATCCATCTGGAGGACTTCAAAAGGGTGATCGGGAGGCTGGAATCCACCTTGCTCTACGGGGATGCTTTTACCTGGATTGAACTGACCACAAATCATGCAAGTACGTACTTTCTGTTTGGCTGCTGCCCGTAAGTTTTTATTGGACCATATGTGTTGAATACTGTCTAGCATCGCTTTCTCACCAAGGTGTGCAGGACTATGTATTGTATTAATGATGACTTGTACCATAGAATCGGGGAGAAACCATGTAGATTTTCCCTTCGTCACCCATCCCTGGTCTGTTTGGACCCCTCCTAGTCTAGTCCATTCCTTAATTTCATCTGGTGTTGCATGTGACTGTATGTCGATCACATCATGTGCGGGATCCCTAACTGTCATGCAGTGTGCTGGTACCTCTATTTGTGTCTGATCAGTTACATGAATTCGGTTCTGAGCAGTTTGCTTTGCTGTTCGGTCTGCCAGGTCGTTACCCTGGGAAATGACATCAGTAATCTTAGTGTGTGCCTTGCATTTCATGATAGAGATTGCAGTAGGTAGATGTATTGCATCTAACAGAGCTTGAATGAGGGGACCATGCTGGATGTTGGCACCGTGAGAAGTTAAGTAACCTCTCTCTCGCCAGAGGACTCCAAAGTCATGAACGACTCCGAATGCATAACGTGAATCAGTATATATGTTAACTCTCTTATTCCTAGCGTGTATACATGCTTGTGTCAGAGCAATAAGCTCTGCTGCTTGGGCTGACAAAGTGTCAATACAATTGGTTTCAATGACTTCCGTGTCTGTCGTGACGGCGTAAGCTGCCACTAATTCACCTGTCTTTGTTCTCATACATGAACCATCCACATAAAGTGTCAGGTCTGGATCCGGTAACGGGACATCTGTCAAGTCCTGTCTGGGTTTTGTTGTGATAGTAATAACTTCAATACAATCATGTGCCAATGGATCTACTCCATTCACTGGCAATAACGTGGCAGGATTCAATGTGCTGCAGCGTCTGATTTCAATGTGTGGCTGAAACAATGTCAATCTTTAGTCTTGCCCGTGGCAATATTATGCTTCAAAACGGCACACTCATTTATATAATGACCTGGCTGCTTGCAATAATTACATACACCTTTTACGGGAACTGACGAATTACTAGATTGGTTCGCACCCTTCTTCTGACCATCAGCAGGAACTGACTGAGCAACTAACATTTTCATTTTCGTATCTTTCATACGTCTCTGTTCATGTTCTTGTTCTTCTCTAAGTCTATTCTGGTGATACTGTAACATTTGTAACATTTGCGAAGGAGTATTAGCTTGCCAGGTGCTTTCTACTTTCAGTACTCTATTCTTAACCTGGGGTAGGGAATTCTCAACTAATTTCGTTACAAAAAGATGTGGATATGACTCGCTACTTGCTTTCAGACCACTGTTAATACCAAAACATTTCTCAAATCGTGTATAAAAATCACTAGTGTCTTCATCAGGTTTCTGTTTGCATGCTGAAATTGCACCCCAATCTTCCTTTTTCGTGCTCAATAAACGTGGCAACACTTGTACTAATAAACCTGGTAATGCTTTAACTTTGTCTCCAAGCCCTAGGCCTGGCACTCGGGTATTCTCTTCATCTTGTATTGCAGCCCAATCAATCTTTGCCTCACCCACCTCCCACTCTTTTTCTCTGAGTTTCTCGTATATACCTGGAGGTAGTAACACTTTCAGTATTTTCATGAGGTCGGGATAAGTGTAATCGCCCATTAATAACATATCCTTTATTTCGCGGTGAAAACCTGCAGGGTCTTTATCGTGACTGGGTACTAATTTCTTCATTTCCAATAATTCCATTTTAGTTACAGGAGTATACACAAACACGCGTCTAAGCGTGTGGTCTGCGTTCTGTACGGGGTGTACTTCTCGCAACGGATTCTGTCTATCCATGTAATACATGGTCTTTCGTTCCATAACAGGTGCTGCGTTAATCTGTGGACATAAGAATGTACTATACTTGTGGCGGTGTTCTAAAATTGCTTTAATCAGGTCAGTACTAAGACCTTTCCATCTGTTCGTGACCAGTTCTATTAGTATATCACGCAGGGGACCTGGATCGGAATGCTGGCTTTTATATAACAAGAGCAGATGTTGTATCATGTACATACCAGCTAAACGCTGCTCACTCGGTGTCAAGTTCAGGAACGTATGCGCTAACACATCATCACCATATTTCTCAGAGTTGTCAGCCCATTGCACGGCTGACCTGGCTAATTCTTGTTCATCCATAGAGTCAAGTGCATGATACCCCATGCGCTCTTGAAGTACTCGGTCGGTGGCTTGGAATAAGTGTTCGGGTGTTTTAGGATTACACATGGTTTCTTGATATATTCTTTTACATTCTGGGCGCACTGGGCGCATCGAATTATTAAACGGTCTACCTTTACCTACATACGCGACCATTTCTCTGACTGGCAACTGTGCTTGTGCTAGTGTCTCTGGTTCTTCCTCTGGCTCCTCCTCTGTGGATTCATGTTTATCTGCATCTGCTTCTAGTGCAGCCTGTCTTTTCTCGTGCATCTTAATAATTGAAGTTCTGATTCTTCGGTACATGTTATCTATACTGGCTTCTTTGTCATGCTGTCCATCGGATATATGTCGGCCCCACTTGTGGAGTGCTTTCAAATCTTCCGGGTTCGCACCCGGCCTATCTGCTTCTCGAATAAAACAGTTTATAAGAAACCGTAATAGCTTGGCTTTAGTATCCACTTTCTGATGATCCATGGCCTCTTTAATGCTTTCAGGCCCTACTCCTGTCTGCACAAACTTATATATTCGATCCATATGTTCTGTCATTTCAGGTAGTGACATTAGGAAGTTCGTGACTCGTCGTAAACGTACTGATGCAAGTAACATGTCTACATCATTCTTTTTACCAGGTACAGGATCATATCTACAATCTGCAAGGCGATCTCCATAAAATGTAATATCTGTTCTAGGTGTACGCTGTTGCGCTATTTCTCTAAGACTCAGGCGATGGTTTGGTGGCGGAGTCTGGTAACCAGCCCCTCCGGACGCGCCTCCTGAGGCACCGGTTCCAAAAGGGTTAGTCGGATCTGTATCAAGGGAAGTAGGAGGAGGATTCTGGGGAGGAGTAGCTTGTGGGGGAGGAAGAGCATAAGGGTTCAGACCGTTAGGCGCAGGCACTGGCGCAGGCAAGGGGGCAGGTAATGGGGTATTAACATAGGTGGGAGCTGCATCATCTAAGTAGGAAGAAAGGAAAACGTCCTTTGCTGTCCTCGGGTGTGTCTTAGTCGGGAGCAATGGGGGTGGTAGGTCCTTCGGTATTTCTGGAGAGGCCTTAGGCAGGCCTTTTGACAGGATGGGGAACATGCCATTCATAAGTGTATTACGCTGTCTGTCTACTTGTTCTAATTTTATTCTAATACCTTCCTCAACTAATGCGTCTTCTCGGACCTTGTCGGGTTCTTCCTTACTCTTTTCTTCTAGTCTGTGAGCTTTTTCTGTGCGTCTATGCGACTCTTTACGCCATAACTCGATGGCATCTTTCTGTGACTGTCTGGCTTTCTTTTTCCATAATGCTTCTTCTACTCTCATGATGCAATCTGCATCCCATGTCCCTGCAGCGGGCCATCTCTGATTCTCGGACAGTTCTTTAGTGTAGTCTACCCATAAGTCGAGAAATAAAACAGCATCTAAGCCGTGTTTATGGTACATAAAGTACCCTGGAGTGTCCCTAGGTGGAATGGGAACGGCTTCTTCTAGCACCCCTTTGCGGGTTTTTATTTGTCTTAGTTTGGAGAACAACGGCATTCTGAAATCTGGCTACTTGATTCTTAATCAGATATGAACACACTATACATAAGACACGTGTAAGCACAACACTGAAAATCGAACATTCACTCATACCACGACATTTGAATGACACGTTAAAACATTTCAAGAACGAACCACATTAATTGAGTACAATGACATGTAACAGGATGTACCGCTAAACGGCACAGATACACCTTGATACAGGTGCAGACTAGATATACTGCTATACAGTACAGATACACTGCTAAACAGTGCAGACCAGGCTCGTGCACCCGAACCTGTCTTGACCGGCACAAACTAATGCGCACGTCAGGATGCGTCCCTAGCAACGGTACTCACCAGGAAGCACGGAAACAGAAGGCCTCGGAAACTCTGGACTGGACTCGACGCGGACTGGATTCGGACTCGGACTCGACGCAGATACTTCGGAAAACTTCGGACTCTGGTGGGCCTCTGTATACCTCGGATCTTGCTCTCTCAGCTAGGCTCGGGTTGGGATCCTCCGCACTCCTCACCGCCTCGTCTGGGTGTCGATCGCAGCCTCAGTCACCTCCGTTGGCCTGAGGGAGATACAGGAAATCCTGCGGATACGCGTAGTTGTCCGTCCGGCTGTGGCAGGGGGCTAGGCCTGCAACGCACCGCCGGCGCATGGGGTGGGGGAGGGGTCCCTATTCGGGCGCCAAAACTGTGGTAAAATCGATTACCTATACTTAATTTGCTATCAATAATCAATAAGAATAACTCAGAAACATAAGAGGCAAAATCCGGAATATTGAGGTAAACTCAAGAGGGTTTTATTCCTGTAAAAGGAATTGGGTTATTGGCTCGAGCCAAGGTGGCATAACCATTCCATCACCACACAGGGTTCAGGAAGGGAAGACAGACAACATATTGTTTACAGAAATACATATATATAGTCAATGCATTACAATGTATGAGCATGTAGTAGGCGTAACAGTAGGCGTAACAGCTGGAAAAGGAGAGATAAAACATGGAAACGTCATTAAACGTCATTAAAAAGGCGGTATAATAGGCGTGCATGAAGGCGTGTACTAGAAACGTCATTAATCATGAGGTCACAAAATGGGTGGATACATAAGAGAATCTTGCAATGTCAGCAGAAATTCATAGCAAGGATGCGCGCGCAGCGGATTGACGTGACTCTGACGTGTAACTGGAGGGTGAAAGGACTTGACATTTAGCACTACAAGTGTAGACATAAGTGTAGACATAAGTCTGGGATGTCAGATCAACCTAATCCCAATATCGTATCTGGTATCGTATGTTTAAGGAACAGTAGTGTCTGGAAGGAAGGTCTCTCGGGCAGAGACTACTCTATACTGTCTGCATGTATGCGTCTACGTGTTGGCATGCGGGGTGAGGGGGCATGGGCCTACCATGGCAACGGAGTCTATGAATTACTTGCACGGAGACAGAAGAACCGGGCCCTCTGCTCCTGCAGCTGGGAGGATGTTTACTTGAACTACGAGACAGGAATGTGTTTTCGAGGAGTGGAGCAGATAATTCGAAGGTTGAAGACGGTCTTGGCAGGCAGAGGTTAGGCTATGCGCCGGAGCCGCGCAAGGAAGTAAGGTGGGGGCCACTGGCACAGAGGTGGCCTGGGCTGAGGCCCTCGGAGTCAGAAAGCAGGAGAGAACTCGAAAAAGGCTCAATGGCATATTCTGGGCCTACTTCGCCAGAGCTGAAAAACGTGTAAAGTGTACCACAAAAAGACGGTGGCACGACATATACAGGAACTGAATATTCAATCCGTTCATGGCGGATCTGAAAGAGGACAAGTTAAAGATGGACGCAAATGTATTTGCGTCTTTGTAGCTGGCACAGGAGGGAAATAACATGCACTGCAAGCTAGTACACGGAGACGGTGGGGTACTCGCTGGGGAACACTACTCGATCAAAAATTATATTTCCTCACCCTCACCGACTCGTTTTCAATGCCTCCCAAAGAGAACAATATCAGTCCTTCCGATTTCTCAAGCCTGTTCTCAATTATTAAAAGTCTTTTCATTATGGGCTCCAAAAAGGATGTTATGAGAGCACCTATTTTTAGCCAGTACACTCCTCAGTCTGCGGTAGTCCAGTTACAGTTTCATCCACATTCATGGCATTTACTTCAGACAGAGTTACCTGTGAGACTTCAGTAGTTGGATGGTCTGTATTTGGCGGCTCTCTGTTTACTTGATTTGGAGATCTTGGACTTCTTTCCCTCGTGTGCCTCCTTGTTTTCTCTTAGAAGCAACCTCCTGCGTGTGTTCCATAGATTGTAAGGGCTCTTTGTGGACTTCTGCCTTGCACATAACCATACTCTTAGGAAAAGTTGGCAATGCGCTGCGTGGCAGTGATGTGGAATTCAAAGGATTTCCGTCAATGTGAGGGGATGCTAACATTTGCTGTAGACTTATATTTCGAGTCTGGGAGCCAATGTCGGGAGCAGACTGACAGTATCTTTCTGGCTAGCAAACATTCATAATACCCCCCAGGGATGATCGTTTTGAGAACACAGGGTCCATAGAGAGACGTAGCTCCGTATTAGCAATCTCATGGGCAAGCACAGATGTAGCCCTCATTATGAATTGGTCAAGGGTTCCCGCAACATACCAAATTCCAGCTGCTTTCCTCCCTCTCCCCTCACGTGCTGCCATTTTGGTTCAATTTAATTAGCAATAATATAAGAAAAGGAAAATTAAAGTTGACTCAGATATTCGTCTTTAAATCCACTTACTGGAAAGGCAGGTCAACCGTTGGTATCGAGAGCCTTAGGGGGGGGGGCAGCCCAACCTCTCCCTGTCTCTAACGCGCCCGCGCAGTGTTCCTCCAGCAATGCGGCGCCCGCGGAGCGGGTGCTGCGAGGTGTAAAATAGAGCCTGGCAGGAGGATCTGATACGCCTCAGGTGGCATGAAGTGGAGGCTCCTGGACTTTGAAGTCCATCGAAAATGCGGCAAGGTTACCCCCGTTCAAATACCTCCAGCGATGCGGCGCCTGCGGAGCGGGTGCCACGAGGTGTAAAAATAGGGGCTGCCAGGAGGAACTGATGCACCTCAGGTGGCGTGAAGTGGAGGCTCCTGGACTTTGAAGTCTGTCAAAAATGTGGCATGGTTACCCCCGTGTAAACACCTCCAGGGATGCGGCGCACATGCCATTCAATTGCCAAACAACTCACTCATTCCCATCATTATTCCAATTCCAGTTGGTTTTGAGAGGCTTTCTGGTGTCCAGAAGACTTATGTACTTCTTTACTTATTCTTCTATAGAGTTACGCCTTCTTATAGTGTAATGCAACAACACAAAAGTGATGGATAAAATACTACAATTAATCTTTACCACTGACAATTGCTCAGGCTTGCATCCCAGCCCATTGTTTTTGGCCCAACATTCTTCCTCAATTTGGACCCAGTTTGCAAAGAGAGGTAGATAGGAGAGGGTTCTGTCTTTTTTTGTTTTTGTAAATTTTTGTACTTTTCCTTGATGTCAGTTTAATATTTTGCTTGAGGATCATTGTGTAATATTTTTATATTTATTAACAGTTTTATATTACATTTGTTTAACAGTTTTCTCCTGCACCCCCTTGGCTTACAATGGGTTTCTCATTGTCCCAAAGAACAACAGTATTTCATTATTGTTATTTTATTTTATTTTGTTTATTTTAATTTTTTACTTACTTTGTTCTTTCAATTTTTGTACTTTTTACTTTTAATTTACTAATTTTAAAAAAGTTATTTTTTAAAACATTTTTTACGATCCATTGACCACCTATATGTCATAGGCACACAGTAACATACATTTTTTAAGGATTATTCGATTTTCTCCTGGACACCGTGCCAGCCATAGGTGCAGAACACACACCAGCATTCATTTCTTAAGGATTATTCCATTTTCCCCTACACCTCCCTGACTGCCATAGGTGTTTCCTTCAGATGCATGCACCGCACACAAAGTAATCAGTTACATCTGAATGATGTTATCCTGATTGGAAATTAAATATTAGGTTCTGTTGGTGTGGTTTGACTTTGGAATGCACTTTTGTTAAATATTTAGGATAACAATGATAACTTAAATTACCAAATTAATTATGTTGTCTGGAATTTAAAATGCAACAATGCCAAGCTTCACTAAATGTTTTTCTTGCTTGTTTGCTTTTAGTTGCAAAATATAATCTGTTGATAAATCCTGCCATGTCTGCTTGTTTGCTTTTAGCTGCACAAGAGACAACAGCTGCAGTGCAGTCACATGAGTCTTTCAGTCTCTTCCACTTGTGCAGCTAAGTGCCACTGCCAACTGACAGCTTCAAGATGGCCCCAAAGAAGGGTAATGCCAAGTAAATGGTCAGTGGGCACGAGAGGAAGCACTTTCTGCCAGTGGCATGCCAGCCAGAACCTTTTTTGGCAAACGTGTGCCTGCCAAACCGGCCTCCAGGGAGCAAGCTAGGAGCAGAACTCATTAATAAATGGCACTACCCCAACCTAAGCCCAAGCCCATGTCTCTCAGCGAAGCAACCACTGTAATCATGTTAACACCAACGAGCAGTGACATTGAGTTGAATTTGACTCTTTCCCAAAGTAGTACCCATTCATTTCTGGAAAGTGGACAACTGCCGCAGCCATCGACGGATCTTAGTGAAATAGGAGCTAAACATGAGGTTGACCTTTCCGCTGAGCAAGAAACTCGTCTTTTACATTCATTGGCTTCTATACCTCCAGCAAGAAAAATGAAGGGTACTCCACCATCTTCACCAAGCCCCCATTCTGATGTTCTACACACAAATTATACCCCGGTTGAGTCCAAGACACGCTCAGGAAAAGGAAAGTTCAGCTCGGTTAAGGGCACGGCTTGGGCAACTCCTGTTGCATTTTCTCTGACACTTGTTTAAATAATAGCAACTCGCGTGATCCAAAGGTTTTGGAGCACTTTAAATGAGGTCTAGTTACATTACACAAGGTCAGATTCATTTTTGTGGCATTTTTAGAGAGCACAAACTCGACTGACCCAAAGGTATTGGAGCCCTTTACAAAATGGCAGTTACATTACCGAAGGTAAGGTTTGTTGTTTGGAATTCAGGTGCATGGAGACTAAGTGATGCCACTGCCATCCCTGTTTATTCATTATTTTCTCTCTACCTGACAAATGGGCACAGCATTCATCTCTCCCACCACATCCCATGTCGCTGCATGCCTACCCTGCTGTCTCTTCCTGTCGTCGTCCTCCTCTCAGAGCTCTAATTTCAAAGCACATTCATGGCACCATCCCAGGGAAAATGAGGCATTTTTATGTCTCGGGCCTAGCGTACACTGCACATGCAGGGTCCCGCAGCTCGAGTTCTTTTCTCGGCATTTTGAAAATGGACCTGGAAATTCCACTTAGAACGTGCGTGTTATTTCCTAGGTCCATTTTCATTGGCCTCCTGTGCGTGTCTTTTTAAAACAGAACACGCAATAGGCCATGGGCGGTCGCGTAGCTCCGCCCATGGCCTATTGGTGTCTGTTACGCGCACCAACGGCCATATATCTTCAATTATCGCGGCCATCAGGGCCGCAGCAATTGAAGACATATGCTGGAAGTGGTGCGCGCGCACCACTTTCCAGATTCTTTTTTTTGGGGTGAATCCATTTCACGGTGCAGCTCTCCCTGTTAGCACCTCTTCTCCATGTTCAATTTAGCTTTGCTCAAGGAAAAAATAGGGTATTGGACCCATTTTGTGATGCTGTGTCCTACATCTGGTTAACTGCCCGTGTCCTGTCCAGGGATTCAGCAGTGGGCTCCTCGCCCTACTTATCCTTCTCCTTCTCCTCGCTCGGGCTCCCAGCTCCATCTGCACCGGGTTCCATCTGCTCCTGTACTACACTCCTTTGCCATGTGTTGCTCATGCCTCTGCGCCTGGTCCCTGTGGAGTGTTCCTGTGGACGGCTCCGTGCGTCCCTGGGCTCCAGCAGCCGGGTCCTTGAAGTCGTCTGGGGACGCCCACACTCGGCAGCCGCGCTCACTGGCCGGCACCGCTGTCGCCCAGTCTACGCTCGACTGAGCCTCGCCACCTCCGGCAGGAAGAGCAGGCGCTACCCGTCACCTCCAAAGCAGACATCCTGCCGCTGCAGCACAGGCTGCTATTGATCCCGGAGTATCAACCTCTCGCTGCCTCCAGGTCTGGCTCTGCCACCCGGTGCCCCCTCCCTCTACCCCTGCCCTGCTACGTGGGCTGCAGTGCCCTCCGGCCCCGGGTCTTGACCTGTACACACCGCCCCCTTGTATTACAGCCATCCCCTGCCCCCTCACTCCTCCACTGTCCACTTTACTCGCTCATCTGAGAACTTTTGCACATGCTCTCTGCCCGGCGTCTTCTCGCCGCACTCTGTTGTGCTCTCTTCTCTCACTTTCTCTCCCTCCTTCACTTTCTCTCGCTGCCCCCCCCTTCTGCCCAGATCTCCTGCCATGCCTGGTACTCAGGTGTTAAGGATTTCTGTGGAGGAGTGTTGCCAATGGGGGCGGGGGGGTATGTGTGAGGTTGAGTTCCCTTGGCTTTGCGGATCAGACCATCACGAGTCACATTCACAGGCTTTGCAGCCTCTCCTGTCACTTCTCTTAACTTGGCCCATTTAAACCCGGCACCAGGCGGCTAAAGGGGTCCCGGAAGGACTGAGCGACGAGTGGCTCTGGCACCTATTCAGCGCCCTCCATAGGCGAGCTCCGGCTTCCCACACACATAGGACTAGCCCACATCAACGAACAGCATGCACAGGATATTCACAGGAAACGGAAGGGGGGCATCCAAAGTAGTTTTTTTCAGATTAACATACCGACATCAGGGGAGGGAACCCGTCGGGAGTAGACAGGGAATACAAAATGCAGGGTGAGCAGTGTGAGAGTGGGTAAGGTGATCGATGTGTGTGTGTAGGGTGACCAGTGTGTGAGTGTGCAGGGTGAACAGTGTGTGAGTATACAGGGTGAGCAGTATGTGAATATGCATGGTGAGCAGTGTGCAAGTGTGCAGGGTGACCAGTGTGTGAGTATGCAGGGTGAGCAGTGTGTGAGCATGCAGGGTGATCATTATGTGAGTATGCAGGGTGATCAGCATGTGGGTGTCCAGGGCCAGCAGAATTGTGTGAGTGTGCAGGGTGAGCAGTGTGTGAGTATGCAGGGTGAGCAGTGTGTGAGTATGCAGGGCGAGCAGTGTGTGAGTGTGCAAGGTGAGCAGTGTGTGAGTATGCAGGGTGAGCAGTGTGTGAGTTTGCAGGGCGAGTAGTGTGTGAGTGTGCAGGGTGAGCAGTGTGTGAGTATGCAGGGTGAGCAGTGTGTGGGTGTTTAGGGCCAGCAGTGTGTGAGTGTGCAGGGTGCGCAGTGTGTGAGTATGCAGGGTGAGCAGAGTGTGAGTATTTAGGGTGAGCTTTGTTTGAGTATGCAGGGTTATCAGTATGTGAGTATGCAGGGCGATCAGTATGTGGGTGTCCAGGGCCAGCAGTGTGTGAGTGTGCAGGGTGTGTGAATATGCATGGTGATCAGTATGTAGGTGTGCAGGGTGAGCAGTGTGTGAGTACGCAGGGTGAGCAGTGTGTGAGTGCAGGGTGAGCAGTGTGTGAGTATGCAGGGTGAGCAGTGTGTGAGTATGCAGGGTTTTCAATATGTGAGTATGCAGGGGGATCAGTATGTGGGTGTCCAGGGCCAGCAGTGTGTGAGTGTGCAGAGTGAGTAGTGTGTGAGTATTCAATCAATCAATCAAAGCATTTGTATAGCGCGCTACTCACCCGGAGGCTCTCAAGGGGGTGGGGCGGGAGGGGTCCGCTACTGCTCGAACAGCCAGGTCTTGAGTTGCTTCCTGAAGGAGAGGTGGTCTTGGTTCAGGCGGAGGTGGATGGGGAAGGAGTTCCACGTCTTGGACGCCAGGTAGGAGAAGGATCTTCCTCCCGTTGTGGATTTTCTGATGTGGGGGACGGCGGCGAGGGCGTGGCTGGTCGATCGTAGCTGGCGGGTGGCAGTATAGAAGGTCAGGCGGTCATTGAGGTATCTGGGGCCTTGGTTGTGGAGAGCTTTGTGTGCGTGGGTGAGGAGTCGGAATGTGATTATCTTGCTGATGGGGAGCCAGTGCAGGTCTCTCAGGTGTCCGGAGATGTGGCTGTGTCGGGGGATGTCCAGGATGAGTCGTGCTGAGGCATTCTGAATGCGCTGGAGTCTTTTCTGAAGTTTGGCTGTGGTTCCTGCGTAGAGGGAGTTACCGTAGTCCAGTCTGCTGGTGACGAGCGCCTGGGTTACCGTCTTCCTGGTTTCTGTGGGGATCCACCGGAAGATCTTCCGTAGCATCCGTAGGATGTTGAAGCATGACGAGGAGACGGCGTTGACTTATCTGGTCATCGAGAGGGAGGAGTCCAGGATGAAGCCCAGGTTGCGGGCGTGGTCCGTTGGTTTGGGTGTGCTGCCCAGGGCAGGGGGCCACCAGAGGAGGGTGATGATCCCAGGATGAGGACTTCCGTCTTATCCGAGTTCAGTTTTAGGCGGCTGTTCATCATCCACTCGGCTACATCTTTCATCCCTTTGTGTACGTTGGTTCTGGCGGTTGTGGGTCGTTGGTGAGGGAGAGGATCAGCTGGGTGTCGTCGGCGTAGGAGATGATGTTGAGGTTGTGTTGGCATGCGAGGGCCGCGAGGGGGCTCATGTAGATGTTGAACAGTGTGGGGCTAAGCGATGATCCTTGTGGTACGCCGCAGATGACTTCGGTGGCCTCTGATCTGAACGGGGGGAGGCAGACTCTCTGGGTTCTTCCGGCGAGGAAGGAGATGATCCACTCCAGTGCCTTCTCCTGGATTCCAATGTTGCTGAGGCGCTGCACTAGGGTGCGGGGGTAGACCGTGTCAAATGCTGCAGAGAGGTCTAGGAGGATGAGTGCCGCTGTTTCCCCGTTATTGAGCAGGGCTCGGATGTCGTCGGTGGCTGCGATGAGGGCGGTCTCGGTGCTGTGATTGGCTCCGAAACCGGACTGCGAGTGGTCGAGGGATCCATTCGTCTCGAGGAAGGCGGCCATCTGTCTGTTGACGGTCTTCTTGATGACTTTGACAGGAAAAGGAAGGAGCGAGATGGGGCGGTAGTTTTTGAGGTCAGTGGGGTCCGCTGATGGTTTCTTCAGTAGGGCACTGAGTTTGGCGTGCTTCCAGCTCTCTGGGAAGGTGGCGGTGTCGAAGGAGGCGTTGATGATGTCCGGGAGATGGGGTGCGATGATGGAGTCGGCCTTGTTGAAGACGTGGTGAGGGCAGGGGTCGGTTGGTGATCCGGAGTGGATGGAGTTCATCGTGCGGATGGTGTCTTCGGTGTTGATCGGGGTCCAGGCGCGGAGGGTGGTGGTGGGGGGCGTTGGTGCGGTCGTAGGGTGCGTCGGCTGTGTGCTGAAATTGTTGTGTATATCTGCGATCTTGCTGTGGAAGAACGAGGCGAGCGAGTTGCAGAGGTCTTGCGATGGGGTGATGTCGTTGTTTCCGGTACTATGGTTCCAGAGCTCTTTGACAATTTTAAAGAGTTCCTTGCTGTTGTGGGCATTGTTGTCAAGTCGTTCCTTGAACGCGGTTTTCTTGGTGGCATGGATCAGCTGGTGGTGTTTTCGGGTGGCGTGTTTGAGGGTGGTCATGTTGTCTGTTGTCGGGTCTCTGCGCCAGGCTTTCTCGAGGGCTCGTCAGTTAATCTTAGAGCTCTTGAGTTCGTCAGTGAACCAGGATGCTTTCTTGTTGCCGGGTCTGATGGGGGGGGTCTTCAGTGGAGCGAGGTCATCTGCGCAGTTGCTGATCCACCTTGTGAGGTTGTTGGCGGCTTGGTTGGGGTTTGCTCAGCTGGTGGGAGGGTTCTGGCTGAGGGATTTGGCGAGCTGGTCGATGGTGATCTTGTTCCAGCTTCTGTGGGGAACCTGTTGCGGGTGGTGGTGGAGCATGGTCCTTCTGAAGCTGAAGTGGACGCAGCTGTGGTCTGTCCAGTGGAATCCGGTGGCGTGGCTAAAGGAGATGTCCTTGCTGGAGGAGAAGACGGGGTCAAGCGTGTTGCCGGCGTAGTGGGTGGAGGTGGTCACCAGTTGCTTGAGTCCGAGGTTGGTGAGGTTGTCCATCAGGGTGGTGGTGTTGCGGTCGTTTGTTGTTCTCCAGGTGGAAGTTGAGGTCCCCTAGGAGGATGTAGTCAGCGGAGGAGAGGGCGTCCGGGCTGATGAAGTCGGCGATGTCTTCGCTGAATTGTGTACGTGGTCCCGGCGGTCTGTAGATGAGGGTGCCTCTGAGGGTGGTCTTGGGTTTGGTGTGTATCTGGAAGTGCAGGTGTTCGGCGGTTGTGAGGGTGTCGTCGGTGTTGGTCGTGATGCGGATAGTGTTCCTGTGGACGATGGCGATGCCTCCTCCTGTCTGGTTGACGCGGTCCCTCTGGGTGATCTTGCATCCATCTTGGATGGCGATGGCGATGTCGGGCGTTGAGGAGGCGTTCATCCAGGTTTCCGTGAGGAAGGCGACGTCTGGAGTTGTGGAGTCGAGGAGGTTCCAGAGTTTGACGGCGTGTCTGTGGAAGGAGCGGGTGTTGAGCAGGATGCATTTCAGGTGGTTGCTGCTGCTGCTCGGCTTGGCGGGTGCGGTGCAGGTCCGGATGCAGGAGAACTTCCAGGATTGGCAGGTGAAGGGTCCGTGGGTGCGTCCTGGGGTGGCTCGGTGGCAGCCTGGGATCCGGCCGGTGTTGAGTGCGTTGAGGGTGGCTGCATCGTAGGTCCGGCGGGAGGGCTGGTGTCTGTGGGGGCCAGGGGTCCTGGTGCTGGGCGCGGGCCAGGCGCGGACGGGCGCAGGCGGCTTGCCTTCGGCACGCCTTCGGCTCACCATTGGCGCACCCGCTGAGCGTACGTGCAGACTCTGCCATAAATGGAGAGTGGGGGGTGGAGCGAGGGAGGAGCAGCTGGGAGGCGGGAGCGGGGTGGCGAGTCGGGAGGGGAGCGATGCGAAGTGTGAGGCTGAAGGAAACAGGGATGGGGCCGCGGGGGAGCAGCGGCAGGGAGCGGGGAGCGGGGTGGAGCAGCGGGAGAATGGTGAGAGCAGAAAATACAATCAGGGGCACAACAGTGACAAACAGGGGCACAACAGCGGTAAAAAAACGGCAATAGCAGACAAACAGTCAGGGGCACAACAGTGACGATCCAGGCACAACAGCGGGAGAAAATACAGAATGCTGGCACAATACAAATAAGGCAGAAACAGTTACTGGCAGTGGCGGCAGTGGCGGCAGTGGCGGCGTCAAACGGGGACTGGGCACATGCAGGTGGGCCGCGCGGCGGGTGGAGCGACAAGCACAGACCAGGTCAGGTCAGGTGAGCAGAGTGTGAGTATGTAGGGTGAGCAGTGTTTGAGTATGCAGGGTGATCAGTATGTGACTATGCAGGGTGATCAGCATGTGACTATGCAGGATGATCAGTATGTGGGTGTCCAGGGCCAGCATTGTGTGAGTGTGCAGGGAGTGTGAGTATGCAGGGTGAGCAGTATGTGGGTGTCCAGGGCCAGCAGTGTGTAAGTGTGCAGGGTGAGCAGTGTGTAAGTATGTGCCAACTGCTTATGCCTCCATAGTGGAGGCAAAACAAGGAGAAATAAATTCATTTTTTTCTACCTTTTACCTGGCCTGGGCGGTAAATTCTGTTCCGCCAGGTGAATTTGCAGAATTTGGGTAATTTTACGTCCCACGTAGAATGTGAAATTGCCCAAAATTCTGCGTTCTGTGGCTTTGGCGAATTCTTTGCTTGTTCCCGTTCTCAAAATGTGTGTTTGCAAGATATTTCCCCTGAGCACGCAAACAACATTCGCAAACAGGAAAAAATCATTGCGAACAAGCAATTTTGCGTGTTCGTGAAATTTCTGTGTGCTCGCGGAGATTTTTCACTGTTTCCTGGAGCTTTGCATGGCACGACTACGCAAATTCCACCCACCCCTACTTTTTTCATCTTTTCATGTGTGCTGCATTCTGCAAGTACACATACAAAGAGGATAAAGCCTGCTAGGATTGTTGTTGTACAGGAATGTGGTCCTTTCTGCTTTGGCGGTAGGCTGCTGAAAAGAGACCAGCACTGGGGGAAAGGACAGGAATGCTTTATATTGGATAAATGTAATGCATCCTGCCCCTTCACTTTGACGTAGGGCAGTGCGGCAAGGTGGCTTCAGGGAGTCCGCAGAAGTTCACCACTACACCCCCTTACTCCTCTACACTTAAGATAGTCATGAGCCCTTCCTGAAGTGGGCCTACCTCGGTGTAACAACATGTTCAACTGGCGCAGATGTCACAACATCTGTCCATGATGAGGGGTGCCCTGGACTATGTAGAATGCAAATTTACTGAGGTGATTACTTGCATACTATTTGATCATTCTTATAAATGAATGCGTTTTGCTATTTTAGTGAATAGTCTAGCCCAGCCCAATCAGAAGGTTGGTTAGCAGCATTTTGAGGTCATTAAGACAGCAGTGATAAGTGCATGGAATCTGCTCCCTAGGTATGCCCACGGGATATCTTTAGCACCAGAGCTCATGTGTATCTACACAACAGAAGTTGTGTGAATACAGCCCATTTTGCACATTTCCAGATTTGCTGGGCGCACCCAAATGGCCATAAATCATTGTTTTTCTTGATGTCCTATCTTGATCCAGCCGTAACATTCAGTAAAGAAACTCTAAACACAGGGACTTTTTGGGCAGGTGGGTCAATACAAAGCTAGACTTTCAAGGATCTTAAGTCTTTGAGTCACTCAACAAAGGATGAATTAAAGTATGCGTTAATAGGCTACATATCTACGCACTGTACATTGCACAGGCAGCTGTGGATGTAGGGCTGGAAGAGTGTGTGTTAACCATGGGGGTGAGGACGTGAACTTCATTATTGTTATTTTTTGTGCAGTTGTATAAAGCGCAAACTTGGCCCAAGGGCATCATAGCACTTTACATGAGAATTAGTAAGATTACAACACATGCACATGCTGCTTTTTTAAGCACCTTTTTATGCACTAAGCGCATTTTCAGAGTTAGAAATGGTAAAAAGAAGTTTGCTAAAGAGTAGGCAGTAGTCCAGGGGATCACGGCCATATCGCAAGTAAATAAAAGAACAGAGAACTGCTCTTTTTAAACACAGTTCTGTCTCCTTTAAAGAATACAGGCTGCATTAATAATATATTGCTGTATTAAAAAGACAATCGCAGGGATGGTGCTCTCCTGTCCACAACAGGCCACCATCCCTGTGATGGCCTCTAATCATTGTGAGTTGCAGTTTGCGACCTACCTAAATCATGAGGTAGATCACATTCCTGCTCACTGCTATTAGGAACAGCACATCTGGCCCCTACTTCCTCAGTGCCGAAGCTCTCGCCCTTCTGCCACCTCTTCATGAAGGATAGTCAGATTTGGGGGATAATGTTACCAGAATTATTGTTAGTATTTGATAATGAACACATCATGTTTGCAGTGGCAGTGAGTATTTTATCTGTGACATTATTCTTAAACACAGAAGAAGACAAGCAACACCCAGGAAAAGGCCTCTTTAGCTCCATCACATTTCAACCATCTTGTCAGGACAATGATACACTAGTTTAAAAGGGTACTTTATCTCATTGGAGCATGTAGTACATTAAGAGCCATCCTTTCTGCTCACTTTCTGTCAGATTACTCACCTTTACCTGGAACCTGCAATCAAAGTAAGGGGGCGTTCTGGAAGGAAAACATTTTTCCACAGAAACAGAGCCATCAATCACCTGCAACGAGCTAGAAGACAGTGAGATATCTCGGCAAATGTTTGATAGCAATTATGTTGTTTTATCACGTTTAGGCGAGGCCCTGGGCCGCTGCCCACACTGCCCATGCCTAGCGCCGGCCCTGTTTAGGCCTGTCTCGCGCAAGAAATCACTGTCCATACTTCTTCAAGGAGCAAGAAAGGCCACTTTATTTTAAGACAGGTGCATAATACATTTCTTGACCACATTCATTATTTATTTATTTCATAAAATTCCAATCTACACAGTATGCCTAAACATCCCTACCTAACAGAACCCGAAACTAACTCTTAACTAATACCCCTAGGATTACCCAACGAGCTACCCTTCAGGATGGCCAACCCGCTCCAGGCTGCCCACCCCACTAGCAAAAACCGCCTCCTAAAAGAACAAAGACACCTGTCCTAACAGTGGCAAAGCCCGAAGACCCGAGCAGCGCCTAGAGCACCGCAAAATAAAAAACCTAACTAAAGGAATAAAGGGAGGGTGGGTGGGGCAAAACGAACCTCCCTTCCCTTGCCTCCTGCTACGCAGTTCCCAACCGCCAGCCTGACTTACCCTTATCTACTCCCCTAATTAACCCCACCTGCTTCCCGATTGCTCGCCCGAATGCACCCAGGGAAAGACCAGCTCACGCCTGGCTCTCCCTGGGTCCCCCCTCGCCCAAGAAATCACTGTCCACACTTCTTCAAGGAGCAAGAAAGGCCACTTTAATTTAAGACAGGTGCATAATACATTTCTTGACCACATTCATTCTTTATTTATTTCATAAAATTCCAATCTACACAGTATGCCTAAACATCCCTACCTAACAGAACCCGAAACTAACTCTTGACTAATACCCCTAGGATTACCCAACGAGCTACCCTTCAGGATGGCCAACCCGCTCCAGGCTGCCCACCCCACTAGCAAAAACCGCCACCCAGGAAAACCTTTAGCGTTTTCCTGCCCCACCCAAAAAAGGAAGGGAAGGAGCACACCACAACTGCACCTGAAGAACTTTGGCAATCAAATCCCTGATCTCCAGAAGGTAAAAAGAAGTGCCTAATGTAGACAGATGGACACCGTCCTCACAGAATAAATGCGTTTCTGAAACTTTCAAATGATAATGAGCCAAACTGTATATACATAAATGGTTACAAAAAAGTCGCATTGTTCTATTCACTTTGCGTCTTGCCTTCTCCATGGCGGAATAGCTCCTCGCCCCACGCCATTGCAATCGAAGCACGAACTCAGTGCATATCACCATGGTGCTCACCCATGTGGTCTTGATGACTTCGAGATCTTGTTTCATTAACTTTAGCAAAGTCAAACCAGATAGAGAAACTAAGTCGTTTTCCCCAAGATGCAGCACCAGTAGATCTGGAGGGCCCCCCAACCCTTCAAAACCAGAGAAGCCAAGGCGGGAAAAAGACCGCCCCAGCGCATGCCCCCCGTGCCATGCCAGGAGACTTCATGTGTCAGACTGCTTAAACCAAGAGATCTCCCACAGAGCTGACGTGCAGCGGCTACAGCAGCCCTTTTAACAAAAGAGTGCCCCAGGATCCACACCCTCCTTTTGGATCCAGCGACTGAGGGCCAAGGACCTAGGAGAAAAAGAAATGTTAGGCAAAGCAAAGGCGGACTACTTTCTCACATACTTCTCACAACATCTAGCGCGCCAACGCCCAATACGATGAATTTGAGACCAATCCCACCCCAACCTAGCGGCCTCTGTCGCCGCCCCAATCCTGAATGAATGGGTGCCGAACTGAGAAGGATCCCTCCCCAGGCCCAACAAAACCTTGCGGAGGACAGCTAACAATTGAGAAACAATGATGGGGCTGCCATCAGCATGACAAAAAATTGCCTCCGGGGTAAAATGAGGAGAGGACACAAAAACCTCCCATTCCCCAACATGGCAGCATGCAGACACACCACTCCTACCCAGAAACACCCACTTACCCCTCCCCATCTGATCAGTTTTGGACATCCTCAGCCACAGACGCACCCTGTCATGCTCCACCACCACCTCACTGCTGGTCATACCCACTCTACCCCTCAAACCCAGCAGTTCAGAGGCCCGAAATGCCCCAAAGAATAACCACACAAAGCACAAACAAAACTTGTGGCACTCAAACGCGTCATAGCAGCACACTTCCAATTGTGACAAAAGCAGCTGAAGAAAATCAAAGGTCACCGGCTGCCGTAGCTTCTGACCACCGGCCCGAAGCCTACCCAAACCTTTTAGGACTTTGCGAACCAACACCCCCCCAACAGGATCCCTCCCCCACCAAAGCTGACCATAAAAAGACACCCCAGCCTATTTGCCCGAAATGGTCATGTGAGAGAGGCCTTTGTCCGCTAAATGCAAAACAAACTGCAATAAGAATTGTTCATCAGATAACCCAGCCCTGTCCGGACCCGCCATCTCCTCACCAAACTGCAAAAAACTCATGCCAGGCCTTCAAATGACTCCGCCGTGTAGAGGCAGCCACTGAATTCTCGACCAAATGTTGGACCCTCAATCCCCCAATGCCCATACGTACTGTGGGATCGCCGTTGGTTTTAGGTCCGCCCCGGGAGCCAATTTGCGGAATTCGGACCATTGAAAGCATATACACTCCCACTCCACTCCCCCACCCAGTTTTTCAGTAAGTGTTTTTACACATGGACTGCTGACCTCCAATCCTCCCTCTAGATTGTTTTACTTGGGCTTTGTTTGCCCCCGGATGAAACTTCCCAACATTATGTTCTTTCTATCATCCTTTAAGAATCATCTTTGCTTTATTTCTCAACTGCTGTCATCAGTTTGCTTTGCTCCCTATCAATGGGCAGGGCACTAATTCCTACCAAAGCATCAAAAGGTGCTTGTGAGCAATATGTGTGTTATTCAGCAACGCCTCTATATGCATCACTATCATTCCTGGTAAAAGTATTATGCATCGCAATCCCACCTGGATAATCAACAAATTACTTCACCTGATGCCCCCCAACCCTGACCACTGCCAAAACTTCTCACTTTTTAAGGAAAGCAAGAGATAAACCCTACCTAAGTAGAGTTTGCATAATAAAAACCCTGCACTGATCTACTTGCGATGGGCAAATTTAAATTCATAAAGGTTTTTATTTTACTGGAAATCATTTTTCAGAAAACTTCACAAATATATATATTTGCAACTGTTACTTACCTCTGCCAGAGAAGTTATTCATTTTAGTTTTCTTTATTTTATTTAGAGTGTTTCATAAAGCGCACACATGACCCAAGGGTATCAGAGCTCTGTACGTAGGGTTGAATGAACAAAATGATAGGTATAGACAGGTACATCAAACGTAAAGAGCCGCAATAGGCCATTGCAACAGATATCACATTAAACGACTGTCATTTCATTAATATTCCCTTTGTCCACATTGATCTAGCATCTTCATTGTGGTTATTTGCGGCAACTCTGAGCTATTCAGATCCAGGTACCCAGCCGTGTTGCCGATTGTTCTCCTGTAAACGACATACATCTGACCAAACTCGAGAATGCTGAAATTGTGATGTCCTTTGAACCCTGGGGTGGGGCTCTCCGAGAGTCTATATAAGAAATCTATTCATTAGGATCTTTTAATTTCTCTTTTGAAAGAGTGGGTTGATAGGTTTAAACGCACCATGGGTGGTAAGGAGTTCCAGATCCTTGGCGCCGCTCCCAAGAAGGATTGTGTGTACATTTTTTATTTTCTGAATCCAGGAGGTTCCAGCCTGAGAGAGTTAGCACTTCTGAGGTAGCGCCGGCCACCGGAGATTCAAATCTTTTCTGCCAGGTAACTTGGTTCGTTAAAATGCAGTGCTTTGTGTGTGAGGCGGGCAGTTTTCGATTGCATTCTTGCCTCGAGGGGAAGCCAGTCTAGATACCTAAGCGATGGAGTGATGTGGTCAAAGCATCTAATTTCCTGTTGCCAGTCTTGCTGCAGCATTAAGAGTCATTTTGAGAGGGTCACTGCACCATATTCTATTCTGGAGAGTAAAAGTTTTTGTACTGCTTGTTTTAAGTCTGAAGGTGGTAGAAATGGTTTCAATTTCTTCAGTAGTTTGAGTTGGAATGAAGCACTGTGTGTGGTAGTACAGATGTGAGCTCTCATGTTTAGACTCTTGTCCAGTGTTACTCCAAGGGATTTCGTGGAGTCAATAATGGCAGGTTTGCAGTTGAGTGCGTGTAGGTGCTTGATCCAATCTCAGATGGGTGTGGAGCTGTTTTGAGGGGAGAAAAGAAGGAATTCAGTTTTCAAAGAGTTCAGCTTGAGGTTGTTTTTAGAGAGCCAGGACTGAGTTTTGACTAGAGAGAAATTATCGCTCTGCTTGTACTTAGTAACATCTATGCAGTATATCAAATCAATCTCCATTTCTTGCGGTGAACCTCCTGCCATGTCCACCATCATCCTCTGGGATCTAGCACTCTTCTTGTTCCTCACTTGCTGGAATCCTGAAGAGGGGGCACACACACTACCGGAACTGCTCCCTCTTGGTCCTGGCCTTGCACACTTCACAGTACATAAGACATAGGTCTACTTTTTTTATCTAATGTGGATCCCGCCCTACCTCTCTTCTCCTCATTGGACAATGGAAGGGAATGCTTTTGCCTCCACCATGCATTGTGCCTGATTACACTGGTAAAGTACTCCTATACATGGGTGTAAATGTGCGGGTTATGGAATGTACAAGCGTTCCCAGTAGGATGTCTGAAATACTGTGCCTTTCATAGCCTTTTACGTGCACTACAAGGATTGTCAGGTGCCAACTGCTATTCTCCCAATGTGACTCCTTAATTTACAGTGCAAATGGACAATTGTTATCTATTTTTGTTTTTCCTCCATGAGCAAAACAGTTCTTTGTTAGATAAATTTCATCCTTACAGATGTTCCATCGCATTTCCCTCCCCGGAAGGTGAATTTTAAGAGTCCTTTACTGGCATACATTTTTAACCATTTTAAACCATTTCCTGAGCGGGAAAGGGTCAAAGAGTAGTTTGCATGCAGGTTTCTTACTCTGTGATTGTGCAGTCATAACAAACACTTCAGCATCTGTGAAGTCATTTCTGCCAGCTAGGTATCATTTTTTAGATTCTGCTGAATGTTAGAAATTTCAAAATATTCAAAATGAACGATTTATGACATCTCACCCACCCATACTGTATTGAAGCTTTTTGCAATGTATACTTTGAAGCATGCATTGCTCGATCGGCTCTGTGTTGCGTTGCTAAGCCACTTAATGGGGCCTTGCGTGACTTGGTAAATCTGGCTTTTTTGTTGAATAGTGCTTGTACCCCCTTGCGTGGCACAGGTTAGACGCATTAACAGTGATAAATAGGCTCCTATCACTCTTTAGAAAGCAGACTCAGTAAGCCAGTTTCAGATGTAAATAATTACCCAAGACCATTTACATTTTATTTACCTTCTCATTCATGTGCGGTGGTGAAGCAGGGTTGACGTGAGCCATAATGAGTACAAAGCCCTTGTGCTCCTGGTTGGAAAGACCCCTGTACCCATGCTCCAGTATTGCGTGCTGCACTAGTAGCAGCATGCCCTGCCTCCGACCCCGGCGATGTGGACAAATATCTCTAAACACATATATACTGGAATAATCCTTTAAATCGCAGTGCCTACACCGCGATGCAGTTGCAAAGCAGTTGTTACAACGCAAGTCGTTACATCGACTTGCACTGGATGGCGCTATAACTTAAGGAATAGTAAGATTTACTATTCCAACATCTTCTCAGTCCTGTAATTCAGCCAGGGACCACAGGCGCTTCGCCGCCGGTGGATTTAACGCGGACCCATATCATATACCCATCGTGGCATTCGCGGATATCTGGCTCCCAACATATCAGAACAAACCCATGGTACCATTAAGACAATTGGCCCAAAACCCTTTGATTTGCAAGTTCCGCTGAATTTTTATCGTAATTCTAAATAAAACCCTTCCAGTTTTTCCCTGGGGAATATATACCGTATCTCCTCAAGGCATTTATTAATTCTTTCCCAAGTTCTGTCCCAGCCTCCCCAAACATATGAAAAAATCATTCTTTGCATGTGCCACAGTTTTGTAGCCAAGTGATATATTTCATCATGACTTCTATAAAAGGATTAGTGCCTGTTGAAATTCTTCCCTTTCCTCAACCAAAGTGACTCAGTAGCCAAAACGTAGGCACATGAGGATGATCAGTAAAACGTCTACTATATACTTACCCGGCCTAACCACCTAACTTACCCTGCAGTAGAGTAAATTAGTTTCCTTTCCTTACTGCCAAGCAAATGTATTTTTGGAAAAGCAAATTGTGAAATGTGGTTGAGAGTGAGACCAAAGAGTAAAGTAGGACTAAGTAAATGCCTTGACTTTTGCGATTGGATAGTCTGTGATGAATACAATCTATATTCTGTTCCTTAATCCTTTCCCTGTATTGCAGTGTATCGCTTTTCCCACTTACTTACGTACGGCAGACAAGATGTCCGCATGATTGATCTTATATGTAATGTGTTGCAATATTCATCTGCTTTGAAGTCAGGGTAAAATTGAAAGACTGTTAGAACGTGGATTATTAGTAGGGGCAAATGTGCATCTGCCACTGGAAATAAGGCCACTAACACATTATTGGGCTCAGAATAGGTTTTAGAAAATTATTCCTATTCTCAACCCTTGGCAGCTTGTCTGTGAGCAGGCTGACTTAACTTCAAAGACAGGTATGTAAAGCATTCAATGAAATCAATTCAGTAACTAATTAAGTGACAATGTATAATAAAAATCTGACACCAATTTATAAAAATAGGAACTATTGTTATCTTTAAAATGACATGCAAATGACAAAGATCCCATGTTGGGAACCGGAGATATGAATTTTCAAATAGTTAGCATTATCTAGCTCTTAGAATCTTAATGTGCCCTATTGGGATATCCGGTTGTGATAGACTGGCTCAAAGTCAATGTTTCAGGCCGACTAGGATAGACCACTAACGGCTGTAGGTCCCGGTCACAGTTTTAAACTTCGGACTTAGAAACTTTTCTGGAGCTTTTTCTCGCGTGGTCCCTCGTTGCTATTCACTAGGCCAGATTTGGTGAGGGTTCTCCGGCCTCCGATTTCACCTCCTCTCTGTGAAACTCTGGAAGTCAGACCTACAAAGCTTTTCAGCGGGAGGAACGTGGACGGCAGGCCAGCTATTGGTTGAAGGCAGGTGGCTTGGCTGGCCAGGTTGGGTCGGTCCCCCTATGGAGCTTTTTTCCAAAGTTGTTTAAAAGTTCTCCCAACTCCTGGAACTTCTTAATGAAGTACCTTAAATGGTCCCAAAATGTCTCAAACTCACTCCGAGTGTCTGAAAGCTCCATGATGGTCCTTGAAATTTGAGGACTTCATATCCCACAACCTACATGGACAAACCCCTTATAAATCCCCTGGAAGTTCTCCGGGTTCTGGATCTTTGATGTTGATTTTCCAGGTGGGCTCTGTTAACCTGTATCTTGCAGGGTGTCCACTCTTTAGTCCTTCTTACAGCAAGGTAATTCACAGGGATATAGTTCAAGATGGTGCAAAATGTGCAGTTTACAGAGTGCAGGCCTTTGGAAATGCACATTAAACTTCTCAGCATGGCACCTCTTGCTTTCGTAAGTTTCAAGCAGCAGATCTGAGGGGCTTTGCCCTTCTCAGATACTTATTCTAGTTTCTCTGGGTCAAGCAGGAGGTCACTCCTGTCCAATGGACTGCAGGGTACCACCCAAAGGTCTGAACACATCCTGTAATGTGTGGCCAGAGTGCACCAATTCTTCCAAATTGATAATGGCAGAATTTTCTCCAGGGAGAGAAGAGATGGCTAAGCACACCCCTAAATTTGCTAATCAACATAGTCTCTCCCCCTTGCATCTATTCATTCCTTCCTTAAGCCTAGCATCTGGCTGGGGTCAACAGAGTAGAGTTGGGAATGACACTTGAGTTGAAGTGTAGTTCCTATTTCCCTAAATAGGTTCTGAGCTTTTGGATAACATACACTAAAGGTTTGGTGTATGATTGAGTCAGTACACCCCTATTGCACATGCTAACCTTGTTTACCATGTACCTGCTAGCTCACAGGGCCACTAGAAACTTCTTGAAGACAAGAAGGGAATAGCTTCTGGGAACTACATAACATGACTACACTGATCCATGAGATAATGTTTCGCTCAGCCAATCGTGACTGCTTAGTTTCTCAGAGTTACACAGAAATAACAGACAAGCTTTTTAATAAGTATTTATTGAACAGTCGTTTTTCTCGTGTGAGAGATCTGAGCTACTACAATCGTAAGACAGTATGCGAGATATACAATGCACAGTGTTACATTCGCAAAGAAGTAGTATTGCTCTAGTATTGTTCACTACTTATCAAATACATTTGTATACATAAAAACATATTGCGCAATAGTATGAGTACTCATGGAATGCTCCCTAACTATTTCTACCCAAATGTGCCTAACCTAGGTGTAGGACGGGTTGTGAAGAAGGTCCGATATTCCCCTAAGATGGTATGCTCTAGTATGCTATAATTTGTTATGTCAAGAATCACTCTAGGTTCTAGTCATCGCCATACCTGAGAATGAGGGAGTTGTGGAATCTCTTTCCTGGTCTCAAATTCTAACATCCCGCAAAGGAAGTTAGAGCCATGCGAGTTGTAGTTTCTGCATGCAGGATGACAGCATTTCTGGTCAGTGCATCAACGCAGGAAATACGGGCTCCTCTGGAATAGAGGTCTCCTCTGGTTTGCATGGGCATATTAATACCCAGAAGGTGCTATGGCTAGACTGCATTGACGTAATGTTGAACAGACAAAGACGTCAGGAATGAACCCCGGGGAATAATGGTTCATGCATACTTAATGAGTTTCTAAGAGAAATCAATGAACCTCTGCCAGGGAAAATCACTAGAGCTTAAGGGTTTGTTTCAAGAACTTGGTTGTGACCTAGAGGGTGGACGGATGTAGGTGAAATACCATGCCTGTATTTGGAGTGTATGGCTCATGCCTAAATAAGGACTAAGAACGCTATACCTAAATAAGGGCAACATGAATTGTGCCTATATAAGGGCATGTTTTAGTAAAGCCTATATAAGGGCACCTATATGGGACACAACACCCACTCCACTTTCGAAGAACGATATTACTAATTGCTAAACATAAAAATGAGCACCGCATATGTAAAAACATTCATTTAAAAACATTTCTAAAATCAGTCTGAAAAGTTCTATTTAACATGTCAAAATTTGACTTATACATGGAAAATCAGTGGCTATAATAGTTTTGCTAAATATTCTAAAATCCCTTTGAATCAAGGTCATAAAATATGGAATTTGTAGAAAAACAGGGCATTATTTCTAGACTTGTGCTTCTAGAATTGTGCTTTTTATAAAAGTTATTTTTAGAAAAGGTAAAGGCAGTTCATTTTATAGGAATTGTTTTACTGTAAGCAGTAAGAAATGCAATGTAACTGAAAAGTTTAAAAAGGTTTGTCAATTTGGGGAATGTTCCAAGTTTCGTTCTGTTTGTTATGAAAAACATGGTAGCCAAATGCATTTCTTCCACGCACACTGTGAGCCAATTCAAAAGTCAGAGTCCAGGTTGGGTGTAAACATGAAGTCATCTGCTGCTGTAGACATAAGATCGTCTACTGTTGCCGGGGACAGTTAGAGCACCTCGTTCAGTAGATCTATTGCACAAAGATGAGAATCGTCACTTACAGCTGATGCTGCAGCAAGTTGTGTGTTCCTTGTCTCCTGTGTGCCTGTTGAATCCTCTCGTACATCAGCAGGATCAGACTGCGACTGAGAGGTCTCAATGAATGCCATCATCAGTATCAGGAGCCGCTGCTGACAATACAGAGCATGGGCCGTTTCTGGGTCCAGAAAAGTATTGATATTGGTTGGCATGACCGATGGAAGTGTTAGATAGATGTCCAGCACACATTTTTCACTGCAAAACAGGCAGCGTAGAACAGGTAAGATACAGTCAAGCCAAACTGGTCTGAAGGTCTGGAACCATGATTGATTAAGTTCCCATAAGAGAGGAATGCCCAGGAGCTGTACTATGTGCTGTCAGCACTTTCGTTCCAGGAGATCCTTCACAATGTGACTGGGAGTGATGCCCATTGCAAGGCCGTCCATAGCATAGCAGTAGGAATAGAATAAGTACTCCTGCAGCTATTGCAAGAGTTAAAGGCAGACCACCAAACATCAAATGCACGAAGTTTGGAATGATTTCCGTCTGGAAGGTGTTTAAGAGTCCTGAACCTATGGTCTTAAATACATGTAAATTTCCGCTCATATCAGACATGTTGAAGATACATCCCATCATTTCTGCGAAATGTATAGGGCAGTTTCGAAGTATCAGAGCCTTTATCTGAGCCGTAGTCCTTGCAACTTGAAGATCAGATGTCTCTCGGGCGGAGTTTAAGGGTACATTTCTTTGTAAAAGCATGGCGTTCATTCTGCTTAGCCTATTGAAAACATATAAAAGAAACATTCAGCGAAGGCCAAAGTGCCGACTCCCTGCCTGTGTTTGCTAGTGGAACCAATACTTGCATACAACAAGTAACCCTGGCATTGACCGTTACTAGATGCGGAATCCCTGGTAGCATGCTACAGCAACCTAGATCATTCAACATTAAGTAACTCCCGTTAGAGACCAGGCCAAATGTCAGATTAATCACGGCGGCTGGACTGCCTTGCAGGTGGCAGAACAAGTTTGCCACAGAACTGTTGAATGCCCTGTGTAAATAAACTACTTGACATATGAGTGAACTGCTCAGTGCATTTTCGCAGGCTTTACCACTAAGAAACACTTCACGTCCCCCATTCCAACATCTGTAGTTGTAAGGTATGTCCCGGGACACCTTAATGTATTCCTTACCCAACCTTTCATATTTGCTTGCCTGCTATTGTATAAGGCAATAGTGAAATTAGAAAGAAGTGACTGGCAAATTTATATGGCCATGGATGAGCCATTCTGTAGCTGTTTTTTCTGCTACCGTGAATGGTAATCTTATCAGTTTTTCAACACCCAGCATTGTATACTTTGCTCCCCTTTGTGCCATTTTGATCTGTTTATGAGATTGTATTCCGAAAAAAAAGACGCCATGTTGATAAAATGCCAAGGCACATAGCCTGCACACTATGATTGTAGTGTCCAGACTAATAACATTTCCGAACGTAACAGGCCTTGTTGTAACACGGCTAAATCCTGTTTTAGTATGTCAATAGCAGAGGATACAATGTTGCCCAGAGAATAGATCCTGGATGACAAAGTTGTTAAACCATTGTCAACAACTGAGAGAGATTTCTCTAAATTAATTGGATCGATTTCACGTATCCTCTGCGGCCTCTGCCTGTGAAACTTCCCAAACTTCATTATAGGCTGTATAAATGCCGGCATTTATGAAACATTTTTGTCGTGGTTTTCTTGGTCCTAGCAAGAAATCCCTAAAGTCTGCATCTTCTTTCAAGTAAAGATAAGTGTTGTTTCACTTGGTCTATCGAGGATGTCTGTAGCCAATCAAGGCACACTTTCCCTACACTATATTGTGTCACTGTATGTAACGGGGATCTAGCCTGTTGATAGTAAATCCCTGTGTTGTATTCAGGAACCTTTCTTGACAAATGTTAGTGTCTAAGTGCCAGATTAGCTATTTTTCCCAATCGGGGGCTGTTCTGTTGTACAGTAGGATGCTGTCTATGGTGGCTGCCTCATCTGTAGTACTATTGATTTTGGTATTAGCAGGTGTTGGTACATAAGATATGTTCATGTCTTTGATCTTGGCTAGTCCAAGGCAAGATGTTTGTTGCACGGTATCATTCAAAAACATTATTTGCTTGGGGCAGAGTCAGGTTCTAAAGAATGCTTCCGTCCCCTGCACCTGCCAGTCTCTAGAACCACAGACAGATTTTGTATCAACAGTGTCATTCCAAAAGTCAAACCCTTGTCTAGACAGCTGGGCATTAAAAGGCTGCAGAATAGATCTGTTTGGTGTTAGTTAACATTTGTTTCTGAGCAGTTTGGTTCACATTCTTAACATAATAGGAACCTGGATCTGTTGTATTGAATCCTGAAAAATATGGAAACTTATTTCCATATGTTTTTGAACTATCTTTTGATGGTGTTGGACAATGTTCCCATTGATTATACATAAACACATTTCTAGGTATTGTAGATCTATGCAAAAAAAATGACCATAATGATTATAATGGTACGTTTGTTCATACTCTGGTGAACCTTCCAAGTTTTCACTATTAGAAAATGCAGCAGATTTTTCTCTAGATCAGATATAATATTACTGACAGTTTCGAAGTCCCAAACATCAGAATAGGTCCTGGAGATAATGAAATTTTAAACAGGTGTAGAATTTTCAAAAGATCAGTCAGGCCCAAAATATCGAAATCGGCTTTGTCCCAGGCACGGCTGTGATGTTTACTGCAGACAAGTCTCTTTCTTCACAATGAGATAATTTGTGTGGTTTCAATATTAAGTTCACATCTTTACTTGCAGATTCTAGACGAATGTATTTGCCATTTACAAGCATACTAATAGTCATTACTAAACCTAACCAGAAAAGAAAGAAAAATATTCCAGATATTATCCATAATTTAGTCCATGGTGAAACCAGATACATTTCTTTCAGAAAGTGAAAAAAGTATTTTGCTTGCTGTTTGTAAGAGTTTGTGGCTGGCGACGTTTCTGATTCACTTGGGTCTTCAGAAAATGTATCAACATTTATGAAATAGCAAGTAGAAGTTTGATCAATTGTTAGAATTGCATCAGGATTTGAAGACATCACTGTGTTTGTTCTTTCATTTTCTCGATGAATTAGATGTTCTCTTGTTACATTGGTGTAGACAGGCGTGTCTGGTCGAATTGTTAATTGTAATTCAATTATGTTGCATAGTCCTTCATTTCTTACTGTGACTCTTTGATGGTTATGAGTCTTTTTGTTTGAACCTCTTGGATAGTAGCGAAAGGAGGGCATCTGCTACTAGGGCGGAGACCACAAGGCCTACTTGCAGTATTGGCCACATAGTGGGGTTGATGAGGACAGCATCTACCACAGTGACTCTAAAGATAAGGCCCTTATCGCTTCCGGTCCCCTGATTTATTCCTGTGGCACTATCTCTGTACCGAATTATAACACACTAGACTTCTCTTGTAAGGTTTGGGATCGGGTCATAGGCCTGACTTTTCTCTCCATTGCTTGATCCAGTCCCTCCCGGTCCCCCTCTGGGTTCGCTTCTTGATTTGATTTTGATTTGATTTGATTTGTCAATTTATAGAGCGCAACAATTGCCCCTGGGCGTCTTGGCGCTAAGATAAATCCTTTCCAGCTTTGTAACAGTGTCTGATGTTTATTCGGAGAATAGCCATGTTTTTACTTCCTTTCTAAAGGTTTCTAAAGATGGACAGGTTTTTATGTTCAGGGGCAGTTGATTCTATGTACGTGCTGCATGTATCAGGAAACTTCTCCCTTACCAGTTAGCTCTTTTAAATCTGGGAACAGTAATTAGTTTTTCTGCTGTTTCTTCTATATCTTTGTTGAAGGTCACTACAATTTGAGTGTCATCAGCGTATGATATTGGGGTGAAACCACAGTTTCTTATTATCTCTGCAAGTGGGGCAACATAAAGGTTAAAAAGGGTGGGACTTAATGATGATCCCTGCGGAACTCCGCATGGTAGAGAAAAGGCTTTAGATTTTGCTCCATCTACTTCTACTGTAAAAGTTCTATTAGCAAGATAGGATTCAATGAGGGTACATGTTGAGTCATGTATTTCTGCTGTTTTTAATCGTTTTAAAAGAATTTCATGACTGACCGTGTCGAAGGCCGCCGATAAGTCAAGTAATATCAAGGCGGCCTTCGCTCCATTGTCCATCACTTTCCGGAGTTCTTCTACTGCTGTAATTAAAGCAGTTTCTGTTCCGTGTGCTTCCCGGAAACCAAACTGAGAGTCGTCCAGCCAGTTGCCGTCAATCAGATAGCGGGATAGCTGTTTGTTTATGAGTTTCTCCAATATTTTAGCGGCGAAAGGAATTCTGGCTATAGGTCTGTAACTGCTTGGTTCGTCTCTATCGAGATTGGGTTTTTTCACTAGTGGTCTAATGGAAATCTTTTTCCAGTCATCCGGAAAGGTGTTGGGATCGATTATTTGGCCAAATAATCTTGTTAGTACAATGCTCATTTGTTCTGAGCAAATGTGCATTATTTTGGGCGGACATGGGTCTGTTGGGCTGCCTAAATTATTGCTAAGTAATTTCTTCTGAATTTGGTCTCTTGTTGGAATGGTAAATTGGAACATTATAGGTTGGACTGATTGTTCCTCTGAATTTATTGTTTGAGCAGTGATTTTATCTGTCTGATTAGTTTTATCTGATTTGTAATTTTTAAAAGATTCGTAGACTGATGAAACTTTATTTACGAAGAATTTACCCAGAATATTACAAAATTCTGATGATATTTCTTCTGGGGTGTTATTTTCAATTTTCGAAAGTTTTCTAACAGTGGAGAAGAGAGTTTTACTGGAGTTTTTTGATTCATTAATTTTTTGGACAAAGTATTTGCTTTTCTCTGATGTTATTATTTTTTTAGAGTTAGCAAGTATTGTTTTATATTATAATCTTTGCTGTACCTCATAGTTAGCTCTCTATTTCTTTTCTGCTCTTCTACATTCTTGTTTTTTTTCCTTCAAAGCTTCTGAGAACCATGGCTGTGAAGGGGTCTTTCTTTTGAGAGTGATTTTCTTCAGTGGAACTGTGAGTTGGACTGCGTTCTCTAGCCATGTATTAATTTGTTTACAGGCTTTATTGCTGTCCGCATCTAAAGTTGGGTACGAAGAACATAGAGTATCCATGAGTATCTGGGGTTGGATTTTGGACCATTCATGATATGTGTTTTTTTTTACTTTGACCGGTCTTCCTATATCTTGCATATTTTCTAAGAAGAAGGAGACCATCTTATGGTCTGACCACGGGATCGAGAGCGTATCAGTTTTATTTAACTTCCGACATGATTTATTATGTATTTTATTTATTTAGATTTTTCTATAGCGCTAACAAAACCCGAAGGTAGCAGAGCGCTTTACAATAGAGGGAATGAAAAAGAGAACAACATGACACAAACCCAATAAAAGCGATCAGCGAGCGACAAGTTGGAATGTGGAAAAGTTCGGACAGCAGGACTTCTTGGTAACAGGATTCAATGTTACCACATGGATTCAGGGGACGCTTGCTGATCCAAGTTACCCACAACCAAGGAAACGGATAAGGCACAAGGATTTGAGTTTGGCTCTTGAATTCTGCATAGGACGGTATAGTTCTGATGTGCGGGGGTGGTGGCGTTCCATATTTTGGGGGCATTTCTTGAGAAAGAGCAGTCCGCAGTTCTCTTCTTTCGGGTTTTTGGTAGGATGAGCAGCAGGGAGTTGGAGCTTCTCAAGTTTCTGGCTTGGCCTGCTTTTTTGAGCTTGTTTGCCAAGTATTCCGGTTTGCCGGTGTGGAGGGCCTTGTGGGTGAGGCAGGCCGTTCTGAAGGTGCTCCGCATTTCCGCAGGGAGCCATTCGAGTTCTTTGAGTGCCGGGGAGATGTGGTCAGATTTTTTGCAGTCTGTGATCATTCTCGCTGCCGCATGAAGTGTTGTTTTTAGTGGGGCCAGGTGCGATTTGGGGATGCCTGTTAGGATTGAGTTCCCATAGTCCAGTCTTGATAGAACTAGAGATTGCGTGGCTAGTTTGAGGTCCTTGTTGGGAATGTAAGGTTTGATTTTGTTCAGAAGTCTGAGGTTGAGAAATGCGCTTTTCGCCGAATTCTTAATGTGGTTTGTCAGGGTTAGTTTGGGGTCTAGTGTGAAGCCCAGGGATTTGATGGAGCCGGCTAGCGTGAGGTTACCTTTGAGAGCATCGATCGACTTTAGCCACTCGGTGATTTGAGGGTTGTCTTCTTTGTTTGAGATGAGGAGTGTTTCTGTCTTGTCGGGGTTGAGTTTCAGGTGATTCTTTGTCAGCCAATCTTGAACTTCATTTAGGACATCGTTAAGTCTGTGGATGTCTTTAAGAGAAGACGTTTCCAGGTAAATCTGCGTGTCATCTGCGTAGAGGTGGAAGTGGATGTTGGCATTCCTGAGTAACTTGGCGAGCGGTTCCATGTAGATGTTAAAGAGCTGAGGAGAGAGCACTGATCCTTGCGGGACACCCTTGTTGACTTGCTGGGTTTCGGAGGTGAAGTTCTTCATTTTTATTATTTGCGTACGGTTATGTAAGAAGGAGGAGAACCACTTGAGAACTACCTCGCCAAGGCCGGCTCTTTCTTGAAGAGTCATGATGAGGAGCTTGTGGTCCACCGTGTCGAACGCTGCGGAGAGATCAAGGAGTATGAGGAGACAGCACTTCTCTGCGTCAAGAGAACCATGAATGTCGTCTATGATGTTCAGCATTGCGGTTTCTGTGCTGCGGCCTTGTCTGAAGCAGAATTGGAGGGGGTCCAGGAGATTGATGTGGTCCAGATGTTGCATCAGTTGCAGGAGTACTCAGCGTTCAAGTGTTTTTGAAAGCAAAGGGAAGTTGGATATCGGTCTGAAATTGTTCAAGTCAGTTGAGTCAAGACCGGGTTTTTTCAGCAGAGGAGTGACTTGCCCCAATTTTAGACAATCGGGGACCACTCCGCTTTGTAAGGAGCTGTTTATGATTCTTCCCCAGATGGGCTCTAAGGGAAGCTTCATTTTTTTGATTAAAGATGGGGCAATGGGGTCTGAGACGTGTGCTGATGGTTTGGAGGTCGAGATCAGCGAGATTATCTCAGTTTCCTGGACGGGGCGAAAGCTTAGCCAGGGGGAGGGAAAGGAGTCGGGTGGGATTGCCAATGGGAAGGCAGAGTTGCTCTTCTGGAGGTGCGGGTTGTTGATGTCTAGAGATAGTTCAATTTTTAAGACCTTATCGTTGAAGAAGTTGGCGAAGTTATCACAGATTTCTTTGGATGCCTGCAGGGATGAGGGCCGGGCTTGGATGTTTGTTGTCTGATTATGTTGTAGAGCTCTTTGGGTCTGTTTTTGGATTTGACCAGTGCCTCACGGAAGAAGCTGGATTTTTTGTTTTTGATATGGTTGTTGTACTTCCTACGGGCAGATTTTAGTTGGAGGCGCAGAATGGCGGTTGGGTTGTTTCTCCACTTTCTTTCTTTGGCTCTCAAGTTTCTTCTTTCTGCGTTGAGGTCCGAAGTGAACCAGGTTCTAGATGGAGTGGCTCGGCTTCTTTTGAGCTTTAGAGGAGCTAGATTGTCGAGTATGGAGACTAACCCCGCGTTGTAGTGGTCGACGAGATCATTGGTCGAGAGGTGCGGTGTGTTATTTGGAAGAAGTGAACTTAGCTGACCTTCCAGGATATCTAGGGGTACTTGGGAGAGGTTTCTCGACCATTTGGGGGGGTCTTGCGGAGGTTTAAGCGAGATGATGGGGTGATTGATATGAAATAGGATCATGTGGTGATCTGACCAGTCAACGGGTAGTATGTGGTTGACCGTGATGGAATTATTTTGGGCAATGATGGCATCCAGTGTGGCTCCTTTGTAATGAGTCTCCTCAGTACAGTGTTGGGTGAGGTTGTTATCATCAAGGAGGCTAGATAGCGATCTGATTAGAGGGTTACGGGTCTCATTCCATCGGAGGTTCAGATCACCAAGAATTAAGATTTTGGAATCGCGAAGTGCGTCTTGAGCAATCAGGTTTGATAGTTGTTCTCCAAAATCATTATTTCTGCCCAGGGGGTGATAGAGTAGGCGGCACAGTAGAGAGTCGTTGTCTTTTGTCTTGATGACGGTGGATAGACATTCAAACGAGTTGTACTCGAAGGAGGAGGCTTCTGTGATGCTCCAGCTATCCTTGTGGATGATAGCGACCCCACAGAGTGTGGCCGGCGCAATGCGTATCTGTATATACTTTCTGCTCTAAATCAAAAGTTGCCATTTCATCTTCAAATGACTTTACCTTAGGGTCCAATGTTTTTTCTAGGTGTATATTAAAATCTCCTAGAATTGTATAGTCACAATACGTCACACTGGAATCTAGAAATGGGCTTAATAGCTCAATTAGAGGTGTTTTGGCATTTGGTTTTCTATAAATTAATAGACCACTAAAAGTATAGTTATTGGTGATTTTTATTTGAAACGATAGCGTTTCACAATCTGGGTTACTTCCTTTGTCTGAGCTTTTAATCTGCAGTCCCTCCTTCGCTATGATTGCTAAACCTCCTCCTCGTTTTATTTTCCTGTCTGCTCTGTAGATGGAGAAGCCCTCTGGGATTGCTAGGGTCGGATCTGTGTCTGATGCTTCATCTGCCCATGTTTCGGTTACAAACAGAAGATCCAAATTTTGGCTTTCATTTAGTTCAGCTGTCTGAACATTATGCTTGACCATAGATCTGACATTTATGAGACCAGCTTTAATAGATGATTTTCTGTAAGTTGTTATTTGAGGTTTGTGATATGTTGTACTAAGATCTCTAATCTGTGAAAAGGCAAATGTTCGTGAGCAGGTTAGACATGTCTTACCTTCCTTATGTGGATCCATCGGGTTGCATGTGGCATGAGGTCTCAATGCTAGAATCTCCGGGCTAGAGTAGATTTGTCTTCTGGTATCTACGTATGTTTGGTCAGGGGGCATGGCCCTGGGCCCGGTCCCGGCGCGGAAGGGCGCAGTCGGGCTTGCCTTAGGCGCGCCTTCGGCGCGCAGACGGCGCTCCCGCTGCGCTCGTCTGCTGCGCGTCCTAGGAATACACATGTTTTATAGGCATAGGGCGATGCCGGCAGGGGATGTGGGAGGCGTGGCCTCACGATAGTTGGCATGGCCTGATATGCTCGGTGATGGCGGCAATGTATGTTTGAAGCCCGTAACAGTGCTAATATCCGCTATGTGGGTTGTCCAAGTACAATAGCTCTTGGAATATGGTGCCCAGGGGGAGAACGTGCAAATAAGAACAAGTAAATTTTCACAAAAGTTTTAAAAATTATGGTAGGTATCCTCCCGGCTTCCGCCCCAGGAGATGGTAGGATTGTATCCAAAAACGCTTGTATTCAGCGCTTTTTTATATCGTAGGCGGGGGATGTGGCCTCCCGATAGTGGGCGTGGCCTAATGTGATCGGTGATTGCGGCAATGTCTGTTTGAAGCCCGTAACAGCGCTAATATACCCTGTGCGGGTTGTCCAAGTACAATAGCTCTTGGAATATGGTGCCCAGATGGAGAACGTGCAAATAAGAACATGTACATTTTCACAAAAGTTTTAAAAATTATGGCAGGTATCCTCCTGGCTTCCGCCTCAGGAGATGGTAGGATTATATCCAAAAACGCTTGTATTCAGCGCTTTTTTATATCTTAGGCGGGGGCGTGGCCTCCCGATAGTGGGCGTGGCCTGATGTGCTCGGTGATGGCGGCAATGTTTGTTTGAAGCCCGTAACCGCGCTAATATCCGCTGTGCGGGTTGTCCAAGTACAATTGCTCTTGGAATATGGTGCCCAGGGGGAGAACGTGCAAATAAGAACAAGTACATTTTCACAAAAGTTTTAAAAATTATGGCAGGTATCCTCCCGACTTCCGCCTCAGGAGATGGTAGGATTTGTATCCAAAAACGCTTGTATTCAGTGCTTTTTTATATCGTAGGCGGGGGGCGTGGCCTCCCGATAGAGGACATGGCCTGATGTGCTCGGTGATGGCGGCAATGTTTGTTTGAAGCCCGTAACAGCGCTAATATCCGCTGTGCGGGTTGTCCAAGTACAATAGCTCTTGGAATATGGTGCCCAGGGGGAGAACGTGCAAATAAGAACAAGTACATTTTCACAAAAGTTTTAAAAATTATGGCTTCCGCCTCAGGAGATGGTAGGATTGTATTCTTGCATGAGAAGATAGGAGGTTATGCGTAATAATGCATATGATGTTGCCAAGTAGTTATAGTCTGTCTCCAGTCGTTGAACTTGGGAGTCTGGCCTTTTCCCCACCTGCACTCTACCTGCAGTTGGGGTAATAAACCCATTGGCAAAAACTTTTTGTGCACTGTGTTTATTTCCTGAGATAAACCCAAAAGGGCTACAAGTGGGCATGGGGTCAGCTGGGCCCCTATCATGTTTGACAACCCTTCAAAAGTCTGCGTTCAGTTCTGCAACCCGGGGGCAGGTCCTGCTAAATGCAGGACGTCTGCCCCCTCCCTCCCGCACCGCGCACATTTGTCATCGTATCTGAGGTGGAATCTGTGTAGTTTAGTCGGGGTGTGATACAAGGGGTGCAAGAATTTAAAATGAATGAGGCGTAGCCTACTATTGCCTGTAATTGCTTCTGCCTGCAAGCAGCTAAGTTCCCATTGGTCATCCGTTAACGGGACATTTAGATCTTTCCCCCATTCCCGCCTGGCCCGTAGAGTATGAGTGGGTGGTGCATTCTGTGTATGTTTATACAAGAGGGATATGACATGACGTGAGCCTGTAATTGCTTCTGTCTGCGTGCAGCTAAGTTCCCATTGGTCATCCGTTAACGGGACATTTAGATCTTTCCCCCATTCCCGCCTGGCCCGTAGAGTATGAGTGGGCGGTGCATTCTGTGTATGTTTATACAAGAGGGATATGACATGACGTTACCCTCTCCATGTAGCAAGGCTTGCAGAGGTGCAAGTGTATCTGTCTCTTGGGGCAAGGTACTGGTTGCAGCCTTCACACTTTGCCGGAGATGAGTGTTCATAAATGTGCCAATTGTCGTGGGTATGCATGCTCCAAAAATGTGTTCCTTGGAGCAGAATTGTTTCCCTATATAAAGGTCTCCCCAGGTATGATAGCCAAGACCTTCCAGCATCATCTGACATATCCCCTCATAAGTAACTTGTATCAAAGGTTTTGTAACATTGGCCTCCTAGGGGACTACAACATGGGGTTGCCTAGCATGCAAGCAAGCTGCCGTCATGCTACAATAGTGCATTCTACGATGGACGGGTCACGTTCCCGCTCCTTCACTGTTGTAAAAAGATAGCTTATCGGGGGTGTCCGAGTCATATACCCATTTTCCATCGCCAAATGACGCATAAAGGGTGGTGAATGGAACCAATGTGTTGCGAAGTGGGCCTGTGCACAAAAATAATAGAACTCTAAATTGGGAACATCATACCCTCCCTGATGGTATGGTAGCATCAGCGTAGACAGGTTGAGTCGTGCCTGCTTCCCACCCCATATAAGCCTCATAAGTTGAGTCTTGAGTGTAGTAAAGAAAAAACTTCCTGGGTGGTGTGAAAAGGTATAACAGTTTTGGCAGCAATACCATTTTGATAAGAGAGATCCCCCCACCATGAAGAGTAGAAGCTGTACCCACTTGCTGATAGTGTCAGTTATCTTATCTATGGCTGAGCCATAATTTATTCTCATCAGGTTGTCCCCGTTTCTGGTGATAAGTATGCCCAGGTATTTTCGCTCATCAGTTTCCCAGACTAGTGGATAATCCAATTGGTGGGCAAGTTATTATCTGTAAGGGGGATTTAGACCAATTTATTTGTATTCCGGATATGGCGCCTAATTTAGTGGTCTCCCGTAACACTGGGATGAGATTGTCTTGAGGCTTCTTGACATACAGTGTCATATTGTCTGCATATAGGGCTGATCAGAAGTTGTCTATTTGGGTAGATCAGTGCCCTATCATTATGGTGTTGCCGAAGTTTTGTAGCTAAGGGTTCTATGGCCAGAGCAAATAACATTGGGGATAATGGCCAGCCTTGCCGTGTGCCTCTGGAGATAGTGAAGGTGGAGGAATGGGCACAATTGAAAAGTACTCAAGCTATTGGTTGGATATATAGTTGTTGTACCCAGTGGATGAATGTGATAGGCATCCCCATGTATCCCAGAGTACCCAGCAGGTAATGTTTTATGAAATGTTATCGGTAGCCCGACAGATCCCGGGGCCCATCCCGTTTTCATCTGCATTTTGGCTTCCGTGATTTCGTCTAATTCCAAATCTAAGTTCAAGAATTTCCGCAAAGCTGATTTGCATATGGCCATGTCTGAACTGGGGTGGTGTGGAGTGCAAAAAAACGATGGATTTAGGCCCAGATCACAGTACTGGGGTGAATGTATGACACTGTTCTACATTCTGTCCATCAACTGTTGTTTTGCATTGGTCACCCCAAGTGGGATGGGTATACTCAGATGTGAGTCCCATGCTCTCCACAACACTGTAGTCAAGCTATCCTGGCTAAAGACGGCTGATAGCCAGAAACCGGTCCGAGGATGCTTGATTCCGTTTTAGGAAAGACATGGCTTGGCAATTCGGGCTGAACTGTTCCCATGAGGCACAGGGTCAAGGCTGATTTGCATATGGCCATGTCGGAACTAGGGTGGTGTGGAGTGCAAAAAAACGATGGATTTAGGCCCAGATCTCTGTACTGGGGTGAATGTATGACATTGTTCTACATTCTGTCCATCAACTGTTGTTTTGCATTTGTCACCCCAAGTGGGATGCGTATGCTCAAACGTGAGTCCCATACTCTCCACACAACTGGAGTCAAGCTATCCTGGCTGAAGACTGCTGATAGCCAGAAACCGGTCCCATGATGCTTGATTCCGGTCCAGGAAAGACATGGCTAGCCAATTCGGGCTGGACTGTTCCTATGAGGCACAGGGTCAAGGCTGATTTGTCTATGGCCATGTCTCAACTGGGGTGGTGTGGAGTGCAATAAAACAATGGATTTAGGCCCAGATCTCTGTACTTGGGTGAATGTATGACATTGTTCTGCATTCTGTCCATCAACTGTTGTTTTGCATTTGTCACCTCAAGTGGGATGGGTATGCTCAGACTTGAGTCCCATGCTCTCCACACCACTGGAGTCAAGCTATGCTGGCTGAAGACGGCTGATAGCAAGAAACCAGTCCTAGGATGCTTGACTCCGGTCCAGGAAAGACATGGCTTGGCAGTTCGGGCTGGACTATTCCCATGAGCCACAGGGTCAAAGCTGATTTGCATATGGCCATGTCTGAACTGGGGTGGTGTGGAGTGCAAAAAAACGATGGATTTAGGCCCAGATCTCTGTACTTGGGTGAATGTATGACATTGTTCTGCATTCTGTCCATCACCTGTTGTTTTGCATTTGTCAACTCAAGTGGGATGGGTATGCTCAGACTTGAGTCCCATGCTCTCCACACCACTGGAGTCAAGCTATGCTGGCTGAAGACGGCTGATAGCAAGAAACCAGTCCTAGGATGCTTGATTCCGGTCCAGGAAAGACATGGCTTGGCAGCTCGGGCTGGACTGTTCCCATGAGGCACAGGGTCAAGGCTGATTTGCATGGATTTAGGCCCAGATCTCTGTACTGGGGTGAATGTATGACATTGTTCTGCATTCTGTCCATCAACTGTTGTTTTGTTTTGTCACCCCAAGTGGGATGGGTATGCTCTGAAGTGAGTCCCATGGTCTCCACACCACTGGAGTCAAGCTATCATGGCTGAAGACAGCTTATAGACAGAAACCGGTCCTAGGATGCTTGATTCCGGTCCTGGAAAGACATGGCTTGGCAGTTCGGGCTGGACTGTTCCCATGAGGCACAGGGTCAAGGCTGATATGCACATGGCCATGTCTGAACTGGGGTGGTGTGGAGTGTAAAAAAACAATGGATTTAGGCCCAGATCTCTGAACTGTGTTGAATGTATGACATTGTTCTGCATTCTGTCCATCAACTGTTGTTTTGCATTTGTCAACCCAAGTGGGATGGGAATGCTCAGACGTCAAGTCAAGTCAAGTCAGAATTTATATAGCGCACTACATACCGAGAGGGTCTCAAGGCGCTTGAGGAAGGGGGGGGGGGTTTACTTATCGAATATCCAGGTTTTAATCTGTTTTCTGAAGGCTAGGTGGTTTTGAGTAAGGCGGAGGTGGATGGGAAGGGGATTCAAGGTTTTGGCCGCTAAGTAGGAGAAGGATCTTCCCCCCATGGTGGCTTTGTGGATGCGCGGAACAGCGGCGAGGGCTTGGTTGGACGAACGCAGCTGGCGGGTGGGGGTGTAAAAGGAAAGGCGCGTGTTGAGACAATCAGGTCCAAGTTTGTGTAGGGCTTTGTGTGTGTGGGTGAGGAGACGGAACGTTATCCTCTTGTTGACGGGGAGCCAGTGAAGGTCTTTCAGGTGAACGGAAATGTGGTCTGTGCGGGGGATGTCAAGTATGAGTCTGGCTGAAGCATTTTGGATGCGTTGGAGTTTTTTCTGCAGTTTTGCGGTGGTACCGGCGTAAAGGGTGTTTCCGTAGTCCAGACGGCTTGTAACCAGTGCGTGGGTGACCGTTTTTCTTGTTTCGGTGGGGATCCAGCGAAATGTTTTTTTGAGCATGCGTAGGATGTTGAAGCATGATGATGAAACGGCGTTGACTTGTCTGGTCATTGAGAGTGAGGAGTCCAGGATGATGCCCAGGCTCCGTGCGTGGTCCGTAGGTATGGGGGTTTTTCCTAGGGCCGTTGGCCACCAAGATTCGTCCCAGGCGGAAGGGGATGCACCTAAGATGAGGACTTCCGTTTTGTCCGAGTTCAGGTTCAGACGGCTGTGCTTCATCCACTCGGCTACTTCTTTCATCCCTTCATGTAGGTTGGTTTTGGCGGTGATTGGGTCTTTGGTGAGTGAGAGGATCAGCTGAGTGTCATCAGTGTAGGAGATGATGTTCAGGTTGTGTTGACGTGCGATGGTTGCGAGGGGGCTCATGTAGACGTTGAAGAGGGTGGGGCTGAGTGATGATCCTTGCGGGCCGCCGCAGATGACTTTGGTGGCCTCTGACTTAAAAGGTGGGAGGCGGACTCTCTGAGTTCTTCCAGCGAGGAACGAGATGATCCAGTCCAATGCTTTTCCTTGAATTCCGATGTTTCTGAGGCATTGTATCAGGGTGCTATGGCAGACTGTGTCGTAGGCTGCAGAGAGGTCAAGGAGGATGAGGGCGACTGTGTCTCCATTGTCCAGTAGTGTTCGAATGTCGTCTGTTGCTGCGATGAGGGCGGGCTCGGTGCTGTGTTTGGCTCGGAAGCCAGACTGTGAGGAGTCAAGTGATTTGTTTGATTCGAGGAAGGCGGCGAGCTGATTGTTGATGGCTTTCTCAATGACTTTGGCAGGGAATGGGAGGAGCGAGATGGGGCGGTAGTTTTTGAGTTCGTTGGGGTCAGCTGTGGGTTTCTTCAGAAGGGCGCTGAGTTCGGCGTGTTTCCAGCTTTCTGTGGCGGAGTTGAGGGAGCAGTTGATGACGTCTCGGAGATGGGGTGCGATGATAGAGTCTGCTTTGTTGAAGATGTGATGGGGGCATGGGTCTGTAGGGGATCCTGAGTGGATGGAGTTCATCAGGCGAATGGTGTCTTCTGTGGTGATTGGGTTCCAGTCGAAAAGGTTATTCGGAGGAGGTACAGGTTCGGAGATGAGTGGGGTGGACTGGTTTGCGGGTTGGTTGTTAAAGCTGTTATGAATGTCGGCGATTTTGTCATGGAAAAATGAGGCGAGGGAGTCGCAGAGGGCTTGAGAGGGGGTGATGTCGTTTGAGCTGGCAGTGGGGTTGGTGAATTCTTTGATGATGTTGAAAAGTTCCTTGCTGTTGTGGGCGTTGTTGTCTAGTCGGTCTTTGAGTGCTGATTTCTGGGCTGTCCGGATTAGTTGATGGTGTTTGCGTGTGGTGTTTTTGAAGGCGGCTTGGGTGATAGTGTTAGGGTCTTTTTTTCACGTTTTCTCAAGGGAACAACAGACCTTCTTGGATTTCTTTAGGGTCAAGGTTGAACCAGGGGGCGTTCTTGCTTCCTTGCTTGATTTGATGTTTTTTCAAGGGTGCTATTTTGTCGGCGGTTTGGGTTAACCATTGTGTGAGGTTGATGGCGGCTTGGTTAGGGTTCATTGAATAGGCAGGGGGTTTTTGAAGAAGCAATGTGGAGATCTGGTCGATGGTGATTTTGTTCCACTTTCTTCGCAGAGTTGGTTTAGGGTGGTTGTGGATCGTGGTCTTATTGTAAATGAAGTGGATGCAACTGTGGTCCGTCCAGTGGAGGGGTGTGGTGTGAGTGAAGGAGATATGCTTCCTGGAAGTGAAGATAGGGTCGAGTGTGTGTCCTGCATAGTGTGTGGGGGTGTTAACAAGTTGTTTGAGTCCGAGATTGGCGAGATTGTCCAGAAGGGTGGTAGTGTTACTGTCGTTGCTCTTTTCCAGATGGAAATTGAGATCTCCCAGTAGAATGTATTCTTCCGAAGGGAGGGCGTGTGGGGTGATGAAGTCAGTGTTGTCTTCGCTGAATTTTGTACGGGGTCCTGGTGGCCTGTAGAGGAGGGTGCCTCTGAGTGTGGTCTTAGGGTCGGTGTGGATCTGGAAGTGAAGGTGTTTGGCGATAGCGAGGTTGACTTCTGAGCTGGTTGAGACGCGGATGGTGTTCTTGTGGACGATGGCAATGCCTCCTCCTGTTTGGATGGTGCGGTCCTTACGGATGATCTTGTAGCCGTCCGGGATGGCTATGGTGATGTCTGGAGCTGAAGAGGCATTCATCCAGGTTTCTGTTAGGAAGGCGATGTCCGGAGAAATGGTGTCGAGTAGATTCCACAGGTCGATGGCGTGTTTGTGAATCGAGCGGGTGTTGAGAAGGATGCATTTAAGGTGGTTGGTGTTGGAACTCTGTTTGGTGTTTGTGGGTTTGGTGTGGGTCTTGATGCAGGTGAATTTGCAGGAGTGGCAGGTGAAGGGTCCATGGGTGTGTCCTGGTGCTGCTAGGGCGCAGTTAGGGAGTTGCCCGGGGTTAAGTGCTAAGAGGGTGGAGGCGTTGTAAGTACTGCGGGAGGGGTGGGTGATGCGGGGGCCAGGGGGTCTGGCGCTGGGCGCGGTCCAGGCGTGGATGGGCGTAGACAAGCTTACCTTTGGTGCACCTTCGGCATGGCCGCAGCGCGTGGACGCTGCACGTAGGTCCATATGTCATAAATGGAGAGTGGAGGGGGCGGAGCGTGGAAGGGGCAGCTGGGAGAGAGGTGGAGAAAGGGTGGAGAAAGGGCTCGGGTCAACAAACAAAATGGCAGCAACAACAACAAACGCTGCAAGGCAGGGCGAGATTGGGGCACAGGCAGTGGGAGCAATGGGGCGCTATGAAGGCGAGATATAGTTAAAGATACAGCCGCAGTGGAAGCGGATTGAAGCGCAGAGTCAAAGCGCTATGATAATAGTCAAAACAATGCAAAATAATGCACATCGTAATACACAGAGTCAAAGCGCTATGATGAGTAATACAAAATAATGCACAGCCAAATACACAGAGTCAAAGCGCTATGATGAGTAATACAAAATAATGCACAGCCATATACACAGAGTCAAGGCACTATGATAAGTAATAAAAAATATTGCACAGCCAAAGATAATGCCCAGAGGTGCGCGCTAGCGGTCCAAATTGCAAAATGCAGAGTTAAGCGCTACGATACCAGAAGTATCCGGTGAGGAGGAGGCGAGGGGAGCGACCACTCGTGTGTAAGGCAAGATGGTCACAGCTCTTCGTGAGGGTGAGGAAGGCCTGTAGGTCCAGTGGGTGGGAGGGGCAGCTGGGAGGTGGGAGCGAGGTGGAGGGAGGGCTCGGGTCAACGAAAAAAATGGCAGCAACAACAACAAATGCTGCAAGGCAGGGCGAGATTGGGGCACAGGCAGTGGGTGCAATGGGGCGCTATGAGGGCGAGATATAGTTAAAGATACAGCCGCAGTGGAAGCGGATTGAAGCGCAGAGTCAAAGCGCTATGATAATAGTCAAAACAATGCAAATTAGAGCACAGCCTAATGCACAGAGTCAAAGCGCTATGATGCATAATACAAAATAATGCACAGCCAAAAACACAGAGTCAAGGCGCTATGATAAGTAATACAAAATAATGCACAGCCAAAGATAATGCCCAGAGGTGCGCGCTAGCGGTCCAAATTGCAAATGCAGAGTTAAGCGCTACGATACGAGAAGTATCAGGTGAGGAGGAGGCGATGGGAGCGACCACTCGTGTGTAACAGGGTCAAGGCTGATTTGCAAATGGCCATGTCTGAACTGGGGTGGTGTGGAGTGCAAAAAAACGATGGATTTACGCCCAGATCTATGTACTGGCGTGAATGTATGACATAGTTCTGCATTCTGAGGTAATAGAAATTTTCAGGTAGCTAATGTGTCCCCCACTCGCACCCCATCCAAACACAAGTGTTCCAAGTATGTCATGTAATTCCTTTTCCGTGCATGCTAGAAAGACGCATATGCATTTGCGTCCAACGTTAACCTGTCAGTTATACAGTTCCCCAAGAATATCACGTTAATTAGGCTTCTAGGCCTATGGTGCCAACGTCTTTACATGGTACACTTTTGAATAAAGCACACGTTTTCTCCATGTTTCCTGGCCCAGTCGAGCCAGGCCCTTAACGAGACTCCAAGTTCTTTTCTGCCTCTGGAAGCTACAGTTTAGGTATGCATCCCTGACCTCTACCTTACATCCTGCTCAGACGAGCGGTGCCCGGCTCGGCCTGCTTGCCTGCCAAGACGATATTTTGCCTACAGTTATCTGCTCAGCCTCCGCGAAAACACATTCCAGTCTAGTGAAATAGGTAAACATATTCCCGGCTGCAGAGCAAAGGGCCCTGCCTTCCTGTATCCATGCAAGTAATTTACTGCACCCGTTACCATGGTAGGCCCATGGCCCCCGCACTCTACATGAAGATTCATATGCACGCACTAGCATTCAGTGATGAACGGCCTCTGCCCGAGAGACCTTTTACTACAGACACTACATCCTCCAAACATGAGATACCAGATATGTTTTAGGTGCAGGTTGTTCTGACATCCCAGACATTAGTCTCCTCTACTAGTGTAAAAGTCAAACCCCCCATTCTCCCCAGTTACACGTCATGCTCAGTTGCGCGCGCATCTAGGCTAAAAGTTTCTGCTGAGCCTGCAAACTTTCTCCAAAGCATCCTCCCACTTGTGACGTTTCATGTGACGTTTCTCAGACATGACCAGTGCACGCCTACGTGTACGCCTTCTTACACGCCTCCTGTTACGCACATGTGTTCTTATCTCTCTCTTTTCACCTGTTACGCCTACTGTATTCGACTCAATCATACTGTTTTACTATATATATTGTGTGATGTTAATAACTTCAGTCTTTGTCGGATCTGTCGGTATGTCTGTCTGAGTCTGAGCTGTGAGTTTAGCTGTTCGATCTGCCAGGTCGTTACCCTGGGAAATAGTGTCAGTGACTTTCGTATGTGCCTTGCACTTCATGATAGCAATGGATGCAGGTAAGTGTATTGACACCTCTGTTATCGTGATCTGTGCATGACTGAATTTAACTGCATCTTTGCGGAGCACTGCTGACTATTACATTGTATTTGTGAGCATTGTAGCGCGATAGTTAAAAAAAACATTACCGCACCTTTAACTGGCATTTCACGCCGCTCGCTCTGCTGTATATTGCAGCGCGACATTTAAACAGGCTTTCTCTATTTTGCTGGGACTTTGATTACGTTCCCGGGGCCTTCATACATTTGCTGCCCCTGCCTCACATTGCCTTTGACCCTCCTTTTTGTAGACTTGTTGTTCCCTGGCTCGCCCCTCCTCACGCTACCGCCTCCAGGCTGCTGCCCCTCCCACACTCCGCCCCCTCCTCTCTCCATTTATGGCCAATGCCCCCACGCGCAGCGTCCACGCGCTACGGCCGCGCCGAAGGTGCGCCAAAGGTAAGCCCGTCTACGCCCGTCCGCGCCTGGACCGCGCCCAGCGCCAGAGCCCCGGGTCCTCGTAAGGCCCACCCCTCCCGCATTACTTATGATGCCACCACCCTCCTAGCCCTTAACCCCGGCCGCTCCCCCAACTGCGTCCAAGCCGCCCCTGGACACACCCATGGACCCTTTTCCTGCAACTCCTGCAAGTTCGACGGCACCAAGAACAACTCCTCATCTACGAACACACACCAGATATCCGACCCCAACCACCTACAATGCATCCTGCTCAACACCCGCTCGGTCCACAGGCACGCCATCGACCTCTGGAATCTACTAGACACCATCTCTCCGGACGTCGCCTTCCTTACAGAAACATGGATGAACGCCACATCAGCCCCAGACATCACCATTGCCATCCCGGAAGGCTATAAGATCATTCGCAAGGACCGTACCGGCCACACAGGAGGAGGCATCGCTATCGTCCATAAGAAATCCATCCGCATCTCAACCAGCTCAGACGCCAATCTCGCCAACACTGAACACCTTCACTTCCAGATCCACACCGACCCCAAGACCACACTCAGAGGCACCCTCCTTTACAGGCCACCAGGACCCCGCGCACAATTTAGCGAGGACATCACAGACTTCATCACTCCACACGCGCTCCCCTCCGAGGATTACATACTTTTGGGAGACCTCAACTTTCACCTTGAAAAGAACAACGACCGCAACACCACCACCCTTTTGGACAACCTCGACAACCTCGGACTTAAACAACTTGTCACTACCCCCACCCACATCGCAGGTCACACACTCGACCCTATCTTCACCTCCAGCAAACATGTCTCCTTCAGCCACACTACAGCTCTCCTTTGGACTGACCACAGCTGCGTTCACTTTACCTACAACAAGCCCACATCCAACAACCACCCCCAACCCACTCTGCAAAGAAACTGGAACAAAATCACCATCGACCAGATCTCCTCATCGCTTCTTCAAAACCCCCCAGCCCATTCCTCAAACCCAGACCAAGCAGCCACCAACCTCACCCATTGGTTATCTAACAGCGCCAACATCCTAGCACCACTGAAAAAACGACAAATCCAAATAGGCAGCAAGAAGGCCTCCTGGTTCAATGATGATCTTAAGAAATCCAAGAAACTCTGCCGCTCCCTTGAGAAGGCCTGGAAAAAATACCCAACCACCAGCACCAAGGACGCCTTCAAAAACGCCATCCGCATACACCACCAACTGATCCAGAATGCCAAGAAAGCCGCTTTCAAGTCAGTCAAGGCAAGTCATAGAATTTGTATAGCGCATTACATACCCAGAGGGTTTCAAGGCGCTTAGGAAGGGGAGGAGGATTACTTGTCAAATATCCACGTTTTAAGTTGCTTTCTGAACGCTAGGTGGTTCTGGGTAAGGCGAAGGTAAGCGGGGAGTGAGTTCCAAGTTTTAGCAGCCAGGTATGACAAGGATCTGCCTCCCATGGTGGTCTTGTTGATGCGAGGTACAATGGCGAGGGCTTGGCTGGAAGATCGTAGTTGGCGGGAGGGGGTGTAGAAGGACAGTCGTGAGTTGAGGCAGTCTGGTCCGATGTCGTAGAGTGATTTGTGTGCGTGGGTAAGTAGTCGGAAAGTGATCCTCTTGTTGACGGGAAGCCAGTGGAGGTCTTTCAAGGACCGACTAGATAACAACGCCCACAACAGCAAGGAATTATTCAACATCGTCAAGGAATTTACCAACCCCTCAGCCAACTCCAACGACATCACCCCCTCTCAAGCCCTCTGCGACTCCCTAGCCTCATTCTTCCGCAACAAAATTGCAGACATCCACAACAGCTTCGACAACCGACCCAAAGACCAACCCACCCAACCCCCTGCAGGACCCCCACCCACCCTGAACATCCTCAATGACTGGAAGCCAATCTCCACTGAGGACACCATCCGTCTGATGAACTCTATCCACTCAGGATCCCCCACAGACCCATGCCCAAACCACATCTTTAACAAAGCAGACTCCATTGTAGCACCGCACCTCCGAGACGTCATCAACTGCTCCCTCAACTCCGCAACCTTCCTGGAAAGCTGGAAACATGCCGAACTCAGCGCCCTCCTGAAGAAACCCACAGCTGACCCCACCGAACTCAAAAACTACCGCCCTATCTCACTCCTTCCATTCCCGGCCAAAGTCATCGAAAAAGCGGTCAACAACCAGCTCGCCGCATTCCTCGAAACCAACAAATTCCTCGACTCCTCACAATCCGGCTTCCGAGCCAAGCACAGCACTGAAACCGCCCTTATCGCAGCAACAGACGACATTCGAACTCTACTGGACAATGGAGACACAGTCGCCCTCATCCCCCTCGACCTCTCCGCAGCCTTCGACACGGTCTGTCATAGCACCCTTTTACAACGCCTCAGAAATGTCGGAATTCAAGGTAAAGCACTGGAATGGATCACCTCGTTCCTCACCGGAAGAACCCAGAGAGTCCGCCTTCCACCATTCAAGTCAGAGGCCACTGAAGTCATCTGCGGCGTACCACAAGGATCTTCACTCAGCCCCACCCTCTTCAACGTGTACATGAGCCCCCTCGTGGTCATCGCACGCCAACACAACCTCAACATCATCTCCTACGCCGACGACACTCAACTGATCCTATCACTCACCAGAGACCCTAACACTGCCAAAACCAACCTGCATGAAGGAATGAAAGAAGTAGCCGAATGGATGAAGCACAGCCGTCTGAAACTGAACTCAGACAAAACAGAAGTCCTCATCCTAGGCACCTCCCCCTCCGCCTGGGATGACTCTTGGTGGCCAGAGGCCCTCGGAAAAGCACCCATCCCGACGGACCACGCACAGAACCTGGGCGTCATCCTGGATTCCTCACTCTCGATGAACAGACAAGTCAACGCTGTTTCTTCATCTTGCTTCAACATTCTTCGCATGCTCAAAAAAACATTTCGCTGGATCCCCACCGAAACTAGAAAAACAGTCACCCACGCTCTGGTCACGAGCCGACTGGACTACGGAAACACCCTCTACGCCGGTACCTCCGCTAAACTCCAGAAAAAACTCCAACGCATCCAGATTGCTTCAGCCAGGCTCATATTAGACATCCCGCGTAAAGAACACATCTCTGGTTACCTGAAAAACCTCCACTGGCTCCCAATCAAATAAGAGGATTACTTTCCGGCTCCTAACCCACGCACACAAAGCACTCTACGAAATCGGACCCGAATGCCTCAACACACGTCTGTCCTTCTACACCCCCTCCCGCCAGCTACGATCCTCCAACCAAGCCCTTGCAACTGTACCTCGCATCAACAAAACCACCATGGGAGGTAGATCCTTCTCCTACCTGGCAGCTAAAACCTGGAACTCACTTCCCACTCACCTTCGCCTTACTCAGAACCACCTAGCATTCACAAAGCAACTTAAAACGTGGATATTTGACAAGTAATTCCCCACCCTTCTTCAAGCGCCTTGAGACCCTCTGGGTATGTAGCGCGCTATATACATTTATTGACTTGACTTGACTTGACTTCTAACAGAGCTTGAATGAGGGGACCATGCTGTATCTTGGCGCCATGAGAAGTTAAAAAACCTCTTTCTTGCCAGAGGATACCAAAGTCGTGAACAACTCCGAATGCATACTGTGCATACTGTGAATCTGTGTATATGTTTACTTTCAGGTTCTTGGCTCGGATGCAGGCTTGGGTCAGAGCGATGAGCTCTGCTGCTTGGGCTGACAATGTGTCAATACGATGTGTTTCTATGACTTCAGTTTCAGTGGTCACTGCATATGCGGCCACTAACTCTCCTGTGCTTGATCTCATACATGAACCATCCACGTAAAGTGTCAGGTCTGGGTCAGGTAATGCAATGTCTGTCAAGTCTTGTCTGGGCTTTGTTACAGTATTGATGACTTCTACACAGTCATGTGGTGTCGGGTCAATGGTACTCGAGGGTAACAATGTGGCAAGATTTAAGGTGTTGCAGCGTCTGATCTCTATGTGTGGCTGAAACAATGTCAATTCATATCCTGTCAGTCTTGCTATGGTCAAGTGTTGTGTCTGGGTTCGGTTCAGAAGAACTTCCACGGAGTGTGGAACTTGGACTGTCAGAGGATGTCCTAACACTATTGAATCGCTTTGTCTGATTGCTAGAGCTGTTGCTGCAACTGATTTCAGGCACGCAGGCAGAGCCTGGGCCACTGGATCTAATGTACTAGAAAAATAAGCGCAAGGCTTGTGTTTTCCTGCTTGATCTTGTGTGAGCACAGATAATGCTGTGCCATCGCGTTCAGTAACAAAAAGTGTAAAAGGTTTGTTGTAACATGGTGTCGCTAAAACAGGTGCTTGACATAGGGCTTTCTTTAATTCGTCAAAAGCTTGTGTGTGTTCCTGAGTCCAAGGGAGGACAGTCGAAGTCACTGCCTCCTGTGTTGTCAATTGTATCAGTGGTTTGGCTAGATATGCATACTGAGGGATCCATTGTCTGCAGTATGAGGTGAGGCCAATAAAGGCCCGTACCTCCTTTTGTGTCTTGGGTTGTGGCAGATGTGCAATTAACTGGATGCGGTCTGGTGTCAACTGTCTCCCCCACTTGGACAGCAAGTGCCCAAGGTATACCACTTGCTGGGCACAGAATTGTAGCTTCGAAGGGGACACTTTATGCCCCTTTTCGGCCAAGAAATACAAGACAGTCAGTGACGCGCGCTCGCAGTCACGTTCGGTCCGTGCAGTTATTAACAGGTCGTCAACATATTGGAGCAGAGCAGTGTCAGCAGGCATGCGAATACTGTCTAGTTGTCGTTTCAAGGCTTGACTGTAAATACTCGGACTTTACGTGAACCCTTGAGGTGCACGTGCAAATTTGAAGCTTCGGCCATTTAAAGAAAATCCGAAGAGATACTGGCTTTCTGGATGAATGGGGACACTAAAGAAAGCGTTCTTGAGATCGATTACAGTAAAGAACGCTGCTTCGGAATCAATAGCCGTCAATAGGGAGGATATGTCTGGCACAACTGGGTACTGGGGAATGATGCATTTATTTAATTCTCGAAGGTCGATCACCAATCTGTAGACTGGTGGGCATTTGGGTCAGTTTGTTTAAGAATTGGAATGATTGGAGAATTACATACATTGGAGTCAGTTTCTATAACTACTCCTTGGGCAATCAGTTCGTCAATAATTTTCAGTAAGGCTGCTACAGCCTCGGGGGGCAATTTGTATTGTCGGATTCGGGGTAGTACAACTCCTTGCTTGAGTGTAACACGATAAGGTGTAATGTGCATACAACCTACATCAGTTGGACCTTGTGCCCATAAATGCGCTGGTACATTTTGCAATCTTGGATCAAAATCTCGTAACACATAATGACCTTTGAAATCACGTAAGAACAATCTCACTCCTTCCGGAGAACAACATATTACTGCTCCTAGAGCTTTCAACGTTTTAATACCAAGCAGTTTTTCAGGACATGCTTTCGTAAGTAACAAGTCTGTAGTACGGGACAATGGACCAACTTCTAGGGAAACTGCCTTTGACACTTCGTTAACAATAGGCTTTCCTGAAAAACCCAGGGAAACATTCTGTGAGCCTGAGAGGGGTGCCACTGGAACCTTGTCATGACTGATGGTAGTTATGCTCGCCCCTGTGTCAATCAAAAATTTTCTGTCTTTCCCTAATACCTGACTATGTACATAGGGACCCTCTTGATCTACAGGAACCTCAATAAGAGGCAAGCCAACCTCCCTCTCTAGGCTGTTTCATGAGTACTGCTGATAATCGGGGTAATCTGACTGTGCATACTGGTACGTTTGTTGCGTGACATGTTGCGTGGCAGCAATAGGTTGGGGTTGGGGGTACAGCTACTGTCTGTTGTGCTTGCTGCGGAGGTTGCGTGTTCTGTGGAATATGCTGTGGAACATGTTCTTGTCTAGGAGGACGCGGTCTTTCTTTCGTCCTGCCGGTAGCAATATTATATTTCAGAAAGGTACATTTGTTTATATAATGACCTGGCTGTTTACAATAGTTGCAATTCCCTTTAACGGGAGCTGCAGAATGACCTGGCGGTGCTGTACCCTTTTTCTGACCGTCTGCTGGAACAGGCTGAGCTACTAGTACTTTCATTTTCGTATCTTTCATACGTCTCTGTTCATGATCATGTTCCTCTCTAATTCGGTTTGATGGTACTGTAACATTTGTAACATTTGAGATGGGGTATTTGCTTGCCATGTACTCTCGACTTTTAGAACTCTATTTTTAACTTGGGGTAAGGAATTCTCGACTAGTTTGGTCACAAAAAGATGTGGATATGATTCACTACTTGTTTTCAGGCCACTATTAATAATAAAACATTTCTCGAATCTAGAATAAAAATCACTAGTGTCTTCGTCTTGTTTCTGTTTGCAGGCTGAGATGGCATCCCAGTCTTCCTTTTTAATTGCCAATAACCTCGGCAAGACCTGTACTAATAATCCTGGTAATGCTTTAGTTTTGTCCCCGAGACCAGTACCTGGAATTCGTGTATTTTCTTCGTTTTCTAATTCAGTCCAGATAATCTTTTTATCTCCCAACTCCCATTCTTTTTCTTTAAGTTTTTCGTAAATACCGGCTGGCAACAGTACCTTTAACATTTTAAGAATATCGGGATATGTATAATCCCCCATGAGTAGCATGTCTTTTAATTCACGGTGAACCCCAGCCGGATCTTTATCATGACAAGGCACTATTTTCTTCATTTCCAATAGTTCCATTTTGCTTAAGGGTGTGTATACGAATACGCGTCGAAGCTCTCCCCCTGGGGCCTGGATGGGATGAACTTCTCGTAAGGGATTCTGTCTGTCAATATAAAATGTTTTCCTTACTGGGGGTGGAACAGGAACGAAATGTGGAGTCAGAAATGTTCTGTATTTGTGTCGTTGTTCTAGAATGACATTAATTAAATCGGTACCTAGGCCTCTCCATCTACCTAGGAGTAACTCGTCCAAAATATTATATAGGGGACCTGGATCAGAATGCTGACTCTCATATAGTGTAATGAGATGCTGGATCATGTACATTCCAGCTAAGCGTTGTTCGGTTGGGGAAAGATTCAAAAATGTTTGCGCTACTGAATCATCTTTATATACGCTGTTATTATCAGCCCACTGTACTGCTGATCGTGCTAGTTCTTGTTCACTCATGGTACTAAGTTCACTGTAACCTATTCGTTGTTTCAGTACTTCATCAGTGGCTTGGAATAAATGCTCAAGAGAACATTGTTCTGGTATGGGAGAAAGAAAATGTTTCTTGCTTTCTAGGCGTATGGGTCTGTCAAAAGGTCTTGCTCTACCTACGTACGCTATCATATCTCTGTTTTCTTCTGTATCATCTAACTCGTCCTCTTCTGTGGTTTCATCCTCTTTCTCGGCTTCCCTAGCTGCGTTTTCCCTTTCGTGCATTAGTACAATTTCTTTACGGATCTTTCTGTACATGGATTCTATACAACCTTGTGTCTTATGTTTACCATCAGCTATATTGTTACTCCAATTAATCAGGATATCCATTTCTTCTTTGGTTGTGCCTGGCCGATCTCGCTCCCTTATCAAACAATTTATCAAAAACTGTAGAATCATTTTCTGTGTCTCAACCTTATTGTGTGCCATGGCTTCGTGAATGCATTCTGGTCTTTCCCCTGTTCTAATGAAATTGTATATATTATCTAGATGTTCTTCCATATGTGGTAGAATAGTCAGATAGTTTGTGACTCGTCGTAAACGTAGTGAAAATAGCATCATATCGTCTTCGCCTGGTACTGGATCATATCTGCAATCTGTAATGTACTGTTTAAGGGTTGCGAATGTCGCTGCTCTGGGTGTACGTTGTAATGCTAACTCTCTAAGCGTCAGTCGCTTTATTTGAGGCGGGGTGACAGGGAGACCTCCTGTTGCGCCTCCTGAAGCGGAAGCGAAGACATGAATTGGCTGTGTTGTAACTACTGGTGTCATAGCGGGTAGAGTAGGTATACGTAACGGAGGCGGACTCTGGGTTGCATCTGTCGAAAAAGGATTGGTAGGACCAATAGCAGGAGGAACAGTAGCAGTAGCAGTAGGGGAAGTGACAATAGGTGCGGGAAGCGAGTCTTGAGGAGGTGGAGGTGTCCTGGCTTGAACAGACTGAATAGGCTGTGGTGCATTATTAGCAGGTGTTAAGTGTACATTAGTATATGCTGGAGCTACATCATCTAAATAGGAAGAAAGGAAAATGTCTGCTGCAGTCTGTTTATGACGGGCTTTAGTCGGGACCAATGGTGGTGGCAAGTTACGTGATACTTCCGGGATCGCCTTGGGCAGGCCCTCGGCGAGAACAGGATACAGACCTGTAATAAGGGCATTTCTTTGTCTGTCTTGTTGTTCTATTCTGACTCGTTCTCCTTCTTCTAGTAACTCCCTTTCTCTAGCTTTTTCGGATTCTTCTCTACTTCTATCTGCTTTCCTGATTTCTTTCTCTGTTCTTCTATGTGCTTCTTTACGCCATAATTCTATGGCATCTTTCTGGGATTGTCTGGCTTTCTTTTTCCATAATGCTTCTTCTACTCTCATGATGCAATCAGCATCCCATGTCCCTGAGACAGGCCATCTATACTTCTCTTCCAGATCCTTAGTATAATCCACCCACAAATCTAGGTACAGTATGGCATCTAAGCCATGCTTATGGTACATAAAATGTCCGGGAGTGTCCCTAGGCGGGACGGGAACTGCTTCTTCGAGTATCCCTTTCCTGGTTCCTATCTGACGTAATTTCGAGAACAGTGGCATAATTGGACTGATTTGAACGTGAACACAATAAACACAATAATGAATTGCAAACAATCATTCATACCACGACATGAAAACACATTAAAACATTTTTCGAACAGATATTGCCTAGTACATAAAATATAATACTGTTCCCGAGATCTAGAATACTGAATTACTTGATGCACTGCTAGAACAGTACAGACATACCGGTCCCATAAAGAGACACGTCGTACCGTATTCACCTAAGTGAACACGTCTGGACCAGGTCTGTGTACCCAGACCTGTCTTGACCGGGCACAAATTAATGAACCCGTCTAGATGCGTTCCCAATAACGGTACTCACCGGGAAGCAGAAACTGAAGGCCTCGGAAACTGGACTGGACTGGACTGCGTCAGGCTACGATTTCTCCTACGCATGCGCTTCGGAACAGGTGGGCCTCTGGATACCTCGGACATTGCTCTCTCGACTTGGGGCTCTGGTCGGGATCCTCCGCATTCCTCACCGCCTCGTCTGGATGCCGGGTCGCAGTCTCCTCCGTGGGCCTGAGGGAGATAGCAGGAAAACCCGCAGGAGTGCACTGGTTCCGTCACGGCTGTAGAAGGGGTCAAGGCCTGCAGTACATCGCCGGCGAGTGGGGAAGGCGGGGAGTCCCTGTTCGGGCGCCAGATTATGTGGTAAATAAAATTACCGGACTATTTTTCTATACATTAAATGACAATAAGGATAGCTCAATCAAATGAGAGGCAGAGTCCGTGGTATCTGAGTCATACGGGCTTTAATGAAATGCCTTGAGGCATGGGACATCGAGTTCCATCACCACTAAGGTTCAGGAAGGGACATTCACAGTATGCATTCGGAGTTGTTCACGACTTCGGTATCCTCTGGCAAGAAAGAGGTTTTTTAACTTCTCATGGCGCCAAGATACAGCATGGTCCCCTCATTCAAGCTCTGTTAGAAGAAATACACTTACCTGCATCCATTGCTATCATGAAGTGCAAGGCACATACGAAAGTCACTGACACTATTTCCCAGGGTAACGACCTGGCAGATCGAACAGCTAAACTCACAGCTCAGACTCAGACAGACATACCGACAGATCCGACAAAGACTGAAGTACCAACACAGACACATTGTATGACAGTGAAGGATCCCACTCTAGATGTACTCGACATACAGACAGATGCCACTCCAGACAAAATCAAGAAATGGACTGAACAAGGAGGGACCAGACAGATCAGGGATGGATGACGAAGGGAAGAGCCACATGGTTCCTCCCCGACTCTATGGTTCAAGTGATCATTAACACAGCACATAGTCCAGCACACTTAGGAGAAAAAGCCATGTTAGACAGCATTCAGAATCTATGGTTCAACAAGCATTTACGAGCAGCAGCAAAACAGAAAGTGCGTAACTGCATGATCTGTTGTCAGTTCAATCCAGGCAAAGGCATTCCCGTGGAACAAGGTGGATTCCATCCTCCTGACCATCCTTTTGAAGTCCTCCAGATGGATTATATCCAGATGGACAGATGTAGAGGATTCAAATATGTCCTCGTAGTTGTATGTGCCCTTTCCAGATGGACAGAAGCATATCCAGTCCCAGATTACACTGCCGCGACCACTGCCAAGCAGTTGGTTCGTGAATTTTTCCCGCGATACGGCTTGCCCTGTGTCGTGTACTCAGATAATGGACAGCCATTCTCGTCCGAGCTTATGAAACAGGTATCACTCCTGTTAGGTTACCAGTGGAAATTTCACTGTGTACGACATCCCGAAGCAGCTGGTTTGGTCGAACGACACAACCAGACTCTGAAACACGATTAGCTAAGATCTGTGCAGAAAAAGGTGTAGATTGCATAGTAGCCCTGCCAGTTACCCTCTTTTATATGCGCATGGTAGCTCATTCCAGAACCGGACTATCTCCCTATGAGGTAGTCTTCGGCCGACCTCCCAATATGTGGGGTACGCCTATGCCTCGTAAGATAACCAATGTCGATAGTAATATGCTGACAGATTACCTAGCTTCCTTGATGTCTGCACTACAATCTTGTCGTTCACAGGTTGCGGCTGCCTTCCCGGACAACACCCAAGTAAAACCGCATGAAATTGTTCCAGGAGAATACGTCTACGTTCGAAATTTCGACAGATCAAGCCCTCTGGAACCCAGATGGAAGCAGCCAAAGCTGGTGTTGATGACCACGAGGACCGCAGTAAAGCTAGAAGGTCGCAAGGGGTGGCTCCACTCCAGTCATATAAAAAGAGTTCACGGAGTGTGTCCAGAGACTGCAATTAAGGACTGCCCCCTTTTAGACACTGACTCTAAACTTCCCCTGCTAGAAAAAACTCCGCAACAGGAGTACCGAGCCAAGTTGAGGTCTAGTAAGTCAGACAGCGTTTAATTGTTTAAGTCCCCCCCTGGGTGAAGCAGTTAGACAGGTTTCTGACATGTATAAGATAGACCCAAGTAGTCAGAGAGATAGGCGAATCGAAAAGAGAGAAAAATATTGCAAGAACTTGCATAGTCGATGCATCATAACGTTAATTTTCATGTTTATTCTGAGCATTTCGATCATATGTGTAAGCTTCCTGTTACATGATTTCTTTCCTCCTTTCAATTCACATGTACATACTTTCTCTAATGACTCTGTAGAACACACTTTCAGCGACCTGCCCCCTCATGAGCTGTCCTATCGATTAGCAATGCGCAACAATACATTCATTCGTATGTTACACCATACTCACCAGACCAGCAATGCCACCAATTGCTGGGTATGTGGCCGACTCCCACCTTATCAGAAATACAAGGGAGCTCTGCCCCTCTTTCCCTACCCGTTTACACATAATGGTTCATGTGGAGCATGGTTTGCTTTAATGTCTTCCTTAGACAGTAAGTCCAAAGTTTCTCAAGGCAATTGGATATGGGGGAATCTGAATACAGTCATGAATAAAGCATGTTTCCCAGACGCAGACGGTCTTCCCCAAAGGAGAGGGACTGATCTAGAAAATGAAGTGTATGAATTAGGTAACTTTTCCCTCAATCTCATGATCCTAAACGTCCAGTCCGAGACTAATTCGAACTTGCCGTTTATAACAGTTTTACCAGTGAAAGGTGAATTATGCGTTAGAAAGAATGGTTCAGTACATCTAGGACACAGTGATTGTAATACTGTGGTCGAATTCAGTCATAAAGGAAAGTCTACTTTCAAAGCCTCTCGCCATTCTTATTTTATTTGTGGTCAAACAGCTTATGTACATCTGCCCCTTGATTGGGATGGGACGTGTTATATTGCGTTCTTATTACCACCTGTTTTCCTAGCCCCACCTGATTATCATCGAAATTCACGCCTTGTACATGTAAGACATAGAAGGGAGATCAAGTCCCCAATTGTCGATCAGACTGAGACAACGTGGGAACAATATACAGATTTCAATAAAGGATTCTTTTTCTTTGTAGGTCCTGTCCAAAACAGTAAATTGATACGCAAATTAACCGCATCGCTGCGGCGGCTTTTCCCGCTGTGCGCGGCAAATTCAAAATTACCGCGTTACGTGACGAGCTGGCCTTGTCATCCGCGCAGGACAGGTAAGCGCGATGACGAGCCCAGCTCGTCAATAGCCTCGAAGGGGTTAACTAGAACATTGGAAGCGGTAGTGAATGAAAGTACTTCTGCTTTAGGTAACCTGACCGAAGAACAATCTGCTATGAGACTTGTAGTTCTTCAAAATCGCCTTGTCCTTGACGTCATCCTGGCCGATAGGGGCGGGGCTTATAGAGTGATCGGATCCAGTTGTTGCATTTTTATTCCTAATAACGCACCATCCGTGTATAAGGCCATAACAAGGCTTCACGAAATTGCTCACCTGATTCACCAGAATCCAGGCACCTGGACTTGGTCTGGTTGGCTCTGGAGTGTGATGTCTGCCTGGGGATGGAAATTTCTATCATTCCTAGGAATAATACTGCTTATTCTATTTAGTTGTTGTCTCTGTCTGCAATGTGGGCCAGCGATTTGCTGCTTGTGCGCCACAGCTTGTATTCCCCGTCCAAGTTCACGTTCCCGTTCCCGGATAAAGAAAGAAGAGCAAATGATGGTATATGAACATATCGATGGTCTCATGAATATAGACATATCCTAGAGGGTGTAGTAGGGGCCAAGGAGGGAATGAGGTAATAGAAATTTTCAGGTAGCTAATGTGTCCCCCACTCGCACCCCATCCAAACACACGTGTTCCAAGTATGTCATGTAATTCCTTTTCCGTGCATGCTAGAAAGACGCATATGCATTTGCGTCCAACGTTAACATGTCAGTTATACAGTTCCCCAAGAATATCACGTTAATTAGGCTTCTAGGCCTATGGTGTCAACGTCTTTACATGGTACACTTTTGAATAAAGCACACGTTTTCTCCATGTTTCGTGGCCCAGTCGAGCCAGGCCCTTAACGAGACTCCAAGTTCTTTTCTGCCTCTGGAAGCTACAGTTTAGGTATGCATCCCTGACCTCTACCTTACATCCTGCTCAGACGAGCGGTGCCCGGCTCGGCCTGCTTGCCTGCCAAGACAATATTTTGCCTACAGTTATCTGCTCAGCCTCCGCGAAAACACATTCCAGTCTAGTGAAATAGGTAAACATATTCCCGGCTGCAGAGCAAAGGGCCCTGCCTTCCTGTCTCCATGCAAGTAATTTACTGCACCCGTTACCATGGTAGGCCCATGGCCCCCGCACTCTGCATTCAGTGATGAACGGCCTCAGCCTGAGAGACCTTTTACTACAGACACTACATCCTCCAAACATGAGATACCAGATATGTTATAGGTGCAGGTCGTTCTGACATCCCAGACATTAGTCTCCTCTACTAGTGTAAAAGTCAAACTCCCCAGTTCTCCCCAGTTACACGTCATGCTCAGTTGCACGCGCATCTAGGCTAAAAGTTTCTGCTGAGCCTGCAAACTTTCTCCAAAGCATCTTCCCACTTGTGACGTTTCATGTGACGTTTCTCAGACATGACCAGTGCACGCCTACGTGTACGCCTTCTTACACGCCTCCTGTTACGCACATGTGTTCTTATCTCTCTCTTTTCACCTGTTACGCCTACTGTATTCGACTCAATCATACTGTTTTACTATATATATTGTGTGATGTTAATAAAATGTTGAATGTCCCTTCCTGAACCTTAGTGGTGATGGAACTCGATGTCCCATGCCTCGAGGCATTTCATTAAAGCCCGTATGACTCAGATACCACGGACTCTGACTCTCATTTGATTGAGCTATCCTTATTGTCATTTAATGTATAGAAAAATAGTCCTGTAATTTTATTTATCACAATTCTGTCCATCAACTGTTGTTTTGCATTTGTCACCCCAAGTGGGATGGGTATGCTCAGACGTGCGTCCCATACTCTCCACACCACTGGAATCAAGCTATCCTGGCTGAAGACGGCTGATAGCCAGAAACCGGTCCTAGGATGCTTGATTCCGGTCCAGGAAAGACATGGCTTGGCAGTTCGGGCTGGACTGTTCCCATGAGGCACAGGGTCAAGGCTGATTTGCATATGGCCATGTCTGAACTGGGGTGGTGTGGAGGGCAAAAAACGATGGATTTAGGCCCAAATCTCTGTACTGGGTAAATGTATGACATTGCTCTGCATTCTGTCCATCAACTGTTGTTTTGCATTTGTCACCCCAAGTGGGATGGGTATGGTCACACGTGAGTCCCATGCTCTCCACACCACTGGAGTCAAGCTATCCGGGCTGAAGGTGGTTGATAGCCAGAAACCGGTCCTAGAATGCTTGATTTAAGTCCAGGAAAGACATGGCTTGGCAGTTTGGGTTGGACTGTTCTCATGAGGCACAGGGTCAAGGCTGATTTGCATATGGCCATGTCTGAACTGGGGTGGTGTGGAGTGCAGAAAAAACAATGGATTTAGGCCCAGATCTCTGAACTGGGGTGAATGTATGACAATATTCTGCATTCTGTCCATCAACTGTTGTTTTTCATTTGTCACCCCAAGTGGGATGGGTATGCTCAGATGTGAGTCCCATGCTCTCCACACCACTGGAGTCAAGCTATCCTGACTGAAGATGGCTGATAGCCAAAAACCAGTCCTAGGATGCTTGATTCCGGTCCAGGAAAGACATGGCTTGGCAGTTAGGGCTGGACTGTACCCATGAGGCACAGGGTCAAGGCTGATTTGCATATGGCCATGTCTGAACTGGGGTGGTGTGGAGCGCAAAAAAACAATGGATTTAGGCCCAGATCTCTGTACTGGGGTGTATGTAGGACATAGTTCTGCATTCTGTCCATCAACAGTGGTTTTGCATTTGTCAACCCAAGTGGGATAGGTATGCTCAGACGTGAGTCCCATGCTCTCCACACCACTGGAGTCAAGCTATCCTGGCTGAAGACGGCTGATAGCCAGAAACTGGTCCTAGGAAGCTTGATTCCGGTCCAGTTCAGACATGGCTTGGCAGTTTGGGCTGGACTGTTCCCATGAGGCAGAGGGTCAAGGCTGATTTGCATATGGCCATGTCTGAACTGGGGTGGTGTGGAGTGCAAATAAACGATGGATTTAGGCCCAGATCTCTGTACTGGGGTGAATGTATGAGATTGTTCTGCATTCTGTCCATCAACTGTTGTTTTGCATTTTCACCCCAAGTGGAATGGGTATGCTCAGACCTGAGTCCCATGCTCTCCACACCACTGGAGTCAAGCTATCCTGGCTGAAGATGGCTGATAGCCAGAAACCGGTCCTAGGATGCTTGATTCCGGTCCAGGAAAGACATGGCTTGGCAGTTCGGGCTGGACTGTTCCCATGAGGCACAGGGTCAAGGCTGATTTGCATATGGCCATGTCTGAACTGGGGTGGTGTGGAGGGCAAAAAACGATGGATTTAGGCCCAAATCTCTGTACAGGGTGAATGTATGACATTGCACTGCATTCTGTCCATCAACTGTTGTTTTGCATTTGTCACCCCAAGTGGGATGGGTATGGTCACACGTGAGTCCCATGCTCTCCACACCACTGGAGTCAAGCTATCCGGGCTGAAGGTGGTTGATAGCCAGAAACCGGTCCTAGAATGCTTGATTTAAGTCCAGGAAAGACATGGCTTGGCAGTTTGGGTTGGACTGTTCTCATGAGGCACAGGGTCAAGGCTGATTTGCATATGGCCATGTCTGAACTGGGGTGGTGTGGAGTGCAGAAAAAACGATGGACTTAGGCCCAGATCTCTGAACTGGGGTGAATGTATGACAATATTCTGCATTCTGTCCATCAACTGTTGTTTTGCATTTGTCACCCCAAGTGGGATGGGTATGCTCAGATGTGAGTCCCATGCTCTCCACACCACTGGAGTCAAGCTATCCTGGCTGAAGACGGCTGATAGCCAAAAACCAGTCCTAGGATGCTTGATTCCGGTCCAGGAAAGACATGGCTTGGCAGTTCGGGCTGGACTGTACCCATGAGGCACAGGGTCAAGGCTGATTTGCATATGGCCATGTCTGAACTGGGGTGGTGTGGAGCGCAAAAAAACGATGGATTTAGGCCCAGATCTCTGTACTGGGGTGTATGTAGGACATAGTTCTGCATTCTGTCCATCAACATTTGTTTTGCATTTGTCAACCCAAGTGGGATAGGTATGCTCAGACGTGAGTCCCATGCTCTCCACACCACTGGAGTCAAGCTATCCTGGCTGAAGATGGCTGATAGCCAGAAACTGGACCTAGGATGCTTGATTCCGGTCCAGGAAAGACATGGCTTGGCAGTTTGGGCTGGACTGTTCCCATGAGGCAGAGGGTCAAGGCTGATTTGCATATGGCCATGTCTGAACTGGGGTGGTGTGGAGTGCAAATACACGATGGATTTAGGCCCAGATCTCTGTACTGGGGTGAATGTATGAGATTGTTCTGCATTCTGTCCATCAACTGTTGTTTTGCATTTTCACCCCAAGTGGGATGGGTATGCTCAGACCTGAGTCCCATGCTCTCCACACCACTGGAGTCAAGCTATCCTGGCTGAAGACGGCTGATAGCCAGAAACCAGTCTTAGGATGCTTGATTCCGGTCCAGGGAAGACATGGCTTGGCAGTTCGGGCTGGACTGTTCCCGTGAGGCACAGGGTCATGGCTGATTTGCATATGGCCATGTCTGGACTGGAGTGGTGTGGAGTGCAATAAAACTATGGATTTAGGCCCAGATCCCTGTACTGGGGTGAATGAATGACATTGTTTACCATTCTGTCCATCAACTGTTGTTTTGCAGTTGTCACCCCAAGTGGGATGGGTATGGTCACACGTGAGTCCCATGCTCTCCACACCACTGGAGTCAAGCTATCCGGGCTGAAGGTGGTTGATAGCCAGAAACCGGTCCTAGAATGCTTGATTTAAGTCCAGGATAGACATGGCTTGGCAGTTTGGGTTGGACTGTTCTCATGAGGCACAGGGTCAAGGCTGATTTGCATATGGCCATGTCTGAACTGGGGTGGTGTGGAGTGCAGAAAAAACGATGGATTTAGGCCCAGATCTCTGAACTGGGGTGAATGTATGACAATATTCTGCATTCTGTCCATCAACTGTTGTTTTGCAATTGTCACCCCAAGTGGGATGGGTATGCTCAGATGTGAGTCCCATGCTCTCCACACCACTGGAGTCAAGCTATCCTGACTGAAGACGGCTGATAGCCAAAAACCAGTCCTAGGATGCTTGATTCCGGTCCAGGAAAGACATGGCTTGGCAGTTAGGGCTGGACTGTACCCATGAGGCACAGGGTCAAGGCTGATTTGCATATGGCCATGTCTGAACTGGGGTGGTGTGGAGCGCAAAAAAACGATGGATTTAGGCCCAGATCTCTGTACTGGGGTGTATGTAGGACATAGTTCTGCATTCTGTCCATCAACAGTGGTTTTGCATTTGTCAACCCAAGTGGGATAGGTATGCTCAGACGTGAGTCCCATGCTCTCCATACCACTGGAGTCAAGCTATCCTGGCTGAAGACGGCTGATAGCCAGAAACTGGTCCTAGGATGCTTGATTCCGGTCCAGGAAAGACATGGCTTGGCAGTTCGGGCTGGACTGTTCCCATGAGGCACAGGGTCAAGGCTGATTTGCATAGGGCCATGTCTGAACTGGGGTGGTGTGGAGGGCAAAACAACAATGGATTTAGGCCCAAATCTCTATACTGGGGTGAATGTCTGGCATTGTTCTGTATTCTTTCCATCAACTGTTGTTTTGCATTTGTCACCCCAAGTGGGATGGGTATGCTCAGACGTGAGTCCCATGCTCTCCACAACACTGGAGTCAATCTATCCTGGCTGAAGACGGCTGATAGCCAGAAACTGGTCCTAGGATGCTTGATTCCGGTCCAGGAAAGACATGGCTTGGCAGTTCGGGCTGGACTGTTCCCATGAGGCACAGGGTCAAGGCTGATTTGCATATGGCCATGTCTGAACTGGGGTGGTGTGGAGTGCAAAAAAAACGATGGATTTAGGCCCAGATCTCTGTACTGGGGTGAATGTATGACATTGTTCCGCATTCTGTCCTTCAACAGTTGTTTTGCATTTGTCAACCCAAGTGGGATAGGAATGCTCAGACGTGAGTCCCATGCTCTCCAAACCACTGGAGTCACGCTATCCTGGCAGAAGTAGGGTGATAGCCAGGAACCGGTCCTAGGATGCTTGATTCCGGTCCAGGAAAGACATGGCTTGGCAGTTCGGGCTGGACTGTTCCCATGAGGCACAGGGTCAAGGCTGATTTGCATATGGCCATGTCTGGACTGGGGTGGTGTGGAGTGCAAAAAAACGATGGATTTAGGCCCAGATCTCTGTACTGGGGTGAATGTATGACATTGTTCTGTATTCTGTCCATCAACTGTTGTTTTGCATTTGTCACCCCAAGTGGGATGGGTATGCGCAGACATGAGTCTCATGCTCTCCACACCTCTGGAGTCAAGCTATCCTGGCTGAAGATGGCTGATAGCCAGAAACCGGTCCTAGGATACTTGATTCCGGTCCAGGAAAGACATGGCTTTGCAGTTCGGGCTGGACTGTTCCCATGAGGCACAGGGTCAAGGCTGATTTGCATATGGCCATGTCTGCACTGGGGTGGTGTGGAGTGCAAACAAATGATGGATTTAGGCCCAGATCTCTGTACTGGGGGGATTGTATGACATTGTTCTGCATTCTGTCCATCAACTATTGTTTTGTACTCTCCGGGAGTATCCCGAATATAATGCAAATCAACGGTGTGAGGCCCATCTGGAAGCAAACTGGGGTGTAGTTCCAGGATTCAAGTGTGTGTCCTGTAGCAGAGCAACTGTGATGTGGTGTCTATCTAGTTAACCTAGGATCTGCCTTTTTATCCTAGGGTTATTCAGACCCCACACATTCCAAGATGTCACTTTCAATCTGTTAAGATCATGTGTGTTATCCAACATTCCTACTTCTCTTATAATCTGTACTTAAACTAGGTGAAAGCCGCTGCACTCCAAAGTTCGTCAATAATTTTCAGTATGGCTGCTACAGCCTCGGGGGGCAATTTGTATTGTCGGATTCGGGGTAGTACAACTCCTTGCTTGAGTGTAACACGATAAGGTGTAATGTGCATACAACCTACATCAGTTGGACCTTGTGCCCATAAATGCGCTGGTACATTTTGCAATCTTGGATCAAAATCTCGTAACACATAATGACCTTTGAAATCACGTAAGAACAATCTCACCCCTTCCGGAGAACTACATATTACTGCTCCTAGAGCTTTCAACGTTTTAATACCAAGCAGATTTTCAGGACATGCTTTCGTAAGTAACAAGTCTGTAGTACGGGACAATGGACCAACTTCTAGGGAAACTGCCTTTGACACTTCGTTAACAATAGGCTTTCCTGAAAAACCCAGGGAAACATTCTGTGAGCCTGAGAGGGGTGCCCCTGGAACCTCGTCATGACTGATGGTAGTTCTGCTCGCCCCTGTGTCAATCAAAAATGTTCTGTCTTTCCCTAATACCTGACTATGTACATAGGGACCCTCTTGATCTACAGGAACCTCAATAAGAGGCAAGCCAACCTCCCTCTCTAGGCTGTTTCATGAGTACTGCTGATAATCGGGGTAATCTGACTGTGCATACTGGTACATTTGTTGCGTGACATTTTGCGTGGCAGCAATAGGTTGGGGTTGGGGTACGGCTACTGTCTATTGTGCTTGCTGCGGAGGTTGCGTGTTCTGTGGAATATGCTGTGGAACATGTTCTTGTCTAGGAGGACGCGGTCTTTCTTTCGTCCTGCCGGTAGCAATATTATATTTCAAAACGGTACATTCGTTTATATAATGACCTGGCTGTTTACAATAGTTGCAATTCCCTTTAACGGGAGCTGCAGAATGACCTGACGGTGCTGTACCCTTTTTCTGACCGTCTGCTGGAACAGGCTGAACTACTAGTACTTTCATTTTCGTATCTTTCATACGTCTCTGTTCATGATCATGTTCCTCTCTAATTCGGTTCTGATTGTACTGTAACATTTGTAACATTTGAGAAGGGGTATTTGCTTGCCATGTACTCTCGACTTTTAGAACTCTATTTTTAACTTGGGGTAAGCAATTCTCGACTAGTTTGGTCACAAAAAGATGTGGATATGATTCACTACTTGTTTTCAGGCCACTATTAATAATAAAACATTTCTCGAATCTAGAATAAAAATCACTAGTGTCTTCGTCTTGTTTCTGTTTGCAGGCTGAGATGGCATCCCAGTCTTCCTTTTTAATTGCCAATAACCTCGGCAAGACCTGTACTAATAATCCTGGTAATGCTTTAGTTTTGTACCCGAGACCAGTACCTGGAATTCGTGTATTTTCTTCGTTTTCTAATTCAGTCCAGATAATCTTTTTATCTCCCACCTCCCATTCTTTTTCTTTAAGTTTTTCGTAAATACCGGCTGGCAACAGTACCTTTAACATTTTAAGAATATCGGCATATGTATAATCCCCCATGAGTAGCATGTCTTTTAATTCACGGTGAAACCCAGCCGGATCTTTATCATGACAAGGCACTATTTTCTTCATTTCCAATAGTTCCATTTTGCTTAAGGGTGTGTATACGAATACGCGTCGAAGCTCACCCCCTGGGGCCTGGATGGGATGAACTTCTTGTAAGGGATTCTGTCTGTCAATATAAAATGTTTTCCTTACTGGGGGTGGAACAGGAACGAAATGTGGAGTCAGAAATGTTCTGTATTTGTGTCGTTGTTCTAGAATGAAATTAATTAAATCGGTGCCTAGGCCTCTCCATCTACCTAGGAGTAACTCGTCTAAAATATTATATAGGGGACCTGGATCAGAATGCTGACTCTCATATAGTGTAATGAGATGCTGGATCATGTACATTCCAGCTAAGCTTTGTTCGGTTGGGGAAAGATTCAAAAATGTTTGCGCTACTGAATCATCTTTATATACGCTGTTATTATCAGCCCACTGTACTGCTGATCGTGCTAGTTCTTGTTCACTCATGGTACTAAGTTCACTGTAACCTATTAGTTGTTTCAGTACTTCATCAGTGGCTTGGAATAAATGCTCAAGAGAACATTGTTCTGGTATGGGAGAAAAAAAACGTTTCTTGCTTTCTAGGCGTATGGGTCTTTCAAAAGGTCTTGCTCTACCTACGTACGCTATCATATCTCTGTTTTCTTCTGTATCATCTAACTCGTCCTCTTCTGTGGTTTCATCCTCTTTCTCGGCTTCCCTAGCTGCGTTTTCCCTTTCGTGCATTAGTACAATTTCTTTACGGATCTTTCTGTACATGGATTCTATACAACCTTGTGTCTTATGTTTACCATCAGCTATATTGTTACTCCAATTAATCAGGATATCCATTTCTTCTTTGGTTGTGCCAGGCCGATCTCGCTCCCTTATCAAACAATTTATCAAAAACTGTAGAATCATTTTCTGTGTCTCAACCTTATTGTGTGCCATGGCTTCGTGAATGCATTCTGGTCTTTCCCCTGTTCTAATGAAATTGTATATATTATCTAGATGTTCTTCCATATGTGGTAGAATAGTCAGATAGTTTGTGACTCGTCGTAAACGTAGTGAAAATAGCATCATATGGTCTTCGCCTGGTACTGGATCATATCTGCAATCTGTAATGTACTGTTTAAGGGTTGCGAATGTCGCTGCTCTGGGTGTACGTTGGAATGCTAACTCTCTAAGCGTCAGTCACTTTACTTGAGGCGGGGTGACAGGGAGACCTCCTGTTACGCCTCCTGAAGCGGAAGCGAAGACATGAATTGGCTGTGTTGTAACTACTGGTGTCATAGCGGGCAGAGTAGGTATACATAACGGAGGCGGACTCTGGGTTGCATCTGTCGAAAAAGGATTGGTAGGACCAATAGCAGGAGGAACAGTAGCAGTAGCAGTAGGGGAAGTGACAATAGGTGCGGGAAGCGAGTCTTGAGGAGGTGGAGGTGTCCTGGCTTGAACAGACTGAATAGGCTGATGTGCATTATTAGCAGGTGGTACGTGTACATTAGTATATGCTGGAGCTACATCATCTAAATAGGAAGAAAGGAAAATGTCTGCTGCGGTCTGTTTATGACGGGCTTTAGTCGGGACCAATGGTGGTGGCAAGTTACGTGATACTTCCGGGATCGCCTTGGGCAGGCCCTCGGCGAGAACAGGATACAGACCTGTAATAAGGGCATTTCTTTGTCTGTCTTGTTGTTCTATTCTGACTCGTTCTCCTTCTTCTAGTAACTCCCTTTCTCTAGCTTTTTCGGATTCTTCTCTACTTCTCTCTGCTTTCCTGATTTCTTTCTCTGTTCTTCTATGTGCTTCTTTACGCCATAATTCTATGGCATCTTTCTGGGATTGTCTGGCTTTCTTTTTCCATAATGCTTCTTCTACTCTCATGATGCAATCAGCATCCCATGTCCCTGAGACAGGCCATCTATACTTCTCTTCCAGATCCTTAGTATAATCCACCCACAAATCTAGGTACAGTATGGCATCTAAGCCATGCTTATGGTACATAAAATGTCCGGGAGTGTCCCTAGGCGGGACAGGAACTGCTTCTTCGAGTATCCCTTTACTGGTTCCTATCTGACGTAATTTCGAGAACAGTGGCATAATTGGACTGATTTGAACGTGAACACAATAAACACAGTGATGAATTGCAAACAATCATTCATACCACGACATGAAAACACATTAAAACATTTTTCGAACAGATATTGCCTAGTACATAAAACACAATACTGAAGAATTCCCGAGATCTAGAATACTGAATTACTTGATGCACTGCTAGAACAGTACAGACATACCGGTCCCATAAAGAGACACGTCGTACCGTATTCACCTAAGTGAACACGTCTGGACCAGGTCTGTGTACCCAGACCTGTCTTGACCGGGCACAAATTAATGAACCCGTCTAGATGCGTTCCCAATAACGGTACTCACCGGGAAGCAGAAACTGAAGGCCTCGGAAACTGGACTGGACTGGACTGCGTCAGGCTACGATTTCTCCTACGCATGCGCTTCGGAACAGGTGGGCCTCTGGATACATCGGACCTTGCTCTCTCGACTTGGGGCTCTGATCGGGATCCTCCGCATTCCTCACTGCCTCGCCTGGATGCCGGGTCGCAGTCTCCGTCTCCTCCGAGGGCCTGAGGGAGATAGCAGGAAACCCCGCAGGAGTGCACTGGTTCCGTCACAGCTGTAGAAGGGGTCAAGGCCTGCGGTACATCGCCGGCAAGTGGGGAAGGGGGGGAGTCCCTGTTCGGGCGCCAGATTATGTGGTAAATAAAATGACCGGACTATTTTTCTACACATTAAATGACAATAAGGATAGCTCAATCAAATGAAAGGCAGAGTCCGTGGTATCTGAGTCATACGGGCTTTAATGAAATGCCTCGAGGCATGGGACATCGAGTTCCATCACCACTAAGGTTCAGGAAGGGACATTCACAGTATGCATTCGGAGTTGTTCACGACTTCGGTATCCTCTGGCAAGAAAGAGGTTTTTTAACTTCTCATGGCGCCAAGATACAGCATGGTCCCCTCATTCAAGCTCTGTTAGAAGCAATACACTTATCTGCATCCATTGCTATCATGAAGTGCAAGGCACATACGAAAGTCACTGACACTATTTCCCAGGGTAACGACCTGGCAGATCGAACAGCTAAACTCACAGCTCAGACTCAGACAGACATACCGACAGATCCGACAAAGACTTAAGTACCAACACAGACACATTGTATGACAGTGAAGTATCCCACTCTAGATGTACTCGACATACAGACAGATGCCACTCCAGACGAAATCAAGAAATGGACTGAACAGGGAGGGATCCAGACAGATCAGGGATGGACGACGAAGGGAAGAGCCACATGGTTCCTCCCCGACTCTATGGTTCAAGTGATCATTAACACAGCACATAGTCCAGCACACTTAGGAGAAAAAGCCATGTTAGACAACATTCAGAATCTATGTTTCAACAAGCATTTACGAGCAGCAGCAAAACAGAAAGTGCGTACCTGCATAATCTGTTGTCAGTTCAATCCAGGCAAAGGCATTCCCGTGGAACAAGGTGGATTCCATCCTCCTGACCATCCTTTTGAAGTCCTCCAGATGGATTATATCCAGATGGACAGATGTAGAGGATTCAAATATGTCCTCGTAGTTGTATGTGCCCTTTCCAGATGGACAGAAGCATATCCAGTCCCAGATTACACTGCCGCGACCACTGCCAAGCAGTTGGTTCGTGAATTTTTCCCGCGATACGGCTTGCCCCGTGTCGTGTACTCAGATAATGGACAGCCATTCTCGTCCAAGCTTATGAAACAGGTATCACTCCTGTTAGGTTACCAGTGGAAATTTCACTGTGTACGACATCCCGAAGCAGCTGGTTTGGTCGAACGACACAACCAGACTCTGAAAACACAATTAGCTAAGATCTGTGCAGAAAAAGGTGTAGATTGGATAGTAGCCCTGCCAGTTGCCCTCTTTTATATGCGCATGGTAGCTCATTCCAGAACCGGACTATCTCCCTATGAGGTAGTCTTCGGCCGACCTCCCAATAAGATGTCGATAGTAATATGCTTGACAGATTACCTAGCTTCCTTGATGTCTGCAATACAATCTTGTCGTTCACAGGATGCGGCTGCCTTCCCGGACAACACCCAAGTAAAACCGCATGAAATCGTTCCAGGAGAATACGTCTACGTTCGAAATTTCGACAGATCAAGCCCTCTAGAACCCAGATGGAAGCAGCCAAAGCTGGTGTTGATAACCACGAGGACAGCAGTAAAGCTAGTAGGTCGCAAGGGGTGGCTCCACTCCAGTCATATAAAAAGAGTTCACAGACTGTGTTCAGAGACTGCAATTAAGGACTGCCCCCTTTAAGACACTGACTCTAAACTTCCCCTGCTAGAAAAAACCCTGCAACAGGAGTACCGAGCCAAGTTGAGGTCTAGTAAGTCAGACAGCGTTTAATTGTTTAAGTCCCCCCCTGGGTGAAGCGGTTAGACAGGTTTCTGACATGTATAAGATAGACCCAAGTAGTCAGAGAGATAGGCGAATCGAAAAGAGAGAAAAATATTGCAAGAACTTGCATAGTCGATGCATCATAACGTTAATTTTCATGTTTAATCTGAGCATTTCGATCATATGTGTAAGCTTCCTGTTACATGATTTCTTTCCTCCTTTCAATTCACATGTACATACTTTCTCTAATGACTCTGTAGAACACACTTTCAGCGACCTGCCCCCTCATGAGCTGTCCTATCGATTAGCAATGCGCAACAATACATTCATTCGTATGTTACACCATACTCACCAGACCAGCAATGCCACCAATTGCTGGGTATGTGGCCGACTCCCACCTTATCAGAAATACAAGGGAGCTCTGCCCCTCTTTCCCTACCCGTTTACACATAATGGTTCATGTGGAGCATGGTTTGCTTTAATGTCTTCCTTAGACAGTAAGTCCAAAGTTTCTCAAGGCAATTGGATATGGGGGAATCTGAATACAGTCATGAATAAAGCATGTTTCCCAGACGCAGACGGTCTTCCCCAAAGGAGAGGGACTGATCTAGAAAATGAAGTGTATGAATTAGGTAACTTTTCCCTCAATCTCATGATCCTAAACGTCCAGTCCGAGACTAATTCGAACTTGCCGTTTATAACAGTTTTACCAGTGAAAGGTGAATTATGCGTTAGAAAGAATGGTTCAGTACATCTAGGACACAGTGATTGTAATACTGTGGTCGAATTCAGTGATAAAGGAAAGTCTACTTTCAAAGCCTCTCGCCATTCTTATTTTATTTGTGGTCAAACAGCTTATGTACATCTGCCCCTTGATTGGGATGGGACGTGTTATATTGCGTTCTTATTACCACCTGTTTTCCTAGCCCCACCTGATTATCATCGAAATTCACACCTTGTACATGTAAGACATAGAAGGGAGATCAAGTCCCCAATTGTCGATCAGACTGAGACAACGTGGGAACAATATACAGATTTCAATAAAGGATTTTTTTTCTTTGTAGGTCCTGTCCAAAACAGTAAATTGATACGCAAATTAACTAGAACATTGGAAGCGGTAGTGAACGAAACTACTTCTGCTTTAGGTAACCTGACCGATGAACAATCTGCTATGAGACTTGTAGTTCTTCAAAATCGCCTTGTCCTTGACGTCATCCTGGCCGATAGGGGCGGGGCTTATAGAGTGATCGGATCCAGTTGTTGCGTTTTTATTCCTAATAACGCACCATCCGTGTATAAGGCCATAACAAGGCTTCACGAAATTGCTCACCTGATTCACCAGAATCCAGGCACCTGGACTTGGTCCGGTTGGCTCTGGAGTGTGATGTCTGCCTGGGGATGGAAATTCCTATCATTCCTAGGAATAATACTGCTTATTCTATTTAGTTGTTGTCTCTGTCTGCAATGTGGGCCAGCGATTTGCGGCTTGTGCGCCACAGCTTGTATTCCCCGTCCAAGTTCACGTTCCCGTTCCCGGATAAAGAAAGAAGAGCAAATGATGTTAGATGAACAGATAGATGGTCTCATGAATATAGACATATCCTAGAGAGTGTAGTAGGGGCCAAGGAGGGAATGAGGTAATAGAAATTTTCAGGTAGCTAATGTGTCCCCCACTCGCATCCCATCCAAAAAAACGTGTTCCAAGTATGTCATGTAATTCCTTTTCCGTGCATGCTAGAAAGACGCATGTGCATTTGCGTCCAACGTTAACATGTCAGTTATACAGTTACTCAAGAATATCACGTTAATTAGGCTTCTAGGCCTTTGGTGACAACGTCTTTACATGGTACACTTTTGAATAAAGCACACGTTTTCTCCATGTTTCCTGGCCCAGTCGAGCCAGGCCCTTAACGAGACTCCAAGTTCTTTTCTGCCTCTGGAAGCTACAGTTTAGGTATGCATCCCTGACCTCTACCTTACATCCTGCTCAGACGAGCGGTGCCCGGCTCGGCCTGCTTGCCTGCCAAGACAATATTTTGCCTACAGTTATCTGCTCAGCCTCCGTGAAAACACATTCCAGTCTAGTGAAATAGGTAAACATATTCCCGGCTGCAGAGCAAAGGGCCCTGCCTTCCTGTCTCCATGCAAGTAATTTACTGCACCCGTTACCATGGTAGGCCCATGGCCCCCGCACTCTACATGAAGATTCATATGCACGCACTAGCATTCAGTGATGAACAGTGTGAGAAGTTGGCCTGGTATATAATGCTCACTAATTCTAGTGATCACTTTGTACCATGCCAAGCAACCCTTATGATGATGGTTGTAATTCAACCTTGTAGACCAGTTATCCTAGTGGTAACGTGGACAAAGCAGTCTTAGGCTAAACTCTGAAAGGCATGTGAAGCCAGCTGTTATACCATACACAACCCCCTTGAATACCAAATGAAAGGGACACCACACAGATATATATTGAAAATATATATTGATTTATTAACTATTAAAATCCCCTGGACTCTTTATGAGCACAGAAGCACAAGCGTAAAATCACAAGACAGTTTAAAATACACAAAAGTTGCACAATATGGATGAGCCCTAGGGGCCACCTAAACCATATACTAAGAAAGTGGTATAAGAGATACCTAAAGGAAAGTGAAGAGGCCTAGGGCCTTGGGAATCGCTGGAGCTATTCGAGACTGGAGTTAACTAAGTCGGGAAAGGCCCACGGGACTCGGGTGCAGTGTTCAAAGTGCACGCACTTCTCAATACAAAGTCTATGGTGCGGAAAAAGCACAAAGTTAGAAAGTTAGGAACCTTCCGAGTGACCTACGGAGCTGAAACTTAAAACACAGGCCCTTGGGATGTGTACCAGTGCAGGAGCACCGGCGGAGCTGAGTTACCTCACCCACAGGAAGCGGGTGCACAGGGTCGAAGATGTGTCGGGTTTCGTCACGCTGGTCGATGGTGCTTGGAGCTGAAGATGCTGCAGGCGGCTCGATGAGAAGAGTTCCGGTGGATCCAAGGGTGGATCTGAAGAGTTGAAGACCTGAAAGCAGAGGGGACAGTGTTCAAAGTCACTAGCCAGTGACTACCGTGGAACCAGAGTGGAACCAGGCGATGTCGGGTGCAAACAGGCGTTGTCGGGTAGCTTCTTCCTGCAGCCACGTGGATACCCGGGGTCGAGGACATCCAGGAGTCGGTCACGAGCTGTCCCACGTAGGCTTCTCGCTGTTGGCGGTGTCGGCGACCTGATCGGAGCAAACAGGCCTTGGCAAATGCAAGCCACGCAGAAGTTGAAAGATGCTGTTCACTCGGACCAGCAAGGTCAGAGCGAGGGCTCCTTTTCACAGGAGCTTGGGTAGGTCTGGAGCAACCAGACCTGCTGTTTAAATCTTCGGGTTCGTCGCCAAGATGGCCGCTGACCACGTGGCTAGTGGCCGGGATGGCGCGTCGAGTGGCACAATGCAAAAGGGCCCCACGCAGATCGTGGAGATGCTGGAGGGCTGATCTTCGGTGCAAGGGCTGCTCAGTGGTGGGGGTTCTCAATCCCCAAAGCACATTGTCGAGGATGCCTCAGAAGCTGCGCAGTCAGCTTTTCGAGTGTCTTTCAAGAGGTCCGGTCCCACGTCACTCGGTGCCTCCACGGGTCCCTTCTTCGCAGGGACTGTGGATCGGGCTCTGAGAGGTCTGGGAGTCTGGTTCTTGTCGGGCTCTGGGCTCGGTCTCCGGCGGGAGGCGGCGGCAAAGCAGACGTCGAGTTGCTGGTTGGTACCTGTGTTCACAGGGTGGTCACTCCTTGGCCACAAGGGAGATTCTTCTTCAGTCTTCTGTGCAGCAGAATGTCGAAGTCCAGTCTTCTTCTTAGTTTTAAGTTGATTTCGGGATGATCTGCTGTGCAATGGCACTGCTCCCCCTCTTATTCCCAAACTGGGGGTGGATCACCTACTAGGTCCCTCCTCTGGGTGGAACCAGGAAGGGGGGCGGTTACACCCCCTTTCCTTTGTCCAGCTCCACGCCAGGACTGGGGCTGGAAGGCCCCAGAACCGGTTTGGACTGGCCTATGCACGGGGACACCTTGTGTGCCCCGGGCATGTCTGATTCTTTTCAGCCCTGTCCTACCTAATACACAAAATCCTGTCTGGGGTGGTGCTCGCACCTCCCAAGGCAGGAAACCCTTTGTCCAGGCCACCATCTGCCGAGTTTCGGTCAGCAGCAGGAGGCCAGACTTGTGTCTGTGGTGGCAGCGTCCATTTTGTGAAGCTGAGGCTCTGTTTAACTCTAACCGGGGTTAAGGCTACGCACATGTCGTGTCCCTCTAGAAGGGTGGAATGCTATCCCCGTCGCCAGAATTGGCGAGGGGATAGTATTCCAATTCGTATGACACCTTACTCGACATGTTTTGATAAAGCCAAACCAAAGATAGCATTTAACCGCGAGGATTATAATGCACTTAAGAGTATATGGTATGGCAATATCCCGGAACGGCTTAGGGAGTTGTTCCCGACAGCTGCAGACAGGCTCAGCTCATGCCAGAGCACCATCTCACATATTTCCAAGCACTCTGCCTCCAGGATTGATGAGGCCTTCCATAGGAGTGGCTGATAGGAACATATGTGTCCAGTTTAGGGTTAGGCACAGACATACTGTACCTAAGTAAGAGGTGGTTACACCGACTTACCCCAGCTGAGTGATCAGCCAGTTGTGTCAAATATGGAGGCCAGGCCAGGGGTGGCACAATACGTGCTGCAGCCCCTGGTAGGCCTTGGATACACCTATGCCCTGGGCACCTAGGGTGCACTATTACAGGGGCTCATAAGGTGAACCAGTTCCAATTCGTAATGCACCTAAAGTGCATTGGCATCAATTTAGAGAGAGAACAGCAGGCTGTGGGTCTGATTAGCAGGCCCACAGCCACATTAAGTCAGAAACCAGTGAAGCAAAAAGCAAAAATTTGGGGTGACCATAGGATAGCAGACCCTACTCTCCTACATAACCCCCCCCAAACGCAGGGACATTAGACTAACCTTGACCAGTTGTGTCTTCATGTTCTAAGTGGAAGTACCTGGAGAGACCATCTGCGTTGCCATGGTCAGTCCCTGGGCGGTGCTCCACTGTAAAGTCCATCCCCTGTAGGGAAATGGACCACCTGAGTAGTTTGGGGTTTTCACCCTTCATCTGATTAAGCCATAGGAGGGGCTTATGGTCGGTCTGAATCTTGAAGTGAGTGCCAAATAAGTATGGTCTCAACTTCTTCAGGGCCCACACCACAGCAAAGGCCTCCCTCTCTATAGCTGACCAACGTTTCTCTCTGGGGGTCAGCCTTCTGCTAATGAAAGCAATGGGCTGGTCCTGGCCATCTACATTAAGCTGTGAAAGCACTGCTCCCACTCCCAACTCAGAAGCATCTGTTTGGACAATGAACTCTCTTGAGTAGTCAGGACTCTTCAGGATAGGTGCAGAGCACATGGCCTTCTTCAGGTCATCAAATGCCTTTTGACAGATTTCTGTCCACTGAACCTTTTTGGGCATCTTCTTGGATGTCAGATCATTAAGAGGAGTCACAATGGACCCATAGTTCTTAACAAACTTCCTGTAGTACCCAGTCAGGCCCAAGAAAGCTCTGACCTGAGTCTGGGTAGTTGGAGGGGACCAGTCCTTGATGGTCTGGATCTTACTCTCCAGTGGTTGAACTTGGCCTCCACCTACAAGGTGGCCCAGGTATACAACCTTGCTCTGCCCTATCTGGCACTTTGTTGCCTTGATAGTGAGGCCTGCCTTCTGCAGAGCCTCAAGCACTTCCTTCAGGTGGATCAGGTGATCCTCCCAGGTGGAGCTAAAGACAGCAATATCGTCCAGATAAGCTGCACAAAAGTCATCCAACCCAGTGAGGACTTGGTTCACCAACCTTTGGAAGGTGGCAGGTGCATTTTTCAAACCAAAGGGCATCACCACAAACTGATAATGCCCACTAGGGGTAGAAAATGCTGTCTTGGCTTTAGACTCCTCAGCTAACCTGATTTGCCAGTAGCCAGCTGTCAAGTCAAATGTGCTCAAATATTTGGCAGAAGCCAACTTGTCAATGAGCTCATCTGCCCTTGGAATAGGGTGTGCATCTGTCCTGGTGACAGCATTGAGTCCTCTGTAATCCACACAGAACCTCATCTCTCTCTTGCCATCTTTGGTGTGAGGTTTGGGGACCAGAACCACTGGGCTAGCCCAGGGGCTCTCTGAAGGCTCAATGACACCTAATTCCAGCATCTTTTGCACCTCAGTCTTTATACAGTCCCTGACGTGGTCAGGTTGCCTGTAAATTTTGCTCTTTACAGGAAGACTGTCACCAGTGTCCACCACATGTGTACACCAGTTAGTCTGACTGGGTGTCAAGGAGAACATATGCCTGTATGCCTGTAGAACTTGTCTGCAGTCATGTTGCTGATGTTCAGTGAGGCTGCCACCTAAGGCCACACCATCAACTGAGCCATCCTCAGGGTTCTGAGTGAGCAGGTCTGGGAGAGGGTCACTCTCTTCCTCCTGTCCCTCATCTGTAGCCATGAGCAAGCCCATGTCTGCCCTGCTGACATATGCCTTCAATCTGTTCACATGGAGCACCCTTTGGGGGCTCCTGGGAGTTCCTAGGTCCACCAAGTAGGTAACCTCTCCCTTCTTTTCCAGAATTGTATGGGGTCCAGACCATTTGTCTTGGAGTGCTGCTGGGGCCACTGGCTCCAACACCCATACCTTCTGTCCAGGCTGAAATTCAACAAGGACAGCCTTTTGGTCATGCCAAGCTTTTTGTAATTCTTGGCTAGCCTCAAGGTTTTTGGATGCCTTTTCCATGTACTCTGCCATCCTGGAGCGGAGACCAAGTACATAGTCCACTATGTCCTGTTTAGGCTTTTTGAGAGGTAACTCCCATCCTTCCTTCACAAGACACAGGGGTCCTCTTACAGGGTGCCCAAACAACAATTCAAAGGGGCTGAAACCAACCCCCTTTTGAGGGACCTCTCTGTAAGCGAACAAAAGGCAGGGCAGAAGGATGTCCCATCTTCGCCTGAGCTTTTCAGGTAATCCTTTAATCATGCCCTTTAGGGTCTTGTTAAATCTCTCAACAAGCCCATTGCATTGTGGGTGATAAGGAGTGGTGAACTTGTAGTTTACACCACATTCCTTCCACATAGCTGTCAAATATCCAGACATGTCTATCTGATATTACCTCCTTAGGAAACCCCACTCTGGAGAAAACTCCAAGTAAGGCCCTGGCCACAACAGGAGCTGTTGTGGTCCTAAGGGGAATTGCCTCTGGGTACCTGGTGGCATGATCCACTACCACCAGTATGAATCTGTGCCCAGATGCTGTAGGGGGATCCATTGGACCAACAATATCAATCCCCACTCTCTCAAAGGGAACCCCCACCACAGGTAGTGGTATCAGGGGGGCCTTTGTTGTTCCACCTGCTTTACCACTGGCTTGGCAGGTTTCACAGGAGCGACAAAACTCCTTGGTGTCTTCAGACATGTGGGGCCAGTGAAAGTGAGGGACAAGCCTGTCCCAAGTCTTGTTCTGGCCTAGGTGTCCTGCTAAAGGAATATCATGGGCCAAGGTGAGTAGGAAGCCCCTAAATTGCAGAGGTATAACCAACCTCCTGGTAGCACCAGGCTTGGGGTCTCTAGCCTCTGAATAAAGGAGTCCATCGTCCCAATATACTTTATGGGCACCTTGAGCATTCCCAGCAGCCTCAGCAGCAGCCTGCTGTCTGAGGGGTTCAAGAGAAGGACAGGTTAACTGAGCCTGCCCCAAGTCTGCCCTAGAAGGTCCCCCTGTCCCCAGAAACTCAACCTGATCAGGTTCAAGTTCTTCAGGGACAGTTCCTTCAGGGGTCTCAAGATCAGTTTCCTGTGAAGCCTGATCTTCACTTGTAGGCAGTTGGGAAGGCGCAGCCTTAACCCTCCTGTTCTTCTTCTTGGGAGGTACTTGGTCCATTGTTCCAGGATCCAAGACCTGAGGTTCAGAGAGGCACTTTTTGGCCTGTGACCTGGTCACAGCAAGGACATGTGATGATATCCCTAACATCTCTGCATGAGTCCTGTACTCAACTTCTGACCATAGAGAGTTCTCCAGGTCATTGCCCAACAACCATTCTACTGGGAGATCAGCACTAACCACAACTTTCTTTAGGCCAGTTACCCCTCCCCAGGAAAAGTTAACAAGTGCCACACTATGTGTAGTAGTGACATTGCTGGCATTGGTCACCAGGTAATCATCGCCTGGCATGTATTGTCCAGGGTCCACAAAGTTAGGTGTCACCATAGTGACACTGGCACATGTGTCCCTGTAGGCTTGAGCCACTTTGTTGTTAATCAAAGGTGTCTGTCTGTATTTGCCCAGGTTACTGGGACTTATGTCAGGGGTCAAATCTATGTCCCCTTCACAAACCAGAACAGCCTGTGTAAGGGTTCTGTCTCAGTTTGGGGCCCTGTTGAAGACTTCTGGTCTTTAGCTTTCTGCTCCCCACCCTTCTGGTCTGTTTTCTTCTGGTCACCACCCTGGTTCTGGTTCTGGTTCTTTTGCTTAACTCTGGTTCTTACCCATTTATCTGCCCTCTTTCCCAATTCTTGGGGAGAGGTCAAATCTGAGTCAACCAAATGTTGATGCAACTGCTGGTTCTGACAATTATTTAAAATTTGTTCTCTCATCAGCAAATTATACAATCCTTCATAGTCTGTAACCTTGCTTCCCAGCAACCATCCCTCCAGAGCCTTAGTGGCACACTCAACAAATTCAGACCAGTCCTGAGTCTGTGTCTTCTGGGTATCTCTGAACATTAACCTGTACTGTTCAGTGGTTAAGCCTAACCCATCAATCAGAGCACTCTTCAGGACCAGGTAGTTTCTAGAATCCCCATCACTAACTGTGAGGAGTCTGTCTGGGCCTCTACCTTCAAAGGAGAGCCACAAGATTGCTGCCCACTGCTCCTGAGGGATCTGCTGTACTCTGCAGGCTCTCTCCATTGCAGTAATCCATTTATGGATATCATCCCCAGCTTTGTAGGGGGGCACAATCTTACTCAGGTTTCTATTATCAAAAGACCTGTCTTTATCCTTGTGGATATTGCTGCCACCAGTGGGTTCTATTACCCCACTCTCTCTAGGCTGTCTTGCTCTAGCAAGTTTCTCTTGGGCCAGGGCAATCTCTAACTCTTGTCTCTGGACTCTCAATTCAGCCTCTCTAATTTGAGATTCTCTCAATTTGGTCTCATGTTCCCTTCTCTGAGGGCTAGTCATCCTCCTTCTGGAGTGACCATGAGAACCTCTAGAAGCATAGGAGTTGTCAGAGTCACCTGAGTGAATCCTTCTCCTCCTCGGCTCCTGGTTAAGTCCACCTGGGGGTCTGAATGGGTTGTTACCTGATTCATTCCCAAGTTGACTTAAGTTAGCCTGGTTCAGCCTACTGACCAGCACCTGACTATTTCTGTCATCATCTGACTCACTGCTTTCCACCTCCTCCTCCTCTTCTTCTTCCTCTTCCTCTACATCTACTTGAGGAGCTCCAGTGGTGGAGGCTTCCTCATCTACCAGGATGATAGGGGTAGGGGTGTCTACAGTGTCATCCTCTGAAGGATGGCCTCCTTCAGCATTCCCTGTGGGGTTTGCTTTAGAGGTCTTTAGAGCCTCAGACTGATCCAAGAGCTCTCTTAGGTGGTCTGTAGTAGGGGAAGGCCCTGTCTTCAGACCCCTTAAGACACAAAGCTGTCTTAATTCCTTAAAAGGAAAAATAGCAAATTGGGATGGTGCCCTTGGGGGGTCACTCTCAACAGGAGTAAGTCCACTGGACCCCTCTGTTCCCGACACTGCTCTAGTGTGGGTGGATGTGTTGCAATCTACCTACACTGGTGTTTACCTACTAAACCTATCTAGTAGTTGTAGCTAGGGTGTGCTACTCCCTTTGCTCTACAACAACTAAGTTCAGTAGAACTTAAGTATACTAGTCTTGTTTTATATGTACCTAGCAGGTACCTGTATGATCTTTCAAATGATAATCTCAAAGATTGTAATGGTAAAACAACAGCAAGCTCAGATCCCAATCCGCTGCTCACCAATGTGAGAAGTTGGCCTGGTATATAATGCTCACTAATTCTAGTGATCACTTTGTACCATGCCAAGCAACCCTTATGATGATGGTTGTAATTCAACCTTGTAGACCAGTTATCCTAGTGGTAACGTGGACAAAGCAGTCTTAGGCTAAACTCTGAAAGGCATGTGAAGCCAGCTGTTATACCATACACAACCCCCTTGAATACCAAATGAAAGGGACACCACACAGATATATATTGAAAATATATATTGATTTATTAACTATTAAAATCCCCTGGACTCTTTATGAGCACAGAAGCACAAGCGTAAAATCCAAGACAGTTTAAAATACACAAAAGTTGCACAATATGGATGAGCCCTAGGGGCCACCTAAACCATATACTAAGAAAGTGGTATAAGAGATACCTAAAGGAAAGTGAAGAGGCCTAGGGCCTTGGGAATCGCTGGAGCTATTCGAGACTGGAGTTAACTAAGTCGGGAAAGGCCCACGGGACTCGGGTGCAGTGTTCAAAGTGCACGCACTTCTCAATACAAAGTCTATGGTGCGGAAAAAGCACAAAGTTAGAAAGTTAGGAACCTTCCGAGTGACCTACGGAGCTGAAACTTAAAACACAGGCCCTTGGGATGTGTACCAGTGCAGGAGCACCGGCGGAGCTGAGTTACCTCACCCACAGGAAGCGGGTGCACAGGGTCGAAGATGTGTCGGGTTTCGTCACGCTGGTCGATGGTGCTTGGAGCTGAAGATGCTGCAGGCGGCTCGATGAGAAGAGTTCCGGTGGATCCAAGGGTGGATCTGAAGAGTTGAAGACCTGAAAGCAGAGGGGACAGTGTTCAAAGTCACTAGCCAGTGACTACCGTGGAACCAGAGTGGAACCAGGCGATGTCGGGTGCAAACAGGCGTTGTCGGGTAGCTTCTTCCTGCAGCCACGTGGATACCCGGGGTCGAGGACGTCCAGGAGTCGGTCACGAGCTGTCCGACGTAGGCTTCTCGCTGTTGGCGGTGTCGGCGACCTGATCGGAGCAAACAGGCCTTGGCAGATGCAAGCCACGCAGAAGTTGAAAGATGCTGTTCACTCGGACCAGCAAGGTCAGAGCGAGGGCTCCTTTTCACAGGAGCTTGGGTAGGTCTGGAGCAACCAGACCTGCTGTTTAAATCTTCGGGTTCGTCGCCAAGATGGCCGCTGACCACGTGGCTAGTGGCCGGGATGGCGCGTCGAGTGGCACAATGCAAAAGGGCCCCACGCAGATCGTGGAGATGCTGGAGGGCTGATCTTCAGTGCAAGGGCTGCTCGGTGGTGGGGGTTCTCAATCCCCAAAGCACAACATCGAGGATGCCTCAGAAGCTGCGCAGTCAGCTTTTCGAGTGTCTTTCAAGAGGTCCGGTCCCACGTCACTCGGTGCCTCCACGGGTCCCTTCTTCGCAGGGACTGTGGATCGGGCTCTGAGAGGTCTGGGAGTCTGGTTCTTGTCGGGCTCTGGGCTCGGTCTCCGGCGGGAGGCGGCGGCAAAGCAGACGTCGAGTTGCTGGTTGGTACCTGTGTTCACAGGGTGGTCACTCCTTGGCCACAAGGGAGATTCTTCTTCAGTCTTCTGTGCAGCAAAATGTCGAAGTCCAGTCTTCTTCTTAGTTTTAAGTTGATTTCGGGATGATCTGCTGTGCAATGGCACTGCTCCCCCTCTTATTCCCAAACTGGGGGTGGATCACCTACTAGGTCCCTCCTCTGGGTGGAACCAGGAAGGGGGGCGGTTACACCCCCTTTCCTTTGTCCAGCTCCGCGCCAGGACTGGGGCTGGAAGGCCCCAGAACCGGTTTGGACTGGCCTATGCACGGGGACACCTTGTGTGCCCCGGGCATGTCTGATTCTTTTCAGCCCTGTCCTACCTAATACACAAAATCCTGTCTGGGGTGGTGCTCGCACCTCCCAAGGCAGGAAACCCTTTGTCCAGGCCACCATCTGCCGAGTTTCGGTCAGCAGCAGGAGGCCAGACTTGTGTCTGTGGTGGCAGCGTCCATTTTGTGAAGCTGAGGCTCTGTTTAACTCTAACCGGGGTTAAGGCTACGCACATGTCGTGTCCCTCTAGAAGGGTGGAATGCTATCCCCGTCGCCAGAATTGGCGAGGGGATAGTATTCCAATTCGTATGACACCTTACTCGACATGTTTTGATAAAGCCAAACCAAAGATAGCATTTAACCGCGAGGATTATAATGCACTTAAGAGTATATGGTATGGCAATATCCCGGAACGGCTTAGGGAGTTGTTCCCGACAGCTGCAGACAGGCTCAGCTCATGCCAGAGCACCATCTCACATATTTCCAAGCACTCTGCCTCCAGGATTGATGAGGCCTTCCATAGGAGTGGCTGATAGGAACATATGTGTCCAGTTTAGGGTTAGGCACAGACATACTGTACCTAAGTAAGAGGTGGTTACACCGACTTACCCCAGCTGAGTGATCAGCCAGTTGTGTCAAATATGGAGGCCAGGCCAGGGGTGGCACAATACGTGCTGCAGCCCCTGGTAGGCCTTGGATACACCTATGCCCTGGGCACCTAGGGTGCACTATTACAGGGGCTCATAAGGTGAACCAGTTCCAATCCGTAATGCACCTAAAGTGCATTGGCATCAATTTAGAGAGAGAACAGCAGGCTGTGGGTCTGATTAGCAGGCCCACAGCCACATTAAGTCAGAAACCAGTGAAGCAAAAAGCAAAAATTTGGGGTGACCATAGGATAGCAGACCCTACTCTCCTACAAACAGCCTCTGCCCGAGAGACCTTTTACTACAGACACTACATCCTCCAAACATGAGATACCAGATATGTTATAGGTGCAGGTCGTTCTGACATCCCAGACATTAGTCTCCTCTACTAGTGTAAAAGTCAAACCCCCCAGTTCTCCCCCGGTACACGTCATGCTCAGTTGCGCGCGCATCTAGGCTAAAAGTTTCTGCTGAGCCTGCAAACTTTCTCCAAAGCATCCTCCCACTTGTGACGTTTCATGTGACGTTTCTCAGACATGACCAGTGCACGCCTACGTGTACGCCTTCTTACACGCCTCCTGTTACGCACATGTGTTCTTATCTCTCTGTTTTCACCTGTTACGCCTACTGTATTCGACTCAATCATACTGTTTTACTATATATATTGTGTGATGTTAATAAAATGTTGAATGTCCCTTCCTGAACCTTAGTGGTGATGGAACTCGATGTCCCATGCCTCGAGGCATTTCATTAAAGCCCGTATGACTCAGATACCACGGACTCTGCATCTCATTTGATTGAGCTATCCTTATTGTCATTTAATGTATAGAAAAATAGTCCGGTAATTTTATTTACCACAATTCTGTCCATCAACTGTTGTTTTGCATTTGTCACCCCAAGTGGGATGGGTATGCTCAGACGTGAGTCCCATACTCTCCACACCACTGGAGTCAAGCTATCCTGGCTGAAGACGGCTGATAGCCAGAAACCGGTCCTAGGATGCTTGATTCCGGTCCAGGAAAGACATGGCTTGGCAGTTCGGGCTGGACTGGTCCCATGAGGCACAGGGTCAAGGCTGATTTGCATATGGCCATGTCTGAACTGGGGTGGTGTGGAGGGCAAAAAAACGATGGATTTAGGCCCAAATCTCTGTACTGGGTGAATGTATGACATTGCTCTGCAATGCATTCTGTCCATCAACTGTTGTTTTGCATTTGTCACCCCAAGTGGGATGGGTATGGTCACACGTGAGTCCCATGCTCTCCACACCACTGGAGTCAAGCTATCCGGGCTGAAGGTGGTTGATAGCCAGAAACCGGTCCTAGGATGCTTGATTTAAGTCCAGGAAAGACATGGCTCTGAAGTTTGGGTTGGACCGTTCTCATGAGGCACAGGGTCAAGGCTGATTTGCATATGGCCATGTCTGGACTGGGGTGGTGTGGAGTGCAAAAAAACGATGGATTTAGGCCCAGATCTCTGAACTGGGGTGAATGTATGACAATATTCTGCATTCTGTCCATCAACTGTTGTTTTGCATTTGTCACCCCAAGTGGGATGGGTATGCTCAGATGTGAGTCCCATGCTCTCCACACCACTGGAGTCAAGCTATCCTGGCTGAAGACGGCTGATAGCCAAAAACCAGTCCTAGGATGCTTGATTCCGGTCCAGGAAAGACATGGCTTGGCAGTTCGGGCTGGACTGTACCCATGAGGCACAGGGTCAAGGCTGATTTGCATATGGCCATGTCTGAACTTGGGTGGTGTGGAGCGCAAAAAAACGATGGTTTTAGGCCCAGATCTCTGTACTGGGGTGTATGTAGGACATAGTTCTGCATTCTGTCCATCAACGGTTGTTTTGCATTTGTCAACCCATGTGGGATAGGTATGCTCAGACGTGAGTCCCATGCTCTCCACACCACTGGAGTCAAGCTATCCTGGCTGAAGACGGCTGATAGCCAGAAACTGGCCCTAGGATGCTTGATTCCGGTCCAGGAACGACATGGCTTAGCAGTTTGGGCTGGACTGTTCCCATGAGGCAGAGGGTCAAGGCTGATTTGCATATGGCCATGTCTGAACTGGGGTGGTGTGGAGTGCAAATAAACGATGGATTTAGGCCCAGATCTCTGTACTGGGGTGAATGTATGAGATTGTTCTGCATTCTGTCCATCAACTGTTGTTTTGCATTTTCACCCCAAGTGGGATGGGTATGCTCAGACCTGAGTCCCATGCTCTCCACACCACTGGAGTCAAGCTATCCTGGCTGAAGACGGCTGATAGCCAGAAACCAGTCTTAGGATGCTTGATTCCGGTCCAGGAAAGACATGGCTTGGCAGTTCGGGCTGGACTGTTCCCATGAGGCACAGGGTCATGGCTGATTTGCATATGGCCATGTCTGGACTGGGGTGGTGTGGAGTGCAATAAAACGATGGATTTAGGCCCAGATCCCTGTACTGGGGTGAATGTATGACATTGTTTACCATTCTGTCCATCAACTGTTGTTTTGCATTTGTCAACCCAAGTGGGATAGGTATGCTCAGACGTGAGTCCCATGCTCTCCACACCACTGGAGTCAAGCTATCCTGGCTGAAGACGGCTGATAGCCAGAAACTGGTCCTAGGATGCTTGATTCCGGTCCAGGAAAGACATGGCTTGGCAGTTTGGGCTGGACTGTTCCCATGAGGCAGAGGGTCAAGGCTGATTTGCATATGGCCATGTCTGAACTGGGGTGATGTGGAGTGCAAATAAACGATGGATTTAGGCCCAGATCTCTGTACTGGGGTGAATGTATGAGATTGTTCTGCATTCTGTCCATCAACTGTTGTTTTGCATTTTCATCCCAAGTGGGATGGGTATGCTCAGACCTGATTCCCATGCTCTCCGCACCACTGGAGTCAAGCTATCCTGGCTGAAGACGGCTGATAGCCAGAAACCAGTCTTAGGATGCTTGATTCCGGTCCAGGAAAGACATGGCTTGGCAGTTCGGGCTGGACTGTTCCCATGAGGCACAGGGTCATGGCTGATTTGCATATGGCCATGTCTGGACTGGGGTGGTGTGGAGTGCAATAAAACGATGGATTTAGGCCCAGATCCCTGTACTGGGGTGAATGTATGACATTGTTTACCATTCTGTCCATCAACTGTTGTTTTGCATTTGTCAACCCAAGTGGGATGGGTATGCTCAGACGTGAGTCCCATGCTCTCCACACCACTGGAGTCAAGCTATCCTGGCTGAAGACAGCTGATAGCCAGAAACCGGTGCTAGGATGCTTGATTCCGGTCCAGGAAAGACATGGCTTGGCAGTTCGGGCTGGACTGTACCCATGACGCACAGGGTCAAGGCTGATTTGCATATGGCCATGTCTGAACTGGAGTGGTGTGAAGTGCAAAAAAACTATGGATTCAGGCCCAGATCTCTGTACTGGGGTGAATGTATGATATTGTTCTGCATTCTGTCCACCAACTGTTGTTTTGCATTTGTCACCCCAAGTGGGATGCGTATGCTCAGACCTGAGTCCCATGCTCTCCACACCACTGGAGTCAAGCTATCCTGGCTGAAGACGGCTGATAGCCAGAAACCAGTCTTAGGATGCTTGATTCCGGTCAGGAAAGAAATGGCTTCGCAGTTTGGGCTGGACTGTTCCCATGAGGCAGAGGGTCAAGGCTGATTTGCATATGGCCATGTCTAAACTGGGGTGGTGTGGAGTGAAAATAAACAATGGATTTAGGCGCAGATCTCTGTACTGAAGTGAATGTATGACATTGTTCTGCATTCTGTCCATCAACTGTTGTTTTGCATTTGTCACCCCAAGCGGGATGGGTATGCTCAGACCTGAGTCCCATGCTCTCCACACCACTGGAGTCAAGCTATCCTGGCTGAAGACGGCTGATAGCCAGAAACCGGTCCCAGGATACTTGATTCCGGTCCAGGAAAGTCATGGCTTGGCAGTTCGGGCTGGACTGTTCCTATGAGGCACAGACAGGGTCAAGGCTGATTTGCTTATGGCTATGTCTGCACTGGGGTGATGTGGAGTGCAAAAAACGATGGATTTAGGCCCAGATCCCTGTACTGGGGTGAATGTATGACATTGTTCACCATTCTGTCCATCAACTGCTCTTTTGCATTTGTCAACCCAAGTGGGATGGGTATGCTCAGACGTGAGTCCCATGCTCTCCACACCACTGGAGTCAAGCTATCCTGGCTGAAGACGGCTGATAGCCAGAAACCGGTCCTAGGATGCTTGATTCCGGTCCATGAAAGACATGGCTTGGCAGTTCGGGCTGCACTGTACCCATGAGGCACAGGGTCAAGGCTGATTTGCATATGGCCATGTCTGGACTGGGGTGGTGTGGAGTGCAAAAAAACTATGGATTTAGGCCCAGATCTCTGTACTGGGGTGAATGTATAACATTGTTCTGCATTCTGTCCATCAACTGTTGTTTTGCATTTCTCACCCCAAGTGGGATGGGTATGCGCAGACGTGAGTCTCATGCTTTCCACACCCCTGGAGTCAAGCTATCCTGGCTGAAGATGGCTGATAGCCAGAAACCGGTCCTAGGATGTTTGATTCTGGTCCATGAAAGACATGGCTTAGCAGTTCGAGCTGGACTGTTCCCATGAGGCACAGGGTCAAGGCTGATTTGCATATGGCCATGTCTGAACTGGGGTGGTGTGGAGTGCAAAAAAATGATGGTTTTAGGCCCAGATCTCTGTACTGGGGTGAATTCATGACATTGTTCTGCATTCTGTCCATCAACTGTTGTTTTGCATTTGTCACCCCAAGTGGGTTGGGAATGCTCAGACGTGAGTCCCATGCTCTCCACACCACTGGAGTCAAGCTATCCTGGCTGAAGACGGCTGATAGCCAGAAACCGGTCCTAGGATGCTTGATTCCGGTCCATGAAAGACATGGCTTGGCAGTTCGGGCTGGACTGTACCCATGAGGCACAGGGTCAAGGCTGATTTGCATATGGCCATGTCTGGACTGGGGTGGTGTGGAGTGCAAAAAAACTATGGATTTAGGCCCAGATCTCTGTACTGGGGTGAATGTATAACATTGTTCTGCATTCTGTCCATCAACTGTTGTTTTGCATTTCTCACCCCAAGTGGGATGGGTATGCGCAGACGTGAGTCTCATGCTTTCCACACCCCTGGAGTCAAGCTATCCTGGCTGAAGATGGCTGATAGCCAGAAACCGGTCCTAGGATGTTTGATTCTGGTCCATGAAAGACATGGCTTAGCAGTTCGAGCTGGACTGTTCCCATGAGGCACAGGGTCAAGGCTGATTTGCATATGGCCATGTCTGAACTGGGGTGGTGTGGAGTGCAAAAAAATGATGGTTTTAGGCCCAGATCTCTGTACTGGGGTGAATTCATGACATTGTTCTGCATTCTGTCCATCAACTGTTGTTTTGCATTTGTCACCCCAAGTGGGTTGGGAATGCTCAGACGTGAGTCCCATGCTCTCCACACCACTGGAGTCAAGCTATCCTGGCTGAAAACGGCTGATAGCCTGAAACCGGTCCTAGGATGCTTGATTCCAGTCCAGGAAAGACATGGCTTGGCAGTTCGGGCTGGACTGTTCCCATGAGGCACAGGGTCAAGGCTGATTTGCATAGGGCCATGTCTGAACTGGGGTGGTGTGGAGGGCAAAACAACAATGGATTTAGGCCCAAATCTCTGTACTGGGGTGAATGTCTGACATTGTTCTGTATTCCTTCCATCAACTGTTGTTTTGCATTTGTCACCCCAAGTGGGATGGGTATGCTCAGACGTGAGTCCCATGCTGTGGTTCTTTGAAATCTGAACCTGTGTTTAAAATAGCATTATTCTGCTATGATTCTGATATCAGAGAAACGAAAATGGCAAGTTTTATATATGTGTCTATTTTCATCACGATACAATGATGCATGCAGGAGTTATTGGCAAATTCATTCTGAGCCCACAGGCCCCAGGTTGTGAACAGCGTCCATTTTAGTTGTTGCCCTTTACATAGGCATATACATGAGCCAATGATTCTGGTAGAGCAAGTATTAAAGGACACGTACCCCTTAGCTTGAGTTCTTCCTGACTCCCATTTGACCTGAACAGGCTGAATCTGCCTACGTGATGTTGGCCTCACCAAACCAGTCCATGCCCTCTAGTCAATCTATATTAAAGATCTGAGCAACTTGTTGTGTACATTGGCCTGAGCAAGATTAGAAGGCTGAATACAGTAGCCATGCCTGTTTATGACCCACAAGCATCCCTTATCCTACATTTCTATCTTCCACACCTGGCTCTGTTTCTCTGCTTCTGGGCTTTTACAATGGGGAGGTGACCGTTTATATGATGGGGAGGAAACCAGTTCTATTGTGAGTTTCTCCGGTCTGCACAGGAAAATATGTGAAGTTTGACATATGTTCATGATGGAAGATGGGTTGGTCAGTTTGGGCAAGTAGAATGGAATTCATAATTATAGCCTGCTTTGTTATGGTACCATGGGAGCGACCTACAATGATGTGTTTCACAGCTAGAATGTGAGCCTAGGGCCAACTTTTTTGTATAAAAGGCCTGCCTGAGAAAGCTCAGGCAGGCTCCCTCTTTCAATTGTAAAACTACGGTTGGACGACGAAGCCTCATAATTAAATATAATAAAGATGTCTTTTAATTTTACAGATTGGCTGTCAATTCCTTTGCTGCTTTATTATGCAAACTGCTGGATAGATCCCTGGTGGGGAGAGTGAGTCATTTTCTACTTTTCCTCAATTGGCGCATCCAACTGTGGGCCTTATCATGGAGTGGTTATCTACAGGAGTGTTTTGTCAAAGGATGGAAAAACTACTGGGGAAGACAAGACAGAATTCTACCAAAAAGAGGTACTCTGGGCACAGGGTTTTCTGGGGGATTATCTGTCTCTGTGGCCCAGTATGTTTTTTTGATTTTTCTGACTTAAAACTCTCCAGAAGTTGCCACTCCTGACTAAGGAACCCATTCTTTTTTTTGCTGTAAGTATTTTTTAACAGACTGTTAGTACAGTGGGGAATTGACAGTTACAATTTGGATAAATATTTGTGTATATGCAAATTGCAATTTGTATAGGCAGTTAATGAAGAGACATTTTCTCCATCTGCTTTAGTTGAAGAATAAAAGTGGGTCGCTGCCAGTTCTTTGTGGTTCTGAGTCCTTAGTTATTTATTGGTCACAGAAATGTGACGCGGTCCTTAGTATTTATTGATACTCTTGGTTGCTTTTGTAGATTATCACTGGTTGCTTTTGTTAAGATAATCTTTGGTTTGGGTACCGGTACATTTGGTTCATTTGGTAGGCCTTTGGTTGCTGTGGTTCAGATTATCGCCGGTTGCTTTAGTTGGATAATCTTCCTCAGTATTGGTTCCTTAGTTTTATTTGAACACTGCAGTATTCAAAAACCGTGGGCCACGTACATTTGCGTGTATATCGTTGGAGATAGCCCCATGAAGTTTGAAACCCGACTAGTGAGCGCAGATGCCTGGTCGCGGTATTTTGTTTTGTATTAGTACTGACTAGGTTGCAACAAAGGATTCCCGGTTGGAGGATTTGCGTCTGATACCTCCGGTTGGAACTCCAATTTATGAGCTCTCTCTAAAAGGTCTGTGAGGCTGTCCCTTTTGCAGCCTTCTGGAAATCTGTTGAAGAATTTAAAAAAACAAGAAAAATAGGAACTAAAACGCTTTTGTTGTAAATATGGTTTACAACTAGTATTGACAGGTTATTTTTTAACACAGTCTGTAGGCTGTTCCTTGTTCCTGTCCTAAGTGTTGACCTATGGGTTAAAATGGGTTTTTAAATGTCTATGTTGTTTGTGGGTTTTGTTGTAAATTGCGACGGCGCTATGTACAAGAACGGCGCTATGTACAAGAAATGGTTAGAGCGCGCTGTTTTGTGTGTCCTGAGTGTTTGACCCCCCTTTCTGTTTATGTCTGAAATGAGCTCAATGTGGGTGGTTCACATTTAATGGATATAAATGAAGCCCTAGACAAAAACGAAATTACATGTTTCTGCAAAAATAAATTAATGTACAGCATTTTCACTTAAATGCACTGTGTTAGATGTTCACAGGCAAACGTTTTTAGCTACAGTATATTTGATAGGAATGTTTCTTCAGCCAGCACTTTTTGCAGTTAAACACGGGTCGAATTTTGCATGAAGGCCCTTTTACATAAAAGAGGCCCAAAAAGTGACGCAGAATGTGACGCTTTTTAAGTTAGGTATATGCGCTCAGGTTTGTGAGTTAATGCATCTAAATAAGAGGCAAGGGATGTAGTGAGCATTTTTATATGTAGAACAGTCACAAATAGCAATGATTAGGTTTCATTAGGAGAAAATAATTGTTAATTATGAAAAATAATAATTAAAAACAAGTGCTACAAAAATCGTTTTTTAATATTTGTGAAGCTTAACACTCATACTATGACCCCCTAGCATTAAAATGTTTGATTTAAGTTATGTTGTGCCACGAAAATGACCAAACACTTCTGTGCGCAATTTCCCTTACCCTAGGCGCAAACAAGCTCATTTCTATAAGGTATAAATTATTATTTTCGAATGTATGACTCGTAAATTGGGTAGTAGACATTCTAGTAATACCCATTATGCAAAAAATGTAGGATATTTATTTCTTAGTATCCAGACCGCAAAAGTCGATTTTCAGATAAATAGACTGTTTTGAATGGTTTCAGGGCCCCTTTTTAAAGCGTCACTTCAGTAAAATGCATACATTTAGGTCATAATATATGTTTGCAGGTTGTGCCTTCCTATGATTCAGCCAGTCAATGTGTCATAGAAGTTGTTTTAAATATAGTGAAATATTGCAGGTTATGTGGAAGTGGTTAAACCTACTGGCCTTGTCAGATTCAGTTACCACGAGCAGGGGACTGGCAGAACTTGTATAACGTGTTCCAGCAGTAGCGGCCGAGATGTTATCTTGTAAGGCTGTCTTGTTGACATGTGTGACCTTTTAATTAGGGCCTCGCCTGTGGAATGCAGCATGACATGGTTAAACATGCATCTGATGCTAACTTCAGCTGCCTCTTTGTATTTAAATCCCTGCCCCTGCCACGGTCCTGACCTGAGGTCACTTGAATAGCCTGACTTGACCGATAAATTTAATTCCTGCTCATGTTCATAATTTAAAAGTGTCTTCTTAAAGCGTTACAAATCTGACATTAGCTGGGATGGGGTTTTTGTTTTTGAACTAAAATGAGCAGAGGATGCAGGGCACATGTACAGCAAATGATGATTGCATTTTAGCCAAAGAATAAATAATAGCTCCAGCATGTTCCCACAAAACGCTTGTTGTTCGGTAAATTATGTCATCAACACATTTATCTCAAATTAGAAATACGGCAGGGCTGACACAGCATTGCATCCCGCTAATAATAATAAAAGGAACACTATTTAATTTGTAAAACTGCAGCCTCATTTGTCAGTACCCTGAAGGATTGTAGAGCCCACACGTGGTTTGCATAGCTCCCAGTTGCTTTCAAAATGCTGCACACAAGCGCTTTATATGAGATGTAGTTGATTGTATATGATTTAAACCTGTAACCTTCATTCATTGCAGGCTGGCTTGTTCTCATTTGCCGCATTCACATTACATCTGCGTTAAAAGCGCACATCTGAGATAATAAACAAATAGGAAAGGTATTCCTCATGCAAAATTGTAGCACCTGCACTTCATGTCTTACAAATTAAGCACTGTGTAAAATGAGGGAACATGATTTAAAAAGGGCAAATGCAAAAGTGATTTCTTTGAAAAAAATATCAAATATTCTGCTAAATGATCTGTAGAACTGGTATATGTGTGTCTCCATGCTAGGAACTAATTTTTTTTAGTTAAGTTTATTTGACAAAAAGAAAAACGAAGTGTTACATTAAGTTTTAGATAGGCAATAAGTAGAAGCCCTTCCCCAAAATTCTGCAACTTAAAGGCCTTAGGCCTGAGTGAGAATGGGCGTTTTTTTTTTGCAAGGGACATGGACAAAAAGTTACAGGTAAATAATGAAAATTTTTTTGTATGTCACAATGTGTCATGTTTTGTAGTCTGATAAAAAGGGTTATAATTGATGTTGTATTATGAGAAATGTGTGTGTTGTGTATCTTTTTTGCTTCTTCCTACAGATAATTCATGGATTAATTCACAAGACACGTGAGTTGGCTGGTTGAAGAGAAATGGTTTTTTTTGCGTAATTTCTTTAAGAAAAAAATGTGTGTGTTTATGTTTCATTTATACATTTGGTCCACTGAAACGCGTTATTCGACACAGCGACATTATATTTTACAGCAGAGTATCAATTACCTGATGCTCTTCTGTCAAAAGAAGGGTATAGGATTTTAGACTTGACAATTGAGATTGGGCTGCAAGTTTATAGTATACAGTACATGTGCCATGGTATTATGCATGACCGCTTATTCATATATGCTGTTTGTTTGTCTGGGCTGTTTTTCCTTTTGCTTGATATACAGCAAGTATATCTTATGGCTTGAGATGGCTTGATATGTGTATTTTTTTAATTTTTGTGCGTATGTTCTGTTCTATGGTGCTACTTTGAATTACAAGTTCCCCTGTGTTGTGAAGGAACACATATGACGATATGTGTTATTTCACAATAAATTGGATGAATATTGTATTAAGATAAATTTCACAGATATGGACCTCATACTGTGAGCAAGTAAGGCAGCAGTTTTTCCAGTGCATGCCTAAATTTGGCTGTAATGATTTTTAAGAAAACTAAAATGATATACTGGATCAAAGTGTGCTATCCGTTGTTAGTCACTTAACTGCCCTTTTTCCTTAAGGACAGGCAGCTCTGCATTTATGTATCCTTGATTGGGCCTAAGGATGGAATTATAGATCCGTGACTAAAGGTGGCCTAATTTCGATATCACATTTTTTTGATCGCATTTTTGATTCCTGAATAAGCCTATGGATTCATTTTTTTCCCTGAAGAGACAACTGAACATTAGTTAGAATTACCGTGTAGGGTATGGATAGTCAGCAGTAGAGTTAAATTTCTGTAACATTGGTCTTTCATGTATCCCCGTGCTCTTGGTGCTGTGTCACATGCCTTAGGCCACCCAAGCAAACTCTTGTCCTTCCTATAGATTTTTCTTTTTGCTCCTTCCCTGACCAATGTTGCATCATGTTTAGTTGTTGAAGATTTTAGTTGTGTCCTACTTCCATTTTCCCTTCTCCATCTTCCTTTCACCAGTCAGCCCATTTATTATTATGGGTGTATTGTTCATGATCACACTTTTAGACTGCAGTGATGTATTAGGAACCCCCCTTATGCTACATACCATTCCCTTTTGTGTGACCAGACTGGTTCTCAAGAATTTTCTTTAGGCCTACTTCAAATGCCTTTTCAGACTGACTGTCAGGATAGTGATAGCCTGGTTAATTGAGCCAATACAAGTTTTCCATCTCAATAGGAGATTTTCCATCTCAATAGGAGATATCTCAAGTTTACATTCTTTTTAGTATGACATATTTTTAATGTCTATTTTTAATTTTTCAGTTCTCTTCTGTTTCTGCTGTTTCAATTTTTTAATTAGATGTGTTCTAATCATGCAAATACCAGGACTTTCTAGTGTTTGTTCTTTGTCTTCACATTTGATCATTAGCCTTTGTGATGCATAGTGCACTTAATGCACATTTTTAAGGGACTTTTCTTCATGTCCTTGATAATCTGAATCATGTTATTTTTCTATTCGAGATGTTCTAGATAAGGAATTTAGGAACACCTAGGCTTAGTCATTGAAGGAACACATGTATTTACCCCATTAGACAATGCCACTGTGTGAGGAAATTCATTTGGATAGAATTCCTGTGTAGCTATAGATGACAGAGAATAATAAAAAGAACATAACTGAAGATTCTAAAGATACTGTTTTGCCCTTTTGCCTTTGCTCTTGTATTTTATGCCAATGGCACATTGTCACTCCCTTGCAGATTACAGGCCACATGCTTACCAGTCCCCTTGTTAAAACACATGAACTGCTTCTTGTGCTTGATTTGGAGGAAACTAACAATTGTGTTACATTCCCTGCATCACTAGGCTCTGCTAGACCTTCCAGAGTTAAAGGAAGAGTGATTCCCTGTAGACCTGTGATCAACACTAAGCTCACTCCCCATCAGTGACCGCTCTGAGATGAATAGATTTCCTGGCTCTACAATTCCTGCAACAAGAAAGTCGCGAAGCTTAACAGCGATCATCAGCGCGACATCAGTGATACCTCCAAAGCAAGGCATTTGATTTGCGAAAGGCGTTGCAGAAGAAAGGAGGAGCTGGTTCTTTTATTTGTTGTTTGGGCTCTGTACCTGTTATGTGCTGGAAACCTCTGTCAGTGTACATTCCCTTGAGCCCTTGGCCCGAGTTTTGGCCACATTCACACCTCTTTTGCTTTGCACCAGTGGAACGGCAGTACACCCAAGCATCCACGTTTGGAAAAAGGCACTACATTTTGGTGCCCATGAGAGAGCAGCTTGAGCGTCCTCTGACACTAAATGATGAGTGTTGGAGTCTGAAGATGCTGCTGATCTTTCTAAGTAGTGCTTGGATCTGCACGAGATGCTTTGTGCCCTTGATCAATGAACAGCACATCATTTGTAGCGTCTGCCACAAAGAACAGACACTGGTGCATTGTTTTGAGACATTGAGACTTTCGAGTGAGCTGTGAGTGTTTTGCCCGGAGAGCACTCCTACTAAACAGTATTGTTTTCTCATGAAAAGCCTGACTTGAAGAGGCCCAACGCGAAGAAAACACTGGAAGCGGATTTGATGGATAATAGAAGCCTGCCAGGAGAGGGTTTGACGGACTTTGGGTATTTTCTGTGAGCTTGTATAGACTTGAAGTTTGGAAACTAATTTTTGCTGCTTTTCTGGCATTGTTTTAAAGTACTATTCTGTTTAGTAGAAGCAGAATAAAGTCCACTCTCTGTGGAACAGTATCCCTTTTCATCTGAGAGCATTGATCAGGAACACCATTGTTTCACTTAAACATATAATGAATTACTGAAATGCATAGGAAGCTATATAAAATGTTATTAGATAATTCTAGGATTTGCTTTCTGTTTAGGATTGTGCAAGTATTTTGCATTTGACTTTTGTTTTTCTTTTTCTCTTGCTTTTTCTGAAATTGTATTATGTTTTGTTTTTTTTGTTGTTAAATTTTTGATTGGTTACCATTTGCCAGTTGCAGGGTCACGTAGGAGTACAAACGGTTCAGTTTGTGACCTGAGTAGTGGCAGTAGGCCTGCAGGACTTGCAGTGTCCCTATGACCTGCTAATAATCACAGCTGAAGTACTCTACCAAGATTGCGTGACCGACATTAGAAAATGGAGATTGTATTGAGGAATGACGATAAAAAGCAAGAGATGAAAAACAGACATTATAGAATATTGTTCTCTAAGTGCGGTATAGCTCTATCTATTTTAATACTTTTATGTATTTTATTGGCTACTATATTTTGGTTTGTTTCTTCTACACAATTGACGTCTGCACCAACTTCCCAACATACTCTTTCTTTTTCTACTGTTTCTTCACATGAGTTTCATATTTTACCTGAACATGAACTGGTTAGGTCAGAGTTTACTGATAATTCCTTTTGTACAATTTCCACATCAACACCAGCTAGTGATGAATATAGACATGGACTCAGATTTAGCATGAGTATAGGTTATTGCCTATGTAAGGGCAAAAGGGGCGTCTGAGGTTCTTTGAAATCTGAACCTGTGTTTAAAATAGCATTATTCTGCTATGATTCTGATATCAGAGAAACGAAAATGGCAAGTTTTATATGTGTGTGTATTTTCATCACGATACAATGATGCATGCAGGAGTTATTGGCAAATTCATTCTGAGCCCACAGGCCCCAGGTTGTGAACAGCGTCCATTTTAGTTGTTGCCCTTTACATAGGCATATACATGAGCCAATGATTCTGGTAGAGCAAGTATTAAAGGACACGTACCCCTTAGCTTGAGTTCTTCCTGACTCCCATTTGGCCTGAACAGGCTGAATCTGCCTACGTGATGTTGGCCTCACCAAACCAGTCCATACCCTCTAGTCAATCTATATTAAAGATCTGAGCAACTTGTTGTGTACATTGGCCTGAGCAAGATTAGAAGGCCGAATACAGTAGCCATGCCTGTTTATGACCCACAAGCATCCCTTATCCTACATTTCTATCTTCTACACCTGGCTCTGTTTCTCTGCTTCTGGGCTTTTACAATGGGGAGGTGACCGTTTATATGATGGGGAGGAAACCAGTTCTATTGTGAGTTTCTCCGGTCTGCACAGGAAAATATGTGAAGTTTGACATATGTTCATGATGGAAGATGGGTTGGTCAGTTTGGGCAAGTAGAATGGAATTCATAATTATAGCCTGCTTTGTTATGGTACCATGGGAGCGACCTACAATGATGTGTTTCACAGCCAGAATGTGAGCCTAGGGCCAAACTTTTTGTATAAAAGGCTTGCCTGAGAAAGCTCAGGCAGGCTCCCTCTTTCAATTGTAAAACTACGGTTGGACGATGAAGCCTCATAATTAAATATAATAAAGATGTCTTTAATTTTACAGATTGGCTGTCAATTCCTTTGCTACTTTATTATGCAAACTGCTGGATAGATCCCTGGTGGGGAGAGTGAGTAATTTTCTACTTTTCCTCAATGCTCTCCAGAACACTGGAGTCAATCTATCCTGGCTGAAGACGGCTGATAGCCAGAAACTGGTCCTAGGATGCTTGATTCTGGTCCAGGAAAGACATGGCTTGGCAGTTCGGGCTGGACTGTTCCCATGAGGCACAGGGTCAAGGCTGATTTGCATATGGCCATGTCTGAACTGGGGTGGTGTGGAGTGCAAAGAAAACCAATGGATTTAGGCCCAGATCTCTGTACTGGGGTGAATGTATGACATTGTTCCGCATTCTGTCCTTCAACAGTTGTTTTGCATTTGTCAACCCAAGTGGGATAGGAATGCTCAGACGTGAGTCCCATGCTCTCCAAACCACTGGAGTCACGCTATCCTGGCAGAAGTAGGGTGATAGCCAGAAACCGGTCCTAGGATGCTTGATTCCGGTCCAGGAAAGACATGGCTTGGCAGTTCGGGCTGGACTGTTCCCATGAGGCAGAGGGTCAAGGCTGATTTGCACATGGCCATGTCTGAACTGGGGTGGTGTGGAGTGCAAAAAAACTATGGATTTAGGCCCAGATCTAGGTACTGGGGTGAATGTATGACATTGTTCTGCATTCTGTCCATCAACTGTTGTTTTGCATTTGTCACCCCAAGTGGGATGGGTATGCTTAGACGTGAGTCCCATGCTCTCCACACCACTGGAGTCAAGCTATCCTGGTTGAAGACGGCTGATAGCCAGAAACCGGTCCTAGGATGCTTGATTCCGGTCAAGGAAAGACATGGCTTGGCAGTTCGGGCTGGACTGTTCCCAAGAGGCACAGTGTCAAGGCTGATTTGCATATGGCCATGTCTGGACTGGGGTGGTGTGGAGTGCAAAAAAACGATGGATTTAGGCCCAGATCTCTGTACTGGGGTGAATGTATGACATTGTTCTGCATTCTGTCCATCAACTGTTGTTTTGCATTTGTCACCCCAAGTGGGATGGGTATGCGCAGACATGAGTCTCATGCTCTCCACACCACTGGAGTCAAGCTATCCTGGCTGAAGATGGCTGATAGCCAGAAACCGGTCCTAGGATACTTGATTCCGGTCCAGGAAAGACATGGCTTTGCAGTTCGGGCTGGACTGTTCCCATGAGGCACAGGGTCAAGGCTGATTTGCATATGGCCATGTCTGCACTGGGGTGGTGTGGAGTGCAAACAAATGATGGATTTAGGCCCAGATCTCTGTACTTGGGGGATTGTATGACATTGTTCTGCATTCTGTCCATCAACTATTGTTTTGTACTCTCCGGGAGTATCCCGAATATAATGCAAATCAACGGTGTGAGGCCCATCTCGAAGCAAACTGGGGTGTAGTTCCGGGATTCAAGTGTGTGTCCTGTAGCAGAGCGACTGTGATGTGGTGTCTATCTAGTTAACCTAGGATCTGCCTTTTTATCCTAGGGTTATTCAGACCCCACACATTCCAAGATGTCACTTTCAATCTGTTAAGATCACGTGTGTTATCCAACATTCCTACTTCTCTTATAATCTGTACTTAAACTAGGTGAAAGCCGCTGCACTCCAAAGTATAAAACAGGCATTCAATGGGGTTAAATGAAGGTAAAATTATTTATAGGGGCTCAGAGTGATCACCTCCTGGTTCGTGAAGTGCTAGACAGTTATAACAAAGAGAACCTTACAACAAGTAAGGGCAGCCCCTGGGCACTCTTGATGCGCCGAAGCGCGTGCATGAATATATACAAGTACTTCAATTGTGATGAGAAAGATTATGATCTTTAATGATTAGATCATTGCGTGTTCAAAAGATATCACAGTTCGTCATATTATGTCATATGATTGTGATATTTAGCACATTAATGACAAAAATCCAATGGTCAGATAAATTCATACTCCGTAGTAAAATTATCCCCGATGCATTTCGTGCATTTGCACTTCTTCAGGGGAAATCTGTGTGTCAAAAGTGAAAAAGAAACTGATGTAGATTGCTGATAACAAGGGGGTAAGAATACAGAAATTCATAGAGAGAAAATGCTATGATGTAGGCACCCGAATGGTTAAACATAAACTGGTATGTGCAAAAGAAAGGGAGGAAAATGACCAAGGTAAGTTACACAAATGTCCCATAAAGCGTAAAACCGGTGAAATAAAACGCAAGGTAATAAAGATGGTGATAGCAAAATTACAAGGCTCCACAGAACTGTGAAGAAAGTTAGCGAAAGGTGAAACAGACGGAACACAAAAGGTTACGTGTAGTTAACACAGTGCAGAATGTGACGGAGACCCCAAAGGAACAGCACAAAAAATCGTAACCAAATAGAAAATGTGAGTTGCACGTAGTGTACATGGAAACGTACACACCATATAGCCCAGACGGAAACTGAAAGTAAAGATATGATAAACTGTGCCAAAAGAGTCCAAACGTGCCTGGTGGGTGTCGCGAACACTTACATGCCACAGACGAAAAAAGACGCGTCAACAGGGCAAGACCCGATCCGTGTCAACAGCAGACCCGGAAGACGCCGAGCATGCGCACATGCTCCTTAAGAAAAGGAAGCTGAGTGTGAACATAGAAAGAGGCCCGCATCGAGGAGATAGTGAACTAGAGAACAACCCCGTAGTAGTGTTCAAAATGCACTCGAATAAAGTTGAAAGCAAAAAATATTCAACAAGAAATAGCATGTAGCAATAGTACTTTATGGATAAGAGAGCAGAATAAGAAGATTGAAAAGAGTGTGGAGCCATGGAAAATGGTTCAAAAAGAAAAGCAAGAAGATGACAAGAAAACATGGGGGAATACAATTATGAAAATCCAAGCAAAGTAGGGTGAATTAAGAGGAAAGGAAAGAAAAGTAAATAATTAGATGTGGATGAAGTTAGATAAAAAAGAATAGATGAAAACAGAAAACAGAAAATAATGGAACAAACCAGCTGACATGAAAACAGACAGAGAGATCATACTCGAATAATCAATGAATCCCCAGATATATCATAGGTGACAACTAAATTCCAGTCTTTCGTTAAGTCCTTTAGGCTGAAGAGCGTGAAGACGGTGTATCCAGTATAATTCTCGTTGTAACAAATGTTCATTATTGTCCTTGTGTGTAGTTTTCTCAAGAACTACTAAAATCAAGAAGTGAATTTGGCTGGGATTGTAAGCATTTTGAACAAAATGGGCTGCAACAAAGGACTTCAAATTTTTTGTACGAATGTTACTACAGTGTTCCGTGAGTCTTGTTTTGATTTTTCGTTCAGACACATCATCATCAGAGGATACATCTCGTAAAGAATTCCCTAGAGGTAGACTGAGATAACAACCTTCATCTTCAGGTACCAAGATATCTGAGCAACCATTTACTTCTAAGGTTCCCAATGAACCAGGAATACATTCGACACCAATATTGAAACTGAGTCTTTTTTAGAGGTTGGCCCCGTACCAACCGTAGATCAAGGAGTTCCCAACGGACAAGCCACTTCGCTGCCACCAGCCAAATCGACCAGGAGCCACAGAATCTAGTCATTAACATTTCACAGATTCCTTTAACTACATTACAAGAAAAAGTTCTTCAAAAGGGCATGCGTTTTGTACCTACATATCATACCAACGAATTGGATACCACAAAATAGTTTTACAAATTCATGAGAAATCTACGGTTGAGACACTTTTTCAGTAATATTTGTGTACCATAGAACACCCAAGAGGAAAGTACACTTATGGGCTTACGACCTATCAGTTCCTTCATTCCTCCCACAAGTCACAAAGTTCTTGACATCTTTGAAACAGTTGTTTGCATCACTTCAGTAGAAGAAAATCCCCCCTCCACCCACACCGGCTTCCCCAACTTACCGGGCATTTGATCCCCCACACCCACAGAAATCCCATTACTTAAAGATTACTTTCCCTCCTTAGTGGAAATTTGGGGGATCGCCCTCATAGGGAAATCCCTAGGGGCTCACGACTCACCCACTCTCCTCAATACTTGCACCCACCTGCTACTCCGCTGCGAAGACGGGCAGCCGTGGAGGGACAGAGGTAATTGGCCGAGCAGGACATATTACAAACCATTAGTTATGTCAATACTTCACCAATGTAGGTCAGTTCTTCGCCAGTAAGATCGCCAGTGAGAGTCACAAATATTCTGCAGTAAATGATGCGCCTCAATCTGGGTTCGATAGAGGAGATTGGGATCTGGAGCGCCCACGTGTTTCCGCTTCCCCGGATGCTGTACGATGGTTTTGTTTGAGGTAGTCCTCAGCCTGCTGCAAGTTCTAAAAGTAGTGCTGTCTCGGATGATGTGTTATCTTCATTTTTGCCGGATACATCATGGCGTAGGGTATTTCCTGCGCCTAGAGCTTTTTCTTGACAGCAGCAAATTTTCGTCTGATGTCCAGTATTGATTGAGTAAAACCTGGGAAAAACGCCGGTGTCTTATTCTCATAGTGAACTCAATTCTTTTTACGAGCCGGGCGTAGGACTGCATCTCTGTCATGATAGTTTAAAAAGCGGACTATCACGGGACGTGGTGGTGCCCCCGGGGTTGGCGAGCCACCAGGGATCTATCTGCCCTCTCCACCATGAGATGCAATGAGAAGGAGTCCCTGTTGAACAGATTCGCAAACAGCTTCTCAATAAAGTCCTTCATACGGCCTGAATTGGTTGATTCTGCTAGGCCAAAAATGCGTACTTTGTTTCGCCTGGAGCTGGCCTTCAAGTCTTCGTTCTTGTCAGCAATGATCTTGAGCAGCCTATCCATCCGTGATATCCGACCCCTGCTTGCAGTGGCGCCGTCCTCCAGGTCAGACACCCTGGTTTCGGCTTCTTTAAGGCGTTGCTCATGTTGATCCAATTTAGTAACCGCAGAGTCCATCCGCCTAACATTGTGTCTATTTTAGCATCTGTGAATGTGAGGCTTTGCTTCATGCCAAACAGGAGCTCTTTCCAGTCCTCCTCTGGAGTGTCTGTGGTATCAGAGTCTGTATGGTCCTTCGAGTTAGATCTGGGTGTTTTTCGCGCTTCACAAGTAATTTTAGTTTGTTTGGTGTCAGTGCGCCACATGATGTAGGCAGGCGGGCAGACCTGGAGTGCGGGGTGAGAACACACGAGGCACGGTCAGTGGTCAGGCGCTGATCAGTGTCTCAAGGCAGCCTAAAGCGGAACCCACCACCTGAAAGCCTTGGCAGAAAGTACCAGCAGCGCAGTGCAAGGTAGCAATGGTCGTAGCCCTAGCCAGTGCACTCGGCAATCAGACCTCCACTCTGGATCCCACTAAGTGTGTGCACACAATGTCTGTGAAATGCTCGTACAAGAGCTTGTACTTGTAACAGTGAGAAGGGTCCAATGCAACAAGGGCCCTCCGGGACGCCCGGGATCGCATTAAGCAGCAAGGGGGCAGATCGATAACAAGTAATGAATCGTGAGGCACACTTCTTCAAAAGGGGGATTGTTGGTTCAAGTTACCATTTGTGGGGAGCACCACTGATCAATAACTCAGTCCATATGACCTAAAACGGCCGCCTTCAAAATGGACGTAGCTTGTTGCTGGCAGAGTGCAGTAGCTATGTGCTGTTCTTGCTAGGGCCCCAGATGCAGGAAACAGTTAACTGGCGGGCTCGCAGGCATTACAGTATCGCAATTAGCGCTTAAGAATGGTTGCTCCTACCTCGGACCATAGGGCTTCCGCAACCTAAAATGGCGGTATTTCCTCGCAGCGGTAATTGCCGGGCAGATGTAGTGGTTAATAGATCAGGTTTGCAATGTATACATTTTAATGGTGTGCAGGGTGTGCTCTCGGCACTCACAAAGTCCAGACTTCACTCATCGCTGACTTCCCTCTGACTCCCGCGTCTCTGCTCAGCCATTGACCTCCTAATCTGTCACGTGGCATGTCCCAATGGTGCAGAGTTTTTGCAAAAAGGCCCGTGTGGGGTACAAGTCGCGTTGCTGTGGCGCTTGTGATCTCTCCCCTCCAGGTGCTGTCTCTCACCTCGCAAAGCGTTGTTCATGTATCAGCGATGGTCAATCGTGGTAGGCCGCCGTTCAATCCTCCAGTGTCTGGGCCCATACAGCTGCGGCCTTTCCCGACTGCCGACTGACACCAGATGCGGACCGCGGCAGCCTGAACCCAGTTTTGGCGATCGCTGCATCTGCTAAAATCAAGGCTAGTCGGCAAAGATGGTATCACTGGCATCAGCAGTGAATCGGGTCTCTTGTGGTGAGGTCGGATGTTCGTAGTTGTGGCTTAGGATGGGGAAGAAGGATATTCCCCACTCGGCGAGGATGGAGCCTCACAGCGCTCTAGCGCCCTTACTTTTCTTGCTCCTTGGACAGATAAGACAGGTATTGGTTTTCTGTAGTAAGGTCCAAATTCCTTTTTATTCACAATTTTCTCTTTGAATGGAACCCCTAACTTTTGGGACCCAGTATGGCCTTGCGGGGACTTCTGATTTTTCCCCACTGGCGGTTGGCTTCAGGAGTACTTCTCTTTGTTTCAGTCTTAGTTCGTTCAGTTCCTATAAAAAAGCCAAGCCATCTTTGATATTAAAGGGTTTGTTATCCGCCACTGTGCCTTCACATTCAAGATCAGGTACCCACATTCCTGTTCCAAAAAGGACCTCATGTGAAGTGACCCCCCAGAGAAGCTCTTGGCAAGTTATTGAGGGAACGTTGGACCCGATAAACATGTTTTACCCAGCCATCTCCCGAGTCTTATGCCCTAGCTGTTATAGAATGCTTTATGTCCTGGTTTTTCCACAACCAAATTTCCCCCAGTATAGTATGGAGAGGAGTACTGCAATGCTACACCCAGACTGGTCATGGCCTCTTTGTAAGCCCGAGAGCTAAACGCAGGGCCATGGTCTGAATGTACTGTGCCAACTACGTATGTGCTGGTAAATAGTCGCACATCTTTTATAACAGTACGAGTGTCAGCTGAGTGCTGAGGCCACGTCCATAGGAACCTTGAGCAGGAGTCCACTGCAACCATTATGTATTTATAATGGCCGTCTCTTTGCAAGGGACCAAAGTGATCCAGATTAACACAGGCTAATGGTTTGTCTGAAATTAACAAGGGTGCCAGTGGGGGACGTTTCACTGTGGAGACTTTCATCTTCTGGCAGATATCACAATCCAACATATAGTTCTTGGCTTGTTTCCTCATGCCATGCCACCAATAACATTGTTTTAGTAAACAAACAGTTGCAGAAACACCTGCATGAGCAGAGCCTATCCCCTCGGGTGCTGCTAGGATTAGCCCTAATCTATGTTCCATTTTTGGAATTACTCTTTCCCCCACTTCAGGGGTTGAAGAAAAAGGAACGTTGTTCTTATCAATTATATATGAGTACTTGAGTGGAAATTTCTGTGGAAGTTCTGCGCCAATGACTTTGGTTGAAGCATAGACAGCCAATAATATCTCACTGTCTATTATCGTTTTTTAACGAGCTACGGAAGCCATGCGAACAACCCCCTTTGCGACTTTATCAGCCAATAAATTCCCTTCAACATGAATGCCATCACATTGATGACTCCAGTGTATGAATCACATGAGTCTTTTGTAGGTCATTTCTCAACAGAATTACTTGTTCCCAAAGCAATTTGTGCTTGATTGTGCCACCTTTGAATCCATTTTGAACCCAATTCTGTAAGTATTCATTGAATGATCGAACACAGTAAAATTAATCACACTCTCTGAGCAAGGGGAATTCACGATCCATGCTTACCTGTGCCAGTATAAATGCTTTTAATTCAGCTAGTTGAGTTGTACAGTCTACTAGACACTGAGTTTTTGTGATCATGGGATAGAATTTACTATTGCACATGCAACCTTTAACAATTGTGCATGCAGCACTGTAGGCTTGCTTGCTTTATGTTGTGGGTTGCACTGAGCCGTCAGTGTAAATTATAAATGCATATTGATCAAGAGGCAGGATTTCATTTGGCAGAGGACATTCTTGTTTTAATTGCAGGAATGCTTGTGTTTTTGAATTTGGATCACATCTGTATTCAACATCCGTTGCAGCAAGAGAATTAACCCATTACATCCATCTTAGATGTAAAGCTTTTGCATTAGGATTGCTTGATTTCATAACAGCCTCTAAGGCTGGTACTGGAGTAACGACAATGATGCGTTTCCCCTGAGCCAGTGCTCTTTCTCTTGCTACAGTGGTCTGTACTTCTGTCAGAATTTTTTCTGTTGAAGTGAAGGGCATTTCTGCTGTTGTGTATAACCGACACCGCCACCTTCCCTGAGAGCTGGAAACACGCCGAACTCAGCGCTCTCCTCAAGAAACCAACAGCGGACCCCACTGAACTCAAGAACTACCGCCCCATCTCGCTCCTCCCGTTTCCAGCCAAAGTCATCGAGAAGACCGTCAACAAGCAGATGGCCGCCTTCCTCGAGACGAACGGATCCCTCGACCCCTCACAGTCAGGCTTCCGAGCCAATCACAGCACCGAGACCGCCCTCATCGCCGCCACCGATGACATCCGAGCCCTGATGGACAATGGAGAAACAGCGGCCCTCATCCTCCTAGACCTCTCCGCGGCATTCGACACTGTCTGCCACCGCACCCTAGTACAGCGCCTCAGCAACGTCGGAATCCAGGACAAGGCGCTGGAATGGATCATCTCCTTCCTCGACGGAAGAACACAGAGAGTCCACCTACCACCGTACAAGTCAGAGGCCTCCGAAGTCATCTGCGGCGTCCCTCAAGGGTCATCTCTGAGCCCCACCCTCTTCAACGTCTACATGAGCCCCCTCGCGGCCATCGTACGCAAACACAACCTCAGCATAATCTCCTACGCCGACGACACCCAGCTGATCCTCTCCCTGACCAACGACCCCGCCTCCGCCAGAGCCAACCTGCACGAAGGGATGAAAGAGGTAGCCGAGTGGATGACGACCAGCCGCCTGAAACTGAACTCTGACAAGACGGAGGTCCTCATCCTGGTCTCTGCACCCTCCGCCTGGGACGACTCCTGGTGGCCTCCCGCCCTGGGCACCGCACCCAAACCGACAGACCATGCACGCAACCTGGGCTTCATCCTGGACTCCTCCCTCTCCATGACCAGGCAAGTCAACAACGTCTCCTCGGCGTGCTTCAACATCCTACGCATGCTACGAAAGATCTTCTGGTGGATCCCCTCCGAGACCAGGAAGACCGTCACCCAGGCCCTCGTCACCAGCCGACTGGACTACGGCAACGCCCTCTACGCCGGTACCACCGCCAAGCTCCAGAAGAGACTCCAGCGGATCCAGAACGCCTCAGCCAGACTCATCCTCGACATCCCACGAACCAGCCACATCACCGGACATCTGAGAGACCTCCACTGGCTCCCCGTCAACAAAAGAATCACCTTCCGCCTGCTCACCCACGCACACAAAGCCCTACACGACCAGGGTCCGAGCTACCTCAACAGCCGAATCAACTTCTACGCTCCCAATCGCCACCTCCGATCAGCCAACCACGCCCTCGCCGCCGTCCCCAGCATCCGAAGAGCGACTACGGGAGGAAGGTCCTTCTCCTACCTGGCCGCCAAGACCTGGAACTCCCTCCCGACCGACCTGCGCCTGACCCAAGACCACCTCGCCTTCAGGAAGAAGCTGAAGACCTGGCTGTTTGAGCAGCAGCGGCACCCTCCCCCCCCCCCCCCCCCCCCCCCCAGCGCCTTGAGACCCTACGGGTAGTTAGCGCGCTATATAACTGTCACTGATTGATATAAGTGTGATTTGTATGCAATTGGTACAGTTTCGCCTTCATTAAATGTTAGACTTGAAATTATTCGGATCGCCCAAATTGAGTATGTTTACGTGTGTTTGTAAGTGATTAGTAGCTAACATGTTTGCTTAAAGTGAGTGCAGGATTTCTGTCTGTTCCTGTGTCCAATGTTTTGCTGGGAAATCAGGTTTATTAATTCGTAGAGGGCTTAACCCTTTCTGCGCAACCGAAATATATGTTTTACCAAAATTCAGGAAACCTAGTATCGATTGTACGTTTTTCAGCGATTTTGGAGGTTGGAGTATATTTATTCTTAAAAAGTTAGTTGCCAGGAATTTGACTTCACTTGAAAGATCTTATCCTAAAAATAGGACATTTAGGTGGGCAATTCTCATTTTTTTAAAGTTGAATTTGTAGCCCTTAGAGGCGAAGCCCAATATTATGGTACTCACCCTGTTCAAGTGATTGTTTAAGTCGTCATCTGTCAGATAAATATCATCAACATATTAAAATGCTTTATCATCATAAATCTGTATTAACTCTTTTACCCTTGCTGAATATATCCCCGGGCTGTACTTATACCCCTGGGGGATTCGAGTAAATTGGCCTTGGGTTCCCATTATTGAGAATTCCGTTAAGTACCTGCTTTTAGGAGCTATATTTTGACAGAAAAATCAGTTTGAGATATCTAATGTGGTATTGTATTTCTCCTCACAATGTTATTCATTAAAGCTGCACTATGGGCATTTTGCACAGCAAATGTTTTGGAACACAAGTTCAAATGTCTTTACTCTAAAAGTAGACTATAAGTATTCTCTGGTTTTGCTACAGAAGACAAAGGACTGTTCATTGAAGAGGAGCAAGTTTCAATCAATCCCTGGTCTTGAAGTAGATCTAAGATTTCCTTGGCCTGATGTTTAGCTTCTTGCTTTATTGGATACTGCCTCTGTACAGTCGGTTCACTTTTTAGTGGTATTATGTGGTGGGGTGAATGCCCATTTCCTGGCATATGTGTATTTTAGGTGAATTGGAATGTTGTTGGAGAAGGCAGGCATAATTATGTCTTCGCCATGTGGGCACTCCCTTACGAATACTAGTGGCCAATCGCTTTCTGCTAGCAGGATATCATAAGCTCTTGATAGTCTTCCCCAAAAGAGTCATTTAATTTTTCTGGGCTTGTCTCCCTCCATCCGGAGTGTTATTTCATATAATTTGTGTGGAGCACTAACCCTTATATCAGCAGTCTCTACCGTGATGTAATCATTCAAGTCCACTATCTCTAAACATTACTTCAGCTTCTAGCGAGCTATTGATATTTCTGCTGCACTGTTCAGCATCGCTTGTGCCCATTCCCCATCAGTATCTGTGTCCTCAGAATTCTCAGCATGTCTGATTTTTAGACTTCCTACCTTCTTTTTGTTGAATTGAGGTTTGGATTTTATTTTCCTGAACGCGTTGTTTGTCTTTGGACTTTGTGCGTTCCTCCTTTTGTTCTGACTTTCCTCCTCGTTTGGACGTTTTTGATGAGACCTGAAAGGAATGACAGTAATGTGCATCAGTATCCTGATACCTGTCAGGCTTCTTCAAATTTTCCATATTCCTGAGGTTATACCTCTTTTCACAGGGCTCCTTTTGGGGAGACATACCTCGGGAATGAGATCTGTTCCTTTTAACATTTTGTTTGTTATTTTCCCACTTCTTTTTAGAAGAAGTAGGGCTCTGTTTTGCAGTGTCCTTTTCAGGGATTCCAAACAGCTGTGGATTAAGAGCTTTATCACCTAAGCTGTTTCTGCCTATTTCTGCATATGATGTTTCTCTTATTCTGGGTACCTCTTGCTGTTGTTCTGTTCAATCAAAATCCCTCAAGCACTGGCGGATCGCCACTGATGTCGCCTCCCCTTTAATATTGGATAATATAATGGTGGATACCTGATGGATACCTGATTGAAATTGTTCTGTAATTTCATCCAAAAGTTCAGAGCCCCGTATTCATTTTAAATTTGTCTTAAGCCATCTGGTATCACTGCTAAGGATGGTATACCATGAGTTTTAGTATATATGGCAGCAAAGATTGCGCCCCATGAGGTGCTCACCATTGGCAAACCGATTGTTAAAATTCTGTGTTTCTCATAAGGGCTAGTATTTGGGAATACTTCTTTGAGTTGTGTGATTTCCTGAGCTATCCAGGATTGAATTTGTTAGTTTTTTGTGGGCATTTTACCATGACTGTGTGTGGAGTAATTTTGAGTGTGTTCTCCTGATAAGGAGTTTGAGTTGGTATTGCCAAAGATGGCTGGACGTTTAATGTCCGCATGACATATATAACTAATTGTCTGTATATTTTTATTAACTCCTTGAGTTGAGTATTTCACCTTTTGTCATTGTTTCAATGTCAGGATGAAGTATTTAGCGCGCTAGAATCGGCCATGCAGCTCCTGGTCGACCTAGTGGACCGAGCCTGTTTCTATTTTGTATGCATTGTAGAGCGCCTTTAAGCTAGATATTATGTTCCTTGTAAGTGAGCAGAACCTCAATTTCCCCAAAAGTAGTATATTCTGCTGGTGCTTCATCTTCTTTGTAGAAGTGAAAATGGTGTTTTACTTCATTGTCTGTTGGGAATGTAGCCAAGAAATAGAACACCTCTGTTTGTGCCTCATGTGCCTCCAAAAGGAAGACTACTCTACCACCTCTGGCTGATAAGCCGTGTTTAGTACGTTTGATAGTGATAACTTTCCTTATGTTAGGAGGAATGATTGTAACGTCCTCATCTGTTTCATCCCTATTTGAAACTTGCATGTTTTGAGTTCTTGCCTGGCATCTACAGGATTCATAGTCATTTTGTTTTTAGTACGGAATTAGTTTCAAGGAAACCAAGATAAGGTGCAAAACATTTTGGAACACTACATCCTTCAATATTGATAAGAACCAGCAGCTAATACATAGGATGTTTCCTACTCAGCTATGGCGGACTTTGTCCCTACAAACTCCAAACGTCTTTGGAGTTTGTGAGTAGTGGTCTCTGAGAACAGCACAACTGAATTACCCAGAATCTAATGTTTAAATAAATGCCTTACCAAACATTGGCAGCGCCATGAAGTGTAGTTCCTATTTCCTTAAATAGGCTCTGTGCTTTTGGATAACATGCACTATAGGTTTGGCGTATGCTAACCTTGTTTACCATGTACCAGCTAGCTCACAGGGCCACTAGAAACTTCTTGAAGACAAGAAAGGAATAGCTTCTGGCAACCACATAACATGACAACCCTGATCCCTCAAAATCATGGAAACATGAGATAACGTTTCGCTCAGCCAATCATGCTTGCTTAGTTTCTCAGAGTTACACAGAAATAACAGACGGGCGTTTCAATAAGTATTTATTGAACAGTTGTTTTTCTCGTGTGAGAGATAGGAGCTACTCCAATCGTAAGACAGTATGCAAGATATAAAATGCACAGTATTACAAGCGCAAAGAAATGGTAGTGCTCTAGCATTGTTCACTACTTATGAAATGCATTTGCATACATAAAAACGTATTGCTAAAAGTACGATTACTCATGGAATGCTCCCTAACTTCTTCAACCCAAATTTGCCTAACCTAAGTGTAGGACAGGTTGTGAAGTAGGTGTGATATTCCCCTAGGATGGTATTCTATAGTATGCTATAGTTTGTTATGCCAAGAGTCGCTCTAGGTTCAAGTTATATCCATACCTGAGAATGAGAGAGTTGTGGAATCTCTTTCCTGGTCTCGAATTCTAAAACCCTGGAAAGGAAGTTAGAATACTGCGAGCTGGAGTCTCTGCAATCAAGATGACAGCGTCTCGGGTCAGGGTGTCAGGCCGGGAAATACAGGCTCCTCTGGAATAGAGGTCTCCTCTGGTTTGCATGTGCAAAGGGTGGTATATTTAAACTCACCTCGTGCTATGGCTGGATTGCATTGACGTAATGTCGGACAGAGGAATACATTAGGAATGAACCCTGGGGAATAATGGTTCATGCATATTTAATGAGTTTCTAAGAGAAGTCAATGAATCTGTACTGGGGAAAATCCCTAGAGCTTAAGGTTCTGTTTCTAAGAACTTAGTTGTGACCTATGGGATGGACGGATGTAGGTGAAAGACCATGCCTGTATTTGGAGTGCATGACTCATGCCTAAATAAGGACATAGAAAGTTATGCCTAAATAAGGGCAATGTGAATTGTGCCTATATAATGGCATGTTTTAGTAAAGCCTAAATCAGGGCACATATACGGGACGCAACCGTTTACGACTCCTCCCCATGCTCTGGCATTCCTGTGTGGCAAAACACTGCCCTACCAGCAGAGATGATTAACCGCAGGGGCTCTTTATCACCTCTTCAAAGAAGCCTGGCTAATCCCTTTAAATCTGACCAATCAGGACAGACCAATGGAAGGCTGGATCTTGTCTTATAAACAAGAACGTCTTACAACTTCTTGTCTGTACATTTTAGGAGATATTCAACAATATGATAATGTTGAGTTTATTAATACTTTTCAGGGAAGTCTTTGAATCTCTAGCCTTCTCATATCAAGAATTGTTAGTTAATAACTTCTTGCCATGTTAACCCATGTGGCATGGGATTTGCAAATGGGAAGAATGACTTGGGCCATTTTTCCAGCACCATGGCTTATAAAAACATACTTTATAAGTACCCTGCATATATCTTCTGCACCCCCGCCCCTGGAACACCTGAGTAGACTTTAGGGGTTCTGAATATGCAAAGATATTGCAGATCCTCCCTCCACAGTGCTCCTAGCACCAAAGTCGATTTTGGGCAGCACTTTATTACAAAGTAGGGAGTGCAATTTTCAATTTCACTTAACCCCATGAGATTCTATTAGGATCCTCCTTATAACGACTTGCCCCCCTACCTCTGGGACACCTAGAGGAGACCCTGGGGGTACATAATATGCACAACCATTGTAAGTTATCCATTATTAAGTGCCCCAAACCCAAAAGTAGAATTTGGGCACAATATTCTTTTTAAAAGCAGTCCTACAACACAGAGCTACTTTTAAACTGACCTTAGGCTATAGCAGTGCACATATGCAAATTCAGAAAGGGCTTCTGGCCTCTTAACTACCATGACCTATTATATACTAGGGACTGATATGTAGTTTCAATCCCTCTGCCCTATTAGGTACTAGGGCCCTATGGGGTAGGTCATGCAAATCATAGGGGTACCCAAACACATAGTGTACCCAACTGTATGCAGGTGTTTTCAATGTATTCTAAGTGTGTCTCTTTCAACATAGCACTGGCCCTGGACCTGGCTAGGCAGAGCCCTGGGTCAGTAAGAGTCAGTTACCACCAGTACCAGTCAGCAAAAAGTTGGGGGGTGCCCAGGGCAAAGGATGACGTTCCAACAAAGACATTTTGGAGAAGAGCAGGGCCATCGGAATAAGATAGTTTTCAATTACTTTAGAAAAGCATGGCTAACGAATACAATGAGGGTGCTAGCTGAGCTAGCATGCCTCCATTAATTTAGCAGAGCAATAGAGAGGAACTACATGCACTCCATAGTGCATAAAGAGAGACACGATTTAACTACTCCAGGTGGTGGAGACATGCGCAGTAAAGCTGTGATTTTTTAATATCTGATCACAAATTATTTTTTTAACTGTACACTTTGTTTTATCTAGAACTGTGATTCAAATCTGGTTGAATTGTAGGCACAAACCTGTTGGAATTTTAATTCAGAGCACCATCTTACACCACTGCCGCCACCTCAACACGGTCTAGTGGCTGCAGGGGCCACAGCTGCTGCTCAGCAGGGCTGATTGGTAAGGAGGGGCGAGGGAGTGCATATGTGCCAGGCAGGAGTGGACGAAGTACTAGCGCACTGAAGATGCGCCTAAAACAAGCCCATCTGTATCTGTCCGCACCTGAATGGGACCAGTAGGCAGGACCCCTGGTCAAATTCAATCCTACTTGGAGGAGGAGTTGCGGGCAGTAGAGCACAGGGATCACCCCCTGGAGAAGCAGGTAGAAGGCATTCTTTTAGCCGAGAACGTGCTTACTTCACAGGGGAGAGGAGAGAGTAGGGCCAACCAGCCCCATATACCTAAGGGCAGGCATGGAGTGAGGAAACCTCATGGATTTAATGGCAGTAGTACTCAACACACACTCCCTCCAGAAACATAGTTTAGAGATTTTCACTCTATTTCAGGAGGAAGTTCCTGACATCCTAGTAGTCACAGAAACCTGTCTTGATGACGGCTCGTGTCCAGATATTGTAGAAGCCCTACCCATAGACTACAATGCCCTATGGCACAATAGACAGGATGGGAAAAGAGGGGGGTAGCGCTACTCTATAATAAACAGCTAGTAGTAGAAAAGCTTGCCGGAGCTTAAAGAGTGCCAACATTTTAGTGTAAGAAGTATACTCCAAGTCCTTGTACCTGGCAATAATGGTGGTGTACCGTCCCCCCTATTTAACAACCTTCTCACTGTAATAGTCTCCGACCTACGCTTGCGGTAACAACAACTCATAGTGTGGGGGGCCTTCAACTACCACTGGGACCAGATACCCAGTCGGTTAGAGGAAACAATGGCCACAATGGGGCTGCAGTAGCTTGTGGATACTCCCTCCCAGGAGAAGGTACATAACCTAGATCTCATCTGATCCACTCAGCCACCGGTTAGGCTGACAGACATCAGACCCTGTAGGTGGTTGGACCACTGCCTGATCAGGTTCCGGATCCCTCAGGCTAGGAGCTTCACGCAGCCCTCCTCTCCCCCCAGAATTGAGTGTGGTACCACAATGGAGCACAATTGAGGCTGGCAGCCTAGGGGATGCTCTGCATGGTAACCCGCTGAGGAGATTACAGCCAGAGGATCTTAAGGACAAGAGTGAATCCCTTATCAACCAGTTGAGAGCAGATATTAATTGGGTGGCCCACACTCACAGTGAAAGAGTGAGGAATAAGGGCAAGGGAGCCCCCTGGTTCACAGAGGAACTAAGGTGATAGAAATGGACCCTGTGCCAACACGAGAGGCGGTGCCGTAAGTCATATGACCCAGGGGCGCATACAAAAAAGCCATTATGGCAAGAAAGACCAAGTACTACGAGGCCAGGATCATAGAGGCGGATAACAAGCAAAAACAAACCTTTAGTAGTCTGAAAGAACTCAGCCAATAGCAGGTGCAGGAAACAGTCGCTAACCCAGAGCACTGTCCTGACCTTTTTCCTGGATAAATAAAGGGACATCCTAACTTTCATACATAATACCCCCATTAGCCATAGTCCCCTGGTTATGAATGAACCACAATGTGCCTTTAGGGAGCATTTCGCCTCCTTTCCGAAGCTAGACCATGACTCCTTGTCCCACATTACGGCTCAAATTAAGTCAGGCTCACCATCGGACCCATGCCCTTCAAGGGTATTCAACATGGCTTTACCAGTGATAGAGGGAGAGATCCTCGCTCTGTTAAATTTATCTCTGGAAACTGGGAGGGTCCAAAGTAACTTTAGGGAAGCCAGAGTAACCCCCTGAATGAAAAAGACGGGGCAGATGTCGCTAACCTGAAGAATTATAGGCCTATATCCCATCTTCTTTTTTCACTAAAATACTGGAACAGCATGTTTTTTAAAACTGGTGTGCTGTGTTTATATTCTGCCTTAAATCCTTTCAGACAGTTAGTGCATTTACCATTTCCATGTGTAGGTCAATGGCTGAGACTCTGGTCACATTAAATCAAATGGCCATAGAGGAACAGCAACGTACTGCAGTGCTGCTGTGCCATCCACTACATAATTGTAAACAAGTGTTTTGCACAGAGCATTGCTTATAACTTCTCTTTTTTCTTACTAGCTATTACTGTTGTTCATTCAACTCAGCAGGATGTAGCAGCCTGGCAGCAGCAGCAGGAGCTAGAGGTTATATGTGATGAGTACTGGTGACTGGTGGCCCAGGACGAGGAGGAGGCTGCTGCTCAGGGCCCTTGCCAGCCCCCAGCACCTTCAGCCTCTCAACACCAGCACCGCAGTCAGTGGCAGCCACCCACCAGGGTCCATCACTGCTGCCCCCACCTCAATTTCTGACTGCTTCTTCCACTGCAATATGCAGGGGCTGGACTGCATGGAAGCCAGGCAAATCAAGATTGATGGGTACCTTAAAAACATGCAGAATGCCATCCTAAAGGTAGGTAATTTCTCCTAGAGCATTGTCAGATATTGTTTGTCTATACGCCCTGAAGACTTTTAATCAATGATCCAGCTGTCACTGTGAGGCCCAGGCTTCCACAATCCTTCAGGGAGCATGTGTGATCATTAATCAAATGATCATACCACTGTTGATCTGAGTAGAAATATCAGTAAGCAACACCAATCATGTTTGCTTAGAACTTGGTTGAGTTAGTAGAGGTGGCTCCCTATTGCTGACACATTTATTTACCCCATTTAATAACAATATTTACACATGTGTCCCCTTCTGGATCTCATTCATTGTTGATTTCTGAATGAGATTACCAACTTCTCATTCAGGTTTAATTTAACTGGGGATTTAAAATATAATTTGACAATTTTGTGGCTGACAATTAATTTCTTGGCATCCATAATGTGTTTTACATGATTACAATTGAGGGAAACCTGATTCAAAGAGCAGATTAATCTGGAGAGGGTGACAAATCTCCAGCAGCATAATCACATGCCATTCAAATTCAAATTCAAATTTGCTGTATTCGGCATTTTACAAGAACACCATAAAAGTGCAGTTTAAAATAAGAATAATATACATTTTAAAAATGAATACAAAGGCTATTCCAATTACATTTCATTAGGCCCCCGTCCAACCCCCACATGTTACACATAATTTGTGGGGGGGTTTACTTCCACAGATCCCTCTTGTCTCTCTTAGTTTGGCTGCTAACCTTACAAAACTCGTTATAGAGAGTAGGGTCAAGGGGTCTTGGGCCATTTGTAAATATAAAAGGGCCACCTTAGCGTGCCTAAATGTAGTTTTTTTCAGCGGACTAACTAAAAAACAGTGCCAGGGCAATGAATAAAAGGGGCATAGCAATACAAAATGAAGGGTATCCTGGAGAGATCGTTGATCGCAGCCGCAGGGGCCCTTGGGCTCAACTGAACTGGTAAAACCTACCGGATCGGCCAGTAGATGGTGTAAAAGGTTGAGCCTAAAATGTGTGATTAAAAATGTGTCCTGGGCATTGTGTATGAGGGCAAGGTAAGGTTCCATTCCTTCACAGGTCCTCACTAAGCTGATAGCTTTGACTGACTGTTTACCCCGTTCCCACTCTTCTCTAGATGATGCTTTATAGTTAAAAAACATCTCCTTCACTCTGTCCTGATCCCGGCCTATAATTCCGGTCGGCTTTGAGAAGAGATCCTTACAGCCAATGCATTCAAGAATGACCTTTATCTACTTCAGCCATGGAATATTCATTCCCCTGTCCCTACCCAGGCAATCCATGATTATATGCCTAGTAATCATGGCCTCTGGATTAACCCAGATGTTTAGCCATGCTAGCAGGGGCCTAATCTGCACCTTGTCCCCTATTAAAGCTCCCTCCAGTTCTTCTTGAGCATTATAAGAGGAGACGCACTGTGGGACTTTGAGAAGCCTTCTCAAATATTTATTATCCTCAACCTGTAGTTTGTCAGAATCGACAAACCCCCAAAGTTCCGCACCATACACAGCTTTGAAGTAGCAGATTGAGTTATATAAATTCATCATTTGCTTCAGGGACCACTGTACTAGTCTGCGGCCAAAATTCATAATTGCTCCTGTACTAGACACTAGCTTATTACAGCGCTCCTCAATTAATGCTTTAAACGGCCATCAAATAAAATGCCCAGATACGAGAAGGACGGCACCTTCTCCAAACTGTGTTCGCCTATTCTATAATGAAACTTTTTCCTTGATTTGGTCCCTGTCTCCATAACGTACGACTTAGTCAGTTTAGCAGACAGATCTAAATTATTCATAAAATCCACAAAACTATCTACCAGTCGCTGTAGTCCCAATGGAGTACGTGCCAACAAGACCGCATCAACTGCGTAAAGCAGGACAGGGATTGCTCTTCTGCCTGCTCTGACTGAATCCACATTCAGGCTTAATAGGGCTTGTTCTAGGCCATTTAAATACAGGGAAAACAAATAACGGTGCCAAAATACACCCCTGTCGCACACCACTAGTGCAAATGAAAGGCTCCGTGCTTCTGCCCTCTAAATTATACCTAACTTTGGCGAGGTGTTCCAATGCAGGGCTCTCACAATCTTAATAAGGTCTTGATCTACCCCTAAATTACTCATTAAAACCCACAACTTCTCCCTGTTAACACAGTCGAATGCTGCAGTATGGTCCATAAAGGCTAGATAAACCGCTTCCTTATTAGCAATGGTGTATTTAGCCACCAATAAATATAAATTTAAGCATTGATCTGTTGTTGATCTTTTAGCCCTAAATCCTTACTGGACGTCAGTAATATTATGTTGTTCCTTAGCCTAGTTCATCAGGCGATTTAAAATAGCACGTCCCAGCACTTTGTCAGTTACATCTATCAGGGAGATAGGGTGATAGCACTGGGGACTATCTCTATTCCTCTTTTTGATAATGGGGACTATTATGGCAGATGACCACGAACGGGGGAGCCCGGTAGCTATAGCAGCATTTATTACTCTTGTTAAAATTGGTGTCCATAGATCCACCTTACTTAAAGGTCCAGGGGGATCCCGTCCGGTCCCGGTGATTTTTTTTTTGTGAGACCCAGGAAACCAGCAGTAATCTCTTCCAGGGTAAATTTTAGTGTGACATTCCACCTCCCCACCCACTCCTCGTTATCCTGAGCCTCGCTATTCCCCCGATTATAGAGCACTCTAAAATGCTCCATCCACTGTTCGGATAGAACATTCAATCCTATCTGTGGGCTATTTACATCTTGAAAACAGGGGTTATTAACTATCTTCCAAAAGGTGGTAATATCTTTCCTTTCGGCAGCTCCTCTCAGGTCCTCCCAGGTTTGGGTTTGGAGTGCACTCTTCCTGCGCTCTACTTATTGCTTATAAATTAACCTGCATTGCATAACCCTGTATTTGTCCCTTGGGTTAATTATTAGGGCAGCTCTTAGGTTCCTCTGTGCGAGGGAGCACCCTCTATCAAACCATCTAGGATCATTTTTAGGCTTACCCTGCCCTGTCGTCTGCAAAAGACCATCTATCAGGGGGCCTATTTCCTCAATGCCTCCACTAAGGATGGTCCTTCCCCTGATAAATCTAAATATTCCTCTAAAAACTGTTTCCCCTCTTTTGCAAAGGTCCTATAAAAGCTTTCACCAATAATCCTTGACCATTTCAAACACCTGCCGTGATCCGTAAACTTTTCTAAGTTTGTCCCAGCCCCCCTCTTTGCGACCCTACTTTTGTTTGTCTCTGCAACTGACAGTATTAGGGGGTTGTGGACGCTAAAACCACTAAGCTAGTGAGAATCCCACTAGCCACTTCTTAAGCAATTGGGACACTAATATAAAATCAATAGAGGAGCTACAAACCCTCCCTTTAACAGTAGGGTTAACCAACTTATTAGGCTCAATGGCCAATAGATCCATCGTATGTTCAAGCATGTGATCTTTCATCACCCTACTCAGCTCCCTGCCCTCCAGCATGTGCTCGAAGTGAGGTCCCTCCTCCAAACTGCAGGAGGTCTTGTTTGATGGGTAAAAAATTTGGGCACAGATGAAAACTAAAATCCCCTGCTATTAAAAGCATGGGTACCGTTGTACCCTGCTTCTGCTCCATCAGCAAACTACATTTTTCGTCAAGCTCTCTCGCTCTGGATCCTCCCGCATTATAGAAATTGACCAAAATTATATTAAGGCCGCTATTTTTAAACCTGAGGCCTATCATGTAATCTGAGCTCCATTTTAAATCAACCCAAACCCCTTCTAGACACAAGTCTACGAATATTAGAAGACCTCCCCTCACTCTTCTGACCATAGACTTACTTGCCGGGACCCAAACGATTTATACCCAGCTAGGTGGAAATTAGTGTGGTCTACCTCTCAGGTTTCCTGTACACAGATTATTTTGAATTTGTTAATAAATTCTAACCATTCCTGATTTCGGAACTTAGCTGACAGACCTGCTATATTCTAGGATACTAATTCAAAGGAACTCCCTGGAGGATTTAAGAGGGGGCAAATGCCTGTGATAGGCCTATCACTGCTTTGAAAAACCTCAATCCTAGGTGGCCTTGTTTTGCAAAAGGCAAGCTGGGTCACGTTTTATTGTTACGCATCTTGAATGCTCCTCCACCTGAGGTTTTAAATTTGAAGAAGCCACATTTAACAAGTTTTCTTGGCCTAGTTGCTCTCGTTGTAGTCAGTCCACTTCGCTAAAATGTCTTCCCCAGTGGAGTGGGGGTACTGGCCCTCCCCCCTCCATGGGAGGAGAGGTTACCTGACGACCATGTATGTCTCCTCCCCATGGTACTGCTGACAGAGACTCGCTCCTCACCCCATCTACCCCACCTCTCATCCTACCTGGCTGACCAATCCTATCCCTATGGCACTCATAATGCCAAGAATTAGGCATATAATCTGGTGGAGTATAAAAATTGCTTAAATTCCAAGCCTCGATAGAGGATCGTGGATGTGTCCGAAAGCCCCAGCAGACGTGGTTTGCCGCGTTAGGATCGTTAAAATGAATGAAAATACAGTCTCCTGCAGTATTTTTTGTCCTGCATCCTACCCAACTCACTCTCCTCACAAAAAGAATCTTACACTGTACATCTCAGGGCAGTGGTCTGTTATTATTTAGCCAGTGTGTTGTCATATTTTTTACTTGGTCATAGGATTCAACTTTACCATGTTCCAATTCAGGAACACCAGTCAAAACAGCAACATAAGGTGTATAATCTGGGGGAAGGTCTAGGTGGGGATACAAATTCTTTGCCTTGTTCCCATCCCTGTCATTACTACGGATTGCCCCATGTGTCTCTAGGGGAACTATGTTTCCACCACTCACTATTCCGCCCCTTAACTTATTGGGGCCCACTGGTTGCACAGCCGGACCCACAGTTGGTGACACAATGATGATGGGGCAGGCTGCGGGATCCCTTCCTCCCTCCCTCACCGACTCGTTTGCGCGACCACCACTCACTATTTTGTTTTCAATGCCTCCCAAAGTGGACAATATAAGTCCTTCCGATTTCTCAAGCCTGTTCTCAATTGATAAAAGTCTTTTCATTATGGGCTCCAAAGAGGATGTTATGAGAGCACCTATTTTTAGCCAGTACACTCCTCAGTCTGCGCTGTCCAGTTACAGTTTCGTCCACATTCATGGCATTTACTTCAGACAGAGTTTCCTGTGAGACTTCAGTAGTTGGGTGGTGTGTATTTAGTGGCTCTCTCTGTTTACTTGATTTGGAGATCTTGGACTTCTTTCCCTCATGTGCCTCCTTGTTTTCTCTTAGAAGCAACCCCCTGCATGTGTTCCATAGATTGTAAGTGCTCTTTGTGGACTTCTGCCGCGCACATAACCATACTCTTAGGTAAGTTTGGCAATGCGCTGTGTGGCAGTGATGTGGAATTCAAAGGATCTCAATCAATGGGAGGGGATGCTAACATTTGCTGTAGACTTATATTCTCAGTCTGGGAGCCAATGGCGGGAGCAGATTGACAGTATCTTTCTGGCTAGCACACATTCATAATACCCCCCAGGGATGATCGTTTTGGGAACACGGGGTCCATAGAGAGACGTAGCTCCGTGTTAGCGATCTCATGGGCAAGCACAGATGTAGCCCTCATTATGAATTGGTCAAGGGTTCCCGCAACATACCAAATTCCAGCAGCTTTCCTCCCTCTCCCCCACGTGCTGCCATTTTGGTTCAAGTTAATTAGCAATAATATAAGAAAAAGGAAAATTAAAGTTGACTCAGATATTCGTCTTTAAATCCACTTACTGGAAAGGCAGGTCAACCGTTGGTATCGAGGGCCTTAGGGGGGGGGGGGCAGCCCAACCTCTCCCTGTCTCGAACGCGCCCGAGCAGTGTTCCGCGGAGCGTGTGCCGTGCGGTGTAAAATAGGGGCTGGCAGGAGGAACTGATGCGCCTCAGGTGGCGTGAAGTAGAGGCTCCTGGACTTTGAAGTCCGTCGAAAATGCGGCAAGGTTGTACCCGTGTAAACACCTTCAGCAATGCGGTGCCCGCGGACTGGGTGCTGCGAGGTGTAAAATAGAGCCTGGCAGGAGGATCTGATGCGCCTCAGGTGGCGTGAAGTGGAGGCTCCTGGACTTTGAAGTCCGTAGAAAATGCGGCAAGGTTACCCCCGTTCAAATACCTCCAGCGATGCGGCGCCTGCGGAGCGGGTGCCGCAAGGTTTTAAATAGGGGCTGCAAGGAGAAACTGATGCACCTCAGGTGGCGTGAAGTGGAGGCTCCTGGACTTTGAAGTCTGTAAAAAATGTGGCATGGTTACCCCCGTGTAAACACCTCCAGGGATGCGGCACACATGCCATTCAATTGCCAAACAACTCACTCATTCCCATCATTATTCCAATTCCAGTTGGTTTTGAGAGGCTTTCTGTTGTCCAGAAGACTTATGTACTTCTTTACTTATTCTTCTATAGAGTTACGCCGTCTTAAAGTGTAATGCAACAACACCAAAGTGATAGATAAAATGCTACAATTAATCTTTACCACTGACAATTGCCCAGGCTTGCATCCCAGCCCATTGTTTTTGGCCCAACATTCTTCCTCAATTTGGACCCAGTTTGCAAAGAGAGATTGATAGGAGAGGGCTCTGTCTTTTTTTGTTTTTGTAAATTTTTGTACTTTTCCTTGATGTCAGTTTAATATTTTGCTTGAGGATCATTGTGTAATATTTATATATTTATTAACAGTTTTATATTACGTTTGTTTAATAGTTTTCTCCTGCACCCCATTGGCTTACAATGGGTTTCTCATTGTCCCAAAGAACAACAGTATTTCATTATTGTTATTTTATTTTATTTTTTTTATTTTTATTTTTTACTTACTTTGTTCTTTCAATTTTTGTACTTTTTACTTTTAATTTACTAATTTAAAAAAATGTATTTTTTAAAACATTTTTTACGATCCATTCACCACCTATATGTCATAGGCACACAGTAACATACATTTTTTTAAGGATTATTTCATTTTCTCCTGGACACCATGCCTGCCATAGGTGCAGAACACACACCAGCATTCATTTCTTAAGGATTATTCCATTTTCCCCTACACCTCCCTGACTGCCACAGGTGTCTCCTTCAGATGCATGCACCACACACAAAGTAATCAGTTACATCTGATTTCTGTTATCCTGATTGGAAATTAAATATTAGGTTCTGTTGGTGTGGTTTGACTTTGGAATGCACTTTTGTTAAATATTTAGGATAACAATGATAACTTAAATTACCAAATTAATTATGTTGTCTGGAATTTAAAATGCAACAATGCCAAGTTTCACTAAATGTTTTTCTTGCTTGTTTGCTTTTAGTTGCAAAATATAATTTGTCGATAAATCCTGCCAAGTCTGCTTGTTTGCTTTTAGCTGCACAAAAGACAACAGCTACAGTGCAGTCACATGAGTCTTTCAGTCTCTTCCACTTGTGTAGCTAAGTGCCACTGCCAACTGACAGCTTCAAGATGGCCCCAAAGAAGGGTGATGCCAAGTAAATGGTCAGTGGGCACGAGAGGGAGCACTTTCTGCCACTGGCATGTCAGCCAGAACCTTTTTTGGGAAATGTGTGCGTGCCACACCGGCCTCCAGGGAGCAAGCTGTGAGCAGAACTCCTTAATAAATGGCACTACCCCAACCTAAGCCCAAGCCCATGTCTCTCGCGAAGCAACCACTGTAATCATGTTAACACCAATGAGCAGTGACATTGAGTGGAATTTGACTCTTTCCCAAAGTAGTACCCATTCATTTCTGGAAAGTGGACAACAGCCGCAGCCATCGATATTTCTTATTGAAATAGGAGCTAAACATGAGGTTGACCTTCCCGCTGAGCAAGAACCTCGTCTTTTACATTCATTGGCTTCTATACCTCCAGCAAGAAAAATGAGGGTACTCCACCATCTTCACCAAGCCCCCATTCTGATGTTCTACACACAAATTATACCCCGGTTGAGTCCAAGACACGCTCAGGAAAAGGAAAGTTCAGCTCAGTTAAGGGCACGGCTTTGGCAACTCCTGTTGCATTTTCTCTGACACTTGTTTAAATAATATCAACTCGAGTGATACAAAGGTTTTGGAGCACTTTAAATGAGGTCTAGTTACATTACACAAGGTCAGATTCATTTTTGTGGCATTTTTAGAGAGCACAAACTCGACTGACCCAAAGGTATTGGAGCCCTTTACAAAATGGCAGTTACATTACCGAAGGTAAGGTTTGTTTTTTGGAATTCAGGTGCATGGAGACTAAGTGATGCCACTGCCATCCCTGTTTATTCATTATTTTCTCTCTACCTGACAAATGGGCATAGCATTCATCTCTCCCACAACATCCCATGTCGCTGCATGCCTACCCTCCTGCCTCTTCCTGTCGTCGTCCTCCTCTCAGAGCTCTAATTTCAAAGCACATTCACGGCACCATCCCAGGGAAAATTAGGCATTTTTATGTCTCGGGCCTAGCGTACACTGCGCCTGCAGGGTCGCGCAGCTCGAGTTCTTTCCTCTGTGTTTTGAAGATGGACCTGGAAATTTCACTTAGAACGTGTGTGTTATTTCCTAGGTCCATTTTCATTGGCCTTCGGGTGCGTGTCTTTTAAAAACAGAACACGCAATAGGCCATGGGCGGTCGCGTAGCTCCGCCCATGGCCTATTGGTGTCTGTTACGCGCACCAAAGGCCATATATATTCAATTATCGCGGCCGTCAGGGCCGCGGTAATTGAAGACATATGCTGGAAGTGGCACGCTCGCACCACTCCCCAGATTTTTTTTTTTGGGGTGAATCCATTTCACGGCGCAGCTCTCCCTGTCAGCACCTCTTCTCCGTGTTCGAGTTAGCTTTGCGCAAGGAAAAAATAGGGTATGTGACCCATTTTGTGATGCTGTGTCCTACATCTGGTTAACTGCCCCATGTCCTGTCCAGGGAGTCAGCAGTGGGCTCCTCACCCTACTTATCCTTCTCCTCGCTTGGGCTCCCAGCTCCATCTGCACCCTGTTCCATCTGCTACTGTACTACACTCCTTTGCAATGTGTTGCTCATGCCTCTGCGCCTGGTCCCTGTGGAGTGTTCCTGTGGACCGCTCCGTGTGTCCCTGGGCTCCTGCAGCCGGGTCTTTGAAGTTGTCTCCCGGCGCCCAGACTCGGCAGCCGTGCTCACTGGCTGGCACGGCTGTCGCCCAGTCTCCACCTGACTGAGCCCCGCCACCTCGGGCAGGAAGAGCAGGCGCTCCCCATCACCTCCAGAGCAGACATCCTGCCGCTGCAGCACAGGCTGCTATTGATCCCGGAGTATCAACCTCTCGCTGCCTCCAGTTCTGGCTCTGCCACCCGGTGCCCCCTCCCTCCACCCCTGCCCTGCTACCTGGGCTGCAGAGCCCTCCGGCCCCGGGTCTTGACCTGTACACACCTCCCCCTTGTATTCCCCCCATCTCCTGTCCCCTCACTCCTCCACTGTCCCCTTTACTCTCTCATCTAAGAACTTTTGCACATGCTCTCTGCCCGGCGTCTTCTCGCCGCACTCGGTTGCGCTCTCTTCTCTCTCTTCTGTGTTTCCTGTCCCTCACTTTCTCTCCCTCCTTCACTTTCTCTCGCTGCCCCCCCTTCTGCCCAGATCTCCTGCCATGCCTGGTACTCAGGTGTTAATGATTTCTGTGGAGGAGTGTTGCCATTGGGGGCGGGGGGTATGTGTTCCCTTGGCTTTGCAGATCAGACCATCACGAGTCACATTCACAGGCTTTGCAGCCTCTCCTGTCGCTTCTCCTTACTTGGCCCATTTAAACCCGGCACCAGGCGGCTAAAGGGGTCCCGGAAGGACTGAGCGACGAGCGGCTCTGGCACCTATTCCGCGCCCTCCATAGGTGAGCTCCGGCTTCCCACACACATATGACTAGTCCACATCAACGAACAGAATTCACGGCACAGGATATTCACAGGAAACGGAAGGGGGGGCCTCCAAAGTAGTTTTTTTCAGATTAACATACCTTCTTCAGGGGAGGGAACCCATCGGGAGTAGACAGGGAATACAAAATGCAGGGTGAGCATTGTGAGAGTGGGTAAGGTGAGCAGTGTTTGTATGTAGGGTGACCAGTGTGTGAGTGTGCAGGGTGAACAGTGTGTGAGTATACAGGGTGAGCAGTATGTGAGTATGCAGGGTGAGCAGTGTGCAAGTGTGCAGGGTGAGCAGTGTCTGAGTATGCAGGGTGAGCAATGTGTGAGCATGCAGGGTGATCATTATGTGAGTATGCAGGGTGATCAGTATATGGGGGTCCAGGGCCAGCAGAATTGTGTGAATGTGCAGGGTGAGCAGTGTGTGAGTATGCAGGGTGAGCAGTGTGTGAGTATGCAGGGTGAACAGTGTGTGAGTATACAGGGTGAGCAGTATGTGAGTATGCAGGGTGAGCAGTGTGCAAGTGTGCAGGGTGAGCAGTGTGTGAGTATGCAGGGTGAGCAGTGTGTGAGCATGCAGGGTGATCATTATGTGAGTATGCAGGGTGATCAGTATATGGGGGTCCAGGGCCAGCAGAATTGTGTGAGTGTGCAGGGTGAGCAGTGTGTGAGTATGCAAGGTGAGCAGTGTGTGAGTATGCAGGGCGAGCAGTGTGTGAGTGTGCAGGGTGAGCAGTGTGTGAGTATGCAGGGTGAGCAGTGTGTGAGTTTGCAGGGCGAGTAGTGTGAGTGTGCAGGGTGAGCAGTGTGTGAGTATGCAGGGCGAGCAGTGTGTGAGTGTGCAGGGTGAGCAGTGTGTGAGTATGCAGGGTGAGCAGTGTGTGAGTTTGCAGGGCGAGTAGTGTGAGTGTGCAGGGCGAGCAGTGTGTGAGTTTGCAGGATGAGCAGAGTGTGAGTATGCAGGGTGAGCTTTGCTTGAGTATGCAGGGTTATCAGTATGTGAGTATGCAGGGCGATCAGTATGTGGGTGTTCAGGGCAAGCAGTGTGTGAGTGTGCAGGGTGTGTGAGTATGCAGGGTGAGCAGTATGTAGGTGTGCAGGGTGAGCAGTGTGTGAGTATGCAGGGTGAGCAGTGTGTGAGTGCAGGGTGAGCAGTGTGTGAGTATGCAAGGTGAGCAGTGTGTGAGTATGTAGGGTTTTCAGTATGTGAGTATGCAGGGTGATCAGTATGTGGGTGTCCAGGGCCAGCAGTGTGTGAGTGTGCAGGGTGAGCAGTGTGTGAGTATTCAATCAATCAATCAAAGCATTTGTATAGCACGCTACTCACCTGGAGGGTCTCAAGGCACTTGGGGGGGGGTCCGCTACTGCTCGAACAGCCAGGTCTTGAGTTGCTTCCTGAAGGAGAGGTGGTCTTGTTTCAGGCAGAGGTGGATGGGGAGGGAGTTCCACGTCTTGGCCGCCAGGTAGGAGAAGGATCTTCCTCCCGTTGTGGCTCTTCTGATGCGGGGGACGGCGGCGAGGGCGTGGCTGGTCGATCATAGCTGGCGGGTGGGAGTGTAGAAGGTCAGGCGGTCATTGAGTTATCTGGGGCCTTGGTTGTGGAGAGCTTTGTGTGCGTGGGTGAGGAGTCGGAATGTGATTTTCTTGCTGATGGGGAGCCAGTGCAGGTCTCTCAGGTGTTCAGAGATGTGGCTGTGTCGGGGGATGTCCAGGATGAGTCGTGCTAAGGCATTCTGAATGCGCTGGAGTCTTTTCTGAAGTTTGGGTGTGGTTCCGGCGTAAAGGGAGTTACCGTAGTCCAGTCCGCTGATGACGAGCGCCTGGGTGAACGTCTTCCTGGTTTCGGTGGGGATCTACCGGAAGATCTTCCGTAGCATGCGTAGGATGTTGAAGCATGACAGGGAGACGGCGTTGACTTGTCTGGTCATCGAGAGGGAGTAGTCCAGTATGAAGCCCAGGTTGCGTGTGTGGTCCGTTGGTTTGGGTGCGCTGCCCAGGGCAGGGGGCCACCAGGAGTCGTCCCAGCCGGAGGGTGATGATCCCAGGATGAGGACTTCCGTCTTATCCGAGTTCAGTTTCAGGCGGCTGTTCATCATCCACTCAGCTACGTCTTTCATCCCTTTGTGTAGGTTGGTTCTGGCGGTTGCGGGGTCGTTGGTGAGGGAGAGGATCAGCTGGGTGTCATCGGCGTAGGAGATGATGTTGAGGTTGCGTTGGAGTCCGATGGCCGCGAGAGGGCTCATGTATATGTTGAACAACGTGGGGCTGAGCGATGATCCTTGTGGTACGCCGCAGATGACTTCGGTGGCCTCTGATCTGAACGGGGGGAGGCGGGCTCTCTGGGTTCTTCCGGCGAGGAAGGAGATGATCCACTCCAGTGCCTTCTCCTGGATTCCAATGTTGCTGAGGCGCTGCACTAGGGTGCGGTGGCAGACCGTGTTGAATGCTGCGGAGAGGTCTAGGAGGATGAGGGCTGCTGTTTCCCCGTTGTCGAGCAGGGCTCGGATATCGTCGTTGGCTGCGATGAGGGTGGTCTCAGTGCTGTGGTTGGCTCTGAAAATGGACTGCGAGTGGTCGAGGGATCCATTCGTCTCGAGGAAGGCGGCCAGCTGTCTGTCAACGGTCTTCTCAATGACTTTGGTAAGAAAAGGAAGGAGCGAGAAGGGGCGGTAGTTTTTGAGGTCGGTGGGGTCCGCTGATGGTTTTTTCAGTAGGGCGCTGAGTTCGGGGTGCTTCCAGCTCTCTGGGAAGGTGGCGGTGTTGAAGGATGCGTTGATGATGTCCCGGAGATGGGGTGCGATGATGGAGTCGGCCTTGTTGAAGACGTGGTGAAGGCAGGGGTCGGTTAGTGATCCGGAGTGGATGGAGTTCATCGTGCGGATGGTGTCTTCGGTGTTGATCGGGGTCCAGGCGCGGAGGGTGGTGGTAGGGGGCGTTGGTGCGGTCATAGGGTGTGTCTGCTGTGTGCTGAAACTGTTGTGTATATCTGCGATCTTGCTGTGGAAGAATGAGGCGAGCGAGTTGCAGAGGTCTTGCAAAGGGGTGATGTCGTTGTTTCCGGTGCTAGGGTTCGAGAGCTCTTTGACGATGTTAAAGAATTCCTTGCTGTTGTGGGCGTTGTTGTCTAGTTGTTCCTTGAATGCGTTTTTTTTGGTGGCGTGGATCAGCTGGTGGTGTTTTCGGGTGGCGTGTTTGAGGGTGGTCATGTTGCCTGTTGTCGGGTCTCTGCGCCAGGCTTTCTCAAGGGCTCGGCAGGTCTTCTTAGAGCTCTTGAGTTCGTCGGTGAACCAGGATGCTTTCTTGTTGCCGGGTCTGATGGGGGGGTCTTCAGTGGAGCTAGGTCATCTGCCCAGTTGCTGATCCACCTTGTGAGGTTGTTTGCAGCTTGGTTGGGGTTCGCTGAGCTGGCAGGAGGGTTCTGGCTCAGGGATGTGGCGAGCTGGTCGATGGTGATCTTGTTCCAGCTTCTGCGGGGAACCTGTTGCGGGTGGTGGTGGAGCGTGGTCCTTCTGAAGCTGATGTGGACGCAGCTGTGGTCTGTCCAGTTTAGTTCGGTGGCGTGGCTGAAGGAGATGTCCTTGCTGGAGGACAAGACGGGGTCAAGCGTGTTGCCGGCGTAGTGGGTGGGGGTGGTCAACAGTTGCTTGAGTCCGAGGTTGGCGAGGTTGTCCAGCAGGGTGGTGGTGTTGCGGTCGTTGTTGTTCTCCAGGTGGAAGTTGAGGTCCCCTAGGAGGATGTAGTCAGTGGAGGGGAGGGCGTATGGACTGATGAAGTTGGCGATGTCTTTGCTGAATTGTGTACGTGGTCCCGGCGGTCTGTAGATGAGGGTGCCTCTGAGGGTGGTCTTGGGGTCGGTGTGTATCTGGAAGTGCAGGTGTTCGGCGGTTGTGGGGTGTCGTCGGTGTTGGTCGTGATGCGGATGGTGTTCTTGTGGACGATGGCGATGCCTCTTCCAGTCTGGCTGACGTGGTCCCTCCGGGTGATCTTGTATCCGTCCAGGATGGCGATGGCGATGTCGGGCGCTGAGAAGGCGTTCATCCAGGTTTCCGTGAGGAAGGCGACGTCTGGAGATGTGGAGTCGAGGAGGTTCCAGAGTTCGACGGCGTGTCTGTGGACGGAGCGGGTGTTGAGCAGGATGGACTTCAGGTGGTTTCTGCTGGTGCTCGGCTTGGCGGGGTGCGGTGCAGGTCCAGATGCAGGAGAACTTGCAGGATTGGCAGGTGAAGGGTCAGTTGGTGCGTCCTGGGGTGGCTCGGTGGCAGCCGGGGATCTGGCCGGTGTTGAGTGCGTTGAGGGTGGCTGCGTCGTAGGTCCGGCGGGTGGGCTGGTGTCTGCAGGGGCCAGGGGTCCTGGCACTGGGCGCGGGCCAGGCGCGGACTGGCGCAGACGGGCTTGCCTTTGGTGCGCCCGCTGCGCGTCAACGCAGCACGTACGTGCGGACTCTGCCATAAATGGAGATTGGGGGGTGGAGCGAGGGAGGAGCAGCTTGGAGGCGGGAGCGGGGTGGCGAGTGGGGAGGGGAGCGATGCGAAGTGTGAGGCTGAAGGATACGAGTGTGGGGCCGCGGGGGAGCAGCGGCAGGGAGCGGGGAGCGGGGTGGAGCAGCGGGAGAACGGTGAGAGCAGAAAATACAATCAGGGGCACAACAGTGACAAACAGGGGCACAACAGCGGGAAAAAATGGTGATAGCAGACAAACAGTCAGGGGCACAACAGTGACGATCAGGGCACAACAGCGGGAGAAAATACAGAATGCTGGCACAATACAAATAAGGTAGAAACAGTTACTTTAAGTGGCGGCAGTGGCGGCAGTGGCAGCAGTGGCGGCGGCAAACGGGGACTGGGCACATGCAGGTGGGCCACGCGGCGGGTGGAGCGACCGGCACAGACCAAGTCAGGTCAGGTGAGCAGAGTGTGAGTATGTAGGGTGAGCAGTGTTTGAGTATGCAGGGTGATCAGTATGTGACTATGCAGGGTGATCAGTATGTGACTATGCAGGATGATCAGTATGTGGGTTTCCAGGGCCAGCATTGTGTGAGTGTGCAGGGTGTGTGAGTATGCAGGGTGAAGTGTATGTGGGTGTCCAGGGCCAGCAGTGTGTAAGCGTGCAGGGTGAGCAGTGTGTAAGTATGTGCCAACTGCCTATGCCTCCCTAGAGGAGGCAAAACAAGGAGAAATAAATTCATTTCTTCTACCTTTTTTCTGGCCTGGGCGGTAAATTCTGTTCCGCCAGCTGAATTTGCAGAATTTGGGTAATTTTACGTTCCACGTAGAACGTGAAATTGCCCAAAATTCTGCGTTCTGTGGCTTTGCGGAATTCTTTGCTTGTTCCCGTTCTCAAGATATTTCCCCTGAGCACGCAAACAACATTCGCAAACAAGAAAAAATCATTGCGAACTAGCAATTTTGCGTGTTCGTGAAATTTCTGTGTGCTCGCTGAGATTTTTCACTGTTTCCTGGAGCTTTGCATGGCACGACTACGCAAATTCCGCCCACCCCTACTTTTTTCGTCTTTTCATGTGTGCTGCATTCTGCAAGTACACATACAAAGAGGATAAAGCCTGCTAGGATTGTTGTTGTACAGGAATGTGGTCCTTCCTGCTTTGGCTTTAGGCTGCTGAAAAGAGACCAGCACTGGGGGAAAGGACAGGAATGCTTTATATTGGATAAATGTAATGCATCCTGCCCCTTCACTTTGACGTAGGGCAGTGCTGCAAGGTGGCATCAGGGAGTCCGCAGAAGCTCACCACTACACCCCTTACTCCTCTACACTTAAGATAGTCATGAGCCCTTCCTGAAGTGGGCCTACCTGGGTGTAACAACATGTTCAACTGGCGCAGATGTCAAAACATCTGTCCATGATGAGGGATGCCCTGGAATATGTAGATTGCAAATTTACTGAGGTGATTACTTGCATATTATTTGATCAATCTAATAAATGAATGCGTTTTGCTATTTTTGTGAATAGTCGAGCCCAGCCCAATCAGAAGGTTGGTTAGCAGCATTTTGAGGTCATTAAGACAGCAGTGATAAGTGCATGGAATCTGCTCCCTAGGTATGCCCACGGGAGATCTTTAGCACCAGAGCTCATGTGTATCTACACAACAGAAGTTGTGTGAATACAGCCCATTTTGCACATTTCCAGATTTGCTGGGCGCACCCAAATGGCCATAAATCATTGTTTTTCTTGATGTCCTATCTTGATCCAGCCGTAACATTCAGTAAAGAAACTCTAAACACAGGGACTTTTTGGGCAGGTGGGTCAATACAAAGCTAGACTTTCAAGGATCTTAAGTCTTTGAGTCACTCAACAAAGGATGAATTAAAGTATGCGTTAATAGGCTACATATCGACGCACAACCATGGGGGTGAGGACGTGAACTTCATTATTGTTATTTTTTGTGCAGTTGTATAAAGCGCAAACTTGGCCCAAGGGCATCATAGCACTTTACATGAGAATTAGTAAGATTACAACACATGCACATCCTGCTTTTTTAAGCACCTTTTTTCATGCACTAAGCGCATTTTCAGAGTCAGAAATGGTAAAAAGAAGTTTGCTAAAGAGTAGGCAGTAGTCCAGGGGATCACGGCCATATCACAAGTAAATAAAAGAACAGAGAGCTGCTCTTTTTAAACACAGTTCTGTCTCCTCTAAAGAATACAGGCTGCATTAATAATATATTGCTGTATTAAAAAACAATCGCAGGGATGGTGTTCTCCTGTCCACAACAGGCCACCATCCCTGTGATGGCCTCTAATCATTGTGAGTTGCAGTTTGCGACCTACCTCAATCATGAGGTAAGTCACATTCCTACTCACTACTATTAGGAACAGCACATCTGGCCCCTGCTCCCTCAGTGCCGAAGCTCTCGCCCTTCTGCCACCTCTTCATGAAGGATAGTCAGATTCGGGGGATAATGTTACCAGAATGATTGTTAGTATTTGATAATGAACACATAATGTTTGCAGTGGCAGTGAGTATTGTATCTGTGCCATTATTCCTAAATACAGAAGAAGACAAGCAACACCCAGGAAAAGGCCTCTTTAGCTCCATCACATTTCAACCATCTTGTCAGGACAATGATACACTAGTTTAAAAGGGTACTTTATCTCATTGGAGCATGTAGTACATTAAGAGCCATCCTTTCTGCTCACTTTCTGTCAGATTACTCACCTTTGCCTGGAACCTGCAATGCAAAGTAAGGGGGCGGTCTGGAAGGAAAACATTTTTCCACAGAAACAGAGCCATCAATCACCTGCAACGAGCTAGAAGACAGTGAGATATCTCGGCAAATGTTTGATAGCAATTATGTTGTTTTATCACATTTAGGCCCAGGGCCGGTCCTAGAACTTCTGGGGCCCCGGGCGAAAGGAAAGATGTGAGGCCCCTTGAATTTGCATGTAACATCCAATCCCGGCCGGCCTGATGCGCAAGTGGGGGGTCACGTAGGTGTTCGCACGCGGGGGCGTAATTTAAAAATTTTAAATAAACTTACCTTCCCAGGTCTCGCGTCTTCTCTGCTCCTGACCTGCTTTCCTGCAACAGGAACAGGAACAGAACAGGAAGCCTCCCTCCCCTAAGCCAATCTCAAGGCTGCAATGGCAGCATTGTGATTGGTCGGTACGCAAACAAGCCAGACCAGCCAGGCATACCTGTCAGCCAAGCCATTCTTACAGCCTTGGAGGCCTGAAATAGTTCAAATTATCGCGCTTGCAGCAGTGTGATGGTTAGTAGCTGTGTTGTTACTTCAATTGGCAGCGTGGCGAGGGCAATGTGTGGTGCAAGCTGCAGTGACCGCCAATGAGAACCCTGGCACTTATGTTGTTACAAAATAAGCACTCACCTCTCTGCTCTTTGAAAATATTCTGCCAGCTGTAAATAAACTACTGCACACCACTGCTGGCTGGGTGTGTTTATTTTTGTCTCTTTTATTGAAAGGCTGCATGCTACATAGTGTTTTTTGGTGAAAGGACCGGCCCCGTACCAAGGAGCGATATACCCGCTTAATACATCCATGCAGATGGTATTGTCAGACTTCTGTCTTTTTAAATTACGGACAAAAGCCTCAGGCAAAGCTCATTTATGCAGATCAGTGTAATGGCTGGATTTTCTGTCTAGATGGGATCAGCCCTCAGGGGCCCCTGTGACCCAGCCAAAACGTACTCACCTTCCCTTCTTAGATCGTATTCACAATAAATAGCTATACAGATAAATATACAGATTGCACCTAAGAATGGGGAATAACAATATACATATATGGATTTTCTACAATATCTTATTCACATCGGTTGGCCTCGCGGTCACTCTGACCCAGACCGTTCTACCACAGGGCAGATCTGACACACAATCCGGCGTGTCTACACACGGGCCTGCAGAACCCAATGCTCTCTTTTCCAAATCGTTCGCGATCCTGCGAAACCTACACGACAGTGTCCCTCCTGTCGCTCTCATTTGTCTTAAGCCACAATCTGGTGGATTTACACGGCGGTGTCCCTCCCGTCGCTCTCATTAACGCCGCATATCAACGACGACCACATTCCTATGAAACATTATTGGGATGATATCTCAGCAGTCTACTTAGGATAAAACTAAAATAATAACTTTGGATATGGATTCAGATTGTATAATGTACTCCGTGCTCATGACATCAAAGGTCCACTCACTCCCTCTTTATTTGGTTACTACTCGTCTGATCGGGATTTCTCATCCGTTCGTCTAAACAGTGCTCAACTAGGAGTGCCATTTACCAAGATCGAACACAAGCACCAGGTACACGATAATTCTATATGAATTAGGGTATTTATTAACAATAAACACAAATCACATTACTATGCAGCATTACATTTGCAAAGGGAATAAAAGATAAAAGTTAGGGTGCACATACTATAAGAATCAGTCGGACTTCACCTGGTTAATGGGAAATCGGGACTCGGCAGTCATCTAGGCTCCTGTCTCGTCTCTGGGTCCTGGCTCGCCTTGCAGTCACCCTCAGCCGTCACAAGTACACGTCTGCACTGCTAGGCTCAAACTCGTCTGCTCTCCCTCCGGACCTCGGAACCTTGCTGTTAATTAGCTACCGTCTCTCTCTCTCTCTGCATTAGTGCGCTCCGCGCCACTTCTCGTTCAGTCTATTTTCAGAGAGTTTCGGTCTTAAATCTTTCTCCGACTTCAAAGATGGCGACTTGTCCACCATGAAAATGAATAATGGTAGAGATGCTAACGGCTAGATGCCGCCTACGGACTGACTGACTGAAAGACTAACACCTTCGCTAATATCAAAGCCCGTTCCTTCATGGAAATTCACGGCCAGTAACCTGCCGCCCACCAAATTCTTGTACCTCCCCGTACCAAGGACACTTTCCCAGCTGGCCAGCCTGAAGTTGTGTCTTCGGAGTGGAGAAAAATACATTCCTTCGATAAGGGTCAGCCTGAACCGGTTCTCTCCAAGCGAACAACAGCTTGAAACTAAAACATCACTCTTAACCTAGAAAGCCTTCTCGAGCTACCAGGCAGAAAGTAAAATGGAGTCTGTCTCGCTTAAGGCCTACGGAGCCCATAATATGCATAGCTCCATGAGAAACAGATCGGCATGTTAGCAAATGAGTAAATCATGACTAATACTTATATATCTAACCCCTCACTTAAATTCATAAGCCTTACTCTAAGGGAAATGGCACGAAAATGCCCTTATATCTGTAAGACAGGGTCCCTGTCTATCGGCCTAATCCCTATGCTATGAGGGTGATAGGCTGGAGTCACTCTCCATCATTCTCCTTCTCCAGAGAGCTGGCAAAAAGACAGCCATAACAATCAGATAACTGGTCTGGGACCACAGGCTCCTAATCCATGACTCAGCGAGAACCACAAGGGACATAATACTTAAATATGACTGCAAAATAAGAGTCTTTGGAAGTTCAAAAATGAATAGAGAGGTGAAGTTGGTCTCTCACTTGCAGTGCCAGATGCCATGCAAGGCGGACACACTGTGCGTTAAAGGTTACATAGGAGGATGAGTATGCCATGATAATTCTCAATGCGTAATTGTTATGGATGATTTCAGCTCCAAAGGTGGACAATGCTATCACTGGCTCTCTGTGCCACTAATATGCTTAACTAGACTTAGTGGGCAGGCATCAAGCAGATACTTAGAGCTCTATAGTTGCCTCACACATGCGCATTCTGGGACCTGTAGTTTTACTTCCCTTATGCGGCGCTCGGAGTGCCAGAAGGAAACAAGCATTCACAATGCAATAGGTCTCCCATTTGCGCGAATTTAAGCTATTAGCATTGTAAATGACTATGCCTTTTATTTATGTTTGAAAAAACAAAATATAAATAAAAAGGCATTGTCATTTACAATGTCAATAGCTCAAACTCGCTTAAATGCGAGACCTATTGCATTGCAAATGCTTGCTTTACATGGAGCACCAAGATTGAACATTTAATATTAAATAAATCCCAAAAAACATTCAGTTCTTTTGCTGTTCAAGGACAATCGAAAAATGAATTATTTATATGAAAATGGGCAGTGGAAAAAGCTGCTGAGGCCTCTCGAGTTCACAGCAGCGGAGCAAGCCTCAACATAAATGAGGGAAAAAAACGGCCCACTTAAGCCTCAGGGACTGGGCCTATCGCACCAGCCGAATAACTCCCTTCCCAATCCAACCCTGGCACTGCATAATTACTACATGGCTCAGGGAAGGGGGCCCCCAAACCTGAACCTTGTAGCTTGATCCAGTGCTTCAAGGCCCAGGGAGGGACACACTTCCCACAACACACAGTTTATACACAAAGAAAGGTCAAAAACAAGTTGATCTGGCTGCCCCCTCCACCCATCACCCACCTCCTCTTACCTGTGTCCGCCTTCCCCTGAAAACAAAGGGCCTAGAATGGCTGATACTTAACTAAGGCGCTGCCTGCCTCTGACACTGAGCCAAGATAATTGCTGGCCCAGCTGGTGTGCTGTCCCCCATTCAGTTTGTACCTTCCCCTACCCCTGCTCCCCCAAGAATGTCACCACGCCAGCAAGTTTCATGATGTAATATGTTCAGCTGGGGCAGGGGGCCTCGCAAGAATAGGTTGGCTAATGTGAAAGTGTGGCCTTTCACACTGATGGGGGCCCCCCTAATCTTTGGCAGAGCGCGAGGCCCTGGGACGCTGCCCACACTGCCCATGCCTAGCGCCGGCCCTGTTTAGGTCTGTCATGTGCAGCTCAGACCAGACTGTAAGAGTAAGAGACGCGATTCGAACGCAAAAAAATCCAAAATGGGTCTCACGCCTTGTTTAAGAATAGCAGCGCCCTGCCTGTGCATGATATCATATTTACCCACCCCAATGAAAGGTGCCCTCTAGAAACGAGTCACTTAATGCTGCCGATGCAAGGATGCAACCCAGGGTTCTGGAGCCCAGGACATGTATAACATTCTGGAAGACCGGAAGTGACATCGAATGGCAGGACATGTTTAAGCATGATTTTCAACTGTGACTAGCACTAAAACATCATTTGAACTACTGATTTGGCTACCCTTATTCATGTTTATTGCGTTTCATACAAAAGGGCCTAATTACACATTCATTAGTGCAATGAACACCCAACAATCTGGGTCCGGGTTTCTTTGTCATCTGGTGCCACATTGCGCCAAGATGCGAGTGTGCGCATCATTCTGCGCAAATCTCAATGCAACTCTGCAAAGTATATGGGAAAGTGGAATTGCTGCAACTTTACATGGCATGTAACAGCAAAAGGCTTTGCATTAAGATGTGTGTGTAGTGAGGAGTCCACAAGAATGACTCCTTAAAGTTGAGTTTATGTTATACAGATAGGGGAAAGCGGGGAGCACGCACATCCATCACGCACCTCCTCCCCTAACATTCCAACAGAACCAACACATATTCATGAGATACACGTCTGCACCTAGCAGCTCCACAGTGGGAAGCCAGGGCCGCTTTAGCGCTGGGGCGCCCGGTGCAATCATTGTTTGACCTCCTCTGCCTTGGCCTCCCTCACTACCACCCGTCAACGGTGCCCTCAAGCCTCTGTAACCACTCTCTCTCAGATGCAGTCCATTAGGTTTACAGCACCTCTCATACCAGTGTAGGGTTTCAGAGCACTTTACCTCACACATAATAAACAGAGACAATCAATCATAGCTTAAGAGTGCTCTGTCTGGAGAAGCACAAACTCAGAATTTAAAATGTAACAACCTGGCTGTGGGCTCTGTTAAATAATCAGAACTGATCTCTGTCCAAATGAACCATTTTTCCAACATTAGGATAATGAAAGATGGTAAAAATTCATAATACTCTCATCAACACCTTGGCAGTTTGCATGCAGCTCTTAGATTACAGTTACTAGCTCACGGTTCGAAGTTAGGATTTTAAGTTATAAACTGCAAGTAAAACAAGCATTTGCAATGCAATAGGTCTCACATTTGCGTGAGTATAGGCTCCTGGCATTGAAAATGACAATGCATGGTTTTTATGTGTTCAAAACCAACTCATAAATAAGAGAAATTGTCATTTACAACAGCAATAGTTCAAACTCTTGCAAATGTGAGACCTATTGCTTTGCAAATGCTTGTTATATCATACTAGCCGCCTTGTGTCAACTACTGTGTTAGACAGAAGTACATTTTCTATACCCTGATTGATATTCTGCACTTTTACCACCAGCTGAAGTTTATCCTGTTATAACAATCCTAATATGTCCTAAGTGCAACTGTAATATGAATTATGATGTTAATTGAAGCCGCCCGTGTGCTGCACCTGTTCAATATGTCCAAGGTCACAAGGGATGCAACGCACAGACAGGGCAGACTGAGAGTGTGCATGAGGGAGGCGAGTCCGAGAGAAAGTGTTAAACAGAGTCTGTGAGAGAAGGGAATCCATCTGAAAGCATGTGTGAGAAATGCGTGAGAGAAATATGTGGTGAGAGAACTTGGGTGCGTGTGTTTGAGAGAACGTGTGCGTGAGAATGTGTGTGATAGACAACTTGAGAAAAGGTTAAAAATGTCTTTGAGAAAATGTGTGTGTGTTCATGTGTGAGAGAGAGGGGGTTTAGAGGTTGAGAGGTGAAATTGGTAGTAGTGCAGCCGGATATTTTCAAAGTGTAACCGGAAATGTACAGCCCATGCAGAACCCGTGGAAACGCCCCACCACGAGCATGTACCCCAACATGCTACTAAGTCACCCCCACCCCAACCGCCCCCAAACAAGGGAGTTGTAAACTCTGCTCCTTGCTTTATAATGGGTGGCAGCAGTGGTAGAAGCGGGCGGGACGGAAGGGCACAGCGTGCCCTTACTTCTAAAAATTATTTCAGTCCGTTCCCCTACTTCTTACTTTAAAAAAAAATCCCTGAACGGCAAGAATAGTCCGACTTAAAGACGATCACTATTTTTCATTAGATTCCAGGGGCTGCTCACACTTCTCTGTGAACACCAGAGGCTGCAGCAGCCCCCGCCCCCCCTGAGCTCGCAAAGACCGAGGGAAGGGCCATTGTCATTCCGATTGAGGCTGATTACCCCCTTTCGAATGCAATGAGCTCGCCCTCTGCCTTTAGCATATCAGTGCCAGTGAGATCAGAGTTAGTGATTACAGAGGAGCTTTCCCCAGACAGAGTACGTGGGGAACTTGACACCTTGTGTAATTTGTTAATGTTGTACACAGAGTGCTTTGGGAAGGAGCAGTGACCGGACAGAAGAGCTGACAGGAGCGGCAGGAAAGGAGAGGTACTAGGGCACGAGTGGTGACATGATGGGACAGGTGCTGACCGGACAGGAGCAGTGAACGGGCAGGAGCAGTGAACGGGCAGGAGCGGTGATGGGGCAGGAAAAGTGATGGGGTAGGAAATGAGACGAGGCAGGAAAAGTGATGGGTCAGGAGCAGTGACGGGGCAGGAGAGGCAACAGGAAAGGAGAGGTGACTGAGCAGGAGAGGCTACTGGGCAGGAGAAGCTACCGGACAGGAGAAGTGACGCAGAAGTGACGGGGCAGGAGAGGTGACGGGGCAGGAGAGGTGACGGGGCAGGAGAGGTGACGGGGCAGGGGAGGTGACGGGCAGGAGAAGTGACGAAGCAGTAGAAGTAATGGGGCAGGAGCAGTGATTAGACATGAGCAGGAGTGGTAACCAGGCAGGAGCAGTGAACGGGGCAGGAGCAGTGAACGGGGCAGGAGCAGTGAATGAGGCAGGAGCAGTGAATGAGGCAGGAGCAGTGAGTGGGGCAGAAGGGACGGTGCAGGAAAAGTGACGGGATAGGAGAAGTGACGGGAAAGGAAAAGTGACGAGACAGGAGAAAGAGAAGTGATGGGACAGGAGAAGTGACGGGACAGGAGAAGTGACTGGGACAGGAGAAGTGACTGGGACAGGGGAAGTGACGGGCAGGTGACATGACGGGGCAGGAGAGGTGACGGCGCAGGAGAGGTGACGGGGCAGGAGTGGTGATTAGGCAGGAGCAGTGACCGGGTAGGAGCGGTGAACAGACAGGAGCGGTGAATGGACAGGAGCGGTGAAAGGGGCAGGAGCGGTGAACAGGGCAGGAGCGGTGAACAGGGCAGGAGCGGTGAACAGGGCAGGAGCAGGGAACAGGGCAGGAGCAGTGAACAGGGCAGGAGAAGTGACGGGTAGGAGAAGTGATGGGCGAGGAGAAGGGAGCGGGCAGGGGAATTGATGAAGCAGGAGTGTTGATCGAGCATGAGCAGGAGTACTGACTGGACAGGAGCAGTGAAAGGGCAGGAGCAGGCGTTTCCCAGGGCGACTTGAAGGGTAGGGGCCAGTTTAGTTTGGGGGGACGAGTTTTGTACAAGTGCAGGAGATTTAAAAACTCTGCAAAGTTCTTTGTATATTCAGCAGGTTTCGGTCAACAATACCAGTGCCAATACCAGTGCCAATATAACTTTGGTGATCAATGTACCTGCTGGAGAGAGATGGGAGCATGTTTTGTCTAGTGGCTGTTTTACTCATCCAAGGTAGTGCAGAGGGGTAATATGCCTGCTGCAAAGAAGATATACCATGCATATCAAAGAGCAATATGTTATGTGCATAGTTCAGTGGGTACTACTTTGTTTTCACTTCCCGAATAAAAGGACACTTGAATGCATATGGCCTGGCAGTTCGGGCTGGACTGTTCCCATTGGGCGCAGAATCTAGACTGATTTGCATATAGCTGGGTCCAAACTGGAATGGCATGGTGAGCAAAAAACATTGTTCTGCATTCTGTCCATCAATTGTTCTTTTTGGATTTGTCACCCCGAGTGAGACAGGTATGCTCAGGCATGAGTCCTGTGCTCTCCATGCCACTGGAATCAAGTTATCCTGGCTGATGAGGGCTGAAAGCACGAAACCGGTCCTAGGATGCTTGTTTCCAGTCCAGGGAGTTCTAGGGTTCGCAACGGCATTCTCGCTCACGCTGTGCCTTTGAATTTAACTCTTCTTTCTCACTTCGATCTTTTTATCCTCTCATTCATTCAGCACTCTATTCCTTCCCACTTAATTTTCCATCTTTCCATTCATCCTTTCACCGTACTTTCCTTTCACACTTCCTCCATTACCTTACCTTACTCTCATTTCTTCGTTCAAAGCGCCTCTGCTTGTTTTCTTGCTTTTTCGCTTCCACTTTCTCGCTGTACCTTTCTGTCTTGTTCTCCCTTTGTTCCCTTTCTGATACTCATAGTTAGCTGCTAAAAAATGACTCACTGCGCCCCTAGCTAGTGCCTAATTGTCAGGGGTCAGCCGACTATCAATCCTCTTTTCCTCCACCACCCATCCTCACTGCTGGACACGGCACTGGAACATGGGCAGGTAGTACTAATTAGTGTAGTATGTCTCTAGCGCCTCATGCACCAGACAAGGCGCCGAAGTGCACCCAGGTGCTCGAGTAAGAGGCTGCCATGTCTGTGGTGCGTAGTTTGTAAAGCATGGTTTTTAACGTGGCATGATTGTGAATAATGTTGGTGCGGTCTGGGCGGTGCGTCAAAAGTGTCACCGTGACTTTGTGGCTGTCTCATCTAAACCAGCGTCGCTAAACTCCTGTGCCCCTCATCCAGTGCTCTAGAATGCACCCTTCCTGGAAGGGCCTCCGTCCTCCACAAGTAGCAATGACATCACAGCGCCTGGTGCCATGGCGACAGCCGTTGACATCATCAGTGCAGTCCACATGGGGGAATGCTGCTGGCCTGGCAGTTCGGGCTGGACTTCTCCCATTGGGTCCAGGATCAAGACTGATTTGAATATGGCTGAGTCCAAACTGGAATGGCATGGTGAGCAAAGAAACAATGGATTTAGGCCCAGATCTCTGTACTGGGGGAATGTATGATATTGTTCTGCATTCTGTCCACCAGTTGTTCTTTTTGCTATATTATGATTGAGTAGCTAGCTTGCTGACATGAATATAAAGGAGTCTTTGTGGGTTTTCGTGAGTCTAGATTCTCCTGAAGAGTCCCTTTCTCTTCTGAGCCCTGCTTAACACATGTGTACAGGAAGAGCCCTGTATTCATGACCTCAATGTTTGAGACAAAAAATAATCATGGATTTCTGAACAATGAGAGTAAACGCATTAAGGTAACATGTTCCTGCTTATATTTCACATGCTTTACTAAAACCTGTAGTCCCTATGAGTGTTTGCTTTTTCCTGAATTAAACCGCAAATAAACATGTTTATCCATTGTTTTAATTAAATAACGTTATAAGCTGTAACTAGTCAGTGAAATGCTAAACGTACTAAAAATTGGTATGTTTTGCTATTTCTAGCCACACCCCTGACTCGGCCCATTGATTCAATCTTCGGTTATTCCCGCCCCCTGATTCTTCACCCACAGTTCCCCTACTTTTTTTCCCCACTTCGACCACTGGGTGGCAGTAACTGGTCATTGGCGCAACTCCTCGGGTCTCAGCCGAGGTGCCAAGTCTTTCGTATGAAAATAATGCTACCCCTAGGGCAGGGGCGGTGGGTGACAAATGTCAAAGTGATTTGCACACAGCACCGTAGCGAGCAAGCACACATGAAAAAAGAATGACAGAAGTTAAAATAAGGTTGAGATGTATTAAAAGAAAAGTTCAGAAACAACCCAGTGAGTGATAAAAGGAGTGATAGTGAAAGGGAGTTCTAGGGTTCGCAACGGCATTCTCGCTCACGCTGTGCCTTTGAATTTAACTCTTCTTTCTCACTTCGATCTTTTTATCCTCTCATTCATTCAGCACTCTATTCCTTCCCACTTAATTTTCCATCTTTCCATTCATCCTTTCACCGTACTTTCCTTTCACACTTCCTCCATTACCTTACCTTACTCTCATTTCTTCGTTCAAAGCGCCTCTGCTTGTTTTCTTGCTTTTTCGCTTTCACTTTCTCGCTGTACCTTTCTGTCTTGTTCTCCCTTTGTTCCCTTTCTGATACTCATAGTTAGCTGCTAAAAAATGACTCACTGCGCCCCTAGCTAGTGCCTAATTGTCAGGGGTCAGCCGACTATCAATCCTCTTTTCCTCCACCACCCATCCTCACTGCTGGACACGGCACTGGAACATGGGCAGGTAGTACTAATTAGTGTAGTATGTCTCTAGCGCCTCATGCACCAGACAAGGCGCCGAAGTGCACCCAGGTGCTCGAGTAAGAGGCTGCCATGTCTGTGGTGCGTAGTTTGTAAAGCATGGTTTTTAACGTGGCATGATTGTGAATAATGTTGGTGCGGTCTGGGCGGTGCGTCAAAAGTGTCACCGTGACTTTGTGGCTGTCTCATCTAAACCAGCGTCGCTAAACTCCTGTGCCCCTCATCCAGTGCTCTAGAATGCACCCTTCCTGGAAGGGCCTCCGTCCTCCACAAGTAGCAATGACATCACAGCGCCTGGTGCCACGGCGACAGCCGTTGACATCATCAGTGCAGTCCACATGAGGGAATGCTGCTGGGGGTCCTAGAGGTGATAGAACAGGGGACCCTCGCATGTCTCTCCTACAACTGATGGTTTGAGGGTTGTTGCCTGGCGACGGTCTCCTCTCCCTTTCATGTTTATGGAAAAGGAACGTTGATTAATGGGGCTCTGGGCGCGTTTTTTATTTCACAAATTTCAAATAAAAAGAACACAAATAAAATAAAGACAGGCAGCTTGGTCTGTGTTATAGCTTCCCTCCTCGTGTGGTTCCCAAACTGCAGCGCTGGGACCCGAGTATGCACAATGGTTGTCAGTGCAGGTGATGTAACGCATCACTGAGCATCCCCACTACACACTGTGCACACTTTTACTTTCTGGAACCTAACACTGATTCAGAGACCCACAGAAACGTACCCGTTCTGTGTCTCTCGGCCCTGCAATCGATATTTGCATTTAGCGAAAAGAGTCCTGAAAAAAAAATCAAACTTGCCACTCTTGTTTGCTGGTAGTAGGGTAACCCGTACCTTCTCTGCAGCCACAATTTCCCTCGACTCACCGGAGTTGGCATGACAGAGATGTGTTGCTTTGGTGAATGTTTGAATTCGCCTTCTGAATTTATGAGCCATATGACACTTTCCGGGTTCCTTTTTTCGGTCTCATGAAAGTCGCTGTAATCCATTAAGTGCTCCCCCGCGCCCCAGAAGATTTCGATGGGTCCGAATCAGGGCGACAGCTAGACAAACACTGTACGGGAGCCAGCGACAGACTTCACCCCCAAGCGCGGCATCCAATGGGATGCTGCGCCGGTGGACCAGCCAATCCTGGCACTGCATGCAGCGCCAGGATTGGCTACTTAGGCATATTTGCTGCTCGCCCTGTCGGCCTTTCTAAACCCGGGCTGTGGCAGCAAACAAGTACCCCTGGGTCCCGCTTGGGAACTTACAGTGCGCATGCTTGAGAAAGTTTCCAACTTTCCCAAGCATGCGCACTTGGAGAAGGCGTTAAGTTTGAAAAATATTTTAATTTCCTTCAACTTTTTGCAAGTGTGCTGCACTGTACAACACATATGCAATGGAGAAAAGTTTTAAGGTTTGTCTAGGCATAGTATTTGTACTAGAAAGTTACCCTACAAATACAAAACCCATGGTTGACATCATGTGTACAACATCGTGCAAATGAATATGTGTGCTGCTAGGCTGGTTGTGTTTCAGGGATGGTAAAGGGAACAGCAGTGCCAGATCTTATTATATTTGAGTTTGCAATGCTCTCTTTCAGTACCTCAATGCAAAATAGCAAATTTGGTTGCTGTGCTGCATGGCGCTATTTTTGTTTTTAATATATGCACCCCTAAACGTCAGTGAGTATGGGCGAGTCGGTGAGCGAGAATAAGTGAGTTAGAGAGAGAGTGATTGCACAAAAGCGAGTATGTGGGTGAGAATGAATGAGTATGAGTGTGAGGGAGTGTGCGCAGAATGAGAGTAGCAGTGAATGAGCTAGTGCAAGTAAGGGACAATGAATGATCAGAAATGTGAATGTGAATGAGTGCAAAAGAGGTGTTTTGCTTGCAAGTGTGCCCTTTGCCCTGGCAAACTGAGGTTAATTCTTGCCTTAAGGGAGGGCCAACCATGGCATAATTTTGGCACTGAAATACTGAATGCAATTCTTGGCATAGGGGCACCTGCGGAAACTGCTGCCACTGGAATACCTGAGAACATTCTTCTAGTGGGGCACCTGTTTGAAGCTCCTGACATATTGAAAGTAATGTATGGCATAAAAGAGTACAGGCATGGTATGTAGGAGGGGGCATTCAGAACAAAACGCTGACCCTGAGAATATACTTGACCTTAGGGTCACCACCCATGTTATATGGACACTACAAATGGAAACCTTCTAGTAGTGGCATACTGTGTGTCATTTTTGTGCTAAAGAGACGCTCACAGCATGGGATGCACCCATGAAGATATGCTGCTCCTGGCACAATCTGGGTAATTTTTGACATATGAGAGCACCCCCAGCGAATTATGAAGAAATGGCATGAAGTCTTAGGAGAGTCAGGTTAAGTTGGCCTGGCACAACATGAATGACTTGAATATTTAATGAGTGCTTTCTTAGAGCCTCTGGCTTTTTAGCAAACTTAAAATGCACTATCTTGCCCCATTTGCTCATAATTGTCTGGGGGGGGGGGGGGGGTAGACCCCCAGTAATCGCCATAGAAGATGCCAGATTCACAGACATGGCAAGTCCGGCCACTTTTAAAAATATCCAGTGCCCACTCCAAGAGCAAAAGGTAAACAGTATCTTGATGAGCACTGTTTACTTTCTGAAGCTGCCACTTGGATTGAGACTAATATATTACATGTTATCAAATTAACAAATTCAGCAGTGCTAGGTGCATTCTTTTAAACTGCACATTGTATCTCCTTGTAAGTCATGCTTGTGACACTTCTCAGGAGGTGCGCACACAAAAATATCTCAGAGTCTACACAATAATAGAGAACCTTATGTTTTTCTCCCGATAAGGACTCCCACAACATATAAGTATCCAGAAACAATATTCATAACATTTTCGGATTCCCATCACTCACCAAACCAGGTGACATGCTTTCATGCATCAAATTAACAAATTCAGCAGTGCAAGGTGCATTCTTTTAAACTGCACATTGTATCTCCTTGTAATTCACGATTGTGACACTTCTCAGGAGGTGCCTGGCTCTTGCATATGAGTGGGCGCCATATTGCAAGGGTTTTACCCGCTTTTAAATGTGTTTATGTATTCCTGTTTCATCTTTACTTGGATTGTGGATTGTCAAATACTCCCTTGGGCCTAGGTTATTACGCCACTCTTTAAATATATAAACGTACCGATTGAGTGAATAATAAATTAAATGTTATAACATCCTTTGACCGGAATCACTAAAAGATTATGCCTTTTACAAATAACATCTGAGAAAGGTCTTTGCAAATATTGTGGTTAAGTTAATAAACATGTCAAGTCACTCCCAGTTTCCATTAACAATGACTCACAAACTGCCTTTCATACATTCACAGATATTTATGAAGAAATCGCTTCTGGCCAGCCCTGAACTTGAGAATGAAGAATGAATAAAGGTAAAGATTAAGATAAAGTGATTAACAAATATGTAACAGTCGACAAAGTTCTTGGGAAGCCTCTCTGTTAAGTTATTAAATATATCTGATAGTCATATGCCTCTAACACAGTTTTTTTAGTAATCTCTCAGGTAAACCATATCTATTTGTCATTTTCCTACAAAGCAGTTTCCATAGAAATGATGCACAAACTGCATTTCATGAAAGGTCCAGATGCTTCTGAAGAAACGCCCAGGGCCTGCTGTGTCGCTTTACTTTTTTGGGGATCAGATGTCCAGCTGCTCTACTTGAAAACAAAGGCAAAATATATATCAGTTAATGCAGACTCCCAAATATCAAGTAACTTGAGCACAAAACCAGAATAACATGTAGCATATATACATGTAGCTAAGAAACGCTATACACAAAGTAAGTAACACCTTACCAATCGTTCAATCAACATCCTTCCAACTCCTGCCGGGCAAGACTTGCGAACGGGACTCAAATCCAGATTCTTCTTGTGATGGCATGTCTACCGCACAAGTGAGCTCTAATCCACCTGTCAACATTCTCCACCTTGATTACCTTTTACTCAACGTGAGGCGAATGTTATAGAAAGCTCGCCTCCTTTCTTCTGTTACGAAAAACCGAGCTGGCTGTACTGGTCTGTGTCAAGGTCAAGACAGAAGCTGGCCAGGCCACTGTCTTTTGACTCTGAGACACAGCTGCACATTCCACACATTCCCTAAAAGTTACCAAGCACACATCCCACACAACATGTTCCAGTTGACTCTGATCAGTGAGGAGCGAAAACAAGTGAAGAGAGAAAATGTCCCCTCCCCACTTTGCAGCTACTTGCAAGCACAGGAAATGGAGTCTGTTGAAAAAGATGGAGTCTGCATACAAAATGGAATCAGTTGTTAACAATTGAGTCAATGGTCAATACATCATTCTTAATAGAATTACACTCCAAATGTTGGCCATTGGCTCTCATAACAATTTGGTCTGAGTTTGAAGCATAGATAAGAGATTAGGCACACACTGGATACAACAACATAAATATATCAAGCTACATATTGCTAATATGCTACTGACTAAAACAGAGCAAAGTTTACCAAAATCCGGCAACCACCCAAACAACTACTCCCACCATCCTCTTTCAACATCCTGTTTGACATCTTTAGCTAACTTGTGTAAAGCTTCAATGTGGGACTGAATGGATTTGAAATGCTCTGAAAGATTAAGGCAGCACATATTCTCAAAGTCTGAACATCCGTGGTCATGTTTCAAAAGTAAATAATCTATTTCTGCTCTGTTCTGTAAGATAGCTATTCTTGCCCGACATATCTAATAATAATTCTTCTACAGCAAATGATGTATGATTAATATTTTTAACCATCAAACATGCTAATTCACTAACAGCCCTAGAAATAAATGGCAAAACAACGTGCAACATTCCATCCATGATCTTGTATGTTTTTCTGTTCGCACTAAGTGGGAAGTGTATGCCCAGACGTGGGTCCCGTGCTCACTACGCCACTAGAGTCAAGCTATCCTGGCTGATGACGGCTGATAGCCAGAAACCTGTCCTAGGATGCTTGATTCCACTCCAGGGAAAACATGGCTTGGCAGTTCGGGCTGGACTGTTCCCAAGAGGTATAGGGTCAAGACGGATTTGCATATGGCCATGTCTGAACTGGGTTGGCGTGGTGAGCAAAATAACGATGGATTAAACCCAGATCTGTGACTGGCGGTGAATGTTTTGCCAATGTGCAACATTCTCTCCATCACCTTGTGTATTTTGCTGTTCGCCCTATGTGGGAAGGGTATGCTCAGACGTGGGTCCCATGCTCACTACACCACTGGATTCAAGCTATTCTGGCAGATAACAGCTGATAGCCAGAAACCGGTCCTAGCCTCCTAGGATGCTTGACAACAGTCCAGGAAAGACATGGCTAGGCAGTTCGGGCTGGACTTTTCCCATGATGCACAGGATCAAGACTGATTTGCATATGGCCATGTCTGGACAGGGGTGGTGTGGTGAGCAAAGTAATGATGAATTAAACCCAGATCTGTGATGGGTGTGAATGTTTTGCCAATGTTCAACATTCCGTCCATCATCTTGTGTGTTTTGCTGTTCGCACTTTGTGGGAAGGGTCTGCCCAGACGTGGGTCCTGTGCTCACTACACCACTGGATTCAAGCTATCCTGGCTGATGATAGCTGATAGCTAGAAACCGGTCCTAGGATGCTTGACTCCGGTCCAGGGAAGACATGGCTTGGCAGTTTGGGCTGGACTATTTCCATGCATGAGGCACAGGGTAAAAACTGATTTGCATATGGCCATGTCTGAACTGGGGTGGCGTGGTGAACAAAATAATGATGGATTAAACCAATATCTCTGAATGCGGGTGAATGTTTTGCCAATATGCAACGTTCTGTCCATCATCTTGTGTGTTTTGCTGTTCACCCTATGTGGGAAGGGTATGCCCAGACGTTGGTCCCGTGCACACTGCACCACTGGAGTCAAGCTATCCTAGCTGATGACGGCTGATAGCCAGAAACCTGTCCTAGGATGCTTGATTCCGGTCCAGGGAAAACATGGCTTGGCAGTTCGGGCTGCACTGTTCCCAAGAGTTGCAGTGTCAAGACTGATTTGCATATGGCCATGTCTGAACTGGGGTGGCGTGGTGAGCAAAATAACGATGGATTAAACCCAGATCTGTGACTGAGGTGAATGTTTTGCCAAATTGCAACATTCCGTTCATCATCTTGTGTGTTTTGCTGTTCGCACTTTGTGGGAAAGGTATGCCCAAACTGTGGTCCTGTGCTCACTACACTACTGGATTCAAACTATCCTGGCTGATGATAGCTGATAGCCGGAAACCGGTCCTAGGATGCTTGATTCCGGTCCAGGGAAGACATGGCTTGGCAGATGGGCTGGACAATTTCCATGAGGCACAGGGTCAAGACGGATTTGCATATGGCCATGTCTGAACTGGGGTGGCATGGTAAGCAATATAATAATGGATTAAACCCAGATCTGTGACTCGGGGTGAATGTTTTGCCAATGTGCAACATTCCGTCCATCATCTTGTGTGGTTTGCTTTGCGCCCTATGTGGGAAGGGTATGCCCAGAAGTGGGCCCCGTGCTCACTACGCCACTGGATTCAAGCTATCCTGGCTGATGACGGCTGATAGCCAGAAAGCTGTCCTAGGATGCTTGATTCCGGTCCAGGGAAAACATGGTTTGGCAGTTCGGGCTGGACTGTTCCCAAGAGTTACAGGGTCAAGACTGATTTGCATATGGCCATGTCTGAACTGGGTTGGTGTGGTGAGAAAAATAAAGATGGATTAAACCTTAATCTGTGACTGGGGTGAATGTTTTGCCAATGTGCAACATTCTGCCCATCATCTTGTGTGGTTTGCTTTGCGCCCTATGTGGGAAGGGTATGCCCAGACGTGGGTCCTGTGCTCACTACGCCACTGGATTCAAGCTATCCTGGCTGATAGCCAGAAACCTAGAATGCTTGATTCCAGTCCAGGGATACATGGCTTGGCAGTTCGGGATGGACTGTTCCCATGAGGCACAGGATCAAGACTGATTTGCATATGGCCATGTCTGAACTCGGGTTGAGCAAAATAACAAAGGATTAAACCCAGATCTGTTACTGGGGTTGAATGTTTTGGCAATGAGCAATATTCCGTCCATCATCTTGTGTGTTTTGCTGTTCCTCCCTATGTGGGGAGGGTATGACCAGACATGGGTACCATGCTCACTACGCCACTGGAATCAATCTATCCTGGCTGATGACGGCTGATAGCCAGAGACAGGTCCTTGGATCTTATAGGGAATGCTCTGAGTCCCACCATTCAGATGGTGATTAATCGTTCCCTCTCTGAAGGATTGGTCCCTCTGGAGTGGAAAAAGGCCCTGGTTAAGCCCATAAGGAAAAACACTTCCATTCCCTGGTCGGATATGACCAACCTGAGGCCTATCTCCCTTCTGCCGTTTGTCGGCAAAATAATGGAGAAACACGTTAATCTCAATCTCTCCAGTTACATAGAGCAGATCGGCTGTTTGGACCACTCTCAGTCAGGGTTCAGACCTAGGTATAGTACCGAGACGGCTCTTCTTTCTGTCACGGATACTATACGTATGTCTCTGGACAGGGGTCTATCTGTGGTGTTGGTGCTGTTGGACTTGTCCGCAGCATTCGACACCATATCCCATACCATTCTCCTAACAAGATTAAAGGAGATCGGCATAGAGAAATCTGCCCTGGCGTGGTTCACCAGCTTCCTTGCAGATCGCACCCAGCAGGTTAACATGGGCGCCTTCAGTTCCATCTCCACCAAAATCACCAGAGGAGTCCCGCAGGGCTCCTGTCTCAGCCCTACGTTATTTAACGTTTATGTCTCCTCCTTAGCAGATACTATGAGGTCTTTTTGGGTTTTCACCTATTTCATACGCTGATGATACACAGCTGTTGTTTACCTTTAAAACCTTTACCCCGGAGATAAGGCAAGCTTTCTCGAATGGCATGACTGCGGTCGCCGGCTGGATGGCCAGGAACTTTCTCCAGTGCAATGTGGGGAAGTCGGAAGGCATGCTGTTCGGGGAAGCAAAAATTCTGTGGACCCCTGACTGGTGGCCTACGAGTTTGGGAGTGGCCCCTTCCCCCAAACAGGTGGTGAAAAATCTGGGGGTCCGTCTGGACCATGACCTCAATCTTGTACATCATGCCAACACCACGGTGGGGTCTTGTTTCCATATCATCAGCCTCCTCCGGAAAGTGTTCCCCCTTCTCCCTGACAGCACAAGGAAGACCTTGGCCAGGCCCTCGTATTGAGTCGCCTCGACTATTGCAATGGTCTACTTTTAGCGGCCAATGAAGGAGTGCTCAACAAACTTCAAGTGGTGCAGAACACCGCGGCACGCCTGGTGACAAATGCCCCCCCCAGAACACCATCTCTGCCCCTTCTCAAAATGCTCCACTGGCTTCCTATCCGGAGACGGGTGGAATTTAAGACCTGCTGTGTGGTGCACAAGAGTCTCCATAACTTAGGGCCTCTCTATCTGGCCGAAAAATTTGTTCATCATCACCCCCCTCGTAATTTACGGTCCAGTAACCAGCTGTTACTACAGATTCCCCGACATAACAAGACCAGACAGGGAGGACGTGCTCTTTCTGTTATGGGTCCGCGCCTGTGGAACAACCTCCCCCTCTCCCTTAGACAGTGCTCTAGTCATCTAGCCTTCAGGAAAAGTCTTAAGACAACCTTATTTCAGTATTAGTGCCTGCTTAGACCTGTTTCCTCTCACAGCACTGCGCGGAGATACACCTTCGGGTGTGATTCCGGCGCGTTACAAACCCACAAAAAAAAAAAATAAATAAATAAATTGGATGCTTGATTCTGGTCCAGGGAAGACATGGCTTGGCAGTTCGGTCTGGACTGTTCCCATGAGGCACAGGGTCAAAACTGATTTGCATATAGCCATGTCTGAACTGGGGTGGCGTGTAGAGCAAAATAATGATGGATTAAACCCACATCTGTGACTGGGGGTAAATATTTTGCCAATGTGACATTTCATCCATCATCTTGTGTGTTTTGCTAGAAATAGAAATGGTTAGAACTGGAATTCCTACTATTGAAGCAGCTTAACTGATATGTTCAGACTTATAAATAAACTTCAGAATTACAATGTTCGCTGAGTTGAACAGCTTCTCTCGTATTCCGGACATGTGATATTGGATTTAATGAGAACATCATTTGACCTATTCTAGTAAAGACACACGGTCCACCTGTGATATTTGTGTACGTGTATGTAACATTACCACAAGAAAATAGCCACCCACCAGGCAATTTAACATGCCTGAAATGACTGGCAGAAGATATTAAAATATTTCACGTCTTATTGTGATGCATATTTTTACATGGACTCTCATTTCGCTTTCTGCATAAAATGTGTTGTTCTCACGTCATCTTTGATTCAGTTCCTTCAAGTCCTATTTGAGTATCAGCAGTAGTTTCTGAACAAAATCAGCAAAACTCATAACGTGACAGGTGAGATCTCACATAATTTTCCTCCACTGACTCGCATTTGTGACATTGAATGACTGCTGAAGTACATTGAAGGGGAAGGTTTAGCTACTAAGCCATGGAAATAAATTCCAAGTACGACCTGTTGAGGCCTGTCTGTGCAAGATAGGACCACACGTTGTCAGGTCGAGTCAGCAATGCTGTCAATCTGAGCTGTCGGCTGGCACTTCGAGTAAAGCACTGTCGGTCCCTCCCGGCCCTACTCAAACACACTCCAGAAAGAGCAAGTAGAATACAAACACGCCATTCTGTGATCTGAAATAACAGAGAACAAACAGGTATTATTCATTTCGCAAGTGCCATTTATCAGCAGGCACATGTTCCCACTTCTCCTGCCCTGGCTTCATGATTACCAGGACGTTGTCCTTTCCTGTTGCAATAACTTCTGCCTGTTCGGGGGGACTATGTGGATATATATATTGGCTCTTGGATTCTAGTCAGTGGAGCTAAACCCTCCTTCCCCTACCATGTGAGATGGGCTTGCCAGTCCCCTTCTTGACTATCCCTCTGTACACTGGCATATTTATTTATTGTATTTATAGAAAGAGTGTTGTATAGCGCAAACGTGACCCCTGGGTATCAGAGCGCTTGACATTACATGAGGTAGTTTAGAGATACATCTTGTATAACAGACATTTAACAATGATATTAGGTAGGATAATATACAGTCATAAATGTTAACCTAACAATATATATAAATAGACATATGAGGTAAGTATTTGGATACATCTTGGAATCAAAGGAGTAATGGGACTTCCAGCACCTAATAGTTCTGGAGAATAATTTCTGCATGCAATCTCCCTTGGCACTCCTGGCAGGTCTGCTTCCTCCTGATAACTCAATTTTCTGGGCCAGGTATCTCGGTGTATTGTAGTGGAGCGCTTTATGGGTAATGCATGCCATTTTTAGATGAATCCTGGCTTCATACGGTAGCAAGTTTAACGCTTTCAGGTGTGGAGAAATATGGCCGAATTTTCTCGATCCGGAGAGGAGTCTTGAAGCTGCATTGAGGCATGCATTTAGTGGTGGTATGGACATTTTTGGTAGCCCTGCTAAGGTTGTACATCCATATTCGATCCTCGAGATAACCAAGGATTGGACTGCCATTTTGAGATCCGTCGTAGAAATGAATGGTTTCACTTTTCTAATGTAGTTTAGATGAAAACTGGCATTTTTTTGCTCTTTTTTGATGTGGGTTTCCATGTCAAGGCTCTCATCCAGCGTGATTCCTAGTGATTTCACTAAATCCACAAGAGTAGGGGTACAATTTAATGCTGTGATCAGTTTGGTCCATTCCTTCACTTCTGTGTGGTTCTTTGGTGGTGAGATTAATAGGAATTCTGATTTTTGTGCGTTTAACTTCAGATGATTGCTAGTTTACCATTGTAATGACGTTTTTAGTGCATCATTCATTAACTTGATGTCTTCATGAGATGTGATCTTGATGTATATCTGCGTGTCGTCTGTATACATGTGAAAGTAAATCTTCGAGTTTTTGAGAATTTCTGTAAAAGGTTCGACATACAAGTTGAATAGAGATGGAGATAATGTAGGTCCGATGGGGAACTCAAATTGAGTTAGGGCAAGATGGTGATAGTGTCTGGTTGACCAGGAATATTTGCGTTCTATTCTTAAGGAAGGATTCAAACCATTTCAGCATATTTCCAGACATTCCTATCCTGTCATGGAGTCTGGTTAGTAGTTTTTCTTGATTTACCGTGTCAAATGCAGAAGACTGGTCAAGAAGGACCAGCAGACATGTTCGATTATTGTCTAGGGCCTGTAGTGCATCATCGACAATATGTAGGATCGCTGTTTCCGTGCTGTGTCCTGTTCTGAATCCCAACTGGCAGTCGTCCAGTAGTGTGAAATTGATGATGTGATTGCTCAATTGATTTTGAACGCATTTCACAATTAATTTGGCAAGTAATGGAATATTGGTAACTGGGCGAAAGTTATTAGGATCTGCCGGGTCCGCTGTAGGTTTTTTGATGATAGGGACTACTTGCCCTGTTTTCACGCAATCTGGAAGGATCCCTTGGGAAAGAGAGGCATTTATTATTTTTGTCCATGTTGGAATGACAATATGGCTGATCTCTTTAATACGTTTCGAGGGAAGTGGGTCATTAAAATGGCTATTAGGTTTGATGTCCACAAGTGTTTTGGTGATGGTATTTTGATAATATAGTTTGAAGGTATTCCACTGAGCCTTGTTTTTTGTCCTATTATGGTCGATATTCGAGGTGTTATTGATCAGTGAGATTTGTTGGATAGGGACATTGTCCGCTGATCTCTTGAGCTCTCTTTCTAGCATGTCGGCCTTGTCGGTGAAGAATGTAGAGAATTCCTCACAACTTAGTCGCGTTTTTGTGGTTTCTTGGGCAGATTTGGCCAATTTATCAGGTTGTTGATTCAAGATCTCGAATAGTTTCCTTGGTCTATTTTTGGCGTTATCCAGTTCTGATCTGATAAATTCTTTTTTGGAGTTGAGGATCATTTTGTTGTATTCGTTTCTGATTTTTCTGAGGGATCTCAATTTGGGGGATGAAGGGTGTTGTCTTCATTTTCTTTCAGCAAGTCTAAGTTTCCGCCTATCTTCATTCAGTGTCTCATTAAACCATGGATTTTTGATCTTCTCTGTGACTCTTTTCAGTTTTAGTGGCACAGTGTCATTGACTATATTCACTACTGATGAGGTGTAGTGGTCCGTTAGATCATTGACATTCTACAGGTTGTTAGATGGCTATAAGTTCTTCTCACAGCTTTCTACTAGTCGCTCAATGTTCGAGTCTTTAGTGTCCCTAGTCCATTTTTAAACTTTGATAGGTTGCGTGCTCTTGTTCTTTTTCACGGTGTGTATCAGTAAGGTTATGGAATGGTGATCTGACCAGTCGCACGGAACAATTGTGTGGATTGAAGAATCCTTAATTCTTGGTATTATCCAATCCAACGTGGCTCCTTTTGAATGTGTTGGCTGTGTGGAGGCTTGGGTGAGGTTTATTTCTGACAGAAAGTCTTTAAGGGCGTTGATCTGTTTGTCATTATTGTCATCACAGTGTAAATTAAAATCACCTAGGAATATGTTATTGGCGTGAGTGTTAGAGTTAGCTGTTATGATCTTCATTAGTTGGTCTATGAAGGAAGCATTATATCCTGGTGGGTGGTAGAGAGCATGGAGGTTGCACTCTTGATTGTCTGCTGATCTTATAGTAAGCCCTAGATATTCACAGGATTAGAGTGGGTCAGATTGTATTTGGCTGACCTATATGTCCGATCAGTGGATGCAGGCTATACCACCTCCTGTCTTTTTTAGTCTATCTAATCTCACAATGTGGTAAAGAGGGGGCACTAGGAGATTCATAAATGGGGATGAGGATTCCGAAAGCCATGTTTCTGTTAGTATTGTCAGGTCAATATCCTTGCTAATAATGAGGGCAGCAATGTCTGAAGCATGCTTTACTGCGGACCAGCAGTTAATCAGTAGGCATTCCAGAGCTTTCCCTGAGCTACTAGTGTTCTGATTTTGCGAGTCGGTGGTAAGCTGGACCTGATGTAAGTTGTTACAGTTGGGTTTCCTTTAATTATGTCTCGATGCCCTGTTAGCGTTGATTGGTACTTTTCTAATTTCCTCCCCTCTACTACTGTCCGTAGGCTCATATGTCCGGAGTAAGGCTAGGGTTTCCTCCTCCGACAAGTAATTACGATTTCTGTCTGGTCTCTTATGCATATTGGATAACGGCATGGCCTTCTCATTGCTCTTTCTTTGTGAGTTATGTAGTAGTTCTTTGGTGTGCTCGACTTTGAAGTAAGTGCTTACCTTGTTTTCAAGTATCTTTTTAATCGCTTGTAGTGTGTTTTGTATGTCCTATGACGTCTAGCCTATTTGTGTTTCTAGCTCTCTGATTTCGCTCTGCATCTGGGATGATGTATTAGGAGTGTACATCCACTCCTTTCGTGGTTCACTGTTAGCGCTCCAGTATTTTAGATATGTTTTCCTTTCCACAATCCTTATCTTCTTGTCACTCTTTGGGATGACTGCTCTGCTTCTGTTTGCGATGAGGGCTGCGTTATCTTTGTCTTGTGACCTTAATAACCAGTTTGGGGGCACCACGTTTCTTATAGCTCTAGGTGTCATTTGTGTTGCAGAGGAGGGGGTCTGGAGGGGTGATATCTTCTACCACACATGTTTGCAGGTTCTCATTAAGCAACCTACTCATAGAAGATGACCTCTCATGCGGGATAGGCGTTGATTCTTCCCTTTGAAGTAGCTTGGGTCGGTATTCGCATATCGTGTAGACATTTCTGTTCTCTCTGTGATCTTCCCCTTCACTGTTCCTCCTGTTCCAGTTGTCTCTCCTCGTCGCGCTGAATGTTGTGATTCTTGAAAGTCTCTAGTTGGAATGATAACTGTGGAATGATCACTATTTGAGCGATTCTGTCTCCAATTTGTATTATCAAATCAGTGTCTCCACTGCTCAGTAGGATAACCTAGTTTTTTCCTTGATAGTCTGCATCAATGACCCCTTCCAGCACTTGAATGCCTTCGAGAGCCAACCCAGATCATGGGGCAATCAAACAAAAGTGCTCTGCGGTATCTGGATTCCCACTCCTGTCTCAATGAGTGCTATATCTCTTGGTCGGAGTCTGTATGGTTTCAAAGCATGCAAATCAAGACCTGCAGCCTCTGGTGTTGCCCGGTATGGAGCCAAAGCTCCAGGAACTGTCTCCCAGTAGAGAATGGTATTAGTGGCTACATGAGGTTTAATCTTCAAGGCTGGGGTTAACATCTGATTCAGAGGGGTTTCTGCATTTGCTAAGGTTCTATTGTTCAGTATTTGGCTTTATAAATCGCTTTTAAGGGCTGCGTTGCACATTCACCCAGTTGCGTGGAGCAAAAGCAATGCAGCCTATTTGTTCCTCTTTCAGCTTTCTGTTATTGAATCCAGAGATATGACACAGCATCTACCACACATCTAATACCAACCAGGGCTATTTGCTGTATCAACGGTTGTTAGCTGTTTAAGAAAAATCAGTAATAACAATCATTTTGTTGCAAGTGATAATGAAAATGTTTCAATTCTGAAATTTAGACTGTAAATTAAACATTACTTAGGCTTGTGGAAGTTGTATGGTCTTAAGAGGGGATAAATCCCTCCTGGTATGTACACTATAGGTTACATATGTATGCCCTTTTTCTCATCACATCTCACCTATCTGCATGTCTTACAGTTTGTTGGGAAGAAAAATGTCCCCACATGGTAATGGACACACAGCCTGTACTGAGTGTCCCAACTGTACTGATGTCTGGATCCGTAACGCTGATTTTTGTTGTCAAAAGCAAACACGGATCATGCATGTGCACCATGACTTATGACTTTCTAATGGATTGCAGGCTTCTTGGACAGAGATAGTTCCCTAATAGTGGTGAAAGGCTACTATTTCTACCAAGAGTTAAGCAGCATGAGTGCGTTGGTGGCAGCATACCGTGTAGCGATCAGTAGGAGTGCACATGTCATTTTTAGGTCTGGCGTCAGACATGAACTTCAGATTTTGCGAAAATATGTATAATATACTTACATAGAGGGGCTTTCAGCCACACCTCTTCATCCATTGGTCTACTATGGTGTCTTTCAAATTTTGAATGCCATGGGGCAGTGGTTCAGCCTTCTTAAACTGCTGGCTAAATTCACTTTCAGTGACTGCATTATGCTCCTTCATATATAGTTCCCTTTTTACTTTATTATTAGTTTAATGTTGCCTTTACGTTTGGAGCCTGATGTGATAGTAGGCCAGAGGAGAGGTGAACACGGGGCAAATTCGATCTTGATCAGATCCCATCTCCTGCCAATGTTGTTGTAATTTCGTTTTGGAGTGTTGTGCTTATCTGACTCCTTTCTTTCTTCTCTTCTCATTTTTATTCCACCCTCTTCAGGCATGCATTAAGAATCAATGCATCAGCCCATATCAGCCATTGGCTTACTGCACTATGAGTTAGAGCATGCCCCCCTTTCACACCATTCACACACAAAGTAGAGGCATTCAGTGCCAGGGAGTACTATAACAATGTCAGGTTTTTCTAAGACCTAAATTTTTTTTTTTGCCTGCAGCAATTTTTGTTTAAGATTGATGAGGGCCTGGCATTAAAGTTTTGCAAAACCATGACAAAACTAAACAATAATTGCCAGAAGGCTGTCGGACAACTTCAGACTTACATCTGTTTAGTGTGTATGCTGCATAGTGCATGTGGGATGTACATGTGGTGGGTTTATGTGTACCTGTGAAAACTACTTTCTGCTTCCTTGCCCTATGTTTTTCTGAGTGCTTTCTCCTGCTTTTCCCTTGATTTTTACTGTTTTCTCCATCCTCTCCCCCATTTGCTGGATTATTTTCTCCTGATTTTGCCTCGTTTTTCAATGCTTTCTCCTTCCTTTTTCCCTATTTTTCTGAGGTCTTTCTCCTTCTTTCCTTTGTTTTTCACGGCTTCTCCTTGTTTTTTTCGTCATTTGCTACGCTCGCCTGCCCATTTTCCTTACTCCTACCTAGCCCCACCCACCACCTCCCAGCACCCTACCCTCACCACAGGACATTATATGGTGTGTTTGTGTGACCTCACTGTGTAACTGTAGCAGGGTGGCAGGGACGATACTAACTGGTGGTCAGTTGACAATGATAATCCCTCTCTTTCATCGCTTCAGGACACCTGAGAAACGGAGTCCGAAGAGTGGTTGAGTCAAGTACAAGCACCCAAGGAGAACAGTACCTTTAAGGGCGCTGAGGATGAAAGAGAAAGCACTCCCCCTTATGACGCGCTGATATGCCAAGCAAGCCCATTGGAGAAGCCGTACACGCCCATATCTGACGACTCGACCGGAGGAGTGAACAAAAAGCAGGAAGTAAAGAAGGAGGTGTGTCTCGACAGCTGGAGGAAGAGAGGAGAGCAAAGGGAGACTTCCGAGGACAGAGAAGGTTTGAGCGAGGACGTTGCGGAGGAGCGGAGAGCGGGAGTAGCTATGTCTGGAGGCCACCGTTCCCAAGCACCGCCCTGCCACACCCACGGAGGAGTGTGGCTCACACAGGTGCGTGACCGAGTATCGGGTTGGCTGGGTCGGCGTGGTAACGCCGTGTAAATACTGTAAATACCGACCCTTCTTTCCGTCCCTGTCTCTCCCACAAACCCCCCCTATCCTCCGATCCTCACCACGTTTTTCCTTCACCTACCCTACACAAACTAAAGTATCGAGCACCAAAGTCACCGGTGTCTGTTCTTCCCAAGGGTCCCAAGGGGGAATCGTAAAACCGTAGAGCAGAGCGCTAAAGCCTTTCTTTCTCTCCCGTATGTGGCGCTGGGACCCGGCCCGAGATAGAAGCCTGGAAAACCCAGAGGAAGAGAGAAGGCAGACCAGTCCTCGTAGATTCCGCACCCTCACTGACACCTTGGACCCTGCCACGTTAGCACGTGAAAGACAGACTCAAAGAAAGAAAAAAACGTTTATAAAAATAAAAACACACTTACCTAGCTCTGTTATCCGAGTCCATCCTTCTGAACCGCCACAGTAACACACTTATCAACCCCTTTAAGGCCAGTAAGTTTTGATGTTTCACCTTTTAGCTTGACCCTGGGTAGCTTCGGCTCTGAGCAGCGAGGCTTACAATCAATCAAATATTCATAAAGTAACACTTCTCACCTGAGAGGGTGTCCAGGCGCAATGCTGCAGAGTCAGTTAAAAAGCCAGGGTTTTGAGACCCTTCCTGAAGTGGGTCAGTAAGGGAGAAGTGCAGAGGTGGATTGGAAGGGAGTTCCAGGTCTTGCTGGTAAGGTGGGAGAAGGAGCATCCTCTGGTGCTGCATCGTCGGATGCGTAGTATATGTGCAAGTGTGAGATTAGCTGATTGGAGGTTCCTAGAAGGAAGGTAGAAGTTCAAACAACAGTTCATGTAGGCAGGTCCTTGGTCATGGAGGGCTTTGTGACTTTTTTTTTGTATTTTATTTTTTCTCCTGACCAGCAACTACACAGCATGTTTCATCATATAACAGTCATTTTCAAAAAAACAATTGGCACTCTTGGATTACATTGTAGGTTACACATAAGCAGTCCTTCTTTACACTATGAAGTGCGTTGAACATCAATAATCATAATCCGCTTATTCCTGAAGCCCCCCATCTAAACTTCCCGCCCAGTCCCACATCTCGTCCGGTCCTCAACATGCCTCTTTTACCTCAAATACCACCTCTTTACATGAATAAATCTACATTTGTACGGAACATTTAGTCTGAAGCGTCCTGCAAGTATTGCACAATTGGCTCCCAGAAGTCTCTGGGTCTGGACGCCAATGGTATGTCTTCTAGTGTCGTCTTGCAATAGGTCATATCTTTGATCCAGTCTTTTAGTCTAGGTGGTCTCTTGCTGCCCCATCTGATCGCTACTCGTCGTTTCGCAAGAAGTAGTGCCACTGCCAAGAACTTCCTACATCTAGCGTATTTGAGTTTTTTGATTCCCAATAGGCATGTCAGAGGGGTATTCGGGATAGTTTCCAATAGCATGATGCTTAACGCATTGGTAACTGCATTCCAGTAGGTATGTAAGCCAGGGCAGGACTATGCTACGTGTAAGAAATCTGCACCTGCTGCATTGCATCGGTAGCAAGAGTCAGGGTCCCTAAGCCCTAGTTTGTGTAATTTTGCTGGCGTGTAATATATGATATCTTACATATTATATATCTGATGAAGGAATTTAAAATGTATAATGCGCAGGTTACAGTTGGATGTAAGAAGTGTGAGTTGCGTACAACTTTATTGCCAATCCTGTTCATCAACTGGTATGCCCAGTGACCTCTCCCATCTGCCCTTTGCTACCATGGTACCGTCAGCCTGTTCACTTTGAGCTGCAGCGTATAGTCGTGTTACTAAGTTCTGGCGAGTTGGGGCCATTAACAGCACTTGCAATGATGATAGCTGCTCAGGTTCAGCAGGGAATGTATTATATAGTGCCCTCATAACCACACGGAAGCGCAGGTATACAACATTTTTCATTGCGGTCTGATGAGCGCATAGGGCGGGATCCGACCATTTGAGAAATGTGTTGTGAGGGAATGCTTGACCCAAAGTCCGGAAACCCATATCCTCAAGAAGCTTCTGCATTTTGGGTTCTTGGGTCACTGTGAGGTGGGGGTGTTTTGTTGTTGGCAGAGCTCGTGCATATACCGGCAATTTGTTTGCTCTACGCACCAATCCGTGCCATGCTCTCGAAGTGTTCTTGGCGGTATGTATCATATAATTTTGTGTATACCGTATGGAGTTGGCTAGTAGCGCCATCAGCGGCACAGGAGAGACGCTGTCGCTCTCCACCGCAACGTGTGGTATATATGCATGGGGCCTCGTCCAATAATGTGCGTGTTGAGCTTTTACGCAAAGATAGTATAACTGAAAATCAGGCACCTCAAAGCCGCCTAGGTGGTATGGTTGGGTAAGGGCTCTCCAGCTTATTCTAGCCTGTTTTCCGGTCCATGTTAGTTTCTGGAGTGTAGAATGTAATCTGTCCAAAAAAGCGTTTGTCAGCCAAATTGGAACATTTCAGAACAGATACAGGAATCTGGGTAATATGAGCATCTTTTGAAGGGCTATCCTGTCCGCCATTGAAATGGGCATTTTTATCCACCTGTCGACCTGATCCTCCAATCTAGACATTGCCTTGCCATAGTTTTCCCTAATGACTATCTCTGGATCTCTGTGTATCCATATCCCCAGATATTTGACCGGGTCAGTGCACCATCTTAGGGGTAGTCTAACTCTGGCTCCTCTGTAACTGTGGTGAGTGGGATCACTACTGATTGGTCCCAATTTATGCAGAGGCCGGAGTAGTGTTCATATTGAACATACTCTCTGAGTGGGTTCAAATTATTTTCCGGATGCGTAGTGTAGAGGACCATGTCATCAGCATACAGTGAAATGCCAATTACTTGGAGACTGAACTATAAAGCCGTGGTGGAATGTTGTTGACGAATTTTGCAAGCTAGCGGCTCAAGTATCAAGGCAAAAAGCATTGGTGACAGTGGGCACCCTTGTCTTGTGCCTCTTGTAATTAATATAGGGTCAGATGTTAAGCCGTTTAGTCGTACTCGTGCCTAGGGTTGTCGTGTATATTAATGAAATCCACTTCAAAAAAGGTTCAGGGAACCCCATTTTGCGCAGAGTCACAAACATGAACTTCCATTCCACAGAGTCAAACGCCTTAGCGGCGTCCAGCAGGGCAGCAGCCGCTAGCTCCTCTGGGTCCAATTGATGATAAAGGGAAAATATAGAGCGCAAATTTTAGGGCAGTAGACCGCGTCAGCATGAAGCCTGCTTGGTCCGGTAGGATTAAGTTCCAAAGAAGTGGTTGTATCCTGTTCGCTGTTATTTTTGCCAAAATCTTCTATGTTAATTAAGGATAAAGTCCTATAGGAGTCACATCGTTGGGGATCTTTACCCGGCTTTGGTAGTGCTATCAGTAACACTTAAGTGAGAGTGGTAGGTAGTGTACCTTCCTCATACGCTTCTTCCAGCATTTCTGCAAAGTGTGGCACAAGTATATCTCGTATTCTTTGTAGAACTCTCCCGGGAGCCCATCCAGACCAGGAGCCTTATTATTGGGTAGGGAGTTAAAGGCCTCTATTATTTCATCCTTAGAGATTGGGAGACAGAAATATTGTCTATGAGTATCGGACAGCCATGCAAGTCCTATATCATCTTGGTATTGCCATATGTCCGGAGTGGGGGGTGTTACGCGGGCCGTATACAATTGAGTATAGAATTCAGTAAAGCAGTTTAGTATGGCCGGCGTGTCATACACAGCAACATTCTGAGCGGTTTTTATTTCGGTAATATGTATCGTGGAGTGTGCAGGTCTAACTTTGTATGACAGTGCCCTACCAGGTATGCCTCCCTTGCCATAGTTCCGTGCTAAATATTTGCGTGACATGTATTTGACCACGTCAGCTGCATATTCGTCATATTAGTCAATATGTTTCCTTATATCAGCCAGTAAGGAGTCAGATGGGTTCTCCTCATACCTGCCAGAATGTCTCTTTCAATTTTCGCCAATTGTTCCTGTATGTCCCGCAATATACCCATGTGTGTACCTATACAGTGACCACGTATAGTAACCTTAAATGCCTCCCAAAGGGTTCTTGTTCTCTGGACAGAGCCAGTATTGTGTTCGAAAAAGTTCAATATGGCCTGACGCAGTCCCTCTCTGAATACCTGAGCCTGTAATGCTGTTTGCCTCAGTCTCCATGTGAATTGTCGTGGAGTATGCATTGGTATTTCTAGTCTTAGTTTGACCGGTGCATGGTCAGATAGTGTCTTAGGCATGTGTGATATCTCTATAGTCCATGTACATACATCTTGTGTTACCAACCAGTAATCGAGTCTGGACCATGTGAGATGTGTTGACGAAAAGCACGTTCCCTCCCGTTTATCTGGGTTCCTCTGCCTCCATATATCCACTAAGTTCCAATCAGACTTCTCATCCCGCAGGACTTTGGCCGAACGTTTACGATAACTATCCAGTCCGGTTGACCTATCTATTGCAGGGTCCAAACATGTGTTGAAGTCCCCCCCAAATGATGGTGCCCGCTTGCATGTCCCTCAGTATTGACCAGATTTTGGCATAAAATGAAGGGCTGTCTGTATTCGGGCCATAGACGTTCACTATAGTTAAGATGAAACCCCCATAGTTACCCTGCAGAATCACGAAGTGTCCCTGGTCGTCTTGCACTGATTTAAGGTGAGTGAAGGGTACAGTGCGCTTTACCCATATTAAGACACCTCTAGCGTATGACGAATAAGAGGACGTCAGTCGAAAGGATGCCCACCGTATTCCAATATGTTATGCCCTAAGATCAGAAAAATGTGTTTCCTGTAGGCAAGCTACTTACATTTTGTGTCTGTCTAGGTATGCCACCACCTTGCGTATTTTCTGTGGGTTGTGTAGGCCTCGTACATTCCATGAGAGGAGAGTCAGTGGTCTTCGATCTGTAAGGTAATCAACCATAGTGTGTGGCGAAGTCAGGTATCCCCCCCATATGTACGTGCTGTCGAAGAGTGTCAGTCTCTAGTATTTCAGTCGTCCCGCTGCTGGTCAGATTTTCCCATTTACCCAGAACCACACCACCCACTCCACTACCCTATACCAAGTGGAGACATCCTTTTCACCAGTACCCATCTTGCCCCACAACAAACAACGTACCAAGGAACAAAGAAAAAGTATAGTACAATAAACTGTGCGGTTTACGCGTGGGGGTCAGAGCTGTCTACCCTTTACCTGTAACCTAAGTTACATGAGTTTGAGCCCACTGCAACATAGCCTCATCATACCCACACCCATTAGCACCCTTCCCCATATATGAGACCGTTCGGGTAGCATCATTTAACATCTCTACGGGCCAAGTATCGGCCATTTCATATCCTCACATAACAAACATGTCCCATAAAATACTTTAGCATTTGTCCACTTATCTGGAGTCGTGGTCTGCGGCAAGCATATGTATACATCTCCAGTGTTCATCACCTAATGATCCCCGGGTCACACCCGCAGCCACAGCACTCCAGCAGAAAATGTGTAGTCCTGAAACCAAATCATTCCACATCAGACATTGTGGGCTGTTTGCCTTGTTCGCTTCGTGGTGATCTTCTCCGCGCTCCTGGTTTCCCTTTTTGTTTTAGGAATTTCTGCACCTCTGCTGAGTCGTTGAAGATCCGCGTTTTGCCCTCAATAGTGATTTTGAGTCTTGCCGGATATAGCATTGCGTACGGTATGTTAAGCTCCCGCAATTTCTTCATGGGTTAGCAACCCCAGTTCTCTGGCCTTCCGCAGCGCCGCGTCGCAATCTCTGTAATTTATTAGTTTGGCTATAATGGGCCTCGGTCTGGACCTGGTCGGAGGTTTCAGAGCCAGTGATCTATGTGCTCTTTCGACAATGAACACTTCCGAAAAAGTGTCTCTTCCCAGCATGGAGATCAGCAGTTTCTCAACGTAGTGCTCCATTGGGCCTGTATTTGTCATTTCCGAAACGCCCATCAGATGGATATTACTTCTCCTGGACCTGGCTTCCAAATCTTCCGTCTTTGACACCATTGCCGCTAGCTGTTTTTCTATCTTCGTTTGTTTCCCTTCCAATTATACCTGAGAGTCTTCGGCCTCTGAGAGCCGCCGTTCTGCCATATCCAAACGTTCGGTGTGCTTATCTAAGCGTTCTGACATTCTGTCCACCCTGTAGGTTAGCAAATCAATTTTTCAGTTTATGTTCGTAAGTGAAGTTTGTATGGTGTGGAACATGGATTGTATGGCGTGATTCGTAATCACTCCAGCATCTGTTGGTGTGAGCGGGAGCGGATTTTGTGCCTCTGTGGTGTTGTCCTGTTGTTTCTTGGCCTGGTCGAAGGTTATCTTCAGTTGAATGCGGTCCAGCTTCCCAATCCTGTGGCAGTTATCTATACTACTATTATAAAGAGAGAACAGACACGTTTTGGCAAGGTAAACTCTGGAACTACAGCGCCAATCCACACACCCAATACAGCGTTGGAAAGGGCAGTTGCAGCAGAAGGACATAGGCTATGCAGACGCCCACCATATACATTTAAAAGGTAAAAGAACCGTGCCAGCAAAGTAGTCCCTTGTGGGCGTGTCTGCATTGTGCTGTGGGTGTGTGCTAGGGGCGTGACAATCGCTGGGGGCATTCCGTCACGAGTGTTGTTTTTTCTTCCCAGGTTCTATACATTCCTGCTCCCTTTAAATAGTAATTCAGTGGAGGTCCCATTCTCTAAGAACCACCCCAAGCACAGTTATGGGCAAAAATACAACTAAAAGGCCCTGCAAAGCATTATGGGATAAGATTAGCATAACTTTTAGCATTCATAAAAGTGTTTCAATGTTTTTGAATTTTACTCATCAGGGACATCTTGGGACGATGAGGTGAACTGCAGATTGATGTATAATATTTTCAATGCTATTGCATTTGCCTCATTAGGGACATCTAGGGACGACGAGGTGAACTGCAGCTTGATGTATAATATTTTCAATGCTATTGCATTTTACTCATCAGGGACATCTTGGGACGATGAGGTGAACTGCAGCTTGATGTATGATATTTTAGATGCTTATTGCATTTGCCTCATTAGGGACATCTAGGGACGACGAGGTGAACTGCAGCTTGATGTGTAATATTTTAAATGTTATTGCATTTGCCTCATCAGGGACATCTAGGGACCACGAGGTGAACTGCAGCTTGATGTATAATATTTTAATTGCTATTGCATTTGCCTCATCAGGGACAATGAGGTGAACTGCAGCTCTTTGTAGAATTATTAGGATACTATAATATTCACTTCCCACTGCTAATCTCGTCCCATGATGCTTTGCAGGGGCTTGATCTCAAAATCATCACCTCTCTCACTGCTTGCTGGAAGCTAATTTCACTTTTGTGAAATGACTGTATGCATTTTAGCATGTAGAAATACTTGTTATTTCACCTTGAATATATGAGGTTTCTGTTTTAATAATTGGAAATCAGACAGAACGAAATATTGCGGATTTATTGTACCAAGTTCGCGCCAATTCCGCCCATCCCTACTTTAAATACCCCTGCACCCCATAATAAAAACCCACCCTTACTCTATAAAATACCACAACACCCTTAAACACTAACCCACCTTAACCCTATAAATATACCCTGTACCCCAAAACCCAAACCTATCCCTAAACCCTATAAATACCCCTGTACCTCAAAACCCAAACCTACCCCTGAACCCTAAAAATACCCCTGTACCCCAAAATGCAAACCTACCCCTGAACCCTAAAGTACCACTGTACCCCAAAACCCGAACCTAGCCCATAACCCTTAAAATACCCCTGTACCCCAAACCCAAACCTACCCCTGAACCCTAAAAATACCCCAGTACCCCAAAACCCAAACCTAGTGCAGAACCCTAAAAGACCCCTGCATCCCAAAACCCAAACCTAGCCCTGAACCCTAAAAATACCCCTGTACCCCAAAACCCAAACCTAGCCCTGAACCCTTAAAATACCCCTGTACCCCAAAACCCAAACCTACCCCTGAACCCTAAAAACACCCCTTTACCCCAAAACCTAAACCTAGCGCTGAACCCTAAAAATACCACTGTACCCTAGAACCCAAAACTATATCTGAACCCTCAAAATACCCAAACACCCCAAAACATATACCTCAGTACCCCAAAACATATACCCCTATACCCATACTTGCCTTATCCAAACATTTAAAAAAAAACATGCTTTTATCATTCATGCATTTACAACGAATTTCGTTGTGAATGTATGTGTGGTAAAAGCATATAAAATGTAATGCCACGCGTTTTAATGGCATTGCGGAGTCATGGTACTTTCGTAATGAAAGTATGCGGAGTGATGGTAGGCGGAAAGAAAGTTGCGGAATAATGGGTGTTTACCCTCCCCCGTAAGTACATTGGTGGCACGGCGGCTCACATCTCCAGCAACATACTCATATTTTTTCACCACCGATTGGAAAAATGCACAGGTCTCTCTCATTGATGCACAGCACCGACATTCACTTTTAGACACACCTCACACCACAAGTTCTGGAATTACGAACTTTAGAGATGGGGAGCTACGTTCGAATCTCGGCATCAGCTCAACATCCTGTGATTCCAGGCAAATCGTTTTGTTTCCCCGTGCCTACCACAAATGAATGTGTTCTTCTGTAATGTAAATTGTGCTCATGCCATGTTGTCGAGTTCGCGCTATATAATATTGCAAGGAAAATAAAGTAGGGAAACTCGAGTTCACACACTACTGAACGCGCACTCTTCAGTGCATCAGCAGTGCACTGTGAATCGGAGCATTTCACAGGCCTGTCACAGATAAGAAATGCTATCAAAACGAAATCCTACGAAACAATATACTACTGGCCGGCAGCAACTCCTACCCGGACAACGTCGGGACGGGCTGCTAGTTTTTTATAAAAGTCTGGTTCAGAAGGTCGATATACAGGAAGGCACTGAAGGAGTGAAATCCCCGTTTGAAACTATGTATGGGCCCTGTTTCGGGGCAGTGCCACTAGTGTGTAGGGTATGCAGTGCAACCTAGTGGTAGTGGTGTCTCGCCCTCTGTTCCAGCACCAATCCGCAGTCTTTCACACCCCAGCCACATGGTATTCTTTCGGGTCTGCCACGCCGCCCCATGTCCCGGTAGGCGCCGACTATCTTTTTCGTGTGTTCTGTCCGTGTGGTCCCGGAAGCAGATTCGGCACCGCACAGTTGATGGTCTGCAGTAGATTCAGGCGAATGCGGCAGTATTGCGCATTATCAGCGTTAGTGCCAGTTGGGCAGGGCAGCCCGGGAGCTCGTCGCTATACACAGTACACTGCCGCCGCGTTCCATCCCACCGGTGTTTGAATATTAAGACATGGGGTGCCTCATGCTCACCACTTGCCCAGCATCGGATATCCACCCCTCTGCGCTGTGGCGGCAGGGCCGCCTCACCTCACTCTTCACCAGCCATCCCTGCAGCCGTGTATGAGGCTGCAGCCCACCATATAGGCCCCGGGGACCGAGCCCAACTGTAGCCCCAATTTGCCGCTGGGTCCGCCTCTAGCTTTCAACTGGCCAGGTGTTAACCGGGAGGGGGGGCGCTGCAGCATCCGCAATCCACACCAGGCCCACTGTCGACGTCCGTTCCCTGCAGGCCTCCACGATGCAGCCACCTTCTCAGGCCGTCCACATAGCCCGCACTCTTCCTGAGTTTGCCGCCGTTGCGTAGGGCGATACACCACCTCCCCGGGCTCCCTGCTCCTACCTTGATGTGGGACAGTGTGGCACGAGTCCACTAGGCAGCAGGTGGGACTCGCCATCTGTCACAGCCGCCGTACGTGACCCGCGTCTCGAGGCCGAGGCTTCTCTCACGCTCCGGTGCTCCTAGGCCCCCGTCTTCCGGCCAGTGTCACAGGGCTCTGGGGCCGCGTTCATCCTCCAGTATCCAGTCGCTCGATGCCTCAACGCTCCCAACCCCCGGTCTGTAATAGTGCGGGTATATATGATTAAAAGGATGTTTTTTGAAGGATTAAATGGGCGGAGCGGAGGACCTCGCTTAAGCAGCGGCCATCTCGCTAGCTCCGCCCCCGGGTTTTGTAACATTGAGTCAGGCCCTTGAATTGTCATCTTTTCTGGATGGGGTGCCAGTAGAGGACCTTCAGATGCTGTGTGATGTGGATCTTCTTTGGCAGGTTGAGGTTGATTCTGTCTGCTGTGTTCTAGATCATCTGGAGTCTCCTAAAGATTTTCTTGGTGGAGTCTGCATAGAGTGCATTGCCATAGTCCAGTCTGCTGGAGATGACTGCCTGGGTCACCAGTTACCTGGTGTTGATGGGGATCCACTTGAAGTCTTTGTGGAGCATGTGCTTAGTGTGGAATCAGGCTGAAGAGAAAGAGTTCATCTGGTGTTTCATGGGGAGTTTACTGTTTAGGATAATGCTAAGGTTATAGGCATGGTCTTTTGGAGTGGGAGTGGGTCTGAGTTCCAATGGCCATAAGTAGTCAATCCGGAGGGAGGTTTGTCTGCTGAAGATCGGCACTTGTCTGAGTTGAGCTTCAGACAATTGTTCCTCATCCAGGCTGAGACATTGCACATGCAGTTGTGAAAGTTGATCTTCATGATAGTGGGGTCCTCTGAGAGTGAGAGGATAATCTGTGTTTTGTTGGCAGAGGAGATCATGTTGATGTCATGGGCTCTGACTATGTCTGAGAGTGGTGTCATGTAGATATTGAAGAGGGTTGGGCTGATGGAAGAGCCTTGAGGGACCCGGCAGATGGTGTGCTTCGGTTGAGAGGTGGAAGGAGGGAGACATATTCTCTGGGTGCTCCCATGAGAAAGGAGACCAACCATTTGAATACCTCATCTGTAATTCCAATCTGTCGTAGTGGAGTAATTCGTGAAAAGTGGGAGACGGTGTCAAAAAATGCGATGAGTGGGGCTGATTCTCCTCTGTCCAGTAGGGTACAGATGTCATTTGTTGTGGTGATCAGTGCTGCCTCGTGCTATGCTTGGCTCAGAATCCTGATTGGGAAGGGTCCAGCACATTGTTTCTCTCCAGGTGTTCAGTGAGTTGGATGTTGATGGTCTCCTCCAGGACTTTGGCAGGAAACAGGAGCAGAGAGATGGGATGGTAATTCTGGAGTCTGCTGGGGTCTGACGATGGTTTCTTGAGGAGGGAACAGACCTCTGTGTGTTCCCAGGAATTGGTTAAGGTGGCTGTGATGATGGAGTTATTTAGGATGGTGGTGAGCTGGTGGCTGATCTTGTTACACAGAGGAGGTAGTGTAAAGCAGTCAAACAACACCAAAACAATTGCAGAAGAAATCGAAGAAATTCAAGAATGTTAAAGAAATTGAGACACCAAAACGAAAAAGATCCACAAGAGGGTTTCGGAGATATATGATTTGCAAGGTATAGTAAATCAAGGCATTTCATTCAACTGCAAATAAGCACTGGCAAATTTATAGTATTTGGCACAGAAAGCTTCTACAGAAATGTTTGAACTAGTTTTAATGCAATCATTTAAAGTCAATGTCAGTGACCAATTCCAGCTGGGAGCTAGTCAGGAGGCCAAGCAAAGTCCTCAGAATCAGTTTCCTTGGCAGATGAAGCAATCATCAGTCAATTTCAGGTCCTTTAATCTGTTTGCAGGCTTTCCAATGGAAGTGGTCCTGATGCAATGATCAAGGATGCTGAAGATGCCATGGATGAGATACTGATGACTAGGGTCTTCCTGCTGGCTCTTCTGGTCCACAAGGGTGGTGTGGGGGCCCTGTGTGCATAGTTCGAGGTCCCAAAAGTTCCTCTCCTGTCTGGCTGAAGTCCAATAGCCGCTGGTCTACGATTCACCCATTGTCGCTGTCATAGGCCTATCCCTCCTGTCCCAATCATTTATCCCCTGGGGGTACCAGCAACAGTCCAATTGCAATACTGGGTTCAGCAAAGTCGGGTGCAACTTTGTGCATCAGGTCCTTGTCCCTGGAGGTGCACAGTGGTGGCAGGGATCAGCTTAAAGACCTTCTGATATCAGTGTGGCCCCATTAGCCTCCCTCAGCCATTGTGCCCCATTGATGTGAGCAAGAGACCAGTCAGCTGGGGGTCTCTGGCTTTGGCTTGGCATTGGAGACTACTGAGCAGGACACAACGGTTGCAGTCCCTCTCTTCGCTGGCCGCCATGTGATGCAGGTGCAGTCCATGACAGTGCAGCTTTCTTTGCCAGGGCAGTCCTCCTTCAGACCTTCTTCCAGCCCAGTCGAGACCTGAGGTTGGGATGCCAGGCATGCAGTATTTATGCTCCAAAAATGGCCCCAGGGTAGGATGTGGTTTGTAGCCAATGGCTACTTGCTTCCTTCGCATCTGGTGACAACTTCCTGTGGAGGGTGGCATCTGGCTATCCCGAGATGCATCATTCTGTCCACTCCAAACATGGTAAGACCGATCTCTCAGTGTGCCGATCCCTCTGGCCCATGCCAGGGGTGTGGCTACCTCAGGGTTTCAGGCACCTGAGGAAGAGAGGGGCATCTGTTTCCCTTCTCTTCTCCCTCTACCAGCCTGTCGACCTGAATAATGGAGAAGCCCTTCACCCTACTGTTTTCCATCTGCCCTTAAAGGCTACTTCTGTTTTAAAGCTTGACTATTGGGGCTTACAGCAGTGTCGCTTCCTGCACGAGGGAGAAAACATCTCCCTATCCTGCAACATCTCCTTGTTTCCCTTTCTGGGAATCATTGACATATCTCTCCATCGGAGAACAGAAAGCTATCTCAAATATTTGACTCCATGTATGCACTGGAAGGCACAGGAGACCAAGGCAACAACGTGGAAGCTTGCAAAAGCTGCACAATGCAACAAGTTACAATTATTTCTATTAGAGAGTCAATTTGCTTGTAATATAACAAGTTGCTTGATACCTTGGAGCATCAACATTGGTCACACTGTTCAGGAGTTAGCACAGCTGAAATATCACGATGTAATCATGTAGTCATCAATTTGGTGACCAAGTACTTCCACAGTAAAAACTGCAGTTTTACATTTTTGTAAAATCCATGTTCTGCCCACAAGATATTTTGCACCCAGCCATAGGACTTCTCAGGCCTGCCATAGGTGTGACTTAGACGTAGGTACAGATGAGGTCTTGGTTCGCCATGACTTGAAATGGCAAAGTAGGGCGACACATTAAAGCTGCACTGCCAGTCTGCATTGGCAGACTGGGCAATTCAATTTACTGGGGGATACCCAGGGTGGCAAAACCAGTGCTGCAATCCATGGGGTTCCCTCTCACAGGCACATGACCTGGGTATCATACTAGGGACTTACAGGTAGTATAGCTTATCCAATTGGGGCGAGCCAATTGAGCATTCACAGTTTAGGGCAAGGGCAGTGACACTGAGGTCTGCTTAGGAGGCCCCAGTGCTCTCTCAGAGTCGAAAAAAACCCTGCATCATCATTTTAAAACTTGTGGATGACCATACAAAAAGAGGTCTTACCTTACACTATTGTCCATCTATCTGTTAATGCAAAAACGTGAATGTTCAAGACAAAAGCCTCTGTTTAAAATATGATGTGTAAACCTATAAATGATCAAACATACCAGCCATGCCTCACATCAGAAAAACAATAATGGTTGCATTATTTTCAGGTGCTGCGCACTGCTGTTATGCTTTATATTTCAAATTCTCCAAGTTAATATTAGTAATGAATCGTCATTTACTTGTTTGGGCTCTATAATATAGAGACAGGTGGCATGAGTTCCTTTATACCATACCGATAGGTTTTCTAGTGCCCAGGCTCTGGGACAGCGCTGCAATTCGTCGTGCCTGCAAGTTGACTCTCTTTTTCTGCCGCACGTTCTCTTTAGTTCTCTCTTCTGGTCTGTCACTCTCCCTTTCCTTCTAGCTTCATTGCTCTTCTCTTGCTCCCCTTCATACTGCTCATCGCCTATTATTCTCTTCTCTGTTCTCCTTTCTTTCGTTCTTTCTTTCTTTCATTACTCTTACACCTACTCTCTCTGTACTTATACACTTAATCCTACGTGGGCCGAATCTTACTCGAGCTTGTAGCTGCTCCTAATTTCATTTACGCGTATGTTAATTCTACTAAGGGTTATTCTTAATTCTGTGTATTACCACTCATTCCTACTCTTACTCCTAAATGTTAATACATAACCCCCTCGTTTGGTGCCCTCCTTGTCCCAGACCTAACATTATGAGGTGGTTTCCACCCTAGATAGGAAGTTATCCCACGCCTGAAGACCCAAGGTCTCTGAAGCCTTCCTCTATTTCTACATCCCCACCATAATACTCATCCCTTCTAGAAAGTAGGTAAGCCATGCTACATTTCTTTGTTTCACTGCTTATGCTCGGTTTATATGCATCTGTTTTGCTTTCACGGGTGCAGCGATGTTTACTGTGCTCTGCTCAGTGCTGTGCTCCCTGTCCATGTGCTGGGCTGGGATGGGGGCGTCAGGCCAGTCACGAGCTGCACAGTGATGTCCTGAGCTGTAGGGAGTTTGTGGCTGCACACGAGCCTCACTCCAAAAGGCAGCGCCAGTTTATAGGTAATGAGATCTCATGGTTGGCGGGGGCTCTGTGCCAGGTGATTATTTAAACAAGAAGGGCGCTGCTCTAGGACGTCGCTCCCTCATTTAAAATGGAGGGCAGAAAAGCTCAGCAAAAGCCAGTGAGGGTTGGAGCCCATTCCTGGCATGTGACACGTGCCACTCTGTCATGTGGCATATGCCACAGCTGATGTGACATATGCCGCAGATTTTTTACATGGTCTTTTATGATTATCAGTTGAGGATTTCCAAATGACTATCTTTCACTCTGCTAAAATAAATACATTGTTTAAAAAAAGAAAAACAATATAAAAATAGACTTCCCCAGGTGGGGTTTGAACCCTTGTCAAAAAGTACTCACAGACCCTGTACCATCTGTTCTGCATACATTAACTCAGCCCAAAGCCTTTGTGTCTTTCAAAAAGGGTGATGTCCCTTTTCTCTTTCCATGCTGGTTTTCTTAGAGCATGCCACAAATGTACACTTGATTTTCGTTATTTATAAACAAAGAGCCCTTCCTTCCTCCCATTCTGGCACTTGGCCCATGCATTTAGTTTTCTTACACAAACATTCCCAAAGTCTCATTCCACAAATTAAGGGATTTATTTCATAGCAAACCTGCCCACCCTTCCACGTGCCAGTGCATGTCACAAATCTCTGACATGCACTGGCTTGACTTAAAAGGACACAAATCTCACAGACACTGCTAGGGGTGATTTACAAAAGGTAATCTTTCATTTGTGGAATTTAGAAAATAAATAAAATAAATAAATAAAAAACGATTTTCCCTGGCTGGGGATTGAACCCTGGTCTAAAAGCACTCATAGAGGCTGTGAACTGCCCCTGTACCAACTGTTCTACATTGCTTTTCTCAGCCCTAAGCCTTTGTGTCTTTCAAAAAGGGTGATGTCCCTTTTCTCTTTCCATGCTGGTTTTCTTAGAGCATGCCACAAATGTACACTTGATTTTCGTTATTTATAAACAAAGAGCCCTTCCTTCCTCCCATTCTGGCACTTGGCCCATGCACTTAGTTTTCTAACACAACCATTCCTAAAGTCTAATTCCACAAATTAAGGGATTTATTTCATAGCAAACCTGCCTCCCCTTCCACGTGCCAGTGCATGTCACAAATCTCTGACATGCACTGGCTTGACTTAAAAGGACACAAATCTCACAGACACTGCTAGGGGTGATTTATAAAAGGTAATCTTTCATTTGTGGAATTTAGAAAATAAATAAAAAAAAAATAAAAAACGATTTTCCCCAGCTGGGGATTGAACCCTGATCTAAAAACACTGACAGCTGGTGTGAACTGCCAGTGAGCCATCGACTTAACTGGAACTGTCCCCAGCCAAAAGCCTAATTGTTATTAAAAAATGATGTCAGTCCCTTCTCTATTTCTATGGTGTTTTGTTTAGATGCTGGAAATGCACTATGACTAAGGAGGCCATAGTTCTCCCAGATACTGCTAGGGGGTGATTTACAAAGCCACAGCTTTCATTTGTGGAATTTAGAAAATAAAAAATAAAAAAATAAAAAAAAGATTTTTCCCAGCTGGGGATTGAACCCTGGTCTAAAAGCACTCACAGTCTCTATGAACTACCAGTGAGCCATCTATTTTGCTGGAATTTCCCCCAGCCAAAATCCTAATTGTCATGGAAAAATGATGTCAGTCCCTCCTCTATTTCAATGGTGTTTGGAATTTAGATGCCACAAATCCTCTCTCAATTTATATGCTTTAAATACAAATAGCCCTTCCTTTTTAGTCTGCCACTAGCCCCATGCATCTCTTATTTTTACACAATCATCCCCAAATTCTCATTCCACTAAATAAGTGATTTCTTTCATAGCACACCTGCCCCCCTTCCACATGCCACACTGCATGCCATTAATGACTGACATGCACTATGACTAAGGAGGCCATAGTTCTCCCATACACTGCTAGGGGGCGATTTACAAAGGCACAGCTTTCATTTGTTGAATTTAGAAAACAAATACATTATTTTTTTTAAAACAATTTTCCCTAACTGTGGTTTGAACCCTGGTCAAAAAGCACTCACTGACCCTATGATCTGTCAATGAGCCATCTATTTTGCTGAAAGTACCTATAAATTCTTAATGTTAAGAGTGTAGTCTCAACCTTTAGAATAATTGTTTTTCTTCTGAAGGTGGCACTTCGCTCACGCGTGTCAATGAGCACTCATTAAAAACATCAGATTTCACATGATTACATTTAGCTGTTACATGTTGTGAACCATAATTTCTAATGTTATGTGGCATCTTGTAGAAATCTGTGCCCCGCATATTATGGTTTATCAAATATAGCTAATACCTGTATGCACTTTAATATAATATATTCATGCTGCTATTTTCTGACTGTATTTTAACATATTACGCAGTGAGGAGGTGGCTTAGCTATCATACATCGTGCTAACCTGGCTCTTAAAACTGAACCAATGATCCATGATTCTATGGAAGCCTTATGTTTCACCTTTACTCTTTCTCCCACTCAAACTTTTAAAGGCACATTACTTTATCGACCTCCCACCTCACGCACATCTTTCCTGGAAGCCCTCAACCCTCTATTAGAACCAGTAGCTGCCTATACAGATTACACAATACTGGGTGATTTTAATTTTCATCTAGAAAATCAGACCGACAAAGACTCCATTAAGATTATTTCTGATTTTCAAGCCGTTGGCTTAGAACAACGAGTCTCCTCAGCCACCCACCAAGCCGGTCACATCTTGGATGGATTATTCACTAATAACGTATGTATAAATCAACCTATGGTGATGCCACTCACCTGGACAGATCACTCGGCAGTCATATTCTCTATATTAATTAGGAAACGTAAACACTGCTTACCATCTACACGCTCACAAATTAAATGTCGTGACTGGAAAAATATTGACCATCATGTTTTTAATAATGTACTTAAAGCCACTAAATGCAAAGAATCAAATGACCCAGGTGAAGCTTCCTATAACTACGTGCGCTGGTTGAACAACGCACTAGATTATGTGGCACCTGTAAAAAAACTGCAGCCTAACCGTAACAAACCTTCAGCTCCTTGGTTCTCCGAACTACTAAGGCTCGAGAGACAAAAGTGTCGTAATCTAGAGAGACGCTGGCGTAGGAACTACGACAACAACGATAAAGAGAGATATAAGACAGCCATGCAAAACTACAAAAAACTTCTTACTAAGGAAAAATGTAATTTTTACACCAAACATATAGAATCAGCTCAAAATTCGAGCAAACAATTATTCCAGGTGGTAAAAAAGCTATCTAACCCCATGGTTCCTGACTCCATAGAACCTTCTCAAGCTTTTTGTAATGAAATTGCGGATTTTTTTAAAGGAAAAGTAACAGACATCTTTAATAATTTTACAAAAAAAACTTCTGATGCTACAGCAGATCTAGCTGCTGCTTATATACCTACCAGACCTACCCTGGAATCATTCTCCTTACTCTCTCAAGCATCTATAGAGGAAATTATGAATGCGGTCAAATCAGGATCTCCTATGGACTCGTGCCCTCCAAGCATTCTTAAATTAGCATCTGATCAGGTAGCCCCGGTGCTTACTCACATCTGCAACACGATGTTCCAGACAGGAGATTACCCAAAAGTCTGGAAGAAAGTCATTGTGAAGCCTCTTCTAAAAAAATCAACTCTAAACCCAGCAGAGCTAAAAAGCTATCGACCCATTGCCTCGCTTCCTTATCCTTCTAAGGTATTTGAGAAAGCAATGAATTTACAACTTTCAAGCTTTGTTGATAACAACAACCTACTAGATGAGACCCAATTTGGGTTTAGAAAGGGGCACGGCACCGAAACCGCCCTGATAAAGGCAACTGAAGAAGTTAGAATAATTCTAGATCAAGGCGGCACAGCAATTTTGATACTTTTAGATCTTTCGGCTGCCTTCGACACGGTCGATCATAACATCTTGATGCCATGGGCATCCAAGGCAAAGCTAAGACTCTTCTGGCATCTTTTTTATCAGATAGAGAACAGTCTGTGAAATTGGGTAGCTACTATTCGCCTGATTTCACTCTGCCTTGTGGAGTTCCTCAGGGCTCCTCGCTAAGTCCGACGCTTTTTAATATCTATGTATCGGACTTAGCGAGGGTGATCAAGTCATTCGGCATAGGAATAACATCATACGCCGATGACACTCAATTAGTCCTGGCTATTCACAGGAACGGAGCTGCGGTGGCCGCTAATTTCCAGGAAGGTATGAGAGCGATTTGCACCTGGATGGACCAGAGCTGCTTAAAGCTAAATTCCGACAAGACGGAAGTCATGCTTTTTGGCAATTTGACCCCGTCTTGGTCACCAGCCTGGTGGCCAGCAGAGCTGGGAGATCCACCTCTTCCGGTGCCTAAAGTTAGGAACCTCGGAGTTCTATTTGATAATAGACTTACTTTCCTTAGCCATGCCAACGCAGTGGTTTCAGCGTCCTTTTATACCTTGAGAATGGTAAAGAAGCTTCTCCCGTTTCTCCCTCCAAACTCAGGTAAAACTCTAATGTCTACGCTAGTCCTTTCAAAAATTGATTATTGCAATGGACTATGGCTAAATGCACAGGAACAAGTCATGAACAAATTACAATTAGTGCAAAATGCTGCGGCAAGGATCCTAACAGGTACACCCACATTTTCGTCCATCTCACCCATTATTCGCCAACTTCATTGGCTGCCTGTCAGAAGCCGCACAAAGTTTAAGGCTTTGTGCATTGTTTATAAAACATTGCACAATACCGGACCGGACTTCCTAAAAAAATCCATCACTTTCCACAAACCCAATCGCTCCTTACGCTCTGCGGCATCTCAGCTACTTGATATTCCACGCACGAGGAAAGCAACATGGGGTGACAAACGCTTCACAGTTGCTGCCTCTAAATTGTGGAATCAGCTCCCCCTTAATATCAGATCTAGCTCTTCTTTACTTATATTTCGTAAGCACATAAAAACTTGGCTTTTTAACCAGTGAGCTTTTGTAGGAGCCCCCTGTAATCTTAACGAACTCTAGCGCCGAGACACCAAAAGGTATTTGTGCGCTCTAGAAATTTTATAAATAAATAAATAAATAAATAAATGTTATTTGTCTGTTTCTGATTGCCCACATTTTTGCACTTATTACTCTATGCTGCTATAGTCAAGAAAAACGGACCAATTTTAAGGAGTGGTCGTCTTATATATTTGCCGCTCTTTTATAATATGAATATTTATAATTCCGTTTATGCTATATATACAAGTCCTTGTTATTTATTGTCATTTATTGATTTTTTTATCGAAAAAGTTTTTAACGTGACCTGTGTATTTATTGATATTAAGTATCCGAAAAAAGATTATTTTAATTGAATTGAATTGGAATATAACATAACGCATTGAACCACTACTGCATTTCATTTCCCACCACATCGTCCACCCAAACAAATAGATTCCATCACCATATAGCTGGTCCCTTAACTAAGAGACCCGTATAACAACATTGATACATATGCATCCACTGGTGGCACAGGGTCCAAATTTAGTCCTCGGCTGTCTGCCCATCTTTTCCAGATTTTGGGGTGCTTTTGGGGGCAACCCCTGCCCTTGAATATTGGGATATCTAACCCCATGCAAAAAGTCCAGCCCATTTTTCCATGACGAGAGAGAACATGGGGCTGTTGCCTTCCACAGCCTTACTACATTCCTTTTACCCAATGTCAGCCCCAACAATAACAGGTGCCTCTTCTATACTTTACCTCCTATGCCTTCCGTGATGTGAAAAAATTGCCAATCTTGTTGAAAAGGGGAGCTCCCACCCCAACACTTCTGCAAAACTGGCCAGAACCAGTCTCCAAACTTTTGTGAGCACTGCACAATGCCAAATTTTCTGCATTAGGGACCCCCTCCTCCTGACCACACCACCGGCATATAGGGGATGACTCTAGGCCTGCCCTCCATATCCAGATCCTGGTATACTACACCCGCATGGAGGTATTTAAATTGATTAATACGCAACGGTATTGCTATCACTGCTCTCCTAGGGAAGGACAGTCTTTCCATCCAATCATCTCCGTCTATTTATCGAAGATCAACAGCCCTGCTTCTCTAAGTTTATCCAATGTAGTGAAGCTATTCGTCACCAGTGACTGATAGATCTTCGAGATGTTATGGTTCTGCAAATGGCCCATGAAGACCTTGGCTTCAATCAGACTGAATTTGTGAATAGCCTCTAACCCTGACATACTAGGATAAATCGCAATGCTAAAATTGAAGTGATTTATAAAATGTAATTTTTGGCATGTGGTACTCTTGTTGAAGATCTTGGAATGATTTCAGAACCAAGCTTCGCAATACGTCTCCTAATGTGTAGACTCCTATATTTTCCCACCCTCCATGTCCGGATAATGCAGCTAGCTGCGGCAAATGATCTTTGTGGCACAGTGGGGTTTCCCCAGTAAATTTATTCCACCACCCCATCCTGCGGAGAGACTGTTTCCACACCTAGAATACCACCCGAGTGGCCGGTGTTAAAGAATTGCGTAGAGGCGCCAAATACAGTTTGCTATGTAGGGTGACTCTTGTATACACCTTCGCTCCACTGCATGAGTGGTGCCCTTCCTGTCCCCATACCACCATTCATTTGGCACCAAAAGATGCAATGCCATATAGTACGATTGCACATCCGACATGGCCAGCCCCGAATACGTCAATTGACATCAAGTTCTCAGCGCCACTCTGGAGGCCCCTCCTGTCAACAGAAATTGACCCAACGCTGCCTTCACCTGGTAAAACCACATAGGGAGTATCTTATATGGATGGTTCTGCAATTGGTAGAGCAGGCCCGCCAATGACACCATTTTAAAACAAGCACTGGCATAGCAATTAGGTCTAGCCTTTTTGGACCTTATAAGTGTTTATCAATGCAGTACATTATTCCTCACTGGCATGCCCACACACTCTTAACATCTTTGAATAACCGTACAAGTTTTTTTTCTTTATTTAAAGTCGATATGACAAAGGAGAAGGTGTGGCATAACGGCCAAAGAAGACAACTTTGGACTGGAGGTGACGATGTTCGAGCCACCTCGTTGGCTCAACAACCTTTGATTCTGAGAAAATCACTTTTCTCCCCATGCCCCCCGTCTAAAACAAGTTGAGGTATTTACATATACATGTAAAGTAAAAATGGGCTGTTCATAAGTGATTAAAGGCACGCTGTCATGCTCTGTCGGGAGATGAGAAGGGTCTGCTATAGAGCAAATCCAACAAAAAACACTGCCAAAACACTGCCACATCTCCCAGCACCTGCGCACACTCCACTGGCTCCCCGTCGAGGCGAGAATCACCTTTAAGATGCTCACCCACGCAGACAAGGCCCTCCACAGCACCGGACCAGCATACCTGAACAGCCAACTCAAATTCCATGCACCCCAAAGGACCCTATGATCAGCCCAGCTCTCCTACGCCGTGGTCCCCCACACCAGAAAGACCAGATTGGGAGGCCGCTCCTTTTCCTTCCTCGCTGCCAAAGCATGGAACGCCCTTCCGCTGCACCTCAGACAGAAAACATCGCTCCCCATCTTCTCAATAAACCTCAAAACCTGGCTCTTCAACAGACCCACTCCTTGATAGAATGGAACCTGCACCGCCCCTCCCACCCCTAGCTCCTTGAGACCCTTACGGGTGAGTAGTCGCGCTTTAACAAACCCCTGATTGATTGATTGATTGCAAGTAGTCAAATTCAAAGTGAAAGTGCAGCTGTGCGTGCCCATGCTCTGTTGGAGGTGGGAGAGGTGTGATTTGGAGGCAAGTCATGAAAAAAATTTAACATACAGGCGTCATTAATAAAATAACGGTGCACAATAGCGCTGCTCGATGTTGTGTATTAGGTAGGAGAGGTCTGCTTTTGAGCCAAAGAGCAGTTAAAAACAATGATGCTGGAGCTCAGACAGAGCTTGTCCTGTGTTTGTGGAGGATTGAGCACCATCCAGGTGCTGGTAGCGCGTGCAGCCACCTTGCTTTTAATAAACATCATGATAGTGGCTTACAGTGGAGAGCACACACAGCGAACAGGGAGGCATTTGTTGCAGGCACACATCCATGACCGCAGTCAATAAATAAAGGCGCACAGCAAGCACTGCTCAATGCTGTGTATAAAAAAACATGTGGTTCCTGATAATAAATAAATGAAGATGCGTCATGAGCACTGCTCGATGCTTTGTTGGGGGTTGGTTCTGCTTTTGAAGCAATGCAAGACAAGCCACGTTGCAAAAGTGAACTCGACCGTTCTATGTTTAATGACCAATGACGAGAAATTCAGCTGGTATCCTGCGTGCCGCTGCTTGCTCCTGACAGATGGATGCCGTGGGAGTGAACATTTACATAAAATGTTGGACATGCACCCGCCTTTGGCCAATTGCGTGCTTATATTTTTCAAAGCCACATGCAAGGACGTTATCTGAAGCTGCCTCGAGTTTGGCTGTCTTTGACAATAATATTGAGGAGATGTTCTTTAGTTTTTGGTCCTCTTCTGCGACCTTGGGCCATCTTCGACGCCTACCACAATTAGAGAGATTTAACTCCTTTGTGGAGATGAGGTAATTCCCAATGGTATTATATTTTTTGTTGTGAGGGGCCCATTTATTCTTTAATTTTAACATTAGAGTGTTGTGGTCACTGTGAATAGTTAGGCCCACTTTCATGTCAATGACATCGGCCCAGAGGCGCAAGTCGACCAAGATATAATCATTGCGGTAAGGGCATGCAATTTTATTGTAAGTATTTTTCCCCCTGATGTCGGATAGTGTTCTGCCATTTGTTGCTTTTATGCCATATTCTAGTATTATAGCACTAACTTGGATTACAATCTCAGACCATCTTTTTACTGGTGGTAAAATGCAGTAGATCTTCAATGCTAAGCGGCTCGAATGTGCAGTTAAACTCGCTGGCTACAATGATTTTCGCAGACGGGGGGCACTTGTTTATTTACTGTCTCTCTTATATAGACATTAAAGAGCTCCAATAGATCTAGATCTCCTTGTAAGCCACATAATGTCGGAACTTCCAGTGTCATGTAGGAGGGCTGAGAGGCCTAGATCTAATCTGATCCAAGCTGTTAATCCTCCGGAAGGCCTGCCCTTTCCCGTAGACACTGCCGGGATATGGAATGTACTGTAGCCGGATTTATACAGTGCAGTTACACTCCAGGTCTCCTGGAATAAACATATACCATGAGTTTCTACAAACTTGTTCCACAAGGGAACTGTCATATTTTTCTTTAACCCAGCTATGTTCCAGGAGAGGAGGTTTAAGTGGGTTTGATCAACGGAAGTGAGCCTTGAGGTTTCCTTATGTGTAACATTTTCTTGTGGAATAAGAATGGGAGGCGCCAAAGGTAGCCCTTGGTTGGTCAGAGATGGGGTGCTGCGACAGAAGGATTTGCGACTCCTCTCCCCTTCTTCAGGTGGATTCTGATAGAGTCAATCATTAGCGTCCAAGTTTGACCTAGGACCTTCAATTCCTACAGCATGTTCCTTTACCCCACCACTTACAGTTGCAGTTAGAATGGGACGGCGCCTTAATTGTATACGGGATGAATCAGGGGAGGACGTTCTATACTCTAATGCTACCATGTTTTCAGCCAGACTAGCATCTACCAGTGTTAATTCAATACTATCTAATGTCGTATTGGGGATTATACATCTTCTTCCTTTAGTTATGTCCTCCCTAATGATGGAACGGCACCCTCGTACATGGCGAATCTAGTGGATTGATTTATTAATCAGTGATTCGCCATTTTTAGGGCTTCTAGTCTCAGTGAGTTTGGGGACATTAACTATGAAAAATATATTTGTAGGTGTGTTTTGGTTCTCACAATTTCTACGGCCTGAGTTTGTTAGAGGAACTGACAGAGTATGAGTTCTATTGTGTATGCCCGGTGGTACTTGTTTGTTTACTAGGAGATAGGATCTATTTATCTGTTCGATCTCCCCTCCAAGTGCCTTTGTAACTGCTACTGGGTCCCCAATATATTTATTACATGTGAAACTTTGCACCTTCTCAGGTGTATCAGGCAATAATGGTGTTAATATCGAGTGAGAGTGTACACTTATCGTATCAAGGGAGGCAAATCTGTTGGAACATTGAGCAATAAAGCCCACCTGATTTGGCAGCCTACTCTCCTCTTGGACGATCAAAGACTCATGCTCAGGGGGATTCGCTTTAGACTGGGACAGACTCAAAGCCTCCTTTTTTCCCCCCGATATGATGTATTAAAAATTGATGGAAATACCGCTTTTTGGGGGGGGACTACAGGGCTCTTAATGGGGGTGTTTATTGACAGGAGTACTAGGCACATTAACTAGGATTTTTTCACATTCTCGTATTAAGTTGTCTATCCTATTCATCACACAGTTAGCACCAGCATTTATTAGGAGTTTCCTCTGTCTCTTTTTCTTCCTTTGTTCTATTGGCATCCCATTACATCCCCAGCTCCCTCCATTGCTTTCCTTTTGCCCAATTTTGGTTTGGGTAGACCTTATAGTTTTTTTTTATCACACAATGTACTAAGAATAAAAGTCAAAGAGCGCTGTGGCACAAGCGCAAGGTAGCATTTCGAATCAAATATAGATGGCAACCAAGGAACTTATATCAGTCACTAGATTGAAACAGACATTACCTCGTGGGTTGTGCTCCAAGGCAAACAAAATGGATGATTTTCAACGTATGCCCCAACCAGCTGCACCTCGCTGCTGGTCGCGCTCGCTGTTTTAGCGCTATTGCTGTATTTTAATCGCCCTTTACTCTATCTATGTTATTTTACTTTTATTATCCCCTGTTTTTAGCCACATTGCTTTCTGGCCTCTTACCTGCACTTAATTTCTTGGAATCACCACCGCTGTTTTGCGGGACCGGTTCCGGGGAGGTTTGTGGGCGGGGAGCTCCATCTCAGAGCAGGAAGGGAATTGTGGCTGCCATCTTTGAGCGTTCCTGCGCTTGTGGACAGTGTGAATTGCCTATTTAAACGACTCCTCATGGCGCGCAGCGGTGACGCGCAGCGGGAGCGCCTTCCCTGCGCCTGAGTCGTGCTGGAGTCCTGCTCGTCTGCGCTCGTCCGCGTCTCGGAGGTCGGCGAGGTAGGCCAGCTGGTTATTTTTTCTTATTTCCTGTTTTTTCACGAAGTTATGGGTGCGCTCTTCTCGCCTCCATGTTATCCTATTCCTCCTGTGAGCTTCTGGCTCTACGAGTACATATTTCTACCTGCCACCATGTTTTCCCAGGTGGTCGCTCACTTAGAAAGGGTTGTTCTGGCTGTGGGTGGCACATGCCGAGTCAGGGGAGCTTTCTGCCTGCGTCCGCTCCCTTATCCTTCCAATGTCAGCTCCTTAACACCAGATCTCTCAGTAGACACTCAACTGACGTCTGGAACTTGCTATCAGACTCTAAAACATTGTGCCTGTTTCTCACTGAGACCTGGCTGAGTGAGTGCTCTGGGCCGGATTTGGCAGTGGCTATCCCTTTGGATTACACTATTTATAGAAAGGATAGAGTGGTGGGCTGGGGGGGAGGTGTGGCACTAATTGTTAACAAGAGTTTTCCTTGCTCAACCTTCCCCGTTGATAATATCACTGGCTGTGAAGCCTTAGGTTTCACTCTTAGTCTATCTCCCCTTCAAACTTGTGCTGGGATCATCATTTATAGGGCACCGGGAACGCTTGGCTCCTTCTTTGACGAACTACAGGCGGCACTTTCGATTCTGTGCTTAAGATCTGAGCATTGTATCCTATTAGGAGATCTTAATCTTCACATGGTCAATATAGTGGACCCGGATACTAGTAAACTGCTGGATATTGCTTCCTCTTTAGGGCTGACTCCCTACATTTCCAGCCCTACTCATATTAAAGGTCATACTATTGACCAGATTTTTTCTACTAGTCTAATTGATGTTTCCCCACCTCTTCCAGTTCTGTGGTCGGACCACTTTTTATTAAATTTTTGTATTCCGCTTGCAGCTACGCCGGGTACAAGACTGGCGAAAGATTCCAGAAGGATTTCTCGACCTTTCCACCGTGTAACGGTGGAAATGCTCTCTGATGCTCTCCACCAACATCCCTGTTTGTTATCTGGCAACCTGGAACATGATCTTGATTTGGTTCAAAAGTGGTTTACAATTAGATTTGAGGATCTAGCACCTGGCAAGCCAGCCAAATCTACGGGTTGTCATGCCTCGGCCCCGTGGTTTACTCCTCTTCTTGGTAAGATGCGCCAAGATTGCAAGAGGGCTGAAAGAGCTTGGCGGCGCGGGTACGACCCGGAAGACAAAATAAAATATAGGGACCTAATTCGACTGTATCATAAACATATTGTGGAAGAAAAAAAGACTACTTAGAACGCAGAATCAAAGCAGCGGAAAATACGAGCAAAGGCATTTTTAGAATTGTAAAAGAGTTCATCTCCCCTTCCTCCAGCTCGCCTATCCATTCTCACACTAAAGTTTGGATTCGCCAGCTCAGTGAGTTTTTTATTAATAAAATCAAAGCTATTCAGGGTTCCTTTCCTGATGCGGGCCCTATTCCAGATGCCGGTCTTTTGACCACTGCACCACCACCTCGGAAGGAGAAATGCCATTTTCTTTCGGTTTTCCCTTCCATCTCTCCTGCAGCATCTCTCAACCTCTTTTCTCGGCTTAAATCAGGCTCGCCGCTTGACCCTTGTCCAGGGAAATGCCTAGGTAGAGTGGCGCCGGCAGTTAACATCCTGATTAATCCACTGCTTAATTCTTCCTTGACAATGAGAGAGGTTCCGATGGCTTGGAAGCACGCCTTGATTCTGCCGCTGCTTAAAAAACTATCTTTAGACCCCCTTGTTCACGCCAATTACCGACCAATCTCCCTCCTTCCCTCTCTGGCTAAGGTGATTGAGAAGCATGGGCATCTCTCCATTTCCAACTTTATTGAGAGTAATAACATCTTGCATGACTCTCAATCGGGCTTCTGTGCGAATTTCAGCACGGAAACAGCTCTTCTTGAGATCACCGATGCCATTAGAGAGACGTTGGACGGTGGGGGTAAAGCCATCTTGGTCATGTTGGATTTGTCGGCGGCTTTCGACACCGTCCCTCACGATGGTCTCCTTCTAAGACTCTGGGAGATCGGTTTTCGTGGGACGGTGTGGAACTGGTTTAAGTCTTTTCTGACCAACCGCCGACAAGTGGTCTGGGCACCCCCGTTTTCCGCCGTAATGCCGCCGCTGGAGGTAGGGGTTCCTCAAGGGTCCATTCTGAGCCCCACCCTCTTTAATATCTATATGGCCCCTCTAGCGGCAGTGGCGGAATCTTTTGGTGTCCGGATCATATCCTATGCTGAGGACACCCAGCCAGGGCCGAACTGGTGCTTTTGGGCACCGGGCAATCCCCCGGTCGGCTGGAAAGGGTGGGGGCGGGTTTTCAAATAGGGGGCCGGTTTTGTGGCTGGGGGGCCGATTTTCGGTCCGACCGTCACAGCGTTACTCACGTCAGTCACCAGGTGTCGTGTGACTTGTGTCTGAGACTCTCACAGTCTCAGGCTTTCCAAGTGTTCCAAGTTCCAAGCTGCAGTGCACAGGCCTGAGTGAATACTAAATAATACTAGCGTCGCGTCAGCAGCAAGCCTGATTGACCCGTGACCGTGTGCACTGCAGTGCAACCTAAACATGTTTCAGGAGGAGGAGGTGTCTGTGAACTGAACAAGGGGGTACCTCTAAAGACCTACATTTCTTTTACAAGGAATGAATTAATGATTGTAGCTTGGCTTGGCTAACGCGGTTGCCAGTGCGTAGAAGCGGTATTTAATATAGGCACATATCCGCTTATAGGATTGCGTTACGAGCGGGCGTGGAGCCCATATACAGGGATTAGTGTGTAGTTTGTACGCGCATGCGTGATGTCAGGGTAGGTAGTACAGCAAAAGTTTAACTCGTACATAGTTTTATTGCTAAAGTTCTATCTATTAAGGCAAGGTGTTAACTAACCACATAATAAGTCGCCATGAGAATGTAAGTGGCAAATGCAGAGGGCTCTGTAGGCAAGAGTAATAACAATCGCCATAAGATTCTAAGTGGCAAATGCAGAGGGCTCTGAGAGCTGCGAGAAGTTGAAGAGCTGCAGAAGTACTGCAGAAGTCTAACGCTCGGGGCGCTTACGGGGCTCGGAGTTAGTCTTACCTTCTAGATAGCCAGCTGACGCTGTATCCTGGGGTTCCTGGGTCTGTCCGAAAAACGGAATAGCTGGGGAGAGCGGGGACGCCGGTCTTAAATGAGGCAGATGGCGCCGGTTGTTAATAGCAATGAATTGCAGCTGAGATAAAGTGAACAGAGATGAAGGACTAGGAAAGAAACCCCTGAGTTCTGGTAGTGCTGTGGCTGGACATAGTGAAAGGACTACAAAATAATAGGAGCTCTGGTAGTACTGTGGCTGGACATAGTGAGAGGACTATAAAATAGTAGGAGCCTTGGAGAAAAAGTCCTCGCAGTGGCTCTGTGAGTGGAAGTGAGGGTGAGAATCCAAGATAATATGAAATAAATAAGCAGTATAAAGACATGATCATTATATGATAAATCTGAGATTGTATACTTAAAGAAAGGCTGACTATTTAATAGCAGATAATTCTGACAGAGGATCGACTGAAATATGAAGCCAGTTGAGTTTTGTGGAGGTCCATAGTTATAACACTCTGAAAGGATTCTCAACATACCAACAAGGACGCAATGCCTGGGCAGAGGATGATATTTCAAAGATGCCCTGGATGTGTACAGATGGGTATAAGCATTAGAAATGATACTCAACATGCAGGCGTGGGTGATATGCTTGTACAAGGATTGGTATATATAGAAATTCCCTGGGTATGTGCAGATGGATATAGGCACTGGGTAATGCATGCTGTTATAAGGTTACTATCCAGGAGATTTCTTCATTGTGTCCATATCGTACTGTGTCAAGATGGTATATCCAGAATGTCTCGCGTTTTTTTCGGACACTCGTCGAATCTTTGCCTGGTGGTACATGGATACGTTCTAAAATCTGCCATCGCATATCTTTCTCTGTGTGGCCATATTGTAGAAAGTGAGGTACCATAGGAGCATTTGTTTTTTGAGTTCTGACTGCAGATTTGTGTTCGGAGAATCCCGTGCGAAATTCTCTGGACGTTTCTCCTATGTACCCTATCTCACATGGGCACTTGATGAGGTATATGATATTTGCGGTTCTGCAGTTGGTCATTTCTTTTAAATTACCTTTTTTTTGGCCATATGTCCATATGTCACCCGGAATTATCTGGTCGCATGCGTGGCAGTTGCCACATTTATGGTTTCCTTTAGGTAGTGGGTTCCCGTCAATTGTGCTCTGTTTGTTGGCGTCTTTAATTTTCCATCTGCTGTGTACCAATTTGTCGCGTAGATTTTGGTTTCGTCTGAATGCTATGGTCGGTTTGCATAGTTCTTCTTCTTGGTCATTGGTGTTGAGTATCTTCCAGTTGTTGTTAATCACCTTTCTTATCTTGCTGTTGATGGTGGAGTGATTTAAGACACATTCAAGCTTCTGGTCTGGAGACTTAGGTTTTGGATTGAGCAGAGTATCTCTGTTGTAATATTTTGCTCTCTTCATGGAATTGCGTATCAAGCGTTTGGGATACCCTCTTGCAAGTAGGCGTTCTGTTAATTTACTTGCATGCGTCGTGAAATCTTTGATAGTCGTACAATTTCTTTTTATCCGTAAGAATTCCCCAAACGGGATAGAATCCTTCTGACAGTTGGGGTGAAAGCTTCCGTGTTCTAGGATGGTGTTTTTGGCTGTCGGTTTTCTATATAGATCGACCGTTAGTTCTCCTTCTGTATGTCGTATCCATTTATCAAGGAATTCTACCTTGTCATGTGAGAAGTTGTGAGTGAATTTTAAATTTGTGTCTGCTAGATTAAGCCATTCAATGAATTCTTTTAGCAAATCCTGTGTACCCGACCAGATGAAAAAGATATCGTCAATAAATCTGTGCCATCTAGAGATGTTTTCAAAGAATGGTGCGATTTCATTGAAGATATTTTTTAGCTCGAATTCTCCCATGTATATATTGGCTATGCTGGGGGCACAAGAGGCCCCCATGCTGACACCTTTGACCTGGTGGTATAAGTCCTCTTTGAATTCAAAGAAATTGTTTTGCAGGACTAATCTGAGACATTCCAGTATGAATATATTAGGTCTGGATCCTGGTGTTCTTGTTAGAAGTGCTGCTACCGCCTCTATAGCTTTGTCATGTGGGATGCTCGTATATAACGATTCAATGTCACATGTGACAAGCAACTGTGTGACATTGTTGAAAGGAGAATGCTCTAGAACCCTAATCATGTGTCCAGTGTCTTTGATATAAGATGCATAGGTGGTAGTTAGTGGACATAGGAAAGAATCTAGGTATTTAGAGAGAGGTTCCGTACTGGAATTGATAGAGGCAATAATCGGTCTTAGCGGGGGGTCAGATGTGTTTTTGTGTGTTTTTGGGACACCATAGATAGCAGGGACCACTGGATTGGTGTTGATAAGGTAGTCCATTTCTTTCTGACAGATGTATCCTTCACTGTAGGCTTTAGAAACTGTTTCCTTTATTTCTTCTGCTAGGACAGTTAGAGCTCGTCTGTTTGTTTTTTTATAGTGCTCTTCTATTCTTAACATCTGGTTAATTTTGTCCGTGAAGTGGTTGGTGTTCATGATGACAATTCCTCCCGCTTTGTCGCAAGGTTTAATTGTAATGTCTTTATTATTTTGTACTGTTTTCAAAGCCAGTCGTTCGTTTGTTTCTAGATTAGTGTTGGGTTTTGGGATGTACTTCAACACTCTGTCTAGTTCCTTAAGTACACTCTTCTCAAAGATTGCTACCTCTGGACCAAGCATGTCTAGTGTTGGGGTGAACGTGGATGGAGGTTTACATCCTGATTGGTTTTCTTCTTCATCATTTTCCTCAATCTGGGCAAAATATTTCTTCAATCTGATCTTTCTGAAGAAGGAGAACATGTCCTGATGGATTTGGAACCTATTTGCTCCAGTACTGGGGACATAGGAGAGTCCTTTACTTAAAACTCTGATTTCCTCTGTAGATAGTGTATGTGAGGATAAATTGAAGATAGGTATGGAGGTGTTGTTATGGTTTTTCATTGTTTCCAGTATTGCTGTCTTCTCGTTTGTACATATGGTTGAGGATGTGGAGGGTTTGGCTGTTGGTATTGGTTCGGGTTCATCGTTGGATAACGGGGTCTTCCTCGTCCTCCGCCCCTCGATAAAAAAGGTTGACGTGGGCCTCTATTGGATCTTCCAGAAAAGTGGCCTCTTTGGTTATTGTTGGAGTAGCCATAATCATAGTCGTCCTCTGCCATATGTCCTTCTTGGTCTGAGTCTGAGGAGTTTGTTTCTGAGAAGTTTTGAATTCTGACTCTTTTGTTGTATCTTGGGTTATAGTGAGTCTGGTCATACAATCTGTTTCCTCCAGTAGTATCTTCTTGCTGTTGGGTAAAAAAGTCCGGTTTTAGGTATGGATAAGTTTTCTCCTGTGAGAACCATCGGACATCTTTTTTCAGTTTGTCCATTTTCTTTTTGGTGAGGTACGTGTCAAATTCTTCTATCTCATCATTGATTTCTTGGAGTGTATTATTGTATTGCATATGTAGTGTCTGCCACCCATGAAATTCGAACAATTGAAATAACCAGGTATATCCTACTTTCCGCTCTTCTGTATTATTTTTCATTTGTTGACGGTATATGAGTCCTTATTTGCACCCCCTTTTTTTCATCTATGCAGATTTATTATACGCTACATATAATCGATATACAAGCGCCTTACATCTTTTACCATCACAATCGGGAGCAAACTATTTGCTATCATCCTGTGGATCATGTCACAGAAAGCACTACGTGCTTCTAAGGTAACACTCTGCATCATTACTTTGACTCACAGTCCCAGTCTTATCCCTTACATCTACTTACAGTCCCATTATTCTTTTCAGAAAATTTCACTGCTGCCAGCTGCTAGTAGCAGTATCCAATGACCGGCTCTCCACATATATCCAAACCATGTGTCTCTAAAAAATCCCAAATAGGTAAAAATGCCCCCTTGTTCCTACTACATAAGTCCTTTGTTCTATACCGTTGGGTAACAGAGCACTATTTGGTATTAGTAGACAGACCACACTGGGTGAAATCTTTATGTCTTTTCCTTCGTGGCTTAACTTCATATTTTCTCTGCTCTGCTTTTAAGTCTTCCCAAAATTAGAGCCTATATAGAAAAGGCTATAGGTGCTACTCCAGAGCAGTCTGTGTAAAGTTTGTGAAAATATACTGGTCTAATGTAGGCCCTGTGTATATAGGATGCCAAAGCTTATTAATGTTGATGTAAATTTGACTAAATGATTAAATACTTACAGATGTTTTTTTCATTTTCAGAAAAAATTCCTTGCAATGCCCCTGCTCTTTTAACTCGTGTACAGATTATATGTATATGTTAGTTTATTATATGTTTTTTCCTGGCCCTCAGGAAGGTGACATCATCACCGAAACGTACGTCGGCCGTACATCCACAATCTGGATATAGATTGGTCAATGACACTCAGACCAATCACTAATTGGCAGAACTGTTAAATCTAGGTTCTTATTGTAAAACCATCAAGTACACCTGTGGGTTTTTGTCTTATTGTGTTCAGTTTTTGTATCTATGTTGTTGGGTATGTGTTTATACTATTGCAAAGGTATGACTGGTATGTAAGAATGGATGTATGTATGGTAGGAACACACTAGATTGTTAGGGGTATCTTTTCTCTCATCTTTTTTCTCATTTTCTTAACCTGCACTTTTTTCTTATTATACAAACTGTATTATGAATGTTTGATGAACTTTTGTTAATTACGTTATATGATCAAATGAAATGTATAAATGTACAAATATTTTCAAATTAATTTTTATATATATAAAAAAAATATATATATATGTTTTGATAATACTCTAAGGTTCCGGTTTCGCTCTTTGGCATCCTCCTACTGTGAACTTTATTAGGATTCATTCCTTGTAAAAGAAATATAGGTCTTTAGAGGAGCCCCCTTGTTCAGTTTACTTTTATCTCCCCCCTCTGGACCTAAAATTAACTGGGAGAACTCTTCCTCTTCGCTCGGAGGAGGTGTCTGTGCGCAGCGCGCAGAATTATGCCCTATCTCCTCCTCCGGCGCATCTACGCGCCACTCTAGGGTGCGGCTGAAGTAATTCCCGCATGCGCGATTGCGCATTGGGCAATTAAAACTGCGCGTGACTGGCGCCCTACAGGCTGCAGCATCACAAGTGGCGAGAGGAGCAGACCGGAGCGGCCATAATTTAATTGGCTAGCCTGTTTTATGCCTCTGCCACCAACAGCAGGAGGTAAGGACCGTCCTGTCCTGGGCAGAAGCGGTCGCTCCCACCTCCTCCCTGACTTGGTATTGTACCTGCGAATCTCCGGCATTTGTAGCGCTTCTTGACCCGACTTTGTAGCGCTTCCTGAGTTCTCACTGCTTGTGTGCAATTTACTGTATTGTATTTAACTGTATTTGTAGTGCTTCTTGACCCATCTTTGTAGCGCCTCTTGACCCGACTGCGTGGCTGCACAATCCGATCGCTTAAGGGAACTTTGCTTTGAAAATAGTGCCAATCATCCTAGCGCTCGTGAGCCCTCCATTGCGCTTTATTTTCGCAAACCTCTGCTGCATTATTCCCACCCCACAAGCGGCATTACCCCGTCCTACCCTGCAGCATTTGTTTTGTTGCTGCCATTTTGATCTCGTTTGTTTGGCCGTCCACACACACCTTCCCCCCACCTCGCTCCCGCCTCCCAGCTGCCCCTCCCATCCACAGAAACTACAGGGCGTCCGAGCCCTCGTGAGAGCTGTGACTGTCCTGTCCTGGGCAGAAGCGGTCGCTCCCACCACCTCCTCCCTGACTTGGTATCGTACCTGCGAATCTCCGGCATTTGTAGCGCTTCTTGACCCGACTTTGTAGCGCTTCCTGAGTTCTCACTGCCTGTGTGCCATTTACTGTATTGTATTTAACTGTATTTGTAGCGCTTCTTGACCCATCTTTGTAGCGCCTCTTGACCCGACTGCGTGGCTGCACAATCCGATCGCTTAAGGGAACTTTGCTTTGAAAATAGTGCCAATCATCCTAGTGCTCGTGAGCCCTCCATTGCGCTTTATTTTCGCAAACCTCTGCTGCATTATTCCCACCCCACAAGCGGCATTACCCCGTCCTACCCTGCAGCATTTGTTTTGTTGCTGCCATTTTGATCTCGTTTGTTTGGCCATCCACACACACCTTCCCCCCACCTCGCTCCCGCCTCCCAGCTGCCCCTCCCACGCTCCGCCCCCTCCACTTTCCACTTAAGTCAGATGAACCAACGTGCAGCGTCCACGCGCTGCGGTCGCGCCAAAGGTGCGCCAAAGGTAAGCCCATCTACGCCCATCGGCGCCAAGACCGCGCCCAGGGCCAGACCCCCTGGCCCCCGTACCACCCACCCCACCCGCATTACATACGACGCCTCCACCCTCTTAGCCCTAAACCCCGGCCGACTCCCCAACTGCGCCCAAGCCGCACCTGGACACACCCATGGACCCTTCACATGCAACTCCTGCAAGTATGACGGCACCAAGACCAACTCCTCATCCACTAACACCAAACAGAGATCTGACACCAACCACCTAAAATGCATCCTGCTCAACACCCGCTCGGTCCACAGACACGCCATCGACCTTTGAAATCTACTAGACACCATCTCTCCGGACGTCGCCTTCCTAACAGAAACATGGATGAACGCCTCCTCAGCCCCAGACATCACCATTGCCATCCCGGAAGGCTACAAGATCATCTGAAAAGACCGCACCTACCAAACAGGAGGAGGCATCGCTATCGTCCATAAGAATTCCATCTGCATCTCAACCAGCTCAGACGTCAACCTCGCTAGCGCCGAACACCTTCACTTCCAGATCCACACCGACCCCAAGACCACACTCAGAGGCACCCCCCTCTACAGGCCACCAGGACCCTGTGCACAATTCAGTGAAGACATCACTGACTTTATCACCCCACACGCCCTCCCCTCTGAGGACTACATTCTATTGGGAGACCTCAATTTTCACCTGGAAAAGAGCAACGACAGCAACACCACCACCCTTCTGGACAATCTCGCCAACCTCGGACCCAAACAACTTGTTAATACCCCCACACACTACGCAGGTCACACACTCGACCTTATCTTCACCTCCAGCAAACATATCTCCTTCAGTCATGCCACAGTTCTCCATTGGACGGACCACAGCTGCGTTCACTTTGTCTACAAAAAGACCACAACCCACAATCATCCTCAACCTACTCTGCGAAGAAACTGGAACAAAATCACCATCGACCAGATCTCCTCATCGCTTCTTCAAAACCCCCCTGCCCACTCATCGAACCCCAACCAAGCAGCCATTAACCTCGCTCAATGGCTAACCAACAGCACCGACAACCTAGCACCTTTGAAAAAACATAAAATCAAACTAGGCAGCAAAAACGCCCCCTGGTTCAACGATGATCTTAAGAAATCCAAGAAATTCTGTCGCTCCTTTTAGAAGGCCTGGAAAAAAGACCCAAACACCAGCACCAGGGACGCCTTCAAAAACGCCACCCGCATACACCACCAACTGCCAAGAAAGCCGCATTCAAAGACCGACTAGACAACAACGCCCACAACAGCAAGGAATTATTCAACATCGTCAAAGAGTTTACCAACCCCACTGCCAACTCCAACGACATCACTCCCTCTCAAACCCTTTGCGACTCCCTAGCTTCGTTCTTCCATGACAAAATCGCAGACATCCACAACAGCTTCGACAACCAATCCAGAGACCAACCCACCCAACATTCTGCTGTACCTTCACCCCCCTTGAACATCCTTAATGACTGGAACCGAATCTCAACTGAGGACACCATCCGCCTGATGAACTCCATCCACTCAGGATCCCCCACAGACCCATGCCCTCACCACATCTTCAACAAAGCAGACTCCATCATAGCACCACACCTCCGAGACGTCATCAACTGCTCCCTCAACTCCGCCACCTTCCCGGAAAGCTGGAAACACGCCGAACTCAGCGCCCTTCTGAAAAAACCCACAGCTGACCCCACCGAACTCAAAAACTACCGCCCCATCTCGCTCCTTCCATTCCCGGCCAAAGTCATCGAGAAAGCTGTCAACAACCAGCTCGCCGCCTTCCTCGAAACCAACAAATCCCTCGACTCCTCACAGTCCGGCTTCCGAGCCAAACACAGCACTGAGACCGCACTCATCGCAGCAACAGACGACATTCGAACTCTACTGGACAATGAAGACCCAGTCGCCCTCATCCTCCTCGACCTCTCCGCAGCCTTCGACACAGTCTGTCATAGCACCCTGTTACAACGCCTCAGAAACATCGAAATCCAAGGAAAAGCACTGGAATGGATCACCTTGTTACCTGCCGGAAGAACTCAGAGAGTCCGCCTCCCACCATTCAAGTCAGAGGCCACTGAAGTCATTTGGGGCGTGCCACAAGGATCTTCACTCAGCCCCACCCTCTTCAATGTATACATGAGCCCCCTCGCGGCCATCGCACGCCAACACAACCTCAACATCATCTCCTACGCTGATGACACTCAACTGATCCTCTCACTCACCAAAGACCCTAACACCTCCAAAACCAACCTACATGAAGGAATGAAAGAAGTAGCCGAGTGGATGAAGCACAGCCGTCTGAAACTGAATTCAGACAAAACAGAAGTCCTTATCTTAGGTACCTCCCCCTCCGCCTGGGACGACTCTTGGTGGCCAGAGGCCCTTGGAAAAGCACCCATCCCGAAGGACCACGCACGGAACCTTGGGCCTCATCCTGGACTCCTCACTCTCGATGACCAGACAAGTCAACGCCGTTTCATCATCTTGCTTCAACATTCTTCGCATGCTCAAAAAAACATTTTGCTGGTTCCCCACCGAAACTAGAAAAACGGTCACCCACGCACTGGTTACAAGCCGCCTGGACTACGGAAACACCCTATACGCCGGTACCACCGCAAAACTTCAGAAAAACTCCAACGCATCCAGAACGCATCAGCCAGACTCATACTAGACATCCCGCGTAAAGACCACATTTCTGGTCACCTGAAAAACCTCCACTGGCTCCCCGTCAATAGGAGGATAACATTCCGCCTCCTCACCCACGCACACAAAGCACTTTACGAACTTGGACCCGAATGCCTCAACACACGACTTTCCTTCTACACCCCCTCCCGCCAGCTACGCTCTTCCAACCAAGCCCTTGCTGCTGTTCCTCGCATCAACAAAACCACCATGGGAGGAAGATCCTTCTCCTACCTGGCGGCTAAAACCTGGAACTCACTTCCCATTCACTTTCGCCTCACTCAGAACCACCTAGCATTCAGAAAGCAACTTAAAACCTGGATATTCGACAAGTAATTCCCCACCCTTCTTCAAGCGCCTTGAGACCCTCTGGGTATGTAGCGCGCTATATAAATCAATTGACTCGACTTGACTAAGTGTTTCCGCCCTGGGCTGGCCCCGGCACCAAATCAATTAATCATGACATGATGAATGTTTGCCTTCACATTCACAAACAGTTGCCGGGCGTTGCATAGTGGTGGTGGTCTCTGGTCTGGAGAGTTCAATCCGACAGTTACCAGCACTGACCGTATATGCACAGCTCTGTATGGTATGCCGCTCGCCAGCTAGAGCCTGCCCTTGTTCAGCCTTCCTTGCTTCTTCAAGTAGCTAAAGTTACCCACATTCTCTTGATCAGGCAATGCTCCTATTGTCTTCGCCGGGCAGCCCTGGTCTTTACCCAGCCTGAGTGATGAAGCATGGTTCTAATCTCCGCTCCGGAAACAGTAACCGGGTCACGGTGCCCGTAAGTCACTCACATCGCCCCAAATCGGTTCTTAAAGTGCTCTCCTAAATCCTAAGGACTTTACAAGCCCTCACCCAAAGGAAAAAAAAAATGCGCGGTTACTCATTCTTTAGACCTCGGTGGGATGAAAGACTGAATGGGCCATGTGGGTTTCCAAGCATGTGACTAGGTGGCGAAACACATATCACTGCAAAGCATGCATTGTACACTAAGAACAGATGAATTTGTAAAACTACGCCGTAAAATGGATGGCGTGACGTCTCACTATTCTTGGGAGAAAGGCCACAGAACAGGGTCAACAACAGCCACTACTATTTCTATGTGAACTCGCACTGGAACATTTCCCGGTTTGCTTTTAAATGCCACCAGCCTGTCCATCCCTAATAGTTTGTTATAGGTTGAGTTTTGATTTTTGGGAGCGTGACTTTCCCCAAATGGCCATGAATTCTTTAACAGAAACCGTTGCTGCCTTGTCAACGGTGCTTTTTCAGTATTGGAAAAAAATAGGGAATGAGGCCAGGGGCTGAGAGACAGAAAAGTGAGAAACAAGAGCTCAAATGTGTGCGTGGGTCGGAGAGAGAGAGAATCAGAGAGAAAGAGAAACAAAAAACAGCCACTCGTGCAGGACCTAGAAGCACGCATCCTGTGCTGGGGAGGCAGAGACAAAACAACTGCTCTCTTCAACTTCACAAGCAAGGCCATCACTGGTGCTGTGTGTGATGGGAAGAGCATGAAGTAACACAGTGATTGGCCATGTCTCGCGTACACCCAGCCTCAGTGCTGACTGCGGGAACATGCCTACCTACCTCATCTATGGTGCATACAAAACTAGGAGGAGTGAGGGGGCAAATGTAACGGCCGCCATCTGGGAAGTGAAGTCTCTCACCCGCCCTTCATAAACGTGTGAGCGTGTATGCTGGTAAGGTAGATCGGCGGCTCAATGCACCTGCAGCTGGAGACCCGAATGGGCTGGCACAGTATTATTCTGTTGAAGAACTAGTGTTATTGAGCATGGAGAACTATAGATCGCTTCTTGTCAGGGCTCATGCTACCAATCTGACTTACAGCAGCTGTCGTCACTACATCAACCAGTCTGTTAATGATATGGAAATTATCATAATTTCGACAAGGCTGCTGCCTTGACCTCCCTTGACGATACCTGACTCGTCACCTGGCAATTTAAGTGATACTATCTACATCTTCACTAAACGTATCTCTAAGATGGAAAAATATAGAGACAATCTCGCCTGTGAGAGGTATTGGCTTTGTCAACGTTGTTTAGCCATGTCACACAGCAGCGGGGCTGCAGGGCAGCTTGACTGAAAGTAAAAAGAAAGAAAAGCAATAGGACATTGTACTTTTATTTTTGTGAGAGATAGGGCAGTAAGAGAGACCACGAGGGAGGAAGGATGAGCATGGAGGGCAGCACAGACAATGCAGTGTGTGAGAAAAAAATTATGATGCAGGCAGCAGCGCCAGCGTTATAGTGCATTTTGTTGTTATTGTGGGTGGAGGAGCAAAACAGACAACGGTGGAGCAGGCACAACATTGACAATGGAGGTAGAGCAGGTTATGGCTAACATGTGCAACAGTCAGAGAGAGGGCAGGTGAGGGGTTGAGACATGGACAACAGAGTGCAGTGACAACACAGAAAATGGATAGGCAACACAACCATCAGAGTGGAGGGTGTGTTGGGGGTCAATACGGAGAACAAGGGGGTGGTGGGTGGAGGGCAACACAGACTGAGACAACTGAGGGAGGGTGGATTGGTGCAACTTGGACAATGAAGGGAGAGCAGGTGGGGTGAACTAGGACATTGGCGGGCGAACGGGTTAGGGCAACATAGGCAGTGGACAGAGGGCGGGTGTGAGGTCAACACGAATAATGAAGGAAGGGCAGGTGCACACATAATAAAAATAACAAAATGTAAAGTTTTAAAATAGTACATAAAACAGCAAGTACTCCAATCGATTGGAGCGGGCGGCCAGGCCGGCTGGCCGCAATTAAAGTAGGAGAACTGAAGTAAGGTAATGCAGCAGGCTGGCTGGCTGCTTTGTTCGTTTTCCTACTTTAATCACGGGCTAGACATGGGTTGGATTAATATTAGTAATCAACAATTTCCATATCATGAGCCTTAGTGAAAAACCCAGTTGTGTTTAAACCTTGGAGATAATCGTATGATCACACATTTGTTTGCACTTTGAGGAGCAAAGGAAAGTTAGGCTGACAAACGTGATGTAAAAAATGTTGTCTCTTCCTTTGGATGTGCTGCAGTTTACAAGTTTTGAAATGCTGGCTCAGAGGCGCCCAAGTTTGGTCCAGGAAGGCTGGATCCTTGGCTGGTGTTCGGATAAGCACAGACTGTGTAATGTGTTCCATTTCAGACTCAGTGGATGTGCCTTTATCTCATGTCCATTACCTTAAAACGTCTCTTTGACTATGGAGCTTTTGGTTTAATTGTTGCCTGCTGTCAATATTGGGAGGTACAGGTAGCACAGTCGTGCTCTGTCTAGCATGCATGTTGTGTTGCCCCATAGGTGGCTGAAGCAGAGCCAGTCGTGGGTGTAGAGATAAAAGGAAGAAGAAAAGACAAATGCGGACAGAAAAGGGAACAGTGTGATATCTCTCTCTCTCTCTCTCTCTCGCGCCCCCTCTCGTTCGCCCTCCTTCTCCCTCTCTCTCTTCCTTTCTCGCTCCCTCTCTTGCTCTCTCTCTCTCTCTCTCTCTCGCGCCCCCTCTCTTTCGCCCTCCTTCTCCCTCTCTCTCTTCCTTTCTCGCTCCCTCTCTTGCTCTCTCTCTCTCTCTCTCTCTCTCTCTCTATCCCTCTCTCACCCTCCCTCTCTCTAACCCTCCCTCTCTTTTCTATCCCTGTTTTTCTCTCCCCATTTCTCTCCCTCTCCCTATTTCTCCTATCTCTCTCCCTCTCTCCCACTTTCTTTCTCTCGCCCCTCACTCCCTTTCTCTCTCTCTCCCTCCCTCCCTTCCTCCCTCTCTCTTTATTTCTCAATCCCTCTCTCTCACTCCCTCAGGCACTCTCTATCCCTCTCACTCTCTCTATACCTACCCCTCTCTCTCTCTCCCACTCTCACTCCCTCCATCCCCCTCTCTATTTCTCCTTCCCTCTCTCTCGCTCCCTCACGTGCTCTCTCTCCCCTCTCTCTATCTCTCATCTCTCTCCTTCTATTTCCTCCCTTCCCTCTCTCCCCCTCTCCTTTCTCTCCCTCTATCTCCCCCTCCCTCTCTCTCTCTTTCCATCCCTCTCCCCATCTTTCCATCATTTCACTCCTTCTCTCTCATTCTCTTCCTCTTCTACTCCCGCTACTTCTCCCTTTCACTTCTTCTGTCTCCCTCTTCTCCCCACGTAAAAACATAGCCAGACCTATTGCCGCAGTCAGTGCTTGTTCATGCTCCCAGCTAGTAGTGGTTGCTCACTTCGCTTGCTCGCTACACACCATGTGGGGGCTGGTTTCACTTTTACTTTGTTCTCTCTGATTCACTACTTGTGTCTATTTTTAGCGCTCTCTGAAAGAATGGCTATGGGTACATATGACTGGGTGGGTAACCTGATGTTCTTTAAGGTCATCATCTACTATTTACTGTGCTTTGAAAGTTGATACAATTTGAATATGTAATGAAAAAAGTGTTGTAAAATTAACAATTTTGGTCGGCTCGCTACGTGCCGGACGGAGGCTGGTCTGGCAAAATTTGCCAGGGCTGCTTTCAGCTCCCAGTCCGGCCCTGCACCCAGCTCCTTTTTACGTGTAACAAGGGTGAGGATTTTGATGGCGGACGGATTAAGGAATGCTTGGGCGCTGTATTTGAATGGTTTCAGAGGCATAGTCTGAAGTGCAACTCCGATAAATCGGAGCTGCTTTTCTTCGGATGCCTGTCTGATCCCTGTTGGAAGACTTGGTGGCCTCGTGATATGTTCCCACCTGATGCTGCCTCGTCAAAAGCCAAAAATCTGGGTGTCCTGTGTGACGATGATCTTTCCTTTAGACCCCAGATCATAGGGCTGACAGGGAAATGCTTTGGCGTCCTGAAAATGTTGCGGAAGTTTCTTCCTCTACTGTCTCTGCAACATAAAAAAATTACGGTCCAGGCGTTGATAGGCTCGCGCCTTGACTACGCGAACACCCTCTACCTTGGCCTCCCCAAATACCTGATTGCACGCCTGCAGGTCATGCAGAATTCGGCTGCCAGAGCCATTTTTGGATTGAATCGAAGGGCAGGAGCTTCGGAGCTGCTCAAGAGACTGCACTGGCTGCCAGTCTCTAAAAGAATTACTTTTAAGGTCCTGACCCTGGCCTTTAAGGCCCTCCATTCTATCGGCCCAAATTATCTTGGGAAGCGTATGGCCTTCTATGCCCCCAGGAGGACTTTAAGGTCTGCTATGCTGGTGAAAGCCGCTGTCCCTAACATCAAACGTGCTCGCATCGGAGGTCGTTCCTTCCGGTACCTGGCAACGCGTTGTTGGAATGAGCTTCCCTTTTCTTTTAAAACAGCCAACAGTTTGCTTTCCTTTAGAAAGGAACTTAAGACCTGGCTTTTCTCCCAGTAATTCTTTGTCGGCCCGTTGTTGGTGTTGTGGTGTGCTCTTTTCCTTTCAGTTCTCTTTGCCAAAGCGCCGGGACACTCCGTGGAGTAGCCGTGCGCTATAGAAGAGACCTTTTATAACATAACATATTATAACATATAACGAAAGATGAAAGGGACCAGGCCCAGCCCTGCCTCTTCCTGGCTCGAATGGGCGCAGACAGGCCCGCCCTGCGGGAGAGCAACGTTGGCTTTCAGCCCCTTCGGCGCCCTCTGCTGACGCGCTCAAACAGCTACCAGCAGGGCACCCTGTGAGCAGTAGTCCTGGTGACGGCCGGCTCCCTTTTTGATGATGGCAACAGCGGGGGTCCGGCGAGCAGGGTGCAATGAATAAAGCCGTTTCCCTCACGGCAGCGGCGAGCTGGCTTGGTGAGTCCCCCATTCACATTCTTCGTGGAATCCCACAAAGCGTTGGTTTTTACTCCTAGCCCTGCCCTCCGTGTCTTTCACCCACGAGGGCAGAACCCTGGTGATCGTGACGCAACTTTTTTCTGCAAGGTAGCGATCAAATCCTCCACTCTCTGGACCCTGATCTCGGTCTCAGTAATGCGCTCCACCGCATTCCACAGATCCTTTCTTAGAAGCATGACATTTGAGCCCACGCAGTGAGTGCTAACCCGCCTGCTTCCGCAGATAGTTGTGTCCCCCCTACTCTGTTTCACCCTGCAAACTCAAGCGCTGCCTCCAGCCGACCTGGGCAGTATATCTCACACCCCGCATTGGATTCCACATTGTGCATGAAGCCTAGGCCTGGCTCTTTGATTGGTAAAAGTCAGTAGCATATATGGTGTCCAGCAATCAGAAGCGGGCCTTCATGCCGTAGGTCCACTATTTGCCACTGCCACAAGAACCACAAATGTCCATGTAGGGCTGTTCACTGCTGCACAGGGCTCTTTTTACCTCACATCAGCTAAGGGCCCTGTGCTCGGCTCCGCTCCCCAGTGCTTCCAATGGCACTCTTCCCCTGCAGTCATGGGCAATACATACCAAAGCTCAAGCCGTAACACTATTGTACATAAAAAGGGTCACAGTGTCCCTCCACTGAGTATATATATATGCCTTGTGGATCCCAACACCTCCTGTGCCAGTCCCTATACTACAGGCCCCAATGCTACATCCGCCGGTAAGCAGAGTAACGTGAGCCGGCCCACAGCCCTACAATTGGGCCCGGCGCAGTCCCAATGGCCCACCACAGGCTGTTGGGACCCCAGCAGGCAATTCACTTGACTCCGACCCCCGGTTAGTCTGCGGTACACCACATCCCTGCGTCCTGATCTGACCTCTTGAATCAATGTAGAAGCTGGGTGGAGGGGAGATGATCAATAACAATCATCGGGTCACCACTGGGGACCTCCCGGTCACATATACACCGTTGCTGCCACAACACGCACGCCAGGCCATCGACCAGGAGTCAGTTCTGCACTCGGCCAGCGCTTCCGCCCTCGGAGCACAGTGGCGGTGCCGCGCCCGTCGTTCTCTGCTCCGGCTGCTGTCCAGAAGGCTCCACTAGCATCTTGCCCACTAGGCCTCCGATACCGCACACCACCTCAGCCACTGCAAACTCTCCTGTCATGGCTGTCTATGGGTGAGAAACACTGCAACAAGGTTCACAACATCTATGGTAGACTTGGAAATGTAGGTTATCCAATGAGACAGGATAAATCACATATTAGTATCTTTGTTATTGTAGTGTTCTGCTGAACACAGAATTTAGCTACCGTTCCTTAGTGGCTTTATTGACACCCACACCCATCTATCACATGCATCACCAGTTAGGTGACACTGCTATCAAAACGTTTTGGGTGCACAAGTTTGTGTCAAGTTCCACAATGTAATATGTGTCACTTTATTCACTAGCATATAGTCTGATGGTCAACAACACCATAGTCATGACACTAAGGGGCACATTACGATATGGCTCGAAAGGCGAGCTGCATCATAATGGGTCGGTTCGATTTCTTTCCGTTCGCCTCATTTTGATGGAGGAGTTTGGAATGCAATATGCCCGTTTAAAACACAACACAAACTTCAATTTGAAAAAATAATTTAAAATTGAATAAATAGATTTACTTCCAAATAATGAAATACCAATAAGGGGAACCTGGGATATTATATTTTCAAAAGAAAGTGTGTCAAGAATAATTCACTGTTCTTGGAGGACCTGGACCTAGGTATAGTTTGAGGTTTACTGAGATAAAATGCAGTCAGATATATCAATAGGTTAAGTCAGGTTGAAGGTTTTACCTTACGACTTAGAAATGAAAGTGGAGAACCTTGTCTGTGTTAAGGTTGCAGACCATACCTGATAAAGTTTTCCTGAAGCCTGATTGTTTTTAGTACGCCGTCCTGCTGAAGCTCTTGGTTTTGGAGGGAAACGGCCCAGGTAGGAGCTGTTCGAATTTTGCGTGCAAGAAAGTAATTTTGTTAGGTGGTTCAAGATTTATAAGTTTGTACTTAGTGCCTGATTATGAGTTTGATGGTGTGAGAGCACGACACCACACCTCCTCCCCCTCCCACACTGCCATACCTTACAGCCGGCCACACGCAAGATTAATAGTTATTGTGTATCTGGCAGGTGGTCCTTTGGCATTGCCACGGTGGTGCCAATCTCAAAACCATCCATAAGTCTTTTTTTTCTCAAAGGGCACAATCATCCATCTGACAAGGCTAAAGGTTCTATCTGATGATGAGTCTGGACACATGGGGCGTGCATAGCTTCTCACAGAGGACCAGCTGAAACAGATTTGCTGCTGCAGAGAAGCTCCTTGCACAAGAAACCTTTTTCTTCAGCCCAGTCAAGACGCAATATTGTGGGATTGGCTCAGATGGAATGGTCTTAGTTCTCCTATGGCAGGAAGTTCAAAGCCATTTTCTGTACACACTTTTCAGAGATTGAAGTAGAATTCATCCAAGTGTCTCATGATCTCACGGACAGCATTTAGAAGTTTAGGTTCAGACTTCAAAATCCAATTTAGGATTGGAAAGCCACTTGAGGACCAATTTGCCTTACCTTGTGTGACTCTGTATATTAACACAAAAAAAATAACATTGGGTACACTGTGAAGGGTTGACCTTACAATGGGTGGACCATGAGCATTCCCATACACCAACCCTTGTATTTTAATGCATTCCTAAATTATTGAAGGTAGTGAACTTGTTTTAATGTGACAATCGTGCACCTGCCAGGTAGAGCAGTAATAGTGAGAAAAAGCTTTATGTTGCTTTGTTACTTTCTTTTTGAATATGTGCTTTATTCTGTACCACACATATTACAAGGAATATGCCTCTAAGTATTTTTTTTCTGCTGGGTGTATGTCTTCCGATAGAAAAACAATAACTGCCCATATTATATTCACCTTTGCATCCTGGTGCAAGTCTGTATGACTTGGTGCAACTTCACCTGCGTAGTTAGAGAGCTGAAATGCGCCATATGTTTGTAAGGTGGCACTGTTCTGTTCTTTTTCATTCTTGTATCACAGCACAACAACTTCTCTTGCTGCATTATGTTGTGTGCATTTTTTATGAAAATCTGCCAATATACTTTGAAATGTCCTACTTTTAAAAACATTGTATTCTTCTTTATGGGTAGAATGGCCTTTCATAGGCGTGATGTGTTAATATTTAGAAAGAAAGTTCTGACCATTGAAAAGGGGTTACTTTGATAGTTTGAATTGTAATATTTAAACTGCCATACGCATGCTATAATCCTAGTGTAGGAAAGTGCCGCTTTCTGTATAGTCACCCCAACCTCATTGCTCTAAAGGCTGACGGATATGACAAGTGAACATGAGTCTGGTGCATGTCCTCTCTTCTACAACTGCTATCTTCCACTTGGTAATCCAAAATTGGAAAACATTTTACCACCTTATGACTTTGAAGCATATGGTACCCAGAGTACCCAGGGCATTGGTAGTAGAGGTGTCACCAAATCTTCAGCACATTTTATGCCACCCTGGGTGACCTATGTAAACTAAAGACAGCAGGCCTGTTATTGTAGAAGCAGTACAAAGTACACAAATTCTTCTGTGCCCTCACAATCTGTGGCACAGACACCTACATAGCCTTTACTTTATCACAGACACTCCTTAATGTAGGGCCCCTCAGGCCAGGCATCAGTGTCCATTGCATTAAAGGTGTGAACAAATAAGGGCAAGCCTACATGTCCCAATAGTAGCATTCCCCATTGTAAATTAGTATATATGTTAGCGGTAAATAGCATAACATGGGCTGCCAACTGGACACTATCGAGATTGGCTGTTCCATTATTTGTGCCACTAGAATAAGTAATGTTTGGTAGCAAACAAAGTGCCTTCTCACTGCGGACACAATTCTTGTGCCCTGGGTCATGTGGCAAGCACCTATTTTGCACCTTAGAGTTTACCCATAGCTCTAATGTGCTTGGCTTACCCTGCCTGATGTAGCCAAGACAGGAGGTGACATCTCCCCCATCCCCAGCATCCTAGTGAATTGGCACATCAGAACTGTGAGCTTCAAAGTCTGCCCCTCCTCTGATATGCAGCTGGGAGGAAAGAACACTCCCCATGCCCCAGGCGCACTTGCAATGGGGAAAGCTTGTAAATTAGCTCTGCAGGAATCACTCACACAGAGGAAAGCTGGCCATACCTCTAATTTGGGAAAGCTGTTCTGTCCCCCTATAATTAAATTCTTTTATCTTTAGGTGGGCAGGAATAGTGTTTTCTGGGTAGAAAAGGTGGCCTCCACCACCAGATGAGGTCACTTCAAGGGCAGACTAGCTGCACAGGCTAGCAACGCATTGGCTCCTAGCTCCCACATCCCTACTGTGAGAAGTTGGCCTGGTATATAATGCTCACTAGTTCTAGTGATCACTTTGTACCATGCCAAGCAACCCTTATGATGATGGTTGTAATTCAACCTTGTAGACCAGTTATCCTATTGGTAACGTGGACAAAGCAGTCTTAGGCTAAACTCTGAAAGGCATGTGAAGCCAGCTGTTATACCATACACAACCCCCTTGAATACCAAATGAAAGGGACACCACACAGATATATATTGAAAATATATATTGATTTATTAACTATAAAATCCCCTGGACTCTTTATGAGCACAGAAGCACAAGCGTAAAATCACAAGACAGTTTAAAATACACAAAAGTTGCACAATATGGATGAGCCCTAGGGGCCACCTAAACCATATACTAAATAAGTGGTATAAGAGATACCTGGAGGAAAGTGAAGAGGCCTAGGGCCTTGGGAATCGCTGGAGCTATTCGAGACTGGAGTTAACTAAGTCGGGAAAGGCCCACGGGACTCGGGTGCAGTGTTCAAAGTGCACGCACTTCTCAATACAAAGTCTATGGTGCGTAAAAAGCACAAAGTTAGAAAGTTAGGAACCTTCCGAGTGACCTACGGAGTTGAAACTTAAAACACAGGCCCTTGGGATGTGTACCAGTGCAGGAGCACCGGCGGAGCTGAGTTACCTCACCCACAGGAAGCGGGTGCACAGGGTCGAAGATGTGTCGGGTTTCGTCACGCTGGTCGATGGTGCTTGGAGCAGGAGATGCTGCAGGCGGCTCGATGAGAAGAGTTCCGGTGGATCCAAGGGTGGATCTGAAGATGTGAAGACCTGAAAGCAGAGGGGACAGTGTTCAAAGTCACTAGCCAGTGACTGCCGTGGAACCAGAGTGGAACCAGGTGATGTCGGGTGCAAACAGGCGTTGTCGGGTAGCTTCTTTCTGCAGCCACGTGGATACCCGGGGTCGAGGACGTCCAGGAGTCGGTCACGAGCTGTCCCACGTAGGCTTCTCGCTGTTGGCGGTGTCGGCGACCTGATCGGAGCAAACAGGCCTTGGCAAATGCAAGCCACGCAGGAGTTGAAAGATGCTGTTCACTCGGACCAGCAAGGTCAGAGCGAGTGCTCCTTTTCACAGGAGCTTGGGTAGGTCTGGAGCAACCAGACCTGCTGTTTAAATCTTCGGGTTCGTCGCCAAGATGGCCGCTGGCCGCGTGGCTAGTGGCCGGGATGGCGCGTCGAGTGGCACAATGCAAAAGGGCCCCACGCAGATCGTGGAGATGCTGGAGGGCTGATCTTCGGTGCAAGGGCTGCTCGGTGGTGGGGGTTCTCAATCCCCAAAGCACAACGTCGAGGATGCCTCAGAAGCTGCGCAGTCAGCTTTTCGAGTGTCTTTCAAGAGGTCCGGTCCCACGTCACTCGGTGCCTCCACGGGTCCCTTCTTCGCAGGGACTGTGGATCGGGCTCTGAGAGGTCTGGGAATCTGGTTCTTGTCGGGCTCTGGGCTCGGACTCCGGCGGGAGGCGGCGGCAAAGCAGACGTCGAGTTGCTGGTTGGTACCTGTGTTCACAGGGTGGTCACTCCTTGGCCACAAGGGAGATTCTTCTTCAGTCTTCTGTGCAGCAGAATGTCGAAGTCCAGTCTTCTTCTTAGTTTAAGTTGATTTCGGGATGATCTGCTGTGCAATGGCACTGCTCCCCCTCTTATTCCAATCTAGGGGGTGGATCACCTACTAGGTCCCTCCTCTGGGAGGAACCAGGAAGGGGGGCGGTTACACCCCCTTTCCTTTGTCCAGCTCCGCGCCAGGACTGGGGCTGGAAGGCCCCAGAACCGGTTTGGGCTGGCCTATGCACGGGGACACCTTGTGTGCCCCGGGCATGTCTGATTCTTTTCAGCCCTGTCCTACCTAATACACAAAATCCTGTCTGGGGTGGTGCTCGCACCTCCCAAGGCAGGAAACCCTTTGTCCAGGCCACCATCTGCCGAGTTTCGGTCAGCAGCAGGAGGCCAGACTTGTGTCTGTGGTGGCAGCGTCCATTTTGTGGAGCTGAGGCTCTGTTTAACTTTAACCGGGGTTAAGGCTACACACATGTCGTGTCCCTCTAGAAGGGTGGAATGCTATCCCCATCGCCAGGACTGGCGAGGGGATAGTATTCCAATTCGTATGACACCTTACTCGACATGTTTTGATAAAGCCAAACCAAAGATAGCATATAACCGCGAGGATTATAATGCACTTAAGAGTATATGGTATGGCAATATCCCAGAACAGCTTAGGGATTGGTTCCCGACAGCTGCAGACAGGCTCAGCTCATGCTAGAGCACCGTCTCACATGTAACCATGCACTCTGCCCCCAGGATTGCAGGGGCCTTCCATAGGAATGGCTTACAGGTTAACATGTGTCCAGTTTAAGGTTAGATATAGGGATACTATATCTAAGTAAGAGGCGATTACACCAACTTACCCCAGCTGAGTGATCAGCCAGTTGTGTCAAATCTGGAGGCCAGGCCAGGGGTGGCACAAGACGTGCTGCAGCCCCTGGTAGGCCTTGGATGCACCTATGCCCTGGGTACCTAGGGTACACTGTTACAGGGGCCTATAAGGTGAACCAGTTCCAATTATGTTATGCACCTAGGGTACATGGAGTCCATTTTAAGGAGAGAGCAATCAGCCTGGGGCCCTGAAAAGCAGGATCCCAGGCCAACTAAGTCAAAAACCAGCTAAACACCAGGCAAAAAGTTTGGGGGTAACCATAGTCAGATATCCACCTTCCTACATAACCCCCCCCCAAACGAAAGGAGATAAGGCTATCCTTGACCAGGTAAGCCTATATTGCCTAAGTGGCCATATAAGGAAGTACCAGCTCTGGCTTGGTAACCCCCTGTCTCATGGTCCACTAAGCAATCCCTCACCCTAAGGGTATCTGAGGGTCTCCACCATAGGGAATCTCTACCTGTGGTGTGTCTTTGCAAAGTCAAAGGCTGGTGTTGGGATGGAGTACTGAAGTGAGTTTCCTCTGTAGGGCTCAGCTTCCTCCAATCACTCTCCACCATGTGTGCCTTTCTTTCTCTGACTGAGTTGCACTGTGCTCTCAGGGTCAACCTCTGGCTACCTAAAGCTGGAGGCTGGGTCCCTCTGTTTGGCTTACTGGAGGGACAGTTCAGGTTTGGGCCCTTAGGGTCCCAGGTTTGGCTGTGCCCAACAATATCCATCTGGGGGAGGTCCCTAACTACTTTTAAGGGGGATCCCTCAGGAGTTTTTAAAGTTTTCACCTCACTAGGGCTACTAGTTTCGGTGCCCCTAATCTGTTGATGGGGGTGCTTTATTTGACAGGGGGCCCTTTGGGTCTCACTGTCCTTCTTGTCCTCTGCAGCCCTGGGCTGAGTAAGGCAAGGTAGAGAGGGGCAGGTTACCTGCTCCAGACTGGGTCCCTCCTGAGAAGGGTCCACTGCCATCAGAGGCTCTGTCAGGCCAGGCCTAACAACCTCTGGGTCAGTTCCTTCATCAGGGGTAAGATCAGTTCCCTGAGGAGGCTGATCCTTTCCTAAAGTCTGGTGGGAGGGAGATTTCTCTTCCTCCTCAATGCTCTCTGTTTGGGTGGAGTGATCCATCATTTCAGGCTTCACTACCCATGTATCAGTTTGAGTTTGGGCTGTGGCCATCACAGCCCCACCAACCTTTTCAGGAGGAGACTCAGTTTGGGTATGGGCTGTTACTAGTACAGCCCTGCTACTCTTTTCAGGAGGGAGGTTATCTAAAGATGGGGCTGAGGTTTGCTCAGCCCTCCCAACCTTTTCAGGAAGGACATCTTGGATTGGGGCTGTAGCCATCACAGCCCCACTAACCTTTCCATGGAGATTTACCATTCTAGAATGGGTCTGCTGTTCAACCTCAGCCCAGGCTGAGATTTCCAAATCATTACCCAGTAGGCAATCTACAGGCAAGTTTGCTGACACTGCCACTCTCTTTGGGCCAGTGACACCTCCCCAGCTAAGATTGACTACTGCCATGGGATGATTGGATTCTATGCCATCAATGTTTGTCACCTGATATTTGGCATCAGGTAAAAGTTGCCTTGAGGGGACTAGACATTCAGCCACCATGGTGATGCTAGCCCCTGTGTCTCTGAAGGCCTCAACTTTCAAGCCATTGATGAGGGGTTCCTGTCTATACTTGCTCAAAGTGTTTGGGCAAGCAGTGAAATTGGCAAACCCCATGCCAGTCTCATAGACAAGAGTATCTGAGTTAGGGGACCTGGATAGGCCAGAGTCCACCTGTCCTCCAAAAGTAAACCCACCCAAATTCTTGGGGGTGCTCCCACCACCTGGGGGACCACTGCTAACAGTGACAGGAGGTGTTGGAGCCTTACCTGGAGGTATATTCTCCTTATTGCCATTCTTGGGACAACAGCTATCTGTTTTGTAATGCCCCACCTGTTTACAGGTATGACAATAAGGCTTTTTCTGGGATGTAGAAGTGTCTTGGGACCCACCCCCATTCTTGGAGTTTTGGGGCCCTGGGGAAGTCTTTTCCTTACTTTTATCCCCACCCTTCTCTTGAGGCTTGGTAGTCTCTTTCTTTTGGTCACCACCCTGGTTCTTAGGCCTGATCCTGGTTCTGACCCATTTGTCTGCCCTCCTACCCAATTCTTGTGGGGAGGTCAGATCAGAGTCAACCAGGTGCTGATGTAGAAGCTGATTTTGACAATTACTTAAGATTTGCTCTCTCATAATTAAATTATACAATCCTGTATAGTCAGTAACCTTACTTCCCAGCAACCAGCCCTCCAGAGCCTTAGTGGCACACTCAACAAATTCAGACCAGTCCTGAGTCTGTGTCTTCTGGGTATCTCTGAACATTAACCTGTACTGTTCAGTGGTTAAGCCTAACCCATCAATCAGAGCACTCTTCAGGACCATGTAGTTTCTAGAATCCTCATCACTAACTGTGAGGAGTCTGTCTCTGCCTCTACCTTCAAAGGAGAGCCACAAGATTGCTGCCCACTGCTCTTGAGGGATCTGCTGTACTCTGCAGGCTCTCTCCATTGCAGTAATCCATTTATGGATATCATCCCCAGCTTTGTAGGGGGGCACAATCTTACTCAGGTTTCTTGTATCAAAGGACCTGTCTTTATCCTTCTGGATATTGCTGCCACCAGTGGGTTCTATTACCCCACTCTCTCTAGGCTGTCTTGCTCTAGCAAGTTTCTCCTTAGCCAGGGCAACCTCTAACTCTTGCCTCTGGATCCTAAGCTCAGCCTCTCTCATCTTGGCCTCATGTTCCCTTCTCTGAGGGCTAGTCATCTCCTTTCTGGAGTGACCATGAGAGCCTCTAGAGACATGGGAGGTGTTGGATTCACCTGAGTGATGCCTTCTCCTCCTATGGCCCTGGTTAAGTCCACCTGGGGGTCTGAATGGGTTGTTACCTGATTCATTCCCAAGTTGACTTAAGTTAGCCTGGTTCAGTCTACTGACCAGCACCTGACTATCTCTGTCATCGTCTGACTCACTGCTTTCCACCTCCTCCTCCTCTTCTTCTTCTTCCTCTTCATCTACCTGAGGAGCTCCAGTGGTGGAGGCTTCCTCATCTACTAGGATGATAGGGGTAGGGGTGTCTACAGTGTCATCCTCTGAAGGATGGCCTCCTTCAGCATTCCCTGTGGGGTTTGCTTTAGAGGTCTTTAGAGCCTCAGACTGATCCAAGAGCTCTCTTAGGTGGTCTGTAGTAGGGGTAGGCCCTGTCTTCAGACCCCTTAAGACACAAAGCTGTCTTAATTCCTTAAAAGGAAAAATAGCAAACTGGGATGGTGCCCTTGGAGGGTCACTCTCAACAGGAGTAAGTCCACTGGACCCCTCTGTTCCAGACATTGCTCTAGTGTGGGTGGATGTGTTGCAATCTACCTACACTGGTGTTTACCTACTAAACCTATCTAGTAGTTGTAGCTAGGGTGTGCTACTCCCTTTGCTCTACAACAACTAAGTTCAGTAGAACTTAAGTATACTAGTCTTGTTTTATATGTACCTAGCAGGTACCTGTATGATCTTTCAAATGATAATCTCAAAGATTGCAATGGTAAAACAACAGCAAGCTCAGATCCCACCGCTGCCACCAATGTGAGAAGTTGGCCTGGTATATAATGCTCACTAGTTCTAGTGATCACTTTGTACCATGCCAAGCAACCCTTATGATGATGGTTGTAATTCAACCTTGTAGACCAGTTATCCTATTGGTAACGTGGACAAAGCAGTCTTAGGCTAAACTCTGAAAGGCATGTGAAGCCAGCTGTTATACCATACACAACCCCCTTGAATACCAAATGAAAGGGACACCACACAGATATATATTGAAAATATATATTGATTTATTAACTATAAAATCCCCTGGACTCTTTATGAGCACAGAAGCACAAGCGTAAAATCACAAGACAGTTTAAAATACACAAAAGTTGCACAATATGGATGAGCCCTAGGGGCCACCTAAACCATATACTAAATAAGTGGTATAAGAGATACCTGGAGGAAAGTGAAGAGGCCTAGGGCCTTGGGAATCGCTGGAGCTATTCGAGACTGGAGTTAACTAAGTCGGGAAAGGCCCACGGGACTCGGGTGCAGTGTTCAAAGTGCACGCACTTCTCAATACAAAGTCTATGGTGCGTAAAAAGCACAAAGTTAGAAAGTTAGGAACCTTCCGAGTGACCTACGGAGTTGAAACTTAAAACACAGGCCCTTGGGATGTGTACCAGTGCAGGAGCACCGGCGGAGCTGAGTTACCTCACCCACAGGAAGCGGGTGCACAGGGTCGAAGATGTGTCGGGTTTCGTCACGCTGGTCGATGGTGCTTGGAGCAGGAGATGCTGCAGGCGGCTCGATGAGAAGAGTTCCGGTGGATCCAAGGGTGGATCTGAAGATGTGAAGACCTGAAAGCAGAGGGGACAGTGTTCAAAGTCACTAGCCAGTGACTGCCGTGGAACCAGAGTGGAACCAGGTGATGTCGGGTGCAAACAGGCGTTGTCGGGTAGCTTCTTTCTGCAGCCACGTGGATACCCGGGGTCGAGGACGTCCAGGAGTCGGTCACGAGCTGTCCCACGTAGGCTTCTCGCTGTTGGCGGTGTCGGCGACCTGATCGGAGCAAACAGGCCTTGGCAAATGCAAGCCACGCAGGAGTTGAAAGATGCTGTTCACTCGGACCAGCAAGGTCAGAGCGAGTGCTCCTTTTCACAGGAGCTTGGGTAGGTCTGGAGCAACCAGACCTGCTGTTTAAATCTTCGGGTTCGTCGCCAAGATGGCCGCTGGCCGCGTGGCTAGTGGCCGGGATGGCGCGTCGAGTGGCACAATGCAAAAGGGCCCCACGCAGATCGTGGAGATGCTGGAGGGCTGATCTTCGGTGCAAGGGCTGCTCGGTGGTGGGGGTTCTCAATCCCCAAAGCACAACGTCGAGGATGCCTCAGAAGCTGCGCAGTCAGCTTTTCGAGTGTCTTTCAAGAGGTCCGGTCCCACGTCACTCGGTGCCTCCACGGGTCCCTTCTTCGCAGGGACTGTGGATCGGGCTCTGAGAGGTCTGGGAATCTGGTTCTTGTCGGGCTCTGGGCTCGGACTCCGGCGGGAGGCGGCGGCAAAGCAGACGTCGAGTTGCTGGTTGGTACCTGTGTTCACAGGGTGGTCACTCCTTGGCCACAAGGGAGATTCTTCTTCAGTCTTCTGTGCAGCAGAATGTCGAAGTCCAGTCTTCTTCTTAGTTTAAGTTGATTTCGGGATGATCTGCTGTGCAATGGCACTGCTCCCCCTCTTATTCCAATCTAGGGGGTGGATCACCTACTAGGTCCCTCCTCTGGGAGGAACCAGGAAGGGGGGCGGTTACACCCCCTTTCCTTTGTCCAGCTCCGCGCCAGGACTGGGGCTGGAAGGCCCCAGAACCGGTTTGGGCTGGCCTATGCACGGGGACACCTTGTGTGCCCCGGGCATGTCTGATTCTTTTCAGCCCTGTCCTACCTAATACACAAAATCCTGTCTGGGGTGGTGCTCGCACCTCCCAAGGCAGGAAACCCTTTGTCCAGGCCACCATCTGCCGAGTTTCGGTCAGCAGCAGGAGGCCAGACTTGTGTCTGTGGTGGCAGCGTCCATTTTGTGGAGCTGAGGCTCTGTTTAACTTTAACCGGGGTTAAGGCTACACACATGTCGTGTCCCTCTAGAAGGGTGGAATGCTATCCCCATCGCCAGGACTGGCGAGGGGATAGTATTCCAATTCGTATGACACCTTACTCGACATGTTTTGATAAAGCCAAACCAAAGATAGCATATAACCGCGAGGATTATAATGCACTTAAGAGTATATGGTATGGCAATATCCCAGAACAGCTTAGGGATTGGTTCCCGACAGCTGCAGACAGGCTCAGCTCATGCTAGAGCACCGTCTCACATGTAACCATGCACTCTGCCCCCAGGATTGCAGGGGCCTTCCATAGGAATGGCTTACAGGTTAACATGTGTCCAGTTTAAGGTTAGATATAGGGATACTATATCTAAGTAAGAGGCGATTACACCAACTTACCCCAGCTGAGTGATCAGCCAGTTGTGTCAAATCTGGAGGCCAGGCCAGGGGTGGCACAAGACGTGCTGCAGCCCCTGGTAGGCCTTGGATGCACCTATGCCCTGGGTACCTAGGGTACACTGTTACAGGGGCCTATAAGGTGAACCAGTTCCAATTATGTTATGCACCTAGGGTACATGGAGTCCATTTTAAGGAGAGAGCAATCAGCCTGGGGCCCTGAAAAGCAGGATCCCAGGCCAACTAAGTCAAAAACCAGCTAAACACCAGGCAAAAAGTTTGGGGGTAACCATAGTCAGATATCCACCTTCCTACACCTACATTCCCTAAAGTTAGGATTCCAGGGACCCCCATGACACCAGAATCTTGGATCTGTACACATTTCTTTTAAAAGTGTCCAAGAGGAGGCCTGTGTTGCCAATAACAGAACTCTGCCCACCAGCCAAAATCAAATGGCAAAAAACGTTGAACTTGTTGGAAGACCCCCGTCCTTGGCTAGAACGCAACACCCCTCAAAATGGGTGCCCCAGGTGAAGCCAGACACACCCTCAGTCTACCCCGGATTAGAAAAACTACTCCCCTACAAACTGCATTTAAAAACAATCACTGAATCCAAATAATTCTTTGCTATTGGGCCTTCTGAAGGATTGCCCAAATTAAGGTGGTCCAGTGCATAGTGGGATATGTAGTCTCACCTGCCCCAAAGTTTCAAACCATTATGTTACTGACCCGATGAGGTTCCAGAGGCTTTACATTGTGTTTACTGCAGCCAACACATGTTAGTCACCAATCTGCAAATCAACGCACAAAGCTTACGCTGTATCTACAGAGAACGGTGAGCAACCAACATCCAACATCAGCTGTGTGTGCCTGTTGTGCTTTCGCATTTTCCTTCTTGCCGCTCTGCTTGAGCGGTAAAATCAGGGGTAACACAGTGTGTCCTGTTCTGCATCCAGAAAGCGCCAGGACAAATATGCACCTGGGGCTATGTAAAAAGTTTTTGACTGTTATGGCCTGGTCCCAGTCCTGGGGCCCGATACTTCTTACATTTTGCTTTGTTCCAAGGGATTAGACCCAGTGGCAGCTGCTGCAGAACTGGGGTTTTGTGGGATGAAAAAAATACTTACCTGTGTACGGCTATTGCCTCTCCTCCATCCTCTTCTCTTCTTGTCTTATTGGCTTCATAGAACAGAAACACTCAGGCTTCCACACTCCCCTAAGCCAATCACAACTCTGCTGTCACCAGCAACACCGCAGTATTGAGATTAGTCTGAGCTTCCTGTTTGTCTGCTCAGGCAGTGCCTGGAAGCCTAGGACAGTTCTTCACCTGGCTTGCAGGCCAAACTGACATGTGCACTAATGAAAGACATATTTTCTCCTCCCACTGGCTCAGATAGCCCAGCCCCACCCCACCCTAACCTAGCTCTGAGTTCACACTGAAAAATTACTGATAATAACATTGAGGTATTACTATTTTTTTTTGCGCTGCTCAAACAGCAGTGGGGTGACTCTGTTCCACTTTGCTTGAGGAGCCGCTGCAGACTCGACCTGCAAGTGACCTATTGTCACTAGAGGATTTTGCAATTTACTTCAATGTTATTTTGTCTATGTTTTTTCCAGCATTGATTCACTATTGCTTTAAAAATCTGTAACTATTATTATAGGTATCCTATTCTGTTACTTTTTGTCTCTACATTAAGATAATATTACCCTTACTTTATATAGATTGATGTTGGATTTCTTACAAATTGTGTTAATTACATGTTCCTCTAGTTAAGCCTGATTTATTTTAGCCACTCTACTTACTAGGACCGAAAAAAAGAAGTATTACTGTAAATTCAAGGATCATCTTTGGGGTATAAATATAACATTACAAGCTAAGGCTCCCCAGCCACAATATTTTCTATTGCACTTTTCTACAGGTAGTCCCAATGCTTAGTTTTACACCATAAGGTTAGTGGATGGGACACTCGGTGCTACAGTCCAGCAGTGACATTTAACTTGGAGGCCTTAGGTACACTTTGTGCACAACACTAGGGGCTTAGACGTAAGATGAAATATGCCAAATTACAATGAACTCATTTCATCATATTGAAAGGAGGAGCACAACTGGGAGGCAGGTTTACCGGATAGAGAGTAGTACACCCAGCTGTAACTGATATGGTAAGACTTTGGGTATATGTAATTCAAAAGATGTTCATTTCCTGAAGATAAAATCAAGTTCTTTTTCTTAAACTGAACTGTTTCTTTCCATAAAGTCCACTACATTTTTTGTCCTTTTTAATTTTGACAGACATTAGGTTTATTTTCCAGCCTTTTGAAAAAATCTACACAGCAATTAAGGGCATTTTATATTAATAGCATTTTCAATTAGTAATAGCATGAAATTGTAGTTGATGTAGAATCCGAATGTTAAAATTGCACTATATGGTAGTCATTTTGATTTGTATGTTCATCTAACCAAAAATTATGTTCAATACTATTCTTATTGTTTTTGAATACAATTTTTTTGTGTGAATTGTTTAATAATATTCTATGTTGAAATGAAGCATAATCAAAATAGGCATTACAACGAATATCTTCATTGTATTTTTATCTAATTACTAAAAATATCTCCATTTATTTAGCTTTTATTTTTAATTCAACCACAGTAAACAGTTATACATATTATATTTTAGTTAATAAATAGGTTTCACACAATTCTTTTAGTAAAGTTACATGTAATACTAAACACCATTTGACATAAACATACAATTTAATTTTCCAATGTAATGAACAAGACAATTTTTCAAAAAAGTTATTTCCGTGCGCCCATTTTCACTTTTTTCAATGTTTGTACTTCATCTACTTCATCATCATTGGAGTCTAGGAAGTACCCTCTCATCAGTACAAGTTCTGCTTCATATCTATTTAACTCTTCATGTTTTTGTAGAATTTTGATTGTCATCTGCAATAAGAAAATTAAGAATTACAGTCCTCTGTTATTTCATTTTTCAGTAATGTACATTAATAAGGTGGATTTATTGTCAGGTGTGAAGTGTGTACACTTATTTTATATTTTCAAAACTTTGATTCAAAATCGATGTTTTAAATTAGCATTTTCCAATATGATAAGCTGCCTACGTTTTAATGTTTCCATGCAAACATTTTTATTTCATGTTCTACTAAAAGACACAGTTAAATGGACAACTATTTCAGATTTTAAGTATGGCTTATCTTTTGTTGTCTTTCATCATTTTTATATTTAGTATTACACTTGCAACCTACATTTGTGAACATGTTACAAGTTGTCTGGTTACACCCAATTTTAAACAAGGTAGCCTAGTTTCTTTGGCAGATGTCCGCGGCTACATTCGCAGCACCGCTCCTCCCAGACCACCAACGGGATCCACAGCACCGCTGCCAGTGGCAGTACACACCACAGCACAGGGCTGCACATGCTCTACAAGCAGCCATGGGGTCCTCCAAGAGGAGGCTCGGCAGGGTAGCCTATTGCACAGGCATCAGCAGAATGCAGGCCCGTCCTGTCCTCAGCGCCGTCCACTCCACCCCGGTCGCCACCTCTTCCTCATTCCGGGGGTTGGGGGGGTTCACAGCAACAGCGGGAGCGCAGGTTGTCACAGTAGCTCTAATCCTGGCCTCCGGCACTCCTTCTCGATCCCGGAGACAGGCCTCTGGCTCAGCAGCCCGCACCCAGAAGCCAAGAGAAGTGTGGCTCACTGGTTAGAGCAGGCAGACCCTGAAGCAGAGTCAGACCCGGGACCAGGGTTCGATTCCCGACGCGGCAGGGTGTTGAGCTCAAATGTCCACGGACTCGATAATTCTCGCTTCAGTGCCTGACCAAATCATGGGTTCACACTCTGCAGCTCTGGGCATTAAGCTTGCTTAATCTCCACAACGGCCCCCCCGCGGCGGGATGCCTGGCTTTCACCTTGGGGATGCCCTGTAGGGACTATCTCACAGGGGAAAAACCAGGACGGGTTCCCAAGGCAAGCGCGGAGATACCCCTTCGGGGGTCGATTCTGGCGCTATATAAGAAATTAAATAAATAAATAAAGCCCACCTCATTGTCCAGGCATGACTGGCAGCACGCAGCGGCGATTTCACTGTGTAAGTGCCAGCCCGGTCCAAGGAGGTTCTCTTGTATTTAGAGTTGGAGTCAGTCAGAAGCCAATACCACCAGGATTCTTCAAATCTGGGCGCGGAGCTTGCTCAAATTGCGGCAGCCATGCTTTGCAGTCAGCCATGCCCCCATCTACTAGGATGTTGTTAATAAAGAAAAATATGATGCCAATGTACGCCAGGATATATTTACGAATAACAACAAACTCACATTGCTGTAGTCAAATCTACCCAATATGACCTACCCATCAACCCTGAGTCAGAAATACCAAGGTCTGGAGCAACTGAATAACAGATCACAAGTGGTGTGACACGTAGCCCATAGACAAATGATTGAACAGGGACAATCTAGATCAGTCTGCCAGAAGGTAGCAACACTGCAAAGGTCTGAGAAGATTGGCCCCAACAACATTTGTTTGGCCAGAGGGATGCACATTCCCAAAACAACCATAAAGATAAATGCCACATTTATTTAGGAACACTCAGCCAATCAGAACACCATAATTACACTGCCAGCAGAAAACAGGCGCTCACCGTGACGGACATCTGGTCATGTTACCCTTTGTCCCGAATTGTGTGCACGCAAGGTTAATACCCAGCTGGACTCCTTATCAGGAGATCAAATATACAGTCCTGTGAATATTCCCGCAATTCCTGTTAAAAAATAATGTACAAATTGCTTCGTAACAAGTTGTAAAATGTATAAAATAAGAGCCAACACAAATTTACTTTGAGACGGATTCAGACCGCAAATCTGCTGCTGTTCTCTTGTTGATGCGATTAATAAAAACAACTGTTGTAGTTTTGCAAAATGCCTCTTGTGTTTTATTTTTTATGCTAAATACACATTCTAGCTACAAGGACATGCAGCAGCTCTTAGTGTGCCAGTCAGTTAAGTAGCCTCCTTAAACCTGTCCCAGGCCTTCTATTGCAGCCTGATTGCAGTTTTATAAGCTGTGTCTATCCTTAAACTCCACTTTCATTGTATATAAGTAACCCATAAATTAGACCCTAGCTAGCACATAGTTAAGGGTTCATTATAATTGATAGTTTGGACATGTGCTTTTAAATTTTACATGTCCTTGTCGTCAAAACTCCTAAAATCAATTTTCATTACTGTGAGGCATACCTCTTGTAAAGGATAACATAGGGTTGCCTTATTACATGTAATAAATGCTAACTTTTAAATGGGAAGAATAATACTTTTCATGTTTTGTGTCTGAGAAATGTGTTTCACCTATCAGCCTTAGGCTGGTCTCCCACTAACTTTTGCCCACTTCCAACTTCAGACTATACTGTTTTGTTGGACTTAGGACTCTGGGCACCTTACAACTGCTAAGGTTCGGTTACTCTACCCTAAAATATGGTGATATTGGCAAACCTGCATCCTGCATCAGGCCTCTGCCATTGCAGTGGGGCGGACCCCTCCATAGTCCAGCCTTAGAAATGCCTTTATATCCCTTAAAGTGATAAATCCTGCATAGTAAGGTGTAGATATATCATGTTTGGTATGGTTAGAATCATCATGAGAATTCCTCCCTGTTGGTGTATTGGGTTTTACCCTTCTTGGCAAAAATCACACTTTCAGAAAGTGGACATTTCTCTGTCCTTCCACAAACTCTGTGTACCTGCTGCCTGCCCCAATACACGTCTGGCCCAGGGTAGCAGTCCTATACTTGCATACTACCTACACTCTCCCAAACACAGGAAGGGCTGCCACATCAACAATCTGATGGCCTTCTTGGGCTGAGAGGAGGGAGTAATGATTCACACTCACATCTGAATAGCCTGAGCCGGCCACCACACAATAGGCTTTACAACTTTGCTTTGTCAGGGCAGACAAGTCAGGTGAGACAGGGGAGCCCCAAAACCTCAAAGCCCTCTCCAATAGCTTCTGGTCTCTTCTAGTACCTGGGCACCAGGATATAATAATAGGGCCCAAAACCCACATCTGTGTGAAAAAAACTGGACCTGCATGAAACTCTGCTACCCTAAAGGCTGCTGAGTTGGAAGGATTGCCTCTTTGCTGTGTCTGACTATTGACTGGAACTGTTGTCCTGCTTTGTGGAGCCGCCCTCATGCCAGCTGACATCTGCCCTGCAAGCAAGGCACAAAGGATTGCCTCCAGAGTGACTTCTTGGGGCTTGTCAACTGCCCTTGTTAACCATACTGGGCTTAGGAACACAAATAGCCTTGCCAGTCTTGCACGCGATGTCAACTTCAGTGCTGTCCAGGGGCAAGGGGCCTAGTGCACTGTGGATCGCCTCAAGACTGTGCCCTTGCCATGTGACAGCATCAACCCGCATCCGAGAACGGAGTGCCTCCCTTTGCGCAGTTGTCAGGACTACACCAAAGCAGAGCACTTTGGCCACGGACGTGCCGCACAAATCCGACAGGTTTCGAGGTCGTGGCCTCCTACCCTTGCCAATTTACTGTCAGTTCGACATGATCTGTGTGTCTTTTGCCTCGCCCTAAGTGCACCGGCTATGCCCAGACATGGGTCCTGGGCTCACTGGGCCACTGGCTTCAAGTTAGCCTAGCTGATGAGGGGTGAAACCACAAACTAGTCCCAGGAGGCTTGTTCATGTTCAAGGGAGGACCTGCCTTGGCAGTTCATGTTGGACTGTTCACATGAAGCACAGGGTGAAGACTTATTTGCTTTTGGATGTGTCCAAACTGTGGTGACACAATAGATCTATTGAATGGCGTAGAATGTTTGAATCGCTCTGCAATCCGTCTGTCATCTCTGTGTCTTTAACTTTTAGAATAAACACATTTTTCTGCAGCATTTGATGCCTGCTGCCTGCTCTTGGGCCATGTGAATGGGTGTTGTTGGCAGCTGGATTTTGTTTATTCCTCCCAGATAAACACAGATTAGAGGGATTAGGTGAACCAGGATTGGCCACAAAATGGCAGGATGTGGACGACCTGGGCACAGACTCATTTGGAACTAAACATACAGTGTTTTGAGGGTGGACTTGAAATATCACAAGTTGGAGGCAAGATGGTGCTCAAGAAACATCCTCGCAGCGATGCTCACCTGATTGCAAACCCCTATCACTGCTAAACCAGTCTTGAATACCTTCTACGCTCCTCAGATAACTATGCAGTATCATGGAATGCAAATATAATGCACCTGAAAAATAAACGAAGGATGGTAAAACTTTCCATAGTTTTCATGCAGAGACTCACGCTCTAACTTCCTCCAAAACTTGGGGACGCCTGCACGGGTTGGGATTCTCGGATTACTCCTGACCTGCGTGATCTCCCATCGGTGCGATCGGAATTCAGGAGCTCAGAGAGGACATTCAGCGCGCTGTCTGCTAAACGTGAAGCCACAAAGATTACACAGTGCTTGGGACAGGTCTACAATCTTCTGAGAACTGAAATCGAAACTGTGGTACTTTGTTGCATTGTCTAAAACCACCACAGACAAGTAAGGTTGGCTGGCAGGGGGAGTAAAAACTTCAAAGGGAAAAATGTTTTTGCGCCCAGTGCTCAGTCACAAGCAGCCTCACATACCATTACAGCGCTGTCAGCTACCAGGCAAAAAAGGTTGGAAACAAGGAGTGCGAGAAGATAAGCAAGGGGAGGGAAAGGGGAGAAGGGTGAGTGCGTGGATAAAAACAGAACATTTGAAAACAAGCCCGAAAATATCGAGACTGCTAAACCACACAGAGTGACCAGCTATTCTCAAATGCTGATTACAAGCACTTTTGGTACAATGGGGGGGGGGGCTGGAACTTTGCAAAGGTCTGTAGAAGAAGATCCAAGCTTGACAACAGAAAAGCTGGGGCAGATTGAAGGAGCACTGACTGACTCAAATTTGCCATCTGCGTTATATGTAATAGGGCCACCAGGTACTCCCCTCCCTATAGATCAGTGTGAGAAAAAAGTCCCGGAGGTCGATTCTACACCTGTGAGATAGCCAGATGAGGGTTGCTTGTAGGTCAAAGTAGAAAGATCTGGCAGTAAAAGAAGTAGCTCAAAGGATTGTGCAAATATCACTGGTGGAATTGTAGAACCCGCAGTAACTCGACAAGCTGCAAGCAACTCTCTTCTAATCCACTCATTAAAAACACCGGAGAATAAAGACAAATACTATTCATTAACAGATGAATCAGAGCTGTCAGACACAAACATCTCTGTGTCAAGCAGAGAGGACGGTCCCAAATGGTACAGCAGCTCTTACAAGGATCACCGAAAAAAGATACATGAAATCCTAGACAAAGAAAGAGGTACAGATCTGAGGTAGAATCATTCTGATACTCAGCTTACAGTATTATCTGACTCTATGGTCACCTCAGGTGGTAATAGAACTATAACAGATAGCCTAAATGGAGATAGTGGAGGACCAAAGCGCCACCCTGCGCTGGAGGTTGTTCTTCAATCTATCAAAAGCTTCCAGGAGGAAGCCAAGGATGACAGGCGTAGATCACGCCTGGCCGCCAAGAAACTAATAGGTGCTGTCAGAAGGGTTGGCAAAACCTGCGCTGAAATTGCAGATCGGATGGCTTCTGTGGAGGAAAAGACAGAGCATTTAGAGAAAGATGTAGCCACCCTTAAAACCCAAAGAGAAGAACATGAGAGTGTGGTCAAAGATCTCATGTGGAAGATGGAGGAGCAGGAAAATAGGCAGCGGTGCAACAATCTTGGCTTCCTAGGGATACCGTAAGGAGTGGAAAAAGAGTACACCAGAAGCTTCATGATCTTATTCCTTAAAGGGGCTTTTCAAAAGCTACATTCCTGGGATTGGGACAAAGAAGTTAAGAGAGTGCACAGATTTCCTCTTTCACTTGGCAAGCGTAACCCATCAGCGCAGCAACATCCTCGTGCCATGCTACTGTTTTTTGTCAAATTTCTCCTCCGTCAAGCTCTTTATGATCTGGCAAGGCCCACGAATCCAAGATCCTGTGATGGAATAACTTTTTTCAGTAGACCTGACTTTGCTCATGCCACAGTGGAAAGCAGATGGAGGTTCAGGCAGCTCTTTGCTCCTTTTCAAAAGCTGAGAGCCGATGTATAACTTGAGATTCCTGCCAGAATTAAAATTGTATATAAAGGGTCCACTCGCAGCTTTGTTTCGGAGATAATGGCTGAAAATTACTTATAGGAAGTCTCTGGAAATAAATAATGGTAGCAGTAATAGGATGCTCTTAAAAACACTAAGGACATCTATCCTGTCTTTAGGGAAAGCCATGCAGTTGCATTTGCGCAGAAAGTAGTTCTTAACAATGTTGCTATTTTTTTTTTATTTGTTTAGCTTTTATCTTTTTTCTTTTCTTGTTTATGCACATTTAGGTCAAACTTTGGCTTTTCTGGGGTTTTGATTATATAGGCTTGAAGGTGCTATTTATGGGGGGGAAGATCCAGCGAATACGCGGGGATATGTTGCCCCGGATGTCAAACACCTGGCCTCCATAGTAAAGTACACTTTGTGTGTCCAGGACCTGTAAATTAAATGCTACCAGTGGGCCTGCAAAATGATAGTGCCACCAATATGTGTAGGCCTTCAGCCATGTCTCAGATCTGCCACTGCAGTGTCTGTGTGTGCCATTTAGAACTGCCATGTCAACCTGGCAATTACCCACTTGCCAGGGCCAAACCTTTGCTTTTACTACATGTAAGATACCCCTAAGGTAGGGCAGAGGTAGCCCAATGAGCAGGGTGCAGTGTAGATGAAAGGTAGGAAATGTATTTGAGTTTTTTACTTGTCGCAATAGTGAATACTGCTTATTTCTTTTTTCACTATTGCAAGGACTGTATGTGAAAGAAGTTACTATTGAAGATGCCTTCTGCCCACGTACAAGTGTAACTTCCCATTGGAAGTAGATCATGTTTTGGAGTTTGGGGTCAATTTAAAAACACATCTTTTAGTGAACTTGGTTTTAAATTGTGTGTTTGAAAATGCCTTTTTTAGAACGTGGATATTTTCTTGCTTTAACATTGTGTGGCTCTTCCTGTGGGTGGAATCCACGTCTGAGGAAGGGTGACAGTTGGACTGTTTACCCATTCACTCTAGCCAGTCACAAAAAAGGGAGTTGAGGTGTGCCCTGCATATGCATATGTTGATGGCCAATCACCAGCCGGATCGGTCTTCCTGAGCTATAGTGGTGGAAGGAGTTGTCAATAACACCTGAATAGGACTGTAAATGCTCTCATACAAAGCTGTCTCCAATGCCCTGTAGTGTGTCTGGAGCCAGGTCAGAGTAAGGTAGGGTCCTGTGCTCAACGAAGACTTTCCGTTGAAGTTTGCCTACTTCGAAGGTAGAAACTGGCATAAGAACTGGAGCTGTTACACCATAACTTCAAAACACTTCTTGACTAAGAGGACATTTTCTTTCTACATCCTACTTCCCATGGTTCTCCAAACGCTTATGCATGCTTGCCTCCTGTTAAGAAGTCTAAGGGTCATAAAAGTCTTCATTTGTAGCCCCTGAGCTCCTCTGCTGGGAGTTCGGAGCTGACAAGGGGTGTCAATTCCCGTTTTGGGCCATTTGGAGGTGGTTTGGCTGCTAAGAAACTAGAAATTCCATGCATTGACTCTCAACAGCTGTTTTTCCACAGCAGCACCCCTGTGCGGTTGAAAAAGCAGTGTATCACTCATGTGTGGCCAAAGAATTGGTGCAGTGCCTACTGTGCTACTAAAGGAACACTGCAAATACGAATCACGCGCACTGTATAACAAATGACCGTGGTGGGGGGCGTGGCTGCTGCGGCCTAAATGGGGGCAGACATATTTGGATAGAGCTCTGCGGAAGGCTCCCCTGGACAGGCTAATACCTCCGGAAGCAGCCATTATTGGGGATAGCAACCTAGAGGATCAAATGCAGGACACTATCCACATGCAGCAACAATGTAAATTTGAGATCGCCCAGGCTCTAGTGTGAAACCCCTGACCGGAGACGCTGCCTACTACATGACCCTGGTGAGGCTGACATCAACTACGTGAGCCCGGGGTCTGGCCCCACCCAAAAGGCCGCGAGAAATGGTGCAGCTGCAGTGAACGAACGGCGGCTGGCTTGGACTGCGGCTGACGTCTCGGTGCCCGCCAATGGATGGTGAGAGTTGGGTGAGGCCCCCGCCGTGCTACCCGCTGCCCCTCCCTCTGCAGACCTGATCTGCCTGCTGTTCGCTGTGCTGCAAGAAAGGAGGGCTGTGTGCGGTGGCGGATACCGGCTGGTTTGTGTGGCCATTCACCCTGTGGCGGAGCTATGGTAGGCGGTTCTCGACCGCTGAAGCGGTGCTGCGGACACTCACACCCCTACAGGACGCTCTTCTGATTACTTGACGGCAGCGGCCCGAGAATGGCTGGGGCCCCCGCGGTGCTGCCCACGAACATCCGGGCTCTGATATTGCACAACACGGTGACCAACTGAAAGGGTGGCCGAAGAGCGCGACGTGAGCAGACCCTGCTTGGCCAACATGAGCTGCAGCTGTCCATGCAGTGTGATCGGGGAAAGTGCCCCCCCTCGCCGGTAGACTAGTGATGTACACTGCCTAAACGTTCCGGCCACGAAACGTGGTTGAAGTGGTTGGCCCCCACTGATGGATCAGGAGTCACGGTTGTCCGCTCCCTGCCATACCTGTATGCCCTTCAGGTGAGGAATGCATTGCAGCTGAGGTCCCTGTGATATTAATGATGGCCTGTGGAGTTCTGTGATACCAGCAGCCTGCCACACACGCATCGTGGTAAAGGCGGAGAGGTATTACGAGGCGGCGGTGCACGCTCATAATGACTGCCCTTGCATCTGTTGCATGGCTAGGTGGCGAGGGCTCCACTCCCAAGAAACTGCATGCCATTGCCCCGCGCCCGCACCAGGGGACATCAACATATTGAGTGTGTGGGCGGCACTGGCGGGTATGCTGATGTAGTGAGCCCCAGCTGCGATCGCCCCAGGTGAGATGCCCTGCTGTTGCCCCCCGGGAGCCAACGAGTTGCCATCCTGGACCCATCCGACCTTGTTGCACCTGCCACAGGAAGACTACGAGGCTGATGACCGTACGGAGCTGTTATCGTGCAGGAGCCAAGGCACGATATTGAAGCCGAGTCCGCTGCACCCTGGAGCAGCAGTAAGTTTGTTGTGTAGGATTTCAGGACCCTAGTGTAATTTTCTCGATTAATGCCCATATTTAGGTATAAATCACCCTATCCTTATATAGGCATAGAAATCATAACAATATTTAGATTTAGCCTATGCAGTCCAAATTCGGCAAGGCTACTTCCACTAGTTCCGAGAATCCACAGCGATTTCTTGAAGAAAACCGCCTTCAGCAGTCAGGGACTTCCCCCTGCTTGAATATTGATTTGTACAAGAAATCCTGGAGTTTTCAAAGAACTGAGTCATTGATGATGTTATTATGTCCAACCTTAAGTCAAACTCGGCACCTTCAAGGTATCAATATGCCCACACTTGCCCAGACAAACACACGGCGGTTTGGAGAAGTTTGACTATCTACTTGCCCGACATGCCCTGCAGTAGCTAGTGTCGAAGGAAGCAGACCCTCCAGCTGACGCACTGAGAGACGCTGTCTTTTCTCCTGCATAGAATCCAGCTCCAGTGTTTCCACGCTACCCTTGAGGGTTGCTGGGAAATCGTGTCCTGAGAGAGAGATACAAGACCTCCTTCATTCTAAAACAAAGGTACGGAGATGATTAGACCCTTAGAGAATTCTTGGAATAGATTCTTGGCAAAAGAATATTAAACTTAAGGTAGAACTCACTTACTTCTTCCCTTATACTAGACCTAGGTTAGGTACACCGGTTCGCCGTATATTAGAAGCACCAGTTGAGTACTTTTAGTCATTATTTATTAATGTATGTATTATATGTTATTTTATATGGCTTACAAACCATACCATGCTTTTACAGTATTATTTCATAATACTCTTTGTACTTTATGGATTGTAGTTTATAACCAGTATTACGATTGTAGCAGTACATTTCGTATGCTTGAGAAAGATGACTGTTCAATAAAATACATTTTATTGAAAACGCCGTCTCCCTATTTTCTCAGAATCTCTTGTGAAACGAAGCATGCACGATTGACTGAGTAGAATAGCTATGTATTGTTTCCGCAACTCTAGAGATTGATTTCTTATTCTTGGGAAACAAAGTTGTCATGTTTATGCGGTTGTCAGAAACTAATCCCTTCTTGTGAATTCAAGAACGTTTCTAGTGACCTCTGAGCTAACTAGCACTCACAATTAAGTTTAATATATTCGATAGAGACCTAGTCGACCTCAGTACTACGTCTAAACTATAACGGAGACCTGGTGGCGCCGTGCTGAGTTCTCCCTGAGCGAAAAGGCAATTTAGGTGAATGGGTCCTGCACCTGATTTCGGGGAGGGGGGTGGGAAGTAGTTAAGTGAGGATTGTACTGGTGGAGCTCAAGCCATGCCGCCGCTGTCAAAGGCCAAATTGGACAAGATGGCGAAGCAGGGGTCGGCGGATCAGACCACAAGCAAGTTGGATGCTGTACTTGCTGCAATGGACCGTCTGGAGGAAACCATCAATCAAACCCACATTTCCCTGGAATACAAAATACACAAGGTGGCCATCAACCTCACTGATCTACACGCAGACCATGAGAAATTAATGGACCGCACCACTGCATTGGAATCCATGCTTGCTGACACCAAACCACAGGTGACGCAAACGGATAAACATGTACAAGACTTGCTAAACCGTGTAGAATTCCTGGAAGACAGAGCCGAGGATGACGAAGGGAGGGAACGACGACACAATGTCCACATAGTAGGTGTACCGGAACAGCATGCATTGAACATGGAGATTTTTTTTAAGAGATGTACTGCCAGAAGGGTCCCTATCACCACACTTCGTAATAGAGCATGCCCATCGGGTCCCGACGAGGCCACCTACTATGGGATTGAATCCGCGGCCCTGGATGCTTCAGATCCTTAACTCCAGAGATCGAGACTCCATCTTGAAGAAAACCAGGAAGCTCCAGGATTTCGACATTGATAATAACAAGATAATGTTTTTCCTGGACTATACCATCCTGGTACAGCTCCAGAGGCTTCCGTTCATGGCAGTGAAGAAACGTCTTTGACAAAATAACCTGAAACATTCTCTGTTGTTACCTGCGCGGCTGTGTGTGGTTGCCAGTAAAAAAACACAATTCTTTAACACATCGGAGGAGGCGGAGGACTGGCTGGACACCTTCACCAATGTGGGGCCTCGGGACAGGGCCGCAACTGCAAGGCTACCGAAACGAAAAGGCCCTTTTCGACACCAGCAGAGAGAGCGCAGGTCTACGAGAATAGGGACATCGCCTTTGCCACTTGTGGGTCCACGCTCGGAGCTGATCCTGAGCGGACAGCAAGACACCATACAGGCAGTGGCAGAGATCAGCGGTTCCCCAAGGAAGAAAATTCATCTAACTCCAGCCAACGAGACATGTCGAGTGATGACAAACAGATATATGGCCTACAGAATTAGCAGTACTCAAAAGGACAACAGGATGTCACCCCGCAGACGGCGGACTTGATTGCGTAAACGCTGAAAGCTCCTGTATTTGTATGGACTATGAATTGAGGTATTGGGGTGTATGTGTGGGGGCATGCTGTTGCTGGACGTGTAGATACCTGGGATGTACGCTGTTATGACTCTACAGTATTTGCTCCCTACTGTGTTCAATACTGAAATACACGAGGGAGGCGGTAGGACTCAAACGTATATTTTATTGCTGATTTGTGGAATGTTCCTGAGTTAACATATGCAGTTTGCTCCAACTATATTGTATGTTGCCTGCGCATGGGGAGCCCCCCTGACACTAGACACGAGGACTGTACTCTAAAGTATAGCAGTTCGCAGCGCAACCCCCAGGATTGTTTTTACTGTTATCTAGGATTGGGAGTTTGGACGATTGCTGGTTGCATTATCACCCTTTTGGTATTATTGATGCATATATCGTTTTCTGCGTTTTTGTCATATGTTACGAGTAGATTCAGACAGCGTCCCACGCTGCGAATCAGCGAGCTAGGTGGAGTATGTAATGATGAGCTGTGTTTAATGCACATGGTTGTTGGGCTGCCACGTACACATTTTTACACGATGCGTTGGAGGGTTATTGTCTTCAGTTAAGATTGGTACATGGAATGTGAGGGGTATACATTCGCCGTCACATAGGTATTAAATCTACTCATACCTCAAGCAATATCATATAGAAATCGCCCTACTGCAAGAGACTCACGTAACCAAAATAGAGATACAACGTTTACAACGTCGCTGGCGCAGCAAATTGTTTGCCACAGGGTATTCTGCTTTTGCACGGGTTGTGCTGATATGGGTGAGGACAGGTGTTCAGTTGACAATTACACAGTCGCTGGTAGACACAGAGGGGAGGTATGTAATAGCAAGGGGCACGCTGGATGGCCGACAAACAGTACTTGCATAGATATGCGCTCCTAACAGAGAGCAGGCTGCATTTGTCGACAAGATATCACACATTCTTGCGCCATGGCTCAACATACTCATGTCATTATGGGGTGATTACAACAGCGTCCTTAACGTGTCATTGGACGGGTCCTTTCCAACACTTCTGGATACAAACATACACCATGCTATGAAGGCGTTGACGAATTGGGAAACAGAATGGCATTTGAAGGATGCCTGGAGACACCGTCATCCCAATGATAGAGTACACTCTTATTATTCAGGGGCTCATGACCTCAATGTGTAGTTAGATGGCTATATGCTCTAAGATGCACTGCTCCCCCACATAGCGGCGGTTCATTATTTAGGTCGGACGCACTCTGACCACAACCCGTATGTCTTGGAAATGTTGTGGGCGCGCCCCTGTCCGACAATCCCCAACTTGGCGGCTACAGCCGGATCTCCTATTGGATACACCCTTCCGTACCCTACTGGCTGCAAATGTCACTCAGTATTTTAAAGATAATGTCGGGACGGCCACGACGCCTCAGGTGGAGTGTGACATGTTCAAGGTTGTGATGAGGGGTGCCTGCCTGGGTGCCCAGGCGGGCATGCGGTGACAGTTGGAGGCAGATCTTACACACCTTGAAACTGAGCTGCTCCAAGGGGAGGGAGAGGCGCTGGAGGGAGATACTTAGGATTTGGAACGCTCAGGGAGGAACACTCTAGATATTACACCGACTCCATAATCTAAAGTACACCGCACACTCAGCGTGCACCCATCACATGGGATACAAGCCAGGGAGATTGTTGTCGTCGCTGATACGGCAAGACATAGATATTGTGCCAATAACAGCAATAGAGAATATGCAGGCTGTCACAATGCATACCCAAAGCAATATACATCTTGCTTTTTGTGGGACTTTACTCTACAATATACAGATCTTATTTAATAGCCACGGTTACATAAATACAGGAATTCCTCTCCACACTAACGCTGCTAACAGACTAACAGCAAGGGGGAGTGGGTGCTCCTCTGTTACCAGAAGACATAAGGGATGGTATCTACTCCCTGTCAAATGGAAAGACGATGGGTCCTGATGGATTACCGGCTGAATTTTATAAGGCATACTCAGAGGTTCTAGTGTCGGAACTGCTGTGAGTATATGAGGCGACACTCACCCCAACACAACACGAGTCAACGCTGGTCTCTCTTTTAAGCCGGGTAGGAACCCTGAACTCCTAGGCTCTTACCGCCAACTGGCCCTGTAGAACACAGACTATAAAATACTCGCCTCAGTCCTGGCCAAACGCATTGACCCATTTGTGCCGACTCTGGTCCATGCCGACTAGAACGGATTTGTGTCCACTAGAAGCACCTCGATTAATATTCAAAGGCTATTTAGAATCCAACAGTATGCAATGGAAAAATGGCATAGATATGGCTGTCTAGTGTTAAACCTGGAAAAGGCCTTTGATTCACTGGAGTGGCCCTATCTTGCGGCGGTTTTACGTAAATATGAGCTGGGTTATGACTATCTAAAAATGACGCAGTTGCTGTATCAGCGTTCCACAGTTCGGGTTCGTACGGGCAAGCTCTTATCTGACGAAATCAGGGTGAGACGAGGAACTAGACAGGGCTGCCCCTTGTCCCCGTTACTCTTGTCCTTAGCTATGGAGCCACTGGCGGCTCTCCTCCGTGAGGGAGGAGCAGACTGGGGCATCCCCTTGAGCAATGGTCTACATACAGTGTCCCTATATGCGGACGCCCTGTTGTTATACGTATGTGACCTTCATGCCGTGCCGCCACTGTTCTGTAGATTCGAGGCAATATTGGGACTCAGGGTAAACTGGGCTAAGTCAGGTGCTTACTCTTTTCGCAAAGATGTAGTTGCAACCAATATAATCATCAATGTAATAGCACTTGACTGGTATCCAACTACGTTTAGGTATCTAGGAATATATATTTACAGGTCTCAACAGATATACTGAAAGGCAATCTGGTTTGCACCATCTCCTCATTAAGAGCACAGATGCAGTTCTGGAGGGCCTTACCGCTCAATGTGATGGGCTGTGTCACCATGACAAAATTGATAGTGCTGCCAAGGTTAATGTACTGTATTGAGAATCTTCCGGTGTATGTCCCAATGAGGTTCTTTAGAGAATTGGAGGGTTGATACGTGGCATGATTTTGAATGCAGGCTGGCCCAGGATAGCGCTGCAGAAACTATATGCACCCCCGGAAAGTGGAGGCTTGGTAGTTCCTCATCTGGAACTGTATTATTTAGCTGCACAATTACAGAGGGTTGCAAAGTGGCTAAGCAGCAGGAATCTGGCACACACAGTGACCTAGAAGACAGCTTGGACGCAGATACAGATATGCAGATTGTTCCAACCGCTCGCGAAGCTTCCTCGCCAGACATCAAATACATGTTGAGCTGGTGCATAGGTGTTTTAGGAGAAGCCTTAACTTCACAAAAGACACAATTCCATATGCCCCGGTACTACCACTATTCAGGACGCCCAGAGCCGGAGACCCTATAACGGACATGGCATTAGTGCCCTGGGTTGAAGCGGAAATGGAGACTCTAAGAGACCTGTACGTGGACGGCACTTTAATGCATTTTGCGACACTAACAGCAGATACTGGATTACCAGCGGGCCAGTTCCTTCTACACAGAACAATTACGCGAACATTTGCGCTAGCATGGGGCGATATGACCAACAAGCCGCCGACACACCAGTTATTGCAATACCTGCATGTGATGGGGGAGCGATTGCATGTGATACACTGGCTGGTCCAGGCCCTGCTCGTTTATGTATTGAAGCCTCTGCAGAGACTTTGCACATATTGGACTGAAGACAGAGGCCGTCCCTGGAATGATAAAGAGTGGGAACGCGTTTGAGCTAGTGCCAACCACATACTGCGAAATTCGAAATTATGATTCATACAAACATACATATTACACATGGCGTATCTCTCAGAAGTGCTCTCTAGTGCTCTCCTCATGATTTTCTATACATCACCATGTATCATGACAATACAGCTGAACTGAACAACAATTTGATTTTTGCTTTCTCTCTTTCCCACTATTTCCTGTGTTTCTATTCCTTTCTTGGATTTTCAGATTCCTTCCTTGGTCAAAGCCCAATTAAAAATAGTTTCCCTTTAAACAAAAAGAAAGTGGCTTTATGCCCCCACCTCATGCCATAAAGTTAAAGGAAGCACTGACCTGTTCATTTCATTTTCAGTTTTAGTTTTACAACCTGTGTATGATAGGATCACATTTAGGACATTACATATTACACAGAAAGTACTTGATGATTTGGACGGTTTTGGACAGTAATCTTTAAGACCCACACAGCCCCAGATCAAGGCCCATGCTTCTGCTTACCTTATCTTAATGGCAAAAAGTGGAGTGGCTTTGTCAAAATCCTGTTTCTGTCAGCAGTTCTCCCAGGATGAGTGACAAAAACTGCAAATTTCAATGGTTAAGCGGGTAGAAATGGATGGTTGATAAGGGAGATTATTCCACTGTATGGCAATATATTGGAAAACAAGTGGTGTCACATGGTTTAGAGGAGGGCCTATCAATGAATTTCACTACACATTGAAAATAGAAGAGGGACTACAGTCATGTGATTGTATGAAGAATACTGTGACTAAATACAGGAACTAAAAAGCTGATTGATGGTCATACAGGGTTCTAGACTGACCAGTGGAATATTGCAAATGAGATGTCCTTACATAATTGAAAATGTTTAGAAACAATGTTGTATACACTGCATAGAGAACAATTTTGAAGTTAAGAGTTTTGAAAAGTAAAAACAAAAACATATTAAGACTGAAAAGCTGGGGACTGGTGGCGCAGTGAAAAGAAGGACAGGAAAGGCAATTGTCCTTGAGGCATTTAACATACAAGTAACATTTTGGCAGAATTTATAAAGCAAGAGTTTGTGAGAAGCATACATTTATGGGCTGGTATCAGAGTGAAATAGAGGGAGGGTAATTTGTTTATAAAGCATTGAACTCAAGAGGAGGGAACACCATAATTTTTCCATGATACATAGGCCTTTGGCTGCAAGAAATTCCAGTGACACAGGAGGCTCACTGGCAGTTCACAGCAGTTGTGAGTACTTTTAGACCTGGGTTCAATCCCCAGCTGGGGAAAATCGTTTTTTTTATTTTTATTTTTATTTATTTTCTAAATTCCACAAATGAAAGCTGTGGCTTTGTAAATCACCCCCTAGCAGTATCTGGGAGAACTATGGCCTCCTTAGTCATAGTGCATTTCCAGCATCTAAACCAAACACCATAGAAATAGAGAAGGGACTGACATCATTTTTTCATGACAATTAGGCTTTTGGCTGGGGAAAATATCAGTAAAATCGATGGCTCACTGGCAGTTCACAGCCTCTAAACAAAACACCATAGAACTAGAGAAGGGACTGACATCATTTTCGAATGACAATTCTATGTCAGGACAGGAGGCTCCGATTATGCTTTTCTCATTTCTTTATAATGAAATGCTCAGCAGCGGACACGTTTCTTCGGTGGGGGAGAGTCAGGATCAGAAGAAACTGAAGTACGCACATGATCCGAATCGTCGGTGTCATGTGGTGCGGAAGACTTGGAAGCCTCAGCTGCCAGAGATTTTGCCAGATTCTGAAAGGCCGACCTGTGGGGATTGACAGGAGATTTGGAAGATTTTTTGGCCGATGGCAACCAACCTTGTTGCTGGGCATATTTATTTAAATGGCGTTTGAGAGGATTAATAGCACGCACTAGTGCCTTATTTACTGATTGTTGGACACCTTTGTCCAATTCCTCCACCAAATTGTGTTCTAAAGAACCATCATCATCATCCCCATAGTAATGGTCATCTGCATTACAATAGTAGTCTTCCATGATACACAAGTGTAAAGATTAAAGCCCACCAGATGACTGGAAGTAATATGGAGTGTCAAAGACTCTATGCAGGGGGAGTGTGGTAACCCCACAGCAGGCTAATAAAGCAGGCACAAACCTGACACAAATTACAAGTAAAACGTGGAGGTAGATAAGCCTGCCACTATAAGGAGCACACTCTAGGCAAAGCTGATGCATGAAAGTCACAACCAAAGCTCTCTTTGAACTCCGGCGTAGAACGGGGTTAATTCTGAATAAGGCTGTGGGCGTTGACGTGTGAAACGACTTTCTCTGTCCACCGGCGCTGTGAGGAATGTCACAGAAAGCGGAAACAAGCCAATGCACATGCGCGACAAGGCTGCCTGTTCAGAAAAAACGGCTCGAGAGTGCTCGCGCTCCCTTCGCGAGCCGCTAACCCCTGCTCCCGCTCCACAAAGCGAACCAGGGCAACACAGGGCGCCTGGTCCCAAGGAGGTGAACACACGCTCTCGAGAGAACACGCCACAAGAACGTGTCGAAATCGGAAGAAAAACCCGATAACAATCAACCGGTGAAATGGAGCGTAAACAAACGCACTCACAGCGCGCCGTAAGCCCTGAAGGTAATGTACACACAGCAAGTGATAGAACCACAATAGAACAGTGCAATATAACAGCTCAATAACAGTAAGTACAGTCAAATACAGAAAAAGCACTTAACTGGCTGCGGAGCAGCAAAGAAAGAGGAAGAAGGACTACTGTGGTGACCTTTTATACTGTATACTCTATGGTTATTCCCTAGTGTTCATGGGAAATGTAGTTTTTTGTTATAATATTGGCTACTGAGCATTTCATTATAAAGAAATGAGAAAAGCATAATCCTCGCTTCCTTGTCCTTAATAGAATTGAAAATTCTTGTCACGTATGTTTGCAAATTGTTTATTGAGCTTTTGGGTGGGTAATGTTCCAGCAACATAGATGGCTCACTGCCAGTTCACAGGGACTGTGAGTGTTTTTAGACCAGGGTTCAATCCCCAGGTGGGAAAAATCGTTTATTTATTTATTTTTTTATTTATTTTCTAAATTCCACAAATGAAGTCTGTGGCTTTGTAAATCCCCCCCTAGCAGTATCTGGGAGAACTATGGCCTCCTTAGTCATAGTGCATTTCCAGCATCTAAACCAAACACCATAGAAATAGAGAAGGGACTGACATCATTTTTTCATGTATTTTATTTATTTACAGACTTGTAACGCGCTAGGAACTCGACTCCCTAAGGAGTATCTCCGCGCCTTTGGCAGCATCTGTGAACAGAAAGCCCTAACCAGTGTATAACAAATGCCTTAACAGAGCTAGTAGTTGACAATTAGGCTTTTGGCTGGGAAAATTTCAGTAAAATCGATGGCTCACAGGCAGTTCACAGCCTCTATGAATGCTTTTAGACCAGGGTTCAATCCCCAGCTGGGGAAAATCATTTTTTTATTATTTTTTTATTTATTTTCTAAATTCCACAAATGAAAGATTACCTTTTGTAAATCACCCCTAGCAGTGTCTGTGAGATTTGTGTCCTTTTAAGTCAAGCCAGTGCAAGTCAGAGATTTGAAAAACCTATGAAGAGCAGCTGGTACAGGGGCAGTTCACAGGGTCTATGAGTGTTTTTTGACAAGGGTTCAAACCCCAGCTGCGGAAAATTGATTTTTAAATTATGTTTTTGTTTTTTTAATCCAGATGGAAGATATATCTTAAAAATATTCCACTAGCACTTAAGGGGGTTTATAACACAATTATACCTCAAACAACATAGACACAAAATGTGGCATACTGTGGCATATGTCATGGCATATGCCACATGCCAGACTTGGGCTCCAACCCCTTCTCGCAAAAGCAGCATCGTGTGGAGCTGCAACCAGGGAATGAGAAGGAGGTTTTATAGATCTTCAGATCCGATCTACAACCCCTGATTAAAGAGGCGGTGGATTCTCCACTGGCTAAATCTAGGGCAAAGAAAAAACAATGGTTCTGTCGGGTATGCAAAGCTCATTTCTTGTACATGTAAATCATTTATCTTGTTTCTTATGTAAAATCCTCACATGTAAGATCAAAACCAATTTAATCATAAGGAACACAGGAGAACGACAATTTGATGAGTAAACAGTTGTTTAATTTAAATTGCATCATTTTTATCTGTTACCCATACTTAAAGAGCTGCCAACAAGGCTGACGTTTCAAGGTGAATGGTGATCAAGTGACATATTTTGCTCAGTAATACAAATAGGTGCGGAATATATACAACTAGCAGCCCGTCCCGATGTTGTCCGGGTATGAAATAGAATGTGTGTAAAAGACAAGTGAAATGTATTTTAAAATCTCGCAGTAGACAACATTTTGAGCATGAAGTGTCACAATAGTTAGGCATGTTTGTGCAGATACTGTGTGTACCTCGGAGTAGGAAGTATTAGCAGATGTCTCTAGTGTGTATGTACTCCAGGTAAACTTGTGTGAAAGTGCATTCAGTTGTAAATTTTGTGTCCCCGCCGGCACGCTGAATCGCGTCATCCCACGCTTGAGACCCGGCTCCAGCTTTGTTTGATGTTGTGCTTGTGGTGTAAAGTCGTTGATGCAGAGAGTTGAGTGGCTGACAGCACGTGCTGGAGATGCTGCGCGTGTGGGAAAGTGCAGTCAGTTCAAAGGTTAGTGTCACAGCAGGCGCACTTACTCGCGTCATCCGCCGCCTGAGCCAGGCTCCAGCCCTGGGTGATGTGATGCGCCTGGTGTCAATTCGTTTATGCAGAGAGTTGAGTGTGTGACAGCGCGCAGGAGACGCTGCAGTTAGTGTCCCCGCAGGCACGGTCCTTTATGCAGAGAGTTGACTGGCTGACAGCGTGCAGGATACTGTGCAGTTATGGTCCCCGCAGGCACGATCAGTTGCGTATGCCCCCGCCTAGGCCCCGGCAATTGCCATGCCCATTGGCCACGCCCCTTGCTCCCGCGCAATTGCCGCACCCATTGGCCTTGGCCACGCCCCCGGCCCAACGCACACATTTGCTTTCCACACGCCCTCAAGGAGCGCTTTTTTTTGGGATGTGCCGAGTGATTGTTGTCGGTTGTCGCGCCCATTGGCCACACCCCTTGCTGCCGCGCCCATTGGCCTTGTTCACACCCCCAGCACAACACACACGTTTAAGGAACGCTTTTTTTGTCGTCATGCCGCGCCCCGCCCACGCCCAAGCCCACAAGGGACAATTTTGCTGGTAAGGTTCTTTTACCTTTCAAATGTATATGGTGGGCATCTTTATAGCCTATGTCCTTCTGCTGCAACTGCCCTTTCCAATGCTGTATTGGGTGTTGTGATTGGTGCTGTGGTTCCTGAGATTCCCTGCCTCAAAGGTTTGGGCTCTCTCTTTATAATATTAATATAGATGTGATTGGGATATGTAGAAGGGAAGGGGAGACCAACATGAAGATAATGACTCTGCTGCTAATCCAAGTTTAATTTCTCGCGCAGAGCCTTGAACTGGACCAGGTGGTAGCGTCCACGTTTCAACTCAATATTAAGGACTATTAAGTGGTCATTGCGGGTCTTCATCAGGACAAGAGGGAGGGGGTAGGATGACAGCCTATTTAAATCAGAGTCAATCTGGGGTAGTTGAGGGGGGGGCTCAGGTTTGCATTCTCACGGCCCTATTCCGAAAGAGAGGTTTTACTCACAATATACCAGGGAGGATGCAGGTGGCCTACCTTTCATTATGTTATGAAATGAAATTAAATGAATAAATGAAATGAAAATTAAACTTATATAGCGCGTAACTACCCTGAGGCCTCGCAGCGCTTTAACCAGGACCGTTCTGACAATAGGATAGGGCGCTAATAAGCTTCTGCAAACAGATGAGTTTTTAGTTGTCTCCTGAAAGTCAGCAGATTGTTGTTCTCTCTCAGGGCAAGCGGAAGGGAGTTCCATATTCCGGCGGCATTGTGCGAAAATGCGCGACCACCCCAGCGGGCTTTGTTTATTTTGGTCATAGTGGCCATGTGCAACCCGCTGGATCGTAGGGCTCTAGAAGGGGAATAGGGAATGGCCAAGGGAAACATTATGGATGGGCCTGTCTTGCGAAGGGCCTTTTGAGCCAGGCACATAGACTTGAATTGTATCCTGGCTTCTACCGAAAGCCAGTGTAACTTCCTCAAGGCAGGTCTGGCCGACTGCCATCGAGGGATCTGGAAAAGCAATCGGGCTGCACAATTTTGGTTAACCTGGAGCTTATGTATTGCGGCCAGATGGGCTCCAAGATAAAGTGCATTGCCGTAGTCCAGGCGGGAGAGGATCAGAGCCTGAACCATGATTCTCCTTGCCTGGAACGGCAATAACGGGAGGACTTTCCGGAGCATTTTCATAGGTCCGAAGCAAGTAGCAGATGTCTTGGTTGCCTGGACAGTGAAGTCAAGTGATCTGTCTAACCAGACTTCTAGGCTCTTTATCTGGGGTTTGGGGGAGGGGGGAGGACCGAGACAGGGAGGCCAAATGGGGACCAGAATGGAAGGTGAAGGGTTCCCCAACAGCATAACCTCCGTCTTTTCCCCATTTAATCCAAGGCAGGAGAGCTCCATCCATCTGGCGACCACCTCAAGACAGGTACTAAAAGTGCTAGACGACCCCTCAGCATTGTTCAATGATACCACAAGCTGTGTGTCGTGTCGTCTGCATAGGTGACTATACGGACACCAAATGGATGGACAATCTGTGCGAGGGGCCTCATATAGACATTAAAAATTGTGGGGCTCAGGGCAGAGCCCTGAGGCACCACACTACTGAGTGGCTGTTTGGAAGAAACAACTTCTCCTTCAAAAACCTGGAAGAAGCGTTCCTCCAGTAAGGAAATGAGCCATAACAGAGCCGTGCCCGACACTCCCATGCCACTAAGACGATGTAATAATGTGGCATGGTCAACCGTGTCGAACGCGGCGCTGAGATCTAATAATATAATGGCCGCTTTTCCTCCCTGGTCTAATACGATTCTGGCCTCCTCAGTAACTGCTAATAGGGCTGTCTCAATCCCATGTTGGGGGCAGAAGCCCGTTTGAGAAGCACAGAGCAGATCGTTAGACTCAAGATGTACCACTAAGATGTTATTAATGTGCTTCTCAAGCAGTTTGTTCATCCATGGCAACAAAGAAATGGGGCGGAAGTTGGCTAAATTATTCTGGTCTAGATGGAGTTTTTTTAAGAGTGCCTTGACCATTGCACATTTCCAGGATTTTGGAACAGCACTTGAGGTGATTGAAGAATTTAGAACGTCCAGAATTGCTGGGCGAATTAGCTCCATGACCAAGGTAAGGACTAGTGGCAGTGCAGGGTCCTCAGGAGAGCCTGAGGTGACTTTAGGGATTATTTTGTCCAACAAGACCGGATCTAAGAGAGTGAACTTTTCCAGTGTACATGGGGGGAGTGTGTTGGGGCTTGCTACTGTTGCAGCCCCCAGGTCAGTTAGGCCAGAGGTGAATGAGGAGTAGATGGTCTGGATTTTTTGATAAAAGAAGGATGCTAGGCTATTAGAGCGGGCAAGTGGCCCATCTAATGGTGTTTGTTCGGGGGGTGGGGTGATCAATGATTTTGCTATTCGAAAAATGTCCTTGGGGGCATTGGCGGCTAAACTTATTTTAGACTCATAAAACTGTGCTTGGGTTGCCTTATTTTCAGTTTTATAGTGCCTGATAGCGGCTCTATAGTCTGTCTTAATGCCCTGTGTACGATCTTGTCTACAAGACCTTTCCAATTTATGGCATGAAAGCTTCATGTCCCTCAGTCTTGGGGCGTACCAGGGGACTACTTTTTGCCTTCTTATGCAGTGTAAGGCTTCCTTCGGGAGAACTGAGTCAAGGGTGTTATCAATCAAGTTATCAAAGTTGGCACTGGCTATGTCAGTTCTGGAGGACTTCGGAAGCTCACGTGCTGCAAGTGAATACCCCCACTCAGTGGAGGGGAGTTTTGACCACTTCCTGCCCAGGTATTTTTAGGTTCCTGTGCAGAGAGAGGGGACTCGGTGATCCAGGTGATAGGTAACAGATAATGATCAGTCCATGGCAGTGGAATGGGAGGTTCAATTGTTAACATATCAATGTTACTGAACACATGGTCCAGGAGATGACCTTTATTATGAGAGATTTGCGCCCTGATGTATCAAAGGGTTTTACCCATTCTAAGTCTATGGCGAAATACGGACCTGATCTCTGTACTGGGGTGAATGTATGACATTGTTCTGTAATATGCCCATCAATTGTTCTTTTTGCATTTGTCACTCCCTGGTGGGACAAGTATGCCCAGACATGGGTCCCATGCTCTCCATGCCACTGGAGTCAAGCTATCCTGGCTGATGAGATGTGAAACCCCGTAACCGGTCCGTGGATGCTTGTTTACAGCCCTGAGAGGACCTGGCCTGGCAGTTGGGGCTGGACTATTCCCATTGGGTGGAGAGTCAATACTGATTTGCATACGGCTGGGTTCAAACTGGAATGGCATGGGGAGTGTTGGACTTGGGCCTTTTTGGCAGGTTCACCCCTAAACCTTTAGCATTTAGCCTCTGGCATGGTGGTAGTGATTTTAGGCCTCTGCACACTTTAGCACTGTGGGCCAGTTTAAAGTGCGTGCGCACTCTGAGTGTGTGTGCTGAGATGGCCTGCCCTCCCATAGGAATTCATGGGGGATATGTGTGTCCATGGTAGTTCCTGATGCGTGGAGAGTTCAAAGACGAGTTTCGTATGTGTGAACTCGTGAGATTGAAGGCTGCGCAATGATGTGTGCGGATTTATTGTGTCACGTGCGGAAGTGCTACTTCTAGAAGTTTTGCTGCCTTTACAGTAAATGTGAAGTGGCTGTCTGGCTTGTGATTGGCTGGAGCTGGCTTATGTGCCTGGCTGCAGGAGTCGGGATGGGTCTGCCACGGTGGTGAATGGAGAGATCTGCATGTTGATGGGAAGGAGAAGTGCACCTGGGACCTGAATAGGGCTGGGCCTGAACCCCACAGTGCTGGCTCCATCCCCTGGGGTGCGTCTGATGTCCCTGGCCTGTCCTGTGAATAGGAGAGAGGAGCTGGGCAAAACAAAGTGATCCAGGGCTGTGCTTCCCTCCACAATGCTGGCTCCGCCTCCTGTGGTGTCTCTGATGTCTTGACCTAACACTTGTAGACAAAGGATTTGCTGTATAAATAAGGGCCTGTGACCCCAAGTAAATGTTCTTGTTCCTGGACTGGAATATGCCAGGGGCGTGCTGCTGCTGGAGCTCAGTGGAAGGCTTGCCTCCCTGGGCTCTGCCCAGGCATGGATGCCTGGAGGACACCGGGGGGACCCCTCTGCCTAGTCTGGAATGACTGGGGGACTTTTCCTTGCCCTAGGACTATTTTTGCTCCCTTTGCTCTTTCAAACTGAGTGTCTTTACCATTAGCGCCTGGGAGCGCTTTATCTTAAATTACTCCTTATCTTGAGGGAGCTTATCCCTCATTGCTGCCTTTGTAATGGCACAGCGGGTGCTTACCCCGCTTATTCTAATATTTACTTGCAGGTGCCACCCTGCTTTTTGCCCCGTGCGCAGGTGCCCACCCTGCGTCTTCAGTTTTATTTAATAATTAATAGCGGGAGCCTACTCCGCTTTATGGGGCTTTCATTTAAATTCTATGGGTGCCACCCTGCTTATTTTCTAATTTACGGGTGCCCACCCCGCTCTTAACTTAACTCTGATTTACGAGGGAGCCTACCCCTCTTACTGCCAAAAAGGGAAATCACCGCCGTGGCCCGTACAGCCGCACCAGAAGTCAGGCACCTCTTACCAGGATGTAGGTGGGGCCTGAGATCCATCCGGAAGGGTGCCAGAGTGAAGCATCTAACGCGGGGCTCCCGTGAGGAGAAACGCCACCAGCCGCCAAGAAGGGAAGCACCGTGGCAGGGCTCCTGAGGTAAAGGGAGAGCCCCACAGGTGCCGCACTGCCCACAGAAGCCTGCCCAGCGAGAGCAAACAGCCCGATAAGGAGGGGGGTGTCTTCGTGGGTTTCCCGAGCGGCCCCACTTGGCAGCGGGCAGCTCCAACGTCCTGCACCATTTCTCTCGCAGAGCCCTGTGTGGCTCCATGGGGGCATTATTTCATAACCGAGCCCCGAGTGGCTCCAACAATGGTCAAGTTCTGCTTTGGGGGCATATATTGTAAGAGCTCCATAGGGCCCCCCCTGTGCCTATTTATTTAAAAGCGCCAGCGCGCTTTACAATATTTGGGAACCAGTCTTTGCTCCCTATACTTGGCATCATTATTTTAGGAGCCAGAGTGCTCCAAGACACCAATTATTTCCAGAGCCTGAGTGCTCCAAGGGGTACATTCTTTATTTACTGAGCCCCGTGTCGCTCCACTGCCTTGCATATTTGTTTAGAGGGCCCCTGAGATCCTATGCCACATTTACTGATTTACAGCTGCCCAGCAAGTAGTAGGCAGCTGCTACGTTTAGGTCTTTCTTTCTAGGGGACCTGTAATTTTAATCTAGGAGTGAGATGCACTCCTCCATCCCTACCTTGGCCTGCACAGCTGCGCAGCATTTAGTGCCAGCTGCTATGTTTAGGCCTTCATTGAGACTCCCCAGCTGCCCAGCAAGTAGTGGGCAGCTGCCACATTTAGATTTGTGCCAAGTGCGCCCTGTGACTGTCGCTGTTTAGGCAGCGCACCCTGACTTTGTGGACAGAGGGCATTTGAGCTCCTTATAGATGACCAGTTGGCCCAATGGACTATTAGGTTTTGTAGGGGACAAGGCCCTAATTTAATTTTTATATGTACTATGAAATGTAATGTTTTTAGTATGATTTATGCACCTTGATTTATGGTATAGATGTGCTTTTATGCTTATTAGGTTTTACCTACTGTCCTATGCTTTATTTTGATTCTCTACTGTGGTCTATTGATTTATTCCTTACTGCAGGTTATGTTCTTAAGTGTATTTCCTGATGTTTAGGAGACTATGGTTTATCCTATTTTTGCTTATGAGGTTGATGCAGATTAGAGTTCTCGCCTTATGTGATACTGTACCTGTTATGATTTATGTTACAGGTTGACGCTGAGTGTAGTGTCTGCCAGTGATTACTGGCTGTGTTCTAAGTTAAAACATACTCTTATCTTTACTATTCTTTACCAAGTGCTAATTCCGACAGTTGCCCACGTTACCCTGCCATGTGTAAATAATCCCTTGTAAATTTTGCCCGTGCCAGTTGACACGGTGTATATTGTGTGATTACTATCTGATGTGTTTTTATTATAATACAAAGGCCATTTTGACATAACCTTGTGTGGAGTTCCTTTTGTGGTATGCCTAGTGTGTTGTTACTGTGTGTGTTGTGCAAATGCTTTACACATCGCCACCGAGATAAGCCTAGCTTCTCGTGCCAAGCTACCAAGGGGGAGAGCAGGGGTTATTTTTGTCGTATAACTCCCTTTCCCTGACTAGAGTGGTGGTTTTTGCCTGGCTTTGGCGCAAGCTTTAGCCAACCATAGATCCCCATTTCTAACATTGGTTGTCAGCGGTGAGGATAGGACTTGCGTTTGCTCAATACCGCAGTGACAACTGTCTGCACCACTGACTCTGCATTTTTAGATAGTCACATTTTAGAGGATTATTGTCTTTGAAGTTATTTGAAATATCATTTTTTGCTGATATATGTTTTATGATCGCACTGTGAGTAAGGTGTCCTGTCAAAGACAGAAACCAGAGAATCTGGAGGAGTGACTGCCCTTGTGTAGACTGTTATTTGGGATGGCTTGATGCTGAAGGAGAGACTGTCCTTGGGTAGACTGTCATTTTTGGGGAAGGCCTGTAAGCGCAGGCTATAGGAGTGACTGCCCCTGTACTGTCTGTTCTTGGGTTGGCCTGATGCTGAAGGAGCGACTGCCCCTGTATTGTCTGCTATTTCTTGGGTTGGCTTACAGTGGTAACTTAATTGGCATGGAGTAACTAGCTCAGAGCGGTTAGATTTTCCCCTAAGTACATTGTAATTTTTCTGGATTCCCCAGTAGGGTAGGATCCAGTGGTGGCAGCAATATAACTGTCCAGTGCAGTTTGTCCCAATCACAGTTCCCAGAGTATGGTACCTGGTGCTCAGTAAAAGGGGTACAGGTTGTGATTCAGGGGCAGTCAAGTGGCTGTCTCACCAGTCTGGTGGGGAGAGGGTGGATGATTGTTGTGGTGCACTGGACATTTGGGTGATTGGTTAGCCGGTGAATGGTGTTAAAGGGTGCTTCAGTCTGTTCACGCAGTGAGATCCTGCCCCTTAATTGTTTTCCGGAGACACGCCAACTCCTGTTGAAGTGTGTAAGTTCTTTTGATTTTAGGGAGCTTGCATTGGGAGTGATACTAGAAGAATTGTGCAGGTGTCTTCCTACCCAGAGGGGTAGAAGTGGTTCAAAGTAGCCCAGCTAGGTGACCTTGTAGTGAGGAGGTTGTAGGGACTCAAATCCTGTCTCGCAGGAGAAGGAGTGAGATTGGGCTGTGCCCCAAAGTGCCCGCACCTCAGTCTCCAGTACTGGATGGTTCCTGGAGGGAACACCAGGTAGGAGCCTAGTCTGTTCTGTTTTACTGTTCTTTGAGGAGGTTCTCCCTTGTTAGGTGAGCTGGGAGTGCCTGTAATCAGACCTCCATCAGTTCTGGTGTCTGGCCGTGCCACCTCTAAGTGGAGGGTACATAAATCCAGATTGAGGTGTGAGAGGGGGTAAGAGTCCCCAGTGGAGGATCCAGTGGGTCAGGGACCAGCCAGAAGGGCTGTGTCGCCAAGGATTGGCCATGGTGATGCCACTTCTGTCCTGGAGCATCTTCACGCACTGTCAGGTGGACAGGAGGTAGTGAGCTCTGTGCCAGGCAGACTGTCACACAACACAGTAGTTAGGTGACAACCTCGTGAAGTTCTGGTTTTCAGAGGTATTTGTCTAAAACAAAAGGCAACTGTAAGCAGTGTCCTGACCGGTCTTGCCTTCTAGGGATACCACTCCAGTTGGGATGGTATAGTGCTCTGGAAGGGGATGCAGAGGGAGGGAGTCCTCGCCTCTGACCCCGGTGTCGCTGGTGATTTTAGACCTCAGGCGATAGGTTGGAACTACACTGAGAAGAAGAGTGGAGATTGGCTATTTTGTGCCAGGGGTTACTGCCCCCCACTCTGTGGATTGGCAAGGACCAGTGGTATCTGGATGATTTAGGGCCTGGTCCTGGCCGTGGACATCTAGGGAGTACTAGAGCGTAGCTTAGTTGGTCCTGAGTTTTTTTTCCAGGGGAAATCACGTTGGTTCAGAGTGGCATGAAACCGGAATGTGCCCATGCTGTTGAGGGCCTGGGTCCGTGTTTTCTCGCCCTAAGCAGGGAATCCCAACAAGGGAATGCTTGGTCTACCCTGCGTTTTGGCTGGAAGGGGGTTGTGTTGGACTTGGGCCTTTTTGGCAGGTTCACCCCTAAACTTTTTGCCTTTAGCCTCTAGCATGGTGGTAGTGATTTTAGGCCTCTGCGTACTTTAGCATTGTGGGCCAGTGTAAAGTGCGTGAGCACTCTGAGTGTATGTGCTGAGATGGCCTGCCCTCCCATAGGAATGCATGGGCGATATGTGTGTCCATGGTAGTTCCTGATGTGTGGGGAGTGCAAGGTCGAGTTTGGTATGTGTGAACTCGTGAGATTAAATGCTGCGCGATGATGTGTGTGGATTTATTGTGTCACGTGTGGAAGTGCCACTTCTAGAAGTTGGCCTGCCTGTGCAGTAAATGTGAATTGGCTGTCTGTGTTGTGATTGGCTGAAGCTGGCTGGTGTGCCTGGCTCCAGGAGACAGGATGGGTCTGCCCAGGTGGTGAATGAAGAGATCTGCATGTTGATGGGAAGGAGGAGTGCACCCGGGACCTGAATAGGGCAGGGCCTTCCCCCCACAGTGCTGGCTCCACCCCCTGGGGTGCATCTGATGTCCCTGGCTTGTCCTGTGAATAGGAGAGAGGAGCTGGGCAAAACAAAGTGATCCAGGGCTGTGCTTCCCTCCACAATGCTGGCTCCGCCTCCTGTGGTGTCTCTGATGTCTTGACCTAACACTTGTAGACAAAGGATTTGCTGTATAAATAAGGGCTGTGACCCCAAGTAAATGTTCTTGTTCTTGGACTGGAATCTGCCAGGGGCTGGAGCACAGGGGAAGGCTTGCCTCCCTGGGCTCTGCCCAGCCCCTGCCTGTGCAGTAAATGTGAATTGGCTGTCTGTGTTGTGATTGGCTGAAGCTGGCTGGTGTGCCTGGCTCCAGGAGACAGGATGGGTCTGCCCAGGTGGTGAATGAAGAGATCTGCATGTTGATGGGAAGGAGGAGTGCACCCGGGACCTGAATAGGGCAGGGCCTTCCCCCCACAGTGCTGGCTCCACCCCCTGGGGTGCATCTGATGTCCCTGGCTTGTCCTGTGAATAGGAGAGAGGAGCTGGGCAAAACAAAGTGATCCAGGGCTGTGCTTCCCTCCACAATGCTGGCTCCGCCTCCTGTGGTGTCTCTGATGTCTTGACCTAACACTTGTAGACAAAGGATTTGCTGTATAAATAAGGGCTGTGACCCCAAGTAAATGTTCTTGTTCTTGGACTGGAATCTGCCAGGGGCGTGCTGCTGCTGGAGCACAGGGGAAGGCTTGCCTCCCTGGGCTCTGCCCAGCCCCTGGATGCATGGAGGACTCCTGGCGGACCCCTCAGCCTGGTCTGGGATGGCTGGGGGACTTTTCCTTGCCCTAGGACTAGCTGCTCTTTGGAACTGAGTGTCTTTACATTTAGCGCCTGAGAGCGCTTTATCTTAAATTACTCCTTATCTTGAAGGAGCCTACCCCTCATTGCTGCCTTTGTAATGGCAGTGCACATGCCCACCCCGCTTATTCTAATATTTACTTGCAGGTGTCCACCCTGCTTTTTGCTCCATGCGCAGGTGCCCACCAGGAGTCTTCAGTTTTATATAATAATTAATAGCGGTAACCTACTTTGCTTTATGGGGCTTTCATTTAAATTTTTCCCACCCCGCTCCTAACTTAACTCTCATTTACGAGGGAGCCTACCCCTCTTACTGCCGAAAAGGAAAATCACCGCCGCGGCCCATACGGCCGCACCGGAAGTCAGGCTCCTCTCGCTGGGACGTTTACGGGGCCTGAGATTCGGCCGGAAGTGTGCCAGAGTGAAGCATCCAACGCGGGCCTCCCGTGTGGATAAGGGAAGCCCCGCGCCGTGAGGAGAAACACCGCCAGCCCCCAAGAAGGGAAGCGCTGTGGTAGACCAGAGGGGCTCCCGAGGTAAAGGGAGAGCCCCGCAGGTGCCGCGCTGCCCGGCGAAGCCTACCCAGTGAGAGCGAACAGCCCTATATGGAGGGGGGGTGTCCTCGTGGGTTTCCCGAGCAGCCCCACTTGGCAGCGAGCCGCTCCAACGTCCTGGACCATTCCTCTTGCAGAGCCCCTTGTGGCTCCATGATTGCATTATTTCATAACCGAGTCCCTAGTGGCTCCAACAATGGGAAAGTTCTACTTTGGGGGCATATATTGTGAGAGCTCCATAGGGCCCCCTCTGTGCCTATTTATTGAAAAGCGCCAGCGTGCTTTACAGTATTTGGGGGCCAGTCTTTGGGCATCATTATATTAGGAGCCAGAGTGCCCCTAGACACCTGTTATTTCCAGAGCCTGAGTGCTCCAAGGGGTACAATATTTATTTACTTAGCCCCGTGTGGCTCCACTGCCTTGCATCTTTGTTTGGAGGGTCCCTGAGAGCCCATGCCGCATTTACTGATTTACAGCTGCCCAGAAAGTAGTAGGCAGCTGCTACGTTTAGGTCTTTCTTTCTAGGGGACCTGTACTTTTAATCTAGGAGTGAGATGCACTCCTCCATCCCTACCTTGGCCTGCACAGCTGTGCAGCACTTAGTGCCAGCTGCTACGTTTAGGCCTTCATTGACACTTCCCAGCTGCCCAGCAAGTAGTGGGCAGCTGCCACATTTAGGTTTGCGCCAAGTGTGCCCCGTGACTGCCGCTGTTTAGGCAGCGCACCCTGACTTTGTGTACAGAGGGCTTTTGAGCCCCTTATAGATGGCCAGTTTGCCCAGGGGACCATTAGGTTTTGTAGGTTGCAAGGCCCTAATGTAATTTTTATATGTACTAGGAAATGTAATGTTTTTAGTATGATTTATGCACCTTGATTTATGCTATAGATGTGCTTTTATGCTTATTAGATTTTGCCTACTGTCCTATGCTTTATTTTGATTCTCTACTGTAGTCTAGGTTTGATGTATTCCCTACTGCAGGTTATGTTCTTAAGTGTATTTCCTGATGTCTAGGAGACTATGGATTATCCTATTTTTGCTTCTGAGGTTGGCGCAGAATAGAGTTCTCTGCCTCCAAGCCACAAGCTCTGCCTCTGGGCCGCAAGCTCCGCCCCCAAGCTGTAAGCTCTGCCTCTGGGGCGGAAACTCCACCTCTGGGCCAGAATTTCCGGCCCGAGTGCGGATGTAAAGTTAGTAGTCTTAAATCTATTCTGTGAATACCGAAAGTAGTAAGTTCATTCTATGAATCCTGAAAGTAGTAAGTTCACTCTGTGAATCCCAAAAGTAGTAAGTTCATTCTGTGAATACCAAATAGTAGTAAGTTTAGGATTTAGTCTTAAGTTCATTCTGTGAATCGGGCCCTTGGATCCCATGCTCTCCATGCCACTGGAGTCAAGCTATCCTGGCTGATGAGGGATGAAACCCTGAAAACTGTCTTAGGATTCCTTTTCCAGTCCAGGGAGGACCTGGCCCAGCAGCTGAGGCTGGACTGTTCCCATTGGACGCAGGGCAAGACTGATTTATATATGGCAGTGTTCAAAATGGAATGAAATGGGGAACCAAAAAAAAGTGATGGAATAAGGCCCAGATCTCTGTACTGGGGTGAATGTATCACATTGTTCTGCATTCTGTTCATCAGTTGTCCTTTTTTGCATGTGGGGAAATCTGATCTTACGTAAGCGTCTCTTGTTTTCTAAGGAGTGAAACTCTAAACGATAATACCTGTCTTGCATCTGATGGAGCGGTAATTTCTTCTGGTCATTTCTCAATGCAAAACCCTCATGCTACCTCTAACTTACCGCTGGAAAGGTGTTGGGCCCCTCACACCATGTATTACCTTCAGGAGATTTTTAAATAAATCTGAACAGTCAAAAATGCAATTATTATTTAAGCCAATAAAGAGAGTTGTTGAGTATTTTAAAGGGTTTCATTTTCTAGTCAAAAGTTAAGTTTTTCTCTGACCCTTTATTCATTAGTAAAATATCAATCAGGTTACAGAATTTGGAAAACAGGAACAATAGCATTAATACAGAAAAAATTACAGTCTGCATATAAGCATCACACTTAGAAAAGAAAATGTGGAGCAAAATGCTTAAAGAGTTTCTAAGAAAAAATTGTCTTGAAAGGCTAATCAATAATTAGTTTGCAAAAATCTCCCATAAAGAGAAATAAATGCATAAGACAAATAAATCTTTTCAAACCTAATTAATTAGTCAAAGCATAAACTTAAAGTTTTAGCATCTAAATCTAAAAAGCCTTTCTATCTGTTGCTGCTCTTCTGCATCCCTGTGTTTCTGATGGGGGCTGCTCCTTGAAAGCAACCCCTCCTTCACCAGACCTAAAAGGAATGTGGCCTGCCGTGCCAAAAATATGACGTGGAAGCAAGATACCTTCCCCTGACTCTCCTCGGATGCAAATTCCCTCCCAAGGCTGCACTTGTGACGATCTCGTACCGAACCTATATGAATGAAGCAAATCCTAAGCCAAAATGAGCAAGAAGCCCACCACGCCTCCGGAGAGGTCATTATTTATACTCTAATTCTTGGCAGACTACACAAAAATGTTACATCTTCAGAAAAACTTGTACGTGATTGGTCAGTCATGATGGCAAGAGGTCTCAGGATCCTGACTCATTCTAAAATCATGACTATACCAGTTTTAACAAAAGAAGCATACATGAGTAAATACATTTATATTGTTTTTGCAACTTTTACTAGGAAAAATGTTTCATTCTAATTCTCTTCCTTCCTTCCACAGCGCAGTCAGGAAGGATATCTTTAACTAACTGGTACATTGGCACAATCACAAGAATGTTATAAAGTAAAAAGAGGCCTTGACTTCATCGTGGTTTGAGTCGAACAGATCTGCACATGCACTCTTTTCATCAAATTGCAAGTCATAGCCTTGCTGGATTCACAGGCAGCCATTTTTTCTTAGGCCCCAAAAATAAAACAAACACAAAGAGAATATTAATTTCATGTAAATCAGCCCATTATGTTTCCCTCCCTCATACTAATACCCCTTATATATGTTTACCTAGCCAAGCTATGAGTTTCAAGCAGCTTTTTCTAGTATTTATGACAACATGCAAAATAAATGTGCAATGTGCAACTTAGCAATATTACGCTTTAGTGTAAATTTTAAAAGAGCACACAGTTAATACAGCACACACAGTTAATACAGCACACACAGCAACATGCTTTAGTGTTTTAGATAGCTTGTCATGCAAAAAAGCATTTAGCCCCATGTGTAGTGTTTGGTGCATTATTAATTCACACACATTATAAAAAGAGGTGTTATTAACCGAAAATGTTTTTCTAAATATGCAACAAGCCAAAGTCTTTTAAGACAGGAATAGTGAATTTAGATTGCAAGGTATGAGCTGGGAAGAGAGAAACACATTCTATTAATCTTCAAAGCTAAAAAGGCCACTTTTCTCTACACTACAAAAACACATGTTAATTCAGCAAAAGCATTTCAGACTGAATAGGCCTCACTTTCATGCTTTTCATGTGCCATATTTTTAACTTGCACCAAAATGTGTGTGGCAATTTAAATGCAGTCTGTCTGAAGCACAAAAATAAACAATGCCTGACTGCAGATGAAATCTGCTTCATCATATCCATGGCATCTACTTCTAATTTTGTATCAAATAACTCAACTCTTCTGGATTCTGTGGATAAGAAGCTGAGTGTGCTTTAAAAAGATCGTACGCAGCACCTCATTTTCCACTAAGAGCAAACACTTACTCAGCCAATGCAACTCAGGTAACCACCTGAGTTGCAGGCTCTCTTTGATTGTATTCAGGGGAATGAGGATGCATTTATTCTCCCTAGTGGAATGGAGTTGGTGGCCATATGTTTGTCAGATGCTTCATTTGATAGCCTGTGGCCACTGCAATCTCAGCTGGAGCCAAAAGGAGCTGGACCCCGGCTGCTGTGTATGAAATTGGTAAAGCTGGAGGCTACTCAGAGGGCTCTATTCAAAAATAGCCATTTACAGTTTCAAAATTATTCTGACTCAGGTCTTAAAATATTCATGATATGGTGAAAAAAGAAAGCAGAAAAAAACCGAATCGTGCAACAATATAACTGAGTTCAGAGAAGACCTTGTTTATGTTCGAACGTCCTCATCAGAATTAAAAGGAAAAATATATTATTCCCTTTGTGACCCAGCCCATAGTCGGGCATCTGCATTTGCTATCAAATCCCAACCTAGTGTTCGCAGTGGCCTAGATCAGTCAATTAAATGGCTACCTGACAGTTGGAGCAAGGTTAAAACTCTTCTATCTTCAGTGGACAGAGTATGTCACAGACTGTTGGGTACTTCATGTGATAAAGAATGGATACAAAATACCTTTCAACCAATAAACAACTACTTATCATTCCAATCCTACACCATTGCAGTGGTGTCTTCAGTGGTGACTGGTGTCCAGGAGGAAATGGTGGGCTGGCTGGCGCTGCTGTAGGAGGGAGTTGTTTTGGCATCTAGTGGTCGATCATTGAAAATGTTGTAGTGGCTCTTGATTTTCAGACGGAAGTAGGATCCAACCTTGTTGCAGAGGTCCTTGGAAGGGGTGATGTCCGTGGTTTTGCTGGGGTCTTGGTGAATTCCTGGATGACGCTGAAGAGTTCCTTGGAATTGCTGGAGTTGGTGATAACCTTGTTTTGAATGAAGGTTCCTTTGGTGGTTTTGATGCATTGGTAGTTTTCCGTCATGGCATTCTTGTGGATGGTGCGGTCTTCTGATGATTTGCTGTTTCTCCAGTTCTTCTTCAATAGTCTGCAGATGTGGCTGACATTTTGGAGGTTGGCGATAGACCAGGTGGCCTTCTTGGGCACTATCGATTGGCGTAGTGTAGGTAGTGAGCTTGTCTGCATAGTTAGGGATCCATTTGTGTAGCTCTTTGGCTGCGAGGTTAGCGTCAGTTGTGGTGGTGGCAGTGTCGCTGATGAGGGGGAATTTGAGCTGCTCCTCAGTGACTTTGCTCCAGTTCCTTCCCGGAGTGCAAGGTGCAGGTTGGGGCGGCATGGGTTTGTCGTCATTGAAGTATGCGCAGTGGTAGTCCATCCATGGGGGTTGTGTGGTGTGGCTAAAGTGGATATTGTTTCCTGCTGCGAAAAAGGTGTTAAATGTGTGTCCTGCCTTGTGGGTAGGCGTGGTGATGAGCTGTTTCAGTCCAATGTTGGCAAGCATGTCCATGAGGGTGGTGGAGTTAAGGTTGCTGGGGTTGTCAAGGTGGAAGTTCAGGTCTCCGATGAGTATGTAGTCCATGAAGGGGATGGCGGTGGGTGCCATGAAGTCAGCAATGGTGGTGGCGAAGGGGCACGGCCCGGGAGGCCTGTAGGCGAGGGAGCCACGAAGTGTGGTTCTAGGGCTGGTCAGGACCTGGAAGTCAAGGTGTTCTTTGGTGGAAAAGAAGTCGCTCGTGGTGGAGATGGAGAGGCAGTGGGAGCTCTTGTGTGCGATGGTGATTCATCCTCCTGGATAGTTGGGGTGGTCCTCCCCCCGGATCTTGTATCCATCAGGGTTGGTTGTGGTGTTGTCAGGGGTGGAGGAGGTGTTGTTCCAGGTTTCTGTAAAAAAGAAGAGGTCTGGTGAGAGGGGGGCATGGAGGTCCCAAATCTATAAGGCGTGTCTGCGCAGTGAGCACACATTGAGGATACACCTCAGGGTATCGGCGGTGTTGAGGTCGGGTGCAGGGGTGGTGGTCATGGGAGTTAGGGTGATGCTGAAGGTCTGGCGGCAGTGGTGGCAGTAGAACTGTCCGTGTGTAGTGCTCATGGTAGACAGCTGGCAGTTGTTGTTCCTTCTGGGGTTGAGTGATAGTTGGGCAGCTGAGTTGTAGTGGTGGATGGTAGGTGAGCCAGGGCCCCTACTGCTAGTCGTGGTTGGGGTACGGATGGGGGCATGCACGCTTGCCTTTTGAGCACCTTCAGCGCGTCAGCGGCGGACCCGCCGTGTGCGTTAAATAGGGGAGAGGGAAGGGAGGCACAGCTGGGAGGTGAGAGTGGGAATCGGCAGGGGGTAGGGGCCACCGGGGCTGCAGTGGCGGGAGAGGGAAGTGGAGAAATAACAGGCAGAGAGAATGTAAACAACAAGGATGGCACAGTAAGGAAAATAAGCCAAAGACAACAAAAATGGCACAATAAGGTAAATAAGGCAAAGACAGAGATGCAACAGACAAAAATTCAGGGGCACAGCAAGGCAACAGAATTTCACTAGAATGGGCACAACACAGTCTGGACAGCGGCTCAAACCCCTACCTGCTGTAAACCCTGCACAGGGCAGCTGCACAGCAGAGGAGCTGCAGAGAGAGAGAGAGATAGCAGGTCTCTGGCTCTGAGTTGAGAAACATGTCCATCACTCCACATATAAATCAAAAGATATCGCAGCACTGAAAATATAGTGGTACAAAGTGATAAATGTAGTCCATTAAGTCACGTTGGAAAGATGTTTGTTCCATGCTTGTTAAGTTTCCAATTTCTTCTAGAATACCGAGTAGTATATCCAACATCACACAGGTACAGCTAACATGTGTTTTGTCACATATGTGAATTTTTCAAAGCTGCAAGTCATGTATAACATAATAACACCAGTTTAAGCAAATTAGAAATCATACATATACAAAAATTATTACAAATATTATTAAATTCCAGGCAGGGATTACCTTGTGCAAACCAAACTAGAGTGATATATAGTCATAAGGTCACGTGTGAAAAGACCCAGAAAGTTCCAAATAGCAGTGCCACTCATAAGATGTCTTGATATAAGATCATAGTTCAAGAGATCAAGCATTCTAGTATATGAAAGGAAAACAAAAGAAAGAAGAACATGAGTAGGTCTAGCGTGATGAGACCAAAAACCATGAACGTAGATCTTTATAACCGTGATATAGAACAACAGGAGGCTCCCATCCATAATCCTAAGAGCACAAGAAAGGAGTATTTCTTAGCAAAATGTCTTCTGATCAAAGTCAATGTATGCCTGAAATAATATGTCAAATATCCTCAATAGAAGGGTGTCCAAACCGCAAAGAAGCTATTCATATGAGCAAGAAAAAATTCTGGTGGGGAAAAAAGGTACAAATGATGAGTGGAAATTTGTTAACTTAAAAAGTGCCCCTCCCCTCCATGGTATTCTGAGAGCTCTTCACGCAAGAGAGGAATACATATCCACTAGTCCAGAGTTTGAGACGATAGTTAGTTTTTCACAAATCATCAATCATCAGAATATATGTTATATAGAATTAAGGTTAGAAATTATGAACACGGAGAAATAGTTGGTTGTTTATTAGCGGCACATTTAAAACAGAGAGAAGCTATGACAGCTATTCCAACTATCTATAACTCTAAAGGTAAGCTAATAACTGAGACTCTGGCAATAGCTAACACATTTGCAGATTACTAAGACACGTTATATAGCTCAGCGTTTGATGATGACCACCTCAAAGATCAGTAATACTTTGATAAAATAACACTCCCCAGCCTCATAGCAGTCCTTCCTTAAACTGAACGATCGATTATACTGCAGTAGCTATCATCCAATTTCCCTTCTGACTACAGATTCAAAGATTTTAGCCACCATCCTCACCAAAAAACTCAAACAAGTTATCTATAAACTCATACATAATAACCAATAGGGATTCATGCCAGCCAAAAATTCTCGAAACCATCTACGCATTTCGGTTCACATACCTGGTTACCATGGATGCTGGAGAAGATAGAGTAGCTGTATCCTTACATGTCTAGAAGGCCTTTGAGCATATTGAATGGAGCTATATGTTCTGCACATTACATAGGTTGGAATTAGGTCATGAATGTATCTCTATGGTCAAATGGTTATATTAGACACCGCCCGCACAAGTAAAGTGTGGGGGTTTAGTTTCAAAATCTTTTTTAGTGCAAAGAGGAACCACCAGTGTTGCCCTTTAGCACCCCTTCTATTCCTTCTTGGACGTGAACTGCTGGCTGTGACAATAAGACAGTGTTCTCAAATAGCAGGCATTTCTACACTGGGAGGGATCTCCAAAATACTTCTATATGTGGATGACATATTGCTCACACTTACTGATCTACCTGCTTCACTCCCGACACTCATGTCTACCATTTCTCGCTTGTCAACCGTTTCTGGCTACAATGTCGATTGGAATAAGAGTGAAGCTCTCCCATTGTCCATGGGTACGATGGAAGTAGCTATTTTAGGTTATAATTTTCAGGATCACTGATACAACATCAACTCCGATAACATCGAACAACAAATTATCGAGTTAACAATATCATAAACAAAAATATCGACACACAATACACAAAATAGAAATTATAAAAATATTGACAACAAAAATATAGAACACAAAAATATCAATAACATTAAAATAAAACATAACAATATCGTTATAAACAATATCGACCACACAAACACCGATAAAATACATATAAACGATATCAAAAATAACATTTGAACATAAAAAATGCTATTCACGAGAATGTAGCAAAATAACATAATCCAAATATTTTTAAAAACCAGTAAAAATAATTAAAAATAATCAAATTAATTAAAAAAAATACAAAATACAAAAACAAATAAATAAACAAAGAAAAAACATGAGAAAAATATAAAAAGTAATGAAAATAAACAAACAAATAAATGTATAGTATCTATAAAAATATAATACATTTATGTACATTTAAAAATAAATACCACAATAAACAAAATAAAAACAAACATAATAAACATAAATTAAAAGGTAATAGCAAAAACATTCGAATAAACTATCTCTTTTTTTTGTCCTCATACATGCCACCATAACGGATAAACTCTAGATGGGGTCCCTCTGCACCTTCCACACAAACATATTCAATAGCCACCCTGGATGTCTGTGCCGGGCAGACAGAGTTCGCCCAGAGGTAAGGCTGCCTCCTGGTCCCACTCCCGTTCACCAGACTAGATAAACCACAAGTTACTAGGGAGGACCGGACAACAATCCTCTGGCATAATCATAGGGACGGTGTTAGTTCTTCCTCCAGGTCTCTAAAGCTGTCCAGATCTTATTGGTACTAGATTCAAAGCAGGCCATATCTGACTGGCTAGTCATAATGATGTTTTTAAGACAATCAGCAAATATGGGTGGAGCCTCAGATTTCCATGCCCTACAAATTTCCCTTCTGGCAATAACTATTGTGTAAAATATACATTTTGAAGCAGGGATACTCATACAGTAGTCGGACAGTAGACCAAAGAAAACTAATCGAGTGATAACTTCAATTGGCCCTAATAAAACCTCCTCCAAAAAGCCACATACCTCAGACCAATATGGAGCAATCTTTGGGCAACCCATGAACATATGTTGGTCGTCTGCAGCCTGGTGTTTACATCTGGGGTAGTAGTATATCCTTGTGGTCACCTTGGATAGTTTACCCGGAGTCCAGTACACTCTATAAACAGTATAGAGATGGTTCCTCCTAAGATTTGCTCATTTGACCACTGTCTGGGACATAATGAAGGAGTCACACCAAATTTTCCTTACCTCCTCTCGGTTGTCTGAAAGAGCATTACCCCAAAGATTCTCCAACTCGGAGTCCAAACAGTCCCCTGCTCCAATGAGGGCCATGTACCAGATAGAAACCTCACGTTTCCATAGGCCCGCTCTGGAAATGGAATCAACAGACATACTATATTCTTCCTTGCCCCAGGATTGTGTTGCCCACCAAGCAGAGAGCTGGTAAAACTTAAATCTTGTTAGAGTCCCATTTGTCAGATTAAAGAGGGACTCCCAGTTCATAAGCTGTAAGTTTTTTCAGAGGTCACCCCACACAGCAATACCAGCTAGTTTGAGCGGCTGACACAATTGATCCAGGAAGCAGTCAGGAGTGCCAGGGGAGTCCCAGATCGGAGCCTGTGAAGTGTAATACGATATCCCCAGAACTCTCCTGATATATCCCCAGTTCTTAAGAGCAGCCAGAAAGATCTTAAGGTGGACTTTGTTGTAAAATTTGGGATCATCAAATTTAAAAAGAAAGAATTCCTGTCCCTGTGGCACATCGTTTAGCATTGCCCGAAATAAGAGACCCTGCGAGGAAGAATCTAATTAATTGGCTAATATTCTAAAATTCTTAAAATTGAAGGCATGACAGTAGGAAAGTAAAACAGGTAAGGCCAAACCTCCAATCTTCAACCCTCTCCTTAATTTCTTCCAGGCTATTCTGGGGGTTTTTGTAGCCCATATGAAGGAATCGATCTTCACTTGGAGACTAGCAATATCCTTATAATTAAAACATAGTGGAATTGTATTGAACACAAAGGTTATTTTGGGCAAAATCGTCATTTATACGAGATTAACCAATAAATATTCAGCGGTAGACTCCCCCATCTCAGTAATAACTTGCAGACCTCCTTAGATACCTTCTCCCAGCTGATCTTAGGTATATCTATCAATTTCTGGGTTAAATGAATCCCTAGGTATCTCATCTGCTCCCTTGCCCCCTGTATAGTGCCTGAGCTGTTCCATCCCATCATTTCGCTTTTTTCTCTGTTGATCTTATAACCAGAGATTTTACCGAATTCCTCAGCCAGTTCGAATAACCGAGGAATTGCATCAGTATGATTTGAGGTGTAAAGAAGAAGGTCATCTGAATATAGAGCGGTCTTAAGCTCCAAATCCAAAATTTTAAAGGGTATGATGATATGATCTGTTCTAAGTGCACATACAAAGGGTTCAAGATATACATTAAATAATAGGGGGGACAGGGGACAACCCTGCCTGGTGCCTCTGAGAATACTAAACCACTCCGTTAGGGCACCATTAACTAAAACTTTTGCCCTAGGATTCAAATAGAGAGATTTAACATCTCCAGTGAAATTAAGTGGGAAACCAAACTTGTTCAAAGTCTCCCAAAAATACTCCCAGTTAACATGATGAAAAGCCCTAGCGGCATCAATTGTGACGATGGTAAGTGGCAACTTTTTTTCCTCTGCGAAGTCGATTGCTCCAATTACCTGAAAAGTAAGCTCATTGAGCTGCCTCTCTGGTATAAACCCTGTCTGATCAGGGTGATGGTTGATTTAATAATTCTGGCCATGCTGGTGGCCAATATCCCCGAGAAAATCTTAAAATCAGAGTTTAATAACGAAATTGGTCTGTACGATTTGATTTTTTGAGGATCTTTATTTTGTTTAGGGATCAATGATACTGTCGCTTCAGACCAAGATGAGGGGATACATTCACCTTGTATGAATATTTTATTAAAAAGTACTCTTAATACCGGGACAACCCTCTCTAGAAGGCCTAAGTAGACTTCAATTGGTAATCCGTCAGGGCCAGCGGCTTTGCCCCGACTTATTTTCCTTATTTGTTCTCTGATTTCCCCCTCAGAGATGCCGGTAGCTAGATATTCCTTATCCGATTCAGACAATTGAGGTAGATCCCTATGGTGTAACCAAGCCCTGACTTTGTCTGGTCCGTAAGTAATGTCCTCTTTATATAGACCCTGCATAAATGACCAGGCCTCCTCTCTGAGTTTATCATCTTCTAGTAACAGAACCCCTGACCCGCTTTGTATCATACTCTTAATGTTGTTTCTCACCCTTTCTGTTCTTGATTTCCACACCAGGAGGGAGCCACATTTTCCGCCATAGGCGAAGTTCTGTAATTTGCTGGCATCCCACCTATCCTTCATAATCTTATCCATTCTAGCATTAAAATCCGCTTGTAGACTCACCAATTCCTTCTCCAACTGAGGGATAAGTCCCCTAGCCGTCAGGGCTGCTTGTTGCAACTCCAACTATTTCTCCTTAATACTCTTAAGGACCCTCTATTTCTCTTTCTTTTCTAGTTTTCCTCTTATGGGTCATAAGAGAACTCAGAAGCCCCCTCAGATTTGCTTTAGGGGTCTCCCAAACCGTCTGCTCAGTGGAGGAGCCTATGTTGAAGCTAAAAAAAATCACCTATTCTGTCATTTAGCTCCACCTTCACTCTCTCATGCATTAACAAAGTCCTTTCTAGGGTCCACCTTTTCTCTGTCATCTTAAGCCCAAGATTAAGAACTAACTCCACTGCAGAGTGGTCTGATATAATCGCTGGGATATAACTAATGGATCCTACGTCTGAAAGCAAACACTGATCTACTAAAAAATAATCTATCCTTGAGTATTGCTTATACTTCTTACTATAGAACGAAAATTCTCTAACAGTATCATATTTTGCTCTCCAGATAGCAAGCAAATGTAACTCCTTCATAACGTTCATATGTGTCAAACACTAAGTTAAAATCCCTGCCAAGTATAACTGGGGCAGAGGTATGTAGCAAGCTAGTCTCAAGGTTCAGGAGAGGACCAGAATTGTGCTTGTTAGGTCCGTAATATACTGCGCAAGTAATTGGCGACCCGCATATAGACAAAGTTGCCACCAACCATCTGCCAGACTGGTCTGTGTCCCATTTCTCTACCTTGATCCCCTTGTTCGCTCTTACCACTATTGCTACCACTCTTGTACACCCTCTTTGTTTTGGAGCAAAACACCTCCTGCACCCAACCTATTTTACTAAAGGCTTGTTTACAGTCCGGGGTTTCCAAATGAGTTTCCTGCAACAAATAAATATGTGCTTCACTTTTTTTAGGAACTCGCAAACCAAAATATTTTCCTACCCCCTCCCAGATCGTTCACATTGCAGGAGAGGAGTTTTATCTTAGAGACCTAATCATGGCCTACCCGTATGAGCCACTCATCTAGAGCTAAAAAATAACCTTCTTTTATTTGTATGAGGACCAATTTTTCAATTTCACCCTCCCTTTTAACAATGCGGGAACTTCATTTGAACCTGCCCCCCAGGGTTCTTAATTCGGGCATTCTGGAGCCTAGCTCCCACTGCCTTTGTGCTGTTCTTCATCCGATATCCGAACGGATTTGGTAGGGCCCAGCCTGATGATGAAGGCAGACCGTGTTAGAGACCTCCCCGAGATTAGCTCTTTCATACTATAAGTCTGAAAATTGACTAAGATTTTTCTGGGGGCTTTTCTATCCGGATGCAGCCTAAAAGGGTCCCTATGCACTCTTTGTATTTCAGCTTCTAGGTCAATATCTGGTCGATCTTTTAACACCCCATTCAACAGCTTACATATGAACCCCTTTATGTCCTCCATCTCAGCCCCCTCCGGTATCTTCAGAATCCAAAGGTTGTTCCTTCGGGCCTGCATCTCTAACCTCTCTATATCCATCTGTAAGGATCAGTTCTGGATTTTTAAAGCGTCTATATCTTTGGAGTTGCCTTGGACAGATTCTGATAATGAATAGTCAAAAGGTCCCCCCTTAATGCCTTTAACAAGGAGCCTAGACAGTCACTGTCCTTATTTGAACCTCCTGATGCCTGCGCAGTGGTGTCCATATGAAGTTTTTTCCCTTGGACCTGAGATTGGACTGTTTCCAGTGCTGCAATAAACTATCTCGACCAATAGATTTAAAACACACAAACCAATAGAAAATTCTAATTAAACAAACACCATAAAAACAATCAAATCATTCACATAAATGTATCATATAACGGACAACCACGGAGGAAGAGTGAACCTTTAAATACAAATATTACCTGAATACACTATCACTCACGAAGATGAAAAATTCCATTTAAATAACAACAGTCATGAAATACGAATTCTCATCTTTGCAACAATTAACAACTTACAAAATTTAAAAACTGGGAGACGTGGATGATGGATGGCACAAGCCTTTTTTTATCAATTATATACAATCTATGGCGAATATAAAGATACTAACACCCCCTTTATATACGCACTACTCCTTAATAAACAAAACACTACTTGCATAGAGCTAATAACAATATTGAAACAATACACCAACATCTAATTTCCGCAAAAAATCATCATTAATTTTGAACAATCAATGATACAATCAATTTTAAAAATATACCCACACACTGCAATACAAGGTTGTCATTACCACAAAGTGTCTGGAGGCACCCTCTCGGAGAAGTGTATTGGTTATGTTTCTAACTTTTCTGCTCACACAATAACAATTAGCGATCATTGCCCCTTGAGTATCCATTTAAATACAGTTTTATTTTCTAAAAAGAAACGTGGTAAACTTATGGTACAAGCAACAGAAATTGAACTTGCAGCGAGTAACGGTTCCTATTTACGTTGGGCCCAGATTGCTCCAGGAGGTTTTCTTAAAAAGTCGATAAGTAATAAAAAAGGGACTTTCGACCATTGTCTTGATGAGACCACGGCAAACGATGAAATCATCACTGCTTTCATGACCATTACAGACGATATTAGGGAGGGTCTTGCTGTTAACAGAGAGAAGATAAAACTAAAGGAGATGGGGTGGTTTGATCCATTGTGTACTAGAGCCCATGAACTATTAAAGGAAGAACTACATAAGACACCAAGGAGGATAATAGAGGTACGGAAATGTAGAGCCGAACATAAGCAAGCAGTGGTTTGGAGAAAACCACGCCTGAGGGAGAGGGCTTGGGCGTAGTTGCAGGAAGCAAGTTCAAGCAATGATAATAGAGCCTTTTGGCAGGTAGTTACCTCTTCTCCCCTGGCAACGGACGAGGGACCTATGGTGGAGCTTGCCATTCTTGAGGAAGAATGGATACGGCACTTTTCTCATACTTACTCCCTATCCGATGCAACACTAGTACCGCAACCGGTTACAGTGATAATGATATCACTCCCATATTGCATACCACCGCTATTACACCTTTCAAACTGGAAGAAGTTAATAAGGCAATGCTAGAAAGTAAGTGTTGCAAAGCGCCGGTACCGGATGCAATACCACTAGATATTTATAAGCCTAACACAGAACTTTGGGTGCCTGGATTAGCATTGAGGGCAGGCTGCACTGAAGGTTTCTTGCCAGATTGGCGCACTTCTATTATCGCACCAATATGTAAACTAGCATTGCCATTGCCAATAGGCCTCGCCTTTGGGACCTTCTAAGTTTTCAGCAGTGCTGCACATTATCCTGGGTGCTGTGCCACCAGGGATTGAAGAGCTATACGATTACTACACACTGGATCATGCAGTCTGATTCAAGAATGAATACTTGCATCAAGAAACATTTATGGGAGCGGCAGGTCTGAGAGACAGAGGTGGGTGAAAAATGTGGGAAAGTGAAGGGAATGAGTTCGGGGAGACCAAATGTGAGAGTAAAATGGTCGAAGTGGTGGTGTAACGGAGGCACCTACAACACTCACGTGGTGAGGGGCCATGGAGTGGGCAGCCTCTGTCCCTGAAACAGTTTAGCCTAGGGCCTGATAAATCTCCAAGATTAATGAGTCCTGGGGGCCCTCACCACACTCATCAGGTAACCCATCATTTTTAATGACACCACTGCAGAGGGGTTATGGAAGAGGTGGATCAGAATGCTGGGGGAGGGAAGTGGGAGAAGTTTATAATGGAGAGAGGCAGGTGGGCGAGCTAGAAAAAAAGAGAGAGAGAAAGGAGAAGTGTGGAAGGGAGAATGGTGGGAGAGCAGAAAAGAGTCTTACGAAAGTTAAGGAAGCAAATAGTTAGAAAGAAGGAGAGAGAGAGGGAAGAGAAGTCAGAGGGAGAAGTGGGAGCGAGAGAATTAGGGAAGAGGCCACTGGATAGTTAGAGGGAGAAAACAGCCAACTGAGGAAGAAAGCTTGGAGCGAGGGGAAGAGATGCTTTGGAGCGAGCTGCACAGTGATCAATAAAGCGGCGATAGAGTCAACAGGAATATGGTATATTTTGAAAAAACATCAGGGCCACAACAAAGCCGGATTTGCTTATGAAAATCGAAAGTCATCTGCCTAAATCGGTCTAGTGACATATATACCCAAGTAACAGACAGAAACCGTTCTGGAGACAATTAGCAGCAAACAAAGCAAGCAATGACTAGGAAGGGGAGGAGTGCGGACACAGGGAGGATGGGCAAAATAGCAACGAGAGACAGCATGGGTGTATAAACAGCATCAGAAAAGCGAAACAGGACCGGGCAGCCAAAGCATGAAAGGCAGCTAAGGGTGTTAATTGGTTTAGGGATGGCGAGGGAGCTGAAGCAAATTAAAAAAGCATTGGCATAGCCAATAGGTCTCACCTTTGGGACCTTATCAGCCTTAGAGCCACACAGACGAATGCCACAGAAGGCTTTTCGGGCAGGAGGGTGGAAGTGCATGAATATCACAGGATACCGGTAATGCAGAAATCCCATTCAAGGTGATGGGACAGGAACTTTATGGAAGGCTGCAGGGCAGGAATACCACAGGAGGGGGCTAAGGCTGTATTACACCTGGGAGCTGATAGAGCGGGAATACTGTTGGAGATTGCACAGCAGGGGCAGCAAGGAGCAAACTCTGTGGGAGATTGTGACCATCCTATGGTGGGGCATTCCCATGATCGAAACGCACTGGGACAGTGGTAGGACAGAACAACCGTGAAAAGTTGGAATGGCAAGAAGATCTCTGGAGTTGCTAGGGGTTGAGTACCACTAAAGGCTGGTTGGAGGGGTATACCACACGAGACTGGAGAGTGTGAAATAAGAGCAGTTACTTTGGGAAAAATGCCGGAGGGTGGTCCGTGGAGAATTTGGGGATAATTAGTAGAATGGTGGTGCCCCAGATCTTCTTGTTCTGCTTATAGTATTGTGGACGCGCAATTAGCCGTAAATACGTGAATGCTCACCGCAGCTGCAGAGGTGTTGTTTTTGGCATATGCTGCATCGCAGGAACATGTCGGGCTTTATTTCATGTGAGAATATAATGTACATGTGTCAGAAGTGGGAGCAGAGGGAGAGGGAAGATGGAGAGGCGGAAAGGAGGGGGAAGAGAGAGCAGCCGTAAGAGCTGGAGCGGCCGGGTGGGGGGAGGAGGTGGAAGTAAGGAGCAGCTGAGAGGAGGAAAAGGAAAGGGGCGAGAGAGGCAGTGCCACTGAAATCAGGAAAGAAATCTAGAGATTGGGAAAACAGAACTGGCACAAAACCTCACCAGAAGGTGTAGAGAAGTGAAGAAAGAGAGCGAGCCCTGAAAATTAAAACAAAAAGGGGGAGAGTTGTACCGAGAGTGGAAATAAGGGAAAGGGGGGTGAGAAAAGGGTAGGGGGAAATGGAGAGAGGTAGTGAGATCAAAACAAGTGTGGCCGCGAAAGCGAGCTTCTTTATTTACTTAGGAACATGAGCCACGATCACGATAAGGAAGGTATGCAGCTGGCACAATGTGCGTCGCTGCTCGCTCCCAATCCCCCTATGCCAGGGGAGTTAACGTTAAAAGAAAAGGCGGGACATGCAGCCGTCTTTGGCCTTTTGTGTGCTTTCATTACTGAAAGCCACATGCAAAGGCCAATAGAACATGTGGGAGTTAACTAACTACCACTGAGAAGTTTAGGCACAGTGTGGAGTGCTCACAAGAAGCCTCCCGTAGAGCAGTGCATGCGCGCTGCGTTAGGCTCAACCTAAAAAGGAGACTGTCTTAACCCAGCGTGCTACAGACCTATATCACTGCTTGATTCGCTTGTCAAAGTAGTAGGCCACATCCTCCTAAGGAGGATCCAGGACTGGGCAGAATCTCAAAATAGCTTATCAGATCTACATTATGGTTTTTGCCCAGGGATTGGCACGGTAGAGCAGAGCCTCAATTTAAACATTATAATAGGAAAATATGTTAATATTAAAAAAGCACTAGCTTTGTCTACTAGAAATCTTACACAAATAGGAACACCCCCTGTCCCAGCCCTCCTCTACGCCGATGACGCTGTTCTCATAACCCGAAGACCGCTGGCCCTCCAGTCTTTACTATCTAATTTTTTAGATTATATGAAGGAACTTGGAGGGGCGTGGCTTTGGAGCCCTAGGTGATGGCCGCTGTGCTGGGGAGCTCTGCCGGGACGTGAGGCTTCTGGACGGCTCCAGGCGTCTATTTTCTTCTGCGGACCTCGGAACTCGTCTTTCCTGCTGGCGGAACCAGTGCTGCCTCCCATGAAAGCTTGTAGAAAGCGCAGGGTGAGCCCAAGATTCTTTTATTAACCGTTTTTCGTGCCGTATTTCAATGCGACATCCCGGTCGCCATTTTGTTTTTGGGCGTGCTCGCGTTTTTACCGCTATTACTCTGTGAGAGGCTGTTTTCCTCACAGAAAATGTTCTCCTTTTACAAAATGGCACCAGTTTTTTGATGTTACCACATAGCTTTGCAGCATTTTAGACCAGCAACTGACTTTTCTGTTTATGTAGCTGCTTTTGGATCTAATTATTCTCCTTTTGGCGATAAGAGTTTCCTCATCCATTTTGACATCATAAAAGTGTCTCTTCTTTCTGTCGTTCATGGCGACATCTCGCACTAACTGTAAAGGTTCCATTCAGTCTGAGGAGGCAAATTTTGATGACTTCAACCCTTTCAGTGTTTTACCTGATTCCGTGGATGATAACATGAGTGACTCTGTGGGCTCTAAAAACTCTGCTTTTTCTAACTCTCGCCCAGGGGCAACGCAAGGTTCAAAAGTACCTCTGGCATCGACAACTACCCCTGGCAAACGTCTAACAGTGAACCCTCCCTCTCCTACCGGTTTACCATCCACCATTTCTATGGAGCTTGTCCTTGATGAAATTCGTGTGCTTAAGCCTCATGTGGTGTAGTGTAGTTCCTATTTTCCCTATAGGCCCTGCGCATTGGAATAACATAAACAGCAGTGTAGACGTAGGACTGAAGTCTTCTAGGTCTCTACTGACTATGTTAGACTTAATTTAGGTTTGCGCCAGCTAGCTCAGAGGTCACTGGAAACTTTCTTGACTGAATAGGAAGGGATCAGCTTCCCTGGCTCAGACAAGAAGGGATTCAGCTTCCGACAACCGCATAAACATGACAACTTTGCTCCCTCAGAATAAGAGTAAATCTCTAGAGTCGTGTGAAAACAATAGACAATTATTTCACTCAGTCAGACGTGTGTTCTTAGTTTCACCAGGGTGCAGAGAATGGAGAGACGGGCGTTTTCAATAAAAGATATTATTTATTGAGCAGTCTTTCTTCTCATGCAAGAGAAATGAATTGCCACAATTGCAATACTTATTATAAAGTAAAGTGCGTACAGTACCAGGAGTATTATGAAATAATACTGTAAAAGCATTGATATGGTTTCTTAGCGATAAGATACTTTAAAATTGATAAAATATATACATACATATATACATTAGCTAACGTGCTCAACTGGTGCTTCTAAATACGCCTACCCCGGTGTTCCTGACCTAAGCCTAATACTGGGAAGGAGTAAATAAGTAGCAGTTTAAGTTAAGTAGGTTTTGCCAAGAATCTGGTTCAAGAATTCTCTTTAAGGGTTTAGTCAGCACTGTCCCTTGGGAATAAAATGTAGGAGGTCTGGTATCTCTCTCTCAGGACTCGATATCCCAGTCACCCACAAGGGTAGGCTGGAAACGCCAGAGGCTGGATTTTCTCAGCAGGAGAAAAGACAGTGTCTTTCTCAGCGCGTCAAAGAGGAGGGGCAGCGTCCGTGGGCTTCTCGCATCTGCTGGGCTCGCGGAAAGTAGATAGCTGCTCGGCTCCAAAATTCAACACCCTGTGTTTGCTTAAGGCAGGGTTGGCATATTTATACCTGAAAGGTGCCGGGTTTGACGTAAGGTTGGACATAAGACGTCAATAAAGATGTCACTAAGAACTGGCCGTTCTTACAGTGCTTCTCAGGAGTTCTATTACAAATCAAAACAAAGCACATGGGGATTTCTCAGGTTGCTGGAGGTTTGGTGTGTTGAAAGAACTTGTTGTGCTTTCTAGGAATCTAAGGAAGTGGCTTTTGCTGTGCTTTGGACTGCAAGGGCGATTTACTGAAATATGGATCTGATTCTTATGCCATTATATGGATATTATTGATTATAGCCGTGTAAGGGCATAAAAGGGTAATATTGATTCAGGTTCCTAGATAAAAACACTACACCCACTCCACGATCTAATGTCCATCAATTACTAAAACTAAGCAATAAAGGTGCATGTGTATTTCAACCCACCCCAAAATACATTTTGCATTCGAAATGGTGTATGCGGAATACATGAAAAGATCATAGGTACTGTACTTTTTTAAGCAGTATAATCATTCACTAAAACTGCACATATATATTTAGCTGTACGATTTGCGAACAGTTACACATGAAACGGCTCTTAATACAGAAAAGAAGGGCAAGACTATTTCATCACATATAAATGCAACTGCTGTAGATGTGCTAGAGGCTGAGGTAATATTGTCTCTAAAGTTCCTAAAAATAGAAGCTCTGTTCTTTATGAATAGTTCTTCTGTAAGCAGAGTACAAGTGCCAAAAAAAGGTAAATATTTTGGGTTTTGGAAAAAGGAATTTTTCGTCAGGGGAAAAAATAGTTCCAAATGTTTTCAGTAGCTTTGCTTTTATCAAATTCGAAGGCCGAATTCAGAGTTCATGGGAACGCTGTGTGCTCGTTGCTTAAAAAGTTATTCTTTTTGTTCAGGGGAGAACATCATTTCAGACAGAGTCGCAAAAAATTGGTCTACATATTCAGGTGACAGTTCGACCAAGTTTGATAATGCTGCAATAGCGCAGTTTTCTGCATGGTTGCTATCATCGATGTTAGGTTCAGCAATGCTCACAGAAGGTCGTACCTGGGTGATGTTGCTCTCATTTCTTGCTTCACTCCCACCTAATCGTAGTGGTGAAGTTTCAACGAATGCCGTCATCAGGATTGGTAACCGCTGGGGACAACACGATGCATGAGCCGTTACAGGACTTAGCAAGGTATCGACATCCATTGGTACTGCTGATTGTAGTGTAAGACAGGTGTCCTACACGCATTCTTCTCCGATAGCATACATCGAAACACAGGTAAGATGCAGTTCTGCCATATAGGTCTGAATGAAAGAAACCAGGTCATATTCAGATCTCTTTGCCGGGCTAATCCAAGGACTTTAGTTATGCGGTCCCGATAGCGTATAGCTAGGATAGTTTCTTCCATTGTTGCTGGAGTCTTGTCTGCTTTTTGGCTTGCCATATCGGAGCAGTAGGACCAAAAATAAAATTCCTGCTACGAGTCCCAAAAGTAGTGATAGGCCGTCAAAGACCGAATGGACAAAATTTGGAAAGATGCCCAGGACTGCTTCGAAGGGTGTGAACAGTCCCGAAAAAATTATCTTAAATACATGTGCGATACCACTGGCATCTGACATGTTTAGGATTTGGCTTAGCATTTCTATGAAATGCACGGGGCAATTTGTTGATAAAAGGGTATGTATTTCTGCTTTCGTCCTTGCAACTTGCAGATCATACGTTTCTTTTGATGACGTTATAGGCACTGTTGTCTGTAAAAGCACAGACTTCATTCTGCTTAAAGTATCAATTCGTATAGAAGAGATATTCAAGGGAGGCCAAATCATCGCCTCAGTATCTTGAGGGCCGTTTGGATACATTACTTGCATTCAGCAAGTGACCATGGAACTAACGCTTACGAGATATGCTTTCCCTGGCACCATGCCACAACAGCTGTGGTCCGTTATTAGAATGTAACTCCCGTTAGAAAGTTGTCTAAAGAATGGCTCTATCTGTGTTGCAGGTGTGCCCTGCTGGTGGCATGAAAGGTTATTTGAAGACCCCTCACAGGCCCCATGTAAAATAATACCTTGGCACAAAAGTATACCGCTTAGTGACTGTTTGCAATTATTACCACTAAGAAATACATTTTTGTCCTTGTTACTATAACATGTGTGTGTATAAGGTAATTTCCATGATGACTTAATGTACCCTTTACCCAACCTTTCATACTGGCCTACTGATATATACTCCTGGCATTTTTTAAATTGGAAAGTTGTTATCGGAATTGTGATTAGTCCGTGTATTATCCATTCAATGACAGGTCTTTCTGACATTGTCAATGGTAATCTCTCGAGTTTTTCAATGCTCACAATCGTATAGTCTGCTCCTTTTTGTGCCAAACTGATTTGTTTATCAGTAAGGTTAAAGATAGAAAACAATGACGTTGTGTTGATTAAACGCCAAGGCACATAGCCTGAACGCAGGTTTTGCAACGCCCAGCCTAGCTGTACAATAGAACGTAATTGGAACTGACCATGTTGTAACATTAGCAAGTCCTGATCTATTATATCAATAGCAGATGATACAATACTGTCCAGTGAATATATTCTGGAGGACAGAGTCATTAACCCATTGTCCACAACAGAAAGCGATTTTTCCAAATTAATACGATCAATTTCTCGTATTTTCTCTGCTGTTTCAATTTGCATTACTTTCCATGCCTAGTTGTACGCCGCATATATACTAGCTGCTATGAAACGTTTTTGGCGCTGTTTGCGTGGTCCCATTATGAAATCACGCAAGTCAGCACCGTCTTTAAGTAAAGTCAAGTGTTGCTTAATTTCTGCCAGTGTGGATGTGTGTAGCCATTCAAGGCATAATTTCCCTACACTGTATGTTGTTACTATCCCTGGATGTTGTCTCTGAGAATATCTAGGGTCTGGTCTGGTCAGATTACCCACTTTTTCCATTCAGGATGTGTTCTGTTTTGGTGTAAAATTTGGGATACGTCTATCTTAATATCTGTGGTTGTGTTATCAGGTATTGGCTTTGGAATAGACGGTTTGTTTAAGTCTTTTATCTTGGCTAGGCCAAGACAGGTAGTCTGTTGAATTGTGTCATTCAAAAACATTATTTGTTCTGGGATCATGCAGGCTCGAAATATTGCTTCTAATCCTTGACCTGCCATTCTTTTGTTCCCCAGATGGTTTTTGTTTCAATGTTATTTTTCCAGAAATCAAAACCAAAAGTAATCTTTTTTTCATAAAACATTTCCGAATAAATCAGTTTAGTATTTGTCAGCATGTTTTTTGTCCCTGTTTTATCTAACAGTTTATAATAAAATGTTTCTGCATCACTTGTGTTAAACCCTGAGAAGCATGGGAATTTCTCATAAAATGTTTTTGAACTGCTTTTAGGTGGTGTTGCACAATGTTCCCACTGATTATATTTAAAAATATTTCCAGGTTGAGCAGATTTATGCAAATAGTGGTGTGCATAGTGGTTGTAGCAATACATCTGTTCATAGTTCGATGAACCCTGTAAATAATCATATTCTGTAAATTTTGCTGATATTACTAAATCTGATATCATATTATTAATGCTCTCAAAGTCCCAATCATCAGAAAATGTACTTGGTTTTACAAAGTCACTTAATGAAACCTTGAATTGATGTGGATATTTCAAGAGCTCGACCGGGCCATATATTTTGTAATCCGTTAGGCCCAAACTACCCCGCCGGGTATTGGAATGGCTGCCACATTCACTGATGATAGTTATCTTTTCTCGATGTGTGATGACTTGTGTGGCTTTAAGACCAAGTTGATTTTCTGACTTGCTGTGTCATTGTACTGTATTTTCCCTCAATGAATTTTCCCAAACAAAGTACCATGATGAGCCAAAGCAGGAAGAAAAGGATGTATGTCGTTAGAACGCGCGCGCTACCACGACCTACTATTACAACGCGGTCGTAACAACAAAAGTTGTTACCACGCATTGCGCTGGGGGGGGCGCAAAATTAAATAATTTAATTTACTATTCCAACACCAGTCCCCGTGGATAGTAGGGAAGGTGTTGGGATAGTAAATTAAATCATTTCCTATCCTTGAGCGCCCCCCAGCGCATTGCGTGGTAATAACTTTAATTGTTACGACCGCGTTGTAATGGTAGGTCGCGGTAAAACGCGCGTTGTAAGCGTTGCATACCGGAAAAGTACACCTAACACAATCCAAAATTCAATCCATGGAGAAATCAGATAGGTTTCTTTGAGTTGATCAAAGAATTCTGTTGCTTTGTCTTTAAAAGTATTTGTAATTGGCGTTTCTTCTGGTTCTCTTGGATCTACAGAAAAGGTATCGAAATTGATGAAGTAGCCAGATGCAGTTCTGTCAATTGTTGGAATGTTTTTTTAAATTTTTCTTTCATCAGCACATTCTGAGGCTACATCGTTGTAGACTGGTGTTTCTTGACAAACTGTTTAAATTTGGGTTTCAAGAGGCACAAGTTCCATGGCATTGTTGCATAGTCCTTTTTTATTTACTGCAAGTTTATCGAATGTGATTAGTCTCTCAGTTTGAACCTCTTGGATTGTAGCAAATTTAGGTATTCTGCTATTTATTGAGAGTCCACTGGGCCTAATACTTATTATTGGCCACATGACTGTGGTTTTACCAGGTCAATGGATACAACTCAGTTCTCCTTTTTACCAGCAAGGGGCGGTAGTACAACTGATCTTGTTCCGTTGATGGCTAAGACAGGTACTGCTTTTCTGTAAGAAGGCCCAAATTCCTTCTTCACCGCGATCTTTTCTCTGACCAGATGTCCAATCTCTGGAATCCAGACAGGTCTTGCTGGGACAGGTGGTGTATCTTCAGTGGCTATTGGCTGTTGTTTTATCTTTACGTTGCTCAGGGCTTTCTTGTTTCATTTAAGTCCTCTAAAACAGCCAAACGATCTTTGATGCCAAAGCATTTTTTCTTATATTCCACCACTGAAGCCTGACTATCTAAGTCCTGAATATACATTCTAGTTCCGAACAATAGTTCGTACGGGCTGAAACCTTTTAGAGAATTTCTTGGCAGATTGTTAAGACTACGTTGGACACTTATTAAATGCTGGACCCGCCCATCACCCGAACCTAATACCTTTGTCGTTATAGATTGCTTTATGTCTCGGTTTTTTCTTTCCACAATCCCGTTTCCCTAAGGATGGAAGATACAAGAGTACCGCAACCCAATGCCCATGCTGGCCATGGCCTCCTTATAAGCTCGAGAGCTAAAAGCAGGACCCTGGTCAGAATGTAGCATGGCTATTGCGTATGTGCCGATAAAGACTCGCAAATCTTTTATAACAGTTCTGGCATCAGCCGAGCGCTGGGGCCACATCTTTTAAGTGAATATTAGTCTGAAAATGGGATCACTGTGATGATGGGTTTTTACGTGTAGATAGGCTTATGCTAACTATACCAAGGGGCACGGAAGTTCACCACTGCGATCTCTGCTGCAGTCTTGGCAGTTTATTGCAAACTTATGATGTTGCACGCTCATCCCCGGCCACCAATATTCTGATTGTAATTCTATCAGAGATTCTTTGATCTGTTTGTGCCTTGGACCCTCACCCATGTGTGCGTCTGCTATTAATAAGACTCTCCTGTTCATGTTTGGAATTACCCTATCCCCCACTCCAGGGATTCGAGCAAAAGGAACGGAGTTTGCGTCGATTGCGTATGTATAATTGAGTGGATAGTTCACGGGTAGTGCTGCACTGTCGCCTTTTGAGGACGTTTTTACCGCCAGCATAGTTTCCCCGTCTATGTATTTTTCTGAACGCTTTTTTGTGGCTACGGAAGCCAGTTGAGTTGCTTCCGCTGTGGCTGTATTAGCCATTGAATTCCCTGCAACGTGAACGCCATCACGTTGATGACTCAGTGTATGTATCACGTGAGTCTTTTGTAGTTCCTTCTGTAAAAAAACTACTTGTTCCCAAAGCGTTTTATGCTTGATTGTGGCACCTGTCTCATCTTTGTAATTGTTTTGAACCCATTTCTGCAAATCAAAATTGTAAGATTTGACGCAGGAATGCAAATTGCACACTATTAGTGTCAGGAATTCACGTTCGGCATTCTCAAGCACCATCTTTAAAGATCTGATTTCAGCTCGCTGAGCCGAACAGTTTCTTAGTGATTCAGTTTTTGTTATTTTTGGTCTGAATTTACCACAGAGCCAGCGACCTTTAATAATCGCGCAGGCTGCATTGTAGGATTTATCTTCTACATTGTAATGTTGTACAAATCTGTCCGTATAGATTATACAAGAGTACTGTTGTAGAGGCAGAATTTCGATTGGCAGAGGATATTCTTCTTCATATTTTAGCTCATTCAGTTTTTCATGTTCTGGACATAATTATATGTCACGTCGTCGGCAGGAAGAGAATTTTCCCACTGAATCCATTTAGGATCTAGTGCCATAGTTTGTAGATTCACTGGGCTGAATAACGCCTCAAAGGCTGATTCTGCTATAAAAACAGTTATCCTTTTGCATTGCGCTAGGGCTCTTTCTTTAGCTACAGCAGTCTGTACTGCCTTCACAGTATTTTCTTTAAGACTGAATGTTTTCTCTGTTTGTGTGTACAAATGTGATTTGTAAGCTATTGGTACCGTTTCTCCCTCATTAGAGGTCAGGTAGGTGAATCTGCATCTTCCTGGGATGACTCGGATTACAAGATTGCGTGTATTGTCACATGATTCTAATTTTGTTTTAGCTCACATGTCTGTTTGCAGTGATCTCAAAATTTCTGTGTGTTTCTGAGTCCAGTTGATTAGTTTAAAATCAGGTTTTATGAATTCGTAGAGAGGTTTTACCCTCTCTGCGTAATTGAGAATATAAGTTCTTCCGAAATTCAGGAAGCCTAGTATCGATTGTAGATTCTTCAGCGTTTTTGGTGCTTGGAGTACAGCACACTTCTCTAAAAAGTTGTCTGCTAGGCTTTTGCCTTCACTTGATAATTTGTATCCTAAAAACAGGACCGTCAGATGGGCAATTCGTGACTTTTTAAAGTTGAATTTGTAACCCTCTGCTGCGAACCCAAGTATTATGGTGTTCACTCTTTTCAAGTGAGTATCCAAGTCGTCGTCTGTGAGATAGATGTCATCGACATAAGATAATGCCTCATCGTCATACATTTGTAGTAACTCTGTTACTCTGGCTGAGAATAATCCTGGGCTATTCTTGAATCCCAGTGGGAGTCGGCAGAAATTTTCTGTGACCCCATTATTGAGAAAGCGGTTAAATACCTGCTTTCAGGTGCGATATTCTGACAAAAGAACCCATTAGAAATGTCTAATGTTGTTTTGTATATTTTGCGAACTATGTTATTCATTAGTGCCGCACTGTGCGAATTTTGTACCGCAAATGTTTTGCAACATGAGTTAAGGTGTCTGTAGTCCAAGACTAGACGATACGAATTGTCTGGTTTGGAGACAGGAAACAAAGGATTGTTCATTTGAGAGGTGCATGTTTCAATCACCCCTTGGTATTCAAGTTGATCTAAAATCTCCCTGACCTGTTTTTTAGCTTCATGCTTAATTGGGTACTGCCTTTGTGCAGCTGGTTCACATTTTAACTGGATTCTGTGAGGAGGGTAGTCTTCATCCCATTCTACATGATTTTTGTATAATACATGAGCTTGAGCTACTGCCCATTTTCTTGCATATATTTATTTTCTATGGATTGGAATATGATTTGAGAAGGCAGGCATAATCATTTCTTCGCTATGAGGGCACTCCCTGACAAACTCTGGTGGCCAGTCTTTTTCAGCTAATAGGATGTCATAGCCTTTTGAGAGATTATCCCAAAACAGACCCCTTATTTTCCTAGTCTTATCTCCCTCTATACGTAGTGTTATTTTGTATATTTTATGAGGTTCGCTAACTCTGGTATCTGCAGTTTCCACTTGAATGTATTCATTTGTGTCCACTGTCTCCAGATGATTCATCAGGATCTTGCGAGCTATGCTGATTTCTGCTGCACTGTCTAGCATTGTCTGTGCCCACTCTCCGTTTTTCAGCTGTGTCCTCAGTATTCTCGGCATGTTCGATTATTTTAATACTGGCTACCTTCTTTCTTGGAAATTGTACTTTTTTACTTTGAGCAGGTTCCTTGTCTTTGGACTTAGCGAGCTCTTCCCTGTGTTCCGACCGTCTGCGAAAAAGTTCGAGAGGGACGTGTATCATTACTTTGAAATCTGTCAGGTTTCTTCAGATTATCCCTATTTCTAAGGTTGTATCTTTTCTCAAAGTGCTCCCTTTGGGGAGACTGGTGTTCTCGATTTGGAGTTCTTTCTCTCCACCGAGGAGACCTTCCTCTGAACTGGAATCTTCTTTCTTTGGGACTGGATTGTTTATTTCCACCCCAGCTCTTTTTTGAGTGTTTACATTATTTGTAATAAATATTTTCTCAGGATTTTCAAGTAGTTGGGGTTTTACCGGTTTCCCACCCAAACTATCTCCACCTAGTTCTTCATACGATTTTGCTATGATTCTGGCAAGTTCAATTGGTTGGTCTGTTATATCTGTTTCCTTCAATTTTTGGCGGATCGCCTCAGATGCCGCTTCACCTTTTATGTTGGCTAATAATATAGCCGAGACCTGCTTGAAGTCTTTCAGTAATTTCATACTCAGAGTTAAAGCAGGTTCTGGACCGTATTCATTTTGAATCTGTCGGAACACCATGTATTTTTGTGTAAATGGAAGCAAAGGCTGTACCCCAAGTGTCACAGTCTTCCACATGTGGTGCGACCCCCATTGGAATTCAGATAGTCAGAATTCTGTGTTTCTCACTAGGGGTAGTATTTGGTAATACTGCCTCTATCTGAGTTATTTTTTGTGCTAGCCAGAATGGAATTTGTTCCCGTTTTGCGGGTGTTTTACCAAGACATGATTGTATGTTCTGTGGTGTAATTTTATTTGTGTTCCCCTGATGAGGGGTCAGCTGTTGAATGTTAACTGCTGGTTGGACTGTTTCAGTCCTCATTACATATTGTACTAACTGTCTGTGAATTTTAATTAGTAATTTTAGCTGGGCTAAAAGTTCTGTGTCTGACATTTTTTCAATGTCTGGATGTGGTGTGTTGCTGGCTAGAACCGGCCACGTTGCTCCTGGTCTACCTAGTGGACCGAGCCTGGTGATGTGATCATTATGTTTTAGGACACCTTTAAACCAGAGCAGGTGCTCTTGGTATTTGAATGGGATTTCAATCTCCTCGAAAGGAGTGTATTCATCCGGAGGTTCCTCTATTTTGTAATTGTGGAATTCGTGTGTTGTAGCGCTTGCCGCCGGAAAGTTTATCCATGAATAGAATACCTCTGTCTGCCGATATTCGTGTGCCTCTATCACAAAAATGACTGTACCACCTCGTGCTGTCAGTCCGTTTTCTCTAAGTTTTAGAGTTATAGTTTTTCTTATGTTGACCGGAATGAGGATAGCATTCCGGTCATTCTGTAGGAGACTTGTGTCATCCTCTATTGTAAATATTTTAATAGAAGCATTTTTAAATCGGAAACAGACCTCTCTGCCTGACCGGACGAGATTTCTTCATCTCAGGGGTCCCGACCTTGCTCTCTCTCCCCCGGTGCAGCCGAGCACAGTGCTCTTGCCGGCCGGGAGAACGCGGAACCGCCAACTAGGGGGGAGGCAGGGTAGCGCTCCAGCTCCTGGACGCCTCCCACCCTCCTCCCACCGCCAGATGGACCTGGATAAAAGGAAGGGCTCATCCCGCCCGCGCAGCGGGCGGGCGCAGCGGGCGCGCCTAAGGCAAGCCCGTCTGCGCCCGTCCGCGCCGGGCCCACGCCCAGCGCCAGACCCCCTGCATCTCGCACCCCAACAATCTCCTGGTCCTCTGATCAACTCTTATACCTACGTCAAGGCGCTTGCAACCCGCAACTTGTTGTAACCCACAAAGCCTGGAAACTATTTCATATTCTTGCTCACGATGTAATATCTCTATCCCTGCTTTTATTAAACCATCTCATCAATCCATGATTGCTCACTGCCAGCCCCGGTCACCTTAAAAGCAGCCTTAATTAATTGCAGATCTCTTCCTGCACATTCCTCTGATATCTGGCTATCGCTAGACACTCACAATTGGGACTTATTATTCCTCACATAAACTTGGATCAAAGACTCGTCCAAACCGGACATTAACTTGGCCACTCCCCCTGGCTACCGTCTATTAGGCATTAACCGAGATAATTCCAAACCCGGTGGGGGTCTCGCGGTAATTGCGAAATCCCACCTTATACTGAATATCTCAAAAATTCCCAATCCCGGCCTTATTGAAGCCATGCACTTTACGATCATGGACTCCGCAAGTATCATCTTTGCCGGATCCTGGTCTACAATCCCCCCGCAGCCACCGTCTCTTCTCTCAATGCTCTGACGCACTCAATTGCGGACTTCTCACTTAAGCACTCCCACTTTACAGTGCTGGGAGACTTCAATCTCCATATTGATAATCCGTCCTGTGCCCAAGCATCCTCTCTTCTGGAAACCTTACAAGGACTTACCTTGTCCCAATTAGTTAAAGGCCCCACTCACAAAGCAGGCCACACACTTGATCTTATTTTCACCAATCATCCTGGTATTTCTGCCCTTCCTCCCCTCCCCCTCACCTGGGCAGATCATTTCCTTCTGCCCTTTGTTATCACTATTCCATCCCCCCCCCCCTTCTTCCCTCAACAGAGACAGAGGTCGTAAATGGACCAAAGTCACCTGTGAGTCCATTGATTCCCGTTTTCAGTTTCAATTTAATCATTTGGAATATCTTGACAAGGAAACGGCAAGATATAACTCTGCCCTTACCTCTGCTCTGGAATCCATTGCCCCTCTTGTCCCTCTGACTTCCTCCAGAACTCGCCCCTCTGCCCCCTGGTTTTCCCCTGAGCTTCGTGAGGAAAAGAGTAAGTGCAAACAGATGGAACGCAAATGGCGCCAGGACTATGATCCTTTGGCCAAACTGGCCTATAAATCTGCCTTAAACAAATTCCAAAAACTTAAACGTTCCTCGATGAGAGCTTATTTCTCAAAACTCATCCAACAGGCGCAGAACTCCTCCAAAACTCTCTTCACCATTGTGAAGGATTTTGTGAATCCTCCTGCCATGAAAACCCAATTTGTTCCTACTCAAGACCTGTGCAACGGACTTTCTGACTTTTTTCAGGAAAAAATCATTATACTTTCTTCCTCCTTTGACTCCGCCTCACCCAACCACCAATCTGATATTCCATATCCCTCTCACTGCTCTTTTAATTCTTTCAGTGAGCTAACCCCTGACTTAGCCCTGTCGTTGTTTTATAAAGTCAAGTCTGGCTCGCCTTTAGACCCAGTCCCTGCCAAAGTGATGGGCAATCTTGCCCCTGTCTTAATTAATCCTCTCCTCTCCATCTGGGATTCCTCCTTGACCCGTGGTCAATTTCCCTCAGTGTGGAAACATGCTAGGCTACTTCCCATTCTGAAGAAACCCGACGCAGACCCCTTACAATTTTGCAATTACCGACCCATTTCGCTCCTGCCTAAACCTGCCAAAGTACTGGAGAAAGTGGTCCAGATACAACTGGCTCAGTATCTTGAAACAAATCAGTTGCTGCACGATTCTCAGTCCGGTTTTAGAACCGGCTACAGCACCGAGACTGCGCTGCTGGAAGTATCTGAGATTATTAGGGAATCAGTGGATAGGGGCGAGGAGGGCATGTTGGTCCTCCTCGACCTATCCGCTGCATTTGACACTGTATCCCATAACATACTTACAGCCCGTTTACAACAGCTGGGGATTGGTGGTACAGTTCGGGCATGGATTAAATCCTTTCTGTCCAGACGTTCTCAAAGGGTACTGTTGCACCCATTTGAATCAGAGGACAAACCCCTCTTGTGTGGTGTGCCCCAGGGCTTCGCCTTGAGCCCACTATTGTTTAACGCATACCTGGCCCCGCTTGCCAAGGTAGTAGAGTCATGGGGGGTCAGGGTGGTCTCATATGCTGATGATACTCAGCTTGTTTTTTCATTCAGAGACCATTCTGACTCCCTCTTCTCCAACTTCAGAAACTGCCTTGGCAATATCTGCGCATGGATAGCTGCCAATCATCTTGCTCTAAACAATGATAAAACTGAGGTTCTCTTTTTTAGCCAGAAATCGACTCCCCCTGCTACCCTATGGTGGCCTACCGTCCTGAATCCTCCACCCATACCAGTGCAGTCCCCCCGCAACCTTGGCTTCGTATTTGATAACACCTTGTCCGGTAAAGCCCAGGTAAATAAAGTTACGGGCGCCTGTTTTAATAAGTTGCGTATGATCAGGAAGATTTTTCCCTACCTCCCCCAGACATCCAGCAAAACGGTTGTCCAGGCACTTATCACGGCGCATCTTGATTATGCCAATAGCTTATATGCCGGCGCCCCCAATATCTTATAGACTGATTACAAATCATTCAGAATGCAGCAGCAAGGCTTATTGGAAATATCCCCGCCCGTAACTCGGTCAGAGCTTACCGGGATGAGCTACACTGGCTTCCCATAGCCCGACGCATAGATTTCAAAACCCTGATCCTTGCCTTCCAGGCAATTCATGGAACTGGCCCGGCCTATCTGAGCAAACGACTCAAGATATCATCTTCAGTAAGACATCTGAGATCTAACAGCTTTCGCTTACTGAACGTCCCCCGATTCAGGCTTACCCAAAGTGGCGGCAGAACTTTCACCGTTACAGCTGCCAAGCTCTGGAACAGCCTACCTCTAGACCTTAGGTTCACCGAATCTGAGCAAGTCTTCTGACGCAAACTAAAAACCTGGCTGTTTACTAAACGCTAATTAGGAGCTCCTCTGCAGCCCTTGGTTTTCTTTTCGGATGGACATGAACTAGGCAACCCTCTCTTGTGATATTCCTGTAATCTTAGCGCCGGGACACCCCCGCTGGAGGTAGCCGCGCGCTCTATAAGCTTCAAAATAAACAAATAAATAAATAAATATTAGTTGAGCTGCTAATTTAGCTGCTTCTCTTTCGTCTTCACTATCTGGCATTGTCTGTCAGAAGTGTTTTTCTGTTGTAGATCTAGTTCTCAAGGAGACAAAAGATTAGGTGCACAACATTTTGGAACACTGTATCCTTCAACGCTGACTAAACCAAAAACTTTACATAGGAATCTCTTCCTACTAGGTTTTGGCAGATTTTAACTTTTCACCCACTCCAGACGTCTATTGGAGTATTTATGGGCAAAAGGGTCTATGTGAAAAAGCACGACAGAGTTACTCCAACGTCTTGCGTTAGTTTTATCGCCTTACCAAACGTTGGGCGCCATGTAGTGTAGTTCCTATTTTCCCTATAGGCCCTGCGCATTGGAATAACATAAACAGAAGTGTATACGTAGGACTGAAGTCTTTTATGTCTCTACTGACTATGTTAGACTTAATTTAGGTTTGCGCCAGCTAGCTCAGAGGTCACTGGAAACTTTCTTGACTGAATAGGAAGGGATCAGCTTCTCTGGCTCAGACAAGAAGGGATTCAGCTTCCGACAACCGCATAAACATGACAACTTTGCTCCCTCAGAATAAGAGTAAATCTCTAGAGTCGTGTGAAAACAATTGACAATTATTTCACTCAGTCAGACGTGCGTTCTTAGTTTTACCAGAGTGCAGAGAATGGAGAGACGGGCGTTTTCAATAAAATATATTATTTATTGAGCAGTCTTCCTTCTCATGCAAGAGAAATGAATTGCCACAATTGCAATACTTATTATAAAGTAAAGTGCGTACAGTACCAGGAGTATTATGAAATAATACTGTAAAAGCATTGATATGGTTTCTTAGCCATAAAATACTTTTAAATGGATAAAATATATACATACATATTTACATTAGATAACGTGCTCAACTGGTGCTTTTAAATATGCCTACCCCGGTGTACCTGACCTAAGCCTAATACTGGGAAGGAGTAAATAAGTAGCAGTTTAAGTTAAGTAGGTTTTGCCAAGAATCTGGTTCAAGAATTCTCTTTAAGGGTTTAGTCAGCACTGTACCTTGGGAATAGAATGTAGGAGGTCTGGTATCTCTCTCTCAGGACTCGATATCCCAGTCACCCGCAAGGGTAGGCTGGAAACGCCGGAGTCTGGATTTTCCCGGCAGGAGAAAAGACAGCTTCTTTCTCAGCGCGTTAAAGAGGAGGGGCAGCGTCCGTGGGCTTCTCCCATCTGCTGGGCTCGCGGAAAGTAGATAGCTGCTCGGCTCCAAAATTCACCACCGTGTGTTTGCTTAAGGCAGCGTTGGCATATTTATACCTGAAAGGTGCCGGGTTTGATGTAAGGTTGGACTTAAGACGTCAATAAAGATGTCACTAAGAACTGGCCGTTCTTACAGTGCTACTCAGGAGTTCTATTACAAATCAAAACAAAGCACATGGGGATTTCCCAGGTTCCTGGGATGTTGAAAGAACTCGTTGTGCTTTCTAGGAATCTAAGGAAGTGGCTTTTGCTGTGCTTTGGACTGCAAGGGCGATTTACTGAAATATGGATATGATTCTTATGCCATTATATGGATATTATTGATTATAGCCGTGTAAAGGCATAAAAGGGTAATATTGATTCAGGTTCCTAGATAAAAACACTACAATGGAAGAGACTAATACTCGTCTACAAAATTTGGAAACCAATTGGTCACGCACGGAACAACGAGTGGATGATTTAGAGTCTTGTTTTGACCTTGTGCAAAGTCTTACAAATCAGGTATCTCACATCTCCCAAAAAAGTGTGCAGCTCAAGCAACAAATAGAAAATTTGAAGAACGAAATAGGCGTAATATTTTACGCATTTAAGGTATAGTCGAAGGTCTTGAGGGCCCTAATCCCATCTCCCTTTTTCAAACCTTTCTGCCAACTCTTCTGGGGCTTCCAGCCAGTCGGTCTTTGAATATTCAACGCGCACATCGCCTTGGCCAACTCCCTCGCTCTGCTTCATCTTCTACGAAACCCAGAGGAGTTATACTATATTTTCTGGAATACACTGAGTTGCTCAAAGTCTTACATGCTGCCAAACAACGTGGTAAACTCACTTGGAATGATTCTTCTCTCTTTTTTGCCCAAGATTACGCCAAGGTGACTGCAGACCGTCGGAAAAAATTCCTGGACATGAGACCTGCTTTAACCAATTTAAATGCAAGATATGTTGTGTTTCACCACTGTATATTTAAAGTGACTTATAACAACAAGACGACTGCCTATGAAGATCCTGTATTACTTCAAAAGTTCCTGAATAGTTGCAGAGGGGAATCCATGGACATACCTCAGCTATAAGGAACTCATTCTGTTTCTCTCTTTGTTATTTGTTTCCTCTCGGATTTTGTTTACTTCTCCCTTCTGTATTTTGTATTTTGTGTTTTATGAAATATCTCCTGTCTGTCTATCTAGATTCTTTTTTGTTTGTATGTAATTGATATTCTCTGTTTTTATCTTTCAGTCAGTCAGTAATTCTTTATTCAGTGATTAAAAAACACCATAAAAGCACAATTATATTCAAGTTAAAATACAATTAAATCATTATCTCTAAGCTGGTTTTTACACATGGGTTAAAAAAAAATTAAAAATTCATTACGACAATCAGTATCAAGCCTGCCCCCTAGTTTCCCTTAATCTCAATCGAGACTTTGATAAAATTCATGATGCAACAGAGTGTCCTAGGGTCATTTGCCCTTTGCAGAAAATGTAGAGCATCTTTAGCATGATTCAGTTTGGCATGTTTTAAAATTTCTACCAAAAATCTACGCCTGGGTATTGTATAAAAGGAACACAAAAGTACAAAATGAAGGGTGTCCTGCGGAGACTTATTGTCGCAGCCGCAGGCACCCTTCTGCTCAATTGTCAGTGTAAAACCTGGCGGATCAGCCAATAGATGTGATAAAAGATTGAGCCTAAAACGAGACATTAAAAAACCTGTCCTGGGCGTTATACATGAGAAAGAGATACGGTTCCATCCCCTCGGTGCTTTTAACAAGGCAATGGGCGCTTACTGAGTGTTTGGTCCCTACAACAGCTGCTCTGCGTGTGATTCCCTGGTCCAAAAAAGATCTCTTTATTTTGGCCTTATCTTGAGATACAATTACTGCAGGGTTTGTAAAAAGCTCCTTGCAACCTAGACTTTCCAGGCAATTCTTCACATATCTTAGCCACGGGATATTCATACTTTTGTCCCTATCAAGGCAATCCTTTAAGATTTATCTACTCATGGCTGCTTCAGGGTTTATCCATATTTTTATCCAGGCTAAGATAGGTCTAAGTTTAACCAAATCCTCAATATAAGGCCTCCCTAATTTCCTATGAGCAATTACAGCTGGGGAACTCTGGGGTATTTTTAAAATAGATCAAAGAAATGTATTTTCCTCCTGCTGCAATTGGTCAATATTTACAAAACCCCACACTTCAGAGCCATATATGACTTTGGAGCAGCATATGGAACTATATAGGTTCATGACTTGTTCAGGGGACCAGCGACTCAGTCTACGCCCATAATTTGCATTTGCCCCATTTGAAGATACTAGTTTAGAACAACGGTCCTCCACCAAAGGGTTGAATTTAAGTGAACTGTCGAATAATAAGCCAAGATAGGAGAAAGAGTGCACCCTTTCTAATGTGTGACTTCCTCCTCAATAAGAGAAACTGGTGCAAGGTTTATTACCTGCCAGCATAACATATGACTTACTTAGGTTCACAGAAAGATCTAAGGTTTCCATAAATTTAGCGAATCCGTCAATTAGGATCTGTAAGCTCTTCGGGCTACGGGCTAGCAGTACTGCGTCATCTGCGTACAAATGTACCGGTATATGACGCGTTCCTGCTCTCGGACAATCTGTCTTTAAATTAATCAGAGCCTGCTCTAGATTATTAATATAGAGCGAAAATAAAAAAGGGGCCAGGATACAACCCTGCCTCACCCCGCTAGTAATAAGTTTTAACGGGGTACACCCTAAAACTATCTGACCTGGTCAATAATTAGGTACATATGAAAGGTTCAGCGTTTATTTCTTTTAGAAGCATCAAATGTCAAATATATACATTGAGTATCTCAAATCATAACCAGTCCATCAAATCATTGGACTGGTTATGATTTGAGATACGCAATGTATATATTTGACATTTGATGCTTCTAAAAGTAATAAACACTGACCCTTTCATATGTACCTAATTATCACCCCGCTAGTACACAGAAACGGATCGTTGTTCCTCCATTCGTGTTATAGCGTACTCTGGCGGTGGTATCCCTCTGTAATTCTCTCAGGATGTTAATCAGGCCAGGGTCGATTCCCAAATTGCTCATTAGGGACCAGAGCTTGTCCCTATTAACATGATCAAAAGCGGCTGCCAAATCCATGAACCCCAGATAAATAGCTTCATTGCTGGTTTTAGTATATTTAGCAACCAGCATGTAAAGGTTCAGGCATTGATCACTTGGGGACCTCCCTGCCCTAAAGCCATACTGTATGTCCAAGATTATGTTATAGTTATCGGTCCACTCAGTAAGGCAATTAAGTATTACCGGGCCCAGAATCTTGGATGAGACGTCTAGCAATGAGATAGGTCGATAGCACTGAGGGTTGTCCCTATCGCCCTTTTAAAAAATCGGGACCATCGTAGCAGTGGACCAGGACCGGGGTAGACCAGACCTAGTTGCGGCGTTTGTCACTCTGGTGAGAATTGGGGCCCATAACTCAACATTAGACAAGTACAGGTCAGGTGGTGTACCCTTAATTCCAGCAGTTATTTCATCTAAAGTGAAGTCTATTACTTGGCCCTGTTGGACAACCCGCCCCACCTCTGAAGGAATTTCCTGTGCTTGGTTGTACAAACCCTTGAAATGTGTAAACCACTGTTCTGGCAAAATATTTGTCGATATCTCTGGAGCACTACTGTTTTACTCCAGAACTCGGTTATGTCCCTTCTATCCGCCTCTTCCCTTAGGTCTGCCCATGCTTCCGCCTGGAGTGCTAATTTCCTCTTCTTAACCACACTCTTGTTTACCTGTCTACACTGAACTACTCTTTGTTTATCCCTAGGCCTATTTTTTAAACTATGTTTTAATTTCCTTAGAGCGGGCGAACATTCCCCATCAAACCATCTCGGCATGACGTTGTTTCTCATGGGTGCGCTTGACATTAAAAGTCCCTCAACTACACTAGTTACTTGTCCGAACGCTCTAACTAGTGATTGCCCTTCTACTGCGGGGTCTAGACAATCCTCGATCGATAGTTTTCCTTTATCCATCAGGGATTTGTAGAACGTTTTCTCATCAAATTTTGACCACCTAAGCCGTCTTCTCTGGTCCGTTGCCCTCAGGGAGATGCCCCCCACAGGACCTATCCTCCATCGTCCCAGGTACATAAACTCTAATACCAAAGGGTTGTGGTCACTAAATGGGCACCACTCAATCCCCACTAATTTAATCCAATTTTTTAGTAGCCTGGATGCAAAAATATAATCAATAAATGATGAGCACCCTCTCCCTTTAAAGGTTGGCGGGAGGGTGCATTATGCTCCAGGTTTATCATATTAATTGTGTGTTCAAGATCGTGATTGTCTAAGAGTTTACTAAGGGCCATTCCCTCTGGTGTATGATTGAAGTGGGGGCCATTTTTGACTGGGCAGCGGGACCATTCTGGATCTAAGGGGAACAAACATGGGCAAAGGTGGCAGTTAAAATCGCCCATGACTAAAGTGGTTGAAGCCAAAGCCCCTTTCTTACTGGCAATATCTAGACTCAGTCTATAATCTAGTTCTTGTAAAATGGGATTATTATCTCTTGAGGCGCCCGCATTATATACGTTGAGAAAAATCAGCCTTAACCCATTGCCCCCAAACCACAGGGCCTGTACATTATGGGATGACCAGGCCACGCTAGTCCATGTCCCTTGGAGGTTTAAGTCCACATATATAGGCAGGCCTCCCATTGCTCTACATGATCTAGATTTCTGAGCCGGTATGTGGAAACATTTATACCCTGTCATATAAAAAAGAGGCTGTTATCAACCACCCAAGTCTCTTGTAAACTGATAATCTGGAATCGGCTTATATACAGCCGCCATTCACTATTATCAAATTTACTTGCCAAACCTGCTACATTCCATGAAATTATTTTTATTCCCCCATCTGCTAGCTGCTCACCCACTAGTCCATGGGTGCAAGGATTTACATTAATAATCCCTTCTTCAGCCCTTATGAGCCCTAACTGGGCCCCTCTGCCCTGTTGTACTTGAGTGTGTGCAATGTCCCTTGACTCATCTTTATCTAAGGTGCCTCCACCTATAGTACTGATCTGGTGCTCTTGGGCCCTAACTGATTTCTCCGCCCTAGGTACTGTTGGTGTATAAACCTCTTTTATAGACGGGGGGTCTATAGCAACAGTTTTATGTGACGCTATCAGCCCCACCCCTCGCAATTCCTGGGGATTGATATTCCCACCTATTCTTCTTACGGGGGATTCTGTGGGGTCATGGGTCTAATTAGTCAATCATTGTCCTCAAGGGACATCAATGGACTAAATCTATTTGTCCAATTGAATTGCCCCCAATACCCTCCCTTGATCTCCCAAAATAGTGGGTTCCATCATCTGCTACAGGTTGTCTAGGATAAAAGTAACCTAGTGGCAAGGGTCTTATACTGCTTGCAACGTTATCTCTCACATTTTTAAGGATGTGCTCCACTACTCTTTTGTCCCTAAAATTTACAATTATGCAGTTACCCGCTATGTCTTTACACCTACTGCCTAGCCAGTTCACCCTTCTAACATGGAGAATTTCCCCATTTTTGTTACCTACAATAGGTCTGTTTTGATTCAACCAGTGTATGGTCCTATTTCTTAATTCCAAGTGTGACTCATTCTGCTCTCTCTTTAAGTCCGGCGCCCCTGCGAGAACTACAACGTAGGGAGACACTTCTGGCAGTAAGTTAATGGTGGGTAGAGCATTAGTGGTAGATGTATTGGGCACACAATCTGTCTTGTTTATCACTGGTACTTTAAGATTTAGGGTCTGATTATTTGGCTGTTCTGGCGGAGGCATAGATGGGCCCTCCCCAGGATGTGGTGCTTTCTCCATGTGGGTCATGGCCCTATCCTGCTGCACTGGGGAGCATTGTGTGTTAGAAATTTGTGTTAACATTGATTGCCTACAGGCTGTCCTGCTCAATGGCATGGCCGTCTGATGAGCTAGGCTAGGGTCAGTCGTAGTCAAGACACTAGTGGGAATCAAAGGTGGACCTAATGCACTGCCCCTATTCTTTACTTCATTCATAATTTTATCCAGCCTACTAACCAAAGGCTTTATCTGGCTTACTATTAATGACTCTAGATGGGGTTTTAAATCAGACACTATCTGTGCCATCCAGATTGGCGGGGCTGGCAGCTGGGGTTCCTGTTCTGCCCGGGCCTCCCCTGAAGCATTTCTTGCTACCGATAAAAGGGTACTACCTCTAGTTTTCTTGATTCTAGACATCTTCGGGCAGACTCTTCGTTTCTTGTTAGTCACACTTAGTTTACCAGGGACGGATTCCACCGTGTCTGACCCACTAACCAACTGAGCACAAGGGATGTCCTGGTCAAAAGACTCTAACGGGGTAGAGGGAGGGATAACCATAACCTCATTAACTGACCCCTGAGACGAGATAGATAGATCCATTAATGGTGTCAAGGACAAGCGCCTTTCTGTCTGCTCTATTTCGCTCGCTACTGTCCCAATTGCTTTACGCAACATACGATCAATTGCAGTGGGCTGTGCCAATGGGGGAAGAATTGTACTTTTATCATAAGAGGGTGCCTAAAACATTGGGGGAGAGTTCAGTTTTCCTTTGGTCGAACGCGTTTTCATTTTACCGGCCATGATCTTTAGATGGAAAGTACAACAAAGTCATCCAAAGTTTGCACTCCCAGCGCGTACGCCTTATTCCGCCTTTCCTCAACCAAGATCTGACCCACGTGAAGTGTCGATTAATAACATTAACCAGAGTTCCCCACACCAGATTTCCCAGTCAACTTGCGTATCAAGGTCCCAAAGTCACAGAGCGCTCTTCTTCTCCTCTCCACCTAGTCCTCGTTCAGCATCCAGCTACTCATTCTGGAACCAGCTTCCTAGCACCATGAGGGGTGGCCTAGCCCGGCCTCTTCTGGCCCCTGACGGCCACAGACAGCCCGCCCTCTGCCCGGGCTTAGCCCACGCGCATCCGGCGGAACAGAAGTGACCTTTTACTTAAATCACGCTGTGGGCGGAAAGGGAGTGCTGCGGCGTCACTCTGTGCCCCCAATGATTCCTGGGACCTGGGGTCCGGTCTTGCTCCCCGCCCCAGCACCAGGCGCGGTGTCTCCCGTGAAGCGGGAGGCTCGAGGTCAATTTCTGCTGATGCGGGCGGACATGTAGGGCTGCGGCGTCACTCTGTGCCCCCAAGAGTCCTGGGACCTGTGGTCCGGTCTTGCTCCTCGCCCCAGCACCAAGCACAGCGTTTTTATCTTTCATTTCTTTGGTTGCAGGTTCTGTGGTCCCTTACAACTTTTTCTTCTAAGCTCCTGGTAGTAGCCTCCCTCCTTGCTGTCCCGTTTGGAGTCTTCCGATCAGCGTTCCACCTTCCTCATGTGGCTTCACCACCCCTATTCATATTGTTTCCCCGTGGTATGTTTTTGGTTACAAATTTTTCATATTAATTGTATCTTTCTGTTTTCTTCTCCCCTTCTCTATCCTTTCTTCTCCCTTTATTCTACTTCTTTTCTGTTCATTTTCCCTATCTTTATTTATTTTTTACTTCTCTCTATCTATTTACCTTTTCTTTCATTATATTTACTTCTCTATTTTTCTATCTGCTACTTTTCATTGCTTCCTCTTGCCTCTTTTATCCTATTGCATACAGTTGCTTATATTGTTGCATGTACATTTTCATTGGTTGCCTCTATGGTCTTCATGTTTATATACCGTTAAATGCCAGTCAATTTAGTTTCTTGGAATGTTAAAGGGTTGGGATCTCCCATTAAACGTCAACGTGTTCTGTCTCATCTAGCTCACCTAAAAGCTAACATTGTCTTATTACAGGAAATCCATATCAAAGATGTTGAAATTTCCAAACTATGTCGCATTTGGGTAGGCCATATTTTTGCCTCTCCTGGCTCAGGGAAACGTAATGGTGTTGCAATTCTTTGCCATACGAGACTAAATATCCAACTCATTAACCAGAATAATGACTCAGATGGTAGATGGGTTGCTGTTTCTCTGTAAGTCAACAAAATTCCTTTTACTATTTTTAATTTATATGCCCCCACCACATATGATAAATTATTTTGGCCTCAAATTCTTTCTTCCCTCATGCAATTTAACAATGATTATCTGATAGTAGGTGGTGATTGTAACATGATGATGGGCCCCTTTCTAGACAGGAAATCTACTCGTTTTTCACCCTCCCATGCTCACTCTCAATTTACTTCCACTATATCTCAAAGATCTCTTGTTGATTCTTGGAGATTATGTCATCCTACATTACAAGAATATACATATTTCTCCCCTCTTCATTCTTCCCAGTCCCGGAGTCCTTTTTATCTCTAAAGCTTTGACTCAACATATTCTCCATTCTGACATAGGTTCAATTTTAATTTCTGACCATGCTCCTGTCTCTTTACTTTTAGATTTACTTCCCCCTAATAAAGGAGTTAAGAGATGGAGATTTAATAATTCTCTTCTTTTAGACATAAATTTCACAAAAGCATTTCTTGATTTTGAATCCCTACTTTTTAAAGAGAATGATTCTCCTCAGATTTCCCCTCAAATGCTATGGGCTACTTTTAAAGCTGCCTCTAGAGACTTCATTATTACCTTTGTATCCAAAAAAAGACGTCTAGCTTCTAACGTTTTAGCAAATCTGACTTCCCAAATAAAGCAATTAGAATATACGTTGTATTCCTCTAAAAGCCAGTCCGAATTGATTAACCTTCTTAAAGCTAAACTTTCTTTCAATAAATTATCTACGGATTCTGCAAATCTATACCTCCTTAAAGCTAGTGCCAAATATTACACTGCGCTAAATAAAGCTGGCAATCTTCTTGCAAACTATCTTAAAGTTAAAAAAGAGAGAACGAAGATAGATTCTATTATGTCGTCTTCCAATTCTATCCTTCACAAAGATGAAGATTTTTTATCTGAATTCACGGATTTATATCAAAAATTGTACACTCCTGAATCCTCACCTTCCTCAACTGACATTAATAATTACTTATTTTCTATTCCTGCACCTTCAATACCAGAGGTAGATTTTTCTTTGTTAGAAAAAGATATTCTTCCTAATGATATTTTGGATGCCATTAATATGCTTAAAAAGGGTAAAGCTCCTGGCCCAGATGGCTTTACAATAGAATTTTACTTACATTTTTCCGCCTTGTTGTTTTCTAAGCTTCATCATTTATTTTCATTTTTTATCACTTCTAAACAATCCCAAGGCTTTAATTTGTCTTCTCCCCAAGGAAAATAAAGATCAGGCGCCTTGACGCCCACTGGGCTAAGTTGCGCGGTTATAAATCACATTTCATTCATTCATTCATTCATCATACTCTATGTAAAAATTACAGACCCATTTACTTGATCAATCTGGATTATAAGATCTTTGCGAAAATTCCTGCTCTCCGTTTAGATAAAATTTTACCTCATTTGATTGGTAAGGAACAAAGTGGTTTCAATAAGGGTCGTCATCTTCTAATAATACCCGTCTTTTCTTTAATGTCCTTAGTAAGTCCCATTCTTGTAAACATTCCTTAGCCGCTGTTGCATTGGACGCTGAAAAAGCTTTTGACAGGGTCAATTGGCAATTTACACTCTCTACTCTCTCTTAGTTTGGATTTGGCCCAAAATTTCTTTCTTATATATCACTATTATATTCCTTTCCTAGATCCTTTATTTCTGCTAATGGTCTTGTATCCTCTTCTTTCCCTTTATACCGAGGCATCCGTCAAGGTTGTACTCTTTCTCCCCTTCTCTTTATTCTAGCTTTAGAACCCTTTTTAATGAAAATTCGATTGAGTAAAGATATTACGGGATTCCAATATGGTGATAAACATCTAAAACTCTCTGCTTATACAGACGATATTCTTTTATTTATTTCTAATCCTCAATCATCTATTCCATCCTTCCTTTGTGAGGTTTCTTCTTTTGCCAAGGTATCAGGTTATAAACTCAATGTTGATAAATGTGAAATTCTTCCTCTTAATACATTTTGTTTTTATGCTGATTTTTTGACCTCTTCCTTCCATTGGAGTCCCTCTAAAATTAAATACTTAAGATTATGGTTTACCCCTTCAATTAAAGGCACGGTTGCACTTAATCTTAAAACTTTGCAACCCACTCTTATAGACTCTAAGACCAGGTGTCATTCTTTATTTTTATCCTGGTGGGGTAGATTAGATTCTATCAAAATTATGTTAGTCCCTATCATTGTATTTTATCTTTCCAATCTTCTGGTCAACCTCCCGAGATCCTGCTATAAAAAAATGTACTCCACTTTAATACATTTTTTGTGGCAACACAAGAAATCTAGGATGTCTCTTGCCAAAGTTAAATGTCCTAAACATTTAGGTGGTGTTAACTTCCCGGACTTTTCCTCCTATCATACTTCCTTCTTTCTTATGAATTCTATCCCATTATTATCAGATTATCTTTCTGATGATCTTTCTCAGCCATTATGGGTTGAAATAGAATCCTCTTTTTTTCATCCTTTTTCTTTTAAAGAATTTGTCTCCTTATCAAAAGTTCCATAGAAGATGTCTCTTCCTATTCTTAAAAATTCGTGAAAAATCTTCCTTCCTTTATACCTCGATAATTTAAATTAACGCGCACAATTTTTGCATTCTCCTATCTGGTATATTCCTCTTATTAACTTTTTACTGGAAAGACTGGAGGGATCTCTTATGGACCCATCCATTTTTTCAAGATGGGATTTGTCTTCCATTTTCTTCCCTTCAATCTTGTTTCTCTCTTCCTTTATCTTTTTATCCTAAATACATATTATTGAATGTAGTAGTCCAACAAAGTTATGATTCCCTTACTCTTTCAGTTCCCTACAGCAAATCTTCTCTTACTCTTCCTTTTCTATTATCTTCTTCTTCCGCTTCTCAAATTTATAAAAAAAAATGAGAGAAATCTCTGTTACCAGGGACAAATCTAAAGTTGAACAAGATTGGGAACTCGATTTGGATGAAACGTTTTCAATAATGACTTGGCATAATATTTGGAACAAAATAAGGAGGTCCTCTACAGCAGCGAATGCAACTCAGACTCTATTCTTTATTTACAACAGACTTTTGATTACCCCCGCCAAGTTACACGCAATAACTCCTTCTATCCCATCCACTTGTTGGTCCTCTTTGGCTGCAATAGCAGATCTTAAACATATACTTTTTATGTGCCCAAAGATACGTACATTATGGCACCAAGTATGGCAGCAAATTAATAACATTTTTTCCACACATTTTCCCTTTTCTCTTTCTCAGATCTTTCTAGGTAGTCTTTCCGATATTTGGTCCTCCTTACACACCAACTCTTCCATTATTGACCTTCTTTTAGAGGTGGCCTTTCAACAAATCACTAAATCTTGGAAAGATGCCTCCAATGTTTCTTTTCAGGCTTGGCGGTATGGTGTTTGTTATCACCATAGCTTATGTTTACCCTATAACTCTTGCCATTAAACGCGATATGTTATGGTTACCTATTACGACTTTCGTAGACTTATCAGCTCAGTCTCTACCATTGCATACACCCTGTACAGAGGAAGTACCCAAACCTCCATGATAGGTTTTATTCATAACTTGTTTCTTTATCATATTTCTTTTTTATTTATTACATGCACTTTTTAATAGAAGTTTCTCAATAGTTTGTTGAAACTATTTTTGAAAGTGATGGTTGTATTATGATGCTTTCCCCTTTCTTTTCTTCTTTTCCCTTTCCCCCACCCCCTTTTTTCTGTTTTCCCTCTCATCATTATTGCATCTTTATTACTTTTGCAAAGTGATATATCCTGCTGGTGTTTCATATTTGTACTTATTGCACTTTTTATGTTTAATACATTTCTCTTTAAACTTAAAAAATTAAGGAACTTAGCCTTTCAGTTAACCAAGGAGCAAACCTTCATTTTGAAATGTGGAAGGACTAGTAAGAATTGCAGTGACAAATAAATAGATGGCATAACCATTGGTGTTATGAACACTTTTAGTTACCTGGGGAATTTATTCAATAGAGATGGATTATGGAACAAGGCCATAGTTAATAGGAGGCAACAATTCAGTAAAACGTGTATGGGCATTAGTAGCTTTGCAACGGGGCTGAGTGCCAATCCCGTAGAGGTGATGAGGAAAATGTATAAACCCAAATGTCTCAGTATAGCCACATAGGGGGCAGGACCTTGGGGGTATAGAAATTGCACAGAAATCCAAACTGTAGAGAATGAATTTTTAGAGGCTTACTTGTCTCACCTATAAGCACATCAGTGTATGTTTGTCATGCAGAACTGGGGGCACAATATATCACAGATTTAATACAATTGCAACCAATTCTTCTACGGTATAAGATATGGACCTCGGAGTTCACAGTGCTTAACCAAGCAATCATTGAGGATAGTCTTAAATTAAGTTTGAATCTAAGAATATCATAGTTTGCATAAGTTCAATGTTTTTTTAAGTAATCTAGGCCATCCTGGGTACTTTGAAAGACCAGAAATATTGAACATTAGTAAAAAGACTCTGAAAAAGGCAGGAATGATGCATTTGGGGAACTTCCACTTTTTATTTGAAGTCCCCAAACCAAGTGTATTAAAATAAAAAAATCAACCGATCCTAACCACTTTTAATATGCAACCTTACCTCAAAGCAGTACTGAATGGTAGGCATAGATTTGTCTTGACCCGCCTTAGATTAGACATGTTTCATAGATTAGTCACTTTTCCAAAAATGTGTGACTGGTCAATAAACCTAATCAATTGCCACTGTCACAACATGATGCCCCAGGATTCAATGCATGTGGTTCTTTTTTGTAAGTACTATAGTTGTTTATGGAAAAAATATATTTTACCGATGGTCAAACCATATTGTTTTACACAATGTCGGCTGGCATATTTATATTTGCAATCATTACTTACTCGAGAGATTTGCTGTAGACTGTCATCATTTTTATGGGCAGCTTTTTACATTCGAAAGAACATTTTATTGAGCCCACCAGACTAGAATATACTTGTACCAAGTCTTTGACTAATGAATTATAATGCACTTCATTGTATTTGTGTTTAATATCTCTGGGCTTGTGTAACATCCTCCACACACAGATTTTTAACCACAACTAGTTGAGCAGATGAGCAGACTATATGTATGTGTCTTATTGTTATTATTATTTTTTTTTACCTGGTGTATGTCTGGATGCTATTAGAGGGATAAGTGGATTCTTTTTTTTAGGGTATATGTAATTTTCCACCATGTATTAGTTTCGCCCAAGATAGAATTATGTGAGTATTGAAAGACGAAGAATTATAAAGAACTGGAAACATGATGAAACTGGTACAATAATTAACAATACTATGCAGGCATTGTAAAGATTCTTCTGGGGCATGTCTGATACCAAAGGTGTCGCTGTAAAGTGGGCGGACCATTACATTTTATCAGAATATTATATATGTACAAATACTCGTTAATAATTGATTATTTATTGACATAAGAACAATGATTCTGCGTTTTTATTGTACAATGATGTGTGTTTTAAATGTTGCTTTTATGGATGCTTTTTATACTTCTGAATAAAGTATAACTCACTCACTAACTCACTCAAAAGGCTCTACACTAGACTGGATTATCTCAAAGGAAAAGGCTGTCAAGTTAATCTCTATTGCTGCAATTGACTGGTCAGACCACCACGTTATTACCTTTCGAATACCTAGTTTAATTAAGAAAAGACTGGCACTATCAGTGAAAACTAAGCTATGGATTAGGGATACAAAAGGCTTAGACTATGAGAAACTAGCAGCACATTGCGAGAAGGATCTTCCCCCACCCTTTAAATTAACAAACGCCAGTGAACTTACGAAGCGCTACACCTAAAAAATGTCAGATATAATCAATTCATTAGCTCTGTTAAAATTGAAAAGAATTCAGGATGAAGACAAGGGGTCTGATTCACAAAAGTAATCTGAGTCAAAATCCTAACTTTATGACTTTCAGTATTCACAAAAGGCATTTAGGAGTAGCAAAGTTAGGATTCCTAACTTTACTACTCCTAAACTGAGACAAAATCCTAACTTTATGACTTTCGGTATTCACAAAAGGCATTTAGGAGTAGTAAAGTTAGGATTCCTAACGTTACTACTCCTAAACTTCAGACAAAATCCTAACTTTACATCTTTCGAAGCTCACAAAAGGCCTTTAGGAGTAGTAAAGGAATCCTTACTTTACTACTCTTAAATGCCTTTTGTAAATACTGAAAGTCATAAAATGTTAGGATTTTGTCTCAGTTTAGACAAAACTCTTGAAATAATCTATGAAACACAGCAATGCCCTCACCCCAGTCAGTGTTTTTCGAGGTTCCCATGGCAGGAACGTCTCTATTTTGGCCTGGAGGGGCTGCACCTTACGCCTACCTGAAAGGTCTCCCAAGTGCACTACAGACCTCTGCCCTATCTGGCACTTACTGGCCTTGATAGTCAGGCCTGTAACAATGCCATGGGTACACAAATGTGTAAGCCTAGGAGCGAGGAGCAAGGGAAAACAGAGAGGTAACTTCCTACAAAAATTGGCGTCAGTCCCTCTGCTGTTCTGGGCTCAGGATAGGGAAAATGTGTCACCCTCCACTGACCCATATTTCTCTTTTGATAATTGGAGTTTAGGGAGAGGTACAACATTGTGACAGCATCCTCTCAAAGTACGGCTCGAGACGATTGATATGGAGGCTCTGGTGTTCTTGAGGTCCACCATGTAGGTAGCTTCCCCCTTCCTCCTAACTATATCATAAGGGCCTTAATCCAAACCATTGGTGGGTGCATGTATAGAAATCTTTCAAAATAACCCACACAAGCTGGGAGAAAATGCCAAGGAATCAGGGGAATGCATGCCAGTCCTAGAAATAGCCCGTCTACTTTGAGGGCTCTATCTGCATGTTGGTGATTGCAGATTTTCAATGCCATTATGTTATTGAGGACCTTCTGTCAAAGATGCTTATCATCTAACCCAGCTCCTGGCATAATCAAAGATTTGGGTATCATTTGAAGTGAACTGGATTGTGGACCATCGGGGTCTATGCTCAGTCTCTCTGTTTGCCTATCTATATATATGCTATCTCTATGCTTACTGGGGGCAGTTCCTTTCTGTTTTTTATTTCAAGTTTCAAGTTTCAAAAGACCTTTATTCGAATTTCATAAAATTCATAAAAGTACCAAACAAAAACAACAGTTCAGTTCATTTACATTACATATTATTACAGAATTATTTAAAAATATATATATTACAGTACAATACAGTTCTGATGAGGCAAATTTCATGGATTTTCCATCGTTTTACGCACTCGCGTTAACAGTCTCAGTAAAGTGCTAGTGCGAAAAATGAGTTTGTCTGTGTCCAATGAAATCATCATTAAGTACAACTTTTCCAGTGAAAGGGATCGATGTTTCCTAAAATATGGAGTTAAAAGCCAGTTAATATATTTTAAGTAAAATTTACAGAAGAATAGGAAGTGTAGATCATTCTGTGTACTAACACCATCACATGGACATGGGTTAAAATCAGTGCTATGTCGATATCCCAGAGGAAATGATAACAATAATTTCACTGAACCTGCTCTTTAACGAAACAGAAGAGATCTCCCCCAGTTGGTCATGGGTAGAGTAAGATAGGGCGGGAGTGGATATCTGCACAATTCGTTTCCCATATATTTAGCAACAGTTGATTTTGTTGATTCTCTTCCCATCCTTTCTGATTTAAAACGTGCATACAGTGCATGTTTAACCTCTGCTTTATCCTTAAGCTCAATCTTGGAGGCGTCAGAGAAGAGATCACCTTTACCCACGGCACTTAGTGTTTTAAAAACTCCTGATAGCCATGGGATCTTCATGCCCCGATCACAATTTGAGCAGTCTTTTATAATATTTTGTGTGAGGGTGGCTGAATTGTTCCTCCAGACTTTGACCCAGAATAATGCGGGTCTAGCTCTAATGAAATCACAAACATATGGGAGATTTAATTCATTGTGGCAAATAAAATCAGACGACGAGATTGGGGCGCCCAATACTTTTCTGCAGAAGCGACTTTCTTCCCACTGAATGGGTGCGCTATCTCCCAAACCCCAAACCTCTGCTCCATAAGAGGCTACTGGTGAGCACTGTAATCTAAATATTTTTTAAATTGCTCTAGTAGCACCTATTTTATTCGGGCGGGGCAGGCTCAAAATGGAATTGGTGGCTTTCGAGAACTTGCTCGTGGCGTGGGCTAAATGCCCACGCCACGAGCCGTTCGCAGCGAAAACCAACCCTAAATAAGGAAACATGGGGACAACAAGGGTCTCATCTAGTCCATAGTTCAATAAAATCATCCAGAATTTTGATCTATTTACTAGATCAAACGCAGAGGAGAGATCCATAAAAGCAAGGTAAATGGGGGACGATTGGGCAATATTATACTTGTCGATTATCAATTTTCAATTCAAACATTGCTCTACTGTCCCCACCCCGCTCCTGAATTCCATCTGACACTGGTCTAATATCTCTGTGTTTTCAGTCCATTCAAGCACCCTATTATAAATGACTCGTCCCAAGATTTTTAGGGTGTTGTCCAAAAGGAAGATCGGACGGTAATTAACTGAGTCCGACCTATCTCCCTTTTAAAAAATCGGGACGATGGTGCTAGTTGCCCAAGTGGTGGGCATGGGTACTGTTGGAAGACTGTTAAAAACGTTAACTAGAATTGGTGCCCATAAATCTGGACTATACTTAATGATGTCGATGGGCAGGCCATCAGGGCCTGGGGCCTTATTTCCGAGACTTTCTTTTATGGCTGTTTCGACTTCATAAACATTAATCAATAGGCCATTCAGCTGTCCTGGGCTATAAGTCATTGCCTCCTTAGGTGGAGCAGCATACATTTTTGAAAAATGGGCCTCCCAGACACTGCTGGTTATATTACAACTGGATGATGTTAACTTTTTACCCATTTCTCTAGTTTTCCTAACTGTGGACCAGAATGGCCCACTGCTCCCCAGATTAGCTCTGATGACAAGTGAGTCCCACTGTTCTGAGAGCAGTGCTGCCTTTCTGCCTGTTATTGTGAGTTTGTAATGTTTCCTAGCTAATTGGACAGCCGTAGGGCACCTAGGATTAGTAGAAAATGCCCTTCTCAGGTCCCTATTCGCCAGGGAGCAGGCCGAGTCGAACCATCTTGGTTCCGTCTCTACCCTTGGTAGTGGGACCGACAGAAGGGTTTTTATCACTAGACATAATTTACCAAAGTCCGCAATCGTCCTATGGTGATTGCCGTCCATGGATAAACAGGAATCAATCAGATGCTGGTGATTAACTTGTACAGTATTCAAGATTGCCCCACTATCAACCCCTCTCCATTTTAGTCTCCGGGCATCAACCGACGGTGTAATGTCTCTTGCACCATTTATATTTGAATAGACAGAGCTAGGGGCTATATCTAGAGTAACCATTAATGGGTTATTATCCCCAAACGATGTCTCTAACACTGCAGATTTAACTACACAATCTAGTAGATGGGATGTCATAAAGATATAATCAATAGTGGAGCTACAGTCCCTACCTCTGAACGTGGGAGCATGGGGAGCACCTGGGTTATAGCCTATTTCCATGACGTCACCAAGATTAAATTCAGATAGAATAATCCCTAATTCAGTGCCCCTTCGTTCTGCTTGATCTAAGTATATCTTGTCCTTCAATCCAGAATCTATGGGTATCTTTGCATTGAAGTCACCTCCAATCAAGATCCTTGTCCCGACAGTTAATTGTAAGCTAGATTCCAGATTATGTAAGATTTTTGAAAGAGCCTCGAAGTTTTTGTTTGCTATACAATTAAAATCATTAATATAAAAATTAATTAAATAAATTCTGGTCTTTGCTTTATATTCCAAAATTTGGATATTCAAATTCCCTCCTGACAGATCTCTAATAGTGCCACCAGCCAGTGTCTTAATTCCTATGAACAAACCACCCACTGCTCGACCAAAGGTGGATTTCGGCGCTGTTACACAAAAACAGTGGTATCCCTCAATGTAGAGGTTTTCAACAGCCCAAGTCTCCTGGAACATCACAATGTCAATATCATCAATTGTCTTAATCCATTCCAGGTCTGAGAGCCTTGCTTCTAACCCAGCTACATTCCAGCTAAGGGCTTTCAGACCACTATGGCCACAGTGACTGGTGGGCTTAGACCCATGATTCCTCACTATGTTAACATCCAGAACAGGCGATGGTGATATTCCCAAATCAACATTACTTGGGAATGCGAATAAGCATTCCTCCTTGCTGTTACCAACTGCTGTGTGACCACTATTAGCTTCCATAACGCCAAGTAATTTACCCTGAGTTGTAATTTCTACCTCTGTTAGGTCGCACCCTTTATAACCATTGTTTATAGCTGTGCTTCCAGTATTGTCACGTGCCACGGTAGCCAGTCAATCCAGGTCATCTAAGTTTGAGAAGGCGTGTTCAAACCTATTAAAGGTTGGGATATTAAATAGTGGCCTTACTTCATTTTGATACATGAATTGGTTAGGGATAATTGTGGGATAGAATCTATCCCTGTGGTTCTGCTGGGGCATTGTGGGAAGATGGGTGTTGAACGGTTGGTGTGCTAGCATTGGAACCTGGTGATGCAATACGGGGTCCTGGTTCTGGCGAAAGAGTGGAGGCCTATTCCCATCAAAATTTATGTTTGAGTCCCGGGGGGGGGCACAAAAAAGTTGTTTGCCATGGAGGGAATCAAGTGTCTATAAAAATAGCCCAATGGGAGCAAAGTGGTATTAAATTCCCATGGCGAAGGTAATGGTGCGCTCGCCAAGGATTTTTCCGCCCTTTGAGGATTTCTAAAACTTACAACAATGCAATCCCCCACGAACTTTTTCCTTAGCGGGCCTACCCATCCCACTCTCTGAGTGTGAATAATCTCCCTTACCCCTTCCATTGGGAAACTGCAGTTTGCAGTTAACCAGTGAAAGGTCTTATTTTTAAGGGATATTGGGGTTTCTTCCTGACCCTTCCTAAGTTTGGGAACATTTACTAGGACCAGCACGTAGGCACCGCATTCAGGCGGCAGACTAATGCGTGGAGGAATCTGCCTCATGTTGGTTGCCATATCTTGGTCGGGAAGATCCCTTGGGGGGTTTTGGGTGGGATTATTAGAATGACTAATTTGCCTAATTTGGGTTTCCTTACTTTGTGCGGTATTTGTCCCCTTCCCTGACTGGATGGTGGCAGTAGTGTTATTGGAATTGGCAGTGGGATTAGTAGTGGTGATAATATTTGCTGCTGGTTGTTTGGCAGCTGGTTGTTTAGCAGCAATTCCCTTACATAGGGCTTGTGGTGTCTTAGGCTTTACACCCGTAGTGGGGGCTATGTTGTTCTTAGGTCTAGATCCTGTATGGTGTGAAACGTCAACAATAGGAGTGTTTTTAGTGGGTACATGTAACTCAGCTACTTGTTTTTCAATCCTTATGAGTCTAGATTCTATTGGGGACAAATAGATACTAAGGAGCTCACCCATTCTTTCCAACAAATGGTCATTTACAGCATCTGTATCAGATTTATCCCCTGTGCGCTGCGGCGCCGGCTGTGACACTTCATTTTCTATTGCTATTACTGCGTTCCTTCCTTCTGTGTTTGTATGTAAGTTAGCTACTTTCCTGGCCTTTCTCTTTGGGGCGCTGTACTTTCTACATTTGGACCTGCTGGGCTGTGTTTTGTGTTTAGTCTGTTTTTGTACTGCGCCTTCACGGTTACCCCTCAGTTGCCTTATTCTATCTGCAGCTACCTCAGCTGGTGTGGGGTCAATGGGGAGATCCGGGGTCCTTTCCAAGTCCATAATAGAGTCTAAATCAGAGTCTATTAGGGGGTTTGAGGCAGATAAATTAACCTCATTAGGTATACTATGAATATCAGCATGAACAGCAGTTATAAGGCCAACGTTGTCATTTATGGCCTGAGCTGGTGTTCTTGCTGAACCAATGAGGCCAAGAGATGATCTTCTAGCTATAGCTAAATCTTGCAAAACCCTACGTTCCAAAAGTGTGATGCCCTGATTTATGGCATCATTTGCCCTTATAATAAAATTATCTATTGGGCCCGTCATTGGGACCACCCCAGCTGCTGTTTTACTCCTTGAGCCCCTAGTAGACATAATGATAGATTTTAAATGCGTTTCGTGTTTCACAGTAGCTAAGACGCGAAAATATTATGTTAAACTTAAGCCCTCGCACTCTCCTTTCTAGCAGGCAGTAATGATGAGAGGAAAGGGGGACCCCTATAGAGTAGCTACCAAACAGAGGGGAATATATCAGGGCTAGGCCAGCAGCACGCTAATCGCGATGCGGGGACCAAAAACAAATACAATATACAATATAAGCAGTAGTTATAGAGACTCAGATAACAGTACAACTAAAACAAGGAGCAATATGCCAAACAGTGTGGACTATAGAGGCAGCAAAAGCAGATTGTTGTTTATAGGACTGTTGTAAACTCCACAATAGGAAGAGTAATAGTCTGAGAGTCAGTCCAAAGCAGGTGGGTAGTATTACAGTCACGTACCTCGAGAGAGTTCAGTAAGGAAATGTTAGGGTGGGGCACCCAACCCGACCGTCTCGACCTCGGAGGGCCTCAGAGGGCCCGCCCTTTGCCCGGGCTTAGCCCGGCGTCGCCCGCGCGCGTCCCGCGACGCGGGAGGATCTGCTTGCTGCGCCTCCGGGCGCGGTTACCTGGCGCTGACGCTGCTTCTGGCGTCCTCGGGAGGCCGCACTGCCCCCTGGGGATTGTAGTTGCACTTTGGACGCTCCCCCTCTCGGCGGCCGCTGGTTCGAGAGCGGCGGCGGGGGAGAGCGAAACTGACTGCCGCGGTATCCTGGGCACAGGTGGGCGTGTTGGCAATCCCCCACAAAGTTTGTAATCCCTTTATTTGAGTGATTTGTAGAGCGCATAGCTGCCCAAAGGCTTCCCAGCTCTAAGTGACCAATAGAGGCATAGAAGTGGACTAGTAATACTGACAGAACAGCCACCTTTTGATTGATTTCTGGAAGGCTGCTTCTGTTTCCAGGAGTCTAGAGTCCCATGGCAGTGAGTTCCACAGCTTGGGAGCTTGATCAGTAAAGGATCTGCCTACCCATCTAGCTCTCCTGATTCTTCTTATCAGCCGTTCGGAGCCGGACCTGAGGCTTCTGTTTGGGACATAGGGGATCAGAAGGTTTCTGATTTTCCTCAGGCCCTTGTTGTTTAACATTCTGTGCGTCATACAGAGTGTCTTGAACTTAATTCTAGCCTCCGGTTGAAGCCTCTGAGGCACTGGCATTACTGGGGCTGTCAGGCATAAAGCAGATTTGTGAACGTGAGTTCTTCTGTACCTGTGCTGTGTTCCAGAAACTGTATGGTGGGTACAGAAGCAGCAGGGCCATTGAAAAGTGCTAATACTGTGGAGTCCAGGTCCTACAAGATGGACCCAGAGAGTCTGTTCCACACTACTCAGCAAACTCCAGAGTCCACTTGAATCATCTCTCCTGCTAGTTGACTGACTAATGACCATGAGTGAAGGGAAAGTGAGAAATCAAGTTGGAGACTGAGTACCCACATAATCAAGATGTAGACCACCAGCACCATAAAAGCAAGGCAAAGTAAAGGAAAGTAGCCATTGGAAATTATTTAGCCAAACAAATAGAAGAACAGTTGACTCTGTAAGCCTTTAAGACTAGCTCCTGAATTTGAATTAAGCCCCTGCCCTTGGAGAGTGTCCGATGAACAGTTTTGGTCTACCTATGTCAGTTAAGCACAGGGAGCAGATTTAGTAAGAATTCACGCAATGCAGTTCGGCAAACAAGTTGCCGTGCAGCATTGCATGAGTGTGTGAGAGTTGAAATGCACCATAACAACTAAGACTTGACACTCTTCACGCCTTCCCTTCGCTGGCGCACTTGAGATTACCTAGCGCCAATGCAGGCACCCATGCACCATGGTGGAAGGGTGCCTACATTGTGGAAAGGATTGTTTTTGTGCAGGAAGGGACACTTTTCTGAAAACAACAATCCTTATAGACATATTACTCTTTCTATGTGTGTTGCAGAATGCATGCCACATCGAAAGAGTAAGTAACAAGGAGAAATCGACATTCTGCTCATTACACCTCACTGTGGAAGGCATAGCATTAGATGCATTGTGAGGTTTACTAGCTTTTGTAAATCTGTGAATGGGCCACAATGTATGGGTGGATGGATGGGAATATTCATTCTCCACTATGCAGTTTGGTACTTTATAGCTACCAAACCATGCAAAGTCAAGCATAGTGGCTTTGCATAGCTCGATAAATACCAAACATTATTTACATCACAAAAACAATGAAACCTTGATGCAAAATCATAGTAAATCTGCCCCATGAACTTTGGAAATACTTGTGGACGGGTTGGAAGTGTGTTTAATGGCCACGGGCCAGATGTAGGTGGCCAAATAGCGAGCGCTAGCGTTGAAATTAATTTGCGATCGCTATTTGGCTGCGAGCAATGTAGGTGAGTTTAAACCTACTAGCAAAATAAGGGATCGCAAAATTGAGATTCCTTATTTTGCTCTTGCGTTTACGGAATCTCAAATTGCGATCCCTTAAATGCAATGTAAGCAGCACAAAAGAAAGCGCACTTTAGCCTTAAGGAATCGCTAATTACCACCAACTTCAAGTTGGTGGTAATTAGCTATTTCCTTTAAAAAAACACTTTTTTTGCTTTTTTTAAAGTGCCATGTGGCACACAGGGCATGTATGTGTACCACATTTGCGCACATGCACATTTCAGGGGTGCGACATCCTGGCACCCTTGAAATAGCTCCCGCTATTTGCGATGCTTCAATAGCTAATCGCAAATAGTGAATATCTTTCCATTCACTCCTATGGGCTTCCTAGCCCATAGGAATGAATGGGTAGGTATTCCATATTAGCGAATCTCAATTTGCGATTCGTTATTAAGGAATATTAAGGAATTGCTAATATTTTAGCGATTCCTACCTATATTCAATTTTGTGAGTCCTTAATAGCGTATCGGTAAAATTCACTATTAAGGATTCGCAAATTGGATTTTACCTACATCTAACCCCATCTGTTTCTTCTTTTCTTTATTTGACCCCCCTCGCCCTCTGCGCCTGCCCACAAGTAGACACATAAGCATTTTTGAAGATACATCCAGGGAGCTTGTGAAACTGGTAATGGATGTGCACTGTGTGATGCCTCGACACATAAGCTACAATCCCACTCTGTACTGGAGTGTCCAGCTCACTTTGTGCTCACTGAAATATCAGCTCTTTGCCATTAGACCATGTGAAGATACCATGTGACACATGATATAACCAGGTGTGCTGGCATGTCTATACAAAGTCCATTTTTTTTATTTTATTTCACTTGAGTGCTTCTCATCACTGGGAGGAAGATGTCCACCTGGACAGGGCATGGCTCTGCACCTGTTTGCAGCTGTTTGCAGCTGGCGATGCAGACTCTGAGAGTGGTGCCCCGGGAAAGTCTGTGGGCTTAACATCTGCTTCAAGTCTTGAGAAAGTAATAAAGACAAACTTCTACTGTTGCTTTTGGAAAGTGCCAACTCTATTAGTGCTCTTTGTCTTTCATGGCAGAGCCAAACCAAGGTAAGAAGAATTTTGATAGTGAAGAAAAAAGCATCGGTTCAAAAAGCAAAGGACAATAACATTAAAAGTGGGCTGAGACTGAGAGTCTGATTTAGTTGTTGGCGGGCCTGGGACACCCACATACTTGATGCTATGATCGCCTGCATACCTTGCGGTCCAACTGCCCGCATACCTGGCAGTCTGTTGGCCTGATTAAGAGGCAGGCTCTGAGACCATCATCTGACCAACACCAGACAGCCTCCTTGGCCAGGATTTGAGCTCCCATGGCGGTAGCGATGGGGGGAGCGGCAGCAGTGGCAAGAACGGAAGTCAATGGTGGTGGTGCCTTGATGGCCACCGCCATCAGGATGACGCCTATGTATGCCCCCATGCCATGTGCAAGGTTGCACACTCTGTTGCTCTTGCAGACTGTGCTACAGGGAAACAGTGCACCTGACCACCTGACCAGTGATATCATAATATGGCAGCCGGGTTGCCGCCTGGTTGTCACCATTTTCCCTAATGGCACCACCCCAGGCTGGCGGTGTGCACCCCAACAACTAAGTCAGGCCCTAAGTGCAACATCTTGTGGCTCCAACTGGTAGTAATGATTTAGAGTAGCCCTCCCTGTCGAAACCTATATGCATATCAGTGTCAGTTAGGTGTGCATGTGCATGTTAAAATTTGGGATGGTGGTAACTCGCATAATCCTCTCTAGCATAACTATGTGTAATTACCTCCCAGTTACTCGTAAGAATGAGTATTTCTGTGAGAAGCATAATCCAGCATTTAGAGCTGTTTTCGTAGTGCAAGATGCACCCTTGCATTCGAAATGGGCTAAAGCTTACATTTTGCACTAACAAAATAGTACTAAATGCTACAGTACACAAACAAGCAGAAGTCAGCAGCCACTCCCTCTCAGTTAGTTCATTGCTCCTGTGCTCCTGTCGAAGAATCTGTATCCCAAATGACTCTTAGCTACTCAAGCTGGAGTAATCATATAATGTCAGAAATGTCATACTCCGAGTCTCATGTGTAATAGAAATTTTGCCCAGGCCTAGTTAAAATGTACAGTGAGATCTGTGAAAGTAATTATTATTATTATTAGTTAACATTTCTTAAGTGCATAGCTACCCTAAGGCATCCCAGCGCTAGCAGCCGAGTGAGAGGAGGCGTGAGCTTACAGGTGGATGTTCTGGAAAAGCCAGGTTTTCAGGTGCTTTCGAAAGTTAGGATGATGGGTTTCTGAAAGTAACTGCAGGGGAAGGGTATTCCAGAGCCTGGCTATGCAGTAAGAAAAGGAGCTGCCCCCACTTTGTGTCTTTTGGATTTTGGGGATTACAGCCAGTCTCAGGCTTGGGGAGTGAAGAAGTTTCCTTGGTTGACATTGTGAGCGGTTGTTATATCAAGTTGTGTAGCGCCTCGAGTTACTTGATGACACAATGGGGCATATTTAGAAGCCCCTAGTGCCTCTGGAAAGTCACCTTTTTGTCACTCCGGTGGTGCTCTTTTCTAGCTCATATTTACAAGGCCTGGCTAAGCCACTTAGCGTGGACTATCCGAGCCTTGTAAATATGGTCCTCTGTAAAGTAGTTTTCTTCGGCAGAGGGAGGTGCAATAGGTGTTGCTGTGGGTTTTCCCAGTAACACCCATGGATTTATGATATCGATGGCGCGCGGGCTCTCGATTTACAAGGATCTGTTAATCTCAGGCAGCGCCAAAACAAACTCCTTTCAAAAGGAGGAATTTGAGTGGCGAAAGTAGAGAAATACTTCATTTCTCCTTGTTGTTTGCTCTTTCTACGTGCGCTGCATTCTTCTGCACACATAGAAGGAGCAAAACACCAGTAATTATTTTGTTGTGCAGGTAGGTGTCCCTTCCTGCACAAATAAAATCATCCCTGCATTGCAGGCACTCTTTCGCCATGGTGCAAGGGTGCCCGCATTAGTGCTAGGCAGCTTTTGTATTGCCGGTGCAGGGGTGAGCACAGGGATATGCCATATACTTGGTAATACAGCGCATCCCTGTGTTTTGAAAATGACGCAGATCAGGGCAGTGAAATTGCTTGTGGCACCACACTGGGCTATTGTCATGTAAATATGCCCAATGTCTTTAGGGCTCATGTCCTGCGCTCTGTACACCTGCGCTGGATGTGATGAGTCCATCAGGCGAGTGTAGCCTGGAAGTGGTAGAATGTGGGCCTTAGTTCTACTTAAAAAGGGAGAGCTTGGTGTGTATAGAAAGGGGTGTGTGAGGTGACTGTGTGTCCTGATCAGGAGCTATGTGCACTGAGAACATTCAAAGGCTTTGTCTTAAGAATTGTGAAGAGCTTGTGTGGCTTAGACAGTCCGGGTAATAAATGTATGCACCTCATATGTACTAGTTCTTTGTGTGTTGATGTTCTGGGGATGTAATGCAACCACATTCAGTGAGCCTGCTGGAGGGATTGGACAAAATGTGAAGGGAAGGAGGAGGAGGGAGGAAAAAGGGGGCACTGCAGCCATGTCGTCACCTCGTAAATAAACTTTGGGAGTTACTCATAAAGTGTTTGCATTTGTGTTAGGTTTGGGTTTGGATGTGTGTGTGTGTGTGTGTGTGTGTGTGTGCGCGTGTGTGTGCGTGTGTGTGCAGGTGTGTGTGTTGGGGGTGTGTGGGAGTGTAGATGTGTGTGTCTATTCTACCTCCCTCCATCATTATTCCACAGACCTCTCTCATACAACACAGAAAGGACTACAACCTACATTAGGCTGGTGGTGGTCGTTGTATTCTTTCGGGGAACTCCCTAATGGCCGCGCTAAGAATGCACCTTCCCTTGGAGGACGCAGCTGTAGCTAAGTTTTGATGCCTGCCTTCCCCATTTCCCCCCCAGTCAGGTAGGCTGGGGCACCAGACAGAGACAGCACAGTTTCAGTGTACATTAAAACACACCTCTTTCTGCAGAGGGCAGCAGTGCAGGAGACAGGCCTACAGACCACACAGACACCATCAGAGGTAGATTTTTGTGAATGCTGCTTTATTTCATGCAGAGGATTGAAACAGGCGAAGCAGAGGCATTTACGCCTTGTACAGCTGTTCAGGTAAATAGATGAAGAGAGCGAGATTGGGAAAAAAGCTACATTAGAATTCTGGAATCAGTGGAAGAGATATGCTGATTAATGTCTCTCCTGTCATGTGGGGTGTGTGAAGCAGAGTGAATGACAGACACGAGGGAGCTGGCCAATCAGGGCACGCCCTCGATACTCTTATCTCGATAAACTTTGCTCACTTTTTGTACGGCTTCAGGGAGCTGGCTGTGTCGTTAAAGCCGATGCTGCGATAGTCCTCCACGTAGTCATCAGCCAGCGCCACGATGCAGGCGCCCTCGTAGTCTTCCTCCTGGTAGATGCGCCAGGCTCCCTTCTTAACTTGGTGACAAGAGAGTTTGTTATTCATTCCATAATCAGCCAGGTGTGGGGTAGCCGATTTTAGGGTGATGCTTTTTCCCGATCTCTTGGCTTTCTCATAGATGGTGATTTCTGGATCTCCCAGCCCCCCCTGCACCACCCGCACTGAGGAGATATTTCTGGAAAATCCTCCCACAGCGTCATGATCCCCCTCCCGGAAGAGCGCAAACTCCCCCTTGAAGCCCTTCTCTGTAAAGACGACGCAGGGGTCGCCGCTCACTTTCATGGACTTGACCCGATTCAGGAATCCAATTGACGACAAATCTGAGAGGTCTTGTGTGACATCCACAGAAGATGGGCCCTGGCAGCCCTCCTCAGCGAAGAAGTTGACGGTGGTCATGGTGGATCTTTCTGTAAGCGCTTAACGTCAGCCGACTCTGGTGCTAGGCGCTGTGAGGGTCTCTCAGGTGAAGCAGCGGCTGGCCTCTCAGGGTGTCCTGTAATGGTGAAAAAGTGCATCTGGTTAATATGAAATGACAGTCGACGTGTGATTGACACAAGCTTGTCTCCTCATGAAGGATCGTGTTAATCTGCACACACGAAATCTGAAGCTCTGGCATAGCTGAAATAATGATGAGGACATTCATTTCAGCGATTCATTTTGAATTCTGCTTTGTTCATTTGCTAAAACAAATGTGCGCTTATTACCAATGAGAAGACCCGGCCAAGCAGGTGAAGGGCTTTTGCCTGGAGGAAACGCATTACAGGTCCCCGAAAAACCCTTCACTAGAGATTTGGATACATATTTGTAAATGACGTTTTTCTCGGCAGCCCATTTTTTTCCTGTTCATTGATTTAGGGGCAATGCTGGCCCAACTGGAGGGAGCAGTGGAGGCTGTACAGGGAACATTTCTATTGAGTCTCAAATGTCTCAGAAATGAGGAGATAGCTCTAGCACAGCCATGTGTGTGTTTGGGGGGAGGGGGAGGGATGATTTACACCAAATGAGAATCAGGAAGTGTCAAGGGGGTGAAGACAGCATCTGGATGTGTAAATGGTGGCATGGATTTTCCTATTACGCACCATAAAATCATGATAAAGCAGGAAACAAACTTTTTTCCAGTCTGTTAACAAAGGTTGAGATTAGGATCTGTGTCCCTGGGCTCCAGAAACTACAACCTTAGGATCTCACCAAGTTACCTCCTCTTTACTAGGGATGTATTCTTGGAGGAGATCTGTGGGTCAGCAGGTTCAGACTGGGGGAACCAAAGCAGGCCTGGCAAACAGCCTCATACTAGCCGCGCTCTCTTTGTCTTCTTGCACAATCTCTTTTTTATCCGTCCACTCTCTCTGTTTTCTTCTCGCTTCTTTATTTCCCCTCTCTGGCGACTTTCTGTCTACCCCCTCCATTCCTCCTGCTAATTCTTTCTCTCTTGTATCCATCCATTCTCTCTTTTTCCCTCTCTCTTCTTTGTTTCCCCTCTCCGGTCACTTTCTTTCTACCTCCTGCTCATTCACTCTCTCTTGTAGCCTGCTGTGGTTAACCCGGGGGTGCTGCAGAAAGTAAGAACGGCACCAAGAGTGACTCTGGCTTTCAAGATTGTCTTCAAGGGATCCGACCCACCGGGGTAATGCCCGGTGCAATCAAAGGCCAGTCCACCCTGCATGTCAGGGTGGAGCCATCAGCAGGAAGAAAATGACTTAAAAACGAAATGTTGCAGTGGTTTAACATTCAGGTGAATTTAGAGACTCTTACGAAAAACAGACAGCCTTCAATATTAGACCGACCTCCCACCGTTGCTCCTTGGATGCAAACATTTACTAAAATCACTATACCCCCAGGTTCAGTCCGAGCAGGTAACAGCAGAGGGCCGGGTGGGGGGATTTGGAGGGCCGATGCAGAGGAAACATTGAATAAATAATGTATTTTCCCTCTGCATCCTCCCTCCAAATCCCCCCTCACGCGGCCTCACCTCTGTTACCTGCAAGGACCGCAGCTGAATCCTCAGAAAGAATATATCCGGGTTTCTTTTGCGTCCATTTTCTTTCACCTTCCATGAAGTTGCTAGAGGGGTCCTTGAAGTGTTACGAAGGAACCAGAAGTCCCCCAACTCTTTCATGTTACCTCAGGCTTAAGCACCCTCGTTCTCTGGTGTCCCTACAGGAAAGAGCTCCAGGAGATTGGCACAGGGGGTGTAACTGAAACCATCACTGATATTGACTCTGGCTAGAGTGGAGAGCTGTGGGAAAGGAATTTCTTGGTTGACAAAAAGTGGCTCCATAAAGGATCATATGAATCTACACAGCCTACATCTGAAGCACTGCCCTAGCTGAAATATTGATGAGGAAAACCAATGTCACAGATTGATTTTAGACCAGCTTTGCTCATTTGCTGAAAGGTGTGCACATTACGAATGTCAAGGCAATAATACTACCAAAGCAAGAGAAGGCTTTTTGCCAGGTCAAAGACCTCCGCGGGTTCTTCACTATAGGTTTGGTCACACACATTTTTCTAAAAAGATGTTTTCAGTAGGCTATTATTCTTTCTTCTGTTTAAGCCCTAAATTTGTAATAAGGGCCATAGACTACTTGAAAACCGTCACATACGGTATAACAACAACATAGGCTCTCATAACCCGTTTGTCGGAATCGGGTGGAGTATTTGCCACATGTGTTTTTTAATAATTACAATAATAGGCTTTGGGAAATGCAGTTGAAAAAAAGTGTTAAAGTATTTTCAATAAGAGACTGAGGCAACCACAATCACACGTATCACGATCAACTAGTGGATTATCCAAGTACAAAGAGAGTGGTGCAGGGATGCAAATGTAAATGTAAATATAAATTGATACTTGTATAGCGCACTACTCACCCGCAAGGGTCTCAAGGCGCTTGTACGAAAATGTTATGTTATGTCCAAGACCCGCCGAGGCGGGGAATTGAACCCTGGTCCCGGGCTAGACCTCTGCATCAGGGTCTGCCGCTCTAACCATTGAGCCACACTTCTCTGGAAGACCAGGAGCAAAACGCCATGAATTAATTGCGAGAAAATTGTTCTGCACCCATCAGACACCACAAGAGATATAAGAACAATTTGAATGACATAGTGTACAGACTCCATCAACTCTTTTTCTAAACGAAAAGTCTTTTTTCTTTACAATCTTCTTAATCGTTTTCTTTTTTCCCCTTTGAATTCGGGTTCCTGCCACATTATGCCATATGTGAGCTCTGATACACCCAGGTCTTGAGACCAACACTGGGGCAACCTTAATGCGATGTTGACATTACAATCGATTGTTTCTTGACATTTCACGAGCCAAGTTGAGGTGCTGCAATAGAATTGGCTCCCTGCACAAGTGAAAGAATAGATCTGTTGCTCTGGTAGAGCTATCCATTTCACCACATTAATTGGCCATCACGTTGAGACTCGAAGATTATTGACATTTCCAGTCTACAAGAGTGCAATTAACCAACAAGCCCTGAAGAAGTCTCTGCTTAGGGGCGAAATGCATTGGCTACATTGCAATTCACAGAATACAAGTTTAAAAAAAGAATTAGAAGATTGTGAATAAAGAAACCCTTTTTAGCAAAAACATTGATGGAGTCAGGGTACTGTTCCAATTGTTCTAATAGCTCTTATGATGACTGGTGGGTGCTGAATCCTGTTCTTGCAATTATGGTTAAAGAATTCTACATTTGTATTGTCTTTAAAGAAGGCATGGCGTGCTATCCACCTGCATTTTGATGAATCTGTGCTCAGCACAGGGACACCCACATGCTAGCACAGTTTCACTGTTCCCTACCAGCCCCACTTAATGCCTTGTATCCTCCAGCCTTTCCTCCTGGGTGACATTATACCTTCTAACCCAGTTCACTTGTCGAGCCTCACTTTTTTCAGTCACATTGCATTAATCAAAGCCACTAAAGCAGTCCCCATACCTTGCTCACCAGAGATACCCACTTGTACTCAGACTATGGCACAGTAGAACACAATGAGTTGTTGGGCGCTCCTGTTCACTAACTCTTCTCATTTTGCTCCGTTAACCTTTGCACCAGGCAGGATGAAGGTCTGTAGTGTTTTATTTCATAGGTTAATGTCTTTGGAACATCTCATTATTAACGCCATACTGTACACCATTAGCAACTTTGCACACCTCTACAGCAACTTTGCAGTGAACTCATTGCTAACCTACCCACCACCACCCAAGATGGCTACCTGATCTAATGGATAACCCTCACCAGAAACAACACAGGAGAAATTGTGTATGCCATCCCCACATTGGCCCCAATGGACCCATGCCCCCACCACATCTACAAACTGGGAACATTGACCCACATCAATAATATCTCCATCTAATCCCCACTTTCCCCGATGAATGGGAACTTGCAGGAATCAACCTCCTCCTCAAGAAGCACACAGTCAACCGGAATCAACTGAGCAACTTCGACCCATTTCCCTGCTTCCCTACCAAGCCAAAGTGATTAAGAAGGCCACCAACAAGCAACTCACAACTCACCTCAAACGTCACCTTTTTGTAGACAACACTCAATAAAGATTCAGAAAGAACCACAGCACGGAACAGCACACATTGGACCACCAACGACATATAAATCATCCTGGACTGAGGAGAAACAGCAGTCCACATCCTGCTCTCCCACTCTTTGGCCTACGACTCTGTCTCCCATAACACCCTCAACAGAAGACTCCGCGAGATTGGAATACTCTCAAATGGGTCTGTTTCTTCCTTACTGGAAAAACCAAAGGGTCAGGTTTCCACACTTCACATCAGAGACCAGAAAATTGATATGCTGAGTCCCACTGAGATTTTCCCTCAGCCCCACCCTTTTCAACATGTACATGACACTACTGGCCAACATCATCAGATCACAGGACATCACCATCATCTCCCACACCAATGACACCCAACTTATCCTCTCCATGACAGACAAAACAACCACCACCAGAACCAACTTCACCAACTGCATGACCATGGGAACAGACTGGATACAACCAAACCTGCTTGCAGCTCAACTCTGACAAGACAGAAGTGCTGGCCTTTGGCAAGAAGACCTCCCCATGGGACTCCACCTGGTGGCTGTTAGTGCTAGGAACAACACCCACAGTCCCTGCAAGAAATGAGGGATTATCCTAGACTACAAGCTCAATATGTCAACACAGAATGCATCTCCTGCTTCCATTTCCTATGCGTGCTGTGAAAAATCTTCAAATGTTGCCTCAAAACACCAGATGGACCGTCGTGCAAGCACTCATCACTAGCTTGCTGGACTATGGCAACACTCTCTATGTTGAATTCTCAAAACAACTCCTACCGACTCCAGACCATCCATAACACCACTGCAGGACTCATACTTGAGCTCCCAAGCTGCACCCACATCAAACCACACCTCAGGAAAAATCACTGAGTTGAGCCAATTCAAACTTCTTGTGCACAAATTCAAAGGTCTACACAGCACAGGACCAGAATTCCTGAACAGCTGCATACACCTCGACCAACCCTCCGGTCACCTATGCTCTGCCTCACTCTCATTCCCAACAGTCTCTGCATCCTCAAAAACAAAACTTGAGGTTGCTCATTCTCTTACTTTGCACCCAAGACATCGAACAGCCTCAATACATCAGTCTCCTCCTCACTGCTTGAGTTCCACAAGAGGCTAAACACATAAGCACATTGGGGACAACACACCTACACACCTGCCCAAACACCTGGATACTCTCTCTGATGATTAATGGGCTATACAAACCAATATAATATAACATGCTCTGTATTTGTTTTTTCTCTTTGTTGCACAACTTGAACCTTATTTATGACTGACAAAGCCGCCTCACCTGTACTAGAATGTAAATGTCCATTCCTACCAGGTCTAAAGGCTTTGTATTATAATGACTATCAGAGTCCTAGAGTATGCACTAAGAGATGTCGGACTTTTTATTTGGCTGAGATCAGGAAAGACAAAAGGCTGAGCCTCACGCACAGAGTCTCCTTCACCTTCACAAACAGCTAGCAGTCTCACCCCCCACCACCTACCAAAAGGCAGTGCTTCAGGAAGTTTAATCAGCACCCTCTTGCTGAGAAATTCTTCTTTAATTTCTAAAGGGAGCCCATTCACCATCCTCTTCACTTTAGTGTCTGGCTTTGCACCCTCAAACCATTCAGGCAGTACACTTCATCTTGTGCCACACCACAACCAGGGGAATCCAAAAAGGATCTTGTGCCTTTATGATTAATACTGTGAGCCAAACTTCACAACACATCCACTCCAGCATATGGAGAATCTCCTTCTTTCTGTGTGCATTGTTTACCTAAATATTTATCTCACATTGCTCTGATCTTGAGGTTACTTCTTCCTTAAGCACAGTCTAAGCTCCTGGTAAATCCCGGTATAGGTGCTCGGCCATTACATTTTGCTTCCAATCCGTAGCTGATCATCGGACCTTGCTGGTAGCCTAACAGTGGACAGACTGTTTACGTTATCCTAGTGTTCATCAAAAATACCCAATAATTCCTCTTATTCATATGCAAATGATGCAGCTTCTTTTTATAGTTTTTCATCTTCAAATTGCATGCTTACTCAAAAAGAATCCTCTATATTTCTAAATCCGGCAAGAGAAACAGACCTTTTCGAAATGTCTAAATGTAGCCTGTCCTTTTTTTCCCAAACAGGCCTAATCTCTATGATTGTATTTCAAAACATGGACCACAGCTAATCTTAAAGAACACAATCTCTCCTTCTTTGAAACTCACACCCCTGAAACCTGACAATACTTAATCACCTCAAGCTCATCTACTAGCCCATCACAACCATCTGCCTGCCCCTTCCAAATAATGAGCGGACAGAGCTATTGATTTCTATCAATTGAATTTACCACAAAGAAGCTGGAAAGAATGCATTGAATGGTTGGTTGAGCACCCTAGATTAAACCCAGTAACACTTGATTAACCACTAGCCTTTGGTTCCAGAGCATCATGCTGCTCGGTGTAAAGCGGATGTATGAAATTACAACGCATGCTTTGACATCACATGCTTTTATAACGCGTTTTTTACAACGCATACCATTACAACGCATAGTGCTTTGGGGCGTGGATAGTGAATAGTTTAATTTACTATTCTAACTCCAGTCCCCGTGGATAGTAGGGAAGGTGTTGGACAGTAAATTAAACCTATTCCTTATCCTAGAGCGCCCCCTAGCGCAATGCGTTGTAATGGTTTGCGTTGTAAAAGTTGTGTCGTAAAGGCACTGCGTGGTAAAAGTTGCGTTGTAAAGGATGTTTCCCATGTAAAGCACATCAGCGCCTCATCAGGGATAGTAAGCGCTATATAAATGCAATGACTATATAATACAATACCCTGAAAGTCTTTGGTCACCGGCTGTGGTCCTGGCTGTCTCTGGGCACTCTCGGATGAAGCAGGAGTTGGTCTCTGAGGGTGGACTGGCTGTCTCTGGACACTCTCAGGTGAAGCAACAGCTGACCTCTCTCAGACTGGCAGTCTTGGTCACACAGGGAGAACCAGCAGATATCTCTTTATCCACATCCAGGAGCTTTTATACTCTCTCAGCCCTCTCTGAAATGGCAGAGATGTGGGAGGAAGAGGAGTGGCCACATTCCCACTCACATATCTTGTGTCATTTCTGGGAAACTGAGGTATCTTCCTTAGATAAGGATTGTGCAAAGCTTTATTCAAAAGAAATGTTCACAGCCAATGTCCTTATCATGTACTTTGGAGCACAGATATGTTGATAAAAGGACTCCTTCTGGGGTTTTCGGGAAATGCAGTAGATACGTGTTTAAATTTCAGCATTTCCAGTGTGAATTTACTGAGTCATTTTGTCACAACTCGTTTTACAAATAATCGTTGCCTAAGTACTGCAGCATGAACCTTGCAGTATTAATACATAGTTCATTAGGAGGATGAACTAATGGTAAAGTTAGCAGGTCAGGATTATTTTAAAGCTGTGCTTAGTGAATATTTGTTTCAGCTCTTCGTAAATACTCCCAAGCAGGATGTGACAAAGGAAGATTAGATGAGGTTCTTTATCCAAACCTCATAAGCAGTAGAGTTCGGGCCTCATGTATGAGGGGTGACGCATCACTGCCTGAAAGCAGCGATGCGTCTCTTCTCAGTGCACTTAATATTTCATTTGATACCTCTGTATTTCTGACGTATCTGTAGGAGAAAAAGTAATGCATTGTTGGAGTGTGTCACAAAAGTAACGCAACTCCAGCAATGTGTCCTTTCACATGGGTAAAGCCCATGCAAATGGTCCTGTGTCAGTATTACGCCTGCTGTGAAGGACGCTTAGGATATTGACACATTTGCATCCTAGAAGTGGCGCAGTGAAATCTCATAGATTCCACTCGGTCACTTCTTTGAGGCTTACTTGCATGGAAACGTCCGCCCATAAGTTGCTTTTAATGGACGATAGTTCCTCCAGAGGGGGGACCTGTAGAATGAATGGATATTTGAAGGAGTCCGCATCAGTCTGCACCTCGGGAGCTATTTTGCCCATATGACGTCATGTTACTGCTCCGGGATTTTGTTTCTAATCTTAAACAGTCTTTTCATCATTTCTATTTTTTATCTATTTGAAGAATGTTTTACATTCTCTTCTATGAAGTAATAACAATAACAAAGAATAGGGTTCACTTTGGCCTTGAAAACGATGATCTTGGGGATGAAGACACTATCTAATTCCGCTGTCAACATGCATTTTCCATTTCAGATGTCATGTAAAAGTTTTACAAGTTATCCTTCTTTCCTGGGGAACATGTACTGACCTTACTGAGGGAAAAATAGTCTTGAAAACATATTATTATTATTTCAGCTTTATACCACAACAGCTACCAACAAAGGGGTCCCCGTTCTTGACGCCATATAGAGTGCAGCCCGAATATGCCTCTAAAACAACGAGGGGACTTATTTATGGCCCTTGCATCACGTTTGCGCTGCCAGTGAAGTGAAGTCTATGAGATTTCACTACGCCTATTTTAGGACACAAATGCATTAATATCTTACGCCTGCCTCATGGCAGGCTTAAGACTGACACAGGCACATTTAACATGGGACTTGCCCATGTGTAATGACCCATTGCTGGAGTTGCGAGACGTTTGTGACACACTCTTGCAATGCGTCATTTTTGCACCTACAGATACGTCAGAAATACTGATGTGTCTTACTGTAAATATGGCGCATCACAGGTGTGGCAAGGAGGGCACAATGAAAAGTGACGCATCGCTGTTTTCTCGCAGCTATGTGTCACTCTTCATGAATGTATCACTTTGTTCGCTTTGTTCGCCCTAAGTGTGGCAGGGTATGCTCAGACATGAGTCCCTAGCTCACTTGGCCACTGCATTCAAGATAGCCTGGCTGATGAGGATTATGAATCCGAAACCGGTCACAGGATGCTTGTTTCCGGTCCATGGAAGACATGGCTTGGCAGTTCGGGCTGGACTGTTCCCATGAGGCACAGGTTCAGACTGATTTGCATTTGGCCATGTCTGAAATGGGGTGGCTGAGTGGGCTAAAGAATGGTGATGGAATAAACCCAGATCAGTTGACTGGGGGTGAGTGTTTGATTTGCTCAAATGCTCCATCCATCATCCCGTTTTGTATCGCTTTGTTCGTCCTAAGTGTGGCAGGGTATGCTCAGACGTGAGTCCCTTGCTCACTTGGCCACTGCATTCAAGATAGCCTGGCTGATGAGGATTATGAATCCGAAACCAGTCCCAGGATGCTTGTTTCCGGTCCATGGAAGACATGGCTTGGCAGTTCGGGCTGGACTGTTCCCATGAGACACAGGTTCAGACTGATTTGCATTTGGCCATGTCTGAAATGGGGTGGCTGAGTGGGCTAAAGAATGGTGATGGATTAAACCCAGATCAGTTGACTGGGGGTGAGTGTTTGATTTGCTCAAACGCTCCGTCCATCATCCCCCTTTGTATCGCTTTGTTCGCCCTAAGTGTAGCAGGGTATGCTCAGACGTGAGTCCCTTGCTCACTTGGCCACTGGATTCAAGATAGCCTGGCTGATGAGGATTATGAATCCGAAACCGGTCCCAGGATGCTTGTTTCTGGTCCATGGAAGACATGGCTTGGCAGTTCGGGCTGGACTGTTCCCATGAGACACAGGTTCAGACTGATTTGCATTTGGCCATGTCTGAAATGGGGTGGCTGAGTGGGCTAAAGAATGGTGATGGATTAAACCCAGATCAGTTGACTGGGGGTGAGTGTTTGATTTGCTCAAACGCTCCGTCCATCATCCCCCTTTGTATCGCTTTGTTCGCCCTAAGTGTAGCAGGGTATGCTCAGACGTGAGTCCCTTGCTCACTTGGCCACTGGATTCAAGATAGCCTGGCTGATGAGGATTATGAATCCGAAACCGGTCCCAGGATGCTTGTTTCTGGTCCATGGAAGACATGGCTTGGCAGTTCGGGCTGGACTGTTCCCATGAGACACAGGTTCAGACTGATTTGCATTTGGCCATGTCTGAAATGGGGTGGCTGAGTGGGCTAAAGAATGGTGATGGAATAAACCCAGATCAGTTGACTGGGGGTGAGTGTTTGATTTGCTCAAACGCTCCGTCCATCATCCCCCTTTGTATCGCTTTGTTCGCCCTAAGTGTAGCAGGGTATGCTCAGACGTGAGTCCCTTGCTCACTTGGCCACTGGATTCAAGATAGCCTGGCTGATGAGGATTATGAATCCGAAACCGGTCCCAGGATGCTTGTTTCCGGTCCATGGAAGACATGGCTTGGCAGTTCGGGCTGGACTGTTCCCATAAGGCACAGGGTCAGACTGATTTGCAAATGGCCATGTCTGAAATGGGGTGGCTGAGTGAGCTAAAGAATGGAGATGGATTAAACCCAGATCAGTTGACTGGGGGTGAGTGTTTGATTTGCTCAAACGCTCCGTCCATCATCCCCTTTTGTGTCACTTTTCATAAATGAGGCTGTTTCTGAAAAGCAGAGAATAAAAAACACCTTCTCAAAGCAAGCTGCAATTCATTCCAGAGCGTCGGGCCCAAATAGGCAGAAGAACGCCCCCTCATATGGGTCCGTTTCACTCTCAGAACTGTGCACAGTGCAAGATCACTAGATCATTGGGCATGAGCCGGTTGATGGAGTCTCACCAGACTACGTAGATAGCAAGGGACAGCTCTTGATCTGGTTTTGTGCACAAAGCACGGAGCCTTGAATTGTATCCTCGTCTCAACCAGTGCAGATCCCTCAACTGAGAGGAGGCTGATTCCGTTTTGGGGAGCATGTAAATCAGCCTAGCTGCCGAGCTTTGGACCACTTACATCCTTCTCATAGAAGCGTTCTGAAATAACATTGTGTGATTTAAAATCACCTTGAATAACATAACACGCGTTTGTGTTGATAATGATGGTGATCTATGTGCTCGCATCTGGTTCATGGGCCAAAGAATCTTTTACTGGGCTTCCTGTGCTGATCCTGCTGTCTGTCCTCTTTGCCTGGGAGGTTTTTGCTGCTGCTGGAAAGGCTGACCCTCAGCTAGTGCTCCGGGCCATGAGGCAGCATTGGCTGCCACCTAACACAAGCTGACGCAACACAACATGTTTTTGCTGTGTTGATCATTTTAAACCTATGGGACATTCAGGATTTGCTTTTTGCCTAACACAAGTTTAGCTGCAAGGTGGCACTGAACTTATAAACCTTAGAGTCAGAATGCTATTTTGCTGCACACATGAATACTTTTCTGTTATTGTCTTGTCTTCCCTTCTTCTAAAATATTTACAAGAAGTGCCATCAGAATCTATTCATGGAATAAAGCAAAACGTAATTATGTTTGGTGCATGCAAAAGAGATGAAAAATGTACATTACCTGCTTTTCTTCCTTGTCTGGTATCTCAGAGGTTGGCAAAAGTGAGAGAGAGGCAGCCGTGATCACATCATAGCTTAGCAAGCCATTAAATGGCAAAACATAACACGCAGTCACCTAACCTAACATGTAGTGGCATGAATTACCATATATGTATGTATGTCTGTGGTATTTATATATAAGGCAGCGGAGCGCTCTGTCAAAGACAAAGACAAAGAAATGGTAAATGAGTAATTTTAGCTAAAGCAAGGCTTCATTGTGATATTGTGTTATATATCAAGGTGTGGTTTCATCTCTTTCCTAAAGTGAAGCACGCTTGGGACAGACCTGTTAGAAACATAGAGTTTTTTTCTAATGCTTGTGCATAAAAGGAGAAGGAGTGCTCTCTAGTTGTTTTCATTCTTGCGTTTCTTCATCTTCATTCTGATGGTGTCCTTTTTTTTTCGTTGTGTCACCACTGATTAGCACTGGTCTATGCGCCCTGCGTGAGTGCCCAACATCGGCTACAGATCAATCAGATTTACTGGGTTGTTTCGAACTTTGCAATGCCCTCCCAGTTGCTGACTTGAGAGGGTGTAATCATTGGACAGAAAAGTCATTCTGTATTTTAGCAAATTCCAAAATCTTAGACTATTTTTATCCATTTCCTTGAAAAAACCCGCAGAGTTCTTCCAACTCTGCCAAGAAGGGGGATCGGAATTGACAGATTTCTCTTCTCGCTCGTACTATTAAGTAAGAAATCAAATATTGACGGTTTACTTGCAGATCATGCTTTTCTTTAACCTGCTGGGATTTCCCAAATATAATCAGCTCCAAGCTTACCTCTATGTTAACACCGACCGAGCGCGAAATGGTCTTGCCCACTGCTGACCAGAATTCTCCCAATTTTGAACAGTTGGCAAACATGTGCATGTCATCGCTTGCACTTTGACTCTATGTCTCCTTTTATCTTTCCCAGCTTTTTGTAGAGTCCAATAGATTCTATGCAGGGTAAACAAGTGTTTTTCTTTAAAGCAGCAGGTTTAACCACCAAACAAAGTGCAGCACAGGATGCTTGCCATAAATCTGCCAACTCCACTTCCGGCAGGCATCCATCCCATACACTATGTGGTGATTTACTTTCTGCCAGTTCTGCATCCAGGAGGAATTAATACTAAAATGCCACCTCTTTTTTCCTTACCATTGTGGTCTGAAGTTCCAGATCCATTTGTTATGAGTCCCTGTCTGGCCCATTTTGACTCTTGAGCTAAGCATTGATCTAGTAGATTTAAAATCTAGATATTGCCCCTTTTGTCTTGTCATACCAGTAGCTCCAAGTTAATTTTTGGCCATCATCTACCAGTTGACCCCACTGCCTAACGTCTGACTGTTTCAGTGGTTTTGCTTGGCTATCTAATAAACATTCTGGAGTACCTGGAGAATCCCATATGGGAGACAGTCTGCTGTAATAAGGTACACCTAGAATCGATCTTATCCCATACCACGTTCTTGCCGCTGACTGGAGATATTTTAGTTAGACTTTTTTGAAAAAGTTTGGAGACCCATACTTATAAGAGAAACCCTCCTCAGATAATCTCAGCAGCAGGGTTTTAAACATAACCCCTATTAGAGATTCATCGGGTCATTGTAGAAGCATTCTATTGTTTTTAAGTTGGAACGTCCAACAATAAATCAGGAGGTTCGGGAGACCAATGCCTCCTACTCTCGCTTTCCGTCTCAGCCTTTTCCATGAGAGGCTTATTCCTCTGCTAGCCCATATAAAGGAAGAAACCTTCCCCTGCAGCTTCAGGAGTGTATTCTTCTCAAAGTGCAACAGAATATTATCAAAGAGATAGGTGAATTTTGACAAGATGGAAATTTTCACCAAATTAATCTGGCCATAGACCGTAAATAGAAGGTTCTGCCATCGTTTTAGTAAAATATCTATCTGGGGATTAAATAGTTAAAGACCTTAGGAAAGGTCTTTAATTATTTTAATCCCCAGATATCTTAATTCCTCCACGCATTTTATTTTTCCACATTTTGGTTACTTCTGTTTTTTGTTCGTTCGCTGCATATCCCGCCAGTTTACTAAATTCCCTCACTTCTGCCATAAGATGTGGTAAGGTGGATACTACTTCCGAGGTATAAACCATGAGGTCGTCAGATTTAATCTCTTCATTTAACCTCAAACTTTGAGCAAAAGGCTCTGCATAGAGATCAAATAATGCAAAAGAAGGTAGTAAATGTAGCTCTGATTTTTTCACTCTCCTCCACTTCGAGCCCAGTCTCCTCTTCTAGAATCTTCCCTATACATTTTTGATTTCTGTCCAACCTTGCTTTCCAAGCCAAAAGCTTCCCGCAGCATTCTCCTTGTGTAATATTCCTAGATCTGCTTACCACCTACTGTTGGATTTCTTTCTCCTCCAATTTAGTTCTAAACATCAAACGTAAACGTTCCAGCTTATCTGCAGACTCTTTTCTTACTCCTTCCAAGCCTTTGTTATCTTTTAAGAGATTCTCAGTTTTGTCTATCTCCTCCTCTATTTCTTTTATGTATTTTTTCTCTTCCCTAGCGCAGTTTACTGTACACATTTTAACAATACCGCTTAACCATGCGCATGGGGGCTGACCCCTGGTTCCAAGAGAACAAATCCTCAGTATTGCAACGCACCTTCTCTATTATCTCGGGCTGTGACATAATCCTTCTGTTCATTGTCCACCTACCGATTGTATGTATCTCTCTTCCCTCAATTTTTAATAACAATGCTGCATGATCCGAAAGATGTATAGGCAAATGATCCATCCCGACTACCAACTCCACTTCTTTTTTGCCCATGAACAGGTAGTCTACTCTTGAAAAATGCCTGTTCTCCTTACTATGAAAGGAATAACCCCAACGTTTACCCTCCACTCTACGGAAAACGTTGCCTAGATCAAAATTCTCCATCATATCCAATATGTATGGCCTCATCCTTGGGGAGGTAATTTGAGTCCTAGTTGATGACCTAATGATGTTGTTTTCCAATAGGACATTAACATCTCCACCAAGAATAATGAGAGATTACAAATCAACCAAGTAGGAGAAGAGCTTTGTCAGAGGTGTTACATCAAGAAACATCCTTTACATTACGCAGCCGTTACAACGCAAGTCGTTACATCGACTTGCGCTGGATGGCGCTATAACCTAAGGAATAGTAAGATTTACTATTCCAACACTTTCCCTACTGTATGTAGACGGGTGTTGGAAAAGTAAATCTTACTATTCTTAAGTCCAGCGCCCTCCAGCGCAAGTCGTTGTAACAACTTGTGTTGTAAAAACTTGCATGTAACATACCGCGATCATTTTGATTGTGTTGTTACATCACATATTCATTACTTCATCTTTATTAGGGCCACAAGAGCTCATTAATGTATATGTCACAAGGGGTACTTTAATATCAGCTATTTTCCAACGCCCAGCCTCATCTGCTTCTTACCTAATTAGCTTGATCTCAAAATGAGCTTGGTCAGTTGATATCCACTTTCCTATCCATCTTTGTCTAGAGAAGAATTCCTTGCATTCTTGTCTCAGAAGATGCGTCTCGTGAAGCATAAATATTTGGGCGTTTTGGTCTTTTAAATATTTCCCTATCATTCTCTGCCTTCTTTTAATCCGCAACCCATTCACATTCCAACAAAGAATCAACAGACATTCCTTATTCATACTTCTTCAATTTCCTCTTTTGGTATCCCAATAAATCTTGTCTTTTGTTATTTATAACAGGCACTCCTTCACAGACATTAGGACAAAATGATTTTTTAAGTGTTTTCCCTATGCTCCCCACCACTAGTGCACCCTCCCATGGAAACCCTCCCAAGAAAATATATTTTATAGGCATCCTTTCTGCCTACTGAGTTTATGCCAGAGGGAAAAAAATTATTAGGGGTGGACGGAATTTGCGTAATCGCGTTATGAAAATCTCTGCGAAAGCGCCAAAAATCTCCGCAAACAAACGGAAATATCGCAAAGCAGGGGAAGTGCTTACCCCGCCTGTTCACAATGTTTTTTGCGAGATTGCGTTTGAAATGTGTCGGCAACTTGCCCATGCGGTCGCTAATGGGCGCGGCCATGCTTATTTATTTACTGTTACAGGTCGCGCATTGCAATGCTCCTGTCCGTTTGTGATAAGTATTTCATGTAAGCATGGCCGAATTGTGCGAATCTCGCGTTCGCGAATTTGCGTATTTGCGAACTCGCAATCCGCAAAATCCGCGAATTCTCGCGAATTTGCGTTTTTTTGGGGGTGTTTGCAATGGTTTCTGCCAGTTCGCGAAGGGTTTTGTACCAGTTCGCAATTGCGAACTTACTTGTAGGCTTGCCACGGTCGCAACTATGTTGTTTCTACATCTGGTTCATCATCACAGGTTCACAGCACCCTCTGTTTCAACACTGCCACCCTCTGTTTCCCCATGCCACCCTGTGGTACATCAATGCCACCCTCTGGTTCATCATCACTGTAGATTATGGGGGGGAAAAGCAAGCACACCTGCCCTGCTTCAACTGACATGAATTAATTTGGGGTCGATTTATTAATGTGTCACTGTTTTAAAATTCCAGTCTGGCACCTGCTTCCTTATCTGTAATTTGCTTTCTGTTGCAGTGCAATTTTTTTTCCCAGGACCTTTGTGGCCTACTTGTAGCTATTCTATGAGCCTGCTGTGAGGGTCAGAGCAGGGTCATAGAATTGCTGCAACTAGCAACTGAACTCTGGAGGGGCCCCTGTCAGGAAGCACTACAGGGAATGGTTACTAATGATGAGTTTGAACTTTTGCACCTGCTGAGTGCTTTCAGTTTTGCAAAACTCGTTTTTCTGCAATTTTGTGGGATTCGCGGGGCGCGAACTTGCGCAAGATCGAATTCGGAAGCCGCAAATTTGTGCGAATTTGCGATAAATTTTTTTGTGGCGTGTTAGTTCGCAAGGTTTTGTTTGTTTTAGTAAGCCGCTTGTAGCGCAACGTGCGAAGTTACCCTCACGGTCGTTCACGGGCGCCGCCATCTTGTTTGCATGACGTATTTCCGTTTCCGGGCGCGATGTGTAATCTCGCCAAGTGTGCGGCTCGCTAGTACAATTTTGCGTGTGATCGCGAGGAAAATCTCGCGCAAACTTACCCACGCGGTCGTGAACGGGCGCGGCCATCTTGTTTCTCATTCATTGCTATGGTTCTGGGCATGCTTTTTGTATCCTCTCTGAATCTCTGCCATCCTTTGCTTTTTTCAACTTTTTTTTAATCTATTTTACTTATTATCTATCCCTCTAGTTTTTCTAGCTCTATATTTTTGTGTTTTCTGCTACTTTTGGTTAATTTTAAACTACTTTTTTAAACTCTTTTCTTTTCTTCTTCCCTATTCTTTTTCTTCTTTATTATTTAGCTTCCTTTCTGCCCAGACCATGGTAAAAGGAGCCGGGAAGCATCCCGAGAAGGGGAAGGGTCCCGCACCCCGTACCTGGCTCCCATGCGGGTGTTTGAGGGGGGAGCAGGTCGCACCCCGGGAGATCTTCAGCGCAGAGGAGGTGGCCGCACTCATTTTTTATGTTCAGCGCCGCCTCCCCAGGACCATCATGGCAGGTGGCAAGATCTCTGGCGGGTACGGGATCCAGGAGCGCCGGAAGCGGTGGGAGAAGGTGTGCCGGGCCATGTACCAACATTCTCGGGTCCGGCGCACCGATAACCAGGCTACCCACCGTTGGACGGTTCTCCTGGACAGGGAACGTGATCTGCTCGACCTGCTTGGCCTTGAGATCCCCGGGCTTGGTGAGTAGTAGTAGCTATTTCTTTACTACTCTGTTTTCTCCTGCTATGTGTGTTATTATATTGCAAATTTTTGTTTTTTACCAAGAGCATTAATGCTGCTGATTACATTGTAGGTAAATTATATTTCAAAATCTTCTGTGCATTTCAGGGCCACTGCTCTCCTTCTCAGTAGCGTTGCAACTATGCTTATTTGTTTTCGATTTTGTGTTCATTTTATTGGCCTGTGAAATTATGTATGAGTGTAGTTTAAAGAACTGCGTAATGCTAGACACTAAGGGCCCCATTAGGATGGCAGGCAGGGCCCCATTAGGATGGCGTAAATCGGGACTGCCCGCCCTAAGGGCGGGGGTCCCGCACACACCATTAGGATGTGCCCGCCACAGTGGCGGGCACATCCTGTATTTATAGTATTGTGACGGGCGGAGCTCTGTGCTCTGCCCGCCACAATACTAAAAATGCTTTGCAGCATTTACATAATCAAAGCGGCAGGCACTGCGGTGCCTACTGCTTTGATTATGTAAATGCAGGGGGGTACCCATGTGCCACCCCCCTTTGGCCTTCACTCCGGGGGCCCACAGAGTGAACACCGCCTGCCTTTCCGTGGTGGGATTGCCTCCGCGGAAAAGCATTGCACTCGTGTCATTGTAATATGGCTGGCGGTGTCACCATATTAATCATTTTCCGCCCCGGCCGCAATGCGACCGGGGCGGAAAAGTGGCAGGCGGTGTTTCCCTACGTTGCGGTCCCCCCGCCATTGTAATGTGGCGGGGGAAAAGGGTGGCGGGCGGTCATTTCTGTTGGGCGGATCGCCACCGCCCCCATGGCGGTGGCGATCCGCCCGACATCCTAATGGAGCCCTAAGGGTCAGATTTTTAATTACTGGCGCATCCCTGCAAAGTAGCAGGGATGCGCCAGTAATTGTGCACCACTCCACCACCACCCATGGTGCACCGTATTTACAATGCGGCGCACCATGGGCCCAAAACGTCACCAAAGCATTACGCATCTGTGCTGTAAAGGCGGCGCATTGCTGGAGTTGCGTCGCAAGGATGCTGCAGCTCCATCAATGCTCTGGGGTGCCCTATCTCCCCAATGCTGTGTCAAGCCGTACGTCTGCTTCAAGCAGGCGCAGGGTTTGAGTCACGCATCATTGTCCTCAAAGTGACTGATTGAAATCTTGTAGATTTCCCTCAGCCACTTTTAGGATGCGTTCCTGCGCAGGAACGCCCTCCCTTGCGCCGGAACGCCCCCTGATGGCCCAGGGCTTTACAACGTGATGTATCTCCCATATGCGTCACGTTGTTAATATACGCCGCACCATGGCGCCTCTTTTGTTCTGCCGCTGCGTCACAAAAGTCACGCAACAATGGAGCAAAAGAGCCGCAAGGGGCTTCTGAATCAGCCCCTACAGACTCAAGTCCAGTCCTTCCTTTGTACACATGGCGATAAGAAGAAATAGTGGTGGTGGATTGATAGTTTGAGTATTTTAATGACTGGTTAATGTAGTAGGAAACTTTTTAGTGTTGTCGCTGATCTGCAATCACGATGGACTTTGTCTGTCACTTCGCGTGCTGCGGACTGCTACCTGCCAGTCCTAGGCGAACCTTTTGAGTACTTTGTTTGGTGAATTACATAGGAACTTTCCAAGTCGACAGTCCGCAAATCAAGCAATACTAATAACGTAGTAGACCACATGAGATCGGTCAATATATCCCGTGGAATAGTTGTCTATTTGCTATTTTGGCAAAATATTTTGTTATTGTTCTTTTGAAATGTTTGATTTGGTTGACAAATATCATCCATGTTTTCTGGTCTTTCTTTCTTTCATGTTGTACATCAGCTCCCCCCAGGGGCAAGAGGACAGAGGAGGAGGCTGCTGTGGAACTCGATGCAGGCCAGGATCGGTCAGGCGAGGGCTTCTTTGCTGGCCCCAGTAAGTTATCATTTTAATATAGAGTACCTATTTTTTCCTAGCGTTCCTCATTTGATTTATTCTAAATCGTATTTGATCTTCTTGTAGACTGTATCTAAATTCTTATCCTGCCTCGACTATGACTGACAGCACCATTCCTACAGTCACTGGGGATAGATTCTGTTGAGGTGATCAGAGGCAGGAATCTAGGTCAATATTATTAAATGTACAAAGCCTCTGACACCATAGATTACACAAGTTATTTTTTGTTCAAGTCCTGTTTATTGACTGTGAACGCTATTTATCTTAGCACATTATTTTAGAGTTCAAAACAGGTACACATGGGGTGTGAACAACTCAGCTTGGAATATCTCCTTATGGCATAAAGTGCATTCATTATTTACAAAAACATGAAAAAGACAATTGCAAAATTACAGTGAAAGAATAAATTCAACAATCGACAAAAAAGCAAATTACGTTAATGTGACAGCAAAATCCTATTTACAAGTGGAGTTTCAAGGTCCTACCATAAATCTAAGGGAAATTGTGTTAGTATCCCAGGGGAATATTGTCAATTTATCCCTCAAGGGGGAACGTTAGTTATCCTGTATCTTGCCAGGGGCAATCATCTCTTCAAAATTATTAAATGCCTGGTTGTGAGATGCGTCTCTCACTGTATGTCCCAAGTATCTGATTGGATCATATGGCTAATATTTCTCCTGGCAATCAAGTTGAGCCTACGCGTTTCGACCTGGATAGGAATCTTGACAGGATATGAGTTTTAAGGCAGGTCTTCATCAGGGCTCACAGAAGGTGTAGGGGATCGTCGTGTCACACCCGGGTGTGGAAAAATCGGTTCTGCATTCTTTGAGTGCTGGTGGGTATCAGGAGGCAGGGTTTCTCTCTAGCCGGAGTGGCTAGGTGTCCGCAGTCTTTAGTTACTGTCGAAATATGAAAGAATCTCTTGGTGCGCCTCAGCGTTGCCGTCGCGGGACGGGTTCTATGCACAGTGGAGGGGCAAGGGGTCATTCAATTCCCGGCGTCTCCTCGTTGGCGTGTTGCTTCTCTCTACGCCACCTCTGTGAAGTGGTCGAAACGCGTAGGCTCAACTTGATTGCCAGGAGAAATATTAGCCATATGATCCAATCAGATACTTGGGACATACAGTGAGAGACGCATCTCACAACCAGGCATTTAATAATTTTGAAGAGATGATTGCCCCTGGCAAGATACAGGATAACTAACGTTCCCCCTTGAGGGATAAATTGACAATATTCCCCTGGTATACTAACACAATTTCCCTTAGATTTATGGTAGGACCTTGAAACTCCACTTGTAAATAGGATTTTGCTGTCACATTAACGTAATTTGCTTTTTTGTCGATTGTTGAATTTATTCTTTCACTGTAATTTTGCAATTGTCTTTTTCATGTTTTTGTAAATAATGAATGCACTTTATGCCATAAGGAGATATTCCAAGCTGAGTTGTTCACACCCCATGTGTACCTGTTTTGAACTCTAAAATAATGTGCTAAGATAAATAGCGTTCACAGTCAATAAACAGGACTTGAACAAAAAATAACTTGTGTAATCTATGGTGTCAGAGGCTTTGTACATTTAATAATAGCGTTCCCTGTCGCGTCACCAACGCGCCAGGAGGGGCTTGTAAAAGCAGGAAGCCCTCGGTGAAGCGGGGGGAGCACCATTCCTACAGTGGTCAGCGGAGCACGCACGAGAGCAGACACCCACCTTTCAGAGGAGAACTGCAGCAGGAGAGGCTCGCAGCGGGAGCAAACTACCGCGTACACCAGGCACGCCACCGCCGCTCCGGGACTACAGATCCCGGCAGCCTTTGCGGCGGAGGCGCGTTCCCTGTCGCGTCACCAACGCGCCAGGAGGGGCTTGTAAAAGCAGGAAGCCCTCAGCTACGCGGGACGCGAGCGGGACGCCCGGGGCCAAGCCCGGGCAAAGGGCGGGCCCTCTGAGGCCCTCCGAGGCACGGAAAGGCCAGGCAAGGCCACCCCCCTGAAAACTACAGCGTGGTTTAGAGGTACTGTTTCCGATTTCTTATTGTTGGAGTTAACACCAGGTAACATCAGCCATCAATACAGACAGCAGCTATTACCACAAGAGTCGGTCTAACCCTATAGTATTACCTGTTAAGTCTAACTTGATACCCGGCTTAAGTCCAGTGGGGAGTGTGTATTTGTGACTTTGGTTAACACGAAATTCAAAGTATGGGGAAAAAACTGGTTCCACCCCCTACTGAGGCTGTGAATACTCTTGACTCATACCTAGTTCAAGTGGTAACCAGTATCAACAGTAAGCGTAGGCAATCCCTGGGCCTAAGCCAATCACCTGTGTTGCTTGCAGATAGCCCTTCTACAAGCATTGTAAGCACTGCTATGTCCGATTCCCTGACAGGGAACGCACAACCTAATCCAGCAGACTCTGACTCTACCTCTTCAGCCAATCACATCGAAGCCACCGAAGACTCTGAACCCGTTAGGGACAGAGAAGATCTCATCGATTTAGCCGATGATGCCTTTACAGAGACAAGCATCCAGACTGAAGCCATAGACGAGGGCCCTCAGCACCAGTCTCCACCTAATCGTGCTGTTAGAGCATGTAGGAAAACAGCTGCAAAACGAGGGGGGAAACAACTGGGAAGAAAGAAGCCTGCCACCTCTCCCTCCAGGCGGCTAGGCAAACTCACAGACCACGAGGTCGACCTTGAGTCTAAGCGCATCATCGATGATGATCTCTTCAACAGGATCCAAGACATGATGGACATCAAAATCAAGACCATCATCAAGCCCCTGATCGGGAAAGTGGACAAACTAACTGCTGAAGTTAGGAAGTTGGGTGGGGTTCATAGTAACTTGACCAAGGAGCTAGAGAATTTATCTTCCCTCGTCGCAGATTTAATATCTACGGACGAGGAGGCTCCTCCCACTGACAGTAACGCGCAGTCTACTCAATTAGGGTTGTTACACCCACCCTTATCTCTAACATTACCTGTCCCGGACCAGAACGCCGTAACTGGGGTCCCTCATACCATCCCAATTGATGCAACTGTGGCAAGTCCTCAAGAGGCCAGCCCAGTTCAAATCATAGCGGAAGCCTCACCGGTAGTCTTGGTACTGGCCAATGTTCCAGTTCTGCCACAAGACAAGTCAGAATCCAAACAGGATCTCAAAGATAAAGCCCTAAACTGGCAGGAGACATAGTCTCGACTAGGAGGGTACCATGGATTGGCAGCAAGCAGAAAAAGTTCCAAGGTGACTGTGTTATCATAAATTTTACTAATGCCGAGGTCCTTCCTGAAATCTTGAACAATGTCTTCCCACCTCAGAAGCGTAACGGCTCTATAGTTCCACTGACTCTTAGATTTTTCAATAATGAGTCTCAATCCGCTACCTTGCCTAATACCAACAGGCTTAACAAGCATAGGAATTATAGTAGCTGGGGAGGCGCCACGGGCTCGCGTTATGTAAATGATCGGTTCCTGCCGGTAGCACAGCAAGTGTCAGGAAGACCCACTCACCCGTACGAGCGAATTATTCAGCCGGCTCACCCACAGGGGTTGGGAACAAACTGGTGGGGGAATGGAGTTTCAGGATACGATCATAGTGCACAAGGCTTTAGGCCTACACGGTGGCAGAGTATGGACCCGGCTCTGGGCCACCCAATCACTCCACATCCCCTGTGGAACATAGCTCACGCCGGTCAGGCTCACTTAGCCACCCCATCTGCTTGGGGCCTCGCTACAGGTAACAGGTTTGGTCCCTTATCTGACCTCAATACTTGTGATTGACTTGAATCAAGAACTGACCAAAATAATGCTGGTTTGATGAATTCATTTGCGCGTAGCAAGGGCTTTAGTACCGATGATTCCCATAGCTCTCATATGTTTAACGTTGTCACTGAGCCCCAGCTACCTATTATCTTAGGTCAGCAAACTATCATATTAGGGACTGAGGCTGGCCCTAACTTGGGCACGTCTAAAGAGACGACACAGCGCTGCTGCCACGCGAATATAAGCGGAGCCCCTTTAGCTCAAGCAACAGCGGAAGGAGATCCAGCGAGTGGCATCAACCATATGAACAGTAATGAGGCATGTAAGATCATAAGCTGGAATGTGGCAGGCCTAAACACCAAGCGTCAGGACCCAGAATGGTGCAGCTTTATCTCAAAGTTCCATATCATCGCGTTTCAAGAAACTTGGGACACATCGAATAATATCTGGTGGGACGGGTATACTAGCTTCATAACACCTGCAGTCTCTAGTAGAATGGGTAGGGCCAAAGGTGGCCTGGTGCTCTTATTCGCCTTGGACCTAAAAGGAAGTTTCAGGCAGATTAGGTCCGAATCTGATAATATATTGATTGTCGAAAGAACCATCAACAAAACTAGTAGGACCTTATACGTTAATTTCTATAACTCTGGTAATTGCGTTTACGACGGTCGTAATATTGCCAATTTAGATTGTATTTTAAATTCAGTCTTACAGAATATCTCATTCGCATCCGAGTCAATTTTACTAGGTGATTTTAATTTACATCTATGCAATTTAGCCTGTAAGGAAAGAGGAGCATGTGAAGATGATGATGCCGCTTCAGCAGCGCCTCACTTCGAACATTCGGCAGAGGGCCAGGAGCTTGAAGATCTGCTTGCTAATTATAATCTTTACGAACCCAATTTCGGTCCGAGAACGCCAACTTTTACAGGCGGTCAGCATGGGTCTGTGATAGATTACATTTTTGTTTCTCTTGGCATTTTAACTTCTACCACTGCTTATAGTACGGTAGCAACCCACTTCAGTGATCATAACCCAGTATTACTTGAAGTGGAGTGGGGCAGTCAGATGGGTGCAGCACCATCAACTATAAAACCAGCCCATCCCTTGAGGACCACAGATCAAGACAGAAGAGTAAAATGGGCGAAGGTGATCCCAGAAAATTTCTACAAAAAATGCTTCCCTAAGATTAAAACCCAAGTTGAGCTGTGTCAGAACCCAGATACTCAAGGGGGCCTCATGGTATCATCTTATGAGGATCTATGTGTACAGGTCTCCAACGAGCTTCTAGCTAAACCTTTTCAGGGAACTCAAGGCCATAAGCGTTGGTTTGACTCTGCATGTTCGAAGGCTCACAGAGATTTGCTGGTGGCTCTAAAAATTGTTCCTAGAGTTAAAGAGGAAATCGTGAGATTAAGGAAAATCTACAAGACTGCAGTAAGGAGCCGCAAAGATTGCATTAAACGTGAAACTTGGGATGACCTTCTCTCAGCGGCGGTGCTGAAGGACAGCAGAAGATTTTGGGAAATCATTAAGCAGCCCCTTTTTTCGGAGGAAAATAATTTACCAATGGACTGCGAGTTTACCGAGGAAAAATGGCTGTCTTTTTTCAAAAATGTATATGGGGGGGATGTAGCCGAGGAGGACATCAGCAGGTGTCCACTGCCTAGTGGGCCCGTAAACCCTATTGTTTTTAATCCCCAAGAAGTAGAAAGGGCGCTTACGGAAACCACCAAACACAAGGCACCTGGTCCGGACGGAGTTCCGGCCGACTTCTTTATGTTTTCTCCTAAAATGTGGTCCAGGGTGTTGTCCAACGTGTTCAACGCAGTTAACCATAATTCAGCGCCAGCCTCATGGGCCAAATCCACCATCGTTCCCATTTACAAAAACAAAGGTCAGCGGGACGACCCAGCATTTTACAGGCCTATATCCCTTTTGGACTCAACCGTAAAAATTCTGGGGAGAGTTCTTTTATTTAGGTTGAGGGAGAATGTTGAGGGATGTGGTGGGCTGTGCGAACTTCAATATGGCTTTAGAGAGAGTAAAGGTACGATCGAGCAATGTATCAACCTGTATCTACTCATCTCTAAATACACAGTGGCTAAGGAGGGTTCAGTGTTTTTGGCCTTTATGGACCTTTCGTCCGCATTCGACCTTGTCAACAGGTCCAAATTATGGTCGATTCTGTTGGATCTGGGAATTGATGAAGCCCTGGTTATGTTCATGGCCTCATTGCACCAGGAGCTTTTTGCAGCTGTACGTGTGTCTAACAATGGTAGGTGTACCCCTTTATTTAAATCCCTGAAAGGGGTTCGGCAAGGCTGCATTCTGGCCCCCACGCTTTTTACCATCTATATTAATGGCCTGGGAGCGCACCTGCGGGGCACGGGCACGGATGTTCCACGTGCAGGGGATACCCACATTCCGGCACTCCTGTACGCGGACGACGCCGTGTTGATTGCCCGGACGGGAGTTGGCCTGCAGGTCCTTCTTAATTCTTTCGGTTCCTTTATGGAAAATTTGGACCTAAAGGTCAACGCGTCCAAATCCCACACAATGGTAATGGGTCGAGAGTGCGTGAAGAGAAGACATAAATCATTCTTTTGTAGTGGGATCCCTGTGACCGAGGTAACCACATTTCCCTACCTGGGAGTGTTGTTTGATCAGAAAGGTACCTGGGGCCCACAGTTAAGCGCAAAGAGGCTGGCAGTCACTAGATCTGCCTCCGCACTCTTGGGATTTGCAGGCAAGCTTGGCGCCAGGCCCATGGAAGCGATGTTGAAGATCTATAAGAGCAAACCTGTTGCCATCGCCTCATATGGATCTCCTCTGTGGGGTTACGTTAACCTTGACCCCATCCAGAGAGTAGAAAATAGATTTATAAGATCTCTCCTCTCTGTCCCTCAATCAACCCCAACCTATTCCATCCACAAGGAGGTGGGGTTGCCATATCTGTCGGATCTATTAAGTGTCGCACCACTGATCCTGTGGTTGAAAATGTGGCTAAATGCTGATCTACCATTAAACCACAAAATTTTGAGGGATGTCCTATCCTTGGATCACTACAGTAAAATCCCTTGGCTGGCCTATTTAAGTAAATCCTTTATAGAACTGGGTCGCCCAGAACTTTTCTGTTGCCCAGAGAAAATTATGGCTCAGGATATAGCTTACACAAAAAAAGCCTTTAAAGAAAGGAAGGAAGCATGCCGCGAGATAGTTGAGTTGCAGAAACCTGCAGTAAGGGCTCACTATCTACTTGTTAGCGATCCTTATTTGGCCCCCTACCTCCGTTTTGTAACAATCCCTTACCATAGGTTTTTATTAACTAAACTTAGGTTTAATCTTATTCACTTTCACCTAGGCTCTTTTAAGGGTTGGCAGAAGCCAGAATTAGCCGCTCCTTGCAGTTGCGATCATTTTTCAGTGCAGGACACAATGCACTTCGTCATGTTCTGTAGTTTATATCATGAGCAGAGGAAAAAATATTTGCTCCCCATACTTAAAGACGCAGGGATCACACAGGTGCGCCCCGCGCTGCTCTTCCTACAGCTCATGACAAACCCACGTACAGCATTTAGTCTTGCAAATTTTTTAGTCGCCGCAGCAAGGGTGAAAGCTGTTGGTCATTCTCCGCCTTAAGAGATTACTAACCGTAATGATTTTATATGTATTGTCCTATACTCAAATGTATCTTTTTAAACTGTGTAAATAGTATTTATAATGTACACTGAGCTTGAAGCTTTTTTAGACGCTAGGAATTCCAAGTATACTCTGTATGTCATGTTTTATTGTTTTTGTTTCTTTGTATGACTTTGATTACGTCGAATAAAGATATTCTGACTGACTGACTATGACTCCCTGTGGTATTACTAGATTATTCTTATTAGTCTGTCTGTGTAGCTAAGTAAGATTGCACATTTGGCAATTCCATTGGACTCCCATTCTAGTCAGCAATAGCTCTATGCACTGAGTGCAGTCCTCTGGGATTGTCCATAATGTATGTTCAAGTCTTCTACATGTTTATGCTTTGACAATTGCCAACAATAAAAAGGTGAATGACCACCAAGAAAGAATAAGATACTACTTTACTTTTGGTTTGGATAGGAGGACAATCCATTCTACTACTGTTGCAGGGACAAATCTGCACAAACAGAACTATGGACACTAAATAATGCATTGCTTAGCTTATCAATTATAATAGGTGCTGTTAGACTTTCCACATACCTCAGTGATAACAGACTTTGTAGTTGAACCCCCAATCTCTTTACTGACTAGATTGTGTGGCAGAGTCATTTAGCTCCCAAAGTCACCGATGATTGATCCCCAATGTTGATTATCCAACGCAGGACAAGAGTACGGAGTCAGAGTCAAGAAGTGTCAGAGGCATGGACGCATGCTTGCAAAAATTGCAAAACATTTAGCTCAGCCACTCTAGTCTGGAGGACCAAAAACCACAGAGTCTATTTAAGTTTAAAAGCGTTATTAAAATTTAACACATTTATTAAAATCAAGTTTGTCATAAAACTAAACGTTTAACTGAAAATGGAAAAGTGCTTAGTGCTGACGATTAATTAAACCAATTTCTTGTGGTCGAGCCGAGCTCTCACCTGGTTTGAACTTGATCTTGCTGGTGTTCTTAGAAGTCAAGCTTCTGTTTGTTAGGAGAGAGAGTGGTGCGTGTTAAAAATAAAAAGCAAGCATTCATCAGTTGTGCCAAAAAGTGCAGCAAGACAACAGCCTTCCCAGGAAAAAGGGACATTTTTACTTTAGTAGACAGTCACAAATTATTACATTGTTTTCTGTTTTTTTCACATTTCTTTATTCCTAGACCAAATATTATATAGTAGTGAGTGGTGTATTCTAACATTCTTAAATGTACTTTGTAGGTGGAACATCTGGTGGAGGGGCCAGCACGGAGGTGGTGGTGGTGGATGAGGGGAACACTTCTGGGGAGGATGCGGTGCAAGTGCCGGACGACACCAATGTGCCTATGAGGGTTCACATGGTGGTGGCGGGCAGAGGTAAGCTATATATTCCTTACTTATTGAGATTGAAGACTGCAGAGTGTGCTTTCTGCACGGGTGTATTATAAATCAACCAGGTACTAGCCTCCTCTAAATGTACTTCAACTTAGCTGTGAAGTTTTTGGCGAGAAGAATCCCAATCAGATCTGAGATGAACTTGATGGATGGGATGAACGAAAAGCGAAAGAAGGGTGTAAGTAAGTGTGGAAGGACGAGAAATTTAATGATGACTGGCAAAGAAGAATGATATGTGTTTGCTTGGTCCCCGAGGTGGCTGGGAAGGAAAGAATATGGTATGGTGCATGGCTGGGTGAATGATGAAGCAAGGATGGGTGGAAGGAAAACAGCCTGGGTGGGTGAAACAGAAACTGTATGTGTGCATATACTTTGAATGGATGGATGCCTGGATCATGGTACTATCTGACTCTTAGATAGCATATGTGTATCTAGAGAGAGTAGACGGTCATTGGATGAACTAAGTGTTACTTTGAAGAGCATGTAACACCGCACCCGCACGTCCGTTCCAGTGTAGGAAAGGCAAGGAAAAGAAGTTGTAATTTTGTCCAAATACTACCATGAATAGTAGCAGTAGTGTGTATTGCAACTGCAAGCACAGTATGTATCCGGTTATTACGGTGGACACTCCCTACCTCTCTTAATAACTTTAGTTTAGTAGTAGTACGTCATTCATGTGTGGGTGTATCACTGTTCACTCAATAATAAGCAAAGCACCTAAAGTCATCCCATATGTAATCAAATACATCCCATGTGAAGTGATAGATAATCAGATTATTTAGCTTCTTCATTTTCATTTTCTAGTACTCATTTGCACTGTAGGGTGAAAGCTAAATTAATTAGCAGTAGCCCTTTTAACAGAGTATTCTCAGTGCCACCCGTAATAGAAAAGTAAGAGCTTCACCACCTACATGTACTGGACCGGTACAGTAACGCAAGTCTGTCTCACTCATCATGGTGTGCGTCTGTTTTTCTCGGGTGCAAGTTCACTGCGCTGGCATGCTTCCATAAGATAACGTACCAATTTTCCTAAACAAGAGAGAAGAAGAAGAATAAGACTGGTGTACTGTCATAGTCGAATGTAGTGGAAGTCCATAGTGCTCGTAGAATTTGTTACTCAAACTCCCACTAATGTTGGAGCTAGGATAAAGAAGTGGGAGGTTAGATAGATACTGTCCTCAATAGTTATGTACTGTGCTTTCAATTTGCTACTTGTACTGTGACACAACTTTCTGCTCAATCATTTTGTGTTAATCTTAAGGAGCATTGGTTACAGACTATGTCTTTCTTTCTTCATATAGTTGCTCCTTCCAAATCAAACAGGCCATCAAGAAGGGAGCTGGCTCGAATGGCCCGGCAAGGGAGGCTGGATGCCACTGTCGCCGAATATCGGCAGCTGGTGGTACAAGATCCACTGGGACAGCTGCATCCTCCTCCGGGCCCCCATGGGCTGCCAGCCAGCGCAGTGCTCCAGCGGTATGGAGCCGGGCTACCAAACCAACCGCCACCGCCGAGCAGCAAAGACAGCAGCTGCCCCCACAGGAGTCGCAAGGCACGCCAGCGCCGCTTATGCCTTAGAGTGTCCTACCTGGAGCAGGAGGTCCTAACCTATAAGAACTTGGTGGAGGGCCTCCGCTTCGACCATGCCTCCCTCCGCAAGGAGTATGATGCCCTGGTCGCTACAGTCAACAGCACCTTGCCGTAGTGTCCCTTGCCCCTTTTTTAGAGACTTTTGGAGGGTGGGAATTGGGAGTTGGGTTGTTTTTGGGACTTTTGAAGGACAATCGTTGGGGTTAGGGAGGGTCTTGCGGGAGATTATTTTGTTAGGGCTACAAAAATGTACTTTTTGAAACCTTATCTGACCATACCTGTTTTTTACTGCTTTTGAGTCTGGTGGGTGGGGGTTTAACAGTAAGTTTGTTTTCCTGAAACTTAAGTCTGTGTCATTTTCTTCCTTTAAGTGTAAATGGCTAAATGTTTTCAACACTAAGTGCCTCTCAAAGAGTAAGTGAATTCAAGAGTCCTAGGACTTTAGTAGTACTATGGAAAAAAAGAAAATGAAACCTGGTTTGTCCTTACTGTAGCATTACAGCGGTACAATAGAGAATATAGGAGGTGACAGTACACTAGACTACAACAGTGCCACAATGTAGCCTAACAAATGGTAAAGTATTGAAAGTATAACTAGTACTTGCATTGAATTTCTTTGACATTGGCTACTACTACAAGGAATAGTACTGAAGCTGAGTAAGTCTAGAATACATCCTCAGATTCCTTCACCAGCCTGTTGCTATGACCTTATCCTCCCCAGCAAGTGTGTGGAATTATTGATGTCATTTAGTCACACATCAATCAAAACCACACAGCCCGGGGGAAGAGGGTTAGGGTTTGGAAAATGGCTGGGAATGGGGGTTTCTTTTTGGGTAGGTTTTGTTGAGAGAAGAAAAAAAAAGCACAGCATGGACAAACAATAATTGAAGATAAAGAAATCTTTGGGTACAAAGCTAACCATAAATCTTTTAAGTGACATAAAGGAAGTGCATGCACTACTGCATGCATTGTTACTGAAAAGTAAGTAGTACTTTCGACAACCGTGAATGACAGAATGCGACAGTACAGGGCTGCAGCGTTTTCACTTGCCTATCTCTGAACTCAGAGAAACACTTCTTACATTAAATTAGGTTTAAAAAATAGCCGAAGTAAAACCTAAAGAATGGCTGTAGGGATCAATTTAGAAGCAGAGAGAGATCCAAGAAATGCAGAGTCACACTCATAGAAGTTCACAGCAATAACATTACTTAAAAAATTATTTGCAAAGAATGGATACTGTATCTGTATGTTGTTGTAGTTGTCCTGTTGAATTTGGTAAGTAAGTTGCACGCATCAAACAATTCCTCTTATTAGCGGCACTCCTCCATTCCAGCTGACGCTTCGTCCATCAATGTTGGTGACCAGAAGACACCCTGTCCACTGCCTGCCTGGCGGATGCTGAATTGCGGCTCGCTAATGTGACGCCTGACTTCATCCTTTTTTTCCCATTGCACAGACTGAAACCCGGCCTGTAATTATTGATGGAAAAACAGGAAGTGATATATTAGAACCCCACTGATAAATAAATATAAGGTATGCACGCTGTGTAGTGCAAAAAGTCACACTTTGAGTTTCCTAATAGACAGTACAATATTTTTGAAAGTGCGTACTCTGTCTGAGTCTCCTTTGAAGGATAAATAAGTATGGGCAAATTAATTTAGCGGATCTTTACCCTCAAGCTAGGTGTAGTGTAAACTGTGTTTTTGAACAAAATTAGACCTTCCCAGCAGTGCTCCCACCCAGACCCTTACTAAAGCCAGTCGCAAAAATGTAGAAGACCCCCAATCAGATCTCAAAAAACGAGGCCTAGTAGAAAACTGGTGACAAAACGTACTTTGAAAGTAAAAGTAGGCCCAAATCCCCCCTTACCCACCGTGGATTGTATTCAAACCACTTGCAAGCAAGCAAAAGTATCCATACCCAGCATCGCTCCAAGACTCGCAAACCCCCCCACAAACAGCCCCCCACCCAAACACATGCAATACAAATACTGCTAACCCTAACGAGCCCTAAGTTAAGAATAGTGGCAAACGCTTTCTTTAACTATGCCAAATCCCCCCTTTCCCACCACGGATTTTCTTCAAATCACTTGCAACCAACATTACACATTCCCACGAGTGCTCTAAGACCCCAGAACTCAGTTGCAAAAATCTAGAACACCCGAAACACATGCAATCCTGCTGCTAGGGCTAACCCTAACAAACTCTAAGTTACAAAAAGTGCCAAAAGGCTTTTCCTCATGAATTTTGTCCAAACCACTCCTATCCGGTATTAGACCTTCCCAGGAATGCCCCAAGACCCGCCAACCCACCCGCAAAAAAGCACAACACCCCCAAACAGCCAAAAAGGAAAATCTCATACTTACAATATTTATCGGCCTTCGGTCCAAACGCGCTGTGCAGCTAGGACATAACTCCTGTTTCCCACCACGGATTTCCTGAAAAGCAAATGCAATCAAAATTAGACTGTCCCAGCAGTGCTCCCAGACCACAAAACCCACCCAAAAACACCCGGAACCCCCCCAAAGAGCACCTCAAAGGCAAGCAAGTCAGCAAAATCGCAAAAGAAAATTTGCCTCCGATTTGGTCCAAACCACTTTTATCCGGTATTAGAGCTTCCCAGCAATGGCCCCAGAGCCATCAACCCAGGCGAAAACTAGTAGAAGACCCCCAAACAGCCAAAAAGCAAAAGTACAAAAATGGGGACTTTGTCATTTTCATGGCAATTTCCAAAATCACTCCGCACGCGCTCTGCAGCTAGGCCCTAACTCCCCTCTGCCACCATGGATTTGCTTCAAACCTCTTGCAATCAAAGGTATCAATAGCCAGCAGTGCTCCCAGACCCTGACACCCACACACAAACACCAGGAAGCCCCCCAAACAGGCCCCTGAAAACGCTACATTGAGCGAAATGTCAGAAATAGCAAAAGCTTTTTCCTCATGGATTTTGTCCAAACCACTCCTATCCGGTATTAGACCTTCCCAGGAATGCCCCAAGACCCGCCAACCCACCCGCAAAAAAGCACAACACCCCCAAACAGCCAAAAAGGAAAATCTCATACTTTCAATATTTGTCAGCCTTCGGTCCAAATGCGCTGTGCAGCTAGGTCATAACTTCCGTTTCCCACCACGGATTTCCTGAAAAGCAAATGCAATCAAAATTAGACTGTCCCAGCAGTGCTCCCAGACCCCAAAACCCACCCACAAACACCCAGAACCCCCCCAAAGAGCACCTCAAAGGCAAGCAATTCAGTAAAATCGCAAAAAGAAATTCGCCTCTGATTTGGTCCAAACCACTTTTATCCGGTATTAGAGCTTCCCAGCAATGGCCCCAGAGCCGTCAACCCAGGCGAAAACTAGTAGAAGACCCCCAAACAGCCAAAAAGCAAAAGTACAAAAATGGGGACTTAGTCATTTTCATGGCAATTTCCAAAATCACTCTGCGCCCGCTCTGCAGCTAGGCCCTAACTCCCCTCTGCCACCATAGATTTGCTTCAAACCTCTTGCAATCAAAGGTATCAATAGCCAGCAGTGCTCCCAGACCCCAAAACCGACCCACAAACACCAGGAAGCCCCCCAAACAGGCCCCCGAAAACGCTACATTGAGCGAAATGTCTGAAATAGCAAAAACATTTTCCTCATGGATTTTGTCCAAACCACTCCTATCTGGTATTAGACCTTCCTAGGAATGCCCCAAGACCCGCCAACCCACCCGAAAAAAAGCACAACACCCCCAAGCAGCCAAAAAGGAAAATCACATACTTAAAATATATATCGGCCTTCGGTCCAAACGTGCTGTGCAGCTAGGTCATAACTCCTGTTTCCCATCACGGATTTCCTGAAAAGCAAATGCAATCAAAATTAGACTGTCCCAGCAGTGCTCCCAGACCCCAAAACCCACCCACAAACACCCGGAACTCCCCCAAAGAGCACCTCAAAGGCAAGCAAGTCAGCAAAATTGCAAAAAAATGTGCCTCCGATTTGGTCCAAACCACTTTTATCCGGTATTAGAGCTTCCCAGCAATGGCCCCAGGAACCGCCAACTCACCCGCAAAGAAGTAGAACACCCCCACAAGTGCAGAGTCTTTCTTCATTGGGCATAATCCAGCCCTCTGCTTTGAGGGAAATAGGAGTCTGGACTCTGGAGGAGGAGGATAGAGGAGCATGTTCTTGTGAACTTGTGAACCTGAGGAATGCAGACTGCGGCACCTTCAAATCAATAAGCAAACAAGTGAAGGCAGTTCTGCTGATGGGCTTGTTTTTGTGATTAGGTGATTAAAGTTTTAATTATATTAACTGTGCAAAACAAAGAAAGACAGACACACAGGAATAAAAGTCAAAAAGGCCGAAAAAGAAATTTATTGATTCATTGGCTCTTTTTCAGGGCTCGGTGTCAGGGAATTAGAATAAGAGTTCGTCCTCATACTGTGCGAATTTAGGCAGGAATATGTCAGTGTCACCGAACAGAGAAGAAATTCCCTCATCTAAGTTGCTGTCCTCCTCGTCTTCACCCGGCGTGTGTTCTCGTACTTTGTAATCTGGTGGTATGAGGTGCTGATTCATCTTGATCATTGTTAACCTCTCCACATTTTTGGGCGAGAGGCGGGTCCGTTTGGAAGTTACAATGCCACCAGCAGCACTGAAAACACGTTCAGAAGACACGCTTGCAAGTGGGCAAGACAAGTAGTTTATAGCCAGGTTGTAGATCTGTGCCCACAATTCTTTTTTCCATACCAATACGCCAATAGGTCAGCATTAAGATGGACCTCTGTTGAGTCATTCAGATAGTCCTGCACCATCGACTCAAGGTTCTCCATTGTTCCTCCACTTTGCTTACTTTTTGCTGGGAGTGGGACCTTTATAGAACCAAACCCAAGCTCAGATAGCCAATCCTCTTCTCGATCTTCACCCAATGTTACTGTTGTGTCTGGTGCAGATGATCCGGTTGCCGGTGTCTTTAACGGCTGAGAGATCACTTCTGCCACAGCCACAGGTGCAGAAGTGTATTCTTTTGACTGGGGATGGCCTGCTGATGCTGACGTACTGCCTTTTCCTTCAATTTCCTGCCGTTCTCTTTCAAACCTCATGGCTGAGAAGGCTAGCCAACGTTTGTACTTTGTAACATCTTCATCATCAAAAGGAAAGAATTCTCGGCCTGCCAGCGCCTTTTTGTAGCGTGGATCCAGAATAGTAGCACAAATGTAATGCTGTTCTGATCGGATGATTTTAAGACGTTCATCGCAAAGTAGGTGCTGTAATAATGCTTTTTTTCATCTTTTTCAAACGTAGAAGACACCGCCTTCAGTCTATGCTCCAGCATGCTCAACAATGGGATAGCTTTTCCCAAATTACAGTCCTCCTTGCTGACTGCACGCGTGAAGACCTCAAAAGGACAAAGAATGTCAGTCAGGCTTTTAACTAGGTTCCATTGCGCCGCATCTAGCCTCAGGTCCTTATGAGCTGTACCCAGTGTTAAGAAATAGTGATCGAGTACCGTATACTGCTCATACAGACGCTCAAGCATGTAGAAGGTTGAGTTCCAACATGTTGGCACCTCCTGGATGAGTGCTTTCACTGGCATTCGACGTTCATGTAGCAGGCTCCTCAGTTTCTTTCCGGGCCTTAAAAGAATGGCTGAAATGGTTGCACATTCTTCGGCAGGTAGCCACTAACTCGCATGCTGGACTGTCTTCATCACTCAAGAATTTTTTAACAACCAGGTTTATACAGTGCGCCAAACACAGTCACCCTGCTCCATGGCCTTAACTACATTGGCGCAATTATCCGCAGAAACATAACCAATCTTGTGTTTTTTGGGGGACAGCCAGTGAAAGACCTTTGCGTTAAACTCATTCAAAATGTTTTGTGCTGTATGACGTTTCTCCAAGCCAAACATGGCTAGTGTTGCATGTTTCCGAGCAGCTTTAAAAACTTGGTCCTGGTCAACATCTGCGTTTAGCTTTGCTTTAACACCTGAAAAAGAGACCTAGTGTGCAGTGATGCAATGTAATCAGGGCCTGCGGCACTGGTCCACATGTCTGTTGTCAGATGTATAGTGTGAACAGCACTCTTCTGCAAAGCTGCCCCAATCACCTCCAGCACTTCTTCATGTAGTGCTGGAAACGCAACTCTGGCAAAATAGAACCGGCTAGGAACCTTCCATTTAGGGCAGAGCGCTGCCACTAATTCTAGAAAACCAACCCTTTCTATAAAAGAAAAAGGGAGAAGGTCCAGAGCTAGCATTTTAGCCAGCTTACTGTTATACAGACGCGTCAGTGGGTGGTTGCGATCATATGGCGCTTCTGAAAACAACATGGTTCTAATATTGGCCTGGACCGTTTTACGGGATGATGATGACTTCTTCGACCCAGTTAAGCTCGCTGCTGAACTTTTTCGCATTGGTGTCTCACTCTCTCCCACACTCTTAGTGTGGCGCACAGGGGGTGTGCTGCTGACAGGGGTACTGGGTGTAAGTGAAGTGTTTGACACTTCTTCCTCCTCGTCATCATCAGATGAAACATCAACAGATACAGTTTGTTGACTTCCAATTCGGGCTTCCTTGATCTCCTTTAGGTGCGCATGCCATTGGATAGTGTGCTGTCTCTCAAGATGACCTCTCTGGCCTCCGGTACCATAGTTGGTACCAAGCTTACCACAACTAACTGCATGATTACAAATGCTACAAATGGCGAAGTTTTCCTTTTTTGGGCAAACACTAAAGAAGTCCCAAACTGCGGACGTTACTGGTGGTGGTCATGCTGCTAATGCCAGATGAAGTAGAGGATGTGGATTGCCGAACTTTACTACGTTGTGCACTTTCACCACCACTAATTGAGGTCGAGGTGGATGGTGGTCCCTTCTGGCGAGGAAGAAATATGGAAGCGGTAGGTGTTGGTGTACTAGTTAACCAGTTTCCATTGCCTCCTTGTCGACAACATCATCATCACTCTCAGCAGCTTCTCGGGCTAGGGTCAAAATGTCTGTTTGCTGCATGCCCACTGGGGCTGCAGTGACCTTTATGATGAATGCGTCATCCTCGTGAGAGTCTTCATCAGCAGGAGTATAAGCCTCTTCTTGTTGAGCGTCATCATCACACTCCATAAGTACGAGAGTTTTGGGGACCTTCCTTTTACGCTCAGCTACCTTTGTCAGATCATGGTGTGCCTCACTCTCAGAGGGCAGTGGTGGTTCCCAATTTGGATCCATATCATCAGAAGGAAGGGGGCTTGAAGAAGATGTAGACACCACCCTTGATCTTTTCCTTGCTAGGGATGTGGAAGACAATGAATGATCATCAGGAGGAGTGGCTTCCTCAAATGATACCTCAGCTTGATTGTCGATTTCCTGATGTGCCCCTACTTCGGGAGGAACAACTATTGTGGGCACTAGTGACCCTCCATGCACCTCTGCTTGCGCATCTCCTTGCGCTGCCTCTCCTTCCACATGTACTTAGGCTTGTACTTGCACATGTGGTTGTTGTTGCGGCTGTGGTTGTTCAACGCTCGTCAGATGAGTTACAACAACCTGTGTTGATTGAGGGACATTGCTGCTACTTTCTTGCGATGAGCCAACATCACTGGTCGATGGTGATTGAACAACTAGACTAAGTGCCTCTGCAGCACTCAAGGGCTTGGACTTAAGTTGGCGTGGTGGTGGTGGCACTGAGCCCATTGGTGCGGGGGTGCTGCTCCCAGCTTGGTCCCCAGCAGATTCCGCTGCTGCTGCAGGCGTACTTTCTTTTTTACTCCCAAAAAATGTGGCGGCCGGCACACCAGTCTCCTTGGTAACTTGCTTCTTCTGCTCTTTACTGGCAACTTTTTGCTAGAGTAGCTACGGGAAGCTTTTTTTGGGGCCATCTTCTTCAGAGGTCAGAACAGCAGGCCGCAGTTGCACGAGTTGCAGAGTTGTCTGTGGCCAGACTTGACGTCACGTGACGTTATGCTGCACACACAACGCTGCAGGACTTCTCCCCGGCACTGGTGGTTCTCTTGAGTCTTATGCACCTAAAAGCAATGGAAGACAGAGGAAAATCAGTTCAGTTATAAACCCCAAAAACTTGAAAACCACATTAAAATCAGCACAATCCCATGCCATCCAAGCACTCCATGATGTTTAAATTCAAGACACCCCACAGAAAGACAAGGCCCATGCACCACTCACTACCCCTGGTGAGAAAGCCACAACAACAGCCCAAAAAATCGAAAAACACAGAAAAATCTGCACAATCCCATGCCATCCATGGCCTCCATGATGTTTAAATTCAAGACACCCCACAGAAAGACTAGACCCATGCACCACTCACTACCCCTGGGCATAATGGTTGAAAGCTAGGCAAAATGGTTGCAGGCCTAAGAACACTGCCTGCATTCAAAATGGCCACTTGTCTCCCAGCACATGGCCAAGGCCTGCCTGTACCAGCACTCAAAATGGCCCCCACCCATATGGCCTGTCCCCATGAACACCCAAAAAAATCGAAAAACACAGAAAAATCAGCACAATCCCATGCCATCCAAGCACTCCATGATGTTTAAATTCAAGACACCCCACAGAAAGACTAGGCCCATGCACCACTCACTACCCCTGGTGAAAAGGCCACAATAACAGCCCAAAAAATCGAAAAACACAGAAAAATCAGCACAATCCCAATCCATACATGGCCTCCATGATGTTTAAATTCAAGACACCCCACAGAAAGACTAGGCCCGTGCACCATGCACTACCCCTGGGCATAATGGTTGAAAGCTAGGCAAAATGGTTGCAGGCCTAAGAACACTGCCTGCATTCAAAATGGCCACTTGCCTCCCAGCACATGGCCAAGGCCTGCCTGTACCTGCACTCAAAATGGCCCCCAACCACATGGCCTGTCCCCATGAACACCCCAAAAAATCGAAAAACACAGAAATATCAGCACAATCGCATGCCATCCATGGCCTCCATGATGTTTAAATTCAAGAGAGACACCCCACAGAAAGACTAGGCCCATACACCACTCACTACCCCTGGTCAAAAGGCCACAACAACAGCCCAAAAATCGAAAAACACAGACAAATCATCACAATCCCATGCCATCCATGCACTCCATGATGTTTAAATTCAAGACACCCCACAGAAAGACTAGGCCCATGCAACACTCACTACCCCTGGTCAAAAGGCCACAACAACAGCCCAAAAAATCGAAAAACACAGAAAAATCAGCACAATCCCATGCCATCCATGGCCTCCATGATGTTTAAATTCAAGACACCCCACAGAAAGACTAGGCCCATGCACCACTCACTACCCCTGGGCATAATGGTTGAAAGCTAGGTAAAATGGTTGCAGGCCTAAGAACACTGCCTGCTTTCAAAATGGCCACTTGCCTCCCAGCACATGGCAGAGGCCTGCCTGTACCAGCACTCAAAATGGCCCCCACCCACATGGCCTGTCCCCATGAACACCCCAAAAAATCGAAAAACACAGAAAAATCAGCACAATCGCATGCCATCCATGGCCTCCATGATGTTTAAATTCAAGAGAGACACCCCACAGAAAGACTAGGCCCACACACCACTCACTACCCCTGGTCAAAAGGCCACAACGACAGCCCAAAAAATTGAAAAACACAGAAAAATCAGCACAATCCCATGCCATCCATGCACTCCATGATGTTTAAATTCAAGACACCCCACAGAAAGACTAGGCCCATGCAACACTCACTACCCCTGGTCAAAAGGCCACAACAACAGCCCAAAAAATCAAATCGAAAAACACAGAAAAATCAGCACAATCCCATGCCATCCATGGCCTCCATGATGTTTAAATTCAAGACACCCCACAGAAAGACTAGGCCCATGCACCACTCACTACCCCTGGGCATAATGGTTGAAAGCTAGGTAAAATGGTTGCAGGCCTAAGAACACTGCCTGCTTTCAAAATGGCCACTTGCCTCCCAGCACATGGCCGAGGCCTGCCTGTACCAGCACTCAAAATGGCCCCCACCCACATGGCCTGTCCCCATGAACACCCCAAAAAATCGAAAAACACAGACAAATCAGCACAATCCCATGCCATCCATGGCCTCCATGATGTTTAAATTCAAGAAAGACACCCCACAGAAAGACTAGGCCCATACACCACTCACTACCCCTGGTCAAAAGGCCACAACAACAGCCCAAAAAATCGAAAAACACAGAAAAATCAGCACAATCCCATGCCATCCATGCACTCCATGATGTTTAAATTCAAGACACCCCACAGAAAGACTAGGCCCATGCAACACTCACTACCCCTGTGCAAAAGGCCACAACAACAGCCCAAAAAATCTAAAAACACAGAAAAATCAGCACAATCCCATGCCATCCATCATGTTTAAATTCAAGACACCCCACAGAAAGACTAGGCCCATGCAACACTCACTACCCCTGCTCAAAAGGCCCCAACAACAGCCCAAACATCGAAAATTCCAAAATTGTAGTTGCAGCAACTGTAATGCCCCAAACAAACTTACTTGTGAAATTTATAATCCAATAGTGATCCAAAGAAAGTCAAAAAGGCCTCAAATCCAAATATCCAGCAGCAAATAGTAATCCTTCCAGGTCAAGATCCGAATGAAAGTGACCAGCACATGAAGAAAGCACTGGGAGGAGCCTGCTGGACAGGAACAGGAAGTTGGAGACTTTAGGGCACTTCCTTCCTCCCACCCTCCCCCCCCCCCAAAATGGACTCCTTGCAAAAAAAAGTGCAGGCAAATGTCAACCTGAGGAGTTATTCCGATAAACATCATCATTTTCAGAAGGTTTATGCTGCTTGCTGGTGGATTTCTTGTGCAGAATTGCTAATTTTGTAATTTCGCGGATTTTCGGTAAATTTGCGAGAGTTCGCGGATTGCGAATTTACCGAAAATCCGCAAAATCCGCGAGCGGAACAGATTTTACACTCATGCTTAATTTCCTGTTCGGGAATGCGTATTGCGTGTTCGCAACGCTTTTTGCATGCTCTGGGGGAAATATTGCGCCAACTTGCCCATGCGGTCGTAATGGGCATGGCCATCTTGTATTTCACTCTATCGCTATGGTTCTGGGGCCTGCTTTTTTCATTTCTTGTACTTACATTTTTCATTTTTACCTTTTCTTTTCCGCCCCAGCCTACCCAGAACCATGGCAAAGTGCCATATGGCTCGTCGTAGCCAGAGCCGCAACCGCCTTACTTGCGGAAGGTGGCTCCCACAAGGGGTACAGGCACAGGCCTTAATTGAGGAGGCGGAGGTGGCTGCACTTGGTTTTTTTGTGTATCGCCACCTCCCCATAACCCTGGCAGCACCTCTCCCTAACCCGGGTACGGGCTCCAGGAGCATCATCAGCATTGATGAAAGGTGTGCCGGGCAGTGTTTCGGTGCTCTGGTGTCCGGCGCACCCATGACTAGTTGACGCACCGGTGGTCCGATATTCTGGACCGGGGGCAGGACCTAGTAAGTCTTCCTATTTTAAATATTAATAATTATTATTCCCTAACTTTTACTGCACCGTATTTTTTCCGGACTAATATTTCTGTTTCTTAATGCAATTTTGCCCAGTTGGCCACTCGTTATTTAAAAGGTTTTAAATAAAACTCAGTTTCACCAATAGCTCTAGCCATTGAGTCCAGTCCTTTGGGTTGTCCTCTTCTACAACTTCTAGTCTTTTTAATCTTGAGGCTTTTTAACAATTCCCAACAATGGAATTCCCAAATAAGATTTGACTATTTTTGATAGGATAGGTCATACTACTACTGTTGCAGGGATTCTGCACATACAGAACTTTGCGCAAGAAAATAGGACATTGGTGATGAGGGGTTGGACCTTCCTCACACCTCAATCAATTTAGAACCTACCACAATCCCCTGCCCAATTAGTTATAGTAGTGTCTGATTGCTATTAGCTTACAACAACTACAAGTCCATAGAACGAAGACAAAATGCGAAATCATGATAACTGAACAGTGGTGGAAGCACTACCCTCCCCTTGGTAGGAATATAGGGGCATATTTACAAGCAATAGCGATAATTATCGCTATTGCTTGGTTAGAGACAAATATTTACCGCTGAGCTGCGGCGATTTTTATCGCAAATAAACCTTGGCAGTACCAAGGTTTATCGCAAATGCGATAAAAATCGGCCGCAATGCATGAATATCGCTGAAAAGTCCGCGATATTCATGCATTACTGAGCTAATGCTCTTAGCCATGTTATCCACCTCCCATTGGATAACATGGCTAAGAACTGCTCAGGGCAGGTGTTAGCTTTTGGAGATATTCGCGCTTATCGCGAATATCTCCAAAAGTTGGTAATAGGAGATAGCGATGTTAGCGACTGTTTCCAGTCGCTAACATCTTGGCATGCCCACTTTGCATGTCATTAGTGATAAATATCACTGACATGCAAAGTGGGGCCCAAGATGGTCGCTATCTCCTACTAGCTGTGGCTAACTGGAGTTAGCGACAGCTAGGTAATAGGGAGATCATTTTATCTCCGCTTTCTTGGCTTTTAAAGCCAAAAAAGTGGAGATAAACCCCCTTAATAATATGCCCCTTAGTTTATGTAAAATTATGAATGAAGATCTCTGAGCGAAATTCTGGGGACCCCGCACCTTAGAATAACCTTATACTGGTTACATTATAAGCTCTGCAAAGCTCTGGTCCGTAGAAGGGAATCTTCCGTCTGTTATGAGAAAAATGGTGCGCGTTAGTATATTGCAAACATTTCTCAGTTGTGCCAAAAAGTGTAACATTTTTATGGATAAGCAATATGGACTAACACCAGGACTCCATAACCAAGTGACTTCTTTTGTTTGACCTTGTACACAGCACTTAGACAGTAGCAGTATGAGCTCATGTGGGTTAAAAGGTGTCTTACACAACAAGTTGCGAGGTAATGTGCGCAAAAATAAAAGACACAAAAGTAAAGTGGTTGCATGGCTCGGGCTAACTGAGCAAAGACTAGAATGACCCTAGGGACCATGTAACACTTCTGGTGTCTACTCTACTACTTGATGTGTACTGTGTACTAGTGATGAGTGTTGTGTATGTATGTATTAACTCTTTTTTCAATCTTGCTAGTGAAAAATAGGGGGAGGGGTATGTGACATCTAAAAAATGTATAATGTTTTTTCTAGGCGTACTAACAACCACATGTGCCGGGGCCAATGGTGAAGGTGACGGTGAGGGAGAAGATGCAGCAGTTGTAGGAGGAGCTGCAGGGGGTGAGCCAGCAGCAGTGGTGGGTGGTAGTAAGTTTTATTCCTAATCCTTACTTATTGACATTCCACTCACTGCAAGGGCGAAATGTATACTGTACTGTTGAGACTTACTAAGTAAGAAGTTGTTGTGAATGGTTGAAGACACCCCTTACTTAATATTAGTAAAATTATTAGTGGCAGGAGTGTTGAGTAACTAATGGCCTCTTCTATCTGACTTCAACTCATCTGTGAAAAGTTTTATGGAGAAGACTAGAAGTCAGATCAGATGACCTTGATGGATGGGTTGAACGAAAAGTGAAAGAAGGGTGGAAGGAAGAAGGACGGGCGAGAAGTAATATTTATGATTGGCAGAGAAGGATACGTGGGATGCATACATGAATCAGATGCATGGGTGGTTGAATGCCTGAAACTCCCACAAATGTTAAAGGCCAAGGAAATGGGAGGATATATACATACCACAAACGTTATGTACTCTGCTTGCTAGTGCTACTGTGCCACTATCTATAGAATTAATTTGTCTTACTGCTTTGCTAAGAGTATATTTTACAATAGTCTTGTTTTTTCTTCTTGATATAGCTATTCCTTCCAAAGGGAAACCGGAAAGGAAGGAGTTGGCAGCCAAGGCCCGGTGCCGGAAGCTGGAGGCCATACAAAGGGAATACCTTTGGCTGGTGGTTCTGGCAGAGGAGGAGGAGGAGGCGGCAGCAGCTGCAGCTTCCTCCAATGCATGCATGATGGTGATAAGGAGATCCAGATTACATCCATTTGTGTTCTGTTGTACCGGGCTTTCTTTTAAAGATAGCAAAGAAAATTAAAAAATATCTGTAGGGATGAATTATAAGCAGAGAGCAAACATAATATAATAACAACAACATACTGTAGTAATGATTGAAGACACAAAAATGAATACAATTATTTAATAGATGATGAAAGTTGATACTGTTACTGTGTTTTACTGGTCAAAATGGGGAGTTGCATCTCAGCATTCCTCTTGTCCTCCTTTCCATGGATGCTCCGTCCATCAATCTTAGGTGACGCCACTGCCTGCCTGGCGGATGTAGATTCATTGGTAAGGTAAGAGGCATTGTTTTCCCAAGTATAGCACAGGGTAAGGGCAGGCCTGTAATTTTAGATGGAAAAACAAAACGGATATTGAAAAACCAGGTCGAAAAAAAAGTAGTGGAACAAGAACACTTTCAGAGGCGGTATGGATGTATCATGTCTTCTCTAGTCTGTTTCCAGCATTAACCTACAACACCAACAGGACAGAGCAGGCCCACAGTGATGGCACACTTTGCACATCCTCCATTTAGCGTACAATGTTTGAAAGAGTAAAACAAAGCACATATCCAGCAACATAGCATTTTACAATTTAAGTGACTAAATCAATGCACTGCAGTCATACCACACTATACTTGACTCCACCATTACACAGACATTTAGGTCTGCTGTGGTTATTTTTGACTTATTTACCTTTTCTGCCACTCATGAAATGCCCTGATTTATTCCATCAATCATTTCCGATCCTACTGAGTGACTGCGAAGATACTATGTCACTGTGGTCATCATGATGGTGTTGTTCAACTCAGTCTGCAGTGTACCAGGTGAGTTCAGATTCCATATTCAAAAATGCAATGGATCCGCCTGCAGTAGAAGTACAATTTGGTTATTAAACACCAAGAGTGGAAATATTGACTTGAGTCACTGTTAGTGTGTAGATTAAATATTAGTACACTTTGACTTCACGCACAACAAATAACAACAACACAAATACCAATCACTCAGAGTCGGTGTCCAATGCATGCCATACATCACCTGTTCCTTCTCATCTTAAGTGAAGGGGCAGTCTCTGTCACCATCATCATCATCATGGCGTTGTCCAACTCAATGTGCAGTGTACAGATTAAGTCCCCTTTCTATATTCAAAATGCAATGTATCGGCCTGCAGTAGAAGTACAAATTTGTTATTAAAAATACAAGAAGGGAAAAATTGCCTTGAGTTACTTTTAGTGTGTAGATTACATATAGTACACAATGAATTAACTTATCCTCTTAAGTGCTGCTGACGGCCAACGGTCGTCACGAGCGCTACCTCCCCAGTGCTGCGAACGACCATTGGACGTCCATTCAGCACTAGTTCCAATGGACAGCGCAGCACTGGGGAGGGATATTTGCGAAGCAGCTAAGGTGTTAATGCACAACAAACAACAACACAAATCACTCAGTCAGCGTCCAATGCATAGCATCATTCATTACTTGTTCCATCTTATCTTTAGTCAATGAGCAGTCTCTCTCGACTCGGAAAGGAGGATAGCTATAGGAGTCATCATCATGTTCTACTTCTTTTGGAGGGACTCAACGAGGAAAGATTTTCTTTTTTCTACTATTTTGCATCATCCAATCATCATCTGGCTTAATGGCACTGGATTTAGGGAGATTCAAGAGGATGAAGGAGCAGGATTCAGAAAAGTGGACTGTGAAATGCAAACAGCTAAAACTCGTATATGGCAAGAAAAAGACTAGGAGACAGTGGTGATGGATTTGTTGTGATTCAAAGTTTCTAAACACACAAATAAAACAAAATAAGGGAGGAAGGCAGTAAGAAGTGCAAGCCTATATGTCAGGAAAGTATAGCTCATCCTCAAACTCTGGGGGTTCAACCAAAAGTAGATAATCATCATCTAACACACTATTTCCGTCCCCTGAGCCGGTGTCCTCATCTTCTTCCCTTGATTCATGTATTGTGTAATTTGGTGGTATAAAGTGCTGATTCATTTTGATCATGGTTAACCTCTCCACGTTTTTGGGGGAGAGACTGGTCCTTCTCACTGTTACAATGGAACCAGCAGCACTGAAAACACGTTCAGAAGAGACACTTGCAACAGGGAAAGCCAGACAGTTTATGGCCAGCCTGCTGAGCAGTAGACATTGGCCCGTTTTCCCGTACCAATACCGCAATGGGTTTTGATCAATGTACACCTTTGTTGGGTCGTCAAGATAGGCCTGGACCATCCCCTCAATGTTCAGGGGTGCTACACTTTGTTCGGGCTCTTTTGTCTTTGCATCAGTACTAGAACTACCAAGTCCTTTCTGTAAATACCAATCCTTTAAGCATTTTACTGGGGCTAATGATCCGGTTCTTGCTGTTGTTGATAGTGTTGATGAGTGTTCTGAGCCAAACGCACTGCCCTCAGGCTCCGAATTTAAACTTGATGCTAGATGCCCTGCTGCAGTACTTGTTGTGGGTTTATCTAGCAGGCTTTTAATTAGCAGCCATTCATTTTCCAACTTACTGGCTGCCTAGCTATCCAAGTTTTGTACCGGGCAGCATCCATTTCTGAAAAAGGAATTCATGTTTTACTTTTCAGTGCCGATTTTGACAGTGGATCTAGAATTGTGGCACAAATGTAATGTTCTTGTGACAAAATATTATTTTGCAACCTTGTATTGTCAGCTAAGCGACGGGCTAAGCTCTCCACCAACTCATATGCATCTTTTTTCCTCTACACCTTTGTACGCTTCAGACACTTCCTTCAGCTGTTGCTCTAGCATTTGCAACAATGGGATAGCTAGGCTCATAGTACAGTCCTCCTTGCTGACTTGACGTGTGAAGACCTCGAAAGGAAGAAGCATCTCAGTCAGGCATTTAATTAGGCACAATTAGTCCATCTAAAGGGTCATACCTTTCACAGTAGCATCCCCTCTTTGCATGATATATTCATTGATTGGCCTGCACTGCTCAAACAGATGGTCAAGCATGTAATAAGTTGAGTACCAACGTGTTGTCAACTCCAGGATGAGTGCTTTTTACTTGCATTCTATAGTCACGTTGAATGATCCTCAGCTGATTCCGAGCTTTAAAAGAATGGCTGAAATGAGTGCATATTCTTCGGCAGGTGGTCAGTAAGTTGATGACTATGGCTTCTTTTTTCAGAAAGTCTTGAACTATAATGTTAATGTAGTGCGTCAAACACAGGACCCTGAAATAGGAACCAAGCGCCATGGCCTGAAGTACATTACTGCCATTATCTGTGGAAACAAAACCAATCTTAAGCCCTCTTGGGCACAGCCATTCAAAAACCTTGCTGTGAAACTCTTCCAAAATGTTTACAGCAGTATGAGATTTCTCTTTGGCGAACATGGCCACAGTTGCATGTTTCCGAGTAGCATTCAAAATCTCAGCTGTGTCAACAGCACCTTCTTCAAATAGCTTATCTCTAACCCCCACAAATGAGACCCAGTGTGAAGTGATGCACATGTAATCAGTAGCTTGGCAACTGGTCCACATGTTTGTGGTCAGGTGGATATTTTGAACAGCACTCTGCTGCAAAGCTTGCCCAATTAATTCCAGCACATCATGATGTTGTGCTGGAACATCAATGCTGGCGAAATAGGACCAGTTGGTAACCTTGCTTTTAGGGCGGATGGCTGACACAAATTCAAGGAAACCCACCCCTTGCACAAATGAAAAAGGGAGACGGTCCAGCGCTAACATATTATCCAGATTTGCATTGTAAAACGGTGCCGTTGGGTGGTTGTGTTGGTACTGCCCCTCCGACCTAAGCATGCTCTCATTGGTAGACTGGATTAATTTCCTTTGAGGTGCAGTTGTTTTCTTGAACCAAGTTAGGCTCAACGACGCACTTTGTTTCATTGCATTACTCGCTTGCCTTGGTGTCTCAGTCTGACTCTGAGTATGGCTCTTACTGTGGTGCCACTGAGATGTTGCTGAGGATGTAGGTGGTACCACTACACTGCTGGGTACAGGGCTAGAAATGCCTTGTTCACCTTCCACCGCAATAATATCTTCCCCTGAATCTTCATGCCCAACAACAGCGGGTTGAGTTGTGCTTTTTTCTAAGCGAAGTAGGTGAGCCTCCCACATGATATTGTGGTGTATTTTGAGATGACTTGTTTGGCCTCCGGTACCATAGTTTGTACCAAGCTTATCCAGCCTAACAGCATGTCAAAAAAATTGAGCAAATACCAATATTCTCCTCATTACTGCTAACCGAAAAGACGTCCCAAACTAGGGAGGAGAACTTTCTGGTGCTGCTGGATGTGCCACTTTCAATACCAGATGAACTGGAGGGTGGGGAATGTGACTCTGTGCAGCTACATTACCACTACCTACTGAGGTGGTCGATGAGCTGGATGTAGGTCCCTGCCAGGCTTTTGCTAATGCAAATATGGAAGCTGGAGGTCGTGGTGGTGTTACCTGTGTTGGTGGTATCTGTTCTACATCCCTCGCAGCCATTTTGGATAGGGTAATAATGTTGGTTTCAATCTCCTTTGGGCCGGGAGTGATGTTCGTGATGACTGGCTTGTCATCATCATCATCCCCCTCTTGTACATCAACCTCCATAACTCTAAGGCTTTCTGGAACCTTCCTTTTCACCAGCCTTGTCCTGTGGCGTGCATCACTCTCAGACTGAGCTGGTGGCTTTCAAGTGGCATCTCGATCAACAGAGCGGGGCTTGAAGAAGAAGATGATGGACTAACCCTCCTTTTCCTTGCTGGGGGTCTGGAAGACAAATGTTCTTATGAAACAGTGGCTTGCTCCACTTTATCTGCAGGAAGCTCGATTTCCTTAAATGCCCCTACTTCAGATGGAACAACTACTATTGTGGGCTGTTGTTGTGGCTGCTGCTGTTCTTGTGGCTGTTGCTGTTCTTGTGGCTGCTGTTGTTCTTGCGGCTGTGCCTGCTGCTGCACACTTATCTGCTGAGTTTCCAAACTTTCTGCCTGCGTTGATTGTGTACTACTTTGCGATAATGGCATTTCAACATCGTTGCTCGTTAGTAGACTGGCTACTTCTGCGACACTCATGGTCTTGGGCCTAGGTTAGTGGGGTTGGCGATTTTGGTGTGGAGGTACTGCTCCCAGCTTGGACACCAGACAACACTGCTGCAGGCGTAAAACATTTTTATCCCAATAAACACATTGGGTGGCACACCAGTCGTGGTAAGTGCTACTTCCCTTTTCTGTTCCTTCTACTTCTCACTGACAACTTTCTTGGTACTGGAGGACCTATCACCTTTCTCTGGGCCCATATTCTTCAGATGTCAGCAGGACGCAGGTCCACAAGTTGCAGAGATCTCTGTCGTCACACATGGACGTGACGTGGTGCGCAGCAGGACTTCTGTCTGGCAATACAACGGGTGATGATGATACCTCCTCCTCTGTCTTTTTGTGCACCTAAAAGCAAAGAAGCCAGGAGAAGAACATCAGTGAAATGTTGCATTTGTTGTTGTGGTTCAATTAATACTAGTACAAACAAACAAATAAAAGATATAATGTAGCCATTTTTGAGACTTTCTCAACAAGGGCTTTCATGGTATACCGTGTACACTACACTTTCAGGAAGGATAAGAAAGAATAAGAACAACAACCAAAATACAAATTTAATGGAAGTGGACCCTGTTTGGCATTAAATTATGTGATCATCACATCATTCAGGGTGCTGCTCCTGGCAAAGGGGATGGATGGAAGCAGTAAGCCAAGAGGAAAACCATGCAGGCCTTTGTGTCAAAAGCAGCACACTAATAACTCCCACCCAAAATGGCCGCCAGCCACATGGACACTCAAAAATCACAAGCAACTAGCAGGAGGCCTGAGAAACAATGTACTGAAAAGAGGCCTATAATAGTCAGGAAAAGGATGCATGCTAAACCACACTGCTTTGCTTTTTTAAAAGCAAGAAAATGCAAAAACGAAATTCAACAGGGCTAAACAAGGTCTGGAAGATACATACCAACACACCACAAAGCCTAGGCCACAAAGGAATACCACAGAGGCCTATATATCAAAAGCAGCACACTAATAACTCCAACAGAATTGGCCACCAGCCACATGGACACTCACACAAATCACAAGCAACAAGCAAGAGGCCTGGGAAACAATGTACTATAATACCCACGCAAAGGATGCATGCTAAACCACACTGCTTTGCCTTTTTTAATGCAAGAAAATGCAAAAACTAAAATCCACAGGGTTAAACAAGGTCTGCAAGGTACACACCACACACCTACACACACACACACACACACACACACACACACACACACACACACACACAGCAAAGGCATATATTTAACACACACCCAAAAACAGAAATTCCCCCAAAAAACACATTTTGCATCTCAATCCAATGCTATCCATGCCATAACTGATGTTTAAATTCAACCGAACACACAGAAACACTTGTTTCATGTACATGTGGGTACCTCTGAGCCTACTGGATGAAAGGCCCGTTGGCAGACTAGGCCACACAAGCTTGCATGCCTATGGCAAAAGCACACTACCGGGCTTCAAAATGGCCACCAGCCACATAGCCAGGCCCACACAACTACAAAAAACTGAAGACAGACAATGCAGTACTATTGCAAAAAGCACGCTGCATTTCTTCAAAATGGCCAACAGCCTCATGGCCAGGCCCACAAAAAGAAGCCTGGGCTACAAAGGAATACCATGCAGGCCTATATGGCAAAAGCAGCACAATAATAACTCCCACCAGAAATGTCCACCAGCCACATGGACACTCACACAAATCAGAAGCAACAAGCAGGAGGCCTGGGAAACAATGTACTGAGAAAAGTCCTATAATAGCCAGGCGAAGGATGCATGCTAAACCACACTGCTTTGCATTTTTAATTTAATAAAATGCAAAAACGAAAATCCACAAGGCTGAACAAGGTCTGCAACACACACACCAACACACTACACACATGCAACAAAGGCATTTATTTATCACACACCCAAAAATGGAAATACCCCCCAAAAACATATTTTGCAACTCAATCCAATGCATTCCATGCCCTAAATGATGTTTAAATTCAACATGACACACAGAAACACTTGTTTCATGCACCTCTGGCTACTTCTAAGCCTGCTGGATGAAAGGCCTGTTGGCAGACCCAGCCACACACGCTTGCAGGCCTATGGCAAAAGCACACTACTGGGTTTCAAAATGGCCACCAGCCACATGGCCAGGCCCACACAACTACAAGAAACTGAAGACAGCCAATGCAGGCGTATTTCAAAAAGCACACTGCCTGTCTTCACACACCCAAAAGCGGAAATACCCCCCAAAAACACATTTTGCAACTCAATCCAATGCCATCCATGCCCTAAATGATGTTTGTAATACATTCAACACACACCAAAGGAACAGTTGCTTCATCATGCACCCACCCATGACTAGCTCTGGGCCTACAGGCTACCCACAACAATAAAAAGAATGATAAGTACCAAAATTGAAGTTGCAGCAACTGCAGGAACCCAATCAAACATACAACACCAACTTACTTGTAAAATATAAAATTCAAAAGTCCTCAAATCCAATGATAATGATACAGCAGACACAAAGAGTGATCCTTCCAGCTCAAAATCCAAAGGCAGAATGAACAGGAGACAAGCACTGGGATTAGCCTGTTGGTCAGGAACAGGATGTTAGAGGCTCTGTGGCGCTTCCTCCCTCTCCCCCCAAAAAGATTTATTTTAAAAAATGGACTCCTTGCACAAAAAAGGACAGCCAATTGTCAATCTGAGGATTTTTTTCCTCCAAATCATGATTTACAGCTGCTACAGATATTATTCTTCTCCAGATTGAAAGTTTTGCTTGTTCGGGATCGCGAGCTTCACCAGACTTCCGCCAGATGTCGATGGTGCGTCCAAATGCTGTGTAAAGTGACATGTTCGTCAAACGCTCTCTCTCACGGTGGAGAATGACATGATCGCGATATCAGACTCTCCCGGTCTGATGGCGAGGCGAATGACGTGATTGCGATCGCGAACTCTCGCGGGATAGCACGACCGGCTACTATCATCTCGTGGAGAATGCGAACGGATCGGAAAACTTGTTGGCGAATACAGGGATCCTGGTAAGGCGAGCGCGCGCGGGAGAATGCATTTTCAAAGGGTGTACATGAAAAAAATCTACTAAGCATCAGATCGTGGAAAGTTTGGCATTTCCACGTTCTCCACGGAACGCAAAAATGTCAAAATATCGCAAATTCCGCGAGCGGAACGGAATTTGGCACCCACCCTTAGTGAAAAGTCCAAAATCGGGTGAACCAAAAAGCAACAAATCCAGGAATGCTGAATGGATAGAACCAGATTGCAAAATTGGGCATGGTCTTTGAGTTCATCATCAAATGTTTCTCTTTTCATTAGGAAAAGCGTTAGCTTGCTTTTGCTTGAAGTATAATCAGATACTCATGTTCAAGTCATCCTTAAATCATCAATGGCAATCCTATCTTATAATGTCATCAGACACTCATTTTCAAGCAATCCTCAAATCATCGGACAAAATTTTAAAACTTTTCTTTTAACATGGGGTCTGATTTAGATCTTGTGCTGCTGCTGTTTTTTGATGGTTTTCCCGGCCGCCGACTTGGCGGTCCCCCTGCTTGCTGATTCAGATGCGGGTGGGTACATGGGCGAAAGACTGCGAGAGTCCCGCCGCCTCTGCCAGGAATCTCCTCCTGCATCGATGGCATCACAGCCATCAGCGTCTGGCCGCAGGACAGCAGCCAAGAGTTCCACCGAACTGATTATGATGTGCCTTTCTGCAGAGGCACCTGTGGTATTATTTCTTCCAAATTCAAGTTGGTAGAAACAAAGGAAATGAGGTAAAAACTTACCTTTTCCAGTTTTTCTCTTCTGTTTACGTCTTGTAACCCGTTATCCAGGTCCCTCCTTTGCTGCTCCAACACCACTATAACGCAAAATGACTCCGTTGTCCATGAGATCTAAGGTAAACTATTTGTGCAATTGTCCTATGTATCTTGTGCTGATATTTGCTGTAGCCTCGTGTACTTCTGCATTGCTCTTTCATGCAATATTTTTCTTAGGTTTAATGCAGTCATGTTCCTTTTCCAACTGATCAAGGTAAATTGAACACATCTGCATTGACAATTTAAAAAATGTTTGTTATTGTGGTGCTTGGGGGTGTTAATTCAATAGTGTGTGTATGTTGTTCAAATGGCATGTAAATGTAATGCAAAATGGCATAACAGATTGCCTACATTTGGTTTTCATGCACACATGACGCATATGTGCATTGGCACATAATTAAGTTGAACTTAACAGACTCCACTCCACCATGGACCTCACTCCATTAGGACTCTGCAGACAGGACGCTACCAGCACATCTAAATCAGTTTGCGGCAATCTCATTAGATTGACGGTGGTGGACGACTATTAGCCAGCAGAGAGTACCACTGCACCCTTCTGTCTAATTCCTCAACATTTAAATAAGTTGGGCGGACCCCCATCAGCTTGATGAAGTACATTGGACCTGCTGCCACCTTGGGACGATGGTAGTCTTGTCAAGATCTAAATCAGGCTTGTGATGATTTCTGCTGATGTGAAAATCATTTTTAATGTAGTCAGTCAATGACTCCGGGATGGCTTCTTACGTGATCCTGTTTAACATAGGCAGGCCCTTGGAAAGCCAACCAAGATACCACTCAGGATGTTATGCATTCGAGTAGGCTGAATGGGCCACCAAGTAAATATGCTGAATTTGAGTGGTACAAAGGTGAGAAAAACAGACCCTGTCATCTATCACTGGCTTGACTATTCTGGCTCTCTGGAGTAATATGAGGGCAATCCCAGAATACGTTAGGCTTAGTCTAGTCACAGAGGGAGTGAAAGAATATAAGAGAGTGATGTGGGAGGAACCCAGTGTTGTAGAAGATAGAGGGTCTCTGACTGAGAGGTTGGAAGATGGTAAACATTAATAGAAGGGAGATACAATGTAAGGATGATAAATGGCTTTCTATAGGATAGTACAGGAGATGGTAGGGCATTAATGGGTGCAGGAAGTAGTTTTTCTGTCAAGGAAGGTAAGTGCTTCTGAAGATGTTATTAATGTCAAGACAGAGTAAGCAAGTGTGTGTGTGGTTATTACTCAGAACTTTGATGCCGTGCATGTCAATTCCAGTAATACTGGAATTGTCCTGGAATTGTCCATTTAGTATTACCCAGCAGTGCACTGCATTCCGTGACTTCTCGTTGTACTTTTAACAGTACAGCTAATGACTTCATATCATATGTGAAATCAATTTCACACATGACACTGGCTTCTTGGAAGCATTGCTCAGGGTTCATGATGTGTGTGGTTTAGAGGTTGGGTTAGTCGGTTTGTTCAAGCTCTTTGAGGGTGTGTCAGACTATGATAATGGTAAATACTGAACTCTGTGAAGGGCATACATGCAAACTTTCTTCATTCCAGCCTGACATGTAAACCCCAAAGCCCATCAGTGTGTTCATCCTGATTTAGCAGGAGGTGCAATGTCCAGCATGCCATTCCTATGTTGGACTCCTAGAGTTTCCTGAACACTAGAGACTGTTTTTGTGACAGAGCACTGCTAGTGAGCAGCTTTCATCTGCAAGCAACTATCCTGCAATAAGGCAGCACTAAAACCGCTGTCCTGATCCATTTTACAAACATTGCAGGAATGTCTGTGTCACTCACATATGTTTATTGATTTAGCAGATACATTTGCAAAGAAGCTAATCATTTTCATTGTACATCATACATTTATCACCATGAATCAAGCTGAATCAAGGCCTCACTCAGGAGGAACTATAGAGTCTCTGTCTCTCCCTCCCATGCCAATAGTCTCCTGATAGTCGCTATAGCGATAGGTGGCCCAACCAACCACTTTCATAATCAGGGGCTTAGATACAGTACATGAATTAATACACTGCCAACTTCATTATGTTGTAACTTTCAGTGTGAGGCTACATGTCCTAAAAGATACAATAAATGTACAAATATATAACAGTGAATTCAAAGATCTTCTGGGTCTTTTAGAATTATGAAACTCAGCAGGCATATTAAGGTTAATGAGCACCTATGATCAATTTAAAAATGGCATCCAATGTATAATATATCAGTTCAGATACTAATATATAGATACAGGAAGACATTAACTTTAAGACAATATGAATTAATGGTTCGGATTTTACATTGGTTACTTTGCCAACCTCTCAAGACAATGAAGATCAATACATCAAAGCTCAACTCTAGGACTGCATAAGAGAAATTATGCCACTTGTAAGCTTTCTCAATGCCTTATGGAGCTCTAGTTTGCCCCAAGGGTTCTGTTGGACTTGGCCCTTTTTGCATGGTCATCCCTGAATGTTTTGCCTTCCTCCTATATGTTTTCTGACCAGCCTCTGGTCCAGCCGCGGGGTAGCGACCTGGGGCTGGTGGGTCAGTGTCAGGATGTCATACCTGATCTTACAGGAGTGAGAGTGGACAAAGGGTGCCATGCACCTGGGGCTACTGCCCCCGCTCTCCGACGTCACAGAGGATTGAGAGCCTTGGCTCTCATCCCTGACTACTGTCAGTGGAAGCTGTGGCTTGCTGTCTTTTGGGACACACCTGTGAGCAAGTTAAGTTTAGATGCTGCACAGGTGGCGTCCACAGGTGAGGATAAGAGTTCCCCATGGATTCGCTTGGGGGGCCCTGAGTTTATGGACAGAGGGATTCCAATAGGTTCAGATTTGAGTAGAACTGGAGTATGCCCCTGCAGTTGCGGGCTAGGTCCAGGTTCTATCGCCCAAAGCAGGGAAGCCCATCAAGGTAGTGATTGGTCAACCCTGTGTTTTGGCTGGAAGGGGGTTGTGTTGGACATGGCCCTTTTTGCCTTCCTCCTATCTCTTTACTGACCTGTTGTTGCCTGTTTTATGACTCTAGGCACTTTACCACTGATGATCAGTGCCAAAGTGCATATGCTCTCCCTATGGTAAATTGATGTATGGATTAGTGACTCCAGGATTGGCTGATTTGGTTTACTTGTCAGACCCTAGTACAGTGCACTGAGTGTGTCCAGGGCTTGTAAATCCAAATGCTGCTGGTGGGCTTGCAGCACTGGTTGTGCCACCCACAGAAGCAGTCTCGTAAAATGTGTCTCAGGTCTTCCATTGCAGAGCCTGTGTGTAGTCTGGTACTGCCATGCTGACTGGGCAAGTGTACCCACTTGCCAGTTCCCAAACCTTCCCTTTTCTTCATATCAGACACCCCTATGGTAGGCCCAAGGGCAGTGTGCATTGTAGGTCAAAGGTAGGACACACCCTGATGTGTGTGGCATGTCCTAATAGTGAATTACAGCCATTTTCGTTTTTCACTATTGCAAGGCTAACTGTTCCCCATAGGCCAGAATGGGAAGTTTGATTATTACATCTTATAATCCTAACTGACTCAGGGAACTAGGTAAGAATTCGAGTTTAGTATGCCTGAACTCAGAATGATGAAATGCATCTTTTAGTGAAGATGGTTTTAACATTCTGTGTTTGAAAATACCACTTTTAGAAAGTAGGTATTTTCTTGTCTAACTAGCCAAGCCTGCCTCTACTAGGTTGTGTATTCCTTGTCTGGAGTTTGAGTGACAGGGGCTCGGGGATTCCAGGAGACAGGGTGAGTCAGCACAGTGCGGCTAGAGAGATCTGCATCTAGATGGGTGAGAGGAGTTGCACATGGGGCCTGAAAAGGGCTGTGCCTTCCCTCCAAAATGCTGGCTCCACCTCCTGTGGTGCGTCTGATGTCTCTAACCAGCACTGTGAAAGGAAAGAAGGAGTCATGTAAACAGAGTTCCCCAGGACTAACCAGACCTGGTTTGGACTAGGCAACGGCCTTCAGAGAACAAAGAAAAACTGTGCATAAAAGAGGGGACCCAGACCCCAGAGAATTAGATCACTTTTGGGAAACAAGAAGAAACCTTTGCTGAGGAGAGGAACCAGAGAGACTGAGGATAAACTACTCCTAAGCTGAAGTGCTGGTTGGGGGATTGGCCTGCAGTGGTTTCCTGACTGCCAAAGAGAGAAGAGAGGAACTTTGTGTGTACTTTCATCAACTTGTGGAGGATCTCCAAGGGCTTGAAAAACAGCTTGCCTCCTGCTGAAGTCTCAGGAACAACAGACTTCAACCACCAGCTCCCCCGAGTTCTTTGGAAGTGACTGCAGTTGTGTTGGGCTTTCTGAGGGACGGCGTATCGCAAGGAGCTGGGAGTGCGACTCACGAAGAAGAAGCTTTTTGCCGCCACAGCCGCTGCGTCACATCAATGAACAAGGGTGTCGCCGCTGTAGCTCTCGCATTGCAGAAGCATCCCAAATCGCCGGAGAAGATTGTTGCAGCCGCTGGCGTCGCATCACTGAACAAGGATAAAGCTGCTGTAGCTGTTGCATCGCATTACAGAAGCGTCTTGCATCACAGGATGCTGGACCTGGCCCTCTTGTAAAGGCTTAACCCTAAACTTTGCAAGACCTTTACCCTTTCCTCTAACCTATTTGGGGTCCTTTGCCACATATCAGACACCCCTATGGTCGGCCCGTGGGCAGGGTGCATTGTCAACTGAAGGGAGGTCATGCCCGGATGTGTGTGGCATGACCTAGTAATGAAGTACCACCATTTTATTTTTTCCTGTAAGGATACCTGCCCCCCCTAGGCCCAGACTGGGCAGGTTTGATTATGGCTTTGGATGATCTAGCTGACCCTGGGAACACGGTTAAAATATGAGACTAGCATCCCTGAGATCCGTATTCATTAATACCTTCATAAGGAAAGATGCTTTCTAAATTCAACGTTTGGAAATAATACGTCTAGGGAGTGACTGTTTCCTCTTCCAATCTTGCTGTGGGCTACGGCTGGAATGTGTATTCCCCGTCTGGAGATAGGAACAGGGCCTGGGGAAACTCCAGCATCTGGTGGTAGCTGTCAGCCGTGTAGATTAGGGGGAGGAGTGGTTTCTGGGCTGTGTTCCGCTCTCCACAATGCCGACGCTGCTTCCTGCTGGGTGGCTGACGACCATGCCTTCCTGCTTTAAAGAATGAGGTGTCCCATGACGGGAGACACCCACAAACGGGATCTGGGGAGGGGAACACCCTGCCTACATCAAAGACTTCAAAGACATTTTGTGGGATAAAAGGAAAGACCCTCGCACTAGAGAGGCAGACTACTTTTGGAAACTCAAGACACCTGCAAGACTGCAGTAGGAGAGAACTTTAAAGACAAGAATTTTTTACTTCAATACTTGAGAAAAGGAAGATCTCCAAGGGCCTGGAACTGAGCAGGCCCCCTGAGTGAAGTCTCAGGAGCAGTAGGCTTCCTCTTCCTGCCTCCCCCTGAAACCCTCTTGCTGGGGGTTTGGAGTACTAACCGCCACTGGAGTACTTTCCGGTGAACCCTCGTCACCGGCAGACTGGAAGGGAAGAACGCAACTTCTTCAAGAGCCCTGCTGACCTTGTCGTGGCTCCAGACCACGCCACTTCAAGAGCCCTGCTGACCTCGTCGCAGCTCCATGTCCATGCCACTTCCAGAGCCCTGCTGACCTCGTCGCGGTTCCATGTCCACGCCACTACAAGAGCCCTGGCTCAGCGAATCGCATTCATCAACGTAGAGTACGCCTCATACTCTCCACACGCACCCGCCGGTGCGCATTGCAATTGGGCCTTCATCAACGTGGAGTACGCCTCGTACTCTCCACACGCACCCGCCGCTGCGCATTGCATTTATGACCTTCATCAACGTAGAGTACGCCTCGTACTCTCCACATGCACCCGCCGGTGCGCATTTCAATGGTGACCTTCATCGACGTAGAGTATGCCTCGTACTCTTCACACGCACACGCCGGTGCGCATTTTAATTGTGACCTTCATTGACGAAGAGTACGCCTTGTACTTTCCACACGCACCCACTGGTGAGCATTTCAATTGTGACCTTCATCGACGTAGAGTACGCCTAGTACTCTCCACACGCACCCGCCGGTGCGCATTGCATTTATGACCTTCAATAACGTAGAGTACGCCTCGTACTCTCCGCATGCACCCGCCGGTGCGCATTTCAATTGTGACCTTCATCGATGTAGAGTACACCTCGTACTCTCCACACACACCTGCTGAAGTCACCTAAGCCTCATTTTAAAGTAAGACTGTGGACTATTATCGTTAATGATCTTGGGACAAATTTATATAAAGACCTCTGTGTAGTGGCTGTCTTTAGTGGGTCTCTTCTATCACTGTACAAGGTCATAAATGCTTGGCACGCTATCTCAGAGGTAAGCTTGTCTGCCCTGGCGACAGCACTACAAGGGGGAGCCGGCGTTATTTCAGGGAGGGTACCTTCCCTCTTTTACGTGGGACTCCCACTTGGCTTTGGTGCAAACCTCAGCCAACGGGGAATCCCATTTCCAACACCGGAGAAGAGTGCCACAGCCGCTGTCGTCGCATCACTGAACAAGGGTGTTGCCGCTGCAGTTGTCGCATCGCCTTGTCGGAGTGTCCCGCATCACCACAGAAGCATGTCGCAGAGCCTGTCGTGGCTTTGAAGAATCGTTGAGTCGCCGCATGGCTGTCGGGCAGGCGCGTCTAATATCGCATCAAGGAGAAGACACCATCTTTGTTTTCATCGCACCTGATCTTCATAGCATCACGCCGTTGCGAGCTACATCGCCACAGAAGAGCAGTAATAAACTGACCCATCCCTGTCCCTGCGTGTCAGGGACAGACGCATCACCTTCCCTGCAACACTTTTTTTGTATAGCGTTACGCATCCAAAGGTACATTGAACTCAAAGTGTCGCATTTTTAAATCTAAAGAGAACTAGGCTAATTCTACCATTTTAAGTGCAGTATTGTGGATTTTTGTCGTTTGGGGTCTTGTGATAAGTCTATATAAAGAATACTTATTTTTGATATAAAACTTGTGTGGTGTCCATCTGTAGTGTTGTCACTTGATTACTGTATGTGTTCACAAATGCTTTACACACTGCCTCTGAGATAAGCCTGTCTGCTCGTGCCATGCTACCAAGGGGGTGAGCAGGGGTTATTTTAGGAGTGTACCCCCTTACCCTGACTAGACGAAAGGGTCCCTATTTGTCACAGGTACCTATGCCAACTAGAGACCCCCAAATCTAACAGGTCCTCACTTGGATAAATCCATGAATGTGACCTCCAAAGGCAAAGGGCATTTATTTTCTGTTTGACAAAGCTTTTCATGCATCGGCTGAGGCTCTATTTTCACAAGGGAGTGTTTCTGTTCTTGAGGGGTAACTAAACAGTAGAAAGTGAGGATCACAGATGCGGCCCAGTACCCATGTGATCCAAACCAGTGCCTTGACTCTTTAGAATACTCCTCTTGGTGAGCATGAAAAACTGATCTATTTTTCCCACCTGCCTTAGAGCTCTTACACAATTTTGTCGAATTATAGGAGTGAAGCAGGAGTTGGGGCTTCTTGTCCTCATGTGCCACTATGGTGGGATCCAAGGACTCTCAAGCAAAGGGCAAACTCCACCTCCAAGAATAGTGTAACCAAAGTTGAGGGTTCATGGGTCAATCCAGCAGATCCGAGTTCACTGAGGGAATAGGAAGTAGGCCTGCGTGTGGCCACAGTTTTTTTCCTCACTCAAGCTTGCCATTTTTAATATGGCAACAGCGGGCAAGGAAATTCTTACTCCAGAGCACCTCTGGTTGAGATTTCTGAACGGTTGCGGATGGTCGCAACCACTTGCATTGAGAAACCTTCTGTTCATGTTGAGCAAGCTGATGCTCGAGTACAACATCTTTTCAAGTGGCAGAAAGAAGCAGATAAGTCTTTCCTTGCATGACCCAGTGTGAAATATCAGTGCGAGCAGTGCAACATATTGCTCTTTGCCGCTTGCAGTACTCTGCGTCGTTTTTTGGTGACTTTGTAGAGTTTGGCATAGCTGAACTCCAAGCAGGCCTAAAAAGAATACCCGGTTTGGAATCAGTTGTAGCAGTGTGTGCCCCCAAAACTTAGACCACTTGGAAAGTGTTTTCAGCACTGCATAAAGAAGGCAGGCAATTTGGAGATAAACATAGCACCACTGGGTCATTTCACAGGGACTTGTTAAGTTTTATTCCAAGTGACACAGTTCATCCACCATGAGTGTCCTAGTGGGGCCCCTTGGTCTCTAACATTTTTTATATTATCCTTTTCTAAATTGCCTTTGGTGTCCACTACCAGGGCATCCACAGCTTCAGCCAGTAAACAGATGCCCATACGGTCCTCTTTCCTTCAGGGTCCTTAGCATTTACCAACTCTACTCCCACCAAGAGATAGGCAGAGAGGTAGTGCAATTAGCCTTGGGAACATAGTGCAGCAAAAGGCACATAAATCCAAATTCAGAGTATCCTCATAATCCAGACAAGGGCTAATGTACCATGTGGTTCAACACTTCTCTTTATTGGTGTTCCAATTCTTCTCCAAGATTCAATCCTGTACCAGATCTTAATAGGATGAAGAATTCTAGAATGTATGAACCCTTACCCAATGAACCCTTACCCAATGAAGAGATGCCACCTCCTCCATTTGCCCCAGACTGGCAGTTCTGAGAACTGACCACCACCATTTCCAAATACCCCTGCTCAGCATTCTGGAAATAATCAATATGTCTACCTGAAGGAACATAAAAGCTCTTCTGAGCAGTCTCATCAACTCTTGTCTGGTTTCTAACCTCCTCGACGACTTAAAATAACCCTCATCCCATTATCCTATATGAAAACATCTTGCCAGTGCTTCTCAGGTAGATATGGCGTATTCACTTATGGGTATTTCACCCCACCTTTTTCTTTTAACAGGAGATGGATAACTCCTGGGATTAGTCTATTTCTTCATGAGGAGCGCCAGGCTGTAAGTTGACCATCAGAGTAGCTAACATATTACATGACAGCTTAAAGCAAATATTCTATGATATACGTGAACACTTATATAAATAAACTAACTCTGGATATGTGTGTATGACCCACAAAGGTATGAATCACCTACAAAATATCGAAGGTCGGAATATCGATCTACAAAAATATTGAAGCAAGAATATCGAAGTCAAGAATATCGACATCCTATCTACACTATGGTAAGTACAAAAATATCACGAAAAATAATATCAATGTCAAAAATATTGTTGTTAAAAATATTGTTCCCCTATAAACTCACAACCCGCTCTGATACTAAATCACAAAATTTACTTTAAAAAACAAAATTTTTTTTAAATATTTAATACATATATTTATTAAACATACATATAAAATACATACTCAAATACATAACACTAATATGAATATTGATATTATTAACAACAATATTTTTGCTAACTATAATACTAACTTCGATATTACTTACTTCTATATAAAAAAATTATATTACTTATCTTAAGGTCGATATTCTGGTCAATGATATTCTTGACATCAATAATCTGTCAATCCGATATTAAAAACTTGATAATAGTGTAGGTCGATATAAAAAAATCGATATTTTGACTGCTCACCCAAAGGTACATATAAGAAAGAGTCTCCTTTTGTATGCTTTTAGAACTGAGATGAAATGTTTGTATTGACTTCTTTTATGATTTTATATGCCTAAAATCGAATAAAGCTCGTTTTGACTTCGACTTTCTATGCTCAACTGTCCCCCCATTCTTGGACTAATGCTGCTGTTTTCTCGACTGTTGTACCTACTGGGGCCTCCTGCCCAGGCCATGTGGTCTGACCACTCAAACTTTATATACTCAATGATTTGGCGCCCATTTTTGGGGTGGGGTATGACATTGATAAGTAGTTTTCTGCTGAAGTTGCACAGAAGATACACAGGGTTCTAGTGGATCACAGGTGGGGCCTGGTCTGTGGAAACAAATCTACCCTGGGGAGGGACACATTTCTGACGGTGGTTGGGAATCAAACTTGGTGTACCATCATGAAAGCCATTTTGATTACCAAATACATTTGGATTGACTCCTGAAAAGTATTGCCAAATGTTCAGGGATAGCCAGAAGCTCCCCAAACAGTCCTGGGTAGATTTTGTTGATTACTCCAATAAGGCACTGTATGACTGGGTGAGGAACAGTGAGTGATAGTAGTGGGTTGTATCATTTTAGCATGAGGGAGCCCATGCTCTGTGAATGTTTTTCAGAATTGCACAGCACCTATTGGACAGTAAGCTGACTTACTCCAGGCAGCTTTCTGAGGAGACAGACCTCAGAGTGTCCAAAAACGTATTTGGGGGAGACTCCCACAAGTGTGGACATGATCATTGACCATAAAAAAGCAGGGGATATACCTCAATACACAGCGTGCTACAAATATAGGCACAATAACACCAAATGTACCAAGAAGGCACAGCCCCCACCGGTGGAAGGCAACTGAGTTTGCGAGTGTAGCGCTTGGGGAGAGAGCGGTCCCAGTTAGCGTGGGAGTACAGACAGAAGGGAACCTTGTTTCCCTGGGTAATAGGGAAATGTTACCAGAAGCCCACATAGATGAAAATACTTCCACAAATAGGCAGTGGGTCCCCATTAATAGCCAGCGGGTGAAGGCTCTGTGAGACACAAGAGCCACCATCCCCACTATTAAGTGTCAGCCTGTGTCTGCAGAGCAGTCTTATGAACACATTCCACCAAGCCATAGTCCCGAACGATCAAGCGAGCCATCTACTGGTGGTTCTAGTTCCCTTTGAGTGGGGAGATTTCAGGTTCCTTGAAAGTTGCTGTGAGCCCTGCCATGCCTGCTGGTTGTCTGTTAGGCAATGGCCTGCAGCACACTGCCTGTAAGGAGGTAGAGCTTAGGTCTCACTTGCAGATGTAGAGATTGCCTGAGTGGGTCTGTTTTTCGAATGGTGCATGGCTACCAGGGAAGCGAGTCGAGGGGGTCTGGAGCCTGGAACAATGGCCCAGACAGCTGCCAAGTAGACGGGCAGGGGGCATGAGATACCTGCCCCCTAAACCCTCCGCTGTGGAAGTTGACGGGCCCCAGAAGAGGAGGCCCCTGAGATAACCATGGAGAACATTGCCACCCAAGGTGACCTACCTGAGCTTTCAGCCTGGCAAGCTGAGGTTGGGCCCACCAGGGATACATTCTGTAAAGTGCAGAGAGAGTGTCGCACTCTTAAGGGCTTGAGGCGGTAGAAGAAGCCTCTGGAGATCACCCAACATACTGGGAGAATTATCTCTTTTACAGCGATCCCTGGTACTGGGACAGCCCATGTGCGGGTGGTCTTGCAACCATGGGGGCCCTTCTATGGGCCCCCAGTGTCACATTCCCACAGCCTTTCTGTGTCTGAAAGGCCGGCACAGAAAGGCAGTGGGAATATGCCATCCTAATCCCACAGGCTGAAAGAGCAGCTCTTGAGATTACAGGCCACTTTCCGGATGGCAAACGGGCTCTCCTAGCCCGTCTTAAAATACTGGTCACAATGGACATAGAGGGGCCGATTTCGATTCGGGAGAAAAATCCGTCGTACGATTCGTATTCGTAGCCGTTTCCGTACGATTTAGAAAAGACAGTCCGAATAGCGTAGTACGATCCGATTTCCAAAAATATGTACGAATATTAGCGAATCGTACGAATCACAATTGAAGACCCGTACGAAATATCATGGGAACTCCTACCGTACGATTTGTAAACATGCCGTACGAACTAACAAGTACGATCCTGACCAGGGATCAAGTACGCAATTTGTACGGGCAAACGTTGTCCCGCATGAAGCGCGATTCGTACGGAAAGCATCGCGTATGAGCGAGCCGCGCCAACAAATATGAGGCGCACACCCCACAATCAAGCGTGCACGTACCCCGGGCCCGATAAACAACCGTAACTGCCAGAGGCATAAACAAATACGATGCGCACACCCCACAATCAAGCGTACACGTACCCCGGGCCTGATAAACGACCACCCTGACTTCCAGAAGCACAAACAAATACGAGGCGCACACCCCACAATCAAGCGTACACGTACACCGGGCCCGATAAACGACCGTAACTGCCAGACGCACAAAAAAATACGACGTGCACACCCCACAATCAAGCGTACACGTACCCCGGGCCTGAAAAACGACCCTAACTGCCAGACGCACAAACAAATACGAGGCGCACACCCCACAATCAAGCGTACACGTACCCCGGGCCTGATAAACGACCGTAACTGCCAGACACAGTAACAAATACGACGCGCACACCCCACAATCAGGCGTACAAGTACCCCGGGCCCCGATAAACGACCCTAACTGCCAGACGCACAAACAAATACGATGAGCATACCCCACAATCAAGCGTACACGTACCCTGGGCCCGATAAACGACCCTAACTGCCAGACGCACAAACAAATACGAGGCGCACACCCCACAATCAAGCGTACACGTACCCCGGGCCCGATAAACGACCGTAACTGCCAGACGCACACACAAATACGAGGCGCACACCCCACAATCAAGCGTACACGTACCCCGGGCCCGATAAACGACCCTAACAGTCAGATGCACCAACAAATTTGAGGCGCACACCCCACAATCAAGCGTACAAGTACGCCGGGCCCGATAAACGACCGTAACTGCCAGACGCACAAACAAATACGACGCGCACACCCCACAATCAAGCGTACACGTATCCCGGGCCCCAATAAATGACCCTAACTGCCAGACGCACAAACAAATATGAAGAGCATACCCCACAATCAAGCGTACACGTACCCTGGGCCCGATAAACGACCCTAACTGTCAGACGCACAAACAAATACGAGGCGCACACCCCACAATCAAGCGTACACGTACCCCGGGCCCGATAAACGACCGTAACTGCCAGACGCACACACAAATACGAGGCGCGCACCCCACAATCAAGCACACACGTAACCCGGGCCCGATAAACATACCTAACAGTCAGATGCACCAACAAATTTGAGGCGCACACCCCTCAATCAAGCATACAGGTACGCCGGGCCCTATAAACGACCGTAACTGCCAGACGCAAAAACAAATACGACGTGCACACCCCACAATCAAGCGTACACGTACCCCGGGCCCGATAAATGACCCTAACTGCCAGACGCACAAACAAATACGACGCGCACACCCCACAATCAAGTGTACACGTCCCTGGGCCCGATAAATGACCGTAACTGCCAGACGCACAAACAAATACGACGCGCACACCCCACAATCAAGCGTACACGTATCCCGGGCCCGATAAACGACCCCAACTGCCAGACGCACAAAAAAATACGAGTCGCACAGCCCCACAATAAAGCGTACACGTACCCCAGGCCCGATAAACGACCCTAACTGCCAGACGCACAAACAAATACGACACGCACACCCCACAATCAAGCGTACACGTACCCCGGGCCCGATAAACAACCGTAACTGCCAGACGCACAAACAAATACAATGCGCACAGCTCACTAAACAAGTCTACAGTCTACACAGCATAGGAAAACAATGTCCTTGCCACATACAAACAAACAAACAGAGGGCCCAAGTCACAACCACCCCTGATGACGCACCCACAATAAATTCAAAAAAAGCCACACCCACAAATAGACCAATAAAAGGGCCCACACATACAACCCATCATCCTTTGCAACATACCTATTCTTGCTAAGACACTGACATCAAACCAACAACTGCAGCTATACACCTTCCACATACACTCTATCTCATTCACACACACCACCCCCTTCACAATCAGACCCACACACCCTCATCCATACACACTATCACCCCCCCAATCACATACACCCCAAACCATGACCACACCAAAGAATCCAAAGTTCACTAACCTGGAGATGGGGATCCTTACAGATGAAGTCATCAGAGTCTTTCCACAGCTGTTTGGTGCATTGGTCAGACAGACCAGCATAGCTCAAAAGACACGCCTGTGGGAGAGGATCGTCGAGAAGGTGAATGCTGTATGCCAACGCTCATCACACTGGAGGTGGACCTCCCCGCAGACCTGCACAATACCATCCCTGGGAGGAGAAAGTCATGGCCATGCTACCACCGGTGGGAGTTCACGGAATGGAAGGAGCCGTTGAGCCTGGTGAGTATACAAACAACTCATGTAACATGGGGGGACTCCCAGCAGTGCCCAACAGTATAGGAGGGGAATGGGGGGGGTGGGAATGACTCCCTGCCGTGCCCAACAGTAGGGGGTATGTGGGGTGTGTGGCCATAACTCCCAGCAGTGCCCACCAGTATGGGGGAGTGTGGGGGGGGGTGGTGTGGTGGGGTGTGGCCATGACTCCCAGCAGTGCCCAACAGTAGGGGGGGGTGTGGGGTGTGTGGCCATGACTCCCAGCAGTGCCCAACTGTTGGGGGGTGTGGGTGTGTGTGGGGGTGTGCGGGGGTGTGTGGCCATGACTCCCTGCAGTGCCCAACAGTATGGGGGTTGGGGGGGTGTGGCCATGACTCCCTGCAATGCCCTACAGTAGGTGGGGTGTGGGGTGTGTGGCCATGACTCCCAGCAGTGCCCAACAGTATGGAGGGGTATGGGGGTGTGTGGCCATGACTCCCTGCAGTGCCCAACAGTAGGGGCATTGTGGGGTGTGTGGCCATGACTCCCAGAAGTGCCCAACAGTATAGGGGGGTTTGGGGATGTGTGGCCATGACTCCCAGCAGTGCCCAACAGTAGGGGGGTGGGGTGGGTGGGGGGGTGTGGGGGGTGTGATCATGACTCCCAGCAGTGCCCAACAGTAGGGGGGTGGGGGTGTGTGGCCATGACTCCCTGCAGTGCCCAACAGTAGGGGGGTGTGAGGGGTGTGGGGGGTTGTGGCCATGACTCCCTGCAGTGCCCAACAGTAGGGGGGTGTGGGGGTGTTTGGGGGGGTGGGGGAGTGGCCATAACTCCCTGCAGTGCCAAACAGTAGGGGGGTGGGGGGTGGCCATGACTCCCAGCAGTGCCCAACAGTAGGGGGGGTGGGGGTATGGGTGTGTGTGGCCATGACTCCCAGCAGTGCCCAACAGCATGGGGGGTGCAAGGGGAGTTGCAGAAGGCTGCAAGGGGGAGGGTGAGATGGTGCAAGGTGTATGGTAGGAGGCAGCACTCAACCCTTTTGGGCCAGGCACACACCCATGCACCATGCTCAATGCACAGGGAGTGTGAAAGTACTGACAAGATAGCTGACACAGGGCCCTGGTGTAGGCAGCACATGGACCTCCTGTGACCAGTGCAAACACTAACACCAGGTCAAGTGCAGATTTCTTGCACAGGAACTCACAACCACTATCATGGCAGCATGCTTCATGGGGGGACAGACACACCTCGAGGGACGCCCACTTGCCAATCACACTCAAACTACTACCATGGCCTGTCACACACACCGCTTACAGAAACTGAGCCCCTGGGGACAGACAATGGAGTGCACCACTGTCACAATCGTCATGTAACAAAACCTCTCAAATACTGATCTGATGACATATGCAAACAAACAAAGCACAGTACAGAATCACAAGTCCATTGTGCCTCTCACACAGTGCTGTTGCCACAGCTTTGTGATGCTGTGGATGCACTCAAGTAGCACCATGTTCATGGGTATTGACAAGCTAATGCATGTTAGAGAAGTGCCACGTCCTGAAGCCATGTGCCTGAAGAGGGTGTACTGCTCCTGGGGGGTTGGCAGTGGGTGGCCATCACGGCCCTGCAACCCCTCTCTAAAGTAGCTGGATGAAATCAGCTAAATTCCACTCAGTCGCCATCATAAACATGCAGCATAAAAACCCTGTGCATGCTTGAACCAGCAATAATTATTCATACTGCATTGTGCAGATTGGGCCACACAGAGCACATCTGGGTCTGTGTGGTGCTGGCTACACAAGCCACAGCAATGGCTGTGACATTCATCGAAAACAGTACCCAACATGTCAAGCACCCCTGAGCACATGTCAATCTCAGCCCACAACATACACATACACAAGTGACCAATTTCAAAAATACAAAGCAGGGGGAACATTGCTAACAACTATGTATATTACATTTGGATGTTGCATGATAGTGCATTAACAGTGTTTGTCTCTTACACCCACAGGGGAACGTGTGGGGCTGAAGGATCCCAGTCCCAGGCTCAGCACGGCAGTGACCCCACCGTAACCAAAGCCTCTCAACACACTGTAGATGACCCCAACCAACCAGGCCCTTCTGGATCCCAAACCCCTGCAGCAGCTGGAACAGATACATCTGTGCCAACCACCACACCCATTCCAGCCACATCCCAGCAGACTGCTCGGAGCCCTATCCATAATACACAACAGAGCCTGTCTGACAATGAGGGCAGGGGTGGTGGGAGTTGCGCAAGGCAGAGGCGAGAACCTGACCAGCCAGCTGCAGGGCCCGGTATGTCCGAACTCCGAGACATCATGGATGAATACTGGCGGGACACCAGGGAGTTCAGCCTGGTAGTGGAGGCCCTCAACAAAATGACAGATCAGCAGGCCCAGCTACATGCCAGTCAAGAACGACACCAGGGATGGATGGAGGCAAGACTGGATGAGCTCATGATGGTGCATCGGGAAATTAACCAATTGCTCCGTCTGATCGCTGTCAACATGCAGCACCTTCCCTGTGTCACGAGGCCAGAAACATCTAGGCAAAGACCAACAACAGGCACAGGGAGGGAGGAAGAGACGGAATTGTCAGACGGAGAATCCTATGCATCGTCAAGGCCTGCACGTGAAGGTCCCCCAAGGAAGGTGGGTCGTCCACGATCATGACGTTGAGAGGCATAGGGCCCTGAACAACTCCCAGGTCACCTAGTCTGGCATCTTGCCTTCGTGGCAACAGCATCACCCTATTGACTTTCAGACTCTCCCACATGGACTTTCTGGTCGCAGTGTGCCCAATGATGCCAAGCACTGTGGCCTGGACTCTGTTGACTCATACTGTAAGGCATCATATCTCCCGCTGTGAACTTTGGATTCCCCCCTTGTTGTACAGCACCTACTCACGTTACACGCACAAGAGTAAATAATAAATCTAACTTGCACAAAAAGCACTGATGTATTTGTATGTACCAAGATTCTAATACATTTGTGAGGTGAAATGTCTTCAAATGCCACCGTCTCCTGCAAACTCTAGCCATCTACACACAGGGATTTTAGTCCGGCAGTGGAAACACATAGGTCACAAGATAGCCTAAATTACATTCATGGATAGCAATACTCACCCGTGATGGTTACTAACTGCAGAAGATGGGGTTTTCTTGAAATACTGCAATGACAGACAGTCATACAAGAGTGTGTGAGGTGTCAAGAGCATGGCAAATATGCTAGGTGTCCACGGAGGGAGCACCAGGATCTGTGTAATGAGGTATGAGAACTAGCAGCCACATGCTGTTGTACTGTGGATGTGAAGATTGATGGCCTGGCCGAGGGTGCCAACAGGGACTGTGGGTAATAGGGTGTTAGATGTTAGACATCCATATCATTTATTTAGCCTGGGTCTGTGGAGTGCCGACTGAGTGTGGCTGATGAGTATGAAGGTGAACCTGCATTTGACTGTGGGACCATTGTAGGTAACTCAGGCGGATGGTCATGTGGCAGCAGCAGGGGATGTTGAGAATGAGGTCTGTGCACACACCCTGGATTTCCACAAGTACTCCGTAAGTCATGTTCTTGTTCCTGTGTAGAGGTAGTTGCTGTAGTATGGCTGGCTGGTGTTGTGGACGGTAACCAGGCTGAACACCACCTTGCCAACAGACATCACCATAGACATACCAGAAGGAAATGACAAATCCCGCTAACACCACACCGACAGAGTGGTAGGAGGAATTACCATCATCCACATTAACACTCCCAGAGTCACTACCAACAACAACGACACTCTCCACATCGCCTAAAACATGCATTTACAGATCCACACAAACATCACCCTCTGAGGAACACTCATCTACAGACCACCTAGAGTACCAACACTATTCATCAACTCCATCGCTCACCTCATCAGCACGCATGCCCTCGCCTACACGGACTACATCCTCCTTGGGGAATTTTACTTTCACCGTAATTACAACAATGACGTAAACTCCACCGCCCTGATGGACAACCTTGCCAATCTTGGATTACAACAACTCGTGACAACCCACACCCACACCGCTAGACACACACAGGACCCCATCTTTGCAGAAACTCCACACGTCTCATCCAACAACAACACCTCACAACACTGGAGAGACCACAGAAGCCTACACTTCACCTTCAGGAAACCCAACACAATACCCCGGCACACAGACCATGCCACGCAGCTGCTGGTGCAAGCTCAACAAGGACTAACCGACAGCCACCCTTACCCTGGGCCCACAAGCCTACCCCACCAACCCCCACACCGCTGCCATCTTCCTCAAACAGTGGATCACCAACTGCGCAGACACCTTCATCCCAATCAAGTCCTCCGCCACCTAACACAACAACCACATTGCCAAATGGTTCACCAAAGAATCCAGGACCTCCAAGTGTACTTGTTGGAAGCTGTAGAGGAGCACGCACTGCAAACAATCACCAGAAAGCTACAATGTACACCAGAGTGCCACCCGCAGACACCACCAACACTTCATGACCGACAAGAGGACACCCATCAAGGACCGGCTAGACAGCAACGCACACACCAGCAAATAGTACATCAACATCGCTAGCCAAATATAGCGCCAACTACATTCCACCATCACAAGACCTGTGTGACTCACTGGCCAACTCCGCTCACGGTAAGATCAACTACATCAGCAAAAGCTTCTATTCCACTAGCCCCACATCAACAACCGAGACCACCCCCCCTGCGACAAACACCCACAAAATTCACCTTATTGCCTGCTACAGCGTCCGCACTGAAGACACCATCATGAGCAAGGACGACATTCACTCTGGATCCCCATCTGACCCATGGCATTTCCACATTTCCCAACAAGCCAGATAAGCCATCTCACCCCTTGTCCGTAAAAATATCCTACTTCTCCTTCAAGACAACAACCTTCACAGGGAGTTTGGAGAATGGTGTGTTCACCGCCTTACTGAATAAACTTAAGGTGGACCACAAATATATCTCGAAATTCCTGCACATCTCCCTGCTCCCCTTCCCCGAACAAGTCATGTTGAAGATCATCAACGGACAGCTGACCCACAACTTCAAAGACAAAAACATCATAGAACCCACACAGTCTGGATCCTACATCAGCCAGAGCACGGACCCCGCCCTCATAGCCAACACCAACAACATCTGCATCCTCATGGACCACGCAGAAACAGACGCCCACATCCATCAGGACCTATCAGCAGACTTCCACATGGTCGCCCACGGCACCCTAACAGTACACATCCATGACGCAGGAATCAAAGCGAGTGCCCTGGCTGGCCCACATACTTTCCCACCGGCACAACCTCGAGCATATGCCTCCCACAGTACTATTCCAATACCACTGACACCATCCGCAGCGTCACACAGGGATCATACCACTGCCCAACTGACTTAAATATCCACATGGCACAACTCACCCACGTAGCACAACAACACTGCCTCAATATCATCAGTAGCAAAATGGAGTAAGGACAGCAGGTTGATGCAGAATCAAGAAAAATCTGAGGAACACATCCCCAGCCCAACCAGCTCAGCCTGTGACGACTCCTGGTGGCCAATATCGCTAGGAACAGCACCATTACCCACCAAACACGCACAGTACATGGGGGCCATCCTGGACTACTCACTCCCCATGACCAAGCAGGACAACGCCATCTCAACTTTCAGCTTCAACACCCTCTGAATGGCCCGCAGGATCTTATAATGGATCAGCTCAATTACACAAAATACAGTCACCCTGCCCCTCTCCAACAGCTGACTTGAGTAAGTGAACGCCTTCTACACAGCTACAACAACCAAACTCCTGAGCCTGCTGCAACGCATCTGGAACACATCGGCACGTCTGATCCTCATTTGCCACAACCCGGCCACATCACACAACACCCAAGAGGCCTGAAATGGCTCCCTGTCAACAACAGAATAAGCTTCCAAGTCCAGATCCACGCACACAAATCTCTACACCACGCAGGAGCAGCATACCACAACCACAGACTCACCTTCTACACACCCACCTGCAGCCTCTGCTCTACCAACCATGCTCTCGCCACTGTCCCTCACATCCGGAATAACATGAACAGTGACAGACAGATCATTCTCCGACCTCGACTCCAAGACCTGGAACACCCTCTCTACAAGTCAACTACAGACCCAGGACCTGCTGCCCTTTACAATACTTCTCAAGCACAGTGTGTTTAGATCAGTACCAGCACCCCCCAGCGCGCTGAGACCGTCACGGGTAGGTAGTGGGCTAAACAAATGAATCAACTAATTGATAGATGGCTTAGGCACATTTTGTGTGTAGTGCAGGAGAGCTGTAGATGATAGTTTCAATTATGCTGGTCAGGATGCTCGTGTGAAACAGGCTGTGCAGATGTTTGACAATGCAGAGTGTGTCCATGGTGTTGGATGTGACTCTGAGGGTGTAGGCCGTTAAGTCTGACCAATCATAATCCTGGATTGGGTGTGTGATCCCTGTGGGATTTGGACAATCCGTCTGTGATGTCCCGGCATAAGTGGTGTTCTCAGGTTGCGTACTACCACGTTACAGCATTTGCGGAGATGTGTGGCGGTGTTGTGTCAACGAGGTAATACACCACAATGTGGTGCTGCTGGAAGTAGTGTGTGTGCAGTACGAGGCACATGACCTGGTTGTACGTACACGCACTGTTAAGTGTGTCTGCGTCGTGTTGTCAGTATGAGTTGCACACACGGCCTGAGAGGCTGTCATGGGTGTGTTTGTGGTATCGTGTTACCAGGTGGATGATTGTCTGCTGTTCACTGTGTAGAGGTTGTCTGGGGCATGAGTCTGTTGTGTCACATCTGTCATTCAATCAAAAGGATTCTAAGTGGATACCAAGGGAAAATGCCCCACCCCATTCAGACACTGTTCAACAACAAAAAGGCCTAACCCAACTCTCAACCAATTCCTTACAACCAATGGCAGAGTTACATGGCCAATTCAAAATACTGCCTCAGAGGTGTACCTTTACACTAATCCATAGGGTCATGGTGTGTTTCAGGTTTACATCAAATTTACACCAAGGTCTGAGAGAGAGTGCCTCACGGTAGCAACATCCGTGGGGGTTCCTGACAGACAATTGCCAGTTTACCCACTTCTCATCGTCAGCCACTCTGTCTTCGTCTGAGTTAAGAACAAAGAGGAAAATACAAACAGTGATTCCCTAACTAATAATAATATGGAGCAAAAATAAACAACCACTATGTCCCCTCATGTCAATTATGGTGAAACTAATGTGTGTGTGCACCTGGTACCCCTAGGAGAGCCAAGGACAATCGTCCACGCTATTAAAAAGGGGAGGGACTTGCTAGCTAAACAACTTCCTACTGATGCGGTCACATGTGCCATCAAATGAGCTGAGTGTCTAGCAGTGTGCATGTTGCAGGTGCTGTCGGACCTGCCTTTGTCATGGCGGTTGTGCAACAGTGGCAGAGACAAGCTACGGCTTGCTTCAATGATGGATGGATGGATGGATGTATGGATGAGTATCTCATAGGTGTGTGTGGCTAGATTGGGGCATGCGGTGCAGCGTTGTGGCTGGGGATGCTGCAGCCGGGAGGAGTGAACACTTGATGGCAGAAGGGGCGATAGAACATGCCAAACAGCCACACAACCCAAGGATTCTTGCTAGGCAAAAAGTGACATGTGTATGTGAGCCTGGATTGGCTGGTTAACCATGGGTCAGTCCCAGCAAATGTGTGAACATTGAATAAACATCACGGCCACAGGACCAGTCACCATAATGCCAAGCGGGGCACAGGACACACTGCGTCAGCAGCTGTAGCCTGCACGTTGTGTGTAGCAAGCAACAGAACACATACACAACCATGTACATCATGCACAATATGGTCCAGAAGCCATTACGAACAGCATGCTTGTTGTCAGTGTACACATAACCACATATGAACTATCATTGTAAAGAATGCCATATTGAATGATGTTACCTGTAATGCGGGTGATACACTCTCCACATAACTGCCAGGGACTGTCCGTACCTGTGACCATCAGAGTGGTGTGATGCTGGAAGGTTTCCATCTCCCAATATCACCTTGGTCTGACTACTAATGACAGACACATTAGGGCGATCAGGCGAGGATGGGAACTGCTTGGAGGGAGATCTGAAAAAAAGCAAAACAAGCATAAGGATTCCATACTTTCAGTTACAGATTCACAGATTACCTTGACACCTACACTGTACCACTCACACCTGTGTAGTGTAACCACTGCCACTGTGTCCTACTACTGATCACAGATCTTGCAATGAGACAAGATCAGATCCTTCAACACGGACACATGAGAGTTGATAGAGGTTGTCAGCAAAATGGAGCATGTATGACGCTCACTAGGCTCCTACAATGCAATTAGATCCATGCAGTCATGAACGACGTCACAGTGTATGATAGATGCTCGCTATCTCAGTAATTGTGACCTATAGCAGTGCAAATGACACAAAGCCAACTATACACACTCAGCCCTGTGAATCAGTGAGGGTCATGAAGGGAGAGTAGACATCACCCGCAAGAGCCGTAAGCAGCTCCTCAAATGAGGAAGGAAATTACCTAAACACCAGGAACCCCCATAGGGGCCAGTCATTACCTCTTGCAACTGTGCCTTACTATGCTAGACAGGACAAGCATGTGTAAACAAACTCAACTGCGAGTACATAGGAACAATGCTAAAAGGTACAACCCTACCGTGACCAGGATATGCTGCATGGCAGAAGAGATTTCAGACAATGACCTCAACGGACTGTTGACACGTAAGTGTGAACATTAGCTATAGGCCAACGTTGTAATGTAATCAGCACAACATACCTGGCAATATGAGAAAGGAAAGTTAACATCAACTTACTGAGAAGGCTAGCGAAGCAGTATTGTCCACCGGCACTGAGGTAACGATGTGACAGTGACATGACATACTGCAACAAGTGGCAATGCATCCATGCAAACAGACTCAGAGGACAATTGACAGAACATGTGGGCCATACACTGGCCCACACCAGCACAACATGGTTCTAAGGAAATCAAACTGTACTGGCCCACAAGGTTGAGTGGATGATTCTGACACATCCTGCTGCACACAGTGAGGCAGAAATTCTCCACAGTGCCTGTGTTTGTGATGTCACACACAATGGCAACCTGTGCCATCCGCAATGTGGCAGGGTCAATGTTAACACACATTGAGGCATTCATCAAAGTCAAAACTTGACTACAGATGACTGTCAAGTAAGGTGACTATCTTGTCATGGGAGTGGCGCTACATGCAATTAGATACCTGGCAATGTGACATGTATGCACGGGCCTACAACATGCGCACAAACAGTTTCTACACAATAACAAATCATACCAACAATGAACTGCCTGTTTGGAATCCTTACCCAAACTGACATTTCCACATGTCTCTGCAGGGTATGCAGACTCACCCGACGTTGCTATTATCAAGAGGAATTGCAGGAGCAACAAGATGACACAAACAGACAACACCCGGGCAACCTGGAAAGGACAGGCGCACAAGGGGTCACATACTGTATAGATTCATTTAGACATGGTCCCGTACAATACACTAACAACGTAGTACACTTTACATTCCAACTTCAATCATTGTGCTCATGTCTGTGGCATGACATCGTCACTTGTGTGAAACAGCACCACAAACAACAAAGTGATATTGTGTACAGACTGCTGGACACACATTATGCTACACATTTCACTCTATTGTGGTAGAATGCACACTATTATACAGGTACTCACCGTTATGAGAAGAAGTTGCGTATGAGTTGACTCCGGATATCATCCTCCTCTTCCTCATCGCTTGCATCCTGGCCAAGGCCTTCGCGATTAACGGGCGGATGGTCCTATTCATCAGGATCCAGGATGAGTGGCACCTCCCCCTCCACTGCCATGTCGTGCAGCATGCAGCACACGGTGAAGATGTCACACACCTTGAGTGGGGAGTATAGTAGGGATCCGCCTGTCTTGTCGAGACACCTGAACTGGCTCTTCAGGAGTCCAAACATAAGCTCAATCACACGCCAGGTCTGGCCATGTGCATTATTGTAACGCTGGTCTGCGGCAGTTCTGGGGTTGCGTAGTGGAGTCATGAGCCACAGCATGTTCGGATATCCGGCGTCTCCTACAACAATACATCATGTCAATGAGTGTGCAACGAGTAGCCATGAGAGAGCTAATTTACATTGAGACATACATGAGTAACAGTGTATACCCACCAACAAGACATGCCCGATGGTTGTGCAGCTGCAGCATCATCTGTGGTACCCTGCTCCGCCTCATGATGAATGCATCGTGGCATGATCCTGGAAAACGTGCACAAACATGGAAAAGCATCATGTTAGCAAAACACACCACCAGGGCATTTATGGAGTGGTAATGTTTCCGGTTGTGGAAGGCCTGCTCCTGAGACTGTGGTGGTACCAGTCCAACATGTGTCCCATCAATGGACCCAATTACATGTGGCATGTGTCCCAGGGCATAGAATGCACCCTTGACATTGTTCAACTCTTGTGGAGTGGGGAACTTAATGAATTCATCAATGTGCTGCAACATAGCAGCTAAAACATCACGGAGGACACAGCTGAACATGGTCTGGGACATCCCCCCACATCACCTATGGTGAATTGGAACGTACCTGTGGCAAAGAAATGTAGGGCTGCCATCACCTTTACCTTGGTTGTCAGCGCAGTTGGATACCTGTGTCACGGTTGTAGATGTGGTTCCAGCCTGTCTGTCTAGTTCTGAATCAACTCCTGCGGAAATCTGTAGCGCGGATGCAATCCCATTCCCTCATGGCATCCAAGTCAGGCAACAGCCTTGGCAGAGGGGGTGCCCTGCACGACATGTGTGGGTAGAAATGTGTACAACTATCAGCCAACAAATTTTACATTGTACATAGCAGAAACAAAACTGATTACACACATGAAATTAGTTTTGAACCTGCCGTGGGCTATACCTCATGGACAGTTATGCAAGCTACTTGGCACTCTTACCACAAAACTGATTCCCCTGTTGTCTGTGAAATGGACATGACTTGCATACAAAAGATAATCTGGGCATGTCAGAGTTGGCAGGCCAATGTATTGCGTCAGTGACACAGGTCACGTGACCTGCATGAGAAGGTGGTCAACACATCCAGACAGCTGACTGCACGGAACACACCCATGTCACATGTCTATATTTTACATTTCATTGATATTGTGCATGAGTTTTGCATTTTACAATGCAGATCTGTATGTCTGTGGCCAAATGCTCTATGATGCCATCACACACATGAGCTGCTAAAAATGCCCCTGTGGCATGATGTGCATACATGTGAGACACTTGCTATCACGACACAGACCCATCCTAGATGCACCTATAGAGGATGAAGTTTACCCAATACAAACAGTATGTCCAATCCATTTCATGGCACACACATTACATTGTCACACAGGGTCATGCATAGCGTCAATTGGTACAGTGAGACAGTGCCCCTGTCCCTGGCATCTTGTGACAGTTGTCCGTAATGTAGTGTGTGCCATCACAGTGTTCATGTGAATAACTACATGTCCATTATGTTACTCATGTGACAAGTGTCAAGGTAATGTAAACCACATAGTGGCCGGTCACAAATGTCATGTCTCCACAGCCCATCACACATCAACAGTGCCACTAGTTCACATGCCCTCTGCTATATGACTCTGTGCCACACTGGGGGCCTGCTAATGTAGGTCTGCCATGCAAATACATACATGGACATCCTCATGATGAACTCACACCCACATCCCTGCAATGTGTTTTGCTGTTGTCACTATAGTAATGGTGCCATGTGTGTGCTTGTTGATCGCACTGTACACATGCATTCACTGGAGCATGTGATACGCCCAGTACCCCACTGGTGCGTGCAGGTGTACGGGTCGTCTCACCAATGCATTGTGCCCATACGCGATACAAGTCTGGAACATATCCCACTGGTGTGTGTGGGTGTACGGGTCGACTCACCAATGTATTGTGCCCATACGCGATACAAGTCTGGAGCATTCCCCACTGGTGCGTGCGGGTTTACGGGTTGTCTCACCAATGCATTGCGCCCATACGCATGTGGAGCGTACCCCACTGGTGCGTGCGGGTGTACGGGTCGTCTCACCAATGCATTGTGCCCATACGCGATACAAGTCTGGAGCATACCCCACTGGCGTGTGCGGGTGTACGGGTCGTCTCACCAATGCATTGTGGCCATACGCGTGTGGAGCGTACCCCACAGGTGCGTGCGGGTGTATGGGTCGTCTCACCAATGAATTGTGCCCAGACGTGATACAAGTCTGGAACGTACCCCACTGTTGCGTGCAGGTGTACGGGTCATCTCACCAATGTATTGTGGCCATACGCATGTGGAGCGTACCCCACTGGTGTGTGCGGGTGTACGGGTCATCTCACCAATGCATTGTGCCCATACGCGATACAAGTCTGGAGCGTACCCCACTGGTGCGTGCGGGTGTACGGGTCTTCTCACCAATGCATTGTGGCCATACGCGTGTGGAGCGAACCCCACTGGTGTGTGCGGGTGTACGGGTCATCTCACCAATGCATTGTGCCCATACGCGATACAAGTCTGGAGCGTACCCCACGCATGTGGAGCGTACCCCACTGGTGTGTGCGGATGTACGGGTCATCTCACCAATGCATTGTGCCCATACGCGATACAAGTCTGGAGCGTACCCCACTGGTGCGTGCGGGTGTACGGGTCTTCTCACCAATGCATTGTGGCCATACGCGTGTGGAGCGTACCCCACTGGTGTGTGCGGGTGTACAGGTCGTCTCTCCAATGCATTGTGCCCATACGCGTGTGGAGTGTACCCCACTGGTGCGTGCAGGTGTACGGGTCGTCTCACCAATGCATTGTGCCCATACACAATACAAGTCTGGAGCGTACCCCACTGGTGCGTGCGGGTGTACGGGTCGTATCACTATCGAAACATGGCGTTTGCAAAGATTCACGCACCGTACTTGTGTGTGGATGCCTGAAAATACATAGGGAACACCTAGGGGACGAGTTGGATGCACTGAATGCAGGCTGATTGTCAAGGAAACAGAGATTTGAATGTGCTACAAGTGTCCTGCAAAATTCAGTTGGCCAAAACTATACAATGTTGCAATGTTTGTTGTGTAGCTAGAGCTAAAATTTCAAACCATGCAAATGTGTGTCAGGGCCTTATGTGGAATGGGATTGGATGAAACATAGGATGCAAAGTAATGTGCCCTATCACACTGTCTTCCTGAGAATGACAGCCCCTCAGCAGCACAGCTTCAGTAGAGAAGTGTGGCTCACCAATTAGAGCGGCAGACCCTGAGGCAGAGGTCTAGCCCGGGACCAGGGTTCAATTCCCGACGCGGCAGGGTCTTGGGCTCAATGTCCACGGACTCGATAATTCTCGCCTAGGTACCTACTCTAATCATGGGTCCCACTCTGCAACTCTGGGCAATAGCTTGCTTAATCTCCACAATGGCCCCGAAAGCGCTAGGATGCCTGGCCTCACCTTGGAGGTGCCCAGTAAGGGGGCATCTCACAGGGAAAGCCAGGAAGGGTTCCACAGTGGTAAACAGCACCAAGATCATTTTCAGGTGATAGTGCGCTTTACAAGTATACATACATGTACATTTACATTTAAGGCTGCATGTGGCTGTGAGAGGGCACTTGCCTGCACAACATAGGAGTGGACAACACAGCTGCTTTCTCTGCATTCCCTGGACCAAGTTTTTGCTGACCATGGAGAGGGCACCTGCATTCAGTGAGGAGGAGAACCAGGCCCTGCTGGATGCCCTCCTACCCAACTACAGCAAGCTGTATGGGACACCAGGGGATCAAGTGAGTGATGAATGTGTGAGTGTCACTGCAGTGATTGTGTTTTTATAGGACAGAGAGATGCAATGTAGTTTTGATACAGTGCCTGGTGGGTACATTAAAATATCTGAAGGGGGTGGTGTGGCACTCTGTGAGGTAATCCAAAAGTTAATGCACTTCTGATTGCTTACGTGCTGACCGGTTTGCTCCCTCTGACCATAGGGGAGTTATCAATAATGTCAATTGGATGCTGTCAGATTTGACAGGTTACCCAGTCGCACTCTTCTGGGGAAATCAATCCCTTCTGTTTCAATGCAGTTCAAACATAAAGGTATTCATCAACGTATACCAAAGGAAACTGTAATTCACATGAATTTTATTCTTCTAATTCAATGGTTCAATCTTTTTCTCAAATATTGAGCTGTTACATCACAGCTATGCAAAAGTTCATCGTCATTCCAATAAACAATTTTGTTGTCCACAAATTCAACCAATTGCCCAATGCATTTCGTGCTGTCCGCACTTCATCAGGGGAAATACATTTCTATTAGGTAAAATCAGAATAAAGTATAATCAATGAGGAGGAAGCAGGTCACAGTCTGTTTGTAATGTTAAAGCTACATAATCAAGGTTTAAGTGGAATTTATCTAAAGACATGCTGTGCCATAGATAAAATTAAGAAAGATTGTAGAGAAAAATTGCACAACCCAAGTGTTGTTTAAAAGGAAAATGAAGAATTTTGAAATTAATCTAACAGGCTACGGACGCTGGTCCTGTATGTTAATAGACCCAGTGTTACGTGTGGCTAGCATGCTGTTAAACCGGTGGCATAAAACACATTAGCAGTTCAGTGAAGGAAAGCGCCGCAGTGGCGTGTGATCCGACACTCGTGGTGGTAGGAGATAGAGAAACTATACGCCGGTTAGAGCTCAATGCTCGTGAAAATGAGGAATCAAACTGTGCACGTTACGCGCAGGTCGGCATGCACCTTGTATCACTCACCGATTAGGCAGTCAGGTTAAACGCGTAGTTGGTCCGGTGTCAGGTTAGTATGTGCTAGCGCATGCGCAAGGAGCGTGTTATAGGAAAGTTCTCACGTGACCCGGAAGCGGACGCGATGTGAAAACATGATATTCTATGTTTAGCGAATAAAGAAAAAGGAAAGGTATAGTGGTGTATTCAAGTTGAATTGAATTAGGTGACATTTTATAAAGGGACACGTAAACCAATACAAATATTGAGATGGACGAAAATACACTGTGTGTAGTCTGGATCGCGGCCATCTTGGAATGGTTAATAACATATGAATAATTATACAGAACAAAACCAATCGTAATCAAAATCAAAAACACAGTCAAAGATAAATCAAAAACAAACGTAGGTAATGATGATATAAGGTAGAAGCAGCAATAATATGTGTGTCTAAAGCGTGTACTTTAAAAGAAGGTCAATATCTTAAATGATGTAGTAGCTTAGGTGGCATCTGGCAGCTAATCAGGATTATAAAAAGCTACTGTATTCGAGACGTTCATTTAACCCCGTGGGGTTGCAGGAATTCAGTTTTTTGATCCAAAATATCTCCCTTTGGAGCAGTCTTTTTTTGTTATCACAGCCTTGCCTCACAGGAACACACTCTAAAATCAAAAAGCGGATCTGACTGATGTTGTGGCTATTGGAAATATAGTGTGCGGCTACTGGAGCCTTGGTGGATCTGTTTCTGATGGTACTTTTATGCTCTGTCATTCGAATTTGGATTTTTCTCTCTGTCTTTCCCACATAGGGGAGTCCACAGGGACACTTTTAAAAGTAAACCACGTTTTTGGAGTCACATGTTGCGTTACTAAAGAGGTTGATGAGTTTTCCTGTGGTTGGATGGTTTATGCTGGTGCCACGAATAATGTTATTACAATGACCACAGTTAGCGCATGGAATTGTTCCTGTATATTTTTCAGATTTGTTGCGTACCTCCCTTTCAATTAAATCCTTTAGATTTTTGGATCTTTGGTAAGCGAACAGTGGTTTGCTAAACAATCCTTTGAAATCCGGTTCTTTCTCAACCATTTCCCAGTTTTTTAAAACGATTTTCTTAATTTGATGGCTTAAGGTGGAGTATTTAGATACGAAGACTGGTCTGCACTGATTCATATCCTTTGTGTGTATTTTAAGCAATTCTTCCCTAGGGATGGCTTGTGTTCTTGCTTTGGCTTCTTCAAGAATGTTGTCTGGGTATTTCCGTTCTTGAAATTTTGTGATCATTAGGTTTGCATTCTTTTCGTAGGTCTGATCGCTTGATGATATTCTTTTCATTCTTAGTAACTGCGAGTACGGTAAATGCCGTTTCAATGACATAGGGTGGCAGCTGTCAAAGATTAGCATGTTATTCCTGTCCGTCTTTTTGTAGTATACATCTGTCTGGAAACGATTATTCTGCAAGGAAACTAATACATCCAGGTAGGGGATGGAACTAGTGTTGATGGAATGGGTAAATTAAATGTGATCATCAAGTTCATTAATTTCTTTGATGAATTCTTCAATGTCGGTTGATGGACCTTTCCATATAAGAAAGATGTCATCTATGTATCTCCAGAATTTTAGGATCCTATTTTGCCATCTGGGATTTTCAAGAATGTTCTCAAGTTCCAACCTGTGCATGAAGAGGTTTGCGTAGCTAGGGGCTGCACAATTCCCCATGGAAGTTCCTGCCAGCTGTTGAAAATGTTGTTCATTCCAGGAAAAATAACTGTGATACAGCGTGAAATGTAGCAATTCCAACAGGAATATTTTAAGTTCTTGTTTGATGTCGTGATTAATCAAGAATGACTCTATTGCTTCGATGCCTCTGTTGTGGGTGATAGACGTGTACAGCGAGCAAACGTCAATTGAGCATAATGTTATTTCCATTGTCTCATCTAGTTCAGTTTTATTAAGATTAGTGAGAAAGTCAGTGGTATCGCGGAGATAGGTTGACATTTTTTGAACAAGTGGTTGTAGGTGTCGGTCTAAGTATTTTCCTAATAGGTTCGTGGATTGAGCCTCTAGTGGACACTATAGGTTTAAAGGGTGGTTTCATCAGATCCTTGTGTATCTTTGGTAACATATGAATGCTTGGACATTTTGGGTGATCTTGAATCAGAAAGCGTTTATCTTTCTCAGTGATGGTTCCCATCTCAACAGCTTGGTTGATGATGACTGTCAGAGTTTCCTTGAATATGTTCGTGGGGTCATTCGGTAATATCATGTACAGTTTGTCATCAAACACGTGATTGTTAACACTCTCAATATAGTACACCATGTCCATTATGACGAGAGCACCACCTTTATCTGCTTTACAGCATTTGATTTTTCGGTTCTCCGTAATTTGGTTAATTGCTCGAATTTCATGAACTGACAAGTTCGAGCGCTTAGTGGTTGGTTTCTTGAATAGTTCCTTTATTTCGTTAGTCGTGATTGTTTCATAGGAATCCAAAATGTTGTGGCTTACTGGGGCCAAGAATGTACTTTTACTTTTTAATCCTAACAATGTGTCATCCGTTTGTGTAGAGGTTAATGGTTCAGTCACCGCATTGGTGAAAAAATGTCTCAAACGGAGAGTCCTCATGAACTTGAAAAAGCTCACTTCCATTTCCAATTCATTAGGTTTGTAAGTTGGTACAAATGTGAGGCCACGCTGTAAAACAGATAGTTGATTCTTGGATAGGTTTTCTTTTGAAATGTTAATGACTAGGTTGTTTTGCTGCGTGTCGATTGGGCTATTGAAGAACCTGGCTCTCTTTGTGCTCTTGCTCCTCCTGGTTCGACGTGTTGGCTTTGGCCTCTCCCTAAAAAAGGCCTCTCTGATGTGGTAGGAGCCGAGGTGCTGGCAGTGTCAGTCCTGTTATCTGTTTGTTTTCCTCGTCCGTCTGTTCTTTGTGTGTCCTTATTTATTTATTTATTTAACGATTTGTAGAGCGCCTTGTGACCCGAAGGCATCCCCGCGCTATAATGATTGTTTTATCCAGAGGAGAGGGGAGGGAGGAGGGAGGCAAGGTGGACAGGGATTTTATTTAGGGAATAAGAGCATTTTGAGTTTTTTTCTGAAGATCAGATCGCTCGGTTCCAGCCTAAGGGTACGGGGGAGGGAGTTCCACCCGGCAGAAGCCTTCACAGAGAAGCGTCGGCCACCGGTCCGTGTCTTCCTGTATCTGGGGATGTTAGCCAGGCGCTCATTCTCAGACCGAAGGGATCTGGGGGCCTTATAGGGAGTGACCAGGTCACTGAGGATCTTAGGGCCAACGCCATTTAGCAGTTTGTGTGCAGTACACATGGCCTTAAATTCCACCCTTTGGCGCACTGGCAGCCAGTGAAGGGCCTTGATTGCTGGTTTGGTTGATACTCTGGAGGGAAGGTTGAAAAGTAGTCGGGCTGCTGCATTCTGTGTGCGTTGAAATTTAGCCATGGTGGCCTCTGGTGCTCCCAGATAAACCATGTTGCTGTAGTCCAAGCGTGCCAGTATTAGGCCTTGGACTAGGAGTTTTCTAGATGTGGGCGGGAGTAGGGGGAGAATCCTACGGATGGTGCGCATAAGCCCGAAACAGGTACCTGCTGTTTTGGATGCTTGTGTTTTCATCGAAAGCTTGTGTTCCAGCCAGACTCCTAAGGTCTTAATTTCTTGTTTCGGGGTGGGAATTTCCCTGAACACGTCTGGCCAGACCAATGGGGGGATAGTAGCCCATTGCTTGCCCATGAGCATAACTTCGGTCTTTGACCCGTTTAATTTGAGAGATGATTCACACATCCAGTTATGGATTTCCGTGAGGCAGTTTGCCAGGTTTTCCGGGTGGTCGTCAAGTTGGGATAGGGAGACGACCAGCTGTGTATCGTCAGCATAACTCACTATTTTAATCCCGAAGGGGGTAACCACATCTTCGAGAGGGGCCATATAAGCATTAAAAAGCGTGGGGCTTAGAGACGACCCCTGGGGGACCCTGCTCGTGAGGGGGAGGGTGGTCGAGTGGTGATTGCCATCCCACACCTGGAACGAACGCCCAGCAAGGAAGGACTCTATTCACCTGAGCGCCGCCCCTGTGAGCCCTGCTGCAGCCAGCCGATGGAGAAGGACACGATGGTTAACTGTGTCGAAGGCTGCACTAAGGTCCAGGAGGATCACTGCCACTGACCCTCCTGAATCCAAAATGCGCCTTGCCTCCTCGATGACGGCAAGCAGGGCGGTATCTGTGCCATGGCCAGGGCGAAACCCAGTTTGGGATTGCCGTAAGATGATATTTACCTCGAGGAATTGTGACAGTTGCCCATTGACCAGTTTCTCTGTCAATTTGCTAATGCAAGGCAGGAGTGAAATTGGCCGGTAGTTTGCCATATCAGTTGGGTCCAGCTGGGTTTTTTTTAGGAGTGCTTTAACCACTGCACTCTTCCAGCTAGGGGGGACCGAGCCTTGGGCGAGCGAGCTGTTTATAAGCTCCGTGATCGTAGGCACGATGACTGGGGCTACGGTTTTGAGAAATCTAATAGGTGCGGGATCCAGGGGTGATCCGCTTTTCATTTTGGCCATGGTAGAATCTACCTCGTTCCCTGTTACTGCCCTAAACGTCGCTAGTTGAGGGCGTGGGCTGCTTCCTGTCTGACTGGAGGGTGTTTTATTGTCAATGTGACATGATAGACAGGGAGGGGGAAGGGAGGCAAGAATGCGGGCGATTTTGGCATTAAAGTAGGTGGCCAGTTAATTACTTCGGTCTACCGGGGGGGTGATGGAGGATGAGGGAGCTGGTATTTTTAATAGCTCTTTTACGATAAGGAAAGATTCCCTTGTAGAGTTGGTAGAGTTTTTTATCCGTGTATCGTAGTGGGAGGCTTTGGTGTGTTTTAGAGTTGATTTGTATATTCTTACTGATTTCTGGTAAGCTTCCTTGCTGGCGTGCTGCCAGTCTTTCCTCCATAGTCGCTCAGCTTTCTTGCAGTTTTTGCGTAGCATTCGAAGTTCAGGGGTGTACGATGGGGCGGATCCTGGTTTCCCGTTTTTATCTTCCCGGGTTCTAATAGGAAGTATGGAGTCCAGGGATGTGGTAATCCACTCCCTGAATCTACTGTCAGCGATAGCCGGATCTTCTGAGTAAGTGGGGGTGGTTGACTTCAGGGTTCTGGCCCAGTCTTCTATGGAGAGCTTGGACCATGCCCTGTCCCTGGTATATGTGGGAGGTTTGTGAGGTTTCCTGAAAGCTCCTGGCAGGTGGAAGGAGACTAAGAAATGGTCCGTCCAAGGGAGGGGGAGGGACTCCATAGCTTGCATGGTGGGGATGTTAGTGAACACCGGGTCCAGCAAGTGACCTTTGTTATGTGTAGCTCCGGAGTTTAAGAGGTGGAGTTCATAGACCGCCAGGTCTTTGATCAGGTCGGCTGCCCCTGTATCTAAAGGGTCATCAAAATGAATGTTTAGGTCTCCTAGTATCGTGAAATTGGTAGTAGAGTGGGCCTGCACTGCTACCATATCCAGGAGAGCACTGGAAAAAGGGCCTGAATGACCATGGGGGCGATAGATTAAGAGGCCTGAAAGCGAGTTCGTCGGGGCCAACTGGATCGTGAATTGAAGGCTTTCAGAATCAGGGATGTGCGCATCATTGGCTTTGCAGGGGAAATGGTCCCGATGGATGATGGCAACACCACCACCCCTACCGGAGGGGCGAGGTAGGGATTGGATAAGAAAGCCCGGGGGGGTGGCTAGGACTATGTCTGAGTATGAATAGTCGGAAAGCCACGTTTCCGTCAAGAACAGGATGTCGATCTCGTGGTCTTCTATAAGATGGTTAATTGCCAACGCATGTTTGGGGAGAGAGCGACAGTTCAGAGTGGCCAGTTTAAGGGCTGAGGGCATGTTGGGTCGACTTGGGAGTTTGAGCTGGACTGGGTGGCAGAGGGTGCAGCTGGTGAATGGTCCTTCGAGATCATGAACATACTCACATAAAGTGGCGATGGTGGGTCTGAGACTTAAAAGGTCCCGACGTGAGTAGCTAACCTTAGAGGCAGCTTTGTCCGACAGGGGTTCTGGCCCTAGGCCCGGCCGTGCGCGGACGGGCGCAGACGGGCTTGCCTTAGGCACGCCTTCGGCGCGCAAACGGCGCTCCCGCTGCGCTCGTCCGCTGCGCTGGTATGGCCGACACATTTGTAGCGAGTGTTATGGGCGTGGCCTCGCAGTGGGCGTGGCTCCGCCTTCGAACCGCGATGGCGGTGTGGGCGTTTACCCTATGTCAGCGCGGGATGCCGCCGTTTCAGGGGGTGTCAAGGAGGGCTGCTAGCGCATATGAGCAGGCGCTGTCAGTGTAAGTAGGACAATGCAATTTTAAAATCAGTGCAATTAAATACGAAGTTTTTAAAACCTAACACAAATGCAGTCCTCAGGCTTCCGCCTCAGAGGATTAAACAAACAATAATGCGACGCGCTTTCAGTCAGCGTTTTATGTATTTCCTGGTGGGCGTGGCCTCGCAGTGGGCGTGGCTCTGCCTTCGAACCGCAATGGCGGTGTGGGAGTTTACCCTATGTCAGCGCGGGATGCCGCCATTTCAGGGGGTGTCTAGGAGGGCTGCTAGCGCATATGAGCAGGCGCTGTCAGTGTAAGTAGGACAATGCAATTTTAAAATCAGTGCAATGAAATACGCAGTTTTTAAAACCTAACACAAATGCAGTCCTCCGGCTTCCGCCTCAGAGGATTAAACAAACAATAATGCGACGCGCTTTCAGTCAGCGTTTTATGTATTTCCTGGTGGGCGTGGCCTCGCAGTGGGCGTGGCTCCGCCTTCGAACCGCGATGGCGGTGTGGGCGTTTACCCTATGTCAGCGCGGGATGCCGCCGTTTCAGGGGGTGTCAAGGAGGGCTGCTAGCGCATATGAGCAGGCGCTGTCAGTGTAAGTAGGACAATGCAATTTTAAAATCAGTGCAATGAAATACGAAGTTTTTAAAACCTAACACAAATGCAGTCCTCCGGCTTCCGCCTCAGAGGATTAAACAAACAATAATGCGACGCGCTTTCAGTCACCGTTTTATGTATTTCCTGGTGGGCGTGGCCTCGCAGTGGGCGTGGCTCCGCCTTCGAACCGCGATGGCGGTGTGGGCGTTTACCCTATGTCAGCGCGGGATGCCGCCGTTTCAGGGGGTGTCAAGGAGGGCTGCTAGCGCATATGAGCAGGCGCTGTCAGTGTAAGTAGGACAATGCAATTTTAAAATCAGTGCAATGAAATACGAAGTTTTTAAAACCTAACACAAATGCAGTCCTCCGGCTTCCGCCTCAAAGGATTAAACAAACAAGTCAAAAGAGGATGAACTGCCTTCATCTGAAGATGGATTTTGAAAAGGCCTTTGTTGTCTTCGCTGGGCGTAAACCTCAGCCCAGTTGTACACCTCCCCAAGCTTGTAATCGATAGTATCGCGCTTGTATTTACGAATTTTCCTATCGTTTATCTCTCTCGTATATTTGTCAAGCTGTGTGTTGATGTCTGTCAATGCTCGATCTAAGTCGTCTTTTGATAGATTGCTTTCCAAGTTTATTTGGATTCTTTTGATATCTTTATCAAGCTCTTCTATGACTTTAGATAACTCATCCACGATGAGTAGAATCAGGTCTAATGAACATTTGTTCAATATCTCATACCACCGTTCTGTGAATTTTGGGTTATTCCTGCAAAGTGTCGGCTTAAGGACAATACGTAGCCCTCTTGGTATTCTTTGATCCTTGTGATACCTGATCAAGGTTCCTGCGTGAAGTTTCTGGTTTATAATCCTCTTGGAAGTGTACAGCAGTTGCTTCAACAAGCTCTGTGATGAGAAGGTGCCCGCAGCTGTGGGGTCTGCTTCCTGTATCAAAGCGTAAATCCTATTGGTCTCCTCAGTGGAAAAAGCAAAAGTGTTAGCTCTATTTTCTGTCAAATTTGAAATGTCTTCGTACTCCATGGTTATTAATTGGTGGTGAATAGGTGCCCACACTGGTTGGGTCAGAAGTGTTAAATGTCTGAAGGGGGTGGTGTGGCACTCTGTGAGGTAATCCAAAAGTTAATGCACTTCATTGCTTAGGTGCTGACCGGTTTGCTCCCTCTGACCATTGGAGAGTTATCAATAATGTCACACGCCACCGTGGCGCTTTCCTTCACTGAACTGCTAATGTGTTTTATGCCACCGGTTTAACAGCATGCTAGCCACACGTAACACTGGGTCTATTAACATACAGGACCAGCGTCCGTAGCCTGTTAGATTAATTTCAAAATTCTTCATTGTCCTTTTAAACAACACTTGGGTTGTGCACTTCTTCTCTACAATCTTTCTTAATTTTATCTATGGCACAGCATGTCTTTAGATAGATTCCACTTAAACCTTGATTATGTAGCTTTAACATTACAAACAGACTGTGCCCTGCTTCCTCCTCATTGATTATACTTTATTCTGATTTTACCTCATAGAAATGTATTTCCCCTGATGAAGTGCGGACAGCACGAAATGCATTGGGCAATTGGTTGAATTTGTGGACAACAAAATTGTTTATTGGAATGACGATGAACTTTCGCATAGCTGTGATGTAACAGCTCAATGTTGAGAAAAAGATTGAACCATTGAATTAGAAGAATAAAATTCGTGTGAATTATAGTTTCCTTTGGTATACGTTGATGAATACCTTTATGTTTGAACTGCATTGAAACAGAAGGGATTGATTTCCCCAGAAGAGTGCGACTGGGTAACCTGTCAAATTATACATTAAAATATCTACCATGCAGTGAATGCTGTATCTAAATAGTGTTTACTGCTTACCGGCATTGTGCTAAGTACATTCACTTGAGAATGTGTGGTCTGCTTAAAGTTCTTAGGTGTAGTGGGATATGTGCCTGCATGTCACGTGCTGTACACCACCCTGCAAAAGCATACCTTGTTCAGTGTTAGCCATGCTCAGTGAGTGGCTTTAAAACCCTAGGGCATCTGTTGCCTTTCACAAGCATGTAGTGCATTGTTGTTTGCTCACAGGCCACATTCACATGAAAAATGATACTAGTCCTGTCTGCATCCTCTGCCCTGTTGTTATCATCAATGTGTGGCAAGTGTGTGTCTTTGGGACATGGAGCATGTGTACTGATGTACTTTCACTTTTTATTCCTGACAGGTATCTGCCCATGAGAAGGAGGACATCTGGCTGGACATTGCCAGGGCTTTCAGGGATGTCAGGTCTGGGGGGGGACCTTACCGCAGGGTCTGGAACATCCGCAAGAGGTGGCAGGACATCCGGTGCTGGACCCGCGGTATGGCGCGGGTGCAGCTCAAGCTTGAGGCTCCACACCGGCATGGAGGCACACGTCACCTCACCCCCAACCTGCTCCGTGTCCTGGCCGTCATTTTCCCTGACCTCCATAGGCAGATGCAGGAGGGACAGCAGCAAAGAGGGGGTAGGTACATGTATGTTTGCTGTCATGTGTGTCATATGCTACCTACAGTGTTTGGAAGCCTGGTAACATTCCCACAGTTGGGGTGGTGTGGTCAGACAGGCACTTTATGCATTGTCATTTCAATGCCCCTTTTTAAGCTAATGCTCTTTTACATCCCTTTCCCTCCTGCACATTTGGCCCCTGCTTTGTCTATTTCATATTTGTGCATGTCCTCCTAGGGAAGAAAGGTATTGGTATGCAGATTGATTAGCACATCATCATGTTGGAGGGGGGTCTGTGACACTTGTTGGTACCTTAACTTTTCAACAACCTGTGCACTGTGGTTGCCCTTCATGATAGCCTGGCACTGATCATGAGTCTCAACAAGGAGTTCTGCACGGGTCTGCATCAGTGGCCTTTGTCCTTGGTATGCTTTGTATTTCTCATGTGTTAGCTACATGTGCACACTGTCCATGTATCCTAATTTTGGCTTGTGCATATTCACACTGGGCAGTGCGTGTGTGCATATTCACAAGAAATGTTGCAGGTACTATGGGACTAATATTGATGTGCAGCAAAACAATGTGACCTTGGCTTACTTTATATAGCTTCCCAGTTATTGAGAGCCAGATTCACATTTTCTACTACTTGGGCAGTATTACTCGCATTGACGGAGTGCTTGGGATGTTGTGCATGGGAGGTGTGATGGGACCAACTGTTTAGCCCTAGTCAGTGGTGTGCTGAGGATGTCATATCTGATGTGGACTTGTCACTATGCACTTAGGCTGTGCTGCTGGAGAATGTAGTCATTGTAGGATATACAGGAAATGTTATTGGCTCCCAGAGATGATTGTTCAACAGCGTTTAATGATACATGTATGTATTGGTGGTGCTACGCAGTTTGGGCTTAGTGTCCACACCACTGTTTTCAATTTTCCCATCTGGTTGCAGATGTGTCAAAAATGTATCAATGTTTCTGACATTCACAATCGTAGGCACATTAGCTTTGACATTTTTTTGATTTTGTACATGTGTGCCACTTCAATTGACAGCCAGTGTGTGTTATGTGCTAGCAACTGTATGATCTGGGGATAGATGCCACTGTGAGGAGTTTCACTAAGGTGTCTGTCGATGGAGGGAGCCTCTGTACCAATCATATACCCTCACACTTTCAATAGGTCAGATTTTTAGCCATCACCTCTCTGTTGCACACTCTGCCCCCAAATTCAAACATGGCCATGTGCAAATCTGTCTATCCATGTGCCTCATGAAAACAGTCTACCCATAATTGTCAAGCCATGCATTCCCTGGACTGGTAACAAGATTCCTGCTACAACTTTCTGGCATTACAGCCGTCTTCAGCCATGCTTGTTTGTATACACATCTGTGTTTCACACAAGCCTGGTTGTATACAGCTGTGATGCCAGTGAGAGTTGATGGCAAACTTGTTTCAGCTCCAGGGATGGCAACACATGGTTGTCCAGGCAAGACTGTTCCCATGTGGCACAGGCTAGAACAGATTTGAACATGTCCATCTCTGGCCTTGGATGGCAGAGTGGGCAACTTGAAGGTGATTGCTCAACACCTCTCCTGTTGACAGGCATAGGCTCATCGTTGTGACTGTAATCCAAGTTGTGGCCTGGTCTGTGACTTGGAACTTTGTATACAATGAGTGTTGTGTCTCTTACAATTGCGCATTACTAGACCTATATATGTGCAGAGTTATGAGCATTTGACTCATGATGCATGCCATGATTAGAAATGCCACTGAATTTTTGGTTGCTGATATGTATGATGTGGACAGGTGACTGATATAGTGTTCATTTTCTCATTGCCAACAGCATCATCACCACAACCTGCGGGAGACAGAGACACAGAACGGACAGAGGGACCCAGCAACAGTGCCACCAGCTTCGAGGAGTCGGAGGGAGGCAGTGGCACAGAGGGTGAGGGGAGTCAAGCGGCCGGACCTCATGAGCACGACACCTCCTACCATGCAGACGGCTCGGATTCTGACTCCCAGGAGGAGGGGGAATATGCAGCAATGCCATCTACTGCAACTATGTCTGTCTCCTCCTTCTCCTCCGGACCCATCTCCACCCTCCCAGTTATTAGGGGCCCTACAGTCCGTTCTACCCCGTGTCTCCTTTGTACCCGGCACCGCAGCCCCTGCCCCTGTCTCCCCTGCTGCCCTCAGTGCTGTGTCTGTTGACCTACTCCGGCTGATTCAAGTTGGTCAGGCCTCAATGCTGACGGTCCTCCATGGACAAACACAAATAATGAAACAGTTGTTGTCATTCATTGAGGGCATGTCAGCTGACATGCCTGATCAACGTCGGACTTTGGCGTCCATGGACTCAACACTGACGGCAGCACTTGCCATCCTGCAGCGTCACTCCCCCTTACTCCTTCTGACCCTTCCACATCCCCCTCTCCCATCCCTGTCCACCATACACAATCAATCAATGAATCAATCAATCAATCAGGAGTTTGTTAAAGCGCGACTACTCACCCGTAAGGGTCTCAAGCCGCTAGGGGTGGGGGGTGCAGGTTCCATTCCATCAAGGAGGGGGTCTGTCGAAGAGCCAGATTTTGAGGTTTCTTGTGAAGATGGGGAGCGATGTTGTCTGTCTGAGGTGGAGCGGAAGGGCATTCCATGCTTTGGCCGCTAGGAAGGAGAAGGAGCGGCCTCCCGATCTGGTCTTTCTGGTGCGGTGGACCACGGCGTAGGAAAGCTGGGCTGATCGTAGGGTCCTTTGGGGTGCATGGAATTTGAGTCGGCTGTTCAGGTATGCTGGTCCGGTGCCGTGGAGAGCCTTGTGTGCGTGGGTGAGCATCTTAAAGGTGATTCTCGCCTCGACGGGGAGCCAGTGGATTGTGCGCAGGAGCTGGGAGATGTGGCCGTGTTTTGGCAGGTTTAGGACCAGTGTTGTGGCGGCGTTCTGGATGTTCTGTTGCTTGCGGATGAGGATTTTGTTTATTCCGGCATAGAGTGTGTTGCAGTAGTTGAGTCTGCTGGTGACCAGGGCGTGAGTGACTGTCTTTCGGTGTTTGAGGGGGATCCATTTGAAGGTCTTACGAAGGAGGCGGAGGGTGTGGAAGCTGGAAGATGAGACAGAGTTGATCTGGCGGTCCATAGTACACGCAGACGCACAAGATCACACACCCCAACAGAGACACCCAGCATACTCACACGTAAGTCTAAGCGCAGACCTCCATTAACCCAATCTCAGGGCGATGTACGCACACTGACAGGAACAGGGGACACACATCACCCACCCGCCCACAGGCACCATTCACCTGACTCACAGCCCTCTACCTCCACTCCCATTGTGTCACCATGTTCAGGTGGTAGGTAGCCTGTCTGAACAGGCAGCAGTGTGCAGTGCTGAATATGTTGCAACTTTTTGCGCTGAACCTGCTACTGTGGAGGAATCCTCCCCACCTGCGCCCACTACACATACCCTTCCATCTCCTGTCCCCGCGGTGCCGGACCCAGACTCAGATGGGTCCATGGACCTCTAAGCCCAACATGTGCAGGCAAGTTTTGGGGTGACAGCCTCCACAAAGTCACCACTGTTATGGACTGTATTTTGGACTGTCCATTGGCCTTCTGTGAGCCTGGACTCATTTATTTGTTTATTTTACATATTGGCGCTGAATAAAGCATTTTATTTTTCTGTCTGAACTATTGCATTTCTGGGAATTGCTTTAAGTGCTGTGTGCCTAAAAGTTTGTGTAATGTGAATGTTTTGATCTTGTGAAATATGTCTATTTTTCAGATGGGAATGAGGTGGACCATGGTATCTCTGTGCTATCTCAATGTTTCTGATAATTATCTAGATTTGTGTGTGTGTGCAGTTTGCATACAGGCATTATCCAAATGAGTGTCCCTTCCTCTGTGACACATGAGATATTCACTACAGACAGTTGCACAATTGTTGTGGTGACTTCAGTATAGATTTCCCATTGATTAGTGCATTCACTTGCGCAATGGCCATGGCTGCTCACAAATGCTATCTGACAATTGGTCAGTGCCATCCATGCAACTCACTGTGCTTGGGTTTGTGGTGTGTATTAATGCCTTCAGGGAGTCCATCATAATTTTCCACACTATGCATGACAATGTTATCCGCCTTGACCTCATGAATCAGATAGTCACATTTAAAATATGTGTTAAAAATACACATTTGGGTGCTTTGTATTTAGGGCTTTCCTACCCTGTTCCTTCCATGAGGGAGTACATGTTTCACCACATGGACAGTCACATCATATCCGGGATGTACATGACTCTTCCTAATTCCATTTGTGCTTTATTTGTTGAGTGGTCTGTTGCATGACTACACACTATTGAGTCATGCTGGGGGAGGGGGGATGTGCAAGCAAACTACATGGGTGGATATGGCTGTGGGATCTTTCAAAACAACATCATGTGGTGTGTCACTCAGTGTGTGACAGGAGACTATTCTCCGTGGAGTAGGTCACTGCTGTGAGTGATGTGTTGATATGCAACTATCATGAGTGTAACAAGTTAGGGATGTACACATACAGGCAGGTAGTTGTTGTATGATGTAGGAAATGCACACCCCTATGTCTGGGCACTGTTGGGGGTCCTCTGCACCCACCCCTCTACTGTTGGGAAGTGCTGGGGGTCCTCTGCACCCACCCCCTATACTGTTGGGCACTGCAGGGGGTACTCTGCACCCACCCCCTATACTGTTGGGCACTGTTGGGCACCGCTACGAGTCCTCTGCACCCACCCCCTATACTGTGGGGCACTTCTGGGCACTACTGGGGGTCCTCTGCACCCACCCCATCTACTGTTAGGCACTGTTGGGCACTGCTGGGAGTCCTACGCGCCCACCCCCTCTACTGTTGGGCACTGTTGGGCACTGCTGGGGGTCCTCTGCACCCACCCCCTCTACTGTTGGGCACTGTTGGGCACTGCTGTTGGTCATCTGCACCCACTCCCTCTACTGTTGAGCACTGTTGGGCACTGCTGGGAGTCCTCTGCGCCCACCCCTTCTACTGTTGGGCACTGTTGGGCACTGCTGGGGGTCCTCTGCACCCACCCCCTATGCTGTTGGGCACTGCTGGGCACTGCTGGGGGTCATCCTCACCCACCCCTTTCTACTGTTGGGCACTGTTGGGGGTCCTCTGCACCCATCTCCTCTACTGTTGGGCACTGTTGGGCACTGCTGGGGGTCCTCTGCACCCACCCCTATACTGCTGGGCACTGCTGGGCACTGCTGGAGGTCTTTTCCAACCATCACTCAGATGTGACGAACCGTACCCCCATATTTCGGCGTGTGTGCAGCACGTATCACTATTGCAATGGTGATATGGGCTAGCGTGTGACGCACCGTACCCCGAGCTTTCTGACGTGTGTGTGGCACGTATCATTAAGGCAATGGTGATATGCACTAGCGTGTGACGCACTGTAACCCCGAGCATTCTGACGTGTGTGTGGCAAGTATCACTATTGCAATACCCCGAGATTTATGACATGTGTGCGGCACGTATCCCTATTGCAATGGTGATATGCGCTGGCGTGTGGCGCACCGTACAGGTATACTTCCGTTGTTGCGGTGGGTTGTACTCACTGTCTGTGCCATTATCGGTTTCTATGTACGAGGTCGTAGGGGTACAGGGCTCGGATGACACGGTCGATGGGGTTCATGTCGTGTATGTCGCGTACCGGGGTGCATTTCGTGGTTGGACTCTGGTTTTACGGCAGTTTACAGCTCTCGTAGCATGTGGGCCGTGCGGAGTGTTGTCAACACGGATCGTACTTCCTGGTTCGGAAATGGCTGCATATTTACGTACGGACGTGGCGTACTGCATCGGACGGAGCGAATCCATATGTACTTTGTTGTTGTACGGTGTTTGGTACGAGTCGTATGGAGTGGCGCTTTCGGTTAGGATCTTACTTGCTAGTTCGTACGGGGACGTTGTAGGTGTACGATTAGTATGGGAAAAAGGCTCCGTACAGCTAATCGGAGCGCTTTTTACCGAATCGGAATCGACCCCAGAGTGTTTATATAGTAATATGCCATAAAAAGACACTATGAACACAGTCAAATGGTTAATTGAAGAATTCCCAGTAGAATGCTTGAAGGAGTTTATTCTAGACTGATTACACATACTCTTGGATGAGAATACCTTTGTATTTAATGGCCAACTCTACAAACAGATCAAAGCTGTCAGTATGGGAGCCTCTTGTGCCCCGATTGTAGCCAATATATGCATGCCCAAATTTGAATCTAGGTCTATCTACAGTGAAATCATCCCATTCTTTAGGTCAATTATGCTTTGGTTCAGGTATATAGACAATATCTTTTTTATCTGGACTGGAAACCCTGAGGATATACCTGAATTTGTGGCATGGCTTAACCAATGTGATCCCAATATGCAATTTACCACTAACACCAGCAACAATCAAGTAGAATTCTTAGACATCACTATAGAACATAATCAATAACAACTGAAGGTTGATCTATTTGTCAAGGCTACATCTAGGAACACACTACTACACTTTGACAGTTTCCACCCTCAATCACAGAAAACCAGTATTCTGTTTGGCCTACTTCTGTGTCTTTGCAGTAATTGTACTAATCTGTCTGATTTTGACAATTGAGCTATAGATATGCAGGATAAATTATAGCCAGAGGATATCCCAAAAGACTGATGTGTGACTGATATGAAAGAGTGTGTCATTTCTAGGGCTGCAAAATGGTAAAAAATCTCAGCGAGCACGCACAAGTTCAGCGAACACGCTCAATTGCTTGTTCCTCCCATTTGCTGTGCTTTTTTCCTGTTTGCGCACACTGTTTGCGTGCTCGGGGAGAAATATCTTGCGAACACACATTTTGAAGGCGTGAACAAGCAAAAAATTCCTCAAAGCCGTGGATCACGGATTTCTGGGCAATTCCGTGTTCTCCCAAGTACGGGAAATTACCCAAATTCCGCAAGCAGAACGGGATATACCGCCCAGGCCTGGTTATTTCGACAGACAACAGCTATTAGCTAATTAGGGCACTAAACAGGCAGCGAAACTGGTATTTGTCACCCGTCATTCATCACTGAATGAGAAAATACACCAAACAATACATTCAAATTAGTATATTTTAAATGTTGAAAGAGAAAGAAAAAGAGAACATCATATACCTAAACCTTTGTTTGCACATAGGAGAAATACAAATCTTAAGGATCATATTATAAGATCTCGTATGACACATAAAAAGCCCTACAATCAAAACAATATTGACCGCAATGCTCTCCCAGTTGGAAACTTCAGATTTACGGAGTGCAAATCATGTGATTTTGCAATTGAAACCACAAATTGGGTCATTAATGGGTTAACTAATTGTTAAACAAGGTCATCATTGTTGTATCTTCTCCTCCATTTTAGTTAGCACTGAAGCCTTATGCTGGAGTTCTATGTCCTGTGTTCTATTCCAGGTGTCACCATGTAGAATGTACAATGGTTGCCTGGTTGCTTTGTTACTTGTATTTGAAAAGGTTTTGACAGCTGTTAGGGCTGGATGTGCAACTGCCTTGCTGTCTTGTCTGCTGTGTAGCTGTTCTACAATGAATATCATCTGAACCTCCTTCAGTGTCTATGACGTCTATCACTACAATCATATACCTACTGTTGTGCCAATGCCAGCTAGGATATGTGGGTGAAACCTCACAAATCGGATCACTGACAGAATTTCGACCTCAGAAATATCGACCTACAAGAATATCGAGTCAACAATATCGATGGCAAAAATATCGACATCCTATCTACAACATGGTAAGTACAAAAATATCGAAAAAATAATATTGATGTAAAAAATATCGATGTTAAAAATATCGATTTATTTTTTATATGTATAAATGTAAAAGTAAGTATATAACACTAATAAATAAAATATACATATTTAAAAGTATCTAATAATGTTTAAAATTAATAAATAATACATATATATTAATAATACATTAATTAAATATATACAGTAAAGATATAATATATATGTACTGAACAATAAGTATTAATAATTAATTTACTAATTTATAAATTAATGAAATATATTCTAATTTACTAATACATTTACAAACATAAAACAATAACATAAATAAAATGTAAGTAATATAAAAAATAAAATAAACATGTGATATTTTAACAATTAATTATATAAAACGTTGGATAGCGTAAGGGTAAAAATTACTATTCCTACTCCAGAGAGTGGAACAGTAGGGAAAGCGTTTGATAGCGTAGGGATAAAATTACTATTCCCACTCCAGAGAGTGCAACAGTCGAGAAAACTGACCCTGAACCCAAAAAACACCCCTTTACCCACGAACTGAAAACTGACCCTGAACCCTAAAAATACCCCTTTACCCAAAAACTGAAAACTGACCCTGAACCCTAAAAATACCCCTTTACCCAACAACTGAAAACTGACCCTGAACCCTAAAAATACCCCTTTACCCAAAAACTGAAAACTGACCCTGAACCCTAAAAATACCCCTTTACCCAAGAACTGAAAACTGACCCTGAACCCTAAAAATACCCCTTTACTCAAGAACTGAAAACTGACCCTGAACCCTAAAAATACCCCTTTACCCATGAACTGAAAACTGACCCTGAACCCTAAAAATACCCCTTTACCCAAGAACTGAAAACTGACCCTGAACCCTAAAAATACCCCTTTACCCATGAACTGAAAACTGACCCTGAACCCTAAAAATACCCCTTTACCCATGAACTGAAAACTGACCCTGAATCCTAAAAATACCCCTTTACCCAAAAACTGAAAACTGACCCTGAACCCTAAAAATACCCCTTTACCCAAAAACTGAAAACTGACCCTAAACACTCAAAATACCCCTTTACCCAAGAACTGAAAACTGACCCTGAACCCTAAAAAAAACCCTTTACCCAAAAACCCCAAACTGACCCTGTACACTAAAAATACCCCTTTACCCAAAAACCCAAAAATGACCCTGAACCCAAAAAATACTTCTTAACCCAAAGTTAAATAATATTATTTAATTAGCAATTAATAATTAATTAACAATAACAATAAAGTAAATATATTAGCACATAAGCTGTAATTAATATAATTTAATAATTAATATCATTTTTCCCCAATTAATTAATTAACAGTAACTAAAAATTATATATATAAATAAATTACTCTAATTAATGTAATTAACTAATTAATATTATTTAATTACCAATTAATTACTAATTTAAATATGTACAAAATTATATTAATTAATTAACTAATTAATATTAATTATTTGCCAATTAATTAGTTATAAATATTTTAAAACATATATTAATTAATTAATAATTATTAAATTACTCCCCACCCTATTCCCCTATAAACCCACATCCCGCTACAGAAAATATATATCAATTAATCAATTAATTATTTACCAAAAAACCAATATTAATTAGCAAATAATTATAATTAATTAATTAATCCTACTAAGTATTAATCAACTTACCATAATTAAATTACTTCCCACCCTATTCCCCTATAAACCCACAACCCGCTCCGGTACTAAAACATCAAATTTCCTTATAAATTTATATATTATTATAGAAAATGTATACACATATAATAGTAATTATTTTAAATACTTAAATTAAACATATAACACATACATAATAAAAAACTATAAAATAATACAAATATCGATATTAGTGTCATCGAAATTATTAACATCGATATATATGCTATCGATATTACTAACTTCGATATTACTTACATCGATATTAAGTATTTCGATATTACTTACCTTGGGTCGATATTCTGTCCTACGATATTCTTGCCTTCGATATTATGCTCCTTCGATATTTCAGACTCGATATTATGGTAGGTCGATATTTCCAACTCGATATTTTGACTGTCTACCCACAAATCATGGCCCACAGACTCACCAACCATCTTTATTTATTTATTTATTTTTATTTATTTATTTAATTTATATGGCGCGTTATAACCACCGGGGTCTCTAAGCGCTGTTTGTCCAGATTTACATGGTGAGATGTTATATTCACTAGAAACCGCCTGTGCACCTAAACTCTACTCCATGCTTGTTTAAACAGTACAGTTTTTAGTTTTTTTCTGAAGGATAGTAAGTTACTTTCCTTCCTAAGTTCTGGAACCAGTTTGTTCCATAAGGCTGGAAGCGTGTTGGAAAACGCACGACCTCCCACCATGGTCAATTTGAAGCGGGATTGGGACAAAAGAGTAGCGTCCGACGAACGCAAAGTCCTACCCGGTGTGTAGGGGGATAGTCGGGATTTCAAGTATTTTGGCGCTTTGCCATACAGAGCCTTGTGAGCGATACACAGTCCTTTAAAAACAATCCTCTGACGAATTGGGAGCCAGTGCAGCTCCTGCATCAAGGGAGAGGAATGAGCGGTCCTGGGTTTTTTATAGATCAGCCTTGCTGCATCATTCATAACCCCCTGTAGTTTGTCCAACAGCCGCTGGGGCAAACCTATGTATAAGGAGTTCCCGTAGTCCAGCCTAGCCAGAATTGTGGCTGAGACCACGTGTCTCAAAGTAGTGAATGAGAGTAAGGCCGAGATCTTCCTTAGTTGTCTAAGAAGGCCTATGCAGGTCCCCACTACAGTGGTAACTTGTTTTTCCATGGATAATTTGTTATCCACATATAGGCCTAAACTTTTGACTGCGGATGCTGGTTTCGGTGGTGTACCCAGCTCCATAGGCCAAAATTTCTCACTCCAAGGGTTGCCCGAGATAGAAATGGGCAGCACTTCCGTCTTATCCGGGTTAATTTTCAGGGAGTTCTCGGACATCCAGTTGACCGTAGCTTTCAGTATGTCCTGTAGCCTAGTGGATGCTCCCGGGCCATCATCCAGCCGGATGATTATCTGGGTATCATCGGCATAGTTGTACACTAGGCAGTCCATCCTATTCAGGAGAGCAATTAATGGCTGCAGATAGATATTAAAAAGCAGTGGTGACATGGCAGAGCCCTGTGGGACCCCGCAGGTGATCGGAGCAGAGGTGGAAAGTAAATCTCCCAGCTGTACTCGTTGTGTCCTACCCTGCAGGAATGATGTCAGCCATGCATGTGCTGTACCCGTGATGCCAAAGGATCTCAACCGCGACAGAAGCTGTTTGTGACACACGGTATCAAATGCCGCGGAGAGGTCCAGTAGTATCAGGGCGCTCGGTGTTTTTGCATCAGCCCGAGTTCTTAGCTCATCCAGGATAGATAACATGACTAATTCCATGCTATGACTAGCACGGAACCCTGCCTGATTGGTCTCCAGCAGGTTGTTACTCTCTAGATGGCCCGAGAGTAGAGCTAACACATGCTGCTCAATCACTTTAGCCAAAAAAGGCAACTGAGAGATGGGCCGAAAGTTTTTCAGACATTTCGTGTCCGAACCAGGTTTCTTCAATAAGGGAATCAGACGGGCCTCTTTAAAAACTAGAGGGATCTGTCCTGTGCGAAGAGAAGTATTCAATAGATGCAGAACCTCTTCCTCAATTCCTGGCATTGCCAACTTGAATACATCAGGAGGGCATGGATCCACCAAGGAACCTGATTTAACTCGGCCTATGATTTTAAGTAGTTCCTGTTTAGCAATTGGGGGGAACTCAACTAATGGTGGAATATTTAGCGGGGCGGTAAGGTCCGGTATACAGGGACATTCGAGGGGTGTAGTTTCCGCAATTTCGTCCAAGATATCAGATATCTTCTTTATAAAGAAGTCTTGAAACCTCTGACAGTCCTCCTGAGTGAACTCGGGACTTTGCTCTTTATTTACCCTGAGCTCTGCCAGGACCCGAAAGATTTCCTTTTGCGGATTTCTTGCTGCAGCTATTCTTTCCTCGAAGAACGCAGCCTTCCTAGATTGTATAGCTAGTTTGTAATGAGCTAAGGATGAGACGTATTCTTGCTTGGCAATGGCGTCATATTTTTTACGCCATGCCCGTTCTTTCTTCCTCACCCCACGTTTCATCTCCCTTAGGGATTCATTGTACCACGGAGCCCCAGCTCCTCTCGCCACCTTCTTCATCCTGCGAAGAGGCGCCACCACATCAATGGCACTCCCCAGTTTATGCTGGAGGTGGCCACACAGGACATCGACGTTGACATCCTGCTCTTTTGCTGAAGGGGGGTGTTCTAAGAGGTGGACCAATTTCTCCCCATCAAGATTTCTCCATTTCCGAGCCATTTTCCAGCCCTCCCCAGGTTTGGACAGGGGGCCCCTCAATAAGAGTCTTCCCTTTATTAGAGAATGGTCAGACCATGCACAAGGCAGAATTTCCGTAGCGCCCTGGGTTGGCATGGTAGTCCAGACTAAATCGAGCACATGTCCTTTCTCGTGTGTCGGTCCCTTGACTTGTTGGGTAAGACCTAAGGAGGAGATCGCCTCCTCGATCTGTAATGCTTGCCCCTCTTTGGGGGATTTTTCCCAATGATAGTTGAAGTCCCCGACGACAACCATTTTATCATATCTGGTGCGCAGGTCCTGAACCAATCTCGTGAAGAGAGTTGGAAAGTCTGGCGACGCCCAAGGTGGCCGATATACCACCAAGAACACCACACAGACCGCTCCCCGCCTGAGCTTAACCCCCATAACCTCTGCTCCCCCGAAGGTTTCGGAGAGAAACCTTTCGGCGCGGAGGCGTGTCTGATACAGAAGAGCAACTCCCCCTCCTCTTTTGGCTCCCTCCCTGTTGAAATTAATTGCCAAATAGTTATCTGGAAGGGCCGCCACTAAATCTGGCGCCGAACAATCCTCCAGCCATGTTTCGGTGAGCTTTCGGTGAGGTTCTGCTATACGAACCAAAAACAAACCACACGACTGGTGAAACACTATATAAAATCATCTCATACACCAGATCACATTCGGTGGATCCTCCTAGAGAAAATCCAAACGAAAGCAGGGTCTAAGAGCATGGAAATTTTCAAACGTAGAGAAGTCTTTTGGATTTTCACTTGAGACACCTATAGTAGAGGGCCGAATAGTGAAACCCCCTGGATCAGGCGATGAGATATATTGCTAATTGATAGTTTTAGGATGCTACTGATTAACAATTGTATCCTCATTTCAACCCTATTTAAGTATTCTATTAAATGTTTTTCATCTTGTCAGTCTTTTATCTGTGTCATATTGGGATAGACACCTGCACGAACCATATACTCACACTGCATATCATGGCAGTTCCGGGTACGCAATTGGGCTGTGTGTCTGCCTTTTGACAGACATTAGAGAACTCTCTGCTGAAATGGACGAGTAGGTACATATTACATAGACACTTTGATGGCACTTGTATGTAGCAGCCAACAGTGTGTATTTATAGATCGCGCTGCCAAAGTAGATCACTACATGTTGGTGTTTGCGCCTTCTTCCCTGTCAGAAATCCACATATCTGTTCAGCATTTATTAGAGCTTTAGTTTGTTCCATAAGTGAGATTACCATCTCCTATATAATTATTTACTTTCGTAAGCGACTCTCCCAATATGGCCACCACTAACAGGACGTGCCCAGAAGGAAGGTCACGTACCACTCTCCGACAAGTTCTGGAGATGGAATCCATTTCCATGCTGAAATTAAACATACTTTGAGGAGAGAGTAACGCAGTGAATAGATCCTTGCTGAGACCCAGTAATTCAGTTCCCGGTATGTTGGCATTAAACTCTGTATCCTACTGGGTACAGGCCATAGAAGTAGACAACAAATATCGGGGCATATTATCAAGCTATTTATTGCCGCATTAGCAGCACAAAAGTGCCTCTAACGTGTACATTTGTATTATCAAGCCCTCGCTAACAAGCGTTAGCGACAGCTTTCTGGCGATCGCGGGGGGTTTTATTATCGCCTTGTATGCCAGAGATAGTTTCCACTAATTATATGCAAAGTAGGCGTTCCTCCTCAAAATGTAATGAAAAATGCTGCTAACACCACATCGCACTGTTAGCAATGAATGATGGCCCAGAACCGCAAAGTGATAAAAAAAAGTCACGCTAAGGCCCTTTAGCTGCAGGAACTTAAGACCAGAAAAAAGCTGGTCTAAAAATGGTGATAAAGGGAGGTAAATAAGGGAGAGTCACTCATAGCTCCATCTGAAGATCCACTGATGCCATGGAGGTATTAATCATTCAGCTTGGAGCCCCACGAAGGCAACAACCGCCACTGCCACCTCTCCCAGGACCACCACTGAGGCAGCGCAGAAGAAGACAGCGGGCCCTGTGCAGACATCTCTGCCTCGCACACCTAACGCCAGAGGATGTCATTGCCCACTATCTTCTCAAAAGGATATCCATCCAACACATCCTGAACCTGATAGCCCATAGGCTGAAGGCACCAACACAGCGAAGAACCAACATTCTTCAGCAGACAAAGCTGCTGGCTGTGCTGCACATGTTGGCCACTGGGACCTTTCAACCAACAACGGCCAGAGTTGATGGAGTTTCACAGGAAGCCTTTTCAATCTTCCAACCTACTGTCTTGGCTGGCATACTCAGCCTGATACTCCAGCACCTTCACTTCCCCAGAACTGTGCAGGAAAAGATTGAGACCAAGCAAGGCTTTGAGGCCATAGCTGGATTCCCGCAGGTTCTGGAGGCAATTGCCTGCACATATGTTCTATTTGTGCCCCCTGCAGACAGTGCACACATATACCGCAACAGAAAGCACACCCATTCTATGAATGTGCAGGCAATAGTGGACCACCAGGGACTGTTCACCAATGTCATAGCCAAGTTTCCAGGGAGTCTGCATGATTCCTACATCTTCCGACAGTCCATAATAAACCAGCACTTCCATAATGGCACATATAGAAATGGAGTTCTTGTTGCTAAGTACTAACTGAACACACCACACGCCTCAACACCACATCCAAGCAACTCACAATTGTTAGAATATACATGTCACAATTTCACATACAACATGGCAATCAACATGCCCACTTACCAGACACATCAACACAAGGAACTTTGAGAACTGTGGTTAGTTATGTAGACAAACCATCCCCAAAGGCTTAACTCCTCCAACACTGATTTGAAAATGTGAGGAGAGGTGGCAACTAAGTATGTGCGACGGAGGGACTCAATCCATAAGGAAAGTATGTACACAAGGCCCAGTGTGTCGGTGTTGTGCTGGACAGTCAGGACTAAGCTGAGTGCAGACCTGCGCATGTGGGCAAATAGTGTGTTTCTATTGCCCAGCCTGATGGCAATGACTGTGTGGGTGACTGTCTTACCTGACAATGGGGCGATCCATTGGAAGGTTGCATTGAGGATGTGGAGGCAGTTGAAGCAACTGCAGGCCACTGCGTAGACCTGTTGGTTTATGGATAGGGAGGTGTCAAATACAGTGCCTAGGTACCTAGAGCTGGGGGTGGGGCTGCTGAAGTTGTTGTCCCACCAGGTGATGCCACATGCTGATGTTTTTGTTATGAGGATGAGGACTCATGTCTCCTCTGTGTATAGCAACCCCCAGCTGTTGATCATCCATGTTGCAATTGACAGCAATCCTTCTTGGAAGCCCAGTTTGGTGCGTGGGCGTATTGCTGATGGAGAATATGAGCTTTGTCTCCTTGTAGGTGGGGTGATGTTTAATGGTATCCTTATCTTGTACCAGTTCTTCTTCATGTGTCAGCAAATGCATCTGCCATCTTTGAGGTTGTTGGAAACTGAGGTGGCATTTATTGCACGCTGTATGTTTCAGTTGCATAGTGGGACAAGTGTGTATGTGCAGTTGGAGAAACATGTCTGTAAAATGTGATCTAGTGCCATTGGTGAATGCCTGCAGTGTGTGGGTGTTGCTGTTGATAAGGGTGTGTAGCATCTCCTCGTTGACTGAGCGCCACTGAATTTGTGTGGGTCCGCATATGGTCTAGGCTGGCTTGGGGTTGACCAACGAGGAAGTGTATGTGTTTGTGGTCACTACATGTGTGTTTAGTGGGGTTGAGGAACTGGACGAAGTTCACACATGCAAAGAAGGTGTCAAAGGTGTGCCCTCCCTTGTTGCTCCTTGTGGTGAATATTTGGGACAGACTGATGTCATCAAACATGTCCCAGATTGTAATGGGTTATGAGTAATCATGGTATGTGAGTTGGAGGCGCCGCTCAGGAAGGAGTATGTAGTCCAGGAAGTGCAAGGCATGGCGTCTGATGATGTTGATGGTGTGGGTGAATGTTCCTGCCCTCAGTGGGCCCTGCAGGACAGGTCAGGGGGCTGCTGAGTGTTGCTTTATGGCAGCTCTGGACATGAAACTGCATGTGTTGTGCGGTGGGGCAGGTCTCGCGGCAGCATCAGAACTGAATGTGATCCGTGTCTGGTGTGGCCTATTGCCACGTTCTCATGGCATTGACTCTGAGGAGTGTAGATGAGTGCTATCGCTAGACATAGGAGAGCCAGGGTGCCTTTTGGTGTGTGTTAGGCCTGCGGATATGCGTAGATGGTCTTAACAGTGTTGCACAGTAGGAGTGCCAGTGACGCAACTGCACAGCACACACAATCAAATTGGCTCGGGGGAGGATCAACTGTGAGGCAACGTAATTAGCATTGATGCTGGTAAAGTCATAAGTGAGACATGGCTAACATGAATTCCAAACATAGCACAATTCACACACCACAAAACCATCACCACTAATAACACAGCCTCCATAACCAATAATGGACACATCTCTCCATCACATGTTACAGGCAATCAAAGATATGTACTCTGTCTGTGGATGATGACACTCCTCCGAAACCCCACCACCAAGGCACAGAGGCAGTAGAATGCGGTCCACCTGATCCATTGTGGAGTGCACATTTGGCGTGCTAAAGTCACGTTTCCGTAGCCTGGACATCACAGGTTGCAGACTGCTGTACAGCCTCGAAATGGTGAACTAAATCAAATATAGCATGTTGTGTATTGCACAATATATGTGTGCGGACCAATGCTCCATTGATCCAAGTACCTGCTGCACTGTACTATAACCTGGATGATGATGAAGATGAGGCAGGTGGAGCACACCCCACAGTTAATGCAGCAGGAATTGCCAGAAGTAACCTAATAATAAACACTTTCTTCAACTGAGCAAGTCACATTGTGCAGAATGACCCCAATCACGGTTAGTGGAAGTAAAAAACACAAAACACATACCCTGTCTGCATGTTACTCTCCTTCATAAGTACATCACTCTAAAAAGAGTATGTTGCACAATAAGTGCAACTAACATCACATTACTCAAATCATGGTGGGAATGTCTCCTCAGTACAGAGATGCTCTTCAGTGTGTTCAATGTGCAAAAGTCGACTTTTCAAGGTGTAGATTGTGCTACCAAAATAAAATATTTTGTGTGTCCTTTTGTGCAAATCATGAAATCTAGATAAACCTCTGTTCTTCATTGTAGAGTGTCTATTTGGGTCAATAAGTAAGTTGAGTGTGTCCGAAATGTAACCTGTGAAATAGGGTAAAAGATGAAAATGAGCATGCAATGTGGTCAAAGATGAAAACATGGGTGTTAAATGGGGTAAAAGACAAAAAGTGAGCGTGAAATGGGGTAACAGATGAAAAATGGGCGTGAAATGGGTTCAAAGATAAAAAATGGCCGAAAATGAGGTAAAAAATGAAACATGTGTGTGAAATGTGGTAAAAGATCAAAAATGGGCGTGAAGTTTGGTCAAAGATGAAAAATGAGCGTGACATGGGGTAAAAAATGAAAAATGGGTGTGAAATGGGGTAAAAGATGCTTTTTAGGGTGTCATCTGCTATTAGCTTGGAATCTACCTCAAGATCATAAACCTCTATGACAAATTTGTGAACCACACACAGGACGCCGCAGCCAGACCACCCACACCCCTGAGACACCAACCAGCCCGCCTTCTCTGAAGGGACACCAAGCACAGATGAAGACACCACCTACACCATGAAAGGCATCCACTCGGGGACCCACACAGACCCCTGGCCCCCTCACAACTACCACAGAGTCCCATCTGCCATAGCACACGAAACACTACGCCATGAAAGGCATCCACTCGGGGACCTACACAGACCCCTGCCCCCCTCACAACTACCACAGAGCCGCATTTGCCATCGCACACGAAACACTACGCAACATCAACACCACCTTCAAAACATGCACCTTCACAGACATATGGAAGCATGCAGAAAACATGCCCCTGCTCAAGAAACACACATCTGACCCCTACGAGCTCAAGAACTATCGGCCCATCGCGCTTCCAGTAGCTTTCAACAAAGTCACCCACCGCACACTAGTCACCAGACTACATGATGCAGGCATTCAAGGTACACCCCTGGACGGGGTCTGATCATTCCTCACCGTAAAAAAAGGCAAAGGGTCACACTGCCACACTTCATCTCCGATCCCAAGACAATCACTTGCTGAGTCCCACAGGGGTCAACACTGAGCCCGAGCCTCTTCTAAATCTATATGTCCCCCTCACAGACATTGTCCAACAACACAGCCTCAACACCCTATCCTACGCTGACGACACACAGATCATCCTCTACCCAACCGAAGACCACACCACCGCCTAAATCAACTTCCAGAAAGGAATGCAACACAGCGCAGTCTGGATGACCAAGAGCTGCATGATGGTCAACCCAGAGAAGACAGAAGACCTCGTTCTTGTAAACACCCCTCCAGCATGGGACAACAGCTGGTGGCTGACGGCCCTCAGAGGACCACCTCACCCTGCAGACCAAGCTAAAAACCTCTGCATCATACTCACCATGAACCAACATGTGAACGCCGTCACTTACAGCTGCTTAAACGCACTCCACATCCTCTGCAGGTCCTTCAAATGGATCACCCTGAGTCAAGGAAGACAATCACCCATGTACTCATCATCAGCAGACTGTACTATGTCAACGCACTCAGTGCCGGCATCAACAAGTCCATACCCTGCAAACTCAAGACAATACAGAACACCGCGGCCAGACCCGTCCTCGGCATCCCCTGGCACAATCACATCAGCCAACACCTACGATGACTCCACCGGCTCACAGAAGAGAAAATAGTCAGCTTCAACATCCTTATCTCACACCTACAAATGCCTACACAACGACAGACACAAATACTTCAATGACAGATTCAATTTAACGTTAAACCCCCAAAAAAGCTTCAATTTACAAAACTCTCACTGGCCGAAACCCCTCACATCCACAGAGCCAGAGCATGCGAACTATCCTTCTCTCACATTGCAGCCAAGACCTGGACTGAGCTACCGGCAGACATTAGAAAAGCCCCCTCCCTGAAAACCTTCATGAAGCCCCTCAAGAGCTGGCTCTTTGGCCAACAGAACTGCGCTTCTCCCGCACCTCGTGACCCTCAAGGGTGAGTAGCACACTTACAATTCCCCAGATTGAATAATTGATTTGTTGTGAAATATGCAATTATGGTGTCACCTGGTGTGAAAGTTAAATTTAGGGTGTCATGTGTTTTGAAATAAGATATTTAGGGTGTCATTTGTGTGCCAATCAAGCATTTCATTTTGTTATAGATCTCTGAAATGAATTTTGCTCTCAGACTGTACATCTGTGTATGAACTTGCACTTAGAGTGAAAATCTGGCAGCTAAAACGATAACACAATGCATTTTTCGTACGGCTGATTGAAAATACATCGCTCAACACATTGTACAATACAAAATATTACTAATGAGAATATTTGCATGCAGATTTTCACTGGCTTTCTCAAAAACGGGTAGCAAATAGACAGGAAGTGATGTCTGCATGCTTCCTGTCTACTCGATTAGTGTTTTTCACTTTCACTTTCTCTTTTGAGCACAGTGCTGGTGATTGTGGAGAGTGTTGGAGGTATTTGGTGGTGTGTGCTGCAGTTTTTAGATTTGGAGCGTGTTGCTCGGTCCTGTGTCCTTTTGAAAGTGTCTGTGAAGTGTTGTGTACTGATTGTTTGTGTTTTTTTGTCTCTTGTACTCAATCTTGTCGGGTGTTTGTCTTGGGGTAGTTAACTTTCTTTGTTGTTGTTGGTGATATTTTAGAGGGTTCTTTTTTTGGGCTGTGGACTCCCAGGTGTGCAGGGAGATGCCCGGCTGGGTGCAGAGTGGGCAGGTTGCCGGAGGGAGCTTTAGGGGGCTTCCTGCAGGTGATAAAATTCTACCTCCCATTGATGTTGGAGAAGGGAGGCGTATCCTTCAAGGATACAATGTAAGTGTGCGGAAGATGAGGTGGTAGCGTGTGCGGGTGCAGATGCTCCGGTTCTTTGGAGTGGACCATACCGTGCGCCAGTGGAAGCACCGCTGGCAGGATCTGCTGGCCCATGAAGCTGACCTCCTGGACTACGTGTGAGTCATGACTGGCCTACACGGTGATAAGTACAAACTCCACATTTAATCATGAATGGTTCTACGAAAAAACATTAGGACGTGTGTGACACTGGTGTGAAAGTGAAAAAAATTTGCTGATTGAGGTGGGAGACATAATGCACTCATGCAAAATATTGGCACATCCGAGACACAACGCTGCATCATATTGACAAGCATAGGTGGCTAGTCAGTATCACCCACTGCGCTGGAGGAACACTTAGCACTATAGTGCCATAGCTGGCCCACCTGCGCAAAATGTGTGTGCAGGCAGAAGATTGTTTGTGTACGGCAGGGGTGACTGTACATGAACTATCAGAGGAATTGTTTATGTAAGCTGTGTGCTGGCCAAAAGGTAGTGTTAAAATGCTGTCCTCAAGAATTGTGGTACGTTAGCTATGCTGCCTTTTGAACATAGTTACTGTGTGACAAAGTATTTTATATGAACACATGGTCAAAGGAAATCAGACATCTCCAGATTGTCAAACACCAACAACCTATGTGAAATTGCCTTGTGCGATCTTCAGCAATGCAATCATGCAAAGAGCATGTAGAACATCATTATGAATGTAGTAATGGTGCCTTGTGGATGTCTCACACTACTAGCATGTGCATGTTAGCTAGCATTATAGTCTGGTTTGTTCTGACTCAACATTCACTGGTCTGGATTGAATGGCAGTCTAAACGGACCCAATCATGTAGGCAACATGAAACGCAACATACAGTTACGTAACATTTTCTGTTATGGTGATGATTGGTATGAGGAATATGACACATATGATTTAACCTCTGATACAACACATATTTATTTTCTTGTCTCACAGATGTTCGGCCACCAATCACACAGGGGGACATCGAAAGCTTCAAGAACCCACACACCACTGGTGAGTTTGGACATCATATATTGTCATAGTGCGGTGTCTGGGCAAATGATCAACATTGTAGTAAGCAATATGGGTGTGTATCACATGTCCCTTGCCTACAGTGTGATGATGTATTGTGGAAGTCAGAAGTGTGCACAAATCAGTAAGTGAAGTTTGAGCAATGCATAGGTCTTACAGTTGTAACTTGGCCCATACCCAGTCAATGATACACATTGTAAGTAAGGTGCAGATCATCGAGACCCTATCGCCAGCACAATATCACTTTCATTGAAGTTGTGTTGTCAATAGGGGCCTAGCATCTTGCCATAGGCAGTGTTAATCCACTTCACTTGTAATAAGGGACCCTTACACGCTGTGTTTAGCGTGAAAGGGGCGTGCAGTGGGTGTTGCGGTTCGTGTTCCACAGCAACAAAGCAATACCATAGGGGATGATGGACGGTGCGTTTGAGCAAATCAAACACTCGCCCCCATCAACTAATCTGGGTTTAATCCATCACCATTCTTTAGCTCACTCCACCACCCCAGTTCAGTCATGGCCATATTCAAATCAGTCTGACCTGGTGCCTCATGGGAACAGTCCAGCCCGAGCTGCCAAGCCATGTCTTTCCTGGACCGGAAACAAGCATCCTGGGACTGGTTTCGGGTTCATAACCCTCATCAGCTAGGCTATTTTGAATCCAGTGGCAAAGTGAGCAAGTGAGCAAGGGACCCATGTCTGGACATACCCTGCCAACTTAGGGCGGACTGATTTGCATATGGCCATGTCTGTACTGGGGTGGCGGAGTGAGTTATAAAAAATGATGATGGATTAAACCCCGATCAGTTGACTGGGGGTGAGTGCTTGCAATGCTCACCACTCCGTCCATCATCCCCTTTGGTTTTGCTTTGTTCCGCAGCAACACCCATTGTATTTGACATTGCCCCCTATGTACAACCTGGTCGTAATCTGGCTAAATGAGGAAGAATGCTATTTTTCTCATCATTTTTGCTTTTTACATGTGAGCTGCCTTGTGCAGCACACATTGAAAAAGCAAACTTACATGGTTGTATATGTACAGGATGGTGGCCCTTCCAATACATACAAAAACATTTTTAAATATTCCATATTGTATCTTTCCTGTGTGCTGCACGAAGCAGCACACATGCAATTTACAACCTGGTATTCTAGGATTGATTATATGCATGAAGGGGCACCTTCCTGTACAGAAACAAACCTCCCCTGCACACAGACACCCTTGCACTCTGGTGCAAGGGTGTCTGCATAGGCTCTAAGTTGTGAGACTTAGCACCATCGCAGGGGGAAGACAGGCGTTAGACTCCTCGGCTTAACGCCTCTCTCCGCCACTTTGGAAACGCAAGTCTGCACCATATCACTAAGGATGAGGTGCAGACTTGCGTTTCCAAAGTGGGAAGAGAGGCTTTAAGCCGAGGAGGCTAACGCCTGTCTCCGCCACTTCCTTGTCAATATGCCCCTAGGTCTATGGGTACTGTCACCACAGCACATGCCTGTGGATTGCAGGGCACACTGATAGGAGAGGAGACATGTACGTGGGGTTGCTGATGACTATCAGACGAGATGGAATGCATGTACATCCTTGCCTGAGATGACTGTGCAAGTGTGCCCGATTATGCACAAGGATGGAGTGCTTTTCAGTCCGTAAGTGCGCAGACACAGTTCGGCACTGTGAATTTTTAGGTATTCTGCATGCCATCTTCAAAAAAGTGTCAGTGTGTATCTTTGAGCCAAGCATATCAAAGGCACATTCCCCAAACACACAGTAAAGGTGGCCCGATGAATCTCATTGGCATGTTTGGCCACTGCAATGGTGTTGACAAGGTGTCTACTTGAGGCCATTCCCTGATTGACTCTTGATCAGATGTGGGAACTCCTCTGTCCGAATTGGTGTAATTACTGTGCACGCATTTACCTTGCATGCTTTAGCTCTGCCTTCATTGCTGTGCCATTTACTTTACAATGCAGGGCTCTCCAACACTATCTGTGAGAAAGCATTACCCCTAACAACACTGTGAGGATCATGACTCCAGGGTGCTGTTACAAGGGGGAATGCATTGTGACTGTTTGTGTTGTAAAGTCCTGCATAGTTTGATTCACTATGGAGTGAACTTAGCGGATACAAGACATGACATGCATGAGTGAGTGAGAATTTAGTGGAGACGATGTTCCCCCCTCTCTGCGGCAACACTTCACAGATTGTGTAGTAGTGTTAGAGATAGGGACAGTGCATCATGTATAAGTCAGCGTTCAGCCACACAACAGCTTTCCATGTGTGCTGCATGATGCAGCATAGTTGAAAGTGTGAGTAGGGGTTTCCCAGAATTGCTTCAGGGCAGGTAGGGTAAACTTCCAAAACATTTCAAAGCCCCCCGGCACACAGACATCCTTGCACTATTGTGCAAGAGTGCCTGTGTTGGCTCTGACTTGATGAACTGCACACAGTTGCTGGGGGACACACAGGTCTTCACATGGGCATTGTACATATCATGCAGCACTTTGTCACAGGAGAGGATGAGGGTTTGTGCTACACACGGAGGTCTAATGTCTCTCTTGTACAGGTCACCCTCAGTCTGGGTATGTCGTACCACCATCGCTTAACACTGTCAGTCTCATTTGGTTGTGACAGTACATGTCCCATGCATGTCAGTCTCACCAGCACGTGGTCACTGATCCAGGCTTCAACATTTTGTTGTCCAGGTCACTCTCTGACTTCACATAGTTACGCTGGAGTGTAGGCTCTCATGTTTAAGTGATCTTGTATTGCAAATGTGATTGGAGAACATTGATATAGTCTTAAGGACTCAAAATTTCCATTGTTGATATTTTACAGACAACATGACCCCAGCTGAACAACATGTGGCCCAGGCAAAGAAGGACCGCTTCAAGCTTGAAAACAAGGTGGCAAAAGGGTACCACAACAAGGCCAAGAGGCACCAGGAGGAACGGAAGAAAAGTACATGGAAGACGGTGCCGGAGCTTGCAACAACTGTCACCCAGCCCATTCCAGGCCCTTCTTGCATCAGTGGTGGTCCATGGCCACACCTCCCAAAGGGACAGGTCCACCTGCACCTTGCGATCAGGTGGTGCCATTTTTGGTGAGGGACAGGAGGATCCTGCATAAAGATCAGGAGAGAAATGGCTGATCTGAACAGACATGTCACAGACATGAAAAAACACCTTGGACTGCCATGAATGATGCCTGGACATGTTGGACCCCATCCCCCTCTTCTCCCTTTCCCCAATGTTTAAAAATCTGATATTACGTAGTGTTAGGTTAGTTCTTTTAATTGTTAGGTAGTGTAGTTTTAGCATAGGTTATAGTTAGTGTTAGCTTTTAAGGTATATTATTAGGCCATATTTGGGGATAAATTTCCTTTTCTTTTGAGTGGATATATATTTGTGTAGCTTATGTGTGTAGTTAGTTTTTGCATAGCTTAGCTGTCTTTGTCCTGTCTTGTGGTGTGCCTTAAGGATGGGAGGGGAGTTGATGTCTAGGATATGTTGTTGCGTGATTAGGATTAGTTAGGGTAAAGAGTTTAGATAAGTAAGAATTTTCTAATTAGTTTAGATTTCAGTAGTAGTAGTTCTAGTGATCAGTGTTAGTTTAGGTTAGTTCAATCTTTTTTCTGTTCTAATAAATGTTTTCTACTTTGGATTTCTGCTTGCAATTATGTCAGGAATGATGTTGGGGAGTGTTTTTTATTCCCTTGTATGCAATCACTGGACAATCCATTGGAATGTGTAAGTCTGGTCATGACATGTTAGTTTGCCGGATGTATTGTGTCGGGATACCTGAGATGTGAGCACAGTAAACTTGCATGAATGACAGGGTGGCAAGTTCGATTTACGGCCTAGTCTAGGGTCAGTCATTAGTGGCGTTCTACATCTTCAGTGTTACTCACGGAGTTGAACAGCACATTGTTGCCCATTTACAACACAGCTTAGGAAGATGGCATGGAGAGGAAATACAGTTAGCTACTGTTATCCTTTAGGGAGATGGATGTATGCGCCAGGTACCACAGATTCTGTCACACACCTGCATATCAGATGGTCCTGGCACTGAGTCCATCTTCATTGCCCAGACCTTGGCACAGCTTGCTGCGTAGGATAGGATAGAGTTTATAAAGCGCTCGAATGCCGAGGCGTCTTGGTGCTGGGAGATGAGAAAAGCAGTACTCATACAGTTATATCAGAACTTTTTAGACCACGGGGAACAGGCATGTTTTTAGAATTTTCCTGAACTTTTGCCTGTTTGGTTGCAGTCTCAGCGTGATCGGTAGTTGGATCCATAAGTCTGATAGACTCCTGCCTTCCCATCTGTCTGTACAGTGTGATAGACTCCTGCCTCCCCATCTGGCTGTACAGATTTTGGTGCTACAAATGTGGCCCTTATTTGAGGATCTACGGTTTCTCGTGGGAGTATACCAGGAGAAAAATGTACGAAAGTCAGCTGCCCCATTGTCATTTAATGTCTTGTGAACCAGGCATAAGGCTTTAATTTCCATTTGCTGCTGTATTGGGAGCCAATGCAATGCCCTGATGGCAGCATGGGTAAAGTGGCCTTTCGGAATGTTTAGTAAAGAATAGCAGAATTCTGTATTTATTGCAATTTAGCCCTCTGCGCCTTGTCAATGCCTATAAATAGTACATTGCAATAATCTTACAGTGAAAGGATAAGGGCCACTAACACTGTTTATCTTAGCTCCTGGGGAAAGAAGGAGAAAACCTTCCAAAGAAGCTTCAGTAAAAAGAAACAGAAAGAGGTTACATGGTTGATCTGGGCTCCAAAACTAAGTTGGTCATAAAAATGACCCCCAGAATCTTAACCTTGGCAGATGGGAGGGGACTTTCAACGGCCTCTATCGGCCACCAAGTATGGTTCCACAGGGACGGACTGTTGCCAAACTCCATCACCTCCGTTTTGTCCGTATTGGTTTTAAGCTAGTTGCTGATCCTCAAGCTCATGATGTGAGTCAGACAAGCATGGAAACTAGCGGCAGTGGACTCAAACTGTTTAGATACCAAGATAACAATCTGTGAATCGTCTGCATATGACACTAGCGAGAAACCATGCTGTCTGATGAGACTGGCGAGAGGGGTGACATATATATTGAACAGAGTTGGCAACAGTGCAGATCCCTACGGCACTCCACACAGGAGGAGGAAAGATTCAGATTGCAGATTATCCCAATGTATGGTTTGCTCCCTAGCATCCAGAAATGAGGAGAGAAGGGACACAGCCAAATCCCCAATCCCCACTGCCTTAAGCGACCGCACTAACACCGTGTGATTCCCGGTGTCAAATGCTGCTGATAGGTCTAGGAGGATTAGGATGGCTCTTCCCCCACTCCATCTACCTGTCTGCGAATCTCCTCTGTTGGCGTGACCAGCGTGGTCTCTGTCAAATGACACGATCGGATGCCATGCTGACTTGAGTTGAATAGATTGTTGCCATCTAAATATAAAGTTAGCTACTAGTTTATCGACCTTGTGAGAATTTTGGCTGCAATCGGCAGACATGAAATGGGTCGAAAGTTCTTGAACTCCAAGGGATCAAGGGCCAGCTTTTTCAGAATTGGTCTGATGCAGGCTTTCTTCCAAACAGAAAGGTATACCCCGACTCACCTACTTGATTTAAGAGGGGGTTAGATGTCGACTATTAGACCCGGAAACCAGGGGGCAGATTTACAAGCCCCTTGCGCCTCATTCACGCCGCCGTTGCGTCACTTTTGTGACACTGCGGCGGAGCAAATCCTGCACCATGGTGCAGGGTACTTACAACGTGATGCATCTGGGAGATGCGTCACGTTGTAATGCCCGGCGCCACATGTAGGCCAGATGTGGGTCCCAATGTCCTGGGAGACAGCTGTGGTGAGAGGTGCTTGCTGCTGGTTGGTTTGGGCAGGGGGTGGGGTATCCGCAATACTTCTGGGTTGCCCTGCTCCTGGAGGGGTGGTGCCGAAGGAGTCTAGCAGATTTTGAAGTTCCTCCTGATCTATGGTGGGGCAGTCATACCAGTCATCAGTGAAGGTTGGGCCAGTCTGCTGTCCATGAGGTGATGGCTCTCCCTCTGCAATGTGATAGGGGAGATACAGTTCAATTGTGTTTTTCATGCATGATCATGCATTGTATGACTTTTCAAGCAGACTGCAGGACAGGGTACAATCAGACAGTTTTAGAGGAGATGCCTATTTTTTGCGGGATAGTAATAATGTTGAGGACATCACTGATGTGATGTTGTTGTACATTGTCATCTCACAGTTTACAGCTATGACAAATGTGATTGTACAATTTCTACACACCAGCGGCAACAGTTGTGTCCTCTGTTAATTTGTGTGAGTAATGCAGTTTGTAAAATATAGTAGTCAATGTTGTCAGATTTTTTTATGTGTGTGCACCGCATTGTGTGGTGGTAGCAACTGCAGCTTTGGTTTTGCTGCCCGTTATACCATTCAGGCAGTACGCCTTTTACTTCTGTGTTTTTATATTGCTTAGATGTTTCAAACTGTGAGGAATATGGATCCTGGTCAGAGTTGGGAGACTTATCCATTGCTTGACATCAAATGTCATGTTTACGTCAGAGGTTGTATGTACACGAGGATGTGTCAGAGTATGACCTGCTCCTTTAAGGATGTTGTCCACACTCAGCCACCTCAGTGAGGTGGCCTGCACCATGTTAATATGTTGGGCCTGCTGGCATGCTATTCATCATGCACTGTCACTTGCCTGGTCAATGTGGCTCACGGACAAGCAGCATTGCAGGGTACTGCACATGTGCATGTTTTTGTGCAAGATGAGTTATGTGTGAGGAGGGCCCCGTATAGGCACATTGGCTCTGAGAGCCTACTTGCTGTGTCAAAATGTGCTGCACTATGTGGTGCACATGGACATCCAGGGAGATTTATCTATTGTGATATTACTTGTGTGCATGTCGTCCTTCATGTTTTATCTTGCATGCATTGCTATCTGCCCTCCTGTTGGCTGTTGTTGCTGTTTGAACAGACAGTGTCAACACTACTTGCCCTCAAGGTTGACCTCACGTGTGGTGTGTAAGTGGTCAGTTATCTGGTGTATGTGCATTACATGGTGCCGATTTATGGTGCTCAGGCCTTGTCACCATTACTCTCACAAGAGATGCAAATGGAACGGTGATGAGTGTTTGTGTATGTGCCACACAGCTGCTGACATGGATGATACATGCTGTCCTGGTTCTGGTATTCAATGCCTGGCTTAGCGTGTGGGTGATAACTACCTGACTGCATATTTGTTCACTGACACTGTTAATTGTTTCTTGCCAATGTCACTGTGAAGATGACAAACAGTTCTTGTTGGTGTTCAGTCACCTCTGTAATTAGGACCTAGTTTTCCTGCTGGCTGAACTTGGGATTCCTCTTTGCCTTCACATGGGTCTCTGGCTGCTCTTCCTGGGTATTTGTGGTGTTGTTTGTACCCTCTGCACAGGTCCCAGCTTCGTCCATGGCTCCTCTGATATTTTCAATTTTTTTAGTTTTATTTTTTCTGCTTGGTGGGCCTTTTGTAGTGCATTTTCGCGCTGAGCATGAGAAATGCAGGCCTGGCGCCTGTTAGCGATCGGATTCTGTCGCTGATTGGCCCATTGCCACTTTTTTACGTTAGCGTGAGATTTTTGATCACCGTCATGCTAAATCTATCGACGTCCATTCCGCCGGAAAAGGAAGCTATCGCCTGTTAGCGGTGTGTTGCTAATTCGCCGCTAATACGGTGAAAGATTCCGGTAATCGGCAGCGATAAAAAAACTCACGCTAAACGCGAATTGGGATAAACATCGCAATTTGTTGGTAATATCCCCCCACTTCTCTTACTAACATTCTTGATAGAGTAAGAAAATGAGTCTTCCTTCACGTATTCATAAATCCAAGACGTAGACATCAAGGACACAATCTAAAATCTTTTTGGGCTCATTTACAGTTTAGAGCTGCTTTTCATCACGGAGGACAGATTTGCTGTTTAGTATTATCTTCTTGGATTCCCAAGCCCTCGGAAGAGTCTGTAGGGTAAGTGCTGGCTACACTCGCACAATAAACACACTCCACGCTGTTCTTGAGCGTAAAAGGCCATTTATTAGGACAAGTCTGTATGAACACAATTATTAACCCCAACATAAATTAACCAGAACAATCCCCAACATCAACTGTATCATTCATTCAAACCATTTCACCTTGCTCCAAATCTCTCTTCCCATTCCACTCTGTGACCCCTTTCAGATCTACATCCACATCTTCACTTATCTTCGATCATCCTCTCCTGTATCTCCTTTCATCGCAGTCATGAATCCTGCTCCCCCATTGTAGTGTAGTTCCTAGTTTCCCACTAGGCCCTGCGCATTGGAATAACATAAACAGTAGTATCGACGTGGAACTGCTTATATTCCAGGCCTCCACTGACTATGCTAAACTTAATTGGGTTGTGTTACCAACTAGCTCAGAGGTCACTGGAAACTTTCTTCTCTGCATAGGAAGTGATCAGCTTCCTTGGCACAGACAAGAAGGGATTCAGTTTTCCAACAACCGTGCAACATGACAACTTTGCTCCTCAGATCAAGAGTCGATCTCTAGGGTTGTGTGAAACAATAGACATAGATTTCACTCAGTCAGTCTAGTGCAGTTTACTTTCACAGTATGTAGAGAATAGAGAGACGGGCGTTTGTCAATAAAGGTTAGCATTTATTGAACAGTCTTTCTTCTCGTACAAGAGAAATGTATTGCCACAATTGCAATAATTGTTATTATAAAAAGTACGTACAGTAAGATAAGTATTGCGAAATAGAACTGTAAAAGCATTGATATGGTTTCTTAGCCATACAATGGTTTAAAAGTAATAAAACATATATACAGTCATATATACATTAGGCTAACATACTCAACTGGTGCTTCTAACTAAGCCTACCCCAGTGTGCCTGACCTAAGCCTAACACGTGAGAAGGGGAGTAAGTAGGTAGCTTTAAGTTAAGTTGGTTTTGCCAAGGTTTGTTTCAAGAATTCTCGTCTAAGGGTTTAGTCAACACCATACCTCTGAATAGAATGATGGAGGATTGGTATCTCCTTCAGGGGTCTCTCTCGATATCCCAGTCACCCGCGAGGGTAAACCGGAAGCGCCGGGACTGGATTTCTCTGCACGAGAAATGCAGCGGCTTCTCTCAGCGCGTCGAGGAAGGAGGGGTGACAGCGTCCGCGGGCAGCTGGGCTGGATATCTTCGCAGAGGACGGCTGCACGGCTCCTCAAGCGTACTGCACCATAGGTCACGCTGTAGCGGCGATAATGGTAATCAGCAGCTTCACCACCACAGGATAGCAGGCTGCAGCGACAGAGTGCTAGTTTTTACCAACACAGGGTCATGCAGGCAGCTGGCATCAGCAACAGGGAACGAACTCGCAGCTCGTATCTCTCTCAGCTCACATTGCTTAAGGCAACGTTGGTAATATTTATACCTGACAGGTGCCGGGTTTGACGCAAGTTTGCTGGACATAAGACGTCAATTAAAGATGTCACTAGGAAGTGACAGTTATCAGTTGCTCATTAGAGTTCCATTACTAATCAAAACATAGCAAGCGGGGATTTCCAGGTTTGCTAAGTTTTTATCTTGTTGAAGAACTCGGAGTGTTATCTAGGAATATCAGATAGTGACTGCTGCTCTGTCATTGCACTAATTGGTCGCAAAGGAAGTAGCAGAGAGTCATGCTGGAATGTGGCTCTGTTCGTGTGAGGCCAGAGATGACTTTTCAGAAAATCGCACTTGAACGGTTATGCCAATAAAGGGAATAAATGGATTTATAGCCGAATAGGGGCATAAGGTCACAGTATCGATCAGGAACCTAGATAAGCACGCAACACCGACTCCACATTTTCATGTCCATCAAAATTACTAAAACTAAGCAATTAGATGTATGTGTAACATTGCCCACCCCAAAATACATAAATGCATTCGAAATAGGCGTACTTGTAATACATGGAATTTAGGTACTGTACGTTTTTTAAAGCATAGTAATCATTCAAAAATTATTGCATATGAAATCAATGAACGATTATGCAAAAAGAATTACACATGAAGTATCTCTGACAGAAGAAATGCGAGATAAATCATCACAAAAAAATGCATTGTAATAACATGTGTGCTAGAGGCTGGTGTTATGTTGTTATGTCTCTAGATGTGCTTAGAAATAGAAGTGTGAAGCTTCTGTTCTCTAAGAATAGTTTTTACGTTAAGCAAAGAATTATTCGTGCCAAAAAAGGTCAATATTAGAAAAAATTGTCCAATTCAAAGAAAATAGATTTCCAAAGCTCTTGGCAGTTTTTGTTGATCAAAACTGAAGGCCGAACTCAGAGTTCATGGGAACGCTGTGTGTCGGAAAGCTTCTCAAAAGTTATTGTTTCTCTATGGGTGAGAACATCGTATCAGACAGGCTCGCAAAGAATTGGTCTACAAAATCAGGTGATAGTTCAACCAAATTAGATAGCGCTGTAACTTGGCAGGTGTGAGAATGATTGCTGTCATCGAAGGCAGGACCAGCAATGCTCACAGAACGTTGTACCTGGATGATGTTGCTTTTGTCACTCGCTCCACTGTTACCACTTGGCTGTAGTACAGGAGTCTCCACGAATGCCGTCATCAGGATTGGTAGCCGCTGGGGACAACACAATGCGTGAGCCGTTATTGGACTGAGCAAAGTATCGACCTCCATTGGTACTGCTGATGGAAGTAAAAGACAGATGTCCAACACGCATTCATCGCCGCAAAGCATACACCGTAGCACAGGTAAAATGCAATTTTGCCATATCGGTCTGAATGAAAGGAACCAGGTCATGTTTAGATCTCTTAGCCTGGCCAATCCGAGGACGTTAGTTATCCTGTCCCTGTAGCGCATTGCTAGGATTGTCTCTTCCATTCCCATGGGAGCTATGTCTGAGCCGAGGCTTGCCATAACGTAGCAGGATGGTCAAAAATAGAATCCCTGCGATGAGTCCCAAAAATAGTGGTATGCCGCCAAAAATGGAGTGTACAAAATTAGGAAAGATTCCCAAAATTGCCTGGAAGGGTGTTAGCAGTCCCGTAAAGACTGTCTTAAATATGCCTGGGATGCTTGTTGCACTAGACATGTTAAGGAGTTGGCTGAACATTTCTACGAAATGCACGGGGCAATTTGTTGATAAAAGGTCATGGACTTCAGTAGCCGTCCTTGCGACTAGAAGATCATACGTCTCTTTAGATGACGTTATAGGCACTGTTGTCTGTAAAAGTACAGATTTCATTTTGCTTAATGTATCGATTCGTATAGAATAGAGATTCAGACGAGGCCAGACGGGAGTCACTATGTCTGGAGGCCCGCTCGGAAACAATGCTTGCATACAACATTTGACCATGGACGTTACTTGTACTAGATAACTTTTCCCTGGCGCGAGGCCACAGCACCTGTGATCCGTTCTAAGAATGTAACTCCCGTTTGCGAGTTGCATAAAGAAGGGCTCTATCTGAGTTGCAGGTGTGACTAGCTGGTGGCATGAAAGGTTGTTTGAATTTCCATCACATGCTCCGTGTAAATTAATACCCTGACACAAAAGTATACCGCTTAGTGAGTGTTTACAGTTGTCACCACTAAGAAATACATTTTTGTCGCTGTCACTATAGCAAGAATGAGTGTATGGTAATTTCCATTCGGATTTTACATATCCCTTACCCAATTGTTCATATTGGCCAGCCGGTATGTACTCAAGGCATTTATGAAATCGGAAAGTTGTTATCGGAATTGTGATAATTCCGTGTATTATCCATTCAATGACAGGACTCTCTGACATTGTCAATGATAATCTCTCGAGTTTTTCGATGCTCAGGATTGTATAGTCTGCTCCTTTCTGTGCCAAACTGATCTGTTTATCAGTAAGGTTAAAACTGGAAAATAATGACGTTGTGTTGATTAAACGCCAAGGCACATAGCCTGAACGAAGATTTTGCAGCGTCCAGCCTAGTTCTATAATAGAGCGTAATTGAGACTGGCCATGTTGTAACATTAGCAAATCTCTGTCTATCACATCAAAGGCAGAGGATACAATATTGTCCAAAGAATATATTCTGGAAGACAGAGTCATTAACCCATTGTCTACCACAGAAAGTGATTTCTCCAAATTAATACGATCAATTTCTCGTATTTTTTCAGCAGTTTCAATTTGCTTTAGTTTCCAAGCCTCGTTGTAAGCAGCATAGATACTGGTCGCTATGAAACGCTTTTGACGCTGTTTGCGTGGTCCAAGAATGAAGTCACGCAAATCAGCACCATCTTTTAGCAAAGACAAGTGTTGCTTAATTTCAGCTAGTGTGGATGTAGTTAGCCATTCTAGGCAGAGTTTCCCTACACTGTATGTTGTTATAATCCCTGGATGTTGTCTCTGGGAATATCTAGGGTCTAATCTGGTCATTTTTAACCCCTGTGTTTTATTCAGGAACCTATCTTGACAGCTATTTGTGTCTGTAGGCCAGATTAACCACTTTTTCCAATCAGGATGTGTTCTGTTGAAATGTAAAATTTGTGACTTATCTAATTCAATATCAGCTGTTGCATTTTCAGGTATTGGCTTTGGTATAGACGGTGTTTTAAGGTCTTTGATCTTAGCTAGGCCAAGACAAGATGTTTGGTGTATTGTGTCATTTAAAAATAACATTTGTTCTGGTATCATGCAGGTTCTAAAAAGTGCTTCTATGCCTTGCACCTGCCAATCTTTTGTACCCCAAATTGTTTTCGTTTCAATATTATTTTTCCAATAATCAAAACCAAATGTCATCATTTTGTCATAAAATGCTTCTGAATATATCAATTTAGAATTTGTCAGCATTGTTTTCATTCCTGTTTTATCTAACAGTTTATAATAAAACGTTTCTGCATTACTTGTGTTAAACCCTGAGAAGTATTTGAATTTCTCAAAAAATGCTTTAGAACTGCTTTTAGGTGGTGTAGAACAATGTTCTCATTGATTATACATAAAAACATTTCTAGGCTGTGCAGATTTATGCAAGTAATGATCCCCATAGTGGGTGTATTAGAATAACTGCTCATAACTAGATGAACCTTGTAAATAATCATGATCTGTGAATCTATCTGACATTAATAAATCAGACATCATGTCATTAATACTGTTAAAGTCCCAATCATCAGAGAATGTACTTGGTGTCACAAAGTCACTTAAGGAAACCTTTAGTTGATGAGGATACTTCAGGATTTCGACCGGACCATAGATCTCATAGTCTGTTTTCTCCCATACTACCCCACCAGGTATTGGAATTGCTGTGACATTTACTGTTGACAGTTCTCTTTTCTTCACGTGGGATGATCTGTGTGGTTTCAGGACTAGGTTGATGTTCTGACTTGCTGTGTCCATTGTAATATATTTTCCTTCAATGAATTTTCCCAAACATAGTACCATGATGAGCCAAAGCAGGAGGAAAAATACACCTAGACCGAACCAGAACTCTAGCCAAGGGGAAATTAGGTAGATTTCCTTCAGTTGCTGAAAGAGTTCCGTTGCTTTTTCTTTAAAAGACTTTTTTGTTTCTGGCATCACTTCGGGGTCGTTTAAATCTTCAGAGAAGTTGTCGAAGTTGATGAAATAACCGGAGGCAGTTCTGTCAATTGATGGGATTGTTCTTTCAATCTGTCTCTCGGTAGCACTTTCTAATGCCACATCATTGTAGACTGGTGTTGTTTCTTGACGAACTGTTTCAATCTGTGTTTCAAGAGGCACGAGTTCCATGGCTGTATTGCATAGTCCTTCATTGTGCACTGCAGGCTGATCGAATGTGATGAGTCTTTCAGTTTGAACCTCTTGGATTGTTGCAAGTTTGGGTATTCTGTTGTTTCTTGGGAGTCCACTGGGCCTACTGTTGATTATAGGCCACATGCTTGTGGTTTTACCAGATCGATGGACACGACTCTGTTCTCCTTTTTACCAGCAAGGGGCAGTAGCACAACTGATCTTGTTCCGGTGACTGCTAAGACAGGTACTGCTTTTCTGTAAGAAGGCCCAAATTCCTTCTTAACCGCAATCTTTTCTCTGACTAGATCCCCAATCTTTGGAATCCAGACAGGCCTTGCTGGGGCTGTTGCGGGTGGTGCCTCGTCAGTGGTACTTGGCTGTTGCTTTAACTTTATGTTGCTTAATGATTTTCTTGTTTCATTCAGTTCCTGTAAAACAGCCAAACGGTCTTTTACATCAAACTGCGTTTTTTCTTCTTGTACCACTGACATCTGACTATCGAGGTCCTGAACGTTCATTCTAATTCCGAACAATAGTTCGTATGGGCTGAAACCTTTTAGAGAATTTCTTGGCATGTTGTTAAGACTAGTCTGGACACTTATTAAATGTTTGACCCACCCAGCGCCTGAACCTAATACCTTCGCTGTTATAGATTGCTTTATGCCCCGGTTTTTTCTTTCTATCACACTATTCCCTTCCGGGGTATGACAGACAAGAATACCACAACCCAATTCCCATGCTAGCCATGGCCTCCTTATAGGCTCGAGAGCTGAAAGCAGGACCCTGGTCAGAATGGAACGTGGTAATTGCGTATATGCCGATATGGACTCGCAAATCTTTTATAACCGTTCTAGCGTCAGCCGAGCGCTGGAGGCCTCATTATTTAAGTGCTTTTCGTCTTAATGGTGTACACTGGGACGCGCTTCTCTTCTTTGATTGCGCAGATAGACCGCCTTATGCTGTCTAGAAGGGAACCTGAAACTACACTGGCCTGTTCATTTCTGCGATCTCTGTTGCAGTCTTCACAATTTTGAGCAAAACATTGAATATCTATACTCATTCCTGGCCACCAGTACTCTGATTGCAATTCTTTCAGAGAGGCTTTGATTGTTTGGTGTCTCAGACCCAACCCCATGTGTGCTTCCAGTAAGAGGAAGCCCCTCCTGCTCCTGTTTGGAATTACTCTGTCCCCCACTCCAGGGATTCGAGCAAAAGGAACGGAGTTTGCATCGATGATGTATGCATAATTGAGTGGATAGTTTACGGGTAGTGCTGCACAGTCGCCTTTTACGGTCGTTTTTACTGCCAGCATGGTTTCCCCGTCTATGTACTTATCTGTACGCTTTTTTGTGGCTACGGAAGCCGGGTTAGTTGCTTCCGCGGTGGCTGTATTAGCCAATGAATTCCCTGCAACGTGAACGCCATCACGCTGAAGACTCTGTGCGTGAATCACGTGAGTCTTTTGTAGTTCTTTGTGTAAAAGAGCTACCTCGTTCCAGAGCTTTTTATGCTTTATTGTGGCACCTGTGTCATCTTTGTAGTCGTTTTCGATCCAACTCTGCAGTTTATTGTTATAAGAGTTGACGCAAAAATGAGAATCGCACACGATAAGTGTGGGGAATTCGCGTTCTGCATTTTCGAGCGCCATCTTTAAAGATCTGATTTCAGTTCTTTGAGCCGAACAGTACTTTACTGATTCAGTTTTTGTTATTTTCGGTTTGATTTTACCGCACAGCCAACGACATTTAATGATTGCACATGCTGCATCGTAGGATTTTCTCTCTACGTTGAAATGCTGTACAAAGCTATCTGTATACATTATACAGTCGTATTGTGGGAGAGGCAGGATTTCGATTGGCAGAGGATATTCTTCTTCATATTCTAAATCATTCAGTTCTTCGTATTGCGGGGCGAAATAGTATTTCACATCTTCCGCTCCTAGAGAATCTATGCACTGTATCCATTTCGGATCCAGTGACACTGTAGGCAGGTTTACTGGGCTGAATAGCGCTTCGAAGGCGGATTCCGCTGTAAGGATATTAATCCGTTTGCCGTGTGCTAGTTCTCTTTCATTTGCTAATGCGATTTGCACTGCGTTCACAGTTCTTTCTGTGTGACTGAATGTTTTTTCTGCTTGTGTGTACAAGTGAGATTTAATTGAAATTGGTACCTTTTCTCCCTCATTAGAGGTTAGGTACGTGAATCCGCATCTTCCTGGGATGACTCGGATTACAAGATCACGTGTGTTGTCACGTGTATCGAATTTTGTTTTTGCTAACATGTCTGTTTGCAGTGATCTCAAAATTTCTGTGTGTTTTTGAGTCCAATTGATTTGTTTTAAATCAGGTTTTATTAGTTCGTAGAGAGGTTTAACTCTCTCTGCGTAATTCAGAATGTAAGTTCTTCCGAAATTCAGAAAACCTAGTATGGATTGTAAATTTTTCAGCGTTTTTGGAGCTTGGAGTACAGCGCACTTCTCTAAGAAGTTGTCCGCTAGGCTTTTCCCTTCACTTGATAATTCGTACCCTAAGAACAGTACTGTCAGATGGGCAATTCGAGACTTTTTAAAGTTGAATTTGTAACCCTCTGCTGCGAACCCAAGTATAATGGTGTTCACTCTTTTCAAGTGAGTATCCAAGTCGTCATCTGTGAGATAAATATCATCTACGTAAGATAATGCTTCATCATCATAGATTTGTAGTAACTCTGTTACCCTAGCTGAGAATAGTCCTGGGCTGTTCTTGAACCCCTGTGGGAGTCGACAGAATTTTTTCTGCGACCCAAATGCGGAGAAAGCGGTCAAATATCTGCTTTCTGGTGCAATGTTTTGACAAAAGAAACCATTAGAAATGTCTAATGTCGTTTTATATTTTTTCCTAACTATGTTATTCATTAGGGCTGCACTATGCGAGTTTTGTACTGCAAAAGTTTTGCAACATGTGTTAAGGTGTCTGTAGTCCAAAACTAGACGATATGAATTGTCTGGCTTGGAGACAGGAAACAAAGGATTGTTCATTTGAGAGGTGCATGTTTCAATCACCCCCTGGTATTCAAGTTGATCTAAGATCTCCCTGACTTGTTTTTTAGCTTCTTGCTTTATGGGATACTGCCGTTGGGCAGTTGGTTCACTTTTTAATTGGATTTTGTGAGGTGGTGAATCCTCATCCCATCCTACATGATTTTTATATAATGCAGGTGCCTGGGCTACTGCCCATTTCCTTGCATATGTGTATTTTTTGTGAATCGGAATGTGATTCGAGAAGGCAGGCATAATCACTTCTTCGCCACGAGGGCACTCCCTGACAAACTCCGGGGGCCAATCTTTTTCAGCTAACCCCAAAATAGACCCTTAATTTTCCTAGTCTTATCACCCTCTATACGCAATGTTATTTCGTATATTTTATGGGGCTCGCTAAGTCTGGCGTCGGCAGTTTCAACCTGAATGTATTCATTCGTGTCCACTGTCTCCAGATGACTCATCAAGATCCTGCGCGCTATACTGATTTCTGCTGCACTGTCCAACATTGTCAATGCCCACTCCCCGTTTTTCAACTGTGTCCTCAGTATTCTCGGCATGGTTGATTACTCTAATACTGGCTACCTTCTTTGTCTGAAATTGAGATTTCTTATTTTGAGCAGGTTCCTTGTCTTTGGACTTGGTGTGCTCTCCTGGGTCTGACCGTCCTCTTCTTTCCGAATTCTGTGGAAAAGATCGAGAGGGACGTGTATCAATACTTTGATATCTATCAGGTTTTTTTAGATTATCCCTATTTCTAAGGTTATATCTTTTCTCAGAGGGCTCCCGTTGGGGAGACTGGCGTTCTCGAGTCGGAGTTCTTTCCCTCCGTCGAGGAGACCTTCCTCTGGACTGGAAAACTTTTTCCTTGGGAGTGGATTGTTTATTTCCATCCCAGCTCTTTTTAGGAGTGTTTGAATTATTTTTAATAAATAATTTTTCAGGATTTTCGAGCAGTTGGGGCTTAACTGGTTTTCCACCCAAGCTGTCTCTACCTAATTCTTCATAGCATTTTTCTATGATTTTTGCAAGTTCAACAGGATCTTTTATATCTGTTTCCCTCAACTTCTGGCGGATCGCCACAGATGCTGCTTCTCCCTTTATGTTGGCTAATAATATAGCCGTGACCTGCTTGAAGTCTTTCAGTAATTTCATACCTAGATTTAAAGCGGGCTCTGGACCAAATTCATTTTGAATCTGTTTTAGCACTTCTGGTATTACCGCCATAGACGGAACACCGTGTGTTTTTGTGTAAATGGAAGCAAAGACTGTACCCCAAGTGTCACAGTCCTCCACATGTGGTGCGATTCCCATAGGAAGGCAGATGGTCAAGATTCTGTGTTTCTCAATAGGGGTAGTATCAGGAAATACTGCCTCTATTTGAGTGATTTTCTGGGCTAACCAGAAAGGAATTTGTTCCCATTTTACGGGTGTTTTACCAAGACATGACTGTATGTTCTGTGGTGTAATTTTATTTGTGTTCCCCTGATGAGGGGTCAGCTGTGGTGTATTAACAGCTGGCTGGACTGTTGCAGTCCGCATTACATATTGGACTAATTGCCTATGTATTTTTATTAATGTTTTTAGCTGTGCTAACAGCTCTTCTCTAGACATTTTTGCAATGTCAGGATGTGGTGTGTAGCTGGCTAGAACCGGCCACGTTGCTCCTGGTCTACCTAGTGGACCGAGCCTGGTTATGTGATCATTGTGTTTTAGGGCGCCATTAAACCAGAGCAGGTGCTCTTGAAATTTAAGTGGGATTTCAATCTCCTCGAAAGGAGCGTACTCTCCCGGAGGTTCCTCTATTTTGTAATAGTGAAACTCTTGTGTTATAGCGTTTACCGCTGGAAAGTTTATCCATGAATAGAATACCTCTGTCTGCCGATACTCGTGAGCCTCTATCACGAAAATTACTGTACCACCTTGAGGTGTCAGTCCGTGTTCTATAAGTTTTAAAGTTATAGATCTTCTTAACTGGACCGGGATGATAATAGCATCCGGGTCTGTGTATTCGGGACCTTGCTGAGTCGCATCTGCTGCGGCCCCAGAGGTTCCGTTTTCTGGCATTGTAAAAATGCGAGGTTTGCAGAGTAGGTCTCCAAGGAGACAAAGATTAGATGCACAATATTTTGGAACACTGTATCCTTCAACGTTGAATAAACCAGAGCTTTACATAGGAATCTCTTCCTACTAAGGTCGGGCGGATTTTAACCTTTCACCCACTCCAGACGTCTATTGGAGTATTTACGGGAGAAAGGGGTCTGTGAAATATGCACGACTGAGTTACTCTACAAGTCTTGCGTTAGTTTATCGCCTTACCAAACGTTAGGGCGCCATGTAGTGTAGTTCCTAGTTTCCCACTAGGCCCTGCGCATTGGAATAACATAAACAGTAGTATCGACGTGGAACTGCTTATATTCCAGGCCTCCACTGACTATGCTAAACTTAATTGGGTTGTGTTACCAACTAGCTCAGAGGTCACTGGAAACTTTCTTCTCTGCATAGGAAGTGATCAGCTTCCTTGGCACAGACAAGAAGGGATTCAGTTTTCCAACAACCGTGCAACATGACAACTTTGCTCCTCAGATCAAGAGTCGATCTCTAGGGTCGTGTGAAACAATAGACATAGATTTCACTCAGTCAGTCTAGTGCAGTTTACTTTCACAGTATGTAGAGAATAGAGAGACGGGCGTTTGTCAATAAAGGTTAGCATTTATTGAACAGTCTTTCTTCTCGTACAAGAGAAATGTATTGCCACAATTGCAATAATTGTTATTATAAAAAGTACGTACAGTAAGATAAGTATTGCGAAATAGAACTGTAAAAGCATTGATATGGTTTCTTAGCCATACAATGGTTTAAAAGTAATAAAACATATATACAGTCATATATACATTAGGCTAACATACTCAACTGGTGCTTCTAACTAAGCCTTCCCCAGTGTGCCTGACCTAAGCCTAACACGTGAGAAGGGGAGTAAGTAGGTAGCTTTAAGTTAAGTTGGTTTTGCCAAGGTTTGTTTCAAGAATTCTCGTCTAAGGGTTTAGTCAACACCATACCTCTGAATAGAATGATGGAGGATTGGTATCTCCTTCAGGGGTCTCTCTCGATATCCCAGTCACCCGCGAGGGTAAACCGGAAGCGCCGGGACTGGATTTCTCTGCACGAGAAATGCAGCGGCTTCTCTCAGCGCGTCGAGGAAGGAGGGGTGACAGCGTCCGCGGGCAGCTGGGCTGGATGTCTTCGCAGAGGACGGCTGCACGGCTCCTCAAGCGTACTGCACCATAGGTCGCGCTGTAGCGGCGATAATGGTAATCAGCAGCTTCACCACCACAGGATAGCAGGCTGCAGCGACATAGTGCTAGTTTTTACCAACACAGGGTCATGCAGGCAGCTGGCATCAGCAACAGGGAACAAACTCGCAGCTCGTATCTCTCTCAGCTCATATTGCTTAAGGCAACGTTGGTAATATTTATACCTGACAGGTGCCGGGTTTGACGCAAGTTTGCTGGACATAAGACGTCAATTAAAGATGTCACTAGGAAGTGACAGTTATCAGTTGCTCATTAGAGTTCCATTACTAATCAAAACATAGCAAGCGGGGATTTCCAGGTTTGCTAAGTTTTTATCTTGTTGAAGAACTCGGAGTGTTATCTAGGAATATCAGATAGTGACTGCTGCTCTGTCATTGCACTAATTGGTCGCAAAGGAAGTAGCAGAGAGTCATGCTGGAATGTGGCTCTGTTCGTGTGAGGCCAGAGATGACTTTTCAGAAAATCGCACTTGAACGGTTATGCCAATATAGGGAATAAATGGATTTATAGCCGAATAGGGGCATAAGGTCACAGTATCGATCAGGAACCTAGATAAGCACGCAACACCATCATTCACCCTTCTACCCCCCGAGGGACTGGTTTGCCCTTCAGTGACTCCCCCACCCCTCCAAAGTACTGCCCCACCAAACCTACAACCTGTCCTAAACTGGCATGCTCCATCTGATCCGTAACGTCAACCCTTAACAATTGCAGGGTGGGTGGGTGTTCCAATTAAAACTTAACAACCCTTATTGATGGTGCTGGATGCAGGAAGAGGAAGAGCTCTCCTCCCCTGTACCCTTATACCTCTCCCCAACTCCACCCCGATGACCCCCCCTGCATGTCCTTTCTGCATGAAAACTCCAGAGAAAGACTGGTCTGCGGCCTTACTTCCCCCATACCAAAGCACCTCAAAGCCATGCGCAAAGCCGCCAACAACTAGAAAGCAGTCAACCTTGCCCCGCACGCATGACAAAATATTGCCCCAGACTGTCTGCTGGACCCGTTCAAGAAACTTCACCATCCCTCACTAGGTACACTCCCTCGCATCCAGTCTCGTTCAACCACACCCATTTTCCTCGTCCCACCTGATCCGTCTTAAATGTCCCAACCAAATTCCCAAGCGATCACCATCCAGTTTATTTTGTCGTATGTTCTCCCTTCCCGCCCCTTCATGCAACTCAGAAACCAGAAATTCCCCCAAAAACATCCACACCATACATAAACAAAACACCCAAACCTCATAACCATCATAACAACAACCGGTCAACACCCGTAGCAAACTTTGGAGTAAGTCAAACGTAATCAACTCCCTCACAGCCCTCCGTCCCCTCACCCCACTCGCGGCCGAAACCTTTCAGTATCCTGCTAGGGATCTCACTCTTTGCAGAGTCAAACCCCACGTACAACTTACTGTAAAAGGAGATCCCTGCCAGCTTTCCCCCTATCGTTATTTGTGACATGCCCTTCTCAATGCAACTCAAAACAAAACGTATCACTCCCTATTCAGTATCCTGTTGTGATATGTACCATGTATCCAGTGTCCATCCCATTAAGGATCCAAATTCAGCCCAAGGCAGCCTGTGACTGTGCCTCGTAGTTTCCGCTATAGACTTCTCAACCAGGCCTATCACTATCATTCCCTCCAGGCTCAAATGCCATCCGGCAGCTCTGTCTTGCATGCATCGGCTCCAGGTGCTAGTCGTCAGAATCGTCGCTACTGCGAACGAGACAAAGCATCTGCAAGGTCATTACTTTCCCCTGGAACATGCTTTGCCCGAAAAAACGACATTAAATTGCAAGCATTTCATCATGAAACTACGCAGCAGCCTCAAAACCCTCAAGTTCTTTGCTCTCTGTTTGTTCACAAGCTCCACTAGCATCATGTTATCAACATGGAAAATCACTGACCTGTTCTGGAACTCTGTGCCCCAAACAGCCAATGCCACCAGCAAAGGTAAGAACTCTGGGAATGCGATGCTCCTCCCTTGTTTCACCCAATGGGCCGGCCACTCTTCCAATGCACCATCGGCCATCCCAAAAGATGCCAAAACCAGATGCCCCAGCTGCATCGGAGAATATTTGCACCTGCCAAATCATCCTGTCGTCAACAATATTCAAGGATACCGCAATGAAGTCAGTCAAAAAGGTCGGCCATACTCTCAGATCCGCTCTGACACCCAATGAGATCCTGACCCTGTGTTGTGGTAGCACCGCCCCAACATGGCCATGCCGAGGCGTCGGCAGAAAGTCCTCCCAGTCCTAACCACCATACAAGCATCCCACAAGCTGCTCTACCACTCTCAGATCCATAACAGGAAAGCATGAATGTCCATCACATTCCCTGCAGGCAACCGGGCCATCCACTGTACCGAATGCAACTCGATGCCTAGGAAAGTATATCTACAACTGGGCCCAGCTGTTTTTTCTGGTGCTAGGGAAACACCAAATCGTTGTGCTATGTCCTGTAACCATGTCAGCGCTGTACCACACTCTCCTGAACTTTCCCTGCCGATAAATAGGAAATCATCCAGGTAGCGAGATACTGCCCGATGACCACTGATCTTCACGAAAGCCCACTGCAAGAATGTGCTGAACATCTCAAATAATGCGTATGAGATTGCACAGCCCATAGGCAAGACCTTGTCTATGAAAATGACCCCCTCAAACTGCATCCAGCAACGGGAAATCCGTGGGGTGTATAGGCAGTAGACGAAAAGCCGATTTCTCATCACATTTTGCCATTTCTGCCCCCTGCGGACACAACCGTACTAGGCGGATTGCGTAGTCTACTAAAGCGTACACACCTTCAAGTCATCCCCTGCAAGGAAGTTGTGACCTCCCTTCTACCCAGGATAAGTGATACATTATCCTGTGCTCGCCCGGCTCTTTCTTAGGGACCATCCCAGCGGTGAGATAATCAGATCCTCAACAGGTCAGTCGACAAACGAACCGCTATTCTGCCTTCTATGACCTCCTTTTTTTCAATTTGACTGCTACCACTTCACATTTTCCACCCACCTCCTTTCCCGAGGATCCTGCTACCCCACCTGGAAACCTTTGGTAAATCCCCATTGAATCTTCAGGGCAGCTTCTGTACCAGGATACTTTGAGAGCCACAGGCCCATGGCCTCGATCCTAAATGGGGTAGGAGACCTTTTGCCCAGCCTGTCCTTTGCCCTTAGTGGCCCGCCACTCTTCAGACGGTGTGGCCACGGTAAAACACTATGTGAGCGCATGTCATCCCCCTCATTTTAAGCATTTGTGCTTAAATTTACAAGGGTATCAGGAACAGAAGCCCAACAGGCTCCTGTGGTACCTCTCCCCTGCTTCGTTGGTGGCCCTGTGCTACTTGCAGTATTTCCTCCTGCTCCAGCCTGGGCGGAACGTTCCGGAAAGGACTGGTAGGTCATGGACAAACCGCTACCTGTATAAGTTGAGACACCCACTGCATCCATAGTTCCTGGTCTACTTCTCCCCAAGGCTTGTCCAGGTTGATACTTATTCTAGCCCTGAACTCCTCATCATAACTTAACCATGCAAACCCCCCCAAATGCATCTGGGCCTACCTGATAATGTCCATGTACTTCAACAACGCTATGACCCTGTCGAGATGCCTCTCGTAATATATGCTAGCATATATCAGAAACGCAGAAGTCCTGTTCTCCATGTTAACCGGGACCCTAGGATTCCTAGTGAGTTCCCATTCTTCTTCCTTAGAACCCTCCTTTGCCTGGATCTCTCTATGCAAGAGTTTGAACACATACACGTATTCATGACACCAACTCCTGTCTCTCAATTTATCTGATGAGTAGGACCCTAGCGGCATGGCCAGCCCAATGTAAGGCAATTTTCTGTGATGTTTGTCTTCCCCTTTGTCCTCTTTTCCATCCATCCCTTCCGTCTTGTTGGTCTGGACACTGGCAACCACTAACATCTTGGATTCAGCATCTTTCCCTCCTGTCACCTCTGTAATGAATGGTAGCGCTCCTGTGTCCCTCACCAACACCTCTCCCACGCCCATCAACCGGCAGGCTTTTTTCCTCCCACCTTTTGGACCACCGTCCCAAGCAGCCCACCAAGCAGCCTTACCTGTCAGATTTGCTTGTGTCTCTCTGTCCTTTTCTTTGGCGCCATTCTTCTTCGGATTGTTCAACTTCGCCTTGCCTTGTGCTGCACTTGCCTCCTGAAAAACACCAACGTGTCTGAATGCCTTCTCCCTGACACTGCAGGTCGTCCCGTCACATCGTCATCATCCTGCAGCTCACCCTCTTCCAGCATCACTCTCTGCACCATCATCCAATAGCAACTCCGGCTCAAACTCTGCAGGCACCCACAACACCTCCCGCACTGCTCACTTCACACCTTTTCCTTTTTAACATGCACGCCACTACCAACCTCTGCACACACCGCCGATGCTCACTCCCGCAATGGAGGGAAGGCTGCCACAGACCCCCCTGCTTCTTCCCGCCAGTATCTTGGGCCATTTTGCGCCCGCCGTTCCCCTGCGGTCTTGCGAACTGCCGCCAGCTTGGAACACCCCCCCTAGGCTGCTCCAACCTGGGAGGGCCCCAGCACCATTAGGTCTTACCGCCAACATGGCTGCACCCGCCGTTGTCTGGGGTTGGCTGCCTTCCTCCACCCACACCCACTTACCCCTATGCTCGGCCACCTGGCATCCTGCTCATACCAGGCTTCCTCCTCTGATGTGGGGGTCCCCTCCACCCCAGTGTCGCAGCCCCTCCTTTCCCTGGCCACACAAAGCTCCCCCCACCTGGCCTCGGTCTCCTGTATGATCCTGCGCTGCTCCCTTATCTTGTCCTCCAGGGACCTGCCCTCCCACTTGGACAAAATTAGGGGGGCACTGACCTAATCCACCAACCCTCTCAGGCAAAACTATTGCACCAGCCCCGAAATCACCCCCAAGAACTAACCCTGCCCTCAGCTGGGGGGCACCAGTCCCCCCACCCTGCTGTGCCTGCAAAACAGGTGCCCTCCATATAAGATCAATGGGAGCGTCCTCCAATTGATCCACCTCTGGCCCTTGAGTGGGGTGCCTGAATAAGTTTAGGGCCAGCAGGCCACCAAAATGCTCCTCTCTCCCCACCCTCCACACGCAATGAAAATGCCCTGCAATACCCCACCCTCTCCCAACACTCCCCGTCATCTCCTGAGGCCTTCCCCGTCAGCGTGCTGCAGCAATTGAAGGCCCCGCGGCCTCCCTGCCTCTAACAGAAACACATCAAGTGCTACCGCGGCCTCAGTAAATCGCATGGGCAGGCTTCAACACCTGCCCCCACATTTTGTTACCTCCTTCTTTGCTGGGCCCCGCCCCCACCCAAATGTACCTTCAGAGTCCGGTGGTGGCTCATCCATACACGCCACCACTGCTGCCACCACACCTGCAGATGCATACCGAGGAGTCCGCACCATTCCGATCCATGGCTGATCCAGCACGCCGGGCCGGAGCACATCCTCCCGGTCTGCACGCTCCTTGACGCTCAGCGCCTTCCGCACGGCCGCCGCATCAGGTGCTGACATCCCGGAGTGGTGAGTCACATCGTCCACCGCTAAACTTGCCTAAAAGCCCTGAGAATGTCCACGGCAGATTTTTTTATTCACTTATCATCACTGGATTTGTTTTACAAACACCTGACTTCCTTATGAAGGCTTTTAGCCAAAAACGTGGGTAGGAGATTAGATTATACAGCTATGACAGATAAAATGAATTAATTATACGGTCCTTAAGTTACAATATTGTCTTCAGAAGAAAGACGATTATATTGTATAGTGACTGTGTATTTACCATATTAAATAACATGGATTCTGGACTCAACATTAACAATTAATACAAGAATTTGTTTGCTTTATTGATTACCACTCGTATAAGCCTCTATTAACCTAAAAAGAAAGATGTTATATCTATGTATGGACATTAAAATATCATACATTGGTGATATACTGTATTGTATGGGAGGATGAGGGGGGATGTATGATAGAATGCATTCGATGTCTGTGACAAAAAGTATGGATGGTATGTTTTAGAAGAAGTATAAAGTATATTATGTAAATGAATTGATATAAATATATTTAAACATTATTTTGATAGATAATAAATGTACTATATTTGAATATATTCTGTGTCCTTGGTCTTTGGTTAAGCTGACCCAAGAATAACAGAGTAATTTGTAAACACTATTGAAACATATAGTGGCCTAAGAATTTCCAGTATAATTGATTATGGCAGTCTTAGCACAGCTAAATGAAGGGGGCCTGGAACAACTGTTGGCCTTCATTAGCAGAAGAGTACTTCCATGGGGACAGAGGTGGAGTGCCCTTGAAAGAGAATCATTCGCTATGGTCTGGGCACTGAAGACGTTGAGACCCTACATGTTTGGGACTCACTTCCTGGTTCAGACCTACAACAGGCCCCTCAGATGGCTCATGCTGATGAGGGACGAGAATCCCAAACTGTTGAGGTGGTCCATCTTCGTACAGGGAATAGACTTTATGGAGGAACATCGTCCGGGTCAAACCACGCCAATGCTGATGGTCTCTACAGGTTTTTCCACCTCAGTGAAGAGAACTCCCAAGGGTTTAGGTAGCTCTCCCCACTTTCAGCTGGGGTTGACATGTGTTAGACCTGACAGCCTTCGGGTGGTGTTCCCCCCAACTTTTTGCCTAACTCCTCAATTTTTCTGATCCCAATTTTGCTGTCTGTTTTGCTCTGAGCACTTTGCCACTGCTAATCATTGCTAAAGTGCATGTGCTCTCTCCCTAAAACATGGTAACATTGACTCATAGCCAATTGACATGGTACTTTACTTATAGGTCCCTAGTAAAGAGAACTACATGTACCCAGAGCATGTAAATTAAATGCTACTAGTGTGCCTGCAGCGCTGATTGTGATACTCTCATTAGTAGCCCATTAACCACGTATAAGGCCTGCCACTGCAGAGCCTGTTTGTGCAGTTTCACACTGCCATGTCAACCTGGTAAACCCTCTTGCCAGGCCGAAATCTTCCCTTTTTAGTAACCTTGGGCGGAGTCAGCAGAGTTACACTATGCTGAGCTGCGCAAAGTGCAAAAAAACTCTGCTGCATTACGCAGAGCTCCACAAGCGGCGGAGTACGGTAGAAAAATGCTGTTTACGGTGATTGCACAGTGAAGGATGCTTGTCCGCACTGTACAATCATTGCGAACAGCACCATGCACAGTGCAAGTAGATTTTTATTCGAGCTGCAGCTTTCTCAACGCCAACGGCCAGTTTCTCAACGCGAACGGTGGCGAGCATAAGCGACCACTCGCAATGAGAAACCTGACACCCGCGTTGAGAAATCTCGTCGGTATGTTTATTTTCCATGCTAGCACTCGCCAACTTAATGTTGGCGATTGTGAACGAGGTAAAATCTCCCCAGGAGTTTGATTTTTCTCGCACTCACCAACTTGATTGTTGGTGAACGTGAGCGGGGAAAAAAACTCCGCTCTGCTGAGCGAAGCGGAGTTTCTCGGAACTCCGCAAGCCACGTGTCACGCGGAATGCGAGAAACTCTGCAATCTCCCCAAGCAGAGCAGAGTTCATTGCCCAGGGTTACTTTGTATGCACATAGGTCACCCCTGGGATTGGCCCTGATTAACCCATAGGGAGCGGTGCAGTGTATTTAAAAGGCAGGACATGTACTTTTAAACTTTACATGTCTTGGTAGTGAAAAACTCTCAATTTCGTTTTCACTATTGCAAGGCCTATCTCTCCCATAGATTGAGATTGGAATAATTGTATTATATTGTATGAGTGTAATTTCCAATTGGGACAAAAATAGATATTTTGAAGTTGGTGTTTCTGGACTCACAATTTAATGCCACAACTTATGGTAAGTTGGATTTTAAGTTGCAAGTCTAAAAATTCCACTTTAAGAAAGTGGACATTTTCCTAAACCATTTTGTGCTTGTGCCTCTCTCCAAAACAAATCTGGGGTGGGTGACAGCTGGGCTTGGTGTATTCCCTTCAGACAGCCACACACAAAGGGAACTTAGGTGTGCCTGATGGACCATTCGCTTTGTGATGGCCCGCTAGCTGGGTGATGGGTCTTCCTGGGCTGGATGGGAGGGAGAAGCTGACACTTGCACCTGCCAGAGCTATGCCTTTCCCAACACATAGCTGCTTACCCCCCTTTAGTGAGTCTGCAGCCAGGGCAGGTAAGACAGGAACATCATGCACTTCACAAACTTTCTTTGATGTCTCCTTCACTTCAAATGTGTTGGACCTGGGCCTCTTGGCAGGGTCATCCCTAAACTTTTTGCCTTCCTCCAATACTCTCTCGGACCTGTTTTTGTTGGTTTAATGACTCTGGGCACTTTACCACTGCTGACCAGTGCTAAAGTGCATATGCTCTCCCTATGAAAAGTGTAACTGTGTTTGGTATACCTGATTGGTTCATTGGATTTACTGTCAGTCCCCAGTAAAGTGCACCAGGAGTGCCAGGGCTTGTAAATGCCAATACTGCTAGTGGGCCTGCAGCGCTGGTTGCGCCACCCACAGAAGCAGCCTTTTAAAATGTGTCTAGGGTCTGCCATTGCAGAACCTGCGTGCAGTCTGGTACTGTCATGCTGGCTGGGCAAGTGCACACACTTGCCAGCCCCTAAACCTTCCCTTAACTTCCTATTAGTCACCCCTATGGTAGGCCCTAGGGCAGGGTGCATTGTAAGTGTAAGGTAGGACATGCCCTGATGTGTGTGGCATGTCCTAATAGTGAATTACAGCCAAATTCGTTTTTTCACTATTGAAAGGCTACCTGTCCCCTTTAGGCCAAGATGAGCTGCTGGAATTATTACACTCTCTAATCCCAGCAGACTCAGGGAACATGGTAGAAATTAATGTTTAGTATGCCTGAACTCAGAATAATAAAATATTTATTTTAGTAAAGTTTATTTTAATATCCTGTGTTTGCAAATGCTACTTTTAGAAAGTTAGCATTTGCTTGCCTAACCATTTCAGCCCGCCTCTGCAGTATGTGTATCTGACTGTCTGGGATGTGTGAGTGACAGGGCTGGGGGATGACAGGTGGTGAATGCAAGGATTACACCTTAGTGGGAGGTAGGGGTGCCCCTTGACTCTTAATCTGGCTGTGCTCTGCCACCACAATGCTGGCTCCGCCCCCCTGGGAAGCACCTGGCCCAGGAAGGGCGAAGCCCCATCATCAAGGTACTCCTGGCTGCCCCTGTCCACACAATGCTGGCTCCACCTCCTGTGGAGCGTCTGATGTGCCTGCCCTCACACTGAATGCAGAAGCCAGAAGTACCCCCAACAAGTGCTCAGAGGCTGAGAGCAGTTATGCAAAGGCCCCCCTGGCCTGTGAGAACAAAAGAAACTGTGTATAAAAGTAGGAGCCCTGCTCCTTGTAAATCAGAATCCTGTTTTACCATGAAGGACCTCTGCCCGCCTAGAAGGAGAAGAGACGCTGGGAGGACTGGCCTGCTGCTTGCCTTGCTGAGAAAGGAGAGGAAAAGACTTGATGAGAAAAGACTTTGCTGCTTTGTGCTTAAACATTCTCCAAGGGCTTGACTGAGCTTGCCCCCTGACCTGAGCCACAGGACCATCTGGCTCAACCTGCCCTCTGCTCGTCTGCCGGTAATTAACCGGGATATCTACTACTGCCGGAGCTGTGACCTTGGTGCCCCCCCAGCCCCTCCCTGAGGCCGTGACCGACTGTGTCTTCTCGTCCCCGCCGAGGAAGAGCTCCGCTCCGTTGAGCCGCTCTTCCCCCGCTGAGGAGATCGCTGTGTTGACCGCCTGGGAAGGCTCGCTGCTGTGGTACCCCCCAGCCCCTCCCTGAGGCCGTGACCGACTGTGTCTTCTCGTCCCCGCCGAGGAAGAGCTCCGCTCCGTGGAGCCGCTCTTCCCCCGCTGAGAAGATCGCTGTGTCGACCGCCTGGGAAGGCTCGCTGCGGTGCCTCACCCTCCCGCCAGAAATCCTCACCGGACTAATCAGACCCAGGGGACAGACCTCCGCTGGACGGACGCCTCGGGTGCCAGCCTCGCTCTGCCTGAGCCGCTGGGCACCTCGCATCTGTCACCAGAGGAAATCCACCCACGAGACCGTCATCGGGCTCGGGGCCTGCAACGTTTGTTTTCCCCCTTTGTTCTCTGAAAGCCTGCCTACAAGTGCCCCCGGCCGTCGGATCAGCTGGGGTGCGAGCCGCCCTTCTAGCTGACTCGCACCGCTCTCTGTGCCTGCCTGCAGCTCCGCGCTGCGAGAGCGCTCCAGCCCCGCCCACTGGAATCCTTTAGCTGTCGGGTCCCGCAGGCTGCAATCTGAGCCCCGGTCCGAGTGACTGGGGCTGCGCTGGGTTCTTGGGCCTTCCCTCCTCCTGGACAGCCCTGAGATCGGTGTGTCCCCCCGTGGGGGTCCCGCAGACCAGGGGGGCCATCCGCTCCATGAGACACGGCCGGGCCGATCGCGCCCCACGCCAGATGCGTGAGACTTGGTAGGGTGCCGTGATTTCTCCCGTATAGAGTGCACAGAAGCGCTGCGAAGCGCACAGAGGGCCTAAGACTGGCCTAAGGTCCCTGGAACCGGCCCAGGAAGCGAGAGCAAAGTAATTTGGGACAGAGAAACTTGCCAAGAAGGAATTTTAGCAGGAACATCCATTTTAAAGACTGAAAGTGCAATTCAACCTACAACAAAGAACTGTTGGTGGAACATTTGAAAGAGAAGCTTGCCTATTTACAATCTGTGGTGCTACACAAACGTTATTTGGTCTTGTACTAAGTCTGAACTGCATAGAGATATATATATTTTACATAAAGAAGCGTATTTTTACAGCCTGGTGTCCATTTGTGGGGGGGTTGGTGTATTTTACTGTGTGTGTGATTACAAATGCTTAACTAAACAACGCCTGGAGAATAGCCTTGTCTGCTCACGCCACGCACCTAGAGGGTGAGTAAGGGTCATTCTAAAGGGGTCATCCTTCGCCCTGACTTAGAGGAGAGGGTCCCTGCTTGTCATAAGTGCATACTTGCGCCAACCAGAGACCCCCAATTCTAACATTGGTAGCAGCGGTAAGGATTTGCAAATTTGCATTTGTGATTGACATACAGTGAATTGCTGATCACCACATAGTGAGAGCAGACCTATAACGCAGCCACAGATTTCCATTTTGTTTAATTTTGCTGGGAGATCTCCATGTGCTGGTGAAACGTCATGCCTGGTTCAGTGAGGATGGAAAAGGCAGCAACCAGATGCCTGTCGCCAGAGGAGTTGGCAGACAGGGCAGCAACCAGGGCACATGAAATGGAGATGGCGAGATTAAAAGGACAATTGGAAATGGACAAGCACAAATTGGCAATGGAAAGCCAAAATTAGCCATGGAGGCGCAAAAACGCCAAAGAGCTCACTACTTGAGGATGAGAGAACTTGATTTGGAGCTTGAAGCCAGGAGGACTTCAGCCCAACATCCAGAGATTTGTGTAGCTCGCAGATTGAGCTTTGCTGAGTTGGAGGTGGAGTCCAGCTCAGCTGGTGGCAGCAACATTCAGGTATCTAGTGCTGACAGCATAGTGCGCGCACCTAGAGATATGGCACCTAACTTGGAGGGGGTTAACTTACACCAGGAGGTTCAAGGGCATGAGGTAGCTCCAGTAGTGCGCAGGATCCCTGAAGGGAATAGGGTGGCTGGCGTAGGAGTTCATGGTCCTAGTGGGGGGAGGGATTCCCCCATGGTTGAGGTCCTGGTGGGTGAGTGTAAGGACCGCCCAGAAGAGTGTGGGTTGTGTGACAGGGACAGTCCGCTACTGTCTGGCCAGTCTCAGAAGAATGGTGTGGAGTATGTGTGTGAGGCGCTGGATGGAGGGGTGAAGGATAGTTTGGTTAACCCTGCTAGGGGGCTGTGTAATCCAATTGTGGGAGAGCATACTTTAAGTCCCAGTTTTCCAGAGCTATGCCAACACCTGTTCGAGAGTGAGTTCTCTGACCCCAGGGAGCTCACATTGGAGGCAGACCTTGTGATGGATTCCAGAGGGTCTGGAGAGGCATTGGGGTGTGATCCTGTGGGGAGTGGCTCAGGTATCTTCCAGCCCAGAGTGGTGGAAGTGGCGCAGAGTAGCCCAGCTAGGTCCTGTAGTAGTGAGAGGGGTGTAGGGCCTCACGTCCTGTCCTTGAGGGGAAGGAGTGAGAATGGGTTTTGTCCCGGTAGTGCCCAACCTCAGTCTCAGAGCCTGGATGGTTCTTTAAGGGAACACCAGGTGGGGAGCCTAGGCTGTCCGGAGGAGTCACCCTCTGAGGGGGATCCCCCAGTGGCTAGAGAACGTGGAGGCTCTGTAAACAGAGGTCCAGTAGTTCTGGTATCTGGCAGTACCGCTCCAGTTGGGAGGGTGCAGAGGTCCAGAAGGAGGGGCGAGAGGGGGAAAGAGTCCCCAGTGGAAGAACCAGTGGGTCAGGGGCCAGCCAGCAGGGCTGCGTCCCCAGTGAATGACCATGGGGACACCACTTCTGTCCTGGGGGATCTTCCCGCACTGTCAGAGGGACAGAGGCTGGGAGATCTGCGCCAGGCAGACTGTCGCACGGCACATGAGCTATGTGCCACCCTCAGGGGGGGCATGCGTGCTCCCCGGGAAGTCCTGGTGCGCCAGGCAAGTGTTCAACTGCAGGGTTGGGTCCCTGAGTTGGAGAGCCAGGTTCAGGTGTTGTCTGACCTGGAGGGTGGGACCACTGTAATCAGTGTCCTGACCCATGTCACTTCTAGGGGTACCACTCCAGTGGGGAGTGGGCAGTACTCTGGAAGGGGGTGCAGAGGGAGGGAGTCCTTGCCTCTGACCCCGGTGCAGTTTGAGGGTTTAGACCCTAGGATAGAGGGCCAGGTGCAGGGTGTCCCTCCTGACCTGGTGCCCCAGTTGCAGGATAGCACCCCTGAACTGGTGGGTCAGTGCCAGGATGACATACCTGACCTGACCGGAGGAAGAGTGGACAAAGGGTGCCAAGCACCTGGGGCTACTGCCCCCCGCTCTCTGAGGCCACAGAGGTTTGAGAGCCCTGAGAGGCATGAGGCCTGGGTATCAGCCATGACTACTGTCAGTGGCCACTGTGATTTGATGACTGTCTGTTGGGACACACCTGTGAGCCAGTTAAGGTTAGAGGCTGCACAGGTGGTGTCCACAGAGGAAGAGAAGGGTGCCCCATGGAGTAGCTGGGTGGACCCTGAGGGTATGGAGAGAGGATTTGAAATAGGTTCAGAGTGGCGTAGAACTGGAATGTGCCCCTGCTGTTGCGGGCCAGGTCCAGGTTCTATCGCCCAAAGCAGGGAAGCCCATCACAGTGGTGATTGGTCTACCCTGCGTTTTGGCTGGAAGGGGGTTGTGTTGGACCTGGGCCTCTTGGCAGGGTCATCCCTAAACTTTTTGCCTTCCTCCAATACTCTCTCGGACCTGTTTTTGTTGGTTTAATGACTCTGGGCACTTTACCACTGCTGACCAGTGCTAAAGTGCATATGCTCTCCCTATGAAAAGTGTAACTGTGTTTGGTATACCTGATTGGTTCATTGGATTTACTGTCAGTCCCCAGTAAAGTGCACCAGGAGTACCAGGGCTTGTAAATGCCAATACTGCTAGTGGGCCTGCAGCGCTGGTTGCGCCACCCACAGAAGCAGCCTTTTAAAATGTGTCTAGGGTCTGCCATTGCAGAACCTGCGTGCAGTCTGGTACTGTCATGCTGGCTGGGCAAGTGCACACACTTGCCAGCCCCTAAACCTTCCCTTAACTTCCTATTAGTCACCCCTATGGTAGGCCCTAGGGCAGGGTGCATTGTAAGTGTAAGGTAGGACATGCCCTGATGTGTGTGGCATGTCCTAATAGTGAATTACAGCCAAATTCGTTTTTCACTATTGAAAGGCTACCTGTCCCCTTTAGGCCAAGATGAGCTGCTGGAATTATTACACTCTATAATCCCAGCAGACTCAGGGAACATGGTAGAAATTAATGTTTAGTATGCCTGAACTCAGAATAATAAAATATTTATTTTAGTAAAGTTTATTTTAATATCCTGTGTTTGCAAATGCTACTTTTAGAAAGTTAGCATTTGCTTGCCTAACCATTTCAGCCCGCCTCTGCAGTATGTGTATCTGACTGTCTGGGATGTGTGAGTGACAGGGCTGGGGGATGACAGGTGGTGAATGCAAGGATTACACCTTAGTGGGAGGTAGGAGTGCCCCTTGACTCTTAATCTGGCTGTGCTCTGCCACCACAATGCTGGCTCCGCCCCCTGGGGAGCGACTGATGACTCAGCCTGCACCTGGCCCAGGAAGGGCGAAGCCCCATCATCAAGGTACTCCTGGCTGCCCCTGTCCACACAATGCTGGCTCCACCTCCTGTGGAGCGTCTGATGTGCCTGCCCTCACACTGAATGCAGAAGCCAGAAGTACCCCCAACAAGTGCTCAGAGGCTGAGAGCAGTTATGCAAAGGCCCCCCTGGCCTGTGAGAACAAAAGAAACTGTGTATAAAAGTAGGAGCCCTGCTCCTTGTAAATCAGAATCCTGTTTTACCACGAAGGACCTCTGCCCGCCTAGAAGGAGAAGAGACGCTGGGAGGACTGGCCTGCTGCTTGCCTTGCTGAGAAAGGAGAGGAAAAGACTTGATGAGAAAAGACTTTGCTGCTTTGTGCTTAAACATTCTCCAAGGGCTTGACTGAGCTTGCCCCCTGACCTGAGCCACAGGACCATCTGGCTCAACCTGCCCTCTGCTTGTCTGCCGGTAATTAACCGGGATATCTACTACTGCCGGAGCTGTGACCTTGGTGCCCCCCAGCCCCTCCCTGAGGCCGTGACCGACTGTGTCTTCTCGTCCCCGCCGAGGAAGAGCTCCGCTCCGTTGAGCCACTCTTCCCCCGCTGAGGATATCGCTGTGTTGACCGCCTGGGAAGGCTCGCTGCTGTGGTGCCCCCCAGCCCCTCCCTGAGGCCGTGACCGACTGTGTCTTCTCGTCCCCGCCGAGGAAGAGTTCCGCTCCGTGGAGCCGCTCTTCCCCCGCTGAGAGGATCGCTGTGTCGACTGCCTGGGAAGGCTCGCTGCGGTGCCTCACCCTCCCGCCAGAAATCCTCACCGGACTAATCCGACCCAGGGGACAGACCTCCGCTGGACGGACGCCTCGGGTGCCAGCCTCGCTCTGCCTGAGCCGCTGGGCACCTCGCATCTGTCACCAGAGGAAATCCACCCACGAGACCGTCATCGGGCTCGGGGCCCGCAACGTTTGTTTTCCCCCTTTGTTCTCTGAAAGCCTGCCTACAAGTGCCCCCGGCCGTCGGATCAGCTGGGGTGCGAGCCGCCCTTCTAGCTGACTCGCACCGCTCTCTGTGCCTGCCTGCAGCTCCGCACTGCGAGAGCGCTCCAGCCCCTCCCGCTGGAATCCTTTAGCTGTCGGGTCCCGCAGGCTGCAATCTGAGCCCCGGCCCGAGTGACTGGGGCTGCGCTGGGTTCTTGGGCCTTCCCTCCTCCTGGACAGCCCTGAGATCGGTGTGTCCCCCCGTGGGGGTCCCGCAGACCAGGGGGGGCCATCCGCTCCACGAGACCCGGCCGGGCCGATCGCGCCCCACGCCAGATGCGTGAGACTTGGTAGGGTGCCGTGATTTCTCCTGTGTAGAGTGCACAGAAGCGCTGCGAAGCGCACAGAGGGCCTAAGACTGGCCTAAGGTCCCTGGAACCGGCCCAGGAAGCGAGAGCAAAGTAATTTGGGACAGAGAAACTTGCCAAGAAGGAATTTTAACAGGAACATCCGTTTTAAAGACTGAAAGTGCAATTTAACCTACAACAAAGAACTGTTGGTGGAACATTTGAAAGAGAAGCTTGCCTATTTACAATCTGTGGTGCTACACAAACATTATTTGGTCTTGTACTAAGTCTGAACTGCATAGAGATATATATATTTTACATAAAGAAGCGTATTTTTATATACTCACAGCCTGGTGTCCATTTGTGGGGGGATTGGTGTATTTTACTGTGTGTGTGATTACAAATGCTTAACTAAACAACGCCTGGAGAATAGCCTTGTCTGCTCACGCCACGCACCTAGAGGGTGAGTAAGGGTCATTCTAAAGGGGTCATCCTTCGCCCTGACTTAGAGGAGAGGGTCCCTGCTTGTCATAAGTGCATACTTGCGCCAACCAGAGACCCCCAATTCTAACAAAATGCATAACTGGTTATCAGTATGGGCCCCTGACACCACCAACTCAGTACACTTTGGGACCAGTACCTATTCTACCAGGAAGAAGTAATGCTGTGCTTCTGAATGGACTGCAAGTATGCAGACTACTGCTTTCCTGAACTCTGCCTGATGTTCCCTTGCTTGGATGAGAAGGACTGGACCTGCATCACTTTAACCCAGAGTGACTCCAAGGGCTTGCCTCCAGCTGCTTAAGTCCCAGGGACACAAAAGACAGAACTCTCCTGTTCCAACCTTTGGGCTCATCTGTTTGAGAGTCTGTCCTGCCAAGTGGTGCAATCCCAGTCCTGCACCATTGGAAGTGGACCTAGAGGTTTGCTCTAGTGAAAGCGACGCATCTTCTCTGTGAGAGCAGAATTGCTGCATCGCCACTGTTGCAGGAACTGGATCAGCGCATTGCACTTGGAAGCGCCGCATCACTCTCGGTGCAGCTGCTCCGTAACCAATGCATCGCTGCCACCACTTACAGGAACCCGGTGCATTGCATTCAGAACTGATGTTATGTTATTTTTGTTATTTTTTGACTTGTATAGCGCACGGCTACTCAAAGAGTGTCCCGGCGCTTTATTGCAAACCTGTATCACAACATAACGGAAAAAAGCAGAAAGGTGGGAAGATCCCTAACTAACAGTTAAAACAGATGTCTACAAAGTAAAAAGCCAGGTTTTAAGGCCCTTCCTGAACGCCAGTAAATTGGAGGTACTGCGCAGTGTCACTGGCAGAGTATTCCAAAGTTGAGGAGCCAACAGTCTGAAAGATCGACCTCCTATATGTGCCCTTTTTATACGAGGGACCACAGCAAGAAACAAAGACCCCGACCTCAGGGACCTAGCAGGATGGTAAAAAGCTAGCCTTGTTTGTAGATATTTTGCTCCCGAAGCATATAGCGCTTTATGGGCCAAGGTCAGGGCCTTGAAGACTATCCGCTTCTGCACCTCGAAACAGATGCTTTGCTCATGCACCCAACGCATCGCCGCAGTTGCGTGGAGATATTTGACGCAGCACCTCAACTGCATGGTGTTCATCCACGCATGTTGTGCTGTGACCAAGATTAAGGTACTTTTGCTCAGTGGGCCCTGTGTGTGTCCTGTATCCGACCTGTGCTCTCTTGCGGGCGGCATAAACTCTTGACTTTGTAACAGTTCAGTTCAATCCATTAACTTTATGAGAGTTATTTGCTTTTAAGCAGTATACTTGCATTTAATCTTTAAACGTTAATTTCTCAACTTCTACTATAAGGAATTTTTGTCATATTGGTCTTGTTAAGCCTGACTGCTCTGTGCGAAGCTACCAGGTGGTAAGCAGAGGAAAATTCAGGTGTGTTTTAACTTACCCTGACTAGATTTGTGGTCCCTACTTGGACAGGGTGCATACCTCTGCCAACTTGAGACACAATTTCTAACACTTTGGGGCTAAATATCAAGGTGGACGGAGGCACCTATGCGGAGCTGGAGGAAAATGTAATTTTCCGCATGCCAGCAATGGTCCTCACGCCTGGCATATTACAATGGACAAACATAGCCCATTTCATGTCCATTGCAGTGCAACGTGACTTGCCATAAAAATGAGCCCGCCACTGCAGTGGTGGGTGCCAATAGAGACCCACCGGCTTTGTCAGGTTTGCACTCCGCAGGATCCACATGCAGCAACAATGCCCCACCTCCGGACCGACCGAACACCCTGAAGTAGAAACACAGGGTGTTCAGACGATACGGCGAGGGAAAAACCCCAAAAGGGGAAAAAACCCAGAAAGAATAAAGAGAAGAAGGAAGGGGCAGCAGGGATAAAGAAACTGTAAGACAAAAGTACAAAGGTTAATATATTTCCTAACCCTACTCTCATCAATTCTCACTAATTCCATACCCCCATGACTTCACCTGTAAACGAATGGCTTTACACCACCCTATCGCTGTGTCTCCCGTCTTCCTTCCTTCCTGGTCAACACAAAAGAAAAGGATTACCAACAAGCCATGTCTGCAAATGACTAAAAAGCCTTAAATGTCGTTTTACACATACCCCATTGTGCAAACAAGGGAATTGTAATTGATTCCAAAGTAAATGTGAAAATACACCAAGAAATAAAGAGCACCCCTGTGCTATGAATTTGCCAAGGGTTCACTCCGTCACAAAAGGACAATGTTTTTCCTTCCTTTCGCTGTACACACAAGATAACCAAAAACGGTAGTGTGTAGTTCCTTCACTACAACACTCCGCTTTGGTATTTGTACATCCACAAGTTTAGGTATAAAGAATCCCAGACCAAGGATTCGTGACGGCAGTGCGGCGGTCCTAAATTCCCCCCCTGCACTCCGCCACTTGAATATCCGTAATACTGTAAAGCACTCACGCCCAGGAATCCTCCATGAACGATTGCACAGAGCACGCAAACATTAGCAATGATCCCTCGCAGCCGCGAGGCAAAAACCAACACCAAGCGTAGTTCCTCCTAGAGTGCTTACGAGCAAACTTGGAGTCAGCAGAATTGAACGCGCTAGCCAGCGCGATACAGGTTACCAGAAATAAGGCTCCCGTTTCCTGTACATGGAACCCTCGAAGTCTCTCAGACCAAACAGATCAGAGGAGCAGCCGCTACTTCCGACACTCAGGAATCACTAGCACCGGTCTTCAGGCTCGGCCCAAGGATATCTTGTGATTCTGCCGGGAATTCTGGGTAATGTAGACCTTAGCCCGTGAGTGTTGGGAAACGTAGTTCATTGGGCAGGCGCACTAGGCTAGATCCCGACAGGCTTTTGGAATTACGTCCCGACATACGTACAAATCAAGATGCCCCAAACAGCCCTTCACACCACAGCTGAGAAACCGCCCAACCAGAGACAGCGGAAGCACGACAGCGGGGCACCAAACCAGACTCCTGATCCCCTCAACCAGGTCCCGACCACAATGGATCCAGCCTTACACGTCTTTCAGGTGCTGTACATGATCCACTACCAGCAAGTAATGCACTGTCACGGACAACGCTGCAGGTATTTAATCACAGAACTCCGCACACAACCACAACACACAACACATGGGCTGAAATATGGTTACTATCCACACCAGACACTCTGGTGGGGATAGGAACACATCCACAAGTGTACCCATACATGTCCTACCTGTCTTGAATTAACCACTCCTCATCCAGGTCACCAATCACGTGCAAATTCACAGCAATCTGCCGTTCCCATCAACGCAGCTGTCGAAGACGCAGGAAAACATGTGCTCAATGTAGTAGGCAGGGCCAGGGCCAGGCATGGGCAGTCCACAAAGAACATAGGGCCACACCTCAATCACACACTAGGCCCCCCACACCCATTAGGGGATATGCTGTGTCCTTCCTGTGCCCCCCTGCACAATTAACCATCTAGGTGTACCCAGACACTCCATCACACACACCAAATAACCAGGGAGATTGCCTCAGAAGGTGGGGCTGAAGAGGAACACCCTGCACAGAAGCTCCTGGCCAGGGCAACCCTCCGCCCCACACCTACCCTCCACGCATGTCTAGCAAACAGAGTCCAATCACAAAATGAACACAGCTAGCATATGAACATCCACTGAACTGTCCACACTGCTTGTCAAGTCACCCAGACACATCCCACACTGCAACACAGCCACAAACACATACCAGATGCCAGCGGCAATGGAGGACAATAAATGGGATAGCCAAAGGTGAGGTGGACAGTGATGAAAAGCCATGGAGCAAGCCGCAAAGCATGTGTACAACACATGCAAGAGAAGGTACATATCACAACACACTAAGGCCATCACATCAGACATGGCTGGCACAGTGAGTGAAATAAACAACAGTGACCTCTGTGCAACAACTCTGGGAGACAGCAAAGCAAGCCATGCATAGGCAGAGGGATGATAGGAAGTGATCAGTGTCACACACAGCCACACAGCTGTCACAACGTATTTGACATGTGTATGTCATCAGCACAACACACATGGCTCATTGTCACAACCCATGACTGTCAAACACAAGTGGTATCCTTCACACATACCACTCCTCTACCCACTTCTCACCTGCACCACTCAACACCAGTGTTAAACACACAGAATGGTGCAAATAAAGTCCTGGGGGTACACTGACAAACAATCACACTCCCTGGAGTGCATCCACAAACATCACACACACATTCAGCGATGCCTGAACCAATGCTGGCACTTAAACTATAGCCAAACACAAACCTCACAAACAACGTACACAGAAGTACAACAAGCCCACATATGGGCAGCCAAACAGTGGAAAGGCAATGGGACCCCAGACTGTACAGGAGTACACAACATTGTCAATCAGGACCAATGCACAGACACCATACCCCAACACAAACAAGAAGTGAATCATCTCAAATCAATCATGGACAGAAACTGGTATCAATGGGACAATAAGCTAACACAGACAGGCATACCACACCACCCATCCAGTCAACATTGTGTCATAGTGTACCACATGCATGCACATGTACAATCCTGACAAGTGACAGGACGAAAATATGAGCACAAACCACCAAGGCGCAGTCAAAACAACCTCAGGAAAAAGAATACTCCCAACTGCATGTGACAGGCACACAATAACGCATACCACACTTGCAACACACATCTGAATTTATCACAATGCACAAACAACTCACACACAATGACATGCAAATAAAACATCACACACAGTGCATCTGTCAGCTGAAAGAGCCAACACAGGCCAAACACTGCACAAATCCACATCAAACACACAACAGATGCACATGCCAATTCCTCACATTGCAAACACAGCTGGACTTCGGGGGATGCACACCAGGCAAGTACAAGGCAACATACACTCATAGCACTGCACACATACCAAAAAATGTGTGCACACCAACTAAACCAGTAGCAAGCATATCTCAGTTCCACACAATGAACCCCCACATCACAAATCAGCACAGCACACAGACAACATCACACTCAGGAAGGGAAGTCGTACCTCAGCAAACACACATACAGATAACCCAACACCTCAAGATGCACAACTCAGGGACACCCAGGTGCAAACAACATGACCAGAGGACTGTGCAGCACAAACAGTTGCACTGCACATGAACAAGACTGACTGTAAACAAGAACAAGAAAATCGCACAAAACTAACCGGGAACCTGTCCTTAGTAGCACATTGGTTCTATGTACAAATCAGCACCACAAAGCATAGTGTAACAAGTTAAGTGGTGGAGAGGCACACACACTGGCAAACCAAAGGGATAACTGACATGAGAGTGAAGTGGTGTGTATGTCTGTAATGGACTAGTCAGGAGTGTACTATACACAAATACATGGAGGAGTCTCTCACAATGGGTAGGCATCATAAGCACAGATAGGGGAGGGTATAACTCCACACCCCACATACCATACTGGAGTGAAAAAAGGCTCAGGTGTAAGCAATGCATGAGAACAGTGACAAGACACATGCTTAACAACAAATCACCACACAAACTTGACAGTCACACACTCTGCATACTCACAACTGGCAGCAACAACAAGTAGGTGTCCCCCAGAAGTGCCAGTACACACCAACACACTGCACAGTACACAGCCTACATCTACCACATGTGCATACAATCACAAGCACAGGGCTGACATATCTAACTAATGGGCAATCAGCTCCTGGGTGACACATGTGTGCAGTAGCCATTTCAGGGGCACACACTTCAACACTACTGACAAAGTCATCCCCTTCACACTACACACTTCAGAACCATCTACGTGCACACATTGAAATGTACCCTTGTGACTAGGATGACAGGCCAGCACAAGATGACTATACACCAACTCTGCTACCCATACATCAAGAAAGATCACAAAGACATGATGGACCCTTGAGATCCTGCCTGCAATCCTGTGGATAGAATATCCCTCCGTGCTGGCAGTACATCCAGACATGACATGTGTACAACTTAGCAAACCTGACCATAGAATGATTAGGATAACAGTAGGTCATCACAAACAACCATCATTGCACCCCCAAGCTTCAGAGTCAAGAAGAACTGACGTGACTCTCACCTCTTCAGAACCCAGAAAAAGTGAAACAAGCAATTGGTAATGTTAAAGCGGCATACAGAGCATGACGGAGCAAAGGGAGCACTTCGCGAAGCATCTTCATAAGCCCCACACATGTAGCCGCTGTTTTAGTTGCTTGAGCCGAGAAATCAAGCGACTTATCGAGCCAAATGCCCAGGCTCTTTATCTGGGGTTTGGGAGGGGGAGGGACGCCAAGGCAGGAGGGCCAAATGGAAACCAAAGAGGTCAATGGAGAATTGCCTAACAGCATAACCTCCGTCTTCTCTCCATTGAGTTTGAGGCAGGAAAGTTGCATCCACCTAGCAACAGCCTCCAGACAGGGACCTGAGGTGTTGGACGACCCTTCCGTGTGGTCAAGAGAGACCACCAGTTGGGTATCGTCCGCGCAGGTGACAATACGCACACCAAAGGGTTGGACTATTCCTGCCAGAGGTTGCATATAAATGTTAAAAAGCGTGGGGCTCAGGGAGGAGCCCTGAGGCACCCCGCAGCTAAGTGGGTGTTTGATGGAAACTGCCTCATCCTCGAACACCTGGAAGAAATGATCATCCAGGAAGGAGGACAGCCATTCCAGTGCCGTGCCCGACACACCCAACCCCATTAAACGTTGTAATAAAATGGTGTGGTTGACAGTGTCGAACGCGGCGCTGAGATCGAGTAAAATAATGGCTGCCTTTCCTCCCCGGTCCAGCACGGCTCGAGCTTCCTCCGTCACTGCAATAAGAGCAGTTTCGGTCCCGTGCTGGGGGCGAAACCCTGTCTGAGAGGCACAGAGCAGACCCGCTGATTCCAGGTGGTCTACTAAGATGGTAATAATGTGCCTCTCAAGCAATTTGTTCAACCAGGGGAGCAAGGAGATCGGGCGGAAGTTGGCTAAGTTGTTCTGGTCCAGGGAGGGCTTTTTCAGCAGAGCCCTGACCATCGCACACTTCCACGACAACAAGAGTAACTGGCTCTATTACATACTACACAGATAGGAATCAAAAGTAGACAAGAGCAAGAACAGTGGCCAGTCCACAGTTTAAAGTAAGCACATGTATGCATGAGAACCTGCACAGGGAATGGGCAAACACAGTAATAAACAGCAAGGTCAATGGCCAGTACAAAGTGCAAAGTAGGCACATGTGTGCTTGGGAAACTGCACTGGGAATGGGCATCCCAAGTGATAAACAGCAAGGCCATTTGCCAGTACAAAGTAAAAAAAAGTACAAGTGTGCATGATAAACTGCACAGGGAATGGGCATCCTAAGTGATAAACAGCAACGCTATTGGCCAGGACAAAGTGCATAGTATGTTCCTGAGAACCTGCACAGGGAATGGGCAAACACAGTAATAAACAGCAAGGCCAGTGGCCAGTACAAAGTGCAAAGTAGGCACATGTGTGCTTGAGAAACTGCACATGGAATGGGCATCCTAAGTGATAAACAGCAAGGCCACTGGCCAGTACAAAGCAGAACAAAGTATATGTGTGCATAAGAAACTGCACAGGGAGTGGGCATCAACAATGATGAACAGCAAGGCCAGTGGCCAGGCTACAGTTCCAAGTAGGCACATGTGTGCATGAGGGAGTGGGTGAGACTGTACACTGCCATGGTCAGCAACACAGCTAGGGGGATAACAATGGGCAGTCCAGACACTGTTGTGGGAGAGACAGGTATGTGAGGGAGACTTTGACTCAGGCTGTCAGTCGGACTGGGAGGATTGGACCTGGGAGAGAGAGGACCAGCTGAGGTAGAGACTTCAGTGGCTTTGGGAGCCGGAGGGCTGCTTGGAGCAGGTGGTGTGCTGGCTCGTGGGGGTGGAGTCATGCTGTTGTGAGACACAGCGTGGGAGAGAGAATGTGGAGGGGTGCCTTTCTACTTCTTGGGGACTCGATAGGTAATTATTGTAGTCGCCAGATGCAGTGAACCGGAGCGAAGGGCTCTAGAAGGAACATAGGGTGAAACTAAGGGGAATAGGATGGCAGGGCCCATTCGATGGAGGGATTTGTGCACAATGCACATGGCCTTAATCTGAGTTCTGGCGGCGACTGGAAGCCAGTGAAGGTCCTTTAGGGCCTGCTTGGCTTACTGCCAGCGGGGAATGTTGTAAAGTAGGCGTGCGGCACAGTTTTGTGTGACCTGGAGCCTGTGGGTCACCGCTGCCGGGGCTCCTAGGTACAACGCATTTCCATAGTCCAGGCGAGAGAGGACCAAGGCCTGGAACATGATTCTCCTCGCCTGGAGAGGGAGCAAAGGGAGCACTTTGCGAAGCATCTTCATAAGCCCCACACATGTAGCCGCTGTTTTAGTTGCTTGAGCCGAGAAATCAAGCGACTTATCGAGCCAAATGCCCAGGCTATTTATCTGGGGTTTGGGAGGGGAAGGGACGCCAAGGCAGGAGGGCCAAATGGAAACCAAAGAGGTCAATGGAGAATTGCCTAACAGCATAACCTCCGTCTTCTCTCCATTGAGTTTAAGGCAGGAAAGTTGCATCCACCTAGCAACAGCCTCCAGACAGGGACCTAAGGTGTTGGACGACCCTTCCGTGTGGTCAAGAGAGACCACCAGTTGGGTATTGTCCGCGTAGGTGACAATACGCACACCAAAGGGTTGGACTATCCCTGCCAGAGGTTGCATATAAATGTTAAAAAGCATGGGGCTCAGGGAGGAGCCCTGAGGCACCCCGCAGCTAAGTGGGTGTTTGATGGAAACTGCCTCATCGTCGAACACCTGGAAGAAACGATCATCCAGGAAGGAGGACAGCCATTCCAGTGCCGCGCCCGACACACCCAACCCCATTAAACGTTGTAATAAAATGGTGTGGTTGACAGTGTCGAACGCGGCGCTGAGATCGAGTAAAATAATGGCTGCCTTTCCTCCCCGGTCCAGCACGGCTCGAGCTTCCTCCGTCACTGCAATAAGAGCAGTTTCGGTCCCGTGCTGGGGGCGAAACCCTGTCTGAGAGGCACAGAGCAGACCCGCTGATTCCAGGTAGTCTACTAAGATGGTATTAATGTGCCTCTCAAGCAATTTGCTCAACCAGGGGAGCAAGGAGATCGGGCGGAAGTTGGCTAAGTTGTTCTGGTCCAGGGAGGGCTTTTTCAGCAGAGCCCTGACCATCGCACACTTCCACGACAACAAGAGTAACTGGCTCTATTACATTCTACACAGATGGGAATCAAAAGTAGACAAGAGCAAGAACAGTGGCCAGTCCACAGTTTAAAGTAAGCACATGTATGCATGAGAACCTGCACAGGGAATGGGCAAACACAGTAATAAACAGCAAGGTCAATGGCCAGTACAAAGTGCAAAGTAGGCACATGTGTGCTTGGGAAACTGCACTGGGAATGGGCATCCTAAGTGATAAACAGCAAGGCCATTTGCCAGTACAAAGTAGAACAAAGTACACGTGTGCATGATAAACTGCACAGGGAATGGGCATCCTAAGTGATAAACAGCAACGCTATTGGCCAGGACAAAGTGCATAGTATGTTCCTGAGAACCTGCACAGGGAATGGGCAAACACAGTAATAAACAGCAAGGCCAGTGGCCAGTACAAATTGCAAAGTAGGCACATGTGTGCTTGAGAAACTGCACATGGAATGGGCATCCTAAGTGATAAACAGCAAGGCCACTGGCCGGTACAAAGTAGAACAAAGTATATGTGTGCATAAGAAACTGCACAGGGAGTGGGCATCAACAATGATGAACAGCAAGGCCAGTGGCCAGGCTACAGTTCCAAGTAGGCACATGTGTGCATGAGGGAGTGGGTGAGACTGTACACTGCCATGGTCAGCAACACAGCTAGGGGGATAACAATGGGCAGTCCAGGCACTGTTATGGGAGAGACAGGTATGTGAGGGAGACTTTGACTCAGGCTGTCAGTCGGACTGGGAGGATTGGACCTGGGAGAGAGAGGACCAGCTGAGGTAGAGACTTCAGTGGCTTTGGGAGCCGGTGGGCTGCTTGGAGCAGGTGGTGTGCTGGCTCGTGGGGGTGGAGTCATGCTGTTGTGAGACACAGTGTGGGAGAGAGAATGTGGAGGGGTGCCTTTCTACTTCTTGGGGACTCGATAGGTAATTATTGTCTTGGGAGGAGTGGTAAGTGGGGCGGGCACAACAGGTACACTCTCCACCAAAGCTTCATCAGGTGCAGCTAGTGGGCCTCCCTCAGGGGACCTACAGGATCCGGCAGTACGCTTGGTCTGGCCTAGCTTTTTCTCCTTCATCACCTGTTGACCAGGTGAACCCCCAACAGTGCCCTCCTTTACCTGCTTCACAGGGGTCTGGATGGGAGTTGAGGTTTTGGGTGAATCTGCCTTAGAGTGCTTTTTCTGTGGACTCTTAGCAGTCACAGGAACTGACTGCTTTTCTTTGCTAGACGCCTTTGGGACAGGAGTGTCCTTGCCTGGGGATGCCTCTGAGGCATGTGAGCCTGAGGCCTGCTTCTTGGCTTGATGCCCCTGTGTGTCACCTCAAGGGCTTTTGCCTTTGTGCTTTGGGGTGGCTTTGGTTTATTTGGATGATGGTGTCTGCGCTCTGGCCCGCTTGTGCTGCTGCTTTTGTGTGCTGTGTGTGGTGTATCGTGAGCCTGAGGTCTGTGGTGTGTGTCCACTCTCGTCAGATGTAGCCACTAGCAGGGGTTGGCCAAAGGGGCTGGACTCTGAGCCTGTGACAGCTGAATGGCTGCCGTCAATGTGGAGGACAAAGACTGAACAGTCCTGTTTAGCCCACCCACGTCCGAATGAATGCCCTCCATGAAGGCAACTACCCGTGCCAACTTCTTGTCATGGTCTAGGAAGGCATTGAGAAGAGTTGTCTGACCAACACACATCAGGGGCAGGGGCAGCGGTGCATGGGGGAATGAAACTCTTCCCTTCTTACTGTTTCAAGCACGTGCAGCACTGGTGGAAGTAGGTTTGCGGGTGGGCACTGGACACTGTATGGTGAAAGAGGAGGGAGAGTTACCTCTCCCTGTGCCCGCCAACGTAGAGGAGTCACCGCTGGCATCAGATGACATTGAGGTTGGTGTTTCCGGCTGTGATTCCTCAAGCAGACTCCTGTCCCCCTTCAAGGTGCTAGTCACATCAGTGTCAGTGTGCTTGCGTATAGCAGTTGCGCCTGATGCCTCACCACTGGTGTCCATCCCCTGTCCTTCTGTGCCCACGGTAGATGCTGCAAGAGACAGAGACGTAGCTTCAGTTTAATGCCATTCACTCAAACATCATATATGAGCAAAGCACAAAACAAGATGATGATATCCCCATGTTGCACACCCCCCTGTACAGTAACATTGTGGAACCTTAATTCAAAAGTTAAAAATTGCATGCTATCATGCAAACTTGGCATAAGTGCCCTTTGTGATGCCCACATAGTCAAATAGCCTGCCGGTGCCTCCGTGTAACCAGACATACAGATCCCTCTGAGCATACCTAGGGACCTGAGGGGGTTAAAGATGTACCTCCCAACACGTTGTCACAGCCACAAATGGAGTCACCATAAGGGGAAAAACACAGATACAGACTCCAAAACATCAGTACGCAATGGCCATGATCTCATGCTTTCCACCATGTCGTACTTTGGGCACAACTACAGTTGCACATTGGTGTCAGATGTGTAGTCCTCCAATATGGGAAACATCCTTTACAACGCAACTTTTACCACGCAGTGCCTTTACGACGCAACTTTTACAATGCAAACCATTAAAACGCATTGCGCTGGGGGGCGCTCTAGGATAGGGAATACGTTTAATTTACTATCCAACACCTTCCCTAGTGTCCACGGGGACTGGAGTTGGAATAGTAAATTAAACTATTCACTATCCAGCACCCCAAAGCGCTATGCGTTGTAAAGGTTTTCATTGTAAAAACCGCAATGTAAAGGCATGCGATGTAAAAGTATGCGTTGTAATGTCATACATCCCTCCAATATTGATGTGTGGCACTGCACACATTGATGAAAGTACACTCATATGAGGCACACTGCTGTTAACTACCATGGGATGTCCCTGATTCCCCCAATGCAGCCGATGTCATAAGGCCACAACTCAGACCGCAACGTCAAGGGCCATTACATCAATGACAATTGAAAGTACATGTAGTGATAATGCATGACATCTGCACCCAAAACAAAGGCCCCTTACAACCCATTGCATCACACTAAATGGTAAATGTTAAGCATTCTTACAGAGCACACTGGCACACTGTCAATGAGGCGCGCTGATGTCATTGGAGGTTCCCCTTTGTTCCCCGATGCGCAGGCAGCCATTTGCTTCCTGCGCATTAGTGAACAAACAGGTGAGTTTTGGGGCTGGGGAGGGGGGGATTTAAACGAAAGAGGCATCGGGGGACAGGAAAGGGCTTTCCTTTCCTCAATGCCTCTTTTGTGCATTCCTGCTGCACGATCATGCAATCGTGCAGCAGGAATGCCCACTAGCGCCAGGGTTTTTTTTTTTGTGTTTGGCTAGTGTTTGTTGGTTGGGGGAGAGGCCCCTTGGGCAAGGGTCCCACCCCCTTTTGGGGGCATTATAAATAGCTTTTTCTGTCTGGGGGAGAGCAGAATTTTATTTTTATTATTTTTATTTTTTTATTTTTTTAACTCTATTTATTGGTACAAGTGGTCTTGATGGTCAGTACAAATACAGAAGCAGTATCTTAACAGTGTTACATGGTAAGAAGTGCATACAAACATACAGATGGTAAATTAGAAGAGCACAAGGTTGCAACAATGTAAATCACATTAGGGGATCTGCAGCTCCTCAGGGGAAGGGATCAGGGGGGTTCACATAAGCAGCCAAGAAATTCATTCCACTTCGACCAGATTGTAATCCATTTCCTAGGGCAACCCCGAGCAACATAGACTGTCTTCTCCTGCAGCATGCACCAGTCCTTTTTCCATGCACCAAGCTTAGGGGGCTGAACTGCTCTCCATAGGTGAGCTATGTTGCGTTTAGCTATCATGAGGCCGAGTGTCTCCCATACCTTCCCTTTTGCAGTCAGATCAGTGGGCTCCCAGATGTTTAAGAGACATCGCTTGATTTCGAGCCGCAGGTCCACCCTCCAGACATCGCGCATACAGTTGTGCACTTGCTTCCAGTATGTCCACATTCCCATAGTATGTGGATGAACGTCCCCACTTCTCCGCAGTGCTGTCTACAGAGCCCACCCTCACTCCTGCCCATTAGTACCAGTCGGGTCCCGGAGATGTAGCTACGATATAGAATTTTCAATTGTATCAGCCTAAGTATAGCCAATATTGCCACCTCCTTAGGGGAGGGAAGCGCTTCCCTCCATTCCTCATCTTCTATCTCTAGACCGTCATTCTCCCATTTCCGCCTGAGTTCATGTAGGGGGTCAGGGGTGTGGTGTATGAGTTTTTTGTATGTGAGGGAGATGGCCTTTTCTGGCAGGAGACCGTCCAACAGTCGGTCCTCTAAGGGGGAGTATTCGGGAAGTGACGTTCCGGGTGGAATGTTCGTAAGGAGTGAATGCCTGACCTGCGCGAATCGGAGAACTCTGTCTGTGCTAGTTGATGTCTGCTGGAGTGAAGCGAACAATACCCTTCCATTGGGTCCCCATAAATCTTTTATATGGGAGATCCCGTTCAGGTCCCAGTTTCTGAACCCCTTGGTGGGACCCAGTGTACCCAACCTCTCTGAGACCCAGAGTGGGGTGGCGAGTGTCAGTCTATCCGCCCATCCCAGGTTGCAGCTCACAATGTGCCAAAGTTTGACCAAGTGTTTTGTGGGCCCCGTAAGGGGGTATTTGTTGGGTTTGGAGTAGAGTGCTGTCTCAAAATTCCCACCCGGGAGGAACCATATATGCATCCCGTAACCAGGATCGTCCCCACCACAGTACGTGCCCTGATTGATTGCGAGAGGTGGGCTGCCCTGTAATATTTCCTGATGTCCGGAAGTGCAATTCCCCTGTCATACCACCCTAGTGTAAGCTTGTGGAGTGAGATACGGGGCGTCCCCACCCACAGGTGGTCCCTCTGGGTGGCCTCGATGTCCTTGAAGTACCTTTGCAGGACCAAGATTTTTATTTTTAATAAAGAAAACGGCCCATAGGGCTATGTGCTGGGGAGTTTCCCCTTGGGCAAGGGTCACTCCCCTATGGGGGCCATTGAAGTATGCCCCTGATGTTAGGTTTTGTTTGGGGGAGCGGCCCCTTAGGCAAGGGTCGCTCCCCTTTTAAGGGCCTACACTTTTGCTTTGTTTGCCCCCTGTGGGGGGGGGGGGGGGGCAGATTTAAATTTTTAAAAATGTATTCGGCCTCCAAAGAGGGCCAGAAGCCACAAGGCACTAGAGTTTTTTTAATTTCTGTTTTTGGGGGTGGCCTCAAGGGCAAGGGTTGCTCCCCTTTTACGGGGTTTAATAATTAATTTATACTCTTAGGCCCACCTACTAGTGCAAAGCTTTTGATTCTTGTTTTCAGTTTCGACAGTGGTTGTTTTTCAGTTTTGCTTAGTTGCATTTTTTTGGTAAGTAAAACATTGTTGTTGTATTTACTCCAAATGAGTAATATTGTAATATATGAATGATTTTTTTTTAAGTGGTATCATAGTGGCAGCATGTTTAGTTAGTGTTTTGAGCATGAACATCTTTGTGATGTGATTTGCATTGTCTTATGTGTAATTTTCTTCTCTCTTTCTTTTTTAGTGGGATATTGTTGGTCCATACTGTGTCTGTACAGAGTACGTGGTGGTGAGTTTAGCTGCTTCTGGCAAGTGAGTGGTATCGTTTTGGAGTGTATAGGTATTTTTGATAAAGGTGCATTTTGTTTATTACTTATTTTTCAAAGTGTTTGTTGTTGTTGACTTGTTTGACAAGTTACCTTTATTAGTAATCATTATGGCTAGCCATAGAATGACTGCTCAGCAGGTGGTTGGTATGCTTCTTGAATCTTCCTCTGAGCCGGATTATGAAACTGACAGTGCGTCTGAGGGAGAGGAGGGAGGGGAAGATTCTGGCAGTGAGTTTTCTCTTCACATGGAGTCATCAGATGATGAAGGTTCACACAGGACAGATGAAGTGCCTGTTTTAGAGGAGGATACTGCTGTGCTGATGGTGCAAGCGGCATCTGGATTGCAGCCTGAGGCTGCTAGGCTTCCTACTGGAAGTGCAGGACTCTGGGTTGATCCAAACATGGTGCAGCCTGTGTTGCCAGCCTTCAGTGGTGATGCAGGGTGTAGTGTGGATTGTGAACATGTTTTGCCTAAAAGTTTTTTCAGTTATTTATGGATGATGTATTTTTGGGTGAGATTGTTGAGCAGACTAATGTGTACGCTGAGCAGTTTCTGAGGGACAACAGTGACAAACTTAGGCCCCACTCTAGAGCTACCTGGTAGACTCCCACAAATCTGGAAGAGATTAAGAAGTTTTTGGGTTTTTCTTTATTGATGGGTTTGCTAAGGAAGCTGAACCTGGCTTCATATTGGTCTACCAGCCCCTTGATGGCAACAGCCATATTTACTGCAGTTATGACTCGTGATCAGTATTTACTTTTGCTTGCCTGTCGCGGGTACTTGGTCCTCCCACACAAGTGAGGCACCATTTTTATCGGGAGACCTGAGGGAACACTGGGTGGTAGGAAATTTGTGTGTGCCCAGTGATGCCACACTTTCCTGCAAACAAATGTGTGAAAAAACTGATTTTTCAGCTAAAATTGAGGTTTGCAAGGGATTCTGGGTAAGGAAATGTTGGGGAATCCACGCAAGCCATACCTCCTCAGAAGCCCCCGTGTGTCTAGTTTTCAGAAATATGTGGGATTGGTAGGGTTCCCAAGAAGGTCGGCGAGCACGGGAACAAAAACCCAGGTGACAGGTGACCCTCTTGCAAAAGCAGGTCGTTTTGAGATAGGCAATTTGATGTCGCCTCACTACGTTTCGGGCCCTTGCCTGTCGCGGGTACTTGCGCATCCCACACAAGTGAGGTACCATTTTTATCGGGAGACCTGAGGGAACACTGGGTGGTAGGAAATTTGTGTGAGCCCAGTGATGCCACACTTTCCCACACAAAAATGTGTGAAAAAACAGATTTTTTTCAGCTTAAATTTGAGGTTTGAAAGGGATCCTGGGTAAGGAAACTTTGGGGGATCCACGTAATCCATACCTCCTTGGAAGGCCCCGGGTGTCTACTTTCCAGAAATGTGTGTGTTTGGTAGGTTTCCCTAGGTGCCGGCAGAGCTAGGGTTCACACTCTACAGCTAGGCAGTTTACCAAAATAGGGTAATTTTTCACTGCGAAATTGAGGTATGACCACATTGCATTTTGCACCATTTCCTTTCGCGGGCACTAGGCCTACCCACACAAGTGAGGTACCATTTTTCTTGTAAGACGTTGGGGAACAAGGGGTGGGTGGAAATTTGTGGATCTACGCAGATTCCAGAACTTTCCACCACAGAAATGTGGGAAAAATGGGGTTTTTTTACAATTCTTTAGGTTTGCAAGGGATTCTGGGACACAGAACCTGGTGGGAGGCAGTCAAGTCACCCCATCCTAGCTTCCCCTGGGTGTCTATTTTAAAGAAATGTACAGTTTTGCTATGTTTCCCTAGGTGCTGGCAGAGCTACGGCTCAAAAACTACAGCTAGGCACTTTGTGAAAAAAGGGTAATTTTTCACTGCAAAATTAAGGTGTGACCACGTTGCATTTTGCGCCATTTCCTGTCGTGGGCACTAGGCCGACCAACACAAGTAAGGTACCATTTTTCTCTTAAGCCTTTGGGGAACGCAGGGTGGGTGGGAATTAGTAGATCCATGCAGATTACAGAACTTTTCACCACAGAAATGTGGGGAAAATGTGTTTCTTGGGACAATTATTTAGGTTTGCAAAGGAGCCTGGGAAACAAAACCTGGTGGGAGGCAGTGAAGTCACCCCATCCTGGATTTCCCTGGTTGTCTAATTTTAAAAAATGTATAGGTTTACTAGGTTTCCCTAGGTGCCGGCAGAGCTAGGGTTGAAAAAAGGACAGCTAGACACTTTGCCAAAAAAGGGTCATTTTTCATTGCGAAATTGAGGTGTGACTACATTGCATTTTGCGCCGTTTCCTGTCACAGGCACTAGGCCGACCCACACAAGTGATGTACCATTTTTCTCAGAAGTCCTTGGAAAACGTGGTTTGAGAGGAGAATTGTGGATCCACGCAGATTCCAGAACTTTCCACCACAGAAATGTGGGGAAAATCTATTTTTTTAACAATTGTTTAGGTTTGCAAGGGATTCTTGGTAACAGAACCTGGTAGGAGGCAGTCAAGTCACCTCATTCTGGATTACCTAGTGTGTCTAGTTTTTAAAAATGTATAGGTTTGCTAGGTTTACCTAGGTGCCAGCAGAGCTAGGGTTCAAAAACTATAGCTGGGCACTTTGCCAAAAAAGGGTCCTTTTTCACTGTGATATTGAGGTGTGACCATGTTGCGTTTTGCGCCGTTCCCTGTCTAAGGCCCTAGGCCAATCCCCACAAGTGAGGTACCATTTTTCTCATACGACTTTGGGAAATGTGGGGTGGTTGGAAAATTGTGGATCCACACAGATTCAAGAACTTTCCACCACAGAAATGTGGGAATTTACTTTTGTTTGGGACCATTTTTTAGGTTTGCAAGGGATTCTGGGTAACAGAACCTGGTGGGAGGCAGTCAAGTCATCTCATCCTGGATTCCCCTGGGTATCTATTTTTAAAAACTGTATTGGTTTGCTAGGTTTACCTAGGTGCTGGCTGAGGTAGGGTTCAAAAACTACAGCTAGGCACTTTGCAAAAAAACTGTCATTTTTCACTGCAAAATTGAGGCGTGACCACATTGCGTATTGCGCCGTTTCCTGTCGCAGGCACTAGGCCGACCCACACAACTGAGGTACCATTTTTCTTGTATGACTTTGGGGAACACAGGGTGGGTGGAAAATAGTAGATCCACGCAGATGACAGAACTTTTCACCACAGAAATGTGGAGAAAATGTGTTTTTTGGGACAATTATTTAGGTTTGCAAGGGAGTCTGGGAAACAGAACCTGGTGGGAGGAAGTGAAGTCACCCCATCCTAGATTTCCCTGGTTGTCTACTTTTAAAAAATGTATAGGTTTACTAGGTTTCCCTAGGTGCCGGCAGAGCTAGGGTTTAAAAAAGGACAAATAGACACTTTGCAAAAAAAGGGTCATTTTTCACTGCGAAATTGAGGTGTGACCACATTGCGTTTTGCGCCGTTTCCTGTCACAGGCACTAGGCCGACCCACACAAGTGATGTACCATTTTTCTCAGAAGTCTTTGGGGAACGTGGTTTGAAAGGAGAATTGTGGATCCACGCAGATTCCAGAACTTTCCACCACAGAAATGTGGGGAAAATCTATTTTTTTAACCATGGTTTAGGTTTGCAAAGGATTCTGGGTAACAGAACCTGGTGGGAGGCAGTCAAGTCACCTCATTCTGGATTACCTTCGGTGTCTAGTTTTTAAAAATGTATAGGTTTGCTAGGTTTACCTAGGTGCCAGCATAGCTAGAGTTAAAAAACTATAGCTAGGCACTTTGCCAAAAAAGGGTCATTTTTCACTGTGAAATTGAGGTGTGACCACGTTGCGTTTTGCGCCGTTCCCTGTCTAAGGCCCTTTGTCGATCCCCACTAGTGAGGTACCATTTTTCTCATAAGACTTTGGGGAACGTGGGGTGGGTGGAAAATTGTGGATCCACACAGATTCAAGAACTTTCCACAACAGAAATGTGGGAATGTTCTTTATTTGGGACCATTTTTTAGGTTTGCAAGGCATTCTGGGTAAGAGAACCTGGTGGAAGGCAGTCAAGTCATCTCATCCTGGATTCCCCTGGGTGTCTAGTTTTAAAAACTGTATTGGTTTGCTAGGTTTCCCTAGGTGCTGGCTGAGGTAGGGTTCAAAAACTACAGCTAGGCACTTTGCAAAAAAACTGTCATTTTTCACTGCATAATTGAGGTGTGACCACATTGCATATTGCGCCGTTTCCTGTTGCAGGCGCTAGGCCGACCCACACAAATGAGGTACCATTTTTCTTGTATGACTTTGGGGAACGCAGGGTGGGTGGAAATTAGTAGATCCACGCAGATTACAGAACTTTTCACCACAGAAATGGGGAGAACATTTGTTTTTTTGGACAATTATTTAGGTTTGCAAGGGAGTCTGGGAAACAGAACCTGGTGGGAGGCAGTGAAGTCACCCCATCCTAGATTTCCCTGTTTGTCTAATTTTAAAAAATGTATAGGTTTACTAGGTTTCCCTAGGTGCCGGCAGAGCTAGGGTTTAAAAAAGGACAGCTAGACACTTTGCCAAAAAAGGGTCATTTTTCACTGCGAAATTGAGGTGTGACCACATTGCGTTTTGCGCCGTTTCCTGTCACAGTCACTAGGCCGACCCACACAAGTGATGTACCATTTTTTTCAGAAGTCTTAGGGGAACGTGGTTTGAGAGGAGAATTGTGGAACCACACAGATTCCAGAACTTTCCACCACAGAAATGTGGGGAAAATCTATTTTTTTAACAATTGTTTAGGTTTGTAAGGAATTATGGGAGGCAGTCGAGTCATCTCATTATGGATTACCTTGGGTGTCTAGTTTTTAAAAATGTATAGGTTTGCTAGGTTTTACTTAGGTGCCAGCAGAGCTAGGATTCAAAAACTATAGCTAGGCACTTTGCCAAAAAAGGGTCATTTTTCACTGTGAAATTGAGGTGTGACCACGTTGCGTTTTGCGCCGTTCCCTGTCGCAGGCCCTAGGCCCTAGGCCGATCCCCACAAGTGAGGTACCATTTTTCTCATAAGACATTGGGGAACGGGAGGTAGGTGGAAAATTGTGGATCCACACAGATTCAAGAACTTTCCACCACAGAAATGTGGGAATTTATTTTTTGGGACCATTTTTTAGGTTTGCAAGGGATTCTGGGTAACAGAACCTGGTGGAAGGCAGTCAAGTCATCTCATCCTGGATTCCCCTGGGTGTCTAGTTTTAAAAACTGTATTGGTTTGCTAGGTTTCCTAGGTGCTGTCTGAGTTAGGGTTACAAAATTACAGCTAGGCACTTTGCAAAAAAACTGTAATTTTTCACTGCGAAATTGAGGTGTGACCACATTGCGTATTGCGCTGTTTCCTGTTGCAGGCACTAGGCCGACCCACACAACTGAGGTACCATTTTTCTCATAAGACTTTGGGGAACGCAGGGTGGGTGGAAACTTGTAGATCCATGCAGATTCCAGAACTTTCCACCACAGAAAGTTGGGGAAAATTAGTTTTTTTTAAATACCAGTTTAGGTTTGTAAGGGATTCTGTGTTACAGAACCTGGTGGGAGGCAGTCAAGTCACCTCATCCTAGATTCCCCTGGGTGTCTAGTTTTAAAAAATGTTCAGTTTTGCTAGGTTTCTCTAGGAGCTGGTAGAGCTAGGGTTCAAAAACTACAGCTAGGCACTTTGCCAAAAAAGGGTAATTTTTCACAGCGAAATTGAGGGTTTGACCATGTTGCGCTTTCCACCACAGAAATGTGGGGAAAATGTATTTGTTTGACAATTATTTAGGTTTGCAAGGGATTTTGGGTAACAGAACCTGGTAGGAGGCAGTGAAGTCACCCCATCCTGGATTTCCCTGGGTGTCTAGTTTTCAAAAATATATACGTTTGCTACGTTTCTCTAGGTGCCGGCAGAGGTAGGGTTCAAAACTACAGCGTGCGGGGGCGTGGCCAAATGGCGGACTGAACGGACGGAGATCTCTGTGGTTCCCCGTCCCGACCCCCGTTACTGCCCTTTTCACCGCGATCTGCTCCCTCCCGGCACCTCGCATTTTACTAGCCAGGCTAGGACGTCTTGCAGCTGCTCCGGTGAGCCCACGATCTGACCCGCCCAGGCTCTGAGCTCCTGCTAGGCAGAGTGATCTTTGCTGCCTCATGGGCACCGTAATGGCGGCTGTTCCTGGCGAGTGACAGCGGCCGCCCTGGACTCCTTGCCGCCAACTGGGCTTGCCTGCACTGGGTCACTGGCTGTGTTTCTGACCCCTCTGCCTGGGCCTTAGAGCAGAGGGAAGTGGCAAGCAGAAGGGGCATCTGGCATCACACTACCCCCAGCGGCAGGAGGTGGAGCACGCCAGGAGGAGCAGCACTCTAGGTCCCGGCTCCAGACCTACACAGGAGCCGTGGTGAATACTATCTGCTGCACCAGCATCATACGGGACCCCGGCTGGGGGCTGGTGGGAGTGAGAACTCGGGGGCATAATCGAGTCCCCGGCGTAGGGCCCAGTAAGGCCCATGGACAGCATAGAGGATGCAGCGAGGTGCGGAGGGACATACGCCTGAAGCCAACACTGCTGAGCGGCAATACAGGGTGCTGTGCGTAGAGGGGCCCCCACAGACCACCACCAAGCACCCGAGCAAGCAGACTTAGCGGGCTGCCCCTCCCATTTCTTCCCCCCCAGTGCCCCGCACCTTACTAGCCTGGTGGAAATGCCCTGCGGCCACGCCGGTGAGCCCACGACCTGGTCTGCATGAGCTCCGAGCTCCTTTTGGGCAGTGGGATCCTGGCTACCTCGTGGGCACCGGAAATGGCGGCTGATCCTGCAGTGACAGCGGCCGCCCAGACTCCTTACCGCCGGCCGGACTCGCCTGCCTGTCACTGGCCGTGTTTCCAGCTTGCCTGCCCAGACCTAGGAGCAGAGGACAGCAGTGATTAGAGGGGTATTTGACATCGCACCACCCCGGCGAAGGGCCTATGCGGGAGCCGTCGGGAGGAGCAGCACTTAAGGCCCCGGCTCCGGGCCTATGCGGGTGCCGTAGTGAGTACCCTCTGCTGCACCAGCGCTATACAGGCACCCCAACGGCTCCTGGGAGAACCGGTGAGCACCAGGCCAAGGGCCCACACAGAGGTGTGGAGGTTGGCCCGGGGCTGGCGGGAGCGAGAACGCGGGGGGCCTAATCGAGTCCCCGGCGTAGGGCCCAGCAAGGCCCATGGACAGTGTAGTGGAGGCAGCGAGGGGAAGAGAGACATGAGCCTGAGGCCAACACTGCTACACGGCAACACAGGGGGCTGTGTGTAGGGGGGCCCCTACGGGCCGCCGCCACGCACCCAAGTGGGCAGACTTTGAGAGCTCTATACGCTACAGTAACAGACTTACCCACAGTGCGGAGACCGTTTACCCTGCAGGCACACTCAGCCCTTTGCGTGCTCCTCATGGTTGAGTTAGTGGGGTTATTTCTATATCAGAGCTGTGCTTACCTGCTCACATCCCTGGGCTTGCGAATAATTGGGGGCACGGAGCAAGGTTGGACGGACTCTGCATTGGCACCCTCAGATCGGGGCCGCTCATTATTGATCATTGCTACCAGGGAGACCAAGACCTCACCTTTGAACGGCATTGTCACCTACGTGATACTGGGACATCTACGTTGAGGGTCGCACCCATGCATAATTTTGTCCTGGGGGCCTCGCAGGGCAGAGCAACTAGCCTAGAAGAGACGCAGTGAACGTAATGGCGAGTCTCAGAAAGAAGGGGAAGCGCACCCTCCCAGAGATGTTCACAAAAGGCCAGAAATGGCAAAGGATCACCCTCCCCGAAGTCCACAAATCTCAATCGGCGACCACCGATGATAATGTGCCAATCTCTAAATCTTTCTTGGAGTCCCTGTTTAACTCCCTTCGGGACGACTTCAAATCCTTGAAGCAGGAGGTGGCAGGGGAGGTTAAGAAGCTCAGGAGAGATGTGGAGGGCCTGGGAGAGCAGGTGGCCACCATTGAGGATGCCGATCAAACGAGAAGCGAGGGGGTCGAGCAACTCCAACAGGAGATCCTACGGCTCCAAGCTCAACAGGTGGACCTTCAGGCCCATGCGGAGGTCTTAGAAAATTGGTCCCGCCGTAGTAACATACGGGTCCGGGGGGTCCCTCAGAAGGCAGAAGGGGCGGATGTTACTGTGTATCTACAAGACCTTTTCTGCAACATATTGGGGGAATCCTCTGACTTTATCATAAGGATTGACAGGGCACATAGAGTGGGACTTCCCAGCCGTTCCTCTACCCCACCTCCGGACATTTTAGCGTTCCTCCCCGATTTCCCACTTAAAGAGAGGATTCTCCGAGAAGCCCGACGGAACCAGCCCCTTCAGTTTCGTGGTCATCCCATCGCCCTGTATCAAGATCTCTGTGCAGTGACTCTCCAGAAGAGGAAGGCATTTAAGGTGGCTACAGACTTTTTGCGTGAGCGAGAAATTCCTTACTCCTGGGGACATCCGTTTCGCCTGATATTCAAATGGAATGGAGCCCTGCAACAGATGCGTTCACTTAAGGACACCTGTGCTTTATTGGGCATTGAGTCGGTAGAGGACAGGTCGCCAGTGAGATCCTCCCAAAGACCCTCCTGGGGCAGCTGGCAGACGGTGGGCCATAGGCGCTCCCCAGGCCTGCGCTCCAAGCCTGAGGCCCACATTACCTCGCAGGAGAAAGCCACAGCCATTTTGGAAGTAACCAAGGAGACGGCGCCCTCTGACTGAATTTTCTAGTGAGGGGGAGTATCATGGCACTGTTATATGCTAGGTGGAGTGGGCGGGCGGGGGGCCATGGCGGCTGCCACAGGACTTCACCCCAATAGGTATTATTACCACAGGCCTGTGTTGGACTGAAAGGCCTGGGACACTGTATCCACATAGTTTGGAAGTTGGGGGTTAGGTGGAGGGGGGAGGGATGTTGGTTACTGGGATTGGGGGTTTGTTGGGGTTGGGGATGGAAGGGGGGGTTAGGGTTGCTGGGGGGATGGGTTGGGGGCTGAGAGGAGGGACTGGACGATCAAGGGAGGGGGGAGTTGCAATTGGGAGGGGGTTGGTTTGGGGTGGCTGGAGGGAGGGGGGTCTGAGGAGGGGGGAGGGGGGAATCCTCCTTGTCCACCTATTTTTTGAATATCCTTTTGCTTCCTCGCGCCTTGTCCAGAGCCACGCAGATCCTACTACTCACCTATGTCGTCTCTCTGATTGAAAATCCTCTCTCTTAATGTGAGGGGACTGAACAACCCTATCAAACGCAGGGAAATACTTTCCCTCCTAGAACACTCCACAGCGGACATCTGCCTCCTACAGGAGACGCATTTGCTGCCGAAGGACCACCACCGACTTAAATCCCGGGCCTTCCCCTTGCAGTTTTTCTCGTCCGCACCCAAGAAGGTGGCAGGGGTGGCTATCCTGGTGTCCAAATCCTTTCAGGGTCAGGTTATGCAGAGGAAGGCAGAGATCAAGGGCATGTTGCTGATACACCCCTTTCTGATTGCTGGGCAGACACTATTAGTGGGCACCATATACGTGCCTAATGAGGGTCAGGAAAAATTCCTGCACACAGCCTTAGAGACAGCCACAGCGAACACTCAACCACACTTGCTACTGGGGGGCGACCTCAATTTAGTACTACACAACACGGCGGATCGTTCTTGCCAACACTCCGGCAGGTGGGATCACTCTCCAAGGCGGATCACACACATCTCTCAGACCTTTGCTTAGCAGACCTGTGGAGACCCTTCCACCCACCCTCCACGGCATACACCTATTACTCGGCAGACCATAAATCCTACGCTAGGCTTGATTATTTCCTCTGCTCCTCACAGCTGGTACCCCGGGAAAAAGACGTTAACATCCTCCCGGCCTCCCTGACGGATCACTCTCCAGTAATGACCACCTTCCTTTTCCCAAACGCGCTGCCCTGCTTCAACATTGGTGCCTTTGGGATGCCTTGCTCCAGAGCCCCACCGTAGTAGAGCGGATTAAATCCACCATCACCCAGTTCCTAACTCACAATCCCAACACTGATACCACTAAGGAAACACACAATGGGCTGCACTGCGGGGAGAGTTCATCTCTATCACCACAGCCAACAACAGAGAACGCGCCCAGAAGAGGGCCGAAATAACCCAACGGGTAGCGGAGTTGGAGCAGATACACCAATGTACGGGGGCAGCTCGTGCGTGGCGACAACTCTGTGCGGAGAGGAAGATGCTGGCGGCCCTGGACCAAGACATGGCGGAATATGATGCTCTCCCCCTCCGACATGCATATTATAGTGTGGGTGATCGCTGCAGGAAGCTATTGGCGAGTAAATTGAGAAAGCAGCGCCACAGACAGGGCATAAGAGCCATACAGACCAGTCGGGGAGACCTCGCCGTCGACGGTGTCGACATAGCAGCGGCTTTTGGGGACTTTTACGAAACTCTATATGCAGGTGACGCGCTCAACCCCCAGGATGGTCGTGCATACCTGGGAGGCGCGGCCCTCTCATACCTGAACGAGGCGCAAGCGGAGTTCCTCGATCGGCCCATTGGCCTGGAGGAAGTGATTTCGGTGATATCTCGCCTCAAGTTGGGGAAATCACATGGCCCAGACGGCTACTCGGCGGCCTTTTATAAAATGTTTTGCCACCAGGTTGCCCCACTACTGCGGGACATTTTTAATAGCTTCGACCAACCCGGCGCCATTCTGGAGGACCTCCTGGAAGCGGTGATAACGGTCATACCTAAGCCTGGCCGAGACCCCACACACTGTAGTTCCTATAGGCTGATATCCCTCTTAAACATGGACCTCAAGCTCTACACGGGCATCCTCGCGAGCAGGTTGGTACCATATATGCAGCAGCTGGTGGAACCAGACCAAGCAGGTTTCATTCCTCAACGGTAGACCAGCGATAATACCAAACGGGTCCTCCACCTCATCGAGGCCGGGTCACGGAAGAGGCCAGACTGTATGCTATTTACCATTGATGCCAAAAAGGCCTTCGATAGGGTGCACTGGCCCTATCTGGAACTGGTGCTACAACACGTCGGTGTGGGAGAGGCTCTCTGCAACCGCATACTGAATTGCTATCGCCGGCCCAACGCCACGGTCCGTGTCAATGGACACACCTCCCCGCGCTTCCCGATCGACAGGGGCACCAGACAGGGGTGCCCTCTCTCCCCTATCCTTTTTGCCCTGTACATGGAGCCATTAGCGCAACAGGTCAGGCAACATTCCCTCATCAAGGGCATCCCCTTTGGCGGCGATGTGCATAAGATCAGTCTATACGTGGACGTTATCCTTCTTTCCCTTACGGAGCTGATGCAATCTCTCCGAGCACTCTTTATCGAACTCCATACCTGTGCAATGGCCTCTGGGTTAAGATTAACGTGGAGAAATCAGAAGCCCTGAATATCTCCCTGTCACCGGAGACACTCACCGAGGTTCAAGGCGAATTCTATATGCGATGGTCTAATACTACAATCCCCTATTTAGGAGTTCTGTTGGCCCCAACCGTCCAAGCCACTGCAGAAGCAAATTATGCCAGGCTCCGCTCGCGCCTCAGCGACGTACTCCGGAGATGGAAGCATCACTTGCTCTTCTGGCTGGGGCGGATAGCAGCCACTAAGATGACCCTGCTACCACAAATCCTTTACGTGTTCCAGACTCTCCTTCTGCGCACCCCAATGGGTTGGCTCCGGCGGACACAGTCTGACCTGGAGCTCTTTCTCTTGAACGGTCGCCGTCCACGCTTCAAGCACGCCCTTGCGATACTTCCGCCTGCCCACGGCGGGGTTGGTGTGCCTGACCTCCTTCTATGCTGGAAGTGGGCAAGAATTTTTTTTTCCAGACCAAGCCGTTGCTGGCAGGCCCTTACAGGGGGTTCCATTTCTTCCCAGATGCCACCGCCCTCCCAACCTATATGCATCACAGATTACAAGCACCATCCTGGATATATGGGACCAGGTTCTCCTCCCTGATGACCCCGCTTTTCGATAATCCCGACTTTTCCCCGGGCCTGGACCCCAGGGCATTTGTGGCCTGGAGACGCTCGCCCTGCATAGCCCTGGGACATATGTTCAACTTCAACGGTATCCTCTCCTTTCTCCAGGTGAAAGAGAACTATGGAATACCGGAGTCCGATCACCTACCCTATTTGCAGGTCCAACATTGGGCCCTGCAGCCAGAATTCAGACCAGTCGCGCAATGTTCCCTCACCCCGTATGAAAATTGGCTGGTCACCCGCACCTCTGATAAGAAGCTGATCTCTGACCTGTACCAACAACTCCTCCTCACAAACATCTACACACATAATGCAGGAAGGACCAGGTGGGAGCGGGACCTGGGGAGATCACTCAAGCACAAAGAATGGGGCGGCATCTACCACTATGTAAAAATACTGTCTGATTACTTTGTGCCTGGTTGGGCACCTTACCCTGTAGTAGAACCACTCATACAATACCTAGATTGTGGTACTGAGCCCACCTCTGTGATACGCTATACCTGATATGGGCTGATATGTGCTGGATGATGTATACACTTGCGACTCCTGAAATATTGTATACTATGACATTGTAATGTCTGTAAACACATATTTGTCAAAACTCATTTTGAATCTGTTCAGATAGTCTACCATCTAGCCATTCAGGATGTCTAGTAATTGTATTTGCCATGTATTTGATGATTTATACGTGTCATTGTACTGTCTACAATTACTCATGAATCCCTTGTTATCATTATGATCTTAATCTCTTTCCAAGCCACATTGCCTATCACGTACGTGCATCATATAGGCACCTAGTACACTTTAATTGAGCACTACGCCCAATGCGGCCATGATCTAATGGCGCCACGCCGTTACTTAGCAACCCAGACATTGGCTCACGTTGCTGGAAGACGTCACGCCGTCACCTAGCAACCCTGACGCTTCCTCACGTGATTGCGTCCTTGAGGACAGATCACTCACCCCGCTTGTTTGATCGGCATTAACCATTGCAACGGATGACCGAGACTGAGGTCCGCGCATCACTACCAATTTGTTCGGTAAGAATTCCATCGAGGGAGTCATGTACCCTTTGGTTCTGCTCCTGTTAATTTTGTTAGAACCTCAGGCAATCGACTCGCAATATACGGCTTCCAATAGTCATTGCCCCCTTCCATCAAACAATTTTGGATTAAGTTTTCTACGCGATGGGACGCACTTTGAGCCCAATCCATGCTGTTGTATATGTATGCTACCAAAATTACCGGCACTGTAGATATTTTAATGGGTTCCTCACTTGTCTGGATCATTTACGGGCCAGTTGAGACTGTGATATACACTGTCAAGGGGGGACTATACTGCAGGGTAATCCCTTACAGAATTTTATGTTATTTACCTTTCAGCATCATCGGATTAATCCTTCAGATGTGCTGGTTCTTTGCACTTCAGGCATAGTACCTTCATGCCTATCAGGGTGAGTAATACTCAGTCCCTGTGTTTACACGGATTTACCTCCTTTTAATAACCTCTCTCACACACACCTTGTTCATTTAATTCCAGATAGTGCACAGTTAATCTCCGCTTCATCGTCTTGATAAAGACCCGTCGTGACCACCAACAGGGGCACATAAGGGTCGAAACGTCGATGTAACCTCTAGGTCCAGAATTACCCGGTTTCCACAACAAGGATGAAACTGTGGTTACAAATAGAACTCTGGCCTCTCCTACATAAATGATTTTAGATAGAACACCCTGTTGTTATTGTATATATTGTGCACTTATTCACTGTTTCACTATGCACAAATGTCACTAAATGTTATTTTGTACATAACTTGTTTTCAATTTGATATAAACAAACAGCTCACAACTGAATGAAGTAATTCTGATAAATGAATGAATGAAGAATTTATTGTATAGTTAATAAAAACCAATCCAAAAATAAAAATGCATTAGTTTAAATTTGGTCAGTATACATGCCTGTTTTAAAAAACATTAATAACTATTTATATTCATAAAATATCAGATGTAAGAATATTACTGAACTACATTATACAATTTCCTATTCGTTCTATACAAAATAGCTCTTATTTCAGGAGCTCAATATCAAATTACATCGGTCCATTTGCTAGTGTAAAATGGTTCGCACAGCTCTTCCTACTCAAGATCAAAGTTGATTTGGGTCGATCTACTGCGAGTTATGTGAAGCCATTGAATGGCGTGTGACGGCTGGTGCAATTTCTTGAGTGAGAGTAGCAAAAGTTCTTATAGCCTCTTAACGTTACGTCTTGATCTGAATTTTTAACAACCCTTTTCAATGACACCTCTTTTGCTCTCAAAGTTCATAACAAACTTGACTGATCTGCAGATAAATTGTGGATCCGCTGTACACAAAACTTGTATAATGGCAGTTCGACAAGTACGTATTCCATGATCATTAAATTTTTCCTTTAACCAGCGCCGTCGTTCCTCGTCCAATGTTGGACAGATGCAAAATAGGTGGATGAGGTCTTGTTTTGTGGCACCACATAAGTCACACTCCTTGGTGTCCGGTTTCATCCAAGCTGGTTGATCTGCATTTGTCGGCAGGTTTCCCATCCTTAAACTAAGATATTTCAGTTTGATAAATGATGAAAAGGATGCCCCGAAATAAACTGCAGGTTTGAGCATAGTGTATGACTGAATTATCATCCAGGCATGTGCGCGGTGACTAAAGATTGATTTGTCATTAGTCAGAGAATGCCTGTTTGCCGCCTTTTTAAGTACTTGCTTGAACGATGATACCGGTAGCTTAGTTTGCCACAATGATGCAAGTTCGGTAGTATCAAGGGACAGATTTAAAAACTTGGTGTACTGGGAATTGGGACTATTTTGCATTGCCTCCCACGTAGCAGAATTGATCTCTGTTTGCCTGTTCATCCAGATGTCATACCAGAACTTAATGGTCTCATACTTTTTTTGCAGATCTTGGGATTGTAGGCCAAACTCGAGTCGGACCTGTGCCGGAGAGGCATTATACGGTAATCTGAATATACGCTTGTAGACTCTAGTTTGAATCTTGTCTAATTGTTGTGCACTTCTCCCATGGTGTAACACACTGCCGTAGGCTATTGTAGGGAGTAGCTTGGCCTTAATGACGGCCAAAAGTGGATTAAACAGAGGGCCCTTTAACTGCTTGGAAATACTGTTGAATGCATGTAACAGTGCTATTCCCTTTTTTTCGATGGCCTCAAAGTGCAAGAAAAAGTTAAGGCGTCTGTCCAGTTGTATTCCCAGGTACTTATAGCTATCCACTACCTCCAGTTTCTTGTTGTCTATGACAAAAAGTGGAAGGGCTTTGCGCTGGCGAGTTATTATCATGATCTTTGTTTTTTGGCTATTTATTTCTAGAAGATTCTGTTTAGTGTATTCAGCCAGTTCATGCAGGAGGTGTTGCAGACCTATTTTAGTCTGACTAAGGAGCACCACATCATCGGCATAGGAGAGATGTGTCAGCCGTAATGTTCCTAGCCGCGGTGGGTGGGCGTTAATCCCGTCCAGACTTGTTGTTAGGTCTGCCATGAATAGATTAAAAAGATGGGGCGCCAAGACGCAGCCCTGTTTCAATCCGTCATATGTCCTGATCTTCCGTGTTAGTTGGTGAAGTAATTCTGATAAAGATTGAGCATAAACTTAAAGACTTCAAGTTTTGGGTCTTTTCTCTTTGTGTGTGTTGAGAGTATAATTGATGCATTTCATGTATTGTATTTTGAAATAATCACAGGTCTACCCGACAGAAACGCTTTTTCTTGAAACGGCATCTACCATAGGGCCAGACACTCGGCTTACCACTCGGGCCTCCCCGAAACCCTCACCAAAGTGGCCACCTATTGGTACCATACACCTGAACGCCTACATCAATGGGATCCCCGCATTAGTGACCGCTGCTGGAGGGGGTGTGGGGGGCTTGGCACCTTGGAGCACTTACTTTGGAGCTGTGACCATTTGCAACCCTATTGGAGTTTGATTTTAGATGACAAAGACTCACATCTGGATACTCAGCTCCCTAGATTCCCCGCTTACATCTTGTTAGGACTCCCTAATGCTCTAATGTACCCCTTGAAGTCTAGGAGGGGGAGGCTTATAGGGATTGCACTGGGGGCAGCCGTGCAGAACATCCTGGTACACTGGAGGGCCACACTTCCACCCCCGCATACTGGTTGGCTCCACAGGCTTTGGATGGTTCTGGGGATGGAGAAGCTGTCCTTGGCGAGGGCGGGAAGGGGTGAGGAGTTTGCAGAACTTTGGCAACCATTTTTAACTCTGCTCACGGGGGAGTTTAGGGAATTGAGCTGCCCTCGCTACTTGCGCTTACTGCGCCTAGCAGACACTCCGATCGAGGAGCGGAAGGCCCCGACGAGCAGGCGCAAGACGCAGGGTTGAGGTTTGGCTTACTGCCTTCCCTTAGTGGCGTGGTGATTCTCCTTTCCCTTTTCTTTTGCTTTGTGAACAAGGAGGGGGGTTGGGGGGGTCGGACGATATTTTCCCTTTGCAAAGACCCTACAAGCCTGGCGTTGCCATTATTCTCACTGCCGCACACCTTCGTTTGGGTCGCACAGGAAGAGCGCAGCATTGTTCCATCTGATGGGGAACTGTGGTCTGTATGTTTTTCTTGTTTTGAAAATTCAATTAAAGATTTCATCCAAAAACTACAGCTAGGCACTTTGCAAAAAAATGGCCACATTGCGTTTTGTGCCCTTTCCTGTTGCAGGGACTAGGCCGACCCACACAACTGAGGTACCATTTTTCTTGAAAGACTTTGGGCAACTCGGAATGGGTAGAAAGTTGTGGATTCACGCAGATTCCAGAACTTTCCACTACAGAAATGTGGGGAAAATGTGTTTTTGTGAAAAAAATTTAGGTTTGCGAATTTGAGCGAAATCGAATTCGCAATCCGCAAAATCCGCGAATTCGTGCGAATTTGCGGATTTTTGTTCTTTTGCGTGTTCGCTGTTTTTTTTGCGTGTTCGCAGGGTTTCTTGCGTGTTGGCGGGGCTTTTTGCGTGTTCTCAGGCCGCTTGCATGGCGAAGTTACCCATGCGGTCGTGTATGGGCACAGCAGCCTCTGGTTCACCACTGCCACCTTCCGGTTCGGCCACCCTCTGGTTCACCCCTGCCACCCTCTGGTTCATTACAGCACCTCTGGTTCACCACTGCCACCCTCTGGTTAACCACTGTCACCCTCTGGTTCAGCACTGCCACCCTCTGGTTCACCACTGACACCCTCTGGTTCACCCCAGCCACCCTCTGGTTCACCACTGCCACCCTCTGGCTCATCACAGCACCCTCTGGTTCACCCCTGCCACCCTCTGGTTCAGCACTGTCACCCTCTGGTTCACCAGTACCACCCTCTGGTTCACAACTGCCACCCTCTGGTTCATCACAGCACCTCTGGTTTACCACTGCCACCTTCTGGTTAACCACTGTCACCCTCTGGTTCAGCACTGCCACCCTCTGGTTCACCACTGCCACTCTCTGGTTACCGACTGCCACCCTGTGGTTCACCCATGCCATTCTCTGGTTCACCACTGTCACCCTCTAGTTCACCCCTGCCACCATCTGGTTCATCACTGCAACCCTCTGGTTCACCCCTGCCACCCTCTGGTTCATCACTGCTACCCTCTGGTTCAGCACTGACACCCTCTGGTTCAGCACTGTAACCCTCTGGTTCACCCCTGCCACCATCTGGTTCATCACTGTCACCCTCTGGTTCATCACTGCCACCCTCTGGTTCACCACAGCCACCCTCTAACAAGACCTTTTGTGACGCAGCGGCAGCAAAAAAGATGCGCCTTGGTGCTGGGTATTAACAATGCGGCGCATCTGAGAGATGCGTCACGTTGTAAAGCCCTGCGCCATCAGGAGGCGTTCCAGCACAGGGAGGGCGTTCCTGCGCTGGAACGCTTCCTAAAAGTGGCTGAGTAAAATCAGTAAAACTTTTAGGCTAATGCTGCGTCAAAACCCTGCGCCTGCTTGAAGCAGGCGCAAGGCTTGATGCAGCATTGGGAAAATAGGGCCCCCAGAGCACTGCTGGAGCTGCGTCGCAAGCACGATGCAGCTCTAGCAATGCGCTGCTTTTACGCACAGATGCGTGACGCATCTGTGCCGTTTTTGCCACATGGTGCGCCGCATTGTAAATGCGGCGCACCATGGGTGGCGGAGGTGCGGCGCACAATAACTGGCGCATCCCTGGGGATGCGCCAGTTATTGTAAATCTGCCCCTATACATTTAGCCAACGATAGAGCACTTACTGATTAGACAGTAGAAAGTACTCCAGTTGAGTAGAGGTATTGCACAAAAAGGTGGCATCTTCGTGGACAAACACGCAGGGCGGGATTCATTCTGCCCCCTGTTAGACTCATTTTTTGTGCCCTTTTGCCCTTTGTTAGACTCGTTTTTCCCTTGTTTTTCTGCCCTTCTGCCCTCTGTTAGACTCGTTTTTTCCTTGTTTTTCTGCCCTGCTGCCCCCTGTTAGACTCGTTTTTTGTGCCCTTGTGCCCTCTGTTAGACTTATTTTTCCCTTGTTTTTCTGCCCTTCTGCCCTCTGTTAGACTCGTTTTTTGTGCCTTTCTGCCCCGTTAGACTCGTTTTTTGTGCCCTTCGGCCCTCTGTTAGACTCGTTTTTCCCTTGTTTTTCTGCCCTTCTGTCCTCTGTTAGACTGGTTTTTTTGTTCCCTTCTGCCCTCTGTTAGACTCGTTTTTCCCTTGTTTTTCTGCTCTTCTGCCCTCTGTTAGACTCGTTTTTTGTGCCCTTCTGCCCTCTGTTATTCCCTTGTTTTTGTTCCCTTCTGCCCTCTGTTAGACTGTTTTTTTGTGCCTTTCTGCCCCATTAGACTCGTTTTTTGTGCCCTTCTGGCCTCTGTTAGACTCGTTTTTCCCTTGTTTTTCTGCCCTTCTGTCCTCTGTTAGACTGGTTTTTTGTGCCCTTCTGCCCTCTGTTAGACTCGTTTTTCCCTTGTTTTTCTGCCCTTCTGCCCTTTGTTAGACTGCTTTTTGTGCCTTTCTGCCCTCTTCATCACCACATCTTCACTCAGCGCTACCCCAGCATCACTCAGCACCACCACATTATCACTCAGCACCACCACATTATCACTCAGCACCCCCACAGCATCACTCAGCACCACCACAGAACCACTCAGCACCACCACAGCCCCACTCAGTGCCACCACAGTATCTCTCAGCACCACCACAGCATCACTCACCACCACCACATTATCACTCAGCACCACCACAGCACCACTCAGCACCACCACAGCATCACTCAGCACTACCACAGCATCACTCAGCACCACCACCGCACCACTCAGCACCACCACAGCATCACTCAGCGCCACCACAGCACCACTCAGCACCACCACAGCACCACTCAGCGCCACCACAGCATAACCCAGCGCCACCACAGCATCACTCAGTGCCACCACATTATCACTCAGCACCACCACAGCATCACTCACCACCACCACATTATCACTCAGCACCACAACAGCACCACTCAGCACCACCACAGCATCACTCAGCACCACCACAGCATCACTCAGCACCACCACCGCACCACTCAGCACCACCACAGCATCACTCAGCACCACCACATTATCACTCAGCAGCACCACAGCACCACTCAGCACCACCACAGCATCACTCAGCACCACCACAGCACCACTCAGCATCACCACAGCACCACTCAAAACCATCCCAGTATCACTCAGCACCACCACAGCACCACACAGCATCACCACAGCACCACCACAGCACCACTCAGCGCCACCCCAGCATCAATCTGCGCAACCATTCAACAACAACTGGTTCAAATATGTTCTCTCAATATTTCAAACTTTATTACAAATGTCACAAAAAGATGTTCATATTTCACTTCTGTTCTTGGATTTTCGTCACAATAAAATACACTGAACATAATCTTCACAAAAGTTATTTACAAAAGTCTAAGCTATTGCCATTATAAATTAAAATCACTTTTATTTAAGTATTAATTATTTAAAAAAATTAAAAGCCATTGTAATTTGTATTATCAATACAGCTAAGTCACGTAAATACAAAACATGTTGCATTACAAATGCTATAGGTGTCACATTTGCGAAAGTTACAACTATTGGCATTGTAAATGACAAAGTTATTAATTTAGCTATTTTCAAAACCAACACATAAATAAAAAAAATTGTCTTTTACAAGACCAATAGCTCAAACTTTCCTAATGCGAGACCTATTGCGTTGCAAATGCTTGTTTTTATATCTGTCTGTGCTTCCTGTTGAGGTTTAATTTTCGTGACAGGCGCCTCATTGCCTACTTGTAACTATTCTCTGACCCTGCTTCAAAGGTCAAAGCAGGGTCAGAGAATAGCTGCAAGTAGGCAACGAGGCGCCAGGAAGCACTTACAGGCTTACAGCAGCAGGTGCCCAAGTTGAAGTTAATTTCTTTGTAACCCTTTTGTAAAAGGTTACAAAAAATTAGCTTCAACTTTTGCACCTGCTGCGGTAACCCTGTAAGTGCTTGGCTGAAAATTCGTCCCAGCTGATTTGCGGATTTTACCACGATTTCGTGAGATTCGCGGATGGCGAAATCGCGAAATCGCGGAAAATCCGCAAATTCCGCAAGTGGAACGAATTTTCAGCCCATGCTTAGTGCCGGCAGAGCTAGGGTTAAAAGCTAGGCATTTCAAAAAGGGGGTGGGGTCGCACACCACTCACTCACCAGCGGGATCGCCCCTAAGGACTGTGGTCAGTGTAGTTAAGTATTCTGCGATGTATCCATCTTCGCCATCCCTAGACACGTGTTTCGGGGTATTTACCCCTCATCAGCAGGGAATAGGCCATCTTCTTATCTTCTGGGGTTGCCGGTGGCTGCCAAATATTGCCAGGTCTAGTACCACACGAGCGCGTGGGTGCGGGGTCCCAGGCTCGTCAGCCCGCTTAAATATTTCAAAAAGGGGGTGGGGTCGCACACCACTCACTCACCAGCGGGATCGCCGCTAAGGACTGTGGTCAGTGTAGTTAAGTATTCTGCGATGTATCCATCTTCGCCATCCCTGGACACGTGTTTCGGGGTATTTACCCCTCATCAGCAGGGAATAGGCCATCTTCTTATCTTCTGGGGTTGCCGGTGGCTGCCAAATATTGCCAGGTCTAGTACCACACGGGCGCGTGGGTGCGGGGTCCCAGGCTCGTCAGCCCGCTTAAATATTTCAAAAAGGGGGTGGGGTCGCACACCACTCACTCACCAGCGGGATCGCCCCTAAGGACTGTGGTCAGTGTAGTTAAGTATTCTGCGATGCATCCATCTTCGCCATCCCTGGACACGTGTTTCGGGGTATTTACCCCTCATCAGCAGGGAATAGGCCATCTTCTTATCTTCTGGGGTTGGCGGTGGCTGCCAAATATTGCCAGGTCTAGTACCACACGGGCGCGTGGGTGCGGGGTCCCAGGCTCGTCAGCCCGCTAAAATATTTCAAAAAGGGGGTGGGGTCGCACACCACTCACTCACCAGCGGGATCGCCCCTAAGGACTGTGGTCAGTGTAGTTAAGTATTCTGCGATGTATCCATCTTCGCCATCCCTGGACACGTGTTTTGGGGTATTTACCCCTCATCAGCAGGGAATAGGCCATCTTCCTATCTTCTGGGGTTGCCGGTGGCTGCCAAATATTGCCAGGTCTAGTACCACACGGGCGCATGGGTGCGGGGTCCCAGGCTCGTCAGCCCGCTTAAATATTTCAAAAAGGGGGTGGGGTCGCACACCACTCACTCACCAGCGGGATCGCCCCTAAGGACTGTGGTCAGTGTAGTTAAGTATTCTGTGATGTATCCATCTTCGCCATCCCTGGACACGTGTTTCGGGGTACTTACCCCTCATCAGCAGGGAATAGGCCATCTTCTTATCTTCTGGGGTTGCCGGTGGCTGCCAAATATTGCCAGGTCTAGTACCACACGGGCGCGTGGGTGCGGGGTCCCAGGCTCGTCAGCCCGCTTAAATATTTCAAAAAGGGGGTGGGGTCGCACACCACTCACTCACCAGCGGGATCGCCCCTAAGGACTGTGGTCAGTGTAGTTAAGTATTCTGCGATGTATCCATCTTCGCCATCCCTGGACACGTGTTTCGGGGTATTTACCCCTCATCAGCAGGGAATAAGCCATCTTCTTATCTTCTGGGGTTGCCGGTGGCTGCCAAATATTGCCAGGTCTAGTACCACACGGGTGCGTGGGTGCGGGGTCCCAGGTTCGTCAGCCCGCTTAAATATTTCAAAAAGGGGGTGGGGTCGCACACCACTCACTCACCAGCGGGATCGCCCCAAAGGACTGTGGTCAGTGTAGTTAAGTATTCTGCGATGTATCCATCTTTGCCATCCCTGGACACGTGTTTCGGGGTATTTACCCCTCATCAGCAGGGAATAGGCCATCTTCTTATCTTCTGGGGTTGCCGGTGGCTGCCAAATATTGCCAGGTCTAGTACCACACGGGCGCGTGGGTGCGGGGTCCCAGGCTCGTCAGCCCGCTTAAATATTTCAAAAAGGGGGTGGGGTCGCACACCACTCACTCACCAGCGGGATCGCCCCTAAGGACTGTGGTCAGTGTAGTTAAGTATTCTGCGATGTATCCATCTTCGCCATCCCTGGACACGTGTTTCGGGGTATTTACCCCTCATCAGCAGGGAATAGGCCATCTTCTTATCTTCTGGGGTTGCCGGTGGCTGCCAAATATTGCCAGGTCTAGTACCACATGGGCGCGTGGGTGCGGGGTCCCAGGCTCGTCAGCCCGCTTAAATATTTCAAAAAGGGGGTGGGGTCGCACACCACTCACTCACCAGCGGGATCGCCCCTAGGGACTGTGGTCAGTGTAGTTAAGTATTCTGCGATGTGTCCCTCTTCGCCATCCCTGGACACGTGTTTCGGGGTATTTACCCCTCATCAGCAGGGAATAGGCCATCTTCTTATCTTCTGGGGTTGCCGGTGGCTGCCAAATATTGCCAGGTCTAGTACCACACGGGCGCGTGGGTGCGGGGTCCCAGGCTCGTCAGCCCGCTTAAATATTTCAAAAAGGGGGTGGGGTTGCACACCACTCACTCACCAGCGGGATCGCCCCTAAGGACTGTGGTCAGTGTAGTTAAGTATTCTGCGATGTATCCATCTTCGCCATCCCTGGACACGTGTTTCGGGGTATTTACCCCTCATCAGCAGGGAATAGGCCATCTTCTTATCTTCTGGGGTTGCCGGTGGCTGACAAATATTGCCAGGTCTAGTACCACACGGGCGCGTGGGTGCGGGGTCCCAGGCTCGTCATCCCGCTTAAATATTTCAAAAAGGGGGTGGGGTCGTACACCACTCACTCACCAGCGGGATCGCCCCTAAGGACTGTGGTCAGTGTAGTTAAGTATTCTGCGATGTATCCATCTTCGCCATCCCTGGACACGTGTTTCGGGGTATTTACCCCTCATCAGCAGGGAATAGGCCATCTTCTTATCTTCTGGGGTTGCCGGTGGCTGCCAAATATTGCCAGGTCTAGTACCACACGGGCGCCTGGGTGCGGGGTCCCAGGCTCGTCAGCCCGCTTAAATATTTCAAAAAGGAGGTGGGGTCGCACACCACTCACTCACCAGCGGGATCGCCCCTAAGGACTGTGGTCAGTGTAGTTAAGTATTCTGCGATGTATCCATCTTCGCCATCCCTGGACACGTGTTTCGGGGTATTTACCCGCAGGTGTGTGAGTAGTGTGCGACCCCACCCCCTTTTTGTAACTTAAAGCTCCCTTGAGCAGTGGGCTGACGAGCCTGGGATCCCGCACCTACGCGCCGGAGTGGTACTATACCTGGAAGATATTGGCAGCCATCGGCGACCCCAGAACACTGCCTTTCCCTGCTGACGAGGGTTGAAAACCCGAAACACGTGTCCAGGGATGGCGAAGACAGCGAAGATAGCAAGATCAAAAGATGATGCATCGCGAACACTCTACTACAATGACCACAGTCCTTAGGGGCAACTTCCGCCGGTGTGTGAGTAGTGTGCGACCCCACCCCCTTTTTGTAACTTAAAGCTCCCTTGAGCAGCGGGCTGACGTGCCTGGGATCCCGCACCTACGCGCCGGAGTGGTACTATACCTGGCAGATATTGGCAGCCATCGGCGACCCCAGAACACTGCCTATCCCTGCTGACGAGGGTTGAAAACCCGAAACACGTGTCCAGGGATGGCGAAGACAGCGAAGATAGCAAGATCGAAAGATGATGCATCGCGAACACTCTACTACAATGACCACAGTCCTTAGGGGCAACTTCCGCCGGTGTGTGAGTAGTGTGCGACCCCACCCCCTTTTTGTAACTTAAAGCTCCCTTGAGCAGCGGGCTGACGAGCCTGGGATCCCGCACCTACGCGCCGGAGTGGTACTATACCTGGCAGATATTGGCAGCCATCGGCGACCCCAGAACACTGCCTATCCCTGCTGACGAGGGTTGAAAACCCGAAACACGTGTCCAGGGATGGCGAAGACAGCGAAGATAGCAAGATCGAAAGATGATGCATCGCGAACACTCTACTACAATGACCACAGTCCTTAGGGGCAACTTCCGCCGGTGTGTGAGTAGTGTGCGACCCCACCCCCTTTTTGTAACTTAAAGCTCCCTTGAGCAGCGGGCTGACGAGCCTGGGATCCCGCACCTACGCGCCGGAGTGGTACTATACCTGGCAGATGTTGGCAGCCATCGGCGACCCCAGAACACTGCCTATCCCTGCTGACGAGGGTTGAAAACCCGAAACACGTGTCCAGGGATGGCGAAGACAGCGAAGATAGCAAGATCGAAAGATGATGCATCGCGAACACTCTACTACAATGACCACAGTCCTTAGGGGCAACTTCCGCCGGTGTGTGAGTAGTGTGCGACCCCACTCCCTTTTTGTAACTTAAAGCTCCCTTGAGCAGCGGGCTGACGAGCCTGGGATCCCGCACCTACGCGCCGGAGTGGTACTATACCTGGCAAATATTGGCAGCCATCGGCGACCCCAGAACACTGCCTATCCCTGCTGACGAGGGTTGAAAACCCGAAACACGTGTCCAGGGATGGCGAAGACAGCGAAGATAGCAAGATCGAAAGATGATGCATCGTGAACACTCTACTACAATGACCACAGTCCTTAGGGGCAACTTCCGCCGGTGTGTGAGTAGTGTGCGACCCCACCCCCTTTTTGTAACTTAAAGCTCCCTTGAGCAGCGGGCTGACGAGCCTGGGATCCGGCACCTACGCGCCAGAGTGGTACTATACCTGGCAGATATTGGCAGCCATCGGCGACCCCAGAACACTGCCTATCCCTGCTGACGAGGGTTGAAAACCCGAAACATGTGTCCAGGGATGGCGAAGACAGCGAAGATAGCAAGATCGAAAGATGATGCATCGCGAACACTCTACTACAATGACCACAGTCCTTAGGGGCAACTTCCGCCGGTGTGTGAGTAGTGTGCGACCCCACCCCCTTTTTGTAACTTAAAGCTCCCTTGAGCAGCGGGCTGACGAGCCTGGGATCCCGCACCTACGCGCCGGAGTGGTACTATACCTGGCAGATATTGGCAGCCATCGGCGACCCCAGAACACTGCCTATCCCTGCTGACGAGGGTTGAAAACCCGAAACACGTGTCCAGGGATGGCGAAGACAGCGAAGATAGCAAGATCGAAAGATGATGCATCGCGAACACTCTACTACAATGACCACAGTCCTTAGGGGCAACTTCCGCCGGTGTGTGAGTAGTGTGCGACCCCACCCCCTTTTTGTAACTTAAAGCTCCCTTGAGCAGCGGGCTGACGAGCCTGGGATCCCGCACCTACGCGCCGGAGTGGTACTATACCTGGCAGATATTGGCAGCCATCGGCGACCCCAGAACACTGCCTATCCCTGCTGACGAGGGTTGAAAACCCGAAACACGTGTCCAGGGATGGCGAAGACAGCGAAGATAGCAAGATCGAAAGATGATGCATCGCGAACACTCTACTACAAGGACCACAGTCCTTAGGGGCAACTTCCGCCGGTGTGTGAGTAGTGTGCGACCCCACCCCCTTTTTGTAACTTAAAGCTCCCTTGAGCAGCGGGCTGACGAGCCTGTGATCCCGCACCTACGCGCCGGAGTGGTACTATACCTGGCAGATATTGGCAGCCATCGGCGACCCCAGAACACTGCCTATCCCTGCTGACGAGGGTTGAAAACCCGAAACACGTGTCCAGGGATGGCGAAGACAGCGAAGATAGCAAGATCGAAAGATGATGCATCGCGAACACTCTACTACAATGACCACAGTCCTTAGGGGCAACTTCCGCCGGTGTGTGAGTAGTGTGCGACCCCACCCCCTTTTTGTAAATTAAAAGCTAGGCACTTTGCAAAAAAAGGGTAATTTTTCACTGTGAAATTGAGGTGTGACCACGTTGCGTTTTGCGCGTTTCCTGTCGTGGGCACTACGCCGACCCACACAAGTGAAGTACCATTTTTCTTGTAAGACTTTGGGGAACGTGGGGTGGGTAGAGTAGAAATTTGTTGACCCACGCAGATTCCAGAACTGTCCACTACAGAAATATGGGGAAAATGTGGTTTTTTGACAATTTTGTAGGTTTGCAAGGGATTCTGGGTGACAGAACCTGGTGGAAGGCAGTCAAGTCATCCCATCCTGGATTCCCCGGGGTGTATAGTTTTCAAAAATGTATAGGTTTGCTAGTTTTCCCTAGGTCCTGGCAGAGCTAGCATAAAAGAACGAAAACTACACACCGCAAAAAAGGGCACATTTTCATTGTGAAAATGTGGTGTGTTCACGTTGGGTTTTGTGCCATTTCCGGACACTATGCCTACCCACACAAGTGAAGTACCATTGTTATCGGGAGACTGAGGGGAATTCAGATTTGTAAAACAACTGGTAATACCTATTGATTTTTGATGCATTTCTGCCTTTCAAATGAAAGACATTGTGTAAAAACGAAGTCATTTTGAAAAATGACTAATAGTTCTCATGCTAGTATGAGTATCCCAATTTTTCTAAACTCTATAATTTGTTCCCAATTCATAAATGCATAGGTGTATTTCATAGCGATTTTTCCATGTATACATTTTCACACAATAATTGCTTTATACCCGGTACATAATAAAAAGCCATTTCAAATTGCTACTTAATTTTTGATTCTGGGTTCGTCTGGTTCTTAGTGAACCTACAAGTCCTATATATCCCCACAACCAGGACGGTCGAGCTGATGTAAAGTTATATTGCTTTCAAAGAGCTGTCATAATTACTAGAAGTTGCAGGTGAAAACGTTGACACAAAGGGCTGTTTTTTCAACTAATTTTCAATTTTTCCAATATTAAACTGTTAGTTTGTATAAACAAACCTTGATGGATCTACACAAATGACCGCTTGCTGAATTCAGAATTTTATCTACTTTTCTAAAATGTATAGCCTTTTAGGATCCATTATTGCTTTCACACTCATTTGCACCATTAACTGGAAAGAGGTTGAAAGCACACAAAAATAGCAAAAATAGGCTATGTGCCAGAAAAATGACAAAACTGTGTAAACATTTTGGTTTTCTGACAAAAGTCTGTCATTACCTAAAAGCTGGGAAAATGGTGATTTCAGCCCCACAAACGCTTTTTTGATAACATTTGCAGGGAAAAACCCAGATGCTTTCATTTGTAGCCCGTTTTTCCCATTCTTCTGGAGAAAAAAAAGTTGCTGTAGTTTGGCTAATTTCTGTGACCCCTCCAAGGGAATCCACAAACCTTGGGTACCTTTAGAATCACCATGATGTTGGAAGAAAAGGACGCAAAATTGGTGTGCACTACCCCAAATAGCCAAAAAAAGGTTTAGCACGGGGGGGGGGCCTAGCAGTGAAGAAGTTAAGCAGATTACTTGTGCCAAAAAATGAAAATACAAATTTGGAAAAAAAAATAATCATAGGGAAAAGTTTCAAAGTTTGTTCATTGTTTTGAAAAATGAAGGTAAAATTCAAATGTTGGGAATGCGCCACGTTTGCGTCACGCAACTGCGGCGTAAACGTGGCGCATCCCTATGACCCATTTACAACGTGACGCATCTAGGCAGATGCGTCACGTTGTAAAGCCCTGCGCCACTTGTGGGTGTTCTGGCGCAGGGTGGGCGTTCCGGGGCAGGTGCGCCTTGCAAAAGTGGCTGAGTGAAATCTATAAGATTTCACTCAGTCACTTTCAGGCCAATGCTGCGTCAAAACCCTGCGCCTGTTTGAAGCAGGCGTAGGTCTTGACGCAGCATTGTAAAAATGGGGCGCCCTGGAGCCTTGCTGGAGCTGCTTCGCGCTTGCGACGCAACTCCAGCAATGCGCCACCTTTACCGCACAGATGCGTCACGCATCTGTGCCGTTTTTGCCCCATGGTGCGCCGCATTGTAAATGCGGCGCACCATGGGTGGCGGAGCAGCGGCGCAAAATAACTGGCGAATCCCTGGGGATGCACCAGTTATCATAAATCTGCCCCAAAGTCTCTCAGAACACTGTGTGCCAAATTCAAAAGTCAGTTAGGGTTTGGAAAAAACATGAAAACTTCTATGTCTGTAGACAAACAGGGATGCACCAGTTATCATAAATCTGCCCCAAAGTCTCTCAGAACACTGTGTGCCAAATTCAAAAGTCAGTTAGAGTTTGGAGAAAACATGAAAACTTCTATGTCTGTAGACAAAAAGACATCTACCATTGTAGGTGAAAGTTGCATTACCTCGTTTAGAAGACTAACCACACATAGATGTGAAGCATCGCCGTCAGCATTGGTTGCATTAGCAATGTTCGTATTGGATGGTACCTGCATGCCTGATGTTTCCTCTCGTACCTCAGCTCTTGCAGTTGACGTCTGTGAGATCTCAATGATTGCCGTCATCAGAATTAGTAGCCGCTGGGGACAACACAAAGCGTGGGTATCAACATCCATTGGCATGACTGATGGGAGTGTGAGACGTGTGTCTAACACGCATTCTTTTCCGCATAGCAGGCACCGTGGAACAGGTAAGATTTAATTCTCATAGATGAGGTAACCCCAAAATTTGGATGATGCTCTCACAACACTTCATCGCCAGTAGAGCTGTCTCCATGGTGAACTGGGTGTCGCTGGTGATTTGGCTTGCCATATCATAGCAGTAGGAGCAAAAAAAGCATCCCTGGAGCGAGTCCCAAAAGTTGGGGCAATCTGCCAAACACAGAGTGCACGAAGTTTGGAATGATTCCTAGGACAGCTTGAAAAGGTGCTAACAGTTCATAAAATACGGTCTTAAATACATGTACAATACCGCTCGTATCAGACATGTTTAAGGTACGACTTAACATTTCTGAGAAATGTATAGGGCAATTTGTATTCAAAAGGGCATGTATCTCGGCAAAAGTCCTTTTGACTTGTAGATCATAGGTTCTTTGGCGGAGGGCAATGGCACAGTTTTTTGCAAAAGAATTGCTTTCATTATGCTTAGAGTAGCAATTAGATGGAAGAGATGTTCAGTGAAGGCCAAAGTGGCAACTCCCTGACTGACTTGGTTTTTGGAAACAATACTTGCATACATCAAGTGACCCTGGCTGACATAGTTTCTAGATATGGTATACCTGGCAACATGCCACAGCAGCTGTGATCGTTCAACATGAGGTAACTTTCATTTGAAAGTTGTCCAAAAATTGGATCAGTCACTGCAGCTGGTGATACTTGCAGTTGACAGGATAAGCTGTTACAGGAACCATTGCAGGCTCCGTGTAAATTAATACCCTGACAAAGGAGAAAACCGCTTAGTGCGTTTTCACAGTTTGAAACGCTTATAAACACTTCACGCTCCCCACTCCAACATCTGTGTGTGTATGGTCATTTCCAGGGTGTCGTGATGTATTCTTTATCCGACCTTTCATATGTGCCTGCTGGTATGCGTTTTAGGTCTGCTCCCCGTTGTGTCAATTTGATCTGTTTATCAGTGAGATTGAATTCTGAAAACAGTGACGTAGTATTGATTAAACGCCAAGGCACATAGGCTAAATGAAGGTTTTATAAAGCACAGCCTAATAGCATGATAGAACGTAATTGCGACTGACCATGTTGCAACATGACCAAGTCCTGTCCCATGATGTTTATGGCAGGAGACACTATGCTGTCCAATGAATATATTCTGGATGACAGAGACGTTAACCCATTGTCAACAACAGAGAGAGATTTGTCTATATTAATACGATCAATTTCTCAAACTTGTTCTGCAGTCTCTGCTTGTGTAATCTTCCATATTTTGTTATATTAAGCATATATACCGGCATATATAAAAGGTTTTTGACGCGGTTTTCTTAGTCCTAGCAAGAATTCCCAAAGATCTGCGCCACCATTAGGTAAAGATAAGTGTTGCTTTACATCCTTAAGTGTAGATTTCTGTAGTCAATCAAGGCAGAGTTTGCCTACACTGAATGTTGTTACTATCCCAGGATGCTGTCTTAAGGTCGCCTTCCAGATATTATACGCTGCCATAATCGTCTTAAATCGGGTTCTCTTAAAATAACTTGAATCAAACTGCTTAAGAAGCACATTTTCTGCCTCGTCCTCCAACAGTAGAGCATATATCGCTATGGTGCTCATCTCATACCCCCTTCTGCCTCTGCTCCCCCTAACAATCCTGCCATGTACTGGAGGACTGCTGCCCAATAGTATAGTTTTAAGTCTGGCAGTGCCCAACCTCCCCTTTCCCTTGGAAGTGCCATAAACCTTAGTGCCCTTCTAGTCTTTCCCTTGGACCACACAAACCTATTAATCATATTCTCGATAGTCTTAAACCATTTGGTTTCAAAAAACAATGGGACTGCCCTAAAAATATACAAGAACTTTGGCAATATCAACATTTTGACAATATTAGTGCGGCCAACTATGGATAAATGTAGATTGTGCAGCCTGCCCAAATCCTTTCTCACTTTCGCGATTATAGGGGTTATATTTGCTTCCACCAAATTGTCTAAATCTGAGGTGATCGTAATCCCTAAATATATACCTGACTTTACCACCCGCTGGTCAAGGCATACCACCTTTTGGTTCTTTATTATTTGCGTATTGGAGGTATTTAACAAATACCCTGACACCTTACCAAAGTTCAGAGCCTCCAGCTCCACATGTGCTATAGCCTCCGTGGGGTTTGGTGTAAGGACTGCGACGTCATCGGCATATGCTAAAGTCTTGCATTGTACCCTATAGGTAGACAATGAAGGGATGTTATCATTCATTTCCATTCTACGAATCAGTGGATCCAGGTACATAGAGAACAGCAGCGGGGAGCACGGCCACCCTTGCCTTGTTCCTCTCTTAATTTGTAATGGCAAGGTTGATCCTGCATTCACCCTAATACAGGCTGTAGGGGCTCTGTATAATGCTTGTATTGCTCTAATAAAACCATCCCCAAACCCAGCTCTCCTTAAAGTGTACCACAGATAGTCTCAGGAGACCCGATCAAACACCTTCTCGGCATCTAACAACATTACCGCCATCTGGTCCCCTGCGACTTCTGTGGCATCAAACATGGTGATCACTTTCCGAGTATGGTGGGTAGTGCCTCTCCCTGGGATGAAGCCATGTTGGTTACCACTTACTAGTGTGTCTATTAAACTTGCGAGCCTTTTTGCCAATGCCTTGGAGTAGACCTTTGTATCAGCATTCATCACGGTGATCGGCCTATAAGAACCAGGGTCGTTTGACGGCTTCACCTTCTTTAAAATGATGACAATCTCAGCCCCTGCCTAGGAGCCAGGAATGGACACCCCTGCCTGTGCTTGCTGCATTGTATTTGGTCTGGCCTGCCGCCTTCCCAGATGGAAGGCTCATCATAGCTGCTTTTATCTCCTCTGGGTCTAAAGGAGTATCTAACCTCACACGGTCTTGTTCCCCTAAAATTGCCATTGGGATATCTTGTAGATATGCTACTATTGCCTCAGGATCATTTCCCTGCTTCTCATCATATAGTGTTGAGTAGAATTGCCTAAATACCTCACGAATCCCTTGCGGATCTGTAATTAATTTACCTGAGCTGTCCTTGATTTCCCTTACTTCTCCTGTCGCCTCCTTTTGCCTCGCCCGTACTGCTAGGGTACGACCCACTGTTTCGCTGAACTCATGACATCTTTTCCTATTCGCCGTATATATCTTAGCAGCCTTACTTGCTAAATCCTCTTCTGCCTCCATTTTCGCTTTTTCCACCTTAATGAGGGCCTGTTCAAGCGGAATACCTACCAAGACACCTTTAGTTAATTCATCCTCAGCCTCCAGTAATGCATTATTTAAACCCAGATTTCTCAACTGCTCTTGCTTCCGTTTGTTAGTATTACAACTTAAGGTCTCCCCCCTGACTCCCGCCTTTAAACTGTCCCATACAATCCCCGATGCCGTGCTACCCCTATTTTTCTCAAGAAACGCTTCAATCCACTGAGTCATATGCTGCATGTAGCTGTCGTCGCTCAGCAACCCTCTCGCGAAGGTCCATAACCTCTCGGGTCTACACACCGTTGCCAGGTCTAAATTCAAAATCAGGGGATTGTGGTCCAAAAGTATACGAGGTAATCTCTCAATTCTTGACACAGAGAGAAGGGCATTCGAAATAAAGAAGTAGTCTAATCGTACACACACCCTATGTGGAGCCGAATAAAATGTGAACCCTTTTTCCCCTGACCTTAGACTACCCGATACATCTACCAATGCATTATTTCTAGCCAGACTGAGAACCACTTGGCAAACCCTCCACTTTCTACCTTGGTATTTCCCCTGAGATCCTAGCCCTAACCCGTCTGCCCCATTGATATTAAAATCTCCAGCAAGAACAATACGGGGGGGGCCCAGGTTGCTAACTCCAGATCTAAGAAATCAAAAATATCTGGGTCATCTTCAGTTGACCCATAGATTGAACCAAATGTGGCCCATTCCCCACTAATAAAGCACTCCACCAGAGCCCATCTCCCCCATTTATCTTCAAGCTTCTTTCTAGTTTCAATATCTCTGCACCTGGATAAGATAGCCACACCTCTATTTTTGGAGCCCTGTCTTGAACATGCCAGTACATGGAGCCCCAACTGTTCCAGAAGATGCCCTTGTGTCCCGAAAATATGTGTTTCCTGTAAAAGTAAGAAGTCCACCTTCATACTTTTTGCCAACATAGAAACCTTTTGCTTCTTATGTCGCTCATTAAACCCGCATACATTCCAAGTGAGAATTCGGGTACCCATTAAAATACTTCCAGTGATTGTCCTAACCACAAATCCCTACCATATTTAAACATTTTGCCACCTTTATTAGTTTTTTGCTCAGTTCTCTTCTTTGTAGCTTATTGCAATTTGTATTCAGCCATCTTACATCGCCTCCCAAAAACCCCATGTGTTGTATCCATGTGCCGTGCCCTGTGCCCAGACCCTTCCCCTCCTTAGTGAAGTAGTGTGGCTCACTAGTGAAGTAGTGTGGCTCACTGGTTAGAGGCGGCAGACCCGAGAGCAGAGGACGGCCCGGGACCAGGGTTCGATTCCCGGCGCGGCAGGTTTCTGGACCAGGGTCAGCGGACTCGATAATTCTCTCGCCTCGGTGCCCACTCTGATCAGCGATCACACTCGGCAACTCTGGGCATTAGCTTGCCTCATCTTCACTAACGGCCCCACCAGACCGCCGGGGATGCCTGGTCTCACCCTGGAGATACCCATTAAGGGGCCATCTCTCAGGGAAGCCAGGAAGGGTTTCGCAGCGGTCGAAGTGCCTTGGGACCCTACGGGTAAGTAGTGCGCTATATAAATGCCAATACATTTACATTTACATTTACATCCCCTGGTAGCCCCCCCCCCCGGCATACCCTCCCCCCTTACTGGCAAATAGGTCAATCCTGACCTATGTGTGACAGCTGTGGCCCCAGGTTGTCACCGCCCCTCCTTCCTCCTCATTACATTCTTTATTTAAACCTTACTACCGCTGCCGCCCCTTCTCACCATGTTGCTGTTTCCAACCAGGTTGCCCATTGAGCTTTTTTCCCTGCTCCTATTGTTGGGATTTTCGGTTATGTTGCCTCACAAGATCCGTCATGCTGCTTTGGCCTCTGTTTTCCTTAATCCCCATGAGGTAATCTTGGGCCTTCACTTCTGAATAGAATATCTTGAACTGCCCATTTCTCCCTACTTTGAGGCGGCTAGGAAACAACAGATAAGCCTCACACCCTAAGTTCTGAAAGGGTGTTATTAGTTGCCTCATCCGCCAACGTCTTTCCACAGTAGTGTGGCAGAAGTCAGGTCTAGCGAAAAACGTTGTATCCTTATAGGTGCGCTTGGCCTCAGGCTTAGCTTTGCTCAAGATTTCCTCCCTTAACAGGTAGTTACCTATGAATACCAGGATCGCCCTTGGCTTGTCTATAGCATTCCCCCTTCTCTGAGTTAGAGGAAACCTATGAGCCCTCTGCACTTCATTTTCCCAAACCCATGCAGTTATTTCAGGGAATGCACCTCTGAGCAAATCAATTACATAGGCCCGAACATCCTGCCCTTCCTTCCCCTCTGCCGCACCCAATAATCTTATGTTTTTTCTTCGTTGACGATTTTCGAAGTCCTCGAGCTTCCAGAGAATGTCTGATGATGTCTTCTCCTGCTCCTGTCTATGTTCCTGACATTTTACCATTTCGTCCTCCAGTTTACCAGTTCTTTCTTCCACCTCCTTAACCCTTCCCGCAAGATATGAGTATAGTTTATTAACTTTTCGTAGTGAGCCCTGTATTCTCTTTTTTGCCTGTCTCGCTCTGCGGCTCTCTGACCTTGCCTCTCCTTGCATTTGTTTTAGCGTTGTATTCACAAGGTCAAGACTGGTGGTCTGCGGTTGACTTTGAGGCTGGGACTGTGGAGGGATATTTCCTGTCCCTTCATGATATAACTGAGAAGTAGCCGAGTAATCCCAGTCTAATTTCTTTTCAACTTCTGGATGTGATGGGCTTAGTGAGCTCTTTGCTCTGCTCCGGGGTCTATTTTTGCTGATCTTGGTTTTCTGATGAGAGCACACCTTATGTACTGTATCTCCCCCTAGCTCTGAAGCATCTGTCTCAACTTCTGAAGCCTCTGTACAGCTCCCTGACCCTGTTGAAAGCGAGTCTGACCTCAATCCGTCTTCCTCCACCTCCTCCTCTTTATCCTTTTCATCTTCCTCATCATTGACGGAGAAAAAACACTCATCGCTGGGTGACCTCAGGATTAGAGAAGTAGTACTTAGTCCCTCTATAATATGGTCAGTGTTTGCAGGCAGTTTGTTTAACCTTGCTACTGTCGAGTGCCCCATGGGGGTTAGCAACTGCTCCTCTATGCCCTGATCATTCCTTCTTCCATTTGCTTTTAAATACAGATTCTGGCCACCGCTTTTACCCTGCTCTTCATGCCTGTTACTATTGTCAATCACGGGTGGCGGCAGCTGACAATCTGAACCTGTAGCATAGTTTTTCCCTACCTGCCGGTCCTTAGAAGCCTGTAGTGATGGGGCCCCCCGTCCGTGAAGAGCTGCAGTGAGCTCCTCGTGTTGTTCTGGCGTCTGCTGCTGTGCAGTGACCTGACTGACTCGGACTCGGACAAGACAGAGGTCCTCATCCTGGGCTCCTCACCCTCCGCCTGGGACGACTCCTGGTGGCCTCCCGCCCTGGGCACCGCACCCAAACCGACAGACCACGCACGAAACCTGGGCTTCATCCTAGACTCCTCCCTCTCCATGACCAGACAAGTCAACAACGTCTCCTCGGCGTGCTTCAACATCCTACGCATGCTACGGAAGATCTTCTGGTGGATCCCCACGAGACCAGGAAGACCGTCACCCAGGCCCTCGTCACTAGTCGACTGGACTACGGCAACGCCCTCTACGCCGGTATCACCGCCAAGCTCCAGAAGAGACTCCAGCGGATCCAGAACGCCTCAGCCAGACTCATCCTCGACATCCCACGAACCAGCCACATCTCCGGACATCTGAGAGACCTACATTGGCTCCCCGTCAACAAAAGAATCACCTTCCGCCTCCTCACCCACGCACACAAAGCCCTACACGACCAAGGCCCGAGCTACCTCAACAACCGAATCAACTTCTACGCTCCCAAACGCCTCCTCCGATCAGCCAACCACGCCCTCGCCGCCGTCCCCTGCATCCGAAGAGCGACTACAGGAGGAAGGTCCTTCTCCTACCTGGCCGCCAAGACCTGGAACTCCCTCCCGACCGACCTGCGCCTGACCCAAGACCACCTCTCCTTCAGGAAGAAGCTGAAGACATGGCTGTTCGAGCAGTAGCGGCACCCCCCTCCCCCAGCGCCTTGAGACCCTAGAGTGTGCTCTATAAATGTCTTTGATTGATTGATTGATTGATTGACTGGAATCTGGGCTTTGTCTCCATCTCAGATGCAATCTGATGCTCTGCTGCTCTCTCACCGGCCTGTGTCTCCGGCTCACTGCGCTGCTGCTCACCGCTGCTCGACCCGTGCTGGGTGCACGCGTCTCCGAGTGCTGAATCAATGGCAGGCAGTGAATTTGGCGATCGCACTGCTATCGTTGGGGCAAAGGATTCAAACAAGGTAGGCTGCCTTAGTGTGGGTTCTTTCAAACCCATCTCTTCATTGTTCCTCGGAACCTTATTTCCTTTTTTAGCGCTGTTGCCCTTTTCCTTCGCCTTCTTTTCCGTTACGGTTTCATCCCTAATCTTAGGGTCATCCACATTCTTTTTTGTGGACCTCCGTTTCTGAGTTTGTGTCTTCATTTTTGTCCGCAGGTTAGCCGACGGCACCCCCGGATCGCTGAAGACAGCTTTCTCCTTGTCTTTGTCATTTTTTTCCTTCTGCTCCCTCGGCACCTCGGCTTCGGCACCATGGTGTGTCTCGCGCTCACCTTGTCAGAGCGTCTTACTCACCCACGGATCAGTTCAAGGATACGCTGCTGAAATTGCCTTACTTTGCTTGTGGCGAGGCAACACACCGACCACAAAGTCCAGTTAGATGTCCCTAGCATAGTTAGTGATGACTTCATATAGGTGGGGTAGAGCACCATTCACCATTCACCATGTACAAATCCCAATTGTTTCATTACCAGCCGCCAGCGGTATTCAGTAATTTTCTGTAATTTTCAGGAGAGAGGTGAGGGTGCGACTGCTCCCTACAGCCTGTCAGCGGCCATCTTGCCCCTGTCCTGATGTCATGTTCCATGGACAGTGTCATTCAAAAACATAATTGGCTCAGGGATAATGCAGGCTCTAAACAAAGCTTCTACCCCCTGCACTTGCCAATCTTTTGTACCCCAGACAGTTTTTGTCTCAATGTTGTCTTTCCAAAAGTCGAAACTTAGTTTAAACAGCTGGGCATAAAAGGCTGCAGAATAAATCTGTTTGGTATTGGTCAACATACTTTTCATTCCTGTTCTGTTCACATTTTCTAAGTAAAACGATTCTGCATTGGATACATTGAACCATGAAAAGTATGGAAATTTTATAACAAAAGTTTTTGAGCTACCCTTTGGAGGTATAGGACAATGTTCCCATTGGTTATACATTAATACATTTCTAGGACTTTCAGATATGTGCAAGAAATGATGACCATAAAGGCGATAACAATACATTTGTTCATAATCGGATGAACCTTCTAAATTTTCATGATTTGTGAATACTGCAGACCATTCTAGATTTGACATCATATTATTAACAGTATCGAACTCCCAATCAGCAGAAAAGGTACTAGATGAAACAAAGTCACTTAATGAAATCTTGAATAAGTGTGGAATCTTAAACAGCTCTGACGGGCCAAAAATGTCATAGTCTGTTTTGTCCCAAGCTATCCCATCAGGTATAGGAACGACTGTGATGTTCAATGATTACAAGTCTCTGTTCACGATGGGATGATTTGTGTGGTTCGAAGAGTAAGTTGACTTTCTTATTTGCTGTGTCCATTTTGACATATCTTCCATTTATCAGCATACCCAGAGTTATTACCAGAGTCAACGAAAGAAGAAGAAAAAATATACCCAACACAATCCAAAGTTCAATCCATGGTGAAATCAGATAAGTCTGATGAAAAATGTCTATTGCTTGTTCATTGAAAGTTCTTTTGCTGGCTTCGCTTCAGGTTCGCTGGGATCCTCAGAAAACGTATAAAAGTTAATGAATTAGCCAGAGGCAGTTCTGTCAATTTTTGGGATTGCATCCAGATTTGTTGAAATCACTGGAACCACTTGATCACTTGTTACTTCTTGGTAGACAGATTTTTCTTGACAACTGTTATTTGGGTATCAAGAGGAACGAGTTCCATAGCATTGTTGCATATTCCTTCTTTTCTCACTGCAGATTCCTCAATGATGATAAGTCTCTCAGTTTGAACCTCTTAGATTGTAGCTAGAGGAGTGTGTCTGCTACATTGGCAAAGTCCACTTGGCCTACTGATTAGTATCGGCCACATAGTGTGGTTTGATAAGGTCGATGGACACAAACCTGTTCTCCGTGTTTCCAGCAAGTGGCGGCAGTAAAACTGTTCTTGATCCGTGGATTGCTAGGACAGGTACTGGTTGTCTGTAAGAAGGCCCAAATTCCTTCTTGTCCCCGATCTTTTCTCTGACTAGATCACCAAGCTTTGGGATCCAGACCGGCCTTGCTGGGATGGTTGGTTTTTCCCCAGTGGTTGTTGGCTTCAGGAACACGTTGCTTTGCTTCGTTCTTAGTTCATTTAAATCCTGTAAAACAGCCAAATGATCTTTGATATCAAATTTTTCAGTATCCACCACTAATATGTGACAATTAAGGTCTGGGACCAGCATTCTTGTCCCAAAAAGAACCTCGAATGGAGTAATACCCCCTAGAGAAATTCTTGGCAAGTTGTTAAGCATGCGTTGGACACTTATTAGATATTTGACCCACCCGGGTGGACCCCAGCCTAATACCCTAGCTGTTAGAGATTGCTTTATGTCCCGTTTTTTTCTCTCCACAACCGAATTTCCCTCAGGATGGAATGGACTAGAATACCACAATGCAATGCTCTAATTGCCATGGCTTCTTTGTAAGCTTAAGAGCCAAACGCAGAACCCTGGTCAGAATGTAGCGTGCCGATTGCGTATTTGACGATAAATACTCTCAAACCGTTTATAACAGTTCGAGCGTCAGCCGAGTGTTGAGGCCACTTCCAAATGAACATTGAACACGAATCCACTACGATCATGATATAATTATAGTTGCCATTCCTTTGTAAGGGACCACAGTGGTCCAGGAAAACACATGCTAATTGTTTATCTCAAATTAACAGGGGAGTCTGCGCAGAATGTTTCACAGTAGAGACTTTCATTTTCTGGCATATTTCACAGTCTAAAACATAGTTTCTGGTCTGTTTCCTAATGCCTGGCCACCAGTATCTTTATTTTAATAATGATACTGTGGCGTAAACACCTGCATGAGCAGAGGCGAGCCCTTCATGTGCTGCTAGTATAAGTCCTAATCTATGTTCCATGTTTGGAATTACCCTATCCACCACTCCAGGGATTCGTGCGAATGGAATGCCAATCACTTCAATTATATATGAGTATTTGAGTGGAAACTTATTAGGTAACGTTGCACCGCTGCTTTTGCTTGTAGTATTGACAGTTACCATTATTTTGCTGTCTATTTTCATTTTTTGAATGAGTGATTACAGCTACGGAAGCCGTTTGCACAGCTGCCTTCGCGGCTTCATAAGCCAATGAATTCCCTTCAATGTGAACGCCATCACGTTGATGTTTTGTAGTCCTTCTCGTAACTGAACTACTTGTTCCCAAAGCGTTTTATGCCTAATTGTGTCACCTTTTGCATCTTTGAAACCGTTTTGAATCCAATTCTATAAATATTCATTGTAGGATTACATAGTAGAAAGAATCACACACTATGAGTGTGGGGAATTTGCAATCCATATTTTCAAGTGCCATTTTGAAAGCTTGTAGTTCAGCTCGCTGAGCTGTACAATCTCCTAGAGATTGCGTTTTGTGACCATAGGTCAGAATTTGCCATTGCACATACGACCTTTAACGATTGCGCATGCCGCACTATAAGCCTGCTTACCTCCTGTAGTGGGTTGCGCAGGTCCGTCAGTATAAATGATACATTCATACTGATCAAGAGGGAGAATTTCAGTGGGCAGAGGACATTCTTGTTCGCATTGCAGGAATGCTTAAGTTTTCAAAACCGATCAAAAACGTATTCAACATCAGTTGCAGTAAGAGAATTAACTCATTGTATCCAACTTGGATGTAAAGCTTTAGCATTTGGAATTCCTGCTTTTGTCACTGCCTCTAAGCCAGGTACTGGAGTTATGATCATAATGCGTTTCCCCTGTCCTTGGGCTCTTAATTTTGCTTCAGCGGTTTTAACAGCTGTCAGAATTTTTTCTGTCGATGTAAATTTAATATCTGCTTGTGTGTACAAATGTTTTTTGTAAGCTTTTGATACCTTTTCACCTTCATTAAAAGTTTAGTAGGTGAATCCGCGTTGAACCGGAATTATTTGGATCACTAAGTTGCGATCATTTACACATGTTTGTAAATATTTAGCTGTTAACATGTCTGTTTGGAGTGAACACAAAATTTATGTGTGTTCTTTTTTCCAATTTACTGTTTTAAAATCAGGTTTGATTAATTTGTAGAGAGGTTTAACCCTTTCTGCGTAATTTAGAATGTAAGTTCTTCAGAAATTCAGGAAACCTAGAATTGACTGTAACTTTTTCTGCGTTTTTGGGGTTGGAGCAGCGCACACTTTTCTAAAAAGTTGGCTGCCAAGCTTTTGCCTTCGCTTGATAACTCAAATCCTAGGAAGAGGACGCTGACATGGGCAATTCTTGATTTATTTAAATTGAATTTGTACCCTTCAGAGGCGAAGCACAGGATAATGGTGTTCACCCTGTTCAAGTGCCTATCCAAGTCATCGTCTGTCAGATAGATGTCATCGACATATGAAAATGCCATCGTCATCATAAGTTTGTAGTAACTCTGTTACCCTTGCTGAGAATAACCGAGGACTATTCTTGAATCCTTGAGGGAGACGACAGAAATGATGCTGTGTCCCCATTAGTGAGAAAGCAGCAGAATACCTGCTTTCAGGTGCAATGTTTTGACAAAAGAAAGCATATGATATGTCTAAAGTGGTTTTGTATTTTTTACGCACAATGTTATTCATTAATGCTGTACTGTGTGCATTTTGACTGCAAATGTTTTGCAACAAGAGTTTAGATGTCTATAATCCCTTGATATTAAAGTTGATCTAAAATCTCCCTAACCTTTTTTTTGGCTTCTTGCTTAACTGGGTACTGCCTTTGTGCAGTTGGTTGATATTTTAACTGGATTTTGTGGTGAGGTGAGTCCTCATCCCATCCTACATGATTTGTATATAATGTAGGGGCTTGGGCTACTGCCCATTTTCTGGCATAGGTATATTTTAAATGTACTGGAATATGGTTAGAGAAGGCTGGCATAATGATGTCTTTGCCATGTGGACTTTCCCTGACAAATTTTGGTGGACAGTCTTGTTCAGCTAGAAGTATATCATAGACTTTGGAAAGACGCTCCCAAAAGAGTGTTTTCACTTTTCTTGGTATGTATCCCTCCATACGGAGTGTTATTTCATCTACCCCATGTGGAGAACTAACCCTGGTATCTGCAGTTTCAACTTGAATGTCTTCATTCAAGTCCACTGTTTTCAGAAGTCCCTTCAGGTTCTGGCGAGCTATTGTGACTTCTGCTGCGCTGTCCAACATGGTCTGAGCCCATTCGCAGTACTTGAGTTTTGTCCTCAAGATCATTGACATGTCTGATCTTTAGACTTGCTACCATCTTTTGGTGAATTGAGGTTTTTTGTTTTTCTGAACGTGTTGATCGTCTTTGGACTTCACATGTTCTTCTTTGTTCTCTGACCATCCTCTTCTTTCGGATTTCTGGGACGATATCTGAAAGGTACGAGAGAAACGTGTATCAGTATCTTGATGCCTGTCAGGTTTTCTCAAATTATCCCTATACTTTAGGTTATACCACCTTTCAGAGGGCTCCTTTTGAGGAGACGTACCTCGGGAATGAGAACGCTTCTGTTTGGAAGGTTGTTTGCTATTTTACCACTTCTTTTTAAGAGAGATAGGAGTGCTTTTAATAAAGACCTTTTCAGGACTTTCAGACAGTTGTGGTTTAACTGTATATTTCTATTACATTTTGTATGTTACTAAGTAATTCTTCGTCCGACATTGATTCAGTGTCAGGGTCAGGTGTGCAGCTGGCTAAAGCCAGACATGTTGCTCCTTGTCTACCTAGTGGACCGAGCCTGGTAATGTGATTTAAATGTTTTAGGGCACCTTTAAACCAGAGCTCATGTTCCTGGTATGTGAGTGGAATTTCAATATCCTCAAAAGGAATATATTCATCCGGTGGATCATTTTCTTTGTAGAAGTGAAACATATGTGTTACTGGATTTGCTTCTGGGAAGACTGTCCATGAATAGAATACCTTTGTCTGGTGATATTCATGTGCCTCTATCACAAAAACTGCCCTTCCACCTCTCGATGTTAGGGCATGTGTTATACGTTTTATAGTGATAGCTTTCCTTAAATTTTGAGGAATGATTATAGCATTCTCATCGGTTTCTTGAAAACCTGTTATATTAAAAGCTGGTACGGCGTTTTCGCCTGCAGCTCCAGTCGAGGTGTTTTCCTCATCAGCCATTTTATTGAAAGTTGCAGAGCATGGGTCAAGTAAACAAAGCTAAGGTGCACAATAATTTGGAACACTATATCCTTCAACATTGAACAAACCAAAAAGCTAATACATAGGAGTTTTGGTCCTACTCAGCTATGCAGATATTAACTTTTACCCACTCCAGACGTCTATTGGAGTTTTAGGAGTAAAGGGGTCTCTGAGAAGAGCACAACTGAGTTACTTCAGTATCTAGCGTTAAATTTGTGCCTTACCAAACCGTTGGGCACCATGTAGTGTAGTTCCTGTTTCCCTAATAGGCTCTGCACACTTGAATAACATACACTATAGATTTGACATAGGACTGAAGTCAGAATGTCTCTATCGAGTATATTAAACTTAACTGTGTGTGTGCCAGCTAACTCAGAGGTCACTAGAAACTTTCTCGAACAAACAAGAAGGGATTAGTCTCTGACAACCGCATAAACTGACAACTTTGTTTCCCCTAGAATTGAAACAATATCTTCAGAGTCGTGGAATCAATAGATAACTATTTCACTCAGTCAATCGTGCATGGTTCGTTTCTATAGTGAGTCAGGCGTTTCAATAAAAGGGGTTTATTGAACAGTCTTATTTCTCATGCAAGAGATATGAATAGCTACAATCGTAAGACAGAATGCGAAATAGAATATGTACAGTGTTAGCAGCAATATAAAATAATATTGCAATAGCATGGTTTTGTAGCTATCACATAGTCATTAAAATACATACATAAATAACACAGGTTAAAATAGTCAACGGGTGCTTCTAAATAATCCTACCCTGATGTACCTCACCTAAGTCAAGGATGAGGGAAGAAGTAGGTGCTGTTTTAGCTAAGTTTAGTTTTGCCAAGAATCTGCCAAAGGTTTCTCTAGTTTCTAACCAGCTCCATACCTTAGAATGAGAGAGGTTGCTATCTTTTTCCCGGAACTCGATTTCCCAACACCCCGCAAGGGGAGTCAGAAATACTGGAGCTGGATTCTCAGCAGGAGGATGACAGCTTTTAGTCAGTGCGTCAGCTGGGGAGGTGGCTTCCTTCGGGACTTGCTGTGATGAGCTGCGTCGTGCAAGTAGGTAGGCGAAATGCACCGAACCACACAGTGCTTTGCCATAGCAAGTGAAGGTTTATTTATACCTTCAAGGTGATTAGGAATGACAGTATTGACGTATACGTCGGGTATATGTACGTCATGAATGAACCCCTAATGAATAGATGTTCATGTATAGTAAATTAGTTCTTGGAGAAATCAATATCCAGGCAAGGGGATGTCCCTACAGCTTAAGAGTCTGGTTTTCCAAGAAATTGTTGTGACGTAATTGAACGGATGGAAGTGACCATGCCTGTATTTGGGTAGCATGGGCTATGCCTAAATAAGGACTGCATTTCTATGCCTATGTAAGGGAATTTGAAATATACCTATATAAGGGAATGAATCGGGAAAATTCATACAGAATCTAAATCGACACACAACACCCACTCCACTTTAGTATGTACGACATTACTAGATCCTAAACATGATAACATATCTAAAATATATCTAGACACGAAATGCTACACATATGTCTAAATACATTTCTAAAAAAATGCATCAAACTGTTACGATGCATAAATGCAATGGTGCTGTACATATTTAAAGCAATGTTTCATTCCAAGCATATATTTTGACATTCGGATGCTTAACTGAATGAATCACGAAAATATACATTTATGAAATGGCTCGTAAATACTGAAGAAAAAAGGCCGAAACCATTTCATGTTGGATTACATAAAACTTTTGAAGGTGGACAGTGGTCATATACTGTCCTTGGAAGTATTCAAAGAATTCATGTTCTCTATGAATAGTTCTACTTTAAGCAGATTACTTGTGCCAAAAAATGAAATATACGAAGTTGGGAAAAAAAAATAATCATAGGGAAAAGTTCCAAAGTTAGTTCATTGTTTTGAAAAATGAAGGTCAAATTCAAAGTCTCTCAGAACACAGTGTGCCAAATTCAAAAGTCAGTGTTAGGGCTTGGAGAAAACATGAAATCTTATATGTCTGTAGACAAAACGTAATCTACCAATTTAGGTGAAAGTACCAGAGTGGCTCACAATGAGGTTTAACGTGAAGTATCAGAAATGTCACATGCAGGGACAATATGAGAGGGCAAACAGTACCTACACATGCGAGTCAGTACACATAATGATGATAATGGAAGGGGGGGCATTTTAACAGTATAACAATCTGCTGTGTCATAGGTGATTTTCCACCAAGAGTGTCACCCTCTGGCATTTCACTCTAGTGCCTAATGCTGAGATATCCATGCTGGCAATATTAAGTCAGACACACTTCCATCAGTACACTCCGCATGGAAACTCTTGGCAATGTCACAGATGAGCATGTGAGTAACCTCATGGACCCACACATCAATTAACACAGGCTATTTCTGTCCTGACTCACGCTTACCAAACTTGCTGTGTCACTGTATGGCAGCAAAAACAATGCATGTCCCTCTCATCCTGATATGAAGCCAGGGAAGTGTGTGAAATAGGCCACAAACTCCTTTCCCATGGAGTCAGCATGGTAGGCAGTGTATCACACAAAGCCACACTCTCAGGCACATACTGCAGCAGATCAACTTCATGTGTGCACTCCTTGCACTCTCACGTCCACTCTGAAACACTTACCATGACATCTGGAGCACCATAAAGCCTTCCATACTGTGTGAGCACCTCGTCCACCAGGACCTCCAGCTCCTCTGTGGTGAAGGGACGGGCCCTGATGTTCTCAGTCCTTGCCATCACTAGGTCCAGGACACAGGAGCAGCAGCAGTTGGTGGTGAGGAGTGTCAGGCAGCAGTATCTGGAAGCAGTGGACATGTGAGTCTCTTTCCCACACATATATAGCCCTCTGGGGTAATTTAAGTGGTTCTAAGCTGCTGCAATTGATTTTCCAGGTCCGCTTTTTTCAAATGCATCCAATGATCGGCCCGCATTAGATTCCCGCAATTGCCGTTCCCTTTGGCTGTAAGGGCATGGGCATTGGCGGTGACACACCGCAGGGGACAGGTGATCACTACCGCGATATGGCTGCTATACATTGCAGGAAATGACCGTGATTTGGGTGGTGGAGCATGCCAAACACCATTTCATATTATGTATAACATTACCGCGAGTGCAGTGGGGATTGGCAGTGAAACACCACAGAGGCCAGGCTGTCACTACCGCGATATGGCTGCTATACTTTGCAGGAAATGACCCTGAGTTGGGTGGCGAAGCATGCCAATCGCCATTTCACAATGTGTATATCACCACCGTGAGTGTGGTGGGCATTGGCGGTGGCACACCGCTGGGGCCAGGCAGTCGCTACCCTGATATGGCTGCTATACATTGCAGGAAATTACTGTGATTTGGGTGGCAGAGCATGCCAACTGACATTTCACAATGTGTATATCACTAATGCGAGTGCAGTGGGCATTGGCGGTGACACACTACAGGGGCCAGGCCGTCGCTACCGCAATATGGTTGCTATACATTGCTGACAACTACCGTGATTTGGGTGCTGGAGCACGTTGACCGCACCTATGGACACATCATGCTGTGTCAATGGCAATGGCCAGTTCTCCACAGTGCACAGTTGACACCTGATTCATGGCACGAGATTGTGCACACAATGCCACTGTGACATTTAGTTCACGTATGCCTACACATGCTATGTTCGTGCATATGATTGGAAACATTAGCATGTACTCCCTCACATGTCACTTGTGATGTTACTGGGTATGTACACAGATCAGTGTTGTGATGGACTCTCCAATGGGTACACATGTCAATGTGTGATGTGGCTAAGCAGATCACAGTGATGAATGTCTGACTGCATATTGTGCAAAATTAACTGTCTAGTTTCCTTGGCTCATGCACATACTTGATCTTAATGCACAGACTGTGTTCATGTTGTTATTGATGTGTGTCCTGTTCGAATTACGCAAGAAGGTGTGGCAGGTACAGCAGCTAGGTAGGAGCCAGTATTGTTGTTGTGTCACACATATGCTGTATGAACTACTGTTAGTGCTTATACTGCAAGATGTGGACATATACCTTTGGGCATTCACATAGTCTGATTTTGTTCTGGAGGTACTCACTGTGTGAACAGTGGACAAGTGTACAACAAGTATAGCTGAAGGTGTCTCTACATGTAAGTTGTGATGTAAGCAGAACAGCGATGCCAGTCATTGTTGGCGTTGTGTCAGTCAAAATGTAAGATGTCGGACACTTCTCATAGGGGGATTGAATTGAAATGTGTCAACCCACCTACCTTTCATCTCACCTAGGAGGTGACAAAATGTGCATCATCCCTTCACAGTGCTGGTGGACATGGAGAATGAGGACATCATACGGAAATTCCATCTGGATCGGCCCACCCTACAAGACCTATGTGCTCTATTGGAGCCCCAACTGCAGCCTTGCAGAACGTATCTGACTGCTTTGACACCAACGTGTAAGGTGATGGCGGCCCTGCATTTCTTTGCTACTGGTTAATTCCTGTACACAGTGTCCACCGCAGGTGAGTTGTCGCAACCTATGTTCAGTATGGTGCTATGTGATGTCCTGTCCGCTATCATGAGCTACAGGACAGATACATCCTTTTCCTCAATAGGCATGAATTGGCGGGTGTGAAGGGTGATTTTTATGCCCGTGGCCACATCCCTAATGTTGTTAGTGTCATTGACTGCACATATGTTGGCCTGGTTCCACCACAGACACGTGAGCACATCTACAGGAACAGGAAACATTTCCATTCCATCAATGTGCAAGTGGCGTGCCAGGCAGATATGGTCATCTCACACGTCTGTGCCAAATTTCCTGGCTCACCCCATGACTTGTACATCCTACATAACCGCATTGTGCCAAAGCTGATAGAAAATCTGCTTCCGAGGCATGCATGCATTGTGGGTGAGTACGCAGAATCAAGTAGAGTGCTGTATGTGTGGCATGCTGTCCTCTGCCACAGTTATATTACAAGATCAGTATGTGTATATCACACCTAGGTGACTCTGCATATCCCAACCGGCCTTGGTTGCTGAGCCAACTGCATAATCCCAGGACCCCCGCTGAAGTCCGCTACAATGATGCCCATGGGAGGATACGTCATGTGATGGAGCATACTTTTGGTCTCCTGAAGTCACGATTTTGCTGCCTGGACAAGACCGGAGGTGCACTGAGGTACTCGCCCGTAAAGGGGTGTCAGATTGTAGTTTCATGCTGCATGCTCCACAACCTGGCCTTGCACAAAGAGATCCCCCTGCTTCTGGATGCTGATGAGCAGCCGAGGCCTCTGCCTGCAAACCCACACATGTCCAGGGGTAGTGGAGAGGAGGAAAGTGTCAGCCTCCGTCTACAGCTCATCAATCACTACTTCCCTTGAAGGTGAGTGAAAATGTACAACGGGGCCATTGTCTGCTGATGTTGTTGTTGGTGAAAAGGCCTAAGATAGCTTAGTGACTGCTCTCTGTCGTTGGCTCTGTGCTTGCTGCTAATGGTTCTGGGACAGTATTATTATTATTATTATTATTCTGAGTTTTGTATAGCGCCTGGTTACCAATAGGCATCCCAGCGCTAACTCACAGTGTAATTATGCACAGCAACATGATGTCTATGTCGGTACTGTTGCTGATTGGAGCACCTTGATGACAAGTGTTGTGTAATTGCTGTGATGCCACCGCCTAAAACATGATTTTTTTTCTTTTGTGTTTTCCTGGGTCCCTTCAGCCTGCAAACAATCTGTGCTCCTGGTACATTGTAATCATGGTCAACATTGTACATCCTGTGATAAGCATGGAGCAGACACGGCTACATGGGTGTGTAAGAAGTGTTTATTTACAATGGGTATATGTGACAGGGAAGTGAATATTTACAAAAAGGTGAATAGGGAATCAGTGAGTTGCCAGTAATGGATGATGAGATATTCAAGTAGTCACCACATTGATGTGGTGATCCAGTCCAACAGACGGATGCCATTAACATGGCAGCATGGGGAAGGACAGTCAACAAAGTCAATGCAATGGTGAAGAGGAGTGCCATCATGGCTGGCTCCTTGACTGGCGTTTGTGAGGTGCTTTGCCACGGGTTCCTCCCTTGGATTTCTTTGGACGGCCCCTTGGTCGTTAGGCAGAGGGGGCCTTTGCTGTGGGCCGGTGGGTTCTGAGGACTCCCTCTCTCTGTGGCTGCAGGGGAGGATATGGAACTGTCATCCTGCGGGCCACAGGAGGGAGGTGGAGGTTTTGTTCGTCCCACAGGCCTGTCTTCAGAACCGCCACTAGCTGGCCCAAGACGTCCACGATTTTGCCCATGCGGGTGTCTATGGATCTCAGCAGCAGGGGATCTCACAGGAATCTTCCTGAGCCTGGCCCGTTTGTCCCTGGGCTTGTTCGTAGGCCCCAAGGACTCTGGTGATGTTAGCTAGGGCTACAGTTCCAGTGTCCTGTTGTCTTTGACTCCCACTTGCCCTCCCACCTGCCCTGCTGTCAAATACCTGTTGCCTCACCACTGTACTCACCTGCCTATTCTCCCTGGCCTCCTCAGTTGGTGGGGTGGGGTGGTCATCCTCTAGGGCAGGGAGAGTGTTCCAGGCAGAACTGGTGGTGGTGGTGGTGGAGGCCGCAGAGGTCATAACAGCAGCAGTCAGCTTCGTTGTTGTTGGGGATGTGGGGTTGGGAGGGAAAGTGAAGTCCTGGGCCCTGTTTCGCCCTGGCATGCCAGATGGGCTGACTTCTTGCTTCGCATCCTCAAAATCCAGGGAGTCATCATCAGAGAGTCCATGTTCCAGGGGTGGAGACTGGCTCTGCAGGTTGGTGTTGTCATCCTCTGCAGTCAGTTCTTGGTAACCTGTTGGATAGCGGGTAAATGGCCATTGACGTGCACACATCAAGCTTGGTGTTTGATGTATTGTATTTGCAGGTTATGCCCACGCAGTCCAAGGTGTGACATATCAATGTTGTCATCTAACGATTAGCGGCATCTTTGTTGAATACTCTGCCTGGCAGGCTTTACATCTGAGCATGAACTAGCCATTGTTATCTCATACATACTTTTGTCTTGTCATATGCTTTGGTTTATTTCTTCTATAGACCATGCTTGCTTTGTTTTCATATGGTTCTTCAAGCTTTGCCCTCATAGAACTTACAGCTAGCACTCGGTGATGTGCATGATTGTGCCCTGAATTTATTCAACATGTGATTTTTTTAGTCAAATTGTTGTTGCAGCGACAGTTACATACGCTTAGCTGTCTGCACACTGTAAGTGGCTATTGGATGGGAAACATCGTTTACAACGCGGTTAGTACACCGCAATGCTTTTACATCGCGGTCGTTACAACGACCGCATGTAACAACGCTATGCCATTACAACGCAAGTCTTTACATCGACTTGTGCTAGATGGCGTGCTAACATTAAAAATGGTGTAGTTTACTATCCCAACACCTTCCCTACGGATAAGTGGACTGGAGTTGGAATAGTAAATTACCCTTTATTAATGTTAGCACTCTACCTAGAGCAAATCGATGTAAAGACTTGCGTTGTAATGGCATAGCGTTGTTACATGCGGTCGTTGTAACGACCGCGATGTAAAAGCACGCGTTGTAATAACACGCGTTATAATGTCATACATCCCTATTGGATCTGTGTCAATTTTGGTGGGATGTGAGGGCTGTTGTTGACATATGGCTCCATGCTTCTTGAGAGGAATGTTGGTGTGCATGCACTGTCTACTTACCTGTTCTGTTGTCACATTGGGGTGCATTTCTGACACATTATCTGGGTGTGTGTTTGAGTGCTCCATCCTGCGCAGGGTTGTAACAGGGGGCTTGTGGGAGTTGTGGTGCTGGCTTCCCATCTAAAAACAGCCCTCCCTGTGAAGACTGCTACATACCTGTAAGTTTGGTTGCTGTAATCCATTGACTGCCACATGCTTCTGTGGGGGTGTTGTGCTCCATCCTGCTCATGGGTGGGACAGGGGTCCTGGTGGGAGTTGTAGTGCAGGCCTCCCACCCCCAAACAGCCCTCCATGTTAAGATGGCTACCTACCTTTTAGTTTGGTTGTTGTAATCCAATGGCTGCCACATGCTTCTGGGCGGGGTGTAGTGCTCCATCCTGCTCAGGGGTGGGACAGGGGTACTTGGTGAGAGTTGTGGTGCAGGCCTCCCACCCCCAAACAGCCCTCCCTCTGAAGAAGTCTACCTACCTGTAAGTTTGGTTGGGGAGATACAATTGCTGCCACATGCTTGTAGGGGGGTGTAGTGCTATATCCTGATCATGGGTGGGACAGGGGGCCTGGAGGGAGTTGTAGTGCCAGCCTCCCCCCCCCAAACAGCCCTCCCTGTGATGATGGCTACCTACCTGTAAGTTTGGTTGGTGAGATACAATGGCTGCCACATCCTTCTGGGGGGGGTGTAGTGCTACATCCTGCTCATTGGTGGGACACGGAGCCTGGTGTTAGTTGTAGTGCAGGCCTTCTACCCCCAAACAACCTTCCTTGTTAATATGGCTACCTACCTGTTAGTTTGAAGTGAGCAATGCAATGTCTGCCACATGGTTCTGGGTGGGGGAGTGCGCCATCCTGCTCAGTGGTAGGATAGGGGTACCTGGTAGGAGTTGTGATGCAGGCCTCCCATCCCCAAACAGCCCTCCCTGTAAAGATGGCTACCAGCCTGTAAGTTTGGTTGGTGAGATACAATGACTGCCACATGCTTCTGGCTGGGGGGGGGGGGGGTGCTCCATGTTGCTGAACTGTGGGAAATGGGGGCCTTTTTGGGAGTTGCAGTGCTGGCCTCCCACCCACAGACAGCCCTTCCTGTTAGGATGGCTACCTACCTGTTAGTTTGATGAGGGTAATGTAATGGCTGCCACATGCTTCTGGGTGGGGTGGGTGCTCCATCTTGCTGAACTGTGGGACTTGGGGGCCTGTTGGGTGTTGTAGTGCTGACCTCCCACCCACAGACACCCCTCCCTGTTAAGATGACTACCTACCTGTTAAGTGAAGGTGAACAATACAATGGCTGTAAAATGCTTCTGGGTGTGGTGGAGTGCTACATCCTGTTCATGGGTGGGACATGGTGGCTTGTTGGGAGTTGTAGTGCTAGCCTCCCACTCACAGACACCCCTCCCTGTTAAGATGGCTACCTACCTGTTAGTTTAATGAGGGGAATGTAATGGTTGCCACATGCTTCTGGGCGGGGTGGGTGCTTCACCTTGCTGAACTGTGGGACATGGGGGCCTTTTGGGAGTTGTAGTATTGGCCCCCTACCCACAAAACACCCCTCCCTGTGGAGATGGCTACCTAAAAGTTAGTTTGATGAGGGGAATGTAATGGCTGCCACATGCTTCTGGGTGGGGTGGGGTGGGGTGGGTGCTCCATGTTGCTGAACTGTGGGACATAAGGGCCTGGTGGGAGATGTAATTCAGGCCTCTCACCCCCAAACAGCCCTCCCTGTGAAGATGGCTCCCTACCTGTAAGTTTGGTTGTTTTAATCCAATAGCTGTTACATGCATTTGGGGGGAGTGTAGTGCTAAATCCTTCTCATGGGTGGGACAGAGTGTCTGGTGGGATTTGTAGTGCAGGACTCCTATTCCCAAACAGCCCTCCCTGTGAAGATGGCTACCTACCTGTAAGTTTGTTTTTTGTAATCCAATGGCTGCCACATGCTTCTGAGGGGTGTAGTGTTACAACCTGGTCATGGTGGGACAAGGGGCCTGGTGGGAGTTGTAGTGCTGGCCTCCCACCCACAGACACCCCTCCCTGTTAAGAAGGCTACCTACCTGTTACTTTGAAGAGGGGAATGTAATGGCTGCCACATGCTTCGGGGTGGGGGGAGAGTACTACTTCCTACCCAGGGGTGACACAGGGGGACCTGGTGGGAGTTGCAGTGCAAGCCTTCCACACCCAAACACCACCTCCTGTGAAGATGTCTACCCACCTGTTAGTTTGAAGTGAGCAATGCAATGTCTGCCACTTGGTTCTGGGTGGTAGGAGTGTTCCATCTTGCTGAGCTGAGGAACAAGGGGCCTGGTGAGAGTTGGCTGCCTGTATACATTCAACCCTGTGAATGTTGCTGGCTCCCTTTGGGGTGATTCAGATGGAGTGTATGTAACATCTGTAAGACCTGTGTTGGGTATTGTGGTGCTGATGAATGTAATTGGGACTAGGAGGCGTAGCTTTGTAGCTGTGCAAGTCAGTAGGTAGCAGTGTAATGGTATACATTTGTTTGTACTTACCAGCCTGCACTCCCCCGGCTATTCCTGTGAGACTCTCTGGATGCAGTAAGGCAAGCACCTTCTCCTACCATGCAGTGAATGTTCTTGGTGGAATGTGAGGGCCACCTCCAGTCATCTGAGCCAGCTTATGGTTCTTGTTGATTTTCTCTTTCACCGTCCTTTTCAGGTCAAGCCACTGCTTCTGGATTTCCTGCTTGCTGCACGGGGTGTTCCCTACTGCATTGACCTTGTCAACTATCCTTACCCACTTTTGTGCTCTTATGACTAATGGTGTCTGTTGGACCTTGGTACCAAACAATTGTGGTTCTACTCTGATTATCTAATCTGCCATGACTGATAACTCACTCTCAGTGAATTTGGGCACTTTCTTTTGTGCCATGGTGTGTGATGTGCAAATGGTTTTAGGTGCAGTTGTGAGGGGGGTGGGGATGGAGGGGTGGTGTAGGTGGTGTGTGTGTGTTGTTGTGCTGGTGAGATGTGTGGTATATTGCCTATCCAATGTGCTGCAGGGTTTAGTTCCTTTAGGGCTGGAGTAGTGCAACAGATTCTGGTCAGGGAAGGGGCTGGTTTTATACTCAGCTATGTGGGTGTATCAAAATGGAGTAGTGCTGTCAGGTATGTTGTGTGGGTTGTCCCGGGATTTGTATTTTTTAAGTTCCTATGGGGGTGTGTCATTGGGGTGTGTTAGGTGATTTTGGGGGCTGAGCTAGTTTGATATGTGCACTTGGTGGCCTTTTTGTATGTTTTTTTTGTCGACCGCCATATTTGTCGCGTCCGCATTGAGCGTCCGCAGCAGTGGCTATGCAACAGCCTTTCCGCAGGCTCTCCCTTTCATCACTGTTTGCGATCGCGGTGGTTGGAAACAGTGGACCGTCCGGCTGTCACCTCAATGGAATCCTAATTTGACCTGCGGTCACTCCGCTGGCCTTGCAGCAGTTTTGTGTTTCTCCACCGCGTATCCGACCGCCGCTACAGGCGGTCTTTCGCTTCATCGTTCCGCCGCAATCGGGGATTTTTGGCGGTTGATCCTAATCCGACCGCTGCTTTTGCCGCTGTACCAGCGGACGGTTGATTTCCACTACCATCGCGGTTGGGATGGTTTTCCAACCACCATCCTAATAGACCCCTATGTTCTAAACATTAGATGTGTGCCGATAACACCATTTGTTCCATGATTATCTCAAGTATTTTCTCTGCTTTGTGACCCATTAGAGTCATTTTGATTATTGTCCATTTGTGAGAAAAAGAAGCAAATTAAAGGATAGAGAGAATATTGCACTGATAAGTATAATACAATGTTATGATGAATTTAAATTGTGATTTCCTGAATAGTATAAGCATGTGTCCTTTGCTAAGATAGTTGGTACATACTTATGTACTTGCTTCATGATACAGAGCTTGCAACTCTTGTATAAAATTAATATTCTAACTAATGTTGTACATGTTTTTAGTAAATGGTCTGCCTCTATATATATATATATATTTCTTGGCAAATCGGCTTAAGCAGTTAAGGAACTTCCCCTTGTTTGAATATTGATTTGTCCAAGAACTCATGTACTTTGCAAAGAACAACCATTCCTTAGTGGTTCTTTTCCTGATGTTATTGTGCCAGACTTTACGTCAAACTATGGCATTCCTAGACACCTTCAGTGTATAAATATACCTTCACTTACTCTAGCAAGATATGGTGGTGCAGAGCAGTTCGATATCTACTTGCCCGAAGCAGCTTGCTACAGCAAGTGCCTGAAGGAAGCGACCCTCCAGCTGACGCACTGATCAGAGGCTGCCCTTCTCCTGCCAAGAATCCAGCTCCAGTGTTTCCAAGCTCCCCTTGTGGGGTGTTGGGAATTCGAGTCCCGAGACAGAGATACCAGACCTCCTTCATTCTAACCAAGGTATGGAGCTGATTAGTACCTAGGGAAATCTTGGATAGATTCTTGGCAAAGAAAATAAAAATTATAAGCTACACAATACTTACTTCTTCCAACGTACTTGACCTAGGTTAGGTAAATTGGAGTAGGCGTATTTTAGAAGCACCAGTTGAGTATTTTAGTCATTGTTATTTATGTATGTATTTTTATGGCTTAGGAACCATACAATGCTCTTACAGTATTATTTTATGATATTGTTCTCACTGTACGCATTATACTTTGCAGCCTGCATTACGATTGTAGCAGTTCACTTCTCTTGCATGAGAAAGAAGACTGATCAATAAACCTTTTTATTGAAAACGCCCGTCTCTCTATTTATCTGCAACTATGTAGCAACGAAGCATGCATGATTGACTGAGTGAAATACTTATCTATTGTATTTGTTATTCTTGGGAAACAAAGTTGTCATGTTTATGCGGTTGTCAGAAACTAATCCCTTCTTGTGAATTCGAGAAAGTTTCTAGTGACCTCTGAGCTAGCTGGCACTCACTATTAAGTTTAATATATTCAATATTAAAATATTCTCAGTCCTACGTCTAATATATATTCAGAGCCTATTGAATATATAAGAACTACACTACATGGCGCCCACGTGGGGCAAGGCACTAATTTAACGCTAGACATTAAAGTAACTCAGTCATGCTTTTCTCAGAGACCCCTTTTTCCCGTAAAATACTCCAAAATGTCCTGAAACAGATTCAAAATGAATATGGGGCAGAGCCTGCTTTAAATTTAGGTATGAAATTACTTAATGATTTCAAACAGGTCTCTACAATAATATTAGCTAATATTAAAGGTAAAGCAGCATCTGTGGCGATCTGCCAAAAATGTTGAGAATTTGATGTAACTGAGCAACCACAGTAACTAGCCAGAATAATGGAAAAATCCTATGAAGAACTAGGTAGAGACAGTTTAGTTGGTAAACCAGTGAAACCCCAACTGACTGAAAGTCCTGAAAAGGTCTTTATTAAAGAAACTCTTACTCTTCCTAAAAAGAAGTGGGAGAACACTAAACAAACTTCTAAAGAGAAGCATTCTCATTCCAGAGGTAGGTCTCCTCAAAAGGAGCCCTCTGAAAGGAGGTATATCCTCTGGAACAGGGATAATTTTAAACAACCTGATAGATATCAAGATACTGATACACGTTCCTCTCGTACCTTTCAAACTTCATCACAGAAATCCAAAAGAAGAGGACGGTTAGAACCCAAGGAAGAACGTGTGAAGTCCAAAGACGATCAACACGTTCCAAAAAATAACAAAACTCAATTCACCAAAAAGAAGGTGGTAGCAGATCTAAAAATCAGACATGCCGAGCATCCTGATTACACAACTCAAGAACGGGGAGTGGGCTCAGACAATGTTGGACAGCGTAGCAGAAGTCACCATAGCTCGCAAGATCTTGAAGGATCATCTGGAGACAGTGGACTTGAATGAGTACATCCAAGTTGAAACTGCAGACACCACGGTTAGTGTCCCACATAAGTCATATGAAGTTACACTCCGGATGGATAAGAGCACTCTTTAGGAGAAACTCTCACACAGTTATGACATCCTTCTAGCTGACAAAAACTGGCCACCTGAATTTGTCAGGGAGTGCCCACATGGCGAAGACATTATTATGCCAGCCATCTCAAATCATATTCCAATTCATAAAAAATATACCTATGCCAGGAAATGGGCAGTAGCCCAGGCTCCTGCATTATACAAAAATCATGTAGAATGGGATGAGTTAAAAGTCAAAGGCAGAAAGGCAGTACCAAGTTAAGCAAGAAGTTAAAAAACAGGTCAGGGAGATATTAGATCATCTTGAATAGCAAGGGGTGATTGAAACAGGCACCTCGTCAATGAACCATCCTTTATTTCCTGTGTCCAAACCAGACAATAGATATCGTCTACTTTTGGATTACAGACATTCAAACTCTTGTTGCAAAACTTTTGCAGTACAAAATGCACACAGTGCAGCACTAACGAATAACGTGCGTAAAAAGATATAAAACCACATTAGACATTTCTAACGGTTTCTTCTGTCAAAACATTGCACCAGAAAGTAGGTACTTGACCGCTTTCTCAATTATGGGGACACAGCGTCGCTTCAGTCGTCTCCCCCAGGTATTCAAGAATAGTCCATGGTTATTTTCAGCCAGAGTAACAGAGTTACTACAAACGTATGATGATGAGGCATTATTTTATGTCGATGACATCTATCTAACCGACGATGACTTGGACAGGCACTTGAACAGAGTGAATACCATTATTCTTGGTTTCGCCTCTCAAGGGTATACATTCAATTTCAATAAATCAAGAATTTCCCACCTCAAGGTCCTTTTACTAGGATAGTAGTTATCAAGTGAAGGCAAAAGCCTGGCAGCAAACTTTCTCGAGAAATGTGCACTGCTCCAACCTCCAAAAACGCTGAAAAACTTGCAGTAAATTCTAGGTTTCCTAAATTTCCGAAGAACTCACATTCTAAATCACGCAGAAAGTGTTAAACCTATGTACGAATTAATCAAAACTGATTTTAAAACAGTTAATTGGACACAAAAACACACTGAAATTTTGTGTTCAGTCCAAACAGACATGTTAAGCAACAAAACATTTACAAACAATCGTAAACGTACGCAACCTAGTGATGCAAATCATTCCAGGACGATGCAGATTCTCCTACTTAACCTTTAATGAAGGAGAAAAAGTACCAATAGCTTATAAATCACACTTGTATGCACAAGCAGAAATTAAATTTACTTCTACAGAAAAAATTCTGACAGCGGTTCAAACTGCAAAAAAGGGAGAGAGCCCTCGCACAGGGAAAACGCATAATGGTCGTACCTCCTGCACCTGCCTTAGAGGCAGTGACAAAGGCGAGCATTCCGAATGCAAAAGCTTTACAACAGAGATGGATACAATGGGTTTATTCTCTTGCTGTGACAGACGTTGAATACGTTTTTGACCCTTATTTGAAAAGACAAGAATTGCTGCAATACGAACAAGAATGTCCTCTGCCTACTGAGATTCTACCTCTAGAACAATATGATTATATAATTTATACTGACAGATCAGCACAACCCACAATTGGGGGTAAACAAGCTTATAGTGCTGCATGGCGATTGTTAAAGGTCGCTGGCGAGGTGGCAAATTCCGACCAATGGTCACAAAAACTCAATCTCTAGGAGATTGTACAGCTCAGCGAGCAGAACTACAAGCATTCAAGATAGCGGATGAAAATACTGATCGTGAATTCCCCACACTCATAGTGTGCGATTCATATTATTGCGTTCAATATTACAATAAATACTTGCAGAACTGGATTCAAAACGGTTTGAAAGATGAAAAAGGTGGCTCAATCAAGTATAGGTTGCTTTGGGAACAAATAGGTCTGTTACAGAAAAAACGACAAAAAACTCACGTGATAAATACACTGAGTCATCAGTGCAGGGAATTCATTGGCTGATGAAGCCGCAAAGACAGCTGTGCAAACGGCTTCCGTAGCGGCAATCACTCATTCAAAAACAAAAATAGACGGCAAAATAATGCAAGCTGTTAAACAGTGATAAAACATTACCGAAAGGTTTTCCACTCAAATACTCTTATATAACTGATGCAACTAATGTTCTGTTTGCTCGAATCCCGGGAGTGGGGGATAGAGTAATTCCAAACATGGAACATAGATTAGGACTAATCTTAGCAGCACATGAAGGGCTTGCCTCTTCACACGCAGGTGTTTCCGCCACAGTCTCATTATTAAAAACGAAGATACTGTTGGCTGCGCATGAGGAAACAAACCAGAAACTATGTTTTGGAATGTGGAATCTGCCAAAAGATGAAAGTCTCTACTGTGAAACGTCCTGCACAGACAACCTTGTTGATTCCAGATAAACCATTAGCCTGCGGTTACCTGGGCCACTGCGGTCCTTTACAACGTGATGCTAACTATAAATATCTCATGGTCGCAGTGGATTTGTGTTCATGATTCATTTGGATGTGGCCTCAGCGCTCGGCTGATGCTCGAACTGTTAAAAAGATTTGCGAGTCTTTATCAGCACATACGCAGTCGGCACGCTACATTCTGACCAGGGTCCTGTGTTTAGCTCCAGGGCTTACAAAGAGGCCATGGCCAATCTTGGCGTTGCATTGCGGTACTCTAGTCCATTCCATTCTGAGGGAAATGCAGAAGTGGAGAGAAAAAACTGGGACATAAAGCAACCTATAACAGCTGGGGTATTAGGCTCGGGTGACGGGTGGGTCAAACATCTAATAAGTGTCCAACGTAGTCTTAACAATCTGCCAAGAAGTTCTCTAGGGGGTATCACTCCATATGAAAGCCTGTTTGGAACTAGAATGATTGTTCAGGACCTCGATCACACTTCAGTGGTAGAACAAAAACCCTTTGATATCAAAAATCGTTTGGCTGTTTTGCAGGACTTAAATGAAATAAGAAAAAGCCAAAGCAACGTGTTACTGAAGCCAACGACCATTGAAGAGAAACCACCCATCTCGGCAAGGCCTGCCTGGATTCCAAAGATTGGGATCTAGTGAGAGAAAAGATCGCGGACAAGAAGGAATTTGGGCCTTCTTACAGACAACCAGTAACTGTCCTAGCAATCAACGGATCAAGAACAGTAATACTGACGCCCCTTGCTGGTACAAAAGGAGATCAGGTTTGTGTCCATCAACCTGGTCAAACCACATCATGTGGCCGATCCTAAGTAATATGCCAAGTGGACTCCAAAGATGTAGCAGACGCCCGAATCTGGCTACTATCCAAGAGGTTCAAACTGAGAGACTCATCACCTTTGAAGAATCTGCAGTGTGAAAAGAAGGACTATGCAACAAAGCCATGGAACTTGTACCTCGTGAAACCCAAATAACAGTTCATCAAGAAACACCTGTTTACAATGAAATAGCATCTGAATATACAAATGTAACAAGTAATCAAGTGGTTCCAGCGATTTTTACAAATTCTAATGCAATCCCTACAACTGACAGAACTGCCTGCTGCTATTTCATTTACTTTGATAGGTTTTCCGAGGATCCCAGCGAACCTGAAACAACGCCAGCAAAAAGAACTTTCAAAGAACGAGGAACAGAACTTTTTCATCACCTGGAAAAGACTTACGGTTTCACCATGGATTGAACTTTGGATTGTGTTGGGTGCACTTTTTCTTCTACTTTGGTTGACTCTGGTAATTACTTTGGGAATGCTGATAAATGGATAATATAGTAAAAAGGACACAGCAAGTAAGAACATCAACTTACTCCTCAAACCACGCAAATCATCTTATCGTGAACAAAGAGACTTGTCATCAGTGAACATCACAGTCGTTCCTATACCTGGTGGTATAGCTTGGGACAGGACTGATTATGACATCTTTGGTCCTGTAGGGCTGTTGAAGATTCTACACCAATCCAAGGTTTCCTTGAGTGACTTTGTTTCATCTAGTACCTTTTCTGATGATTGGGACTTTGAGACTGTAAACAATATGATGTCAGACTTTGAAATATCTGCAAAATGTACAAATCATGAATACTTAGAAGGTTCATCAGATTATGAACAAATGTACTGTTATAATCACTATGGTCATCATTTCTTGCATAAATCTGCAAACCCTAAAAATGTCCTAACTTATAATCAATGGGAACATTGTCCCACACCACCAAAGGGTAGCTCAAAAACATTTTATGGCAAATTTCCGTACTTTTCAGGTTTTAATGTTTCAATGCAGAATCATTTTAATTTAAAAATGTTACTAAGACAGGAATGAAAAGTATGTTGACAAATACCAAGCAAATTTATTCTGTGGCCTTTTATGCTCAGCTGTCTTCACTAGGCTTTCACTTTTGGAAAGACAGCATTCAGACAAAATCTGTTTGGGGCACAAAAGACTGGCAGGTTCAGGGATTAGAAGCCTTATTTAGAGCCTGCATGATCCCCGAACAAATCATGCTTTTAAATGACACTGTTCAACAGACATCTTGTCTTGGGTTAGCCAAGATAAAAGATGTAAACAAACAGTCCTTACCTACACCTACAACTGATAATAAAAACTCTTCAGAGGGGGTGGTCGACATACACACTATTCTTCTTGAAAACAGAACAGATCCTAATTGGAAAAAATGGTTATTCTGGCCCACAAACACAAACACCTGTCAAGATAGATTCCTGAACAAAAGCCAGGGTTTCAAATTCACTAGGCCAGATCGAAGATATGTCCAGAGACAACATCCAGTGATAGTACCATCACATAGTATGGGGAAACTGTGCCGTGAGTGGCTACAAAAATCTACACTAAAAGAAGTAAAACAACACTTATCTTTACTTAAAGATGGGGTTGATTTGAGGGACTTACTACAAGGACCTGCTAAACCGCGTCATAAACGTTTTATATACACCGGTATCTATGCTGCTTTTAATGAAGCATGGAAAATTACGCAAGCAGAAACTAAAGAACGAATACGAGAAATTGATCGTATTAATTTAGAGAAATTTCTCTCTGTAGTTGACAATGGGTTAACGACTCTGTCATCCAGAATATATTCTTTTGACAGCATAGTATCTTCTGCCATAGATAAAATGCAACAGGACTTGGTCTTACAACATGGTCAGTCACAATTGCGTTCTATAATGCTATTGGGCTGGAAGATGCACAAAATTTGTTCAGGCTATGTGCCTTGGCGTCTAATTCAATCAATCAATCAATCACAGCATTTATATAGCGCGCTACTCACCCGGGAGGGTCTCAAGGCGCTGGGGGAGAGGGGTATGTTACTGCTCGAACAGCCACGTCTTGCGTTGCTTCCTGAAGGAGAGTTGGTCTTGGGTTCGCCGAAGGTGAATGGGGAGGGAGTTCCAAGTCTTGGCTGCCAGGTAGGGGAAGGATCTTTCTCCGGCGGTGGCTCTGCGGATGCGTTGTACGGTGGCGAGTGCGTGGCTGGTCGATCGTAGCTGGCTGGTGGGCGTGTAGAAGGTCATGCGGTCGTTGAGGTACTTGGGGCCCAGGTCGTGGAGAGCCTTGTGTGCGTGGGTGAGGAGTCTGAACGTGATTCTCTTGCTGACGGGGAGCCAGTGCAGTACTCTCAGGTGTCCGGTGATGTGGCTGTGTCGGGGGATGTCCAGGATGAGTCGTGCGGAGGCGTTCTGGATGCGTTGGATTCTTCTCTGGAGTTTGGCTGTGGTTCCGGCATAGAGGGCGTTCCCGTAGTCCAGTCGGCTGGTAACGAGTGCCTGGGTGACGGTCTTCCTGGTTTCAGTGGGGATCCATCTGAAGATCTTGCGGAGCATGCGCAGGGTGTTGAAGCACGAGGAAGAAACGGCGTTGACTTGTTTGGTCATTGACAGGGAGGAGTCCAGGATGAAGCCCAGGTTGCGTGCGTGGTCCGTTGGTTTCGGAGCGGTGCCCAGGGCCGGGGGCCACCAGGAGTCGTTCCAGGTGGAGGGTGATGATCCCAGGATGAGGACTTCCGTCTTGTCTGAGTTCAGTTTAAGGCGGCTGTTCCTCATCCAGCCGGCGACGTCTTTCATCCCTTCGTGTAGGTTGGCTCTGGCGGTGGTGGGATCGTTGGTGAGGGAGAGGATCAGCTGGGTGTCGTCGGCGTAGGAGATGATGTTGAGGTTGTGTTGGCGTGCGATGGCTGCGAGGGGTCTCATGTAGACGTTGAAGAGGGTCGGGCTGAGAGAAGATCCTTGTGGTACGCCGAAGATGACATTGGTGGCCTCGGATCTGAACGGAGGGAGGCGGACTCTCTGGGTTCTTCCGGTGAGGAACGAGATGATCCATTCCAGCGCTTTCTCTCGGATTCTGATGTCGCTGAGGCGCTTCACTAGGGTAGACCGTGTCGAACGCTGGGGAGAGGTCCAGGAGGATGAGGGCCGCTGTTTCCCCGTTGTCGATCAGGGTTCTGATGTCGTCGGTGGCTGCGATCAGGGCGGTCTTGGTGCTGTGGTTGGCCCGAAATCCGGACTGCGAGTGGTCGAGGGATCCGTTTGTCTAGAGGAAGGCGGCAAGCTGTTTGTTGACTGTCTTCTTGATGACTTTGGCCGGAAAAGGAAGGAGCGAGATGGGACGGTAGTTCTTGAGGTCGGTGGGGTCCGCCGTTGGTTTCTTCAGGAGGGCGGCAAGCTTCCAGCTCCCTGGGAAGGTGGCGGTGTGGAAGGAGGAGTTGATGGTGTCTCGGAGATGGGGTGCGATGGCTTTGTTGAAGACATGGTGTGGGCACGGGTCAGTTGGTGATCCGGAGTGGATGGAGTTCATCGTGCGGGTGGTGTCTTTGGTGCTGATCGGGGTCCAGTTGCAGAGGGTGGTGGTGGTGGGCGTTGGTTCAGTGGTAGGGTACGTGGTCTGTGAGTCGAAGCTGTTGTGTATGTCGGCGTTCTTGCGGTGGAATAACGAGGCGAGTGAGTCGCAGAGGTCTTGCGAGGGAGTGATGTCGTTGGTTCCGGCGCTGGGGTTGGGGAACTCTTTGACGATGCTGAAGAGTTCCTTGCTGTCGTGGGCATTGTTGCCCAGTCGTTCTTTGAGTGCCGTCTTCTTGGTGGCACGGATCAGCTGATGGTGTTTGCGGGTGGCGTGCTTGAGGGCGGTCCAGTTGTCTGTGGTGTGGTCGAGCCGCCAGGCTTTCTCGAGGGTGCGGCAGTCCTTCTTGGATTCCTTGAGTTCGTCGGTGAACCAGGGGGTTTTCTTGCTGCCGGGTCGGCTGGGAGGGTTCTTTAGTGGTGCGAGGTCATTGGCGCAGGTGGTCAGCCACTTGGTGAGGTTGCTGGCTGCTTTTTTGGGCCTGTTGTGCTGGTGGGAGTGTTCTGACTGAGGGAGGCGGTGAGCTGCTTGGCGGTGATCTTGCTCCAGCTGCGGCGGGGGACCCGTTGCGGTTGGTGGTGGGTCGTAGTTCTACTGAAGCTGAAGTAGACGCAGCTGTGATCTGTCCAGTGGAGTCCGGTGGCGTGGCTGAAGGAGACATGCTTGCTGGATGAGAAGACGGGTTCAAGCGTGTGTCCGGCGTAGTGGGTGGGGGTGTTCACCAGTAGCTTGAGTCCGAGGTTGGCGAGGTTGTCCAGCAGGGTGGTGGTGTTTCTGTCATTGTTGTTCTCCAGGTGGAAGTTGAGGTCCCCTAGGAGGATGTATCCAGCGGAGGGAAGGGCGTGCGGGCTGATGAAGTCTGCAATGTCTTCGCTGAACTGTGTGCGTGGTCCTGGTGGTCTGTAGATGAGGGTGCCTCGGAGGGTGGTCTTGGGGTCGGTGTATATCTGGAAGTGCAGGTGCTCGGCGGCGGAGAAGGTTCTGTCGGAGTTAGTCGAGATGCGGATGGTGTTCTTGTGTACGATGGCAATGCCTCCTCCCATCTGGTTGACGCGGTCCTTCCGCGTGATCTTGTATCCGTCCGGGATGGCTGTGGCGATGTCGGGTGCTGAGGAGGCGTTCATTCAGGTTTCAGTAAGGAAGGCGACGTCCGGTGCTGACGCGTCGAGCAGGTCCCAGAGTTCCACGGCGTGCCTGTGGACGGAGCGGGTGTTCAGCAGGATGCACTTCAGGTGGTTGCTGTCAGTGTTGGAGTCGGCGGGGGCAGTGCAGGTCCGGTAGCAGGTGAAGCGGCAGGCTTTGCAGGCGAAGGGTCCGTTGGTGCGTCTCGGGGTGGGTCCGTAGCAGGCAGGGTTCCGGCCGGCATTGAGTGCGTTGAGAGTGGTGGCGTTGTAGGTCTGTCGTGAAGTCTTGCATCGGCGGTGGGGACCAGGGGTCCTGGCGCTCGGCGCGGTCCAGGCTCAGACGGGCTTACCTTTGGCGCGAATTCGGCGCACAATCGGCGCGCCCGCTGCGCGTCAACGCTGCGCGTGGGAGTGGGTGTCATAAGTAGGGAGCCGGGAGGGCGGGTCGGCTGGGTCTCGGCGAATGGGTGGCAGGGGGCGGGCCACAGGGAGGTAGCGGCGGGAAAATCGGAGCGAGCGTCCGGCTCTGAGGTGGCTGGGGCGCTCTGGCGGCCGGTTCTCGGGTGGCTGGGGCGCTCTGGCGGCCGGTTCTCGGGTGGCTGGGACGCAACATCATTGTTTTCTGAATTCAATCTTACAGATAAACAACTCACACTGGCACAGAGTGAGCAGACTATATGATGCTGAGCATTGAAAAACTGGAAAGATTACCATTAACTGTTTCTGAGAAACTAGCAACAGAATGGATAATACATGGTACAATCACTCTGCCTGTTACAATTTTCCATTTTCAGTATTGCTTAATACATATACCAGCAGGCGTGTATGAAAGGTTGGGTAAATAATACATCAAGACATCCTGGGAATTACCTTACACACACAGATGTTGGAGTGGGGGAAAGAGGTATTTCTTAGTGGTACACATTGTGAAAATGCACTAAGCGGTTCTCTCCTATGTCAGGGTATTAATTTACAAGGGGCCTACGATGGTTCCTCGAACAACTTATCCTGCCACCTGCAAGGTTCACCAGCTGTGGTGACTGATCCGATTTTTAGGCAACTTTCTAATGGAAGTTATATTATGTTCAATGATCACAGCTGCTGTGGCATGTTACCAGGTACCCCCTATCTTGTAACTGTGTCAGCCAGGGTCACTTGCTGTATGCAAGTATTGTTTCCAAAAACCAAGACAGACCAGGAGTCGCCGTTATGACCTTCACTGAACATCTCTTCTATACAAATTGATTCTTTAAGCAGAATGAAACTCATTCTTTTACAAAAAACTGTGACATTGACCTCGGCCAAAGAAATGTATGATCTGCAAATCGCAAGGACTTCAGCATAGATACATGCCCTTTTATCAACAAATTGTCCTATACATTTCTCAGAAATGTTAGGTCATATCTTAAACATGTCTGATACGAGTGGTATTGTACATGTATTTAAGACTGTTAGCTCCCTTTGAAGCAGTCCTAGGCATATTTCCAAACTTTGTGCACTCTGTGTTTGGCGGACTGCCTCTCATTTTGGGACTCATAGCGGGGAAACTATTTTTGCCCCTTCTCCTCCTGTGTTAATTGTGCAATTACATTTGAAGTTGTGGGTTTTGTAGGGGTATAGGGCGGGAAGTAAATTTTTTAAATTAATTTATCCTTTACGTTTTAGTTGATAATAATTAGTAAATTGATAATTAATTTTTTTATGTGTGTAAATAATTTTTTGTTAAGTTAAATTTTAGGAGTGTGAGATATATTGTGGGAACTAAATTAGCTATAAGTAAGTAATAATTAATTTGGAATTAATGAGAATTTGTTAATTGATAAAAATGTATGTTAAAGGTATAAATAACTTTTTTTTTTAAAGTTAAGTTTTAGGTGAGGGTTGTGAGCTTTTAAAGGTGTAGGGAGGAAAGTAACTAAAATAAAATTATTTAATAAATATTTTTGGGTTGTTAAATGATGTTTAAATACAATTATATATTTTAATGAAAAATATTTTATTTTAATTATAATATCTTTAGCTAATTATGACATGTATTTAATACTGTAATATGTATTTATTTTATTACATTTTTAACATAAATGGATTAGTATTTTCTTACATATTTATATTATTACTTGTCTACAAAATGATTTGTATTTATTTCATTTTGTTGAAGAGTGTTTGCTTCTAATGTTGCACTGACTGGAGTGGGAATGGTACATTTTACCTCTCTGCTATCCAACACTTTCCCTACTGTTGCACTCATTGGAGTGGAAATAGAACATTTGACCCCTCTGCAATCCAACACTTTTCCTACTGTATAGGGCATTGACTTGAGTGCAAATAGTATATTTGATACATCCTCATTGTAACTCCTTCCATTCCCTTCCCTACTGTTGCCCTGTTAGGAGTGGGAATAGTAGGTTTTACCCCTCTGCAATCCAACATTTTCCCTACTGTTACATAGACTGGAGTGGGAATAGGACATTTCATCGCTCAGAAATCCAACATTTTCCCTAGTGTTGCACTAACTGGAGTGGGAATAGTAATCATTAAATAATGACAACTTGATACTTCAATGGGAGCTGCAATCCACAGGACACATGGAAGTAACACATTGTCATTATTGATTGTTTACGTGAAGGAAGTGAATTCTTCGTGCACATAAAAATTATTCCTCGGAATGCAGGCACCCTCACCCTATGGTGCAAGAGTCCCTGTGTTGGCACTAGGGAGCAATTTTTTGTTCCAGCGCTAGGCAAAAACACAGGACTGTGCTGTATGGTTGTAAATCAGGTGCATCCCTGCATTTTGGAAATGATGGAGTACACCTCTCTAAAGACGTATACAAATAGTGACAACACCAGCATCTTTATGACAGCAACTCTGGTCATTGAGGAGAGGGCAGTCTCAACAGTACTACATGGTTTTAGAGATTATTTTGTCTATGTTCAGTTTTATATATATCTCTGGATCGTGTGTCACCTTAATTAGAGATCTGGGGTCTGCCATTGCAGTCCCAAGAAAGAATAAACCATGTGGACGTGGATCAATTAGAATGCAATCCAGACCAATTTCCAAACTTATCAAGTATTCAGAGCATCCTTGGAACAGAGAGAATACCTTACTTCAGATCCACGAATGGATCAAAAGCATTCTTTGGTAAATTATGTAGTGCAGCTCACCTGCCTGGCACCACAATGCCTCACTTCGGTTCTGCATATTTAGGCTAAAGGCTTCAATATTAGAGCACAAATCAGATGAGATACTGTGGATTTGTTTTGCATATCACACTTCAGGGCCTCACAATCAGAGATGTATTTACTCATCCTGACTCATGCATGGTCCATGTGTTTCTGATTGTGTAATCAGGCCACTGCATACTCATCTTCTGTCAGTTCTATAAAGCATTATAGTTGTGCTGGCCTACAATGATTGTGTTTTGGAATATATCAGGACTAATACAAATGAACCAAGTTCACTATTTCACCTAAAAATTTCGGAGTGTGGTGTTATGCCAAATTTGGCAAGGACGCGCTCTGAAATGTTGTAACCACAGGGATATCCCTTATTCACAAGGATACAGCACACCTCTGTGTTTCCCCTAGCACTTGCGCAAAAAGATCTGCCTAGCACCAGCGCAGTCACCTGCCACCATGTGGCAAGGGTGCCTGTACTGCAGGGGCGATTGTTCATGTGCCAGAATGTTGTGTATTTCCTACAAATCTATATAGGATCTGCGCGTTTAGACAACCTGAAACTAAGGGATTGTTGTCCAGACTGGTTCTAGACACCCCCAAAGGATATTTGAGCCTTCAGTTCAGCTAGCTCACATTGCCATCATAAGCCCCCTAACCTCACCAAGGAGCGAATAGTTTCTGGCAACTATCGAGCATGACAATCATTAGACAGAAACAGATGTATAAGATTACAAGTACCAACAGAGTAAATAAGAGGTAGAATTATATCATGGTGCTAAAAAATTGAATATATGCAGGCATACAGATACATGGCAATATTCAAGCATACTCCTACTATGTGGACCCTGTCTAAATGTACCCAAGTGTACCTAGCATGTATGAGGGTGTAAAGCCAAGAATCTCCAGGAAAGAGCCAACCCCATTACCTGATGGGCGAGAACATAGGACCCTGTCTTGGTCTCGAGTTAGACACCTCGCAAGGTATGTCAGACCACTGTGTACTGGAGTTTCTGTGCATAGGGACCTCAGGGTCTTGTGTAAGCATCTCCTCTGGTTACCCAGTGAAGATGTGGTTCCTTTATATCCAAAAAGGTACCCTCAGGGGTTTTACCTAGATATGTAATGGTACTGAGGGCCTGTCATCCAAGGATAACAATAGCTGTGTTATTATACAGAATATATTAATCCTGCTGTGTATGTCCTGGGCAGGGGATAAAGATATGATAATAAAAATCCTCATGCACAATAAGTAAGGCTAGTTTTCGAAGAAAACCACACGACATTTATACGACACATAACTGGGTAAAAGGTCAGTGCTAGAACCTTTATGCAGAGAAAGGTAAGACACATGTAGGTAAAAGGTCGTGTAGGTACCTAGGCCTAGATTGGGGTACATTGGTGCTCATAACAGTAATAGACACCTTCCTGCACATAAAAAATCAATAATGGTAATTTTGCTCTTTCTATGAGTGCTGCAGAATGCAGCACACATATAAAGAGCAAAAAACAATGAGAAATTCATAATTTCTCCTCGTATCGTCATGCTAAAACCAGGTATTCCCTGGCATTAGGTTTTAGTGCTACCTCAGCCTTGTAAATCTGGGGCAGAGTTAAAAACCAATGGGCGTTGCGTTGGTACGCTCACTGCAACACCCATTGTACGCCCCTTTTCCGCAGAGGACTGCGGTAGGAAGGGGCATATTTACCAGTTGGCATTAAGCCATGTTAAGTGGCAGAGCACCACCTTGTAAATACGGGAAACAGCGCTACGCCAGTGACACTATGATGGCAAATGGGGCTTGTAAATATACCCCATAGTATCTGTATAGCTGTGACTCTACTTGGTATCATGGTATGAGCTGGAGTCATTGATAACAGCTTATATGACGTACAGTCCTCCAGGACCTTAATAGGACTGGGAACCTCTTTTTTTTAATAGTTTCATGTTAGGGATTTTTTCTATTAAAATGGTTTCTTGATTGGGAACCTTTCTGATTGAGGTTTCCTTCATAGTGCCAGTGGGATAGCCTCTCATGAGGTATTCATTACAAACATCTAGGATTTTATTGAGCAATCCTCTGGCATATGCCTGGAAGCCCATCTTGGCCAGTGGTCATCCAATGCTTCATATTTTGTAGTCTGGATAGCGATTCCTCTCTGCATATGGAGCATCTAGACTCTATGCTCTGCTTTAAAGCACAACCATGCCATGTCATCTAAATAAGCTCTAATTAACTGTTGGCCAATAACTTTCAGATATGGCATAGAAAGTGATCATGTAAGATGCTATTTATTGTTTCTTGTGTACAATGTAATTGCCAACTGTGGTCCAATATTCATTGGATGGGTTGCCTAATGGCTCCCTGCTGACAAACTAGTACACATCCTTCCGGGCCTGCTTCCTTCTTTGTATAGTTTTTGGCTGCATGATGTATATTAAAAGTGTCTGGTTTTTCACTTGTCATTATACATATGTGCACATTTAAACAGTTTCCTATTTAGTTCCAGTTTACGTACCACTTCCTGCAGTATGGCAATCACCTACCTTTTAGTCTTGTAATATATTCTTGCAATTACCTGCACATTCTGTATATTTTCAGCAGCTGAGCTCCTATCATCACCACCTTCATTGCATCCTATTCTGCTATTTGTAGCAGTACCCTATTTATACTGAAATTAAGCCATAGGCACCTTGCATATATTGTGTCTCCGGACATGTATCTTGGGTCTAATGTGTTGCAAATATATAACATGCAGTGTGGCAAATGACCTGACATGGTAGTATGAATCTAGGTAGTGTTCTGCTAATGCTTGAGAGGCAAAAATATAGTCTGTCCTATTTAAGAGCCAAATGAAGGGGGAGAAAAGGTAGTATACCATATGTCAGAGGCGATGTTCTCTCTATTAAGATAAAGCAGAAATCTAATTTCACTGGAGTAATTTGCATAGTTTTTTTAATCCCAGAGGTAGGGCAAAGGTAGCCGTTAGGCCAGGGTGTTGTGTAAAAGGTAGGACATCTACTTTTATGTCTTACATGTCCTGGTGTGGAAATCACTGGAATTACTGTTAGCATAAGCTTAAGCCATTTTGTTTGTGGCATCCATTTGCATTAGTCATCTGTTAGCCATGTGATTCTGCCATCTTCACTGTTGCTTGCCTTTCTATTTTGCTTGAGTCATCAACTGTAGTTAACTCCTTCAGTACTGAGTCAGAGGACTGCGCATGCTCAGAAAGGCCTGCAGCTGCTAGAATGCACCTGTTTTAGAATGTAACTGTCAGGCTACTTCAACTGAAGTAAGCAGTATTATTTCCCCTCCCACTTTAATGACCAAGCTATTTCTGTCTGCCCATGTTAGTAAATAACTATTCCAGTATATGGCTGTACCTCCTCTTTGAGTCCCCATGCTTACTCGTGAATAGGGTATAAAAGGCCCTTGGTTTCTGTATTCTTTGGACTACCTCATTCAGTGCCCGAGGGTGTTGTATCGATGTAGTCCCACTCATGAGTGATTAATAAACTCATCTGATATTTCATATGTTAGTTGAAGGACCATTGGATAGATTAGGGTGAACCCCTGTACCAGTGAGCCCCTAAAAAGGCTAATTTTTTCCACGAATTGGCACCCAAACAGGTACTCATCGGAGACGCGGCCATCCGAAAGAGCGGTCTTGACGGAGGAATGGAATTTACTGAGGAGGTACCCTGCACGAGGAGACCCTTTGATTTGCATGACCAATGTGTTTTTAGTTTTCCTAATTTGACCCTCCAGGTGATGGCCGGTCCTGACTGAGATCTCTTTTGGCGTATGTATTGCAGTGACCATTAGGTCAACCCAGAGCTTGGCAGGTGGAGGCTGGAGACTTTTGTTATTTAGTAAAATTTGTAAGTAGAGATACGGAGCGCTCTTGAGTGTTCAGCCAGGCCATTTGGTAATTCGGTCTCTTCTTGTAAAGGATTGAGGGTTTTACCCTATCGTGTTTTGGGTGAGCCTGCAGACACCTGTATTAGGCATGCCTTATGATTTGGTAAAGACACAGAGTGTTTGCTAGCACTCGGCCAGACCAACGGGTAATTCGGCGTATTTTGGAAAAGGTCTGGGGCTAGACTCTGTCTTCTTTGGTAAGGTCACTGAAGTGGCACTCTTGAGTTTGGATTTGCTTGGACAAGATTCTGGTTTTGTTTGTTTTGTTAATCACAATAAACAAAGACTGGTAATGAGGAGATTTTTGTCTCTATTTTTTACACTTGAAATAACTACTATTTGATTATAGTATTATATTTTGTTATAATATTTTTGGCATGCCTGCTCCTAGCACACTTCGTAGAATGTGTTGCTGTCTTGGAGGTACCAATATGGATCTAGAAAGTAACCAGCCGGCTCCCCTAGAGGGGACACTTAATAGGTTTAAGTATGGTATTTCTTCCATAAATGTATAGTACACTATGGAACAAATATACAAAAAAAGGATCCTGATCTACGATGGCCAGTAAATGGGTCATTTGATTGTAAAAGATTATATGTTTGATTGTGTACAAATGTGGGGATTTTTCTCCTTATGATATTTGGTACATGGAACAGTCTTTGGGCTGTTTACTTGTCTTGGTGCAGTCTCTGGACTACATTTGAGAGCTCTTTTGTTTGTAAATATGATTTACAATTGGTTTGGTTTGAGTACAGTCTGTGGGCTGCCTCTTGTTTTTGTCCTAATGTTGATTTGTGGGTTGATTGTGTGTTTGAGTATCTATGAGGTTTGTGGACTGACACCAGTGGTAATGCTTGTGAAGTACTTGTTTAAGTGAGTAGAGACTGTGCTCTTTGTGTAAGGATGGCTTGCCTTTGCAAACTGTGTTGTGTGTTAGAGTGTGTGGCCCCTTCTTGAAAATGTCTGGAATTAGCTCAAATTGGTTTGTTGTCATCATTGTGTGTTGCAGATGCCATTGGAAGAATTACACTTTAAATTTCAAAGAATGAACTATACAAAATATGTTAAGTAACTGCACGCTCAATATGGCAAGTAAAAGCAGTAACCAAGTATAGATGTGTGAATATTTAACTATTATATTGCCACAATGGTAAAAAATTAGAATTAAAACTCGAAGCAGAATTGTCTAGCATTCAATATAAAAAGAGAAAATGTTATTTCACAACGAATAAAGTGCTTTGAGACCTTTGGGTATTGCAAAAGTTATAAAACGTTAAAACTAACGTTACCTAGAAAAAAAGAGGCACTCAATAGGAAAAAGTAGGCCTCACAGAGAACAACGAATTTGTGTGTTTTATTCAACGAGGACTTGACAAAACTAAAAATAGATGCCCAACATTTTGTTAGTCCTGCCTATCAGCTGTGCAAAATGTTACAGCACTATCCTTAGATTCATCATATTAACTATTAAAAGGCATTCACATTAAATGAGTAATTGTTTGCTGCTAAAATAAAAGTGTCCTTCTTTTACCACACTGCCAACAATAGATTTTGACTGGCTTGGAATGCCTGGTGTTTAACTAAGCCTCATTCCCAGCACCAGAAAGAGAGGTTTTAACAGCTGCTCAAGTTGTCTGTCCGAAGGAAGCTGTCTCCCACAGTAGAGGGAGGTAATGACTGGTTTATCAACTTTTTCGGGTTTCTGTGAGAACATTAGAATACAGCACATTGCTGTCGTTTTGGAAACAGATGGCATTATAAAGGGTCCTGTACCATCAAATGCACATCTGTGGATCTGATGGTAAATAATTACTGCTTTTTCAAAGGTGAAAGACATTTTCTGTCTTTCAGTAAAGTTTCTGTGCTTAGTTTCAAAAGAAATTTTATAAGTGTTATAAATAAATGCATTTAAAGACAAAAGGAAAGAAATGAGGCTTGCTTTTCATATGTAGAATCAACAAAAGGGTTAGTGATCATTATTAAAGAAATGACTACATGAATAAACAATTATTTAAATTCACTGCACTAAAATCGTTTTTGCATTATCATGATCTTTATAATGTCTAATAACATCACTGTAAAAAATCAATAATATTTAGCACTGTAGAAAATTACCCTGTGCAAATTGTGCATTAAGATTTCAATGTTTAAATGGTTAAATATATTGTGCATCCAAATTAAAAAGGGGAGCATTAGTTACTCTAACAATGACAATATTACTGTCTCTTAGTGTCACTTAAAATGTAGTACGGTCTAATGGCTGCAGTGTCAAATACAAAGGCCATTAAAAGTTATGCAAAGGGTAGCTGTACAGCTATGTGAATTACATTGCAAGCCTTTTTTGCACAAGAATTCTGGGCACATTATGGCATTATAAAACTAACATTTTAAGCAAGTTCTTTAGGTGCTAGAAAACACATTGCACGGGAATACAACAAAATAAGACAGCAATAGTTATCACCACCGGAGACAGCCCCTTAGTCATCCTTTTCAAGAGTCACTGGAACTGTGATGGCCACATGAGGATAGCCTTGCTCAGACAGGGGACAACAATTTTAAGGGTCAGAGGCCAAGTTATGTATTTAGAACTAACCAGCACTACTGAAAGCAAAATGTCTACGCATGGAGTTTTTGAGCATTTTTCTTTTTTATCTGAGGTTAGGAACTGTGACAGTGTGTGATTTCCACTTTTAGGGGCCTACATTATGCTATGAAAGCATCACAGCATTTCTTGAAGTGTATATGTACATATATAATTGTGTAAATGCAAGTTGTACATTTTGTGTATAGCCCTTTTAATAATAATACAAATAAATACATAAACAGGGCTGTATTTGATTGAACGGGGAACATAATCCTTTTCAGCAGATTTGCTTCTATTTTGGTCTACAACAAATAACACGTGTTAAGCAAATGCACACTCCAGTGACACTTGTTCTAAATAGGAAAAACATTGATATAATACCTGCTTGTGATGTTGAAGAGTACTTTAACAAATTAATTCCTTTGCAATAATTACATTTCCTGATTCTAACATTGTAGGATAAAAAACTACAGGTAATGTAAACCTTGCTCTAATGATGTCTGAGGCTATATTGTGCCTAGGAAAATTAGGGTCAAATTAATTCTCTATTCCCTTTAATAATATTTCGGATATCGTCATTAGTAATTTAACTACATTCAAGAAATGGAAGAATTTACTTAGGTGTTTCAATGAACATATGGCCTTGATTATGCCTTCCTGGAACAAGATTGGACACCACAGATCTATTTTAGATAAAATTAGCTAAATGAAATATTGCATTTTCTGGTAGGAGCAGATGGGGATATCACTGTTTTCTTGAGAAATAATGCAAGTGTAGGAGATAGTCAGGGTGAGATTTATCCTATTGAATAACATTATCAAGGGGCAGCAGCGTCTGTGGGCCAAGTGTAGAGAACAGCTCTGCCATGCATACAGAAATAATGGTTTTAACTTAAGATTAGTGCGCCAGGGCTAAGATAAGGAGGCAAGTAAATTAAACTTGCTTTCATGCACCATCATGTTAAAACAGTACAATAGCTAAAGGAATTGGTAGTTGGTTATTGGAATAATGTTTTTTAGTTAGCTCAATGTGTTTGTACACTAAAATTTACAAAGTGGTACAGTCCAATAGTATTGGATATGGCCTCCTTGATATGGATTCCCCTATTTACCTCCAGCTGCAAAAGGGGGTAAATACTGTTGACAGGAGGTCACCTGCTTAGGTTACTTACTGTCGAAGGGGGGTAGTTCCTGGACAAATTAGGCTCCTATGCAAATTAAGAGTAAGTACAATTAAGAAACACACTGTATTTTTGTTGGTTTTTGTTTGTTTTTGTGTTCTCTCTCTCTCGTTTTCGGGCCTGTCTATGGTGACTAGGAGCGGCTATGAGACAATTGGTTGGGCTAGCTTTATTCATTCATTTCACAGGATGCTGTGAATATGTTCTTAAATACATAGAGACAAAGCACCTCACCAGTGCACGTCTAATTGGACTTTAAGTAATAATGTTTGATCAAAGTGTTAGAATTAACAAAATGAATAAATAAATACGCCATGTTACAGCCCATCCTGTCTGTAAACTCATAAAATTGAAATTAGATATGGGTAGAATAGACTGATGTTCCCTTATATGACCTTTAAGGGGAACTATATGATTAGGGGGTTTTGTTCCAAATTCCAAGGTGGCAACACCATTATTGTTGATGTTATTACAACACTACATAAGTCGCAGAGGCATCACAAGTCTCTCATTAGTTAATCCATATAATTCATGTACCCACTAGGTTATGTTAATTTATTAGTTATTCATGTAATATGGATCTCTGTTACATTCATCGTTTTAGAGTTTCCTGCTACACCTATAATATGAGAGTATGGTCATAAAGGGCAAAACATGGTTGTTCTTATGCAAGGAAAATAATTTTAGAAGTGTCTGCAGTTTTGCACAATAGGGAAAGTTAACAAAGTAGAAGATGTATCGTGAAAAAGAATAGTTGTTGAAATTTCTTTGAGGTTCTGCAGAAAAATAATATAGGGGTGTTTTTGAAAAAGAATATCCTCTTTTGATTGATTATTTGTATGTCGTTTCTAAAGATTTCTGTTCTGTTTAATAACAAATACTTGCTGCCTTACAACCATTGCCAGAGGAGCCCGGACATCAGATCCAGCCTGGGGACTTAGCGCAAGTCCAGCTTGGAGCTGAAGTGAAGGGAACCATCACAGGCATTGCTGGCAACTATAACAGCTGTGAAAGTGGAAGACCGGTAGAAACTTGTATCCCTACTACTGTCGGAAAAATCGTGGGTGAAAGACAGGGTCAAAAAATCAGGACGCAAAGCTTTGCTTTATTCCAATTGTTTTATGCCTAGTCGAGAGAGGCACAGACTGATAGGAGAAAGGCGGGTTTGCCTGAGGTAACCCCCTCTGAAACAAGGGTTGCTTTGGATCTGTAAATCAGGCCTCTGAGTTCGGGTCCCCAAGTAAAAGCTAGTCTGCACCTTTGTTTGTTGATAAGGATGTGCCTGGGCACGCTGGCTACAATCTGCGGCCTCGACAAAAGAGAACCGCGCCAGCGGAGCAACTAAGGAGTTAGGGAAATGCTTGAGATCACGGTACAGGTGCTGTGCCTCTGGTGCCTGTTAGATTACAGTGAAGAATACTGGTGCACTGCCTGAGATACTGGACAGGATCGTTAAGGGTATTTGCCCTGGAGGATGATTGCCCTATCCTGAAAGAAAAACGTTTTACTTAGCTTGGCCCGTGATTGTTTTTCTGGGTTCCAAGTTGTGCAGCTCCACTGTGGGTGAAATGAACACCTGACGAACGATAAGAGCCTGCCTGCGAGGCTCAGATGGACACAGGGAGAAGACTCCCCTCTGGCTGGTTGTACAGTGGCTTCAATTTCCCAAGTACTGTTTTTTTGTTAGCAATGCACCTCTTTGGTCATCCCATTTTTGAGGAGGAGCAGCCCTTTGTGGCTCCTAGTCCTAATTTCCATTGCCCCGTTTGGTCCTCCTTGTCCACAAAAACAAAGATTGTTTTTGTGACAATATGTGTATTTACTTTAATATTTGCATTTGGTATATTGTTTTGTCTGCAAGAAAAATATTTTGTGCACACTTTGATAAATACTACTCTGCCCCGAACATATCATTGGTACTATAGCCCTCATAGAGAAGAACACTAGAAGGTCTATCAAAATATTGTTATATGAAATGTTGAGAATATAAGTGCCCGACTAGTAACTGATCAAGAGATTAGTCAACCAATGTTAGTGGATATAAGTAATAACTTTCATGTTCCCTCTATTGCATAGCATTGTCTTCAGCTAATGCTAAAAGGACTGTCTAAGGAAATTGCAGAAATTACCGTTAGCATAAGCTGAAGCCATTTTGTTTATGGCATCCATTTGCATCAGCCATGTGATTCTGCCATCTTCACTGTTGCTTGCGTCAGCAACGGATGTTAACTCCTTCAGTATTCAGCCAGAGCACTGCGCATGTCCTGGTGTGGAAATCACTGTAATTACTATTAGCATGAGCTTAAGCCATTTTGTTTGTGGCATCCATTTGCATTAGTCATGTTTTAGCCATGTGATTCTGCCATCTTCACTGTTGCTTGCCTTTCTATTTCGCTTGAGTCATCAACTGTAGTTAACTCCTTCAGTACTGAGCCAGAGGACTGCGCATGCTCAGAAAGGCCTGCAGCTGCTAGAATGCACCTGTTTTAGAATGTAACTGTCAGGCTATTTCAACTGAAGTAAGCAGTATTATTTCCCCTCCCACTTTGATGAAAAAGCAATTTCTGTCTGCCCATGTTAGTCAAAAACTATTCCTGTATATGCCTGTACCTCCTCTTTGAGTCCCCATGCATATTCAGCGGTAAATAGGGTATAAAAGGCCCTTGGTTTCTATATTCCTTGGACAACCTAATACAGTGCCCGAGGGTGTTGTATCGATGTAGTCCCACTCATAAGTGATTAGTAAACTTGCTATTTGATATTCCAGCTTCAGTGCCAATTTCTATATGTTGGTTTAAGTACCAGTAGACAGATATAGGTGAACCCCTGCACCAGTGAGCCCCTAAAACAGCTCACTTTTTACACACTGGTGCTGACAAACAGTAAAAATCTTTTGCTTTGAGGGCTACACCTCCCATAGACTAACATTGGGAATTCCTCAAAATACATTTAAGTTGTAATTCCTGATTAGAAAGGAGTAGCTGCATCATGTTCCATATCTTTGGAATGGTAATGATAAATTGTCTTTGCTGGTAAAGTTGGATTAAACACTAATGTTTTAGAAATGCCTCTGTAAGAAAGAGTTTTTAGAACACGGGGATTGATTCAATTATGGAATCTAGAGGCTGGAATCTAATAAACATTAAATGTAGCAAAATGCCTTTAAGACCATAAATTCAGGGGAGAACCTCGTCCCTACTTCGCAGTTCAACTAATGCACTAGATTCCCTGTAACCATTCTATTAGGTGGGTCAACAAGCAATCGAAAAGTTGATCAAATTGTGAAGTAATCAATTTACAATTCAAACATTCATTAGAAATAGATTTTTACTTCATAGCTATTTCACTTTTCTTTTGTTTTTGATATATATGTCTCAATCAAGCTAGATGCATTAATATTTTACATCTTCATACATCAAAAGAAGAGGGTGCAATAGCTATATACAGTGCCTGAATCAAAAACATTGATACAATAATAATACGTCTGAAAAATCAATGGGTCCTACAACATTATACACATGTATCAGGATATTGCCTACTTGTCCTCGATACTGTATCTATGCATGGTCCAAGAAAGTGGGGTATAGGTCAGAGAACACTTTTAAATGGCTTGTCTTTGTTTACACCACTGTTAATTGGTTAAACATTTCAGTTCCTAACATTGTCTTTGCTTTGGATAAAGCGATACTCTTGGCCTTGTGAGGTAGGGAGGTGAGTGAAGGGTGTGCCAACGCGTTTCGATCTTCGTGTTTGGACTGGGAGGATTAAAAGAAGGTCTTCCTCACGGCTGAACTATTTTCGTTTTGTAGGACGCTGCAGGTGAAGTACATTGAAAGGACAATTGGAATTGTGTGTATCCTTTTAAAACTTAGATTTTCAACAACAGCCTTGTGCTTTACCTGCTGCAGTTTATTAACTATAGGCAGTAAGGCTCTGCTGTAGCTCTCAATCTTGGTGCTGGTGTCTCTGCTGTGGACATAAAGAGGGGACAGATTCATGTGTCTGGTCTGCCTATTGGATTGGGCAATCGATGTGCTTGTTCATCATTTATACATTGTGGTCATACCTGCTCTCATTGGCAAGCTTTTTTCAACATAATTCTTTGATGACTCTTTTTCTGGATGCCATTACCGCTGCTATATGTATTTATTTGCTGTTGACATAAAAGAAAAGGGGAATCATTTGCCTGTCTTAAACCCAGTTGGTTCGATAAAAGGTGTGTTATGCGTGTCCTCTATCATGCATACCATAGTGTTTGATGGAATTTTAGCATATGGGCTCCTGCGAGTGTACGTAAATTGTGCTCTAAACGTGCGCCTCAATCCAAGGTACTACTCAGGATTTTATGCACTCATCTGGGAGGCTGGGCCATCAGAAGAGGCGGAGCCAAGCTTCTAGCTGGATGAATGGAACACCTGGTAAATATGGTGAATTTGAGTGGCGCGAAGGTGAGAAAAACAGTCCCCATCCTTTGACACTTTTTTGATTATTCTGGTACTCTGGAGTAATACAAGGAAAATCAGAGAATACATTAGACTTAGTCGAGTTACGTATGGAGTAGAAGAATGTAAGGGAGTGATGCTGAAGGAGCCCAGGGCTGTAGAAGATAGAGGTTCGCTGAGTGGGAGGGTGGAAGAGGGTAAACGTCAATAGAAGTGTGATCAAATTTAAGGATGACGCATTATTTAATATAGGGAAGTGCAGGAGTAGGTGGGCATTGCGGGATGCAGGTTGTCTTTTTCTGGCTAAGTAGGTGAGTGTTTCTGGAGATGTTATTAGTGTGAAGATACAGTACGCAAGTGTTTGTGTGGTTATCACTCTTAAGTGCCAAAAACTTTGATGCTGTGTATGTGTATGTCAATTCCATCCATACTGAAATTGCCCAAATAGTATTACCCAGCAGTGTATAGCATTCTGTGAATTCTCATTGTAGTTTTAACATTACAGCTATTGAGTGTTACTAAATGAAATAATGTTATACATGACACTGGCCTCTTAGAAGCATTGCTCAGGGTTCATGACGTGTGGTAAAGAGGATGTGTTAGTCGGTTTGTGTCAAGCTCTTTGAGGGTGTGCCAGACTATGGGAATGGTGAACACTGGACTGCTTGAAGGGTGCACTTGCAAACCTTCTTCATCCCAGCCTGACATGTAAATCTCAAAGCCCTTCCATGTGTTTATCCTGGTTTAGCAGGAGGCACTATGCCCAGCATGCCATTCCTGTCTTGAACGCTTAGAATGTCCTGAACACTAGAGAGTTTTGTGACAGAGCACTGCTAGCAGCTTCTAGTGAGCATCTTTCATCTGCATGGAACTATCCTTCAGCAAGGTTGCACCAACACAGCCATCCTGACTCATGCCTCAGACATTGCAACAGCAGAACATCTGCTCTTAACAGGGGTGTCTGGGGGACGTCCTTCAGAGTTACCTGGGAACATCTAAAATGCAGTTTGAACCACTTCCATGGAGGTCTCTCACTCAGATATGGTAATGATTTAGTAGAGACATTTCCAAAGAAGCTTATCATTTTCATTGAGCAACACACATTTATTACCATCATTTAAGTTGATTCAAGGCCTGGCTCAGGAGGAACTATGGAGCCTCTGTCTCCCACCCCCATGCCAATATATTAATATTTTTACAACAGCAAACTTGTATTAGAAAGCTGCCTAGTTTTAGCTGTTACATGTTCCAGTCCAGAATCCCTGCCGCCTCACAAGTAAAAAATGTGCATCAACCCCTAAAACAACTACATTCCTATAAGGAAACTGAAGAATAAGTAGACGGTATTGTAGCTACAATAAAGAACCACAGCTGCATCTCATTTCAAAGGTGTCCAGATCGGGTGGAGGATGGAGGGAGCCACAGCAAGAGCGGCTGTGAGAAATCTGGGCTGTTCAAGCCTTAACCAGAAAAGTGCAGTGGAAAAGAGACAGAAAACTCAGCAGGGCAAGATAAAAAAAATGAATTAATTTTCATCAGCGCTCTGCATTTAACTTTTCTTTATCATGGATAATGTACTTTATTACACGCATAACTAAATACTACATACAAAATTACCAAATTGTAAAAAATAGCAGGTGAGAAAACTATTAGCACCACCCCAAAATGTCCTTGCAAGCATCATGGGTTTCACGGTTCCATGATTAAATATCAATGTGAAAAATATAGATGAAAAAAATATCGCTATAAAAATAGCATTTACAAAAATATCGACTCCCTATACTTAAACAGGTAAGTACAATAATATCGACTCAAAAATATCGATGTAAAAAATACAGATGTACAAAACATCGACTTTAAAACATAACATAACTTAATTAAATTAATTAAATAATATTAATATTATTAATAACATTCATTAAAAGTAATATATATATTAACTAATTATATCAAATTTAATAAATATAAACACAAACATTTGAACATATACATATATTTACTTAAATACATTTTATTAACTATTATCTTTATTGAATTTATGCACTTTTTTAATTATATTAAAATGAAATGAACACATATATAGATTATTTCAAATAAAAAAATATATATTTAATTAACACATTAAACTATATTAAAAAACAATACATACATTTAATAACAAAATAATAACAATAGTAGTTAAAACTTTGGATAGCGAAGGGGTAAAAACTACTATTCCCACTCCAGTGAGTGAAAAAGTAGGGAAACCGCTGGATAGCGGAGGGGTAATAATTACTATTCCTACTCCAGTGAGTGCAATAGTAGGGAAGGCACTGGATAGAGTAGGGGTAAAAATACTATTGCCTCTCCAATGAGTGCAACAGTAGGGAAATCGCTGGATAGCGGAGGGGTAAAATTTACTATTCCCACTCCAGTGAGTGTTACAGTATGGAAAGCGCTGGATAGCAGAGGGGTAAAAATTACTATTCCGACTCCAGTGAGTGCAACAGTAGGGAAAGAATTGGATAGCGTAGGGGTAAAAATTACTATTCTCATTCTAGTGAGTGCAACAGTAGGGAAAGCATTGGATAGCGTAGGGGTAAAAACTACTATTGCTTCTCCAGTGGGTGTTACAGTATGGAAAGCGCTGGATAGCGGAGGGGTAACAATTACTATTTCCAATCCAGTGAGTGTAACAGTAGGTAGAGCGCTGGATAGCGTAGGGGTAAAAATCACGATTCCCACTCCAGTAAGTGCAACAGGAGGGAAAGTGCTGGATAGCGGAGGGGTAAAAAATCCTATTCCCACTCATTGAGTGCAACAGTAGGGAAAGACCTGAATCCCAAAACAATAAAAAACAAAACAAGCAACATTTGCTTTATATTTAATTTCCAATATTAACATAATTAATATATAAAATTAAATATATGATTTTTAACCAAGATAATAAAAAAAATGAATTACAAATTATGTAACACTATAATATCCACAACACACACCTACAATTATTTACACAATTACATTTTATAATTACTCATTAATTATGGGAAATTATTTTATTATTATTTATTAATTAATAACAAATTATTTACTTACCACCTTTCAAAACATTTACACATATAAACACCACAACACACACCAAAAATTAACTAAACATTTAATATAATTAATTATCAAATTACTAATTGAAATTAATTGACAACTAATTATTAAACTATTATTAATTAATCAAGTAACACATGAATAGTTCAATAAATGTTATATAATTAAATTACTTCCCACGCTTTTCCCCTATAAACCCACAACCCTCAACAGAACTAAAAATGCAAAATTCTAATTTTAAAAAACAAAATTAACTACTGTAAATTATTATTTAAATTTATATAATTAAATTACTTCCCACCCTATTCCCCTATAAGCTCACAACCCGCTACGGAACTAAAAACGCAGAATTAATCTTAAAATAAATTATTAACTAGTAAAATTCTAAAACATATAAAATGACAACCAATTCTTATTAAAACACTAAAATACATAACATTATTAATAAATCGATATTTTTGTCAACTATATTTTTGTAAACGATATTTATTACATCAATATTTTTGTAATCGATATTACTTACCTGTCAGTCGATATTCTTGTCAACTATATTTTTGTTGTCGATATATCTTCCCCACAATATTTTTGTGGTGATATTTATGTCCCACGATATTTCTCCATCGATATTCCTGCTCTGCACCGGGAAGGGTCACAGATATCAAGTAACCCTCTAGATGCAGCTAAACCCCCTATATATGTGTGACTTCTTAACAGTTAATGCATCAGTCAAACCTAGGACCTAAAACCAGAATGTCCTCTCATAATCCTATAGCCAATCATGGGCACACAGTTATACCTTTTGCGAGAGAGTTTGATCTATTGGCATTAGAAGTGAGAATGCCTTTTATGTATGTGTTTTGAAAACCTGCAAGCAGTGCGTAAACACCCACTTTGTACTTACAGTCGGTGCATTGTCTGACCTCATCTTGCAGCCTATTCTTATATGTGATATGTTATCAATGTTTTGTGCATGTATAACCATTAAACTAGTAAAGCCAGAATGCCTCATAATGGCATGTACCTTACCCAGTCACCGCCATACTAGGTGGAGCACCACAATGAAGTAGTTGAGTATCCTGGAAAGGCATAAAAGCATGTTTACCTTTCAGCAGTAATAATAAACAGAAGCAAACCGGGATCAAAGTTAGTTAGGTATACTGAAATCGTTTGAACTAAAAGGAACTGATGGCACATGTGCACTGTGAAGGCAGGCTATATAAATGAATGTGTCCTTGTGGAATGTACAGGGTGCGCGTGTCAAGCGCTACGATACCTCCAGGTCGAGTTGGCGCTATATATAACTGCTAAAACAAATGATAAGAAGGCTGGCGGAGGGGGCAGGGACGTATTCCAATGAAGTTAGGTCAGGGCAATTTTCGGGGTGATGTGAGTTTGTTGGGTAGGTAATTCATTAACCCATTTGAGTATAATTGTATTTTGAGTGTTGTAACGTTATGGCAGGAGAATGCTAAATTATACCACCATAGGTACTGAGCCTGTTGGAATGGCGAACATGCCAGAAAGAGGTCACAGTTCGGGTGACTTAGTACGTGTGCCAAAGAACAGATTGTTAACTAGCATAGGTCACTGCTTAAAGACCATTGCTGTCTGGAATTGTTACATGAAGCCTTGCAGTCATCGTTTCGCAGACATTTAAATGCATGGCTGATAAATGTCTTGGCGTTCCTCCTTCGGAGCACAACAACATCCGAGCTTTTGACAACATGCAGCCCGGAAGGTCAGGCGCTCACCAGTTAGGCCCCTCAGAGGCCGCGGAGCACCATGGGCGCAGGTGCAAGGCTTCTGCCCTCATTTGCAGCTCGGGAGCATGAGCGTAGGAAGTGTGGGGACCCAGGGCATATACCCCCTCAGATTTTGTAGTGGGGGCACACAGGGGACAAGGGTGGGGTGAGGAGGGAACAAAATAATTTCTCCTCTCTCTTCTGTCAGTCACAGGGCCATTGGCACGTCAAAGCACTAGTGCTTTGACGTGCCAATGGGCCTGCACTTAACTTGCAGGGTCGCCTAAGGCGGTGATTAAGAGACTTCAGATTGTCCAGAGCGCGGCTGCAAAATTGCTTACTGGCACTAGCCATCGCTGTTCTTCAAAGCCTGCAATTCGCTTCCTGCACTGGCTCCCAGTGCAGGAAAGAGTCTACTTTAAGGCCCCTATGCATTGCCCATAAGTCCCTGGAAGGGAATTGTCCCCCCATCATCAAAGCTCTGATTCGTCCATATAAAGCCTCCAGAAACCTTCGCTCAGATTCACTTTCCTAGCTGAAGTCCCCAGAATCAAGACAGTTGATTCTCGTACAGTGCCTCCAAGCTTTGGAACACTCTCCCACTTCACCTCCGTAGAGAACCCAACCATCTCACTTTTCGTAGGTATCTGAAGACCTGGCACTTCCCTTAATCTCTGGTTCCTTTCACTCTGGATTATCAGCGCTGGGACACTCCCGGGTAGCCATGTGCTTTACAAAAACCCTTTTCATTTCATTGCGACCTTTCCTTTTGTTGTGCTGCAAAAGCTTCAGAAATTGTTTCACACCTCGTCCTCGCCACTACTGCTGCCTGAAGTTTACACTTCCAGGACAAAGGAAGAAAGGTAGGGACATATTATCAAGAACAGCGTCAAAGTTATTGCTGCTTTAGCGGCAGGAATCTGCAGCTAATGTGGCGTTAATGGGCTTGATAATATGCCCTTGTGAATTCCCATAGAAGCCCAGGTTCTGGTGTGAACATGGGCTTCTATGGGAATTCACAAGGGCATATTATTAAGCCCATTATCGCCGCTTTAGCTGCAGTTTCCTGCCGCTAAAGTGGCGATAATTTTAACGCCGTTCTTGATAATATGCCCTGTAGTTTGTTGATTGCTGTCTGCATCCTGCCCCTCATCACCCGGACCCTACCATGTTTGACTGTTTCACAGGAGCAATTCAGCTCATGTTTTGTTGAAATTTTTATTGCACTGGAACATGAGAACAGTTAGCATGATTCATACTCTAAGCACACATCTTGTGTAACATTGTGTCAGATATGTTAGTCTGACCTAATATTTACACAAATAACAATTTAAATACCATTATTTTGTCTTATTTCTTTGATAGCACTGCTCAACGCGGTCCAGGGTGTCGGAGCGCTTTACATCACACATACACATTATACATTGACAATAAACCATATGTGTGTAATTTAATTTACAGGATGTGGTATATAAGATAGTAAGGGTTGCAAGGTGCAGGAGCCCATTTTCCTTTATATTTCTCTGTGCTATATTGGAAGGATTACAATTTATGAGCTCCAAGTAACTAAAGGATCACTGCATTAAAAGCAGTAACTCACTCACTTATTTACATAAAATAAAAATCCATCATCTGTGTGTGACATTATGTGCTTTGCAGGAGACATATTATCCTCAATGCTACTTTAATTAAAAGTTGGGACTAGACAAACACCTGTCTTCCAGCAAGTGCATTAACCTCCAGAGTTATCTTACCATTATTATTATATCCTGAGATTTATTGGGTACATAAAGATCTATGCAGCAGGTGCTTTAACCCCAAAAGATATTTTAAAATGCAGACTTTGGAACCAATTAAGCAGAACACATATACTGACACATTTCTCCTTGTTGCCAATTTCTTTCTGGCAGAGTTTTAATAAGAAAATGTATATTTAGAGGCCGAGATCTTGCTCGGAGTTGATGCTCTTTTTGGCACAACTGCAACAAAAAATCGAATTTGGTAAATATTGTGATGTGCTCAAATGTACTCATGATAAACCTGCTTGACATATCTGAGGTCTTTTTTTAAGAGTTCTATATAGCGCAAACGCAACCCAAAGGAACCAGAGTGCGTGACAAGAGCACCAGTTACATTACAGGCAGACAGAAGTTATTTGGCCTAAATCACAGGATGTTGGGGTCCATGCCGAGATTCAAACTCGGTTCTCCAGCATCGAGGTCAACTGCTCTAGCCGTTGGGCCACACCCTCTCCCCTTAGAATCTGATGTAATTGTTTTGTGATATAACTTTCTGTCAGGTCATAGGTTGTGATGTCACACATTGCGATGGCACTTACATAGCCCAGAAGACTCAGAGGATCTGGGGACACAAACAACCACCCATGATAAGCACCCATGAACACCAAGGAGAATGTGTGAAGAGTAGAAACACACCCATATACCTAATGGCAGCCAATGGAGAAGTCATGTTGCAGTTTTAAAGAAGAAGGACCCTTCCCAGAGGATCCCACAGAAACCCTTTGGCAGACAGGAAGTTGGTGAGCAACCCCTACCATGGATACCTGCATTAGGGAAGCCGGGTGCATGGGAGCGAAGTGACGTCAGAACCTGCCGTAGACAACAATGGAAGACTTCAAAGAAGATGACTCTGGAGAAGCCCGTGAAGTAGTTCAGTGCAATCCAAGACTGGATTCTTGAAGAGGAGAACCTGCAAGCAGAGTGGACAGAGTCTATGCCACTCAGAAGTGACCAGGAGGCACAGAAGCACAATGCCCAATGTCGGGAGGTTTAATAGTGAAGATAGTGACTTTGTCACTGCAGCTATGAGGAACAGGTGATGCTGACGAATACCAGGAACCATGCACAAGCTTTCCCACATAGGGTGTTGGTGTCTAGGTGGTCGGTGTCCAGCGTGTGCACCAATAAGCCTTGGTTGCCACAACTGGCATCGAAAGCAGAGGAGTCATCACAGGCCCAGAGCAAGCAGGGGAGCCCACTGAAGCAAAGGAAGACCCCTGAATGCACAGGAGTTGCAAGAGGACATCAGGCAGCTCACCAAAGATGGAGGTGCAGAGGATGCAATGCTGGCGCTTCTTGTAGCCCAAAGTTCTCTGGAGAGCATAGCTAACAAACCTTGACTACTGCAAGTTTACGCTGTGCACAGTGGTTTGGTCTCAGCAGCTCCAACGAGGGATACTATCCTCAAAATTGCAGAGAAGACAGGTCAGGCCTCTAGGGAGCTGCAGAACCATCACTTGTGTTGCTGGGCCTTGGAAAGTCCATAGGACAACAGGAGCAGCAGACCAGTCTGCTTTGTTTCAGTGCCTGCAGTTGCATGGGAGTGACTCCTTCACTCCAAAGGAGATTACTTCAGATGACTTTGATTCCCACAGGCCATCTGGAGAACCTGGATGAAGCACAGACACAGATGATGCATACGACTTGAAGAACCGTGAGACCAGGAGCAGCAGGAGTCTTAATTAATGCACTCTCCGTTCCAGTCAAAGTCCAGCGAAGCCCTAGTATTTGGACAGTCAAAGAGTGACTTGGTTTCAGAGGTGAGTCTTGTTCCACAATGAATTTGAGGACCCACCCATAGGGGTGCCCTTAAGTACCATAGGGAAAGGGTTGGAATGACTCGGGGGTCATTCAAAGAGGACGGGCTGGACAGAGTGGAGAATACTCCCCTGTCCTTTGTTCAGTTTTGGAGCAGAGTGGAAGTCAACGGTTCCTGAAGAGGCTCAACACAGAGTACGCTAAGAGGGCAACAAAAGTGCCCTTCAAAGCAGTCTGGTGTCGTTGGAAAGTGTCCCATCCCGGCCCAATACACTATGCCCAGTCTAAGACGTGGTAACACCTAGGAAACATGTTGATCTACTTTCCCCTGCTTGAGGTCAGCTCAGCAGCAGGAAGACACACTCGAGTCTGTGGTCGGCAGCAGCACTAGCTTGCTGGGAGATCCTGAAAGTCTGTTACTGGGAGTACAGAGGGTCCTCTAAAGAGCCTCCCAGTACATGGGATCATAAAATTAGTGTTGGGGTATGATTCCAACATGTTTGATACCAAACATGACCCGGTTCGGTGCAGCCATTATATTTTTAGACATCTCGTAATGACTGATGTCCGCTTTGTACCTCAAAATGGCTGACCGCACTTACAAAGCCTGGAAAATCGACTCTAGTGTTTGTAAGTGAACCCTCACACAGGGGTGTCCTGCTCATGGAGTGGAACCCTTACACTTGTAACTATGCACCCTGCCTAATACAGGGGCGACATATAGGTTTTAAGTGCAGTGAGCTCAGATATATATTAGCCTATATTTGTTGTGAGAGGTTCAAGCACCATCACACACAGGCTGCAATGGCAAGCCTGTAGTCAGAGATTAATTAGATGGCACAATATATGCTGCAGCCCATAGGAGACCCCTGATGTACCTGTGCCCTGGCTACCTTAGTACCATACACTAGGAACTTATAAGGGTACACCAGTAGCAAATTATGAATGTACCAAAGTACTTACCAGAGCCAATTGAGAGGAGAGAGCACAGTTGCTGGGGCCCTGATTAGTAAGATCCCAGTAAACCACAGCCAAAACACACTGACACCAGGCAAAAAGTCGAGGTAACGACAAAAGTAGATCCTACTTCCCTACACACCCCTAACACCCCCAAATATAAGGACATGACACCAACATTGCCCAGTTGAGGCTTCATTTTCTAAGTGGAAATATCTGAAGAGTCCATCTGCGTTGGCATGGTTACTCCGACGTCTATGTTCCACTGAAAAGTCCTTTCCCCTGTATGAAAATGGACCACCTCAATAGTTTTTTCCTCCTTCAGCTGTTTATGCCAAAATAGGGGCTTATGGTCTGTCTAACCAATGAAGTGAGTACCAAACAGGTCTGGCCTCAACTTCTTGAAGGTCCAGACCACATCAAGAATTTCCCACTCAATATCTAAGATGAACTTCTCCCTGGGTGTCAACTGTCTACTTATATAAGCTACTAGTTGATCCTGGACCTCTGCATTAAGCTGTGATAACACTGCACCTATCCATATCTCACAAGCATCTGTCTGGACAATGACTGGTTTGGAGTAGTCAGTAATTTGCAGAGTTGGAGCAGAGCACAGGGTTTGCTTCAGGGCATGAAATGCGTTCTGACAGCTAACTGTACACTGAACTTTCTTAGGCATCATTTTGAAGGTGAGATCATTAAGGGGTGTCAGTATGGATCCATATCCCTGAACAAACCTCCTTTAGTACCCACTCAGCCCCAAGAATGCTCTGACCTGAGCCTGGGTAGTGGGCGCAATCCAGTCCATGATGGTCTGAATTTTGCTCTCCAATGGTTGAACTTGGCCTCCACCTACTAGGTGGTCCAAGTGCACAACCTTACTCTGCCCTATCTGGCAATTTGTGGTCTTGATAGTGAGGCCTGCCTACCGCAGGGCCTCAAGTACATTTCTGAGGTAGACCAGCTGATCATCTCAGGTAGTGCTAAAGACAGTTATATCATCTAGATATGCTGCTCTATAGGCTTTCAGACCAGTTAAGGATTTATTCATCAGAATCTGAAATGTGGCAGGTATATTTCTCAACCCAAAAGCCATTGCAATAAGTTTAAAATGTCCATGGGGGGTTTAGCATCCTTATAGAGTCTGATTTTCCAAAAACCAGCAATCAGGTCAAATGTATGGAAATATTTGGCAAAAGCCAACGTATCAATCAATTCATATGCCCTCTGAATTGGATGGAAATCAGTCCTAGTGACTGCTGTGAGGCCTCTACAGTCAGCACAAAACCTCATCTCTCTCTTACCAACCCGGGTGTGAGGGTTTGATAAAAGGACTACCGGACTAGTCCAAGAGCTATCTGAAGGCTCAATGACCCCCTAACTCCAGAACATTTGGGACCTCTGTCCTGATGCAATCTCTGACATGGTCTGGCTGTCTGTAAATTTTGTTCATCACAGGCCGTCTGTCACTTCACTTATTGGGTATTCCAGGTGGTTTGACTGCATGTCAGAGAAAAGAGACCAGGAAACGGATTGAAAATCTGTCTTCAATCAGCTTGCTGTTGCACAGTGAGGTTGTCTACCAAGACTACTCCTTCAACTGATCCATCAACTGGGTTCTGAGAGAGCAGAGCAGGGAGAGGGTTACTCTCTTCCTTCTGTCCCTCATCAGTGGCCATGAGCAAGCTCATATCAGCCCAGTCAACAAACATTTTCAGTTAATCCACATGAAGTACCCTGTGAGGACCTCTTGGAGTACCTAGACCAACTAAGTAGGTGACCTCACCTTTCTTTTTCTATATAGTGTGGGGGCCATTGCACTTGTTTTAGAGAGCTGCTGTAGCTTCAGGCTTCAGCAACCACAGTTTCTGTCGTGGCTGCTAAACTGCCAGTACAGACTTTTGGTCATGCCAAGCTTTCCCAAGCTCCTGGAGAGCCTCAAGGGTTTTGCTGGCCTTCTTCATGTACTTGGCCATGCAATAACGCATGCCCAGTACTTAGTCTCCAATGTCCTATTTAGGAGGCTTGAGAGGCTGTTCCCATCCTTCTTTGACTAGACATAAAGGAACCCTAACTGGATGTCCAAACAAAAGTTCAAATGGGATGTAGCCCATTCCCTTCTGAGGAACCTCTCTGGAGTCATAGAGAATGCAAGTTAGTAAGACATCCTATTTTAGACTCAGTTTATCTGGGATTTCAATAATCATACATTTTAGGGTCTTTTTTTAACCTTTCAACGAGCCCATTGCCCTGTAGGTGGTAGAGTGTGGTAAACTTATAGTTAATACCACAACCTTTCCACATAGCAGTGATGTAGCCAGAGATTAAGTTAGTACCGCTGTCTGACAAGACCTCCTTTGGGAACCCAACTCTGGAAAAGATTCCCAGGAGGGTCCTGACCATTACAGGAGCTGTAGTGGTCCTAGAGTGAATAGCCTCAGAATACTTAGTCGCATGGTCAACCACCATTAAGATAAAACTATGTCCAGATGCTGTTGGAAGGTTTAAGGGGCCTGCAATATCTATCCCTACCCACTCAAAGGGAACCCCAACCACTGATAGTGGGATTAAGGGGGCCTTTGTAGTGCCACCGGACTTACCACTGGCTTGGCAGGTGACACAGGAGGGACAAAACACCTTGGTGTCTTCAGATATTCAGAACCAGTGAAAGTGAGAGACAAGCATGTCCCAAGTCTTGTTTTGCCCAAGATGTTCTGCAAGGGAATGTCATGTGCCAAGGTCAATAGGAAATCCCTGAACTTCTGAGGTATGATCAACCTCCTGGTGGCATCAGTCTTAGGGTGTCTGTTTTCCGAAAACAGGACCCCATCTTCCCAATAGGTCCTGTGGGACTCACTGACATTCCCAGCTTCCTCAGCAACAGTTTGCTGACTGAGTTGTTCAATAGAGGGGCATGCATTCTGCTCAAGACTCAATCTTCCCTGAAAGGTTACTCCTGGTCCCAGCAGCTCTGCCTTGTCGGGTCCAAGCTCATATGGGACAGTTACTTCACAGGTGCTGAGATTATCTTCCTCAGGAGGCTAATTCTCACTGGCAGTCTGAGAGGAGGATCTATCTATACCTTTCCTGTCCCTTCTTTTAGGAGCTGGCTGGTCCATTTTGTAAGGACTCAGAGCTCCCTCAGGGCCTAACTTCTTGGCCTGGGCCCTAGTGACAACAAAGGCACTGGCTGGAATTCCCATACTTTCTGCACAAGTTCGAAACTCTACTACAGACCAGGCTGAAGGTTCCTAAAAATTGGCCAGTAGACAGTCCACATGTAGGATTAAGGATACCACAACTTTTTTGGGCAGGTTCTCCTTCCCCAGATGAGCTTGACAACTACCATAGAATGGTCTGTCCTGACATTGCTAGGATTGGTCACTTGGTAAATCTGACCAAGTAGAATCTGCTCAGGACACACATGTTTCTCTGTCACCATAGTATCACTGGCACATGTGTCCCTATAACCTAAAGCTGCCTGATCATTGATGAAAGGCTGTTGTCCGTTTTTGCCCAAGTTAGTGGGACCTAAAATAAGGGTGGCAAGCTCAGTGCTACAATCACAGACTAATATTGCCTGAGTGGGTGTCCTAACTAGGCCAGAACACAGTTGTATTGGTGTAGACTTAGAGAACTTGGCATCCTTTGCCCTATCAACATTTTCCTTACACAAATAGCACCAAGGTTTCTTGTTAGCAGAGGCAAAGGATCGGGACCTAGCTCCAGAGGAAGATTTGTTGGGACCTTCAGAAGACTCTTATCTTTAGATTTCTTTCACCTTTCTCTTGGGCCTTAGAAGAATCTTGCTTCGTCTGTTCACCACCACCATGAGACTTTTGGTTCACCCTGGTGAAGACCAACTTGTCTGCCAGCTTTACCAATTATTGAGAAGAGGTCAGATCTGAGTTCACCAGGTACAGGAGCAGTTGCTGGTTTTAACAGTTATTAAGGATGTGGTCCCTTACAAGTAAAACTGTACAGTCCTTCATAATCAAGCTCTTTACTTCCTTGAACCCAGCCTTCCAAAGCCTTAATAGCACTATCTAGAAAATCTGCCCAGCCTTAAGTGTGTGCCTTCTAAGTGTCCTAAACTTGACCTTGTAATGCTCAGTGGTTAACCCAAACCCATCTATCAGGGCACTCTTCAAGAGTTTGTAATTGTCTGCATCTTCTTCCTGTATAGGCAAGAGTTTCTCTACCTTTGTTAGCAAAGGAGAGCCACGGGGATAGCTGCTTCCTGCTCCTGAGGGATCTCCCAAACTTTGCAGCCCCTCTCTAAAGCAGTGATCCATTTATGGGTGGCATCCCCCTCCTAGTAAGGAAGAACTATCCTGCTCAAGTTCCTAGTGTCATAGGAGTGTTCCCTGACCATAGGTGCACGAGTGCTGCCACCATAGGATTCTAATCTGAAATTCTTCCTGGACCTATGGACTTCTAGGATTTTCTTATCTAGCGCCAACTGGTCCTTCTTGATACTGAGCGTGGCTCCCTCAAGTTTTGGCAGGTGTTATTCCCTTTCCAAAGAATCCTCCCACTTGCTAAAGATGGAGGTGCCTGTTGAAGTGGCAGAAGAGGCTGAATTTACTGAGGAGGACCTGGAGCTACCCTGAATCCTTTGTACCTTCCAAGGAGGAATAAAGGCGGTCCTACCTCTATGGCCTCCCACTGAGTCACTAGAACTATTACCTGGGGAACTTGAGTTTTCTAATAAGGGGTCTTCTGGCTCCTCCTCGACATGTTCAGAAGCAGAGTCATGGGTGTTGGACACACCTGGCTCATCTTCTGGAGCATCACTATCAATATCCAAGTTATCCTGGCCATCTGACCTTTTTTCTTGGTAGCAATAACTATTCCCTACAAATTACTCCAATGTTAATACACAACTCTCCAAATGTCACTTGTAAATAAATAATCATAGTCTTGAGCAAGGCCTCCATGCCTTCAATCATTGTTTCAATTAAATGTTCAATATTTTAGCTCAAATATTCCTAGCACTAGGCATATTTGCTAGCTTTGAATTTGTTTTTAATAGTTTTTGTGAGCCTCACATATAACAATTTTTTTTTGCTTAAATGCATTCCATGTACTTCTTACTTTTGACTTTCCATCCACTGTATTCATTTGTAGGCTTCAAACTCAAACCATATGTCTATGGTGATCATCACTAATACCTCATATCTGAGCTTTACCACACTTCTCATTCTGCATATCTCTGTATACCTATCTTCTGTGAGCACAGCAGGCTTTTTTACGCTGGTAAGTATCTCTATTCCACACAGACACTGTATATCTCATTTTTATTAGCATTCCTTTCAAGGCTAATTCTTATTGCAAATTTATCTTATAGGGCTTCCTGTATTTTTCAGAAAGATATTGAATTTGTGGCGGACTCCGGGAGAAGATGGCGGCCAGCTAAGGAGTTCGGCCTTGAGCTCCACGCCTGAGACACTTTTAACAACCGGAAAATGACACTCAAGCTGTGAGTTGAACCCCATTAGGAGAGAAGCCCAATCTGAACAGTGTCTATGCGTTACCAAGGCTGTATGGAGAAGAGGAAGCGCTATAGGGAAAGCAAGGTGTATTTTCTCTTACCCACCGACTGATTTTCAGCTAATATTGTGCAGTCGCTCCGCTTTCTGCTGCCCATGTGGTATTGACCGTCTCTGCCGTCTCCACCACTCGAGCGGCATCCGTGGGCCCCCAGTGCAACCCCAGAGTCTGGATCCTGGTGCAAGAAAGCAGGGAGGGGAGAGCGAAGAAAGACAGAATCCGAAGCAGCAGAATCACACCGTTCAGCAGGAGTGTGGGCGGAAGCAATCAAGGCACGTCGCGACAGCAGGAGAGCTGCGTCCAGAGTCTCCTTCCGGGAGAGAGGAGTGGTGACAGGCGGGGGAATCTCTGAGAGCGAGAGAGGGTGGAACGGTCCGCCGCGCAACAAAGCCAACAAGTCTGGAGGGAAGGAAGTAGTTAAACCACAGCAAACAAATTCAGAACAGAAGGCGAATATAGCGCACCATAAGCTGGTAAGTGAAGGGGGCTTTGACTCTAGGTTTGCCTCTGGTGCTGGTTTTGGCATGATTGTAAATACAATGGTATCATGCTCAAAAAAGGGGAAAAATCATGCAGTGACATCATTAAAAGTACTTTCAGGGCTCCCTAAGAGTAAAAAGACATTCAAAACAGAGAATCTGGAAGGCATTAGGAATCCTCCCACTACCAGAAGAGATCTGGAGGAGGATTCGAATGAGGGAAAAGGTTACAGCCTGAGGAGTAGGTACTTGCTGGCCAAAGGGAGCGTTGGAACTTTGACACACATTGTTACTAAGGAGAAACCCCCGTCAATTGCTAATACTTCACCAAAAGGGACAAAAGTGCAGAGAAAAAAGCATATATCAGGTCAGCCAAGAGCAAGTCGTGCAAATTTAAAAATACCAAGTCTGGGCAACCACAGAAAATTACCCCCTCTCTAAGATCTTACTTCAGGGTACAGGAAAGGGAACATAGACCAGAGAAGCGGAGGGCCCTCCGCTCCCGAGATTAGTGAAAGAATGGAATCCCTAGAAAATCACGCCAGGAGAAACAATCTCAAAATGTTAAATGTGCCGGAAGGCATTGAAGGGGAGAATATAAAGGGAATATTGATTTAGTTTCTGGAAGAGAAAATACCCTGGACCAAATCGGCGACCCTCGTAGGAAACATCCAGAGGATACATCGAGATCCTTTCAGAAAGGTGAAATCGAGGAAAACCCAAGAAAGATTTTGATCAACTTTATGTCATACTCTCTGAAGAAGAAAATCCTGAGTGAAAGCCTAAAAGCCGGTTCATTCTCCAGAGACGATTGGACCTGCAGAATTATGTCAGACTTATCAAGAACAAGCCAAGACAGGCAATGGGCACTGGGCCAGCACATGCCACAGTTAAGATCACTTGGGGCTACAGTTCAAGTGCGTTTCCCAGAAATCAGCCGCAAAAACTTGGTATGTATTAAGAAGGATTTTTAAAATCCCCTACTACAGCAAATACGCAACAATCTGGGACTCCCCAGGAACCCCTGAGTGTCTGAAAGACAGACTAGTGATCCCCTTAACAGAAGGAGATCTAAACTACTGGGGACAGTCAATAAAGAACAACAGAATAATAGAATGGGAGATCCTCAACGAAAAAACGCAGGGGTCATTAACAAAGTTTAAATACTACCAGCTTTTCAGCTTGATAAAGGACATAAAGAACAACTTACACGGGGATGATATAATCGAACACAAGTTACTGAACACGGAACCTTTCAAGAAGGAGATATAATTTTGGTACTGGGCCGTTATAAGAGCTGGAGAAACAGAATATAATGCTCCAAAAGAAATTTGGGGAAAAGCCTTGCTACGGATAGACATCTCCCAGTACTGGCAAACCTCAATGGCAATCCTTGGGCGCGTGGTAAAATCTGCCCCTTTGAAGAAAAATCGCCTATTTACAATGCACAGAGCGTACTGGACACCAAAAAGATAGACAAAGATCAACAGCAATAAGATAAAAAAATGTCCCAAATGCGGCGAAGAGAAAGCAGATGACCTGCATATGTTCCGGGACTGCATAGAATTGAAGGATTTCTGGGAACAAACGGGTAAGACTATCGCAGACATGCTGGAACAGCCGATAGAGGTAAGCATGGAAGCAGTTATTTTTGGTATCAACCATAATACAAGCTATTCCATAGTGAATAAAGATCATGAGAGCATCTTCTTCCTACAGCTTACTGCAGAGTACAAAGTTCCCCGGGGAGGGTGCTACAGAGTGGAGAAGAAAGTTGATGTCACACGTCAAGGGACTAGAAGGGTTCCCTTATCGGAACTTAGAGAGCCTCACACACCCAGAGCATTAGGTGTGAAACACACCCTAACTGAAGGGTGTCCAGTATCATCATCGACTCACTGCCCCTTGACAGACCGGCACTGCAATGTCTGACGGAGTCCCAAAGGGCACTCTTTTGGCGGGGTTCTTTTGTTCCTTGCCGATGGTGGGTGTGAGTGAGGATGGAGGAAAGTGTAGTCGGTGCAAAAGTGAGTGAGTGTTAAAAACGGTAATCAGTCCACAATGACTTTTATTGACGTGGCTGATTCCCTGATTAAAAGGGGTGAGGGGGGAGCGAGAGTCCGTATGGGTATACAGAACCCTAACTCAGCCCCCTGGTGTGGTCAACATGTTTCTCGCCAACCGGCGATTCGTCAGGACCTCAACAAAGTACTACACTAGAAGAAAAAAGGGAAATTGGTGCTCATTCATGTAGTAAAAAGCAAATACAACCTCTCTGGGTCGGAGTAAAAGAGGGCAACGGGGTCCTGCTCTAGTTAGGCGACCCTAAGGGAAATCGACATGGGCCTCGCAGCATGCTCCTGTGAGGCCAGCGCTGTCTAATGGATGAACCTTAGTACAGCTGCTGGATTGGCGGAACACCTACCCCTCACGCTCACGGCAACTGGTCAGGGTCTCTTCTTCCTACTAATACTGTTAGCCAGAAGGGAGATATGTATTAACTGGGTAAGAGCTACAACACCTGCATACAATGAGTGGTTAAACTCCGTACTAAGGGTTTACAAACTAGATAATCAAAGGAAAATGAGTAAGAAGTGTAGTTTTTGGAGTATTTGGGAACGGTACATCCAGTCAAAACAACAGTGTGTCCAATGATTAAGGCAACTGCAACAAAGATTTCGAGCTTGGTCTTGAACTGAGTACCCATCATGGCTAGCTCCCCCCTCCTCCCAATAGTCTTGTGCCTGGAGCTGGACAAAAAGGGGCCCCAGATGGCAGGGCTAGTTGCATCCCTCTTTAAAGCATCGTACGGCTACAGCATTTTGGTACAGACACTTTAAGGGGCCCCCGAGAAAGATACTGAATTTGTATACTCTCTACACTCATATCATCATCTGAAATAACAGTTCTCATAAATTAGACACCAAAAGTTTCTGTATTGTGTTGTCTACTTTGTGATGCATCAAGTGTTTCTCCACCTTCCAGCCTCATGAATGCAGGCAATAATCTTCCAGTGTTTGCAAAACCATTCTCTCTCTCCTTCCTATGCACCAAAAGGGATCTGACTGACTTCCGTACTCAAACAGACACACAGAATCCTACACCATAGTATTAAACCTGCCAGCCTTAGGATGGTCTTCCACCAAACGTTTTGCCTGTTTACCTCCTCATTATGCTGATTCATTTTGTTGGCTTAGGACTCTGAGTACTTTATCTCTGCTGACCAGTGGTAAAGCGCAAGTGCTACTCCCCTAAACAATGTAACATTGATGTACACACAACTAGCATATTTAATTTACTTGTCAGTACCTGGGACCATGGTATACCATATACCCAGGGCCTGAAAATTAAATGCTACTAGCGGGTCTGCAGCACTGATTGCGCCACCCACAAAAGTAGCCCTTTAAACATGTCTCAGGCCTGCCACTGCAGAGCCTGTGTGTGCAATTTTACTACCATGTCAGCTTGGTATTAAAAACCACTTGCCAAGCTGCAAACATTCCTTTTATTGCATATACATCAACCCTAAGGTATGCCCTTGGTAGCCCATAGGGCTGGGTGCTATGTTACTAAAAGGTAAGGCATATACTCTTAAGTTTTGCATGTCCTTTTAGTGAAAAACACCTACATTCATTTTTCTCTACAGTGAGGCCTATTCCTCTCACAGATTAACATTGGGACTTTCTTAATAAACTCTTTTAAACTGTAATTCCTGGTTGGAAAGGAGTAGATGTGTCATGTTTTATATCTTTGAATGCTATACAAAAGGGGGTGGTGATGGACGGAGCATTTGAATCAATCAAACACTCACACCCAGTCAAAAGATCTGGGTTTAATCCATCACCGTTCTTTAGCCCACTCTGCCACCCCAGTTCAGACATGGCTATATGCAAATCAGTCTGACCCTGTGCCTCATGGGACCAGTCCAGCCCGAACTGCCAAGCCATGTCTTCCCTGGACCGGAAACAAGCTTCCGAGGACCGGTTACTGGCATTCCAGCCGTCTTCAGCCCGGCTTGCTTGAATCCAGAGGCAAAGTGAGCAAGGGACTCACGTCTGAGCATACCCTGCCACACTTATGGCGGCCAAAAGCTGTACAAAAGGGGGTGGTGATGGACGGAGCAATCGAATCAATCAAACACTCACACCCAGTAAAAAGATCTGGGTTTAATCCATCACCGTTCTTTAGCCCACTCTGCCACCCCAGTTCAGACATGGCTATATGCAAATCAGTCTGACCCTGTGCCTCATGGGAACATTCCAGCCCGAACTGCCAAGCCATGTCATCCCTGGACCGGAAACAAGCTTCCGAGGACCGGTTTCTGGCATTCCAGCCGTCTTCAGCCCGGCTTGCTTGAATCCAGTGGCAAAGTACCTTTTGTACCGTTATATCTTTGAATGGCAATAATAAATCCTCTTTAATGGTAAGGTTGGATTTCACATTACTATTTTAGATATGCGCCTGTTAGTAAGTGGACATTTCTCTGCTCCTACCGTTCTGTGCGCCTGCAGCCTGTCTCCAATACACTCCAATATTAGTCAAATTTCAATTTAAGGTTTGGGAATGTCGTGAAGAGCATTCAGTTTTTTTCTGCTTTCTTTTCGTGCCACCTTTGCTTGACTTATGAAGATGCAAGATTCAAAAACATGTTTTTTCACATTTGGTCTAATTGCTTTTTGAATGTAAATTGCAATTTAAGCATACCTGCAAACTGTGACTACATATCTTCCTTTATCAATGTTTCACTCCAAATCTATGCAATTGAATTTGGTTAACAGACCATACGGCTCTCATACAATGGGCAAATTTATATGGCCACTGGAAAGTTCAAGAGGTTGTGCTTTTCCTCCCCAAAATTGTAGTGTCTCCTACGCCCCTGCCCCTTATCCCTGATTAAGGTCCCTGCCAGAGGGGGCAGCCGTAGAGCACAGACCAGGCCCGCAGCACTCAAATGCCACCATGCAGCGGGGAATGAAGAAGTACTCTGGGCAGAAGTCCCTCAACAAAATGACCATGGACGAATTCCTTGGCTCTCTGGACTGTACCACAAGCTGACAGCTAAGGATGCCTCGTGCTTCTACCGAACAAGTGAGTGCCCGTATGCAGGGGCGTGCAGCGCTGAGAAGTGGGTGCATGCATGCGGGACAAGTGCCAGTGCATTTAATAACACATTGTTAGGGAAAGGTACCTGTTATGATTCTAGTGTTAAATTAAGTCGCCCCACTCTTGAAAAAAAAAACTATTTTGTTTCCCAAAATGTGTTTTCGATTCTGTTCTTTAGTTTTTTTGTATAGAAGGTATAACATTTTTGAGGTTCTGGGGAGAGGGCCAAATTTAAATATATAAATATTAGTTTTAGTTTGTTCCTGATGAACTTTCTGGGGGACAAATCAATATTTCTTGTTTAACATGCAGTCATTTGAAAGTTGGTGGGAAAAGGTGCATTCATTCAAAAAGAAAATCTTCAAGTGTGATAGTGGGCCTTAAAAGGGAAGTAGATAAAAAACTGTTTTTTCCAATCTGGTTTGTGGAAAAAAAACAATCTTTTCTACGGGGGGAAGAGATCAATCCGGCCTTCCACCACTACCACTGTTAAAAATGACTGTAAAGTTTCAGAGTATGTTATGAGGGCACAGGTTCTACTGCAGTGATCAGGCACCCCAGAAAGTAACAATTTCAAAAAAATGTGTTCTCCCACACAACAGCTGAAGAACAAAAGCATAAAGAAAATGTACTTTACTGGTGCACCTCAGTCTTAAATGGAAGTGACGTATCGGCAAAACCAACAAGTTAGGAGGCTGCAAAGAAGTTAGAAATGGGGGTCTCTAGTTGGTAGAGGTAGGTACCTTCGTCCAAATAGGGACCCCCTTGCTTCTTGTCAGGGTAAGGGGGACACACTCCTAGAGTAACCCCCTGGGTAGCTTTGCACAAGCAGACAGGCTTATCTCTGAGGCAGTGTGTAAAGCATTTGTGAACACATACAGTAATATAGTGAAAACACTACAAATGGACACCACATCAGTTTGGATAAATAAACAATCTTTATCTAAACCAAAACAAGATCAAGCGACATAATTCCACAATACAGTATTAAAAATAAGGCTTTCAGATGCTAGAAATAGTTCAGTTCAATGCAAGTTATAAATGCAACACTTTTCCCAAAAGTACCTTAGATATGTCACGCAGAGCAAACAAAATAGGCGCAGGGAAGATGATGTGTCGGTTCCTTACACTCGGGGAAGGTGATGCGCCGATTCCTTTCTCCGGGGGAGGAGATGCGTCGGTTCCTTACTGCAGTGCAGGGGAGTTGATGTGTCGGTTCCTTACCAGAGAGGAGGTGATATGTCGTTTTCATACTGCGTTGGGAGTTTATGCGTCTGTTTATTACTGCGGCCCCCAACGATGTGACAGTCTTGGCATTGATCCGGTACGATGTGTGGTTTTGTGCAGCTGCACAGCAGGCTTGCATTGGGATCGGTCTTTGGAGATCATTGCACCTGATGCATCGTGCAGCGATTTCTCAAGCCGCGGCAGGTGCTGTGGCGGTTTCTTTAGCGATGCGTCGGAAAACAGGTCCGGATGCGACACGCTTCTTCGATGTTGGATCGATTTTCCAGCTCCCTGCGACAAACAGTCTCTACAGGCCCTAAACAGCAGCAGGCACCTCTGCAGGTTGGAATAACCAGCAATGAAATTCAGGGGAGCTGGTGGTGAAGTCTTTGTGTCCCTGAGACTTCGTAGAAGGAGGCAAGCTCAGTGTCAAGCCCTTGGAGATCTGTTCTGAAAGCAGGTGACAAAGCAAACAGCAAATTCCTTTTCTACCTTTCCTTGGCAGCAAGCAGCCACTGCAGGCAAACCCCAGACAGCAAACAGCGCAGGGGCAGTATTCCTCCTCAGCTTATCCGGTTCGTCTCCTTGGCAAAGGTTCCTATTTATTTCCCAGAAGAAATCTAAAAGTCTGGGGTTTGGGCCCCTCTTTTTCTACCCAAAAATTGTTTGTTCTCTGAAGGCAGAGAGTGTCTGTACCCAGCCAAAACCAGTTCTGTGGGGCACTTTGCAAGTGCACAACAATCTCCATCGTCAGTGTAAGCCCTGGCTCCAGACACACCACATTGGGGGGGAGCCCTCATTGTGGACAGCCCTATACAGCTGAAGGTGCCACTGCTCCCACCACTCTAAAGCAGATCAGGCCTATTCAGCCCAGCTCTGATTCATCAGCCTGATGAAGCCGCTGCCCTCTCCAGCCCCAGTCATCCAAAAACCAGACATGCAATACACAAACCTAGCAGAGGCACACTGGATGATTAGGCAAGAACATACCTACTTTCTAAAAGTGGTATTTCCAAACACAGAATGTAAAAATCAACCTGGCTAAAAGATGCACTTTAACATTCTGAGTTCAGGCATACTAAACTTTACTTTTCGATCTCCTTCCTATGGTCACTTATGATTATAAGATGTTATAAACAAACTCCCCATTCTGTAATATGGGAAAAGATAGCCTTGCAATAGTGACAAACAAAATGGGCAATGTTTCACTATCAGAACATGCCACACACATCAGGGCATGTCCTACCTTTCACATACAATGCACCCTGCCCACAGGGGTATTTTGGGCCTACCTTAGGAGTGTTTAATATGTAGAAAAAGGAAGGTTTAGGGACTGGCAAGTGTGTGTACTTGCCAAGTCGCCATGGCAGTCCCAGACTGCAAACAGGCTCTACAAAGGCAGGCCTGAGTCACATTCTACAAGCTGCTTCTGTGGGTGGCAAAATCAGTGCTGCAAGCCCACCGACAGCATTTGATTTACAGGCCCTGGGCACACATAGTGCACTGTAGTAGGGTCTGACAAGTAAACCAAATAGCCAATCATGGAAACTCTAATCCATAACACAATGTTCAAAAGAGAGCATATGCACTTTATCACTGATCAGCAGTGGTAAACTGCCCAGAGTCATAAAACCACCAACAACAGGTCACAAAAAATACAGGAGGAAGGCAAAGCGTTCTGGGATGACACTGTAAAAAGGACCAAGACCAACACAACCCTCTTCCAGCCTAAATCCAGTGTAGACTAATTAATATCTTGATAGGCTTCCCTGCTTGGGGCAATAGAACATGGACCCTGGCCCGCAACTGCAGGGGCATACTCCAGTTCTACACTAATCTAAACCCATTTTGATCCCTCTGCCCATACTCTTAGGATCCACTAAGCTACCCCATGGGGAACCCTTCTCCTCACCTGTGGACACCATCTGTGCAGCACCCAACCGTAGCTTGCTCGCAGGTGAGTCCAAACAGACAGACAGTAACCACATGACCAACATAGAGGTGTGGCCCAGACCACCCCTGGGGTGTGACTCCTACCTCCCTCTCAGGGGGAACTCTGTCCACCAGGACAGCAAGTCACAGTGTCCACTGACAGCTGTCAGTGATGAGAACCAGGGACCAGGCCTTTCATGGTTCTCCAACCTCTGTGGCGTCAGAGAGCGGAGGGCAGTAGCCCCAGGTGGCTTGCACCCTTGGTCCACTCTCCCTCCTGTCAGGTCAGGTATGACATCCTGACACTGATCCACCATCCCCGGGCATGTACCAGGAGGCTGACCTGGAGAGTGGGGTGGGCTTTACCATACCCAGTCCTCTTCCCGGGGGCCCTTTTGGAAGGGGGTACCAATCCATGGGGTACCCACCTGGAGTGGTGCCCCCTTTCAGAATTATCAGGGCACCTGTGGCAGGTGTCCTGCATAATTCACCCACCAGTTCAGGGGTTCTATCCTGCGACTGGGATCTCAGCATAGGGTCTGTACCCTTAGACTGGGCAGAGGTCAGGGGTGAATCTGTCCTCTCCCTGCCCCCCTTACTGGGGCCCTGCACCCTCCCACCTGGAGCGGTGCCCCCAGAAGACAAACTGGCAGGGGCACTGTTCGCAGTTGCGCCCTCCTCCAGGTCAGGGGGGACACAATGAACCGGGCCCTCTGACCCATGGTCTGAACCCTTAGGCTGGACCTACGTCTGGCAACCCAGGACTTCTGGGGGAGTATACCAACCCCCCTACAGGGAAACACACCACTATGGTGTTGTGTCAGAGTCTGCCTGGTGCAGGTCTCCAGCCTCCTGTCCACCTGACAGAGCATGAAGATCTCCCCGGTCAGAAGTGGCCTCACCAGGGTCATTCGTGGGGTGCTCTGACCTTGAGCTGGCAACCCCTGACCCACTGGTCCTTCCACTGGGGACTGTGTCCCCCTCTAACCCCTCTCCCTGGACTCATGCACCTTCCCCATTGGAGCGGTCAGGCCAGACACCAGAGCTGATGGAATGCTGGTTACAGCAGTCTCCCCAGCTCAACTGACACCTTAAGATCCCCCCTGGGGGATAACCTCCTGGTAAAGAATAGGCCCCCCCTCCTAGTTTTCACTCATGAAACCAACCAGGACTTGGGACTGGGTTTCGGATACCTCCTTCTCCTTTGAGATAGGACATGGGACCCTACACCTCTCCCACTACTCTGGGACCTATTGTGGGCTACCACCACCCTCCCCTACGTCACTTGGTTAGGGAAAACCTGAGCCACCTCCTTTATGATCACCCCCAGATGCCTCTTCAGACCCTCTTGAATCCACCAAAAGGTATGCCTCCAATGTGAGCTCCCTGGGGGCAGAGAACTCACACTCCACTGTAGTGAAGGAAGGCCCTTGTTTGTGCACATTGCTATGTTAGCATAGGCTTATTAGAAGTTTAAACGCCAACTTTTTGATGCTAATGCACAAGACACTGCATACAACTGTTGTTGTAAGTTAGGCTGCGTGAATTACTTCAACATACCTAGACTTACATCACGACCTTAGTCTGCACAGTGAGTGCTAAAGCCTCCAAGGTTATCATAACAATGTAACCTGTTGTTCGGGCTGATCGGCTCACGTTTTAGACACAACATGCATGCAGCTGCAGCTAACTGAGATTCTTGCGCCTTTAATATTGCACTGTAGGCATGATTTTAGGCTCTTGGAGAAAATCTGTTTCCAGAGAGAAAAAGAGCTTTTGCAGATCCTGATGTGATTCACCTCTGCTGATCTTGGAGGTATGGGGTCCCCTACACATGCCTAAGAGACCTTCTATATTTTCTAAAACATAGGGCCTCATTTATGAAAAGTGACGCATCGCTGCGTGAAAACAGCAATGCGTCACTTTTCACTGGGCACTCCTTGCGAGACCAATGATGCGTCATACTTACAGTATGACGCATCATGGCGCAAGGAGTTACAGATATGTCAGTATTTCTGATCTATCTGTATAGCGCAAAAGTGACGCATTGCTGGAGTGTGTCACAAAAGTGACGCAACTCCAGCAATGTGTCCTTTCACATGGGGCAAGCCCCATGTGAAAGGGCCTGCGTCAGTCTTATGCTTGCTGTGAGGCAGGCGTAAGAATTGACGCATTTGTGTCCTAGAAATGGCACAGTGAAATCTGATAGATTTCACTGCGTCACTTCTATGACCCTGTCTTGCGTCAGAACGCCCCTGCATACATTATACCTGGCGTAGGTATAATGTAGCGCAGGGGTTTACAAAGTGACGCATCCACCTAGATGCGTCACTTTGTAAATATGGTGCAACAAGGCACATTTTTATGCTGCTGGTGCATCACAAAAAGTGACGCACCGGCAGCGTAAAAGTGACGCACGGCCTCATAAATGAGGCCTATAGTTCCTAGCAAGGGAGGGTGGCATACTAAGCACCATAGGACCTGTTTCCACTATCATTATAATATGATTTCTCCCTTTGTGTTTTATAGAATTGTAACAAATGCTGATCGTTTTATTTATAATCATATGCCTACTTGTGTTAGCAAAAATACTGCATCTTAGAGCACGTCGTTAAAATAAATATTGTAAACTTTTCCGTGTCTCTATTTACTCCTGTTGTGGACTGGTATGAGAATAACAAATGAAAGAGTGTTCTTGATTCCCACCGTTTCTGAGAGTAACCTAAGTTCCGGGTGGTCTAATCATTGGTTCCTTTGCTATAGGATGAAGAGCTAATTTGACACTGATGCTAGTCGGTTAGGGGTTCTAGGTACCTAGGTGAGTTATTTGGTCCACCACAATTGACTGAGGTCCTGGGTCTCTGTGCAAAGTTCTGTGTGTGAGCAGAATCCCTGCAACACCACCAGGCATTGGCTTAGCTCTGGAAGACAGGAACTTAAAACATGCTCTCCACAAATGTAATCAAATAACCCCACACAGGTGTTCACCACCTATCCTTTGCCTTACCATCCAGTGCCCCACACACATACCCCAAACCACTCTCCTGAGATTGGCAAGACAGGGTCTGACTGTCTCTGTCACTCAACCCATACTCTTCCTTGCGGTCTCCATATGCACCACCATGGGCTAACCCCTCTCCCTACACCTCTCATCTAGAGTGAGTAGAGTGTCCGGCCCCCACTAGGACTACGAACCACTGTGCCAGTTTCCCAATCCACCTCAGGGACACTGCGCTCCACTGGAGTTACCTCATATCCTTGAACCCCCTGGTGTATGCTAACCCGCTCCTTCAAGTCAGGCGCCACATCTCTGGATGTGTGCACTGCTCCCTCAGCACTAGATAACTCAATTGTGCCGCCACCATCTGAGCTGGACTCCACCTCCAACCCAGCCAAGCTCCCTTCCTGAGTTACACACATTTCTCTTTCAGCGAAGGCTCACTCTGTCTCCTCGCACTCCCGGTCTAGCTGCCTCAACCTCCAGTCACAAGCACAAATCCAATTCCTCTCTTCACAAGCCAATCTTTACCAAAATGCTTTTATCTTGTAGATGTGCAGGTGCCAAACGTTGACTTCCATTTTGACAAGGCCCAACAGGTGCAACAACTAACCAAAGTTCCAACAACCAAATTCCAGGGGAAACAGGTTAAAACAATATGTGGTTATGTAATGGTCTGCACTGTACTATTAGTGTACACCAATCACTGTATGTAACTCACAAATGCAAGTCCAGTATCACCGCTGACCATCAATGTTAGAAATGGGATTTCTTTGCTGGCTAGAGCTCAAGCCAGGCAGAAACCACCACTCTAGACAGGGCAAGGGAGTTGCACACCGAACATAACCCCTGCTCACCCTCTTGTTAGCTTGGCATGAGCAGTCAGGCTTATTCCGGGGGCAATGTGTAAAGCATTTGTGCAACACACACAGCAGCAACACACAAAGGAAGCTCCACACAAGGATATATCAAAATAGCCTTTGTATTATCATAAACACATTAAAAAATAATCACAAATATACACCGTGCCACCTGGCACTAGGCAATATTTTACAGGGAACTTATACACCTGACTGGGCCAATTGGGCCGCTGTCAGAACGATTGGAATCACAAGTAGTGAACATAAAACAATCAGTAACTACTAGTAGTAGAACTTGGCATAAACCACTTTATGCATCAGTCACATTCCAATAAAACAACCAGTCAAGACTGGTAACATTGCATCTTACATGAACCAGTTAGGCAAACGTATTAGGCCTAAATACTGGGCACTGGGCATAAACACATTTTGTATGGATAAGTAGTAACCGACCAGTAACTGCTGGTAGAGGTACTCTCAGCACCACACATTGGGTATCCACATCCTCTCACCACTTAGACCCACATATTATGAACAACATAAGAATCACGCCTCTTAGCTCTCTACCTGGATTGTCGGGTAATTCTGTGGAGAATCCTTGCTCCACCCAACCTCGGGGTAACACCAAAAAGTGTTCCAGGACAACATACAGGGCTTTCCTCATTGCTACGGGAACCCCGCCTCCAACCAGGTGCTGACCTTGCCTGTCTTCCGGCCACGCAACAGTATGACTGGCTCCTCATCTCAGGGCAGCCTTGCCCCGGTCAGGCAACTGGCGACTGACTTCTAGTTTCGCGCTGCAACCAGAGCCCACTTCCTGGGCTATTGAACACAGCACTTCCCATGCCTGTCTCGGCCAAGAGCTCCTTTTTACTGGAAAGATCAAGTACTCACCTGGCACCAAGCTTACAACGTCAGGAGTGCTTCTAATGCTCCAAACAGGTTAGCAAGGGCGGTCTCCAGAACCGGTACAGCTCTTTCCATAGGCTTCTGGATATCAGGGTAGTAAGCCACAACGCTCACCATGCACTGCTTGAACGCACTCAGGTTTGTCAAATTGCAAGGCCATGGGACACCACAGGGGTACACCAACAAAGTGTCCCCAGGGAGACCATCCCTTTAGATAAATGGTCGTCACCCCAGTCCCAAAAGGCAGCAGGTCAGCACTTCCTGCAGCCCAGGTCCTTGGCAGTTCCTCCTGGTCCCCAGGCAGCTCTAGCAGCCTGCCAGCCGCAGTCTTCAGGTAGGCACCCAGCAGCACACTGACATTAGGCTTTGTCTTTGTTCTGCCCTTGCACAGGTCTTGGTGATCAAGTCCCAACTGGATCTGGGGCGTACTGGATCATTTTCTATACAGTGCTCACACCCTCCTTTGTCAGGTTGAGCATTGACCCCAAACACACCACAGGGGGGCGGAGCCAGTATTGAACAAGGCAGGAACAGCCCTATTCAGGGTCAGGGGTTACTCCTCCCACAACTCCAAATGCAGATCTGCCTATTCAGCCCAGTGCTCACTTGCCCTGCCCCTCTGGAGCCACACACCTCACCAGGTCCTGTCACTCCAGAGCCAGACTTGAAATACACATCAGGCAGGCACAAAGAACACATAGCACACAGGAATGGCCACTTCTAAAAGTGGCATTTCTAAAATAGTGATCATAAATCTGTGCACACAATTACGCAGCATTTATTTTTACTATTCCACAGATACCAAACTTGACCACGCTGCTCCTCTCATATCAGGAATTACCACTGACACACATATCAGGGAGTTCCTAATACATTCCTATGAGAGGGCAGCCTCACAGCAGTGAGAAACCAAATTGGCTGTTTCTCACTACAGGACAGTTACGTGTCCTATCTTTTACCTACAATGCACCCTGCCCATAGAGCTAGCTGGCACATACCTTAGAGGTGGCTGACATGTCGTAAAAGGGGGGTCAAAGACGTGTCACCCATTTTATGTGCCATGTCACAGTGGCAGTGAACTGCGTGCATAGGCCCTGCAATGGCAGAGGCCTGAGATAGGTTTGAAAGGCTACTTTGGTGGGTGGCGCAAGCAGTGCTGCAAGCCCACCAGTAGCATTTAATTTACTGCCCCTGGGTATCTGACAGGTAAATTCCATATGCCAAACAGGTATAGACCAATCTTACCATGTTTACCACGGAGAGCACACACACTTTTCACTGGACGGCAGTGATAAATTGTCCAGAGTCCTTAAACTACCAACACCAGGGCAGAACAAAGATTAGGTTGAAGGCAAAAAGTTCAGGGATGACCCTGCAAAAAGGGCCAGGTCCAACAAAGAGCGACAGTGGAGTGAACCAGTTGTGCAAGTAGCAGGTGGGAAAAAAGTTGTTGCAGACAGCGCATGCACACTGTAGCACAACCAAAATTAATAGGCCTAATGTTCTTTTCACACTGTGTTGACTATGCACTTAACAACAAGAAAATAAATGTTTCATTACAAAATAAACATTCCAAGATATCAAAAGTGTATGCATATTTTGTCTTCGACTGCGAGTCCTCTCATTGCAACGGATAATAATGTTCACCCAAATTGGGGTCAGTTAGAGTGTAACACTAAATACATGCAAATCTTCACAGCTAATTTACACTTTTCAATAAATATAAATCTTTTGTTTGTAACAATCTTATCACTATTTGTTACTTCTCAGCAAAACGTCAATGAGTCTTAAATACCGCACATGAATGAAAACACTGCCAGATTCAATATTTTCAGTTTGTGGCTGCATTTGACTGCAAGATATGTGCAAATCTTATTCACATCACTTATATACATCAAGCTCAGCACTGGGACTGTTTAAATTAAGTCTAAACCTCAATTAAGGACTAAAAGGAAACTAGACAGCCAAGTTTCTTTTCCCTCCCATCTGAATTCAAACTCACACGTAGATTAGTACAAGTATAGGAGGAAGGCAGGGGTGGGCTCATTGATATTTCCTGTCCCTGGGGGAGCCCCTTTCATCATGTCTCATTTTGTTCAGAGCCAAGGAATCCTCAGGCAAGATGACTAATAGCAGCCTCCACTGTCTATAACAGCAGCCACTACTGTCTAGAACAGCAGCCCCCCCATCTAGAACAGCAGCCTCCACCTCTAGAACACCAGCTTCCACCGTACAGAACATCAACCTCCACCACCTAAAACAGCAGCCTCCACCGTCTAGAACAGCAGCCTCACCACCTAGGTCAGCAGCCTCCACCTCCAAGAACAGTGAAACTACACTCGAGCTCTCCTGGGTCGATCTAACAAGTCACAGAGAACCTTGAGGGTATAAGAAGACCCTGCCCAGCATGAGATGTAGCGGAGGGTGCCCTGGACCATTAGACCACTTGCCACAGTTGTAACAAAATGGAGTACTATGCATTGAGGCTGGTTTAGCTTCAATATACAAAACCTTCACGTTACCCCAAATAGGCCCTTTGGATCCATACTAATAAATCATTTGCTCACTTCTAATAGTGTGGCACAGAGAAGTCAGACTTTAATAGAGGATCATGTGTTGAGCATTTCAGAGTCTCAACAAGTAATTGACATGAATCAAAAGAAATCTGTCACCGATTTATAAAAATAAAGCAGATTTTTATATTATTTTGACACAAAAAACAAAGATAATCGTATGACTATTATTATTATTATTAGAGTTATAGATTTTGAAAGCAAAAATGAATTAATGTATTTAAATATTGCAAAATTATAATGTTGGTTTCAATGGGAAAATTCCCTTGTGACAAACGATTAACCCTCAGCGAAGTTTGCTTACTTACGCTACACAGAGCTCCGCGAAGGGCAAACAAATACTCTGCTAAACTACGAGAGAAAAATGCCATTCGCTGTGATTGCACAGTGATCGATGTATGCCCGCACTGTGCAATCATTGCGAACAGCACCATGCACAGCGCAAGCTTTCCTTTTCTGTTTCTCGATTCGATGTTTACTCGAGCAGCAGCTTTCTCAACGCGAACGGGCAGTTTCTCAATGCAAGCGGTTGCAAGCATACTCGACCACTCGCAATGAGAAACCTGATCCCCCGCGTTGAGAAATCTCGCCGGAAGGTTGATTTTCTGCGCTCGCCAACTTGACGTTGATGAACGCATGCGAGCGAGGAAAAACTCTGCTCCGCATAGGAGAGATCTGAGGTTCTAGTGCCAGGGGAGCCCTTCAAATTCTAGATTTAGAGGTTTTAGGGGTGTGGATGCTAGTAGCCAACGGGCTACTAGCCCCAGGGGATAATCCATCCCTGAGGTGAACACATCCAGATGTGTGCCACCTTTCCTACCAAGAAGCCTCTGTTCTGCCACCACTTTTAAAAATGGCTGAAACCTTCTTCAGCTGTACTGACCAGGTAGCTCATCCTAGGGGTGCGGCTTGCCTTCTGGGGGTGTAGGCCTCCTAATTGTCTAGTTTTTCCACCTGCCTGGGTTGCAAATGTGGCTGGGGTATGGGGCTGGCATTCACTCCTTTTGGAGGAGGCCTACTTACATATCAGAGGCAGTGGAAGATTTGAAGCTCACCTTTTTGATATGCCACTTCACTAGCAAGCCTTTCAGGTAGGGAGGTGACATCTCCTGCCTAGGCCGGCCTTTGTTTCTGGCTCCTGGTAGAGTTCACACTTCCAGGCAGGGGTCAGATTACTGATACAGTGGCAGCAACTGCAGGCCAACAGCCAGGGCATAGTAAAGGCTGGGGCAACAAGGTGGGCAAACTCTAAGGTAGCCACCTGGGTGTATGCCACATAAAATCTGAATTGTGCAACACGTCAGGTTTGATGAGACAAGTTGTTTGATAACAAACATGACACCTTTCAGTGGGACCATTATGGACAGGGCAACCCCAGGGCGCCCGGGTGCTATTCTGAACACTTATACTGGCCCTTAATGGAAAGAGGGTACTATAGGGACATATAAACTATCACTTATATGTCCACACCTTTAATATAATGTGCCATGTCTCCTGGGCTCAGGATGCCTGTGTTAGCGGTGACTGACATTTATTAAATATAGTGCTGTGACCTTGTCACACATGGTGATGGCATAGTTGAGTTTGAGCAGTTTGCACTGATCATGCAGTTGCAACGGCAAGGCTCTTGTCACATGTTTACTTGGGTCACTAGGGGTGGTACAATCAGTGATTCAGGGCCTGGTGACCCCTTTTTTGTTTATTCACTTGAGCACTGTACCCGCAGCATCCACATAGGTCCTAAAGAAAGCCTTGCCTAACTCAGGGGCTTTTTTTAGGCTGAAACATGTCGACCACTATTTTCCACCATACCACTGCGACTTTAATCCATGTCGCTGCTGCACTGTGTTTAATCCTGGCAGAGGGTGCTCCTGAATAAAACATATATTTGTCACCTTCTAGCTAGTTTTAGTTTCAATTCTTGCACATTTTGCATTTCCTTTGCGCTGCGCCCTCGCTAACACTATTTTGCTCATCACATTTGGATTTAGAATATACCAAAAAGAGATATTTAAAACATCCCTGAGCTCCTCCCTCTCAGAGAGGGGGTTGTAGCCTCAAAGGAACTAGGTTTTTCCTTTGAGAGAGAGAATTGCGATTCTCCTATTAACATAACCAGAGAATCTGGATTTCATTAAAGACACGGAGGCTGACATTATGCATTATCCTTTAATAGCAACTCACAGCAGCCGCACTACATCATAAAGGATACAGCTCTAGAGTTTACACAACACCCAACAAAGGATGTATCCAGGAGATGATCTGCCTCTTTTAAAAGAATCGCAGCAGGAAAGAACTTCATACACAGAGAAATCCAAGTAGAGCTTGAAAAACATCATGGAATAACTTCAGTAACTCAAATGGAAAGGATCAGACGGTTAAACGGAGTTACCTGAAAGGATAAAGAAAGGATTAGGAACCAAATCCAGAGTGAAGCGCCTAGAGAGCCAAAAGACTTTATAACATTCAATAAAGATAACAGAAGCATAGGCATAATAATAGAGTAACAACAATTGAAGTAATTAATACGTTCATAAAAGACATATTAAAGTTGTAAAAGGGAGGAGGGAGGGATAATGTCAGCCTCCGTGTCTTTAATGAAATCCAGATTCTCTGGTCATGTTAATAGGAGAATCGCAATTTCATGACCGGAGGCTACATTATGCATGTTCGTAGCCCCGAAGGACAACATCAGACATATGCTCGATAGGCTTACAATAATGACGAGCAAAGGTGTTAGCATTTGACCAGTCAGCAGCTTTCAGGATATCATCCAGCTTACCACCTGACCAGAAGGATTTATTGGCCATAGCTCCTCTGATAGAATGTGCTTGAAACTTAGAAAGGTCAATACCAGCAAGACTCATGGTAGACTTAACCCATCTAGCTATGGAGGTGGATGAAACAGGTTTAAAAGGTTTAACAAATGGAACTAAAAGTTGATTTGCATCGTTACGACAAAGGAGAGACATCATCGAGTCATACTCCTTCATACAAGCAACAACACAAAGTTTAGGGAAACTGTCAAAACGAGGATAAAAGATAAAATATATCGTAACATCTATTTGAAATATCTAAGCTTCTGATGTCAGATACTCTCCTACAGGAGATTAAACACGAGAGTGGCGAGTTTGAAGGAGAGAAATTTTCTATTAAGGGAAGAGTTATCAGGCCAAGAACAAAAAAGGTCTAGAATACACTTGACATCCCAAAGGGTTTGATACTTAGGTCTATGGGGTCTCCTTAGTCTTATACTCTTGAGGACTCTTCAAATGATAGCATTTTTACCTACCGATTTACCGTTGATAGGGGAATGGCCCGCAGAGATTGCGTATCTAAAGCAATTAATAGTACGATAGGATAGGCCTCTGTCAAATTGTTGGACCAGAAAATTTACGATATTGACGACAGGAGTCTCCACGGGATCCAGACTCCTTTCCAGGCACCAATGAAACCATTTTTTCCAAATGTTGTTATACCTAAGGTGTGTTCCGGGTGCCCAAGATTCTCCGAGAAGAGAGAGAGCTGTCGACGAAAGTCCAGACAACTCGTTAGATTGCCTGACACTTTCCAGGCAAGAAGGTTCAAATTCCCCTTGAGAATAAGATGATGATCTTCCCCGTCTGCATTTGAGACCAGGCCTGGAGACGATGGGATCAGAAAGGGAATGTCGCATGCTAGTTCCAGGGCTGTCGGGAACCAAGCTTGGGACGGCCAAAAAGGAGTTATTAGGATCAGAAGGCATTCTTCTCTCCTGACTTTCTGAAGGACCCTCTGAATCATGGCAAAAGGAGGGAAGACATAACCCAGGAAGTGAGACAATGGTTGGAGAAAGGCGGTCACAGCAAGTGCGCCTGGCTCTGGAATACAACTGAAGTAGTTGGGTAACTGGAAGGTTAAAAAAAATCAAGGAGGGGGAGGTACAGTACTGGTCCATTCAGTCTCCTAGGTATGGTCAAAATATCAATGGGGAAGGATCACTAGTCCTGCATAACCAGGGTATGCAGGTAGGTTTGTTGTGTCTCACAAAGTTAAAAGACCCTCATACACGTGTTTTTTGGTAGGAATGCGTAGCGGTATATCTTGTCTCCCCGCTTTTCAAACACGTGTCTGCATAATCCTTGGGTCAGTTTAAATATACCCGTACAGCCAGCGATAGGAATTTTATTAAGTCTGGATTCGGGTACTGGTGAACATTAATGAGATGTGTTGCTCTGGAATATTAAGGAATTCAAGCACACTAATATGTGAGTCTTAAAAAATGGTCGACATGTTTCAGCCTGGGTGACTGTGTAGGTCGGTAGGCTTTCTTCAGGACCAATGTGAGGTGATAAGTGAGATGAAAAGATATAAGTAAATAAACAACCTGTTTTAGGCAATCCCGGTAACATTGTACCTGGTAGAGTGCAGTTGTGCACTTCTTCGGGTTGGGTGCAGGGGAGGAGTGCCTCTCTGTGGCGTGTCTCTTCCTGTGCAGCTAGTGCTGTCGCTGCCATCTTCTACCCGGGTATTAGTGTGCTTGAATTCCTTAATATTCCAGAGCTCAAAAGAGATCAGACCGGTTGCCCCTATAAGGTCCCCGATAGTTTTAACCCCTAATACATCCCATCCCCTCATAACTGGGTCATGAAATACCCCCGGCAGTGATGCGTTCCCATACAGAGGGGTATAATAATTCATTCTCCCTAGTTTTAATTTTCTCCTTATCCCAGACCAGACTGATCTTGCGGCCACCAAGGTCTTAAGCCTTACTTTTTTGTGATAGCTCCTCTCCTCATATGTGAGTACCCATTGATTAGAGTTTTTCACTACGAGTTCATATACGTCTGGGACCCCATCTCTACCTCTCCATCTGTCTATAACACTCCCCCCAGCATACCTCTGGTGTATTGCAGGACCGTTGCACAATAATATGCCTTAAAGTCTGGTAGCGCCAGCCCACCTCTCTCTCTTGGGAGTGACAGAAATTTTTGGCTGTGACGTGTTTTGTCCTTGGCCCAAATAAATCTGTTTGTTACCTTTTCTAGCTCCCTGAACCAGCTATTGTTAAAAATTTGCGGTATGGTCCTAAATAAATAAAGCACTTTTGGCATAAAACCATTTTGATAACATTGCAGTGACCAATTGTTGTTAGGTGTAGGTTATTCAGTTTGTCGAAATCAATTTTGGCCTTATCTATAATGGGGCTTAAGTTCTTCGATACCACTTTCGAAAGGTCTGAGGTTATGCGAACCCCCAGATATACTGCTGTCTCCACCACTCTTGGATCGACCAAAGATACTTTCTGATTTATTACTACTTGGGTCTTATTTACATTTAATTTTTTACCCAGACAGTCTTCCAAATGCAGCCGCTTCCTGTTCTATTTCTGTTAGGTCTGACATTGGTTCGCTTGATGTTATGGCCAAGTCATCCGCATATCCTAGTATTTTAGTTTCATGCCTGTTCAATGCTATGGGCAAGATGTTTCTGTTCTGCTCTATCCTCCTAATGAATGTGTCTATGTATAGAGCGAAGAGTAGCGGGGAGCAGGGACACACTTGCCTGGTTCCTCGTCCAATATCTATTATACCACTCAGCTCCCCCATGGTTCTAACCTTTATTCTTGGATTGTGATATAAGGATTTCAGAGCTCCCAAATAGCCCTCCACCAGATTCAGCTTCTCCAACGCAGCCCAGAGAAATCCCCACGAGACCCTATCAAATGCCTTCTCTGCATCTAAAAGGATCAGCGCCATAGGGTCTCGTGAGTATGCCGTGCCATCAAATAACGTAAACACTCTTCTGACATGTTCCGCTGTTCCTCTCCCAGGGATAAACCCGTGCTGCCATGGAGAGACAATCTTGCCAATTACTGCTCCTAGCCTGTTTGCCAACATCTTTGAGTAGATTTTCACATCGCTGTTCATTAGGCTTATCGGCCTATACGACCCAGGATTGGTTGCGGGCTTATCTTTTTTCAGAAAGACTATCATAGTTGCCTCTCCCCGTGACTCCGGAGGTATCGCACCCTCTTGTATATTTACAGCCAACTCATATAGTTCTTCTTCTATCTCGGCTAAAAATGTTTTGTAAAACTCCAAGGGTATAGAGTCTGGGCCTACTGCTTTACCAGATGGTAAGTCATAAATTGCCCTCTGTATTTCTATTTTATTAAATGCCGTCTCCAATGCCCCTCTGTCTTCTGTCGTTAGTTTCTCTAGTCTGACACTCCCAAGATAACTATCTATATCCTCGCTAGGTGCCATATAGTCAGCTTCATATAGCTTCTGATAGTAGTCCCGAAAGCTAGCACATATACTCTCGGGTGTTGTTGCGACACTTCCGTTCTCGGACCTGATCTCAGAAATATCCCCCTTAGTAGCAGCCTGCCTTGTTCGAACAGCTAGCATGCAGCCTATCTGCTCACTATACTCATATTGATCTTTCCTCCATGCCAAATATTTCCCTGTTGCTTTAGACGCAAATAGTTCCCCAACCGCTGCCTTAGCCATAGCAAGCTCGTATGTTATTCTAACAATATCCTGATTCGCCCTAATTGCGCTACTAAGTTCATGTTCTAGTCTAGCAACTGTCCTTATTCTCGTTTCTACTTCCTCCCTCTCTGCCTTATTCCGCCTAATTGAGTATCTGATTGTCTCCCCCCTTATACCTGTTTTAGGGTATCCCATACTACTGCAGGTGGAGCAGAGCCTTTGTTTAGTACCAAAAAATTTCTCATCCATTCTTTCATTAGGGCGGTATATTCTGAATCCTGTAACAAGGCTCTCTCAAAAGTCCAATTTGTCATCTTCTTTTGTTGGGCAGCGGTTGTTATATCTAAGATAAGCGGGTTATGGTCGGACATTACCCGGGGTAGTATGCTAATCTTTACGGTGGATGCTACTGCTGGTGATACCAGAAAATAGTCTAGCCTTGCTAAGACCTTATGAGGGGCAGAGTAATATGTACTACCGGTCCCTAAATTATTTTGCAGTTCCCATATATCTACTAGGCCATTGTTACACATCAATTGAATCAATGCTCTGTGGCTTTTCTTCTTCCGACCGGAGAAGTTCCCCGGATCATTCTTCCACAAGCCATTCAGTCCATTCACATTTAAGTCTCCACAGACTATTAATGGCAGAGGCCAGTTGGCTATTTCTAAGTTAACAGAGTCCATAGCTTCCGGGTCGTCTACAGTGGGAGCATACAATGAGCATAGTGTGAAATTAAAGCTCTGTACCTGGCACTCCACCAAAACCCATCTACCATAGCGGTCTGATTTTTGCCTATTTACAACCACACATCCATGCCTTGCTAAGATCGCTACCCCTCTTGTTCTTGTTCCTTGTGTCGTATCTGATACTAATTGGCATCCCAGCTGTTCTAAGAACCCCTTTTGAGAGGCCTCTATGTGTGTTTCTTGTCGGCAGATCAGCTCAGCGTGCAATGTTCTTAAATATTCCCTCATAGCTCTTCGTTTTTTTCCATCATTTAGTCCGCAGACATTCAGCGAAACTATCCGCATAGGCATTTCTTTTTCATTTTCACTCTTCCCCAATCAGTTTTTGTTAACCTGGCGTCTTTAATTTCTTCTATAACCTGATGTGATGAAGTTTTTTCCCCCCGCTTTTCCCTCCCCGGCCCTCTCTTATCCCCCCCTGACCCCTCCCACTTCTTGCTCCTCCCCCCCTCTACCAGTTCCCCTCCCTCAGTCCCCCTCCCTTCCCCCCTTACCATCCTATGAGGCTTGCTGGGTCCCCGAGTACCCAGATGTGGGCATCAGTGTAATCAGGGTGCGCCTCAGTGCGTCCCGCGGGCAGGCCCTTTATACTTTGGTCGTATCGAGTGGGTGGGGTCAGTGATGTAATCAGGTATTTGCCCCAAACCATTATTTAAACACAAATATTCATACCAAATTTCAGATGCATTTATTCCCCCCACCCCCCTCCCCAACCCCTTCTGATTGCTCCCCATGCTTTTGTTTTCATGGACTAGTTGCTGATTTGCATTTATGTTCCTGAATTCCCTTTCTCGGTTACTGAGATTTCTCTTAGGTAAGCTTCGGCTTGAATTTCACTTGAAAAGCTTCTTGTTGATCCCTTGTATATTATTTTTAGCTGTGCTGGATTTTGTAGGTAGACTGTTGCTCCGACTTTTTCAAAGGGTGTGATTAATTGTCTCATTCTCCACCTTCTCTCAACAGTTGCGTGGGCGAAGTCTGGTCTGGTGAAGAACATAAAATCTTTATGTTTCCTCTGCTTTGTGGGCCTAGCCAGATCATAGAGGGCTTCTCTTAAAAGGAAATTCCCAAAGTAAACCAACATTGCCCGAGGATATTGACGTGATTTTTGTGAATGTTTGGGTAGCGTCAAAGGGAATCGATGGGCACGCTGAATTTCTCTGTCCGTGTCCCAGGTGCTAAGTTCCGGGAAGGCTGATTTCAGCAGATTAATCATGGAGCCCCTAGGGTCGTTCTCCTCAAAGCCTTCTGGTATTCCAAGGAACCTCAGATTGTTTCTCCTTGATCTGTTTTCATGATCTTCCACTTTCATCATGAGGTCCTTTATGATTCCATCGTGCTCATTCTCCTGTTTTTGCAGCTTAGTTACATCCATTTCCAAATTTTCTGCGCGTGCTTCCACTGAGGCCATTCTATCCAAGATCTCGGTACAGATGTTGCCGACTTTTTTAATTGCCCCTTGTAACTTCTCAATGGCAACGTGATTCCTATGGGTTTCCTTTTTAATGTCCTTATGGAAATTATTTATGGAGCTCAGCACTTCACTCAACAATGGCTCTACAGTTGTTGCTGAGCTATGTCCATTTCCGGATTGTTTCTGACTTTTTCCTTCTGGCTCAGCTAAAGTGCAATCATGAACATGCTCTGTTTCTCCTGGTAGCTTTGGAGTCGGGCTTTTTCGTATAAGTTTAGGTCTTGTTATGGCATATTCATTGTTACTGCCAGGATCCGTGGTCTCATCATTGATTAAGTTAGCTCTTCTCCTTTTGTCTCTCGCCCTCTTTTTCTCCCGTTTTTTCTTTGAATTCGAGCTTTGGCATGTTTCACTAAGTTTCCTGGATTCATTAGGGTCTAGAATCTCAGAGGCTGTTGCTTCTAATATTTGTTCATCATTTGTTTCGCTTGTTTCGCTTGTTTTGCTTGAGATAGACATTCCTGATTCATATATGTCTGAATCCGAGTCCGTTTCGGGGAGTGCCGTATTACCAAGCTGTGGGACTGGCTCAGGGGGAGATGTTTGCGCGCGTAGTGAGGTGGAAGTTTGTTTTTGAGTTATATTTTTCCCCTCCACAGTGATTTGCTCCACAGACGTGTTAGGTTCGACCCCACTGGTACCGTTCTCAATGCCTGCTTGGTTGCTTTTTTGTTTTGTAATTTCAGTAGGCTCGCTTGGTCCTTCCTTGGCTACCGGGATGAAGATGTTGGATATCTGAGACTGAGAGGAGGTCAGGGGCCCAGTATTTTTAGCGGCAGCTTTCAAGTTTTTTATTGTTTGCAGCCTTTGAGCCTTTTTAGCCATTAATTCCAAATTAGCTTTGTCCGCTATATCGTTTTCCTTCTCTTTGTCTTTCTCTTTGTCGTTCTCTTTCTGTTTTTGTTTCGCTTTTTCTTTGTCCTTGTCCTTTTCAATGTTTTTGCTATTATTTTTAATTTTATTTTTGTCAGTCTCTTCAGGTGTAGCTTTCTCCACAATATTCTCCTTGGCTTTAAATCCTCTGGTTTCAGGCCGTCTTTGTGTGTCCTTGTTTTCCTGCAGGATGTCGCTTTTTATATTCTGTGTAGTTTTTAGTTCTTCCTTGTTCCCTGAGTTTTCCAGACTCTCTGTGCTTTCTAACTCTCTGTCTGGGTCTTCAAGATTTTGCGCCTGTGTCTGTATCTCTTGCATATTTCGGATTGCTGAAGCTCCCTCCTCTCCTCTTTCCACTCTTTCTAGATTAAGCAGCGATGAGTTTTGTGCCACTGTTCCATTTATTTCAGCCATATCCTTTATCTGCGTTTGCTCAGGAGCTGACGTTCGAAGCTGACCTTTTGGCTGATTTTGACCTTTTGTTTTTCCGAGGGGATCCGGCGCCCCTCCTTTATTTGTTTTTTTATTTATTAGAGATTTTAGAGCAGCCCAGGCTTTTTTTAGGCACTGTAAAGGATCTACTGTGGGTTTTGAGGTGGCCTGGGGTTTGAGACCCTGTTGTATTGTAGGTTTGCTTGGTTATGTAGAAATATCTGTGCTATCTATGTCTAGCAGTGCGCCGACCCCCCTCGACCCCACTGCTTGCACTGCTTGCACCACCGGTCCTGTAGCTGTAGCTGTAGCTGTAGCTGGGCAGCACTTACGCTCCGGTTCCTGCTGCTGTAGCTGCTGTGCCTGCTGTGGCTGCTCTTCTTTCATTTAATCATTTATTCCTTTCACCTTATCACCTTATCGTTTTTGCCTCTCTTTGCCTTTGCCTTCCTGATTCCCTCTCCTTAGTTTATCTTTCCTCCCCTGCAGGGGCAGTTAGCTGTTGTTGGCTGTCTGCTATCGGCTAGCGCTTCAGTGTCTCCCTGACAACGCAGCACGCAGCACGCAGCACGTAGCACACGCGATTTAAAGGCGTGGCTTGCAAGTTCGCAGATGACACCCGATGCTGAGCAGGGGAAGGAGGTAATTTGGTGTGGGAGTGAGCGCCGCAGCAAACGCCATAGAGCCGGAGGCAAGAACAAAAGCAAGAACCAAGGTGAACAAGGTGAACAGTGAACAGTGATTAACAAAAGCAATGAGGAAAAAAGACTAGTGTTTAAGCTCCTAGATCGCTAGACGCTAACACTGAATCCTAAATCTCAATTTGCGCATCGCCCGGCACCCTTCTCTTCCCTTTTTCATGCGTTTTTTTTCATGATTGACTTCCTCATGGGAACAGTACAGTACAGCCCGAACTGATTGACTTCCAATCAGTTCAGGAAAGATACGTACGAGTGCGAATCTCCTGGAAAAGGGGGAAGCAGGGGGAAAACAGCCAATGTCATTCGCTTGGTGGCAGCTTGATTCAATACTCAAGATTCCAAAGTATGCTCTCTGCTCTCTGCTCTCCACTTTTTGCGGCCTCCTTGCAGCTCTTGCTCTTCTCTTCTACTTTTTGTCAAAAGAAGCAGCCACCGATCCTAATCACTTCCTTTTCTTCTCCTACCGGATTTCCAGCTCTTAGGTTTTTTTTTCCTCCTCCCGAAGCTCCCAGTTTATTTCCATTGCCCAGCTTTACCACGTTTTTCCTCCAGTTTGAATTAAGTTCAACTCAGCTTCACGATTTCCACTGCATTTAGTACAGCATGTCTCCATCTATCTCTTTCCCATATAGCAATCACATGGGGAGATCAAAGCAAGATAAGAAAAGACCAGACCACCAGAGCGATGCTGGTGCGTCCTCTCACTCTGGCGCCATCTTGCCTTTTTCTGAACAAGAAACAGTGTGCTTATGAATCTTGCATCGGACCAGGGAACCTCCAGTATTGCGCCCTTTTTGAGCATAGACATAATTTCTTCCTCCATGATATTTTCTTGTTCTTCTGAAAGGACAAAGGGTTGGGGTAAACGTGTTTGGAAGGGGACCTGTAAAAAGTCTATCTTGAAGCCCATGACGGTTTCTAGAACCCATGGATCCTGGGTGATTGAATCCCAAACTTGGTAAAACTGTTTTAGTCTGCCCCTACTATGGGAGGGAAAGAAGAAGAAGGAGTAATACTTACTTGTAGAATTGGAGGTGTTGGGAGTACCACGACCTCTGGAACCACGGTTTCTTGGACCTCTTCCTCTTTGGGGGAAGAAGGGTTGTCTAGGGGGATAGAAGCCTCTTCCAGTTCCCCTGAATGAAGAGTAGGGTCGTTGCCTCGGCCGGAAGAGCGACCCCTTCTCCCGGCCTGACCAAAAAGGTTGGTGTTAAACACCCGTCTTAGGTTGTTTTGTGCCCTGTCAAGAGCAGTGAAGGTAGACACATATTTTCCAATCTCCTTGATTATATCTTCCCCGAAAAGAAGGCCTTTAGGGTTTTGAGAGGGTTACCTCTCTGCTATGTCCTCTAATTTAGGGTTATTTTTGTTTAAGATGGATCTCCTTCTTTCAACGTTTAAACTAGAATTAGCGTTGCCGAGGAGAACGACAGCTCTTTGGCTCCAACCTCGAATGAGATCAAAATTTAGAGGGGTAGAGGAGCGGTGAGACTGTTCAGCCATGTCCAGGATTCTAACAAGTGGTCCTAAGACATCTAAAAGGTGGTCTTGACAGCCTTTAGGAGCTATTTATAGGCCTTTTCTTAGGATCTCGCCCTAACTTGAAAAGGAATTTGATAAGGTCTGGCTCTAGGTTCAGAGTCTGGCAGACTTTGTCCTCAATAGTAGGTCTTGGAGATTCAGATCTTATGGTGTTTCTAGTATCTCTATCTAGAAGGTTCCTTAACCAACGTGTTACAAACTGGGAAACATGTTCCTGTGGGCGTGGGTGTGAGATATTTAGTGAAGAGAACATCTCTTCTCCGATAGGGTTAAGAATAGTATTTTTAGAGGCTGGCTCTGGATCAGGTTGAGAATTAAAGTCATGTTGGACCTCATCTAGGTGAAAGACGAATTCGTCAGAGGGATCTCTTGAGGAGTCACCATCATAAGAGGGGGAAGAGGAGTCAAAATCAATAATCTTTTTTTGGTTCGCACTACTGCAAAGGGTTTCCACGGGGGACACCGTTCATATTTGTGCCGCCATGGGCACTGATCAAGGGAGGGTCCAGAGGGACATCATGTTCAAGTGAGGCGCAGTGGCCTCCCATCCAAACTGAGGTGCTAGGACCTCCCGTACTGTGAGAGGCGCTAGGGCCTGTAGTGCTTTCACAATGTTCCGACTTTTTGGACCTCTTACCATGTATAGAGGGGAGATCTTGGAAATCACACGGTCTCTTAGAGGACATGACTTCCTTCAGGGACAAAATCATACAGGATTTAATCTCCTGTTGAAGAAATTTCTTAAGGGAATGGTCAATAGGGGCAGGTGAGCTTGCAGTAGCGTCATCTAAATCCATGTCGGACATGGTATATTAAAGATCACAGAGGGTATTATGTGATTTGAATCCCCAAAAAAATGAAACTATGTTATTAATAAAGATTAAGTATTATAGACTTCTCTTTCTCCTTTTTTTCATATTTTGAATTTAACTTTTTTTTTTTTTATATATTACATATGTAAGGGGGGAAGGTAAGGTAAGTTCAGTAAGGAGATAAGAGGACAAAGGATTGCGAATAGGGAATTAATATTCCTTCTATTGTTAATAATAAATTCGGATTTGTTGAAAAAAGGCTAGAATTCATGAAAATGGTAAATGCGCAAGGCAGACAGGTTATCTCCGGCGGCTGAAGCAGAGCAACTGACAAGTTATGAAGGATCGCTCGAGCTCAGCCGCCGGAGAAAGAGGAAAGTCGCTTGGGAAAGGAGGCACACAACGCGGGTGTTGCTAAGGCCCCTTCCTTTAATTTGAAGCGTACTTCAGAGCCAAAGGCGAGGCGGACGAAATGGTAGCGGAGATAAGGAAGAAAGAGGAGAATGTCGGTAAAATAACTGCGCGATCGCGCGCTTGAGGGGGATAAAGAAAAGCTCATGCTCGGAGGGACGACCATATATTGGAAGTCCATGGGGGTGGGGGTTTGGAATGGGGAAAGCCAGCGCCACCCACGGGCAGAGGGTAATGGTTTAAACGATGGCAAAAACGTTAGATCGTTAGATAAAACAGCTATGAAAAGCGTCAAAGGGCGAAAGAAAAAGGTATAGCACCATAGGAAAATGATTTAAATTGGCTTGAAAACGATTTAAATTAGCATAATATTGGCATGAAAACGATTTAAATTAGCATAATATATAAAATATAAGCCTTATGCCTAAAATAAAGGAGAAGCAAGTAGTAGTGACTTATCTGCTGGCGAGCCGCTTTTAAAAGAGGCAGATCATCTCCTGGATACATCCTTTGTTGGCTGTTGTGTAAACTCTCGAGCTTTATCCTTTATGATGTAGTGCGGCTGCTGGGAGTTGCTATTAAAGGATAATGCATAATGTCAGCCTCTGGTCTTGTAATGAAACCCCATATGATGAAGTGGAGAAGTGTGGCTCAGGGGTTAGAGGCGGCAGACCCGGAAGCTGAGATCGGCCCTGGACCAGGGTTCAATTCCCTGCCCCGACGGGGGTTGGGCTCAATAATTCCACGGACTCGATAATTCTCACTCCGGTGCCTACTCGACTCACGGGTTCACACTCTGCGACTCTGGGCAATAGCTTGCTTAATCTCCACAACGGCCCCTCGCGGCGGGATGCCTGGCTTTCACCTTGTGGATACCCTGCCGGGGTATCTCACAGGGGTATACCAGGACGGGTTCCCTAAGCAAGCGCATAGATGCCTGCGATGTGGGTGATTTGCGCTATATAAATACATGTACATTTACATTTACATGTCACCTTTGGTGAGTGAGGGATTTCGTCCTGAAAAGGGAATTTTCCACAGCTAGGTCTTAGTGTTATAGTCTGTGGCTTATTAATCTCGTATTCACCAATATTCTACACAAAATTGACCCAAGGCTTTTGTACGTGGTTTTTGTCTGATATTTTCTGGGGATAGAATCCTTTGCAGGCCTTTAAACTTCCCTTGGACCCTCCTGATTGAAATTTGTTTTTCCGTTAGGACCCCTTTAGGTCCCCTGTCTTCCATGCCACTAGTACGACTTACCAGGGACTTATTCAGGGGTTAAAGTCCTTGCAAATTGGGATTATCAATTCACATGCATCATATTTGAGGGCGAGAGCATTCGCATTGGGTCCTGATTAACAGTATCCGGTGCACTTTCAGTGGGCCTGATTACGATCTTGGTGGATGGGATACTCAATCACAAACATGACTGATATTCTGTATGCTGTATTACAAGTTCCATAGGATATCATGGAATTTTAATACGGCGAGCATGAACTCATCATCTTTGTGATGGGGCACCCATGTCCATCATAACCATCAGCATTGGAGAAAAAAGTGTGGAAAAGGGCAATTTCCTACAAAAGTGTTTTCAAGAGAGTGTGCAAAAGGCAGACAGTTTTTGTGACAAACCTGCCACTGTTGGGTCAGTTTCAAAGGAGCTCGTTAAGTTTTTCTGCTAGTGACATGAGCTATCTACCGTGAGTATCCTTGCGGGTGCCTCTAAGACTCTCAGTTTTTTATATTCTCCTGTGATGGTTCCAAATGATTTTTTAAAACCCCTTGGCGCTGCTGCTTAACTCATCTTGGCAGCAGCATACTGGAAGCCAGGACCTGCTGTCCTGTCCAGCTTGTTAGTCTACTGGCCTGAGGTCTCTCTTGCAGCAGCCGTCCAAGTTCCTGATTGTAGACCATTTTATCCACTTGCACTTCCCAACCAACCATGGCCTTGAGACACTTGAAGGGCACCTATGTGTCTAACAAGAGCATTTGCTGCCCACTCATGGTGCTTCCACAACTTGGGCCAGTCCATAGATGTCCAAATTGTCAACGTGTGCACTGGATATGCAACAAATCCACACTCTACTCCTGCCAAGTGATAGACAGATTGGTAGTGCATCTATCCCTCTGCAACAAAAGACTGGTACCAAAGACCTGCCTACCTCTCTTTTATCCCATGTGGTAACATCCTGGCAGTGCTTTTCAGGGAGACATGGCGAGTAAACCTATGGAGATACCACCCAATCCCTTACTATTTCACCCAATCCCTTCCCTCAACCAGGAGAAGGCAACATTCCCAGTATGGGTCTTTTGTTCATGAGGAGCTTTGTACTGCCAAATGGCAAGCAGAATAATTACAGGTTCATTGGGACAGCTCAAAGAATGTATTTTATTTAGGCTTCCTTTGGGAAATATATCCATTTCTACAAATACATAAATGAAAGCATATATAATAAAATGAACTCTAGATATAGGTGTATGACCCAAAAATTAACAGATGAACACATGCCAATGAGTCATCTACCTCGTGACAATCAAAAGTTAGTACCTGATTCACATAAGTAAAGTTAGACCAAAAGTCTTACTTAGATCAAAAGTCTAACTTTATACTTCCGGACTGGAAATGAACACCCTAAAAACAAAATTCATGGTTTTCAACTGCTGCAAGTCTTTTATGCGTAGCATAACGTTAGGCTCACCTGAACTAGAGGAGGTGAGATAATTTGATTACCCAGGGGTAAGGCTTACCAACACACAGTCATTGCCCCCACAAATAGTAAAAAGTCAACTTTTGTTCAAACATGTGGGAACTGCTGTAGTAAAAAAGACAAGGAAGTCAATTTATAGACCGGTGACCCCAGTGAACAAGTTTACCAAACCCAGGGTTGGAAAGCTACCCTCTATGGGGCAGAGTTATGAGGTCACCCTAATGTGGCCCCATTAAAAAAATCGAAAACACATTCATGAGATCAGAGTTGGAGCTCCCCCGAAACGCACCATTGGCACCAATGCGCTTGGATTTGGGCATGAAGAGGGTCGCTCATGCGATAGCTCTCCGGCCCCTTACTTTTTGGATCGGCATTTGGCTAAATGACTCACCACTACCCGTGAAATATTAACTTTTAGATGTACTGTCATCAGACATCAGAAGGTGTGTCCAGTGGTTCAATTTCATCAAGGGATGAATGGTCAAACTGGGTATGTGTAACTTGTGGTCAAATCCCGGCAGTATTCGGTCTATCAATCAATCAATCACAGCATTTATATAGCGCACTACTCACCCGGAGGGTCTCAAGGCGCTTGGGGAGGGGGGGTCCGCTACTGCTCGAACAGCCAGGTCTTGAGCTGCTTCCTGAAGGCGAGGTGGTCTTGGGTCAGGCGGAGGTGGGTCGGGAGGGAGTTCCACGTCTTGGCGGCGACGTCTATGTTGCTCAAATGGAGTTTGCATTAATGCGGGAGCACAGATCTCGAGACTTTAGGGAGCAAGTTAGGGGATAGGGGAGAGGTGTACTGGCCTGTCTGTATGTGCCGGCAGCAACGTAAGGCTGAATGGGACATTGGGATGAGACAGTGAACCAGCAGCAAGTGCCAGCATCCCTGTGAAGGAAGGGGAGCAGCCTGCGACACGTGCAAGAGGCATTCTGGGGCATAGGGGCTGCGGTAGGGGGAGAGGCCAGCACCATGTGCCAGCACTGCTTTGAAGTGGTTAGGGCCATGGGAGTGGGTGTGGGCAGCATAGTTGGTCGTCTGTTCTTAGATCCCATATGCATATGAGGGAGGCATAAAAGATGTATTTGGTCGATTTCTTCTGCGCAATGTGTATGGTGGGAGAGTGGTGCAGCTGCTGTCAGATGACCAGTAATGAAGGGCAACCTCTCTAGATCTCTTTAATTTAATACGATAATCAGAAAGGTACAACGAGCAGAGAGCCTGAAAAGGAGCTGCTTGATGTAAAGGGGTAGTAGCAATTGAGAAGGTAAATCCCCTATATTGGAGGAGTAAATGATGCAAGAGTGGGACTGCTTCTAGTCAGAGCACTGGGTGAAAGCCAATGGACTATTATTGTGCCTCTCACCAATGGAAAATGCCAGCAACGAAATTTGATATGCTAATCCAAGACTTGATGGAAAGCCTATTCAACCAATAGCTCGTGAGGAAAACGTGGAAAGGTCCATGGCTGAAGAGGACTGGCTGAAAGGCCACTGTTGCTCTGTATTTCTGGTTCTATATTTGTGGGAGTATTGGTGACATGAAATATCTATAGCCAGACCTAAATAGCATCAGGGAGGACTGAGCCAGAGTCAATGTGATCTGTGAAAAGATACGGGCTCTTAGCAAACACAGCATGGGCAGCCCCTAGACCTCAAATGGAACATGGATATGATTACATACAAGGGAACGGCGTGCATCCAGTCGTCATTTTATTGGAATATTTAGTCGGTTAAGATGATATAATTAATACATCATTAGGCCCTGAGTGAGTACTAATGGCCGTGATGACAAGGATAAATCATGCAGAAACAGTTCAATCAACACCTGTTCAGAGGAAATAGATAAATACATATAGCCATAATATATAACTACTTAGTGTGAAAGGCGAACACATGGTGCTGAGATAAGATGGAAAATGTGCACACTTCCCAGCCCGCCCACGGACAGCAGAAGCAGACAGTGGTCTGTTACAGGTAAGTATGGGTGCCTACCGACACGTCCGTTTTGAAAGCAGCTGGCTGCCACCTTTGCTGCAGGAATCCATAAAGTGTGATTTTCGGGGGAAATCATACAAAAAGCACAAGTCTATAAAAGTAGCACCTTCAATTTCCTCTGCGGAAGCTGTGTTAATGTAATAAAAAGCCCTTGAACATTCTAAATGCATCTAAACAAACGCTATTCCTGTGGAAACCAATGTTTCTTTTTTTTTAGGCCGAGCTTTAGCAGCAGTCTATCCTCGCTCTGTTAGGATTGCAGCAGTCGAGTATGGGAGACAAGCAGTCCTTACTCTTTGCCCATATTTCTCATTGGCTTCTGTCCTTGTCCTTTGTAAATTATTTCTTCTGATTGATTATGAGGCTTGTTAGTCCCGCCTTATTATGACCATGTTGTCATTTCTACCCTCCCATGGCTGCTGGCCCCTTTACTTCAAGTGCTACACTGTACAGTACACGTGTATTTTTGTAACACATGGGGGGATTAACAGCCTGATTCATGAAGCGAAATAGCGCCCGCAATGGCTGCGAAAATGCAATTGCGGGTGCAAAACACGGAATCGGCATTCAAGTACGAAATAGCGAAATCGCTAAAAAATAATAGCGATTGGAATAGCGATTACGCAGTAATAGTCGTAGACTCTGGGAAGTCGAGCATTAGCGATACGGAAATAGCGACCAACCACAGAATCTGCGAAATGATTAGCGAAACGCAATATTGTCTCAATCGGCATTCATGAAAGAAATACATTAGCGAAAAAGCGCTAAATCGCACGTTTGCGCGGCGCAATTTAAGGACAACTCAAAGCAGGTGGTAACCATAAAAGCCATGATGAAGCTAAATTTGAAAAACTGTTAGCCAATCACCAACAGGTCCAGGCCTGACCAATCACACATAAGGACATTCAGCAGCAGCATTAGGCGTTCCACAATGCCTCGGATGTACATGGTGGTGAGGCGGCGAAGGCTACAGCGAGCAGCACGGAGGAGACGCATGAGGCAGGCAAGGATTTACCGGCAGCGGGTCACCTTGCTGGGCCAAACCAGAGAACAGATTTATGCAAAATACAGGCTGAATGGGGAAATGATCACCTGGCTGATACAAGAACTCGACCCCATCATGCAGCACCCAACAAGGCGAAACAATTCTGTGCCCACACATGTGCAGGTATTGTGCAGCCTGCACCTCCTGGCCTCTGGCAGTTTCCAGGGCATAGTAGCCGCTGCTGGGGGGATATCCCAGCCCACCATGTCACGCTGCCTCCACACTTTTGTTGACGCCATGCTCAGCCAGCTCCACCGGCACATCACATTTCCCACGAGCCAACAGGAATTGGACCTCACTAAACTACAATTTTATAATGTTGCCCATTTTCCCCATGTCCTCGGCTGCATAGACTGTACCCACGTCGCCATCTTCCCACCAGCTGGCACGGAGTATATGTACCGCAACAGGAAGTCCTACCACTCCCTCAACATACAGATGGTCTGCAATGCCAAGACCATCATCACTGACATTGTGGCCCAGTACCCAGGGAGTACCCATGACTCCTTTATCTTCAGGCACAGCGGACTCCACACACGACTGATCAGGGGAGAGTTTGGGGAAGGACACCTACTTGGTAAGTACACTTTGTCGACAATGTCACATTGCTATGAAGTAACTGCGCTGCACAGGCAATCAACATCTGCTCCTCTCATTCAGGTGACAGTGGCTACGCCCTACGGGAATACCTCCTGACCCCTTACCTCAACCCTGCCACACCTCAGCAACGGCGCTACAATGTTGCGCACATCCGGACAAGGAACTGTATTGAAAGGACATTTGGCCTGCTCAAGAGCAGGTTCCGTATACTGCACAAGACAGGTGGGGCCATGTATTACAGTCCTGCAGCGTGCTGCCGCATTGTGGCTGTCTGTGCAATGCTTCATAACATTGCAACCAAGCGCCGGATACCAGTTGACATCTCAGGCAGTGAATCTGAGGGGGACGACCGGCGCACCATGCACGCGGGGAGAACCCAGCTGAAGGCCACAGACGTCGCAACCACATCACAGCTAACAATTTCTAGTCCACCCCCTTCCCCCACCCCACATATCACAATTGCATGCAAAATGTAATGATTACACAAGGCGAATGTGTGCAGCAAAATAAATGTATTTGTTTGAATCACAAGATAAAAGGGTCATGGTAACAACTATTTTCAAAATCCAGTATTCCAGCATACTGCATGTAAAGGTTCATGGCAGGCTTAGCTTCAGCCTGCACCTGTGTCCCTGACACAATGTCATAGGTGCTTCCGGCGCACATTTCCCAGGCGCCTGTGAGGCTCTTCCTCATCCTGGGCAGCTAGACCAGGCGTAGCCCTGGTGCTGCGCCTAGGTGGGGGGGCCTGCGTGGCAGAGTTGCTGCTCACGCTGGAGGCAGCCTCACTCGCATCATCTCCCCCTACGATGGCAGGTAGCACAGGTGTAAGCAGTGGGATCACGGCGGTGGTCAAGTGCTCCAGCACCCGGGTAATCTCCTCGCAGCACTGGACCAGTTGGTGCTGCTGGGTCATAGAGCGCCACGACAGCTGGGTGGTGGCATTTGCTGCCACATAATTTGAGCGACTATAGGTCGACAGCTGGCTCAACAGCTGGTGGTGGCGCCTGCGTGCAACACTGCGCTGCTTCCCCAGCGCTGCAGTATTGGCCTCCATTGCCGCCGTCATGCGCTCCATGGCCGCCGTCATGCGGTCCACCCGCTGGCCGACTCCCGCCACATTGCGGCCGATCTTATGCAGCTGGAGCTGGATGGCTCCTTGCTGCTGCGACTGGCGCTGGTGTAAACGGAGCATTCGCCGCTCCACGCTCATGCAGGCATGGAGATGCCCATTGCCCCTCCTGCTGTTCGGCCGCTGTGTAGCGGATGTGGCTGGCCCAGATCGTGTTGGACGAGCTGCAGGTGTTGTAGCAGCTGGTGTCGCAGGTGCGGCAGGCACTGGAGGCACATTGGTGGGGGGCCTGGCCTTGGCAGTCGGTGGGCCTGCAGATGTTGCAGCAGGTAAGGTGGGGGGCCTGGCCTTGGCAGCCGGTGGGCCTGCAGATGTTGCAGCAGGTAAGGTGGGGGGCCTGGCTGCTGGTGTTGGCGCAGCGGCAGGGGCTGGTGGCTGGGTAGCGGGTAGGGATTCCTCCTCCTGGGCCTCCTCGACGATCACCAGCCTCTAGCTGTCACTGCTATCATCCGCACCTGTGAGGGTAAGTGGATACTCATTAGGTGCATGTGACTGTCAGACGTGCAGATGTTACATGCATGCTGGGTGACATTCCCTGGATGGCTGTGGATTTGTGCGCTTAGGAACCTTTCTGGCCGCATTGTGGTACTACTACATTGTGGACATACTACGTCTCCCACAATGCCTCAGGGCATTTCCTGATGCACAACATAGGCATGATTAAGGGCCAATGAGTGAGCCTATTTGGGCAGGGACGGTCATAGGGGACAGGGTCGCAGTCGCATGCCACTTACCTTGGGTGTTTTGGGTGGGGCGGGAGGAGTCCAGAGTGGTCACGCCAACACACGCCTCCCTCTCCAAGGTGTCCTCTACCTGGTCCTCCAGGGGGGTGTTGGGTGGGACAGTCGGTCCACCACCTCCAGTGCCTGGTGCCGCACCAAGGCGCTCCGCCACCTTCTCCTTGGCACGCCCTCGGAGGTCGTACAAGCGCCTTTTCAGCTCCTCCACCGACCTGTCCGCAACGCCCACAGAGTTGACGCTGGAGGCAATCCCCACCCAGATCCTCCGCTTCTCCTGTTCTGGGACCCTCCTGGAGTTGGCACCAAAGAGCTGGTCGTGTTTGGCCACCACCCCTTCTATGAGGTTCTCCAGCTCCTGCTCGGAGAACTTTAGTTTGCGCTTGCGGCCATCGCTGTTGCTGGGGCCAGGCAGAGGTTCGTCGGACATGGCGGTCGCTATTTCGGCCGGGTCGGGAGTCTCTAACGGAGGTTTAGCGGCAGCTTTCCGTCGTGTACACTCGAATGATAGCGTCACTGTGGTGTTTGGGGGTGGGATTTGGCTGCTTCCTGGTTGTGATGTCATCACGGTGCTCGGAATGCGTCTTCCCGTATTTCCAGATCCCGCGAGAATGCGACTCGCAATCCCGATCGCACAGGATTGCGAGTCGCAATCCCGTGCGATCGGGATTGCGAGTCACAATCCCGTGCGATCGGGATTGCGAGTCGCAATCCCGATCGCTGGTGGCCGGAAATAGCGATTATTCTGCGTTTTTTGTAGGTCGCTAACGGCTTTAGCGCCCGCGTGCGAGTCGCTATTTTTTCCCAGAAAAGTACATGAATGCCGTTTTGCGTTTTCTCAATAGCGAGTCGCTATTATTCGCTATTAGGGACACGCAAAACGGCATGTACATGAATCAGGCTGTAAGTGATTTGCCCAGAATCACAGGATGTTGAGCGCCACTGCCGAGACTCGAACCTGTGGCCATATTATCAAGGTGAAATATCGCCGCTTTTTCTGCGAATTGTGCCGAGAAAGCGGCGATACTTCTAGCGCCCTATCAACAAGGGTATGCTAATGCCTGCCTCAAGCCTGATACGCCCCACTTTGCATGTCAGTGATAAACATCGCTAATGACATGCAAAGTGGGTGTTCCCACGTCCAACTACATGTAAAATGTAGTTGTAGGTGGGAACACATTATTTTCAAGGCAACCTGTGACAGGCGTTGGGAAACAAAAACCTGCAATAACCGAGTTTATCGCAGGTCTCCCAACGCTTGCTATTTTTAGGTCTTACCCATACTTTGCATGGGGGGTGGATTGCAATGCTGAATCTACCTCCCATATTCACATGGTGAACATTAGCGCGTGAAAACACAGCTTGTTTTCACGCGCTAATGTTCACTATCACCGTCTATCGCCGGTTTGAACATCGCCTGTTAGCTGAGCATTGATAATACGTCGCTAACAGGCGGATGCAAATCGGTGATAGACGGCGATAGGATTTTGAGCGCTAAACGCGCTTTGCGATATTTATCGCAATTCTTAGATAATATGCCCCCTGGTTCCCCAGCTTTGAGGTCGACTGCCCTAGCCATAAGGCTACACCCTCTCCCCATCTGTTTTGTTATTTCAGTTGGCTCTGACCCACGCTTCTAATCCATGTTTTATATTTTACCGAATTCTGAAGCTTAGACATGTTACTAGAGCGCCAAATAATGACAGGCACGGTATCAGGGGTCCATGGAGTGATATATTCCACTGATCACAGCCTTTGCTCTCACGAGGAAGACGGTGTCAGAAATCAGGTTTCCAGGATTCACAGCCAGTAAATGACCCACTGCAAAGACTTCCAGGGATGGGGTCGACAGGCTGTCAAGGAAGATTGATGCACGATCTCTCATGGGGAAGGGGGAGTGAGGTCGCGCGCTCAGTTACGGGAGGTAATGGGCTTCATGTCACATGCCTTCTAGGGGTGGGGTAACATGCTTACTTTATCTCATATTATTATTTTTGCAGTATTAAATAGCAGGGACTTGGCCCACTGTCATCAGAGTGCTTTATACGTGCATTTTTTCCTTTTCGTGTTCAGGCAGACGGAGATTAAGTGATCGGCCCAGTATCACAGGATGTTGAGGAGACGCCTGGTTTCTCGTACCTGGTTCCACGCTTCCAAAGTCATCAAACATTGCCCTTAGGCCACATCTGCATTTTAGGAGCCCTTGCCGGTTTTCCCTTACTTAAATCCTTTTAAAGGTGGCCCTCAATTGAAATAGCCTGTACAGGGAACGTCAGGCACTGGAAGATGGCGAACCCAGGGTCGTGAAGTTACCTGGTCTTCCTACCTGGAAAGCTGAAAGATAGGTTTCATCGTTTTTTGGGAATAGAGGGGGACACGTGAGTGCTGTGAGGTCATGTGGCCTCTGTTCTTGGGAGTTCCTTTTATCCCTGTGGGTACAAGTGACCACTGAACACTTAATGCCACGTCTTTAGCAGGGCACCTTGCAGGAGTTCACTTTGGTGAGCACCTTTCAGCACAGTGATCCGCATTGGTGAGCTGTTCAGGGAGAATTGGAGGGCACATCCGTGAATGCTTTCATATTCCAAAAAGATGGGGGGGCATATTAGCAAGAACCTGGTTAAAATTATCGCCGTTTTAGCGGCAGTAATGGGCTTGCTAATATGCGTTATAGAATTCCGTTAGCTGCCCAGGTTAGATGTCCTGCACATCTAACCTGCGCTTCTATTGGAATTCTATAACGCATATTAGCAAGCCCATTATCGCCGTTTTAGCGGCAGTTTCCTGCTGCTAAAACAGTGATCATTTTAACGAGATTGTTGCTAATATGCTCTGTCATTTCTGAGGGGAATTACATAGCTCCGGTACACAAAGTGGCTGCTTTGGGGTACTTGATTAATGGAAACAACATACTGTTGTGAAAAATAAACAAGTAAGTATATTGAACGAATCCTGACATGTGAGACAAGCATGTTCTAGAAGTTTATTATTCAGAACAAGTGGCAAACAGCTGAGTGATATGAAGGAGATGTGTTGTTTCTGCTGCTTCAGTTAGCGACTTTGGAACTACAAGTCTTAGGCTGTAGCCCTGACTTCCACACTACATGAAATCTGTGTGTTCCTGGGCATGGAGTATTTTTCAGTGCCATGCAGTGATGCTGGAGCAATGTTCAGAGTGGAGGTACTGGCCTCATCATCACCCAACTTAATTGTCTTAATTGTACTCTACATGCTGGTGATATAGATTGTGAGATATGTGTGCTTTATTTTGTAAAGCAAACTGGCCTTTATTTATATCTGTGGCACACAAGATCTGGAATTATGAATACTGTGACCTCCTCTCATCCGTACCCCAGAAAGTGTGTAACTAGGGAAAATTAAAAAAAATACCCGAAACATGCAAAGGGAGGAATAGTAAACAGGTCCTCCATGTAAAAAAAGCAACAGTTTAGCTTCTCCAATGGCAAACTTTGCTTGATGAGAGTGGAGTTCCGGCTCGTGGCCATTGCCTTAAGCCTCAAAGGGGGTCCGCCTAATAAATAATGCTGGCACCCCCTGAGTGTGTGTTACTTTTGCCATTGACCCCTATTCATTCGCGTTAAAATCACTAAGAACAAGTAGATCACTTTGCGCTAGCTTGGAGGCCCCTCAAAGCGATCCAGTTCATGTTGTAATGCTATACATAGCTTATTTCATTGGAGTGGCACAACTTGCGTTTATGGTTGTTATCCGATGGCGAGGGGTAGTTCAACAGACGAGGATAGGGGCATGGGTTAGCTGGCATGAGAGACTGAGGGGCATATGTACAAGGAGTTGACGCCGACTTAGCAGCACTTTTCCGACGGTTTTGCGTCAAGATTTTTATCGCCTTCTGTACAAGCGGATGCTAACCTATGTTAGTGGCATTTTTCCGCTGAATACATTCTAAAGATCGGCACTTCTGTTAGCGATAATGACGTGAAAGGGAGGCGTCCCGTGCAAAAAAGGCCGCTAACCCCACTCTATATTTACAACTATTTACAAGGAGATTCCTGAACTTGGGAGGACCAAAAAAACTGCAGCTAACTGCAGTTAGAGGCAGTTTTTGAAGACCAGAAAATAGCTAGTCTTAAAAATAGAGATAACACTTGGGTCCTCTTTTCAGCAGGTTTTGGTGCTGGCCAGCACTGCTTGCAATGTTGCTGCACTGCCCTGCAACAAAACTACAGGGCAGGAATGCGTACCATCAATAAGATAGTGCGCATTACTGGGCTTCAGTTATGAAAAGTGTTGCAGCGCTGGAACAAGACAGCGTTGCAACAATGCCCACTACCCCCTTCTTGCGACACCATGGATGCGCTGTTTTCACTGGACAGCACTCTATGATGCAAGTAATGACAGATACGTCTGGAATCCTGACATATCCGTCTGCGGCAAAGTCAGGCATTGCTGCAGTTGTGTCACAACCATGACGCAACTCCAGCAATGCATGGGGCTAGCCTATCCCTGTGCCACTGCCTCACCCTCAAGCCTGCCATCAGGCAGGCGTAAGTACTGATGCAGTGCCGCTCTTAAGGGGTGCCAGGATGTCAGCGCAGTTGGATATCCATTGGTGGTGGTTGCGTGCTGCAGTGTCATCGTCTGTAAGCGTTGGTGGAGTGGTGTTGCTGAGGGAGATGATGAAACGTTCTTTCTGTGGCCTTGATCCAGCTACGAGGGGGGGCGATGATGATGATGGTGTACGTGGGTATGGTGGAAAGTGATGGACGATCAAGGAGAGTCAGGTGCTGTGGCTGTAGTTGAAGTTCCCACTGACAGTGTGCTCGATGATGTGTACTGCTATGTGGCTTGCTGCGGTGACTATCTGCTTAAGTCTGATGTTTGGGAGCTTCCCTAGGAGGGGATGGTCTTCTGGTCACTGGGGTTGTCCAGGTGGAACTTGAGTTCACAGAGAAGGATGTCATTGGTGGATAGAAGAGCCTGGGGTGCAATGAGGTCTAAAATGATATCTGTGAATGAGGGTCCAATGACCAAGGGTCCTGCAGATGAGGGTACCACAGAGGATAGGCTTAGAGTTGGTCTGGATCTGTAAGTTGAGGTGTTCCATGATCATCGTTGGGTCATTAGAGTGCTTGGCCAGTCGGAGTGTGCTTCTGTAGGTGATGGCAATGCATCCTCCTGGATGGTCAGTGCTCCTTGCGGGTGATTTAGTAGACATCAGTGATGGCGATGGGATGTCCGGTCCGGAACAGAGGTAGGTCCTGGCAGGCGAAGTGGCATTTTGGGTTGATGGCAAGGAGGGTGCTGGCGTCGTACTGGGGGAGTGTCCGCGAGGAAGGGTGCTTGGTGCTGAGCGCATTCCATGGGCAGACGGATGCAGACGGGTTTGTCTATGGCTTGCCTTTGGCATGGGAGACATCCGTTGCACTGCTGGTAATGCCTTTACAATGCAACCCCAACAACACAGGTGCATTTGCATGGCATTCCATTACATAGCAATGCGAGGGCAATAATGGTATATTTTTACATTTTAGGATGGGTATGGGTTTTGGGTGTTGGATATTAAATTTGGGGTGTATTATAGGGTAAAATTTGAAATATGGGGTGTGTTTTGGGGTCAGTTATGAAAATTGCGGTAGGCATTTGGGTAAAATATGATTTTTAGGGTGTGTTTTTGGGGGCTCAAAGTTGAATTTTAGGGTTCAGGGTTTGCTTTGGGGTGCAAGGGTTAGTTTTAGGTTTGCACTCACTGAAGTGGGAATAGTAATATTTAAATCTCGCTATCCAACACCTTCCCTACTGTTGCAATATGCCTAGTATTAGTAACTTCATATATACCTTTGGCACACCAGTGGTGCGTCCATTGGACATGGTTGCACAGTGGCCACCATTGAGAAGTGCTGCAGGGGGACTAGACAACTGGGAGGTGGGAAAACACCTAAAAGGACACTGGATTGGGCATGGACGCTGGTGTGTATGTGTGTGAGGGGGTGTTGTTATGTTATGTTAGAACTATATTTCTTGAGTGCACGGCTTCCCAGATCGGGTGTCCCGGCGCTTTGGCAGAGAGTCCTGAACACAACCAAGAAAAGCCCAGCGGCAGAAACACTGTAGGCCCACTGGTTAGGCGGAGAAGAGGAGCGTCTTGAGCTCCTTTCTAAAGGCCAGAAGATTGTTAGCCTTGCGGAGTGACAGAGGGAGCTCATTCCACAACCTGGAATGTTGTGTTGTAAATATTTAAATGAGAAAAATCTTACCTTGAGGCCGTTCCTGTGTCTTCATTGCTCCTGTTCTCCTGAGTCTGCTTCCAGGAACAGGAAGTAGGCAGTCAGGCTTCCTCCCCTAAGCCATCCAATACGATGCAATGCAGCGTTGGGATTGGTCATTGGTGCCTGGATAAGGCGTTCAGCCAGGGGCTGGAGGGGTGGGCATAATCTCCATGCAGCCTACATTGCAAACATTGCAAACAGGACAGTGCACATGACTGCTTTGGGTGGCCTGAGTGGGTGGACCAAACAGACATTGCGCACTTGAGTGGGCATGCCACTCTGCCCCTGCCCTGCTCCATGAGTAGAGCAGCCCTACCGACTCTCCCACCCGCAAAGGAAGCAAAGCACAATTACATTAGGTAGTTATCAACATGTGATGATTTTTCCACTTCTTGCACTGCTTGAAAGCAGACAGAGTCAGTCTACCTTCTTGTTTGTGTCCCAGCTTGTCAATCTTGTGTTTGTCCCTCCCGTGCAGCATTGTCTCTTTTCCATCTTTTTTAGGCTGATCCTAGACAGCGCATGCGCTGTCGCAAGACCTGAAGTATTCAGTAAATTGAGGTATATCCAGGACAGTTTACATAAAAGCTGAAATATACGCCAGTGGTGCTATGACCACTACTCGAATACAGTTCAGAACTCAGCATCAATTGTCATGTCTTCTTTTGAACCTCAGAAGGAAACCTGAACATTGGTGAATCCTGACAGGATTTGAGCATCAGAAGCTGACTAGCCTATAGGTACATTGGAATCATTCCTGACGGGGCTAGGCCTTCGGGCTGGAGTAGAGCATCTCATCTCAGTTGGAGCCTTGCATTTGACTAACTCTATCCCTCCCATCCTCAGAGGCATTTCAGGTTTCAGAGACCCCAACATGTTGCGTTGACCTTTGTAATGGTTTTTATAGCAGATATTGGGTTTAGTAAGGGGTGGAGTTATTTTCAGAGCATTCAACAGATCTATATTTATAGCCTAAAGTCATATGCATTTCTTTACTTATTATGTCAGCTTGTCATTATTCCCACAGCAAATTCGACCTTAGGTGCGTGTGGATTTGTCCTTAAAAACAGAAGCTGCGCCTTTGGGTGTAAAACTTTTGTTTTGTGTTTCTAAAAATACAAGAAGGGCAAAGGTGACTTCTTCATCTGGCAAAATCACACGGAATTTGAGCAGAGTCAACAGAAGCCTATTCATCCAATTAGACTTACCGAGCTATAAATCCAAAAAACAGAACCGCAGCACAGTTAGAAGCAAGCCTTCCACACTCATGCACATCATACAAAACATCCTCCATCACCCAACCAAATTACCCACTCTGGAAAACAACACACTAAAAAAAAAGTTGAACGAGCTACACAACCTTTCGGGGAGTGCTTAGTCCTAGTAAGATTTTGTAACCCGAAGGAGTAGGTCCATGAGGGTATGGGGTAGGCTGGACCCTTTTTAAACACAAAAACCACAGAAGTGTGCCTACACCACCCTTACTTTTATACAATTCAACTTGTAAAGGCCAAACACTCACTTTCATAGTTTGACCAGGTATTTTTTATTATTTTATTTTGATCAAGCGGGTAGTAAACAACTGTTACTCCCTGACCTGCTGCACAGCTGAGTTAATTAAACTGCTATTCTGAATTAGTTTGCAACTTTTACCCAATTTTTCAGTTGATTTAACTTGGTTTTATTCACCAATCTTTTCTTTCAATGATTACTTTGTTTGATTATATTTACTTTTCATATTGTTCATATCACATCAAATGTTATTCATTTCATATACATTTTATCTTTGGTGTGATTCTAATCACACGTTAACACATCCCATAACAATTGTTAATGGCGATTGAGGATTATTTGGCCCGATGCATTTCGGGACCCTGTCCCTTCTTCAGGGGCCTCCTGTAAATGAAATACATATATGTCATTTAAACTTCTGGATATTCTATTTGCTTTTCCTTTTGTATTCAAAGGACAAGTCTAGTTTCAAATCAATCACCAATATCTTATTTGTACACATATCTCCTTATAAATCTATCTTAAACTGTACAGTTCCATTCTTGAGTAGTTACATTCACTGAGTCAGTGTTTTACTGTTATCTAAACAAAGGGGGTTGAAATTTCACATTTTTTGCGTAGATGGACTTAATTTTCGGATTATTCTCAAAGATTCTGTTTATATTTTAAAAAACGATTTGCTTACAGATTGGTATTTACAGCGTCATGCAATAAGAGAATAGCTGGGTAAATGCTTAAGAGTGCTCAATTACCTTTTAAACGTTTCAGAACGAAAGCGGTATCGAGTTTCTGTGTATTATGAAGTTTGTTTACCTTATCCTTCGACGTTTATTTTCTGTGCAATAATGCGAGGCTCGGAGGAGTAAATATACGGGAAACTGTGAAAATGATAATACATTTCATGTAATCTGCCTGAAATGTCAAAACGCTAATAAGTGTACCGATTATAATCTATACCATTCCTACCTTTTCATATGAAGTAGCTATCCTGTGTGTGCTTGCGGGTAACCGATTAATGCTTCGTGCTCTCCGAGTCAGTTCAGTTTTTTCTAAAGAAGTAACACGGCATTTAGTTCAGAGTATTACTTCTATTTTATATAAGTTTCAAAACTACCCAGTAGTTTGTATTTTACTGCGGGTTTGCTTACCGGCTGCAATTCACTTCCCGAATCTCCTCTTCACTTCTACGCTTGCTCGTTCAGTCCGATAATGAAATCTCGTATCAAAATCGCATGGGATTGGGCTTGTTATTATTTCCTGTTCTATGGTATTGCGCACCATGTTTGAATGGTGTGGGAATTCTCGGGTAAAAGGTTCCTGCCTGCAATAGATAACAATCTTGTTTGAAAGCCACATCAAACAACTCTAAAGGTTCCAATAGAAAATCGGTTCACAATCACAAGTGTGTGTGGTGTCTCGACCCCACCCAAAAATATTAACGGAAAGCCCTGTTTATATCTCGATTTTGTGGGTACCATGTTGGAAGGGAGTAAAAACACAATCAGAATGTGGTAGTTACTGTGGTTATTGGCGGAGTAGATAAACGTGGTGAAGTAAATACTACATGATTGAATGATTCCTGATGGGAGATTCAATTACTTCAATCATCCTTATGCTATTTAGGCAGTATGATGAGTACTTGCTGGATCCCATGGGTATTATTTATGTCAAGGTTCTGTTCATCCTAAACAGCATGCTTACACTATAAGCATTGATTATCACTTCCTGCCATACTTTTCAATCATTCATTATAATCGTAAACATTTTTGTTGGTGATACTGATAGGTTTACAATGTACAATCACAGTGTTCAAACTTATACTCTGCCTCCTTATTGCATAGTTTTACATCATTCTTGTTGGGGTAAAATGAGCAATCATAGTGTTCAAATACAGGATATACCTTTTTTTGCATAATTTTTCATACTACTTTTTAGAATCATAGAAAACATCCCATGTCCAATTTGTCATTCAACCCTAACGGTTCCATAGTTTGGAATTTCTTAATTAGCATTACTTCCCTTTGGGACAAGAATTTTTGATTATCCCTTCCTGGTTTAATCTCTATTTTTTCAATCACTAAAAACCTTAACTGAGAGATATTATGATGCTTTTCTAACCAATGAGTTGGCAGGTTGGAGTTGGTATTCTTGGTTCTTATCATGCTTTTATGCTCTCCTATTCTGATTTTCACCTTTCTTTCTGTTTTTGCCGATGTACATAAGTCCGCAAGGACACTTTATACTGTAAATAACGAAGTTGGAATTGCAGTCTGCTGTTAATTTAAGAGGTATTTGTTCTCCTGTTCTAGGGTGAGACACAAATGCTTGTTGCATGACGTTGTTACAGTGAATGCAATTATTGCATTTCTTCATTCCTTTATAGTCTGTTCTTTCTTTTTTGTTTTTGTTTTTCAATTGCTCCTTTAGATTTCTGCTTCTTGTATATGCAAAAATTGTTTTTCCTGGAATATGTTCTGAAAATACTCATCCTGTTGTAATAGTTCCCAACATTTCAATATAATTTTCTTGATATTTCTAGATTTAGTGGAATACTTAGAAACAAAAACGTTATTTGGTTTGGTGGATGGTTTCTTTGTGGTCTTGAGTAAACTTTTGCGGCTTAATTTGTTTACTTTTTCTTCAGCTTTGTTTATACAGGAGATAGAATATCCTCTTTGTTTAAATTTTGTTTTGATTCTTCGCATGTCTTCTTCCTGAGCTTCAGGTGAAGAACATATTCTTTTGCTTCTTAGCATTTGTGAAAAAGGCAGATTTTCAATCAATTGTGGCGTATGGAAGCTTCTGAACAATAATGTGTTGTTGTGATCAGTAGATTTAACATACGTTTGGGTATGTATTTTCCTATCTTTTTTTGTTATTTTCACATCCAAGAATGTTATTTCTTGATAGTTTATTGTATGGGTGAATATAATCCTTGGGTTTTTTTGATTTCATTCTAGAATGTTACTCTCCAGTCTCTCTTTTGATCCTTTTTAAATCAAAAAAATGTCGTCTATGAATCGACGATACATTAGTAGTGACGTGTTCATTTTTTGTTTGTTAAAATGTCTTGCTCTTCAAATTGCGCCATAAATATATTCGCGTACGTTGGTGCTCCTCCAAAAGCCATACTGGTTCCACTGATCTGTAGAAAGAATTTGTCTTCAAAGTAAAAATAACTGTGTTGTAAACAAAACAACAGTAATTAAAGTAAAAATACTTTGTTAACTCCAATATCCTCTACTTGCAGTAATGCCTATTCAATTGCTTCTATTCCTTCTTTTAATGGTATCGATGTATAAAGGGAATTAACATCAATTGTACAGAATGTACATTGTTGAATATCTTCTGATGTCACCATTTCAAGTAGGTTAAGAAATTCAGTGGTATCTTTGATATTGGTCTTCCACTGTGTCACAATTTCTTTGAAGAAAAAAGTCTATATATTTGCCTTGGGGCTCAAATATTGATCCTACTCCCGAGACAATAGGTCTAAACGGTGGGTCTTTCAAATTTTTGTGCAACTTAGGGAGCATATATATGTGAGGTCGTCTGAGTTCTGTTTCTGTGAGGAATTGTAAGGTTTTTGCTGAGATCCATCCCAATATGAGGGCATTTTAAAGTATTGTTTCTAGTGTTATTTTAATCTCGTTGGTGGGATCCATTTCCAGTGGTAAATACGTTGTCTCGTCCATCAGATGTTCTTCGACTTTTCTTCGATAAAATGAAGCATACATTATTATGAGAGCGCCTCCTTTGTCTGCTCTTTGAAATTCTAATGTATCCATTTCTGCCATTTGTTGTAAGATTTTCCTTTCTTGTTTTGAGAAATTTGTTTTGCTTTTGGTTTGGAAGTTTAACTTCTGAAAATCTTGTAAAACCAACTTCTCAAACATGTCAATGTTCTTATGTGATGTGGGTGCTGTGAATGTGCTCTTGGGTTTAAATTCCACGTATTCTTTAGGTGTTGCTGGGGTGGATTCCGGTAATACATTACTGAAAAAATGACGTAATCTGATTGATCTTGAGGTATTTGAAATTTATATGGTCAGGTATGTCCCCTAACGTGTACCCTAACGTCTCCATGTACGAGTTTAAAGTGCATGTAATTTCCCTCCACACCCGAATCTGATGACGCAAATACATTTGCGTCCAACGTTAACATGTCCTCTATCAGATCCACCATGAATGGATCGATAATTCAGTTCCTAAGTATGCCTTGCCAACGTCTTTACATGGTGCACATTCACGTTTTTCCTAGCTCTACCGAGCTAGGCCCTGATTTCTGCCTTCGAGCCACTTCTGTCTCTACCTCTGAAAGCTGCAGCATGGAGATGCATCCCTGACCTCTGCCTTACTTCCTGCCAAGCGAAGCGGTGCCTGGCTCGGCCTGGCCTGCCTGACAAAACAGTATTTTGCCTTCAAGTTATCAGCGTAGCCAGTTCAGCCTCCTCGAAACCACAATCCTGTCTAGTGAAATAGGTAAACATATCCCCGGCTGCAGAGCAAAGGGCCAAGCCGTCCTGTCTCCTTCGTGTAATTCATTGCTCCCGTTACCATGGTAGGCCCATGGCCCCGCGCATTGCACTTAGACACATATGCATTCAGTATAGAATAGCCTCTGCCCGAGAGACCTTTTACTCCAGATTAAGCATCTCCCAAATACAAGATATCAGACATGTTATAGGAACAGGTCGATCTGACATGCCAGACTTCTGTCTCTTCTACTAGTGCTAAAAGTCAGACCCTCAGCTTTCTCCAGATGCACGTCAATCACACGTCATATTAACTGCGCGCGCATCCAGGCCATAGGTTTCAGCTGACTCTGCAGAATCCTCTACGCACCCACCCACTTATGACACTTTTCTGTGACGTTTCCAGTACACGCCTCCGTGCACACCCTTGTACACGCCTTTTTTGCTACGCACATGTGTTCTTATCATATACATTTCACTTGTCACGCCTCCTGTATCCATCGCTATTGTACAGTTTTACTATATATGTCATGTACTGTTAATAAATCGTTGACATCTTTCTGCCATCATTGCATATACCCCGATCCCTTGTATTGATGGAATTGATTTCCATGGCTCGAGCCATCCCGAATTAAAGCCCGTATGACTCAGACACCACGGACTCTGCCTCTCATTTGATTGAGCTATTCTTTTTCTTGTCAGTAATTATACGGTAAAAATTGACCGGTAAATTATATTTACCACATAATTCGGCGCCCGAATAGGGACCCCTCCCCCACCCCACGCGCCGGCGATGCGTCGCAGGCCTTGCCCCCTACCACAGCCGTGACGGACTTCTATGCGCATCTGCAGGTTTTCCTGTATCTCCCTCAGGCCTACGGTGGAGACGGAGACTGCGGGACAGCATCCAGACGAGGCGGTGAGGAGTGCGGAGGATCCCGACCAGAGCCCAGCCGAGAGAGCAGTGTCCGAGGTATTGAGAGGCCCACCTGTCCGAAGCGTTGAGGCGCATGCGTAGTGCGCAGCAGCAGTGACGTCGTAGTCCAGTCCTGTCGAGTTTCCGAGGCCTTCCGTTCCGTGCTTCCCGGTGAGTACCGTTGCTGGGGACGCATCAAGACGGGTGTATTTATTTGTGTCCGGTCAAGACGGGTTTGGGTACACAGATCCGGTCTGCACTGTTTTAGCAGTGTATCTGTACTGTTTAGCAGTGCATCTAGTAATTCAGTTATTCAGTGATTCAGTATTTTTTTTTTTTGCTATAGACCTTATTAGTCAGTATTTGTTCAAAATGTCTCAATGTGTTTAATGTCGTGGTATGAGTGATTGTTTGCATTTCTTTACTGTGTTTATCGTATTTGCGTCTAGATCGAGGTAGCAATGCCTTTGTTTTCGAAGTTACGACAGATAGGAACTAGGAAAGGGATACTAGAAGAAGCCGTTCCCATCCCACCTAGGGACACTCCTGGACATTTTATGTACCATAAGCATGGCTTAGATGCCATACTGTACTTAGACTTATGGGTGGATTATACGAAAGACTTGGAAGAGAACCAGAGATGGCCCGTTACAGGGACATGGGATGCCGAGTGCATCATGAGAGTAGAAGAAGCATTATGGAAAAAGAAAGCCAGACAATCACAGAAAGATGCCATTGAATTGTGGCGTAAAGAATCACATAGACGGACAGAGAAAGCACTCAGAAAAGTAGAGAAAAGTAGAGAGGATTCCGAAAAAGCTAGCGAAAAAGAACTACTAGAAGAAGGACAGCGAGTCAGAATGGAACAACACGACAGACAGAGTAATGCCCTATAACAGGACTGTATCCAGTTCTGGCCGAGGGCCTGCCCAAGGCGACCCCGGAAATACCGAACGATCTGCCACCTCCATTGGTTCCGACTAAATTATGTCATAAAAAGACCGCAGCAGACATATTTCTTTCATCCTATTTAGACGATGTAGCTCCCGCTTACACTAATGTACCCGTACCACCCGTTAACAATGCCCAGCAGCCTGCTCCGGTTGCTCGAGTAATGACCCCTCCATGTCAGCAAATTCCCGCACCTGTTATTACTTCCCCTACTGTTCCCCCTACTAATCCTTTTTCGACAGATGCAGCCCAGAGTTCAATCCCATTACATATACCTGCCGCACAGTCAGCCTATGCTCACGCTTCCGTTTCAGGAGGCGCCGTAGGTGGCCTTCCCCACACCCCGCCACAATTACATCGAGTGACAATGAGAGAATTAGCAATGCAGCGTACACCACAAGCGAGTACATCTGAAAAACTTAAACAGTTACTTACAGATTGTAGATATGATCCAGTACCTGGCAAGACAGGACCCATGATGTTAGCCTCATTACGTTTACGCCGTGTTACAGATTATCTGATGTTATTACCAGAAATGCCAGAACATCTAGACAACATATATCATTTTATTAGAACAGGAGAGAGACCAGGTTGTGTTCGTGAAGCCATGGCACATCAGAAAGTTGAGACACAAGGTTTAATATTACGATTTTTGATTAATTGTTTGATAAGGGAACAAGACCAGCCAGGCTTTTCGCAAGAAGAGATGGAGGGATTGTCAAAATGGAGTCAGAATATTGCAGATTGTAAGCATGATAAACAGAATTGTATAGATGTCATGACCAGAAAGATACGTAAAGAAATAGTAGCAATACATGCCCGACGGAGGCTGATAGGCCTCTCGAGTCAGACGATAAAGACACCTCAGAGGAGGAAGAAACAGAGAATCCAGCAGCGACACAAGACTTGATAGCATATGTAGGTAGAGAAAAACTCCCTAGACAGTATCCTCCTGATAGGCCCTTCGACAGACATTCGTTTAGGAAATAAGAAACGTTACCTTTCCCCGATACCAGAGCAATGTTCCCTTGAACATATTTTCCAGGTTACTGATAAAATCCTGAAAGAAAGAGTGGGTTATCATGAACTCAATACCTTACGTGATCAGGAACTAGCCCGGTCAGCAGTCCAATGGGCCGGGGATGACAGTATATATAAAGATGATTCAGTAGTGCAAACATTTTTAAGTCTTACTCCAGAAGAACAGCAACTAGCTGGTATATACACGACCCAGCATCTTATTGTACAGTATGAAAACCAGCAATCTGACCCAGGTCCGTTATATAATCTATTGCAGGACTTAATCCTGAGAAGATGGAGAGGTCTAGGTACCGATTTAATTGACATCATTTTAGAACAACGCCATAAATACAGAACTTTCCTGACTCCACATCTTGTTTCCGTTCCACCCCCAGTAAGACAACCATATCACCTAGATAGACAGAACCCTTTACGAGAAGTGCATCCAATCAGGAAACCAGATAATACACTTGAACGCGTATTTGTATACATGCCCATAACTAAAATGGAATTATTGGAAATGAAGAAAATAGTGCCGAGTCATGATAAAGATCCAGCAGGGTTTCACCGTGAAATAAAAGACATGTTACTCATGGGAGATTACACATATCCTGACATTATGAAAATATTAAAAGTATTATTGCCTGCCGGTATTTACGAGAAACTCAAAGAAAAAGAATGGGAGGTGGGAGACAAAAAGATTAATTGGACTGAATTAGAGAACGAAGAAACCGGTCGAACCCCAGGTTTAGGTCTTGGGGACAAAACTAAAGCATTACCAGGACTATTAGTACAGGTTTTGCCAAGATTATTGACAACTAAAAAGAAGGACTGGGATGCAATCTCAGCCTGCAAACAGAAACACGACGAAGACACTAGTGATTTTTATTCCCGATTCGAGAAATGTTTTATTATTAATAGTGGCCTGAAAACTAGTAGCGAGTCATATCCACATCTTTTTGTAACCAAATTAGTCGAGAATTCATTGCCCCAGGTTAAGAATCGTGTATTGAAGGTCGAGAGCACATGGCAAGCAAATACGCCTTCCCAAATGTTACAAATGTTACAGTACCACCAGAACAGAATTAGGGAGGAACATGATCACGAACAAAGACGTATGAAAGATACCAAAATGAAAGTGCTAGTTGCTCAGTCCGTTCCAGCTGATGGTCAGAAAAGGGGTACGACACAGTCCAACAATTCAGCGGCTCCTGTTAAAGGGACATGCAACTATTGTAAACAGCCAGGTCACTATGTAAACGATTGTGCAGTTTTGAAACACAATATAGCCACAGGTAAAACTAAAGAGAGACCGCGTCCACCTAGACAGGACCAGGTCCAGCAACACGTTCCGCAGAATATACAGCCTATGCAGATTCCACAACAGACCGTAGCGGTACCACAGCCTCAGCCCATTGCAGCAACACAACATGTTACACAGCAGATGTACCAGTATGCACAATCCGACTACCCCGATTATCAGCAGTACACATGAAACAGCCTAGAGAGGGAGGTTGGCTTGCCTCTTATTGAGGTTCCTGTAGATCAAGAGGGTCCTTTTGTACATAGTCAGGTATTAGGAAAGGATAGAAAATTTTTGATTGACACAGGGGCAAGCAGAACTACCATCAGTCATGACGAGGTTCCAGGGGCACCGCTCTCAGGCTCACAGAATGTTTCCCTTGGATTTTCAGGAAAGCCTATTGTTAATGAAGTATCGAAACCAGTTCCCCTTGCAGTTGGTCCATTATCCCGTACTACAGATTTATTGCTCACGAAATCATGTCCAGAAAACTTGCTTGGTATTAAAACCCTGAAAGCTCTAGGAGCTGTAATTTGTTGTTCTCCGGAAGGAGTAAGGTTGTTCCTTCGTGATTTTAAGGGACATTATGTGTTGAGAGATTTTGATCCCAGGTTACAGAACGTTCCTGCAAATTTATGGGCACAAGGCCCCACTGATGTAGGTTGTATGCACATTACACCATACCGTGTCACACTCAAGCCAGGAGTTGTACTACCACGAATCCGACAATACAAGTTACCACCTGATGCTGTAGTGGCTTTACTGAAAATCATTGACGAGCTCATTGCACAAGGAGTGGTTGTAGAAACCGACTCGAATGTTTGTAATTCTCCTATCATTCCGATTCTTAAACGCACTGATCCGAATGCACCTCCAGTTTATCGATTAGTGATCGATTTGCGAGAGTTGAATAAATGCATTGTACCACAATATCCAGTGGTCCCAGACATTTCGTCACTATTGACAGCTATTGATTCAGAGGCGACGTTCTTTACTGTAATCGATCTCAAGAACGCCTTCTTTAGTGTCCCCATTGATCCGGAAAGCCAGTACCTTTTCGGATTCTGTTTAAATGGCCGAAGCTTCAAATTTGAACGCGCCCCTCAAGGATTCACAGAAAGCCCCAGCATCTACAGCCAAGCACTGAAACGACAACTTGACAGTATTCAAATGCCTGCTAACACTGCCCTACTCCAATACGTCGATAATCTATTGATCACCGCCCGTAGTGAACCAGAATGTGAACAAGCATCACTGACAGTCTTGTATTTCCTGGCGGACAAGGGACACAGGGTGTCTCCATCGAAGCTACAATTCTGTGCCCAGCAAGTGGTGTACCTTGGGCACTTGCTGTCCAAGTGGGGTAGGCAGCTCACACCTGATCGCATTCAGTTAAATGCACATCTACCGCAACCCAAGACACAGAAAGAAGTACGAGCCTTTATTGGACTCATTTCTTATTGCAGACAATGGATTCCCCAATATGCATTTCTAGCTAAACCACTTATACAGTTGACAACCCAGGAGGCAGCGTCTTCGTCTGTTCTCCGATGGACACAGGAACATACACAAGCTTTTGACGAATTAAAGAAAGCCTTATGTCAAGCACCTGTTTTAGCAACACCATGTTACAGCAAACCTTTTACACTTTTTGTCACAGAACGCGATGGCACAGCGTTGTCAGTTCTCACTCAGCTTCAAGCAGACAAACACAGACCGTGTGCTTATTTTTCGAGTACATTAGATCCAGTAGCCCAGGCCTTGCCTGCGTGCTTAAAATCAGTTGCAGCAACAGCTCTAGCAATCAGACAAAGTGACTCCATTGTATTAGGACATCAATTCACAGTACAGGTTCCACATTCTGTGGAAGTTCTCCTAAACAGAACACAGACTCAACACTTGACTATAGCACGACTGACAGGTTATGAATTGACATTATTCCAACCACACATAGAAATCAGACGCTGCAATACACTAAATCCTGCTACACTTTTACCATCGAGCACAACAGATCCTACTCCACATGACTGCGTGGATGTCGTTAACACGATTACGAAGCCCAGACAAGACTTGACAGATGTTGCATTACCCAATCCAGACCTGACACTTTATGTGGATGGTTCATGTATGAGAACAAGTACAGGAGAGTTAGTGGCCGCATATGCAGTGACCACTGAAACTGAAGTCATAGAAACACATCGCATTGACACCCTGTCAGCTCAAGCAGCAGAGCTCCTTGTTCTGACCCAAGCCTGTATACGAGCCAAGAACCTGAAAGTAAACATATACACAGATTCACGTTACGCATTTGGAGTCGTACACGACTTTGGTGTCCTTTGGCAAGAAAGAGGTTTTTTGACCTCTCACTGAGCCAAGATCCAGCATGGCCCCCTCATTCAAGCTCTGTTGGAAGCAATACATTTGCCTACAGCCATAGCCAGCATGAAGTGCAAAGCACACACTAAAGTCACAGACACTATTTCAAAGGGTAACGACTTTGCAGATCGAACAGCGAAACATACAGCACTGACTCATACTAAAACGACTGATATGACAATGACAGTCAGGGATCCTACACAAGATGTCATTGACATACAGACACATGCTACTCCAGATGAAATAAAGAAATGGGCTGAACAAGGAGGGGTCCAGACAGAACAAGGATGGATGACGAGGGGTAAGACCACATGGTTTCTCCCCGACTCCATGGTTCAAGTTATCATCAACACAGCACATATTCCAGCACATTTAGGAGAAAAAGCCATGTTAGACAGTTTACAGAACCTCTGGTTCAACAAGCATTTACGAGCAGCAGCAAAACAGAAAGTGCGTACCTGCATGATCTGTTGTCAGTTCAATCCAGGAAAAGGGATTCCCGTGGGGACGCACTGCAGAACGGACGCTGCACCTGGGACCCTGTGGAATACCTTCTTTGCTGCTTATCTCTTTCCTCCACCCCTCGCGGTACCCGCTCCGCGGGTCCCGCATCGTAAGGGGAGTCTGACCATCTCTGGGGGCAACTGCTGAGGGACGTGCAAGGCGGAGTGGACTGAGCGAGGCGGGGCTGCGAGCGCGGGTGCTGGGACTCTGTTTCCCAGGAGCACCCGCCTGCCTGATTCTGACCACCTGGGCTGCTCTCCCCGACCCCTCCCCCCCGCCCTCGAGCCTTCTTAATCTTTCGTGCTTGGATTACCCAGTGGGACGCACTGCAGAACGGACGCTGCACCTGGGACCCTGTGGAATACCTTCTTTGCTGCTTATCTCTTTCCTCCACCCCTCGCGGTACCCGCTCCGCGGGTCCCGCATCGTAAGGGGAGTCTGACCATCTCTGGGGGCAACTGCTGAGGGACGTGCAAGGCGGAGTGGACTGAGCGAGGCGGGGCTGCGAGCGCGGGTGCTGGGACTCTGTTTCCCAGGAGCACCCGCCTGCCTGATTCTGACCACCTGGGCTGCTCTCCCCGACCCCTCCCCCCCGCCCTCGAGCCTTCTTAATCTTTCGTGCTTGGATTACCCAGTGGGACGCACTGCAGAACGGACGCTGCACCTGGGACCCTGTGGAATACCTTCTTTGCTGCTTATCTCTTTCCTCCACCCCTCGCGGTACCCGCTCCGCGGGTCCCCAGGAGCACCTGCCTGCCTGATTCTGACCACCTGGGCTGCTCTCCCCGACCCCTCCCCCCCGCCCTCGAGCCTTCTTAATCTTTCGTGCTTGGATTACCCAGTGGGACGCACTGCAGAACGGACGCTGCACCTGGGACCCTGTGGAATACCTTCTTTGCTGCTTATCTCTTTCCTCCACTACTCGCGGTACCCGCTCCGCGGGTCCCGCATCGTAAGGGGAGTCTGACCATCTCTGGGGGCAACTGCTGAGGGACGTGCAAGGCGGAGTGGACTGAGCGAGGCGGGGCTGCGAGCGCGGGTGCTGGGACTCTGTTTCCCAGGAGCACCCGCCTGCCTGATTCTGACCACCTGGGCTGCTCTCCCCGACCCCTCCCCCCCGCCCTCGAGCCTTCTTAATCTTTCGTGCTTGGATTACCCAGTGGGACGCACTGCAGAACGGACGCTGCACCTGGGACCCTGTGGAATACCTTCTTTGCTGCTTATCTCTTTCCTCCACCCCTCGCGGTACCCGCTCCGCGGGTCCCGCATCGTAAGGGGAGTCTGACTATCTCTGGGGGCAACTGCTGAGGGACGTGCAAGGCGGAGTGGACTGAGCGAGGCGGGGCTGCGAGCGCGGGTGCTGGGACTCTGTTTCCCAGGAGCACCCGCCTGCCTGATTCTGACCACCTGGGCTGCTCTCCCCGACCCCTCCCCCCCGCCCTCGAGCCTTCTTAATCTTTCGTGCTTGGATTACCCAGTGGGACGCACTGCAGAACGGACGCTGCACCTGGGACCCTGTGGAATACCTTCTTTGCTGCTTATCTCTTTCCTCCACCCCTCGCGGTACCCGCTCCGCGGGTCCCGCATCGTAAGGGGAGTCTGACCATCTCTGGGGGCAACTGCTGAGGGACGTGCAAGGCGGAGTGGACTGAGCGAGGCGGGGCTGCGAGCGCGGGTGCTGGGACTCTGTTTCCCAGGAGCACCCGCCTGCCTGATTCTGACCACCTGGGCTGCTCTCCCCGACCCCTCCCCCCCGCCCTCGAGCCTTCTTAATCTTTCGTGCTTGGATTACCCAGTGGGACGCACTGCAGAACGGACGCTGCACCTGGGACCCTGTGGAATACCTTCTTTGCTGCTTATCTCTTTCCTCCACCCCTCGCGGTACCCGCTCCGCGGGTCCCGCATCGTAAGGGGAGTCTGACCATCTCTGGGGGCAACTGCTGAGGGACGTGCAAGGCGGAGTGGACTGAGCGAGGCGGGGCTGCGAGCGCGGGTGCTGGGACTCTGTTTCCCAGGAGCACCCGCCTGCCTGATTCTGACCACCTGGGCTGCTCTCCCCGACCCCTCCCCCCCGCCCTCGAGCCTTCTTAATCTTTCGTGCTTGGATTACCCAGTGGGACGCACTGCAGAACGGACGCTGCACCTGGGACCCTGTGGAATACCTTCTTTGCTGCTTATCTCTTTCCTCCACCCCTCGCGGTACCCGCTCCGCGGGTCCCGCATCGTAAGGGGAGTCTGACCATCTCTGGGGGCAACTGCTGAGGGACGTGCAAGGCGGAGTGGACTGAGCGAGGCGGGGCTGCGAGCGCGGGTGCTGGGACTCTGTTTCCCAGGAGCACCCGCCTGCCTGATTCTGACCACCTGGGCTGCTCTCCCCGACCCCTCCCTCCCCTAGACAGTGATTACCATATCTGGAGGCCAGTTCTCCCGCGGCGCGGGAGCGCGCGGGAGGGCGCCGGGAGAAGCCCGGGACAAGGGCGGGACCGTCTGTGGCCGTCCGGGGCCGGAGGAGGCCGGGCCGGGCCCTACCATTAACTTTTTCTTCCTGGACACTTATCCATGAACCCTTTTATTGGTAAAAATTTTTATATTGTGACTGCTCGTGCCTAAAGTGTTGTTAAAACATTGAGGCCTGAGTGGCTTCGCTGATTCAGTAGTAAGGTTGGTCATAGTACTGCTAGTTGTATATTTTTAAAGAGGATTTTTTAAAAAATGCCCCTAAGGTCAGGTAAGGAGAGGGAAGTTCAGGTCTCAACCTCAAATGGTACTTTTACTGGTACAATTGATCAGTTTTTTAAGCGCTCCACGGCTATACTGGAGAAGGAGATCGCCCTGGTTGAAAAACGCCTCTCACTCGATATTATCACTGGTAAGAGGTCTTCGCTAGGTAAAATTAATGAGGCTGTCTCCCCTGTCCCACTTTCGACGCTGGATTCGGATAGTAATACCGAAGTATTATTGGTGACTGCTCCTGAGAACCATACAGTTGAATTAGTGGATTCTTATCAGGGAAGCGCTTTTAATACTGCACATGATAATTTGCAAAATAGTGGAACTATCTGTCTAGATCAGTCCAGGGATAACACTGGTCTTTCAGATTCACCAAATCTTAACATTAGTACTGAACTATTGGATTCCCTCTCTCATCCACAGCAAACACCCATTCATAACCCTGGGAAACGCAAAAGGGTAGACTCACTGGTTATAGAGGAACAAACTGGGGGGCTGGGAAATGATTCATCTTCCCCACAACAGCTACCTAATACCAATGCTACTGCCCAGCAAGGGGGAGGTGAGACTATGATTAGCATCACAGAAGAGATATTTCTGGCTAAAATTGAGTTGTTATTTAAATCATTACTCCTACCTCTCTTTGAAAGGACAAGGTTACTAAATACGAAAATGGATTCTATAGACTCGCTAGTGAAGGACAACAAAGCAACTTCTGATAGAATCCTCGCCAGTTTAGCAACTGCTGGTTTGATCACTCCTGTCCCGACTATACTGAAGCCCAAAACTATGATAACTGATAAAGCGGGGGGTAATAATTTACAAGTGGGACCCTCTACATCCAAGGCCCCGCAAGCAAAAACTGTTCCCGTTCCTAAGAAAGTAGCTTCTACAGTGAACCCTGCAAGGCTAAAGCCAGTTAAAAATCAGCAGGTTCCGAAAAATCCAACTTCTGTTAGGAGCACAAATATCAGTCATCAGTCCATCGCCAAACCCATCCCAAAGAAACAGTGTGTGAACCTCCCACCAGAGTCAGTACCCTATACAATTGTTTTAACTGGTGTGGCTCCGCTTGCAGAGGGTAAGAGAGAAACTCACAAGGATCTCTACAATAAGGTTACATACTGGCTTAATAAAAACCGACCACTACCTCCTAATCTAAATCCTGAAATACTTAATGTAAGGAGGGTGGATTGGATTGGCTATGGTAAGAAAGATCTTGAGGGGGATTGTGTGGTGGTTAGCTTCAGAGAGCCCTGGGTCGCTGAATACATCTGCAGGGAACCAAGATTTGGTAGAGTTGGGGATGTACAAACTCTACTACTGCATTATTTTTACCCAGCCCTATATACAAACAGATCCCACACCCCGTTTCATCATTCTAGAAGGGACAGAACTAGAGGGAGATTCAATTTTGATACTCCACTTTATCCAATGTTCTATCCCCACCTTGCAGACCGGTTTGCTCCCCTTTCCGGCCTGGAGGGTGTGGATTGACATGATGATATAGTACAACCGATTAATGGGTGTTCTAAGGCTGTGGTAATGGGTTCCTTAAATAATGTGTGTGTCCCAGGGGTGGAGACCGCCCCTGTGTTTAGCGTTAATCCACAGATGGTGGAAACAAGGGAAACACTCCTGTCAGGTATCCCTAGACATACGATCACTAAGGCTGTTGTTAACCCAACCACCAAGATGGTAGAGAAAACAATTCACACTCTCGCAGTCTTGTCTTGGAATATAGCGGGCTTAAAAGGGAAAGTGTCAGAAGCTGATTGGGGTTCCTTTGTGGATCTACATGATGTTATAATTTTGCAGGAAAGCTGGTCAACCGACGCTATTTATCGGGTCGGTTATCTTAACTACCACAAACCAGCTAGTAAGGGACCGAAGGGCCGCCCCTCAGGAGGCCTAGTTATTTGGATTAGACAATCTTTAGCCATCACCATCACGGAACTCCCTACTCTGAGCAATGATATCCTAGCGCTGAAATTAACTGGTAAAAATAACCAGGTTTTTTTTCTGTGTAACATATACGCTAGAGGGTTACCGGGTGGGAAGCCTGCGGGAGTGGTAGCTGAACTTGACTCCCTACTGAATAACATTAGTAGTGACAAATGTGTTATGGTGGCAGGGGACTTTAACTGCTGCTTTGAACCATTCCCTAATTTTGATGGTGGGGGTTATGGGGATATTGACCAGATTTGGAATATTCTTCCTTTGTCTATCCCTCCAATCAAAAAAGTCACGGAGGCAGCCATGCAATGGTTGGGCCTTTGCCTGGAATGGGACTTGCGTGCAGCGAATGGTAGGACCAAATCAGATCAGATGGGAAAAGTAACATTTGATAACTCCCTTAACTCGAGCCGTATTGACTATTTTTTGTTGAAGATAGAGTTTTGGAAAATATTGGTGGACATGGAAATAGTCACTAGACCCGAGAGTGATCATAACCCCTTGATAATAAAACTTTCTGTGGATGAGGGTCTTCACATGAACCCTGTAACTAACATTGAGACAGCAGATGCTGGTCTCACAAATGATTGTAGAAGGGTAAGATGGGCTGGGCTCCAAGACAATACTGCCATTATTAGCAGGATTGCCACGGAGGTCCTAGCGGCCACAAGACAGATGGTACCCTTACTAGAGGCTGGAATTTCACTTGATCAGATTGGGACAATTCATGAGTCTCTTTTTAATAAATTAAAATCTTTTTTTATCAAACCTGTGAAAGGAGGAAAAAACGTCCCAGCAGAATCCAGGTCGAAATGGTATGATAAGACATGTAGAATTGCCCACAGCTCCCTATTAAAGGCCATTAAATCTAAATCTTGCCCGAATATAAGGATAGCTAGGGTGACTTATAGGAAAGCGCTAAAAGAGGCAAAAATCAAATGGGATGACCAACGTTGGCTAGATTTATATCAGGCATGTACTTCTTCTAACCAACAGAAATTTTGGGAGGTTGTGAAATGGGGTGGGGCGGGAGAACTACATATTCCAGTAAATCATGTTTCGGCAGAACAATGGGTCAAGCATTACGGGGCACAGTTCAGCCACACGGAACGGATCTCCCTTACTACCATTAGGGAAGATGCCAGTGTGCAGTCTGAGGTGGCCTCACTTGAACACATTGTTTTTACTGAAACTGAAGCTATTTCTGCTCTTAAACAAGTGCAGAATGGCAAAGCCCCTGGCATGGACTGCATCCCTGCGGACCTTTTTAAATATGACCAAAAACACTGGGTCCCGTATATACTAATTTTAGCAAATGCTATAGCTAGAGGGACCAGGATCCCAAATTCTTGGAAAGGGGCCGAAATTCTGCCAGTGCACAAAAAAGGGGATAGGTCTGATGCGGGAAACTATCGGCCCATCAGCCTCATCGATGCCCTACAGAAAGTAATAGCAAGAATGCTGTTAGGGAAAATCCACTCGTGGATGACAGAAGTAGATATTCTGTCTCCAATGCAGGCGGGTTTTAGGGCTCACATTAGCACAGTTGATCAGATATTAAGATTCGTCATGATTTATTGGAAAACTGTGCTTTTGAGAGATGGGAAGATCTTCGCTGCATTTGTGGATCTCAAATCAGCGTTTGATCTGGTCCCCAGAGGGAAGATGTGGGCAGCACTGAGAAGGATGGGGGTCCCTAGTGCACTATTAGAACTTACCATCAGGATGCACGAGGGTAACTTTGCAAGAGTCAGATGGGGTCGTCAGGGCCAGGTTACCGAATCCTTCCCCGTAACTCGCGGTGTAAGGCAGGGTTGTGTCCTGGCCCCCACCCTATTTGTACTCTTCATTAACCAGGTGGTAAAGTTCCTTTCAGATACCCCCACCGATGCTCCTTCATTGGGAGGGTCCAAATTCCCTCTTTTAATTTTTGCAGACGATACCCTCATATTGGCCAAGACGCAGAAGGGTTTACAGGTAGCCATAAATAAATTCATGGACTTTTGTACTATAAATGATCTTGAGATCAATATTAATAAAACCAAGTTCATGGTCCTAACTAAGAAAAAGCCACTGAGAGGACATGTTTTAATGAATGGGTCCAGACTAGAGCAGGTTGATGTAATGACTTATCTTGGTGTTACCTTGGATTATAGGCTACAATGGAAAGATCAAGTATCGGCTCTCTGTTTGAAATTTGCTCGCCTGACTGGTTGTCTAGTTAAAGAGCAGCGGTGCTCCTTGACTAAAAGAGTACTGCCCGCACTTAAAATTTATAGTGCTAAAATCAGTTCAGCTATATTATATGGGGCCGATATTTGGGGTGGAGTGGACCTGTCTGCCTTGGATAGGATACAGAATAAATTCCTCCGAAACCTAGTTAACCTCCCTCCTTCAACACCAGTTCTACCACTCCTGATGGATATGGGCATGCACACTATTAAACACCAGGCCCTCTATAGGATGGTGGCGTTATGGCGACGTATATGGTCCACCCCGGAGTTGGCCATGTTCGCCAGGGAATTACAGGATGTGAGAACGCAGCAAGGGGCAGGTGGTATACCTTGGCTAAAGCTAATCAAGAACACCCTCACTGAAATGGGTCTCCCCTTGCTTTGGTCGGAGCCGGGTTCTCAAACCTTCCCTACTAAGAATGAATTCAAACTTCTCTTCTGGTCCAAGGTAAAAATGGAACATGTGGCACTTTCTGAGAAAATGAATTTGACAGGCCAGTTCTTGCTCCATAAAGTAGTACCTAATAAAGAAGTATATTGGGATGTTATCCTTAAAACATTAGATAGGAAATTATACCATCAGTTCCGTGTAGGTACACTGCCGCTGAGGGTTTTTACTAGCGGCTGGCAGAGGTCAGAGTCAAGTTTCTGTCCCTGTTGTAATGTTTGTAAGGAAACAGTTGGCCACTTTTTATTTGTCTGTTCTGCTTATTGTGAACCACGTAATAAGTGGCTGAAACCGATATGTACTAGACTTAACACCCGAGTGAGTAGTGAAGCACTGTATATTCTGAGAACCAACACTTCTGAATGGCTAACCATAGGATTGGCCAAATTCCTAGGGTGGGCTTGGTTGATAAGGTTTAAATCAACCAGTCAGCTCATAGTATCTTGACCTAAATAACCTGTACTCTGTGTCACCCTACTGGTTTTTTTGCTGACTGCTATTTCTATTTTTATATACTTAAATGTTTTAAAAATCTTCCCTGACGTCTTTATAAGTATGTTTAATTGAGATTTTTAACTAGACCTGTTTTTGTCTCCACTTTAATTGCTTTGTTTTTCTTTTTGAATTTGGTTGGTATATGAATTTGAATATTTTTAACTAGATTTGTTTTGTCTTCACTTTAATTGCCTTGTTTCTATTGGATTTGGTTAGCATATGAATTTGAATATTTATGATTTTATGACATTGTTGTACTAATTGTATTTAAAGAAATTTTGTGTATTTGTGTGTCTTTTATGATGAGAAATCGAAATAAAGACGTTAAAAACTGAAACTGAAACTGATTCCCGTGGAGCGAGGTGGATTTTATCCTCCCGACCATCCTTTTGAAGTCCTTCATATGGATTATATCCAGATGGAAAGATGCCGAGGATTCAAGTATGTCCTCGTAGTTGTATGTGCCCTATCCAGATGGACAGAAGCATATCCCGTCCCAGATTACACTGCCCCGACCACTGCCAAGCAGTTGGTTCACGAGTTCTTCCCACGGTACGGTTTGCCCCGTGTCGTGTATTCAGATAACTGTCAGCCATTCTTGTCCGAACTCATGAAGCAGGTTTCACTTCTATTAGGTTATCAATGGAAGTTTCACTGTGTCCGACATCCCGAGGCAGCAGGTCTCGTGGAGAGACACAATCAGACTCTGAAAACTCGCCTTGCCAAAGTGTGTAAAGAGAAAGGAGTAGACTGGATAGTAGCTTTACCAGTTGCCCTTTTTTATATGCGAATGGTAGCTCATTCTAGGTCAGGGCTATCCCCGTATGAGGTGGTCTTTGGTAGGCGTCCTAATATGTGGGGGACGCCTATGCCACGCAAAATAACCGATGTTGACTGTACTATGCTGACAGATTACCTTGCCTCCTTGATGTCTGCACTACTATTATGTCGTTCACAGGTTGCGGCAGCCTTCCCAGACAACACCGAGGTGAAACCACATGAACTGGTCCCGGGGGATATCGTCGTAGTCCGCAACTTTGATCGGTCAAGCCCTCTGGAGCCCCGCTGGAAAGAGCCGAAGATCGTCTTGTTAACCACCAGGACTGCGGTGAAGCTAGAGGGGAGGAAAGGCTGGATTCACTCCAGCCACGTTAAACGATTTTATGGACTTCCGCCAAAGACTGATTCCCAGGACTCTCGCATTCCAGAGACTGATACTAAACTCCCCCTGTTAGAGAAAACTCCTCAACAGGAGTACCGAATGAAATTTAGGTCTAGTAAGTCAGACAGTTTAATTGTTTAAGTCCCCTCCTGGGTGAAGCGGTTAGGCAGTTTCTGACATGTATAAGTTAGACCCCAATAGAGAGAGAGATAGACAGGAGACCAAGAAACAGAAATATTGTAAAAATCTCCGAAGCAGATGCATCTGCACACTACTTATTATGTTTTTTTCTGAGTCTTACGATTATTGTTATGAGTTGGATGTTATATATGTACTTTCCTCTTGAACATTCTTTTTCTAATGACACTGCCGAGCACACGTTTAGTGCTCTACCCCCACACGAATTGTCTTATCGACTTGCGCTGCGCAACAATACATTCATTCGTATGTTACACCATTCTCACCAGATCAACAATGCTACTAATTGTTGGATATGTGGCCGACTCCCTCCCTATCAGAACTACAAGGGAGCTCTGCCCCTCTTTCCTTACCCGTTTACACATAATGGTTCCTGTGGTGCATGGTTTAGTTTAATATCCTCTTTAGACACCGAATCCAGAGTTTCCCAAGGCAATTGGATATGGGGAAATCTAAACACTGTCATGAACAAAGCATGTTTCCCAAACGAGGAGGGTCTTCCACAAATGACAGGGACCGACCTAGAAAATGAAGTGTATGGATTAGGCAATTTTACACTTAACCTCATGATTCTAAATGTTCAGTCCGAGACCAGTCCAGACTTGCCATCCATATCAGTTTTACCAGCAAAAGGTGTATTATGCGTCAGAAAGAATGGTTCAGTACATCTTGGTCACAGTGACTGCACTACTGTGGTCGAATTCAGTGATAAAGGCAAGTCTACATTCAAAGCTTCCCGACATTCCTATTTTATATGTGGTCAGACAGCTTATGTCCGTTTACCTCTAGACTGGGATGGTACCTGTTTCATTGCATTTCTATTGCCACCAGTTTTTCTAGCCCCTTCTGACTATCACAGGAATTCCCGCCTCGATCTCGTTAGACATAAGAGAGATCTCCCAATAGTTGATCAGACTGCAACCGCATGGGAACAATATACAGATTTCAATAAAGGATTCTTTCCTTATCTAGGCACTGTCTCCAATAGTAAACTGATACGCAAATTAACCAGAATACTCGAAGCAGTAGTGAATGAGACTACTTCTGCTTTGGGCAACTTAACAGAGGAGCAGTCTGCTATGAGACTTGTTGTTCTTCAGAACCGCCTTGTCCTTGACATCATCCTGGCCGATAGGGGCGGAGCTTGTAGAGTCATCGGATCCAGTTGTTGCGTGTTTATTCCTAATAACGCGCCATCAGTATAAAAGCTATCACCAGACTTCACGAAATTGCTCATCTGATACACCTGAATCCAGGCTCCTGGACTTGGTCCGGTTGGCTCTGGAGTGTAGTAACAGCCTGGGGATGGAAGCTACTGTCATTCCTAGGAATAATATTGGCCATAGTATTCAGTTGTTGTCTATGTTTACAATGTGGGCCAGCGATTTGCGGCTTGTGCGCCACAGCTTGTGTTCCCCATTCAAGTTCACGTTCCCATTCCCGAATAAAGAAAGAAGAACAGGTGATGTTATATGAACAGATAGATGGTCTCATGAAAATTGATATATCTTAATGGGTCCGTAGGGGGCAAGGAGGGAATGAGGTAATTGAAATTTATATGGTCAGGTATGTCCCCTAACGTGTACCCCAACGTCTCCATGTACGAGTTTAAAGTGCATGTAATTTCCCTCCACACCCGAATCTGATGACGCAAATACATTTGCGTCCAACGTTAACATGAATGGATCGATAATTCAGTTCCTAAGTATGCCTTGCCAACGTCTTTACATGGTGCACTTTCACGTTTTTGCTGGCTCTACCGAGCTAGGCCCTGATTTCTGCCTTCGAGCCACTTCTGTCTCTGCCTCTGAAAGCTGCAGCATGGAGATGCATCCCTGACCTCTGCCTTACTTCCTGCCAAGCGAAGCGGTGCCTGGCTCGGCCTGGCCTGCCTGCCAAAACAGTATTTTGCCTTCAAGTTATCAGCGTAGCCAGTTCAGCCTCTTCGAAAACACATTCCTGTCTAGTGAAATAGGTAAACATATCCCCGGCTGCAGAGCAAAGGGCCAAGCCGTCCTGTCTCCTTCGTGTAATTCATTGCTCCCGTTACCATGGTAGGCCCATGGCCCCGCGCATTGCACTTAGACACATATGCATTCAGTATAGAATAGCCTCTGCCCGAGAGACCTTTTACTCCAGATTAAGCATCTCCCAAATACAAGATATCAGACATGTTATAGGAACAGGTCGATCTGACATGCCAGACTTCTGTCTCTTCTACTAGTGCTAAAAGTCAGACCCTCAGCTTTCTCCAGATGCACGTCAATCACACGTCATATTAACTGCGCGCGCATCCAGGCCATAGGTTTCAGCTCACTCTGCAGAATCCTCTACGCACCCACCCACTTATGACACTTTTCTGTGACGTTTCCAGTACACGCCTCCGTGCACACCCTTGTACACGCCTTTTTTGCTACGCACATGTGTTCTTATCATATACATTTCACTTGTCACGCCTCCTGTATCCATCGCTATTGTACAGTTTTACTATATATGTCATGTACTGTTAATAAATCGTTGACATCTTTCTGCCATCATTGCATATACCCCGATCCCTTGTATTGATGGAATTGATTTCCATGGCTCGAGCCATCCCGAATTAAAGCCCGTATGACTCAGACACCACGGACTCTGCTTCTCATTTGATTGAGCTATTCTTTTTCTTGTCAGTAATTATACGGTAAAAATTGACCTGTAAATTATATTTACCACAATCTCATAAATTTGAAGAATGCTATTTCAGTCTCTGGTAAATTTGAATTGTATGTAGGTACAAATGATGTTCCTTTGTTCAACACTTCTATTTGCTTTTTGCTTAATTGGATAGAAGAGATATTTATTACAATGTTTTCCCGCTCCTCAAATATGGTACTTTCTTCTCTTTTTGTTTTTCCTCTCCTGGTTTTTGAACGTTTGTACTTGTTTTTTGCGTTGGTTGATCCGGTGGTTGAGTTATTTCTTGGACCTGTGACAAAAAGGATCTACTGTTGTTGTTCCCTTTTGTTTAGGTTGTTCTTGTTCAGTTGAGGTCCTTGGTTCTTTATTTTGAACCGGTGCTCTGGATGCAGGTATGTCACTGTCTGACACCACGCTTTCGTTAGATGATGTGTACTGTTTCTTTTGTGGTCTTCTCTGGGCATACATATCCGCCCATGTATATACCTCATCTAGGCGGTAATCTATAGTGTCTCGCTTGAATTTTCTTAATTTCCTTTCTTGTAAGTCTTTTTCATATTGCTCCATTCTTTTGTTGATATCCTCAAGGTTTTTATCCCATTCTTCATTTTTAAATCTCTTCGATAAATCTCTTTGTAGGTTGAAGATTTCTTCCTCTAATTCTTTTATGGTCTTTGCTAGCTCTTCTACTATTAAGAGGATTAAATCCAAGGAGCATTTATTCAGCACTGAATACCATTTTTCCATAAATATTTTGTTGTGTTGTAATCTGAACAGGAGTGGTTTAATCGCCAATCTTAGCCCTCTGGGAATTCACTGGTGCTTGTGGTATTGAATGAGTGTAGTTGCGTGTAAACGTTGATTAAGTTCTCTACGCATAATAAATTCCATATGTTTTAGTTGTTGTATTGCTGAACCTTGGTGAGATTCTAAACTTTTTGTGGCCTTTATTAAACCATAGATTTCTTTTGCTTCATCGTCTGTGAAAGCTCTTGTGTTAGCTCTGTTCTCTGTTGTACTTGCTATACTTTCGAACGTAGACATGATGTTGATGTTGGGTGCTCTGGCCTTGGTGGGCAGTTAAAAAAACTAAATTTTGGAGAAATAGGCACTTGGCACACCTAATACTTTCTGCTTATTTTAGTGATGCTTGAACTATTTATTCAACCTATTGCGTGCTAGCCGGTGTCATAGGGCTGCCTTTCCCCTATGTCTAGAATACTTTGATCAAGCAAGTAGTAAACAACTGTTACTCCCTGACCTGCTGCACAGCTGAGTTAATTAAACTGCTATTCTGAATTAGTTTGTAACTTTTACACAATTTTTCGGTTGATTTAACTTGGTTTTATTCACCAATCTTTTCTTTCAATGAATACTTTGTTTGATTATATTTACTTTTCATATTGTTCATATCACATCAAATGTTATTCATTTCATATACATTTTATCTTTGGTGTGATTCAAATCACACGTTAACACATCCCATTACAATTGTTAACGGCGATTGAGGATTAATTGGACCGATGCATTTCGGGACACTGTCCCTTCTTCAGAAAGGAAAATCTTACAACAAACGGCATAAATGGATACATTAGAATTTCAAAGAGCAGACAAAGGAGGCGCTCTCATAATAATGTATGCTTCATTTTATCGAAGAAAAGTCGAAGAACATCTGATGGATGAGACAACGTATTTACCACTGGAAATGGATCCCACCAACGAAATTAAAAGAACACTAGAAACAATACTTCAAAACGCCCTCATAATGGGATGGATCTCAGAAAAAACCTTACAATTCCTCACAGAAACAGAACTCAGACGACCTCACATATATATGCTCCCTAAGGTGCACAAAAATTTGAAAGACCCACCGTTTAGACCTATTGTCTCGGGAGTAGGATCAATATTTGAGCCCCAAGGCAAATATATAGACTTTTTTCTTCAAAGAAATTGTGACACAGTGGAAGACCAATATCAAAGATACCACTGAATTTCTTAACCTACTTGAAATGGTGACATCAGAAGATATTCAACAATGTACATTCTGTACAATTGATGTTAATTCCCTTTATACATCGATACCATTAAAAGAAGGAATAGAAGCAATTGAATGGGCATTACTGCAAGTAGAGGATATTAGAGTTAACAAAGTATTTTTACTTTAATTACTGTTGTTTTGTTTACAACACAGTTATTTTTACTTTGAAGACAAATTCTTTCTACAGATCAGTGGAACCAGTATGGCTTTTGGAGGAGCACCAACGTACGCGAATATATTTATGGCGCAATTTGAAGAGCAAGACATTTTAACAAACAAAAAATGAACACGTCACTACTAATGTATCGTCGATTCATAGACGACATTTTTTTGATTTAAAAAGGATCAAAAGAGAGACTGGAGAGTAACATTCTAGAATGAAATCAAAAAAACCCAAGGATTATATTCACCCATACAATACACTATCAAGAAATAACATTCTTGGATGTGAAAATAACAAAAAAAGATAGGAAAATACATACCCAAACGTATGTTAAATCTACTGATCACAACAACACATTATTGTTCAGAAGCTTCCATACGCCACAATTGATTGAAAATCTGCCTTTTTCACAAATGCTAAGAAGCAAAAGAATATGTTCTTCACCTGAAGCTCAGGAAGAAGACATGGGAAGAATCAAAACAAAATTTAAACAAAGAGGATATTCTATCTCCTGTATAAACAAAGCTGAAGAAAAAGTAAACAAATTAAGCCGCAAAAGTTTACTCAAGACCACAAAGAAACCATCCACCAAACCAAATAACGTTTTTGTTTCTAAGTATTCCACTAAATCTAGAAATATCAAGAAAATTATATTGAAACGTTGGGAACTATTACAACAGGATGAGGATTTTCGGAACATATTCCAGGAAAAACAATTTTTGCATATACAAGAAGCAGAAATCTAAAGGAGCAATTGAAAAACAAAATCAAAAAAGAAAGAACAGACTATAAAGGAATGAAGAAATGCAATAATTTCATTCACTGTAACAACGTCATGCAACAAGCATTTGTGTCTCACCCTAGAACAGGAGAACAAATACCTCTTAAATTAACAGCAGACTGCAATTCCAACTTCGTTTTTTACAGTATAAAGTGTCCTTGCGGACTTATGTACATCGGCAAAAACAGAAAGAAAGGTGAAAATCAGAATAGGAGAGCATAAAAGCATGATAAGAACCAAGAATACCAACTCCAACCTGCCAACTCATTGGTTAGAAAAGCATCATAATATCTCTCAGTTAAGGTTTTTAGTGATTGAAAAAATAGAGATTAAACCAGGAAGGGATAATCAAAAATTCTTGTCCCAAAGGGAAGTAATGCTAATTAAGAAATTCCAAACTATGGAACCGTTAGGGTTGAATGACAAATTGGACATGGGATGTTTTCTATGATTCTAAAAAGTAGTATGAAAAATTATGCAAAAAAAGGTATATCCTGTATTTGAACACTATGATTGCTCATTTTACCCCAACAAGAATGATGTAAAACTATGCAATAAGGAGGCAGAGTATAAGTTTGAACACTGTGATTGTACATTGTAAACCTATCAGTATCACCAACAAAAATGTTTACGATTATAATGAATGATTGAAAAGTATGGCAGGAAGTGATAATCAATGCTTATAGTGTAAGCATGCTGTTTAGGATGAACAGAACCTTGACATAAATAATACCCATGGGATCCAGCAAGTACTCATCATACTGCCTAAATAGCATAAGGATGATTGAAGTAATTGAATCTCCCATCAGGAATCATTCAATCATGTAGTATTTAATTCACCACGTTTATCTACTCCGCCAATAACCACAGTAACTACCACATTCTGATTGTGTTTTTACTCCCTTCCAACATGGTACCCACAAAATCGAGATATAAACAGGGCTTTCCGTTAATATTTTTGGGTGGGGTCGAGACACCACACACACTTGTGATTGTGAACCGATTTTCTATTGGAACCTTTAGAGTTGTTTGATGTGGCTTTCAAACAAGATTGTTATCTATTGCAGGCAGGAACCTTTTACCCGAGAATTCCCACACCATTCAAACATGGTGCGCAATACCATAGAACAGGAAATAATAACAAGCCCAATCCCATGCGATTTTGATACGAGATTTCATTATCGGACTGAGCGAGCAAGCGTAGAAGTGAAGAGGAGATTCGGGAAGTGAATTGCAGCCGGTAAGCAAACCCGCAGTAAAATACAAACTACTGGGTAGTTTTGAAACTTATATAAAATAGAAGTAATACTCTGAACTAAATGCTGTGTTACTTCTTTAGAAAAAACTGAACTGACTCGGAGAGCACGAAGCATTAATCGGTTACCCGCAAGCACACACAGGATAGCTACTTCATATGAAAAGGTAGGAATGGTATAGATTATAATCGGTACACTTATTAGCGTTTTGACATTTCAGGCAGATTACATGAAATGTATTATCATTTTCACAGTTTCCCGTATATTTACTCCTCCAAGCCTCGCATTATTGCACAGAAAATAAACGTCGAAGGATAAGGTAAACAAACTTCATAATACATAGAAACTCGATACCGCTTTCGTTCTGAAACGTTTAAAAGGTAATTGAGCACTCTTAAGCATTTACCCAGCTATTCTCTTATTGCATGACGCTGTAAATACCAATCTGTAAGCAAATCGTTTTTTAAAATATAAACAGAATCTTTGAGAATAATCCGAAAATTAAGTCCATCTACGCAAAAAATGTGAAATTTCAACCCCCTTTGTTTAGATAACAGTAAAACACTGACTCAGTGAATGTAACTACTCAAGAATGGAACTGTACAGTTTAAGATAGATTTATAAGGAGATATGTGTACAAATAAGATATTGGTGATTGATTTGAAACTAGACTTGTCCTTTGAATACAAAAGGAAAAGCAAATAGAATATCCAGAAGTTTAAATGACATATATGTATTTCATTTACAGGAGGCCCCTGAAGAAGGGACAGGGTCCCGAAATGCATCGGGCCAATTAATCCTCAATCGCCGTTAACAATTGTTATGGGATGTGTTAACGTGTGATTAGAATCACACCAAAGATAAAATGTATATGAAATGAATAACATTTGATGTGATATGAACAATATGAAAAGTAAATATAATCAAACAAAGTAATCATTGAAAGAAAAGATTGGTGAATAAAACCAAGTTAAATCAACTGAAAAATTGGGTAAAAGTTGCAAACTAATTCAGAATAGCAGTTTAATTAACTCAGCTGTGCAGCAGGTCAGGGAGTAACAGTTGTTTACTACCCGCTTGATCAAAATAAAATAATAAAAAATACCTGGTCAAACTATGAAAGTGAGTGTTTGGCCTTTACAAGTTGAATTGTATAAAAGTAAGGGTGGTGTAGGCACACTTCTGTGGTTTTTGTGTTTAAAAAGGGTCCAGCCTACCCCATACCCTCATGGACCTACTCCTTCGGGTTACAAAATCTTACTAGGACTAAGCACTCCCCGAAAGGTTGTGTAGCTCATTCAACTTTTTTTTTAGTGTGTTGTTTTCCAGAGTGAGTAATTTGGTTGGGTGATGGAGGATGTTTTGTATGATGTGCATGAGTGTGGAAGGCTTGCTTCTAACTGTGCTGCGGTTCTGTTTTTTGGATTCATAGCTCGGTAAGTCTAATTGGATGAATAGGCTTCTGTTGACTCTGCTCAAATTCCGTGTGATTTTGCCAGATGAAGAAGTCACCTTTGCCCTTCTTGTATTTTTAGAAACACAAAACAAAAGTTTTACACCCAAAGGCGCAGCCTCTGTTTTTAAGGACAAATCCACACGCACCTAAGGTCGAATTTGCTGTGGGAATAATGACAAGCTGACATAATAAGTAAAGAAATGCATATGACTTTAGGCTATAGATCTGTTGAATGCTCTGAAAATACCTCCACCCCTTACTAAACCCAATATCTGCTATAAAAACCATTACAAAGGTCAACGCAACATGTTGGGGTCTCTGAAACCTGAAATGCCTCTGAGGCTGGGAGGGATAGAGTTAGTCAAATGCAAGGCTCCAACTGAGATGAGATGCTCTACTCCAGCCCGAAGGCCTAGCCCCGTCAAGAATGATTCCAATGTACCTATAGGCTAGTCAGCTTCTGATGCTCAAATCCTGTCAGGATTCACCAATGTTCATGTTTCCTTCTGAGGTTCAAAAGAAGACATGACAATTGATGCTGAGTTCTGAACTGTATTCGAGTAGTGGTCATAGCACCACTGGCGTATATTTCAGCTTTTATGTAAACTGTCCTGGATCTACCTCAATTTACTGAATACTTCAGGTCTTGCGACAGCGCATGCGCTGTCTAGGATCAACCTAAAAAAGATGGAAAAGAGACAATGCTGCACGGGAGGGACAAACACAAGATTGACAAGCTGGGACACAAACAAGAAGGTAGACTGACTCTGTCTGCTTTCAAGCAGTGCAAGAAGTGGAAAAATCATCACATGTTGATAACTACCTAATGTAATTGTGCTTTGCTTCCTTTGCGGGTGGGAGAGTTGGTAGGGCTGCTCTACTCATGGAGCAGGGCAGGGGCAGAGTGGCATGCCCACTCAAGTTCGCAATGTCTGTTTGGTCCACCCACTCAGGCCACCCAAAGCAGTCATGTGCACTGTCCTGTTTGCAATGTTTGCAATGTAGGCTGCATGGAGATTATGCCCACCCCTCCAGCCCCTGGCTGAACGCCTTATCCCGGCACCAATGACCAATCCCAACGCTGCATTGCATCGTATTGGATGGCTTAGGGGAGGAAGCCTGACTGCCTACTTCCTGTTCCTGGAAGCAGACTCAGGAGAACAGGAGCAATGAAGACACAGGAACGGCCTCAAGGTAAGATTTTTCTCATTTAAATATTTACAACACCCCCTCACACACATACACACCAGCGTCCATGCCCAATCCAGTGTCCCACCTCCCAGTTGTCTAGTCCCCCTGCAGCACTTCTCAATGGTGGCCACTGTGCAACCATGTCCAATGGACGCACCACTGGTGTGCCAAAGGTATATATGAAGTTACTAATACTAGGCATATTGCAACAGTAGGGAAGGTGTTGGATAGCGAGATTTAAATATTACTATTCCCACTTCAGTGAGTGCAAACCTAAAACTAACCCTTGCACCCCAAAGCAAACCCTGAACCCTAAAGTTCAACTTTGAGCCCCCAAAACACACCCTAAAAATCATATTTTACCCAAATGCCTACCGCAATTTTCATAACTGACCCCAAAACACACCCCATATTTCAAATTTTACCCTATAATACACCCCAAATTTAATATCCAACACCCAAAACCCATACCCATCCTAAAATGTAAAAATATATCATTATTGCCCTCGCATTGCTATGTAATGGAATGCCATGCAAATGCACCTGTGTTGTTGGGGTTGCATTGTAAAGGCATTACCAGCAGTGCAACGGATGTCTCCCATGCCAAAGGCAAGCCATAGGCAAACCCGTCTGCATCCGTCTGCCCATGGAATGCGCTCAGCACCAAGCACCCTTCCTCGCGGACACTCCCCCAGTACGACGCCAGCACCCTCCTCGCCATCAACCCAAAATGCCACTTCGCCTGCCAGGACCTACCTCTGTTCCGGACCGGACATCCCATCGCCATCACTGATGTCTACTAAATCACCCGCAAGGAGCACTGACCATCCAGGAGGATGCATTGCCATCACCTACAGAAGCACACTCCGACTGACCAAGCACTCTAATGACCCAACGATGATCATGGAACACCTCAACTTACAGATCCAGACCAACTCTAAGCCTATCCTCTGTGGTACCCTCATCTGCAGGACCCTTGGTCATTGGACCCTCATTCACAGATATCATTTTAGACCTCATTGCACCCCAGGCTCTTCTATCCACCGATGACATCCTTCTCTGTGAACTCAAGTTCCACCTGGACAACCCCAGTGACCAGAAGACCATCCCCTCCTAGGGAAGCTCCCAAACATCAGACTTAAGCAGATAGTCACCGCAGCAAGCCACATAGCAGTACACATCATCGAGCACACTGTCAGCGGGAACTTCAACTACAGCCACAGCACCTGACTCTCCTTGATCATCCATCACTTTCCACCATACCCACCGTACACCATCATCATCATCGCCCCCCCTCGTAGCTGGATCAAGGCCACCGAAGAACGTTTCATCATCTCCCTCAGCAACACCACTCCACCAACGCTTACAGACGATGACACTGCAGCACGCAACCACCACCAATGGATATCCAACTGCGCTGACATCCTGGCACCCCTCAAGAGCGGCACTGCATCAGTACTTACGCCTGCCTGATGGCAGGCTTGAGGGTGAGGCAGTGGCACAGGGATAGGCTAGCCCCATGCATTGCTGGAGTTGCGTCATGGTTGTGACACAACTGCAGCAATGCCTGACTTTGCCGCAGACGAATATGTCAGGATTCCAGACGTATCTGTCATTACTTGCATCATAGAGTGCTGTCCAGTGAATACAGCACATCCATGGTGTCGCAAGAAGGGGGTAGTGGGCATTGTTGCAACGCTGTCTTGTTCCAGCGCTGCAACACTTTTCATAACTGAAGCCCAGTAATGCGCACTATCTTATTGATGGTACGCATTCCTGCCCTGTAGTTTTGTTGCAGGGCAGTGCAGCAACATTGCAAGCAGTGCTGGCCAGCACCAAAACCTGCTGAAAAGAGGACCCAAGTGTTATCTCTATTTTTAAGACTAGCTATTTTCTGGTCTTCAAAAACTGCCTCTAACTGCCGTTAGCTGCAGTTTTTTTGGTCCTCCCAAGTTCAGGAATCTCCTTGTAAATAGTTGTAAATATAGAGTGGGGTTAGCGGCCGTTTTTGCATGGGACGCCTCCCTTTCACGTCATTATCGCTAACAGAAGTGCCGATCTTTAGAATGTATTCAGCGGAAAAATGCCACTAACATAGGTTAGCATCAGCTTGTACAGGAGGCCATAAAAATCTTGACGCAAAACCGTCGGAAAAGTGCTGCTAAGTCGGCGTCAACTCCTTGTACATATGCCCCTCAGTCTCTCATGCCAGCTAACCCATGCCCCTATCCTCGTCTGTTGAACTACCCCTCGCCATCGGATAACAACCATAAACGCAAGTTGTGCCACTCCAATGAAATAAGCTATGTATAGCATTACAACATGAACTGGATCGCTTTGAGGGGCCTCCAAGCTAGCGCAAAGTGATCTACTTGTTTTTAGTGATTTTAACGCGAATGAATAGGGGTCAATGGCAAAAGTAACACACACTCAGGGGGTGCCAGCATTATTTATTAGGCGGACCCCCTTTGAGGCTTCAGGCAATGGCCACAAGCCAGAACTACACTCTCATCAAGCAAAGTTTGCCATTGGAGAAGCTAAACTGTTGCTATTTTTTACATGGAGGACCTGTTTACTATTCCTCCCTTTGCATGTTTCGGGTATTTTTTTTAATTTTCCCTAGTTACACTCTTTCTGGGGTACGGATGAGAGGAGGTCACAGTATTCATAATTCCAGATCTTGTGTGCCACAGATATACATAAAGGCCAGTTTGCTTTACAAAATAAAGCACACATATCTCACAATCTATATCACCAGCATGTAGAGTACAATTAAGACAATTAAGTTGGGTGATGATGAGGCCAGTACCTCCACTCTGAACATTGCTCCAGCATCACTGCATGGCACTGAAAAATACTCCATGCCCAGTAACACACAGATTTCATGTAGTGTGGAAGTCAGGGCTACAGCCTAAGACTTGTAGTTCCAAAGTCGCTAACTGAAGCAGCAGAAACAACACATCTCCTTCATATCACTCAGCTGTTTGCCACTTGTTCTGAATAATAAACTTCTAGAACATGCTTGTCTCACATGTCAGGATTCGTTCAATATACTTACTTGTTTATTTTTCACAACAGTATGTTGTTTCCATTAATCAAGTACCCCAAAGCAGCCACTTTGTGTACCGGAGCTATGTAATTCCCCTTAGAAATGACGGAGCATATTAGCAACAATCTCGTTAAAATGATCACTGTTTTAGCAGCAGGAAACTGCCGCTAAAACGGCGATAATGGGCTTGCTAATATGCGTTATAGAATTCCAATAGAAGCGCAGGTTAGATGTGCAGGACATCTAACCTGGGCAGCTAACGGAATTCTATAACGCATATTAGCAAGCCCATTACTGCCGCTAAAACTGCGATAATTTTAACCAGGTTCTTGCTAATATGCCCCCCCATCTTTTTGGAATATGAAAGCATTCACGGATGTGCCCTCCAATTCTCCCTGAACAGCTCACCAATGCGGATCACTGTGCTGAAAGGTGCTCACCAAAGTGAACTCCTGCAAGGTGCCCTGCTAAAGACGTGGCATTAAGTGTTCAGTGGTCACTTGTACCCACAGGGATAAAAGGAACTCCCAAGAACAGAGGCCACATGACCTCACAGCACTCACGTGTCCCCCTCTATTCCCAAAAAACGATGAAACCTATCTTTCAGCTTTCCAGGTAGGAAGACCAGGGCCCTTATTTATGAGGCCTTGCGTCAGTTTTGCGCCGCCGGTGCGTCACTTTTTGTGACGCACTAGAGGCGTAAAATATGTGCCTTGTTGCGCCATATTTAAAAAGTGACGCATCTAGGTAGATGCGTCACTTTTTAAACCCCTGCGCCACATTATACCTGCGTCAGGTATAATGTATGCAGAGGGGGCGTTCCCCCGCAAAAAGCCTCGTAATAGTGACGCAGTGAAATCTATGAGATTTCACTGCGTCACTTTTAGGATGCGGTTGCGTCAAGATCTTGCGCCTGCCTCACAGCAGGCGTAAGACTGATGCAAGCCCTTTCACATGGGGCTTGCCCCATGTGAAAGGACGCATTGCTGGAGTTGGTTCACTTTTGTGACACACTCCAGCAATGCGTCACTTTTGCGCTTACAGATACGTCAGAAATACTGACGTATCTGTAAGTCCTTGCGACATGATGCGTCATACATTAAATATGACGCATCATTGGTGTCGCAAGGAGTGCGCAGTGAAAAGTGACGCATCGCTGTTTTCACGCAGCGATACGTCACTTTTCATAAATGAGGCCCCAGGTAACTTCACGACCCTGGGTTCGCCATCTTCCAGTGCCTGACGTTCCCTGTACAGGCTATTTCAATTGAGGGCCACCTTTAAAAGGATTTAAGTAAGGGAAAACCGGCAAGGGCTCCTAAAATGCAGATGTGGCCTAAGGGTATGTTTGATGACTTTGGAAGCGTGGAACCAGGTACGAGAAACCAGGCGTCTCCTCAACATCCTGTGATACTGGGCCGATCACTTAATCTCCGTCTGCCTGAACACGAAAAGGAAAAAATGCACGTATAAAGCACTCTGATGACAGTGGGCCAAGTCCCTGCTATTTAATACTGCAAAAATAATAATATGAGATAAAGCAAGCATGTTACCCCACCCCTAGAAGGCATGTGACATGAAGCCCATTACCTCCCGTAACTGAGCGCGCGACCTCACTCCCCCTTCCCCATGAGAGATCGTGCATCAATCTGCCTTGACAGCCTGTCGACCCCATCCCTGGAAGTCTTTGCAGTGGGTCATTTACTGGCTGTGAATCCTGGAGACCGGGGGCCTCATTTATGAGGCCTTGCGTCAGTTTTGCGCTGCGGATGCGTCACTTTTTGTGACGCATCGGCAGCGTAAAACATGCGCCTTGTTGCGCCATATTTAAAAAGTGACGCATCTAGGTAGATGCGTCACTTTTTAAACCCCTGCGCCACATTATACCTGCGTCAGGTTTAATGTATGCAGAGGGGGCGTTCCCCGCAAAAAGCATCGTAAGCATCGCTGTTGCGTCATAATCTTGCGCCTGCCTCACAGCAGGCGTAAGACTGACGCAAGCCCTTTTCACATTTCCCCATGTGAAAGGACGCATTGCTGGAGTTGCGTCACTTTTGTGACACACTCCAGCAATGCGTCACTTTTGCGCTTACAGATGCGTCAGAAATACTGACGTATCTGTAAGTCCTGGCGACATGATGCGTCATACATTAAATATGACGCATCATTGGTGTAGCAAAGGAGTGCGCACTGAAAAGTGACGCATCGCTGTTTTCACGCAGCGATGCGTCACTTTTCATAAATGAGGCCCCTGATTTCTGACACCGTCTTCCTCGTGAGAGCAAAGGCTGTGATCAGTGGAATATATCACTCCATGGACCCCTGATACCGTGCCTGTCATTATTTGGCGCTCTAGTAACATGTCTAAGCTTCAGAATTCGGTAAAATATAAAACATGGATTAGAAGCGTGGGTCAGAGCCAACTGAAATAACAAAACAGATGGGGAGAGGGTGTAGCCTTATGGCTAGGGCAGTCGACCTCAAAGCTGGGGAACCAGGGGGCATATTATCTAAGAATTGCGATAAATATCGCAAAGCGCGTTTAGCGCTCAAAATCCTATCGCCGTCTATCACCGATTTGCATCCGCCTGTTAGCGACGTATTATCAATGCTCAGCTAACAGGCGATGTTCAAACCGGCGATAGACGGTGATAGTGAACATTAGCGCGTGAAAACAAGCTGTGTTTTCACGCGCTAATGTTCACCATGTGAATATCGGAGGTAGATTCAGCATTGCAATCCACCCCCCATGCAAAGTATGGGTAAGACCTAAAAATAGCAAGCGTTGGGAGACCTGCGATAAACTCGGTTATTGCAGGTTTTTGTTTCCCAACGCCTGTCACAGGTCGCCTTGAAAATAATGTGTTCCCACCTACAACTACATTTTACATGTAGTTGGACGTGGGAACACCCACTTTGCATGTCATTAGCGATGTTTATCACTGACATGCAAAGTGGGGCGTATCAGGCTTGAGGCAGGCATTAGCATACCCTTGTTGATAGGGCGCTAGAAGTATAGCCGCTTTCTCGGCACAATTCGCAGAAAAAGCGGCAATATTTCACCTTGATAATATGGCCACAGGTTCGAGTCTCGGCAGTGGCGCTCAACATCCTGTGATTCTGGGCAAATCACTTAATCCCCCCATGTGTTACAAAAATACACGTGTACTGTACAGTGTAGCACTTGAAGTAAAGGGGCCAGCAGCCATGGGAGGGTAGAAATGACAACATGGTCATAATAAGGCGGGACTAACAAGCCTCATAATCAATCAGAAGAAATAATTTACAAAGGACAAGGACAGAAGCCAATGAGAAATATGGGCAAAGAGTAAGGACTGCTTGTCTCCCATACTCGACTGCTGCAATCCTAACAGAGCGAGGATAGACTGCTGCTAAAGCTCGGCCTAAAAAAAAAGAAACATTGGTTTCCACAGGAATAGCGTTTGTTTAGATGCATTTAGAATGTTCAAGGGCTTTTTATTACATTAACACAGCTTCCGCAGAGGAAATTGAAGGTGCTACTTTTATAGACTTGTGCTTTTTGTATGATTTCCCCCGAAAATCACACTTTATGGATTCCTGCAGCAAAGGTGGCAGCCAGCTGCTTTCAAAACGGACGTGTCGGTAGGCACCCATACTTACCTGTAACAGACCACTGTCTGCTTCTGCTGTCCGTGGGCGGGCTGGGAAGTGTGCACATTTTCCATCTTATCTCAGCACCATGTGTTCGCCTTTCACACTAAGTAGTTATATATTATGGCTATGTGTATTTATCTATTTCCTCTGAACAGGTGTTGATTGAACTGTTGCTGCATGATTTATCCTTGTCATCACGGCCATTAGTACTCACTCAGGGCCTAATGATGTATTAATTATATCATCTTAACCGACTAAATATTCCAATAAAATGACGACTGGATGCACGCCGTTCCCTTGTATGTAATCATATCCATGTTCCATTTGAGGTCTAGGGGCTGCCCATGCTGTGTTTGCTAAGAGCCCGTATCTTTTCACAGATCACATTGACTCTGGCTCAGTCCTCCCTGATGCTATTTAGGTCTGGCTATAGATATTTCATGTCACCAATACTCCCACAAATATAGAACCAGAAATACAGAGCAACAGTGGCCTTTCAGCCAGTCCTCTTCAGCCATGGACCTTTCCACGTTTTCCTCACGAGCTATTGGTTGAATAGGCTTTCCATCAAGTCTTGGATTAGCATATCAAATTTCGTTGCTGGCATTTTCCATTGGTGAGAGGCACAATAATAGTCCATTGGCTTTCACCCAGTGCTCTGACTAGAAGCAGTCCCACTCTTGCATCATTTACTCCTCCAATATAGGGGATTTACCTTCTCAATTGCTACTACCCCTTTACATCAAGCAGCTCCTTTTCAGGCTCTCTGCTCGTTGTACCTTTCTGATTATCGTATTAAATTAAAGAGATCTAGAGAGGTTGCCCTTCATTACTGGTCATCTGACAGCAGCTGCACCACTCTCCCACCAAAACCATTGCGCAGAAGAAATCGACCAAATACATCTTTTATGCCTCCCTCATATGCATATGGGATCTAAGATTAGACGACCAACTATGCTGCCCACACCCACTCCCATGGCCCTAACCACTTCAAAGCAGTGCTGGCACATGGTGCTGGCCTCTCCCCCTACCGCAGCCCCTATGCCCCAGAATGCCTCTTGCACGTGTCGCAGGCTGCTCCCCTTCCTTCACAGGGATGCTGGCACTTGCTGCTGGTTCACTGTCTCATCCCAATGTCCCATTCAGCCTTACGTTGCTGCCGGCACATACAGACAGGCCAGTACACCTCTCCCCTATCCCCTAACTTGCTCCCATAAGTCTCGAGATCTGTGCTCCCGCATTAATGCAAACTCTATTTGAGCAACATAGACGTCACCGCCAAGACGTGGAACTCCCTCCCGACCCACCTCCGCCTGACCCAAGACCACCTCGCCTTCAGGAAGCAGCTCAAGACCTGGCTGTTCGAGCAGTAGCGGACCCCAACCCTCCCCAAGCGCCTTGAGACCCTCCGGGTGAGTAGCGCGCTATATAAATGCTGTGATTGATTGATTGATAGACCGAATACTGCCGGGATTTGACCACAAGTTACACATACCCAGTTTGACCATTCATCCCTTGATGAAATTGAACCACTGGACACACCTTCTGATGTCTGATGACAGTACATCTAAAAGTTAATATTTCACGGGTAGTGGTGAGTCATTTAGCCAAATGCCGATCCAAAAAGTAAGGGGCCGGAGAGCTATCGCATGAGCGACCCTCTTCATGCCCAAATCCAAGCGCATTGGTGCCAATGGTGCGTTTCGGGGGAGCTCCAACTCTGATCTCATGAATGTGTTTTCGATTTTTTTAATGGGGCCACATTAGGGTGACCTCATAACTCTGCCCCATAGAGGGTAGCTTTCCAACCCTGGGTTTGGTAAACTTGTTCACTGGGGTCACCGGTCTATAAATTGACTTCCTTGTCTTTTTTACTACAGCAGTTCCCACATGTTTGAACAAAAGTTGACTTTTTACTATTTGTGGGGGCAATGACTGTGTGTTGGTAAGCCTTACCCCTGGGTAATCAAATTATCTCACCTCCTCTAGTTCAGTTGAGCCTAACATTATGCTACGCATAAAAGACTTGCGGCAGTTGAAAACCATGAATTTTGTTTTTAGGGTGTTCATTTCCAGTCCGGAAGTATAAAGTTAGACTTTTGATCTAAGTAAGACTTTTGGTCTAACTTTACTTATGTGAATCAGGTCCTAACTTTTGATTGTCACGAGGTAGATGACTCATTGGCATGTGTTCATCTGTTAATTTTTGGGTCATACACCTATATCTAGAGTTCATTTTATTATATATGCTTTCATTTATGTATTTGTAGAAATGGATATATTTCCCAAAGGAAGCCTAAATAAAATACATTCTTTGAGCTGTCCCAATGAACCTGTAATTATTCTGCTTGCCATTTGGCAGTACAAAGCTCCTCATGAACAAAAGACCCATACTGGGAATGTTGCCTTCTCCTGGTTGAGGGAAGGGATTGGGTGAAATAGTAAGGGATTGGATGGTATCTCCATAGGTTTACACGCCATGTCTCCCTGAAAAGCACTGCAGGATGTTACCACATGGGATAAAAGAGAGGTAGGCAGGTCTTTGGTACCAGTCTTTTGTTGCAGAGGGATAGATGCACTACCAATCTGTCTATCACTAGGCAGGAGTAGAGTGTGGATTTGTTGCATATCCATTGCACACGTTGACAATTTGGACATCTATGGACTGGCCCAAGTTGTGGAAGCACCATGAGTGGGCAGCAAATGCTCTTGTTAGACACATAGGTGTCTCAAGGCCATGGTTGGTTGGGAAGTGCAAGTGGATAAAATGGTCTACAATCAGGAACTTGGACGGCTGCTGCAAGAGAGACCTCAGGCCAGTAGACTAACAAGCTGGACAGGACAGCAGGTCCTGGCTTCCAGTATGCTGCTGCCAAGATGAGTTAAGCAGCAGCGCCAAGGGGTTTTAAAAAATCATTTGGAACCAATATAAAAAACTGAGAGTCTTAGAGGCACCCGCAAGGATACTCACGGTAGATAGCTCATGTCACTAGCAGAAAAACTTAACGAGCTCCTTTGAAACTGACCCAACAGTGGCAGGTTTGTCACAAAAACTGTCTGCCTTTTGCACACTCTCTTGAAAACACTTTTGTAGGAAATTGCCCTTTTCCACACTTTTTTCTCCAATGCTGATGGTTATGACGGACATGGTTGCCCCATCACAAAGATGATGAGTTCATGCTCGCCGTTTTAAAATTCCATTATATCCTATGGAACTTGTAATACAGCATACAGAATATCAGTCTTGTTTGTGATTGAGTATCCCATCCACCAAGATCGTAATCAGGCCCTCTGAAAGTGCACCGGATACTGTTAATCAGGACCCAATGCGAATGCTCTCGCCCTCAAATATGATGCATGTGAATTGATAATCCCAATTTGCAAGGACTTTAACCCCTGAATAAATCCCTGGTAAGTCGTACTAGTGGTATGGAAGACTGGGGACTTAAAGGGGTCCTAACGGAAAAACAAATTTCAATCAGGAGGGTCCAAGGGAAGTTTAAAGGCCTGCAAAGGATTCTATCCCCAGAAAATATCAGACAAAAACCACGTACAAAAGCCTTGGGTCAATTTTGTGTAGAATATTGGTGAATACGAGATTAATAAGCCACAGACTATAACACTAAGACCTAGCTGTGGAAAATTCCCTTTTCAGGACGAAATCCCTCACTCACCAAAGGTGACATACTTCATCATATGGGGTTTCATTACAAGACGAGAGGCTGACATTATGCATTATCCTTTAATAGCAACTCCCAGCAGCCGCACTACATCATAAAGGATAAAGCTCGAGAGTTTACACAACAGCCAACAAAGGATGTATCCAGGAGATGATCTGCCTCTTTTAAAGCGGCTCGCCAGCAGATAAGTCACTACTACTTGCTTCTCCTTTATTTTAGGCATAAGGCTTATATTTTATATATTATGCTAATTTAAATCGTTTTCATGCCAATATTATGCTAATTTAAATCGTTTTCAAGCCAATTTAAATCATTTTCCTATGGTTCTATACCTCTTTCTTTCGCCCTTTGACGCTTTTCATAGCTGTTTTATCTAACGATCTAACGTTTTTGCCATGGTTTAAACCCTTACCCTCTGCCCGTGGGTGGCGCTGGCTTTCCCCATTCCAAACCCCCCCCCCCATGGACTTCCAATTTATGGTCGTCCCTCCGAGCATGAGCTTTTCTTTATCCCCCTCAAGCGCGCGATCGCGCAGTTATTTTACCAACATTCTCCTCTTTCTTCCTTATCTCCGCTCCCATTTCGTCCGCCTCGCCTTTGGCTCTGAAGTACGCTTCAAATTAAAGGAAGGGCCTTAGCAACACCCTCGTTGTGTGCCTCCTTTCCCTAGCTACTTTCCTCTTTCTCCGGCGGCTGAGCTCGAGCGATCCTTCATAACTTGTCAGTTGCTCTGCTTCAGCCGCCGGAGATAACCTGTCTGCCTTGCGCATTTACCATTTTCATGAATTCTAGCCTTTTTTCAACAAATCCGAAATTATTATTAACAATAGAAGGAATATTAATTCCCTATTCGCAATCCTTTGTCCTCTTACCTCCTTACAGAACTTACCTTACCTTCCCCCCTTACATATGTAAGAAGTTACATTCAAAATATGAAAAAAAGGAGAAAGAGGAGAAGTCTATAATACTTAATCTTTATTAATAACATAGTTTCATTTTTTTTTTATTCAAATCACATAATACCCTCTGTGATCTTTAATATACCATGTCCGACATGGATTCAGATGACGCTACTGCAAGCTCACCTGCCCCTAGTGACCATTCCCTTAAGAAATTTCTTCAACAGGAGATTAAATCCTGTATGATTTTGTCCCTGAAGGAAGTCATGTCCTCTAAGAGACCGTGTGATTTCCAAGATCTCCCCTCTATACATGGTAAGAGGTCCAAAAGGTCGGAACATTGTGAAAGCACTACAGGCCCTAGCGCCTCTCACAGTACGGGAGATCCTAGCACCTCAGTTTGGATGGGAGGCCACTGCGCCTCACTTGAACATGATGTCCCTCGGGACCCTCTCTTGATCAATGCCCATGGCGGCACAAATATGAACGGTGTCCCCCGCGGCACCCTTTGCAGTAGTGCTAACCAAAAAAAGATTATTGATTTTGACTCCTCTTCCCCCTCTTATGATGGCGACTCCTCAAGAGATCCCTCTGACGAATTCGTCTTTCACCTAGATGAGGTCCACCATGACTTTAATTCTCAACTTGATCCAGAGCCAGCCTCTAAAAATACTATTCTTAACCCTATCGGAGAAGAGATGTTCTCTTCCCTAAATATCTCACGCCCACGCCCACAGGAACATGTTTCCCAGTTTGTAACACGTTGGTTAAGGAACCTTCTAGATAGAGATACTAGAAACACCATAAGATCTGAATCTCCAAGACCTACTATTGAGGACAAAGTCTGCCAGACTCTGAACCTAGATCCAGACCTTATCAAATTCCTTTTCAAGTTAGGGCGAGATCCTAAGAAAAGGCCTATAAATAGCTCCTAAAGGCTGTCAAGACCACCTTTTAGATGTCTTAGGACCACTTGTTAGAATCCTGGACATAATTACAAAAAACAATTTGATGGACAGAATGTAGATCAATGTCTTACATTCACCCCAGTACAAGGATCTGGGCCTAAATCCATTGTTTTTTGCACTCCACACCACCCTGGGTCAGATAATGGCTTTATGCAAATCAGCTCTGACCCTGTGCCCCATGGGAACAGTCCAGTCCGAACTACAACAGCCATATCTTTCCCAGACCGGAATCAAGCATCCGAGGACCGGACCGGTTTCGAGGTAACACCTCTCATCAGCCCGGCTAGCTTGACTCCAGTGGTGTGGAGGCTCTGGGACCCACGTCTGAGCTACCCCAGTACACTCAGCGAGAAAATTACAAAAAACAATTTGATGGACAGAATGTAGATCAATGTCTTACATTCACCCCAGTACAAGGATCTGGGCCTAAATCCATCGTTTTTTGCACTCCACACCACCCTGGGTCAGATAATGGCTTTATGCAAATTAGCTCTGACCCTGTGCCCCATGGGAACAGTCCAGTCCGAACTACAACAGCCATATCTTTCCCAGACCGGAATCAAGCATCCGCGGACCGGACCGGTTTCAAGGTAACACCTCTCATCAGCCCGGCTAGCTTGACTCCAGTGGTGTGGAGTCTCTGGGACCCACGTCTGAGCTACCCCAGTACACTCAGGGAGAAAATTACAAAAAACAATTTGATGGACAGAATGTAGATCAATGTCTTACATTCACCCCAGTACAAGGATCTGGGCCTAAATCCATCGTTTTTTGCACTCCACACCACCCTGGGTCAGATAATGGCTTTATGCAAATCAGCTCTGACCCTGTGCCCCATGGGAACAGTGCAGTCCGAACTACAACAGCCATATCTTTCCCAGACCGGAATCAAGCATCCGAGGACCGGACCGGTTTCGAGGTAACACCTCTCATCATCCCGGCTAGCTTGACTCCAGTGGTGTGGAGGCTGTGGGACCCATGTCTGAGCTACCCCAGTACACTCAGGGAGAAAATTACAAAAAACAATTTGATGGACAGAATGTAGATCAATGTCTTACATTCACCCCAGTACAAGGATCTGGGCCTAAATCCATAGTTTTTTGCACTCCACACCACCCTGGGTCAGATAATGGCTTTATGCAAATCAGCTCTGACCCTGTGCCCCATGGGAACAGTCCAGTCCGAACTACAACAGCCATATCTTTCCCAGACCGGAATCAAGCATCCGAGGACCGGACCGGTTTCGAGGTAACACCTCTCATCAGCCCGGCTAGCTTGACTCCAGTGGTGTGGAGTCTCTGGGACCCACGTCTGAGCTACCCCAGTACACTCAGGGAGAAAATTACAAAAAACAATTTGATGGACAGAATGTAGATCAATGTCTTACATTCACCCCAGTACAAGGATCTGGGCCTAAATCCATCGTTTTTTGCACTCCACACCACCCTGGGTCAGATAATGGCTTTATGCAAATCAGCTCTGACCCTGTGCCCCATGGGAACAGTCCAGTCCGAACTACAACAGCCATATCTTTCCCAGAACGGAATCAAGCATCCGAGGACCGGACCGGTTTCGAGGTAACACCTCTCATCAGCCCGGCTAGCTTGACTCCAGTGGTGTGGAGGCTCTGGGACCCACGTCTGAGCTACCCCAGTACACTCAGGGAGAAAATTACAAAAAACAATTTGATGGACAGAATGTAGATCAATGTCTTACATTCACCCCAGTACAAGGATCTGGGCCTAAATCTATCGTTTTTTGCACTCCACACCACCCTGGGTCAGATAATGGCTTTATGCAAATCAGCTCTGACCCTGTGCCCCATGGGAACAGTCCAGTCCGAACTACAACAGCCATATCTTTCGCAGAACGGAATCAAGCATCCGAGGACCGGACCGGTTTCGAGGTAACACCTCTCATCAGCCCGGCTAGCTTGACTCCAGTGGTGTGGAGGCTCTGGGACCCACGTCTGAGCTACCCCAGTACACTCAGGGAGAAAATTACAAAAAACAATTTGATGGACAGAATGTAGATCAATGTCTTACATTCACCCCAGTACAAGGATCTGGGCCTAAATCCATCGTTTTTTGCACTCCACACCACCCTGGGTCAGATAATGGCTTTATGCAAATCAGCTCTGACCCTGTGCCCCATGGGAACAGTCCAGTCCAAACTACAACAGCCATATCTTTCCCAGACCGGAATCAAGCATCCGAGGACCGGACCGGTTTCGAGATAACACCTCTCATCAGCCCGGCTAGCTTGACTCCAGTGGTGTGGAGGCTCTGGGACCCACGTCTGAGCTACCCCAGTACACTCAGGGAGAAAATTACAAAAAACAATTTGATGGACAGAATGTAGATCAATGTCTTACATTCACCCCAGTACAAGGATCTGGGCCTAAATCCATCGTTTTTTGCACTCCACACCACCCTGGGTCAGATAATGGCTTTATGCAAATCAGCTCTGACCCTGTGCCCCATGGGAACAGTCCAGTCCGAACTACAACAGCCATATCTTTCCCAGACCGGAATCAAGCATCCGAGGACCAGACCGGTTTCGAGGTAACACCTCTCATCAGCCCGGCTAGCTTGACTCCAGTGGTGTGGAGTCTCTGGGACCCACGTCTGAGCTACCCCAGTACACTCAGGGAGAAAATTACAAAAAACAATTTGATGGACAGAATGTAGATCAATGTCTTACATTCACCCCAGTACAAGGATCTGGGCCTAAATCCATCGTTTTTTGCACTCCACACCACCCTGGGTCAGATAATGGCTTTATGCAAATCAGCTCTGACCCTGTGCCCCATGGGAACAGTCCAGTCCGAACTACAACAGCCATATCTTTCCCAGACCGGAATCAAGCATCCGAGGACCGGACCGGTTTCAAGGTAACACCTCTCATCAGCCCGGCTAGCTTGACTCCAGTGGTGTGGAGGCTCTGGGACCCACGTCTGAGCTACCCCAGTACACTCAGGGAGAAAATTACAAAAAACAATTTGATGGACAGAATGTAGATCAATGTCTTACATTCACCCCAGTACAAGGATCTGGGCCTAAATCCATCGTTTTATGCACTCCACACCACCCTGGGTCAGATAATGGCTTTATGCAAATCATCTCTGACCCTGTGCCCCATGGGAACAGTCCAGTCTGAACTACAACAGCCATATCTTTCCCAGACCGGAATCAAGCATCCGAGGACCGGACCAGTTTCGAGGTAACACCTCTCATCAGCCCGGCTAGCTTGACTCCAGTGGTGTGGAGGCTCTGGGACCCAAGTCTGAGCTACCCCAGTACACTCAGGGAGAAAATTACAAAAAACAATTTGATGGACAGAATGTAGATCAATGTCTTACATTCACCCCAGTACAAGGATCTGGGCCTAAATCCATCGTTTTTTGCACTCCACACCACCCTGGGTCAGATAATGGCTTTATGCAAATCAGCTCTGACCCTGTGCCCCATGGGAACAGTCCAGTCCGAACTACAACAGCCATATCTTGGACATGGCTGAACAGTCTCACTGCTCCTCTACCCCTCTAAATTTTGATCTCATTCGAGGTTGGAGCCAAAGAGCCGTCGTTCTCCTCGGCAACGCTAATTCTAGTTTAAACGTTGAAAGAAGGAGATCCATCTTAAACAAAAATAACCCTAAATTAGAGGACATAGCAGAGAGGTAACCCTCTCAAAACCCTAAAGGCCTTCTTTTCGGGGAAGATATAATCAAGGAGATTGGAAAATATGTGTCTACCTTCACTGCTCTTGACAGGGCACAAAACAACCTAAGACGGGTGTTTAACACCAACCTTTTTGGTCAGGCCGGGAGAAGGGGTCGCTCTTCCGGCCGAGGCAACGACCCTACTCTCCATTCAGGGGAACTGGAAGAGGCTTCTATCCCCCTAGACAACCCTTCTTCCCCAAAAAGAGGAAGAGGTCCAAGAAACCATGGTTCCAGAGGTCGTGGTACTCCCAACACCTCCAATTCTACAAGTAAGTATTACTCCTTCTTCTTCTTTCCCTCCCATAGTAGGGGCAGACTAAAACAGTTTTACCAAGTTTGCGATTCAATCACCCAGGATCCATGGGTTCTAGAAACCGTCATGGGCTTCAAGATAGACTTTTTACAGGTCCCCTTCCAAACACGTTTACCCCAACCCTTTGTCCTTTCAGAAGAACAAGAAAATATTGTGGAGGAAGAAATTATGTCTATGCTCAAAAAGGGCGCAATACTGGAGGTTCCCTGGTCCGATGCAAGATTCATAAGCACACTGTTTCTTGTTCAGAAAAAGGCAAGATGGCGCCAGAGTGAGAAGACGCACCAGCATCGCTCCGGTGGTCTGGTCTTTTCTTATCTTGCTTTGATCTCCCCATGTGATTGCTATATGGGAAAGAGATAGATGGAGACATGCTGTACTAAATGCAGTGGAAATCGTGAAGCTGAGTTGAACTTAATTCAAACTGGAGGAAAAACGCAGTAAAGCTGGGCAATGGAAATAAACTGGGAGCTTCCGGAGGAGGAAAAAAAAACCTAAGAGCTGGAAATCCGGTAGGAGAAGTAAAGGAAGTGATTAGGTGGCTGCTTCTTTTGACAAAAAGGAGAAGAGAAGAGCAAGAGCTGCAAGGAGGCCGCAAAAAGTGGAGAGCAGAGAGCAGAGAGCATACTTTGGAATCTTGAGTATTGAATCAAGCTGCCAACAAGCGAATGACATTGGCTGTTTTCCCCCTGCTTCCCCCTTTTCCAGGAGACTCGCACTCGTACGTATCTTTCCTGAACTGATTGGAAGTCAATCAGGTCGGGCTGTACTGTACTGTTCCCATGAGGAAGTCAATCATGAAAAAAAACGCATGAAAAAGGGAAGAGAAGGGTGCCGGGCGATGCGCAAATCGAAATTTAGGATTCAGTGTTAGCGTCTAGCGATCTAGGAGCTTAAACACTAGTCTTTTTTCCTCATTGCTTTTGTTAATCACTGTTCACTGTTCACCTTGTTCACCTTGGTTCTTGCTTTTCTTCTTGCCTCCGGCTCTATGGCGTTTGCTGCGGCGCTCACTCCCACACCAAATTACCTCCTTGCCCTGCTCAGCATTGGGTGTCATCTGCGAACTTGCAAGCCACGCCTTTAAATCGCGTGTGCTGCGTGCTGCGTGCTGCGTTGTCAGGGAGACACTGAAGCGCTAGCCGATAGCAGACAGCCAACAACAGCTAACTGCCCCTGCAGGGGAGGAAAGATAAACTAAGGAGTGGGAATCAGGAAGGCAAAGGCAAAGAGAGGCAAAAACGATAAGGTGATAAGGTGAAAGGAATAAATGATTAAATGAAAGAAGAGCAGCCACAGCAACCACAGCAGCTACAGCAGCAGGAACCGGAGCGTAAGTGCTGCCCAGCTACAGCTACAGCTACAGGACCGGTGGTGCAAGCAGTGCAAGCAGTGGGGTCGAGGGGGGTCGGCGCACTGCTAGACATAGATAGCACAGATATTTCTGCTAAACCTGTGATCAAAATTGAGTTGCAAATAAAAATCTACATAACCAAGCAAACCTACAATACAACAGGGTCTCAAACCCCAAGCCACCTCAAAACCCACAGTAGATCCTTTACAGTGCCTAAAAAAAAGCCTGGGCTGCTCTAAAATCTCTAATAAATAAAAAAACAAATAAAGGAGGGGCGCCGGATCCCCTCGGAAAAACAAAAGGTCAAAATCAGCCAAAAGGTCAGCTTCGAACGTCAGCTCCTGAGCAAACGCAGATAAAGGATATGGCTGAAATAAATGGAACAGTGGCACAAAACTCATTGCTGCTTAATCTAGAAAGAGGGGAAAGAGGAGAGGAGGGAGCTTCAGCAATCCGAAATATGCAAGAGATACAGACACAGGCGCAAAATCTTGAAGACCCAGACAGAGAGTTAGAAAGCACAGAGAGTCCGGAAAACTCAGGGAACAAGGAAGAACTAAAAACTACACAGAATATAAAAAGCCACATCCTGCAGGATAACAAGGACACACAAAGATGGCCTGAAACCAGAGGATTTAAAGCCAAGGAGAATATTGTGGAGAAAGCTACACCTGAAGAGACTGACAAAAATAAAATTAAAAATAAAAGCAAAAACATTGAAAAGGACAAGGACAAAGAAAAAGCGAAACAAAAACAGAAAGAGAACGACAAAGAGAAAGACAAAGAGAAGGAAAACGATATAGCGGACAAAGCTAATTTGGAATTAATGGCTAAAAAGGCTCAATGGCTGCAAACAATAAAAAACTTGAAAGCTGCCGCTAAAAATACTGGGCCCCTGACCTCCTCTCAGCCTCAGATATCCAACATCTTCATCCCGGTAGCCAAGGAAGGACCAAGCGAGCCTACTGAAATTACAAAACAAAAAAGCAACCAAGCAGGCATTGAGAACGGTACCAGTGGGGTCGAACCTAACACGTCTGTGGAGCAAATCACCGTGGAGGGGAAAAATATAACTCAAAAACAAACTTCCACCTCACTACGCACGCAAACATCTCCCCCTGAGCCAGTCCCACAGCTTGGTAATACGGCACTCCCCGAAACGGACTCGGATTCAGACATATATGAAACAGGAATGTCTATCTCAAGCAAAACAAGCGAAACAAGCGAAACAAATGATGAACAAATATTAGAAGCAACAGCCTCTGAGATTCTAGACCCTAATGAATCCAGGAAACTTAGTGAAACATGCCAAAGCTCGAATTCAAAGAAAAAACGGGAGAAAAAGAGGGCGAGAGACAAAAGGAGAAGAGCTAACTTAATCAATGATGAGACCACGGATCCTGGCAGTAACATTGAATATGCCATAACAAGACCTAAACTTATACGAAAAAGCCCGACTCCAAAGCTACCAGGAGAAACAGAGCATGTTCATGATTACACTTTAGCTGAGCCAGAAGGAAAAAGTCAGAAACAATCCGGAAATGGACATAGCTCAGCAACAACTGTAGAGCCATTGTTGAGTGAAGTGCTGAGCTCCATAAAAAATTTCCATAAGGACATTAAAAAGGAAACCCAAAGGAATCACGTTGCCATTGAGAAGTTACAAGGGGCAATTAAAAAAGTCGGCAACATCTGTACCGAGATCTTGGATAGAATGGCCTCAGTGGAAGCACGCGCAGAAAATTTGGAAATGGATGTAACTAAGCTGCAAAAACAGGAGAATGAGCACGATGGAATCATAAAGGACCTCATGATGAAAGTGGAAGATCATGAAAACAGATCAAGGAGAAACAATCTGAGGTTCCTTGGAATACCAGAAGGCTTTGAGGAGAACGACCCTAGGGGCTCCATGATTAATCTGCTGAAATCAGCCTTCCCGGAACTTAGCACCTGGGACATGGACAGAGAAATTCAGCGTGCCCATCGATTCCCTTTGACGCTACCCAAACATTCACAAAAATCACGTCAATATCCTCGGGCAATGTTGGTTTACTTTGGGAATTTCCTTTTAAGAGAAGCCCTCTATGATCTGGCTAGGCCCACAAAGCAGAGGAAACATAAAGATGTTATGTTCTTCACCAGACCAGACTTCGCCCACGCAACTGTTGAGAGAAGGTGGAGAATGAGACAATTAATCACACCCTTTGAAAAAGTCGGAGCAACAGTCTACCTACAAAATCCAGCATGGCTAAAAATAATATACAAGGGATCAACAAGAAGCTTTTCAAGTGAAATTCAGGCCGAAGCTTACCTAAGAGAAATCTCAGTAACCGAGAAAGGGAATTCAGGAACATAAATGCAAATCAGCAACTAGTCCATGAAAACAAAAGCATGGGGAGCAATCAGAAGGGGTTGGGGAGGGGGGTGGGGGGAATAAATGCATCTGAAATTTGGTATGAATATTTGTGTTTAAATAATGGTTTGGGGGCAAATACCTGATTACATCACTGACCCCACCCACTCGATACGACCAAAGTATAAAGGGCCTGCCCGCGGGACGCACTGAGGCGCACCCTGATTACACTGACGCCCACATCTGTGTACTCGGGGACCCAGCAAGCCTCATAGTATGGTAAGGGGGGAAGGGAGGGGGACTGAGGGAGGGGAACTGGTAGAGGGGGGGAGGATCAAGAAGTGGGAGGGGTCAGGGGGGATAAGAGAGGGCCGGGGAGGGAAAAGCGGGGGGAAAAAACTTCATCACATCAGGTTATAGAAGAAATTAAAGACGCCAGGTTAACAAAAACTGATTGGGGAAGAGTGAAAATGAAAAAGAAATGCCTATGCGGATAGTTTCGCTGAATGTCTGCGGACTAAATGATGGAAAAAAACGAAGAGCTATGAGGGAATATTTAAGAACATTGCACGCTGAGCTGATCTGCCTACAAGAAACACACATAGAGGCCTCTCAAAAGGGGTTCTTAGAACAGCTGGGATGCCAATTAGTATCAGATACGACACAAGGAACAAGAACAAGAGGGGTAGCGATCTTAGCAAGGCATGGATGTGTGGTTGTAAATAGGCAAAAATCAGACCGCTGTGGTAGATGGGTTTTGGTGGAGTGCCAGGTACAGAGCTTTAATTTCACACTATGCTCATTGTATGCTCCCACTGTAGACGACCCGGAAGCTATGGACTCTGTTAACTTAGAAATAGCCAACTGGCCTCTGCCATTAATAGTCTGTCGAGACTTAAATGTGAATGGACTGAATGGCTTGTGGAAGAATGATCCGGGGAAATTCTCCGGTCGGAAGAAGAAAAGCCACAGAGCATTGATTCAATTGATGTGTAACAATGGCCTAGTAGATATATGGGAACTGCAAAATAATTTAGGGACCTTTAGTACATATTACTCTGCCCCTCATAAGGTCTTAGCAAGGCTAGACTATTTTCTGGTATCACCAGCAGTAGCATCCACCGCAAAGATTAGCATACTACCCCGGGTAATGTCCGACCATAACCCGCTTATCTTAGATATAACAACCGCTGCCCAACAAAAGAAGATGACAAATTGGACTTTTGAGAGAGCCTTGTTACAGGATTCAGAATATACCGCCCTAATGAAAGAATGGATGAGAATTTTTTTGGTACTAAACAAAGGCTCTGCTCCCCCTGCAGTAGTATGGGATACCCTAAAACAGGTATAAGGGGGGAAACAATCAGATACTCAATTAGGCGGAATAAGGCAGAGAGGGAGGAAGTAGAAACGAGAATAAGGACAGTTGCTAGACTAGAACATGAACTTAGTAGCGCAATTAGGGCGAATCAGGATATTGTTAGAATAACATACGAGCTTGCTATGGCTAAGGCAGCGGTTGGGGAACTATTTGCGTCTAAAGCAACAGGGAAATATTTGGCATGGAGGAAAGATCAATATGAGTATAGTGAGCAGATAGGCCGCATGCTAGCTGTTCGAACAAGGCAGGCTGCTACTAAGGGGGATATTTCTGAGATCAGGTCCGAGAACGGAAGTGTCGCAACAACACCCGAGAGTATATGTGCTAGCTTTCGGGACTACTATCAGAAGCTATATGAAGCTGACTATATGGCACCTAGCGAGGATATAGATAGTTATCTTGGGAGTGTCAGACTAGAGAAACTAACGACAGAAGACAGAGGGAGATTGGAGACGGCATTTAATAAAATAGAAATACAGAGGGCAAATTATGACTTACCATCTGGTAAAGCAGTAGGCCCAGACTCTATACCCTTGGAGTTTTACAAAACATTTTTAGCCGAGATAGAAGAAGAACTATATGAGTTGGCTGTAAATATACAAGAGGATGCGATACCTCCGGAGTCACGGGGAGAGGCAACTATGATAGTCTTTCTGAAAAAAGATAAGCCCGCAACCAATCCTGGGTCGTATAGGCCGATAAGCCTAATGAACAGCGATGTGAAAATCTACTCAAAGATGTTGGCAAACAGGCTAGAAGCAGTAATTGGCAAGATTGTCTCTCCATGGCAGCACAGGTTTATCCCTGGGAGAGGAACAGCGGAACATGTCAGAAGAGTGTTTACGTTATTTGATGGCACGGCATCCTCACGAGACCCTATGGCGCTGATCCTTTTAGATGCTGAGAAGGCATTTGATAGGGTCTCGTGGGGATTTCTCTGGGCTGCGTTGGAGAAGCTGAATCTGATGGAGGGCTATTTGGGAGCTCTGAAATCCTTATATCACAATCCAAGAATAAAGGTTAGAACCATGGGGGAGCTGAGTGGTATAATAGATATTGGACGAGGAACCAGGCAAGGGTGTCCCTGCTCCCCGCTACTCTTCGCTCTATACATAGACACATTCATTAGGAGGATAGAGCAGAACAGAAACATCTTGCCCATAGCATTGAACAGGCATGAAACTAAAATACTAGGATATGCGGATGACTTGGCCATAACATCAAGCGAACCAATGTCAGCCCTAACAGAAATAGAACAGGAAGCGGCTGCATTTGGAAGACTGTCTGGGTAAAAAATTAAATGTAAATAAGACCCAAGTAGTAATAAATCAGAAAGTATCTTTGGTCGATCCAAGAGTGGTGGAGACAGCAGTATATCTGGGGGTTCGCATAACCTCAGACCTTTCGAAAGTGGTATCGAAGAACTTAAGCCCCATTATAGATAAGGCCAAAATTGATTTTGACAAACTGAATAACCTACACCTAACAACAATTGGTCGCTGCAATGTTATCAAAATGGTTTTATGCCAAAAGTGCTTTATTTATTTAGGACCATACCGCAAATTTTTAACAATAGCTGGTTCAGGGAGCTAGAAAAGGTAACAAACAGATTTATTTGGGCCAAGGGCAAAACACGTCACAGCCAAAAATTTCTGTCACTCCCAAGTGAGAGAGATGGGCTGGCGCTACCAGACTTTAAGGCATATTATTGGGCAACGGTCCTGCAATACACCAGAGGTATGCTGGGGGGAGTGTTATAGACAGATGGAGAGGTAGAGATGGGGTCCCAGACGTATATGAACTCGTAGTGAAAAACTCTAATCAATGGGTACTCACATATGAGGAGAGGAGCTATCACAAAAAAGTAAGGCTTAAGACCTTGGTGGCCGCAAGATCAGTCTGGTCTGGGATAAGGAGAAAATTAAAACTAGGGAGAATGAATTATTATACCCCTCTGTATGGGGACCCATCACTGCCGGGGTATTTCACGACCCAGTTATGAGGGGATGGGATGTATCAGGGGTTAAAACTATCGGGGACCTTATAGGGGCAACCGGTCTGATCTCTTTTGAGCTCTGGAATATTAAGGAATTCAAGCACACTAATACCCGGGTAGAAGGTGGCAGCGACAGCACTAGCTGCACAGGAAGAGACACGCCACAGAGAGGCACTCCTCACCTGCACCCAACCCGAAGAAGTGCACAACTGCACTCTACCAGGTACAATGTTACCGTGGATTGCCTAAAACAGGTTATTTATTTACTTATATCTTTTCACCTCACTTATCACCTCACATTGGTCCTGAAGAAAGCCTACCGACCTACACAGTCACCCAGGCTGAAACATGTCGACCATTTTTTAAGACTCACATATTAGTGTGCTTGAATTCCTTAATATTCCAGAGCAACACATCTCATTAATGTTCACCAGTACCCGAATCCAGACTTAATAACATTCCTATCGCTGGCTGTATGGGTATATTTAAACTGACCGAAGGATTATGCAGACACATGTTTGAAAAGCGGGGAGACAAGATATACCGCTACGAATTCCTACCAAAAAACACGTGTATGAGGGTCTTTTAACTTTGTGAATCACAACAAACCTACCTGCATACCCTGGTTATGCAGGACTAGTGATCCTTCCCCATTGATATTTTGACCATACCTAGGAGACTGAATGGAGCAGTACTCTACCTCCCCCTCCTTGATTTTTTTTAACCTTCCAGTTACCCAACTACTTCAGTTGGATTCCAGACCCAGGCGCACTTGCTGTGACCGCCTTTCTCCAACCATTGTCTCACTTCCTGGGTTATGTCTTCCCTCCTTTTGCCATGATTCAGAGGGTCCTTCAGAAAGTCAGGAGAGAAGAATGCCTTCTGATCCTAATAACTCCTTTTTGGCTGTCCCAAGCTTGGTTCCCGACAGCCCTGGAACTAGCATGCGACATTCCCTTTCTGATCCCATCGTCTCCAGGCCTGGTCTCAAATGCAGACGGGGAAGATCATCATCTTATTCTCAAGGGGAATTTAAACCTTCTTGCCTGGAAAGTGTCAGGCAATCTAACAAGTTGTCTGGAATTTCGTCGACAGCTCTCTCTCTTCTCGGAGAATCTTGGGCACCCGGAACACACCTTAGGTATAACAACATTTGGAAAAAATGGTTTCCTTGGTGCCTGGAAAGGAGTCTGGATCCCGTGGAGACTCCTGTCATCAATATCGTAAATTTTCTGGTCCAACAATTTGACAGAGGCCTATCCTATTATACTATTAATTGCTTTAGATACGCAATCTCTGCGGGCCATTCCCCTATCAACGGTAAATCGGTAGGTAAAAATGCTATCATTTGAAGAGTCCTCAAGAGTATAAGACTAAGGAGACCTCATAGACCTAAGTATCAAACCCTTTGGGATGTCAAGTGTATTCTAGACCTTTTTTGTTCTTGGCCTGATAACTCTTTCCTTAATAGAAAATTTCTCTCCTTCAAACTCGCCACTCTCGTGTTTAATCTCCTGTAGGAGAGTATCTGACATCAGAAGCTTAGATATTTCAAATAGATGTTACGATATATTTTATCTTTTATCCTCGTTTTGACAGTTTCCCTAAACTTTGTGTTTTTGCTTGTATGAAGGAGTATGACTCGATGATGTCTCTCCTTTGTCCTAACGATGCAAATCAACTTTTAGTTCCTTTTGTTAAACCTTTTCATTCACCTCCATAGCTAGATGGGTTAAGTCTACCATGAGTCTTGCTGGTATTGACCTTTCAAAGTTTCAAGCACATTCTATCAGAGGAGCTATGGCCAATAAATCCTTCTGGTCAGGTGGTAAGCTGGATGATATCCTGAAAGCTGCTGACTGGTCAAATGCTAACACCTTTGCTCGTCATTATTGTAAGCCTATCGAGCATATGTCTGATGTTGTCCTTCGGGGCTACGAACATGCATAATGTAGCCTCCGGTCATGAAATTGCGATTCTCCTATTAACATGACCAGAGAATCTGGATTTCATTAAAGACACGGAGGCTGACATTATCCCTCCCTCCTCCCTTTTACAACTTTAATATGTCTTTTATGAACGTATTAATTACTTCAATTGTTGTTACTCTATTATTATGCCTATACTTCTGTTATCTTTATTGAATGTTATAAAGTCTTTTGACTCTCTAGGCGCTTCACTCTGGATTTGATTCCTAATCCTTTCTTTATCCTTTCAGGTAACTCCGTTTAACCGTCTGATCCTTTCCATTTGAGTTACTGAAGTTATTCCATGATGTTTTTCAAGCTCTACTTGGATTTCTCCGTTTATGAAGTTCTTTCCTGCTGCGATTCTTTTAAAAGAGGCAGATCATCTCCTGGATACATCCTTTGTTGGGTGTTGTGTAAACTCTAGAGCTGTATCCTTTATGATGTAGTGCGGCTGCTGTGAGTTGCTATTAAAGGATAATGCATAATGTCAGCCTCCGTGTCTTTAATGAAATCCAGATTCTCAGGTTATGTTAATAGGAGAATCGCAATTCTCTCTCTCAAAGGAAAAACCTAGTTCCTTTGAGGCTACAACCCCCTCTCTGAGAGGGAGGAGCTCAGGGATGTTTTAAATATCTCTTTTTGGAATTTTCTAAATCCACATGTGATGAGCAAAATAGTGTTAGCGAGGGCGCAGCGCAAAGGAAATACAAAATGTGCAAGAATTGAAACTAAAACTAGCTAGAAGGTGACAAATATATGTTTTATTCAGGAGCACCCTCTGCCAGGATTAAAAACAGTGCAGCAGCGACATGGATTAAAGTCGCAGTGGTATGGTGGAAAATAGTGGTCGACATGTTTCAGCCTAAAAAAAGCCCCTGAGTTAGGCAAGGCTTTCTTTAGGACCTATATGGATGCTGCGGGTACAGTGCTCAAGTCAATAAACAAAAAAGGGGTCACCAGGCCCTGAATCACTGATTGTACCACCCCTAGTGACCCAAGTAAACATGTGACAAGAGCCTTGCCGTTGCAACTGCATGATCAGTGCAACTGCTCAAACTCAACTATGCCATCACCATGTGTGACAAGGTCACAGCACTATATTTAATAAATGTCAGTCACCGCTAACACAGGCATCCTGAGCCCAGGAGACAAGGCACATTATATTAAAGGTGTGGACATATAAGTGATAGTTTATATGTCCCTATAGTACCCTCTTTCCATTAAGGGCCAGTATAAGTGTTCAGAATAGCACCCGGGCGCCCTGGGGTTGCCCTGTCCATAATGGTCCCACTGAAAGGTGTCATGTTTGTTATCAAACAACTTGTCTCATCAAACCTGACGTGTTGCACAAGTCAGATTTTATGTGGCATACACCCAGGTGGCTACCTTAGAGTTTGCCCACCTTGTTGCCCCAGCCTTTACTATGCCCTGGCTGTTGGCCTGCAGTTGCTGCCACTGTATCAGTAATCTGACCCCTGCCTGGAAGTGTGAACTCTACCAGGAGCCAGAAACAAAGGCCGGCCTAGGCAGGAGATGTCACCTCCCTACCTGACAGGCTTGCTAGTGAAGTGGCATATCAAAAAGGTGAGCTTCAAATCTTCCACTGCCTCTGATATGTAAGTAGGCTTCCTCCAAAAGGAGTGAATGCCAGCCCCATACCCCAGCCACATTTGCAACCCAGGCAGGTGGAAAAACTAGATATTTAGGAGGCCTACACCCCCAGAAGGCAAGCCGCACCCATAGGATGAGCTACCTGGTCAGTACAGCTGAAGAAGGTGTTGTATTCCACATGCAATGATGTATGTATCTCTTTAAGTGAGTTCTGCCTATTGTTGCTGTACAAACCTTGCACCGCAATCTGTTACTATGGGTCAAGAGTTCTAGATTCCAGTCTGCATAACTACTGGACCTGTCCTGCTGAGCAGATGCTGTACTGTGTTTCTCTACTGAAATAAATCTTCCTTAATCAACTAACTTGGAGTGGATTACTACAAAATTGGCGACGACTACATTGGTTTGCTACATTTGGAAACACAGGAGCAACCAAAAGATTTTACCTACGCTGCATTATTTTCATCGTTTTTGGATTTGCCTGTTAAGTATACTTTATTTTCCTACAAAACGACTTTCACATTAAGTATACTCGTTTTCCTACTTACTACGCTAAATTGTTGATATCTACGAATTATTTTCAACAATTTCATTAATTTTGTTCGTTTCTTGGTTGAGAGAAACCTCTTTAGAAATTTTCTGCGCACCGTTTAAATTCTACACGAGTGCCTCGCAGATTTCTATCTCCCAGAAACGATCCCTGTTTTCTATTTGACTTTCCGATATTTTAAACAACTTTGACATTGCTTTCTATGCAACTTTTAAAGCGCTTACTTTTAAAATCACTGCTCTGCTACTACAACGGCTTCGCCTCGCGCCTGCACACCATTGTTGTCCTCACGCGCGACAGTCTCTCAAGCTCAACTCACTGGTAACTACGTGTGCGTTCAACGTCATCACGCACACGCCGACACCATTTTTGTTTACCGGTTGCTTGGAAACGAAGCTCTGCATCGCGTGTAGCGCGTTTCTTTCGCGCAAGGAATAAAACTCTTCGTGTGTTGCACAGAAAGATCGTTTTTTCAAAGGAAAGTCAGTTTCTACAGGTTTGACATTTATTACTGTTATTTATCCGTAATTTTTTAACAAATACTATTTTATATGGCACATCCAAAATTAATTGAATTTACAAATATTTATTAACTCAAGTATTTTATCAAACATGCAGTTTGATCCCCCCCCTAAGTTTCTTCAAAACAAAGGAGAACCCCCTATTCCTTGGATTCGTTGGAAAGAGGAATTTTTGACATTCTTAAAAGCCATAGATGGGGAGAGATTTTCGCAAGAAAGGAAAAAGAACATCTTATTACATTCTTTGGGTTCTGAAGGTCAAGTGGTATTCAGAACACTTCCTTTACATGATGGGGGAGGAGACAGAAATGTGTTTGATGATGCTATGACTCGTCTTGAAGCTAGATTTAAACCTACTTTTAGTGTGGCTTTGAATCGCTATAAGTTTTATACTAGAGCTCAAGAAGAGTCTGAAACCTTTGATGATTTCTTAACAGCTTTACGTTATTTATCCACAAACTGTAATTTTGGTCCCATCTCTGATGAGATGATCAGAGATCAAATCATAGTCCATACCAAAAGCAAGAAAATCCAGGAAAAGTTATGGATTATGGGAGATCCGGATTTAAAAGATGTTATTGTTACAGCTAAAGCCATTGAACAATCAGACAAATGGATAAAATGTTTGGATAAAAAGGACAAAGACAGTTCCTCTGAAGTATGTGCTGTCAAACCTGACGCCTCTTCTGCGTCATCCGCCTCTTCTGCGTCATCTTCGAATAAAACTCAACGTGCCAGTTATTCTTTTCAACGTCCTTACAAAAAGAATGACAAATCTTTTCATTGTTTCAGATGTGGTAGTCCTAGTCATGGTGCGTCCTTTCCCAAATGTCCTGCTATCGGAAAGGAATGCAACAGATGTGGTAGACAAGGACATTTTAGTAATTTATGCAAAACCACTACAGGAACCACTTCAGGAAATATTAATAGGAATAGAGTTTCTTTTGTTACTGATTCTTTGCAAGAAGTTGATGTTCCTGGGGAAGATAATGAGAATGTTTGTGAAAGAGGAATAGTTGTTTCAATTGTTGATGATAATGAACATGATAATGAACAGGATTTGATTCATCTTAAACAACCTGAATGTATAGTACATGTTTTAGGTGTAGATCTTAAATTAATGGCTGACTCAGGTTCGCCTTGGACAATTATCACCAAGCAGTATTTCACTGAAATGTTTGAGGGTATTGTCAATCTTGAGGATCTTAGAGTTCCTGACATAATTGCCAGAACTTTCCTTGAGTCTGTTATCCCTATGGAAGGATATTTGGGAGCAGACATGCTTTTTAGAGGTCGAATGAGGTTCATTAAGATATACGTTGCTACAAAAGGAGTGAATGTGCTTGGATGGAGAGATCAATGGAGTTTTGGTATTACTCTCAATCCCAGGAAATTAGATCCCATTGTTATGATTGATGATTGTGTAAAAGAAACTCACTCTGTTAAAGCTATAACTGGTACTGAGACATGGATAAATGAGATCATTAAGTTGTTTCCCAAAGTTTTTTCAAAGACATTGGGAAAGTTACATAACTTTCAACACTTGATCAGACTTAAGAAAGGAACCATTCCTGTTACACAGAAATTAAGGAATGTTCCCATAAATGTCAGAGATGATCTTAAAATACTTTTAAAAAATTTAATTGATGATGACATTATTGAAGAAGTTGAATCTTCCGAATGGGTTTCGCCCATCGTTTTAGCCCGAAAATCTGATCAAAGTCTCAGGCTATGTGTAGATCTAAGAGCCCTCAACTCAAACATTATAGTGGACTGCCATCCCCTTCCTAACATAAACGAGGTTGTATGTATGTTGGAGGGAGCGAAAGTTTTTTCCACATTTGATTTGCGATCAGCATATCACCAAATTGTGTTAGCAGATGAATCCAAGCAGTTGACAGCTTTTCTCACTCCTGAGGGTTTATTTCAGTATAAAAGAATGCCCTTTGGTTTGGCCTCTGCGGCATCAGTTTTCCAACGCACTATGCATCATATTTTTAAAGATCTCTACAAGTTTGTGAGGTGTTTTCAAGACGACATTCTTGTGTTCTCTCCTGATAATGTGTCTCACAGAGATCATGTCATGGAGGTCTGTAAGAGGTTGGGAATGCATGGTCTCACACTAAAGGACAACAAGTGCAAAATGTTTTGTGAGTCTGTAGAATATCTCGGACACACCCTTACGGGCAATGGTGTTGTTCCGAAGAAATGCTTAGTTGAAGCTATTCTTAAAGCACCATGTCCTGACAACAAGGAAAAGTTACTCTCTTTCAATGGCTTGTGTGAATACTATAGCAAATTCATTAAAGGGTTTGCAACCAAGATGGAACCTTTGAGAGAGTTGACAAGACAGAAAGTAGAGTTTTACTGGGGTGAGAAACAAGAGTCTGCTTTTCAAGTCATCAAGCATGATATTGCCAATGCTCCTACATTGAAACCGTTCTGTGTCAATAAACTGTGCGTGGTCACTGTTGATGCTAGTGAGTATGGGTTAGGAGGGGTTTTATCACAAAAGTGTGGGAATGATGAGTGGTGTGTGGCGTTTGCTTCCCGTACTTTGAGTGAGACAGAAAGGAAGTATTCTGTCATTGAGAAAGAGCTTTTAGGATGTGTCTGGGGAGTAGAACATTTTCGGAATTTTCTATGGGGTAGTCGTTTTCTATTGAAAACGGACCATAAACCGCTGGTTTCCATACTTTCCCCTGGTGGTGGTCGGAACGCCACAGCACGGATTGCTAGACTGATGTCTCGCTTACAAGAGTACAATTTTGAGGTAGAGTATTTTCCTGGAAGGAGCAATGTTACGGCCGACTGTCTTTCTAGGCTTCCTTGTGAATCTGATTCTATTGCAGATGACAAAGGACAAGAGGATGTTGAGTTTGTTGCCTCTTTAAGGGATTTTTTAGGAGATGAATTCTCTTCCATTTCAGAATCTGTTTGGGATAATGCTGTCACACGTGACAAGAATTGGGGTACTCTTAAAGAGTATATCTTGAAGGGTTGGCCTAATAGCAACATGGTACCTCCAGAATTGAAGTCTTTTCATCAAGTGCTTAGTGAATTGGAAGTTGACAATGATTTGGTTTTCAAGAACGGAAAGTGTGTACCTCCTGAGGATATGCAAGAGGAAATTATTAGGCTTGCTCATGAGTGCCATCTAGGCATGTCCTCCATGAAGAGATTAGTGAGAACTAGTTTTTGGTGGCCAGGAATGGATAAGATGATTGACAGAGTGGTTCGTGAATGCTCTATATGTGTCAGCAGTGACAAAATGTTGAAGACCTACCCTGCTCCACTCATACCTATTTCCTGGCCAGAGAATCCTTGGAGGAAGCTGGCACTAGATATATCCGGTCCTTTCAATTGTCTACCTCAAGATGCCCGTTTTGCATTGGTGTTAATAGACTACCATTCCAAATGGCCTGAAGTTAGGTTTGTGTCTTCTGCTTCCTCGCAGGTCATTGTTGAATTCCTCAGAGAAGTTTTTGCAAGAGAAGGTAGCCCTGAGGTTTTGATTACCGATAATGGGGTGCAATTGATTTCTTCTGAAGTAGAGGATTATCTCAAGTCTTGTGGGATTAAACATATCACTACACCCCTTTACGAACCACAAGGTAATGGACAGGTAGAAAGGTTTAATCGCGTCTTGAAAGATGCTGTTGAATGGGCAAGGAAGACTCCTAATGTGTGGAAAAAGATTATCAGAGAAAGGTTATGGCTGTATAGAATAACTCCCCACTCAGTTACTGAGCTTAGTCCTTTCCGTTTATTGAGAGGAAGGGAACCCGTGTCAAAGTTGTGTCCATGGTGGATGAAAGAGAAGTTCAGCTCTTCTGCTGTTTCTTCTCCTGCTGACGTGCGTAGCACTTCTTTGAGAGTCAAACATCATCAGGAGAAGATGAAGGAATATCATGATTCTAAGTACAATGTAAGAGTTCCTGATTTTGTTGTGGGAGATCTTGTCAGGATACGCAAACCTGGGTTTCTGATTAAAGGGTCTTCCAAGTTTGGGCCTATTCGAAAGGTTGTAAAAGTTAACACCCACAGCGTTATAACTAATGATGGCAAAGTCTGGAATGTCAGACGTGTGGTTAAGTGTTCTAATCTTCACACTCCTGCTTTTGACAATGTTAAGCCTCCTGTTAAAAATGATTCTGTTTCTTCTAGGGTCAAAATTAACAAGAGAAGTGTCAATGTACCACTTAGGTTTAGAAATTGATTCAGTTCTCTATCTTTTTCACATTTTTATTGTTCTACAAAAATGTTTGCTTTTCCCTTTTGTAAAAATGTTTGCCCTTTCCATTATAGGCCTAATTTCTTCATGCTTCTTCTGTTCTCTTCTTTCTTCTATTCTTTTCCTTCCGCTTCCTTTTCTCTGAACTGTTTTCTTCTTTTCTTTTCTTTTCTTTTCTTTTCTTTTTAGGGATAAGATGTGTTGTATTCCACATGCAATGATGTATGTATCTCTTTAAGTGAGTTCTGCCTATTGTTGCTGTACAAACCTTGCACCGCAATCTGTTACTATGGGTCAAGAGTTCTAGATTCCAGTCTGCATAACTACTGGACCTGTCCTGCTGAGCAGATGCTGTACTGTGTTTCTCTACTGAAATAAATCTTCCTTAATCAACTAACTTGGAGTGGATTACTACAGAAGGTTTCAGCCATTTTTAAAAGTGGTGGCAGAACAGAGGCTTCTGGGTAGGAAAGGTGGCACGCATCTGGATGTGTTCACCTCAGGGATGGATTATCTGCTGGGGCTAGTAGCCCGTTGGCTACTAGCATCCACACCCCTAAAACCTCTAAATCTAGAATTTGAAGGGCTCCCCTGGCACTAGAACCTCAGATCTCTCCTATGCGGAGCAGAGTTTTTCCTCGCTCGCATGCGTTCATCAACGTCAAGTTGGCGAGCGCAGAAAATCAACCTTCCGGCGAGATTTCTCAACGCGGGGGATCAGGTTTCTCATTGCTAGTGGTCGAGTATGCTTGCAACCGCTCGCATTGAGAAACTGCCCGTTCGCGTTGAGAAAGCTGCTGCTCGAGTAAACATCGAATCGAGAAACAGAAAAGGAAAGCTTGCGCTGTGCATGGTGCTGTTCGCAATGATTGCACAGTGCGGGCATACATCGAGCACTGTGCAATCGCAGCGAATGGCATTTTTCTCTCGTAGTTTAGCAGAGTATTTGTTTGCCCTTCGCGGAGCTCTGTGTAGCGTAAGTAAGCAAACTTCGCTGAGGGTTAATCGTTTGTCACAAGGGAATTTTCCCATTGAAACCAACATTATAATTTTGCAATATTTAAATACATTAATTCATTTTTGCTTTCAAAATCTATAACTCTAATAATAATAATAATAGTCATACGATTATCTTTGTTTTTTGTGTCAAAATAATATAAAAATCTGCTTTATTTTTATAAATCGGTGACAGATTTCTTTTGATTCATGTCAATTACTTGTTGAGACTCTGAAATGCTCAACACATGATCCTCTATTAAAGTCTGACTTCTCTGTGCCACACTATTAGAAGTGAGCAAATGATTTATTAGTATGGATCCAAAGGGCCTATTTGGGGTAACGTGAAGGTTTTGTATATTGAAGCTAAATCAGCCTCAATGCATAGTATTCCATTTTGTTACAACTGTGGCAAGTGGTCTAATGGTCCAGGGCACCCACCGCTACATCTCATGCTGGGCAGGGTCTTCTTATACCCTCAAGGTTCTCTGTGACTTGTTAGATCGACCCAGGAGAGCTCGAGTGTAGTTTCACTGTTCTTGGAGGTGGAGGCTGCTGACCTAGGTGGTGAGGCTGCTGTTCTAGACGGTGGAGGCTGCTGTTTTAGGTGGTGGAGGTTGATGTTCTGTACGGTGGAAGCTGGTGTTCTAGAGGTGGAGGCTGCTGTTCTAGATGGGGGGGGCTGCTGTTCTAGACAGTAGTGGCTGCTGTTATAGACAGTGGAGGCTGCTATTAGTCATCTTGCCTGAGGATTCCTTGGCTCTGAACAAAATGAGACATGATGAAAGGGGCTCCCCCAGGGACAGGAAATATCAATGAGCCCACCCCTGCCTTCCTCCTATACTTGTACCAATCTACGTGTGAGTTTGAATTCAGATGGGAGGGAAAAGAAACTTGGCTGTCTAGTTTCCTTTTAGTCCTTAATTGAGGTTTAGACTTAATTTAAACAGTCCCAGTGCTGAGCTTTGATGTATATAAGTGATGTGAATAAGATTTGCACCCATCTTGCAGTCAAGTGCAGCCACAAACTGAAAATATTGAATCTGGCAGTGTTTTCATTCATGTGCGGTATTTAAGACTCATTGACGTTTTGCTGAGAAGTAACAAATAGTGATAAGATTGTTACAAACAAAAGATTTATATTTATTGAAAAGTGTAAATTAGCTGTGAAGATGTGCATGTATTTAGTGTTACACTCTAACTGACCCCAATTTGGGTGAACATTATTATCCGTTGCAATGAGAGGACTCGCAGTCGAAGACAAAATATGCATACACTTTTGATATCTTGGAATGTTTATTTTGTAATGAAACATTTATTTTCTTGTTGTTAAGTGCATAGTCAACACAGTGTGAAAAGAACATTAGGCCTATTAATTTTGGTTGTGCTACAGTGTGCATGCGCTGTCTGCAAAAACTTTTTTCCCACTTGCTACTTGCACAACTGGTTCACTCCACTGTCGCTCTTTGTTGGACCTGGCCCTTTTTTGCAGGGTCATCCCTGAACTTTTTGCCTTCAACCTAATCTTTGTTCTGACCTGGTGTTGGTAGTTTAAGGACTCTGGACAATTTATCACTGCCGTCCAGTGAAAAGTGTGTGTGCTCTCCGTGGTAAACATGGTAAGATTGGTCTATACCTGTTTGGCATATGGAATTTACCTGTCAGATACCCAGGGGCAGTAAATTAAATGCTACTGGTGGGCTTGCAGCACTGCTTGCGCCACCCACCAAAGTAGCCTTTCAAACCTATCTCAGGCCTCTGCCATTGCAGGGCCTATGCACGCAGTTCACTGCCACTGTGACATGGCACATAAAATGGGTGACACGTCTTTGACCCCCCTTTTACGACATGTCAGCCACCCCTAAGGTATGCGCTAGCTAGCTCTATGGGCAGGGTGCATTGTAGGTAAAAGATAGGACACGTAACTGTCCTGTAGTGAGAAACAGCCAATTTGGTTTCTCACTGCTGTGAGGCTGCCCTCTCATAGGAATGTATTAGGAACTCCCTGATATGTGTGTCAGTGGTAATTCCTGATATGAGAGGAGCAGCGTGGTCAAGTTTGGTATCTGTGGAATAGTAAAAATAAATGCTGCGTAATTGTGTGCACAGATTTATGATCACTATTTTAGAAATGCCACTTTTAGAAGTGGCCATTCCTGTGTGCTATGTGTTCTTTGTGCCTGCCTGATGTGTATTTCAAGTCTGGCTCTGGAGTGACAGGACCTGGTGAGGTGTGTGGCTCCAGAGGGGCAGGGCAAGTGAGCACTGGGCTGAATAGGCAGATCTGCATTTGGAGTTGTGGGAGGAGTAACCCCTGACCCTGAATAGGGCTGTTCCTGCCTTGTTCAATACTGGCTCCACCCCCCTGTGGTGTGTTTGGGGTCAATGCTCAACCTGACAAAGGAGGGTGTGAGCACTGTATAGAAAATGATCCAGTACGCCCCAGATCCAGTTGGGACTTGATCACCAAGACCTGTGCAAGGGCAGAACTAAGACAAAGCCTAATGTCAGTGTGCTGCTGGGTGCCTACCTGAAGACTGCGGCCGGCAGGCTGCTAGAGCTGCCTGGGGACCAGGAGGAACTGCCAAGGACCTGGGCTGCAGGAAGTGCTGACCTGCTGCCTTTTGGGACTGGGGTGACGACCATTTATCTAAAGGGATCTTTGTGCTGGTCTCCCTGGGGACACTTTGTTGGTGTACCCCTGTGGTGTCCCATGGCCTTGCAATTTGACAAACCTGAGTGCGTTCAAGCAGTGCATGGTGAGCGTTGTGGCTTACTACCCTGATATCCAGAAGCCTATGGAAAGAGCTGTGCTTGTTCTGGAGACCGCCCTTGCTACCCTGTTTGGAGCATTAGAAGCACTCCTGACGTTGTAAGCTTGGTGCCAGGTGAGTACTTGATCTTTCCAGTAAAAAGGAGCTCTTGGCCGAGACAGGCATGGGAAGTGCTGTGTTCAATAGCCCAGGAAGTGGGCTCTGGTTGCAGCGCGAAACTAGAAGTCAGTCGCCAGTTGCCTGACCGGGGCAAGGCTGCCCTGAGATGAGGAGCCAGTCATACTGTTGCGTGGCCGGAAGACAGGCAAGGTCAGCGCCTGGTTGGAGGAGGGGTTCCTGTAGCAATGAGGAGAGCCCTGTATGTTGTCCTGGAACACTTTTTGGTGTTACCCCGAGGTTGGGTGGAGCAAGGATTCTCCACAGAATTACCCGACAGTCCAGGTAGAGAGCTAAGAGGCGTGATTCTTATGTTGTTCATAATATGTGGGTCTAAGTGGTGAGAGGATGTGGATACCCAATGTGTGGTGCTGAGAGTACCTCTACCAGCAGTTACTGGTCGGTTACTACTTATCCATACAAAATGTGTTTATGCCCAGTGCCCAGTATTTAGGCCTAATACGTTTGCCTAACTGGTTCATGTAAGATGCAATGTTACCAGTCTTGACTGGTTGTTTTATTGGAATGTGACTGATGCATAAAGTGGTTTATGCCAAGTTCTACTACTAGTAGTTACTGATTATTTTATGTTCACTACTTGTGATTCCAATCGTTCTGACAGCGGCCCAATTGGCCCAGTCAGGTGTATAAGTTCCATGTAAAATATTGCCTAGTGCCAGGTGGCACGGTGTATATTTGTGATTATTTTTTAATGTGTTTATGATAATACAAAGGCTATTTTGATATATCCTTGTGTGGAGCTTCCTTTGTTGTGTGCCTAGTGTGTTGCTGCTGTGTGTGTTGCACAAATGCTTTACACATTGCCTCCGGAATAAGCCTGACTGCTCATGCCAAGCTACCAAGAGGGTGAGCAGGGGTTATGTTCGGTGTGCAACTCCCTTGCCCTGTCTAGAGTGGTGGTTTCTGCCTGGCTTGAGCTCTAGCCAGCAAAGAAATCCCATTTCTAACATTGATGGTCAGCTGTGATACTGGACTTGCATTTGTGAGTTACATACAGTGATTGGTGTACACTAATAGTACAGTGCAGACCATTACATAACCACATATTGTTTTAACCTGTTTCCCCTGGAATTTGGTTGTTGGAACTTTGGTTAGTTGTTGCACCTGTTGGGCCTTGTCAAAATGGAAGTCAACGTTTGGCACCTGCACATCTACAAGATAAAAGCATTTTGGTAAAGATTGGCTTGTGAAGAGAGGAATTGGATTTGTGCTTGTGACTGGAGGTTGAGGCAGCTAGACCGGGAGTGCGAGGAGACAGAGTGAGCCTTCGCTGAAAGAGAAATGTGTGTAACTCAGGAAGGGAGCTTGGCTGGGTTGGAGGTGGAGTCCAGCTCAGATCGTGGCAGCACAATTGAGTTATCTAGTGCTGAGGGAGCAGTGCACACATCCAGAGATGTGGCGCCTGACTTGAAGGAGCGGGTTAGCATACACCAGGGGGTTCAAGGATATGAGGTAACTCCAGTGGAGCGCAGTGTCCCTGAGGTGGATTGGGAAACTGGCACAGTGGTTCGTAGTCCTAGTGGGGGCCGGACACTCTACTCACACTAGATGAGAGGTGTAGGGAGAGGGGTTAGCCCATGGTGGTGCATATGGAGACCGCAAGGAAGAGTATGGGTTGAGTGACAGAGACAGTCAGACCCTGTCTTGCCAATCTCAGGAGAGTGGTTTGGGGTATGTGTGTGGGGCACTGGATGGTAAGGCAAAGGATAGGTGGTGAACACATGTGTGGGGTTATTTGATTACATTTGTGGAGAGCATATTTTAAGTCCCTGTCTTCCAGAGCTAAGCCAATGCCTGGTGGTGTTGCAGGGATTCTGCTCACACACAGAACTTTGCAGAGAGACCCAGGACCTCAGTCAATTGTGGTGGACCAAATAACTCACCTAGGTACCTAGAACCCCTAACCGACTAGCATCAGTGTCAAATTAGCTCTTCATCCTATAGCAAAGGAACCAATGATTAGACCACCCGGAACTTAGGTTACTCTCAGAAACGGTGGGAATCAAGAACACTCTTTCATTTGTTATTCTCATACCAGTCCACAACAGGAGTAAATAGAGACACGGAAAAGTTTAAAATATTTATTTTAACGACGTGCTCTAAGATGCAGTATTTTTGCTAACACAAGTAGGCATATGATTATAAATAAAACGATCAGCATTTGTTACAATTCTATAAAACACAAAGGGAGAAATCATATTATAATGATAGTGGAAACAGGTCCTATGGTGCTTAGTATGCCACCCTCCCTTGCTAGGAACTATAGGCCTCATTTATGAGGCCGTGCGTCACTTTTACGCCGCCGGTGCGTCACTTTTTGTGACGCACCAGCAGCATAAAAATGTGCCTTGTTGCACCATATTTACAAAGTGACGCATCTAGGTGGATGCGTCACTTTGTAAACCCCTGCGCTACATTATACCTACGCCAGGTATAATGTATGCAGGGGCGTTCTGACGCAAGACAGGGTCATAGAAGTGACGCAGTGAAATCTATAAGATTTCACTGTGCCATTTCTAGGACACAAATGCGTCAATTCTTACGCCTGCCTCACAGCAAGCGTAAGACTGACGCAGGCCCTTTCACATGGGGCTTGCCCCATGTGAAAGGACACATTGCTGGAGTTGCGTCACTTTTGTGACACACTCCAGCAATGCGTCACTTTTGCGCTATACAGATAGATCAGAAATACTGACATATCTGTAACTCCTTGCGCCATGATGCGTCATACTGTAAGTATGACGCATCATTGGTCTCGCAAGGAGTGCCCAGTGAAAAGTGACGCATTGCTGTTTTCACGCAGCGATGCGTCACTTTTCATAAATGAGGCCCTATGTTTTAGAAAATATAGAAGGTCTCTTAGGCATGTGTAGGGGACCCCATACCTTCAAGATCAGCAGAGGTGAATCACATCAGGATCTGCAAAAGCTCTTTTTCTCTCTGGAAACAGATTTTCTCCAAGAGCCTAAAATCATGCCTACAGTGCAATATTAAAGGCGCCAGAATCTCAGTTAGCTGCAGCTGCATGCATGTTGTGTCTAAAACGTGAGCCGATCAGCCCGAACAACAGGTTACATTGTTATGATAACCTTGGAGGCTTTAGCACTCACTGTGCAGACTAAGGTCGTGATGTAAGTCTAGGTATGTTGAAGTAATTCACGCAGCCTAACTTACAACAACAGTTGTATGCAGTGTCTTGTGCATTAGCATCAAAAAGTTGGCGTTTAAACTTCTAATAAGCCTATGCTAACATAGCAATGTGCACAAACAAGGGCCTTCCTTCACTACAGTGGAGTGTGAGTTCTCTGCCCCCAGGGAGCTCACATTGGAGGCAGACCTTTTGGTGGATTCAAGAGGGTCTGAAGAGGCATCTGGGGGTGATCATAAAGGAGGTGGCTCAGGTTTTCCCTAACCAAGTGACGTAGGGGAGGGTTGTGGTAGCCCACAATAGGTCCCAGAGTAGTGGGAGAGGTGTAGGGTCCCATGTCCTGTCTCAAAGGAGAAGGAGGTATCTGAAACCCAGTCCCAAGTCCTGGTTGGTTTCATGAGTGAAAACTAGGAGGGGGGGCCTATTCTTTACCAGGAGGTTATCCCCCAGGGGGATCTTAAGGTGTCAGTTGAGATGGGGAGACTGCTGTAACCAGCATTCCATCAGCTCTGGTGTCTGGCCAGATCGCTCCAATGGGGAAGGTGCATGAGTCCAGGGAGAGGGGTTAGAGGGGGACACAGTCCCCAGTGGAAGGACCAGTGTGTCAGGGGTTGCCAGCTCAAGGTCAGAGCACCCCACGAATGACCCTGGTGAGGACACTTCTGACCGGGGAGATCTTCATGCTCTGTCAGGTGGACAGGAGGCTGGAGACCTGCATCAGGCAGACTCTGACACAACACCATAGTGGTGTGTTTCCCTGTAGGGGGGTTGGTATACTCCCCCAGAAGTCCTGGGTTGCCAGACACAGGTCCAGCCTAAGGGTTCAGACCATGGGTCAGAGGGCCAGGTTCATTGTGTCCCCCCTGACCTGGAGGAGGGCGCAACTGCGAACAGTGCCCCTGCCAGTTTGTCTTCTGGGGGCACCGCTCCAGGTGGGAGGGTGCAGGGCCCCAGTAAGGGGGGCAGGGAGAGGACAGATTCACCCCTGACCTCTGCCCAATCTAAGGGTACAGACCCTATGCTGAGATCCCAGTCGCAGGATAGAACCCCTGAACTGGTGGGTGAATTATGCAGGACACCTGCCACAGGTGCCCTGATAATTCTGAAAGGGGGCACCACTCCAGGTGGGTACCCCATGGATTGGTACCCCCTTCCAAAAGGGCCCCTGGGAAGAGGACTGGGTATGGTAAAGCCTACCCCACTCGCCAGGTCAGCCTCCTGGTACATGCCCGGGGATGGTGGATCAGTGTCAGGATGTCATACCTGACCTGACAGGAGGGAGAGTGGACCAAGGGTGCAAGCCACCTGGGGCTACTGCCCTCCACTCTCTGACGCCACAGAGGTTGGAGAACCATGAAAGGCCTGGTCCCTGGTTCTCATCACTGACAGCTGTCAGTGGACACTGTGACTTGCTGTCCTGGTGGACAGAGTTCCCCCTGAGAGGGAGGTAGGAGTCACACCCCAGGGGTGGTCTGGCCCAAACCTCTATGTTGGTCATGTGGTTACTGTCTGTCTGTTTGGACTCACCTGCGAGCAAGCTACGGTTGGGTGCTGCACAGATGGTGTCCACAGGTGAGGAGAAGGGTTCCCCATGGGGTAGCTTAGTGGATCCTAAGAGTATGGACAGAGGGATCAAAATGGGTTTAGATTAGTGTAGAACTGGAGTATGCCCCTGCAGTTGCGGGCCAGGGTCCATGTTCTATTGCCCCAAGCAGGGAAGCCTATCAAGATATTAATTAGTCTACACTGGATTTAGGCTGGAAGAGGGTTGTGTTGGTCTTGGTCCTTTTTACAGTGTCATCCCAGAACGCTTTGCCTTCCTCCTGTATTTTTTGTGACCTGTTGTTGGTGGTTTTATGACTCTGGGCAGTTTACCACTGCTGATCAGTGATAAAGTGCATATGCTCTCTTTTGAACATTGTGTTATGGATTAGCGTTTCCATGATTGGCTATTTGGTTTACTTGTCAGACCCTACTACAGTGCACTATGTGTGCCCAGGGCCTGTAAATCAAATGCTGTCGGTGGGCTTGCAGCACTGATTTTGCCACCCACAGAAGCAGCTTGTAAAATGTGACTCAGGCCTCCCATTGTAGAGCCTGTTTGCAGTCTGGGACTGCCATGGCGACTTGGCAAGTACACACACTTGCCAGTCCCTAAACCTTCCTTTTTCTACATATTAAACACTCCTAAGGTAGGCCCAAAATACCCCTGTGGGCAGGGTGCATTGTATGTGAAAGGTAGGACATGCCCTGATGTGTGTGGCATGTTCTGATAGTGAAACATTGCCCATTTTGTTTGTCACTATTGCAAGGCTATCTTTTCCCATATTACATATAACATCTTATAATCATAAGTGACCATAGGAACGAGATAGAAAAGTAAAGTTTAGTATGCCTGAACTCAGAATGTTAAAGTGCATCTTTTAGCCAGGTTGATTTTTACATTCTGTGTTTGGAAATACCACTTTTAGAAAGTAGGTATGTTCTTGCCTAATCATCCAGTGTGCCTCTGCTAGGTTTGTGTATTGCATGTCTGGCTTTTGGATGACTGGGGCTGGAGAGGGCAGCGGCTTCATCAGGCTGATGAATCAGAGCTGGGCTGAATAGGCCTGATCTGCTTTAGAGTGGTGGGAGCAGTGGCACCTTCACCTGTATAGGGCTGTCCACAATGACCGCTCCGCCCCAATGTGGTGTGTCTGGAGCCAGGGCTTACACTGACGATGGAGATTGTTGTGCACTTGCAAAGTGCCCCACAGAACTGGTTTTGGCTGGGTACAGACACTCTCTGCCTTCAGAGAACAAACAATTTTTGGGTAGAAAAAGAGGGGCCCAAACCCCAGACTTTTAGATTTCTTCTGGGAAATAAATAGGAACCTTTGCCAAGGAGACGAACCGGATAAGCTGAGGAGGAATACTGCCCCTGCGCTGTTTGCTGTCTGGGGTTTGCCTGCAGTGGCTGCTTGCTGCCAAGGAAAGGTGGAAAAGGAATTTGCTGTTTGCTTTGTCACCTGCTTTCAGAACAGATCTCCAAGGGCTTGAAACTGAGCTTGCCTCCTTCTCTGAAGTCTCAGGGACACAAAGACTTCACCACCAGCTCCCCTGAATTTCATTGCTGGTTATTCCAACCTGCAGAGGTGCCTGCTGCTGTTTAGGGCCTGTAGAGACTGTTTGTCGCAGGGAGCTGGAAAATCGATGCAACATCGAAGAAGCGTGTCGCATCCGGACCTGTTTTGCGACGCATCGCTAAAGAAACCGCCACAGCACCTGCCGCGGCTTGAGAAATCGCTGCACGATGCATCAGGTGCAATGATCTCCAAAGTCCGAGATCACCGCACCGATCCCAATGCAAGCCTGCTGTGCAGCTGCACAAAACCACGCATCGTACCGGATCAATGCCAAGACTGTCACATCGTTGGGGGCCGCAGTAAGAAACAGACGCATAAACTCCCAACGCAGTATGAAAACGACATATCACCTCCTCTCTGGTAAGGAACCGACACATCAACTCCCCTGCACTGCAGTAAGGAACCGACGCATCTCCTCCCCCGGAGAAAGGAATCGGCGCATCACCTTCCCCGAGTGTAAGGAACCGACACATCATCTTCCCTGCGGCTATTTTGTTTGCTCTGCGTGACATATCTAAGGTACTTTTGGGAAAAGTGTTGCATTTATAACTTGCATTGAACTGAACTATTTCTAGCATCTGAAAGCCTTATTTTTAATACTGTATTGTGGAATTATGTTGCTTGATCTTGTTTTGGTTTAGATAAAGATTGTTTATTTATCTAAACTGGTGTGGTGTCCATTTGTAGTGTTTTCACTATATTACTGTATGTGTTCACAAATGCTTTACACACTGCCTCAGAGATAAGCCTGTCTGCTCGTGCAAAGCTACCCAGGGGGTTACTCTAGGAGTGTGTCCCCCTTACCCTGACAAGAAGCAAGGGGGTCCCTATTTGGACGAAGGTACCTACCTCTACCAACTAGAGACCCCCATTTCTAACTTCTTTGCAGCCTCCTAACTTGTTGGTTTTGCCGATACGTCACTTCCATTTAAGACTGAGGTGCACCAGTAAAGTACATTTTCTTTATGCTTTTGTTCCTCAGCTGTTGTGTGGGAGAACACATTTTTTTGAAATTGTTACTTTCTGGGGTGCCTGATCACTGCAGTAGAACTTGTGCCCTCATAGCATACTCTGAAACTTTACAGTCATTTTTAACAGTGGTAGTGGTGGAAGGCCGGATTGATCTCTTCCCCCCGTAGAAAAGATAGTTTTTTTTCCACAAACCAGATTGGAAAAAACAATTTTTTATCTACTTCCCTTTTAAGGCCCACTATCACACTTGAAGATTTTCTTTTTGAATGAATGCACCTTTTCCCACCAACTTTCAAATGACTGCATGTTAAACAAGAAATATTGATTTGTCCCCCAGAAAGTTCATCAGGAACAAACTAAAACTAATATTTATATATTTAAATTTGGCCCTCTCCCCAGAACCTCAGAACTCAAAAATGTTATACCTTCTATACAAAGAAACTAAAGAACAGAATCGAAAACACATTTTGGGAAACAAAATAGTTTTTTTTCAAGAGTGGGGCGACTTAATTTAACACTAGAATCATAACAGGTACCTTTCCCTAACAATGTGTTATTAAATGCACTGGCACTTGTCCCGCATGCATGCACCCACTTCTCAGCGCTGCACGCCCCTGCATACGGGCACTCACTTGTTCGGTAGAAGCACGAGGCATCCTTAGCTGTCAGCTTGTGGTACAGTCCAGAGAGCCAAGGAATTCGTCCATGGTCATTTTGTTGAGGGACTTCTGCCCAGAGTACTTCTTCATTCCCCGCTGCATGGTGGCATTTGAGTGCTGCGGGCCTGGTCTGTGCTCTACGGCTGCCCCCTCTGGCAGGGACCTTAATCAGGGATAAGGGGCAGGGGCGTAGGAGACACTACAATTTTGGGGAGGAAAAGCACAACCTCTTGAACTTTCCAGTGGCCATATCAATTTGCCCATTGTATGAGAGCCGTATGGTCTGTTAACCAAATTCAATTGCATAGATTTGGAGTGAAACATTGATAAAGGAAGATATGTAGTCACAGTTTGCAGGTATGCTTAAATTGCAATTTACATTCAAAAAGCAATTAGACCAAATGTGAAAAAACATGTTTTTGAATCTTGCATCTTCATATGTCAAGCAAAGGTGGCACGAAAAGAAAGCAGAAAAAAACTGAATGCTCTTCACGACATTCCCAAACCTTAAATTGAAATTTGACTAATATTGGAGTGTATTGGAGACAGGCTGCAGGCGCACAGAACGGTAGGAGCAGAGAAATGTCCACTTACTAACAGGCGCATGTCTAAAATAGTAATGTGAAATCCAACCTTACCATTAAAGAGGATTTATTATTGCCATTCAAAGATATAACGGTACAAAAGGTACTTTGCCACTGGATTCAAGCAAGCCGGGCTGAAGACGGCTGGAATGCCAGAAACCGGTCCTCGGAAGCTTGTTTCCGGTCCAGGGAAGACATGGCTTGGCAGTTCGGGCTGGACTGTTCCCATGAGGTACAGGGTCAGACTGATTTGCATATAGCCATGTCTGAACTGGGCTGGCAGAGTGGGCTAAAGAACGGTGATGGATTAAACCCAGATCTTTTGACTGGGTGTGAGTGTTTGATTGATTCAGATGCTCCGTCCATCACCACCCCCTTTTGTACCGCTTTTGGCCGCCATAAGTGTGGCAGGGTATGCTCAGACGTGAGTCCCTTGCTCACTTTGCCACTAGATTCAAGCAAGCCGGGCTGAAGACGGCTGGAATGCCAGAAACCGGTCCTCGGAAGCTTGTTTCCGGTCCAGGGAAGACATGGCTTGGCAGTTCGGGCTGGAATGTTCCCATGAGGCACAGGGTCAGACTGATTTGCATATAGCCATGTCTGAACTGGGGTGGCAGAGTGGGCTAAAGAACGGTGATGGATTAAACCCAGATCTTTTTACTGGGTGTGAGTGTTTGATTGATTCGATTGCTCTGTGCATCACCACCCCCTTTTGTACAGCTTTTGGCCGCCATAAGTGTGGCAGGGTATGCTCAGACATGAGTCCCTTGCTCACTTTGCCTCTGGATTCAAGCAAGCCGGGCTGAAGACGGCTGGAATGCCAGTAACCGGTCCTCGGAAGCTTGTTTCCGGTCCAGGGAAGACATGGCTTGGCAGTTCGGGCTGGACTGGTCCCATGAGGCACAGGGTCAGACTGATTTGCATATAGCCATGTCTGAACTGGGGTGGCAGAGTGGGCTAAAGAACGGTGATGGATTAAACCCAGATCTTTTGACTGGGTGTGAGTGTTTGATTGATTCAAATGCTCCGTCCATCACCACCCCCTTTTGTACTGCATTCAAAGATATAAAACATGATACATCTACTCCTTTCCAACCAGGAATTACAGTTTAAAAGAGTTTATTAAGAAAGTCCCAATGTTAATCTGTGAGAGGAATAGGCCTCACTGTAGAGAAAAATGAATGTAGGTGTTTTTCACTAAAAGGACATGCAAAACTTAAGAGTATATGCCTTACCTTTTAGTAACATAGCACCCAGCCCTATGGGCTACCGAGGGCATACCTTAGGGTTGATGTATATGCAATAAAAGGAACGTTTGCAGCTTGGCAAGTGGTTTTTAATACCAAGCTGACATGGTAGTAAAATTGCACACACAGGCTCTGCAGTGGCAGGCCTGAGACATGTTTAAAGGGCTACTTTTGTGGGTGGCGCAATCAGTGCTGCAGACCCGCTAGTAGCATTTAATTTTCAGGCCCTGGGTATATGGTATACCATGGTCCCAGGTACTGACAAGTAAATTAAATATGCTAGTTGTGTGTACATCAATGTTACATTGTTTAGGGGAGTAGCACTTGCGCTTTACCACTGGTCAGCAGAGATAAAGTACTCAGAGTCCTAAGCCAACAAAATGAATCAGCATAAAGAGGAGGTAAACAGGCAAAACGTTTGGTGGAAGACCATCCTAAGGCTGGCAGGTTTAATACTATGGTGTAGGATTCTGTGTGTCTCTTTGAGTACGGAAGTCAGTCAGATCCCTTTTGGGGCATAGGAAGGAGAGAGAGAATGGTTTTGCAAACACTGGAAGTTTATTGCCTGCATTCATGAGGCTGGAAGGTGGAGAAACACTTGATGCATCACAAAGTAGACAACACAATACAGAAACTTTTGGTGTCTAATTTATGAGAACTGTTATTTCAGATGATGATATGAGTGTAGAGAGCATACAAATTCCGTATCTTTCTCGGGGGCCCCTTAAAGTGTCTGTACCAAAATGCTGTAGCCGTACGATGCTTTAAAGAGGGATGCAACTAGCCCTGCCATCTGGGGCCCCTTTTTGTCCAGCTCCAGGCACAAGACTATTGGGAGGAGGGGGGAGCTAGCCATGATGGGTACTCAGTTCAAGACCAAGCTCGAAATCTTTGTTGCAGTTGCCTTAATCATTGGACACACTGTTGTTTTGACTGGATGTAACGTTCCCAAATACTCCAAAAACTACACTTCTTACTCATTTTCCTTTGATTATCTAGTTTGTAAACCCTTAGTACGGAGTTTAACCACTCATTGTATGCAGGTGTTGTAGCTCTTACCCAGTTAATACATATCTCCCTTCTGGCTAACAGTATTAGTAGGAAGAAGAGACCCTGACCAGTTGCCGTGAGCGTGAGGGGTAGGTGTTGCGCCAATCCAGCAGCTGTACTAAGGTTCATCCATCAGACAGCGCTGGCCTCACGGGAGCATGCTGCGAGGCCCATGTCGATTTCCCTTAGGGTCGCCTAACTAGAGCAGGACCCCGTTGCCCTCTTTTACTCCGACCCAGAGAGGTTGTATTTGCTTTTTACTACATGAATGAGCACCAATTTCCCTTTTTTCTTCTAGTGTAGTACTTTGTTGAGGTCCTGACGAATCGCCGGTTGGCGAGAAACATGTTGACCACACCAGGGGGCTGAGTTAGTGTTCTGTATACCCATACGGACTCTCGCTCCCCCCTCACCCCTTTTAATCAGGGAATCAGCCACGTCAATAAAAGTCATTGTGGACTAATTACCGTTTTTAACACTCACTCTCTTTTGCACCGACTACACTTTCCTCCATCCTCACTCACACCCACCATCGGCAAGGAACAAAAGAACCCCGCCAAAAGAGTGCCCTTTGGGACTCCGTCAGACATTGCAGTACCGGTCTGTCAAGGGGCAGTGAGTCGATGATGATACTGGACACCCTTCAGTTAGGGTGTGTTTCACACCTAATGCTCTGGGTGTGTGAGGCTCTCTAAGTTCCGATAAGGGAACCCTTCTAGTCCCTTGACGTGTGACATCAACTTTCTTCTCCACTCTGTAGCACCCTCCCCGGGGAACTTTGTACTCTGCAGTAAGCTGTAGGAAGAAGATGCTCTCATGATCTTTATTCACTATGGAATAGCTTGTATTATGGTTGATACCAAAAATAACTGCTTCCATGCTTACCTCTATCGGCTGTTCCAGCATGTCTGCGATAGTCTTACCCGTTTGTTCCCAGAAATCCTTCAATTCTATGCAGTCCCGGAACATATGCAGGTCATCTGCTTTCTCTTCGCCGCATTTGGGACATTTTTTTATCTTATTGCTGTTGATCTTTGTCTATCTTTTTGGTGTCCAGTATGCTCTGTGCATTGTAAATAGGCGATTTCTCTTCAAAGGGGCAGATTTTACCACGCGCCCAAGGATTGCCATTGAGGTTTGCCAGTACTGGGAGATGTCTATCCGTAGCAAGGCTTTTCCCCAAATTTCTTTTGGAGCATTATATTCTGTTTCTCCAGCTCTTATAAGGGCCCAGTACCAAAATTATATCTCCTTCTTGAAAGGTTCCGTGTTCAGTAACTTGTGTCGATTATATCATCCCCGTGTAAGTTGTTCTTTATGTCCTTTATCAAGCAGAAAAGCTGGTAGTATTTAAACTTTGTTAATGACCCCTGCGTTTTTTCGTTGAGGATCTCCCATTCTATTATTCTGTTGTTCTTTATTAACTGTCCCCAGTAGTTTAGATCTCCTTCTGTTAAGGGGATCACTAGTCTGTCTTTCAGACACTCAGGGGTTCCTGGGGAGTCCCAGATTGTTGCGTATTTGCTGTAGTAGGGGATTTTAAAAATCCTTCTTAATACATACCAAGTTTTTGCGGCTGATTTCAATGTCTTTAATCTAATCTTTTTGAAATACTTGGTATGCCCAAATTTATAAAGGAAATGGTCTCTATCCTGACTTATTAGGGCCTTAAGGTACATAGGCCAAGCCTCCCGTTTACCCAAGAGTCTTCTTATGCTCTTGAACTGAAAAGCTCTACAGTACTCCAGGAAGTCTGGACTGGCAATTCCTCCCTGTGCCTTATTCCTTCTTAGTTTTTTCAACCTATTCTTACACCTTTGGCTGACCAAATAAAACTGGATATCTCCCCTTGCAGTTTTTTTTATCTGTTCTGTCATAAGCTCCAACGGGATAGAACTGAATAGATAGGTGAACTTTGGCAGTATATTCATTTTGATTAAGTTGGATTTCCCTAAGAAGGACAATTGTAGACCTGACCAGGCTTTAAGAAGTTTCCTGATATCTCTGTATACTCTGGAAAAGTTCATACTTGGTATTCCATCTAACTCTTTCGTATACTCTATCCCTAAGTATTTCATTTTTTTCCTCTACTAATGGATTCCCGGAGTTTATTTTCCACTCTAAAAGTTCTGATTTTGCTTGGTTCACAAGATAACCTGAGAGTGCCCCAAACTGTTCTATGATCTCTCCTATCTTGGGGAGTGAACTATTCAAGTCACCAGTGAATATCATTAAGTCGTCCGCATACAGTGCAACTTTTTTTCCCAGTCTTGAGGTTTGAAAGGTGTAATTCCCTCTTCTCTTCTCTAGAGGCATGCTAAAGGTTCTATGTAGAAATTAAAAAGGAGTGGAGAAAGGGGGCATCCTTGTCTCGTGCCTCTCTCTATCTTGATATTTTCAGTGAGAGCATCATTAACCAACACTTTAGCTGTGCGGTGTTTATATATATTTATTATTACACTCTCAAAGCTATCGCCCAGATTGAATTTAACTAAGGTGGCATTCAAAAATGGCCAGCTAACCCTGTTGAACGCTTTTGCAGCGTCGAAGGTTATAACTGCCAGTGGTTTGAAATTGTGAGTTGCAATATCTATGGCGCTGATGAGTTCATGCGATAGTTCATATATTTGTCTGCCCTTGATGAACCCTTTTTGGTTTAGGTGGATCAGGGACCCAGCCACACCCCCTAATCTTTTGGCTAACACCTGTGTGTAGATCTTGTCATCCGAGTTTAAAAGAGAGATGGGTCTGTATGACTCGCATTTAGCCGGGTCCTTTCCTGGCTTTAGTAGAATACTCACTATTGCATCACTCCATAACTCTGGAAGATCTTTTTTCCCTAAGAAGAAGAAGAGCTCTGTCAGGGGGAGTACTAAAGCTTCCCACAGATTTAGGTACAGTGCGTTTGGCAGCGCATCTGGGCCTGCTGCTTTCCCTTTCCTTAGACTTTCTATGCCATCTAAAACTTCCTCTTTGGAGATCTCTTGGTTAAGATATTTTCTCTGCTCAGGTGATGCTTTGGGGAGGTTATTTTATCTAGGAAATCTTGTAAATGGGTTTCAGGGCAAAATGTTTCTTTTGTATACAATTTTTCAAAGAAGCTTGTAAATTCTTACCTGATTTCAGATTCTTCCAAGCAATGCCCAGGTTGGCTTTCCTTCTGTAACCTTGTGACCCCATTTTGGGTTGATTCAGTTTTCGTTTTCCACGCCAAGATTCTCCCACATCCTTCTCCGTATTCATAATGTGAAAGTTTACTGGCCTCCCATCTATCTTTCACTATTGTTTGAAGGAAATCTGCTAGTTCAACCTTTTTTCCTTTCTTTGTTCCCTCTATTATTGCTTTGTCTTGTTTGGCTTTTACTGTTTTAGGCTCTTCATCCAAGATGTCAAGTTCTTTCTCAATTTGGTTAATGTAGCTCTTTTTCTCCTTGTTTTATGCCCTGCAATGCTGATGATTCTTCCTCTGATAAAAGCCTTATAGGTGTCCCAGGCTATTTGTTTTGTTGTGCCTTCTTTATTCGTTTGGAAGAACATTTCTGTCCCGTCTGACAACCTATCCAGGCTCGATGCATCTATGAAGATGCTTCTATCCACTGCCCATCTTCGATTACCAGGGGAGGTTTTTAACTTGAGGCCTTGTTGTACAGCTGAGTGGTCCGAGAAATGTTCTGGTATATGCTCTACCTTCTTTGTACACTCCACCAGGCTTCTGTCGATAAGACAAAAATCTATTCTGGAGGCATGACCTAGACTTTTATTCTTGAGGGTGAATTTGTGATTTTTAGTTTCTTTATCTTTCCATACATCTACAATGCCTAAATCCTTGACGCACATCCCAATCCACTCCCTCATCTTTGGTAGGTTGGGGAAGTTTTTTGCTGGGTAATGTTCTTCTTTGGGGTTTAGTATATTTTTTGGAGTGTTCAGAATCGTCTATGTTGGGGCCGTAATACCCCACTAATGTGTAAGGACTGTTATAAATACTTGCTTTTATGATTAGCCATCTCCCTTTTTTATTTATTTCTGTTTTTTCAATAACTACTTTTAGAGATTTTTTGAAAAAAATTGCCACTCCTTTTACGTTGCACTCTTGACTAGTACATACACAATGATCCACCCATCTTTGGTTTTTACAGATCAATGCCCATTCTTCTTTTAATAGATGTGTCTCCTGTAATATTATTATTTCACAGTCAATGTTTTTTAAATAATCCAGAATCTTCAATCTTTGTTTTTTTATCCTTAGCCCATTTGTGTTCCAAGTTAAGATATTAAGACTCTTTTCCTTGGCTTCCTTACCAACCACTAGCATCTATTTTTTTTCCTCCTTTTTTTTCCCTTTGATCCACTATTATCAGTCTGAGGGCCCTCTTCCTCCTCCTGATTCTGCTTTTTAGGACTTCTTTTTTCCCCATTTTGCTCCCCACCCCGTGCTGTACATTTTTTTTTATTTTTCAAAGTTTTCTAGTGTGCGATCTTTACATTGTACCTCCCCCCTCCCTGGAGAAGCCATCTTTCTCTTCTTTCTTCTGGGCAGATATTCTGCCCTTTGAGCTCCTTGCCTTCAACATTATTTAAAGCATTTCCATCCATTACCGCTGTGAACCCCCTCTTAAGCCCTGTAGGTCAAGCCTAAAGTCTTAGGAGAAATCCTTCTATTGTAGTTTAATTTGTTCAATGAGGTCTTCGACCTCCCTCGGGTCTCTCATGTTATGCATCTTGTTGTCCCACATGATTTTCAAAGAGGCTGGGAAACGCACTTGAACTGTAGCTCCAAGTGATCTTAACTGTGGCATGTGCTGGCCCGGTGCCCATTGCCTGTCTTGGCTTATTCTTGATAAGTCTGACATAATTCTGCAGGTCCAATCGTCTCTGGAGAATGAACCAGCTTTTAGGCTTTCACTCAGGATTTTCTTCTTCAGAGAGTATGACATAAAGTTGATCAAAATCTTTCTTGGGTTTTCCTCGATTTCCCCTTTCTGAAAGGATCTCGATGTATCCTCTGGATGTTTCCTACGAGGGTCGCCGATTTGGTCCAGGGTATTTTCTCTTCCAGAAACTAAATCAATAATCCCTTTATATTCTCCCCTTCAATGCCTCGGGAGCGGAGGGCCCTCCGCTTCTCTGTTCTATGTTCCCTTTCCTGTACCCTGAAGTAGGATCTTAGAGAGAGGGTAATTTTCTGTGGTTGCCCAGACTTGGTATTTTTAAATTTGCACGACTTGCTCTTGGCTGTCCTGATATATGCTTTTTTCTCTGCACTTTTGTCCCTTTTGGTGAAGTATTAGCAATTGACGGGGGTTTCTCCTTAGTAACAATGTGTGTCAAAGTTCCAACGCTCCCTTTGGCCAGCAAGTACCTACTCCTCAGGCTGTAACTTTTTCCCTCATTCGAATCCTCCTCCAGATCTCTTCTGGTAGTGGGAGGATTCCTAATGCCTTCCAGATTCTCTGTTTTGACTGTCTTTTTACTCTTAGGGAGCCCTGAAAGTGCTTTTCATGATGTCACTGCATGATTTTTCCCCTTTTTTGAGCATGATACCATTGGATTTACAATCATGCCAAAACCAGCACCAGAGGCAAACCTAGAGTCAAAGCCCCCTTCACTTACCAGCTTATGGTGCGCTATATTCGCCTTCTGTTCTGAATTTGTTTGCTGTGGTTTAACTACTTCCTTCCCTCCAGACTTGTTGGCTTTGTTGCGCGGCGGACCGTTCCACCCTCTCTCGCTCTCAGAGATTCCCCCGCCTGTCACCACTCCTCTCTCCCGGAAGGAGACTCTGGACGCAGCTCTCCTGCTGTCGCGACGTGCCTTGATTGCTTCCGCCCACACTCCTGCTGAACGGTGTGATTCTGCTGCTTCGGATTCTGTCTTTCTTCGCTCTCCCCTCCCGGTTTTCTTGCACCAGGATCCAGACTCTGGGGTTGCACTGGGGGCCCATGGATGCCGCTCGAGTGGTGGAGACGGCAGAGACGGTCAATACCACATGGGCAGCAGAAAGCGGAGCGACTGCACAATGTTAGCTGAAAATCAGTCGGTGGGTAAGAGAAAATACACCTTGCTTTCCTTATAGCGCTTCCTCATTATTTATGTCTCCATACAGCCTTGGTAACGCATAGACACTGTTCAGATTGGGCTTCTCTCCTAATGGGGTTCAACTCACAGCTTGAGTGTCATTTTCCGGTTGTTAAAAGTGTCTCAGGCGTGGAGCTCAAGGCCGAACTCCTTAGCCGGCCGCCATCTTCTCCCGAAGTCCGCCACAAATTCAATATCTTTCTAAAAAATACAGGAAGCCCTATAAGATAAATTTGTAATAAGAATTAGCCTTGAAAGGAATGCTAATAAAAATTAGATATACAGTGTCTGTGAGGAATAGAGATGCTTACCAGCGTAAAAAAGCCTGCTGTGCTCACAGAAGATAGGTATACGGAGATATGCAGAATGAGAAGTGTGGTAAAGCTCAGATATGAGGTATTAGTGATGATCACCATAGACATATGGTTTGAGTTTGAAGCCTACAAATGAATACAGTGGATGGAAAGTCAAAAGTAAGAACTACATGGGATGCATTTAAGCAAAAAAAAATTGTTATATGTGAGGCTCACAAAAACTATTAAAAACAAATTCAAAGCTAGCAAATATGCCTAGTGCTAGGAATATTTGAGCTAAAATATTGAACATTTAATTGAAACAATGATTGAAGGCATGGAGGCCTTGCTCAAGACTATGATTATTTATTTACAAGTGACATTTGGAGAGTTATGTATTAACATTGGAGTCTTTTTTAGGGAATAGTTATTGCTACCAAGAAAAAAGGTCAGATGGCCAGGATAACTTGGATATTGATAGTGATGCTCCAGAAGATGAGCCAGGTGTGTCCAACACCCATGACTCTGCTTCTGAACATGTCGAGGAGGAGCCAGAAGACCCCTTATTAGAAAACTCAAGTTCCCCAGGTAATAGTTCTAGTGACTCAGTGGGAGGCCATAGAGGTAGGACCGCCTTTATTCCTCCTTGGAAGGTACAAAGGATTCAGGGTAGCTCCAGGTCCTCCTCAGTAAATTCAGCCTCTTCTGCCACTTCAACAGGCACCTCCATCTTTAGCAAGTGGGAGGATTCTTTGGAAAGGGAATAACACCTGCCAAAACTTGAGGGAGCCACGCTCAGTATCAAGAAGGACCAGTTGGCGCTAGATAAGAAAATCCTAGAAGTCCATAGGTCCAGGAAGAATTTCAGATTAGAATCCTATGGTGGCAGCACTCGTGCACCTATGGTCAGGGAACACTCCTATGACACTAGGAACTTGAGCAGGATAGTTCTTCCTTACTAGGAGGGGGATGCCACCCATAAATGGATCACTGCTTTAGAGAGGGGCTGCAAAGTTTGGCAGATCCCTCAGGAGCAGGAAGCAGCTATCCCCGTGGCTCTCCTTTGCTAACAAAGGTAGAGAAACTCTTGCCTATACAGGAAGAAGATGCAGACAATTACAAACTCTTGAAGAGTGCCCTGATAGATGGGTTTGGGTTAACCACTGAGCATTACAAGGTCAAGTTTAGGACACTTAGAAGGCACACACTTAAGACTGGGCAGATTTTCTAGATAGTGCTATTAAGGCTTTGGAAGGCTGGGTTCAAGGAAGTAAAGAGCTTGATTATGAAGGACTGTACAGTTTTACTTGTAAGGGACCACATCCTTAATAACTGTTAAAACCAGCAACTGCTCCTGTACCTGGTGAACTCGGATCTGACCTCTTCTCAATAATTGGTAAAGCTGGCAGACAAGTTGGTCTTCACCAGGGTGAACCAAAAGTCTCATGGTGGAGGTGAACAGATGAAGCAAGATTCTGCTAAGGCCCAAGAGAAAGGTGAAAGAAATCTAAAGATAAGAGTCTTCTGAAGGTCCCAACAAATCTTCCTCTGGAGCTAGGTCCCGATCCTTTGCCTCCGCTAACAAGAAACCTTGGTGCTATTTGTGTAAGGAAAATGTTGATAGGGCAAAGGATGCCAAGTTCTCTAAGTCTACACCAATACAACTGTGTTCTGGCCTAGTTAGGACACCCACTCAGGCAATATTAGTCTGTGATTGTAGCACTGAGCTTGCCACCCTTATTTTAGGTCCCACTAACTTGGGCAAAAACGGACAACAGCCTTTCATCAATGATCAGGCAGCTTTAGGTTATAGGGACACATGTGCCAGTGAAACTATGGTGACAGAGAAACATGTGTGTCCTGAGCAGATTCTACTTGGTCAGATTTACCAAGTGACCAATCCTAGCAATGTCAGGACAGACCATTCTATGGTAGTTGTCAAGCTCATCTGGGGAAGGAGAACCTGCCCAAAAAAGTTGTGGTATCCTTAATCCTACATGTGGACTGTCTACTGGCCAATTATTAGGAACCTTCAGCCTGGTCTGTAGTAGAGTTTCGAACTTGTGCAGAAAGTATGGGAATTCCAGCCAGTGCCTTTGTTGTCACTAGGGCCCAGGCCAAGAAGTTAGGCCCTGAGGGAGCTCTGAGTCCTGAAAAAATGGACCAGCCAGCTCCTAAAAGAAGGGACAGGAAAGGTATAGATATATCCTCCTCTCAGACTGCCAGTGAGAATTAGCCTCCTGAGGAAGATAATCACAGCACCTGTGAAGGAACTGTCCCATATGAGCTTGGACCCGACAAGGCAGAGCTGCTGGGATCAGGAGGAACCTTTCAGGGAAGATTGAGTCTTGAGCAGAATGCATGCCCCTCTATTGAACAACTCAGTCAGCAAGCTGTTGCTGAGGAAGCTGGGAATGTCAGTGAGTCCCACAGGACCTATTGGGAAGATGGGGTCCTGTTTTCGGAAAACAGACACCCTAAGACTGATGCCACCAGGAGGTTGATCATACCTCAGAAGTTCAGGGATTTCCTATTGACCTTGGCACATGACATTCCCTTGCAGAACATCTTGGGCAAAACAAGACTTGGGACATGCTTGTCTCTCACTTTCACTGGTTCTGAATATCTGAAGACACCAAGGTGTTTTGTCCCTCCTGTGTCACCTGCCAAGGCAGTGGTAAGTCCGGTGGCACTACAAAGGCCCCCTTAATCCCACTATCAGTGGTTGGGGTTCCCTTTGAGTGGGTAGGGATAGATATTGCAGGTCCCTTAAACCTTCCAACAGCATCTGGACATAGTTTTATCTTGTCAGACAGCGGTACTAACTTAATCTCTGGCTACATCACTGCTATGTGGAAAGGTTGTGGTATTAACTATAAGTTTACCACACTCTACCACCTACAGGGCAATGGGCTTGTTGAAAGGTTAAAAAAAGACCCTAAAATGTATGATTATTGAAATCCCAGATAAACTGAGTCTAAAATGGGATGTCTTACTAACTTGCATTCTCTTTGACTCCAGAGAGGTTCCTCAGAAGGGAATGGGCTACATCCCATTTGAACTTTTGTTTGGACATCCAGTTAGGGTTCCTTTATGTCTAGTCAAAGAAGGATGGGAACAGCCTCTCAAGCCTCCTAAATAGGACATTGGAGACTAAGTACTGGGCATGCGTTATTGCATGGCCAAGTACATGAAGAAGCCCAGCAAAACCCTTGAGGCTCTCCAGGAGCTTGGGAAAGCTTGGCATGACCAAAAGTCTGTACTGGCAGTTTAGCAGCCACGACAGAAACTGTGGTTGCTGAAGCCTGAAGCTACAGCAGCTCTCCAAGACAAGTGCAATGGCCCCCACACTATATAGAAAAAGAAAGGTGAGGTCACCTACTTAGTTGGTCTAGGTACTCCAAGAGGTCCTCACAGGGTACTTCATGTGGATTAACTGAAAATGTTTGTTGACTGGGCTGATATGAGCTTGCTCATGGCCACTGATGAGGGACAGAAGGAAGAGAGTAACCCTCTCCCTGCTCTGCTCTCTCAGAACCCAGTTGATGGATCAGTTGAAGGAGTAGTCTTGGTAGACAACCTCACTGTGCAACAGCAAGCTGATTGAAGACAGATTTTCAATCAGTTTCCTGGTCTCTTTTCTCTGACATGCAGTCAAACCACCTGGAATACCCAATAAGTGAAGTGACAGACGGCCTGTGATGAACACAATTTACAGACAGCCAGACCATGTCAGAGTTTGCATCAGGACAGAGGTCCCAAATGTTCTGGAGTTAGGGGGTCATTGAGCCTTCAGATAGCTCTTGGACTAGTCCGGTAGTCCTTTTATCAAACCCTCACACCCGGGTTGGTAAGAGAGAGATGAGGTTTTGTGCTGACTGTAGAGGCCTCACAACAGTCACTAGGACTGATTTCCAATTCAGAGGGCATATGAATTGATTGATACGTTGGCTTTTGCCAAATATTTCCATACATTTGACCTGATTGCTGGTTTTTGGAAAATCAGACTCTATAAGGATGCTAAACCCCCCATGGACATTTTAAACTTATTGCAATGGCTTTTGGGTTGGGAAATATACCTGCCACATTTCAGATTCTGATGAATACATCCTTAACTGGTCTGGAAGCCTATAGAGCAGCATATCTAGATGATATAACTGTCTTTAGCACTACCTGAGATGATCAGCTGGTCTACCTCAGAAATGTACTTGAGGCCCTGCGGTAGGCAGGCCTCACTATCAAGACCACAAATTGCCAGATAGGGCAGAGTAAGGTTGTTCACTTGGACCACCTAGTAGGTGGAGGCCAAGTTCAACCATTGGAGAACAAAATTCAGACCATCATGGACTGGATTGCTCCCACTACCCAGGCTCAGGGCAGAGCATTCTTGGGGCTGAGTGGGTACTAAAGGAGGTTTGTTCAGGGATATGGATCCATACTGACACCCCTTAATGATCTCACCTTCAAAATGATGCCTAAGAAAGTTCAGTGTACAGTTAGCTGTCAGAACGCATTTCATGCCCTGAAGCAAACCCTGTGCTCTGCTCCAACTCTGCAAATTACTGACTACTCCAAACCAGTCATTGTCCAGACAGATGCTTGTGAGATATGGATAGGTGCAGTGTTATCACAGCTTAATGCAGAGGTCCAGGATCAATTAGTAGCTTATATTAGTAGACAGTTGACACCCAGGAAGAAGTTGAGTGGGAAATTCTTGATGTGGTCTGGACCTTCAAGAAGTTGAGGCCATACCTGTTTGGTACTCACTTCATTGGTTAGACAGACCATAAGCCCCTCTTTTGGCATAAACAGCTGAAGGAGGAAAAAACTATTGAGGTGGTCCATTTTCCTACAAGGGAAGCCCATTAACGCCCCATTAGCTGCAGATTCCTGCCGCTAAAGCAGCAATAACTTTGACGCTGTTCTTGATAATATGTCCCTACCTTTCTTCCTTTGTCCTGGAAGTGTAAACTTCAGGCAGCAGTAGTAGCGAGGACGAGGTGTGAAACAATTTCTGAAGCTTTTGCAGCACAACAAAAGGAAAGGTCGCAATGAAATGAAAAGGGTTCTTGTAAAGCACATGGCTACCCGGGAGTGTCCCAGCGCTGATAATCCAGAGTGAAAGGAACCAGAGATTAAGGGAAGTGCCAGGTCTTCAGATACCTACGAAAAGTGAGATGGTTGGGTTCTCTACGGAGGTGAAGTGGGAGAGTGTTCCAAAGCTTGGAGGCACTGTAAGAGAATCAACTGTCTTGATTCTGGGGACTTCAGCTAGGAAAGTGAATCTGAGCGAAGGTTTCTGGAGGCTTTATATGGACGAATCAGAGCTTTGATGATGGGGGGACAATTCCCTTCCAGGGACTTATGGGCAATGCATAGGGGCCTTAAAGTAGACTCTTTCCTGCACTGGGAGCCAGTGCAGGAAGCGAATTGCAGGCTTTGAAGAACAGCGATGGCTAGTGCCAGTAAGCAATTTTGCAGCCGCGCTCTGGACAATCTGAAGTCTCTTAATCCCCGCCTTAGGCGACCCTGCAAGTTAAGTGCAGGCCCATTGGCACGTCAAAGCACTGGTGCTTTGACGTGCCAATGGCCCTGTGACTGACAGAAGAGAGAGGAGAAATTATTTTTGTTCCCTCCTCACCCCACCCTTGTCCCCTGTGTGCCCCCACTACAAAATCTGAGGGGGTATATGCCCTGGGTCCCCACACTTCCTACGCTCATGCTCCCGAGCTGCAAATGAGGGCAGAAGCCTTGCACCTGCGCCCATGGTGCTCCGCGGCCTCTGAGGGGCCTAACTGGTGAGCGCCTGACCTTCCGGGCTGCATGTTGTCAAAAGCTCGGATGTTGTTGTGCTCCGAAGGAGGAACGCCAAGACATTTATCAGCCATGCATTTAAATGTCTGCGAAACGATGACTGCAAGGCTTCATGTAACAATTCCAGACAGCAATGGTCTTTAAGCAGTGACCTATGCTAGTTAACAATCTGTCAGGACCTGTTCTTTGGCACACGTACTAAGTCACCCGAACTGTGACCTCTTTCAGGCATGTTCGCCATTCCAACAGGCTCAGTACCTATGGTGGTATAATTTAGCATTCTCCTGCCATAACGTTACAACACTCAAAATACAATTATACTCTAATGGGTTAATGAATTACCTACCCAACAAACTCACATCAGCCCGAAAATTGCCCTGACCTAACTTCATTGGAATACGTCCCTGCCCCCTCCGCCAGCCTTCTTATCATTTGTTTTAGCAGTTATATATAGCGCCAACTCGACCTGGAGGTATCGTAGCGCTTGACACGAGCACCCTGTACATTCCACAAGGACACATTCATTTATATAGCCTGCCTTCACAGTGCACATGTGCCATCAGTTCCTTTTAGTTCAAACGATTTCAGTATACCTAACTAACTTTGATCCCGGTTTGCTTCTGTTTATTATTACTGCTGAAAGGTAAACATGCTTTTATGCCTTTCCAGGATACTCAACTACTTCATTGTGGTGCTCCACCTAGTATGGCGGTGACTGGGTAAGGTACATGCCATTATGAGGCATTCTGGCTTTACTAGTTTAATGGTTATACATGCACAAAACATTGATAACATATCACATATAAGAATAGGCTGCAAGATGAGGTCAGACAATGCACCGACTGTAAGTACAAAGTGGGTGTTTACGCACTGCTTGCAGGTTTTCAAAACACATACATAAAAGGCATTCTCACTTCTAATGCCAATAGATCAAACTCTCTCGCAAAAGGTATAACTGTGTGCCCATGATTGGCTATAGGATTATGAGAGGACATTCTGGTTTTAGGTCCTAGGTTTGACTGATGCATTAACTGTTAAGAAGTCACACATATATAGGGGGTTTAGCTGCATCTAGAGGGTTACTTGATATCTGTGACCCTTCCCGGTGCAGAGCAGGAATATCGATGGAGAAATATCGTGGGACATAAATATCACCACAAAAATATTGTGGGGAAGATATATCGACAACAAAAATATAGTTGACAAGAATATCGACTGACAGGTAAGTAATATCGATTACAAAAATATTGATGTAATAAATATCGTTTACAAAAATATAGTTGACAAAAATATCGATTTATTAATAATGTTATGTATTTTAGTGTTTTAATAAGAATTGGTTGTCATTTTATATGTTTTAGAATTTTACTAGTTAATAATTTATTTTAAGATTAATTCTGCGTTTTTAGTTCCGTAGCGGGTTGTGAGCTTATAGGGGAATAGGGTGGGAAGTAATTTAATTATATAAATTTAAATAATAATTTACAGTAGTTAATTTTGTTTTTTAAAATTAGAATTTTGCATTTTTAGTTCTGTTGAGGGTTGTGGGTTTATAGGGGAAAAGCGTGGGAAGTAATTTAATTATATAACATTTATTGAACCATTCATGTGTTACTTGATTAATTAATAATAGTTTAATAATTAGTTGTCAATTAATTTCAATTAGTAATTTGATAATTAATTATATTAAATGTTTAGTTAATTTTTGGTGTGTGTTGTGGTGTTTATATGTGTAAATGTTTTGAAAGGTGGTAAGTAAATATTTTGTTATTAATTAATAAATAATAATAAAATAATTTCCCATAATTAATGAGTAATTATAAAATGTAATTGTATAAATAATTGTAGGTGTGTGTTGTGGATATTATAGTGTTAAATAATTTGTAATTCATTTTTTTTATTATCTTGGTTAAAAATCATATATTTAATTTTATATATTAATTATGTTAATATTGGAAATTAAATATAAAGCAAATGTTGCTGGTTTTGTTTTTTATTGTTTTGGGATTCAGGTCTTTCCCTACTGTTGCACTCAATGAGTGGGAATAGGATTTTTTACGCCTCCGCTATCCAGCACTTTCCCTCCTGTTGCACTTACTGGAGTGGGAATCGTGATTTTTACCCCTACGCTATCCAGCGCTTTCCCTACTGTTACACTCACTGGATTGGAAATAGTAATTGTTACCCCTCCGCTATCCAGCGCTTTCCATACTGTTGCACTCACTGGAGAAGCAATAGTAGTTTTTACCCCCAAGCTAGCCAGCGCTTTCCCTACTGTTGCACTCACTAGAATGAGAATAGTAATTTTTACCCCTACGCTATCCAATTCTTTCCCTACTGTTGCACTCACTGGAGTCGGAATAGTAATTTTTACCCCTCTGCTATCCAGCGCTTTCCCTACTGTAACACTCACTGGAGTGGGAATAGTAAATTTTACCCCTCCGCTATCCAGCGATTTCCCTACTGTTGCACTCATTGGAGAGGCAATAGTATTTTTACCACTACTCTATCCAGTGCCTTCCCTACTGTTGCACTCACTGGAGTAGGAATAGTAATTATTACCCCTCCGCTATCCAGCGGTTTCCCTACTTTTTCACTCACTGGAGTGGGAATAGTAGTTTTTACCCCTTCGCTATCCAAAGTTTTAACTACTATTGTTATTATTTTGTTATTAAATGTATGTATTGTTTTTTAATATAGTTTAATGTGTTAATTAAATATATATTTTTTTATTTGAAATAATCTATATATGTGTTCATTTCGTTTTAATATAATTAAAAAAGTGCATAAATTCAATAAAGATAATAGTTAATAAAATGTATTTAAGTAAATATATGTATATGTTCAAATGTTTGTGTTTATATTTATTAAATTTGATATAATTAGTTAATATATATATTACTTTTAATTAATGTTATTAATAATATTAATATTATTTAATTAATTTAATTAAGTTATGTTATTTTTTAAAGTCGATGTTTTGTACATCTGTATTTTTTACATCGATATTTTTGAGTCGATATTATTGTACTTACCTGTTTAAGTATAGGGAGTCGATATTTTTGTAAATGCTATTTTTATAGCGATATTTTTTTCATCTATATTTTTCACATTGATATTTAATCATGGAACCGTGAAACCCATGATGCTTGCAAGGACATTTTGGGGTGGTGCTAATAGTTTTCTCACCTGCTATTTTTTACAATTTGGTAATTTTGTATGTAGTATTTAGTTATGCGTGTAATAAAGTACATTATCCATGATAAAGAAAAGTTAAATGCAGAGCGCTGATGAAAATTAATTCATTTTTTTTATCTTGCCCTGCTGAGTTTTCTGTCTCTTTTCCACTGCACTTTTCTGGTTAAGGCTTGAACAGCCCAGATTTCTCACAGCCGCTCTTGCTGTGGCTCCCTCCATCCTCCACCCGATCTGGACACCTTTGAAATGAGATGCAGCTGTGGTTCTTTATTGTAGCTACAATACCGTCTACTGATTCTTCAGTTTCCTTATAGGAATGTAGTTGTTTTAGGGGTTGATGCACATTTTTTACTTGTAAGGCGGCAGGGATTCTGGACTGGAACATGTAACAGCTAAAACTAGGCAGCTTTCTAATAAAAGTTTGCTGTTGTAAAAAGATTAATATATTGGCATGGGGGTGGGAGACAGAGGCTCCATAGTTCCTCCTGAGCCAGGCCTTGAATCAACTTAAATGATGGTAATAAATGTGTGTTGCTCAATGAAAATGATAAGCTTCTTTGGAAATGTCTCTACTAAATCATTACCATATCTGAGTGAGAGACCTCCATGGAAGTGGTTCAAACTGCATTTTAGATGTTCCCAGGTAACTCTGAAGGACGTCCCACAGACACCCCTGTTAAGAGCAGATGTTCTGCTGTTGCAATGTCTGTAGCATGAGTCAGGATGGCTGTGTTGGTGCAACCTTGCTGAAGGATAGTTCCATGCAGATAAAAGATGCTCACTAGAAGCTGCTAGCAGTGCTCTGTCACAAAACTCTCTAGTGTTCAGGACATTCTAAGCGTTCAAGACAGGAATGGCATGCTGGGCATAGTGCCTCCTGCTAAACCAGGATAAACACATGGAAGGGCTTTGGGATTTAAATGTCAGGCTGGGATGAAGAAGGTTTGCAAGTGCACCCTTCAAGCAGTCCAGTGTTCACCATTCCCATAGTCTGGCACACCCTCAAAGAGCTTGACACAAACCGACTAACACATCCTCTTTACCACACGTCATGAACCCTGAGCAATGCTTCTAAGAGGCCAGTGTCATGTATAACATTATTTCATTTAGTAACACTCAATAGCTGTAATGTTAAAACTACAATGAGAATTCACAGAATGCTATACACTGCTGGGTAATACTATTTGGGCAATTTCAGTATGGCTGGAATTGACATACACATACACAGCATCAAAGTTTTTGGCACTTAAGAGTGATAACCACACACACACTTGCGTACTGTATCTTCACACTAATAACATCTCCAGAAACACTCACCTACTTAGCCAGAAAAAGACAACCTGCATCCCGCAATGCCCACCTACTCCTGCACTTCCCTATATTAAATAATGCGTCATCCTTAAATTTGATCACACTTCTATTGACGTTTACCCTCTTCCACCCTCCCACTCAGCGAACCTCTATCTTCTACAGCCCTGGGCTCCTTCAGCATCACTCCCTTACATTCTTCTACTCCATACGTAACTCGACTAAGTCTAATGTATTCTCTGATTTTCCTTGTATTACTCCAGAGTACCAGAATAATCAAAAAAGTGTCAAAGGATGGGGACTGTTTTTCTCACCTTCGCGCCACTCAAATTCACCATATTTACCAGGTGTTCCATTCATCCAGCTAGAAGCTTGGCTCCGCCTCTTCTGATGGCCCAGCCTCCCAGATGAGTGCATAAAATCCTGAGTAGTACCTTGGATTGAGGCGCACGTTTAGAGCACAATTTACGTAAACTCGCAGGAGCCCATATGCTAAAATTCCATCAAACACTATGGTATGCATGATAGAGGACACGCATAACACACCTTTTACCGAACCAACTGGGTTTAAGACAGGCAAATGATTCCCCTTTTCTTTTATGTCAACAGCAAATAAATACATATAGCAGCGGTAATGGCATCCAGAAAAAGAGTCATCAAAGAATTATGTTGAAAAAAGCTTGCCAATGAGAGCAGGTATGACCACAATGTATAAATGATGAACAAGCACATCGATTGCCCAATCCAATAGGCAGACCAGACACATGAATCTGTCCCCTCTTTATGTCCACAGCAGAGACACCAGCACCAAGATTGAGAGCTACAGCAGAGCCTTACTGCCTATAGTTAATAAACTGCAACAGGTAAAGCACAAGGCTGTTGTTGAAAATCTAAGTTTTAAAAGGATACACACAATTCCAATTGTCCTTTCAATGTACTTCACCTGCAGCGTCCTACAAAACAAAAATAGTTCAGCCGTGAGGAAGACCTTCTTTTAATCCTCCCAGTCCAAACACGAAGATCGAAACGCGTTGGCACACCCTTCACTCACCTCCCTACCTCACAAGGCCAAGAGTATCGCTTTATCCAAAGCAAAGACAATGTTAGGAACTGAAATGTTTAACCAATTAACAGTGGTGTAAACAAAGACAAGCCATTTAAAAGTGTTCCCTGACCTATACCCCACTTTCTTGGACCATGCATAGATACAGTATCGAGGACAAGTAGGCAATATCCTGATACATGTGTATAATGTTGTAGGACCCATTGATTTTTCAGAGGTATTATTATTGTATCAATGTTTTTGATTCAGGCACTGTATATAGCTATTGCACCCTCTTATTTTGATGTATGAAGATGTAAAATATTAATGCATCTAGCTTGATTGAGACATATATATCAAAAACAAAAGAAAAGTGAAATAGCTATGAAGTAAAAATCTATTTCTAATGAATGTTTGAATTGTAAATTGATTACTTCACAATTTGATCAACTTTTCGATTGCTTGTTGACCCACCTAATAGAATGGTTACAGGGAATCTAGTGCATTAGTTGAACTGCGAAGTAGGGACGAGGTTCTCCCCTGAATTTATGGTCTTAAAGGCATTTTGCTACATTTAATGTTTATTAGATTCCAGCCTCTAGATTCCATAATTGAATCAATCCCCGTGTTCTAAAAACTCTTTCTTACAGAGGCATTTCTAAAACATTAGTGTTTAATCCAACTTTACCAGCAAAGACAATTTATCATTACCATTCCAAAGATATGGAACATGATGCAGCTACTCCTTTCTAATCAGGAATTACAACTTAAATGTATTTTGGGGAATTCCCAATGTTAGTCTATGAGAGGTGTAGGCCTCAAAGCAAAAGATTTTTACTGTTTGTCAGCACCAGTGTGTAAAAAGTGAGCTGTTTTAGGGGCTCACTGGTGCAGGGGTTCACCTATATCTGTCTACTGGTACTTAAACCAACATATAGAAATTTGCACTGAAGCTGGAATATCAAATAGCAAGTTTACTAATCACTTATGAGTGGCACTACATCGATACAACACCCTCGGGCACTGTATTAGGTTGTCCAAGGAATATAGAAACCAAGGGCCTTTTATACCCTATTTACCGCTGAATATGCATGGGGACTCAAAGAGGAGGTACAGGCATATACAGGAATAGTTATTGACTAACATGGGCAGACAGAAATTGCTTTTTCATCAAAGTGGGAGGGGAAATAATACTGCTTACTTCAGTTGAAATAGCCTGACAGTTACATTCTAAAACAGGTGCATTCTAGCAGCTGCAGGCCTTTCTGAGCATGCGCAGTCCTCTGGCTCAGTACTGAAGGAGTTAACTACAGTTGATGACTCAAGCGAAATAGAAAGGCAAGCAACAGTGAAGATGGCAGAATCACATGGCTAACACATGACTAATGCAAATGGATGCCACAAACAAAATGGCTTAAGCTCATGCTAATAGTAATTACAGTGATTTCCACACCAGGACATGCGCAGTGCTCTGGCTGAATACTGAAGGAGTTAACATCCGTTGCTGACGCAAGCAACAGTGAAGATGGCAGAATCACATGGCTGATGCAAATGGATGCCATAAACAAAATGGCTTCAGCTTATGCTAACGGTAATTTCTGCAATTTCCTTAGACAGTCCTTTTAGCATTAGCTGAAGACAACGCTATGCAATAGAGGGAACATGAAAGTTATTACTTATATCCACTAACATTGGTTGACTAATCTCTTGATCAGTTACTAGTCGGGCACTTATATTCTCAACATTTCGTATAACAATATTTTGATAGACCTTCTAGTGTTCTTCTCTATGAGGGCTATAGTACCAATGATATGTTCGGGGCAGAGTAGTATTTATCAATGTGTGCACAAAATATTTTTCTTGCAGACAAAACAATATACCAAATGCAAATATTAAAGTAAATACACATATTGTCACAAAAACAATCTTTGTTTTTGTGGACAAGGAGGACCAAACGGGGCAATGGAAATTAGGACTAGGAGCCACAAAGGGCTGCTCCTCCTCAAAAATGGGATGACCAAAGAGGTGCATTGCTAACAAAAAAACAGTACTTGGGAAATTGAAGCCACTGTACAACCAGCCAGAGGGGAGTCTTCTCCCTGTGTCCATCTGAGCCTCGCAGGCAGGCTCTTATCGTTCGTCAGGTGTTCATTTCACCCACAGTGGAGCTGCACAACTTGGAACCCATAAAAACAATCACGGGCCAAGCTAAGTAAAACGTTTTTCTTTCAGGATAGGGCAATCACCCTCCAGGGCAAATTCCCTTAACGATCCTGTCCAGTATCTCAGGCAGTGCACCAGTATTCTTCACTGTAATCTAACAGGCACCAGAGGCACAGCACCTGTACCGTGATCTCAAGCATTTCCCTAACTCCTTAGTTGCTCCGCTGGCGCGCTTCTCTTTTGTCGAGGCCGCAGATTGTAGCCAGCGTGCCCAGGCACATCCTTATCAACAAACAAAGGTGCAGACTAGCTTTTACTTGGGGACCCGAACTCAGAGGCCTGATTTACAGATCCAAAGCAACCCTTGTTTCAGAGGGGGTTACCTCAGGCAAACCCGCCTTTCTCCTATCAGTCTGTGCCTCTCTCGACTAGGCATAAAACAATTGGAATAAAGCAAAGCTTTGCGTCCTGATTTTTTGACCCTGTCTTTCACCCACGATTATTCCGACAGTAGTAGGGATACAAGTTTCTACCGGTCTTCCACTTTCACAGCTGTTATAGTTGCCAGCAATGCCTGTGATGGTTCCCTTCACTTCAGCTCCAAGCTGGACTTGCGCTAAGTCCCCAGGCTGGATCTGATGTCCGGGCTCCTCTGGCAGTGGTTGTAAGGCAGCAAGTATTTGTTATTAAACAGAACAGAAATCTTTAGACACGACATACAAATAATCAATCAAAAGAGGATATTCTTTTTCAAAAACACCCCTATATTATTTTTCTGCAGAACCTCAAAGAAATTTCAAACAACTATTCTTTTTCACGATACATCTTCTACTTTGTTAACTTTCCCTATTGTGCAAAACTGCAGACACTTCTAAAATTATTTTCCTTGCATAAGAACAACCATGTTTTGCCCTTTATGACCATGCTCTCATATTATAGGTGTAGCAGGAAACTCTAAAACGATGAATGTAACAGAGATCCATATTACATGAATAACTAATACATTAACATAACCTAGTGGGTACATGAATTATATGGACTAACTAATGAGAGACTTGTGATGCCTCTGCGACTTATGTAGTGTTGTAATAACATCAACAATAATGGTGTTGCCACCTTGGAATTTGGAACAAAACCCCCTAATCATATAGTTCCCCTTAAAGGTCATATAAGGGAACATCAGTCTATTCTACCCATATCTAATTTCAATTTTATGAGTTTACAGACAGGATGGGCTGTAACATGGCATATTTATTTATTCATTTTGTTAATTCTAACACTTTGATCAAACATTATTACTTAAAGGCCAATTAGACGTGCACTGGTGAGGTGCTTTGTCTCTATGTATTTAAGAACATATTCACAGCATCCTGTGAAATGAATGAATAAAGCTAGCCCAACCAATTGTCTCATAGCCGCTCCTAGTCACCATAGACAGGCCCGAAAACGAGAGAGAGAGAACACAAAAACAAACAAAAACCAACAAAAATACAGTGTGTTTCTTAATTTACTTACTCTTAATTTGCATAGGAGCCTAATTTGTCCAGGAACTACCCCCCTTCGACAGTAAGTAACCTAAGCAGGTGACCTCCTGTCAACAGTATTTACCCCCTTTTGCAGCTGGAGGTAAATAGGGGAATCCATATCAAGGAGGCCATATCCAATACTATTGGACTGTACCACTTTGTAAATTTTAGTGTACAAACACATTGAGCTAACTAAAAAACATTAATCCAATAACCAACTACCAATTCCTTTAGCTATTGTACTGTTTTAACATGATGGTGCATGAAAGTAAGTTTAATTTACTTGCCTCCTTATCTTAGCCCTGGCGCACTAATCTTAAGTTAAAACCATTATTTCTGTATGCATGGCAGAGCTGTTCTCCACACTTGGCCCACAGACGCTGCTGCCCCTTGATAATGTTATTCAATAGGATAAATCTCACCCTGACTATCTCCTACACTTGCATTATTTCTCAAGAAAACAGTGATATCCCCATCTGCTTCTACCAGAAAATGCAATATTTCATTTAGCTAATTTTATCTAAAATAGATCTGTGGTGTCCAATCTTGTTCCAGGAAGGCATAATCAAGGCCATATGTTCATTGAAACACCTAAGTAAATTCTTCCATTTCTTGAATGTAGTTAAATTACTAATGACGATATCCGAAATATTATTAAAGGGAACAGAGAATTAATTTGACCCTAATTTTCCTAGGCACAATATAGCCTCAGACATCATTAGAGCAAGGTTTACATTACCTGTAGTGTTTTATCCTACAATGTTAGAATCAGGAAATGTAATTATTGCAAAGGAATTAATTTGTTAAACTACTCTTCAACATCACAAGCAGGTATTATATCAATGTTTTTCCTATTTAGAACAAGTGTCACTGGAGTGTGCATTTGCTTAACACGTGTTATTTGTTGTAGACCAAAATAGAAGCAAATCTGCTGAAAAGGATTATGTTCCCCGTTCAATCAAATACAGCCCTGTTTATGTATTTATTTGTATTATTATTAAAAGGGCTATACACAAAATGTACAACTTGCATTTACACAATTATATATGTACATATACACATCAAGAAATGCTGTGATGCTTTCATAGCATAATGTAGGCCCCTAAAAGTGGAAATCACACACTGTAACAGTTCCTAACCTCAGATAAAAAAGAAAAATGCTCAAAAACTCCATGCGTAGACATTTTGCTTTCAGTAGTGCTGGTTAGTTCTAAATACATAACTTGGCCTCTGACCCTTAAAATTGTTGTCCCCTGTCTGAGCAAGGCTATCCCCATGTGGCCATCACAGTTCCACTGACTCTTGAGAAGGATGACTAAGGGGCTGTCTCCGGTGGTGATAACTATTGCTGTCTTATTTTGTTGTATTCCCGTGCAATGTGTTTTCTAGCACCTAAAGAACTTGCTTAAAATGTTAGTTTTATAATGCCATAATGTGCCCAGAATTCTTGTGCAAAAAAGGCTTGCAATGTAATTCACATAGCTGTACAGCTACTCTTTGCATAACTTTTAATGGCCTTTGTATTTGACACTGCAGCCATTAGACCGTACTACATTTTAAGTGACACTAAGAGACAGTAATATTGTCATTGTTAGAGTAACTAATACTCCCCTTTTTAATTTGGATGCACAATATATTTAACCATTTAAACATTGAAATCTTAATGCACAATTTGCACAGGGTAATTTTCTACAGTGCTAAATATTATTGATTTTTTACAGTGATGTTATTAGACATTTTAAAGATCATGATAATGCAAAAACGATTTTAGTGCAGTGAATTTAAATAATTGTTTATTCATGTAGTCATTTCTTTAATAATGATCACTAACCCTTTTGTTGATTCTACATATGAAAAGCAAGCCTCATTTCTTTCCTTTTGTCTTCAAATGCATTTATTTATAACACTTACAAAATTTCTTTTGAAACTAAGCACAGAAACTTTACTGAAAGACAGAAAATGTCTTTCACCTTTGAAAAAGCAGTAATTATTTACCATCAGATCCACAGATGTGCATTTGATGGTACAGGACCCTTTATAATTCCATCTGTTTCCAAAACGACAGCAATGTGCTGTATTCTAATGTTCTCACAGAAACCCGAAAAAGTTGATAAACCAGTCATTACCTCCCTCTACTGTGGGAGACAGCTTCCTTCGGACAGACAACTTGAGCAGCTGTTAAAACCTCTCTTTCTGGTGCTGGGAATGAGGCTTAGTTAAACACCAGGCTTCCAAGCCAGTCAAAATCTATTGTTGGCAGTGTGGTAAAAGAAGGACACTTTTATTTTAGCAGCAAACAATTACTCATTTAATGTGAATGCCTTTTAATAGTTAATATGATGAATCTAAGGATAGTGCTGTAACATTTTGCACAGCTGATAGGCAGGACTAACAAAATGTTGGGCATCTATTTTTAGTTTTGTCAAGTCCTCGTTGAATAAAACACACACATTCGTTGTTCTCTGTGAGGCCTACTTTTTCCTATTGAGTGCCTCTTTTTTTCTAGGTAACGTTAGTTTTAACGTTATATAACTTTTGCAATACCCAAAGGTCTCAAAGCACTTTATTCGTTGTGAAATAACATTTTCTCTTTTTATATTGAATGCTAGACAATTCTGCTTCGAGTTTTAATTCTAATTTTTTACCATTGTGGCAATATAATAGTTAAATATTCACACATCTATACTTGGTTACTGCTTTTACTTGCCATATTGAGCGTGCAGTTACTTAACATATTTTGTATAGTTCATTCTTTGAAATTTAAAGTGTAATTCTTCCAATGGCATCTGCAACACACAATGATGACAACAAACCAATTTGAGCTAATTCCAGACATTTTCAAGAAGGGGCCACACACTCTAACACACAACACAGTTTGCAAAGGCAAGCCATCCTTACACAAAGAGCACAGTCTCTACTCACTTAAACAAGTACTTCACAAGCATTACCACTGGTGTCAGTCCACAAACCTCATAGATACTCAAACACACAATCAACCCACGAATCAACATTAGGACAAAAACAAGAGGCAGCCCACAGACTGTACTCAAACCAAACCAATTGTAAATCATATTTACAAACAAAAGAGCTCTCAAATGTAGTCCAGAGACTGCACCAAGACAAGTAAACAGCCCAAAGACTGTTCCATGTACCAAATATCATAAGGAGAAAAATCCCCACATTTGTACACAATCAAACATATAATCTTTTACAATCAAATGACCCATTTACTGGCCATCGTAGATCAGGATCCTTTTTTTGTATATTTGTTCCATAGTGTACTATACATTTATGGAAGAAATACCATACTTAAACCTATTAAGTGTCCCCTCTAGGGGAGCCGGCTGGTTACTTTCTAGATCCATATTGGTACCTCCAAGACAGCAACACATTCTACGAAGTGTGCTAGGAGCAGGCATGCCAAAAATATTATAACAAAATATAATACTATAATCAAATAGTAGTTATTTCAAGTGTAAAAAATAGAGACAAAAATCTCCTCATTACCAGTCTTTGTTTATTGTTATTAACAAAACAAACAAAACCAGAATCTTGTCCAAGCAAATCCAAACTCAAGAGTGCCACTTCAGTGACCTTACCAAAGAAGACAGAGTCTAGCCCCAGACCTTTTCCAAAATACGCCGAATTACCCGTTGGTCTGGCCGAGTGCTAGCAAACACTCTGTGTCTTTACCAAATCATAAGGCATGCCTAATACAGGTGTCTGCAGGCTCACCCAAAACACGATAGGGTAAAACCCTCAATCCTTTACAAGAAGAGACCGAATTACCAAATGGCCTGGCTGAACACTCAAGAGCGCTCCGTATCTCTACTTACAAATTTTACTAAATAACAAAAGTCTCCAGCCTCCACCTGCCAAGCTCTGGGTTGACCTAATGGTCACTGCAATACATACGCCAAAAGAGATCTCAGTCAGGACCGGCCATCACCTGGAGGGTCAAATTAGGAAAACTAAAAACACATTGGTCATGCAAATCAAAGGGTCTCCTCGTGCAGGGTACCTCCTCAGTAAATTCCATTCCTCCGTCAAGACCGCTCTTTCGGATGGCCGCGTCTCCGATGAGTACCTGTTTGGGTGCCAATTCGTGGAAAAAATTAGCCTTTTTAGGGGCTCACTGGTACAGGGGTTCACCCTAATCTATCCAATGGTCCTTCAACTAACATATGAAATATCAGATGAGTTTATTAATCACTCATGAGTGGGACTACATCGATACAACACCCTCGGGCACTGAATGAGGTAGTCCAAAGAATACAGAAACCAAGGGCCTTTTATACCCTATTCACGAGTAAGCATGGGGACTCAAAGAGGAGGTACAGCAGTATACTGGAATAGTTATTTACTAACATGGGCAGACAGAAATAGCTTGGTCATTAAAGTGGGAGGGGAAATAATACTGCTTACTTCAGTTGAAGTAGCCTGACAGTTACATTCTAAAACAGGTGCATTCTAGCAGCTGCAGGCCTTTCTGAGCATGCGCAGTCCTCTGACTCAGTACTGAAGGAGTTAACTACAGTTGATGACTCAAGCGAAATAGAAAGGCAAGCAACAGTGAAGATGGCAGAATCACATGGCTAACAGATGACTAATGCAAATGGATGCCACAAACAAAATGGCTTAAGCTTATGCTAACAGTAATTCCAGTGATTTCCACACCAGGACATGTAAGACATAAAAGTAGATGTCCTACCTTTTACACAACACCCTGGCCTAACGGCTACCTTTGCCCTACCTCTGGGATTAAAAAAACTATGCAAATTACTCCAGTGAAATTAGATTTCTGCTTTATCTTAATAGAGAGAACATCGCCTCTGACATATGGTATACTACCTTTTCTCCCCCTTCATTTGGCTCTTAAATAGGACAGACTATATTTTTGCCTCTCAAGCATTAGCAGAACACTACCTAGATTCATACTACCATGTCAGGTCATTTGCCACACTGCATGTTATATATTTGCAACACATTAGACCCAAGATACATGTCCGGAGACACAATATATGCAAGGTGCCTATGGCTTAATTTCAGTATAAATAGGGTACTGCTACAAATAGCAGAATAGGATGCAATGAAGGTGGTGATGATAGGAGCTCAGCTGCTGAAAATATACAGAATGTGCAGGTAATTGCAAGAATATATTACAAGACTAAAAGGTAGGTGATTGCCATACTGCAGGAAGTGGTACGTAAACTGGAACTAAATAGGAAACTGTTTAAATGTGCACATATGTATAATGACAAGTGAAAAACCAGACACTTTTAATATACATCATGCAGCCAAAAACTATACAAAGAAGGAAGCAGGCCCGGAAGGATGTGTACTAGTTTGTCAGCAGGGAGCCATTAGGCAACCCATCCAATGAATATTGGACCACAGTTGGCAATTACATTGTACACAAGAAACAATAAATAGCATCTTACATGATCACTTTCTATGCCATATCTGAAAGTTATTGGCCAACAGTTAATTAGAGCTTATTTAGATGACATGGCATGGTTGTGCTTTAAAGCAGAGCATAGAGTCTAGATGCTCCATATGCAGAGAGGAATCGCTATCCAGACTACAAAATATGAAGCATTGGATGACCACTGGCCAAGATGGGCTTCCAGGCATATGCCAGAGGATTGCTCAATAAAATCCTAGATGTTTGTAATGAATACCTCATGAGAGGCTATCCCACTGGCACTATGAAGGAAACCTCAATCAGAAAGGTTCCCAATCAAGAAACCATTTTAATAGAAAAAATCCCTAACATGAAACTATTAAAAAAAAAGAGGCTCCCAGTCCTATTAAGGTCCTGGAGGACTGTACGTCATATAAGCTTGGAGGGTCCGCTCGGAACTGGAAAACTCTCGACTCGCCTGCCTTTCTTTCCCTACTTGCTAAAACCCAGCCTCTACTCCCCGAGTCCCTGGACATCAATACTATGGATGCCAACATTTCACACTGGTTAACGACGGCCAGCGACACTTTTGCTCCCCTCACCTGTTTCTCCCGCACTCATCCTAATAAATCCCATAAATGGTATAATTCCATCTTAAAGCAACAACACCTGGAGCTGCGCCGATTGGAGCGCAGATGGCGGCGCCATTACCTCGGCCCCGACAGGGAAGCCTATGTGTCTGCGCGCAAAGCCTACAAAGTTGCAATCATCACCACCAAAACCTCCTTCATCTCCAACAGGATCTTAACAGCTCCCAATAGATCTAAGGAGATATTCAAAGTCCTTGGCGAACTGACATCGGACGCCAGGACACTCCCGAATCCACCTCCTTCCTTGGAATCCTGCTCTGCTTTAAACTCTTTTTTTACTGATAAAATCACTGCCATTAAGAATTCCATTCCCCATTCACTCCCTCCTGCTACATCAGTCCCCTTCCCTGCCAACACACCCACCTTCTCTCAGTTTCCTGCGCTCGACCCGGAATCACTTGCTAGACTGTCCACTCGTGTGAAATCTGGATCCCCCAAGGACTGCTGCCCTCCTTTCGTGCTCCGTGACATTTGCCATACCTTTCCCCACTGTATCCTCCCCTTGCTCAACTCTTCTCTCAATTCAGGCACAGTTCCCAGCTCATTCAAAGAGGCCACACTGGTGCCCCTTTTAAAAAAGCCCGGCGCCGATCCAGCAGCCCTGGCCAATTATCGCCCCATCTCCCTTCTACCTTTCCTCTCCAAAATCCTTGAGGCTCATGTCACGACCTGCCTCTCGCACTTTATCGAGGAATCCAACTACCTGGCACCTAACCAGGCCGGGTTCAGACCAGCTCACTCCACTGAGGCCGTGATCCTCGCTGTGCTGGATAATCTCAGACGCAGCGAGGATAGAGGACAACCCCAGGCATTAGTTTTACTCGATCTATCGGCGGCTTTCGACACGGTGGACCATAACATCTTAATCCACCGTGTCAAATCCGCCGGAATCGGTGGGGCTGCTCTGTCTTGGATTAAATCCTTCCTCGAGGAGAGGTCCCAGGCAGTAAGCATGGGTCCCTTTTGTGTCACCAGTGTTCCCTCGTCCTGCGGAGTCCCTCAAGGATCATCTTTGTCTCCCCTTCTTTTTAATTTGTACCTTCAACCCCTTCTTCACTCCCTGGGTAAATGGGATATCACCGTGTTTAATTACGCGGATGATTTACAAATTATTTTTCCCCTCACTTCCCCCGATGCTGTCACTAATTTCCAGACTGCCATGACACATATCCAGCTTTGGATGAACCAAAACCAACTCAAGCTCAATCCGGGCAAGACTGAGCTCCTCCTTCCGGGGAGAAGTGCAAATTTTTGGGCCCTCAGTACTGGCCGATTGAGCTCGGAACACCACCTTCTCCTGCTGGATGTGTCAAGAGCCTCGGAGTCTTGATTGACTCCGGGCTCACCCTCAAGGCACAGGTGAGCGCAGTAACATCTTCCTGCATGTTCCAACTTTACAGGATTCGGAAAGTCGCTCACCTCCTTTCACCTGAAGCCTTGTTGCAAGTCCTAATAGCCCTGGTGATGTCCCGGCTGGACTTCTCGAACTCAATCTACTACGGTCTCTCTAAATCTTTGTTATCGAGGCTGCAGATTGTCCAAAACCAGGCCGACCAGGCCGCCCGGCTGGTCTTTAAAACCCCCAAATGGCAGTCGGCCCAACCTTTACTACGCCATCTTCATTGGTTACCAGTGAACGAAAGAATCACTTTCAAGGTTAACTGTCTGATCTTTAAAGCTCTCACTGGTCCCGCCCCTGCTTTCCTCAAGGCCCTTATCACTCCTTATCGCCCCCCTCGCACCCTGAGGTCTACTCACCTCTCTCTCCTTGCTGTCCCCCGTTTCAAACTCTCAAGATCAGGTGGCCGCAGCTTTTCTTGTTTAGCTCCTAGGCTGTGGAACTCCCTCCCTCTTGCACTTAAGTCATCTTGTTCCCTCCTCTCTTTCAGGAAATCCCTAAAAACAACACTCTTCCCCCACTAAATTCCTTTGTTCCCCTGCTTCCTCCCCTTCTTTTCCAATCCAATCAGCGCCAGGAAACCTCTGGTGACAGAGCGCTTAAGAAATCTGTTATAACATAACATAACATAACATAACATAACATAACATAACATAACATCAATGACTCCAGCTCATACCATGATACCAAGTAGAGTCACAGCTATACAGATACTATGTATATTTACAAGCCCCATTTGCCATCATAGTGTCACTGGCGTAGCGCTGTTTCCCGTATTTACAAGGTGGTGCTCTGCCACTTAACATGGCTTAATGCCAACTGGTAAATATGCCCCTTCCTACCGCAGTCCTCTGCGGAAAAGGGGCGTACAATGGGTGTTGCAGTGAGCGTACCAACGCAACGCCCATTGGTTTTTGACTCTGCCCCAGATTTACAAGGCTGAGGTAGCACTAAAACCTAATGCCAGGGAATACCTGGTTTTAGCATGACGATACGAGCAGAAATTATGAATTTCTCCTTGTTTTTTGCTCTTTATATGTGTAGAAAGAGCAAAATTACCATTATTGATTTTTTATGTGCAGGAAGGTGTCTATTACTGTTATGAGCACCAATGTACCCCAATCTAGGCCTAGGTACCTACACAACCTTTTACCTACATGTGTCTTACCTTTCTCTGCATAAAGGTTCTAGCACTGACCTTTTACCCAGTTATGTGTCGTATAAATGCCGTGTGGTTTTCTTCGAAAACTAGCCTCACTTATTGTGCATGAGGATTTTTATTATCATATCTTTATCCCCTGCCCAGGACATACACAGCAGGATTAATATATTCTGTATAATAACACAGCTATTGTTATCCTTGGATGACAGGCCCTCAGTACCATTACATATCTAGGTAAAACCCGTGAGGGTACCTTTTTGGATATAAAGGAACCACATCTTCACTGGGTAACCAGAGGAGATGCTTCCACGCTGACAAAAGACCCTGAGGTCCCTATGCACAGAAACTCCAGTACACAGTGGTCTGACATACCTTGCGAGGTGTCTAACTCGAGACCAAGACAGGGTCCTATGTTCTCGCTCATCAGGTAATGGGGTTGGCTCTTTCCTGGAGATTCTTGGCTTTACACCCTCATACATGCTAGGTACACTTGGGTACATTTAGACAGGGTCCACATAGTAGGAGTATGCTTGAATATTGCCATGTATCTGTATGCCTTTTAGCACCATGATATAATTCTACCTCGTATTTACTCTGTTGGTACTTGTAATCTTATACATCTGTTTCTGTCTAATGATTGTCATGCTTGATAGTTGCCAGAAACTATTCGCTCCTTGGTGAGGTTAGGGGGCTTATGATGGCAATGTGAGCTAGCTGAACTGAAGGCTCAAATATCCTTTGGGGGTGTCTAGAACCAGTCTGGACAACAATCCCTTAGTTTAAGGTTGTCTAAACGCGCAGATCCTATGTAGATTTGTAGGAAATACACAACATTCTGGCACATGAACAATCGCCCCTGCAGTACAGGCACCCTTGCCACATGGTGGCAGGTGACTGCGCTGGTGCTAGGCAGATCTTTTTGCGCAAGTGCTAGGGGAAACACAGAGGTGTGCTGTATCCTTGTGAATAAGGGCTATCCCTGTGTTTACAACATTTCAGAGCGCGTCCTTGCCAAATTTGGCATAACACCACACTCCGAAATTTTTAGGTGAAATAGTGAACTTGGTTCATTTGAATTAGTCCTGATATATTCCAAAACACAATCATTGTAGGCCAGCACAACTATAATGCTTTATAGAACTGACAGAAGATGAGTATGCAGTGGCCTGATTACACAAGCAGAAAGACATGGACCATGCATGAGTCAGGATGAGTAAATACATCTCTGATTGTGAGGCCCTGAAGTGTGATATGCAAAACAAATCCACAGTATCTCATCTGATTTGTGCTCTAATATTGAAGCCTTTAGCCTAAATATGCAGAACCGAAGTGAGGCATTGTGGTGCCAGGCAGGTGAGCTGCACTACATAATTTACCAAAGAATGATTTTGATCCATTCATGGATCTGAAGTAAGGTATTCTCTCTGTTCCAAGGATGCTCTGAATTCTCGATAAGTTTGGAAATTGGTCTGGATTGCATTCTAATTGATCCACGTCCACATGGTTTATTCTTTCTTGGGACTGCAATGGCAGACCCCAGGTCTCTAATTAAGGTGACACACGATCCATAGATATATATAAAACTGAACATAGACAAAATAATCTCTAAAACCATGTAGTACTGTTGAGACTGCCCTCTCCTCAATGACCAGAGTTGCTGTCATAAAGATGCTGGTGTTGTCACTATTTGTATACGTCTTTAGAGAGGTGTACTCCACCATTTCCAAAATGCAGGGATGCACCTGATTTACAACCATACAGCACAGTCCTGTGTTTTTGCCTAGCGCTGGCACAAAAAAAATTGCTCCCTAGTGCCAACACAGGGACTCTTGCACCATAGGGTAAGGGTGCCTGCATTCCGAGGAATAATTTTTATGTGCACGAAGAATTCACTTCCTTCACGTAAACAATCAATAATGACAATGTGTTACTTCCATGTGTCCTGTGGATTGCAGCTCCCATCGAAGTATCAAGTTGTCATTATTTAATGATTACTATTCCCACTCCAGTTAGTGCAACACTAGGGAAAATGTTGGATTTCTGAGCGATGAAATGTCCTATTCCCACTCCAGTCTATGTAACAGTAGGGAAAATGTTGGATTGCAGAGGGGTAAAACCTACTATTCCCACTCCTAACAGGGCAACAGTGGGGAAGGGAATGGAAGGAGTTACAATGAGGATGTATCAAATATACTATTTGCACTCAAGTCAATGCCCCATACAGTAGGAAAAGTGTTGGATTGGAGAGGGGTCAAATGTTCTATTTCCACTCCAATGAGTGCAACAGTAGGGAAAGTGTTGGATAGCAGAGAGGTAAAATGTACCATTCCCACTCCAGTCAGTGCAACATTAGAAGCAAACACTCTTCAACAAAATGAAATAAATACAAATCGTTTTGTAGACAAGTAATAATATAAATATGTAAGAAAATACTAATCCATTTATGTTAAAAATGTAATAAAATAAATACATATTACAGTATTAAATACATGTCATAATTAGCTAAAGATATTATAATTAAAATAAAATATTTTTCATTAAAATATATAATTGTATTTAAACATCATTTAACAACCAAAAAATATTTATTAAATAATTTTATTTTAGTTACTTTCCTCCCTACACCCTTAAAAGCTCACAACCCTCACCTAAAACTTAACTTAAAAAAAAAAAGTTATTTTTACCTTTAACATACATTTTTATCAATTAACAAATTCTCATTAATTCCAAATTAATTATTACTTACTTATAGCTAATTTATTTCCCACAATATATCTCACACTCCTAAAATTTAACTTAACAAAAAATTATTTACACACATAAAAAAATTAATTATCAATTTACTAATTATTATCAACTAAAACGTAAAGGATAAATTAATTTAAAAAATGTACTTCCCGCCCTATACCCCTACAAAACCCACAACTTCAAATGTAATTGCACAATTAACACAGGAGGAGAAGGAGCAAAAATAGTTTCCCCGCTATGAGTCCCAAAATGAGAGGCAGTCCGCCAAACACAGAGTGCACAAAGTTTGGAAATATGCCTAGGACTGCTTCAAAGGGAGCTAACAGTCTTAAATACATGTACAATACCACTCGTATCAGACATGTTTAAGATATGACCTAACATTTCTGAGAAATGTATAGGACAATTTGTTGATAAAAGGGCATGTATCTATGCTGAAGTCCTTGCGACTTGCAGATCATACATTTCTTTGGCCGAGGTCAATGTCACAGTTTTTTGTAAAAGAATGAGTTTCATTCTGCTTAAAGAATCAATTTGTATAGAAGAGATGTTCAGTGAAGGTCATAACAGCGACTCCTGGTCTGTCTTAGTTTTTGGAAACAATACTTGCATACAGCAAGTGACCCTGGCTGACACAGTTACAAGATAGGGGGTTCCTGGTAACATGCCACAGCAGCTGTGATCATTGAACATAATATAACTTCCATTAGAAAGTTGCCTAAAAATCGGATCAGTCACCACAGCTGGTGAACCTTGCAGGTGGCAGGATAAGTTGTTCGAGGAACCATCGTAGGCCCCATGTAAATTAATACCCTGACATAGGAGAGAACCGCTTAGTGCATTTTCACAATGTGTACCACTAAGAAATACCTCTTTCCCCCACTCCAACATCTGTGTGTGTAAGGTAATTCCCAGGATGTCTTGATGTATTATTTACCCAACCTTTCATACACGCCTGCTGGTATATGTATTAAGCAATACTGAAAATGGAAAATTGTAACAGGCAGAGTGATTGTACCATGTATTATCCATTCTGTTGCTGGTTTCTCAGAAACAGTTAATGGTAATCTTTCCAGTTTTTCAATGCTCAGCATCATATAGTCTGCTCACTCTGTGCCAGTGTGAGTTGTTTATCTGTAAGATTGAATTCAGAAAACAATGATGTTGCGTCCCAGCCACCCGAGAACCGGCCGCCAGAGCGCCCCAGCCACCCGAGAACCGGCCGCCAGAGCGCCCCAGCCACCTCAGAGCCGGCCGCTCGCTCCGATTTTCCCGCCGCTACCTCCCTGTGGCCCGCCCCCTGCCACCCATTTGCCGAGACTCAGCCGACCCGCCCTCCCGGCTCCCTACTTATGACACCCACTCCCACGCGCAGCGTTGACGCGCAGCGGGCGCGCCGATTGTGCGCCGAATTCGCGCCAAAGGTAAGCCCGTCTGCGCCTGGACCGCGCCGAGCGCCAGGACCCCTGGTCCCCACCGCTGATGCAAGACTTCACGGCAGACCTACAACGCCGCCACTCTCAACGCACTCAATGCCGGCCGGAACCCTGCCTGCTACGGACCCACCCCGAGACGCACCAACGGACCCTTCGCCTGCAAAGCCTGCCGCTTCACCTGCTTCCGGACCTGCACTGCCCCCGCCGACTCCAACACTAACAGCAACCACCTGAAGTGCATCCTGCTGAACACCCGCTCCGTCCACAGGCACGCCGTGGAACTCTGGGACCTGCTCGACGCGTCAGCACCGGACGTCGCCTTCCTTACTGAAACCTGAATGAATGCCTCCTCAGCACCCGACATCGCCACAGCCATCCCGGACGGATACAAGATCACGCGGAAGGACCGCGTCAACCAGATGGGAGGAGGCATTGCCATCGTACACAAGAACACCATCCGCATCTCGACTAACTCCGACAGAACCTTCTCCGCCGCCGAGCACCTGCACTTCCAGATATACACCGACCCCAAGACCACCCTCCGAGGCACCCTCATCTACAGACCACCAGGACCACGCACACAGTTCAGCGAAGACATTGCAGACTTCATCAGCCCGCACGCCCTTCCCTCCGCTGGATACATCCTCCTAGGGGACCTCAACTTCCACCTGGAGAACAACAATGACAGAAACACCACCACCCTGCTGGACAACCTCACCAACCTCGGACTCAAGCTACTGGTGAACACCCCCACCCACTACGCCGGACACACGCTTGAACCCGTCTTCTCATCCAGCAAGCATGTCTCCTTCAGCCACGCCACCGGACTCCACTGGACAGATCACAGCTGCGTCCACTTCAGCTTCAGTAGAACTACGACCCACCACCAACCGCAACGGGTCCCCCGCCGCAGCTGGAGCAAGATCACCGCCGAGCAGCTCACCGCCTCCCTCAGTCAGAACACTCCCACCAGCACAACGGGCCCAAAAAAGCAGCCAGCAACCTCACCAAGTGGCTGACCACCTGCGCCAATGACCTCGCACCACTAAAGAACCCTCCCAGCAGACCCGGCAGCAAGAAAACCCCCTGGTTCACCGACGAACTCAAGGAATCCAAGAAGAACTGCCGCACCCTCGAGAAAGCCTGGCGGCTCGACCACACCACAGACAACTGGACCGCCCTCAAGCACGCCACCCGCAAACACCATCAGCTGATCCGTGCCACCAAGAAGACGGCACTCAAAGAACGACTGGACAACAACGCCCACGACAGCAAGGAACTCTTCAGCATCGTCAAAGAGTTCTCCAACCCCAGCGCCGGAACCAACGACATCACTCCCTCGCAAGACCTCTGCGACTCACTCGCCTCGTTCTTCCACCGCAAGATCGCCGACATACACAACAGCTTCGACTCACAGACCACGTACCCTACCACTGAACCAACGCCCACCACCACCACCCTCTGCAACTGGACCCCGATCAGCACCGAAGACACCACCCGCACGATGAACTCCATCCACTCCGGATCACCAACTGACCCATGTCCACACCATGTCTTCAACAAAGCCATTGCACCCCATCTCCGAGACACCATCAACTCTTCCTTCCACACCGCCACCTTCCCGGAGAGCTGGAAGCTTGCCGCCCTCCTAAAGAAACCAACGGCGGACCCCACCGACCTCAAGAACTACCGTCCCATCTCGCTCCTTCCTTTTCCGGCCAAAGTCATCGAGAAGACAGTCAACAAACAGCTTGCCGCCTTCCTCGAGACAAACGGATCCCTCGACCACTCGCAGTCCGGATTTCGGGCCAACCACAGCACCGAGACCGCCCTGATCGCAGCCACCGACGACATCAGAACCCTGATCGACAACGGGGAAACAGCGGCCCTCATCCTCCTGGACCTCTCCCCAGCGTTCGACGCGGTCTGCCACCGAACCCTGGTGAAGCGACATCGGAATCCGAGAGAAAGCGCTGGAATGGATCATCTCGTTCCTCACCGGAAGAACCCAGAGAGTCCGCCTCCCTCCGTTCAGATCCGAGGCCACCAAAGTCATCTTCGGCGTACCACAAGGATCTTCTGTCAGCCCGACCCTCTTCAACGTCTACATGAGCCCCCTCGCAGCCATCGCACGCCAACACAACCTCAACATCATCTCCTACGCCGACGACACCCAGCTGATCCTCTCCCTCACCAACGATCCCACCACCGCCAGAGCCAACCTACACGAAGGGATGAAAGACGTCGCCGACTGGATGAGGAACAGCCGCCTTAAACTGAACTCAGACAAGACGGAAGTCCTCATCCTGGGATCATCACCCTCCGCCTGGAACGACTCCTGGTGGCCCCCGGCCCTGGGCACCGCTCCCAAACCAACGGATCACGCACGCAACCTGGGCTTCATCCTGGACTCCTCCCTTTCAATGACCAAACAAGTCAACGCCGTTTCTTCCTCGTGCTTCAACACCCTGCGCATGCTCCGCAAGATTTTCAGATGGATCCCCACTGAATCCAGGAAGACCGTCACCCAGGCACTCGTTACCAGCCGACTGGACTACGGGAACGCCCTCTACGCCGGAACCACAGCCAAACTCCAGAGAAGACTCCAACGCATCCAGAACGCCTCCGCACGACTCATCCTGGACATCCCCCGACACAGCCACATCACCGGACACCTGAGAGTACTGCACTGGCTCCCCGTCAGCAAGAGAATCACGTTCAGACTCCTCACCCACGCACACAAGGCTCTCCACGACCTGGGCCCCAAGTACCTCAACGACCGCATGACCTTCTACACGCCCACCAGCCAGCTACGATCGACCAGCCACGCACTCGCCACCGTACAACACATCCGCAGAGCCACCGCCGGAGAAAGATCCTTCTCCTACCTGGCAGCCAAGACTTGGAACTCCCTCCCCATTCACCTTCGGCGAACCCAAGACCAACTCTCCTTCAGGAAGCAACGCAAGAAGTGGCTGTTTGAGCAGTAACATACCCCTCTCCCCCAGTGCCTTGAGACCCTCCCGGGTAAATAGCGTGCTATATAAATGCTGTGATTGATTGATTGATTGAATTAGACGCCAAGGCACATAGCCTGAACAAAGGTTGTGCATCTTCCAGCCCAATAGCATTATAGAACGCAATTGTGACTGACCATGTTGTAAGACCAAGTCCTGTTGCATTTTATCTATGGCAGAAGATACTATGCTGTCAAAAGAATATATTCTGGATGACAGAGTCGTTAACCCATTATCAACTACAGAGAGAAATTTCTCTAAATTAATACGATCAATTTCTCGTATTCGTTCTTTAGTTTCTGCTTGCGTAATTTTCCATGCTTCATTAAAAGCAGCATAGATACCGGTGTATATAAAACGTTTATGACGCGGTTTAGCAGGTCCTTGTAGTATGTCCCTCAAATCAACCCCATCTTTAAGTAAAGATAAGTGTTGTTTTACTTCTTTTAGTGTAGATTTTTGTAGCCACTCACGGCACAGTTTCCCCATACTATGTGATGGTACTATCACTGGATGTTGTCTCTGGACATATCTTCGATCTGGCCTAGTGAATTTGAAACCCTGGCTTTTGTTCAGGAATCTATCTTGACAGGTGTTTGTGTTTGTGGGCCAGAATAACCATTTTTTCCAATTAGGATCTGTTCTGTTTTCAAGAAGAATAGTGTGTATGTCGACCACCCCCTCTGAAGAGTTTTTATTATCAGTTGTAGGTGTAGGTATGGACTGTTTGTTTACATATTTTATCTTGGCTAACCCAAGACAAGATGTCTGTTGAACAGTGTCATTTAAAAGCATGATTTGTTCGGGGATCATGCAGGCTCTAAATAAGGCTTCTAATCCCTGAACCTGCCAGTCTTTTGTGCCCCAAACAGATTTTGTCTGAATGCTGTCTTTCCAAAAGTGAAAGCCTAGTGAAGACAGCTGAGCATAAAAGGCCACAGAATAAATTTGCTTGGTATTTGTCAACATACTTTTCATTCCTGTCTTAGTAACATTTTTAAATTAAAATGATTCTGCATTTGAAACATTAAAACCTGAAAAGTACGGAAATTTGCCATAAAATGTTTTTGAGCTACCCTTTGGTGGTGTGGGACAATGTTCCCATTGATTATAAGTTAGGACATTTTTAGGGTTTGCAGATTTATGCAAGAAATGATGACCATAGTGATTATAACAGTACATTTGTTCATAATCTGATGAACCTTCTAAGTATTCATGATTTGTACATTTTGCAGATATTTCAAAGTCTGACATCATATTGTTTACAGTCTCAAAGTCCCAATCATCAGAAAAGGTACTAGATGAAACAAAGTCACTCAAGGAAACCTTGGATTGGTGTAGAATCTTCAACAGCCCTACAGGACCAAAAATGTCATAATCAGTCCTGTCCCAAGCTATACCACCAGGTATAGGAACGACTGTGATGTTCACTGATGACAAGTCTCTTTGTTCACGATAAGATGATTTGCGTGGTTTGAGGAGTAAGTTGATGTTCTTACTTGCTGTGTCCTTTTTACTATATTATCCATTTATCAGCATTCCCAAAGTAATTACCAGAGTCAACCAAAGTAGAAGAAAAAGTGCACCCAACACAATCCAAAGTTCAATCCATGGTGAAACCGTAAGTCTTTTCCAGGTGATGAAAAAGTTCTGTTCCTCGTTCTTTGAAAGTTCTTTTTGCTGGCGTTGTTTCAGGTTCGCTGGGATCCTCGGAAAACCTATCAAAGTAAATGAAATAGCAGCAGGCAGTTCTGTCAGTTGTAGGGATTGCATTAGAATTTGTAGAAATCGCTGGAACCACTTGATTACTTGTTACATTTGTATATTCAGATGCTATTTCATTGTAGACAGGTGTTTCTTGATGAACTGTTATTTGGGTTTCACGAGGTACAAGTTCCATGGCTTTGTTGCATAGTCCTTCTTTTCACACTGCAGATTCTTCAAAGGTGATGAGTCTCTCAGTTTGAACCTCTTGGATAGTAGCCAGATTCGGGCGTCTGCTACATCTTTGGAGTCCACTTGGCATATTACTTAGGATTGGCCACATGATGTGGTTTGACTAGGTTGATGGACACAAACCTGATCTCCTTTTGTACCAGCAAGGGGCGTCAGTATTACTGTTCTTGATCCGTTGATTGCTAGGACAGGTACTGGTTGTCTGTAAGAAGGCCCAAATTCCTTCTTGTCCGCGATCTTTTCTCTCACTAGATCCCAATCTTTGGAATCCAGGCAGGCCTTGCCGAGATGGGTGGTTTCTCTTCAATGGTCGTTGGCTTCAGTAACACGTTGCTTTGGATTTTTCTTATTTCATTTAAGTCCTGCAAAACAGCCAAACGATTTTTGATATCAAAGGGTTTTTGTTCTACCACTGAAGTGTGATCGAGGTCCTGAACAATCATTCTAGTTCCAAACAGGCTTTCATATGGAGTGATACCCCCTAGAGAACTTCTTGGCAGATTGTTAAGACTACGTTGGACACTTATTAGATGTTTGACCCACCCGTCACCCGAGCCTAATACCCTAGCTGTTATAGGTTGCTTTACGTCCCAGTTTTTTCTCTCCACTTCTGCATTTCCCTCAGAATGGAATGGACTAGAGTACCGCAATGCAACGCCAAGATTGGCCATGGCCTCTTTGTAAGCCCTGGAGCTAAACACAGGGCCCTGGTCAGAATGTAGCGTGCCGACTGCGTATGTGCTGATAAAGACTCGCAAATCTTTTTAACAGTTCGAGCATCAGCCGAGCGCTGAGGCCACATCCAAATGAATCATGAACACAAATCCACTGTGACCATGAGATATTTATAGTTAGCATCACGTTGTAAAGGACCGCAGTGGCCCAGGTAACCGCAGGCTAATGGTTTATCTGAAATTAACAAGGTTGTCTGTGCAGGACGTTTCACAGTAGAGACTTTCATCTTTTGGCAGATTCCACATTCCAAAACATAGTTTCTGGTTTGTTTCCTCATGCGCAGCCAACAGTATCTTCGTTTTTAATAATGAGACTGTGGCGGAAACACCTGCGTGTGAAGAGGCAAGCCCTTCATGTGCTGCTAAGATTAGTCCTAATCTATGTTCCATGTTTGGAATTACTCTATCCACCACTCCCGGGATTCGAGCAAACAGAACATTAGTTGCATCAGTTATATAAGAGTATTTGAGTGGAAAACCTTTCGGTAATGTTTTATCACTTATTTAATGGTTTTTGTAAAGCGCGTAGTAACTCCGAAGAGCATCCCAGCGCTGATCTGCTTCTCCAGGGGTTTTAGCCAACTAGTGGGATTATATTTGCGGGAAAAGGAGGGTCTTTAAGGTCTTTCTGAACTGGAGATAGTTCGGTTCTGTCCTAAGTTTTCGGGGTAACTGGTATCACTGTTTAACAGCTTGCATTATTTTGCCGTCTATTTTTGTTTTTGAATGAGTGATTGCAGCTACGGAAGCCGTTTGCACAGCTGTCTTCGCGGCTTCATCAGCCAATGAATTCCATGCACTGATGACTCAGTGTATTTATCACGTGAGTTTTTTGTAGTTTTTTCTGTAACAGACCTATTTGTTCCCAAAGCAACCTATACTTGATTGAGCCACCTTTTGCATCTTTCAAACCGTTTTGAATCCAGTTCTGCAAGTATTTATTGTAATATTGAACGCAATAATATGAATCGCACACTATGAGTGTGGGGAATTCACGATCAGTATTTTCAACCGCTATGTTGAATGCTTGTAGTTCTGCTCGCTGAGCTGTACAATCTCCTAGAGATTGAGTTTTTGTGACCATTGGTCGGAATTTGCCATCTTGCCAGCGACCTTTAACAATCGCCATGCAGCACTATAAGCTTGTTTACCCCCAATTGTGGGTTGTGCTGATCTGTCAGTATAAATTATATAATCATATTGTTCTAGAGGTAGAATCTCAGTAGGCAGAGGACATTCTTGTTCGTATTGCAGCAATTCTTGTCTTTTCAAATAAGGGTCAAAAACGTATTCAACGTCTGTCACAGCAAGAGAATAAACCCATTGTATCCATCTCTGTTGTAAAGCTTTTGCATTCGGAATGCTCGCCTTTGTCACTGCCTCTAAGGCAGGTGCAGGAGGTACGACCATTATGCGTTTTCCCTGTGCGAGGGCTCTCTCCCTTTTTTGCAGTTTGAACCGCTGTCAGAATTTTTTCTGTAGAAGTAAATTTAATTTCTGCTTGTGCATACAAGTGTGATTTATAAGCTATTGGTACTTTTTCTCCTTCATTAAAGGTTAAGTAGGAGAATCTGCATCGTCCTGGAATGATTTGCATCACTAGGTTGCGTACGTTTACGATTGTTTGTAAATGTTTTGTTGCTTAACATGTCTGTTTGGACTGAACGCAAAATTTCAGTGTGTTTTTGTGTCCAATTAACTGTTTTAAAATCAGTTTTGATTAATTCGTAGATAGGTTTAACACTTTCTGCGTGATTTAGAATGTGAGTTCTTCGGAAATTTAGGAAACCTAGAATTTACTGCAAGTTTTTCAGCGTTTTTGGAGGTTGGAGCAGTGCACATTTCTCGAGAAAGTTTGCTGCCAGGCTTTTGCCTTCACTTGATAACTACTATCCTAGTAAAAGGACCTTGAGGTGGGCAATTCTTGATTTATTGAAACTGAATTTATACCCTTGAGAGGCGAAACCAAGAATAATGGTATTCACTCTGTTCAAGTGCCTGTCCAAGTCATCGTCGGTTAGATAGATGTCATCGACATAAAATAATGCCTCATCATCATACGTTTGTAGTAACTCTGTTACTCTGGCTGAAAATAACCCTGGACTATTCTTGAATACCTGGGGGAGACGACTGAAGCGACGCTGTGTCCCCATAATTGAGAAAGCGGTCAAGTACCTACTTTCTGGTGTAATGTTTTGACAGAAGAAACCGTTAGAAATGTCTAATGTGGTTTTATATGTTTTTACGCACAATGTTATTCGTTAGTGCTGCACTGTGTGCATTTTGTACTGCAAATGTTTTGCAACAAGAGTTTGAATGTCTGTAATCCAAAAGTAGACGATATGTATTGTCTGGTTTGGACACAGGAAATAAAGGATGGTTCTTTGACGAGGTGCATGTTTCAATCACCCCTTGCTATTCAAGATGATCTAATATCTCCCTGACCTGTTTTTTAACTTCTTGCTTAACTTGGTACTGCCTTTCTGCCTTTGACTTTTAACTCATCCCATTCTACATGATTTTTGTATAATGCAGGAGCCTGGGCTACTGCCCATTTCCTGGCATAGGTATATGATTTGAGATGGCTGGCATAATAATGTCTTCGCCATGTGGGCACTCCCTGACAAATTCAGGTGGCCAGTTTTTTTCAGCTAGAAGGATGTCATAACTGTGTGAGAGTTTCTCCTAAAGAGTGCTCTTATCCATCCGGAGTGTAACTTCATATGACTTATGTGGGACACTAACCGTGGTATCTGCAGTTTCAACTTGGATGTACTCATTCAAGTCCACTGTCTCCAGATGATCCTTCAAGATCTTGCGAGCTATGGTGACTTCTGCTACGCTGTCCAACATTGTCTGAGCCCACTCCCCGTTCTTGAGTTGTGTAATCAGGATGCTCGGCATGTCTGATTTTTAGATCTGCTACCACCTTCTTTTTGGTGAATTGAGTTTTCTTATTGTTTGGAACGTGTTGATCGTCTTTGGACTTCACACGTTCTTCCTTGGGTTCTAACCGTCCTCTTCTTTTGGATTTCTGTGATGAAGTTTGAAAGGTACGAGAGGAACGTGTATCAGTATCTTGATATCTATCTACCAGAGGATATACCTCCTTTCAGAGGGCTCCTTTTGAGGAGACCTACCTCTGGAATGAGAATGCTTCTCTTTAGAAGTTTGTTTAGTGTTCTCCCACTTCTTTTTAGGAAGAGTAAGAGTTTCTTTAATGAAGACCTTTTCAGGACTTTCAGTCAGTTGGGGTTTCACTGGTTTACCAACTAAACTGTCTCTACCTAGTTCTTCATAGGATTTTTCCATTATTCTGGCTAGTTACTGTGGTTGCTGAGTTACATCAAATTCTCAAAAATTTTGGCAGATCGCCACAGATGCTGCTTTACCTTTAATATTAGCTAATATTATTGTAGAGACCTGTTTGAAATCATTAAGTAATTTCATACCTAAATTTAAAGCAGGCTCTGCCCCATATTCATTTTGAATCTGTTTCAGGACATTTTGGAGTATTTTACGGGAAAAAGGGGTCTCTGAGAAAAGCATGACTGAGTTACTTTAATGTCTAGCGTTAAATTAGTGCCTTGCCCCACGTGGGCGCCATGTAGTGTAGTTCTTATATATTCAATAGGCTCTGAATATATATTAGACGTAGGACTGAGAATATTTTAATATTGAATATATTAAACTTAATAGTGAGTGCCAGCTAGCTCAGAGGTCACTAGAAACTTTCTCGAATTCACAAGAAGGGATTAGTTTCTGACAACCGCATAAACATGACAACTTTGTTTCCCAAGAATAACAAATATATCTCTAAAGTTGCGAAAACAAAACAATAGATAAGTATTTCACTCAGTCAATCATGCATGCTTCGTTGCTACATAGTTGCAGATAAATAGAGAGACGGGCGTTTTCAATAAAAAGGTTTATTGATCAGTCTTCTTTCTCATGCAAGAGAAGTGAACTGTTACAATCGTAATGCAGGCTGCAAAGTATAATGCGTACAGTGAGAACAATATCATAAAATAATACTGTAAGAGCATTGTATGGTTCCTGAGCCATAAAAATACATACATAAATAACAATGACTAAAATACTCAACTGGTGCTTCTAAAATACGCCTACCCCAATTTACCTAACCTAGGTCAAGTAGGTTGGAAGAAGTAAGTATTGTGTAGCTTATAATTTTAATTTTCTTTGCCAAGAATCTATCCAAGATTTCCCTAGGTACTAATCAGCTCCATACCTTGGTTAGAATGAAGGAGGTCTGGTATCTCTGTCTCGGGACTCAAATTCCCAACACCCCACAAGGGGAACTTGGAAACACTGGAGCTGGATTCTTGGCAGGAGAAGGGCAGCCTCTGATCAGTGCGTCAGCTGGAGGGTCGCTTCCTTCAGGCACTTGCTGTAGCAAGCTGCTTCGGGCAAGTAGATATCGAACTGCTCTGCACCACCATATCTTGCTAGAGTAAGTGAAGGTATATTTATACATTGAAGGTGTCTAGGAATGCCATAGTTTGACGTAAAGTCGGGCACAATAACGTCAGGAAAAGAACCACTAAGGAATGGTTGTTCTTTGCAAAGTACATGAGTTCTTGGACAAATCAATATTCAAACAAGGGGAAGTTCCTTAACTGCTTAAGCCGATTTGCCAAGAAATATATATATATATATATAGAGGCAGACCATTTACTAAAAACATGTACAACATTAGTTAGAATATTAATTTTATACAAGAGTTGCAAGCTCTGTATCATGAAGCAAGTACATAAGTATGTACCAACTATCTTAGCAAAGGACACATGCTTATACTATTCAGGAAATCACAATTTAAATTCATCATAACATTGTATTATACTTATCAGTGCAATATTCTCTCTATCCTTTAATTTGCTTCTTTTTCTCACAAATGGACAATAACCAAAATGACTCTAATGGGTCACAAAGCAGAGAAAATACTTGAGATAATCATGGAACAAATGGTGTTATCGGCACACATCTAATGTTTAGAACATAGGGGTCTATTAGGATGGTGGTTGGAAAACCATCCCAACCGCGATGGTAGTGGAAATCAACCGTCCGCTGGTACAGCGGCAAAAGCAGCGGTCGGATTAGGATAAACCGCCAAAAATCCCCGATTGCGGCGGAACGATGCAGCGAAAGACCGCCTGTAGCGGCGGTCGGATACACGGTGGAGAAACACAAAACTGCTGCAAGGCCTGCGGAGTGACCGCAGGTCAAATTAGGATTCCATTGAGGTGACAGCCGGACGGTCCACTGTTTCCAACCACCGCGATCGCAAACAGTGATGAATGGGAGAGCCTGCGGAAGGGCTGTTGCATAGCCACTGCTGCGGACGCTCAATGCGGATGCGACAAATATGGCGGTCGACAAAAAAAACATACAAAAAGGCCACCAAGTGCACATATCAAACTAGCTCAGCCCCCAAAATCACCTAACACACCCCAATGACACACCCCCATAGGAACTTAAAAAATACAAATCCCGGGACAACCCACACAACATACCTGACAGCACTACTCCATTTTGATACACCCACATAGCTGAGTATAAAACCAGCCACTTCCCTGACCAGAATCTGTTGCACTACTCCAGCCCTAAAGGAACGAAACCCTGCAGCACATTGGATAGGCAATATACCACACATCTCACCAGCACAACAACACACACATACCACCTACACCACCCCTCCATCCCCACCCCCCTCACAACTGCACCTAAAACCATTTGCACATCACACACCATGGCACAAAAGAAAGTGCCCAAATTCACTGAGAGTGAGTTATCAGTCATGGCAGATTAGATAATCAGAGTAGAACCACAATTGTTTGGTACCAAGGTCCAACAGACACCATTAGTCATAAGAGCACAAAAGTGGGTAAGGATAGTTGACAAGGTCAATGCAGTAGGGAACACCCCGTGCAGCAAGCAGGAAATCCAGAAGCAGTGGCTTGACCTGAAAAGGACGGTGAAAGAGAAAATCAACAAGAACCATAAGCTGGCTCAGATGACTGGAGGTGGCCCTCACATTCCACCAAGAACATTCACTGCATGGTAGGAGAAGGTGCTTGCCTTACTGCATCCAGAGAGTCTCACAGGAATAGCCGGGGGAATGCAGACTGGTAAGTACAAACAAATGTATACCATTACACTGCTACCTACTGACTTGCACAGCTACAAAGCTACGCCTCCTAGTCCCAATTACATTCATCAGCACCACAATACCCAACACAGGTCTCACAGATGTTACATACACTCCATCTGAATCACCCCAAAGGGAGCCAGCAACATTCACAGGGTTGAATGTATACAGGCTGCCAACTCTCACCAGGCCCCTTGTTCCTCAGCTCAGCAAGATGGAGCACTCCCACCACCCAGAACCAAGTGGCAGACATTGCATTGCTCACTTCAAACTAACAGGTGGGTAGACATCTTCACAGGAGGTGGTGTTTGGGTGTGGAAGGCTTGCACTGCAACTCCCACCAGGTCCCCCTGTGTCACCCCTGGGTAGGAAGTAGTACTCTCCCCCCCACCCCAAAGCATGTGGCAGCCATTACATTCCCCTCTTCAAAGTAACAGGTAGGTAGCCTTCTTAACAGGGAGTGGTGTCTGTGGGTGGGAGGCCAGCACTACAACTCCCACCAGGCCCCTTGTCCCACCATGACCAGGTTGTAACACTACACCCCTCAGAAGCATGTGGCAGCCATTGGATTACAAAAACCAAACGTACAGGTAGGTAGCCATCTTCACAGGGAGGGCTGTTTGGGAATAGGAGTCCTGCACTACAAATCCCACCAGGCACTCTGTCCCACCCATGAGAAGGATTTAGCACTACACTCCCCCCAAATGCATGTAGCAGCTATTGGATTAAAACAACCAAACTTACAGGTAGGGAGCCATCTTCACAGGGAGGGCTGTTTGGGGGTGAGAGGCCTGAATTACATCTCCCACCAGGCCCTTATGTCCCACAGTTCAGCAACATGGAGCACCCACCCCACCCAGAAGCATGTGGCAGCCATTACATTCCCATCATCAAACTAACTTTTAGGTAGCCATCTTCACAGGGAGGGGTGTTTTGTGGGTAGGGGGCCAATACTACAACTCCCAACAGGCCCCCATGTCCCACAGTTCAGCAAGGTGAAGCACCCACCCCGCCCAGAAGCATGTGGCAACCATTACATTCCCCTCATTAAACTAACAGGTAGGTAGCCATCTTAACAGGGAGGGGTGTCTGTGAGTGGGAGGATAGCACTACAACTCCAAACAAGCCACCATGTCCCACCCATGAACAGGATGTAGCACTCCACCACACCCAGAAGCATTTTACAGCCATTGTATTGTTCACCTTCACTTAACAGGTAGGTAGTCATCTTAACAAGGAGGGGTGTCTGTGGGTGGGAGGTCAGCACTACAACACCCAACAGGCCCCCAAGTCCCACAGTTCAGCAAGATGGAGCACCCACCCCACCCAGAAGCATGTGGCAGCCATTACATTACCCTCATCAAACTAACAGGTAGGTAGCCATCCTAACAGGAAGGGCTGTCTGTGGGTGGGAGGCCAGCACTGCAACTCCCAAAAAGGCCCCAATTTCCCACAGTTCAGCAACATAGAGCACTCCCCCCCAGCCAGAAGCATGTGGCAGTCATTGTATCTCACCAACCAAACTTACAGGTTGGTAGCCATCTTTACAGGGAGGGCTGTTTGGGGATGGGAGGCCTGCATCACAACTCCTACCAGGTACCCCTATCCTACCACTGAGCAGGATGGCGCACTCCCCCACCCAGAACCATGTGGCAGACATTGCATTGCTCACTTCAAACTAACAGGTAGGTAGCCATATTACCAAAAATATCAACAAAGGGAGTGAAGAGGTGGTGCAACAAGGCACCGCGGTGGGCTAATCCTCCTCTTATGAACGTCTAAATAATCAACAAAGACCACCTGAAACAGACATACAATACATATTCCGATGGTGTTGGAATACACTCAGTGTGTTAAAATACCCCTCACACACCAAAAGGGCCCTTGGTGTCATGCTTCATCATCGGGGTCTTCCCGCCCCCGCTGCGGGACGGGGCAGTGCTGCGACAAGCGGCTACGCCGGAGCACCTTTTAATTGTGAGTACTATGTGAGTGATAATGGAGTGAGTGTCAGTGAGGTCAGAAGTGATGAACAGTGAAATTAAAGTTAAAAAATACCTGGCCTGGTGTTTAGAAAAAATTATTTAATAGGCACTGGCTGGTATCGTTAAAAGGGGTGAGGCGGAGTGCAAGATCGGGTTACTAGTCTTGCTCTCCTGTGTGGGTCAACATGTTTCGGGGCGACATGCCCCTTCGTCAGGACCGGGATGTATAGATCCCCCTGTCACTCACTAATGCGCTCCCACAGATAGAGAGTGTTGTGTTTGATCAATGTGTATAAATAATTTAAATACACGTGAAAGAAGCTCGGTCAGTAATACTGATGATGTAAGCCTGCAAGGATAAGAACACAGGATTTTAGAAAGAGCGCGGATCCCAATGCGCTTTACTAATGAATACCTGTAAGGAATGAAAATACACATAGGGGAAGAAAACACACTTTAGGCTGTTACATGTCACGCCAAAGACTTCTTAGGGGGACCTGGATAGCCGGATATGGAAAAGACAAAATATATAGAACTGTGGAGAAAAGCATTCATGGGCTTATTGCCTGGCTGGCCGAGGATTTCCCGGAGGGGCCAGGTAACTTCACAGGGTGCAAATGGGAAGGAAAAAACACACATAAAAATGTATACATACATACACACACCAATATAAAGCATCAAAAACTAGCAAAGAGATGCTTATTCACTTTTTATACATACTTATTGAATGATGAGACAATGCCCCATGAGCCAAGCTGGGCGAAGGGTATAGAGGGTCCAACTGTGGGGAGACATGGAGAGATAATGCCAGGACCTAGATTAGCTTTTTACCCTGAGTGAATTAAGGTAGTGTATACCAGGTCAGGACTGTCGGCTATGCCGTACTTACTCAACCCCCACACCTCAGTGCTTCCTCCTTCGTCAGTGGCTTCCGTGGTAATGGTAAGCCGGGGCAGGGCGGGTCTTATATAGTGAGGCCGTGGCTTGTTAGCAGAGCCTTAATTAATTAACTCGAAACCGATGTGCGTGTTCGGTCGAGTGGTTTGGGCGTGTGACCAGAGCGGCCATTGTTAAATGTCCGAGGTCGGCTGGGCCGGGATAGGTATTGGCAAGGGTCGGTTGCATTTCCCTTACGATAGGTAGTAGTTGGCGGAGGGGGTGGGTAGAATGCTAGGATACATCCCAGGTCCGCTCTGATGCTAGTATCTGCGTGTCAGGCGACACATGCGCCTGCGCGGTGAAGTGTCTACACTCCGCGCATGCGCAGTAGAGCTGCATAGTGACTATCTTGTCGCGCATGCGCGGGAGGGAGGTGTTCCTCCGCGCTGCTCATCAGGAGCCTGGGGGGGTTTTTTGCCAATGGAAATACGGAGGGACGCTTATGAAGATGTATAAATCATTGTCAAAGCGGAACATGTGTTATTTATCAACTGTCCTGTAGGCAGAGGTTGTACATGGGTGAAGACTGATATTCTCAAATTATGTTCCACTTACTTATAGGTGGGAAAATAAAGAGGCTCTTGTTAGGTTACAGCTATTCAGAGCGAAAAACTCTTATTTTTTGCACACAGTTTGTAAAAAGGAATAAATAAAATAAAAATTCGAGATTTTCATACATATTTACACATCATGTCGGCCAGGACCACATTGCAGGTTTCTGTGATTGCTGGTGGGACACGATGGTGTTGAGTTTTATATTAGTACTGTATTAAGGTCCCGAACTATGGAACTCGCTTAGGTTTTAATCATGCCTTAAATTGCGACCAAGGAATATCGTCATTTAATCCTGTGAGATGCGTGCCCAAGCGATAGACCCAACGTTGCTCTTTTGCAAGAAGGTCCTTGTCACTCCCGTAGGCTTCTATGACTGTCCATTGCAGATCGTCTATACTGTGACCCATTGTGGCATAGTGGGTGGCCATTCTTGTGGTAGTTTTTTTGCAACGTACGTTGCTTCGATGTTCGCCCATTCGTATCTTGACCGGTCGTGTGGTCATGCCAATGTACTCTTTTTTACATGGGCAGGTGATCAAATAGACCAAATTCCGGCTATTACAGTTGGTAAAGGAACGTTGTTCCCATGTGGATTTGTTAGAAAAAGTTATGTTACGACTTTTTTTTGTATATTGACAGGATGTGCACGAGCCACATGGGTGGTGCCCTCCAATGGTTGAAATGGCAGAGGGTCTCTCGTTCGTGAGTTGTTTAGGTCTCGTGTGGACCAGCAGATCCTTCAGGTTCTTACCACGCCTGTGTGCAAACATTGGTTTTGGGAAATCTAGTTTTCCGCAATTCAAAATTTTCCAGTGTCTGTTCACAATTTTTGTGATCTGGTTCGAATTGGTGTTGTACGTTGTGACACAAATCGGGCGTTGGTCTTGTTCTTTTTCTGCTGTAGTTTCCAAAAGGGCATCTCGGTTGTTGTTCCGTGCTCTCTTAAAACCCTTGTTGACTACCTTGCTAGGATAGTTCCTGTTACTGAGCTTAGTTTTCAAATCAGCTGCTTGGGTTTTAAAATCTTGGATAGCGCTGCAATTACGCCTAAGGCGAAGGAACTGGCCATAGGGTAAATTGTCACGTAGATGTCGTGGATGGAAGCTACTATATAGTAACAGACTGTTTTTAGCCGTGGGCTTGAAATGAGTACATGTCTCTAGTTTGCCATTAGAGGGGTAGATATTCAAATCAAGGAAAACAAGGTTTTCATTAGAGGCTGTGTGGGTGAACTTGAGGAACCGATCTTGTTGGTTCAGCCAAGTCATGAATTGTACCACAGAGTTTTGATCACCCCTCCAGATGACTAATACGTCATCTATGTATCTTTTCCATGCGACCACATGGTTCTTATAGGGGTTCTGGTCGTTCAGGATTCTGGTGGCTTCGAGATGGTGCACATAGAGCCCTGCTAGGCTCGGCGCACAGGTGCTGCCCATACTCGTGCCGTGTTTTTGTAGGTAGTATGTGTTTTCATACATGAAGAAATTCTTTTTTAGGGTCATGGAGATGCATTCAAGGACCACTTGCCTCGGGGTGTGGTACGCCCATGGGGTTGAGAACAGGACTTCCTCAATAATTTCTAGAGTCTCTCGGTGGGGGAGACTCGTGTAGAGACTCTCTACATCCAGTCCCAACAGGAGGTCGTGTTCGGGGTCAAAAGGTATCTCTTTTACCAACTGTAGGACTGCTTTCGTGTCTTTTAGATAAGTACTCGTCTTCTGTACTATTGGTCTAAGGAAAGCGTCCGCAAATTTTGATAAGGGTTCAAGGATTGACTGGATTCCCGATACTATAGGGCGCCCAGGTGGATATGGGGCGTCCTTATGAATCTTGGGGATGGTGTAGAAATACGGAGTTTTTGGATTCTTTTGAATCAGAAAATCGCTCTCTTGTTTTGTGAGCCAGTCGTGTGCCATTGCTTCCTCAATCATTATGAGGATACAGATCCTGACTTCTTCAGTCGGGTCTTCCCTCAGTATTTGATAATTGCGTCTGTCCTCAAGTAGTTTCCTACACTCCTTATCATAGTTGGTATATGTTTGTATCACCGTCGCTCCGCCCTTGTCGGCAGGCTTGATTACAATCGTTTCATCATTAGCCAGTTCATACAAGGCCGTTCTCTCAGCTGTGGAGGTGTTGTTAAAGACATCCCCACTGTCAGTGGTTAGTTTTTCCAGATCTGCCATAACTGCCTTTTCAAAGGTTAACAGTTCAACCGGTAGCGTAGAGTCTAGAGGTGTGAAAGAGGATTTGTTCTTCAGGCCTGTATCTGTTTGGACATTCATTTCATTGTTAGAGTCCTGAAAAAAAGCTTTTAGCTTAAGTTTTCGCGTAAACTCTTTCATCTCTTGGCAGAGTTTGAATTTATCCATTTTATGGGTAGGGACGAAGCCCAAGCCCTTACTTAGGACATTCTCCTGAGCTTCCGTTAGTAAGTGGTCAGACAAGTTTACAACTAAGTTCCTCGACTGGTTGACGCTGTTTGACTCCGGGTTGATACCCCTAGGGGTTGCGCTGGCTGTTGATTCCAGTGTACCTGTGTACCTTTCCGGTTGCGGCCCTTTCTTGTTCCTTGGCGCTGGCCTAAAAAAGGCGGTTGGCCATAGTGGTTAAAGGGGGGCATTTGTTGGTCCCACGGTGGGAATTGATTCCCCATGAAGACAGGCCCTGGTGGATATTGCATGAAGCCGGGAGGTCCTTGCATGAAGGGAGGTGGTCCTTGATATGGGCCCCAACCTCTTCCACCTCGTGGATAGCCTCTGCCAGAGAATTGTGTACCTCCTCGTGTGCTCTGGTTGCTGTTTCTACTGGAGTTTGACCCGTTAGAACTAGTATCGGACATGTCAGTGTCCTGGTCATTGTTCTGATTTTTGGATACATGGTCTTTTTTAATGTACGGGTAAATACGTTCATGCGTGAAGTTCTCTGTGTCTTTTTTGTGTTTTTTATACTTATTCTTTTTGAGGGTGCACTCAAACTCTGTCATTTCTTGATTTAGTTCCTCCAGTCTTTTTTTCAGAATGGCTGGGGCAAGGTAACTTTTTATCTTCACTTCTAACTGGGTTATCTCAATCTTGAGTTCTTGTGTTAGTTTGGTTGCAGTTTTTACTATAAGGACTAGCCAGTCCCTAGTACACTTCCAGCTTATAAGAGACCAATCCCTCTTAAATTCTAGATCGTGCGTGAAGATAAATGGTTCATTCTTCACTATTAGGCCGGGAGGGGCCGTCTTTGATTTCAAATATTCGGACATGAGTAGGCCGTGCAGGGCTGTCTTTATCTGCGTTCTCCTCAGGGCTGCCAACTCGTCCCAGTCACCTTCGTTGATGCCTGGTTCAGTGTTGCTCAGCCCTTCGAATGGGCGTAGGTTTGCTAGGATCCTGTCGACCTCCTCATCGTCAAATGCGAGGCCTCCAGCTTCCTCCATTGAGGCTGGTAAGGAGTATGTATATTAGGTGTGTGTGCGTGGAAGGTTGAGACTATGTGTGTAGGGAAGGGGTGCAAAAGGAAAAAGGAAAAGTAGAAAAAACCGAGTTGGCTGTTCTACTAAAGGCCAGAAGTTCTGGTAGGCTCTAAATGGAGCGGTAGAACTCCCACAGCTGCGCGCTGTCTCAAAAACCAAAAATATCAACAAAGGGAGTGAAGAGGTGGTGCAACAAGGCACCGCGGTGGGCTAATCCTCCTCTTATGAACGTCTAAATAATCAACAAAGACCACCTGAAACAGACATACAATACATATTCCGATGGTGTTGGAATACACTCAGTGTGTTAAAATACCCCTCACACACCAAAAGGGCCCTTGGTGTCATGCTTCGTCCCTACCCATAAAATGGATAAATTCAAACTCTGCCAAGAGATGAAAGAGTTTACGCGAAAACTTAAGCTAAAAGCTTTTTTTCAGGACTCTAACAATGAAATGAATGTCCAAACAGATACAGGCCTGAAGAACAAATCCTCTTTCACACCTCTAGACTCTACGCTACCGGTTGAACTGTTAACCTTTGAAAAGGCAGTTATGGCAGATCTGGAAAAACTAACCACTGACAGTGGGGATGTCTTTAACAACACCTCCACAGCTGAGAGAACGGCCTTGTATGAACTGGCTAATGATGAAACGATTGTAATCAAGCCTGCCGACAAGGGCGGAGCGACGGTGATACAAACATATACCAACTATGATAAGGAGTGTAGGAAACTACTTGAGGACAGACGCAATTATCAAATACTGAGGGAAGACCCGACTGAAGAAGTCAGGATCTGTATCCTCATAATGATTGAGGAAGCAATGGCACACGACTGGCTCACAAAACAAGAGAGCGATTTTCTGATTCAAAAGAATCCAAAAACTCCGTATTTCTACACCATCCCCAAGATTCATAAGGACGCCCCATATCCACCTGGGCGCCCTATAGTATCGGGAATCCAGTCAATCCTTGAACCCTTATCAAAATTTGCGGACGCTTTCCTTAGACCAATAGTACAGAAGACGAGTACTTATCTAAAAGACACGAAAGCAGTCCTACAGTTGGTAAAAGAGATACCTTTTGACCCCGAACACGACCTCCTGTTGGGACTGGATGTAGAGAGTCTCTACACGAGTCTCCCCCACCGAGAGACTCTAGAAATTATTGAGGAAGTCCTGTTCTCAACCCCATGGGCGTACCACACCCCGAGGCAAGTGGTCCTTGAATGCATCTCCATGACCCTAAAAAAGAATTTCTTCATGTATGAAAACACATACTACCTACAAAAACACGGCACGAGTATGGGCAGCACCTGTGCGCCGAGCCTAGCAGGGCTCTATGTGCACCATCTCGAAGCCACCAGAATCCTGAACGACCAGAACCCCTATAAGAACCATGTGGTCGCATGGAAAAGATACATAGATGACGTATTAGTCATCTGGAGGGGTGATCAAAACTCTGTGGTACAATTCATGACTTGGCTGAACCAACAAGATCGGTTCCTCAAGTTCACCCACACAGCCTCTAATGAAAACCTTGTTTTCCTTGATTTGAATATCTACCCCTCTAATGGCAAACTAGAGACATGTACTCATTTCAAGCCCACGGCTAAAAACAGTCTGTTACTATATAGTAGCTTCCATCCACGACATCTACGTGACAATTTACCCTATGGCCAGTTCCTTCGCCTTAGGCGTAATTGCAGCGCTATCCAAGATTTTAAAACCCAAGCAGCTGATTTGAAAACTAAGCTCAGTAACAGGAACTATCCTAGCAAGGTAGTCAACAAGGGTTTTAAGAGAGCACGGAACAACAACCGAGATGCCCTTTTGGAAACTACAGCAGAAAAAGAACAAGACCAACGCCCGATTTGTGTCACAACGTACAACACCAATTCGAACCAGATCACAAAAATTGTGAACAGACACTGGAAAATTTTGAATTGCGGAAAACTAGATTTCCCAAAACCAATGTTTGCACACAGGCGTGGTAAGAACCTGAAGGATCTGCTGGTCCACACGAGACCTAAACAACTCACGAACGAGAGACCCTCTGCCATTTCAACCATTGGAGGGCACCACCCATGTGGCTCGTGCACATCCTGTCAATATACAAAAAAAAGTCGTAACATAACTTTTTCTAACAAATCCACATGGGAACAACGTTCCTTTACCAACTGTAATAGCCGGAATTTGGTCTATTTGATCACCTGCCCATGTAAAAAAGAGTACATTGGCATGACCACACGACCGGTCAAGATACGAATGGGCGAACATCGAAGCAACGTACGTTGCAAAAAAACTACCACAAGAATGGCCACCCACTATGCCACAATGGGTCACAGTATAGACGATCTGCAATGGACAGTCATAGAAGCCTACGGGAGTGACAAGGACCTTCTTGCAAAAGAGCAACGTTGGGTCTATCGCTTGGGCACGCATCTCACAGGATTAAATGACGATATTCCTTGGTCGCAATTTAAGGCATGATTAAAACCTAAGCGAGTTCCATAGTTCGGGACCTTAATACAGTACTAATATAAAACTCAACACCATCGTGTCCCACCAGCAATCACAGAAACCTGCAATGTGGTCCTGGCCGACATGATGTGTAAATATGTATGAAAATCTCGAATTTTTATTTTATTTATTCCTTTTTACAAACTGTGTGCAAAAAATAAGAGTTTTTCGCTCTGAATAGCTGTAACCTAACAAGAGCCTCTTTATTTTCCCACCTATAAGTAAGTGGAACATAATTTGAGAATATCAGTCTTCACCCATGTACAACCTCTGCCTACAGGACAGTTGATAAATAACACATGTTCCGCTTTGACAATGATTTATACATCTTCATAAGCGTCCCTCCGTATTTCCATTGGCAAAAAACCCCCCCAGGCTCCTGATGAGCAGCGCGGAGGAACACCTCCCTCCCGCGCATGCGCGACAAGATAGTCACTATGCAGCTCTACTGCGCATGCGCGGAGTGTAGACACTTCACCGCGCAGGCGCATGTGTCGCCTGACACGCAGATACTAGCATCAGAGCGGACCTGGGATGTATCCTAGCATTCTACCCACCCCCTCCGCCAACTACTACCTATCGTAAGGGAAATGCAACCGACCCTTGCCAATACCTATCCCGGCCCAGCCGACCTCGGACATTTAACAATGGCCGCTCTGGTCACACGCCCAAACCACTCGACCGAACACGCACATCGGTTTCGAGTTAATTAATTAAGGCTCTGCTAACAAGCCACGGCCTCACTATATAAGACCCGCCCTGCCCCGGCTTACCATTACCACGGAAGCCACTGACGAAGGAGGAAGCACTGAGGTGTGGGGGTTGAGTAAGTACGGCATAGCCGACAGTCCTGACCTGGTATACACTACCTTAATTCACTCAGGGTAAAAAGCTAATCTAGGTCCTGGCATTATCTCTCCATGTCTCCCCACAGTTGGACCCTCTATACCCTTCGCCCAGCTTGGCTCATGGGGCATTGTCTCATCATTCAATAAGTATGTATAAAAAGTGAATAAGCATCTCTTTGCTAGTTTTTGATGCTTTATATTGGTGTGTGTATGTATGTATACATTTTTATGTGTGTTTTTTCCTTCCCATTTGCACCCTGTGAAGTTACCTGGCCCCTCCGGGAAATCCTCGGCCAGCCAGGCAATAAGCCCATGAATGCTTTTCTCCACAGTTCTATATATTTTGTCTTTTCCATATCCGGCTATCCAGGTCCCCCTAAGAAGTCTTTGGCGTGACATGTAACAGCCTAAAGTGTGTTTTCTTCCCCTATGTGTATTTTCATTCCTTACAGGTATTCATTAGTAAAGCGCATTGGGATCCGCGCTCTTTCTAAAATCCTGTGTTCTTATCCTTGCAGGCTTACATCATCAGTATTACTGACCGAGCTTCTTTCACGTGTATTTAAATTATTTATACACATTGATCAAACACAACACTCTCTATCTGTGGGAGCGCATTAGTGAGTGACAGGGGGATCTATACATCCCGGTCCTGACGAAGGGGCATGTCGCCCCGAAACATGTTGACCCACACAGGAGAGCAAGACTAGTAACCCGATCTTGCACTCCGCCTCACCCCTTTTAACGATACCAGCCAGTGCCTATTAAATAATTTTTTCTAAACACCAGGCCAGGTATTTTTTAACTTTAATTTCACTGTTCATCACTTCTGACCTCACTGACACTCACTCCATTATCACTCACATAGTACTCACAATTAAAAGGTGCTCCGGCGTAGCCGCTTGTCGCAGCACTGCCCCGTCCCGCAGCGGGGGCGGGAAGACCCCGATGATGAAGCATGACACCAAGGGCCCTTTTGGTGTGTGAGGGGTATTTTAACACACTGAGTGTATTCCAACACCATCGGAATATGTATTGTATGTCTGTTTCAGGTGGTCTTTGTTGATTATTTAGGTAGCCATATTAACAAGGAAGGCTGTTTGGGGGTAGAAGGCCTGCACTACAACTAACACCAGCTTCCCTGTCCCACCAATGAGCAGGATGTAGCACTACACCCCTCCAGAAGGATGTGGCAGCCATTGTATCTCACCAACCAAACTTACAGGTAGGTAGCCATCATCACAGGGAGGGCTGTTTGGGGGGGGGGGGAGGCTGGCACTACAACTCCCTCCAGGCCCCCTGTCCCACCCATGATCAGGATATAGCACTACACCCCCCTACAAGCATGTGGCAGCAATTGTATCTCCCCAACCAAACTTACAGGTAGGTAGACTTCTTCAGAGGGAGGGCTGTTTGGGGGTGGGAGGCCTGCACCACAACTCTCACCAAGTACCCCTGTCCCACCCCTGAGCAGGATGGAGCACTACACCCTGCCCAGAAGCATGTGGCAGCCATTGGATTACAACAACCAAACTAAAAGGTAGGTAGCCATCTTAACATGGAGGGCTGTTTGGGGGTGGGAGGCCTGCACTACAACTCCCACCAGGACCCCTGTCCCACCCATGAGCAGGATGGAGCACAACACCCCCACAGAAGCATGTGGCAGTCAATGGATTACAGCAACCAAACTTACAGGTATGTAGCAGTCTTCACAGGGAGGGCTGTTTTTAGATGGGAAGCCAGCACCACAACTCCCACAAGCCCCCTGTTACACCCCTGCGCAGGATGGAGCACTCAAACACACACCCAGATAATGTGTCAGAAATGCACCCCAATGAGACAACAGAACAAGTAAGTAGACAGTGCATGCACACCAACATTCCTCTCAAGAAGCATGGAGCCATATGTCAACACCAGCCCTCACATCCCACTAAAATTGACACAGATCCAATAGGGATGTATGACATTATAACGCGTGTTAGTACAACGCGTGCTTTTACATCGCGGTCGTTACAACGATCGCATGTAACAACGCTATGCCATTACAACGCAAGTCTTTACATCGATTTGCTCTAGGTGGAGTGCTAACATTAATAAAGGGTAATTTACTTTTCCAACTCCAGTCCACTTATCCGTAGGGAAGGTGTTGGGATAGTAAACTACACCATTTTTAATGTTAGCACGCCATCTAGCACAAGTCGATGTAAAGACTTGCGTTGTAATGGCATAGCGTTGTTACATGCGGTCGTTGTAACGACCGCGATGTAAAAGCATTGCGGTGTACTAACCGCGTTGTAAACGATGTTTCCCATCCAATAGCCACTTACAGTGTGCAGACAGCTAAGCGTATGTAACTGTCACTGCAACAACAATTTGACTAAAAAAATCACATGTTGAATAAATTCAGGGCACAATCATGCACATCACCGAGTGCTAGCTGTAAGTTCTATGAGGGCAAAGCTTGAAGAACCATATGAAAACAAAGCAAGCATGGTCTATAGAAGAAATAAACCAAAGCATATGACAAAACAAAAGTATGTATGAGATAACAATGGCTAGTTCATGCTCAGATGTAAAGCCTGCCAGGCAGAGTATTCAGCAAAGATGCCGCTAATCGTTAGATGACAACATTGATATGTCACACCTTGGACTGCGTGGGCATAACCTGCAAATACAATACATCAAACACCAAGCTTGATGTGTGCAGGTCAATGGCCATTTACCCACTATCCAACAGGTTACCAAGAACTGACTGCAGAGGATGACAACACCAACCTGCAGAGCCAGTCTCCACCCCTGGAACATGGACTCTCTGATGATGACTCCCTGGATTTTGAGGATGCGAAGCAAGAAGTCAGCCCATCTGGCATGCCAGGGCGAAACAGGGCCCAGGACTTCACTTTCCCTCCCAACCCCACATCCCCAACAACAACGAAGCTGACTGCTGCTGTTATGACCTCTGCGGCCTCCACCACCACCACCACCAGTTCTGCCTGGAACACTCTCCCTGCCCTAGAGGATGACCACCCCACCCCACCAACTGAGGAGGCCAGGGAGAATAGGCAGGTGAGTACAGTGGTGAGGCAACAGGTCTTTGACAGCAGGGCAGGTGGGAGGGCAAGTGGGAGTCAAAGACAACAGGACACTGGAACTGTAGCCCTAGCTAACATCACCAGAGTCCTTGGGGCCTACGAACAAGCCCAGGGACAAACGGGCCAGGCTCAGGAAGATTCCTGTGAGATCCCCTGCTGCTGAGATCCATAGACACCCGCATGGGCAAAATCGTGGACGTCTTGGGCCAGCTAGTGGTGGTTCTGAAGACAGGCCTGTGGGCCGAACAAAACCTCCACCTCCCTCCTGTGGCCCGCAGGATGACAGCTCCACATCCTCCCCTGCAGCCACAGAGAGAGGGAGTCCTCAGAACCCACCGGCTCACAGCAAAGGCCCCCTCTGCCTAACGAACAAGGGGCCGTCCAAAGAAATCCAAGGGAGGAACCCGTGGCAAAGCACCTCACAAACGCCAGTCAAGGAGCCAGCCATGATGGCACTCCTCTTCACCATTGCATTGACTTTGTTGACTGTCCTTCCCCATGCTGCCATGTTAATGGCATCCGTCTGTTGGACTGGATCACCACATCAATGTGGTGACTACTTGAATATCTCATCATCCATTACTGACAACTCACTGATTCCCTATTCACCTTTTTGTAAATATTCACTTCCCTCTCACATATACCCATTGTAAATAAACACTCCTTACACACCCATGTAGCCGTGTCTGCTCCATGCTTATCACAGGATGTACAATGTTGACCATGATTACAATGTACCAGGAGCACAGATTGTTTGCAGGCAATGAGAGGCTGAAGGGACCCAGGAAAACACAAAAGAAAAAAAATCATGTTTTAGGCGGTGGCATCACAGCAATTACACAACACTTGTCATCAAGGTGCTCCAATCAGCAACAGTACCGACATAGACATCATGTTGCTGTGCATAATTACACTGTCCCAGAAACATTAGCAGCAAGCACAAAGCCAACGACAGAGAGCAGTCACTAAGCTATCTTAGGCCTTTTCACCAACAACAACATCAGCAGACAATGGCCCCGTTGTACATTTTCACTCACCTTAAAGGGAAGTAGTGATTGATGAGCTGTAGACGGAGGCTGACACTTTCCTCCTCTCCACTACCCCTGGACAAGTGTGGGTTTGCAGGCAGAGGCCTCGCGTGCTCATCAGCATCCAGAAGCAGGGGGATCTCTTTGTGCAAGGCCAGGTTGTGGAGCATGAAACTACAATCTGACACCCCTTTACGGGCGAGTACCTCAGTGCACCTCCGGTCTTGTCCAGGCAGCAAAATCGTGACTTCAGGAGACCAAAAGTATGCTCCATCACATGACGTATCCTCCCATGGGCATCATTGTAGCGGACTTCAGCGGGGGTCCTGGGATTATGCAGTTGGCTCAGCAACCAAGGCCGGTTGGGATATGCAGAGTCACCTAGGTGTGAGATACACATACTGATCTTGTAATATAACTGTGGCAGAGGACAGCATGCCACACATACAGCACTCTACTTGATTCTGCGTACTCACCCACAATGCATGCATGCCTCGGAAGCAGATTTTCTATCAGCTTTGGCACAATGCTGTTATGTAGGATGTACAATTCATGGGGTGAGCCAGGAAATTTGGCACAGACGTGTAAGATGATCATATCTGCCTGGCACGCCACTTGCACATTGATGGAATGGAAATGTTTCCTGTTCATGTAGATGTGCTCACATGTCTGTGGTGGAACCAGGCCAACATATGTGCAGTCAATGACACTAACAACATTAGGGATGTGGCCACGGGCATAAAAATCACCCTTCACACCCGCCAATTCATGCCTATTGGGGAAAAGGATGTATCTGTCCTGTAGCTCATGATAGCGGACAGGACATCACATAGCACCATGCTGAACATAGGTTGCGACAACCCACCTGCGGTGGACACTGTGTACAGGAATTTGACCAGTAGCAATGAAATGCAGGGCCGCCATCACCTTACACGTTGGTGTCAAAGCAGTCAGATACGTTCTGCAAGGCCGCAGTTGGGGCTGCAATAGAGCACATAGGTCTTGTAGGGTGGGCCGATCCAGATGGAATTTCCGTATGATGTCCTCATTCTCCATGTCCACCAGCACTGTGAAGGGATGATGCACATTTTGTCACCTCCTAGGTGAGATGAAAGGTAGGTGGGTTGACACATTTCAATTCAATCCCCCTATGAGAAGTGTCCGACATCTTACATTTTGACTGACACAACGCCAACAATGACTGGCATCGCTGTTCAGCTTACATCACAACTTACATGTAGAGACATCTTCAGCTACACTTGTCGTACACTTGTCCACTGTTCACACAGTGAGTACCTCCAGAACAAAATCAGACTATGTGAATGCCCAAAGGTATATGTCCACATCTTGCAGTATAAGCACTAACAGTAGTTCATACAGCATATGTGTGACACAACAACAATACTGGCTCCTACCTAGCTGCTGTACCTGCCACACCTTCTTGCGTAATTCGAACAGGACACACATCAATAACAACATGAACACAGTCTGCGCATTAAGATCAAGTATGTGCATGAGCCAAGGAAACTAGACAGTTAATTTTGCACAATATGCAGTCAGACATTCATCACTGTGATCTGCTTAGCCACATCACACATTGACATGTGTACCCATTGGAGAGTCCATCACAACACTGATCTGTGTACATACCCAGTAATATCACAAGTGACATGTGAGGGAGTACATGCTAATGTTTCCAATCATATGCACGAACATAGCATGTGTAGGCATATGTGAACTAAATGTCACATTGGCATTGTGTGCACAATCTCGTGCCATGAATCAGGTGTCAACTGTGCACTGTGGAGAACTGGCCATTGCCATTGACACAGCATGATGTGTCCATAGGTGCGGTCAACGTGCTCCAGCACCCAAATCACGGTAATTGTCAGCAATGTATAGCAACCATATTGCTGTAGCGACGGCCTGGCCCCTGTGGTGTGTCACCGCCAATGCCCACTGCACTCGCATTAGTGATATACACATTGTGAAATGTCAGTTGGCATGCTCTGCCACCCAAATCACAGTAATTTCCTGCAATGTATAGCAGCCATATCAGGGTAGCGACTGCCTGGCCCCAGCGGTGTGCCACCGCCAATGCCCACCACACTCACGGTAGTGATATACACATTGTGAAATGGCGATTGGCATGCTTCGCCACCCAACTCAGGGTCATTTCCTGCAAAGTATAGCAGCCATATCGCGGTAGTGACAGCCTGGCCTCTGTGGTGTTTCACTGCCAATACCCACTGCACTCGCGGTAATGTTATACATAATATGAAATGGTGTTTGGCATGCTCCACCACCCAAATCACGGTCATTTCCTGCAATGTATAGCAGCCATATCGCGGTAGTGATCACCTGGCCCCTGTGGTGTGTCACCGCCAATGCCCATGCCCTTACAGCCAAAGGGAATGGCAATTGCGGGAATCTAATGCGGGCCGATCATTGGATGCATTTGAAAAAAGCGGACCTGGAACATCAATTGCAGCAGCTTAGAACCACTTAAATTACCCCAGAGGGCTATATATGTGTGGGAAAGAGACTCACATGTCCACTGCTTCCAGATACTGCTGCCTGACACTCCTCACCACCAACTGCTGCTGCTCCTGTGTCCTGGACCTAGTGATGGCAAGGACTGAGAACATCAGGGCCCGTCCCTTCACCACAGAGGAGCTGGAGGTCCTGGTGGACGAGGTGCTCACACAGTATGGAAGGCTTTATGGTGCTCCAGATGTCATGGTAAGTGTTTCAGAGTGGACGTGAGAGTGTAAGGAGTGCACACATGAAGTTGATCTGCTGCAGTATGTGCCTGAGAGTGTGGCTTTGTGTGATACACTGCCTACCATGCTGACTCCATGGGAAAGGAGTTTGTGGCCTATTTCACACACTTCCCTGGCTTCATATCAGGATGAGAGGGACATGCATTGTTTTTGCTGCCATACAGTGACACAGCAAGTTTGGTAAGCGTGAGTCAGGACAGAAATAGCCTGTGTTAATTGATGTGTGGGTCCATGAGGTTACTCACAGGCTCATCTGTGACATTGCCAAGAGTTTCCATGCGGAGTGTACTGATGGAAGTGTGTCTGACTTAATATTGCCAGCATGGATATCTCAGCATTAGGCACTAGAGTGAAATGCCAGAGGGTGACACTCTTGGTGGAAAATCACCTATGACACAGCAGATTGTTATACTGTTAAAATGCTGCCCTTCCATTATCATCATTATGTGTACTGACTCGCATGTGTAGGTACTGTTTGCCCTCTCATATTGTCCCTGCATGTGACATTTCTGATACCTCACGTTAAACCTCAGTGTGAGCCACTCTGGTACATTCACCTAAATTGGTAGATTACGTTTTGTCTACAGACATATAAGATTTCATGTTTTCTCCAAGCCCTAACACTGACTTTTGAATTTGGCACACTGTGTTCTGAGAGACTTTGAATTTGACCTTCATTTTTCAAAACAATGAACTAACTTTGAAACTTTTCCCTATGATTATTTTTTTTTTCCAACTTCGTATATTTCATTTTTTGGCACAAGTAATCTGCTTAAAGTAGAACTATTCATAGAGAACATGAATTCTTTGAATACTTCCAGGGACAGTATATGACCACTGTCCACCTTCAAAAGTTTTATGTAATCCAACATGAAATGGTTTCGGCCTTTTTTCTTCAGTATTTACGAGCCATTTCATAAATGTATATTTTCGTGATTCATTCAGTTAAGCAACCGAATGTCAAAATATATGCTTGGAATGAAACATTGCTTTAAATATGTACAGCACCATTGCATTTATGCATCGTAACAGTTTGATGCATTTTTTTAGAAATGTATTTAGACATATGTGTAGCATTTCGTGTGTAGATATATTTTAGATATGTTATCATGTTTAGGATCTAGTAATGTCGTACATACTAAAGTGGAGTGGGTGTTGTGTGTCGATTTAGATTCTGTATGAATTTTCCCGATTCATTCCCTTATATAGGTATATTTCAAATTCCCTTACATAGGCATAGAAATGCAGTCCTTATTTAGGCATAGCCCATGCTACCCAAATACAGGCATGGTCACTTTCATCCGTTCAATTACGTCACAACAATTTCTTGGAAAACTAGACTCTTAAGCTGTAGGGACATCCCCTTGCCTGGATATTGATTTCTCCAAGAACTCATTTATTATACATGAACATCTATTCATTAGGGGTTCATTCATGACGTACATATACCCGACGTATACGTCAATACTGTCATTCCTAATCACCTTGAAGGTATAAATAAACCTTCACTTGCTATGGCAAAGCACTGTGTGGTTCGGTGCATTTCGCCTACCTACTTGCACGACGCAGCTCACCACAGCAAGTCCCGAAGGAAGCCACCTCCCCAGCTGACGCACTGACTAAAAGCTGTCATCCTCCTGCTGAGAATCCAGCTCCAGTATTTCTGACTCCCCTTGCGGGGTGTTGGGAAATCGAGTTCCGGGAAAAAGATAGCAACCTCTCTCCTTCTAAGGTATGGAGCTGGTTAAAAAACTAGAGAAACCTTTGGCAGATTCTTGGCAAAACTAAACTTAGCTAAAACAGCACCTACTTCTTCCCTCATCCTTGACTTAGGTGAGGCACATCAGGGTAGGATTATTTAGAAGCACCCGTTGACTATTTTAACCTGTGTTATTTATGGATGTATTTTAATGACTATGTGATAGCTACAAAACCATGCTATTGCAATATTATTTTATATTGCTGCTAACACTGTACATATTCTATTTTGCATGCTGTCTTACGATTGTAGCTATTCATATCTCTTGCATGAGAAATAAGACTGTTCAATAAACCCCTTTTATTGAAACGCCTGACTCACTATAGAAACGAACCATGCACGATTGACTGAGTGAAATAGTTATCTATTGATTCCACGACTCTGAAGATATTGTTTCAATTCTAGGGGAAACAAAGTTGTCAGTTTATGCGGTTGTCAGAGACTAATCCCTTCTTGTTTGTTCGAGAAAGTTTCTAGTGACCTCTGAGTTAGCTGGCACACACACAGTTAAGTTTAATATACTCGATAGAGACATTCTGACTTCAGTCCTATGTCAAAACTATAGTGTATGTTATTCAAGTGTGCAGAGCCTATTAGGGAAACAGGAACTACACTACATGGTGCCCAATGGTTTGGTAAGGCACAAATTTAACGCTAGATACTGAAGTAACTCAGTTGTGCTCTTCTCAGAGACCCCTTTACTCCTAAAACTCCAATAGACGTCTGGAGTGGGTAAAGGATAATATCTGCATAGCTGAGTAGGACCAAAACTCCTATGTATTAGCTTTTTGGTTTGTTCAATGTTGAAGGATATAGTGTTCCAAATTATTGTGCACCTTAGCTTTGTTTACTTGACCCATGCTCTGCAACTTTCAATAAAATGGCTGATGAGGAAAACACCTCGACTGGAGCTGCAGGCGTAAACGCCGTACCAGCTTTTAATATAACAGGTTTTCAAGAAACCGATGAGAATGCTATAATCATTCCTCAAAATTTAAGGAAAGCTATCACTATAAAACGTATAACACATGCCCTAACATCGAGAGGTGGAAGGGCAGTTTTTGTGATAGAGGCACATGAATATCACCAGACAGAGGTATTCTATTAATGGACAGTCTTCCCAGAAGCAAATCCAGTAACACATATGTTTCACTTCTACAAAGAAAATGATCCACCGGATGAATATATTCCTTTTGAGGATATTGAAATTCCACTCACATACCAGGAACATGAGCTCTGGTTTAAAGGCGCCCTAAAACATTTAAATCACATTACCAGGCTCGGTCCACTAGGTAGACAAGGAGCAACATGTCTGGCTTTAGCCAGCTGCACACCTGACCCTGACACTGAATCAATGTCGGACGAAGAATTACTTAGTAACATACAAAATGTAATAGAAATATACAGTTAAACCACAACTGTCTGAAAGTCCTGAAAAGGTCTTTATTAAAAACACTCCTATCTCTCCTAAAAAGAAGTGGTAAAATAGCAAACAACCTTCCAAACAGAAGCGTTCTTATTCCCGAGGTACGTCTCCTCAAAAGGAGCCCTCTGAAAGGTGGTATAACCTAAGGAATAGGGATAATTTGAGAAAACCTGACAGGCATCAAGATACTGATACACGTTTCTCTCGTACCTTTCAGATATCGTCCCAGAAATCCGAAAGAAGAGGATGGTCAGAGAACAAAGAAGAACATGTGAAGTCCAAAGACGATCAACACGTTCAGAAAAACAAAAAACCTCAATTCACCAAAAGATGGTAGCAAGTCTAAAGATCAGACATGTCAATGATCTTGAGGACAAAACTCAAGTACTGCGAATGGGCTCAGACCATGTTGGACAGCGCAGCAGAAGTCACAATAGCTCGCCAGAACCTGAAGGGACTTCTGAAAACAGTGGACTTGAATGAAGACATTCAAGTTGAAACTGCAGATACCAGGGTTAGTTCTCCACATGGGGTAGATGAAATAACACTCCGTATGGAGGGATACATACCAAGAAAAGTGAAAACACTCTTTTGGGAGCGTCTTTCCAAAGTCTATGATATACTTCTAGCTGAACAAGACTGGCCACCAAAATTTGTCAGGGAAAGTCCACATGGCAAAGACATCATTATGCCAGCCTTCTCTAACCATATTCCAGTACATTTAAAATATACCTATGCCAGGAAATGGGCAGTAGCCCAAGCCCCTACATTATATACAAATCATGTAGGATGGGATGAGGACTCACCTCACCACAAAATCCAGTTAAAATATCAACCAACTGCACAAAGGCAGTACCCAGTTAAGCAAGAAGCCAAAAAACAGTTTAGGGAGATTTTAGATCAACTTTAATATCAAGGGGTGATTGAAACCTGCACCTCATCAATGAACAATCCTTTGGTTCCTGTCTCAAAAACCAGGCAATACATATCGTCTAGTATTGGATTATAGAGATCTAAACTCTTGTTGCAAAACATTTGCAGTGCAAAATGCACACAGTACAGCATTAATGAATAACATTGTGCGTAAAAAATACAAAACCACTATAGACATATCATATGCTTTCTTTTGTCAAAACATTGCACCTGAAAGCAGGTATTCGGCTGCTTTCTCAATAATGGGGACACAGCGTCACTTCTGTCCTCTCCCTCAAGGATTCAAGAATAGTTCTCGGTTATTCTCAGCAAGGGTAACAGAGTTACTACAAACTTATGATGACGATGGCATTTTCATATGTCGATGACATCTATCTGACAGACGATGACTTGGATAGGCACTTGAACAGGGTGAACACCATTATCCTGTGCTTCGCCTCTGAAGGGTACAAATTCAATTTAAAAAAATCAAGAATTGCCCATCTCAGCGTCCTCTTCCTAGGATTTGAGTTATCAAGCGAAGGCAAAAGCTTGGCAGCCAACTTTTTAGAAAAGTGTGCGCTGCTCCAACCCCAAAAACGCAGAAAAAGTTACAGTCAATTCTAGGTTTCCTGAATTTCTGAAGAACTTACATTCTAAATTACGCAGAAAGGGTTAAACCTCTCTACAAATTAATCAAACCTGATTTTAAAACAGTAAATTGGAAAAAGAACACACATAAATTTTGTGTTCACTCCAAACAGACATGTTAACAGCTAAATATTTACAAACATGTGTAAATGATCGCAACTTAGTGATCCAAATAATTCCGGTTCAATGCGGATTCACCTACTAAACTATTAATGAAGGTGAAAAGGTATCAAAAGCTTACAAAACACATTTGTACACACAAGCAGAAATTAAATTTACATCGACAGAAAAAATTCTGACAGCTGTTAAAACCGCTGTAGCAAAATTAAGAGCCCAAGGACAGGGGAAACGCATTATGATCATAACTCCAGTACCTGGCATAGAGGCAGTGACAAAAGCAGGAATTCCAAATGCTAAAGCTTTACATCCAAGTTGGATACAATGAGTTAATTCTCTTACTGCAACTGATGTTGAATACGTTTTTGATCGGTTTTGAAAACTTAAGCATTCCTGCAATGCGAACAAGAATGTCCTCTGCCCACTGAAATTCTCCCTCTTGATCAGTATGAATGTATCATTTATACTGACGGACCTGCGCAACCCACTACAGGAGGTAAGCAGGCTTATAGTGCGGCATGCGCAATTGCTAAAGGTCGTATGTGCAATGGCAAATTCTGACCTATGGTCACAAAACGCAATCTCTAGGGGATTGTACAGCTCAGCGAGCTGAACTACAAGCTTTCAAAATGGCACTTGAAAATATGGATTGCAAATTCCCCACACTCATAGTGTGCGATTCTTTCTACTATGTAATCCTACAATGAATATTTATAGAATTGGATTCAAACGGTTTCAAAGATGCAAAAGGTGACACAATTAGGCATAAAACGCTTTGGGAACAAGTAGTTCAGTTACGAGAAGGACTACAAAACATCAACGTGATGGCGTTCACATTGAAGGGAATTCATTGGCTTATGAAGCCGCGAAGGCAGCTGTGCAAACGGCTTCCGTAGCTGTAATCACTCATTCAAAAAATGAAAATAGACAGCAAAATAATGCTAACTGTCAATACTACAAGCAAAAGCAGCAGTGCAACGTTACCTAATAAGTTTCTACTCAAATACTCATATATAATTGAAGTGATTGGCATTCCATTCGCACGAATCCCTGGAGTGGTGGATAGGGTAATTCCAAACATGGAACATAGATTAGGACTTATACTAGCAGCACATGAAGGGCTCGCCTCTGCTCATGCAGGTGTTTACGCCACAGTATCATTATTAAAATAAAGATACTGGTGGCCAGGCATTAGGAAACAGACCAGAAACTATGTTTTAGACTGTGAAATATGCCAGAAAATGAAAGTCTCTACTGTGAAACGTTCTGCGCAGACTCCCCTGGTAATTTGAGATAAACAATTAGCATGTGTTTTCCTGGACCACTGTGGTCCCTTACAAAGGAATGGCAACTATAATTATATCATGATCGTAGTGGATTCGTGTTCAATGTTCATTTGGAAGTGGCCTCAACACTCGGCTGACGCTCGAACTGTTATAAACGATTTGAGAGTATTTATCGTCACATACGCAATCGGCACGCTACATTCTGACCAGGGTTCTGCGTTTGGCTCTTAAGCTTACAAAGAAGCCATGGCCAATTAGAGCATTGCATTGCGGTATTCTAGTCCATTCCATCCTGAGGGAAATTCGGTTGTGGAGAGAAAAAAACGGGACATAAAGCAATCTCTAACAGCTAGGGTATTAGGCTGGGGTCCACCCGGGTGGGTCAAACATCTAATAAGTGTCCAACGCATGCTTAACAACTTGCCAAGAATTTCTCTAGGGGGTATTACTCCATTCGAGGTTCTTTTTGGGACAAGAATGCTGGTCCCAGACCTTAATTGTCACATGTTAGTGGTGGATACTGAAAAATTTGATATCAAAGATCATTTGGCTGTTTTACAGGATTTAAATGAACTAAGAACGAAGCAAAGCAACGTGTTCCTGAAGCCAACAACCACTGGGGAAAAACCAACCATCCCAGCAAGGCCTGTCTGGATCCCAAAGCTTGGTGTTCTAGTCAGAGAAAAGATCGGGGACAAGAAGGAATTTGGGCCTTCTTACAGACAACCAGTACCTGTCCTAGCAATCCACGGATCAAGAACAGTTTTACTGCCGCCACTTGCTGGAAACACGGAGAACAGGTTTGTGTCCATCGACCTGATCAAACCACACTATGTGGCCGATACTAATCAGTAGGCCAAGTGGACTTTGCCAATGTAGCAGACACACTCCTCTAGCTACAATCTAAGAGGTTCAAACTGAGAGACTTGTCATCATTGAGGAATCTGCAGTGAGAAAAGAAGGAATATGCAACAATGCTATGGAACTCGTTCCTCTTGAGACCCAAATAACAGTTGTCAAGAAAAACCTGTCTACCAAGAAGTAACAAGTGATCAAGTGGTTCCAGTGATTTCAACAAATCTGGATGCAATCCCAAAAATTGACAGAACTGCCTCTGGCTAATTCATTAACTTTTATATGTTTTCTGAGGATCCCAGCGAACCTGAAGCGAAGCCAGCAAAAGAACTTTCAATGAACAAGCAATAGACATTTTTCATCAGACTTATCTGATTTCACCATGGATTGAACTTTGGATTGTGTTGGGTATATTTTTTCTTCTTCTTTCGTTGACTCTGGTAATAACTCTGGGTACGCTGATAAATGGAAGATATGTCAAAATGGACACAGCAAATAAGAAAGTCAACTTACTCTTCGAACCACACAAATCATCCCATCGTGAACAGAGACTTGTAATCATTGAACATCACAGTCGTTCCTATACCTGATGGGATAGCTTGGGACAAAACAGACTATGACATTTTTGGCCCGTCAGAGCTGTTTAAGATTCCACACTTATTCAAGATTTCATTAAGTGACTTTGTTTCATCTAGTACCTTTTCTGCTGATTGGGACTTCGATACTGTTAATAATATGATGTCAAATCTAGAATGGTCTGCAGTATTCACAAATCATGAAAATTTAGAAGGTTCATCCGATTATGAACAAATGTATTGTTATCGCCTTTATGGTCATCATTTCTTGCACATATCTGAAAGTCCTAGAAATGTATTAATGTATAACCAATGGGAACATTGTCCTATACCTCCAAAGGGTAGCTCAAAAACTTTTGTTATAAAATTTCCATACTTTTTATGGTTCAATGTATCCAATGCAGAATCGTTTTACTTAGAAAATGTGAACAGAACAGGAATGAAAAGTATGTTGACCAATACCAAACAGATTTATTCTGCAGCCTTTTATGCCCAGCTGTTTAAACTAAGTTTCAACTTTTGGAAAGACAACATTGAGACAAAAACTGTCTGGGGTACAAAAGATTGGCAAGTGCAGGGGGTAGAAGCTTTGTTTAGAGCCTGCATTATCCCTGAGCCAATTATGTTTTTGAATGACACTGTCCATGGAACATGACATCAGGACAGGGGCAAGATGGCCGCTGACAGGCTGTAGGGAGCAGTCGCACCCTCACCTCTCTCCTGAAAATTACAGAAAATTACTGAATACCGCTGGCGGCTGGTAATGGAACAATTGGGATTTGTACATGGTGAATGGTGCTCTACCCCACCTATATGAAGTCATCACTAACTATGCTATGGACATCTAACTGGACTTTGTGGTCGGTGTGTTGCCTCGCCACAAGCAAAGTAAGGCAATTTCAGCAGCGTATCCTTGAACTGATCCGTGGGTGAGTAAGACGCTCTGACAAGGTGAGCGCGAGACACACCATGGTGCCGAAGCCGAGGTGCCGAGGGAGCAGAAGGAAACGAATGACAAAGACAAGGAGAAAGCTGTCTTCAGTGATCCGGGGGTGCCGTCGGCTAACCTGCGGACAAAAATGAAGACACAAACTCAGAAACGGAGGCCCACAAAAAAGAATGTGGATGACCCTAAGATTAGGGATGAAACCGTAACGGATAAGAAGGCGAAGGAAAAGGGCAACAGCGCTAAAAACGGAAATAATGTTCCGAGGAACAATGAAGAGATGGGTTTGAAAGAACCCACACTAAGGCAGCCTACCTTGTTTGAATCACTTGCCTCAACGATAGCAGTGCGATCGCCAAATTCACAGCCTGCCATTGATTCAGCACTCGGAGACGCGTGCACCCAGCACGGGTCGAGCAGCGGTGAGCAGCAGCGCAGTGAGCCGGAGGCACAGGCCGGTGGGAGAGCAGCAGAGCATCAGATTGCATCTGAGATGGAGACAAAGCCCAGATTCCAGTCAGGTCACTGCACAGCAGCAGACGCCAGAACAACACGAGGAGCTCACTGCAGCTCTTCACGGAAGGGGGGCCCCATCACTACAGGCTTCTGAGGACCGGCAGGTAGGGAAAAACTATGCTACAGGTTCAGATTGTCAGCTGCCGCCACCCGTGATTGACAATAGTAACAAGCATGAAGAGCAGGGTAAAAGCGGTGGCCAGAATCTGTATTTAAAAGCAAATGGAAGAAGGAATGATCAGGGCATAGAGGAGCAGTTGCTAACCCCCATGGGGCACTCGACAGTAGCAAGGTTAAACAAACTGCCTGCAAACACTGACCATATTATAGAGGGACTAAGTACTACTTCTCTAATCCTGAGGTCACCCAGCGATGAGTGTTTTTTCTCCGTCAATGATGAGGAAGATGAAAAGGATAAAGAGGAGGAGGTGGAGGAAGACGAATCGCGGTCAGACTCGCTTTCAACAGGGTCAGGGAGCTGTACAGAGGCTTCAGAAGTTGAGACAGATGCTTCAGAGCTAGGGGGAGATACAGTACATAAGGTGTGCTCTCATCAGAAAACCAAGATCAGCAAAAATAGACCCCGGAGCAGAGCAAAGAGCTCACTAAGCCCATCACATCCAGAAGTTGAAAAGAAATTAGACTGGGATTACTCGGCTACTTCTCAGTTATATCATGAAGGGACAGGAAATATCCCTCCACAGTCCCAGCCTCAAAGTCAACTGCAGACCACCAGTCTTGACCTTGTGTATACAACGCTAAAACAAATGCAAGGAGAGGCAAGGTCAGAGAGCCGCAGAGCGAGACAGGCAAAAAAGAGAATACAGGGCTCACTACAAAAAGTTAATAAACTATACTCGGATCTTGCGGGAAGGGTTAAGGAGGTGGAAGAAAGAACTGGTAAACTGGAGGACGATATGGTAAAATGTCAGGAACATAGACAGGAGCAGGAGAAGACATCATCAGACATTCTCTGGAAGCTCGAGGACTTTGAAAATCATCAACGAAGAAAAAACATAAGATTATTGGGTGCGGCAGAGGGGAAGGAAGGGCAGGATGTTCGGGCCTATGTAATTGATTTGCTCAGAGGTGCATTCCCCGAAATAACTGCATGGGTTTGGGAAAATGAAGTGCAGAGGGCTCATAGGTTTCCTCTAACTCAGAGAAGGGGGAATGCTATAGACAAGCCAAGGGCGATCCTGGTATTCATAGGTAACTACCTGTTAAGGGAGGAAATCTTGAGCAAAGCTAAGCCTGAGGCCAAGCGCACCTATAAGGATACAACGTTTTTCGCTAGACCTGACTTCTGCCACACTACTGTGGAAAGACGTTGGCGGATGAGGCAACTAATAACACCCTTTCAGAACTTAGGGTGTGAGGCTTATCTGTTGTTTCCTAGCCGCCTCAAAGTAGGGAGAAATGGGCAGTTCAAGATATTCTATTCAGAAGTGAAGGCCCAAGATTACCTCATGGGGATTAAGGAAAACAGGGGCCAAAGCAGCATGACGGATCTTGTGAGGCAACATAACCGAAAATCCCAACAATAGGAGCAGGGAAAAAAGCTCAATGGGCAACCTGGTTGGAAACAGCAACATGGTGAGAAGGGGCGGCAGCGGTAGTAGGGTTTAAATAAAGAATGTAATGAGGAGGAAGGAGGGGCGGTGACAACCTGGGGCCACAGCTGTCACACATAGGTCAGGATTGACCTATTTGCCAGTAAGGGGGGAGGGTATGCCGGGGGGGGCTACCAGGGGAGGAGGGGAAGGGTCTGGGCACAGGGCAAGGCACATGGATACAACACATGGGGTTTTTGGGAGGCGATGTAAGATGGCTGAATACAAATTGCAATGAGCTACAAAGAAGAGAACTGAGCAAAAAACTAATAAAGGTGGCAAAATGTTTAAATATGGTAGGGATTTGTGGTTAGGACAATCACTGGAAGTATTTTAATGGGTACCCGAATTCTCACTTGGAATGTATGCGGGTTGAATGAGCGACATAAGAGGCAAAAGGTTTCTATGTTGGCAAAAAGTATGAAGGTGGACTTCTTACTTTTACAGGAAAAACATATTTTCGGGACACAAGGGCATCTTCTGGAACAGTTGGGGCTCCATGTACTGGCATGTTCAAGACAGGGCTCCAAAAATAGAGGTGTGGCTATCTTATCCAGGTGCAGAGATATTGAAACTAGAAAGAAGTTTGAAGATAAATGGGGGAGATGGGCTCTGGTGGAGTGCTTTATTAGTGGGGAATGGGCCACACTTGGTTCAATCTATGGGTCAACTGAAGATGACCCAGATATTTTTGATTTCTTAGATCTGGAATTAGCAACCTGGGCCCCCCCCGTATTGTTCTTGCTGGAGATTTTAATATCAATGGGGCAGACGGGTTAGGGCTAGGATCTCAGGGGAAATACCAAGGTAGAAAGTGGAGGGTTTGCCAAGCGGTTCTCAGTCTGGCTAGAAATAATGCATTGGTAGATGTATGGGGTAGTCTAAGGTCAGGGGAAAAAGGGTTCAAATTTTATTCGGCTCCACATAGGGTGTGTGTACGATTAGACTACTTCTTTATTTCGAATGCCCTTCTCACTGTGTCAAGAATTGAGAGATTACCTCGTATACTTTTGGACCACAATCCCCTGATTTTGAATTTAGACCTAGCAACGGTGTGTAGAACCGAGAGGGTATGGACCTTCGCGAGAGGGTTGCTGAGCGACGACAGCTACATGCAGCATATGACTCAGTGGATTGAAGCGTTTCTTGAGATAAATAGGGGTAGCACGGCATCGGGGATTGTATGGGACAGTTTAAAGGTGGGAGTCAGGGGGGAGACCTTAAGTTTTAATACTAACAAACGGAAGCAAGAGCAGTTGAGAAATCTGGGTTTAAATAATGCATTACTGGAGGCTGAGGATGAATTAACTAAAGGTGTCTTGGTAGGTATTCCGCTTGAACAGGCCCTCATTAAGGTGGAAAAAGCGAAAAAGGAGGCAGAAGAGGATTTAGCAAGTAAGGCTGCTAAGATATATACGGCGAATAGGAAAAGATGTCATGAGTTCAGCGAAACAGTGGGTCGTACCCTAGCAGTACGGGCGAGGCAAAAGGAGGCGACAGGAGAAGTAAGGGAAATCAAGGACAGCTCAGGTAAATTAATTACAGATCCGCAAGGCATTCGTGAGGTATTTAGGCAATTCTACTCAACACTATATGATGAGAAGCAGGGAAAGGATCCTGAGGAAATAGTAGCATATCTACAAGATATACCAATGGCAATTTTAGGGGAACAAGACCGTGTGAGGTTAGATACTCCTTTAGACCCAGAGGAGATAAAAGCAGCTATGATGAGCCTTCCATCTGGGAAGGCGGCAGGCCAGACCAAATTCCATTGGAATTCTTTAAGGTATTTTGGAATGTGCTGGGTCAGGACATGATAAATACAATGCAGCAAGCACAGGCAGGGGTGTCCATTCCTGGCTCCTAGGCAGGGGCTGAGATTGTCATCATTTTAAAGAAGGTGAAGCCGTCAAACGACCCTGGTTCTTATAGGCCGATCACCGTGATGAATGCTGATACAAAGGTCTACTCCAAGGCATTGGCAAAAAGGCTCGCAAGTTTAATAGACACACTAGTAAGTGGTAACCAACATGGCTTCATCCCAGGGAGAGGCACTACCCACCATACTCGGAAAGTGATCACCATGTTTGATGCCACAGAAGTCGCAGGGGACCAGATGGCGGTAATGTTGTTAGATGCCGAGAAGGTGTTTGATCGGGTCTCCTGAGACTATCTGTGGTACACTTTAAGGAGAGCTGGGTTTGGGGATGGTTTTATTAGAGCAATACAAGCATTATACAGAGCCCCTACAGCCTGTATTAGGGTGAATTCAGGATCAACCTTGCCATTACAAATTAAGAGAGGAACAAGGCAAGGGTGGCCGTGCTCCCCGCTGCTGTTCTCTATGTACCTGGATCCACTGATTCGTAGAATGGACATGAATGATAACATCCCTTCATTGTCTACCTATAGGGTACAATGCAAGACTTTAGCATATGCCGATGACATCGCAGTCCTTACACCAAACCCCACGGAGGCTATAGCACATGTGGAGCTGGAGGCTCTGAACTTTGGTAAGGTGTCAGGGTATTTGTTAAATACCTCCAATACGCAAATAATAAAGAACCAAAAGGTGGTATGCCTTGACCAGCGGGTGGTAAAGTCAGGTATATATTTAGGGATTACGATCACCTCAGATTTAGACAATTTGGTGGAAGCAAATATAACCCCTATAATCGCGAAAGTGAGAAAGGATTTGGGCAGGCTGCACAATCTGCATTTATCCATAGTTGGCCGCACTAATATTGTCAAAATGTTGATATTGCCAAAGTTCTTGTATATTTTTAGGGCAGTCCCATTGTTTTTTGAAACCAAATGGTTTAAGACTATCGAGAATATGATTAATAGGTTTGTGTGGTCCAAGGGAAAGACTAGAAGGGCACTAAGGTTTATGGCACTTCCAAGGGAAAGGGGAGGTTGGGCACTGCCAGACTTAAAACTATACTATTGGGCAGCAGTCCTCCAGTACATGGCAGGATTGTTAGGGGGAGCAGAGGCAGAAGGGGGTATGAGATGGGCACCATAGCGATATATGCTCTACTGTTGGAGGACGAGGCAGAAAATGGGCTTCTTAAGCAGTTTGATTCAAGTTATTTTAAGAGAACCCGATTTAAGACGATTATGGCAGCGTATAATATCTGGAAGGCGACCCAAGACAGCATCCTGGGATAGTAACAACATTCAGTGTAGGCAAACTCTGCCTTGATTGACTACAGAAATCTACACTTAAGGATGTAAAGCAACACTTATCTTTACCTAATGGTGGCGCAGATCTTTGGGAATTCTTGCTAGGACTAAGAAAACCGCGTCAAAAACATTTTATATATGCCGGTATATATGCTTAATATAACAAAATATGGAAGATTACACAAGCAGAGACTGCAGAACAAGTTTGAGAAATTGATCGTATTAATATAGACAAATCTCTCTCTGTTGTTGACAATGGGTTAACGTCTCTGTCATCCAGAATATATTCATTGGACAGCATAGTGTCTCCTGCCATAGACATCATGGAACAGGACTTGGTCATGTTGCAACATGGTCAGTCGCAATTACGTTCTATCATGCTATTAGGCTGGGCTTTATAAAACCTTCATTTAGCCTATGTGCCTTGGCGTTTAATCAATACTACGTCACTGTTTTCAGAATTCAATCTCACTGATAAACAGATCAAATTGACACAACGGGGAGCAGACCTAAAACGCATACCAGCAGGCACATATGAAAGGTCGGATAAAGAATACATCAAGACACCCTGGAAATGACCATACACACACAGATGTTGGAGTGGGGAGCGTGAAGTGTTTATAAGCGTTTCAAACTGTGAAAACGCACTAAGCGGTTCTCTCCTTTGTCAGGGTATTAATTTACACGGAGCCTGCAATGGTTCCTGTAACAGCTTATCCTGTCAACTGCAAGTATCACCAGCTGCAGTGATTGATCCAATTTTTGGACAACTTTCAAATGAAAGTTACCTCATGTTGAACGATCACAGCTGCTGTGGCATGTTGCCAGGTATACCATATCTAGAAACAATGTCAGCCAGGGTCACTTGATGTATGCAAGTATTGTTTCCAAAAACCAAGTCAGTCAGGGAGTTGCCACTTTGGCCTTCACTGAACATCTCTTCCATCTAATTGCTACTTTAAGCATAATGAAAGCAATTCTTTTGCAAAAAACTGTGCCATTGCCCCCCGCCAAAGAACCTATGATCTACAAGTCAAAAGGACTTTTGCCGAGATACATGCCCTTTTGAATACAAATTGCCCTATACATTTCTCAGAAATGTTAAGTCGTACCTTAAACATGTCTGATACGAGCGGTATTGTACATGTATTTAAGACCGTATTTTATGAACTGTTAGCACCTTTTCAAGCTGTCCTAGGAATCATTCCAAACTTCGTGCACTCTGTGTTTGGCAGATTGCCCCAACTTTTGGGACTCGCTCCAGGGATACTTTTTTTGCTCCTACTGCTATGATATGGCAAGCCAAATCACCAGCGACACCCAGTTCACCATGGAGACAGCTCTACTGGCGATGAAGTGTTGTGAGCGCATCATCCAAATTTTGGGGTTACCTCGTCTATGAGAATTAAATACCACATGGTTTCTTTCATTCAGACCAATTTGGCAAGATTGCATCTTACCTGTTCCACGGTGCCTGCTATGCGGAAAAGAATGCGTGTTAGACACACGTCTCACACTCCCATCAGTCATGCCAATGGATGTTGATACCCACGCTTTGTGTTGTTCCCAGCGGCTACTAATTCTGATGACGGCATTCATTGAGATCTCACAGACGTCAACTGCAAGAGCTGAGGTACGAGAGGAAACATCAGGCATGCAGGTACCATCCAATACGAACATTGCTTATGCAACCAATGCTGACGGCGATGCTTCACATCTATGTATGGTTAGTCTTCTAAACGAGGTAATGCAACTTTCACCTACAATGGTAGATGTCTTTTTGTCTACAGACATAGAAGTTTTCATGTTTTCTCCAAACCCTAACTGACTTTTGAATTTGGCACACAGTGTTCTGAGAGACTTTGGGGCAGATTTATGATAACTGGTGCATCCCTTTTTGTCTACAGACATAGAAGTTTTCATGTTTTCTCCAAACCCTAACTGACTTTTGAATTTGGCACACAGTGTTCTGAGAGACTTTGGGGCTGATTTATGATAACTGGTGCATCCCCAGGGATTCGCCAGTTATTTTGCGCCGCTGCTCCACCACCCATGGTGCGCCGCATTTACAATGCGGCGCACCATGGGGCAAAAACGGCACAGATGCGTGACGCATCTGTGCGGTAAAGGTGGCGCATTGCTGGAGTTGCGTTGCAAGCGCGAAGCAGCTCCAGCAAGGCTCGAGGGTGCCCCATTTTTACAATGCTGCGTCAAGACCTACGTCTGCTTCAAGCAGGCGCAGGGTTTTGACGCAGCATTGGCCTGAAAGTGACTGAGTGAAATCTTATAGATTTCACTCAGCCACTTTTGCAAGGCGCACCTGCCCGGGAACGCCCACCCTGCGCCAGAACACCCACAAGTGGCGCAGGGCTTTACAACGTGACGCATCTGCCTAGATGCGTCACGTTGTAAATGGGTCGTAGGGATGCGCCACGTTTACGCCGCAGTTGCGTGACGCAAACGTGGCACATTCCCAACATTTGAATTTTACCTTCATTTTTCAAAACAATGAACAAACTTTGGAACTTTTCCCTATGATTAATTTTTTTTCCAAATTTGTATTTTCATTTTTTGGCACAAGTAATCTGCTTAACTTCTTCACTGCTAGGCCTCCCCCCGTGCTAAACCTTTTTTTGGCTATTTGGGGTAGTGCACACCAATTTTGCGTCCTTTTCTTCCAACATCATGGTGATTCTAAAGGTACCCAAGGTTTGTGGATTCCCTTGGAGGGGTCACAGAAATTAGCCAAACTACAGCAACTTTTTTTTCTCCAGAAGAATGGGAAAAATGGGCTACAAATGAAAGCATCTGGGTTTTTCCCTGCAAATGTTATCAAAAAAGCGTTGTGGGGCTGAAATCACCATTTTCCCAGCTTTTAGGTAATGACAGACTTTTGTCAGAAAACCAAAATGTTTACACAGTTTTGTCATTTTTCTGGCACATAGCCTATTTTTGCTATTTTTTGTGCTTTCAACCTCCTTCCAGTTAATGGTACAAATGAGTGTGAAAGCAATAATGGATCCTAAAAGGCTATACATTTTAGAAAAGTAGATAAAATTCTGAATTCAGCAAGCGGTCATTTGTGTAGATCCATCAAGGTTTCTTTATACAAACTAACAGTTTAATATTGGAAACATTGAAAATTAGTTGAAAAAACAGCCCTTTGTGTCAACGTTTTCACCTGCAACTTCTAGTAATTATGACAGCTCTTTGAAAGCAATATAACTTTACATCAGCTCGACCGTCCTGGTTGTGGGGATATATAGGACTTGTAGGTTCACTAAGAACCAGACGAACCCAGAATCAAAAATTAAGTAGCAATTTGAAATGGCTTTTTATTATGTACCGGGTATAAAGCAATTATTGTGTGAAAATGTATACATGGAAAAATCGCTATGAAATACACCTATGCATTTATGAATTGGGAACAAATTATAGAGTTTAGAAAAATTGGGATACTCATACTAGCATGAGAACTATTAGTCATTTTTCAAAATGACTTCGTTTTTACACAATGTCTTTCATTTGAAAGGCAGAAATGCATCAAAAATCAATAGGTATTACCAGTTGCTTTACAAATCTGAATTCCCCTCAGTCTCCCGATAACAATGGTACTTCACTTGTGTGGGTAGGCATAGTGTCCGGAAATGGCACAAAACCCAACGTGAACACACCACATTTTCACAATGAAAATGTGCCCTTTTTTGCGGTGTGTAGTTTTCGTTCTTTTATGCTAGCTCTGCCAGGACCTAGGGAAAACTAGCAAACCTATACATTTTTGAAAACTAGACAACCCGGGGAATCCAGGATGGGATGACTTGACTGCCTTCCACCAGGTTCTGTCACCCAGAATCCCTTGCAAACCTACAAAATTGTCAAAAAAACACTTTTTCCCCACATTTCTGTAGTGGACAGTTCTGGAATCTGCGTGGATCCACAAATTTCTACTCTACCCACCCGCGTTCCCCAAAGTCTTACAAGAAAAACGGTACTTCACTTGTGTGGGTCGGCCTAGTGCCCACGACAGGAAACGCGCAAAACGCAACGTGGTCACACCTCAATTTCGCAGTGAAAAATTACCCTTTTTTTGCAAAGTGCCTAGCTTTTAACCCTAGCTCTGCCGGCACTAAGCATGGGCTGAAAATTCGTTCCACTTGCGGAATTTGCGGATTTTCCGCGATTTCGCGATTTCGCCATCCGCGAATCTCACGAAATCGTGGTAAAATCCGCAAATCAGCCGGGACGAATTTTCAGCCAAGCACTTACAGGGTTACCGCAGCAGGTGCAAAAGTTGAAGCTAATTTTTTGTAACCTTTTACAAAAGGGTTACAAAGAAATTAACTTCAACTTGGGCACCTGCTGCTGTAAGCCTGTAAGTGCTTCCTGGCGCCTCGTTGCCTACTTGCAGCTATTCTCTGACCCTGCTTTGACCTTTGAAGCAGGGTCAGAGAATAGTTATAAGTAGGCAACGAGGCGCCTGTCACGAAAATTAAACCTCAACAGGAAGCACAGACAGATATAAAAACAAGCATTTGCAATGCAATAGGTCTCGCATTAGGAAAGTTTGAGCTATTGGTCTTGTAAAAGACAATTTTTTTATTTATGTGTTGGTTTTGAAAATAGCTAAATTAATAACTTTGTCATTTACAATGCCAATAGTTGTAACTTTCGCAAATGTGACACCTATAGCATTTGTAATGCAACATGTTTTGTATTTACGTGACTTAGCTGTATTGATAATACAAATTACAATGGCTTTTAATTTTTTTAAATAATTAATACTTAAATAAAAGTGATTTTAATTTATAATGGCAATAGCTTAGACTTTTGTAAATAACTTTTGTGAAGATTATGTTCAGTGTATTTTATTGTGACGAAAATCCAAGAACAGAAGTGAAATATGAACATCTTTTTGTGACATTTGTAATAAAGTTTGAAATATTGAGAGAACATATTTGAACCAGTTGTTGTTGAATGGTTGCGCAGATTGATGCTGGGGTGGCGCTGAGTGGTGCTGTGGTGGTGCTGTGGTGATGCTGTGTGGTGCTGTGGTGGTGCTGAGTGATACTGGGATGGTTTTGAGTGGTGCTGTGGTGATGCTGAGTGGTGCTGTGGTGGTGCTGAGTGATGCTGTGGTGGTGCTGAGTGGTGCTGTGGTCCTGCTGAGTGATAATGTGGTGGTGCTGAGTGATGCTGTGGTGGTGCTGAGTGGTGCGGTGGTGGTGCTGAGTGATGCTGTGGTGGTGCTGAGTGGTGCTGTGGTGGTGCTGAGTGATAATGTGGTGGTGGTGAGTGATGCTGTGGTGGTGCTGAGTGATAATGTGGTGGCACTGAGTGATGCTGTGGTGACGCTGGGTGATGCTGTGGTGGCGCTGAGTGGTGCTGTAGTGGTGCTGAGTGGTGCTGTGGTGGCGCTGAGTGATGCTGTGGTGGTGCTGAGTGGTGCGGTGGTGGTGCTGAGTGATGCTGTGGTGGTGCTGAGTGATGCTGTGGTGATGCTGAGTGGTGCTGTGGTGGTGCTGAGTGATAATGTGGTGGTGGTGAGTGATGCTGTGGTGGTGCTGAGAGATACTGTGGTGGCACTGAGTGGGGCTGTGGTGGTGCTGAGTGGTTCTGTGGTGGTGCTGAGTGATGCTGTGGGGGTGCTGAGTGATAATGTGGTGGTGCTGAGTGATAATGTGGTGGTGCTGAGTGATGCTGGGGTAGCGCTGAGTGAAGATGTGGTGATGAAGAGGGCAGAAAGGCACAAAAAGCAGTCTAACAAAGGGCAGAAGGGCAGAAAAACAAGGGAAAAACGAGTCTAACAGAGGGCAGAAGGGCACAAAAAACCAGTCTAACAGAGGACAGAAGGGCAGAAAAACAAGGGAAAAACGAGTCTAACAGAGGGCAGAAGGGCACAAAAAACGAGTCTAATGGGGCAGAAAGGCACAAAAAACCAGTCTAACAGAGGGCAGAAGGGCACAAAAACAAGGGAATAACAGAGGGCAGAAGGGCACAAAAAATGAGTCTAACAGAGGGCAGAAGGGCAGAAAAATAAGGGAAAAACGAGTCTAACAGAGGGCAGAAGGGCACAAAAAAAACAGTCTAACAGAGGACAGAAGGGCAGAAAAACAAGGGAAAAACGAGTCTAACAGAGGGCAGAAGGGCACAAAAAACAAGTCTAACGGGGCAGAAAGGCACAAAAAACGAGTCTAACAGAGGGCAGAAGGGCACAAAAACAAGGGAATAACAGATGGCAGAAGGGCACAAAAAACAAGTCTAACAGAGGGCAGAAGGGCAGAAAAATAAGGGAAAAATAAGTCTAACAGAGGGCACAAGGGCACAAAAAACGAGTCTAACAGGGGGCAGCAGGGCAGAAAAACAAGGAAAAAACGAGTCTAACACAGGGCAGAAGGGCAGAAAAACAAGGGAAAAACGAGTCTAGCAAAGGGCAAAAGGGCACAAAAAATGAGTCTAACAGGGGGCAGAATGAATCCCGCCCTGCGTGTTTGTCCACGAAGATGCCACCTTTTTGTGCAATACCTCTACTCAACTGGAGTACTTTCTACTGTCTAATCAGTAAGTGCTCCATCATTGGCTAAATGTATAGGGGCAGATTTACAATAACTGGCGCATCCCCAGGGATGCGCCAGTTATTGTGCGCCGCACCTCCGCCACCCATGGTGCGCCGCATTTACAATGCGGCGCACCATGTGGCAAAAACGGCACAGATGCGTTACGCATCTGTGCGTAAAAGCAGCGCATTGCAAGAGCTGCATCGTGCTTGCGACGCAGCTCCAGCAGTGCTCTGGGGGGCCCTATCTCCCCAATGCTGCATCAAGCCTTGCGCCTGCATCAAGCAGGCGCAGGGTTTTGACGCAGCATTGGCCTAAAAGTGACTGAGTGAAATCTTGTAGATTTTACTCAGCCACTTTTAGGAAGCGTTCCTGCGCAGGAACGCCCTCCCTGTGCTGGAACGCCTCCTGATGGCGCAGGGCTTTACAACGTGACGCATCTCTCAGATGCGCTGCGTTGTTAATACCCAGCACCAAGGCGCATCTTTTTTGCTGCCGCTGCTTCACAAAAGGTCTTGTTAGAGGGTGGCTGTGGTGAACCAGAGGGTGGCAGTGATGAACCAGAGGGTGACAGTGATGAACCAGATGGTGGCAGGGGTGAACCAGAGGGTTACAGTGCTGAACCAGAGGGTGTCAGTGCTGAACCAGAGGGTAGCAGTGATGAACCAGAGGGTGGCAGGGGTGAACCAGAGGGTTGCAGTGATGAACCAGATGGTGGCAGGGATGAACTAGAGGGTGACAGTGGTGAACCAGAGAATGGCATGGGTGAACCACAGGGTGGCAGTCGGTAACCAGAGAGTGGCAGTGGTGAACCAGAGGGTGGCAGTGCTGAACCAGAGGGTGACAGTGGTTAACCAGAAGGTGGCAGTGGTAAACCAGAGGTGCTGTGATGAACCAGAGGGTGGCAGTTGTGAACCAGAGGGTGGTACTGGTGAACCAGAGGGTGACAGTGCTGAACCAGAGGGTGGCAGGGGTGAACCAGAGGGTGCTGTGATGAGCCAGAGGGTGGCAGTGGTGAACCAGAGGGTGGCTGGGGTGAACCAGAGGGTGTCAGTGGTGAACCAGAGGGTGGCAGTGCTGAACCAGAGGGTGACAGTGGTTAACCAGAGGGTGGCAGTGGTGAACCAGAGGTGCTGTAATGAACCAGAGGGTGGCAGGGGTGAACCAGAGGGTGGCCGAACCGGAAGGTGGCAGTGGTGAACCAGAGGCTGCTGTGCCCATACACGACCGCATGGGTAACTTCGCCATGCAAGCGGCCTGAGAACACGCAAAAAGCCCCGCCAACACGCAAGAAACCCTGCGAACACGCAAAAAAAACAGCGAACACGCAAAAGAACAAAAATCCGCAAATTCGCACGAATTCGCGGATTTTGCGGATTGCGAATTCGATTTCGCTCAAATTCGCAAACCTAAAAAATTGTCCACAAAAACACATTTTCCCCACATTTCTGTAGTGGAAAGTTCTGGAATCTGCGTGAATCCACAACTTTCTACCCATTCCGAGTTGCCCAAAGTCTTACAAGAAAAATGGTACCTCAGTTGTGTGGGTCGGCCTAGTCCCTGCAACAGGAAAGGGCGCAAAACGCAATGTGGCCATTTTTTTGCAAAGTGCCTAGCTGTAGTTTTTGGATGAAATCTTTAATTGAATTTTCAAAACAAGAAAAACATACAGACCACAGTTCCCCATCAGATGGAACAATGCTGCGCTCTTCCTGTGCGACCCAAACGAAGGTGTGCGGCAGTGAGAATAATGGCAACGCCAGGCTTGTAGGGTCTTTGCAAAGGGAAAATATCGTCTGACCCCCCCAAACCCCCCCTTTGTTCACAAAGCAAAAGAAAAGGAGAATCACCACGCCACTAAGGGAAGGCAGTAAGCCAAACCTCAACCCTGCGTCTTGCGCCTGCTCGTCGGGGCCTTCCGCTCCTCGATCGGAGTGTCTGCTAGGCGCAGTAAGCGCAAGTAGCGAGGGCAGCTCAATTCCCTAGACTCCCCCGTGAGCAGAGTTAAAAATGGTTGCCAAAGTTCTGCAAACTCCTCACCCCTTCCCGCCCTCGCCAAGGACAGCTTCTCCATCCCCAGAACCATCCAAAGCCTGTGGAGCCAACCAGTATGCGGGGGTGGAAGTGTGGTCCTCCAGTGTACCAGGATGTTCTGCACGGCTGCCCCCAGTGCAATCCCTATAAGCCTCCCCCTCCTAGACTTCAAGGGGTACATTAGAGCATTAGGGAGTCCTAACAAGATGTAAGCGGGGAATCTAGGGAGCTGAGTATCCAGATGTGAGTCTTTGTCATCTAAAATCAAACTCCAATAGGGTTGCAAATGGTCACAGCTCCAAAGTAAGTGTTCCAAGGTGCCAAGCCCCCCACACCCCCTCCAGCAGCGGTCACTAATGCAGGGATCCCATTGATGTAGGCGTTCAGGTGTATGGTACCAATAGGTGGCCACTTTGGTGAGGGTTTCGGGGAGACCCGAGTGGTAAGCCGAGTGTCTGGCCCTATGGTAGATGCCATTTCAAGAAAAAGCGTTTCTGTCGGGTAGACCTGTGATTATTTCAAAATACAATACATGACATGCATCAATTATACTCTCAACACACACAAAGAGAAAAGACCCAAAACTTGAAGTCTTTAAGTTTATGCTCAATCTTTATCAGAATTACTTCATTCAGTTGTGAGCTGTTTGTTTATATCAAATTGAAAACAAGTTATGTACAAAATACCATTTAGTGACTTTTGTGCATAGTGAAACAGTGAATAAGTGCACAATATATACAATAACAACAGGGTGTTCTATCTAAAATCATTTATGTAGGAGAGGCCAGAGTTCTATTTGTAACCACAGTTTCATCCTTGTTGTGGAAAGCGGGTAATTCTGGACCTAGAGGTTACATCAATGTTTCGACCCTTATGTGCCCCTGTTGGTGGTCCCGACGGGTCTTTATCAAGACGATGAAGCGGAGATTAACTGTGCACTATCTGGAATTAAATGAACAAGGTGTGTGTGAGAGAGGTTATTAAAAGGAGGTAAATCCGTGTAAACACAGGGACTGAGTATTACTCACCCTGATAGGCATGAAGGTACTATGCCTGAAGTGCAAAGAACCAGCACATCTGAAGGATTAATCCGATGATGCTGAAAGGTAAATATCATAAAATTCTGTAAGGGATTACCCTGCAGTATAGTCCCCCCTTGACAGTGTATATCACAGTCTCAACTGGCACGTAAATGATCCAGACAAGTGAGGAACCCATTAAAAATAAATCTACAGTGCCGGTAATTTTGGTAGCATGCATATACAACAGCATGGATTGGGCTCAAAGTGCGTCCCATCGCGTAGAAAACTTAATCCAAAATTGTTTGATGGAAGGGGGCAATGACTATTGGAAGTCGTATATTGCGAGTCGATTGCCTGAGGTTCTAACAAAATTAACAGGAACAGAACCAAAGGGTACATGACTCCCTCGATGGAATTCTTACCGAACAAATTGGTAGTGATGCGCGGACCTCAGTCTCGGTCATCCGTTGCAATGGTTAATGCCGATCAAACAAGCGGGGTGAGTGATCTGTCCTCAAGGACGCAATCACGTGAGGAAGCGTCAGGGTTGCTAGGTGACGGCGTGACGTCTTCCAGCAACGTGAGCCAATGTCTGGGTTGCTAAGTAACGGCGTGGCGCCATTAGATCATGGCCGCATTGGGCGTAGTGCTCAATTAAAGTGTACTAGGTGCCTATATGTTGTGCGTACGTGATAAGCAATGTGGCTTGGAAAGAGATTAAGATCATAATGATAACAAGGGATTCATGAGTAATTGTAGACAGTACAATGACACGTATAAATCATCAAATACATGGCAAATACAATTACTAGACATCCTGAATGGCTAGATGGTAGACTATCTGAACAGATTCAAAATGAGTTTTGACAAATATGTGTTTACAGACATTACAATGTCATAGTATACAATATTTGAGGAGTCGCAAGTGTATACATCATCCAGCACATATCAGCCCATATCAGGTATAGCGTATCACAGAGGTGGGCTCAGTACCACAATCTAGGTATTGTATGAGTGGTTCTACTACAGGGTAAGGTGCCCAACCAGGCACAAGGTAATCAGACAGTATTTTTACCTAGTGGTAGATGCCGCCCCATTCTTTGTGCTTGAGTGATCTCCCCAGGTCCCGCTCCCACCTGGTCCTTCCTGCATTATGTGTGTAGATGTTTGTGAGGAGGAGTTGTTGGTACAGGTCAGAGATCAGCTTCTTATCAGAGGTGCGGGTGACCAGCCAATTTTCATACGGGGTGAGGGAACATTGCGCGACTGGTCTGAATTCTGGCTGCAAGGCCCAATGTTGGACCTGCAAATAGGGTAGGTGATCGGACTCCGGTATTCCATAGTTCTCTTTCACCTGGAGAAAGGAGAGGATACCGTTGAAGTTGAACATATGTCCCAGGGCTATGCAGGGCGAGCGTCTCCAGGCCACAAATGCCCTGGGGTCCAGGCCCGGGAAAAGTCGGGATTATCGAAAAGCGGGGTCATCAGGGAGGAAAACCTGGTCCCATATGTCCAGGATGGTGCTTGTAATCTGTGATGCATATAGGTTGGGAGGGTGGTGGCATCTGGGAAGAAATGGAACCCCCTGTAAGGGCCTGCCAGCAACGGCTTGGTCTGGAAAAAAACAATTCTTGCCCACTTCCAGCATAGAAGGAGGTCAGGCACACCAACCCCGCCGTGGGCAGGTGGAAGTATCGCAAGGGCGTGCTTGAAGCATGGACGGGGGGGACCGTTCAAGAGAAAGAGCGCCAGGTCAGATTGTGTCCGCCGGAGCCAACCCATTGGGGTGCGCAGAAGGAGAGTCTGGAACACGTAAAGGATTTGTGGTAGCAGAGTCATCTTAGTGGCTGCTATCCGCCCCAGCCAGAAGAGCAAGTGATGCTTCCATCTCCGGAGTACGTCGCTGAGGCGCGAGCGGAGCCTGCCATAATTTGCTTCTGCAGTGGCTTGGACGGTTGGGGCCAACAGAACTCCTAAATAGGGGATTGTAGTATTAGACCATTGCATATAGAATTCGCCTTGAACCTCGGTGAGTGTCTCCGGTCACAGGGAGATATTCAGGGCTTCTGATTTCTCCACGTTAATCTTAACCCAGAGGCCATTGCACAGGTATGGAGTTAGATAAAGAGTGCTCGGAGCGATTGCATCGGCTCCGTAAGGGAAAGAAGGATATCGTCCACGTATAGACTGATCTTATGCACATCGCCGCCAAAGGGGATGCCCTTGATGAGGGAATGTTGCCTGACCTGTTGCGCTAATGGCTCCATGTACAGGGCAAAAAGGATAGGGGAGAGAGGGCACCCCTGTCTGGTGCCCCTGTCGATCGGGAAGCGTGGGGAGGTGTGTCCATTGACACGGACCGTGGCGTTGGGCCGGCGATAGCAATTCAGTATGCGGTTGCAGAGAGCCTCTCCCACACCGAGGTGTTGTAGCACCAGTTCCAGATAGGGCCAGTGCACCCTATCGAAGGCCTTTTTGGCATCAATGGTAAATAGCATACAGTCTGGCCTCTTCCGTGACCCGGCCTCGATGAGGTGGAGGACCCGTTTGGTATTATCGCTGGTCTACCGTTGAGGAATGAAACCTGCTTGGTCTGGTTCCACCAGCTGCTGCATATATGGTACCAACCTGCTCGCGAGGATGCCCGTGTAGAGCTTGAGGTCCATGTTTAAGAGGGATATCAGCCTATAGGAACTACAGTGTGTGGGGTCTCGGCCAGGCTTAGGTATGACCGTTATCACCGCTTCCAGGAGGTCCTCCAGAATGGCGCCGGGTTGGTCGAAGCTATTAAAAATGTCCCGCAGTAGTGGGGCAACCTGGTGGCAAAACATTTTATAAAAGGCCGCCGAGTAGCCGTCTGGGCCATGTGATTTCCCCAACTTGAGGCGAGATATCACCGAAATCACTTCCTCCAGGCCAATGGGCCGATCGAGGAACTCCGCTTGCGCCTCGTTCAGGTATGAGAGGGCCGCGCCTCCCAGGTATGCACGACCATCCTGGGGGTTGAGCGGGTCACCTGCATATAGAGTTTCGTAAAAGTCCCCAAAAGCCGCTGCTATGTCGACACCGTCGACTGCGAGGTCTCCCCAGTAACCAACATCCCTCTCCCCTCCACCTAACCCCCAACTTCAAAACTATGTGGATACAGTGTCCCAGGCCTTTCAGTCCAACACAGGCCTGTGGTAATAATACCTATTGGGGTGAAGTCCTGTGGCAGCCGCCATGGCCCCCCGCCTGCCCCCTCCACCTAGCATGTAACAGTGCCATGATACTCCCCCTCACTAGAAAATTCAGTCAGAGGGCTGTGGCTTTCTCCTGCGAGATAATGTGGGTCTCAGGCTTGGAGCGCAGGCCTGGGGAGCGCCTACGGCCCACCGTCTGCCAGCTGCCCCAGGAGGGTCTTTGGGAGGATCTCACTGGCGACGTGTCCTCTACCGACTCAATGCCCAATAAAGCACAGGTGTCCTTAAGCAAACGCATCTGTTGCAGGGCTCCATTCCATTTGAATATCAGGCGAAACGGATGTCCCCAGGAGTAAGGAATTTCTCGCTCACGCAAAAAGTCTGTAGCCACCTTAAATGCCTTCCTCTTCTGGAGAGTCACAGCACAGAGATCTGGATACAGGGCGACGGGATGACCACGAAACTGAAGGGGCTGGTTCCGTCGGGCTTCTCGGAGAATCCTCTCTTTAAGTGGGAAATCGGGGAGGAACGCTAAAATGTCCGGAGGTGGGGTAGAGGAACGTCTGGGAAGTCCCACTCTATGTGCCCTGTCAATCCTTATGATAAAGTCAGAGGATTCCCCCAATATGTTGCAGAAAAGGTCTTGTAGATACACAGTAACATCCGCCCCTTCTGCCTTCTGAGGGACCCCCCGGACCCGTATGTTACTACGGCGGGACCAATTTTCTAAGTCCTCCGCATGGGCCTGAAGGTCCACCTGTTGAGCTTGGAGCCGTAGGATCTCCTGTTGGAGTTGCTCGACCCCCTCGCTTCTCGTTTGATCGGCATCCTCAATGGCGGCCACCTGCTCTCCCAGGCCCTCCACATCTCTCCTGAGCTTCTTAACCTCCCCTGCCACCTCCTGCTTCAAGGATTTGAAGTCGTCCCGAAGGGAGTTAAACAGGGACTCCAAGAAAGATTTAGAGATTGGCACATTATCATCGGTGGTCGCCGATTGAGATTTGTGGACTTCGGGGAGGGTGATCCTTTGCCATTTCTGGCCTTTTGTGAACATCTCTGGGAGGGTGCGCTTCCCCTTCTTTCTGAGACTCGCCATTACGTTCACTGCGTCTCTTCTAGGCTAGTGGCTCTGCCCTGCGAGGCCCCCAGGACAAAATTATGCATGGGTGCGACCCTCAACGTAGATGTCCCGGTATCACGTAAGTGACAATGCCGTTCAAAGGTGATGTCTTGGTCTCCCTGGTAGCAATCATCAATAATGAGCGGCCCCGATCTGAGGGTGCCAATGCAGAGTCCGTCCAACCTTGCTCCGTGCCCCCAATTATTCGCAAGCCCAGGGATGTGAGCAGGTAAGCACAGCTCTGATATAGAAATAACCCCACTAACTCAACCATGAGGAGCACGCAAAGGGCTGAGTGTGCCTGCAGGGTAAACGGTCTCCGCACTGTGGGTAAGTCTGTTACTGTAGCGTATAGAGCTCTCAAAGACTGCCCACTTGGGTGCGTGGCGGCGGCCCGTAGGGGCCCCCCTACACACAGCCCCCTGTGTTGCCGTGTAGCAGTGTTGGCCTCAGGCTCATGTCTCTCTTCCCCTCGCTGCCTCCACTACACTGTCCATTGGCCTTGCTGGGCCCTACGCCAGGGACTCGATTAGGCCCCCCGCGTTCTCGCTCCCGCCAGCCCCGGGCCAACCTCCACACCTCTGTGTGGGCCCTTGGCCTGGTGCTCACCGGTTCTCCCAGGAGCCGTTGGGGTGCCTGTATAGCGCTGGTGCAGCAGAGGGTACTCACTACGGCTCCCGCATAGGCCCGGAGCCGGGGCCTTAAGTGCTGCTCCTCCCGACGGCTCCCGCATAGGCCCTTCGCCGGGGTGGTGCTATGTCAAATACCCCTCTAATCACTGCTGTCCTCTGCTCCTAGGTCTGGGCAGGCAAGCTGGAAACACGGCCAGTGACAGGCAGGCGAGTCCAGCCGGCGGTAAGGAGTCTAGGCGGCCGCTGTCACTCTGCAGGATCAGCCGCCATTTCCGGTGCCCACGAGGCAGCCAGGATCCCACTGCCCAAAAGGAGCTTGGAGCTCATGCAGACCAGGTTGTGGGCTCACCGGCGTGGCCGCAGGGCGTTTCCACCAGGCTAGTAAGGTGCGGGGCACTGGGGGGGAAGAAATGGGAGGGGCAGCAACGGGGAGCCCGCTAAGTCTGCTTGCTCGGGTGCTTGGTGGTGGTCTGTGGGGGCCCCTCTACGCACAGCACCCTGTATTGCCGCTCAGCAGTGTTGGCTTCAGGCGTATGTCCCTCCGCACCTCGCTGCATCCTCTATGCTGTCCATGGGCCTTACTGGGCCCTACGCCGGGGACTCGATTATGCCCCCCCGAGTTCTCACTCCCACCAGCCCCCAGCCGGGGTCCCGTATGATGCTGGTGCAGCAGATAGTATTCACCACGGCTCCTGTGTAGGTCTGGAGCCGGGACCTAGAGTGCTGCTCCTCCCGGCGTGCTCCACCTCCTGCCGCTGGGGGTAGTGTGATGCCAGATGCCCCTTCTGCTTGCCACTTCCCTCTGCTCCAAGGCCCAGGCAGAGGGGTCAGAAACGCAGCCAGTGACCCAGTGCAGGCAAGCCCAGTTGGCGGCAAGGAGTCCAGGGCGGCCGCTGTCACTCGTCAGGAACAGTCGCCATTACGGTGCTCATGAGGCAGCAAAGATCACTCTGCCTAGCAGGAGCTCAGAGCCTGGGCGGGTCAGATCGTGGGCTCACCGGAGCAGCTGCAAGACGTCCTAGCCTGGCTAGTAAAATGCGAGGTGCCGGGAGGGAGCAGATCGCGGTGAAAAGGGCAGTAACGGGGGTCGGGACGGGGAGCCACAGAGATCTCCGTCCGTTCAGTCCGCCATTTGGCCACGCCCCCCGCACGCTGTAGTTTTGAACCCTACCTCTGCCGGCACATAGGGAAACGTAGCAAACGTATATATTTTTGAAAACTAGACACCCAGGGAAATCCAGGATGGGGTGACTTCACTGCCTCCTACCAAGTTCTGTTACCCAAAATCCCTTGCAAACCTAAATAATTGTCAAACAAATACATTTTCCCCACATTTCTGTGGTGGAAAGCGCAACATGGTCAAACCTCAATTTCGCAGTGAAAAATTACCCTTTTTTGGCAAAGTGCCTAGCTGTAGTTTTTGAACCCTAGCTCTACCAGCTCCTAGAGAAACCTAGCAAAACTGAACATTTTTTAAAACTAGACACCCAGAGGAATCTAGCATGGGGTGACTTGACTGCCTCCCACCAGGTTCTGTAACACAGAATCCCTTACAAACCTAAACTGGTATTTAAAAAAAACAAATTTTCCCCAACTTTCTGTGGTGGAAAGTTCTGGAATCTGCATGGATCTACAAGTTTCCACCCACCCTGCGTTCCCCAAAGTCTTATGAGAAAAATGGTACCTCAGTTGTGTGGGTCGGCCTAGTGCCTGCAACAGGAAACAGCGCAATACGCAATGTGGTCACACCTCAATTTCGCAGTGAAAAATTACAGTTTTTTTGCAAAGAGCCTAGCTGTAATTTTGTAACCCTAACTCAGACAGCACCTAGGAAACCTAGCAAACCAATACAGTTTTTAAAACTAGACACCCAGGGGAATCCAGGATGAGATGACTTGACTGCCTTCCACCATGTTCTGTTACCCAGAATCCCTTGCAAACCTAAAAAATGGTCCCAAAAAATAAATTCCCACATTTCTGTGGTGGAAAGTTCTTGAATCTGTGTGGATCCACAATCTTCCACCTACCTCCCGTTCCCCAATGTCTTATGAGAAAAATGGTACCTCACTTGTGGGGATCGGCCTAGGGCCTGCGACAGGGAACGGCGCAAAACGCAACATGGTCACACCTCAATTTAACAGTGAAAAATGACCCTTTTTTGGCAAAGTGCCTATCTATAGTTTTTGAATCCTAGCTCTGCTGGCACCTAGGTAAACCTAGCAAACCTATACATTTTTAAAAACTAGACACCGAAGGTAATCCAGAATGAGATGACTCGACTGCCTCCCACCAGGTTCTGTTACCCAGAATCCCTTACAAACCTAAACAATTGTTAAAAAAATAGATTTTCCCCACATTTCTGTGGTGGAAAGTTCTGGAATCTGTGTGGTTCCACAATTCTCCTCTCAAACCACGTTCCCCTAAGACTTCTGAAAAAAATGGTACATCAATTGTGTGGGTCGGCCTAGTGCCTGTGACAGGAAAAGGCGCAAAACGCAATGTGGTCACACCTCAATTTCGCAGTGAAAAATGACCCTTTTTTGGCAAAGTGTCTAGCTGTCCTTTTTTAAACCCTAGCTCTGCCGGCACCTAGGGAAACCTAGTAAACCTATACATTTTTTTAAATTAGACAAACAGGGAAATCTAGGATGGGGTGACTTCACTGCCTCCCACCAGGTTCTGTTTCCCAGACTCCCTTGCAAACCTAAATAATTGTCCAAAAAAACAAATGTTCTCCACATTTCTGTGGTGAAAAGTTCTGTAATCTGTGTGGATCTACTAATTTCCACCCACCCTGCGTTCCCCAAAGTCATACAAGAAAAATGGTACCTCAGTTGTGTGGGTCGGCCTAGTGCCTGCAACAGGAAACGGCGCAATACGCAATGTGGTCACACCTCAATTATGCAGGGAAAAATGACAGTTTTTTTGCAAAGTGCCTTGCTGTAGTTTTTGAACCCTACCTCAGCCAGCACCTAGGGAAACCTAGCAAACCAATACAGTTTTTAAAACTAGACACCCAGGGGAATCCAGGATGAGATGACTTGACTGCCTCCCACCAGGTTCTCTTACCCAGAATCCCTTGCAAACCTAAAAAATGGTCCCAAAAAAAAGAAAATTCCCACATTTCTGTTGTGGAAAGTTCTTGAATCTGTGTGGATCCACAATTTTCCACCCACCCCACGTTCCCCAAAGTCTTATGAGAAAAATGGTACCTCACTAGTGGGGATCGACAAAGGGCCTTAGACAGGGAACGGCGCAAAACACAACGTGGTCACACCTCAATTTCACAATGAAAAATGACCCTTTTTTGGCAAAGTGCCTAGCTATAGTTTTTGAACTCTAGCTATACTGGCACCTAGGTAAACCTAGCAAACCTATACATTTTTAAAAACTAGACACCGAAGGTAATCCAGAATGAGGTGACTTGACTGCCTCCCACCAGGTTCTGTTACCCAGAATCGCTTGCAAACCTAAACCATGGTTAAAAAAATAGATTTTCCCCACATTTCTGTGGTGGACAGTTCTGGAATCTGCGTGGATCCACAATTCTCCTTTCAAACCACGTTCCCCAAAGACTTCTGAGAAAAATGGTACATCACTTGTGTGGGTCGGCCTAGTGCCTGTGACAGGAAACGGCGCAAAACGCAATGTGGTCACACCTCAATTTCGCAGTGAAAAATGACCCTTTTTTTGGCAAAGTGTCTATTTGTCCTTTTTTAAACCCTAGCTCTGCCGGCACCTAGGGAAACCTAGTAAACCTATACATTTTTTTAAATTAGACAACCAGGGAAATCTAGGATGGGGTGACTTCACTGCCTCCCACCAGGTTCTGTTTCCCAGACTCCCTTGCAAACCTAAATAATTGTCCAAAAAACACATTTTCTCCACATTTCTGTGGTGAAAAGTTCTGTCATCTGCGTGGATCTACTATTTTCCACTCACCCTGTGTTCCCCAAAGTCATACAAGAAAAATGGTACCTCAGTTGTGTGGGTCGGCCTAGTGCCTGCGACAGGAAACGGCGCAATACGCAATGTGGTCACGCCTCAATTTTGCAGTGAAAAATGACAGTTTTTTTGCAAAGTGCCTAGCTGTAGTTTTTGAACCCTACCTCAGCCAGCACCTAGGTAAACCTAGCAAACCAATACAGTTTTTAAAAATAGATACCCAGGGGAATCCAGGATGAGATGACTTGACTGCCTCCCACCAGGTTCTGTTACCCAGAATCCCTTGCAAACCTAAAAAATGGTCCCAAAAAAAAGAAAATTCCCACATTTCTGTGGTGGAAAGTTCTTGAATCTGTGTGGATCCACAATTTTCCAACCACCCCACATTTCCCAAAGTCGTATGAGAAAAATGGTACCTCACTTGTGGGGATTGGCCTAGGGCCTTAGACAGGGAACGGCGCAAAACGCAACATGGTCACACCTCAATATCACAGTGAAAAATGACCCTTTTTTGGCAAAGTGCCCAGCTATAGTTTTTTAACCCTAGCTCTGCTGGCACCTAGGTAAACCTAGCAAACCTATACATTTTTAAAAACTAGACACCCTAGGTAATCCAGAATGAGGTGACTTGACTGCCTCCTACTAGGATCTGTTACCAAGATTCCCTTGCAAACCTAAACAATTGTTAAAAAAATAGATTTTCCCCACATTTCTGTGGTGGAAAGTTCTAGAATCTGCGTGGATCCACAATTCTCCTCTCAAACCACGTTTCCCAAGGACTTCTGAGAAAAATGGTACATCACTTGTGTGGGTCGGCCTAGTGCCTGTGACAGGAAACGGCGCAAAACGCAATGTAGTTACACCTCAATTTCGCAATGAAAAATGACCCTTTTTTGGCAAAGTGTCTAGCTGTCCTTTTTTCAACCCTAGCTCTGCCGGCACCTAGGGAAACCTAGTAAACCTATACATTTTTTAAAATTAGACAACCAGGGAAATCCATGATGGGGTGACTTCACTGCCTCCCACCAGGTTTTGTTTCCCAGGCTCCTTTGCAAACCTAAATAATTGTCCAAAAAAACCCATTTTCCCCACATTTCTGTGGTGAAAAGTTCTGTAATCTGCATGGATCTACTAATTCCCACCCACCCTGCGTTCCCCAAAGGCTTAAGAGAAAAATGGTACCTTACTTGTGTGGGTCAGCCTAGTGCCCACGACAGGAAATGGCGCAAAATGCAACGTGGTCACACCTTAATTTTGCAGTGAAAAATTACCCTTTTTTCACAAAGTGCCTAGCTGTAGTTTTTGAGCCGTAGCTCTACCAGCACCTAGGGAAACATAGCAAAACTGTACATTTCTTTAAAATAGACACCCAGGGGAAGCTAGGATGGGGTGACTTGACTGCCTCCCACCAGGTTCTGTGTCCCAGAATCCCTTGCAAACCTAAAGAATTGTAAAAAAAACCCATTTTTCCCACATTTCTGTGGTGGAAAGTTCTGGAATCTGCGTAGATCCACAAATTTCCACCCACCCCTTGTTCCCCAACGTCTTACAAGAAAAATGGTACCTCACTTGTGTGGGTAGGCCTAGTGCCCGCAAAAGGAAATGGTGCAAAATGCAATGTGGTCATACCTCAATTTCGCAGTGAAAAATTACCCTATTTTGGCAAACTGCCTAGCTGTAGAGTGTGAACCCTAGCTCTGCCGGCACCTAGGGAAACCTACCAAACACACACATTTCTGGAAAGTAGACACCCGGAGCCTTCCAAGGAGGTATGGATTACGTAGATCCCCCAAAGTTTCCTTGCCCAGGATCCCTTTCAAACCTCAAATTTAAGCTGAAAAAAATCTGTTTTTTCACACATTTTTGTGTGGGAAAGTGTGGCATCACTGGGCTCACACAAATTTCCTACCACCCAGTGTTCCCTCAGGTCTCCCGATAAAAATGGTGCCTCACTTGTGTGGGATGCGCAAGTACCCGCGACAGGCAAGGGCCCGAAACGTAGTGAGGCGACATCAAATTGCCTATCTCAAAACGACCTGCTTTTGCAAGAGGGTCACCTGTCACCTGGGTTTTTGGCCCCGTGCTCGGCGACCTTCATGGGAACCCTACCAATCCCACATATTTCTGAAAACTAGACACACGGGGGCTTCTGAGGAGGTATGGCTTGCGTGGATTCCCCAACATTTCCTTACCCAGAATCCCTTGCAAACCTCAATTTTAGCTGAAAAATCAGTTTTTTCACACATTTGTTTGCAGGAAAGTGTGGCATCACTGGGCACACACAAATTTCCTATCACCCAGTGTTCCCTCAGGTCTCCCGATAAAAATGGTGCCTCACTTGTGTGGGAGGACCAAGTACCCGCGACAGGCAAGCAAAAGTAAATACTGATCACGAGTCATAACTGCAGTAAATATGGCTGTTGCCATCAAGGGGCTGGTAGACCAATATGAAGCCAGGTTCAGCTTCCTTAGCAAACCCATCAATAAAGAAAAACCCAAAAACTTCTTAATCTCTTCCAGATTTGTGGGAGTCTACCGGGTAGCTCTAGAGTGGGGCCCAAGTTTGTCACTGTTGTCCCTCAGAAACTGCTCAGCGTACACATTAGTCTGCTCAACAATCTCACCCAAAAATACATCATCCATAAATAACTGAAAAAACCTTTAGGCAAAAAATGTTCACAATCCACACTACACCCTGCATCACCACTGAAGGCTGGCAACACAGGCTGCACCATGTTTGGATCAACCCAGAATCCTGCACTTCCAGTAGGAAGCCTAGCAGCCTCAGGCTGCAATCCAGATGCCGCTTGCACCATCGGCACAGCAGTATCCTCCTCTAAAACAGGCACTTCATCTGTCCTGTGTGAACCTTCATCATCTGATGACTCCATGTGAAGAGAAAACTCACTGCCAGAATCTTCCCCTCCCTCCTCTCCCTCAGACGCACTGTCAGTTTCATAATCCGGCTCAGAGGAAGATTCAAGAAGCATACCAACCACCTGCTGAGCAGTCATTCTATGGCTAGCCATAATGATTACTAATAAAGGTAACTTGTCAAACAAGTCAACAACAACAAACACTTTGAAAAATAAGTAATAAACAAAATGCACCTTTATCAAAAATACCTATACACTCCAAAACGATACCACTCACTTGCCAGAAGCAGCTAAACTCACCACCACGTACTCTGTACAGACACAGTATGGACCAACAATATCCCACTAAAAAAGAAAGAGAGAAGAAAATTACACATAAGACAATGCAAATCACATCACAAAGATGTTCATGCTCAAAACACTAACTAAACATGCTGCCACTATGATACCACTTAAAAAAAAATCATTCATATATTACAATATTACTCATTTGGAGTAAATACAACAACAATGTTTTACTTACCAAAAAAATGCAACTAAGCAAAACTGCAAAACAACCACTGTCGAAACTGCAAACAAGAATCAAAAGCTTTGCACTAGATTAAAATGGAGAAAAAAACATTACAATCACATATGCAAATAATGCACCAGTCCACCTGCCAAGCTAAGGGGTAGGTGGGCCTAAGAGTATAAATTAATTATTCAACCCCGTAAAAGGGGAGCAACCCTTGCCCTTGAGGCCACCCCCAAAAACAGAAATTAAAAAAACTCTAGTGCCTTGTGGCTTCTGCCCCTCTTTGGAGGCCGAATACATTTTTAAAAATTTAAATCTGCCCCCCCCCCCCCCCACAGGGGGCAAACAAAGCAAAAGTGTAGGCCCTTAAAAGGGGAGCGACCCTTGCCTAAGGGGCCGCTCCCCCAAACAAAACCTAACATCAGGGGCATACTTCAATGGCCCCCATAGGGGAGTGACCCTTGCCCAAAGGGAAACTCCCCAGCACATTGGCCCTGTGGGCCGATTTCTTTATTAAAAATAAAAATCTTGGTCCTGCAAAGGTACTTCAAGGACATCGAGGCCACCCAGAGGGACCACCTGTGGGTGGGGACGCCCCGTATCTCACTCCACAAGCTTACACTAGGGTGGTATGACAGGGGAATTGCACTTCCGGACATCAGGAAATATTACAGGGCAGCCCACCTCTCGCAATCAATCAGGGCACGTACTGTGGTGGGGACGATCCTGGTTACGGGATGCATATATGGTTCCTCCCGGGTGGGAATTTTGAGACAGCACTCTACTCCAAACCCAACAAATACCCCCTTACGGGGCCCACAAAACACTCGGTCAAACTTTGGCACATTGTGAGCTGCAACCTGGGATGGGCGGATAGACTGACACTCGCCACCCCACTCTGGGTCTCAGAGAGGTTGGGTACACTGGGTCCCACCAAGGGGTTCAGAAACTGGGACCTGAACGGGATCTCCCATATAAAAGATTTATGGGGACCCAATGGAAGGGTATTGTTCGCTTCACTCCAGCAGACATCAACTAGCACAGACAGAGTTCTCCGATTTGCGCAGGTCAGGCATTCACTCCTTACGAACATTCCACCCGGAACGTCACTTCCCGAATACTCCCCCTTAGAGGACCGACTGTTGGACGGTCTCCTGCCAGAAAAGGCCATCTCTCTCACATACAAAAAACTCATACACCACACCCCTGACCCCCTACATGAACTCAGGCGGAAATGGGAGAATGACGGTCTAGAGATAGAAGATGAGGAATGGAGGGAAGCGCTTCCCTCCCCTAAGCAGGTGGCAATATTGGCTATACTTAGGCTGATACAATTGAAAATTCTATATCGTAGCTACATCTCCGGGACCCGACTGGTACTAATGGGCAGGAGTGAGGGTGGGCTCTGTAGACAGCACTGCGGGGAAGTGGGGACGTTCATCCACATACTATGGGAATGTGGACCTACTGGAAGCAAGTGCACAACTGTATGCGCGATGTCTGGAGGGTGGACCTGCGGCTCGAAATCAAGCGATGTCTCTTAAACATCTGGGAGCCCACTGATCTGACTGCAAAAGGGAAGGTATGGGAGACACTCGGCCTCATGATAGCTAAACGCAACATAGCTCACCTATGGAGAGCAGTACAGCCCCCTAAGTTTGGTGCATGGAAAAAGGACTGGTGCATGCTGCAGGAGAAGACAGTCTATGTTGCTCGGGGTTGCCCTAGGAGATGGATTACAATCTGGTCGAAGTGGAATGAATTTCTTGGCTACTTATGTGAACCCCCCTGATCCCTTCCCCTGAGGAGCTGCAGATCCCCTAATGTGATGTACATTGTTGCAACCTGGTGCTCTTCTAATTTACCATCTGTATGTTTGTATGCGCTTCTTACCATGTAACACTGTTAAGATACTGCTTCTGTATTTGTACTGACCATCAAGACCACTTGTACCAATAAATAGAGTTAAAAAAATAAAAAAATAAAAATAATAAAAATAAAATTCTGCTCTCCCCCAGACAGAAAAAGCTATTTATAATGCCCCCAAAAGGGGGTGGGACCCTTGCCCAAGGGGCCTCTCCCCCAACCAACAAACACTAGCCAAACACAAAAAAAACCCCTGGCGCTAGTGGGTATTCCTGCTGCACGATTGCATGATCATGCAGCAGGAATGCACAAAAGAGGCATTGAGGAAAGGAAAGCCCTTTCCTGTCCCCCGATGCCTCTTTCGTTTAAATCCCCCTCTCCCCAGCCCCAAAACTCACCTGTTTGTTCACTAATGCGCAGGAAGCAAATGGCTGCCTGCGCATCGGGGAACAAAGGGGAACCTCCAATGACATCAGCCCGCCTCATTGACAGTGTGCCAGTGTGCTCTGTAAGAATGCTTAACATTTACCATTTAGTGTGATGCAATGGGTTGTAAGGGGCCTTTGTTTTGGGTGCAGATGTCATGCATTATCACTACATGTACTTTCAATTGTCATTGATGTAATGGCCCTTGACGTTGCGGTCTTATGACATCGGCTGCATTGGGGGAATCAGGGACATCCCATGGTAGTTAACAGCAGTGTGCCTCATATGAGTGTACTTTCATCAATGTGTGCAGTGCAACACATCAATATTGGAGGGATGTGTGACATTACAACGCATACTTTTACATCGCATGCCTTTACATTGCGGTTTTTACAACGAAAACCTTTACAACGCATAGCGCTTTGGGGTGCTGGATAGTGAATAGTTTAATTTACTATTCCAACTCCAGTCCCCGTGGACACTAGGGAAGGTGTTGGATAGTAAATTAAACGTATTCCCTATCCTAGAGCGCCCCCCAGCGCAATGCGTTGTAATGATTTGCATTGTAAAAGTTGCGTCGTAAAGGCACTGCGTGGTAAAAGTTGCGTTGTAAAGGATGTTTCCCATATTGGAGGACTACACATCTGACACCAATGTGCAACTGTAGTTGTGCCCAAAGTACGACATGGTGGAAAGCATGAGATCATGGCCATTGCGAACTGATGTTTTGGAGTCTGTATCTGTGTTTTTCCCCTTATGGTGACTCCATTTGTGGCTGTGACAACGTGTTGGGAGGTACATCTTTAACCCCCTCAGGTCCCTAGGTATGCTCAGAGGGATCTGTATGTCTGGTTACACGGAGGCACCGGCAGGCTATTTGACTATGTGGGCATCACAAAGGGCACTTATGCCAAGTTTGCATGATAGCATGCAATTTTTGACTTTTGAATTAAGGTTCCACAATGTTACTGTACAGGGGGGTGTGCAACATGGGGATATCATCATCTTGTTTTGTGCTTTGCTCGTATATGATGTTTGAGTGAATGGTATTAAACTGAAGCTACTTCTCTGTCTCTTGCAGCATCTACCGTGGGCACAGAAGGACAGGGGAGGGACACCAGTGGTGAGGCATCAGGCGCAACTGCTATACGCAAGCACACTGACACTGATGTGACTAGCACCTTGAAGGGGGACAGGAGTCTGCTTGAGGAATCACAGCCGGAAACACCAACCTCAATGTCATCTGATGCCAGCGGTGACTCCTCTACGTTGGCGGGCACAGGGAGAGGTAACTCTCCCTTCTCTTCCACCATACAGTGTCCAGTGCCCACCCGCAAACCTACTTCCACCAGTGCTGCACGTGCTTGAAACAGTAAGAAGGGAATCCACTACCTCTGAGGCGGAAGACGGAGGAGCTGAAACTCGACATTTTAAAATTGTTTACTTTGGTTATTCATTGCTTTTAACTTGTTCACCTACCCTGAGCTCCTGCTGCAACTCTGACTACCGCTTTCACAAACAGCGGATTCTAGCGCTGCTTTGTATAGTTGTTTTCGACGGCGCCATCGCCAGTCGCGAGGCCACGCCCACCGGACAGGCCACGCCCACCCCGCCTGCCTATTAAAGCACTGAACACTAGTGCGACCATTAGAATACACTACCTCTGAGGCGGAAGCCGGAGGAGCTGAAACTCGACATTTTAAAATTGTTTACTTTGGTTATTCATTGCTTTTAACTTGTTCACCTACCCTGAGCTCCTGCTGTAACTCTGACTACCGCTTTCACAAACAGCGGATTCTAGCGCTGCTTTGTATAGTTGTTTTCGACGGCGCCATCGCCAGTCGCGAGGCCACGCCCACCGGACAGGCCACGCCCACCCCGCCTGCCTATTAAAGCACTGAACACTAGTGCGACCATTAGAATACACTACCTCTGAGGCGGAAGCTGGAGGAGCTGAAACTCGACATTTTAAAATTGTTTACTTTGGTTATTCATTGCTTTTAACTTGTTCACCTACCCTGAGCTCCTGCTGTAACTCTGACTACCGCTTTCACAAACAGCGGATTCTAGCGCTGCTTTGTATAGTTGTTTTCGACGGCGCCATCGCCAGTCGCGAGGCCACGCCCACCGGACAGGCCACGCCCACCCCGCCTGCCTACAAATGTGCCTACCACGCAAGCGCAGCGGACGAGCGCAGCGGGAGCGCCGTTTGCGCGCCGAAGGCGCGCCTAAGGCAAGCCCGTCTGCGCCCGTCCGCGCCAGTACACGCCAGGAGCCAGGCAAGAGGCCTGAGGTAAGAACTACCTATTCAGGGGATGCTCTTCGCTATCTCAACAGGCCCGTCCCATCTCCATGTTCCCAAATACTAATGGGAGACTCCCGCCTCAATCACTGTCCACATTGCTCTTTTAAATACACCCCCTCTATCACCAACGTCCCTACCCAGACGACTATAAACATGGCAATGATTAATTGCAGATCACTACCCAAACACGCCCTTGAAATAAATATGCTTATTGAAGACCTTAGTCTTGATATAATGTTTCTTACAGAAACATGGCTGACACCCAACTCAGACGCCGACATAGTCCTAGCACTTCCCCCAGGATTCAGTATCCAACATCTTGACCGGCCCAAAGGTAGAGGTGGTGGCATTGCTGTCATCTCCAAGGACTCAATACCATGCCGTTTCCTTGATAGTCCTCTGGTAGACTGTGAAAACGTCCAATTCACCTTGCAGATCTCCCCTTGTTCCTCTCTTTCCGGACTCCTTATTTACCGCCCCCCCGGTTCCATGGGAAAATTCCTTAACTCCCTCCTAGAATGCTCCTTGGCCAGATCTAGCACTCGGACCAACTTCCTCATTCTAGGGGACTTTAATGTCCATTTTGAAGACAGCAAAGACAATACGGCCTCAGAACTGATCCAAGACTTGGCTACTCACCAATTGCACTTACAGAATTCCCTCCCTACTCATAATCGGGGGCACTTGCTCGACCCCATATTCTGTAATTTCCAGGACCTTGTGACCAGGCCCCCCACTCCTGTGCCATGGTCCGACCACCTTCTTATTCCTTTCAGTTGGCACACCTACCCCAAACCGCCGCAAACTCAAGCCCCCGGCAGACCATCCAGACCCTGGGCGAAACTGGACTTTGCTATATGGAAACAAGCCCTCGAGGATACAGTCCCCACCCTTAGCTCAACCATCGACCTCGCAGATAGGGAATTTTCATCCTGGATTACCAACTCTTTAGACCTAGCCCTCCCAAAAAAACCTCATCGTAAACCAAGGACAAAAGCTACCTCTCCATGGTTTACCCAAGAAATACGCCTTCTAAAGAAAGCCTGCAAGAGAGCAGAAAGAGTCTGGAGAAAAGACTTCAATCCTATCAGCAAAAACAACTACAGACTGATGATTCTCAATTATAAAAAAGCTCTGAAAAATGCACAAATCTCCTTTTACAGCGAGAAAATCAGCAAAGCAGCAAACTCGTCGAGGGAGACGTTTCTCACTTTGAAAAAGCTTCTAAAACCCCCCACTCGCCCCAGCTGCGCGAGACCCTACAACAGAACACTGTAATGAGTTAGCCAACTTCTTTGACTCTAAAATTCAAACTATACTCAAAACAACTTCCGCCTCTCTCCCCCTTAGACCCCTCCCCCCTTCCCACCTCCCAACATCAGAGCAATGGTGTTGAGCTAAGCAAATTCCAACCCATCAACGCGGAAACTCTTGGTTCTATATTACAAGCCCTCAAAAGCGGATCGCCCCATGACCCAGCCCCGATGAGACATCTTAAACAGGTGGCCCCGAGTATCCTACCTCTTATAACCAATTTACTAAATACCTCTTTCGAATCTGGAACAGTGCCCACAAGCTGGAAAAAAGCGGTGGTGAAGGCACTCATAAAAAAACCTAACCTTGACCCGGACAACCTGGCCAACTTCAGACCTATATCTCTCCTCCCAGGTATCAGTAAACTGGCGGAAAAACATATAAACTCCCAGCTTTCACATTGTCTGGAGTCCAATGAGCAGCTAAAAACCTCTCAAACGGGCTTCCGCCCGGGCCAAGGGACAGAAACAGCAATGGTGGCGGTAGTCGAAGAAACCAGGAAAGTCATCGATGCAGGAGGATCAGTGGCAGTGATCCTCCTGGACCTCAGCGCAGCATTCGACACCGTCAACCATAGCATCCTTGCCCAACGCCTAGGAAACCTCGCCATCTCCGGGACGGCCCTCAAATGGCTAAAATCCTTCCTCCACAACCGCTCCTTTCAGGTGGCAGATGGAGACTGTATCTCTAAGGAAACCCCGATACGTTGCGGAGTGCCTCAGGGCTCCTCTTTGAGCCCGACACTCTTCAACGTATATATGGCACCTCTGGAACAAATCGTCGTCCCCTACGGCATCAAACTCCTGACCTACGCGGACGACACACAGCTGGTCGTTTCCCTGAGCCAGTCAGAACCCCCCTCCATCGATCTGTATTCCTGCCTGGAGTATATAGTCAGCTGGATGAGCGACTCCCATTTAAAGCTCAATGGGGAAAAAACGGAGCTAATGGTACTAGGCAACCAGTCCCTTTTCCGCCCGGAGTCTCTATGGCCTCCCAGTATGGGCCCACCACCAATCCCCAAAACTGATATCAAAAGCCTAGGGATTTGGCTGGATGACAAACTTACTCTCAACACCCAGGCCAAAAAAACTGCAGGAACTTGCTTTGGCTTGCTCCGCTCCATCCGCAAAATTCTCCCACTCTTACCATTCCAGTCAAGAAAATTGGTCATCCAGGGCCTCATATTGTCCAGACTGGACTACGGCAATGCCTTATATCTTGGATCCCCAAAGAAAGTCATCTCTAAGCTTCAGGTGGTGCAAAATGCGGCCGCCAGAATTCTCACTGGTACCAAAAAACGCTGCTCTGCCAAACCTGCACTCAAAGAACTTCATTGGCTCCCGGTGGAACAAAGGGTGCATTTCAAGGCCATGTACCTAACCCACAAAATCCTGCACGGAAAAGCCCCCCCAGTTCTGAAAAATCTCGTGACTCCCCACACGACAACCAGAACCCTACACTCTACCAATGCCCACCTGACCAAAATACCCAAGATCAAAAAATCACGTTTCGGAGGTCGACAATTCTCATTTCAGGCATCCAAGATGTGGAATACTCTTCCACCGGACCTCCGGGCCCAACCTAATCTCCTAGCATTCCGCAAATCCCTGAAGACATGGCTGTTCCCTTGATCCCTTGCTTCCCTCTGGCCCCTCCCTTGGACATCTTAGTGGATTCTGTCAGCGCTGGGACGCTCTCGGACAGCCATGCGCTCTATAAATCTCCAAAATAAAATAAATAAATAAAATAAGAGTTTCATTCCCCCATGCACCGCTGCCCCTGCCCCTGATGTGTGTTGGTCAGACAACTCTCCTCAATGCCTTCCTAGACCATGACAAGAAGTTGGCACGGGTAGTTGCCTTCATGGAGGGCATTCATTCGGACGTGGGTGGGCTAAACAGGACTGTTCAGTCTTTGTCCTCCACATTGACGGCAGCCATTCAGCTGTCACAGGCTCAGAGTCCAGCCCCTTTGGCCAACCCCTGCTAGTGGCTACATCTGACGAGAGTGGACACACACCACAGACCTCAGGCTCACGATACACCACACACAGCACACAAAAGCAGCAGCACAAGCGGGCCAGAGCGCAGACACCATCATCCAAATAAACCAAAGCCACCCCAAAGCACAAAGGCAAAAGACCTTGAGTTGACACACAGGGGCATCAAGCCAAGAAGCAGGCCTCAGGCTCACATGCCTCAGAGGCATCCCCAGGCAAGGACACTCCTGTCCCAAAGGCGTCTAGCAAAGAAAAGCAGTCAGTTCCTGTGACTGCTAAGAGTCCACAGAAAAAGCACTCTAAGGCAGATTCACCCAAAACCTCAACTCCCATCCAGACCCCTGTGAAGCAGGTAAAGGAGGGCACTGTTGGGGGTTCACCTGGTCAGCAGGTGATGGAGGGGAAAAATCTAGGCCAGACCAAGCGTACTGCCGGATCCTGTAGGTCCCCTGAGGGAGGCCCACTAGCTGCACCTGATGCAGCTTTGGTGGAGAGTGTACCTGTTGTGCCCGCCCCACTTACCACTCCTCCCAAGACAATAATTACCTATCGAGTCCCCAAGAAGTAGAAAGGCACCCCTCCACATTCTCTCTCCCACACTGTGTCTCACAACAGCATGACTCCACCCCCACGAGCCAGCACACCACCTGCTCCAAGCAGCCCACCGGCTCCCAAAGCCACTGAAGTCTCTACCTCAGCTGGTCCTCTCTCTCCCAGGTCCAATCCTCCCAGTCCGACTGACAGCCTGAGTCAAAGTCTCCCTCACATACCTGTCTCTCCCACAACAGTGCCTGGACTGCCCATTGTTATCCCCCTAGCTGTGTTGCTGACCATGGCAGTGTACAGTCTCACCCACTCCCTCATGCACACATGTGCCTACTTGGAACTGTAGCCTGGCCACTGGCCTTGCTGTTCATCATTGTTGATGCCCACTCCCTGTGCAGTTTCTTATGCACACATATACTTTGTTCTACTTTGTACTGGCCAGTGGCCTTGCTGTTTATCACTTAGGATGCCCATTCCATGTGCAGTTTCTCAAGCACACATGTGCCTACTTTGCAATTTGTACTGGCCACTGGCCTTGCTGTTTATTACTGTGTTTGCCCATTCCCTGTGCAGGTTCTCAGGAACATACTATGCACTTTGTCCTGGCCAATAGCGTTGCTGTTTATCACTTAGGATGCCCATTCCCTGTGCAGTTTATCATGCACACTTGTACTTTGTTCTACTTTGTACTGGCAAATGGCCTTGCTGTTTATCACTTAGGATGCCCATTCCCAGTGCAGTTTCCCAAGCACACATGTGCCTACTTTGCACTTTGTACTGGCCATTGACCTTGCTGTTTATTACTGTGTTTGCCCATTCCCTGTGCAGGTTCTCATGCATACATGTGCTTACTTTAAACTGTGGACTGGCCACTGTTCTTGCTCTTGTCTACTTTTGATTCCCATCTGTGTAGAATGTAATAGAGCCAGTTACTCTTGTTGTCGTGGAAGTGTGCGATGGTCAGGGCTCTGCTGAAAAACCCCTCCCTGGACCAGAACAACTTAGCCAACTTCCGCCGGATCTCCTTGCTCCCCTGGTTGAGCAAATTGCTTGAGAGGCACATTAATACCATCTTAGTAGACTACCTGGAATCAGCGGGTCTGCTCTGTGCCTCTCAGACAGGGTTTCGCCCCCAGCACGGGACCGAAACTGCTCTTATTGCAGTGACGGAGGAAGCTCGAGCCGTGCTGGACCGGGGAGGAAAGGCAGCCATTATTTTACTTGATCTCAGCACCGCGTTCGACACTGTCAACCACACCATTTTATTACAACGTTTAATGGGGTTGGGTGTGTCGGGCGCGGCACTGGAATGGCTGTCCTCCTTCCTGGATGATCGTTTCTTCCAGGTGTTCGAGGATGAGGCAGTTTCCATCAAACACCCACTTAGCTGCGGGGTGCCTCAGGGCTCCTCCCTGAGCCCCATGCTTTTTTAACATTTATATGCAACCTCTGGCAGGGATAGTCCAACCCTTTGGTGTGCGTATTGTCACCTACGCGGACAATACCCAACTGGTGGTCTCTCTTGACCACACGGAAGGGTCGTCCAACACCTTAGGTCCCTGTCTGGAGGCTGTTGCTAGGTGGATGCAACTTTCCTGCCTTAAACTCAATGGAGAGAAGACGGAGGTTATGCTGTTAGGCAATTCTCCATTGACCTCTTTGGTTTCCATTTGGCCCTCCTGCCTTGGCGTCCCTCCCTCTCCCAAACCCCAGATAAAGAGCCGGGGCATTTGGCTCGATAAGTCGCTTGATTTCTCGTCTCAAGCAACTAAAACAGCGGCTACATGTGTGGGGCTTATGAAGATGCTTCGCAAAGTGCTCCCTTTGCTCCCTCTCCAGGCGAGGAGAATCATGGTCCAGGCCTTGGTCCTCTCTCGCCTGGACTATGGAAATGCGTTGTACCTAGGAGCCCCGGCAGCGGTGACCCACAGGCTCCAGGTCACACCAAACTGTGCCGCACGCCTACTTTACAACATTCCACGCTGGCAGTCAGCCAAGCAGGCCCTAAAGGACCTTCACTGGCTTCCAGTCGCCGCCAGAACTCAGATTAAGGCCATGTGCATTGTGCACAAATCCCTCCATCGAATGGGCCCTGCCATCCTATTCCCCTTAGTTTCACCCTATGTTCCTTCTAGAGCCCTTCGCTCCGGTTCACTGCATCTGGCGACTACAATAATTACCTATCGAGTCCCCAAGAAGTAGAAAGGCACCCCTCCACATTCTCTCCCCCACACTGTGTCTCACAACAGCATGACTCCACCCCCACGAGCCAGCACACCACCTGCTCCAAGCAGCCCTCCGGCTCCCAAAGCCACTGAAGTCTCTACCTCAGCTGGTCCTCTCTCTCCCAGGTCCAATCCTCCCAGTCCGACTGACAGCCTGAATCAAAGTCTCCCTCACATACCTGTCTCTCCCACAACAGTGTCTGGACTGCCCATTGTTATCCCCCTAGCTGTGTTGCTGACCATGGCAGTGTACAGTCTCACCCACTCCCTCATGCACACATGTGCCTACTTGGAACTGTAGCCTGGCCACTGGCCTTGCTGTTCATCATTGTTGATGCCCACTCCCTGTGCAGTTTCTTATGCACACATATACTTTGTTCTACTTTGTACTGGCCAGTGGCTTTGCTGTTTATCACTTAGGATGCCCATTCGATGTGCAGTTTCTCAAGCACACATGTGCCTACTTTGCACTTTGTACTGGCCACTGGCCTTGCTGTTTATTACTGTGTTTGCCCATTCCCTGTGCAGGTTCTCAGGAACATACTATGCACTTTGTCCTGGCCAATAGCGTTGCTGTTTATCACTTAGGATGCCCATTCCCTGTGCAGTTTATCATGCACACTTGTACTTTTTTCTACTTTGTACTGGCAACTGGCCTTGCTGTTTATCACTTAGGATGCCCATTCCCAGTGCAGTTTCCCAAGCACACATGTGCCTACTTTGCACTTTGTACTGGCCATTGACCTTGCTGTTTATTACTGTGTTTGCCCATTCCCTGTGCAGGTTCTCATGCATACATGTGCTTACTTTAAACTGTGCACTGGCCACTGTTCTTGCTCTTGTCTACTTTTGATTCCTATCTGTGTAGTATGTAATAGAGCCAGTTACTCTTGTTGTCGTGGAAGTGTGCGATGGTCAGGGCTCTGCTGAAAAAGCCCTCCCTGGACCAGAACAACTTAGCCAACTTCCGCCCGATCTCCTTGCTCCCCTGGTTGAGCAAATTGCTTGAGAGGCACATTATTACCATCTTAGTAGACTACCTGGAATCAGCGGGTCTGCTCTATGCCTCTCAGACAGGGTTTCGCCCCCAGCACGGGACCGAAACTGCTCTTATTGCAGTGACGGAGGAAGCTCGAGCCGTGCTGGACCGGGGAGGAAAGGCAGCCATTATTTTACTCGATCTCAGCGCCGCGTCCGACACTGTCAACCACACCATTTTATTACAACGTTTAATGGGGTTGGGTGTGTCGGGCACGGCACTGGAATGGCTGTCCTCCTTCCTGGATGATCGTTTCTTCCAGGTGTTCGAGGATGAGGCAGTTTCCATCAAACACCCACTTAGCTGCGGGGTGCCTCAGGGCTCCTCCCTGAGCCCCACGCTTTTTAACATTTATATGCAACCTCTGGCAGGGATAGTTCAACCCTTTGGTGTGCGTATTGTCACCTGCGCGGACGATACCCAACTGGTGGTCTCTCTTGACCACACGGAAGAGTCGTCCAACACCTCAGGTCCCTGTCTGGAGGCTGTTGCTAGGTGGATGCAACTTTCCTGCCTCAAACTCAATGGAGAGAAGACGGAGGTTATGCTGTTAGGCAATTCTCCATTGACCTCTTTGGTTTCCATTTGGCCCTCCTGCCTTGGCGTCCCTCCCCCTCCCAAACCCCAGATAAAGAGCCTGGGCATTTGGCTCGATAAGTCGCTTGATTTCTCGGCTCAAGCAACTAAAACAGCGGCTACATGTGTGGGGCTTATGAAGATGCTTCGCAAAGTGCTCCCTTTGCTCCGTCATGCTCTGTATGCCGCTTTAACATTACCAACTGCTTGTTTCACTTTTTCTGGGTTCTGAAGAGGGGAGAGTCACGTCAGTTCTTCTTGACTCTGAGGCTTGGGGGTGCAATGATGGTTGTTTGTGATGACCTACTGTTATCCTAATCATTCTATGGTCAGGTTTGCTAAGTTGTACACATGTCATGTCTGGATGTACTGCCAGCACGGAGGGATATTCTATCCACAGGATTGCAGGCAGGATCTCAAGGGTCCATCATGTCTGTGTGATCTTTCTTGATGTATGGGTAGCAGAGTTGGTGTATAGTCATCTTGTGCTGGCCTGTCATCCTAGTCACAAGGGTACATTTCAATGTGTGCACGTAGATGGTTATGAAGTGTGTGGTGTGAAGGGGATGACTTTGTCAGTAGTGTTGATGTGTGTGCCCCTGAAATGGCTACTGCACACATGTGTCACCCAGGAGCTGAGTGCCCATTAGTTAGATATGTCAGCCCTGTGCTTGTGATTGTATGCACATGTGGTAGTTGTAGTCTGTGTACTGTGCAGTGTGTTGGTGTGTACTGGCACTTCTGGGGGACACCTACTTGTTGTTGCTGCCAGTTGTGAGTATGCAGAGTGTGTGACTGTCAAGTTTGTGTGGTGATTTGTTGTTAAGCATGTGTCTTGTCACTGTTCTCATGCATTGCTGTCACCTGAGCCTTCGTTCACTCCAGTATGGTATGTGGGGTGTGGAGTTATACCCTCCCCTATCTGTGCTTATGATGCCTACCCATTGTGGGAGACTCCTCCATGTATTTGTGTATAGTACACTCCTGACCAGTCCATTACAGACATACACACCACTTCACTCTCATGTCAGTTATCCCTTTGGTTTGCCAGTGTGTGTGCCTCTCCACCACTTAACTTGTTACACTATGCTTTGTGGTGCTGATTTGTACATAGAACCAATGTGCTACTATGGACAGGTTCCCGGTTAGTTTTGTGCGATTTTCTTGTTCTTGTTTGCAGTCAGTCTTGTTCATGTGCAGTGCAACTGTTTGTGCTGCACAGTCCTCTGGTCATGTTGTTTGCACCTGGGTGTCCCTGAGTTGTGCATCTTGAGGTGTTGGGTTATCTGTATGTGTGTTTGCTGAGGTACGACTTCCCTTCCTGAGTGTGATGTTGTCTGTGTGCTGTGCTGATTTGTGATGTGGGGGTTCATTGTGTGGAACTGAGATATACTTGCTACTGGTTTAGTTGGTGTGCACACATTTTTTGATATGTGTGCAGTGCTATGAGTGTATGTTGCCTTGTACTTGCATGGTGTGCATCCCCCGAAGTCCAGCTGTGTTTGCAATGTGAGGAATTGGCATGTGCATCTGTTGTGTGTTTGATGTGGATTTGTGCAGTGTTTGGCCTGTGTTGGCTCTTTCAGCTGACAGATGCACTGTGTGTGATGTTTTATTTGCATGTCATTGTGTGTGAGTTGTTTGTGCATTGTGATAAATTCAGATGTGTGTTGCAAGTGTGGTATGCGTTATTGTGTGCCTGTCACATGCAGTTGGGAGTATTCTTTTTCCTGAGGTTGTTTTGACTGCACCTTGGTGGTTTGTGCTCATATTTTCGTCCTGTCACTTGTCAGGATTGTACATGTGCATGCATGTGGTACACTATGACACCATGTTGACTGGATGGGTGGTGTGGTATGCCTGTCTGTGTTAGCTTATTGTCCCATTGATACCAGTTTGTGTCCATGATTGATTTGAGATGATTCACTTCTTGTTTGTGTTGGGGTATGGTGTCTGTGCATTGGTCCTGATTGACAATGTTGTGTACTCCTGTACAGTCTGGGGTCCCATTGCCTTTCCACTGTTTGGCTGCCCATATGTGGGCTTGTTGTACTTCTGTGTACGTTGTTTGTGAGGTTTGTGTTTGGCTATAGTTTTAGTGCCAGCATTGGTTCAGGCATCGCTGAATGTGTGTGTGATGTTTGTGGATGCACTCCAGGGAGTGTGATTGTTTGTCAGTGTACCCCCAGGACTTTATGTGCACCATTCTGTGTGTTTAACACTGGTGTTGAGTGGTGCAGGTGAGAAGTGGGTAGAGGAGTGGTATGTGTGAAGGATACCACTTGTGTTTGACATGGGTTGTGACAATGAGCCATGTGTGTTGTGCTGATGACATACACATGTCAAATACGTTGTGACAGCTGTGTGGCTGTGTGTGACACTGATCACTTCCTATCATCCCTCTGCCTATGCATGGCTTGCTTTGCTGTCTCCCAGAGTTGTTGCACAGAGGTCACTGTTGTTTATTTCACTCACTGTGCCAGCCATGTCTGATGTGATGGCCTTAGTGTGTTGTGATATGTACCTTCTCTTGCATGTGTTGTACACATGCTTTGCGGCTTGCTCCATGGCTTTTCATCACTGTCCACCTCACCTTTGGCTATCCCATTTATTGTCCTCCATTGCCACTGGCATCTGGTATGTGTTTGTGGCTGTGTTGCAGTGTGGGATGTGTCTGGGTGACTTGACAAGCAGTGTGGACAGTTCAGTGGATGTTCATATGCTAGCTGTGTTCATTTTGTGATTGGACTCTGTTTGCTAGACATGCGTGGATGGTAGGTGTGGGGCGGAGGGTTGCCCTGGCCAGGAGCTTCTGTGCAGGGTGTTCCTCTTCACCCCCACCTTCTGAGGCAATCTCCCTGGTTATTTGGTATGTGTGATGCAGTGTCTGGGTACACCTAGATGGTTAATTGTGCAGGGGGGCACAGGAAGGACACAGCATATCCCCTAATGGGTGTGGGGGGCCTAGTGTGTGATTGAGGTGTGGCCCTATGTTCTTTGTGGACTGCCCATGCCTGGCCCTGGCCCTGCCTACTACATTGAGCACACGTTTTCCTGCGCCTTCGACAGCTGCGTTGATGGGAACGGCAGATTGCTGTGAATTTGCAGGTGATTGGTGACCTGGATGAGGAGTGGTTAATTCAAGACAGGTAGGACATGTATGGGTACACTTGTGGATGTGTTCCTATCCCCACCAGAGTGTCTGGTGTGGACAGTAACCATATTTCAGCCCATGTGTTGTGTGTTGTGGTTGTGTGCGGAGTTCTGTGATTAAATACCTGCAGCGTTGTCCGTGACAGTGCATTACTTGCTGGTAGTGGATCATGTACAGCACCTGAAAGACGTGTAAGGCTGGATCCATTGTGGTCGGGACCGGGTTGAGGGGATCAGGAGTCTGGTTTGGTGCCCCGCTGTCGTGCTTCCGCTGTCTCTGGTTGGGCGGTTTCTCAGCTGTGGTGTGAAGGGCTGTTTGGGGCATCTTGATTTGTACGTATGTCGGGACGTAATTCCAAAAGCCTGTCGGGATCTAGCCCAGCGAGCCTGCCCAATGAAATACGTTTCCCAACACTCACGGGCTAAGGTCTACATTATCCAGAATTCCAGGTGGAATCACAGGATATCCTTGGGCCGAGCCTGAAGACCGGTGCTAGTGATTCCTGAGTGTCGGAGGTAGCGGCTGCTCCTCTGATCTGTTTGGTCTGAGAGACTTCGAGGGTTCCATGTACAGGAAACGGGAGCCGTATTTCTGGTAACCTGTATCGCGCTGGCTAGCGCGTTCAATTCTGCTGACTCCAAGTTTGCTCGTAAGCACTCTAGGAGGAACCACGCTTGGTGTTGGTTTTTGCCTCGCGGCTGCGAGGGATCATTGCTAATGTTTGCGTGCTCTGTGCACTTGTTCATGGAGGATTCCTGGGCGTGAGTGCTTTACAGTATTACGGATATTCAAGTGGCGGAGTGCAGGGGGGGAATTTAGGACCGCCGCACTGCCGTCACGAATCCTTGGTCTGGGATTCTTTATACCTAAACTTGTGGATGTACAAATACCAAAGCGGAGTGTTGTAGTGAAGGAACTACACACTACCGTTTTTGGTTATCTTGTGTGTACAGCGAAAGGAAGGAAAAACATTGTCCTTTTGTGACGGAGTGAACCCTTGGCAAATTCATAGCACAGGGGTGCTCTTTATTTCTTGGTATATTTTCACGTTTACTTTGGAATCAATTACAATTCCCTTGTTTGCACAATGGGGTATGTGTAAAACGACATTTAAGGCTTTTTAGTCATTTGCAGACATGGCTTGTTGGTAATCCTTTTCTTTTGTGTTGACCAGGAAGGAAGGAAGACGGGAGACACAGCGATAGGGTGGTGTAAAGCCATTCGTTTACAGGTGAAGTCATGGGGGTATGGAATTAGTGAGAATTGATGAGAGTAGGGTTAGGAAATATATTAACCTTTGTACTTTTGTCTTACAGTTTCTTTATCCCTGCTGCCCCTTCCTTCTTCTCTTTATTCTTTCTGGGTTTTTTCCCCTTTTGGGGTTTTTCCCTCGCCGTATTGTCTGAACACCCTGTGTTTCTACTTCAGGGTGTTCGGTCGGTCCGGAGGTGGGGCATTGTTGCTGCATGTGGATCCTGCGGAGTGCAAACCTGACAAAGCCGGTGGGTCTCTATTGGCACCCACCACTGCAGTGGCGGGCTCATTTTTATGGCAAGTCACGTTGCACTGCGGTGGACATGAAATGGGCTATGTTTGTCCATTGTAATATGCCAGGCGTGAGGACCATTGCTGGCATGCGGAAAATTACATTTTCCTCCAGCGCCAGCTCCGCAGAGGTGCCTTCGTCCACCTTGATATTTAGCCCCAAAGTGTTAGAAATTGTGTCTCAAGTTGGCAGAGGTATGCACCCTGTCCAAGTAGGGACCACAAATCTAGTCAGGGTAAGTTAAAACACACCTGAATTTTCCTCTGCTTACCACCTGGTAGCTTCGCACAGAGCAGTCAGGCTTAACAAGACCAATATGACAAAAATTCCTTATAGTAGAAGTTGAGAAATGAACGTTTAAAGATTAAATGCAAGTATACTGCTTAAAAGCAAATAACTCTCATAGAGTTAATGGGTTAAACTGAACTGTTACAAAGTAAAGAGTTTATGCCGCCCGCAAGAGAGCACAGGTCGGATACAGAACACACACAGGGCCCACTGAGCAAAAGTACCTTAATCTTAGTCACAGCACAACATGCGTGGATGAACACCATGCAGTTGAGGTGCTGCGTCAAATATCTCCACGCAACTGCGGCGATGCGTTGGGTGCATGAGCAAAGCATCTGTTTCGAGGTGCAGAAGCGGATAGTCTTCAAGGCCCTGACCTTTGCCCATAAAGCGCTATATGCTTCGGGAACAAAATATCTACAAACAAGGCTAGCTTTTTACCATCCTGCTAGGTCCCTGAGGTCGGGGTCTTTGTTTCTTGCCGTGGTCCCTCGTATAAGCACATATAGGAGGTCGATCTTTCAGACTGTTGGCTCCGCAACTTTGGAATACTCTGCCAGTGACACTGCGAGGTACCTCCAATTTACTGGCGTTCAGGAAGGGCCTTAAAACCTGGCTTTTTACTTTTTAGACATCTGTTTTAACTGTTAGTTAGGGATCTTCCCACCTTTCTGCTTTTTTCCGTTATGTTGTGATACAGGTTTGCAATAAAGCGCCGGGACACTCTTTGAGTAGCCGTGCGCTATACAAGTAAAAAAATAACAAAAATAACATAACATCAGTTCTGAATGCAATGCACCGGGTTCCTGTAAGTGGTGGCAGCGATGCATTGGTTATGGAGCAGCTGCACCGAGAGTGATGCGGCGCTTCCAAGTGCAATGCGCTGATCCAGTTCCTGCAACAGTGGCGATGCAGCAATTCTGCTCTCACAGAGAAGATCCGTCGCTTTCACTAGAGCAAACCTCTAGGTCCACTTCCAATGGTGCAGGACTGGGATTGCACCACTTGGCAGGACAGACTCTCAAACAGATGAGCCCAAAGGTTGGAACAGGAGAGTTCTGTCTTTTGTGTCCCTGGGACTTAAGCAGCTGGAGGCAAGCCCTTGGAGTCACTCTGGGTTAAAGTGATGCAGGTCCAGTCCTTCTCATCCAAGCAAGGGAACATCAGGCAGAGTTCAGGAAAGCAGTAGTCTGCATACTTGCAGTCCATTCAGCAGCACAGCAGTACTTCTTCCTGGTAGAATAGGTACTGGTCCCAAAGTGTACTGAGTTGGTGGTGTCAGGGGCCCATACTGATAACCAGTTATGCATTTGAAGTGAAGGAGACATCAAAGAAAGGTTGTGAAGTGCATGATGTTCCTGTCTTACCTGCCCTGGCTGCAGACTCACTAAAGGGGGGTAAGCAGCTATGTGTTGGGAAAGGCATAGCTCTGGCAGGTGCAAGTGTCAGCTTCTCCCTCCCATCCAGCCCAGGAAGACCCATCACCCAGCTAGCGGGCCATCACAAAGCGAATGGTCCATCAGGCACACCTAAGTTCCCTTTGTGTGTGGCTGTCTGAAGGGAATACACCAAGCCCAGCTGTCACCCACCCCAGATTTGTATTGGAGAGAGGCACAAGCACAAAATGGTTTAGGAAAATGTCCACTTTCTTAAAGTGGAATTTTTAGACTTGCAACTTAAAATCCAACTTCACCATAAGTTGTGGCATTAAATTGCGAGTCCAGAAACACCAAATTCAAAATATCTATTTTTGTCCCAATTGGAAATTACACTCATACAATATAATACAATTATTCCAATCTCAATCTATGGGAGAGATAGGCCTTGCAATAGTGAAAAACGAAATTGAGAGTTTTTCACTACCAAGACATGTAAAGTTTAAAAGTACATGTCCTGCCTTTTAAATACACTGCACCGCTCCCTATGGGTTAATCAGGGCCAATCCCAGGGGTGACCTATGTGCATACAAAGTAACCCTGGGCAATGAACTCTGCTCTGCTTGCTGAGATTGCAGAGTTTCTCGCACTCCGCGTGTCACGAGGCTTGCGGAGTTCCGAGAAACTCCGCTTCGCGCAGCAGAGCGGAGTTTTTTTCCCCGCTCAGGTTCACCAACAATCAAGTTGGTGAGTGCGAGAAAAATCAAACTCCTGGGGAGATTTTACCTCGTTCACAATCGCCAACATTAAGTTGGCGAGTGCTAGCATGGAAAATAAACATACCGACGAGATTTCTCAACGCGGGTGTCAGGTTTCTCATTGCGAGTGGTCGCGTATGCTCACCACCGTTCGCGTTGAGAAACTGGCCGTTGGCGTTGAGAAAGCTGCAGCTCGAATAAAAATCTACTTGCACTGTGCATGGTGCTGTTCGCAATGATTGTACAGTGCGGACAAGCATCCTTCTCTGTGCAATCACCGTAAACAGCATTTTTCTACCGTACTCCGCCGCTTGTGGAGCTCTGCGTAATGCAGCAGAGTTTTTTTGCACTTTGCGCAGCTCAGCATAGTGTAACTCTGCTGACTCCGCCCAAGGTTACTAAAAAGGGAAGATTTCGGCCTGGCAAGAGGGTTTACCAGGTTGACATGGCAGTGTGAAACTGCACAAACAGGCTCTGCAGTGGCAGGCCTTATACGTGGTTAATGGGCTACTAATGAGAGTATCACAATCAGCGCTGCAGGCACACTAGTAGCATTTAATTTACATGCTCTGGGTACATGTAGTTCTCTTTACTAGGGACCTATAAGTAAAGTACCATGTCAATTGGCTATGAGTCAATGTTACCATGTTTTAGGGAGAGAGCACATGCACTTTAGCAATGATTAGCAGTGGCAAAGTGCTCAGAGCAAAACAGACAGCAAAATTGGGATCATAAAAATTGAGGAGTTAGGCAAAAAGTTGGGGGGAACACCACCCGAAGGCTGTCAGGTCTAACACATGTCAACCCCAGCTGAAAGTGGGGAGAGCTACCTAAACCCTTGGGAGTTCTCTTCACTGAGGTGGAAAAACCTGTAGAGACCATGAGCATTGGCGTGGTTTGACCCGGACGATGTTCCTCCATAAAGTCTATTCCCTGTACGAAGATGGACCACCTCAACAGTTTGGGATTCTCGTCCCTCATCAGCATGAGCCATCTGAGGGGCCTGTTGTAGGTCTGAACCAGGAAGTGAGTCCCAAACATGTAGGGTCTCAACGTCTTCAGTGCCCAGACCATAGCGAATGATTCTCTTTCAAGGGCACTCCACCTCTGTCCCCATGGAAGTACTCTTCTGCTAATGAAGGCCAACAGTTGTTCCAGGCCCCCTTCATTTAGCTGTGCTAAGACTGCCATAATCAATTATACTGGAAATTCTTAGGCCACTATATGTTTCAATAGTGGTTACAAATGACTCTGTTATTCTTGGGTCAGCTTAACCAAAGACCAAGGACACAGAATATATTCAAATATAGTACATTTATTATCTAACAAAATAATGTTTAAATATATTTATATCAATTCATTAACATAATATACTTTATACTTCTTCTAAAACATACCATCCATACTTTTTGTCACAGACATCGAAAGCATTCTATCATACATCCCCTCTCATCCTCCCATACAATACAGTATATCACCAATGTATAATATTTTAATGTCCATACATAGATATAACATCTTTCTTTTTAGGTTAATAGAGGCTTATACGAGTGGTAATCAATAAAGCAAAAAAATTCTTGTATTAATTGTTAATGTTGAGTCCAGAATCCATGTTATTTAATATGGTAAATACACAGTCACTATACAATATAATCGTCTTTCTTCTGAAGACAATATTGTAACTTAAGGACCGTATAATTAATTCATTTTATCTGTCATAGCTGTATAATCTAATCTCCTACCCACGTTTTGGCTAAAAGCCTTCATAAGGAAGTCAGGTGTTTGTAAAACAAATCCAGTGATGATAAGTGAATAAAAAAATCTGCCGTGGACATTCTCAGGGCTTTTAGGCAAGTTTAGCGGTGGACGATGTGACTCACCACTCCGGGATGTCAGCACCTGATGCGGCGGCCGTGCGGAAGGCGCTGAGCGTCAAGGAGCGTGCAGACCGGGAGGATGTGCTCCGGCCCGGCGTGCTGGATCAGCCATGGATCGGAATGGTGCGGACTCCCCGGTATGCATCTGCAGGTGTGGTGGCAGCAGTGGTGGCGTGTATGGATGAGCCACCACCGGACTCTGAAGGTACATTTGGGTGGGGGCGGGGCCCAGCAAAGAAGGAGGTAACGAAATGTGGGGGCAGGTGTTGAAGCCTGCCCATGCGATTTACTGAGGCCGCGGTAGCACTTGATGTGTTTCTGTTAGAGGCAGGGAGGCCGCGGGGCCTTCAATTGCTGCAGCACGCTGACGGGGAAGGCCTCAGGAGATGACGGGGAGTGGTGGGAGAGGGTGGGGTATTGCAGGGCATTTTCATTGCGTGTGGAGGGCGGGGAGAGAGGAGCATTTTGGTGGCCTGCTGGCCCTAAACTTATTCAGGCACCCCACTCAAGGGCCAGAGGTAGATCAATTGGAGGACGCTCCCATTGATCTTATATGGAGGGCACCTGTTTTGCAGGCACAGCAGGGTGGGGGGACTGGTGCCCCCCAGCTGAGGGCAGGGTTAGTTCTTGGGGGTGATTTTGGAGCTGGTGCAATAGTTTTGCCTGAGAGGGTTGGTGGATTAGGTCAGTGCCCCCCTAATTTTGTCCAAGTGGGAGGGCAGGTCCCTGGAGGACAAGATAAGGGAGCAGCGCAGGATCATACAGGAGACCGAGGCCAGGTGGGGGGACAAGATAAGGGTGCAGCGCATGATCATACAGGAGACCGAGGCCAGGTGGGGGGAGCTTTGTGTGGCCAGGGAAAGGAGGGGCTGCGACACTGGGGTGGAGGGGACCCCCACATCAGAGGAGGAAGCCTGGTATGAGCAGGATGCCAGGTGGCCGAGCATAGGGGTAAGTGGGTGTGGGTGGAGGAAGGCAGCCAACCCCAGACAACGGCAGGTGCAGCCATGATGGCGGTAAGACCTGATGGTGCTGGGGCCCTCCCAGGTTGGAGCAGCCTAGGGGGGGTGTTCCAAGCTGGCGGCAGTTCGCAAGACCGCAGGGGAACGGCGGGCGCAAAATGGCCCAAGATACTGGCGGGAAGAAGCAGGGGGGTCTGTGGCAGCCTTCCCTCCATTGCGGGAGTGAGCATCGGCGGTGTGTGCAGAGGTTGGTAGTGGCGTGCATGTTAAAAAGGAAAAGGTGTGAAGTGGGCAGTGCGGGAGGTGTTGTGGGTGCCTGCAGAGTTTGAGCCGGAGTTGCTATTGGATGATGGTGCAGAGAGTGATGCTGGAAGAGGGTGAGCTGCAGGATGATGACGATGTGACGGGACGACCTGCAGTGGCAGGGAGAAGGCATCCAGACACGTTGGTGTTTTTCAGGAGGCAAGTGCAGCACAAGGCAAGGCGAAGTTGAACAATCCGAAGAAAAATGGCGCCAAAGAAAAGGACAGCGAGACACAAGCAAATCTGACAGGTAAGGCTGCTTGGTGGGCTGCTTGGGACGGTGGTCCAAAAGGGGGGAGGAAAAAAGCCTGCTGTTTGATGGGCGTGGGAGAGGTGTTGGTGAGGGACACAGGAGCGCTACCATTCATTAGAGAGGTGACAGGAGGGAAAGATGCTGAATCCAAGATGTTAGTGGTTGCCAGTGTCCAGACCAACAAGACGGAAGGGATGGATGGAAAAGAGGACAAAGGGGAAGACAAACATCACAAAAAATTGCCTTACATTGGGCTGGCCATGCCGCTAGGGTCCTACTTATCAGATAAATTGAGAGACAGGAGTTGGTGTCATGAATACGTGTATGTGTTCAAACTCTTGCATAGAGAGATCCAGGCAAAGGAGGGTTCTAAGGAAGAAGAATGGGAACTCACTAGGAATCCTAGGGTCCCGGTTAACATGGAGAACAGGACTTCTGCGTTTCTGATATATGCTAGCATATATTACGAGAGGCATCTCGACAGGGTCATAGCGTTGTTGAAGTACATGGACATTATCAGGTAGGCCCAGATGCATTTGGGGGGGTTTGCATGGTTAAGTTATGATGAGGAGTTCAGGGCTAGAATAAGTATCAACCTGGACAAGCCTTGGGGAGAAGTAGACCAGGAACTATGGATGCAGTGGGTGTCTCAACTTATACAGGTAGCGGTTTGCCCATGACCTACCAGTCCTTTCCGGAACGTTCCGCCCAGGCTGGAGCAGGAGGAAATACTGCAAGTAGCACAGGGCCACCAACGAAGCAGGGGAGAGGTACCACAGGAGCCTGTTGGGCTTCTGTTCCTGATACCCTTGTAAATTTAAGCACAAATGCTCAAAATGAGGGGGATGACATGCGCTCACATAGTGTTTCACCGTGGCCACACCGTCTGAAGAGTGGCGGGCCACTAAGGGCAAAGGACAGGCTGGGCAAAAGGTCTCCTACCCCATTTAGGATCGAGGCCATGGGCCTGTGGCTCTCAAAGTATCCTGGTACAGAAGCTGCCCTGAAGATTCAATGGGGATTTACCAAAGGTTTCCAGGTGGGGTAGCAGGATCCTCGGGAAAGGAGGTGGGTGGAAAATGTGAAGTGGTAGCAGCCAAATTGAAAAAAAGGAGGTCATAGAGGGCAGAATAGCGGTTCGTTTGTCGACTGACCTGTTGAGGATCTGATTATCTCACCGCTGGGATGGTCCCTAAGAAAGAGCCGGGCGAGCACAGGATAATGTATCACTTATCCTGGGTAGAAGGGAGGTCACAACTTCCTTGCAGGGGATGACTTGAAGGTGTGTACGCTTTAGTAGACGACGCAATCCGCCTAGTACGGTTGTGTCGGCAGGGGGCAGAAATGGCAAAATGTGATGAGAAATCGGCTTTTCGTCTACTGCCTATACACCCCACGGATATCCCGTTGCTGGATGCAGTTTGAGGGGGTCATTTTCATAGACAAGGTCTTGCCTATGGGCTGTGCAATCTCACATGCATTATTTGAGATGTTCAGCACATTCTTGCAGTGGGCTTTCGTGAAGATCAGTGGTCATCGGGCAGTATCTCGCTACCTGGATGATTTCCTATTTATCGGCAGGGAAAGTTCAGGAGAGTGTGGTACAGCGCTGACATGGTTACAGGACATGGCACAACGATTTGGTGTTTCCCTAGCACCAGAAAAAACAGCTGGGCCCAGTTGTAGGTATACTTTCCTAGGCATCGAGTTGCATTCGGTACAGTGGATGGCCCGGTTGCCTGCAGGGAATGTGATGGACATTCATGCTTTCCTGTTATGGATCTGAGAGTGGTAGAGCAGCTTATGGGATGCTTGTATGGTGGTTAGGACTGGGAGGACTTTCTGCCGACGCCTCGGCATGGCCATGTTGGGGCGGTGCTACCACAACACAGGGTCAGGATCTCATTGGGTGTCAGAGCGGATCTGAGAGTATGGCCGACCTTTTTGACTGACTTCATTGCGGTATCCTTGAATATTGTTGACGACAGGATGATTTGGCAGGTGCAAATATTCTCCGATGCAGCTGGGGCATCTGGTTTTGGCATCTTTTGGGATGGCCGATGGTGCATTGGAAGAGTGGCCGGCCCATTGGGTGAAACAAGGGAGGAGCATCGCATTCCCAGAGTTCTTACCTTTGCTGGTGGCATTGGCTGTTTGGGGCACAGAGTTCCAGAACAGGTCAGTGATTTTCCATGTTGATAACATGATGGTAGTGGAGCTTGTGAACAAACAGAGAGCAAAGAACTTGAGGGTTTTGAGGCTGCTGCGTAGTTTCATGATGAAATGCTTGCAATTTAATGTCGTTTTTTCGGGCAAAGCATGTTCCAGGGGAAAGTAATGACCTTGCAGATGCTTTGTCTCGTTCGCAGTAGCGACGATTCTGACGACTAGCACCTGGAGCCGATGCATGCAAGACAGAGCTGCCGGATGGCATCTGAGCCTGGAGGGAATGATAGTGATAGGCCTGGTTGAGAAGTCTATAGCGGAAACTATGAGGCACAGTCACAGGCTGCCTTGGGCTGAATTTGGATCCTTAATGGGATGGACACTGGATACATGGTACATATCACAACAGGATACTGAATAGGGAGTGATACGTTTTGTTTTGAGTTGCATTGAGAAGGGCATGTCACAAATAACGATAGGGGGAAAGCTGGCAGGGATCTCCTTTTACAGTAAGTTGTACGTGGGGTTTGACTCTGCAAAGAGTGAGATCCTTAGCAGGATACTGAAAGGTTTCAGCCGCGAGTGGGGTGAAGGGACGGGGGGGCTGTGAGGGAGTTGATTATGTTTGAATTACTCCAAAGTTTGCTACGGGTGTTGACCGGTTGTTGTTATGATGGTTATGAGGTTTGGGTGTTTTGTTTATGTATGGTGTGGATGTTTTTGGGGGAATTTCTGGTTTCTGAGTTGCCGGGCATGAAGGGGCGGGAAGGGAGAACATACGACAAAATAAACTGGATGGTGATCGCTTGGGAATTTGGTTGGGACATTTAAGACTGAACAGGTGGGACGAGGAAAATGGGTGTGGTTAAACGAGACTGGATGCGAGGGAGTGTACCTAGTGAGGGATGGTGAAGTTTCTTGAAAGGGTCCAGCAGACAGTCGGGGGCAATATTTTGTCATGCGTGCGGGGCAAGGTTGACTGCTTTCTAGTTGTTGGCGGCTTTGCGCATGGCTTTGAGGTCCTTTGGTATGGGGGAAGTAAGGTCGCAGACCAGTCTTTCTCTGGAGTTTTCATGCAGAAAGGACATGCAGGTGGGGTCATGGGGGTGGAGTTGGGGAGAGGTATAAGGGTACAGGGGAGGAGGGCTCTTCCTCTTCCTGCATCCAGCACCATCAATAAGGGCTGTTAAGTTTTAATTGGAACACCCACCCACCCTGCAATGTTAAGGGTTGACGTTACGGATCAGATGGAGCATGCCAGTTTAGGACAGGTTGTAGGTTTGGTGGGGCAGTACTTTGGAGGGGTGGGGGAGTCACTGAAGGGCAAACCAGTCCCTCGGGGGGTAGAAGGGTGAATGATGGGGGAGCAGGATTCATGACTGCGATGGAAGGAGATACAGGAGAGGATGATCGAAGATAAGTGAAGATGTGGATGTAGATCTGAAAGGGGTCACAGAGTGGAATGGGAAGAGGGATTTGGAGCAAGGTGAAATGGTTTGAATGAATGATACAGTTGATGTTGGGGATTGTTCTGGTTAATTTATGTTGGGGTTAATAATTGTGTTCATACAGACTTGTCCTAATAAATGGCCTTTTACGCTCAAGAACAGCGTGGAGTGTGTTTATTGTGCGAGTGTAGCCAGCACTTACCCTACAGACTCTTCCGAGGGCTTGGGAATCCAAGAAGATAATACTAAACAGCAAATCTGTCCTCCGTGATAAAAAGCAGCTCTAAACTGTAAATGAGCCCAAAAAGATTTTAGATTGTGTCCTTGATGTCTACGTCTTGGATTTATGAATACGTAAAGAAAGACCCATTTTCTTACTCTATCAAGAATGTTAGTAAGAGAAGTGGGGGCATATTACCAACAAATTGCGATGTTTATCCCAATTCACGTTTAACGTGAGTTTTTTTATCGCCGCCGATTACCGGAATCTTTCACCGTATTAGCGGCGAATTAGCAACACACCGCTAACAGGCGATAGCTTCCTTTTCCGGCGGAAATTGACGTCGATAGATTTAGCATGACGGAGATCAAAAATCTCACGCTAACGTAAAAAAAGTGGCAATGGGCCAATCAGCGACAGAATCCGATCGCTAACAGGCGCCAGGCCTGCATTTCTCATGCTCAGCGCGAAAATGCACTACAAAAGGCCCACCAAGCAGAAAAAATAAAACTAAAAAAATTGAAAATATCAGAGGAGCCATGGACGAAGCTGGGACCTGTGCAGAGGGTACAAACAACACCACAAATACCCAGGAAGAGCAGCCAGAGACCCATGTGAAGGCAAAGAGGAAGAGGAATCCCAAGTTCAGCCAGCAGGAAAACTAGGTCCTAATTACGGAGGTGACTGAACACCAACAAGAACTGTTTGTCACCTTCACAGTGACATTGGCAAGAAAAAAATAACAGTGTCAGTGAACAAATATGCAGTCAGGTAGTTATCACCCACACGCTAAGCCAGGCATTGAATACCAGAACCAGGACAGCATGTATCATCCATGTCAGCAGCTGTGTGGCACATACACAAACACTCATCACCGTTCCATTTGCATCTCTTGTGAGAGTGATGGTGACAAGGCCTGAGCACCATAAATCGGCACCATGTAATGCACATACATCAGATAACTGACCACTTACACACCACACTTGAGGTCAACCTTGAGGGCAAGTAGTGTTGACACTGTCTGTTCAAACAGCAACAACAGCCAACAGGAGGGCAGATAGCAATGCATGCAAGATAAAACATGAAGGACGACATGCACACAAGTAATATCACAATAGATAAATCTCCCTGGATGTCCATGTGCACCACATAGTGCAGCACATTTTGACACAGCAAGTAGGCTCTCAGAGCCAATGTGCCTATACGGGGCCCTCCTCACACATAACTCATCTTGCACAAAAACATGCACATGTGCAGTACCCTGCAATGCTGCTTGTCCGTGAGCCACATTGACCAGGCAAGTGACAGTGCATGATGAATAGCATGCCAGCAGGCCCAACATATTAACATGGTGCAGGCCACCTCACTGAGGTGGCTGAGTGTGGACAACATCCTTAAAGGAGCAGGTCATACTCTGACACATCCTCGTGTACATACAACCTCTGACGTAAACATGACATTTGATGTCAAGCAATGGATAAGTCTCCCAACTCTGACCAGGATCCATATTCCTCACAGTTTGAAACATCTAAGCATTATAAAAACACAGAAGTAAAAGGCGTACTGCCTGAATGGTATAACGGGCAGCAAAACCAAAGCTGCAGTTGCTACCACCACACAATGCGGTGCACACACATAAAAAAATCTGACAACATTGACTACTATGTTTTACAAACTGCATTACTCACACAAATTAACAGAGGACACAACTGTTGCCGCTGGTGTGTAGAAATTGTACAGTCACATTTGTCATAGCTGTAAACTGTGAGATGACAATGTACAACAACATCACATCAGTGATGTCCTCAACATTATTACTATCCCGCAAAAAATAGGCATCTCCTCTAAAACTGTCTGATTGTACCCTGTCCTGCAGTCTGCTTGAAAAGTCATACAATGCATGATCATGCATGAAAAACACAATTGAACTGTATCTCTCCTATCACATTGCAGAGGGAGAGCCATCACCTCATGGAGAGCAGACTGGCCCAACCTTCACTGATGACTGGTATGACTGCCCCACCATAGATCAGGAGGAACTTCAAAATCTGCTAGACTCCTTCGGCACCAACCCTCCAGCAGCAGGGCAACCCAGAAGTATTGCGGATACCCCACCCCCTGCCCAAACCAACCAGCAGCAAGCACCTCTCACCACAGCTGTCTCCCAGGACATTGGGACCCACATCTGGCCTACATGTGGCGCCGGGCATTACAACGTGACGCATCTCCCAGATGCATCACGTTGTAAGTACCCTGCACCATGGTGCAGGATTTGCTCCGCCGCAGCGTCACAAAAGTGACGCAACAGCGGCGTAAATGAGGCGCAAGGGGCTTGTAAATCTGCCCCCTGGTTTCCGGGTCTAATAGTCGACATCTAACCCCCTCTTAAATCAAGTAGGTGAGTCGGGGGTATACCTTTCTGTTTGGAAGAAAGCCTGCATCAGACCAATTCTGAAAAAGCTGGAGTTCAAGAACTTTCGACCCATTTCATGTCTGCCGATTGCAGCCAAAATTCTCACAAGGTCGATAAACTAGTAGCTAACTTTATATTTAGATGGCAACAATCTATTCGACTCAAGTCAGCATGGCATCCGATCGTGTCATTTGACAGAGACCACGCTGGTCACGCCAACAGAGGAGATTCGCAGACAGGTAGATGGAGTGGGGGAAGAGCCATCCTAATCCTCCTAGACCTATCAGCAGCATTTGACACCGGGAATCACACGGTGTTAGTGCGGCCGCTTAAGGCAGTGGGGATTGGGGATTTGGCTGTGTCCCTTCTCTCCTCATTTCTGGATGCTAGTGAGCAAACCATACATTGGGATAATCTGCAATCTGAATCTTTCCTCCTCCTGTGTGGAGTGCCGTAGGGATCTGCACTGTCGCCAACTCTGTTCAATATATATGTCACCCCTCTTGCCAGTCTCATCAGACAGCATGGTTTCTCGCTAGTGTCATATGCAGATGATTCACAGATTGTTATCTTGGTATCTAAACAGTTTGAGTCCACTGCTGCTAGATTCCATGCTTGTCTGACTCACATCATGAGCTTGAGGATCAGCAACTAGCTTAAAACCAATACGGACAAAACGGAGGTGATGGAGTTTGGCAACAGTCCGTCCCTGTGGAACCATACTTGGTGGCCGATAGAGGCCGTTGAAAGTCCCCTCCCATCTGCCAAGGTTAAGATTCTGGGGGTCATTTTTATGACCAACTTAGTTTTGGAGCCCAGATCAACCGTGTAACCTCTTTCTGTTTCTTTTTACTGAAGCTTCTTTGGAAGGTTTTCTCCTTCTTTCCCCAGGAGCTAAGATAAACAGTGTTAGTGACCCTTATCCTTTCACTGTAAGATTATTGCAATGTACTATTTATAGGCATTGACAAGGCACAGAGGGCTAAATTGCAATAAATACAGAATGCTGCTATTCTTTACTAAACATTCCGAAAGGCCACTTTACCTCTGCTGCCATCAGGGCATTGCATTGGCTCCCAATACAGCAGCAAATGGAAATTAAAGCCTTATGCCTGGTTCACAAGACATTAAATGACAATGGGGCAGCTGACTTTCGTACATTTTTCTCCTGGTATACTCCCACGAGAAACCGTAGATCCTCAAATAAAGGTCACATTTGTAGCACCAAAATCTGTACAGCCAGATGGGGAGGCAGGAGTCTATCCCACTGTACAGACAGATGGGAAGGCAGGAGTCTATCAGACTTATGGATCCAACTACCGATCACGCTGAGACTGCAACCAAACAGGCAAAAGTTCAGGAAAATTCTAACAACATGCCTGTTCCCCGTGGTCTAAAAAGTTCTGATATAACTGTATGAGTACTGCTTTTCTCATCTCCCAGCGCCAAGACGCCTCGGCATTCGAGCGCTTTATAAACTCTATCCTATCCTACGCAGCAAGTGTGCCAAGGTCTGGGCAATGAAGATGGACTCAGTGCCAGGAACATCTGATATGCAGGTGTGTGACAGAATCTGTGGTGCCTGGCGCATACATCCATCTCCCTAAAGGATAACAGTAGCTAACTGTATTTCCTCTCCATGCCATCTTCCTAAGCTGTGTTGTAAATGGGCAACAATGTGCTGTTCAACTCCGTGAGTAACACTGAAGATGTAGAACGCCACTAATGACTGACCCTAGACTACGCCGTAAATCGAACGTGCCACCCTGTCATTCATGCAAGTTTACTGTGCTCACATCTCAGGTATCCCGACACAATACATCCGGCAAACTAACATGTCATGACCAGATATACAGATTCCAATGGATTGTCCAGTGATTGCATACAAGGGAATAAAAAACACTCCCCAACATCATTCCTGACATAATTGCAAGCAGAAATCCAAAGTAGAAAACATTTATTAGAACAGAAAAAAGATTGAACTAACCTAAACTAACACTGATCACTAGAACTACTACTACTGAAATCTAAACTAATTAGAAAATTCTTACTTATCTAAACTCTCTACCCTAACTAAACCTAATCACGCAACAACATATCCTAGACATCAACTCCCCTCCCACCCTTAAGGCACACCACAAGACAGGACAAAGACAGCTAAGCTATGCAAAAACTAACTACACACGTAAGCTGCACAAATATATATCCACTAAAAAGAAAAGGAAATTTATCCCCAAATATGGCCTAATAATATACCTCAAAAGCTAACACTAACTATAACCTATGCTAAAACTACACTACCTAACAATTAAAAGAACTAACTTAACACTACGTAATATCAGATTTTTAAACATTGGGGAAAGGGAGAAGAGGGGGATGGGGTCCAACATGTCCAGGCATCATGGCAGTCCAAGGTGTTTTTTCATGTCTGTGACATGTCTGTTCAGATCATCCATTTCTCTCCTGATCTTTACCAGGAACACATTGTTATGCAGGATCCTCCTGTCCCTCACTGTAAATGGCACCACCTGATCGCAAGGTGCAGGTGGACCTGTCCCTTTGGGAGGTGTGGCCATGGACCACCACTGATGCAAGAGGGGCCTGGAATGGGCTGGGTGGCAGTTGTTGCAAGCTCCGGCACCGTCTTCCATGTACTTTTCTTCCGTTCCTCCTGGTGCCTCTTGGCCTTGTTGTGGTACCCTTTTGCCACCTTGTTTTCAAGCTTGAAGCGGTCCTTCTTTGCCTGGACCACATGTTGTTCAGCTGGCGTCATGTTGTCTGTAAAATATCAACAATGGAAATTTTGAGTCCTTAAGACTATATCAATGTTCTCCAATCACATTTGTAATACAAGATCACATAAACATGAGAGCCTACACTCCAGCGTAACTATGTGAAGTCAGAGAGTGTCCTGGACAACAAAATGTTGAAGCCTGGATCAGTGACCACGTGCTGGTGAGACTGACATGCATGGGACATGTACTGTCACAACCAAATGAGACTGACAGTGTTAAACGATGGTGGTACGACATACCCAGACTGAGGGTGACCTGTACAAGCAATTGGAGGAGAGAGACATTAGACCTCCGTGTGTAGCACCACCCTCATCCTCTCCTGTGACAAAGTGCTGCATGATATGTACAATGCCCATGTGAAGACCTGTGTGTCCCCCAGCAACTGTGTGCAGGTCATCAAGTCAGAGCCAACACAGGCACTCTTGCACAATAGTGCAAGGATGTCTGTGTGCCGGGGGGCTTTGAAATGTTTTGGAAGTTTACCCTACCTGCCCTGAAGCAATTCTGGGAAACCCCTACTCACACTTTCAACTATGCTGCATCATGCAGCACACATGGAAAGCCGTTGTGTGGCTGAACGCTGACTTATACATGATGCACTGTCCCTCTCTCTAACACTACTACACAATATGTGAAGTGTTGCCGCAGAGAGGGGGGAACATCGTCTCCTCTAAATTCTCACTCACTCATGCATGTCATGTCTTGTATCCGCTAAGCTCAATCCATAGTGAATCAAACTATGCAGGACTTTACAACACAGTCACAATGCATTCCCCCTTGTAACAGCACCCTGGAGTCATGATCCTCACAGTGTTGTTAGGGGTAATGCTTTCTCACAGATAGTGTTGGAGAGCCCTGCATTGTAAAGTAAATTGCACAGCAATGAAGGCAGAGCTAAAGCATGCAAGGTAAATGCGTGCACAGTAATTACACCAATTCGGACAGAGGAGTTCCCACATCTGATCCAGAATCAATCAGGGAATGGCCTCAAGCAGACAGCTTGTCAACACCATTGCAGTGGCCAAACATGCCAATGAGATTCATCGGGCCACCTTTACTGTGTGTTTGGGGAATGTGCCTTTGATATGCTTGGCTCAAAGATACACACTGACACTTTTTTGAAGATGGCATGCAGCATACCTAAAAATTCACAGTGCCGAATTGTGTCTGCGCACTTACGGACTGAAAAGCACTCCATCCTTGTGCATAATCGGGCACACTTGCACAGTCATCTCAGGCAAGGATGTACATGCATTCCATCTCATCTGATAGTCATCAGCAACCCCACGTACATGTCTCTTCTCCTATCAGTGTGCCCTGCAATCCACAGGCATGTGCTGTGGTGAAAGTACCCATAGACCATGGGGCATATTGACAAGGAAGTGGCGCAGACAGGCGTTAGCCTCCTCGGCTTAAAGCCTCTCTTCCCACTTTGGAAAAGCAAGTCTGCACCTCATCCTTAGTGATATGGTGCAGACTTGCGTTTCCAAAATGGCGGAGAGAGGCGTTAAGCCGAGGAGTATAACGCCTGTCTTCCCCCTGCGATGGCGCTAAGTCTCACAACTTAGAGCCTATGCAGACAACCTTGCACCAGAGTGCAAGGGTGTGTGTGTGCAGGGGAAGTTTGTTTCTGTACAGGAAGGTGCCCCTTCATGCATATAATCAATCCTAGAATACCAGGTTGTAAATTGCATGTGTGCTGCTTCGTGCAGCACACAGGAAAGATACAATATGGAATATTTCAAAATGTTTTTGTATGTATTGGAAGGGCCACCATCCTGTACATATACAACCATGTAAGTTTGCTTTTTCAATGTGTGCTGCACAAGGCAGCTCACATGTAAAAAGCAAAAATGATGAGAAAAATAGCATTCTTCCTCATTTAGCCAGATTACGACCAGGTTGTACATAGGGGGCAATGTCAAATACAATGGGTGTTGCTGCGGAACATAGCAAAACCAAAGGGGATGATGGACGGAGTAGTGAGCATTGCGAGCACTCACCCCCAGTAAACTGATAGTTTAATCCATCATCATTTTTTATAACTCACTCCGCCACCCCAGTACAGACATGGCCATATGCAAATCAGTCCGCCCTAAGTTGGCAGGGTATGTCCAGACATGGGTCCCTTGCTCACTTTGCCACTGGATTCAAAATAGCCTAGCTGATGAGGGTTATGAACCCGAAACCAGTCCCAGGATGCTTGTTTCCGGTCCAGGAAAGACATGGCTTGGCAGCTCGGGCTGGACTGTTCCCATGAGGCACCAGGTCAGACTGATTTGAATATGGCCATGACTGAACTGGGGTGGTGGAGTGAGCTAAAGAATGGTGATGGATTAAACCCAGATTAGTTGATGGGGGCGAGTGTTTGATTTGCTCAAACGCTCCGTCCATCATCCCCTTTGGTATTGCTTTGTTGCTGTGGAACACGAACCGCAACACCCACTGCACGCCCCTTTCACGCTAAACACAGCGTGAAAGGGTCCCTTATTAACAAGGAAGCCTTATTACAAGTGAAGTGGATTAACACTGCCTATGGCAAGATGCTAGGCCCCTATTGACAACACAACTTCAATGAAAGTGATATTGTGCTGGCGATAGGGTCTTGATGATCTGCACCTTACTTACAATGTGTATCATTGACTGGGTATGGGTAAAGTTACAACTGTAAGACCTATGCATTGCTCAAATTTCACTTACTGATTTGTGCACACTTCTGACTTCCACAATACATCATCACACTGTAGGCAAGGGACATGTGATACACACCCATATTGCTTACTACAATGTTGATCATTTGCCCAGACACCGCACTATGACAATATATGATGTCCAAACTCACCAGTGGTGTGTGGGTTCTTGAAGCTTTCGATGTCCCCCTGTGTGATTGGTGGCCGAACATCTGTGAGACAAGAAAATAAATATGTGTTGTATCAGAGGTTAAATCATATGTGTCATATTCCTCATACCAATCATCACCATAACAGAAAATGTTACGTAACTGTATGTTGCGTTTCATGTTGCCTACATGATTGGGTCCGTTTAGACTGCCATTCAATCCAGACCAGTGAATGTTGAGTCAGAACAAACCAGACTATAATGCTAGCTAACATGCACATGCTAGTAGTGTGAGACATCCACAAGGCACCATTACTACATTCATAATGATGTTCTACATGCTCTTTGTATGATTGCATTGCTGAAGATCACACAAGGCAATTTCACATAGGTTGTTGGTGTTTGACAATCTGGAGATGTCTGATTTCCTTTGACCATGTGTTCATATAAAATACTTTGTCACACAGTAACTATGTTCAAAAGGCAGCATAGCTAACGTAACACAATTCTTGAGGACAGCATTTTAACACTACCTTTTGGCCAGCACACAGCTTACATAAACAATTCCTCTGATAGTTCATGTACAGTCACCCCTACCGTACACAAACAATCTTCTGCCTGCACACACATTTTGCGCAGGTGTGCCAGCTATGGCACTATAGTGTTAAGTGTTCCTCCAGCGCAGTGGGTGATACTGACTAGCCACCTATGCTTGTCAATATGATGCAGCGTTGTGTCTCGGATGTGCCAATATTTTGCATGAGTGCATTATGTCTCCCACCTCAATCAGCAAATTTTTTTCACTTTCACACCAGTGTCACACACGTCCTAATGTTTTTTCGTAGAACCATTCATGATTAAATGTGGAGTTTGTAATTATCACCGTGTAGGCCAGTCATGACTCCCACGTAGTCCAGGAGGTCAGCTTCATGGGCCAGCAGATCCTGCCAGTGGTGCTTTCACTGGCGCACGGTACGGTCCACTCCAAAGAACCGGAGCATCTGCACCCGCACACGCTACCACCTCATCTTCCGCACACTTACATTGTATCCTTGAAGGATACGCCTCCCTTCTCCAACATCAATGGGAGGTAGAATTTTATCACCTGCAGGAAGCCCTCTAAAGCTCCCTCGACAACCTGCCTACTCTGCACCCAGCCGGGCATCTCCCTGCACACCTGGGAGTCCCCAGCCCAAAAAAAGAACACTCTAAAATATCACCAACAACAACAAAGAAAGTTAACTACCCCAAGACAAACACCCGACAAGATTGAGTACAAGAGACAAAAAAACACAAACAATCAGTACACAACACTTCACAGACACTTTCAAAAGGACACAGGACCGAGCAACACGCTTCAAATCTAAAAACTGCAGCACACACCACCAAATACCTCCAACACTCTCCACAATCACCAGCAATGTGCTCAAAAGAGAAAGTGAAAGTGAACGTGAAAGTGAAAAAACACTAATCGAGTAGACAGGAAGCATGAAGACATCACTTCCTGTCTATTTGCTACCCGTTTTTGAGAAAGCCAGTGACAATCTGCATGCAAATAGTCTCATGAGTAATATTTTGTATTGTACAATGTGTTGAGCGATGTATTTTCAATCAGCCGTACGAAAAATGCATTGTGTTATCGTTTTAGCTGCAAGATTTTCACTCTAAGTGCAAGTTCATACACAGATGTACAGTCTGAGAGCAAAATTCATTTCAGAGATCTATAACAAAATAAAATGCTTGATTGGCACACAAATGACACCCTAAATATCTTATTTCAAAACACATGACACCCTAAATTGCAACTTTCACACCAGGTGACACCATAATTGCATATTTCACAACAAATCAATTATTCAATCTGGGGAATTGTAAGTGTGCTACTCACCCGTGAGGGTCACGAGGTGCGGGAGAAGCGCAGTTCTATTGGCCAAAGAGCCAGCTCTTGAGGGCCTTCATGAAGGTTTTCAGGGAGGGGGCTTTTCTAATGTCTGCAGGTAGCTCGGTCCAGGTCTTGGCTGCAATGTGAGAGAAGGATCGTCCGCATGCTCTGGCTCTGTGGATGTGAGGGGTTTCGGCCAGTGAGAGCTTTGTAAATTGAAGCTTTTTTGGGGGTTTAACATTAAATTGAATCTGTCATTGAAGTATTTGTGTCTGTCGTTGTGTAGGCATTTGTAGGTGTGAGATGAGGATGTTGAAGCTGACTATTTTCTCTTCTGTGAGCCGGTGGAGTCATCGTAGGTGTTGGCTGATGTGTTTGTGCCAGGGGATGCCGAGGACGGGTCTGGCCGCGGTGTTCTGTATTGTCTTGAGTTTGCAGGGTATGGACTTGTTGATGCCGGCACTGAGTGCGCTGACATAGTACAGTCTGCTGATGATGAGTACATGGGTGATTGTCTTCCTTGACTCAGGGTGATCCATTTGAAGGACCTTCAGAGGATGCGGAGTGCGTTTAAGCAGCTGTAAGTGACGGCGTTCACATGTTGGTTCATGGTGAGTATGATGCAGAGGTTTTTAGCTTGGTCTGCGGGGTGAGGTGGTCTTCTGAGGGCCGTCAGCAACCAGCTGTTGTCCCATGCTGGGGGGGTGTTTACAAGAACGACGTCTTCTGTCTTCTCTGGGTTGACCATCATGCAGCTGTTGGTCATCCAGACTGCGCGGTGTTGCATTCCTTTCTGGAACTTGATTTAGGCGGTGGTGTGGTCTTCGGTTGGGTAGAGGATGATCTGTGTGTCGTCAGCGTAGGATAGGGTGTTGAGGCCGTGTTGTTGGACAATGTCTGTGAGGGGGACATATAGACTTAGAAGAGGCTCGGGCTCAGTGTTGACCCCTGTGGGACTCTGCAAGTGATTGTCGTGGGATCGGAGATGAAGTGTGGCAGTCTGATCCTTTGCCTTTTTACGGTGAGGAATGATCAGACCCCGTCCAGGGGTGTACCTTGAATGCCTTCATCATGTAGTCTGGTGACTAGTGTGCGGTGGGTGACGTTGTTGAAAGCTACTGGAAGCGCGATGGGCCGATAGTTCTTGAGCTCGTAGGGGTCAGATGTGTGTTTCTTGAGCAGGGGCATGTTTTCTGCGTGCTTCCATATGTCTGTGAAGGTGCATGTTTTGAAGGTGGTGTTGATGTTGCGTAGTGTTTCGTGTGCGATGGCAAATGCGGCTCTGTGGTAGTTGTGAGGGGGGCAGGGGTCTGTGTAGGTCCCCGAGTGGATGCCTTTCATGGCGTAGTGTTTCGTGTGCGATGGCAGATGCGGCTCTGTGGTAGTTGTGAGGGGGCCAGGGGTCTGTGTGGGTCCCCGAGTGGATGCCTTTCATGGTGTAGGTGGTGTCTTCATCTGGGCTTGGTGTCCCTTCAGAGAAGGCGGGCTGGTTGGTGTCTCAGGGGTGTGGGTGGTCTGGCTGCGGCGTCCTGTGTGTGGTTCACAAATTTGTCATAGAGGTTTATGATCTTGAGGCAGATTCCAAGCTAATAGCAGATGGCACCCTAAAAAGCATCTTTTACCCCATTTCACACCCATTTTTCATTTTTTACCCCATGTCACGCTCATTTTTCATCTTTGACCAAATTTCACGCCCATTTTTTATCTTTTACCTTATTTCACACACATGTTTCATTTTTTACCTCATTTTCGGCCATTTTTTATCTTTGAAACCATTTCACGCCCATTTTTCATCTGTTACCCCATTTCACGCCCACTTTTTGTCTTTTACCCCATTTAACACCCATGTTTTCATCTTTGACCACATTGCATGCTCATTTTCATCTTTTACCCTATTTCACAGGTTACATTTCGGACACACTCAACTTACTTATTGACCCAAATAGACACTCTACAATTAAGAATTTAGCACAGAGGTCAATCTAGATTTCATGATTTGCACAAAAGGACACACAAAATATTTTATTTTGGTAGCACAATCTACACCTTGAAAAGTCGACTTTTGCACATTGCACACACTGAAGAGCATCTCTGTACTGAGGAGACATTCCCACCATGATTTGAGTAATGTGATGTTAGTTTCACTTATTGTGCAACATACTCTTTTTAGAGTGATGTACTTATGAAGGAGAGTAACATGCAGACAGGGTATGTGTTTTGTGTTTTTTACTTCCACTAACCGTGATTGGGGTCATTCTGCACAATGTGACTTGCTCAGTTGAAGAAAGTGTTTATTATTAGGTTACTTCTGGCAATTCCTGCTGCATTAATGGGGTGTGCTCCACCTGCCTCATCTTCATCATCATCCAGGTTATAGTACAGTGCAGCAGGTACTTGGATCAATGGAGCATTGGTCCGCACACATATATTGTGCAATACACAACATGCTATATTTGATTTAGTTCACCATTTTGAGGCTGTACAGCAGTCTGCAACCTGTGATGTCCAGGCTACGGAAACGTGACTTTAGCACGCCAAATGTGCACTCCACAATGGATCAGGTGGACCGCATTCTACTGCCTCTGTGCCTTGGTGGTGGGGTTTCGGAGGAGTGTCATCATCCACAGACAGAGTGCATATCTTTGATTGCCTGTAACATGTGATGGAGAGATGTGTCCATTATTGGTTATGGAGGCTGTGTTATTAGTGGTGATGGTTTTGTGGTGTGTGAATTGTGCTATGTTTGGAATTCATGTTAGCCATGTCTCACTTATGACGTTACCAGCATCAATGCTAATTACGTTGCCTCACAGTTGATCCTCCCCCGAGCCAATTTGATTGCGTGTGCTGTGCAGTTGTGTCACTGGCACTCCTACTGTGTAACACTGTTAAGGCCATCTACGCATATCCGCAGGTCCTAACACACACCAAGAGGCACCCTGGCTCTCCTATGTCTAGCGATAGCACTCATCTACACTCCTCAGAGTCAATGCCATGAGAACGTGGCAATAGGCCACACCAGACACGGATCACGTTCAGTTCTGATGCTGCCGCGAGACCTGCCCCACCGCACAACACATGCAGTTTCATGTCCAGAGCTGCCATAAAGCAACACTCAGCAGCCCCCTGTCCTGTCCTGCAGGGCCCACTGAGGGCAGGAACATTCACCCACACCATCAACATCATCAGACGCCATGCCTTGCACTTCCTGGACTACATACTCCTTCCTGAGCGGTGCCTCCAACTCACATACCACGATTACTCATAACCCATTACAATCTGGGACATGTTTGATGACATCAGTCTGTCCCAAATCTTCACCACAATGAAGGGAGGGCATACCTTTGACACCTTCTTTGCATGTGTGAACTTCGTCCAGTTCCTCAACCCCACTAAACGCACATGTAGTGACCACAAACACATACACTTCCTCGTTGGTCAACCCCAAGCCAGCCTAGACCATATGCGGACCCACACAAATTTAGTGGCGCTCAGTCAACGAGGAGATGCTACACACCCTTATCAACAGCAACACCCACACACTGCAGGCATTCACCAATGGCACTAGATCACATTTTACAGACATGTTTCTCCAACTGCACATACACACTTGTCCCACTATGCAACTGAAACATACAGCGTGCAATAAATGCCACCTCAGTTTCCAACAACCTCAAAGATGGCAGATGCATTTGCTGACACATGAAGAAGAACTGGTACAAGATAAAGGATACCATTAAACATCACCCCACCTACAAGGAGACAAAGCTCATATTCTCCATCAGCAATACGCCCATGCACCAAACTGGGCTTCCAAGAAGGATTGCTGTCAATTGCAACATGGATGATCAACAGCTGGGGGGTGCTATACACAGAGGAGACATGAGTCCTCATCCTCATAACAAAAACATCAGCATGTGGCATCACCTGGTGGGACAACAACTTCAGCAGCCCCACCCCCAGCTCTAGGTACCTAGGCACTGTATTTGACACCTCCCTCTCCATAAACCAACAGGTCTACGCAGTGGCCTGCAGTTGCTTCAACTGCCTAGGCATCCTCAATGCAACCTTCCAATGGATCGCCCCATTGTCAGGTAAGACAGTCACCCACACAGTCATTGCCATCAGGCTGGACTATAGAAACACACTATTTGCCCACATGCGCAGGTCTGCACTCAGCTTAGTCCCGACTGTCCAGCACAACATCGACACACTGGGCCTTGTGTACATACTTTCCTCATGGATTGAGTCCCTCTGTCGCACATACTTAGTTGCCACCTCTCCTCACATTTTCAAATGAGTGTTGGAGGAGTTAAGCCTTTGGGGATGGTTTGTTATGTTATGTTATGTTATGTTATTTGGTATTTTTATAGCGCACAGCTGCCCCAGCAAAGGGGCGTCCTGGCGCTTTGACAGATGCTTATAACATAACACACAGTAAACGAAAAGAAATTAACTGGATACCGGGAACAGGAAGGTTTTAATCGCCTGCCTGAAGGTAAGCAGATCTTCAAGAGCTCGAATGTGTACGGGGAGCAAATTCCATAAGCCTGCCGCTAGCACCCTAAAGGAGCGGCCACCCATTCTGCTCAGCTTGAAGCGTGGACAGATGGCCAGATGAAGCCCCTCCGATCTCAAGGATCTCGAAGGCATATAGGGCGTAAGAAGAGGAACAAGTGCCGGCGGCGAAGAAGATTTCAGAATTTTAAAGGCCAGGCACAGCGCCTTGAACTTAATTCGCTGTCTGACCGGGAGCCAGTGCAAGGCCGTGATGGTACCAGACACTGAACAATGTCTGGGAAGGCCCACAATGGCACGTGCCGCGGCGTTTTGTACTCTTTGGAGCCTAGAGGCCTCCGCTTGATTCACCCCTAACAGCAGTGAGCTGCCGTAGTCCAGCCGAGAAAGTATTGAGGCCTGGACTACAAGCTGTCTGGTAGGGGGATCAAAGTACTTTAGGACCGGCCTAGTACCACGCAGAATTCCGTAGCACGTGGCAGCCACCTTCTTGGTGTGATCTCTGAGGGTCAGCGCAGAGTCTACCCATACTCCTAGATTTCTCACTCCAGCAGCTGGAATAGGAGTGACACCAAGCTCCGATGGCCACCACTGATTTCCCCATAGCTCCGCGTGCTTCCCTAGAACCAGCACCTCCGTTTTGGTGGCATTCAACTGAAGGCAGTTGGTGCGAAGCCAGCCGGCTACTGCCAAGAGACCAGCACGGAATCTAGGGGCCTCTACCTCAGGGTCTTCACTAAGTGTCACCGCTAGCTGTGTGTCGTCCGCATATGAGGCCATCGTGAGACCCCACTGTTTGACGACATCAGCCAACGGTTTCACATAGAGGTTGAACATTGTCGGGCTCAACGAAGATCCCTGTGGTACCCCGAGCTCCAAAGGATAGGTGGCAGATTGACCAGGTGGTATAGCCACTTTAAAGGAGCGGTCTGCCAGAAAAGACCGAAACCACTGGAGAGCGACATCCGTCACTCCAGCCTCCTGTAAGCGTTGGATAAGTATATGGTGAGACACAGTATCGAAGGCAGCGCTTAGATCTAATAGTATAAGCGCTGCAGTATGACCTGAGTCAAGTACCTGGCGAAGATGTTCCGTGATGTAAAGTAATGCCGTCTCGGTACTGTGTCCTGACCGGAAGCCGTTCTGACTGGAATCCAGAATCTGGTTGCGAACCAGATGCTCGGACAGCACAGAGTTGACATGGGCTTCCGTTACTTTGGCGATCCAAGGCAACAGGGAGATAGGTCGATAGTTTTCTGGCAATCGGGGGTCAGAGTTGGCTTTTTTTAATATCGGAGTGACCACTGCCTGTTTCCATGCCGCGGGTACCGTTCCACAAGACAGTGACATATTGATGAGATTCAATATGGGGTCACGGCACAGCGGGGAAAGTGTGCTAATGAAGGCTGGCTTTAACGGGTCCGCAGGGGAGCCTGACTTGACCTTAAGGCTGAACCTGTCAAAGGCCTCAATAGACAGTTCAGGTAAAATGGCCAAAGGCTCAAGATCTGTCGTAACAGGGGTAGAAGCCAGTCGATCCTGGTGGAGTGTGTCGAACCCATGATAGATTTTTTCCACTTTCTCCACAAAAAAGGAGGCCAATTTATCACAGTGCGAATCTGTGCAAATCGCCTCTGATGAGGATCTGTTTTTCATAAGGTCCTTCAGTACCTTGAAAATCAGTTTTGAAGGATTGGGGCTGGTAGCAAATTCATGAGCGTAGAATGCAGCTCTTGCTCTGCAGATAGCTCTATGATAGAGCTTCAACTCAGTAAAATACCGAGTTTTCAGCGCAGGGTCATAGGAGCGTCTCCATTCCCTCTCTGTTTTTCGGCAGGATTTCTTCAATTCTGCGAGAGACTCATTATACCAGGGGCTAGGTGTTTTTGTCCGGCCTTTCGACCACCGCAGAGGTATAAGAGAATCCAAGGCATCTGTGATCCAAGCGCAGAACTGTTGGTATCCTTGATCCACATTAGTGAAGGTACTCAGAGGTTTTCGCTCTAATATACCGTAGAACTCTTCCAACGTAAGCTTATGCCAAGGCCTTTTAAGGATAGGCCTGTCTGTGGGTATAAAAGGCTTATCATGGACCGGACAGAAAGCTTCTACTAACAAGTGATCAGTCCACCCCATCAACCTCGGTTCTGACAGCCTTAACCCATCTAGTGTGGAGAAGAGGGGGTCAAGAATATGTCCTCCCGAGTGGGTTGGAAGGGTAACGAGCTGAATCAGTTGGAGAGCTTCCAGATCCGCCAACAGGGAGCTCACGGTAGTGGAAGACCCATTATCGAAATGGATGTTCAGGTCACCCAAAATATTAAAATTGGCACAGCCGAGTGCTATAGGACTGACCATATCGGCTAGCGCAGACCTAAAAACCGAGTCATTGCCGGGGGGACGATATACAAGTAGGCCACTGAAAGTAAATTGATGGGAAAAGGCGACTTTAAAAATAGCGCTTTCACATGCGGGTAGTCCTGACGGCTTCCATTCCGCCGGGAAACAGGATTTGACTGCCATAGCAATCCCACCACCTCTTGTGGTCCTGTTAGAAGTGAAGATGGTATAGTTCTGGGGGAATGCAAGATTCAATATGGCGGAGTCGGAGTCCTGAAGCCAGGTTTCTGTCATTAAGAAAACATCGGGATCCTCTTTCTCTATCAAGTCGTAAATAGACAAATGATGCTTTACAAGTGATCTAACATTAAGGCACCAAATACGAAGATCTCGCGATGCAACACGTAGTCGTGTGACTGGGGCGGCATTGTCCAAGGAGCGTATTTTAGTAGGGCTCTTAAGAGACCAGCCTTTACAGGCGCAGCTGTATGGGCCGATTAAAGGGTCCACAGACTTACACGCACCTCCTTTGGACGTTTGCCCTATGGCCAGCAGCTCTGACCGTGTGTAGGACAACATACCTGCCAGGAGCGGCTAAACAACGAAGTGTTGAGATACAGAGCCAGCCCCGCCTCGCGCTGCCTCAACGCGGACGAGCGCAGACGGGCAGGACTCTGGCACGACTCCGGCTAAGCTTGTCTACATAACTAGCCACAGTTCTCAAAGTTCCTTGTGTTGATGTGTCTGGTAAGTGGGCATGTTGATTGCCATGTTGTATGTGAAATTGTGACATGTATATTCTAACAATTGTGAGTTGCTTGTATGTGGTGTTGAGGCGTGTGGTGTGTTCAGTTAGTACTTAGCAACAAGAACTCCATTTCTATATGTGCCATCCTGGAAGTGCTGGTTTATGATGGACTGTCGGAAGATGTAGGAATCATGCAGACTCCCTGGAAACTTGGCTATGACATTGGTGAACAGTCCCTGGTGGTCCACTATTGCCTGTGCATTCATAGAATGGGTGTGCTTTCTGTTGCGGTATATGTGTGCACTGTCTGCAGGGGGCACAAATAGGACATATGTGCAGGCAATTGCCTCCAGAACCTGCGGGAATCCAGCTATGGCCTCAAAGCCTTGCTTGGTCTCAATCTTTTCCTGCACAGTTCTGGGGAAGTGAAGGTGCTGGAGTATCAGGCTGAGTATGCCAGCCAAGACAGTAGGTCGGAAGATTGAAAAGGCTTCCTGTGAAACTCCATCAACTCTGGCCGTTGTTGGTTGAAAGGTCCCAGTGGCCAACATGTGCAGCACAGCCAGCAGCTTTGTCTGCGGAAGAATGTTGGTTCTTCGCTGTGTTGGTGCCTTCAGCCTATGGGCTATCAGGTTCAGGATGTGTTGGATGGATATCCTTTGAGAAGATAGTGGGCAATGACATCCTCTGGCGTTAGGTGTGCAAGGCAGAGATGTCTGCACAGGGCCCGCTGTCTTCTTCGGCGCTGCCTCGGTGGTGGTCCTGGGAGAGGTGGCGGTGGCGGTTGTTGCCTTCGTGGGGCTCCAAGCTGAATGATTAATACCTCCATGGCATCAGTGGGTCTTCAGATGGAGCTATGAGTGACTCTCCCTTAGTTACCTCCCTTTATCACCATTTTTTGACCAGCTTTTTTCTGGTCTTAAGTTCCTGCAGCTAAAGGGCCTTAGCGTGACTTTTTTTTATCACTTTGAGGTTCTGGGCCATCATTCATTGCTAACAGTGCGATGTGGTGTTGGCAGCATTTTTCATTACATTTTGAGGAGGGACGCCTACTTTGCATATAATTAGTGAAAACTATCTCTGGCATACAAGGCGATAATAGAACCCCCCGCGATCGCCAGAAAGCTGTCGCTAACGCTTGTTAGCGACAGCTTGATACTAGGGCGATTACAAAAATACACGTTAGAGGCACTTTTGTGCCGCTAATGCGGCGATAAATAGCTTGATAATATGCCCCGATATTTGTTGTCTACTTCTATGGCCTGTACCCAGTAGGATACAGAGTTTAATGCCAACATACCGGGAACTGAATTACTGGGTCTCAGCGAGGATCTATTCACTGCGTTACTCTCTCCTCAAAGTATGTTTAATTTCAGCATGGAAATAGATTCCATCTCCAGAACTTGTTGGAGAGTGGTACGTGACCTTCCTTCTGGGCACCTCCTGTTAGTGGTGGCCATATTGGGAGAGTCGCTTACGAAAGTAAATAATTATATAGGAGATGGTAATCTCACTTATGGAACAAACTAAAGCTCTAATAAATGCTGAACAGATATGTGGATTTCTGACAGGGAAGAAGGCGCAAACATCAACATGTAGTGATCTACTTTGGCAGCGCGATCTATAAATACACACTGTTTGCTGCTACATACAAGTGCCATCAAAGTGTCTACGTAATATGTACCTACTCGTGCATTTCAGCAGAGAGTTCTCTAATGTCTGTCAAAAGGCAGACACACAGCCCAATTGCGTACCCGGAACTGCCATGATATGCAGTGTGAGTATATGTTTCGTGCAGGTGTCTATCCCAATATGACACAGATAAAAGACTGACAAGATGAAAAACATTTAACAGAATACTTAAATAGGGTTGAAATGAGGATACAATTGTTAATCAGTAGCATCCTAAAACTATCAATTAGCATTATATCTTATCGCCTGATCCAGGGGGTTTCACTATTCGGCCCTCTACTATAGGTGTCTCAAGTGAAAATCCAAAAGACTTCTCTACGTTTGAAAATTTCCATGCTCTTAGACCCTGCTTTCGTTTGGATTTTCTCTAGGAGGATCCACCGAATGTGATCTGGTGTATGAGATGATTCTATATAGTGTTTCACCAGTGGTGTGGTTTGTTTTTGGTTCGTATAGCAGAAAGATGTTTGGTGAGTCTGTGGGCCATGATTTGTGAGGTTTCACCCACATATCCTAGCTGGCATTGGCACAACAGTAGGTATATGATTGTAGTGATAGACGTCATAGACACTGAAGGAGGTTCAGATGATATTCATTGTAGAACAGCTACACAGCAGACAAGACAGCAAGGCAGTTGCACATCCAGCCCTAACAGCTGTCAAAACCTTTTCAAATGCAAGTAACAAAGCAACCAGGCAACCATTGTACATTCTACATGGTGACACCTGGAATAGAACACAGGACATAGAACTCCAGCATAAGGCTTCAGTGCTAACTAAAATGGAGGAGAAGATACAACAATGATGACCTTGTTTAACAATTAGTTAACTCATTAATGACCCAATTTGTGGTTTCACTTGCAAAATCACATGATTTGCACTCCGTAAATCTGAAGTTTCCAACTGGGAGAGCATTGCGGTCAAAAAAATTTTGATTGTAGGGCTTTTTATGTGTCATACGAGATCTTATAATATGATCCTTAAGATTTGTATTTCTCCTATGTGCAAACAAAGGTTTAGGTATATGATGTTCTCTTTTTCTTTCTCTTTCAGCATTTAAAATATACTAATTTGAATGTATTATTTGGTGTATTTTCTCATTCAGTGATGAATGACGGGTGACAAATACCAGTTTCACTGCCTGTTTAGTGCCCTAATTAGCTAATAGCTGTTGTCTGTCGAAATAACCAGGCCTGGGCGGTATATTCCGTTCTGCTCGCGGAATTTGGGTAATTTCCCGTACTTGGGAGAACACGGAATTGCCCAGAAATCCACGATCCACGGCTTTGAGGAATTTTTTGCTTGTTCACGCCCTCAAAATGTGTGTTCGCAAGATATTTCTCCCCGAGCACGCAAACAGTGTGCGCAAACAGGAAAAAAGCACAGCAAATGGGAGGAACAAGCAATTGAGCATGTTCGCTGAACTTTTGTGTGCTCGCTGAGATTTTTTACCATTTCGCAGCCCTAGAAATGACACACCCTTTCATATCAGTCGCGCCTCAGTCTTTTGGGATATCCTCTGGCTATAATTTATCCTGCATATCTATAGCTCAATTGTCAAAATCAGACAGATTAGTACAATTACTGCAAAGACACAGAAGTAGGCCAAACAGAATACTGGTTTTCTGTGATTGAGGGTGGAAACTGTCAAAGTGTAGTAGTGTGTTCCTAGATGTGGCCTTAACAAATTGATCAACGTTCAGTTGTTATTGATTATGTTCTATAGTGATGTCTAAGAATTCTACTTGATTGTTGCTGGTGTTAGTGGTAAATCGCATATTGGGATCACATTGGTTAAGCCATGCCACAAATTCAGGTAGATCCTCAGGGTTTCCAGTCCAGATAAAAAAGATATTGTCTATATACCTGAGCCAAAGCATAATTGACCTAAAGAATGGGGTGATTTCACTGTAGATAGACCTAGATTCAAATTTGGGCATGCATATATTGGCTACAATCGGGGCACAAGAGGCTCCCATACTGACAGCTTTGATCTGTTTGTAGAGTTGGCCATTAAATACAAAGGTATTCTCATCCAAGAGTATGTGTAATCAGTCTAGAATAAACTCCTTCAAGCATTCTACTGGGAATTCTTCAATTAACCATTTGACTGTGTTCATAGTGTCTTTTTATGGCATATTACTATATAAACACTCTGGGGTCGATTCCGATTCGGTAAAAAGCGCTCCGATTAGCTGTACGGAGCCTTTTTCCCATACGAATCGTACACCTACAACGTCCCCGTATGAACTAGCAAGTACGATCCTAACCGAAAGCGCCACTCCATACGACTCGTACCAAACACCGTACAACAACAAAGTACATATGGATTCGCTCCGTCCGACGCAGTACGCCACGTCCGTACGTAAATATGCAGCCATTTCCGAACCAGGAAGTACGATCCGTGTTGACAACACTCCGTACGGCCCACATGCTACGAGAGCTGTAAACTGCCGTAAAACCAGAGTCCGACCACAAAATGCACTCCGGTACGCGACATACACGACATGAACCCCATCGACCGTGTCATCCGAGCCCTGTACCCCTACGACCTCGTACATAGAAACCGATGATGGCACAGACAGTGAGTACAACCCACCGCAACAACGGAAGTATACCTGTACGGTGCGCCACAAGCCAGCGCATATCACCATTGCAATAGGGATACGTGCCGCACACACGTCATAAATCTCGGGGTACGATGCGTCACACGCTAGCGCATATCACTATTGCAATAGTGATACTTGCCACACACACGTCGGAAAGCTTGGGGTTACAGTGCATCACACGCTAGTGCATATCACCATTGCCTTAATGATACGTGCCACACACACGTCAGAAAGCTCGGGGTGCGGTGCGTCACACGCTAGCCCATATCACCATTGCAATAGTGATACGTGCTGCACACACGCCGAAATATGGGGGTACGGTTCGTCACATCTGAGTGATGGTTGGAAAAGACCCCCAGCAGTGCCCAGCAGTATAGGGGTGGGTGCAGAGGACCCCCAGCCGGGCCCAACAGTGCCCAACAGTAGAGGAGATGGGTGCAGAGGACCCCCAACAGTGCCCAACAGTAGAAATGGGTGGGTGCAGATGACCCCCAGCAGTGCCCAGCAGTGCCCAACAGTATAGGGGGTGGGTGCAGAGGACCCCCAGCAGTGCCCAACAGTGCCCAACAGTAGAGGGGGTGGGCGCAGTGGACTCAGAGCAGTGCCCAACAGTGCCCAACAGTAGAGGGGGTGGGTGCAGATGACCACCAGCAGTGCCCAACAGTGCCCAACAGTAGAGGGGGTGGGTGCAGAGGACCCCCAGCAGTGCCCAACAGTGCCCAACAGTAGAGGGGGTGGGCGCAGAGGACTCCCAGCAGTGCCCAACAGTAGATGGGGTGGGTGCAGAGGACCCCCAGTAGTGCCCAGCAGTGCCCCACAGTATAGGGGGTGGGTGCAGAGGACTCATAGCGGTGCCCAACAGTGCCCAACAGTATAGGGGGTGGGTGCAGAGTACCCCCTGAAGTGCCCAACAATATAGGGGGTGGGTGCAGAGGACCCCCAGCACTGCCCAACAGTAGAGGGGGTGGGTGCAGAGGACCCCCAACAGTGCCCAGACATAGGGGTGTGCATTTCCTACATCATACAACAACTACCTGCCCGTATGTGTACATCCCTAACTTGTTACACTCATGATAGTTGCATATCAACACATCACTCACAGCAGTGACCTACTCCACGGAGAATAGTCTCCTGTCACACACTGAGTGACACACCACATGTGGTTGTTTTGAAAGATCCCACAGCCATATCCACCCATGTAGTTTGCTTGCACATCCCCCTCCCCCAGCATGACTCAATAGTGTGTAGTCATGCAACAGACCACTCAACAAATGAAGCACAAATGGAATTAGGATGAGTCATGTACATCCCGGATATGATGTGACTGTCCATGTGGTGAAACATGTACTCCCTCATGGAAGGAACAGGGTAGGAAAGCCCTAAATACAAAGCACCCAAATATGTATTTTTAACACATATTTTAAATGTGACTATCTGATTCACGAGGTCAAGGCGGATAACATTGTCATGCATAGTGTGGAAAATTATGATGGACTCCCTGAAGGCATTAATACACACCACAAACCCAAGCACAGTGAGTTGCATGGATGGCACTGACCAATTGTCAGATAGCATTTGTGAGCAGCCATGGCCATTGCGCAAGTGAATGCACTAATCAATGGGAAATCTATACTGAAGTCACCACAACAATTGTGCAACTGTCTGTAGTGAATATCTCATGTGTCACAGAGGAAGGGACACTCATTTGGATAATGCCTGTATGCAAACTGCACACACACACAAATCTAGATAATTATCAGAAACATTGGGATAGCACAGAGATACCATGGTCCACCTCATTCCCATCTGAAAAATAGACATCTTTCACAAGATCAAAACATTCACATTACACAAACTTTTAGGCACACAGCACTTAAAGCAATTCCCAGAAATGCAATAGTTCAGACAGAAAAATAAAATGCTTTATTCAGCGCCATTATAAACAAATAAATGAGTCCAGGCTCACAGAAGGCCAATGGCCAGTCCAAAATACGGTCCATAACAGTGGTGACTTTGTGGAGGCTGTCACCCCAAAACTTGCCTGCACATGTTGGGCTTAGAGGTCCGTGGACCCATCTGAGTCTGGGTCCGGCAACGCGGGGACAGGAGATGGAAGGGTATGTGTAGTGGGCGCAGGTGGGGAGGATTCCTCCACAGTAGCAGGTTCAGCGCAAAAGGTTGCAACATATTCAGCACTGCACACTGCTGCCTGTTCAGACAGGCTACCACCTGAACCTGGTGACACAATGGGAGTGGAGGTAGAGGGCTGTGAGTCAGGTGAATGGTGCCTCTGGGCGGGTGGGTGATTTGTGTCCCCTGTCCCTGTGAGTGTGCGTACATCCCCCTGAGATTGGGTTAATGGAGGTCTGCGCTTAGACTTACGTGTGAGTATGCTGGGTGTCTCTGTTGGGGTGTGTGATCTTGTGCATCTGCGTGTACAATGGACCGCCAGATCAACTCTGTCTCATCGTCCTGCTTCCACACCCTCCGCCTCCTTTGTAAGACCTTCAAATGGATCCCCCTCAAACACCGAAAGACAGTCACTCACGCCCTGGTCACCAGCAGACTCAACTACGGCAACGCACTCTATGCCGGAATAAACAAAAACCTCATCCGCAAGCAACAAAACATCCAGAACGCCGCCGCAAGACTGGTCCTCAACCTGCCAAAACACTGCCACATCTCCCAGCACCTGCGCACACTCCACTGGCTCCCCGTCGAGGCGAGAATCACCTTTAAGATGCTCACCCACGCACACAAGGCCCTCCACGGCACCGGACCAGCATACCTGAACAGCCGACTCAAATTCCACGCACCCCAAAGGACCCTACGATCAGCCCAGCTTTCCTACGCCGTGGTCCCCCGCACCAGAAAGACCAGATCGGGAGGCCGCTCCTTCTCCTTCCTAGCGGCCAAAGCATGGAACGCCCTTCCGCTCCACCTCAGACAGACAACATCGCTCCCCATCTTCGCAAGAAACCTCAAAACCAGGCTCTTCGACAGACCCCCTCCTTGATGGAATGGAACCTGCACCCCCCACCCCTAGCGGCTTGAGACCCTTACGGGTGAGTAGTTGCGCTTTAACAAACTCCTGATTGATTGATTGATTGATTGATTGATTGATTGATTGTGTGTGGTGGACAGGGATGGGAGAGGGGGATGTGGATGGGTCAGAAGGAGTAAGGGGGATTGACGCTGCAGGATGGCAAGGTCTGCCGTCAGTGTTGAGTCCATGGACGCCAAACTCCGACGTTGATCAGACATGTCAGCTGACATGCCCTCAATGAATGACAACAACTGTTTCATTATTTGTGTTTGTCCATGGAGGACCGTCAGCATTGACGCCTGACCAACTTGAATCAGCCGGAGTAGGTCAACAGACACAGCACTGAGGGCAGCAGGGGAGACAGGGGCAGGGGCTGTGGTGCCGGGTACAAAGGAGACACGGGGGGTAGAACGGAATCTAGGGCCCCTAATAACTGGGAGGGTGGAGATGGGTCTGGAGGAGAAGGAGGAGACAGACATAGTTGCAGTAGATGGCATTTCTGCATATTCCCCCTCCTCCTGGGAGTCAGAATCCGAGCCGTCTGCATGGTAGGAGGTGTCGTGCTCATGAGGTCCGGCCGCTTGACTCCCCTCACCCTCTGTGCCACTGCCTCCCTCCGACTCCTCGAAGCTGGTGGCACTGTTGCTGGGTCCCTCTGTCCGTTCTGTGTCTGTGTCTCCTCCAGGTTGTTGTGATGATGCTGTTGGCAATGAGAAAATGAACACTATATCAGTCACCTGTCCACATCATACATATCAGCAACCAAAAATTCAGGGGCATTTCTAATCATGGCATGCATCATGAGTCACATGCCACATAACTCTGCACATATATAAGTCTAGTAATGCGCAATTGTAAGAGACACAACGCTCATTGTATACAAAGTTCCAAGTCACAGACCAGGCCACAACTTGGATTACAGTCACAACGATGAGCCTATGCCTGTCAACAGGAGAGGTGTTGAGCAATCACAGTCAAGTTGCCCACTCTGCCATCCAAGGCCAGAGATGGACATGTTCCAATCTGTTTTAGCCTGTGCCACATGGGAACAGTCTTGCCTGGACAACCATGTGTTGTCATCCCTGGACCTGTAACAAGTTTGCCATCAACTCTCACTGGCATCACAGCTGTATAAAGCCAGGCTTGTGTGAAACACAGATGTGTATACAAACAAGCATGGCTGAAGACGGCTGTAATGCCAGAAAGTTGTAGCAGGAATCGTGTTACCAGTCCAGGGAATGCATGGCTTGACAATTATGGGTAGACTGTTTTCATGAGGCACATGGATAGACAGATTTGCACATGGCCATGTTTGAATTTGGGGGCAGAGTGTGCAACAGAGAGGTGATGGCTAAAAATCTGACCTGTTGAAAGTGTGAGAGTATATGATTGGTACAGAGGCTCCCTCCATCGCCAGACACCTTAGTGAAACTCCTCACAGTGGCATCTATCCCCAGACTATACAGTTGCTAGCACATAACACACGCTGGCTCTCAATTGAAGTGGCACACATGTACAAAATCAAAAAAATGTCAAAGCTAATGTCCCTACGATTGTGAATGTCAGAAACATTGATACATTTTTGACACATCTGCAACCAGATGGGAAAATTGAAAACAGTAGTGTGGACACTAAGCCCAAACTGCGTAGCACCACCAATACATACATGTATCATTAAACGCTGTTGAACAATCATCTCTGGGAGCCAATAACATTTCCTGTATATCCTACAATGACTACATTCTCCAGCAGCACAGCCTAAGTGCATAGTGACAAGTCCACATCAGATATGACATCCTCAGCACACTTCTGACTAGGGCTAAACAGTTGGTCCCATCACACCTCCCATGCACAACATCCCAAGCACTCCATCAATGCGAGTAATACTGCCCAAGTAGTAGAAAATATGAATCTGGCTCTCAATAACTGGGAAGCTATATAAAGTAAGCCAAGGTCACATTGTTTTGCTGCACATCAATATTAGTCCCATAGTACCTGCAACATTTCTTGTGAATATGCACACACGCACTGCCCAGTGTGAGTATGCACAAGCCAAAATTAGAATACATGGACAGTGTGCACATGTAGCTAACACAAGAGAAATACAAAGCATACCAAGGACAAAGGCCACTGATGCAGACCTGTGCAGAACTCCTTTTTGAGACTCATGATCAGTGCCAAGCTATCATGAAGGGCAACCACAGTGCACAGGTTGTTGAACAGTTAAGGTACCAACAAGTGTCACAGACCCCCCTCCAACATGATGATGTGCTAATCAATCTGCATACCAATACCTTTCTTGCCTAGGAGGACATGCACAAATATGAAATAGACAAAGCAGGGGCCTAATGTGGAGGAGGGAAAGGGATGTAAAAGAGCATTAGCTTAAAAAGGGGCATTGAAATGACAATGCATAAAGTGCCTGTCTGACCACACCACCCCAACTGTGGGAATGTTACCAGGCTTCCAAACACTGTAGGTAGCATATGACACACATGACAGCAAACATACATGTACCTACCCCCTCCTTGCTGCTGTCCCTCCTGCATCTGCCTATGGAGGTCAGGGAAAATGACGGCCAGGACACGGAGCAGGTTGGGGGTGAGGTGACGTGTGCCTCTATGCCGGCGTGGAGCCTCAAGCTTGAGCTGCACCTGCGCCATACCCCGGGTCCAGCACCGGATGTCCTGCCACCTCTTGCGGATGTTCCGGACCCTGCGGTAAGGTCCCCCTTCAGACCTGACATCACTGAAAGCCCTGGCAACGTCCAGCCAGATGTCCTCCTTCTCATGGGCAGATACCTGTCAGGAATAAAAAGTGAAAGTACATCAGTACACATGCTCCATGTCCCAAAGACACACACTTGTCACACATTGATGATAACAACAGGGCAGAGGATGCAGACAGGACTAGTATCATTTTTTATGTGAATGTGGCCTGTGAGCAAACAACAATGCACTACATGCCTGTGAAAGGCAAAAGATGCCCTAGGGCTTTAAAGCCACTCACTGAGCATGGCTAACACTGAACAAGGTATGCTTTTGCAGGGTGGTGTACAGCACGTGACATGCAGGCACATATCCCACTACACCTAAGAACTCTAAGCAGACCACACATTCTCAAGTGAATCCGGTAAGCAGTAAACACTATTTAAATACAGCATTCACTGCATGGTAGATATTTTAATGTACACACCAGGCACTGTATCAAAACTACATTGCATCTCTCTGTCCTATAAAAACACAATCACTGCAGTGACACTCACACATTCATCACTCACCTGATCCCCTGGTGTCCCATACAGCTTGCTGTAGTTGGGTAGAAGGGCATCCAGCAGGGCCTGGTTCTCCTCCTCACTGAATGCAGGGAATGCAGAGAAAGCAGCTGTGTTGTCCACTCCTATGTTGTGCAGGCAAGTGCCCTCTCACAGCCACATGCAGCCTTAAATGTAAATGTACATGTATGTATACTTGTAAAGCGCTCAATCACCTGAAAAGTATCTTGGCGCTGTTTACCGCTGTGGAACCCTTCCTGGCTTTCCCTGTGAGATGCCCCCTTACTGGGCACCTCCAAGGTGAGGCCAGGCATCCTAGCGCTTTCGGGGCCATTGTGGAGATTAAGCAAGCTATTGCCCAGAGTTGCAGAGTGGGACACATGATTAGAGTAGGCACCTTGGCGAGAATTATCGAGTCCGTGGACATTGAGCCCAAGACCCTGCCGCGTCAGGAATTGAACCCTGGTCCCGGGCTAGACCTCTGCCTCAGGGTCTGCCGCTCTAATTGGTGAGCCACACTTCTCTACTAAATCTGTGCTGCTGAGGGGCTGTCATTCTCAGGAAGACAGTGTGATAGGGCACATTACTTTTCATCCTATGTTTCATCCAATCCCATTCCACATAAGGCCCTGACACACATTTGCATGGTTTGAAATTTTAGCTCTAGCTACACAACAAACATTGCAACATTGTATAGTTTTGGCCAACTGAATTTTGCAGGACACTTGTAGCACATTCAAATCTCTGTTTCCTTGACAACCAGCCTGCATTCAGTGCATCCAACTCGTCCCCTAGGTGTTCCCTATGTATTTTCAGGCATCCACACACAAGTACGGTGCGTGAATCGTTGCAAACGCCATGTTTCGATAGTGATACGACCCGTACACCCGCACGCACCAGTGGGGTACGCTCCAGACTTGTAATGTGTATGGGCACAATGCATTGGTGAGACGACCCGTACACCTGCACGCACCAGTGGGGTACGCTCCACACGCGTATGAGCACAATGCATTGGAGAGACGACCCGTACACCCGCACGCACCAGTGGGGTACGCTCCAGACTTGTATCGCGTATGGGCACAATGCATTGGTGAGACGACCCGTACACCCGCACGCACTAGCGGGGTACGCTCCACACGCGTATGGCCACAATGCATTGGTGAGAAGACCCGTATACCCGCACACACCAGTGGGGTACGCTCCAGAATTGTATCGCGTATGGGCACAATGCATTGGTGAGATGACCCGTACACCCGCACACACCAGTGGGGTACGCTCCACATGCATATGGCCACAATGCATTGGTGAGATGACCCGTACACCTGCATGCAACAGTGGGGTACGCTCCAGACTTGTATCACGTCTGGGCACAATTCATTGGTGAGACGACCCATACACCCGCACGCACCCGTGGGGTACGCTCCACACGCGTATGGCCACAATGCATTGGTGAGACGACCCGTACACCCGCACACACCAGTGGGGTATGCTCCAGACTTGTATCGCGTATGGGCACAATGCATTGGTGAGACGACCCGTACACCCGCACGCACCAGTGGGGTACGCTCCACATGCGTATGGGCGCAATGCATTAGTGAGACAACCCGTACACCCGCACGCACCAGTGGGGTACGCTCCAGACTTGTATCGCGTATGGGCACAATACATTGGTGAGTCGACCCGTACACCCGCACACACCAGTGAGATATATTCCAGACTTGTATCGGGTATGGGCACAATGCATTGGTGAGACGACCTATACACCTGCACGCACCAGTGGGGTACTGGGCGTATCACATGCTCCAGTGAATGCATGTGTACAGTGCGTTCCACAAGCTCACGCACGGCACCATTACTATAGTGACAACAGGAAAACACTTGGCAGGGATGTGGGTGTGAGTTCATCATGAGGATGTCCATGTATGTATTTGCATGGCAGACCTACATTAGCAGGCCCCCGGTGTGGCACAGAGTCATATAGCAGAGGGCATGTGAACTAGTGGCACTGTTGATGTGTGATGGGCTGTGGAGACATGACATTTGTGACCGGCCACTATGTGGTTTACATTACCTTGACACTTGTCACATGAGTAACATAATGGACATGTAGTTATTCACATGAACACTGTGATGGCACACTCTACATTACGGACATCTGTCACATGATGCCAGGGACAGGGGCACTGTCTCACTGTACCAATTGACGCTATGCATGACCCTGTGTGACAATGTAATGTGTGTGCCATGAAATAGATTGGACATACTGTTTGTATTGGGTAAACTTCATCCTCTATAAGTGCATCTAGGATGGGTCTGTGTCGTGATAGCAAGTCATCAACAAAATAGGTACAAAGTTCCCCGCTGAGGTTGGTTAGAGTAACTCACAGTAGCCTCTCTCTTACAGGGTGTGACATAGCAGGGAGAAAAGTGATCCCTTTTCGGAATCTAGGGTGCCTCACACATACCAAAGGTTGAATGGCTGTTGTCATCCCACCCGATGAATGTACAGTATCATCATTGGCACCCTGCTCCTACGGCAGGCTAGCGGTGCAATGCCCGTCGGGCAGCACAGAAGTGCCACTCTTTAACGGAGATCTTTTATTCCTTATGCCAGTGGGTGCATGTGTGTGAGGGACCTAGAAAGTGCAAAAGTGAGCGTGAGTGTGGTTAAAACAGGTCAGTAGAGTCCAAAAGGGGAACCTTTAATAGCATGGCTCACTGCCTCATTAAAATACGTGAAAAGGTGAGGGGTACTGAGGCGTGATGGTTAGGGTAATCAAGCCTCACTCAACCCTCTGTCCAAGTGCGGTCGACATGTTTCATGCCCAGCAGGGCAATTCTTCAGGACCTAAAGTGCTCATAAGTTGCTATAGTATTCCTCAATAATTAAGGAACCGGGTATACGACCTGGCTAGTGTCGCAGGATCAACCCTTCATTGACGTCCTCCCTGGGACTGGAGAGGGAGACAAAAGCAGGGTACAGACGATAGTTATGTTGTTACTCTAGAAAATAATGCATGAAAACATAACAGGCAAGTGATTAAGTGTAAAAAGGAATCACACCCCGGTGTGGAATTATCACTCAGAGAGGGTGAACAGGAATGTAGTGCAGGACACTGTAAACACAATGTCCATCCTGCTTACATGAGCCATTGGATATTGTCAATTAGCAAGCATTATGTAGGATCACAAAGGTCATGTGCCCCACCTCATAGGGTAACACATGTGTGTCGTGCTGGTTAAAAAAGGGTGTGTAACTACACATCAAGGAGTATGACCAAAAAAGAAGAAGAAGACGATTTACCACTCAAACGCAAAATTAATTCTGGGCAGAGAAAATCTCCCACAGTGAACTAGTCTAAGTTACATGCCCCCAGTGAATGGTGGATGCTGTAAAAACAGATAAGGGGAAAGCGGGCGCGCTTCACTCACCCTCAATCCCTGGGCGCTGATCCTCCCGGCAGACCTGGTGGGGTCAGTGCTGCTCAACTAGCACCTGGGAAAAGGAAGGAACAAACGGAGGAAACCGGGTCAGCGATCGCCTTGTAATCAGGAGCCGTCATGTCTGTGGTACGACGGACTCACCAGGTTAGGAGTTTAGAGGCGATCATTAATCCCAATTATCGGGAACGTTTGCGTAGCCAAGGAATACGCCTTACCTGACTAGATGCGATCTCAGGCGTGTAGAACCTACCCCGCCCACGTCGGTCTCGCCGCAGGACAGCCGGTGTGAGCTGTTCGTGTGCCTCCGCTAAACATAGCGGGTTGCGTGCGCATCAGGAGGGGGTGTTTCCAGCAAGATGTTGCTAGGATACGCGGCGCGTCCTAGGCAGGAAAAGAGAAGATTCCCTAGCCTGAGTAGAAAAGCGATAATGGGCGCCATCTTTAAACGGGTTGCAAGTAGGTAGCCCATGTGGACACTTAGGGACTAGAATGGTGTCGTGTGGGGATTAAATAAGTTCAGACAGTGAGCCCATGGAAGACATCATGTGGACAACATAGTCCAAGGCACCGCATCGTTCAGGCCATTTTCATCAGTATGAAGGCGATGTACCCATCTTTGCTCCAGTTTGAAGAGGGTTTGTTGGGTCATTGATGGATGGCATTCCAATACAGTCCATTGCAGGTGTTCTGCTCCATGATTGTGTTCTTTACAGTGCTCATAGAGTTTAGTGTGAGTCTTATGACATCGGACGTTACTATTATGCTCCATGATGCGCAGTTGGACCGGGCGCATCGTCATCCCGATGTAGAGTCTCTTGCATGGGCATATGAGGACATAGATACACCTTGAACTGTTGCAATTAGTGTGTCTGTTAAAAGTCCAAGTGAAGTCCCTGGGTAGTGCAATACTTTTGCCCTGGATGGTTTGGGGGCAAACCACACACGACCCGCATCGATAATGCCCAACGACTGGTGGAAGATCCCATAGGGTATTAGCTGGTCGGGTGCTTGATTGTTTAGGGCGGGTGTGGATAAGGGTATCTTTTAGGTTCGTTGTCCTCTTGAACGCGAAGCGCGGGCGTGGAAGGTCCATGCCAGCCGTATTGAGAATCCCCCAATGTGAACTCCCGACCTTTTTGATGAACGTCGAATGACTTGTGTAGGACGTGACACAGGTGATGGTTTCATCCTTCTCTTTAGTGTGGACTTCAAGTAGCGACTCTCTGTTGTTATTGAGAGCTCGTTTGCATGATGTCTTCAAGAGTTTCGTAGGGTACCCTCTGTCTTGGAGCTTGTGTTGAAGAAGATTTGCTTCATGTTTGTAGTCTTGGACAGAGCTACAATTTCTCCGTATCCGGAGGAATTGGCCAAAAGGCAAATTTTCCCTCAGCGATCTCGTGTGGTGGCTGTTGAATAGGAGCAAACTGTTTCTGTCAGTCTTCTTCTTGAACAGAGTAGTGCTGATCGTTGTTGGATCCAGTTGGATAGTAAGATCTAGGAAGGGTATTGAGGTCTCCGAGATCGTGCCTGTGAATTTTAAGTATGGGTCCTGCTGGTTAATCCATAGGCAAAAGGCCTCGCAGCTCGGCCGGTCACCTTTCCAGAATATCAGGATATCGTCGATGTATCGACGCCAGAATGAGAGGTTATCTCGAAACGGATTCTGTTCCGGAGGGTAGATGGACTTCTTTTCAAATGACGCCATATAGATGCAGGCTAGGCTGGGAGCAAAAGTCGAACCCATTGAGGTCCCACTGACCTGATGGTACAGTTGTGACTCATAACGAAAAAAGTTTTCGGTCAGAGCTATATGGGCCAGTTCTGTGATGAAAGCTATGGGGGTTGGGGAGGTCCATTCTCCCTCCTGCATCAATGATTCCACGGCCTCCAGCGTGGCTTGTTGCGGAATGTTCGTGTACAATGCCTCAACGTCCAAGGTAAGGAGGAGATCAATGTCCTCCCTCCCATCAATGTCATCGATCAAACGTAGGACGTCCCTGGTATCTTGTAGATACGAAGGGATCTGCTTCACCAGTGGTTGGAAAAAGGCGTCACAGAATTGAGACAAGGGTTCCAGTAGTGACCCGATGCCGGAGACGATAGGTCTACCAGGAACAGGAGTGGTCCCCTTATGAATTTTGGGGAGGGTGTAGAAATAAGGGGTCACTGGGTCCGTTGTCAATAGAAACTCAGCTTCTTTTTTGCTGATACATTCATTAGTCTCGGCTTCAATGATAAGACCGGTGATGGTAGTCATCAGCCGTTTGGTGGGGTCCTCCATCAATGGTCTATAGTGAGTAGTGTTTGATAATTGTCGTTTGCACTCCCGGTCATAATCCTCATAGTTTTGTATGACAGTGGCTCCCCCTTTGTCTGCTTGTTTAATCACAATGGAGTCATCTCTCCCCAGGTCCATTGATGCTTTTCTTTCTGCTGTGGTCAAATTATGGAACGGTTTCACATTTGGTTTGTTTTGCATGCTAGTCATTACTGCACGTTCGAAGGTCAGGACTTCCGGGGGGACCATTCCATCACTAGGGGTAAAGGTGGAAGGTTTCCTTAGGCCGGTGTCTGTACTAGGAAGTTCTGGTCGGTTTTCAAAAAATGCCCGAAGGCGTATTTTCCTGAAGAATTGTTTTAATTCAATAGTTTCTTGAAAGCTATCCGGGGTAGGGGTAGGTACAAACCCGAGACCTTTCTCTAGGACTCTTTTCTCCGTTGGTGAAAGGATTTTCTTTGATAAGTTGACAATCAGACTCGCCTCCCCCTGGCTGCTGTGCTCCTGGTCTCCATTGATGTTGAGGCTGGCGGTTGATCCTGCCACTGCACTCCTTTTTGCCCGCCTTGCTTTCGCCCTCTTCCTCTGCCCCAACCTCTGCCTTGAAAAGGTGGCAGATTGAGGGGGTAAAATTGGGGTGGGCCTTGTGGAAAAAAGGGGTATTGCCAGGTTGGTGCCATATGGGGTGGGCCATGGAAGGTTGGGCCTTGGTGATAACCCTGTTGCCAAGCACGTGGTTGGGCTCGCGAATTCCTGGGGGGATAGCCCCCGCTTGAATCGCTACTCGTAGATCCCCGCCTGTTATCACTGCCTGAGTTCTCATCAGAGGAGTAGTTCTTCTTCTTTCCTTTGTAGCCATCTTTAAGATATGGATAAACTTTTTCTTTCTCAAACTTGGCAATATCTTTCTCAAGTTTGGTAGTTTTCTGTTTTAATAAGAAATCATGGTGGTCGGACATTTCTTGATTAATCTCACTGAGTTTAGTGGTAAACGCCGTTTTGTTGTTCTTGGAAGTAGAGTTTTTCATGGAGGCCTCTAAGGCCGAGATCGTTTCCAGCAGGGCATCTGAGAGCCGTTTCGCCGTTTGACTTATCAAGAACAGAAGATCCTTTGTGCATTTCCAGGAAACCTGGCACCAGTCCACTTTGAATCTCTTATCTTCCAAGAACAGTCTCGGAACCAGGTTGACAATGAGGCCTTGTGGGGCTATATTACTCCGCAGATATTCTGTCATCATGACACCATGGATAGTAATTCTTATGAGTTCTTTTTTCATTTCAGTCAGAGTTGTCCATTCATCCGAACAAGTACTCGATGTGGCAACGGGAGGATTAGTCAATATCGACGGAGTTGTTCGTAGTGCTTCGGCTATGGTGTCTTCATTAAAGCTTAAGCCCGGAACATCCTCCATGATGAGGCCTCGGTTTTTCTGCGCGTGATCAGATGCAGTGCGAAAGACTATGCCGTCCAGAAGTGTGTGCGGTTTGAGTGGTATCGTCCCTAGGCAGTCAGTACTGACTAGGAGTGGGCCAGGATAGTGAAGAGTCTTCACCACTGGTAACCTAAATGAGTTCCCGTGCGGAAGGCACGCTGGGAATTGTATCAAGGAGAGGGAACAGGGGGTGGACAATTTTTATCGGGGTCCAGTGTACATGTCCTATGACTAATCAACTAAATAGGTACAAAGTTCCCCGCTGAGGTTGGTTAGAGTAACTCACAGTAGCCTCTCTCTTACAGGGTGTGACATAGCAGGGAGAAAAGTGATCCCTTTTCAGAATCTAGGGTGCCTCACACATACCAAAGGTTGAATGGCTGTTGTCATCCCACCCGATGAATGTACAGTATCATCATTGGCACCCTGCTCCTACGGCAGGCTGGCGGTGCAATGCCCGTCGGGCAGCACAGAAGTGCCACTCTTTAACGGAGATCTTTTATTCCTTATGCCAGTGGGTGCATGTGTGTGAGGGACCTAGAAAGTGCAAAAGTGAGCGTGAGTGTGGTTAAAACAGGTCAGTAGAGTCCAAAAGGGGAACCTTTAATAGCATGGCTCACAGCCTCATTAAAATACGTGAAAAGGTGAGGGGTACTGAGGCGTGATGGTTAGGGTAATCAAGCCTCATTCAACCCTCTGTCCAAGTGCGGTCGACATGTTTCATGCCCAGCAGGGCAATTCTTCAGGACCTAAAGTGCTCATAAGTTGCTATAGTATTCCTCAATAATTAAGGAACCGGGTATACGACCTGGCTAGTGTCGCAGGATCAACCCTTCATTGACGTCCTCCCTGGGACTGGAGAGGGAGACAAAAGCAGGGTACAGACGATAGTTATGTTGTTACTCTAGAAAATAATGCATGAAAACATAACACGCAAGTGATTAAGTGTAAAAAGGAATCACACCCCGGTGTGGAATTATCACTCAGAGCGGGTGAACAGGAATGTAGTGCAGGACACTGTAAACACAATGTCCATCCTGCTTACATGAGCCATTGGATATCGTCAATTAGCAAGCATTATGTAGGATCACAAAGGTCATGTGCCCCACCTCATAGGGTAACACATGTGTGTCGTGCTGGTTAGAAAAGGGTGTGTAACTACACATCAAGGAGTATGACCAAAAAAGAAGAAGAAGACGATTTACCACTCAAACGCAAAATTAATTCTGGGCAGAGAAAATCTCCCACAGTGAACTAGTCTAAGTTACATGCCCCCAGTGAATGGTGGATGCTGTAAAAACAGATAAGGGGAAAGCGGGCGCGCTTCGCTCACCCTCAATCCCTGGGCGCTGATCCTCCCGGCAGACCTGGTGGGGTCAGTGCTGCTCAACTAGCACCTGGGAAAAGGAAGGAACAAACGGAGGAAACCGGGTCAGCGATCGCCTCGTAATCAGGAGCCGTCATGTCTGTGGTACGACGGACTCACCAGGTTAGGAGTTTAGAGGCGATCGTTAATCCCAATTATCGGGAATGTTTGCGTAGCCAAGGAATACGCCTTACCTGACTAGATGCGATCTCAGGCGTGTAGAACCTACCCCGCCCACGTCGGTCTCGCCGCAGGACAGCCGGTGTGAGCTGTTTGTGTGCCTCCGCTAAACATAGCGGGTTGCGTGCGCATCAGGAGGGGGCGTTTCCAGCAAGATGTTGCTAGGATACGCGGCGCGTCCTAGGCAGGAAAAGAGAAGATTCCCTAGCCTGAGTAGAAAAGCGATAATGGGCGCCATCTTTAAACGGGTTGCAAGTAGGTAGCCCATGTGGACACTTAGGGACTAGAATGGTGTTGTGTGGGGATTAAATAAGTTCAGACAGTGAGCCCATGGAAGACATCATCTGGACAACATAGTCCAAGGCACCGCATCGTTCAGGCCATTTTCATCAGTATGAAGGCGATGTACCCATCTTTGCTCCAGTTTGAAGAGGGTTTGTTGGGTCATTGATGGATGGCATTCCAATATAGCCCATTGCAGGTGTTCTGCTCCATGATTGTGTTCTTTACAGTGCTCATAGAGTTTAGTGTGAGTCTTATGACATCGGACGTTACTATTATGCTCCATGATGCGCAGTTTGACCGGGCGCATCGTCATCCCGATGTAGAGTCTCTTGCATGGGCATATGAGGACATAGATACACCTTGAACTGTTGCAATTAGTGTGTCTGTTAAAAGTCCAAGTGAAGTCCCTGGGTAGTGCAATACTTTTGCCCTGGATGGTTTGGGGGCAAACCACACACGACCCGCATCGATAATGCCCAACGACTGGTGGAAGATCCCATAGGGTATTAGCTGGTCGGGTGCTTGATTGTTTAGGGTGGGTGTGGATAAGGGTATCTTTTAGGTTCGTTGTCCTCTTGAACGCGAAGCGCGGGCGTGGAAGGTCCATGCCAGCCGTATTGAGAATCCCCCAATGTGAACTCACGACCTTTTTGATGAACGTCGAATGACTTGTGTAGGACGTGACACAGGTGATGGTTTCATCCTTCTCTTTAGTGTGGACTTCAAGTAGCGACTCTCTGTTGTTATTGAGAGCTCGTTTGCATGATGTCTTCAAGAGTTTCGTAGGGTACCCTCTGTCTTGGAGCTTGTGTTGAAGAAGATTTTCTTCATGTTTGTAGTCTTGGACAGAGCTACAGTTTCTCCGTATCCGGAGGAATTGGCCAAAAGGCAAATTTTCCCTCAGCGATCTCGTGTGGTGGCTGTTGAATAGGAGCAAACTGTTTCTGTCAGTCTTCTTCTTGAACAGAGTAGTGCTGATCGTTGTTGGATCCAGTTGGATAGTAAGATCTACGAAGGGTATTGAGGTCAAGTCAAGTCAAGTCAAAATGTATGTTTATTATGACCGTAGTCTTTAAACCAAACAGTGAGCATAACACAATGAGGGGTGTATACAATAAATACCTATCCTTATTTTAGAGTGATATTCTTTTAAAAACAGTTCTATATTTCATTTCCAAAGGTATAAATTCCACTTATAAAACACTAGACACCAATTAAAAATTATGATAGATAAAAACTTGATATAAAAATTTAAAACCTATTCATGTTTCTTAACGTCGTGCAAATTTCAGTCGATAAAAATGTATACAGTACTACATTTTTCTTTGGGTCTCAATGCACTCTGGGCCACCTTTAAGTATTTCCCTAGGGCAATTACAATATCAATGTAGGGTATTTCTGTTAGGAGGCTGGCTGCCTGCATCCTTGTTTTTATTCCATATTTTAAGAAAACCGGGCGCAGCCATAGTTTTCTCTGCTCTAGGAGAAACAGGCAGTCCAACAGAATATGCGGCCAGTCACCCTTGGTTCTCAGCTTACACTTGCAACAGCCTTCATGATCTAACATTTTAGCCTTAAGCTCTTTGTTTATTAACCACGGGTTAATCCCAATTCGACACCTCAGGATCTCTTGCCTCAACCCGCGGTTTGGAAGTCTATCTAGGTAGGGGAACGAATTTTCATTGGACCAGGCTTTTAACATATGCGCCACTGATTTTTTATTTGTTAGATAGCCTATATCAATCGCTTTAGAAACTTCCTTCCCCCTTTGCTTCAGATCCCCTTTAGTACTAAGGACCCGAAGCGATTCTTGGTCCCAATCGATCTCCAAAGATTTGCAAATTCCTTTCAGTTTGTCTCTGCAGCCTTTTGCCCATTTTAGCTCGCTTCTCAATATTTCATTGCGACACCAATATGCTACTTTTTGGTTTTCGGGGTCTTCCAGTCTCTTCCAGAATCTAATCACAGCCATCTGGGATTGTATTTTCCAGGATTTTGTAGCTGTTTCTATCCTGATGGCTTGTATCATTGAAGATTGAGGAAGGGATAAGAGTTTTTTTAAGCAATTCCCCTCTATCACGTCCCAAGATCCCTTACCGCTCAAATAAAGGATCTCAGCGCCATATAAAACTTGGGATGGTATCATTGCTTCAAAAGCTCTCAGCATAGGACGGTGTGACATCTCTCCATATGCCCCATTAAACCTTTTTAAACCACATATGGAAGAGAGTGCCTTCGCTTTTTGGGTATCCAGGTGGGAGTTCCAGTTTAAAACTCTATCGAACCACAGACCAAGATATCGATATTCATTGACAGTCTCCAGTTTGAGATCACCTATATACCATTTAAATTTGCTTATCTTTTTCCCGAAGCATAAGGTTTTGGTTTTATCTAAATTGATTGTTAATAATTTATTGGCACAATATGTGTTGAAGGCATTGAGCTTCCTTTGTAGGCCCCTCTCGGTCTGGTCTACTATCACCAGATCGTCTGCGTACAGTAGGCAGGGTATTTTATTGCCATCCATTTTGGGGCTGGCACTGCCCTCCACCTCAAGATGTGCCGGAAGGTCAGACAGGAAGATCGAAAAGAGCTGTGGGGCCAACACACAGCCTTGTCTTAGCCCATTTGCTATGGGTATTTTTGGTGTTAAAGAACCCACCTTATCCTTAATTACTTGACCCCAGTTTTCCCTGTGGAGTTCTTTTATTATAGTGAGTAGATCCTTAGGGATCTTCAGCCTCTCTAATAACTCCCATAGGCAGGCCCTATCCACCGAGTCAAAGGCTGCTCTGAAGTCGACGAAACAGCAGCATAACTTGCCGTTCTGTTCCGTCGACTTCATCGCCATCGCCCATAGCGCAAATCCGTGATCTGTTGTAGAGTGGCCTGCTCTAAATTCGCCCTGTTCTGTGGGTATTATTTGAAACTCTTCCACCCATGCTTCCAGTTGTTTCAGCACGATTTTAGAGAACACTTTCTCGCCTATATCTAGCAGATTGATTAGCCGGTAGTTTTGTGGCTCCTCTTTGCTCCCTTTCTTGTGGATTGGCCTAATTATGGCTCCCTTCCAGGTTGGTGGCATTACCCCTTCTTTTAAGACAACCTGGAACATCTTGGCTAGAAATCTTGCCCACCATTTTACATCAGATTTCAGTATTATCGCGGGGAGATTGTCCGGCCCTGCTGCGCGAGTTAGTTTGAGTTCTCTTATTGTGAGCTCAACATAATCTTCCTTGAATTGATGTAATAGGTCATCCGAGATTTCTTGCCATAGGTTAGACTCCACCTCCACTCTAGGGGTTCTTACCCCGTACAAATCCCTTATGTACCTTTCCCATGCAGTCTCACTCACCACACAATTCAAATCTCCATCAGATGTACCCGCTACAGACTTCACTAGTCTCCAGAATTGCCTTAGATTTTTATTCTCTATGGCTTCTAGTAATTCTAACCAGCATTTTTCTTTATATTCCCTTTTTGCGTTGGTTACCATTTTCTTAAGTTCTTTTTTCAGCCTGACTAACTGGTCCTTTCTCTCTTATGTAAAGTTCTTTTTTTGTCTTCTTTGTATTGCACGTATCTCCTTTTTCTTGTTTTGGCACACCACAGAGAACCCTTTGCATCGATTTGTATGTTTAACCATTGTTAGTTGGTTCCCTTTTAGTTTTACCTTTAAGCATTGAACCACCTCTTCTAATTTCCCTATAAACCATTCCAGTTTTTTGTTCTCACAGTTTTCTGGTGCTATTTTTATTTGCATGGTCTTCAATTTTTCCATATATTCCTCGGTGAGGCGAGTCGTCACCCGTTTGGGATACTCGACCTCCTGTGTGATTACCCTTTCTCTCAATAGGTCCCTTCCCCCTGCTATTGTTATATGCAGGAGTTTGTGATCACTCACTTCTTTTTGTTCTAACCTAAAATCCCTAATCTTGTTGAAACTCCAGGCCTGCAGGAATATATAATCAATTGGGCAATTCTGTTGCCCCTGGATGAATGTCTTTCCTGCTGGTGTGTCTGTCTCTACTCTCCCATTTACGCAGTGAAAACCCCTACCTCCTAGGATGTGTACTAGACCAAGATCTTGTTTCGAGATTTCCCCATTTGGGAATTTTGCCGGATTTATCCCATACACCTCTAACTGTTCCCTATTCCATAGGTCTGCCTTTTTTGGATTCAGTTTATGGTTAAAGTCCCCCATTATTAGTATTGTCTCTACGGGAAATTTTTCTATAGTACTGTCTACATCCTCTTTAAAATGCTTCATTTCCCTTTCATACTCCTCCCTGTTATCCCACTGCATATATACATTCATTAAAATCATCATTTTATGTTTCTGTTCCACCTTCATGAGTTCAATTCTGCATGCTTGTACCCACTTGCATTTTGTATTCAACAATTCTAAATCTCTCATAACTTTTGTTGATATCAGAGTCAGTAGCCCCCCCGAGGGCCGTCCATGCTTATTCTTTATGGCTGGCTGCTGAATCTGGACGTATCCGTCAAATATAGGGGTGTTGTCGCATAGCCAGGTCTCTTGCAGGCAGGCAATGTCCGCTTTATTTATTGCTTCCTTTATGTACTCACGTTTTTGCTCATTGCCTATCCCGTTGATATTCCAGGTTAAGAGACCTAAATCTTGCGACCCCCCTCCATCCTATTCAATGTCACTTAAAACTCCTACTTCCTCCATATCCAACGAGTTACTTAAGTTACCTTCTCCCATTGGGTTATTATGTAATGACCAATTACCCCATGGGGAGTCGTTTCTTGTGTTATCTATTTTGATGTTCAGGCGGCTCAAATCCTTTTCCGTTTCTCTGCAGAGAATCACTTGTCTCTTCTGAAGTCCGGCATGGTGATTTAGGAATTTGTTATCAGTGAAAGTTTTTATTTCTCTCTCTGGGATAATCCTTAATCCCTGTTGAGTTATCTCAGTTGATGCTTTCAGGATTGCCCTTTTCACCAGATCAGAGTGAAGGGTAATTTTTGTTACTTCCTTTCCATACCTGTTTTCTACAAAGCCGACGTGCTGTAGATCTTTAGTACCAATCCCTTTCAGGCTGCCGCATTTTTGAAAAGCGGTCAAAATCAGTGCCCTATTTAGAGGTCTTGGATTTCCTGTCGGCCTCTCTTTCCTCCCAGCTTGTGCTAGATCCAGAAACAACCAGTTGTTCTTAACTCTCTCAGAAGGATTCGTGTTCGTTACCATCTCCTGTTGATAAGTAATTGATCTCACTGTTTGCCGCCCGTTCTTTCTCATATTAGGGTCTTCATAGATCTGAGTTCTTACTGATTTTTGTTCGGTAACTCGATCGTCCCTTTGTCTTACATTCTGTTTCGTCGTATTGATGGAAGGGGGGGATCTCAATTGCTTCCTTGCATCTCTGCATTTTTCTTGGTACTCTCGGGGTCCTTGGGGTCTTTAAGGCTTTTGCCTCTACATGCGTGGGTCTGCTTGTTGTGAAGGTCGCTGCTGATGCATTCAAGCTTGACTGTATCACCCCCGTCTCTGTTTCCTTCCCTTTTCTCTTCCTTTCTTGATTCAGTTGCCTGCTTTTTCCAGACCTGATCGTGGCCCCACGTGTGACATACCCCCCGCGCCTTTTTATCAGCATTGGTCTTCTTGATATATATACATTATCTGCAGACTCTTCTGCCTTCTTTGCTGATTGTTTTGCTGGTTGGTGATCGCTTTCCTGAGATACTCTACTCTCTTCTTCTTCTAGTATTGCTAGGTCACTTTTCTCCTTTAACGGGATTGAGACCATTGACATTACGTTGTTTGGCATTTTGCTCTTTATTTCTCCTAGTTCTTCTTCTATTTTCTTTAGATGTTGTTTCTGAGCTTTCATCAATCCGTTATTTGAAAGGCTCACTTCCAGGATTCCTTGTAGAGCCTTCTGGAGTAACAGGATTACCTCTATCAGTGATGATGTTGGCGTTTCAGAGATCTCTGAATCCTGTATTGTGTTTCTGGCCGGATTTACTTGGTTACTGGACCTTATACTCTCTTGATGCCTTGGTGTTTTTTGCAATTGATATATCTGCTGGAATTGATCTGGCGCTCCTCCCCAGATAACACTTCGGTTCCGATCTTCATTTCCCATATGATCTTTGTTTCCCGGGGACAGCAGTGAGAACAGTTTGGGAGATGATGATAGACGAGGCGCCGAGATTTGGTGATTTTGGCTTTGAAGAGTCAGATTTATAGTATTATGGTTTTCCCCCTCCTCTTTACTGTCCTGGCTGACTTCTTTGTGGTTTCCTCCCTTTTCTAGCGGACTTTGACTTTTGTCCGGTTTGTCTGGGTTTTCATCGGTTTCTCCGCCAATTTTCACTATTTCTTCTTCTATCTCCGATGTTGTCGCTGGATTCAGTGATTTATAGTGTTTACCCACAAACTCCTTTATGGACTTTGTCACACCCGTGTTTTCTTTCTGTTTGTTGGTCGTTTGATTTCCACCTCTTTTTGCCTTCTGTGCGTTCTTCGCAGCTTTTTTAACTTTCCTTTTCTTTCTTTTACCCTTACTATTATCCAAGGATGATACATGACTTTCTTGACTCTCATCCAGCGATTTTGACCCCTCCATTAAATTACTCCTCACTTGTTCATCCCCTGTATGTAGATTTGCCCCTTTTTTGGGAGCCATTTCTGGGTACATGCGCTGTTGTGGTAATGTAGGTGTAACGCTTATTAAGAATTTTTTACTTATTACTGTTAACCACTTACCTCTGTTCTACCTTAAGTGCCTTCCGCCTGCTTTCCTTCCGTTTTGCTTGCCACAATTGCCCTTTCAACCTTATTTTAGGTCAGTCGCCTGCTTCGTAATAGATCCAAGTCTTCTTCTGGACTTTGTATTTTAAATTACTATGCACTTCCTTGATGCCTTTGCGATATTTGGTCCCCTATTTCCTGATTCCCCTGCAGACTCTGCTGGTTGCTCCTCCAGCTGTAAGTCCGAGGTCTCCGAGATCGTGCCTGTGAATTTTAAGTATGGGTCCTGCTGGTTAATCCATAGGCAAAAGGCCTCGCAGCTCGGCCGGTCACCTTTCCAGAATATCAGGATATCGTCGATGTATCGACGCCAGAATGAGAGGTTATCTCGAAACGGATTCTGTTCCGGAGGGTAGATGGACTTCTTTTCAAATGACGCCATATAGATGCAGGCTAGGCTGGGAGCAAAAGTCGAACCCATTGAGGTCCCACTGACCTGATGGTACAGTTGTGACTCATAACGAAAAAAGTTTTTGGTCAGAGCTATATGGGCCAGTGATGTCTCACATGTATGCACATCATGCCACAGGGGCATTTTTAGCAGCTCATGTGTGTGATGGCATCATAGAGCATTTGGCCACAGACATACAGATCTGCATTGTAAAATGCAAAACTCATGCACAATATCAATGAAATGTAAAATATAGAGCACATGTGACGTGGGTGTGTTCCGTGCAGTCAGCTGTCTGGATGTGTTGACCACCTTCTCATGCAGGTCACGTGACCTGTGTCACTGACGCAATACATTGGCCTGCCAACTCTGACATGCCCAGATTATCTTTTGTATGCAAGTCATGTCCATTTCACAGACAACAGGGGAATCAGTTTTGTGGTAAGAGTGCCAAGTAGCTTGCATAACTGTCCATGAGGTATAGCCCACGGCAGGTTCAAAAGTAATTTCATGTGTGTAATCAGTTTTGTTTCTGCTATGTACAATGCAAAATTTGTTGGCTGATAGTTGTACACATTTTTACCCACACATGTCGTGCAGGGCACCCCCTCTGCCAAGGCCGTTGCCTGACTTGGATGCCATGAGGGAATGGGATTGCATCCGCGCTACAGATTTCCGCAGGAGTTGATTTCGAATTTGACGGACAGGCTGGAACCACATCTACAACCGTGACACAGGTATCCAACTGCGCTGACAACCAAGGTAAAGGTGATGGCAGCCCTACATTTCTTTGCCACAGGTACATTCCAATTCACCATAGGTGATGTGGGGGGGATGTCCCAGACCATGTTCAGCCGTGTCCTCCGTGATGTCTTAGCTGCTATGTTGCAGCACATTGATGAATTCATTAAGTTCCCCACTCCGCAAGAGTTGAACAATGTCAAGGGTGCATTCTATGCCCTGGGACACATGCCACATGTAATTGGGTCCATTGATGGGACACATGTTGGACTGGTACCACCACAGTCTCAGGAGCAGGCCTTCCACAACCGGAAACATTACCACTCCATTAATGCCCTGGTGGTGTGTTTTGCTAACATGATGCTTTTCCATGTTTGTGCACGTTTTCCAGGATCATGCCATGATGCATTCATCATGAGGCGGAGCAGGGTACCACAGATGATGCTGCAGCTGCGCAACCATCGGGCATGTCTTGTTGGTGGGTATACACTGTTACTCATGTATGTCTCAATGTAAATTAGCTCTCTCATGGCTACTCATTGCACACTCATTGACATGATGTATTGTTGTAGGAGACGCCGGATATCCGAACATGCCGTGGCTCATGACTCCACTACGCAACCCCAGAACTGCCGCAGACCAGCGTTACAATAATGCACATAGCCAGACCTGGCGTGTGATTGAGGGTACGTTTGGACTCCTGAAGAGCCAGTTCAGGTGTCTCGACAAGACAGGCGGATCCCTAATATACTCCCCACTCAAGGTGTGTGACATCGTCACCGTGTGCTGCATGCTGCACGACATGGCAGTGGAGGGGGAGGTGCCACTCATCCTGGATCCTGATGAATAGGACCATCCGCCCGTTGAGGACGAAGGCCTTGGCCAGGATGCAAGCGATGAGGAAGAGGAGGATGATATCCGGAGTCAACTCATACGCAACTTCTTCTCATAACAGTGAGTACCTGTATAATAGTGTGCATTCTACCACAATAGAGTGAAATGTGTAGCATAATGTGTGTCCAGCAGTCTGTACACAATATCACTTTGATGTTTGTGGTGCTGTGTCACACAAGTGACGATGTCATGCCACAGACATGAGCACAATGATTGAAGTTGGAATGTAAAGTGTACTACGTTGTTAGTGTATTGTACGTGACCATGTCTAAATGAATCTATACAGTATGTGACCCCTTGTGCGCCTGTCCTTTCCAGGTTGCCCGGGTGTTGTCTGTTTGTGTCATCTTGTTGCTCCTGCAATTCCTCTTGATAATAGCAACGTCGGGTGAATCTGCGTACCCTGCACAGACATGTGGAAATGTCAGTTTGGGTAAGGATTCCAAACAGGCAGTTCATTGTTGGTATGGTTTGTTATTGTGTAGAAACTGTTCGTGCGCATGTTGTAGGCCCATACATACATGTCACATTGCCATGTATCTAATTGCATGTAGCGCCACTCCCATGACAAGACAGTCACCTTACTTGACAGTCATCTGTAGTCAAGTTTTGAATTTGATGAATGCCTCAATGTGTGTTAACATTGACCCTGCCACATTGCGGATGGCACAGGTTGCCATTGTGTGTGACATCACAAACACAGGCACTGTGGAGAATTGCTGCCTCACTGTGTGCAGCAGGATGTGTCAGAATCATCCACTCAACCTTGTGGGCCAGTACAGTTTGATTTCCTTAGAACCATGTTGTGCTGGTGTGGGCCAGTGTATGGCCCACATGTTCTGTCAATTGTCCTCTGAGTCTGTTTGCATGGATGCATTGCCACTTGCTGCAGTATGTCATGTCACTGTCACATCGTTACCTCAGTGCCGGTGGACAATACTGCTTCGCTAGCCTTCTCAGTAAGTTGATGTTAACTTTCCTTTCTCATGTTGCCAGGTATGTTGCGCTGATTACATTACAACGTTGGCCTATAGCTAATGTTCACACTTACGTGTCAACAGTCCGTTGAGGTCATTGTCTGAAATCTCTTCTGCCATGCAGCATATCCTGGTCACGGTAGGGTTGTACCTTTTAGCATTGTTCCTATGTACTCGCAGTTGAGTTTGTTTACACATGCTTGTCCTGTCTAGCATAGTAAGGCACAGTTGCAAGAGGTAATGACTGGCCCCTATGGGGCTTCCTGGTGTTTAGGTTATTTCCTTCCTCATTTGAGGAGCTGCTTACGGCTCTTGCGGGTGATGTCTACTTTCCCTTCATGACCCTCACTGATTCACAGGGCTGAGTGTGAATAGTTGGCTTTGTGTCATTTGCACTGCTATACGTCACAATTACTGAGATAGCGAGCATCAATCATACACTGTGACGTCGTTCATGACTGCATGGCACTTATTAAATTCCACATAGCTGGCAGCAGAGCCAGCAGGCCGCCACATAGAGCCTCCCCCGATTCTCTGTACAGAGATTGGAAAGCTTTGGACAAACTAAGATCGGCCGGCCCCGTATTCAATGTGGAAAATAGCTTCTCCCCCTCTCACTCGGTGGAGGACAACTACACGGCTCTCTGCACAATGATTTCTAACACCTCGGAATCCCTTGTCCCCCAGAAAAAGTGCAAACCTAAGAGAAGAGCACCAGCCCCCTGGTTTGACGACTCATTGAGAGCCCTCAAATTAGCCTGCAGACAATCAGAGAGAAAATGGAGGCAAGGCTACTCGGATACCAACAAATCTCTCTGGAAAGATAACCTCCGGGCATATAAAACTGCCATTTTGCAAAGTAAGGCCAACTACTTCTGCTCTACCATTGCCAACGCCACCAACAGCTCGAAAAGTATCTTTCAGATACTCAAAAACCTAACCCACCCAGACTGTGCCACAATGACTCTGCCACCTACACAAGCACTCTGTGACAATCTTGCAGCATTCTTCATTGATAAAATTAACACCATCATCCACAATCTGAAGACCCCCCCCTCGCTGGGCTGTTCTAACAGCCCGGGAGCTAGCACCATCATCCATGACTCGACGCCCTCAGGCTCCATCCCTACGGCAAGGTTGCGGGAATTCCCCCCTATTTCTGAATCCGAGTTTGATAGACTGGCACTCGGAATCACCTCGGGCTCCCCTCTCGACCCCCTTCCTCCAAAAATCTGGAAAAGCTTTGGAACCGAACTCTTCGGCACTTTGCGCCAAATATGCAACCAATCTTTGCACTGCGGATATGTTCCAACCCCTTGGAAGCAGGCTCTCGTTACCCTGCTCCTGAAAAAGCCCTCCTTGAGCCCTGACTGTCTATCAAACTACCGACCCATCTCCCTCCTGCCATTTCCAGCAAAAGTCGCCGAACGATGGGTCAGCTCCTGTCTCTCCACTCACCTGGAGCAGAACAACATCCTGGATGACCTCCAATTCGGTTTCCGTCCAGCCCCCGGCACCCAAACAGCTGTCTTGACAGCCATGGAGGATCTTCGCATGCGTGCAGACAGGGGCCAGCCAGTAGCTTTGATACTGCTGGACTTGTCTGCCGCATTCGACACGGTCAACCACAGGACGCTGTTGGAGAGACTCGGTGAGGCAGGTATGGATGGCACGGCTCTGCTATGGTTTCATTCCTATCTGTGGGACAGGAGACAGGCTGTTTCCCTTCCCCCATTCCAATCCGCATTTGCACCCGTGCCCCAGGGAGTTCCCCAGGGCTCCTCCATCAGTCCCATCCTTTTTAACGTGTATCTTAAACCTTTGATCACGTTAATTAAGTCCTACAGGATAAAAACGATCAACTATGCTGACGACACCCAGCTCATTCTCTCTTGGGAGGGAGAAGACTCCATCTCCTTAACTTCCTTCCACGACTGCCTAAGAGAGACGGCTGGGTGGTTGCACAAGAACTCCTTACAATTTAAAAAACTGAGGTTCTGTTTTGCGCTGGAAACAACATACCTCGCCAGTTTGCGAGCAATTTCTGGCCTCCAGAAACACGGGACAAACCACAGCCAGTAACCTCGGTCCGCAACCTGGGAGCCATGCTCAATAACAAGCTGAGTATGGAAACCCAGGTCACTAAAACAGTGGGGACCTGCTCAGCTCTTTTACGTTCCCTGCGAAAAATGATGCCACTCCTCCCTGCACAAGCTCGGGCATTGATAGTCAGGTGCACTATTCTCAGTCGCCTCGACTATTGTAACGCGTTGCTACTTGAGTCTCCAGTTACGCTGCTAGACCGGCTTCAAAGAATTCAGTCAGCCGCTGCCAAGCTAGCTCTCGGATGGACTAGGAGATCCTTGGCCACAGCGGCCTTAGCCGAGCTACATTGGCTACCTCTAAAGCAGTGTGTGGCATTCAAGTCCCTCTGCCTTGTTTTTAAGGCTCTGCATGGACTCGGGCCCAGACCTCTGCAAGCCCTGTTCTCGTGGTACACTCCTAACAGAGCCCTGCGATTGTCCTCAGCCTGTCTGGTAAAAGTGCCCAGATACAACAAAGTCAGAACTGGGGGCATATCATTCAGGGTCGCAGCGGCTAAATTATGGAACAGTTTGCCCATCGACATCCGCCAAATTTCACAACTCCTTCCCTTTCAGAAACGGATCAAGACCTGGTTATTTCCCTAATTCCTCCCGCTTGTTACCCATTCTTGTTCTCCTCAGTTAGAGTATTCTCTAGCGCCAGGAAACCTGCAAGGTATCAGTCTGCGCTATATAAATACTTTAAATAAAATAAATAAATAAATGGATCTAATTGCATTGTAGCAGCTTAGTGAGCGTCATACATGCTCCATTTTGCTGACAACCTCTATCAACTCTCATGTGTCCGTGTTGAAGGATCTGATCTTGTCTCATTGCAAGATCTGTGATCAGTAGTAGGACACAGTGGCAGTGGTTACACTACACAGGTGTGAGTGGTACAGTGTAGGTGCCAAGGTAATCTGTGAATCTGTAACTGAAAGTATGGAATCCTTATGCTTGTTTTACTTTTTTTCAGATCTCCCTCCAAGCAGTTCCCATCCTCGCCTGATCGCCCTAATGCGTCTGTCATTAGTAGTCAGACCAAGGTGATATTGGGAGATGGAAACCTTCCAGCATCACACCACTCTGATGGTCACAGGTACGGACAGTCCCTGGCAGTTATGTGGAGAGTGTATCACCAGCATTACAGGTAACATTATTCAATATGGCATTCTTTACAATGATAGTTCATATGTGGTTATGTGTACACTGACAACAAGCATGCTGTTCGTAATGGCTTCTGGACCATATTGTGCATGATGTACATGGTTGTGTATGTGTTCTGTTGCTTGCTACACACAACGTGTAGGCTACAGCTGCTGACGCAGTGTGTCCTGTGCCCCGCTTGGCATTATGGTGACTGGTCCTGTGGCCGTGATGTTTATTCAATGTTCACACATATGCTGGGACTGACCCATGGTTAACCAGCCAATCCAGGCTCACATACACATGTCACTTTTTGCCTAGCAAGAATCCTTGGGTTGTGTGGCTGTTTGGCATGTTCTATCGCCCCTTCTGCCATCATGTGTTCACTCCTCCCGGCTGCAGCATCCCCAGCCACAACGCTGCACCGCATGCCCCAATCTAGCCACACACACCTATGAGATACTCATCCATCCATCCATCCATCCATCCATCCATCATTGAAGCAAGCCGTAGCTTGTCTGTGCCACTGTTGCACAACCGCCATGACAAAGGCAGGTCCGACAGCACCTGCAACATGCACACTGCTAGACACTCAGCTCATTTGATGACACATGTCACCGCATCAGTAGGAAGTTGTTTAGCTAGCAAGTCCCTCCCCTTTTTAATAGCGGTGGACGATTGTCCTTTGCTCTTATAGGGGTACCAGGTGCACACACACAGTTTCACCATAATTGACATGAGGGGACATAGTGGTTGTTTATTTTTACACCATATTATTATTAGTTAGGGAATCACTGTTTGTATTTTCCTCTTTGTTCTTAACTCAGACGAAGACAGAGTGGCTGACGATGAGAAGTGGGTAAACTGGCAATTGTCTGTCAGGAACCCCCACGGATGTTGCTACCGTGAGGCACTCTCTCTTAGCTCTCTTCATTTTTTATTTTGTGAGTGGGATCAGACCTTGGTGTAAATTTGATGTAAACGTGAAACACACCATGACCCTATGGATTAGTGTAAAGGTACACCTCTGAGGCAGTATTTTGAATTGGCCATGTAACTCTGCCATTGGTTGTAAGGAATTGGTTGAGAGTTGGGTTAGGCCTTTTTGTTGTTGAACAGTGTCTGAATGGGGTGGGGCATTTTCCCTTGGTATCCACTTAGAATGCTTTTGATTGAATGACAGATGTGACACAACAGACTCATGCCCCAGACAACCTCTACACAGTGAACAGCAGACAATCATCCACCTGGTAACACGATGCCACAAACACACCCATGACAGCCTCTCAGGCTGTGTGTGCAACTCATACTGACAACACGACGCAGACACACTTAACAGTGCGTGTACGTACAACCAGGTCATGTGCCTCGTACTGCACACACACTACTTCCAGCAGCACCACATTGTGGTGTATTACCTCGTTGACACAACACCACCACACATCTCCGCAAATGCTGTAACGTGGTAGTACGCAACCTGAGAACACCACTTATGCCGGAACATCACAGACGGATTGTCCAAATCCCACAGGGATCACACACCCAATCTAGGATTATGATTGGTCAGACTTAACGGCCTACACCCTCAGAGTCACATCCAACACCATGGACACACTCTGCATTGTCAAACATCTGCACAGCCTGTTTCACACGAGCATCCTGACCAGCATAATTGTAACTATCATCTACAGCTCTCCTGCACTACACACAAAATTTGCCTAAGCCATCTATCAATTAGCTGATTCATTGGTTTAGTGCACTACCTACCCGTGACGGTCTCAACGCGCTGGGGGGTGCTGGTACTGATATAAACACACTGTGCTTGAGAAGTATTGTGGAGGGCAGCAGGTCCTGGGTCTGTAGTTGACTTGTAGGGAGGGTGCTCCAGGTCTTGGAGTCGAGGTAGGAGAATGATCTGTCTGTCACTGTCCATGTTATTCCGGATTTGAGGGACAGTGGCGAGAGCATGGTTGGTAGAGCAGAGGCTGCAGGTGGGTGTGTAGAAGGTGAGTCTGTGGTTGTGGTATGCTGCTCCTGCGTGGTGTAGGGATTTGTGTGCGTGGATGTGGACTTGGAAGCTTATTCTGTTGTTGACAGGGAGCCAGTTCAGGCCTCTTGGATGTTGTGTGATGTGGCCGGGTTGTGGCAAATGAGGATCAGACGTGCCGATGTGTTCCAGATGCGTTGCAGCAGGCTCAGGAGTTTGGTTGCTGTAGCTGTGTAGATGGCGTTCACTTACTCAAGTCAGCTGTTGGAGAGGGGCAGGGTGACTGTATTTTGTGTAATTGAGCTGATCCATTATAAGATCCTGCAGGCCATTCAGAGGGTGTTGAAGCTGAAAGCTGAGATGGCATTGTCCTGCTTGGTCATGGGGAGTGAGTAGTCCAGGATGGCCCCCATGTAGTGTGCGTGTTTGGTGGGTTATGGTGCTGTTCCTAGCGATATTGGCCACCAGGAGTCGTCACAGGCTGAGCTGGTTGGGCTGAGGATGTGTTCCTCAGATTTTTCTTGATTCTGCATCAACCTGCTGTCCTTACTCCATTTTGCTACAGCTGTGATTCCTCTGTGGCGGTAGATGTTGCCAGTGTGTGGGTCCTTGGTGAGGGATATGATCAAATGGGTGTAATTGGCATAGTAGATGATATTGAGGCACTGTTGTTGTGCCACGTGGGTGAGTTGTGCCATGTGGATATTTAAGTCAGTTGGGCAGTGGGATGATCCCTGTGTGACGCTGCGGATGGTGTCAGTGGTATTGGAATAGTACTGTGGGAGGCAGATGCTCGAGGTTGTGCCGGTGGGAAAGGATGTGGGCCAGCCAGGGCACTTGCTTTGATTCCTGCGTCATGGATGTGTACTGTTAGGGTGCTGTGGGCGACCGTGTGGAAGTCTGCTGAAAGGTCCTGATGGATGTGGGCGTCTGTTTCTGCGTGGTCCATGAGGATGCAGATGTTGTTGGTGTTGGCTATGAGGGTGGGGTCCGTGCTCTGGCTGATGTAGGATCCAGACTGTGTGGGTTCTATGATGTTTTTGTCTTTGAAGTTGTGGGTCAGCTGTCCGTTGATGATCTTCAACATGACTTGTTCGGGGAAGGGGAGCAGGGAGATGTGCAGGAATTTCGAGATATATTTGTGGTCCACCTTAAGTTTATTCAGTAAGACGGTGAACACACCATTCTCCAAACACCCTGTGAAGGTTGTTGTCTTGAAGGAGAAGTAGGATATTTTTACGGACATGGGGTGAGATGGCTTATCTGGCTTGTTGGGAAATGTGGAAATGCCATGGGTCATATGGGGATCCAGAGTGAATGTCGTCCTTGCTCATGATGGTGTCTTCAGTGCGGACGCTGTAGCAGGCAATAAGGTGAATTTTGTGGGTGTTTGTCGCAGGGGGGGGTGGTCTCGGTTGTGGATGTGGGGCTAGGAATAGAAGCTTTGGTGGATGTAGTTGATCTTACCGTGAGCGGAGTTGGCCAGTGAGTCACACAGGTCTTGTGATGGTGGAACGTAGTTGGCGCTATATTTGGCTTTAAAGAGTTGAATAGCGATGTTGATGTACTATTTGCTGGTGTGTGCGTTGCTGTCTAGCCGGTCCTTGATGGGTGTCCTCTTGTCGGTCATGAAGTTTTGGTGGTGTCTGCGGGTGGCACTCTGGTGTACATTGTAGATTTCTGGTGATTGTTTGCCGTGCGTGCTCCTCTACAGCTTCCAACAAGTACACTTGGAGGTCCTGGATTCTTTGGTGAACCATTTGGCAATGTGGTTGTTGTGTTAGGTGGCGGAGGACTTTATTGGGATGAAGGTGTCTGCGCAGTTGGTGATCCACTGTTTGAGGAAGATGGCAGCGGTGTGGGGGTTGGTGGGGTAGGCTTGTGGGCCCAGGGTAAGGGTGGCTGTCTGTTAGTCCTTGTTGAGCTTGCACCAGCAGCTGCGTGGCATGGTCTGTGTGCCGGGGTATTGTGTTGGGTTTCCTGAAGGTGAAGTGTAGGCTTCTGTGGTCTCTCCAGTGTTGTGAGGTGTTGTTGTTGGATGAGACGTGTGGAGTTTCTGCAAAGATGGGGTCCTGTGTGTGTCTAGCGGTGTGGGTGTGGGTTGTCATGAGTTGTTGTAATCCAAGATTGGCAAGGTTGTCCATCAGGGCGGTGGAGTTTACGTCATTGTTGTAATTACGGTGAAAGTAAAATTCCCCAAGGAGGATGTAGTCCGTGTAGGCGAGGGCATGCGTGCTGATGAGGTGAGCGATGGAGTTGATGAATAGTGTTGGTACTCCAGGTGGTCTGTAGATGAGTGTTCCTCAGAGGGTGATGTTTGTGTGGATCTGTAAATGCATGTTTTAGGCGATGTGGAGGGTGTTGTTGTTGTTGGTAGTGACTCTGGGAGTGTTAATGTAGATGATGGTAATTCCTCCTACCACTCTGTCGGTGTGGTGTTAGCGGGATTTGTCATTTCCTTCTGGTATGTCTATGGTGATGTCTGTTGGCAAGGTGGTGTTCAGCCTGGTTACCGTCCACAACACCAGCCAGCCCTACTACAGCAACTACCTCTACACAGGAACAAGAACATGACTTACGGAGTACTTGTGGAAATCCAGGGTGCATGCACAGACCTCATCCTCAACATCCCCTGCTGCTGCCACATGACCATCCGCCTGAGTTACCTACAATGGTCCCACAGTCAAATGCAGGTTCACCTTCATACTCATCAGCCACACTCAGTCGGCACTCCACAGACCCAGGCTAAATAAATGATATGGATGTCTAACATCTAACACCCTATTACCCACAGTCCCTGTTGGCACCCTCGGCCAGGCCATCAATCTTCACATCCACAGTACAACAGCATGTGGCTGCTAGTTCTCATACCTCATTACACAGATCCTGGTGCTCCCTCCGTGGACACCTAGCATATTTGCCATGCTCTTGACACCTCACACACTCTTGTATGACTGTCTGTCATTGCAGTAATTCAAGAAAACCCCATCTTCTGCAGTTAGTAGCCATCACGGGTGAGTATTGCTATCCATGAATGTAATTTAGGCTATCTTGTGACCTATGTGTTTCCACTGCCTGACTAAAATCCCTGTGTGTAGATGGCTAGAGTTTGCAGGAGACGGTGGCATTTGAAGACATTTCACCTCACAAATGTATTAGAATCTGGGTACATACAAATACATCAATGCTTTTTGTGCAAGTTAGATTTATTATTTACTCTTGTGCGTGTAACGTGAGTAGGTGCTGTACAACAAGGGGGGAATCCAAAGTTCACAGCGGGAGATATGATGCCTTACAGTATGAGTCAACAGAGTCCAGGCCACAGTGCTTGGCATCATTGGGCACACTGCGACCAGCAAGTCCATGTGGGAGAGTCTGAAAGTCAATAGGGTGATGCTGTTGCCCACGAAGGCAAGATGCCAGACTAGGTGACCTGGGAGTTGTTCAGGGCCCTATGCCTCTCAACGTCTTGACCGTGGACGACCCACCTTCCTTGGGGGACGTTCACGTGCAGGCCTTGACGATGCATAGGATTCTCCGTCTGACAATTCCATCTCTTCCTCCCTCCCTGTGCCTGTTGTTGGTCTTTGCCTAGATGTTTCTGGCCTCGTTACACAGGGAAGGTGCTGCATGTTGACAGCGATCAGACGGAGCGATTGGTTAATTTCCCGATGCACCGTCATGAGCTCATCCAGTCTTGCCTCCATCCATCCCTGGTGTCGTTCTTGACTGGCATGTAGCTGGGCCTGCTGATCTGTCATTTTGTTGAGGGCCTCCACTACCAGGCTGAACTCCCTGGTGTCCCGCCGGTATTCATCCATGATGTCTCGGAGTTCGGACATACCGGGCCCTGCAGCTGGCTGGTCAGGTTCTCGCCTCTGCCTTGCGCCACTCCCACCACCCCTGCCCTCATTGTCAGACAGGCTCTGTTGTGTATTATGGACAGGGCTCCGAGCAGTCTGCTGGGATGTGGCGGGAATGGGTGTGGTGGTTGGCACAGATGTATCTGTTCCAGCTGCTGCAGAGGTTTGGGATCCAGAAGGGCCTGGTTGGTTGGGGTCATCTACAGTGTGTTGAGAGGCTTTGGTTACGGTGGGGTCACTGCCGTGCTGAGCCTGGGACTGGGATCCTTCAGCCCCTGGTTGGGGGTAGTTTCCACACGTTCCCCTGTGGGTGTAAGAGACAAACACTGTTAATGCACTATCATGCAACATCCAAATGTAATATACATAGTCGTTAGCAATGTTCCCCCTGCTTTGTATTTTTGAAATTGTTCACTTGTGTATGTGTATGTTGTGGGCTGAGATTGACATGTGCTCAGGGGTGCTTGACATGTTGGGTACTGTTTTCGATGAATGTCACAGCCATTGCTGTGGCTTGTGTAGCCAGCACCACACAGATCCAGATGTGCTCTGTGTGGCCCAATCTGCACAATGCAGTATGAATAATTATTGTTGGTTCAAGCATGCACAGGGTTTTTATGCTGCATGTTTATGATGGCGACTGAGTGGAATTTAGCTGATTTCATCCAGCTACTTTAGAGAGGGGTTGCAGGGCTGTGACGGCCACCCACTGCCAACCCCCCAGGAGCAGTACACCCTCTTCAGGCACATGGCTTCAGGACGTGGCACTTCTCTAAGATGCATTACCTTGTCAATACCCATGAACATGGTGCTACTTGAGTGCATCCACAGCATCACAAAGCTGTGGCAACAGCACTGTGTGAGAGGCACAATGGACTTGCGATTCTGTACTGTGCTTTGTTTGTTTGCATATGTCATCAGATTAGTATTTGAGAGGTTTTGTTACATGACGATTGTGACAGTGGTGCACTCCATTGTCTGTCCCCAGGGGCTCAGTTTCTGTAAGCGGTGTGTGTGACAAGCCATGGTAGTAGTTTGAGTGTGATTGGCAAGTGTGCGTCCCTCGAGGTGTGTCTGTCCCCCCATGAAGCATGCTGCCATGATATTGGTTGTGAGTTCCTGTGCAAGATATCTGCACTTGACCTGGTGTTAGTGTTTGCACTGGTCACAGGAGGTCCATGTGCTGCCTACACCAGGGCCCTGTGTCAGCTATCTTGTCAGTACTTTCACACTCCCTGTGCATTGAGCATGGTGCATGGGTGTGTACCTGATCCATATGGGTTGAGTGCTGCCTCCTACCATACACCTTGCACCATCTCCCCCGCCCCCTTGCAGCCTTCTTCAACTCCCCTTGCACCCCCCCATGCTGTTGGGCACTGCTGGGAGTCATGGCCACACACCCATACCCCCACCCCCCTACTGTTGGGCACTGCTGGGAGTCATGGCCACCCCCCCACCCCCCACCCCCTACTGTTTGGCACTGCAGGGAGTCATGGCCACCCCCCCCCACCCCCCACACACCCCCACACCCCCCTACTGTTGGGCACTGCAGGGAGTCATGGCCGCACCCCCCCACACCCCCCACACCCCCCTACACCCCCCTACTGTTGGGCACTGCAGGGAGTCATGGCCACACACCCCCACCCCCCTACTGTTGGGCACTGCTGGGAGTCATGGTCACACACCCCACACCCCCCCACCCACCCCACACCCCTACTGTTGGGCACTGCTGGGAGTCATGGCCACACATCCCCAAACACCCCTATACTGTTGGGCACTGCTGGGAGTCATGGCCACACACCCCACACCGCCCCTACTGTTGGGCACTGCAGGGAGTCATGGCCCACACCCCCATACCCCTCCATACTGTTGGGCACTGCTGGGAGTCATGGCCACACACCCCACACCCCGCCTACTGTAGGGCATTGTAGGGAGTCATGGCCACACCCCCCACCCCCCATACTGTTGGGCACTGCAGGGAGTCATGGCCACACACCCCCGCACACCCCCACACACACCCACACCCCCCAACAGTTGGGCACTGCTGGGAGTCATGGCCACACACACCCACACCCCCCCACACCCCCATACTGTTGGGCACTGCTGGGAGTCATGGCCACACACCCCACACCCCCCCCTACTGTTGGGAACTGCTGGGAGTCATGGCCACACCCCACCACACCACCCCCCACACTCCCCCATACTGTTGGGCACTGCTGGGAGTTATGGCCACATACCCCACATACCCCCTACTGTTGGGCACTGCAGGTAGTCATTCCCACACACCCCTCCACCCCCCTCATACTGTTGGGCACTGCTGGGAGTCCCCCCATGTTACATGAGTTGTTTGTATACTCACCAGGCTCAACTGCTCCTTCGATTCCTTGAACTCCCACCGGTGGTAGCATGGCCATGACTTTCTCCTCCCAGGGATGGTATTGTGCAGGTCTGCGGGGAGGTCCACCTCCAGTGTGATGAGCATTGGCATACAGCATTCACCTTCTCGATGATCCTCTCCCACAGGCGTGTCTTTTGAGCTATGCTGGTCTGTCTGACCAATGCACCAAACAGCTGTGGAAAGACTCTGATGACTTCATCTGTAAGGATCTCCATCTCCGGGTTAGTGAACTTTGGATTCTTTGGTGTGGTCATGGTTTGGGGTGTTTGTGATTGGGGGGGTGATAGTGTGTATGGATGAGGGTGTGTGGGTCTGATTGTGAAGGGAGTGGTGTGTGAATGAGATAGGGTGTATGTGTGAAGGTGTATGGCTGCAGTTGTTGGTGTGATGTCAGTGTCTTAGCAAGAGTAGGTATGTTGCAAAGGATGATTGGTTGTGTGTGTGGGCCCTTTTATTGGTCTATTTATGGGTGTGACTTTATTTGAATTTTTTGTGGGTGTGTCATCAGCGGTGGTTGTGACTTGGGCCCTCTGTTTGTTTGTTTGTATGTGGCAAGGACATTGTTTTCCTATGCTGTGTAGACTGTAGACTTGTTTAGTGGGCTGTGCGCATCGTATTTGTTTGTGCGTCTGGCAGTTACGGTCGTTTATCGGGCCCGGGGTACGTGTAGGCTTGATTGTGGGGTGTGCGTGTCGTATTTGTTTGTGCGTCTGGCAGTTAGGGTTGTTTATCGGGCCCGGGGTACGTGTACGCTTGATTGTGGGGTGTGCGCCTCATATTTGTTTGTGCGTCTGGCAGTTGGGGTCGTTTATCGGGCCCGGGATACGTGTACGCTTGATTGTGGGGTGTGCGCGTCGTATTTGTTTGTGCGTCTGGCAGTTACGGTCATTTATCGGGCCCGGGGTACGTGTACGCTTGATTGTGGGGTGTGCGCGTCGTATTTGTTTGTGCGTCTGGCAGTTAGGGTCATTTATCAGGCCCGGGGTACGTGTACGCTTGATTGTGGGGTGTGCACGTCGTATTTGTTTTTGCGTCTGGCAGTTACGGTCGTTTATCGGGCCCGGCGTACTTGTACGCTTGATTGTGGGGTGTGCGCCTCAAATTTGTTGGTGCATCTGACTGTTAGGGTCGTTTATCGGGCCCGGGGTACGTGTACACTTGATTGTGGGGTGTGCGCCTCGTATTTGTGTGTGCGTCTGGCAGTTACGGTCGTTTATCGGCCCGGGGTACGTGTACGCTTGATTGTGGGGTGTGCGCCTCATATTTGTTTGTGCGTCTGGCAGTTAGGGTCATTTATCGGGCCCAGGGTACGTGTACGCTTGATTGTGGGGTATGCTCATCATATTTGTTTGTGCGTCTGGCAGTTACGGTCATTTATCGGGCCCGGTGTACGCTTGATTGTGGGGTATGCTCATCATATTTGTTTGTGCGTCTGGCAGTTAGGGTCATTTATCGGGGCCCGGTGTATGTGTACGCTTGATTGTGGGGTGTGCGCCTCGTATTTGTTTGTGCGTCTGGCAGTCAGGGTGGTCGTTTATCAGGCCCGGGGTACGTGTACGCTTGATTGTGGGGTGTGCGCATCGTATTTGTTTGCGCCTCTGGCAGTTACGGTTGTTTATCGGGCCCGGGGTACGTGCACGCTTGATTGTGGGGTGTGCGCCTCATATTTGTTGGCGCGGCTCGCTCATACGAATCGCGCTTCATGCGGGACAACGTTTGCCCGTACAAATTGCGTACTTGGTCCCTGGTCAGGATCGTACTTGTTAGTTCGTACGGCATGTTTACAAATCGTACGGTAGGAGTTCCCATGATATTTCGTACGATTCGCTGATATTCGTACGTATTTTCGGAAATCGGATCGTACTACGCTATTCGGACGGTCTTTTCTAAATCGTACGGAAACGGCTACGAATACGAATCGTACGACGGATTTTTCTCCCGAATCGGAATCGGACCCTCTATGTCCATTGTGACCAGTATTTTAAGACGGGCTAGGAGAGCCCGTTTGCCATTCGGAAAGTGGCCTGTAATCTCAAGAGCTGCTCTTTCAGCCTGTGGGATTAGGATGGCATATTCCCACTGCCTTTCTGTGCCGGCCTTTCAGACACAGAAAGGCTGTGGGAATGTGACACTGGGGGCCCATAGAAGGGCCCCCATGGTTGCAAGACCACTTGCACATGGGCTGTCCCAGTACCAGGGATCGCTGTAAAAGAGATAATTCTCCCAGTATGTTGGGTGATCTCCAGAGGCTTCTTCTACCGCCTCAAGCCCTTAAGAGTGCGACACTCTCTCTGCACTTTACAGAATGTATCCCTGGTGGGCCCAACCTCAGCTTGCCAGCCTGAAAGCTCAGGTAGGTCACCTTGGGTGGAAATGTTCTCCATGGTTATCTCAGGGGCCTCCTCTTCTGGGGCCCGTCAACTTCCACAGCGGAGGTTTTAGGGGGCAGGTATCTCATGCCCCCTGCCCCTCTACTTGGCAGCTGTCTGGGCCATTGTTCCAGGCTCCAGACCCCCTCGACTCGCTTCCCTGGTAGCCATGCACCATTCGAAAAACAGACCCACTCAGGCAATCTCTACATCTGCAAGTGAGACCTAAGCTCTACCTCCTTACAGGCAGTGTGCTGCAGGCCATTGCCTAACAGACAACCAGCAGGCATGGCAGGGCTCACAGCAACTTTCAAGGAACCTGAAATCTCCCCACTCAAAGGGAACTAGAACCACCAGTAGATGGCTCGCTTGATCGTTCGGGACAATGGCTTGGTGGAATGTGTTCATAAGACTGCTCTGCAGACACAGGCTGACACTTAATAGTGGGAATGGTGGCTCTTGTGTCTCACAGAGCCGTCACCCGCTGGCTATTAATGGTGACCCACTGCCTATTTGTGGAAGTATTTTCATCTATGTGGGCTTCTGGTACCATTTTTCTATTCCCCAGGGAAACAAGGTTCCCTTCTGTCTGTACTCCCACGCTAACTGGGACCGCTCTCTCCCCAAGCGCTACACTCGCAAACTCAGTTGCCTTCCACCGGTGGGGGCTGTGCCTTCTTGGTACATTTGGTGTTATTGTGCCTATATTTGTAGCACGCTGTGTATTGAGGTATATCCCCTGCTGTTTTATGGTCAATGATCATGTCCACACTTGTGGGAGTCTCCCCAAAATACGATTTTGGACACTCTGAGGTCTGTCTCCTCAGAAAGCTGCCTGGAGTAAGTCAGCTTACTGTCCAATAGGTGCTGTGCAATTCTGAAAAACATTCACAGAGCATGGGCTCCCTCATGCTAAAATGATACAACCCACTAATATCACTCACTGTTCCTCACCCAGTCATACAGTGCCTTATTGGAGTAATCAACAAAATTTACCCAGGACTGTTTGGGGAGCTTCTGGCTATCCCTGAACATTTGGCAATACTTCTCAGGAGTCAATCCAAATGTATTTGGTAATCAAAATGGCGTTCATGGTGGTACACCAAGTTTGATTCCCAACCACCGTCAGAAATGTGTCCCTCCCCAGGGTAGATTTGTTTCCACAGACCAGGCCCCACCTGTGATCCACTAGAACCCTGTGTATCTTCTGTTCAACTTCAGCAGAAAACTACTTATCAATGTCATACCCCACCCCATAAATGGGCGCCAAATCATTGAGTATATAAAGTTTGAGTGGTCAGACCACATGGCCTCGGCAGAAGGCCCCAGTGGGTATCACAGTCGAGAAAACAGTAGCATTAGTCCAAGAATGCAGGGAACAGGTGAGCATAGAAAGTCGAAGTCAAAACGAGCTTTATTTAGGCATATAAAATCATAAAAGCAGTCAATACAAACATCTCATCTCAGTTCTAAAAGCATACAAAAGGAGACTCTTTCTTATATGTACCTTTGGGTGAGCAGTCAAAATATCGATTTTTTTTATATCGACCTACACTATTATCAAGTTTTTAATATCGGATTGACAGATTATTGATGTCAAGAATATCATTGACCAGAATATCGACCTTAAGATAAGTAATATAATTTTTTTATATCGAAGTAACTAATATCGAAGTTAGTATTATAGTTAGCAAAAATATTGTTGTTAATAATATCGATATTTATATTAGTGTTCTGTATTTGAGTATGTATTTTATATGTATGTTTAACATTTTTTGTAATGTATTTTTATTATTTTTAAATATATGTATTAAATGTTTCAAAATTTGTAGTTTTTTAAAGTAAATTTTGTGATTTAGTATCAGAACGGGTTATGAGTTAATAGGGGAACAATATTTTTAACAACAATATTTTCGACATTGATATTATTTTTCGTGATATTTTTGTACTTACCATAGTGTAGATAGGATGTCGATTTTCTTGACTTCGATATTCTTGCTTCAATATTTTTGTAGATCGATATTCCGACCTTCGATATTTTGTAGGTGATTCATACCTTTGTGGGTCATACACACATATCCAGAGTTAGTTTATTTATATAAGTGTTCACGTATATCAAAGAATATTTGCTTTAAGCTGTCATGTAATACGTTAGCTACTCTGATGGTCAACTTACAGCCTGGCGCTCCTCATGAAGAAATAGACTAATCCCAGGAGTTATCCATCTCCTGTTAAAAGAAAAAGGTGGGGTGAAATACCCATAAGTGAATACGCCATATCTACCTGAGAAGCACTGGCAAGATGTTTTCATATAGGATAATGGGATGAGGGTTATTTTAAGTCGTCAAGGAGGTTAGAAACCAGACAAGAGTTGATGAGACTGCTCAGAAGAGCTTTTATGTTCCTTCAGGTAGACATATTGATTATTTCCAGAATGCTGAGCAGGGGTAGTTGTAAATGGTGGTGGTCAGTTCTCAGAACTGCCAGTCTGGGGCAAATGGAGGAGGTGGCATCTCTTCATTGGGTAAGGGTTCATTGGGTAAGGGTTCATACATTCTATAATTCTTCATCCTATTAAGATCTGGTACAGGATTGAATCTTGGAGAAGAATTGGAACACCAATAAAGAGAAGTGTTGAACCACATGGTACGTTAGCCCTTGTCTGGATTATGAGGATACTCTGAATTTGGATGTATGTGCCTTTTGCTGCACTATGTTCCCAAGGCTAATTGCACTACCTCTCTGCCTATCTCTTGGTGGGAGTAGAGTTGGTAAATGCTAAGGACCCTGAAGGAAAGAGGACCGTATGGGCATCTGTTTACTGGCTGAAGCTGTGGATGCCCTGGTAGTGGACACCAAAGGCAATTTCGAAAAGGATAATATAAAAAATGTTAGAGACCAAGGGGCCCCACTAGGACACTCACGGTGGATGAACTGTGTCACTTGGAATAAAACTTAACAAGTCCCTGTGAAATGACCCAGTGGTGCTATGTTTATCTCCAAATTGCCTGCCTTCTTTATGCAGTGCTGAAAACACTTTCCAAGTGGTCTAAGTTTTGGGGGCACACACTGCTACAACTGATTCCAAACCGGGTATTCTTTTTAGGCCTGCATGGAGTTCAGCTATGCCAAACTCTACAAAGTCACCAAAAAACGACGCAGAGTACTGCAAGCGGCAAAGAGCAATATGTTGCACTGCTCGCACTGATATTTCACACTGGGCCATGCAAGGAAAGACTTATCTGCTTCTTTCTGCCTCTTGAAAAGATGTTGTACTCGAGCATCAGCTTGCTCAACATGAACAGAAGGTTTCTCAATGCAAGTGGTTGCGACCATCCGCAACCGTTCAGAAAACTCAACCAGAGGTGCTCTGGAGTAAGAATTTCCTTGCCCGCTGTTGCCATATTAAAAATGGCAAGCTTGACTGAGGAAAAAAACTGTGGCCACACGCAGGCCTACTTCCTATTCCCTCAGTGAACTCGGATCTGCTGGATTGACCCATGAACCCTCAACTTTGGTTACACTATTCTTGGAGGTGGAGTTTGCCCTTTGCTTGAGAGTCCTTGGATCCCACCATAGTGGCACATGAGGACAAGAAGCCCCAACTCCTGCTTCACTCCTATAATTCGACAACATTGTGTATGAGCTCTATGGCAGGTGGGAAAAATAGATCAGTTTTTCCTGCTCACCAAGAGGAGTATTCTAAAGAGTCAAGGCACTGGTTTGGATCACATGGGTACTGGGCCGCATCTGTGGTCCTCACTTTCTACTGTTTAGTTACCCCTCAAGAACAGAAACACTCCCTTGTGAAAATAGAGCCTCAGCCGATGCATGAAAAGCTTTGTCAAACAGAAAATAAATCCCCTTTGCCTTTGGAGGTCACATTCATGGATTTATCCAAGTGAGGACCTGTTAGATTTGGGGGTCTCTAGTTGGCATAGGTACCTGTGACAAATAGGGACCCTTTGTCTAGTCAGGGTAAGGGGGTACACTCCTAAAACAACCCCCTGCTCACCCCCTTGGTAGCATGGCACGAGCAGACAGGCTTATCTCAGAGGCAGTGTGCAAAGCATTTGTGAACACATACAGTAATCAAGTGACAACACTACAGATGGACACCACACAAGTTTTATATCAAAAATAAGTATTATTTATATAGACTTATCACAAGACCACAAACGACAAAAATCCACAATACTGCACTTAAAATGGTAGAATTAGCCTAGTTCTCTTTAGATTTAAAATGCGACACTTTGAGTTCAATGTACCTTTGGATGCGTAACGCTATACAACGAAAGTGTTGCAGGGAAGGTGATGCGTCTGTCCCTGACACGCAGGGACAGGGATGGGTCGTTTTATTACTGCTCTTCTGTGGCGATTTAGCTTGCAACGGCGTGATGCTATGAAGATCAGGTGCGATGAAAACAAAGATGGTGTCTTCTCCTTGATGCGATATTATGCGCCCACGCCCGACAGCCATGCGGCGACTCAACGATTCTTCAAAGCCACGACAGGCTCTGCGACATGCTTCTGTGGTGATGTGGGACGCTCCGACAAGGCGATGCGACAACTGCAGCGGCAACACCCTTGTTCAGTGATGCGACGACAGCGGCTGTGGCACTCTTCTCCAGTGTTGGAAATGGGATTCCCCGTTGGCTGAGGTTTGCACCAAAGCCAAGTAGGAGTCCCACGTAAAAGAGGGAAGGTACCCTCCCCGAAATAACGCCGGCTCCCCCTTGTAGTGCTGTCGCCAGGGCAGACAAGCTTACCTCTGAGATAGCGTGCCAAGCATTTATGACCTTGTACAGTGATAGAAGAGACCCACTAAAGACAGCCACTACACAGAGGTCTTTATATAAATTTGTCCCAAGATCATTAACGATAATAGTCCACAGTCTTACTTTAAAATGAGGCTTAGGTGACTTCAGCAGGTGTGTGTGGAGAGTACGAGGTGTACTCTACGTCGATGAAGGTCACAATTGAAATGCTCACCAGTGGGTGCGTGTGGAAAGTACAAGGCGTACTCTTCGTCAATGAAGGTCACAATTAAAATGCGCACTGGCGTATGCCTGTGAAGAGTACGAGGCATACTCTACATCGATGAAGGTCACCATTGAAATGCGCACCGGCAGGGGCATGTGGAGAGTACGAGGCGTACTCTACGTCGATGAAGGTCACAATTGAAATGCTCACCAGTGGGTGCGTGTGGAAAGTACAAGGCGTACTCTTCGTCAATGAAGGTCACAATTAAAATGCGCACCAGCGTGTGCGTGTGAAGAGTACGAGGCATACTCTACGTCGATGAAGGTCACCATTGAAATGCGCACCGGCGGGTGCATGTGGAGAGTACGAGGCGTACTCTACGTTGATGAAGGTCATTAATGCAATGCGCAGCGGCGGGTGCGTGTGGAGAGTACGAGGCGTACTCCACGTTGATGAAGGCCCAATTGCAATGCACACCGGCGGGTGCGTGTGGAGAGTATGAGGCGTACTCTACGTTGATGAATGCGATTCGCTGAGCCAGGGCTCTTGTAGTGGCGTGGACATGAAACCGCGACGAGGTCAGCAGGGCTCTGGAAGTGGCATGGACATGGAGCCGCGACGAGGTCAGCAGGGCTCTTGAAGTGGCATGGTCTGGAGCCACGACAAGGTCAGCAGGGCTCTTGAAGAAGTTGCGTTCTTCCCTTCCAGTCTGCTGGTGACGAGGGTTCACCGGAAAGTACTCCAGTGGCGGCTAGTACTCCAAACCCCCAGCAAGAGGGTCTCAGGGGGAGGCAGGAAGAGGAAGCCTACTGCTCCTGAGACTTCACTCAGGGGGCCTGCTCAGTTCCAGGCCCTTGGAGATCTTCCTTTTCTCAAGTCTTGAAGTAAAAAATTATTGTCTTTAAAGTTCTCTCCTACTGCAGTCTTGCAGGCGTCTTGAGTTTCCAAAAGTAGTCTGCCTCTCTAGTGCGAGGGACTTTCCTTTTATCCCTCGAAATGTCTTTGAAGTCTTTGATGTAGGCAGGGTGTTCCCCTCCCCAGATCCCGTTTGTGGGTGTCTCCCGTCATGGGACACCTCATTCTTTAAAGCAGGAAGGCATGGCCGTCAGCCGCCCAGCAGGAAGCGGCGTCGGCATTGTGGAGAGCGGAACACAACCCAGAAACCACTCCTCCCCCTAATCTACACGGCTGACAGCTATCACCAGATGCTGGAGTTTCCCCAGGCCCTGTTCCTATCTCCAGACGGGGAATACACATTCCAGCCGTAGCCCTCAGCAAGATTGGAAGAGGAAACAGTCACTCCCTAGACGTATTATTTCCAAACGTTGAATTTAGAAAGCATCTTTCCTTAGGAAGGTATTAATGAATACGGATATAAGGGATGCTAGTCTCATATTTTAAACGTGTTCCCAGGGACAGCTAGATCATCCAAAGCCATAATCAAACCTGCCCAGTCTGGGCCTAGGGGGGGCAGGTATCCTTACAGGAAAAAATAAAATGGTGGTACTTTATTACTAGGTCATGCCACACACATCCGGGCATGACCTCCCTTCAGTTGACAATGCACCCTGCCCACGGGCCGACCATAGGGGTGTCTGATATGTGGCAAAGGACCCCAAATAGGTTAGAGGAAAGGGTAAAGATCTTGCAAAGTTTAGGGTTTAGCCTTTACAAGAGGGCCAGGTCCAGCATCCTGTGATGCAAGACGCTTCTGTAATGCGATGCAACAGCTACAGCAGCGTTATCCTTGTTCAGTGATGCGACGCCAGCGGCTGCAACAATCTTCTCCGGCGATTTGGGATGCTTCTGCAATGCGAGAGCTACAGCGGCGACACCCTTGTTCATTGATGTGACGCAGCGGCTGTGGTGGCAACACGCTTCTTCTTCGTGAGTCGCGCTCCCAGCTCCTTGCGATACGCAGTCCCTCAGAAAGCCCAACACAACTGCAGTCACTTCCAAAGAACTCGGGGGAGCTGGTGGTTGAAGTCTGTTGTTCCTGAGACTTCAGCAGGAGGCAAGCTGTTTTTCAAGCCCTTGGAGATCCTTCACAAGTTGATGAAAGTACACACAAAGGTCCTCTCTTCTCTCTTTGGCAGTCAGGAAACCACTGCAGGCCAATCCCCCAACCAGCACTTCAGCTTAGGAGTAGTTTATCCTCAGTCTCTCTGGTTCCTCTCCTCAGCAAAGGTTTCTTCTTGTTTCCCAAAAGTGATCTAATTCTCTGGGGTCTGGGTCCCCTCTTTAATGCACAGTTTTTCTTTGTTCTCTGAAGGCAGCGAGGCCGTTGCCTAGTCCAAACCAGGTCTGGTCAGTCCTGGGGAACTCTGTTTACATGACTCCTTCTTTCCTTTCACAGTGCTGGGTAGAGACATTAGACGCACCACAGGAGGTGGAGCCAGCATTTTGGAGGGAAGGCACAGCCCTTTTCAGGCCCCATGTGCAACTCCTCTCACCCATCTAGATGCAGATCTCTCTAGTCAGCACTGTGCTGACTCACCCTGTCTCCTGGAATCCCCGAGCCCCTGTCACTCAAACTCCAGACAAGGAATACACAACCTAGTAGAGGCAGGCTTGGATAGTTAGACAAGAAAATACCTACTTTCTAAAACACAGAATGTTAAAACCCTCTTCACTAAAAGATGCATTTCGTCATTCTGAGTTCAGGCATACTAAACTCGAATTCTTACCTAGTTCCCTGAGTCAGTTAGGATTATAAGATGTAATAATCAAACTTCCCATTCTGGCCTATGGGGAACAGTTAGCCTTGCAATAGTGAAAAACGAAAATGGCTGTAATTCACTATTAGGACATGCCACACACATCAGGGTGTGTCCTACCTTTGACCTACAATGCACACTGCCCTTGGGCCTACCATAGGGGTGTCTGATATGAAGAAAAGGGAGGGTTTGGGAACTGGCAAGTGGGTACACTTGCCCAGTCAGCATGGCAGTACCAGACTGCACACAGTCTCTGCAATGGAAGACCTGAGACACATTTTACGAGACTGCTTCTGTGGGTGGCACAACCAGTGCTGCAAGCCCACCAGCAGCATTTGGATTTACAAGCCCTGGACACACTCAGTGCACTGTACTAGGGTCTGACAAGTAAACCAAATCAGCCAATCCTGGAGTCACTAATCCATACATCAATTTACCATAGGGAGAGCATATGCACTTTGGCACTGATCATCAGTGGTAAAGTGCCTAGAGTCATAAAACAGCCAACAACAGGTCAGTAAAGATATAGGAGGAAGACAAAAAGTTCAGGGATGACCCTGCAAAAAGGGCCAAGTCCAACACATCCCCCTTCCAGCCAAAACACAGGGTTGACCAATCACTACCTTGATGGGCTTCCCTGCTTTGGGCGATAGAACCTGGACCTAGCCCGCAACTACAGGGGCATACTCCAGTTCTACTCCAATCTGAACCTATTGGAATCCCTCTGTCCATAAACTCAGGGCCCCCAAGCTAATCCATGGGGAACTCTTATCCTCACCTGTGGACGCCACCTGTGCAGCATCTAAACTTAACTTGCTCACAGGTGTGTCCCAAAGACAGCAAGCCACAGCTTCCACTGACAGTAGTTAAATGTCGTATGTTAAATGTCGTATACTTGTAAAGGCACAGCTGCCCCAGCAAAGGGGCGTCCCGGCGCTGTATACCGCTGGGGAACCCATAATGGCTTTCCCTGTGAGATGGTCCCTCCTGGGCATCTCCAAGGTGAGACAAGCATCCCCGGCGCTGATGGGGCCGTTAGTGGAGATTAAGCCAGCTATTTCCCAGAGTTGCTGAGTGGGACCCATGGTTGGAGTAGGCACCGAGGCGAGAATTATCGAGTCCACTGGCCATGGCCCAAGACCCTGCCGCGTCGGGAATCGAACCCTGGTCTCGGGCCGACCTCTGCTTCCGGGTCTGCCGCCTCTAACCAGTGAGCCACACCACTCCAGAGCCAGGCCTTATGCCTCTCAAGGCTCTCAATCCTCTGTGACGTCGGAGAGCGGGGGCAGTAGCCCCAGGTGCATGGCACCCTTTGTCCACTCTCACTGACCCACCAGCCCCAGGTCTTTACCCGGCGGCTGGACCAGAGGCTGGTCAGAAAACTTATAGGAGGAAGGCAAAACGTTCAGGGATGACCATGCAAAAAGGGCCAAGTCCAACAGAACCCTTGGGGCAAACTAGTGCTCCATAAGACATTGAGAAAGCTTACAAGTGGCATATTTTCTCTTATGCAGTCCTAGAGTTGAGCTTTGATGTATTGATCTTCATTGTCTTGAGAGGTTGGCAAAGTAACCAATGTAAAATCCGAACCATTAATTCATATTGTCTTAAAGTAAATGTCTTCCTGTATCTATATATTAGTATCTGAACTGATATATTATACATTGGATGCCATTTTTAAATTGATCATAGGTGCTCATTAACCTTAATATGCCTGCTGAGTTTCATAATTCTAAAAGACCCAGAAGATCTTTGAATTCACTGTTATATATTTGTACATTTCTTGTATCTTTTAGGACATGTAGCCTCACACTGAAAGTTAGAACATAATGAAGTTGGCAGTGTATTAATTCATGTACTGTATCTAAGCCCCTGATTATGAAAGTGGTTGGTTGGGCCACCAATCGCTATAGCGACTATCAGGAGACTATTGGCATGGGAGGGGGAGACAGAGACTCTATAGTTCCTCCTGAGTGAGGCCTTGATTCAGCTTGATTCATGGTGATAAATGTATGATGTACAATGAAAATGATTAGCTTCTTTGCAAATGTATCTGCTAAATCAATAAACATACGTGAGTTACACAGACATTCCTGCAATGTTTGTAAAATGGATCAGGACAGCGGTTTTAGTGCTGCCTTATTGCAGGATAGTTGCTTGCGGATGAAAGCTGCTCACTAGCAGTCTCTGTCACAAAAACAGTATCTAGTGTTCAGGAAACTCTAGGAGTCCAACATAGGAATGGCATGCTGGACATTGCACCTCCTGCTAAATCAGGATGAACACACTGATGGGCTTTGGGGTTTACATGTCAGGCTGGAATGAAGAAAGTTTGCATGTATGCCCTTCACACAGTCCAGTATTTACCATTATCATAGTCTGACACACCCTCAAAGAGCTTGACACAAACCGACAAACCCAACCTCTCAACCACACACATCATGAACCCTGAGCAATGCTTCCAAGAAGCCAGTGTCATGTGTGAAATTGATTTCACATATGATATGAAGTCATTAGCTGTAATGTTAAAAGTACAACGAGAAGTCACGGAATGCAGTGCACTGCTGGGTAATACTAAATGGACAATTCCAGGACAATTCCAGTATTACTGGAATTGACAGGCACGGCATCAAAGTTCTGAGTAATAACCACACACACACTTGCTTACTCTGTCTTGACATTAATAACATCTTCAGAAGCACTTACCTTCCTTGACAGAAAAACTACTTCCTGCACCCATTAATGCCCTACCATCTCCTGTACTATCCTATAGAAAGCCATTTATCATCCTTACAATGTATCTCCCTTCTATTAATGTTTATCATCTTCCAACCTCTCAGTCAGAGACCCTCTATCTTCTACAACACTGGGTTCCTCCCACATCACTCTCTTATATTCTTTCACTCCCTCTGTGACTAGACTAAGCCTAACGTATTCTGGGATTGCCCTCATATTACTCCAGAGAACCAGAATAGTCAAGCAAGTGATAGGTGACAGGGTCTGTTTTTCTCACCTTTGTACCACTCAAATTCAGCATATTTACTTGGTGGCCCATTCAGCCTACTCAAATGCATAACATCCTGAGTGGTATCTTGGTTGGCTTTCCAAGGGCCTGCCTATGTTAAACAGGATCACGTAAGAAGCCATCCCAGAGTCATTGACTGACTACATTAAAAATGATTTTCACATCAGCAGAAATCATCACAAGCCTGATTTAGATCTTGACAAGACTACCATCGTCCCAAGGTGGCAGCAGGTCCAATGTACTTCATCAAGCTGATGGGGGTCCGCCCAACTTATTTAAATGTTGAGGAATTAGACGAAAGGGTGCAGTGGTACTCTCTGCTGGCTAATAGTCGTCCACCACCGTCAGTCTAATGGGATTGCCACAAGCTGATTTAGATGTGCTGGTAGCGTCCTGTCTGCAGAGTCCTAATGGAGTGAGGTCCATGGTGGAGTGGAGTCTGTTAAGTTCAACTTAATTATGTGCCAATGCACATATGCGTCATGTGTGCATGAAAACCAAATGTAGGCAATCTGTTATGCCATTTTGCATTACATTTACATGCCATTTGAACAACATACACACACTATTGAATTAACACCCCCAAGCACCACAATAACAAACATTTTTTAAATTGTCAATGCAGATGTGTTCAATTTACCTTGATCAGTTGGAAAATGAACATGACTGCATTAAACCTAAGAAAAATATTGCATGAAAGAGCAATGCAGAAGTACACGAGGCTACAACAAATATCAGCACAAGATACATAGGACAATTGCACAAATAGTTTACCTTAGATCTCATGGACAACGGATTCATTTTGCGTTATAGTGGTTTTGGAGCAGCAAAGGAGGGACCTGGATAACGGGTTACAAGACGTAAACAGAAGAGAAAAACTGGAAAAGGTACGTTTTTACCTCATTTCCTTTGTTTCTACCAACTTGAATTTGGAAGAAATAATACCACAGGTGCCTCTGCAGAAAGGCACATCATAATCAGTTCGGTGGAACTCTTGGCTGCTGTCCTGCGGCCAGACGCTGATGGCTGTGATGCCATCGATGCAAGAGGAGATTCCTGGCAGAGGCGGCGGGACTCTCGCAGTCTTTCGCCCATGTACCCACCCGCATCTGAATCAGCAAGCAGGGGGACCGCCAAGTCGGCGGCCGGGAAAACCATCAAAAAACAGCAGCAGCACAAGATCTAAATCAGACCCCATGTTAAAAGAAAAGTTTTAAAATTTTGTCCGATGATTTGAGGATTGCTTGAAAATGAGTGTCTGATGACATTATAAGATAGGATTGCCATTGATGATTTAAGGATGACTTGAACATGAGTATCTGATTATACTCCAAGCAAAAGCAAGCTAACGCTTTTCCTAATGAAAAGAGAAACATTTGATGATGAACTCAAAGACCATGCCCAATTTTGCAATCGGGTTCTATCCATTCAGCATGCCTGGATTTGTTGCTTTTTGGTTCACCCGATTTTGGACTTTTCACTAAGGGTGGGTGCCAAATTCCGTTCCGCTCGCGGAATTTGCGATATTTTGACAATTTTGCGTTCCGTGGAGAACGTGGAAATGCCAAACTTTCCACGATCTGATGCTTAGTAGATTTTTTTCATGTACACCCTTTGAAAATGCATTCTCCCGCACGCGCTCGCTTTACCAGGATCCCTGTATTCGCCAACAAGTTTTCCGATCCGTTCGCATTCTCCACGAGATGATAGTAGCCGGTCGCGCTATCCCGCGAGAGTTCGCGATCGCAATCACGTCATTCGCCTCGCCATCAGACCGGGAGAGTCTGATATCGCGATCATGTCATTCTCCACCGTGAGGGAGAGCGTTTGACAAACATGTCACTTTACACAGCATTTGGACGCACCATCGACATGTGGCGGAAGTCTGGTGAAGCTCACGATCCCGAACAAGCAAAACTTTCAATCTGGAGAAGAATAATATCTCTAGCAGCTGTAAATGATAATTTGGAGGAAAAAACTCCTCAGATTGACAATTGGCTGTCCTTTTTTGGGCAAGGAGTCAATTTTTTAAAATAAAACTTTTTGGGGGGAGAGGGAGGAAGCGCCACAGAGTCTCTAACATCCTGTTCCTGACCAACAGGCTAATCCCAGTGCTTGTCTCCTGTTCATTCTGCGTTTGGATTTTGAGCTGGAAGGATCACTCTTTGTGTCTGCTGTATCATTATCATTGGATTTGAGGACTTTTGAATTTTATATTTTACAAGTAAGTTGGTGTTGTGTGTTTGATTGGGTTCCTGCAGTTGCTGCAACTACAATTTTGGTACTTATCATTCTTTTTTTTATTGTTGTGGGTAGCCTGTAGGCCCAGAGCTAGTCATGGGTGGGTGCATGATGAAGCAATTGTTCCTTTGGTGTGTGTTGAATGTATTACAAACATCATTTAGGGCATGGATGGCATTGGATTGAGTTGCAAAATGTGTTTTTGGGGGGTATTTCCGCTTTTGGGTGTGTGAAGACAGGCAGTGTGCTTTTTGAAATATGCCTGCATTGGCTGTCTTCAGTTTCTTGTAGTTGTGTGGGCCTGGCCATGTGGCTGGTGGCCATTTTGAAACCCTGTAGTGTGCTTTTGCCATAGGCCTGCAAGCGTGTGTGGCTGGGTCTGCCAACAGGCCTTTCATCCAGCAGGCTTAGAAGTAGCCAGAGGTGCATGAAACAAGTGTTTCTGTGTGTCATGTTGAATTTAAACATCATTTAGGGCATGGAATGCATTGGACTGAGTTGCAAAATGTGTTTTTGGGGGGTATTTCCATTTTTGGGTGTGTGAAAAATAAATGCCTTTGTTCCGTGTGTGTGGTGTGTTGGTTTGTGTGTTGCAGACCTTGTTCAGCCTTGTGGATTTTCGTTTTTGCATTTTAATAAATTAAAAAGGCAAAGCAGTGTGGTTTAGCATGCATCCTTCGCCTGGCTATTATAGGCCTTTTCTCAGTACATTGTTTCCCAGGCCTCCTGCTTGTTGCTTCTGATTTGTGTGAGTGTCCATGTGGCTGGTGGACATTTCTGGTGGGAGTTATTATTGTGCTGCTTTTGCCATATAGGCCTGCATGGTATTCCTTTGTAGCCTAGGCTTCTTTTTGTGGGCCTGGCCATGAGGCTGGTGGCCATTTTGAAGACATGCAGCGTGCTTTTTGCAATAGTACTGCATTGTCTGTCTTCTGTTTCTTGTAGTTGTGTGGGCCTGGCTATGTGGCTGGTGGCCATTTTGAAGCCCAGTAGTGTGCTTTTGCCATAGGCATGCAAGCTTGTGTGGCCTAGTCTGCCAACGGGCCTTTCATCCAGTAGGCTCAGAGGTACCCACATGTACATGAAACAAGTGTTTCTGTGTGTTCCGTTGAATTTAAACATCAGTTATGGCATGGATAGCATTGGATTGAGTAGCAAAATGTGTTTTTTGGGGGAATTTCTGTTTTTGGGTGTGCGTTAAATATATGCCTTTGCTGTGTGTGTGTGTGTGTGTGTGTGTGTGTAGGTGTGTGGTGTGTACCTTGCAGACCTTGTTTAACCCTGTGGATTTTAGTTTTTGCATTTTCTTGCATTAAAAAAGGCAAAGCAGTGTGGTTTAGCATGCATCCTTTGCGTGGCTATTATAGGCCTTTTGTCAGTACATTGTTTCCCAGGCCTCTTGCTTTTTGCTTGTGATTTGTGTGAGTGTCCATGTGGCTGGTGGCCAATTCTGTTGGAGTTATTAGTGTGCTGCTTTTGATATATAGGCCTCTGTGGTATTCCTTTGTGGCCTAGGCTTTGTGGTGTGTTGGTATGTACCTTCCAGACCTTGTTTAGCCCTGTTGAATTTCGTTTTTGCATTTTCTTGCTTTAAAAAAAGCAAAGCAGTGTGGTTTAGCATGCATCCTTTTCCTGACTATTATAGGCCTCTTTTCAGTACATTGTTTCTCAGGCCTCCTGCTAGTTGCTTGTGATTTTTGAGTGTCCATGTGGCTGGCGGCCATTTCGGGTGGGAGTTATTAGTGTGCTGCTTTTGACACAAAGGCCTGCATGGTTTTCCTCTTGGCTTACTGCTTCCATCCATCCCCTTTGCCAGGAGCAGCACCCTGAATGATGTGATGATCACATAATTTAATACCAAACAGAGTCCACTTCCATTAAATTTGTATTTTGGTAGTTGTTCTTATTCTTTCTTATCCTTCCTGAAAGTGTAGTGTACACTGTATACCATGAAAGCCCTTGTTGAGAAAGTCTCAAAAATGGCTACATTATATCTTTTATTTGTCTGTTTGTACTAGTAGTAATTGAACCACAACAACAAATGCAACATTTCACTGATGTTCTTCTCCTGGCTTCTTTGCTTTTAGGTGCACAAAAAGACAGAGGAGGAGGTATCATCATCACCCGTTGTACTGCCAGACAGAAGTCCTGCTGCGCACCACGTCACGTCCATGTGTGACGACAGAGATCTCTGCAACTTGTGGACCTGCGTCCAGCTGAAATCTGAAGTATATGGGCCCAGAGAAAGGTGATAGGTCCTCCAGTACCAAGAACGTTGTCAGTGAGAAGTAGAAGGAACAGAAAAGGGAAGTGGCACTTACCACGACTGGTGTGCCACCCAATGTGTTTATTGGGACAAAAATGTTTTACGCCTGCAGCAGTGTTGTCTGGTGTCCAAGCTGGGAGCAGTACCTCCACACCAAAAGCGCCAACCCCACTAACCTAGGCCCAAGACCATGAGTGTCGCAGAAGAAGCCAGTCTACTAACGAGCAACGATGTTGAAATGCCATTATCGCAAAGTAGTACACAATCAACGCAGGCAGAAAGTTCGGAAACTCAGCAGATAAGTGTGCAGCAGCAGGCGCAGCCGCAAGAACAACAGCAGCCACAAGAACAGCAACAGCCACAAGAACAGCAACAGCCACAAGAACAGCAGCAGCCACAACAACAGCCCACAATAGTAGTTGTTCCATCTGAAGTAGGGGCATTTAAGGAAATCGAGCTTCCTGCAGATAAAGCGGAGCAAGCCACTGTTTCATAAGAACATTTGTCTTCCAGACCCCCAGCAAGGAAAAGGAGGGTTAGTCCATCATCTTCTTCTTCAAGCCCCGCTCTGTTGATCGAGATGCCACTTGAAAGCCACCAGCTCAGTCTGAGAGTGATGCACGCCACAGGACAAGGCTGGTGAAAAGGAAGGTTCCAGAAAGCCTTAGAGTTATGGAGGTTGATGTACAAGAGGGGGATGATGATGATGACAAGCCAGTCATCACGAACATCACTCCCGGCCCAAAGGAGATTGAAACCAACATTATTACCCTATCCAAAATGGCTGTGAGGGATGTGGAACAGATACCACCAACACAGGTAACACCACCACGACCTCCAGCTTCCATATTTGCATTAGCAAAAGCCTGGCAGGGACCTATATCCAGCTCATTGACCACCTCAGTAGGTAGTGGTAGTGTAGCTGCACAGAGTCACATTCCCCACCCTCCAGTTCATCTGGTATTGAAAGTGGCACATCCAGCAGCACCAGAAAGTTCTCCTCCCTAGTTTGGGACGTCTTTTCGGTTAGCAGTAATGAGGAGAATATTGGTATTTGCTCAATTTGTTGACATGGTGTTAGGCTGGATAAGCTTGGTACAAACTATGGTACCGGAGGCCAAACAAGTCATCTCAAAATACACCACAATATCATGTGGGAGGCTCACCTACTTCGCTTAGAAAAAAGCACAACTCAACCCGCTGTTGTTGGGCATGAAGATTGAGGGGAAGATATTATTGCGGTGGAAGGTGAACAAGGAAATTCTAGCCCTGTACCCAGCAGTGTAGTGGTACCACCTACATCCTCAGCAACATCTCAGTGGCACCGCAGTAAGAGCCATACTCAGAGTCAGACTGAGACACCAAGGCAAGCGAGTAATGCAATGAAACAAAGTGCGTCGTTGAGCCTAACTTGGTTCAAGAAAACAACTGCACCTCAAAGGAAATTAATCCAGTCTACCAATGAGAGCATGCTTAGGTCGGAGGGGCAGTACCAACACAACCACCCAACGGCACAGTTTTACAATGCAAATCTGGATAATATGTTAGCGCTGGACCTTCTCCCTTTTTCATTTGTGGAAGGGGTGGGTTTCCTTGAATTTGTGTCAGCCATCCGCCCTAAAAGGAAGGTTCCCAACTGGTCCTATTTCGCCAGCATTGATGTTCCAGCACTACATCATGATGTGCTGGAATTAATTGGACAAGCTTTGCAGCAGAGTGCTGTTCAAAATATCCTCCTGACCACAAACATGTGGACCAGTTGCCAAGCTACTGGTTACATGTGCATCACTGCACACTGGGTCTCATTTGTGGGGGTTAGAGATAAGCTATTTGAAGAAGGTGCTGTTGACACAGCTGAGATTTTGAATGCTACTCGGAAACATGCAACTGTGGCCATGTTCGCCAAAGAGAAATCTCATACTGCTGTAAACATTTTGGAAGAGTTTCACAGCAAGGTTTTTGAATGGCTGCGCCCAAGAGGGCTTAAGATTTGTTTTGTTTCCACAGATAATGGCAGTAATGTACTTCAGGCCATGGCGCTTGGTTCCTATTTCAGGGTCCCGTGTTTGACGCACTGCATTAACATTATAGTTCAAGACTTTCTGTAAAAAGAAGCCATAGTCATCAACTTACTGACCACCTGCCGAAGAATATGCACTCATTTCAGCCATTCTTTCAAAGCTCGGAATCAGCTGAGGATCATTCAACGTGACTATAGAATGCAAGTAAAAAGCACTCATCCTGGAGTTGACAACACGTTGGTACTCAAGTTATTACATGCTTGAATATCTGTTTGAGCAGTGCAGGCCAATCAATGAATATATCATGCAAAGAGGGGATGCTACTGTGAAAGGCATGACCCTTTAGATGGACGAATTGTGCCTAATTAAATGCCTGACTGAGATGCTTCTTCCTTTCGAGGTCTTCACACGTCAAGTCAGCAAGGAGGACTGGACTATGGGCCTAGCTATCCCATTGTTGCAAATGCTAGAGCAACAGCTGAAGGAAGTGTCTGAAGCGTACAAAGGTGTAGAGGAAAAAAGATGCATATGAGTTGGTGGAGAGCTTAGCCCATCGCTTAGCTGACAATACAAGGTTGCAAAATAAGATTTTGTCACAAGAACATTATATTTGTGCCAAAATTCTAGATCCACTGTCAAAATCGGCACTGAAAAGTAAAACATGAATTCCTTTTTCAGAAATGGATGCTGCCCGGTACAAAACTTGGATAGCTAGGCAGCCAGTAAGTTGGAAAATGAATGGCTGCTAATTAAAAGCCTGCTAGATAAACCCACAACAAGTACTGCAGCAGGGCATCTAGCATCAAGTTTAAATTCGGAGCCTGAGGGCAGTGCGTTTGGCTCAGAACACTCATCAACACTATCAACAACAGCAGGAACCGGATCATTAGCCCCAGTAAAATGCTTAAAGGATTGGTATTTACAGCAAGGACTTGGTAGTTCTAGTACTGATGCTAAGACAAAAGAGCCCGAACAAAGTGTAGCACCCCTGAACATTGAGGGGATGGTCCAGGCCTATCTTGACGACCCAACAGAGGTGTACATTGATCAAAACCCATTGCGGTATTGGTACGGGAAAACGGGCCAATGTCCACTGCTCAGCAGGCTGGCCATAAACTGTCTGGCTTTCCCTGTTGCAAGTGTCTCTTCTGAACATGTTTTCAGTGCTGCTGGTTCCAATGTAACAGTGAGAAGGACCAGTCTCTCCCCCAAAAACGTGGAGAGGTTAACCATGATCAAAATGAATCAGCACTTTATACCACCAAATTACACAATACATGAATTAAGGGAGGAAGATGAGGACACCGGCTCAGGGAACGGAAATAGTGTTTTAGATGATGATTATCTACTTTTGGTTGAACCCCCAGAGTTAGAGGATGAGCTATACTTTCCTGACATATAGGCTTGCACTTCTTACTGCCTTCCTCCCTTATTTTGTTTTATTTGTGTGTCTGTCTTTCTGTTTAGAAACTTTGAATCACAACAAATCCATCACCACCGTCTCCTAGTCTTTTTATTGCCATATACGAGTTTTAGCTGTTTGCATTTCACAGTCCACTTTTCTGAATCCTGCTCCTTCATCCTCTTGAATCACCCTAAATCCATTGCCATTAAGCCAGATGATGATTGGATGATGCAACATAGAAGAAAAAAGAAAATCTTTCCTCGTTGAGTCCCTCCAAAAGAAGTAGAACATGATGATGACTCCTATAGCTATCCTCCTTTCCGAGTCGAGAGAGACTGCTCATTGACTAAAGATAAGATGGAACAAGTAATGAATGATGCTATGCTTTGGACGCTGACTGAGTGATTTGTGTTGTTGTTTGTTGTGCATTAAGTTAATTCATTGTGTACTATATGTAATCTACACACTAAAAGTAACTCAAGGCGATTTTTCCCTTCTTGTATTTTTAACAACAAATTTGTACTTCTACTGCAGGCCGATACATTGCATTTTGAATATAGAAAGGGGACTTAATCTGTACACTGCACATTGAGTTGGACAACGCCATGATGATGATGATGGTGACAGAGACTGCCCCTTCACTTAAGATGAGAAGGAACAGGTGATGTATGGCATGCATTGGACACCGACTCTGAGTGATTGGTGTTTGTGTTGTTGTTATTTGTTGTGCGTGAAGTCAAAGTGTACTAATATTTAATCTACACACTAACAGTGACTCAAGTCAATATTTCCACTCTTGGTGTTTAATAACCAAATTGTACTTCTACTGCAGGCTGATCCATTGCATTTTTGAATATGGAATCTAAACTCACTCGGTAAACTGCAGACTGAGTTGAACAACACCATCATGATGACCACAGTGACATAGTATCTTCGCAGTCACTCAGTAGGATCGGAGATGATCGATGGAATAAATCAGGGCATTTCATGAGTGGCAGAAAAGGTAAATAAGTCAAAAATAACCACAGCAGACCTAAATGTCTGTGTAATGGTGTAGTCAAGTATAGTGTGGTATGACTGAAGTGCATTGATTTAGTCACTTAAATTGTAAAATGCTATGTTGCTGGATATGTGCTTTGTTTTACTCTTTCAAAAATTGTACGCTAAATGGAGGATGTGCAAAGTGTGCCATCAGTGTGGGCCTGCTCTGTCCTGTTGGTGTTGTAGGTTAATGCTGGAAACAGACTAGAGAAGGCATGATACATCCATGCCACCTCTGAAAGTGTTCTTGTTCCACTACTTTTTTTTCGACCTGGTTTTTCAATATCCCTTTTGTTTTTCCATCTAAAATTACAGGCCTGCCCTTACCCTGTGCTATACTTGGAAAAACAATGCACACTTACCTTACCAATGAATCTACAACCGCCAGGCAGGCAGTGGCGTCACCTAAGATTGATGGACGGAGCATCCATGGAAAGGAGGACCAAGAGGAATGCTGAGATGCAACTCCCCATTTTGACCAGTATAACACAGTAACAGTATCAACTTTCATCATCTATTAAATAATTGTATTCATTTTTGTGTCTTCAATCATTACTACAGTATGTTGTTGTTATTATATTATGTTTGCTCTCTGCTTATAATTCATCCCTACAGATATTTTTTAATTTTCTTTGCTATCTTTAAAAGAAAGCCCGGTACAACAGAACAAAATTGGATGTAATCTGGATCTCCTTATCACCATCATGCATGCATTGGAGGAAGCTGCAGCTGCTGCCGCCTCCTCCTCCTCCTCTGCCAGAACCACCAGCCAACGTTATTCCCTTTGTATGGCCTCCAGCTTCCGGCACCGGGCCTTGGCTGCCAACTCCTTCCTTTCCGGTTTCCCTTTGGAAGGAATAGCTTTATCAAGAAGAAAAAACAAGACTATTGTAAAATATACTCTTAGCAAATTAGTAAGACAAATTAATTCTATAGATAGTGGCACAGTAGCACTAGCAAGCACAGTACATACCGTTTGTGGTATGTATCTATCCTCCCATTTCCTTGGCCTTTAACATTTGTGGGAGTTTCAGGCATTCAACCACCCATGCATCTGATTCATGTATGCATCCCACGTATCCTTCTCTGCCAATCATAAATATTACTTCTCTCCCGTCCTTCTTCCTTCCACCCTTCTTTCACTTTTCGTTCAACCCATCCATCAAGGTCATCTGATCTGACTTTTAGTCTTCTCCATAAAACTTTTCACAGATGAGTTGAAGTCAGATAGAAGAGGCCATTGGTTACTCAACACTCCTGCCACTAATAATTTTACTAATATTAAGTAAGGGGTGTCTTCAACCATTCACAACAACTTCTTACTTAGTAAGTCTCAACAGTACAGTATACATTTCGCCCTTGCAGTGAGTGGAATGTCAATAAGTAAGGATTAGGAATAAAACTTACTACCACCCACCACTGCTGCTGGCTCACCCCCTGCAGCTCCTCCTACAACTGCTGCATCTTCTCCCTCACCGTCACCTTCGCCATTGGCCCCGGCACATGTGGTTGTTAGTACGCCTAGAAAAAACATTATACATTTTTTAGATGTCATATACCCCTCCCCCTATTTTTCACTAGCAAGATTGAAAAAAGAGTTAATACATACATACACAACACTCATCACTAGTACACAGTACACATCAAGTAGTAGGGTAGACACCAGAAGTGTTACATGGTCCCTAGGGTCATTCTAGTCTTTGCTCAGTTTGCCCGAGCCATGCAACCACTTTACTTTTGTGTCTTTTATTTTTGCGCACATTACCTCGCAACTTGTTGTGTAAGATACCTTTTAACCCACATGAGCTCATACTGCTACTGTCTAAGTGCTGTGCACAAGGTCAAACAAAAGAAGTCACTTGGTTATGGAGTTCTGGTGTTAGTCCATATTGCTTATCCATAAAAATGTTATACTTTTTGGCACAACTGAGAAATGCTTGCAATATACTAACGCGCACCATTTTTCTCATAACAGACGGAAGATTCCCTTCTACGGACCAGAGCTTTGCAGAGCGTATAATGTAACCAGTATAAGGTTATTCTAAGGTGAGGGGTCCCCAGAATTTCGCTCAGAGATCTTCATTCATAATTTTACATAAACTTAGGGGCATATTATCAAGGGGGTTTATCTCCACTTTTTTGGCTTTAAAAGCCAAGAAAGCGGAGATAAAATGATCTCCCTATTACCTAGCTGTCGCTAACTCCAGTTAGCGACAGCTAGTAGGAGATAGCGACCATCTTGGGCCCCACTTTGCATGTCAGTGATATTTATCACTAATGACATGCAAAGTGGGCGTGCCAAGATGTTAGCGACTGGAAACATTCGCTAACATCGCTATCTCCTATTACCAACTTTTGGAGATATTCGCGCTAAGCGCGAATATCTCCAAAAGCTAACACCTGCCCATAGCAGTTCTTAGCCATGTTATCCAATGGGAGGTGGATAACATGGCTAAGAGCATTAGCTCGGTAATGCATGAATATAGCTGACTTTTCAGCGATATTCATGCATTGCGGCCGATTTTTTTCGCATTTGCGATAAACCTTGGTAATGCCAAGGTTTATTTGCGATAAAAATCGCCACAGCTCAGCGGTAAATATTTGTCTCTAACCAAGCAATAGCGATAATTATCGCTATTGCTTGGTAATATGCCCCTATATTCCTACCAAGGGGAGGGTAGTGCTTCCACCATTGTTCAGTTATCATGATTTCACATTTTGTCTTCGTTCTATGGACTTGTAGTTGTTGTAAGCTACTAGCAATCAGACACTACTATAACTAATTGGGCAGGGGATTGTGGTGGGTTCTAAATTGATTGAGGTGTGAGGAAGGTCCAATCCCTCATCACCAATGTCCTATTTTCTTGCGCAAAGTTCTGTATGTGCAGAATCCCTGCAACAGTAGTAGTATGACCTATCCTATCAAAAATAGTCAAATCTGGTTTGGGAATTCCATTTTTGGGAATTGTTTAAAAGCCTCAAGATTAAAAAGACTAGAAGTTGTAGAAGAGGACAACCCAAAGGACTGAACTCAATGGCTAGAGCTATTGGTGAAACTGAGTTTTATTTAAACCCTTTTAAATAACGAGTGGCCAACTGGGCAAAATTGCATTAAGAAACAGAAATAATAGTCCGGAAAAAATACGGTGCAGTAAAAGTTAGGGAATAATAATTATTAATATTTAAAACCGGAAGACTTACTAGGGCCGGCAGCAGATCCCTTGATAGAGGAGAGGTCCTGGTCCTCCTGTCCCTGGTGTTCTCCAACTGCTCCCGCCAACTTTGACTCTGTCTTCTTGCCACTGGATGCTGATCATGAAAGATATAAGAAAGAAAGAGACAAACATTGATCATTGGTGTGAAACAAATAGAATATTTTTAAAAAACAGCCAAAAAAACATTTATGTAAACAACAATTGCAATAAAATTGACCTATCTAATCTTGTCGTCTCGTAGTATTGGGAGGTTTGCAGACCGACTAGTTAATATTTATCAACACTAATCCAGTGTTCCATTCCAGAATACTAACTAAGCCTAAATACCACCTGACCTAGCCCAGCTACTCCAGGCGTGCCAATTGTTCATTAAGTCTGCATTTCCAGTTCTTTTAGTCCTCAAAAATGCATGAATGGAGGACACATGCCTACATTTTTGCATGTACCAACTTGTTGGTTGGTTGCTGCTGATGTTCTGCTAGTGCTAAGCCTATTACCACCCACTGAACAAACTACAAAAGGTTCTACTATGGACTCAGGTAAGCAACACTCAGCAGCACGTGACGTAACAGGGGGTGCGTCACACAGCCGACTAAAAGTTACCAACTAATAAGTACCTCAACCTAAGTATCAATCCTCTACTATCTATTAGTGACAAGACAATGGAAGGACTAGAGTCTCTCTAGCATTACCTAACTTAAGTTCTCTAAAAGAAACTCTTACATAATCACGATAAGCGAGCGCAAAGTTGCAAACAAGTAAGATTAGTAGTGCAGAGCACCTGTGTCATAACAATCGCAGAAGACTTTTAAATGTAATTTACCTACAATGTGAGCAGCAGAATTCTAGCTGGTTGGAAAAAAATATATTTGCAATATATAACACAGAGCAGAAGAACACTAAGTAGCAATAATTAAATAGCTACGCAGCAAGCCCCAGGGCCTCCTCTCCTAGCAGGTCCAGCAGGTCCTGCCCCCGGTCCAGAATATCGGACCACCGGTGTGTCAACTAGTCATGGGTGCGCCGGACACCAGAGCACCGAAACACTGCCCGGCACACCTTTCATCAATGCTCATGATGCTCCTGGAGCCCGTACCCGTTTTAAGAAGAGGTGCTGCCAGGGTTATGGGGAGGTGGCGATACACAAAAAAACCAAGTGCAGCCACCTCCGCCTCCTCAAATAAGGCCTGTGCCTGTACCCCTTGTGGGAGCCACCTTCCGCAAGTAAGGCGGTTGCGGCTCTGGCTACGACGAGCCCTATGGCCCTTTGCCATGGTTCTGGGTAGGCTGGGGGCGGAAAAGAAAAGGTAAAAATGAAAAATGTAAGTACAAGAAATGAAAAAAGAAGGCCCCAGAACCATAGCAATAGAGTGAAATACAAGATGGCCATGCCCATTACGACCGCATGGGCAAGTTGGCGCAATATTTCCCCCCCAGAGCATGCAAAAAGCGTTGCGAACACGCAATACGCATTCCCGAACAGGAAATTAAGCATGAGTGTAAAATCTGTTCCGCTCGCGGATTTTGCGGGTTTTCGGTAAATTCGCAATCCGCGAACTCTCGCGAATTTACCGAAAGTCCGCGAAATTAAAAAATTAGCAATTCTGCACAAGAAATCCACCAGCAAGTAGCATAAACCTTCTGAAAATGATGATTTTTATCAGAATAACTCCTCAGGTTGACATTTGCCTGCACTTTTTTTTGCAAGGAGTCCATTTTTAGGGGAGGGGGGGGGTGGGAGGGTGGGAGGAAGGAAGTGCTCCAAAGTCTCCAACTTCCTGTTCCTGTCCAGCAGGCTCCTCCCAGTGGTTTCTTCATGTACTGGTCACTTTCATTCGGATCTTGACCTGGAAGGATTACTATTTGTCGATGCTGCTGGATATTTGGATTTGAGGCCTTTTTGACTTTCTTTGGATCACTTTTGGATTATAAATTTCACAAGTAAGTTTGTTTGGGGCATTACAGTTGCTGCAACTACAATTTGGGAATTTTTGATGTTTGGGCTGTTGTTGGGGCCTTTTGAGCAGGGGTAGTGAGTGTTGCATGGGCCTAGTCTTTCTGTGGGGTGTCTTGAATTTAAACATCATGGATGGCATGGATGGCATGGGATTGTGCTGATTTTTCTGTGTTTTTCAATTTTTTGGGCTGTTGTTGTGGCCTTTTGACCAGGGGTAGTGAGTGGTGTATGGGCCTAGTCTTTCTGTGGGGTGTCTCTCTTGAATTTAAACATCATGGAGGCCATGGATGGCATGGAATTGTGCTGATTTTTCTGTGTTTTTCGATTTTTTGGGGTGTTCATGGGGACAGGCCATGTGGGTGGGGGACATTTTGAGTGCTGGTACAGGCAGGCCTTGGCCATGTGCTGGGAGGCAAGTGGCCATTTTGAATGCAGGCAGTGTTCTTAGGCCTGCAACCATTTTGCCTAGCTTTCAACCATTATGCCCAGGGGTAGTGAGTGTTTCATGGGCCTAGTCTTTCTGTGGGGTGTCTTGAATTTAAACATCATGGATGGCATGGGATTGTGCTGATTTTTCTGTGTTTTTCGATTTTTTGGGCTGTTGTTGTGGCCTTTTGACCAGGGGTAGTGAGTGTTGCATGGGCCTAGTCTTTCTGTGGGGTGTCTTGAATTTAAACATCATGGAGTGCATGGATGGCATGGGATTGTGCTGATTTTTCTGTGTTTTTCAATTTTTTGGGCTGTTGTTGTGGCCTTTTGACCAGGGGTAGTGAGTGGTGTATGGGCCTAGTCTTTCTGTGGGGTGTCTCTCTTGAATTTAAACATCATGGAGGCCATGGATGGCATGGAATTGTGCTGATTTTTCTGTGTTTTTCGATTTTTTGGGGTGTTCATGGGGACAGGCCATGTGGGAGGGGGACATTTTGAGTGCTGGTACAGGCAGGCCTTGGCCATGTGCTGGGAGGCAAGTGGCCATTTTGAATGCAGGCAGTGTTCTTAGGCCTGCAACCATTTTGCCTAGCTTTCAACCATTATGCCCAGGGGTAGTGAGTGGTGCATGGGCCTAGTCTTTCTGTGGGGTGTCTTGAATTTAAACATCATGGAGTGCATGGATGGCATGGGATTGTGCTGATTTGTCTGTGTTTTTCGATTTTTGGGCTGTTGTTGTGGCCTTTTGACCAGGGGTAGTGAGCGGTGTATGGGCCTAGTCTTTCTGTGGGGTGTCTCTCTTGAATTTAAACATCATGGAGGCCATGGATGGCATGCGATTGTGCTGATTTTTCTGTGTTTTTCGATTTTTTGGGGTGTTCATGGGGACAGGCCATGTGGTTGGGGGTCATTTTGAGTGCAGGTACAGGCAGGCCTTGGCCATGTGCTGGGAGGCAAGTGGCCATTTTGAATGCAGGCAGTGTTCTTAGGCCTGCAACCATTTTGCCTAGCTTTCAACCATTATGCCCAGGGGTACTGCATGGTGCATGGGCCTAGTCTTTCTGTGGGGTGTCTTGAATTTAAACATCATGGAGGCCATGTATGGCATGGGATTGTGCTGATTTTTCTGTGTTTTTTGATTTTTTGGGCTGTTGTTGTGGCTTTTTCACCAGGGGTAGTGAGTGGTGCATGGGCCTAGTCTTTCTGTGGGGTGTCTTGAATTTAAACATCATGGAGGGCTTGGATGGCATGGGATTGTGCTGATTTTTCTGTTTTTTTTCGATTTTTTGGGGTGTTCATGGGGACAGGCCATGTGGGTGGGGGGCATTTTGAGTGCTGGTACAGGCAGGCCTTGGCCATGTGCTGGGTGACAAGTGGCCATTTTGAATGCAGGCAGTGTTCTTAGGCCTGCAACCATTTTGCCTAGCTTTCAACCATTATGCCCAGGGGTAGTGAGTGGTGCATGGGTCTAGTCTTTCTGTGGGGTGTCTTGAATTTAAACATCATGGAGGCCATGGATGGCATGGGATTGTGCTGATTTTTCTGTGTTTTTCGATTTTTTGGGCTGTTGTTGTGGCCTTTTCACCAGGGGTAGTTAGTGGTGCATGGGCCTTGTCTTTCTGTGGGGTGTCTTGAATTTAAACATCATGGAGGGCTTGGATGGCATGGGATTGTGCTGATTTTAATGTGGTTTTCAAGTTTTTGGGGTTTATAACTGAACGGATTTTCCTCTGTCTTCCATTGCTTTTATGTGCACAAGACTCAAGAGAACCACCAGTGCCGGGAACAAGTCCTGCAGCGGTGTGTGTGCAGCATAACGTCACGCGATGTCATGTCTGGCCACAGACAACTCTGCAACTCGTGCAACTGCGGCCTGCTGGTCTGACCTCTGAAGAAGATGGCCCCAAAAAAAGCTCCCCGTAGCTCCTCTAGCAAGAAAGTTGCCAGTAAGGAGCAGAAGAAGCAAGTCATCAAGGAGACTGGTGTGCCGGCCGCCACATTTTTTGGGAGTGAAAAAAAAAGTACGCCTGCAGCAGCAGCGGAATCTGCTGGGGACCAAGCTGGGAGCAGCACCCCCGCACCAATGGGCTCAGTGCCACTACCACCACGCCAACTTAAGTCCAAGCCCTTGAGTGCTGCAGAGGCACTTAGTCTAGTTGTTCAATCACCATCGACCAGTGATGTTGGCTCATCGCAAGAAAGTAGCAGCAATGTCCCTCAATCAACACAGGTTGTTGTAACTCATCTGACGAGCGTTGAACAACCACAGCCGCAACAACAACCACATGTGCAAGTACAAGCCTAAGTACATGTGGAAGGAGAGGCAGCGCAAGGAGATGCGCAAGCAGAGGTGCATGGAGGGTCACTAGTGCCCACAATAGTTGTTCCTCCCGAAGTAGGGGCACATCAGGAAATCGACAATCAAGCCGAGGTATCATTTGAGGAAGCCACTCCTCCTGATGATCATTCACTGTCTTCCACATCCCTAGCAAGGAAAAGATGAAGGGTGGTGTCTACATCTTCTTCAAGCCCCCTTCCTTCTGATGATATGGATCCAAATTGGGAACCACCACTGCCGTCTGAGAGTGAGGCACACCATGATCTGACAAAGGTAGCTAAGCGTAAAAGGAAGGTCCCCGAAACTCTCGTACTTATGGAGTGTGATGATGACGCTCAACAAGAAGAGGCTTATACTCCTGCTGATGAAGACTCTCACGACGACGACGCATTCATCATAAAGGTCACTGCAGCCCCAGCGGGCATGCAGCAAACAGACATTTTGACCCTAGCCCGAGAAGCTGCTGAGCGTGATGATGATGTTGTCGACAAGGAGGCAATGGAAACTGGTTAACTAGTACACCAACACCTACCGCTTCCATATTTCTTCCTCGCCAGAAGCGACCACCATCCACCTCGACCTCAATTAGTGGTGGTGAAAGTGCACAACGTAGTAAAGTTCGGCAATCCACATCCTCTACTTCATCTGGCATTAGCAGCATGACCACCACCAGTAACGTCCGCAGTTTGGGACTTTTTTAGTGTTTTCCCAAAAAAAGGAAAACTTCGCCATTTGTAGCATTTGTAAGCATGCAGTTAGTTGTGGTAAGCTTGGTACCAACTATGGTACCGGAGGCCAGAGAGGTCATCTTGAGAGACAGCACACTATCCAATGGCATGCGCACCTAAAGGAGATCAAGGAAGCCCGAATTGAAAGTCAACAAACTGTATCCGTTGATGTTTCATCTGATGATGACGAGGAGGAAGAAGTGTCAAACACTTCACTTACACCCAGTACCCCTGTCAGCAGCACACCCCCGGTGCGCCACACTAAGAGTGTGGGAGAGAGTGAGACACCAATGCGAACAAGTTCAGCAGCGAGCTTAACTGGGTCGAAGAAGTCATCCTCATCCCGTAAAACGGTCCAGACCAACATTAGAACCATGTTGTTTTCAGAAGCGCCATATGATCGCAACCACCCACTGACGCGTCTGTATAACAGTAAGCTGGCTAAAATGCTAGCTCTGGACCTTCTCCCTTTTTCTTTTGTAGAAGGGGTTGGTTTTCTAGAATTAGTGGCAGCGCTCTGCCCTAAATGGAAGGTTCCTAGCCGATTCTATTTTGCCAGAGTTGCGGTTCCAGCACTACATGAAGAAGTGCTGGAGGTGATTGGGGCAGCTTTGCAGAAGAGTGCTGTTCACACTATACATCTGACAACAGACATGTGGACCAGTGCCGCAGGCGCTGATTACATTGCATCACTGCACACTGGGTCTCTTTTTCAGGTGTTAAAGCAAAGCTAAACGCAGATGTTGACCAGGACCAAGTTTTTAAAGCTGCTCGGAAACATGCAACACTAGCCATGTTTGGCTTGGAGAAACGTCATACAGCACAAAACATTTTGAATGAGTTTAACGCAAAGGTCTTTCACTGGCTGTCCCCAAAAAAACGCAAGATTGGTTATGTTTCCACGGATAATTGCGCCAATGTAGTTAAGGCCATGGAGCAGGGTGACTATTTCAGAGTGCTGTGTTTGGCGCACTGTATAAACCTGGTTGTTAAACAATTCTTGAGTGATGAAGACAGTCCAGCGTGCGAGTTAGTGGCCACCTGCCGAAGAATGTGCAACCATTTCAGCCATTCTTTTACGGCCCGGAAGAAACTGAGGAGCCTGCTACATGAACGTCGAATGCCAGTGAAAGCACTCATCCAGGAGGTGCCAACATGTTGGAACTCAACCTTCTACATGCTTGAGCATCTGTATGAGCAGTATACGGTACTCGATCACTATTTCCAAACACTGGTTACAGCTCATAAGGACGTGAGGCTAGATGCGGCGCAATGGAACCTAGTTAAAAGCCTGACAGACATGCTTCGTCCTTTTGAGGTCTTCACGCGTGCAGTCAGCAAGGAGGACTGTAATTTGGGAAAAGATATCCCATTGTTGAGCATGCTGGAGCATAGACTGAAGGCGGTGTCTTCTACGTTTGAAAAAGATGAAAAAAAGCAAGAAGCTTTTGATTTGGCGGAGAAATTATTACAGCGCCTACTTTGCGATGAACGTCTTAAAATGATCCAATCAGAACAGCATTACATTTGTGCTACTATTCTGGATCCACGCTACAAAAAGGCGCTGGCAGACCGAGCATTCTTTCCTTTTGATGATGAAGATGTTACAAAGTACAAACGTTGGCTAGCCTTCTCAGCCATGAGGTTTGAAAGAGAACGGCAGGAAATTGAAGGAAAAGGCAGTACGTCAGCATCAGCAGGCCATCCCCAGTCAAAAGAATCCACTTCTGCTCCTGTGGCTGTGGCAGAAGTGACCTCTCAGCCGTTAAAGACACCGGAAACCGGATCATCTGCATCAGACACAACAGTAACATTGGGTAAAGATCGAGAAGAGGATTGGCTATCTGAGCTTGGGTTTGGTTCTATAAAGGTACCACTCCCAGCAAAAAGTAAGCAAAGTGGAGGAACAATGGAGAACCTTGAGTCGATGGTGCAGGACTATCTGAATGACTTAACAGAGGTCCATCTTAATGCTGACCTATTGGCGTATTGGTATGGAAAAAAGAATTGTGGGCACAGATCTACAACCTGGCTATAAACTACTTGTCTTGCCCAATCGCAAGTGTGTCTTCTGAACGTGTTTTCAGTGCTGCTGGTGGCATTGTAACTTCCAAACGGTCCCGCCTCTCGCCCAAAAATGTGGAGAGGTTAACAATGATCAAGATGAATCAGCACCTCATACAACCAGATTACAAAGTACGAGAACACACGCCGGGTGAAGACGAGGAGGACAGCAACTTAGATGAGGGAATTTCTTCTCTGTTCGGTGACACTGACCTATTCCTGCCTAAATTCGCAGAGTATGAGGACGAACTCTTATTCTAATTCCCTGACACCGAGCCCTGAAAATGAGCCAATGAATCAATAAATTTATTTTTCGGCCTTTTTGACTTTTATTCCTGTGTGTCTGTCTTTCTTTGTTTTGCACAGTTAATATAATTAAAACTTTAATCACCTAATCACAAAAATAAGCCCATCAGCAGAACTGTCTTCACTTGTTTACTTATTGATTTGAAGGTGGCGCAGTCTGCATTCCTCAGGTTCACAAGTTCACAAGAACATGCTCCTCTATCCTCCTCCTTCAGAGTCCAGACTCCTATTTACCTCAAAGCAGAGGGCTGGATTATGCCCAATGAAGAAAGACTCTGCACTTGTGGAGGTGTTCTACTTCTTTGTGGGTGAGTTGGCGGTTCCTGGGGCCATTGCTGGGAAGCTCTAATACCGGATAAAAGTGGTTTGGACCAAATCGGAGGCAAATTTTTTTTTGCAATTTTGCTGACTAGCTTGTCTTTGAGGTGCTCTTTGGGGGAGTTCCGGGTGTTTGTGGGTGGGTTTTGGGTTCTGGGAGCACTGCTGGGACAGTCTAATTTTGATTGCATTTGCTTTTCAGGAAATCCGTGGTGGGAAACAGGAGTTATGACCTAGCTGCACAGCGCGTTTGGACCGAAGGCCGATAAATATTGTAAGTATGAGATTTTCCTTTTTGGCTGCTTGGGGGTGTTGTGCTTTTTTGCGGGTGGGTTGGCGGGTCTTGGGGCATTCCTGGGAAGGTCTAATACCGGATAGGAGTGGTTTGGACAAAATCCATGAGGAAAAAGTTTTTGCTATTTCAGACATTTCGCTCAATGTAGCGTTTTCGGGGGGTTGTTTGGGGGGCTTCCTGGTGTTTGTGGGTGGGTTTCGGGGTCTGGGAGCACTGCTGGCTATTGATACCTTTGATTTAAAGAGGTTTGAAGCAAATCTATGGTGGCAGAGGGGAGTCAGGCCCTAGCTGCAGAGCGCGCGCGGAGTGATTTTGGAAATTGCCATGAAAATGACTAAGTCCTCATTTTTGTACTTTTGCTTTTTGGCTGTTTGGAGGTCTTCTACTAGTTTTTGCCTGGGTTGACGGCTCTGGGGCCATTGCTGGGAAGCTCTAATACCTGATAAAAGTGGTTTGGACCAAATCGGAGGCGAATTTCTTTTTGCGATTTTACTGACTTGCTTGCCTATAAGGTGCTCTTTGGGGGGTTCCGGGTGTTTGTGGGTGGGTTTTGGGGTCTGGGAGCACTGCTGGGACAGTCTAATTTTGATTCCATTTGCTTTTCAGGAAATCCGTGGTGGGAAACGGGAGTTATGACCTAGCTGCACAGCGCATTTGGACCAAAGGCCGACAAATATTGAAAGTATGAGATTTTCCTTTTTGGCTGTTTGGAGGTGTTGTGCTTTTTTGTGGGTGGGTTGGCGGGTCTTGGGGCTTTCCTGGGAAGGTCTAATACCAGATAGGAGTGGTTTGGACAAAATCCATGACGAAAACGTTTTTGCTATTTCTGACATTTCGCTCAATGTAGCGTTTTCAGGGGCCTGTTTGGGGGGCTTCCTGGTGTTTGTGGGTGGATTTCAGGGTCTGGGAGCACTGCTGGCTATTGATACCTTTGATTGCAAGAGGTTTGAAGCAAATCCATGGTGGCAGAGGGGAGTTAGGGCCTAGCTGCAGAGCGCGCGCGGAGTGATTTTGGAAATTGCCATGAAAATGACTAAGTCCCCATTTTTGTACTTTTGCTTTTTGGCTGTTTGGGGGTCTTCTACTAGTTTTCGCCTGGGTTGATGGCTCTGGGGCCATTGCTGGGAAGCTCTAATACCGGATAAAAGTGGTTTGGACCAAATCGGAGGCAAATTTTTTTTGCGATTTTGCTGACTTGCCTTCCTTTGAGGTGCTCTTTAGGGGGGTTCTGGGTGTTTGAGGGTGGGTTTTGTGGTCTGGGAGCGCTGCTGGGACAGTCTAATTTTGATTGCATTTGCTTTTCAGGAAATCCGTGGTGGGAAACGGGAGTTATGTCTTAGCTGCACAGCGCGTTTGGACCGAAGGCCGATAAATATTGTAAGTATGAGATTTTCCTTTTTGGCTGTTTGGGGGTGTTGTGCTTTTTTGCGGGTGGGTTGGCGGGTCTTGGGGCATTCCTGGGAAGGTCTAATACCGGATAGGAGTGGTTTGGACAAAATCCATGAGGAAAAGCCTTTTGGCCCTTTTTGTAACTTAGAGTTCGTTAGGGTTAGCCCTAGCAGCAGGATTGCATGTGTTTCGGGGTGTTCTAGATTTTTGCAACTGAGTTCTGGGGTCTTAGAGCACTCGTGGGAATGTGTAATGTTGGTTGCAAGTGATTTGAAGAAAATCCATGGTGGGAAAGGGGGGATTTGGCATAGTTAAAGAAAGCGTTTGCCACTATTCTTAACTTAGGGCTCGTTAGGGTTAGCAGTATTTGTATTGCATGTGTTTGGGTGGGGGGCTGTTTGTGGGGGGGTTTGCGAGTCTTGGAGCGATGCTGGGTATGGATACTTTTGCTTGCTTGGAAGTGGTTTGAATACAATCCACGGTGGGTAAGGGGGGATTTGGGCCTACTTTTACTTTCAAAGTACGTTTTGTCACCAGTTTTTTACTAGGCCTCGTTTTTTGAGATCTGATTGGGGGTCTTCTACATTTTTGCGACTGGCTTTAGTAAGGGTCTGGGTGGGAGCACTGCTGGGAAGGTCTAATTTTGTTCTAAAACACAGTTTACACTACACCTAGCTTGAGGGGAAAGATCAGCTAAATTAGTTTGCCCATACTTATTTATCCTTCAAAAGGAGACTCAGACAGAGTACGCACTTTCAAAAATATTGTACTGTCTATTAGGAAACTCAAAGTGTGACTTGTTGCACTACACAGCGTGCATACCTTATATTTATTTATCAGTGGGGTTCTAATATATGACTTCCTGTTTTTCCATCAATAATTACAGGCTGGGTTTCAGTCTGTGCAATGGGAAGAAAAGGATGAAGTCAGGCGTCACATTAGCGAGCCGCAATTCAGCAGTGGACAGGGTGTCTTCTGGTCACCAACATTGATGGACGAAGCGTCAGCTGGAATGGAGGAGTGCCGCTAATAAGAGGAATTGTTTGATGCCTGCAGCTTACTTACCAAATTCAACAGGACAACTACAACAACATACAGATACAGTATCCATTCTTTGCAAATAATTTTTTAAGTAATGTTATTGCTGTGAACTTCTATGAGTGTGACTCTGTATTTCTTGGATTTCTCTCTGCTTCTAAATTGATCCCTACAGCCATTCTATAGGTTTTACTTCGGCTATTTTTTAAACCTAATTTAATGTAAGAAGTGTTTCTCTGAGTTCAGAGATAGGCAAGTGAAAACGCTGCAGCCCTGTACTGTCGCATTCTGTCATTCACGGTTGTCGAAAGTACTACTTACTTTTCAGTAACAATGCATGCAGTAGTGCATGCACTTCCTTTATGTCACTTAAAAGATTTATGGTTAGCTTTGTACCCAAAGATTTCTTTATCTTCCATTATTGTTTGTCCATGCTGTGCTTTTTTTTTCTTCTCTCAACAAAACCCACCCAAAAAGAAACCCCCATTCCCATCCATTTTCCAAACCCTAACCCTCTTCCCCCGGGCTGTGTGGTTTTGATTGATGTGTGACTAAATGACATCAATAATTCCACACACTTGCTGGGGAGGATAAGGTCATAGCAACAGGCTGGTGAAGGAATCCGAGGATATATTCTAGACTTACTCAGCTTCAGTACTATTTCTTGTAGTAGTAGCCAATGTCAAAGAAATTCAATGCAAGTACTAGTTATACTTTCAATACTTTACCATTTGTTAGGCTACATTGTGGCACTGTTGTAGTCTAGTGTACTGTCACCTGCTATATTCTCTATTGTACCATTGTAATGCTACAGTAAGGACAAACCAGGTTTCATTTTCTTTTTTTCCATAGTACTACTAAAGTCCTAGGACTCTTGAATTCACTTACTCTTTGAGAGGCACTTAGTGTTGAAAACATTTAGCCATTTACACTTAAAGGAAGAAAATGACACAGACTTAAGTTTCAGGAAAACAAACTTACTGTTAAACCCCCACCCACCAGACTCAAAAGCAGTAAAAAACAAGTATGGTCAGATAAGGTTTCAAAAAGTATATTTTTGTAGCCCTAACAAAATAATCTCCCGCAAGATGTTATGTTATGTTATGTTATGTTAAAATAAGTTTATATAGCGCGCGGATACTCTAAAAGAGTGTCCCGGCGCTTTCCACGGGCGGCTCAGTGTGTAATAACATAACGAGAAAAACAGATACAAGAAAGAGAGAAAGACCTACCAAAGAGAAACTAGAGATTAAAAAGCCAAGTCTTCAGGCTCTTCCTAAACTGAAACAGATTAGGGGTGCTGCGTAGCGCCAGTGGTAGAGAATTCCACAACTGGGTTGCCTTGAAGCTGAAAGAACGGCCCCCAGTGCGGGCCTTTCTCACACGCGGAACCACGGCAGTAAAAAGAGATTCGGACCGCAGTGAGCGGGCTGGGCGGTAGAAGGCCAACCTGCGCCGTAAGTACCCGCAAGACCCTCCCTAACCCTCCCTAACCCCAACGATTGCCCTTCAAAAGTCCCAAAAACAACCCAACTCCCAATTCCCACCCTCCAAAAGTCTCTAAAAAAGGGGCAAGGGACACTACGGCAAGGTGCTGTTGACTGTAGTGGCCAGGGCATCATACTCCTTGCGGAGGGTGGCATGGTCGAAGCGGAGGCCCTCCACCAAGTTCTTATAGGTTAGGACCTCCTGCTCCAGGTAGGACACTCTGAGGCTTAAGCGGCACTGGCGTGCCTTGCGACTCCTGTGGGGGGCAGCTGCTGTCTTTGCTGCTCGGCGGTGGCAGTTGGCTTTGGTAGCCCGGCTCCGTACCGCTGGAGCACTGCGCTGGCTGGCAGCCCGTGGGGGCACGGAGGAGGATGCAGCTGTCCCAGTGGATGTTGTACCAGTAGACTGCGTATCCTCCTCCTCCAGGGCCACCAGCCGCCGATATTCGGTGACAGTGGCATCCAGCCTCCGTTGCCGGGCCATTCGAGCCAGCTCCCTTCTTGATGGTCTGTTTGATTTGGAAGGAGCAACTATATGAAGAAAGAAAGACATAGTCTGTAACCAATGCTCCTTAAGATTAACACAAAATGATTGAGCAGAAAGTTGTGTCACAGTACAAGTAGCAAATTGAAAGCACAGTACATAACTATTGAGGGCAGTATCTATCTAACCTCCCACTTCTTCATCCTTGCTCTAACATTAGTGGGAGTTTAAGTAACAAATTCTACGAGCACTATGGACTTCCATTACAGTCGACTATGACAGTACACCAGTCTTATTCTTCTTCTTCTCTGTATTTTAGGAAAATTGGTACGTTATATTATGCAAGCCGGCATAATGCCAGCACAGTGAACTTGCACCCGAGAAAAACAGACGCACACCATGATGAGTGAGACAGACTTGCGTTACTGTACCTGTCCAGTACATGCAGGTGGTGAAGCTCTTACTTTTCTATTACGGGTGGCACTGAGAATACTCTGTTAAAAGGGCTACTGCTTAATTAATTTAGCTTTCAGCTTACAGTGCAAATGAGTACTAGAAAAGGAAAATGAAGAAGCTAAATAATCTGATTATCAATCACTTCACATGGGATGTATTTGATTACATATGGGATGCCTTTAGGTGCTTTGCTTATTATTGAGTGAACAGTGATACACCCACACATGAATGACGTACTACTACTAAACTAAAGTTATTAAGAGAGGATGGGAGTGTCCACCGTAATAACCGGATATATGCTGTGCTTGCAGTTGCAATACAAACTACTGTTACTATTCATGGTAGTATTTGGACAAAATTACAACTTCTTTTCCTTGCCTTTCCTACACTGGAACGGACGTGCGGGTGCGGTGTTACATGCTCTTCAAAGTAACACTTAGTTCATCCAATGACCGTCAACTCTCTCTAGATACACATATGCTATCTAAGAGTCAGATAGTACCATGATCCAGGCATCCATCCATTCAAAGTATATGCACACATACAGTTTCTGTTTCACCCACCCAGGCTGTTCTCCTTCCACCCATCCTTGCTTCATCATTCACCCAGCCATGCACCATACCATATTCTTTCCTTCCCAGCCACCTCGGGGACCAAGCAAACACATATCATACTTCTTTGCCAGTCATCATTTAATTTCTCGTCCTTCCACACTTACTTACACCCTTCCTTCGCTTTTCGTTCATCCCATCCATCAAGTTCATCTCAGATCTGATTGGGATTCTTCTCGCCAAAAACTTCACAGCTAAGTCGAAGTACATTTAGAGGAGGCTACTACCTGGTTGATTTATAATACACCCGTGCAGAAAGCACACTCTGCAGTCTTCAATCTCAATAAGTAAGGAATATATAGCTTACCTCTGCCCGCCACCACCGTGTGAACCTTCACAGGCACATTGGTGTCGTCCGGCACTTGCACCGCATCCTCCCGAGAAGTGTTCCCCTCATCCACCACCACCACCTCCACGCTGGCCCCGCCACCAGATGTTCCACCTACAAAGTACATTTAAGAATGTTAGAATACACCACTCACTACTATATATTATTTGGTCTAGGAATAAAGAAATGTGAAAAAAAAGACAAAATTGTAATAATTTGTGACTGTCTACTAAAGTAAAAATGTCCCTTTTTCCTGGGAAGGCTGTTGTCTTGCTGCACTTTTTGGCACAACTGATGAATGCTTGCTTTTTATTTTTAACACACACCACTTTCTCTCCTAACAAACAGAAGCTTGACTTCTAAGAACACCAGCAAGATCAAGTTCAAACCAGGTGAGAGCTCGGCTCGACCACAAGAAATGTGTTCGATTAATCGTCAGCACTAAGCACTTTTTCATTTTCAGTTAAACGTTTAGTTTTATGACAAACTTGATTTTAATAAATGTGTTAAATTTTAATAAAGCTTTTAAACTTAAATAGACTCTGTGGTTTTTGGTCCTCCAGACTAGAGTGGCTGAGCTAAAGGTTTTGCAATTTTTGCAAGCATGCGTCCATGCCTCTGACACTTCTTGACTCTGACTCCGTACTCTTGTCCTGCATTGGATAATCAACATTGGGGATCAATCATCGGTGACTTTGGGAGCTAAATGACTCTGCCACACTATCTAGTCAGTAAAGAGATTGGGGGTTCAACTACAAAGTCTGTTATCACTGAGGTATGTGGAAAGTCTAACAGAGCCTAATATAATTGATAAGCTAAGCAATGCATTATTTAGTGTCCATAGTTCCTTTTGTGCAGATTTGTCCCTGTAACAGTAGTAGAATGGATTGTCCTCCTATCCAAACCAAAAGTAAAGTAGTATCTTATTCTTTCTTGGTGGGCATTCACCTTTTTATTGTTGGCAATTGTCAAAGCATAAACATGTAGAAGACTTGAAAAGACATTATGGACAATCCCAGAGGACTGCACTCAGTGCATAGATCTATTACTGACTAGAATGGCAGTCCAATGGAATTGCCAAATGTGCAATCTTACTTAGCTACACAGACAGACTAATAAGAATAATCTAGTAATTCCACAGGGAGTCATAGTCGAGGCAGGATAAGAATTTAGATACAGTCTACAAGAAGATCAAATACGATTTAGAATAAATCGAATGAGGAACGCTAGGAAAAAATAGGTACTCTATATTAAAATGAAAACTTACTGGGGCCAGCAAAGAAGCCCTCGCCTGACCGATCCTGGCCTGCATCGAGTTCCACAGCAGCCTCCTCCTCTGTCCTCTTGCCCCTGGGGGGAGCTGATGTACAACATGAAAGAAAGAAAGACCAGAAAACATGGATGATATTTGTCAACCAAATCAAACATTTCAAAAGAACAATAACAAAATATTTTGCCGAAATAGCAAATAGACAACTATTCCACGGGATATATTGACCGATCTCATGTGCTCTACTACGTTATTAGTATTGCTTGATTTGCGGACCGTCGACTTGGAAAGCTCTTATGTAACTCACTAAACAAAGTACTCAAAAGGTTCGCCTAGGACTGGCAGGTAGCAGTCCGCAGCACGCGAAGTGACAGACAAAGTCCATCGTGATTGCAGATCAGCGACAACACTAAAAAGTTTCCTACTACATTAACCAGTCATTAAAATACTTAAACTATCAATCCACCACCACTATTTCTTCTTATCGCCATGTGTACAAAGGAAGGACTGGACTTGAGTCTGTAGGGGCTGATTCAGAAGCCCCTTGCGGCTCTTTTGCTCCATTGTTGCGTGACTTTTGTGACGCAGCGGCAGAACAAAAGAGGCGCCATGGTGCGGCGTATATTAACAACGTGACGCATATGGGAGATGCATCACGTTGTAAAGCCCTGCGCCATCAGGGGGCTTTCCGGCGCAAGGGAAGGCGTTTCTGCGCAGGAACGCATCCTAAAAGTGGCTGAGGGAAATCTACAAGATTTCAATCAGTCACTTTGAGGACAATGATGCGTGACTCAAACCCTGCGCCTGCTTGAAGCAGACATACGGCTTGACACAGCATTGGGAGATAGTGCACCCCAGAGCATTGATGGAGCTGCGGCATCGTTGCGACGCAACTCCAGCAATGCGCTGCCTTTACAGCACAGATGCGTAACGCTTTGGTGACGTTTTGGGCCCATGGTGCGCCGCATTGTAAATACGGTGCACCATGGGTGGTGGTGGAGTGGCGCACAATTACTGGCGCATCCCTGCTACTTTGCAGGGATGCGCCAGTAATTAAAAATCTGACTCTTAGGGCTCCATTAGGATGTCGGGCGGATCGCCACTGCCATGGTGGCGGTGGTGATCCGCCCAACAGAAATGACCCCCTGCCACCCTTTTCCCCCCCGCCACCTTACAATGGCGGGGGGACCACAACGTAGGGAAAGACCGCCCGCCACTTTTCCGCCCCGGTCGTATTGCGGCCGGGGCGCAAAATGATTAATATGGTGGCGGTGTCTATGAGACACCGCCAGCCATATTACAATGACACGAGTGCAATGCCTTTCCGCAGAGGCAATGCCGCCACGGAAAGGCAGGCGGTGTTCACTCTGTGGGCCCCCGGAGTGAAGGCCAAAGGGGGGTGGCACATGGGGGGGTACCATTGGTACCCCCCTGCATTTACGTAATCAAAGCGGTAGGCACCGCGCAGTGCCTGCCGCTTTGATTATGTAAATGCTGCAAAGCATTTTTAGTATTGTGGCGGGCGGAGCACAGAGCTCCGCCCGCCACAATACTATAAATACAGGATGTGGCCGCCACTGTGGCGGGCACATCCTAATGGTGTGTGCGGGACCCCCGCCCTTAGGGCGGGCGTTCCCGATTTGCCCGCCCGCCATCCTAATGGGGCCCTTAGTGTCTAGCATTACGCAGTTCTTTAAACTACACTCATACATAATTTCACAGGCCAATAAAATGAACACAAAATCAAAAACAAATAAGCATAGTAGCAACGCTACTGAGAAGGAGAGCAGTGCACCTGAAATGCACAGAAGATTTTGAAATATAATTTACCTACAATGTAATCAGCAGCATTAATGCTCTTGGTAAAAAACAAAAATTTGCAATATAATAACACACATAGCAGGAGAAAACAGAGTAGTAAAGAAATAGCTACTACTACTCACCAAGCCCGGGGATCTCAAGGCCAAGCAGGTCGAGCAGATCACGTTCCCTGTCCAGGAGAACCGTCCAACGGTGGGTAGCCTGGTTATCGGTGCGCCGGACCCGAGAGTGTTGGTACATGGCCCGGCACACCTTCTCCCACCACTTCCGGTGCTCCTGGATCCCGTACCCGCCAGAGATCTTGCCGCCTGCCATGATGGTCCTGGGGAGGCGGCGCTGAACATAAAAAACGAGTGCGCCACCTCCTCTGCGCTGAAGATCTCCCGGGGTGCGACCTGCTCCCCCCTCAAACACCCGCATGGGAGCCAGGTACGGGGTGCGGGACCCTTCCCCTTCTCGGGATGCTTCCCGGCTCCTTTTACCATGGTCTGGGCAGAAAGGAAGCTAAATAATAAAGAAGAAAAAGAACAGGGAAGAAGAAAAGAAAAGAGTTTAAAAAAGTAGTTTAAAATTAACCAAAAGTAGCAGAAAACACAAAAATATAGAGCTAGAAAAATAGAGGGATAGATAATAAGTAAAATAGATAAAAAAAAGTTCAAACAAGCAAAGGAGGGCAGAGATTCAGAGAGGATACAAAAAGCATGCCCAGAACCATAGCAATGAATGAGAAACAAGATGGCCGCGCCCGTTCACGACCGCGTGGGTAAGTTTGCACGAGATTTTCCTCGCGATCACACGCGAAATTGTACTAGTGAGCCGCACACTTTGCGAGATTACACATCGCGCCCGGAAACAAAAATACGTCATGCAAACAAGATGGCGGCGCCCGTGAACGACCGTGAGGGTAACTTCGCAACGTTGCGCTACAAGCGGCTCGCTAAAACGTACAAAACCTTGCGAACTAACACGCCGCAAAAAAATTAATCGCAAATTCGCACGAATTCGCGGCTTCCGAATTCGATCTCGCGCAAGTTCGCGCCCCGAATCCCCGAAATTGCAGAAAAACGAGTTTTGCAAAACTGAAAGCACTCAGCAGGTGCAAAAGTTCAAACTCATCATTAGTAACCATTCCCTGTAGTGCTTCCTGACTGGGGCCCCTCCAGAGTTCAGTTGCTAGTTGCAACAATTCTATGACCCTGCTCTGACCCTCACAGCAGGCTCATAGAATAGCTACAAGTAGGCCACAGAGGTCCTGGAAAAAAATATTGCACTGCAACAGAAAGCAAATTACAGATAAGGAAGCAGGTGCCAGACTGGAATTTTAAAACAGTGACACATTAATAAATCAACCCCAAATTAATTCATGTCATTTGAAGCAGGGCAGGTGTGCTTGCTTTTCCCCCCCATAATCTACAGTGATGATGAACCTGAGGGTGGCATTGATGTACCACAGGGTGGCATGGGGAAACAGAGGGTGGCAGTGGTGAAACAGAGGGTGCTGTGAACCTGTGATGATGAACCAGACGTAGAAACAACATAGTTGCGACCGTGGCAAGCCGACAAGTAAGTTCGCAATTGCGAACTGGTACAAAACCCTCGCGAACTGGCAGAAACCCTTGCGAACACCAAAAAAAAAAAATGCAAATTCGCGAGAATTCGCGGATTTTGCGGATTGCGAGTTCGCAAATACGCAAATTCGCGAACGCGAGATTCGCACAATTCGGCCATGCTTACATGAAATACTTATCGCAAACGGACAGGAGCATTGCAATGCGCGACCCGTAACAGTAAATAAATAAACATGGCAAGCGGGTGGAACAAGTGAAAACAAGATGGCCGCGCCCATTAGTGACCGCATGGACAAGTTGCCGACACATTTCAAACGCAATCTCGCAAAAAACATCGTGAACAGGAGGGGTAAGCACTTCCGCGGCTTTGCGATATTTCCGTTTGTTTGCGGAGATTTTTGGTGCTTTCGCAGAGATTTTCATAACGCGATTACGCAAATTCCGTCCACCCCTAATAATTTTTTTCCCTCTGGCATAAACTCAGTAGGCAGAAAGGATGCCTATAAAATATATTTTCTTGGGAGGGTTTAAATGGGAGGGTGCACTAGTGGTGGGGAGCATAGGGAAAACATTTAAAAAATCATTTTGTCCTAATGTCTGTGAAGGAGTGCCTGTTATAAATAACAAAAGACAAGATTTATTGGGATACCAAAATAGGAAATTGAAGAAGTATGAATAAGGAATGTCTGTTGATTCTTTGTTAGAATGTGAATGGGTTGCGGATTAAAAGAAGGCAGAAAATCATAGGGAAATATTTAAAAGACCAAAACGCCCAAATATTTATGCTTCACGAGACGCATCTTCTGAGACAAGAATGCAAGGAATTCTTCTCTAGACAAAGATGGATAGGAAAGTGGATATCAACTGACCAAGCTCATTTTGAGATCAAGCTAATTAGGTAAGAAGCAGATGAGGCTGGGCGTTGGAAAATAGCTGATATTAAAGTACCCCCTGTGACATATACATTAACGAGCTATTGTGGCCCTAATAAAGATGAAGTAATGAATATGTGATGTAACAACACAATCAAAATGATCGCGGTATGTTACATGCAAGTTTTTACAACGCAAGTTGTTACAACGACTTGCGCTGGAGGGCGCTGGACTTAAGAATAGTAAGATTTACTTTTCCAACACCCGTCTACGTACAGTAGGGAAAGTGTTGGAATAGTAAATCTTACTATTCCTTATGTTATAGCGCCATCCAGCGCAAGTCGATGTAACGACTTGCGTTGTAACGGCTGCGTAATGTAAAGGATGTTTCTTGATGTAACACCTCTGACAAAGCTCTTCTCCTACTTGGTTGATTTGTAATCTCTCATTATTCTTGGTGGAGATGTTAATGTCCTATTGAAAAACAACATCATTAGGTCATCAACTAGGACTCAAATTACCTCCCCAAAGATGAGGCCATACATATTGGATATGATGGAGAATTTTGATCTAGGCAACGTTTTCCGTAGAGTGCAGGGTAAACGTTGGGGTTATTCCTTTCATAGTAAGAAGAACGGGCATTTTTCAAGAGTAGACTACCTGTTCATGGGCAAAAAAGATGTGGAGTTGGTAGTCGGGATGGATCATTTGCCTATACATCTTTCGGATCATGCAGCATTGTTATTAAAAATTGAGGGAAGAGAGATACATACAATCGGTAGGTGGGCAATGAACAGAAGGATTATGTCACAGCCCGAGATAATAGAGAAGGTGCGTTGCAATACTGAGGATTTTTTCTCTTGGAACCAGGGGTCCGCCCCCATGCACATGGTATGGGATACCTATAAGGCATGGTTAAGCGGTACTGTTAAAATGTGTACAGTAAACTGCGCCAGGGAAGAGAAAAAATACATAAAAGAAATAGAGGAGGAGATAGACAAAACTGAGAATCTCTTAAAAGATAACAAAGGCTTGGAAGGAGTAAGAAAAGAGTCTGCAGATAAGCTGGAACGTTTACGTTTGATGTTTAGAACTAAATTGGAGGAGAAAGAAATCCAACAGTAGGTGGTAAGCAGATCTAGGAATATTACACAAGGAGAATGCTGCGGGAAGCTTTTGGCTTGGAAAGCAAGGTTGGACAGAAATCAAAAATGTATAGGGAAGATTCTAGAAGAGGAGACTGGGCTCGAAGTGGAGGAGAGTGAAAAAATCAGAGCTACATTTACTACCTTCTTTTGCATTATTTGATCTCTATGCAGAGCCTTTTGCTCAAAGTTTGAGGTTAAAGGAAGAGATTAAATCTGACGACCTCATGGTTTATAACTCGGAAGAAGTATCCACCTTACCACATCTTATGGCAGAAGTGTGGGAATTTAGTAAACTGGCGGGGTATGCAGCGAACGAACAAAAAACAAAAGTAACCAAAATGTGGAAAAATAAAATGCGTGGAGGAATTAAGATATCTGGGGATTAAAATAATTAAAGACCTTTCCTAAGGTCTTTAACTATTTAATCCCCAGATAGATATTTTACTAAAAAGATGGCAGAACCTTCCATTTATGTTATGTTATGTTATGTTAAAGTGCATTTTTATAGCGCTCGGCTACTCTAAAAGAGTGTCCCGGCGCTTTCCACAGGCAGCTACAGTGTATAATCAACATAACAAGAAAAACAGAACCCAAAAGAGAAGGAAAAAAGCCCACCTAAACAGAATGATTAAAAAGCCAAGTCTTCAAATTATTCCTGAATTGAAGCAAGTTGGGAGTTTACGGTCTATGGCCAGATTAATTTGGTGAAAATTTCCATCTTGTCAAAATTCACCTATCTCTTTGATAATATTCTGTTGCACTTTGAGAAGAATACACTCCTGAAGCTGCAGGGGAAGGTTTCTTCCTTGATATGGGGTAGCAGTGGAATAAGCCTCTCATGGAAAAGGCTGAGACGGAAAGCGAGAGTAGGAGACATGGGTCTCCCGAACCTCCTGATTTATTGTTGGACGTTCAGACTTAAAAACAATAGAATGCTTCTACAATGACCCGATGAATCTCTAATAGGGGTTATGTTTAAAACCCTGCTGCTGAGATTATCTGAGGAGGGCTTCTCTTATAAGTATGGGTCTCCAAACTTTTTCAAAAAAGTCTAACTAAAATATCTACAGTCAGCGGCAAGAACGTGGTATAGGATAAGATCGATTCTAGGTGTACCTTATTACCGCAGACTGTCTCCCATATGGGATTCTCCAGGTACTCCAGAATGTTTATTAGATAGCCAAGCAAAACCACTGAAACAGTCAGACGTTAGGCAGTGGGGTCAACTAGTAGATGATGGCCAAAAATTAACTTGGAGCTACTGGTATGACAAGACAAAAGGGGCAATATCTAGATTTTAAATCTACTAGATCAATGCTTGGCTCAAGAGTCAAAATGGGCCAGACAGGGACTCATAACAAATGGATCTGGAACTTCAGACCACAATGGTAAGGAAAAAAGAGGTGGCATTTTAGTATTAATTCCTCCTGGATGCAGAACTGGCAGAAAGTAAATCACCACATAGTGTATGGGATGGATGCCTGCCGGAAGTGGAGTTGGCAGATTTATGGCAAGCATCCTGTGCTGCACTTTGTTTGGTGGTTAAACCTGCTGCTTTAAAGAAAAACACTTGTTTACCCTGCATAGAATCTATTGGACTCTACAAAAAGCTGGGAAAGATAAAAGGAGACATAGAGTCAAAGTGCAAGCGATGACATGCACATGTTTGCCAACTGTTCAAAATTGGGAGAATTCTGGTCAGCAGTGGGCGAGACCATTTCGCGCTCGGTCGGTGTTAACTAGGAGGTAAGCTTGGAGCTGATTATATTTGGGACATCCCAGCAGGTTAAAGAAAAGCATGATCTGCAAGTAAACCGTCAATATTTGATTTCTTACTTAATAGTACGAGCGAGAAGAGAAATCTGTAAATTCCGATCCCCCTTCTTGGCAGAGTTGGAAGAACTCTGCGGGTTTTTTCAAGGAAATGGACAAAAATAGTCTAAGATTTTGGAATTTGCTAAAATACAGAATGACTTTTCTGTCCAATGATTACACCCTCTCAAGTCAGCAACTGGGAGGGCATTGCACAGTTCGAAACAACCCAGTAAATCTGATTGATCTGTAGCCGATGTTGGGCACTCACGCAGGGCGCATAGACCAGTGCTAATCAGTGGTGACACAACGAAAAAAAAAGGACACCATCAGAATGAAGATGAAGAAACGCAAGAATGAAAACAACTAGAGAGCACTCCTTCTCCTTTTATGCACAAGCATTAGAAAAAACTCTATGTTTCTAACAGGTCTGTCCCAGGCGTGCTTCACTTTAGGAAAGAGATGAAACCACACCTTGATATATAACACAATATCACAATGAAGCCTTGCTTTACCTAAAATTACTCATTTACCATTTCTTTGTCTTTGTCCTTGACAGAGCGCTCCGCTGCCTTATATATAAATACCACAGACATACATACATATATGGTAATTCATGCCACTACATGTTAGGTTAGGTGACTGCATGTTATGTTTTGCCATTTAATGGCTTGCTAAGCTATGATGTGATCACGGCTGCCTCTCTCTCACTTTTGCCAACCGCCGAGATACCAGACAAGGAAGAAAAGCAGGTAATGTACATTTTTCATCTCTTTTGCATGCACCAAACATAATTACGTTTTGCTTTATTCCATGAATAGATTCTGATGGCACTTCTTGTAAATATTTTAGAAGAAGGGAAGACAAGACAATAACAGAAAAGTATTCATGTGTGCAGCAAAATAGCATTCTAACTCTAAGGTTTATAAGTTCAGTGCCACCTTGCAGCTAAACTTGTGTTAGGCAAAAAGCAAATCCTGAATGTCCTATAGGTTTAAAATGATCAACACAGCAAAAACATGTTGTGTTGCGTCAGCTTGTGTTAGGTGGCAGCCAATGCTGCCTCATGGCCCGGAGCACTAGCTGAGGGTCAGCCTTTCCAGCAGCAGCAAAGCCCTCCCAGGCAAAGAGGACAGACAGCAGGACCAGCACAGGAAGCCCAGTAAAAGATTCTCTAGCCCATGAACCAGATGCGAGCACATAGATCACCATCATTATCAACACAAACGAGTGTTATGTTATTCAAGGTGATTTTAAATCACACAATGTTATTTCAGAACGCTTCTATGAGAAGGATGTAAGTGGTCCAAAGCTCGGCAGCTAGGCTGATTTACATGCTCCCCAAAACGGAATCAGCCTCCTCTCAGTTGAGGGATCTGCACTGGTTGAGACGAGGATACAATTCAAGGCTCTATGCTTTGTGCACAAAACCAGATCAAGAGCTGGCCCTTGCTATCTACGTAGTCTGGTGAGACTCCATCAACCGGCTCATGCCCAATGATCTAGTGATCTTGCACTGTGCACAGTTCTGAGAGTGAAACGGACCCATATGAGGGGGCGTTCTTCTGCCTATTTGGGCCCCACGCTCTGGAATGAATTGCAGCTTGCTTTGAGAAGGTGTTTTTTATTCTCTGCTTTTCAGAAACAGCCTCATTTATGAAAAGTGACACAAAAGGGGATGATGGACGGAGCATTTGAGCAAATCAAACACTCACCCCCAGTCAACTGATCTGGGTTTAATCCATCTCCATTCTTTAGCTCACTCAGCCACCCCATTTCAGACATGGCCATATGCAAATCAGTCTGAGCCTGTGCCTCATGGGAACAGTCCAGCCCGAACTGCCAAGCCATGTCTTCCATGGACCGGAAACAAGCATCCTGGGACCGGTTTCGGATTCATAATCCTCATCAGCCAGGCTATCTTGAATCCAGTGGCCAAGTGAGCAAGGGACTCACGTCTGAGCATACCCTGCCACACTTAGGGCGAACAAAGCGAAACAAAAGGGGATGATGGACGTAGCGTTTGAGCAAATCAAACACTCACCCCCAGTCAACTGATCTGGGTTTAATCCATCACCATTCTTTAGCCTACTCAGCCACCCTATTTCAGACATGGCAATATGCAAATCAGTCTGACCCTGTGCCTCATGGAAACAGTCCAGCCCGAACTGCCAAGCCATGTCTTCCATGGACCAGAAACAAGCATCCTGGGACCGGTTTCGGATTCATAATCCTCATCAGCCAGGCTATCTTGAATCCAGTGGCCAAGTGAGCAAGGGACTCACGTCTGAGCATACCCTGCCACACTTAGGGCAAACAAAGCGATTTAAAAGGGGATGATGGACGGAGCGTTTGAGCAAATCAAACACTCACCCCAGTCAACTGATCTGGGTTTAATCCATCACCATTCTTTAGCCCACTCAGCCACCCCATTTCAGACATGGCCAAATGCAAATCAGTCTGAACCTGTGCCTCATGGGAACAGTCCAGCCCGAACTGCCAAGCCATGTCTTCCATGGACCGGAAACAAGCATCCTGGGACTGGTTTCGGATTCATAATCCTCATCAGCCAGGCTATCTTGAATGCAGTGGCCAAGTGAGCAAGGGACTCACGTCTGAGCATACCCTGCCACACTTAGGGCGAACAAAGCGATACAAAACGGGATGATGGATGGAGCATTTGAGCAAATCAAACACTCACCCCCAGTCAACTGATCTGGGTTTATTCCATCACCATTCTTTAGCCCACTCAGCCACCCCATTTCAGACATGGCCAAATGCAAATCAGTCTGAACCTGTGCCTCATGGGAACAGTCCAGCCCGAACTGCCAAGCCATGTCTTCCATGGACCGGAAACAAGCATCCTGTGACCGGTTTCGGATTCATAATCCTCATCAGCCAGGCTATCTTGAATCCAGTGGCCAAGTGAGCTAGGGGCTCACGCCTGAGCATACCCTGCCACACTTAGGGCGAACAAAGCGAACAAAGCGATACATTCATGAAAAGTGACGCATAGCTGCGAGAAAACAGCGATGCGTCACTTTTCATTGTGCCCTCCTTGCCACACCTGTGATGCGCCATATTTACAGTAAGACACATCAGTATTTCTGACGTATCTGTAGGTGCAAAAATGACGCATTGCAAGAGTGTGTCTCAAACGTCTCGCAACTCCAGCAATGGGTCATTACACATGGGCAAGTCCCATGTTAAATGTGCCTGTGTCAGTCTTAAGCCTGCCATGAGGCAGGCGTAAGATATTAATGCATTTGTGTCCTAAAAGTGGCGTAGTGAAATCTCATAGACTTCACTTCACTGGCAGCGCAAACGTGATGCAAGGGCCATAAATAAGTCCCCTCGTTGTTTTAGAGGCATATTCGGGCTGCACTCTATATGGCGTCAAGAACGGGGACCCCTTTGTTGGTAGCTGTTGTGGTATAAAGCTGAAATAATAATAATATGTTTTCAAGACTATTTTTCCCTCAGTAAGGTCAGTACATGTTCCCCAGGAAAGAAGGATAACTTGTAAAACTTTTACATGACATCTGAAATGGAAAATGCATGTTGACAGCGGAATTAGATAGTGTCTTCATCCCCAAGATCATCGTTTTCAAGGCCAAAGTGAACCCTATTCTTTGTTATTGTTATTACTTCATAGAAGAGAATGTAAAGCTTTCTTCAAATAGATAAAAAACAGAAATGATGAAAAGACTGTTTAACATTAGAAACAAAATCCCGGAGCAGTAACATGACGTCATATGGGCAAAATAGCTCCCGAGGTGCAGACTGATGCGGACTCCTTCCAATATCCATTCATTCTACAGGTCCCCCCTCTGGAGGAACTATCGTCCATTAAAAGCAACTTATGGGCGGGCGTTTCCATGCAAGTAAGCCTCAAAGAAGTGACCGAGTGGAATCTATGAGATTTCACTGCGCCACTTCTAGGATGCAAATGTGTCAATATCCTAAGCGTCCTTCACAGCAGGCGTAATACTGACACAGGACCATTTGCATGGGCTTTACCCATGTGAAAGGACACGTTGCTGGAGTTGCGTTACTTCTGTGACACACTCCAACAATGCATTACTTTTTCTCCTACAGATACGTCAGAAATACAGAGGTATCAAATGAAATATTAAGTGCACTGAGAAGTGACGCATCGCTGCTTTCAGGCAGTGATGCGTCACCCCTCATACATGAGGCCCGAACTCTACTGCTTATGAGGTTTGGATAAAGAACCTCATCTAATCTTCCTTTGTCACATCCTGCTTGGGAGTATTTACGAAGAGCTGAAACAAATATTCACTAAGCACAGCTTTAAAATAATCCTGGCCTGCTAACTTTACCATTAGTTCATCCTCCTAATGAACTATGTATTAATACTGCAAGGTTCATGCTGCAGTACTTAGGCAACGATTATTTGTAAAACGAGTTGTGACAAAATGACTCAGTAAATTCACACTGGAAATGCTGAAATTTAAACACGTATCTACTGCATTTCCCGAAAACCCCAGAAGGAGTCCTTTTATCAACATATCTGTGTTCCAAAGTACATGATAAGGACATTGGCTGTGAACATTTCTATTGAATAAAGCTTTGCACAATCCTTATCTAAGGAAGATACCTCAGTTTCCCAGAAATGACACAAGATATGTGAGTGGGAATGTGGCCACTCCTCTTCCTCCCACATCTCTGCCATTTCAGAGAGGGCTGAGAGAGTATAAAAGCTCCTGGATGTGGATAAAGAGATATCTGCTGGTTCTCCCAGTGTGACCAAGACTGCCAGTCTGAGAGAGGTCAGCTGTTGCTTCACCTGAGAGTGTCCAGAGACAGCCAGTCCACCCTCAGAGACCAACTCCTGCTTCATCCGAGAGTGCCCAGAGACAGCTAGGACCCCAGCCGGTGACCAAAGACTTTCAGGGTATTGTATTATATAGTCATTGCATTTATATAGCGCTTACTATCCCTGATGAGACGCTGATGTGCTTTACATGGGAAACATCCTTTACAACGCAACTTTTACCACGCAGTGCCTTCACGACACAACTTTTACAACGCAAACCATTACAACGCATTGCGCTAGGGGGCGCTCTAGGATAAGGAATAGGTTTAATTTACTGTCCAACACCTTCCCTACTATCCACGGGGACTGGAGTTAGAATAGTAAATTAAACTATTCACTATCCACGCCCCAAAGCACTATGCGTTGTAATGGTATGCGTTGTAAAAAACGCGTTGTAAAAGCATGCGATGTCAAAGCATGCGTTGTAATTTCATACATCCGCTTTACACCGAGCAGCATGATGCTCTGGAACCAAAGGCTAGTGGTTAATCAAGTGTTACTGGGTTTAATCTAGGGTGCTCAACCAACCATTCAATGCATTCTTTCCAGCTTCTTTGTGGTAAATTCAATTGATAGAAATCAATAGCTCTGTCCGCTCATTATTTGGAAGGGGCAGGCAGATGGTTGGGATGAGCTAGTAGATGAGCTTGAGGTGATTAAGTATTGTCAGGTTTCAGGGGTGTGAGTTTCAAAGAAGGAGAGATTGTGTTCTTTAAGATTAGCTGTGGTCCATGTTTTGAAATACAATCATAGAGATTAGGCCTGTTTGGGAAAAAAAGGACAGGCTACATTTAGACATTTCGAAAAGGTCTGTTTCTCTTGCCGGATTTAGAAATATAGAGGATTCTTTTTGAGTAAGCATGCAATTTGAAGATGAAAAACTATAAAAAGAAGCTGCATCATTTGCATATGAATAAGAGGAATTATTGGGTATTTTTGATGAACACTAGGATAACGTAAACAGTCTGTCCACTGTTAGGCTACCAGCAAGGTCCGATGATCAGCTACGGATTGGAAGCAAAATGTAATGGCCGAGCACCTATACCGGGATTTACCAGGAGCTTAGACTGTGCTTAAGGAAGAAGTAACCTCAAGATCAGAGCAATGTGAGATAAATATTTAGGTAAACAATGCACACAGAAAGAAGGAGATTCTCCATATGCTGGAGTGGATGTGTTGTGAAGTTTGGCTCACAGTATTAATCATAAAGGCACAAGATCCTTTTTGGATTCCCCTGGTTGTGGTGTGGTACAAGATGAAGTGTACTGCCTGAATGGTTTGAGGGTGCAAAGCCAGACACTAAAGTGAAGAGGATGGTGAATGGGCTCCCTTTAGAAATTAAAGAAGAATTTCTCAGCAAGAGGGTGCTGATTAAACTTCCTGAAGCACTGCCTTTTGGTAGGTGGTGGGGGGTGAGACTGCTAGCTGTTTGTGAAGGTGAAGGAGACTCTGTGCGTGAGGCTCAGCCTTTTGTCTTTCCTGATCTCAGCCAAATAAAAAATCCGACATCTCTTAGTGCATACTCTAGGACTCTGATAGTCATTATAATACAAAGCCTTTAGACCTGGTAGGAATAGACATTTACATTCTAGTACAGGTGAGGCGGCTTTGTCAGTCATAAATAAGGTTCAAGTTGTGCAACAAAGAGAAAAAACAAATACAGAGCATGTTATATTATATTGGTTTGTATAGCCCATTAATCATCAGAGAGAGTATCCAGGTGTTTGGGCAGGTGTGTAGGTGTGTTGTCCCCAATGTGCTTATGTGTTTAGCCTCTTGTGGAACTCAAGCAGTGAGGAGGAGACTGATGTATTGAGGCTGTTCGATGTCTTGGGTGCAAAGTAAGAGAATGAGCAACCTCAAGTTTTGTTTTTGAGGATGCAGAGACTGTTGGGAATGAGAGTGAGGCAGAGCGTAGGTGACCGGAGGGTTGGTCGAGGTGTATGCAGCTGTTCAGGAATTCTGGTCCTGTGCTGTGTAGACCTTTGAATTTGTGCACAAGAAGTTTGAATTGGCCCAACTCAGTGATTTTTCCTGAGGTGTGGTTTGATGTGGGTGCAGCTTGGGAGCTCAAGTATGAGTCCTGCAGTGGTGTTATGGATGGTCTGGAGTCGGTAGGAGTTGTTTTGAGAATTCAACAGAGAGAGTGTTGCCATAGTCCAGCAAGCTAGTGATGAGTGCTTGCACGACGGTCCATCTGGTGTTTTGGGGCAACATTTGAAGATTTTTCACAGCACACATAGGAAATGGAAGCAGGAGGTGCATTCTGTGTTTACATATTGAGCTTGTAGTCTAGGATAATCCCTCATTTCTTGCAGGGACTGTGGGTGTTGTTCCTAGCACTAACAGCCACCAGGTGGAGTCCCATGGGGAGGTCTTCTTGCCAAAGGCCAGCACTTCTGTCTTGTCAGAGTTGAGCTGCAAGCAGGTTTGGTTGTATCCAGTCTGTTCCCATGGTAATGCAGTTGGTGAAGTTGGTTCTGGTGGTGGTTGTTTTGTCTGTCATGGAGAGGATAAGTTGGGTGTCATTGGTGTGGGAGATGATGGTGATGTCCTGTGATCTGATGATGTTGGCCAGTAGTGTCATGTACATGTTGAAAAGGGTGGGGCTGAGGGAAAATCTCAGTGGGACTCAGCATATCAATCAATTTTCTGGTCTCTGATGTGAAGTGTGGAAACCTGACCCTTTGGTTCTTCCAGTAAGGAAGAAACAGATCCATTTGAGAGTATTCCAATCTTGCGGAGTCTTCTGTTGAGGGTGTTATGGGAGACAGAGTCGTAGGCCAAAGAGTGGGAGAGCAGGATGTGGACTGCTGTTTCTCCTCAGTCCAGGATGATTTATATGTCGTTGGTGGCCCAATGTGTGCTGTTCCGTGCTGTGGTTCTTTCTGAATCTTTATTGAGTGTTGTCTACAAAAAGGTGACGTTTGAGGTGAGTTGTGAGTTGCTTGTTGGTGGCCTTCTTAATCACTTTGGCTTGGTAGGGAAGCAGGGAAATGGGTCGAAGTTGTCCAGTTGATTCCGGTTGACTGTGTGCTTCTTGAGGAGGAGATTGATTCCTGCAAGTTCCCATTCATCGGGGAAAGTGGGGATTAGATGGAGATATTATTGATGTGGGTCAATGTTCCCAGTTTGTAGATGTGGTGGGGGCATGGGTCCATTGGGGCCAATGTGGGGATGGCATACACAATTTCTCCTGTGTTGTTTCTGGTGAGGGTTATCCATTAGATCAGGTAGCCATCTTGGGTGGTGGTGGGTAGGTTAGCAATGAGTTCACTGCAAAGTTGCTGTAGAGGTGTGCAAAGTTGCTAATGGTGTACAGTATGGCGTTAATAATGAGATGTTCCAAAGACATTAACCTATGAAATAAAACACTACAGACCTTCATCCTGCCTGGTGCAAAGGTTAACGGAGCAAAATGAGAAGAGTTAGTGAACAGGAGCGCCCAACAACTCATTGTGTTCTACTGTGCCATAGTCTGAGTACAAGTGGGTACCTCTGGTGAGCAAGGTATGGGGACTGCTTTAGTGGCTTTGATTAATGCAATGTGACTGAAAAAAGTGAGGCTCGACAAGTGAACTGGGTTAGAAGGTATAATGTCACCCAGGAGGAAAGGCCGGAGGATACAAGGCATTAAGTGGGGCTGGTAGGGAACAGTGAAACTGTGCTAGCATGTGGGTGTCCCTGTGCTGAGCACAGATTCATCAAAATGCAGGTGGATAGCACGCCATGCCTTCTTTAAAGACAATACAAATGTAGAATTCTTTAACCATAATTGCAAGAACAGGATTCAGCACCCACCAGTCATCATAAGAGCTATTAGAACAATTGGAACAGTACCCTGACTCCATCAATGTTTTTGCTAAAAAGGGTTTCTTTATTCACAATCTTCTAATTCTTTTTTTAAACTTGTATTCTGTGAATTGCAATGTAGCCAATGCATTTCGCCCCTAAGCAGAGACTTCTTCAGGGCTTGTTGGTTAATTGCACTCTTGTAGACTGGAAATGTCAATAATCTTCGAGTCTCAACGTGATGGCCAATTAATGTGGTGAAATGGATAGCTCTACCAGAGCAACAGATCTATTCTTTCACTTGTGCAGGGAGCCAATTCTATTGCAGCACCTCAACTTGGCTCGTGAAATGTCAAGAAACAATCGATTGTAATGTCAACATCGCATTAAGGTTGCCCCAGTGTTGGTCTCAAGACCTGGGTGTATCAGAGCTCACATATGGCATAATGTGGCAGGAACCCGAATTCAAAGGGGAAAAAAGAAAACGATTAAGAAGATTGTAAAGAAAAAAGACTTTTCGTTTAGAAAAAGAGTTGATGGAGTCTGTACACTATGTCATTCAAATTGTTCTTATATCTCTTGTGGTGTCTGATGGGTGCAGAACAATTTTCTCGCAATTAATTCATGGCGTTTTGCTCCTGGTCTTCCAGAGAAGTGTGGCTCAATGGTTAGAGCGGCAGACCCTGATGCAGAGGTCTAGCCCGGGACCAGGGTTCAATTCCCCGCCTCGGCGGGTCTTGGACATAACATAACATTTTCGTACAAGCGCCTTGAGACCCTTGCGGGTGAGTAGTGCGCTATACAAGTATCAATTTATATTTACATTTACATTTGCATCCCTGCACCACTCTCTTTGTACTTGGATAATCCACTAGTTGATCGTGATACGTGTGATTGTGGTTGCCTCAGTCTCTTCTTGAAAATACTTTAACACTTTTTTTCAACTGCATTTCCCAAAGCCTATTATTGTAATTATTAAAAAACACATGTGGCAAATACTCCACCCGATTCCGACAAACGGGTTATGAGAGCCTATGTTGTTGTTATACCGTATGTGACGGTTTTCAAGTAGTCTACGGCCCTTATTACAAATTTAGGGCTTAAACAGAAGAAAGAATAGTAGCCTACTGAAAACATCTTTTTAGAAAAATGTGTGTGACCAAACCTATAGTGAAGGGTTTTTAGAGAACCCGCGGAGGTCTTTGACCTGGCAAAAAGCCTTCTCTTGCTTTGGTAGTATTATTGCCTTGACATTCGTAATGTGCACACCTTTCAGCAAATGAGCAAAGCTGGTCTAAAATCAATCTGTGACATTGGTTTTCCTCACCAATATTTCAGCTAGGGCAGTGCTTCAGATGTAGGCTGTGTAGATTCATATGATCCTTTATGGAGCCACTTTTTGTCACCCAAGAAATTCCTTTCCCACAGCTCTCCACTCTAGCCAGAGTCAATATCAGTGATGGTTTCAGTTACACCCCCTGTGCCAATCTCCTGGAGCTCTTTCCTGTGGGGACACCAGAGAACGAGGGTGCTTAAGCCTGAGGTAACATGAAAGAGTTGGGGGACTTCTGGTTCCTTGGTAACACTTCAAGGACCCCTCTAGCAACTTCATGGAAGGTGAAAGAAAATGGACGCAAAAGAAACCCGGATATATTCTTTCTGAGGATTCAGCTGCGGTCCTTGCAGGTAACAGAGGTGAGGCCGCGTGAGGGGGGATTTGGAGGGAGGATGCAGAGGGAAAATACATTATTTATTCAATGTTTCCTCTGCATCGTCCCTCCAAATCCCCCCACCCGGCCCTCTGCTGTTACCTGCTCGGACTGAACCTGGGGGTATAGTGATTTTAGTAAATGTTTGCATCCAAGGAGCAACGGTGGGAGGTCGGTCTAATATTGAAGGCTGTCTGTTTTTCGTAAGAGTCTCTAAATTCACCTGAATGTCAAACCACTGCAACATTTCGTTTTTAAGTCATTTTCTTCCTGCTGATGGCTCCACCCTGACATGCAGGGTGGACTGGCCTTTGATTGCACCGGGCATTACCCCGGTGGGTCGGATCCCTTGAAGACAATCTTGAAAGCCGTTCTTACTTTCTGCAGCACCCCCGGGTTAACCACAGCAGGCTTCAAGAGAGAGTGAATGAGCAGGAGGTAGAAAGAAAGTGACCGGAGAGGGGAAACAAAGAAGAGAGAGGGAAAAAGAGAGAATGGATGGATAAAAGAGAGAAAGAATTAGCAGGAGGAATGGAGGGGGTAGACAGAAAGTCGCCAGAGAGGGGAAATAAAGAAGCGAGAAGAAAACAGAGAGAGTGGACGGATAAAAAAGAGATTGTGCAAGAAGACAAAGAGAGCGCGGCTAGTATGAGGCTGTTTGCCAGGCCTGCTTTGGTTCCCCCAGTCTGAACCTGCTGACCCACAGATCTCCTCCAAGAATACATCCCTAGTAAAGAGGAGGTAACTTGGTGAGATCCTAAGGTTGTAGTTTCTGGAGCCCAGGGACACAGATCCTAATCTCAACCTTTGTTAACAGACTGGAAAAAAGTTTGTTTCCTGCTTTATCATGTTTTTATGGTGCGTAATAGGAAAATCCATGCCACCATTTACACATCCAGATGCTGTCTTCACCCCCTTGACACTTCCTGATTCTCATTTGGTGTAAATCATCCCTCCCCCTCCCCCCAAACACACAGATGGCTGTGCTAGAGCTATCTCCTCATTTCTGAGACATTTGAGACTCAATAGAAATGTTCCCTGTACAGCCTCCACTGCTCCCTCCAGTTGGGCCAGCATTGCCCCTAAATCAATGAACAGGAAAAAAATGGGCTGCCGAGAAAAACGTCATTTACAAATATGTATCCAAATCTCTAGTGAAGGGTTTTTCGGGGACCTGTAATGCGTTTCCTCCAGGCAAAAGCCCTTCACCTGCTTGGCCGGGTCTTCTCATTGGTAATAAGCGCACATTTGTTTTAGCAAATGAACAAAGCAGAATTTAAAATGAATCGCTGAAATGAATGTCCTCATCATTATTTCAGCTATGCCAGAGCTTCAGATTTCGTGTGTGCAGATTAACACGATCCTTCATGAGGAGACAAGCTTGTGTCAATCACACGTCGACTGTCATTTCATATTAACCAGATGCACTTTTTCACCATTACAGGACACCCTGAGAGGCCAGCCGCTGCTTCACCTGAGAGACCCTCACAGCGCCTAGCACCAGAGTCGGCTGACGTTAAGCGCTTACAGAAAGATCCACCATGACCACCGTCAACTTCTTCGCTGAGGAGGGCTGCCAGGGCCCATCTTCTGTGGATGTCACACAAGACCTCTCAGATTTGTCGTCAATTGGATTCCTGAATCGGGTCAAGTCCATGAAAGTGAGCGGCGACCCCTGCGTCGTCTTTACAGAGAAGGGCTTCAAGGGGGAGTTTGCGCTCTTCCGGGAGGGGGATCATGACGCTGTGGGAGGATTTTCCAGAAATATCTCCTCAGTGCGGGTGGTGCAGGGGGGGCTGGGAGATCCAGAAATCACCATCTATGAGAAAGCCAAGAGATCGGGAAAAAGCATCACCCTAAAATCGGCTACCCCACACCTGGCTGATTATGGAATGAATAACATACTCTCTTGTCACCAAGTTAAGAAGGGAGCCTGGCGCATCTACCAGGAGGAAGACTACGAGGGCGCCTGCATCGTGGCGCTGGCTGATGACTACGTGGAGGACTATCGCAGCATCGGCTTTAACGACACAGCCAGCTCCCTGAAGCCGTACAAAAAGTGAGCAAAGTTTATCGAGATAAGAGTATCGAGGGCGTGCCCTGATTGGCCAGCTCCCTCGTGTCTGTCATTCACTCTGCTTCACACACCCCACATGACAGGAGAGACATTAATCAGCACATCTCTTCCACTGATTCCAGAATTCTAATGTAGCTTTTTTCCCAATCTCGCTCTCTTCATCTATTTACCTGAACAGCTGTACAAGGCGTAAATGCCTCTGCTTCGCCTGTTTCAATCCTCTGCATGAAATAAAGCAGCATTCACAAAAATCTACCTCTGATGGTGTCTGTGTGGTCTGTAGGCCTGTCTCCTGCACTGCTGCCCTCTGCAGAAAGAGGTGTGTTTTAATGTACACTGAAACTGTGCTGTCTCTGTCTGGTGCCCCAGCCTACCTGACTGGGGGGGAAATGGGGAAGGCAGGCATCAAAACTTAGCTACAGCTGCGTCCTCCAAGGGAAGGTGCATTCTTAGCGCGGCCATTAGGGAGTTCCCCGAAAGAATACAACGACCACCACCAGCCTAATGTAGGTTGTAGTCCTTTCTGTGTTGTATGAGAGAGGTCTGTGGAATAATGATGGAGGGAGGTAGAATAGACACACACATCTACACTCCCACACACCCCCAACACACACACCTGCACACACACGCACACACGCACGCACACACACACACACACACACACATCCAAACCCAAACCTAACACAAATGCAAACACTTTATGAGTAACTCCCAAAGTTTATTTACGAGGTGACGACATGGCTGCAGTGCCCCCTTTTTCCTCCCTCCTCCTCCTTCCCTTCACATTTTGTCCAATCCCTCCAGCAGGCTCACTGAATGTGGTTGCATTACATCCACAGAACATCAACACACAAAGAACTAGTGCATATGAGGTGCATACATTTATTACCCGGACTGTCTAAGCCACACAAGCTCTTCACAATTCTTAAGACAAAGCCTTTGAATGTTCTCAGTGCACATAGCTCCTGATCAGGACACACAGTCACCTCACACACCCCTTTCTATACACACCAAGCTCTCCCTTTTTAAGTAGAACTAAGGCCCACATTCTACCACTTCCAGGCTACACTCGCCTGATGGACTCATCACATCCAGCGCAGGTGTACAGAGCGCAGGACATGAGCCCTAAAGACATTGGGCATATTTACATGACAATAGCCCAGTGTGGTGCCACAAGCAATTTCACTGCCCTGATCTGCGTCATTTTCAAAACACAGGGATGCGCTGTATTACCAAGTATATGGCATATCCCTGTGCTCACCCCTGCACCGGCAATACAAAGCTGCCTAGCACTAATGCGGGCACCCTTGCACCATGGCGAAAGAGTGCCTGCAATGCAGGGATGATTTTATTTGTGCAGGAAGGGACACCTACCTGCACAACAAAATAATTACTGGTGTTTTGCTCCTTCTATGTGTGCAGAAGAATGCAGCGCACGTAGAAAGAGCAAACAACAAGGAGAAATGAAGTATTTCTCTACTTTCGCCACTCAAATTCCTCCTTTTGAAAGGAGTTTGTTTTGGCGCTGCCTGAGATTAACAGATCCTTGAAAATCGAGAGCCCGCGCGCCATCGATATCATAAATCCATGGGTGTTACTGGGAAAACCCACAGCAACACCTATTGCACCTCCCTCTGCTGAAGAAAACTACTTTGCAGAGGACCATATTTACAAGGCTCGGATAGTCCACGCTAAGTGGCTTAGCCAGGCCTTGTAAATATGAGCTAGAAAAGAGCACCACCGGAGTGACAAAAAGGTGACTTTCCAGAGGCACTAGGGGCTTCTAAATATGCCCCATTGTGTCATCAAGTAACTCGAGGCGCTACACAACTTGATATAACAACCGCTCACAATGTCAACCAAGGAAACTTCTGCACTCCCCAAGCCTGAGACTGGCTGTAATCCCCAAAATCCAAAAGACACAAAGTGGGGGCAGCTCCTTTTCTTACTGCATAGCCAGGCTCTGGAATACCCTTCCCCTGCAGTTACTTTCAGAAACCCATCATCCTAACTTTCGAAAGCACCTGAAAACCTGGCTTTTCCAGAACATCCACCTGTAAGCTCACGCCTCCTCTCACTCGGCTGCTAGCGCTGGGATGCCTTAGGGTAGCTATGCACTTAAGAAATGTTAACTAATAATAATAATAATTACTTTCACAGATCTCACTGTACATTTTAACTAGGCCTGGGCAAAATTTCTATTACACATGAGACTCGGAGTATGACATTTCTGACATTATATGATTACTCCAGCTTGAGTAGCTAAGAGTCATTTGGGATACAGATTCTTCCACAGGAGCACAGGAGCAATGAACTAACTGAGAGGGAGTGGCTGCTGACTTCTGCTTGTTTGTGTACTGTAGCATTTAGTACTATTTTGTTAGTGCAAAATGTAAGCTTTAGCCCATTTCGAATGCAAGGGTGCATCTTGCACTACGAAAACAGCTCTAAATGCTGGATTATGCTTCTCACAGAAATACTCATTCTTACGAGTAACTGGGAGGTAATTACACATAGTTATGCTAGAGAGGATTATGCGAGTTACCACCATCCCAAATTTTAACATGCACATGCACACCTAACTGACACTGATATGCATATAGGTTTCGACAGGGAGGGCTACTCTAAATCATTACTACCAGTTGGAGCCACAAGATGTTGCACTTAGGGCCTGACTTAGTTGTTGGGGTGCACACCGCCAGCCTGGGGTGGTGCCATTAGGGAAAATGGTGACAACCAGGCGGCAACCCGGCTGCCATATTATGATATCACTGGTCAGGTGGTCAGGTGCACTGTTTCCCTGTAGCACAGTCTGCAAGAGCAACAGAGTGTGCAACCTTGCACATGGCATGGGGGCATACATAGGCGTCATCCTGATGGCGGTGGCCATCAAGGCACCACCACCATTGACTTCCGTTCTTGCCACTGCTGCCGCTCCCCCCATCGCTACCGCCATGGGAGCTCAAATCCTGGCCAAGGAGGCTGTCTGGTGTTGGTCAGATGATGGTCTCAGAGCCTGCATCTTAATCAGGCCAACAGACTGCCAGGTATGCGGGCAGTCGGACCGCAAGGTATGCAGGCGATCATAGCATCAAGTATGTGGGTGTCCCAGGCCCGCCAACAACTAAATCAGACTCTCAGTCTCAGCCCACTTTTAATGTTATTGTCCTTTGCTTTTTGAAACGATGCTTTTTTCTTCACTATCAAAAATCTTCTTACCTTGGTTTGGCTCTGCCATGAAAGACAAAGAGCACTATTAGAGTTGGCACTTTCCAAAAGCAACAGTAGAAGTTTGTCTTTATTACTTTCTCAAGACTTGAAGCAGATGTCAAGCCCACAGACTTTCCCGGGGCACCACTCTGAGTCTGCATCGCCAGCTGCAAACAGGTGCAAACAGGTGCAGAGCCATGCCCTGTCCAGGTGGACATCTTCCTCCCAGTGATGAGAAGCACTCAAGTGAAATAAAATTAAAAAATGGACTTTGTATAGACATGCCAGCACACCTGGTTATATCATGTGTCACACTGTATCTTCACATGGTCTAATGGCAAAGAGCTGATATTTCAGTGAGCACAAAGTGAGCTGGACACTCCAGTACAGAGTGGGATTGTAGCTTATGTGTCGAGGCATCACACAGTGCACATCCATTACCAGTTTCACAAGCTCCCTGGATGTATCTTCAAAAATGCTTATGTGTCTACTTGTGGGCAGGCGCAGAGGGCGAGGGGGGTCAAATAAAGAAAAGAAGAAACAGATGGGGTTAGATGTAGGTAAAATCCAATTTGCGAATCCTTAATAGTGAATTTTACCGATTCGCTATTAAGGACTCACAAAATTGAATATAGGTAGGAATCGCTAAAATATTAGCAATTCCTTAATATTCCTTAATAACGAATCGCAAATTGAGATTCGCTAATATGGAATACCTACCCATTCATTCCTATGGGCTAGGAAGCCCATAGGAGTGAATGGGAAGATATTCACTATTTGCGATTAACTATTGAAGAATCGCAAATAGCGGGAGCTATTTCAAGGGTGCCAGGATGTCGCACCCCTGAAATGTGCATGTGCGCAAATGTGGCACACATACATGCCCTGTGTGCCACATGGCACTTTAAAAAAAGCAAAAAAGTGTTTTTTTAAAGGAAATAGCTAATTACCACCAACTTGAAGTTGGTGGTAATTAGCGATTCCTTAAGGCTAAAGTGCGCTTTCTTTTGTGATGCTTACATTGCATTTAAGGGATCGCAATTTGAGATTCCGTAAACGCAAGAGCAAAATAAGGAATCTCAATTTGGCGATTCCTTATTTTGCTAGTAGGTTTAAACTCACCTACATTGCTCGCAGCCAAATAGCGATCGCAAATTAATTTCAACGCTAGCGCTCGCTATTTGGCCACCTACATCTGGCCCATGGCCATTAAACACACTTCCAACCCGTCCACAAGTATTTCCAAAGTTCATGGGGCAGATTTACTATGATTTTGCATCAAGGTTTCATTGTTTTTGTGATGTAAATAATGTTTGGTATTTATCGAGCTATGCAAAGCCACTATGCTTGACTTTGCATGGTTTGGTAGATATAAAGTACCAAACTGCATAGTGGAGAATGAATATTCCCATCCATCCACCCATACATTGTGGCCCATTCACAGATTTACAAAAGCTAGTAAACCTCACAATGCATCTAATGCTATGCCTTCCACAGTGAGGTGTAATGAGCAGAATGTCGATTTCTCCTTGTTACTTACTCTTTCGATGTGGCATGCATTCTGCAACACTCACAGAAAGAGTAATATGTCTATAAGGATTGTTGTTTTCAGAAAAGTGTCCCTTCCTGCACAAAAACAATCCTTTCCACAATGTAGGCACCCTTCCACCATGGTGCATGGGTGCCTGCATTGGCGCTAGGTAATCTCAAGTGCGCCAGCGAAGGGAAGGCGTGAAGAGTGTCAAGTCTTAGTTGTTATGGTGCATTTCAACTCTCACACTCATGCAATGCTGCACGGCAACTTGTTTGCTGAACTGCATTGCGTGAATTCTTACTAAATCTGCTCCCTGTGCTTAACTGACATAGGTAGACCAAAACTGTTCATCGGACACTCTCCAAGGGCAGGGGCTTAATTCAAATTCAGGAGCTGGTCTTAAAGGCTTACAGAGTCAACTGTTCTTCTATTTGTTTGGCTAAATAATTTCCAATGGCTACTTTCCTTTACTTTGCCTTGCTTTTATGGTGCTGGTGGTCTACATCTTGATTATGTGGGTACTCAGTCTCCAACTTGATTTCTCACTTTCCCTTCACTCATGGTCATTAGTCAGTCAACTAGCAGGAGAGATGATTCAAGTGGACTCTGGAGTTTGCTGAGTAGTGTGGATCAGACTCTCTGGGTCCATCTTGTAGGACCTGGACTCCACAGTATTAGCACTTTTCAATGGATCTGCTGCTTCTGTACCCACCATACAGTTTCTGGAACACAGCACAGGTACAAAAGAACTCACGTTCACAAATCTGCTTTATGCCTGACAGCCCCAGTAATGCCAGTGCCTCAGAGGCTTCAACCGGAGGCTAGAATTAAGTTCAAGACACTCTGTATGACGCACAGAATGTTAAACAACAAGGGCCTGAGGAAAATCAGAAACCTTCTGATCCCCTATGTCCCAAACAGAAGCCTCAGGTCCGGCTCCGAACGGCTGATAAGAAGAATCAGGAGAGCTAGATGGGTAGGCAGATCCTTTACTGATCAAGCTCCCAAGCTGTGGAACTCACTGCCATGGGACTCTAGACTCCTGGAAACAGAAGGAGCCTTCCAGAAATCAATCAAAAGGTGGCTGTTCTGTCAGTATTACTAGTCCACTTCTATGCCTCTATTGGTCACTTAGAGCTGGGAAGCCTTTGGGCAGCTATGCGCTCTACAAATCACTCAAATAAAGGGATTACAAACTTTGTGGGGGATTGCCAACACGCCCACCTGTGCCCAGGATACCGCGGCAGTCAGTTTTGCTCTCCCCCGCCGCCGCTCTCGAACCAGCGGCCGCCGAGAGGGGGAGCGTCCAAAGTGCAACTACAATCCCCAGGGGGCAGTGCGGCCTCCCGAGGACGCCAGGAGCAGCGTCAGCGCCAGGTAACCGCGCCCGGAGGCGCAGCAAGCAGATCCTCCCGCGTCGCGGGAAGCGCGCGGGCGACGCCGGGCTAAGCCCGGGCAAAGGGCGGGCCCTCTGAGGCCCTCCGAGGTCGAGACGGTCGGGTTGGGTGCCCCACCCTAACATTTCCTTACTGAACTCTCTCGAGGTACGTGACTGTAATACTACCCACCTGCTTTGGACTGACTCTCAGACTATTACTCTTCCTATTGTGGAGTTTACAACAGTCCTATAAACAACAATCTGCTTTTGCTGCCTCTATAGTCCACACTGTTTGGCATATTGCTCCTTGTTTTAGTTGTACTGTTATCTGAGTCTCTATAACTACTGCTTATATTGTATATTGTATTTGTTTTTGGTCCCCGCATCGCGATTAGCGTGCTGCTGGCCTAGCCCTGATATATTCCCCTCTGTTTTGTAGCTACTCTATAGGGGTCCCCCTTTCCTCTCATCATTACTGCCTGCTAGAAAGGAGAGTGCGAGGGCTTAAGTTTAACATAATATTTTCGCGTCTTAGCTACTGTGAAACACGAAACGCATTTAAAATCTATCATTATGTCTACTAGGGGCTCAAGGAGTAAAACAGCAGCTGGGGTGGTCCCAATGACGGGCCCAATAGATAATTTTATTATAAGGGCAAATGATGCCATAAATCAGGGCATCACACTTTTGGAACGTAGGGTTTCGCAAGATTTAGCTATAGCTAGAAGATCATCTCTTGGCCTCATTGGTTCAGCAAGAACACCAGCTCAGGCCATAAATGACAACGTTGGCCTTATAACTGCTGTTCATGCTGATATTCATAGTATACCTAATGAGGTTAATTTATCTGCCTCAAACCCCCTAATAGACTCTGATTTAGACTCTATTATGGACTTGGAAAGGACCCCGGATCTCCCCATTGACCCCACACCAGCTGAGGTAGCTGCAGATAGAACAAGGCAACTGAGGGGTAACCGTGAAGGCGCAGTACAAAAACAGACTAAACACAAAACACAGCCCAGCAGGTCCAAATGTAGAAAGTACAGCGCCCCAAAGCGAAAGGCCAGGAAAGTAGCTAACTTACATACAAACACAGAAGGAAGGAACGCAGTAATAGCAATGGAAAATGAAGTGTCACAGCCGGCGCCGCAGCGCACAGGGGATAAATCTGATACAGATGCTGTAAATGACCATTTGTTGGAAAGAATGGGTAAGCTCCTTAGTATCTATTTGTCCCCAATAGAATCTAGACTCATAAGGATTGAAAAACAAGTAGCTGAGTTACATGTACCCACTAAAAACACTCCTATTGTTGACGTTTCAGACCATACGGGATCTAGACCTAAGAACAACATAGCCCCCACTACGGGTGTAAAGCCTAAGACACCACAAGCCCTATGTAAGGGAATTGCTGCTAAACAACCAGCTGCCAAACAACCAGCAGCAAATATTATCACCACTACTAATCCCACTGCCAATTCCAATAACACTACTGCCACCATCCAGTCAGGGAAGGGGACAAATACCGCACAAAGTAAGGAAACCCAAATTAGGCAAACTAGTCATTCTAATAATCCCACCCAAAACCCCCCAAGGGATCTTCCCGACCAAGATATGGCAACCAACATGAGGCAGATTCCTCCACGCATTAGTCTGCCGCCTGAATGCGCTGCCTACGTGCTGGTCCTAGTAAATGTTCCCAAACTTAGGAAGGGTCAGGAAGAAACCCCAATATCCCTTAAAAATAAGACCTTTCACTGGTTAACCGCAAACTGCAGTTTCCCAATGGAAGGGGTAAGGGAGATTATTCACACTCAGAGAGTGGGATGGGTAGGCCCGCTGAGGAAAAAGTTTGTGGGGGATTGCATTGTTGTAAGTTTTAGAAATCCTCAAAGGGCGGAAAAAACCTTGGCGAGCGCACCATTACCTTCGCCATGGGAATTTAATACCACTTTGCTCCCATTGGGCTATTTTTATAGACACTTGATTCCCTCCATGGCAAACAACTTTGTTGTGCCCCCCCCCCCGGGACTCAAACATAAATTTTGATGGGAATAGGCCTCCACTCTTTCGCCAGAACCAGGACCCCGTATTGCATCACCAGGTTCCAATGCTAGCACACCAACCGTTCAACACCCATCTTCCCACAATGCCCCAGCAGAACCACAGGGATAGATTCTATCCCACAATCATCCCTAACCAATTCATGTATCAAAATGAAGTAAGGCCACTATTTAATATCCCAACCTTTAATAGGTTTGAACAAGCCTTCTCAAACTTAGATGACCTGGATTGACTGGCTACCGTGGCAGGTGACAATACTGGAAGCACAGCTATAAACAATGGTTATAAAGGGTGCGACCTAACAGAGGTAGAAATTACAACTCAGGGTAAATTACTTGGCGTTATGGAAGCTAATAGTGGTCACACAGCAGTTGGTAACAGCAAGGAGGAATGCTTATTCGCATTCCCAAGTAATGTTGATTTGGGAATATCACCATCGCCTGTTCTGGATGTTAACATAGTGAGGAATCATGGGTCTAAGCCCACCAGTCACTGTGGCCATAGTGGTCTGAAAGCCCTTAGCTGGAATGTAGCTGGGTTAGAAGCAAGGCTCTCAGACCTGGAATGGATTAAGACAATTGATGATATTGACATTGTGATGTTCCAGGAGACTTGGGCTGTTGAAAACCTCTACATTGAGGGATACCACTGTTTTAGTGTAACAGCGCCGAAATCCACCTTTGGTCGAGCAGTGGGTGGTTTGTTCATAGGAATTAAGACACTGGCTGGTGGCACTATTAGAGATCTGTCAGGAGGGAATTTGAATATCCAAATTTTGGAATATAAAGCAAAGACCAGAATTTATTTAATTAATTTTTATATTAATGATTTTAATTGTATACCAAACAAAAACTTCGAGGCTCTTTCAAAAATCTTACATAATCTGGAATCTAGCTTACAATTAGCTGTCAGGACATGGATCTTGATTGGAGGTGACTTCAATGCAAAGATACCCATAGATTCTGGATTGAAGGACAAGATATACTTAGATCAAGCAGAACGAAGGGGCACTGAATTAGGGATTATTCTATCTGAATTTAATCTTGGTGACGTCATGGAAATAGGCTATAACCCAGGTGCTCCCCATGCTCCCACGTTCAGAGGTAGGGACTGTAGCTCTACTATTGATTATATCTTTATGACATCCCATCTACTAGATTGTGTAGTTAAATCTGCAGTGTTAGAGACATCGTTTGGGGATAATAACCCATTAATGGTTACTCTAGATATAGCCCCTAGCTCTGTCTATTCAAATATAAATGGTGCAAGAGACATTACACCGTCGGTTGATGGCCGGAGACTAAAATGGAGAGGGGTTGATAGTGGGGCAATCTTGAATACTGTACAAGTTAATCACCAGCATCTGATTGATTCCTGTTTATCCATGGACGGCAATCACCATAGGATGATTGCGGACTTTGGTAAATTATGTCTAGTGATAAAAACCCTTCTGTCGGTCCCACTACCAAGGGTAGAGACGGAACCAAGATGGTTCGACTCGGCCTGCTCCCTGGCGAATAGGGACCTGAGAAGGGCATTTTCTACTAATCCTAGGTGCCCTACGGCTGTCCAATTAGCTAGGAAACATTACAAACTCACAACAACAGGCAGAAAGGCAGCACTGCTCTCAGAACAGTGGGACTCACTTGTCATCAGAGCTAATCTGGGGAGCAGTGGGCCATTCTGGTCCACAGTTAGGAAAACTAGAGAAATGGGTAAAAAGTTAACATCAACCAGTTGTAATATAACCAGCAGTGTCTGGGAGGCCCATTTTTCAAAAATGTATGCTGCTCCACCTAAGGAGGCAATGACTTATAGCCCAGGACAGCTGAATGGCCTATTGATTAATGTTTATGAAGCCGAAACAGCCATAAAAGAAAGTCTCGGAAATAAGGCCCCAGGCCCTGATGGCCTGCCCATCGACATCATTAAGTATAGTCCAGATTTATGGGCACCAATTCTAGTTAACGTTTTTAACAGTCTTCCAACAGTACCCATGCCCACCACTTGGGCAACTAGCACCATCGTCCCGATTTTTTAAAAGGGAGATAGGTCGGACTCAGTTAATTACTGTCCGATCTTCCTTTTGGACAACACCCTAAAAATCTTGGGACGAGTCATTTATAATAGGGTGCTTGAATGGACTGAAAACACAGAGTTATTAGACCAGTGTCAGATGGAATTCAGGAGCGGGGTGGGGACAGTAGAGCAATGTTTGAATTTAAAATTGATAATCGACAAGTATAATATTGCCCAATCGTCCCCCATTTACCTTGCTTTTATGGATCTCTCCTCTGCGTTTGATCTAGTAAATAGATCAAAACTCTGGATGATTTTATTGAACTATGGACTAGATGAGACCCTTGTTAACTTCCTGGCCTACCTACACACTGATTTAAAAGCACAGGTTCGGATTGGGATGGGTGGAGGGGTCTCTGGAGCCATTGATATTGGTAGGGGGGTGAGACAGGGGTGCGTCTTAGCTGTTTATTATTTATATCAACGGCCTATCTGGAACCCTCAAACAAGTCACCAGCGATGTACCAATAATTTTGGGGAAGCCCCTATCAGTTTTATTATACGCGGATGACGCAGTGCTTATGGCCCGCACACCAAATGCCCTCTGTCTGCTTGTTCAGAGTTTTGTTAAACATATGGAGGGACTGGATCTGCGTGTAAATTTTAAAAAGTCTTTTATTATGTCATGTGGCCCTGGGAAGCGGAAGCTCAATACAATACTCATAGGGACAGATAAACTCGAATCTGTCCCCATGTTTCCTTATTTAGGGTTGGTTTTCGCTGCGAACGGCTCGTGGAGTGGGCATTTAGCCCACGCCACGAGCAAGTTCTCGAAAGCCACCAATTCCATTTTGAGCCTGCCCCACCCGAATAAAATAGGTGCTACTAGAGCAATTTTAAAAATATTTAGATTACAGTGCTCACCAGTAGCCTCTTATGGAGCAGAGGTTTGGGGTTTGGGAGATAGCGCACCCATTCAGTGGGAAGAAAGTCGCTTCTGCAGAAAAGTATTGGGTGCCCCAATCTCGTCGTCTGATTTTATTTGCCACAATGAATTAAATCTCCCATATGTTTGTGATCTCATTAGAGCTAGACCCGCATTATTCTGGGTCAAAGTCTGGAGGAACAATTCAGCCACCCTCACACAAAATATTATAAAAGACTGCTCAAATTGTGATCGGGGCATGAAGATCCCATGGCTATCAGGAGTTTTTAAAACACTAAGTGCCGTGGGTAAAGGTGATCTCTTCTCTGACGCCTCCAAGATTGAGCTTAAGGATAAAGCAGAGGTTAAACATGCACTGTATGCACGTTTTAAATCAGAAAGGATGGGAAGAGAATCAACAAAATCAACTGTTGCTAAATATATGGGAAACGAATTGTGCAGATATCCACTCCCGCCCTATCTTACTCTACCCATGACCAACTGGGGGAGATCTCTTCTGTTTCGTTTAAGAGCAGGTTCAGTGAAATTATTGTTATCATTTCCTCTGGGATATCGACATAGCACTGATTTTAACCCATGTCCATGTGATGGTGTTAGTACACAGAATGATCTACACTTCCTATTCTTCTGTACATTTTACTTAAAATATATTAACTGGCTTTTAACTCCATATTTTAGGAAACATCGATCCCTTTCACTGGAAAAGTTGTACTTAATGATGATTTCATTGGACACAGACAAACTCATTTTTCGCACTAGCACTTTACTGAGACTGTTAACGCGAGTGCGTAAAACGATGGAAAATCCATGAAATTTGCCTCATCAGAACTGTATTGTACTGTAATATATATATTTTTAAATAATTCTGTAATAATATGTAATGTAAAGGAAATGAACTGTTGTTTTTGTCTGGTACTTTTATGAATTTTATGAAATTCGAATAAAGGTCTTTTGAAACTTGAAACTTGAAATAAAAAACAGAAAGGAACTGCCCCCAGTAAGCATAGAGATAGCATATATATAGATAGGCAAACAGAGAGACTGAGCATAGACCCCGATGGTCCACAATCCAGTTCACTTCAAATGATACCCAAACCTTTGATTATGCCAGGAGCTGGGTTAGATAATAAGCATCTTTGACAGAAGGTCCTCAATAACATAATGGCATTGAAAATCTGCAATCACCAACATGCAGATAGAGCCCTCAAAGTAGACGGGCTATTTCTAGGACTGGCATGCATTCCCCTGATTCCTTGGCATTTTCTCCCAGCTTGTGTGGGTTATTTTGAAAGATTTCTATACATGCACCCACCAATGGTTTGGATTAAGGCCCTTATGATATAGTTAGGAGGAAGGGGGAAGCTACCTACATGGTGGACCTCAAGAACACCAGAGCCTCCATATCAATCGTCTCGAGCCGTACTTTGAGAGGATGCCGTCACAATGTTGTACCTCTCCCTAAACTCCAATTATCAAAAGAGAAATATGGGTCAGTGGAGGGTGACAACATTTTCCCTATCCTGAGCCCAGAACAGCAGAGGGACTGACGCCAATTGTTGTAGGAAGTTACCTCTCTGTTTTCCCTTGCTCCTCGCTCCTAGGCTTACACATTTGTGTACCCATGGCATTGTTACAGGCCTGACTATCAAGGCCAGTAAGTGCCAGATAGGGCAGAGGTCTGTAGTGCACTTGGGAGACCTTTCAGGTAGGCGTAAGGTGCAGCCCCTCCAGGCCAAAATAGAGACGTTCCTGCCATGGGAACCTCGAAAAACACTGACTGGGGTGAGGGCATTGCTGTGTTTCATAGATTATTTCAAGAGTTTTGTCTAAACTGAGACAAAATCCTAACATTTTATGACTTTCAGTATTTACAAAAGGCATTTAAGAGTAGTAAAGTAAGGATTCCTTTACTACTCCTAAAGGCCTTTTGTGAGCTTCGAAAGATGTAAAGTTAGGATTTTGTCTGAAGTTTAGGAGTAGTAACGTTAGGAATCCTAACTTTACTACTCCTAAATGCCTTTTGTGAATACTGAAAGTCATAAAGTTAGGATTTTGTCTCAGTTTAGGAGTAGTAAAGTTAGGAATCCTAACTTTGCTACTCCTAAATGCCTTTTGTGAATACTGAAAGTCATAAAGTTAGGATTTTGACTCAGATTACTTTTGTGAATCAGACCCCTTGTCTTCATCCTGAATTCTTTTCAATTTTAACAGAGCTAATGAATTGATTATATCTGACATTTTTTAGGTGTAGCGCTTCGTAAGTTCACTGGCGTTTGTTAATTTAAAGGGTGGGGGAAGATCCTTCTCGCAATGTGCTGGTAGTTTCTCATAGTCTAAGCCTTTTGTATCCCTAATCCATAGCTTAGTTTTCACTGATAGTGCCAGTCTTTTCTTAATTAAACTAGGTATTCGAAAGGTAATAACGTGGTGGTCTGACCAGTCAATTGCAGCAATAGAGATTAACTTGACAGCCTTTTCCTTTGAGATAATCCAGTCTAGTGTAGAGCCTTTTGAGTGAGTTAGTGAGTGAGTTATACTTTATTCAGAAGTATAAAAAGCATCCATAAAAGCAACATTTAAAACACACATCATTGTACAATAAAAACGCAGAATCATTGTTCTTATGTCAATAAATAATCAATTATTAACGAGTATTTGTACATATATAATATTCTGATAAAATGTAATGGTCCGCCCACTTTACAGCGATACCTTTGGTATCAGACATGCCCCAGAAGAATCTTTACAATGCCTGCATAGTATTGTTAATTATTGTACCAGTTTCATCATGTTTCCAGTTCTTTATAATTATTCGTCTTTCAATACTCACATAATTCTATCTTGGGCGAAACTAATACATGGCGGAAAATTACATATACCCTAAAAAAAAGAATCCACTTATCCCTCTAGTAGCATCCAGACATACGCCAGGTAAAAAAAAATAATAATAACAATAAGACACATACATATAGTCTGCTCATCTGCTCAACTAGTTGTGGTTAAAAATCTGTGTGTGGAGGATGTTACACAAGCCCAGAGATATTAAACACAAATACAATGAAGTGCCTTATAATTCATTAGTCAAAGACTTGGTACAAGTATATTCTAGTCTGGTGGGCTCAATAAAATGTTCTTTCGAATGTAAAAAGCTGCCCATAAAAATGATGACAGTCTACAGCAAATCTCTCGAGTAAGTAATGATTGCAAATATAAATTTGCCAGCCGACATTGTGTAAAACAATATGGTTTGACCATCGGTAAAATATATTTTTTCCATAAACAACTATAGTACTTACAAAAAAGAACCACATGCATTGAATCCTGGGGCATCATGTTGTGACAGTGGCAATTGATTAGGTTTATTGACCAGTCACACATTTTTGGAAAAGTGACTAATCTATGAAACATGTCTAATCTAAGGCGGGTCAAGACAAATCTATGCCTACCATTCAGTACTGCTTTGAGGTAAGGTTGCATATTAAAAGTGGTTAGGATCGGTTGATTTTTTTATTTTAATACACTTGGTTTGGGGACTTCAAATAAAAAGTGGAGGTTCCCCAAATGCATCATTCCTGCCTTTTTCAGAGTCTTTTTACTAATGTTCAATATTTCTGGTCTTTCAAAGTACCCAGGATGGCCTAGATTACTTAAAAAACATTGAACTTATGCAAACTATGATATTCTTAGATTCAAACTTAATTTAAGACTATCCTCAATGATTGCTTGGTTAAGCACTGTGAACTCCGAGGTCCATATCTTATACCGTAGAAGAATTGGTTGCAATTGTATTAAATCTGTGATATATTGTGCCCCCAGTTCTGCATGACAAACATACACTGATGTGCTTATAGGTGAGACAAGTAAGCCTCTAAAAATTCATTCTCTACAGTTTGGATTTCTGTGCAATTTCTATACCCCCAAGGTCCTGCCCCCTATGTGGCTATACTGAGACATTTGGGTTTATACATTTTCCTCATTACCTCTACGGGATTGGCACTCAGCCCCGACGCAAAGCTACTAAGGCCCATACACGTTTTACTGAATTGTTGCCTCCTATTAACTATGGCCTTGTTCCATAATCCATCGCTATTGAATAAATTCCCCAGGTAACTAAAAGTGTTCATAACACCAATGGTTATGCCATCTATTTATTTGTCACTGCAATTCTTACTAGTCCTTCCACATTTCAAAATGAAGGTTTGCTCCTTGGTTAACTGAAAGGCTAAGTTCCTTCATTTTTTAAGTTTAAAGAGAAATGTATTAAACATAAAAAGTGCAATAAGTACAAATATGAAACACCAGCAGGATATATCACTTTGCAAAAGTTATAAAGATGCAATAATGATGAGAGGGAAAACAGAAAAAAGGGGGTGGGGGAAAGGGAAAAGAAGAAAAGAAAGGGGAAAGCATCATAATACAACCATCACTTTCAAAAATAGTTTCAACAAACTATTGAGAAACTTCTATTAAAAAGTGCATGTAATAAATAAAAAAGAAATATGATAAAGAAACAAGTTATGAATAAAACCTATCATGGAGGTTTGGGTACTTCCTCTGTACAGGGTGTATGCAATGGTAGAGTCTGAGCTGATAAGTCTACGAAAGTCGTAATAGGTAACCATAACATATCGCGTTTAATGGCAAGAGTTATAGGGTAAACATAAGCTATGGTGATAACAAACACCATACCGCCAAGCCTGAAAAGAAACATTGGAGGCATCTTTCCAAGATTTAGTGATTTGTTGAAAGGCCACCTCTAAAAGAAGGTCAATAATGGAAGAGTTGGTGTGTAAGGAGGACCAAATATTGGAAAGACTACCTAGAAAGATCTGAGAAAGAGAAAAGGGAAAATGTGTGGAAAAAATGTTATTAATTTGCTGCCATACTTGGTGCCATAATGTACGTATCTTTGGGCACATAAAAAGTATATGTTTTAGATCTGCTATTGCAGCCAAAGAGGACCAACAAGTGGATGGGATAGAAGGAGTTATTGCGTGTAACTTGGCGGGGGTAATCAAAAGTCTGTTGTAAATAAAAAATAGAGTCTGAGTTGTATTCGCTGCTGTAGAGGACCTCCTTATTTTGTTCCAAATATTATGCCAAGTCATTATTGAAAACGTTTCATCCAAATCGAGTTCCCAATCTTGTTCAACTTTAGATTTGTCCCTGGTAACAGAGATTTCTCTAATTTTTTTTTATAAATTTGAGAAGCGGAAGAAGAAGATAATAGAAAAGGAAGAGTAAGAGAAGATTTGCTGTAGGGAACTGAAAGAGTAAGGGAATCATAACCTTGTTGGACTACTACACTCAATAATATGTATTTAGGATAAAAAGATAAAGGAAGAGAGAAACAAGATTGAAGGGAAGAAAATGGAAGACAAATCCCATCTTGAAAAAATGGATGGGTCCATAAGAGATCCCTCCAGTCTTTCCAGTAAAAAGTTAATAAGAGGAATATACCAGATAGGAGAATGCAAAAATTGTGCGCGTTCATTTAAATTATCGAGGTATAAAGGAAGGAAGATTTTTTCACGAATTTTTAAGAATAGGAAGAGACATCTTCTATGGAACTTTTGATAAGGAGACAAATTCTTTAAAAGAAAAAGGATGAAAAAAAGAGGATTCTATTTCAACCCATAATGGCTGAGAAAGATCATCAGAAAGATAATCTGATAATAATGGGATAGAATGCATAAGAAAGAAGGAAGTATGATAGGAGGAAAAGTCCGGAAAGTTAACACCACCTAAATGTTTAGGACATTTAAGTTTGGCAAGAGACATCCTAGATTTCTTGTGTTGCCACAAAAAATGTATTAACGTGGAGTACATTTTTTATAGCAGGATCTCTGGAGGTTGACCAGAAGATTGGAAAGATAAAATACAATGATAGGGACTAACATAATTTTGATAGAATCTAATCTACCCCACCAGGATAAAAATAAAGAATGACACCTGGTCTTAGAGTCTATAAGAGTGGGTTGCAAAGTTTTAAGATTAAGTGCAACCGTGCCTTTAATTGAAGGGGTAAACCATAATCTTAAGTATTTAATTTTAGAGGGACTCCAATGGAAGGAAGAGGTCAAAAAATCAACATAAAAACAAAATGTATTAAGAGGAAGAATTTCACATTTATCAACATTGAGTTTATAACCTGATACCTTGGCAAAAGAAGAAACCTCACAAAGGAAGGATGGAATAGATGATTGAGGATTAGAAATAAATAAAAGAATATCGTCTGTATAAGCAGAGAGCTTTAGATGTTTATCACCATATTGGAATCCAGTAATATCTTTACTCAATCGAATTTTCATTAAAAAGGGTTCTAAAGCTAGAATAAAGAGAAGGGGAGAAAGAGTACAACCTTGACGGATGCCTCGGTATAAAGGGAAAGAAGAGGATACAAGACCATTAGCAAAAATAAAGGATCTAGGAAAGGAATATAATAGTGATATATAAGAAAGAAATTTTGGGCCAAATCCAAACTAAGAGAGAGTAGAGAGTGTAAATTGCCAATTGACCCTGTCAAAAGCTTTTTCAGCGTCCAATGCAACAGCGGCTAAGGAATGTTTACAAGAATGGGACTTACTAAGGACATTAAAGAAAAGACGGGTATTATTAGAAGATGACGACCCTTATTGAAACCACTTTGTTCCTTACCAATCAAATGAGGTAAAATTTTATCTAAACGGAGAGCAAGAATTTTCGCAAAGATCTTATAATCCAGATTGATCAAGTAAATGGGTCTGTAATTTTTACATAGAGTATGATGAATGAATGAATGAATGAAATGTGATTTATAACCGCGCAACTTAGCCCAGTGGGCGTCAAGGCGCCTGATCTTTATTTTCCTTGGGGAGAAGACAAATTAAAGCCTTGGGATTGTTTAGAAGTGATAAAAAATGAAAATAAATGATGAAGCTTAGAAAACAACAAGGCGGAAAAATGTAAGTAAAATTCTATTGTAAAGCCATCTGGGCCAGGAGCTTTACCCTTTTTAAGCATATTAATGGCATCCAAAATATCATTAGGAAGAATATCTTTTTCTAACAAAGAAAAATCTACCTCTGGTATTGAAGGTGCAGGAATAGAAAATAAGTAATTATTAATGTCAGTTGAGGAAGGTGAGGATTCAGGAGTGTACAATTTTTGATATAAATCCGTGAATTCAGATAAAAAATCTTCATCTTTGTGAAGGATAGAATTGGAAGACGACATAATAGAATCTATCTTCGTTCTCTCTTTTTTAACTTTAAGATAGTTTGCAAGAAGATTGCCAGCTTTATTTAGCGCAGTGTAATATTTGGCACTAGCTTTAAGGAGGTATAGATTTGCAGAATCCGTAGATAATTTATTGAAAGAAAGTTTAGCTTTAAGAAGGTTAGTCAAGTCGGACTGGCTTTTAGAGGAATACAACGTATATTCTAATTGCTTTATTTGGGAAATCAGATTTGCTAAAACGTTAGAAGCTAGACGTCTTTTTTTGGATACAAAGGTAATAATGAAGTCTCTAGAGGCAGCTTTAAAAGTAGCCCATAGCATTTGAGGGGAAATCTGAGGAGAATCATTCTCTTTAAAAAGTAGGGATTCAAAATCAAGAAATGCTTTTGTGAAATTTATGTCTAAAAGAAGAGAATTATTAAATCTCCATCTCTTAACTCCTTTATTAGGGGGAAGTAAATCTAAAAGTAAAGAGACAGGAGCATGGTCAGAAATTAAAATTGAACCTATGTCAGAATGGAGAATATGTTGAGTCAAAGCTTTAGAGATAAAAAGGACTCCGGAACTGGGAAGAATGAAGAGGGGAGAAATATGTATATTCTTGTAATGTAGGATGACATAATCTCCAAGAATCAACAAGAGATCTTTGAGATATAGTGGAAGTAAATTGAGAGTGAGCATGGGAGGGTGAAAAACGAGTAGATTTCCTGTCTAGAAAGGGGCCCATCATCATGTTACAATCACCACCTACTATCAGATAATCATTGTTAAATTGCATGAGGGAAGAAAGAATTTGAGGCCAAAATAATTTATCATATGTGGTGGGGGCATATAAATTAAAAATAGTAAAAGGAATTTTGTTGACTTACAGAGAAACAGCAACCCATCTACCATCTGAGTCATTATTCTGGTTAATGAGGTGGATATTTAGTCTCGTATGGCAAAGAATTGCAACACCATTACGTTTCCCTGAGCCAGGAGAGGCAAAAATATGGCCTACCCAAATGCGACGTAGTTTGGAAATTTCAACATCTTTGATATGGATTTCCTGTAATAAGACAATGTCAGCTTTTAGGTGAGCTAGATGAGACAGAACACGTTGACGTTTAATGGGAGATCCCAACCCTTTAACATTCCAAGAAACTAAATTGACTGGCATTTAACGGTATATAAACATGAAGACCATAGAGGCAACCAATGAAAATGTACATGCAACAATATAAGCAACTGTATGCAATAGGATAAAAGAGACAAGAGGAAGCAATGAAAAGTAGCAGATAGAAAAATAGAGAAGTAAATATAATGAAAGAAAAGGTAAATAGATAGAGAGAAGTAAAAAATAAATAAAGATAGGGAAAATGAACAGAAAAGAAGTAGAATAAAGGGAGAAGAAAGGATAGAGAAGGGGAGAAGAAAACAGAAAGATACAATTAATATGAAAAATTTGCAACCAAAAACATACCACGGGGAAACAATATGAATAGGGGTGGTAAAGCCACATGAGGGAGGTGGAACGCTGATCGGAAGACTCCAAACGGGACAGCAAGGAGGGAGGCTACTACCAGGAGCTTAGAAGAAAAAGTTGTAAGGGACCACAGAACCTGCAACCAAAGAAATGAAAGATAAAAACGCTGTGCCTGGTGCTGGGGCGAGGAGCAAGACCGGACCACAGGTCCCAGGACTCTTGGGGGCACAGAGTGACGCCGCAGCCCTACATGTCCGCCCGCATCAGCAGAAATTGACCTCGAGCCTCCCGCTTCACGGGAGACACCGCGCCTGGTGCTGGGGCGGGGAGCAAGACCGGACCCCAGGTCCCAGGAATCATTGGGGGCACAGAGTGACGCCGCAGCACTCACTTTCCGCCCACAGCTTGATTTAAGTAAAAGGTCACTTCCGTTCCGCGGGATGCGCGTGGGCTAAGCCCGGGCAAAGGGCGGGCTGTCTGTGGCCGTCCGGGGCCAGAAGAGGCCGGGCTAGGCCACCCCTCATGGTGCTAGGAAGCTGGTTCCAGAATGAGTAGCTGGATGCTGAACGAGGACTAGGTGGAGAGGAGAAGAAGAGCGCTCTGTGACTTTGGGACCTTGATACGCAAGTTGACTGGGAAATCTGGTGTGGGGAACTCTGGTTAATGTTATTAATCGACACTTCACGTGGGTCAGATCTTGGTTGAGGAAAGGCGGAATAAGGCGTACGCGCTGGGAGTGCAAACTTTGGATGACTTTGTTGTACTTTCCATCTAAAGATCATGGCCGGTAAAATGAAAACGTGTTCGACCAAAGGAAAACTGAACTCTCCCCCAATGTTTTAGGCACCCTCTTATGATAAAAGTACAATTCTTCCCCCATTGGCACAGCCCACTGCAATTGATCGTATGTTGCGTAAAGCAATTGGGACAGTAGCGAGCGAAATAGAGCAGACAGAAAGGCGCTTGTCCTTGACACCATTAATGGATCTATCTATCTCGTCTCAGGGGTCAGTTAATGAGGTTATGGTTATCCCTCCCTCTACCCCGTTAGAGTCTTTTGACCAGGACATCCCTTGTGCTCAGTTGGTTAGTGGGTCAGACACGGTGGAATCCGTCCCTGGTAAACTAAGTGTGACTAACAAGAAACGAAGAGTCTGCCCGAAGATGTCTAGAATCAAGAAAACTAGAGGTAGTACCCTTTTATCGGTAGCAAGAAATGCTTCAGGAGAGGCCCGGGCAGAACAGGAACCCCAGCTGCCAGCCCCGCCAATCAGGATGGCACAGATAGTGTCTGATTTAAAACCCCATCTAGAATCATTAATAGTAAGCCAGATAAAGCCTTTGGTTAGTAGGCTGGATAAAATTATGAATGAAGTAAAGAATAGGGGCAGTGCATTAGGTCCACCTTTGATTCCCACTAGTGTCTTGACTACGACTGACCCTAGCCTAGCTCATCAGACGGCCATGCCATTGAGCAGGACAGCCTGTAGGCAATCAATGTTAACACAAATTTCTAACACACAATGCTCCCCAGTGCAGCAGGATAGGGCCATGACCCACATGGAGAAAGCACCACATCCTGGGGAGGGCCCATCTATGCCTCCGCCAGAACAGCCAAATAATCAGACCCTAAATCTTAAAGTACCAGTGATAAACAAGACAGATTGTGTGCCCAATACATCTACCACTAATGCTCTACCCACCATTAACTTACTGCCAGAAGTGTCTCCCTACGTTGTAGTTCTCGCAGGGGCGCCGGACTTAAAGAGAGAGCAGAATGAGTCACACTTGGAATTAAGAAATAGGACCATACACTGGTTGAATCAAAACAGACCTATTGTAGGTAACAAAAATGGGGAAATTCTCCATGTTAGAAGGGTGAACTGGCTAGGCAGTAGGCGTAAAGACATAGCGGGTAACTGCATAATTGTAAATTTCAGGGACAAAAGAGTAGTGGAGCACATCCTTAAAAATGTGAGAGATAACGTTGCAAGCAGTATAAGACCCTTGCCACTAGGTTACTTTTATCCTAGACAACCTGTAGCAGATGATGGAACCCACTATTTTGGGAGATCAAGGGAGGGTATTGGGGGCAATTCAATTGGACAAATAGATTTAGTCCATTGATGTCCCTTGAGGACAATGATTGACTAATTAGACCCATGACCCCACAGAATCCCCCGTAAGAAGAATAGGTGGGAATATCAATCCCCAGGAATTGCGAGGGGTGGGGCTGATAGCGTCACATAAAACTGTTGCTATAGACCCCCCGTCTATAAAAGAGGTTTATACACCAACAGTACCTAGGGCGGAGAAATCAGTTAGGGCCCAAGAGCACCAGATCAGTACTATAGGCGGAGGCACCTTAGATAAAGATGAGTCAAGGGACATTGCACACACTCAAGTACAACAGGGCAGAGGGGCCCAGTTAGGGCTCATAAGGGCTGAAGAAGGGACTATTAATGTAAATCCTTGCACCCATGGACTAGTGGGTGAGCAGCTAGCAGATGGGGGAATAAAAATAATTCCATGGAATGTAGCAGGTTTGGCAAGTAAATTTGATAATAGTGAATGGCGGCTGTATATAAGCCGATTCCAGATTATCAGTTTACAAGAGACTTGGGTGGTTGATAACAGCCTCTTTTTTATATGACAGGGTATAAATGTTTCCACATACCGGCTCAGAAATCTAGATCAGGTAGAGCAATGGGAGGCCTGCCTATATATGTGGACTTAAACCTCCAAGGGACATGGACTAGCGTGGCCTGGTCATCCCATAATGTACAGGCCCTGTGGTTTGGGGGCAATGGGTTAAGGCTGATTTTGCTCAACGTATATAATGCGGGCGCCTCAAGAGATAATAATCCCATTTTACAAGAACTAGATTATAGACTGAGTCTAGATATTGCCAGTAAGAAAGGGGCTTTGGCTTCAACCACTTTAGTCATGGGCGATTTTAACTGCCACCTTTGCCCATGTTTGTTCCCCTTAGATCCAGAATGGTCCCGCTGCCCAGTCAAAAATGGCCCCCACTTCAATCATACACCAGAGGGAATGGCCCTTAGTAAACTCTTAGACAATCACGATCTTGAACACACAATTAATATGATAAACCTGGAGCATAATGCACCCTCCCGCCAACCTTTAAAGGGAGAGGGTGCTCATCATTTATTGATTATATTTTTGCATCCAGGCTACTAAAAAATTGGATTAAATTAGTGGGGATTGAGTGGTGCCCATTTAGTGACCACAACCCTTTGGTATTAGAGTTTATGTACCTGGGACGATGGAGGATAGGTCCTGTGGGGGGCATCTCCCTGAGGGCAACGGACCAGAGAAGACGGCTTAGGTGGTCAAAATTTGATGAGAAAACGTTCTACAAATCCCTGATGGATAAAGGAAAACTATCGATCGAGGATTGTCTAGACCCCGCAGTAGAAGGGCAATCACTAGTTAGAGCGTTCGGACAAGTAACTAGTGTAGTTGAGGGACTTTTAATGTCAAGCGCACCCATGAGAAACAACGTCATGCCGAGATGGTTTGATGGGGAATGTTCGCCGGCTCTAAGGAAATTAAAACATAGTTTAAAAAATAGGCCTAGGGATAAACAAAGAGTAGTTCAGTGTAGACAGGTATACAAGAGTGTGGTTAAGAAGAGGAAATTAGCACTCCAGGCGGAAGCATGGGCAGACCTAAGGGAAGAGGCGGATAGAAGGGACATAACCGAGTTCTGGAGTAAAACAGTAGTGCTCCGGAGATATCGACAAATATTTTGCCAGAACAGTGGTTTACACATTTCAAGGGTTTGTACAACCAAGCACAGGAAATTCCTTTAGAGGTGGGGCGGGTTGTCCAACAGGGCCAAGTAATAGACTTCACTTTAGATGAAATAACTGCTGGAATTAAGGGTACACCACCTGACCTGTACTTGTCTAATGTTGAGTTATGGGCCCCAATTCTCACCAGAGTGACAAACGCCGCAACTAGGTCTGGTCTACCCCGGTCCTGGTCCACTGCTACGATGGTCCCGATTTTTTAAAAGGGCGATAGGGACAACCCTCAGTGCTATCGACCTATCTCATTGCTAGACGTCTCATCCAAGATTCTGGGCCAGGTAATACTTAATTGCCTTACTGAGTGGACCGATAACTATAACATAATCTTGGACATACAGTATGGCTTTAGGGCAGGGAGGTCCACAAGTGATCAATGCTTGAACCTTTACATGCTGGTTGCTAAATATACTAAAACCAGCAATGAAGCTATTTATCTGGGGTTCATGGATTTGGCAGCCGCTTTTGATCATGGTAATAGGGACAAGCTCTGGTCCCTAATGAGCAATTTGGGAATCGACCCTGGCCTGATTAACATCCTGAGAGAATTACAGGGGGATACCACCGCCAGAGTACGCTATAACACGAATGGGGGAACACCGATCCGTTTCTGTGTACTAGCGGGGTGATAATTAGGTACATATGAAAGGGTCAGTGTTTATTACTTTGAGAAGCATCAAATGTCAAATATATACATTGCGTATCTCAAATCATAACCAGTCCAATGATTTGATGGACTGGTTATGATTTGAGATACTCAATGTATATATTTGACATTTGATGCTTCTAAAAGAAATAAACGCTGAACCTTTCATATGTACCTAATTATTGACCAGGTCAGATAGTTTTAGGGTGTACCCCGTTAAAACTTATTACTAGCGGGGTGAGGCAGGGTTGTATCCTGGCCCCTTTTTTATTTTCGCTCTATATTAATAATCTAGAGCAGGCTCTGATTAATTTAAAGACAGATTGTCCGAGAGCAGGAACGCGTCATATACCGGTACATTTGTACGCAGATGACGCAGTACTGCTAGCCCGTAGCCCGAAGAGCTTACAGATCCTAATTGACGGATTCGCTAAATTTATGGAAACCTTAGATCTTTCTGTGAACCTAAGTCAGTCATATGTTATGCTGGCAAGTAATAAACCTTGCACCAGTTTCTCTTATTGAGGAGGAAGTCACACATTAGAAAGGGTGCACTCTTTCTCCTATCTTGGCTTATTATTCGACAGTTCACTTAAATTCAACCCTTTGGTGGAGGACCGTTGTTCTAAACTAGTATCTTCAAATGGGGCAAATGCAAATTATGGGCGTAGACTGAGTCGCTGGTCCCCTGAACAAGTCATGAACCTATATAGTTCCATATGCTGCTCCAAAGTCATATATGGCTCTGAAGTGTGGGGTTTTGTAAATATTGACCAATTGCAGCAGGAGGAAAATACATTTCTTTGATCTATTTTAAAAATACCCCAGAGTTCCCCAGCTGTAATTGCTCATAGGAAATTAGGGAGGCCTTATATTGAGGATTTGGTTAAACTTAGACCTATCTTAGCCTGGATAAAAATATGGATAAACCCTGAAGCAGCCATGAGTAGATAAATCTTAAAGGAGTGCCTTGATAGGGACAAAAGTATGAATATCCCGTGGCTAAGATATGTGAAGAATTGCCTGGAAAGTCTAGGTTGCAAGGAGCTTTTTACAAACCCTGCAGTAATTGTATCTCAAGATAAGGCCAAAATAAAGAGATCTTTTTTGGACCAGGGAATCACACGCAGAGCAGCTGTTGTAGGGACCAAACACTCAGTAAGCGCCCATTGCCTTGTTAAAAGCACCGAGGGGATGGAACCGTATCTCTTTCTCATGTATAACGCCCAGGACAGGTTTTTTAATGTCTCGTTTTAGGCTCAATCTTTTATCACATCTATTGGCTGATCCGCCAGGTTTTACACTGACAATTGAGCAGAAGGGTGCCTGCGGCTGCGACAATAAGTCTCCGCAGGACACCCTTCATTTTGTACTTTTGTGTTCCTTTTATACAATACCCAGGCGTAGATTTTTGGTAGAAATTTTAAAACATGCCAAACTGAATCATGCTAAAGATGCTCTACATTTTCTGCAAAGGGCAAATGAGCCTAGGACACTCTGTTGCATCATGAATTTTATCAAAGTCTCGATTGAGATTAAGGGAAACTAGGGGGCAGGCTTGATACTGATTGTCGTAATGAATTTTTAATTTTTTTTTAACCCATGTGTAAAAACCAGTCAGGTTAGAGATAATGATTTAATTGTATTTTAACTTGAATATAATTGTGCTTTTATGGTGTTTTTTAATCACTGAATAAAGAATTACTGACTGACTGAAAGATAAAAACAGAGAATATCAATTACATACAAACAAAAAAGAATCTAGATAGACAGACAGGAGATATTTCATAAAACACAAAATACAAAATACAGAAGGGAGAAGTGAACAAAATCCGAGAGGAAACAAATAACAAAGAGAGAAACAGAATGAGTTCCTTATAGCTGAGGTATGTCCATGGATTCCCCTCTGCAACTATTCAGGAACTTTTGAAGTAATACAGGATCTTCATAGGCAGTCGTCTTGTTGTTATAAGTCACTTTAAATATACAGTGGTGAAACACAACATATCTTGCATTTAAATTAGTTAAAGCAGGTCTCATGTCCAGGAATTTTTTCCGACGGTCTGCAGTCACCTTGGCGTAATCTTGGGCAAAAAAGAGAGAAGAATCATTCCAAGTGAGTTTACCACGTTGTTTGGCAGCATGTAAGACTTTGAGCAACTCAGTGTATTCCAGAAAATATAGTATAACTCCTCTGGGTTTCGTAGAAGATGAAGCAGAGCGAGGGAGTTGGCCAAGGCGATGTGCGCGTTGAATATTCAAAGACGGACTGGCTGGAAGCCCCAGAAGAGTTGGCAGAAAGGTTTGAAAAAGGGAGATGGGATTAGGGCCCTCAAGACCTTCAACTATACCTTAAATGCGTAAAATATTACGCCTATTTCGTTCTTCAAATTTTCTATTTGTTGCTTGAGCTGCACACTTTTTTGGGAGATGTGAGATACCTGATTTGTAAGACTTTGCACAAGGTCAAAACAAGACTCTAAATCATCCACTCGTTGTTCCGTGCGTGACCAATTGGTTTCCAAATTTTGTAGACGAGTATTAGTCTCTTCCATTGTAGTGTTTTTATCTAGGAACCTGAATCAATATTACCCTTTTATGCCTTTACACGGCTATAATCAATAATATCCATATAATGGCATAAGAATCATATCCATATTTCAGTAAATCGCCCTTGCAGTCCAAAGCACAGCAAAAGCCACTTCCTTAGATTCCTAGAAAGCACAACGAGTTCTTTCAACATACCATACCTCCAGGAACCTGGGAAATCCCCATGTGCTTTGTTTTGATTTGTAATAGAACTCCTGAGTAGCACTGTAAGAACGGCCAGTTCTTAGTGACATCTTTATTGACGTCTTAAGTCCAACCTTACATCAAACCCGGCACCTTTCAGGTATAAATATGCCAACGCTGCCTTAAGCAAACACACAGTGGTGAATTTTGGAGCCGAGCAGCTATCTACTTTCCGCGAGCCCAGCAGATGCGAGAAGCCCACGGACGCTGCCCCTCCTCTTTGACGCGCTGAGAAAGAAGCTGTCTTTTCTCCTGCCGGGAAAATCCAGACTCCGGCGTTTCCAGCCTACCCTTGCGGGTGACTGGGATATCGAGTCCTGAGAGAGAGATACCTGACCTCCTACATTCTATTCCCAAGGTACAGTGCTGACTAAACCCTTAAAGAGAATTCTTGAACCAGATTCTTGGCAAAACCTACTTAACTTAAACTGCTACTTATTTACTCCTTCCCAGTATTAGGCTTAGGTTAGGTACACCGGGATAGGCATATTTAAAAGCACCAGTTGAGCACGTTAGCTAATGTAAATATGTATGTATATATTTTATCCATTTAAAAGTATTTTATGGCTAAGAAACCATATCAATGCTTTTACAGTATTATTTCATAATACTCCTGGTACTGTACGCACTTTACTTTATAATAAGTATTGCAATTGTGGCAATTCATTTCTCTTGCATGAGAAGGAAGACTGCTCAATAAATAATATCTTTTATTGAAAATGTCCGTCTCTCCATTCTCTGCACCCTGGTGAAACTAAGAACGCACGTCTGACTGAGTGAAATAATTGTCAATTGTTTTCACACGACTCTAGAGATTTACTCTTATTCTGAGGGAGCAAAGTTGTCATGTTTATGCGGTTGTCGGAAGCTGAATCCCTTCTTGTCTGAGCCAGAGAAGCTGATCCCTTCCTATTCAGTCAAGAAAGTTTCCAGTGACCTCTGAGCTAGCTGGCGCAAACCTAAATTAAGTCTAACATAGTCAGTAGAGACCTAAAAGACTTCAGTCCTACGTATACACTTCTGTTTATGTTATTCCAATGCGCAGGGCCTATAGGGAAAATAGGAACTACACTACATGGCGCCCAACGTTTGGTAAGGCGATAAAACTAACGCAAGACGTTGGAGTAACTCTGTCGTGCTTTTTCACATAGACCCTTTTGCCCGTAAATACTCCAATAGACGTCTGGAGTGGGTGAAAAGTTAAAATCTGCCGAAACCTAGTAGGAAGAGATTCCTATGTAAAGTTTTTGGTTTAGTCAACGTTGAAGGATACAGTGTTCCAAAATATTGTGCACCTAATCTTTTGTCTCCTTGAGAACTAGATCTACAACAGAAAAACACTTCTGACAGACAATGCCAGATAGTGAAGACGAAAGAGAAGCAGCTAAATTAGCAGCTCAACTAATATTTATTTATTTATTTGTTTATTTTGAAGCTTATAGAGCGCGCGGCTACCTCCAGCGGGGGTGTCCCGGCGCTAAGATTACAGGAATATCACAAGAGAGGGTTGCCTAGTTCATGTCCATCCGAAAAGAAAACCAAGGGCTGCAGAGGAGCTCTTAATTAGCGTTTAGTAAACAGCCAGGTTTTTAGTTTGCGTCAGAAGACTTGCTCAGATTCGGTGAACCTAAGGTCTAGAGGTAGGCTGTTCCAGAGCTTGGCAGCTGTAACGGTGAATGTTCTGCCGCCACTTCGGGTAAGCCTGAATCGGGGGACGTTCAGTAAGCGAAAGCTGTTAGATCTCAGATGTCTTACTGAAGATGATATCTTGAGTCGTTTGCTCAGATAGGCCGGGCCAGTTCCATGAATTGCCTTTAAGGCAAGGATCAGGGTTTTGAAATCTATGCGTCGGGCTATGGGAAGCCAGTGTAGCTCATCCCGGTAAGCTCTGACCGAGTTACGGGCGGGGATATTTCCAATAAGCCTTGCTGCTGCATTCTGAATGATTTGTAATCAGTCTATAAGATATTGGGGGGCGCCGGCATATAAGCTATTGGCATAATCAAGATGCGCCGTGATAAGTGCCTGGACAACCGTTTTGCTGGATGTCTGGGGGAGGTAGGGAAAAATCTTCCTGATCATACGCAACTTATTAAAACAGGCGCCCGTAACTTTATTTACCTGGGCTTTACCGGACAAGGTGTTATCAAATACGAAGCCAAGGTTGCGGGGGGACTGCACTGATATGGGTGGAGGATTCAGGACGGTAGGCCACCATAGGGTAGCAGGGGGAGTCGATTTCTGGCTAAAAAAGAGAACCTCAGTTTTATCAGTGTTTAGAGCAAGATGATTGGCAGCTATCCATGCGCAGATATTGCCAAGGCAGTTTCTGAAGTTGGAGAAGAGGGAGTCAGAATGGTCTCTGAATGAAAAAACAAGCTGAGTATCATCAGCATATGAGACCACCCTGACCCCCCATGACTCTACTACCTTGGCAAGCAAGCCAGGTATGCATTAAACAATAGTGGGCTCAAGGCGGAGCCCTGGGGCACACCACACAAGAGGGGTTTGTCCTCTGATTCAAATGGGTGCAACAGTACCCTTTGAGAACGTCTGGACAGAAAGGATTTAATCCATGCCAGAACTGTACCACCAATCCCCAGCTGTTGTAAACGGGCTGTAAGTATGTTATGGGATACAGTGTCAAATGCAGCGGATAGGTCGAGGAGGACCAACATGCCCTCCTCGCCCCTATCCACTGATTCCCTAATAATCTCAGATACTTCCAGCAGCGCAGTCTCGGTGCTGTAGCCGGTTCTAAAACCGGACTGAGAATCGTGCAGCAACTGATTTGTTTCAAGATACTGAGCCAGTTGTATCTGGACCACTTTCTCCAGTACTTTGGCAGGTTTAGGCAGGAGCGAAATGGGTCGGTAATTGCAAAATTGTAAGGGGTCTGCGTCGGGTTTCTTCAGAATGGGAAGTAGCCTAGCATGTTTCCACACTGAGGGAAATTGACCACGGGTCAAGGAGGAATTCCAGATGGAGAGGAGAGGATTAATTAAGACAGGGGCAAGATTGCCCATCACTTTGGCAGGGACTGGGTCTAAAGGCCAGCCAGACTTGACTTTATAAAACAACGACAGGGCTAAGTCAGGGGTTAGCTCACTGAAAGAATTAAAAGAGCAGTGAGAGGGATATGGAATATCAGATTGGTGGTTGGGTGAGGCGGAGTCAAAGGAGGAAGAAAGTATAATGATTTTTTCCTGAAAAAAGTCAGAAATTCCGTTGCACAGGTCTTGAGTAGGAACAAATTGGGTTTTCATGGCAGGAGGATTCACAAAATCCTTCACAATGGTGAAGAGAGTTTTGGAGGAGTTCTGCGCCTGTTGGATGAGTTTTGAGAAATAAGCTCTCATCGAGGAACGTTTAAGTTTTTGGAATTTGTTTAAGGCAGATTTATAGGCCAGTTTGGCCAAAGGATCATAGTCCTGGCGCCATTTGCGTTCCATCTGTTTGCACTTACTCTTTTCCTCACGAAGCTCAGGGGAAAACCAGGGGGCAGAGGGGCGAGATCCGGAGGAAGTCAGAGTGACAAGAGGGGCAATGGATTCCAGAGCAGAGGTAAGGGCAGAGTTATTTCTTGCCGTTTCCTTGTCAAGATATTCCAAATGATTAAATTGAAACTGAAAACGGGAATCAATGGACTCACAGGTGACTTTGGTCCATTTACGACCTCTGTCTCTGTTGAGGGAAGAAGGGGGGGGATGGAATAGTGATAACAAAGGGCAGAAGGAAATGATCTGCCCAGGTGAGGGGGAGGGGAGGAAGGGCAGAAATACCAGGATGATTGGTGAAAATAAGATCAAGTGTGTGGCCTGCTTTGTGAGTGGGGCCTTTAACTAATTGGGACAAGGTAAGTCCTTGTAAGGTTTCCAGAAGAGAGGATGCTTGGGCACAGGACGGATTATCAATATGGAGATTGAAGTCTCCCAGCACTGTAAAGTGGGAGTGCTTAAGTGAGAAGTCCGCAATTGAGTGCGTCAGAGCATTGAGAGAAGAGACGGTGGCTGCGGGGGGATTGTAGACCAGGATCCGGCAAAGATGATACTTGCGGAGTCCATGATCGTAAAGTGCATGGCTTCAATAAGGCCGGGATTGGGAATTTTTGAGATATTCAGTATAAGGTGGGATTTCGCAATTACCGCGAGACCCCCACCGGGTTTGGAATTATCTCGGTTAATGCCTAATAGACGGTAGCCAGGGGGAGTGGCCAAGTTAATGTCCGGTTTGGACGAGTCTTTGATCCAAGTTTCTGTGAGGAATAATAAGTCCCAATTGTGAGTGTCTAGCGATAGCCAGATATCAGAGGAATGTGCAGGAAGAGATCTGCAATTAATTAAGGCTGCTTTTAAGGTGACCGGGGCTGGCAGTGAGCAATCATGGATTGATGAGACGGTTTAATAAAAGCAGGGATAGAGATGTTACATCGTGAGCAAGAATATGAAATAGTTTCCAGGCTTTGTGGGTTACAACAAGTTGCGGGTTGCAAGCGCCTTGACGTAGGTATAAGAGTTGATCAGAGGACCAGGAGATTGTTGGGGTGCGAGATGCAGGGGGTCTGGCGCTGGGCGTGGGCCCGGCACGGACGGGCGCAGACGGGCTTGCCTTAGGCACGCCCGCTGTGCCCGCCCGCTGCGCGGGCGGGATGAGCCCTTCCTTTTATCCAGGTCCATCTGGCGGTGGGAGGAGGGTGGGAGGCGTCCAGGAGCTGGAGCGCTACCCTGCCTCCCCCCTAGATGGCAGTTCCGCGTTCTCCCGGCCGGCAAGAGCGCTGTGCTCGGCTGCGCCGGGGGAGAGAGAGCAATGTCGGGACCCCTGAGATGAAGAAATCTCGTCCGGTCAGGCAGAGAGGTCTGTTTCCGATTTAAAAATGCTTCTATTAAAATATTTACAATAGAGGATGACACAAGTCTCCTACAGAATGACCGGAATGCTATCCTCATTCCGGTCAACATAAGAAAAACTATAACTCTAAAACTTAGAGAAAACGGACTGACAGCACGAGGTGGTACAGTCATTTTTGTGATAGAGGCACACGAATATCGGCAGACAGAGGTATTCTATTCATGGATAAACTTTCCGGCGGCAAGTGCTACAACACACGAATTCCACAATTACAAAATAGAGGAACCTCCGGATAAATACACTCCTTTCGAGGAGATTGAAATCCCATTCAAATACCAAGAGCACCTGCTCTGGTTTAAAGGTGTCCTAAAACATAATGATCACATCACCAGGCTCGGTCCACTAGGTAGACCAGGAGCAACGTGGCCGGTTCTAGCCAGCAACACACCACATCCAGACATTGAAAAAATGTCAGACACAGAACTTTTAGCCCAGCTAAAATTACTAATTAAAATTCACAGACAGTTAGTACAATATGTAATGAGGACTGAAACAGTCCAACCAGCAGTTAACATTCAACAGCTGACCCCTCATCAGGGGAACACAAATAAAATTACACCACAGAACATACAATCATGTCTTGGTAAAACACCCGCAAAACGGGAACAAATTCCATTCTGGCTAGCACAAAAAATAACTCAGATAGAGGCAGTATTCCCAAATACTACCCCTAGTGAGAAACACAGAATTCTGACTATCTGCCTTCCAATGGGGGTCGCACCACATGTGGAAGACATGGTGTTCCGACAGATTCAAAATTAATACGGTCCAGAACCTGCTTTAACTCTGAGTATGAAATTACTGAAAGACTTCAAGCAGGTCTCGGCTATATTATTAGCCAACATAAAAGGTGAAGCGGCATCTGAGGCGATCCGCCAAAAATTGAAGGAAACAGATATAACAGACCAACCAATTGAACTTGCCAGAATCATAGCAAAATCGTATGAAGAACTAGGTGGAGATAGTTTGGGTGGGAAACCGGTAAAACCCCAACTACTTGAAAATCCTGAGAAAATATTTATTACAAATAATGTAAACACTCAAAAAAGAGCTGGGGTGGAAATAAACAATCCAGTCCCAAAGAAAGAAGATTCCAGTTCAGAGGAAGGTCTCCTCGGCGGAGAGAAAGAACTCCAAATCGAAAACACCAGTCTCCCCAAAGGATACAACCTTAGAAATAGGGATAATCTGAAGAAACCTGACAGATTTCAAAGTAATGATACACGTCCCTCTCGAACTTTTTCGCAGAAATCGGAAAGAAGAGGACGGTCGGAACACAGGGAAGAGCTCGCTAAGTCCAAAGAAAAGGAACCTGCTCAAAGTAAAAAATTACAATTTCCAAGAAAGAAGGTAGCCAGTATTAAAATAATCGAACATGCCGAGAATACTGAGGACACAGCTGAAAAACGGAGAGTGGGCACAGACAATGCTAGACAGTGCAGCAGAAAGCAGCATAGCTCGCAAGATCCTGATGAATCATCTGGAGACAGTGGACACAAATGAATACATTCAAGTGGAAACTGCAGATACCAGAGTTAGCGAACCTCATAAAATATACAAAATAACACTACGTACAGAGGGAGATAAGACTAGGAAAATAAGGGGTCTGTTTTGGGATAATCTCTCAAAAGGCTATGACATCCTATTAGCTGAAAAAGACTGGCCACCAGAGTTTGTCAGGGAGTGCCCTCATAGCGAAGAAATGATTATGCCTGCCTTCTCAAATCATATTCCAATCCATAGAAAATAAATATATGCAAGAAAATGGGCAGTAGCTCAAGCTCATGTATTATATAAAAATCATGTAGAATGGGATGAAGACTACCCTCCTCACAGAATCCAGTTAAAATGTGAACCAGCTGCACAAAGGCAGTACCCAATTAAGCATGAAGCTAAAAAACAGGTCAGGGAGATTTTAGATCAACTTGAATACCAAGGGGTGATTGAAACATGCACCTCTCAAATGAACAATCCTTTGTTTCCTGTCTCCAAACCAGACAATTCGTATCGTCTAGTCTTGGACTACAGACACCTTAACTCATGTTGCAAAACATTTGCGGTACAAAATTCGCACAGTGCGGCACTAATGAATAACATAGTTCGCAAAATATACAAAACAACATTAGACATTTCTAATGGGTTCTTTTGTCAGAATATCGCACCTGAAAGCAGGTATTTAACCGCTTTCTCAATAATGGGGTCACAGAAAATTTCTGCCGACTCCCACAGGGATTCAAGAATAGCCCAGGATTATTCTCAGCCAGAGTAACAGAGTTACTACAAATGTATGACGATGAGGCATTATCTTATGTCGATGACATCTATCTCACAGACGACGACTTGGATACTCACTTGAAAAGAGTGAACACCATAATACTTGGGTTCGCAGCAGAGGGTTACAAATTCAACTTTAAAAAGTCACGAATAGCCCATCTGACGGTCCTGTTTTTAGGATACGAATTATCAAGTGAAGGCAAAAGCCTAGCAGACAACTTTTTAGAGAAGTGTGCTGTACTCCAAGCACCAAAAACGCTGAAGAATCTACAATCGATACTAGGCTTCCTGAATTTCGGAAGAACTTATATTCTCAATTACGCAGAGAGGGTAAAACCTCTCTACGAATTCATAAAACCTGATTTTAAACTAATCAACTGGACTCAGAAACACACAGAAATTTTGAGATCACTGCAAACAGACATGTGAGCTAAAACAAAATTAGAATCATGTGACAATACACGCAATCTTGTAATCCGAGTCATCCCAGGAAGATGCAGACTCACCTACCTGACCTCTAATGAGGGAGAAACGGTACCAATAGCTTACAAATCACATTTGTACACACAAACAGAGAAAACATTCAGTCTTAAAGAAAATACTGTGAAGGCAGTACAGACTGCTGTAGCTAAAGAAAGAGCCCTAGCGCAATGCAAAAGGATAACTGTTTTTATAGCAGAATCAGCCTTTGAGGCGTTATTCAGCCCAGTGAATCTACAAACTATGGCACTAGATCCTAAATGGATTCAGTGGGAAAATTCTCTTCCTGCAGACGACGTGACATATAATTATGTCCAGAACATGAAAAACTGAATGAGCTAAAATATGAAGAAGAATATCCTCTGCCAATCGAAATTCTGCCTCTACAACAGTACTCTTGTATAATCTATACGGACAGATTTGTACAACATTACAATGTAGAAGATAAATCCTACAATGCAGCCTGCGCGATTATTAAAGGTCGCTGGCTCTGTGGTAAATTCAGACCAAAAATAACAAAAACTGAATCACTAAGAAACTGTTCGGCTCAGCGAGCTGAAATCAGATCTTTAAAGATGGCGCTTGAGAATGCCGAACGTGAATTCCTGACACTAATAGTGTGCGATTTGCATTCCTGCGTCAAATCTTACAATTTTGATTTGCAGAAATGGGTTCAAAACAATTACAAAGATGAGACAGGTGCCACAATCAAGCATAAAACGCTTTGGGAACAAGTAGTTTTTTTACAGAAGGAACTACAAAAGACTCACGTGATACATACACTGAGTCATCAACGTGATGGCGTTCACGTTGCAGGGAATTCAATGGCTAATACAGCCACAGCGGAAGCAACTCAACTGGCTTCCGTAGCCACAAAAAAGCGTTCAGAAAAATACATAGACGGGGAAACTATGCTGGCGGTAAAAACGTCCTCAAAAGGCGACAGTGCAGCACTACCCGTGAACTATCCACTCAATTATACATACGCAATTGACGCAAACTCCGTTCCTTTTGCTCGAATCCCTGGAGTGGGGGATAGGGTAATTCCAAACATGAACAGGAGAGTCTTATTAATAGCAGACGCACACATGGGTGAGGGTCCAAGGCACAAACAGATCAAAGAATCTCTGATAGAATTACAATCAGAATATTGGTGGCCGGGGATGAGCGTGCAACATCATAAGTTTGCAATAAACTGCCAAGACTGCAGCAGAGATCGCAGTGGTGAACTTCCGTGCCCCTTGGTATAGTTAGCATAAGCCTATCTACACGTAAAAACCCATCATCACAGTGATCCCATTTTCAGACTAATATTCACTTAAAAGATGTGGCCCCAGCGCTCGGCTGATGCCAGAACTGTTATAAAAGATTTGCGAGTCTTTATCGGCACATACGCAATAGCCATGCTACATTCTGACCAGGGTCCTGCTTTTAGCTCTCGAGCTTATAAGGAGGCCATGGCCAGCATGGGCATTGGGTTGTGGTACTCTTGTATCTTCCATCCTTAGGGAAACGGGATTGTGGAAAGAAAAAACCGAGACATAAAGCAATCTATAACGACAAAGGTATTAGGTTCGGGTGATGGGCGGGTCCAGCATTTAATAAGTGTCCAACGTAGTCTTAACAATCTGCCAAGAAATTCTCTAAAAGGTTTCAGCCCGTACGAACTATTGTTCGGAACTAGAATGTATATTCAGGACTTAGATAGTCAGGCTTCAGTGGTGGAATATAAGAAAAAATGCTTTGGCATCAAAGATCGTTTGGCTGTTTTAGAAGACTTAAATGAAACAAGAAAGCCCTGAGCAACGTAAAGATAAAACAACAGCCAATAGCCACTGAAGATACACCACCTGTCCCAGCAAGACCTGTCTGGATTCCAGAGATTGGACATCTGGTCAGAGAAAAGATCGCGGTGAAGAAGGAATTTGGGCCTTCTTACAGAAAAGCAGTACCTGTCTTAGCCATCAACGGAACAAGATCAGTTGTACTACCGCCCCTTGCTGGTAAAAAGGAGAACTGAGTTGTATCCATTGACCTGGTAAAACCACAGTCATGTGGCCAATAATAAGTATTAGGCCCAGTGGACTCTCAAGAAATAGCAGAATACCTAAATTTGCTACAATCCAAGAGGTTCAAACTGAGAGACTAATCACATTCGATAAACTTGCAGTAAATAAAAAAGGACTATGCAACAATGCCATGGAACTTGTGCCTCTTGAAACCCAAATTTAAACAGTTTGTCAAGAAACACCAGTCTACAACGATGTAGCCTCAGAATGTGCTGATGAAAGAAAAATTAAAAAAACCATTCCAACAATTGACAGAACTGCATCTGGCTACTTCATCAATTTCGATACCTTTTCTGTAGATCCAAGAGAACCAGAAGAAACGCCAATTACAAATACTTTTAAAGACAAAGCAACAGAATTCTTTGATCAACTCAAAGAAACCTATCTGATTTCTCCATGGATTGAATTTTGGATTGTGTTAGGTGTACTTTTCCGGTATGCAACGCTTACAACGCGCGTTTTACCGCGACCTACCATTACAACGCGGTCGTAACAATTAAAGTTATTACCACGCAATGCGCTGGGGGGCGCTCAAGGATAGGAAATGATTTAATTTACTATCCCAACACCTTCCCTACTATCCACGGGGACTGGTGTTGGAATAGTAAATTAAATTATTTAATTTTGCGCCCCCCCAGCGCAATGCGTGGTAACAACTTTTGTTGTTACGACCGCGTTGTAATAGTAGGTCGTGGTAGCGCGCGCGTTCTAACGACATACATCCTTTTCTTCCTGCTTTGGCTCATCATGGTACTTTGTTTGGGAAAATTCATTGAGGGAAAATACAGTACAATGACACAGCAAGTCAGAAAATCAACTTGGTCTTAAAGCCACACAAGTCATCACACATCGAGAAAAGATAACTATCATCAGTGAATGTGACAGCCATTCCAATACCCGGCGGGGTAGTTTGGGCCTAACGGATTACGAAATATGTGGCCCGGTCGAGCTCTTGAAATATCCACATCAATTCAAGGTTTCATTAAGTGACTTTGTAAAACCAAGTACATTTTCTGATGATTGGGACTTTGAGAGCATTAATAATATGATATCAGATTTAGTAATATCAGCAAAATTTACAGAACATGATTATTTACAGGGTTCATCGAACTATGAACAGATGTATTGCTACAACCACTATGCACACCACTATTTGCATAAATCTGCTCAACCTGGAAATATTTTTAAATATAATCAGTGGGAACATTGTGCAGCACCACCTAAAAGAAGTTCAAAAACATTTTATGAGAAATTCCCATGCTTCTCAGGGTTTAACACAAGTGATGCAGAAACATTTTATTATAAATGGTTAGATAAAACAGGGACAAAAAACATGCTGACAAATACTAAACTGATTTATTCGGAAATGTTTTATGAAAAAAAGATTACTTTTGGTTTTGATTTCTGGAAAAATAACATTGAAACAAAAACCATCTGGGGAACAAAAGAATGGCAGGTCAAGGATTAGAAGCAATATTTCGAGCCTGCATGATCCCAGAACAAATAATGTTTTTGAATGACACAATTCAACAGACTACCTGTCTTGGCCTAGCCAAGATAAAAGACTTAAACAAACCGTCTATTCCAAAGCCAATACCTGATAACACAACCACAGATATTGAGATAGACGTATCCCAAATTTTACACCAAAACAGAACACATCCTGAATGGAAAAAGTGGGTAATCTGACCAGACCAGACCCTAGATATTCCCAGAGACAACATCCAGGGATAGTAACAACATACAGTGTAGGGAAATTATGCCTTGAATGGCTACACACATCCACACTGGCAGAAATTAAGCAACACTTGACTTTACTTAAAGACGGTGCTGACTTGCGCGATTTCATAATGGGACCACGCAAACAGCGCCAAAAACGTTTCATAGCAGCTAGTATATATGCGGCGTACAACGAGGCATGGAAAGTAATGCAAATTGAAACAGCAGAGAAAATACGAGAAATTGATCGTATTAATTTGGAAAAATCGCTTTCTGTTGTGGACAATGGGTTAATGACTCTGTCCTCCAGAATATATTCACTGGACAGTATTGTATCATCTGCTATCGATATAATAGATCAGGACTTGCTAATGTTACAACATGGTCAGTTCCAATTACGTTCTATTGTACAGCTAGGCTGGGCGTTGCAAAACCTGCGTTCAGGCTATGTGCCTTGGCGTTTAATCAACACAACGTCATTGTTTTCTATCTTTAACCTTACTGATAAACAAATCAGTTTGGCACAAAAAGGAGCAGACTATACGATTGTGAGCATTGAAAAACTCGAGAGATTACCATTGACAATGTCAGAAAGACCTGTCATTGAATGGATAATACACGGAATAATCACAATTCCGATAACAACTTTCCAATTTAAAAAATGCCAGGAGTATATATCAGTAGGCCAGTATGAAAGGTTGGGTAAAGGGTACATTAAGTCATCATAGAAATTACCTTATACACACACATGTTATAGTAACAAGGACAAAAATGTATTTCTTAGTGGTAATAATTGCAAACAGTCACTAAGCGGTATACTTTTGTGCCAAGGTATTATTTTACATGGGGCCTGTGAGGGGTCTTCAAATAACCTTTCATGCCACCAGCAGGGCACACCTGCAACACAGATAGAGCCATTCTTTAGACAATTTTCTAACGGGAGTTACATTCTAATAATGGACCACAGCTGTTGTGGCATGGTGCCAGGGAAAGCATATCTCGTAAGCGTTAGTTCCATGGTCACTTGCTGAATGCAAGTAATGTATCCAAACGGCCCTCAAGATACTGAGGCGATGATTTGGCCTCCCTTGAATATCTCTTCTATACGAATTGATACTTTAAGCAGAATGAAGTCTGTGCTTTTACAGACAACAGTGCCTATAACGTCATCAAAAGAAACGTATGATCTGCAAGTTGCAAGGACGAAAGCAGAAATACATACCCTTTTATCAACAAATTGCCCCGTGCATTTCATAGAAATGCTAAGCCAAATCCTAAACATGTCAGATGCCAGTGGTATCGCACATGTATTTAAGATAATTTTTTCGGGACTGTTCACACCCTTCGAAGCAGTCCTGGGCATCTTTCCAAATTTTGTCCATTCGGTCTTTGACGGCCTATCACTACTTTTGGGACTCGTAGCAGGAATTTTATTTTTGGTCCTACTGCTCCGATATGGCAAGCCAAAAAGCAGACAAGACTCCAGCAACAATGGAAGAAACTATCCTAGCTATACGCTATCGGGACCGCATAACTAAAGTCCTTGGATTAGCCCGGCAAAGAGATCAGAATATGACCTGGTTTCTTTCATTCAGACCTATATGGCAGAACTGCATCTTACCTGTGTTTCGATGTATGCTATCGGAGAAGAATGCGTGTAGGACACCTGTCTTACACTACAATCAGCAGTACCAATGGATGTCGATACCTTGCTAAGTCCTGTAACGGCTCATGCATCGTGTTGTCCCCAGCGGTTACCAATCCTGATGACGGCATTCGTTGAAACTTCACCACTACGATTAGGTGGGAGTGAAGCAAGAAATGAGAGCAACATCACCCAGGTACGACCTTCTGTGAGCATTGCTGAACCTAACATCGATGATAGCAACCATGCAGAAAACTGCGCTATTGCAGCATTATCAAACTTGGTCGAACTGTCACCTGAATATGTAGACCAATTTTTTGCGACTCTGTCTGAAATGATGTTCTCCCCTGAACAAAAAGAATAACTTTTTAAGCAACGAGCACACAGCGTTCCCATGAACTCTGAATTCGGCCTTCGAATTTGATAAAAGCAAAGCTACTGAAAACATTTGGAACTATTTTTTCCCCTGACGAAAAATTCCTTTTTCCAAAACCCAAAATATTTACCTTTTTTTGGCACTTGTACTCTGCTTACAGAAGAACTATTCATAAAGAACAGAGCTTCTATTTTTAGGAACTTTAGAGACAATATTACCTCAGCCTCTAGCACATCTACAGCAGTTGCATTTATATGTGATGAAATAGTCTTGCCCTTCTTTTCTGTATTAAGAGCCGTTTCATGTGTAACTGTTCGCAAATCGTACAGCTAAATATATATGTGCAGTTTTAGTGAATGATTATACTGCTTAAAAAAGTACAGTACCTATGATCTTTTCATGTATTCCGCATACACCATTTCGAATGCAAAATGTATTTTGGGGTGGGTTGAAATACACATGCACCTTTATTGCTTAGTTTTAGTAATTGATGGACATTAGATCGTGGAGTGGGTGTAGTGTTTTTATCTAGGAACCTGAATCAATATTACCCTTTTATGCCCTTACACGGCTATAATCAATAATATCCATATAATTGCATAAGAATCAGATCCATATTTCAGTAAATCGCCCTTGCAGTCCAAAGCACAGCAAAAGCCACTTCCTTAGATTCCTAGAAAGCACAACAAGTTCTTTCAACACACCAAACCTCCAGCAACCTGGGAAATCCCCATGTGCTTTGTTTTGATTTGTAATAGAACTCCTGAGAAGCACTGTAAGAACGGCCAGTTCTTAGTGACATCTTTTTTGACGTCTTATGTCCAACCTTACGTCAAACCCGGCACCTTTCAGGTATAAATATGCCAACCCTGCCTTAAGCAAACACAGGGTGTTGAATTTTGGAGTGAAATAATTGTCTATTGTTTTCACACGACTCTAGAGATTTACTCTTATTCTGAGGGAGCAAAGTTGTCATGTTTATGCGGTTGTCGGAAGCTGAATCCCTTCTTGTCTGAGCCAGGGAAGCTGATCCCTTCCTATTCAGTCAAGAAAGTTTCCAGTGACCTCTGAGCTAGCTGGCGCAAACCTAAATTAAGTCTAACATAGTCAGTAGAGACCTAGAAGACTTCAGTCCTACGTCTACACTGCTGTTTATGTTATTCCAATGCGCAGGGCCTATAGGGAAAATAGGAACTACACTACACCATATGAGGCTTAAGCACACGAATTTCATCAAGGACAAGCTCCATAGAAATGGTGGATGGTAAACCGGTAGGAGAGGGAGGGTTCACTGTTAGACGTTTGCCAGTGGTAGTTGTCGATGCCTGAGGTACTTTTGAACCTTGCGTTGCCCCTGGGCGAGAGTTAGAAAAAGCAGAGTTTTTAGAGCCCACAGAGTCACTCATGTTATCATCCACGGAATCAGGTAAAACACTGAAAGGGTTGAAGTCATCAAAATTCGCCTCCTCAGACTGAATGGAACCTTTACAGTTAGTGCGAGATGTCGCCATGAACGACAGAAAGAAGAGACACTTTTATGATGTCAAAATGGATGAGGAAACTCTTATCGCCAAAAGGAGAATAATTAGATCCAAAAGCAGCTACATAAACAGAAAAGTCAGTTGCTGGTCTAAAATGCTGCAAAGCTATGTGGTAACATCAAAAAACTGGTGCCATTTTGTAAAAGGAGAACATTTTCTGTGAGGAAAACAGCCTCTCACAGAGTAATAGCGGTAAAAACGCGAGCACGCCCAAAAACAAAATGGCGACCGGGATGTCGCATTGAAATACGGCACGAAAAACGGTTAATAAAAGAATCTTGGGCTCACCCTGCGCTTTCTACAAGCTTTCATGGGAGGCAGCACTGGTTCCGCCAGCAGGAAAGACGAGTTCCGAGGTCCGCAGAAGAAAATAGACGCCTGGAGCCGTCCAGAAGCCTCACGTCCCGGCAGAGCTCCCCAGCACAGCGGCCATCACCTAGGGCTCCAAAGCCACGCCCCTCCAAGTTCCTTCATATAATCTAAAAAATTAGATAGTAAAGACTGGAGGGCCAGCGGTCTTCGGATTATGAGAACAGCGTCATCGGCGTAGAGGAGGGCTGGGACAGGGGGTGTTCCTATTTGTGTAAGATTTCTAGTAGACAAAGCTAGTGCTTTTTTAATATTAACATATTTTCCTATTATAATGTTTAAATTGAGGCTCTGCTCTACCGTGCCAATCCCTGGGCAAAAACCATAATGTAGATCTGATAAGCTATTTTGAGATTCTGCCCAGTCCTGGATCCTCCTTAGGAGGATGTGGCCTACTACTTTGACAAGCGAATCAAGCAGTGATATAGGTCTGTAGCACGCTGGGTTAAGACAGTCTCCTTTTTAGGTTGAGCCTAACGCAGCGCGCATGCACTGCTCTACGGGAGGCTTCTTGTGAGCACTCCACACTGTGCCTAAACTTCTCAGTGGTAGTTAGTTAACTCCCACATGTTCTATTGGCCTTTGCATGTGGCTTTCAGTAATGAAAGCACACAAAAGGCCAAAGACGGCTGCATGTCCCGCCTTTTCTTTTAACGTTAACTCCCCTGGCATAGGGGGCTTGGGAGCGAGCAGCGACGCACATTGTGCCAGCTGCATACCTTCCTTATCGTGATCGTGGCTCATGTTCCTAAGTAAATAAAGAAGCTCGCTTTCGCGGCCACACTTGTTTTGATCTCACTACCTCTCTCCATTTCCCCCTACCCTTTTCTCACCCCCCTTTCCCTTATTTCCACTCTCGGTACAACTCTCCCCCTTTTTGTTTTAATTTTCAGGGCTCGCTCTCTTTCTTCACTTCTCTACACCTTCTGGTGAGGTTTTGTGCCAGTTCTGTTTTCCCAATCCCTAGATTTCTTTCCTGATTTCAGTGGCACTGCCTCTCTCGCCCCTTTCCTTTTCCTCCTCTCAGCTGCTCCTTACTTCCACCTCCTCCCCCCACCCGGCCGCTCCAGCTCTTACGGCTGCTCTCTCTTCCCCCTCCTTTCCGCCTCTCCATCTTCCCTCTCCCTCTGCTCCCACTTCTGACACATGTACATTATATTCTCACATGAAATAAAGCCCGACATGTTCCTGCGATGCAGCATATGCCAAAAACAACACCTCTGCAGCTGCGGTGAGCATTCACGTATTTACGGCTAATTGCGCGTCCACAATACTATAAGCAGAACAAGAAGATCTGGGGCACCACCATTCTACTAATTATCCCCAAATTCTCCACGGACCACCCTCCGGCGTTTTTCCCAAAGTAACTGCTCTTATTTCACACTCTCCAGTCTCGTGTGGTATACCCCACCAACCAGCCTTTAGTGGTACTCAACCCCTAGCAACTCCAGAGATCTTCTTGCCATTCCAACTTTTCACGGTTGTTCTGTCCTACCACTGTCCCAGTGCGTTTCGATCATGGGAATGCCCCACCATAGGATGGTCACAATCTCCCACAGAGTTTGCTCCTTGCTGCCCCTGCTGTGCAATCTCCAACAGTATTCCCGCTCTATCAGCTCCCAGGTGTAATACAGGCTTAGCCCCCTCCTGTGGTATTCCTGCCCTGCAGCCTTCCATAAAGTTCCTGTCCCATCACCTTGAATGGGATTTCTGCATTACCGGTATCCTGTGATATTCATGCACTTCCACCCTCCTGCCCGAAAAGCCTTCTGTGGCATTCGTCTGTGTGGCTCTAAGGCTGATAAGGTCCCAAAGGTGAGACCTATTGGCTATGCCAATGCTTTTTTAATTTGCTTCAGCTCCCTCGCCATCCCTAAACCAATTAACACCCTTAGCTGCCTTTCATGCTTTGGCTGCCCGGTCCTGTTTCGCTTTTCTGATGCTGTTTATACACCCATGCTGTCTCTCGTTGCTATTTTACCCATCCTCCCTGTGTCCGCACTCCTCCCCTTCCTAGTCATTGCTTGCTTTGTTTGCTGCTAATTGTCTCCAGAACGGTTTCTGTCTGTTCCTTGGGTATATATGTCACTAGACCGATTTAGGCAGATGACTTTCGATTTTCATAAGCAAATCCGGCTTTGTTGTGGCCCTGATGTTTTTTCAAAATATACCATATTCCTGTTGACTCTATCGCCGCTTCATTGATCACTGTGCAGCTCGCTCCAAAGCATCTCTTCCCCTCGCTCCAAGCTTTCTTCCTCAGTTGGCTGTTTTCTCCCTCTAACTATCCAGTTGCCTTTTCCCTAATTCTCTCGCTCCCACTTCTCCCTCTGACTTCTCTTCCCTCTCTCTCTCCTTCTTTCTAACTATTTGCTTCCTTAACTTTCGTAAGACTCTTTTCTGCTCTCCCACCATTCTCCCTTCCACACTTCTCCTTTCTCTCTCTCTTTTTTTCTAGCTCGCCCACCTGCCTCTCTCCATTATAAACTTCTCCCACATCCCTCTCCCAGCATTCTGATCCAACTCTTCCATAACCCCTCTGCAGTGGTGTCATTAAAAATGATGGGTTACCTGATGAGTGTGGTGAGGGCCCCCAGGACTCATTAATCTTGGGGATTTATCAGGCCCTAGGCTAAACTGTTTCAGGGACAGAGATTGCCCACTCCATGGCCCCTCACCACGTGAGTGTTGTAGGTGCCTCCGTTACACCACCACTGCGACCATTTTACTCTCACATTTGGTCCCCCCGAACTCATTCCCTTCACTTTCCCACATTTTTCACCCACCTCTGTCTCTCAGACCTGCCGCTCCCATAAATGTTTCTTGATGCAAGTATTCATTCTTGAATCAGACTGCATGATCCAGTGTGTAGTAATCGTATAGCTCTTCAATCCCTGGTGGCACAGCACCCAGGATAATGTGCAGCACTGCTGAAAACTTAGAAGGTCCCAAAGGCGAGGCCTATTGGCAATGGCAATGCTAGTTTACATATTGGGGCGATAATAGAAGTGCGCCAATCTGGCAAGAAACCTTCAGTGCAGCCTGCCCTCAATGCTAATCCAGGCACCCAAAGTTCAGTGTTAGGCTTATAAATATCTAGTGGTATTGCATCCGGTACCGGCGATTTGCAACACTTACTTTCTAGCATTGCCTTATTAACTTCTTCCAGTTTGAAAGGTGTAATAGCGGTGGTATGCAATATGGGAGTGATATCATTATCACTGTAACCGGTTGCGGTACTAGTGTTGCATCGGATAGGGAGTAAGTATGAGAAAAGTGCCTTATCCATTCTTCCTCAAGAATGGCAAGCTCCGCCGAAGGTGCCTCGTCCGTTGCCAGGGGAGAAGAGTTAACTACCTGCCCAAAGGCTCTATTATCATTGCTTGAACTTGCTTCCTGCAACTGCGCCCAAGCCATCTCCCTCAGGCGTGGTTTTCTCCAAACCACTGCTTGCTTATGTTCGGCTCTACATTTCCGTACCTCTATTATCCTCCTTGGTGTCTTATGTAGATCTTCCTTTAATAGTTTATGGGCTCTAGTACACAATGGATCAAACCACCCCATCTCCTTTAGTTTTATCTTCTCTCTGTTAACAGCAAGACCCTCCCTAATATCGTCTGTAATGGTCATGAAAGCAGTGATGATTTCATCGTTTGCCGTGGTCTCATCAAGACAATGGTCGAAAGACCCTTTTTTATTACTTATCGACTTTTTAAGAAAACCTCCTGGAGCAATCTGGGCCCAACGTAAATAGGAACCGTTACTCGCTGCAAGTTCAATTTCTGTTGCTTGTACCATAAGTTTACCACGTTTCTTTTTAGAAAATAAAACTGTATTTAAATGGATACTCAAGGGGCAATGATCACTAATTGATATTGTGTGAGCAGAAAAGTTAGAAACATAACCAATACACTTCTCCGAGAGGGTGCCTCCAGATACTTTGTGGTAATGACAACCTTGTATTGCAGTGTGTGGGTATATTTTTAAAATTGATTGAATCATTGATTGTTCAAAATTAATGATGATTTTTTGCGGAAATTAGATGTTGGTGTATTGTTTCAATATTGTTATTAGCTCTATGTAAGTAGTGTTTTGTTTATTAAGGAGTAGTGCGTATATAAAGGGGGTGTTAGTATCTTTATATTCGCCATAGATTGTATATAATTGATAAAAAAAGGCTTGTGCCATCCATCATCCACGTCTCCCAGTTTTTAAATTTTGTAAGTTGTTAATTGTTGCAAAGATGAGAATTCGTATTTCATGACTGTTGTTATTTAAATGGAATTTTTCATCTTCGTGAGTGATAGTGTATTCAGGTAATATTTGTATTCAAAGGTTCACTCTTCCTCCGTGGTTGTCCGTTATATGATACATTTATGTGAATGATTTGATTGTTTTTATGGTGTTTGTTTAATTAGAATTTTCTATTGGTTTGTGTTTGTGTGTTTTAAATCTATTGGTTGAGATAGTTTATTGCAGCACTGGAAACAGTCCGATCTCAGGTCCAAGGGAAAAAACTTCATATGGACACCACTGCGCAGGCATCAGGAGGTTCAAATAAGGACAGTGACTGTCTAGGCTCCTTGTTAAAGGCATTAAGGGGGGACCTTTTGACTATTCATTATCAGAATCTGTCCAAGGCAACTCCAAAGATATAGACGCTTTAAAAATCCAGAACTGATCCTTACAGATGGATATAGAGAGGTTAGAGATGCAGGCCCGAAGGAACAACCTTTGGATTCTGAAGATACCGGAGGGGGCTGAGATGGAGGACATAAAGGGGTTCATATGTAAGCTGTTGAATGGGGTGTTAAAAGATCGACCAGATATTGACCTAGAAGCTGAAATACAAAGAGTGCATAGGGACCCTTTTAGGCTGCATCCGGATAGAAAAGCCCCCAGAAAAATCTTAGTCAATTTTCAGACTTATAGTATGAAAGAGCTAATCTCGGGGAGGTCTCTAACACGGTCTGCCTTCATCATCAGGTTGGGCCCTACCAAATCCGTTCGGATATCGGATATCGGGGGAAGAACAGCGCAAAGGCAGTGGGAGCTAGGCTCCAGAATGCCCGAATTAAGAACCCTGGGGGGCAGGTTCAAATGAAGTTCCCGCATTGTTAAAAGGGAGGGTGAAATTGAAAAATTGGTCCTCATACAAATAAGAGAAGGTTATTTTTTAGCTCTAGATGAGTGGCTCATACGGGTAGGCCATGATTAGGTCTCTAAGATAAAACTCCTCTCCTGCAATGTGAACGGTCTGGGAGGGGGTAGGAAAATATTTTGGTTTGCGAGTTCCTAAAAAAAGTGAAGCACATATTTATTTGTTGCAGGAAACTCATTTGGAAACCCCGGACTGTAAACAAGCCTTTAGTAAAATAGGTTGGGTGCAGGAGGTGTTTTGCTCCAAAACAAAGAGGATGTACAAGAGTGGTAGCAATAGTGGTAAGAGCGAACAAGGGGATCAAGGTAGAGAAATGGGACACAGACCAGTCTGGCAGATGGTTGGTGGCAACTTTGTCTATATGCGGGTCGCCAATTACTTGCGCAGTATATTACGGACCTAACAAGCACAATTCTGGTCCTCTCCTGAACCTTGAGACTAGCTTGCTACATACGTCTGCCCCAGTTATACTTGGCGGGGATTTTAACTTAGTGTTTGACACTTATGAACGTTATGAAGGAGTTACATTTGCTTGCTATCTGGAGAGCAAAATATGATACTGTTAGAGAATTTTCGTTCTATAGTAAGAAGTATAAGCAATACTCAAGGATAGATTATTTTTTAGTAGATCAGTGTTTGCTTTCAGACGTAGGATCCATTAGTTATATCCCAGCGATTATATCAGACCACTCTGCAGTGGAGTTAGTTCTTAATCTTGGGCTTAAGATGACAGAGAAAAGGTGGACCCTAGAAAGGACTTTGTTAATGCATGAGAGAGTGAAGGTGGAGCTAAATGACAGAATAGGTGATTTTTTTTAGCTTCAACATAGGCTCCTCCACTGAGCAGACGGTTTGGGAGACCCCTAAAGCAAATCTGAGGGGGCTTCTGAGTTCTCTTATGACCCATAAGAGGAAAACTAGAAAAGAAAGAGAAATAGAGGGTCCTTAAGAGTATTAAGGAGAAATAGTTAGAGTTGCAACAAGCAGCCCTGACGGCTAGGGGATTTATCCCTCAGTTGGAGAAGGAATTGGTGAGTCTACAAGCGGATTTTAATGCTAGAATGCATAAGATTATGAAGGATAGGTGGGATGCCAGCAAATTACAGAACTTCGCCTATGGCGGAAAATGTGGCTCCCTCCTGGCGTGGAAATCAAGAACAGAAAGGGTGAGAAACAACATTAAGAGTATGATACAAAGGGAGTCAGGGGTTCTGTTACTAGAAGATGATAAACTCAGAGAGGAGGCCTGGTCATTTATGCAGGGTCTATATAAAGAGGACATTACTTACGGACCAGACAAAGTCAGGGCTTGGTTACACCATAGGGATCTACCTCAATTGTCTGAATCGGATAAGGAATATCTAGCTACCGGCATCTCTGAGGGGGAAATCAGAGAACAAATAAGGAAAATAAGTCAGGGCAAAGCCGCTGGCCCTGACGGATTACCAATTGAAGTCTACTTAGGCCTTCTAGAGAGGGTTGTCCCGGTATTAAGAGTACTTTTTAATAAAATATTCATACAAGGTGAATGTATCCCCTCATCTTGGTCTGAAGCGACAGTATCATTGATCCCTAAACAAAATAAAGATCCTCAAAAAATCAAATCGTACAGACCAATTTCGTTATTAAACTCTGATTTTAAGATTTTCTCGGGGATATTGGCCACCAGCATGGCCAGAATTATTAAATCAACCATCACCCTGATCAGAGAGGGTTTATACCAGAGAGGCAGCTCAATGAGCTTACTTTTCAGGTAATTGGAGCAATCGACTTCGCAGAGGAAAAAAAGTTGCCACTTACCATCGTCACAATTGATGCCACTAAGGCTTTTCATCATGTTAACTGGGAGTATTTTTGGGAGACTTTGAACAAGTTTGGTTTCCCACTTAATTTCACTGGAGATGTTAAATCTCTCTATTTGAATCCTAGGGCAAAAGTTTTAGTTAATGGTGCCCTAACGGAGTGGTTTAGTATTCTCAGAGGCACCAGGCAGGGTTGTCCCCTGTCCCCCCTATTATTTAATGTATATCTTGAACCCTTTGTATGTGCACTTAGAACAGATCATATCATCATACCCTTTAAAATTTTGGATTTGGAGCTTAAGACCGCTCTATATTCAGATGACCTTCTTCTTTACACCTCAAATCATACTGATGCAATTCCTCGGTTATTCGAACTGGCTGAGGAATTCGGTAAAATCTCTGGTTATAAGATCAACAGAGAAAAAAGCGAAATGATGGGATGGAACAGCTCAGGCACTATACAGGGGGCAAGGGAGCAGATGAGATACCTAGGGATTCATTTAACCCAGAAATTGATAGATATACCTAAGATCAGCTGGGAGAAGGTATCTAAGGAGGTCTGCAAGTTATTACTGAGATGGGGGAGTCTACCGCTGAATATTTATTGGTTAATCTCGTATAAATGACGATTTTGCCCAAAATAACCTTTGTGTTCAATACAATTCCACTATGTTTTAATTATAAGGATATTGCTAGTCTCCAAGTGAAGATCGATTCCTTCATATGGGCTACAAAAACCCCCAGAATAGCCTGGAAGAAATTAAGGAGAGGGTTGAAGATTGGAGGTTTGGCCTTACCTGATTTACTTTCCTACTGTCATGCCTTCAATTTTAAGAATTTTAGAATATTAGCCAATTAATTAGATTCTTCCTCGCAGGGTCTCTTATTTCGGGCAATGCTACACGATGTGCCACAGGGACAGGAATTCTTTCTTTTTAAATTTTGATGATCCCAAATTTTACAACAAAGTCCACCTTAAGATCTTCCTGGCTGCTCTTAAGAACTGGGGATATATCAGGAGAGTTCTGGGGATATCGTATTACACTTCACAGGCTCCGATCTGGGACTCCCCTGGCACTCCTGACTGTTTCCTGGATCAATTGTGTCAGCCGCTCAAACTAGCTGGTATTGCTGTGTGGGGTGACCTCTGAAAAAACTTACAGCTTATGAACTGGGAGTCCCTCTTTAATCTCACAAATGGGACTCTAACAAGATTTAAGTTTTACCAGCTCTCTGCTTGGTGGGCAACACAATCCTGGGGCAATGAAGAATATAGTATGTCTGTTGATTCCATTTCCAGAGCGGGCCTATGGAAACGTGAGGTTTCTATCTGGTACATGGCCCTCATTGGAGCAGGGGACTGTTTGGACTCCGAGTTGGAGAATCTTTGGGGTAATGTTCTTTCAGACAACCGAGAGGAGGTAAGGAAAATTTGGTGTGACTCCTTCATTATGTCCCAGACAGTGGTCAAATGAGCAAATCTTAGGAGGAACCATCTCTATACTGTTTATAGAGTGTACTGGACTCCGGGTAAACTATCCAAGGTGACCACAAGGATATACTACTACCCCAGATGTAAACACCAGGCTGCAGACGACCAACATATGTTCATGGGTTGCCCAAAGATTGCTCCATATTGGTCTGAGGTATGTGGCTTTTTGGAGGAGGTTTTATTAGGGCCAATTGAAGTTATCACTCGATTAGTTTTCTTTGGTCTACTGTCCGACTACTGTATGAGTATTCCTGCTTCAAAATGTATATTTTACACAATAGTTATTGCCAGAAGGGAAATTTGTAGGGCATGGAAATCTGAGGCTCCACCCATATTTGCTGATTGTCTTAAAAACATCATTATGACTAGCCAGTCAGATATGGCCTGCTTTGAATCTAGTACCAATAAGATCTGGACAGCTTTAGAGACCTGGAGGAAGAACTAACACCGTCCCTATGATTATGCCAGAGGATTGTTGTCCGGTCCTCCCTAGTAACTTGTGGTTTATCTAGTCTGGTGAACGGGAGTGGGACCAGGAGACAGCCTTACCTCTGGGCGAACTCTGTCTGCCCGGCACAGACATCCAGGGTGGCTATTGAATATGTTTGTGTGGAAGGTGCAGAGGGACCCCATCTAGAGTTTATCCGTTATGGTGGCATGTATGAGGACAAAAAAAAGAGATAGTTTATTCGAATGTTTTTGCTATTACCTTTTAATTTATGTTTATTATGTTTGTTTTTATTTTGTTTATTGTGGTATTTATTTTTAAATGTACATAAATGTATTATATTTTTATAGATACTATACATTTATTTATGTTTGTTTATTTTCATTACTTTTTATATTTTTCTCATGTTTTTCTTTGTTTATTTATTTGTTTTTGTATTTTGTATTTTTTTTAATTAATGTGATTATTTTTAATTATTTTTATTGGTTTTTCAAAATATTTGGATTATGTTATTTTGCTACATTCTCGTGAATAGCATTTTTTATGTTTAAATGTTATTTTTGATATCGTTTATATGTATTTTATCGGTGTTTGTGTGGTCGATATTGTTTATAACGATATTGTTATGTTTTATTTTAATGTTATTGATATTTTTGTGTTCTATATTTTTGTTGTCAATATTTTTATAATTTCTATTTTGTGTATTGTGTGTCGATATTTTTGTTTATGATATTGTTAACTCGATAATTTGTTGTTCGATGTTATCGGAGTTGATGTTGTACCAGTCATCCACATATAGAAGTATTTTGGAGATCCCTCCCAGTGTAGAAATGCCTGCTATTTGAGAACACTGTCTTATTGTCACAGCCAGCAGTTCACGTCCAAGAAGGAATAGAAGGGGTGCTAAAGGGCAACACTGGTGGTTCCTCTTTGCACTAAAAAAGATTTTGAAACTAAACCCCCACACTTTACTTGTGCAGGCGGTGTCTAATATAACCATTTGACCATAGAGATACATTCATGACCTAATTCCAACCTATGTAATGTGCAGAACATATAGCTCCATTCAATATGCTCAAAGGCCTTCTAGACATGTAAGGATACAGCTACTCTATCTTCTCCAGCATCCATGGTAACCAGGTATGGGAACCGAAATGCGTAGATGGTTTCGAGAATTTTTGGCTGGCATGAATCCCTATTGGTTATTATGTATGAGTTTATAGATAACTTGTTTGAGTTTTTTGGTGAGGATGGTGGCTAAAATCTTTGAATCTGTAGTCAGAAGGGAAATTGGATGATAGCTACTGCAGTATAATCGATCGTTCAGTTTAAGGAAGGACTGCTATGAGGCTGGAGAGTGTTATTTTATCAAAGTATTACTGATCTTTGAGGTGGTCATCATCAAACGCTGAGCTATATAACGTCTCATAGTAATCTGCAGATGTGTTAGCTATTGCCAGAGTCTCAGTTATTAGCTTACCTTTAGAGTTATAGATAGTTGGAATAGCTGTCATAGCTTCTCTCTGTTTTAAATGTGCCGCTAATAAACAACCAACTATTTCTCCGTGTTCATAATTTCTAACCTTAATACTATATAACATATATTCTGATGATTGACGATTTCTGGAAAACTAACTATCGTCTCAAACTCTGGACTAGTGTGTATGTATTCCTCTCTTGCGTGAAGAGCTCTCAGAATGCCATGGAGGGGAGGGGCACTTTTTAAGTTAACAAATTTCCACTCATCATTTGTACCTTTTTTCCCCACCAGAATTTTTTCTTGCTCATATGAATAGCTTCTTTGCGGTTTGGACACCCTTCTATTGAGGATATTTGACATATTATTTCAGACATACATTGACTTTGATCAGAAGACATTTTGCTAAGAAATACTCCTTTCTTGTGCTCTTAGGATTATGGATGGGAGCCTCCTGTTGTTCTATATCACAGTTATAAAGATCTACGTTCATGGTTTTTGGTCTCATCACGCTAGACCTACTCATGTTCTTCTTTCTTTTGTTTTCCTTTCATATACTAGAATGCTTGACCTCTTGAACTATGATCTTATATCAAGATATCTTATGAGTGGCACTGCTATTTGGAACTTTCTGGGTCTTTTCACACGTGACCTTATGACTATATATCACTCTAGTTTGGTTTGCACAAGGTAATCCCTGCCTGGAATTTAATAATATTTGTAATAATTTTTGTATATGTATGATTTCTAATTTGCTTAAACTGGTGTTATTATGTTATACATGACTTGCAGCTTTGAAAAATTCACATATGTGACAAAACACATGTTAGCTGTACCTGTGTGATGTTGGATATACTACTCGGTATTCTAGAAGAAATTGGAAACTTAACAAGCATGGAACAAACATCTTTCCAATGTGACTTAATGGACTACATTTATCACTTTGTACCACTATATTTTCAGTGCTGCGATATCTTTTGATTTATATGTGGAGTGATGGACATGTTTCTCAACTCAGAGCCAGAGACCTGCTATCTCTCTCTCACTCTCTGCAGCTCCTCTGCTGTGCAGCTGCCCTGTGCAGGGTTTACAGCAGGTAGGGGTTTGAGCCGCTGTCCAGACTGTGTTGTGCCCATTCTAGTGAAATTCTGTTGCCTTGCTGTGCCCCTGAATTTTTGTCTGTTGCATCTCTGTCTTTGCCTTATTTACCTTATTGTGCCATTTTTGTTGTCTTTGGCTTATTTTCCTTACTGTGCCATCCTTGTTGTTTACATTCTCTCTGCCTGTTATTTCTCCAATTCCCTCTCCCGCCACTGCAGCCCCCGTGGCCCCTACCCCCTGCCGATTCCCACTCTCACCTCCCAGCTGTGCCTCCCTTCCCTCTCCCCTATTTAACGCACACGGCGGGTCCGCCGCTGACGCGCTGAAGGTGCTCAAAAGGCAAGCGTGCATGCCCCCATCCGTACCCCAACCACGACTAGCACTAGGGGCCCTGGCTCACCTACCATCCACCACTACAACTCAGCTGCCCTACTATCACTCAACCCCAGAAGGAACAACAACTGCCAGCTGTCTACCATGAGCACTACACACGGACAGTTCTACTGCCACCACTGCCGCCAGACCTTCAGCATCACCCTAACTCCCATGACCACCACCCCTGCACCCGACCCCAACACCGCCGATACCCTGAGGTGTATCCTCAATGTGTGCTCACTGCGCAGACACGCCTTATAGATTTGGGACCTCCATGCCCCCCTCTCACCAGACCTCTTCTTTTTTACAGAAACCTGGAACAACACCTCCTCCACCCCTGACATCACCACAACCAACCCTGATGGATACAAGATCCGGGGGGAGGACCACCCCAACTATCCAGGAGGAGGAATCACCATCGCACACAAGAGCTCCCTCTGCCTCTCCATCTCCACCACGAGCGACTTCTTTTCCACCAAAAAACACCTTGACTTCCAGGTCCTGACCATCCCTAGAACCACACTTCGTGGCTCCCTCGCCTACAGGCCTCCCGGGCCGTGCCCCTTCGCCACCACAATTGCTGACTTCATGGCACCCACCGCCATCCCCTTCATGGACTACATACTCATCGGAGACCTGAACTTCCACCTTGACAACCCCAGCAACCTTAACTCCACCACCCTCATGGACATGCTTGCCAACATTGGACTGAAACAGCTCATCACCACGCCTACCCACAAGGCAGGACACACATTTAACACCTTTTTCGCAGCAGGAAACAATATCCACTTTAGCCACACCACACAACCCCTATGGATGGACTACCACTGCGCATACTTCAATGACGACAAACCCATGCCGCCCCAACCTGCACCTTGCACTCCGGGAAGGAACTGGAGCAAAGTCACTGAGGAGCAGCTCAAATTCCCCCTCATCAGCGACACTGCCACCACCACAACTGACGCCAACCTCGCAGCCAAAGAACTACACAAATGGATCCCTAACTATGCAGACAAGCTCACTACTTACACTACGCCAATCGATAGTGCCCAAGAAGGCCACCTGGTCTATCGCCAACCTCCAAAATGTCAGCCACATCTGCAGACTATTGGAGAAGAACTGGAGAAACAGCAAACCATCAGAAGACCGCACCATCCACAAGAATGCCATGACGGAAAACTACCAATGCATCAAAACCACCAAAAGAACCTTCATTCAAAACAAGGTTATCACCAACTCCAGCAATTCCAAGGAACTCTTCAGCGTCATCCAGGAATTCACCAAGACCCCAGCAAAACCACGGACATCACCCCTTCCAAGGACCTCTGCAACAAGGTTGGATCCTACTTCCGTCTGAAAATCAAGAGCCACTACAACATTTTCAATGATCGACCACTAGATGCCAAAACAACTCCCTCCTACAGCAGCGGCAGCCAGCCCACCATTTCCTCCTGGACACCAGTCACCACTGAAGACACCACTGCAATGGTGTAGGATTGGAATGATAAGTAGTTGTTTCTTGGTTGAAAGGTATTTTGTATCCATTCTTTATCACATGAAGTACCCAACAGTCTGTGACATACTCTGTCCACTGAAGATAGAAGAGTTTTAACCTTGCTCCAACTGTCAGGTAGCCATTTAATTGACTGATCTAGGCCACTGCGAACACTAGGTTGGGATTTGATAGCAAATGCAGATGCCCGACTATGGGCTGGGTCACAAAGGGAATAATATATTTTTCCTTTTAATTCTGATGAGGACGTTCGAACATAAACAACGTCTTCTCTGAACTCAGTTATATTGTTGCACGATTCGGTTTTTTTCTGCTTTCTTTTTTCACCATATCATGAATATTTTAAGACCTGAGTCAGAATAATTTTGAAACTGTAAATGGCTATTTTTGAATAGAGCCCTCTGAGTAGCCTCCAGCTTTACCAATTTCATACACAGCAGCCGGGGTCCAGCTCCTTTTGGCTCCAGCTGAGATTGCAGTGGCCACAGGCTATCAAATGAAGCATCTGACAAACATATGGCCATCAACTCCATTCCACTAGGGAGAATAAATGCATCCTCATTCCCCTGAATACAATCAAAGAGAGCCTGCAACTCAGGTTGTTACCTGAGTTGCATTGGCTGAGTAAGTGTTTGCTCTTAGTGGAAAATGAGGTGCTGCGTACGATCTTTTTAAAGCACACTCAGCTTCTTATCCACAGAATCCAGAAGAGTTGAGTTATTTGATACAAAATTAGAAGTAGATGCCATGGATATGATGAAGCAGATTTCATCTGCAGTCAGGCATTGTTTATTTTTGTGCTTCAGACAGACTGCATGTAAATTGCCACACACATTTTGGTGCAAGTTAAAAATATGGCACATGAAAAGCATGAAAGTGAGGCCTATTCAGTCTGAAATGCTTTTGCTGAATTAACATGTGTTTTTTGTAGTGTAGAGAAAAGTGGCCTTTTTAGCTTTGAAGATTAATAGAATGTGTTTCTCTCTTCCCAGCTCATACCTTGCAATCTAAATTCACTATTCCTGTCTTAAAAGACTTTGGCTTGTTGCATATTTAGAAAAACATTTTCGGTTAATAACACCTCTTTTTATAATGTGTGTGAATTAATAATGCACCAAACACTACACATGGGGCTAAATGCTTTTTTGCATGACAAGCTATCTAAAACACTAAAGCATGTTGCTGTGTGTGCTGTATTAACTGTGTGTGCTGTATTAACTGTGTGCTCTTTTAAAATTTACACTAAAGCATAATATTGCTAAGTTGCACATTGCACATTTATTTTGCATGTTGTCATAAATACTAGAAAAAGCTGCTTGAAACTCATAGCTTGGCTAGGTAAACATATATAAGGGGTATTAGTATGAGGGAGGGAAACATAATGGGCTGATTTACATGAAATTAATATTCTCTTTGTGTTTGTTTTATTTTTGGGGCCTAAGAAAAAATGGCTGCCTGTGAATCCAGCAAGGCTATGACTTGCAATTTGATGAAAAGAGTGCATGAGCAGATCTGTTCGACTCAAACCACGATGAAGTCAAGGCCTCCTTGTACTTTATAACATTCTTGTGATTGTGCCAATGTACCAGTTAGTTAAAGATATCCTTCCTGACTGCGCTGTGGAAGGAAGGAAGAGAATTAGAATGAAACATTTTTCCTAGTAAAAGTTGCAAAAACAATATAAATGTATTTACTCATGTATGCTTCTTTTGTTAAAACTGGTATAGTCATGATTTTAGAGTGATTCAGGATCCTGAGACCTCTTGCCATCATGACTGACCAATCACGTACAAGTTTTTCTGAAGATGCAACATTTTTGTGTAGTCTGCCAAGAATTAGAGTATAAATAATGACGTCTCCGGAGGCGTGGTGGGCTTCTTGCTCATTTTGGCTTAGGATTTGCTTCATTCATATAGGTTCGGTACGAGATCGTCACAAGTGCAGCCTTGGGAGGGAATTTGCATCCGAGGAGAGTCAGGGGAAGGTATCTTGCTTCCACGTCATATTTTTGGCACGGCAGGCCACATTCCTTTTAGGTCTGGTGAAGGAGGGGTTGCTTTCAAGGAGCAGCCCCCATCAGAAACACAGGGATGCAGAAGAGCAGCAACAGATAGAAAGGCTTTTTAGATTTAGATGCTAAAACTTTAAGTTTATGCTTTGACTAATTAATTAGGTTTGAAAAGATGTATTTGTCTTATGCATTTATTTCTCTTTATGGGAGATTTTTGCAAACTAATTATTGATTAGCCTTTCAAGACTATTTTTTCTTAGAAACTCTTTAAGCATTTTGCTCCACATTTTCTTTTCTAAGTGTGATGCTTATATGCAGACTGTAATTTTTCCTGTATTAATGCTATTTTTCCTGTTTTCCAAATTCTGTAACCTGATTGATATTTTACTAATGAATAAAGGGTCAGAGAAAAACTTAACTTTTGACTAGAAAATGAAACCCTTTAAAATACTCAACAACTCTCTTTATTGGCTTAAATAATAATTGCATTTTTGACTGTTCAGATTTATTTAAAAATCTCCTGAAGGTAATACATGGTGTGAGGGGCCCAACACCTTTCCAGCGGTAAGTTAGAGGTAGCATGAGGGTTTTGCATTGAGAAATGACCAGAAGAAATTACCGCTCCATCAGATGCAAGACAGGTATTATCGTTTAGAGTTTGGGAAAAGTATTTCTCAAAGTCTTTGAGTAAGTACCTTTTACTAAGGAACTGTGGAAGTGAACCAATATGAGAATGTTTTCACTCCTTAGACAACAAGAGACGCTTACGTAAGATCAGATTTCCCCACATGCAAAAAAGGACAACTGATGAACAGAATGCAGAACAATGTGATACATTCACCCCAGTACAGAGATCTGGGCCTTATTCCATCACTTTTTTTGGTTCCCCATTTCATTCCATTTTGAACACTGCCATATATAAATCAGTCTTGCCCTGCGTCCAATGGGAACAGTCCAGCCTCAGCTGCTGGGCCAGGTCCTCCCTGGACTGGAAAAGGAATCCTAAGACAGTTTTCAGGGTTTCATCCCTCATCAGCCAGGATAGCTTGACTCCAGTGGCATGGAGAGCATGGGATCCAAGGGCCCGATTCACAGAATGAACTTAAGACTAAATCCTAAACTTACTACTATTTGGTATTCACAGAATGAACTTACTACTTTTGGGATTCACAGAGTGAACTTACTACTTTCAGGATTCACAGAATGAACTTACTACTTTCGGTATTCACAGAATAGATTTAAGACTACTAACTTTACATCCGCACTCGGGCTGGAAATTCTGGCCCGGAGGTGGAGTTTCCGCCCCAGAGGCAGAGCTTACAGCTTGGGGGCGGAGCTTGCGGCCCAGAGGCAGAGCTTGTGGCTTGGAGGCAGAGAACTCTATTCTGCGCCAACCTCAGAAGCAAAAATAGGATAATCCATAGTCTCCTAGACATCAGGAAATACACTTAAGAACATAACCTGCAGTAGGGAATACATCAAACCTAGACTACAGTAGAGAATCAAAATAAAGCATAGGACAGTAGGCAAAATCTAATAAGCATAAAAGCACATCTATAGCATAAATCAAGGTGCATAAATCATACTAAAAACATTACATTTCCTAGTACATATAAAAATTACATTAGGGCCTTGCAACCTACAAAACCTAATGGTCCCCTGGGCAAACTGGCCATCTATAAGGGGCTCAAAAGCCCTCTGTACACAAAGTCAGGGTGCGCTGCCTAAACAGCGACAGTCACGGGGCACACTTGGCGCAAACCTAAATGTGGCAGCTGCCCACTACTTGCTGGGCAGCTGGGAAGTGTCAATGAAGGCCTAAACGTAGCAGCTGGCACTAAGTGCTGCACAGCTGTGCAGGCCAAGGTAGGGATGGAGGAGTGCATCTCACTCCTAGATTAAAAGTACAGGTCCCCTAGAAAGAAAGACCTAAACGTAGCAGCTGCCTACTACTTGCTGGGCAGCTGTAAATCAGTAAATGCGGCATGGGCTCTCAGGGACCTTCTAAACAAAGATGCAAGGCAGTGGAGCCACACGGGGCTAAGTAAATAAATATTGTACCCCTTGGAGCACTCAGGCTCTGGAAATAACAGGTGTCTAGGAGCACTCTGGCTCCTAATATAATGATGCCCAAAGACTGGCCCCCAAATACTGTAAAGCGCGCAGGCGCTTTCAATAAATAGGCACAGAGGGGGCCCTATGGAGCTCTCACAATATATGCCCCCAAAGTAGAACTTTCCCATTGTTGGAGCCACTAGGGACTCGGTTATGAAATAATGCAATCATGGAGCCACAAGGGGCTCTGCAAGAGGAATGGTCCAGGACGTTGGAGCGGCTCGCTGCCAAGTGGGGCTGCTCGGGAAACCCACGAGGACACCCCCCCTCCATATAGGGCTGTTCGCTCTCACTGGGTAGGCTTCGCCGGGCTGCGCGGCACCTGCGGGGCTCTCCCTTTACCTCGGGAGCCCCTCTGGTCTACCACAGCGCTTCCCTTCTTGGGGGCTGGCGGTGTTTCTCCTCACGGCGCGGGGCTTCCCTTATCCACACGGGAGGCCCGCGTAGGATGCTTCACTCTGGCACACTTCCGGCCGAATCTCAGACCCCGTAAACGTCCCAGCGAGAGGAGCCTGACTTCCGGTGCGGCCGTATGGGCCGCGGCGGTGATTTTCCTTTTCGGCAGTAAGAGGGGTAGGCTCCCTCGTAAATGAGAGTTAAGTTAGGAGCGGGGTGGGAAAAATTTAAATGAAAGCCCCATAAAGCAAAGTAGGTTACCGCTATTAATTATTATATAAAACTGAAGACGCCTGGTGGGCACCTGCGCACGGAGCAAAAAGCAGGGTGGACACCTGCAAGTAAATATTAGAATAAGCGGGGTGGGCATGTGCACTGCCATTACAAAGGCAGCAATGAGGGGTAGGCTCCTTCAAGATAAGGAGTAATTTAAGATAAACCGCTCCAAGGCGCTAAATGTAAAGACACTCAGTTCCAAAGAGCAGCTAGTCCTAGGGCAAGGAAAAGTCCCCCATCCATCCCAGACCAGGCTGAGGGGTCTGCCAGGAGTCCTCCATGCATCCAGGGGCTGGGCAGAGCCCAGGGAGGCAAGCCTTCCCCTGTGCTCCAGCAGCAGCACGCCCCTGGCAGATTCCAGTCCAAGAACAAGAACATTTACTTGGGGTCACAGCCCTTATTTATACAGCAAATCCTTTGTCTACAAGTGTTAGGTCAAGACATCAGAGACACCACAGGAGGCGGAGCCAGCATTGTGGAGGGAAGCACAGCCCTGGATCACTTTGTTTTGCCCAGCTCCTCTCTCCTATTCACAGGACAAGCCAGGGACATCAGATGCACCCCAGGGGGTGGAGCCAGCACTGTGGGGGGAAGGCCCTGCCCTATTCAGGTCCCGGGTGCACTCCTCCTTCCCATCAACATGCAGATCTCTTCATTCACCACCTGGGCAGACCCATCCTGTCTCCTGGAGCCAGGCACACCAGCCAGCTTCAGCCAATCACAACACAGACAGCCAATTCACATTTACTGCACAGGCAGGCCAACTTCTAGAAGTGGCACTTCCACACGTGACACAATAAATCCACACACATCATCGCGCAGCATTTAATCTCACGAGTTCACACATACCAAACTCGACCTTGCACTCCCCACACATCAGGAACTACCATGGACACACATATCGCCCATGCATTCCTATGGGAGGGCAGGCCATCTCAGCACATACACTCAGAGTGCTCACGCACTTTACACTGGCCCACAATGCTAAAGTACGCAGAGGCCTAAAATCACTACCACCATGCTAGAGGCTAAAGGCAAAAAGTTTAGGGGTGAACCTGCCAAAAAGGCCCAAGTCCAACATAACCCCCTTCCAGCCAAAACGCAGGGTAGACCAAGCATTCCCTTGTTGGGATTCCCTGCTTAGGGCGAGAAAACACGGACCCAGGCCCTCAACAGCATGGGCACATTCCGGTTTCATGCCACTCTGAACCAACGTGATTTCCCCTGGAAAAAAAACTCAGGACCAACTAAGCTATGCTCTAGTACTCCCTAGATGTCCACGGCCAGGACCAGGCCCTAAATCATCCAGATACCACTGGTCCTTGCCAATCCACAGAGTGGGGGGCAGTAACCCCTGGCACAAAATAGCCAATCTCCACTCTTCTTCTGAGTGTAGTTCCAACCTATCGCCTGAGGTCTAAAATCACCAGCGACACCGGGGTCAGAGGCGAGGACTCCCTCCCTCTGCATCCCCTTCCAGAGCACTATACCATCCCAACTGGAGTGGTATCCCTAGAAGGCAAGACCGGTCAGGACACTGCTTACAGTTGCCCTTTGTTTTAGACAAATACCCTGAAAACCAGAACTTCACGAGGTTGACACCTAACTACTGTGTTGTGTGACAGTCTGCCTGGCACAGAGCTCACTACCTCCTGTCCACCTGACAGTGCGTGAAGATGCTCCAGGACAGAAGTGGCATCACCATGGCCAATCCTTGGCGACACAGCCCTTCTGGCTGGTCCCTGACCCACTGGATCCTCCACTGGGGACTCTTTCCCCCTCTCACACCTCAATCTGGATTTATGTACCCTCCACTTAGAGGTGGCACGGCCAGACACCAGAACTGATGGAGGTCTGATTACAGGCACTCCCAGCTCACCTAACAAGGGAGAACCTCCTCAAAGAACAGTAAAACTGAACAGACTAGGCTCCTACCTGGTGTTCCCTCCAGGAACCATCCAGTACTGGAGACTGAGGTGCGGGCCCTTTGGGGCACAGCCCAATCTCACTCCTTCTCCTGCGAGACAGGATTTGAGTCCCTACAACCTCCTCACTACAAGGTCACCTAGCTGGGCTACTTTGAACCACTTCTACCCCTCTGGGTAGGAAGACACCTGCACAATTCTTCTAGTATCACTCCCAATGCAAGCTCCCTAAAATCAAAAGAACTTACACACTTCAACAGGAGTTGGCGTGTCTCCGGAAAACAATTAAGGGGCAGGATCTCACTGCGTGAACAGACTGAAGCACCCTTTAACACCATTCACCGGCTAACCAATCACCCAAATGTCCAGTGCACCACAACAATCATCCACCCTCTCCCCACCAGACTGGTGAGACAGCCACTTGACTGCCCCTGAATCACAACCTGTACCCCTTTTACTGAGCACCAGGTACCATACTCTGGGAACTGTGATTGGGACAAACTGCACTGGACAGTTATATTGCTGCCACCACTGGATCCTACCCTACTGGGGAATCCAGAAAAACTACAATGTACTTAGGGGAAAATCTAACCGCCCTGAGCTAGTTACTCCATGCCAATTAAGTTACCACTGTAAGCCAACCCAAGAAATAGCAGACAATACAGGGGCAGTCGCTCCTTCAGCATCAGGCCAACCCAAGAACAGACAGTACAGGGGCAGTCACTCCTATAGCCTGCGCTTACAGGCCTTCCCCATAAATGACAGTCTACCCAAGGACAGTCTCTCCTTCAGCATCAAGCCATCCCAAATAACAGTCTACACAAGGGCAGTCACTCTTCCAGATTCTCTGGTTTCTGTCTTTGACAGGACACCTTACTCACAGTGCGATCATAAAACATATATCAGCAAAAAATGATATTTCAAATAACTTCAAAGACAATAATCCCCTAAAATGTGACTATCTAAAAATGCAGAGTCAGTGGTGCAGACAGTTGTCACTGCGGTATTGAGCAAACGCAAGTCCTATCCTCACCGCTGACAACCAATGTTAGAAATGGGGATCTATGGTTGGCTAAAGCTTGCGCCAAAGCCAGGCAAAAACCACCACTCTAGTCAGGGAAAGGGAGTTATACGACAAAAATAACCCCTGCTCTCCCCCTTGGTAGCTTGGCACGAGAAGCTAGGCTTATCTCGGTGGCGATGTGTAAAGCATTTGCACAACACACACAGTAACAACACACTAGGCATACAACAAAAGGAACTCCACACAAGGTTATGTCAAAATGGCCTTTGTATTATAATAAAAACACATCAGATAGTAATCACACAATATACACTGTGTCAACTGGCACGGGCAAAATTTACAAGGGATTATTTACACATGGCAGGGTAACGTGGGCAACTGTCAGAATTAGCACTTGGTAAAGAATAGTAAAGATAAGAGTATGTTTTAACTTAGAACACAGCCAGTAATCACTGGCAGACACTACACTCAGCGTCAACCTGTAACATAAATCATAACAGGTACAGTATCACATAAGGCGAGAACTCTAATCTGCATCAACCTCATAAGCAAAAATAGGATAAACCATAGTCTCCTAAACATCAGGAAATACACTTAAGAACATAACCTGCAGTAAGGAATAAATCAATAGACCACAGTAGAGAATCAAAATAAAGCATAGGACAGTAGGTAAAACCTAATAAGCATAAAAGCACATCTATACCATAAATCAAGGTGCATAAATCATACTAAAAACATTACATTTCATAGTACATATAAAAATTAAATTAGGGCCTTGTCCCCTACAAAACCTAATAGTCCATTGGGCCAACTGGTCATCTATAAGGAGCTCAAATGCCCTCTGTCCACAAAGTCAAAGTCAAAAAGATTTTATTTGTGTTGGTACTCAACCGAGGACCACAAATATAACATAAGATATAAAAGTAAACTTTACGTAAGATAAGTACAACAATAATCAGTATAAAACTAACATGGATTTAAAAAATTTGTACAAATTATAACATACAAATTCATTCGGGGGATTTATGGCCATTGTTAAAAATTCTTTTTCCTTTGTTAGCCTGCAGGATCTGTAAATCGGTGAAATATACTGGGCGCGAGCTGCTACCACCTTAGAATTAGGGCAAATGAACATTAAGTGCTCCACAGTCTGCTCACCCCCTAGACATAACAAGCATAAGTTGGAGTGATCTCCGGGTGACCATTTTGTTTTATAGACTTGAACAGGTAAAATCCCCGCTCGATACATGAAAATTACCCTCCTTGCACTATGAGAGAGACAGAAAGAGATATATGGCTGTATATGTTTATACTCAATAACTGTTGTAAATGGCTTGAATGTTTTTAGCCTATAGCTATGAGCATAGTCCAAATCATAACTTAGCCTTGGTGTAAAACATTTGAGAAATAGTTTTAATTGTGAAGTGGACCAAGTCTGTAGGATTTCACTCGAAATTTCAGCCATTTGGAACGCCGCAGACATGTTCATTAAGAAAGTTTGTTTAACAATATCTGTGCCAAAAGTCTCTTTTTGTAGCAGAAACCGAAGAGTTCCCTCCGTAGCGTGAAGTAGCTGGTAAGCCCATCTAATTATGTTTGCCACGGCCGTGGCAAAGGCACTAGTGATTCCGAATTCCAGCCGTAGGACCTGAACTGGAGTAGCTGTTGGGACCTTCATTATTTTTTTCAGGATTTTTCCCTCCTGACGGTCCATGAAGCCCCATTGTTGGATTGGAATACATTCCGTGGCATAAGACAAGACCGCTGGTATTTTAGCTTTGTAAATTTTTATTAGTGAGGAAAAGTGTCTGCTCCCCGTGGCGTTATATAATCTCGATAAAGCACCAGCGTGTATTTCAGATTTTTTCGTTAACTTATCGATGTGATGTATATTTGTTAGATTCTTGGAGAGAATCCTGCCAAGGTAAATATATTCTTTCTCTTCGTCGACCTTTTCCTCACCTAGCTTCCAAATATATTTGGCACTTTTCTTCCTCCCGGAAAAGGCTACAACTTTGGTTTTTCTTACATTCGGGATTAAATAGTTGTCATTTGAATATATAAACAGAATATCCAGAGATTTTTGGAGACCGTATGGAGTAAGATCAAAAAGGACTATATCGTCCGCATAGAGCAACAGGTGAACTCTTTGTTGGTTAATTTTTGGGGGCAGACTTGAGCCCTTTTGCAGTTGTGTTGGCAAATCGCTGAGATATAGCGAAAACAACATGGGTGCTAGTAGACAACCCTGTTTAAGGCCATTTTCGGTGTCTATTGTTTTCGTTAGTCCTTTTTGGCCCCCCATTTGAACACGGCACCATGTCGTTGTATGGAGACTTATTATTGCCTGTAGCAGGTGATCGTTGATTCCCAGGCTCCTCAATTTTTTCCACAGGGTAGGGCGATCCACGCGGTCAAATGCGGTTGAATAATCTATGAAAGCCATGTAGACCGTCTGTTTTCTTATTGTGACGTATTTGTCCAGAAAAAACTGGATTATTGCAATATTGTCCGTGACAGAATGTTTGGGTCTGAAACCTGCCTGGAACATAGGGATCAGACCCATCGAAAAGGCCCAGTTTTTTAATTGCAATAGTACCTCTGCCGCAAAGATTTTTCCGGTGGCGTCCATCAGGGCTATTTGGCGGTAGTTGCCTGCTACCGTTTTACAACCTTTTTTGTGGATGGGAATTATAGTGCTCCCTTGCCATGACTTGGGAACCTGACCAGTGGAAAAAATATGGTTGAAAAGTGGAGTTAGAAAAAGGCTCCATTCCCTGGAATTTATTTGTAGGGCCTTTATAGGGATTTGGTCGGGACCAAAGGCTCCTGAGCTTCTTGCCCTCCGAATATGTGTTTCAACCATTATAGTTGTAGTTTTCGGGATTATTTTTTCCATAGATTTTTCCTTTACCTTATCTGGACTGTTTGTCTGTAATTTGTCCACGTTTTTCTTATACAGTTCTGCCAGGTAAATTTCCCACTCTTTCGGAGGAACAGGTACTGCGTGTAATTTCTTTTTTGTCCCAGATATCTTGGCTATTATAGACCAATACGTTCTTTGGTTTTGTTCTTTGGCAGCGTTTTGTAATTCTACCCAGTTTCGGTCTTCAAAGGATTTTCTCTCGCTTATTTTTTCTCTCTTGAGTTGGTTTTTCAATTTATTTATTTCTTTCTTTTTAGTGGGAGAGAAATGTAAGTATTGCGCACGTATTAATTTGTTTAGGGTTTTCTTTGTCAATGAATTCCCTGTTTTGTTGTTATTTTTTCTTTTTGGGATTATTTCAGTTCTTTGAAGATTCCTTTCGATTATTACCTCCTTGAGCTCAATGAGCATGGTCTCGAAGTTCTCTATAGGGTCTTCTGAGTATTGATTCCTTAAAAACTGTTGTTGATCGACCAGATTTGTCATTTTACTCAACGAGGTGGGGTTCCAGAAGATTCGTCTCTGATCGCTGCTTACCAAAGTTTCCTTTCTATCAAGGGTCATCAAGCCTTCTTCATCAGACAGAGCCGACCAATTGGTTACAAGTTGCAAGACGGCATGATCGCTCTCTGGAGTAAAATTGGAGCACAGATGGGACATTGTTTCAAGCTGGTCTTTACCACAAATAATATAGTCTATTATAGATGGTCTCCCATTTCCTTGTCTTGTATACCCTGCCGGGATATCGCCTTCCACATTCCCGTTAAGAATTGTTCCGTTTATAGCGAGCAATACAGATAACAGTGTTTTCCCTCTTTTATTGGATCGGATATCATTGGGGAATTGGGGGATTACATGTTCCAGGCATTCTTCTTCCAGGATTTTTCCCCATTTTTTTATTTCTGTAGAAGAAATTTTCCCATTAAAATCTCCCATGATTATATAGGGTAAAGATGTGTGGGCTTCAATTATTTGTATGATAATTTGCAAGGTCTCGTCATATAAGCTGTCGTGGTTTTTTCCTGGAGGAGCATATACATTGAAAAGCAATGTTGGTTTGGTTGTAGTCAGATTGGAGGCTTTCAGAGACAGTTTCATACATTGCACGTTCTCACTGCTGGTTTCCACTATCTCTTGGGCCCACAAGTAGTCCTCTCTCATTAAAAAAGCCAGTCCCCCTTTGGCATGGCCCCGATTAGAGGCTTTCGCATTTATATTATATACATAGTAACCTTTTTGTAAAAAGGGCTCTGTTGCCCAGGTTTCTTGCAGGGTCAGTATGTCGGGCTGGTTTCTGAGGACTTCCTTCATTTTTTTATTTGTTCTTCCAGCGATGTTCCACGAAATGATCTTTAGACCTTGGTTAAACGGGGTGCTTTAGGTGGTTAAAACCTTTTTTATAGTTTAGAATCCCTGGTAGCCAGGTCCATGAATTCTCCATCTTATTTTCTGCATATTCTTCCTTTGGTTCCATATGCCACACTTCCCTTTCCCCTTTTTTTACTCGAATTCTTAGTATCTCTTCTCCCTGTTCTGTATCTCTGTTTTGCATACCCTCAAGGTGTCTTAAGGTCCCCGAGGATCTTTGTCCCTCTTTCGATTGTAGTATAGAAAAGAGAGTCGTGTTACTATTAAAGGTTAGTTGTTTTTTGTTTCCTTTATACTCCGGTTTCTCTATGATGTCATAACCAAATCGGTATATTATCTCTTTTTCTTTCAAAATGATACTTGGTATCACTGGAGACCAAAATGAGACTATTGCAATTTTACTTTGACCTCGCGTTGGAAGTGATACTAGGTCAATGTCACTGCTAGTCATGGATTGAAGAGGTTTTACGTTCTGTAAGAGGTGTAGAATCCTACTTCTGTTAAGAGAGATATTATCAGTGGGAAATAGTTCTTCAAATTGAAGTACCTTAGATTGTGTGGCATTCCAGCAGTAATTTTCTTTTTCAGAAAAGAGTTTCACAGTGTTTTCTTCTGTTGTCGTAGTAACCAAGTTTACTGGGAGATATACATCCGCCTTTGGGTTCAAGGATTTCTTTCTATCTGTTGTTGTTCTTTTAGGGGATTCTTCTTTTTTACTCCTTCGCGGAGTACTTTTCTCGTCGTCTTTCACTTGTAGTTCTTTTTGTGGTATTGTATTTTTTTGAAATTTTAATTTACGTGCTTGCTTTTTATAAATCCTTCTCATAGGTTTTTTCTTCCTTTTATTTTTTTCCTTTAGCGTAACATCCTTAGTAGAGTTAGGTGTCATTTCTCCTGAAGATTTTACTGATTTAATTTCAACATTTGATTCCTCGCCTTCATTTGCAGATTCCTTGTCAGGTCTTTCCCTTCCCGTTTTTTTATTGAATATCGGTCAGGGTGCGCTGCCTAAACAGCGACAGTCACAGGGCGCACTTGGCACAAATCTAAATGTGGCAGCTGCCCACTACTTGCTGGGCAGCTGGGGAGTCTCAATGAAGGCCTAAACGTAGCAGCTGGCACTAAATGCTGCGCAGCTGTGCAGGCCAAGGTAGGGATGGAGGAGTGCATCTCACTCCTAGATTAAAATTACAGGTCCCCTAGAAAGAAAGACCTAAACGTAGCAGCTGCCTACTACTTGCTGGGCAGCTGTAAATCAGTAAATGTGGCATAGGATCTCAGGGGCCCTCTAAACAAATATGCAAGGCAGTGGAGCGACACGGGGCTCAGTAAATAAAGAATGTACCCCTTGGAGCACTCAGGCTCTGGAAATAATTGGTGTCTTGGAGCACTCTGGCTCCTAAAATAATGATGCCAAGTATAGGGAGCAAAGACTGGTTCCCAAATAATGTAAAGCGCGCTGGCGCTTTTAAATAAATAGGCACAGGGGGGGCCCTATGGAGCTCTTACAATATATGCCCCCAAAGCAGAACTTGCCCATTGTTGGAGCCACTCGGGGCTCGGTTATGAAATAATGCCCCCATGGAGCCACACAGGGCTCTGCGAGAGAAATGGTGCAGGACGTTGGAGCGGCCCGCTGCCAAGTGGGGCCGCTCGGGAAACCCACGAAGACACCCCCCTCCTTACCGGGCTGTTTGCTCTCGCTGGGCAGGCTTCTGTGGGCAGTGCGGCACCTGTGGGGCTCTCCCTTTACCTCAGGAGCCCTGCCACGGTGCTTCCCTTCTTGGCGGCTGGTGGCGTTTCTCCTCACGGGAGCCCCGCGTTAGATGCTTCACTCTGGCACCCTTCCGGATGGATCTCAGGCCCCACCTACATCCTGGTAAGAGGTGCCTGACTTCTGGTGCGGCCGTACGGGCCACGGCAGTGATTTCCCTTTTTGGCAGTAAGAGGGGTAGGCTCCCTCGTAAATCAGAGTTAAGTTAAGAGCGGGGTGGGCACCCGTAAATTAGAAAATAAGCAGGGTGGCACCCATAGAATTTAAATGAAAGCCCCATAAAGCGGAGTAGGCTCCCGCTATTAATTATTAAATAAAACTGAAGACGCAGGGTGGGCACCTGCGCACGGGGCAAAAAGCAGGGTGGCACCTGCAAGTAAATATTAGAATAAGCGGGGTAGGCACCCGCTCTGCCATTACAAAGGCAGCAATGAGGGATAAGCTCTCTCAAGATAAGGAGTAATTTAAGATAAAGTGCTCCCAGGCACTAAGGGTAAAGACACTCAGTTTGAAAGAGCAAAGGGAGCAAAAATAGTCCTAGGGCAAGGAAAAGTCCCCCAGTCATTCCAGACTAGGCAGAGGGGTCCCCCAGGTGTCCTCCAGGCATCCATGTGCTGGGCAGAGCCCAGGGAGGCAAGCCTTCCCCTGAGCTCCAGCAGCAGCACACCCCTGGCATATTCCAGTCCAGGAACAAGAACATTTACTTGGGGTCACAGGCCCTTATTTATACAGCAAATCCTTTGTCTACAAGTGTTAGGTCAAGACATCAGAGACACCACAGGAGGCGGAGCCAGCATTGTGGAGGGAAGCACAGCCCTGGATCACTTTGTTTTGCCCAGCTCCTCTCTCCTATTCACAGGACAGGCCAGGGACATCAGACGCACCCCAGGGGATGGAGCCAGCACTGTGGGGTTCAGGCCCAGCCCTATTCAGGTCCCAGGTGCACTTCTCCTTCCCATCAACATGCAGATCTCTCCATTCACCACCGTGGCAGACCCATCCTGACTCCTGCAGCCAGGCACACAAGCCAGCTCCAGCCAATCACAAGCCAGACAGCCACTTCACATTTACTGTAAAGGCAGGAAAACTTCTAGAAGTAGCACTTCCGCACGTGACACAATAAATCCGCACACATCATTGCGCAGCCTTCAATCTCACGAGTTCACACATACGAAACTCGTCTTTGAACTCTCCACGCATCAGGAACTACCATGGACACACATATCCCCCATGTATTCCTATGGGAGGGCAGGCCATCTCAGCACACACACTCAGAGTGCGCACGCACTTTAAACTGGCCCACAGTGCTAAAGTGTGCAGAGGCCTAAAATCACTACCACCATGCCAGAGGCTAAATGCTAAAGTTTTAGGGGTGAACCTGCCAAAAAGGCCCAAGTCCAACACTCCCCATGCCATTCCAGTTTGAACCCAGCCGTATGCAAATCAGTATTGACTCTCCGCCCAATGGGAATAGTCCAGCCCCAACTGCCAGGCCAGGTCCTCTCAGGGCTGTAAACAAGCATCCACGGACCGGTTACGGGGTTTCACATCTCATCAGCCAGGATAGCTTGACTCCAGTGGCATGGAGAGCATGGGACCCATGTCTGGGCATACTTGTCCCACTCGGGAGTGACAAATGCAAAAAGAACAATTGATGGGCATATTGCAGAACAATGTCATACATTCACCCCAGTACAGAGATCAGGTCCGTATTTCGCCATAGACTTAGAATGGGTAAAACCCTTTGATACATCAGGGCGCAAATCTCTCATAATAAAGGTCATCTCCTGGACCATGTGTTCAGTAACATTGATACGTTAACAATTGAACCTCCCATTCCACTGCCATGGACTGATCATTATCTGTTACCTATCACCTGGATCACCGAGTCCCCTCTCTCTGCACAGGAACCTAAAAAATACCTGGGCAGGAAGTGGTCAAAACTCCCCTCCACTGAGTGGGGGTATTCACTTGCAGCACGTGAGCTTCCGAAGTCCTCCAGAACTGACATAGCCAGTGCCAACTTTGATAACTTGATTGATAACACCCTTGACTCAGTTCTCCCGAAGGAAGCCTTACACTGCATAAGAAGGCAAAAAGTAGTCCCCTGGTACGCCCCAAGACTGAGGGACATGAAGCTTTCATGCCATAAATTGGAAAGGTCTTGTAGACAAGATCGCACACAGGGCATTAAGACAGACTATAGAGCCGCTATCAGGCACTATAAAACTGAAAATAAGGCAACCCAAGCACAGTTTTATGAGTCTAAAATAAGTTTAGCCGCCAATGCCCCCAAGGACATTTTTCGAATAGCAAAATCATTGATCACCCCACCCCCCGAACAAACACCATTAGATGGGCCACTTGCCCGCTCTAATAGCCTAGCATCCTTCTTTTATCAAAAAATCCAGACCATCTACTCCTCATTCACCTCTGGCCTAACTGACCTGGGGCTGCAACAGTAGCAAGCCCCAACACACTCCCCCCATGTACACTGGAAAAGTTCACTCTCTTAGATCCGGTCTTGTTGGACAAAATAATCCCTAAAGTCACCTCAGGCTCTCCTGAGGACCCTGCACTGCCACTAGTCCTTACCTTGGTCATAGAGCTAATTCGCCCAGCAATTCTGGACGTTCTAAATTCTTCAATCACCTCAAGTGCTGTTCCAAAATCCTGGAAATGTGCAATGGTCAAGGCACTCTTAAAAAAACTCCATCTAGACCAGAATAAGTTAGCCAACTTCCGCCCCATTTCTTTGTTGCCATGGATGAACAAACTGCTTGAGAAGCACATTAATAACATCTTAGTGGTACATCTTGAGTCTAACGATCTGCTCTGTGCTTCTCAAACGGGCTTCTGCCCCCAACATGGGATTGAGACAGCCCTATTAGCAGTTACTGAGGAGGCCAGAATCGTATTAGACCAGGGAGGAAAAGCGGCCATTATATTATTAGATCTCAGCACCGCGTTCGACACGGTTGACCATGCCACATTATTACATCGTCTTAGTGGCATGGGAGTGTCGGCGCGGCTCTGTTATGGCTCATTTCCTTACTGGAGGAACGCTTCTTCCAGGTTTTTGAAGGAGAAGTTGTTTCTTCCAAACAGCCACTCAGTAGTGGGGTGCCTGAAGGACTGGGTTATTTAAGACCCAGCGGTGCCAGGGGACAACACCTGAAACCTTCGTGGGTAACCTGCTCCGGGGTACGAATCACAGAGACACGGGACACTTCCTTTGGCGTCAAATATTCAAGGTTTATTTACTGCAGGGAAACACAGAAGTCACAGGAAGTACAACGAGTGTAGTTCAGGGAGACTGCTTCAAATTGGTTCTGTGGATCGCTCCTTTTATACAAAATTCTCCCATAGGTTTACATGGTACACAAAGGTTTACGACTCGGTTCCCATGATTATCCCCCAGAGGGGTCGCTTTGGTCACTTTGATACATTCAAGGTCCGGAACATAAGTGCGGAAACATTTGGCGGTTCCCAACTGTAAAAACCCATCTTCCCACCATTAGTACATTCCAATCAGCAGTAAAACAGATCGAAGAAGGAACAAGGACAGGTGCAGAGGAAGATGGAAACAGTGGGGAGATTGGAAAGGGTGTAAAAGGGGAGGTATCGGGAAACACGAGCTACAGGCATCAAAGGGACGTGCCTAATGAGATACACGGCTGAGGCAATAAACCGACACTGCGAGATGAGCTTCGAGCGGGGCCATCTGCCTTACAGTATCATCCCCCTCGTCATAAAGACACTTTCAAAGGGACATGTGTCTTCCGCAGATATCTTGGGAGTCCCAGGGTCGCGAAGCGGACAACGTCCGTTCGCTGGCTACTTGAGGGCAAGAGACAAAATGGATGCCGTATCTAAGATGGAACCCGTGGGTACAGATGGAAAAACCCACGTAACAGACGAACGATTTAGGTTAGCACAGCGAAACTGCGTACATCCACTAAACTCGTCATTTGCGGTTCATAGATACCAGACTCGACCATATTCGTGCGAGTCGAAAACACCACTTACAATTGTCACGGAACCTCAGACGCTCCTTTTGCCCTCATGTAGACAAGCACTAGTCGGAATCATACTCGATATTCATCAGACCATCTAGATGTTGCTGTAACATAGCTCTGTCCAACCGAGCTCCTTTGGTAACAGGCGGCTGTCTCATACACGTTGTAGCACAGAGGCCACATAAGGCAGGACCACACTGCACACAAAGGCAACACGTGAACAGGAACGCCACAACAACTCCGATAATCATCAGAATCTTCCAACCCCAAGTCGACATCAGGCCCCAAAACCACCCAAGTAGCGTCCAATCCCCTACATCCACGTGTATGGATTCAGAGATTTTATGCAACTTTGAGATGGCTTGATAGACAGTCGGAGCGTTATCTGGAATGAAAATACAGCAGTTCGAATGGATCACCTTACATACCCCACCTCGATCTGCTAAGATCACGTCTAAAACCATACGGTTTTGTAACGTCATAAGTCTATCCGCCTGAAGTTCTGTGGTGATATTACCAAGGGCACTGGCAGTAATATTAGCTGTCGATTCTACCACTCGAGTCAACTGTCTCAGGTTCCTACTATTAACCATAGGTCCCCAAAACGGGAGGAAACCCTTGAAAAAGTCTCCTGCCTCTTGACCGGCAGTGTCCTCTTCGCTAATTACGCCTCTCACAACTCTAGTCTTGTGATAATCTTCATCTACAGTGAACGTCGGAGGCAACAAGTTTGCGATAAAACATGAGCCCATAAAGTCGGAGGGCAACCATGCATACGCACGATCATGACAGACAAAGTAGGTGCCCTTAGCAGCCAGAAACACAGGGGACGAGATCATCGGCAGCATGTAATTTTCAGTGCAAGCACTCTCTCCAAGTCGGGTTTTCGATCTTCGGCCACGACCCATTAGACAAAAATTACCAATGTGGGGTACGACCCATATCGGAGGCGAGCTTTTAAGCTGTTTATCACTCGTGAGCGCACTATACTCAACCTTACTCAGGACCCTATAGGCTTGTACCTCTTCCTCAGGGATGAGCGACGGCTTATAGATATATCTATCTAAGTCTTCTATCGCTATAGACAAAGGCTTGTGATACGAGCCAGGGCCAAAGTAGGGAGAACGTGGCTCTCGATTGGGGTAAGAATCTAGTGCGCTTCGAAACATTGTTTGAAATGCTCGAGCGGACCCCTGGGAACTATACGGTAACACCAGATATGGGATTCCCTTATCCGTGGTATGTGGCATCCACCCACACACCCAACAATTAGTAGTGTTAACCACTAACTGGTGCTGGTGAAGGAGCTGAATAAAGGAATTGTTGCGGAATTCTGCACGTCTAGCCTGCTCGTGTTCGGGTAAGATATGGAAAGAATGGGGAGATGCAATGGAGGTAAGTTTAGGGTCAGGAGTAGGAGTAGGTATGGCAGAAGGTAAGAAGCAAGACATCGTGTAATACACCCCACCCGCCAATAATGCAGAAACAGTCAAAAGCAATACGAATATTTGAAACATAAAACATTTGGTACGACTAAGTTGTTGTAACTTGAACCTTTGCGCCTGAGCTTCTTCCAAATCCATCAGCTTTGAAAACGCCATCCCCTATAACCGTCCGCAACGTTTCTTGACGCACTTCGTTCTGTGTAGCAGTAGTCAATCCCTAGGAGTTCCCAGGAACCGACGGTCTTTAACCTAGTGTCAAGACCTTCTAACCAGAAGGAAGTACACGCGCGGCCCTACGGCCTTTATTTACAATTATATGCAAAAATGTCTCTCAGCTGTGGAAGCAAAAATATATGAGGAACGAAACTCAATATATATACATATACAAAAATAATTACAATGATACGGGTGTTCAAACCGATCGTGGAAAACGGGATAATGCAGTGGTCAAGGAACAGAACGAAATATTTTATTAGTCCTTAGTGCTGGATCGCAAAAAGTATCGGGTTTTCCCAGGACGTGTCTGTTCGTCAAACAAAGGATCCGTTGAAGAGACAGCATTCTGTTGTTCATTCGAACGTTCTGGTCTTGAGTCTTTTGATGACAAATGTTCAACAGTGTCTTTCTGCTGCACTGAGGATTCTCCGACAGGTTGTGCGTCGCTGAAAGGTACAAACGCCGGCAATCCTTTGGATTCAGTTGAAGCAATGCCTCTCCTCACCCACGAGTCTGCTGGCAACGGAATAGGGACTTTCTTTGTATGGGTGGCATGCACCCAGTTTTTCCGACCCTCTAGACGAACAGCAGTTCTCGTGGCAAGGAGGACCTGGTAGGGTCCAGTGAATCTGGGCTCCAAATTCTTCTTACGCGAAAAATTTTGCGTCACCACCCAGTCTCCGGGCTGGAGCTGGTGGCCTGGACCCTCCGTCTGCGTCGGCAATGCTTCGTAAACCTGTTGGTGAATTAACCTCAGTTTAGCAGTCAGATCATGAAGATAATCAATCAACATTGGATACTCAAGATCACAGAACACACCCGGTCTAGGGACCCCCCAAACATTCGCAGGGCGACCGAACACTATTTCATAGGGACTGAGCCCTACTCGGGAGTGTACGGTGGCCCTTGTTGACAGTAAAGCTAAGGGTAAAGCGTCAGGCCACGAGAGACCAGTCGTAGCCTGAATCTTTGCTAGCTTCAGTTTAAGGGTGCCATTATACCCTTCAACCAAACCAGCTGACTGGGAATGATTGGCGCTATGGAACTTTTGATTAATTCAAAGGCCCTTACACACACTCTTCATCACACTCCCCACAAACTCACTTCCGTTATCCGACCATACAATCCGAGGCATTTCGTACCGAGGAAAGTATTCCTTCAGTAGGATTTTCGCAGTTGACAAAGCAGTGTTGTCTTTGAGAGGATAGGCTTCAATCCATCGGGAGAATGCGCAAACCACAACTAAAACGTATTTCAGGTTATTGCATCGCTCCATATGGATGAAGTCTAGTTGGATCACCTCAAAGGGACATGAAGGGGGAGCAAAACTACCAGGAGGAGTTGGGGTTCCCTTACCAGGATTGTACAACATACATACCATACAATTCTTAACCAATCGTTCAGCACATTTTGTGATACCATCATTCTTCCACACAGGAGACAACAACTTACAGATACCTTTCACGCTAATATGTGCTAACCCATGTGCCATTGTCACAACAGCCAGCACATACGCATCCGGCAACATCCATCTCTTCTGTTCTGACAAATCAATCCAACAACCATTCGCATCCAACTTTCCCGTACTTTCTTTCCACTTCGTCTTTTCAGTCTCGGTGGCCTCATTCTGAATTGCTTTCAAACTCTCGATAGTGTCTTCACACATACTCGACTCTGTAGGCCACCTAACCGAACTCGTCACATACATTTGAGTGCTAAGGTTCCGGGCAGTCTACTTAGCAGTCTCATCCGCAAACGCATTACCACGACCAACATCATCCGTCACCTTACGATGCGCACTACATTTAACAATCGCTACCTGTTTAGGCAACGTAAGTGCATCCAAAAGATCCTTCACAAGCTGACCATGCTGAATCTTCGTACCATGCGATGTCAAAAAACCTCTCTCTCTCCACAATCGTCCAAAGCTATGGGCGACGCCAAACGCATATTGGCTGTCGGTAAACACATTCACACGTTTCCCTTTCGCTAACACACACACTCTAGTGAGAGCGATCAGTTCTGCAGCTTGGGCAGAATTCTGATTTAATCTTGCAGCTTCAACAACAGTATTCAACGTTACAACAGCATACGCAGTAGTCACATCGCCATTCGGCAATTTAAAACATGAACCATCCACATACAGCGTTCCATCTGGATCTTCCAAAGGAGTGTTTTTAAGGTCCACTCGACCTTTTGTTTCCTCTTCTGTCCGCAAATAACAGTCGTGTTCTGCTATTTCATCTGACTCTGAACTAATCGGTAACAAAGTCGCCGGATTCAGAACATTGCAACGTTTTATCTGAATATGACTTGCCAGCAATGTTAACTCGTACCCAGACAATCTCGCACTCGTCAAGTGCTGAGTTTTCGTACGATTCAAAAGAGTGTCGACTTCATGTGGAACCATCACCGTAAGCATATTATCCATGACCAATCCTGCTGATTGTCGGATGGACACCGCAGCTGCCGCTGTTGCTCTCAAACAACTCGGCAATGCTCTAGCTACTGGGTCCAAGGTCGAGGAAAAATATGCACATGGACGTTGCTTACCACCGAAAGGTTGCGTTAAGACACTCAAAGCACAACCTTCCCTCTCGTGAACATATAATGTAAACGGCTTACTGTAGTCAGGAGTACCTAACACAGGGGCCGAACACAATGAATCACGCAATTCAGAAAAACTTTTCTGACATTCTTCCGTCCATGGTAAAGGAGTTGAAACATCCTTGCACGTAAGAGCCACCAATGGTTTCACTAGCAATGAAAAATTTGGAATCCATTGCCTTCAGTACGACGTGATTCCTAGAAAGGCACGCACATCTCTTTGGGTTGTTGGCACAGCCATTCGCGCAATTGCTGCAATTCTCTCTGGGGTCAACCGCCTTCCCTCCTTTGACAATAAGTGACCTAGATAGGTGACTTCTTGACAACAATATTGGAGTTTAGAAGGTGACACCTTGTGATGTAAATCGCAGAGATGTTGCAGCAACGACACGGTAGCAATTTTGCAAATGTCCTGAGTATCTGCAGCTACCAATAAGTCGTCGATGTATTGGATTAAGGCCGCACCAGCCAGCAACATAAACGCATCCAGTTGACCCTTCAAGGCTTGACTGTAAATCGATGGACTCTCACAGTAGCCCTGAGGAGCGCGTTTAAACCGGAAGCTGCGTCCACCAAGAGAGAAACCGAAAAGGTCTCTGCTCTCTTCTGCGATCGGGATGCTGAAGAACGCATTCTTCAAATCAATCACCGAAAACCAAGATGCAGAAGCTGGAATCAGAGTCAGTAGCGCCGTGATGTCAGGCACAACGGGGAACTGAGGAATAACAATTTTATTTACCTCCCGCAAATCGATAACAAAACGATAAACAGGTGAAGGATCAGTACGTTAAAGAATGGGCAGTACAGGGCTGTTGCACACGTTTCCCCGAGTCTCTTCAATAACGTCTTTCTCGATCAGATCATAGATGATCGCTAACAGTGCACGTTCACCGTCAAGAGAAATACGATACTGGGGAATACGTGGCAACCGCACATTAGATTTTAGCTGAACAACATGGGGGGAGATATCAAGCAGGCCCACATCATTGGGACCTGTTGCCCACAAAGATGCAGGAAGAGAACTCAATTCCGGTGGAAGCTTATCGAGAGACAAGTACATAGGAGAGACAACCCTCTCTCCCAACGTAAGCTTTACACCTGCAGGAGAACAATACAAAGTTGCATACAAACGTTTAAGCAAATCCAGGCCCAAAAGATTTTCACCACAACCAGTAGTCAAAATCAGAGGAGCTTGCAGCTCACGAGGCCCAATTGTAAGGGGCAAAGGGCGCGAAACTGGATTGCTAACGGGGGCGCCAGAGAATCCAACGGAAACATTTGTTAAGCCAGACAAAGGTGCGCCAGGGAGTTTCGAATGCATAATGGAACTTTTCGCTGCACCAGTGTCCAACAGAAAAGGCTCAACGACGCCCGATGTAGCAACTGCGACGTAAGGCCCTCTCTGATCAACCGGAACTGATACCACTCCCTCTCCTTGTCTATGGCTGTCCTAGTAATTACTGTCGTCAGTTCCCTGATCGACGTAATAATCGTCTACATTGTACTGCGCAGATCGTCCTTGCGATGATCCACGTTGATCGAAACAGTTATTGGAATTTGATGAGTTATCTGAACGGTCATTTTGAGCACCACGACCCCTACCGCGTGATGTCTGCTGCGAGCCACCACGACCTCCTCTAGATGAGTTACCACCATTACGATCGTTTAGAACAGGACAATTGAATTTTAAATGACCCTCTTGTCTACAATAGGCACACTGATTGTACCCTAACGAAGATCTTTGGGAGGATGAGTCATTTCAAGATTGCGATCTATTCGATTGCGACTGCGATCTATTTTGCTGCGAAGCATTCTGATTCGAACGCGGAGGATACGCTTGCTGTAACAACACTTTAGTTTTAAGTTCTTTCGTCTTTTTATCAGCGCGGTCGTTCTCCTCTTTCTCTCTGTTCTCATAATATTGTGCTGTGGCCAATATTTGAGCCGAGGTAGAAACGGCCCACGCACTTTCAGAATTCTTCAATTTATTGCTCAAATCGGGCAATAAGTTAGAGACAAATTTATCCACGAACAACCGTTGACCACCCTCAGTGCCCATATCCTGACCACTATGGTCGATGAATGCCTCCTCAAATCTCGTAAAGAAGTCGGAGACACTCTCGTCCTTCTTCTGTCTACAAGCTGACAATTTGTCCCAATTCACCCTTATGGCTGGCATAAGAGTTTTCCTTAGCGTAATGATTCTTTGAGGGAGAGCAGCAATCAACTGCTCGGGTTTAGCACCACCAGTTTGCAAACCATCCGCCGCTACGATGGCAGCCCAATCACCACCTAATTCAGTTGGATGATTTTCCTGACGAATCTTAGCCCACACCGGTTGCGGTACGACATTGCCAAATAGCATATCGATATCGGCAAGATTCATTATCGTAGCGTCTACGAGCTGCGACAATTCCTTGTAATACCCTGCAGGATTTTTGCGAGGGTCAGGCAAAGATTGCTTCACCTGCAACACTTCTGATCGTTTCCATGGGAGATGTATCCACACTCTCTGGAAATGCGCCACTACCGGGGGGTTTGCCCCAGGATTAGCTGGCATCCACACAGGTGGAACCTCTCGCATGGGAAACTGACCAGACTCATCTGACTGCCTTTCAACATCCTCAACAAACAAGGCTTGAGGTATAGGAGTGGGACGAAAAGATAGCAACCGCTCAACAGCACGTCGAACGTTGGTATCCACTATCAGTCCGTTCGAGAACTGAAGCTGTAGATCAGACAAAGCGGTCAGCACCTCGTCAGGTGCATCGGCTGATATCTGATCGCGCAGAACCTTACACATTTCTTCGAACACATATCGTTGTGTCGGTACGTTGAATTGACAGAACGTATCAAGTACAATACGTGGTGGGTTTCTAAGAGGATGCGTCATCCAACCCATCGCCATATTATATAGCGAAGCACGTTCCCTGTTACCGGGAAGCTGACTACGTCTCTGAGGACCATCTGAACCAGCGGACCCAAAAACAGGTCCGAGGGAATGAAAGAAGTTAGCCGCAACAGGAGTAGCACGACTACGAGTAGACGGAGAAGTATAGCACAAAGGACTAACAAGAGAAGGAGTAGAGACAGAAGCAACAGCAGGAGTTAACAGAGCAGGGGCAGTAGCGGGAGCAGGAGTATGCGGAAGTGGAGGAGCAGTAGGAATAGCGATAGGCAAGGGAGCAGGAACAGTCGGAAGAACGGGTGCAGGTTGAGGAACAGGCTGAGGAATAGGTGGAGGAGCAGGTACAGGGGGACCACAGGAACTGCGGTACCCTGTACATACGGAGGTGGCGACTTCATGAGATAGGACATTAGAGGATCCTCAACTGTTTCTTCCTTCTTATCCGACTCCGTAGGCAAAGCAGGATAGCATTTATCTATGGACATACGCTGTAGCCTATCAAACACTTCCTTTTCCTTAACCTCCTTATCACGCTGAAACTGCTCTGCTTTCTTTACACTGGCAGCAACACCATCTCTCTGATTACGTTTAGTCTGTCTGATTTCTTTCTGTCGGGCTTCTTTACGCCACAACCGAAAGGCATCAAACATGGCCGGCCTTGACTTTTTCTCAAACAATTTAGCCTCTAGATTATCCAAGATCGGGGTCTCAAAGCTACCATGAGGTGGCCAACTAAGGACACCGTCTTTCTTAGTGTAGTGGATCCAATAGTCATTAAAAGTAATCGGGCCTAGCCCGTGTTTGCTGTACAGCTCATAAGTTGGAGTTCTAACCGGAGGTATCGGACACGAGTCCTCCAGTCGGGAATCCGTACCACAACGTCTGAAACAACTAAACAAAGTACTGCGACCAGGCATCTTGCACACTAGCCGAGTTTCACAAACGTCAAGGGTTACAGGATTTACCAAGTCCCTGCAAAAGAGCAAAAACCCTCGGTTTTTGGCGGCTGCAGTCGTCAAATATCACCACGAAGTACCAAGAACCACAAATGCAATGGAACCATGCAACAACTAAGCAACCACAACCAAGAACTCTGGGAGCGACCCACAAATACTTAACTCAAAGATCGATGGCGTCACCAGGAAGGCCCGTCAATCGTCTCGCTATACCAAGGTCTACGCCAGGCGCCAAAACAGGTCTACAGTCAGGGCAGCAGTCCATCGCAGCCGTCAGGAGGCGGGAATCTTCGTGGGAAAAGTCTTCGGGCCACTTGTTTCGACAACAGGATCGATGAAGCGGAGTGCACCTTCCCTCGGAGATTTCACACGAAGTTCCTCACGATCGTCGGGCTTGGACCGGTACCACTGATGCAGCCCCACGTTGGGCGCCAACTGAAGGACTGGGTTATTTAAGACCCAGCGGGCCAGGGGACAGCACCTGAAACCTTCGTGGGTAACCTGCTCCGGCGTACGAATCACAGAGACACGGGACACTTCCTTCGGCGTCAAAGATTCAAGGTTTATTTACTGCAGGGAAACACAGAAGTCACAGGAAGTACAACGAGTGTAGTTCGGGGAGACTGCTTCAAATTGGTTCTGTGGATCGCTCCTTTTATACAAAATTCTCCCATAGGTTTACATGGTACACAAAGGTTTACGACTCGGTTCCCATGATTATCCCCCAGAGGGGTCGCTTTGGTCACTTTGATACATTCAAGGTCCGGAACATAAGTGCGGAAACATTTGGCGGTTCCCAACTGTAAAAACCCATCTTCCCACCATTAGTACATTCCAATCAGCAGTAAAACAGATCGAAGAAGGAACAAGGACAGGTGCAGAGGAAGATGGAAACAGTGGGGAGATTGGAAAGGGTGTAAAAGGGGAGGTATCGGGAAACACGAGCTACAGGCATCAAAGGGACGTGCCTAATGAGATACACGGCTGAGGCAATAAACCGACACGGCGAGATGAGCCTCGAGCGGGCCATCTGCCTTACAGTATCATCCCCCTCGTCATAAAGACACTTTCAAAGGGACATGTGTCTTCCGCAGATATCTTGGGAGTCCCAGGGTCGCGAAGCGGACAACGTCCGTTCGCTGGCTACTTGAGGGCAAGAGACAAAATGGATGCCGTATCTAAGATGGAACCCGTGGGTACAGATGGAAAAACCCACGTAACAGACGAACGATTTAGGTTAGCACAGCGAAACTGCGTACATCCACTAAACTCGTCATTTGCGGTTCATAGATACCAGACTCGACCATATTCGTGCGAGTCGAAAACACCACTTACAATTGTCACGGAACCTATCGGATGGTCTATGGGCTCTGTGCTTCTCAAACGGGCTTCTGCCCCCAACATGGGATTGAGACAGCCCTATTAGCAGTTACTGAGGAGGCCAGAATCGTATTAGACCAGGGAGGAAAAGTGGCCATTATATTATTAGATCTCAGCGCCGCGTTCGACACGGTTGACCATGCCACATTATTACATCGTCTTAGTGGCATGGGAGTGTCGGGCGCGGCTCTGTTATGGCTCATTTCCTTACTGGAGGAACGCTTCTTCCAGGTTTTTGAAGGAGAAGTTGTTTCTTCCAAACAACCACTCAGTAGTGGGGTGCCTCAGGGCTCTGCCCTGAGCCCCACAATTTTTAATGTCTATATGAGGCCCCTCGCACATATAGTCCATCCATTTGGTGTCCGTATAGTCACCTATGCAGACGACACGACACACAGCTTGTGGTATCATTGAACAATGCTGAGGGGTCGTCTAGCACTTTTAGTACCTGTCTTGAGGTGGTCGCCAGATGGATGGAGCTCTCCTGCCTTGGATTAAATGGGGAAAAGACGGAGGTTATGCTGTTGGGGAACCCTTCACCTTCCATTCTGGTCCCCATTTGGCCTCCCTGTCTCGGTCCTCCCCCCTCCCCCAAACCCCAGATAAAGAGCCTAGAAGTCTGGTTAGACAGATCAGTCGACTTCACTGTCCAGGCAACCAAGACATCTGCTACTTGCTTCGGACCTATGAAAATGCTCCGGAAAGTCCTCCCGTTATTGCCGTTCCAGGCAAGGAGAAGCATGGTTCAGGCTCTGATCCTCTCCCGCCTGGACTACGGCAATGCACTTTATCTTGGAGCCCATCTGGCCGCAATACATAAGCTCCAGGTTAACCAAAATTGTGCAGCCCGATTGCTTTTCCAGATCCCTCGATGGCAGTCGGCCAGACCTGCCTTGAGGAAGTTACACTGGCTTTCGGTAGAAGCCAGGATACTATTCAAGTCTATGTGCCTAGCTCAAAAGGCCCTTCGCAAGACAGGCCCATCCATAATGTTTCCCTTGGCCATTCCCTATTCCCCTTCTAGAGCCCTACGATCCAGCGGGTTGCACATGGCCACTATGACCAAAATAAACAAAGCCCGCTGGGGTGGTCGCGCATTTTCGCACAATGCCGCCGGAATGTGGAACTCCCTTCCGCTTGCCCTGAGAGAGAACAACAATCTGCTGACTTTCAGGAGACAACTAAAAACTCATCTGTTTGCAGAAGCTTATTAGCGCCCTATCCTATTGTCAGAACGGTCCTGGTTAAAGCGCTGCGAGGCCTCAGGGTAGTTACGCGCTATATAAGTTTAATTTTCATTTCATTTATTCATTTAATTTCATTTCATAACATAATGAAAGGTAGGCCACCTGCATCCTCCCTGGTATATTGTGAGTAAAACCTCTCTTTCGGAATAGGGCCGTGAGAATGCAAACCTGAGCCCCCCCCCTCAACTACCCCAGATTGACTCTGATTTAAATAGGCTGTAATCCTACCCCTTCCCTCTTGTCCTGATGAAGACCCGCAATGACCACTTAATAGTCCTTAATATTGAGTTGAAACGTGGACACTACCACCTGGTCCAGTTCAAGGCTCTGCGCGAGAAATTAAACTTGGATTAGCAGCAGAGTCATTATCTTCATGTTGGTCTCCCCTTCCCTTCTACATATCCCAATCACATCTATACTAATATTATACAGAGAGAGCCCAAACCTTTGAGGCAGGGAATCTCAGGAACCACAGCACCAATCACAACACCCAATACAGCATTGGAAAGGGCAGTTGCAGCAGAAGGACATAGGCTATAAAGATGCCCACCATATACATTTGAAAGGTAAAAGAACCTTACCAGCAAAATTGTCCCTTGTGGGCTTGGGCGTGGGCGGGGCGCGGCATGACGACAAAAAAAAGCGTTCCTTAAACGTGTGTGTTGTGCTGGGGGTGAGTGCTGGGGGTGTGAACAAGGCCAATGGGCGCGGCAGCAAGGGGTGTGGCCAATGGGCGCGACAACCGACAACAATCACTCGGCACATCCCAAAAAAAAGCGCTCCTTGAGGGCGTGTGGAAAGCAAATGTGTGCGTTGGGCCGGGGGCGTGGCCAAGGCCAATGGGTGCGGCAATTGCGCGGGAGCAAGGGGCGTGGCCAATGGGCATGGCAATTGCCGGGGCCTAGGCGGGGGCAGACGCAACTGATCGTGCCTGCGGGGACCATAACTGCACAGTATCCTGCACGCTGTCAGCCAGTCAACTCTCTGCATAAAGGACTGTGCCTGCGGGGACACTAACTGCAGCGTCTCCTGCGCGCTGCCACACACTCAACTCTCTGCATAAACGAATTGACACCAGGCTCATCACATCACCCAGGGCTGGAGCCTGGCTCAGGCGGCGGATGACGCGAGTAAGTGCGCCTGCTGGGACACTAACCTTTGAACTGACTGCACTTTCCCACACGCGCAGCATCTCCAGCACGTGCTGTCAGCCACTCAACTCTCTGCATCAACGACTTTACACCACAAGCACAACATCAAACAAAGCTGGAGCCGGGTCTCAAGCGTGGGATGACGCGATTCAGCGTGCCGGCGGGGACACAAAATTTACAACTGAATGCACTTTCACACAAGTTTACCTGGAGTACATACACACTAGAGACATCTGCTAATACTTCTTACTCCGAGGTACACACAGTATCTGCACAAACATGCCTAACTATTGTGACACTTCATGCTCAAAATGTTGTCTACTGCGAGATTTTAAAATACATTTCACTTGTCTTTTACACACATTCTATTTCATACCCGGACAACATCGGGACGGGCTGCTAGTTGTATATATTCCGCACCTATTTGTATTACTGAGCAAAATATGTCACTTGATCACCATTCACCTTGAAACGTCAGCCTTGTTGGCAGCTCTTTAAGTATGGGTAACAGATAAAAATGATGCAATTTAAATTAAACAACTGTTTACTCATCAAATTGTCGTTCTCCTGTGTTCCTTATGATTAAATTGGTTTTGATCTTACATGTTAGGATTTTACATAAGAAACAAGATAAATGATTTACATGTACAAGAAATGAGCTTTGCATACCCGACAGAACCATTGTTTTTTCTTTGCCCTAGATTTAGCCAGTGGAGAATCCACCGCCTCTTTAATCAGGGGTTGTAGATCGGATCTGAAGATCTATAAAACCTCCTTCTCATTCCCTGGTTGCAGCTCCACACGATGCTGCTTTTGCGAGAAGGGGTTGGAGCTCAAGTCTGGCATGTGGCATATGCCATGACATATGCCAAAGTATGCCACATTTTGTGTCTATGTTGTTTGAGGTATAATTGTGTTATAAACCCCCTTAAGTGCTAGTGGAATATTTTTAAGATATATCTTCCATCTGGATTAAAAAAACAAAAACATAATTTAAAAATCAATTTTCCGCAGCTGGGGTTTGAACCCTTGTCAAAAAACACACATAGACCCTGTGAACTGCCCCTGTAGCAGCTGTTCTTCATAGGTTTTTCAAATCTCTGACTTGCACTCGCTTGACTTAAAAGGACACAAATCTCACAGACACTGCTAGGGGTGATTTACAAAAGGTAATCTTTCATTTGTGGAATTTAGAAAATAAATAAAAAAATAATAAAAAAACGATTTTCCCCAGCTGGGGATTGAACCCTGGTCTAAAAGCATTCATAGAGGCTGTGAACTGCCTGTGAGCCATCGATTTTACTGAAATTTTCCCAGCCAAAAGCCTAATTGTCAACTACTAGCTCTGTTAAGGCATTTGTTATACACTGGTTAGGGCTTTCTGTTCACAGATGCTGCCAAAGGCGCGGAGATACTCCTTAGGGAGTCGAGTTCCTAGCGCGTTACAAGTCTGTAAATAAATAAAATAAATGAAAAAATGATGTCAGTCCCTTCTCTATTTCTATGGTGTTTGGTTTAGATGCTGGAAATGCACTATGACTAAGGAGGCCATAGTTCTCCCAGATACTGCTAGGGGGGGATTTACAAAGCCACAGCCTTCATTTGTGGAATTTAGAAAATAAATAAAAAAATAAATAAATAAACGATTTTTCCCACCTGGGGATTGAACCCTGGTCTAAAAACACTCACAGTCCCTGTGAACTGGCAGTGAGCCATCTATGTTGCTGGAACATTACCCACCCAAAAGCTCAATAAAAAATTTGCAAACATACGTGACAAGAATTTTCAATTCTATTAAGGACAAGGAAGCGAGGATTATGCTTTTCTCATTTCTTTATAATGAAATGCTCAGTAGCCAATATTATAACAAAAAACTACATTTCCCATGAACACTAGGGAATAACCATAGAGTATACAGTATAAAAGGTCACCACAGTAGTCCTTCTTCCTCTTTCTTTGCTGCTCCGCAGCCAGTTAAGTGCTTTTTCTGTATTTGACTGTACTTACTGTTATTGAGCTGTTATATTGCACTGTTCTATTGTGGTTCTATCACTTGCTGTGTGTACATTACTTTCAGCGCTTACGGCGCGCTGTGAGTGCGTTTGTTTACGCTCCATTTCACCGGTTGATTGTTATCGGGTTTTTCTTCCGATTTCGACACGTTCTTGTGGCGTGTTCTCTCGAGAGCGTGTGTTCACCTCCTTGGGACCAGGCGCCCTGTGTTGCCCTGGTTCGCTTTGTGGAGCGGGAGCAGGGGTTAGCGGCTCGCGAAGGGAGCGCGAGCGCTCTCGAGCCGTTTTTTCTGAACAGGCAGCCTTGTCGCGCATGTGCATTGGCTTGTTTCCGCTTTCTGTGACATTCCTCACAGCGCCGGTGGACAGAGAAAGTCGTTTCACACGTCAACGCCCACAGCCTTATTCAGAATTAACCCCGTTCTACGCCGGAGTTCAAAGAGAGCTTTGGTTGTGACTTTCATGCATAGGCTTTGCCTAGAGTGTGCTCCTTATAGCGGCAGGCTTATCTACCTCCACGTTTTACTTGTAATTTGTGTCAGGTTTGTGCCTGCTTTATTAGCCTGCTGTGGGGTTACCACACTCCCCCTGCAATAGAGTCTTTGACACTCCATATTACTTCCAGTCATCTGGTGGGCTTTAATCTTTACACTTGTGTATCATGGAAGACTACTATTGTAATGCAGATGACCATTACTATGGGGATGATGATGATGGTTCTTTAGAACACAATTTGGTGGAGGAATTGGACAAAGGTGTCCAACAATCAGTAAATAAGGCACTAGTGCGTGCTATTAATCCTCTCAAACGCCATTTAAATAAATATGCCCAGCAACAAGGTTGGTTGCCATCGGCCAAAAAATCTTCCAAATCTCCTGTCAATCCCCACAGGTCGGCCTTTCAGAATCTGGCAAAATCTCTGGCAGCTGAGGCTTCTAAGTCTTCCGCACCACATGACACCGACGATTCGGATCATGTGCGTACTTCAGTTTCTTCTGATCCTGACTCTCCCCCACCGAAGAAACGTGTCCGCTGCTGAGCATTTCATTATAAAGAAATGAGAAAAGCATAATCGGAGCCTCCTGTCCTGACATAGAATTGTCATTCGAAAATGATGTCAGTCCCTTCTCTAGTTCTATGGTGTTTTGTTTAGAGGCTGTGAACTGCCAGTGAGCCATCGATTTTACTGATATTTTCCCCAGCCAAAAGCCTAATTGTCATGAAAAAATGATGTCAGTCCCTTCTCTATTTCTATGGTGTTTGGTTTAGATGCTGGAAATGCACTATGACTAAGGAGGCCATAGTTCTCCCAGATACTGCTAGGGGGTGATTTACAAAGCCACAGCTTTCATTTGTGGAATTTAGAAAATAAATACAAATAAAAATAAAAAAAACGATTTTCCCCAGCTGGGGATTGAACCCTGGTCTAAAAGTACTCACAGCTGCTGTGAACTGCCAGTGAGCCTCCTGTGTCACTGGAATTTATTGCAGCCAAAGGCCTATGTATCATGGAAAAATTATGGTGTTCCCTCCTCTTGAGTTCAATGCTTTATAAACAAATTACCCTCCCTCTGTTTCACTCTGATACCAGCCCATAAATGTATGCTTCTCACAAACTCTTGCTTTATAAATTCTGCCAAAATGTTACTTGTATGTTAAATGCCTCAAGGACAATTGCCTTTCCTGTCCATCTTTTCACTGTGCCACCAGTCCCCAGCTTTTCAGTCTTAATATGTTTTTGTTTTTACTTTTCAAAACTCTTAACTTCAAAATTGTTCTCTATGCAGTGTATACAATATTGTTTCTAAACATTTTCAATTATGTAAGAAAATCTCATTTGCAATATTCCACTGGTCAGTCTAGAACCCTGTATGACCATCAATCAGCTTTTTAGTTCCTGTATTTAGTCACAGTATTCTTCATACAATCACATGACTGTAGTCCCTCTTCTATTTTCAATGTGTAGTGAAATTCATTGATAGGCCCTCCTCTAAACCATGTGACACCACTTGTTTTCCAATATATTGCCATACAGTGGAATAATCTCCCTTATCAACCATCCATTTCTACCAGCTTAACCATTGAAATTTGCAGTTTTTGTCACTCATCCTGGGAGAACTGCTGACAGAAACAGGATTTTGACAAAGCCACTCCACTTTTTGCCATTAAGATAAGGTAAGCAGAAGCATGGGCCTTGATCTGGGGCTGTGTGGGTCTTAAAGATTACTGTCCAAAACCGTCCAAATCATCAAGTACTTTCTGTGTAATATGTAATGTCCTAAATGTGATCCTATCATACACAGGTTGTAAAACTGAAACTGAAAATGAAATGAACAGGTCAGTGCTTCCTTTAACTTTATGGCATGAGGTGGGGGCATAAAGCCACTTTCTTTTTGTTTAAAGGGAAACTATTTTTAATTGGGCTTTGACCAAGGAAGGAATCTGAAAATCCAAGAAAGGAATAGAAACACAGGAAATAGTGGGAAAGAGAGAAAGCAAAAATCAAATTGTTGTTCAGTTCAGCTGTATTGTCATGATACATGGTGATGTATAGAAAATCATGAGGAGAGCACTAGAGAGCACTTCTGAGAGATACGCCATGTGTAATATGTATGTTTGTATGAATCATAATTTCGAATTTCGCAGTATGTGGTTGGCACTAGCTCAAACGCGTTCCCACTCTTTATCATTCCAGGGACGGCCTCTGTCTTCAGTCCAATATGTGCAAAGTCTCTGCAGAGGCTTCAATACATAAACGAGCAGGGCCTGGACCAGCCAGTGTATCACATGTAATCGCTCCCCCATCACATGCAGGTATTGCAATAACTGGTGTGTCGGCGGCTTGTTGGTCATATCGCCCCATGCTAGCGCAAATGTTCGCGTAATTGTTCTGTGTAGAAGGAACTGGCCCGCTGGTAATCCAGTATCTGCTGTTAGTGTCGCAAAATGCATTAAAGTGCCGTCCACGTACAGGTCTCTGAGAGTCTCCATTTCCGCTTCAACCCAGGGCACTAATGCCATGTCCGTTATAGGGTCTCCGGCTCTGGGCGTCCTGAATAGTGGTAGTACCGGGGCATATGGAATTGTGTCTTTTGTGAAGTTAAGGCTTCTCCTAAAACACCTATGCACCAGCTCAACATGTATTTGATGTCTGGCGAGGAAGCTTCGCGAGCGGTTGGAACAATCTGCATATCTGTATCTGCGTCCAAGCTGTCTTCTAGGTCACTGTGTGTGCCAGATTCCTGCTGCTTAGCCACTTTGCAACCCTCTGTAATTGTGCAGCTAAATAATACAGTTCCAGATGAGGAACTACCAAGCCTCCACTTTCCAGGGGTGCATATAGTTTCTGCAGCGCTATCCTGGGCCGGCCTGCATTCCAAATCATGCCACGTATCAACCCTCCAATTCTCTAAAGAACCTCATTGGGACATACACCGGAAGATTCTCAATACAGTACATTAACCTTGGCAGCACTATCAATTTTGTCATGGTGACACAGCCCATCACATTGAGCGGTAAGGCCCTCCAGAACTGCATCTGTGCTCTTAATGAGGAGATGGTGCAAACCAGATTGCCTTTCAGTATATCTGTTGAGACCTGTAAATATATATTCCTAGGTACCTAAACGTAGTTGGATACCAGTCAAGTGCTATTACATTGATGATTATATTGGTTGCAACTACATCTTTGCGAAAAGAGTAAGCACCTGACTTAGCCCAGTTTACCCTGAGTCCCAATATTGCCTCGAATCTACAGAACAGTGGCGGCACGGCATGAAGGTCACATACGTATAACAACAGGGCGTCCGCATATAGGGACACTGTATGTAGACCATTGCTCAAGGGGATGCCCCAGTCTGCTCCTCCCTCACGGAGGAGAGCCGCCAGTGGCTCCATAGCTAAGGACAAGAGTAACGGGGACAAGGGGCAGCCCTGTCTAGTTCCTCGTCTCACCCTGATTTCGTCAGATAAGAGCTTGCCCGTACGAACCCGAACTGTGGAACGCTGATACAGCAACTGCGTCATTTTTAGATAGTCATAACCCAGCTCATATTTACGTAAAACCGCCGCAAGATAGGGCCACTCCAGTGAATCAAAGGCCTTTTCCAGGTTTAACACTAGACAGCCATATCTATGCCATTTTTCCATTGCATACTGTTGGATTCTAAATAGCCTTTGAATATTAATCGCGGTGCTTCTAGTGGACACAAATCCATTCTAGTCGGCATGGACCAGAGTCGGCACAAATGGGTCAATGCGTTTGGCCAGGACTGAGGCGAGTATTTTATAGTCTGTGTTCTACAGGGCCAGTTGGCGGTAAGAGCCTAGGAGTTCAGGGTTCCTACCCGGCTTAAAAGAGAGACCAGCGTTGACTCGTGTTGTGTTGGGGTGAGTGTCGCCTCATATACTCACAGCAGTTCCGACACTAGAACCTCTGAGTATGCCTTATAAAATTCAGCCGGTAATCCATCAGGACCCATCGTCTTTCCATTTGACAGAGAGTAGATACCATCCCTTATGTCTTCTGGTAACAGAGGAGCACCCACTTCCCCTTGCTGTTAGTCTGTTAGCAGCGTTAGTGTGGAGAGGAATTCCTGTATTTATGTAACCGTGGCTATTAAATAAGATCTGTATATTGTAGAGTAAAGTCCCACAAAAGCAAGATGTATATTGCTTTGGGTATGCATTGTGACAGCCTGCATATTCTCTATTGCTGTTACTGGCACAATATCTATGTCTTGCCGTATCAGCGACGACAACAATCTACCTGGCTTGTATCCCATGTGATGGGTGCACGCTGAGTGTGCGGCGTACTTTAGATTATGGAGTCGGTGTAATATCTAGAGTGTTCCTCCCTGAGCGTTCCAAATCCTAAGTATCTCCCTCCAGCGCCTCTCCCTCCCCTTGGAGCAGCTCAGTTTCAAGGTGTGTAAGATCTGCCTCCAACTGTCACCGCATGCCCGCCTGGGCACCCAGGCAGGCACCCCTCATCACAACCTTGAACATGTCACACTCCACCTGAGGCGTCGTGGCCATCCCGACATTATCTTTAAAATACTGAGTGACATTTGCAGCCAGTAGGGTACGGAAGGGTGTATCCAATAGGAGATCCGGCTGTAGCCGCCAAGTTGGGGATTGTCGGACAGGGGAGCGCCCACAACATTTCCAAGACATACGGGTTGTGGTCAGAGTGCGTCCGACCTAAATAATGAACCGCCGCTATGTGGGGGAGCAGTGCGTCTTAGAGCATATAGCCATCTAACTACACATTGAGGTCATGAGCCCCTGAATAATAAGAGTGTACTCTATCATTGGGATGACGGTGTCTCCAGGCATCCTTCAAATGCCATTCTGTTTCCCAATTCGTCAACGCCTTCATAGCATGGTGTGTGTTTGTATCCAGAAGTGTTGGAAAGGACCCGTCCAATGACACGTTAAGGACGCTGTTGTAATCACCCCATAATGACATGAGTATGTTGAGCCATGGCGCAAGAATGTGTGATATCTTGTCGACAAATGCAGCCTGCTCTCTGTTAGGAGCGCATATCTATGCAAGTACTGTTTGTCGGCCATCCAGCGTGCCCCTTGCTATTACATACCTCCCCTCTGTGTCTACCAGCGACTGTGTAATTGTCAACGGAACACCTGTCCTCACCCATATCAGCACAACCCGTGCAAAAGCAGAATACCCTGTGGCAAACAATTTGCTGCGCCAGCGACGTTGTAAACGTTGTATCTCTATTTTGGTTACGTGAGTCTCTTGCAGTAGGGCGATTTCTATATGATATTGCTTGAGGTATGAGTAGATTTAATACCTATGTGACGGCGAATGTATACCCCTCACATTCCATGTACCAATCTTAACTGAAGACAATAACCCTCCAACGCATCGTGTAAAAATGTGTACGTGGCAGCCCAACAACCATGTGCATTAAACACAGCTCATCATTACATACTCCACCTAGCTCGCTGATTCGCAGCGTGGGACGCTGTCTGAATCTACTCGTAACATATGACAAAAACGCAGAAAACGATATATGCATCAATAATACCAAAAGGGTGATAATGCAACCAGCAATCGTCCAAACTCCCAATCCTAGATAACAGTTGTTAGAACCGGCTGTCTCTAGTTGGCAGAGGTATACACTTCTGACAAATAGGGACACTCCTTTTCTAGTCAGGGCAAGGGGATCACACCCTTCGATAACCCCTGCTCACCCCCTCGGTAGCTTGGCAGAGCAGTACAGGCTTATCTCAGAGGCTGTGCGTTAAGCAATTATCACCACATACAGTAACACAGTGAATGCACTACAAATGGACACGACACCGTAGTATTATAAAAATAAGTATTTTTATATAAGGTTTAGCACAAGACCAAATAACGGCAAAACTGTACACAATCGGAATAAATACGTTCGGGAAGGAAAAAGGATAGTTCAAAGGTAGTTTCTTCTTTAGCACAAAAGTCTTTAGTATCAAGCAAATCTTCTTCTTGGAAACACAGTTCTTAGCAACAGGGTAACTCACACGGGAGCTACACAACGTCGAGGCAAAGACAATCCACAGGTTCGGCGTCGACCGCGAGGAGCGCTGCGTCGGGCCTGGAGTCACACGGACCCCCAACAACACAGTACCTTAGGAAAATGAAGCACACGATGATCAGCGGCGTCGAGCAGTCCGGCGTCGCGTCTTCGGTGTCGATCAGGCCTCAGCAGGCGTTGTCGATGATGCAGTTGCACAGAGTGAGCAGCGCTCACGGCGTTGAAGGGCACACAGGTGATGCGATCAGCAGCGGTGCAGACACGAGGTCCTCTGGAGCTAGAGCCGTACTCCCACTCACTGGCGTTGCTGCTGGCGTCGGTCGGGCCCACCGTCCGGTCGTCGTGATTGCTGTTCCTTTCAGAGGTGCTGGATTCACACTTCCAGCGAATAGCACTTTTAGCAGGTGAAGTCTTTTAGCCCTGTGACTTCAGCAGGAGACTGGCACTCTTCCAGTCCTTGGAGATTTTCTTAGCAAGCGTGAGAGTACACACACAGTTCCTCTCTCCTGGTTTCCTTGGCAAAAATAAAGAAGCACCGCAGGATTCCCCCAACAACAGCACACTGGCAGAAGGGGTAGGCAGTCCTTTAGATCAGCAGGCTTCTTGTCCTTGGTTACAGGGTTCCTTGTCAGAAGTGATCTGATTTCCTAGTTCAGGGGTCCTTCTCTTATACCCCTTTTCGTCTTTGATCCCTTTGTCTATGCCGGGGATTTCCCAGCATCCTGGGTCTGTGGTGGGTGGAGCTAGGCAGTAGCACCTGGCCTATTCATTGAGCCGGGCCGGGTCCTCAGACGCCCCGCAGGAGGTGGAGCCAGCATTGATACTGGCAGGAGCAGAGCTATCGCCCTCCTGGCAGGAGGTGGGGCTAGGATCGTCCATGGCAGGCACAGAGCCATCAGTCGCTTGGCAGGAGGTGGAGCCAGCATTGTATCAGGCAAGGCAGGCTATCAACAACTACTCTCCCCCTACTCTCAACGTAAATGTCCCACTCATCCCACACTGACTCATCCAGACCTCTTGGAGCCACCAGCCCCTGTCACACACACGCAAGGCCAGCAGAAACCAGATATGGTTAGGCAAGAAAATAGACACTTTCTAAAAGGGCTATTTTCGAACCCAGAGTCCAAAAACCATCCACACCAACGGATGCGTAATTAAACCCCCGAGTTCAGGGATACCAAACTCGACATTGCACCGTACTCTCCGAGCCAGCTAGGATCATAGCATTAATAATCCCGGCGGCCCATTCTAATCAATGGAGAGCAGGCTACCGCGCAATAGTGAAGCCCGAGATGGCGGTACTTCACTATCAGGACATGCCAACTTGGTCAGGCGTGTCCTACCTCACACTTACAATGCACCCTGCCCACGGGCCTACCATAGGGGTGACTAACATGAAGTTAAGGGAAGGTTGGAGGGGCTGGCCAGTAGGTATACTGGCGCAGCCTGCGTGACAGTACAAGACTGCACGTGGGTCTCGCAATGACCGACCCGTAGACATTCTTTTACGAAGCCGCTCCTGTGGGTGGCACAACACGTGCTGCAAGCCCACGAGCGGCATTTGTATTTACAAGCCCCGGCACTCCTGGTGCGCTAGACTAGGGACTGACAGTAAACCAAATAAGCCAAACATGGATACAATAGACACATCAATTTAACATCGGGAGCACTTGCGCTATGGCACTGATCAGCAGTGACACGGCGCCCAAAGCATATACCAGCAAAACATCGTAAACAGTAGAGGCAAAACCGAAAAAATGGAGGAGAGACTCAAGCCAATGATGTCAGGTCTAACACGTGTCCCCTCCAGCTGAAATGTGGGGAGAACTACCCTTAACCTAGGGAGTCCTCATCACTAAGGCTTAAAAATCTGGACAGACCATCAGCATTGGCGTGATCTGTACCAGGGCGGTGTTCCACCGTAAAGTCCATCCCCTGTAGGGAAATGGACCACCTCAACAGTTTCGGATTCTCACCCCTCATGTGCATCAACCATCTGAGGGGCCTGTGGTCTGTCTGAACCCGGAAGTGAGTCCCAAACAGGTAGGGTCTTAGCTTCTTCAGCGCCCAGACCACAGCAAATGCTTCTCTCTCTATCGCACTCCACCTCGTTTCCCTGGGAAGTAACCTCCTACTGATGAAGGCTACAGGCAAGTCTCGGCCCTCTTCATTCACCTGAGCTAGAACAGCCCCCACGCCATGCTCTGAAGCGTCCGTCTGAACAATGAATTCTTTCGAAAAGTCGGGTGCCTGGAGTATGGGTGCTGTACACATTGCAGTTTTCAGGGTGTCAAAGGCCGTTTGACAGGCGTCAGTCCAGATCACATTTCGTGGCTGCTTCCTGGAAGTCAGCGACGTCAAGGGGTGCACAATGTTACCATAATCCTTGACGAACCTCCTGTAATAACCCGTGAGTCCTAAGAAGGCTCTCACCTGCGTTTGGGTTTTGGGCGGTGCCCAAGCCAGGATGGTATCGATCTTGGGTTGCAGGGGGGCAACCTTGCCGCTCCCTACTTGGTGCCCCAAGTACACCACAGAACCCTGCCCAATCTGGCACTTACTGGCTTTGATTGTGAGGCCTGCTCCGCGCAGGGCCAACAACACTTCCTGGAGGTGGCGCAAGTGTTCCTCCCAGCTGGCGCTGAACACTGCGATGTCGTCCAGGTAGGCGGCACTGAAATCCTCCAGTCCAGCCAAGACCTGGTTGACCAACCTCTGGAAGGTGGCAGGGGCATTCTTCATCCCAAAGGGCATCACCCGGAACTGGTATAGCCCATCTGGTGTGGAGAATGCTGACCTCTATTTCGCCCCATCAGCCAAGGCGATCTGCCAGTACCCAGACGTTAAATCAAACGTACTAAGATACCGGGCAGCCCCCAACCGATCGATGAGCTCATCAGCTCTGGGGATGGGGTGCGCGTCGGTCTTCGTGACCGAATTGAGTCCTCGGTAATCCACGCAGAACCGGAGTTCCGGTGAAGCACCAGGCGCGGCAGCCTTCGGGACCAAGACCACTGGGCTGGCCCAAGGACTGCTAGAGGACTCAATCACCCCTAACGCGAACATTTTGAAGACCTCCTCCTTAATGTACGCTCGGACCTTGTCAGTCACCCTGTAAGCCTTGTGCTTCACAGGAGGGCTGTCTCCGGTGTCAACGTCATGGACACACCAATGCGTGACACCCGGAACCAAGGAAAACAGATCCGGGAATTGTCCCAACAGTTGGCGACAATCCTGTTTCTGTTCAAGGGTCAGTGTGTCAGAGAGGACCACACCATCCACCGACCCGTCTTGCTCTTTAGCACACAGGAGGTCAGGAAGAGGCTCACTCTCCTCCTCCGTTCCATCATCTGTAGCCAGGAGCATGCCCACTTCGGACCTTTCTAAGTGGGGCTTCAAACGGTTGACATGCAGGACCCGCAAGGGGTTCCTGGGAGATTTCAAGTCCACCAAGTAGGTGACATCGCTCTTCTTCTCCACAACCTTAAACAGTCCAGTCCACCTGTCCTTGAGCGCACAAGGTTCCACAGGGGACATGACCCACACTTCCTGACCAGGCTGAAGCTCTACCAGAGTGGCATTCCGGTCGTACCATCGCTTCATCTCCTCCTGGCTGGCCTCCAGATTTGCCTGAGCAAGTTCTCTGAAGCGCCGAGTCTGGTTCCGAAAGGCCAGCATGTAGCTGTATACATCCTGGGGAGGTTTCCTGGGAGATTGCTCCCAGCCTTCCTTGACCAGACTCAAAGGTCCTCTTACCGGGTGACCGTATAAGAGCTCAAAGGGGCTGAACCCTAGAGACTTCTGCGACACCTCTCGGTAAGCAAACAACAGGCATGGCAAGAGGACGTCCCATTTCCGCCTCATTGGTTCTTCAAGACCCATAATCATGCCTTTCAGGGTCCGGTTGAATCTCTCAACCAGCCCATTTCCTTGAGGGTGGTAAGGAGTGGTGAACCGGTAGGTTACCCCACACTCCTTCCACAGAGACTTCATATAGTTCAAAATGAAGTTGGTGCCTCGGTCGGACACCACCTCTCTGGGGAACCCCATCCGGGAGAAAATACCCATCAGTGCCCGTCCCACCACGGGGGCCGTCACTGTCCTGAGAGGGATGGCTTCCGGGTACCTTGTGGCATGGTCCACCAAGACCAGGATGAACCTGTTGCCCAGGGCTGTCTTGGGGTCCAGGGGCCCAACAATGTCAATACCCACCCGGTCAAAGGGGGTGCTGACCACTGGAAAAGGTTGGAGGGGAGCCTTCTGCTTCCTTCCGCTTTTCCCACTTGCCTGGCAAGTGCGACAAGTCTTGCAATGGATGTCTACATCCCTACGCATCTGAGGCCAATAAAAATGGGTGACAAGCCTGTCATAGGTCTTGTCCTGCCCCAGATGTCCAGCTAACGGTACGTCATGAGCCAAACCCAGTAGGAAGGCTCTGAAGCGCTGGGGTACCACCAGCACACGGGCTGACCCAGGCTCAGCAGCCTTAGGCTCGCTATACAGGAGATCGTTCTCCCAGTACACAAAATGTGACCCTGACTGATCACCTGAGGATTGGGCTGAGGCCTGCTGCCTCATGCCCACAAGAGAAGGGCACTCCTTCTGTTCCGCACAGAATTCCTCCCTGGAGGGACCACCGTCCTGCTGCCAATGGGTCAGCTCGGGCAGATCTCCCAGTTTGGCAATTTGTTCCCCTGTGGGCTCCAGGGCATCCCCCTCAGGGTCTACCTCCTCCTGGACCACGGGAACTACAGGGGCCGGTTTCCCGCGCCTCCTGCCTCTTCCCTTCACAGCTGGGTCCTGGGCCGTACTTTCAGGCTCCGGGACCCCATCAATACCCTTATTCACTGTCATCGAGCGAGTGGTCGCACACACCCACTCTGGCACACCCAACATTTTCAAGTGCTCCGCTCTCTCCACCTTAGCCCAAGGGGAGTCTTCTAAATCATTGCCCAGGAGACAATCGACAGGCATGGCGGGCCTCACAGCAACCTGAAGAGTACCTGAAACTCCCCCCCATTCAAAGGAAACCTGAGCCACCTCACACTCTTTCTGGGAGTTGTCGGCAGCTATCACGGGGTAGAATGCGTGGGGAACCACCTGCTCTCTGGACACCAAGTGACACTTGACAGCTGTCACACTCGCTCCGGTGTCTCTGAGAGCTTCCACTCTATGGCCATTAATGGTCACCCACTGCCTATATTTACTAGTGTTACTAGGCAGAGGGGGTGGAGGGACCATTTGCATGTCTCCTAGCGAGACCAGGGACATTTCTGCGGGACCCCTCCCACCATGGACAACCATCTCCTCCCCTCCCAAGGCTACACTTGCCAACTGACGAGGGGGTGCACGCGGCGGTGCATTCGAATCCTTTTTGGGACACTGGGAGTCATAAAACCGGTGTCCCACCTGCCCACAACCGTAGCAGGTTAGGGGGCCCCTATGAACAGGTTTACCCGTCGGGGCCCCTGACTTCTTCTCAGGGGGAGGCTGGGAACCTTTCCCTTGGTTCCCTTGGGGATTACTTTGGGGCCCTTTCTGAGACTCCTTTTGTTTACCCTTGTCCCCCCCACTCTTCTGCTGGGGACCCTGCCCACCTTTGGCTGAGTCTCCCACTGGACCCTTGTGGACCCTGGTACTGACCCAGCGGTCCGCCTCTTCAGCAAGTTTTCTAGGGTTAGATATCTTGCTATCAATCAGGTGCTGGCGCAGCTCTGGAAAACAGTTATTAGACAAGTGCTCCCAAGCAAACAAATCATAAAGAGCTTCATAACTTTCCACGTTGCTGCCCTTTACCCAACCATCCATGGCTCTGCAAAAATAAGACACATATTCAACCCACGTCGTACCAGGCAACTTCTTACATTCTCTAAAAGCTTGTCTGTACTGCTCGGGGGTTAAGCCATATCGCAACATTAAAGCATCTTTCATATGAGCATATGACATCCTATCTGCAACAGGCATGTCTAACAGGGTATCTCTTCCCTCTTTCACAAAGCGACCCCACAACCCCGCTCCCCAATTCTTCTCAGGGACCTGGTGGGCCAACAATGCTAACTCATATGCTTTAAACCATTGACCAATATCTTCATTCTTATTGTAATCTTTGATCACATCTTTCGGGAAGTAAAACTTACTTTCTGCAGGCTCGGATGGAATGCTGCCACCAGAGGGATTCAACTCTAACTTTTTAGCTTGGATATCCAGTTCCCTCAACCTGGCTTCACGCTCCAAAGCTAACTTCTCTCGTTCAAACTCCAACTTTTTGATCTCTAGATCAGCTTCCCTTCTACCTCTTGCATTCTCTAACTCCAACTGCCCATTTATCTTTAGCCTTGCCATCTCCATGTTGTAAGCTCGCTCTTTCGCCCTTTCTTCTCTTTCTTCAGGGGAAAGACCTTTGGAGGAAACACTGCTTCCGGGAGAGGGCACAGGTCCATTCACTGGCACCTCCTCATCCCCTTCCTCTGTGGGTACCACCACCACATCAGAGGGATTTCTGGATTCCCACCAGGCCTGCAATGCTTTATAAAAATCATCTTTTCTCGAGAGGCCGGTGGTAGGAACTTGGAACTGGTCGCAAAAGTGTTTCAGCTCATCTTTCTTGTATTTCTTTAGCTTACTCCTTTCGAACTCCTCCACAACAACGATAGCAGGGGCAGTGACTCCGTTGTCACTCATGGTTAAAACTGGCAGTGTTCAGAAAATCAAGTTCAGGAAAAGCGGAGAACAAAAATAGAATCCTTCCGAATCAGATTGTGACTGCGCTATGGTCTGCTTTCACTACGTAGCGCACACTAATCACTGTACATGGGTCATAAATGCAAAGTCCAAATCCTCACCGCTGACCCACCAATGTTAGAACCGGCTGTCTCTAGTTGGCAGAGGTATTCACTTCTGACAAATAGGGACACTCCTTTTCTAGTCAGGGCAAGGGGATCACACCCTTCGATAACCCCTGCTCACCCCCTCGGTAGCTTGGCAGAGCAGTACAGGCTTATCTCAGAGGCTGTGCGTTAAGCAATTATGACCACATACAGTAACACAGTGAATGCACTACAAATGGACACGACACCGTAGTATTATAAAAATAAGTATTTTTATATAAGGTTTAGCACAAGACCAAATAACGGCAAAACTGTACACAATCGGAATAAATACGTTCGGGAAGGAAAAGGGATAGTTCAAAGGTAGTTTCTTCTTTAGCACAAAAGTCTTTAGTATCAAGCAAATCTTCTTCTTGGAAACACAGTTCTTAGCAACAGGGTAACTCACACGGGAGCTACACGTCGAGGCAAAGACAATCCACAGGTTCGGCGTCGACCGCGAGGAGCGCTGCGTCGGGCCTGGAGTCACACGGACCCCCAACAACACAGTACCTTAGGAAAATGAAGCACACGATGATCAGCGGCGTCGAGCAGTCCGGCGTCGCGTCTTCGGTGTCGATCAGGCCTCAGCAGGCGTTGTCGATGATGCAGTTGCACAGAGTGAGCAGCGCTCACGGCGTTGAAGGGCACACAGGTGATGCGATCAGCAGCGGTGCAGACACGAGGTCCTCTGGAGCTAGAGCCGTACTCCCACTCACTGGCGTTGCTGCTGGCGTCGGTCGGGCCCACCGTCCGGTCGTCGTGATTGCTGTTCCTTTCAGAGGTGCTGGATTCACACTTCCAGCGAATAGCACTTTTAGCAGGTGAAGTCTTTTAGCCCTGTGACTTCAGCAGGAGACTGGCACTCTTCCAGTCCTTGGAGATTTTCTTAGCAAGCGTGAGAGTACACACACAGTTCCTCTCTCCTGGTTTCCTTGGCAAAAATAAAGAAGCACCGCAGGATTCCCCCAACAACAGCACACTGGCAGAAGGGGTAGGCAGTCCTTTAGATCAGCAGGCTTCTTGTCCTTGGTTACAGGGTTCCTTGTCAGAAGTGATCTGATTTCCTAGTTCAGGGGTCCTTCTCTTATACCCCTTTTCGTCTTTGATCCCTTTGTCTATGCCGGGGATTTCCCAACATCCTGGGTCTGTGGTGGGTGGAGCTAGGCAGTAGCACCTGGCCTATTCATTGAGCCGGGCCGGGTCCTCAGACGCCCCGCAGGAGGTGGAGCCAGCATTGATACTGGCAGGAGCAGAGCTATCGCCCTCCTGGCAGGAGGTGGGGCTAGGATCGTCCATGGCAGGCACAGAGCCATCAGTCGCTTGGCAGGAGGTGGAGCCAGCATTGTATCAGGCAAGGCAGGCTATCAACAACTACTCTCCCCCTACTCTCAACGTAAATGTCCCACTCATCCCACACTGACTCATCCAGACCTCTTGGAGCCACCAGCCCCTGTCACACACACGCAAGGCCAGCAGAAACCAGATATGGTTAGGCAAGAAAATACACACTTTCTAAAAGGGCTATTTTCGAACCCAGAGTCCAAAAACCATCCACACCAACGGATGCGTAATTAAACCCCGAGTTCAGGGATACCAAACTCGACATTGCACCGTACTCTCCGAGCCAGCTAGGATCATAGCATTAATAATCCCGGCGGCCCATTCTAATCAATGGAGAGCAGGCTACCTCGCAATAGTGAAGCCCGAGATGGCGGTACTTCACTATCAGGACATGCCAACTTGGTCAGGCGTGTCCTACCTCACACTTACAATGCACCCTGCCCACGGGCCTACCATAGGGGTGACTAACATGAAGTTAAGGGAAGGTTGGAGGGGCTGGCCAGTAGGTATACTGGCGCAGCCTGCGTGACAGTACAAGACTGCACGTGGGTCTCGCAATGACCGACCCGTAGACATTCTTTTACGAAGCCGCTCCTGTGGGTGGCACAACACGTGCTGCAAGCCCACGAGCGGCATTTGTATTTACAAGCCCCGGCACTCCTGGTGCGCTAGACTAGGGACTGACAGTAAACCAAATAAGCCAAACATGGATACAATAGACACATCAATTTAACATCGGGAGCACTTGCGCTATGGCACTGATCAGCAGTGACACGGCGCCCAAAGCATATACCAGCAAAACATCGTAAACAGTAGAGGCAAAACCTAAAAAATGGAGGAGAGACTCAAGCCAATGATGTCAGGTCTAACAACAGTAAAAACAATCCTGGGGGTTGCGCTGCAAACTGCTATACTTTAGAGTACAGTCCTCGTGTCTAGTGTCAGGGGGGCTCCCCATGCGCAGGCAACATACAATATAGTTGGAGCAAACTGCATATGTTAACTCAGGAACATTCCACAAATCAGCAATAAAATATACGTTTGAGTCCTACCGCTTCCCTCGTGTATTTCAGTATTGAACACAGTAGGGAGCAAATACTGTAGAGTCATAACAGCGTACATCCCAGGTATCTACACGTCCAGCAACAGCATGCCCCCACACATACACCCCAATACCTCAATTCATAGTCCATACAAATACAGGAGCTTTCAGCGTTAACGCAATCAAGTCCGCCGTCTGCGGGGTGACATCCTGTTGTCCTTTTGAGTCCTGCTAATTCTGTAGGCCATATATCTGTTTGTCATCACTCGACATGTCTCGTTGGCTGGAGTTAGATGAATTTTCTTCCTTGGGGAACCGCTGATCTCTGCCACTGCCTGTATGGTGTCTTGCTGTCCGCTCAGGATCAGCTCCGAGCGTGGACCCACAAGTGGCAAAGGCGATGTCCCTATTCTCGTAGACCTGCGCTCTATCTGCTGGTGTCGAAAAGGGCCTTTTCGTTTCGGTAGCCTTGCAGTTGCGGCCCTGTCCCGAGGCCCCACATTGGTGAAGGTGTCCAGCCAGTCCTCCGCCTCCTCCGATGTGTTAAAGAATTGTGTTTTTTTACTGGCAACCACACACAGCCGCGCAGGTAACAACAGAGAATGTTTCAGGTTATTTTGTCAAAGACGTTTCTTCACTGCCATGAACGGAAGCCTCTGGAGCTGTACCAGGATGGTATAGTCCAGGAAAAACATTATCTTGTTATTATCAATGTCGATATCCTGGAGCTTCCTAGTTTTCTTCAAGATGGAGTCTCGATCTCTGGAGTTAAGGATCCGAAGCATCCAGGGCCGCGGATTCAATCCCATAGTAGGTGGCCTCGTCGGGACCCGATGGGCATGCTCTATTACGAAGTGTGGTGATAGGGACCCTTCTGGCAGTACATCTCTTAAAAAAAATCTCCATGTTCAATGCATGCTGTTCCGGTACACCTACTATGTGGACATTGTGTCGTCGTTCCCTCCCTTCGTCATCCTCGGCTCTGTCTTCCAGGAATTCTACACGGTTTAGCAAGTCTTGTACATGTTTATCCGTTTGCGTCACCTGTGGTTTGGTGTCAGCAAGCATGGATTCCAATGCAGTGGTGTGGTCCATTAATTTCTCATGGTCTGCGTGCAGATCAGTGAGGTTGATGGCCACCTTGTGTATTTTGTATTCCAGGGAAATGTGGGTTTGATTGATGGTTTCCTCCAGACGGTCCATTGCAGCAAGTACAGCATCCAACTTGCTTGTGGTCTGATCCGCCGACCCCTGCTTCGCCATCTTGTCCAATTTGGCCTTTGACAGCGGCGGCATGGCTTGAGCTCCACCAGTACAATCCTCACTTAACTACTTCCCACCCCCCTCCCCGAAATCAGGTGCAGGACCCATTCACCTAAATTGCCTTTTCGCTCAGGGAGAACTCAGCACGGCGCCACCAGGTCTCCGTTATAGTTTAGACGTAGTACTGAGGTCGACTAGGTCTCTATCGAATATATTAAACTTAATTGTGAGTGCTAGTTAGCTCAGAGGTCACTAGAAACGTTCTTGAATTCACAAGAAGGGATTAGTTTCTGACAACCGCATAAACATGACAACTTTGTTTCCCAAGAATAAGAAATCAATCTCTAGCGTTGCGGAAACAATACATAGCTATTTTACTCAGTCAATCGTGCATGCTTCGTTTCACAAGAGATTCTGAGAAAATAGGGAGACGGCGTTTTCAATAAAATGTATTTTATTGAACAGTCATCTTTCTCAAGCATACGAAATGTACTGCTACAATCGTAATACTGGTTATAAACTACAATCCATAAAGTACAAAGAGTATTATGAAATAATACTGTAAAAGCATGGTATGGTTTGTAAGCCATATAAAATAACATATAATACATACATTAATAAATAATGACTAAAAGTACTCAACTGGTGCTTCTAATATACGGCGAACCGGTGTACCTAACCTAGGTCTAGTATAAGGGAAGAAGTAAGTGAGTTCTACCTTAAGTTTAATATTCTTTTGCCAAGAATCTATTCCAAGAATTCTCTAAGGGTCTAATCATCTCCGTACCTTTGTTTTAGAATGAAGGAGGTCTTGTATCTCTCTCTCAGGACACGATTTCCCAGCAACCCTCAAGGGTAGCGTGGAAACACTGGAGCTGGATTCTATGCAGGAGAAAAGACAGCGTCTCTCAGTGCGTCAGCTGGAGGGTCTGCTTCCTTCGGCACTAGCTACTGCAGGGCATGTCGGGCAAGTAGATAGTCAAACTTCTCCAAACCGCCGTGTGTTTGTCTGGGCAAGTGTGGGCATATTGATACCTTGAAGGTGCCGAGTTTGACTTAAGGTTGGACATAATAACATCATCAATGACTCAGTTCTTTGAAAACTCCAGGATTTCTTGTACAAATCAATATTCAAGCAGGGGGAAGTCCCTGACTGCTGAAGGCGGTTTTCTTCAAGAAATCGCTGTGGATTCTCGGAACTAGTGGAAGTAGCCTTGCCGAATTTGGACTGCATAGGCTAAATCTAAATATTGTTATGATTTCTATGCCTATATAAGGATAGGGTGATTTATACCTAAATATGGGCATTAATCGAGAAAATTACACTAGGGTCCTGAAATCCTACACAACAAACTTACTGCTGCTCCAGGGTGCAGCGGACTCGGCTTCAATATCGTGCCTTGGCTCCTGCACGATAACAGCTCCGTGCGGTCATCAGCCTCGTAGTCTTCCTGTGGCAGGTGCAACAAGGTCGGATGGGTCCAGGATGGCAACTCGTTGGCTCCCGGGGGGCAACAGCAGGGCATCTCACCTGGGGCGATCGCAGCTGGGGCTCACTACATCAGCATACCCACCAGTGCCACCCACACACTCAATATGTTGATGTCCCCTGGTGCGGGTGCGGGGCAATGGCATGCAGTTTCTTGGGCGTGGAGCCCTCGCCACCTAGCCATGCAACAGATGCAAGGGCAGTCATTATGAGCGTGCACCGCCGCCTCGTAATACCTCTCCGCCTTTACCACGATGCGTGTGTGGCAGGCTGCTGGTATCACAGAACTCCACAGGCCACCATTAATATCACAGGGACCTCAGCTGCAATGCATTCCTCACCTCAAGGGCATACAGGTATGGCAGGGAGCGGACAACCGTGACTCCTGATCCATCAGTGGGGGCCAACCACTTCAACCACGTTTCGTGGCCGGAACGTTTAGGCAGTGTACATCACTAGTCTACCGGCGAGGGGGGGGCACTTTCCCCGATCACACTGCATGGACAGCTGCAGCTCATGTTGGCCAAGCAGGGTCTGCTCACGTCGCGCTCTTCGGCCACCCTTTCAGTTGGTCACCGTGTTGTGCAATATCAGAGCCCGGATGTTCGTGGGCAGCACCGCGGGGGCCCCAGCCATTCTCGGGCCGCTGCCGTCAAGTAATCAGAAGAGCGTCCTGTAGGGGTGTGAGTGTCCGCAGCACCGCTTCAGCGGTCGAGAACCGCCTACCATAGCTCCGCCACAGGGTGAATGGCCACACAAACCAGCCGGTATCCGCCACCGCATACAGCCCTCCTTTCTTGCAGCACAGCGAACAGCAGGCAGATCAGGTCTGCAGAGGGAGGGGCAGCGGGTAGCACGGCGGGGGCCTCACCCAACTCTCACCATCCATTGGCGGGCACCGAGACGTCAGCCGCAGTCCAAGCCAGCCGCCGTTCGTTCACTGCAGCTGCACCATTTCTCGCTGCCTTTTGGGTGGGGCCAGACACCGGGCTCACGTAGTTGATGTCAGCCTCACCAGGGTCATGTAGTAGGCAGCGTCTCCGGTCAGGGGTTTCACACTAGAGCCTGGGCGATCTCAAATTTACATTGTTGCTGCATGTGGATAGTGTCCTGCATTTGATCCTCTAGGTTGCTATCCCCAATAATGGCTGCATCCGGAGGTATTAGCCTGTCCAGGGGAGCCTTCCGCAGAGCTCTATCCAAATATGTCTGCCTCCATTTAGGCCGCAGCAGCCACGCCCCCCACCACGGTCATTTGTTATACAGTGCGCGTGATTCGTATTTGCAGTGTTCCTTTAGTAGCACAGTAGGCACTGCACCAATTCTTTGGCCACACATCAGTGATACACTGCTTTTTCAACCGCACAGGGGTGCTGCTGTGGAAAAACAGCTGTTGAGAGTCGATGCATGGAATTTCTAGTTTCTTAGCAGCCAAACCACCTCCAAATGGCCCAAAACGGGAATTGACACCCCTTGTCAGCTCCGAACTCCCAGCAGAGGAGCTCAGGGGCTACAAATGAAGACTTTTATGACCCTTAGACTTCTTAACAGGAGGCAAGCATGCATAAGCGTTTGGAGAACCTTGGGAAGTAGGATGTAGAAAGAAAACGTCCTCTTAGTCAAGAAGTGTTTTGAAGTTATGGTGTAACAGCTCCAGTTCTTATGCCAGTTTCTACCTTCGAAGTAGGCAAACTTCAACGGAAAGTCTTCGTTGAGCACAGGACCCTACCTTACTCTGACCTGGCTCCAGACACACTACAGGGCATTGGAGACAGCTTTGTATGAGAGCATTTACAGTCCTATTCAGGTGTCATTGACAACTCCTTCCACCACTATAGCTCAGGAAGACCGATCCGGCTGGTGATTGGCCATCAACATATGCATATGCAGGGCACACCTCAACTCCCTTTTTTGTGACTATAGTACAACAAATAAGCTCTCGCAACTACAGGTGTGCATAACAAGACAGGGTTCAATGACCAACAGTAAAAGGAAACGCAGACGCAGGTTCTTTGGTGTGAAGTTTCTTATTACAGCAAGACGTTGACTTTTCTCCAGACTTAAGAATGATATCAAACGCCGACACGTGTTTCGTCGTGTACGGGTGAGTCAAACACGACTCTTCAGGGCTTATACTCCCAATCCAGAGTGTGGTTGGAGTAAGTCTGGGTCTTTAAAAGCTCAGTTATAGGCAATGGGTATTTAGTGTGTTCATATATAGACGAAACTGGTTGATAAGGTGATTAATTGCGGTAAGAGAATGGAGTTGTCCAATCCCATAGGTAGTCTTGTACAGATTGTAAAAGCGCTGTATCCTGTTGTGTCATCAGGCGGTAAGCCGGGAGGGGATTCTTAAAAAGTGCCGGCTTGAGGAAACGAGTCTGTCTCCTCTGAGGCGGTGCGCCGCTTCGTGTAATCCCTCCTCTGTTTGTTCCCGGCGGTCGTCATCGACCGCCGGGAACAAACAGAGGAGGGATTACACGAAGCGGCGCACCGCCTCAGAGGAGACAGACTCGTTTCCTCAAGCCGGCACTTTTTAAGAATCCCCTCCCGGCTTACCGCCTGATGACACAACAGGATACAGCGCTTTTACAATCTGTACAAGACTACCTATGGGATTGGACAACTCCATTCTCTTACCGCAATTAATCACCTTATCAACCAGTTTCGTCTATATATGAACACACTAAATACCCATTGCCTATAACTGAGCTTTTAAAGACCCAGACTTACTCCAACCACACTGTGGATTGGGAGTATAAGCCCTGAAGAGTCGTGTTTGACTCACCCGTACACGACGAAACACGTGTCGGCGTTTGATATCATTCTTAAGTCTGGAGAAAAGTCAACGTCTTGCTGTAATAAGAAACTTCACACCAAAGAACCTGCGTCTGCGTTTCCTTTTACTGTTGGTCATTGAACCCTGTCTTGTTATACACACCTGTAGTTGCGAGAGCTTATTTGTTGTACTATTGTCTTGTCTTTTGACCTGTTGAGACGGTTAAGGGCGTTTTGCCGTCTGCTCTTTACGCACTACACAACGACACGTTTGTTCCTTACACACTTTGTAACGTTTAACCCAGGTAGTGCGCCCCTGTAGTCCTACTTTTCTAAAAAACCCCATGCACAGTATCCCTTTTTTGTGACTGGCTAGAATGAATGGGTAAACAGTCGAACTGTCACCCTTCCTCAGACGTGGATTCCTCAGACGTGGATTCCACCCACAGACGTGGATTCCACGTGGATTCCACCCACAGGAAGAGCCACACAATGTTAAAGCAAGAAAATATCCACGTTCTAAAAAAGGCATTTTCAAACACACAATTTAAAACCAAGTTCACTAAAAGATGTGTTTTTAAATTGACCCCAAACTCCAAAACATGATCTACTTCCAATGGGAAGTTACACTTGTACGTGGGCAGAAGGCATCTTCAATAGTAACTTCTTTCACATACAGTCCTTGCAATAGTGAAAAAAGAAATAAGCAGTATTCACTATTGCGACAAGTAAAAAACTCAAATACATTTCCTACCTTTCATCTACACTGCACCCTGCTCATTGGGCTACCTCTGCCCTACCTTAGGGGTATCTTACATGTAGTAAAAGCAAAGGTTTGGCCCTGGCAAGTGGGTAATTGCCAGGTTGACATGGCAGTTCTAAATGGCACACACAGACACTGCAGTGGCAGATCTGAGACATGGCTGAAGGCCTACACATATTGGTGGCACTATCATTGTTGCAGGCCCACTGGTAGCATTTAATTTACAGGTCCTGGACACACAAAGTGTACTTTACTGCGGAGGCCAGGTGTTTGACATCCGGGGCAACATATCCCCGCGTATTCGCTGGATCTTCCCCCCCATAAATAGCACCTTCAAGCCTATATAATCAAAACCCCAGAAAAGCCAAAGTTTGACCTAAATGTGCATAAACAAGAAAAGAAAAAAGATAAAAGCTAAACAAATAAAAAAAAAATAGCAACATTGTTAAGAACTACTTTCTGCGCAAATGCAACTGCATGGCTTTCCCTAAAGACAGGATAGATGTCTTTAGTGTTTTTAAGAGCATCCTATTACTGCTACCATTATTTATTTCCAGAGACTTCCTATAAGTAATTTTCAGCCATTATCTCCGAAACAAAGCTGCGAGTGGACCCTTTATATACAATTTTAATTCTGGCAGGAATCTCAAGTTATACATCGGCTCTCAGCTTTTGAAAAGGAGCAAAGAGCTGCCTGAACCTCCATCTGCTTTCCACTGTGGCATGAGCAAAGTCAGGTCTAGTGAAAAAAGTTATTCCATCACAGGATCTTGGATTCGTGGGCCTTGCCAGATCATAAAGAGCTTGACGGAGGAGAAATTTGACAAAAAACAGTAGCATGGCACGAGGATGTTGCTGCGCTGATGGGTTACGCTTGCCAAGTGAAAGAGGAAATCTGTGCACTCTCTTAACTTCTTTGTCCCAATCCCAGGAATGTAGCTTTTGAAAAGCCCCTTTAAGGAATAAGATCATGAAGCTTCTGGTGTACTCTTTTTCCACTCCTTCCGGTGTCCCTAGGAAGCCGAGATTGTTGTACCGCTGCCTATTTTCCTGCTCCTCCATCTTCCACATGAGATCTTTGACCACACTCTCATGTTCTTCTCTTTGGGTTTTAAGGGTGGCTACATCTTTCTCTAAATGCTCTGTCTTTTCCTCCACAGAAGCCATCCGATCTGCAATTTCAGCGCAGGTTTTGCCAACCCTTCTGACAGCACCTTTTAGTTTCTTGGCGGCCAGGCGTGATCTACGCCTGTCATCCATGGCTTCCTCCTGGAAGCTTTTGATAGATTGAAGAACAACCTCCAGCGCAGGGTCGCGCTTTGGTCCTCCACTATCTCCATTTAGGCTATCTGTTATAGTTCTATTACCACCTGAGGTGACCATAGAGTCAGATAATACTGTAAGCTGAGTATCAGAATGATTCTAACTCAGATCTGTACCTCTTTCTTTGTCTAGGATTTCATGTATCTTTTTTCGGTGATCCTTGTAAGAGCTGCTGTACCATTTGGGACCGTCCTCTCTGCTTGACACAGAGATGTTTGTGTCTGACAGCTCTGATTCATCTGTTAATGAATAGTATTTGTCTTTATTCTCCGGTGTTTTTAATGAGTGGATTAGAAGAGAGTTGCTTGCAGCTTGTCGAGTTACTGCGGGTTCTACAATTCCACCAGTGATATTTGCACAATCCTTTGAGCTACTTCTTTTACTGCCAGATCTTTCTACTTTGACCTACAAGCAACCCTCATCTGGCTATCTCACAGGTGTAGAATCGACCTCCGGGACTTTTTTCTCACACTGATCTATAGGGAGGGGAGTACCTGGTGGCCCTATTACATATAACGCAGATGGCAAATTTGAGTCAGTCAGTGCTCCTTCAATCTGCCCCAGCTTTTCTGTTGTCAAGCTTGGATCTTCTTCTACAGACCTTTGCAAAGTTCCAGCCCCCCCCCCATTGTACCAAAAGTGCTTGTAATCAGCATTTGAGAATAGCTGGTCACTCTGTGTGGTTTAGCAGTCTCGATATTTTCGGGCTTGTTTTCAAATGTTCTGTTTTTATCCACGCACTCACCCTTCTCCCCTTTCCCTCCCCTTGCTTATCTTCTCGCACTCCTTGTTTCCAACCTTTTTTGCCTGGTAGCTGACAGCGCTGTAATGGTATGTGAGGCTGCTTGTGACTGAGCACTGGGCGCAAAAACATTTTTCCCTTTGAAGTTTTTACTCCCCCTGCCAGCCAACCTTACTTGTCTGTGGTGGTTTTAGACAATGCAACAAAGTACCACAGTTTCGATTTCAGTTCTCAGAAGATTGTAGACCTGTCCCAAGCACTGTGTAATCTTTGTGGCTTCACGTTTAGCAGACAGCGCGCTGAATGTCCTCTCTGAGCTCCTGAATTCCGATCGCACCGATGGGAGATCACGCAGGTCAGGAGTAATCCGAGAATCCCAACCCGTGCAGGCGTCCCCAAGTTTTGGAGGAAGTTAGAGTGTGAGTCTCTGCATGAAAACTATGGAAAGTTTTACCATCCTTCGTTTATTTTTCAGGTGCATTATATTTGCATTCCATGATACTGCATAGTTATCTGAGGAGCGTAGAAGGTATTCAAGACTGGTTTAGCAGTGATAGGGGTTTGCAATCAGGTGAGCATCGCTGCGAGGATGTTTCTTGAGCACCATCTTGCCTCCAACTTGTGATATTTCAAGTCCACCCTCAAAACACTGTATGTTTAGTTCCAAATGAGTCTGTGCCCAGGTCGTCCACATCCTGCCATTTTGTGGCCAATCCTGGTTCACCTAATCCCTCTAATCTGTGTTTATCTGGGAGGAATAAACAAAATCCAGCTGCCAACAACACCCATTCACATGGCCCAAGAGCAGGCAGCAGGCATCAAATGCTGCAGAAAAATGTGTTTATTCTAAAAGTTAAAGACACAGAGATGACAGACGGATTGCAGAGCGATTCAAACATTCTACGCCATTCAATAGATCTATTGTGTCACCACAGTTTGGACACATCCAAAAGCAAATAAGTCTTCACCCTGTGCTTCATGTGAACAGTCCAACATGAACTGCCAAGGCAGGTCCTCCCTTGAACATGAACAAGCCTCCTGGGACTAGTTTCGTGGTTTCACCCCTCATCAGCTAGGCTAACTTGAAGCCAGTGGCCCAGTGAGCCCAGGACCCATGTCTGGGCATAGCCGGTGCACTTAGGGCGAGGCAAAAGACACACAGATCATGTCGAACTGACAGTAAATTGGCAAGGGTAGGAGGCCACGACCTCGAAACCTGTCGGATTTGTGCGGCACGTCCGTGGCCAAAGTGCTCTGCTTTGGTGTAGTCCTGACAACTGCGCAAAGGGAGGCACTCCGTTCTCGGATGCGGGTTGATGCTGTCACATGGCAAGGGCACAGTCTTGAGGCGATCCACAGTGCACTAGGCCCCTTGCCCCTGGACAGCACTGAAGTTGACATCGCGTGCAAGACTGGCAAGGCTATTTGTGTTCCTAAGCCCAGTATGGTTAACAAGGGCAGTTGACAAGCCCCAAGAAGTCACTCTGGAGGCAATCCTTTGTGCCTTGCTTGCAGGGCAGATGTCCGCTGGCATGAGGGCGGCTCCACAAAGCAGGACAACAGTTCCAGTCAATAGTCAGACACAGCAAAGAGGCAATCCTTCCAACTCAGCAGCCTTTAGGGTAGCAGAGTTTCATGCAGGTCCAGTTTTTTTCACACAGATGTGGGTTTTGGGCCCTATTATTATATCCTGGTGCCCAGGTACTAGAAGAGACCAGAAGCTATTGGAGAGGGCTTTGAGGTTTTGGGGCTCCCCTGTCTCACCTGACTTGTCTGCCCTGACAAAGCAAAGTTGTAAAGCCTATTGTGTGGTGGCCGGCTCAGGCTATTCAGATGTGAGTGTGAATCATTACTCCCTCCTCTCAGCCCAAGAAGGCCATCAGATTGTTGATGTGGCAGCCCTTCCTGTGTTTGGGAGAGTGTAGGTAGTATGCAAGTATAGGACTGCTACCCTGGGCCAGACGTGTATTGGGGCAGGCAGCAGGTACACAGAGTTTGTGGAAGGACAGAGAAATGTCCACTTTCTGAAAGTGTCATTTTTGCCAAGAAGGGTAAAACCCAATACACCAACAGGGAGGAATTCTCATGATGATTCTAACCATACCAAACATGATATATCTACACCTTACTATGCAGGATTTATCACTTTAAGGGATATAAAGGCATTTCTAAGGCTGGACTATGGAGGGGTCCGCCCCACTGCAATGGCAGAGGCCTGATGCAGGATGCAGGTTTGCCAATATCACCATATTTTAGGGTAGATTAACCGAACCTTAGCAGTTGTAAGGTGCCCAGAGTCCTAAGTCCAACAAAACAGTATAGTCTGAAGTTGGAAGTGGGCAAAAGTTAGTGGGAGACCAGCCTAAGGCTGATAGGTGAAACACATTTCTCAGACACAAAACATGAAAAGTATTATTCTTCCCATTTAAAAGTTAGCATTTATTACATGTAATAAGGCAACCCTATGTTATCCTTTACAAGAGGTATGCCTCACAGTAATGAAAATTGATTTTAGGAGTTTTGACGACAAGGACATGTAAAATGTAAAAGCACATGTCCAAACTATCAATTATAATGAACCCTTAACTATGTGCTAGCTAGGGTCTAATTTATGGGTTACTTATATACAATGAAAGTGGAGTTTAAGGGTAGACACAGCTTATAAAACTGCAATCAGGCTGCAATGGAAGGCCTGGGACAGGTTTAAGGAGGCTACTTAACTGACTGGCACACTAAGAGCTGCTGCATGTCCTTGTAGCTAGAATGTGTATTTAGCATAAAAAATAAAACACAAGAGGCATTTTGCAAAACTACAACAGTTGTTTTTATTAATCGCATCAACAAGAGAACAGCAGCAGATTTGCGGTCTGAATCCGTCTCAAAGTAAATTGGTGTTGGCTCTTATTTTATACATTTTACAACTTGTTACGAAGCAATTTGTACATTATTTTTTAACAGGAATTGCGGGAATATTCACAGGACTGTATATTTGATCTCCTGATAAGGAGTCCAGCTGGGTGTTAACCTTGCGTGCACACAATTCGGGACAAAGGGTAACATGACCAGATGTCCGTCACGGTGAGCGCCTGTTTTCTGCTGGCAGTGTAAATATGGTGTTCTGATTGGCTGAGTGTTCCTAAATAAATGTGGCATTTATCTTTATGGTTGTTTTGGGAATGTGCATCCCTCTGGCCAAACAAATGTTGTTGGGGCCAATCTTCTCAGACCTTTGCAGTGTTGCTACCTTCTGGCAGACTGATCTAGATTGTCCCTGTTCAATCATTTGTCTATGGGCTACGTGTCACACCACTTGTGATCTGTTATTCAGTTGCTCCAGACCTTGGTATTTCTGACTCAGGGTTGATGGGTAGGTCATATTGGGTAGATTTGACTACAGCAATGTGAGTTTGTTGTTATTCGTAAATATATCCTGGCGTACATTGGCATCATATTTTTCTTTATTAACAACATCCTAGTAGATGGGGGCATGGCTGACTGCAAAGCATGGCTGCCGCAATTTGAGCAAGCTCCGCGCCCAGATTTGAAGAATCCTGGATAATCCTGGTGGTATTGGCTTCTGACTGACTCCAACTCTAAATACAAGAGAACCTCCTTGGACCGGGCTGGCACTTACACAGTGAAATCGCCGCTGCGTGCTGCCGGTCACGCCTGGACAATGAGGTGGGCTTTATTTATTTTTTTATTTATTTAATTTCTTATATAGCGCCAGAATCGACCCCCGAAGGGGTATCTCCGCGCTTGCCTTGGGAACCCGTCCTGGTTTTTCCCCTGTGAGATAGTCCCTACAGGGCATCCCCAAGGTGAAAGCCAGGCATCCCGCCGCGGGGGGGCCGTTGTGGAGATTAAGCAAGCTTAATGCCCAGAGTTGCAGAGTGTGAACCCATGATTTGGTCAGACACCAAAGCGAGAATTATCGAGTCCGTGGACATTTGAGCTCAACACCCTGCCGCGTCGGGAATCGAACCCTGGTCCCGGGTCTGACTCTGCTTCAGGGTCTGCCTGCTCTAACCAGTGAGCCACACTTCTCTTGGCTTCTGGGTGCGGGCTGCTGAGCCAGAGGCCTGTCTCCGGGATCGAGAAGGAGTGCCGGAGGCCAGGATTAGAGCTACTGTGACAACCTGCGCTCCCGCTGTTGCTGTGAACCCCCCCCCCCCCGGAATGAGGAAGAGGTGGCGACCGGGGTGGAGTGGACGGCGCTGAGGACAGGACGGGCCTGCATTCTGCTGATGCCTGTGCAATAGGCTACCCTGCCGAGCCTCCACTTGGAGGACCCCATGGCTGCTTGTAGAGCATGTGCAGCCCTGTGCTGTGGTGTGTACTGCCACTGGCAGCGGTGCTGTGGATCCCGTTGGTGGTCTGGGAGGAGCGGTGCTGCGAATGTAGCCGCGGACATCTGCCAAAGAAACTAGGCTACCTTGTTTAAAATTGGGTGTAACCAGACAATTTGTAACATGTTCACAAATGTAGGTTGCAAGTGTAATACTAAATATAAAAATGATGAAAGACAACAAAAGATAAGCCATACTTAAAATCTGAAATAGTTGTCCATTTAACTGTGTCTTTTAGTAGAACATGAAATAAAAATGTTTGCATGGAAACATTAAAACGTAGGCAGCTTATCATATTGGAAAATGCTAATTTAAAACATCGATTTTGAATCAAAGTTTTGAAAATATAAAATAAGTGTACACACTTCACACCTGACAATAAATCCACCTTATTAATGTACATTACTGAAAAATGAAATAACAGAGGACTGTAATTCTTAATTTTCTTATTGCAGATGACAAAATTCTACAAAAACATGAAGAGTTAAATAGATATGAAGCAGAACTTGTACTGATGAGAGGGTACTTCCTAGACTCCAATGATGATGAAGTAGATGAAGTACAAACATTGAAAAAAGTGAAAATGGGCGCACGGAAATAACTTTTTTGAAAAATTGTCTTGTTCATTACATTGGAAAATTAAATTGTATGTTTATGTCAAATGGTGTTTAGTATTACATGTAACTTTACTAAAAGAATTGTGTGAAACCTATTTATTAACTAAAATATAATATGTATAACTGTTTACTGTGGTTGAATTAAAAATAAAAGCTAAATAAATGGAGATATTTTTAGTAATTAGATAAAAATACAATGAAGATATTCGTTGTAATGCCTATTTTGATTATGCTTCATTTCAACATAGAATATTATTAAACAATTCACACAAAAAAATTGTATTCAAAAACAATAAGAATAGTATTGCACATAATTTTTGGTTAGATGAACATACAAATCAAAATGACTACCATATAGTGCAATTTTAACATTCGGATTCTACATCAACTACAATTTCATGCTATTACTAATTGAAAATGCTATTAATATAAAATGCCCTTAATTGCTGTGTAGATTTTTTCAAAAGGCTTGAAAATAAACCTAATGTCTGTCAAAATTAAAAAGGACAAAAAATGTAGTGGACTTTATGGAAAGAAACAGTTCAGTTTAAGAAAAAGAACTTGATTTTATCTTCAGGAAATGAACATCTTTTGCATTACATATACCCAAAGTCTTACCATATCAGTTACAGCTGGGTGTACTACTCTCTATCCGTTAAACCTGCCTCCCAGTTGTGCTCCTCCTTTCAATATGATGAAATGAGTTCATTGTAATTTGGCATATTTAATCTTACGTCTAAGCCCCTAGTGTTGTGCACAAAGTGTACCTAAGGCCTCCAAGTTAAATGTCACTGCTGGACTGTAGCACCGAGTGTCCCATCCACTAACCTTATGGTGTAAAACAAAGCATTGGGACTACCTGTAGAAAAGTGCAATAGAAAATATTGTGGCTGGGGAGCCTTAGCTTGTAATGTTATATTTATACCCCAAAGATGATCCTTGAATTTACAGTAATACTTCTTTTTTTCGGTCCTAGTAAGTAGAGTGGCTAAAATAAATCAGGCTTAACTAGAGGAACATGTAATTAACACAATTTGTAAGAAATCCGACATCAATCTATATAAAGTAAGGGTAATATTATCTTAATGTAGAGACAAAAAGTAACAGAATAGGATACCTATAATAATAGTTACAGATTTTTAAAGCAATAGTGAATCAATGCTGGAAAAAACATAGACAAAATAACATTGAAGTAAATTGCAAAATCCTCTAGTGACAATAGGTCACTTGCAGGTCGAGTCTGCAGCGGCTCCTCAAGCAAAGTGGAACAGAGTCACCCCACTGCTGTTTGAGCAGCGCAAAAAAAAAAATAGTAATACCTCAATGTTATTATCAGTAATTTTTCAGTGTGAACTCAGAGCTAGGTTAGGGTGGGGTGGGGCTGGGCTATCTGAGCCAGTGGGAGGAGAAAATATGTCTTTCATTAGTGCACATGCCAGTTTGGCCTGCAAGCCAGGTGAAGAACTGTCCTAGGCTTCCAGGCACTGCCTGAGCAGACAAACAGGAAGCTCAGACTAATCTCAATACTGCTGTGTTGCTGGTGACAGCAGAGTTGTGATTGGCTTAGGGGAGTGTGGAAGCCTGAGTGTTTCTGTTCTATGAAGCCAATAAGACAAGAAGAGAAGAGGATGAAGGAGAGGCAATAGCCGTACACAGGTAAGTATTTTTTTCATCCCACAAAACCCCAGTTCTGCAGCAGCCGCCACTGGGTCTAATCCCTTGGAACAAAGTAAAATGTAAGAAGTATCGGGCCCCAGGACTGGGACCAGGCCATAACAGTCAAAAACTTTTTACATAGCCCCAGGTGCATATTTGTCCTGGCGCTTTCTGGATGCAGAACAGGACACACTGTGTTACCCCTGATTTTACCGCTCAAGCAGAGCGGCAAGAAGGAAAATGCGAAAGCACAACAGGCACACACAGCTGATGTTGGATGTTGGTTGCTCACCGTTCTCTGTAGATACAGCGTAAGCTTTGTGCGTTGATTTGCAGATTGGTGACTAACATGTGTTGGCTGCAGTAAACACAATGTAAAGCCTCTGGAACCTCATTGGGTCAGTAACATAATGGTTTGAAACTTTGGGGCAGGTGAGACTACATATCCCACTATGCACTGGACCACCTTGATTTGGGCAATCCTTCAGAAGGCCCAATAGCAAAGAATTATTTGGATTCAGTGATTGTTTTTAAATGCAGTTTGTAGGGGAGTAGTTTTTCTAATCTAGGGTAGACTGAGGGTGTGTCTGGCTTCACCTGGGGCACCCATTTTGAGGGGTGTTGCGTTCTAGCCAAGGACGGGGGTCTTCCAACAAGTTCAACGTTTTTTGCCATTTGATTTTGGCTGGTGGGCAGAGTTCTGGTATTGGCAACACAGGCCTCCTCTTGGACCCTTTTAAAAGAAATGTGTACAGATCCAAGATTCTGGTGTCATGGGGGTCCCTGGAATCCTAACTTTAGGGAATGTAGGGATGTGGGAGCTAGGAGCCAATGCGTTGCTAGCCTGTGCAGCTAGTCTGCCCTTGAAGTGACCTCATCTGGTGGTGGAGGCCACCTTTTCTACCCAGAAAACACTATTCCTGCCCACCTAAAGATAAAAGAATTTAATTATAGGGGGACAGAACAGCTTTCCCAAATTAGAGGTATGGCCAGCTTTCCTCTGTGTGAGTGATTCCTGCAGAGCTAATTTACAAGCTTTCCCCATTGCAAGTGCGCCTGGGGCATGGGGAGTGTTCTTTCCTCCCAGCTGCATATCAGAGGAGGGGCAGACTTTGAAGCTCACAGTTCTGATGTGCCAATTCACTAGGATGCTGGGGATGGGGGAGATGTCACCTCCTGTCTTGGCTACATCAGGCAGGGTAAGCCAAGCACATTAGAGCTATGGGTAAACTCTAAGGTGCAAAATAGGTGCTTGCCACATGACCCAGGGCACAAGAATTGTGTCCGCAGTGAGAAGGCACTTTGTTTGCTACCAAACATTACTTATTCTAGTGGCACAAATAATGGAACAGCCAATCTCGATAGTGTCCAGTTGGCAGGCCATGTTATGCTATTTACCGCTAACATATATACTAATTTACAATGGGGAATGCTACTATTGGGACATGTAGGCTTGCCCTTATTTGTTCACACCTTTAATGCAATGGACCCTGATGCCTGGCCTGAGGGGCCCTACATTAAGGAGTGTCTGTGATAAAGTAAAGGCTATGTAGGTGTCTGTGCCACACATTGTGAGGGCACAGAAGAATTTGTGTACTTTGTACTGCTTCTACAATAACAGGCCTGCTGTCTTTAGTTTACATAGGTCACCCAGGGTAGCATAAAATGTGCTGAAGACCTGGTGACACCTCTACTACCAATGCCCTGGGTACTCTGGGTACCATATGCTTCAAAGTCATAAGGTGGTAAAATGTTTTCCAATTTCGGATTACCAAGTGGAAGATAGCAGTTGTAGAAGAGAGGACATGCACTGGTGTATAGGCACCAGACTCATGTTCACTTGTCATATCCGTCAGCCTTTAGAGCAATGAGGTTGGGGTGACTATACAGAAAGCGGCACTTTCCTACACTAGGATTATAGCATGCGTATGGCAGTTTAAATATTACAATTCAAACTATCAAAGTAACCCCTTTTCAATGGTCAGAACTTTCTTTCTAAATATTAACACATCACGCCTATGAAAGGCCATTCTACCCATAAAGAAGAATACAATGTTTTTAAAAGTAGGACATTTCAAAGTATATTGGCAGATTTTCATAAAAAATGCACACAACATAATGCAGCAAGAGAAGTTGTTGTGCTGTGATACAAGAATGAAAAAGAACAGAACAGTGCCACCTTACAAACATATGGCGCATTTCAGCTCTACGCAGGTGAAGTTGCACCAAGTCATACAGACTTGCACCAGGATGCAAAGGTGAATATAATATGGGCAGTTATTGTTTTTCTATCGGAAGACATACACCCAGCAGAAAAAAAATACTTAGAGGCATATTCCTTGTAATATGTGTGGTACAGAATAAAGCACATATTCAAAAAGGAAGTAACAAAGCAACATAAAGCTTTTTCTCACTATTACTGCTCTACCTGGCAGGTGCACGATTGTCACATTAAAACAAGTTCACTACCTTCAATAATTTAGGAATGCATTAAAATACAAGGGTTGGTGTATGGGAATGCTCATGGTCCACCCATTGTAAGGTCAACCCTTCACAGTGTACCCAATGTTATTTTTTTGTGTTAATATACAGAGTCACACAAGGTGAGGCAAATTGGTCCTCAAGTGGCTTTCCAATCCTAAATTGGATTTTGAAGTCTGAACCTAAACTTCTAAATGCTGTCCGTGAGATCATGAGACACTTGGATGAATTCTACTTCAATCTCTGAAAAGTGTGTACAGAAAATGGCTTTGAACTTCCTGCCATAGGAGAACTAAGACCATTCCATCTGAGCCAATCCCACAATATTGCGTCTTGACTGGGCTGAAGAAAAAGGTTTCTTGTGCAAGGAGCTTCTCTGCAGCAGCAAATCTGTTTCAGCTGGTCCTCTGTGAGAAGCTATGCACGCCCCATGTGTCCAGACTCATCATCAGATAGAACCTTTAGCCTTGTCAGATGGATGATTGTGCCCTTTGAGAAAAAAAAGACTTATGGATGGTTTTGAGATTGGCACCACCGTGGCAATGCCAAAGGACCACCTGCCAGATACACAATAACTATTAATCTTGCGTGTGGCCGGCTGTAAGGTATGGCAGTGTGGGAGGGGGAGGAGGTGTGGTGTCGTGCTCTCACACCATCAAACTCATAATCAGGCACTAAGTACAAACTTATAAATCTTGAACCACCTAACAAAATTACTTTCTTGCACGCAAAATTCGAACAGCTCCTACCTGGGCCGTTTCCCTCCAAAACCAAGAGCTTCAGCAGGACGGCGTACTAAAAACAATCAGGCTTCAGGAAAACTTTATCAGGTATGGTCTGCAACCTTAACACAGACAAGGTTCTCCACTTTCATTTCTAAGTCGTAAGGTAAAACCTTCAACCTGACTTAACCTATTGTTATATCTGACTGCATTTTATCTCAGTAAACCTCAAACTACACCTAGGTCCAGGTCCTCCAAGAACAATGAATTATTCTTGACACACTTTCTTTTGAAAATATAATATCCCAGGTTCCCTTTATTGGTATTTCATTATTTGGAAGTAAATCTATTTTTTCAATTTTAAATTATTTTTTCAAATTGAAGTTTGTGTTGTGTTTTAAACGGGCATATTGCATTCCAAACTCCTCCATCAAAATGAGGCGAACGGAAAGAAATCGAACCGACCCATTATGATGCAGCTCGCCTTTCGAGCCATATCGTAATGTGCCCCTTAGTGTCATGACTATGGTGTTGTTGACCATCAGACTATATGCTAGTGAATAAAGTGACACATATTACATTGTGGAACTTGACACAAACTTGTGCACCCAAAACGTTTTGATAGCAGTGTCACCTAACTGGTGATGCATGTGATAGATGGGTGTGGGTGTCAATAAAGCCACTAAGGAACGGTAGCTAAATTCTGTGTTCAGCAGAACACTACAATAACAAAGATACTAATATGTGATTTATCCTGTCTCATTGGATAACCTACATTTCCAAGTCTACCATAGATGTTGTGAACCTTGTTGCAGTGTTTCTCACCCATAGACAGCCATGACAGGAGAGTTTGCAGTGGCTGAGGTGGTGTGCGGTATCGGAGGCCTAGTGGGCAAGATGCTAGTGGAGCCTTCTGGACAGCAGCCGGAGCAGAGAACGACGGGTGCGGCACCGCCACTGTGCTCCGAGGGCGGAAGCGCTGGCCGAGTGCAGAACTGACTCCTGGTCGATGGCCTGGCGTGCGTGTTGTGGCAGCAACGGTGTATATGTGACCGGGAGGTCCCCAGTGGTGACCCGATGATTGTTGTTGATCATCTCCCCTCCACCCAGCTTCTACATTGATTCTAGAGGTCAGATCAGGACGCAGGGATGTGGTGTACCGCAGACTAACCGGGGGTCGGAGTCAAGTGAATTGCCTGCTGGGGTCCGAACAGCCTGTGGGGGGTCATTGGGACTGCGCCGGGCCCAATTGTAGGGCTGTGGGCCGGCTCACGTTACTCTGCTTACCGGCGGATGTAGCATTGGGGCCTGTAGTATAGGGACTGGCACGGGAGGTGTTGGGATCCACAAGGCATATATATATACTCAGTGGAGGGACACTGTGACCCTTTTTATGTACAATAGTGTTACGGCTTGAGCTTTGGTATGTATTGCCCATGACTGCAGGGGAAGAGTGCCATTGGAAGCACTGGGGAGCGGAGCGGAGCACAGGGCCCTTAGCTGATGTGAGGTAAAAAGAGCCCTGTGCAGCAGTGAACAGCCCTACATGGACATTTGTGGTTCTTGTGGCAGTGGCAAATAGTGGACCTACGGCATGAAGGCCCGCTTCTGATTGCTGGACACCATATATTTTACTGATTTTTACCAAGCAAAGAGCCAGGCCTAGGCTTCATGCACAATGTGGAATCCAATGCGGGGTGTGAGATATACTGCCCAGGTCGGCTGGAGGCAGCGCTTGAGTTTGCAGGGTGAAACCGAGTAGGGGGGACACAACTATCTGCGGAAGCAGGCGGGTTAGCACTCACTGCGTGGGCTCAAATGTCATGCTTCTAAGAAAGGATCTGTGGAATGCGGTGGAGCGCATTACTGAGACCGAGATCAGGGTCCAGAGAGTGGAGGATTTGATCGCTACCTTGCAGAAAAAAGTTGCGTCACGATCACCAGGGTTCTGCCCTCGTGGGTGAAAGACACGGAGGGCAGGGCTAGGAGTAAAAACCAACGCTTTGTGGGATTCCACGAAGAATGTGAATGGGGGACTCACCAAGCCAGCTCGCCGCTGCCGTGAGGGAAACAGCTTTATTCATTGCACCCTGCTCGCCGGACCCCCGCTGTTGCCATCATCAAAAAGGGAGCCGGCCGTCACCAGGACTACTGCTCACAGGGTGCCCTGCTGGTAGCTGTTTGAGCGCGTCAGCAGAGGGCGCCGAAGGGGCTGAAAGCCAACGTTGCTCTCCCGCAGGGCGGGCCTATCTGCGCCCATTCGAGCCAGGAAGAGGCAGGGCTGGGCCTGGTCCCTTTCATCTTTCGTTATATGTTATAATATGTTATGTTATAAAAGGTCTCTTCTATAGCGCACGGCTACTCCACGGAGTGTCCCGGCGCTTTGGCAAAGAGAACTGAAAGGAAAAGAGCACACCACAACACCAACAACGGGCCGACAAAGAATTACTGGGAGAAAAGCCAGGTCTTAAGTTCCTTTCTAAAGGAAAGCAAACTGTTGGCTGTTCTCAAAGAAAAGGGAAGCTCATTCCAACAACGCGTTGCCAGGTACCGGAAGGAACGACCTCCGATGCGAGCACGTTTGATGTTAGGGACAGTGGCTTTCACCAGCATAGCAGACCTTAAAGTCCTCCTGGGGGCATAGAAGGCCATACGCTTCCCAAGATAATTTGGGCCGATAGAATGGAGGGCCTTAAAGGCCAGGGTCAGGACCTTAAAAGTAATTCTTTTAGAGACTGGCAGCCAGTGCAGTCTCTTGAGCAGCTCCGAAGCTCCTGCCCTTCGATTCAATCCAAAAATGGCTCTGGCAGCCGAATTCTGCATGACCTGCAGGCGTGCAATCAGGTATTTGGGGAGGCCAAGGTAGAGGGTGTTCGCGTAGTCAAGGCGCGAGCCTATCAACGCCTGGACCGTAATTTTTTTATGTTGCAGAGACAGTAGAGGAAGAAACTTCCGCAACATTTTCAGGACGCCAAAGCATTTCCCTGTCAGCCCTATGATCTGGGGTCTAAAGGAAAGATCATCGTCACACAGGACACCCAGATTTTTGGCTTTTGACGAGGCAGCATCAGGCGGGAACATATCACGAGGCCACCAAGTCTTCCAACAGGGATCAGACAGGCATCCGAAGAAAAGCAGCTCCGATTTATCGGAGTTGCACTTCAGACTATGCCTCTGAAACCATTCAAATACAGCGCCCACGCATTCCTTAATCCGTCCGCCATCAAAATCCTCACCCTTGTTACACGTAAAAAGGAGCTGGGTGCAGGGCCGGACTGGGAACTGAAAGCAGCCCTGGCAAATTTTGCCAGACCAGCCTCCGTCCGGCACGTAGCGAGCCGACCAAAATTGTTAATTTTACAACACTTTTTTCATTACATATTCAAATTGTATCAACTTTCAAAGCACAGTAAATAGTAGATGATGACCTTAAAGAACATCAGGTTACCCACCCAGTCATATGTACCCATAGCCATTCTTTCAGAGAGCGCTAAAAATAGACACAAGTAGTGAATCAGAGAGAACAAAGTAAAAGTGAAACCAGCCCCCACATGGTGTGTAGCGAGCAAGCGAAGTGAGCAACCACTACTAGCTGGGAGCATGAACAAGCACTGACTGCGGCAATAGGTCTGGCTCTGTTTTTACGTGGGGAGGAGAGGGAGACAGAAGAAGTGAAAGGGAGAAGTAGCGGGAGTAGAAGAGGAAGAGAATGAGAGAGAAGGAGTGAAATGATGGAAAGATGGGGAGAGGGATGGAAAGAGAGAGAGAGGGAGGGGGAGATAGAGGGAGAGAAAGGAGAGGGGGAGAGAGGGAAGGGAGGAAATAGAAGGAGAGAGATGAGAGATAGAGAGAGGGGAGAGAGAGCACGTGAGGGAGCGAGAGAGAGGGAAGGAGAAATAGAGAAGGGGATGGAGGGAGTGAGAGTGGGAGAGAGAGAGAGGGGTAGGTATAGAGAGAGTGAGAGGGAAAGAGAGTGCCTGAGGGAGTGAGAGAGAGGGATAGAGAAATAAAGAGAGAGGGAGGAAGGGAGGGAGGGAGAGAGAGAAAGGGAGTGAGGGGCGAGAGAAAGAAAGTGGGAGAGAGGGAGAGAGATAGGAGAAATAGGGAGAGGGAGAGAAATGGGGAGAGAAATACAGGGATAGAAAAGAGAGGGAGGGTTAGAGAGAGGGAGGGTGAGAGAGGGATAGAGAGAGAGAGAGAGAGAGAGAGAGAGAGCAAGAGAGGGAGCGAGAAAGGAAGAGAGAGAGGGAGAAGGAGGGCGAACGAGAGGGGGCGCGAGAGAGAGAGAGAGAGAGAGATATCACACTGTTCCCTTTTCTGTCCGCATTTGTCTTTTCTTCTTCCTTTTATCTCTACACCCACGACTGGCTCTGCTTCAGCCACCTATGGGGCAACACAACATGCATGCTAGACAGAGCACGACTGTGCTACCTGTACCTCCCAATATTGACAGCAGGCAACAATTAAACCAAAAGCTCCATAGTCAAAGAGACGTTTTAAGGTAATGGACATGAGATAAAGGCACATCCACTGAGTCTGAAATGGAACACATTACACAGTCTGTGCTTATCCGAACACCAGCCAAGGATCCAGCCTTCCTGGACCAAACTTGGGCGCCTCTGAGTCAGCATTTCAAAACTTGTAAACTGCAGCACATCCAAAGGAAGAGACAACTTTTTTTACATCACGTTTGTCAGCCTAACTTTCCTTTGCTCCTCAAAGTGCAAACAAATGTGTGATCATACGATTATCTCCAAGGTTTAAACACAACTGGGTTTTTAGTCAAAAATAAGTAGATTTCACTGTTAGGAGTAATCACTAAGGCACATGATATGGAAATTGTTGATTACTAATATTAATCCAACCCATGTCTAGCCCGTGATTAAAGTAGGAAAACGAACAAAGCAGCCAGCCAGCCTGCTGCATTACCTTACTTCAGTTCTCCTACTTTAATTGCGGCCTGCCGGCCTGGCCGCCCACTCCAATCGATTGGAGTACTTGCTGTTTTATGTACTATTTTAAAACTTTACATTTTGTTATTTTTATTATGTGTGTACCTGCCCTTCCTTCATTATTCGTGTTGACCTCCCACCCGCCCTCTGTCCACTGCCTATGTTGCCCTAACCCGCTCGCCCGCCAATGTCCTAGTTCACCCCACCTGCTCTCCCTTCATTGTCCAAGTTGCACCAATCCACCCTCCCTCAGTTGTCTCAGTCTGTGTTGCCCTCCACCCACCACCCCCTTGTTCTCCGTATTGACCCCCAACACACCCTCCACTCTGATGGTTGTGTTGCCTATCCATTTTCTGTGTTGTCACTGCACTCTATTGTCCATGTCTCAACCCCTCACCTGCCCTCTCTCTGACTGTTGCACATGTTAGCCATAACCTGCTCTACCTCCATTGTCAATGTTGTTCCTGCTCCACCGTTGTCTGTTTTGCTCCTCCACCCACAATAACAACAAAATGCACTATAACGCTGGCGCTGCTGCCCGCATCATCACTTTTTTCTCACACACTGCATTGTCTGTGCTGCCCTCCATGCTCATCCTTCCTCCCTCGTGGTCTCTCTTACTGCCCTATCTCTCACAAAAATAAAAGTACAATGTCCTATTGCTTTTCTTTCTTTTTACTTTCAGTCAAGCTGCCCTGCAGCCCCGCTGCTGTGTGACATGGCTAAACAACGTTGACAAAGCCAATACCTCTCACAGGCGAGATTGTCTCTATATTTTTCCATCTTAGAGATACGTTTAGTGAAGATGTAGATAGTATCACTTAAATTGCCAGCTGACGAGTCAGGTATCGTCAAGGGAGGTCAAGGCAGCAGCCTTGTCGAAATTATGATAATTTCCATATCATTAACAGACTGGTTGATGTAGTGACGACAGCTGATGTAAGTCAGATTGGTAGCATGAGCCCTGACAAGAAGCGATCTATAGTTCTCCATGCTCAATAACACTAGTTCTTCAACAGAATAATACTGTGCCAGCCCATTCGGGTCTCCAGCTGCAGGTGCATTGAGCCGCCGATCTACCTTACCAGCATACACGCTCACACGTTTATGAAGGGCGGGTGAGAGACTTCACTTCCCCGATGGCGGCCGTTACATTTGCCCCCTCACTCCTCCTAGTTTTGTATGCACCGTAGCTGAGGTAGGTAGGCATGCTCCCGCAGTCAGCACTGAGGCTGGGTGTACGCGAGACATGGCCAATCACTGTGTTACTTCATGCTCTTCCCATCACACACAGCACCAGTGATGGCCTTGCTTGTGAAGTTGAAGAGAGCAGTTGTTTTGTCTCTGCCACCCCAGCACAGGACGCGTGCTTCCAGGTCCTGCACGAGTGGCTGTTTTTTGTTTCTCTTTCTCTCTGATTCTCTCTCTCTCCGACCCACGCACACATTTGCGCTCTTGTTTCTCAATTTTCTGTCTCTCAGCCCCTGGCCTCATTCCCTATTTTTTTCCAATACTGAAAAAGCACCGTTGACAAGGCAGCAACGGTTTCTGTTAAAGAATTCATGGCCATTTGGGGAAAGTCACGCTCCCAAAAATCAAAACTCAACCTATAACAAACTATTAGGGATGGACAGGCTGGTGGCATTTAAAAGCAAACCGGGAAATGTTCCAGTGCGAGTTCACATAGAAATAGTAGTGGCTGTTGTTGACCCTGTTCTGTGGCCTTTCTCCCAAGAATAGTGAGACGTCACGCCATCCATTTTACGGCGCAGTTTTACAAATTCATCTGTTCTTAGTGTACAATGCATGCTTTGCAGTGATATGTGTTTCGCCACCTAGTCACATGCTTGGAAACCCACAGGGCCCATTCAGTCTTTCATCCCACCGAGGTCTAAAGAATGAGTAACCGCGCATTTTTTTTTTCCTTTGGGTGAGGGCTTGTAAAGTCCTTAGGATTTAGGAGAGCACTTTAAGAACCGATTTGGGGCGATGTGAGTGACTTACGGGCACCGTGACCCGGTTACTGTTTCCGGAGCGGAGATTAGAACCATGCTTCATCACTCAGGCTGGGTAAAGACCAGGGCGGCCCGGCAAAGACAATAGGAGCATTGCCTGATCAAGAGAATGTGGGTAACTTTAGCTACTTGAAGAAGCAAGGAAGGCTGAACAAGGGCAGGCTCTAGCTGGCGAGCGGCATACCATACAGAGCTGTGCATATACGGTCAGTGCTGGTAACTGTCGGATTGAACTCTCCAGACCAGAGACCACCACCACTATGCAACGCCCGGCAACTGTTTGTGAATGTGAAGGCAAACATTCATCATGTCATGATTAATTGATTTGGTGCCGGGGCCAGCCCAGGGCGGAAACACTTAGTCAAGTCAAGTCAATTGATTTATATAGCGCGTTACATACCCAGAGGGTCTCAAGGCGCTTGAAGAAGGGTGGGGAATTACTTGTCGAATATCCAGGTTTAAAGTTGCTTTCTGAATGCTAGGTGGTTCTGAGTGAGGCGAAAGTGAATGGGAAGTGAGTTCCAGGTTTTAGCCGCCAGGTAGGAGAAGGATCTTCCTCCCATGGTGGTTTTGTTGATGCGAGGAACAGCAGCAGGGGCTTGGTTGGAAGAGCATAGCTGGCGGGAGGGGGTGTAGAAGGAAAGTCGTGTGTTGAGGCATTCGGGTCCAAGTTCGTAAAGTGCTTTGTGTGCGTGGGTGAGGAGGCGGAATGTTATCCTCCTATTGACGGGGAGCCAGTGGAGGTTTTTCAGGTGACCAGAAATGTGGTCTTTACGCGGGATGTCTAGTATGAGTCTGGCTGATGCGTTCTGGATGCGTTGGAGTTTTTCTGAAGTTTTGCGGTGGTACCGGCGTATAGGGTGTTTCCGTAGTCCAGGCGGCTTGTAACCAGTGCGTGGGTGACCGTTTTTCTAGTTTCGGTGGGGAACCAGCGAAATGTTTTTTTGAGCATGCGAAGAATGTTGAAGCAAGATGATGAAACGGCGTTGACTTGTCTGGTCATCGAGAGTGAGGAGTCCAGGATGAGGCCCAGGTTCCGTGCGTGGTCCGTCGGGATGGGTGCTTTTCCAAGGGCCTCTGGCCACCAAGAGTCGTCCCAGGCGGAGGGGGAGGTACCTAAGATAAGGACTTCTGTTTTGTCTGAATTCAGTTTCAGACGGCTGTGCTTCATCCACTCGGCTACTTCTTTCATTCCTTCATGTAGGTTGGTTTTGGAGGTGTTAGGGTCTTTGGTGAGTGAGAGGATCAGTTGAGTGTCATCAGCGTAGGAGATGATGTTGAGGTTGTGTTGGCGTGCGATGGCCGCGAGGGGGCTCATGTATACATTGAAGAGGGTGGGGCTGAGTGAAGATCCTTGTGGCACGCCCCAAATGACTTCAGTGGCCTCTGACTTGAATGGTGGGAGGCGGACTCTCTGAGTTCTTCCGGCAGGTAACAAGGTGATCCATTCCAGTGCTTTTCCTTGGATTTCGATGTTTCTGAGGCGTTGTAACAGGGTGCTATGACAGACTGTGTCGAAGGCTGCGGAGAGGTCGAGGAGGATGAGGGCGACTGGGTCTTCATTGTCCAGTAGAGTTCGAATGTCGTCTGTTGCTGCGATGAGTGCGGTCTCAGTGCTGTGTTTGGCTCGGAAGCCGGACTGTGAGGAGTCGAGGGATTTGTTGGTTTCGAGGAAGGCGGCGAGCTGGTTGTTGACAGCTTTCTCGATGACTTTGGCTGGGAATGGAAGGAGCGAGATGGGGCGGTAGTTTTTGAGTTCGGTGGGGTCAGCTGTGGGTTTTTTCAGAAGGGCGCTGAGTTCGGCGTGTTTCCAGCTTTCCGGGAAGGTGGCGGAGTTGAGGGAGCAGTTGATGACGTCTCGGAGGTGTGGTGCTATGATGGAGTCTGCTTTGTTGAAGATGTGGTGAGGGCATGGGTCTGTGGGGGATCCTGAGTGGATGGAGTTCATCAGGCGGATGGTGTCCTCAGTTGAGATTCGGTTCCAGTCATTAAGGATGTTCAAGGGGGGTGAAGGTACGGCAGAAGGTTGGGTGGGTTGGTCTCTGGATTGGTTGTCGAAGCTGTTGTGGATGTCTGCGATTTTGTCATGGAAGAACGAAGCTAGGGAGTCGCAAAGGGTTTGAGAGGGAGTGATGTCGTTGGAGTTGGCAGTGGGGTTGGTAAACTCTTTGACGATGTTGAATAATTCCTTGCTGTTGTGGGCGTTGTTGTCTAGTCGGTCTTTGAATGCGGCTTTCTTGGCAGTCCGGATCAGTTGGTGGTGTATGCGGGTGGCATTTTTGAAGGCGTCCCTGGTGCTGGTGTTTGGGTCTTTTTTCCAGGCCTTCTCAAAGGAGCGACAGAATTTCTTGGATTTCTTAAGATCATCGTTGAACCAGGGGGCGTTTTTGCTGCCTAGTTTGATTTTACGTTTTTTCAAAGGTGCTAGGTTGTCGGTGCTGTTGGTTAGCCATTGAGTGAGGTTAATGGCTGCTTAGTTGGGGTTCGATGAGTGGGCAGGGGGGTTTTGAAGAAGCGATGAGGAGATCTGGTCGATGGTGATTTTGTTCCAGTTTCTTCGCAGAGTAGGTTGAGGATGATTGTGGGTTGTGGTCTTTTTGTAGACAAAGTGAACGCAGCTGTGGTCCGTCCAATGGAGAACTGTGGCATGACTGAAGGAGATATGTTTGCTGGAGGTGAAGATAGGGTCGAGTGTGTGACCTGCGTAGTGTGTGGGGGTATTAACAAGTTGTTTGGGTCCGAGGTTGGCGAGATTGTCCAGAAGGGTGGTGGTGTTGCTGTCGTTGCTCTTTTCCAGGTGAAAATTGAGGTCTCCCAATAGAATGTAGTCCTCAGAGGGGAGGGCGTGTGGGGTGATAAAGTCAATGATGTCTTCACTGAATTGTGCACGGGGTCCTGGTGGCCTGTAGAGGAGGGTGCCTCTGAGTGTGGTCTTGGGGTCGGTGTGGATCTGGAAGTGAAGGTGTTCGGCGCTAGCGAGGTTGACGTCTGAGCTGGTTGAGATGCAGATGGAATTCTTATGGACGATAGCGATGCCTCCTCCTGTTTGGTAGGTGCGGTCTTTTCAGATGATCTTGTAGCCTTCCGGGATGGCAATGGTGATGTCTGGGGCTGAGGAGGCGTTCATCCATGTTTCTGTTAGGAAGGCGACGTCCGGAGAGATGGTGACCGAGCGGGTGTTGAGCAGGATGCATTTTAGGTGGTTGGTGTCAGATCTCTGTTTGGTGTTAGTGGATGAGGAGTTGGTCTTGGTGCCGTCATACTTGCAGGAGTTGCATGTGAAGGGTCCATGGGTGTGTCCAGGTGCGGCTTGGGCGCAGTTGGGGAGTCGGCCGGGGTTTAGGGCTAAGAGGGTGGAGGCGTCGTATGTAATGCGGGTGGGGTGGGTGGTACGGGGGCCAGGGGGTCTGGCGCTGGGCGCGGTCTTGGCGCCGATGGGCGTAGACGGGCTTACCTTTGGCGCACCTTTGGCGCGACCGCAGCGCGTGGACGCTACACGTTGGTTCATCTGACTTAAGTGGAAAGTGGAGGGGGCGGAGCGTGGGAGGGGCAGCTGGGAGGCGGGAGCGAGGTGGGGGAAAGGTGTGTGTGGACGGCCAAACAAACGAGATCAAAATGGCAGCAACAAAACAAATGCTGCAGGGTAGGACGGGGTAATGCCGCTTGTGGGGTGGGAATAATGCAGCAGAGGTTTGCGAAAATAAAGCGCAATGGAGGGCTCACGAGCGCTAGGATGATTGGCACTATTTTCAAAGCAAAGTTCCCTTAAGCGATCGGATTGTGCAGCCACGCAGTCGGGTCAAGAGGCGCTACAAAGATGGGTCAAGAAGCACTACAAATACAGTTAAATACAATACAGTAAATGGCACACAAGCAGTGAGAACTCAGGAAGCGCTACAAAGTCGGGTCAAGAAGCGCTACAAATGCCGGAGATTCGCAGGTACGATACCAAGTCAGGGAGGAGGTGGTGGGAGCGACCGCTTCTGCCCAGGACAGGACGGTCCTTACCTCCTGCTGTTGGTGGCAGAGGCATAAAACAGGCTAGCCAATTAAATTATGGCCGCTCCGGTCTGCTCCTCTCGCCACTTGTGATGCTGCAGCCTGTAGGGCGCCAGTCACGCGCAGTTTTAATTGCCCAATGCGCAATCGCGCATGCGGGAATTACTTCAGCCGCACCCTAGAGTGGCGCGTAGATGCGCCGGAGGAGGAGATAGGGCATAATTCTGCGCGCTGCGCACAGACACCTCCTCCGAGCGAAGAGGAAGAGTTCTCCCAGTTAATTTTAGGTCCAGAGGGGGGAGATAAAAGTAAACTGAACAAGGGGGCTCCTCTAAAGACCTATATTTCTTTTACAAGGAATGAATCCTAATAAAGTTCACAGTAGGAGGATGCCAAAGAGCGAAACCGGAACCTTAGAGTATTATCAAAACATATATATATATTTTTTTTATATATATAAAAATTAATTTGAAAATATTTGTACATTTATACATTTCATTTGATCATATAACGTAATTAACAAAAGTTCATCAAACATTCATAATACAGTTTGTATAATAAGAAAAAAGTGCAGGTTAAGAAAACGAGAAAAAAGATGAGAGAAAAGATACCCCTAACAATCTAGTGTGTTCCTACCATACATACATCCATTCTTACATACCAGTCATACCTTTGCAATAGTATAAACACATACCCAACAACATAGATACAAGAACTGAACACAATAAGACAAAAACCCACAGGTGTACTTGATGGTTTTACAATAAGAACCTAGATTTAACAGTTCTGCCAATTAGTGATTGGTCTGAGTGTCATTGACCAATCTATATCCAGATTGTGGATGTACGGCCGACGTACGTTTCGGTGATGATGTCACCTTCCTCAGGGCCAGGAAAAAACATATAATAAACTAACATATACACATAATCTGTACACGAGTTAAAAGAGCAGGGGCATTGCAAGGAATTTTTTCTGAAAATGAAAAAAACATCTGTAAGTATTTAATCATTTAGTCAAATTTACATCAACATTAATAAGCTTTGGCATCCTATATACACAGGGCCTACATTAGACCAGTATATTTTCACAAACTTTACACAGACTGCTCTGGAGTAGCACCTATAGCCTTTTTATATAGGGTCTTAGTAGGGGAAGACTTAAAAGCAGAGCAGAGAAAATATGAAGTTAAGCCACGAAGGAAAAGACATAAAGATTTCACCCAGTGTGGTCTTTCTACTAATACCAAATAGTGCTCTGTTACCCAACGGTATAGAACAAAGGACTTACGTAGTAGGAACAAGGGGGCATTTTTACCTATTTGGGATTTTTTAGAGACACATGGTTTGGATATATGTGGAGAGCCGGTCATTGGATACTGCTACTAGCAGCTGGCAGCAGTGAAATTTTCTGAAAAGAATAATGGGACTGTAAGTAGATGTAAGGGATAAGACTGGGACTGTGAGTCAAAGTAATGATGCAGAGTGTTACCTTAGAAGCACGTAGTGCTTTCTGTGACATGATCCACAGGATGATAGCAAATAGTTTGCTCCCGATTGTGATGGTAAAAGATGTAAGGCGCTTGTATATCGATTATATGTAGCGTATAATAAATCTGCATAGATGAAAAAAAGGGGGTGCAAATAAGGACTCATATACCGTCAACAAATGAAAAATAATACAGAAGAGCGGAAAGTAGGATATACCTGGTTATTTGAATTGTTCGAATTTCATGGGTGGCAGCCACTACATCTGCAATACAATAATACACTCCAAGAAATCAATGATGAGATAGAAGAATTTGACACGTACCTCACCAAAAAGAAAATGGACAAACTGAAAAAAGATGTCCGATGGTTCTCACAGGAGAAAACGTATCCATACCTAAAACCGGACTTTTTTACCCAACAGCAAGAAGATACTACTGGAGGAAACAGATTGTATGACCAGACTCACTATAACCCAAGATACAACAAAAGAGTCAGAATTCAAAACTTCTCAGAAACAAACTCCTCAGACTCAGACCAAGAAGGACATATGGCAGAGGACGACTATGATTATGGCTACTCCAACAATAACCAAAGAGGCCACTTTTCTGGAAGATCCAATAGAGGCCCACGTCAACCTTTTTTATCGAGGGGCGGAGGACGAGGAAGACCCCGTTATCCAACGATGAACCCGAACCAATACCAACAGCCAAACCCTCCACATCCTCAACCATATGTACAAACGAGAAGACAGCAATACTGGAAACAATGAAAAACCATAACTACACCTCCATACCTATCTTCAATTTATCCTCACATACACTATCTACAGAGGAAATCAGAGTTTTAAGTAAAGGACTCTCCTATGTCCCCAGTACTGTAGCAAATAGGTTCCAAATCCATCAGGACATGTTCTCCTTCTTCAGAAAGATCAGATTGAAGAAATATTTTGCCCAGATTGAGGAAAATGATGAAGAAGAAAACCAATCAGGATGTAAACCTCCATCCACGTTCACCCCAACACTAGACATGCTTGGTCCAGAGGTAGCAATCTTTGAGAAGAGTGTACTTAAGGAACTAGACAGAGTGTTGAAGTACATCCCAAAACCCAACACTAATCTAGAAACAAACGAACGACTGGCTTTGAAAACAGTACAAAATAATAAATACATTACAATTAAACCTTGCGACAAAGCGGGAGGAATTGTCATCATGAACACCAACCACTTCACGGACAAAATTAACCAGATGTTAAGAATAGAAGAGCACTATAAAAAAACAAACAGACGAGCTCTAACTGTCCTAGCAGAAGAAATAAAGGAAACAGTTTCTAAAGCCTACAGTGAAGGATACATCTGTCAGAAAGAAATGGACTACCTTATCAACACCAATCCAGTGGTCCCTGCTATCTATGGTGTCCCAAAAACACACAAAAACACATCTGACCCCCCGCTAAGACCGATTATTGCCTCTATCAATTCCAGTACGGAACCTCTCTCTAAATACCTAGATTCTTTCCTATGTCCACTAACTACCACCTATGCATCTTATATCAAAGACACTGGACACATGATTAGGGTTCTAGAGCATTCTCCTTTCAACAATGTCACACAGTTGCTTGTCACATGTGACATTGAATCGTTATATACGAACATCCCACAGGACAAAGCTATAGAGGCGGTAGCAGCACTTCTAACAAAAACACCAGGATCCAGACCTAATATATTCATACTGGAATGTCTCAGATTAGTCCTGCAAAACAATTTCTTTGAATTCAAAGAGGACTTATACCACCAGGTCAAAGGTGTCAGCATGGGGGCCTCTTGTGCCCCCAGCATAGCCAATATATACATGGGAGAATTCGAGCTAAAAAATATCTTCAATGAAATCGCACCATTCTTTGAAAACATCTCTAGATGGCACAGATTTATTGACGATATCTTTTTCATCTGGTCGGGTACACAGGATTTGCTAAAAGAATTCATTGAATGGCTTAATCTAGCAGACACAAATTTAAAATTCACTCACAACTTCTCACATGACAAGGTAGAATTCCTTGATATATGGATACGACATACAGAAGGAGAACTAACGGTCGATCTATATAGAAAACCGACAGCCAAAAACACCATCCTAGAACACGGAAGCTTTCACCCCAACTGTCAGAAGGATTCTATCCCGTTTGGGGAATTCTTACGGATAAAAAGAAATTGTACGACTATCAAAGATTTCACGACGCATGCAAGTAAATTAACAGAACGCCTACTTGCAAGAGGGTATCCCAAACGCTTGATACGCAATTCCATGAAGAGAGCAAAATATTACAACAGAGATTCTCTGCTCAATCCAAAACCTAAGTCTCCAGACCAGAAGCTTGAATGTGTCTTAAATCACTCCACCATCAACAGCAAGATAAGAAAGGTGATTAACAACAACTGGAAGATACTCAACACCAATGACCAAGAAGAAGAACTATGCAAACCGACCATAGCATTCAGACGAAACCAAAATCTACGCGACAAATTGGTATACAGCAGATGGAAAATTAAAGACGCCAACAAACAGAGCACAATTGACAGGAACCCACTACCTAAAGGAAACCATAAATGTGGCAACTGCCACGCATGCGACCAGATAATTCCGGGTGACATATGGACATATGGCCAAAAAAAAGGTAATTTAAAAGAAATGACCAACTGCAGAACCGCAAATATCATATACCTCATCAAGTGCCCATGTGAGATAGGGTACATAGGAGAAACGTCCAGAGAATTTCGCACGAGATTCTCCGAACACAAATCTGCAGTCAGAACTCAAAAAACAAATGCTCCTATGGTACCTCACTTTCTACAATATGGCCACACAGAGAAAGATATGCGATGGCAGATTTTAGAACGTATCCATGTACCACCAGGCAAAGATTCGACGAGTGTCCGAAAAAAACGCGAGACATTCTGGATATACCATCTTGACACAGTACGATATGGACACAATGAAGAAATCTCCTGGATAGTAACCTTATAACAGCATGCATTACCCAGTGCCTATATCCATCTGCACATACCCAGGGAATTTCTATATATACCAATCCTTGTACAAGCATATCACCCACGCCTGCATGTTGAGTATCATTTCTAATGCTTATACCCATCTGTACACATCCAGGGCATCTTTGAAATATCATCCTCTGCCCAGGCATTGCGCCCTTGTTGGTATGTTGAGAATCCTTTCAGAGTGTTATAACTATGGACCTCCACAAAACTCAACTGGCTTCATATTTCAGTCGATCCTCTGTCAGAATTATCTGCTATTAAATAGTCAGCCTTTCTTTAAGTATACAATCTCAGATTTATCATGTAATGATCATGTCTTTATACTGCTTATTTATTTCATATTATCTTGGATTCTCACCCTCAATTCCACTCACAGAGCCACTACGAGGACTTTTTCTCCAAGGCTCCTACTATTTTATAGTCCTCTCACTATGTCCAGCCACAGTACTACCAGAGCTCCTATTATTTTGTAGTCCTTTCACTATGTCCAGCCACAGCACTACCAGAACTCAGGGGTTTCTTTCCTAGTCCTTCATCTCTGTTCACTTTATCTCAGCTGCAATTCATTGCTATTAACAACCGGTGCCATCTGCCTCATTTAAGACCGGCGTCCCCGCTCTCCCCAGCTATTCCATTTTTCGGACAGACCCAGGAACCCCAGGATACAGCGTCAGCTGGCTATCTAGAAGGTAAGACTAACTCCGAGCCCTGTAAGCGCCCCGAGCGTTAGACTTCTGCAGTACTTCTGCAGCTCTTCAACTTCTCGCAGCTCTCAGAGCCCTCTGCATTTGCCACTTAGAATCTTATGGCGATTGTTATTACTCGTAGCCTACAGAGCCCTCTGCATTTGCCACTTACATTCTCATGGCGACTTATTATGTGGTTAGTTAACACCTTGCCTTAATAGATAGAACTTTAGCAATAAAACTATGTACGAGTTAAACTTTTGCTGTACTACCTACCCTGACATCACGCATGTGCGTACAAACTACACACTAATCCCTGTATATGGGCTCCACGCCCGCTCGTAACGCAATCCTATAAGCGGATATGTGCCTATATTAAATACCGCTTCTACGCACTGGCAACCGCGTTAGCCAAGCCAAGCTACAATCATTAATCAGGCTGCGCTGCTTGATTCGGTCTCTGCAGCTTCTTACTGCATCCGGCCATGCCAACGTGTTAACGTGTTACCCCCCCCCTCTTTTTACTAAACGCTTGTAACAGTGCTCGATTTCTCTCAGCATTTCAATTTGTGTTACTGGCAGCCTCAGAAATCGTCATCTCGCTCTGCTTTATTTTCTATAAGCTCTATAGCTTTATATTATCAGGCGAGCAGAACGTTAGACCTTAATTTTTATGCTATTATAAAATACCTCTTTCCTCTTTTTAATTAAAAAAAAATGCGTACCACGTAATACAGATAATTTATTACACCTCATTATTGTATTGCAGATGTAGTGGCTGCCACCCATGAAATTCGAACAATTCAAATAACCAGGTATATCCTACTTTCCGCTCTTCTGTATTATTTTTCATTTGTTGACGGTATATGAGTCCTTATTTGCACCCCCTTTTTTTCATCTATGCAGATTTATTATACACTACATATAATCGATATACAAGCGCCTTACATCTTTTACCATCACAATCGGGAGCAAACTATTTGCTATCATCCTGTGGATCATGTTACAGAAAGCACTACGTGCTTCTAAGGTAACACTCTGCATCATTACTTTGACTCACAGTCCCAGTCTTATCCCTTACATCTACTTACAGTCCCATTATTCTTTTCAGAAAATTTCACTGCTGCCAGCAGCCAGTAGCAGTATCCAATGACCGGCTCTCCACATATATCCAAACCATGTGTCTCTAAAAAATCCCAAATAGGTAAAAATGCCCCCTTGTTCCTACTACTTAAATCCTTTGTTCTATACCGTTGGGTAACAGAGCACTATTTGGTATTAGTAGAAAGACCACACTGGGTGAAATCTTTATGTCTTTTCCTTCGTGGCTTAACTTCCTATTTTCTCTGCTCTGCTTTCAAGTCTTCCCCTACTAAGACCCTATATAAAAAGGCTATAGGTGCTACTCCAGAGCAGTCTGTGTAAAGTTTGTGAAAATATACTGGTCTAATGTAGGCCCTGTGTATATAGGATGCCAAAGCTTATTAATGTTGATGTAAATTTGACTAAATGATTAAATACTTACAGATGTTTTTTTCATTTTCAGAAAAAATTCCTTGCAATGCCCCTGCTCTTTTAACTCGTGTACAGATTATGTGTATATGTTAGTTTATTATATGTTTTTTCCTGGCCCTGAGGAAGGTGACATCATCACCGAAATGAACGTCGGCCGTACATCCACAATCTGGATATAGATTGGTCAATGACACTCAGACCAATCACTAATTGGCAGAACTGTTAAATCTAGGTTCTAATTGTAAACCATCAAGTACACCTGTGGGTTTTTGTCTTATTGTGTTCAGTTCTTGTATCTATGTTGTTGGGTATGTTTTTATACTATTGCAAAGGTATGACTGGTATGTAAGAATGGATGTATGTATGGTAGGAACACACTAGATTGTTAGGGGTATCTTTTCTCTCATCTTTTTTCTCATTTTCTTAACCTGCACTTTTTTCTTATTATACAAACTGTATTATGAATGTTTGATGAACTTTTGTTAATTACGTTATATGATCAAATGAAATGTATAAATGTACAAATATATTCAAATTAATTTCTATATATATAAAAAAATATATATATATGTTTTGATAATACTCTAAGGTTCCGGTTTCGCTCTTTGGCATCCTCCTACTATGAACTTTATTAGGATTCATTCCTTGTGAAAGAAATATAGGTCTTTAGAGGTACCCCCTTGTTCAGTTCACAGACACCTCCTCCTCCTGAAACATGTTTAGGTTGCACTGCAGTGCACACGGTCACGGGTCAATCAGGCTTGCTGCTGACGCGACGCTAGTATTATTTAGTATTCACTCAGGCCTGTGCACTGCAGCTTGGAACTTGGAACACTTGGAAAGCCTGAGACTGTGAGAGTCTCAGACACAAGTCACACGACACCTGGTGACTGACGTGAGTAACGCTGTGACGGTCGGACCGAAAATCGGCCCCCCAGCCACAAAACCGGCCCCCTATTTGAAAACCCGCCCCCACCCTTTCCAGCCGACCGGGGGATTGCCCGGTGCCCAAAAGCACCAGTTCGGCCCTGGCTGGGTGTCATCAGCATAGGATATGATCCGGGCACCAAAAGATTCCGCCACCGCCGCTAGAGGGGCCATATAGATATTAAAGAGGGTGGGGCTCAGAATGGACCCTTGAGGAACCCCTACCTCCAGCGGCGGCATTACGGCGGAAAACGGGGGTGCCCAGACCACTTGTCGGCGGTTGGTCAGAAAAGACTTAAACCAGTTCCACACCGTCCCACGAAAACCGATCTCCCAGAGTCTTAGAAGGAGACCATCGTGAGGGACGGTGTCGAAAGCCGCCGACAAATCCAACATGACCAAGATGGCTTTACCCCCACCGTCCAACGTCTCTCTAATAGCATCGGTGATCTCAAGAAGAGCTGTTTCCGTGCTGAAATTCGCACGGAAGCCCGATTGAGAGTCATGCAAGATGTTATTACTCTCAATAAAGTTGGAAATGGAGAGATGCCCATGCTTCTCAATCACCTTAGCCAGAGAGGGAAGGAGGGAGATTGGTCGGTAATTGGCGTGAACAAGGGGGTCTAAAGATAGTTTTTTAAGCAGCGGCAGAATCAAGGCGTGCTTCCAAGCCATCGGAACCTCTCCCGTTGTCAAGGAAGAATTAAGCAGTGGATTAATCAGCGCCACTCTACCTAGGCATTTCGCTGGACAAGGGTCAAGCGGCGAGCCTGATTTAAGCCGAGACAAGAGGTTGAGAGATGCTGCAGGAGAGATGGAAGGGAAAACCGAAAGAAAAGGGCATTTCTCCTTCCGAGGTGGTGGTGCAGTGGTCAAAAGACCGGCATCTGGAATAGGGCCCGCATACGGAAAGGAACCCTGAATAGCTTTGATTTTATTAATAAAAAACTCACTGAGCTGGCGAATCCAAACTTCAGTGTGAGAATGGATAGGCGAGCTGGAGGAAGGGGAGATGAACTCTTTTACAATTCTAAAAATTCCTTTGCTCGTATTTTCCGCTGCTTTGATTCTGCGTTCCAAGTAGACTTTCTTCCTTCCACAATATGTTTATGATACAGTCGAATTAGGTCCCTATATTTTATTTTGTCTTCCGGGTCGTACCCGCGCCGCCAAGCTCTTTCAGCCCTCTTGCAATCTTGGCGCATCTTACCAAGAAGAGGAGTAAACCACGGGGCCGAGGCATGACAACCCGTAGATTTGGCTGGCTTGCCAGGTGCTAGATCCTCAAATCTAATTGTAAACCACTTTTGAACCAAATCAAGATCATGTTCCAGGTTGCCAGATAACAAACAGGGATGTTGGTGGAGAGCATCAGAGAGCATTTCCACCGTTACACGGTGGAAAGGTCGAGAAATCCTTCTGGAATATTTCGCCAGTCTTGTACCCGGCGTAGCTGCAAGCGGAATACAAAAATTTAATAAAAAGTGGTCCGACCACAGAACTGGAAGAGGTGGGGAAACATCAATTAGACTAGTAGAAAAAATCTGGTCAATAGTATGACCTTTAATATGAGTAGGGCTGGAAATGTAGGGAGTCAGCCCTAAAGAGGAAGCAATATCCAGCAGTTTACTAGTATCCGGGTCCACTATATTGACCATGTGAAGATTAAGATCTCCTAGGATACAATGCTCAGATCTTAGGCACAGAATCGAAAGTGCCGCCTGTAGTTCGTCAAAGAAGGAGCCAAGCGTTCCCGGTGCCCTATAAATGATGATCCCAGCACAAGTTTGACGGGGAGATAGACTAAGAGTGAAACCTAAGGCTTCACAGCCCGTGATATTATCAACGGGGAAGGTTGAGCAAGGAAAACTCTTGTTAACAATTAGTGCCACACCTCCCCCCCAGCCCACCACTCTATCCTTTCTATAAATAGTGTAATCCAAAGGGATAGCCACTGCCAAATCCGTCCCAGAGCACTCACTCAGCCAGGTCTCAGTGAGAAACAGGCACAATGTTTTAGAGTCTGATAGCAAGTTCCAGACGTCAGTGGAGTGTCTACTGAGAGATCTGGTGTTAAGGAGCTGACATTGGAAGGATAAGGGAGCGGACGCAGGCAGAAAGCTCCCCTGACTCGGCATGTGCCACCCACAGCCAGAACAACCCTTTCTAAGTGAGCGACCACCTGGGAAAACATGGTGGCAGGTAGAAATATGTACTCGTAGAGCCAGAAGCTCACAGGAGGAATAGGATAACATGGAGGCGAGAAGAGCGCACCCGTAACTTCGTGAAAAAACAGGAAATAAGAAAAAATAACCAGCTGGCCTACCTCGCCGACCTCCGAGACGCGGACGAGCGCAGACGAGCAGGACTCCAGCACGACTCAGGCGCAGGGAAGGCGCTCCCGCTGCGCGTCACCGCTGCGCGCCATGAGGAGTCGTTTAAATAGGCAGTTCACACTGTCCACAAGCGCAGGAACGCTCAAAGATGGCAGCCACAATTCCCTTCCTGCTCTGAGATGGAGCTCCCCGCCCACAAACCTCCCCGGAACCGGTCCCGCAAAACAGCGGTGGTGATTCCAAGAAATTAAGTGCAGGTAAGAGGCCAGAAAGCAATGTGGCTAAAAACAGAGGATAATAAAAGTAAAACAACATAGATAGAGTAAAGGGCGATTAAAATACAGCAATAGCGCTAAAACAGCGAGCGCGACCAGCAGCGAGGTGCAGCTGGTTGGGGCATACGTTGAAAATCATCCATTTCGTTTGCCTTGGAGCACAACCCACGAGGTAATGTCTGTTTCAATCTAGTGACTGATATAAGTTCCTTGGTTGCCATCTATATTTGATTCGAAATGCTACCTTGCGCTTGTGCCACAGCGCTCTTTGACTTTTATTCTTAGTACATTGTGTGATAAAAAAAAACCTATAAGGTCTACCCAAACCAAAATTGGGCAAAAGGAAAGCAATGGAGGGAGCTGGGGATGTAATGGGATGCCAATAGAACAAAGGAAGAAAAAGAGACAGAGGAAACTCCTAATAAATGCTGGTGCTAACTGTGTGATGAATAGGATAGACAACTTAATACGAGAATGTGAAAAAATCCTAGTTAATGTGCCTAGTACTCCTGTCAATAAACACCCCCATTAAGAGCCCTGTAGTCCCCCCCCAAAAAGCGGTATTTCCATCAATTTTTAATACATAATATCGGGGGGAAAAAAGGAGGCTTTGAGTCTGTCCCAGTCTAAAGCGAATCCCCCTGAGCATGAGTCTTTGATCGCCCAAGAGGAGAGTAGGCTGCCAAATCAGGTGGGCTTTATTGCCCAATGTTCCAACAGATTTGCCTCCCTTGATACGATAAGTGTACACTCTCACTCGATATTAACACCATTATTGCCTGATACACCCGAGAAGGTGCAAAGTTTCACATGTTATAAATATATTGGGGACCCAGTAGCAGTTATAAAGGCACTTGGAGGGGAGATCGAACAGATAAATAGATCCTATCTCCTAGTAAACAAACAAGTACCACCGGGCATACACAATAGAACTCATACTCTGTCAGTTCCTCTAACAAACTCAGGCCGTAGAAATTGTGAGAACCAAAACACACCTACAAATATATTTTTCATAGTTAATGTCCCCAAACTCACTGAGACTAGAAGCCCTAAAAATGGTGAATCACTGATTAATAAATCAATCCACTAGATTCGTCATGTACGAGGGTGCCGTTCCATCATTAGGGAGGACATAACGAAAGGAAGAAGATGTATAATCCCCAATACGACATTAGATAGTATTGAATTAACACTGGTAGATGCTAGTCTGGCTGAAAACATGGTAGCATTAGAGTATAGAACGTCCTCCCCTGATTCATCCCGTATACAATTAAGGCGCCGTCCCATTCTAACTGCAACTGTAAGTGGTGGGGTAAAGGAACATGCTGTAGGAATTGAAGGTCCTAGGTCAAACTTGGACGCTAATGATTGACTCTATCAGAATCCACCTGAAGAGGGGGAGAGGAGTCGCAAATCCTTCTGTCGCAGCACCCCTTCTCTGACCAACCAAGGGCTACCTTTGGCGCCTCCCATTCTTATTCCACAAGAAAATGTTACACATAAGGAAACCTCAAGGCTCACTTCCGTTGATCAAACCCACTTAAACCTCCTCTCCTGGAACATAGCTGGGTTAAAGAAAAATATGACAGTTCCCTTGTGGAACAAGTTTGTAGAAACTCATGGTATATGTTTATTCCAGGAGACCTGGAGTGTAACTGCACTGTATAAATCCGGCTACAGTACATTCCATATCCCGGCAGTGTCTACGGGAAAGGGCAGGCCTTCCGGAGGATTAACAGCTTGGATCAGATTAGATCTAGGCCTCTCAGCCCTCCTACATGACACTGGAAGTTCCGACATTATGTGGCTTACAAGGAGATCTAGATCTATTGGAGCTCTTTAATGTCTATATAAGAGGGACAGTAAATAAACAAGTGCCCCCCGTCTGCGAAAATCATTGTAGCCAGCGAGTTTAACTGCACATTCGAGCCGCTTAGCATTGAAGATCTACTGCATTTTACCACCAGTAAAAAGATGGTCTGAGATTGTAATCCAAGTTAGTGGTATAATACTAGAATATGGCATAAAAGCAACAAATGGCAGAACACTATCCGACATCAGGGGGAAAAATACTTACAATAAAATTGCATGCCCTTACCGCAATGATTATATCTTGGTCGACTTGCGCCTCTGGGCCGATGTCATTGACATGGAAGTGGGCCTAACTATTCACAGTGACCACAACACTCTAATGTTAAAATTAAAGAATAAATGGGCCCCTCACAACAAAAAATATAATACCATTGGGAATTACCTCATCTCCACAAAGGAGTTAAATCTCTCTAATTGTGGTAGGCGTCGAAGATGGCCCAAGGTCGCAGAAGAGGACCAAAAACTAAAGAACATCTCCTCAATATTATTGTCAAAGACAGCCAAACTCGAGGCAGCTTCAGATAACGTCCTTGCATGTGGCTTTGAAAAATATAAGCACGCAATTGGCCAAAGGAGGGTGCATGTCCAACATTTTATGTAAATGTTCACTCCCACGGCATCCATCTGTCAGGAGCAAGCAGCGGCACGCAGGATACCAGCTGAATTTCTCGTCATTGGTCATTAAACATAGAACGGTCGAGTTCACTTTTGCAACGTGGCTTGTCTTGCATTGCTTCAAAAGCAGAACCAACCCCCAACAAAGCATCGAGCAGTGCTCATGACGCATCTTCATTTATTTATTATCAGGAACCACATGTTTTTTTATACACAGCATTGAGCAGTGCTTGCTGTGCGCCTTTATTTATTGACTGCGGTCATGGATGTGTGCCTGCAACAAATGCCTCCCTGTTCGCTGTGTGTGCTCTCCACTGTAAGCCACTATCATGATGTTTATTAAAAGCAAGGTGGCTGCACGCGCTACCAGCACCTGGATGGTGCTCAATCCTCCACAAACACAGGACAAGCTCTGTCTGAGCTCCAGCATCATTGTTTTTAACTGCTCTTTGGCTCAAAAGCAGACCTCTCCTACCTAATACACAACATCGAGCAGCGCTATTGTGCACCGTTATTTTATTAATGACGCCTGTATGTTAAATTTTTTTCATGACTTGCCTCCAAATCACACCTCTTTCACCTCCAACAGAGCATGGGCACGCACAGCTGCACTTTCACTTTGAATTTGACTACTTGCAATCAATCAATCAATCAGGGGTTTGTTAAAGCGCGACTACTCACCCGTAAGGGTCTCAAGGAGCTAGGGGTGGGAGGGGCGGTGCAGGTTCCATTCTATCAAGGAGTGGGTCTGTTGAAGAGCCAGGTTTTGAGGTTTATTGAGAAGATGGGGAGTGATGTTTTCTGTCTGAGGTGCAGCGGAAGGGCGTTCCATGCTTTGGCAGCGAGGAAGGAAAAGGAGCGGCCTCCCAATCTGGTCTTTCTGGTGTGGGGGACCACAGCGTTGGAGAGCTGGGCTGATCATAGGGTCCTTTGGGGTGCGTGGAATTTGAGTTGGCTGTTCAGGTATGCTGGTCCGGTGCTGTGGAGGGCCTTGTCTGCGTGGGTGAGCATCTTAAAGGTGATTCTCGCCTCGACGGGGAGCCAGTGGAGTGTGCGCAGGTGCTGGGAGATGTGGCAGTGTTTTGGCAGTGTTTTTTGTTGGATTTGCTCTATAGCAGACCCTTCCCATCTCCCGACAGAGCATGACAGCGTGCCTTTAATCACTTATGAACAGCCCATTTTTACTTTACATGTATATGTAAATACCTCAACTTGTTTTAGACGGGGGGCATGGGGAGAAAAGTGATTTTCTCAGAATCAAAGGTTGTTGAGCCAACGAGGTGGCTCGAACATCGTCACCTCCAGTCCAAAGTTGTCTGCTTTGGCCGTTATGCCACACCTTCTCCTTTGTCATATCGACTTTAAATAAAGAAAAAAAACTTGTACGGTTATTCAAAGATGTTAAGAGTGTGTGGGCATGCCAGTGAGGAATAATGTACTGCATTGATAAACACTTATAAGGTCCAAAAAGGCTAGACCTAATTGCTATGCCAGTGCTTGTTTTAAAATGGTGTCATTGGCGGGCCTGCTCTACCAATTGCAGAACCATCCATATAAGATACTCCCTATGTGGTTTTGCCAGGTGAAGGCAGCGTTGGGTCAATTTCTGTTGACAGGAGGGGCCTCCAGAGTGGCGCTGAGAACTTGATGTCAATCGACGTATTCGGGGCTGGCCATGTCGGATGTGCAATCGTACTATATGGCATTGCATCTTTTGGTGCCAAATGAATGGTGGTATGGGGACAGGAAGGGCACCACTCATGCAGTGGAGCGAAGGTGTATACAAGAGTCACCCTACATAGCAAACTGTATTTGGCGCCTCTACGCAATTCTTTAACACCGGCCACTCGGGTGGTATTCTAGGTGTGGAAACAGTCTCTCCGCAGGATGGGGTGGTGGAATAAATTTACTGGGGAAACCCCACTGTGCCACAAAGATCATTTGCCGCAGCTAGCTGCATTATCCGGACATGGAGGGTGGGAAAATATAGGAGTCTACACATTAGGAGACGTATTGCGAAGCTTGGTTCTGAAATCATTCCAAGATCTTCAACAAGAGTACCACATGCCAAAAATTACATTTTATAAATCACTTCAATTTTAGCATTGCGATTTATCCTAGTATGTCAGGGTTAGAGGCTATTCACAAATTCAGTCTGATTGAAGCCAAGGTCTTCATGGGCCATTTGCAGAACCATAACATCTCGAAGATCTATCAGTCACTGGTGACAAATAGCTTTACTACATTGGATAAACTTAGAGAAGCAGGGCTGTTGATCTTCGATAAATAGACGGAGATGATTGGATGGAAAGACTGTCCTTCCCTAGGAGAGCAGTGATAGCAATACCGTTGCGTATTAATCAATTTAAATACCTCCATGCGGGTGTAGTATACCAGGATCTGGATATGGAGGGCAGGCCTAGAGTCATCCCCTATATGCCGGTGGTGTGGTCAGGAGGAGGGGGTCCCTAATGCAGAAAATTTGGCATTGTGCAGTGCTCACAAAAGTTTGGAGACTGGTTCTGGCCAGTTTTGCAGAAGTGTTGGGGTGGGAGCTCCCCTCTTCAACAAGATTGGCAATTTTACATATCACGGAAGGCATAGGAGGTAAAGTATAGAAGAGGCACCTGTTATTGTTGGGGCTGACATTGGGTAAAAGGAATGTAGTAAGGCTGTGGAAGGCAACAGCCCCATGTTCTCTCTCGTCAACGAAAAATGGGCTGGACTTTTTGCATGGGGTTAGATATCCCAATATTCAAGGGCAGGGGTTGCCCCCAAAAGCACCCCAAAATCTGGAAAAGATGGGCAGACAGCCGAGGACTAAATTTGGACCCTGTGCCACCAGTGGATGCATATGTATCAATGTTGTTATACGGGTCTCTTAGTTAAGGGACCAGCTATATGGTGATGGAATCTATTTGTTTGGGTGGACGATGTGGTGGGAAATGAAAGGCAGTAGTGGTTCAATGCGTTATGTTATATTCCAATTCAATTCAATTAAAATAATCTTTTTTCGGATACTTAATATCAATAAATACACAGGTCACGTTAAAAACTTTTTCGATAAAAAAATCAATAAATGACAATAAATAACAAGGACTTGTGTATATAGCATAAACGGAATTATAAATATTCATATTATAAAAGAGCGGCAAATATATAAGACGACCACTCCTTAAAATTGGTCCGTTTTTCTTGACTATAGCAGCATAGAGTAATAAGTGCAAAAATGTGGGCAATCAGAAACAGACAAATAACATTTATTTATTTATTTATTTATTTATAAAATTTCTAGAGCGCACAAATACCTTTCGGTGTCTCGGCGCTAGAGTTCGTTAAGATTACAGGGGGCTCCTACAAAAGCTCACTGGTTAAAAAGCCAAGTTTTTATGTGCTTACGAAATATAAGTAAAGAAGAGCTAGATCTGATATTAAGGGGGAGCTGATTCCACAATTTAGAGGCAGCAACTGTGAAGCGTTTGTCACCCCATGTTGCTTTCCTCGTGCGTGGAATATCAAGTAGCTGAGAAGCCGCAGAGCGTAAGGAGCGATTGGGTTTGTGGAAAGTGATGGATTTTTTTAGGAAGTCCGGTCCGGTATTGTGCAATGTTTTATAAACAATGCACAAAGCCTTAAACTTTGTGCGGCTTCTGACAGGCAGCCAATGAAGTTGGCGAATAATGGGTGAGATGGACGAAAATTTGGGTGTACCTGTTAGGATTCTTGCCGCAGCATTTTGCACTAATTGTAATTTGTTCATGACTTGTTCCTGTGCATTTAGCCATAGTCCATTGCAATAATCAATTTTTGAAAGGACTAGCGTAGACATTAGAGTTTTACCTGAGTTTGGAGGGAGAAACGGGAGAAGCTTCTTTACCATTCTCAAGGTATAAAAGGACGCTGAAACCACTGCGTTGGCATGGCTAAGGAAAGTAAGTCTATTATCAAATAGAACTCCGAGGTTCCTAACTTTAGGCCCCGGAAGAGGTGGATCTCCCAGCTCTGCTGGCCACCAGGCTGGTGACCAAGACGGGGTCAAATTGCCAAAAAGCATGACTTCCGTCTTGTCGGAATTTAGCTTTAAGCAGTTCTGGTCCATCCAGGTGCAAATCGCTCTCATACCTTCCTGGAAATTAGCGGCCACTGCAGCTCCGTTCCTGTGAATAGCCAGGACTAATTGAGTGTCATCGGCGTATGATGTTATTCCTATGCCGAATGACTTGATCACCCTCGCTAAGTCCGATACATAGATATTAAAAAGCGTCGGACTTAGCGAGGAGCCCTGAGGAACTCCACAAGGCAGAGTGAAATCAGGCGAATAGTAGCTACCCAATTTCACAGACTGTTCTCTATCTGATAAAAAAGATGCCAGAAGAGTCTTAGCTTTGCCTTGGATGCCCATGGCATCGACACGGTCGATCAAGATGTTATGATCGACCGTGTCGAAGGCAGCCGAAAGATCTAAAAGTATCAAAATTGCTGTGCCGCCTTGTTCTAGAATTATTCTAACTTCTTCAGTTGCCTTTATCAGGGCGGTTTCGGTGCCGTGCCCCTTTCTAAACCCAAATTGGGTCTCATCTAGTAGGTTGTTGTTATCAACAAAGCTTGAAAGTTGTAAATTCATTGCTTTCTCAAATACCTTAGAAGGATAAGGAAGCGAGGCAATGGGTCGATAGCTTTTTAGCTCTGCTGGGTTTAGAGTTGATTTTTTTAGAAGAGGCTTCACAATGACTTTCTTCCAGACTTTTGGGTAATCTCCTGTCTGGAACATCGTGTTGCAGATGTGAGTAAGCACCGGGGCTACCTGATCAGATGCTAATTTAAGAATGCTTGGAGGGCACGAGTCCATAGGAGATCCTGATTTGACCGCATTCATAATTTCCTCTATAGATGCTTGAGAGAGTAAGGAGAATGATTCCAGGGTAGGTCTGGTAGGTATATAAGGAGCAGCTAGATCTGCTGTAGCATCAGAAGTTTTTTTTGTAAAATTATTAAAGATGTCTGTTACTTTTCCTTTAAAAAAATCCGCAATTTCATTACAAAAAGCTTGAGAAGGTTCTATGGAGTCAGGAACCATGGGGTTAGATAGCTTTTTTACCACCTGGAATAATTGTTTGCTCGAATTTTGAGCTGATTCTATTTGTTTGGTGTAAAAATTACATTTTTCCTTAGTAAGAAGTTTTTTGTAGTTTTGCATGGCTGTCTTATATCTCTCTTTATCGTTGTTGTCGTAGTTCCTACGCCAGCGTCTCTCTAGATTACGACACTTTTGTCTCTCGAGCCTTAGTAGTTCGGAGAACCAAGGAGCTGAAGGTTTGTTACGGTTAGGCTGCAGTTTTTTTACAGGTGCCACATAATCTAGTGCGTTGTTCAACCAGCGCACGTAGGTATAGGAAGCTTCACCTGGGTCATTTGATTCTTTGCATTTAGTGGCTTTAAGTACATTATTAAAAACATGATGGTCAATATTTTTCCAGTCACGACATTTAATTTGTGAGCGTGTAGATGGTAAGCAGTGTTTACGTTTCCTAATTAATATAGAGAATATGACTGCCGAGTGATCTGTCCAGGTGAGTGGCATCACCATAGGTTGATTTATACATACGTTATTAGTGAATAATCCATCCAAGATGTGACCGGCTTGGTGGGTGGCTGAGGAGACTCGTTGTTCTAAGCCAACGGCTTGAAAATCAGAAATAATCTTAATGGAGTCTTTGTCGGTCTGATTTTCTAGATGAAAATTAAAATCACCCAGTATTGTGTAATCTGTATAGGCAGCTACTGGTTCTAATAGAGGGTTGAGGGCTTCCAGGAAAGATGTGCGTGAGGTGGGAGGTCGATAAAGTAATGTGCCTTTAAAAGTTTGAGTGGGAGAAAGAGTAAAGGTGAAACATAAGGCTTCCATAGAATCATGGATCATTGGTTCAGTTTTAAGAGCCAGGTTAGCACGATGTATGATAGCTAAGCCACCTCCTCACTGCGTAATATGTTAAAATACAGTCAGAAAATAGCAGCATGAATATACTATATTAAAGTGCATACAGGTATTAGCTATATTTGATAAACCATAATATGCGGGGCACAGATTTCTACAAGATGCCACATAACATTAGAAATTATGGTTCACAACATGTAACAGCTAAATGTAATCATGTGAAATCTGATGTTTTTAAGGAGTGCTCATTGACACGCGTGAGCGAAGTGCCACCTTCAGAAGAAAAACAATTATTCTAAAGGTTGAGACTACACTCTTAACATTAAGAATTTATAGGTACTTTCAGCAAAATAGATGGCTCATTGACAGATCATAGGGTCAGTGAGTGCTTTTTGACCAGGGTTCAAACCACAGCTAGGGAAAATTGTTTTAAAAAAAATAATGTATTTGTTTTCTAAATTCAACAAATGAAAGCTGTGCCTTTGTAAATCGCCCCCTAGCAGTGTATGGGAGAACTATGGCCTCCTTAGTCATAGTGCATGTCAGTCATTAATGGCATGCAGTGTGGCATGTGGAAGGGGGGCAGGTGTGCTATGAAAGAAATCACTTATTTAGTGGAATGAGAATTTGGGGATGATTGTGTAAAAATAAGAGATGCATGGGGCTAGTGGCAGACTAAAAAGGAAGGGCTATTTGTATTTAAAGCATATAAATTGAGAGAGGATTTGTGGCATCTAAATTCCAAACACCATTGAAATAGAGGAGGGACTGACATCATTTTTCCATGACAATTAGGATTTTGGCTGGGGGAAATTCCAGCAAAATAGATGGCTCACTGGTAGTTCATAGGGACTGTGAGTGCTTTTAGACCAGGGTTCAATCCCCAGCTGGGAAAAATCTTTTTTTTATTTTTTATTTTTTTATTTTCTAAATTCCACAAATGAAAGCTGTGGCTTTGTAAATCACCCCCTAGCAGTATCTGGGAGAACTATGGCCTCCTTAGTCATAGTGCATTTCCAGCATCTAAACAAAACACCATAGAAATAGAGAAGGGACTGACATCATTTTTTAATAACAATTAGGCTTTTGGCTGGGGAAAATTCCAGTTAAGTCGATGGCTCACTGGCAGTTCACACCAGCGGTCAGTGTTTTTAGATCAGGGTTCAATCCCCAGCTGGGGAAAATCGTTTTTTATTTATTTTTTATTTATTTTCTAAATTCCACAAATGAAAGATTACCTTTTATAAATCACCCCTAGCAGTGTCTGTGAGATTTGTGTCCTTTTAAGTCAAGCCAGTGCATGTCAGAGATTTGTGACATGCACTGGCACGTGGAAGGGGAGGCAGGTTTGCTATGAAATAAATCCCTTAATTTGTGGAATTAGACTTTAGGAATGGTTGTGTTAGAAAACTAAATGCATGGGCCAAGTGCCAGAATGGGAGGAAGGAAGGGCTCTTTGTTTATAAATAACGAAAATCAAGTGTACATTTGTGGCATGCTCTAAGAAAACCAGCATGGAAAGAGAAAAGGGACATCACCCTTTTTGAAAGACACAAAGGCTTAGGGCTGAGAAAAGCAATGTAGAACAGTTGGTACAGGGGCAGTTCACAGCCTCTATGGGTGCTTTTAGACCAGGGTTCAATCCCCAGCTAGGGAAAATCGTTTTTTATTTATTTATTTTATTTATTTTCTAAATTCCACAAATGAAAGATTACCTTTTGTAAATCACCCCTAGCAGTGTCTGTGAGATTTGTGTCCTTTTAAGTCAAGCCAGTGCATGTCAGAGATTTGTGACATGCACTGGCACGTGGAAGGGTGGGCAGGTTTGCTATGAAATAAATCCCTTAATTTGTGGAATGAGACTTTGGGAATGTTTGTGTAAGAAAACTAAATGCATGGGCCAAGTGCCAGAATGGGAGGAAGGAAGGGCTCTTTGTTTATAAATAACGAAAATCAAGTGTACATTTGTGGCATGCTCTAAGAAAACCAGCATGGAAAGAGAAAAGGGACATCACCCTTTTTGAAAGACACAAAGGCTTTGGGCTGAGTTAATGTATGCAGAACAGATGGTACAGGGTCTGTGAGTACTTTTTGACAAGGGTTCAAACCCCACCTGGGGAAGTCTATTTTTATATTGTTTTTCTTTTTTTAAACAATGTATTTATTTTAGCAGAGTGAAAGATAGTCATTTGGAAATCCTCAACTGATAATCATAAAAGACCATGTAAAAATCTGCGGCATATGTCACATCAGCTGTGGCATACGCCACATGACAGAGTGATACGTGTCACATGCCAGGAATGGGCTCCAACCCTTACTGACTTTTGCTGAGCTTTTCTGCTCTCCATTTTAAATGAGGGAGCGACGTCCTAGAGCAGCGCCCTTCTTGTTTAAATAATCACCTGGCACAGAGCCCCCGCCAACCATGAGATCTCATTACCTATAAACTGGCGCTGCCTTTTGGAGTGAGGCTCGTGTGCAGCCACAAACTCCCTACAGCTCAGGACATCACTGTGCAGCTTGTGACTGGCCTGACGCCCCCATCCCAGCCCAGCACATGGACAGGGAGCACAGCACTGAGCAGAGCACAGTAAACATCGCTGCACCAGTGACAGCAAAACAGATGCATATAAACCGAGCATAAGCAGTGAAACAAAGAAATGTAGCATGGTTTACCTACTTTCTAGAAGGGATGAGTATTATGGTGGGGATGTAGAAATAGAGGAAGGCTTCAGAGGCCTTGGGTCTTCAGGCGTGGGATAACTTCCTATCTAGGGTGGAAACCACCTCATAATGTTAGGTCTGGGACAAGGAGGGCACCGAACGAGGGGGTTATGTATTAACATTTAGGAGTAAGAGTAGGAATGAGTGGTAATAAACAGAATTAAGAATAACCCTTAGTAGAATTAACATACGCGTAAATGAAATTAGGAGCAGCTACAAGCTCGAGTAAGATTCGGCCCACGTAGGATTAAGTGTATAAGTACAGAGAGAGTAGGTGTAAGAGTAATGAAAGAAAGAAAGAACGAAAGAAAGGAGAACAGAGAAGAGAATAATAGGCGATGAGCAGTATGAAGGGGAGCAAGAGAAGAGCAATGAAGCTAGAAGGAAAGGGAGAGTGACAGACCAGAAGAGAGAACTAAAGAGAACGTGCGGCAGAAAAAGAGAGTCAACTTGCAGGCACGACGAATTGCAGCGCTGTCCCAGAGCCTGGGCACTAGAAAACCTATCGGTATGGTATAAAGGAACTCATGCCACCTGTCTCTATATTATAGAGCCCAAACAAGTAAATGACGATTCATTACTAATATTAACTTGGAGAATTTGAAATATAAAGCATAACAGCAGTGCGCAGCACCTGAAAATAATGCAACCATTATTGTTTTTCTGATGTGAGGCATGGCTGGTATGTTTGATCATTTATAGGTTTACACATCATATTTTAAACAGAGGCTTTTGTCTTGAACATTCACGTTTTTGCATTAACAGATAGATGGACAATAGTGTAAGGTAAGGCCTCTTTTTGTATGGTCATCCACAAGTTTTAAAATGATGATGCAGGGTTTTTTTCGACTCTGAGAGAGCACTGGGGCCTCCTAAGCAGACCTCAGTGCCACTGCCCTTACCCTAAACTGTGAATGCTCAATTGGCTCGCCCCAATTGGATAAGCTATACTACCTGTAAGTCCCTAGTATGATACCCAGGTCATGTGCCTGTGAGAGGGAACCCCATGGATTGCAGCACTGGTTTTGCCACCCTGGGTATCCCCCAGTAAATTGAATTGCCCAGTCTGCCAATGCAGACTGGCAGTACAGCTTTAATGTGTCGCCCTACTTTGCCATTTCAAGTCATGGCGAACCAAGACCTCATCTGTACCTACGTCAAGTCACACCTATGGCAGGCCTGAGAAGTCCTATGGCTGGGTGCAAAATATCTTGTGGGCAGAACATGGAATTTACAAAAATGTAAAACTGCAGTTTTTACTGTGGAAGTACTTGGTCACCAAATTGATGACTACATGATTACATCGTGATATTTCAGCTGTGCTAACTCCTGAACAGTGTGACCAATGTTGATGCTCCAAGGTATCAAGCAACTTGTTATATTACAAGCAAATTGACTCTCTAATAGAAATAATTGTAACTTGTTGCATTGTGCAGCTTTTGCAAGCTTCCACGTTGTTGCCTTGGTCTCCTGTGCCTTCCAGTGCATACATGGAATCAAATATTTGAGATAGCTTTCTGTTCTCCTATGGAGAGATATGTCAATGATTCCCAGAAAGGGAAACAAGGAGATGTTGCAGGATAGGGAGATGTTTTCTCCCTCGTGCAGGAAGCGACACTGCTGTAAGCCCCAATAGTCAAGCTTTAAAACAGAAGTAGCCTTTAAGGGCAGATGGAAAACAGTAGGGTGAAGGGCTTCTCCATTATTCAGGTCGACAGGCTGGTAGAGGGAGAAGAGAAGGGAAACAGATGCCCCTCTCTTCCTCAGGTGCCTGAAACCCTGAGGTAGCCACACCCCTGGCATGGGCCAGAGGGATCGGCACACTGAGAGATCGGTCTTACCATGTTTGGAGTGGACAGAATGATGCATCTCGGGATAGCCAGATGCCACCCTCCACAGGAAGTTGTCACCAGATGCGAAGGAAGCAAGTAGCCATTGGCTACAAACCACATCCTACCCTGGGGCCATTTTTGGAGCATAAATACTGCATGCCTGGCATCCCAACCTCAGGTCTCGACTGGGCTGGAAGAAGGTCTGAAGGAGGACTGCCCTGGCAAAAAAAGCTGCACTGTCATGGACTGCACCTGCATCACATGGCGGCCAGCGAAGAGAGGGACTGCAACCGTTGTGTCCTGCTCAGTAGTCTCCAATGCCAAGCCAAAGCCAGAGACCCCCAGCTGACTGGTCTCTTGCTCACATCAATGGGGCACAATGGCTGAGGGAGGCTAATGGGGCCACACTGATATCAGAAGGTCTTTAAGCTGATCCCTGCCACCACTGTGCACCTCCAGGGACAAGGACCTGATGCACAAAGTTGCACCCGACTTTGCTGAACCCAGTATTGCAATTGGACTGTTGCTGGTACCCCCAGGGGATAAATGATTGGGACAGGAGGGATAGGCCTATGACCGCGACAATGGGTGAATCGTAGACCAGCGGCTATTGGACTTCAGCCAGACAGGAGAGGAACTTTTGGGACCTCGAACTATGCACACAGGGCCCCCACACCACCCTTGTGGACCAGAAGAGCCAGCAGGAAGACCCTAGTCATCAGTATCTCATCCATGGCATCTTCAGCATCCTTGATCATTGCATCAGGACCACTTCCATTGGAAAGCCTGCAAACAGATTAAAGGACCTGACATTGACTGATGATTGCTTCATCTGCCAAGGAAACTGATTCTGAGGACTTTGCTTGGCCTCCTGACTAGCTCCCAGCTGGAATTGGTCACTGACATTGACTTTAAGTGATTGCATTAAAACTAGTTCAAACATTTCTGTAGAAGCTTTCTGTGCCAAATACTATAAATTTGCAGTTGAATGAAATGCCTTGATTTACTATACCTTGCAAATCATATATCTCCGAAACCCTCTTGTGGATCTTTTTCGTTTTGGTGTCTAAATTTCTTTAACATTCTTGAATTTCTTCGATTTCTTCTGCAATTGTTTTGGTGTTGTTTGACTGCTTTACACTACCTCCTCTGTGTAACAAGATCAGCCACCAGCTCACCACCATCCTAAATAACTCCATCATCACAGCCACCTTAACCAATTCCTGGGAACACACAGAGGTCTGTTCCCTCCTCAAGAAACCATCTTCAGACCCCAGCAGACTCTAGAATTACCATCCCATCTCTCTGCTCCTGTTTCCTGCCAAAGTCCTGGAGGAGACCATCAACATCCAACTCACTGAACACCTGGAGAGAAACAATGTGCTGGACCCTTCCCAATCAGGATTCTGAGCCAAGCATAGCACGAGGCAGCACTGATCACCACAACAAATGACATCTGTACCCTACTGGACAGAGGAGAATCAGCCCCACTCATCGCATTTTTTGACACCGTCTCCCACTTTTCACGAATTACTCCACTACGACAGATTGGAATTACAGATGAGGTATTCAAATGGTTGGTCTCCTTTCTCATGGGAGCACCCAGAGAATATGTCTCCCTCCTTCCACCTCTCAACCCAAGCACACCATCTGCCGGGTCCCTCAAGGCTCTTCCATCAGCCCAACCCTCTTCAATATCTACATGACACCACTCTCAGACATAGTCAGAGCCCATGACATCAACATGATCTCCTCTGCCAACAAAACACAGATTATCCTCTCACTCTCAGAGGACCCCACTATCATGAAGATCAACTTTCACAACTGCATGTGCAATGTCTCAGCCTGGATGAGGAACAATTGTCTGAAGCTCAACTCAGACAAGTGCCGATCTTCAGCAGACAAACCTCCCTCCGGATTGACTACTTATGGCCATTGGAACTCAGACCCACTCCCACTCCAAAAGACCATGCCTATAACCTTAGCATTATCCTAAACAGTAAACTCCCCATGAAACACCAGATGAACTCTTTCTCTTCAGCCTGATTCCACACTAAGCACATGCTCCACAAAGACTTCAAGTGGATCCCCATCAACACCAGGTAACTGGTGACCCAGGCAGTCATCTCCAGCAGACTGGACTATGGCAATGCACTCTATGCAGACTCCACCAAGAAAATCTTTAGGAGACTCCAGATGATCTAGAACACAGCAGACAGAATCAACCTCAACCTGCCAAAGAAGATCCACATCACACAGCATCTGAAGGTCCTCTACTGGCACCCCATCCAGAAAAGATGACAATTCAAGGGCCTGACTCAATGTTACAAAACCCGGGGGCGGAGCTAGCGAGATGGCCGCTGCTTAAGCGAGGTCCTCCGCTCCGCCCATTTAATCCTTCAAAAAACATCCTTTTAATCATATATACCCGCACTATTACAGACCGGGGGTTGGGAGCGTTGAGGCATCGAGCGACTGGATACTGGAGGACGAACGCGGCCCCAGAGCCCTGTGACACTGGCCGGAAGACGGGGGCCTAGGAGCACCGGAGCGTGAGAGAAGCCTCGGCCTCGAGACGCGGGTCACGTACGGCGGCTGTGACAGATGGCGAGTCCCACCTGCTGCCTAGTGGACTCGTGCCACACTGTCCCACATCAAGGTAGGAGCAGGGAGCCCGGGGAGGTGGTGTATCGCCCTACGCAACGGCGGCAAACTCAGGAAGAGCGCGGGCTATGTGGACGGCCTGAGAAGGTGGCTGCATCGTGGAGGCCTGCAGGGAACGGACGTCGACAGTGGGCCTGGTGTGGATTGCGGATGATGCAGCGCCCCCCCTCCCGGTTAACACCTGGCCAGTTGAGAGCTAGAGGCGGACCCAGCGGCAAATTGGGGCTACAGTTGGGCTCGGTCCCCGGGGCCTATATGGTGGGCTGCCGCCTCATACACGGCTGCAGGGATGGCTGGTGAAGAGTGAGGTGAGGCGGCCCTGCCGCCACAGCGCAGAGGGGTGGATATCCGATGCAAGTGGTGAGCATGAGGCACCCCATGTCTTAATATTCAAACACCGGTGGGATGGAACGCGGCGGCAGTGTACTGTGTATAGCGACGAACTCCCGGGCTGCCCTGCCCAACTGGCACTAACGCTGATAATGCGCAATACTGCCGCATTCGCCTGAATCTACTGCAGACCATCAACTGTGCGGTGCCGAATCTGCTTCCGGGACCACACGGACAGAACACACGAAAAAGATAGTCGGCGCCTACCGGGACATGGGGCGGCGTGGCGGACCCGAAAGAATACCATGTGGCTGGGGTGTGAAAGACTGCGGATTGGTGCTGGAACAGAGGGCGAGACACCACTACCACTAGGTTGCACTGCATACCCTACACACTAGTGGCACTGCCCCGAAACAGGGCCCATACATAGTTTCAAACGGGGATTTCACTCCTTCAGTGCCTTCCTGTAAATCGACCTTCTGAACCAGACTTTTATAAAAAACTAGCAGCCCGTCCCGACGTTGTCCGGGTAGGAGTTGCTGCCGGTCAGTAGTATATTGTTTCGTAGGATTTCGTTTTGATAGCATTTCTTATCTGTGACAGGCCTGTGAAATGCTCCGATTCACAGTGCACTGCTGATGCACTGAAGAGTGCGCGTTCAGTAGTGTGTGAACTCGAGTTTCCCTACTTTAGTTTCCTTGCAATATTATATAGCGCGAACTCGACAACATGGCATGAGCACAATTTACATTACAGAAGAACACATTCATTTGTGGTAGGCACGGGGAAACAAAACGATTTGCCTGGAATCACAGGATGTTGAGCTGATGCCGAGATTCGAACGTAGCTCCCCATCTCTAAAGTTCGTAATTCCAGAACTTGTGGTGGGAGGTGTGTCTAAAAGTGAATGTCGGTGCTGTGCATCAACGAGAGAGACCTGTGCATTTTTCCAATCGGTGGTGAAAAAATATGAGTATGTTGCTGGAGATGTGAGCCGCCGTGCCACCAATGTACTTACGGGGGAGGGTAAACACCCATTATTCCGCAACTTTCTTTCCGCATACCATCACTCCGCATACTTTCATTACGAAAGTACCATGACTCCGCAATGCCATTAAAACGCATGGCATTACATTTTATATGCTTTTACCACACATACATTCACAACGAAATTCGTTGTAAATGCATGAATGATAAAAGCATGTTTTTTTTAAATGTTTGGATAAGGCAAGTATGGGTATAGGGGTATATGTTTTGGGGTACTGAGGTATATGTTTTGGGGTGTTTGGGTATTTTGAGGGTTCAGATATAGTTTTGGGTTCTAGGGTACAGGGGTATTTTTAGGGTTCAGCGCTAGGTTTAGGTTTTGGGGTAAAGGGGTGTTTTTAGGGTTCAGGGGTAGGTTTGGGTTTTGGGGTACAGGGGTATTTTAAGGGTTCAGGGCTAGGTTTGGGTTTTGGGGGACAGGGGTATTTTTAGGGTTCAGGGCTAGGTTTGGGTTTTAGGATGCAGGGGTCTTTTAGGGTTCTGCACTAGGTTTGGGTTTTGGGGTACTGGGGTATTTTTAGGGTTCAGGGGTAGGTTTGGGTTTGGGGTACAGGGGTATTTTAAGGGTTATGGGCTAGGTTCGGGTTTTGGGGTACAGTGGTACTTTAGGGTTCAGGGGTAGGTTTGCGTTTTGGGGTACAGGGGTATTTTTAGGGTTCAGGGGTAGGTTTGGGTTTTGAGGTACAGGGGTATTTATAGGGTTTAGGGATAGGTTTGGGTTTTGGGGTACAGGGTATATTTATAGGGTTAAGGTGGGTTAGTGTTTAAGGGTGTTGTGGTATTTTATAGAGTAAGGGTGGGTTTTTATTATGGGGTGCAGGGGTATTTAAAGTAGGGATGGGCGGAATTGGCGCGAACTTGGTACAATAAATCCGCAATATTTCGTTCTGTCTGATTTCCAATTATTAAAACAGAAACCTCATATATTCAAGGTGAAATAACAAGTATTTCTACATGCTAAAATGCATACAGTCATTTCACAAAAATGAAATTAGCTTCCAGCAAGCAGTGAGAGAGGTGATGATTTTGAGATCAAGCCCCTGCAAAGCATCATGGGACGAGATTAGCAGTGGGAAGTGAATATTATAGTATCCTAATAATTCTACAAAGAGCTGCAGTTCACCTCATTGTCCCTGATGAGGCAAATGCAATAGCAATTAAAATATTATACATCAAGCTGCAGTTTACCTCGTGGTCCCTAGATGTCCCTGATGAGGCAAATGCAATACCATTTAAAATATTACACATCAAGCTGCAGTTCACCTCGTCGTCCCTAGATGTCCCTAATGAGGCAAATGCAATAAGCATCTAAAATATCATACATCAAGCTGCAGTTCACCTCGCCGTCCCTGGATGTCCCTGATGAGGCAAATGCAATAGCATTGAAAATATTATACATCAATCTGCAGTTCACCTCATCGTCCCAAGATGTCCCTGATGAGTAAAATTCAAAAACATTGAAACCCTTTTATGAATGCTAAAAGTTATGCTAATCTTATCCCATAATGCTTTGCAGGGCCTTTTAGTTGTATTTTTGCCCATAACTGTGCTTGGGGTGGTTCTTAGAGAATGGGACCTCCACTGAATTACTATTTAAAGGGAGCAGGAATGTATAGAACCTGGGAAGAAAAAACAACACTCGTGACGGACTGCCCCCAGCGATTGTCACGCCCCTAGCACACACCCACAGCACAATGCAGACACGCCCACAAGGGACTACTTTGCTGGCACGGTTCTTTTACCTTTTAAATGTATATGGTGGGCGTCTGCATAGCCTATGTCCTTCTGCTGCAACTGCCCTTTCCAACGCTGTATTGGGTGTGTGGATTGGCGCTGTAGTTCCAGAGTTTACCTTGCCAAAAGGTGTCTGTTCTCTCTTTATAATAGTAGTATAGATAACTGCCACAGGATTGGGAAGCTGGACCGCATTCAACTGAAGATAACCTTCGACCAGGCCAAGAAACAACAGGACAACACCACAGAGGCACAAAATCCGCTCCCGCTCACACCAACAGATACTGGAGTGATTACGAATCACGCCATACAATCCATGTTCCACACCATACAAACTTCACTTACGAACATAAACTGAAAAATTGATTTGCTAACCTACAGGGTGGACAGAATGTCAGAACGCTTAGATAAGCACACCGAACGTTTGGATATGGCAGAACGGCGGCTCTCAGAGGCCGAAGACTCTCAGGTATAATTGGAAGGGAAACAAACGAAGATAGAAAAACAGCTAGCGGCAATGGTGTCAAAGACGGAAGATTTGGAAGCCAGGTCCAGGAGAAGTAATATCCATCTGATGGGCGTTTTGGAAATGACAAATACAGGCCCAATGGAGCACTATGTTGAGAAACTGCTGATCTCCATGCTGGGAAGAGACACTTTTTCGGAAGTGTTCATTGTCGAAAGAGCACATAGATCACTGGCTCTGAAACCTCCGACCAGGTCCAGACCGAGGCCCATTATAGCCAAACTAATAAATTACAGAGATTGCGACGCGGCGCTGCGGAAGGCCAGAGAACTGGGGATGCTAACCCATGAAGAAATTGCGGGAGCTTAACATACCGTACGCAATGCTATATCCGGCAAGACTCAAAATCACTATTGAGGGCAAAACGCGGATCTTCAACGACTCAGCAGAGGTGCAGAAATTCCTAAAACAAAAAGGGAAACCAGGAGCGCGGAGAAGATCACCACGAAGCGAACAAGGCAAACTGCCCACAATGTCTGAAGTGGAATGATTTGGTTTCAGGACTACACATTTTCTGCTGGAGTGCTGTGGCTGCGGGTGTGACCCGGGGATCATTAGGTGATGAACACTGGAGATGTATACATATGCTTGCCGCAGACCACGACTCCAGATAAGTGGACAAATGCTAAAGTATTTTATGGGACATGTTTGTTATGTGAGGATATGAAATGGCCGATACTAGGCCCGTAGAGATGTTAAATGATGCTACCCGAACGGTCTCATATATGGGGAAGGGCGCTAATGGGTGTGGGTATGATGAGGCTATGTTGCAGTGGGCTCAAACTCATGTAACTTAGGTTACAGGTAAAGGGTAGACAGCTCTGACCCCCGCGCGTAAACCGCACAGTTTATTGTACTATACTTTTTCTTTGTTCCTTGGTACGTTGTTTGTTGTGGGGCAAGATGGGTACTGGTGAAAAGGATGTCTCCACTTGGTATAGGGTAGTGGAGTGGGTGGTGTGGTTCTGGGTAAATGGGAAAATCTGACCAGCAGCGGGACGACTGAAATACTAGAGACTGACACTCTTCGACAGCACGTACATATGGGGGTGATACCTGACTTCGCCACAAACTATGGTTGATTACCTTACAGATCGAAGACCACTGACTCTCCTCTCATGAAATGTACGAGGCCTACACAACCCACAGAAAATACGCAAGGTGGTGGCATACCTAGACAGACACAAAATTTAAGTAGCTTGCCTACAGGAAACACATTTTTCTGATCTTAGGGCATAACATATTGGAATACGGTGGGCATCCTTTCGACTGACGTCCTCTTATTCGTCATACGCTAGAGGTGTCTTAATATGGGTAAAGCGCACTGTACCCTTCACTCACCTTAAATCCGTGCAAGACGACCAGGGACACTTCGTGATTCTGCAGGGTAACTATGGGGGTTTCATCTTAACTATAGTGAACGTCTATGGCCCGAATACAGACAACCCTTCATTTTATGCCAAAATCTGGTCAATACTGAGGGACATGCAAGCGGGCACCATCATTTGGGGGGGACTTCAACACATGTTTGGACCCTGCAATAGATAGGTCAACCGGACTGGATAGTTATCGTAAACGTTCGGCCAAAGTCCTGCGGGATGAGAAGTCTGATTGGAACTTAGTGGATATATGGAGGCATAGAAACCCAGATAAACGGGAGGGAACGTGATTTTCGTCAACACATCTCACATGGTCCAGACTCGATTACTGGTTGGTAACACAAGATGTATGTACATGGACTATAGAGATATCACACATGCCTAAGACACTATCTGACCATGCACCGGTCAAACTAAGACTAGAAATACCAATGCATACTCCACGACAATTCACATGGAGACTGAGGCAAACAGCATTACAGGCTCAGGTATTCAGAGAGGGACTGCGTCAGGCCATATTGAACTTTTTCGAACACAATACTGGCTCTGTCCAGAGAACAAGAACCCTTTGGGAGGCATTTAAGGTTACTATACGTGGTCACTGTATAGGTACACACGTGGGTATATTGCGGGACATACAGGAACAATTGGCGAAAATTGAAAGAGACATTCTGGCAGGTATGAGGAGAACCCATCTGACTCCTTACTGGCTGATATAAGGAAACATATTGACTCATATGACGAATATGCAGCTGACGTGGTCAAATACATGTCACGCAAATATTTAGCACGGAACTATGGCAAGGGAGGCATACCTGGTAGGGCACTGTCATACAAAGTTAGACCTGCACACTCCACGACACATATTACCGAAAAAAAAAACGCTCAGAATGTTGCTGTGTATGACACGCCGGCCATACTAAACTGCTTTACTGAATTCTATACTCAATTGTATACGGCCCGCGTAACACCCCCCACTCCGGACATATGGCAGTACCAAGACGATATAGGACTTGCATGGCTGTCCGATACTCATAGACAATATTTCTGTCTCCCAATCTTTAAGGATGAAATAATAGAGGCCTTTAACTCCCTACCCAATAATAAGGCTCCTGGTCTGGATGGGCTCCCGGGAGAGTTCTACAAAGAATACGAGATATACTTGTGCCACACTTTGCAGAAATGCTGGAAGAAGCGTATGAGGAAGGTACACTACCTACCACTCTCATTTAAGTGTTACTGATAGCACTACCAAAGCCGGGTAAAGATCCCCAACGATGTGACTCCTATAGGACTTTATCCTTAATTAACATAGAAGATTTTGGCAAAAATAACAGCGAACAGGATACAACCACTTCTTTGGAACTTAATCCTACCGGACCAAGCAGGCTTCATGCTGACGCGGTCTACTGCCCTAAAATTTGCGCTCTATATTTTCCCTCTATCATCAATTGGACCCAGAGGAGCTAGCGGCTGCTGCCCTGCTGGACGCCGCTAAGGCGTTTGACTCTGTGGAATGGAAGTTCATGTTTGTGACTCTGCGCAAAATGGGGTTCCCTGAACCTTTTTTGAAGTGGATTTCATTAATATACACGACAACCCTAGGCACGAGTACGACTAAACGGCTTAACATCTGACCCTATATTAATTACAAGAGGCACAAGACAAGGGTGCCCACTGTCACCAATGCTTTTTGCCTTGATACTTGAGCCGCTAGCTTGCAAAATTCGTCAACAACATTCCACCACGGCTTTATAGTTCAGTCTCCAAGCAATTGGCATTTCACTATATGCTGATGACATGGTCCTCTACACTACGCATCCGGAAAAGAGAGTATGTTCAATACGAACACTACTCCGGCCTCTGCATAAATTGGGACCAATCAGTAGTGATCCCACTCACCACAGTTACAGAGGAGCCAGAGTTAGACTACCCCTAAGATGGTGCACTGACCCGGTCAAATATCTGGGGATATGGATACACAGAGATCCAGAGATAGTCATTAGGGAAAACTATGGCAAGGCAATGTCTAGATTGGAGGATCAGGTCGACAGGTGGATAAAAATGCCCATTTCAATGGCGGACAGGATAGCCCTTCAAAAGATGCTCATATTACCCAGATTCCTGTATCTGTTCTGAAATGTTCCAATTTGGCTGACAAACGCTTTTTTGGACAGATTACATTCTACACTCCAGAAACTAACATGGACCGGAAAACAGGCTAGAATAAGCTGGAGAGCCCTTACCCAACCATACCACCTAGGCGGCTTTGAGGTGCCTGATTTTCAGTTATACTATCTTTGCGTAAAAGCTCAACACGCACATTATTGGACGAGGCTCCATGCATATATACCACACGTTGCGGTGGAGAGCGACAGCGTCTCTCCTGTGCCGCTGATGGCGCTACTAGCCAACTCCATACGGTATACACAAAATTATATGATACATACCGCCAAGAACACTTCGAGAGCATGGCACGCATTGGTGCGTAGAGCAAACAAATTGCCGGTATATGCACGAGCTCTGCCAACAACAAAACACCCCCACCTCACAGTGACCCAAGAACCCAAAATGCAGAAGCTTCTTGAGGATATGGGTTTCCGGACTTTGGGTCAAGCATTCCCTCACAACACATTTCTCAAATGGTCGGATCCCGCCCTATGCGCTCATCAGACCGCAATGAAAAATGTTGTATACCTGCGCTTCCGTGTGGTTATGAGGGCACTATATAATACGTTCCCTGCTGAACCTGAGCAGCTATCATCATTGCAAGTGCTGTTAATGGCCCCAACTCGCCAGAACTTAGTAACACGACTATACGCTGCAGCTCAAAGTGAACAGGCTGACGGTACCATGGTAGCAAAGGGCAGATGGGAGAGGTCACTGGGCATACCAGTTGATGAACAGGATTGGCAATAAAGTTGTACGCAACTCACACTTCTTACATCCAACTGTAACCTGCGCATTATACATTTTAAATTCATTCATCAGATATATAATATGTAAGATATCATATATTACACGCCAGCAAAATTACACAAACTAGGGCTTAGGGACCCTGACTCTTGCTACCGATGCAATGCAGCAGGTGCAGATTTCTTACACGTAGCATAGTCCTGCCCTGGCTTACATACCTACTGGAATGCAGTTACCAATGCGTTAAGCATCATGCTATTGGAAACTATCCCGAATACCCCTCTGACATGCCTATTGGGAATCAAAAAACTCAAATACGCTAGACGTAGGAAGTTCTTGGCAGTGGCACTACTTCTTGCGAAACGACGAGTAGCGATCAGATGGGGCAGCAAGAGACCACCTAGACTAAAAGACTGGATTAAAGATATGACCTATTGCAAGACGACACTAGAAGACATACCATTGGCGTCCAGACCCAGAGACTTCTGGGAGCCAATTGTGCAATACTTGCAGGACGCTTCAGACTAAATGTTCCGTACAAATGTAGATTTATTCACGTAGAGAGGTGGTATTTGTAGTACAAGAGGCATGTTGAGGACCGGACGAGATGTGGGACTGGGCGGGAAGTTTAGATGGGGGGCTTCAGGAATAAGAGGATTATGATTATTGATGTTCAACGCACTTCATAGTGTAAAGAATGACTGCTTATGTGTAACCTACAATGTAATCCAAGAGTGCCAATTGTTTTTTTGAAAATGACTGTTATATGATGAAACATGCTGTGTAGTTGCTGGTCAGGAGAAAAAATAAAATACAAAAAAAAAGTCACAAAGCCCTCCATGACCAAGGACCTGCCTACATGAACTGTTGTTTGAACTTCTACCTTCCTTCTAGGAACCTCCAATCAGCTAATCTCACACTTGCACATATACTACGCATCCGACGATGCAGCACCAGAGATGCTCCTTCTCCCACCTTACCAGCAAGACCTGGAACTCCTTTCCAATCCACCTCTGCACTTCTCCCTTACTGACCCACTTCAGGAAGGGTCTCAAAACCCTGGCTTTTTAACTGACTCTGCAGCATTGCGCCTGGACACCCTCTCAGGTGAGAAGTGTTACTTTATGAATATTTGATTGATTGTAAGCCTCGCTGCTCAGAGCCGAAGCTACCCAGGGTCAAGCTAAAAGGTGAAACATCAAAACTTACTGGCCTTAAAGGGGTTGATAAGTGTGTTACTGTGGCGGTTCAGAAGGATGGACTCGGATAACAGAGCTAGGTAAGTGTGTTTTTATTTTTATAAACGTTTTTTTCTTTCTTTGAGTCTGTCTTTCACGTGCTAACGTGGCAGGGTCCAAGGTGTCAGTGAGGGTGCGGAATCTACGAGGACTGGTCTGCCTTCTCTCTTCCTCTGGGTTTTCCAGGCTTCTATCTCGGGCCGGGTCCCAGCGCCACATACGGGAGAGAAAGAAAGGCTTTAGCGCTCTGCTCTACGGTTTTACGATTCCCCCTTGGGACCCTCGGGAAGAACAGACACCGGTGACTTTGGTGCTCGATACTTTAGTTTGTGTAGGGTAGGTGAAGGAAAAACGTGGTGAGGATCGGAGGATAGGGGGGTTTTTTTGGAGAGACAGGGACGGAAAGAAGGGTCGGTATTTACAGTATTTACACGGCGTTACCACGCCGACCCAGCAAACCCGATACTCGGTCACGCACCTGTGTGAGCCACACTCCTCCGTGGGTGTGGCAGGGTGGTGCTTGGGAACGGTGGCCTCCAGACATAGCTACTCCCGCTCTCCGCTCCTCCGCAACGTCCTCGCTCAAACCTTCTCTGTCCTCGGTAGTCTCCCTTCGCTCTCCTCTCTTCCTCCAGGTGTCGAGACACACCTCCTTCTTTACTTCCTGCTTTTTGTTCACTCCTCCGGTCGAGTCGTCAGATATGGGCGTGTACGGCTTCTCCAATGGGCTTGCTTGGCATATCAGCGCGTCATAAGGGGGAGTGCTTTCTCTTTCATCCTCAGCGCCCTTAAAGGTACTGTTCTCCTTGGGTGCTTGTACTTGACTCAACCACTCTTCGGACTCCGTTTCTCAGGTGTCCTGAAGCGATGAAAGAGAGGCATTATCATTGTCAACTGACCACCAGTTAGTATCGTCCCTGCCACCCTGCTACAGTTACACAGTGAGGTCACACAAACACACCATATAATGTCCTGTGGTGAGGGTAGGGTGCTGGGAGGTGGTGGGTGGGGCTAGGTAGGAGTAAGGAAAATGGGCAGGCGAGCGTAGCAAATGACGAAAAAAACAAGGAGAAGCCGTGAAAAACAAAGGAAAGCAGGAGAAAGACCTCAGAAAAATAGGGAAAACGGAAGGAGAAAGCATTGAAAAACGAGGCAAAATCAGGAGAAAATAATCCAGCAAATGGGGGAGAGGATGGAGAAAACAGTAAAAATCAAGGGAAAAGCAGGAGAAAGCACTCAGAAAAACATAGGGCAAGGAAGCAGAAAGTAGTTTTCACAGGTACACATAAACCCACCACATGTACATCCCACATGCACTATGCAGCATACACACTAAACAGATGTAAGTCTGAAGTTGTCCGACAGCCTTCTGGCAATTATTGTTTAGTTTTGTCATGGTTTTGCAAAACTTTAATGCCAGGCCCTCATCAATCTTAAACAAAAATTGCTGCAGGCAAAAAAAAAAAAATTAGGTCTTAGAAAAACCTGACATTGTTATAGTACTCCCTGGCACTGAATGCCTCTACTTTGTGTGTGAATGGTGTGAAAGGGGGGCATGCTCTAACTCATAGTGCAGTAAGCCAATGGCTGATATGGGCTGATGCATTGATTCTTAATGCATGCCTGAAGAGGGTGGAATAAAAATGAGAAGAGAAGAAAGAAAGGAGTCAGATAAGCACAACACTCCAAAACGAAATTACAACAACATTGGCAGGAGATGGGATCTGATCAAGATCGAATTTGCCCCGTGTTCACCTCTCCTCTGGCCTACTATCACATCAGGCTCTAAACGTAAAGGCAACATTAAACTAATAATAAAGTAAAAAGGGAACTATATATGAAGGAGCATAATGCAGTCACTGAAAGTGAATTTAGCCAGCAGTTTAAGAAGGCTGAACCACTGCCCCATGCCATTCAAAATTTGAAAGACACCATAGTAGACCAATGGATGAAGAGGTGTGGCTGAAAGCCCCTCTATGTAAGTATATTATACATATTTTCGCAAAATCTGAAGTTCATGTCTGACGCCAGACCTAAAAATGACATGTGCACTCCTAGTGATCGCTACACGGTATGCTGCTACCAACGCACTCATGCTGCTTAACTCTTGGTAGAAATAGTAGCCTTTCACCACTATTAGGGAACTATCTCTGTCCAAGAAGCCTGCAATCCATTAGAAAGTCATAAGTCATGGTGCACATGCATGATCTGTGTTTGCTTTTGACAACAAAAATCAGCGTTACGGATCCAGACATCAGTACAGTTGGGACACTCAGTACAGGCTGTGTGTCCGTTACCATGTGGGGACATTTTTCTTCCCAACAAACTGTAAGACATGCAGATAGGTGAGATGTGATGAGAAAAAGGGCATACATATGTAACCTATAGTGTACATACCAGGAGGGATTTATCCCCTCTTAAGACCATACAACTTCCACAAGCCTAAGTAATGTTTAATTTACAGTCTAAATTTCAGAATTGAAACATTTTCATTATCACTTGCAACAAAATGATTGTTATTACTGATTTTTCTTAAACAGCTAACAACCGTTGATACAGCAAATAGCCCTGGTTGGTATTAGATGTGTGGTAGATGCTGTGTCATATCTCTGGATTCAATAACAGAAAGCTGAAAGAGGAACAAATAGGCTGCATTGCTTTTGCTCCACGCAACTGGGTGAATGTGCAACGCAGCCCTTAAAAGCGATTTATAAAGCCAAATACTGAACAATAGAACCTTAGCAAATGCAGAAACCCCTCTGAATCAGATGTTAACCCCAGCCTTGAAGATTAAACCTCATGTAGCCACTAATACCATTCTCTACTGGGAGTCAGTTCCTGGAGCTTTGGCTCCATACCGGGGAACACCAGAGGCTGCAGGTCTTGATTTGCATGCTTTGAAACCATACAGACTCCGACCAAGAGATATAGCACTCATTGAGACAGGAGTGGGAATCCAGATACCGCAGAGCACTTTTGTTTGATTGCCCCATGATCTGGGTTGGCTCTCGAAGGCATTCAAGTGCTGGAAGGGGTCATTGATGCAGACTATCAAGGAAAAAACTAGGTTATCCTACTGAGCAGTGGAGACACTGATTTGATAATACAAATTGGAGACAGAATCGCTCAAATAGTGATCATTCCACAGTTATCATTCCAACTAGAGACTTTCAAGAATCACAACATTCAGCGCGACGAGGAGAGACAACTGGAACAGGAGGAACAGTGAAGGGGAAGATCACAGAGAGAATAGAAATGTCTACACGATATGCGAATACCGACCCGAGCTACTTCAAAGGGAAGAATCAACGCCTATCCCGCATGAGAGGTCATCTTCTATGAGTAGGTTGCTTAATGAGAACCTGCAAACATGTGTGGTAGAAGATATCACCACTCCAGACCCCCTCCTCTGCAACACAAATGACACCTAGAGCTATAAGAAACGTGGTGCCCCCAAACTGGTTTTTAAGGTCACAAGACAAAGATAACGCAGCCCTCATCGCAAACAGAAGCAGAGCAGTCATCCCAAAGAGTGACAAGAAGATAAGGATTGTGGAAAGGAAAACATATCTAAAATACTGGAGCGCTAACAGTGAACCACGAAAGGAGTGGATGTACACTCCTAATACATCATCCCAGATGCAGAGCGAAATCAGAGAGCTAGAAACACAAATAGGCTAGACGTCATAGGACATACAAAACACACTACAAGCGATTAAAAAGATACTTGAAAACAAGGTATGCACTTACTTCAAAGTCGAGCACACCAAAGAACTACTACATAACTCACAAAGAAAGAGCAATGAGAAGGCCATGCCGTTATCCAATATGCATAAGAGACCAGACAGAAATCGTAATTACTTGTCGGAGGAGGAAACCCTAGCCTTACTCCGGACATATGAGCCTACGGACAGTAGTAGAGGGGAGGAAATTAGAAAAGTACCAATCAACGCTAACAGGGCATCGAGACATAATTAAAGGAAACCCAACTGTAACAACTTACATCAGGTCCAGCTTACCACCGACTCGCAAAAGCAGAACACTAGTAGCTCAGGGAAAGCTCTGGAATGCCTACTGATTAACTGCTGGTCTGCAGTAAAGCATGCTTCAGACATTGCTGCCCTCATTATTAGCAAGGATATTGACCTGACAATACTAACAGAAACATGGCTTTCGGAATCCTCATCCCCATTTATGAATCTCCTAGTGCCCCCTCTTTACAACATTGTCAGATTAGATAGACTAAAAAAGACAGGAGGTGGTATAGCCTGCATCCACTGATCGGACATATAGGTCAGCCAAATACAATCTGACCCACTCTAATTCTGTGAATATCTAGGGCTTACTATAAGATCAGCAGACAATCAAGAGTGCAACCTCCATGCTCTCTACAACCCACCAGGATATAATGCTACCTTCCTAGACCAACTAATGAAGATCATAACAGCTAGCTCTAACACTCACGCCAATAACATATTCCTAGGTGATTTTAATTTACACTGTGATGACAATAATGACAAACAGATCAACGCCCTTAAAGACTTTCTGTCAGAAATAAACCTCACCCAAGCCTCCACACAGCCAACACATTCAAAAGGAGCCACGTTGGATTGGATAATACCAAGAATTAAGGATTCTTCAATCCACACAATTGTTCCGTGCGACTGGTCAGATCGCCATTCCATAACCTTACTGATACACACCGTGAAAAAGAACAAGAGCACGCAACCTATCAAAGTTAAAAAATGGACTAGGGACACTAAAGACTCGAACATTGAGCGACTAGTAGAAAGCTGTGAGAAGAACTTATAGCCATCTAACAACCTGTAGAATGTCAATGATCTAACGGACCACTACACCTCATCAGTAGTGAATATAGTCAATGACACTGTGCCACTAAAACTGAAAAGAGTCACAGAGAAGATCAAAAATCCATGGTTTAATGAGACACTGAATGAAGATAGGCGGAAACTTAGACTTGCTGAAAGAAAATGAAGACAACACCCTTCATCCCCCAAATTGAGATCCCTCAGAAAAATCAGAAACGAATACAACAAAATGATCCTCAACTCCAAAAAAGAATTTATCAGATCAGAACTGGATAACGCCAAAAATAGACCAAGGAAACTATTCGAGATCTTGAATCAACAACCTAATAAATTGGCCAAATCTGCCCAAGAAACCACAAAAACGCGACTAAGTTGTGAGGAATTCTCTACATTCTTCACCGACAAGGCCGACATGCTAGAAAGAGAGCTCAAGAGATCAGCGGACAATGTCCCTATCCAACAAATCTCACTGATCAATAACACCTCGAATATCGACCATAATAGGACAAAAAACAAGGCTCAGTGGAATACCTTCAAACTATATTATCAAAATACCATCACCAAAACACTTGTGGACATCAAACCTAATAGCCATTTTAATGACCCACTTCCCTCGAAACGTATTAAAGAGATCAGCCATATTGTCATTCCAACATGGACAAAAATAATAAATGCCTCTCTTTCCCAAGGGATCCTTCCAGATTGCGTGAAAACAGGGCAAGTAGTCCCTATCATCAAAAAACCTACAGCGGACCCGGCAGATCCTAATAACTTTCGCCCAGTTACCAATATTCCATTACTTGCCAAATTAATTGTGAAATGCGTTCAAAATCAATTGAGCAGTCACATCATCAATTTCACACTACTGGACGACTGCCAGTTGGGATTCAGAACAGGATACAGCACGGAAACAGCGATCCTACATATTGTCGATGATGCACTACAGGCCCTAGACAATAATCGAACATGTCTGCTGGTCCTTCTTGACCAGTCTTCTGCATTTGACACGGTAAATCAAGAAAAACTACTAACCAGACTCCATGACAGGATAGGAATGTCTGGAAATATGCTGAAATGGTTTGAATCCTTCCTTAAGAATAGAACGCAAATATTCCTGGTCAACCAGACACTATCACCATCTTGCCCTAACTCAATTTGAGTTCCCCATCGGACCTACATTATCTCCATCTCTATTCAACTTGTATGTCGAACCTTTTACAGAAATTCTCAAAAACTCGAAGATTTACTTTCACATGTATACAGACGACACCAGATATACATCAAGATCACATCTCATGAAGACATCAAGTTAATGAATGATGCACTAAAAACGTCATTACAATGGTTAACTAGCAATCATCTGAAGTTAAACGCACAAAAATCAGAATTCCTATTAATCTCACCACCAAAGAACCACACAGAAGTGAAGGAATGGACCAAACTGATCACAGCATTAAATTGTACCCCTACTCTTGTGGATTTAGTGAAATCACTAGGAATCACGCTGGATGAGAGCCTTGACATGGAAACCCACATCAAAAAAGAGCAAAAAAATGCCAGTTTTCATCTAAACTACATTAGAAAAGTGAAACCATTCATTTCTACGACGGATCTCAAAATGGCAGTCCAATCCTTGGTTATCTCGAGGATCGAATATGGATGTACAACCTTAGCAGGGCTACCAAAAATTTCCATACCACCACTAAATGCATGCCTCAATGCAGCTTCAAGACTCCTCTCCGGATCGAGAAAATTCGGCCATATTTCTCCACACCTGAAAGCGTTAAACTTGCTACCGTATGAAGCCAGGATTCATCTAAAAATGGCATGCATTACCCATAAAGCGCTCCACTACAATACACAGAGATACCTGGCCCAGAAAATTGAGTTTTCAGGAGGAAGCAGACCTGCCAGGAGTGCCAAGGGAGATTGCATGCAGAAATTATTCTCCAGAACTATTAGGTGCTGGAAGTCCCATTACTCCTTTGATTCCAAGATGTATCCAAATACTTACCTCATATGTCTATTTATATATATTGTTAGGTTAACATTTATGACTGTATATTATCCTACCTAATATCATTGTTAAATGTCTGTTATACAAGATGTATCTCTAAACTACCTCATGTAATGTCAAGCGCTCTGATACCCAGGGGTCACGTTTGCGCTATACAACACTCTTTCTATAAATACAATAAATAAATATGCCAGTGTACAGAGGGATAGTCAAGAAGGGGACTGGCAAGCCCATCTCACATGGTAGGGGAAGGAGGGTTTAGCTCCACTGACTAGAATCCAAGAGCCAAGGTGTGTGTGTTATATCCACATAGTCCCCCTGAACAGGCAGAAGTTATTGCAACAGGAAAGGACAACGTCCTGGTAATCATGAAGCCAGGGCAGGAGAAGTGGGAACATGTGCCTGCTGATAAATGGCACTTGCGAAATGAATAATACCTGTTTGTTCTCTGTTATTTCAGATCACAGAATGGCGTGTTTGTATTCTACTTGCTCTTTCTGGAGTGTGTTTGAGTAGGGCCGGGAGGGACCGACAGTGCTTTACTCGAAGTGCCAGCCGACAGCTCAGATTGACAGCATTGCTGACTCGACCTGACAACGTGTGGTCCTATCTTGCACAGACAGGCCTCAACAGGTCGTACTTGGAATTTATTTCCATGGCTTAGTAGCTAAACCTTCCCCTTCAATGTACTTCGCCAGTCATTCAATGTCACAAATGCGAGTCAGTGGAGGAAAATTATGCGAGATCTCACCTGTCACGTTATGAGTTTTGCTGATTTTGTTCAGAAACTACTGCTGATACTCAAATAGGACTTGAAGGAACTGAATCAAAGATGACGTGAGAACAACACATTTTATGCAGAAAGCGAAATGAGAGTCCATGTAAAAATATGCATCACAATAAGACGTGAAATATTTTAATATCTGCTGCCAGTCATTTCAGGCATGTTAAATTGCCTGGTGGGTGGCTATTTTCTTGTGGTAATGTTACATACACGTACACAAATATCACAGGTGGACCGTGTGTCTTTACTAGAATAGGTCAAATGATGTTCTCATTAAATCCAATATCACATGTCCGGAATACGAGAGAAGCTGTTCAACTCAGCGAACATTGTAATTCTGAAGTTTATTTATAAGTCTGAACATATCAGTTAAGCTGCTTCAATAGTAGGAATTCCAGTTCTAACCATTTCTATTTCTAGCAAAACACACAAGATGATGGACGAAATGTCACATTGGCAAAATATTTACCCCCAGTCACAGATGTGGGTTTAATCCATCGTTATTTTGCTCTACACGCCACCCCAGTTCAGACATGGCTATATGCAAATCAGTTTTGACCCTGTGCCTCATGGGAACAGTCCAGACCGAACTGCCAAGCCATGTCTTCCCTTTACCAGAATCAAGCATCCAATTTATTTATTTATTTATTTTTTTTGTGCGTTTGTAACGCGCCGGAATCACACCCGAAGGTGTATCTCCGCGCAGTGCTGTGAGAGGAAACAGGTCTAAGCAGGCACTAATACTGAAATAAGGTTGTCTTAAGACTTTTCCTGAAGGCTAGATGACTAGAGCACTGTCTAAGGGAGAGGGGGAGGTTGTTCCACAGGCGCGGACCCATAACAGAAAGAGCACGTCCTCCCTGTCTGGTCTTGTTATGTCGGGGAATCTGTAGTAACAGCTGGTTACTGGACCGTAAATTACGAGGGGGGTGATGATGAACAAATTTTTCGGCCAGATAGAGAGGCCCTAAGTTATGGAGACTCTTGTGCACCACAAAGCAGGTCTTAAATTCCACCCGTCTCCGGATAGGAAGCCAGTGGAGCATTTTGAGAAGGGGCAGAGATGGTGTTCTGGGGGGGCATTTGTCACCAGGCGTGCCGCGGTGTTCTGCACCACTTGAAGTTCGTTGAGCACTCCTTCATTGGCCGCTAAAAGTAGACCATTGCAATAGTCGAGGCGACTCAATACGAGGGCCTGGACCAAGGTCTTCCTTGTGCTGTCAGGGAGAAGGGGGAACACTTTCCGGAGGAGGCTGATGATATGGAAACAAGACCCCACCGTGGTGTTGGCATGATGTACAAGATTGAGGTCATGGTCCAGACGGACCCCCAGATTTTTCACCACCTGTTTGGGGGAAGGGGCCACTCCCAAACTCGTAGGCCACCAGTCAGGGGTCCACAGAATTTTTGCTTCCCCGAACAGCATGACTTCCGACTTCCCCACATTGCACTGGAGAAAGTTCCTGGCCATCCAGCCGGCGACCTCAGTCATGCCATTCGAGAAAGCTTGCCTTATCTCCGGGGTAAAGGTTTTAAAGGTAAACAACAGCTGTGTATCATCAGCGTATGAAATAGGTGAAAACCCAAAAGACCTCATAGTATCTGCTAAGGAGGAGACATAAACGTTAAATAACGTAGGGCTGAGACAGGAGCCCTGCGGGACTCCTTTGATGATTTTGGTGGAGATGGAACTGAAGGCGCCCATGTTAACCTGCTGGGTGCGATCTGCAAGGAAGCTGGTGAACCACGCCAGGGCAGACTTCTCTATGCCGATCTCCTTTAATCTTGTTAGGAGAATGGTATGGGATATGGTGTCGAATGCTGCGGACAAGTCCAACAGCACCAACACCACAGATAGACCCCTGTCCAGAGACATACGTATAGTATCCGTGACAGAAAGAAGAGCCGTCTCGGTACTATACCTAGGTCTGAACCCTGACTGAGAGTGGTCCAAACAGCCGATCTGCTCTATGTAACTGGAGAGATTGAGATTAACGTGTTTCTCCATTATTTTGCCGACAAACGGCAGAAGGGAGATAAGCCTCAGGTTGGTCATATCCGACCAGGAAATGGAGGTGTTTTTCCTTATGGGCTTAACCAGGGCCTTTTTCCACTCCAGAGGGACCAATCCTTCAGAGAGGGAACGATTAATCACCATCTGAATGGTGGGACTCAGAGCATTCCCTATAAGATCCAAGGACCTGTCTCTGGCTATCAGCCGTCATCAGCCAGGATAGATTGATTCCAGTGGCGTAGTGAGCATGGTACCCATGTCTGGTCATACCCTCCCCACATAGGGTGAACAGCAAAACACACAAGATGATGGACGGAATATTGCTCATTGCCAAAACATTCAACCCCAGTAACAGATCTGGGTTTAATCCTTTGTTATTTTGCTCAACCCGAGTTCAGACATGGCCATATGCAAATCAGTCTTGATCCTGTGCCTCATGGGAACAGTCCATCCCGAACTGCCAAGCCATGTATCCCTGGACTGGAATCAAGCGGTCTAGGTTTCTGGCTATCAGCCAGGATAGCTTGAATCCAGTGGCGTAGTGAGCACAGGACCCACGTCTGGGCATACCCTTCCCACATAGGGCGCAAAGCAAACCACATAAGATGATGGGCAGAATGTTGCACATTGGCAAAACATTCACCCCAGTCACAGATTAAGGTTTAATCCATCTTTATTTTTCTCACCACACCAACCCAGTTCAGACATGGCCATATGCAAATCAGTCTTGACCCTGTAACTCTTGGGAACAGTCCAGCCCGAACTGCCAAACCATGTTTTCCCTGGACCGGAATAAAGCATCCTAGGACAGCTTTCTGGCTATCAGCCGTCATCAGCCAGGATAGCTTGAATCCAGTGGCGTAGTGAGCACGGGGCCCACTTCTGGGCATACCCTTCCCACATAGGGCGCAAAGCAAACCACACAAGATGATGGACGGAATGTTGCACATTGGCAAAACATTCACCCCGAGTCACAGATCTGGGTTTAATCCATTATTATATTGCTTACCATGCCACCCCAGTTCAGACATGGCCATATGCAAATCCGTCTTGACCCTGTGCCTCATGGAAATTGTCCAGCCCATCTGCCAAGCCATGTCTTCCCTGGGCCAGAATCAAGCATCCTAGGACCGGTCTCTGGCTATGAGTCATCATCAGCCAGGATAGCTTGACTCCAGTGGCGCTGTGTGCATGGGACCCACGTCTGGGCATACCCTTCCCACATAGTGTGAACAGCAAAACACACAAGATGATGGACAGAACGTTGCACATTGGCAAAACATTCACCCCATTCACAGATATTGGTTTATTCCATCGTTATTTTGTTCACCACGCCACCCCAGTTCAGACATGGCCATATGCAAATCAGTTTTTACCCTGTGCCTCATGGAAATAGTCCAGCCCAAACTGCCAAGCCATGTCTTCCCTGGACCGGAATCAAGCATCCTAGGACCGGTTTCCGGCTATCAGCTATCATCAGCCAGGATAGTTTGAATCCAGTAGTGAAGTGAGCACAGGACCACAGTTTGGGCATACCTTTCCCACAAAGTGCGAACAGCAAAACACACAAGATGATGAACGGAATGTTGCAATTTGGCAAAACATTCACCTCAGTCACAGATCTGGGTTTAATCCATCGTTATTTTGCTCACCACGCCACCCCAGTTCAGACATGGCCATATGCAAATCAGTCTTGACACTGCAACTCTTGGGAACAGTGCAGCCCGAACTGCCAAGCCATGTTTTCCCTGGACCGGAATCAAGCATCCTAGGACAGGTTTCTGGCTATCAGCCGTCATCAGCTAGGATAGCTTGACTCCAGTGGTGCAGTGTGCACGGGACCAACGTCTGGGCATACCCTTCCCACATAGGGTGAACAGCAAAACACACAAGATGATGGACAGAACGTTGCACATTGGCAAAACATTCACCCGCATTCAGAGATATTGGTTTAATCCATCATTATTTTGTTCACCACGCCACCCCAGTTCAGACATGGCCATATGCAAATCAGTTTTTACCCTGTGCCTCATGCATGGAAATAGTCCAGCCCAAACTGCCAAGCCATGTCTTCCCTGGACCGGAGTCAAGCATCCTAGGACCGGTTTCTAGCTATCAGCTATCATCAGCCAGGATAGCTTGAATCCAGTGGTGTAGTGAGCACAGGACCCACGTCTGGGCAGACCCTTCCCACAAAGTGCGAACAGCAAAACACACAAGATGATGGACGGAATGTTGAACATTGGCAAAACATTCACACCCATCACAGATCTGGGTTTAATTCATCATTACTTTGCTCACCACACCACCCCTGTCCAGACATGGCCATATGCAAATCAGTCTTGATCCTGTGCATCATGGGAAAAGTCCAGCCCGAACTGCCTAGCCATGTCTTTCCTGGACTGTTGTCAAGCATCCTAGGAGGCTAGGACCGGTTTCTGGCTATCAGCTGTTATCTGCCAGAATAGCTTGAATCCAGTGGTGTAGTGAGCATGGGACCCACGTCTGAGCATACCCTTCCCACATAGGGCGAACAGCAAAATACACAAGGTGATGGAGAGAATGTTGCACATTGGCAAAACATTCACCGCCAGTCACAGATCTGGGTTTAATCCATCGTTATTTTGCTCACCACGCCAACCCAGTTCAGACATGGCCATATGCATATCCGTCTTGACCCTATACCTCTTGGGAACAGTCCAGCCCGAACTGCCAAGCCATGTTTTCCCTGGAGTGGAATCAAGCATCCTAGGACAGGTTTCTGGCTATCAGCCGTAATCAGCCAGGATAGCTTGACTCTAGTGGCGTAGTGAGCACGGGACCCACGTCTGGGCATACACTTCCCACTAAGTGCGAACAGAAAAACATACAAGATCATGGATGGAATGTTGCACGTTGTTTTGCCATTTATTTCTAGGGCTGTTAGTGAATAAGCATGTTTGATGGTTAAAAATATTAATCATACATCATTTGCTGTAGAAGAATTATTATTAGATATGTCGGGCAAGAATAGCTATCTTACAGAACAGAGCAGAAATAGATTATTTACTTTTGAAACATGACCACGGATGTTCAGACTTTGAGAATATGTGCTGCCTAAATCTTTCAGAGCATTTCAAATCCATTCAGTCCCACATTGAAGCTTTACACAAGTTAGCTAAAGATGTCAAACAGGATGTTGAAAGAGGATGGTGGGAGTAGTTGTTTGGGTGGTTGCCGGATTTTGGTAAACTTTGCTCTGTTTTAGTCAGTAGCATATTAGCAATATGTAGCTTGATATATTTATGTTGTTGTATCCAGTGTGTGCCTAATCTCTTATCTATGCTTCAAACTCAGACCAAATTTTTATGAGAGCCAATGGCCAACATTTGGAGTGTAATGCTATTAAGAATGATGTATTGACCATTGACTCAATTGTTAATAACTGATTCCATTTTCTATGCACACTCCATCTTTTTTAACAGACTCCATTTCCTGTGCTTGCAAGTAGCAGCAAAGTGGGGAGGGGACATTTTCTCTCTTCACTTGTTTTCGCTCCTCACTGATCAGAGTGAACTGGAACATGTTGTGTGGGATGTGTGCTTGGTAACTTTTAGGGAATGTGTGGAATGTGCAGCTGTGTCTCAGAGTCAAAAGACAGTGGCCTGGCCAGCTTCTGTCTTGACCTTGACACAGACCAGTACAGCCAGCTCGGTTTTTCGTAACAGAAGAAAGGAGGCGAGCTTTCTATAACATTCGCCTCACGCTGAGTAAAAGGTAATCAAGGTGGAGAATGTTGACAGGTGGATTAGAGCTCACTTGTGCGGTAGACATGCCATCACAAGAAGAATCTGGATTTGAGTCCCGTTCGCAAGTCTTGCCCGGCAGGAGTTGGAAGGATGTTGATTGAACGATTGGTAAGGTGTTACTTACTTTGTGTATAGCGTTTCTTAGCTACATGTATATATGCTACATGTTATTCTGGTTTTGTGCTCAAGTTACTTGATATTTGGGAGTCTGCATTAACTGATATATATTTTGCCTTTGTTTTCAAGTAGAGCAGCTGGACATCTGATCCCCAAAAAAGTAAAGCGACACAGCAGGCCCTGGGCGTTTCTTCAGAAGCATCTGGACCTTTCATGAAATGCAGTTTGTGCATCATTTCTATGGAAACTGCTTTGTAGGAAAATGACAAATAGATATGGTTTACCTGAGAGATTACTAAAAAAACTGTGTTAGAGGCATATGACTATCAGATATATTTAATAACTTAACAGAGAGGCTTCCCAAGAACTTTGTCGACTGTTACATATTTGTTAATCACTTTATCTTAATCTTTACCTTTATTCATTCTTCATGTCCAGGGCTGACCAGAAGCGATTTCTTCATAAATATCTGTGAATGTATGAAAGGCAGTTTGTGAGTCATTGTTAATGGAAACTGGGAGTGACTTGACATGTTTATTAACTTAACCACAATATTTGCAAAGACCTTTCTCAGATGTTATTTGTAAAAGGCATAATCTTTTAGTGATTCCGGTCAAAGGATGTTATAACATTTAATTTATTATTCACTCAATCGGTACGTTTATATATTTAAAGAGTGGCGTAATAACCTAGGCCCAAGGGAGTATTTGACAATCCACAATCCAAGTAAAGATGAAACAGGAATACATAAACACATTTAAAAGCGGGTAAATCCCTTGCAATATGGCGCCCACTCATATGCAAGAGCCAGGCACCTCCTGAGAAGTGTCACAATCGTGAATTACAAGGAGATACAATGTGCAGTTTAAAAGAATGCACCTTGCACTGCTGAATTTGTTAATTTGATGCATGAAAGCATGTCACCTGGTTTGGTGAGTGATGGGAATCCGAAAATGTTATGAATATTGTTTCTGGATACTTATATGTTGTGGGAGTCCTTATCGGGAGAAAAACATAAGGTTCTCTATTATTGTGTAGACTCTGAGATATTTTTGTGTGCGCACCTCCTGAGAAGTGTCACAAGCATGACTTACAAGGAGATACAATGTGCAGTTTAAAAGAATGCACCTAGCACTGCTGAATTTGTTAATTTGATAAAACCTAACATGTAATATATTAGTCTCAATCCAAGTGGCAGCTTCAGAAAGTAAACAGTGCTCATCAAGATACTGTTTACCTTTTGCTCTTGGAGTGGGCACTGGATATTTTTAAAAGTGGCCGGACTTGCCATGTCTGTGAATCTGGCATCTTCTATGGCGATTCCCGGGGGTCCACTCCCCCCCCCCAAGACAATTATGAGCAAATGGGGCAAGATAGTGCATTTTAAGTTTGCTAAAAAGCCAGAGGCTCTAAGAAAGCACTCATTAAATATTCAAGTCATTCATGTTGTGCCAGGCCAACTTAACCTGACTCTCCTAAGAGTTGACGCCATTTCTTCATAATTCGCTGGGGTGCTCTCATATGTCAAAAATTACCCAGATTGTGCCAGGAGCAGCATATCTTCGTGGGTGCATCCCATGCTGTGAGCGTCTCTTTAGCACAAAAATGACACACAGTATGCCACTACTAGAAGGTTTCCATTTGTAGTGTCCATATAACATGGGTGGTGACCCTAAGGTCAAGTATATTCTCAGGGTCAGCGTTTTGTTCTGAATGCCCCCTCCTACATACCATGCCTGTACTCTTTTATGCCATACATTACTTTCAATATGTCAGGAGCTTCAAACAGGTGCCCCACTAGAAGAATGTTCTCAGGTATTCCAGTGGCAGCAGTTTCCGCAGGTGCCCCTATGCCAAGAATTGCATTCAGTATTTCAGTGCCAAAATTATGCCATGGTTGGCCCTCCCTTAAGGCAAGAATTAACCTCAGTTTGCCAGGGCAAAGGGCACACTTGCAAGCAAAACACCTCTTTTGCACTCATTCACATTCACATTTCTGATCATTCATTGTCCCTTACTTGCACTAGCTCATTCACTGCTACTCTCATTCTGCGCACACTCCCTCACACTCATACTCATTCATTCTCACCCACATACTCGCTTTTGTGAAATCACTCTCTCTCTAACTCACTTATTCTCGCTCACCGACTCGCCCATACTCACTGACTTTTAGGGGTGCATATATTAAAAACAAAAATAGCGCCATGCAGCACAGCAACCAAATTTGCTATTTTGCATTGAGGTACTGAAAGAGAGCATTGCAAACTCAAATATACTAAAATCTGGCACTGCTGTTCCCTTTACCATCCCTGAAACACAACCAGCCTAGCAGCACACATATTCATTTGCACGATGTTGTACACATGATGTCAACCATGGGTTTTGTATTTGTAGGGTAACTTTCTAGTACAAATACTATGCCTAGACAAACCTTAAAACTTTTCTCCATTGCATATGTGTTGTACAGTGCAGCACACTTGCAAAAAGTTGAAGGAAATTAAAATATTTTTCAAACTTAACGCCTTCTCCAAGTGCGCATGCTTGGGAAAGTTGGAAACTTTCTCAAGCATGCGCACTGTAAGTTCCCAAGCGGGAACCAGGGGTACTTGTTTGCTGCCACAGCCCGGGTTTAGAAAGGCCGACAGGGCGAGCAGCAAATATGCCTACGTAGCCAATCCTGGCGCTGCATGCAGTGCCAGGATTGGCTGGTCCACCGGCGCAGCATCCCATTGGATGCCGCGCTTGGGGGTGAAGTCTGTCGCTGGCTCCCGTACAGTGTTTGTCTAGCTGTCGCCCTGATTCGGACCCATCGAAATCTTCTGGGGCGCGGGGGAGCACTTAATGGATTACAGCGACTTTCATGAGACCGAAAAAAGGAACCCGGAAAGTGTCATATGGCTCATAAATTCAGAAGGCGAATTCAAACATTCACCAAAGCAACACATCTCTGTCATGCCAACTCCGGTGAGTCGAGGGAAATTGTGGCTGCAGAGAAGGTACGGGTTACCCTACTACCAGCAAACAAGAGTGGCAAGTTTGATTTTTTTTTCAGGACTCTTTTCGCTAAATGCAAATATCGATTGCAGGGCCGAGAGACACAGAACGGGTACGTTTCTGTGGGTCTCTGAATCAGTGTTAGGTTCCAGAAAGTAAAAGTGTGCACAGTGTGTAGTGGGGATGCTCAGTGGTACGTTACATCACCTGCACTGACAACCATTGTGCATACTCGGGTCCCAGCGCTGCAGTTTGGGAACCACACGAGGAGGGAAGCTATAACACAGACCAAGCTGCCTGTCTTTATTTTATTTGTGTTCTTTTTATTTGAAATGTGTGAAATAAAAAACGCGCCCAGAGCCCCATTAATCAACGTTCCTTTTCCATAAACATGAAAGGGAGAGGAGACCGTCGCCAGGCAACAACCCTCAAACCATCAGTTGTAGGAGAGACATGCGAGGGTCCCCTGTTCTATCACCTCTAGGACCCCCAGCAGCATTCCCTCATGTGGACTGCACTGATGATGTCAACGGCTGTCGCCGTGGCAACAGGCGCTGTGATGTCATTGCTACTTGTGGAGGACGAAGGCCCTTCCAGGAAGGGTGCATTCTAGAGCACTGGATGAGGGGCACAGGAGTTTAGCGACGCTGGTTTAGATGAGACAGCCACAAAGTCACGGTGACACTTTTGACGCACCGCCCAGACCGCACCAACATTATTCACAATCATGCCACGTTAAAAACCATGCTTTACAAACTACGCACCACAGACATGGCAGCCTCTTACTCGAGCACCTGGGTGCACTTCGGCGCCTTGTCTGGTGCATGAGGCGCTAGAGACATACTACACTAATTAGTACTACCTGCCCATGTTCCAGTGCCGTGTCCAGCAGTGAGGATGGGTGGTGGAGGAAAAGAGGATTGATAGTCGGCTGACCCCTGACAATTAGGCACTAGCTAGGGGCGCAGTGAGTCATTTTTTAGCAGCTAACTATGAGTATCAGAAAGGGAACAAAGGGAGAACAAGACAGAAAGGTACAGCGAGAAAGTGGAAGCGAAAAAGCAAGAAAACAAGCAGAGGCGCTTTGAACGAAGAAATGAGAGTAAGGTAAGGTAATGGAGGAAGTGTGAAAGGAAAGTACGGTGAAAGGATGAATGGAAAGATGGAAAATTAAGTGGGAAGGAATAGAGTGCTGAATGAATGAGAGGATAAAAAGATCGCAGTGAGAAAGAAGAGTTAAATTCAAAGGCACAGCGTGAGCGAGAATGCCGTTGCGAACCCTAGAACTCCCTTTCACTATCACTCCTTTTATCACTCACTGGGCTGTTTCTGAACTTTTCTTTTAATACATCTCAACCTTATTTTAACTTCTGTCATTCTTTTTTCATGTGTGCTTGCTCGCTACGGTGCTGTGTGCAAATCACTTCGCGCCCCACCACTTTGACATTTGTCACCCACCGCCCCTGCCCTAGGGGTAGCATTATTTTCATACGAAAGACTTGGCACCTCGGCTGAGACCCGAGGAGTTGCGCCAATGACCAGTTACTGCCACCCAGTGGTCTAAGTGGGGAAAAAAAGTAGGGGAACTGTGGGTGAAGAATCAGGGGGCGGGAATAACCGAAGATTGAATCAATGGGCCGAGTCAGGGGTGTGGCTAGAAATAGCAAAACATACCAATTTTTAGTACGTTTAGCATTTCACTGACTAGTTACAGCTTATAACGTTATTTAATTAAAACAATGGATAAACATGTTTATTTGCGGTTTAATTCAGGAAAAAGCAAACACTCATAGGGACTACAGGTTTTAGTAAAGCGTGTGAAATATAAGCAGGAACATGTTACCTTAATGCGTTTACTCTCATTGTTCAGAAATCCATGATTATTTTTTGTCTCAAACATTGAGGTCATGAATACAGGGCTCTTCCTGTACACATGTGTTAAGCAGGGCTCAGAAGAGAAAGGGACTCTTCAGGAGAATCTAGACTCACTAAAACCCACAAAGACTCCTTTATATTCATGTCAGCAAGCTAGCTACTCAATCATAATATAGCAAAAAGAACAACTGGTGGACAGAATGCAGAACAATATCATACATTCCCCCAGTACAGAGATCTGGGCCTAAATCCATTGTTTCTTTGCTCACCATGCCATTCCAGTTTGGACTCAGCCATATTCAAATCAGTCTTGATCCTGGACCCAATGGGAGAAGTCCAGCCCGAACTGCCAGGCCAGGTCCTCCCTGGACTGGAAACAAGCATCCTAGGACCGCTTTCGTGCTTTCAGCCCTCATCAGCCAGGATAACTTGATTCCAGTGGCATGGAGAGCACAGGACTCATGCCTGAGCATACCTGTCTCACTCGGGGTGACAAATGCAAAAAGAACAATTGATGGACAGAATGCAGAACAATGTTTTTTGCTCACCATGCCATTCCAGTTTGGACCCAGCTATATGCAAATCAGTCTAGATTCTGCGCCCAATGGGAACAGTCCAGCCCGAACTGCCAGGCCATATGCATTCAAGTGTCCTTTTATTCGGGAAGTGAAAACAAAGCAGTACCCACTGAACTATGCACATAACATATTGCTCTTTGATATGCATGGTATATCTTCTTTGCAGCAGGCATATTACCCCTCTGCACTACCTTGGATGAGTAAAACAGCCACTAGACAAAACATGCTCCCATCTCTCTCCAGCAGGTACATTGATCACCAAAGTTATATTGGCACTGGTATTGTTGACCGAAACCTGCTGAATATACAAAGAACTTTGCAGCGTTTTTAAATCTCCTGCACTTGTACAAAACTCGTCCCCCCAAACTAAACTGGCCCCTACCCTTCAAGTCGCCCTGGGAAACGCCTGCTCCTGCCCTTTCACTGCTCCTGTCCAGTCAGTACTCCTGCTCATGCTCGATCAACACTCCTGCTTCATCAATTCCCCTGCCCGCTCCCTTCTCCTGGCCCATCACTTCTCCTACCCGTCACTTCTCCTGCCCTGTTCACTGCTCCTGCCCTGTTCCCTGCTCCTGCCCTGTTCACCGCTCCTGCCCTGTTCACCGCTCCTGCCCTGTTCACTGCTCCTGCCCCTTTCACCGCTCCTGTCCATTCACCGCTCCTGTCTGTTCACCGCTCCTACCCGGTCACTGCTCCTGCCTAATCACCACTCCTGCCCCGTCACCTCTCCTGCGCCGTCACCTCTCCTGCCCCGTCATGTCACCTGCCCGTCACTTCCCCTGTCCCAGTCACTTCTCCTGTCCCAGTCACTTCTCCTGTCCCGTCACTTCTCCTGTCCCATCACTTCTCTTTCTCCTGTCTCGTCACTTTTCCTTTCCAGTCACTTCTCCTATCCCGTCACTTTTCCTGCACCGTCCCTTCTGCCCCACTCACTGCTCCTGCCTCATTCACTGCCCCTGCCTCATTCACTGCTCCTTCCCCGTTCACTGCTCCTGCCCCGTTCACTGCTCCTGCCCGGTTACCACTCCTGCTCATGTCTAATCACTACTCCTGCCCCATTACTTCTACTGCTTTGTCACTTCTCCTGCCCGTCACCTCCCCTGCCCCGTCACCTCTCCTGCCCCGTCACCTCTCCTGTCCCGTCACCTCTCCTGCCCCGTCACTTCTGCGTCACTTCTCCTGTCCGGTAGCTTCTCCTGCCCAGTAGCCTCTCCTGCTCAGTCACTTCTCCTTTCCTGTTGCCTCTCCTGCCCCGTCACTGCTCCTGACCCGTCACTTTTCCTGCCTCGTCTCATTTCCTACCCCATCACTTTTCCTGCCCCATCACCGCTCCTGCCCGTTCACTGCTCCTGCCCGTTCACTGCTCCTGTCCGGTCAGCACCTGTCCCATCATGTCACCACTCGTGCCCTAGTACCTCTCCTTTCCTGCCACTCCTGTCAGCTCTTCTGTCCGGTCACTGCTCCTTCCCAAAGCACCCTGTGTACAACATTAACAAGGTGTCAAGTTCCCCACGTACTCTGTCTGGGGAAAGCTCCTCTGTAATCACTAACTCTGATCTCACTGGCACTGATATGCTAAAGGCGAGGGCGAGCTCATTGTCATTCGAAAGGGGGTAATCAGCCTCAATCGGAATGACAATGGCCCTTCCCTCGGTCTTTGCGAGCTCAGGGGGGGCGGGGGCTGCTGCAGCCTCTGGAGTTCACAGAGAAGTGTGAGCAGCCCCTGGAATCTAATGAAAAATAGTGATCGTCTTTAAGTCGGACTATTCTTGCCGTTCCGGGATTTTTTTTGAAAGTAAGAAGTAGGGGAACGGACTGAAATAATTTTTAGAAGTAAGGGCACGCTGTGCCCTTCCGTTCCCGCCCACTTCTACCACTGCTGCCACCCATTATAAAGCAAGGAGCAGAGTTTACAACTCCCTTGTGTGGGGACGGTTGGGGTGGGGGTGACTTAGTAGCATGTTGGGGTACATGCTCGTGGTGGGGCTTTTCCACGAGTTCTGCATGGGCTGTACATTTCCGGTTACACTTTGAAAATATCCGGCTGCACTACTACCAATTTCACCTCTCAACCTCTAAACCCCCTCTCTCTCACACATGAACACACACACATTTTCTCAAAGACATTTTTAACCTTTTCTCAAGTTGTCTATCACACACATTCTCACGCACACGTTCTCTCAAACACACGCACCCAAGTTCTCTCACCACATATTTCTCTCACGCATTTCTCACACATGCTTTCAGATGGGTTCTCTTCTCTCACAGACTCTGTTTAACACTTTCTCTCGGACTCGCCTCCCTCATGCACACTCTCAGTCTGCCCTGTCTGTGCGTTGCATCCCTTGTGACCTTGGGCATATTGAGCAGGTGCAGCACAGGGGCTGCTTCAATTAACATCATAATTCATATTACAGTTGCACTTAGGACATATTAGGATTGTTATAACAGGATAAACTTCAGCTGGTGGTAAAAGTGCAGAATATCAATCAGGGTATAGAAAATGTACTTCTGTCTAACACAGTAGTTGACACAAGGCGGCTAGTATGATCTAACAAGCATTTGCAAAGCAATAGGTCTCACATTTGCAAGAGTTTGAACTATTGCTGTTGTAAATGACAATTTCTCTTATTTATGAGTTGGTTTTGAACACATAAAAACCATGCATTGTCATTTTCAATGCCAGGAGCCTATACTCACGCAAATGTGAGACCTATTGCATTGCAAATGCTTGTTTTACTTGCAGTTTATAACTTAAAATCCTAACTTCGAACCGTGAGCTAGTAACTGTAATCTAAGAGCTGCATGCAAACTGCCAAGGTGTTGATGAGAGTATTATGAATTTTTACCATCTTTCATTATCCTAATGTTGGAAAAATGGTTCATTTGGACAGAGATCAGTTCTGATTATTTAAGAGAGCCCACAGCCAGGTTGTTACATTTTAAATTCTGAGTTTGTGCTTCTCCAGACCGAGCACTCTTAAACTATGATTGATTGTCTCTGTTTATTATGTGTGAGGTAAAGTGCTCTGAAACCCTACACTGGTATGAGAGGTGCTGTAAACCTAATGGACTGCATCTGAGAGAGAGTGGTTACAGAGGCTTGAGGGCACCGTTGACGGGTGGTAGTGAGGGAGTCCAAGGCAGAAGGGGTCAAACAATGATTGCACCGGGCGCCCCCAGCGCTAAAGCCGGCCCTGGCTTCACACTGTGGAGCTGCTAGGTGCAGACGTGTATCTCATGAATATGTGTCGGTTCTGTTGGAATGTTAGGGGAGGAGGTGCGTGATGGATGTGCGTGCTCCCCGCTTTCCCCTATCTGTATAACATAAACTCAACTTTAAGGAGTCATTCTTGTGGACTCCTCACTACACACACATCTTAATGCAAAGCCTTTTGCTGTTACATTCCATGTAAAGTTGCAGCAATTCCACTTTCCCATATACTTTGCAGAGTTGCATTGAGATTTGCGCAGAATGATGCGCACACTCGCATCTTGGCGCAATGTGGCACCAGATGACAAAGAAACCCGGACCCAGATTGTTGGGTGTTCATTGCACTAAGGAATGCATAATTAGGCCCTTTTGTATGAAACGCAATAAACATGAATAAGGGTAGCCAAATCAGTAGTTCAAATGATGTTTTAGTGCTAGTCACAGTTGAAAATCATGCTTAAACATGTCCTGCCTTTTGATGTCACTTCCGGTCTTCCAGAATGTTATACATGTCCTGGGCTCCAGAACCCTGGGTTGCATCCTTGCATCGGCAGCATTAAGTGACTCGTTTGGAGAGGGCACCTTTCATTGGGGTGGGTAAATATGATATCATGCACAGGCAGGGCGCTGCTATTCTTAAACAAGGCGCAAGACCCATTTTGGATTTGTTTGCGTTCGAATCGCGTCTCTTACTCTTACAGTCTGGTCTGAGCTGCACATGACAGACCTAAACAGGGCCGGCGCTAGGCATGGGCAGTGTGGGCAGCGTCCCAGGGCCTCGCGCTCTGCCAAAGATTAGGGGGGCCCCCATCAGTGTGAAAGGCCACACTTTCGCATTAGCCAACCTATTCTTGCGAGGCCCCCTGCCCCAGCTGAACATATTACATCATGAAACTTGCTGGCGTGGTGACATTCTTGGGGGAGCAGGGGTGGGGGAAGGTACAAACTGAATGGGGGACAGCACACCAGCTGGGCCAGCAATTATCTTGGCTCAGTGTCAGAGGCAGGCAGCGCCTTAGTTAAGTATCAGCCATTCTAGGCCCTTTGTTTTCAGGGGAAGGCGGACACAGGTAAGAGGAGGTGGGTGATGGGTGGAGGGGGCAGCCAGATCAACTTGTTTTTGACCTTTCTTTGTGTATAAACTGTGTGTTGTGGGAAGTGTGTCCCTCCCTGGGCCTTGAAGCACTGGATCAAGCTGCAAGGTTCAGGTGTGGGGGCCCCCTTCCCTGGGCCTTGTAGTAATTATGCAGTGCCAGGGTTGGATTGGGAAGGGAGTTATTCGGCTGGTGCGATAGGCCCAGTCCCTGAGGCTTAAGTGGGCCGTTTTTTTCCCTCATTTATGTTGTGGCTTGCTCCGCTGCTGTGAACTCGAGAGGCCTCAGCAGCTTTTTCCACTGCCCATTTTCATATAAATAATTCATTTTTCGATTGTCCTTGAACAGCAAAAGAACTGAATGTTTTTTGGGATTTATTTAATATTAAATGTTCAATCTTGGTGCTCCATGTAAAGCAAGCATTTGCAATGCAATAGGTCTCGCATTTAAGCGAGTTTGAGCTATTGACATTGTAAATGACAATGCCTTTTTATTTATATTTTGTTTTTTCAAACATAAATAAAAGGCATAGTCATTTACAATGCTAATAGCTTAAATTCGCGCAAATGGGAGACCTATTGCATTGTGAATGCTTGTTTCCTTCTGGCACTCCGAGCGCCGCATAAGGGAAGTAAAACTACAGGTCCCAGAATGCGCATGTGTGAGGCAACTATAGAGCTCTAAGTATCTGCTTGATGCCTGCCCACTAAGTCTAGTTAAGCATATTAGTGGCACAGAGAGCCAGTGATAGCACTGTCCACCTTTGGAGCTGAAATCATCCATAACAATTACGCATTGAGAATTATCATGGCATACTCATCCTCCTATGTAACCTTTAACGCACAGTGTGTCCGCCTTGCATGGCATCTGGCACTGCAAGTGAGAGACCAACTTCACCTCTCTATTCATTTTTGAACTTCCAAAGACTCTTATTTTGCAGTCATATTTAAGTATTATGTCCCTTGTGGTTCTCGCTGAGTCATGGATTAGGAGCCTGTGGTCCCAGACCAGTTATCTGATCTGCATAAATGAGCTTTGCCTGAGGCTTTTGTCCGTAATTTAAAAAGACAGAAGTCTGACAATACCATCTGCATGTATGTATTAAGCGGGTATATCGCTCCTTGGTACGGGGCCGGTCCTTTCACCAAAAAACACGATGTAGCATGCAGCCTTTCAATAAAAGAGACAAAAATAAACACACCCAGCCAGCAGTGGTGTGCAGTAGTTTATTTACAGCTGGCAGAATATTTTCAAAGAGCAGAGCAGTGAGTGCTTATTTTGTAACAACATAAGTGCCCGGGTTCTCATTGGCGGTCACTGCAGCTTGCACCACACATTGCCCTCGCCACGCTGCCAATTGTAGTAACAACACAGCTACTAACCATCACACTACTGCAAGCGCGATAATTTGAACTATTTCAGGCCTCCAAGGCTGTAAGAATGGCTTGGCTGACAGGTACGCCTGGCTGGTCTGGCTTGTCTGCGTACCGACCAATCACAATGCTGCCATTGCAGCCTTGAGATTGGCTTAGGGGAGGGAGGCTTCCTGTTCTGTTCCTGTTCCTGTTGCAGGAAAGCAGGCCAGGAGCAGAGACGACGCGAGACCTGGGAAGGTAAGTTTATTTAACATTTTTAAATTACGCCCCCACGTGCGAACACCTACGTGACTCCCCACTTGCGCGTCAGGCCGGCCGGGATTGGATGTTACATGCAAATTCAAGGGGCCTCACATCTTTCCTTTCGCCCGGGGCCCCAGAAGTTCTAGGACCGGCCCTGGGACTAAACGTGATAAAACAACATAATTGCTATCAAACATTTGCCGAGATATCTCACTGTCTTCTAGCTCGTTGCAGGTGATTGATGGCTCTGTTTCTGTGGAAAAATGTTTTCCTTCCAGACCGCCCCCTTACTTTGCATTGCAGGTTCCAGGCAAAGGTGAGTAATCTGACCGAAAGTGAGCAGAAAGGATGGCTCTTAATGTACTACATGCTCCAATGAGATAAAGTACCCTTTTAAACTAGTGTATCATTGTCCTGACAAGATGGTTGAAATGTGATGGAGCTAAAGAGGCCTTTTCCTGGGTGTTGCTTATCTTCTTCTGTATTTAGGAATAATGGCACAGATACAATACTCACTGCCACTGCAAACATGATGTGTTCATTATCAAATACTAACAATCATTCTGGTAACATTATCCCCCGAATCTGACTATCCTTCATGAAGAGGTGGCAGAAGGGCGAGAGCTTCGGCACTGAGGGAGCAGGGGCCAGATGTGCTGTTCCTAATAGTAGTGAGTAGGAATGTGACTTACCTCATGATTGAGGTAGGTCACAAACTGCAACTCACAATGATTAGAGGCCATCACAGGGATGGTGGCCTGTTGTGGACAGGAGAGCACCATCCCTGCGATTGTTTTTTAATACAGCAATATATTATTAATGCAGCCTGTATTCTTTAAAGGAGACAGAACTGTCTTTAAAAAGAGCAGTTCTCTGTTCTTTTATTTACTTGTGATATGGCCGTGATCCCCTGGACTACTGCCTACTCTTTAACAAACTTCTTTTTACCATTTCTGACTCTGAAAATGCGCTTGGTGCATAAAAAAAGGTGCTTAAAAAAGCAGCCTGCGCATGTGTTGTAATCTTACTAATTCTCATGTAAAGTGCTATGATGCCCTTGGGCCAAGTTTGCGCTTTATACAACTGTACAAAAAATAACAATAATGAAGTTCACGTCCTCACCCCCATGGTTAACACACACTCTTCCAGCCCTACATCCACAGCTGCCTGTGTAATGCACAGTGCGTAGATATGTAGCCTATTAACGCATACTTTAATTCATCCTTTGTTGAGTGACTCAAAGACTTAAGATCCTTGAACGTCTAGCTTTGTATTGACCCACCTGCCCAAAAAGTCCCTCTGTTTAGAGTTTCTTTACTGAATGTTACGGCTGGATCAAGATAGGACATCAAGAAAAACAATGATTTATGGCCATTTAGGTGCCCAGCAAATCTGGAAATGTGCAAAATGGGCTGTATTCAAACAAGTTCTGTTGTGTAGATACACATGAGCTCTGGTGCTAAAGATATCCCGTGGGCATACCTAGGGAGCAGATTCCATGCACTTATCACTGCTGTCTTAATGACCTCAAAATGCTGCTAACCAACCTTCTGATTGGGCTGGGCTCGACTATTCACAAAAATAGCAAAACGCATTCATTTATTAGAGTGATCAAATATTATGCAAGCAATCACCTCAGTAAATTTGCATTCTACATATTCCAGGGCATCCCTCATCATGGACAGATGTTGTGACATCTGCGCCAGTTGAACATGTTGTTACACCCAGGTAGGCCCACTTCAGGAAGGGCTCATGACTATCTTAAGTGTAGAGGAGTAAGGGGGTGTAGTGGTGAGCTTCTGCGGACTCCCTGAAGCCACCTTGCAGCACTGCCCTACGTCAAAGTGAAGGGGAAGGATGCATTACATTTATCCAATATAAAGCATTCCTGTCCTTTCCCCCAGTGCTGGTCTCTTTTCAGCTGCCTACCGCCAAAGCAGAAAGGACCACATTCCTGTACAACAACAATCCTAGCAGGCTTTATCCTCTTTGTATGTGTACTTGCAGAATGCAGCACACATGAAAAGACGAAAAAAGTAGGGGTGGGCGGAATTTGCGTAGTCGTGCCATGAAAAGCTCCAGGAAACAGTGAAAAATCTCAGCGAGCACACAGAAATTTCCCGAACACGCAAAATTGCTAGTTCGCAATGATTTTTTCTTGTTTGCGAATGTTCTTTGCGTGCTCAGGGGAAATATCTTGAGAACGGGAACAAGCAAAGAATTCCGCAAAGCCACAGAACGCAGAATTTTGGGCAATTTCACGTTCTACGTGGAACGTAAAATTACCCAAATTCTGCAAATTCAGCTGGCGGACCAGAATTTACCACCCAGGCCAGGAAAAAGGTAGAAGAAATGAATTTATTTCTCCTTGTTTTGCCTCCTCTAGGGAGGCATAGGCAGTTGGCACATACTTACACACTGCTCACCCTGCACGCTTACACACTGCTGGCCCTGGACACCCACATACACTTCACCCTGCATACTCACACACCCTGCACACTCACACAATGCTGGCCCTGGAAACCCACATACTGATCACCCTGCATAGTCACATACTGATCACCCTGCATAGTCACATACTGATCACCCTGCATACTCAAACACTGCTCACCCTACATACTCACACTCTGCTCACCTGACCTGACTTGGTCTGTGCCGGTCGCTCCACCCGCCGCGTGGCCCACCTGCATGTGCCCAGTCCCCATTTGCCGCCGCCACTGCCGCCACTGCCACCACTGCCGCCACTTAAAGTAACTGTTTCTACCTTATTTGTATTGTGCCAGCATTCTGTATTTTCTCCCGCTGTTGTGCCCTGATCGTCACTGTTGTGCCCCTGACTGTTTGTCTGCTATCACCATTTTTTCCCGCTGTTGTGCCCCTGTTTGTCACTGTTGTGCCCCTGATTGTATTTTCTGCTCTCACCGTTCTCCCGCTGCTCCACCCCACTCCCTGCCGCTGCTCCCCCGCGGCCCCACACTCGTATCCTTCAGCCTCACACTTCGCATCGCTCCCCTCCCCACTCGCCACCCCGCTTCCGCCTCCCAGCTGCTCCTCCCTCGCTCCACCCCCCAATCTCCATTTATGGCAGAGTCCGCACGTACGTGCTGCGTTGACGCGCAGCGGGCGCACCAAAGGCAAGCCCGTCTGCGCCAGTCCGCGCCTGGCCCGCGCCCAGTGCCAGGACCCCTGGCCCCTGCAGACACCAGCCCACCCACCGGACCTACGACGCAGCCACCCTCAACGCACTCAACACCGGCCAGATCCCCGGCTGCCACCGAGCCACCCCAGGACGCACCCACTGAACCTTCACCTGCCAATCCTGCAAGTTCTCCTGCATCTGGACCTGCACCGCACCCCGCCAAGCCGAGCACCAGCAGAAACCACCTGAAGTCCATCCTGCTCAACACCCGCTCCGTCCACAGACACGCCGTCGAACTCTGGAACCTCCTCGACTCCACATCTCCAGACGTCGCCTTCCTCACGGAAACCTGGATGAACGCCTTCTCAGCGCCCGACATCGCCATCGCCATCCTGGACGGATACAAGATCACCCGGAGGGACCACGTCAGCCAGACTGGAAGAGGCATCGCCATCGTCCACAAGAACACCATCCGCATCACGACCAACACCGACGACACCCCACAACCGCCGAACACCTGCACTTCCAGATACACACCGACCCCAAGACCACCCTCAGAGGCACCCTCATCTACAGACCGCCGGGACCACGTACACAATTCAGCAAAGACATCGCCGACTTCATCAGTCCGTACGCCCTCCCCTCCACTGACTACATCCTCCTAGGGGACCTCAACTTCCACCTGGAGAACAACAACGACCGCAACACCACCACCCTGCTGGACAACCTCGCCAACCTCGGACTCAAGCAACTGTTGACCACCCCCACCCACTACGCCGGCAACACGCTTGACCCCGTCTTCTCCTCCAGCAAGGACATCTCCTTCAGCCACGCCACCGAACTCCACTGGACAGACCACAGCTGCGTCCACATCAGCTTCAGAAGGACCACGCTCCACCACCACCCGCAACAGGTTCCCCGCAGAAGCTGGAACAAGATCACCATCGACCAGCTCGCCACATCCCTGAGCCAGAACCCTCCTGCCAGCTCAGCGAACCCCAACCAAGCTGCAAACAACCTCACAAGGTGGATCAGCAACTGCGCAGATGACCTAGCTCCACTGAAGACCCCCCCATCAGACCCGGCAACAAGAAAGCATCCTGGTTCACCGACGAACTCAAGAGCTCTAAGAAGACCTGCCGAGCCCTCGAGAAAGCCTGGCGCAGAGACCCGACAACAGGCAACATGACCACCCTCAAACACGCCACCCGAAAACACCACCAGCTGATCCACGCCACCAAAAAAAACGCATTCAAGGAACAACTAGACAACAACGCCCACAACAGCAAGGAATTCTTTAACATCGTCAAAGAGCTCTCGAACCCTAGCACCGGAAACAACGACATCACCCCTTTGCAAGACCTCTGCAACTCGCTCGCCTCGTTCTTCCACAGCAAGATCGCAGATATACACAACAGTTTCAGCACACAGCAGACACACCCTATGACCGCACCAACGCCCCCCACCACCACCCTCCGCGCCTGGACCCCGATCAACACCGAAGACACCATCCGCACGATGAACTCCATCCACTCTGGATCACTAACCGACCCCTGCCTTCACCACGTCTTCAACAAGGCCGACTCCATCATCGCACCCCATCTCCGGGACATCATCAACGCATCCTTCAACACCGCCACCTTCCCAGAGAGCTGGAAGCACCCCGAACTCAGCGCCCTACTGAAAAAACTATCAGCGGACCCCACCGACCTCAAAAACTACCGCCCCTTCTCGCTCCTTCCTTTTCTTACCAAAGTCATCGAGAAGACCGTTGACAGACAGCTGGCCGCCTTCCTCGAGACGAATGGATCCCTCGACCACTCGCAGTCCGTTTTCAGAGCCAACCACAGCACTGAGACCGCCCTCATCGCAGCCACCGACGATATCCGAGCCCTGCTCGACAACGGGGAAACAGCGGCCCTCATCCTCCTACACCTCTCCGCAGCATTCAACACGGTCTGCCACCGCACCCTAGTGCAGCGCCTCAGCAACATTGGAATCCAGGAGAAGGCACTGGAGTGGATCATCTCCTTCCTCGCCGGAAGAACCCAGAGAGCCCGCCTCCCCCCGTTCAGATCAGAGGCCACCGAAGTCATCTGCGGCGTACCACAAGGATCATCGCTCAGCCCCACGTTGTTCAACATATACATGAGCCCTCTCGCGGCCATCGGACTCCAACGCAACCTCAACATCATCTCCTACGCCGACGACACCCAGCTGATCCTCTCCCTCACCAACGACCCCGCAACCGCCAGAACCAACCTACACAAAGGGACGAAAGACGTAGCTGAGTGGATGATGAACAGCCGCCTGAAACTGAACTCGGATAAGACGGAAGTCCTCATCCTGGGATCATCACCCTCCGCCTGGGACGACTCCTGGTGGCCCCCTGCCCTGGGCAGCGCACCCAAACCAACGGACCACGCACGCAACCTGGGCTTCATACTGGACTACTCCCTCTCGATGACCAGACAAGTCAACGCCGTCTCCCTGTCATGCTTCAACATCCTACGCATGCTACGGAAGATCTTCCGGTAGATCCCCACCGAAACCAGGAAGACGTTCACCCAGGCGCTCGTCATCAGCGGACTGGACTACGGTAACTCCCTTTACGCCGGAACCACACCCAAACTTCAGAAAAGACTCCAGCGCATTCAGAATGCCTCAGCACGACTCATCCTGGACATCCCCCGACACAGCCACATCTCTGAACACCTGAGAGACCTGCACTGGCTCCCCATCAGCAAGAAAATCACATTCCGACTCCTCACCCACGCACACAAAGCTCTCCACAACCAAGGCCCCAGATACCTCAATGACCGCCTGACCTTCTACACTCCCACCCGCCAGCTATGATCGACCAGCCACGCCCTCGCCGCCGTCCCCCGCATCAGAAGAGCCACAACGGGAGGAAGATCCTTCTCCTACCTGGCGGCCAAGACGTGGAACTCCCTCCCCATCCACCTCTGCCTGAACCAAGACCACCTCTCCTTCAGGAAGCAACTCAAGACCTGGCTGTTCGAGCAGTAGCGGACCCCCCCCAAGTGCCTTGAGACCCTCCAGGTGAGTAGCGTGCTATACAAATGCTTTGATTGATTGATTGAATACTCACACACTGCTCACCCTGCACACTCACACACTGCTGGCCCTGGACACCCACATACTGATCACCCTGCATACTCACATACTGAAAACCCTGCATACTCACACACTGCTCACCTTGCATACTCACACACTGCTCACCCTGCACTCACACACTGCTCACCCTGCATAATCACACACTGCTCACCCTGCACACCTACATACTGCTCACCCTGCATACTCACACACCCTGCACACTCACACACTGCTTGCCCTGAACACCCACATACTGATCGCCCTGCATACTCACATACTGATAACCCTGCATACTCAAGCAAAGCTCACCCTGCATACTCACACTCTGCTCATCCTGCAAACTCACACACTGCTCGCCCTGCACACTCACACTACTCGCCCTGCAAACTCACACACTGCTCACCCTGCATACTCACACACTGCTCACCCTGCACACTCACACACTGCTCGCCCTGCATACTCACACACTGCTCACCCTGCACACTCACACTACTCGCCCTGCAAACTCACACACTGCTCACCCTGCATACTCACACACTGCTCACCCTGCACACTCACACACTGCTCGCCCTGCATACTCACACACTGCTCACCCTGCATACTCACACACTGCTCACCCTGCACACTCACACAATTCTGCTGGCCCTGGACCCCCATATACTGATCACCCTGCATACTCACATAATGATCACCCTGCATGCTCACACACTGCTCACCCTGCATACTCACACACTGCTCACCCTGCACACTTGCACACTGCTCACCCTGCATACTCACATACTGCTCACCCTGTATACTCACACACTGTTCACCCTGCATACTCACACACTGCTCACCCTGCATACTCACACACTGCTCACCCTGCACACTCACACAATTCTGCTGGCCCTGGACCCCCATATACTGATCACCCTGCATACTCACATAATGATCACCCTGCATGCTCACACACTGCTCACCCTGCATACTCACACACTGCTCACCCTGCACACTTGCACACTGCTCACCCTGCATACTCACATACTGCTCACCCTGTATACTCACACACTGTTCACCCTGCACACTCACACACTGGTCACCCTACATACAAACACTGCTCACCTTACCCACTCTCACAATGCTCACCCTGCATTTTGTATTCCCTGTCTACTCCCGATGGGTTCCCTCCCCTGAAGACGGTATGTTAATCTGAAAAAAACTACTTTGGAGGCCCCCCCTTCCGTTTCCTGTGAATATCCTGTGCCGTGCATTCTGTTCGTTGATGTGGACTAGTCATATGTGTGTGGGAAGCCGGAGCTCACCTATGGAGGGCGCGGAATAGGTGCCAGAGCCGCTCGTCGCTCAGTCCTTCCGGGACCCCTTTAGCCGCCTGGTGCCGGGTTTAAATGGGCCAAGTAAGGAGAAGCGACAGGAGAGGCTGCAAAGCCTGTGAATGTGACTCGTGATGGTCTGATCCGCAAAGCCAAGGGAACTCAACCTCACACACTGGCAACACTCCTCCACAGAAATCATTAACACCTGAGTACCAGGCATGGCAGGAGATCTGGGCAGAAGGGGGGCAGCGAGAGAAAGTGAAGGAGGGAGAGAAGGTGAGGGACAGGAAACACAGAAGAGAGAGAAGAGAGCGCAACAGAGTGCGGCGAGAAGACGCCGGGCAGAGAGCATGTGCAAAAGTTCTTAGATGAGAGAGTAAAGGGGACAGTGGAGGAGTGAGGGGACAGGAGATGGGGGGAATACAAGGGGGAGGTGTGTACAGGTCAAGACCCGGGGCCGGAGGGCTCTGCAGCCCAGGTAGCAGGGCAGGGGTGGAGGGAGGGGGCACCGGGTGGCAGAGCCAGAACTGGAGGCAGCGAGAGGTTGATACTCCGGGATCAATAGCAGCCTGTGCTGCAGCGGCAGGATGTCTGCTCTGGAGGTGATGGGGAGCGCCTGCTCTTCCTGCCCGAGGTGGCGGGGCTCAGTCAGGTGGAGACTGGGCGACAGCCGTGCCGGCCAGTGAGCACGGCTGCCGAGTCTGGGCGCCGGGAGACAACTTCAAAGACCCGGCTGCAGGAGCCCTGGGACGCACGGAGCGGTCCACAGGAACACTCCACAGGGACCAGGCGCAGAGGCATGAGCAACACATTGCAAAGGAGTGTAGTACAGGAGCAGATGGAACAGGGTGCAGATGGAGCTGGGAGCCCAAGAGAGGAGAAGGATAAGTAGGGTGAGGAGCCCACTGCTGACTCCCTGGACAGGACATGGGGCAGTTAACCAGATGTAGGACACAGCATCACAAAATGGGTCACATACCCTATTTTTTCCTTGCGCAAAGCTAACTCGAACACGGAGAAGAGGTGCTGACAGGGAGAGCTGCGCCGTGAAATGGATTCACCCCAAAAAAAATAATCTGGGGAGTGGTGCGAGCGTGCCACTTCCAGCATATGTCTTCAATTACCGCGGCCCTGACGGCCGCGATAATTGAATATATATGGCCTTTGGTGCACGTAACAGACACCAATAGGCCATGGGCGGAGCTACGCGACCGCCCATGGCCTATTGCGTGTTCTGTTTTAAAAAGACACGCACCCGAAGGCCAATGAAAATGGACCTAGGAAATAACACACACGTTCTAAGTGGAATTTCCAGGTCCATCTTCAAAACACAGAGGAAAGAACTCGAGCTGCGCGACCCTGCATGCGCAGTGTACGCTAGGCCCAAGACATAAAAATGCCTAATTTTCCCTGGGATGGTGCCGTGAATGTGCTTTGAAATTAGAGCTCTGAGAGGAGGACGACGACAGGAAGAGGCAGGAGGGTAGGCATGCAGCGACATGGGATGTTGTGGGAGAGATGAATGCTATGCCCATTTGTCAGGTAGAGAGAAAATAATGAATAAACAGGGATGGCAGTGGCATCACTTAGTCTCCATGCACCTGAATTCCAAAAAACAAACCTTACCTTCGGTAATGTAACTGCCATTTTGTAAAGGGCTCCAATACCTTTGGGTCAGTCGAGTTTGTGCTCTCTAAAAATGCCGCAAAAATGAATCTGACCTTGTGTAATGTAACTAGACCTCATTTAAAGTGCTCCAAAACCTTTGTATCACTTGAGTTGATATTATTTAAACAAGTGTCAGAGAAAATGCAACAGGAGTTGCCAAAGCCGTGCCCTTAACTGAGCTGAACTTTCCTTTTCCTGAGCGTGTCTTGGACTCAACCGGGGTATAATTTGTGTGTAGAACATCAGAATGGGGGCTTGGTGAAGATGGTGGAGTACCCTCATTTTTCTTGCTGGAGGTATAGAAGCCAATGAATGTAAAAGACGAGGTTCTTGCTCAGCGGGAAGGTCAACCTCATGTTTAGCTCCTATTTCAATAAGAAATATCGATGGCTGCGGCTGTTGTCCACTTTCCAGAAATGAATGGGTACTACTTTGGGAAAGAGTCAAATTCCACTCAATGTCACTGCTCGTTGGTGTTAACATGATTACAGTGGTTGCTTCGCGAGAGACATGGGCTTGGGCTTAGGTTGGGGTAGTGCCATTTATTAAGGAGTTCTGCTCACAGCTTGCTCCCTGGAGGCCGGTGTTGCACGCACACATTTCCCAAAAAAGGTTCTGGCTGACATGCCAGTGGCAGAAAGTGCTCCCTCTCGTGCCCACTGACCATTTACTTGGCATCACCCTTCTTTGGGGCCATCTTGAAGCTGTCAGTTGGCAGTGGCACTTAGCTACACAAGTGGAAGAGACTGAAAGACTCATGTGACTGCACTGTAGCTGTTGTCTCTTGTGCAGCTAAAAGCAAACAAGCAGACGTGGCAGGATTTATCGACAAATTATATTTTACAACTAAAAGCAAACAAGCAAGAAAAACATTTAGTGAAACTTGGCATTGTTGCATTTTAAATTCCAGACAACATAATTAATTTGGTAATTTAAGTTATCATTGTTATCCTAAATATTTAACAAAAGTGCATTCCAAAGTCAAACCACACCAACAGAACGTAATATTTAATTTCCAATCAGGATAACAGAAATCAGATGTAACTGATTACTTTGTGTGCGGTGCATGCATCTGAAGGAGACACCTGTGGCAGTCAGGGAGGTGTAGGGGAAAATGGAATAATCCTTAAGAAATGAATGCTGGTGTGTGTTCTGCACCTATGGCAGGCATGGTGTCCAGGAGAAAATGAAATAATCCTTAAAAAAATGTATGTTACTGTGTGCCTATGACATATAGGTGGTGAATGGATCGTAAAAAATGTTTTAAAAAATACATTTTTTTAAATTAGTAAATTAAAAGTAAAAAGTACAAAAATTGAAAGAACAAAGTAAGTAAAAAATAAAAATAAAAAAAATAAAATAAAATAACAATAATGAAATACTGTTGTTCTTTGGGACAATGAGAAACCCATTGTAAGCCAATGGGGTGCAGGAGAAAACTGTTAAACAAACGTAATATAAAACTGTTAATAAATATATAAATATTACACAATGATCCTCAAGCAAAATATTAAACTGACATCAAGGAAAAGTACAAAAATTTACAAAAACAAAAAAAGACAGAGCCCTCTCCTATCAATCTCTCTTTGCAAACTGGGTCCAAATTGAGGAAGAATGTTGGGCCAAAAACAATGGGCTGGGATGCAAGCCTGGGCAATTGTCAGTGGTAAAGATTAATTGTAGCATTTTATCTATCACTTTGGTGTTGTTGCATTACACTTTAAGACGGCGTAACTCTATAGAAGAATAAGTAAAGAAGTACATAAGTCTTCTGGACAACAGAAAGCCTCTCAAAACCAACTGGAATTGGAATAATGATGGGAATGAGTGAGTTGTTTGGCAATTGAATGGCATGTGCGCCGCATCCCTGGAGGTTATTACACGGGGGTAACCATGCCACATTTTTTACAGACTTCAAAGTCCAGGAGCCTCCACTTCACGCCACCTGAGGTGCATCAGTTTCTCCTTGCAGCCCCTATTTAACACCTTGCGGCACCCGCTCCGCAGGCGCCGCATCGCTGGAGGTATTTGAACGGGGGTAACCTTGCCGCATTTTCTACGGACTTCAATGTCCAGGAGCCTTCACTTCACGCCACCTGAGGCGCATCAGATCCTCCTGCCAGGCTCTATTTTACACCTCGCAGCACCCGCTCCGCGGGCACCGCATTGCTGAAGGTGTTTACACGGGTACAACCTTGCCGCATTTTCGACGGACTTCAAAGTCCAGGAGCCTCTACTTCACGCCACCTGAGGCGCATCAGTTCCTCCTGCCAGCCCCTATTTTACACCGCACGGCACACGCTCCGCGGAACACTGCGCGGGCGCGTTCGAGACAGGGAGAGGTTGGGCTGCCCCCCCCCCTAAGGCCCTCGATACCAACGGTTGACCTGCCTTTCCAGTAAGTGGATTTAAAGACGAATATCTGAGTCAACTTTAATTTTCCTTTTTCTTATATTATTGCTAATTAACTTGAACCAAAATGGCAGCACGTGGGGGAGAGGGAGGAAAGCTGCTGGAATTTGGTATGTTGCGGGAACCCTTGACCAATTCATAATGAGGGCTACATCTGTGCTTGCCCATGAGATCGCTAACACGGAGCTACGTCTCTCTATGGACCCCGTGTTCTCAAAACGATCATCCCTGGGGGGTATTATGAATGTGTGCTAGCCAGAAAGATACTGTCAGTCTGCTCCCGCCATTGGCTCCCAGACTGAGAATATAAGTCTACAGCAAATGTTAGCATCCCCTCCCATTGATTGAGATCCTTTGAATTCCACATCACTGCCACGCAGAGCATTGCCAAACTTACCTAAGAGTATGGTTATGTGCGCGGCAGAAGTCCACAAAGAGCCCTTACAATCTATGGAACACATGCAGGGGGTTGCTTCTAAGAGAAAACAAGGAGGCACACGAGGGAAAGAAGTCCAAGATCTCCAAATCAAGTAAACAGAGAGAGCCACCAAATACACACCACCCAACTACTGAAGTCTCACAGGAAACTCTGTCTGAAGTAAATGCCATGAATGTGGACGAAACTGTAACTGGACAGCGCAGACTGAGGAGTGTACTGGCTAAAAATAGGTGCTCTCATAACATCCTCTTTGGAGCCCATAATGAAAAGACTTTTATCAATTGAGAACAGGCTTGAGAAATCGGAAGGACTTATATTGTCCACTTTGGGAGGCATTGAAAACAAAATAGTGAGTGGTGGTCGCGCAAACGAGTCGGTGAGGGAGGGAGGAAGGGATCCCGCAGCCTGCCCCATCATCATTGTGTCACCAACTGTGGGTCCGGCTGTGCAACCAGTGGGCCCCAATAAGTTAAGGGGCGGAATAGTGAGTGGTGGAAACATAGTTCCCCTAGAGACACATGGGGCAATCCGTAGTAATGACAGGGATGGGAACAAGGCAAAGAATTTGTATCCCCACCTAGACCTTCCCCCAGATTATACACCTTATGTTGCTGTTTTGACTGGTGTTCCTGAATTGGAACACGGTAAAGTTGAATCCTATGACCAAGTAAAAAATAGGACAACACACTGGCTAAATAATAACAGACCACTGCCCTGAGATGTACAGTGTAAGATTCTTTTTGTGAGGAGAGTGAGTTGGGTAGGATGCAGGACAAAAAATACTGCAGGAGACTGTATTTTCATTCATTTTAACGATCCTAACGCGGCAAACCACGTCTGCTGGGGCTTTCGGACACATCCACGATCCTCTATCGAGGCTTGGAATTTAAGCAATTTTTATACTCCACCAGATTATATGCCTAATTCTTGGCATTATGAGTGCCATAGGGATAGGATTGGTCAGCCAGGTAGGATGAGAGGTGGGGTAGATGGGGTGAGGAGCGAGTCTCTGTCAGCAGTACCATGGGGAGGAGACATACATGGTCGTCAGGTAACCTCTCCTCCCATGGAGGGGGGAGGGCCAGTACCCCCACTCCACTGGGGAAGACATTTTAGCGAAGTGGACTGACTACAACGAGAGCAACTAGGCCAAGAAAACTTGTTAAATGTGGCTTCTTCAAATTTAAAACCTCAGGTGGAGGAGCATTCAAGATGCGTAACAATAAATCGTGACCCAGCTTGCCTTTTGCAAAACAAGGCCACCTAGGATTGAGGTTTTTCAAAGCAGTGATAGGCCTATCACAGGCATTTGCCCCCTCTTAAATCCTCCAGGGATTTCCTTTGAATTAGTATCCTAGAATATAGCAGGTCTGTCAGCTAAGTTCCGAAATCAGGAATGGTTAGAATTTATTAACAAATTCAAAATAATCTGTGTACAGGAAACCTGAGAGGTAGACCACACTAATTTCCACCTAGCTGGGTATAAATCGTTTGGGTCCCGGCAAGTAAGTCTATGGGCGGAAGAGTGAGGGGAGGTCTTCTAATATTCGTAGACTTGTGTCTGGAAGCGCTTTGGGTTGATTTAAAATGGAGCTCAGATTACATGATAGGCCTCAGGTTTAAAAATAGGGGCCTTAATATAATTTTGGTCAATTTCTATAATGCGGGAGGATCCAGAGCGAGAGAGCTTGACGAAAAATGTAGTTTGCTGATGGAGCAGAAGCAGGGTACAACGGTACCCATGCTTTTAAGAGCAGGGGATTTTAGTTTTCATCTGTGCCCAAATTTTTTACCCATCAAACAAGACCTCCTGCAGTTTGGAGGAGGGACCTCACTTCGAGCACATGCTGGAGGGCAGGGAGCTGAGTAGGGTGATGAAAGATCACATGCTTGAACATACGATGGATCTATTGGCCATTGAGCCTAATAAGTTGGTTAACCCTACTGTTAAAGGGAGGGTTTGTAGCTCCTCTATTGATTTTATATTAGTGTCCCAATTGCTTAAGAAGTGGCTAGTGGGATTCTCACTAGCTTAGTGGTTTTAGCGTCCACAACCCCCTAATACTGTCAGTTGCAGAGACAAACAAAAGTAGGGTCGCAAAGAGGGGGGCTGGGACAAACTTAGAAAAGTTTACGGATCACGGCAGGTGTTTGAAATGGTCAAGGATTATTGGTGAAAGCTTTTATAGGACCTTTGCAAAAGAGGGGAAACAGTTTTTAGAGGAATATTTAGATTTATATGGGGAAGGACCATCCTTAGTGGAGGCATTGAGGAAATAGGCCCCCTGATAGATGGTCTTTTGCAGACGACAGGGCAGGGTAAGCCTAAAAATGATCCTAGATGGTTTGATAGAGGGTGCTCCCTCGCACAGAGGAACCTAAGAGCTGCCCTAATAATTAACCCAAGGGACAAATACAGGGTTATGCAATGCAGGTTAATTTATAAGCAATAAGTAGAGCGCAGGAAGAGTGCACTCCAAACCCAAACCTGGGAGGACCTGAGAGGAGCTGCCGAAAGGAAAGATATTACCACCTTTTGGAAGATAGTTAATAACCCCTGTTTTCAAGATGTAAATAGCCCACAGATAGGATTGAATGTTCTATCCGAACAGTGGATAGAGCATTTTAGAGTGCTCTATAATCGGGGGAATAGCGAGGCTCAGGATAACGAGGAGTGGGTGGGGAGGTGGAATGTCACACTAAAATTTACCCTGGAAGAGATTACTGCTGGTTTCCTGGGTCTCACAAAAAAAAATCACCGGGACCGGACGGGATCCCCCTGGACCTTTAAGTAAGGTGGATCTATGGACACCAATTTTAACAAGAGTAATAAATGCTGCTATAGCTACCGGGCTCCCCCGTTCGTGGTCATCTGCCATAATAGTCCCCATTATCAAAAAGAGGAATAGAGATAGTCCCCAGTGCTATCACCCTATCTCCCTGATAGATGTAACTGACAAAGTGCTGGGATGTGCTATTTTAAATCGCCTGATGAACTAGGCTAAGGAACAACATAATATTACTGACGTCCAGTAAGGATTTAGGGCTAAAAGATCAACAACAGATCAATGCTTAAATTTATATTTATTGGTGGCTAAATACACCATTGCTAATAAGGAAGCGGTTTATCTAGCCTTTATGGACCATACTGCAGCATTCGACTGTGTTAACAGGGAGAAGTTGTGGGTTTTAATGAGTAATTTAGGGGTAGATCAAGACCTTATTAAGATTGTGAGAGCCCTGCATTGGAACACCTCGCCAAAGTTAGGTATAATTTAGAGGGCAGAAGCACGGAGCCTTTCATTTGCACTAGTGGTGTGCGACAGGGGTGTATTTTGGCACCGTTATTTGTTTTCCCTGTATTTAAATGGCCTAGAACAAGCCCTAATAAGCCTGAATGTGGATTCAGTCAGAGCAGGCAGAAGAGCAATCCCTGTCCTGCTTTACGCAGTCGATGCGGTCTTGTTGGCACGTACTCCATTGGGACTACAGCGACTGGTAGATAGTTTTGTGGATTTTATGAATAATTTAGATCTGTCTGCTAACCTGACTAAGTCGTACGTTATGGAGACAGGGACCAAATCAAGGAAAAAGTTTCATTATAGAATAGGCGAACACAGTTTGGAGAAGGTGCCGTCCTTCTCGTATCTGGGCATTTTATTTGATGGCCGTTTAAAGCATTAATTGAGGAGTGCTGTAATAAGCTAGTGTCTAGTACAGGAGCAATTATGAATTTTGGCCGCAGACTAGTACAGTGGTCCCTGAAGCAAATGATGAATTTATATAACTCAATCTGCTACTTCAAAGCTGTGTATGGTGGGGGTTTGTCGATTCTGACAAACTACAGGTTGAGGATAATAAATATTTGAGACGGCTTCTCAAAGTCCCACAGTGCGTCTCCTCTTATAATGCTCAAGAAGAACTGGAGGGAGCTTTAATAGGGGACAAGGTGCAGATTAGGCCCCTGCTAGCATGGCTAAACATCTGGGTTAATCCAGAGGCCATGATTACTAGGCATATAATCATGGATTGCCTGGGTAGGGACAGGGGAATGAATATTCCATGGCTGAAGTATATAAAGGTCATTCTTGAATGCATTGGCTGTAAGGATCTCTTCTCAAAGCCGACCGGAATTATAGGCCGGGATCAGGACAGAGTGAAGGAGATGTTTTTTAACTATAAAGCATCATCTAGAGAAGAGTGGGAACGGGGTAAACAGTCAGTCAAAGCTATCAGCTTAGTGAGGACCTGTGAAGGAATGGAACCTTACCTTGCCCTCATACACAATGCCCAGGACACATTTTTAATCACACATTTTAGGCTCAACCTTTTACACCATCTACTGGCCGATCCGGTAGGTTTTACCAGTTCAGTTGAGCCCAAGGGCCCCTGCGGCTGCGATCAATGATCTCCGCAGGATACCCTTGTATTACTATGCCCCTTTTATTCATTGCCCAGGCGCTGTTTTTTAGTTAGTCTGCTGAAAAAAACTACATTTAGGCACGCTAAGGTGGCCCTTTTATATTTACAAATGGCCCCCAAGACCCCTTGACCCTACTCTCTATAACGAGTTTTGTAAGGTTAGCAGTCAAACTAAGAGAGACAAGAGGGATCTTTGGAAGTAAACCCCCCCACAAATTATGTGTAACAGGTGGGGGTTGGACGGGGGCCTCATGAAATGTAATTGGAATAGCCTTTGTATTCATTTTTAAAATGTATCTTATTCTTATTTTAAACTGCACTTTTATGGTGTTCTTGTAAAATGCCGAATACAGCAAATTTGAATTTGAATTTGAATGGCATGTGATTATGCTGCTGGAGATTTGTCACCCTCTCCACATTAATCTGCTCTTTGAATCAGGTTTCCCTCAATTGTAATCATGTAAAACACATTATGGATACCAAGAAATTAATTGTCAGCCACAAAATTGTCAAATTATATTTTAAATCCCCAGTTAAATTAAACCTGAATGAGAAGTTGGTAATCTCATTCAGAAATCAACAATGAATGAGATCCAGAAGGGGACACATGTGTAAATATTGATATTAAATGGGGTAAATAAATGTGTCAGCAATAGGGAGCCACCTCTACTAACTCAACCAAGTTCTAAGCAAACATGATTGGTGTTCCTTACTGATATTTCTACTCAGATCAACAGTGGTATGATCATTTGATTAATGATCACACATGCTCCCTGAAGGATTGTGGAAGCCTGGGCCTCACAGTGACAGCTGGATCATTGATTAAAAGTCTTCAGGGCGTATAGACAAACAATATCTGACAATGCTCTAGGAGAAATTACCTACCTTTAGGATGGCATTCTGCATGTTTTTAAGGTACCCATCAATCTTGATTTGCCTGGCTTCCATGCAGTCCAGCCCCTGCATATTGCAGTGGAAGAAGCAGTCAGAAATTGAGGTGGGGGCAGCAGTGATGGACCCTGGTGGGTGGCTGCCACTGACTGCGGTGCTGGTGTTGAGAGGCTGAAGGTGCTGGGGGCTGGCAAGGGCCCTGAGCAGCAGCCTCCTCCTCGTCCTGGGCCACCAGTCACCAGTACTCATCACATATAACCTCTAGCTCCTGCTGCTGCTGCCAGGCTGCTACATCCTGCTGAGTTGAATGAACAACAGTAATAGCTAGTAAGAAAAAAGAGAAGTTATAAGCAATGCTCTGTGCAAAACACTTGTTTACAATTATGTAGTGGATGGCACAGCAGCACTGCAGTACGTTGCTGTTCCCCTATGGCCATTTGATTTAATGTGATTAGAGTCTCAGCCATTGACCCACACATGGAAATGGTAAATGCACTAACTGTCTGAAAGGATTTAAGGCAGAATATAAACACAGCACACCAGTTTTAAAAAACATGCTGTTCCAGTATTTTAGTGAAAAAAGAAGATGGGATATAGGCCTATAATTCTTCAGGTTAGCGACGTCTGCCCCATCTTTTTCAGTCAGGGGGTTACTCTGGCTTCCCTAAAGTTACTTTGGACCCTCCCAGTTTCCAGAGATAAATTTAACAGAGCGAGGATCTCTCCCTCTATTACTGGTAAAGCCATGTTGAATACCCTTGAAGGGCATGGGTCCGATGGTGAGCCTGACTTAATTTGAGCCGTAATGTGGGACAAGGAGTCATGGTCTAGCTTCGGAAAGGAGGCGAAATGCTCCCTAAAGGCACATTGTGGTTCATTCATAACCAGGGGACTATGGCTAATGGGGGTTTTATGTATGAAAGTTAGGATGTCCCTTTATTTATCCAGGAAAAAGGTCAGGAACCTGGTACAGTGCTCTGGGTTAGCGACTGTTTCCTGCACCTGCTATTGGCTGAGTTCCTTCAGACTACTAAAGGTTTATTTTTGCTTGTTATCCGCCTCCATGATCCTGGCCTCATAGTACTTGGTCTTTCTTGCCATAATGGCTTTTTTGTATGCACCTCTGGGTCATATGACTTACGGCACCGCCTCTCGTGTTGGCACAGGGTCCATTTATATCATCTTAGTTCTTCTGTGAACCAGGGGGCTACCTTTCCCTTATTCCTCACTCTTTCCCTGTGAGGGTGTGCCACCCAATTGATATCTGCTCTCAACTGGTTGATGAGGGATTCACTCTTGTCCTCAAGATCTTCTGGCTGTAATCTCCTCAGCGAGTTACCATGTAGAGCATCCCCCAGGCTGCCTGCCTCAATTGTGCTCCATTGTCGTACAACGCTCAATTCTGGGGGGGAAGGGGGCTGCGTGGAGCTCCTAGCCTGAGGGATCCGGAGCCTGATCAGGCAGTGGTCCAACCACCTACAGGGTCTGATGTCTGTCAGCCTAACCGGTGGCTGAGTGGATCAGATGAGATCTAAGTTATGTACCTTCTCCTGGGAGGGAGTATCCACAAGCTACTGCAGCCCCATTGTGGCCATTGTTTCCTCTAACCGACTGGGTATCTGGTCCCAGTGGTAGTTGAAGGCCCCCCACAGTATGAGTTGTTGTTACCGCAAGCGTAGGTCGGAGACTATTACAGTGAGAAGGTTGTTAAATAGGGGGGACGGTACACCACCATTATTGCCAGGTACAAGGACTTGGAGCATACTTTTGCCACTAAAATGTTGGCACTCTTTAAGCTCCGGCAAGCTTTTCTACTACTAGCTGTTTGTTATAGAGTAGCGCTACCCCCCTCTTTTCCCATCCTGTCTATTGTGCCATAGGGCATTGTAGTCTATGGAAAGGGCTTCTACAATATCTGGACATGAGCCGCCATCAAGACAGGTTTCTGTGACTACTAGGATGTCAGGAGCTTCCACCTGAAAGAGAGTGAAAATCTCTAAACTATGCTTCTGGAGGGAGTGTGTGTTGAGTACTACTGCCATTAAATCCATGAGGTTTCCTCACTCCATGCCTGCCCTTAGGTATATGGGGCTGGGTGGCCCTACTCTATCCTCTCCCCTGTGAAGTAAGCACGTTCTCGGCTGAAAGAATGCCTTCTACCTGCTTCTCCAGGGGGTGATCCCTGTGCTCTACTGCCCGCAACTCCTCCTCCAAGTAGGATTGAATTTGACCAGGGGTCCTGCCTACTGGTCCCATTCAGTTGCGGACAGATACAGATGGGCTTGTTTTAGGCGCATCTTCAGTGCGCTAGTACTTCGTCCACTCCTGCCTGGCACATATGCACTCCCTCGCCCCTCCCCACCAATCAGCCCTGCTTAGCAGCAGCTGTGGCCCCTGCAGCCACTAGACCATGTTGAGGTGGAGGCAGTGGTGTAAGATGGTGCTCTGAATTAAAATTCCAACAGGTGTGTGCCTACAATTCAACCAGATTTGAATCACAGTTCTAGATAAAACAAAGTGTACAGTTAAAAAAAGAATTTGTGAAGAGATATTAAAAAATCACAGCTTTACTGCGCATGTCTCAACCACCTGGAGTAGTTAAATCGTGTCTCTCATTATGCACTATGGAGTGCATGTAGTCCCTCTCTATTGCTCTGCTAAATTAATGGAGGCATGCTAGCTCAGCTAGCACCCTCATTTTACTCGTTAGCCATGCTTTGCTAAAGTAATTGAAAACTATCTTATTCCGATGGCCCTGCTCTTCTCCAAAATGTCTTTGTTGGAACGTCAACCTTTGCCCTGGGCACCCCCCAACTTTTTGCTGACTGGTACTGGTGGTAACTGACTCTGACTGACCCAGGGCTCTGCCTAGCCAGGTCCAGGGCCAGTGCTATGTTGAAAGAGACAAACTTAGAATACATTGAAAACACCTGCATACAGTTGGGTACACTATGTGTTTGGGTACCCCTATGATTTGCATGACCTACCCCATAGGGCCCTAGTACATAATAGGGCAGAGGGATTGAAACTACATATCAGTCCCTAGTATATAATAGGTCATGGTAGTTAAGAGGCCAGAAGCCCTTTCTGCATTTGCATATGTGCACTGCTATAGCCTAAGGTCAGTTTAAAAGTGGCTCTGTGTTGTAGGACAGCTTTTAAAAAGAATATTATGCCCAAATTCTACTTTTGGGTTTGGGGCACTTAATAATGGATAACTTACAATGGTTGCGCCTTGGGACCCTCCGGGTAAGTAGTGCGCTATATAAATGCCTATACATTTACATACATACATACATATGTACCCCCAGGGTCTCCCCTAGGTGTCCCAGAGGTAGGGGGCCAAGTCGTTATAAGGAGGATCCTTATAGAATCTCATGGGGTTAAGTGAAATTGCAAATTGCACTCCCTACTTTGTAATAAAGTGCTGCCCAAAATCGACTTTGGTGCTAGGAGCACTGTGGAGGGAGGATCTGCAATATTTTTGCATATTCAGAACCCCTAAAGTCTCCTCAGGTGTTCCAGGGGCGGGGGTGCAGAAGATATATGCAGGGTACTTATACAGTATGTTTTTATAAGCCCTGGTGCTGGAAAAATGGCCCAAGTCATTCTTCCCATTTGCAAATCCCATGCCACATGGGTTAACATGGCAAGAAGTTATTAACTAACAACTCTTGATAGGAGAAGGCTAGAGATACCATTCAAAGACTTACCTGAAAAGTATTAATAAACTCAACATTATCATATTGTTGAATATCTCCCAAAATGTACAGACAAGAAGTTGTAAGACGTTCTTGTTTATAAGACAAGATCCAGTCTTCCATTGGTCTGTCCTGATTGGTCAGATTTAAGTGAATTAGCCAGGCTTCTTTGAAGAGGTGATAAAGAGCCCCTGCGGTTAATCATCTCTGCTGGTAGGGCAGTGTTTTGCCACACAGGAATGCCAGAGCATGGGGAGGAGTCGTAAACAATGGAATTCAAGGGAAGGGGACAACTCTGTTGCATTCCGTATATGTGCCCTGATTTAGGCTTTACTAAAACATGCCCTTATATAGGCACAATTCACATTGCCCTTATTTAGGCATACATTTCTCTGTCCTTATTTAGGCATGAGTCATGCACTCCAAATACAGGCATGGTCTTTCACCTACATCCGTCCATCCCATAGGTCACAACTAAGTTCTTAGAAACAGAACCTTAAGCTCTAGGGATTTTCCCCAGTACAGATTCATTGACTTCTCTTAGAAACTCATTAAATATGCATGAACCATTATTCCCCAGGGTTCATTCCTAATGTCTTTCTCTGTCCGACATTACGTCAATGCAATCCAGCCATAGCACGAGCTGAGTTTAAATATACCACCCTTTGCACATGCAAACCAGAGGAGACCTCTATTCCAGAGGAGCCTGTATTTCCCGGCCTGACACCCTGACCCGAGACGCTGTCATCTTGATTACAGAGACTCCAGCTCGCAGTATTCTAACTTCCTTTGCAGGGTTTTAGAATTCGAGACCAGGAAAGAGATTCCACAACTCTCTCATTCTCAGGTATGGATATAACTAGAACCTAGAGCGATTCTTGGCATAACAAACTATACCATACTATAGAATACCATCCTAGGGGAATATCGCACCTACTTCACAACCTGTCCTACACCTAGGTTAGGCAAATTTGGGTTGAAGAAGTTAGGGAGCATTCCATGAGTAATCGTACTTTTAGCAATACGTTTTTATGTATGCAAATGCATTTCATAAGTAGTGAACAATGCTAGAGCACTACCATTTCTTTGCGCTTGTAACACTGTGCATTTTATATCTTGCATACTGTCTTACGATTGGAGTAGCTCATATCTCTCACACGAGAAAAACGACTGTTCAATAAATACTTATTGAAACGCCCGTCTGTTATTTCTGTGTAACTCTGAGAAACTAAGCAGGCATGATTGGCTGAGCGAAACGTTATCTCATATTTCCATGATTCTGAGGGATCAGGGTTGTCATGTTATGTGGTTGCCAGAAGCTATTCCCTTCTTGTCTTCAAGAAGTTTCTAGTGGCCCTGTGAGCTAGCTGGTACATGGTAAACAAGGTTAGCATACGCCAAACCTATAGTGTATGTTATCCAAAAGCACAGAGCCTATTTAGGGAGATAGGAACTGCACTACATGACGCTGCCAATGTTTGGTAAGGCATTTATTTAAACATTAGATTCTGGGTAACTCAGTTGTGCTGTTCTCAGAGACCCCTACTCACAAACTCCAAAGACGTTTGGAGTTTGTAGGGACAAAGTCCGCCACAGCTGAGTAGGAAACATCCGATGTATTAGCTGTTGGTTCTTATCAATATTGAAGAATGTAGTGTTCCAAAATGTTGTGCACCTTATCTTGGTTTCCTTGAAACTAATTCCATACTAAAAACAAAATGACTATGAATCCTGTAGACGCCAGGCAAGAACTCAAAACATGCAAGTTTCAGATAGGGATGAAACAGATGAGGACGTTACAATCATTCCTCCTAACATAAGGAAAGTTATCACTATCAAACGTACTAAACATGGCTTATCAGCCAGAGGTGGTAGAGTAGTCTTCCTTTTGGAGGCACATGAGGCACAAACAGAGGTGTTCTATTTCTTGGCTACATTCCCAACAGACAATGAAGTAAAACACCATTTTCACTTTTACAAAGAAGATGAAGCACCAGCAGAATATACTACTTTTGGGGAAATTGAGGTTCTGCTCACTTACAAGGAACATAATATCTAGCTTAAAGACGCTCTACAATGCATACAAAATAGAAACAGGCCCGGTCCACTAGGTTGTGGTAAATAAAATATTACCCTGTCGGAATTTCTATACTTTAACAATGGGTCATACATATAATGAGAGACAGAGTCCGTGGTGTCCGATTCAAAAGGGCTTTATTTCAGTAACTCGAGTTAAGGGAGAATCGGGTTCCATCACCACTAAGGTTCAGGAAGGGTCTTCTGAACTTCATTCACAGAGTACAATATTTATACATCAAACATACATTGCATTGCATAGAGAAGGAGGAGCACTCCAGGCGGGGCAAGAGAAAGAGAGTGATAAGAGCATATGGGCGTGCAAAAGGGCGTGTTAGAAGGCGTACACGTGGGCGTTCACTTGAGGAGTCATAGGTGAGTCATAGGTGGGTGGATACATGGAGGGGTCTGCATGGTCAGCTGGAACCTTTACCCTACTTGTGTGCGCCACTTGGTCATGACGTGCAATTGAGGTGTAACTGGGGGAAGCTGGGGGGAGCTGACTTTCGGTCTAGTGGAGAAACCTTCAGTGTCAGGACGACCTGCACGTCTGGTATTATCTGATATCGTATGTTTGGAGGATGTATTGTCTGAAGTAAAGGTCGCTCAAGCAAATGTTGCTCATCATTAGGAGCCAGTGTAGGCATATATTCCTTCGTGCATTGCGTGGGGGCCATGGGCTTTCTATGGATGCGAGCTCTGTAAATCACTTAAACAGAGACAGAAAAGCTAGGCCCTATCTCTGCAGACGGGCTCTGTTTACCTTCTTCACTAAGCAGGAATGTGTTTCTGTGGAGCAAGCAGATAACTGTGTGCAAAATACTGTCTTGGCAGGCCGGACTGGGCCCCTCTCGACTGAGCAGAAAGTATGCGAGAGGTCAAGGATACATAGCTGAGCTGCAGCTTTCAGAGTGTCTGGAGGCATGGAGCCTGAATTCGGGTCCTGGCTCAGGCTGAGCCACAAAACGGGTTCATCTCGACTTTTAAACGTGCACAATGCAAATACATTGGCAACATGGACCTCAGTGCAGAATTAACGTTTCTTTCATGGAAGGCTTGGTGACTGACATTCTAATATGGGACGGAAATGCAGAGGCATTATTATTACAGGCTTGAGAGGGAAAGTGCATGAGTGACATGAACATACACTAAACGTGGGGTACAAGCAGGGGACACATTGACCATGTAAAATTTCATTTTCCTCATTCCCTCCTTGTCCCCTACTGTTCCCTTCAGGAAATATCTATATTCATGAGACCGTATATCTGATCATACAGCATCATTTGTTCGTCTTTTCTCTTTTGTATACGTTAATGGGGAATACAGGCAGTGGCACACAGGCCGCAAATCGCCGGGCCACATTGCAGACAGAGACAGCAGCCGAATATCATAAGCAGTGTCATTCCTAGGAACGACAACACTTTCCATCCCCATGCCGATATTACACTCCAGAGCCAACCGGACCAAGTCCATGTGCCTGGATCTTGATGTATCTCATGAGCAATTTTGTGGAGCCTTGTTATTGCTGCGTACACAGATGGCGCGTTTTTTGGAATAAACACGCAGCAACTGGAGCCGATCACTCTACAAGCCCCGCCCCTATCTGCCAGGATGATATCAAGAACAAGGCGGTTCTGAAGAACAACAAGTCGCATGGCAGACTGCTCCTGGGTCAAGTTAGCAAGAGCAGATGCAGTCTCATTTACAACTGCTTCTAGAGTTCTTGTTAACCTGCGTATTAGTTTACTGTTTTGGACGGGACCTATGAAGAAAAAGAATCCTTTGTTGAAATCTGTATATTGCTCCAAAGCTGTCTCAGTCTGATCAATCACTGGGGAATCGGTCTCCCTCCTGTGTCTGACATACTCTAATCGTGAATCTCGATGATAATGGGATGGGGCTAGAAAGACAGGTGGCAACAGGAACGCTATATAACATGTCCCACCCCAGTCTAAGGGCAGATGTATATAGGCTGTCTGACCGCTAATGAAATAGGAATGGCGGGAAGCTTTGAAAGAAGACTTTCCTTTGTCATTAAACTCAACTACAGTATCACATTCACTGTGTCCCAGATGTACTAATCCTTTCTTTCTAATGCACAATTCACCTTTTACTGGCAGGACTGATATAAACGGTGGACCTGTATTTTGCTCGGACTGAACATTCAGAATCATAAAGTTAAGGGAAGCATTTCCTTGCTCGTACTCTTCATTTTCTAGATCGGTCCCCTTCCTTTGGGGAAGACCGTCTTTGTCTGGAAAACATGCCTCATTCATAACTGTATTCAAGTTTCCCCATATCCAGACACCCTGAGAAACTGCGGACTTTCTGTCTAGTGATGACATTAAAGCAAACCATGCTCCGCACGAACCATTGTGCGAGAACGGAAAACGAAAGAGGTGCAGAACTCCCTTCGTTTTCTGATAAGGTGGGAGTCGGCCACATACCCAGCAATCTGTTACGTTGCTGGTCTGATGAGAATGGTGCAACATTCGAATAAAAGTATTGTTGCGCAGGGCTAGTCGATATGACAGTTCATGGGGTGGCAGATCACTGAATGTGTGCTCTACAGTGTTATTAATGGAAAAATGTATACGTGAAGAAATAGGAGGAAAGAAAACATGTAGTGTCAAGCTGATATATATTATAGTGATGCACAGAAAAGACTCAAAAATCAGAATTACTATACATCTGCTGCGTAATATCTTACAGTTTTTTTTCTTTCATTTCTCTCTTCTTACTATTCTGGTATACGATCTTATACATGTCAGGAACCTGTCTAACCGATTCACCACCTAGTGGACTTAAACAATTAAACGCTGTCTGACTTACTAGATCGTAACTTGGACCTATACTCTTGTTGCGGAGTCTTTTCTAGCAAAGGGGGCTTAAAGTCTGTACTATCGGTACTGTCCTTTGTCTTGATCAAAGTTCCAGAATATCCAAAGTATTTTTTACAGTGTTGGGCGTGAAGCCATCCTTTACGTCCTTCGACCTTGACGGCTGTCCTCGTGGTGAGCAATACTAGTTTCGGTGTTTTTCAGCGCGGCTCAAGGGGGCTTGATCGATCAAAGTTCCGCACATATACGTGATCACCAGGGACGATGGCATGTTCCTTGACCTGGGTGTTGTCGGGGAAGGCGGCGGCAACCTGTGAACGACAAGAGAGTAGTGCAGACATCAAGGAAGCCAGGTAATCTGTCAGCATGTTACTGTCAACATCAGTTATTTTCTTGGGCATAGGCGTACCCCACATATTCGGCGGTCTACCAAAAACCACTTCACAAGGAGATAGGCCTGTTCTGGAATGAGCTACCATACGCGTGCAAAAGAGGGCAACCGGCAAGGCTACCATCCAATCCACGCCTTTTTCTGCACAAATCTTTGCTAATCTCGTCTTAAGTGTCTGATTATGGCGCTCTACGAGTCCTGCTGCTTCTGGGTGTCGTACACAATGAAACTTCCACTGATATCCTAACAGAAGGGACACTTGTTTCATTAATTCAGAAGAAAACGGCTGACCATTATCTGAGTACACGACATGGGGCAATCCGTATCTGGGGAAAAACTCACGCACCAATTGCCTGGCGGTGGTCACAGCAGTATAATCTGGGACTGGGTACGCTTCTGTCCATCTAGATAGTGCACATACAACTACCAGGACATACTTGTAACCTCTACATCTGTCCATTTGGATATAATCCATCTGGAGGACTTCAAAAGGATGGTCAGGAGGATGAAATCCGCTTTGTTCCACCGGAATGCCTTTGCCTGGATTGAACTGGCAACAGATCATACAGGTACGTACTTTCTGCTTCGCTGCTGCACGTAGGTGCTTGTTAAACCAGATATTCTGTAAGCTGTCAAGCATTGCCTTTTCTCCCAAGTGTGCTGGACTATGTGCTGTGTTTATGATGACTTGTACCATAGAGTCTGGGAGAAACCATGTAGCTTTGCCTTTGGTCATCCAACCTTTGTCAGTCTGGACTCCTCCTTGTTCAGTCCATTTCTTTATTTCATCTGGAGTGGTATGTGTCTGTATGTCGAGTACATCTTGTGAGGGATCTCTGACTGTCATATTTTTCGTCAGTAATGGTACCTCTGTCTTTGTCGTGTCTGTTGGTGTCTGGGCTGTAAGTTTAGCAGTTCGGTCTGCCAGGTCATTACCCTGGGAAATGGTATCTGTAACTTTGGTGTGTGCTTTGCATTTCAGGATGGCTATGGCTGTAGGCAAATGTATTGCTTCTAACAGAGCCTGAATAAGCGGGCCGTGCTGAATTTTAGCACCATGAGAGGTCAAGAAACCTCTCTCCCTCCATAACACTCCGTAATCATGAACAACACCGAATGCATACTGTGAATCTGTATAAATGTTCACTTTCAAGTTCTTGGCTCTTATGCAGGCTTGTGTCAGAGCGATGAGCTCTGCTGCTTGTGCTGACAGTGTGTCTATTCTTTGTGTCTCGATGACTTCAGTATCAGAAGTCACGGCATATGCGGCCACTAACTCTCCTGTGCTTGTTCTCATGCATGAACCATCTACATAAAGTGTCAGGTCAGGGTCTGGCAGTGCAATATCTGTCAGGTCTTGTCTTGGTTTTGTCACTGTATTCATTACTTCCACACAGTCATGTGGTGCGGTATCTACTGTGCTTTAGGGCAAGAGTGTAGCAGGGTTGAGAATATTGCATCGTCTGATCTCTATGTATGGCTGAAATAATGTCAGTTCATATCCTGTTAGTCTCGCTACAGTCAAATGCTGTGTCTGTGTCCTGTTCAAGAGAACTTCCACTGCGTGTGGTACCAGTACTGTCAGGGAGTGTCCCAGCACTATGGAATCACTTTGTCTTATGGCTAGGGCTGTTGCTGCAACTGATTTCAGGCACGCAGGCAGAGCCTGGGCCACCGGATCCAGTGTACTAGAAAAATAAGCACAAGGCTGGTGTTTTCCTGCTTGATCTTGTGTGAGGACAGATAATGCTGTTCCATCTCGTTCAGTGACGAAAAGCCTAAAAGGTTTGCTGTAACAAGGAGTCGCTAAAACTGGTGCTTGGCATAAGGCTCTTTTTAATTCTTCAAATGCCAAGGTATGTTCTTGTGTCCAAGGGAGGACAGTCGAAGACGCTGCCTCCTGTGTTGTCAACTGTACGAGTGGTTTGGCTAGATAAGCATACTGGGGAATCCATTGTCTGCAGTATGAAGTGAGGCCAATGAAGGCCCGTACCTCCTTTTGTGTCTTGGGCTGTGAAAGGTTAGCAATTAACTGAATACGTTCTTGTGTCAGCTGTCTACCCCTCTTGGACAGCAAGTGTACAAGGTACACCACTTGCTGTGCACAGAATTGCAACTTCGAAGGGGACACTTTGTGCCCCTTGTCTGCTAGAAAGTGTAAAACTGTCAGTGATGCATTTTCGCAGTCTGGTTCTGATCGTGGAGTAATTAGGATATTGTCTACGTACTGGAGCAGTGCAGTGTTGGTAGGCATATGAATACTGTCTAGCTGTCTTTTTAATGCTTGGCTGTAAATGCTAGGACTCTCTGTAAAACCTTGGGGAGCTCTCGTAAATTTAAAGCTGCGTCCATTTAAACTGAATCCGAAAAGGTACTGACTATCTGGATGAATTGGAACACTGAAAAAGGCATTCTTCAAGCCAATAACAGTAAAGAACTTTGCCTCAGAATCAATAGCAGTCAGTAATGAAGAAATGTCTGGGACCACTGGGTATTGAGGGACTATACATTTGTTCAATTCTCGAAGGTCAACAACTAGTCTGTAAACTGGTGGTGCATTAGGGTCTGTTCGTTTAAGGATAGGGATGACAGATAAATTACATACATTTGAGTCAGTCTCCACTACCACCCCTTGTGCAATGAGTTCGTCAACAATTTTCAGTAAGGCTACTACGGCATCAGGTGGTAACTTGTATTGTCGGATACGTGGTAGTACTACTCCTGTTTTGAGAGTGACACGGTGTGGTGTAATGTGCATGTAACCAACGTCAGTCGGACCTTCTGCCCATAGGAGCTGTGGTACATTCTGGAGTCTGTGGTCAAAATCCTTCAACACATAATGTCGCTTAAAATCACGTAAGAACAGTCGTACTCCTTCCGGAGAACAACATATAACTTCTCCTAGTTCTTTCAATGTCTTTATACCAAGCAAGTTTTCTGGACAGGACTTAGTAAGTAGCAAGTCTGTGGTACGTGACAATGGACCAACCCCTAAGGAAACTGGTTTCTATACTTCATTAACAATAGGCTTTCCTGACAATCCCAGGGAAACATTCTGTGAGCCTGAGAGGGGTGCCCCTGGAACCTCGTCATGGCTGATGGTAGTTCTGCTCGCCCCTGTGTCAATCAGAAATGTTCTGTCCTTTCCCAATACACGACTATGTACATAGGGACCCTCTTGATCTACAGGAACCTCAATAAGGGGCAAGCCAACTTCCCTCTCTAGGCTGTTTCATGAGAACTGTTGGTATACTGGATAGTCTGACTGCGTGTACTGTAACATTTGTTGTGTGGCATGAACAGGTGGTGGTGGGGATGGAAAATTCGCTACTGTCTGTTGTGTGTTCTGTGGGGTACTATTCTGCCTAGGAGGATGTGGTCGCTCTTTTGTCTTGCCTGTAGCTATATTGTGTTTCAGGACAGCACAATCTTTTACAAAGTGACCTGGCTGTTTGCAATAATTACAGTTCCCTTTAACAAGTGTCGTGGCATTTTTGTTCGTATTAACTGGTACCGTTTGGGCAACCAGCACTTTCATTTTTGTCTCTTTCATGCATCTCTTTTCATGTTCCTGCTCTTCTCTAATTCTGTTCTGGTGATATTGTAGCATTTGCAACATTTGCGAAGGGCTATTTGCTTGCCAAGTACTCTCAACCTTCAGTACTCTATTCTTGATCTGGGGTAAGGAATTCTCTACTAACTTGCTCACAAAAAGATGTGGATATGACTCGCTACTGGGCTTAAGGCCACTATTAATAGAAAAACATTTCTCGAATCTGGAATAAAAATCACTTGTGTCCTCGTCTTGTTTCTGTTTACAGGCTGAAATAGCATCCCAATCTTCCTTTTTAGTAATCAATAGTCTTGGCAAAACCTGTATCAGGAGTTCAGGTAGTTCTTTAGCTTTGTCCCCAAGACCAACACCAGGGTGCTGGCCTTTATACTCTGTTTCTAATTCCGCCCAACTTAACTTTTTCTCTCCCACCTCCCAGTCCTTTTCCTTAAGCTTTTCATAAATACCAGCAGGCAACAGTACATTCAATAGTTTCAGAATGTCAGCATACGTGTAATATCCAATACGGAGAATGTCTTTTAATTCACGGTGAAACCCCCCCGGGTCTTTATCATGGCAGGGCAACATCTTTTTCATTTCCAGTATTTCTAGTTTCGTCAAGGGTGTGTAAACATACACTTGTTGAAGCTCCCTCGCTGCATTTTTGACGGGATGTACCTCTCGTAGGGGGTTCTGTCTGTCTATGTATGGGTGCTTTCTGTCGTGGTGTGGGGCGGGAAGCATGCATGTGGTCAGAGAAGTCAAGTACTTATGTCGTTGGTCCAGAATAACATTAATTAAATCAGTACCTAGGTCTGTCCATCTTTCTAGGAGTATATCGTCCAGTAATTTATACAATGGACCAGGATCATAATATTGACTCTCATACAACGTTATCAAATGTTGAACCATGTAAATACCAGCCAAATGCTGTTCGTTCGGCAGAAGGCTCAAGAAAGTCTGGGCCACTATATCATTGCTATATTTCTTAGAATTGGACACCCACTGGACGGCTGACCGGGCCAATTCCTTTTCGTGTGGGGTGTGGGATCGTTCGCTCTCTACCCGTCGTTTCAGTGCTTTTTTAGTAGCTTGGAATAGATTTTCAAGAGAATATCTTTCTTTTATAGACTGTCCCTGTTTGTGGTAGTCGAGGCACTTGGGCCTGTCAAACTGTTGTGCTTTGCCTACGTAATTCATTTTGTCCTTTGCCTCGTTTTCTGTCTCAAAATCTTCCGATGATGACTCATACTTCCCGTCAGACTCTTCACTGTGTATTTCTAAGATTTCTTTTCATATTTTCTTGTACATACTTTCTGTCTGTCCCTGCCTATCATGCCTACCGGCATCTATGTTGTCACTCCATTCCATCAGACCTCGCTTTACATCTTTGTCTGGTTGGTCTTGTTCCCTGATCAGACAGTTAATCATAAAACGTAGGATGTAGTTCTGAACCTCCACCTTTCTGTGTTCCATGGCCTTTTCTATACTCTCGGGTCCCTCCCCCGTTCTAATGAAATGGTATATTTTATCTAGATGTTCCTTCATGTCTGGTAATGTGACCAAATAGTCGACGGCTTTCCTTAATCTTAGTGAAAACATGAGCATTGAACCCTCTCCTGGTACTGGATCGTATATACAACGTGGAATTGTTACACCTACAGAGAACTTATATGGAGTTTATGTCATTTGTGACGTTCGTGGCGTTGGCGGTGGCCCCCCTCCCACTGCCCCTTGTCCTACGTCGTCTTTCACGACCTGCGGAAGCTGAAACTGTAGGAGCTGAGCCGCTGATGGGGGCGGAGGGAAATCTGCGTTTACATAGTCCGGTGCGGGCTCTTCTCGATAGGAGGAAATAAAAGCGTCAGAGGATGTCGGCTTCTGTCTACGTACTCTAAAGGGTACTGGTGGTGGCGTATGTGACCTACGCGATGTTTCTGAGGGGGTCACTTTAGCTAGTTCTTCTGAGAGGAGGGGATAAATACCTGCAACGAGGGCATTTCTTTCTCTATCAGCCTGTTCTGCCTTGACCCGTTCCCCCTCCTCCCGCAGTTCTTTTTCTTTGGCTTTTTCCGCTGCTTGTTTACTTCTCTCTGCTTGGTGGAATTCTTTCTCTGCTCTCCTATGCGCTTCTTTACGCCATAACTCAATGGCATCTTTCTGAGACGGTCTTACTTTCCTTTTCCATAGCGCTTCCTCTACTTTCATAATGCATTCAGAATCCCATGTTCCTGAAGCAGGCCATCTGTACTTCTCCTCTAAATCCTTTGTGTAATCTACCCTTAAGTCTAAAAACAATATGGCATCTAGCCCGTGTTTGTTATACATGAAATGACCAGGTGTGTCTCTAGGCGGGACGGGGACTGACTCTTCGAGTATCCCTTTCCTGGTCCCTATCTGACGTAATTTCGAAAACAGTGGCATGTTGAAACTAACTTAGCGAAAAACACAATATACACCAAAAATAGACTGACTGAAACAACCATTCACACTACAACACTGAAACACTAAAACAGATACATTTTAACTGATACATGGAGAAAAACATGAACTTGAAAACAGTTAACTTTATGCACTGGAATACAGTACAACCATACCGGTCTCGTAAAGAGACACCTCTTTACCGTGCCCACCGAAATGGACCCGTCTTTACCGTGCCCGTATTAACGAGACACGTCTTTACCAAGCTCAAATAAATGAACCCGTCTTGAATTTTATGCGTTCCCAATAACGGTACTCACCGGGAAGCAGAACTTGAAGGCCTTGGAAACTCGATATTGCATGAACTCGATACTACGCATGCGCCTCGGAACAGGTGGGTCTCTGGAAACCTCGGACCTTGCTCTCTCACGGCTTGGGCTCTGGTTGGGATGATCCGCGATCCTCATAGCCTCGTGTGGATGCCTGGTCGCAGTCCGTCTCCTCCGTGAGCCTGAGGGAGTAAGCAGGAAGTCCCGCTGGCGTGTACACTTTGAAGTCCGTCACGGCTGTAGAAGGGGGCAAGGGCTGGACCTACATCGCCGGCGCGTGGGGAAGCGGACTTGTCCCTATTCGGGCGCCAGAATTATGTGGTAAATAAAATATTACCCTGTCGGAATTTCTATACTTTAACAATGGGTCATACATATAATGAGAGGCAGAGTCCGTGGTGTCCGATTCAAAAGGGCTTTATTTCAGTAACTCGAGTTAAGGGAGAATCGGGTTCCATCACCACTGAGGTTCAGGAAGGGTCTTCTGAACTTTATTCACAGAGTACAATATTTATACATCAAACATACATTGCATTGCATAGAGAAGGAGGAGCACTCCAGGCGGAGCAAGAGAAAGAGAGTGATAAGAGCATATGGGCGTGCAAAAGGGCGTGTAAGAAGGCGTACACGTGGGCGTTCACTTGAGGAGTCATAGGTGAGTCATAGGTGGGTGGATACATGGAGGGGGTCTGCATGGTCAGCTGGAACCTTTACCCTACTTGTGTGCGCCACTTGGTCATGACGTGCAATTGACGTGTAACTGGGGGAAGCTGGGGGGAGCTGACTTTCGGTCTAGTAGAGAAACCTTCAGTGTCAAGACGACTTGCACATCTGGTATTATCTGATATCGTATGTTTTGAGGATGTATTGTCTGAAGTAATGGTCGCTCAAGCAAAGGTTGCTCATCATTAGGAGCCAGTGTAGGCATATATTTCTTCGTCCTTTGCGTGGGGGCCATGGGCTTTCTATGGATGCGAGCTCTGTAAATCACTTAAACGGAGACAGAAAAGCTAGGCCCTATCTCTGCAGACGGGTTCTGTTTACCTTCTTCACTAAGCAGGAATGTGTTTCTGTGGAGCAAGCAGATAACTGTGTGCAAAATACTGTCTTGGCAGGCCGGACTGGGCCCCTCTCGACTGAGCAGAAAGTATGCGAGAGGTCAGCATAGAGATTCTATGAGCGTATCGGGACAATTTAACGAAGGTCACTATCTGCATTAATATTGAGTTCGCCCTTTAATCGCGACCGCAATCTAAAAAGGATTTTCTCAAGTCTAGCGATTGGCAACCTGTAATATACATTAAGTCGTTCAAAGCGAGAGCAATACGATTTAGTAAACAAAATCCGTGAATAATATAGGTTGCAACTGAAGGAACCTAACTCACACCAATATGGCGCTCACACTGCAGAGCATATCGGCTTAAGACATAGCACTAAGTCCGTCGTCTATGTTTTCAACTCCGCGTTTTGGCGGAGTACGCAGAGTTTTAATGGTGATCAGCCGACAATCGGGGAATCTCGGCGACCGAAAGGCAGCGGTTTTCTAGATACGGAGAGAAACTTTGGCACACCAGGTATGCAACATTTAGCATAATAGAGCAATCTAGAGCCTCCGACAAACGTCCCAAAACAATTTAGTAAAAGAATCTTTTTTCTCACCATGCAGATAAATAACATTGGTGAAAACAAGGTAAGGGCATTGAGACCAAACGTTGAGTAACATAGTTTCCGAGTGGTATATATTCGGTCCTGATAGGTATCATCTTTTCTTTTCAGAGAGCTCAGATCACCCTTATCAGGTATGTCCTACAGACCACTAAGCTTTACTTTAGTCCATACTCGATGTTTAGTATATAATCAACACAGGTTATTTACCATTATTTACAGTGATCCACACAGAGTAACATTGAGTGAGGCGAACACACATGCACAACGGCTACTACAGATACCAGGTATGACTATATCATATAGTCAAGTTATACACCCCCATGAAGTTCTTCAGAAATGAATCTTACACATCTCTATATGTTTTTTATTACAGAGTCGCCCCTGATGAAGGCACCGTAGAGGTGCCGAAATGCATTGGGCTCACTTGTTAACTTATGATAATTGAATGGATATATATATGCAATGCCAAAGTACTGAATATGTAAAAATGTATCAATGTTTGTAAAATAGAGAAAATGAATCAAATGCTTGTGTTATGAATAATGAAAATAACAAACAAGTAGGTTCCTTGATACAAAAGGTGCAATAACCTAAAAATAAGAATAAAAGTAACAATAGCAGCAAAACAGAAAATGTGTTATGAGTGATTAAGGTGCGGAGCACCAAGTGAACAGTGCACGATTAGGTGGGTCCAAAAACCCATCATAACTACTATAGATTTCACAGGAATGACTACCCTGATTAATCGTAGCACCAGTGGATAAACAGAATAATTTGATCAAAAATAACGGAGTGCTCCTCACGGTCCCTATTTCCTCAAAATACTGTCTTGGCAGGCCGGACTGGGCCCCTCTCGACTGAGCAGAAAGTATGCGAGAGGTCAGGGATACATACCTGAGCTGCAGCTTTCAGAGTGTCTGGAGGCATGGAGCCTGAATTCAGGTCCTGGCTCAGGCTGAGCCACAAAACGGGTTCATCTCGACTTTTAAACGTGCACAATGCAAATACATTGGCAACATGGGCCTCAGTGCAGAATTAACGTTTCTTTCATGGAAGGCTTCGTGACTGACATTCTAATATGGGACGGAAATGCAGAGGCATTATTATTACAGGCTTGAGAGGGAAAGTGCATGAGTGACATGAACATACACTAAACGTGGGGTACAAGCAGGGGACACATTGACCATGTAAAATTTCATTTTCCTCAAGGTCGCCCAGGAGCTGCATGGCCGATTCTAGCCCGCTACACACTTCATCCTGACATTGAAACAATGACACAAGGTGAAATACTCAACTCAAGGAGTTAATAAAAATATACAGACAATTAGTTCTATATGTCATGCGGACATTAAACGTCCAGCCATCATTGGTAATACCAACTCAAACTACTTATCAGGAGAACACACTCAAAATTACTCCACACACAGTCATGCGTAAAATGCCCACAAAAAATGAACAAATTCAATCCTGGATAGCTCAGGAAATCACACAACTCAAAGAAGTATTCCCAAATACTAACCCTTATGAGAAACACAGAATTTTAACAATCAGTTTGCCAAAGGGTGAGCACCTCATGTGGCGCAATCTTTGCTGCCATATATACTAAAACTCATGGTATACCATCCTTAGCAGTGATACCAGATGGCTTAAGACAAATTTAAAATGAATACGGGGCTCTGAACTTTTGGATGAAATTACTGAACAATTTCAATCAGGTATCCATCAGGTATCCATCATTATATATTCCAATTTTAAAGGGGAGGCGACATCAGTGGCGATCTGCCAGTGCTTGAGGGATTTTGATTGAACAGAACAACAGCAAGAGGTACCCAGAATAAGAGAAACATCATATGCAGAATTAGGCAGAAACAGCTTAGGTGATAAAGCTCTTAATCCACAGCTGTTTGGAATCTCTGAAAAGGACACTGCAAAACAGAGCCCTACTTCTTCTAAAAAGAAGTGGGAAAATAACAAACAAAATGTTAAAAGGAACAGATCCCCAAAAGGAGCCCTGTGAAAACAGGTATAACCTCAGGAATATGGAAAATTTGAAGAAGCCTGACAGGTATCAGGATACTGATGCACATTACTGTCATTCCTTTCAGGTCTCATCAAAAACGTCCAAACGAGGAGGAAAGTCAGAACAAAAGGAGGAACGCACAAAGTCCAAAGACAAACAACGCGTTCAGGAAACAAAAATCCAAACCTCAATTCAACAAAAAAAGTCTAAAAATCAGACATGCTGAGAATTCTGAGGACACAGATACTGATGGGGAATGGGCACAGGCGATGCTGGACAGTGCAGCAGAAATATCACAAGCTCGCTAGAAGCAGAAGTAATGTTTGGAGATAGTGGACTTGAATGAGTACATCACGGTAGAGACTGCTGATATAAGGGTTAGTGCTCCACACAAATTATATGAAATAACACTCTGGATGGAGGGAGACAAGCCCAGAAAAATTAAATGACTCTTTTGGGAAAGACTATCAAGAGCTTATGATATCCTGCTAGCAGAAAGCGATTGGCCACTAGTATTCGTAAGGGAGTCCCCACATGGCAAAGACATAATTATGCCTGCCTTCTCCAACAACATTCCAATTCACCTAAAATACACATATGCCAGGAAATGGGCATTCACCCCACCACATAATACCACTAAAAAGTGAACCGACTGTACAGAGGCAGTATCCAATAAAGCAAGAAGCTAAAAAACAGGCCAAGGAAATCTTAGATCTACTTCAATACCAGGGATTTATTGAAACTTGCACCTCTTCAATGAACAATCCTTTGTCTCCTGTAGCAAAACTAGAGAATACTTAGAGTCTACTTTTAGAGTAAAGACATTTGAACTTGTGTTCCAAAACTTTTGCTGTGCAAAATGCCCATAGTGCAGCTTTAATGAATAACATTGTGAGGAGAAATACAATACCACATTAGATATCTCAAACTGATTTTTCTGTCAAAATATAGCTCCTAAAAGCAGGTACTTAACGGAATTCTCATTAATGGGAACATAAGGCCAATTTAGTCGAATCCCCCAGGGGTATAAGTACAGCCCGGGGTTATATTCAGCAAGGGTAAACGAGTTAATACAGATTTATGATGATGAAGCATTTTAATATGTTGATGATATTTATCTGACAGATGATGACTTAAACAATCACTTGAACAGGGTGAGTACCATAATAGTGGGCTTCGCCTCTAAGGGCTACAAATTCAACTTTAAAAAAAATGAGAATTGCCCACCTAAATGTCCAATTTTTAGGATAAGAGCTTTCAAGTGAAGTCAAATTCCTGGCAACTAACTTTTTAAGAATAAATATACTCCAACCTCCAAAATCGCTGAAAAATGTACAATCGATACTAGGTTTCCAGAATTTTGGTAAAACATACATTTCGGTTACGCAGAAAGGGTTAAGCCCTCTACGAATTAATAAACCTGATTTCTCAGCAAAACATTGGACAAAGGAACAGACAGAAATACTGCACTCACTTTAACCAAACATGTTAGCTACTAATCACTTACAAACACACGTAAACATACTCAATTTGGGCGATCTGAATAATTCCAAGTCTAACATTTAATGAAGGCGAAACTGTACCAATTGCATACAAATCACAGTTATACACAACAGCAGAAATGCCCTTCACTTCAACAGAAAAAATTCTGACAGAAGTACAGACCACTGTAGCAAGAGAAAGAGCACTGACTCAGGGGAAACGCATCATTGTCGTTACTCCAGTACCAGCCTTAGAGGCTGTTATGAAATCAAGCATTCCTAATGCAAAAGCTTTACATCTAAGATGGATGTATTGGGTTAATTCTCTTGCTGCAACGGATGTTGAATACAGATTTGATCCAAATTCAAAAACACAAGCATTCCTGCAATTAAAACAAGAATGTCCTCTGCCAAATAAAATCCTGCCTCTTGATCAATATGCATTTATAATTTACACTGACGGCTCAGTGCAACCCACAACATAAAGCAAGCAAGCCTACAGTGCTGCGTGCACAATTGTTAAAGGTTGCATGTGCAATAGTAAATTCTATCCCATGAACACAAAAACTCAGTCTCTAGTAGACTGTACAACTCAACTAGCTGAATTAAAAGCATTTATACTGGCACAGGTAAGCATGGATCGTGAATTCCCCTTGCTCAGAGAGTGTGATTCATTTTACTGTGTTCGATCATTCAATGAATACTTACAGAATTGGATTCAAAATGGATTCAAAGGTGGCACAATCAAGCACAAATTGCTTTGGGAACAAGTAGTTCCGTTGAGAAATGGACTACAAAAGACTCACGTGATTCATACACTGGAGTCATCAATGTGATGGCATTCATGTTGAAGGGAATTTATTGGCTGATAATGTCGCAAAGGGGGTTGTTCGCATGGCTTCCGTAGCTCGTTAAAAACCGATAATAGACAGTGAGATATTATTGGCTGTGTATGCTTCAACCAAAGTCATTGGCGCAGAACTTCCACAGAAATTTCCACTCAAGTACTCATATATAATTGATACGAACAACGTTCCTTTTTCTTGAACCCCTGAAGTGGGGGAAAGAGTAATTCCAAAAATGGAACATAGATTAGGGCTAATCCTAGCAGCACCCGAGGGGATAGGCTCTGCTCATGCAGGTGTTTCTGAAACTGTTTGTTTACTAAAACAATGTTATTGGTGGCATGGCATGAGGAAACAAACCAAGAACTATATCTTGGATTGTGATATCTGCCAGCAGATGAAAGTCTCCACAGTGAAACGTCCCCCACTGACACCCTTGTTAATTTCAGACAAACCATTAGCCTGTGTTATTCTGGATCACTTTGGTCCCTTGCAAAGAGACGGCCATTATAAATACATAATGGTTGCAGTGGACTGCAGCTCAAGGTTTCTATGGATGTGGCCTCAGCACTCAGCTGACACTCGTACTGTTATAAAAGATTTGCGACAATTTATCAGCACATACGTAGTTGGCACACTACATTCAGACCATGGCCCTGCATTTAGCTCTCGGGCTTACAAAGAGGCCATGGCCAGTCTGGTTGTAGCATTGCAGTACTCCTCTCCATACTATCCTGGGGGAAATTTGGTTGTGGAAAAACCAGGACATAAAGCATTCTATAACAGCTAGGGTTTAAGACTCGGGAGATGGCTAGGTAAAACATATTTATCAGGTCCAACGTTCCCTCAATAAATTGCCAAGAGCTTCTCTGGGGGGGGTCACTTCATATGAGGTCCTTTTTGGAACAGGAATGTGGGTACCTGATCTTGAATGTGAAGGCACAGTGGCGGATAACAAACCCTTTGATATCAAAGATGGCTTGGTTTTTTTATAGGAACTGAATGAACTAAGAATGAAACAAAGAGAAGTACTCCTGAAGCCAACCGCCAGTGGGGAAAAATCAGAAGTTCCCGCAAGGCCATACTGGGTCCCAAAAGTTGGGCATTCCATTCAAAGAGAAAATTGTGGATAAAAAGGAATTTGGACCTTACTACAGAAAACCAGTACCTGTCTTAGCTGTCCAAGGAGCAAGAAAAGTAAGGGCGCTAGAGCGCTGTGAGGCTCCATCCCCGCAGAGTGGGGAAATATCCTTCATCCCCATCCTAAGCCACAACTTCGAACATCTGACCTCACCACAAGAGACCCGATTCACTGCTGATGCCAGTGATACCATCTTTGCACGACTAGCCTTGATTGCAGCAGATGCAGCAACAGCTGAAACTGGGCGCAGGCTGCCGCGGTCCGCACCTGGTATCAGTCGGCAGTCGGGAAAGGCCACAGCTGTATGGGCCCAGACACTGGAGGATTGAACGGCGGCCTACCACGATTCACCATCGCTGATACATGAACAACGCTTTGCGAGGTGAGAGACAGCACCTGGGGGCGAGAGATCACAAGCGCCACAGCAACGCGACTTGTACCCCACACGGGCCTTTCTGCAAAAACTCTGCACCATTGGGACAAGCCACGCACCAGAGTAGGAGGTCAATGGCTGAGCAGAGACACGGGAGTCAGAGGGAAGTCAGCGATGAGTGAAGTCTGGACTTTCTGAGTGCCGAGAGCACACCCTGCACACCATTAAAATGTATACATTGCAAACCTGATCTATTAACCACAACATCTGCCCGGCAATTACCGCTGCGAGGAAATACTGCCATTTTAGGTTGCGGAAGCCCTATGGTCCGAGGTAGGAGCAACCATTCTTAAGCGCTAATTGCGATACTGTAATGCCTGCGAGCCCACCAGTTAACTGTTTCCTGCACCTGGGGCCCTAGCAAGAACAGCACATAGATACTGCACTCTGCCAGCAACGAGCTAAGTCCATTTTACAGGCGGCCGTTTTAGGTCATATGGACTGAGTTATTGATCAGTGGTTCTCCCCACAAATGGGAACTTGAACCAACAATCCCCCTTTTGAAGAAGTGTGCCTCACGATTCATTACTTGTTATCGATCTGCCCCCTTGCTGCTTAATGCGATCCCGGGCGTCCCTGCGGGGCCCTTGTTGCATTGGACCCTTCTCACTGTTACAAGTACAAGCTCTTGTACGAGCATTTCACAGACATTGTGTGCACACACTTAGTGGGATCCACAGTGGAGGTCTGATCGCCGAGTGCACTGGCTAGGGCTACGACCATTGCTACCTTGCACTGCGCTGCTGGTACTTTCTGCCAAGGCTTTCAAGTGGTGGGTTCCGTTTTAGGCTGCCTTGAGACACTGATCAGCACCTGACCACTGACCGTGCCTCGTGTGTTCTCAACCCGCACTCTGGGTCTGCCCACCTGCCTACATCATGGGGCGCACTGACACCAAACAAACTAAAATTACTTTTGAAGCACGAAAAACACCCAGATCTAACTCAACGGACCATATAGACTCTGATACCACAGACACTCCAGAGGAGGACTGGAAAGAGCTCCTGTTTGGCATGAGTGCAAAGCCTCACATCCCCAGATGCTAAAATAGACACAATGTTAGGCGGATGGACTCTGCGTTACTAAATTGGATCAACATGAGCAACGCCTTAAAGAAGCAGAAACCAGGGTGTCTGACCTGGAGGACGTCGCCACTGCAAGCAGGGTTCGGATATCACGGATGGATAGGCTGCTCAAGATCATTGCTGACAAGAACGAAGACTTGAAGGCTCGCGAGAATAATACACCGGCGTTTTTCCCAGGTTTTACTCAATCAGTACAGGACATCAGACGAAAAATTGCTGCTGTAAAGAAAAAGCTCTAGGCGCAGGAAATCCCCTACGCCATGATGTATCCGGCAAAAATGAAGATAACACATCATCTGAGACAGCACTACTTTTAGAACTTGCAGCAGGCTGAGGACTACCTCAAACAAAATCATTGTACAGCATCCGGGGAAGCGGAAGCACGTGGGCGCTCCAGATCCCAATCTCCTCTATCGAACTCAGATTGAGGCGCATCATTTACTGCAGAATATTTGTGACTCTCACTGGCGATCTTACTGGCGAAGAACTGACCTGCATTGGTGAAGTATTGACATAACGGTTTGTAATATGTTCTGCTCGGCCACTTACCTCTATCCCTCCACGGCTGCCTGTCTTCGCAGCGGAGTATTGAGGAGAGTGGGTGGGTTGTGAGCCCCTAGTGATTTCCCTATGAGGGCGAACCCCCAAATTTCCACTAAGGAGGGAAAGTAATCATTAAGTAATGGGATTTCTGTGGGTGCGGGGGATCAAATGCCCGGTAAGTTGGGGAAGCCGGAGTGGGTGGAGGGGGGATTTTCTACTACTGAAGTGATGCAAACAACTGTTTCAAAGATGTCAAGAACTTTGTGACTTGTCGGAGGAATGAAGGTACTGATAGGTCGTAAGCCCATAAGTGTACTTTCCTCTTGGGTGTTCTGTGGTACACAAATATTACTGAAAAAGTGTCTCAACCGTAGAGTTCTCATGAATTTGTAAAACAATTTTGTGGTATCCAATTCGTTGGTATGATATGTAGGTACAAAACGCATGCCCTTTTGAAGAACTTTTTCTTGTATAGTAGTTAAAGGAATCTGTGAAATGTTAATGACTAGATTCTGTGGCTCCTGGTCGATTTGGCTGGTGGCAGCAAAGTGGCTTGTCCGTTGGGAACTCCTTGATCTACGGTTGGTACGGGGCCAACCTCTAAAAAAGACTCAGTTTTAATATTGGTGTCGGATGTATTCCTGGGTTTATTGGGAACCTTAGAAGTAAGTGGTTGCTCAGATATCTTGGTACCTGAAGATGAAGGTTGTTATCTCAGTCTACCTCTAGGGAATTCTTTACAAGATGTATCCTCTGACGATGATGTGTCTGAACGAAAAATCAAAACAAGACTCACGGAACACCGTAGTAACATTCGTACAAAAAATTTGAAGTCCTGTGTTGCAGCCCATTTTGTTCAAAATGCTTACAATCCCAGCCAAATTCACTTCTTGATTTTAGAAGTTCTTGAGAAAACTACACACAAGGACAATAATGAACATTTGTTACAACGAGAATTATACTGGATACACCGTCTTCACGCTCTTCAGCCTAAAGGACTAAACGAAAGACTGGAATTTAGTTGTCACCTATGATATATCTGGGGAATCATTGATTATTCGAGTATGATCTCTCTGTCTGTTTTCATGTCAGCTGGTTTGTTCCAATATTTTCTGTTTTCTGTTTTCATTTATTCTTTTTTATCTAACTTCATCCACATCTAATTATTTACTTTTCTTTCCTTTCCTCTTTATTCACCCTACTTTGCTTGGATTTTCATAATTGTATATCCCCATGTTTTCTTGTCATCTACTTGCTTTTCTTTTTGAACCATTATCCATGGCTCCACACTCTTTTCAATCTTCTTATTCTGCTCTCTTATCCATAAAGTACTATTGCTACATGCTATTTCTTGTTGAATATTTTTTGCTGTCAACTTTATTCAAGTGCATTTTGAACACTACTACGGGGTTGTTCCCTAGTTCACTATCTCCTCGATGCGGGCCTCTTTTTATGTTCACACTCAGCTTCCTTTTCTTAAGGAGCATGTGCGCATGCTCGGCGTCTTCCGGGTCTGCTGTTGACACGGACCGGGTCTTGCCCTGTTGACGCGTCTTTTTTCCTCAGTGGCATGTAAGTGTTCGCGCCACCCACCAGGCACGTTTGGACTCTTTTGGCACAGTTTATCATATCTTTACTTTCAGTTTCCATCTGGGCTAAATGGTGTGTACGTTTCCATGTACACTACGTGCAACTCACATTTTCTATTTCGTTACGATTTTTTGTGCTGTTCCTTTGGGGTCTCCGTCACATTCTGCACTGTGTTAACTACTCGTAACCTTTTGTGTTCCGTCTGTTTCACCTTCCGCTAAATTTCTTCACAGTACCGTGGAGCCTTGTAATTTTGCTATCACCATCTTTATTACCTTGCGTTTTATTTCACCGGTTTTACGCTTTATGGGACATTTGCGTAACTTACCTTGGTCATTTTCCTCCCTTTCTTTTGCACATACCAGGTTATGTTTAACCATTTGAGTGCCTACATCATAGCATTTTCTCTCTATGAATTTCTGTATTCTTACCTCCTTGTTATCAGCAATCTACATCAGTTTCTTTTTCACTTTTGACACACAGATTTCCCCTGAAGAAGTGCAAATGCACGAAATGCATCGTGGATAATTTTACTACGGAGTATGAATTTATCTGACCATTGGATTTTTGTCATTAATGTGCTAAATATCACAATCATATGACATAATATGACGAACTGTGATATCTTTTGAACACGCAATGATCTAATCATTAAAGATCATAATCTTTCTCATCACAATTGAAGTACTTGTATATATTCATGCACGCGCTTCGGCGCATCAAGAGTGCCCATGGGCTGCCCTTACTCTTTGTAAGGTTCTCTTTGTTATAACGGTCTAGCACTTTACGAACCAGGAGGTGATCACTCTGAGACCCTATAAATAATTTTACCTTCATTTAACCCCATTGACTACCTGTTTTATACTTTGGAGTGCAGCGGCTTTCACCTAGTTTCAGTACAGATTATAAGAGAAGTAGGAATGTTGGATAACACATGTGATCTTAACAGATTGAACGTGACATCTTGGAATGTGTGGGTTCTGAATAACCCTAGGATAAAAAGGCAGATCCTAGGTTAACTAGATAGACACCACATCACAGTCGCTCTGCTACAGGACACACACTTTAATCCCGGAACTACACCCCAGTTTGCTTCGAGATGGGCCTCACACCGTTGATTTGCATTATATTCGGGATACTCCCGGAGAGTACCAAACAATAGTTGATGGACAGAATGCAGAACAATGTAATACATTCCCCCCAGTACAGAGATCTGGGCCGAAATCCATCATTTGTTTGCACTCCACACCACCCCAGTGCAGACATGGCCATATGCAAATCAGCCTTGACCCTGTGCCTCATGGGAACGGTCCAGCCCGAACTGCAAAGCCATGTCTTTCCTGGACCGGAATCAAGTATCCTAGGACCGGTTTCCGGCTATCAGCCGTCTTCAGCCAGGATAGCTTGACTCCAGTGGTGTGGAGAGCATGAGACTCATGTCTGCGCATACCCATCCCACTTGGGGTGACAAATGCAAAACAACAGTTGATGGACAGAATGCAGAACAATGTCATACATTCACCCCAGTACAGAGATTTGGGCCTAAATCCATTGTTTTTTTGCACTCCACACCACCCCAGTCCAGACATGGCCATATGCAAAACAGCCTTGACCCTGTGCCTCATGGGAACAGTCCAGCCCGAACTGCCAAGCCATGTCTTTCCTTGACCGGAATCAAGCATCCTAGGACCGGTTTCTGGCTATCAGCCGTCTTCAACCAGGATAGCTTGACTCCAGTGGTGTGGAGAGCATGGGACTCACGTCTGAGCATACCCATCCCATGTGGGGTGACAAGTGCAAAACAACAGTTGATGGACAGAATGCAGAACAATGTCATATATTCACCCTAGTACAGAGATCTGGGTCTAAATCCATCGTTTTTTTTGCACTCCACACCACCCCAGTTCAGACATGGCCATATGCAAATCAGCCTTGACCCTGTGCCTCATGGGAACAGTCCAGCCCGAACTGCCAAGCCATGTCTTTCCTGGACTGGAATCAAGCATCCTAGGACCGGTTTCTGGCTATCAGCCGTGTTCAGCCAGGATAGATTGACTCCAGTGTTGTGGAGAGCATGGGACTCACGTCTGAGCATACCCATCCCACTTGGGGTGACAAATGCAAAACAACAGTTGATGGACAGAATACAGAACAATGTCATACATTCACCCCAGTACAGAGATTTGGGCCAAAATCCATTGTTGTTTTGCACTCCACACCACCCCAGTCCAGACATGGCCATATGCAAATCAGCCTTGACCATCTGCCTCATGGGAACAGTCCAGCCCGAACTGCCAAGCCATGTCTTTCCTGAACCGGAATCAAGCATCCTAGGACCGGTTTCAGGCTATCAGCCATTTTCAGCCAGGATAGCTTGACTCCAGTGGTGTGGAGAGCATGGGACTCACGTCTGAGCATTCCCAACCCACTTGGGGTGACAAATGCAAAACAACAGTTGATGGACAGAATGCAGAACAATGTCATACACTCACCCCAGTACAGAGATCTGGGCCTAAAACCATCGTTTTTTTGCACTCCACACCACCCCAGTTCAGACATGGCCATATGCCAATCAGCCTTGACCCTGTGCCTCATGGGAACAGTCCAGCTCGAACTGCCAAGCCATGTCTTTCCTGGACCAGAATCAAGCATCCTAGGACTGGTGTCTGGCTATTAGCCGTCTTCAGCCACGATAGCTTGACTCCAGTGGTGTGGAGAGCATGGGACTCACTTCTGAGCATACCCATCCCACTTGGGGTGACAAATACAAAACAACAGTTGATGGACAGAATGCAGAACTATGTCATATATTCACCCCAGTACAGAGATCTGGGCCTAAATCCATAGTTTTTTTGCACTCCACACCACCCCAGTTCAGACATGGCCATATGCAAATCAGCCTTGACCCTGTGCCTCATGGGTACAGTCCAGCTCAAACTGCCAAGCCATGTCTTTCCTGGACCGGAATCAAGCATCCTAGGACCGGTTTCTGGCTATCAGCCATCTTCAGCCAGGATAGATTAACTCCAGTGTTGTGGAGAGCATGGGACTCACGTCTGAGCATACCCATCCCACTTGGGGTGACAAATGCAAAACAACAGTTGATGGACAGAATACAGAACAATGTCATACATTCACCCCAGTACAGAGATTTGGGCCTAAATCCATTGTCGTTTTGCCCTCCACACCACCCCAGTTCAGACATGGCCATATGCAAATCAGCCTTGACCCTGTGCGTCATGGGAACAGTCCAGCCTGAACTGCCAAGCCATGTCTTTCCTGGTCTGGAATCAAGCATCCTAGGACCGGTTTCAGGCTATCAGCCGTTTTCAGCCAGGATAGCTTGACTCCAGTGGTGTGGAGAGCATGGGACTCACGTCTGAGCATTCCCAACCCACTTGGGGTGACAAATGCAAAACAACAGTTGATGGACAGAATGCAGAACAATGTCATACATTCACCCCAGTACAGAGATCTGGGCCTAAAACCATCGTTTTTTTGCACTCCACACCACCCCAGTTCAGACATGGCCATATGCAAATCAGCCTTGACCCTGTGCCTCATGGGAACAGTCCAGCTCGAACTGCCAAGCCATGTCTTTCCTTGACCAGAATCAAGCATCCTAGGACTTGTGTCGGGCTATCAGCCGTCTTCAGCCAGGATAGCTTGACTCCAGTGGTGTGGAGAGCATGGGACTCACTTCTGAGCATACCCATCCCACTTGGGGTGACAAATACAAAACTACAGTTGATGGACAGAATGCAGAACTATGTCATATATTCACCCCAGTACAGAGATCTGGGCCTAAATCCATAGTTTTTTTGCACTCCACACCACCCCAGTTCAGACATGGCCATATGCAAATCAGCCTTGACCCTGTGCCTCATGGGTACAGTCCAGCCGGAACTGCCAAGCCATGTCTTTCCTGGACCGGAATCAAGCATCCTAGGACCGGTTTCTGGCTATCAGCCGTCTTCAGCCAGGATAGCTTGACTCCAGTGGTGTGGAGAGCGTGGGACTTACGTCTGAGCATACCCATCCCACTTGGGTTGACAAATGCAAAACAACAGTTGATGGACAGAATGCAGAACAATGTCATACATTCACCCCAGTACAGAGATCTGGCCTAAATCCATCGTTTTTGTGCACTCCACACTACCCCAGTGCAGATATGGCCATATGCAAATCAGCCTTGACCCTGTGCCTCATGGGAACAGTCCAGCCCGAACTGCCAAGCCATGTCTTTTCTGGACCGGAATCAAGTATCCTAGGACCGGTTTCTGGCTATCAGCCGTCTTCAGCAAGGATAGCTTGACTACAGTGGTGTGGAGAGCATGAGACTCACGTCTGCGCATACCCATCCCACTTGTGGTGAGAAATGCAAAACAACAGTTGATGGACAGAATGCAGAACAATGTCATACATTCACCCCAGTACAGAGATCTGTGCCTGAATCCATCTTTTTTTTGCACTCCACCCCACCCCAGTCCAGACATGGCCATATGCAAATCAGCCTTGACCATGTGCCTCATGGGAACAGTACAGCCCGAACTGCCAAGCCATGTCTTTTCTGGACCGGAATCAAGTATCCTAGGACCGGTTTCTGGCTATCAGCCGTCTTCAGCCAGGATAGCTTGAATCCAGTGGTGTGGAGAGCATGGGACTCACGTCTGAGCATACCCATCCCACTTGGGGTGACAAATGCAAAACAACAGTTGATGGACAGAATGCAGAACAATGTCATACATTCACCCCAGTACAGAGATCTGGGCCTAAATCCATCGTTTATTTGCACTCCACACCACCTCAGTTCAGACATGGCCATATGCAAATCAGCCTTGACCCTCTGCCTCATGGAAACAGTCCAGCCCAAACTGCCAAGCCATGTCTTTCATGGACCGGAATCAAGCATCCTAAGACTGGTTTCTGGCTATCAGCTGTCTTCAGCCAGGATAGCTTGACTCCAGTGGTGTGGAGAGCATGGGACTCACGTCTGAGCATACCCATCCCACTTGGGGTGACAAATGCAGAACATCAGTTGATGGACAGAATGCAGAACAATGTCATACATTCACCCCAGTACAGAGATCTGGGCCTAAATCCATCGTTTATTTGCACTACACACCACCCCAGTTCAGACATGGCCATGTGCAAATCAGCCTTGACCCTCTGCCTCATGGGAACAGTCCAGCCCAAACTGCCAAGCCATGTCTTTCCTGGACCGGAATCAAGCATCCTAGGACCGGTTTCTGGCTATCAGCCATCTTCAGCCAGGATAGCTTGACTCCAGTGGTGTGGAGAGCATGGGACTCACGTCTGAGCATACCTATCCCACTTGGGTTGACAAATGCAAAACAACTGTTGATGGACAGAATGCAGAACAATGTCATACATTCACCCCAGTACAGAGATCTGGGCCTAAATACATCGTGTATTTGCACTCCACACCACCCCAGTTCAGACATGGTCTTATGCAAATCAGCCTTGACCCTCTGCCTCATGGGAACAGTCTAGCCCGAACTGCCAAGCCATGTCTTTCCTAGACTTAAATCAAGCATTCTAGGACCGGTTTCTGGCTATCAATCATCTTCAGCCCGGATAGCTTGACTCCAGTGGTGTGGAGAGCATGGGACTCACGTCTGAGCATACCCATCCCACTTGGGGTGACAAATGCAAAACAACAGTTGATGGACAGAATGCAGAACAATGTAATACATTCACCCCAGTACAGAGATCTGAGACTAAATCCATCGTTGTTTTGCACTCCACACCACCCCAGTTAAGACATGGCCATAGGCAAATCAGCCTTGACCCTGTGCCTCATGGGAATAGTCCAGCCCGAACCACCAAGCCATGTCTTTCCTGGACTGGAATCAAGCATCCTAGGACCGGTTTCTGGATATCAGCCGTCTTTAGCTACGATAGCTTGACTCCAATGGTGTGGAGAGCATGGGACTCACATCTGAGCATACCCATCCCACTTGGAGTGACAAATGCAAAACAACAGTTGATGGACAGAATGCAGAACAATGTCATACATTCACCCCAGTACAAAGATCTAGGCCTAAATCCATCTTTTTTTTGCACTCCACACCACCCCAGTTCAGACATGGCCATATGCAAATCAGCCTTGACCCTGTGCCTAATGGGAACAGTCCAGCCCGACCTGCCAAGCCATGTCTTTCCTGGACCGGAATCAAGCATCCTAGGACCGGTTTCTGGCTATCAGCCGTCTTCAGCCAGGATAGCTTGACTCCAGTGGTGTGGAGAGCATGAGACTCACGTCTGAGCATACCCATCCCACTTGGGGTGACAAATGCAAAACAACAGATGATGGACAGAATGCAGAACTATGTCATACAATCACGCCAGTACATAGATATGGGCCTAAATCCATCGTTTTTTTGCACTCCACACCACCCCAGTTCAGACATGGCCATATGCAAATCAGCCTTGACCCTGTGCCTCATGGGTACAGTCCAGCCGGAACTGCCAAGCCATGTCTTTCCTGGACCGGAATCAAGCATCCTAGGACCGGTTTCTGGCTATCAGCCATCTTCAGCCAGGATAGATTAACTCCAGTGTTGTGGAGAGCATGGGACTCACGTCTGAGCATACCCATCCCACTTGGGGTGACAAATGCAAAACAACAGTTGATGGACAGAATACAGAACAATGTCATACATTCACCCCAGTACAGAGATTTGGGCCTAAATCCATTGTCGTTTTGCCCTCCACACCACCCCAGTTCAGACATGGCCATATGCAAATCAGCCTTGACCCTGTGCGTCATGGGAACAGTCCAGCCTGAACTGCCAAGCCATGTCTTTCCTGGTCTGGAATCAAGCATCCTAGGACCGGTTTCAGGCTATCAGCCGTTTTCAGCCAGGATAGCTTGACTCCAGTGGTGTGGAGAGCATGGGACTCACGTCTGAGCATTCCCAACCCACTTGGGGTGACAAATGCAAAACAACAGTTGATGGACAGAATGCAGAACAATGTCATACATTCACCCCAGTACAGAGATCTGGGCCTAAAACCATCGTTTTTTTGTACTCCACACCACCCCAGTTCAGACATGGCCATATGCAAATCAGCCTTGACCCTGTGCCTCATGGGAACAGTCCAGCTCGAACTGCCAAGCCATGTCTTTCCTGGACCAGAATCAAGCATCCTAGGACTTGTGTCGGGCTATCAGCCGTCTTCAGCCAGGATAGCTTGACTCCAGTGGTGTGGAGAGCATGGGACTCACTTCTGAGCATACCCATCCCACTTGGGGTGACAAATACAAAACTACAGTTGATGGACAGAATGCAGAACTATGTCATATATTCACCCCAGTACAGAGATCTGGGCCTAAATCCATAGTTTTTTTGCACTCCACACCACCCCAGTTCAGACATGGCCATATGCAAATCAGCCTTGACCCTGTGCCTCATGGGTACAGTCCAGCCGGAACTGCCAAGCCATGTCTTTCCTGGACCGGAATCAAGCATCCTAGGACCGGTTTCTGGCTATCAGCCGTCTTCAGCCAGGATAGCTTGACTCCAGTGGTGTGGAGAGCGTGGGACTTACGTCTGAGCATACCCATCCCACTTGGGTTGACAAAGGCAAAACAACAGTTGATGGACAGAATGCAGAACAATGTCATACATTCACCCCAGTACAGAGATCTGGCCTAAATCCATCGTTTTTGTGCACTCCACACTACCCCAGTGCAGATATGGCCATATGCAAATCAGCCTTGACCCTGTGCCTCATGGGAACAGTCCAGCCCGAACTGCCAAGCCATGTCTTTTCTGGACCGGAATCAAGTATCCTAGGACCGGTTTCTGGCTATCAGCCGTCTTCAGCAAGGATAGCTTGACTACAGTGGTGTGGAGAGCATGAGACTCACGTCTGCGCATACCCATCCCACTTGTGGTGAGAAATGCAAAACAACAGTTGATGGACAGAATGCAGAACAATGTCATACATTCACCCCAGTACAGAGATCTGGGCCTGAATCCATCTTTTTTTTGCACTCCACCCCACCCCAGTCCAGACATGGCCATATGCAAATCAGCCTTGACCATGTGCCTCATGGGAACAGTACAGCCCGAACTGCCAAGCCATGTCTTTTCTGGACCGGAATCAAGTATCCTAGGACCGGTTTCTGGCTATCAGCCGTCTTCAGCCAGGATAGCTTGAATCCAGTGGTGTGGAGAGCATGGGACTCACGTCTGAGCATACCCATCCCACTTGGGGTGACAAATGCAAAACAACAGTTGATGGACAGAATGCAGAACAATGTCATACATTCACCCCAGTACAGAGATCTGGGCCTAAATCCATCGTTTATTTGCACTCCACACCACCCCAGTTCAGACATGGCCATATGCAAATCAGCCTTGACCCTCTGCCTCATGGAAACAGTCCAGCCCAAACTGCCAAGCCATGTCTTTCATGGACCGGAATCAAGCATCCTAAGACTGGTTTCTGGCTATCAGCTGTCTTCAGCCAGGATAGCTTGACTCCAGTGGTGTGGAGAGCATGGGACTCACGTCTGAGCATACCCATCCCACTTGGGGTGACAAATGCAGAACATCAGTTGATGGACAGAATGCAGAACAATGTCATACATTCACCCCAGTACAGAGATCTGGGCCTAAATCCATCGTTTATTTGCACTACACACCACCCCAGTTCAGACATGGCCATGTGCAAATCAGCCTTGACCCTCTGCCTCATGGGAACAGTCCAGCCCAAACTGCCAAGCCATGTCTTTCCTGGACCGGAATCAAGCATCCTAGGACCGGTTTCTGGCTATCAGCCATCTTCAGCCAGGATAGCTTGACTCCAGTGGTGTGGAGAGCATGGGACTCACGTCTGAGCATACCTATCCCACTTGGGTTGACAAATGCAAAACAACTGTTGATGGACAGAATGCAGAACAATGTCATACATTCACCCCAGTACAGAGATCTGGGCCTAAATACATCGTGTATTTGCACTCCTCACCACCCCAGTTCAGACATGGTCTTATGCAAATCAGCCTTGACCCTCTGCCTCATGAGAACAGTCCAGCCCGAACTGCCAAGCCATGTCTTTCCTAGACTTAAATCAAGCATTCTAGGACCGGTTTCTGGCTATCAATCATCTTCAGCCCGGATAGCTTGACTCCAGTGGTGTGGAGAGCATGGGACTCACGTCTGAGCATACCCATCCCACTTGGGGTGACAAATGCAAAACAACAGTTGATGGACAGAATGCAGAACAATGTAATACATTCACCCCAGTACAGAGATCTGAGACTAAATCCATCGTTGTTTTGCACTCCACACCACCCCAGTTAAGACATGGCCATAGGCAAATCAGCCTTGACCCTGTGCCTCATGGGAATAGTCCAGCCCGAACCACCAAGCCATGTCTTTCCTGGACTGGAATCAAGCATCCTAGGACCGGTTTCTGGATATCAGCCGTCTTTAGCTACGATAGCTTGACTCCAATGGTGTGGAGAGCATGGGACTCACATCTGAGCATACCCATCCCACTTGGAGTGACAAATGCAATACAACAGTTGATGGACAGAATGCAGAACAATGTCATACATTCACCCCAGTACAAAGATCTAGGCCTAAATCCATCGTTTTTTTGCACTCCACACCACCCCAGTTCAGACATGGCCATATGCAAATCAGCCTTGACCCTGTGCCTAATGGGAACAGTCCAGCCCGACCTGCCAAGCCATGTCTTTCCTGGACCTGAATCAAGCATCCTAGGACCGGTTTCTGGCTATCAGCCGTCTTCAGCCAGGATAGCTTGACTCCAGTGGTGTGGAGAGCATGAGACTCACGTCTGAGCATACCCATCCCACTTGGGGTGACAAATGCAAAACAACAGATGATGGACAGAATGCAGAACTATGTCATACAATCACGCCAGTACATAGATATGGGCCTAAATCCATCGATTTTTTGCACTCCACACCACCCCAGTTCAGACATGGCCATATGCAAATCAGCCTTGACCCTGTTTCTCATGGGTACAGTCCAGCCCGAACTGCCGAGCCATGTCTTTCCTGGACTGGAATCAAGCATCCTAGGACCGGTTTCTGGCTATCAGCCGTCTTCAGCCAGGATAGCTTGACTCCAGTGGTGTGGAGAGCATGGGATTCACATCTGAGCATACCCATCCCACTTGGGGGGACAAATGCAAAACAACAGTTGATGGACAGAATGCAGAACAATGTCATACATTCACCCCAGTACAGAGATCTGGGCCTAAATCCATCGTTTTTTGCACTCCACACCACCCCAGTTCAGACATGGCCATATGCAAATCAGCCTTGACCCTGTGCCTCATGGGAACAGTCCAGCCCGAACTGCCAAGCCATGTCTTTCCTGGACCGGAATCAAGCATATTAGGACCGGTTTCTGGCTATCAGCCGTCTTCAGCCAGGATAGCCTGACTCCAGTGGTGTGGAGACCATGGGACTCACTTCTGAGCATACCCATCCCACTTGGGTTGACAATACAAAACAACAGTTGATGGACAGAATGCAGAACACTGTCATACATTCACCCCAGTACAGAGATCAGGGCCTAAATCCATGCAAATCAGCCTTGACCCTGTGCCTCATGGGAACAGTCCAGCCCGAATTGCCAAGCCATGTCTTTCCTGGACCTGAATCAAGCATCCTAGGACCGGTTTCTGGCTATCAGCCGTCTTCAGACAGGATAGCTTGACTCCAGTGGTGTGCAGAGCATGGGACTCACGTCTGAGAATACCCATCCCACTTGGGATGATAAATGCAAAACAACAGTTGATGGACAGAATGCAGAACAATGTCATACATTCACCCCAGTACAGGGATCTGGGTCTAAATCCATTGTTTTATTGCACTCCACACAACCCCAGTTCAGACAAGGCCATATGCAAATCAGCCTTGACCCTGTGCCTCATGGGAACAGTCCAGCCCGACCTGCCAAGCCATGTCTTTCCTGGACCGGAATCAAGCATCCTAGGACCGGTTTCTGGCTATCAGCCGTCTTCAGCCAGGATAGCTTGACTCCAGTGGTGTGGCGAGCATGAGACTCACGTCTGAGCGTACCCATCCCACTTGGGGTGACAGAATGCAGAACTATATCATACAATCAAGCCAGTACATAGATCTGGGCATAAATCCATCGTTTTTTTGCACTCCACACCACCCCAGTTCAGACATGGCCATATGCAAATCAGCCTTGACCCTGTTTCTCATGGGAACAGTCCAGCCCGAACTGCCGAGCCATGTCTTTCCTGGACTGGAATCAAGCATCCTAGGACCGGTTTCTGGCTATCAGCCGTCTTCAGCCAGGATAGCTTGACTCCAGTGGTGTGGAGAGCATGGGATTCACATCTGAGCATACCCATCCCACTTGGGGTGACAAATGCAAAACAACAGTTGATGGACAGAATGCAGAACAATGTCATACATTCACCCCAGTACAGAGATCTGGGCCTAAATCCATCGTTTTTTGCACTCCACACCACCCCAGTTCAGACATGGCCATATGAAAATCAGCCTTGACCCTGTGCCTCATGGGAACAGTCCAGCCCGAACTGCCAAGCCATGTCTTTCCTGGACCGGAATCAAGCATCCTAGGACCGGTTTCTGGATATCAGCCGTCTTCAGCCAGGATAGCTTGACTCCAGTGGTGTGGAGACCATGGGATCTATTTCTAAGCATACCCATCCCACTTGGGTTGACAATACAAAACAACAGTTGATGGACAGAATGCAGAACAATGTCATACATTCACCCCAGTACAGAGATCTGGGCCTAAATCCATGCAAATCAGCCTTGACCCTGTGCCTCATGGGAACAGTCCAGCCCGAATTGCCAAGCCATGTCTTTCCTGGACCTGAATCAAGCATCCTAGGACCGGTTTCTGGCTATCAGCCGTCTTCAGACAGGTGACTCCAGTGGTGTGCAGAGCATGGGACTCACGTCTGAGCATACCCATCCCACTTGGGATGATAAATGCAAAACAACAGTTGATGGACAGAATGCAGAACAATGTCATACATTCACCCCACTACAGAGATCTGGGCCTAAATCCATTGTTTTATTGCACTCCACACAACCCCAGTTCAGACAAGGCCATATGCAAATCAGCCATGACCCTGTGCCTCATGGGAACAGTCCAGCCCGAATTGCCAAGCCATGTCTTTCCTGGACCAGAATCAAGCATCCTAGGACTGGTTTCTGGCTATCAGCCGTCTTCAGCCAGGTTATCTTGACTCCAGTGGTGTGGAGAGCATGGGACTCACTTCTGAGCATACCCATCCCACTTGGGGTGACAATGCAAAACAACAGTTGATGGACAGAATGCAGAACAATGTCATACATTCACCCCAGTACAGAGATCTGGGCCTAAATCCATCGTTTTATTGCACTCCACACCACCCCAGTTCAGTCAAGGCCATATGCAAATCAGCCTTGACCCTGTGCCTCATAGGAACAGTCCAGCCCGAAATGCCAAGCCATGTCTTTCCTAGACCGGAATCAAGCATCCAAGGACCGGTTTCTGGCTATCAGCCGTCTTCAGCCTGGAAAGCTTGACTCCAGTGGTGTGGAGATAATGGGACTCACGTCTGAGCATACCCATCCCACTTGGGGTGACAAATGCAAAACAACAGTTGATGGACAGAATGCAGAACAATGTCATACATTCACCCCAGTACAGAGATCTGGGCCTAAATCCATCGTTTTTTTGCACTCCACACCACCCCAGTTCTGACATGGCCATATGCAAATCAGCCTTGACCCTGTGCCTCATGGGAACAGTTCAGCCCGAATTGCCAAGCCATGTCTTTCCTAAACCGGAATCAAGCATCCTAGGACCGGTTTCCGGCTATCAGCCGTCTTCAGCCAGGATAGCTTGACTCCAGTGTTGTGGAGAGCATGGGACTCACATCCGAGTATACCCATCCCACTTGGGGTGACCAATGCAAAACAACAGTTGATGGACAGAATGTAGAACAGTGTCATACATTCACCCCAGTACAGAGATCTGGGCCTAAATCCATCGTTTTTTTTGTACTCCACAACACCCCAGTTCAGACATGGCCATATGCAAATAAGCCTTGCAGAAATTCTTGAACTTAGATTTGGAATTAGACGAAATCACGGAAGCCAAAATGCAGATGAAATCTGGACGGACCCCGGGATCTGTCGGGCTACCGATAACATTTCATAAAACATTACCTGCTGGGTACTCTGGGGTACATGGGGATGTCTATCACCTTCATCCACTGGGTACAACAGCTATATATCCAACCAATAGCTTGAGTACTTTTCAATTGTGCCCAGTCCTCCGCCTTCACTATCTCCAGAGGCACACGGCAAGGCTGTCCATTATCCCCAATGTTATTTGCTCTGGCCATAGAACCCTTAGCTACAAAACTTCGGCAACACCATAATGATAGGGCACTGATCTACCCAACTAGACAACTTCTTATCTCCCTATATGCAGACGATATGACACTGTATGTCAAGAAGCCTCAAGACAATCTCAACCCAGTGTTACTGGAGACCACTAAATTAGGCGCAATATCCGGAATACAAATAAATTGGTCTAAATCCCCCTTACGGATAGTAACCTGCCGCACCAATTGGATTATCCACTAGTCTGGGAAACTGATGAGCGAAAATACCTGGGCATACTTATCACCAGAAACGGGGACAACCTGATGAGAATAAATTATGGCTCAGCCATAGATAAGATAACTGACACTATCAGCAAGTGGGTACAGCTTCTACTGTTCATGGTGGGGGGATCTCTCTTATCAAAATGGTATTGCTGCCAAAACTGTTATACCTTTTCACACCACCCAGGAAGTTTTTTTCTTTACTACACTCAAGACTCAACTTATGAGGCTTATTTGGGGTGGGAAGCAGGCACGACTCAACCTGTCTACGCTGATGCTACCATACCATCAGGGAGGGTATGATGCTCCCAATTTAGAGTTCTATTATTTTTGTGCACAGGCCCACTTCGCAACACATTGGTTCCATTCACCACCCTTTATGCCTCATTTGGCGATGGAAAATGGGTATATGACTCAGACACCCCCGATAAGCTATCTTTTTACAACAGTGAAGGAGCGGGAACGTGACCTGTCCATCGTAGAATGCACTATTGTAGCATGGCGGCAGCTTGCTTGCATGCAAGGCAGCCCCATGTTGTAGTCCCCTAGGAGGCCAATGTTACAAAACCTTTGCTACAAGTTACTTATGAGGGGATATGTCAGATGATGCTGGAAGGTCTTGGCTATCATACCTGGGGAGACCTTTATATAGGGAAACAATTCTGCTCCAAGGAACACATTTTTGGAGCATGCATACCCACGACAATTGACACATTTATGAACACTCATCTCCGGCAAAGTGTGAAGGCTGCAACCTGTACCTTGCCCCAAGAGACAGATACACTTGCACCTCTGCAAGCCTTGCTACATGGAGAGGCTCACGTCATGTCATATCCCTCTTGTATAAACATACACAGAATGCACCACCCACTCATACTCTACGGGCCAGGTGGGAATGGGGGAAAGATATAAATGTCCCGTTAACGGATGACCAATGGGAACTTAGCTGCACGCAGACAGAAGCAATTACAGGCAATAGTAGGCTACGCTTATTCATTTTCAATTCTTGCACCGCTTGTATCACACCACGACTAAACTACACACATTCCACCTCAGATACCATGACAAATGTGCGCGGTGCGGGAGGGAGGGGGCAGACGTCCTGCATTTAGCGGGACCTGCCCCTGGGTTGCAGAACTGGACGCAGACTTTTGAAGGGTTGTCAAACATGATAGGAGCCCAGCTGACCCCATGCCCACTTGTAGCACTTTGGGGTTTATCTCAGGAAATAAACACAGTGCACAAAAAGTTTTTGGCAATGGGTTTATTACCCCAACTGCAGGTAGAGTGCAGGTGGGGAAGAGGCCAGACTCCCAAGTTCAAAGACTGGATACAGACTATGTCTACTTGGCAAGATCATATGTATTATTACGCAGAACCTCCTATCTTCTCATGCAAGAATACAATCCTACCATCTCCTGAGGCGGAAGCCATAATTTTTAAAAATTTTGTGAAAATTTACTTATTCTTATTTGCACGTTCTTGGGCACCATATTCCAAGAGCTATTGTATTTGGACAACCCGCACAGCGGATATTAGCGCTGTTACGGGCTTCAAAGAAACATTGCCGCCATCACCGAGCACATCAGGCCACGCCCACTATCGGGAGGCCACGCCCCCGCCTACGATATAAAAAAGCGCTGAATACAAGCGTTTTTGGATACAATCGTAACATCTCCTGAGGTGGAAGCCAGGAGGATACCTGCTATAATTTTTTAAACTTTTGTGAAAATGTACTTATTCTTATTTGCACGTTCTCCCCCTGCGCACCATATTCCAAGAGCTATTGTACTTGGACAACCCACACAGCGGATATTAGCGCTGTTACGGGCTTCAAACAAGCATTGCCGCCATCACCGAGCACATCAGGCCACGCCCACTATCGGGAGGCCACACCCCCGCCTACGATATAAAAAAGCGCTGAATACAAGCGTTTTTGGATACAATCCTACCATCTCCTGAGGCGGAAGCCGGGAGGATACCTACCATAATTTTTAAAACTATTGTGAAAATGTACTTGTTCTTATTTTCACGTTCTCCCCCTGGGCACCATATTCCAAGAGCTATTGTACTTGGACAACCCGCACAGTGGATATTAGCGCTGTTACGGGCTTCAAACAAACATTGCCGCCATCACCGAGCACATCAGGCCACGCCCACTATCAGGAGGCCACGCCTCCCACGTCCCCTGCCGGCATCGCCCTACTCCTTTAAAACATGTGTATTCCTAGGACACGCAGTGGACGAGCGCAGCGGGAGCGCCGTCTGCGCGCCGAAGGCACGCCTAAAGCAAGCCCGTCTGCGCCCGTCCGCGCCGGGACCGGGCCCAGGGCCTTGCCCCCTGACCAAACATACGTAGATAGCAGAAGACAAATCTACTCTAGGCAGGAGATTCTAGCATTGAGACCTCATGCCACATGCAACCCGATGGATCCACATAAGGAATGTAAGACATGTCTAACCTGCTCACGAACATTTGCCTTTTCACAGATTAGAGATCTTAGTACAACATATCACAAACCTCAAATAACAACTTACAGAAAATCATCTATTAAAGCTGGTCTCATAAATGTCAGATCTATGGTCAAGCATAATGTTGAGACAGCTGAACTAAATGAAAGCCAAAATTTGGATCTTCTGTTTGTAACCGAAACATGGGCAGATGAAGCATCAGACCCAGATCCGACCCTAGCAATCCCAGAGGGCTTCTCCATCTACAGAGCAGACAGGAAAATAAAACGAGGAGGAGGTTTAGCAATCATAGCGAAGGAGGGACTGCAGATTAAAAGCTCAGACAAAGGAAGTAACCCAGATTGTGAAACGCTATCGTTGCAAATAAAAATCACCAATAACTATACTTTTAGTGGTCTATTAATTTATAGACCACCAAATGCCAAAACACCTCTAATTGAGCTATTAAGCTCATTTCTAGAATCCAGTGTGACGTATTGTGACTATACAATTCTAGGAGATTTTAATATACACCTAGAAAAAACATTGGACCCTAAGGTAAAGTCATTTAAAGATGAAATGGCAAATTTTGTTTTAGAGCAGAAAGTATATACAGATACGCATTGCGCCGGCCACACTCTGGATGGAATTTTCACATCATGTCGGAAGTTAAATATAACTGATACGCTCTCGATCCCGTGGTCAGACCATAAGATGGTCTCCTTCTTCTTAGAAATTATGCAAGATATAGGAAGACCGGTCAAAGTAAAAAAAAAACACATATCATGAATGGTCCACAATCCAGCCCTAGATACTCATAGATACTCTATGTTCTTCGTACCTAACTTTAGATGTGGACAGCAATAAAGCCTGTAAACAAATTAATACATGGCTAGAGAACGCAGTCCAACTCACAGTTCCACTGAAGAAAATCACTCTCAAAAGAAAGACCCCTTCACAGCCATGGTTATCAGAAGCTTTGAAGGAAAAAAAACAAGAATGTAGAAGAGCAGAAAAGAAATGGAGAGCTAACTATGAGGTACAGCAAAGATTAGAATATAAAACAATACTTGCTAGCTATAAAAAAACTTAATAACATCAGAGAAAAGCAAATACTTCATCCACAAAATTAATGAATCAAAAAACTCCAGTAAAACTCTCTTCTCCACTGTTAGAAAGCTTTCGAAAATTGAAAATAACACCCCAGAAGAAATATCATCAGAATTTTGTAATATTCTGGGTAAATTCTTCGTAAATAAAGTTTCATCAGTCTACAAATCTTTTAAAAATTACAAATCAGATAAAACTAATCAGACAGATAAAATCACTGCTCAAACAATAAATTCAGAGTAACAATCAGTCCAACCTATAAAGTTCCAATTTACCATTCCAACAAAAGACCAAATTCAGAAGGAATTACTTAACATTAATTCAGGCAGCCAAACAGACCAATGTCCGCCCAAAATAATGCACATTTGCTCAGAACAAAGGAGCATTGTACTAACAAGATTATTTGGCCAAATAATCGATACCAACACCTTTCCGGATGACTGGAAAAAGATTTCCTATAGAACACTACTGAAAAAACCGAATCTCGATAGTGACGAGCCAAGCAGTTACAGACCTATTTTCAGAATTCCTTTCGCCGCTAAAATATTGTAGAAACTCATGAACAAACAGCTATCCCGCTATCTGATTGACGGCAACTGGCTGGACGACTCTCAGTTTGGTTTCCGGGAAGCACACGGAACAGAAACTGCTTTAATTACAGCAGTAGAAGAACTCTGGAAAGTGATGGACAATGGAGCGAAGGCCGCCTTGATATTACTTGACATATCGGGGGCATTCGACATGGTCAGTCATGAAATTCTTTTAAAACGATTAAAAACAGCAGAAATACATGACTCAACATGTACCCTCATTGAATCCTATCTTGCTAATAAAACTTTTACAGTAGAAGTAGAAGGAGCAAAATCTAAAGCCTTTTCTCTACCATGCGGAGTTCCGCAGGGATCATCATTAAGTCCCACCCTTTTTAACCTTTATGTTGCCCCACTTGCAGAGATAATAAGAAACTGTGGTTTCACCCCAATATCATACGTTGATGACACTCAAATTGTAGTGACCATCAACAAAGATATAGAAGAAACAGCAGAAAAATTCCAACATTGTATGATACAGGTCAGCCAATGGAGGGAAAGGAATTGCCTGAAGCTCAATGGAGACAAGAGTGAAGTGATGATATTAGGGGGTGACACAAACAGCTGGTCCCCCGCCTGGTGGCCTAAGGATATGGGCAGATGTCCTAGATCATCAGGAAAAAGTGAAGAATCTGGGCTTCACCCTTGATATGAATTTATCATTTGAAGCTCAAGCCAATAAGCTGTCATCATCACTCTGGTACATTTTAAAAATGATAAAAAAACTATTTCCATATTTACCACGAGATTCTCGTAAAACAGTAGTAACAGCATTAGCATTAGCAAGATTGGACTATGGAAATGGTCTAATGCCGGAGCCAGGAAAAAGATCACAGATAAATTATAACGCCTGCAAAATGCAGCAGCTAGACTGGTCCTAGACATACCCAGGTTTGAGCCAATCAGACACAGACCGAAAGACCTACATTGGCTGCCAATTGAAAAGAGGGTGAAATTTAAATCACTCTGTGTAACCTATAAGGCACTACAGGGAAAAGGATCACTATTTTTGAGATACCATTTGAAACAGTATGAACCCATGAGACCTCTGAGATCGGGCCAGATGAAACTAATTACTGTTCCCAGATTTAAAAGAGCTAACTGGGGAGGGAGAAATTTCCTGATACATGCAGCACGTACATGGAATCAACTGCCCCTGAACATAAAAACCTGTCCATCTTTAGAAACCTTTAGAAAGGAAGTAAAAACATGGCTATTCTCCGAATAGGTGGGTAGTACACCTTTGGGCATCCATTTTGTTGGATGTATTTGCCTCACACACCCAAAAGGGTGTCATGCTTCATCATTGGCGGTTGCTCCTCATCGGGGAGGCGGTGCAATCCCCAACGGGCTCACCTCGAGGAGGGGCTCTTTAGCGGAGATCTTTTGTATCCAACAGCCCTATGGTGAAGTGAGGGTATGTGGGCAGAGTATCAGGATGACTCGGTGTAGTGATTAAAATGCAGCAGGGGATGCCGGAAACAACTTTATTCTGGGGGTCCCCCTACTACAAATAAAACCAGTGAAGAAGAGCAGCTCGTTAGGGGTAACCAAGTTAGGTAAAGTAATCCTAGAGAGGCCTTAGAAAACAATGGGTCAACATGTTTCTCGCATTTAGGTTAATCACCTGCGATTCATCAGGACCTTTAAAAGTGAAACGAAAAAAGGAAAAGAACTCTTAACATGCGAGTGTCATGTATGTGGTTTAGGTGTATTTTACCTTGGTGGAAAGTCCTATGCCTAAATAATGAGAAAAAGCAGATCGTTATTAATAGTATATTTCTCATCAGAAGCATAAACTGGGTCAGCGTCAGCATGTAAAAAACAGCGAGGCATGCTCCGGGTGGTGTTGGGGGAAGTACCCAACATAAACATGCCAGGTGAATACAGCGTGCAGTGCAAGGCTCACACACTCACACTGTGTTTGTGAATGTAAAACATTATGGTAAAAACCAGTGTTTAAAAGCAGCAGTATTATCTAAAAACACCATCCATGTTATTCAGTGGCAATTCGTGTCATAATTATATGAGTAACATCACATTTTTATCCAAGAGGTCATGTAAAACAAGCGTATGCAGGCTGATGGCTTACCTAAAGGTCAAGGTCTAAGAGCCACATGAATGCTCGGCGGGTCAGTTCTACGAGGGTAAGCCTTCAGGTGTGGCTGCAATGCGAAATGAATGTTATACCAGGGGGCGAAAAATAACAAGGTCAAGTACTAGCTACCAAGGACTGGGTGGATCCAGGTATTGTCATGTAGTCCCACCTTACCTTACTCGTCCCGTGACCGCGTGGATGCACCTACCCATCTCCGCCGAGTTCGGATAGATGGGTAGGTCTGGCGGTGTTTGTTATTAAAAGGGCACCGTCGGGGAGGAGCCTCGTCAATGGCGCCCTTCCGTGTGGGTAACATGACCAAAGTGGTTTCTATAGCGGCCATGACAGAAAGGTGAAGCGCATATAACGGTAGATACAGCATAGGTGGCTCAGTGTTTTGTGTATCAGCTAAAGAGCGGACAGTTATTTAACAAAATAAATGCACATGTTATTCAATTCGTACATAGTGAGCGGCCGCTCGGAGTATCTGGTCATGCACTTGATTTTAAATGGCTCAATCACTAGAGTGAGCTGATATAAATTTTACCAATACCCATTCCGTTATGTTGGTAACTTATATGCCACTGCTCGGAGTGTTAAATCTTACATTTCATTTGCAAGATAATTCCGACCCTTGGAAAAAGTCACGTGGTGTATTATGTGAACGGGTCGGCCATGATGGAACGGGAAGAAGCTCTGGATGAAACACAGCCAATGGGGGTCTGTCACGTAATGACCACGGGTGTGTGAGCTGTACCCCCGCCGAGGCATGGGTCAATATTAATAGTGTTTAATATTGTTTTCATTCGTTAGCCCACAGAATGTGCTTGGTAATGCACCATATTAAACATATGAACAGTGGAAAAATCGGCACACAACTAGTCATAATTGGGTCATATTCCGTCACACGATTTACAGCTACCACTCGTGTTGGTTATATATTGTATACAAACAGGTGTCAGCAAAGATCTAGTGAATGTATCATGTCAAATAAACAGAGAGTGTCACTGTTGTATGTAATCCAAGCCTAACTGAATTGAAGGTGAACCAATATCAGTGTAGGAAAGTTGATACAGATTGACTTATAGCGAATGCCAGGGGATATCTTCATTCAATCCATGGCTGTCAGAAGATAAGCGATGGACCCATCTCTGCTCCTTCATAAAGAGTGCATTCTTTGGGGAGTTTGGGCTGGATTCCAAGATAACCCAATTCAAGGACTCTTCATTATGGTTGCATTCCACGTAATGTTTACACATTTTTGTATTGGTTTTTTTACAGCGAAAATTGCTGCGGTGTTCAATGATGCGGGTTTTAATGGGGCGGGTGGTCATCCCAATGTATTGCAAGTTGCATGGGCAAGTCAGTAAGTAAATGCAATGTGAAGTATTGCAATTAGTGTGTTGCCTGAGTTCCCAATTGAAGGTCTCTGAAAGTTTGATGGTTTTCACTATTGAGGTGTATTTACAGACACCGCAGGAACCACAAAGGTAGTGGCCCCTGACAGGAGGTAGCTGCCAAAGGGTCTGTTGTGTCTCTTTTCTGACCTTCTTTGGCCTGGTACTGATCAGAATATCCTTCAGGTTCTGTGATCTCCTGAAAGCAAACCTAGGTTGTTCCATATCCAGGTCACCAGTGTTAAGGATCCCCCAGTGACGTTTAATGGTCTGTTTGATTTTGTTGGACAGTGGGGTAAAGGTGGTGACACAGGTGATCGGTTGGTTCTCTGTCGGTTCGCTCTCCCGTCTCTCTAGTAGAGCCTCTTGGTTATTATTCCGAGCCCGTTTTCTGGCTTTGTAAACATCGCTTTTAGGATAACCTCTGTCCAAGAGGTTCCTAGAGAGTATTAAGGATTCCTTCTTGCAATCAGTCACATCGCTACAATTGCGCCTTATCCGGAGAAATTGTCCTAATGGTAGGTTTGAGCGCAGGGCCTTAGGGTGGTGACTTTTATAGTGAAGTAAACTGTTACGATCTGTGGGTTTTCTATACAGCGATGTACTGAGAGACCCATCTTCCAATTTGATAGTAAGATCAAGGAATGTAATTTCCTTAGGTGAAGAGGACATGGTAAAATGTAAGAAGGGGTTCAGTGTATTCACCCATTCAAAGAACTCCTCGTGGGCTGTTGTGGGGCCTGACCAGAGTATTAAGATGTCATCAATGAAGCGTCTCCATACTAGAATATTCTCTCGAAAAGGGTTAGACTGGTGATGTATATGCCTGTCTTCAAACTCTGCCATATAGAGACAGGCCACCGAAGGAGCGAAGGTACTGCCCATTGAGGTCCCTTGGGTCTGGTGATAGTATTGTCCCTTGTACTCAAAGTAATTCTCAGTGAGTGCAAGAGTGGCGCACTCCATGATGAAAGTTTGTGGAGTGTTAGAGTTCCAGGTTTGTTGCCCCAATCTTTCCTCTATTACTTCTAGGGTAGCCCTCTGTGGAATATTCGTATAGAGGGCCTCCACATCTAGAGTAATCAGAAGGTCAATTTGTGTTGTGTCCTGAATGGAGTTCAAAATACGTAGGACATCAGTTGTGTCCTGGACGTAAGAAGGAATGCATTTAACCAATGGTTGTAAAAAATGGTCACAAAATTGTGAGAGTGGCTCTAGAATTGAATTGATCCCTGACACGATTGGTCTCCCTGGTACTGGTCTCGTTCCCTTATGGATCTTGGGTAGTATATAGAAATAAGGTACCCGGGGGTCCCTTTTAACTAAGAACTCTGCCTCTTTTTTGGAGATCCATTCTTCACTCTCAGCACCCATCACCAACCCTGTGATAATGGTCTGTAGGCGTCTGGTTGGATCACCGGGGATAGGTGTGTAGTACCTGTGATCATTTAACTGTCTGGTGCATTCCAGATCATAATCAGTAGTATTTATCAGGACTATTGCTCCACCCTTATCTGCCTGTTTAATGGTGATAAGGGGGTCTTCTGCCAGTGATTTTATGACCAACATTTCGTTATTGGAAATGTTCGAGTGACGAGTCTGTCTGTCCATCTGGTTAATCTCTTTGAGTACTGCCTGTTCAAAGGTCAACACTTTGTTTGGAACCATACCATTATGTGGTGTAAAAGTGGAAGGGTTATGTAAACCAGAGTCTTCAATGGGGTCACAAGCTTTGCCTTCAAAGAAGGCCTTAAGTCTTATTTTCCGGAAAAAAGATTTGATTTCCCTGGTCTGTTGGAATAAGTCCGTTCTCGGGGTAGGGACAAAGCCTAACCCTTTTTGGAGGGCTTGTTCCTCTCCCTCAGTGAGGATACGATCTGACAGGTTGACCACTAGACTCATTTTGGTCCTGATCGGGTCGTGTTCCTGGTGTCCATCCCTTGGGGGCGTGTATCCTCCCATTGCACCCTCTTTTCTGGCGCGTTCCCTCTTTTTCGCCCTCGCCCTCTGCCCCAACCTCTGCCTAAAAAAGGTGGGTTTGTAGAGTTTTGTGGAGCGTAGAAAGGGGGGTATTGTGGGGCCAAAGCTGGTTGAAAGTGAGGGAATTGTGGGTAGTGCCAGAATGGGGGACCCATTTGTTGTCCTTGGTAAGGAAAATTTTGGAAGTTTTGTTGTCCACGACCTCTTCCCCTTTTGGGCCTAGGTGGCATCTGTGGGAGGTCGTTGTTCTCACTACTGTCAGAGCCACTATTCGACCCTCTTCTGGAAGAAGTAGCGCTTGAGTCCGAGTTATAGTTGGTACCAGGGGGGACGTAGTCATCTCTCAAGTAGGGATAGACTTTTTCTTTAGAAAATCTCTTGATATCTTTTTGCAATGTTGCTACTTTTTGATTCATGAGATATTCTTTGTGTTCCGCCATCTCTTTGTTTAACTCTGTCAATTTGGTTTTAAAGCCTGGGTTAAGCACCGCAGTCTTTAATGCAGCCTCAGCTGCCTGGATGCGGACCAACAGTGCATCTGCTAGTCGTTTAGCCGTGTTTACTATCAGGATCAATAAGTCATGGGTGCATTTCCACGAAACCTGCGACCATTCGATCTTAAATTGTCCATATTCCCAAAAAATTCTTGGAAAATTCTTTACTATCAAGCCATTGGGATCTATTTTGGCTTTGAAATATTCCGCCATCATAGTCCCATGTATTGTTACTCGTATCCACTCTCGTTTCAGATCTGACAATGATTGCCACTCGGCTGTATTGCTTCCTGAGGCCGGTTCTACCTCAATGCCAAAAAGCGATGGTGTTCTCATGATAGCTGCTGCATCCTCTTCACCGAAGAATCGGGAACTCAGTCAACACACTAATTGCAATACTTCACATTGCATTTACTTACTGACTTGCCCATGCAACTTGCAATACATTGGGATGACCACCCGCCCCATTAAAACCCGCATCATTGAACACCGCAGCAATTTTCGCTGTAAAAAAACCAATACAAAAATGTGTAAACATTACGTGGAATGCAACCATAATGAAGAGTCCTTGAATTGGGTTATCTTGGAATCCAGCCCAAACTCCCCAAAGAATGCACTCTTTATGAAGGAGCAGAGATGGGTCCATCGCTTATCTTCTGACAGCCATGGATTGAATGAAGATATCCCCTGGCATTCGCTAGAAGTCAATCTGTATCAACTTTCCTACACTGATATTGGTTCACCTTCAATTCAGTTAGGCTTGGATTAAATACAACAGTGACACTCTCTGTTTATTTGACATGATACATTCACTAGATCTTTGCTGACACCTGTTTGTATACAATATATAACCAACACGAGTGGTAGCTGTAAATCGTGTGACGGAATATGACCCAATTATGACTAGTTGTGTGCCGATTTTTCCACTGTTCATATGTTTAATATGGTGCATTACCGGGCACATTCTGTGGGCTAACGAATGAAAACAATATTAAACACTATTAATATTGACCCATGCCTCGGCGGGGGTACAGCTCACACACCCGTGGTCATTACGTGACAGACCCCCATTGGCTGTGTTTCATCCAGAGCTTCTTCCCGTTCCATCATGGCCGACCCGTTCACATAATACACCACGTGACTTTTTCCAAGGGTCGGAATTATCTTGCAAATGAAATGTAAGATTTAACACTCCGAGCAGTGGCATATAAGTTACCAACATAACGGAATGGGTATTGGTAAAATTTATATCGGCTCACTCTAGTGATTGAGCCATTTCAAATCAAGTGCATGACCAGATACTCCGAGCGGCCGCTCACTATGTACGAATTGAATAACATGTGCATTTATTTTGTTAAATAACTGTCCGCTCTTTAGCTGATACACAAAACACTGAGCCACCTATGCTGTATCTACCGTTATATGCGCTTCACCTTTCTGTCATGGCCGCTATAGAAACCACTTTGGTCATGTGACCCACACGGAAGGGCGCCATTGACGAGGCTCCTCCCCGACGGTGCCCTTTTAATAACAAACACCGCCAGACCTACCCATCTATCCGAACTCGGCGGAGATGGGTAGGTGCATCCACGCGGTCACGGGACGAGTAAGGTAAGGTGGGACTACATGACAATACCTGGATCCACCCAGTCCTTGGTAGCTAGTACTTGACCTTGTTATTTTTTGCCCCCTGGTATAACATTCATTTCGCATTGCAGCCACACCTGAAGGCTTACCCTCGTAGAACTGACCCGCCGAGCATTCATGTGGCTCTTAGACCTTGACCTTTAGGTGAGCCATCAGCCTGCATACGCTTGTTTTACATGACCTCTTGGATAAAAATGTGATGTTACTCATATAATTATGACACGAATTGCCACTGAATAACATGGATGGTGTTTTTAGATAATACTGCTGCTTTTAAACACTGGTTTTTACCATAATGTTTTACATTCACAAACACAGTGTGAGTGTGTGAGCCTTGCACTGCACGCTGTATTCACCTGGCATGTTTATGTTGGGTACTTCCCCCAACACCACCCGGAGCATGCCTCACTGTTTTTTACATACTGACCCTGACCCAGTTTATGCTTCTGATGAGAAATATACTATTAATAACAATCTGCTTTTTCTCATTATTTAGGCATAGGACTTTCCACCAAGGTAAAATACACCTACACCACATACATGACACTCGCATGTTAAGAGTTCTTTTCCTTTTTTCGTTTCACTTTTAAAGGTCCTGATGAATCGCAGGTGATTAACCTAAATGCGAGAAACATGTTGACCCATTGTTTTCTAAGGCCTCTCTAGGATTACTTTACCTAACTTGGTCACCCCTAGCGAGCTGCCCTTCTTCACTGGTTTTAATTGTAGTAGGGGGACCCCCAGAATAAAGTTGTTTCCGGCATCCCCTGCTGCATTTTAATCACTACACCGAGTCATCCTGATACTCTGCCCACACACCCTCACTTCACCATAGGGCTGTTGGATACAAAAGATCTCCGCTAAAGAGCCCCTCCTCGAGGTGAGCCCGTTGGGGATTGCACCGCCCCCCGACGAGGAGCAACCGCCAATGATGAAGCATGACACCCTTTTGGGTGTGTGAGGCAAATACATCCAACAAAATGGATGCCCAAAGGTGTACTACCCACACCTTCGGTCACGTCAGCTTTTCCTAATCTTTCTCCCCTTTGAGGAACAGTGCAGCAACCCCCCTTTTTTGAACTACTAGTACCTTATACGGGCACACGCTGTGACTGGACCTTTCACTTTCTCAAGTGATAGTTAGTGTCCGTTGATCCATTGATCACTCTCCCTATACTTGACAAATATTCTCCGAATAAACATCAGACACCGTTACAAAGCTGGAAAGGATTTATCTTAGCGCCAAGACGCCCATGGGCAATTGTTGCGCTCTATAAATTGACAAATCAAATCAAATCAAAATCAAATCAAGAAGCGAACCCAGAGGGGGACCGGGAGGGACTGGATCAAGCCATGGAGAGCAAAGTCAGGCCTATGACCGGATCACAAACCTTACAAGAGAAGTCTAGTGTGTTATAATTCGGTACAGAGATAGTGCCACAGGAAAAAATCAGGGGACCGGAAGCGATAAGGGCCTTATCTTTAGAGTCACTGTGGTAGATGCTGTCCTCATCAAACCCCACTAAGGGGCCAATACTGCAAGTAGGCCTTGTGGTCTCCGCCCTAGTAGCAGATGCCCTCCTTTCGCTACTATCCAAGAGGTTCAAACAAAAAGACTCATAACCATCAAAGAGTCACAGTAAGAAATGAAGGACTATGCAACAACGCTATGAAACTCATTCCTCTTGAATTACAATTAACAATTCGACCAGACACGCCTGTCTACACCAATGTAACAAGAGAACATCTAATTCATCGAGAAAATGAAAGGACAAACACAGTGATGTCTTCAAATCCTGATGCAATTCTATCAATTGATCATACTTCTACTGGCTATTTCATAAATGTTGATACATTTTCTGAAGACCCAAGTGAATCAGAAACGTCGCCAGCCACAAACTCTTACAAACAGCAAGCAAAATACTTTTTTCACTTTCTGAAAGAAACGTATCTGGTTTCACCATGGACTAAATTATGGATAATATCCTGAATATGTTTCTTTCTTTTCTGGTTAGGTTTAGTAATGACTATTAGCATGCTTGTAAATGGCAAATACATTCGTCTAGAATCTGCAAGTAAAGATGTGAACTTAATATTGAAACCACACAAATTATCTCATCGTGAAGAAAGAGACTTGTCTGCAGTAAACATCACAGCCGTGCCTATACCCGATGGTATAGTATGGGACAAAGTCGATTTCGATATTTTGGGCCTGACTGATCTTTTGAAAATTCTACACCTGTTTAAAATTTCATTATCTCCAGGACCTATTCTGATGTTTGGTACTTCGAAACTGTCAGTAATATTATATCTGATCTAGAGAAAAATCTGCTGCATTTTCTAATAGTGAAAACTTGGAAGGTTCACCAGAGTATGAACAAACGTACCATTATAATCATTATGGTCATTTTTTTTGCACAGATCTACAATACCTAGAAATGTGTTTATGCCTATTAGAGCTCTCCCTAGAGGGAGACTAGGGCTGCGAGCTACTGGGGAACTTGTTGAGAAATACTGCGACAACCTATGCTTTTATTTCGTGTTTTGTTCGTGGAACGGTGATTTTAAACCTTGGGGTTTTCTTCATTAGTATTTTAATGGGAATCAATTTGAAGGCACACTGACACCTCTAATCACACTATCTCCTTGAAACAGCCTCGCCCAGCCGATTTTTAATCTCGGCTCGAGGCGGCGGCGGGCGCCATCTTGGGTGTGGGCAGGGGCAGCGCTCTAGTCGCGCCGGCCTCCCGCCCTCCCAGAATATTTAATTGGGGTGTTTTGGGCTGTTCGCTGCCTATTAGAGCTCTCCCTAGAGGGAGACTAGGGCTGCGAGCTACTGGGGAACTTGTTGAGAAATACTGCGACAACCTATGCTTTTATTTCGTGTTTTGTTCGTGGAACGGTGATTTTAAACCTTGGGGTTTTCTTCATTAGTATTTTAATGGGAATCAATTTGAAGGCACACTGACACCTCTAATCACACTATCTCCTTGAAACAGCCTCGCCCAGCCGATTTTTAATCTCGGCTCGAGGCGGCGGCGGGCGCCATCTTGGGTGTGGGCAGGGGCAGCGCTCTAGTCGCGCCGGCCTCCCGCCCTCCCAGAATATTTAATTGGGGTGTTTTGGGCTGTTCGCTGCCTATTAGAGCTCTCCCTAGAGGGAGACTAGGGCTGCGAGCTACTGGGGAACTTGTTGAGAAATACTGCGACAACCTATGCTTCTATTTCGTGTTTTGTTCGTGGAACGGTGATTTTAAACCTTGGGGTTTTCTTCATTAGTATTTTAATGGGAATCAATTTGAAGGCACACTGACACCTCTAATCACACTATCTCCTTGAAACAGCCTCGCCCAGCCGATTTTTAATCTCGGCTCGAGGCGGCGGCGGGCGCCATCTTGGGTGTGGGCAGGGGCAGCGCTCTAGTCGCGCCGGCCTCCCGCCCTCCCAGAATATTTAATTGGGGTGTTTTGGGCTGTTCGCTGCCTATTAGAGCTCTCCCTAGAGGGAGACTAGGGCTGCGAGCTACTGGGGAACTTGTTGAGAAATACTGCGACAACCTATGCTTCTATTTCGTGTTTTGTTCGTGGAACGGTGATTTTAAACCTTGGGGTTTTCTTCATTAGTATTTTAATGGGAATCAATTTGAAGGCACACTGACACCTCTAATCACACTATCTCCTTGAAACAGCCTCGCCCCGCCGATTTTTAATCTCGGCTCGAGGCGGCGGCGGGCGCCATCTTGGGTGTGGGCAGGGGCAGCGCTCTAGTCGCGCCGGCCTCCCGCCCTCCCAGAATATTTAATTGGGGTGTTTTGGGCTGTTCGCTGCCTATTAGAGCTCTCCCTAGAGGGAGACTAGGGCTGCGAGCTACTGGGGAACTTGTTGAGAAATACTGCGACAACCTATGCTTCTATTTCGTGTTTTGTTCGTGGAACGGTGATTTTAAACCTTGGGGTTTTCTTCATTAGTATTTTAATGGGAATCAATTTGAAGGCACACTGACACCTCTAATCACACTATCTCCTTGAAACAGCCTCGCCCAGCCGATTTTTAATCTCGGCTCGAGGCGGCGGCGGGCGCCATCTTGGGTGTGGGCAGGGGCAGCGCTCTAGTCGCGCCGGCCTACCGCCCTCCTCATCTCCCATAAAATGTGTGTAGGGTACAGACGGCGCAGCGGGCTGGCGCAGCGGGCGCGCCGGATGCGCGCCGAAGTCGCGCACAAGTCAAGCCCGTCTGCGCCCGTCCGCGACCGGCCGGGACCTAGGGCCCAGACCCCTGCTCGACGGGCGCGCGTCAGGTACACCTATACAAGTAAGAGTTTGAGAGACCTATGTCCCGCTCTCCCTACTTACTGTCAGCACTTGATGGAGCCCTTAGACCTAGGACCATGTCCTCACTGTTCTTTTACTGGTAGTTGTTTATTGCCAATCACTCCTGATCCCGATACTACCCTAGCTAAAGGGGGTCTCCTAAATTGTAGATCCATTAGTAAACACACTCTCCAATTGTGGGATCTTATACTAGACGAGAACATGCAGATCTTGTTCCTTACTGAGACGTGGTTGGGAGAACACTCCGACCCGGATATATTGGACTCTATTCCTCCTGGTTATACCCTCCACAGACTTGATAGGATAACAGGAAGGGGAGGCGGGATTGCCATTATTGTCAAATACCCGTTCGAGTGTATTCTAAAACCGATAAAAATCGATGATTGCGAAGCTGGTGAATTTAGCATCAAACTGACGCAACATAACACCATCGCTGGCATCCTTATCTATAGGCCCCCTGGGTCCTTGGGAAACTTTCGTAGTAGCCTATTAGAAGGGGCTACTCAGACCGCCATCAAGCACAACAAGGTTCTGATACTGGGCGACCTGAACTTACATTTAGAGGACCCTGCACAAAAGGAGGCAGAAGATGTTCGCCTTCTATTACAAGAACTACAGTTGACTCTGTTAAGTTCAACAGCTACGCATCAGAAGGGTCACTGTTTAGACCCTATCTTTGCGAGCTGGGATAAAATAAAAGTACTCACCCCTCGTCAGCTCCCTTGGACTGACCACTTTTTGGTCCCTTTTCATTGCTTTTATCAGACCGTTAGGACTAAAGACAATGGGGACGGATACGTTATGAAACGCAAATGGAGACAATTCTCCAAAGAAAACTTTGTAGGCAACATCCAGCAAGCCCAACCAATAAGTGCGCTGGATAGTGACCAGGCGAACAAGGAATTTAACCTACTTGTTACGGCCACTTTGGATGAGCTAGTTCCCATGGGTAAAAGCAAAGTTAGAGCTGGTAGACAACGCACTGCCCCATGGTTCACGATTGAACTCCAGCAGACCAAATCGAAATGCAAAAAGCTAGAAAGAACCTGGAGAAGGACCCCGAGTGAGCAAGCGAAAAATAGCGATAGCTTAGCCCACCGGAGATATCAATATGCGGTGCGTAGAGCAAAAGCCAAATATTTCCAGACTCGTATCGAGGAAGCCGAGAGCTCCTCACGGGAACTGTTTAAAATTTATAAAGAGATATCGTTGGTTTCTAGCTCTAATAACCCCGCAAATTCTTCCAAGGAGGGATGTAATAAAGTCGCTGACTTTTTTTCTAGTAAAGTCAAGAAGATTTATGCCTCCTTTTCTCACATACCAGCCAAGGGCACTGATTTTAGAGCAAATAGCTCATTGGCAGCCCCGGATTCCTCACTTTTAACCTTTGAGGTTCCGGCAGCTGATAAGCTAGCATCCATATGTCGGAGCGTCAAGTCCGGCTCCCCCAATGACCCGGCCCCTGCCTGGGTCCTATCTGAGGGTTTGACAGCGCTGGAACCCCATATCAGACACGTCCTTCAAACCTCCTTTTCCACTCAACAAGTTCCCAGAGAGTGGAAGAAGGCAATAGTACTTCCAATAAGAAAAAAACCTAACGTCAGCATGGAGGTACTAGAAAACCTCAGACCGATCTCCTTATTGCCGTACGTGGCGAAGGTAGCCGAGAAGGTGGTTAATGCTCAGCTTACGGAGCATTTGGAAAAATGTAGTCTACTCCACCCCTCGCAATCGGGATTTAGGGCAGGTTACTCTACGGAGACGGCCCTTCTAAGAGCCACGGAGACTCTAAGAGCAGGGGCAGACGCTGGTCAGACAATGGCCCTGATCATGCTCGACCTGAGCGCGGCTTTTGACACCGTAGCGCATTCCATCCTGCTACGGTGTCTGAATGAAGCTGGGGTCGCTGGTCCTGCGCTGGGCTGGCTACAATCTTTCCTTACAGACAGATGTTTCCAGGTTCAACAGGGGACTTGTCGCTCAAGGGAGATGTCACTAGACCAGGGAGTGCCTCAGGGCTCTGCTCTGAGCCCCACTCTTTTTAATCTATACATGGCCTCCCTGGCGAGAGTTGTACACTCGTTCGGGGTAGAATTAGTGTCGTACGCTGACGACACTCAGCTGTTAATCTCCCTTTCGCAGTGTACTTCCAACACCCCAAAAAATTTCAAATCCTGCATGCAGGCACTAGCGGAGTGGATGGATGCCCATTGTCTAAAACTTAATGGCTCCAAAACAGAGGTGTTGGTGGTAGGGGGTAAAAGCGAGAAATGGTCAGACGAGTGGTGGCCGTCTTGCCTGGGCCCTACCCCCATACCTTGTCAGGAGGCTAAGAATCTGGGAATCTGGATGAATCCTTCGCTCTCATATGAAGGCCATATCAGGCGCCTTGTGGGCAAATGTTTTGGAGTCTTAAAGACCCTAAATAAAACCTTAGACCTCCTGCCTTTATCAGCCAGAAGAACTTTAACGCAGGCGTTGGTGACCTCGCGGTTAGATTATGGTAATATTCTGTTCTTGGGGGCAACCGAGGGCAGCATAGGTCGCCTACAAGTCATCCAGAATTCCTCCGCCAGACTGGTGTTAAGAAGACCCAGGAGAGCTAGCTCGAAATTGGCGCTGGATGCGCTTCATTGGCTGCCGGTGAAGAAGCGCGTGCTATTTAAGTGCCTTCTTTTCTGCCACCGTATTGTCTGGGACAAGTCACCAACATATCTGAAGGAGCTAGTCAGCAGATATGAGCCCACCAGGACCCTCCGCTCAGAGGGTACTGGTCTGCTGACAGTCCCCAGGATCAGAAAGGCGAGAATAGGTGGCCGTTCCTTCTCGCTACTAGCAGCGCAAAACTGGAATAAATTACCTCTTGTGCTGCGTCTGGAGGGCAATGAACTACGTTTCAGGGCTCTGCTCAAAACTCACTTATATACTGCATAGGTGTTGGGGGCTCTAGGCAGGTTCATTGATAGCTTAGCGCGGGGACACGCCGTGATGGCGTTACTGTGCGCTCTATAAGCTTGTTTATTATTATGTATAATCAATGGGAACATTGTCCAACACCATCAAAGGATAGTTCAAAAACATATGGAAATAAGTTTCCATATTTTTCAGGATTCAATACAACAGATCTAGGTTCCTATTATGTTAAGAATGTGAACCAAACTGCTCAGAAACAAATGTTAACTAACACCAAACAGATCTATTCTGCAGCCTTTTAATGCCCAGCTGTCTAGACAAGGGTTTGACTTTTGGAATGACACTGTTGATACAAAATCTGTCTGTGGTTCTAGAGACTAGCAGGTGCAGGGGACGGAAGCATTCTTTAGAACCTGACTCTTCCCCAAGCAAATAATGTTTTTGAATGATACCGTGCAACAAACATCTTGCCTTGGACTAGCCAAGATCAAAGACATGAACATATCTTATGTACCAACACCTGCTAATACCAAAATCAATAGTATTACAGATGAGGCAGCCACCATAGACAGCATCCTACTGTACAACAGAACAGCCCCCGATTGGGAAAAATAGCTAATCTGGCACTTAGACACTAACATTTGTCAAGAAAGGTTCCTGAATACAACACAGGGATTTACTATCAACAGGCTAGATCCCCGTTACATACAGTGACACAATATAGTGTAGGGAAAGTGTGCCTTGATTGGCTACAGACATCCTCGATAGACCAAGTGAAACAACACTTATCTTTACTTGAAAGAAGATGCAGACTTTAGGGATTTCTTGCTAGGACCAAGAAAACCACGACAAAAATGTTTCATAAATGCCGGCATTTATACAGCCTATAATGAAGTTTGGGAAGTTTCACAGGCAGAGTCCGCAGAGGATACGTGAAATCGATCCAATTAATTTAGAGAAATCTCTCTCAGTTGTTGACAATGGTTTAACAACTTTGTCATCCAGGATCTATTCTCTGGGCAACATTGTATCCTCTGCTATTGACATACTAAAACAGGATTTAGCCGTTTTACAACAAGGCCTGTTACGTTCGGAAATGTTATTAGTCTGGACACTACAATCATAGTGTGCAGGCTATGTGCCTTGGCATTTTATCAACATGGCATCTTTTTTTTCGAAATACAATCTCATAAACAGATCGAAATGGCACAAAGGGGAGCAAAGTATACAATGCTGGGTGTTGAAAAACTGATAAGATTACCATTCACGGTAGCAGAAAAAACAGCTACAGAATGGCTCATCCATGGCCATATAAATTTGCCAGTCACTTCTTTCCAATTTCACTATTGCCTTATACAATAGCAGGCAAGCAAATATGAAAGGTTGGGTAAGGAATACATTAAGAGTGTCCTGGGAAATACCTTACAACTACAGATGTTGGAATGGGGGACGTGAAGTGTTTCTTAGTGGTAAAGCCTGCGAAAATGCACTGAGCAGTTCAATCATATGTCAAGTAGTTTATTTACACAGGGCATTCAACAGTTCTGTGGCAAACTTGTTCTGCCATCTGCAAGGCAGTCCAGCCACCGTGATTAATCTGACATTCGGCCTGGTCTCTAATGGGAGTTACTTAATGTTGAATGATCTAGGTTGCTGTAGCATGCTACCAGGGATCCCGCATCTAATAACAGTCAATGCCAGGGTTACTTGTTGTATGCAAGTATTGGTTCCACTAGCAAACACAGGCAGGGAGTCGGCACTTTGGCCTTCGCTGAATGTTTCTTTTATATGTTTTCAGTACGCTAAGCAGAATGAACGCCATGCTTTTACAAAGAAATGTACCCTTAAACTCCACCCGAGAGACATCTGATCTTCAAGTTGCAAGGACTACGGCTCAGATAAAGGCTCTGATACTTCGAAACTGCCCTATACATTTCGCAGAAATGATGGGATGTATCTTCAACATGTCTGATATGAGCGGAATTTTACATGTATTTAAGACAATCGGTTCAGGACTCTTAAACACCTTCCAGACGGAAATCATTCCAAACTTTGTGCATTCGGTGTTTGGTGGTCTGCCTTTAACTCTTGCAATAGCTGCAGGAATACTTATTCTATTCCTACTGCTATGCTATGGACGGCCTTGCAATGGGCATCACTCCCAGTTACATTGTGAAGGATCTCCTGGAATGAAAGTGCTGACAGCACATAGTACAACTCCTGGGCATTCCTCACTTATGGGAACTTAATCAATCATGGTTCCTGACCTTCAGACCAGTTTGGCTTGACTGTATCTTACCTGTTCTACGCTGCCTGTTTTGCAGTAAAAAGTGTGTGCTGGACACCTATCTAACACTTCCATCGGTCATGCCAACCAATATCAATACTTTTCTGGACCCAGGAACGGCCCATGCTCTGTATTGTCAGCAGCGGCTCCTGATACTGATGATGGCATTCATTGAGACCTCTCAGTCGCAGTCTGATCCTGCTGATGTACGAGAGGATTCAACAGGCACACAGGAGACAAGGAACACACAACTTGCTACAGCATCAGCTATAAGTGACGATTCTCATCTTTGTGCAATAGATCTACTGAACGAGGTGCTCCAACTGTCCCCGGCAACAGTAGACAATCTTATGTCTACAGCAGCAGATGACTTCATGTTTACACCCAACCTGGACTCTGACTTTTGAATTGGCTCACAGTGTGCTTGGAAGGAATGCATTTGGCTACCATGTTTTTCATAACAAACAGAACGAAACTTGGAACATTCCCCAAATTGACAAACCTTTTTTAACTTTTCAGTTACATTGCATTTCTTACTGCTTACAGTAAAACAATTCCTATAAAATGAACTGCCTTTACCTTTTCTAAAAATAACTTTTATAAAAAGCACAATTCTAGAAGCACAAGTCTAGAAATAATGCCCTGTTTTTCTACAAATTCCATATTTTATGACCATGATTCAAAGGGATTTTAGAATATTTAGCAAAACTATTATAGCCACTGCTTTTTCCATGTATAAGTCAAATTTTGACATGTTTAATAGAACTTTTCAGACTGATTTTAGAAATGTTTTTAAATGAATGTTTTTACATATGCGGTGCTCATTTTTATGTTTAGCAATTAGTAATATCGTTCTTCGAAAGTGGAGTGGGTGTTGTGTCCCATATAGGTGCCCTTATATAGGCTTTACTAAAACATGCCCTTATATAGGCACAATTCATGTTGCCCTTATTTAGGTATAGCTTTCTTAGTCCTTATTTAGGCATGAGCCATACACTCCAAATACAGGCATGGTATTTCACCTACATCCGTCCACCCTCTAGGTCACAACCAAGTTCTTAGAAACAGACCCTTAAGCTCTAGTGATTTTCCCTGGCACAGGTTCATTGATTTCTCTTAGAAACTCATTAAGTATGCATGAACCATTATTCCCCGGGGTTCATTCCTGACGTCTTTGTCTGTTCAACATTACGTCAATGCAGTCCAGCCATAGCACCTTCTGGGTATTAATATGCCCATGCAAACCAGAGGAGCCCTCTATTCCAGAGGAGCCCGTATTTCCTGCGTTGATGCACTGACCAGAAATGCTGTCATCCTGCATGCAGAAACTACAACTCGCATGGCTCTAACTTCCTTTGCGGGATGTTAGAATTTGAGACCAGGAAAGAGATTCCACAACTCCCTCATTCTCAGGTATGGCGATGACTAGAACCTAGAGCGATTCTTGACATAACAAATTATAGCATACTAGAGCATACCATCTTAGGGGAATATTGGACCTTCTTCACAACCCATCCTACACCTAGGTTAGGCACATTTGGGTAGAAATAGTTAGGGAGCATTCCATGAGTACTCATACTTTTGCGCAATATGTTTTTATGTATACAAATGTATTTGATAAGTAGTGAACAATACTAGAGCAATACTACTTCTTTGCGAATGTAACACTGTGCATTGTATATCTCGCATACTGTCTTACGATTGTAGTAGCTCAGTTCTCTCACACGAGAAAAACGACTGTTCAATAAATACTTATTAAAAAGCTTGTCTGTTATTTCTGTGTAACTCTGAGAAAATAAGCAGTCACGATTGGCTGAGCGAAACATTATCTCATGGATCAGTGTAGTCATGTTATGTAGTTGCCAGAAGCTATTCCCTTCTTGTCTTCAAGAAGTTTCTAGTGGCCCTGTGAGCTAGCAGGTACATGGTAAACAAGGTTAGCATGTGCAATAGGGGTGTACTGACTCAATCATACACCAAACCTTTAGTGTATGTTATCCAAAAGCTCAGAACCTATTTAGGGAAATAGGAACTACACTTCAACTCAAGTGTCATTCCCAACTCTACTCTGTTGACCCCAGCCAGATGCTAGGCTTAAGGAAGGAATTAATAGATGCAAGGGGGAGAGACTATGTTGATTAGCAAATTTAGGGGTGTGCTTAGCCATCTCTTCTCTCCCTGGAGAAAATTCTGCCATTATCAATTTGGAAGAAGTGGTGCACTCTGGCCACACATTACAGGATGTGTTCAGACCTTTGGGTGGTACCCTGCAGTCCATTGGACAGGAGTGACCTCCTGCTTGACCCAGAGAAACTAGAATAAGTATCTGAGAAGGGCAAAGCCCCTCAGATCTGCTGCTTGAAACTTACGAAAGCAAGAGGTGCCATGCTGAGAAGTTTATTGTGCATTTCCAAAGGCCTGCACTCTGTAAACTGCACATTTTGCACCATCTTGAACTATAGCCCTGTGAATTACCTTGCTGTAAGAAGGACTAAAGAGTGGACACCCTGCAAGATACAGGTTAACAGAGCCCACCTGGAACATCACCATCAAAGATCCACAACCCGGAGAACATCCAGGGGATTTATAAGGGGTTTGTCCATGTGGGTTGTGGGATATGAAGTCCTCAAATTTCAAGGACCATCATGGAGCTTTCAGACACTCGGAGTGAGTTTGAGACATTTTGGGACCATTTAAGGTACTTCATTAAGAAGTTCCAGGAGTTGGGAGAACTTTTAAACAACTTTGGAAAAAAGCTCCATAGGGGGACCGACCCAACCTGGCCAGCCAAGCCACCTGCCTTCAACCAATAGCTGGCCTGCCGTCCACGTTCCTCCCGCTGAAAAGCTTTGTAGGTCTGACTTCCAGAGTTTCACCGAGAGGAGGTGAAATCGGAGGCCGGAGAACCCTCACCAAATCTGGCCTAGTGAATAGCAACAAGGGACCACGCGAGAAAAAGCTCCAGAAAAGTTTCTAAGTATGAAGTTTAAAACTGTGACCAGGACCTACCGCCGCTAGTGGTCTATCCTAGTCGGCCTGAAACATTGACTTTGAGCCAGTCTATCACAACCGGATATCCCAATAAGGTACATTAAGATTCTAAGAGCTAGATAATGCTAACTATTTGAAAATTCATATCTCCGGTTCCCAACATGGGATCTTTGTCATTTGCATGTCAATTTAAAGATAACAGTAGTTCCTATTTTTATAAATTGGTGTCAGATTTTTATTATACATTGTCACTTAATTAGTTACTGAATTGATTTCATTGAATGCTTTACATACCTGTCTTTGAAGTTAAGTCAGCCTGCTCACAGACAAGCTGCCAAGGGTTGAGAATAGGAATAATTTTCTAAAACCTATTCTGAGCCCAATAATGTGTTAGTGGCCTTATTTCCAGTGGCAGATGCACATTTGCCCCTACTAATAATCCACGTTCTAACAGTCTTTCAATTTTACCCTGACTTCAAAGCAGATGAATATTGCAACACATTACATATAAGATCAATCATGCGGACATCTTGTCTGCCGTACGTAAGTAAGTGGGAAAAGCGATACACTGCAATACAGGGAAAGGATTAAGGAACAGAATATAGATTGTATTCATCACAGACTATCCAACCGCAAAAGTCAAGGCATTTACTTAGTCCTACTTTACTCTCTGGTCTCACTCTCCACCACATTTCACAATTTGCTTTTCCAAACATACATTTGCTTGGCAGTAAGGAAAGGAAACTAATTTACTCTACTGCAGGGTAAGTTAGGTGATTAGGCCGGGTAAGTATATAGTAGACGTTTTACTGATCATCCTCATGTGCCTACGTTTTGGCTACTGAGTCACTTTGGTTGAGGAAAGGGAAGAATTTCAACAGGCACTAATCCTTTTATAGAAGTCATGATGAAATATATCACTTGGCTACAAAACTGTGGCACATGCAAAGAATGATTTTTTCATATGTTTGGGGAGGCTGGGACAGAACTTGGGAAAGAATTTATAAATGCCTTGAGGAGATACGGTATATATTCCCCAGAGAAAAACTGGAAGGGTTTTATTTAGAATTACGATAAGAATTCAGCGGAACTTGCAACTCAAAGGGTTTTGGGCCAATTGTCTTAATGGTACCATGGGTTTGTTCTGATATGTTGGGAGCCAGATATCCGCGAATGCCACGATGGGTATATGATATGGGTTCGCGTTAAATCCACCGGCGGCGAAGCGCATGTGGTCCCTGGCTGAATTACAGGACTGAGAAGATGTTGGAATAGTAAATCTTACTATTCCTTAAGTTATAGCGCCATCCAGTGCAAGTCGATGTAACGACTTGCGTTGTAACAACTGCTTTGCAACTGCATCGCGGTGTAGGCACTGCGATTTAAAGGATTATTCCAGTATATATGTGTTTAGAGATATTTGTCCACATGGCCGGGGTCGGAGGCAGGGCATGCTGCTACTAGTGCAGCACGCAATACTGGAGCATGGGTACAGGGGTCTTTCCAACCAGGAGCACAAGGGCTTTGTACTCATTATGGCTCACGTCACCCCTGCTTCACCACCGCACATGAATGAGAAGGTAAATAAAATGTAAATGGTCTTGGGTAATTATTTACATCTGAAACTGGCTTACTGAGTCTGCTTTCTAAAGAGTGATAGGAGCCTATTTATCACTGTTAATGCGTCTAGCCTGTACCACGCAAGGGGGTACAAGCACTATTCAACAAAAAAGCCAGATTTACCAAGTCACGCAAGGCCCCATTAAGTGGCTTAGCAACGCAACACAGAGCCGATCGAGCAATGCATGCTTCAAAGTATACATTGCAAATAGCTTCAATACAGTATGGGTGGGTGAGATGTCATAAATCGTTCATTTTGAATATTTTGAAATTTCTAGCATTCAGCAGAATCTAAAAAATGATACCTAGCTGGCAGAAATGACTTCACTGATGCTGAATTGTTTGTTGTGACTGCACAATCACAGAGTAAGAAACCTGCATGCAAACTACTCTTTGACCCTTTCCCGCTCAGGAAATGGTTTAAAATGGTTAAAAATGTATGCCAGTAAAGTACTCTTAAAATTCACCTTCCGGGGAGGGAAATGCGATGGAACATCTGTAAGGATGAAATTTATCTAACGAAGAACTGTTTTGCTCATGGAGGAAAAACAAAAATAGATAACAATTGTCCATTTGCACTGTAAATTGAGGAGTCACATTGGGAGAATAGCAGTTGGCACATGACAATCCTTGTAGTGCACGTAAAAGGCTATGAAAGGCACAGTATTTCAGACATCCTACTGGGAACGCTTGTACATTCCATAACCCTCACATTTACACCCATGTATAGGATTACTTTACCAGTGTAATCAGGCACAATGCATGGTGGAGGCAAAAGCATTCCCTTCCATTGTCCAATGAGGAGAAGGGAGGTAGGGTGGGATCCACATTAGATAAAAAAGTAGACCTATGTCTTATGTACTGTGAAGTGTGCAAGGCCAGGACCAAGAGGGAGCAGTTCCGGATGTGAGTGTGCCCCCTCTTCAGGATTCCAGCAAGTGAGGAACAAGAAGAGTGCTAGATCCCAGAGGATGGTGGTGGACATGGCAGGAGGTTCACCGCAAGAAATGGAGATTGTTTTGATATACTGCATAGATGTTACTAAGTACAAGCAGAGCGGTAATTTCTCTCTAGTCAAAACTCAGTCCTGGCTCTCTAAAAACAACCTCAAGCTGAACTCTTTGAAAACTGAATTCCTTCTTTTCTCCCCTCAAAACAGCTCCACACCCATCTGAGATTGGATCAAGCACCTACACGCACTCAACTGCAAACCTACCATTATTGACTCCACGAAATCCCTTGGAGTAACACTGGACAAGAGTCTAAACATGAGAGCTCACATCTGTGCTACCACACACAGTGCTTCATTCCAACTCAAACTACTGAAGAAATTGAAACCATTTCTACCACCTTCAGACTTAAAACAAGCAGTACAAAAACTTGTAGTCTCCAGAATAGAATATGGTGCAGTGACCCTCTCAAAATGACTCTTAATGCTGCAGCAAGACTGGCAACAGGAAATTAGATGCTTTGACCACACCACTCCATCGCTTAGGTATCTAGACTGGCTTCCCCTCGAGGCAAGAATGCAATTGAAAACTGCCCGCCTCACACACAAAGCACTGCATTTTAATGAACCAAGTTACCTGGCAGAAAAGATTTGAATCTCCGGTGGCCGGCGCTACCTCAGAAGTGCTAACTCTCTCAGGCTGGAGCCTCCTGGATTCAGAAAATAAAAAATGTACACACATTCCTTCTTGGGAGCGGCGCCAAGGATCTGGAACTCCTTACCACCCATGGTGCGTTTAAACCTATCAACCCACTTTTTCAAAAGAGAAATTAAAAGGTCCTAATGAATAGATTTCTTATATAGACTCTCGGAGAGCCCCACCCCAGGGTTCAAATGACAGCATTCTTGAGTTTGGTCAGATGTATGTCGTTTACAGGAGAACAAGCGGCAACACGCCTGGGTACCTGGATCTGAATAGCTCAGAGTTGCCGCAAATAACCACAATGAAGATGCTAGATCAATGTGGACAAAGGGAATATCAATGAAATGACAGTCGTTTAATGTGATATCTGTTGCAATGGCCTATTGCGGCTCTTTACGTTTGATGTACCTGTCTATACCTATCATTTTGTTCATTCAACCCTATGTACAGCGCTCTGATACCCTTGGGTCATGTGTGCGCTTTATGAAACACTCTAAATAAAATAAAGAAAACTAAAATGAATAACTTCTCTGGCAGAGGTAAGTAACAGTTGCAAATATATATATTTGTGAAGTTTTCTGAAAAATGATTTCCAGTAAAATAAAAACCTTTATGAATTTAAATTTGCCCATCGCAAGTAGATCAGTGCAGGGTTTTTATTATGCAAACTCTACTTAGGTAGGGTTTATCTCTTGCTTTCCTTAAAAAGTGAGAAGTTTTGGCAGAAGCAATGTCCTGGAGCTTGTCACATTGTAAAAATGACCTACAATACTTGAACAGTGGGTCCGCATAGTAAAGGCGTGCAGCTATGGCATATATCAGTGCACAAGACAGATGTTTCACACAGGGCCGTCTCCAGGGCGGTGCAACTGGTGTTACTGCACAGGGCAATGACTTTGGTTGGGGGCGTCACGTTTGCAAATTTATTGTGGTTTTAAAAGCACCTGCTGTCAGCTTTCCTGGCCTCCAGCAATTTTCAGGCAACAATAAAAATGTCAAGATAACTCCAGGATAAATGTTCTTCATAGAGATAAATTAGAGGTTTGTCTAGTAGAAGTTTTCAGAACCTGTACCATGCAGATTACAAAGTGCGTATAGCGTAAATAGGTCAGTGGGTTCTTGCTTTTGTCTGAGGGATCCTTCTTAGGTTGAGCTTAGACAGCGCATGCACGGTCGCAAGACCTACAGTAAACACTATACTGAGTGTAATCCCGCCTGCTGCTTGGGATTGGTTCACTCCTCCGCTACTCTTCTTTCCTGGCTCCTTATTACCCAACTACAGCTTACTTAAGCTGCAGCTGGTTAGTTCTTTCCACAGGGATTATTTGGTATATTACCTGCTTGTGATTCCTTATGGTGCCTGCTTAATGGTATGCTGTCCACATTACGTACCTGTAAATGTAAATGTAAATGTAAATAAATTTATTAAGCGCGGTTGCTGCCCACGGGCGTCCAAGCGCTGAGTTCAAGCAGAGAAGAGACGGAGCAGAAGAGTTAGCACTCAAAGGATTTGGCAAACAGTAACGTTTTCAGCTTTTTCCGGAACGAGAGCAGATCTGGGTTGGACCGAAGTGGAAGGGGGAGAGCGTTCCAAAGCTTAGCAGTGTTCCAGGAGAATAGCCTACCCCCGGTCCTGGCTCGCTTTACTCTAGGAACAACTGCTAGGAAAGCCTCCGTGGACCGGAGGTTCCTGTTTGGATGGTAGGGGATGACAAAGTTGTCAAAGATTGCTGGTCCTGTTTTCCAGAAGGCCAGGTGCGCAATGCATAGCGCCTTAAAAGCCACTCTCTGCCTCACTGGCAGCCAGTGCAGACTCTTTAGTCCAGGTCTGGCAGACTGGGTTCGCGGAATCTGTAGCAGGGTACGTGCTGCGCAGTTTTGTACCACCTGCAGCTTCCGGAGGGTCATCTCGGGGGCCCCTACGTATAGAGCATTATTTGAGTCCAGGCGGGACTGGATGAGGCCTTGTACTGCTACCTTTTTTGCTTCCAGAGGTAAAAGCGGGAGGACCTTCCTCAGGATTCTGAGCAGGCCGAAGCATGTGGCGGACAACTTGGTAGCCTGGGTGGAAAAAGAGAGCTTTTTGTCGAGCCACACTCCTAGGCTCTTTACATTTTCCTTAGGGGTACCTCCGTGTTTCTTTTCTTTCCTGTGATAATACAATGTTCCATTCATGCACAAGGTCCCTTTGCTGTACTCTCTGTGCAAGTCGGTCTTTGCTGCCTGCGTCTGCTAGCCCGTCTTGTGAAGTTCTGACAGAGGTGCCATACAGGGGGTGCTCAGAATCTGCCCCCTAGGGGTTGCATTACTTTCATATGAAAGACTTGGGACCTCGGCTGAGGCCCTTAGGAGTTGCGACAATGACCAGTTACTGCCACCCAGTGGTCGAAGTGGGGAAACAAAAGTAGGGAGCGGACTGAAATAATTTTTAGAAGTAGGGGCACGCCGTGCCCTTCCGTTCCTGCCCACTTCTGCCACTGCTGCCACCCATTATAAAGCAAGGATCAGAGTTTACAACTCCCTTGTGTGGGGGCGGTTGGGATGGGGGTGACTTAGTAGCATGTTGGGGTACATGCTCGTGGTGGGGCGTTTCCACGGGTTCTGCATGGGCTGTACATTTCCGGTTACACTTTGAAAATATCCGGCTGCACTACTACCAATTTCACCTCTCGACCTCTAAACCCCCTCTCTCTCACACATGAACACACACACATTTTCTCAAAGACATTTTTAACCTTTTCTCAAGTTGTCTATCACACACACTCTCACGCACACGTTCTCTCAAACACATGCACCCAAGTTCTCTCACCACATATTTCTCTCACGCATTTCTCACACATGCTTTCAGATGGGTTCCCTGCTCTCACAGACTCTGTTTAACACTCTCTCTCGGACTCGCCTCCCTCATGCACACTCTCAGTCTGCCCTGTCTGTGCCTTGCATCCCTTGTGACCTTGGACATATTGAACAGGTGCAGCACAGGGGCTGCTTCAATTAACATCATAATTCATATTACAGTTGCACTTAGGACATATTAGGATTGTTATAACAGGATAAACTTCAGCTGGTGGTAAAAGTGCAGAATATGAATCAGGGTATAGAAAATGTACTTCTGTCTAACACAGTAGTTGACACAAGGCGGCTAGTATGATATAACAAGCATTTGCAAAGCAATAGGTCTCGCATTTGCAAGAGTTTGAACTATTGCCGTTTTAAATGACAATGTCTCTTATTTATGAGTTGGTTTTGAACACATAAAAACCATGCATTGTCATTTTCAATGCCAGGAGCCTAAACTCACGTAAATGTGAGACCTATTGCATTGCAAATTCTTGTTTTACTTGCAGTTTATAACTTAAAATCCTAACTTCGAACCGTGAGCTAGTAACTGTAATCTAAGAGCTGCATGCAAACTGCCAAGGTGTTTTAAGTTCAAGAAAATTTTATTTGATAATAATAAGAGAGAAAACCAGGTGTCAAAACAAAGTACAATGTGATATCAAGTTAAAGACTCTGAGCAGAATAATACAATCATACAAATGCAAGCATTATAATAAAAGAAATCTGGGTACAAGATGAGAGAAAAAGAAAAGGCAAAGAGAAAACACGTTAAGCATAAAATATGAAAAGCATGAGAACATTGGAAAGAATTAAAAAAAAAACAAAAAAATGGTACAATGGAGGATAAGTGGAATGTATCGAGCGATTAAGGAGGTTTAGGAACTTCCTGTTGTGGAGGCGGAGGGTGAAACAAGCGTTTACTACATGAGTCCAGATAAAGTGTGACGGGAGTCCATAAGTCCATGCGTTTAGTAGCCATACATGCTGGGAAAACATGAGCAGTATCGAGTCTATGGTTATGGCACACATTAAACCACCACGCCTTGAAGGAAATTTTGGAGAAGTCTTTCCAGTTGACCGTTATTTGTTGGAAGGCAGCGGCAAGTAATAGGTCAACAATCTGAGGTTTTAGATCAACGTCATCCCAGCAAGGGGAAAGGTTGCCCATAAAAATATGCGTGTGCGAAAAAGGGATAGAAGTGTGAAAAATTAAATTAATTTGAGCCCAAACCTGTAGCCAAAAACTACGAACATGAGTGCATAAAAATAACATATGAAATAAATTAGCTTGTGGTGACGAACAAGACCAGCATGTGTGGGGAGTATTAGGAAAGCGTTTGTGAAGGTCAGAGGGTGTGAAGAGGAGTCTATTGTAAATAAAAAACAAAGTCTGAGTGAGGGTTGCTGCTCTGGAAGATTTGCGAAGTTTGGTCCAGATTTTGTCCCAGAAGGAAACCGACCAAGAGACAGACAAATCATGCTCCCAGGACTCTTCCACTTTAGATTTAGGCCTTGGAGTCTCACCAGCGTGAAGGTATTTGTAAATAGCAGCAGCTTTTGGTGTAGTGCGTAAGTAGGAATGAAGTGTGGAAGTGGGAGTGGACGAAGCAGGAGGAGGGCAGGGCTGAGAGAGGTCATTGTATTTCGTTAGGACTGTGTTTTTAAGTAATTGGTATTTGCGTGCAAAGGAAGTGGGTAAGTCATAGAGGGAGCGAAGGGTGTCAAAAGATAAGAAAGAGGAGTGAGAAAAAAGTTGGGAGATCCACTGCAGACCTCGAGTATGCCAAGTTTTCCAAAAAAAGGGTCTGTCACGGATGAGTAAGGACGTGTTATGCCATATGGGGGAGGAAAGGAAATCAGCAATGGTAGTAGGAGGTGAGTGAGTGGAAGAGAGGAGTAATTTAGTGGTAAACTTATGAATCGGAGTAGAGATAGAGGTGGGTTTGCGAGAGAAGGAGAGGTATTCAGCAAAGGAGAAGGGAGAAAGAAGAAGGCATTCAAATTTAGTCCATAGAGGACATGGGGTGTCAGGGTCTTGTAGCCAAAAAGAGGCTTGCCTCAATTGGAACGCCTTGTGGTAGGCGGGTCAAGTCAGGAAAGTTAGCCCCATCTTCTGATTTAAGACGAATCAGACGTGCTAGAGACATTCGTGGCTTCTTTTTATTCCAAAGAAAGGACATTAGAATAGAGTTAATCTTTTTGAAAAATTTGGAGGGAACAGGGACCGGAATATTGGAGAGGGTGTAGAGAACAATGGGAGACAACATCATTTTAATAGTGTCAAGGCGACCCCACCAGGATAGGTAAAGGGGATGCCACTTGGATGTGAGATCTGTTAATTTTTGAATGCATTTGGACATGCACAGTGAAACAGTGTCTGGGATGGTAGGGGTAATATGCATTCCAAGGTACTTGATATTGGAAGGTTTCCACGTGAAATTAGAGGTGGCAAAATCGGGTTTGAATGTGAATTTGGTCAAGGGGAGGATCTCACATTTATCGTTATTGAGTTTATAGCCGGATATTTGGGAATAAGCATGGACTTCAGTGAGAAAGGCAGGAATGGAAACGGAGGGGTTGGAGACAAATAGCAAAATGTCATCCGCATAAGCGGCTAGTTTGATGTGGGAATCTGACAATTGGAAACCATGGATGGAGGGATTTTGACGGAGCTTGGAGAGGAAGGGTTCTAAGGCCAGATTAAAGAGAAAGGGAGACAAGGGACAGCCTTGACGAACACCTCTTTTTAAATAAAAAAAGGAAGATATTTGACCGTTGGCACAAACCGCTGCGCGTGGGTTAGAATAAAGTAGTGAAATTAAGGATATAAAAACAGGACCGAAACCAAACCAACGGAGGGTGTGAAATAGATAAGTCCATTCGACCCTATCAAACGCCTTTTCGGCATCCAGGGCAATGGCTGCAAGGGGATGGGGTAAAAGGCGAGATTTAGAAAGAATGTTGAAGAGGAGTCTGGTGTTATCAGTGATAAAACGACCTTTGACAAAGCCCGACTGTTCCTCACCCAAGAGGTCTGGAAGAAGAAGGTCGAGACGTGCCGCAAGAGACTTTGCAAAAATTTTATAGTCAATATTGACCAACGAAATTGGCCTGTAGTTTTTGCAGTGTTGAGGATCCTTCCCCTCCTTGGGTATGAGGCAAATATGAGCGTCTGAAAAAGAGCCTGAGGAGGAACCCAAGGAAAGGAAGGTGCCAATGAGGGAATGGAGTCTAGGAATAAGGAGCTTTGAAAAGTGGAGAAAGAATTATACCGTGAAGCCGTCCGGCCCAGGGGCCTTGTCTTTTTGGAGGGTTTGAAGCGCTTTGAGTAGTTCTTGTTGAGATATATCAAGTTCCAAATGAGAGAGGTCAAGCGGAAAGTGAGATGGTTTTTGAATGGAGGAGAAAAATGTGTCTAGAGAGTGGGAAGAAGGCTGAGTTTCAGAAGAGTATAAGGTCTTGTAGAAGGTAGAAAATTCAGTGAGGATGTCTGCGTCTGTGTGTTTGAGATTGGAGTTGGCGTCGTAGATTGATTCAATGTTTAATTTATTGTGTTTCACCTTGAGATAATTGGCTAAGATCTTGCCAGCCTTATTTTTGCCTCCATAGAACTTGGCACTAGATTTTAATAAGTACAAGGATGCGTTGTCCGTAGATTTTTTGTTAAATTTCATCTTAGCGCTAACCAGGGCGGTTAAAGTTTGCTGTGAGCGGGAAGTGAAATAAGAATGCTCCAATTTCTTAATATCCAGAAGGATAGCCTTAGTAAAATCGCGTGCAGCTCTACGTTTTTTAGCAACAAAGCCAATGATGAAATCTCTTGCCGCCGCTTTAAAGGCATCCCAAATGGTGTGTTTGGGGACAGGGGAGTTATCAATTAGGGAGAAAAATTCATGGGAGAAGGAAGTGAAGGAGGTAGTAAATTTAGGGTCTAGGAGGAGAGAATTATTGAAACGCCAGCGTTTAGGGCCTGTTGATTTGGGTAAGATGTCCAATTGAACTAATGTGGGGGCATGGTCAGAAAGTAAAATTGGACCAATTTCCGCATGAGTGAGAGTTTGGGCAATGTTGTGGGTAACAAAAATGTAATCAATTCGGGATTGGGAATGGTGACATGGAGAATAGAAAGTAAATTCCTGAAGTTCTGGGTTGCATAGACGCCAAGCATCTGTGAGTTTGTGTTGAGAAATAGCTTGAGAGAAGGATTTGTGAGATTTGTTAGGGATGAAGTGTGCTTTGGAGTTCCTGTCTAGAAAGGGATCTAGGGGCTGATTGCAATCTCCTGCCAGTATAAAATTATCATCAATGAATCTGGTGATGTGCTGGGAAAATGAGTGCCAGAAAGTGGAATCACCAGTGGTAGGGGCATAAACATTTAGGAGAGAAATTGGAACATTCTTGATAGAGAGTTTGGCATATATCCATCGGCCTTCAGCATCTGATTCTTGAGCAAGCAGGGAATGAGAAAGAGCTTTGTGACATAAAATAGCAACGCCATTGCGTTTGCCATCCCCAGGAGAGTAGTAAACATCACCCACCCAACTTCTCTTCAATTTAACAGATTCTTCAGCAGATAAATGAGTTTCTTGCAAAAAAGCAATGTCCACATTCAAACGTGCAAGGTGAGATAGAATTCTCTGTCGTTTGATGGGGGAATTAACGCCCTTAACATTCCATGTGATTACCTTCAGAGACATATCAAATACGAAAGGAGGAAAATGTCATGAGAGAGAAAAAAGATGCAAAAAGAACCCAGAGGAAGTAGAAAACCAAAGAAAGTAAGAAAGTCAGTAAAAGGCAATGCAGTATAATGATAAATAGAAGGGTGACGAAGAAGGAAAAAGAGCAAAGGAGAGAGAAACAGAATCAGTTGATATAAGAAATATGAGAAGGTAGACCATGAAGTAGCAAGAATGATAGGGAGGAATTGATAGAAGAAGAGTTGTCGAACAATAAGAAAGGAAGACACCTGTGGAATAAAGGAAACTAGTGAACTTGAGAGAGAGAAAATCGCGATAAGGAAAGCGAACATTCGGGAGGAAAGGGAAAACATACTTACGGAGGGTAGAGGCGGGGAGGAATGATCACCAGGGAGAGGAGACGAGGAAAAATGAATGGGAGGGGAGCGCCAGGCAGAGGAAGCAAGCGTCCAATGCAAGCAAACCGACAAGTCGAGGGGAAAACGCCATACATATTATAAACCTGCAAGAAAAAGGGAGGAAAAACATAAATGAGTGAGACGAATGAAGGAAGAAGAAAATAGAATAACTTTAAAAGACAAAAAGGTGTATAAAAGGTAGCAGTGAACAATACGCGACCATCGAACAGGGATGCAGGAGAAACGGGAAAGAATGAAGACAGAACATAGAGACTGAAGTCGGTGGAAAGCCTAGGAAAGGCAAACAGTGATGCAGTCAACAACAGATATTAAACATGTAGATTAAGTGAAACAACGGATACATAACATGCAGAAATCATGGAGGGAAAGCTGATGAAGAGCTAGAAAAGTCCATATCAGCTGTTTGTGTTGCGTTCAAAAAACTTCGAAGACGAACAGGATCCTCATAAGTCGTTGTCTTGTTGTTGTAAGTAACCCTGAATAAGCAAGGATGGAAAAGGCCGTATCTGGCTCCAATGGCACGAAGTTCAGGTCGCATGTCCAAAAAGGCCTTGCGTCGACTGGCTGTGGACTTGGCGTAGTCCTGCGCAAAGAAGAGGTTGGAGCCTGACCATTGAAGACGAGGTGAAGCACGGGCCGCTGAGATGACTTTGAGCAGGTCAGTATATTCCAAAAAGTACATGATGATACCCCTTGGCCGTGAGGAGGGGGAAGAAGCAGAAGGAAGGCGACCCAGTCTGTGAGCTCGTTGGATGTTAAGCGATGTGCCTTCAGGTAGATGAAGAAGCTTGGGCAGAAATGATTTAAAGGAGGCAATGGGGTCAGTCCCTTCACAATTCTCCGCCAGGCCGTAGAGTCGAAGGTTATTGCGTCTGTTTCGGTTCTCCAATTCTTCAACTTGTTTTTGGAGAGAGGAAATCTGAGACTGCATGTTTGACACCTTGGAGGATGACTCTTGAAGAGATGTGAGAGAATGTTCTACAGTAGTCACTCTAGCATCCATCTGAGACCAATTATCAGTAAGGACCTGCAATTTAGAATTAGTCTCTTCCATAAATGGCTTAAGGGCACGGATTTCTTCAAGTAATAACTCCATGGAGACAGCTGATGTGGATCCATTCGGTGATGGAGGGTCTTTTTTGAGGCGTTTCGTGGTCACTTTGCCTGGAGGTTGGACAGGCCGTTCCGTGTTAGACTGCGACATCTGGTTGGCAAGCTCCTGAGAGGCCTCAAGTTGCGCCAATGCAGTGAAGACTTTCGAATTTTTGATAAAAACTCGACGTGGAGTTTTAGGAGTGCGAGAGATAGCCCTTCTTTCCATAAAAAAAAAAGAAAAAAAAAAGGAGTTATAGTCAGTGAAGAACGCTTGAGTGTGGAAAGATACGCAAATTCCCAAAAAAGTAGATGGAAAAAGGAAGAGAAGGCTGTCTGTTCTGAATTCAGGTGTGCCAAAGATTTAGGAGGAGATGTGGAGCAGTATTCATGCAGCTGAGTGAAGGAGGCGACACATTGACGAGGGAGGCAGAAAATCAATATGACAGTGAAGCGCTGATAATTGGCGCAGTATGACGCAAGAGAAGCTCTTCAGACGAGGTGTAAGGTGCATGCAAGCTGCACACATGAAGGGGGATGCGCCAGCATTTTGCGGAGAAGTGCCATCAATTGTAAAGAAATACATGCAGGAAAACGCAATGAAGTACTGCGTTTATGGTAGAAAATAGGCTGGAGCTGCGCTTATATGCAGGATATGAGAGGAAGCCTCAGTGGTACAAAATGGCCGCCAAAATTGCAATGTCTGAAAAACGCGCTTAAAACTCACTAAAAGGCGACGTTCCTTAAAGACAAGCGGCAGTGTTGTAGTAATGAAGGCAATGGCTCACCAAGAGTAGGTGGTGGGAGGTGAGGCTTCTCGTTTGGCAGGCATAACCCACGAGCGGATGCTCCGTAGCGAGCGTTGTGGAGATCCAAAATGGCGGTCGCGGCTTTCAGTGAACCGCGTCCGCCGAAAAGTTGAAGATTTCGGACGTTCCGTCGCTCGGTTGTTGCTGCATGGAGGACCGCTTTGTTGTCCCTGCTATCCGGTCTGGAAGGAGGAGGTTTGCAGGTGCCTGGAGTTGAAAAAAGGTGGCGAAGTCCCTTATCGACTCGGAGCGCCTACATCCGAGCTGCCGTCCTCGCCGGGCGCCAAGCCACGCCCCCAGCAACTGCCAAGGTGTTGATGAGAGTATTATGAATTTTTACCATCTTTCATTATCCTACTGTTGGAAAAATGGTTCATTTGGATAGAGATCAGTTCTGATTATTTAAGAGAGCCCACAGCCAGGTTGTTGCATTTTAAATTCTGAGTTTGTGCTTCTCCAGACCAAGCACTCTTAAACTATGATTGATTGTCTCTGTTTATTATGTGTGAGGTAAAGTGCTCTGAAACCCTACACTGGTATGAGCGGCGCTGTAAACCTAATTAACTGCATCTGAGAGAGAGTGGTTACAGAGGCTTGAGGGGCACCGTTGAAGGGTGGAAGTGAGGGAGTCCAAGGCAGAGGGGGTTAAACAATGATTGCACTGGGCGCCCCCAGCGCTAAAGCGGCCCTGGCTTAACACTGTGGAGCTGCTAGGTGCAGACGTGTATCTCATGAATATGTGTCGGTTCTGTTGGAATGTTAGGGGAGGAGGTGCGTGAAGGACGTGCGTGCTCCCCGCTTTCCCCTGTCTGTATAACATAAACTCAACTTTAAGGAGTCATTCTTGTGGACTCCTCACTACACACACATCTTAATGCAAAGCCTTTTGCTGTTACATGCCATGTAAAGTTGCAGCAATTCCACTTTCCCATATACTTTGCAGAGTTGCATTGAGATTTGAGCAGAATGATGTGCACACTCGCATCTTGGCGCAATGCGGCACCAGATGACAAAGAAACCCGGACCCAGATTGTTGGGTGTTCATTGCACTAAGGAATGCGTAATTAGGGCCTTTTGTATGAAACGCAATAAACATGAATAAGGGTAGCCAAATCAGTAGTTCAAATGATGTTTTAGTGCTAGTCACAGTTTAAAATCATGCTTAAACATGTCCTGCCTTTCGATGTCACTTCCGGTGTTCCAGAATGTTATACATGTCCTGGGCTCCAGAACCCTGGGTTGCATCCTTGCATCGGCAGCAGAGAGGGCACCTTTCATTGGGGTGGGTAAATATGATATCATGCACAGGCAGGGCGCTGCTATTCTTAAACAATTTAGAAAAGGGGGTGGTGATGAACAGAGTGTCTGAATTAAACAGACCACTCTTACCCAGTCCAAAGATCAGGGCTTGATCCATCACCGTTATTTATCTCACTGCCCCATCCCAGCTCAGAACCTGGCTATATGCAAATCAGTCTGTCCCTGGCCCAGTGCATCATGGGAACAGGGCAGACTAAACTACCAAGCCAATTCTTCACCAGAAAGGAGACAAGCTACCGGGGACCGGTTTCTGGCATTTCAGCCGTCTTCGGCCCGGCTTGCTTGAATCCTGATGGAGCAGTGAGAAAGGGACTCATGTCTGAGTATACCCTGCCACACCTATAGTGGCCAAAAACGATTTAGAAAAGGGGGTGGTGATGAACAGAGTGTCTGAATTAAACAGACCACTCTTACCCAGTCCAAAGATCAGGGCTTGATCCATCACCGTTATTTATCTCACTGCCCCATCCCATCCCAGCTCAGAACCTGGCTATATGCAAATCAGTCTGTCCCTGGCCCAGTGCATCATGGGAACAGGGCAGACTAAACTACCAAGCCAATTCTTCACCAGAAAGGAGACAAGCTACCGGGGACCGGTTTCTGGCATTTCAGCCGTCTTCGGCCCGGCTTGCTTGAATCCTGATGGAGCAGTGAGAAAGGGACTCATGTCTGAGTATACCCTGCCACACCTATAGTGGCCAAAAACGATTTAGAAAAGGGGGTGGTGATGAACAGAGTGTCTGAATTAAACAGACCACTCTTACCCAGTCCAAAGATCAGGGCTTGATCCATCACCGTTATTTATCTCACTGCCCCATCCCAGCTCAGAACCTGGCTATATGCAAATCAGTCTGTCCCTGGCCCAGTGCATCATGGGAACAGGGCAGACTAAACTACCAAGCCAATTCTTCACCAGAAAGGAGACAAGCTACCGGGGACCGGTTTCTGGCATTTCAGCCGTCTTCGGCCCGGCTTGCTTGAATCCTGATGGAGCAGTGAGAAAGGGACTCATGTCTGAGTATACCCTGCCACACCTATAGTGGCCAAAAACGATTTAGAAAAGGGGGTGGTGATGAACAGAGTGTCTGAATTAAACAGACCAGTCTTACCCAGTCCAAAGATCAGGGCTTGATCCATCACCGTTATTTATCTCACTGCCCCATCCCAGCTCAGAACCTGGCTATATGCAAATCAGTCTGTCCCTGGCCCAGTGCATCATGGGAACAGGGCAGACTAAACTACCAAGCCAATTCTTCACCAGAAAGGAGACAAGCTACCGGGGACCGGTTTCTGGCATTTCAGCCGTCTTCGGCCCGGCTTGCTTGAATCCTGATGGAGCAGTGAGAAAGGGACTCATGTCTGAGTATACCCTGCCACACCTATAGTGGCCAAAAACGATATAGAAAAGACGAAGACGGCTGTAATGCCAGAAACCGGTCCCCGGGAGCTTGTTTCCTTCCCAGTGTAAGAATTGGCTTCTGTAGTTTGGTTTGTCCTGTTCCCATCATGCACTGGGACAGGAACAGACTAATTTGCATACAGCCAGGTTCTGAAACTGGGATGGTGCAGTGAGCTAAAAAACGGTGTTGGATCTAGCCCTGATCTTTTGACTGGGTGAGAGCTTTCTGCTTAATTCAGAGACTCTGTCCCTCACCACCCCTTTTTGTAGCTATTCTTAAACAAGGCGTGAGACCCATTTTGGATTTGTTCGCGTTCGAGTCGCGTCTCCTACTCTTATAGTCTGGTTTGAGCTGCACATGACAGGCCTAAACAGGGCCGGCGCTAGGCATGGGCAGTGTGGGCAGCGGCCCAGGGCCTCGCCTAAACGTGATAAAACAGCATAATTGCTATCAAGCATTTGCCGAGATATCTCACTGTCTTCTAGCTCGTTGCAGGTGATTGATGGCTCTGTTTCTGTGGAAAAGTGTTTTCCTTCCAGACCGCCGCCTTACTTTGATTGCAGGTTCCAGGCAAAGGTGAGTAATCTGACCGAAAGTGAGCAGAAAGGATGGCTCTTAATGTACTACATGCTCCAATGAGATAAAGTACCCTTTTAAACTAGTGTATCATTGTCCTGACAAGATGGTTGAAATGTGATGGAGCTAAAGAGGCCTTTTCCTGGGTGTTGCTTGTCTTCTTCTGTGTTTAAGAATAATGTCACAGATAAAATACTCACTGCCCCTGCAAACATGATGTGTTCATTATCAAATACTAACAATCATTCTGGTAACATTATCCCCCAAATCTGACTATCCTTCATGAAGAGGTGGCAGAAGGGCGAGAGCTTCGACACTGAGGAAGAAGGGGCCAGATGTGCTGTTCCTAAGAGCAGTGAGTAGGAATGTGATTTACCTCATGATTGAGGTAGGTCGCAAACTGCAACTCACAATGATTAGAGGCCATCACAGGGATGGAGGCCTGTTGTGGCAGGAGAACACCATCCCTGCAATTGTTTTTTAATACAGCAATATATTATTAATGCAGCCTGTATTCTTTAGAGGAGACAGAACTGTCTTTAAAAAGAGCAGCTCTCTGTTCTTTTATTTACTTGTGATATGGCCGTGATCCCCTGGACTACTGCCTACTCTTTAACAAACTTCTTTTTACCATTTCTGACTCTGAAAATGCGCTTGGTGCATAAAAAAAGGTGCTTAAAAAAGCAGCATGTGCATGTGTTGTAATCTTACTAATTCTCATGTAAAGTGCTATGATGCCCTTGGGCCAAGTTTGCGCTTTATACAACTGCACAAAAAATAACAATAATGAAGTTCACGTCCTCACCCCCATGGTTAACACACACTCTTCCAGCCCTACATCCACAGCTGCCTGTGTAATGTACAGTGCGTAGATATGTAGCCTATTAACGCATACTTTAATTCATCCTTTGTTGAGTGACTCAAAGACTTAAGATCCTTGAAAGTCTAGCTTTGTATTGACCTACCTGCCATGTGTTGTAAGTTAAGTAGTGAGGCAGATAAAGGAATAATAAGCATTTATTGTGCACTACAGAGAATAACTGGTGTTCCCATCAGAAAGCCAGGGAGCTAACTGACCAGAAAGAACACAGTAGAGTATGACATCAGGAACATGGAAGGTAAGTCTTAAAGAGATACAACAAGACATAAGTGTAGAGAATACAACATCCCTCTGTTTAGAGTTTCTTTACTGAATGTTACGGCTGGATCAAGATAGGACATCAAGAAAAACAATGATTTATAGCCATTTAGGTGCGCCCAGCAAATCTGGAAATGTGCAAAATGGGCTGTATTCAAACAAGTTCTGTTGTGTAGATACACATGAGGTCTGGTGCTAAAGATATCCCGTGGGCATACCTAGGGAGCAGATTCCATGCACTTATCACTGCTGTCTTAATGACCTCAAAATGCTGCTAACCAACCTTCTGATTGGGCTGGGCTAGACTATTCACAAAAAAATAGCAAAACGCATTCATTTATTAGAATGATCAAATAATATGCAAGTAATCACCTCAGTAAATTTGCATTCTACATATTCCAGGGCACCCCTCATCATGGACAGATGTTGTGACATCTGCGCCAGTTGAACATGTTGTTACACCCAGGTAGGCCCACTTCAGGAAGGGCTCATGACTATCTTAAGTGTAGAGGAGTAAGGGGGTGTAGTGGTGAACTTCTGCGGACTCCCTGAAGCCACCTTGCAGCACTGCCCAACGTCAAAGTGAAGGGGCAGGATGCATTACATTTATCCAATATAAAGCCTTCTTGTCCTTTCTCCCAGTGCTGGTCTCTTTTCAGCAGCCTACCGCCAAAGCAGAAAGGACCACATTCCTGTACAACAACAATCCTAGCAGGCTTTATCCTCTTTTTATGTGTACTTGCAGAATGCAGCACACATGAAAAGACGAAAAAAGTAGGGTTGGGTGAAATTTGCGTAGTCGTGCCATGCAAAGCTCCAGGAAACAGTGAAAAATCTCCGCGAGCACACAGAAATTTCACGAACACGCAAAATTGCTTGTCAGCAATGATTTTTTCCTGTTTGCGAATGTTGTTTGCGTGCTCAGGGGAAATATCTTGCAAACACACATTTTGAGAACGGGAACAAGCAAAGAATTCCGCAAAGCCACAGAACTCAGAATTTAGGGCAATTTCACGTTCTACGTGGAAGGTAAAATTACCCAAATTCTGCAAATTCAGCTGGCGGAACAGAATTTACCACCCAGGCCAGGAAAAAGGTAGAAGAAATGAATTTATTTCTCCTTGTTTTGCCTCCACTAGGGAGGCATAAGCAGTTGGCACATACTTACACACTGCTCACCCCGCACACTTACACACTGCTGGCCCTGGACACCCACATACTGCTCACCCTGCATACTCACACACCCTGCACACTCACACAATGCTGACCCTTGACACCCACATACTGATCATCCTGCATAGTCACATACTGATCACCCTGCATAGTCACATATTGATCACCCTGCATACTCAAACACTGCTCACCCTACATACTCACACTCTGCTCACCTGACCTGACCTGGTCTGTGCTGGGCGCTCCACCCGCCGCGCAGCCCACCTGCATGTGCCCAGTCCCCGTTTGCCGCCGCCACTGCCAGTAACTGTTTCTGCCTTATTTGGATTGTGCCAGAATTCTGTATTTTCTCCCGCTGTTGTGCCCGGATCGTCACTGTTGTGTCCCTGACTGTTTGTCTGCTATCGCCGTTTTTTTACTGCTGTTGTGCCCCTGTTTGTCACTGTTGAGCCTCTGATTGTATTTTCTGCTCTCACCGTTCTCCCGCTGCTCCACCCCGCTCCGCGCTCCCTGCCGCTGCTCCCCCGCGGCCCCACCCCGTTTCCTTCAGCCTCACACTTCGCATCGCTCCCCTCCCGACTCGCCACCCCGCTCCCGCCTCCCAGCTGCTCCTCCTTCGCTCCGCCCCCCCACTCTCCATTTATGGCAGAGTCTGCACGTACATTCAGCATTGACGCGCAGCGGGTGCGCCGAAGGCGTGCCGAAGGCAAGCCCGTCTGCGCCCGTCCGCGCCTGGCCCGCGCCCAGCACCAGGACCCCTGGCCCCCGCAGACGCCAGCCCACCCGCCGGACCTACAACGCAGCCACCCTCAACGCACTCAACACCAGCCGGATCCCAGGCTGCCACGAGCCACCCCAGGACACACCCACGGACCCTTCACCTGCCAATCCTGCAAGTTCTCCTGCATCCGGACCTGCACCGCACCCGCCAAGCCGAGCACCAGCAGCAACCACCTGAAGTGCATCCTGCTCAACACCCGCTCCATCCACGGACACGCCGTCAAACTCTGGAACCTCCTCGACTCCACATCTCCAGACGTCGCCTTCCTCATGGAAACCTGGATGAACGCCTCCTCAACGCCCGACATCGCCATCGCCATCCCGGACGGATACAAGATCACCTGGAGGGACCGCATGAACCAGACAGGAGGAGGCATCGCCATCGTCCACAGGAACACCATCCGCATCACGACCAACACCGACGACACCCTCACAACCGCCGAACACCTGCACTTCCAGATACACACCTAACCCAAGACCACCCTCAGAGGCACCCTCATCTACAGACTGCCGGGACCACGTACACAATTCAGCGAAGACATCGCCGACTTCATCAGCCCGCACGCCCTCTCCTCCGCTGACTACATCCTCCTAGGGGACCTCAACTTCCACCTGGAGAACAACAACGACTGCAACACCACCACCCTGCTGGACAACCTCGCCAACCTCGGACTCAAGCAACTGGTGACCACCCCCACCCACTACGCCGGCAACACGCTTGACCCCGTCTTCTCCTCCAGCAAGGACATCTCCTTCAGCCACGCCACCGGATTCCACTGGACAGACCACAGCTGCGTCCACTTCAGCTTCAGAAGGACCATGCTCCACCACCACCCGCAACAGGTTCCCCGCAGAAGCTGGAACAAGATCACCATCGACCAGCTCGCCACATCCCTCAGCCAGAACCCTCCCGCCAGCTGGGCAAACCCCAACCAGCCGCCAACAACCTCACAAGGTGGATCAGCAACTGCGCAGATGACCTCGCTCCACTGAAGACCCCCCCATCAGACCCGGTAACAAGAAAGCATCCTGGTTCACCGACGAACTCAAGAGCTCTAAGATTAACTGCCGAGCTCTCAAGAAAGCCTGGCGCAGAGACCCGAAAACAGACAACATGACCACCCTCAAACACGCCACCCGAAAACACCACCAGCTGATCCATGCCACCAAGAAAAACGCATTCAAGGAACGACTAGACAACAACGCCCACAACAGTAAGGAACTCTTTAACATTGTCAAAGAGCTCTCGAGCCCTAGTACCGGAAACAACCACATCACCCCATCGCAAGACCTCTGCAACTCGCTCGCCTCGTTCTTCCACAGCAAGATCGCAGATATACACAACAATTTCAGCACACAGCCGACGCACCCTACGACCGCACCAACGCCCCCCACCACCACCCTACGCGCCTGGACCCCGATCAACACCGAAGACACCATCCGCACGATGAACTCCATCCACTCCGGATTACCAACCGACCTCTGCTCTCACCACGTCTTCAAAAAGGCCGACTCCATCATCGCACCCCATCTCCCGGACATCATCAACGCTTCCTTCGACACCGCCATCTTCCCAGAGAGCTGGAAGCACGCCGAACTCAGTGCCCTACTGAAGAAACCATCAGCGGACCCCACCGACCTCAAAAACTACCGCCCCATCTCGCTCCTTCCTTTTCCTGCAAAAGGCATCAAGAAGACCGTCAACAGACAGATGGCCGCCTTCCTCGAGATGAATGGATCCCTCGACCACTCGCAGACCGGTTTCAGAGCCAATCACAGCACCGAGACCGCCCTCATTGCAGCCACCGACGACATCCGAGCCCTGCTCGACAACGGGGAAACAGCGGCACTCATCCTCCTAGACCTCTCCGCAGCATTTGACACGGTCTGCCACTGCACCCTGGTACAGCGCCTCAGCAACATTGGAATCCAGGAGAAGAAACTGGAGTGGATCATCTCCTTCCTCGCCGGAAGAACCTAGACAGCCACATCTCCGGACACCTGAGAGACCTGCACTGGCTCCCCATCAGCAAGAGAATCACATTCCGACTCCTCACCCACGCACACAAAGCTCTCCACAACCAAGGCCCCAGATACCTCAATGACCGCCTGACCTTCTATACTCCTACCCGCCAGCTACGATCGACCAGCCATGCCTCGACGCCGTCCCCCACATCAGAAAAGCCACAACGGGAGGAAGATCCTTCTCCTACCTGGCGGCCAAGACGTGGAACTCCTTCCCCATCCACCTCCGCCTGAACCAAGACCACCTCTCCTTCAGGAAGCAACTCAAGACCTGGCTGTTCAAGCAGTAGCGGACCCCCCCCCCCCAAGCACCTTGAGACCCTCCGGGTGAGTAGCGCGCTATACAAATGCTTTGATTGATTGATTGAATACTCACACACTTCTCACTCTGCACACTCACACACTGCTGGCCCTGGACACCCACATACTGATCCCCCTGCATACTCACATATTGAAAACCCTGCATACTCAAACACTGCTCACCCTGCATACTCACACACTGCTCACCCTGCACTCACACACTGCTCACCCTGCATACTCACACACTACTCACCCTGCACACCTACATACTGATCACCCTGCATACTCACACACCCTGCACACTCACACACTGCTGGCCCTGGACACCCACATACTGATCGCCCTGCATACTCACATACTGACAGCCCTGCATACTCAAACAAAGCTCACCCTGCATACTCACACACTGCTCACCCTGTACGCTCACACACTACTCGCCCTGCAAACTCACACACTGCTCACCCTGAATACTCACACACTGCTCAACCTGCACACTCACACACTGCTCGCCCTGCATACTCACACACTGCTCACCCTGCATACTCACACACTGCTCACCCTGCACACTCACACAATTCTGCTGGCCCTGGACACCCACATGCTGATCACCCTGCATACTCACATAATGATCACCCTGCATGCTCACACACTGCTCACCCTGCATACTCACACGCTGGTCACCCTGCACACTTGCACACTGCTCACCATGCATACTCACATACTGCTCACCCTGTATACTCGCACACTGTTCACCCTGCACACTCACACACTGGTCACCCTACACACACACACTGATCACCTTACCCACTCTCACACTGCTCACCCTGCATTTTGTATTCCCTGTCTACTCCCAACGGGTTCCCTCCCCTGATGTCGGTATGTTAATCTGAAAAAAACTACTTTGGAGGCCCTCCTTCCGTTTCCTGTGAATATCCTGTGCCGCGCATGCTGTTCGTTGATGTGGGCTAGACCTATGTGTGTGGGAAGCCGGAGCTTGCCTATGGAGGGCGCTGAATACGTGCCAAAGCCGCTCGTCGCTCAGTTCTTCTGGGGCCCCTTTAGCCGCCTGGTGCCGGGTTTAAATGGGCCAAGTTAGGAGAAGCGACAGGAGAGGCTGCAAAGCCTGTGAATGTGACTCGTGATGGTCTGATCCGCAAAGCCAAGGGAACTCAACCTCACACATACCCCCCCGCCGCCATTGGCAACACTGCTCCACAGAAATCCTTAACACCTGAGTACCAGGCATGGCAGGAGATCTGGGCAGAAGGGGGGCATCGAGAGAAAGTGAAGGAGGGAGAGAAAGGGAGGGACAGGAAACACAGAAGAGAGAGAAGAGAGCTAAACAGAGTGTGGCGAGAAGACGCCGGGCAGAGAGCATGTGCAAAAGTTCTCAGATGAGAGAGTAAAGTGGACAGTGGAGGAGTGAGGGGGCAGGGGATGGGTGTAATACAAGGGGGAGGTGTGTACATGTCAAGACCAGTGGCCGGAGGGCACTGCAGCCCACGTAGCAGGGCAGGGGTGGAGGGAGGGGGCACCGGCAGGCAGAGCCAGACCTGGAGGCAGCAAGAGGTTGATACTCCGGGATCAATAGCAGCCTGTGCTGCGGCGGCAGGATGTCTGCTTTGGAGGTGACGGGGAGCGCCTGCTCTTCCTGCCGGAGGTGGCAAGGCTCAGTCGGGCGGAGACTGGGCGCCAGCGGTGCCGGCCAGTGAGCACGGCTGCCGAGTCTGGGCGCCGGCAGATGACTTAAAGGACCCGGCTGCTGGAGCCCAGGTTCGCACGGAGCCGTCCACAGGAACACTCCACAGGGACCAGGCGCAGAGGCATGAGCAACACATGGCAAAGGAGTGTAGTACAGGAGCAGATGGAGCAGGGTGCAGATGGAGCTGGGAGCCCGAGCGAGGAGAAGGATAAGTAGGGAGAGGAGCCCACTGCTGAATCCCTGGACAGGACACGGGGCAGTTAACTAGATGTAGGACACAGCATCACAAAATGGGTCACATACCCTATTTTTTCCTTGCGCAAAGCAAAATCGAACATGGAGAAGATGTGCTAACAGGGAGAGCGGTGCCGTGAAATGGTTTCACCCCCAAAAAACGAATCTGGAGAGTGGTGCGCGCGCGCCACTTCCAGCACATGTCTTCAATTGCCGCGGCCCTGATGGCCGCGATAATTGAAGATATATGGCCTTTGGTGCGCGTAACAGACACCAATAGGCCATGGGCGGAGCTACGCGACCGCCCATGGCCTATTGCGTGTTCTGTTTTAAAAAGACACGCACGCGAGGCCAATGAAAATGGACCTAGGAAATAACACTCACGTTCTAAGTGGAATTTCCAGGTCCATTTTCAAAACGCCGAGAAAAGAACTCGAGCTATGCGACCCTGCATGCGCAGTGTACGCTAGGCCCGAGACATAAAAATGCCTCATTTTCCCTGGGATGGTGCCGTGAATGTGCTTTGAAATTTGAGCTCTGAGAGGAGGACGACGACAGGAAGAGGCAGCAGGGTAGGCATGCAGCGACATCGGATGTGGTGGGAGAGACGAATGCTGTGCCCATTTGTCAGGTAGAGAGAAAAAAATGAATAAACAGAGATGGCAGTGGCATCACTTAGTCTCCATGCACCTGAATTCCAAAAATCAAACCTTACCTTCGGTAATGTAACTGCCATTTTGTAAAGGGCTCCAATACCTTTGGGTCAGTCGAGTTTGTGCTCTCTAAAAATGCCACAAAAATGAATCTGACCTTGTGTAATGTAACTAGACCTCATTTAAAGTGCTCCAAAACCTTTGTATCACTCGAGTTGATATTATTTAAACAAGTGTCAGAGAAAATGCAGCAGGAGTTGCCCAAGCCGTGCCCTTAACTGAGCTGAACTTTCCTTTTCCTGAGCGTGTCTTGGACTCAACCGGGGTATAATTTGTGTGTAGAACATCAGAATGGGGGCTTGGTGAAGATGGTGGAGTACCCTTCATTTTTCTTGCTGGAGGTATAGAAGCCAATGAATGTAAAAGACGAGGTTCTTGCTCAGCGGGAAGGTCAACCTCATGTTTAGCTCCTATTTCAATAAGATCCATCGATGGCTGTAGCTGTTGTCCACTTTCTAGAAATGAATGGGTACTACTTTGGGAAAGAGTCAAATTCAACTCAATGTCACTGCTCAATGGTGTTAACATGATTACAGTGGTTGCTTCGCTGAGAGACATGGGCTTGGGCTTTGGTTGGGGTAGTGCCATTTGTTAAGGAGTTCTGCTCCCAGCTTGCTCTCTGGAGGCCGGTGTGGCAGGCACACATTTGCCAAAAAAGGTTCTGGCTGACATGCCAGTGGCAGAAAGTGCTTCCTCTCGTGCCCACTGACCATTTACTTGGCATCACCCTTCTTTGGGGCCATCTTGAAGCTGTCAGTTGGCAGTGGCACTTAGCTGCACAAGTGGAAGAGACTAAAAGACTCATGTGACTGCACTGCAGCTGTTGTCTCTTGTGCAGCTAAAAGCAAACAAGCAGACGTGACAGGATTTATTGACAGATTATATTTTGCAACTAAAAGCAAACAAGCAAGAAAAACATTTAGTGAAACTTGGCATTGTTGCATTTTAAATTCCAGACAACATAATTAATTTGGTAATTTAAGTTATCATTGTTATCCTAAATATTAAACAAAAGTGCATTCCAAAGTCAAACCACACCAACAGAACCTAATATTTAATTTCCAATCAGGATAACAGCATTCAGATGTAACTTATTTCTTTGTTTGCGGTGCATGCATCTGAAGGAGACACCTGTGGCAGTCAGGGAGGTGTAGGGAAAAATGGAATAATCCTTAAGAAATGAATGCTGGTGTGTGTTCTGCACCTATTGCAGGCACGGTGTCCAGGAGAAAATCGAATAATCCTTAAAAAATGTATGTTACTGTGTGCCTATGACATATAGGTGGTGAATGGATCGTAAAAAATGTTTAAAAAAAACTTTTTTTAAATTAGTAAATTAAAAGTAAAAAGTAAAAAAATTGAAAGAACAAAGTAAGTAAAAAATAAAAATAAAAAAATAAAATAAATTAACAATAATGAAATACTGTTGTTCTTTGGGACAATGAGAAACCCATTGTAAGCCAAGGGGGTGCAGGAGAAAACTGTTAAACAAATGTAATATAAAACTGTTAATAAATATATAAATATTACACAATGATCCTCAAGCAAAATATTAAACTGACATCAAGGAAAAGTACAAAATTTACAAAAACAAAAAAAGACAGAACCCTCTCCTATCAACCTCTCTTTGCTAACTGGGTCCAAATTGAGGAAGAATGTTGGGCCAAAAACAATGGGCTGGGATGCAAGCCTGAGCAATTGTCAGTGGTAAAGATTAATTGTAGTATTTTATCCATCACTTTTGTGTTATTGCATTACACTATAAGAAGGTGAAACTCTATAGACGAATAAGTAAAGAAGTACATAAGTCTTCTGGACAACAGAAAGCCTCTCAAAACCAACTGGAATTGGAATACTGATGGGAATGAGTGTTGTTTGGCAATTGAATGTCATGTGCGCCGCATCCCTGGAGGTGTTTACACAGGGGTAACCATGCCACATTTTTGGCAGACTTCAAAGTCCAGGAGCCTCCACTTCACGCCACCTGAGGTGCATCAGTTCCTCCTGGCAGCCCCTAATTTTTACACCTCGTGGCACCCGCTCCGCAGGCGCCGCATCGCTGGAGGTATTTGAACGGGGGTAACCTTGCCGCATTTTCAATGGACTTCAAAGTCCAGGAGCCTCCACTTCACGCCACCTGAGGCGCATCTGATCCTCCTGCCAGGCTCTATTTTACACCTCGCAGCACCCGCTCCTCGGGCGCCGCATCGCTGGAGGTGTTTACACGGGCATAACCTTGCCGCATTTTCGACGGACTTCAAAGTCCAGGAGCCTCTACTTCACGCCACCTGAGGCGCATCAGTTCCTCCTGCCAGCCCCTATTTTACACCGCGCGGCACCCGCTCCACGGAACACTGCGCGGGCGCGTTCGAGACAGGGAGAGGTTGGGCTGCCCCCCCCCTACGGCTCTCGATACCAACGGTTGACCCGCCTTTCCAGTAAGTGGATTTAAAGACGAATATCTGAGTCAACTTTAATTTTCCTTTTTCTTATATTATTGCTAATTAAATTGAACCAAAATGGCAGCACGTGAGGGGAGAGGGAGGAAAGCAGCTGGAATTTGGTATGTTGCGGGAACCCTTGACCAATTCATAATGAGGGCTACATCTGTGCTTGCCCATGAGATCGCTAACACGGAGCTACGTCTCTCTATGGACCCTGTGTTCTCAAAACGATCATCCCTGGGGGGTATTATGAATGCTTGCTAGCCAGAAAGATACTGTCAGTCTGCTCCCGACATTGGCTCCCAGACTGAGAATATAAGTCTACAGCAAATGTTAGCATCCCCTCACATTGATGGAAATTTTTTGAATTCCACATCACTGCCCCGCAGCGCATTGCCAATTTTCCTAAGAGTATGGTTATGTGCACGGCAGAAGTCCACAAAGAGCCCTTACAATCTATGGAACACACGCAGGGGGTTGCTTCTAAGAGAAAACAAGGAGGCACACGAGGGAAAGAAGTCCAAGATCTCCAAATCAAGTAAACAGAGAGCCGCCAAATACAGACCATCCAACTACTGAAGTCTCACAGGAAACTCTGTCTGAAGTAAATGCCATGAATGTGGACGAAACTGTAACTGGACTACCGCAGACTGAGGAGTGTACTGGCTAAAAATAGGTGCTCTCATAACATCCTCTTTGGAGCCCATAATGAAAAGACTTTTAATAATTGAGAACAGGCTTGAGAAATCGGAATGACTGATATTGTTCACTTTGGGAGGCATTGAAAACGAGTCGGTGAGGGAGGGAGAAAGGGATCCTGCAGCCTGCCCCATCATCATTGTGTCACCAACTGTGGGTCCAGCTGTGCAACCAGTGGGCCCCAATAAGTTAAGGGGCGGAATAGTGAGTGGTGGAAACATAGTTCCCCTAGAGACACATGGGGCAATCCGTAGTAATGACAGGGATGGGAACAAGGCAAAGAATTTGTATCCCCACCTAGACGTACCCCCAGATTGTACACCTTACGTTGCTGTTTTGACTGGTGTTCCTGAATTGGAACACAGTAAAGTTGAATCCTATGACCAACTAAAAAATAGGACAACACACTGGCTAAATAATAATAGACCACTGCCCTGAGATGTACAGTGTAAGATTATTTTTGTGAGGAGAGTGAGTTGGGTAGGATGCGGGACAAAAAATACAACAGGAGACTGTATTGTTATTAATTTTAACGATCCTAACGCGGCAAACCACGTCTGCTGGGGCTTTCGGACACATCCTCGATCCTCTATCCAGGCTTGGAATTTAAGCTATTTTTATACTCCACCAGATTAAATGCCTAATTCTGGGCATTATGAGTGCCATAGGGATGTATCTCCCCAGGTGCTCCTTAAGGTAAACTGGAGCCTGTCAATGAAGGACCTAAAGGGCAATGCAGAGGCCCTTTAACCTGGCTCATTGTTTGACGGAGAGCCAATGTCGCTGTTAAATAGAGGTGTGGTCCATGCTTGTCTAAGGAGCTTGAAGATCAGCCTGGCTGCACCATTCATAGCTACTTGCAGCTTGCCTAACAGCTATTCAGGAAGTTCAATATATAGCGCATTGCCGTAATCCAGGCGGGACATAATCAATGCAGCCACCATCGTCCTCATCTGTCTCAGGAGGCCAACGCAGGTCCCAACCACAGTGGACGCTTGATTTGAGAATGTGAGCTTGTAGTCTATTTTATTGCCTAGGCTTCTTACGACTGGAGCTGGAGTAGGTGTGGCACCCAACTCCCGTGGCCAAAAGAGGTCAGTTCATGGGTTGCTTCCTGTGGTGATGGCTAGGACCTTGGTTTTGTCTGGATTGGCTTTGAGTGAATTAGCTGTCATCTAGTTGACAATGTATCTGAGGATATTTTGCATGTGTAAGTGGACTTGTGAGGTATTGTTAAGTTGAAGGATTAATTGTGTGTCATCCGCTTAGTTGAACACCTTGCAGTCCATGTGGGCCAGGGTCACCACCAACGGCCTGAGATAGATGTTGAACGGAAGCAGAGATAGTGTCGACTTCTGTGGGACTCTGTAGGTTAATGCCCCATTATTAGACATGCAGACACTCATCAGGATCCTTTGAGACGGGCTGTCAGGAATGAGGAGATACACTGATATACCACCCCACGATGCCCATGTCCATGACTCGGGCTAGGAGTTTGCTGGTGTTGATTGTATCAAACGCAGCCATGAGGTCTAGTAGAAACAAGGCACACAGCTTCCAGCTGTCGGCCATGAGCCTGAGTACATCCAACAACAGCATCATCACCAGCTCTGTTCTGTGGAGGGCCCTGAATCCTGCCTGCCGAACATCGAGTAGCTGATATTTCTCAAATAATATAGATAGGGTTTTAAGGACATGCTGTTACAGTATTTTAGTGAAAAAAGAAGATGGGATATAGGCCTATAATTCTTCAGGTTAGCAACGTCTGCCCCGTCTTTTTCAGTCAGGGGGTTACTCTGGCTTCCCTAAAGTTACTCTGGACCCTCCCAGTTTCCAGAGATAAATTTAACAGAGCGAGGATCTCTCCCTCTATTACTGGTAGAGCCATGTTGAATACCCTTGAAGGGCATGGGTCCGCTGGTGAGCCTGACTTAATTTGAGCCGTAATGTGGGACAAGGAGTCATGGTCTAGCTTCGGAAAGGAGGCGAAATGCTCCCCAAAGGCACATTGTGGTTCATTCATAACCAGGGGACTATGGCTAATGGGGGTTTTATGTATGAAAGTTAGGATGTCCCTTTATTTATCCAGGAAAAAGGTCAGGAACCTGTTACAGTGCTCTGGGTTAGCGACTGTTTCCTGCACCTGCTTTTGGCTGAGTTCCTTCAGACTACTAAAGGTTTATTTTTGCTTGTTATCCACCTCCATGATCCTGGCCTCGTAGTACTTGGTCTTTCTTGCCATAATGGCTTTTTTGTTTGTACCTCTGAGTCATATGACTTACGGAACCGCCTTTCGTGTTGGCAGAGGGTCCATTTCTATCACCTTAGTTCCTCTGTGAACCAGGGGGCTCCCTTGCCCTTATTCCTCACTCTTTCCCTGTGAGCGGGTGCCACTCAATTGATATCTGCTCTCAACTGGTTGATGAGGGATTCACTCTTGTCCTCAAGATCTTCTGGCTGTAATCTCCTCAGCGAGTTACCATGCAGAGCATCCCCTAGGCTGCCTGCCTCAATTGTGCTCCATTGTCTTACCACACTCTATTCTGGGGGGGGGGGGGCTGCATGGAGCGCCTAGCCTGGGGGATCCGGAGCCTGATCAGGCAGTGGTCCAACCACCTACAGGGTCTGATGTCTATCAGCCTAACCGGTGGCTGTGTGGATCAGATGAGATCCAGGTTATGTACCTTCTCCTGGGAGGGAGTATCCACAAGCTACTGCAGCCCCATTGTGGCCATTGTTTCCTCTAACCGACTGGGTATCTGGTCCCAGTGGTAGTTGAAGGCCCCCCACACTAGGAGTTGTTGGTACCGCAAGCGTAGGTCGGAGACCATTACAGTGAGAAGGTTGTTAAATAGGGGGGGATGGTACACCACCATTATTGCCAGGTACAAGGACTTGGAGCATACTTTTGCCACTAAAATGTTGGCACTCTTTAAGCTCCGGTAAGCTTTTATACTACTAGCTGTTTGTTATAGAGTAGCGCTACCCCCCTCTTTTCCCATCCTGTCTATTGTACCATAGGGCATTGTAGTCTATGGGTAGGGCTTCTACTAGGTGTGAGCGGGAAATCCGTTACGCTCGCGAATTTTGCGGATTTTTGGGAAAATCCGTAAAAAAAAATTCGCGAACGTAACGGGTTCAAAAGTTGAACCCCCACTCATGCAACTATTTTACAATGGCGCCAGCAAGCTGCCAGCGCCGTTGTAAAATAGTTACAAAGTTAGCTTGCACAGGAACCACTAGATAAAACGAAGCAGGTGCTGCTTTATTTTATCTAAGTGCTTCCTGTGCAAGCTAACTTTGTAACTATTTTACAACGGCGCTGGCAGCTTGCTGGCGCCATTGTAAAATAGTTGCATGGCTGGGCACAGGTCTGCAGCTCACTCAAGGGACCCCTGCGCCCTTCGGGGCGATTGCATAGTAACACACACATGGTCGCTCGTACTAGTTGATGCTCAAATTCAGTGACTCATTCATTAGCCCAAAAACAATCGTGAGCGTCGTCGAGGCTGGACAGGTGTGCCTTCTTCCCAAATCTACCGTGGAAAATCAGCTGTGATGCTGGATAGGCTTTGCATCCTTGACTTTCACGAGCGCAATACCGGTGCTGTTCCTGTGACCAGGAGCTTCTTTCTCTTCATCTGCTGAACTGATCTTTCTCTGACCTTTTATTCACACAAGAGGCACATACCCTACTGGGCACATTGTGTTCGCACGGGTTTCTGCAAGTTCGCACGCGTTTTGTACAATTTCGCAATTTGCGAAATTGTACAAAACCCTCGCGAACTTGCAGAAACCCGTGCGAACATAAAAAAAAAAAAAAATAATCCGCGCGGATTCGCGGATTTTGCGGATTTTCGCAATCCGCAAATTCGCAAATCCGCAAATTCGCGGATTGCCAATCCGGAAAATCCGCTCATGCCTAGCTTCTACAATATCTGGACATGAGCCGTCATCTAGGCAGGTTTCTGTGACTGCTAGGATGTCAGGAGCTTCTCCCTGAAAGAGAGTGAAAATCTCTAAACTATCAGCAAGATTCATCAAGTGAAATGCGCTCGCAAAAGGGCCAGATTCTGAGAATCTGGCCCTTTGCGAGTGCAATTTTTGCATTTGGGATTCATCATCCCAAATGCAAAAATCGCTAATAAAGAATTCGCAAATTTGCGAGGATTAGCATTTAAGGAATCTCAATTAGAGATTCCTTAAATGCTATTCAAGAAACATTTAAAAATTGTGAGTTTGCAATTTAGGACCGCTATTTACCACAAAGTCAAACCTCGTGGTAAATAGCGAAAACTTAGAAAAATGCATTTAAATGCATTTTTCTAAGTTGCATGTTACACACACACGTGTCCTTTGGACATGTGTGTGCACAACATCAGTGTGAATTCACATTTCAGGGGTGCTACAGGGTGTCCTTTGGACACCCCTGCACCCTTGCAATCGCATCCTTATTTGCGATTAGCAAATTGCTACTCGCAAATAAGGAATAACTCGCCATTCATTCCTATGGGCCTTTAGGCCCATAGGAATGAATGGGGAGTTATTCCTTATTTGCGAGTAGCAATTTGCTAATCGCAAATAAGGAATGTGTAGGAATCGCAATTTATTTAGCGATTCCTACATGAATCCCGTTTTGCAAGTCCTTAAAAGCGATTCCTTAATAATCGCTACTCGCAAAACGGGACTATGATGAATCTGGCTGTATGTTTCTTGGGGGAGTGTGTGTTGAGTACTACTGCCCTTAAATCCATGAGGTTTCCTCACTCCATGCCCTTAGGTATATGGGGCTGGGTGGCCTACTCTCTCCTCTCCCCTGTGAAGTAAGCACATTCTCGGCTAAAAGAATGCCTTCTACCTGCTTCTCCAGGGGGTGATCCCTGTGCTCTACTGCCTGCAACTCATCCTCCAAGTAGGATTGAATTTGACCAGGGGTCCTGCCTACTTGTCCCATTCGGGTGCGGACAGATACAGATGGGCTTGTCTTAGGCGCATCTTCAGTGCGCTAGTACTTTGTCCACTCCTGCCTGGCACATATGCACTCCTTCGCCCCTCCCCACCAATCAGCCCTGCTGAGCAGCAGCTGTGGTCCCTGCAGCCACTAGACCGTGTTGAGGTGGAGGCAGTGGTGTAAGATGGTGCTCTGAATTAAAATTCAAACAGGTTTGTGCCTACAATTCAACCAGATTTGAATCACAGTTCTAGATAAAACAAAGTGTACAGTTAAAAAAAGAATTTGTGAACAGATATTAAAAAATCACAGCTTTACTGCACATGTCTCCACCACCTGGAGTAGTTAAATCGTGTCTCTCATTATGCACTATGGAGTGCATGTAGTCCCTCTCTATTGCTCTGCTAAATTAATGGAGGCATACTAGCTCAGCTAGCACCCTCATTGTACTCGTTAGCCATGCTTTGCTAAAGAAATTGAAAATGATCTTATTCCGATGGCCCTGCACTTCTCCAAAATGTCTTTGTTGGAACGTCATCCTTTGCCCTGGGCACCCCCCAACTTTTTGCTGACTGGTACTGGTGGTAACTGACTCTGACTGACCCAGGGCTCTGCCTAGCCAGGTCCAGTGCCAGTGCTATGTGGAAAGAGACAATCTTCGAATACATTGAAAACACCTGCATACCGTTGGTTACACTATGTGTTTGGGTACCCCTATGATTTGCATGACCTACCCCATAAGGCCCAAGTATATAATAGGTCATCGTAGTTAAGAGGCCTGAAGCCCTTTCTGCATTTGCATATGTGCACTACTGAAGCCTAAGGTCAGTTTAAAAGTGGCTCTGTGTTGTAGGACTGCTTTTAAAAAGAATATTGTGCCAAATTCTACTTTTGGGTTTGGGGCACTTAATAATGGATAACTTACAATGGTTGTGCATATTATGTACCCCCGGGGTCTCCCCTAGGTGTCCCAGAGGTAGGGGGCCAAGTAGTTATAAGTAAGCATGGGTGAATTTTGCGAATCTCGCGTTCGCGAATTTTGCGGATTTGCGAACTCGCAATTCACAAAATCCGCGAATTCTCGCGAATTTGCGGATTTTTTTTTGTGTTCGCGCGTGTTTCTGCCAGTTCGCGAGGGTTTTGTACAATTTCGCAAAACGCAAACTTACCTGTCGGGTCGCAAGTTTTGCGAACTTGTTGTTTCTACGTGTCCAGCCTGTTTGGGACACTCTTCTTCATCACTGCCACTCTCTGTCACCACTGGCACTCTCTGACTACTCATGCCACCCTCTGGCCCACCCATGCCACCCTCTGTTTCATCACAGCACCCTCTGGTTGTCCAGTCAGTGTACATTATTGTTGCAAAGCACACCTTCCCTGCCTCAAGTGACCTGAATTAATTTGGGGCTAATTAATGTGTCACAGAATATTTTTTTAGCTGGCACCTGCTTCCTTAGTGCTTCCTGATTAGTGATCTTTTGCACTTGCTAAGTGCTTTCATTGTTGCAAAATTAGTTACAACACCTGCCCTGCCTCAACTGACAATAATGAATTAGGGGCTGATTAATGGATTTGAACTTCCAGCCTGGCTCCTGCTTGTCTCCCTTAGCTGTAATTCAGGACCTTTGTGGCATATGTGTAACTATTCTGAGGTTCAGAGCTGGGTCACATAATAGTTGGAAGTAGGCAACTGAACTCTGGAGGGGCCTCTCACGAAGCACTACAGGAAATGGCTACTAATGATGAGCCTGAACTTTTGAACCTGGTAAGTAGTTTCAGTTTTGCTAAGATCGTATTTCTGCAATTTAGCGCTTATTCGCGGGGCGCAAAGTTGTACTGGGAAGCCGCAAACTCACGCGAACAGTGCGAGCAAGCCATAAAATCCGCTGCTCGCGGATTTGCAGATTTTGCGGGAGATTCGCGAATCTCGCGGATTGCGAATTTACCAAAAATCCGCAAAATCCGCGAGCGAAACGGATTTTCCGCCCATGCTTAGTTATAAGGAGGATCCTTATAGAATCTCATGGGGTTAAGTGAAATTGCAAATTGCACTCCCTACTTTGTAATAAACTGCTGCCCAAAATCGACTTTGGTGCTAGGAGCACTGTGGAGGGAGGATCTGCAATAGTTTTGCATATTCAGAACCCCTAAAGTCTCCTCAGTTGTTCCAGGGGCGGGGTGCAGAAGATATATGCAGGGTACTTATAAAGTATGTTTTTATAAGCCCTGGTGCTGGAAAAATGGCCCAAGTCATTCTTCCCATTTGCAAATCCCATGCCACATAGGTTAACATGGCAAGAAGTTATTAACTAACAACTCTTGATAGGAGAAGGCTAGAGATACCATTCAAAGACTTCCCTGAAAAGTATTAATAAACTCAACATTATCATATTGTTGAATATCTCCTAAAATGTACAGACAAGAAGTTGTAAGACGTTCTTGTTTATAAGACAAGATCCAGCCTTCCATTGGTCTGTCCTGATTGGTCAGATTTAAGTGTATTAGCCAGGCTTCTTTGAAGAGGTGATAAAGAGCCCCTGCGGTTAATCATCTCTGCTGGTAGGGCAGTGCTTTGCCACACAGGAATGTCAGAGCATGGGGAGGAGTCGTAAACAATGGAATTCAAGGGAAGGGGACAACTCTGTTGCGTCCCGATTATGTGCCCTGATTTAGGCTTTACTAAAACATGCCCTTATATAGGCACAATTCACATTGCCTTTATTTAGGCATAACTTTCTCTGTCCTTATTTAGGCATGAGTCATGCACTCCAAATACAGGCATGGTCCATCCCATAGGTCACAACTAAGTTCTTAGAAAAATAACCTTAAGCTCTAGGGATTTTCCCCAGTACAGATTCATTGACTTCTCTTAGAAACTCATTAAATATGCATGAACCATTATTCCCCAGGGTTCATTTCTAATGTCTTCCTCTGTCCAACATTACGTCAATGGAATCCAGCCATAGCACCATCTGGGTTTAAATATACCACATGCAAACCAGAGGAGACCTCTATTCCAGAGGAGCCTGTATTTCCCGGCCTGACACCCTGACCAGAGACGCTGTCATCTTGAATGCAGAGACTCCAGCTCGCAGTATTCTAACTTCCTTTGCAGGGTTTTAGAATTCGAGACCAGGAAAGAGATTCCACAACTCTCTCATTCTCAGGTATGGATATAACTAGAACCTAGAGCGATTCTTGGCATAACAAACTATAGCATACTATAGAATACCATCCTAGGGGAATATCGCACCTACTTCACAACCTGTCCTACACCTAGGTTAGGAAGCCGCTTGGCAGCAGTGCGCTTTATTAAATATTGTTTTCATTTCATTTTTCATTTCATTTCATTTCATTTCATCCTGACATTGAAACAATGACACAAGGTGAAATACTCACTCAACTCAAGGAGTTAATAAAAATATACAGGCAATTAGTTCTAAATGTCATGCGGACATTAAACGTCCAGCCATCGTTGGCAATACCAACTCAAACTCCTTATCAGGAGATCACACTAAAAATTACTCCACACACAGTCATGCGTAAAATACCCACAAAACATGAACAAATTCCATCCTGGATAGCTCAGGAAATCACAAAACTCAAAGACGTATTCCCAAATACTAGCTCTTATGAGAAACACAGAATTTTAACAATCAGTTTGCCAATGGTGAGCACCTCATGGGGTGCAATCTTTGCTGCCATATATACTAAAAGTCATGGTATACCATCCTTAGCAGTGATACCAGATGGCTTAAGACAAATTTAAAATGAATATGGGGCATAGCTTAGGGATGAAATTACGGAACAATTTCAATCAGGTATCCATCAGGTACCCACCAGAATATTATCCAATCTTAAAGGGGAGGCAACATCAGTGGCGATTCGCCAGTGCTTAAGGTAGTTTGATTTAACAGAACAACAGCAAGAAATACCCAGAATAATAGAAACATCATATGCAGAATTAGACAGAAACAGCTTAGGTGATAAAGCTCTTAATCCACAGCTGTTTGGAATCCCTGAAAAGGACACTGCAAAACAGAGCCCTACTTCTTCTAAAAAGAAGTGGGAAAATAACAAACAAAATGTTAAAAAGAACAGATCTCATTCCCGAGGTAGGTCTCCCCAAAAAGAGCCCTGTGAAAAGAGGTATAACCTCAGGAATATGGAAAATTTGAAGAAGCCCGACAGGTATCAGGATACTGATGCACATTACTGTCATTCCTTTCAGGTCTCATCAAAAACATCCAAACGAGGAGGAAAGTCAGAACAAAAGGAGGAACGCACAAAGTCCAAAGACAAAAAACGCGTTCAGGAAAATAAAATCCAAACCTCAATTCAACAAAAAGAAGGTAGTAAGTCTAAAAATCAGACATGCCGAGAATTCTAAGGACATAGATACTGACGGGGAATGGGCACAGGCGATGCTGGACAGTGCAGCAGAAATACCAATAGCTCGCTAGAAGCTGAAGTAATGTTTGGAGATAGTGAACTTGAATGAGTACATCACGGTAGAGACTGCTGATATAAGGGTTAGTGCTCCACACAAATTATATGAAATAACACTCCGGATGAAGGGAGACAGGCCCAGAAAAATTAAATGGCTCTTTTGGGAAAGACTATCAAGAGCTTATGATATCCTGCTAGCAGAAAACGATTGGCGATTAGTATTCGTAAGGGAGTGCCCACATGGTAAAGACATAATTATGCCTGCCTTCTCCAACAACATTCCAATTCACCTAAAATACACATATGCCAGGAAATGGGGCATTCACCCCACCACATAATACCACTAAAAAGTGAACCGACTGTACAGAGGCAGTATCCAAAAAAACAAGAAGCTAAAAAACAGGTCAAGGAAATCCTAGATCTACTTCAATACCAGGAATTGATTGAAACTTGCACCTCTTCAATGAACAATCCTTTGTCTCCTGTAGCAAAACCAGTCAATACTTATAGTCTACTTTTAGACTAAAGACATTTAAACTTGTGTTCCAAAACATTTTCAGTGCAAAATGCCCATAGTGCAGCTTTAATGAATAACATTGTGAGGAGAAATACAATACCACATTAGATATCTCAAACTTATTTTTCTGTCAAAATATAGCTCCTAAAAGCAGGTGCTTAACGGAATTTTCAATAATGGGAACTCAGAGTCAATTTAGTCGAATCCCCCAGGGGTATAAGTACAGCCCGGGGATATATTCAGCAAGGGTAAAAGAGTTAATACAGATTTATGATGATGAAGCATTTTAATGTGTCGATGATATTTATCTGACAGATGATGACTTAAACAATCACTTGAACAGGGTGAGTACCATAATATTGGGCTTCGCCTCTAAGGGCTACTAATTCAACTTTAAAAAAATGAAAATTGCCCACCTAAATGTCCTATTTTTAGGATAAGAGCTTTCAAGTGAAGGCAAATTCCTGGCAACAAATTTTTTTGAAAAATATACTCCAACCTCTAAAATCGCTGAAAAGCGTACAGTCGATACTAAGTTTCCTGAATTTTGGTAAAACATACATTTAGGTTACGCAGAAAAGGTTAAGCCCTCTACGAATTAATAAACGTGATTTCTCAGCAAAACATTGGACACAGGAACAGACAGAAATCCTGCACTCACTTTAAGCAAACATGTTAGCTACTAATCACTTACAAACACACGTAAACATACTCAATTTGGTGATCCGAATAATTCCAAGTCTAACATTTAATGAACGAAACTGTACCAATTGCATACAAATCATACTTATACACAACAGCAGAAATGCCCTTCACTTCAACAGAAAAAATTCTGACAGAAGTACAGACCACTGTAGCAAGAGAAAGAGCACTGGCTCAGGGGAAATGCATCATTGTTGTTACTCCAGTACCAGCCTTTGAGGCTGTTATGAAATCAAGCATTACTAATGCAAAAGCTTTACATCTAAGATGGATGTAATGGGTTCATTCTCTTGCTGCAACGGATGTTGAATACAGATTTGATCCAAATTCAAAAACACAAGCATTCCTGCAATTAAAACAAGAATGTCCTCTGCCAAATGAAATCCTGCCTCTGGATCAATATGCATTTATAATTTACACTGACGGCTCAGTGCAACCCGCAACATAAAGCAAGCAAGCCTACAGTGCTGCGTGCACAATTGTTAAAGGTTGCATGTGCAATAGTAAATTCTAACCCATGATCACAAAAACTCAGTCTCTAGTAGACTGTACAACTCAACTAGCTGAATTAAAATCATTTATACTGGCACAGGTAAGCATGGATCGTGAATTCCCCTTGCTCAGAGAGTGTGATTCATTTTACTGTGTTCGATCATTCAATGAATACTTACAGAATTGGGTTCAAAACGGATTCAAAGGTGGCACAATCAAGCACAAATTGCTTTGGGAACAAGTAGTTCCGTTGAGAAATGGACTACAAAAGACTCACGTGATTCATACACTGGAGTCATCAATGTGATGGCATTCATGTTGAAGGGAATTTACTGGCTGATAAAGTCGCAAATGGGGTTGTTCGCATGGCTTCCGTAGCTCGTTCAAAAATGATAATAGGCAGTGAGATATCATTGGCTGTCTATGCTTCAACCAAAGTCATTGGCGCAGAACTTCCACAAAAATTTCCACTCAAGTACTCATATATAATTGATACAAACAACGTTCCTTTTTCTTGAACCCCTGAAGTGGGGGAAAGAGTAATTCCAAAAATGGAACATAGATTAGGGCTAATCCTAGCAGCACCCGAGGGGATAGGCTCTGCACATGCAGGTGTTTCTGCACCTGTTTGTTTACTAAAACAATGTTATTGGTGGCCTGGCATTAGGAAACAAACCAAGAACTATATCTTGGATTGTGATATCTGCCAGCAGATGAAAGTCTCCACAGTGAAACGTCCCCCACTGACACCCTTGTTAATTTCAGACAAACCATTAGCCTGTGTTAATCTGGATCACTTTGGTCCCTTGCAAAGAGACGGCCATTATAAATACATAATGGTTGCAGTGGACTCCTGCTCAAGGTTCCTATGGATGTGGCCTCAGCACTCAGCTGACACTCGAACTGTTATAAAAGATTTGCGACTATTTATCAGCACATACGTAGTTGGCACACTACATTCAGACCTTGGCCCTGCGTTTAGCTCTCGGGCTTACAAAGAGGCCATGGCCAGTCTTGCAGTCTTGGTGTAGCATTGCAGTACTCCTCTCCATACTATCCCGGGGAAATTTGGTTGTGGAAAAACTAGGACATAAAGCATTCTATAACAGCTAGGGTATAAGACTCAGGAGATGGCTGGGTAAAACATCTTTATCGGGTCCAACGTTCCCTCAATAACTTGCCAAGAGCTTCTCTGGGGGGGTCACTCCATATGAGGTCCTTTTTGGAACAGGAATGTGGGTACCTGATCTTGAATGTGAAGGCACAGTGGCGGATAACAAACCCTTTGATATCAAATATGGCTTGGCTTTTTTATAGGAGCTGAATGAACTAAGATTGAAACAAAGAGAGGTACTCCTGAAACCAACCGCCAGTGGGGAAGAATCAGCAGTCCCGGCAAGGCCAGTCTGGGTCCCAAAAGTTGGGGTTCCATTCAAAGAGAAAATTGTGGATAAAAAGGAATTTGGACCTTACTACAGAAAAACAGTACCTGTCTTAGCTGTCCAAGGAGCAAGAAAAGTAAGGGCGCTAGAGCGCTGTGAGGCTCCAGCCCAGCCGAGTGGGGACATATCCTTCATCCCCATCCTAAGCCACAACTACGAACATCCGACCTGACCACAAGAGACCCGATTCACTGCTGATGCCAGTGATACCATCTTTGCACGACTAGCCTTGATTGCAGCAGATGCAGCGACCGCCGAAACTGGGCGCAGGCTGCCGCGGTCCGCAACTGGTGTCAGTCGGCAGTCGGGAAAGGCCGCAGCTGTATGGGCCCAGACACTGGAGGATCGAACGGCGGCCTACCTTAATTCACCATCTCTGATACATGAACAACGCTTTGCGAGGTGAGAGACAGCACCTGGGGGCGAGAGATCACAAGCGCCACAGCAACGCGACTTGTAGCCCACACGGGCCTTTTTGCAAAAACTCTGCACCATTGGGACAAGCCACGTACCAGAGTAGGAGGTCAATGGCTGAGCACAGACGCGTGTGTCAGTGGGAAGTTGGGGATGAGTGAAGTCTGGACTTTCTGAGTGCCGAGAGCACACCCTGCACACCATTTAAACATATACATTGCAAACCTGATCTATTAACCACAACATCTGCCCGGCAGTTACCGCTGCGAGGAAATACCGCCATTTTAGTTTGCGGAAGCCCTATGGTCCGAGGTAGGAGCAACCATTCTTAAGCGCTAATTGAGATACTGTAATGCCTGCGAGCCCGCCAGTTAACTGTTTCCTGCATCAGGCGCCCTAGCAAGAACAGCACATAGCTACTGCACTCTGCCAGCAACGAGCTACGTCCATTTTACAGGCGGCCGTTTTGGGTCATATGGACTGAAATATTGATCAGTGGTGCTCCCCACGAATGGGAACTTGAAACAACAATCCCCCTTTTAAAGAAGTGTGCCTCACGATTCATTACTTGATATCCATCTGCCCCCTTGCTGCTTAATGCGATCCTGGGCCTCCCTGCGGGGCCCTTGTTGCATTGGACCCTTCTTACTGTTACAAGTACAAGCTCTTGTACAAGCATTTCACAGACATTGTTTGCACACACTTAGTGGGAGCCACAGTGGAGGTCTGACGCCGAGTGCACTGGCTAGGGCTACGACCATTGCTACCTTGCACTGCGCTGATGGTACTTTCTGCCAAGGCTTTCAGGTGGTGGGTTCCGCTTTCGGCTGCCTTGAGACACTATTCAGCGCCTGACCACTGACTCGTATGTTCTCACCCCAAACTCCGGGTCTGCCCGCCAGCCTACATCATGGGGCACACTGTCACCAAACAAACTAAAATTACGTTTGAAGCGCGAAAAACACCCAGATCTAACTCGACGGACCATACAGACTCTGATACCACAGACACTCCAGAGGAGGACTGGAAAGAGCTCCTGTTTGGCATGAAGCAAAGCCTCACATCCACAGATGCTAAAATAGACACAATGTTAGGCGGATGGACTCTGCGGTTACTAAATTGGATCAACATGAGCAACGCCTTAAAGAAGCAGAAACCAGGGTGTCTAACCTGGAGGACAGTGCCACTGCAAGCAGGGGTCGGATATCACGGATGGATAGGCTGCTCAAGATCATTGCTGACAAGAACGAAGACTTGAAGGCCCACTCCAGGAGAAACAAAGTACGCATTTTTGGCCTAGCAGAATCAACCAATACAGGCCGTATGAAGGACTTAATTGAGAAGCTGTTTGCAAATCTGTTCAACAGGGACTCCTTCTCGGCGCATCTCATGGTGGAGAGGGCACATAGATCCCTGGCGGCTCGCCAACCCCGGGGGCACCACCACGTCCCGTGATAGTCAGTTTTTAAAACTATCATGACAGAGATGCAGTCCTACGCCTGGCTCGTGAAAAGAATTGAGTTCAGTATGAGAATATTACACTGGTGTTTTTCACAGGTTTTACTCAATCAGTACAGGACATCAGAAGAAAATTTGCTGCTGTCAAGAAAAAGCTCTAGGCGCAGGAAATCCCCTACGCCATGATGTATCCGGCAAAAATGAAGATAACACATCATCTGAGACAGCACTACTTTTAGAACTTGCAGCAGTCTGAGGACTACCTCAAACAAAACCATCGTACAGCATCCGGGGAAGCGGAAGCACGTGGGCGCTCCAGATCCGAATCTCCTCTATCGAACCCAGATTGAGGCACATAATTTACTGCAGAACATTTGTGACTCTCACTGGCGATCTTACTGGCGAAGAACTGACCTACATTGGTGAAGTATTGACATAACTAATGGTTTGTAATATGTCCTGCTCTGCCACTTACCTCCGTCCCTCCACGGCTGCCCGTCTTCGCAGCGGAGTAGCAGGTGGGTGCAAGTATTGAGGAGAGTGGGTGGGCCATGAGCCCCTAGTGATTTCCCTATCCGAGCGAATCCCCAAATTTCCACTAAGAAGGGAAAGTAATCGTTAAGTGATGGGATTACTGTGGGTGCGTGGAATCAAATGCCCGGTAAGTTGGGGAAGCCGGTGTGGGTGGAGGGGGGATTTTCTACTACTGAAGTGATGCAAACAACTGTTTCAAAGATGTCAAGAACTTTGTGACTTGTCGGAGGAATGAAGGTACTGGTAGGTCGTAAGCCCATAAGTGTACTTTCCTCTTGGGTGTTCTGTGGTACACAAATGTTATTGAAAAAGTGTCTCAACCGTAGAGTTCTCATGAATTTGTAAAACGATATTGTGGTATCCAATTCGTTGGTATGATATGTAGGTACAAAACGCATGCCCTTTTGAAGTACTTTTTCTTGTATAGTAGTTAAAGGAATCTGTGAAATGTTAATGACTAGATTCTGTGGCTCCTGGTCGATTTGGCTGGTGGCAGCGAAGTGGCTTGTCCGTTGGGAACTCCTTGATCTACGGTTGGTACGGGGCCAACCTCTAAAAAAGACTCAGATTCAATATTGGTGTTGGATGTATTCCTGGGTTCATTGGGAACCTTAGAAGTAGATGGTTGCTCAGATATCTTGGTACCTGAAGATGAAGGGTATTATCTCAGTCTACCTCTAGGGAATTCTTTACGAGATTTATCCTCTGACGATGATGTGTCTGAACGAAAAATCAAAACAAGACTCACGGAACACCGTAGTAACATTCGTACAAAAAATTTGAAGTCCTGTGTTGCAGCCCATTTTGTTCAAAATGCTCACAATCCCAGCAAAATTCACTTCTTGACTCACAAGGACAATAATAAACATTTGTTACAACGAGAATTATACTGGATACACCGTCTTCAAGCTCTTCAGCCTAAAGGACTTAACAAAAGACTGGAATTTAGTTGTCACCTATGATATATCGGGGGATTCATTGATTATTCTAGTATGATCTCTCTACTGTCTGTTTTCATGTCAGCTGGTTTGTTCCAGTATTTTCTTTTTTCTGTTTTCATCTATTCTTTTTTATCTAATTTCATCCACACCTAATTATTTACTTATCTTTCCTTTCCTCTTTATTCACCCTACTTTGCTTCGATTTTCATAATTGTATTCCCCCCATGTTTTCTTGTCATCTTATTGCTTTTCTTTTCAAACCATTTTCCATGGCTCCACACTCTTTTCAATCTTCTTATTCTGCTCTCTTATCCATAAAGTACTATTGCTACATGCTATTTCTTGTTGAATATTTTTTGCTGTCAACTTTATTCAAGTGCATTTTGAACACTACTACGGGGTTGTTCCCTAGTTCACTATCTCCTCAATGCGGGCCTCTTTCTATGTTCACACTCAGCTTTCTTTTCTTAAGGAGCATGTTCGCATGCTCGGCGTCTACCAGGTCTGCTGTTGACACGGACCGGGTCTTGCCCTGTTGACGCGTCTTTTTTCCTCTGTGGCATGTAAGTGTTCGCGCCACTCACCAGGCACGTTTGGACTCTTTTGGCACAGTTTATCATATCTTTACTTTCAGTTTCCGTCTGGGCTAAATGGTGTGTACGTTTCCATGTACACTGCGTGCAACTCACATTTTCTATTTCGTTACGATTTTTTGTGCTGTTCCTTTGGGGTCACCGTCACATTCTGAACTGTGTTAACTACACGTAACCTTTTGTGTTCCGTATGTTTCACCTTCCGCTAACTTTCTTCACAGTACTGTGGAGCCTTGTAATTTTGCTATCACCATCCTTATTACCTTGCGTTTTATTTCACCGGTTTTACACTTTATGGGACATTTGTGTAACTTACCTTGGTCATTTTCCTCCCTTTCTTTTGCACATACCAGGTTATGTTTAACTATTCGGGTGCCTACATCATAGCATTTTCTCTCTATGAATTTCTGTATTCTTACCTCCTTTTTATCAGCAATCTACATCAGTTTCTTTTTCACTTTTGACACACAGATTTCCCCTGAAGAAGTGCAAATGCACGAAATGCATCGAGGATAATTTTACTACGGAGTATGAATTTATCTGACCATTGGATTTTTGTCATTAATGTGCTAAATATCACAATCATATAATAATAATAATAATAAAGCCATTTTTAAAGCGCCTGGTTACACCTATGACGGTGTGTCCCCGCGCTGAAATGCTACTACTCCCAGATGACACAGAAAGTACCAGAGTACTATTTATTTGGGGAAGAGATAAGTTTTTAAATATTGTCTGAATCTTATTTCGGAGGGCTCCATACGAAGGTTTAGGGGGAGGCTATTCCAGTGTTTGCACGCCAAGAAACGGAAGGAGCTACCTCCCATTCTGGTCTTGTGAACACGGGGAAGTTGGAATAACATCACTCCGGCGGATCTGAGATTTCGGGTGGGGCGATGGATAGTGAGGAGTCTTTGCAGATAGTTGGGGCCTTTTCCCTGGGCAATACGATGAGCCATACATAGTGCCTTAAACTTAATGCGCTCCACAATAGGGAGCCAATGAAGTTTACGCAATGCTGTCTTGCCGGATGCCCTGCGTGGAAGATTAAGTACCAAGCGGGCCGCGGCATTTTGGACACCCTGTAGCTGTTGAATGCCTTTTTTGCTCAGGCCAAGAAGAAGGGCATTACCATAATCCAAATGTGGCGTGACCAGGGCGTGGATGAGTTTCTTCCTGGCACCGAAGGGGAGCAAATCGAGAACTTTGCGGAGAGTATGACATAATATGACGAACTGTGATATCTTTTGAACACGCAATGATCTATTCATTAAAGATCATAATCTTTCTCATCACAATTAAAGTACTTGTATATATTCATGCACGCGCTTCGGCGCATCAAGAGTGCCCAGGGGCTGCCCTTACTCGTTGTAAGGTTCTCTTTGTTATAACTGTCTAGCACCTCATGAACCAGGAGGTGATCACTCTGAGCCCCTATAAATAATTGTACCTTCATTTAACCCCATTGAATACCTGTTTTATACTTTGGAGTGCAGCGGCTTTCACCTAGTTTAAGTAAAGATTATAAGAGAAGAAGGAATGTTGGATAACACATGTGATCTTAACAGATTGAAGGTGACATCTTGGAATGTGTGGGGTTTGAATAACCCTAGGATAAAAAGGCAGATCCTAGGTTAACTAGATAGACTCCACATCACAGTCGCTCTGCTACAGGACACACACTTGAATCCCGGAACTACACCCCAGTTTGCTTCGAGATGGGCCTCACACCATTGATTTGCATTATATTCGGGTTACTCCCGGGGAGTACAAAACAATAGTTGATGGACAGAATGCAGAACAATGTCATACATTCCCCCCAGTACAGAGATCTGGGCCTAAATCCATCGTTTATTTGCACTCCACACCACCCCAGTGCAGACATGGCAATATGCAAATCAGCCTTGACCCTGTGCCTCATGGGAACAGTCCAGCCCGAACTGCCAAGCCATGTCTTTCCTGGACCGAAATCAAGCATCCTAGGACCGGTTTCTGGCTATCAGCCGTCTTGCGGTACTGGGTTTTTCAGAACCGGTACTGATCCGGTAACCCAGCAGTGTCAGGGGCAACACCCAAAGACCTCGAGTACTTTCCTGATTCAGACCACAGAAACACGAGTCTTCTAGGTAAAGTCAAGGATCGAATTTATTGGCTGCAACCAAGTAACAAGCGTCCTAGAAGTACAACAGCATGAAGCGCATGTATGTTCTCAGGAGACTGCTCAAACGTACAAAGCCAGGCTTCTCTTTTTATACAGAATATTGAGCTTCAGGCAAACATTCTTAGATTTACAGTGCAAACATTCTTAGATTTACAGTGTGCTATTCACATATTTTCACTACAAAGAAAAAGCAAAGTCATGATGACAAGTCCACATTTCAGTGTGTCCAGTTCGTGATCAATTACCCGGCAAGGCCCAACATTTTCATCAGATATCGGTGTACCCTCAATAAAACCGGGCTCCTCCTCATCATAAAGGAAAAGAAGAGAAAAGAGCAGGGCCAGGTGTGAGCAAGATTTGGGCAGGGTGTGTGTGCAATGTAAACGATTTATGGCCTGTTGTGCTTTGATGCTATCTCATTCGGCCACTGGGAGAGGAACTGACCGAACAGGTTTGGCCTGGGGCAATGGTTCCAGCTTGGCCAGGTCACAGGAAAGTCAATTAAGGTGTATGTGTCCTTGATATCGAATTCAGCTGCAGTTACAAGCCTATGTGAAGGGCAACTCACAAAAAGGCTGCCAAGCGTAAAATGGAACCCAAAGGTTCAAAAACGAAAATGACGATTTTGAGGTGAAATCGTTACTCGATTATGACGAAAATGCTTGTGCATAATGTACTAGCCATTATGGGTCTTTTGATATAAAAATTGTTATGCTACGACAAAGTTTGTTGCACGAGTTCAGAATTTTTCAGAACTAAAAACCCTCCTTTTGCCCTTACATAGGCAATTTAACCTAATCTCATGCTAATCAGAGTCCAGGTCTATATTCCTAAAGTCATTGAGATGTTGCTGTAACATCATTCTGGTACTTAGTTCGTCTTGTGACACAGGCTTCCTTACACATGATGTAGCACAGAGGCCACATATTGCAGGAGCACACTGCACGCACAGACAGAACAGGAAAAGAATGGCTAAGACCATCCCAATGACCATCAGAATTTTCCATCCCCAGCCGGATATCAGTTCCCAGAACCATCCCATAAAAGACCAATCTCCTTTATCCACATGAATAGATTTGGAAATCTTATGCAATTTGGAGATGGCCTGGTACACTGTTGGAGCGTTATCTGGAATGAAAAAACACAGCAACTCGATTGGATCACTTTACATACCCCACCACGGTCTGCAAGTATGACATATCTAGGGCAACCCTGTTCTGAAGAGTCATAAGGCGGTCCGACTGGAGCTCTGCCGTCAAGTTACTAAGGGCACCAGCCGTTTCAATCACAGCGGGTTCAACTACCCTCGTCAATTGGCGTATGTTCCTGCTGTTCACCATAGGCCCCCAAAATGGCAGAAAACCTTTTGCGAAATCTCCAAACTCCTGTTCCGCAGTGTCGTCTTTACTCACGACACCCCTAACTGTCCTTGTCCGATGGTAATCTGCCCCGGCCGTGTAGGTGGGTGGCAACAGAAACGAGATGAAACATGTGCCCGAAAAGTCAGGGGGCAACCATGTGTATGCTCTATCATGGCAGACGAAGTAGGTACCCTTAGCTGCTAAGAATGAAGGAGATGTCTGAGACGAGAAGACATAAGTCTCGGTACAGCTGAGCTCTGGGGCTTTTGCCATTTCCCTGCAGACATAGATGACCTTGGTGGGGTTCTATCCAGATTGGGGAGGATTTCTTTGCTTGCTGGCTCTCACTCAAGAAAATTCCATATTTAGTTATGTTCCATCTACTGTACGCCTTAAATTCATCTTTGGGGATCGTTTGATACGTGTCGACATCTCTACTCATATTTCTGATTCCCTCCACTAGTGCCTTGTTGCTCGAGTTTCTTCCTGTGGGACGTGGGGGATATGGTTCTATGGCAAATAGGAACATTGTTTGAAAGCCCACAAAGAACCATAGTAGCTAAATGGCAGGACAAAATACGGGATACCCTTATCTGCCGTGTGTGGCATAAGTCCACATACCCAACAATTTGTCGTGTTCATTACAGACTGGCGCTGGTGTAGGAGCTGGACGAATGAGTTATTTATAAATTCTAATCTTCTGGCAGACTTGTGTTCAGGTAGAGGGTGAAAAGAGTGCGGGAAACAGTAGGAGGAGGTGTGGGCTGTGTTGTGCGTGCAAATGAAACTTGAAAGGCGAATAAAGCATAGCCTATCAAGAACATCATTATACTACACAACATGAAAATGCATATTATTAAAAATCGTGTTTTTGCCATCACAGTGCATATTCCCGTTTCAAAGTTCGTTGATCTGGCAGGTCTCTCCATCTTGGGAAACTCCATCCTCTAAGTTGCTGCCCGCGGTGGGAGATTGATTCTGCTAAGGAGTGCTTCTGTCAGTTTAGGGCAACTCCCTTAGACCAACCAGAACTGACGACCTAACCGTCTCCAGCTGCACTCCAAAGACTGTGGCAACCGCGGCCCCAGCAGCAGAACCGGATGGCGGTTCGAAAATAAAAAAAAAGCAAGTTCCTCGGATGGGAGAGCTGCACTTTCAAAAATAGTACTTGGGGAAAAAAAATTATTAGTTCACTTTTATTAGTTTGTTTTTCTTGGCCTCAGATTATACCGTTGTCTTCCCAGTATTGTATGGTCTTGAAACAAGACTTCAAGTTCTGTAGTGTCCAATCAGGCTGGTTGCAAAATGTGGTCACTCTCTTGTTCAGTAATTGTTCCTTTTACACGAGCATCACTGAAAGGTACAAATCGTGGCACAGATTCAGTCTCTGAGTCGGCGACACCCTCCTGGATCCACCGGTCATAGGGCAGAGGCAGAGGGATCCGTTTGCAGTGGATCCCGTGGATCCAGTTCTTCTTTCCCTCCACATGAACGGCTGATCTTGTGGAAAGAAGGACGAAGTGTGGGCCGGTCCACCTGGGCTGTTCGTTCTTTGTTCGCTGAAAGTTTTTCACCAACACCCAGGATCCAGGATCGATTTGATGTCCTGGAGCTTCAGAGACCGGAGGCAGAGAGTCATGGACCTGTTGGTGTAAAACACGCAATTTAGCCGTCAATTCGTACAGGTAGTCAAGCAAAACAGGGTACTCTATCTGCTAAACCTGGTGGGTCTGGGCACCCCCCATATGTTGGCCGGACGGCCGAAGACTATTTCATAGGGACTAAGTTTCACTCTGGAGTGCAAAGTCATTCTGGTGGATAGGAGTGCTAAGGGTAGAGCGTCAGGCCATTTAAGACCGGTGCTCGCTTGAATCGTGGCTAGCTTTAGCTTTAGGGTGCCGTTATAGCATTCTACTAATCCAGCTGATTGGGGGTGGTTTGCAGCGTGGAACTTCTGTCGGATGCCTAGCCCTTCACATACTTTCTTCATCACTCGTTCCACAAATTCACTCCCATTATCACTCCAGACCATTCTAGGCATTCCAAATCTAGGGAAGAACTCTTTCACAAGGGCTTTTGCTGTGGACAGGGCCGTATTGTCCTTTAGGGGATATGCTTCTACCCATCTTGAGAAGGCACAGACAACAACGAGTACGTATTTTAAATTGTTGCACCTTTCCATGTGGATGAAATCTAGCTGCAGAACCTCAAACGGATATGTAGGAGGTGCAAAATGACCAGCTGGAGTTGGGGTTCCCCTACCAGGATTGTGTTTCAGACATACCATGCAATTTTTGACCAAATTCTCTGCACACTTAGGGATTCCAGCATTCTGCCATACTGGAGCCAACAACTTGCAAATCCCTTTCACGCTGATATGAGCCATTCCATGAGCCATTGTAACCACTGCAAGTACGTACGCATCGGGTAGCAGCCATCTGCATCCATTCTACACGTACTTTCTCTCCACGTGTTCAACTCTTTCTCTATAGCCTCAGATTGAATCGATTTCACACTCTCTATCGTGTCCTCACACATTCCAACATCACCAAACCATCTTGCAGGACCTGCAACATACATTCTGCTCATCACATTCCTTGCTGTTTCTTTCGCGACTTCATCAGCAAATGCATTCCCACAACCGACATCATCAGTCACCTTCTTGTGAGCACTACATTTTACAATTGCAACTTGTAGAGGCAAGGTCAGTGATTCAAGAAGCTCATTCACCAACTGACCATCCTGGATCTTGGCTCCATGCGAAGTCAAAAAGCCACGTTCGCGCCACAGACGTCCAAAACTATGAGCCACACCGAAGGCATACTGACTGTCAGTGTACACATTTACTTTCATTCCTTTTGACAACATACACGCCCTCGTAAGTGCAATCAATTCTGCTGCTTGAGCTGAGTTATGTGGAATACGTGCAGCTTCAACGACTGTATGCAAAGTGGTGACAGCATATGCTGCAGTTGTGTCACCATTCGGAAGCTTGAAGCATGAAGCCTCCACCCATAAGGTACCATCGCATTCAACGAGAGGAGTATCTTGGAGATCTATTCTCCCTTTTGTTTCTTCTTCTGTTCTAAGAAAACAATCATGCTGCTCTTCAGCATTCTCTGTCTCAAATGGAGTTGGCAATAACGTGGCTGGGTTTAATGTGCTGCATCTTTTGATGTGCACATGGCTCGCTAGCAAAGTTAGTTCATAACCAGACAATCGAGCACTAGTTAAGTGCTTTGTCTTGGTTCTGTTCAATAACGTGTCCACTGCATGTGGGACCATTACCATCAATGTATTATTCATTACTAAACCCGCAGACTGTCGAATAGAAACAGCTGCTGCCGCTGTTGCTCTTAAACAACTTGGCAACGCTTTAGCTACTGGGTCCAAAGTCGACGAAAAATATGCACATGGACGCTGCTTGTCTCCAAACAATTGTGTCAACACCGATAATGCACAACCTTCTTTCTCATGGACATACAATATAAAGGGCTTACTGTAGTAGGGGGTACCCAACACAGGAGCCGAACATAATGCTGCGCGCAATTCTGAAAAACTTTTCTGACACTCTTCAGACCAAGGCACGGGATTGGGTGTATCTTTACACGTTAATGCCACCAATGGTTTGGCCAGTAAAGAAAAATTTGGAATCCACTGTCTGCAGTACGATGTAATACCCAAGAAAGCACGCACTTCTCTCTGTGTTTTTGGCACACTTAAATTTACTATTGCCTGAATTCTTTCTGGGGTCAGTTTCCTTCCCTCCTTCGATAAGAGATGACCTAAGTAGGTCACTTCTTGTAATTTAGACAGGGACACTTTGTGATGCAGATCACACAAATGACGCAACAATGACAACGTTGCTTCTTTACAAATTTCCTCAGAATCTGCAGCAATAAGCAAGTCATCAACATACTGAATGAGTGTAGCGCCTTCAGGTAAAACAATCGTATCAAGCTGTGTTTTTAGAGCTTGACTATATATTGATGGACTTTCACAGTAGCCCTGGGGAGCGGAAGCTTCGTCCTCCTAAAGTGAAACCAAAAATATCCCTACTTTCTTCAGCAATTGGGATGCTGAAGAAAGCATTCTTCAAGTCAATCACCGAAAACCAAGTTGCAGAGGCTGGGATCATAGTCAGCAGGGCAGTAATGTCAGGAACAACTGGAAATTGTGGCACAACTATTTTATTGACCTCTCTAAGGTCAATCACAAATCTGTACACAGGTGGCTGAGAGGGGTCAGTTTGCTTCAAAACAGGCAGAACAGGACTATTGCAAACGTTGCCTCTTGTCTCTTCAATCACATCTTTTTCAATCAAATATGAATGATCGCTGACAACGTTTTTTCACCTTCACTAAAAATTTTGTATTGGGGAATTCGTGGCATCCTAACATTAGCTTTTAATGTCACAACATATAGTGGTATTTCCAAGAGGCCCACATCGTTAGGGCCAGTAGCCCAAAGAATATCAGGTAGAGACAGCAATTCTGTCGGAATTTTATCCCTTGACAAATACATTGGAGAAACCACTTTCTTACCTAGTGTAAGTTGTACTCCCGCAGGAGAACCGTACAGAGTCGCATACAATCTTTTTAACAGGTCCAATCCCAACAGGTTTTCACCACAACCTGTTGTTAGAATAAGGGGTGCTTCGAATTCACAATAATCAACAGACAGGGACATAGGACATGAAATCGGGTTCCTAACCGAGGCGCCAGAAAAACCTACAGAAACATTCATTTCGCCAGACAAAGGTGCGCCAGGGAGTTTTGAGTATATAATAGAACTCTTTGTAGCACCAGTATCCAACAGAAAAGGTTCTGACACACCTGATGTAATCACCTCAACGTATGGTCCACTCTGATCTACTGGAACTGAAACAACTCTCTCTCTTTGTCTATGGCTTTCCTAGCAATCATTACCTTCCATATACTCATCTGCTGCATAATAATCATCAGCGTAGTACTGAGCTGTCCTACCAGATGCGTTATTCTGCTTATCAAACCTATTCATAGAATCCTGAGGCGGAAGGGAGCGTGCATTCTGATGGACGTTTCCACGTCCTCGACCTCTAGGTGTTTGCTGAACACCTCTACCTCTTGTGTTCGACACACCATTTGCGCGTTGTAACAGGATAGGGCAACTATACTTAAAATGACCCTCTTCCTTGCAATACGAACACTGATTGGGACCCACAGAAACGCGTGGCTGAGCATACTCTACTCTTGGCTTTTGAAACTGTTGAGGTTGCTGATAATTATTCTGATAGTTATTCTGACCACTACCACCACGTGGCGGGTATGCTTGCTGTAACAGGACTTGTTTTCAACTCTTTAGTTTTCTTTTCTGCTCTATCTTTCTCATCTTTGTCTCTATTTTCATAATATTGCGCGGTAGCCAATATCTGTGCTGAGGAGGAAACTGCCCATGTACTCTCTGAATCCTTCAACTTCTTACACAACTCTGGAAGCAGATTGTGCACGAATTTATAGACGAACAGTCGCTGACCACCTTCTGTACTCATATCTTGACCACTGTGGTCGACAAACGTTTCTTCAAACCTGGTGAAGAAGTCAGACACCGTTTCATCTTTCTTCTGCTTACACGCAGACAACTTATCCCAGTTTACACGCATCGCCGGCATTATTGTTTTCATGTAATCGATGATCTTACCAGGGAGTTCAGTAATCGAATCCTCAGGCTTAGCACCGCCTACTTGCCTATTGTCGGCATCTCTAAGATTAACCCATGTATCACCCAATCAACCACATGATCTGTATGACGAATCTTACTCCAAATAGGTTGTGGAACAACATTGCCAAACAACATGTCGATGTCTGCCAAGTTCATAATACACGAACCCACAGTCTGAGTCAACTCTTTATAGTACCCTGCTGGGTTTTTGCGTGGATCAGGCAAAGACTGCTTAATAGCTAAAACCTCAGCACGTTTCCAGGGGACATGCACCCAAACACGCTGAAAATGAGCCGGTACAGCTGGTGGAGCATTAGCCGGACCAGCAGCCACTGCTTCTTTCCACACAGGAGGAACCTCTCTCATGGGATACTGTCGCGCTTTTCTCTTAACGGATGAGTTAGGTTCAAACAACAACTGAGAAATACTCTCACTCCTAAATGACAGCAATGTTGCAACTGCTCTGTCAACATCAGAACCCACAATCGTGCCCTTTGCAAACTCGAACCGGACGCAGCACAACTCAGGCGGAATGGGCTCCAAATCATTTTCCTCCAAATCCTCATAAAGAAAAGTACACATTTTATCAAAGACATACCTCTGCTTTGGTGCTTCCCATTAGCGGAAGACATCTATAACAGACTCTAACTCATATCTTGCGGGGTCGTTAACCCATTTACACGCAAGGCGGTCCAATATTTCTTTCTCTCTAGAATGAGGCAGTCGGCTACGCAACTGTGTACGTTCTGAATCAGGGGTTGTACTATGCGACCCAAAGAAAGGGGAGAGAAGACTAGTAACAGTATTTGTCATTCTCTGTCGAACCGAAGGAGAAGTCGACAGGACAGGAGATAAAGCAGATTGAGAAGAAGCTAAGGCAGGAGCAGTAGCAGAGGAGGTAGCAAGAAAAGGTGAATAAGTTGTAGGAGGTAAAGACGAAGCAGGTAGCAAAGTCGGTGGCCCTTGAGAAGGCTGCACCGGAGGGACAGGAGCCAGCTGAAGAATAGCTGGTGGATGCTGTGGAGGAACAGGAGGCATAACAACCATGGGTTGCACTAAAGGTTGTGGAGGTGCAGTAGAATTTTGCGCATAGGGTGGTGGTGAACTTAACAAATGCGACATTAGGGGGTCTTTTTCAAGCTCTTTTGTTGCTTCCTGTCCTTTGTGCGGTAAAACTGGGTAGCACTTATCCACCGCTAACTTTTTTATCCTGGACATTTGTTCGCTCTCCTGCTCTTCCTCATTATCCTTAAATGCAACAGCCGCTTGTACCATTGACATGCCTCGTTTATTTTTCTTCGCTAATTTTATTTCTTTCTGTTTGGCTTCCTTTCGCCATAGGCGAAAAGAGTCAAACATTGCCGGCCGGGCTTTCTTCGTAAAAAGTTTAACTTCGATATTATCTAGGATTTCCGTATCAAAGCTACCATATTGGGGCCATTTTAAGACACCGTCTTTTCTGGTGTATTTGATCCAGACTTCATTGTATGTGATGGGGCCTACCCCATGTTTCACATATAGTTCATAGGTTGGAGTTCCAATCGGAGGAACCGGACACAAGTCCTCCAATCGGGAGTCCCTATTATTACAACCAAGACAAAACAAATTTCCAAGTCTGCTAAGATCAGGCATCTTCGCTCTTTAGTCTAGCTTCAAACTTCAAAGGATTATCGATTAATATATTCTCGTGAATACACGAGTCCTTCGGCTTTGGCGCTTGCGCAAGTTCCAAATCAAAGTGGTCCCAAGGGGGACACCAAGCAAACTAAGAACTGGGAGACGCTCCACTTATACTTAACTGAAATATCGATGACGTCACCAGAAGACTCGTCTATCGTTTCGCTCTACCAAACATCAAGGGTCCAAATCAGGGCGATAGTCAGGGCAGCAGTCCTTCGTAGCTGTCGGGACTTGGGGAACCTCGCAGCAAAGACCTTCGGAACCACGTCGACATACAGGAGTCGCTGAAGTGGCTGGTCGTCCTCCGGAATTTTTACACGAAGCTCCTCATGACCCACTGGCTTGGACCGGTACCGCTGATACCGCCCCACATTGGGCGCCAACTGCGGTACTGGGTTTTTCAGAACCGGTACTGATCCGGTAACCCAGCGGTGTCAGGGGCAACACCCAAAGACCTCGAGTACTTTCCTGATTCAGACCACAGAAACATGAGTCTTCTAGGTGAAGTCAAGGATCGAATTTATTGGCTGCAACCAAGTAACAAGCATCCTAGAAGTACAACAGCATGAAGCGCATGTATGTTCTCAGGAGACTGCTCAAACTTACAAAGCCAGGCTTCTCTTTTTATACAGAATATTGAGCTGCAGGCAAACATTCTTAGATTTACAGTGTGCTATTCACATATTTTCACTACAAAGAAAAAGCAAAGTCATGATGACAAGTCCACATTTCAGTGTGTCCAGTTCGTGATCAATTACCCGGCAAGGCCCAACATTTTCATCAGATATCGGTGTACCCCCAATAAAACCGGGCTCCTCCTCATCATAAAGGAAAAGAAGAGAAAAGAGCAGGACCAGGTGTGAGCAAGATTTGGGCAGGGTGTGTGTGCGATGTAAACGATTTATGGCCTGTTGCGCTTTGGTGCTATCTCGTTCGGCCACTGGGAGAGGAACTGACCGAACAGGTTTGGCCTGGGGCAATGGTTCCAGCTTGGCCAGGTCACAGGAAAGTCAATTAAGGTGTATGTGTCCTTGATATCGAATTCAGCTGCAGTTACAAGCCTATGTGAAGGGCAACTCACAAAATGGCTGCTAAGCGTAAAATTGAACCCAAAGGTTCAAAAACGAAAATGACAATTTCGAGGTGAAATCGTTACTCGATTATGACGAAAATGCTTGTGCATAATGTACTAGCCATTATCGGTCTTTTGATATAAAAATCGTTATGCTACGACAAAGTTTGTTGCACGAGTTCAGAATTTTTCAGAACTACAGTCTTCAGCCAGGATAGCTTGACTCCAGTGGTGTGGAGAGCATGGGACTCACGTCTGAGCATACCTATCCCACTTGGGTTGACAAATGCAAAATAACTGTTGATGGACAGAATGCAGAACAATGTCATGCATTCACCCCAGTACAGATATCTGGGACTAAATCCATCGTTTTTTTTGCACACCACACCACCCCAGTTAAGACATGGCTATATGCAAATCAGTCTTGACCCTGTGCCTCATGGGAACAGTCCAGCCCGAACTGCCAAGCCATGTCTTTCCTGGACTGGAATCAAGCATCCTCGGACCGGTTTCTGGCTATCAGCCGTCTTCAGCCAGGATAGCTTGACTCCAGTGGTGTGGAGAGCATGGGACTCACATCTGAGCTTACCCATCCCACTTGGGGTGACAAATGCAAAACAACAGTTGATGGACAGAATGCAGAACAATGTCATATATTCACCCCAGTACAGAGATCCGGGCCTAAATCCATCGTTTTTTTGCACTCCACACCACCCCAGTTCAGACATGGCCATATGCAAATCAGCCTTGACCCTGAGCCTCATGGGAACAGTCCAGCCCGAACTACCAAGCCATGTCTTTCCTGGACCAGAATTAAGCATGCTAGGACCGGTTTCTGGCTATCATCCGTCTTCAGCCAGGATAGCTTGACTCCAGTGGTGTGGAGAGCATGGGACTCACATCTGAGCATACCCATCCCACTTGGAGTTACAAATGCAAAACAACAGTTGATGGACAGAATACAGAACAATGTCATACATTCACCCCAGTACAGAGATTTGGGCCTAAATTTATTGTTTTTTTGCCCTCCACACCACCCCAGTTCAGACATGGCCATATGCAAATCAGCCTTGACCCCGTGCCCCATGGGAACAGTCCAGCCCGAACTGCCAAGCCATGTCTTTCCTGGACCGGAATCAAGCATCCTAGGACCGGTTTCTGGCTATCAGCCGTCTTCAGCCAGGATAGCTTGACTCCAGTGGTGTGGAGAGCATGGGACTCACGTCTGAGCATACCCATCCCACTTGGGGTGACAAATGCAAAACAACAGTTGATGGACAGAATGCAGAACTATGTCATACATTCATCCCAGTTCAGATATCTGGGCCTAAATCCATCGTTTTTTTTGCACTCCACACCACCCCAGTTCAGACATGGCCATATGCAAATCAGCCTTGACCCTGTGCCTCATGGAAACAGTCCAGCCCGAATTGCCAAGCCATGTCTTTCCTAAACCGGAATCAAGCATCCTAGGACCGGTTTCTGGCTATCAGCCGTCTTCAGCCAGGGTAGCTTGACTCCAGTGTTGTGGAGAGCATGGGACTCACATCTGAGTACACCCATCCCACTTGGGGTGACAAATGCAAAACAACAGTTGATGGACAGAATTTAGAACAGTGTCATACATTCACCCCAGTACAGAGATCTGGACCTAAATCCATCGTTTTTTTGCACTCCACACCACCCTAGTTCAGACATGGCCATATGCAAATCAGACTTGCGGAAATATTTGAACTTAGATTTGGAATTAGACGAAATCACGGAAGCCATAATGCAGATGAAATCGGGACGGGCCCCGGAATGTGTCGGGCTACCGATAACATTTTATAAAACATTACCTGCTGGGTTCTCTGGGGTACATGGGGATGCCTATCACCTTCCTCCACTGGGTACAACAGCTATATAGCCAACCAATAGCTTGAGTACTTTTCAATTGTGCCCAGTCCTCCGCCTTCACTATCTCCAGAGGCACACGGCAATGCTGTCCATTATCCCCAATTTTATTTGCTCTGGCCATAGAACCCTTAGCTACAAAACGTCGGCAACACCATAATGATAGGGCACTGATCTACCCAACTAGACAACTTCTTATCTCCCTATATGCAGACGATATGACACTGTATGTCAAAAAGGCTCAAGACAATACCAACCCAGTGTTATGGGAGACCACTAAATTAGGCGCCATATCCGTAATACAAATAAATTGGTCTAAATTCCCCTGACGCACCAATTGGATTATCCACTAGTCTGGGAAACTGATGAGCTAAAATACCTGGGCATACTTATCACCAGAAACAGGGACAACCTGATGAGAATAAATTATGGCTCAGCCATAGATAAGATAACTGACACTATCAGAAAGTGGGTACAGCTTCTACTCTTCATGGTGGGGGGGATCTCTCTTATCAAAATGGTATTGCTGCCAAAAATGTTATACCTTTTCATTAATATACCACACCACCCAGGAAGTTTTTTCTTTACTACACTCAAGACTCAACTTATGAGGCTTATATGGGGTGGGAAGCAGGCACGACTCAACCTGTCTACGCTAATGCTACCATACCATCAGGGAGGGTATGATGTTTCCAATTTAGAGTTCTATTATTTTTGTGCACAGGCCCACTTCGCAACACATTGGTTCCATTCACCACCCTTTATGCCTCATTTGGCGATGGAAATGGGTATATGACTCGGACACCCCTGATAAGCTATCTTTTTACAACAGTGAAGGAGCGGGAATGTGACCCGTCCATCGTAGAATGCACGCTTGTAGCATGGCGGCAGCTTGCTTGCATGCTAGGCAACCACATGTTGTAGTCCCCTAGGAGGCCAATGTTACAAAACCTTTGCTACAAGTTACTTATGAGGGGATATGTCAGATTATGCTGGAAGGTCTTGGCTATCATACCTGGGGAGACCTTTATATAGGGAAACAATTCTGCTCCAAGGAACACATTTTTGGAGCATGCATACCCACGACAATTGACACATTTATAAACACTCATCTCCTGCAAAGTGTGAAGGCTGCAATCCGTACCTTGCCCCAAGAGACAGATACACTTGCACCTCTGCAAGCCTTGCTACATGGCGAGGCTCACGTCATGTATAAACATACACAGAATGCACCACCCACTCATACTCTACGGGCCAGGCGGGAATGGGATAAAGATCTAAATGTCCCATTACCGGATGACCAATGGGAACTTAGCTGCACGCAGACAGAAGCAATTACAGGCAATAGTAGGCTACGCCTCATACATTTTAAATTCTTGCACCGCTTGTATCATACCCCGACTAAACTACACAGATTCCACCTCAGATACGATGACAAATGTGCACAGTGCGGGAGGGAGGGGGCAGACGTCCTGCATTTAGCGGGACCTGCCCTGGGTTGCAGAACTGGACACAGACTTTTGAAGGGTTGTCAAACATGATAGGAGCCCAGCTGACCACATGCTCACTTGTAGCCCTTTTGGGTTTATCTCAGGAAATAAACACAGTGCACAAAAAGTTTTTGGCAATGGGTTTATTACCCCAACTGCAGGTAGAGTGCAGGTGGGGAAGAGGCCAGACTCCCAAGTTCAAAGACTGGATACAGACTATGTCTACTTGGCAAGATCATATGCATTATTACGCAGAACCTCCTATCTTCTCATGCAAGAAGCGAACCCAGAGGGGGACCGGGAAGGACTGGATCAAGCAATGGAGAGCGAGGTCAGGCCTATGACCCGATCCCAAACCTTACAAGAGAAGTCTAGTGTGTTATAATTCGGTACAGAGATGGTGCCACGGGAATAAATCAGGGGACCGGAAGCGATAAGGGCCTTATCTTTAGAGTCACTATGGTAGATGCTGTCCTCATCAAACCCCACTATGTGGCCAATACTGAAAGTAGGCCTTGTGGTCTCCGCCCTAGTAGCAGATGCCCTCCTTTCGCTACTATCCAAGAGGTTCAAACAAAAAGACTCATAACCATCAAAGAGTCACAGTAAGAAATGAAGGACTATTCAACAACGCTATGAAACTCATTCCTCTTGAATTACAATTAACAGTTCGACCAGACACGCCTGTCTACACCAATGTAACAAGAGAACATCTAATTCATCGATAAAATGAAAGGACAAACACAGTGATGTCTTTAAATCCTGATGCAATTCTAACAATTGATCAAACTTCTACTGGCTATTTCATAAATGTTGATACATTTTCTGAAGACCCAAGTGAATCAGAAACGTCGCCAACCACAAACTCTTACAAACAGCAAGCAAAATACTTTTTTCACTTTCTGAAAGAAACGTATCTGGTTTCACCATGGACTGAATTATGGATAATATCCGGAATATTTTTCTTTCTTTTCTGGTTAGGTTTAGTAATGACTATTAGCATGCTTGTAAATTGCAAATACATTCGTCTAGAATCTGCAAGTAAAGATGTGAACTTAATATTGAAACCACACAAATTATCTCATCGTGAAGAATGAGACTTGTCTGCAGTAAACATCACAGCCGTGCCTATACCCGATGGTATAGTATGGGACAAAGTCGATTTCGATATTTTAGGCCTGACTGATCTTTTGAAAATTCTACACCTGTTTAAAATTTCATTAAGTGATTTCATTATCTCCAGTACCTATTCTGATGTTTGGGACTTCGAAACTGTCAATAATATTATATCTGATCTAGAAAAAAATCTGCTGCATTTTCTAATAGTGAAAACTTGGAAGGTTCACCAGAGTATGAACAAACGTACCATTATAATCATTATGGTCATTTTTTTTGCATAGATCTACAATACCTAGAAATGTGTTTATGTATAATCAATGGGAACATTGTCCAACACCATCAAAAGATAGTTAAAAAACATATGGAAATAAGTTTCCATATTGATCAGGATTCAATACAACAGATCCAGGTTCCTATTATGTTAAGAATGTGAACGAAACTGCTCAGAAGCAAATGTTAACTAACACCAAACAGATCTATTCTGCAGCCTTTTAATGCCCAGCTGTCTAGACAAGGGTTTGACTTTTGGAATGACACTGTTGATACAAAATCTGTCTGTGGTTCTAGAGACTGGCAGGTGCAGGGGAAGGAAGCATTCTTTAGAACCTGACTCTTCCCCAAGCAAATAGTGTTTTTGAATGATACCGTGCAACAAACATCTTGCCTTGGACTAGCCAAGATCAAAGACATGAACATATCTTATGTACCAACACCTGCTAATACCAAAATCAATAGTACTACAGATGAGGCAGCCACCATAGACAGCATCCTACAGTACAACAGAACAGCCCCCGATTGGGAAAAATAGCAAATCTGGCACTTAGACACTAACATTTGTCAAGAAAGGTTCCTGAATACAACACAGGGATTTACTATCAACAGGCTAGATCCCCGTTACATACAGTGACACAATATAGTATAGGGAAAGTGTGCCTTGATTGGCTTCAGACATCCTCGATAGACCAAGTGAAACAACACTTATCTTTACTTGAAAGAAGATGCAGACTTTAGGGATTTCTTGCTAGGACCAAGAAAACCACGACAAAAATGTTTCATAAATGCCGGCATTTGTACAGCCTATAATGAAGTTTGGGAAGTTTCACAGGCGAAGGCCGCAGAGGATACGTGAAATCGATCCAATTAATTTAGAGAAATCTCTCTCAGTTGTTGACAATGGTTTAAAAACTTTGTCATCCAGGATCAATTCTCTGGGCAACATTGTATCCTCTGCTATTCACATACTAAAACAGGATTTAGCCGTGTTACAACAAGGCCTGTTACGTTCAGTAATGTTATTAGTCTGGACACTACAAACATAGTGTGCAGGCTATGTGCCTTGGAATTTTATCAACATGTCGTCTTTATTTCGGAATACAATCTCATAAACAGATCGAAATGGCACAAAGGGGAGCAAAGTATACAATGCCGGGTGTTGAAAAACTGATAAGATTACCATTCACGGTAGCAGAAAAAACAGCTACAGAATGGCTCATCCATGGCCATATAAATTTGCCAGTCACTTCTTTCCAATTTCACTATTGCCTTATACAATAGCAGGCAGGCAAATATGAAAGGTTGGGTAAGAAATACATTAAGGTGTCCCGGGACATACCTTACAACTACAGATGTTGGAATGGGGGACGTGAAGTGTTTCTTAGTGGTAAAGCCTGCGAAAATGCACTGAGCAGTTCACTCATATGTCAAGTAGTTTATTTACACAGGGCATTCAACAGTTCTGTGGCAAACTTGTTCTGCCACCTGCAAGGCAGTTCAGCCGCCGTGATTAATCTGACATTCGGCCTGGTCTCTAATAGGAGTTACTTAATGTTGAATGATCTGCGTTGCTGTAGCATGCTATCAGGGATCTGAAGGACTGGGCTAATCTTAAGGCCCAGCGGTGCCATGGGACAACACCTGAAACCTTTGTGGGTTACCTGTTCCGGCGTACAAATGACAGAGACACGGGACACTTCCTTCGGCGTCAAAGATCGAGGTTTATTTACTGCAGGGCACACAGAAGTCACAAGAAGTACAACGCATGTAGGTTCTAGGAGACTGCTTCAAATTGCAATAGTGGATCGCTACTTTTATACAGATTTCCGTCATAGCACAGCATGGCGAACAAAAGATTACAACTCAGTTCCCATAGTAAACTTCAAAAGGGCTGCTTTCATGTATTCAGGATGCCGGAACAAAATTACAGTAGCATCGCCGGTTCCCAACTGTAAGTACATTATCCCAACATTAGGTACATTCCATTCCGGATGTAAACGAGTTTGAGAGAAGACAGAAACAGGTGGAAGGAAGACAAAGATAGACAGCAGATTGGTGTAGGGGGCGATATCGGAAACACGATTGCAGGATCAAAGGAGTCGTGCCTAATGAATGCACGGCTGAAACAATAGGCCGGCACGGCAAGATGAGCCTCGAGCGGGGCCATCTGCCTTTGCGGTATCATCCCCCTCATCATAAAGACACCCTCAAAGGAACACGTGTCTTCCGCAAGAGCTTGGGGATCCCAGGGTCACGAAGCGGACAGTGTCCGTTCGCTGGCTACTTGAGGGCAAGAGACAAAATGGATGCCGTATCTAAAATGGAACCCGTGAGTTCAGATGAAGAAACCCACGAAACGGAAGAAAGGTTCAGGCCAGTATAGCGAAAACGCGTACACCCACTAAACCCGTCGTTTGCGGTTCATAGATACCAAACTCGTCCATATTCGAACGAGTCGAGAACACCACTATAATTGTCACGGAACCTCAGACGCTCCTTTTGCCCTCATGTAGGCAAGCACTAGTCGATATCAGAATCGATCTCGATATTCATTAGATCATTCAGATGTTGCTGCAGCATCATTCTATCCATCAATGCTTCCTTGGTAACAGATGGTCGTCTTATACACGTCGTAGCACAGAGGCCACATAAGGCAGGACCACACTGTAGGCAAAGACAACACGTGAACAGAAATGCTACAACAACCCCAATGATCATCAGAATCTTCCAACCCCACGTCGACATCAGGCCCCAAAACCATCCTAGTAGCGTGCAATCACCTACGTCCACGTGTATGGATTCGGAGATCTTATGCAACTTCGAGATGGCTTGATAGACAGTTGGAGCGTTATCAGGGATGAAAATACAACAACTCAAATGGATCACCTTACATACACCACCTCTATCTGCAAGAACAACATCTAAAACCATACGGTTTTGTAACGTCATAAGCCTGTCGGCCTGAAGCTCTGCTGTCAGATTACCAAGAGCACTTGCAGTTATATTAGCAGTTGATTCCACCACACGAGTCAACTGTCTCAGGTTCCTACTATTGATCATAGGTCCCCAAAACGGCAGGAAACCCTTAAAGAAGTGTCCTGCTTCTTGACCGGCAGTGTCTTCTTCGCTAATAACGCCTCTCACAACTCTAGTCTTGTGATAGTTCGACCCAACTGTGAAGGTCAGCAGCAACAGATTCGCAATATAACAGGTGCCCGAGAAGTCACGGGGCAACCATGTGTATGCGCGGTCGTAACATACAAAGTATGTACCCTTGGCAGTCAGAAGAACAGGGGAAGAGAGTGTTGGTAAAACATACGTTTCAGTGCAAGCACTCCTCCCAAGCTGAGCTCGCGGGCTTCGGCCAAGACCTTTCAAGCAGAAATTACCGAGATGGGGTACGACCCAGATCGGAGACGAGCTTTTAAGCTGTCTATCACCCACTGACATGTTATACTCAGCCTCACTCAGATCCCTGTATGCTCGCACATCTTCCTCTGGGATAAGCGATGCGTCAAAAATATATCTATCTAAATCAGCAATCGCTCTCGCCAAAGGCTTGTGGTACGGGCCAGGACCATGATCTGCAGTGCGTGGCTCTCGATGGGGGTAGAAATCTAGTGCGCTACGAAACATAGTTTGGAATGCTCGAGCTGACCCCTGGGAACTATAAGGAAGGACCAAATACGGAATTCCCCGATCCATGGTATGTGGCATTAACCCACACACCCAACAGTTAGTAGTGTTCATCACCAACTGATGTTGATAAAGAAGCTGGACAAAGGAGTTATTCATGAATTCTGCACGTCTAATCTGTTCATATTGGGGCAGAGGATGAAAGGAATGTGGAGAAACAGTGGGAGTAGATTTTGGTTCAGAAGAAAAAGTAGGTAAAGCAGAAGGCAATAACGACTGTAGTCCAAAATACACTCCACCCACCAGTAGCATGGAAACAGTTAAGAACAGCAGGAACACCTGAAACAGAAAGCATTTTGTTCGTATAACCCTATGTAACATCGATCTCTGGGTTAGCATCTTCTCCACTTCCGACAACTTTGAAAATTCCATCCTCTAAAAACCGTCCGCAACGTTCTTGACGCACTTCGTTCTGAGTAGCGATTATCAATTCCCAGGAGTTCCCAGGAATCGACAAAAGTACCGACCTAGTGTCAGGAACCTGCTAAACAGAAGGAAGTACCCGCACAGCCCTACGGTCAACCTGGATGTGAGGTTTCTATAATCAAAACAGTTAATGTCAATGTGAATCTCCTAGCTGTGGAAAAACATACGTGGAGAAGAACTCAAGAGTTAATGAAAGATGCAATTGTTCATAATGTTCAAAATGACAGTAAGGGGGGTAATATACATTCAGAAAGGGCAAAAAAAACAAAAACGTTTTATTAGTCTTTGTTGTGAGAACGAAGAAAATATCTGCTTCTTCCAGGGCGAGTCTGCTCTTCAAATAATTGTTCAGATTGCGGAACAGAGTCCTGTCGATCAGACGATAGTTCAAGTCTCGAGTTCTCCAATGGAAAAAGTACAACAAATGTCTCTGACTGCAATGAAGTGTCTCCTACGAGTTGAGCATCACTGAACGGCACAAATTTTATTGGGGTCTCGGTCTCCGTCGCGGCGATTCCTGTCCTCACCCACAAATCTGCCGGTAAAGGTATAGGCACCTTTTTGGTGTGGGTGGCATGCACCCAATTTTTACGGCCTTCCAGACTAACTGCAGTTTTTGTGGCAAGGAGGACTTGGAATGGGCCCACAAATCTCGGCTCCAAATTGCGCTTCCTGCCGAAATTATGGGTAACCACCCAGTCACCCGGTTGGAGCCGATGTCCAGGACCCTCTGTCTGTGCCGGCAGTGCTTCAAAGACCTGTTGATGAATTAACCTCAGTTTAGCAGTCAGATCATGAAGATAATCAATTAACATTGGGTACTCAAGACTATCGAAGGCCCTAGGCCTCGGGACCCCCCAAATGTTCGCAGGACGGCCGAACACAATCTCATATGGGCTAAGCCCTACTCGAGAGTGTACAGTCACCCTAGTCGACAAGAGAGCCAGAGGCAAGGCATCAGGCCATGACATACCAGTCGTAGCTTGGATCTTAGCAAGTTTCAGTTTCAGAGTACCATTGTATCCTTCAACTAAACCTGCTGACTGGGGATGATTGGCACTATGGAATTTTTGTCGAATTCCAAGGCCCTTACACACACTCTTCATCACACTCCCCACAAACTCACTTCCGTTATCCGACCATACAATCCGTGGCATTCCATACCGAGGAAAGTATTCCTTCAGTAGGACTTTCGCTGTGGACAGGGCAGTATTGTCTTTGAGAGGGTAGGCTTCGATCCATCTGGAGAACGCGCAAACCACGACTAAAACGTACTTCAGGTTATTACATCTCTCCATATGGATGAAGTCCAGTTGAATAACCTCGAAGGGACATGTAGGAGGAGCAAAATGACCAGGTGGGGTAGGGGTGCCCTTGCCAGGATTGTACATCATGCATATCATACAATTCTTAACCACTCTCTCAGCACACTTAGCGATACCATCATTCTTCCATACAGGGGACAGCAGCTTGCAGATACCTTTCGTGCTAATATGTGACAAGCTGTGAGCCATAGTCACAACGGCTAGTACATATGCATCCGACAACATCCATCTCTGGTTTTCCGACAAATCAATCCAACATCCGTGCGCATCTAACTTTCCCGTGCTTTCTTTCCACTTAGTCTTTTCAGTTTCGGTGGCCTCATTCTGAATCGCTTTCACGCTCTCAACAGTGTCCTCACACATACCAGTCTCTGCCGGCCACCTTACTGAACTCGTAACATACATTCGGGTTGCAAGGTTTTTAGCTGTCTCTTTAGCAATCTCATCCGCAAACGCGTTACCACGACCAACATCATCCGTCACCTTTCGGTGTGCACTGCATTTAATAATCGCCACCTGCTTAGGCAATGTAAGTGCGTCCAAAAGATCGTTCACGAGCTGTCCGTGTTGGATCTTCGTACCATGCGATGTCATAAACCCTCTTTCTCTCCACAGACGACCAAAGCTATGTGCAACGCCAAAAGCATATTGACTATCAGTAAACACATTCACTCGCTTTCCTTTCGACAAAACACACGCTCTCGTCAACGCAATCAACTCTGCCGCCTGCGCGGAATTCTGACTCAATCTTGCAGTTTCTACAACCGTACTCAATGTCACCACAGCATACGCAGTCGTCACATCACCATTCGGCAACTTAAAACACGAACCATCAACATACAAAGTACCATCGGGATCTGCCAATGGAGTGTTTTTTAGGTCAACAGGACCCTTCGTTTCTTCCTCAGTTCGCAAATAACAATCATGTGGTGGTACATCATCTGATTCCATGTGAGTTGGCAACAACGTCGCCGGGTTTAGTACATTACAGCGCTTTATTTGTATGTGACTTGCCAAAAGCGTCAACTCATAACCAGACAACCTTGCGCTTGTCAAGTGTTGGGTTTTTGTACCATTTAAGAGAGTGTCAACTGCATGCGGAACCATCACCGTAAGCATATTATCCATGACCAATCCTGCAGATTGTCGGATGGACACCGCAGCTGCCGCTGTCGCTCTTAGACAACTCGGCAAAGCTCTAGCTACTGAGTCCAAGGTCGAGGAAAAATATGCACATGGACGCTGCTTACCACCAAATTGCTGCGTCAAGACACTCAACGCACAACCCTCTCTCTTGTGAACGTGTAGTGTAAACGGCTTACTGTAGTCAGGAGTACCTAACACAGGGGCCGAACACAACGCATCACGCAATTCAGAAAAACTGTTCTGACACTCTTCAGTCCATGGCAAAGGAGTTGGAACACCTTGCACGTGAGGGCTACCAATGGCTTCGCTAGCAATGAAAAATTTGGAATCCATTGCCTGCAGTATGACGTGATACCTAGAAAGGCACGCACATCTCTTTGAGTTGTTGGCACAGTCATTCGAGCGATCGCTGCAATTCTCTCTGGGGTCAACCTTCTTCCCTCCTTTGACAATAAGTGACCTAGATAGGTTATTTCTTGACAACAATATTGTAGTTTAGAAGGTGACACCTTATGATGTAAATCACAGAGATGCTGCAACAACGATACTGTAGCAGTTTTGCAAATCTCTTTGGTGTCAGCAGCCACTAACAGGTCATCAACATACTGGATCAAAGCCGCACCATCCGGTAACACAAACGCATCAAGTTGACTCGTCGGGCTTGGCTGTATATCGATGGACTCTCACAGTAGCCCTGAGGAGCGCGTTTAAACCTAAAGCTGCGACCACCTAATGAGAAGCCGAATAGATCTCTGCTTTCCTCAGCAATCGGAATGCTAAAGAAAGCATTCTTTAGGTCGATCACTGAGAACCAGGAAGCGGAGGCTGGAATCAGAGTCAGTAAAGCCGCAATGTCAGGCACCACAGGAAATTGTGGAATCACAATTTTGTTCACCTCCCGTAGATCAATGACGAAACGATACACAGGAGGCTTAGATGGATCAGTTCGTTTCAAAATAGGTAACACAGGACTATTACACACATTTCCCCGAGTTTCCTCAATAACATCTTTCTTGATCAAATCATAGTTGATCGCTAACAACGCTCGTTCACCATCAAGAGAGATCCGATACTGGGGAATACGTGGCAATCGTACATTCGATTTCAATTGGACAACATAAGGTGATATGTCCAGCAGGCCCACATCATTGGGACCTGTTGCCCACAAAGACTTAGGAAGAGAACTCAATTCCAGTGGGAGCTTATCAGTTGATAGGTACATAGGAGAGATCACTTTCTGACCCAAAGTAAGCTCCACTCCTGCAGGAGAACAGTACAGGGTCGCATATAACCGCTTCAGCAAATCCAGGCCCAAAAGATTCTCACCACAACCAGTAGTCAAAATCAAAAGAGCTTTCAGCTCACGAGGCCCAATTGTGAGGGGCAAAGGGCAGGAAACCGGATTGCTAACGGGGGCACCAGAGAATCCAACGGAAACATTCGTTAAGCTAGACAAAGGTGCGCCAGGGAGTTTCGAATGCATGATGGAACTTTTCGCTGCACCAGTGTCCAACAGAAAAGGCTCAACTACGCCCGAAGTGGCAACTACGACGTAAGGCCCTCTCTGATCAACCGGAACTGATACTACTCCCTCTCTTTGTCTGTGGCTGTCCTAGTAGTTACCGTCATCAATATCATGTTCGACGTAACAGTCGTCCACATGATACTGTGCATATCTACCTGACGATGAACCACGCTGATCAAAACAATTGTTTGAATCTGATGAATTATTAGAACGCTCATTTTGATTTTGAGTAACACCACAACCTCTACCACGTGAAGCCTGTTGGGGACCACTACGACCTCCTCGAGCAGAACCAGACAGTCAAACTTCAAATGACCCTCGCCTCTACAGTACGCACATTTATTATATCCAAGCATAGATCTCGGCGTGGAAGAGTCATTACGCGACTGCGGCCTGGAAAATTGTGATTGTGATCTATTCTGCTGCTGCGAGGCATTTTGATTTGAGCGCGGAGGATACGCTTGCTGTAACAGAACTTTCGTTTTGAGATCCTTTGTTTTCTTATCCGCACAATCATTTTCCTATTTTTCCCTATTTTCATAATATTGAGCCGTGGCTAATATCTGAGCAGAAGTGGAAACAGCCCACGAACTTTCAGAATTTTTCAATTTGTTGCTAAGGTCAGGCAACACATTCGATACAAATTTGTCAACAAACAATCGCTGACCTCCCTCAGTGCTCATATCCTGACCACTATGATCGATGAATGCCTCCTCAAATCTCGTAAAGAAATCAGAGACACTCTCGTCCTTCTTTTGCTTGCACGCAGACAGTTTATCCCAATTAACTCTCATTGCTGGCATAAGCGTCTTCATTAGCGTAATAATTCTTTGAGGCAGAGCCGTAATTAACTGCTCAGGCTTAGCCTCACCAACCTGCAATGCGTCAGCCGCTACAAGTGCAGCCCAATCACCGCCTAACTCAGCTGCGTGGTTCTCTTGACGTATTTTCGCCCAAACCGGTTGCGGAACCACGTTACCAAACAACATGTCAATGTCGGCAAGGTTCATAATAGTAGCATCCACAAGTTGGGATAACTCCTTATAGTATCCTGCCGGATTCTTGCGGGGGTCAGGCAAAGATTGTTTCACCTGCAAAACTTCCGATCGCTTCCATGGGAGGTGTATCCAAACTCTCTGGAAGTGTGGCAAAATTGGAGGGTTAGCACCAGGATTACCTGGCATCCATACTGGAGGAACTTCTCACATGGAATACTGACCAGGCGTTGCCATCCATTCCTCAGTTTCGTCCTTAAACAATGTTCGAGGTAGTACAATAGGTCGAAAAGATAGAAGATGTTCTACAGCACCTCGAACAATACTACCCACAATCATACCACTCGAAAACTGATGCTAAAGTTCAGTCACTTCAGACGGCACATTGTCTACCTCATCATTATCCATCACTTCTCGTAAACATTTACACATTTCCTCAAACACAAATCTCTGTGTGGGCTCATTGAATTGAGAAAATGTCTCAAAAATTATGCGTGGAGTATGTTTAGTGGGATACCTAATCCAATGACTCGCCATGTTTATTAACGTATCACGTTCCCTACCACCAGGAAGTTGACTTTGTCTTTGAGGGACATCAGAAACATCGTACCCAAGAATCGGTCCAAAAGGAGAGTAAAGATTAGCAACAGCATTAGGTATGCGACTACGGACAGACGGAGAAGAGGAGAGAAGTACAGGAGCAACAACATGGGGACTAAACACAGGAGCAGTAGGAGCAGTAGGAGTAGCCAAAAGAGCAGAAGTAGCGGGAACAGTAGACTGAGAAGGTATAGGCAATGGAGCAGTAGGAACAGGAGCAGGTAAGGGAATAGGAACGACTTGGGGAACAAGAGGAGTCGGAAGAACAGGACCAGCGACAGGCTGACCAGCAGCTGCCGGAACTACAGGTTGAGGAACAGGAGGAACCACAGGAGCTGTAGTATCCTGTGCGTATGGAGGTGGTGACTTCAGTAGGTAGGACAACAAAGGGTCCTCTACTACTTCCTCTCCCTTCTTATCGGAACTCGACGGTAAAACGGGATAATACTTATCCACCGCCATACGTTGTAGTCTATCAAAAACGTCCTTTTCCTTCTCTTCTTTGTCTCGCTGAAACTGTTCTGCATTTCTCATCGTCGTAACAATACCTTCCCTCTTTTTTCTTTTAAGCTGTTTGATTTCTTTCTGCTTGGCCTCCTTTCGCCATAGCCGAAAGGAATCAAACATGGCCGGCCTAGACTTCTTTTTGAACAGTTTTGCTTCTAGATTATCCAAAATTGCTGTTTCGAAACTACCATGAGGTGGCCAACTAAGGACGCCGTCATCTTTAGTGTAGCGGACCCAGCAATCATTGTATGCGATAGGACCCACTCCATGACGACTATATAACTCATAGACCGGAGTTCCAACTGGAGGTATCGGACATGAGTCCTCCAATCGGGAATCCGCACCACAACTTTTAAAACAATTAAACAAAGTACTACGGCCAGGCATCGTGCACACTAACCGAGTTTCACAAACTTCAAGGGTTATTGGATTACGATGTCCTCGCAAAAATGCAAAACTCTCGGTTTTTGGCAATTGCAATCGTCAAATAAAATCCAACAACTAAGAGCCAACAACTAAGAACCACAAATGCAATGGAACCATGCAAACAACCAAGCAACAACAACAACCAAGGACTCTGGGAGCGACCCACAAATGCTTAACTGAAAGATCAATGGCGTCACCAGGAAGGCCCGTCAATCGTCTCGCTGTACCAAGGACTACGCCAGGCGCCAAAACAGGTCGACAGTCAGGGCATCAGTCTGTCGCAGCCCTCAGGAGGCGGGGATCTTTGCGGGAAAAGTCTTCGGGCCACTTGTTTCGACAACAGGATCGATGAAGCGGGGTGCACCTTCCCTCGGAGATTTCACACGAAGTTCCTCACAATCGTCGGGCTTTGGACCGGTACCGCTGATGTCGCCCCATGTTGGGCGCCAACTGAAGGACTGGGCTATTCTTAAGGCCCAGCGGTGCCAGGGGACAACACCTGAAACCTTCGTGGGTTACCTGTTCCGGCGTACAAATGACAGAGACACGGGACACTTCCTTCGGCGTCAAAGATCGAGGTTTATTTACTGCAGGGAACACAGAAGTCACAAGAAGTACAACGCATGTAGGTTCTAGGAGACTGCTTCAAATTGCAATAGTGGATCGCTCCTTTTATACCGATTTCCGTCATAGCACAACATGGCGAACAAAAGATTACAACTCAGTTCTCACAGTAAACTTCAAAAGGGCTGCTTTCATGTATTCAGGATGCCGGAACATAATTACAGTAGCATCGCCGGTTCCCAACTGTAAAAGTACATTATCCCAACATTAAGTACATTCCATTCCGGCTGTAAACGAGTTTGAGAGAAGACAGAAACAGGTGGAAGGAAGACAAAGATAGACAGCAGATTGGTGTAGGGGGCGATATCGGAAACACGATTGCAGGATCAAAGGAGTCGTGCCTAATGAATGCACGGCTGAAACAATCGTCCGGCACGGCAAGATGAGCCTCGAGCATGCCATCTGCCTTTGCGGTATCATCCCCCTCATCATAAAGATACCCTCAAAGGAACACGTGTCTTCCGCAAGAGCTTGGGGATCCCAGGGTCACCAAGCGGACAGTGTCCGTTCGCTGGCTACTTGAGGGCAAGAGACAAAATGGATGCCGTATCTAAAATGGAACCCGTGGGTTCAGATGAAGAAACCCACAAAACGGAAGAACTGTTCAGGCCAGTATAGCGAAAATGCGTAAACCCACTAAACCCGTAGTTTGCGGTTCATAGATACCAAACTCGTCCATATTCGAACGAGTCGAGAACACCACTATATGTGTCACGGAACCTCAGATCCCGCATCTAGTAACGGTCAATGCCAGGGTTACTTGTTGTATGCAAGTATTGTTTCCACTAGCAAACACAGTCAGGGAGTCGGCACTTTGGCCTTCGCTGAATGTTTCTTTTATATGTTTTCGATACGCTAAGCAGAATGAAAGCCATGCTTTTACAAAGGAATGTACCCTTAAACTCCGCCCCAGAGACATCTGATCTTCAAGTTGCAAGGACTGCGGCTGAGATACAGGCTCTGATAGTTCGAAACTTCCCTATACATTTCGCAGAAATGATGGGATGTATCTTTAACATGTCTGATATGAGCGGAATTTTACATGTATTTAAGACCATAGGTTCGGGACTCTTAAACACCTTCCAGACGGAAATCATTCCAAACTTCGTGCATTCGGTGTTTGGTGGTCTGCCTTTAACTCTTGCAATAGTTGCAGGAGTACTTATTCTATTCCTACTGCTATGCTATGGACGGCCTTGCAATGGGCATCACTGCCAGTTACATTGTGAAGGATCTCCTGGAACGGAAGTGCTGACAGCACATAGTACATCTCCTAGGCATTCCTCTCTTATTGGAACTTAATCAATCATGGTTTCTGACCTTCAGACCAGTTTGGCTTCACTGTATCTTACCTGTTCTATGCTGCCTGTTTTGCAGTGAAAAATGTGTGCTGGACATCTATCTAACACTTCCATCGGTCATGCCAACCAATATCAATGTGCATTGTATATCTCGCATACTGTCTTACGATTGTAGTAGCTCAGATCTCTCACACGAGAAAAACGACTGTTCAATAAATACTTATTAAAAAGCTTGTCTGTTATTTCTGTGTAACTCTGAGAAACTAAGCAGTCACGATTGGCTGAGCAAAACATTATCTCATGTTTCCACGATTCTGAGGGATCAGTGTAGTTATGTTATGTAGTTGCCAGAAGCTATTCCCTTCTTGTCTTCAAGAAGTTTCTAGTGGCCCTGTGAGCTAAATGGTACATGGTAAACAAGGTTAGCATGCGCAATAGGGGCGTACTGACTCAATCATACACCAAACCTTTAGTGTATGTTATCCAAAAGCTCAGAACCTATTTAGGGAAATAGGAACTAAACTTCAACTCAAGTGTCATTCCCAACTCTACTCTGTTGACCCCAGCCAGATGCTAGGCTTAAGGAAGGAATGAATAGATGCAAGGGGGAGAGACTATGTTGATTAGCCAATTTAAGGGTGTGGTTAGCCATCTCCTCTCTCCCTGCAGAAAATTCTGCCATTATCAATTTGTAAGAATTGGTGCACTCTGGCCACACATTACAGGATGTGTTCAGACCTTTGGGTGGTACCCTGCAGTCCATTGGACAGGAGCGACCTCCTGGTTGACCAGAGAAACTAGAATAAGTGTCTGAGAAGGGTAAAGCCCCTCAGATCTGCTGCTTGAAACTTACGAAAGCAAGAGGTGCCATGCTGAGAAGTTTAATGTGCATTTCCAAAGGCCTGCACTCTGTAAACTGCACATTTTGCACCATCTTGAACTATAGCCCTGTGAATTACCTTGCTGTAAGAAGGACTAAAGAGTGGACACCCTGCAAGATACAGGTTAACAGAGCCCACCTGGAACATCGCCATCAAAAATCCACAATCCGGAGTACTTCCAGGGGATTTATAAGGGGTTTGTCCATGTAGGTTGTGGGATATGAAGTCCTCAAATTTCAAGGACCATCATGGAGCTTTCAGACACTTGGAGTGAGTTTGAGACATTTTGGGACCATTTAAGGTACTTCATTAAGAAGTTCTAGGAGTTGGGAGAACTTTTAAACCACTTTGGAAAAAAGTTCCATAGGAGGACCGACCCAACCTGGCCAGCCAAGCCACCTGCCTTCAACCAATAGCTGGCCTGCCGTCCACGTTCCTCCCGCTGAAAAGCTTTGTAGGTCTGACTTCCAGAGTTTCACCGAGAGGAGGTGAAATCGGAGGCTGGAGAACCCTCACCAAATCTGGCCTGGTGAAGAGCAACAAGGGACCACGCGAGAAAAAGCTCCAGAAAAGTTTTTACGTCTGAAGTTTGAATGTGTGACCGGGACCTACCGCTAGTGGTAGCCGAGCAGGGGTCTATCCTAGTCGGCCTGAAACATTGACTTTGAGCCAGTCTATCACAACCGGATATCCCAATAAGGTACATTAAGATTCTAAGAGCTAGATAATGCTAACTATTTGAAAATTCATATCTCCGGTTCCCAACATGGGATCTTTGTCATTTGCATGTCATTTTAAAGATAACAATAGTTCCTATTTTTATAAATTGGTGTCAGATTTTTATTATACATTGTCACTTAATTAGTTACTGATTGAATGCTTTACATATCTGTCTTTGAAGTTAAGTCAGCCTGCTCACAGACAAGCTGCCAAGGGTTGAGCATAGGAATAATTTTCTAAAACCTATTCTGAGTCCAATACTGTGTTAGTGGCCTTATTTCCAGTGGCAGATGCACATTTGCCCCGACTAATAATCCACGTTCTAACAGTCTTTCAATTTTACCCTGACTTCAAAGCAGATGAATATTGCAACACATTACATATAAGATCAATCATGCGGACATCCTGTCTACCGTAAGTAAGTAAGTGGGAAAAGCGATACACTGCAATACAGGGAAAGGATTAAGGAACAGAATATAGATTGTATTCATCACAGACTATCCAACCGCAAAAGTCAAGGCATTTACTTAGTCCTACTTTACTCTCTGGTCTCACTCTCCACCATATTTCACAATTTGCTTTTCCCAAAAATACATTTGCTTGGCAGTAAGGAAAGGAAACTAATTTACTCTACTGCAGGGTAAGTTAGGGGGTTAGGCCGGGTAAGTATGTAGTAGACGTTTTACTGATCATCCTCATGTGCCTACGTTTTGGCTACTGAGTCACTTTGGTTGAGGAAAGGGAAGAATTTCAACAGGCACTAATCCTTTTAGAGAAGTCATGATGAAATATATCACTTGGCTACAAAACTCTGGCACATGCAAAGAATGATTTTTTCATATGTTTGGGAAGGCTGGGACAGAACTTGGAAAAGAATTTATAAATGCCTTGAGGAGATACGGTATATATTCCCCAGGTAAAAACTGGAAGTTTTTTTTTTAGAATTACGATAAAAATTCAGCGGAACTTGCAAATCAAAGAGTTTTGGGCCAATTGTCTTAATGGTACCATGGGTTTGTTCTGATATGTTGGGAGCCAGATATCCGCGAATGCCACGAATGGTATATGATATGGGTCCGCGTTAAATCCGCCGGCGGCGAAGCGCCTGTGGTCCCTGGCTGAATAACAGGACTGAGAAGATGTTGGAATAGTAAATCTTACTATTCCTTAAGTTACAGCGCCATCCAGTGCAAGTCGATGTAACGACTTGCGCTGTAACAACTGCATTGCAACTGCATCGCGGTGTAGTCACTGCGATGTAAAGGATTATTCCTGTATATATGTGTTTAGAGATATTTGTCCATATGGCCGGGGTTGGAGGCAGGGCATGCTGCTACTAGTGCAGCACACAGTACTGCAGCATGGGTACAGGGGTCTTTCCAACCAGGAGCACAAGGGCTTTGTACTCATTATGGCTCACGTCACCCCTGCTTCACCACCGCACATGAATGAGAAGGTAAAAAAAATGTAAATGGTCTTGGGTAATTATTTACATCTGAAACTGGCTTACTGAGTCTGCTTTCTAAAGAGTGATAGGAGCCTATTTATCACTGTTAATGCGTCTATCTTGTGCCACGCAAGGGGGTACAAGCACTATGCAACAAAAAAAGCAAGATTTCCCAAGTCACGCAAGGCCCCATTAAGTGACTTAGCAACGCAACACAGAGCCGATCGAGCAATGCATGCTTCAAAGTATACATTGCAAAAAGCTTCAATACAGTATTGGTGGGTGAGATGTCATAGATCGTTCATTTTGAATATTTTGAAACATTCAGCAGAATCTAAAAAATGATACCTAGCTGACAGAAATGACTTCACTGATGCTGAATTGTTTGTTATGACTGCATAATCACAGAGTAAGAAACCTGCATGCAAACTACTCTTTGACCCTTTCCCGCTCAGGAAATGGTTTAAAATGGTTAAAAATGTATGCCAGTAAAGGACTCTTAAAATTCACCTTCCGGGGAGGGACGTGTGATGGAACATCTGTAAGGATGAAATTTCTCTAACGAAGAACTGTTTTGCTCATGGAGGAAAAACACAAATAAATAACAATTGTCCATTTGCACTGTAAATTGAGGAGTCACAGTGGGAGAATAGCAGTTGGCACATGACAATCCTTGTAGTGCACATAAAACGCTATGAAAGGCACAGTATTTCAGACATCCTACTGGGAACGCTTGTACATTCCATAACCCGCACATTTACACCCATGTATAGGAGTACTTATACCAGTGTAATCAGGCACAATGCATGGTGGAGGCAAAAGCATTCCCTTCCATTGTCCAATGAGGAGAAGAGAGGTAGGGCAGGATCCACATTAGATAAAAAAAGTAGACCTATGTCTTATGTACTGTGAAGTGTGCAAGGCCAGGACCAAGAGGGAGCAATTCTGGATGTGTGTGTGCCCCCTCTTCAGGATTCCAGCAAGTGAGGAACAAGAAGAGTGCTAGATCCCAGAGGATGGTGGTGGACATGGCAGGAGGTTCACCGCAAGAAATGGAGATTGTTTTGATATACTGCATAGATGTTACTAAGTACAAGCAGAGCGATAATTTCTCTCTAGTCAAAACTCAGTCCTGGCTCTCTAAAAACAACCTCAAGCTGAACTCTTTGAAAACTGAATTCCTTCTTTTCTCCCCTCAAAACAGCTCCACGCCCATCCGAGATTGGATCAAGCACCTACACGCCCTCAACTGCAAACCTACCATTATTGACTCCACGAAATCCCTTGGAGTAACACTGGACAAGAGTCTAAACATGAGAGCTCACATCTGTGCTACCACACACAGTGCTTCATTCCAACTCAAACTACTGAAGAAATCGAAACCATTTCTACCACCTTCAGACTTAAAACAAGCAGTACAAAAACTTGTAGTCTCCAGAATAGAATATGGTGCAGTGACCCTCTCAAAATGACTCTTAATGCTGCAGCAAGACTGGCAACAGGAAATTAGATGCTTAGACCACAACACTCCATCGCTTAGGTATCTAGACTGGCTTCCCCTCGAGGCAAGAATGCAATTGAAAATTGCCCGCCTCACACACAAAGCACTGCATTTTAACGAACCAAGTTACCTGGCAGAAAAGATTTGAATCTCCGGTGGCCGGCGCTACCTCAGAAGTGCTAACTCTCTCAGGCTGGAACCTCCTAGATTTAGAAAATAAAAAATGTACACACATTCCTTCTAGGGAGCGGCGCCAAGGATCTGGAACTCCTTACCACCCATGGTGCGTTTAAACCTATAAACCCACTTTTTCAAAAGAGAAATTAAAAGATCCTAATGAATAGATTTCTTATCTAGACTCTCGGAGAGCCCCACCCCAGGGTTCAAAGGACATCACAATTTCAGCATTCTCGAGTTTGGTCAGATGTATGTCGTTTACAGGAGAACAAGCGGCAACACGGCTGGGTACCTGGATCTGAATAGCTCAGAGTTGCCGCAAATAACCACAATGAAGATGCTAGATCAATGTGGACAAAGGGAATATCAATGAAATGACAGTCGTTTAATGTGATATCTGTTGCAATGGCCTATTGCGGCTCTTTACGTTTGATGTACCTGTCTATACCTATCATTTTGTTCATTCAACCCTATGTACAGCGCTCTGATACCCTTGGGTCATGTGTGCGCTTTATGAAACACTCTAAATAAAATAAAGAAAACTAAAATGAATAACTTCTCTGGCAGAGGTAAGTAACAGTTGCAAATATATATATTTGTGAAGTTTTCTGAAAAATGATTTCCAGTAAAATAAAAATCTTTATGAATTTAAATTTGCCCATCGCAAGTAGATCAGTGCAGGGTTTTTATTATGCAAACTCTACTTAGGTAGGGTTTATCTCTTGCTTTCCTTAAAAAGTGAGAGGTTTTGGCAGTGGTCAGGGTTGGGGGGCATCAGGTGAAGTAATTTGTTGATTATCCAGGTGGGATTGCGATGCATAATACTTTTACCAGGACTGATAGTGATGCATATAGAGGCGTTGCTGAATAACACACATATTGCTCACAAGCACCTTTTGATGCTTTTGTAGGAATTAGTGCCCTGCCCATTGATAGGGAGCAAAGCACACTGATGACAGCAGTTGAGAAATAAAGCAAAGATGATTCTTAAAGGATGATAGAAAGAACATAATGTTGGGAAGTTTCATCCGGGGGCAAACAAAGCCCAAGTAAAACAATCTAGAGTGAGGATTGGAGGTCAGCAGTCCATGTGTAAAAACACTTACTGAAAAACTGGGTGGGGGAGTGGAGTGGGAGTGTATATACATGTATAACCAGTAGAAAACAAATGCAGGAAGCGTCACCATAGGATAAAAGTTGAGGGAAATGGAAGGGAAGTGACATTTAGGGCCACATGGTGGAGAGCTATATTTTTAGAGGGTGGCGATTTGGAGATGTTACTACATATTAATTCGTTAGAGGTATTAAAACATGTATGGCAAATTGTCATAGGTGTAAAGAGCCCTCTGATATCACAACAGTTATTTTGATGCCTCAGGTTTTGCTCTTAGGGATGAGCAGATCTCTAGCTTGAACCTTTCCTGGGAGGACGCCAGTGTACTTAAAGTTAGCTGGTGATATCAGTTACAGGCCAGTTTACCTGTGTTTGAACTGGGGATGTCTGCATACAGTTGGTAAGTTGTAAATATTAGGAATATAAGGTCTGAAGGCTGTGCCTGGGTGGCAGGGAAGATAGGGATGGAAAAATCCCTGCTCGGGCCCTCTCTGCCCCAAAACCCCTTAGAGTGCTCATCCTTATTTATGAGCAGTTTCACTGCTCAAGGATCTGCTTCTGCTCCTTCCTTGGACCTTCTAGAGAGCAGGAGAGCACTGTGCTCTGAAGAGCACAGTCATTAGCACTCCTGAAGAACAATTTTTTTCTGTAAGAGACAACTTTGCTGCCCAGCAGCATCAAAATACAGCAATTAGAGCAGCAGGACATCTGATACCCAAAGGATAAAGAGAGACAGCAGGGCCTGGGTATTTCTTTAGAAGCATCCACACTTTCATTAAAGGCAGTTTGCGCATCATTTTTATTGAAACTATTTTGCAGTAATATCACAGACACATATGGTTTAACCGAGATAGTACTAAAAAAACTGCTATAGCGGCGTGTCACTAACAGATATGTTTAATGATTTAACAAAGAGGCTTCAAAAGAACTTAGGAGCATATTATCAAGGGTGTTTGTCTCCGCTTTTTTGGCTTTAAAAGCCAAGAAAGCGGAGATAAAATTATCTCCCTATTACCTAGCTGTCGCTAACACCAGTTAGCGACAGCTAGTAGGAGATAGAGACCCTCTTGGACCCCGCTTTGCATGTCAGTGATATTTATCACTAATGACATGCAAAGTGGGCGTGCCAAGATGTTAGCGACTGGAAACAGTCGCTAACATCGCTATCTCCTATTATCAACTTTTGGAGATATTAACAACTGCCCTGAGCAGTTCTTAGCCATGTTATCCAATCGGAGGTGGATAACATGGCTAAGAGCATTAGCTCGGTAATGCATGAATATCCATGACTTTTCAGCGATATTCATGCTTAGCGGACGTTTTTTATCACATTTGAGATAAACCTTGGTAATCCCAAGGTTTATCTGCGATATAAATCGCTGCAGGTCAGCGATACATTTGTGTCTCTAACCAAGCAATAGCGATAATTATCGCTATTGCTTGGTAATATGCCCCTTAGTTGGCTGTTACATACTTGTTAAACACTTTAGGCCATATGTACAAGGACTGGCAAAAACCATCGCTAATGTTAGTAAGTGGCAGTTTTCTTACAGCTGTGTACCTCTGAAAACTATTGCCATGTTAGCGATGTATTTACAAGCCGTTGCTACATAGCTTCAGGTAAAACTGCTATTAACAATAGCGTGATGGAAATAGGCATTATGGTGTTAGCAGGCAAAAACCAACGAAATGCTCATTAGCAGCAAAAAACGCATGTTAGTCAACCAAAGGTGAGGTTTTTTTTTGCCTCTATTGGAAATTGACTTCCTGTAGACAAAAGGTAAAACAACCAATGAAATGCAGAATGGAGCAGCCAGGGTCAAGTGCAGCACACATCAACAACCCTCTCAAGCCACCCAACATCCAGGATGACCAGGATGAGAGCCTGAAAACCTCACTGGACCTGCGTCTGGAGCCTGGATGCCTCGCTTAACCTGCTTCTGAAGCCTGGAGTGGGATGCGGAGGAGCTGCGGAGTCGATGAGTCGAAGAGCCGTGGCGGTAGACTTTGAGGTACAGCGATTGCTCATTCCTGGTGGTGAAGTCTGGCAGGTCACATGGAGAGGCGTTTCTGACCTGTGTGAAAAGACATCCTTGAGCTCATTGGAGCTGTGAATGGTAGAGGCGCTCCTGCTCACCAACATAGGGATGTCTGCATCACATACAACAATCCACCACTGCACCAGGGTGCATGGAGGGGATTACCAACGGTGGGCGACGCCACTCGGCATCACAGACCGGATGATATTGAGCTGTCAGGACGCTGTGGAGAGTAAGGCCCCTGAGCTGCGCCAAACTTGTGTGGCGGGAGTGCTGTATCTTCATGCCTAAGGGGGCCCTCCTGCATCAGCTGCATCGGGGTTTCACTAGCGGACTTGTCAGTGACTGCTGTACCCAGGCTTGTGAAATCCCACCTGGCTGAGGCTCCTGCTGTCTGAGTCAAAGATTTGGAGAGAGTGCCGCGGATTGCGCCACTCTGCCAATGTCCGGGTAAGGAGAAGGAGGGACGTGAAGCAGAGGAGGCCGGGGTTTGAGCCAGCCAGTCCTAGCACCAGATATTGACACATCCCCAGGGGCGGCTCATCCGCTATGGTGGAAGAGCGTCGCTTCCACTGCTTTCAAGCAGTGCAAGAAGAGGAAAAATCATCACAATATGATAACTTCTCGATGTAATCGTGCTATGTTTCCTTTGCCGGAGGCAGGGTGGGTAGAGCTGCTCCACTCACGGAGCAGGGTAGGGGCGGAGTGGCATGCCCAGTCAAGTGCACAGTGGCTGTTTGGTCGGCCCACTCAGGCCGCCCAAAGCAGTCATACTTACTGTCCTGTTTGCAATGCAGCCTGCATTACAGCCTGCCAGGAGAACATGCCCACCCTCCAGCCCCTGGCTGAACACCTTGTCCCTGCGCCAATGCCCAATCCCAGCATTGTGATTGGCTTAAGGGAGGGTGCCTGCTGCCTGCTTTCTGTTCCTGGAAGCAGACTCAGGAGATGACTCTATCCTCTTCCAAGCGCTTCAAGAACACCATCAACCTGGATGGTACCCTTTTAAAAACTGTGGTGTATTTTGATTATTTGAGGATCAGGCTGAATAACAAAATGAAGTGGCATACCCATCTGGCTAAGATGCTCCTCAATCATAGAAGGGTAGCGGGAGCCATCCTAAGAGAGCAGAAGCTCTCGTCTAGCAGACCAGTAGGCCCGGCTCTCATGGTCTACGATGGTAAGGCACTCTCGAGTTATGGGGGTTCGAGGAGGTTCGCGTGTTAGACAAGCATTGGAAATGCAATAGGTCTCGCATTAGGAAAGTTTGAGCAATTGGTATTGTAAAGGACACTTTTTTTATTTATGTGTTGGTTTTGAAAATAGCAAAAGTAATAGCTTTGTCAGTTACAATGTCAATAGTTTTAACTTTTGCAAATGTGACACCTATAGCATTTGTAATGCAATGTGTGTTGTCTTTACGTGACTTAGATGTATTGATATTGCAAATAACAATGGCTTTTAATTTTGTAAATAATTAATACTTAAATAAAATTTATTGTAATTTATAATGGCAATAGCTTAAACGTTTGTAAATTAATTTTGTGAAGATTATGTTCAGTGTATTTTATTGTGACGAAAATCCAAGAACATTGCATTTGCACCTGGGGGTGGATGTGGTGGTGGTGGGTGTGGTGGATGTGGTGGTGGATGTGGTGGTGGATGCGGTGGTGGTGCATGTGGTGGATGTGGTGGTGGTGGATGTGGTGGTGGTGGATGTGGATGTCATGGTGGATGTGGAGGTGATGGTGGATGTGGTGGTGGATGCGGTGGCGGTGGAGCATGTGGTGGATGTGGTGGTGGATGTCATGGTGGATGTGGGTGGGGGAAGGGAGAGGTTAAGGAAGACAACATTAGATTGGCATTGTGGCGATGAAAACATCTATGCCATGCCACACTTAGTGTCATGCGTGAGGACTCAACAATGTCTAGGGAAGAGTGTTAGACTGAGTGCTCAATTGGGCAAGTCTGTGATACGCGGATTGCAAGGCCAGTAGTTAACCAGCCGATGCGAGTGGTGAAGAGATGATGTTGGTTTAAAAACTGTTTACAACTGTAGAATGAGGAGTGAAGGTAACTTGCCGCTGCGAGTGTTGAAAGGATAGTGATCTAATGTTCGCTTTATAACGCCGAGAAATTGTTACAAATGTGCAAGAGCTGGTGTCAAGGAGAGTTCGGGCAGTGCTGTCGTAGACAACCATGCGTAAAGGATTCTGGATGGAGCACAAACCTCGGGCAGGGGGCGGACCGCAAAACAATGGAAACGTGTCACTGAACCGGTCTTCACAGAGACCTGAAGACCGGTACGCAATTACTTGGAGGTATCAGGCGAAAGTGGCGGGAATTACAAACAGCACTCGTCAATCAGTGCTGCGCCACATTCAAAGTGAGGACTAGTGCAGGCACTAAGAAGGGGGTAAAAATTCAAGGTTAGGCATTTACCTTGTGGAAGTTAAGTGAATAAAATGAACGCAGAAGAATTGAGAGTGTGCGCTCAATTTAAAGCTTCTAGATAAGGAGTTACTGTTCTCAATGGAGCGGTGTAACAATGCCATTCTGAACTGTATGCTTCATGTTGCTAGATGGTCACACGCAGTGTGCTGATACACTGCAAAAACAAGCAAGGCATATAAGGAAGGGTCAATTACTGGTTAAAACCTCACGGAATTCTCGGGGGCCAACAACAACGAACGCTTACCAGATAAGCCGCAGTATGCCTCAAGCGATCAACCCGACTGACGGGGTGTGTGTGTGCCGTCCGTGCCTATACACGATCGTGATTGTGCACTATACCGCAAACTAGGCGTCAAGGGGCGCCATCTTGGGTGAGAAAAAGTGAGATAGAACAAGGTTGTGCTGGGAGAGAGAGAGTGGGGAGGAGAGTAGGAGGAGGAGGGGGGAGGAGAGTAGGAGGAGGAGGGGGGAGGAGAGTAGGGGAGGCACGGCCTAGCGGCCGTGCAACCAAGAAGTGAGGGGGCGGAGCTGGGGGAGGCTGTGTGAGAGAGAGTGGGGAGGAGAGTAGGAGGAGGAGGGGGGAGGAGAGTAGGAGGAGGAGGAGGGGCCAAAAGAGACAAGACGGAGGGAAGGCACCGAAGGGGAGGGGGGAGGAGAAATGCGACACGGCAGGCAGGGGAGGGGGCGGAGCGGGGGTGTGGGAGGAGTGCGCCTGAGGGAAAATACATGCAAGGCAGGCGGCTGGGGGAATGTGCACGCGCTTTTAAGCTCAATGCGCATGCGCATTGAGCTTGAATTTCACGGGCACTGCAAGGAATCGCCACGATTCCTTGCAAGTTGGTTAAAGACTGTTTAAGCCCCCATAGTCTTGCAAGCTCGATGCGCATGCGCATCGACAGGCGAGACCTAAAAAATCAGAGAACAAGTACCTTAGAGGGCTTGTATCTCTTCCACTCTCCACCTCTCTGACTCCGTTCTGTAGAGACCTGGGGAAGCGGTCCCTTACTAATATCGTTAGACTACGCCCACTATTGTTCTCGATACGCCTAGGAAGGACCCCTGACCTAGCCAACTATGCGGCTGCCCTGTTGGAGATTATTAATCTAAACACGGGTAACAAGATCAAGTGGATTGCTAAATTAAAGCAGTTGGAAATTGATATTGGGTTCAGAGAGGCCTGGGCCACCCAGACAGTCCCAGCCAAGCAAATCATTAAGAAGGCATACTGGGAATGGGTGAATGGGGTGGAGGAACGAAAATCCAACTGGGGGACCCTCACTGAACAGTTTTTAATGCACAAGCCGGTTGCAAAATTTGAGCACTATTTTGATTTTATACAATCTCCCCGTGATAGATTGCTATTTACAAAATTTAGATTTGGGATGCTCCCACTAAATGATTTGGTAGCAGGATGGAGGAACCATAACTTGGCTTCTGTGAGCCGCCCAGGTTGCCAAGCTCCATTAGAATCACTTCCCCATTTCCTTTTCGCATTTCCCGCTTATAAGTGCTCCAAGGAGGAAATGGCTGAAACATGCATGCAGAAACCTGGGGTTTACCGATTACAGGGTAGCACTGCGCACGTTCAAATCAGACACCTTGTCCCTTAGTATGATCTGTGCGGTTGCAAAATATTTGGGCAGCGCTTGGGTGCTACGTGTAAACCTGTTAAAACATAGTAATCGTTAATAACCTTTGGGCCAAAATGTTCGTAACTGCCGCTTGTAAATGAATCTGTTTTTATTGTGCACAGTGTAAAAACTTGTTTTATATCTGGTTTTAATGGATTTTATACAAATATTTTCATATGTTAACTGTTGTATGAATTGCTGTACTCTTAAATCCTAAAAAATACTTTGTTCAAGCTTTTATGATATTTTATATCGAATAAAGTACATACAACGAGACTCAGGAGAGCATGAGCAACGAAGATAGGGGACCAGGCCTCGAGGTAAGATTTCTCTCATTTAAATATTTACAAAACCCGCTCTCACACATAGCCCCCCCCGGACATCCACACCCATCTAGGGTCATTTCCGTGGTTTCCCACCTCCCAGCTGTCCATTCCCCCCTGCAGCACTGATCAACGGCGGCCGCTGTGTGGCCATGCGCAGCGGGTGTACCACTGGTCTGCCAAAGGTATATAGGATAATATGACTCATACCATTACATCACATTACATTACAATGCATACTAATACTAGTAATACTGCACCAGTAGGGAAGGTGTTGGATAGCAGACATGTATATATTACTATTCCCACTTCAGTGTGTGCAACCTTAAAACTAACCCTTGCGCCCCAAAGCAAACTCTAAACCCTAAAATTCATCATTGAGCCCCCAAAACACACCGAAATTCCAATCTTTACTCCTAATACATCCCATTTCATATCCAACACCCGAAACCCATACCCGCCAGATCACTTAAAAATATCCCATTACTAACCTCACAATGCATTGTAATGGAATGCGATGTAAAGGCACCTATGTTGTTGGGGTTGCGTTGTAAAGGCATTATGATGTAATGCCTGCATTGTAATGGATGTCTCTTTTTCAAAAGGCAAGCCCATCTGCATCCCTCTGCCCCTGCGCTCAGCATCAAGCACCCTTCCTCTCGGACACTCCACCTCAAAAATGCCAACACCCTCTTCGCCATCAACCCTATATGCCACATCGCCTGCCAGGACCAACATCTGTTCCGAACAGGACATTGCCATCTCCATCACTGATGGCTACTAAATTACCTGCAAGGACAACCCTGACCATCCAGGAGGGGGCATTGCCATCACCTACAGGAGCTCACTCTGACTGACCATGCACTCTAATGACCCAACATTGACCAAGGAACACCGCAACTTCCAGATCCGGACCAACCCCAAGCCCATCCTCTGCAGCACCCTCATCTGCAGGCCCACTGGGCCATGGACCCCCTTTCTCTGATACCATTGTAGACCTCATTGCACGCTGAAAATAATCACACACGGATTACCTGCAGACATTCACGACCAAGGTGAGGCGATTTGCGGCCACACTTTAAGGCGGGAAGCAGGCAGACCATCGGCCGGCAACCCAGGAGCACAGTCACCGCTCCCTCCAGACGCGCCCGCCATACCGGGGCTACATATCCCGGCAGGCTCAGCGGCGGCGCGTTCCCTGACGCGCAACACGCGCCAGGAGGGGCTAGAAAAGGACCAAGCCCTCGGGGGAGCGGGGGAACGCTGAAAATAATCACACACGGATTACCTGCGGACATTCACGACCAAGGTGAGGCGATTTGCGGACACACTTTAAGGCGGGAAGCAGGCAGACCATCGGCCGGCAACCCAGGAGCACAGTCACCGCTCCCTCCAGACGCGCCCGCCATACCGGGACTACATATCCCGGCAGGCTCAGCGGCGGCGCGTTCCCTGACGAGCAACACGCGCCAGAAGGGGCTAGAAAAGGACCAAGCCCTCGGGGGAGCGGGGGGGCGCTGAAAATAATCACACACGGATTACCTGCGGACATTCACGACCAAGGTGAGGCGATTTGCGGCCACAATTTAAGGCGGGAACCAGGCAGACCATCGGCCGGCAACCCAGGAGCACAGTCACCGCTCCCTCCAGACGCGCCCGCCATACCGGGACTACATATCCCGGCAGGCTCAGCGGCGGCACGTTCCCTGACGCGCAACACGCGCCAGGAGGGGCTAGAAAAGGACCAAGCCCTCGGGGGAGCGGGGGAACGCTGAAAATAATCACACACGGATTACCTGCGGACATTCACGACCAAGGTGAGGCGATTTGCAGCCACACTTTAAGGCGGGAACCAGGCAGACCATCGGCCGGCAACCCAGGAGCACAGTCACCGCTCCCTCCAGACGCGCCCGCCATACCGGGACTACATATCCCGGCAGGCTCAGCGGCGGCGCGTTCCCTGACGCGCAACACGCGCCAGGAGGGGCTAGAAAAGGACCAAGCCCTCGGGGGAGCGGGGGGACGCTGAAAATATTCAGACACGGATTACCTGCGGACATTCACGACCAAGGTGAGGCGATTTGCGGCCACACTTTAAGGCGGGAAGAAGGCAGACCATCGGCCGGCAACCCAGGAGCACAGTCACCGCTCCCTCCAGACGCGCCCGCCATTCCGGGACTACATATCCCGGCAGGCTCAGCGGTGGCGCGCTCCCTGACGCGCAACACGCGCCAGGAGGGGCTAGAAAAGGACCAAGCCCCCAGCGTCGCGGGACGCGAGCGGGACGCCCGGGGCGAACCCCGGGCAAAGGGCGGGCCCTCTGTGGCCCTCAGAGGCCTGAGGAGGCTGGGCTGGGCTACAAATCTTGGTTGGGCACATATAGCTTCCAATCGTCATTCTATCTAGAATACACGGGTTATGTCCTGCCGTGAAACTAGAAGCATGGCCGCTGCAGGAGTAAAAAAGCTTACAGGGACCTTGGATGATTTCATCACCCGTACACACGCATTAATCGATGAAGGGATAATACTTTTGTACAGGAGAGTCTCCCAAGACCTGGCCATGGCCAAGCGTTCCTCCCTTGGCCTCATTGCTCAGGCTCAGACTCCAAAAACTGATCCCCGGACAGATATACAGGTCCTAGTACATAATCCAGGAGGTAACGGGGATTTGGATGGCTCAAATATCGTTCAGGACCTGGAGGCTTCACCTAACCTCAACATCTTGACCGAGAGTGGAACGCAATGTAGCGAGCCAAACATCGGTAACTCTACAGTCACCACAAAAGAAAGGGGCCGGTTAGAAGGGGCAATCCCCAAACAAAAACGTAAAGCCAACAAATCATCTATTCCGAAAGGAAAGAAGGCCATTACTCTGCCTAATCTCCCTAACACTGAAAAACCTCTAGTCGCTCCACCTAGTTCCACAGAGGGTTCACTTCCCAACAAGCCTGGTTTACTACTGAGCCTCCCAGATGATACCATAATTGACCAAAGTCTGGAAGAAATTTTGGAACTTAGTGGAGCCATAGGTAATTCATTAATAACACCACCACAGGATGAGTCCGGTTCAAGCATAAATAACATCGCAATTTTCAATATGCTAAAAGTATTGCTAGAACCCATAGAGGTAAGATTACGCTGCTTGGAAACGGTCTTAAAAAATATACATAAGGACATAAGTGCCCCCAGCTTCACTTTAAATAATAAACCCACCCAGGTCACTAATCCAACTAAATCCGCAAAGACCCCGGTGGTTGCCAACAAAGTGTTGGAGACTAATAAAATGACGGCTAAGAAACTCAGTAACACCCCAAATCAGGCTGGCTCTAAATCTAAACCCCCTGTAGCAGACCAAACTAAGAAAACAGACTCAACACAGATTCCATCTAAAAATAATCCAACCCTCCAGGCCACATCCAGTGATGGTTTATCTCAGGCCCCAAAACTTGACACACACGATAAAGCTAAGGGTATGGCTCGTAGAAATATTCACCTCCCCCCGGATGCCGCGCCCTATGTGGTCATTCTCACTGGAGTCACTGAAATCCCCTCATTAGAAGAAGAATCATACCAGGCTCTCAAAAATAAAGTATGTCACTGGCTAGCTAACAATTATCCCCTTCCGCCAAACATACCAAGCAACATCCTAATGATAGAGAGGGCTCCATGGGTAGGAGGCAACAGAAAGAATCTGCCAGGGGATTGTGTGGTGGTTACTTTTGAGAATCCGGAGGTTGTAGACTTTATCTGTAGTAGCGGGGCCCCCAGATATCAGGAGAGTACGGTGACTGCTAGACCTCTCTTGTACTTTTATCTCCCCCACAATCAAGCGGACAATCGCTGGAGCTGGCTTAAAGGTCCACACGACCGCATACCCAGACAGAGACTCAACTTTCCCTGGGACACACAACCCCCTGCCAGGGAGGAGGGCTGGGATGGGGGATGGAACTTGGTGAGGAGTAGAGGAGGTAGACCACGGCAAGGCGGTCCCTTTTACGGTCCCCATCTCATCCAACCCTACCCATACCACCAGCCGTTAAATGGTCCACCTAACCCCTTGCACTTCCCTATAGCGAATCGCTTTGAATGTTTGTCATCCACAGATTGGGTGGACTGACATACACAGGGCTCCCTAGGGGGACGGAGCACCCGGACTAGTTCAATCTCTTCTCGCAAGGTTGCTGCTACGGCGGACTTGACCATAGATAATTCATCTTTTACACCCGGAAACAGCTTGGTGGTGAGTGAGAGTCGGGGCGTGGTTATGCCCATTGCCCCTAACACAGACTTAGCACTATGTAAAGTCCTCACCTGGAATGTGGCGGGATTAAACGCAAAGGCTTTAGACCCAATATGGCAAGGATTCATTAAACAACATCATATCCTAGGAATCCAAGAAACATGGGATACCACATCTAGTTTCTCTTTGGATGGTTTCTGTAGCTTTTCCACGCCTGCAGTACCAGGAGCAAGAGGGAGAGCAAAGGGTGGCCTACTCACATTGTGTTCCCTGGAACTGGCAGGGGTTTTTAAAAAATTAGATACCGCACCAACTAACACGCTAGCGGTGGAGTGGACCCTACCTGATTCAAAGACTTTTTTAGTGATTAATTTTTATAATTTCAAGGAGTCCTCCACCGTGAACGAACATTTGACCTCTTTGTTAAATTTTCTGTCAGTCTATAGGCTTGATTGCACTACCGTTCCAGAGCTGGTTATCCTGGGGGATTTTAACATTCACCCCTGTGAGGGTGGTTGTTTTAACGATAGATATGGGGCACACGGACTGAAGCCATTCCTCACTTCGAGCACACAAATGAGGGCGAGTATCTTGAGTCCCTCCTAGCTAACCTAAACCTCTATGAATTTGACCAAAGTATCAATGATCCTAGAGCCCCAACCTTCCTCGGGAGAGACGCTAACACCGTTATAGACTACATTTTTGTCTCAAACGGGGCCCTGGCAAAGGCACGTGAGTACAGGGTGGTCACTGTTACTTCCAGTCATCATTATCCTGTCCTCCTGACTTTGGACCTAGACTGTTTCCGGACTGGCAGACCGACAGGCGTGGCAGCTCCAAAGGACCTGAAGTCTAAAGATCAGGGAAGGCGCCTAAAATGGGAGACGATTGTCCCTGATCAATTCTTTCATTCACTTGCCCAAGAGTCTGAGGCTAATATGGCAGTGTGTCTAGATTCAACCGCCCGGGGCCCCGATGTCTTAGCTGCATATGAGGAGATCTGTGTAAGGATCTCCAAGAACCTGGAGCGAAGGTCAGTCAGGCAAAGGAACACGAAGATCCATAAATGGTTTAATAATGAATGCTCGCAAAAACATAGTGCCCTGATGAAAGCCATAAAACAAAAACCCAGAGATAGGCTATTAGTGGCCAATTTAAGGAAGGAATATAAAACTGCAGTTCTTAATCGTAAAACCTGAATCAAGGAGGAAGCTTGGGATAGCCTGTTATCCATGGATGTGTTGAGAGACAGCAAAAAGTTTTGGGCCATTGTAAATCAGCCTTTTTTTTCTGAAAACGGGAAATCGGATTTAGACTGTGTCATAGAGGACAATAGATGGCTAGCCCATTTTGAAAAAATCTATGAATCTACAGTCCCTGCTTCACCTGCCAATGTCCATGATCCATCCAACTTGGTTATGGAGTTTAACACCATGGAGGTTGAAAGGGCGATAAAAGACACAAGCAAACACAAGGCCCCGGGACCTGATGGGGTCCCTGCAGATCTCTACATCCAGTACCCACAATTTTGGTCAAAGATTTTAACCAATGTTTTTAATGCGATACCCGTAGCTGGCTTCCCATCTTCTTGGTCCACCTCCATAATTGTGCCCATATTTAAGAAAGGGAACAGGGGGGACCCGGCCTGCTATAGACCAATCTCCCTGCTGGGCTCTGCCGTTAAGATCTTAGGCAGAGTCATCTTACAAAGATTGGGGGTTTGGCTGGAGGAGAGCGGGATCCTTTCAGACTTACAGTATGGCTTCAGAGCACATAGAGGGACGATGGATCAATGTTTAAACCTTCATCTTATCATTAGCAAATACACCGTGGTGAAGGGGGGGCTTCTTTATTTGGGGTTTATGGATTTATCTTCCGCCTTTGATTTGGTCAATCGCTCAAAACTGTGGACTTTTTTGCGTAACCTGGGCTTGGACGCCACCTTGGTTAATTTTCTGCATGACCTCCATTTAAATTTGTTTGCGTCTGTTAGGGTAACGAGGGAAGGAAGGTGTACAGCTAAGTTCAGATCAGGGAGAGGGGTCAGACAAGGCTGCATCCTGGCCCCTCTCCTCTTTACACTGTACATCAATTCCTTGGGGAAATCTTTGAACTTAGCCACCCTGGACACGCCACGTATGGGGGGTTACCTATTCCGGTCCTCCTACACGCGGACAACGCTGTCCTTATAGCTAGGACTGGCACAGGCCTGCAAAGACTTTTGGACCATTTTGGCCTCTTCATGGAAGCCCTCGACCTAAAGATTAACACTGCTAAATCCCATGTCATGGTCGTAGGCTCACGAAAGAAACATACGAAGATTAGATCCTTTAGCTGTAATAACTCGCCAATTTCGAGGGTCCCTTTCTTTTGTTACTTGGGCGTCACTTTTGACGAGAGAGGAACTTGGAAGGCCTAATGAAACTTAAGGAGAATGGAGTCATCAGATCCACTACAGCACTTCTGAGTTTTTCCAAAAGACTGGGCTCGAGACCTATGGAAGCCATGACCAGGATTTACAGAGCCAAATGCGTGGCAATCGCATCCTATGGGGCAGACATATAGGCTACGTTTCAACCCTAGGCATACAAATTGCTGAAAACAATTTTATACGAGCCCTGTTGTCACTCCCGAAATCTTCTCCCACACATTCAATCCACAATGAAATAGGCATGGGATATGTCTCTGATCTCTTAAAAATGTCCCCAGTGTTATGCTGGATTAAAACCTGGACAAACGAGGAAATCAGTTTGAATCATTGCATCCTTAAAGATTGTATGTCTCTGGACAAAGCTCACAATATACCGTGGCTGGCGTATGTTAGAGCGGCATGCGCGAGGCTAGGGCGCCCAGAAATGTACTCTCTTCCACAAAACCTTAAAAAAGAGGATGTGAAGTGGGTGAAGCAGCATTTTCGAACTTTGATGGAATGTGAAAGGGAAACGGTTGAACTTTGTAAGCCTACGGTGAGATCACTTTTCCAACTTTCCACATCTACAGCTATGGAACCCTATTTAAAATATGTCACAAAGCCTTATCATTGCTTCCTGCTCATAAGGTTCAGATTCAACCTGATCCACCTTGTCCTTGGCTCGCATACAGAATGGGGCACCCCAGAAAATTTTCCCCCCTGTACCTGTGATTGTTTTTCCACACAGGACACTCTGCACCTAGTCATGTTCTGTGAGCACTACCTGGTGCCTCGGAAAACATTTCTTGTTCCTATCTTGAAACTCTCGAATTTTGTCCAGGTACGGCCAGCCTTATTATATCTTCAGATGATGAACTCGGTGCAGGTCACATACGGTGTAGCTTGTTTTTTGGTAGCAGCTTCCAGACAAAACAAAAATAAGAGCCGCCGCTTTACCTAATCACCAAATCTGACTCTTGTATAAACCTTGGTGAGAATGTTTCAAACATGCTGATATAGGTGTTCCCCACATCTATCGACTCTTTTTAAAAAAAAAGAACGCGTCTTTTTGTGTTTCATGAAGGAGTAGCAATCAATTCTTTATACCTGTTTAATTGTATTTTTAACCTGATTTTATGTATCATGTACTGCTTTTATGGTTTTAATTAACCGAATAAAGTTTTTTTGACTGACTGACTGACCTCATTGCAACCCAGGCTCTCCCATCCAACGGTGACATCCTACTTAGTGAACACAAGTTCCACGTCGACAACCCCAGTGACCAGAACACCACGAAAACCACGCGCAGCGTCCACGCACAGCGTTCGCGCCCCAGTCGCACCGAAGGTGCGCCAAAGGTAAGCCCGTCTACGCCCGTCCGCGCCTGGACCGCGCCCAGCGCCAGACCCCCTGCCCCTCGTACCACCCACCCACCCCCCAGTACATACAATGCCACCTCCCTCCTAGCCTTTAACACCGGCCGCTCCCCCAACTGCGCCCAAGCCGCTCCTGGATACACCCATGGACCCTTCTCGTGCAACTCCTGCAAGTTCGACGGCACCATAACCTACTCCTCATCCACCAACGCGACACAGAGACCCGACAACAACCACCTAAAATGCATCCTGCTCAACACCCGCTCAATCCACAGACATGCCATCGACCTTTGGAATCTACTAGACACCATCTCACCAGACTTCGCCTTCCTAACAGAAACATGGATGAACGCATCATCAGCCCCAGACATCACCATTGCCATCCCAGAAGGATACAAGATCATCCGTAAGGACCGCATCAAGAATACAGGAGGAGGCATCGCCATCGTCCACAAGAATTCCATTCACATCTCAACCAGCTCAGATGACAACCTTGCCAGCGCCGAGCACCTCCACTTCCAAATCCACACCGACCCCAAAACCACACTTAGAGGCACCCTTCTCTACCGGCCCCCGGGCCCCCGGGCGCAATTCAATGACGATATCACTGACTTCATCACCCCACACGCCCTCCCCTCCGAGAACTACATCCTATTGGGAGACCTCAATTTTCACCTGGAAAAGAGCAATGACAACAGCGCCACCACCCTTCTGGACAACCTCGCAAACCTCGGACTTAAACAACTTGTCACTTCCCCCACCCACATTGCGGGTCACACACTCGACCCTATCTTTACCTCCAGCAAAAACGTCTCTTTCAGCCACACCACAGTTTTCATTGGACGGACCACAGCTGCGTTCACTTTCTCTACAATAAGCCCACAATCCACTACCACCCTCAGCCCACCCTGCGTAGAAATTGGAACAAACTCACCATCAACCAGATCTCTTCATCGCTCCTCCAAATCCCTCCTGTCCACTCCTCAAACCCCGACCAAGCAGCCATTAACTTCACCCAATGGCTATCCAAAAGCGCCGACATCCTAGCACAGTTGAAAAAACATCAAAACAAACTAAGCAGCAAGAAGGCCTCCTGGTTCAACGATGATCTTAAGAAATCCAAGAAACTCTGCCGCTCCCTCGAGAAAGCATGGAAAAAAGACCCAAACTCCAACACCAGAGACGCCTTCAAAAACGCCACCCGCATACACCACCAACTAATCCGGTCTGCCAAAAAAAACGCCTTCAAAGACCGACTGGATAACAACGCCCACAAAAGCAAGGAGCTATTCAACATCGTCAAAGAATTCACCAACCCATCAGCCAACTCCAACGACATCACCCCCTCTCAAGCCCTCTACGACTCCCTAGCCTCCTTCTTCCACAACAAAATTGCAGACATCCACAACAGCTTCGACAACCGACCCGAAAACCTACCCACCCAACCTTCTGCAGGACCTTCTCCCCCCTTGAACATCCTTAACGACTGGAACCCAATCTCCACTGAGGACACCATCCGCCTGATGAACTCCATCCACTCAGGATCCCCAACTGACCCATGCCCTCACCACATCTTCAACAAAGCAGACTCCATCATAGCACCACGCCTCCGAGACATCATCAACTGCTCCCTCAACTCCGCCACCTTCCCGGAAAGCTGGAAACACGCAGAACTCAGAGCCCTTCTGAAGAAACCCACAGCTGACCCCACCAAACTCAAAAATTACCGCCCCATCTCGCTCCTTCCTTGCCCGGCCAAAGACATCGAGAAAGCTGTCAACAACCAGCTTTCCGCCTTTCTCGAAAGCAACAAATCCCTCGACCCATCACAGTCCGGATTCCGAGCCAAACACAATACTGAGACCACGCTCATCGCAGCAACAGACGACATTCGATCCTTACTGGACAATGGAGAAACAGTCGCCCTCATCCTCCTTGACCTCTCCGCAGCCTTCGACACAGTCTGCCATAGCACCCTATTACAGCGCCTCAGCAACATCGGAATCCAAGGAAAAGCTCTGGAATGGATCACCTCTTTCCTCACCGGAAGAACTCAGAGAGTCCGACTCCCTCCATTCAAATCAGAGGCCTCTGAAGTCATGTGCGGTGTGCCGCAAGGATCTTCACTCAGCCCCACCCTCTTCAACGTATACATGAGCCCCCTCGCAGCCATCGTTCGCCAACACAATCTCAACATCATCTCCTACGCTGACAACACCCAACTGATCCTCTCGCTTACCAAGAACCCCAACACCGCCAAAAACAACTTACACGAAGGAATGAAAGAAGTAGCCGATTGGATGAAGCACAGCCGTCTGAAACTGAATTCAGACAAAACAGAAGTCCTAATCTTAGGTACATCCCCCTCCGCCTGGGACGACTCTTGGTGGCCAGAGGCCCTTGGAAAAGCACCCATCCCGACGGACCACGCACGGAACCTGGGCGTCATCCTGGACTCCTCACTCTCAATGACCAAACAAGTCAACGCTGTCTCATCGTCCTGCTTCAACATTCTTCGCTTGCTCAAAAAAACTTTTCGCTGGATCCCCACCGAAACTAGAAAAACGGTCACTGACGCACTTGTCACGAGTCGCCTGGACTACGGAAACACCCTATACGCCGGTACCACCGCAAAACTCCAGAAAAAACTCCAACGCATCCAGAACGCCTCAGCCAGGCTCATACTTGATATCCCGCGTAAAGAACACATCTCTGGTCACCTGAAAAACCTCCACTGGCTCCCCGTAGATAAGAGAATTACCTTCCGCCTATTAACCCACGCACACAAAGCACTTTACGAACTTGGACCCGAATGCCTCAACACACGATTGTCCTTCTACACCCCATCCCGTCATCTAAGATCCTCCAACCAGGCCCTGGCCACTGTTCCCCGCATCAACAAAGCCACCATGGGAGGTAGATCCTTCTCCTACCTGGCAGCCAAAACCTGGAACTCTCTTCCCACTCACCTTCGGCTTACTCAGAACCACCTAGCATTCAGAAAGCAACTTAAAACTTGGATATTCGACAAGTAATTTCCCCCCTTCCTCAAGCGCCTTGAGACCCTATGGGTATGTAGCGCGCTATATAAATTTCTGACTAGACTTGACTTGACCCCCTCCTTAGGAAGTTCCCCATCTTCAGTCTCAAGCAGCTGGTCACCTAAGCAAGCCACATAGGAGGACACATGGTCGAGCACGTCTCCTCCGCCAGCGGGAACTTTAACTACAGCCACACCACGGGACTCTCCTGGACCGGCCATCAATGTATACATCACGTCTTCACTATGCCCACCATACACCCCCACCATTATCGCCCACCGCGCAGCTGGATCAAGGCCACCGAAGAACATCTTGTCAACTCCCTCAGCACCACCACTTCACCAATGCTTACAGACAATGACACCGCAGCACGCAACTGCCATAGATGGATCTGAACTGCCCGGCACCCTGACACCCCTCAAGAACGGCACTGCGTCAGTACATTATGCCTCCCTAATGGCAGGCGTAAGGGTGACGCAGTGCCACAGGCATAGGCTGGCCCTTTGCATTGCTGGAGTTGCGTCATGGTTCTGACATGACTGCAGCAATGCATGACTTTAGCGCAGACAGATATGTCAGGATTCCAGACGTATTTGTCATTGCTTGCGTTATGGAGCGCTGTCTAGTTAAAACAGCGCATCCATGGTGTCACAAGAAGCAGGTTGTGAAAAGTGTTGCAACAGTGTCTTGTCACAGCGCTGCAACACTTTTCATGACTGAGGTCAAGGAATACGCATGATGGTGCACATTGCTGCCCTGTAGTTTTGTTGCAGGGCAGTGCAGCAACATGGTTATGCACTCCGTTGGAACATCATGGATCCTGAGGTAGTAAATAAAACCCTAATCATGAGGTGTAGTTCAGATATTGACATCTGCCTGAACGAATCAGCATCCCTAAAGAGTATACTGTCATCATTTCCAAATGTGTTAACTTAAACTGCTGTTGTGCACATTCTCACCTGAAACAGGAACTGCACAATGCTCCAAGGAACATTGTCAATATTAGACAGGCCAGAAAGAGCTATAGATTGGCTCTCCAAGAAAGGAAGAACGCCCTTAGAAAAGGGGCATGGCAGAAGCTTTCAGAGTCTGCACACGCAAAAGATAGTGCTGCCTTTTGGAAAGCGGTGAAAACACTGTTTCTGACCCCGGAAAGGGGTCCAGCGATTGAAGTAGCTATCTCAGAGGGTCAATAGGTCGAATATTTTTCTAAAATATATAATGGGACAAGCATCAGCAATGGTCAAGGCAGCGAAAACCTACAACTTATTGATCACCTATTAAACCAAGAATTTAGAATGAAGTGACCAGGGCTCTCTCCGCAAGTGCAGGGGGGAAGCCCTCTGGGCCAGATAGGATTCCCGTGGACTTGTACAAGTCCAATGTCATCTTGTGGGTTCCAGTAATTACACAAATAATTAATGCCAGTTGCAAGGCTGCTTTTCCATCAACTTGGGTGGAATCCATTATCAACCCCATATTTAAAAAAAGGGGACCAGCCAGGACCCATCTTGCTACAGGCCCATTTCTTTATTGGACTCCATGGGCAAGGTTGTGGGACATATCATTTTATAACGCCTACAGCTTTGGGCTGAGGAAAATCTAATTTTATCAGACATTAAATATGGCTTCTGAGAAGGTTTAGGAACTGTGGAGCAGAGCTTACACTTAGCGATTTCTTATGGGAAAGTACAACAGGGCTAAAAAGGGGAACCTGTACATAGCCTTTGTAGATCTCTCGGCATCTTTAGACTGAGTAAGGCATTCAAAGCTATGGGAGATCTTGTTATCACTGGGGGTCGACAGAAACATCATTCAATGTATCCGTCTCCTTTATAATGGAGCTAAATCACTTGTACAATTTGAATTAGGAACAGAGCGTACTGCCTCCTTCCCGACTGGGAGGGGAGTCAGGCAAGGCTGTGTCCTAGCGCCCTTTCTTTTTCACCTTTATATTAATGGGCTAGGACAGGCACTCCTTAAAGTTGTTGATGACTTCCTGCAAATAAGAAATCACCATATTCCAGCTTTGTTATATGCGAACGATGCTGTGATCATGTCTCGTACCCAGATCGGCCTGCAAAAAACCCTAAATAATTTTCATAACTTCATGAAGGGTTTGGATCTTAGAATCAATATTTCTAAAACTTTCATAATGAGATGTGGTCATAGGATTCAAAAGTGTAGGGATAGTTTTGTGGAAGGAAACCGGATTACTGCCACTAAGAGCTTTTCTTATTTAGGTATCCTATTTAGCCATAATGATAGCAGTTGCAGCTAAAATGCTGGCACTAATTAGAACTACATCTGCATTAGCCAGCTTTGCAAAAAAAGTGGGACACAAGCCACCTTTAGAACTTTTTAAAATATATAAAGCTAAATGCGTAACAACTGTTACTTATGGAGCAGGGATTTGGGGTTTTGCGACTACTAATTCAATTCAATTAGTTGAAAATAATTTTTTAAAATATGTTTTATCAGTCCCGTCTAGTATTTCCACATATGTTTCTCATGCTGAACTGGGTCTCTCACACATATCCGACCTTATAAAAAAAAAGCCTATCCTCCTGTGGCCCAGGATTTGGTCGCGTGATGAGGCCATCCTCAATAGAGAGTTATTGCAGGATAGTCTTAAATTGGATGGTGCACAAAGAATACCTTGGGTTAAGTTTATTCAAGTTTTTACCAAATCAATGGGCAAATCAGAATACTTCACCAATCCCAGCACTATCACTACGGTTTCCAGGAACATCCTTAGAAAAGAGGCACTCTTATACCTGAAGTCCCAAAGACTATCAAGAGAAATAATCAAGCCCAGGGTGATGCAACACCAGATGGTTCTTACAACTTTTAGCTTGCAGCCATATCTAGTTGTTGTACCAGGTGTTTATGGTTTTTATTAATAAGATTCAGACTGGGGACAATACATAGACTTGTCTTTTTCCCTACATTGAATGATTGGGCAAGTGAGTTACACCCTTGTCCATGTGACAACTCGTCACCCCAAACATCTATACACATTGTTTCATTCTGCAAAATATATTGTGAGGTAAAAAAGGTCTGGATCTTACTGATTTTATGGAAATGGGGGCTGAGACAATGCCGTCTTGCTTTTATGAAGTTCCAGCTTCTGGACAATGAACATGTTGCTTGGAGATTATCCATGTTTTTAGAAAATTCTCAACCAGAGAAAGAGTATAGTTATTTAGAACTCTATACATGCACTAATAATTAATTTGTATTATTCCTTTTAAGAATGTGAGATGTATTTTAATTTACGTAATTCATATATTTTATCTGTGACTTTCATGTTTGTTGCTTCACAATCAAAATAAAGCTTTGTTCTGATTCTGATTCTGATTCTGATTCTGATATATATAAATTATTTTCAGGGAAAAAACATGAATGTACTACTGAGAATGGGCTTACATTTAGCATCTGCCACAAAAAGGTAACATAATGGGGAGCCCCGGCCATCAGTCAAAAGGTAAAAGGAGCCGCAATTTGGAGAAGTTTGGGAACCACTTTAATAACTGGTCAAAAAGCAACAAACCATTATGAGGATAGTAACAATAATAACCACAACACTAGTCTGTTGTTATATGTGTTTGGCAGCCATTGTCAAAAAGCCTGTTACACAACATGTCTGCCTGTCAGGGAGAAGAAAGTATTCATTTGGCACAAAAGTACAGAACAGAATACTGAAGTTGAGTAAGAACCAAAATACTTTCCTGTTAGACACGGAATTCAGTTCACTAATTTCTAGAATTATTGTAGAGCTAGTTCCCTTATTGCCCGAGAGAGGGTAGAATGGAGATACATACCAGGGGGGTAATCCTTGCCTCCACGTCCTTAATAGGATTGAATATTTCCTTCATGCTACCTAGGAACTTTTTCATTGTATGTTAGGACTGGAGGCGAGGATTATGCATGTTTAAAGCTTACCTACCACCAGTGCGGCTGAGTTGTAGATTGGTTTAAATAAGAACCTTTTGAAAGTGGAGTCTGAAAACCAATCTGCCTTATTCATGACATCTTTGGCATTGCCCACTACCTTGACAGCCTTGGAGTCCATAGCCCCCCTGGTGTAATGAGCTCCAAGTTCAGTAATATCAATGTCAGCCTCTGCCATGATCCATATCACCCATCCTGCAATTTTCAGAGAGGACATAGCCTTGTAAGGCTTTTTGATGGCAATTAAGAGTTGCCGTTGGAGCTTGCCTCGTCGTATGACACTGCCTCCTCTCTCTCCCCTAAAGCCACAATCCAAGTCATTACAGGATTTAGAAGAGACCATCTACCTCCCAGAGTCGCAAGACCCCCATCCTTCCTCACGAACATCCCTAGGTCCCCCTTAATGAAGAAAATCAATAAGGAGTTGCCTTCCACCAAGTGCATGCTTATAAACTGCAGATCAGCCATCAAACATGCAACATAGCTGGCAAAAAACCATCCTTACTCACGGCATTGACATCACCTTCATCGCCGAATCATGGCTTAATGAGTTCTCCTCCTCATTCATGAACTCACTTGTTCCCCCAGGCTTTGCGATCATCAAAAAAAGACAGAAAGGTCCAGCGAGGTGGGGGTGTAGCTATCATACACAAGACCACCATACTTGTGACGGAAATCAACACCTTCAACTGCAACTCCTTCGAATGTCTAATCACAAACATTAAGACAAGAGATAACAAACCACTTCTCTGCCACCTCCTCTACCACCCTCTGCCGCATTCAGAGAACATTTATCTGACCTGATACCCCACTTTTCACTACATGACAACACCAACAATTCTAGGGGCCCTCAACCTCCACTGGAATAACAAAAATGACCCGCTGATCCAAACCCTGAATGAACTTCTTCACAACAACAACCTCACCCAACATTGCAAAGAGGAAACCCACAACGGAGGAGCAACCCTTGATGCCATTATTGCCCATCTGGACACAGTCACTATCGACCACATCCTGCCAGTGGACTGGTCCGATCACCACATCATCCTATTCAACATCTACCAAGTGCTCCTAGGTCAGCCCCTCACGCGTGGCCCCCCTCAATGGGTGAGAAATCTAACTCAGATCCCCCTGGCAGACTTGGAAGTCAAGATAAGTTCTCTCCTTCCCATCCCCGCAGAGGATCTCACCACAACAGAACTCACCTTCCACTACAACTCCACTATGACTGTCATTCTAGACGAAATAGCGCCCCTGAAACAAAAAAGGGTTATAATCACCCCATCCAGATCCTGGTTTAACACAGACATAAACTCTGAGAGAAGGCAACTAAGAGCCGCTGAAAGACTCTGGTGAAACAACCCTTCCTAAATCCTCCAAGAACAACTCAAAATATTAAGGGGTATGTACAATAAACACATCAAATAGGAAAAGCCTTCTTTTTTCTGCAACGCTTTAGACAATGCTAAAAAGAGACCCAAGGATCTCTTCAAGATCATTCGCCAACAAACTTCCAAACCCCCAGCACCCTCAGTTCTGGCTTCCAAAGACTTGTGTGAGATCTTCGCTAACTTCTTCAACGACAACATTTCCAAGATTGAGCTCTCCCTTGATGTCACCTGCAGTCCCCCACACAAGAGTTCGCCCCTAGGGATAGGAGCTGCCACTCACGAGCTCCCACCTACACACACTAAAGTTTTCAACCCCATCTCCGAAGAAGAGATAGCCAAAATGATCTCCACCGCTAAACCCTCCTCTGACGACTCCGATCCTATTCCGGCCCAGTTAGCCAACAAGCTCAATCTCTCCTTAGCCCCGCTCTGGACCAAGATCATTAACAGCTCCCTCTCTACTGGAATCATATCGGACTGCCTTAAAGTCGGCCAAGTCACGCCACTATTGAAAAAAATGGGCTTAGACACTAAAGACTTAAACAACTTCAGACCCATGTCTAATCTTCCTCTCCTAGCCAAAATCCTGGAAAGGTACTTTCTCCTCCAATTGACTCAACACACTGACAACACTAACCTCTTAGACACTCACCAATCAGGCTTCAGAAAAGGTTGCAGCACAGAGACAGCGATCCTCAATGTCATTGACGACCTATACAAATCTCTGGATGCAGGCCAATGCTGCCTACTCATTCTCCTGGACTCCTTTGACACGGTAGACCATAACCTGCTCATCCAGTTACTTCATGAGAGGGTAGAGGCAGAAGATGTGGTCCTAAAGTGGTTCTACTCCATTCTCCAGAACCGCAGCCAAAGAATAAAGAGTCGAAGCTGTTCATCAGACCTCCACCCCGTCAAAAGAGACGTCCCCCAGTGCTCAGTTATATCACCACAACTGTTCAACATCTACATGGAACCCCTCACTACCATACTCAAAAAGTCAAACATCCCCTTCCACCTGTACTCGGACGACACCAGGATCTACCTTGAAACTTCCTCCATTGATGATATTCACAGACTCAATGTCACTCTAAGAGTCTGGTTATCACAAAACCACCTGAAACTCAAAAAAGACAAAACAGACATCCTCCTCATCTCTAACAAAGAGCAGAACCCCCAAATCGCAATGGCTAAACTCAATCGACGCCCTAAACGACAATCCCACCCTGGCGGAATCCGCAAAATCGCTCGGAATCACCCTGGACCCCGAACTTGACATGACCAAACACATTAAGAACACCGCCAAGAGCGCCTTCCTTAACCTGAAGCTTCCTAACAAAATTAACCCCTTCATCCCACCTAAGGACATCAAACTGGCCACTCAATCCCTGGTGCTGTCAAGACTAGATTACGGGAATGCTTTCCTCACAGGTACTAAAACAACAATTGTCCCTAGCGAAAGAAAAAATGGACTGAGAAAAATAAATAAATAAAGACCCAATCAGTGCTGTATTGGAAAAAAACTTGACCAGCCGGACAGAGTTTCAATGTTCAATTTAAAGACAGTGTTTTAGGATTCAACGCACAGGGATTCTGAAAGTGGGACACAAGCCTGTGTCCTACCACAGAGACATTTAGGACATACAGTTGGGGAACAGGGAAGAAAGAAGGCTTCAGGAAATGCTCACGGTTTGTTTTCAACACAATTGGGCAATAAAGCAAACAAATCGCAAGAAACAACTCTACAGATACAAATAATAACATCAAAAAGTATATGTATGAGAAGTTAATGGGGGTCGACGACGTTTCGATCTGAGACCATAATACAAAGATCATCTTCAGGACATTCAGATATGCATGCCTGTAGTTAAGTGCCTATGTGAAGTTAAATGCAATTGCAAAAATATATAACAAAAAGCACATTATGAGGGGAGGGGGAGAAATAGCAGAAAGAAGGTTATTAAAAGCTGTAAACTCCACTTCATATGTTGTTAAGTAATACATGAAATGGCTAGCAAGTGAAACATTCCCCAATGGGGGCACTGGACATTGTCTTAAAATTAACTGGCAGTTTTTAGCAGGAGCGAAGTGTGGGTAGCGCGGTGCAATCTTAATACAAATTGACAACAGTAACACTATTAGCTATTCAAGAACACAGTTTGCAAAAATAATGAGACCAACAATGCAGAAACGGCGCAGTGACTTAGTGAGGGAAGGTGGGACTAATGGTATTACTCCTTGTTGTAAAAATTATGAGGTCAACAATGTAGAAACAGTGCAGTGACTTAGTGAAGGAAGCTAGGGTTACTGGTACTTTCTCCTGATTAACAATTTAAGCTAGCCGGGAGCAGTGAAATAAAAAATAACGGGTGAAAACCTGAGAGATTAAACGGCGCAGTGACTTGAAGATGGAAGGGCAGGTATAGGGGTGTGTGGGAAAACTGGTGCAATGACATGGGAACAACGCGGTTAGCCAGTATGGAGGAGTCTTATCTGTGGAGCAAGAGAGAAAGTGAGGAAATGCTTACTTCCAGGAGTTCAATACTAGGAAGCCACTGGCGGAGACCAGGAGGTTTCAGCCGGTATGACGGGTCAAGATAAAGATGCCTTGAAAGGTGAAGTGGGGTAACCGGGCCCGCTTCCTAGAAGGGTAAGGGATATTCTGCAATTAAAATGAGGAGGGGGAGCGGATATCGGGAAGGAGGCGCAGTGGTAGTTAGCTCACCTGTGGGTCCCGGACAGTGACAGCAGGGTCGGAATCGTTTCAGACGTGATCTTGTTGCGGCAAATTAGCCTGCAGAAAAATAGCCAGGGGGTCAAGGCGGGCCATGGGGGGACAGTATTGCGAATGCTCTCTCAAAGGTACAGCAAAATCCCACCTGAGCCCCCTCAGATCTACGCTTAACGCAGCAACCAGAATGGTCACTGGAGTGAAGAAGTTTGATCACATCTCGCCAGCACTCAGAGAGCTAAAATGGCTTCCAATTGAATTGAGTGCCAATTTCAGAACGGCCTGCTTCATGCACAAAACCTTTCATACAGGGACACCAGCCTACCTGGCCGCCAAACTCAAGAAGGCTGGTCAGTCAAGAAGCCTCAGAAGCTCCAATACTCTACTCCTCATCCCGCCGAAAATCCCCAAACAAAAAACTGCTGCATGATCCTTCTCTGGAAATGCCACCAAAATATGGAACTCCATCCCAGTTCATATCAGGACTACCCCCTCCTTTCTACAATTCAAAAGACAACTCAAAAACCTGTTCCTTAACCGGTCTTTCCCGAATGGATAATCGCTGCCGAAACACCATAGCCTGCACTTCGCAGGACATAACCCCGGCCTCACCAAGACTTATGGCTCCCCCCCCCCTGGCTTCTTTTGCTCACTATTGTGCCTCCCTTTGTTTTCCTTTTCTGTAATGTTATTCAACACACAGGTCTTCCAGTTATGCCTTGATTCAATGTGTTTACGATCGCCTTAATATGTTGCCTCAAACCATGTTGTGAAGCGCTCCGATACCTTCGGGTCTGGCTAGTGCTATACAATATTCTACAATAATAATAATAATAATAATAACAATATATCCTAGTATGCCTTCAGGCACCTGACCACTCACAGTTTTGGGTAATCTGGAAATGACCTGGTACTTGTCTGTGTCCTCCTGGAGATGTGGAAGTTGACCATATTGGGGGTAAACATTCTAGCTGGGAGGTCTAGAGCCCTGACATCCGAAGTTCTCTTACATTAAATGAGACAGAGCAGCATTCCCAGGTTTGCTGATATTTCCTTCCTAGAAAGGTACTGCTTGTCCTGCCACGATCAGGTAAACGCAGAATAGATTGACACCTCACCAGCCCGGGTATTAGGGCTCCGGGGGACAGGACAACCTGATACTCTTTAGGAGTTTATAAAGAAGAGGAAGGTTCACCAGAATGAAGTCAGTGATCTTCTAATGTATTCCAAAATATATCCTTTATTGTAGTATCAGTTTAATATTGGGGATATCTAGGAGTTTACTTACCCAGGGATGTTCCCCCATCGGAACGTTGTTCAGTGGGACAAGGCCTGCTGAGATAACCGACCTGCAAGAGTTGATGGTGCAGTGTACCAAACCCTCTTGGAAAAGTACTGCCAGGAAACTTACAATGTCGGTAACGATGGTGCCCACATGATCCAGGTGTTTCTCCACACACCAACAAACCCACCTTCTCCATGCTGGTTTGTTACTCTTGGTAGTCCCTGGGCCCATACCTATTGGATGAGGAATTCAGCTCCTTGTGAAAGCCTAGCATCTTGCCAGCGTCACCTGAAATCCTCCATGCCATGAGATGAAGGAGGCCCTGGAGAACCAAAGGATGTGGGTGGCCCAAGGGATCGGCCAAGATCGAGGGTAGCCGTACTAGAGTGGCCCATGTTAGCTCCAGGAGAAAAGGGAACCATGCTTGTGAGCGCCAGATCGGAGTGATCACACAAGAGACACCCGCTGACGCCTGACCTGAGCCGCAACTTGCTGGATAAATAGGAAGGCAGGGAAGCCATAGGCTTGAACCGTTAACCAATCCTGCAGAAAGGCATCCACTGCCTCTGCTCCGGTGTTCAGTCTCCAGTTGACATAGCGAGGAAGTTGGGTGTTCCATCTAGAGGCAAATAGGTCTACCAGGCAAGGACCCCAAAGCAACATAGGAGCCTGAAATACTCCTGGGCGAGTCTCAAGTCACTAGCATCTCTGATTTACTTGGAGATCCAGTGTGCCACTGAATTCAGCGCTCCTGGGAGGTATTCCGACGTCGCTGAAATCTGTCATTGGTGGCAGTAATGCTAGAAGTTCTTTTGCTAATTCTGCGGGAACAAGTGAATGGGTACCATCCAGCCGATTGATATATTGCCCTGTTGTTGTGTTGTCTGTCCTAAAGAGTCCACAGCATGATACTTTGCCCCTTGTGAAGGATTGAATAGCTTGAGACAATTGATGTGGATGGTCAGTTCCTCCACCATCCACCTGCCTCCTATGGAGATTGAGCCGCATCTGGCTCCCAACCCAGGCTGTTGGTGTCCGATTCTATCACCAGATCTGGGTGGGAGCCGAATATTTCCCGCCTGTTCCATTTCTGTGGTGACAGGTCTCCCTCTCTGTTTAGCCTGCTCCCCCAGTTCAATTATCTTGGTTAAGGGCCCCACTATGCAGAGGAAGTTTGTCTTGGCAGGCTCGCAAGGACCTCTCTATCCCCTTTTCGGGGTCTCTCAAGTATTTGGCGAAGAAGGTGCATAATTTCGGGTCTATATCCTGGTTCGCTGTGACCTTATTGCCTTGGAATGGTCAGGGGCACTCCACCCATAGACGGGCCCTAACCTCTTTACTAGTGGGTTGGCGGAGCTTGCTTGCCACATATTACGCTACCTTTCTCTCAGGGACCCACTTTGCGTATCGCGGTCAATATATTCCCTTAGATCAAACATGGCACTATGGCAGGGTCTCCCTCATATGAATCTGAGTTGGCCGAATGTGGATGCCAGAATCTGCCCAAATCATGGGCATCATTGGAGGAAATGTCATTGTCCTCTAAGTCACCCTCACCCAAACTGGTGAACCCCTTTTTGGGATGAAAATCCATTGTGAAGCCGTCACCAAATACCCCAGGTGTTTCTTCCTCCCAGTTGGCTGCATCCTTCAGAGTGTGCACACTCTTACTGAAGACTTCAGTCAGTCGGCTATAGCCCTCCAGGTGCCCTGCATCACTCTTGCCGATTTTGTGTGTGTGGACTGAGGTGATCCCACTAGTCCCAGCCCTTCCATCCCACAGTATCCCTGTGTCTTTCCATACTTGGGTCAACAGTTTAGCGACATGCTCCTGCAGAGGAGCAAGCGCCTGAGAGATGGCCTGGGTCTGGAGCTTGTGACCTCTACAGTTAGGCATCGCTGGTGGGGGGCAAACCTCCTCGGAGATACATTATGGTAAATAGTCGTGGTCCTTCTGGGACTGCATTTTTAAGGGTGAGAGCACCACTACACCCTGCCTGAGTTATTATTATTATTTTTATTATTAACTTGTAAAGCGCCAGAATCACTCCCAAAGGGGTAGGTGAGAAGCGGGTATTTTAGAAAACTCGGTTTTAACCCCTTCGCTGCGTCTGTTGGCCAATGTCCATCGCAAGCACTACCTCCGTAGTGCTGCACACATACGTTGGCCGACGGGCTCCGCCCACCTAATGGAGCGGATCACTGACATAATATTGAATACAAAAATATAGAATTACCAAAATATCTATGAAAAAATATAGAATGCAAAAATATAGAATTCCTATCTACAAACAGGTAAGTACAAAAATATCGAATCAAAATATCGTTTTAAAAAATATCGTTAGTGAAAATATCGATTTTTTTCAATGTCTTAAAAGTAATTTAAAATTAACGAAATAATAAATATAATTAACTAAAACATAATTACAATTTTTAAATAATTAATGTAAGTTATAAAAAAATACAATTTTATATTTAAAACATCTATATATATTAACATAATATTAATAAATAATATTAATACTGTTCCCACTCCAGAGAGTGCAACAGTATGGGAAAGGTTGGATTGCGTAAGGGTAACAATTACTATTCCCACTCCAGAGAGTGCAACAGTAGGGAAAGCGTTGGGTAGCGTAGGGGTAAAAATTACTATTCCCACTCCAGAGAGTGCAACATGTGGGAAAGCGTTGGATAGTCTATGGGTAAAAATTACTATTCCCACTCAAATGAGTTTACCAGTAGGGAAAGTAATAATTTAATATATTAATAAAAATAAATTAAATCTCAATACCAATAAAAAAATAATTAAAAGTAATTACCTATTTAATATTATGTAATAATTAATCAATTAAAAATACAAATACATATTAGTTATTACAATTAATTACCTATTCATAATTAATTAACAAATAATTAATTTTCAATTACAAAAACGAATTAATAATAAAATAATACCAATCAATAATTAATTAAAAGTAAATTAATTATCAATACACAAAAAGTATTTTTAATATGTAATTAATTACAACTAAATTACTTCCCACCCTATTCCCCTATAAACTCACAATCCGCTACAGAAAATAAATTAACCCCTTCCATGCTGATGACGAACCCCAGCCGTCATGCACTACGGTGCTCGTGTGCTGATGACGGCTGGGGTTCGTCATGGCCCGCCCCTGTTCTTTTGTTTACCGCACAGCGGCGGAAACGGGCTAGCAGGGAAGGGGTTATTGATAATATATACAGCAAACAAGGCTGCCATTAGATGGCAACCACAGTACAGTGCAACATGGCATTGTGAGCAGTCTTTACAAAAAGCGTGTGCTGTAACATGGCCCTGATCTTGAGGTGAGGGCCAGGGAGATCTCCAAGTTAAGTTATTGGAAGCAGCTCCCTGGGGCAAAAGTTGAGCTGACCTGCAAGGAGTTAATCCCGCACTGCAAGAACAGACACAAGATGTGCTGTCTCTGCCTCCCAAAGAAGACAAAAGGCCAATGACATATATAGCTGCTGTCGGAGTGTTGCCTGCTCTTGTTCCAAACACGCCTGTCTTCCAAGTGCGCCATAAAATATCTTTCGTAGACCATTCTTTTCGCCCTGTCTTTTCCAAAGTAGTTGCTGATTTGAGAAAAATACATTATTTAGTAGGTCGCCTTATTTCAGGATTGTGAATCAAGATTGCTGCTGTGCCCATGGCTTGTAAATCTTGTCAAGTGTTCGTGCCAACTGCACATAAGTGCTGCAGCCCTTCACCCACCAATCCCTATGCACCCCCGCCCCCACCCTCTCAGGTTCCTGCAGTGTGATGCTGTGTATTGTGTACCATTAAATGGGTAATATCTGTACTCTGTGGCCATAGGCGTGTTGGCAATCGGCACACAAATACACACAACATAATCACTTATGTACAGTTCTTGGAACCGCAGATGTGTGGCATGAGATGTTTTTGATGTGCCAAAACTTTGTACCTTACTAGTGCCATCCCAAACTTTTCTTGGTTGGGGCCAGGGTGAATAGAGCAGAAATACCCCTGCAAGTGGGAACGCTTTTTATTTTTAACTAGCAGCCCGCCCTAGCGTTGCCTGGGGCAGAAGGGGGCCGGGGGGGCAGCATTTCAGGCTTGCGTGCACTCCCGCCCGACGCCCGCCCGCCACGACATTGTCTGTGTCCCGGACAATGTCGTGGCAGGCGGGGGCCAGGGCGGGAGTGCACGCAAGCCTGAAATGCTGCCCCCAGAGCCTGAGCCTTACCTCAGCTGCATTTGTTCAGGGCCAACCTCCCGCACCGACTCCCTCCCGCCCCGACATTTCCCGTGTCCCAGAGCCTTACCTGAGCCGCCGCTCCTCCCCGCGCTCCTCACTTCACCGGTGCTCCTCCTCGTCATGACGGACCTGAGCTGCCGCTCCTCCCCGCGCTCCTCACTTCACCGCCGCTCCTTCTCGTCATCACGTACGTTGCGGCCAGCGATACGTCGGGCCAGCGCAGTGTCGCGGCCGGCGCTACTTTCAGGGCACTACTTTTTTTTTTAAGTTATATTTTTAAATTCACGTTTATTTTTATTTTCTATAGCCTATGTCCATCTGCACACCCTGAGGATTACAACAATGTATTGGGTGTGTGGATTGGCGCTGTGGTTCCCGAGTTTACCTTGCCAAAAGGTTTGTGTTCTCTCTTTATAATAGTAGTATAGATATTTGTGTCTTAATTGCTTTTGTAGAGTACTGCATGCTGTTGATTGGGACTTCAAAGCGCTTCGGGCAGAGTGACCCACAAGGAGCTGCAATTGCAAGGGTAGGGCGGAGGGTCATGCAGGGTCAAGACCTAGGGGAAGTGGGCAAAGTAGCAGTATTTTGCCACCTGCTGCTTGATCGGTTACAGCAGGTTTGTTATAACAGCCTTTCAGGTGCTCTTGCCAACTGCATCATGGGCCGCTATGACGTCAGTAACTCTAGCAATGTATTTGTTAAGTATGCTGACTGCTTACGGACCGGAATCAATGTCCCATTTTTATTCTCTCACTGTGATTCTGGAAAAACGTCTGGTAATTGGTGCAGCAAGGGCTCTGCTCTATTTTGGTCTGTCTGAAACTCTACTCTGTGTGCATGTGCCTTGCGTGGTGATTTGAGCTACAAAATTCAAACCTTTCATATCTGAAAATATGTGTCACCTGCCAAAGCAATGGAAGAGTGCTCCCCCATGGGCAAGGTCCACTGCACCTTGTTTGTGACAATGGCAAACTTGGCGTACGTTAATAAGGCTACGATGCAAAAATAAAACATGTTGTAATTTTTCGGGGGAATGAGGCTCACTCATTCTTTTTTGGACGCAGATAACAAAGGCAGGAATTTGATACCCACTATGAAATGGGGGCATATTTCCCGCGTTTAATTTCACTACGAAGCCTACCCATGTTCTCACACTTAAATCACACATTAGCAGACAACACAACATGTGAGAGTGAATCCTGCTTTATTCCATAACTATGTTTTATCCTCTCTCTCGTTTTCTCTGCTATGATCATTTTCCCTGCCTTCTGTCTTCTGTCACTCTGGTCTTTTCTTCTACCAGTTCGCACTTTCATTTGTCCCAGCCCTTCTTAGTCTACCACCCCCTTCATGTTTGTCATAAGTGGGTTTCTTTCAGAGCATTTCTGCTCTACAATCTCTTGGAGAAAGCCCTGCCTTTTATGTCGTTTCCATACCACGTCCCAGTTACAATACCCCAAATGAGGGGGCTCCCCTGCAGAATGTGGTGAGGGCTCATGATTTTCCCATTTCTCACAGATTTCCCCAGCCCTTGGTCTGAATGGAGCCCTTGCTGATGAACACAGTCTGCAGTAGAAGGCATTACACCCCTGCCTACACCTTAAATCTCCACTTGGAAGTAGATGGTGAAAACTATCTTTGACCTAAGAGATTTAGAAAATGTATCTCCTATCTTTCAGCCTTAAAATCCTTGGCTGCGGCTGGAATTCCGCGCCGGTGCTGGACATTCCAATCACGGGCGCGGTCATGACGACTCCCAGCCGTCATCAGTGCACGCCCACCGTGACTGATGACGGCTGGGAGCCGTCATCAGCACCGAAGGGGTTAATGCAATTATCGTAATTATCAATTCATGAATTAATACAAATTAATTACCAATTAATACAAATATTTTCCAATTAAAAATTAATTAACAAAAATTAAAAATCAATACCAATAAATAAATAACAATGATTTACTTAATTACAATAAAATTACTTCCCACCATATTCCCCTATAAACCCACAACGGAAAATAAATTAATCAAATTAACATAATTATCAATTAATCAAATAATACAAATTAATTAACAATTAAAAATTAATTATTAATTAATTCAAAATGAATACCAATTAATAAATAAAAATATGTATTTAATTACAATTAAATTACTTCCAACCCTAATCCCCTATGAACCCACAACCCACTACAGACCTAAAATGCAAAATTCAATTAAAAATAATTAGTAATTTCTAAAAATTAATATTTAATATAATTAAATGACTTCCCACCCTAATCCCCTATAAACCCACAACCCGCTACAGCAGTGGTTCCCAAATCTTTGACTCCTGAGGACCCGCATTGAGTCACCACTGTAAGCCGGGGACCCCCAAGCAATTTGTATGAGTTACATTTCAAATATTAAAACAGTAATTTGAAAAAAACACATGTGAACACAAACCAAATACTCAAAGTACTAAGGATTTTGGGGCCAGATGTACGACCATTTCATTTAGCGCCTCGCAATTGGCGACACATTGCAAGTCGCCAAATGAAATGTACAACAGTGTGTTTAACACTATTTGGGATTCCCAATGGGGTCGCAAATGGCAAGGTTCATTAATATTAATGAGCCTCTAGAAAGTTGCCAGCCCATTGTGAATGCCAGCCCTCCCGGGGATGGTGGCCTGCTAGGCTCAGCAGACCACCATGTCTGGGACTGCTTTTAAATAACATGGTTTTGAGCCTCGCTATTTGGAAGGGAATTCCCCTTCCAAATAGCAAGTTGCAAAACCTATTTAGCGAGTCGCAAAAAAATTGCGACTCACGAAATAGGCTATGTAACTTGGCCCAATAGGTTTTTACATGCTCAAACGGGTTTGCCAACCCATTTTGGCATATAAAAACGGGTCGTACATCTGGCCCGTAGTATTTTATTTTGAAGGAATAGCCCCTCTGTCACATGTATTTAATTTGTTTTATAGCATCTCTCATACCATTATTAGATGTCAGAGCACTTTACATCACACAAATATGGAGAGAATGAATCATACATTGAATGAATCATACATCAATCAATCAATCAAAGACATTTGTAGAGCGCACTACTTACCCGGAGGGTCTCAAGGCGCTTGGGGGGGAGGGGGTGCTGCTACTGCTCGAACAGCCAGGTCTTGAGCTTCTTCCTGAAGGAGAGGTGGTCTTGGGTCAGGCGCAGGTCGGTCGGGAGGGAGTTCCAGGTCTTGGCGGCCAGGTAGGAGAAGGACCTTCCTCCTGTTGTCGCTCTTCGGATGCGGGGGACGGCGGCGAGGGCGTGGTTGGTTGATCGGAGGTGGCGTTTGGGAGCGTAGAAGTTGAGGCGGTTGTTGAGGTAGCTCGGGCCTTGGTCGTGTTGAAGTAATTCGGGGTTCCCAAGGCCTACATGCTCCGGAGATAACCCACTTACACTCAAGAACTGTTGGCACGGAAACTGTAAAAGGCAAAGAACAAGTTTATTAAGACCCCATGGGGTGGTGGTACACTCAAACAGCACCCTTCGGCAATGCAAGAGGTATCACACCGAACATCGGTGTGACCCCGTTTATATACAGTTTTGGGGCAATAAAAGATAGGCGGCACAAGTTAAGACACATTTTCGAGACATATATGGTCATGTTTTGGAATACTGCCAGCTCATTGGAGGGGGCACAACTCCGCTGGTCAGTTTGGTGCACATTCCTGAAGGTCTACGGGTAAGTGGGAGCTGCGCATGTGTGGCTTGACCAGTACTAAAAATAGCCTGTTGCTGGGCAGACAAGAGTGGTCAGTGGAACGGACAACGGACTAAAGGGCACGTCGGCCACGAGGCCGCTCATGATCTAAGATGGCCGCCGCAACATTCAAAATGGCGTTTATTGTATATAGCCAAGTTAAAGAGGACAACGTGTAGGTTCAGCTAATCGCTAATGCGGCCGGGCCAATTACGACAGACGACCCTTTTAGCGTTTAGCTGAATCTACCTCATAATGAACATAATCAGGATGTTCGTCCTCGATGTCTATTAACATAATTTGTGTCACCTCTTTGTGCAGCATCATTTTGTCGTGGGCAAGAGCTCGCCGTGATGGTAAGCAAGCTGATAAACACATTGAACATAAGGCTGGGCCACATTGAATACATAAGCATATAAAAAACATTGCTCCCACAAGTATACAGAGAATTGTCAACAGTTTCCAGCCCCAAGTTGCAATCATAGACCAGAACCATCCCGAAAGTGTCCAAGTTCCATTGTCCGGGTGTATTTCAGCAGCTATTTTATGAAGCTTAGAAATAGCATCATACACAGATGGAGAATTGTCCGGAACGTATACGCAACAGCTGCTTCCGATAATTCTACATGCCCCCCCACGATCAGCCAAAACAACGTCCAATACCATTCGATTTTGGAGGGTGACAATTCTGGAAATCTGTAGTTCCTCGGTAATATTCCCCAGGGCAATGGCAGTGTCATTCGCAACAGCCTCGACAACACGTGTCAGTCGTCTGATTTTCCGGCTGTTCAGTGCAGCCCCCACAAAGGAGAATAGTCCCAGATTAAAATCCACATACTGTTGTAATGCAGTGTCCGTTTGGTCAATGTCCTCCAGGGCAACAGTTCGTTTAACCCTATTCAAAACGAAATCATGGTACAATGTATAATCGTTGTGATACATCGGAGGGGCAATGAATACAGGGGGTAACACAAACGATACGTAGCACGTGCCCAACCACCCCACTGGAAGCTGATGGTATCCCTTCGTTCCACAGATAAAGTATGTATTTCGTGATGCAACAAATGAAATGCCATTCGGGCTATCAAACGTGAGAGTAATGTTACATTCGCTTTTCCCCACTGCAATCGAGCCCTTATTTCTGATACATAATTCGGCTTTTGTAGCAATGACATTTATGACATGAGCACTAGATACATTAACGTTCCGCTGATTGCTGTATACACGTGGGGCAGATACATTGTCAGGCCTATACTCTTCCCATTCGAAACGTGTGCCCTCAGCCTGGGGAAACCCATCCTTGTCATGGGAGCATACTTTATTCAAACGGAAAAGCACCCCCCCTTTAGTTGGCCATCTCAGAGTAAAAAGGAGGGTGTACCAGGCGTTGCATGACCCATTATGTGAAAACGGGAGTGGAATAAGTGGGGTGCCCCCTCTCTTCTGGTGCCCAGGCAACATTCCACACACCCAGCAATTCGAGGTATTGGTCATGTTATGCGTGTGGTGAAGAATCTGAATGAAGCTGTTATTTAAATACGTTTGGCGATGGCGCTCTTCATGGAAAGGCAGTGTAAAATGAAAATGTTCAGACGGTGCCGGGGTAGTCGGCAGCAAATGTTCACGTACAGGCACCACAAGTTCGACTACCCAGGCTATAACAGCTATCACCACAATAGTCAAGACAAAGAGAAAGGCACCCAATATTTTCTTATCACGAGATGCCGTTGATGCCATAGTTCAAGAATGTTCGTGCAAAGTCTCAAATGGCACAAATTGTTCACAAATTGTTCACAAAGTCTCAGATACACGTACGTGTATACCTAAAAAAAGAAAAATGCGGTGCTGAACTCCGAGGTAGCCGTTGTTTTCTTCTCCGGGCCAAGACGGGTGTCGCTACTCTGGCAGAACTGATCCCCCCCCCTTGGAATTCCCGGTTTCCGTTTCACAAACCTGGAGCGGTAACCAACCAGTCATTAAAAAGGAGCAAAAAAATCTTCTTATCGTGGACGCAAGTCGTAGCGCTCTCTTCCGGTAGCAGATTGGTCCGGGAAGGCTCCCTCCACTTCGGCCGACGTCACAGCTGGGCTCTTTTCTTTCTCCAAGATCTCCTTATAATCAGTCAACACAGCAGGAGTCACCAGATCCGGAGAGACACGGCGACAATGTGTCGAATGCACCCACCGCTTCCTGTTTGTCACTCGTACTGCGGTACGGGTCGCAAGGAGGATCTGCTCGGGGCCCTTCCACCTGGGCTCCAGACTGCTTGCTCTCCCAAACGAGCGGACCATTACATGGTCACCAGGACGAAGATCATGGCCCTCTCCAGTAGAGTTGTCAGGGAGCGCTTCTCGAACCTGTTGATGAATAGAGAGCAAATCATTTGTTAATCGTGCCAAATAATCATTCATCATAACACAAGGCACATCATGTATTAATCGCGGCTTGGGCACCCCCCAGATATTCATAGGGCGGCCAAACACCACCTCATAGGGCGTAAGGCCAGTTCGTGAGTGGGGTACTGATCTAAGAGATAGTAGCGCTAGCGGCAACGCATCTGGCCACTTCAATGATGTAGACGCCACAATTTTGGCCAGCTTAAGCTTCAACGTGGCATTGTACCGCTCGACCAAACCTGCTGACTGAGGGTGGAATACAGTGTGGAACTTCTGCTGAATCCCTAACCCCTTCAGTACATATTCCACAATCTTTCCAACAAAATGGGGCCGATTATCGCTCCACAAAAATTTGCAAACTCCAAAGCGAGGAAAGAATTCCTTAAGCAACACCTTAGCTGTTGTCAAAGCCGTATTGTCTTTCGTGGGGTAGGCCTCAACCCATTTGCTAAAAGCACACACCACCACTAGGACGTACTTCAGGTTATTGCAGCGCTCGAGTTGGATGTAATCCATTTGAAGCACCTCAAACGGTGCAGAAGGTGGAACGAACCCTCCTTTCGGAGTATGGGTCCCCTTTCCAGGATTGTGTTGCAAACATACCAGGCAGGTCTGCACTACTCTCTTTGCAGTATTCGCAATCTCGGGATGTTCCCAAACTCGTGTTAAAAGCCGAGTGATTGCAAGAGCTCCGACATGAGCCAGTCCATGTGTCATCTGGACCATCGCCTGTAAGTAAGCCGCAGGCAATTTCCACTTCTCCATGTCTTTGCTTCTCCAACAACCCTCGTCATCTAGTACCCCATCTGCTGCCCAAGCCGCAAGTTCAGATTCTGTGGCTGATTTTTGAATATCCCGTATTTCTGCTCTAGCATCACTCCATCGCTCAGCCTGTGATTGTACCACGTACATGGGGGAGCTAGTTCGGGACATAGCCGTTTGCCTTGCTATGCTGTCTGCAAAGGCATTTCCTTGACCCACTTTATCCGTAATCTTCTTATGGGCACTGCACTTCACTATCGCTACTTTCTTAGGGCCAAGCAACGCATTTAGGAGATCACGCACTAGCTCTCCGTGCATAATGTGCTCTCCGTGTGATGTCAGAAACCCGCGTTCCCTCCAAAGAAGCCCGAAGTCATGGGCCACTCCAAAGGCATACCGGCTGTCCGTGTATATGTTCACACATAATCCGGCACTCAATTCGCAGGCTCTTGTTAAAGCTATCAGCTCTGCTGCCTGAGCCGATTTTTGTGGTATCCTAGCTGTTTCTACCACTGTCTTAAGCGTCGTGATCGCATATGCTGCGGAAGTCGTGCCATCTGGCAGCCTTAAACACGATCCATCAACCCACAGTTCCCCATCCACATCGGGAAGTGGCACATCCTGTAAATCGACACGACCCTTTGTCTGTTCCTCAGTCAGGAAAACACAGTCGTGATGTTTTTCTTCCTGACCCTCCTCGGCCGGATAGGGCAATAAAGTGGCAGGGTTCAAAGTAGCGCATCTTTTCAATGTTATATGTGGCGCTAAGAGTGTCAGCTCATATCCTGTAAGTCGTGCACTCGTAAGGTATTGAGTCTTTGTTTGGTTTAACAGGGCATCTACTGCGTGAGGGACTAACACCAACAATTTGTGTGATAACACTATGCCCTCACTCTGTCGTATGGCTACTGCTGTTGCTGCTACCGCTCGAAAACACCCAGGCAACCCTCGTGCTACAGGATCCAAAATGGCAGAGAAGTATGCACATGGTCTCTGCTTATCCCCGTATAATTGCACTAACACTGACAACGCGCACCCATCATTCTCGTGCACGTACAATGTGAAAAGTTTCGTGTAGTCTGGTGTACCTAACACGGGTGCGGAACAAAGGGCCTGCCTCAACTGCTCAAAAGCTTTCTGACATTCATCTGTCCACTCAAGAGGCATCGGTGTAGCTTTGGACAGTAATGCTAGCAAAGGTTTTATGATATGTGAAAAACCCATGATCCATTGCCTACAAAAGGACGTCAACCCTATGAAGGCACGCACATCTCTCTGCGTGCGGGGGACTGGTGTGTCTAAAATTGCTTGAATTCGATCAGATGTTAATGCACGCCCCTCCTTAGACAACAGATGACCGAGGTAGGTCACCTGGGGTCTACAGTATTGGAGCTTTTTCTTGGAAACCTTGTGATTGTGTTGTGCCAAAAAGGAAAGCAACGCAAGCGTACTCTGTTCACATTGCGCATAGGAGTCAGCGGCAAGCAGAAGGTCATCCACGTACTGGATGAGCGCAACGCCAGACTGCAATTTAAAGGAATCTAGTTGTCTTTTCAAAGCCTGGCTGTAGATGCTAGGGCTTTCAGTATATCCTTGGGGAACACGACAAAATCTATACGATTTATTATTGAGCGTAAAACCAAACAGATATCTGCTATCTGGGTGAACAGGGATGGAAAAGAACGCATTCTTTAAGTCAATAACGCTAAAGGTGGTGGCCGTCGGTGGAACCAAAGTAAGCAAAGTCGTGATATCAGACACCACCGGGTATTGGGGAATGACAATTTTGTTTATCTCACGCAAATCAATAATAAATCGATAGATCTTGCCATCTGAGTCTCTCTTAAGAATCGGTAGCGTAGGGCTGTTACAAACATTATAAGGGACCTCCTCCACCACCCCTGCAGAAATCAAGTCCTGAACAATATGTGTCAGTGCAATTTCACCTTCTCTCGAAATCTTATACTGTGGCACTCGTGGTAGAGGGGCCCCCTCCTTAACAGTAATGTGTATTGGTGGAATACGCATCTCTCCCACATCCGTATCTGAGGTCGCCCACAACGTGTGCGGTAGAGAGGCCAAAGCAGGGATGTCTAAAATGGCATAAAATCTGTCAGGGTCAGGGTAATTGTCATTCAGAATAACCCGCACTCCCTCTGGAGCGCAACGTATTGTCGCTCGAAAATATTTAAGCAAATCAATGCCCAGGATATTGTCTGGGGTATGGGGTGATAACAAAAATTGGCCAAAACTAAAGTATTTGTCAATGCATAGTGCAAGGGGCTTGGACAATGGGCTGGGGGAGGGTGTGCCATCAAACCCTACACACGTAATCATTTCGCCAGACAGGGGAGCCCTCGGAACCAAGTTTTTCGACAGAGCGCTACGAGTAGCTCCTGTGTCGACTAGAAATTGATCAGTAGAACCCAAAATACCCGCTGTTACATATGGACCTTGCTGATCTACCGGCACTTCAACTGATTCCTTACCCCATCCTACACAATCCTATGCATGCACATAATCCTGGTGTTCCACATTCTCTCCTTCCGAAATCTGATATTGATTCCGTCTATCAAACGTATTTCATTCGTCCTGGCCACGGCCCCTCTCCTCAACCTTTCTACGATCACCTCCGCCACCTCTCGCTCCAGTATAACCTCCTCTTGACCTTCCACTTCCTCGACCACGCTGACTACGCTGTTCGCGAAGTACCGGACAATCTTCGGCCCAATGCCCAAACTCCTTACAATAAGCACACTGATCCTCCGCAATGTCCGTACGACCATACGATGCGTTTCCTCCACCTCGTCTACCTCTATCATTCCCTCTACCCTGTGTTCCCCGAACCTGCGCCAACATCACCTTCGTTTTCAATTCCTTCGCCTTTTTCTCTACACTTTCTTTAGCCTCCACTTCCTGCCGCTCATAACACTGAGCCATAGTTAACAAGGACGCAGGGGTCGCCGTGGCCCAGGAACTTTCACTCGACTTCAATCGCTTTGCAATCTCTGGTAGGAGATTAGCTACATACTTATCTACAAACAAATGCCGACCCGTATCGTCTGTTAAAGATTGACCACTGTAATCATGAAAGGCTTCCTCGAAACGTGTAAAGAAATCTGAGACCGTTTCATCGGGTTTCTGCTTGCACGACGTTAGCATGGTCCAATCAATCTTTTTGGAGGGAACAAGCGTTTTTAATTTATTCAAGATAGCTGCCGGCAGATCTAGAATTAGCTGGCAAGGCTTACATGCTGGTTCTCTATCTAAATCTGCAGCATTTATTTCTTTCCACGTCCCCCCCAATATCGTTTCGTCATTATTTTTATGAATTTGCCGCCACATATCAGGTGGTAATATCAGCCCAAAAAACAAATCTATGTCTACGAGAGTCATCACACAAGACGATATAGCCCCCTCCACCCCCTCATAAAATGCCGCTGGATTCTTCCGAAGATCAGGTAAAGAATTTTTCAATGCCATGACATCTGCTCTATTCCATGGCGTGTAAACCCAATTATACACAAAATACCCTTTCGCATCCTTCGATAATTTATCCTCATCCGTACCTTTCCCCCTTGGCGGAACATACAAAGGCGCAGCTTCACGCATAGGCATAACATGCAACGCAGAACTCTTATCTGAACCACGGAGAGAACACTCTTTGGCCTGCCCATTATTCTCCAATTCGGACTCCTTTTGCTTCCTTTTCCGTTCCTCCCTCAATCGGGTTGTCTCATCCCGCAGCTTGATCAATTGCGCAAACAGGTCATCAACATCTGAAAGATCAAAATCACCTTTAGTCAAATTTTCACGATACACTGACAACGCTTTGGGTTCAAACGTATCAGAAAGGTCACGATATGCGCCTATAACTTCATCCGCCAGACTAGACAAAAAATACATCAATTCAAGATCCGTCCACCCTTTCTTTTCTGATAACAATTGCTCCTGAGTAACACTACGCTTATTCACTTTACGAGCCCAACTACGTAGATGAGCGGACCTCTCCGTAGTAAACCTGAGAGCAGATACACTCTTCTTGCCCGACTTATCCTGTCCGTCGTCATTGGAATCCACAGCCGGAGCCGTCGGCGAAACGTACGGAGGCGGTGACCGATCTAACAAAGAAAAATCATCAATTTCATTATTAAGGACAGGATAAAGTGGTCGGCGAATAGGAAACTGACCAGTCGTTTGCAATTTACGTTCCCGTTCCTCCCTTTCTTTCTTCTCCTGAGCCTCCTTTTCCTCAAGCTGTAAAGCCTTATCCCGAGCAGCCTTGCGCTGCTCTTTGTCCGCCAAGGCAACCTCACGCTTCATTCGCTCACGCGCCGCTTTCTCCCACATTCGCACGCAATCAAACATGTTCTGTCTAGACCTGCGTTGAAACAGACATTGCTCTACAAATTGTATTTTACTCAAATCATAGGACCCGTGTAGAGGCCATTGCAATTCAGGATCGGCCTTGGTGTATTTATGCCATAATTTACTGTACATAATAGGGGGAAGGCCAAATTTTATGTACATTTCCCTATTTGGTGTTCCCTCTGGGGGAGCCGGCTGTGATTCCGCTAACCTAATTGAGGTACCTTCTCCAAGATAACACATTCCTCGGAGTGTGCTGAAAACAGGCATGTTCAAAAAGTATCACGAAAGCGTGACACCGGACAAAATGGCACTTACAGTTCTTCACACGATTGTGCCGCTCAAAGGAAAAAAAACAAAGTTAGAGAAACATCTCTACATGCCTGCCTATGTGAAGTGCACTACACATATAAGTTCAAAGATCACAAATTCACAATGTTAGCTAACTCAAATCAAAGAACATAGGACTTCGGCAAGCGTCCGAGGACTACCTTACCGATCACAAAGCACGGATTTTCAGTAAGCGTCCGAAGACTACCTTACCAAACACAAATCATAGAACCTCAGTAAGCGTCCGAAGACTACCTTACCGATCACAAAGCTTACCAAATTCCCAAATGTCCAGATTCCAACTGCCAAGGTCTTGTAAGCCAAATCAGCCAAACGGCACTTTCTCAGCGATGCAGACACTTCGAAGACTCAGTCGGAGACCGGCGCCACCTGGAAGGTCAGATCGGAAGGAAAGGAAAAAACACCGTGGCAGCCAAGACTCGGGTCACTCGTGGCAGCGCGCGCCCATGGCGGGTTTCCAAGCCTTCGTCACGACCTCTCCTTCGGGCATCCGAGTCGCCGATGAGTCCCACCAGAGTCGCCAATTGAAGTAATTCGGGGTTCCCAAGGCCTACACGCTCCGGAGATAACCCACTTACACTCAAGAACTGTTGGCACGGAAACTGTAAAAGGCAAAGAACAAGTTTATTAAGACCCCATGGGGTGGTGGTACACTCAAACAGCTCCCTTCGGCAATGCAAGAGGTATCACACCGAACATCGGTGTGACCCCGTTTATATACAGTTTTGGGGCAATAAAAGATAGGCGGCACAAGTTAAGACACATTTTCGAGACATATATGGTCATGTTTTGGACTACTGCCAGCTCATTGGAGGGGGCACAACTCCGCTGGTCAGTTTGGTGCACATTCCTGAAGGTCTACGGGTAAGTGGGAGCTGCGCATGTGTGGCTTGACCAGTACTAAAAATAGCCTGTTGCTGGGCAGACAAGAGTGGTCAGTGGAACGGACAACGGACTAAAGGGCACGTCGGCCACGAGGCCGCTCATGATCTAAGATGGCCGCCGCAACATTCAAAATGGCGTTTATCGTATATAGCCAAGTTAAAGAGGACAACGTGTAGGTTCAGCTAATCGCTAATGCGGCCGGGCTAATTACGACAGTGTAGGGCTTTGTGTGCGTGGGTGAGGAGACGGAAGGTGATTCTCTTGTTGATGGGGAGCCAGTGCAGGTCTCTCAGATGTCCGGAGATGTGGCTGCGTCGGGGGATGTCGAGGATGAGTCTGGCTGAGGAGTTCTGGATCCGCTGGAGTCTCTTCTGGAGCTTGGCGGTGGGTCCGGCGTAGAGGGCGTTGCCGTAGTCCAGACGGCTGGTGACGAGGGCCTGGGTGACCGTCTTCCTGGTCTCGGTGGGGATCCACCGGAAGATCTTCCGTAGCATGCGCAGGATGTTAAAACAGGACGCGGAGACGGCGTTGATTTGTCTGGTCATGGAGAGGAAGGAGTCCAGGATGAAGCCCAGGTTGCGTGCGTGGTCTGTCGGTTTGGGTGCGGTGCCCAGGGCGGGGGGCCACCAGGAGTCGTCCCAGGCGGAGGGCGAGGGCCCAGGATGAGGACTTCCGTCTTGTCTGAGTTCAGTTTCAGGCGGCTGGTCGTCATCCACTCGGCTACGTCTTTCATCCCTTCGTGAAGGTTGGCTCTGGCGGCGGCGGGGTCGTTGGTCAGGGAGAGGATCAGCTGGGTGTCGTCAGCGTAGGAGATGATGTTGAGGTTGTGTTGGCGTGCGATGGCCGCGAGGGGGCTCATGTGGACGTTGAAGAGGGTGGGGCTCAGCGAGGATCCTTGAGGGACGCCGCAGATGACTTCGGTGGCCTCTGACTTGTACGGTGGTAGACGGACTCTCTGTGTTCTTCCGTCGAGGAAGGAGATGATCCATTCCAGTGCCTTCTCCTGGATTCCGACGTTGCTGAGGCGCTGCACTAGGGTGCGGTGGCAGACAGTGTTGAATGCCGCGGAGAGGTCTAGGAGGATGAGGGCCGCTGTTTCTCCGTTGTCAATCAGGGCTCGGATGTCATCGGTGGCAGCGATGAGGGCGGTATCGGTGCTGTGGTTGGCTCGGAAGCCAGACTGTGAGGGGTCGAGGGATCCATTCGTCTCGAGGAAGGCGGCCAGCTGTTTGTTGACGGTCTTCTCGATGACTTTGGCTGGAAACGGGAGGAGCGAGATGGGGCGGTAATTCTTGAGTTCGGTGGGGTCCGCTGTAGGTTTCTTGAGTAGGGCGCTGAGTTCGGCGTGTTTCCAGCTCTCCGGGAAGGTGGCGGTGTCGAAGGATGTGTTGATGATGTCCCGCAGGTAGGGTGCGATGACAGCGTCGGCTTTGTTGAAGACGTGGTGAGGGCAGGGGTCGGTTGGAGATCCGGAGTGGATGGAGTTCATCATGCGGACGGTGTCTTCGGTGCTGATCGGAGTCCAGGCGCGGAGGGTGGTGGTGGGGGGCGGTGGTTCGGTCGTGGCGTGCGTCGGTTGAGTGCTGAAGCTGTTGTGTATGTCCGCGATCTTGTTGTGGAAGTAGGAGGCGAGGGAGTTGCAGAGGTCTTGCGATGGGGTGATGTCGTTGTTTCCGGCGTTGGGGTTGGAGAGCTCTTTCACGATGTTGAAGAGTTCCTTGCAGTTGTGTGCGTTGTTGTCCAGCCGGTCCTTGAATGCAGTTTTCTTGGTGGCGCGGATAAGTTGGTGGTGCTTCCGGGTGGCAAGCTTGAGGGTGGTCATGTTGTCCTGTGTTGGTTCCCCTCTCCAGGCTTTCTCGAGGGCTCGGCAGTTCTTCTTGGAGCTCTTGAGTTCGTCGGTGAACCATGGGGCCTTCTTGCTGCCGGGTCTGCTGGGCGGGGTGCTCAGTGGGGCGAGTTCGTCCGCGCAGTTGCTGATCCACTTCGTGAGGTTGTCAGCGGCCTGGCTGGGGTTCGCTGAGCTGGCGGGACGGTGCTGGCTCAGGGAAGCGGCGAACTGGTCGGCTGTGATCTTGTTCCAGCTTCTTCGAGCAACCTGTTGCTGGTGGTGGTGGATCGTCATTCTTTTGAAGGTGAAGTGGACGCAGCTGTGGTCCGTCCAGTGGAGTCCGGTGGCGTGGCTGTAGGCGATGTCTTTGCTGGATGAGAAGACGGCGTCGAGTGTGTGTCCGGCGAGGTGGGTGGGGGTGGACACCAGCTGCTTGAGACCGAGGTTGGCGAGGTTGTCTAGCAGGGTGATGGTGTTGCGGTCGTTGTTGTTCTCCAGGTGGAAGTTGATGTCTCCCAGGAGGATGTAGTCAGCGGAGGGGAGGGCATGCGGGCTGATGAAGTCGGCGATGTCCTCGCTGAATTGAGTGCGTGGTCCCGGGGGTTGGTAGATCAGGGTGCCTCGGAGGGTGGTTTTGGGGTCCTGTGCATCTGGAAGTGCAGGTGTTCGGAGGTTGTCAGGGTGTCGTCGGTGTTGGTCGTGATGCGGATGGTATCCCTGTGGATGATGGCGATGCCTCCTCCTGTGTTGTTGATGCGGTCCCTTCGGGTGATCTTGTAGCCCTCCGGGATGGCGATGGCGATGTCGGGCGCTGAGGAGTCGTTCATCCAGGTTTCCGTGAGGAAGGCGACGTCAGGGGCTGTGGTGTCGAGGAGGTTCCAGAGTTCGATGGCGTGTCTGTGGACGGAGCGGGTGTTGAGGAGGATGCACTTCAGGTGGTTGCTGCTGGTGTTCGGCTTGGCGGGTGTTGGTGCAGGACAGGTCCAGATGCAGGTGAACTTGCAGGAGTGGCAGCTGAAGGGTCCGTGGATTCGTCTCGGGGTGGCTCGGTAGCATCCAGGGATTCAGCCGGTGTTGAGTGCGTTGAGGGTGGCGGCGTCGTAGGTCCGGCGGGTGGGCTAGTGTCTGCGGGGGCCAGGGGTCCTGGCACTGGGCGCGGTCCAGGCGCGGACGGGGGCAGACGGGCTTACCTTTGGCGCACCTTTGGCGCTCAATCGGTGCTCCCGCTGCGCGCGTCCGCTGCGCGGTCGCTCAGGGGGCGTCATAAGAAGGGAACCGTGAGGGAGGGTCAGCTGGGGGCGGGAGCGTCTTAGCCAATCGGCTGGCGGGGGGCGGGTCTGCAGTCAGGCAGCGGCGGCGGGAAAACCGGGTGCGGGCTTCTCTGGCGGCCCTGCGGCGGCTGGGGCGCCGGGAGCAGGCGTCGCTGGAGATCGGGCGTCACAGGCAGCAGGAGGGCACAGGAGCAGGAGCGGGGATCGTGTGGCGACCAGGCCGGTAAGGGCGCAGTGGTAGCTCCTTAGCGGGAGAAGAGGGTCCCCTTAAGAAGGGAGCCGTGAGGGAGGGTCAGCTGGGGGCGGGAGCGTCTTAGCCAATCGGCTGGCGGGGGCGGGTCTGCAGGCAGGCAGCGGCGGCGGGAAAACCGGGTGCGGGCTTCTCTGGTGGCCCTGCGGCGGCTGGGGCGGCTGGGGCGGCTGGGGCGCCGGGAGCAGGTGTCGCTGGAGATCGGGCGTCACAGGCAGCAGGAGGGCACAGGAGCAGGAGCAGGGATCGTGGGGCGACCAGGCCGGTAAGGGTGCAGTGGTAGCTCCTTAGCGGGAGAAGAGGGTCCCCTTAAGAAGGGAGCCGTGAGGGAGGGTCAGCTGGGGGTGGGAGCGTCTTAGCCAATTGGCTGGCAGGGGGCGGGTCTGCAGGCAGGCAGCGGCGGCGGGAAAACCGGGTGCGGGCTTCTCTGGCGGCCCTGCGGCGGCTGGGGCGCCGGGAGCAGGCGTCGCTGGAGATCAGGCATCACAGGCAGCAGGAGGGCACAGGAGCAGGAGCGGGGATCGTGGGGCGACCAGGCCGGTAAGGGCGCATTGAACGCAGCTTCCAAACCCAAAGAGATCTATCGAATAGCCAAAACCCTCCTGCAACATCCAGAACCGGCAAAGCACCATAACAACACTCAGATCCACTGTGAGGAAATAGCTGACTTCTTTCACCAGAAAATAGAAAGCATCAATTCTTCTTTTCCCCACCCCGGCACTCTGCCCACAGATTTCGTCAACACAGGGTGTACGATAGTCCCTTCTCACGATCTCAACAGCTTTCCTCCTTTAGATCTCACCAAGCTGGAGAAACTTATGGGACAGGTTAAATCTGGATCACCTACCGACCCAGCACCTCCCAGTACCCTCACCCAGATTACTCATCTGATCTCGCCCACCATTCTAGACCTGCTCAATTCCTCACTCCATACTGGTATTGTCCCTCCTCTATGGAAGAGAGCAATGGTCAGAGCTCTATTAAAAAAACCTAATCTTGACCAATCTAACCCCGCCAATTACCGTCCCATCTCCCTCTTACCATGGCTCAGTAAACTCCTCGAGAAGCATGTCAACTCCGTTCTCACCGACTTCTTAGAAGCCAATAACATCCTAGATCTCTCCCAGACCGGTTTCAGGCCCCGTCACGGAACGGAGACGGCACTGATTGCAGTTACGGAGGAGGCGCGAAGGATCTTGGACGATGGCGGATCCACGGCCATCGTCCTACTTGACCTAAGTGCCGCCTTCGACACTGTCAATCATAATATCCTACTCCAGAGTCTTGAGGGAATAGGACTGTCGGGGACCGCTCTCAGCTGGATGAGATCTTTCCTGACTGACAGTTCCTTCAGGGTTTTTGAGAAGGACTTTTCCTCTGCCAGTAGACCTCTTAATTGTGGAGTTCCTCAGGGCTCCTCCCTGAGCCCCACCCTTTTTAATGTCTATCTGCGCCCCCTAGCTGATGTCGTCCGCCCATTTGGTGTAAAAATCGTCTCTTACGCGGACGACACGTAGCTAGTGGTATCATTGGACCCCCCCTAAACTCTCATCACAGCCTACACAAATGCCTGGAAGCAGTCGCCACCTGGATGTCCGGCTCTTGTCTCAAACTTAACGGGGACAAAACAAAGATAATGCTCCTTGGAAATAACATCGCAAAAACCATTGATTCCTTCTGGCCTCTCTGTTTAGGTAATCCCCCGCAACCCAAGGAGCAAATCAAAAGCCTAGGCATCTGGCTGGACAACACCCTCTCTTTCAACCATCAGGCTACCAAGCTAGCTGCCACTTGCTTTGGGTTGATGAGACTGCTGTGCAAAATTCTACCTCTCCTCCCATTCCATTCGAGACGAATTATCGTTCAAGGACTGATCCTCTCCCGCCTCGATTGTGGAAATGCCCTATACCTCGGAGCACCCCAATCCACACTAAACCGACTCCAGGTTATTCAAAACTGTGCGGCAAGAATCCTCCTGAACGTTCCTCGCCGAACCTCAGTAAGAGCCAGACTGAGAGACCTTCACCTGCTCCCGGTGAGAGCCAGAATCGAATTTAAGAGCATGTGCATTGCACATCGCTCTTACTGGGGAACAGCCCCCCTCATCAATTACCCCCTGGTGAAAGCCTATCAGCCCACCTGCTCTCTCAGATCTGCGACCTCCCACCTCGCCTCAGTACCACGCATCAGGAAGGCCAGATGTGGTGGTCAAGCGCTCTCCTACAATCTAGCCAGGATCTGGAACTCCCTCCCTCTCCACATCAGATCCGAACCTAACCTCCTCACTTTCCGGTAAACTCTCAAAACCTGGCTATTCAGCAAAACTTCAGCTTAAAACCTCACTCCGCCTCTCCCCTCCCACCTCTCTGTACCAGTTCAAGCTCTCTACAGCGCTGGGACGCCCCTGGGTAGCCAACGCGCTCTACAAAACCTCATTCCATTCCATACATGTAATTCAGTGTATAGAAAATGTTACGTAAGGTAAAGGGGACTACAAGGTGTAGTATTCACATGTCATTCATACTGGTAGGCATTTTTAAATAGTGCTTGGTCTGGAAAAGCACAAACTCAGGATTCAGAACATAACAAAATGGCTGGCACTGACTTTAGCATTAAAAATGTATTTCCACCCAAATAAATCTTTTTAAGCAGCATCAGGATAATGAATGACTGGGAAAAAACATACGTTACTAACTGGTACCATGCAGTTTGCAAGCAGCTCTTTGATGACGGTTTGTAGGTCCCTCTGCTAGATTACGATTGTCACTTATGAAGTGCACTGTAACAAAGAAATCTCTGTGACAAAAGCAGTAACTACGGACCTATGCACATAAAATACTGCTTTTTAAAATGCATGTTACACGTTCTTTGCAGTAGGCACACTAACTCTCTGTGCTACATTAGTTAAGTCAAATCTCCTACTGAACAAAACTCTTGTTCCTCTCCAGCAGGTACAATAATCACTGGCATTATCTTGACACTTTTATTGTTGCTTGAAAGCTGCTAATTTTACAAGAAACGTATCTTTGCTTTTAAAACTGGTTCTTACGGACCCCCTAGGAATTTGTCACGGACCCCTGGGGTTCCATGACCCCAATTTGGGAAACACTGCGCTACAGAATTAAATTAAATTACGCAAAAATTAAATAACATAAAATTAATTACTTAAAATAAATTACAAAAATTATATACACAAATACTAACATACAAACCACTTTAAAAAACTCGATATTATTAAAAATTCTATATATTTTAGTACCTATATTATACACTTTCTATATTTTAAAAATCGATATCATATTACTTACCTTCAATTCGATATTTTACACCACTATATTCTGTCCATTCGATATTTTGTCCATTCTATATTTTGACTTCGATATTATGGCTATTCTATATTTTGAATTCGCTATCATGTCTGGTTACCAATGTCCCGCACCACTGGGGAATTGCCACCGCGGTTAGGGCGTTAAGGAGCTTTCTAAATAAAAGGTATAGCCAGGACCTTTACCATTTAGTGCTCTATGCACAATGCACCATATCTTAAATTTGACCCGCTAGCATATTGGAAGCCAGTGTAAACATTGTAATAGAAGGAGAGAAGCTGTTCTGGCAGGAGAGTTTGAGACAAGGCGAGCCGTGGTGTTTTGAACTACCTGAAGTCTACTTAGGGAGGACTCATTCGCTGAACTTGTATAAGGCCATCCCCCATGCTGGTGCTCTGAGGTGGTGTTTGAGGTCTTACTCACCTTCGAGGTGGGAAGCTTGCCGTTCGTGCCACCCTCGCAGTGTGTCACCACCAGAAAAACCACATTTTTGGACTGAGCCCTTCAATCGTACCGCCTCTGCAGTGTCAGGCGAGGCCTGGAGGTAAGAGGCACAAAGCGGGAAGACCGCTCTAACTTCCTGAGTGCTGACTAACCCCGGCGGCAAACTCCGCTCTGTTAGTGGAGTTTGCAGAGTTTTGACAACTCTGCGCTTTGATGGGAACTCAGAGTTCAGGTGAAACTTCAACTTTATGGCAGAGCGGATTTAGCCCCTGCGCCAGCGGGCCCGAATAAAAAAAGAAAAACACTTACATGCTCTCTGGTGTCTGGCTGCCCTCCTCCTCATGATGGGGTCTTCTCCTTCCTCGCCGTCCTCATCCTCGCTGCTAACCCCTACATTTGGAGTCTTGCGTGGACTATGCCGGCACAGTAAATTCAAGATATAAAACGTAGGGGTTTGCAACCGGCGATGTGGACAAGGACAGCGACAAAAAGGAGAGACCACATTGAGGAGGAAGGTAGCCTGGAGATGCCAGAGAGCACGTAAGTGTTCCACTGAGTTTTTTATTAAACTCCGTGGAACTCCGCGGAGTGCCATTCCACCTACTCCGCCCACCCTAAGTGCTGACAGAGCTGCTCCACAGCGCAAGCAATGCATTGGGAAGTGCAAAAGAGCGCCACCTAGTGCACTCATGCAGTAAAAGAGATGCACTTGGCGGTTTGCCTCCTACGCAGAATGAAGCAATTTGCTATCAAGATATCGCTTAAGACAAAGAACGAGCGCTCGCTGTCAACACACATTTGGGCATATTCTCAAGGAACTATCGCAGAGTGAACGGCCCTTTATCGCAGCCCAACTCGTGATAAAGTTACTTCCCCATTCACAAGCCGGTGCTAACAGCCCATATCACCAGTTTTGCGGCGATAAGGTTCTCAAAAAACATCTCTACAGATGACCCCGGAAACTATCGCTAATGAAATGCAGAGTTGGCGTTCCCGTGCAGAAAACCTCAACAACACCACTCCAACATTCTCAATGACCAGCCAGATCGGCAATAAGAACACTAAACATGCAATAAGGCTTGTTAGCAGCATGAAATTAACACCTGCTCTGACCTGGTGCAAAGTCGGACAACAACCGGCACCAGACAAGGGAGCACACCAATAGCCAAACATGAATAACAACAGATTCCCCATGGCAACTGAACATGCAGGCCGGAGCCCCAATAGGGCAACAATACCTACCTCCACCACTCTCAGGACCCACCCCGGACCACCCTTGCCCACCACCCTGACAAACACTGAGGCAGCACAGACAAAGACATCAACCAGCTGAGAAACACCGAGCTCACAGATCCAACACCAGGAAATGTCACTGCCCACCACAGGCTCAAAAAGACAACCATCCTATGCATCCTGACCACCATAACTGTCTTGGATGCCAACATCATCTTGGATCAATATTCACTATTCAAATCTGCGATCATGGGTGAAAACTGATGTGCCTGTCAGTATGCCATATGTTAAAATGCCATATTTAATGGGTCAAATAACAATCTAGGGTGGGCGGGGAATCAGAGTTATTTCAACTTTGATAAAACAAATACGTGTCTGAAACATCCATGCATCAAAGAAAGGGCCGGAAAGTATTCTGAGATTAGTAGTTTAAAACATCGTAATTAAGGTGATTGGCAGCTGGAAGGGGTGGAGAGCTGGCGGATACTGTGAAAAAAGAGGGAGGCAATAAGTGTGAGGTTCACATATCGTTTGGTACATCGTAATATTGAAGGCACGAAGCGCGAAAGGAGGGCGTTTGAAGTAAGTAGGGCGAAAGTTGGTGGTTGTAAAGGGAAGCCACTTAAGGGAAAGACGTGTAGAAATTCATAGCGATGTCAGAAGGAGAAAAGCTTAGTGGGTTGTAAAAGTTTGTTGTGGTTTAGGTTTTGGTGCAGAGTTAAGAAATTAGAGGGAACATGTTAAATATGAGCGATTCAAAAACGGCATGCATAAAAATTGGGATGTATTTAGTAACAAGCGTCATAACCGAGGTTCTGAGTATTTGAGTTAACACCGTGTTTTTTAAAATTTGTAGTGAATCCCTGACGAAGGGCGAAGACTATGCCCGAAATGCATTGGATACATTAGCGAGGATGTTTTAAATGTATTGATAGTGTTGCAGTAGAAAGGTCTGTATTTGCAATCTGCAATGTTCTAAATACAGCAACTGTCACACATGTGAATGTGAAAAACTGGATTGAAATCGTTCTGATCTATGGATTAACTGGACATTAAAAGAAGTGAATTAACAGAACAATGGAGTTACCCTTTCTTTAAGGACTGTGGCTGTGCGTTCGATAGGAGCAGCAAGGCGCTCCACCTGTGTTGATTATTCATTCGAGTGGATAAATGGGCAAGACCACTAAATCTGGACTGAGCGCAAAAAAGTTTAAATAAAATTTTAAATCAAAAGCATTTAGATAAATAATAGTGTGCATTTCGTCATTAATGTGCGTAACATCAGCATGGCACCACACTACCTATCCTTCCCTCATACTGTGCAGGAACAGCTGGAGACCAAGCAAGGGGTCAAAGCCATAGCTGGCTTCCCTCACATGTCAGGGGGCAATTGAATGCATACATATCCTACGGGTGCCCCCTGGTGACACTGCACACAATATCTGCTACCAAAAGCACATGCATGCCATCACTGTTCAGGCGATAGTGGACCACCAGTGAATCTCCACCAACGTAATTGCCAACCACCCATTCCAAGTGCATGAGCCCTACATCTTCCAACAGTCCATCATCACCCAGCGCTTCCTGGCTGGCACCTACGGAAATGCGCTGCTCAATGGCAAGAACCAAATGAACACACCACACACCTCAACTCCACAATCATGCAACACGCAACACTGGGAATGCACACTTTACAAACTCACATACAACATGCCAAACAGCATTCCCACCCACCAGACACTACAGCACATCTTACTCTGGTAACTAGGCCAGCCATTCACATAAGCCATCAACTGCATGGCACCTTAGCCACACGATAGCAGATTGTGGGAAAAGGTGGGGACTAGGCATGTGCAAAGGAGGCAAGTGACCGATGAATGAGAATTTACATAATGCCAAGTGTGGCGTGGAAGTGATGGCCAGACTGCAGTCTGCAGACCACACACATATACATGTCGACATACACCGCTGGTGTATGGAGTGCAGTGGACAGTGAACGCCACAATGCCCCTCCAGCCAGTGGGAAAGATCCTGGAAATGTAGCTTGTTACGTCCCCCCCTTTAAGCGTGAGCGGAGTGGGCTGGACAGGCATACGCCCGGCCAGTGTAGGGGCGTTAATTAAAAACACATAGCTCTGGGCGTGTTCCTCTTCCGCAATGCCCTACGTCTCTGCCAGGGCAGCGCACCTCACCCCGTCTGGAAGCCAGCACCGGCGCGGTGAGCAGTGTTGCCTATGTTCCTGTGAGTCTGCTGCACCCCGGCACGCTGGACCCAGTACCAGTGAAGTAGTGTGGCTCACTGGTTAGAGGCGGCAGACCCGAGAGCAGAGGACGGCCCGGGACCAGGGTTCGATTCCCGGCGCGGCAGGTTTCTGGACCAGGGTCAGCGGACTCGATAATTCTCTCGCCTCGGTGCCCACTCTGATCAGCGATCACACTCGGCAACTCTGGGCATTAGCTTGCCTCATCTTCACTAACGGCCCCACCAGACCGCCGGGGATGCCTGGTCTCACCCTGGAGATACCCATTAAGGGACCATCTCTCAGGGAAGCCAGGAAGGGTTTCGCAGCGGTCGAAGCGCTTTGGGACCCTACGGGTAAGTAGTGCGCTATATAAATGCCTATACATTTACATTTACAGTCCTGTCAGGCCCTGCGCACACAAGCCACAATGCCCAGCTGCCGACACCAGCGTGTGTCGACGAGGGCCCACCACATGCTGGTGAAAACTCCAAGCCTAAGTGCCGTAACCCTGGCAGCCTCCTCAGACTATCACGGCTTCCGCAACACAGGCCTGCAGTACTACCTTTTTGTCGGTGTACTCCACCGGCATACACAGCGGACCAGTAGGTCACCCATTTGGAACTGAGTCTTGATTACACCATGGCATAGAATGTTTATTATGGTTGCTTTTATCTCACTATACTTCCTTCGATGTGGTGACACCAAGTCTGTATATAGCATTCCAACCACACATCTCTGTGTGCTCACGCGTACAACTGCCCTCGGGCCACACAGCGCTGGAGTATGTCACACATTTGGAACTGAGTCTTGATTTTCCAAAGGCAGAGTATATATCATTGCACACAAGGAGAGGAGTAAGAAGATGATGCGATTCAGTCTGGAGGGAAAAAGGATCATCCTTACAGAGGTGATCAGACACTACTGACAACTGCCCTGGTGTCACTAACTCTGTGCCTCGCAAGCCGACGACACATGACTGTGGGCCCCTGCTGACCTCTGCCTCCATAGGACACACATTTCGAATTCAATCTTGATTTATTTATGGCTGACCTGATATCATCATATAGGCCTCATTGCAGACTGTATCCCCTTTCAGCTCTGGTGCCACTAAGTCTGTTCCTCGAGATCAATGGACACTTTCTTGTTGAACTTTGCTGGTGACTGAATCCATGGACTGGGGGTTTTTGTCACCATCATGTCAGTTATACTGACTGTGTGGCAAAAACGAGGCAGTAACATTCCATTCCTCCATTTGCTGGTTCTGGATGGCTTCTAACCTCTGCATCATACCCTGGGGGACACCTTCCACTGTCCCCCGAAACCCTCCACCACATACACCTTGGACATCGATGAGGACCCGCCCTGCTCACGTGGCCCATCTGACTGTACCGCAAGTCACCGTCCCGTGGCGGGGTGCCTGTTCCGGCCGCAGTACATCCGGGCCACTAACTCAAGTCAAGTCACGGACCCTGGCCCTGAGATAGTGGATGGCCTCCGAGACGATGGCCTTGGGGTCATTGATGCCATGTGTATGTGGCCCTGCACTGCCCACTGCCTCTGGACTCAACTGCATTACACCATGACTCACACATCACGTCGAGTCCTGACCGGACTGGATGACGCATCACCGCAGGAGGCACACACCACCATAGCCAGGTCCACCTCCAACGGATGTACGACGTTACAACACGTACTTTTACAACGCGTGCCGTTACTACGCAGCTTTTACAATGTAAGTCGTTACAACGACTTGCATTGAGGGGTGCTGGACAGTACATTTTTTTATTTACTATTCCAACTCAAGTCCCCGTGGATAGTAGGGAAGGATTTGGATAGCAAATTAAGCTATTTACTATCCTGGAGCGCCCCCCAGCGCAACTCGTTGTAACGACTTGCGTTGTAAAAGTTGCGTGGTAACAGTACCGCGTTGTAAAACTTTCTTTGTAAAGGTTGTTCCCCCCTCCAACTGCCAACTGCTGGAGTCAAAACATTCATACTGGCAGACTGACGGAGTTGCTCACACCTGCGGTCGATGCCATAATCTGCCTGATACCCTGTTCTGCACTCTATGTGCCCCAACCTCAGTGCACTGTAACTCACGGACACCACTCTTTGCATATTGGGAGACCTCTTTACTTGCTCCGGCTACGTCCATGATGCTCCGCAGTTGTCTATGATATGATGGTGTCTTCTGTTTACATTTTACTGGTGTTCACTGTTCATGTTTTTACCAGCACCAACCACTCCTTGCCGGCTGTCTTACCCTCACCCCACACAACCAGCACAGGCTTCACTGTACAAGTGGTCCTGCCAATAAAGGGGCTGGGCACACGTGCCTGTGGCCACTTCCACAAACTATCCTTGGGCCCCGGGACCAACATTACATTGTGTTGTGTACTGGGGATGCCAATATGTCACATCAGGTAGTGTGTTAGACCTTGTAAATGTAGCTTTATTGTCACCCACTCAATACGTAAGGGGAGTGTGCTCGGCTATAGTACGCAGGTCTTGCATGGGTGTTTGGATGATAATTGCGAGACTCTGGGCATGGTTCAGTACTGGAAATGTGCAAATGCATGTGTCTCTGTCGCAGTGTAGGTCTCCTTTCTACGGGTCTCCTTTGTGTGGTGTAGGTGGTCCCTGAGGGAAATTAGACACCCATGCATGTGATCTAGTTCGTATTCCATGGGTTCGGACCCCACATACACCTATTCCGCCACCTTCATTAGGCATCCTGTCCCATGGCATTGGAATGCCATGTTTGGCTCAGTGAGGTGCTGGCAGCCAGCCGTGGTGGCTGGTGCTTCCTGCTGTGTGGTCTGTGCAGGGGATGGGTTCTCCTGTATGGAGCTTGGCTGCCGTGGTCCTGGTGGAGGATTGCCAGGGATGTCCATGAGCTGTTGTAGTGCGGCAGGGTCGAAGGTGTGGTGTTCTCTCCAGCATCACTGTAGAGTTGTCTTGTCTGCTCTGCTGGAGGTGTTGTTTGTCCATCTGCAATGTGAAGGGGAGATGCGTGTTGACATTGTGTTGACATGTATGTTGGAACATTGTTCTAGTTCACATGCAGACTGTATGACTGTGTACATTTTGACTGTTTGTGGGGTGCTGGATCTTTGTTGCTGGACAGTGGGCTTTTGGTCTACATGATGGATGTGTGGTTGTACACGTGCATTTCCATCTCACATTTTCCTGCTATGTTAGATGTGATTGGCCTGTTTATGCGCATGAGCGGGCCCAGTTGTGTCCTCTGTTTTGCAGTGTCAGTGTTGCACTTTGTGCCACATTGTCATTGGATGTGCTGTTAATGCAATGTGTGTGTGCTGCTGTGCGCCACGGGGTTCAGGGACATGATCCATGGTCATTGTGGGTGTGCAGTGTGCTCTATTTACCTGTGCATGTGTGCCATTGTGCCCATCTACCCCCACCCCCCAGTCCCCGGTCGTTACTCACCCTGTTGATGTTGCGTCAGATCCTCTCTGGCAGTGTCCTGACTCCCACCTCCTTGCACAGTCTCCACACTGATGACTGTGGCCTCAGTTTCCTCCAACTCCTCCTGTGGCACAGGACTCCCACCTCCTGCTGCCATTGCTGCCTTCCTGTTGGCAGCGGGTTTGTGCTTGGTTTGGCTTTTCACATCATGCCAGCGCTCCTTTTCCTCCTCCATTGACCTTCTCGACACTCCGACTGCATTCACAGTGGTCTAATTTTGTGTCCATTGATGGTAGTGTTCTGTTACCTCCATGATGCTGATCTGCTTTTCCTCCGGACTGCACCCCGTCTTCCTTTCACTCGTCTCCTTGGCCTTTAACTCCCTTTTATTTCCGTGGCTTTTATGGTGCATTTTCTCGCATGACACTTGGGAATTGCTGGCCTGTAGCTGGTTTTCGGTGGTTTTTGTGTCGTGATTGGCCTCATCCCAACTCTTTTGGAGTTGGTGTCTCGCATTTCTGTGGCGTCACATTGACTTTATTGCTGTCATTTGACGCGTTATCGTGGGCATATCGCAAGGTTCTGCAGTGTTGAGAATACCACATTGAAAAGGTGTTCTTTTCCCGCAATATACTACGACGTGAGTAGTTGCATTAAGCTACTTTTGTGATAGTATCACACGTTCTTGAGAATATCCCCCATTATTAAACATTGCTGCGCCAGAAACCTCATCTATCCCACTAACTATACGGTCAGGAAAAACCGTGGGCAATGATAGAATTTTGGTAACTACGCAATTCATTGATAAGACAGAATGTGTGTAATAGTTCTGGCTCCACTACGTGGTGGAGTAAGCTACTGCACCCACAACCCTTTGATAAAACAACATTACCTTTGCATGCTAAAAAAGCACATCCCCAATTGACAAAAGTGAACTTTGAAAAGTACCACGTAATGAGAGCGGTGATGATTTTGGGATCACCCTTAACCTGGGGGAGGGCAAGCAGATGCATTGAACACAAAGAGCATATCAGGCTGAACGATTCGGTGGTGGTCCCATCCTCCTAGGACCACCCCAAGCAAAGTTGTGGACAAAAATACACTGCCAACCAAAGGCCCAGCTAAGCATTATGGGGCAAGATTCTCAAGTGCACTGACTATTATAGTATTAGCTCTCAGCTGGGCTTGGAGAGCCTGCCCCTTTAGGAATGTTTTGGTATTGGATACTATAATATCCACTGCACTCAAGAATCCTGTGAGAAGTTGGCCTGGTATATAATGCTCACTAATTCTTAGTGATCACTTTGTACCATGCCAAGCAACCCTTATGATGATGGTTGTAATTCAACCTTGTAGACCAGTTATCCTAGTGGTAACGTGGACAAAGCAGTCTTAGGCTAAACTCTGAAAGGCATGTGAAGCCAGCTGTTATACCATACACAACCCCCTTGAATACCAAATGAAAGGGACACCACACAGATATATATTGAAAATATATATTGATTTATTAACTATAAAATCCCCTGGACTCTTTATGAGCACAGAAGCACAAGCGTTAAATCACAAGACAGTTTAAAATACACAAAAGTTGCACAATATGGATGAGCCCTAGGGGCAACCTAAACCATATACTAAGAAAGTGGTATAAGAGATACCTAGAAGAAAGTGAAGAGGCCTAGGGCCTTGGGAATCGCTGGAGCTATTCGAGACTGGAGTTAACTAAGTCGGGAAAGGCCCACGGGACTCGGGTGCAGTGTTCAAAGTGCACGCACTTCTCAATACAAAGTCTATGGTGCGTAAAAAGCACAAAGTTAGAAAGTTAGGAACCTTCCGAGTGACCTACGGAGCTGAAACTTAAAACACAGGCCCTTGGGATGTGTACCAGTGCAGGAGCACCGGCGGAGCTGAGTTACCTCACCCACAGGAAGCGGGTGCACAGGGTCGAAGTTGTGTCGGGTTTCGTCACGCTGGTCGATGGTGCTTGGAGCTGAAGATGCTGCAGGCGGCTCGATGAGAAGAGTTCCGGTGGATCCAAGGGTGGATCTGAAGATGTGAAGACCTGAAAGCAGAGGGGACAGTGTTCAAAGTCACTAGCCAGTGACTACCGTGGAACCAGATTGGAACCAGGCGATGTCGGGTGCAAACAGGCGTTGTCGGGTAGCTTCTTTCTGCAGCCACGTGGATACCCGGGGTCGAGGACGTCCAGGAGTCGGTCACGAGCTGTCCCACGTAGGCTTCTCGCTGTTGGCGGTGTCGGCGACCTGATCGGACCAACCAGGCCTTGGCAAATGCAAGCCACGCAGAAGTTGAAAGATGCTGTTCACTCGGACCAGCAAGGTCAGAGCGGGTGCTCCTTTTCACAGGAGCTTGGGTAGGTCTGGAGCAACCAGACCTGCTGTGTAAATCTTCGGGTTCGTCGCCAAGATGGCCGCTGACCACGTGGCTAGTGGCCGGGATGGCGCGTCGAGTGGCACAATGCAAAAGGGCCCCACGCAGATCGTGGAGATGCTGGGGGGCTGCTCTTCGGTGCAAGGGCTGCTCGGTGGTGGGGGTTCTCAATCCCCAAAGCACAACGTCGAGGATGCCTCAGAAGCTGCGCAGTCAGCTTTTCGAGTGTCTTTCAAGAGGTCCGGTCCCACGTCACTCGGTGCCTCCACGGGTCCCTTCTTCGCAGGGACTGTGGATCGGGCTCTGAGAGGTCTGGGAGTCTGGTTCTTGTCGGGCTCTGGGCTCGGTCTCGGGCGGGAGGCGGCGGCAAAGCAGACGTCGAGTTGCTGGTTGGTACCTGTGTTCACAGGGTGGCCACTCCTAGGCCACAAGGGAGATTCTCTTCAGTCTTCTGTGCAGCAGAATGTCGAAGTCCAGTCTTCTTCTTGTTTAAAGTTGATTTCGGGATGATCTGCTGTGCAATGGCACTGCTCCCCCTCTTATTCCCAAACTGGGGGTGGATCACCTACTAGGTCCCTCCTCTGGGAGGAACCAGGAAGGGGGGCGGTTACACCCCCTTTCCTTTGTCCAGCTCCGCGCCAGGACTGGGGCTGGAAGGCCCCAGAACCGGTTTGGACTGGCCTATGCACGGGGACACCTTGTGTGCCCCGGGCATGTCTGATTCTATTCAGCCCTGTCCTACCCAATACACAAAATCCTGTCTGGGGTGGTGCTCGCACCTCCCAAGGCAGGAAACCCTTTGTCCAGGCCACCATCTGCCGAGTTTCGGTCAGCAGCAGGAGGCCAGACTTGTGTCTGTGGTGGCAGCGTCCATTTTGTGAAGCTGAGGCTCTGTTTAACTTTAACCGGGGTTAAGGCTACACACATGTCGTGTCCCTCTAGAAGGGTGGAATGCTATCCCCGTCGCCAGAATTGGCGAGGGGATAGTATTCCAATTCGTATGACACCTTACTCGACATGTTTTGATAAAGCCAAACCAAAGATAGCATCTAACCGCGAGGATTATAATGCACTTAAGAGTATATGGTATGGCAATATCCCGGAACAGCTTAGGGAGTTGTTCCCGACAGCTGCAGACAGGCTCAGCTCATGCTAGAGCACCATCTCACATATTTCCAAGCACTCTGCCTCCAGGATTGATGAGGCCTTCCATAGGAGTGGCTGATAGGAACATATGTGTCCAGTTTAGGGTTAGGCACAGACATACTGTACCTAAGTAAGAGGTGGTTACACCGACTTACCCCAGCTGAGTGATCAGCCAGTTGTGTCAAATATGGAGGCCAGGCCAGGGGTGGCACAATACGTGCTGCAGCCCCTGGCAGGCCTTGGCTACACCTATGCCCTGGGTACCTATGGTACACTGTTACAGGGGCCTATAAGGTGAACCAATTCCAATTGTGTTATGCACCTAAGGTACATGGAGTCCATTTTAAGGAGAGAGCAATCAGCCTGGGGCCCTGAATAGCAGGATCCCAGGCCAACTAAGTCAAAAACCAGCTAAACACCAGGCAAAAAGTTTGGGGGTAACCATAGTCAGATATCCACCTTCCTACAAATCCCGTCCCATAATGCTTTGCCGGGCCTTTGGTTTGGATTGTATTTGTGCCCATAACTGTGCTTAGGGTGGTCCTAGGAGGATGGGACCACCACAAATCGTTCAGCAGGGTGTACTTTCATGTTCAAGGCATCTGCTTGGTTCTCTCAATCAATCAATCAATCGTATAATTTGTAAAGCGCACTACATACCTGCAAGGGTTTTAAGGCGCTGAGGGGTGGGGAGGAAGGGGGTGCTGTTGCTACTGGTCGAAGAGCCAGGTCTTGAGTTGTCTCCTGAAGATTAGAAGGTCTTCAGTTTGTTGTAGGATCAGTGGGAGGTAGTTCCAGGTCTTGGTGGTGCAGTGGGAGAAGGATTTGCCTCCGGCTGTGGTTCTACGGATGCGTGGGGCGGTAGCCAGGGAGAGGTCTGCGGAGCGGAGTTTCCTGTTGGGTATGTAGAAGGAGAGTCGACTGTTGAGATAGGCTCGGCCGGACTTGTAGAGTACCTTGTGTGCGTGGATCAGGAGCTTGAAGGAGATTCTTTTGTCGACAGGGAGCCAGTGCAGGTTCCTCAGGTGGGGGGTGATGTGGTCGCGGGACGTCGAGGATTAGGCGTGCAGAGGCATTTTGGATTCTTTGCAGTCTGTTGATGAGATTGGTCGGGGCTCCGGCGTAGAGGGCATTTCCGTAGTCGAGTCTGCTGCTGACTAGGGCCTGGGTGACTGTTTTCCTTGTGTCTGTCGAGATCCATCTGTATTTCGCGGAGCTTACGGAGGGTGTTGAATCAGGAGGAGGAGACAGCGTTGACTTGTTTGGTACTGGTGGGTTTCGAGTCGAGGATGACTCCCAGGTTGGTGGGTGCGGGGGTGTCCCCAGTGATGCGGGCCACCAGGAGTCATCCCAAGCTTAGGGGTTGGGTCAGAGGATGAGGATTTCCATCTTGTCTGTGTTCAGTTTAAGGTGGCTATCCTCCATCCAGTTTGGGGCTGCCTTCATTCCCTGGTGGAGGTTGGATTTGGCGGTGAGGGGGTCCTTGGTGAGGGAGAGGATCAGTTGCTGGTCATCGGCGTAGGAGATTATGTTGAGGTCGTGATGTCGGGCGATGCGTGCGAGAGGCGCCATGTAGACGTTGACCAGCGTCGGGCTGGGGAGGATCCCTGTGGGACGCCGCAGATGATCTCGGAGGCTTCAGATAGGAGGATGTCCAGTCCAGGGCCTTGACTCGGATCCCTGCGTCATGGAGTCATGTGCGTATTGTGTGGTGGTAGACGGTGTCGAAGGCGGCGGAAAGGTCCAGGAGGATGAGGGCCGCCGTTTCGCCGTTGTCCAGTAGTATCCTAATGTCATCTGTGGCGGGCAGTCTCGGTGCTGTGATTGCTGTGGAAACCTGTCTGTGAGGGGTCCAGGATGCTGTTGTCTTCGAGGTAGCGGGTGAGCTGGATGTTGACTATCTTTTTGATGACCTTAGCTGTGAACGGAAGCAAGGAGATGGGCCGGGCGTTTTTCAGTTTGCTGGGGGACGCCTTGGGTTTGTTCAGTAGGGTGTTGATCTCGGCGTGTTTCCAGGTTTAGGGAAAGGTTGCGGTCTCAAAGGAGAGGTTGATGATGTTGTGTAAGTGGGTGGGCGATGGAGCTGCCGGCTTTGTTGAAGATGTGGTGTGGAAAAGGGTCAGACGGTGAGCCGGAGTAGATTGTGCCCATGGTCTTGATTGTGTCTTTGATGCTCATGTTGGCCCAGATTGTCAGGGGGTCATAGTCGATGGGGTGAGGTGGTTCCGGTGTGATGGGGCCTGTTAGAGTCATCCGGGGGTTGAAGTTATCGTGGATGTTGGCGATCTTGCAGTGGAAGAAGGTGGAGAGGGAGTCACACAGGGCTTGCGATGGTGGGATGTTGTTGGCGGTGGAGCTGGGGTTGGAGAGTTCCTTCACGATGTTGAAGAGCTCCTTGCTGTTGTGTGCGTTTTTGTCGGGTGGTCTTTGAAGGAGTTCCTCTTGGCAGTCCTGATGAGGTGGTGATGGTTGCGGATGATGTCTTTGTGGGTTGTGCGGCTGCCCGGCGACCTCTCGCTGTGCCATATATTCTCCAACTTCCGATAGGTGCGCTTTAACGCTAGGAGTTCCGGGATGAACCAGTTGGCTCTCTTGCTGAAGTCTTTGAGGGTTGGTTTTTTCAACGGGGCTAAGGTGTTGGCGCAGTCGTCCATCCATCGTCTAAGGGTGCACGCACCATCATCGTTGTTAGAGGGGTTGTTCGGTGGGTTGAGTGCGAGGTTTGTCTATAGCTGTACTTCAGTGATTTTGCCCCAGCAGTGACGGGGATCTGTAGGGTGCAGTGATATGCGACGGGTTTACGGAAGGTGAAGTGGATGCAGTGGTGGTCGGTCCAGGTGGATTCGGAGATGTGGCAGAAGGAGACTTGTGTGCTTGAGGAGAAGATGGCGTAGAGTGTGTGTGCGGCGATGTGGGTCGGCGATGTGACAAGCTGTTCCAATCCGAGGTTGGCGAGGTTGTCTATCAGGGTGGAGGAATTGCTGTCGTTGGTCTCCAGATGGAAGTTCAGGTCTCCGAGGAGAATGTAGTCGGTGGAGGTCCCTAAGTTAGTGAGGACACCAAAATCATCACCTCTCTCACTGTTTGCTGAGTTTTTTTCATTTTCACTTTCGTGAGATGGCTATATGCATTTTTGCATGTATTGGTAGTTACTTGTTGTATTATCAAGGGTATTTGAGGGGTTTTATTTTGTAAATTGGGGTGAGACAGAACTGAGTTGCTGAGCGGAGTTCACAGAGTTTTTCATCAATTCTGCAGAATTCTGCATAGCGGTACTCCGCTAACTACGCCTACCCTTGCTCAGGAAGCAATGAAACGACAACTACGTCCAACCTTACTCAGGAAGCAACGAAAATGTGACTTAACTGATGTAGAGCAGTGAAGAAAGAGGAAGAACTTGGAATGATCTGTTTTATATAGACTCTCAGACTGTTACTTGATTGGGCTATTGTTGGCCATGGTTACTCCCTGTGGTTCATAGAAGTTGTAGTATTGTTGCAGTATTTTTACTTTTACCTTTGAATCTGTTGTGAATTATGAGTAAAGAAAGTAATGTATAATCCTCGCCTCAGGTCCTGACTTAGGGGCCGATTAGGATGGAGGATTTTCCGCCTCCTCCGGGCCGGCGGAAGCCACCTCCGGCCCGGAGGAGGCGGAAAATCCTCTGCGGACTCACCAAAGACCCACCGCCACATTACGATGGCTGGTGGGTCTTGGTTTCTGTCCGCTGCTTTTCCGCCGCGGTCGGATTACAACCGCGGCGGAAAAGCTCTCATTTGGCTGGCAGTGTCTATCAGACACCGCCGGCCAAATTAGGATGCATTTGAAAACATGCTTTTCCGCGGCGGTTTTTCCGCCGTGGAAAAGCATGTGTACTTTTGCTTTTGGGGGCCCGTTGCGGGCCCCCAGGGTGTTGGTGGGTGGGGGGTGCACATGGGGGGTACCTATGGTACCCCCCAGCATTTACATGCACAATGCGGCAGGCACCGCGCGGTGCCTGCCGCTTTGTGCATGTAAATGTTACACATGCACTTTTAACATTGCGGCGGGTGCTGCTTGAAGCAGCACCCGCCGCAATGTTAAATATCCAGGATGTGACCGCCAGGGTGGCGGTCACATCCTAATTTGCACGGAGGGACCGCCGCAGCCCATGCGGACGGTCCCTCCACCTCTGGGATGGCGGACGGACGCAAGTCCGTCCGCCATCCTAATCGGCCCCTTAGTATACATGATTTACTGAGAATGTCATGTATTATTCTCATATGGCTGAGGAAGATAGTGTGAATTTACAGAAATATGATCTAATTTTTGCTTCTGGAGCACCTTCCATAACCTCTATGACAAAAACATCATTCATGGAATCCCAGCAGATGGTCAACATTTCACACAGAGTAAAATCACCTTAAAACTCAGCATACTTCCAAAAAAAAATGATGGTACCACTAACAAGTGACGTATATTGTAACTAATGTTGTGGCCAGCTAAAAAAGATTAATCAATAATGAGAAGTTTTAATTTTATCATGACAAGTACCACCAGATGATTTCAAGTACTCTAGTTTCTTGTCATGTTTCACAGACAACATAAGCAATCTGAGCAATGTGGTCCATTTTATGTTGTGGGAAAATGGTTTGCGGGGTGTATAGTTAGATCATCTGCTCTATAGGAGAAAAAAAAATGTTGTGTTGCTAAAAAAGTTGGCTCAGTTTGATGAATCTCTATGAAACACTCCCAAAAGGTGCTACTTTTTTACTGGTTTGTGCAGGGAAAGTTTCGGGATAGACAATCAAGCGGAGGTTGAGAAAAATATTTTTCATAGACTTCTTCAGACAAGGCTACAGCAAAAACAGTTCAACAGAATTATACCAAATTTGTCAGAAGGCTGGATCTTGGTCCACAGAATGTGCTATTTGTGATTTGGTGTAAATCCTTTTAGTAATTTTTGAGAAACTGAAGTTGATAAATAATTGTAGATCTGGATGGTTGGGTCTGCGAGAGTCTCGATCAATCCTCGCGGAGCGGCAATTTAAAATAGAGCATTATGGTAGGCCAACGGAGCTTTATTTCCCTTCATTCATCTTGCTACCGCAAGAGTCAAGCTACTGTGGGGGCGAGTGCTTTAAATGGGTGCCAGCAACATGAGAAAGATGTTGCTGCCAGCCATTAAAGGACTCAGGGATTAGGACCCATTGTCCTGAACAAGTATTAAAAAAAATATAAGAGGCAAGGTAGGGATACCCTGATCACTTAGGCCCAATGGAGGAGCCACAGAGGGAACCCTTGTAGGAAACTAGGTTGTTGTTGCAGGAGTCCCTCCACTTTTTGCCTGGTATTTGATGCAACTTTGACTGAAGCACACTGGGTTCCTACTAACTAGGTCTCAAATGCCTGTGTTCTTTCATCCCAAAAAGACAACTGGTCCCTTGATCCCAAGTGACCAGGTTATCAGCACCTATGTAAAACCCTAGTAGGTACTACCTTGGGTACCTATGGCATATGTACTAACGAGGGTTTCTAAGTAGTGCAGCATATCTTGTGCAACTCTAAGGGTCAAGACTGATTAGCTTGTGGCTTGGTCCAAATTGTCATGACACAGTGAGCAAAACAATCTCTGTACTGGGGTTGAGTGTTTTGACATTGTTCAGCATTCCGTTAATCATATTTTCTTTATGAATTTCGTCACCATAAGTGAGACGGGTAAGCCCAGATGTGAGTCCTGTGCTCACCATGCAAACAAAGTCAAGCTAACCTGGCTGATGAAGGTTGATACCCTGAAACCGGTCCTAGGATGCTTTTTCAGGTCCAGGGAAGACATGGCCTGGCGCATCAGCCTTGACTGTTTCAATTGGGAGCACAGTCAAGACTGATTTACATATGGCTGGTTCCAAACTTGACTGGACTGGCAAGCAAAAAAACAACAATGTATTTAGGCCCAAATCTCTGTACTGTTTGTGAATATTTGACATTGTTCAACATTCCTTCCATCGTTTGTTCTTTTTGCATTTGTCACCCTAAGTGGACGGGCATGCACAGATGTGGGTACTGTGCTCAACTTGCCACTGTAGTCAGGCTGTTCTGGCTGATGAGCGGTGATACCCCAAAAACGGTCCTAGGATGCTTACCTCCTGTGCAGGGAGGATCAGGCCTGGCAGTTCAGGCTGGACTGTTCCCGTGGGGAGCAGAGCCATGACTGATTTGCTTATGGCTGGCTCCAAACAGGAAGGGTGTGGTGAGCAAAAAAACTACGGATTTCGGCCCATATCCCAGTACCGGAGGTGAGTGTTTGACATTGTGCAGCATTCCGTCCATCATTTGTTCTTTTTGAGTTTGATACGATAAGTGGGATGGGTATGAAGAGATGTGGGTCCCATGCTCACCAAGCTATCCGTAGTCAATCGGGCTGATTAGGGATCATAACCTAAAACAGGTCCTAGGGTGCTTGTTTCTGGTCGAGGAAGGCCCTAGCTTGGCAAACTGGAATTGTGGGTACACAGACAAAATATCGAGTTTTAAATTTCGATATACAATTATATCGAAGTTTAAATATCGATGGGACAAAATATCGAAGGTAAGTAATATCGACAGTCTTAATATCGATATTAGTATGATATCAGTAATATCGAAGTTTTAAATATTGATGTCAATAATATCGAAATAATAACTTCGATGTTACTAATATCAATTTTTAAATACATTTAGTGTATATTATATTGTATTTATTATGTTTTATTATTTATTTTTAATGTAATTTAATTAAATATTGTCTTTTACTATTGTAGCGGGTTGTGGGTTTATAGGGGAATAGGGTGGGAAGTAATGTTATTATGTTAAATTAATTATTAATTAGTAGGAATTATTAATTAATTAATTGAGAATTAATTTTTAATTAATTTTAATTAATCGATTATTTGATAAATATGTTCTGTAGCGGGTTATGGGTTTATAGGGGAATAGGGTGGGAAGTAATTTAATAATAATTAATTAATTAATATATGTTTGTACATATTATAATTAATAATTAATTGGTAATTAATGTATATTAATTAGTGAATTAATTAATATAATTTTGTACATATTTTTAATTATTAATTAGTTGGTAATTAATTAATATTAATTAGTTAATTACATTAATTAGAGTAATTTTTTATATATAATTTTATGTTATTCTTAATTAATTAATTGGGAAAAAATATTAATTATTAAATTAAATTAATTACAGCTAATGTGCTAATATATTTACTTTATTGTTATTGTTAATTAATAATTAATTGGTAATTAAATAATATTAATTAATTTTGGGTAAAGGAGTATTTTTAGGGTTCAGGGTCAGTTTTCAGTTTCTGGGTAAAGGGGTATTTTTAGGGTTCAGGGTCATTTTTCAGTTCTTTGGTAAAGGGGTATTTTTAGGGTTCAGGGTCAGTTTTCAGTTCTTGGGTAAAGGGGTATTTTTAGGGTTCAGGGTCAGTTTTCAGTTTTTGGGTAAAGGGGTATTTTTAGGGTTCGGGGTCAGTTTTCAGTTTTTGGGTAAAGGGGTATTTTTAGGGTTCAGGGTCAGTTTTCAGTTTTTGGGTAAAGGGGTATTTTTAGGGTTCAGGGTCAGTTTTCAGTTTTTGGGTAAATGGGTATTTTTAGGGTTCAGGGTCAGTTTTCAGTTTTTGGGTAAAGGGGTATTTTTAGGGTTCAGGGTCAGTTTGGGGTTTTTGGGGTACAGGGATATTTTTAGGGTTCAGGGTCAGTTTTGGGTTTTTGGGGTACAGGGATATTTTTAGGGTTCAGGGTCAGTTTTGGGTTTTTGGGGTACAGGGATATTTTTAGGGTTCAGGGTCAGTTTTGGGTTTTTGGGGTACAGGCGTACAGGGTAAAAATAAAAAAAATTTACATTAAATCAATTAAATGAAATTAAAAAAAATTACATTAAATTATTAAGTGTTTTATTTATTTTAAATGTATATGTATTAGTTTTAATTTTGTTTTAATATTTTTATTTAATATTTGTAAAATTATATGTATTTTAAAATTATTTTTACATTATTATTAATACATTTAAAAAAACGATATTTTTAATTTCGATATTTTTGTACTACGATATTATTTTTTCGATATTTTTGTACTTACCTGTATGAAGGAATGACTCCGATATTTTTGATGTTGATATTTTTGTCACGATATTTTTGTATTTCGATATTCTGTCTGTCGATATTATGTCAGACATTCGGAATTGTGTGGTAAGCAAACAAATTATGGATTTAGGCCCAGCTCTCTATACAGGGGGGGTGAGTGTTTGACATTGTTCAGCATTCCATCCATCATTTATTCTTTTCATTGAAAGGAACCCAGCACAAAACCCTCTCAGACAGCCACTAGAGGGTGCGTGACAGGGTGCTCTATAAAGTGAAAATATAACATAGCACACATTTGTGTGCCATGTCCCCTAAACCTGCAAGTAATATTCATGTCACCTCTACAGCAGGCCTTACAGCCCTAAGGTGAGGTGCATTATGTGACATCTGAGCACATATCTGCATGAGCAGATATGCTCCTGTGCTGGTCAGTTCCATTACTGCCAATACAAGTGATCAGGGAAGCCATTTAAAAACAAGTGCGGGCACTGTTAAAACGAGTTCCCCATCTAAATGATGACCACTGAAACCAGAGATAACAAATGTCATATTAATAAACCTACACTGATTCCACTGATGTATTTATTAATACATGCACCTAGGGGGCACCTTAGTGTCAGCCTGCCCCGCATTAGAGATTCTAACCCCCCTCTCCCCCGGAGCAAGGACCTTTGTTCTCAGGTGGTCAGGAACAAAACCTGCTCTGGCAGAGGGTGTTTACGCCCCCTCTCACAGGATGACCTGTAAATTAGCATTCCAAGGCATGGAGCTTTAAAGAGCACACTGCCTTTGGTATGGAATCTGGCTTCCCTCTCAGGAGAAAAAACAGAACCCTCTAACCAGAGACCTTAGGGGGCTACAAGTCCATTGGCTACTACCCTACGGTCCCCTAACACCTCTAAATCTCATATTAAGGGGAGCCCCTGGCACCAGAAAATGAGATTCTTCTGACCTGAGAGAAGAATACAGACATTAAGATCCGCAAGAACAGAAGATTAGCAACTGACTTGGCACCAACCCTGCAGGCCTGTCTCCTGTCCTCGACAATTGCACCAAGAAACTCCTGTACCCCCTAGGGTGCTCATACTTATTTATCACCAGTTTCACTGCTCAAGGATCTGCTTCTGCTCCTGGGCATTTCTTCAGAAGCATCTGGACCTTTCTTGAAATGCAGTTTGTGCAACATTTCCATGGAAACTGCTTTTTAGGAATATCACAAATAGATATGGTTTAACTGAGAGATTACTAAAAAAACTGCTTTAGAGACATATGACTAACAAATGTGTTTAATGATTTAACAGAGACGCTTCCAAAGAACGTTGCCGACTGTTACATATTTGTTAATCACTTTGGGGCAGATTTATGATAACTGGCGCATCCCCAGGGATGCACCAGTTATTTTGCGCCGCTGCTCCGCCACCCATGGTGCGCCGCATTTACAATGCGGCGCACCAATGGGCAAAAACGGCACAGATGCGTGACGCATCTGTGCCGTTAAGGTGGCGCATTGCTGGAGTTGCGTCGCAAGCGCGACGCAGCTCCAGCAAGGCTCGGGGGTGCCCCATCCTTACAATGCTGCGTCAAGACCTACGCCTGCTTCAAGCAGGCGCAGAGTTTTGACGCAGCATTGGCCTGAAAGTGACTGAGTGAAATCTTATAGATTTCACTCAGCCACTTTTGCAAGGCGCACCTGCCCCGGAAAGCCCACCCTGCGCTGGAACAGCCACAAGCGGCGCAGGGCTTTACAACGTGACGCATCGCCTAGATGCGTCACGTTGTAAATCGATCGTAGGGATGCGCCACGTTTACGCCGCAGTTGCGTGACGCAAACGTGGCGCATTCCCAACATAAATCTGCCCCTTTATCTTCATCTTTACCTTTATCTTCATTCTTCATTCTCAAGTACAGGGCTGGCCAGAAGCCAATTCTTCATAAATATCTGTGAATGTATGAAAGGCAGGTTGTTAGTCATTGCTAATGGAAACTGGGAGTGACTTGTTATGTTTATTGATTTAGGAAAGATATTTCCAAAGAACTTACTCAAATGTTAAATATTTGTAAATCTTTCAGTTATTCAGGTTCAGGGCTGGCCACATGGCAGGTCAAAGGTTGTTATGACATTTAATTTGAGTTTTCACACAATCTGTATATTTCAGATTGGCAAATTGACCTGGGAACTAAGGGAGTACTCGACACTCCACACTCACCTGCTCATGAAAAGCCCATTTTCAGCAAAATTACAACAAAGAGAGTAAAGTAACGAATCAAGTGGCCCTAAACAAGTCTTCAGCGTTCTCCAAAACTGTGCTGGTTTGTGTGGGTAGCTCGTTCTTTATTCCTTGATGCCCTCCTTGGGACACCATGGATGCGCTGTATTTAATGTACGGTGCATCATGTCACAAGGAGCGACAGATATGTCAGTATTTCTTACGTATCTGCAGGCGCAACACTGACACATTGCTGGAGTTGTGTCGGAAGTGTGATACAACTCCAGCAATGCATGGGGGAGTGCAATCTTTAATTTACTGCATCACTCTTATGCCTGTCATGAGGCAAGCGTAAGGTTTTGATGCAGTGGTTTCCTAGAAGTGTTGCAGTGAAATCTCATAGATATCACTGCGCCAATCTTACGAGACTTTGTTGCGTGGGAACGCCCACCCTCTGTGTATTGTACCTGATGCAGTTATAATTGTGGTGCTGGGCTTTACTTGGAGATGTATCTGCCTAGATGCGTAACTTTGTAAATATGGTGCAATGTTACGCATTGTTTACGCCGTCGCTGCGTCCCTAAAAGTGACGCAAATGCGGCACAAAAGTGTTGCCTGAGATTATAAATAAGCCCCCCGTTCTTTATCTCAAAGTTGCCTTTGTCATGCAGTTTTATATTGGGAGTTCATCTAACGGCCACAGAAAATGTACTCAGGCTGCTTAGGACTGTGGATGCTTCAGGGGGGCCAAGGGCCAGATTCCATCGTCTTTTATTGTGATTACCTGCAATGAGTTGGTTATTACTTTCTATCAGACATCTTCTATTGGTACTAAGTTGAGTTTCTTTCGACTCATACTGTCTGTGTACAAGTTTGCTTCATTACATTTGTACAAACCTCTGCAATAATGCCCTTTTCATGTCAGATCAACTGAATCTAAAATTACTTTATCATGCGCAGTAGAATGTTTCACCAACTAGAATGTATTTAGCAACTGTGTACTATGTGGCACGAGGTGTCTCGCTGAATTCACTTTATATTTTCATTGACCCTAGATGTGAGCCTTGCTTGAGATTTTTCTTTGACTGTGTCTCCTTATCATAGTGGCCGCTTTGTGTAGCGCACTAAAAAACTGACTACATCTGTGCAGTACTGCGTTCACAGGCCACATCTCTCTAGAATCCCAGAGGCCTTTGCTTCCAAAGTGTCTGCTTCGGTAGTTCAGATCCATTCTCTTCCTTACGTTATTGGAAATCAGCATCCACCTGTCTTATACAAGGCTATTGACTCATGGATAATACCTGATCTGTCTCTGTCTTTTGACTTGTTCTGATCAAAGCCACAACTCATACAATTGACACAGCGAGATGGTGTGTGGAAAAAGGGAAGCAGAGAAAGGGCTTAAGCCAAGGCAGAAAAAATGAGAGAGAAAATGAATAAGGCTAAAAGACAGAACATATGGTATAGAGAAGACTCAAAGAATAATAGCTACAAAAAAAGACACAAGTGCTCACACTATAAACACAGGAGAGGAAATATAAATAGGTACACAAAGGGGCAGGTGATGAAAGGTCAAAGTAAAAAGGGCTCCTGATGCAGAGGACTTCCACCTAAGGGCCTACCCATTTCATTCAATTGTTTTTCACAAGTGCCTTTGCGTCCATTTCACATTCTGCATGTCAGATCTGGTATTCTTTGAAATTTTGCTTTCTATGGGAAAATTGAGCAAGAAACTGAGTTGAGTCTGATCATGGGCTTCCTCGTTAGGGTTGATAGTTAGTTGATAGTTAGTAGATAGTTAGTTCTTTCTTTTTTCTCGTAGTTTTAAAAAGAGTGCAAGTACATAAAGGAAGACGTAGAATATTTTAACCTAAGTAGCCAGGTTTTCAGTGATTTCCTGAACTCTGAGTAACCAGTCATTGATCATTCGTAAGTCCAGAGAAGGAAATTCCAAAGAGATGCTGTTTTATAGCTGAAGACGTGCACATCTTGTCGAGATCTCTTAATGCTGTTAAAAATTGTGGGTGAGGTGTCTTCTAATATCCCAAAATACCTGCCATATAATAGCAGGCTGTGATGTGGGAAGGGTTTCTATGGTGGTGGTGAATGAGGGAATCAGATGGTGAATCTGGATTTGGGACTGGGACCTTGACCAATCACCATCTCATTTATTTCTCTCCTTCTGGCTATTCCCAGCTGTTAGTATGGCTCACTACGGGGCCGATTCACAGAACTAACTTAAGACAAAATCCTAAACTTACTACTTTTGGTATTCACAGAAGTTAGGATTTTGTCTTAAGTTTGTCTTAAGACAGACTTAAGACAGACTTAAGTTAGGATTTTGTCTTAAGTCCGTCTTAAGTCTGTCTTAAGTCAAACTTAAGACAAAATCCTAACTTCTGTGAATACCAAAAGTAGTAAGTTTAGGATTTTGTCTTAAGTTAGTTCTGTGAATCGGGCCCTACATCCCCATCCCATCCAACGATAGTCTGACAGAGTCATAGTTTGACCCATAGCACAAAAAAAGTGTCTGAACCTCTGGCTGAGTACTGTTTTTGGCCATACACCATACCTCTAGGTTCATGGCACCACCAGGGTTTGCTCCAGTCCTCTGACCTCTTCATTCCTTGTTGGCTCTGGTGGCGGTGAGCCGGGGCTCGCTATCAATGCAATGTTGGTTGTCACCGGCAGGGTTGTTTGGCTCCACTTTGTAGGCTGTGCCAGTCTTGGTCCCTATGCTCATGGCTCACCCAGGGCTCCAGTCTGCTTTCTTGACTCATCCTGTCTTGTGACATCGAGCTGGCTTCCACTCTTTTAAACCAGGACACAGGTCTAGCTACAATCTCGGTGCCACCACCAGGATACTATTCACTGTGTTAACTGTTCACAAACTATTCGTATGGAATGCAGAACCTCCACCCTGGGTATCTGTCCCTTATTAGGACGCAATGTCCTGGCTTGATGGGGGATGCTTTGGCTCTCCGGCATGGTCTGGATCTCTCTTTGGTGTCTTTACTTCTGTCTTGATTGCTCTTGGGGGGTAAAATTTGACAGTTTCCACTCCTTCTTGTTGGGATGGTGTCTTGGCTGCACCAATCCCTTACCTGTGCGAGAGGAGAGCATTTGGTTGTGTAGTGTAGCCTGTTCTGTATGCTCTCAGGAACCTTCGCAAGGCTGTCTCAGGATTCGGTTCTCCATCTGTGGTTCAGCATATACATGAGGTGTTCAATTTCCCTGTTCTCTTGTGGCCACTGGGGCACTGTGACATTCATCTTCAGGATTGACTCTAGCACTGGTCCTACTTTGCTGAATGGCGTGAATTTAATTTTCTCCACTACTGGTTTCTTGGAGAGTCCATCCACAATGACCACGGATAAGAGGGCCATCCAGGAAATTCCAAAGTCTGAGCTGATCCATTGTTCAGTCTGTGACGACAGGTGCCAGAATAATCTTGCCCCCAGTCAGTCAGCCAGCCAGGCAGCTCCTTATTGTGTTATCAAACATGATATCGATCCCAAGGAACCATAACTTTTCACTTAGGTGATACCTGGTTTTTGTGGTTCCTTGATGGCCTTCATGTGCTAACTCTACTACCCTCTCGTGTAGCGCTTTTTGTTTCATGATCCAGTGGCACCTGAGTAGCAGGTCATCTGCTGTAAGACCTCAGGGCCTCATTTATGAGGCCCCTCGCAGTGCCGGAACATCACTTTTTGTGGCATTCCGTGGCGCAGGAGCCTGCTCCATATTTACCAAGCAGCACTAAGCCACTTTTTTGTCTCCTTTAATGCAGTTTTCAGCATCACAGGGTTGTGTAAAGGGTGTTGATGGGGGTGTTGCCAGCAACATCCATGGCATTTTGACACTGCCCCAGATTTACTAGAAATCTAAAATCTAAGGCAGTGCCAAAAATGTAAAAAGGAGGCACAACAAAGAGCAATATCTATATTTCTTCTTTTTTTACATTTTCTATGTATTCTGCATTCTGAAGCACAAATGGAAAAAGGAAAAAGCCTCTTGTGATTGTTTTTGTGCATGAAGGTTTCATTTTCACCATGGTGCAAAGATGTCTGTGTTGGCGCATGGCAGCCCATTGTGCTCCGGTGCAGGGGAATGCGCTGTATCACAAATACTGCCCTTTTCTGCCCTACTGCGGCACTACCCTATGGTAAAACCTCATAAACGAGGCCCTCAGTTCATCTCAAACTCTCCACATCTGCAACACCTTTTCCTTGTCTGTTTCTTCCCACTGATTAACATCACAAAGAAACTTCCCCCACAACCCAACCTGGATGGTGGTGATGGTCTTTCGGAAGAACCCATCATCTTGTGTTAATCGGCTGATCTCAGCAGTTGTGAACACTTTGGGAATTGCAAATGGCTTATTGGCTGCATTAGTCCACTACAGCTGATTCTTTGTCTCTTTGATCAACACACAGTGGGATAGGGTGCCTTGTAAGGAAGTCTCCTGTGTTCTTTGCACCTGGTCTGTACTGCTACAGCTGTACTGCTCATCTCTCCATGTGAGGTAGTGGGTGGCAAATAACGTGACAAGTGGCTTGTTATTCATGAACACCTTGAAGTTCCTTTCACTTAGGTACAGATAGAAATAGGTGCACCCCCACCATATAGCCAGATATTCCCTCTCATTTTGGGTGATTCTGGTCTCGTGGCTGTGACAGTTCTTCTGGCAAAGGCAAGGTGGACCCACAAGCCTGGTGCTTCTTTGTGTGTTGCCACTGCTCTGATACCGACTTGACTTGCATCCAGTATCGAGTTCTGTGGCTTTATGGGTGTCAAAGTAGGAATTTGTGGTTTTGGTCAGAAGTGCCTACTTGATAATCTCGAACGCTACCTCTTCCTTAGATTCCCACGCCCATTGGACTTCCAACTTCTTTAGGGCTCTCAGTGGCTTCGAGAGTGCTGCTAGGTTGTGCGGGAAATGTCCACAGGAGGTGACCATACCTAAGAAACTATGAATCTTCAGTGCAGTACCTTACTAGATGGCTTCAGATTTCCAGTGGTCCATTTTCTGTCTGTCTTTAATGAACATGTATCCAAAAAAAGGGGTATTTGTTGCACGACAAGATCAAACGATGATCAAACAGATGTCACAGGATTGCCTGCTGAAGCCGGGGGTGTTCCTCCAGGGTTGTTGAGTAGATGAATATATCATCACTAATGTTCATTACCCCCTGAATTCCTGGGAGAGTATACAGCATAGTGTTCCGAAAAACATCTGTAACCAACAAAACCCCGAAACTGGGCCTGAGTCCTACATATCAATCCAAGGCCTTTTATAGAGTACACAACTACCTCTGCAGAGGTGTTCCGGCACTCGTGGAAGCAAATTAGATAGATTCATGCTTGATCTGCTATTCCCCTTGCTTGAAGATTTAGGTTTTTAACGCATTTCTGAACTCAAACTCTGAAGTCAGCATATATAATTGATATGTCAGGGCATTCCAAAGTTTGTCGATCCTAACAGTGAAGGACCTGCCTCCCTGCCTCATTTTAGCAAAGCGAGGGACATTAAGGAGATGCTGATGATTAGATCTTAATGTATGCTTCTGGTGGTAAAGGCTAAGCCTCAGCCTGACATGGGACAGGAAGGACGTACTTGTGACTACGGGCTACATTTCTCTAAAGGTCTCTAACTTACTATGGTTGGACCGAAGATTGGTGTGCCAGGCACCTATGACAGTGAACAGTGAACATTTGTTTGAGGTTGAATAATAACTTAAAAACTCTGATACAAGCTTTTGATATGGTCATACCATCAACAAGAATTCCACTATGCTGAGAAAAGAGTTGGATTGAACCAAGTTAGACTTTGAAGTTGGTACACAGAACTGTCTCACGCATCGCGGGGTTGGAACATATATTTCCCCCACGGTCCTGCAGAACCTGATTCTTACATTCATGCCTTGAAAAAGTCTTTGAAGAAGACGAAACTTGTGTCTGCAAGTAGTGTGCTGGAAGCTTTTTAACGAAAATATTAATTTCAAAATAAAGGATACTCAACAGCAAGATAATTAAGACTGAATTCTCAATTTTGAAATATTGGTGTTGAGATTGTCTCTAAGTGAAGCTAATGGGATAATTCATACCCATAGACATGATTTACATGCTGAGGACTAAATAATGACTAAATAATGCTCTCCACACCACTGGAATCAAGCTATCCTGGCTGACGACGGCTGATAGCCAGAAACCGGTCCTAAGATGCTTGATTCCGGTCCAGAAAAGACATGGCTTGGCAGTTCGGGCTGGACTGTTCCCACGAGGCACAGGGTCAAGGCTGATTTGCATATGGCCATGTCTGAACTGGGGTGGTGTGGAGTACAAAAAAACAATGGATTTAGGCCCAGATCTGTGTACTGGGGTGAATGTATGACATTGTTCTGCATTCTGTCCATCAATTGTTTTTTTTGCATTTGTCACCCCGAGTGGGATGGGTATGCTCAGACGTGAGTCCCATGCTCTCCACACCACTGGAGTCAAGCTATCCTGGCTGACGACGGCTGATAGCCAGAAACCGGTCCTAGGATGCTTGATTCCGGTCAAGGAAAGACATGGCTTGGCAGTTCAGGCTGGACTGTTCCCATGAGGCACAGGGTCAAGGCTGATTTGCATAGGGCCATGTCTGAACTGGGGTGGTGTGGAGTACAAAAAAACAATGGATTTAGGCCCAGATTTCTGTACTAGGGTGAATGTATGATATTGTTCTGCATTCTGTCCATCGATTGTTGTTTTTGCATTTGTCTCCCCGAGAGGGATGGGTATGCTCAGACGTGAGTCCCATGCTCTCCACACCACTAGAGTCAAGCTATCCTGGCTGACAATGGCTGATAGCCAGAAACCGGTCCTAGGATGCTTGATTCCGATCCAGGAAAGACATGGCTTGGCAGTTTGGGCTGGACTGTTCCCATGAGGCACAGGGTCAAGGCTGAATTGCTAATGGCCATGTCTGAACAGGGGAGGTGTGGAGTGCAAAAAAACAATGGATTTAGGCCCAGATCTCCGTACTGGGGTGAATGTATGACATTGTTCTGCATTCTGTCCATAAATTGTTGTTTTTGCATTTGTCACCCCGAATAGGATGGGTATGCTCAGACGTGAGTCCCATGCTCTCCACACCACTGGAGTCAAGCTAACCTGGCTGACGACGGCAGATAGCCAGAATCCGGTCCTAGGATGCTTGATTCCGGTCCAGGAAAGACATGGCTTGGCAGTTCGGGCTTACTGTTCCCATGAGGCACAGGGTCAGGGCTGATTTGCATATGGCCATGTCTGAACTGGGGTTGTGTGGAGTGCAGAAAAACGATGGATTTAGGCCCAGATCTCTATACTGGGGTGAATGTATGACATTGTTCCGCATTCTGTCCATCAATTGTTGTTTTTGCATCTGTCACCCGAGTGGGATGGGTATGCTCAGACGTGAGTCCCATGCTCTCCACACCACTGGAGTCAAGCTATCTTGGCTGATGACGGCCGATAGCCAGAAACCGGTCCTAGGATGCTTGATTCCAGTCCAGGAAAGACATGGCTTGGCAGTTCGGGCTGGACTGTTCCCATGAGCACAGGGTCTAGGCTGATTTGCATATGGCCATGTCTGAAGTGGGGAGGTGTGGAGTGCAAAAAAACAATGGATTTAGGCCCAGTTCTCTGTACTGGGGTGAATGTATGACATTGTTCTGCATTCTGTCCATAAATTGTTGTTTTTGCAGATGACTAAATAATGACAATTGGTGTGCTGTAAAAACCCTAATTGTCTTCTTGTTTTGGATGCACATCTTGGTGTGCTCACAACACCGATTAGGTAGTAAGTGTTTAGGGTGAATCAAGCACCCGTTTGGAACATTATAGTGGACCAATCATATTTTCTCGCAAACTGATAAATGCAACTATTTAATTGAATGTGCGGACATTTCCCTGCTAGGAAACACTACTACCTATTTGTTCACATTCCTCAGCCTGAGGTAGCGTAGCGCTTGACCTGGACGGTTCTAAAGTCAAGGGTAAGGGCCTTGAATTCAGTCTTCCTGGCAACGAGGAGCCATCGGAGATGTTTAAGATGGGGGAAAATTTGCTGGCACATTGGGACCTTGCGGATGATCCTTGCCACTGCACTCTGCACTTTCTGAAGCCTGTGGATCAGGTAACCAGGCAGTTCCAGGTAGGTTTAGTAGGAATAGTCAAGTTGGGAAGTAACTAGAGCATGAACCTCTCTTTAGGCAAGAAGCCTAAAAATGTCCTGATGGATCTCCTTTATCCAGTGCAAACTTCAGAAATTTGCCATGACTTATGCATTGAGGGCAAGGTCCTTCTCCCATCTGACTCACAGGATTTTAACCGAGTCTGTTGGTGAGGGTGGGAAACCCAGATCCCTACGTCACAAAAAGCCTAGCGAGGGAGACCATGGTTGGATAAAAAATAAGACCTCCATCTTACTGGTGTTAAGTATCAAGCAGTTTATGTTCATCCAGCCAGCAATGTCCTTCAGGCTGTCCTTAAAACTATCAAAGCCTGCTGTTGAGTGTTCTTTAAAGTGGAACACCAGCTGGGTGTCATCCGCATAAGAGTGTACCTTGACCCCTCTCCTGGTAATGATGGCCGCCAGCAGGGCCAGGTAGATGTTGAAGAGCAGTGGGCTCAAGGCAGAGCTTTGGGGCACTCCACATATAAGTTGTTTAACTGATGATAAGAATGGGTGGAGGAAAACGTGTAGACAATGGTCTTAAAGAGAAGAATGAATCTACTCAAGTGCCACCCCCTGCACTCCTCAGTGTTTTAGTCTTTCCTGAAAATTTGTATGCAACACTGTGTCAAATGCTGCTGAAAGATTTAACAACAGTGGCATTGGAATAGAAATTTTCACTGAATCTGCAGTCTCAGTGATGTAACCTGACCGGAATCCTGATTGAGAGTTGTGTAGAAGATCATTGGCTTACACGAAGTTGGGTAGTTGTTTCTGAGCAAGTTTCTGTAGCACTGTAGCCGATGCCGATAGCAAGGAGATTGATCTAAAGGTGCTGAGTCCTTCCAGGTAGGATTTGGGTCTCTTTAATAGTGGTAACAAATTGACTGTTTCCAAGTTGCTGGGAAATTTCTGTCCTGAAAGAAGTATACCAGATTTGGTTTAGGACGTCAAGTACTCTAGTTTCTTGTCGTGTTCCACAGACAGCATGAGCAATCTGTGCAATGTCATTCCTTTTTATGTTGTGAGAAATTGATTAGTGATCTCCGCTAAAGTGCCCCTCTCTGAGGTGTCGCCCGTTGGGTATTGCACCGCCGACCCAATGAGGAGCAGCCCAGATGATGAAGCTTGACACCTGAAAGGGTGTGTGAGGGCATTACATCCAACAAAATGGATGCCCAACTGTAGGACTTATTGAGACTATACAGTATCCAAAAATGAGTGTGACACGCACATTCACCCATTTGAGGAACAGCGCAGCCTTCTTTGTAATACTTACGACTTTAGGGCACACGCTAAGGTTGGACCAACCACTCTTGATGAGTGGAAATCACCCTATTAAACCCCCTCCACTTGTTGTAAACAATCCACTGCACGGCTATCCACCGTAGGAGAATCTCTAGGTGGGTAAGATCTGTTCTATCCCCCAGCCTGTACCTTCCGTCACTAGTAGTGATATCACATCATCCACATTGGGGTGGTTTTTACCTTCCATCTTATTTCCCATACATTTCCGGAGCAACCCAAAAAATGGATGGCCAAGGTCTGAGCTTTGGGGAAGATGATGCAGCAGCAATCCTTAGGACACCTTCCATCTTTTGTCTAGAAAATGACAGTGCCACAGGCAGCAATTCACTGATTGGCAAAATCTCTCAGATATGAAAAGAGAATGGGTGAGGATCACCCTCCATGGAGCACTCATGACTGAATATTTTAGGGCCAAGATCGCGCCCAACAGACAAATCGTTAAAAACTTTCCCAGGATTTTCTGGGAAGACGGCCAGTTCAAAATAGAATGGTCACAAATATCCTGGAAGTGCATGCATGATCTCTTCATCCTGATTGTAAACACAGCTAAGAAACTAGCGGACAAACTACTAGTACGCATCCAAAGTGCAGAGAGTGCACTCAGAAGTACTCTCCCAAGCCCTAGCTTCAAAACCAAACTAGCTAAACACAATAAGGAATTGGCTGACCATAAAGAATACCTAATGAAACAAAAAATCACGAAGTTACAAAAGGACATCCAACGCTTTGCAAAAGAGAAGGTTTACCCGTACCTGAAAGCAGACTACGTCCCACCAGGAACAGGTTCCCATTCAGACTCAAGCGCTACTTCTTCTAGGAGAGGCTCAAATAGTGACAGCAATTCGAGTGGAGATGACTGGCAGCCCCATCAACAAAGGGGAAGAAGAGGGGGGAGACATGGACAATACAATTATCCACACCCACCCTACCCGGGCCCTCCCTTCTGGTAGTACCCACTGTTTCCACAGGCCCTACTACAATTTGGCCCCCAATATCCACCACAGTTTGCCCCACAAGGTGCTAACCAACTTTATTTAGACAGAGACTTCGGCAGAGGGCGTGGGCGAAAGAGAGGCAACGGGTCAGACAAGAGAGTCCAATGGAAGGAAGCCCCAGCGCAAGGAATAGACACCAGGAGCAAAACCAACAGGAAGTGAGCCTGGTAGTGAATTAAACAACACGCCAGCTTACTCAAGATGAAGAAAGAGTCCTGCAGAAGGGACTCGGTTTGTCCCAGCCCCCAGAATAGACAGTTTCCAACAAACGTGTGAACTCAAACAGTTTTTCCGAAAAATCAGGCTCAAGCCCTTTTTTGAGGAAAAACCCAGCGAAACGGTTGAAGATTCGGGCCTTCGCAATGCATCAACTTTTACAAACCACAGTGGATTGGTCCCAAATGAAGTACTGACCTATGAGCAGGCAGTACTGAAAGATGTCAAAGCACTCACCAGCATAAAAATCACACTAACATATCTAAGACAGAGATGCAAATATTGGAGTCCCTGGCTAGTGACTCAACCATCACGATCAAACAGGCAGACAAGGTGGGAGCGATGGTTTTAATGACCACGACAGACTACAACACAGAGTGTCTTAAGACAGGTGGGTGACAGACAATACTACACACCCATCCCCTCCAACCCGAACGTCTCAGATGCACAATTTCTGGAATGGTCGAGTCAGCTGAATGCCAAGGTTGGATCAGCAAGAAGGAAGCTGAATTCTTAGTGAAGAAAGACCCGAGGGTGCCATACTTTTATGTACTTCCAAAGATACATAAGGAGACCACACCCGTCCCTGGCCGCCCAAGGAATAGATTCAGGTCTGGAACCGTTATTGCAATTTTGCGATCACTTTTTGCAACCTCTGGTGAAACACATCCTTTCTTACATCCAGGACACAATGGATGTGTTGCGTTTGTTGCAAGAGTTCGAGGACTGTGCCCAAATAGACTTCCTCATCACCCTCGACGTGGAGGCCCTCTACACCAACATCCCCCAGAGGGCCGCACTAGGGGTGATTGAGGAAGTACTTAATGCAGGTCCCTGGGATTCCCCAACACCGCCAGTGTTCATTATGGAATGCGCGACACAGGCCCTAATTGAAAACTACTTTGAATTCAAGGGCAAATACTACCATCAGACACAGGGCACCTCGATGGGGAGCACATTTTCCCCTAGTGTGGCCTGTCTTTACATGGCTGATTTTGAGGGCAAGTACATCTTCCATCAGACCAACCCATACCAGACCAACATAAGATTATGGAAACGTTTCATAGACGATATCCTGATCTTCTGGGTTTGCAACAGAGAATCATACAATGAGTTCTTAGGCTGGATAAACACACTTAATCCATACCTGAAGTTCACTATCACGGCATCCTCTTCCCAAATCGCCTTCTTGGACTTAACCATCGTGATTGAAGGGGGCTAACTTAATACAACAATGTTCAGGAAAAGCACTGACTGGAACGGCCTTCTGCATTTCACAAGTCATCACCCTAAAGCTTTGAGAGTCAACCTACCCTTTGGGCAGTTCTTAAGGGATAGGAGAAACTGCAGCAATGTAGAGAGTTAAAAAACTCATTCCACAACCCTTTTCAGAAACCTGACTGACAGAGGTTACCCTCTAAGAGAAGTGGCTAGTAAGCATGGGCGGAAAATCCGTTCCGCTCGCGGATTTTGTGGATTTTCAGTAAATTCGCAATTCGCGAATGCTCGCGAATTTACCAAAAATCCGCAAATTCGCACGCAGCGGATTTTATTTTCTTGGTGATACAATTTTGCGGCGTTCAATTACCGCCATTCAGTGTTTGCCGAGTTGTTTTTCTCTATATTTTGCGAGTGCTGCGCCATTTTGGATCTTGCTGCGGGATCCCGTGGGAGTTTGGCGGCCGCGATTACGTAATAGCGGCTTGCCACCTTGCACAGCACGTATCGCGAGAGTTCGCAATTGCGAACACGCAGATGCGGCGAGCAGCAACAATCTCGCACTCGCGAAATTACAAAATTTGAAATTCTGCACAAGAAATCCACCAGCAAACAGCATAAACCTTCTGAAAATGATGATTTTTATCAGAATAACTCCTCAGGTTGACATTTGCCTGCACTTTTTTTTTCAAGGATTCCATTTTTGGGGGGGGGAGGAAGGAAGTGCCCCACAGTCTCCAACTTCCTGTTCCTGTCCAGCAGGATCCTCCCAGTGCTTTCTTCATGTGCTGGTCACTTTCATTCGGACTCTTGACCGGAAGGATTACTTTTTTTGGATGCTGCTGGATATTTGGATTTGAGGCCATTTTGACTTTCTTTGGATCACTTTTGGATTAGAAATTTCACAAGTAAGTTTGTTTGGGGCATTACAGCTGCTGCAACTACAATTTTGGAATTTTCAATTTTTGGGCTGTTGTTGGGGCCTTTTGCCCAGGGGTACTCAGTGGTGGATGGACTGAGTCTTTCTGTGGGGTCTCTTTAATGTAAACATCATGGAGGGCATGGATGGCATGGGATTGTGCTGATTTTTGTGTGTTTTTCGATTCTTTTGGCAGCTGTTGGGGCCTTTTGCCCAGGGGGAGTGAGGGGTGCATGGACTGAGTCTTTCTGTGGGGTCTCTTTAATGTAAACATCATGGAGGGCATGGACAACATGGGATTGTGCTGATTTTTCTGTGTTTTTTTGATTTTTGGGCTGTTGTTGGGGCCTTTTGACCAGGGGTAGTGAGTGGTGCATGGGCCTAGTCTTTCTGTGGGGTGTCTTGAATTTAAACATCATGAAGGGCATGGATGGCATGGGATTGTGCTGATTTTTCTGTGTTTTTCGATTTTTTGGGGTGTTCATGGGGACAGGCCATGTGGGTGGGGCCCATTTTGAGTGCTGGTACAGGCAGGCCCTGGCCATGTGCTGGGAGGCAGGGGGCCATTTTGAATGCAGGCAGTGTTCTTAGGTCTGCAACCATTTTGCCTAGCTGTCAACCATTATGCCCAGGGGTAGTGAGTGGTGCATGGGCCTAGTCTTTCTGTGGGGTGTCTTGAATTTAAACATCATGAAGGGCATGGATGGCATGGGATTGTGCTGATTTTTATGTGTTTTTCGAGTTTTTGGGGTGTATAACTGAACTGATGTTCCTCTGTCTTCCATTGCTTTTAGGTGCGCGTGTTAACTTGATTCACAGTAGATATTGGCTTCTAATTATTTAACATTGACTATAAAACAGCCAACCACAGTTCAAGGAAATGTACGATGATGTTCGTTTTTTCATGTGTAAATTCGTAGCGCCATGTCACGGCGCATAGCGGGATACTGTCAATTAGTTTAAAGATTCTTCAAAAATTAGTTAAGTTATGTGAAATATATGGTTGGGTCATGTTAAATTCTAACAGCTATGTTTTTTTATACTTATAGTGATCCCCTGACGAAGAGCTATAATAAAAGCTTGAAATGCATTGGGAATAAAGAAGTCACTGAAAGATGTGTTTAAAAGTATGGGCATATGACAGCAAGAGGTTGATACACAGCTGCCATGTAGAAGCATTTATACTTTTATACTTTTAACCGTTTACCATGTAACCAGCACGATTGAAAAATGCGTTGAAGACATCTATAATAAAAGGACTGAATTTTGATTACATTTGTGGAGTTTTGAAATACGCCTGTCGGGCATTTGCAGTGCACTCAAATTTGAGGCTTACCCGCTTCAATTCCTTGTTTAGTGTCTTGAATTTAAACATCATGGAGGGCATGGATGGCATGGGATTGTGCCAATTTTTCTGTGTTTTTCCATTTTTTGGGCTGTTGTTGTGGCCTTTTGACCAGGGGTAGTGAGTGCTGCATGGGCCTAGTCTTTCTGTGGGGTGTGTTGAATTTAAACATCATAGAGGGCATGGATGGCATGGGATTGTGCTGATTTTTCTGTGTTTTTCGATTTTTAGGGGTGTTCATGGGGACAGACCATGTGGGTGGGGGCCATTTTGAGTGCTGGTACAGGCAAGCCCTGGCCATGTGCTGGGAGGCAGGGGGGCATTTTGAATGCAGGCAGTGTTCTTAGGTCTGCAACCATTTTGCCTAGCTTTCAACCATTATGCCCAGGGGTAGTGAGTGGTGCATGTGCCTAGTCTTTCTGTGGGATGTCTTGAATTTAAACATCATGGAGGGCATGGATGGCATGGGATTGTGCTGATTTTTATGTGTTTTTCGAGTTTTTGGGGTGTATAACTGAACTGATGTTCCTCTGTCTTCCATTGCTTTTAGGTGCACAAGACTCAAGAGAACCACCAGTGCCAGGAAGAAGTCCTGCAGCGGTGTGTGTGTGCAGCATAACGTCACGCGACGTCACGTCTGGCCACAGACAACTCTGCAACTCGTGCAACTGCGGCCTGCTGTTCTGACCTCTGAAGAAGATGGCCCAAAAAAAGTTTCCTGTAGCTCCTCTAGCAAGAAAGTTGCCAGTAAAGAGCCGAAGAAGCAAGTTACCAAGGAGACTGGTGTGCCGCCCGCCACATTTTTTGGGAGTAAAAAAAAAAGTACGCCTGCAGCAGCGAAATCTGCTGGGGACCAAGCTGGGAGCAGCACCCCCGCACCATTGGGCTCAGTGCCACCACCACCATGACCACGCCAACTTAAGTCCAAGCCCTTGAGTGCTGCAGAGGCACTTAGTCCAGTTGTTCAATCACCATCGACCAGTGATGTTGGCTCATCGCAAGAAAGTAGCAGCAATGTCCCTCAATCAACACAGGTTGTTGTAACTCATCTGACGAGTGTTGAACAACCACAGCCGCAACAACAACCACATGTGCAAGTACAAGCCCAAGTACTTGTGGAAGGAGAGGCAGCACAAGGAGATGTGCAAGCAGAGGTGCATGGAGGGTCACCAGTGCCCACAATTGTTGTTCCTCCAGAAGTAGGGGCACATCAGGAAATTGACAATCAAGCCGAGGTATCAGATGAGGAAGCCACTCCTCCTAATGATCATTCATTGTCTTCCTCATCCCTAGCAAGGAAAAGATCAAGGGTGGTGTCTACATCTTCTTCAAGCCCACCTCCTTCTGATGATATGGATCAAACTTGGGAACCACCACTGCGGTCTGAGAGTGAGGCACACAATGATCTGACAAAGGTAGTTAAGCGTAAAAGGAAGGTCGTCGAAAGTCTCATAGTTATGTAGTGTGATGAGGCTCAACAAGAAGTGGCGGATACTACTGCTGATGAAGACTCTCACGACGACGACCCAGTCATCATAAAGGTCACTGCAGCCCCAGCGGGCATGCAGCAAACAGACATTTTGACCCTAGCCCGAGAAGCTGCTGAGCGTGATGATGTTGTCGATGAGGAGGCAAAGGAAACACCACAATCATTGGAGTTAACTAGTACACCAACACGTACCGCTTCCATATTTCTTCCTCGCCAGAAGGGACCTCCATCCACCTCGACCTCAATTAGTGGTGGTGAAAGTGCACAACGTACTAAAGTTCGGCAATCCACATCCTCCACTTCATCTGGCATTAGCAGCATGACCACCTCCACCAGTATCGCCGCCTCCTCCGGCCCCCACAGACATTTCAAGTCCACAGTGTGGGACTTCTTTAGTGTTTGCCCAAAAAAGGAAAACTTTGCCATTGGTAGCATTTGTAAGCATGCAGTTAGTCGTGGTAAGTTTGGTACCAACTATGGTACCGGAGGCCAGAGAGGTCATCTTGAGAGACAGCACGCAGTCCAATGGTTTGCGCACCTAAAGGAGATCAAGGAAGCCCGAATTGCAAGTCAAGAAAACATTGATGTTTCATCTGATGATGACGAGGAGGAAGAAATGTCAAACACTTCACTTACACCCAGTACCCCTGTCAGCAGCACACCCCCTGTGAGCCACACTAAGAGTGTGGGAGAGAGTGAGACACCAATGCGAAAAAGTTCATCAGCGAGCGTAACTGGGTCGAAGAAGTCATCATCATCATCATCATCCCGTAAAAGCATGGTCCAGGGCAACATTAGAACCATGTTGTTTTCGGCAGCGCCATATGATCGCAACCACCCACTGACGCGTCTGTATAACACTAAGCTGGCTAAAATGCTGGCTCTGGACCTTCTCCCTTTTTCTTTTGTAGAAGGGGTTGGTTTTCTAGAATTAGTGGCAGCGCTCAGCCCTAAATGGAAGGTTCCTAGCTGGTTCTATTTTGCCAGAGTTGCGGTTCCAGCACTACATGAAGATGTGCTGGAGGTGATTGGGGCAGCTTTGCAAAAGAGTGCTGTTCACACTATACATCTGACAACAGACATGTGGACCAGTGGCGCAGGCACTGATTACATGTGCATCACTGCACACTGGGTCTCTTTTTCAGGGGTTAAAGCAAAGCTAAACACAGGTGTTGACCCGGAACAAGTTTTTAAGCTGCTCCGAAACATGCAACACTAGCCATGTTTGGCTTGGAGAAAACATTTTGAATGAGTTTAACACAAAGGTCTTTCACTGGCTGTCCCCAAAAAACACCAGATTGGTTATGTTTCCACGGATAATGGCGCCAATGTAGTTAATTGCAAGTTTATTAATTAATTGCAAGTTTATATAGCGCTAGGATGGACTCCCGGAGGAGTATCTCCGTGCTTCGACCGCTGCGAAACCCTTCCTGGCTTCCCTGAGAGATGGTCCCTTAATGGGTATCTCCAGGGTGAGACCAGGCATCCCCGGCGGTCTGGTGGGGCCGTTAGTGCAGATGAGGCAAGCTTATGCCCAGAGTTGCCGAGTGTGATCGCTGATCAGAGTGGGCACCGAGGCGAGAGAATTATCGAGTCCGCTGACCCTGGTCCAGAAACCTGCCGCGTCGGGAATCGAACCCTGGTCCCGGGCCGTCCTCTGCTCTCGGCTCTGCCGCCTCTAATCATGGCCATGGAGCTGGGTCACTATTTCAGAGTGCTGTATTTGGCGCACTGTATAAACCTGGTTGTTAAAAAATTCTTGAGTGATGAAGACAGTCCAGCGTGCGAGTTAGTGGCCACCTGCCAAAGAATGTGCAACCATTTCAGCCATTCTTTTAAGTCCCGGAAGCATCTGAGGAGCCTGCTACATGAACGTCGAATGCCAGTGAAAGCACTCATCCAGGAGGTTGGAAATCAACCTTCTACATGCTTGAGCGTCTGTATGAGCAGTATACAGTACTCGATCACTATTTCTTAACACTGGGTACAGCTCAGAAGGACCTGAGGCTAGATGCGGCGAAATGGAACCTAGTTAAAAGCCTGACAGACATGCTTCGTCCTTTTGAGGTCTTCACGCGTGCAGTCAGCAAAGAGGACTGTAATTTGGGAAAAGCTATCCCATTGTCGCGCATGCTGGTGCACCAACTGAAGGCGGTGTCTTCTATGTTTCAAAAAGACGGAGAAATTATTAGAGCGCCTACTTGGTGATGAACGTCTTAAAATGATCCACTCAGAACAGCATTACATTTGTGCTACTATTCTGGATCCATGCTACAAAAATGCGCTGGCAGGCCGAGCATTCTTTCCTTTTGATGATGAAGATGTTACAAAGTACAAACGTTGGCTAGCCTTGTCAGCCAAGAGGTTTGAAAGAGAACGGCAGCAAATTGAAGGAAAAGGCAGTACATCAGCATCAGCAGGCCATCCCCAGTCAAAAGAATCCACTTCTGCACCTGTGGCTGTGGCACAAGTGACCTCTCAGACGCTAAAGACACCGGCAACCGGATCATCTGCACCAGACACAACAGTAACATTGGATGCAGAAGAGGATTGGCTAACTCGGCTTGGGTTTGGTTCTCAAAAGGTCACAGCAAAAAGTAAGCAAAGTGGAGGAACCTTGGAGGACCTTGAGTCGATGGTGCAGGACTATCTGAATGACTCAACAGAGGTCTATGTTAATGCTGACCCATTGGCATATTGGCATGGGAAAAAAGAATTGTGGGCACAGATCTCCAACCTGGCTATAAACTACTTGTCTTGCCCACTCGCAAGCGTGTCTTCTGAACGTGATTTCAGTGCTGCTGGTGGCATTGTAACTTCCAAACGGACCCGCCTCTCACCCAAAAATGTGGAGAGGTTAACAATGATCAAGATGAATCAGCACCTCATACCACCAGATTACAACATACGAGAAAAAACCCCGGATGAAGACGAGGAGGACAGCAACTTAGATGAGGGAATTTGTTCTCTGTTAGGTGACACTGACCTACTCCTGCCTGAATTCGCAGAGTATGAGGACGAATTCTTATTCTTATTCCCTGACACCGAGCCCTGAAAATGAGCCAATGAATTCATAACTTTCTTTTTCGTCCTTTTTCTCCTTTTTCACTTTTATTCCTGTGTGTCTGTCTTTCTTTGTTTTGCGCAGTTAATATAATTAAAACTTTAATCACCTAATCACAAAAACAAGCCCATCAGCAGAACTGTCTTCACTTGTTTGCTTATTGATTTGAAGGTGCCGCAGTCTGCATTCCTCAGGTTCACAAGTTCACAAGAACGTGCTCCTCTATCCTCCTCCTCCAGACTCCTATTTCCCTCAAAGCAGAGGGCTGGATTACGCCCAATGAAGAAAGACTCTGCACTTGTGGGGGTGTTCTACTTCTTTGCGGGTGAGTTGGCGGGTCTTGGGGCCATTGCTGGGAAGCTCTAATACCGGATAAAAGTTGTTTGGACCAAATCGGAAGCAAATTTTTTTTTGAGTTTTTGCTGACTTGCTTGCCTTTGAGGTGCTCTTTGGGGCGGTTCTGGGTGTTTGTGGGTGGGTTTTGGGGTCTGGTAGCACTGCTGGGACAGTCTAATTTTGATTGCATTTGCTTTTCAGGAAATCTGTGGGGGAAAACAGGAGTTATGACCTAGCTGCACAGCGCGTTTGGACCGAAGGCCGATAAATATTGTAAGTATGAGATTTTCCTTTTTGGCTGTTTGGGGGTGTTGTGCTTTTATGCGGGTGGGTTGGTGGGTCTAGGGGCATTGCTGGGAAGGTCTAATACCGGGTAGAAGTGGTTTGGACAAAATCCATGAGGGAAAAGTTTTTGCTGTTTCTGACATTTAGCTCAATGTAGCGTTTTCGGGGGCCTGTTTGGGGGGGCTTCCTGGTGTTTGTGGGTGGGTTTCGGGGTCTGGAAGCACTGCTGGCTATGGATACTTTTGATTGCAAGAGGTTTGAAGCAAATCCATGGTGGCAGAGAAGAGTTAGGGCCTAGCTGCAGAGCGCGCGCGGAGTGATTTTGGAAATTGCCATGAAAATGACTAGGTCCCCATTTTTTTTACTTTTGCTTTTTGGCTGTTTGGGGGTCTTCTATTAGTTTTTGCCTGGGTTGACGCCTCCGGGGCCATTGCTGGGAAGCTCTAATACCGGATAAAAGTGGTTTGGATGAAATCGGAGGCAAATATTTTTTTGCGTTTTTGCTGACTTGCTTGCCTTTGAGGTGCTCTTTGGGGGGTTCCGGGTGTTTGTGGGTGGGTTCTGGGGTCTTGGAGCACTGCTGGGACAGTCTAATTTTGATTGCATTTGCTTTTCAGGAAATCTGTGGTGGAAAACGGGAGTTATGACCTAGCTGCACAGCGCGTTTGGACCGAAAGCCGATGAATAAAGTAAGTATGAGATTTTCCTTTTTGGCTGTTTGGGGGTGTTGTGCTTTTTTGCGGGTGGGTTGGCGGGTCTTGGGGCATTGCTGGGAAGGTCTAATACCGGATAGAAGTGGTTTGGACAAAATCCATGAGGGAAAAGTTTTTACTGTTTCTGACATTTCGCTCAATGTAGCGTTTTCGGGGGCCTGTTTGGGGGGCTTCCTGGTGTTTGTGGGTGGGTTTCTGGGTCTGGGAGCACTGCTGGCTATGGATACTTTTGATTGCAAGAGGTTTGAAGCAAATCCACGGTGGCAGAGGGGAGTTAGGGCCTACCTGCAGAGCGCGCTTGGAGTGATTTTGGAAATTGCCATGAAAATGACTAAGTCCCCATTTTTGTACTTTTGCTTTTTGGCTGTTTGGAGGTCTTCTACTAGTTTTTGCCTGGGTTGACGGCTCTGGGGCCATTGCTGGGAAGCTCTAATACCGGATAAAAGTGGTTTGGACCAAATCGGAGGTGAATTTTTTTTTGCGTTTTTGCTGACTTGCTTGCTTTTGAGGTACTCTTTGGGGGGGTTCTGGGTGTTTGTGGGTGAGTTTTGGGGTCTGGGAGCACTGCTGGGACAGTCTAATTTTGATTGCATTTGCTTTTCAGGAAATCCGTGGTGGAAAACGGGAGTTATGACCTAGCTGCACAGCGCGTTTGGACCGAAGGCCGATAAATATTGAGATTTTCCTTTTTGGCTGTTTGGGGGTGTTGTGCTTTTTTGCAGGCGGGTTGGCGGGTCTTGGGGCATTTCTGGGAAAGTCTAATACCGGATAGAAGTGGTTTGGACAAAATCCATAAGGAAAAGCCTTTTGGCACTTTTTGTAACTTAGGGTTCGTTAGGGTTAGCCCTAGCATCAGGATTGCATGTGTTTCGGGGTGTTCTAGATTTTTGCAACTGAGTTCTGGGCACTCGTGGGAATGTGTAATTTTTGTTGCAAGTGATTTGAAGAAAATCCATGGTGGGAAAGGGGGGATTTGGCATAGTTAAAGAAAGCGTTTGCCACTATTCTTAACTTAGGGCTCGTTAGGGTTAGAGTATTTGTATTGCATGTGTTTGGGTGGGGGGCTGTTTGCGGGGGGGTTTGCGAGTCTTGGAGCGATGCTGGGTATGGATACTTTTGCTTGCTTGCAAGTGGTTTGAATACAATCCACGGTGGGTAAGGGGGTATTTGGGCCTACTTTTATTTTCAAAGTACGTTTTGTCACCAGTTTTCTACTAGGCCTCGTTTTTTGATATCCGATTGGGGGTCTTCTACATTTTTGCGACTGGATTTAGTAAGGGTCCACACCCACACATGAATGACGTACTACTACTAAACTAAACTTATTAAGAGAAGTAGGGAGTGTCCACCGTAATAACCGGATATATGCTGTGCTTGCAGTTGCAATACAAACTACTGCTATTATTGATGGTAGTATTTGGACAAAATTATAACTTCTTTTCCTTGCCTTTCCTACACTGGAACGGACGTGCGGGTGCGGTGTTACATGCTCTTCAAAGTAACACTTAGTTCATCCAGTGACCGTCTACTCTCTCTAGATACACATATGCTACCTAAGAGTCAGATAGTACCATGATCCAGGCATCCATCCATTCAAAGTATATGCACACATACAGTTTCTGTTTCACCCACCCAGGCTGTTCTCCTTCCACCCATCCTTGCTTCATCATTCACCCAGCCATGCACCATACCATATTCTTTCCTTCCCAGCCACCTCGGGCACCAAGCAAACACATATCATTCTTCTTTGCCAGTCATCATTACATTTCTCGTCCTTCCACACTTACTTACACCATTCTTTCGCTTTTTGTTCATCCCATCCATCAAGTTCATCTCAGATCTGATTGGGATTCTTCTCGTCAAAAACTTCACAGCTAAGTCGAAGTACATTTAGAGGAGGCTACTACCTGGTTGATTTATAATACACCAGTGCAGAAAGCACACTCTGCAGTCTTCAATCTCAATAGGTAAGGAATATATAGCTTACCTCTGCCCGCCACCACCGTGTGAACCCTCACAGGCCCATTGGTGTCGTCCGGCACTTGCATCGCCGCCTCCTCCCCAGAAGTGTTCTCCTCATCCAGCACCACCACCTCCGCGCTGGCCCCGCCACCAGATGTTCCACCTACAAAGTACATTTAAGAATGTAAGAATACACCACTCACTACTATATAATATTTGGTCTAGGAATAAAAAAATGTGAAAAAAACAGAAAGCAATGTAATAATTTGTGACTGTCTACTCAAAAGTAAAAATGTCCCTTTTTCCAGGGAAGGCTGTTGTCTTGCTGCACTTTTTGGCACAACTGATGAATGCTTGCTTTTTATTTTTAACACGCACCACTTTATTTCCTAACAGACAGAAGCTTGACTTCTAAGAACATGAGCAAGATCAAGTTCAAACCAGGTGAGAGCTCGGCTCGACCACAAGAAATGTGTTCAATTAATCGTCATCACTAAGCACTTTTCCATTTCAGTTAAACGTTTAGCTTTATGACAAACTTGATTTTAATAAATGTGTTTACTTTTAATAAAGCTTTTAAACTTAAATAGACGCTGTGGTTTTTGGTCCTCCAGACTAGAGTGGCTGAGCTAAAGGTTTTGCAATTTTTGCAAGCATGAGTCCGTGCCTCTGACACTTCTTGACTCTGACTCCGTACTCTTGTCCTGCGTTGGATAATCATCATTGGGGATCAATCATCGGTGACTTTGGGAGCTAAATGACTCTGCCACACTATCTAGTCAGTAAGGAGATTGGGGGTTCAACTACAAAGTCTGTTATCACTGAGGTATGTGGAAAGTCTAACAGCGCCTATTATAATTGATAAGCTAAGCAATGCATTATTTAGTCTCCATAGTTCTGTTTGTGCAGATTTGTCCCTGCAACAGTAGTAGAATGGATTGTCCTCCTATCCAGACCAAAAGTAAAGCAGTATCCTATTCTTTCTTGGTGGTCATTCACCTTTTTATTAAACATTTAGAAGACTTGAAAAGACATTATGGAAAATCCCAGAGGACTGCACTCAGTGCATAGAGCTATTGCTGACTAGAATGGGAGTCCAATGGAATTGCCAAATGTGCAATCTTAGTTAGCTACACAGACAGACTAATAAGAATAATCTAGTAATACCACAGGGAGTCATAGTCGAGGCAGGATAAGAATTTAGATACAGTCTACAAGAAGATCAAAGACGATTTAGAAAAAATCGAATGAGGAACGCTAGGAAAAAATAGGTACTCTATATTAAAACTTAAAACTTACTGGGGCCAGCAAAGGAGCCCTCGCCTGCCCGATCCTGGCCTGCATCCTGTTGAACAGCAGCCTCCTCCTCTTGTGTCCTCTTGCCCCTGGGAGGAGCTGATGTACAACATGAAAGAAAGAAAGACCAGAAAACATGGATGATATTTGTCAACCAAATCAAACATTTCAAAAGAACAATAACAAAATATTTTGGCAAAATAGCAAATAGACAACTATTCCACGGGATATATTGACCGATCTCATGTGATCTACTACGTTATTAGTATTGCTTGATTTGCACGCGAAGTGACAGACAAAGTCCATCGTGATTGCAGATCAGCGACAACACTAAAAAGTTCCCTACTACATTAACCAGTCATTAAAATACTCAAACTATCAATCCACCACTACTATTTCTTCTTATCGCCTTGTGTACAAAGGAAGGACTGGACTTGAGTCTGTAGGGGCTGATTTAGAAGCCCCTTGCAGCTCTTTTGCTCCATTGTTGCGTGACTTTTGTGACGCAGCGGCAGAACAAAAGAGGCGCCATGGTGCGGCATATATTAACAACGTGACGCATATGGGAGATGCATCACGTTGTAAAGCCCTGCGCCATCAGGGGGCGGTCCGGCGCAAGGGAGGGCGTTCCTGCGCAGGAACGCATCCTAAAAGTGGCTGAGGGAAATCTACAAGATTTCAATCAGTCACTTTGAGGACAATGGTGCGTGACTCAAACCCTGCACCTGCTTGAAGCAGACGTGCGGCTTGACGCAGCATTGGGGAGATAGGGCACCCCAGAGCATTGCTGGAGCTGCGCCATCGTTGCGACGCAACTCCAGCAATGGGCCGCCTTTACAGCACAGATGCGTAACGCTTTGGCGACGTTTTGGGCCCATGGTGCGCCGCATTGTAAATACGGCTCACCATGGGTGGTGGTGGCGTGGCGCACAATTACTGGTGCATCCCTGCTACTTTGCAGGGATGCGCCGGTAATTAAAAATCTGACCCTTAGTGTCTAGCATTACTCAGTTCTTTAAACTACACTCATACATAATTTCACAGGCCAATAAAATGAACACAAAATCGAAAACAAATAAGCATAGTAGCAACGCTACTGAGAAGGAGAGCAGTGCACCTGAAATGCACAAAACATTTTGAAATATAATTTACCTACAATGTAATCAGCAGCATTAATGCTCTTGGTAAAAAACAAAAAATTGCTATATAATAACACACAGAGCAGGAGAAAACAGAGTAGTAAAGAAATAGCTACTACTACTCACCAAGCCCGGGGATCTCAAGGCCGAGAAGGTCGAGCAGATTGCGTTCCCGGTCCAGGAGATCCGTCCAATGGTGGGTGGCCTGGTTGTAGGTGCACCGGACCCGAGAGTGTTGGTACATGGCCGGCACACCTTCTCCCACTGCTTCCGGCGTTCCTTGATCCCGTACCCGCGAGCGATCTTGCCGCCTGCCATGATGGTCCTGGAGAGGCGGCGCTGAACATAAAAAATTAGTGCGGCCACCTCCTCCGGGCTGAAGATCTCCCGGGGTGCGACCTGCTCCCTCCCTCAAACGCCCGCACGGGAACCGGGCACGGGGTGCGGGACCCTTCCCCTTCTCGGGATGCTTTCCGGCTCCCTTTACCATGGTCTGGGCAGAAAGGAAGCTAAATAATAAAGAAAATAGAATAGGGAAGAAGAAAAGAAAAGAGTTTAAAAAAGTAGTTTAAAATTAACCAAAAGTAGCAGAAAACACAAAAATATTGAGCTAGAAAAATAGAGGGATAGATAATAAGTAAAACAGATAATAAAAAACTTCAAACAAGCAAAGGATGGCAGAGATTCAGAGAGGATAGAAAAAGCATGCCCAGAACCATAGCAATGAATGAGAAACAAGATGGCCGCGCCCGTTCACAACCGCGTGGGTAAGTTCGCGCAAGATTTTCCTCGCGAACACACACGAAATTGTACTAGCGAGCCGCACACTTTGCGAGATTACACATCGCGCCCGGAAACGGAAATACGTCATGCAAACAAGATGGCCGCGCCCGTGAATGACCGTGAGGGTAACTTCGCGCCGTTGCGCTACAAGCGGCTCGCTAAAACGCACAAAACCTTGCGAACTAACACGCCGCAAAAAAACAATTCGCATATTCGCACGAATTCGCGGCTTCCGAATTCGATCTCGCGCACGTTCGCTCCCCGCGAATCCCGCAAAATTGCAGAAAAACGAGGTTTGCAAAACTGACAGCACTCAGCAGGTGCAAAAGTTCAAACTCATCATTAGTAACCATTCCCTGTAGTGCTTCCTGACTGCGGCCCCTCCAGAGTTCAGTTGCTAGTTGCAACAATTGTATGACCCTGCTCTGACCCTCACAGCAGGCTCATAGAATAGCTACAAGTAGGCCACAAAGGTCCTGGAAAAAAAAATTGCACTGCAACAGAAAGCAAATTACAGATAAGGAAGCAGGTGCCAGACTGGAATTTTAAAACAGTGACACATTAATAAATCAACCCCAAATTAATTCATGTCAGTTGAAGCAGGGCAGGTGTGCTTGCTTTCCCCCCCCATAATCTACAGTGATGATGAACCAGAGGGTGGCATTGATGTACCAGAGGGTGGCATGGGTGAAACAGAGGGTGGCGAAACAGAGGGTGCTGGGAACCTGCGATGATGAACCAGACGTAGAAACAACATAGTCGCGACCGTTGCGAGCCGACAAGTAAGTTCGCAATTGCGAACTGGTACAAAACCCTCGTGAACTGGCAGAAACCCTTGCGAACACAAAAAAAATCTGCAAATTCGCGAGAATTCGCGGATTTTGCAGATTGCGAGTTCACAAATAAGCAAATTCGCGAACGCCAGATTCGCAAAATTTGCCCATGCTTAGTGGCTAGAGCCAGGAAAAGAGCACAGCTTAATCACAGGGAGAGTCTCTTAGAATGTAGGATTAAGAATCCCATGGACAATGAACCGATGACATGTGTGACTACGTTCACACCAGCCTCAAATAAACTGAAAAAAAATCTTAAACGCCATTTGCAGATTCTAAACACAGGAGTCCTTGATCTTGAACCGCCCCAGTTCACATTCAAACGATCCAAGAACATTAAGGACATCCTGGTCCAGACTAGGCCAAAGAAAAAACCATCTGGGGGGCAGACCACCCTATGGCAATTACTCGCAGTTAAGGGACATTACCCCTGTGGTATGTGGAGTGCTTGCTCCTTCACAACCACGCACAGAACAATCAGGTTGACTGACTCCTTCACCCAGGAAATGAGGACTTACACAAATTGCAACAGCACAAATTGCAATCACCTCCTGATTTGCCCTTGTGAATTAAACTATGTGGGGATGACAACTCGCCCTATTAAGACACGCATTTCATGGCACCGGAGCAACTTCCACTGCAAGAAGAGTAACACAAAAATGTGCAAACACTACATAGAACACACCACACAGCCGTTCTTTAAGGTGGTTAGTCCTGAAAGCGATTCACAGAACATCTAAACAGAGCCTGTTCTACAAAGAACAAAGGTGGATACTTCGCTTATCCTCCGACAGTGCAGGTCTGAATGAAGAAATACCATGGAGTGCACTCTAGAAGGACTCCACCTAGGTAAACGCACCCCGTATTTGTCCTACTGAATAGTAGCAACACAGTATGCAAATTCATGGCTGTTGTTGTCCTAGTAAGAACCCACACTTTAACAGGATGACACAACATAACAATACTTCTGTTTATACCATAGCTAACCAGGTTCTACCCCTGCCTTATTGAGAATCACAAACTAAGTACTTCATTCATCTTAGAACTTCATACACCATGCAATATAACAGGTTTGCATGGTTTACTTTCCGCTTTGATTCTAAAGCCATTACTGGGGAGGCACCCGAATGAAAAGTCAACATTTTATTAGGATGACACAACATTAACATAGTTCCATCCATGCCACAGTAAACCAGGTCCTATCCCTGACTTGTTGAAAATTAAAAATACAATACTTCAACCACCATTGTATGTATACACCTCGAAACATGAAATAACAGATATACATGATGTATCCTTCGCTTTGATCACCAAGCAATGAGGTTGAGGGACACTATTGAAGAATCTTCTTTGGTCGACCCTCCTAAATCATTTCATTTTAAAATTAAAATTGACTCAGCCTTGCTAAGTTCTCGCCGTATGTATGTTCTCATGAGACATAAGAGAATTTGGAGGACTGATAAACACTCTCTGATCCCTCTACTCTGTCATGGCCACCGGCTTTACCACATCAATCATGTTCTTTTTGGATAAAACTGCTTCTTATTATTGTCAAAACAAATCAGCCAACGCGTTTCTCTCCCTCACTGGGAGCTTCCTCAGGGCACAGTCATATGAGTATTCAATCACTATAGACAGATGTATGGTTGTATGGATGGCGAAGAAAGTCTGAGCAGAAATTAACGCCAAAGCGGATAATGGAGACCAAAAAAATTTGTTTATTCCGATGGTTCTGCAAAATTGCTAATTATCATGTTTCGTTGATTAGTAATCTAAACGCATATATTCTCCAGGTAAGAGATCTTGTGGTGCTTAAATTTCAGACCTCCGATTCTCAACCATAAGGGCACAGATATAAATTCTCTTCCGAATGGGTGAACCGGTCCCCAAGGTAAATTTTCTTTGGGTGGTGTTATAACGCAGTGTCCCTCGATTGTTCCAGTAAATGTTCCAAACCGTGTGTAGGTGTATACGTTGCACAACTGTCGAGAGTTCCTCTATACATCAAGGAGGGCCACTTCGCTTAGGCGCATTCTCATGCCCTGTCCAGCTGTCCAGAACAAATTTCCATGTAGCGCAAAGTAGCGTGGCGTGGAGGACCCGTGCACCACCCGGACCCGGCGGCGTGGGTAGGTCGAGCTGCTGGGGACACGGGAGACTAGAAGTAAGTAGCGAGCTAGAACAATGCTAAATACTGACTGGGGCGCCGTAACCGGGGTTATCTCCAAGTGTTAGATTGTGCACACATGGGCGTTCTATATGTTTATTTAAATGCGTTCTATACTTATTTGTTAACGCACTGCCGGATTAGATTGTGGGCGCCTTGCTTAGTCAACCGGGCCTTGTCTAAAATGCTAGCACATAACCGGGACACTTTTCCAATTGGTATGTCGCATACACATTGGCTTGTTAGATATTCATTGAACGGGGGAGAGCGTGGTCTATAATTAATTTAGCATACTGCAAGACCGTATTGTAGCCGCTTCATAAATCAACCGAGGCATTGCCACGAGAATCAGCACACCATACTCTGAGTGTCGACTACCTTAGACACGCCCCTGCAAGCCTTAATATCTCACTCCATGCTCCTCTGCAACACCCAGTAAGAGGACGTTCATCACGCAATCAACAACCCATTTATATCGCTATACCTTAATTGATCACGGGCATTGTTTAAAACCACAGGTCCCACTACTGAAACATACCAATTAGTGCTTGAACTAACAAACATACAACTGTTTAGTTTAACTCCTTCAGGGTGAAATAGGACATCATCCATGTTTTTAATTGATTACTAAGCCGGCGCCTTGACTATGACAATCACCACAAGATTAACACCCCTTTTATTAAAAATGTCCTCCTACACCCAGCCATATTTTGGATGTCTGAACCCGATGTACAGTCCGCCGGGTACTGTTGTTGCGTGTATACTTGACACATTAGGTGAGTCCGGTGTCCAAACCACCTACTGTATTGCTGTTCTTATTATCGTGTTTTTCCACAGGGGCATGCTCACCACTTTGCTCACTGGGGAATAGTATTCAAACTGATTTTTTTTGGTTTTAAACCCATATGCTAGCTGCACCTTGTCTAGCATGACGCATGGAATGTACTAGGTCACCAATTCTTTTGTTTGTAACCGTGTACCTGTTGTGATATGCTCTTTTGTCTCCCATTTTAGGCAGATGCAGCGCAACACAGGTACATTACCACATGGAGCACATTTTCCTTGTTGTGAGATTTTTAGAATAGTACACTAGATACTCAGGTAGATCCCATAAACACAGACAATTTTCCATTTAAGATACTTTCTTTACTGAGGTCCTGAAAAATCGTGAGTCATTGTACACACACGCAAGAAACAGGTTGACCGTTTAGAGCACACACTAACCGAGACTCATATAGGAAACATTGAATTCCACCGAGTACCGGCTAGCCTTTCATTTTAATTAAAGCAGGGGACCCCCAGAATAAACTTGATCCTGGTACTCCTAGCTTTATTTTAACTCACATATACATCTACGCTCTTCTGGCCCCACACCCACACTTCACCTGACGGCAGTTGGATAAAAGATCTCTGCTAAAGTGCCCCTCTTTAATGTGTCGCCTGTTGGGTATTACACCGCCGACCCAACGAGGAGCAGCCCAAATGATGAAGCATGACACCTGAAAGGGTGTGTGAGGGCCTTACATCCAACAAAATGGATGCCCAACTGTAGGACTCATTGAGACTATACAGTATCCAAACATTAGATGACACGTACATTTACACATTTGAGATACAGCCCAGCCTTCTTTGTAATACTTACAATCTGGGCAATGTCATTCATTTTAGGTTGTGAGAAATTGATTAGTGGGGTGTATAGTTAGATCAGCTGTTTTATAGGAAAGAATTGTTTTGGGTTGCTAAAAAATTGGCTCCATTTGATGACTCTACAAAACATTCCAAAAAGTTGCTTCTTTTTTACTAGTTTGTGCATGAAAAGTTTTGGGATGGACCATCAAGCGGAGGTTGAGAGAAAAGGGAGTTCCAAAAATTCAGAATTCCCATGCATTTTCCATAGACTTCTTTAGACAAGGCTACAGCAAAAACTGCTCAACAGAATTTCACCAAATGTGTCAGGAAGCTAGAACATGGTCCACAGATTGTGCAATTTGTGATTTTGTATAACCCTTTCAGGATTTTTTGAGAAATTAGGGTTGGAAAATAATTACATATCTGGATGATTGGGTCTGCGAGAGTCTCGATCGATCCGCACAGGAGCGGCTATTTAAAATAGAGCATTATGATACGCCAAGGCAGGTTTATTTCCCTTCATCCATCTTGTTCTCGTGGGAGTCAAACTACTGTGAGAGCGAGCGCTCTGATTGGCTGCCAGCAACATGAAAAAAATGTTGAGGGCAGCCATTACAGGACTCGGGGATTAAACCCCCTGTTCTAAACAGTTTTAAAAACAATATTAGGGGCAAGATAGGGATACCCTGATCACCTATACACCATGGGGAAGACACAGAGGGAACCCTTGTAGAAAAGTAGGTTGTCGTTGCAGTAGTCCCTCCACTTTTTGCCTGGTATTTGATGCAACTTTTACTGAAGCTCACTGGGTTCCTACTTACTAGGTCAACAGTGCCAGTGTTCTTTACTCTAAAAAAGACATCTGGTCACTTGATTCCCAATTCAATCATGAAACGAAGCTTCTAGAAAGCCTCGCCCCATTTTCATCGAGTTAACCCCGGGCTGGCATGTACCAGTTCACGTCAAGGCCAACACAGAAGCTGACCAAGCCTCTGTATTTTGGCTTAGAGGCGGAGTTTGTAAATTTTTTCAAAAACATCCAGTTCGCTCTGGTCTCTGAGGTCTGAAAAACAAATGAAGATCAAAACATGCCCTCCCCACCTTGTGAAGCTCAGAAAATGGCAACAGTTAAGAAAAGGGAGTCAGTTCTGCAAGTGCTGTCATGCACTTAAAGAAGCTAAAGCAGAACTAAATTAGTATGCAAGGTAACAAAAGATCATGTCAAAACCAATAGCAAGCACTGCCATAAAGCAAGATAGAGTAAAGAACAAAATTGACAGAAGACTGTGTCAAAGTCGATAGTAAGGTCTCAAAATAAAGGGACTCTGCCCTATTTCATAACTATTCTCACCAGGCATGCATATGCAATATCATTGAATGAAATAACACGCTACAATTCATCCAAGATGGTGATAGTCGACGGTCATCATGGGGTACTCAACCACACGAGTGGCCCATTTAGTATGGCGGGGCACTGTGAAAATGAGTGTCCCATCTAAATGATGGCTTCACTGAAACCAGGCATAATAAATGTCATAATAATAAACCTATATTGAGTCCACTGATTTATTTATTAATACATGCACCCAGGGCCAGGGGGCACCTTGGAGTCAGCCTGCCCCAGCATTAGAGTTTATTATCCCGCCCATCTTAGTATTATCTATTTTAATCGATAAAGCAATTATAAAAAGACAACCTTTATACTTATGCTTTGTTGATTTTAAATCAGCTTTTGATTTTGTAGATAGATAACACATATGCGGAAAGCTACATGCACAAGGGATACCTCCCCTATTAATACACATGATCCGTCTTCTGCATATAAAAACTTGGGCAAGTGTACGTATCGGTAATGACCACTCATTATCAAAGGAAATACCAACGTTAGGTGGAGTGAAGCAAGGGTGTGTACTGGCTCCTTTGTTATTCAATTTGTTTTTAGCTGTCTTGACTCAGGCCTTGAACAATGTAAATGCTCACCCATCAATAGCTCGCCGATACGTATATATCGAACTTGCTCTATGCTGACGACGTTATCCTCCTAAGTAATACTAAGGTGGGCCTACAACGGCTAATATCACGAACACAGGAATATGCGGTGGAAAACAAAATGTCAATAAATGAATCTAAATCCAAAGTTATGGTTTTCACAAAAAACACAAGAATTCAGTGCAAATCAAAATGGTTCTTGGGGAAGAAACACTTGGAGCAAGTCAAAACTTATAGTTAACTGGGAGTAATATTTAACGATAATGGTAACTTTAACCCCCAAAAAATGGATATCACCACGAAGGCTAATGCACTAACAGGTGCATTCGGAAAAATCAAAAACTCTATAAGTAATTTAACTTATCAACCGCTTCTTAAAGTGATATCGGCGTAACTGTTACCTTCTTTATCTTATGGCAGTGAGGCTCTAAACGGAAAAGATGCAATAGTTATTAATAATGCTATCACAAAAACCTTCCTCTCCCTTTTTCGTTTACCAATAAATGCCTCCCCAGCCCAAGTAAGGCTGGAATTCGGTATGAATAACCAATTATATGCACGGAAGGGACATATAATTAAGGTATGGAATAGAGTAAAAAATGATAAGGAGAACTTAATTTCCCAGCTTTTATGGAAAGAAATGGAGGGTAACAAAAAATTATCTGCGTGGAAATACCTGGACAACACTCTACATGAATTTGGAGTTAGAGGGATCTGGACCACTTCTATAACCCAGGAATCCTTCAAAAAAGTGGTGAATAAAACAACAGATTACTTATCATTGATAACCGACAAAGAGACCCTTATTAAAAGGAAACATGCTTGGTCCATAATAAATGGCTACAAAATAAAGACGCCTCAGCAGTATCTTAACACAGCATGGTCGTGGAAAAGCAAAAATATTTGTATTAACGCTCGATTTGGAATATGGCCAGGAGAAACACATGCACTACCATGGAAAAAACTCAAAAATAACATACAGTGTCGATTGTGCAAAATTGGTGAGGAAAATATTTTACATCTTCTGTGCATCTGTCCAGGACTAAAAAACGAAAGACTAAGAACTTGTAGACAAGCACTGATTCGATGCCTTTGTCCAGATGATCTACCCATTAATTCTGCTTTTGCAAAATTCTTGTCAATTGCACTGAAAAAGTTAGAACAACATATCATTGTTTTTTAAAAATGACTATATTTTTTCAATAATTTTTATCCAAACGCACTTGTTTTATTTAAAAAAGTTTTAAAAATGTTTTGTATACATTTGAAAGATTTACTGTTATTTACAAAAGATTTTAATGAAGTAACGTAATTTAAAAATACATATTAAGTAATCAATCAATAAAAAATAATCAGTCAATCAACCAATTATCCCGCCCTCTCCCCCTGGGTGAGGACCTTTGTTCTCAGGAGGTCAGGAACAAAGGCTGCTCTAGCAGAGGGTATTTACACCCCCTCCCACAGGATGACCTGTAAATTAGCTTTCCATGGCATGGTGCTTCAAGAGCCCTCTGACTTTGGTATGAAAATCTGGCTTCCCTCTCGGGAGCAAAAGTAGAACCCTCCTACCAGAGCTCTTTTGGCACCTGGACGGTAGGGAAAATTAGTAGTCAGACACGTGTGTTCATTCACAGGCTAGTGTCACACCTAAGGTGGGCTACCTGAAGTGGATACAACTTTGTTATGGAAGACATAGTAACTCTGGGATAGGGTTATGCCCACTTCCCCCAGGAAGTAGTCATATAGGGGTCGTAGTGACACCAGGGGTAAGAGCCCATTGGCTACTACCCTACGCTCCCCTAACATCTCTAAATCTTGTATTTAGTGGAGCCTCAGGCACCAGAAAATCTGATTTTTCTGACCTGAAAGAAGAATACAGTCATCAAGACTCACAAGGACAGAAGATTAGCAACTGACTTGGCACCAAACCTGCAGGCCTGTCTGCTGTCCTCGACAATTGCATCAAAAGATTCCTGTACCCCCTAGGGTGCTCAAACTTATTTATGACCAGTTTCACTGCTCATGGTTCTGCTTCTGCTACTTCCTTGAACCTTCTAGAAAGCAGGAGAGCACTGTGCTCTGATGAGTACAGTCATTAGCACTCCTGATGAACAACTTTCTTCTGTAAGCGAGAACCTTGCAGCCCGGCAGCATCAAACCTGGGGCACTCTTTCCAAATACAGAAACTGATACCCAAAAGGAAAAGCAACACAGCAGGTCCTGGGCATTACTTCAGAAGCATCTGGACCTTTCATGAAATGCAGTTTGTGGATCATTTCTAAATAAACTGCTTTGTAGGAAAATGACAAATAGATATGGTTTAACTGAGAGGTTAGTAAAAAAACTGCTTTAGAGGCATATGACTATCAGATATGTTTAATGATTTAACAGAGAGGCTTCCAAAGAACTTTGTCGACTGTCACATATTTGTTAATCACTTTATCTTCATCTTTACCTTTATCTTCATTCTTCATTCTCAAGTACAGGGCTGGCCAGAAGCCAATTCTTCATAAATATCTGTGAATGTATGAAAAGCAGTTTGTTAGTCATTGTTAATGGAAACTGGGAGTGACTTTGCATGTTCATTATTTCAGGAAAGATATTTCCAAAGAACTTACTCAAATGTTAGATATTTGTAAATCAGTTATTTAGGTTCAGGGCTGGCCACATGTCAGGTCAAAGGTTATTGCGACATTTAATTTGAGGTGTCACTCAATCTGTATATTTCAAAATGGCAAAATGACCTGGGAACTGTACTCGATACTCCACAATCACCTGCTCATGAAAATCACGTTTTCAGCAAATTACACCAAAGGGATTAAAGTAACAAATCAAGTGGCCCTAAACAAGCCCTCCACATTCTCCAAAAGTGTGCTGGTCAGTGTAGCTAGCCCAATCTTTAGTCCTTAGTTTTGGTAGAGTCTAATTTTGTGACATTCTTGGCCTGGTTTTTGCAGTCATCTCCCTTCATAATCCGTCTTCTGGACCTTATTTTAGAAAACCGTTGCATCGCTGGGTGAAAACAGCGATGCAACCACTTTCACTGCACCCTCCTTGCGACACCATGAATGCGCTGTATTTAATGTATGGTGCATCATGTCGAAGGAGTGACAGATATGTCAGGATTTCTTACATGTCTGCCAGCGCAAAACTGACAGATTGCTGGAGTTGTGTTGGAAGTGTGACGCAACTCCAGAAATGCATGGGGGAATCCTATCTTTCATTTACTGCATAACTCTTATCTTGTCTCATAGATGTCACTGCGCCACCCCTTACGAGTAATTGTTGTGTGGGAACGCCCACCCTGCATATAATATACCTGATGCAGTCATATTGTGGCGCTGGGCTTTACACTATGACGCATCTACCTAGATGCATCACCTTGTAAATATGATGGGATGTGGCGCATTGTTTACGCTGCTGCTGTGTCATGAAAAGTGACGCAAACACGGCACAAAAGTGTTGCATGGGCTTATAAATAAGCCCCCCGTTCTTTATCTCAAAGTTGCCTTTGTCATGCAGTTCTATAATGGGAGTTCATCTAAGAGCCACAGAAAATTTACTCCGACTGTTTAGGACTGTGGATGCTTCAGGGGGGCCAAGGGCCAGATTCCGTAGTTTTTTTCTTGTGATTACCTGCAATGAGTTGGTTATTATTTTCCATCGGACGCCTCCTATTGGAACTAAGTTGAGTTTCTTTCTCCTCATACTGTCTGTGTACAGGTTTGCTTCATTACATTTGTACAGACCTCTGCCATAATGCCCTTTTCATGTAAGGTCAACAGAATCTAAAATTACTTTATCATTCACAGTAGTATGTTTCACCAACTGGAATGTATTTAGCAACAGTGTACCATGTGGCATGAGGTGTCTTGCTGAATTCACTTTATACTTTCATTGATCCTAGATGTGAGCCTTGCTTGAGATTTTTCTTTGACTGTGTCTCCTTATCATAGTGGCCGCTTTGTGTAGCGCACTAAAAAACGGACCACATCAGTGCTGTACTGCGTTCACAGGCCACATCTCTCTAGAATCCCAGATGTCTTTGCTTCCAAAGTGTTTACTTCAGTAGTTCAGATCCAGTCTCTTTCTTAAGTTATTGGAAATCAGCATCCACCTGCCTTTTACAAGGTTATTGACTCATGGATAATACCTGATCTGTCTCTGTCTTTTTACTTGTTCTGCTCAAAGCCACAACTCATACAATTGACACAGCGAGATGGTGTGTGGAAAAAGGGAAGCGGAGAAAGTGCTGAAGCCAAGGCAGAAAAAGTGAGAGGGAAAATGAATAAGGCTAAAAGACAGAACACATGGTATAGAGAAGACTCAAAGAATAATAGCTACAAAAATAGACACAAGTGCTCACAATATAAACACAGGAGAAGAAATAGAAATAGCTATACAAAGGGGCAGTTGAGGAAAGGTCAAAGTAACAAGCACGGGCGTTGCCAATAGGTCTCGCATTAGGAAAGTGTGGGCTATTGGTATTGTAAATGACAATTATTTTTTTAATATGTGTTGGCATAGAAAATATATAAATTAATAGCATTGTTATTTACAAAGCCAATAGCTTACACTTTCCTAATGCGAGTCCTATTGGCTATGGGAATGCTTGTTGTTAGCCAGCAAGGACAGTGCTGTTGTGGTGCTGAGTGATGCTGTTATGGTGCTGAGTGATGTGGTGGTGTATTAGAGTGATGTGGTGGTGTCCCAGAGTGATGTGGTGGTGTCCCAGAGTGATGTGGTGTTGTCCCTGAGTGGTGTGGTGGTGTCCCTGAGTGATGTGGTGGTGTCCCTGATTGATTTTGTGGTGTACATCAGTGATGTGGTGGTCTCCCTGAGTGCTGTGTTGGTGTCCCTAAGGGCTGTGGTGGTGTCCCTGAGTACCGTGTTGGTGTCCCTGAGGGCTGTGGTGGTGTCCCTGAGGGTTGTGGTGGTGTCCCTCAGTGCTGTGGTGGTGTCCCTGAGTGGTGTGGTAGTGTCCCTGAGTGGTCTGGTGGTGTCCCTGAGTGGTGTGGTGGTGTCCCTGAGTAGTGTGGTGGTGTCCCTGAGTGATGATGTGGTGGTGTCCCTGAGTGATGTAGTGGTGTCCCTGAGTGATGTGGTGGTGTCCCTGAGTGGTGTGGTGATGTCCCTGAGTGGTGTGGTGGTGTTGCTGAGTGGTGTGATGGTGTCCCTGAGTGATGTGGTGGTGTCCCTTAATATTTAACACAGAAACTGTAGTAATGGCCCGGACTCCATTGCAACATTCTGCTTAACAGTATCTAAGGGGATATTTTTTAAGCGAACGAGCCTGTGGACAAATATGTCAAGTAATACCATCCTAAGGGTTTCAATCTATCCATATGAGGTGCTGTGTTACTTAAAAAAGTACACCAAATCAAGTAATGGGAATTTGTCTAACTTCAGTGGGTGTGATCAGAATTTCACCCTGGCCTGATTTTATAGGAGCTAGAGTATGCCGAGAATGGAGTATGGTGAGAATGTAATATGGTGAGAATGGAGTATGGTGAGAATGGAGTATGGCGGGAATGGAGGATGGTGAGAATGGAGTATAGTGAGAATGGAGTATGGTGAGAATGGAGTATGGCGAGAATGGAGTATGGTGAGAATGGCCCATGGTGTGTAATCCGGGGTGGGGAACAGCAGCAGTCTCGCAGGGGAGGTAGTTTGACTGTGGTCAGTCTTACACTGTCCCTAAAATCATCTGAATAATTTGGCTGAAGAGATAGCTTCCCTTGTATAGGCGTCCCGCAATGTATAGAAACTGTCTTAAAGCTTCTTAGAAGATTGTGCCCACTCCTAACTGAGGGAGGAATTGACCCCTCGCCAGACCGATTAACACGTCACGACACAGCTTAGTATACCATAACCTGACGTGACATAACAGGGCGGCATAGTAAACTTTTTCCTGTACAACATGCCATATCGTGACATGATCGCCTGACATGACATCGCATTCCGTTATAGGGCAGACGTGTGGCATGTCTGGGCTTCAAGTTAAAAATCCGAACAGTGAATGTTGCTCTCGTGCACGGGCACTTATCCTACCTATGCTACCATCTACATCATCATATTATACAAGCGAATCTATTTGACATCTTTGGCTGGTCTTTCAAAATACACAATTAACGGAAACTCTCTCACTTAGCAGGGGGAGGCTGCGCGAGCGCCATAGGCTGCTCTTCACAAACAGGACATCACCAGCCACACAGAGCACAGAAGCTGCTTCACGCGACACTGAGCGCTACAAGAATATATAAATATACAAGAGCGGTAAAACGCGCATAACTCCGTGAAAAAAATAATTTTAACTAATGTTTTCTGGAGAAATCCACACTTATTTCATATGTAATTTATGACTTATAATAAATAAAAAAAATACGCTAGTAGAACGTGTTTTATGATCCAGTAATGCCGATTCGGGGTTCAAGTGACAGGTATAAATCACGCGTCCTTCTACCGCGTGGTTTACGTCCTTGGCGCCTGTATGGATCATATTGATTATGTAAATATGAACCATCTAAAATCGAATTGTGCATGACGTCACAGAGCAAGCTTTCATAATACTGCGCTTTGCATAGCTCTATGGTACTCTTGGACTTGTATCTAACCTGTTTCACCAGAAAAAAATGCTAATTAAATAAAAGACAAAAATTGCCATGATGCGGCCAACCATTGACTGAGTCATAGGTCTGTTGTTTTTTACTTTCAGCCTTGATGCACAGTAGCCAGTGCTGCCATACAATATCGCTTAGGCGAGGCATCTTGACTTTGCCAATGCTTGTATACATTAACGCACTGTCATCTACTAAAAGAAAATACACTTTCAATTAAGCCCATAATGATAACATTTGTGTTTGTCAGCTAAAAGGTGCATGCCCGCATCTTGTCTACGCGCCTGTTTTTGGAGGAGGGGTTATCCCTCCAGAAAAGCATGCCGAATTGTGCAATGTGTGCACTCTTATGCAATGCAGATTGTGTATTTGAGCCACACACCTCGTTTTTACTCTCCATTGTGGTGCTTTGGTATTTGTTGACTGTGAGAGGGGCAGGGGCGTCTGTGGTTGTTGAAATGCTTTGAGCTGTCTGTCTTTCACATATTCCTCTTTAGGTGACGATGGCTTTAGGTAGACATCATACAGAGCTTTTTGATGGACTCAGGAAGTAAGAGTTCAAAAGCATGCCCCGGTCTCCGCCCCCAGCTGCGCAATCCTACTTAATACCGCTTTTGATATCGTGCTGGGTCAGTGTGGTGTGATGCATTTATGCTCACTGGTAAATTGTCATTTGTAATAGCATCCCCAGCTGAGAGCTGGATTAGTTGAGGGGGAAAATGGAGTGTTCGGGGGAGGGGCACGCTCTTCATACTCGCTACCCTCTCCTGACCTTTTGCAGCTCCAGGAACCGGCACCTCAGATCTTGAAATGGATTTAAAATGCAGGCATTTCCCTGAGTGTCCGCTGTGGTGGCCTGTCTGTACCATGGAGATACTGAGGGGCCTAGAGTCCAGATGGAAGTATGAGAACTGTGCCCCTCTATTGAACCTGACCTTTCCACAATTCCTGTCTTTCGCGAGGCACACACTGAGGGATGAACAGGCCAAATATTAAAATGATTCACATGTTTACAATTGGGTGAGCCTGTACATACAAACTTGCACGCAAAAACACGGGAATGCACCTTAAAATACAAGGCAGGGCAGGAACAGACTGGCACAGCAAAGAGCAAGTCTGCTTTTATCCCCTGAGGGTCCACAATCTTATCCTGAGGAGTCAGTAAGAGAGCGGACAGGGGGAGTATGGAGGAGCTGAGTGGATCTGAAATGATCTAATGGGTTCTGAGAAGATATCTAGGTTAACCATTTGTGTAGCACCTGAAGCACGCCAAGCGCTGAGGGGGAGAGGAGGCGGATGTAAGAGGGCAGGCTGGAGCGGAGCCTCATCGGGTCTCGGTTCATGCACGGAGGGGGGTTTTAAGATACTGCAGGAGTCTGCAGGGGGGGCGCCGTGAGCTGGAGGTCTGGCGGGGGTGAGCGAGGGCTGAGGGGAAGGGTTATGACTGAGTCTGGATAGTTAGAGGGGGATCTGGGTAGTTTCCTAGGGTTATAGGGCGATGGCATCTGGTGTTTTGAAGGGTCCATGAAGAAACAGCGGAGTTCTGTGCTGGTCGGGGTGAGAGGATGTGGCGGACAGTAAGGGGGTCTGCAAGGACCGAAGGAGAGGGCGAGCAGCCCGGGACGAGAGAGCTGCAACGCGAGGATGTGGATGACGGGGGTTGGTGGGGGTCTGAGATGATCAGGAGCGGGGGAGGGGGTCCTGGGGGCTTTGATGTGAGAGATAAATTAGGGGGGTGCCGAACTGCTTGGCTGTGCTTCACGAACTATGAAGCGTGGACGATGGATGAGGGGTTATGGGAAGGAACGTTGTATCGCGACCTCCATAAAGCAGGCGCCACGGTTTGGCAAGCTGCACAGCCACCACCATTGTTACTGCTGAAAGTAAAGACATATGAAACAAGGGGAAGAGTATGAAAGAGAAGGGAAACCATGGCAGGAATTATTATAGACAAGAGCGGCAGGGACACTGAAAGTACGGCCTGCCACCGGCTAGCCATGAATAATTAGGGGAGGAGAAGCCGCACAGCACACGCTGGGAGAAGCCCTTTGATGTGCTGTGCGGCCGTGAAAAAATGCAATTAGGAGGGAGAGAGGGAGGCTGATGCACGTGCTTGTTTGGTTACTTGATTCACGTGAACTTAAAGAAAAAAAAACGCACAAACGAAACCCATGGTTTCACGAGCATTTTGAGCACTTGAATTCTCACTCCGCTCAATGCGCTTGCGCGCATTGATAGGTCGCGGGACCTAAAAAGGGTTCCTAATGCAGAAGACTTCCACGTACGGGCCTACCCATTTAATTTAATTTAGGTGATTTTTTCACAAGTGCCTCTGCGTCCATTTCACATTCTGGAGGGACAAACTTGCATGTCAGACCTGGTATTCTTTGAAATTTTGCTTTCTATGGGAAATTGAGCAAGAAACTGAGCTGAGTCTGATTATGGGCTTCCTTGTTAGGATTGATAGTTAGTTGATAGATAGTTCTATCTTTTTTCTCGTAGTTTTAACAAGAGTTCAAGTACACAAAGGAAGAAGTCGAATAATTTAACCTAAGTAGCCAGGTTTTCAGTGATTTCCTAAACTCTGAGTAACCATCATTCGTAAGTCCAGAGAAGGAAATTCCAAAGTGAGGCTGCTTTATAGCTGAAGACGTGCCCATCTTGCCGAAATCTCTTAATGCTAATAAAAATTGTGGGTGAGGTGCTTCTAATATCCCCAAATACCTGCAATATAATAGGAGGCTGTGATGTGGGAAGGGTTTCTATGGTGGTGGTAAATGAGGGAACCAGATGGTGAATCTTGATTTGGTACTGGGACCTTGACCAATCACCATCTGATTTATTTCTCTCCTTCTGGCTACGCCCAGCTGTTAGAATGGCTCATTACATCCCATCCCATACAACAATAGTCTGACAGAGTCATAGTCGGCCCATAACACAAACAAAGTGCATCAACCTCTTTATTCTTTTCTTTTTTTTTGTCCTCATATATGCCACCAGTAAATGCTCTAGATGGAAACCCCTAAAGCCTTTCACACTGTCAAACTTGATACCGCCCTGGACTCAATGTGCGGCAATCAGGGGTCACCCAGAGGTAGGCTGTTTCCTTGTCCAACTCCCCTGTCCTCTGATGGAATACCTCGGACCTAGGGAGGACAGGACCAACACAAACCTCTGGCATAATCATAGGACCGTTACCTCTTTGACCAGGCCACCAGTTCTGACCACACATTCTCTGAGCTCTCTGCTCGGGACACTCTATGTCCATCTTACTGACTTCCATAATATTTCGTAAACAGTCAGTGTACCTGGGAGGGGCCACTGATTTCCATTCTTTACAAATCTCTCTCCTTGCTATAACCATCACATTGAATAAAAATTGTGAGGAATAGTTGTTAATATTGTAACCAGGTGGCAAACCAAAGAAAACTAACCTCGGAGAGCTTATAATAGTGGTTGTTAAAACCTTCCCCAGGAAATCCGCAATCGCATTCCAGTATTCAAGAATCTCTGGACATTCTAGAAATATATGTATATCATCAGCTGCCGGGAATTTACAGCGGGGGCAACAATAATTCTTCAGTGTAACCCTGGACAGTTTAGCCGGGGTCCAATACACCCGATAGACTGTGAACAAATGATTTCTCCTCAAATTATCTGGTTTTATTAAACTCTGGGACATGGAGAAAGAATCTGTCCAGATCTTCCTGGTTTCTTCGGGGCTATCTGATATCACATTACCCCAAAGACTCGCCAGCTCACAGTTTAACATTCCTGTTATCCCCGTTAGTGCCCTATACCAAAACGAGACTTCTCGTTTCTACCCTCCTCCCCTGCAGAAATAATCAAGGATCCCAGCATCCCTTTCCCGCTGCAATGCCTGCCTTGACCACCAGGCAGAGAGTTGGTAAAACTTGAATCTCGTTAAAGACCCATTTGTCAGTGACACTAAAGAGTCCTAGTCCATAAGACCCAGAGATACCCCCATCTCCTCACACCTGCTGCTTTCAAAGGCTGGGACAACTGGTCCTGAAGGCACTCCGGAGTGCCCGGGGAGTCCCAAACTGGGGCATTAGTGTGGTAATATGGAATTCTCAGAGCTCTCAGGACATATACCCAGTTCCTAAGTGCCGTCTGCAGGATCTTAAGACGGACTTTTTTATAAAATTTCTGGTCACCAAATTTGAATAAAAAAGCTCCTGGCCCTGTGGTAGATCATACAGCAATGCCTGGAATAAGCGGCCCTACGAAGTTGAGTCCAATTTGTTATCCAATAACCTAAAGTTTTTAAGATGAAAGGCATGGCAATATATGAGTAAGTCTGGTAGGGCCAACCCCCCGATTTTTAACCCCCTCCTTAACTTTTTCCAGGCTATCCTGGGAGATTTACAAGCCCAGATAAAGGAACCAATCTTGCCTTGAAGGCTCATTATCTCTTTCTGTGGGAAAGATAAAGGGATGGAGTTATAAAGAAACGTTAGTTTAGGGAGTATAGACATTTTAATGAGATTAACTCGTCCGTAAATGTTTAATGGCAGACTACCCCATCTTGTTAATGTTTTGATAATTTCTTTCACTACTATCTGCCAACTAATTTTCGGTATATTCTTTAGTTCTTGAGTCAAATAAATTCCCAAGTAACTCATTTTATGTTTTGCACACTTTCAAATTCCTCGGCTAGATAAAATAACCTAGGTATGGCATCCACGTGATTGGAGGTGTATAGGAGAAGGTCATCTGCATACAATGCGGCCTTAAGCTCTAGGTCTGCTATTCTAAAACGTTGAATTACATGATCCGCCCTGATACAACAAACAAAAGGTTTAATATAAATATCGAACAGAAGGGGGGATAAGGGGCAGCCCTGCCTCGTGCCGCGGGATATTTTAAACCAGTCACACAGGCCACCATTAACAAGGACTTTTGCTTGTGGATTCTGATACAAAGATTTAATGCCCTCTATAAAGATTGGGGGGAACCCAAACCCAGCCATAGTGGCCCACAAGTATTTCCAGTTTACCTGGTCAAAAGCTTTGGCCTCATCTATCGCAATTAAAGCTAGCGGAAGCCCTCTATCCTCCCCATAGTCTATGGCTCCAATCACCTGTAAAGTTAGCTCATTCAGCTGCCTCCCAGGGATAAACCCTCTTTGGTCCGGGTGAATTATAGATTTTATAATTTTGGCAAGTCTAGTTGCCAAAATTCCAGAGTAAAGCTTCAGATCTGAATTCAGGAGAGAGATAGGCCTGTAGGATTCGATTTTTTTAGGGTCTTTGTTAGGCTTCGCAATGAGAGGGATCGTGGCTTCAGCCCATGTGGGGGGGGATGCTGTGGCCGTGAATCAGTAAATGATTAAAAAAGTGTGGTGAGCACGGGTACCAATGACTCTGAATAATCAATATATACCTCACTTGGTAGCCCACCCGGGCCAGCAGCTTTACCCCGCTTCATTTTCTTGAGTTTTTCTATTACTTACCCTTCCATGATCTCACTCTCCAAATACCTCCTATCTGTTTCTGAAATTTGGGGCAGATTTCTCTGACTCAGCCAAGTCTGGGCCTCCTCCATTCCGAAACTCTTATCTTCCGTATATAAGCCTTGCATAAACCCCCTAGCTCCCTCCCTAATCCCCCCATCCTTCATGATTGATATGCCTATCTCGCTTTGTGTTAGGACTTTGATATTATTCCTGGATCTTTCTTCTCTAGTTTTCCAGGCGAGAAGGGCCCCTCACTTTTCTCCATACTCGAAATTTTTCAATTTACTGGTCTCCCACTTTTCCCTAATGATCTTTTCATCACTGACTTTAAGAGAGAGTTGTAGATCAAAGAGCTCCTTCTCCAATTCCGGAATCCTCTCTCTGTCTGAAACAATAGCCACCTGTAGTTCGGAATCTTTTTCAATATTTGCTTTGAAATCATCAAGCTTTTTTCTTTTAATAGTCTTCCTCTTATGGGCCATTAAAGAGCTCAGCACACCTCGTAGAAAAGCCTTATAGGATTCCCACACGATCTGGACAGTGGAGGAGCCGATGTTAATAGTGAGAAATTCAATAGCTTTTTCTCTCACTTCTTCTTTTACTCGGTCATCTAGAAGCAATGTCCTCTCTAGTGTCCATCTGATATCTAAGGGTCTGGAGCTTAATGAAAAAACCAATTCGACAACAGCATGATCTGATATCCCCACCGGAATATGGGAAAGGGAGGTAATGTCTGCAAGTAGATGTTGATCCACCAGGAAGTAGTCTATTCTCGAATAGTGTTTATATATCTTACTATAAAATGTATACCCCCTAGTAGAGCCATATTTAGATCTCCAAACATCCAACAAGTTAAAATATTTCATCACAGATCCCAGGGCAGAAAGTGATTTAGTAGGATTGTGGTACTTAGCCTTAGAGGTCCTATTCAAGGTATAATCAAAAACCAAATTAACATCACCCCCCAAGATCACAGGACCCTAGGTCTCAAGTAGACCTGTCGCCAATTTCAAAAGAGGACCTGGATTGTCATGATTGGGGTCATAATACACTGCACAAGTATAGCAAATACTGTAATTGGAGAGGGCCGCCATAATCCATCTGCCTGTCTGGTCCATTTCACACCTTATCAGCCTTATCCCCCTATTTGCCCTGACAATTATCGCAACCCCCCTAGTTGCTCCCCTCTGTCTGGAACACACGATTTCCTGCACCCACCCCAGTTTCTCAAAAAGTGCCTTACATGCGTTCAGCTCAAGGTGTGTTTCTTGAAATAGCATCTGTGTTTCTTAAAAATTTGCAGACCCGAGATTGCTTTCTCCCTTCACCCATACCATTCACATTCCAGGAGTTGGGTTTTAATACTTATTGACCTACTCATAGCCAAACTCTACCTTTCCTCCCATCCTGAGCTCATGAAATCTTTTTTCTACAAATGAGGACTTTTTAACTTTTTTCCCCACCACCCACCCCCCCGACCCCACCCCTGAGGAACCCCCCCGACATACCTGACGATGAAACCGCCTTTAGGGCCACAGGAGAACTGCCTTTGGCAAAAAAAACTAAAAACTACAGCTACATTCATCAACAGGATGTTTAATATGGCACCAACTATAAGAAAAAATAGAGCTTAAGTGAATACATTTCTATTATCGTTTGTTTATTTTTTTGTGTTTATTTTTTTTACTACTCCTTTCTTTTCCCCATTTTTCCTATTGCTTTACGTAAACCCCATGTGTCCCTATGTGTCCCTATATATCCCTATGGGTCCTAATCTACCTCCAATATTTCATACCTTCCTCATTCCAAGCCTCTCTCTCCCTCTATCTGATTTTCCTTCTTGACCTGAGTTTTTTTTTAATCTCATTTCTGTCTCATCAAAGCTAGAAGGTCATCCACATCCGCAGGCTGACTACAATGATACATTTTATTCCTCCACATAATCTTTAAAAGGGCGGGGAACTTCATTTGTACTTGGGCTCCAAACGATCTTAATTCTGGCATTCTGGTGCCCAACTCCCACTGCCTCTGGGCTGTTCTTCCTCCTATATCAGATCTAATAAGATATGGAATTGCCCGATAGTGGAGGTCCGACTTAGAGATACATCTCCCCATCATTAACTCTTTGATACTGAAGGACTGAAAGTTCCCCAAGATCTTCCTTGGCGCCTTCCTGTCTGCATGTAACTTGAAGGGGTCCCTATGCACTCGTTGTATTTCAGCCTCCAAGTCTTTTAAGGACCCCGTCACTTAAAAGATTACAGACAAATCCCTTAATGTCGTCCAGCTCCTCTCCCTCTGGTATCTTTAGAATTCTCAGGTTGTTTCTTCGAGCTTGTGTTTCCAGCCTCTCCAAGTCCGTAGCCAAAGATCTATTCTGTACTTTCAAAGTTTCAATGTCCTTTGAATTCCCTTGGACTGATTTAGTTAGGGCTACAACTTCCACTTCCAGTTTCCCGGTCCTGGTAATAACGTCGTCTAATTTAGACTCCAGTAGATCAAATCTGTCGTGGATCGCCTTTTGATTACCCTCCGAGATTTCAAATTTAGTCATCAAGTCCCCCCTTAAGGACTGAAAAAGGGAACCCAACCTGTCCCTATCCATACTCTCTGATTCCCTCCAACCCCCCTGTGCCTGAACCAAACCCAGACCCTGACCCTGAGCAAAATTCTTAGCCTGAGTTATAACCACACATTGTGGCGGGGGACTGCCATTATTAGAGGGACCTGGGACCCATATGAGGCTTCCAGGACTTGACAACTATGAGAGGGAGGAGGGGAAAGAGGGGGACTGGAACTTAATACTAACTGGTCAGCCCGGGACTCTAAACTTGTATCTCTGACCACCACCTCGCCCACCTCGACCTCCGTCAGTTCCGGCTGTATCCCACTCCCAGCATAAGACAGACCCGCCAAGGGGGCAAAATGGTTCTCTAAACGGAGCACGGGAGCCTCAGTGCCCTGTATAGTAAGGTTGGTCTCTGACTGTATATCTAGACGAGCAGCCTGCTCCAATATTTTAAAATAAGTCTTAAGGGAAGGAGAATTTTTTTTAAGGGGCAATTGCACAGTTTTAGACCCCTTAGCTCTTTTTATACTACCTGCCTTTTTCCTCCCCTTACAGGGGGTTAATGGCAAAAGCCGCTCTATTTCTACAGGGTCTAACACTCCGCCTGCTCTCAGCTCTTGCTGTGATCTGAGCTGGTATCTGTTCCTTTGACTCCCAGGCGGTAAAAGGGATGTAACCAGGTGCTGGCCTTGTTTCCGACTTAGTCCTTGGTAACCAGTGCAGCAGCAGGTATAGAATCCAAATCAGAACCAGAACCAGCTTGGGGGGTGCGGTTTCTCAATTGGCCTCTGCCTCGTAACTCGCTCTTGGCGCTGCTCTCGGTATTGCTCGCTTGTGGGTTCAACTGGGGCAACAATTCATAGATCAAGCTCCATATAATCGCGCTTCAGCGCTGACCCCTCTCCACAGCACCTTACCGCCTGTGTTTGCTCTAATAACGCATCAAACGAGGAAACACGGCCCCCGGAGCTGCAGCTGCGCGACTGCCGAACGTGTCCGAACACACAGGCTCCTCCGGCGGCCCCCGGGCTTCCCTCCTCCAGCACCTCCTTCCGAATCATACGCGCCACTCCAAGAGCAGGTCCTAGCACCACCGCCGCTAATAAGCCAGGGTGTGATCACAGATATACCTCAGGGAGCAAAGGAGAAATAGGAGACGAAAATTAGATCAACAAAAACCCCCTCATTCTCGCATCGTCTCCATCCAAATCTTACCGCCACTAAGCACCTATTCCAGCTGCCTGACGTCCCGCTGTATTCCCTCAGAGTTTTCAGCCATCGGGCAGTCCCCCGGAGCCGCTGCGACCGGCGTTCAGCCTGCCGCCATGTTCTTTGCTAGCTCCGCCTCCGGGGCTGAGTTGACTGTCAGCATACCGTGTTAGGTGCATCAACCTCTGGCTGAGAGCTGTTTTGGGCTTACACCATACCTCTAGGTTCATGTCACCACCAGGGTTTGCTCCGGCCCCCTCACCTCTTCATTCCTTTTTGGCTCTGGTGGCGGTGAGCCGGGGCCCGCTATCGATGCAATGTTGTTTGTCACCGGCAGGTTTGTTTGGCTCCACTTTGTAGGCTGTGCCATTCTTGGTCCCTATGCTCATGGCTCACCCAGGGCTCCAGTCTGCTTTCTTGACTCATCCTGTCTTGTGAGATGGAGCTGGCATCCACTCTCTTGAACCAGGACACAGTTCTAGCTACTATCTCGGTGCCTCAGGTTGGCCACCACCAGGATACCATTCACTGTGTTAGCTGTCCACAGACTGTGTTCGTATGGAATGCGGAACTTCCACCCTGGGTATCTGTCCCGTATTAGGACGCGAGTTACTGCCTTGATGGTGGATGCTTTGGCTCTCCGGCATCGACTGGATCTATCTTTGGTGTCTTTAGTTCTGTCTTGATTGCTCTTTGGGTTAAAATTTGACACTTTCCACTCATTCTTTTTGGGATGGTGTCTTGGCTGCACCAATTCCTTACTAGTGCTAGAGGAGAGCATTTGGTTGTGCAGTGTAGCCTGTTCTTTTATGCTCTCAGGAACCTTCGCAAGGCTGTCTCAGTATCCCATTCTCCATCTGTGGTTCAGCATATACATGAGGTTTTCAATATCCCTGTTCTCCTGTGGCCACTGGGGCACTGTGACATTCCTCTTCTTTATTAACCAAACTGTTAAGTCACTGAACTCACCCCATTCCTTTGGGAGACCAAATGTAAGAGGATTGTCTCTAGCACTGGTTCTTCTTTGCTGCATGGCATGAATCCAATTATCTCCACTGCTGGAGTGTCCATCCACGATGACCAAGATAATTGGGACATCCGAGAAATTCCAAAGTCTGAGCTAACCCATTGTTCAGTCTGTGACGACAGGTGCCAGAATAATCTTGACCCTAGTCAGTCAGCCAGCCAGGCAGCTCCTGATTGTGTTATCAAACATGATATCGATCCCAAGGAATCATAACTTTTCACTTAGGTGATACCTGGTTTTTGTGGTTCCTTGATGGCCTTCATGTGCTAACTTCACTACCCTCTCGTGTAGCGCTTTTTGCTTCATGATACAGTGGCACCTGAGTAGCAGGTCATCTGCTGTAAGACCTCAGGGCCTCATTTATGAGGCCCTTCGCAGTGCCGGAACATCACTTTTTGTGGCATTCCGTGGTGCAGGAGCGTGCTCCATATTTACGAGGCAGCACTAAGTCATGTTTTTGTTTCCTTTAATGCAGTTTTCAGCATTAAAGGGTTGTGTAATGGGTGTTGATGGGGGCGTTGGCAGAAAAATTCATGGCATTTTGACACTGGCCCAGAATTACGAGAAATCTAAAATCTAAGGCAGTGACAAAAATGTAAAAAGGAGGCACAACTAAGAGCAATATCTATATTTCTCCTTGTTTTCCATTCTGCAGCACACATGGAAAAAGGAAAAAGCCTCCTGTGATTGTTTTTGTGCATGAAGGTTCCATTTGCACCATGGTGGAAAGGTGTCTGTGTTGGCGTATAGCAGCCCATTGTGCTCCTGTGCAGGGGAATGCACCGTATCACAGATACTGTACTTTTCTGCCCTCCTGCATCACTTCCCTATGGTAAAACCTCATAAACGAGGCCCTCAGTTCGTCTCAAACTCTCCACATCTGTGACAGATTTTCCTTGTCTGTTTCTACCCATTGATTAACATCAAAAAGAAACTTCACCCACTTCGCAACCTGGATGGTGGTGATGGTCTTTCGGAAGACTACATCATCTTGTGTTAATCGGCTGATCTCAGCAGTTGTGAACACTTTGGGAATTGCAAATGGCTAATTGGCTGCATTAGTCCTCTACAGCTGATTCTTTGTCTCTTTGACACTCATTGGGATAGGGTGCCTTGTCAGGAAGTCTCCTGTGTTCTTTGCACCTGGACTGTACTGCTACAGCTTTATTGCTCTTCTCTCCATGTGGCAAATAACGTGACAAGTGGCCTGTGATTCATGATCACTTTGAATTTCCTTTAACTTAGGCTCAGATGGAAATAGGTGCACCCCCTCTATAAAAACAGATATTCCCTCTCATTTTGGGCGATTCTGGTCTCGGTGGCTGTGAGGGTTCTGCTGGCAAAAGCAAGGGGACCCACAAGCCTGGTTCTTTTTTGTGTGTTGCCACTGCTCTGATACCGACTTGACTTGGATCCAATATCTAGTTCAGTGGCTTTATGGGTGTCAAAGTAGAAGAAGAATAGTTTATTGTGCATGGTTATTTAAAACCTTTACAATATAAATCAGGATTCAGTAAAACATAAATCAAATTTTAGCATGTTAAAACAGCGATTCCGTCCTTAAAACAAGACACAAGATTCCGTAGTGAGATAACTGCAGCAGAATTTAAAAGAAACTTAGCATCATATTAGACAGCCTATTTATCCTGAGAACAGAAGAATAATAAAATAATTTAAAAAAAAAAAAAAGAAAAAAAAAAAGTTATGGAATGGATTGTCCATCCTTGCCTGCCAACGGAAGACAACGAGACAAAAGTAAAAGAACATGCCACGGAGGAGGCGAGGATACATAAATTGTGATAACAGTTCGGAGGAGCCCTATTACCAGTCAGTACTGCACAGTCTTAGGAAGGGCAACGATGTCACTCTTGAGGACAGGCTTCTGGGGTGACATTTAGCTCCTTATTATGGCCCTTTACAGTACTACTTGAGTTGTTTGTTCTTTCAAAGAAAAAATTTTGAAGCGGGCCTCAGCTATTTCGAGAAATTTTACCATTCGACAGCTCAGTTGAATGTCATCTCCTTTGAAGCAGGCTAGCGCCGCTTGCCTGCAGGTCCGTATGTTACGAATGTTAAAAAGTGGTCGCAGGAGGAGGCGTCGATCTTTGGTGAGCTTAGTGCAGGTAGAGATCAGATGAACTATGTTTTCTTTACCAATCCCACAGAGTCGGCATGTTAAAGGTAGATTTGGCCGTAACCATGGAGGAAGGTGAGCCGCAGACGGCAGTAGACCTAGGCGACATTTCAAGAATATTTCTTTTTTTCTTTTTTTGGTGTCAAAGTAGGAATTTGTGGTTTTGGTCAGAAGTGACTGCTTGATGGTCTTGAATGCTACCTATTCCTTAGATTCTCACGCACATTGGACTTTCAAATTCTTTAAGGCTCTCAGTGGCTCCGAGAGTGTTGCTAGGTTTTGCAGGAAATGTCCACAGTAGGTGACCATACCTAAGAAACTATGAATCTTCGGTGCAGTGCCTTACTGGATGGCTTCAGACTTCCAGTGGTCCATTTTCTGTCTATCTTTCATGAACATGTATCCAAAAAAGGAGTATTTGTTGCGCGACAAGATCAAACGATGATCGAACAGATGTCACAGGATTGCCTGCTGTTAGAACTGGCATTTCTGGTTGGCTAAGGCTGATGCCAAAGCTAGGCAAAAACCACCATTCTAGTCAGGGCAAGGGAGTCACACGCCAAGATAACCCCTGCTCACCCCCTTGGTAGCTTGGCACGAGCAGACAGGCTTATCCCGAAAGCAATGTGTAAAGCATTTGCGCACGCACAGAACAGCAACAACATCCTAGGCACACCACAAAAGGAACTCCACACAAGGTTTATAAAAATAACTTTTGTATTGTCAAGACACATCAGATAGTATCACGCAATATACATGTTGCCGACTGACACGGGCAATATTCACAAGGGATTATTTACACCAGGACAGGGCCACATGGGCCACCGTCAGAATCAGCACTTTGTAGAACATAGAATATAGGATACAAAATCACTGTAGCACAAATTAGCAAATATAGCACACAACCAGTAACCACTGGTAACAGGTAAGTACCACCTACGCAACCCTAAACACCTTAGGAGAATGTCACACAGGGAACCAGGATCTCACTAGGACCACCTGTACTAGAAAGAACAACCACCTAAGTATCACAATACAATTAGGGGTATAAGCGAGAACACATTACACATGATTCATCACAACATTCAGAGGTGTAGGGAAGGAAAACACATGATGCATAGAACATGCATTCAGCGGTGTAAGAACAAGGCACATGATGCATCAAAAACACATTCAGAGGTGCACGGAAGAAAAAACACATGATGCATAAACCAACACATTCAGAGATGTAAGATCAAGGAAGACACATGATGCATAAAAACATTCAGAGGTGCCAGAACATAACTCAATAGCGCAAAAACACATGATGCCCAAAAACATTCAGAGGTGTAAGATCAAGGTGCGTAATCATATTAAATGCATTACATTTCCTAGCACCACATCACATTGCGTAAAACTCACATTGGGCAATTACCATCATAACATAGCAGGTAACCACATTGCGCAAACTTACATAAGCCACCACCTGTGGCAGTCCCTAGGCCAACTGGCCTTGTTGGGGCTAGGACGCCCTGTGTCCCAATGTCAGGGGCCTAAACGTGGCAGCTGCCCACAAAGTGCTGGGCAGCTGTGTAGCAGGGAGCCTGTAAACAAATATGCCCCCTTAACGGTGGAGCTTCTCAGGGCACGAGACAGATGAGGCACTTCAGAGCCTCTCAGGGCTCGTAGAACAGAGGAAATGCTGCCTGGAGCCCTCGTGGCTCTAAGAACAACTTTGGCAGGGGAGCGATGGGGTCCCTCACGGGTGACCCACGAACACTTGGGGCACCTTGAGCCTCTCAGGCTCTTAAAACAAATATGGCCCCGTCGTTTGAGCCCCCTCTCTGGGGGCTGGAGATCCAGGAAATGCCCCCGGAGCCCTTTAGGCTCCAAACACAAAATGCTGCCTTTCGTCGGAGCAGCCTGCTATCAAGTGGGGCCGCTCAAGGAATCTGTCGGAACCTCCACGAGTCCTTTAAAGGACTAGGCTGCCCTTGGACGAAGTGGACAGCCACAGGAGGGGGAGGGCACTGGCACTGTGCCCTGATGCCCCCTCTCCCATTACCAAGAACGGGCCCCACTCACCGGAGTAGCTGGACGCGGTCTCCCCCTGTCTGGGCTTCTTTCGGCGGGGGAGCAGCGCGTCTCCTTGCTCGCTGCGTCCTCTCCTCTTCGTGGCGGCCCCGGAGCTCCCTCAGCACACGGGACCCCTGCAACAGCCCACGCTTCTTCTCCTTCTTTTCCCGGGGCTCCCTCAGCACACGGGAGCCCCGCAACAGCCCACACTTCTTCTCCTCGGGCCGGCAGAGGCGGGCGGGACTTCCAGACAGATTGCAGGCCCCACCCCCATCCCGGCAGGAGATGCCTGACTTCCGGTTTTGCGGAGGGCCGCGGCGGTGACTCAAAGGGCAGAAAGGAGAGGTGGGCACCCTCGGTATTAAAATAAAACATACCAGTGAGGTGGGCACTCGCAGAGGGGCCTATAAACTGGAGAATACCCGTACTATAAAAATAAAGTGCACACAAAGCACTCAGGGGCACACAAAGGGCAGGAGCGCTTCCCTCAGTGGGAAAACGACAGGGCCCTGCCCAGAAAGGAAAAATAAAGTGCTTACAGGGCGCTAGGGGCAAAGAAAGCACGAGGCTCCTCAGGAATGGCCCCCCCTTCAGAAACCAAGGGACCCAGCAACAAGGCCCTCCTAGGAGCAGAGGGCAGGAGGGTCAAAAGGAAGTCATTCAGCCCCCAAGCAAAGCAGGGGGGTCCCTAAAAAAAAGTCCATCCAGCAATCAGGGCCATCCGGTGTAGTGTAGTTCCTATTTTCCCTATAGGCCCTGCGCATTGGAATAACATAAACAGCAGTTTAGACGTAGAAGTGCGGTCTTCCAGGTCTCTACTGACTATGCTAAACTTACTTGGGTTTGTTACCAACTAGCTCAGAAGTCACTGGAAACTTTCTTGACTGAATAGGAAGTGATCAGCTTCCCTGGCACAGACAAGAAGGGATTCAGTTTTCCAACAAACGCATAAACATGACAACTTTGCTCCTGAGAATAAGAGTCAATCTCTAGAGTTGTGTGAAACAATAGACAGTTATTTTACTCAGTCAGTTGTGCAGATTACTTTCAACAAGATGCAGAGAATAGAGAGACGGGGGTTTTCAATAAAAGGTATTATTTATTGAACAGTCTTTCTTCTCATGCAACAGAAATGAATTGCCACAATTGCAAGACTTGTTATTATAAAAAGTGTGTACAGTAAAAGGAGGATTGCGAAATAATACTGTAAAAGCATTGATATGGTTTCTTAGCCATACAATGGTTAAAATGAATAAAATATATACATTCATATATACATTTAGCTAACGTACTCAACTGGTGCTTCTAACTACGCCTACCCCAGTGTACCTGACCTAAGCCTAATACTTGGGAGGGAGTAAGTAGCAGTTTAAGTTAAGTTGGTTTTGCCAAGGTTTGCTTCAAGAATTCTCTCTAAGGGTTTAGTCAACACCATACCTCTGGAATAGAATGTTGGAGGTCTTGTATCTCCTTTCAGGACTCGATATCCCAGTCACTCGCAAGAGTAGGCTGGAAACGCCGGAGCTGGATTTTCTCGGCAAGAGAAAATACAGCGTCTTTCTCAGCGCGTCAAGGAGGAGGAGGGGCAGCGTCTGTGGGCTGCTTGCATCTGCTGGGCTCTGCAAGGGACAGATGTTCTGCTCCTGTATTCACCACACCATCATTGTCGTCGCATTTGCTTAAGGCAACGTTGGTAATATTTATACCTGAAAGGTGCCTTGTTTGACGTAAGTTTTTGGACATAAGACGTCAATAAAGATGTCACTAGGAAGTGATCGTCCTTTCAGTGCTCATTAGAGTTCTATTAATAATCAAAACATAGCAAGCAGGGCTTTCCCAGGTTGCTGGGTTTTATCTTGTTGAAGAACTCGGAGTGTAATCTAGGAATCTAAGATAGTGGCTTCTGCTGTGTCATGTACTGCAATGAGCTGCAGAGGTGAGTTTCTGAAATATTGCTGAAATATGGCTCTGATCGTTTATGCCATTATAGGGGTATGAATGGATTATAGCCGTATAGGGGCATAAGGTCACAGTATTGATCGGGGTCCTAGATTAGAACACGACACCCACTCCACAAATTTATATCCATCAAATTACTAAAAACTAAAGCAATAAGATGCATATGTAACATTACCCACCCCAAAATACATATTTGCATTTGAAATGGCGTATTTGAAATACATGGAAATACATGAAAATATAGGTACTGTACGTCTTTAAGCATAGAAATCATTCAAAAATTATAGCATATGTAATCAGTGAATGATTTTGCGAGAAAAAAATTACACATGAAATATCTCTTTAAACAGAAAAGAAGGGCGAGATTATTTCATCACATATAAATGCAATTGCTGTAACATGTGCTAGAGGCTTATGTAAAGTTATTATGTCTCTAGATCTACCTAAAAATAGAAGTTCTGTTCTTTATGAATAGTTCTACTTTAAGCAAAGGTTTTCGTGCCAGAAAAAAGGTACATATTTAAAAAAAAAATGTTCAAACCAAAAAAAAGAAAAAACTTTTCATGGTGAACTGGGGAATAGACTTCCAAAGCTTTTCAGTAGTTTTTGTTGATCAAAACTGAAGGCCGAATTCAGAGTTCATGGGAACGCTGTGTGTCGGAATGCTTTTCAAAAATTAATGTTTCTGTTCGGGGGAGAACATCATATCAGACAGGCTCTCAAAGAATTGGTCTACAAAATCAGGTGACAGTTCGACCAAGTTCGATAATGCTGTAACTTGGCAGGTGTGAAAATGATTGCTATCATTGGTGTCTGGATCAGCAATGCTCACAGAAGGTCGTACCTGGGTGATGTTGCTTTTATTTCTCGCTCCACTGTCACCACCTAGTCGTAGTACAGGAGTCTCAACGAATGCTGTCATCAGGATTGGTAGCCGCTGGGGACAACACAATGCGTGAGCCGTTACAGGACTTAGCAAAGTATCGATATCCATTGGTACTGCTGATGGAAGTGCAAGACAGGTGTCCAACACGCATTCTTCTCCGCATAGCATACATCGAAGCACAGGTAAGATGCAGGTCTGCCATATAGGTCTGAATGAAAGAAACCAGGTCATGTTCAGATCTCTCAGCCTGGCCAATCCAAGGACTCTAGTTGTGCGGTCCCGGTAGCGTATTGCTAGGATCGTTTCTTTCATCCCTGCCGGAGTCATGTCTGTATTTTGGCTTGCCATATCGGAGCAGGAGGGTCAAAAATAAAATGCCTGCTACAAGTCCCAAAATCAGGGGTATGCCGCCAAAGACTGAATAGACAAAATTGGGAATGATTCCCAGAATTGCTTTGAATGGTGTTAACAGTCCCGAAAAAATGGTCTTAAATACACCTGGGATGCCTATGGCACATGACATATTTAGAATTTGGCTAAGCATTTCTGTGAAATGCACGGGGCACTTTGTTGATAAAAGGTCATGTATCTCCGAAGCCGTCCTTGCAACTTGGAGATCATACTTCTCTTTTGATGACGTGATGGGCACTGTTGTCTGCAAAAGCACAGAAGTCATTCTGCTTAAAGTATCAATTTGTATAGAAGAGACATTCAAACGAGGCCATATGGGAGTCTCGGAGTCTCCAGGGCCGTTTGGAAACAATGCTTGCATACAGCATTAGACCATGAAAGTTACTTGTACGAGATATGCTTTCCCTGGCAAAAGGCCACAACAGCTGTGATCCGTTATTAGAATGTAACTCCCGTTCGAGAGTTGCTTAAAGAAAGGCTCTATCTGCGTTGCAGGTGTGACATGTTGGTGGCATGAAAGGTTCTTTGAATTTCCTTCACAGGCCCCGTGTAAATTAATACCTTGGCACAAAAGTATACCGCTTAGAGAATGTTTGCAGTTTTCACCACTAAGAAATACATTTTTGTTGCTGTCACTATGGCATGTGTGTGTATATTGTAATTTCCATGCTGACTTAATGTACCCTTTACCCAAACGTTCATACTGGCCAGTCGGTATGTATTCAAGGCATTTTCTAAATTGGAAAGTTGTTATCGGAATTGTGATAATCCTGTGTATTATCCATTCAATGACAGGACTTTCTGACATTGTCAATGGTAATCTCTCAAGTTTTTCGATGCTCAGGATTGTATAGTCTGCTCCTTTCTGTGCCAAACTGATTTTTTTATCAGTAAGGTTAAAGATGGAAAACAATGACGTTGTGTTGATTAAACGCCATGGCACATAGCCTGAACGAAGATTTTGCAGCGTCCAGCCTAACTGTACAATAGAACGCAATTTTGACTGGCCATGCTGTAACATTAGCAAGTCTTTGTCTATTATATCTATGGCAGATGATACAATACTGTCCAGTGAATATATTCTGGAGGACAGAGTCATTAACCCATTGTCCATAACAGAAAGTGATTTTTCGAAATTAATACGATCAATTTCTCGTATTTTTTCAGCTGTTTCAATTTGAGTTACTTTCCAAGCCTCATTGTAAGCCGCATATATACTGCTCGCTATGAAACGTTTTTGACGCTGTTTGCGAGGTCCCAGAATGAAATCACGCAAATCAGCACCATCTTTAAGTAAAGATAAGTGTTGCTTAATTTCTGCCAGTGTGGATGATTCTAGCCTTTCAAGCACAGCTTCCCTACACTGTATGTTGTTGCTATCCCTGGATGTTGTCTCTGGGAGTATCTAGGGTCTGGTCTGGTCATTGTTAACCCCTGTGTTTTGTTCAGGAATCTATCTTGACAGTTATTCGTGTCAGTAGGCCAGATTAACCACTTTTTCCAATCAGGATGTGTTCTGTTTAGATGTAGAATTTTTGATACGTCTATTTCAATATCTGTAGTTGTATTATCAGGTATTGGCTTTGGAATAGACGGTTTGTTAAGTTCTTTAATCTTAGCTAGGCCAAGACAGGTTGTTTGGTGAATTGTGTCATTTAAGAACAATATTTGTTCTGGGATCATGCAGGCTCGAAATAATGCTTCTAGGCCTTGTACCTGCCAATCTTTTGTACCCCAGATGGTTTTTGTTTCAATGTTATTTCTCCAAAAATCAAAACCAAATGTCATCATTTTTTCATAAAATGCTTCTGAATATATCAATTTAGTATTTGTCAGCATTGTTTTCAACCCTGTTTTATCCAACAGTTTATAATAAAACGTTTCTGCATCACTTGTATTAAACCCTAAGAAGTACTGGAATTTCTCATAGAATGTTTTTGAACTACTTTTAGGTGGAGTAGCACAATGTTCCCATTGGTTATATTTAAAAACATTTCTAGGTTGTGCAGATTTATGTAAATAATGGTCACCGTAATGTGAGAAGCAGTACATCTGTTCATAATTAGACGAACCTTGCAAATAATCATGTTCTGTAAATCTCGCTGACAACACTAAATCTGACATCATATGATTTATACTTTCAAAATCCCAATCATCAGAAAATGTACTTGGTTTTACAAAGTCACTTAAGGAAACCTTGAGCTGGTGAGGATATTTCAGGATTTCGACCGGACCATATATTTCATAGTCAGTTTTGTCCCATACTACCCCCCCGGGTATTGGAATGGCTGTGACATTTACTGTTGATAGTTCTCTTTTCTTCACGTGGGATGATCTGTGTGGTTTTAGGACTAAGTTGATGTTCTGACTTGCTGTGTCCATTGAACTGTAATAAACTTTCCTAAAATTAAAACTAAAATTAGACATAGTAGGAGTATAAGTACCCCTGAGATTATCTAATGCTCAATCAATGGTGCATCCAGATATACTTCTTTGATTTGATGAAAGAGTTCTGTTGCTTTTTCTTTAAAAGTCTTTGTTTCTGGCGTCCCTTCAGGGTCGTTTTGATCTTCAGAAAAGTTATCGAAATTGATGAAGTAGCCAGAGGCAGTTCTGTCAATTGTTGGAATTGTTTTCTCCATTTGTCTTTCTGTAGCACATTCTGATGCCACATCATTGTAGACTGGTGTTTCTTGACGAACTGTTTCAATCTGTGTTTCAAGAGGCACAAGTTCCATAGCATTATTGCATAGTCCCTCTCTGTGCACTGCAGATTTATCAAATGTGATTAGTCTTTCAGTTTGAACCTCTTGGATTGTTGCAAATTTGGGTATTCTGTTATTTCTTGGGAGTCCACTGGGCCTACTGTTGATTATAGGCCACATGCTTGTGGTTTTACTAGGTAGATTGATACAACTTGGTTCTCCTTTTTACCAGCAAGGGGCGGTAGTACTACTGATCTTGTTCCGTTGGTTGCCAAGACAGGTACTGCTTGTCTGTAAGATGGCCCAAATTCCTTCTTCACCGCTATTTTTTCTCTGACTAGATCCCCAATCTTAGGAATCCAGACAGGTCTTGCTGGGGCTGGTGGTGCCTCTTCAGTGGTAGTTGGCTGTTGCTTTAACTTTATGTTGCTTAAGGATTTTCTTGTTTTATTCAAGTCCTGTAAAACAGCCAAACGATCTTTGATGTCAAAGTCTTTATTCTTATCTTCTACCACTGATACCTGACTATCTAAGTCCTGAATGTGCATTCTAGTTCCGAACAATAGTTCGTACGGGCTGAAACCTTTTAGAGAATTTCTTGGCAAATTGTTTAGAATAAGTTGGACACTATTGAATGTTTGACCCACCCATCAGACGAACCTCATACCTTCGCCGTTATAGATTGCTTTATGTCTCAGTTTTTTCTTTCCACTACACTGTTCCCTTCGGGGTGTGATGGACAAGAGTATCGCAACCCAACGCCCATACTGGCCATGGCCTCCCTATAAGCTCGAGAGCTGAAAGCAGGACCCTGGTCAGAATGGAACATGGCAATTGCGCATTTGCCGATAAAGACTCGCAGATCTTTTATAACAGTTTTGGTGTCAGCCGAGCGCTGGGGCCACATTTTTTAAGTGAATTTTAGTCTTATTAATTAATAGGACGCTGCATGGCATGCAGACAGCATTACGCCTACCATGGCATTAATGCGCTTTTGCTGCGATCTCTGTTGCAGTCCGGGCAGTTCTTTACATATTTATAGTGATGCAGGCTCATCCCCGGCCACCAGTATACTGACTGTAATTCGGTCAGAGATTCCTTCATCTGTATGTTCCTTGGACCTTCACCCATGTGTGCGTCTGCTATTAATAACTTTCTCCGATTCGTGTTTGGAATTACCCTATCCCCCACTCCAGGGATTCAAGCAAAAGGAACGGAGTTTGCATCAATTACGTATGCATAATTGAGTGGATAGTTCACGGGTAGTGCTGCACAGCTGCCCTTTGAGGACGTTTTTACTGCCAGCATGGTTTCCCCGTCTATGTATTTTTCTCAACGCTTTTTTGTGGCTACGGAAGCTGGTTTATTTGCTTCCGCTGTGGCTGTAATGGCCAATGAATTCCCTGCAACGTGAACGCCATCACGTTGATGACTCAGAGTGTGTATCACGTGAGTCTTTTGTAGTTCTTTCTGTAAAAGAACTACCTGTTTCCAAAGCATTTTATGCTTGATTGTGGCACCTGTGTCATCTTTGTAATCATTTTGAATCCAGCTCTGCAACTTATTATTGTAAGAGTTGACGCAAAAATGCGAATCGCACACGATTAGTGTCGGGAATTCACGTTCTGCATTTTCAAGCGCCATCTTTAAAGATCTGATTTCAGCTCGCTGAGCCGAACAGTTTCTCACTGATTCAGTTTTTGTTATTTTCGGTCTGAATTTACCGCACAGCCAGCGACCTTTAACAATCGTGCAGGTTGCATCGTAGGATTTGTTTTCTACATTGTAGTGCTGTACAAATCTGTCTGTATAGATTATACAAGAGTAATGTTGGGGAGGCAGAATTTCGATTGGCAGAGGATATTCTTGTTCATATTTTAAATCATTCAGTTTTTCGAATTGCGGAGCAAAATAGTATTTCACGTCGTCCGCAGCAAGAGAATTTTCCCACTGTATCCATTTCGGATCCAGTGACACTGTAGGCAGGTTTACTGGGCTGAATAGCACCTCGAAGGCGGATTCCGCTGTGAGCACATTGATCCTTTTGCTGTGTGCTAGTTCTCGTTCATTAGCTATTGCAGTTAGTGCTGCTTTCACAGTATTTTCTGTGAGACTGAATGTTTTTTCTGCTTGTGTGTACAAGTGAGATTTGTAAGCTATTGGTACCGTTTCTCCCTCATTAGAGGTCAGGTACGTGAATCCGCATCTTCCAGGGATGACTCGGATTACAAGATAGCGTGTATTGTCATGTGTATCTAATTTTGTTTTTGCTAACATGTCTGTTTGCAGTGATCTCAAAATTTCTGTGTGTTTTTGAGTCCAGTTGATTGGTTTAAAATCAGGTTTAATTAATTCGTAGAGAGGTTTAACCCTCTCCGCATAATTTAAAATGTAAGTTCTTCCGAAATTCAGGAAACCTAGAATCGATTGTAAGTTCTTCAGCGTTTTTGGTGCTTGGAGTACAGCGCACTTCTCTAAGAAGTTGTCCGCTAGGCTTTTCCCTTCACTTGATAATTTGTATCCTAAAAATAATACTGTCAGATGGGCAATTCGAGACTTTTTAAAGTTGAATTTGTAACCCTCTGCTGCGAACCCAAGTATTATGGTGTTCACTCTTTTCAAGTGAGTCTCCAAGTCGTCGTCTGTGAGATAGATATCATCTACATAAGATAATGCCTCATCATCATATATTTGTAGTGACTCTGTTACTCTGGCTGAAAATAGTCCTGGGCTGTTCTTGAATCCCTGTGGGAGCCTACAGAAATTTTTCTGTGACCCCATTACTGAGAAAGTGGTCAAGTATCTGCTTTCTGGTGCAATATTTTGACAAACGAAACCATTAGATATGTCTAATGTCGTTTTATATTTTTTTCGAACTATGTTATTCATTAGTGCAGCACTATGGGAATTTTGTACTGCAAATGTTTTGCAACATGAGTTTAGGTGTCTGTAGTCCAAGACTAGACAATATGAATCGTCCGGTTTGGAGACAGGAAACAAAGGATTGTTCATTTGAGAGGTGCATGTTTCAATCACCCCCTGGTATTCAAGTTGATCTAAGATCTCCCTGACTTGTTTTTTAGCTTCTTGCTTAATTGGATACTGCCTTTGTGCAGTCGTTGACTTTTTAACTGGATTTTGTGAGGAGGAGAGTCCTCATCCCATCCTACATGATTTTTATATAGTGCTGGTGCCTGGGCCACTGCCCATTTCCTTGCATATATATATTTAGTATGAATCGGAATGTGATTCGAGAAGGCAGGCATAATCATTTCTTCGCCACGAGGGCACTCCCTGACAAACTCTGGGGGCCAATCTTTTTCAGCTAACAGGATGTCATAGCCTTTTGAGAGGTTATCCCAAAATAGACCCTTTATTTTCCTAGTCTTATCACCCTCTATACGCAGTGTTATTTCGTATATCTTATGAGGTTCGCTAACTCTGGTGTCGGCAGTTTCTACCTGAATGTATTCATTCGTGTCCACTGTCTCCAGATGACTCATCAGGATCTTGCGAGCTATGCTGATTTCTGCTGCGCTGTCTAGCATTGTCTGTGCCCACTCCCTGTTTTTCAACTGTGTCCTCAGTATTCTCGGCATGTTCGATTACTCTAATACTGGCTACCTTCTTTCTTGGAAAGTGAGATTTTTTACTTTGAGCAGGTTCCTTGTCTTTGGACTTGGTATGCTCTCCTGGGTCTAACCGTCCTCTTCATTCCGATTTCGGCGAAAAAGATTGAGAGGGACGTGTATTAATACTTTGATATCTATCAGGCTTCTTCAAATTATCCCTATTTCTAAAGTTATATCTTTTCTCAGAGGGCTCCCTCTGGGGAGACTGGTGTTCTCGAGTCGGAGTTCTTTCCCTCCGTCGAGGAGACCTTCCTCTGGACTGGAAAACTTTTTCCTTGGGAGTGGATTGTTTATTTCCATTCCAGCTCTTTTTAGGAGTGTTTGAATTATTTTTAATAAATAATTTTTCAGGATTTTCGAGTAGTTGGGGTTTTACTGGTTTTCCACCCAAGCTGTCTCTACCTAATTCTTCATAACATTTTTCTATAATTCTGGCAAGCTCAATTGGTTGATCTGTTATATCTGTTTCCTTCAACTTCTGGCGGATCGCCACAGATGCTGCTTCTCCTTTTATATTGGCTAATAATATAGCCGAGACCTGCTTGAAGTCTTTCAGTAATTTCATACCAAGAGTTAAAGCAGGTTCTGGGCCGTATTCATTCTGAATCTGATTTAGCACATCTGGTATTACCGCCATTGACGGAACACCATGTGTTTTTGTGTAAATGGAAGCAAAGACTGTACCCCAAGTGTCACAGTCCTCCACGTGTAGTGCGACCCCCATTGGAAGGCAGATGGTCAGAATTCTGTGTTTCTCAATAGGGGTAGTATTCGGAAATACTGCCTCTATTTGAGTAATTTTCTGTGCTAACCAGAAAGGAATTTGTTTGTGTTTTATGGGTGTTTTACCAAGATATGATTGTATGTTCTGTGGTGTAATTTTATTTGTGTTACCCTGATGAGGGGTCAGCTGTGGGACATTAACAGCTGTTTGGACTGTTGCAGTCTGCATTACATATTGGACTAACTGTCTATTTATTTTAATTAATGTTTTTAGCTGTGCTAAAAGTTCTTCTTTTGACATTTTTGCAATGTCCGGGTGTGGTGTGTAGCTGGCTAGAACCGGCCACGTTGCTCCTGGTCTACCTAGTGGACCGAGCCTGGTAATATGATCATTATGTTTTAGGGTGCCTTTAAACAAGAGCAAATGCTCTTGGTATTTTAATGAGATTTCAATTTCCTCGAAAGGAGCGTACTCTTCCGGTGGATCCTCTATTTTGTAATAGTGGAACTCGTGTGTTGCGGCGTTTGCCGCTGGAAATTTTATCCAAGAATAGAATACCTCTGTCTGCCGATATTCGTGTGCCTCTATCACAAAGACGACTGTGCCACCTTCTGTGGGCAGTCCGTTTTCTACGTTATAGTTTTTCTTATGTTGACCGGGATGATTATCGCACCCGGTGGGTAAATTCCTGTTTCATCGGAAGCCTGCTGAGTCGCATTTACTGCGGCATCAGCGATTCCGTTGTTACCTCCTTCTCCTGGCATTTTACTGTCAGAAGGTCTTTTGTTGCAGATCAGGTTTCAAGGAAACAAAGATTAGGTGCACAATATTTTGGAACACTGTATCCTTCAACGTTGAATAAACCAGAGCTTTACATAGGAATCTCTTCCTACTAAGTTTGGGCAGATTTTAACCTTTCACCCACTCCAGACGTCTATTGAAGTATTTACGGAGAAAGGGTCTGTGTGAAAAATGCACGACTGAGTTACTCTAACGTCTTGCGTTAGTTTTATCGCCTTACCAAACATTGGGCGCCATGTAGTGTAGTTCCTATTTTCCCTATAGGCCCTGCGCATTGGAATAACATAAACAGCAGTTTAGACGTAGAAGTGCGGTCTTCCAGGTCTCTACTGACTATGCTAAACTTAATTGGGTTTGTTACCAACTAGCTCAGAGGTCACTGGAAACTTTCTTGACTGAATAGGAAGTGATCAGCTTCCCTGGTACAGACAAGAAGGGATTCAGTTTTCCAACAACCGCATACACATGACAACTTTGCTCCTTAGAATAAGAGTCAATCTCTAGAGTCATGTGAAACAATAGACAGTTATTTTACTCAGTCAGTTGTGCAGATTACTTTCACCAAGGTGCAGAGAATAGAGAGACGGGCGTTTTCAATAAAAGGTATTACTTATTGAACAGTCTTTCTTCTCATGCAACAGACATGAATTGCCACAATTGCAAGACTTGTTATTATAAAAAGTGCGTACAGTAAAAGGAGGACTGCGAAATAATACTGTAACAGCATTGATATGGTTTCTTAGCCATACAATGGTTAAAATGAATAAAATATATACATTCATATATACATTTAGCTAACGTACTCAACTCGTGCTTCTAACTACGCCTACCCCAGTGTACCTGACCTAAGCCTAATACTTGGGAGGGAGTAAGTAGCAGTTTAAGTTAAGTTGGTTTTGCCAAGGTTTGCTTCAAGAATTCTCTCTAAGGGTTTAGTCAACACCATACCTCTGGAATAGAATGTTGGAGGTCTTGTATCTCCTTTCAGGACTCGATATCCCAGTCACTCGCAAGAGTAGGCTGGAAACGCCGGAGCTGGATTTTCTCGGCAAGAGAAAAGACAGCGTCTTTCTCAGCGCGTCAAGGAGGAGGAGGGGCAGCGTCCGTGGGCTGCTTGCATCTGCTGGGCTCTGCAAGGGACAGCTGTTCTGCTTCTGTATTCACCACACCATCATTGTTGTCGCATTTACTTAAGGCAACGTTGGTAATATTTATACCTGAAAGGTGCCTTGTTTGACGTACGTTTTTGGACATAAGACGTCAATAAAGATGTCACTAGGAAGTGATCGTCCTTTCAGTGCTCATTAGAGTTCTATTACTAATCAAAACATAGCAAGCGGAGCTTTCCCAGGTTGCTGGGTTTTATCTTGTTGAAGAACTCGGAGTGTAATCTAGGAATCTAAGATAGTGGAATCTGCTGTGTCATGTACTGTAATGAGCTGCAGAGGCGAGTTTCTGAAATATGGCTGAAATATGGCTCTGATCGTTTATGCCATTATAGGGGTATGAATGGATTATAGCCGTATAGGGGCATAAGGTCACAGTATTGATCGGAGTCCTAGAGTAGAACACGACACCCACTCCACGAATTTATGTCCATCAAGCTATCCTGGGTGATTAGGGGTGATACCCCAAAACATTTCCTAGGGTGCTTGTTTCTGGTCCAGGGAGGCCCTGGCCTGGTAGATTGGGCTGGACTGTGCCCATGGGGAGCAGGCTCAAGACCGATTTGCATATAGAGGCCCAAACTGAAATTGTGCAGTGAGAAAAAAAACAATGAAATTAGGCACAGATCTCTGTATTGGGGGGTGAGTGTTTGAAATTGTTCAGTATTCCACATATCTTTTATTATTTTTGCACTGTTAGGGACCCAGCACAAAACTCTCACAGACTACTACCGGATGCTGTATGACAAGGTGCTCTAAAGTGTAAAATCATAACATATCACACATTTGTGAGCCATGTCCCCTAACACTGCATGTACTATTTGTGTCACCTCTACAGCAGGCATTACAGCGCTAATGCAGGGTGCATTATATTACATGTGAGGTCATATCTGCATGAGCAGATAAGATAAGCCCCTGTGCTGGTCAGTTCTATTACTGCCAGTACAATTGATTAAGGAAGCCATTAAATGGAAGAGAAAAACTGGAAAAGGTATGTTTTTACCTCATTTCATTCAATTACACCAACATGAAGGTGGAAGAAATACTACCACAGTTGCCTCTGCCAAAAGGCACATCGTAATCAGCTTGGTGGAACTCTTGGCTAGTCTCCTGCGGCCAGCCGCTGAGGCCTGTATCGCTATCAATGCAGGAGGAGATTTCTGGCGGAGGCGGCGGGACTGTCGCAGTCTTTCGCCCATGTACCCACCAACATCTAAATCGGCAAGCAGGGGGACCGCCAAGTTGGCGGGCGGGAAAACCCTCGAAAGAACGGCAGCTGCACCAGATCCACGAAGCTCTAAATCAGACCTCAAGTTATCAGAAAAGTTTAAAAACGTTTGTTTGATGATTTGAGGATTGCTTGAAAATGAGTATCTGATGATATTATAAGATAGGATCGCCGTTGATGATTTAAGGATGACTTGAACATAAGTATCTGATTATACTTCAAGCCAAAAGCAAGCTAACATTTTTCATAATGAAAAGATAATTATTTGTTGAAGAACTCAAATAGCATGCCCCGTTTGTAATTAGGTTCCATCCATTCATCACGTGTGGTTGCTTTTTGGTTCACCCGATTTAGGACTTTTCACTGTGGATGAATCTCACTACATGTGTCACACCCGCGGTAATTGCATGGCAAATGGACTGCATATGTTTACTACCAGTGTCCACATCTAAAGATAAGACTGCTGCAACACAGCAAGGTTAAGGGGCACTTGGCTGGTTACACATGAACATGTGTTCACACTTAGTGTAGGCTGCCCGTGGGAGGCTACTGTTGTGTACAGCTTGCTAACTGCACACAGGTGGCCTGGAGCAGTAGGGACTCTTCAGGATTAGATATCGACTTGGGGTAGGCATTATAATGTTAGTTTACAAAAATAAGGAATGTCAATGTCATTTACTGTTTGTCTGTTGTGACAGTTTATTATGCACATATGGAGAAAACTGGCTTAGTGTGCTGTTTTAGAGTGTAGCTTTGCTCTCTTTTGGCCTACATAGACCAGTGATATATCAAAATGGGATTTAACATGCGTGGGAAACTCAATATTGCAAGTTCCAAAAAGATGGCTGTAAAATGTATGGGACATCCAGATTTGTAATATTTCTCTGGCTCAATGCAAGATCAGAGTCCAGGACATTTGCCACCCTGCTGTGCCAGGCTTGCTCTCCAGCAGCAGCAAAAAATGCCTCCCTACACAAAGGAAGCAGTTATCAGTGTTTAACACAGATCGTGATTTGGAAGGGGTGGGGCTGAAGATCTGCATCAATCACTCAGCTGTCACACTGTGCGAGGGATAGGCTTCCCCAAGCTCACTGAATGAAGGAGGGAGCCAAAACCTCTGGAGCCAACATAGATGGTGGCTTCTTTTTGGATCTTAGTGATAAGGGCCCTGGCAGTGATGTCTGCGAAGGGTGGAGCTGAGGCACCAAAAAGCAATCAATCAATCAGGGAATTGTAAGCACACTACTCACCTTTAGGGTTTCAAGTAGCTGGGTGGGGTCAGCAGTTCCATATCATTCTAAGTGCCATTCTGAAGGTGTTCAGGGAGGAGGTGCATCTTATTTTGATGGGGAGTTCATTCCTGGTCTTGGCCATGATATAGGAGAAGGATCTTCCCCCTGCCCTGGCTCTGCAGATGTGAGGGGTTTAAGCAAGGAGGAGGATGGTAGAGCAGGGGTTGCATTTGGCCACGTGGAGGATGATTCGGTTTTTGAGGTTTTTGGGTCCGGTGTTGTGTAGGCATTTGTAGGCGTGTGTGAGTATCTTGAAAGGGACTCTTTTCTCAACGTGGAGCCAGTGGAGCTTCCGTAGGTGTTGGCTGATGTGTTCGCATCGAGGGATCCCAAGGACAGGTCTGGCAGGGGTGTTCTGTGTTCTCTCGAGCTTGTGGAGTAGGGACATGTTGATGCCGGTGTAGATGGTGTGTCCGTAGTCCAGCCTGCTGGTGATGAGTGCGTGGGTAATGGTCTTCTTTGTCTTGGGGGTGTCCATTTGAAGGTCTTACGGGGATGCTGAGGGGGTTGAAGCAGCTGGAGGTGACAGCATTTACCTGGCGGTTCCAGGAGAGGGAGGAGTCGAGTGTGATGCCGAGGATCTTGGTGTGGTCAGTGGGGGTTTGGGGCTGCTGAGGGCGGTGGGCCACCCGGTGTTGTTCCATGGTGAGGGGGTGGTTCCGAGCACGAGGACTTCTGTCCTCTCTGAGTTGAGTTTTAAGCAGCTGTTGTACATCCAGGATGCAACATCCTGCATTCCTTCCAGGAAGTTGAGTCTAGTGGTGGTGGGGTCCTTGGTGAGGGAGAGGATGAGCTGGGTGTTGTCAGCATAGGAGAAAATGCTAAGGCCTTGCCGTCGGACGATGGCGGCGAGGGGGGCCATGTAGACATTGAAGAAGGTAGGGCTGAGTGATGATCCCTGTAGGACTCTGCAGTTGATTTTAGTGGGTTGGGAGATTATGGGGTGGTGGCAGTCTGATCCTTCGGCTTCTGCCGGTGAGGAATATTCTGATCCAGCCGAGGGCTGCTCCTTGTATGCTGGCGTCATGGATTCTGTCAGTGTGCGGTTGGAGACAGTGTATAGGCTGCTGACAAGTTGAGATGAATCAGGGCCACGATGTGGACTTGGTCGTGGAGGGCACAGATGTCATTAGTAGCGGTGAGTAGGGTGGTCTTGGTGCTGTGGTTGATTCGGAATCCGGGTTGGGAGAGGTTGAGGATGGCGTTCTCTTCGATGAATCTTGAAAGTGCTGCATTGGCAGTCTTCTGGGCGACTTTAGCGGCAAAAAGGAGGAGCGAGATGGGCCTGCAGTTTTTGGTAGTTGGGTCTGCTGAGGGTTTCTTGAGCAGGGGTCTGCCTTCTGTGTGTTTCCAGTCATTGGGGAAGGAGCCAGTCTTGAATGTGGTGTTGATGGCGCGTTATAGTATTGGTGGGCTGGTGGTGGCCGCTCTGTGGTATATGTGTGGAGGGCAGGGGTCTATTGTGGACCCGGAGTGGATTCCTTTCATGGTCACAGTGGTCTCCTCCGTCATGATCGGCGGAGATGGTGGTCTTGGTCTAGGTTGCATTGTCGCCGGGCGGGCTGACTACGGGGTTGGGCGTGTGGTCATCAAAGTTGTAGTAGAGGTTTTTTATCTTCAGGTGGAAGTAGGAGCCAAGTTTTTCGCAGAGGTCTTGGGAGGGGGTGATGTTGGTGGCTTAGAACGACACTAGTTTCCGCACGGGGACCGCTAGAGAGCACTGGGAGAAAGAAATAGGAGAACCCTTGGATGTACAGAAATGGCAATATTGCTGCGGACAGACAGGCAAGATATCGGCCAATTGTCGACTGATAATTATTCACTGTAAATACCTTCAAAGACTAAATTACACACTGCCAAGCTATTGAAGTTTAAATTATGGGACAGTGATGCCTGTGATAGATGTGGACAAGAAAAAGCAGATTTCCTGCATTTAGTAGTGCGTAGGGATCAGACTATACTGGAAGATGTCTTAGAGGAGCTAAGGTGCATAATCACGATAGCAATCACACAGACTCTTCTGGGCTACACGACAGACATGCCAGGGGCATATCGAAGATTCACGGTACTGAGCCTCTTATTGGCAAAGCGGAGAATGGCATGCAGAGGGGATAGAGGGAGGGTGCCTACATTTAAAGACTGGATCAAGGATCTATTTCTATGGCAAAAACAGACATTTATATATGCAGAACTGCTGCCCACACCTTTTTCGCCATAATTTGGCAGGGTATGCTCAGACGTGAGTCCCTTGCTCACTTTGTCAAATGTCAAATGTCAAATTCTCTTGTATAGCGCACTTATCACCCAAGAGGTCTCAAGGCACTCTGCAGAAAAAAGGCAACAACCTACCAGAGTGAGGTGCATACGGTGGCCTTTATTTATGAAAAAGCCACACTTTCAATCCTCTCCTAAATTCTAGATGATTGGATAAGGACAGGAGATGGATAGGTAGTTTATTCCATAGCCGTGGAGCCACGTATGAAAAGGACCTGCAACCGTACCTTGACGTCCGTGCTCTAGGCTGGGACAGCAAGAACTTAAAGCTAGAGCGGAGAGCTCTAGCCGGGGTATACCAGGCCAGTTTTTCTTTTAGATAGGAAGGACCAACACCGTGAAGAAGTTTATGGGTTAGGCTCAGGATTTTGAATTGACATCTTTGGCGCACAGGAAGCCAGTGCAATTTCCTAAGAATTGGTTTAGAAGCAGACCTTGGAGGCAAACCCAACACTAGTCTTGCCGCCGCGTTCTGAATAGTTTGTAGTTTTGTCAGCAGATTCTCGTTAATGGAAGCAAACATGGCATTTCCATAATCAAGCCTGCTGACTATCAGACCCTGAACCAGCGGCTTTCTAGCTTCAGTTGGGAGCCATTTAAAGATGTTACGCAGTTGTCGCAGGATCCCAAAACAAACCCCAGCGACCTGGTGTACATGGGCCTTCATAGAAAGATCCCTTTCAAGCGTAATCCCCAGGTCTCTTACAGTTTCTTTAGGCTGGGGGCAAGGCCCTAGATCCTGAGGCCACCAATCTTGGGACCAGAAGGTCTTAGCCTTGCCAAAAAGTAAGATTTTGGTCTTACTGCAGTTAAGTTGGAGCATGTTATCACTCATCCAGCTTTGAATGTGAGTCATACATTGTTTAAAGCTGGAGCAAGTATCATGGAGATTAGATTTACAGGTGATAAGTACCTGTGAATCATCTGCATAAGACACAGTGGAGAAGCCGTAAGATTTTATAATATGGGCCAAAGGACGGAGATAAAGATTAAACAACAGGGGACTCAGGATGGATCCCTGCGGGACCCCTATGGAAAGAGGAGTAGTGGCAGATGTATGAGAGTTCATCCTGATGTAAGTACTACGATCCCTGAGATAGTCTGCGAACCAAGCCAAGGCATTACCTCTGACACCAACCTCCCACAAACAATGTTTCAAAATGCTGGGGGAGATGGTGTCAAAGGCAGCAGAGAGGTCTAATAAAACCAAAATGGCTGATTCGCTCCTATCCAAGGAGAGTCGGATGTTGTCCACTACTTCTATTACTGCGGTTTCCGTACCATGAGCGGCACGGAATCCTGACTGTGACGGGTCAAAAAGAAAATGAGTTTCAACAAAAGAGGACACACGTTTGTTTACCAAATATTCGACAACTTTACCAAAAAAAGGTAATAACGAGATTGGTCTGTAGTTGGGGAAAACAGAGGGGTCACTCTTTGGCTTTTTAAGAATTGGTCTGACTTGCGCCACCTTCCAACTACTAGGGAAGGAAGCACTCTCAAAGGAGGCATTACAAATGCTGGTTAGATCGTCAGCCAGCAAACGGAGTAATTCACTGCACTTACAGGGAAGCAAAGGATCATTTGGAGATCCTGATTTGATTTTTTTAAGTGCAGATAACACTTCTTCAGGATTGGTGGGCTCCAATTGTATCATGGTAGGAGAATCCATGTTGTCATGGGCGAACTCAGGGTTAAAGATAACCTCCTCATTTGCAGCCAAGCTTTGTGGGGCAGAAGAAAATGAGGAGTATATTGACTGGATCTTACTATAAAAATAGGAAGCCAGTGAGCTCACCCATTCTGGCGAAGGGTCAAATTTAGATTGCTCAACCTGCGGGGTTGTGAACTCCCTAACAATATTATACAATTCTTTACTGGATTGAGATGCCTTATGTATTCTTTGCGTGATGTAGAGAGATTTTGCTACCTTTATATGTTTCATATATCCAGCGTGAATTAGTTTATACTTCAAGCGGTCTTGGGATGTTCTAGACTTCCGCCACAGCCTCTCCGCCAATCTACAGTCAGTTTTCGCACGTCTCAAAGCCTCAGTAAACCAGGGAGAAGCCATTCTTTTCAAATTTACCTTCCTTTCCGGAATAATATCGTCAAGCGTGTTTCTGATGGATGACTCTAATTGCGTGGCCATTGTTCCAACATTGTTAAGATTGTTATTCAGAGGCTTAAAATGTGTCTTAAACGCCTCCGGAGTCAATTTATACCACTGTCGAATGAGCATAGATTCTTTACGGTCGAGAATCTGTGGCCTGGAAGGAATAGGAAAGGTGAAATTTATTAGAAAATGATCCGTCCAGATCATCTGTAAAGGGGGGTCACAATGTAAGTCAGTCATATTGGTAAATACTAAGTCCAATAAATGACCGGCACGATGTGTAGATCCTTGAACCCGCTGAGTTAATCCCAGGGTTTCTAATGTTGAAATTAAGTGGCAAGAATCCCCATTATGTGGAAGCTCAGCATGGTGATTAAAGTCGCCTAGTAAAATGAAATTATCTGTGGCCAGCACATGGGATGCTAAGATGTCCAGCAGATTATTGGCAAATTCAGACTTGCCTCCCGGGGGTCTGTATACCAAGGCTGCTCTACCTAACACAGACATATTGTATTTTTGTTAATTATTAGTATTTCCAGCGAATCGCTGGAGAGCGAGTCGAGGCATGTGATCTCTACTGGGGCCTTTGCGGCTACTGCAAGGCCTCCCCCTCGTTTACCCACTCTATCAAGCCTGATCAGATGAAATTCACTGGGAAAAGCTGTGGGAATATCAGGAGAAGCCTGATTATGGAGCCACGTTTCAGTAAAGAAACAAATGTCTGGCTTATAATTGTCCAATAGGCACCAGAGTTCTACGGCGTGTTTAGGGATAGATCTTGTATTAAGATAAAGAGCAGTGAGTTAGAGTCCGTTTTCACACTGCTCTTGCCTGAATCCTGTATACTCTTGTCCTTAATTCCCTCCAAATCCTTATGCAGCGGGGTGGACACAATCGGTACAGCCGAATCACAACTAAGAAGGGAATCAATGGCACAAGCAACATGTGGATCTAATGAATTCTTTTGATTTAATGAAAGCAGTTCTTGGCGGTTGTAGCGAATCATGATGATATACTCGGCCCCTCAGGTGCCACACAGATAAAATCGGCCAAGAATTTGGGCGTCGGGCGACGTCCTGGCGCGGACGGGCCAGTGCACCAGGTGCTTCCTGTCCCTCGGCACAAGCCGTGGCGGAACGGGGACCAGCACCAGGAGGTCAACAGGTGAGAAGTAAGTGGTTGAATCACCACAGTGACTTAAATACACAGAAATGCACAGATTAATAACGCAGTAGTAGTCACCGCAGACAATGTAAAAATCCGCGTTTGAACAGCTATTGGCCTTGCAGTTGTTTCCAGCCCCGATCCCTCGGTTCACCCGCTAGTACAACACACAGCAAAATTGCCAGTTTCGCTGCGCGCGTCCGCGCTGTGAGGTGGTTTAAATAGGGAAGGGGCGGGCAGCTCTGATGACGCTGCTAGTGCACCAGGTGCTTCCTGTCCCTCCGCTCAATCGGCACTTTGCCACTGGATTCAAGCAAGCCTGGCTGAAGTCGGCTGAAATGCCAGAAACCAGTCCTAGGAAGCTTGAATCCGGTCCAGGGAAGGCATTGCTTGGCAGTTTGGGCTGGACTGTTCCCATGAGGCACAGGGTCAGACTGATTTGCATATGGTCATGTCTGAACTGAGGTGGCAGAGTGGGCTATAGAACGGGGATGGATTAGACCCAGATCTCTTGACTGGGTATGAGTGTTTGATTGGTTCAGATGCTCCGTCCATCACCACCCCCTTTTGTACCGCTTTGTTTGCCATAAGTTGGCAGGGTATGCTCAGACGTGAGTTCCTTGCTCACTTTACCACTGGATTCAAGCAAGCCTGGCTGAAGATGCCTGAAATGCCAGAAACCGGTCCTAGGAAGATTGAATCCGGTCCAGGGAAGGCAAGGCTTGGCAGTTCGGGGTGGACTGTTCCCATGAGGCACAGGGTCAGACTGATTTGCATATGGCCATGTCTGAACTGGGGTGGCAGAGTGGGCTAAAGAACAGTGATGGATGAAACCCAAATCTGATGACTGGGTGTGAGTGTTTGATTGATTCAGATGCTCCGTCCATCACCACCCCCTTTTGTACTGCTTTGTTCCCCATAAGTTGTCAGGGTATGCTCAGGCGTGAGTCTCTTGCTCACTTTGCCACTGGATTCAAGCAAGCCTGGCTGAAGACAGGTGAAATGCGAGAAACTGGTCCTAGGAAGCTTGAATCCAGTCCAGGGAAGGCATGGCTTGGCAGTTCGGGCTGGACTGTTCCCATGAGGCACAGGGTCAGACTGATTTGCATATGGCTATATCTGAACTGGGGTGGCGGAGTGGGCTAAAGAACAGTGATGTATTAAACCCAAATCTGATGACTGGGTGTGAGTGTTTGATTGGTTCAGATGCTCCGTCCATCACCACCCCCTTTTGTACCGCTTTGTTTGCCCTAAGTTGGCAGGGTATGCTCAGACGTGAGTTCCTTGCTCACTTTACCACTGGATTCAAGCAAGCCTGGCTGAAGATGCCTGAAATTCCAGAAACCGGTCCTAGGAAGATTGAATCCGGTCCAGGGAAGGCAAGGCTTGGCAATTCGGGGTGGACTGTTCCCATGAGGCACAGGGTCAGACTGATTTGCATATGGCCATGTCTGAACTGGGGTGGCAGAGTGGGCTAAAGAACAGTGATGGATTAAACCCAAATCTGATGACTGGGTGTGAGTGTTTGATTGATTCAGATGCTCCGTCCATCACCACCCCCTTTTGTACTGCTTTGTTCACCATAAGTTGGCAGGGTATGCTCAGATGTGAGTCTCTTTCTCACTTTGCCACTGGATTCAAGCAAGCCTGGCTGAAGACAGGAGGAAATGCGAGAAACGGGTCCTAGGAAGCTTGAATCCAGTCCAGGGAAGGCATGGCTTGGCAGTTCGGGCTGGACTGTTCCCATGAGGCACAGGGTCAGACTGATTTGCATATGGCTATGTCTGAACTGGGGTGGCAGAGTGGGCTAAAGAACGGTGATGGATTAAACCCAGATCTGTTGACTGAGTGTGAGTGTTTGATTGGTTCAGATGCTCCGTCCATCACCACCCCCTTTTGTACTGCCCATACCTTCGAGGGCAAGAGATATTTAGGACCAACTACCCACATACCTACTTACACACCCAGAGGCGGCTGGCGACACAGAGGGACCCCGACCTCCAGCTACTAGATTACACGGACTCTGGGATACCAAACTCAAAACAAACATCTCATAATACATATAACCCACACTCCCCCCACAAAAACAAGCTAATATCCCCAAGCACGCACTCCCTGAGACTTGAGGATAGAGGGTGCTAGATGCATACACCCCTGGACTACATCACTATTACAGCACACGATGACTCTGCCCCGCCACTACACATACAGGGAAAGGACTTTGTTCTGAGCAGGGAACTCACCAACATAGTAGGAGTAAGCAGATGTCTATTTAAGTGTGCCAATGTTCATGGAACTCTTTGAAATGTGAATATACTGCATTTATGATGTTTGCTGTAATGGAAAAATGTTAATAAAAAAGAAAGAAAAAAAGAAACGCAGAGTTACTGAATTCCGCCTTTCAGGTGCAAACCCCATTTCTTGGTTTTTTTGCACGCCTTAGAGTTTTGTTTTGCCACTCAACAGTGAAGGCCAAGGGTCTTTGGCCACTAGTAGCTGTGAGGCTTTTGGAGTGGATTTTCTTCTCAAACTGGACATTGGATGTGCTTTTTTAAAGCCTTTTTTTCTTTTGTGTTTTCAAACAGGAAGGAAGTGCCATAGAGACTCCAACTTCCTGTTCCTTTTCTGCAGAGTCCTCCCAGTGCTTTGTATTTCTCCTGGTCACTTTTCATTGGGATTATGAGCTGTGAGTATCACCCTCCTTGTTTGCTGCATAAATATACCATTGGATTTAAGGACTTTGCATTTGAGAATTCACAAGTAAGTGGAAACATTGGTGCATAAGGGTGTTGTTTGTTTGATTGAGGGCATGCACCTTGATTTATTTGGACTTATATATAATTGTTAAAATGTATTGTGGTGGGTAGCCTGTAGTTTCAGTAGGGGCCTAGTTTTCTTGCATGTAATCTTTCTTCTTTTATAAAGGAAACATGTTGCAAAGTGAACTACTTTTCTCCTTGTGTTTTAATAAATTAGTAATATTGCTTTAATTTACTATGGAGCCTAGTTTGCCAATGGTCTTTCAGACAGTAGGCCCAATACTAGTGATGGGTGTTAGAAACAACTGCTTTTGTTGTGTCTGTTGAATTGAAACATCATTTAGGACTGTAATGACCGGATTTTCTGATTAGATGGGATCAGCCCCTAGGGGCCCCTCCAACCCAGCCAGAACGTAATCACATCCCTCCTCAGTTCCAACTATCCAGGCACCTGGGTACCTACCTGAGGATGGGGAACTCGCAATATACAAGCTCATATTATTAAGAACACCACTAAATCTATAGGGATACTAAGAATACTCACTGATTACTAGGGATATCCATACCCTACACCACACTTATATTCACATCAGTTGGTCTCGCGGCCACCCCGACCCAGACCGGTCTACCCTAGGGCAGATATGACACACAATCCGGTGCGTCTACACATGGGCCTGCAGAACCCAATGCTCTCTTTTCCAAACGGTTCGCAATCCTAAAAACCTCCACGCCAGTCTCCCCCCTGACGCTCTCACTTATTCAAGCCACAATCTTGTGGGTATACACGCTGGTCTCCTACCCAGCGTTCTCACTAACGCCGCATGTCAACGACGACCACATTCCTATGAACACCTATATATATATATATATATATATATATATTGGGAAGTCTCTTCACTAAGGGTCTGCTACTACAATATTAGGAGTTAGCCAATTAATATAATGTACCTCTTATTCTTGGCATCATAGGTCCACTCACTCCCTATTTATGTGATCACCACTTACCTGATTGGGATTACTCATCCATTCATGTACCTAGTAAACACCTAGGAGATGTATTTACCTAGATTGAACAAGGATATAAGGCGCTTTAATTTACTACAAATTGGGGTTTTATTAGAACAATATAAACATTTACACAGATCTGTAACTGACAAAGACTATAGGTAGAACACACCTCTGAAAGAGAAAAGATTAAACATAACAGGAACACTCCGCTGAAAGAGAAAAGATTTAAACATACAATGGCTTAGGGAATAAGGACAAGATTATGGATAGAATTCACCTTATTAGTGTGTAGTCTTGTTCTAGCTGTCATCTGGGTTCCTCTCTCGTCTGTGCCTTGGCTCATCTCAGACTCTCTCTCTCTCCTGCACTCTTGGGTACACCTCTGCGCTGATCACTTTGCACTGGACTCCTCTCCCCCACGAACTGTCTCCACCTTCCAGCTTCAATCTAATGGTTCCTTCCGCTCTGATCACCGTTCATTCCACTAGCTTATTCACTCTGTCTCTGCACCAATGTCCAAATAACTCCATCTGCTCCCATAGGTTAGTCCACGATCTCTCCTCCGTCTCTTCTAAAAGGCATTACTTCAGACTCCAGCTATTCACACCTCCTCCTGATAAGCAACTGCTTCTGACTGCTTCCTTCAGTTCCAGCTCACTATTCAACTCAGCTCTCTCTCCAGCTTGAACCCTCTCTCTCTGCCAACTCCACTCCACTGCTTTCCACTCCTCCACCTTAACACGACTGACTGGCTTTGCCACCTCCACTCGACTCTCACTCTACTCGACTCACTGGCTCCGCCTCTGCACTTCACTGATATAGAATGCTGTTTCCTCATGGAAAGTTCCAGCCATCAGCCTGCCGCCCACCAGGTCTCTGCATCACCTCGCATCAAGGACACACACCCAGCCGGCCGGCCTTTTGTTGTGTCTTCCACACAGAGAATAATACAGCCTACCGATAAGGGCTGGCCCAGACCGGTTCTCTCCAAGTGAAAACAGCCTTAACTATAAACTTTGCCTTTACCCTGAAAAGCCTCTCAGCTTCATCAAGATGGAGTCGCTCTAGTTCTAGGCCTGTAGGCCTGAAAGGGATGAAATGCCCCTTAACTCTGCCAGAATACCTACATAAACCATACCAATGTGTCTAATATGTCAAAGCCAATAGGCAATAGACAGGTTAAAGTCAAGAATAAAGGATCTATTATCATATTAAGCAGCTATCCTCTTCTAGGTCTGGAAAAAAGGGCTTAAAAGGGCCAACACAGGCTAAGAATACCTATACTAGATGTGAGCAAGACTAAGGTCTATATCACTGCTAAATAAAGCCAACAACTCTGCCATAACAAGGACATGAATGGCATTGGATTAAATTGCAAAATTTGCTTCTTTGGGGTATTTTAAGTTTGTATGCCAACTTTGTATAGGTGGGGTAAGTATATTTGATGTCTTAGGAGGATGTGTGTTGTTGTAAAATTTTAAATCCAGTTAATTTTCTTTATTGGCATTGCTGAATTGATGATCTTTTTTCTGTGTTACCAATCAATGCCACCTCCGTCTTGCCAGTTTGTGAGTATGTTTGCCATTGGCCACCATTTGTCTATCTTCCCCATGACATGTAGGGCTAGGCACATGGTCAGAACAATCAGGAGGCCTGGAAAACGAAGAACATATGCAGGCCTATGTACAGTGACTTTACAAAAAGGCCTCCAGAACATGCATGGGCCTTTTTGTAAAGTCACTGTACATAGGCCTGCATATGTTCTTCATTTTCCAGGCCTCCTGATTGTTCTGACCATGTGGCTAGCAACATTTTGAATAGCCTGTCAGTGTGCTTTTGCCATAGGCCTACATATTTCCTTTGTTGTGGCCATGCCTTCTTGCTTGTTGTTTCACCGTGTGGCAGGTGGACATTTTGTGTAGGCAGCCAGTGTACTTCTGACATATGACTGCATGTCTTCTTTGTTTTCCAGGGCTTCTGCCTGTTGTTGTTTCCATGTGTCTGACTCCAATTTTGCATAGGCAGCTAGTGTGGTTTTTCCAAAGGCCAGCATATCTTCTCTTTCTTCCCAACGCCTTTTTTCTTGTTGTTGTGACAATGTTGCTGGCAGTTTTTTTGTGTAGGTAATCAGTGTGCTTTTGCCATAGGCCTGCATGTCTTCTTTGTTGTGGGTATGCCTTTTTGCTTGTCTTTGTGACCATGTGGCTAGCAGCCATTTTGTGTAGTCAGCCAGCGTGCGTTTGCCATAGGCTTGCATGTCTTCTCATTGTTCCATTTGCCTTACTGCTTGTTGCTGTGACCATGGGGCTGGCAGCCATTTTGTTTAGGCAGCCAGTGTGGTCTTCCTGTAGGCTTGCATGTGTTCTTTGTTATGGCCATGCCTCCTTGCTTGCTGTTTCACCATGTGGGGGGTGGCCATTATGTGTAGGCTGCCAGTGTGCTTTTGCCTTAGGCCTGCATTGTCTTCTTTGTTGTGGCCATGCCTCTTTGTTTAGTGTTGTTGAAGACCATGTGCACTGGCTGACAACCCTTTTTTGTATCCAATTAGTGTGTTTTTTTCCCGAAGGCTTGCATGAATGGTTGAAATAGCAGTTTAATAAATGATATGCTTAAGGCCAATTTCACTTATTTATCATTTTTAATTTCGATTTTATTAATGTTAGTGTTTTTTATTTTGAATGATTTGAATGTTTCTGGTTTCATTTTTTATTGCAATTTTTTTATTTTACTTACATGTTTAACTTTATTTTTTATGTTAAATAATATTTTTATTTCATTTTTTTGTTAGATTTTTTTAAAACATTATTTTTCCCCCATTTTCCTCACATCTGGCATCAACCCCATATCTGTTACAGGTACAAAACAGTATTCATTGCCTGTTATTCCATTGTCACATGAACTTCCCTGAGTGCCACACTCCAATGTGATGCACATAAAGCAAACAGTGCAGTCTGTATTTTGTTGTTGTTGCTCTTTCTTATCCCTCCTGAGTATATGCAATGAATGTTTATGTGGTGGGGTTTTACGAAAGGATAGTTGTATTTCTAATTATTTGTCATAACTTAAGTAACAACTCTAAGGGCCCGATTACGGGTTTTGGTGGTACAGGATGGCCAACACTCCACCACCCAGCCCCCATATTGCCAACACTCTCCATGGTCCGCAAGCCAGATTACAAGTTATTTGTAGTTGGGCAGAAGGCATGTGCACAACATGATGCATGACTTACTGCACAACATGAGTATCTCTTTAGTTTATGAAGGTAAGTGCCAATGCCAACTACCAGTTTCAAGATGGCCTCAAACAAAGGTGCTGCCAAGAAAGTAGCCAGTGGTGAGGAGAAGAAGCAGATTTCACCACTGGCATGACAACTAGAACACTTTTTGGCAAACCTGTGCCTGCCGCAACTGTCACCGGTGAGCAAACTGACACCAGCACTCCTCCATTAACACCACCACCCCCAACCTAAGCTCAGGACCATGTCTGTCAGTGAGGCCGCCACTGCAATCATGTCGGTGCCAACGAGTAGTGACGTTGAATAGGATGTGTCCCTTTCGCAAAGTAGAACACAATCATTTCAAGAAGCAAAGCAAGTGGACTGAAGCCGCAGCCAGCAATAGAACATTTGCTTCACGCTGGAACAGAACAGGAGGTTAATCTTCCTTCTGAGCAAGAACCTCCTCTTTTAGAACCATATGCCCCCAGATCTCCAGCAAAGAAAAGGAAGGGTACAACTCCACCACTTTCCCAAAGCACCACTCCTGATGATTATGATGGGGACTTAGAGAGGATGCCAGCAGTGTCCAGGAGACAACAGGAGAGGTTAGGGGAAAAAAAAGTTTACGAATGGCTTAGACTTAAAGAAGGGGATACTGAGGAGGATGATGATGACAAGGCAGTCATGTTGGAAGGTGACACAGAGAAGTCTAACATTGTTTTTCAACCTGCTCGGAGGGATGTGGCACAGGTAGCACCACCACCAGCTCCCATATAGGCAAAGCCCTAGCTGAGACCTACACCAACCCCTACCTCACACAAAGCAGAGAGGCATTCAACAACACACCCACCTACCCCCAGCTCTGCTTCAGGATTTGACAGTGGCACAGTAAAAAAGTACACACAAGGCTATGATGGCCGAAGCACTAAAAGCTTTCAGATACTCACCCAGAGTCACAGATCTGGGTTGAATCCATCATCGTTTTTTGGCACACCTCGCCCCTTCAGTTCAGACCCATCCATATGCAAATCAGTATTGACCCTGTTCTTCATGAGAACAGTCCAGCCGGAACTGCCATGTTATATCTTTTCTGGACCAGAAACAACCATCCTGGGACCAGTTACAGGGTATTACCCCTCATCAGCCAGGCTAGCTTGAATCCAGTGGCAAAGTGAGCATGGACCCACATCTGGGCATACCCTGCCAACTTAGAGCGAACAAACGAAAAGACAAGGATATGATGGATGGAGCACTGAACCCTTGAAGAAACTCACTCCCAGTCACAGATGTGGGTTGAATCGTTCTCTCACTTTGCCACCCCAGTTCAGACCCAGCCATATGCAAATCAGCCTTGGCCCTGTTCCTCATGGGAACAGTTCAGCCCGAATAGCCAACCCAGTCCTTCCCAGTAAAAAAGTAACCCTCCCCAATTCTAGTCTTTTTCACGGTTAGCCAAGAGGGGGAGTGCATTGCAGGATGCAGCCTTTGCGGCACAAGTGTTCGTAGAGGTAAGCATGGTACACATTATGGTACTGGAGGCAAAACACACTATATAAAAAAACACCACCCAAAAGGGGGAGGAGCACCTTAAGAAAATTGCTGAGAGCGGTTGTGGTGGTGAAGAGAGCCAGGGAACATCAGCTACAAGTCCAATCATGGTGGAAGGTGAGGATGATGAGGAAGACATCTCATACAAAGCAGCCCTTTACCCAGCAATTACTCAGCAAAGTGTTGATCACACCATCAACTTGATGACAGACATGTGTGCCAGTTGTAAGGTAACTGATTGCATGTGCATCAATGCACACTGGATCTCTTTTGCGGGGTAAAAGCAAAAGATATATGCAGCTCTTGGCCCTCAAGAAAGTTTTAGGAGCGTTCAGCTGGATGCATCAGTGGCCATTTTCACCATGGAGAATTCACATATAGCTGTAGACATCTTGGAGTAATTTAACAGCAAGATGTATGAATGACTGTGACCCAGAGGTCTCAGAATTAGATTTGGTGCAATGGACAATGGCAATAACATAGTCACAGCCATGTTTGACGGAGGCTATTTCAGGGTTCTGTGTTTGAATTAACTTGGTGGGTCAAGACATAGTCAGCAACATACTGACCAAGTGCAGAAGAATCTGCACTATATAGAAGGACTTTATTGTTTATGTTTATTTAAAACTTTTACAATTTAAAAGAATAGGTACAAATAGACGTAACCGAGTATCACAAAAGTAAAACAGAATAACATTTAGACATTTAAAACATAACATGCAATAAAGCATATGACTGTCACCGTTTTTAGTTAACCAAATTGGGGAGCTCGCTTATTATTTCTCTCATAAAACTGGATGAGTTGGGCTTTTACAAGTTAAACAGCAGCCAGGGTCTTGCATTAGGAGGAGAAGTGTGTGTACTAGCAGCTTTAACCCTTTCCATGCTCATGAGGCTCCACACCGTCATGACCCACAGGCGGCGTGGGCTCATGATGGCATGGAGCCTTCATGCAACTGCCGCTCGCCCGCGCTCCATCTACGCGAGATCCTGGGTGGGATCATGAAGGCTCCACACCGTCATGAACACACGCCACCCATGACTCATGACGGCATGGAGCCGTCATGAGTAAGAGAGCATCACGCCCACCCTCTAGCCCCGCCCGTGCAGCAGCCGAATTCAATAGACACCAGATCAGTTGACTGGGGTTGAGTGTTTGATTTGCTCAAACGGTCGGTCCATCATCCCCTTTGGTATCACTATTACACTGTAACAGACCTCATTAGGATTGGGTTCACCACGCATCCGCGGAACCTCAATTTCACTGATGTGGGAGGAGTCAGCGAGTGCCCAGTGACTTTGAAACACTGACTGTCAGCCAGTGAGGTCAGGTGTGAATCTCACAGTGATAGGCTGTGGATCCTGCTGCAGATGCCCGCCCACCTCCGCCGCAGTTGAATTAGAAAGTTTCCATCCTCAGATGGCGGGAAACATTTTACCTGCTGATTTAACCACAAACTGATGGCCAGAGTGGTTTGTAGCTGCCCAGAAAACTTTCTTGACTGTGCATCTATGTAGTTGAGCCGAGACCCTCAATCATGCCCGGCGGCTGGCATTGCTCAGTGCTGTGGGCGTGGTCGAGTTGGGTTGCCGGAGACCAGCCAGTACTGCCTCTCGCCGGCCTGGACGCAGGAAGTACCCAGCGTACCCCAAAGGTATCATGAGTTTTATGGTCTAATGTGTTCGCACGCAGAGCCCTTGTGGCACAATACATTCCTCTTTAATTACGGGCCTGTTTCATAGCTGATCATTACATAGACACACATCACGCATCCCCGAGTGTGGGGCATAGGCCTGCAGGCCCGATTCAAGTGCTCTAAGGTGGAAAAGCATTGTCTTTTAAGCAAAACTTGAATTTTTAAAGTGACCGGACACATTTCTTTGACAGAGAGGAACGTAAAACTACAGCCTTTTACAGTAGCTGTCAACTTACATGACCCACGCATATTTACAAAACTGTGGAGCATATTACCACAGGCACAATCGCCGCGTTAGCGGGATTTTTTCCCGCTAAAGCTGCGAAAAAAAGAGCACCCAATTAGCAAACTGTCGCTAACTACTGTTAGCAACAGTTTTCATGCGATAGCAACGAAAAAAAGATCGCCATGCACTGAAGCGAAAAATAGCGCTAATGATATGCAAGGTAGGCGTCTCCTCGCTAAATGTCACTAAAAAAGTCGCTAACATACTATCGCACTATTAGCAACTATCGCCTGGACTTGCTTAGCATCAAAAAATTGTGCGCTAAGGCCCCTTAACTGGAGATAAATAAGAACTGCTAAAACCAGTCCTAAAAATGAAAAACTGGAGATAAAAATACCATATAAACGGAGACCTAGCCCAGCCCAGCCCCGCCACAAAGCTGAGGACCTGCAGACGCCATGGAGGCAGTAATCATACAGCTTGGAGTCCCACAAAGGCCACAACCCCCACTGCCACCACCACCGCCTCCTGGACCACCACCAAGGCAGCGCCAAAGACGACGGCAGCGAATGCGCACTCGACTTGTCCTTGGAGATCTACAACCACAGGATGTCATAGCCCACCACAGGCTCAAACGGACATCTATTGACTATATACTGAACCACATAGGCCACAGGCTGACACCACCAACCGAGCGGATAACCAATATCCCCCTGCAAATAAAGCTACTGGCTGTGCTGCATTTCCTGGCCTCAGGGACATTTCAACTAACAACATCCAGAGTCGGTGGAGTCTTTCAAGATTCCTCCCAATTGTGATGGATGGCATAATCAGCCTGATACCCCAGGAACTCCACTTCCCTAACACTGTGCGGGAACAGCGCCTGGTCAAGTAGGGTTTCCACGCCATAGCTGGATTCCCACAAGTACTGGGGGCGATAGACTGCACACATATCCGATTAGTGCCATGTGAGGACAGTGCATACATATATAGAAACCAAAAGCACACTCACTCAATGAATGTGCATGCGATAGTGGACCACCGTGGACTGTTCACAAATGTCATTGCTAAGTTCCCAGGGAGTGTGCATGATTCGTACATCTACCAGCAGTCAGTAATCAACCAGCGCTTCCAGGATGGGACATATGGGAATGCAGTCCTAGTTGGTAAGTAGCAATCCAACATACCACTTGCATCAGCATCACACACATGCAAAACAGAAATGTTCCAATCTCAAAGTCACAATATCACATACAAGATGTCAAACAACATCTCCCCACACCAGAAACATTAACACCATGAACTGTGGGCACTGTAGCTAGATACATAGACCAAAATCACTGTGTGTCGTACACCCCTGCCCCCCCAGCTAAAGTTGCAAGACGTGTGAAACATGCATGTGTGTGTACCGGAGAAACATCACTCACAAACAAGCTTGTAACATAACTCCCACTGTGCATGTCTTGTGCTGGACAGGCATGATGAATACCACAGGAGAGACTGACATGTTGCCATATAGTCTGCAAGTGTAGTACTGCTCCATGACACTTACCGTCAGTGACCCAGTAGCACACTACAATGTGTGCTAAATTGCAAAGGCTGCATGGAGGACTCTGAGGCATGCGAAGCAGATGCAGACCACCTGGTACACCTCTAGGTATATGGAGACTGACTCTCAAATATGGAGCCGGGTCAGGACTGTTTCTTTATTTCATTATTCTTTTCATTGTTCACAACATAACATAGTAATACTGCAATCTACGGCAGTACATTCATAAAATACAAGAGATGCCAGAAGATAATACAGCATGGGCATGCCCAAAAATAAACCGTTCATACCTTATATTATTTCTTGCTTTCTAACATAGGTGTCGCATCAGTCACGGTTTCCAATTGACAATGGAAAGTACTCACTCATGGAAGAATGTTTGTTGTCACTTTCAGGTGATGGAGGAGAAAGGAAACTCACTAGTGGAACCCAGATGTCCTTGGGTCTAGACGTCATTGGCAGTTCTTTGGCATAAGTTGCCAGGGTTTCTTTACAGTAAGCCGAGTCTTTCAGCCAGCACTCTATACCTGGCTTGCCCCTACTATCCCATGTAAATAAGATGTGGTGTTCCGCCAGTCGGAGGGCAATTCTGACAAACCAGCCCACCGTCCCCTTAATGTGCAGAGTATGATGAAGTAGACAAACCAGAGGCGTACACAGCAACTGCAAACCCATCATGGTGTGCAAATATCTCAATACTTCCTCCCAGTATTGATGAACAGGATTACAGCCCCTGGACAAAATTATAAGGTCTGCCCCGGATTGTTTACAGCGCTTGCAGCTATCATTTCCCCTGAGACCAATTCTATGGAGCTTAACGGGGGGTGGTAGGTCTGGTGTACAAATTTAAAATGAATGATCCGCAAGTTGCCATTGGGGGTGAGGCAGCTCGTCAGCTGGCACACTTTCTCCCACTCCTCCTAAGATATAGGAGGATCCAATACAATATTACATTTGAGTAAGCTTTTGTCTGGCCCCCTGCCCATCTCCTACTGCACCTCCTTGTAAAGTTAGGTAATCAATTTCTTTCTTATGGGTAAGACTAGGAGCAACTGCAGGGCCTCTAGTGTTGGTGGTTCTGCGTGGAAGTCTGGATAGTGATCCCGTATAGCCCGCTTTAGGTGAAAGCAGGTATAGTGAAAAAGGTGAGAGGGCTTATGTATATAGCCTAAGTCATTGTCTGTCATGTAGTGCCCTTCAGGATATAAGTCCCCATCTGGACGATGCCAACCTCCCCGACAGACAACAAAGGACCCTTCTCCCGTGTAACGGACAGTGCTGCGTGATATGGCAATGGGGGTGCAGGTGCATATAATGGTAGTTTGATAGTCTGCTTACCGATCGCTTGCCATGCTGCTATAGTGGTGTCTATCGTGTTAATTCCTGTTTTGGGGGTATGTCTGTTCACATGTGTAAGTACGCTCCCTAGTGGGGTAGGACATGCAAACCGTCTATTATGGCTACATGAGGCGTAAAGGCATGTGGTTGTACCCAGTAGTATGCATACTGCGCTTGGGCAAAAAGGTAGTAGACAAACAAATCTTGCGCCGTTAAACCACCCTTGTAATATGGCAATGTCAGTGTTTGCCAGCTGATTTCTCGCCTGTCCTGAGCCCCAGATCAGCCTTAGCAGCAAGGTTTGTTGCTATTTAACATATTGTTGAGTCAATTTATTGGGTATATTGTCGAACAAATAGAGAAAGCGGGGGAGTACCACCATCTTAATCATGGCAATGCGATCCGCCAGGGAGAGAGGCAGGTGCGTCCACCTGTCCACCTGTTGCTGTAATACATCATGTGCGCGTCCAAAGTTTTACATGACCACAATCTCAGGGTCACGATGCACCCACACACCCAGATATGTAACCGGCTCAGTTGTCCATTCCAGCGGGTACTCCAAGGATGGCTGGGATGTGATCGTAGTTAGTGGTATAATAACTGATTTGTCCCAGTCAATCGTGAGACCGGAGAATAAGCCAAACTTGATATATTCGCAAAGGACAGGGGACAAGTACTGCTGGGGTTCCCTTACAAAGAGGACCAGGTTGTCAGTGTACATCGATATGCCGACCGGTCGTTGGTTAAAGTTAAGGGCAGCTGCGCTTTGGGTCTGATGAATTTTACATGCTAGCGCTTCAAGGACAATGGCAAAAAGAAGAGGGGGAGAGGGGACAGCCCTGTCGAGTGCCCCTCTGGACCTGGAGTGGATCAGAAGTGTGCCCTCCGACTTGCACCCTAGCAGTTGTATCTGTATATCAAATCTTGAACCATTGCAAAATAACAATAGGAAACCCCCTCATCCTAAGTACGTAAAACATATATCCCCATTCTATGGTGTCGAAAGCCTCAGCCGCGTCCAGTTGAACAGCGGCGGCAGGCAAGTCAGGATTGAGGACATGGAACATGGAGAAGATGGTGTGCAGGTTGTGGGAGGTGGTTCTGTCAGGTATGTATCCCGACTGATCCAGGAGCACAAGAAGAGGCATCAAAGGCTGTATCTTGATGGCTACTATATTCGCCAATATCTCGGCCTCTAGATTAATTAGTGATAATGGGCGGTACAAGTTGACTGAGGCGGGAGGTTTGTCTTTTTTCAGGAGCGTGATAATCATGGCCTGTCTCAGTGAGGCACCCATTGTCATGTGCTTCCGTGTACATTTACAAAAGGTATGGTGCCAGAAGGTCAGCGTATGCCTTGTAAAAATCCGCTGGCAGACCATCCTGTCCAGGCGCTTTGCAATTAGGGAGAGACAGGATGGCGTCCTTAACATCAGATTCGTCTATGGTAAGAGATAGGTATTTACTGTGCATGTCTGATAGCCACGCATAAGCAACATCCGACAGATATTCCGCCAAAACAGCCTCTTCTGCGCCCACCCGGGTGGTGTATAACGTCTTGTAATAACGCATGAATTGTTCTGTCATAGCCTGTGGGGAGAAGTGTTCAGAGCCGTCACTATCCACAATTTTTTCTATGTGCCGATGCTGCTCCCGAAACAGTAGTTTGGTAGTAAGGACTCTCCCAGGTCTGCCGACCTCCCCAAAAGCCCTGGCCACATGTCTCCTTCCTCTGTAGCGATACTCCGTTTCCACTAACTCATCGTACTCTTCAAGCACCCCCCTGATACTGGCCAGGAAGGCAAAAGAGTTTGCTGTACAATATTCTTCATAACGTTTCTCTGATTCAGTTTCCTTCTTGACAAGTTGCCCCCTGGTGTCCTTCAGAACGCCTGCTGAAGTGCCAATACAGGCCCCCCTTATCATCACTTAAAATGCCTCCCACAGTGAAGCCTGACTATCAACCTTACCGGTGTTTTCTGCGAAGTAATGTATGATGGCAGTCCTTATTGTGTCCTTAAAGACGGGGTCTAGCAGTGACTCAGCTCGTAAACGCCATGTGAATGGACGACGAGGGTTAGCAGGAATTTGCATTCGCACAACTACAGGATGGTGAACCGACAGAGTGCAGGGCAGTGTATGTGTGCCTGTAACCGAGTTGTTTGCACTATCATCTAGCAGCCAATAGTCCAATCTGAACTAGCTGTTGTGGGCAGGTGTGACATGCATACCCTCTAGGACATGCTCATTACGCAGCCTCCGGACATCAACAAACCGCAATCCCGACATAGCCACTCGTATACATTGTGTGACCTTCCGTGTGCGCGTTCCGCAGGTTTTGATTTCTCTACCAATGGTTCCAAGTGCGTGTTTAGGCCTCCCCCATACAACTGCTGTCTCTGGCCAGGAGCGTAGGATAGATAGCATCTGTGCAAAAGGGGTGGGTTAATCAACGATTGGGCCATACATGTTGATGATGGTGAGATCAGTCATCCCCAGTGTACCCTGTACCATCGCAGAGCGCCCCTCAGTATCTATATGTGTACGCATAGGGCGGAAGGCGATACCCTTCTTGATCAGGATGAGCACCCTACGCGCATAGGACGGGTAAGATGAAGCCAGTCTAAACCCCGACCATCTACTTGTTTCCTTGGAGTCAGTGTACCTGGTCAAGTGAGTCTCCTGCAATAATGCAATTTGCACCTTCTGTCTGTCCAAATATGACAACATCTGTCTAATCTTCTTTGGTGTGTTGAGGCCACGGACGTTCCATGTCATGCATTGATATTCCTCCCCCATTATCTAACATGAAACAAGGTAGTATAGAGTAATCTCGCAGGAAGCAACACTCCCAACATGTCAGCAACATAATCAACTGTGCCTCCAGCCTTGTGCTGTCTGCCATACCCTCTGACGTACTCCACAACCCACCGCCAGCACCCACCCCCGCCCACTCCAGCAACCCAATCTTGCCAAAGACAAGTCCCCTCAACATCTCAGAACTAAAGAGCAAAAAAGTGATAGTGGGGAATACCCAGGTGGGGGACGCATTGGTGCTCTACACTCCCTGTGGCATGCCAAGGGAGGGCCCGCCTAAGGTGATCCATCAGCCCCGCATACCCACCCAACATATCATCACATTGAAGCAATGAGACATAAACATCAAGCATTCATGCGGTGTAAAATTCCTGGGCTCTGATTCTGAACATCCAGTCCCAGACTAACGACATGTACTGTGGGGTCCCAGGCTGCAAGAACACATTAGCCCTTTGCGTTTGTAGCTGGCACCAAACATAACGACCAGTAAGCAACTAAACCATGGCCTCCCAAGTTCATAGTGGAACGTGGTTACATAACATTCAACAGGACCAGGTCGCCACGTCAGGCAGACATACACAAATAAATTGATACTTGTATAGCGCACTACTCACCCGCAATGGTCTTAAGGCACTTGTATGAATACCGCTGTGGAACCCGTCCTGGCTTTCCATGTGAGGTGTCCACTCCTGGGCACCCCCAAGGTGGAGGCCAGGCATCCTGAGCGTTGTGAGGCCGTTGTGGAGGTTAAGAAAGCTATTGCCCAGAGTTGCAGAGTGGGACTCCATGATTGTAATAGGCACTGAGGCGAGAATTATCAGGTCCATGGAATTTTGAGCCCAAGACCCGTCGAGGCGGGGAATTGAACCCTGGTCCCAGGCTAGACCTCTGCATCAGGGTCTGCCACTCTAATCATTGATCCACACTTCTCCACCAGGAGGGCAATAGCATAGAACAAGCCCACACCCCCAGCCAGTGGCACATAGGCAACAACCATAGTAGGCAAAGGATATACAGTAACAGCGCAGAAGCAGACAGTGTCCTTATTCTTTGTCTACATCAGATGTAGGCTCTGATGTACGCTTCCTTCTGCGAAGATGTTTTGCGTGGTCCATGGTGAGTTTCCAATTCCTGATGATTTATGCGTCGCCGTCCGCTCCGATATGCAACAGGGCAGGATACGACATGGCATACGGCACTTTGTCCTTAATAAGTAGTTGTTTGACTCCATGGAATCCCTTCTAAGCTGCTTGGACTGTAGCCGTAAAATCTTGAAAAAAGGGACAGTGTGTTGCCCTGATGATTAATGGTGCATTGCTGACGAGTGACTCGCAAGACCGTGTCTCAATCTCTAAAGTTAACAGTTTTGCGATAATGGGCCGGGGTGGAGCTCCAGGCTTCGGGTGGGGCACCTGAAATCGATGCGCACGTTCAACTGCAAACATGGGGGATAAGCATTCAGCCCCACAAATTTCGTTGAGCAGCGTCTCCATAAAATCCTCTAGCCAACCCACATTTGTCGATTCTGGCAGGCCTAAAATGTGCACATTATTTCGCCTCAAATGCGCTTCAATTTCATCATTCTTAGCCTGTATGACCGCTAGCAATTGTGCAATATCATTGTCTTTGTCCGCAACCTGTTGTAGGCCGTCTTCAGCATCTGAAATGCTTTGTACAGCCTCGCCAATCCTCGCTCCCTGTTTGTCCAGTTTTGCCGACATGTGGTCCATGCCGCCGCTCAGCGCCTCCATCTACACATCCATAGATTGCAAGCTGACCTGTATGGCGCTGAGAGTCTACTCCAAGGAAGAAGGGGCCTGGGAAGCAGATTCTACTTCAGAGTCTGAGGATGCACTCTGTGGTGCCTTGCCTCCTTTGCGCAGTTCAAACGTGAGCTTTGGCTGGTTCTTTTCAGGCTTGCCCATGGTCTCACGTGATAAACAGCCAAGCGTACCAGCCAGGTTCCGCCATGTGCTCCTTGATGCCCCCACTGCTCAGGTCAGGTGGTCGAAGGAGGGGTCTACTCATGATCTCAGAAACTCCCCCGCTTTCGTGTCTGCAGCACCCCCCAATGAGGACCAAAAAACATTGTATTTGCAGAGGCTGTGCTAGGCAGGTGAAGGAGGAATAGTCGTGCCTCCCAATTACGGAAATAAACTGATGAGTGGCTTCCCAACAGTTAGAATGGCCACCGTATGAGGAGGTTACCGTGTCAAAGAGGCGGGGAGGCAGCAGTCGGGGGGGGGGTTTAGCACTTACTGTCCACCATGGGCCAAACTCACAGCAATATCCCTGTAGCGCGTATGTTGACACGAGCGCAAGCTCGCCTACGCACGAATGCTTGGGTGTTCAAAGGCCGGGCCGGCCCAACACAGCCCACACAGGCCGCCTCATATAGCGCAGTTATCATCGGGACTGGGAGGAAGGGACGTGCGGGCGCATGCAGTACGCGCTGGTTGAAGGGAAGTGGTGATCCAGCTGGGCCTCATCTCCGTTGTTAATGTGTGGGCTTCAGGTCTCCTCTGCAATGCAGGCCGCTGGGAGCTGGCAACTCGGGCCATGCACCTCCCGCAGCAGTCTCTGGGCTCACCCCGTTCATGGCGGGAGCCTTGTCTCAGGGCTACGGTATATCACAGCGCTGGCCGGTAATCCGCATAACCCTCTCCTTGCGCTTCAGGTTGGAGTGACTAGCGCGGGCGAAGTAACCGGCATGGATAGTGGCAGGCCTCTCTCCTTCACTCATTCTGCACACATGTGGAATGTGGAATCATGCCATATGCCACAGTAAATCCTCTCTCTTTTGTGATTTGAGAGTCAACAAAGTGTCTGAAGCCACCAAGCAGATATCCATACAAATGACGCTCCTTCTATGAGCAGCACCTCTTTTGAACTGCCATTAACTTACACGCAGTGATTAGCCCTCCATGTAGCAACTGCCTCCATACATGAAGGTAATTATCATCTTATGAGGTCTGGCTATTGTAACAGTGTGAAGATAAGCAGAGTACCATCAGTGTATAATACAATAGCAACCACGTGCACCTACAACCATGCAGGAAAGTGGTAACAATTAAAAATCAAACTGTCTGGCGTCCAATAGCTAGCCATAAGGGTTCACAAGTAGGAGTGGAGTAAATCCAGAGGAAAATCTTGCTTGTAACACAGGAACGCCCCTTGAAGTAATGAAACAACTCATCCATCTAAGCTCTAAGGTCTTGACTCCACATGACTCCAGTCACAGGAGAATCAGCCCACAATAGATGTTGGCAAATGATGCACTGAAAAGCAACACGATTCGTGCATCTTCCTGACCCACAGCTGCTCGTCATCCCAGAGGTAGACTAGGCAAGACCAAGGCAGGTTCAGTGGAGTGTGTAGTTTCTAAATAAGATTGTGACATTTGTAGCAGGCCCTTTTCAGTGCAATGGTTGCAAAGCTGTAGACACAATCACTTCTAATCACCTATCCCCCAGGAAAGGTAGTGTCAAAATGGCCCACAAACAAAGATGCAGATCATGGTCCCTGTGAGGTAACATCTCAATGTACAGACCATGTCTTGGTGACAGTAAAAGTGGACTGTACAAAATTAGAATGAATAGGAGAACAGCAATTACCTCAATGGCATGATACAGTGGCCTACCGGCATCTGAATTACTGTGTGTGATGGTACCTGCAGTGAGCCTGTAATGCCAACAGTTGCTAGCTTCATAATCACATCTGTTGCTAGAGTTCAAAATGTATCCACGGTTACTCCTTTGACTGCCTTGTCCACTGTGGTTATGCAGACCATGCCCTGGTGATGCACCTGATGAAAGTCGACAGTAACCTCTTCCACTGCATCAGTCACCAAATTGAATAATCCATTACAGGACCCCTCAAATATATGAGAGTACTGACTCTATCTCACATCACATTGTAAGACTCTCAGTCAGTTAAACATGTTTGCAGATGGGTATTCTGACATATGTATTTACTTGTCATACAACTTGCGTGTGATGTGTTGATCAGTTTGTAAGTCCGGGAATGTCATTGCTTGAACACCAGTTTAACTATGATACAATAGTCATTAGGCCGTTTGCATGTCAGCTGTTTGCACCATTGCCAGTCCCTACTGTGAGTACATGTTGATTTTGGGTGTAGACGTCATAGCTGTCCTGGCATTGTCAGTGAACCATGGTGCTAACTCATTGTGTGCCAATGTGAAGCAGGTGTATACTCGTCTGTAGGCAATGTCAATGTCCGGAACTAATATGCTTTCACAATCATGTAAACCCCGACCAAATGTGCTTGTCATAATTCATCCCACTGCTTGTGGGTCACTGTTTGATTGGGTTTGCATGGTGTTACAAGTAGACATGGCATGTAAAAAGGATTACTATGTTAATAGGACCATGGAAATGGCCACGAGCATCAACAATTCCATGGTAGTCATGTCAGTGAAGAATGCAACCTGGAAGTGGACTGCTTGGTGTGTGTGAGCAATGTCTAATTTGTGTCAGGTGCTGCACCATGAGCCCATCACACACTAATGGTACCCCTGTTTTCCCAAAATGTACAAAGCGTATGTACAGATAATCTGGGATGATGAATATTTTGTGATGTGTCCCTCAATTTAGATCAATGAATCCCTACAGCAAATTAACTAATGTGAGATCCTGGGCCAGTGGTGTGGAAACTCAGGAAGCATGCTGTGTAATTTCCGTCAATAATGTTGAGTGTGGATACACATCCTAAACATTTTTGCATGACAGCCTATCACATTTGGCATGTGTAATTAAGTCTCAAAGACATTGCTAGACCATCCCTCCTTGTCACACATGATCATAACTTGTGATCCCATAGCCTCCAGGTACAGCATCGAGGAGTGGAATAATTAACAAGCAACGTCTTGGCAATGAGCATCTTACTTGGCCTTGTGCAGTTCTTAATTTGTAAAATATGAAGTGCAGGTGCTGAAATGTTTGTCGGAGGCCACACCTAATTTTCGCTGGCTCCACCCACTTCCTCCATTGGCTCCAACCACTTACTATATTAGCTCCACTCACATCTTCAACTGGCACTGCTAAAAGTCTGTGTATGGCCACGGGAGCTAGTACTAGGTGGCCGCCGGTCAGTGTTTCTCATCGTCATGCTACTACTACCACGCGGTGACGTGACCTGCTGCAACCGTCGTCACGCCACCACCACACCGCACATTATGCCTTCATAAAGGTTACTTCGCTAGTTTGCTTCATTTCATACTAAAATAAACAGCACACAAATTTACAATCTGTTGTACAGACCCCTAAAGTCCACCTTGCCCCGATTAAATCTGTTCTCAACCTGGCTGCCAGGCTTATCTCTCCTGTCCTCAAAAACCTCAACTGGCTCCCAAATGAAGGTAGATCCACCTTCAAGATGGCATGTATCATTCACTAAGCCCTTCACCAAAACACCCCCTCCTACCTCTCTGAAAGACTACAAAACGCTGGTTGCTCTCGGTCCTTGAGAAGCACTAACACCCTTGTCCTCCTCCCTCCGAGACTCAAATGTTAAAAGACCCAATCACCTACATTCTCAGGTAATGGCCCTACGATTTGGAACTCTCTCCCCAAAGATCTTTGCTGCAACCCCTTCTACCCTCTCTTCAAAAAAATACTCAAGGTGCTTCTTCTCAACAAATATTGGGGTACCTAACGTTGCTGTAATGACAATGTCCTTATTTTATATTCTCCTTAACACACCCCCTCTTTCTTCCTTCTCCTACTTTCGCTCCCCCCTCCTTCTTCCCTTCTTTCTCCTATTTTTCAACCTTCCTCGTCTCCCTTATTTATCTCTTAGTTACTTTCTTTCCTCATTTCCCTCGTCTAACTGAAATGCCTTATCCTATGTTAGTTTAATTCACTATGTAATTTTGTCTCTATGTGTTTACCTATGTGTAGAGCGCTCTGATACTCTTGGGTCCAGTAGAGCTATATAAAACCTTCTAAATAAATAAATAAACTAAGGACACCTTGATTGGAGGCAGCCACTCAGGTGGGAACAGGAATGGTGTTCAGCCAAGCTGAGCTGCACAAATTGGACATCACCATTCCCACTTACAGGAGTCCACCATTTTGTTCGGCACACAAGTAGGGGTCCTAATGAAGCCAACTTTTCATGTGTGAATCACAACATACAAAACACAAAGACACATGATGCACGCATCTTACATCGATGTCCCATATAAGATGTAAGTAAATTACACCAGTTATGGGGAGTTACAGACCTTTTACTGAAGAGAGCTAGTGAGCAGTCTGTCCACAGGGCACAGATAAAATGACCTGCACTCCTGCACTAGAAACTCTCAGCCACCATCTCCAGTCACTGTGTAGCCCGGATTAAGAGGTAGCCACTCGGAATGACTGCACACTTTGAGTTTTATGACAGTCAGTCTCACAGGAGGGAAAATGCAGAGATGTCTTATAAATGTACAAAGGCACAGCGGCATCCCTTCCCAAGCCATGCAATGGTTGCTTGTGTCAGTGGATTCAAACTAGCCAGGCTGATGAGGGGTGAAACCAGGATGCTTGTTTCCGGTCCAGGGAGGAGAGGGCCTGGCAGTTCGGGCTAGGCTATTCCCTCAGGGAGTAGGGTCAAGACTGATATCAATCAATCAGGAGTTTGTTTAAGCACAACTACTCACCCGTAAGGGTCTCAAGGCACTAGGGGTGGGGGGTTGGGGGGGTGCAGGTTCCATTCCATCAAGGAGGGGGTCTGTCGAAGAGCCAGGTTTTGAGTTTTTTTGCGAAGATGGGGAGCGATGTTGTCTGTCTGAGGTGAAGCGGAAGGGCGTTCCATGCTTTGGCCGCGAGGAAGGAGAAGGAGCGGCCTCCCGATCTGGTCTTTCTGGTGCGGGGGACCACGGCGTAGGAAAGCTGGGCTGATCGTAGGGTCCTTTGGGGTGCGTGGAATTTGAGTCGGCTGTTCAGATATGCTGGTCCGGTGCCGTGGAGGGCCTTGTGTGCGTGGGTGAGCATCTTAAAGGTGATTCTCGCCTCGACGGGGAGCCAGTGGAGTGTGCGCAGGTGCTGGGAGATGTGGCAGTGTTTTGGCAGGTTGAGGACCAGTCTTGCGGCGGCGTTCTGGATGTTCTGTAGCTTGCGGATGATGTTTTTGTTTATTCCGGCGTAGAGTGCGTTGCCGTCGTCGAGTCTGCTGGTGACCAGGGCGTGAGAGACTGTCTTTCGGTGTTCGAGGGGGATCCATTTGAAGGTCTTACAAAGGCAGAGGGTGTGGAAGCAGGAAGATGAGACGGAGTTGATCTGGCGGTCCATTTTGAGCTCGGAGTCCAGGATGATTCCCAGGTTGCGTGGGTCTGTAGTTTTTGAGGTCGGTGGGGTCCGCTGAGGGTTTCTTTAGGAGGGGGTTGACCTCTGCGTGTTTCCAGTCGTCGGGGAACGAGGCGTTCGCCTGGGAGCGGTTGATGGTTTGGCGGAGCATGGGTGCGATGGTGTTGGCGGCTCTGTTGAAGATGTGGTGGGGGCAGGGGTCCGTGGGGGCCACTGAGTGGATTGACTTCATTGTCTTCAGTGTGTCTTCGGTGGTGAGGGCTGTCCAGTCATCAATCGCTGGTTTCCGGGTGTCGGGGGTGGTTGGTGAGGGTTCAGTGTGTTGGTTGTCTTCGTCGAAGTTGTCGTAGATGCTCTTGATTTTGTGGTGGAAAAAGATGCTGAGTTTGTCGCAGAGGTCTTGTGAGGGAGGGATGTCAGTAGACTCGCTGGTGGGTTGGGCGAACTCCTTGATGATGCTGAAGTGTCCCTTGCTGTTGTGTGCGTGGGTGGAGATTCTGTCTTCAATCGCTTTTTTCCTCGTTTCTCTGATGAGTTGATGGTGGGCGTTGGTAGCGGCTCTGAAGTTGTTGTGGGTTCTGTGGATTTGGTGTTTCTCCAGGCCTTTTCAAGGCAGCGGCATGTGCGCCTGGACTCTCGAAGTTCGATATACATATGCCTGGTTGCAAACTGGGGTGCCACAGTGAGCAAAAGATTGATAGATTAAACCCAGATCTGTGTCTGGGGGTGAATGGTTGAAAAGTTTCAGAGCTCCGTCCATCATCTCCTTGTGTTTGCTTTCATCTAGCTCTCCTGCACTAGAGTAAAACATACAACGGACAACAAACTACATTTTGAGGTTATACAGAACACCAATTATATGCATTTATGCCAATTTTTGCTTCAGATTTTTTATACTGCTTTTTAGGAAACCGGGCTCTCCTTTAAATCCATATCTAGATGCAGTTTATAATAACGTAATATTTATTTAGGTGTATAAAGACTGCTCAGGCATAATGTACTCCAGGTTCCTGAGTGATCCACAGAAGAGTATCTTTTCTCTGGACCAGTTTCTTTCTGAGATTGGAGATGCTCTGCAGTGGTACTTGGAGGCACTCAGCTCCTGAGGGATGCACGCCCACAGAGCTCAGCATTTTGTTTTGAAACAAAAACACGGGTCTTCATCTATCAGTCAGTACTTTGAAGCCAGAATAAGTTGTTTTTCATTTATTCTGCCAAGATCAAAGACTTTGTACTGAGTAATGCACGGAGGCTCATTCCTTCTTTTCAACTAGTTACTGCAAAGTGTCCAGACAGCAGGACAGTGCACCGGCAGCTTGCGCTGTACCGCACAGACCGCATTTTGCACCTAAATTGACTCCAGGCGCCTGGTTGAATTTAGAGTGGGCTGTAAGTGCCTAGGTGGTCCCAACTTCCTATTTCCAGGGAGGCAGCTCTTCATGTGAAGCACTCAAGGCCATGGCACCTGATTCTCACTGTGGCATAGATGTTGCTGCCTCTGTGCATAAGTAGTACAATGTTAATGTATTGAGGAGTGTTTTGTTTTACTGTTGGAGTTTATTTAGCATAACAAAACCCTACACACATAAAAGTGTGCGCGTACATTTATACGGTGAATAAATGTGGAAATATACTAATTGTACTTTTTTACAACAATCAAAAAACATATTGGATACATTCCAACAAAAGGAGAAAAACAAAATTGCTTGTTTACAAGCCCCTGGCCCTTGCCCAGCTGGTGCCGCAGTGCTGGACCAGCCAGCGGAGAAGAGACTCTATGTGTCGGCCAGCCACAGTAACTCATGCTCACCCCTTACTACACCACAGTCCAAGATGGAGCACAAGGTCATCTGAGCCCCAGGCCATGGAATTACTTAGTAGATAGATTTATTTGAGTCGGGCATGGGGCCGGAATGGGTATTACAGTCAGTCATTTTTACAAGGCCTTGCTCAAGAGATCGATTGCTGCAGGACAGTTTGGGTCCACGGGATAAACTACCAGTGAAATTTTTCCCCAAACGGAGATCCCTGCACTGCAGAAGGAGGAAAGCTGGACCTCGTGGGACATCGTAAGACTTTGCAAACTTTCGCGACAAAAAACCACGGTGTTGTTAGGCATGGCTGGGCAGTAACCAGCTGGCTCTAAAAAGGCACCGCCACCTCCAGCACTGGCACTCGAGTTTGTCTAGTACGGACCTTACCATTGCAGTCCATTTTCGACATGTACCTACACATCCCGCCATGTTGCCCACTTACACACGGTCAGTGAGAATTGAGGACCCAGAACAAGGCTCCACTGCCACGCACCAAAACAGAAAGCAGCGTTGGTTGGTTTGGCATGGATCATAGCCCATGCAGACTCCTCAAACGTGCACGCTCTCGCTGCACTGCTATATTAGGGGATTGCCGATACATGTGGGTGCAGCTTACTACATTTCAAGAGGCCTTCTTCGGGACGGTGGGCCTAGTGTGTAAAGTTAGTTCAAGCATCCATAAATTAATGAGTGGTTGTGGTTCCGTCCACTCATGACCAATCAAACATGCCAACGCCACCGCCACCCACGGGGTGGCATAGTCACATATTCATGATCATGGCGGCTACTCATGTCAGAGAAAGATGCGTGCACCTACCACACTGGCTCCCAAAAGGCACCGCCACCTCCAGCACGGCACCCTATTAAGTTATTATAATTTACAGACCTTAGCATTGGATTCGGTTTTCGACATGTATGTACCTACTCATCCCGCCATGTTGCCCTGCCCACTAACACCTGCGGTCAGTAGGAATTGAGGACCCAGAATGCTTTCTCTAACTAATTAGGCCTGCCTGGCCGTGCCTCACCTGGTGGCTGCTGGTGCTGTTACTGGCCAGTAGGCGTAGCAGTAGCCACTGCTGGCAGCCGCTACTCGAGTCCAGTCCTCAACAACGTCGTCCGTCCGTCCGGCCTGGTCGGTCACGCTTGCTGCTGGCGGCTGTTGAACCATGATGACTCAGTGGAGCGCGTCCGTGCGGGTATGCTTGGTGCGTTGGTGGCAATGCAGCGAATGCGCGCGCAATCTCCAAAAATCTGCGCACGCTGCCTACTACTACTGCTCTCCGCGCACAGCCCCCAACGCCCAACTAACCAAAATCCAGCCCTGCCAAACTCAGTGTCCCACCCACGCCCCTACCCACTGGGCGACCGGCAACACTGACCCAGAGTCGCACAACATTTATTGAGAAGAACAGAAGACAGAACTTAACAAGAACTTGTAGAATCAGATTCACAGACAAACAGATTCAACATCAAACAATGACACTCTATGCCACTGCCAAGTGCCATAATAATGAGGTAAATCTTTCAAATCAATTACATCCACTAAATTCGTGTAGACCCCGCCCTGCTAATTAAGTACCGGTGCTAAGCACCGGCAAGCACCGGCACAAATTAAGCCCTGGCCTTGTGTCCCTTGTGTATGGTGTGACATACAGATTCATGGAAGCCAATGTTTTGAATATTAAGCTTGCGGAAGGACAGGTCTCGACCCAGTTGTGTGACCATAATCAAGGGTGTCATGTCATTGTTGCTGTGTCCACCATTTAAAGTTTTGTTGCCTGATTTTCACAAATGCTGACATACATGTACAAACGTTGCAGCCCTGCTCTGCAGTTCATTGGCTGTGTATCCAATGCTCTGATGGTGTGTATGACTTGCATGTTTATTTTGACCTGGCTCGGGCTGGGTGTAGACAGGTGACAAGGTGATAGCCCAAGCTGTGCATAATGCCAACTCTAAGATGTGCCCTGCATTGTGGTTCAGTGTGGTGATGACCGTGGTCAGCCTAATGTCAGACATGTCATATGTCAACATTGATAATGTATGTTGAGCACTCATGGCATGTGATTTTGAGTCCAAGACATGAAAGAGCACATAGTACAGGTAGTGGATGGTGTTGCACCTGCTGAAGTTGATGTCGTTGGAGAAGCTAACAAGGCCACAATGGTCCATGCATGTAACGGGTAGCTAACTAGTGATTTGGTTCAGACCATGACGGGGAAAAGCATGCGTTGTGTTCTGCTGCAGGCTTGCAGAATGCTGCAGCACAGAAGGTCAAGTGTGTGTTGTGTGTTATCATGCCACCTACATAGCTAAGGAAAATAACAGTGCATTAGGTGGATCAGTGTCAGTGGCAGATGGGAGAAGAACCACACATGCAACTTATCTGCACACCAAAATGATGTTGGATGGAGTCACAGCAGAGAGCCATTATCATATGCAAACATGCACTACAGCATTCTGCAGCAACACATGGCCAACTTGAGAAACAACTTGACATCAATCCCAACACACAAATCCATGCACATCAACAACACATCCAGCAGAACCAATGACTAATTCCGCTTTCCCTTAAATGTCACAGGGGACCAAGGATATGCTCTGGGACCAAGGATGATGACACCAGTACTAAACCCCACCACCCCAGGCCAGAGGCAGTACAATGCGGCACACATACGCACAGGGTCCATTGTTGAGCGGACATTTGGTGTCTTAAAGTCCGGTGTTTGGATATCTCAGTGGCAGCCTGCTGCACAGACCAGAAATGGTGAATAAAATCATCCTGGCATGTTGTGTGTTGCACAACATATGTGTCCGTACCAAAGCACCATGGATCCAAGTGCCAGAACCACCTGATGAAGATGAGGAAGAAGAAGAGGCTGGTCCTGTACACCCCACACCAAATGCTGCTGGACTTGCACGGAGGAACCGCATCATTAACAATTATTTCCACTGAGTCAGTCACGTGGTGTCAGTAAAATAAAATGTTACAAAAACATCCCATGTCTATGTGTTACTGTCTGCCACAGGCACTGTACCCATTAAACAGTTACGTGTCCCAACAAGTGGTTAGAGAAAACAATAATCCATGGAGGTTGGGAATGTGTACACAGTACAGAAATGCCCAGCATTGTGTAAAATGTATGACACCATACTTGTCAGGGTGCTACGTAGGCTACACTATGTCAAACGGTTGTGTCACATGCTTCAAATACAAGCAAACTAGGGTGCTGTTTGTGATGAGGATGAGATTCCTATTCTGACGACATTGCCCCAATCCAGGTATAATGGAGTGTGTATGTTGTGTGATTCCCGAAAATTAGGAGTGTGTCAAATGGTGTAAATGATGCCAACAGTGCATGCAACATCCCAACATACAATGGTGCCAATCATCCAGACACTTGTCCAAAATATGTCTGTCTTTGCGGCCGTAAACTGTCCCTAAAGATGTGAACAATGGTCCTGATAATCTGCCAATTACAATTCCTATGGAAGCATGCACAAGATGTGCAGGATATATAACCAGGGCACGTATACGAAACATACTCTGCATATTACCAAGCACATTGTTGCGGTATAATTGCAATTTAATATCTGCACAGATGGCCATACTGTCAATGAGGTTCCTGAACATATGCCTCAAAGATGCATGTGTGGAATAGGGTAAGAGCTGCAAAGAGGGCATGTAAAGCCAGGAAATATGGAAATGGGCCGTGAAATGTGGCACCATATGAAGATGGAAATGGGCCTTAAAATTTGACCACTTAAAAATGTAGGGGACAAATACGAGTGACACGTAGATGTGGCGTCTAATGTGGGTACAACATGTATCTGTCTGGCACAAGACATCAGCCAGGAAACAACTACCACCTACAGATCAACAAGGGCAAACATCACTATGCTGACCAGCTACTTGGCAGAACCAATGTACCACAACCATCACCAAGACATGCAAAACAGCAACATCCTAAAAAAACATGGCTGGGTGAAGACACCTCCCACAGCGGGACAGACAAGTATATCTGGATACACACTGACCCCTGGCTCATTCATAGCTACCAGTGAGACACATCTGCCATTCCATATCAACCACTACGTAACATTGTAACATCAACATCTGACAATACACATGCAAGTACACACACCTCGAAGTTTACATAAAGTGATGGCCCTATGTCACGTGTCCACCATGGGTGAGTAGCACATGTAAGACGAAGAAATCATAACGTATGGACCTCTTCTGAGCAATGGCAACATGATGTGGCATGTGTGGTGGCTAAGTGTACAAATAGTACAGGCGTGCTTGGCCTAAGGCGCTGCCGGGAGCTACCTTCCTACTTGCACATACACATGTAGTATGCTGAGTTGCTGCCCATGTTGGTGAGTGGTGGCACAACTACACACCTGCTGCAGCCCTTAGCCCAATTCAAAGGCAATTAAAGGCATGCTCATTGCACCTCAGAGCCACGGACTCATGAATCACAGACTACACACATAACAGATGTAAGGCACAGGCCAGGTGAGGGCAGGGATTAGCCCAGCCACCTGGGCTGTAGCAAGTGGTGCAGTTACAAGTACCATGCCACTGGGAGGAGGACTAGGGACACAATGCACAGGTGATTGCAAAGTTTGCCACGGACATTAGATCCACAGGACAGGAACATTGTAGCTACTTGGACCCTGACGCCAACCCTTGGTGTGCCTGTGTGGTCCGGCAGAATGGTACATAATCACAGGAGGATGACCCAGATGGTCACACACTACATCCTGTACCAGAACACTATGCTCACAGATTTCTGAAAGAGAGAGCCAGATAGGCTACGGTGTACTCAAAGAGTCCGGCAGAAAAAATGTTGATAGGTGAAAGTGGGGACGCAGACATAGGATAAGCTTGTGGTGCGTCACGATAACTCACAGTGCATCTGGACATCCCTGATGGCCTTCCCACAACACCAGACACCCCTGATCCCTCCTGAGCCTACCATGTCTGATCATGGCCACTTTGGACCTAGTGTTCTGCGCAGGGAAACAACTGAAGGTCCGTTTTGATCATGCATGCTGGTGTGGTGCGGTTGTGTCTCTGCTGGCCCAGATGCTTCACACAGTCTCAACTTAGCCCCACTTCCACCTACTATGCTCCCCTATGCTGTGTGGACTAGCTATTACTGCGTCTATGTCCCTGCACTCACCAACTGCTATGCCTCTGGCGTGGGGGCATAAGTGTGACGGTGAGTACTCGATGTGTGAGAAAGATTGATAGGTGTGTTTCCAGACGCTCAGTACCTGTGACATACTTACAATACACAACAAGTTACATTGAATGGACACTTTGCCACTTTGATTCAAGCAAGCCGGGCTGAAGACGGCTGGAATGCCGGAAACCGGTCCCCGGAAGCTTGTTTCCGGTCCAGGGAAGACATGGCTTGGCAGTTCGGGCTGGACTGTTCCCATGAGGCACAGGGTCAGAATGATTTGCATATACCCATGTCTGAACTGGGGTGGCAGAGTGGGCTAAAGAACGGTGATGGATTAAACCCAGATCTTTTGACTGGGTGTGAGTGTTTGATTGATTCAGATGCTCCGCCCATCACCACCCCCTTTTGTACCACTTATCTGAAACAGCATTTGCACAATTCATCCTCCCACACACCAATGCTGGTCAAACACGGAGCCTATTTCACACTTTACAATATTCCTGACTGGCATTGATTCAAGCGCTGATGCTTAATGTTGCAAGGTACTCAAGGCCCTAGCGGACATCACAGGATTGCAGCAGGACCACCTGGCTCTACCATGAGCCCACAGGACAAGATCAGCCACATTCATTTCTCCAAAGCTCCACAGGCATCTCAATACTATCACTATGTGCCCAATGTCACTCCACAAAGATGCAGCTACATTGCCCATGAAGCAGCTCTTGTGCACAACTTGCGTGGCACACCTGTTATATTCTGGTCTTCTCCTTCTCTGCTGCTCAGCCTGTGTGTGTGATGTCATTAGAATGTTCGTGTATGCATGGTTTGAATGTGTGGTCAGTTTGAGTGAGTGGGGCTGAGCAGCTGGATGCTGCTCCCGGTGGGGCCTTCCTTACTACCAACTTATAATTAATAAACCAACTAAAGAATACCTACTATTATTGGATCTACTTATTTTAAAATATTCATTTAACATTGTAACAATGGCGACGAGGGAGAAAGAACTACGTGTGCAGGAACTACATTTGGAACTTGAAACATAGAACTACAAAGATGATTGCAAATGAACTCTAAAAAAATCTTTAAGAAGACTAACAACGCTTTTGATGCCCCACCGGTGTCATGTTACATCTGACAGCCTACTGAAGACATCCTTTTTAAAGGTATGTTTTGAGTGTTGGACTTTGTGTGCCCTATTTGTTTTAAACTTGCTGATTTATTATCGAGGCCGTCGGTATTTCAGAGTTAGATCGAGCCTCAGTGTGAAACATTGCGTGGCTGGTATGCCTGGAAACCTTTCAGCAGTTTGTGTGAGGCGGCAACTTTAAACATGTTGGAGAGATTGAAAGATTTATTGCTTTAATCGGGGGCCAACATCGAGCCCCGGAGTGCTGACCACTGGTTTAGTGAAAAGTTTGACCTTGCACTCTGTTGCCGTATGTAAGATAATGGATTTTGCTCACCGTCTTCTCCAACTGGCGTTTGGTTCAGCTGAGGACCTGCTTCTTTGCCAGCTGTGTGTTGACTGATGATGCAAAAGAATGTCACCACGATATCGGTGATTCTGTGGAGTGCGTCGTCATCTATGAACACACCGCGCCTCTCCTCAGGTCACGTCAGCGCCACGAAGGGTTAAGCATTGTTGACTGTCACGTCAGCGTCATGATGCATCGAGATTACGCATGACTGACTGAGTCTTTCCTTCTTTGTGCTCCTGTCTCCTCAGTTTCATCGAGCTGATTTGCCAAGTGTTCTTCATGTGAAAGGTACTGTTTTATTTGACATTTTGACCGAGATGCCACAGATCGCTCACCGAAGCTGTTTTCATCGGAAACTTCCAACATTACGTACTGCATTGTTCAATTCTGTTCCATGTGCGCCATCTAGTGTCTATTTTTCATCATAGCAAGACTACATGAAAATATTATCCATGCGATTTAGACACTCTGGATTGAATTCTGTGAATGTCATTTACCTGACTTGCTGGAGAAGTGGAGCTGTTTAACGTGACAACGGTGACTACTTTTATTGTTTTAGTTTCTTGTTTTGAATTATTTGCTAATCACATGTGTACTTGTGATGATATGTTTACGCTTGTTTACATGTTATGTTCAGAGAGACTGATTTGATTTACTGTTACTACATGAACTGTTTATATGCTGAGATCTTTGTTAATGTGCTCCTTTACTGTCGTTTTAATAGATTAATTTACGTTTACTGAATTTAGATACTTATGTACTGAAATGTTCATTTAACATTGTAACAACACCCTTGTGTACTACATGGACCAGCAGTCATGGCATGCATATCCTCTACTGTCTTGTGTCACAATCCATGTGAACTCACACATACTGGTTTTTTGAATGTGTCACGATCACTGACTCCATGACGACCCAGACTGCCCTCTCACTCCCAAACTGTGCTCCCACACATTTCACATATGTTGGTATGTATCTTCAGGCTGGGATGTTTCACCGTGTGGCGACTGCCCATTTGCAACTGTCTGTCAGCTGAGAACTTTACAAGAACCAGTCAAGAGAGTTGCATATCCTTGGTCCATAATGCGGTGCGTTGCACGCACATCTCTGTCATTGTGTGAATCTTGCCTTCAGACAAGTTTTGTGGACTGACTGTAGTACATTAGCCAGCTTCTGTTCACTTATTTGTTTGGAACTGTATGCATTGCCATCTAACATCAGTAGAAGTCCAAAGTACAAACTTTCACTGCCACGGTAGTCAACACTGTGACCACAATTAATCATTTCAACCTATAGAGGCACATGTGCTCCTAATTGAACACCCTCTTCACCTACTATGACTTCCCTCAAAAAGGGGGGCATGGAATGTCTGGGGCATACACACTGCATCATGTGGCTAGTACATTGACTCCTATCACAACCAACTCCATATAGAGCTAGCGCAGCTACATGATATTCATTTGTTGGAATTCAGAAATGCCACATATACATCGTCGTTGTCTGTGACAGTGTGATGCCACGGGATACTCAGTGTATGCAGGAGTGGAACAAATATGGAATCAGACTGGGGGTACCCTTTCAAATAGTGGATGTCAATATAGAGGTCAACCACTGGTATGTAGCAGTGCATGGCATACTAGACATGAGGATAGTAGTACTAGCCTTGCTGCATCCAAACACGGAACAGGGGGCGTCCTCCTATCACATTTAGCAAATACATGCTCACTGGCATGTCCCAATAGATGACCTTACCTGATGGGCCATTAAAATTGTGACAATGTTATAGCCTTACATTGGTGCAATGGTGGCACCAAATGTTTACACCTATCTACATAATTTGTCACCATCTCTGGATCTGTCTCAACATGTAGACTGCTCGTATTTACATTGGTGTACATTCGTAAGGTATCAGTCTCCAGACCCTTATTTGCAAGTTTGTACCTTTGCAACATTTGACCAAAACACATATATGCGAACTAAAAAATATTTATTTACAATATATACACATGTGGTGAGCATATAAGGCTAGTGCATAGGGTGCCCGTTGGCAGGCCAGACAGAGACCATTGATGTCATCAGGTCCAAGGGAAAAGGCATAGTTCAGTCCACTGGCTGGTTGAAGTGGCAAGGAATGGGGTGATATGGCAGTCCATGGGGGGGTCCAAGGATGTTCCAGGGGACAGTGAGAGTGAGTGCAAGAAGTTCATGTGTGGCACGATTCAGAGCGCAGCAAGACACAAGAAACTGGAGCTTTGGCACAGAGGGATACTACCGCTTCCTCCTCAGCAGCAATGCCCTGTCATCCTCATCTCCATCATCTTCAGTGTCATGTGCCTCACAGGTGTCAGTAGGTGTTGTGGCTGCAGCCATGAGAGGCACTGACACCCCTGGTGTTGGAGCTGAGGATGTGTAGGCCGCTGCAGCATCCATCTGCACCAAACCCTGTGGCAGCAATGAGCCAACAAGAAGGTGCAGGGCATTTTAAATCCCAGCAACCTGGTGCATGTGTTCAGCCCTGGCAGACAAATCTTGGGCCTGCATGCTCTCCATGATCTTTCGGATGTTGTCCAGATCCTTGCTGACATTGCTGGAACCACCCTGAGCAGACAATGTCTGTTGCCTCTGGATCAATGTCAGCCGTGGACTGCTGGAGAGCATGAAAGGGGCTGTGGGTGTCTGTAAGTGCCTTCATGCAGTCCCTAATGGGACTGAGACACCCACGTAGGCCCGCAATTTTGGCTGCCATTTGCTGAAACCCCACCGGCACCCTATCCCCCAACTGTTCCTGGAGCTCAATGATCCTCTGTTGGAATGCACGGCTGGTGGGATATGGCCCCTGGGAATTAGCTGGGGTGGTAGGTGCCTGCTGCTCGTTGGTGTGAGCATGGGGTGGGGTATGCCAAGGGCTGCTAGGTTGCCCTGCACCGGAGGCTTGGGAGGCAATGTCATTGAGCAGGAGTTGCAGGCTGTCGATGTCGATGGTAGCATACACGTCCGTGTCATCAGTGGGTGCCAGGCCAGGATGCTCTTCAGGAGGGGCTGTCTCACCCTATGAAATGTGATATGGGAGATTAATTACATCACTGTTTGTCAGAAACAATCATGCATTTGTTCATTACACTTTGATACAGCAGGACAATGTCAGTTGTGAGGAAAGGACTTGTGCTTGACAAATGGTGAAAGATCTGAGGAGATTGCACATGAGAAGTAGTAGTGGTACATGGTGGTCTCACAGTGCCCTATTTGCAAGAAGACATAACAAAATGGCTCTGTTTTAGCACAAGGCAATTGCCTTTTGAGTGGAGAGTATGTTAACACCATGCTTGATTATTTGCCCTGTGATGTAAATTGCCACTGGCAATCTCGCAGCCCTTGTGAGACATCGTCTCATATGCTCATCCATCCACACAATACTGTCACTAACCTCACCTCCCCCTTAGTGGGTGGCTCTTCTTAGTTCCGCTTTAGGTTAATGCTGTATGGCAAATGGATTACAGACACTTATCCCGACGCACAAGCCACATCCTTAGTGTGGACTGAGTAATGGAAGGCTGATACATGTCCTGGTGTGATGGGGTCTTACTGCAAGCCTACCAACCATTATAACTTCAGTATTCCACTAGGGGAGTTGCTCTGTGTCCAGCTAGCCACAATGCCTATGCCATGGTTGCCTGCATAACGTAATGGCGTACTACATGTCTCCTATGGCCCACACTGTCCGACAATAAGGTGCAGAATTCAGATAACTGTTGCCTCCCTGCATATCTGCACGGATGCCACAGTTATTGTGCACAACGCCGCAGCCAGCATGGATGTGATGCATATACAATGTTTTGCAAACTGGCCCAGAAACGAAAATTATGTGTGGACCATCTATGCGGTAAATGTGTAGCATTGCTGGAGTGTGTTTGCAAGTGCAATGCAGCCAGCCGCTGCCGCAAGTTGGAGTACCTGCAGGGTGTTGACATGTGCAGGTTGGGGGGGTAGTAATGACCGGTTACTCAATGTTAATAGTCATCACTCCCAGTCATAGCCCTCCCCGTCCCAGTCCCTACTAATGTGCAGATAGCAAATCCAGATTTGGCTTCACACAGTAGCAAAACAGACTAAAGCAGCAAAAGCAGCAAGTTACACAACCCGAGCATAAACCAACACTGCGTACCCAAACCCAGGAGACACTGTCCCACATATCACCCTATGACCACATGACATAAAAGCGTGTGGGGAACACCCAGCAGCATCCATGCAGAACATGGCCAGGGAATCCCCCCAGAAGCAAGCCCAATGAGCAGCCACACCCAACGCAAGCAACCTCATACTGACCCATGTGCCACCACACCACAAGGACAAAAGCAGGCCCCACAGCCAACACAGCCACTGATGGAGAGTAGCCACAGAAGACCACAGATAATGACCAGCAAGCCCAAAGGAAACAAAAAGGGATAACCACCCTATGAAAAAGACACAGCAGGAAGGAGGCACACCTCCAGAGGCTGCACACCCGCCAAGCAGAGCAGCTGCAGATATACCTCAGAAAGAGGAACACAACAGACAAATAGTAGAACCTGAAACTCAAACAAGGAGCAAAGGAAGAAAAGAACTGCTCCAGGAGGAAATAATTCCAGGACCATCTGGACACCAAGGGGCTCACCTGCTCAACGCACAAACCGCAAAAGGCCCATACGGCCACATACAGAGCTCACAGGGAGGACACAGCCCGACCCTAGTTGAAGCCTAACACCAAGAAATCTAAAACACTTTCCAAGGATTTCAATGCAGACACATCCTGTGTTGGACAGCAATCCAGGAAAGAATACCACATGACTGGCATAGGACCGGAGAGGCGAAGGGCTACCGAATACAAACTCAGCCACAGAAGGAGAACAGCCCAAAGCAAGGAGGTCCAGATACACCACAGCCACCCCACAAGCAGACCAGACACCCCGAGACAGATGTGAAACAACAAGAGACCTCCGGTTATTAGCAGCAAGGCCCCACTGCCAACCACAATAGAGGGAGCCAAAACCACCCAGACCAAACTGGAGGCATCCCCAGAAAGGAGGCTCGACCCAGTCCAACCCGCATCAGGATCCGCAAATCCAGCGCAATTGGTGGGAAAGCACACAGATGGCATTACACACCACCATCACACAGTATGACCGGAACATCAAGAACCTCAGGAGGATCAAAGGCAGAAACAGGCTAGGCCAAACGAAGCAACCATGGGATATACAGAAGGCATAGGCAGCAATCAAACACTAGACCAGTGGGAGCCAGCGCCACCAGAGGCACAAGACATGAGCAATAGCACCCTGGTAAAAATTAAAGCACCACATGACTCCAAAACCGCCCTGGGATACTGCGAAAAAAGGGGCAGGACATGAACCTTTGTCTAGTGTGAGCCTGCGCCAGCAGAGGCACAAGACACCCCATAGAGCAATAGCTCCTAGGTAAAACAACACACTCAAAATCAAAGACCATCACAGAACCAACCGCTCTTGGGACCCAAAAGGAACGCCCCGCATGATGATCAAAATAACAGGCATCAGGACAAACCCACCGCCAATGGCCAGCCAAAATAAACTTGAACCTAAAGCCCCAATGCAATACACGCCAGGGGAAACAAGAGCCTACAGGTCCAATGAACAAACACCACTGCCGCAGACAACAGCTGCTGAACGTGGAGGCGCCGGGGAGTAGAGGCAGACTGAGCCCCCAACCACCACCTTTGTCATCGGAGCAGAGCCAGTCTGCGGTGAAACAACAGGAATACCTCTCCAAACGATGCACCAAAACCCCACAACAAACAGTATCAACTGAGTGATGTCAAGAATGGAAGTCTCCAAGTTTAGGATCCACCAAAACCAATTCAGGAGACAGCAAAGACCCAATGAAAGTGTCAGAGCTGGACAGAAAGAAGATGAAGAATCAACCAACCATTCTAGGGAGGGAACACCAGGAACCTCCTAGCAGGCAACAAAACCAACAAGGGAGCTAACACGTCATCAAACTCGCCAGGAGACTTAGACCATCCAAAAGGCAGCACCAAAAACCGGTTATGAATGACTTATATACCAAACATAGGAACCACCATCAAGTCTTGGGAACTGGCATATGGAAGCAGGTGTCCCAAAGAACCAGAGAAGCCAGGAAAGCCCCACCAACATGAAGGGAAGAAGCAACCAAAGAGACACCATCATGAAGGAATGATGTGGGAGAGGCAGGTGTAAAACCTCCAGGGGCAGGACCACAGAATAAGAGTGAACAGCACCCACGGACACCACCAGGCACCGAGATGACACACCAGTGAGCAGGGATTAACCATCACCACAGCCAGAATAGAACAGCAAACCACCCTAATGGAAACCCCACCACCAGTGCCCGGGGAAATACAGGTTTGGCCTTCCGCTCCCCCTGTAGCATATCACCACAGAGTTAAAGGAATGTGTAGGCCTACAAACACCATAAACTTGAATATGCCGAAAACGTCTACAGACTTCCCACTTCACAAGGGCCTAGGAAACCCCAAACCAGCTCAAACACACAGCTGAAACAATTGAAAGCCTGCCCCCAGGTATCTTTCTAAACCGTGTCCCGAGCCACGTCAGCAACGGTATCCTGACCATGACACTAGTGAAGGAGCAGAGACAGACCCAGAAAGACCCACCACCTCCATACCAAGGGAGCACACTCACACCCAAAACACTCATGTCCATGCTGTGAAGAGAACAGAGAGACCAGTGCCCCACAAAGCACCCCAGACCAAGCAATGCAAGACCATAAGTGTAACCAGGGAACGCCTAACCACAAATGAACAACAGGCTGGCACACCAGGGACAAAAACACCATAAAAAATAATAAATTCAAAGGCCCCAATCGGAATGACCCCGATGGATCCCAGAAGTACCAGCCACAGGAACCAGCCCATGATTTGGAATGCATATAATTTGGATGTGAGTCAGAGACATCAACGACAAGGCCACTGAGTCACCTCTTGCAGGAATTACACATGAAAGAAAACTGATTCAAACCACTGGAAAGCCCCCACCAGGGCACCCCCCCATGTGATGGAAAAGTAAAACGTGCTACCAAAAGCAAAGGCAGACCACTTACAAATGTGCGCACACACAGCACTAGATAAATGACAGGGACATTGAATATAAAAGCATGAGTTCAAACTGACCCATAAGCCACGTTAGGAACCAGGGACCAATCAAATCACCAGTCAAACGCTCCCGCAACTGCGCCCCGTGGCAGGGTAAAGAGACCCAGGTGAAACCAGGGCTACTCAGCCTTGGTATACAGCTCCCCGCCATCCCGAAGCACTGACCCCGAGCATGAAGCACCAGGCGCAGACCAAGAAGAAACAGCATGATTACATTTTAAAATGCCTCAAAATGAGATGAGCACCGAGCCCCTCACAAACACCTCCAAGGAGGAGGCAAACTGCCACACCAACGGCGTGCATATTAGCCAGCTGCGCCATAACACCACCCCTCCCTCCCCAGGTGTTCCCGCTAGAGCAGGGTCCGAACACAGTTGAGGGGAGGCAGCAGCAGGGAGTCACCACCCCACACCAGGCAGTCCAGGAACCCCAACCCCTTGGTCCTGCTAAAGTAGGGACTCTAATGCACATGTAACAACAGGTACATCAGGGGATCATACGGACACCTAGCAGAACGTTTCACACTCACCCAAATGGAGGCACAGGTCCAGCACCCCTCCACGACAAAGTTGCCAGGAATGTTTTATGCAGAAATGACATTCTGAATGTGGATGGGAGTGTTGCAGGGTTATATGCCTCCGGGTGTGTGTGTGGGCTGGAGGGATGGGATGGCTTATGAGTTGATTGGGAGTTACTGGTGGGAGTAGCTATGCTCATTAGTAAGGACTGTGACGTTGAGGCCTGACGAGGAGGTAATGTATGGATTAAGGAGTCATGCAGGTAAGTGAACATTATAACATTGTAAATACTATTTTTGTAGGGCGCACGGTATCGCATTTGTGGATGCAGTGAACTCAAAACACATTTGAGTCATTCATTTAGAAGTGTTCATACCTGGGAGGCCCCATGAGCCATACATTACTTACCCCCCAGCTAACCCCTCCCCCTCCACCCGTCTCTGCCCTGAAGGTACTCCCACAGCTGCTTGCGGATGAACGCAGGACTTGATCTTGGGTGCCCTTTCCTTCCAATGCTGCATGAAGCCTCACGCCTGCTCAAAGCAAGTGCAGGGATAGGACGCAGCATTGGCCCAAGAGTGAGTGGCTGGTATCTATCAAAATGAAATCAGCCATTGGATTGATGCGTAGCACCACCAGAACACTAACTCATGTGCATGACTGCTGCCCCCGGTGCCAGCCCTTTGTGATGTTACATATCTTTATGAGGCAGGACCTTGAGGATAGGCCGCAGCATTGGGCATCCTTTGCACCACATCTGCTGCACAAGGTTTGCGCCACAGCTGCCACACAAAATGTGCCGCAGACGCAGACTTTAAGAGGCACAAGGAACTTGTAAATCAGCACCTTGATGTATGGTTTGTGGTGTTCTGATCTCCCCTAATCTGTGTTGCCTTTCAACGTCTGCATGCTGCTGTTTCACGTAACACACAATGTATCAAATGTAGAGGCAGAACATAAATATTCACTATTAACATCAATTAAAAATGTTTTTGAAGTGATTCCTTGAACGTCCAGGCATACTTTTCCACATTACCATGATGATACAGCATTTTAGCATTCAGTTTAAATATTGGTCCCTTTGCGACCTATTAGCGAGTATTTTTTCGTCGCAAATCTGAAAAACGGGCCGCATTGCCATCACATTTGTATATGTATACCTTTCTACGTATTTCTGTAATGATTTTGCTCTCTAACGCTAAACATTGTCACTAACTCTCAATTTCTTTGCAGCTAACACACAGGAAGTGATGTATTACTGCTTCCTGTCACATGGGTGTTGTATTTACTTTCACTTTGTATTTTCAGCACATTGCTGGTGTTTGTGCTGAGAGGAGAAGGTGTATGGTGGTTGCTGTGGTTTGATTTGGATTTTGAGAGTGGTGCTGCGTGCTGTGTCCTGTCTGAAGTGTCTGTTTGGTGTCTATGTTGTATTTTAAACTGTTTGTGTGTCTACTGTCCTCTGTTTTGTTGAGTTTGTTTTGGGGTTAGTTAGTTTTTTTATATATAGCAAGTTAAGTGGGTTATAATTTATTAGTTTTAAGTGGGTTACGGGGGTCAGGGAGATGCCTGATGGTGAAAGGTCAGGGAGGATGAGTGAGCAGTCATTGTGGGGGGTTTTGTGGTCTATTAAGTTTTACCTACCATCAATGTTGGAGGCTGGGGGGCGGATCCTGCAGGTGTATGCTGTGGGTGTACGTAAGGTGCGCTGGGGTCTCCTGTGTGTCACTTGCATAAACATTACTATATGATGGTGAATGATCACTTGGCAGTAAGGGTGGCAAGGCACAGAGGATGTTAGCATGTATAAGTCCATCACGGGTGTAGTCTGTCAAAGAGATGTGAGCAGAGACTGTGTGCTGGATGCCGTGTGTGTGTGTCCAGTATGTGTAACTGTACATATCGGAGCAGAGCCAGTGTGTGTGTGACCTATGTGCAGGAAAGTTCACAGTGTGACATTCGCTCAAATCCATGAGCAGCAGGAATGTATCTACATGGAATCACTGACATAAAATCGAGGGACAGAATATCGACCATCAAGAATATCGTTGAAAAAATATCGAAAGACAAAATATCAAGTTTCTATCTACAAACAGGTAAGTAAAAAAATATACATGAAAGAAAACTGATTCAAACCACTGGAAAGCCCCCACCAGGACACCCCCCCATGTGATGGAAAAGTAAAACGTGCTACCAAAAGCAAAGGCAGACCACTTACAAATGTGCGCACACACAGCACTAGATAAATGACAGGGACATTGAATATAAAAGCATGAGTTCAAACTGACCCATAAGCCACGCTAGGAACCAGGGACCAATCAAATCACCAGTCAAACGCTCCCGCAACTGCGCCCCGTGGCAGGGTAAAGAGACCCAGGTGAAACCAGGGCTACTCAGCCTTGGTATACAGCTCCCCGCCATCCCGAAGCACTGACCCCGAGCATGAAGCACCAGGCGCAGACCAAGAAGAAACAGCATGATTACATTTTAAAATGCCTCAAAATGAGATGAGCACCGAGCCCCTCACAAACACCTCCAAGGAGGAGGCAAACTGCCACACCAACGGCGTGCATATTAGCCAGCTGCGCCATAACACCACCCCTCCCTCCCCAGGTGTTCCCGCTAGAGCAGGGTCCGAACACAGTTGAGGGGAGGCAGCAGCAGGGAGTCACCACCCCACACCAGGCAGTCCAGGAACCCCAACCCCTTGGTCCTGCTAAAGTAGGGACTCTAATGCACATGTAACAACAGGTACATCAGGGGATCATACGGACACCTAGCAGAACGTTTCACACTCACCCAAATGGAGGCACAGGTCCAGCACCCCTCCACGACAAAGTTGCCAGGAATGTTTTATGCAGAAATGACATTCTGAATGTGGATGGGAGTGTTGCAGGGTTATATGCCTCCGGGTGTGTGTGTGGGCTGGAGGGATGGGATGGCTTATGAGTTGATTGGGAGTTACTGGTGGGAGTAGCTATGCTCATTAGTAAGGACTGTGACGTTGAGGCCTGACGAGGAGGTAATGTATGGATTAAGGAGTCATGCAGGTAAGTGAACATTATAACATTGTAAATACTATTTTTGTAGGGCGCACGGTATCGCATTTGTGGATGCAGTGAACTCAAAACACATTTGAGTCATTCATTTAGAAGTGTTCATACCTGGGAGGCCCCATGAGCCATACATTACTTACCCCCCAGCCAACCCCTCCCCCTCCACCCGTCTCTGCCCTGAAGGTACTCCCACAGCTGCTTGCGGATGAACGCAGGACTTGATCTTGGGTGCCCTTTCCTTCCAATGCTGCATGAAGCCTCACGCCTGCTCAAAGCAAGTGCAGGGATAGGACGCAGCATTGGCCCAAGAGTGAGTGGCTGGTATCTATCAAAATGAAATCAGCCATTGGATTGATGCGTAGCACCACCAGAACACTAACTCATGTGCATGACTGCTGCCCCCGGTGCCAGCCCTTTGTGATGTTACATATCTTTATGAGGCAGGACCTTGAGGATAGGCCGCAGCATTGGGCATCCTTTGCACCACATCTGCTGCACAAGGTTTGCGCCACAGCTGCCACACAAAATGTGCCGCAGACGCAGACTTTAAGAGGCACAAGGAACTTGTAAATCAGCACCTTGATGTATGGTTTGTGGTGTTCTGATCTCCCCTAATCTGTGTTGCCTTTCAACGTCTGCATGCTGCTGTTTCACGTAACACACAATGTATCAAATGTAGAGGCAGAACATAAATATTCACTATTAACATCAATTAAAAATGTTTTTGAAGTGATTCCTTGAACGTCCAGGCATACTTTTCCACATTACCATGATGATACAGCATTTTAGCATTCAGTTTAAATATTGGTCCCTTTGCGACCTATTAGCGAGTATTTTTTCGTCGCAAATCTGAAAAACGGGCCGCATTGCCATCACATTTGTATATGTATACCTTTCTACGTATTTCTGTAATGATTTTGCTCTCTAACGCTAAACATTGTCACTAACTCTCAATTTCTTTGCAGCTAACACACAGGAAGTGATGTATTACTGCTTCCTGTCACATGGGTGTTGTATTTACTTTCACTTTGTATTTTCAGCACATTGCTGGTGTTTGTGCTGAGAGGAGAAGGTGTATGGTGGTTGCTGTGGTTTGATTTGGATTTTGAGAGTGGTGCTGCGTGCTGTGTCCTGTCTGAAGTGTCTGTTTGGTGTCTATGTTGTATTTTAAACTGTTTGTGTGTCTACTGTCCTCTGTTTTGTTGAGTTTGTTTTGGGGTTAGTTAGTTTTTTTATATATAGCAAGTTAAGTGGGTTATAATTTATTAGTTTTAAGTGGGTTACGGGGGTCAGGGAGATGCCTGATGGTGAAAGGTCAGGGAGGATGAGTGAGCAGTCATTGTGGGGGGTTTTGTGGTCTATTAAGTTTTACCTACCATCAATGTTGGAGGCTGGGGGGCGGATCCTGCAGGTGTATGCTGTGGGTGTACGTAAGGTGCGCTGGGGTCTCCTGTGTGTCACTTGCATAAACATTACTATATGATGGTGAATGATCACTTGGCAGTAAGGGTGGCAAGGCACAGAGGATGTTAGCATGTATAAGACCATCACGGGTGTAGTCTGTCAAAGAGATGTGAGCAGAGACTGTGTGCTGGATGCCGTGTGTGTGTGTCCAGTATGTGTAACTGTACATATCGGAGCAGAGCCAGTGTGTGTGTGACCTATGTGCAGGAAAGTTCACAGTGTGACATTCGCTCAAATCCATGAGCAGCAGGAATGTATCTACATGGAATCACTGACATAAAATCGAGGGACAGAATATCGACCATCAAGAATATCGTTGAAAAAATATCGAAAGACAAAATATCAAGTTTCTATCTACAAACAGGTAAGTAAAAAAATATTGAGTTAAAAATATCGTTTACTAAAATGTAGTTTTTAAAAATATCGAAGTTACTAAAAACAATGTTAAATTAAATTAATATTTAAAATTAATTACTAAAATATACTTAAAAATACTTACATTAACTTATAATAATTAAATAATTAATGAAAGTTAAAAAAAACATTTTAATTCATATTTGTTAAAACATATATATATAGTAACAAAATATAATTAAATAATAGCCAATATTATTAACGTACAATAACAAAAGTGTAAAAATTACTATTCCCACTCCAAAGAGTGCAACAGTAGGGAAAGCGTTGGATAGCGTAGGGGTTAAAATTACTATTCTCACTCCAGTGGGTGCAACAATAGGGAAAGAGTTGGATAGCGTAGGGGTTAAATTTACTATTTCCACTCCAGCGGGTGCAACAGTAGGGAAAGCGTTATATAGCGTAAGGGTAAAAATTACTATTCCCACTCCAAAGAGTGCAACAGTAGGGAAAGCATTGGATAGCGTAGGGGTAAAAATTACTATTCTCACTCCAAAGAGTGCAACAGTAGGGAAAGCGTTGGATAGCGTAGGGGTTAAAATTACTATTCCCACTCCAGTGGGTGCAACAGTAGGGAAAGCGTTGGATAGCATAGGGGTACAAATTACTATTCCCACTCCAGTGGGTGCAACAGTATGGAAAGCGTTGGATAGCGTAGGGGTTACAATTACTATTCCCACTCCAAAGAGTGCAACAGTAGGGAAAGCGTTGGATAGCGTAGGGGAACAAATTACTATTCCCTCTCCAGTGGGTGCAACAGTAGGGAAAGCGTTGGATAGCATAGGAGTTAAAATTACTATTCCCACTCCAAAGAGTGCAACAGTATGGAAAGCGTTGGATAGCATGGGGGTTAAAATTACTATTCCCACTCCAAAGAGTGCAACAGTAGGAAAAGCGTTGGCTAGCGTAGGGGTTAAAATTACTATTCCCACTCCAGAGAATACAACATTAGGGAAAGTAAATACTTCATATATTATTTCAAAATTTTTAAATGAATATCTATTAATAATTAATTAAAAATAATTAAAAAATGTCTATAATATAATCATTAATATATTAAAATTACTAATTAACAATAATTATTTCAATACCTATTAAAACAAATTAATTAAAAATGAACAAATAATTATTCAATAATTAAAAATTATTTAATAATTATTTCCAATTAAATAAATTTAAATACATTTAATTATTTAATAATTATTAATAAATCACTTCCCACCCTATACCCCTATAAACCCACAACCCGCTACAGAAAATAAATTATTAAAATTAACATAATTAACAATTAATCAATTAAATTAAATTAATTGGCAAATAAAAATGTTATAATTACACATAAATATTCAATTAATAATTCATTCTAAATAAATACCAATAAATAATGTTACATATTTAATTAATTACAATTTTATTACTTCCCACCCAATTCCCCTATAAACCCACAACCCGCTTCAGAAAATAAATTAGTAAAATTTACATAATTACAAATTAATCAATAAATTAAAATTAAATACCAATTAAAATGTAATTAATTAACAAATATAAATTAATTTACAATTAATTAAAAATTACTATCAATAAATAAATGTACATATTTAATTATTTATAATTAAATTACTTCCCACCCTATTCCCCTATAAACCCACAACCCGCTACAGAATTAAATTACGCAATAATTATAAAAACAAAATTCATTAATTAAAATTAATTATAACATAAATACACACTTTTCACACATATTATAACATAAAAATACACTATAACAAATTAGATATTATTAAACAATTGATATTTTTAACTATCTATATTATATACTTCAATATTTTAACTTTCTATATTTTTAACAGTTGATATTGCATCACTTACCTTAAAAACGATATTTTGGTTATCTTTATTCTGTCCTGTCGATATTTTGTCCAGTCTATATTTACAACTCAATATTATGTCCAATCAATATTTTGGACTCGATATTATGTCTGTGCACCATCTACATGGCCCCTGTACATGGTTCTTGTGTAGAAACATCCCTGCCAGGTGATAATGCAATGCGGGAGTTTTACAGCTCCAGAGTGTTTTACATCCCAAAGGACTGCGTATCAGCCTCTTACTAAATGCATAGTTACGATCATACGCTTTGAAATTGCAAGACACAACTGTTATGTGCATGTATGGCTGCAGTAATGTTATGTTTGGCCACCACTACATTTGCAAGCCCATGTGTGCATGGCAGTCAAAGTGCACATGGTCATCTGTACAATTTGTCAATCCACTACACAGTGATGTTGTATTTCTTGTGACTGAACTATTATTCCTCATGTTTATGTAACGTTTCTGGATGCCATGCAATGAGACATATTTATTTTGGTTCACTCACAGATGGTAGACACCCCATCACACAGGGTGACGTTGATCGTTTCAAGGAACCAAATGCCACTGGTGAGTATTTGTATTTGAAATAGCCATGTTGTGATGTCATGAATAAACAACATAGAAACCTAGGGGTCTCAGGAAGAGGATATATATCAGCCTCTACATAATTATCAAGATGCCTAAATTAGTACATCAAGACTAACTAGTTTTGACTTAGGACAAGGATTGCAAACAAGTGTGTGTACCATCAGTGATTGAGGAGGAGGACCATTTCGGATTCCCATCAAAGACATGTATGATCAATATTATCACTTGGTTATCCTTTAAGGGTCATGTGTCTCTAGATCATTGAGACATTGATCGTACTCTATATTGAGAAATGGGGTACCGCCCCACAATCACTTTAGGACCATGTGATTCTGATCTGATGGGATCAAGTGCAGTGCAAAAAATATGTATGGAAGTGGTGAATATAAAATAGGATAGGGAACCACCTGGAAAATATTTATTGATAGAGGGGCCTCTTCCTGTTAAAAACAAGAACAGTGCAAAAATATATGTAACTAGCAGTTTAACCAAATACCTGCATAGGGGTCAACATGTTTCAGCCTATTTGGAATGGGACCCTAGGCTTTCTTCAGGGCCTCTGTTCTGACTTATAAATGCTACTGCGTGAAATGCATAATCATCGAAAATAATTCAAAAATAGTGAAATACTATACAATAATCACAAAAAGGATATAATTTTCCGTCATCTGATAGTACTTCTCCATGTCACCTGGTGTATCATACATCTATAACAACAGACACATGATGGACACACTATTAGAAACAACCTTGTACCCCTTGCCCTGTCCAGGAACAAAAAAATGCCCTATGGGACAGTATCTACTCACCCAGAGGGTCCGGGGAACAGACCTCACCTCTCCTGGACCAGGCTCAGGAACAGTGAGACCCTGCTCTGTGAAGGCAAGATATCCTGGGTTTTAAAAGCAACAGAGAGAACAAGCCTGTCCTGCTCTGTCATATATGCATAATATGCCCAGGTTCGAAATTTCTCTTGCCCTCTGGAGAAAAACTTCCTCCCTCCCTCTCATTCCTAAAACACTTGACCATTCAGGTGTGGCCACATCTCTCTGGTTATGTCAAGGCAGTGCCTCTAGTTAATACTTATTTGACAAACAATTGTTCGACAAATTGATTAAAAAGAGAAGAAAATGCTGCTAGGCGCAACTGTAGTGGAAATCTGTGCAAGTCTGCAGACTCAAACATTAAGGCTAAACAATAGGGGCAGCCCAGCTTACCTGTCCGTCGTTGCCTCTGGCCGGTACCGAGTCAGAGGGAGGCAACTAACCGGATAGGAAGAGCCAAATTTAAAGGCTTGACTTGGGAGCCAATCAGACCATCGTCAAAATGTAGATCTACACCTCGCTGGTTTCCAATTGTGAAATGCGAACCAAAACACAACAGGATTAGGATCTTATTCAATCATGTAGCGAAGAACTTATTATTGTGTATGATGGTTCGTTCTACTGGTAGCAGAAACGAGCCCTCGTCTGTGAACTAAAATCGCGTACTCTCGCTAGAGTAGCCAGAAACTACAAAGTGACGTCAGTCCGTTGTCACCAGTAGTTCAAAGGATATGAGAAGCTGTGGAATATTTCCCATTTCGTGAATTTTATTTGTTGAAGCACCGGGGATATGCGCTCTACATATGAGTTACAGATAATCAAAATTGTATATGGGGAAAAGGTGAACACTCCCCGTCGGGCCGAATATGATCATGCCAGAAACCCAAGTCTCGCGAGAAAGACAAGAACTACACGATTACATCAGTCACATCACTTTGGTAGTTTATTGTCTAATTCTTGAACTTGAGGCAGACTCTCCTGTCGTGCACATCATTACATACTTAAAAAAGTACTCAATGCATCGAAGGATAAAAAGTGGAGTCCAAAAACGATTGTTTAACTGGACCACCATTAACAACATGAGGATAGCTAAAATTTCATTGGAATCTGGGAGGAATTACGCTTATTGAAGAATCTATCAGTGTATATGTGCCTACAGCCCTATTGTAAATTAGTGCATCTCTGATATACTTCGAGTCAATAAGAAATATATAACCTCACCACAGAGAAAACTTGCTTATTTAAGGCTAAACCAGGGTATTTCATCATTTAGCCCTCGGATATCTGTTTGTAATTTGTATACCCATTTCTGTTCTTTGTAAAACAGAAATTTAGATACATCACTTATATGTGAAGGAATGAAAGGTTTCTCAAGGACCGTCCACGTAAAGTCTGATTCTCCATGGTTCTGTTTTAAAAAATGTTTAGTCAGTTTAGAGACACTCTTCTTGCACCGAAAAGTACTTTTATGTTCCAGCATTCGCGTTTAAACTTTTTCTAATAGTCATTCCGATATAGCGCTCATTACGTGGACATTTAATTTTTATTTTTTTATTTTTTTATTAGTTCAGTTCAAAGCCAAATACAAAATACGATGGAGCACAGAAGGACATCTATACATTTAGACTTATTGTACAAATAAACAAAAAAGGAAATAGTAATACAATAAAAGATACAATACCATCATAAAGGATCAGACATATAGTCCCTCTAACGGGCCCAAATAATCAATCATTGCCTGCCAAATTTTGATCCCCCTTTGCCTTTTCCTAGGGGATTTAATACATCTCATATACCGGTGCTTCCGGTTTCAGCCACATTGAAGAAATGCATAGGCGAGCTACGGCCATAGCCATAAATAATAGATATCTATTTTTATAATATCTTAGAAAAAAATCAGTGTCATTATATAAACCAAACATAATCAACTCTCTGGAGATTACCACATCACAATTTAAAATATATGATAGAAATTGTTCAACATATGTAAAAAATGGTTTTAACACTGAGCAGTCAGAAAAAATGTGAACAATATCTGCCATATCAGATTGACACCTAAAGCATTTCCCATTATAGGCATTGCCCCATTTCAGCATTTTAGCCGGTGTGTGATAAAGATTAAATAAGTTTTGTAGTGCTGCGATCATAAATTAGCACAAATAATTTTAGCAGCCATATTGATAGAATCTTGAAAGGGTATTACAGGAATACCCAATCTAATACTCCATTTAGACTCCTGTAACCTCATATCATCCTGCTGTGTATTCAACAAATAATTATATAGAGTCCCAATCCGTGATGGCTTTTTTAGAATTTCCAGAAAATCATTAGGACATAGAGGTAAGATACTTTGATGTTTAAAGATGAAATCACGTAGTTGTAAATACTTAAAAAAGTAATGCTGAGAAACAGTGTATTTGTCTTTCAACTCATGAAATGTGGCCATTATACCATCTTTAAATATAGAACCAATACACACAATACCTTTCTCCCCCCATGTACGCATCTTACGATCCCAAAATATTGGAGGAAGCAATTTTACAGAGTCGCATGGAGTATAAAAATTAATACGTCCCAAAGAGATAATTTTCCGAATCGAGCGCCATCCTTTGAAGGCCGCTAATGCTAATTTGAATCTGGTTCTTTTATAATAGTGTGGTTCTAAAAAACGAAGCAACATTTGTCGTGATTGAGGACCAAGTAGAAGAGAGAAAATATCAGGGCTCTCAAATACGGGTGGAGTCCCCCCGATCACAGAACATTTAATGTTTTGCAAGAGACAAGCCAGATAATATAATGCAAAATTTGGAGCGCCCCACCCACCGCGCAAAATATGGAAGTGTCATAAATTTAGAAGCCCTGTGTGGAGATTTCCAACCCCATAAAAACCTATCAGCTGTAGCTTGCAGTTTTCTCAATTGTATAGCAGACAACTCCAATGGTACCGACTGAAAATAATAAAGTACTTTAGGCAAAATAGACATTTTTAAAACATTGCGTCTCCCAACCAACGACAAATGTAGACATTCAAGTTTTTCTAGCTGGTTTTTAACAGATTGCAGTATATCTGTCCAATTCACCATAACCAGCTCTTGAAGCGACAGCCTAATTTTAATACCAAGGTATTTAGCCTCAGGAGTAACACGACAATCATTGGGACAGAGTCCTGTAGAGCAAATGACCTGGGTTTTCAATGTGTTAGGTTTGTATCCTGACATGTTACCGAACTCTTGTGTTAGATTTTCTATCTCGAGTAGGGCTGATTCTGGATCAGATGATATAACTGCAACATCATCGGCGTATGCTAGCACACGTATACTGCACCCAGGCAACACCATAGATTGTATACGCTGAGATGTCGCCAGCATCTGTAGAAGTGGTTCAATATACATAGCGAACAATAATGGCGAACATGGGCAGCCCTGCCGTGTACCCCGAGTAATATTAACACCTGCTGATTCCTGGCCTGAAAAACAGATCTTAGCCCTGGGGCGTCTATACATAACTTGTATAGCGTGTAAAAATCGGGGTCCAAACGCCATTTTAACCATAATTGCCCATAAAAATACCCATGCGACGCGATCGAATGCTTTTTCGGCGTCTAAAAACACCAATCCAACGTTCTTGTGAGTTGCCGCAGCATAGTCCAAAACTGCGATAACGCGGTGTATATGGTTGATCGTACCCCGACCAGGGAGAAAGCCATGTTGTTGATCAGAAACTAGTGTAGGTACGACCTGAATCAGCCGGTTCGCAAGAATTTTAGAATATAATTTCACATCTACATTGATGAGTGAAATAGGTCGATAAGACCCTGGGAGATGCAGGGGCTTGTCTTTCTTTTTAAATACAATTATACTTGCATCATCCCACGATGGAGGGGGGCCTCCTGCTTGAGCAGCAATAAATGTCGCCAACATATCTAATTTAATATTAGGAAATAGTAAATGATATATCTCTGAAGGGAGTTTATCGGGGCCAGAGGCCTTCCCAAGAGCCAAGTCCTTAAGTGCAATCTCGAGCTCTTGCATTGTAATAGGCGCTTCTAGCTCTTCTTTATATATGGAGTCCAGCTGAGGTAAGTCGAATCTATCGACAAACTGATCAATCGAATCTAAAGAAAGGTCTTCTTGAGTATAAAGTTCCATATAATAATCGTGAAATACCTGAAGAATACCCTCAGATGACTCAACTAGAACGCCTTGGCTATTTTCTATAGACGCTATGCGCTGCGCAGACTGACGCCCACGCATTCTTTGGGCTAAACATCTCCCCACAGTCTCCCCATACTCATATTTCTCCGCGCGATGGATTTTATATTGACATGGTATATCGTGGCTCCAGACCCAATTATTCTTTGCCTTACATCTTGCAACTTTATCTTGTGATGCACTACTATCCCGAAGCTAACTAAAAGTGGCCTTGATTCCGAGGTCATTCCCACAAGCCAAATCACTCTACCAAATACCTCACTCTCGTCAACACCTAACAAACTGACAACTCAAAACAGCCTTTCACCCGGGACTCATGCTACGGACGTGGCAAATACTAAACACCATGCAACGAACCGTTGACTCTCTCCATTTCCAATCCAATAAAATGGACCTCCAGTTGACTTTGCTTGACACCTTGGCTGTTTTTGTTGGGCGAATAGACGAGAAACTTGGTCAACTAAACTCATTAATTAGTAGAGCCCAGCAAGAGGCAACACTGGCATGCAGCTGCGGCCCTATCATTGATAAACTATCAGCTCTTCCTGAAATAGTAACCTCGCTGATAGAAAGGCTGCCAAAAGGGCCTAAACTTAGGCACCAGGACATGACCACCGACGATACATCCTTCCTCGCATCATCAAAAAGAGATTCCATCTCAGCCAGCACTGATGATAAGGGCACACCGATGCGATCAGATGGAAGCTAGGATCCGCGGGTCGGCCATGGGACAGCAAACTCTCTTTCACCGTTTAAGAGCAACACACCAGCGCTGAATGCGAAAGGGCGGCGGCAGCAAAAGAGAAAAGGTCGGAACAAAATTACAACCACAAGTATGCCAGAAGTTTACCCGTTGTTTCAAGTGGGAAGCAGACAGGGGCAGCAAGACTCTGATCTGAGAGTAGGAGCAGATGTAAGCAAAGAGCAAAGCGCAACGAGGCATATTTCCCCCTCAAATGAGGAAGATGTAGCTCCTCTCATAAGGGCACCAACAAAAGAGGTATCAACGGCTTTGCCCGGCAATGACACCAGGAACCATCAAACAAAGGAAGACAGGGGCCCGGATAAGGAAAACGACGCCAGCCCCTTCAAAGTGCTGTCAATACTGGGAACAAGGGGGGCACTGCCAAACAACTACTCGGCCCCGGTACATGGAGGATCGGATATCATTAACTGAAAGGGAGCAAGATCTTACGATCAGAGGGTAAATGGGCTCCTGTGCCCCCAAACACAGCTACATTCCACTGTAGCGAGAGTCCCCAAAGTTCCATCTGCTTCTGCTTAGAATAATCCCTCTCCAGGTGCCACCTGTACAGGAAGCGCTTCGCAGTCCGATAATAATGACTTAAGAAACCAAACTTATATCCATCAGTCAACAGCCCAATCGAACGACCCAAACAGGACTGCCACTAGTATTCTTTTCACTCCGGAATATGAATCAAAGGGCCCATTTGATATTCTGAATAGAGGCAATCTACTACGGCTGCTCAGCAGCATTCCAGCATTAAACAACATATCCTCAGCTGACCTTCTCTCCATAGAATTTATAAAATCTGAAAGGCCGCACGGCAACAAAGCCACAAAGGCAACATGGGCTTCGTCCGTAATTACAAACAAAATTTTAGAAGAGCAAAATCTCCTTAAAAGATGGGGGATCCAATCTGCCGTGTACCATAACGTAGGATATCCGTTGCCCCTGCTTGAGAGACCTAAGCAGGGAGTAACCATAACAACCTCGGGAACAAGATCGGTGCTGAGGGGCGCACTGGGCCGAACCCCGATAATTACGCAGGCAATTACAACTAAAAACAGCTTAATGAATACAAACGCTCACAGCACGTTAGAACATCGGCTCTTCAGAATCTGTAACACTTCATCGAGAGCAACAACATCCTCCATGATTCACAGTCTGGTTTCCGTGCTAATTATAGCACGGAGACAGCCCTTCTGGAGGTCACCGAAGCTATCAGGGAAACTCTCGATCTAGGGGGAAAGGCTATTTTAGTCATGCTGGATCTGTCGGCGGCCTTCGACACCGTCCCACATGACGGTCTCCTTTTAAGACTCTGGGAGATCGGGTTTCATGGGACGGTGTTGGATTGGTTTAAATTCTTTCTATCGGGCCGTCGACAGGTGATCTGGGCACCACCGTTCTCCGCCGAAATGCCGCCGCTAGAGGTGGGGGTTCCTCAAGGGTCTATTCTGAGCCCCACCCTTTTTAATATCTATATGGCCCCTCTGGCGGCGGTAGCAGAGGCTTTTGGTGCCCAGATCATATCCTACGCTGATGACACCCAGCTCCTGTTCACTTGCAGGAAGGGAGAGGCTTTCGATGGCGCCAGAATCAAAGACTGCCTTAGTTCGTCTTTGCTTGGTTTCAACAGCACAGCCTAAAATGCAACTCAGACAAGTCTGAGTTGCTCTTCTTTGGGTGTGCACCTGATCCGTGCAGGAAATCGTGGTGGCCCCAGGACATGTTCCCTCCGGAGAAAGTGTTGACGCAAGCCAAGAACCTTGGTGTGTTATGCGATGACGACCTCTCTTTTAGATCCCAGATTATTGGGCTGTTGGGGAAATGCTATGGCATCTTGAAGATGCTTAGAAAATTTCTCCCGCTGTTATCCCTACAATACAAAAAAATTATTGTTCAGGCGTTGATCGGATCGCGACTCGATTACGCCAATGCCCTGTATCTGGTATTGCCTAAATACTTGCTTGCCAGGCTACAAATAGTGCAGAACTCGGCGGCAAGAGCCATCTTCGGCCTTCCACGTAGAGCAAGAGCCTCTGATTTGCTCAAAAGGCTGCACTGGCTGCCCATTTCGAAAAGAATCGTCTTTAAGATTCTTACTCTGGCGTTCAAGGCCCTTCATTTTGTGGGCCCGAACTATATCAGGAAGCGCATGGCTTTCTATGCGCCGAGGAGGACGCTGCGGTTGGCCACATCGGCCACAGTCGCTGTCCCGCCCATTAGACGTGCCTGGATGGGAGGACGGTCCTTCCGTTATCTGGCGGCCCGCCATTGGCATGAGCTCCCTGTTTCCCTTCGGAAAGCCAAAAGTCTCCTCTCCTTTAGAAGGGAGCTGAAGACTTGGCTCTTAACTGCTTGACCTCTCGGACCACTGTAAGCTGCTGTGTGGTGTTTTTCGGTTTCAGGTCTCTTTGCCAAAGCGCCGGGACACCCTATGGGGTAGCTGTGCGCTATAGAAGAGATGGCACATAACATAACATAACATAACACATCAAGCAACCAACAATGATAAGAAATTCAATGGAGTCATGTGGGCGCTCAGCGGACCCATATTTGCAACTATGTTCGTGGAACATAAATGGCCTTAATAACAAAGTAGTTGACAACGACTTCCTAAACTATGTGAAAGTATTTGACATAATTCGCCTCGAGGAAACATGGCTAGAGGAACCAGCACATATAGAGGGCTATACCTGTCATCATTCTCCAGCAACAAGGAAAAGCAAGTTCGGACGGTTGGCAGGCGGTCTGGCAATATACATTAAAATCGCAACCGTTGGCAACGTGCGAGGACTCACTACCAACTCACCTGCTATAAACTCAGTTGAGATTGCCCTAAACTTTGGGGGAAAAAAAGAAAGAGATTCAGCTGATTAACACCTATATTAACCCCCAAAAAAAGAAAGTAGAGGCAAAGCGCTTAATGGACCATCTGCATCATGTCATGACTTCACAAACTTCCCCAAGTGTAATTCTCTCGGGAGACTTCAATCAATGTATTTTGGGGTCATCCCTGAACTGCGACACCCAGGCACAGTCTTACCATTGGAATATCCCACTCCAAATATTTAGCAGGCAAGGCAAAACCCCCAAGGTTGCGAAGGAGCTGCTGGAAGATTTGGAACATATAGCCCTGAGGGTTCTAAACGGAAGATTTCCTAATGATTCTCCAGCTGTGGCATCATTCAACTCAGGCAACGTAACCTCTACAATCGATTACACGGTGGTCTCCCTTCCTCTATTCCATTATGTGCTGGGCTTTAACTTAGGGGATAAGGGAGACAGTGACCACCGCCCTCAAGAAGTCTCCTTCTGCGCCCTGGCGGACGAAATTTTTTCTAACCCAGCAGGACCAGACGCCAACCATACCATAAACCTCAAACGAATAAAAACCTCTGTCGCCAACACGGCAGAGGTTTTACAAGCAGCAAAACTCCAATTAAAGAGTTTACACTATCCCTCAGGGAATCCAGCAGAAGTTTGGGAAAAATTCACGGTCAACTTTGCAAAAGCATACTCAACAAATGTACGGCATTTGCCTTCCTCTAGCTTCGGGGTTCCAAGGAAGATGTCAAGCGCCCAGAAATCAGCCCAAAATATTCACAAAAAAGCAATCAACAAATAATTAAGACTGCTGAAAAAAAGCCCGGGGGATGGGGTATCCCTTGCACAGCTTTAAAAGCATTGGGCGGTGGTGGTGTTGCTGTCGTGTTTGTTTTCAAGGTGGTAGTTGAGGTCTCCTAAAAGAATGTAGTTCTCGGAGGCGAGGGCATGTGGGCTGACGAAGTCCGTGATGTCATCGCTGAATTGAGTGCGGGTACCTGGAGGCCTGTAGATGAGGGTGCCTCTAAGTGTGGTCCTAGGGTCGGTGTGGATCTGAAAGCAGAGATGTTCGGCGGTTGCAATATTTTCGTCGGAGCTGGTCGTGATTTTGATGGTGTTCCTGTGGATGATGGCGATGCCTCCTCCTGTTTGATTGGTGCGGTCTTTTCGGAAAATCTTGTAAGCGTCCGGTATGGCTATGGCGATGTCGGGTGCTGATGATGTGTTCATCCATGTTTCTGTAAGGAAGGCGATGTCCGGTGACGCAGTGTCGAGTAGGTCCCAGAGTTCAGTTGCGTGTCTGTGGACAGAGCAGGTGTTAAGCAGGATGCACTTCAGGCGGTTAGAGTTGAAGCTGTGTGTGGAGGAAGTGGGTTTGGTGAGGGTCCTGAAGCAGTTGAACTTGCAGGAGAGGCAGGCGAATGGGCCGTGGGTACGTCCTGGGGTGGCTTCGCAGCATTGTGGTGTGCGTCCGGGGTTGAGGGCGAGGAGAGTTGCGGCATCATATGTGATTCTAGTGGGTTGGGAGCGCCGGAGACCAGGGGGACAGGCGCTGGGCGCTGTCCAGGCGCAGACGGGCGTATACGGGCTTACCTTTGGCACACCTTCGGCACGGCCGCAGTGCGTGGACGCTGCGTGTAGGTCCATCTGGCATAAATGGAGAGTGGAGGGTGGCGGAGCGTGGGAGGGGCAGCTGGGAGGCGGTACCGGGGAGGAGAGCCAGGGGAAGTACAACAACAAAATGGAGGTCAAAGGGAAAGCAAAACAGGGGCAACAAATGTACAATAACACCGAGTGTGCAGCAAATGTACCAGCACGTAAATTCCGAGCCTCAGAAATGTCGTGCTGTTATGCAGAGCAGAGAGTGCGGCACTACGTTTCAAGGCGCTAAATCCGGGTGAAAAATGCTCATAAAGTAAAGCTACAATATCAGGCAAAAAACGATAACAGTCACAGCTAGCAAAGTAACCGATACCAGATCCAGCAAAGAATGCGCTTCCGCTGTGTGCGTAGGGAGCAGCAGCACGATCAGAATATGGAGCCAGGGAGCGTAGGGGAGCGACCGTACTGGAGCAGGTCCAGACGGTCACAGCTTGGCCGAGGAGGTGGTGAGCCCTCTATTCGTGGGTGGGAGGGGCAGCTGGGAGGCGGTACCGGGGAGGAGAGGCAGGCCAGGGGAAGTACAACAACAAAATGGAGGTCAAAGGGAAAGCAAAACAGGGGCAACAAATGTACAATAACACCGAGTGTGCAGCAAATGTACCAGCAAGTAAATTCCGAGCCTCAGAAATGTTGCGCTGTTATGCAGAGCAGAGAGTGCGGCACTACGTTTCAAGGCGCTAAATCCGGGTGAAAAATGCTCATAAAGTAAAGCTACGATATCAGGCAAAAAACGATAACAGTCACAGCTAGCAAAGTAAACGATACCAGATCCAGCAAAGAATGCGCTTCAGCTGTGTGCGTAGGGAGCAGCAGCACGATCAGAATATGGAGCCAGGGAGCGTGGGGGAGCAAGGCAACCCTTTTACACATATTGGGATTGATGCACTGGTGGCACAAGGGGCTTGTGACGAAGGCCAACACATATTTTGTTATGTGATTACATACTGCAACACCAATGGAAAAAGCCAATCATAATATTATGTAATTTAAAATGTCACATGTTTACAAGCACATGTAAAGATACACTGAATCTCTATACGTAGACTTGTTGATATGCCATTGAAAAACATGCAACACTGAAGTACATCAGATTTGACATTACATCAGGACAGTAATGACACAGGGCGTTGAAAAGGCTGAAATTGTATGTCTGGCCCTTGTGCCAGTGAAAATTCACTGTTGACATGGACATTAGTGATAAACCAACCGCAGAAGGGTTTTGTGATTAAGCCTCTTACTTTTACTATGTCTCCCTCATTTTCACATGAACTTGTGTGAACTGTCGATTGACAAATGCGAACAGGTACAGGACTTCTCTACACACACTGTTGACAACCATATCCCACAAAGCCTGACATGTTCTATGGTACTAATGAATGGTTGGTGGTATTGCACTCCGTTAATCAAAGTGGATCACTTGTTCGGTATGTGTGCTGCACTAGATTGGTGCCTGCCAACACCCTTAATCAATGTATATAGCCAGGGATCACGAGATCACAAGGACTCGAGTGCGCACTAACTAAAAGATAAATCTTTCAAAGTTTTACAATTGACATAATTTTAATTCAAAATGTTTTGTAACTTATTTCATTTCAGGTTCAAACAAATAAAGTATGGTTCATTGCAATATATACATAAACAATACACAATTAGTGCCTTTTATCATACATTTTTCACTGATCAATTGATACACAACACAGTTATATACACAACCCAATGCATTTCGGGGTTTGTACCCCTTCGTCAGGGGCCTATGGAAGAAGAAAGAAAAAGGAAACCTAATTAGTTTCGATGCTTTAGAGAAAATTAATCTGTATTAAACCAATTGGTGTTGAATTCTCTTACCTAACTAACTGGTTGGAGTATAAATTACGTGTGCTAAATAGTTCCTGTAGAATCTGGAAAAATTATAATTACGTAAGTACATATACTGAAAGCTTACAGAAAGCACAGTATTTGATATTATGCTTATGCAACGTTACCTTAGCTTCCAGTAGTTGAAAAAACTATCTGTGGATAATTAAGAAAATAGAAAAACACAAATCTTATCAGAAACTGTCACTACTATATCTGTCTTTGACAAACCACAAAGGTTTGTATGCCATTTAAGTTGACGAACGCTCACCTGAGGATCAGTGACGCTTAACTGTGATGTAGAAGGGATCTAATAAAATAGAGAAGTGAAGACCATAAAAGGCCAATCTTTTGTAATATAACCTTCAAAAATTGCCGTCCATTCGAAATATAAGGGAAAGCTTGTGTTTACCTGCGAGCCTTTTACCAGGTTTCCTGGGTCTCGCTAAGTTTCGGCATTCTCCCGCACTAAATAAAATAAATAAATAAGACAAAGTCCACGTTTAGTATTCGGTTGTCAAAAACCGACTCTCCTCACGTTAAGGTATCTCCCTAACTCTCTCGCTTACCGGAGACACGAAAAAGGTGGCGTTGTAACGGCGTCTTCCCTCGCTGTATGCTCAGAAACCTCTGGTCCTTTGCTTATGTTGATGCAACGGACCCGATCTCGATATCAATGACGGACTTAAACTCAAGCGTATGGGCGCCATGTTTAAAGGGGGTTGTTTACAACTAATTTACTATGAATCCAAAATGTCCAAATTATTATGGGATATTTAGAGCAAATTTATGAGACATAAGATAATACGACTCATAGTCAACTAATTTTAAGATTATAATCAGATTTGTTATTTTAAATTACAAGTAACAGAAAAAAGAAAAGAGCAAAAAGAGAACATTATAAATATCAAACAATTTCATACATTGCACATTTTTATACCTACAACAAAATTCTCACTGCAAGTCAATAGTTAGTATCTGAATTCTAATGAATGTACCATGTATAATTTCACCAATTCTAAGTACAACTGTGCTGATGATACCCCTCGAGAAATTAGCTACTAATTCTGGCCTAAAGTTAAAGAAAGCATATCATGTCCAATTTATCATTGAGCCCATCAGGGACTACAGTCTGTAATTTCCGAATCCAGTATATTTCTCTCCTGAGTAAAATTTTGGCATTGTCCAAACCTAAACGCTGTGGAATTTGTTCAATGATCTGAAAACGAACTTGCGCTATAGTATGGTTTTTCTCAATCCAGTGTCTGGCCAGTGGTGAGGTTATGTTTTTATTGCGGATTCTACTCTTATGCTCTGCTAAGCGTATTTTCATCTTCCTGTCGGTTTTGCCGACATACAATAGTCCACATGGGCATTTTATGGAGTATACTACGTGTTCCGCATTGCAATTTGCCGAGTGCCTAAGGCCTATTTGTTCTCCTGTTTTGGGATGAGATAGTTTGCTACCAGTGATTACATTATTTCAGTTCTTGCAGTTATAGCATTTAGTTGTGCCTTTAGGACTAGATGCTTCTAATGCCATATCATCTGGTCTACTCAATAATTCTTTTATGTTTCTTGACCTTGCATATGCAAAAAGCGGTTTCTGTTTATAAAGGTGTTCAAAAGCACTTTCCATTTGCAGGATATCCCATCTCTTAAGTATCGTCTTTTTAATTTCTCTTGTTGCCGTCGAATACTTTGAAACGAATACCATTCTCTTTTTTAACTCTTTGGTCTTTTTTTGCAATAATTCCGTCCTAGGAATTGTTTTCACCCTTTCCATTTGCAAGTCCATTAGCTTTTCAGGATATCCTCTGTTGAGATAACATTGTTTCTGTCTTTCAAAACTCTTGGCACATTGAGCATCATCCGATGATATCCTTTTTATTCTCATGAACTGAGACACTGGGAGATTGTTCTTTAGAGTAGTTGGATGGAAGCTTCCATACTGAAGTGCTGTGTTTTTGTCAGTTGGTTTCTTATAGAGCTCTGTGCTTATCTTATTCCCTTCAATTTTTACTTGCACATCCAAGAAAGGAAGTGTAGTAGTACTCATTTGACTTGTAAATTTGATCCTCGGATTGATTAGATTCAAACTTTGTATGTTGCGCTTAAGGTCTTCTGTTGGTTTCTTCCAGACAGGAAAAATGTCATCAATGTACCTTTTATAGTACAGAATGCCAGTTTGCCACGTTATATCTTCTAGGATGTATTCCAGTTCAAATTTCGCCATGAAGATATTTGCGTAAATACATGCCCCTGGAAAACCCATGGCTGTTCCACTTAATTGAGTGAAGAACTCAGTTTGCCATACAAAGTAACTGTTATGTAAACAGAATTCTAATAATTGCATGATTAGGTACTTTGTCTCTGGTGGTTTATCCATTCGCAGTAGTGCCCATTCCATGGCTTCAAGGCCCATTTGGTGAGGAATCAATGTGTAAAGTGACACAACATCTATTGTGCACAATACCAAACTTTCTTCAGTTTGTAAATTCATAGAAGTCACACTTCTTAGAAAGTGTGAAGTGTCCTCCAGGTATGTTGGCCAATCTCGCATAAAAGCTTGCATGTGGGCATCAATGAATATGCCCAAATTTTCGAAAATTGAGGAACATCCTGAAACAATAGGTCTAATTGGCGGATTTTGTAAGCATTTGTGTATTTTTGGCATAAAGTATATTTTCGGTCTCCTTGGGTATAATTGCCTTAAATATCTTTTGGTTGCATTAGTAATCCACCCTAGTTCTTCAGCTTTATCCAAAATGCCATCCAAGTTGTTTGCAATCTCGTTTGTGGGATCTTTTGGTAATTTAGAGTAAACTTCAGTATCTAAAACATGTTCATTGCCTTTCTTTATGTAGAACTCTGAATCCATAATTACCAATCCTCCTTCTTTGTCCGCCTTCTGAACAATTATATCCTTATTGTTACGAAGAGTGCGTAATGCACTCAATTCAGCTCTTGTCAAGTTTTGTAGTTTGCTTTTGTATTTAATTTTCGTCATGTCCGCTTTAACAAGGGTTTCAAATAAATCCAAACTCTTGTGTGATACAGGCGCCATAAAACTACTTTTCGGTTTGAATTGTTGCTCCGCATTTTCAGTTGTCTCTATTGGATTCAAGATGGTAAAAAAATATTTTAATCGTAGTATCCTCATGAACTTAAAAAATGACACCTCTGTCTCCAGTTCATTGGTTCGATATGTGCTCACAAAAGTTGGTCCTTTGTTCAACAGTTGAATCTCGAATTTAGATGGAGAATATTTAGAAATGTTAACTACTATATTCTGCTCTGACTCCGTAGTCCCTGTTTCTTCGCTTTTTCCTTCTCCTTTTCTTTCTCTTTTGCCTTGTCCTCTTCTTGTCTTTTGTCGCCAGACTGAGGTGGAATTTGATCCGGGGGTTTGGCTAGATTCATATCCTTCTCTAAAAAAGGATCCATAGTTGATGTAGAAGCCAAATCAATTGTTACTGTTTTTCCAGAATCCTTTTTTCGTGGTTGCTCCTGGATAAGTGGTTGTCTGGTAGTACTAGTTTCACTGTCAGAGACCATACTCTCTTGAGATGAAGTTGTCTATTGTTTCTTTCCTGCGAAACGCCTTTTTGCATAGACTTCCGCCCATGTATAGGCCTCATTCAGCTTATAGTCTATAGTATCTCTCTTAAACTTTCGCAGTTTAGTCTCCTCTAGTTCCTTTCCATATTTCTCCAATTTGATGTCCATATCCTCAAGGAATTTACCCCACGGTTCTTCCTCAATTCTTTTAGATAGTTCTGATTTCAGATTGTAGATTTCTTCCTCTAATTCTGTGATTGTTTTGGCCAGTTCCTCTATTAATAGCAATATTAAGTCCAGAGAACACTTATTTAGGATCTCAAACCATTTCTCCATGAACTTAGGGTTACTGTTCAGGCGATATAACATGGGTCTGATTGCAAGCCTCAATCCTCGAGGGATTCTCTTCACACGGTGGTACTGGACTAGAGTAGTTGCGTGTAACCGTTGGTTCAATTCACGCTTAGTTAGGTATTCTAGTTGTCTCAATTGCTGTGTAACTGAACTTCCTTGAGCATCGAAAGATTTAGCCTCCTTTATTAATTTATATATTTGCGTTGCTTCATCCGATGTGTAAACTTTAGTGTTAGCACGATTGTCCGTGATTGCTGCTATGGATTCAAAAGACATTTTATCTATGGTGCTAATACCACGTGTGTGCAGTTAAAAACTAATAATGAATGGTTGGTGGTATTGCACTCCGTTAATCAAAGTGGATCACTTGTTCGGTATGTGTGCTGCACTAGATTGGTGCCTGCCAACACCCTTAATCAATGTATATAGCCAGGGATCACGAGATCACAAGGACTCGAGTGCGCACTAACTAAAAGATAAATCTTTCAAAGTTTTACAATTGACATAATTTTAATTCAAAATGTTTTGTAACTTATTTCATTTCAGGTTCAAACGAATAAAGTATGGTTCATTGCAATATATACATAAACAATACACAATTAGTGCCTTTTATCATACATTTTTCACTGATCAATTGATACACAACACAGTTATATACACAACCCAATGCATTTCGGGGTTTGTACCCCTTCGTCAGGGGCCTATGGAAGAAGAAAGAAAAAGGAAACCTAATTAGTTTCGATGCTTTAGAGAAAATTAATCTGTATTAAACCAATTGGTGTTAAATTCTCTTACCTAACTAACTGGTTGGAGTATAAATTACGTGTGCTAAATAGTTCCTGTAGAATCTGGAAAAATTATAATTACGTAAGTACATATACTGAAAGCTTACAGAAAGCACAGTATTTGATATTATGCTTATGCAGCGTTACCTTAGCTTCCAGTAGTTGAAAAAACTATCTGTGGATAATTAAGAAAATAGAAAAACACAAATCTTATCAGAAACTGTCACTACTATATCTGTCTTTGACAAACCACAAAGGTTTGTATGCCATTTAAGTTGACGAACGCTCACCTGAGGATCAGTGACGCTTAACTGTGATGTAGAAGGGATCTAATAAAATAGAGAAGTGAAGACCATAAAAGGCCAATCTTTTGTAATATAACCTTCAAAAATTGCCGTCCATTCGAAATATAAGGGAAAGCTTGTGTTTACCTGCGACCCTTTTACCAGGTTCCCTGGGTCTCGCTAAGTTTCGGCATTCTCCCGCACTAAATAAAATAAATAAATAAGACGAAGTCCACGTTTAGTATTCGGTTGTCAAAAACCGACTCTCCTCACGTTAAGGTATCTCCCTAACTCTCTCGCTTACCGGAGACACGAAAAAGGTGGCGTTGTAACGGCGTCTTCCCTCGCTGTATGCTCAGAAACCTCTGGTCCTTTGCTTATGTTGATGCAACGGACCCGATCTCGATATCAATGACGGACTTAAACTCAAGCGTATGGGCGCCATGTTTAAAGGGGGTTGTTTACAACTAATTTACTATGAATCCAAAATGTCCAAATTTTTATGGGATATTTAGAGCAAATTTATGAAACATAAGATAATACGACTCATAGTCAACTAATTTTAAGATTATAATCAGATTCGTTATTTTAAATTACAAGTAACAGAAAAAAGAAAAGAGCAAAAAGAGAACATTATAAATATCGAACAATTTCATACATTGCACATTTTTATACCTACAACAAAATTCTCACTGCAAGTCAATAGTTAGTATCTGAATTCTAATGAATGTACCATGTATAATTTCACCAATTCTAAGTACAACTGTGCTGATGATACCCCTCGAGAAATTAGCTACTAATTCTGGCCTAAAGTTAAAGAAAGCATAACATGTCCAATTTATCATTGAGCCCATCAGGGACTACAGTCTGTAATTTCCGAATCCAGTATATTTCTCTCCTGAGTAAAATTTTGGCATTGTCCAAACCTAAACGCTGTGGAATTTGTTCAATGATCTGAAAACGAACTTGCGCTATAGTATGGTTTTTCTCAATCCAGTGTCTGGCCAGTGGTGAGGTTATGTTTTTATTGCGGATTCTACTCTTATGCTCTGCTAAGCGTATTTTCATCTTCCTGTCGGTTTTGCCGACATACAATAGTCCACATGGGCATTTTATGGAGTATACTACGTGTTCCGCATTGCAATTTGCCGAGTGCCTAAGGCCTATTTGTTCTCCTGTTTTGGGATGAGATAGTTTGCTACCAGTGATTACATTATTGCAGTTCTTGCAGTTATAGCATTTAGTTGTGCCTTTAGGATTAGATGCTTCTAATGCCATATCATCTGGTCTACTCAATAATTCTTTTATGTTTCTTGACCTTGAATATGCAAAAAGCGGTTTCTGTTCATAAAGGTGTTCAAAATCACTTTCCATTTGCAGGATATCCCATCTCTTAAGTATCGTCTTTTTAATTTCTCTTGTTGCCGTCGAATACTTTGAAACGAATACCATTCTCTTTTTTAACTCTTTGGTCTTTTTTTGCAATAATTCCGTCCTAGGAATTGTTTTCACCCTTTCCATTTGCAAGTCCATTAGCTTTTCAGGATATCCTCTGTTGAGATAACATTGTTTCTGTCTTTCAAAACTCTTGGCACATTGAGCATCATCCAATGATATCCTTTTTATTCTCATGAACTGAGACACTGGGAGATTGTTCTTTAGAGTAGTTGGATGGAAGCTGCCATACTGAAGTGCTGTGTTTTTGTCAGTTGGTTTCTTATAGAGCTCTGTGCTTATCTTATTCCCTTCAATTTTTACTTGCACATCCAAGAAAGGAAGTGTAGTAGTACTCATTTGACTTGTAAATTTGATCCTCGGATTGATTAGATTCAAACTTTGTATGTTGCGCTTAAGGTCTTCTGTTGGTTTCTTCCAGACAGGAAAAATGTCATCAATGTACCTTTTATAGTACAGAATGCCAGTTTGCCACGTTATATCTTCTAGGATGTATTCCAGTTCAAATTTCGCCATGAAGATATTTGCGTAAATACATGCCCCTGGAAAACCCATGGCTGTTCCACTTAATTGAGTGAAGAACTCAGTTTGCCATACAAAGTAACTGTTATGTAAACAGAATTCTAATAATTGCATGATTAGGTACTTTGTCTCTGGTGGTTTATCCATTCGCAGTAGTGCCCATTCCATGGCTTCAAGGCCCATTTGGTGAGGAATCGATGTGTAAAGTGACACAACATCTATTGTGCACAATACCAAACTTTCTTCAGTTTGTAAATTCATAGAAGTCACACTTCTTAGAAAGTGTGAAGTGTCCTCCAGGTATGTTGGCCAATCTCGCATAAAAGCTTGCATGTGGGCATCAATGAATATGCCCAAATTTTCGAAAATTGAGGAACATCCTGAAACAATAGGTCTAATTGGCGGATTTTGTAAGCATTTGTGTATTTTTGGCATAAAGTATATTTTCGGTCTCCTTGGGTATAATTGCCTTAAATATCTTTTGGTTGCATTAGTAATCCACCCTAGTTCTTCAGCTTTATCCAAAATGCCATCCAAGTTGTTTGCAATCTCGTTTGTGGGATCTTTTGGTAATTTAGAGTAAACTTCAGTATCTAAAACATGTTCATTGCCTTTCTTTATGTAGAACTCTGAATCCATAATTACCAATCCTCCTCCTTTGTCCGCCTTCTGAACAATGATATCCTTATTGTTACGAAGAGTGCGTAATGCACTCAATTCAGCTCTTGTCAAGTTTTGTAGTTTGCTTTTGTATTTAATTTTCGTCATGTCCGCTTTAACAAGGGTTTCAAATAAATCCAAACTCTTGTGTGATACAGGCGCCATAAAACTACTTTTCGGTTTGAATTGTTGCTCCGCATTTTCAGTTGTCTCTATTGGATTCAAGATGGTAAAAAAAAATTTAATCGTAGTATCCTCATGAACTTAAAAAATGACACCTCTGTCTCCAGTTCATTGGTTCGATATGTGCTCACAAAAGTTGGTCCTTTGTTCAACAGTTGAATCTCGAATTTAGATGGAGAATATTTAGAAATGTTAACTACTATATTCTGCTCTGACTCCGTAGTCCCTGTTTCTTCGCTTGTTCCTTCTCCTTTTCTTTCTCTTTTGCCTTGTCCTCTTCTTGTCTTTTGTCGCCAGACTGAGGTGGAATTTGATCCGGGGGTTTGGCAAGATTCATATCCTTCTCTAAAAAAGGATCCATAGTTGATGTAGAAGCCAAATCAATTGTTACTGTTTTTCCAGAATCCTTTTTTTGTGGTTGCTCCTGGATAAGTGGTTGTCTGGTAGTACTAGTTTCACTGTCAGAGACCATACTCTCTTGAGATGAAGTTGTCTGTTGTTTCTTTCCAGCGAAACGCCTTTTTGCATAGACTTCCGCCCATGTATAGGCCTCATTCAGCTTATAGTCTATAGTATCTCTCTTAAACTTTCGCAGTTTAGTCTCCTCTAGTTCCTTTCCATATTTCTCCAATTTGATGTCCATATCCTCAAGGAATTTACCCCACGGTTCTTCCTCAATTCTTTTAGATAGTTCTGATTTCAGATTGTAGATTTCTTCCTCTAATTCTGTGATTGTTTTGGCCAGTTCCTCTATTAATAGCAATATTAAGTCCAGAGAACACTTATTTAGGATCTCAAACCATTTCTCCATGAACTTAGGGTTACTGTTCAGGCGATATAACATGGGTCTGATTGCAAGCCTCAATCCTCGAGGGATTCTCTTCACACGGTGGTACTGGACTAGAGTAGTTGCGTGTAACCGTTGGTTCAATTCACGCTTAGTTAGGTATTCTAGTTGTCTCAATTGCTGTGTAACTGAACTTCCTTGAGCATCGAAAGATTTAGCCTCCTTTATTAATTTATATATTTGCGTTGCTTCATCCGATGTGTAAACTTTAGTGTTAGCACGATTGTCCGTGATTGCTGCTATGGATTCAAAAGACATTTTATCTATGGTGCTAATACCACGTGTGTGCAGTAAAAAACTAATAATGAATGGTTGGTGGTATTGCACTCCGTTAATCAAAGTGGATCACTTGCTCGGTATGTGTGCTGCACTAGATTGGTGCCTGCCAACACCCTTAATCAATGTATATAGCCAGGGATGACGAGATCACAAGGACTCGAGTGCGCACTAACTAAAAGATAAATCTTTCAAAGTTTTACAATTGACATAATTTTAATTCAAAATGTTTTGTAACTTATTTCATTTCAGGTTCAAACGAATAAAGTATGGTTCATTGCAATATATACATAAACAATACACAATTAGTGCCTTTTATCATACATTTTTCACTGATCAATTGATACACAACACAGTTATATACACAACCCAATGCATTTCGGGGTTTGTACCCCTTCGTCAAGGGCCTATGGAAGAAGAAAGAAAAAGGAAACCTAATTAGTTTCGATGCTTTAGAGAAAATTAATCTGTATTAAACCAATTGGTGTTGAATTCTCTTACCTAACTAACTGGTTGGAGTATAAATTACGTGTGCTAAATAGTTCCTGTAGAATCTGGAAAAATTATAATTACGTAAGTACATATACTGAAAGCTTACAGAAAGCACAGTATTTGATATTATGCTTATGCAACGTTACCTTAGCTTCCAGTAGTTGAAAAAACTATCTGTGGATAATTAAGAAAATAGAAAAACACAAATCTTATCAGAAACTGTCACTACTATATCTGTCTTTGACAAACCACAAAGGTTTGTATGCCATTTAAGTTGACGAACGCTCACCTGAGGATCAGTGACGCTTAACTGTGATGTAGAAGGGATCTAATAAAATAGAGAAGTGAAGACCATAAAAGGCCAATCTTTTGTAATATAACCTTCAAAAATTGCCGTCCATTCAAAATATAAGGGAAAGCTTGTGTTTACCTGCGAGCCTTTTACCAGGTTCCCTGGGTCTCGCTAAGTTTCGGCATTCTCCCGCACTAAATAAAATAAATAAATAAGACGAAGTCCACGTTTAGTATTCGGTTGTCAAAAACCGACTCTCCTCACGTTAAGGTATCTCCCTAACTCTCTCGCTTACCGGAGACACGAAAAAGGTGGCGTTGTAACGGCGTCTTCCCTCGCTGTATGCTCAGAAACCTCTGGTCCTTTGCTTATGTTGATGCAACGGACCCGATCTCGATATCAATGACAGACTTAAACTCAAGCGTATGGGCGCCATGTTTAAAGGGGGTTGTTTACAACTAATTTACTATGAATCCAAAATGTCCAAATTTTTATGGGATATTTAGAGCAAATTTATGAGACATAAGATAATACGACTCATAGTCAACTAATTTTAAGATTATAATCAGATTCGTTATTTTAAATTACAAGTAACAGAAAAAAGAAAAGAGCAAAAAGAGAACATTATAAATATCAAACAATTTCATACATTGCACATTTTTATACCTACAACAAAATTCTCACTGCAAGTCAATAGTTAGTATCTGAATTCTAATGAATGTACCATGTATAATTTCACCAATTCTAAGTACAACTGTGCTGATGATACCCCTCGAGAAATTAGCTACTAATTCTGGCCTAAAGTTAAAGAAAGCATATCATGTCCAATTTATCATTGAGCCCATCAGGGACTACAGTCTGTAATTTCTGAATCCAGTATATTTCTCTCCTGAGTAAAATTTTGGCATTGTCCAAACCTAAACGCTGTGGAATTTGTTCAATGATCTGAAAACAAACTTGCGCTATAGTATGGTTTTTCTCAACCCAGTGTCTGGCCAGTGGTGAGGTTATGTTTTTATTGCGGATTCTACTCTTATGCTCTGCTAAGCGTATTTTCATCTTCCTGTCGGTTTTGCCGACATACAATAGTCCACATGGGCATTTTATGGAGTATACTACGTGTTCCGCATTGCAATTTGCCGAGTGCCTAAGGCCTATTTGTTCTCCTGTTTTGGGATGAGATAGTTTGCTACCAGATTGAGAAAAACCATACTATAGCGCAAGTTCGTTTTCAGATCATTGAACAAATTCCATAGCGTTTAGGTTTGGACAATGCCAAAATTTTACTCAGGAGAGAAATATACTGGATTCGGAAATTACAGACTGTAGTCCCTGATGGGCTCAATGATAAATTGGACATGATATGCTTTCTTTAACTTTAGGCCAGAATTAGTAGCTAATTTCTCGAGGGGTATCATCAGCACAGTTGTACTTTGAATTGGTGAAATTATACATGGTACATTCATTAGAATTCAGATACTAACTATTGACTTGCAGTGAGAATTTTGTTGTAGGCATAAAAATGTGCAATGTATGAAATTGTTTGATATTTATAATGTTCTCTTTTTGCTCTTTTCTTTTTTCTGTTACTTGTAATTTAAAATAACGAATCTGATTATAATCTTAAAATTAGTTGACTATGAGTCGTATTATCTTATGTCTCATAAATTTGCTCTAAATATCCCATAAAAATTTGGACATTTTGGATTCATAGTAAATTAGTTGTAAACAACCCCCTTTAAACATGGCACCCATACGCTTGAGTTTAAGTCCGTCATTGATATCGAGATCAGGTCCGTTGCATCAACATAAGCAAAGGACCAGAGGTTTCTGAGCATACAGCGAGGGAAGACGCCGTTACAACGCCACCTTTTTCGTGTCTCCGGTAAGCGAGAGAGTTAGGGAGATACCTTAACGTGAGGAGAGTCGGTCTTTGACAACCGAATACTAAACGTGGACTTCGTCTTATTTATTTATTTTATTTAGTGCGGGAGAATGCCGAAACTTAGCGAGACCCAGGGAACCTGGTAAAAGGCTCGCAGGTAAACACAAGCTTTCCCTTATATTTCGAATGGACGGCAATTTTTGAAGGTTATATTACAAAATATTGGCCTTTTATGGTCTTCACTTCTCTATTTTATTAGATCCCTTCTACATCACAGTTAAGCGTCACTGATCCTCAGGTGAGCGTTCGTCAACTTAAATGGCATACAAACCTTTGTGGTTTGTCAAAGACAGATATAGTAGTGACAGTTTCTGATAAGATTTGTGTTTTTCTATTTTCTTAATTATCCACAGATAGTTTTTTCAACTACTGGAAGCTAAGGTAACGTTGCATAAGCATAATATCAAATACTGTGCTTTCTGTAAGCTTTCAGTATATGTACTTACGTAATTATAATTTTTCCAGATTCTACAGGAACTATTTAGCACACGTAATTTATACTCCAACCAGTTAGTTAGGTAAGAGAATTCAACACCAATTGGTTTAATACAGATTAATTTTCTCTAAAGCATCGAAACTAATTAGGTTTCCTTTTTCTTTCTTCTTCCATAGGCCCTTGACGAAGGGGTACAAACCCCGAAATGCATTGGGTTGTGTATATAACTGTGTTGTGTATCAATTGATCAGTGAAAAATGTATGATAAAAGGCACTAATTGTGTATTGTTTATGTATATATTGCAATGAACCATACTTTATTCGTTTGAACCTGAAATGAAATAAGTTACAAAACATTTTGAATTAAAATTATGTCAATTGTAAAACTTTGAAAGATTTATCTTTTAGTTAGTGCGCACTCGAGTCCTTGTGATCTCGTGATCCCTGGCTATATACATTGATTAAGGGTGTTGGCAGGCACCAATCTAGTGCAGCACACATACCGAACAAGTGATCCACTTTGATTAACGGAGTGCAATACCACCAACCATTCATTATTAGTTTTTTACTGCACACACGTGGTATTAGCACCATAGATAAAATGTCTTTTGAATCCATAGCAGCAATCACGGACAATCGTGCTAACACTAAAGTTTACACATCGGATGAAGCAACGCAAATATATAAATTAATAAAGGAGGCTAAATCTTTCGATGCTCAAGGAAGTTCAGTTACACAGCAATTGAGACAACTAGAATACCTAACTAAGCGTGAATTGAACCAACGGTTACACGCAACTACTCTAGTCCAGTACCACCGTGTGAAGAGAATCCCTCAAGGATTGAGGCTTGCAATCAGACCGATGTTATATCGCCTGAACAGTAACCCTAAGTTCATGGAGAAATGGTTTGAGATCCTAAATAAGTGTTCTCTGGACTTAATATTGCTATTAATAGAGGAACTGGCCAAAACAATCACAGAATTAGAGGAAGAAATCTACAATCTGAAATCAGAACTATCTAAAAGAATTGAGGAAGAACCGTGGGGTAAATTCCTTGAGGATATGGACATCAAATTGGAGAAATATGGAAAGGAACTAGAGGAGACTAAACTGCAAAAGTTTAAGAGAGATACTATAGACTATAAGCTGAATGAGGCCTATACATGGGCGGAAGTCTATGCAAAAAGGCGTTTCGCAGGAAAGAAACAACAGACAACTTCATCTCAAGAGAGTATGGTCTCTGACAGTGAAACTAGTACTACCAGACAACCACTTATCCAGGAGCAACCACGAAAAAAGGATTCTGGAAAAACAGTAACAATTGATTTGGCTTCTACATCAACTATGGATCCTTTTTTAGAGAAGGATATGAATCTTGCCAAACCCCCGGATCAAATTCCACCTCAGTCTGGCGACAAAAGACAAGAAGAGGACAAGGCAAAAGAGAAAGAAAAGGAGAAGGAACAAGCGAAGAAACAGGGACTACGGAGTCAGAGCAGAATATAGTAGTTAACATTTCTAAATATTCTCCATCTAAATTCGAGATTCAACTGTTGAACAAAGGACCAACTTTTGTGAGCACATATCGAACCAATGAACTGGAGACAGAGGTGTCATTTTTTAAGTTCATGAGGATACTACGATTAAAATATTTTTTTACCATCTTGAATCCAATAGAGACAACTGAAAATGCGGAGCAACAATTCAAACCGAAAAGTAGTTTTATGGCGCCTGTATCACACAAGAGTTTGGATTTATTTGAAACCCTTGTTAAAGCGGACATGACGAAAATTAAATACAAAAGCAAACTACAAAACTTGACAAGAGCTGAATTGAGTGCATTACGCACTCTTCGTAACAATAAGGATATAATTGTTCAGAAGGCGGACAAAGGAGGAGGATTGGTAATTATGGATTCAGAGTTCTACATAAAGAAAGGCAATGAACATGTTTTAGATACTGAAGTTTACTCTAAATTACCAAAAGATCCCACAAACGAGATTGCAAACAACTTGGATGGCATTTTGGATAAAGCTGAAGAACTAGGGTGGATTACTAATGCAACCAAAAGATATTTAAGGCAATTATACCCAAGGAGACCGAAAATATACTTTTTGCCAAAAATACACAAATGCTTACAAAATCCGCCAATTAGACCTATTGTTTCAGGATGTTCCTCAATTTTCGAAAATTTGGGCATATTCATTGATGCCCACATGCAAGCTTTTATGCGAGATTGGCCAACATACCTGGAGGACACTTCACACTTTCTAAGAAGTGTGACTTCTATGAATTTACAAACTGAAGAAAGTTTGGTATTGTGCACAATAGATGTTGTGTCACTTTACACATCGATTCCTCACCAAATGGGCCTTGAAGCCATGGAATGGGCACTACTGCGAATGGATAAACCACCAGAGACAAAGTACCTAATCATGCAATTATTAGAATTCTGTTTACATAACAGTTACTTTGTATGGCAAACTGAGTTCTTCACTCAATTAAGTGGAACAGCCATGGGTTTTCCAGGGGCATGTATTTACGCAAATATCTTAATGGCGAAATTTGAACTGGAATACATCCTAGAAGATATAACGTGGCAAACTGGCATTCTGTACTATAAAAGGTACATTGATGACATTTTTCTTGTCTGGAAGAAACCAACAGAAGACCTTAAGCGCAACATACAAAGTTTGAATCTAATCAATCCGAGGATCAAATTTCCAAGTCAAATGAGTACTACTACACTTCCTTTCTTGGATGTGCAAGTAAAAATTGAAGGGAATAAGATAAGCACAGAGCTCTATAAGAAACCAACTGACAAAAACACAGCACTTCAGTATGGAAGCTTCCATCCAACTACTCTAAAGAACAATCTCCCAGTGTCTCAGTTCATGAGAATAAAAAGGATATCATCGGATGATGCTCAATGTGCCAAGAGTTTTGAAAGACAGAAACAATGTTATCTCAACAGAGGATATCCTGAAAAGCTAATGGACTTGCAAATGGAAAGGGTGAAAACAATTCCTAGGACGGAATTATTGCAAAAAAAGACCAAAGAGTTAAAAAAGAGAATGGTATTTGTTTCAAAGTATTCGACGGCAACAAGAGAAATTAAAAAGACGATACTTAAGAGATGGGATATCCTGCAAATGGAAAGTGATTTTGAACACCTTTATGAACAGAAACCGCTTTTTGCATATTCAAGGTCAAGAAACATAAAAGAATTATTGAGTAGACCAGATGATATGGCATTAGAAGCATCTAGTCCTAAAGGAACAACTAAATGCTATAACTGCAAGAACTGCAATAATGTAATCACTGGTAGCAAACTATCTCATCCCAAAACAGGAGAGCAAATAGGCCTTAGGCACTCGGCAAATTGCAATGCGGAACACGTAGTATACTCCATAAAATGCCCATGTGGACTATTGTATGTCGGCAAAACCGACAGGAAGATGAAAATACGCTTAGCAGAGCATAAGAGTAGAATCCGCAATAAAAACATAACCTCACCACTGGCCAGACACTGGATTGAGAAAAACCATACTATAGCGCAAGTTCGTTTTCAGATCATTGAAAAAATTCCACAGCGTTTAGGTTTGGACAATGCCAAAATTTTACTCAGGAGAGAAATATACTGGATTCGGAAATTACAGACTGTAGTCCCTGATGGGCTCAATGATAAATTGGACATGATATGCTTTCTTTAACTTTAGGCCAGAATTAGTAGCTAATTTCTCGAGGGGTATCATCAGCACAGTTGTACTTAGAACTGGTGAAATTATACATGGTACATTCATTAGAATTCAGATACTAACTATTGACTTGCAGTGAGAATTTTGTTGTAGGTATAAAAATGTGCAATGTATGAAATTGTTTGATATTTATAATGTTCTCTTTTTGATCTTTTCTTTTTTCTGTTACTTGTAATTTAAAATAACGAATCTGATTATAATCTTAAAATTAGTTGACTATGAGTCGTATTATCTTATGTCTCATAAATTTGCTCTAAATATCCCATAATAATTTGGACATTTTGGATTCATAGTAAATTAGTTGTAAACAACCCCCTTTAAACATGGCGCCCATAAGCTTGAGTTTAAGTCCGTCATTGATATCGAGATCGGGTCGGTTGCATCAACATAAGCAAAGGATCAGAGGTTTCTGAGCATACAGCGAGGGAAGACGCCGTTACAACGCCACCTTTTTCGTGTCTCCGGTAAGCGAGAGAGTTAGGGAGATACCTTAACGTGAGGAGAGTTGGTTTTTGACAACCGAATACTAAACGTGGACTTCGTCTTATTTATTTATTTTATTTAGTGCGGGAGAATGCCGAAACTTAGCGAGATCCAGGGAACCTGGTAAAAGGCTCGCAGGTAAACACAAGCTTTCCCTTATATTTCGAATGGACGGCAATTTTTGAAGGTTATATTACAAAAGATTGGCCTTTTATGGTCTTCACTTCTCTATTTTATTAGATCCCTTCTACATCACAGTTAAGCGTCACTGATCCTCAGGTGAGCGTTCGTCAACTTAAATGGCATACAAACCTTTGTGGTTTGTCAAAGACAGATATAGTAGTGACAGTTTCTGATAAGATTTGTGTTTTTCTATTTTCTTAATTATCCACAGATAGTTTTTTCAACTACTGGAAGCTAAGGTAACGTTGCATAAGCATAATATCAAATACTGTGCTTTCTGTAAGCTTTCAGTATATGTACTTACGTAATTATAATTTTTCCAGATTCTACAGGAACTATTTAGCACACGTAATTTATACTCCAACCAGTTAGTTAGGTAAGAGAATTCAACACCAATTGGTTTAATACAGATTAATTTTCTCTAAAGCATCGAAACTAATTAGGTTTCCTTTTTCTTTCTTCTTCCATAGGCCCCTGACGAAGGGGTACAAACCCCGAAATGCATTGGGTTGTGTATATAACTGTGTTGTGTATCAATTGATCAGTGAAAAATGTATGATAAAAGGCACTAATTGTGTATTGTTTATGTATATATTGCAATGAACCATACTTTATTCGTTTGAACCTGAAATGAAATAAGTTACAAAACATTTTGAATTAAAATTATGTCAATTGTAAAACTTTGAAAGATTTATCTTTTAGTTAGTGCGCACTCGAGTCCTTGTGATCTTGTGATCCCTGGCTATATACATTGATTAAGGGTGTTGGCAGGCACCAATCTAGTGCAGCACACATACCGAACAAGTGATCCACTTTGATTAACGGAGTGCAATACCACCAACCATTCATTATTAGTTTTTTACTGCACACACGTGGTATTAGCACCATAGATAAAATGTCTTTTGAATCCATAGCAGCAATCACGGACAATCGTGCTAACACTAAAGTTTACACATCGGATGAAGCAACGCAAATATATAAATTAATAAAGGAGGCTAAATCTTTCGATGCTCAAGGAAGTTCAGTTACACAGCAATTGAGACAACTAGAATACCTAACTAAGCGTGAATTGAACCAACGGTTACACGCAACTACTCTAGTCCAGTACCACCGTGTGAAGAGAATCCCTCGAGGATTGAGGCTTGCAATCAGACCCATGTTATATCGCCTGAACAGTAACCCTAAGTTCATGGAGAAATGGTTTGAGATCCTAAATAAGTGTTCTCTGGACTTAATATTGCTATTAATAGAGGAACTGGCCAAAACAATCACAGAATTAGAGGAAGAAATCTACAATCTGAAATCAGAACTATCTAAAAGAATTGAGGAAGAACCGTGGGGTAAATTCCTTGAGGATATGGACATCAAATTGGAGAAATATGGAAAGGAACTAGAGGAGACTAAACTGCGAAAGTTTAAGAGAGATACTATAGACTATAAGCTGAATGAGGCCTATACATGGGCGGAAGTCTATGCAAAAAGGCGTTTCGCAGGAAAGAAACAACAGACAACTTCATCTCAAGAGAGTATGGTCTCTGACAGTGAAACTAGTACTACCAGACAACCACTTATCCAGGAGCAACCACGAAAAAAGGATTCTGGAAAAACAGTAACAATTGATTTGGCTTCTACATCAACTATGGATCCTTTTTTAGAGAAGGATATGAATCTTGCCAAACCCCCGGATCAAATTCCACCTCAGTCTGGCGACAAAAGACAAGAAGAGGACAAGGCAAAAGAGAAAGAAAAGGAGAAGGAACAAGCGAAGAAACAGGGACTACGGAGTCAGAGCAGAATATAGTAGTTAACATTTCTAAATATTCTCCATCTAAATTCGAGATTCAACTGTTGAACAAAGGACCAACTTTTGTGAGCACATATCGAACCAATGAACTGGAGACAGAGGTGTCATTTTTTAAGTTCATGAGGATACTACGATTAAAATATTTTTTTACCATCTTGAATCCAATAGAGACAACTGAAAATGCGGAGCAACAATTCAAACCGAAAAGTAGTTTTATGGCGCCTGTATCACACAAGAGTTTGGATTTATTTGAAACCCTTGTTAAAGCGGACATGACGAAAATTAAATACAAAAGCAAACTACAAAACTTGACAAGAGCTGAATTGAGTGCATTACGCACTCTTCGTAACAATAAGGATATAATTGTTCAGAAGGCGGACAAAGGAGGAGGATTGGTAATTATGGATTCAGAGTTCTACATAAAGAAAGGCAATGAACATGTTTTAGATACTGAAGTTTACTCTAAATTACCAAAAGATCCCACAAACGAGATTGCAAACAACTTGGATGGCATTTTGGATAAAGCTGAAGAACTAGGGTGGATTACTAATGCAACCAAAAGATATTTAAGGCAATTATACCCAAGGAGACCGAAAATATACTTTTTGCCAAAAATACACAAATGCTTACAAAATCCGCCAATTAGACCTATTGTTTCAGGATGTTCCTCAATTTTCGAAAATTTGGGCATATTCATTGATGCCCACATGCAAGCTTTTATGCGAGATTGGCCAACATACCTGGAGGACACTTCACACTTTCTAAGAAGTGTGACTTCTATGAATTTACAAACTGAAGAAAGTTTGGTATTGTGCACAATAGATGTTGTGTCACTTTACACATCGATTCCTCACCAAATGGGCCTTGAAGCCATGGAATGGGCACTACTGCGAATGGATAAACCACCAGAGACAAAGTACCTAATCATGCAATTATTAGAATTCTGTTTACATAACAGTTACTTTGTATGGCAAACTGAGTTCTTCACTCAATTAAGTGGAACAGCCATGGGTTTTCCAGGGGCATGTATTTACGCAAATATCTTAATGGCGAAATTTGAACTGGAATACATCCTAGAAGATATAACGTGGCAAACTGGCATTCTGTACTATAAAAGGTACATTGATGACATTTTTCTTGTCTGGAAGAAACCAACAGAAGACCTTAAGCGCAACATACAAAGTTTGAATCTAATCAATCCGAGGATCAAATTTCCAAGTCAAATGAGTACTACTACACTTCCTTTCTTGGATGTGCAAGTAAAAATTGAAGGGAATAAGATAAGCACAGAGCTCTATAAGAAACCAACTGACAAAAACACAGCACTTCAGTATGGAAGCTTCCATCCAACTACTCTAAAGAACAATCTCCCAGTGTCTCAGTTCATGAGAATAAAAAGGATATCATCGGATGATGCTCAATGTGCCAAGAGTTTTGAAAGACAGAAACAATGTTATCTCAACAGAGGATATCCTGAAAAGCTAATGGACTTGCAAATGGAAAGGGTGAAAACAATTCCTAGGACGGAATTATTGCAAAAAAAGACCAAAGAGTTAAAAAAGAGAATGGTATTTGTTTCAAAGTATTCGACGGCAACAAGAGAAATTAAAAAGACGATACTTAAGAGATGGGATATCCTGCAAATGGAAAGTGATTTTGAACACCTTTATGAACAGAAACCGCTTTTTGCATATTCAAGGTCAAGAAACATAAAAGAATTATTGAGTAGACCAGATGATATGGCATTAGAAGCATCTAGTCCTAAAGGAACAACTAAATGCTATAACTGCAAGAACTGCAATAATGTAATCACTGGTAGCAAACTATCTCATCCCAAAACAGGAGAGCAAATAGGCCTTAGGCACTCGGCAAATTGCAATGCGGAACACGTAGTATACTCCATAAAATGCCCATGTGGACTATTGTATGTCGGCAAAACCGACAGGAAGATGAAAATACGCTTAGCAGAGCATAAGAGTAGAATCCGCAATAAAAACATAACCTCACCACTGGCCAGACACTGGATTGAGAAAAACCATACTATAGCGCAAGTTCGTTTTCAGATCATTGAAAAAATTCCACAGCGTTTAGGTTTGGACAATGCCAAAATTTTACTCAGGAGAGAAATATACTGGATTCGGAAATTACAGACTGTAGTCCCTGATGGGCTCAATGATAAATTGGACATGATATGCTTTCTTTAACTTTAGGCCAGAATTAGTAGCTAATTTCTCGAGGGGTATCATCAGCACAGTTGTACTTAGAACTGGTGAAATTATACATGGTACATTCATTAGAATTCAGATACTAACTATTGACTTGCAGTGAGAATTTTGTTGTAGGTATAAAAATGTGCAATGTATGAAATTGTTTGATATTTATAATGTTCTCTTTTTGATCTTTTCTTTTTTCTGTTACTTGTAATTTAAAATAACGAATCTGATTATAATCTTAAAATTAGTTGACTATGAGTCGTATTATCTTATGTCTCATAAATTTGCTCTAAATATCCCATAATAATTTGGACATTTTGGATTCATAGTAAATTAGTTGTAAACAACCCCCTTTAAACATGGCGCCCATAAGCTTGAGTTTAAGTCCGTCATTGATATCGAGATCGGGTCGGTTGCATCAACATAAGCAAAGGATCAGAGGTTTCTGAGCATACAGCGAGGGAAGACGCCGTTACAACGCCACCTTTTTCGTGTCTCCGGTAAGCGAGAGAGTTAGGGAGATACCTTAACGTGAGGAGAGTCGGTTTTTGACAACCGAATACTAAACGTGGACTTCGTCTTATTTATTTATTTTATTTAGTGCGGGAGAATGCCGAAACTTAGCGAGATCCAGGGAACCTGGTAAAAGGCTCGCAGGTAAACACAAGCTTTCCCTTATATTTCGAATGGACGGCAATTTTTGAAGGTTATATTACAAAAGATTGGCCTTTTATGGTCTTCACTTCTCTATTTTATTAGATCCCTTCTACATCACAGTTAAGCGTCACTGATCCTCAGGTGAGCGTTCGTCAACTTAAATGGCATACAAACCTTTGTGGTTTGTCAAAGACAGATATAGTAGTGACAGTTTCTGATAAGATTTGTGTTTTTCTATTTTCTTAATTATCCACAGATAGTTTTTTCAACTACTGGAAGCTAAGGTAACGTTGCATAAGCATAATATCAAATACTGTGCTTTCTGTAAGCTTTCAGTATATGTACTTACGTAATTATAATTTTTCCAGATTCTACAGGAACTATTTAGCACACGTAATTTATACTCCAACCAGTTAGTTAGGTAAGAGAATTCAACACCAATTGGTTTAATACAGATTAATTTTCTCTAAAGCATCGAAACTAATTAGGTTTCCTTTTTCTTTCTTCTTCCATAGGCCCCTGACGAAGGGGTACAAACCCCGAAATGCATTGGGTTGTGTATATAACTGTGTTGTGTATCAATTGATCAGTGAAAAATGTATGATAAAAGGCACTAATTGTGTATTGTTTATGTATATATTGCAATGAACCATACTTTATTCGTTTGAACCTGAAATGAAATAAGTTACAAAACATTTTGAATTAAAATTATGTCAATTGTAAAACTTTGAAAGATTTATCTTTTAGTTAGTGCGCACTCGAGTCCTTGTGATCTTGTGATCCCTGGCTATATACATTGATTAAGGGTGTTGGCAGGCACCAATCTAGTGCAGCACACATACCGAACAAGTGATCCACTTTGATTAACGGAGTGCAATACCACCAACCATTCATTATTAGTTTTTTACTGCACACACGTGGTATTAGCACCATAGATAAAATGTCTTTTGAATCCATAGCAGCAATCACGGACAATCGTGCTAACACTAAAGTTTACACATCGGATGAAGCAACGCAAATATATAAATTAATAAAGGAGGCTAAATCTTTCGATGCTCAAGGAAGTTCAGTTACACAGCAATTGAGACAACTAGAATACCTAACTAAGCGTGAATTGAACCAACGGTTACACGCAACTACTCTAGTCCAGTACCACCGTGTGAAGAGAATCCCTCGAGGATTGAGGCTTGCAATCAGACCCATGTTATATCGCCTGAACAGTAACCCTAAGTTCATGGAGAAATGGTTTGAGATCCTAAATAAGTGTTCTCTGGACTTAATATTGCTATTAATAGAGGAACTGGCCAAAACAATCACAGAATTAGAGGAAGAAATCTACAATCTGAAATCAGAACTATCTAAAAGAATTGAGGAAGAACCGTGGGGTAAATTCCTTGAGGATATGGACATCAAATTGGAGAAATATGGTAAGGAACTAGAGGAGACTAAACTGCGAAAGTTTAAGAGAGATACTATAGACTATAAGCTGAATGAGGCCTATACATGGGCGGAAGTCTATGCAAAAAGGCGTTTCGCAGGAAAGAAACAACAGACAACTTCATCTCAAGAGAGTATGGTCTCTGACAGTGAAACTAGTACTACCAGACAACCACTTATCCAGGAGCAACCACGAAAAAAGGATTCTGGAAAAACAGTAACAATTGATTTGGCTTCTACATCAACTATGGATCCTTTTTTAGAGAAGGATATGAATCTTGCCAAACCCCCGGATCAAATTCCACCTCAGTCTGGCGACAAAAGACAAGATGAGGACAAGGCAAAAGAGAAAGAAAAGGAGAAGGAACAAGCGAAGAAACAGGGACTACGGAGTCAGAGCAGAATATAGTAGTTAACATTTCTAAATATTCTCCATCTAAATTCGAGATTCAACTGTTGAACAAAGGACCAACTTTTGTGAGCACATATCGAACCAATGAACTGGAGACAGAGGTGTCATTTTTTAAGTTCATGAGGATACTACGATTAAAATATTTTTTTACCATCTTGAATCCAATAGAGACAACTGAAAATGCGGAGCAACAATTCAAACCGAAAAGTAGTTTTATGGCGCCTGTATCACACAAGAGTTTGGATTTATTTGAAACCCTTGTTAAAGCGGACATGACGAAAATTAAATACAAAAGCAAACTACAAAACTTGACAAGAGCTGAATTGAGTGTATTACGCACTCTTCGTAACAATAAGGATATAATTGTTCAGAAGGCGGACAAAGGAGGAGGATTGGTAATTATGGATTCAGAGTTCTACATAAAGAAAGGCAATGAACATGTTTTAGATACTGAAGTTTACTCTAAATTACCAAAAGATCCCACAAACGAGATTGCAAACAACTTGGATGGCATTTTGGATAAAGCTGAAGAACTAGGGTGGATTACTAATGCAACCAAAAGATATTTAAGGCAATTATACCCAAGGAGACCGAAAATATACTTTTTGCCAAAAATACACAAATGCTTACAAAATCCGCCAATTAGACCTATTGTTTCAGGATGTTCCTCAATTTTCGAAAATTTGGGCATATTCATTGATGCCCACATGCAAGCTTTTATGCGAGATTGGCCAACATACCTGGAGGACACTTCACACTTTCTAAGAAGTGTGACTTCTATGAATTTACAAACTGAAGAAAGTTTGGTATTGTGCACAATAGATGTTGTGTCACTTTACACATCGATTCCTCACCAAATGGGCCTTGAAGCCATGGAATGGGCACTACTGCGAATGGATAAACCACCAGAGACAAAGTACCTAATCATGCAATTATTAGAATTCTGTTTACATAACAGTTACTTTGTATGGCAAACTGAGTTCTTCACTCAATTAAGTGGAACAGCCATGGGTTTTCCAGGGGCATGTATTTACGCAAATATCTTAATGGCGAAATTTGAACTGGAATACATCCTAGAAGATATAACGTGGCAAACTGGCATTCTGTACTATAAAAGGTACATTGATGACATTTTTCTTGTCTGGAAGAAACCAACAGAAGACCTTAAGCGCAACATACAAAGTTTGAATCTAATCAATCCGAGGATCAAATTTCCAAGTCAAATGAGTACTACTACACTTCCTTTCTTGGATGTGCAAGTAAAAATTGAAGGGAATAAGATAAGCACAGAGCTCTATAAGAAACCAACTGACAAAAACACAGCACTTCAGTATGGAAGCTTCCATCCAACTACTCTAAAGAACAATCTCCCAGTGTCTCAGTTCATGAGAATAAAAAGGATATCATCGGATGATGCTCAATGTGCCAAGAGTTTTGAAAGACAGAAACAATGTTATCTCAACAGAGGATATCCTGAAAAGCTAATGGACTTGCAAATGGAAAGGGTGAAAACAATTCCTAGGACGGAATTATTGCAAAAAAAGACCAAAGAGTTAAAAAAGAGAATGGTATTTGTTTCAAAGTATTCGACGGCAACAAGAGAAATTAAAAAGACGATACTTAAGAGATGGGATATCCTGCAAATGGAAAGTGATTTTGAACACCTTTATGAACAGAAACCGCTTTTTGCATATTCAAGGTCAAGAAACATAAAAGAATTATTGAGTAGACCAGATGATATGGCATTAGAAGCATCTAGTCCTAAAGGAACAACTAAATGCTATAACTGCAAGAACTGCAATAATGTAATCACTGGTAGCAAACTATCTCATCCCAAAACAGGAGAGCAAATAGGCCTTAGGCACTCGGCAAATTGCAATGCGGAACACGTAGTATACTCCATAAAATGCCCATGTGGACTATTGTATGTCGGCAAAACCGACAGGAAGATGAAAATACGCTTAGCAGAGCATAAGAGTAGAATCCGCAATAAAAACATAACCTCACCACTGGCCAGACACTGGATTGAGAAAAACCATACTATAGCGCAAGTTCGTTTTCAGATCATTGAAAAAATTCCACAGCGTTTAGGTTTGGACAATGCCAAAATTTTACTCAGGAGAGAAATATACTGGATTCGGAAATTACAGACTGTAGTCCCTGATGGGCTCAATGATAAATTGGACATGATATGCTTTCTTTAACTTTAGGCCAGAATTAGTAGCTAATTTCTCGAGGGGTATCATCAGCACAGTTGTACTTAGAATTGGTGAAATTATACATGGTACATTCATTAGAATTCAGATACTAACTATTGACTTGCAGTGAGAATTTTGTTGTAGGTATAAAAATGTGCAATGTATGAAATTGTTTGATATTTATAATGTTCTCTTTTTGCTCTTTTCTTTTTTCTGTTACTTGTAATTTAAAATAACGAATCTGATTATAATCTTAAAATTAGTTGACTATGAGTCGTATTATCTTATGTCTCATAAATTTGCTCTAAATATCCCATAATAATTTGGACATTTTGGATTCATAGTAAATTAGTTGTAAACAACCCCCTTTAAACATGGCGCCCATACGCTTGAGTTTAAGTCCGTCATTGATATCGAGATCGGGTCGGTTGCATCAACATAAGCAAAGGATCAGAGGTTTCTGAGCATACAGCGAGGGAAGACGCCGTTACAACGCCACCTTTTTCGTGTCTCCGGTAAGCGAGAGAGTTAGGGAGATACCTTAACGTGAGGAGAGTCGGTTTTTGACAACCGAATACTAAACGTGGACTTCGTCTTATTTATTTATTTTATTTAGTGCGGGAGAATGCCGAAACTTAGCGAGACCCAGGGAACCTGGTAAAAGGCTCGCAGGTAAACACAAGCTTTCCCTTATATTTCGAATGGACGGCGATTTTTGAAGGTTATATTACAAAAGATTGGCCTTTTATGGTCTTCACTTCTCTATTTTATTAGATCCCTTCTACATCACAGTTAAGCGTCACTGATCCTCAGGTGAGCGTTCGTCAACTTAAATGGCATACAAACCTTTGTGGTTTGTCAAAGACAGATATAGTAGTGACAGTTTCTGATAAGATTTGTGTTTTTCTATTTTCTTAATTATCCACAGATAGTTTTTTCAACTACTGGAAGCTAAGGTAACGTTGCATAAGCATAATATCAAATACTGTGCTTTCTGTAAGCTTTCAGTATATGTACTTACGTAATTATAATTTTTCCAGATTCTACAGGAACTATTTAGCACACGTAATTTATACTCCAACCAGTTAGTTAGGTAAGAGAATTCAACACCAATTGGTTTAATACAGATTAATTTTCTCTAAAGCATCGAAACTAATTAGGTTTCCTTTTTCTTTCTTCTTCCATAGGCCCCTGACGAAGGGGTACAAACCCCGAAATGCATTGGGTTGTGTATATAACTGTGTTGTGTATCAATTGATCAGTGAAAAATGTATGATAAAAGGCACTAATTGTGTATTGTTTATGTATATATTGCAATGAACCATACTTTATTCGTTTGAACCTGAAATGAAATAAGTTACAAAACATTTTGAATTAAAATTATGTCAATTGTAAAACTTTGAAAGATTTATCTTTTAGTTAGTGCGCACTCGAGTCCTTGTGATCTCGTGATCCCTGGCTATATACATTGATTAAGGGTGTTGGCAGGCACCAATCTAGTGCAGCACACATACCGAACAAGTGATCCACTTTGATTAACGGAGTGCAATACCACCAACCATTCATTATTAGTTTTTTACTGCACACACGTGGTATTAGCACCATAGATAAAATGTCTTTTGAATCCATAGCAGCAATCACGGACAATCGTGCTAACACTAAAGTTTACACATCGGATGAAGCAACGCAAATATATAAATTAATAAAGGAGGCTAAATCTTTCGATGCTCAAGGAAGTTCAGTTACACAGCAATTGAGACAACTAGAATACCTAACTAAGCGTGAATTGAACCAACGGTTACACGCAACTACTCTAGTCCAGTACCACCGTGTGAAGAGAATCCCTCGAGGATTGAGGCTTGCAATCAGACCCATGTTATATCGCCTGAACAGTAACCCTAAGTTCATGGAGAAATGGTTTGAGATCCTAAATAAGTGTTCTCTGGACTTAATATTGCTATTAATAGATGAACTGGCCAAAACAATCACAGAATTAGAGAAAGAAATCTACAATCTGAAATCAGAGCTATCTAAAAGAATTGAGGAAGAACCGTGGGGTAAATTCCTTGAGGATATGGACATCAAATTGGAGAAATATGGAAAAGGAACTAGAGGAGACTAAACTGCGAAAGTTTAAGAGAGATACTATAGACTATAAGCTGAATGAGGCCTATACATGGGCGGAAGTCTATGCAAAAAGGCATTTCGCAGGAAAGAAACAACAGACAACTTCATCTCAAGAGAGTATGGTCTCTGACAGTGAAACTAGTACTACCAGACAACCACTTATCCAGGAGCAACCACGAAAAAAGGATTCTGGAAAAACAGTAACAATTGATTTGGCTTCTACATCAACTATGGATCCTTTTTTAGAGAAGGATATGAATCTTGCCAAACCCCCGGATCAAATTCCACCTCAGTCTGGCGACAAAAGACAAGAAGAGGACAAGGCAAAAGAGAAAGAAAAGGAGAAGGAACAAGCAAAGAAACAGGGACTACGGAGTCAGAGCAGAATATAGTAGTTAACATTTCTAAATATTCTCCATCTAAATTCGAGATTCAACTGTTGAACAAAGGACCAACTTTTGTGAGCACATATCGAACCAATGAACTGGAGACAGAGGTGTCATTTTTTAAGTTCATGAGGATACTACGATTAAAATATTTTTTTACCATCTTGAATCCAATAGAGACAACTGAAAATGCGGAGCAAAAATTCAAACCGAAAAGTAGTTTTATGGCGCCTGTATCACACAAGAGTTTGGATTTATTTGAAACCCTTGTTAAAGCGGACATGACGAAAATTAAATACAAAAGCAAACTACAAAACTTGACAAGAGCTGAATTGAGTGCATTACGCACTCTTCGTAACAATAAGGATATAATTGTTCAGAAGGCGGACAAAGGAGGAGGATTGGTAATTATGGATTCAGAGTTCTACATAAAGAAAGGCAATGAACATGTTTTAGATACTGAAGTTTACTCTAAATTACCAAAAGATCCCACAAACGAGATTGCAAACAACTTGGATGGCATTTTGGATAAAGCTGAAGAACTAGGGTGGATTACTAATGCAACCAAAAGATATTTAAGGCAATTATACTCAAGGAGACCGAAAATATACTTTTTGCCAAAAATACACAAATGCTTACAAAATCCGCCAATTAGACCTATTGTTTCAGGATGTTCCTCAATTTTCGAAAATTTGGGCATATTCATTGATGCCCACATGCAAGCTTTTATGCGAGATTGGCCAACATACCTGGAGGACACTTCACACTTTCTAAGAAGTGTGACTTCTATGAATTTACAAACTGAAGAAAGTTTGGTATTGTGCACAATAGATGTTGTGTCACTTTACACATCGATTCCTCACCAAATGGGCCTTGAAGCCATGGAATGGGCACTACTGCGAATGAATAAACCACCAGAGACAAAGTACCTAATCATGCAATTATTAGAATTCTGTTTACATAACAGTTACTTTGTATGGCAAACTGAGTTCTTCACTCAATTAAGTGGAACAGCCATGGGTTTTCCAGGGGCATGTATTTACGCAAATATCTTAATGGCGAAATTTGAAATGGAATACATCCTAGAAGATATAACGTGGCAAACTGGCATTCTGTACTATAAAAGGTACATTGATGACATTTTTCTTGTCTGGAAGAAACCAACAGAAGACCTTAAGCGCAACATACAAAGTTTGAATCTAATCAATCCGAGGATCAAATTTACAAGTCAAATGAGTACTACTACACTTCCTTTCTTGGATGTGCAAGTAAAAATTGAAGGGAATAAGATAAGCACAGAGCTCTATAAGAAACCAACTGACAAAAACACAGCACTTCAGTATGGAAGCTTCCATCCAACTACTCTAAAGAACAATCTCCCAGTGTCTCAGTTCATGAGAATAAAAAGGATATCATCGGATGATGCTCAATGTGCCAAGAGTTTTGAAAGACAGAAACAATGTTATCTCAACAGAGGATATCCTGAAAAGCTAATGGACTTGCAAATGGAAAGGGTGAAAACAATTCCTAGGACGGAATTATTGCAAAAAAAGACCAAAGAGTTAAAAAAGAGAATGGTATTTGTTTCAAAGTATTCGACGGCAACAAGAGAAATTAAAAAGACGATACTTAAGAGATGGGATATCCTGCAAATGGAAAGTGATTTTGAACACCTTTATGAACAGAAACCGCTTTTTGCATATTCAAGGTCAAGAAACATAAAAGAATTATTGAGTAGACCAGATGATATGGCATTAGAAGCATCTAGTCCTAAAGGAACAACTAAATGCTATAACTGCAAGAACTGCAATAATGTAATCACTGGTAGCAAACTATCTCATCCCAAAACAGGAGAGCAAATAGGCCTTAGGCACTCGGCAAATTGCAATGCGGAACACGTAGTATACTCCATAAAATGCCCATGTGGACTATTGTATGTCGGCAAAACCGACAGGAAGATGAAAATACGCTTAGCAGAGCATAAGAGTAGAATCCGCAATAAAAACATAACCTCACCACTGGCCAGACACTGGATTGAGAAAAACCATACTATAGCGCAAGTTCGTTTTCAGATCATTGAAAAAATTCCACAGCGTTTAGGTTTGGACAATGCCAAAATTTTACTCAGGAGAGAAATATACTGGATTCGGAAATTACAGACTGTAGTCCCTGATGGGCTCAATGATAAATTGGACATGATATGCTTTCTTTAACTTTAGGCCAGAATTAGTAGCTAATTTCTCGAGGGGTATCATCAGCACAGTTGTACTTAGAATTGGTGAAATTATACATGGTACATTCATTAGAATTCAGATACTAACTATTGACTTGCAGTGAGAATTTTGTTGTAGGTATAAAAATGTGCAATGTATGAAATTGTTTGATATTTATAATGTTCTCTTTTTGCTCTTTTCTTTTTTCTGTTACTTGTAATTTAAAATAACGAATCTGATTATAATCTTAAAATTAGTTGACTATGAGTTGTATTATCTTATGTCTCATAAATTTGCTCTAAATATCCCATAATAATTTGGACATTTTGGATTCATAGTAAATTAGTTGTAAACAACCCCCTTTAAACATGGCGCCCATACGCTTGAGTTTAAGTCCGTCATTGATATCGAGATCGGGTCGGTTGCATCAACATAAGCAAAGGATCAGAGGTTTCTGAGCATACAGCGAGGGAAGACGCCGTTACAACGCCACCTTTTTCGTGTCTCCGGTAAGCGAGAGAGTTAGGGAGATACCTTAACGTGAGGAGAGTCGGTTTTTGACAACCGAATACTAAACGTGGACTTCGTCTTATTTATTTATTTTATTTAGTGCGGGAGAATGCCGAAACTTAGCGAGACCCAGGGAACCTGGTAAAAGGCTCGCAGGTAAACACAAGCTTTCCCTTATATTTCGAATGGACGGCAATTTTTGAAGGTTATATTACAAAAGATTGGCCTTTTATGGTCTTCACTTCTCTATTTTATTAGATCCCTTCTACATCACAGTTAAGCGTCACTGATCCTCAGGTGAGCGTTCGTCAACTTAAATGGCATACAAACCTTTGTGGTTTGTCAAAGACAGATATAGTAGTGACAGTTTCTGATAAGATTTGTGTTTTTCTATTTTCTTAATTATCCACAGATAGTTTTTTCAACTACTGGAAGCTAAGGTAACGTTGCATAAGCATAATATCAAATACTGTGCTTTCTGTAAGCTTTCAGTATATGTACTTACGTAATTATAATTTTTCCAGATTCTACAGGAACTATTTAGCACACGTAATTTATACTCCAACCAGTTAGTTAGGTAAGAGAATTCAACACCAATTGGTTTAATACAGATTAATTTTCTCTAAAGCATCGAAACTAATTAGGTTTCCTTTTTCTTTCTTCTTCCATAGGCCCCTGACGAATGGGTACAAACCCCGAAATGCATTGGGTTGTGTATATAACTGTGTTGTGTATCAATTGATCAGTGAAAAATGTATGATAAAAGGCACTAATTGTGTATTGTTTATGTATATATTGCAATGAACCATACTTTATTCGTTTGAACCTGAAATGAAATAAGTTACAAAACATTTTGAATTAAAATTATGTCAATTGTAAAACTTTGAAAGATTTATCTTTTAGTTAGTGCGCACTCGAGTCCTTGTGATCTCGTGATCCCTGGCTATATACATTGATTAAGGGTGTTGGCAGGCACCAATCTAGTGCAGCACACATACCGAACAAGTGATCCACTTTGATTAACGGAGTGCAATACCACCAACCATTCATTATTAGTTTTTTACTGCACACACGTGGTATTAGCACCATAGATAAAATGTCTTTTGAATCCATAGCAGCAATCACGGACAATCGTGCTAACACTAAAGTTTACACATCGGATGAAGCAACGCAAATATATAAATTAATAAAGGAGGCTAAATCTTTCGATGCTCAAGGAAGTTCAGTTACACAGCAATTGAGACAACTAGAATACCTAACTAAGCGTGAATTGAACCAACGGTTACACGCAACTACTCTAGTCCAGTACCACCGTGTGAAGAGAATCCCTCGAGGATTGAGGCTTGCAATCAGACCCATGTTATATCGCCTGAACAGTAACCCTAAGTTCATGGAGAAATGGTTTGAGATCCTAAATAAGTGTTCTCTGGACTTAATATTGCTATTAATAGAGGAACTGGCCAAAACAATCACAGAATTAGAGAAAGAAATCTACAATCTGAAATCAGAGCTATCTAAAAGAATTGAGGAAGAACCGTGGGGTAAATTCCTTGAGGATATGGACATCAAATTGGAGAAATATGGAAAAGGAACTAGAGGAGACTAAACTGCGAAAGTTTAAGAGAGATACTATAGACTATAAGCTGAATGAGGCCTATACATGGGCGGAAGTCTATGCAAAAAGGCATTTCGCAGGAAAGAAACAACAGACAACTTCATCTCAAGAGAGTATGGTCTCTGACAGTGAAACTAGTACTACCAGACAACCACTTATCCAGGAGCAACCACGAAAAAAGGATTCTGGAAAAACAGTAACAATTGATTTGGCTTCTACATCAACTATGGATCCTTTTTTAGAGAAGGATATGAATCTTGCCAAACCCCCGGATCAAATTCCACCTCAGTCTGGCGACAAAAGACAAGAAGAGGACAAGGCAAAAGAGAAAGAAAAGGAGAAGGAACAAGCGAAGAAACAGGGACTACGGAGTCAGAGCAGAATATAGTAGTTAACATTTCTAAATATTCTCCATCTAAATTCGAGATTCAACTGTTGAACAAAGGACCAACTTTTGTGAGCACATATCGAACCAATGAACTGGAGACAGAGGTGTCATTTTTTAAGTTCATGAGGATACTACGATTAAAATATTTTTTTACCATCTTGAATCCAATAGAGACAACTGAAAATGCGGAGCAACAATTCAAACCGAAAAGTAGTTTTATGGCGCCTGTATCACACAAGAGTTTGGATTTATTTGAAACCCTTGTTAAAGCGGACATGACGAAAATTAAATACAAAAGCAAACTACAAAACTTGACAAGAGCTGAATTGAGTGCATTACGCACTCTTCGTAACAATAAGGATATAATTGTTCAGAAGGAGGACAAAGGAGGAGGATTGGTAATTATGGATTCAGAGTTCTACATAAAGAAAGGCAATGAACATGTTTTAGATACTGAAGTTTACTCTAAATTACCAAAAGATCCCACAAACGAGATTGCAAACAACTTGGATGGCATTTTGGATAAAGCTGAAGAACTAGGGTGGATTACTAATGCAACCAAAAGATATTTAAGGCAATTATACTCAAGGAGACCGAAAATATACTTTTTGCCAAAAATACACAAATGCTTACAAAATCCGCCAATTAGACCTATTGTTTCAGGATGTTCCTCAATTTTCGAAAATTTGGGCATATTCATTGATGCCCACATGCAAGCTTTTATGCGAGATTGGCCAACATACCTGGAGGACACTTCACACTTTCTAAGAAGTGTGACTTCTATGAATTTACAAACTGAAGAAAGTTTGGTATTGTGCACAATAGATGTTGTGTCACTTTACACATCGATTCCTCACCAAATGGGCCTTGAAGCCATGGAATGGGCACTACTGCGAATGAATAAACCACCAGAGACAAAGTACCTAATCATGCAATTATTAGAATTCTGTTTACATAACAGTTACTTTGTATGGCAAACTGAGTTCTTCACTCAATTAAGTGGAACAGCCATGGGTTTTCCAGGGGCATGAATTTACGCAAATATCTTAATGGCAAAATTTGAAATGGAATACATCCTAGAAGATATAACGTGGCAAACTGGCATTCTGTACTATAAAAGGTACATTGATGACATTTTTCTTGTCTGGAAGAAACCAACAGAAGACCTTAAGCGCAACATACAAAGTTTGAATCTAATCAATCCGAGGATCAAATTTACAAGTCAAATGAGTACTACTACACTTCCTTTCTTGGATGTGCAAGTAAAAATTGAAGGGAATAAGATAAGCACAGAGCTCTATAAGAAACCAACTGACAAAAACACAGCACTTCAGTATGGAAGCTTCCATCCAACTACTCTAAAGAACAATCTCCCAGTGTCTCAGTTCATGAGAATAAAAAGGATATCATCGGATGATGCTCAATGTGCCAAGAGTTTTGAAAGACAGAAACAATGTTATCTCAACAGAGGATATCCTGAAAAGCTAATGGACTTGCAAATGGAAAGGGTGAAAACAATTCCTACGACGGAATTATTGCAAAAAAAGACCAAAGAGTTAAAAAAGAGAATGGTATTTGTTTCAAAGTATTCGACGGCAACAAGAGAAATTAAAAAGACGATACTTAAGAGATGGGATATCCTGCAAATGGAAAGTGATTTTGAACACCTTTATGAACAGAAACCGCTTTTTGCATATTCAAGGTCAAGAAACATAAAAGAATTATTGAGTAGACCAGATGATATGGCATTAGAAGCATCTAGTCCTAAAGGCACAACTAAATGCTATAACTGCAAGAACTGCAATAATGTAATCACTGGTAGCAAACTATCTCATCCCAAAACAGGAGAACAAATAGGCCTTAGGCACTCGGCAAATTGCAATGCGGAACACGTAGTATACTCCATAAAATGCCCATGTGGACTATTGTATGTCGGCAAAACCGACAGGAAGATGAAAATACGCTTAGCAGAGCATAAGAGTAGAATCCGCAATAAAAACATAACCTCACCACTGGCCAGACACTGGATTGAGAAAAACCATACTATAGCGCAAGTTCGTTTTCAGATCATTGAACAAATTCCACAGCGTTTAGGTTTGGACAATGCCAAAATTTTACTCAGGAGAGAAATATACTGGATTCGGAAATTACAGACTGTAGTCCCTGATGGGCTCAATGATAAATTGGACATGATATGCTTTCTTTAACTTTAGGCCAGAATTAGTAGCTAATTTCTCGAGGGGTATCATCAGCACAGTTGTACTTAGAATTGGTGAAATTATACATGGTACATTCATTAGAATTCAGATACTAACTATTGACTTGCAGTGAGAATTTTGTTGTAGGTATAAAAATGTGCAATGTATGAAATTGTTTGATATTTATAATGTTCTCTTTTTGCTCTTTTCTTTTTTCTGTTACTTGTAATTTAAAATAACGAATCTGATTATAATCTTAAAATTAGTTGACTATGAGTCGTATTATCTTATGTCTCATAAATTTGCTCTAAATATCCCATAAAAATTTGGACATTTTGGATTCATAGTAAATTAGTTGTAAACAACCCCCTTTAAACATGGCGCCCATACGCTTGAGTTTAAGTCCGTCATTGATATCGAGATCGGGTCCGTTGCATCAACATAAGCAAAGGACCAGAGGTTTCTGAGCATACAGCGAGGGAAGACGCCGTTACAACGCCACCTTTTTCGTGTCTCCGGTAAGCGAGAGAGTTAGGGAGATACCTTAACGTGAGGAGAGTCGGTTTTTGACAACCGAATACTAAACGTGGACTTCGTCTTATTTATTTATTTTATTTAGTGCAGGAGAATGCCGAAACTTAGCGAGACCCAGGGAACCTGGTAAAAGGCTCGCAGGTAAACACAAGCTTTCCCTTATATTTCGAATGGACGGCAATTTTTGAAGGTTATATTACAAAAGATTGGCCTTTTATGGTCTTCACTTCTCTATTTTATTAGATCCCTTCTACATCACAGTTAAGCGTCACTGATCCTCAGGTGAGCGTTCGTCAACTTAAATGGCATACAAACCTTTGTGGTTTGTCAAAGACAGATATAGTAGTGACAGTTTCTGATAAGATTTGTGTTTTTCTATTTTCTTAATTATCCACAGATAGTTTTTTCAACTACTGGAAGCTAAGGTAACGTTGCATAAGCATAATATCAAATACTGTGCTTTCTGTAAGCTTTCAGTATATGTACTTACGTAATTATAATTTTTCCAGATTCTACAGGAACTATTTAGCACACGTAATTTATACTCCAACCAGTTAGTTAGGTAAGAGAATTCAACACCAATTGGTTTAATACAGATTAATTTTCTCTAAAGCATCGAAACTAATTAGGTTTCCTTTTTCTTTCTTCTTCCATAGGCCCCTGACGAAGGGGTACAAACCCCGAAATGCATTGGGTTGTGTATATAACTGTGTTGTGTATCAATTGATCAGTGAAAAATGTATGATAAAAGGCACTAATTGTGTATTGTTTATGTATATATTGCAATGAACCATACTTTATTCGTTTGAACCTGAAATGAAATAAGTTACAAAACATTTTGAATTAAAATTATGTCAATTGTAAAACTTTGAAAGATTTATCTTTTAGTTAGTGCGCACTCGAGTCCTTGTGATCTCGTGATCCCTGGCTATATACAATGTTCTATGGTACAACAAGATTATGAATCAACATAACCAGACACTTACATGGCAACCAATGTTAGTTGGATGCGATTAAAGTAGCTCCCCTATTTGAGAGGGTTATGAGAATGTGAAAATAATCCTAGGCTGCTAATACACACAGCATGAGCAAGTGTAATGAAGCACATTCATAAAGCGCATGGTTACAGTCGGCCAGTGTGTCCCCGCGCTGCAGTGCAAAAGTGCCTCGATAGCTACACCCTATCCTAACCAGGCGTGACTATCCAGAGGGGAAGAGTTACATTTTCAAAATTTTTCTGAAGGTGCCCTCCAAGCCCTCTAACCGGAGGCTCACGGGGAGCCTGTTCCATTGTTGTGCAGCCACAAAGCGGAAGGAGCAGCCACCCATCCTTGCTCTTATAATGGCAGGAACACACACCAGGCCCGTCCCACATAATCTAAGTTGGCGTGTTGAAGAATAGAGATCGAGTAGATCAAACAAATAGGATGGTCTGGTCCCCTGAATGACACGGTGGCAGACGCACAATGCCTTGAACAAGACTCTCTCGCTTATCGGAAACCAGTGGAGGGAAACCAATGCAATCTTCGAGAAGGCCATCCTCGAGAGCATAAGAACCAGACGAGCTGCTGTGTTCTGTATGCCTTGGAGTCTTTGCATGCATTTAGCCTTAGCACCCAGGTACAGTATAATACCTTAATCAAGGCGGGATGTCACCAGGGCGTGCACCATGGTCTTCCTGGCTGCAGTAGGCAGCAAATCCAGGGTTTTATCAAGGCCCCCTAGGACTCTGAAACAGGCACCTGGTATGGTACTCAAATGAGAGCTTAGTGTCCAGCCGAACCCCCAAGTTCTTTGCCTGAGTGCAGGGCGTGAGAATGGGCCACCATGCCGATGACCACACTGACGGGGCTTTCCCTACCACAAGCACCTCGGTCTGATTGCCTTTCAATTTCAGGCAGTTATTAGCCATCCATAATGCAAGATCTTGCATGCATGCCACGAAGTTGGAGGCTGTGCCTGTGAGACCACCAGTTGAGTGTCATCGGCATAGGACACAACCCTAATCCCACATTTGTATGCAATCTCCGCTAAAGGTGTAACATAGATATTGAACAGGGTAAGGCTCAGGGTCGATCCCTGCGGGCACCCCTGTTTCAGTTTGATGACTTTGGAATAGTGGGAGCCCTGCCTCACCTGAAAACTACGCTCATACAGGAAGGATTTCATCAAGCTCAGTGCACTGCCAGACACACCTCCTTTTCTCAGGCACTGCAACATTGTGTGGTTGCCAACAGTGTCAAAGGCGGCACTTAAATCCAGCAGGATTAAGGCCGCCGTCTGTCAAGCATCCACATGTTTCCTAATGGTTTCCGTAGCGAATAGCAGGGCTGATTCTTTCGTGTGGAGGGCCCGAAATCCAGACTTAGTGGGATGCAGGAGATTTTATTTTCCAATATGCACTGTAAGTTGCGTGTTTACCACTTTCTCCGCAACCTTTGCGAAGTAAGAAATTAAGGAGATTAGACGCAAATTATCGAGTTGGTCTGGGCTAATGTGCGGTTTCTTGGGTAGCAGAAGGACCACTGCTTCCTTCCATCTTACTGGCACCGTACCTGTCATAAAAGATAACTTCAAAAGGTGTCTAATACATGGCTCAAGAGTAACAATGCTCCCTCTAAGCACTTTAGGGGAGGCAGGGTCTCTTGGAGATCCTGACTTGACACTAATACAGATATTAGTTAACAGCTCTGGAGGGGGAATGGTAAATCTATCAATATATTCAATCTCTAGAGCCTACCCTACTTCCCCCGATGTCTCGTGGCCTACTCAAGCAGAGTCCGGGAAGGTGGAATACATTTTCTCCACCTTATCTGCAAAGAAATCCGCCACACAGTTGCATAGCTCCTGTGACCCAGTTTCCGGTGCTGCCGTTGTTGCTAAGGAAGATATCTCTTTGTAGACCCTAAACAGTTCCCTTGCCAAATTTTCCGCTGCCCCAATTCTTTCCGGGTAGTATGATGCCTTAGCCCTTCTGATGAGCCCATGGTAGCTCTTCAGCGTGACTTTATACTCCCTCCTCACCTGGTCCAAGAAGTCTTTCCTCCACCGCCTTTCCAGGCGTTAACAGTCTCCGTTAGCCATTCTCAAGGCGGTATTATACCAGGGAGCAGATTTTTGTACTCTTCCTGGCATTTTCTATGACCAGGGGGAGGTTAAATCCAGTGCCTCCGTAATATGCCTATCCAAGGTTTTGCGTGCGCTTTCGACATCTATGCCCCCCGGCAGCCCACACTGAGAGAGGGCACTGTTAAAATTTTCCTGAGAGAAGCCAGCCCACTTCCGGCATGCTATTTCCCTCTTAGATTTCTCCTGTACCTTTAACCCAGGCAACATCATCACAAAAGGAACCAGGAAATGGTCTCACCATAAAACAGGAAGGGGTGGGATCACGACTATGGTCTTCCAGTTAGCGAAAATGGGATTAAGCATGTAGCTCAGTTGGTGGGTGGGGGAATCAGATTTTAGTATAAGTTATAAGGTAGCCATTTCCTGACATTACTCACCAGCCCCCACACTCTTTGTATCATCAAAATGCAAATTGAAGTCTCCAAGCACTAAAATAAAAGTTTTTCATATCGCAGTGCTGGTTGTGTGAGACATTCTATCGGCTAGGGTAGAAGCGAGTGGGGGGTCCAGGAGGTCTGTAGACCAGGAACCCTTTCAAGATGTAGTTTGTGGCCACCCTGATCGTATAAAATCAGCCTTGCTATCAGCAATAGCGACTGGCTCGAGGGTACATTGGATGGTGTATTTAAATATGATTGCCACCCCACCTCCTCCGCCGGAACGCCTATCTACCCTGGTGATCGCATAACCACTGGGTAGTGCCTCTAGGATCTCCGGCGCAGAGTCCTCATCCAGCCAAGTCTCAGAGATGAACATCATGTCTACCTGACCATCTAAAAGCTGGTCGTAGATCTCAATTCTGTGCTCCCTAAGTGATCTACAGTTCAGTAAGCAGCAGTGCAAAAGTGAGCTTGCCTCCTTTGCCTCCCTCCCGATGCTAGGCCCAAACAAGAAGTGCCTTCAGTCCCAGCTCTTACTTCCTCCTTTAATGCTGTGCCTACACAAGTCCGCCATTGAGGAGCAAAGAGCCTACAGTTCTTGGGAGCTATACTGTAGCCCTACTCCAGAACTACCAGGAGTTCTGGCCCCGGGCCCCAACCGGCCGCGGTCGGGCGCAGACGGCATTCCAGAATGTATTAGTGGTAACACAATATGTCATCCTATACCTTGCTTAATCTTATTTCTTGAATTGCAACTGTGACACATGTGGTAATAGTGGAGAAGTGAGGCTACAGACTCCCTCCTAACATATGTGCCATTTTATGGCTCGAAAACATCAAATATATGATCCATTAGAAAATTAACTCAGATGTGCAATGGGTAACCATGATCCTCACAGGGCTGATGCTGTCATACACCACAGTGGATGTGTTGATTAGTGTCATACTTGCTGGAATGTAATGCCTTTTCAATCCCTCTGTAGGCAAAACACTAGAAATACACACACACTGCCTGGTATATGTGCTATGCATGCCCCTAATGTACACAGCTGTTTTAGGGAAGATCCATGCTCAGCAATGTGGCCTCCCATACATGTACTGGACACGGGCATGCTCCACTAGTGATCCAGCTGTACAGCCATATGGTTAAATGTAGCATCACGATGATGCATATTGCAGGTGAGGGCTCATGTTTTAGCACTTTTTACCAGTACTGGCATCACATGGCCATGAGCAGGCATCCTTGAACCTTGGAGTGATGTTGTTTTAGTTGTTGGGTGTTAGACCTGACTTCATTGGTGTGTGTTTCCCCTGTATTTTTGCCTTTGTTTCCTGTGTTTTTGTTGTTTGTTCGACTCCGTTTTGCTGAACTAGATGCTTTGAGCACTTTGCCACTGCTGTTCAGTGCCAACGTGCAAGTGATCCATTTGTAATTTATTGTTTTGGTGTTTCCATGATTGGCATATTTGATTTACTAGTCAGTCCCTAGTACAGTGCACTGTGTGTACCCAGGGCCTGTAAACCGAAAGCTGCCAGTGGCCCTACAGCACTGATTGTGCCACCCACATAAGCAGCCTGTAAATGTGACTCAGATCTGCCACTGCAGTAACTGTGGGCAGTATAGTACTGCCATGTCGACTTGGCAAGTGCACCCACTTGCCAGGCCCTAACCTTCCCTTTTGTTTCATGTTAGTCACCCCTAAGGTAGGCCCAAGGTACCCCTATGGGCAGGGTGCTATGAATGTGAAAGGTAGGAAAAGCCCTGGTGTGTGTAGCATTTCCTGATAGTGAAATACTGCCAATTTAATTTTTCACTAGTGCAAGGCTACCTGTTCCCATAGGATTGAATGGGGGGGGGGGTTGCTTATAACATCTTATGAGCCCAACTAGTAGTATGCCTGAACTCAGAATGTTAAAATGCATCTTTTATTGAGGGGGATTTTTACATTCTGTGTTTGAAAATACCTCTTTTAGAAAGTAGGTGTTTCTTGCATAGCCATCCAGTGTGCCACTGCTGGAATGTAGATTGACATTCTGGGTTTGGAGTTTTAGGAGCCTGGGAGGTGCAGTGGCTCCAGAGAGTCTGATAAGTCAGGGCTGGGCTGAATAGACCTGGGCTGCATTTAAAGTAGGGAGGAGAGTTCCTTTCACCTGAAGGGCCTGGCCTGACGTCCTCTATGCTGTCTCCACCTAGTGCCAGGTAGCTGCACCAGAGAGGACAGAATTGGTTTTGACTGAGCACAAGTGTTGGACTTGGCCCTCTTGGCAGGGTCATCCCTGAACTTTTTGCCTTCCTCCAATATTCTCTCTGACCTGTTTTTGTTGGTTTAATGACTCTGGGCACTTTACCACTGCTGACCATTGCTAAAGTGCATATGCTCTCCCAATGTAAAGTGTAACTGTGATTGATTTCCATGATTGGTTCATTGGATTTACTGTCAGTCCCCAGTAAAGTGCACCAGGAGTGCCAGGGCTTGTAAAGGCTAGTGGGCCTGCAGCGCTGGTTGCGCCACCCACAGAAGCAGCCTTTTAAAATGTGTCTAGGGTCTGCCACTGCAGAACCTGTGTATAGTCTGGTACTGTCATGCTGGCTGGGCAAGTGCACACACTTGCCAGCCCCTAAACCTTCCCTTAACTTCATCTTAGTCACCCCTATGGTAGGCCCAAAGGCAGGGTGCATTGTAAGTGTAAGGTAGGACATGCTCTGATGTGTGTGGCATGTCCTAATAGCGAATTACAGCAAAATTCGTTTTTCACTATTGTAAGGCTACCTGTTCTCTTAGGCCAAGATGGGCTGCTGGAATTATTACACTCTATAATCCCAGCAGGCTCAGGGAACATGGTAGAAAATAAAGTTTAGTATGCCTGAACTCAGAATAATAAAATACTTCTTTTAGTAAAGTTTATTTTAATATCCTGTGTTTGCAAATGCTACTTTTAGAAAGTTAGAATTTGCTTGCCTAACCATTTCAGCCCGCCTCTGCTAGGATGTGTCTCTAACTGTCTGGGATATGTGAGTGACAGGGCTGGGGGATGACAGGTGGTGAATGCCAGGATTACACCTTGGTGGGAGGTGGGAGTGCCCCTGGACTCTGAATACGGCTGTGCTCTGCCACCACAATGCTGACTCCGCCCCCTGGGGAGCGACTGATGACTCAGCCGACACCTGGCCCAGGAAGGGCGAAGCACTGTCAACAAGGTACTCCTGGCTCCCCCTGTCCACACAATGCTGGCTCCACCTCCTGTGGAGCGTCTGATGTTCCTGCCCCTCACACTGAAAGCAGAAACCAGAGTACACACAACAAGTGCTCAGAGACTGAATGAAGTTATGCAGAAGCCCCCCTGGCCTGTAAGAACAAAGAAAATGCTGTATAAAAGTAGGAGCCCTGCTCCTTGTAAATCAGAATCCTGTTTCCCACAAAGAACCTCTGCCCGACTAGAAGGAGAAGAAGGCACTGGAAGGTCTGGCCTGCTGCTTGCCTTGCTGAGGAAGGAGAGGAAAAGACTTGCTGAAAAGACTTTGCTGATTTGTGCTAGAAACTTTTTCCAAGGGCTTGTCTGAGCTTGCCCCCTGACCTTAGCCACAGGACTATCTGGCTCAACCTGCTCTCTGCTCGTCTGCCGGTAATTGCAAGGACTTCTGCCCCCGCCGGAGCCGTGACCCTGGTGCCCCCAGCCCCTCCTTGAGGCCGTGATCAACTGTGTTTCCCCATCCCCGCCGAGGAAGAGCCTCGCTCCGTCAAGCCGCTCTCCCCCCGCTGAGGGAAATCGCCGTGCCACCTTGCCTTGGAGGCTCGCTGCCGTGACCTTGGTGCCCCCAAGCCCCTCCTCGAGGCCGTGATCGAACTGTGCTTCCTCGTCCCCGCTGAGGGAAAGCCCCGCTTCGCCGAGCCGCTCTCCCCCCGCTGAGGGAAGTCGCTGCATCACCTCGCCGTCGGAGGCTCGCTGGCGTGCCCCCCAAGATCCCACCTGACGTCCTCACCGGACTTCACAGACCCAGAGTACAGACCGCCGAAGCCCGGACGACTCGGGCGCCAGCCTCGCGCTGAACGAGAGCCGCTGGGCGCCTCGAATCTGCCTTCGCGGAAGATCGACACCGAGACATCTTCACCGGGCTCAGGGCCCGCCACGTTCTTATTTCCCCACACCCGCCTTCACAAAGAAACTCTGAGGTACTGTAAACCAACCGCGGTACGAGCCACCCTTCCTGCAAGGCTCGCACCGCTCTGTGTCCAGCTGCAGCCCCGTGGGCCCTGCAGCGTGTGCCTCGAGCCACGGTATGAGCTGCCCTTCTAACGAGGCTCGCACCGCTCCTTGTCACCTGGGCCCCTGGTAGCTCCGTAGCCTGCGCTCCCTCCCGTGTGAGTCGCACACAGCGGTACGGCTCGTACTCTCTGCCAGACCCGGCCATGCCATACGCGAGAAGAGCGAGCTTTGGCAGGTCGGGCCCGTATCTCGAGCCGGAAGCGTACAGCGGCGCTAGGAAGCGCATAGATAGAGGAGCACTGTGTGAAGGTGCCCAAAAGAGTGCATTTAGAGAACTGTGGCATCTACAGAGAACTGAACCTATACATTTTAATTGCAACAAAGAGAACACTTGCCTATTTACAACTTGTGGCTAAGAGAAGCGTTACTTATGGTCTGGTGATAAATACTTGCCTGTATATATATTTTTACATAAAGAAGACGTATTTTTATATAACCACAGCCTGGTGTCCATTTGTGGGGGGATTGGTATTTTTACTGTGTGTGTTATTACAAATGCTTAACTAACAACGCCTGGAGAATAGCCTTGGCTGCTCACGCAACGCACCTAGAGGGTGAGCAAGGGTAATTCTTAGGGGTCATCCTTCGCCCTGACTTAGAGGAGAGGGTCCCTGCTTGTCACAAGTGAATACTTGCGCCAACCAGAGACCCCCAATTCTAACATTGGACGCAGCGGTGAGGATTTGCGAATTTGCATTTGTGGTTTACATACAGTGAACTGCTGATCACCCCATAGTGAGAGCAGACCTATAACGCAGCCACAGATTTCCATTTTTTAAATTTTGCTGGTAGATCTCCATGTGCTTTTGAAAACGTCATGCCTTGTTCAGTGAGGATGGAAAAGACAACAACCTGATGCCTGTCGCCAGAGGAGCTGGCAGACAGGGCAGCAACCAGGGCACATGAAATGGAGATGGCAAGATTAAAGGGACAGATGGATATGGAAAAGCAAAGGCTGGCAATAGAAAGCCAGAAATTAACCATGGAGGCGCAAAAACGCCAAAGAGATCACTACTTGAAAATGAGAGAACTGGATTTGGAGCTCAAGGAGCTTGGAGCAAGGAGGGCTTCAACCCAACATCCGGAGATTTGTGTAGCTCGCAGATTGAGCTTTGCTGAGTTGGAGGTGGAGTTCAGCTCAGCTGGTGCCAGCAACATTCAGGTAGCTAGTGCTGACAGCATAGTGCACCCACATAGAGATATGGCACCTGACTTGGAGGGGGTTAACATAAACCAGGAGGGTCAAGGGCATGAGGTAGCTCCAGTAATGCGCAGCGTCCCTGAAGGGAAAAGGGTAGCTGGAATAGGAGTTCATGGTCCTAGTGGTGGGAGGGATTCCCCCATTGTTGAGGTCCTGGTGGGGGAGTGTAAAGACCGCCTGAAGAGTGTGGGCTGTGTGACAGAGACAGTCCGCTACTGTCTGGCCAATCTCAGGAGAATGGTGTAGAGTACGTGTGTGAGGCGCTAGATGGAGAGGTGAAGGATAGTTTGGTTAACCCTGCTAGGGGGCTGTGTAATCCAATTGTGGGAGAGAATACTTTAAGTCCCAGTTTTCCAGAGCTATGCAAACACCTGTTTGAGAGAGAGTTCTCTCACCCCAGGGAGCTCACGTTGGAGGCAGATCTAGTGGTGGATTCCAGAGGGTCTGAAGAGGCATTGGGTGTGATCCTGTGGGGAATGGCTCAGGTATCTTCCCGCCCAGAGTGGTGGAAGTGGCGCAGAGTATCCCGGCTAGGTCCTGTAGTAGTGAGAGGGGAGTAGGGCCTCACGTCCTGTCCTTAAGGGGAAGGAGTGAGGATGGGTTTTGTCCCGGTAGTGCCCAACCTCAGTCTCAGAGCCTGGATGGTTCTTTAAGGGAACGCCAGGTGGGGAGCCTAGGCTGTCCGGATGAGTCACCCTCTGAGGGGGATCCCCCAGTGGCTAGAGAACGTGGACGCTCTGTAAACAGAGCTCCAGTAGTTCTGGTGTCTGGCAGTACACCTCCAGTTGGGAGGGTGCAGAAGTCCAGAAAGAGGGGCGAGAGGGGGAAAGAGTCCCCAGTGGAAGAACCAGTGGGTCAGAGGCCAGCCAGCAGGGATGCGTCCCCAGTGAATGACCAGGGGGACACCACTTCTGTCCTGGGGGATCTTTCCACACTGTCAGAGGGACAGGGGTTGGGAGGTCTGCGCCAGGCAGACTGTCGCAGGACACATGAGCTATGTGCCACCCTCAGGGGGGGCATGCATGCTCCCCGGGAAGTCCTGGTGCGCCAGGCAATTGTTCAACTGCAGGGCTGGGTCCCTGAGTTGGAGAGCCAGGTTCAGGTGTTGTCTGACCTGGAGGGCAGGACCACTGTAATCAGTGTCCTGGCCCATGTCGCTTCTAGGGGTACCCCTCCAATTGGGAGTGGGCAGTACTCTGGAAGGGGGTGCAGAGGGAGGGAGTCCTCACCTCTGACCCCGGTTCAACTAGAGGGTTTAGACCATGGGATAGAGGGCCAGGTGCAGGGTGTCCCCCCTGACCTGGTGCCCCAGTTGCAGGATAGCACCCCTGAAATGGTGGGAGAATTGTGCAGGTCACTTGCCACAGGTGCCCTGACAATTCTGGAAGGGGGTACCACTCCAGGTGGGAGGGTACAGAGCCACAAGGAGGAGGACCGGGTGTGGGAGAGCCCACCCCAGTGTTTGCTCCAGCCGCCAGGTACAGGCCTGGTGCTGGTGGGTCAGTGCCAGGATGACATACCTGACCTGACAGGAGGGAGAGTGTACAAAAGGTGCCAAGCACCTGGGGCTACTGCCCCCGCTCCCTAACGCCACAGAGGTTTGAGAGCCCTGAAAGGCATAAGGCCTGGGTCTCAGCCCTGACTACTGTCAGTAGCCACTGTGTTTTGATGACTGTCTGTTGGGAAACACCTGTGAGCAAGTTAAGTTAGGTTAGAGGCTGCACAGGTGGTGTCCACAGAGGAAGAGAAGGGTTCCCAATGGATTAGCTGGGTGGACCCTGAGAGTATGGACAGAGGATTTGAAATAGCTTCAACTTGGCATAGAACTGGAATGTGCCCCTGCTGTTGCGGGCCAGGTCCATGTTCTATCGCCCAAAGCAGGAAAGCCCATCACAGTGGTGATTGGTCTACCCTGCGTTTTGGCTGGAAGGGGGTTGTGTTGGACTTGGCCCTCTTGGCAGGGTCATCCCTGAACTTTTTGCCATCCTCCAATATTCTCTCTGACCTGTTTTTGTTGGTTTAATGACTCTGGGCACTTTACCACTGCTGACCAGTGCTAAAGTGCATATGCTCTCCCAATGTAAAGTGTAACTGTGATTGATTTCCATGATTGGTTCATTGGATTAACTGTCAGTCCCCAGTAAAGTGCACCAGGAGTGCCAGGGCTTTTAAATATCAATACTGCTAGTGGGCCTGCAACGCTGGTTGCGCCACCCACAGAAGCAGCCTTTTAAAACGTGTCTACGGTCTGCCACTGCAGAACCTGTGTGCAGTCTGGTGCTGTCATGCTGGCTGGGCAAGTGCACACACTTGCCAGCTCCTAAACCTTCCCTTAACTACATAGTAGTCACCCCTATGGTAGGCCCAAGGGCAGGGTGCATTGTAAGTGTAAGGTAGGACATGCTCTGATGTGGGTGGCATGTCCTAATAGTGAAATACAGGCAAATTCGTTTTTCACTATTGTTAGGCTACCTGTTCTCTTAGACCAAGATGGGCTGCTGAAATTATTACACTATATAATCCCAGCAGGCTCAGGGAACATGGTAGAAAATAAAGTTTAGTATGCCTGAACTCAGAATAATAAAATACGTCTTTTAGTAAAGTTTATTTTAATATCCTGTGTTTGCAAATGCTACTTTTAGAAAGTTAGCATTTGCTTGCCTAACCATTTCAGCCCACCTCTGCTAGGATGTGTCTCTGACTGTCTGGGATATGTGAGTGACAGGGCTGGGGGATGACAGGTGGTGAATGCCAGAATTACACCTTGGTGGGAGGTGGGAGTGCCCCTGGACTCTGAATAGGGCTCTGCTCTGCCACCACAATGCTGGCTCCACCCCCTGGGGAGCGACTGATGACTCAGCCGACACCTGGCCCAGGAAGGGCGAAGCACTGTCAACAAGGTACTCCTGGCTGCCCCTGTCCACACAATGCTGGCTCCACCTCCTGTGGAGTGTCTGATGTGCCTGCCCCTCACACTGAAAGCAGAAACCAGAGTACACCCAACAAGTGCTCAGAGACTGAATGAAGTTATGCAGAGGCCCCCCTGGCCTGTAAGAACAAAGAAAATGCTGTATAAAAGTAGGTGCCCTGCTCCTTGTAAATCAGAATCCTGTTTCCCACAAAGAACCTCTGCCCGACTAGAAGGAGAAGAAGACGCTGGAAGGACTGGCCTGCTGCTTGCCTTGCTGAGGAAGGAGAGGAAAAGACTTGCTGAAAAGACTTTGCTGATTTGTGCAAGAAACTTTCTCCAAGGGCTTGTCTGAGCTTGCCCCCTGAACTGAGCCACAGGACCATCTGGCTCAACCGGCTCTCTGCTCGTCTGCCGGTAATTGCAAGGACTTCTGCCCCTGCCGGAGCCGTGACCCTGGTGCCCCCAGCCCCTCCTTGAGGCCGTGACCAACCGTGTTTCCCCATCCCTGCTGAGGAAGAGCCCCGCTCCGTCGAGCCGCTCTCCCCTGCTGAGGGAAATCGCCGTGTCACCTTGCCTTGGAGGCTCGCTGCCGTGACCTTGGTGCCCCCCAGCCCCTCCTCGAGGCTGTGATCGAACTGTGCTTCCCCGTCCCCGCCGAGGGAGAGCCCCACTCCGCCGAGCCGCTCTCCCCCCGCTGAGGGAAGTCGCTGCATCACCTCGCACTGTCGGCCCTCACGCTCCCGCCTGACGTCCTCACCGGACCCCACAGACCCAGAGTACAGACTGCCGAAGCCCGGACGCCTCGGGCACCAGCCTCGCTCTGAACGAGAGCCGCTGGGCGCCTCGCATCTGTCTTTGCAAAAGATCGACACCGAGAAATCTACACCGGGCTCGGGCCCGCCACGTTCTTATTTCCCCGCACCCGCCTTCACAAAGATTCTCTGAGGTACTGTAACCCAACCGCGGTACAAGCCGCCCTTCCTGCAAGGCTCGCACCGCTCTGTGTCCAGCTGCAGAGCCCGTGGGCTCCGCAGCGTGTGCCTCGAGCCGCGGTACGAGCCGCCCTTACAACGAGACTCGCACCACTCCTTGTCACATGGGCCCCTGGGAGCTCCGTAGCCTGCGCTCCGTCCCGTGCGCACACAGCGGTTCGACTCGTACTCTCTGCCAGACCCGGCCGTGCCATACGCGAGAAGCGTGAGCTTTGGCAGGTCGGGCCCGTATCTCGAGCGGGAAGCGTACAGGAGCGCTAGGTAGCACATAGATAGAGGAGAACTATGTGAAGGTGCCCAAAAGAGTGCATTTAGAGAACTGTGGCATCTACAGAGAACTGAACCTATACATTTGAATTGCAACAAAGAGAACACTTGCCTATTTACAACCTTGTGGCTAAGAGAAGCGTTACTTATAGTCTTGTGATAAATACTTGCCTGCATATATATTTTTACATAGAAAAGACGTATTTTTATATAACCACAGCCTGGTGTCCATTTGTGGGGGATTGGTATTTTTACTGTGTGTGTTATTACAAATGCTTAACTAACAACGCCTGGAGAATAGCCTTGGCTGCTCACGCCACGCACCTAGAGGGTGAGCAAGGGTAATTGTAAGGGGTCATCCTTCGCCCTGACTTAGAGGAGAGGGTCCCTGCTTGTCACAAGTGAATACTTGCGCCAACCAGAGACCCCCAATTCTAACAACAAGGCTACTCTGCCAACAGAGAACAAAGATTTGTAGTTTACATATTGTGGCCCAGACCCTCAAACTTGATATCACTTCTAGGAATCAAGAGGAACCTTTGCCAAGGAGAAGAGCCAGAGAAGCTGAGGAGGAATACTCCCCCTGTGCTGTTTTGCTGTCTGGTGTTGGAATGTAGTGGCTACTTGCTGCCAGGGAAAGGAGAAGGACTTTGCTGTTTGCTGTGTCCCCTGCTTGAGGAAGATCTCCAAGGGCTTGAAATAGAGCTACTGTTCTAAAGTCTCAGGAACACAAAGACTTCATTTCATCTATCTTTCTGTATCTGGAATGGCTGTTTCAGCTAACACATAGGGAAAATTGCAACCCCGACGCTGGCGAGCGATGCTGTAACCTGCACCGAATCCGTGGGCACCACTCGTGAAGAGCACAACACACCGCCCCATCTTGCACCATAGGCCCGATGCTTGCTGACGCTGTGCCGCATGGACTCCGAACCCATCACCTAGGCTGCTGCAGCCCCGACTTCACCGACACCGTCCTTCATCAACATGGAGCCAATACTGGACGTGGGTGTTGTGTTCATATGTTAATCCTCGCGCTTGCCTCGCGCTTGTATTCATGTGTACATACTCGCGCTTGCCTCGCGGGTGTATTTCCTTTCAATTGTATCTCGTGATTTGTATTCATTCAAATGTATATGTCTCGCTACACTGTGCAGTTTGTTAATGTACCATTCCATACTATTCAGTTACTGGACTGGAGTTACTGCTGTTGTACGGAGCCATCGGATGTGTGCCATGGAGTGCTTCCTATCTTGGAATAAACTTACTTTTAATACCAACTGCTTCCTTGGATATTGATTTAACAATTTGGCGACGAGGGACGGAGCATTTACGGACCTTTTGGAAGCATTTCCTGACATCTGATTTTATTTAATTTATTTACGATGGATACTGAACACGTTGCTGAATACTAACGCATGCTTCAATACTTTCAATTTGAACGGAAATCTACTACAAACAAGTCGGACGGATACCGATCTACTGTGGTTTGATTTTCATTTATTTAACCTTTTCTACGCACCTCTATTCGTCTTTTCTTCAGCTCTCTGCCGCGCTGTGTGTGCGCGAACACTTTCTTCATACCAGTACAGACGTGTGGATGATTGTGGGCGGAAGCGATTAGTGCATTTCCGTGAGACGCTACTCTCCGGCTGCTTTTTAATGAAAAGTAAAGAGGGGACTTCCTTTTTCCTCCGTTTGCTACCTAATACCAGTTTTTTTTTTAAAACGGTAAATACATTTCATTACCTACGGAGTGAGAGGAGAAGATAGAAAGGTGATTTCTTCGTTTTTTTTATTTTATTCAATTACAATACCGAATGGAAACAGGAAAACATCATTCTTCTTGAAGGAACATGTGACTATTCATTTTTCTTCGTCAACCATTTACAAGTACTTTGTTTTTCTTCATTGGATCCTCCCATCTAGTTTTCATGAATATATATTTAATGATTTCTATTATTTATTTATTAATTTAAGAGCAAGATATACAAACTGGTAATACTGAGTGTTGGTTAAGCTTTTATTCCTTTCCATTATGTGTGCACAAGGCTATACTCTTTCTCCACCACAAAGTTATTGGTCAGCAGGTGGTTCTCCTTGTATGCCTTGGATAGAATGGAAGGCTTATTTTTTAAATTACATAGAAACTTTAGATGCCAATGGAAAGATGAAAGCCCCTGAAAAGAAAGGTATCTTCTTACATTCTTTAGGACCAGAAGGACTAAAAGCCTTTAATCAATTGCCTGCATCACAAGCCAGTGGTGATATGAATGTTTTTGATAAGGCTGTATATGATTTTGATAAATATTGCTCTCCTAAAGTATGTATAGGAATTTCTAGATTTAAGTTTTTCCAGAGAAAACAATTAACTGAAGAATCTGTTGACAATTTTGTATCTTCTTTAAAAACTCTAGCATTAGATTGTAAATTTGGCAACTTACAAGAAGATCTAATTAGAGATCAGGTTGTTATGCACTCAAAAAATGAAACTATACAAGAAAGATTATGGATCAATGGTGATGAGAACTTAGATTTTGTTGTATCCATTGTAAGAAAAGCAGAACTTTCTTGTAGGAGTGCACAACAAGTCAAAGGGAAGGAAATCTCTGTTAGTAAAGATATTGTCTCGAAGATTAATCAAAAGTATGATAACAAAAATAGAGATTCTTCTAAAAAGAGACAAATATTTTCCTCAAAAGGAAATTCTGAAGACTCCAAGAGTAACTTAAAGTGTTTTAGGTGCAACAGTAAGTCACACTTAGCGAATAACAAAGTTTGTCCAGGTTTCAAACAGAAATGTTCAAATTGTGGCTTAATGGGTCATTTCACTTCTGCTTGTAGAAAGGGAAAAGTTAACCAAAAGGTGAAATGTATTGAATTAAGCGACAATAGTGATGATGAAGATCTCACAAATTATTCTAACAACTGTTCTTTTGTTCTAAACATAAAAGAATCAGTAATCCTGAATGTAAATGATAGCACTATTAAGAAAAAGCCATAATGCGACATGGTTATTGGTGGTGTAAAGATCAACATGTATGCAGATTCTGGATCTCCTTATTCTATAGTGTGTGAATCTGTCTGGAATAAAATGTTTGTGCCAAGGTTAGGTAGTCACCTAGAGAAAAGTGATATTAACCCTGAAGGGTATTCTGGCGGAACGATAGATATTTTAGGGTTCAGGACTTTAGTTTTCAGATTTAAAAATAGAAAATGCATTGCAAAATTATATGTTTCAAAGAAGGGTCCTTCAGTGCTTAGCTGGTTTGATTTTGGTAAACTTGATATCATACTGGATCCCAATAGCCCCAATCCTGTGATGTTAGTTGATGAACAGAATGGGATTTCTTCACTGATGTTAAATAAGTTTCCTAATGTTTTCTCGAAAGGCATTGGAAGGCTAACCAACTTTAAACATGAAATTCGCTTAAAGGAAAATGCTTGTCCCAAGGTACACAAAGCCAGAAATATTCCTTTTGCTGTTAGGGAGGAAGTAAAAAGTGAGTTAAACGCTTTAGTGGAAGGGGGTATAATAGATAGAATTGAATCATCTGAATGGGTTTCGCCCATAGTGGTTGCTAGACGGGCCAATGGTAAGGTGAGACTCTGCATTGATCTTCGCCACCTCATCAACAATATCGTTGTAGATCAGTTTCCCCTTCCCCGTATTTCTGAAATGTTATCTGTGGTTGGTGGTTCAAAGTTTTTTTCAACCATCGATTTATCTGCTGCTTACCACCAAATAGAGCTTAATGAAAAAAGTAAAGACTTAACTGCATTTATTACACCTTTTGGGTGTTTCAGATTCAACAGGATGCCTTTTGGTTTGGCATCTGCCGCAGCTATTTTTCAGAGGGTCATGCAAGATATTCTGAAAGACTGCAAAAATGCCATCTGTTTTCAGGATGACATTTTGGTATTTAATGATGACAAAGATAAACACATTGCCGCTTTAGAAGAGGTTCTAGGTGCACTGAATGTACACGGCCTTACTATTAAGCATGAGAAATGTAAATTTGGTGTTCATTCTGTGAATTACTTGGGCCATGAACTCTGTGAAGAAGGTATCAAACCTAAACCCTCTCTTTTAGAAGCTATTAAGTCTGCTCCTCATCCTCAATCAAAGGATGATGTAAGATCCTTTTTGGGGTTAGTTGAATTCTACGCCAGGTATGTGCCTGATTTTTCATGCAGCACATACAACATTAGACAGTTGATTAAGAATAGAGTTGCTTTTGAATGGACTAATGAATGTGAGAAAGAGTTTTGTGACGTGAAGAGTGCTATTTGTTCTGCTAACGCACTTTCCTGTTTTGATCCGTCTTTACAAAATATCATCACCACTGATGCTAGCTCGAAGGGTCTGGGGGCTGTGTTTACCCAAAAGACTAAGGAAGGAAAAGAAGTCATTATTGCACATGCTTCTAGGGCTCTTACCCCTGCTGAAGAAAAATATTCCACAATAGAAAGGGAGACTTTAGCGTGCATATGGGCTTTGGAACATTTCAGAGTATTTATTTGGGGTAAGGAGTGTGTACTGAGGAGTGATCATAAACCATTGGTACGTCTTCTCACCACTGAAGGGATGTTGAGAGCTTCTGCTCGTATTGCACGTATGTCCATGCGTTTACAGGATTTCATTTATGACATACAATATGTACCTGGTAAGGAAAATGTTTCTGCCGATTTTTTGTCAAGGATGCCTTTACCTATTCAAGAAGATTGGCATAATGAGTGGGATGATTTTCAAATTGCTTTGATCCATGATGAAGGTCCCATTCCCATTGATCAGACTCTGTGGAGAGAGAAATTTGAGGTTGATGAAGCTTTAAAAAGTGTAGCAAGTTACATTACAGGCGGTTGGCCTGATAAAAAGTACCTTGATTCAGATTTGAAGAGTTTCTGGGAAGTAAGATCGGAACTTTCATGTTGTGAAGATATCATTAAGAGGGGTGAACGTATTGTTCCACCAGCTGGTGTGAGGAAGGTTATTGTCTCACAAGGTCATGAAGGTCATAGTGGCATGGTCAGAACTAAACAACTAGTCAAGCGTTTAATTTGGTGGCCTGGCATGGATGTGTTTATTGAACGAATGGTTAGGAATTGTGTGGTTTGCGCGAATTCTGACAAGTCATTAGTTACTCTTAAACCCAATATGGGTGTGCACACTATTCCTGACAATCCATGGGAGACTATTGCTATAGACATTATGGGCCCCATTGGTTGTGATTCTAAGTATGTAATTGCAGCTATTGACGTTTTCTCTAAGTGGCCTGTTATCAAAATTGTTCAAGGAATAGATACTGATTCAGTTTTATGCTTTTTGGATAAAGTTTTCATTGAAGAAGGACTACCAGTAAGAATTATATCTGATAATGGAGTTCAATTCAATTCAAAAAAGGCTAATGATTATTTTTCAAGGCTTGGCATAGTCCATTCTACCACTTCTTTATATAATCCAAGTGGGAATGGAGTAATAGAGAGGTTCAATAGAGTTCTCAAGAGTGCTATACAATCTGTTGGTAAGGATGACAAGAAATGGGAGATTGAAATTTTTAAGAAAATTTGGATGTACAGAACAACCATGAATTCAATGACTGGTTATTCTCCTTTTGAAATCATGAGGGGAAGAGCTCCTAGAACTAAGGTGAATCCCTCATGGTTAGTGAAATCATCCTCCTCTAATGTGGATCTGAAGAAAGTCAAAGAGAACCTTATTCGTACCCATTGTTCAAATAAGAAGTATTTTGATGAGAAATTTGGCTCTAAAACTGATCCTAAGGTAGAAATTGGGATGATGGTTAAGGTTAAAAAACCCTGGAAGGTCAAGAAAGGGGAAAGTTCGTTTATGGGTACTTTTGAAATCATTGAAATCTTAAAAAACTCAGTAAGATTATCAGACAGTAAAGTTTGGAATCTCAGTAGAATTGCTATTCTCAAGGCTGATAAGAATATTTATAGTAAAGAATCTACTTTGAAAAATTCTGATTTTTCATATTTGGATGAGGATTTGAGTGGAGATGCTGTTTGTGATGAAATAGATGTAACACCTTGTTGTTCCAGCACTAGCAACATCAATCATGGTATTTCTCCATCCCAATCTATTCACAGTGATGTTTCTTTGCAGAAAAGAGCTACGAAGAAACCGAAGTGGTTGTCAGATTTTGTTGCCTACATGGTGGGAAAATTTTAAGTTCTACATTGTTTTTTTTATTTTTTTTTATTTTTCATTTTATAAGGGAGGAAGGTGTGTTGTGTTCATATGTTAATCCTCGCGCTTGCCTCGCGCTTGTATTCATGTGTACATACTCGCGCTTGCCTCGCGGGTATATTTCCTTTCAATTGTATCTCGTGATTTGTATTCATTCAAATGTATATGTCTCGCTACACTGTGCAGTTTGTTAATGTACCATTCCATACTATTCAGTTACTGGACTGGAGTTACTGCTGTTGTACGGAGCCATCGGATGTGTGCCAGGGAGTGCTTCCTATCTTGGAATATACTTAATTTTAATACCAACTGCTTCCTTGGATATTGATTTAACAGTGGGTGACGCCCGAATCCATCGACACTGCACCTTCATAAGGAACCACCACCTCACCTCTACCATGACCTCACCTCCCCGACACAGTAGGGAACCGATGCCTCACCTCACCTGCATCTCAGTAAGGAACCGAGGCTTCACCTCCCCTGGGGCCATAAAGAACTGAAGCCACCCAGCACCAACATAGCATCACTTCCACGATGCTGTGACGCCACTCACTACACGGTCAGCACCATACTGCAATTTTTATCTGTCACAATGTCATAATAACTCCAGGTGGAGTTTGTTTCTGCCACAAATTTTATTTGAGTGAACAACCTATTTTTAAGGTTATCGGGATAGCTGTATTGTGGATTTTTGTTGTTTGGTCTTGTTTTGGTTTAGATAAAGATTACTTATTATTTTTCTGCACTGATGTGGAGTCCATTTGTATTGTTTTTATTGTGTTACTATATTTGTTCACAAATGCTTTACACACTGCCAATGCCTGGGTGAGCAGGGGTTATTTAAGTGTATCCCCCTTACCCTGACTAGGAAAAAGGACCCATACTTGGACACATTTACCTACATCTGCCAACTAGAGATCCCCATTTCTAATATTAGGGAAATGTTTATGAATTCCAGGGGGACACCATCTTTCTCAAACAATGTTTCTGAGAATTAAATATACTTCAATACCTATCATGTTTTCATTTATCAACACATGTAGCCCAGGGACAGTCTGAGTATGAGGATATTTAGCTTTACTATGTGTGTTCCTATAGTCAGCTTTGTAGTAGTGACAGCTAGAGGCACTTGAGGGCATATTTACAAGCCCCTTGCACCACCGGTACATCACTTTTTCCTACTTCTACCGTGACACACCTGCCGCGCAAAGTTTGTTTTTCGTCTGTTTCAATGGCTCATGTTTGGAACACACTATGCAAAACACACAGACCACACCTTTGAGACAATGAGAGTTCTTATTATGGACAAATGTAATAAGCCATGACAAACCATACAAGGTTGATTTTCATTGTACGCATGCTGCTTTGATAGACATTGACAACACAAATATTATAAGATGTACATTTCACACAGCTTAGATCTATGCTATGAGTTGTCCTGGGCCCATCAGTTCCCAATATGTAATGTACAGCAGCACAGCAAACCGTACTGTAGACTTAGAAGGATGTGACATCTATGGAAGATATGGGACATTCCAGACCATTGAGCCTTCTGCATGCAACAGGCAGCAGCCTTATGCCAGTGGAAACACCCATATGTCATGTTGCAAATTTGAGTCAGTTGCAGGAGTAATTGGTGTTGTGCAAGGAGAGATACTTTCCTGACAAATGTAAAAGGTATGATGGCCTTTATGTCCTGTGAGGTGTGTTTCAGATTGGGGCACACAGTGAGTGTCTCATTCGTGAGGTGTTTGCCACGAGAAGCAACTCAAGAAAACTTCCAGCACTTGCCAGCATCAAAACAAAAGCTGATGAGTGTGCCATTATGTTGGTTGAACAATACATTTTGTTACTTTTACACTACAACAGCACAGACTGGTTTGGCATGTGGCAAAGTATTCACCCGTGCACTATGGTGCAGATGTGCCTGCCTTGAAGAGCAGATTCCTTTTGTGCTTGGAAGTTGAACTACATGTGCAATTGTAGGTGACATTAAAGACTATTGTGGAATCCTCTTGCATCACTGGTGCATCACTTTTGATATGTTAAGAAATGAGGTACAGGAAGCACTGAATTTCAGGCAATGTCCCCAAATGCATTTTTGATGGTCTTTATTTTCGACAAAAAACATTGTTGATGATACCGCAACTATCAATATTTTTACAAGGAGAACAACCCTATCCACACTTCTGCATTGGCATTATGGAGGCACCATAAAGTGAAATTAGTTTCTTACTGTATCTTTCTTTCATGTTACATGTGTGCAGCATTCTGCAGTACACATCTGTCTGGCAGGGGCAGCTCCTGCATTGCCCCACTGCTTTCTCACAGTGCAAGAAGCAGAAACATAAAATGATATTATAAATACCATTTTATGTTTCTGCTTCTTACACTGTCAGAAAGCAGAAGGGTTTGGTTGTGGCCGGGTGGGTGGTCGACCCTGCTGTAGGGATGGGGAGGAGTGGCTTGCCCACTCTGAGGGTGCTCATTGTTTGGTCGGCCACAGGGCAGACCAAACCAGTCATACACACTGTCTTTTCTTCATGTAGGCTGCATGCAGCCTACATGGAGAAAATGGCTTCCCCATAGACGCCTGTGTGGTCGGCGTCCCAACCAATCATGCAGAGATAACACAGGACCGCACCAGGCCCATGAAGGTAAGTTAACTTTAAAAAAAATGTAAACCTTACTTTCTGGGTGCCCCCCTCCCACTTGTCAAGTCATCCCGGCAGCGACAATTTGCAATTTACAAATGATTAGAAGCAGGTAGGCTTCCATTCTGACACCGACTAAATCAGCCCACTTCACAGGCACCCTTGCAATATAGTGCAAGATGCGTCCCAAATGAAGTTTAAATATTGCTCAAAGTGTGTAGTACACCCTGGATATTGTGTCAAAACAAAAACATCAACACCCATGCTACAACACAGTCGCACTTTGTACTTGCTGGAAGAGAACTATTATGACAAGGCATCAGGAAACCAAAAGGGTGACTCTGCATGATGTTAAAAATGGGTGCAGAACCATTGTGCCACCAGTACAACTCATGAAGTGAGAGACATGTGGTGATGTGTTATGCTTCATATGACCTTATGGAGCTTTTTCAACTGCACCTTGCACCTCTGTAGTTCCAATTTTAAAATGTGTGAAAAGTGATACTCCAATGTTGCTAGGGGATAATCTATGAGACCATGGGCCTCATTTATGGGTTGTTTTTCTCGTAAGGCAGCTCAACAGGCCTTGCTGCTGCCTTGCCCTAAGGCAAGAGAAAAGGGTCCAAATGCACCATATCTATTAGATATAGCACATTCCTGTCCTTTTCCCTGCATTAGCACACAATGGGCTGCCGTGCAGCAACGCAGGCCCCTTTCCACCATAGTGCAAGGGTGCCTGTATTGCAGGGGATGATTATTTTTGTGCAGGAAGGACATACAATTACAAGGGGCTTTTTCCTCATTCTCTGTGTACTGCAGAATGCAGCACACATAGAAAGAGGAAAAACATGGAGAAATGAAGATATTACTCTTTATTGTGTCTCCCTTATGCCTCCCTTGGTGAGGTGTAATTTTTTTGTGCTGCCTCAAAGTTTCAATTTCTCTTAAATCTGGGGAAGTGTCAAAAAGACATGGATGTTGCTGGGAACAACCCAGGCAATGGCCCTGGAATGCCCATTTCAAGCAGTTTTCTGAGTGAAAGAGGCACATATGTATACGACCATTAAAAGCCACATAATGTGGCTTTACGTGCCCTTATGAATATGCCAGTGGCACTTTGCGCCACCAGAATGTCAAAAAAGTGATGTCCCAGAGGCGCAAAAGTGCTGGTATGGCCTCATAAATTAGGCCCATTACATCAGTTGCAGTGTGTTGTTTTATTTGTATTTCAAATGGGTTCTATGGTGTATAAACCTATATATGGCAATTAACAGGGGCAACAGTGGACTGGTACTGCACTTCTGACATATATATATATATATATATATATATATATATATATATATATATATATATATATATATATATATATATATATATATATATATATATATATATATATATATATATTTCAAAGTCCGCTCGTCAAACGCTGACAGTGGCCCCTCGGGAAGTGGCACCAATGCCGGCCGAGCACGCCGGTAATTCAATTATCAAAGTTCCAAAGTAACGGTGCTCTCAGTCAGCAAATCCACACAACACCTCGCAAGACTCCAAGGGTGTTTATTTGAACCAACAACATGTTTCGGCTGCGGACAGCCTTGATCACGTTAGTTTCAAAGTGCACAGTTTCCGGTAAATAATACCACATTACATCGTCATAGAAACAGGACTTGGTAGCCAAAATAGAAAAGTAAAGTTATACATTTCTTGAGAGGATATTAACATAAATCACATAATATGCTGTATCAGGCATTATTAAATACACATGTCGGACGATTTAAATTCATTCTTTAACATCGTGCGCATTCTGTAAAAATACAAAATGACGTGTTTGCCCGTTGTGCTAAATTCTTCTGTTTCAAGCACAGGAGATAGAGTCAGTTGTTAATGCTCTTATCCAAGCGTACACCCCAAGATTGTTATTTTTGCCGCGGCGTCCGCCGCCATAGTTGTAGTTTGAAAATATCTTAAAACTACATGAAGCTATGACAACCGGGTGTCAAGGAATGCAGACCTATGACAGGAGAGGCGTGGCTGCACCCACAAAGTCCGTGCAAACCCGTGTATGTGTGCACACTGTAATTCATGGCTTTTCTAAGCGTGCAGCACCTAAATTGAAATAATGGGATTAGCGCCGTGTGTAACCAGCCAAGCTATGAAGCTAGCATGAGATGAATGCCACCGCTAGCCAAGCGCAGAACAGAATACTGCATGTGGCCCTGTGTACAGAATATACATGTACCGGTGGTCTAGGTGCAGGAAATGCGGGTTGCTCTTGGGTCCCGGCTAAAACCACTAGAGCTCAGACTAAAGTAACCCAATGTGTATCAGGCTACTGCAGTTCTCAATTGACGTGCATGAAGATATCTGTGTCTATGTCTGTAAAATACAGGGGGGTGACATAGCAATGGAACCAAAATCATGTGGTGGGGTATTACGGTCAAATGCCACAAAACCGTTCAAGGGACATTATCAGGGGTGAACAGCAAAGTACCAAGTCCAAAAAACTGTAGCCCCCAAGTATGGGGCCTACCTTGACGGAAACTGTCTAGATGTCAATTGAAGAACAGAAATAAAGTGCTCCCAAAGTAAATGTCCAAAGTGTGGCAGGACTTGAGAAAAGTTAATGGTAGTCGAATTCTTTATGGACCTGTGAAAGAAAAGAAATGCCAAAATTCAGTACTAACGAATGAGAATCTCACTAAAAACATCTAGATAAATAAATAAACAGTGCATGTTAAGTTGCAGTAGTGTGGCTCACTGGTTAGAGGCGGCAGACCCGAGAGCAGAGGACGGCCCGGGACCAGGGTTCGATTCCCGACGCGGCAGGTTTCTGGACCAGGGTCAGCGGACTCGATAATTCTCTCGCCTCGGTGCCCACTCTGATCAGCGATCACACTCGGCAACTCTGGGCATAAGCTTGCCTCATCTGCACTAACGGCCCCACCAGACCGCCGGGGATGCCTGGTCTCACCCTGGAGATACCCATTAAGGGACCATCTCTCAGGGAAGCCAGGAAGGGGTTCGCAGCGGTCGAAGCGCGGAGATACTCCTCCGGGAGTCGATCCTAGCGCTATATAAACTTGCAATTAATTAATTAATTAATTAAGGATGGAAGAAGCTTAATCTTGTAGATAATTTAAGAAAAAAGCTGACACAGTAAGCAATAATTATACTTTAAGGTGAACTGCAAGCTCCTCGTCCTGGTTCAGGCCCCCCGGTATCTTAGTCTGGAATTCTATGATACATTTAGACTCCCTTTGTCTTAATTTCAGGGTCCTGTCTCCCCCCCGGGGACTTCTCTCAATCTGTTCCAATATGTTGAAACTCATTTCAGCTGGATTGGAGAAATGTGTTTCAGCAAAATGCCTTGCCACAGGGTATTTTTCATTCTTGTTGGCTATGGCACGATAGTGTTCCAGCACACGATGTTTGGCTTGTTTGGTGCTGCTGCCTATATACCATAGCCCACAGGGGCAGACAATGACATATATGACAAAATCTGTACTGCAGGTCAGAAATTGAGTCATCTTTTTAGTTATTCCATTGTATGTGACAGATTTTTTGTGAGTACTGTGCCTACAAGCCTTGCAGTGGCCACAAGGGAAAAAACCCAATAAACCTAGATTTTGGGTTTTGGGATACACAGTAATGTCACTTTTTACCAGCATATCACGTAGAGACTTGCCTTTTCTGTACGTGATACGAGGCGCATTGGATAGATCCTTGCCGATCACACTGTCAGCAGTGAGGATGTTCCAGTTTTGGGATACTATTTTGCTGATCTGCTTAGACTCCGTATTAAAGGTGAGAATAAGACGTGTTTGATCCTTCTCAGTACTGGTTTCAGTTTCATTGTCCCTGTCTAGTAATGTGTCTGCTCTTGGAATACTGTCAGCACGTGCTTTGGCTTTCTTGATGACCCATGCAGGATAACCTCTATCTTTAAATCTTGCCATCATTTCACGGCTGATCTGTTCATAACCCTGGTCAGTACTGCAGTTTCTTTTTGCCCTGAGCAGTTCACCAAAAGGAATGCTCCATTTGAGCATTTCCGGGTGGCTGCTCAAAGCATGCAGCACACTGTTGCCTGCAGTGGATTTTCTGAAAAGGCAAGTCTGTAATTTGCCTTGAACTACCTCTACTTTAACATCCAAGTATTCTGCACTACTATTGCTGATGTTACTCGTGAGTACTATATTGAGATCATTGATGTTGAGTTTGTTAACAAACTCAATGGCCATTTCAGGGGGACCACTCCAAATAACAAAGAGATCGTCGATGTATCTCCACCATGTATCCACAAACGGCCAAAAGGATCTAAGGTTGGGATCTGAGTTGATGCTTTGCTCCCAGTTGCCCAAAAAAAGGTTCGCAAAACTGGGAGCAAAGCAAGAACCCATCGCCGTCCCAGTAGTTTGTCTGAATAGGACACCATCAAAAACAAAGTAATTGTTACATAGGCAATACGACATCATGTCCACTAGCATTTTGCTGTGTTCTCTAAAATGCAGGGGACGCCCGGCTAGGACACTAGCGCAGGCATGTAGGCCTTGTTCGTGGTCAATGATCGTGTACAGGGATTGTACGTCCATAGTTATAAGAAGATTGTTTTCTATCCACTGGACTGATGACAGTTTTTCAAAAAGTCTTTAGTATCCTTGACATAACTGGGGAGTTTTTGTACCCAGTCCCTGAGAAAAAAGTCCACATATTTAGAGACGTGTTCAGAGACACAACCCCTCGAGGATACAATAGGTCTCCCCGGTGGATTGATGGTGTCCTTGTGAAGCTTGGGAAGGAGATATAGGACCGGTAGTATAGGGTGATCATTTTTTAGGTACCTAACTTCTTCCCATTCGAGGATGCCTTGGTCTTTCCATTCAACAAGTTTTTCCCATAAGATCAATATGCTTTTATTGTAGAGATCATAGGTAGTAGTGGTATAATATTTCGCATCACCCAGTTGTCTCAATGCTTCTTTGGTGTACATTTCGCGATCCATGATAACAATGTTCCCTCCCTTATCTGCTGGACGGATGACAATAGTCTTGTCCTCCATCAGGGAGGTCGGAGCTTTCCTTTCTTGTGCATTGAGGTTCTGTTCCCTCATTGCTCCTCTGCCTTTTCTACTTCTGTGAATGCAAATTTGTTTATTCACACAGTCATGAAAGGTGTCAAGGTTATCATGTGGCATGCTGGGGATAAATGTAGATTTAGGTTTGAAACCCGATAATGTACTGGCATCAGTCACAAATGCAGCCTCATTGAGCATCTGTGTTAGAGAGCCCGAGTCCGTTTGATCATCATCAGCTGGTTGACCCTGATCTAAACTGATGATGTTAATTATGCTATCCACATCACTAATCAAGAAGTTATCTTCTCTGATGGTAGAACTGTGCCCTCGTTTGTCCTGATTCTGATTTAATCTTTTTAACTTGTGCCATTTTTTTAATTTCAGTTTACGTATAAACTTAAAAATGTCAATGCGAGTAGTGCAAAAATCAAATGGCATAGAGGGACAAAATGACAGACCCAGGCTCAAAGATGATTTCTCTAGAAATGACATTTTTCTTTTAGATAAATTAATCACTGTTTTATTTACCAGTTCTTTGTTGTTCATTGACCTCTCTTGGAGCGTGTGACGATATTTCTTGCGTCGCCCGTTATTTTGTCTTTGTTCCCACCTCTGGAAAAGCCTCTTCCCCCGGTTGTTCCTCTTCCGCCTCTTCCTCTCGCTCGTCCTCTGCCCCTCGGTGTGTGTAATATTGGCGCCGGAGTCTCCACTTCCGCCCGTCTGCTCCGGCGCAGGTGGCGGTATTCCTCCAAAAAATTTACCCTTTGGGGACGTGTATCAGGTGCTGTGACTTCTTCCATTGAAACATCTGATTCTGTGCCACTGGAAATCACGGATGTTTCCACATTGAGTGGTGTGGAAATTGTTGCGTTGGCTTTACTCTGATACAAATGATCATATTTGCGGCTGAACGTCAAGATTCTGCCGCTCTCGTAGTCGTTTTAGTCACGATCCAACTTGCGTTCCTTTCTTGCTTTGATATCTTCCTCGTATTTTTTGAGGCGTGCTTTCATGGGGGCAATCAAATTATTGGCTGTGTCGTCATCGACCTCGGATTTGATACTTTCCATTAGCTCATTAATTTGTTTGAGCAGTTCATCACGATCAATCCACGCATACTTGACCAGGATTTCAAGCATGCGTTTCGAGCTCAGAGCGGAATTGTCTGACCACTCTTTCAGCATCGCTGGGTTTGGTGTTTCGTAGGTGGGCGTGGTGAAGATCCTTAGGCCCCGTGGGACCATGTCTTGATCAATGTAGTTTTGAAGTGATATTGCTTCCCAGCATTTGGAGATCTCGTTCTTTTTTAGTTTCTCCAATTTATCGATTTTTTCTTTAGTGGTGGGTGGGGATCCAGTGTTATTATCTTTAGGTTGTCCTGCCCCTTTCTTTTGTCTTGTGAATAGGGCTTGTGCGGCAGCTCTCCTTGCTTCTTCTTCTTTCATCTCTAAGCAAGCACCCCTTGGAGCTGAGATAGAAATGCTGGTGTGGTGTTAGATTGCTGTCCCTTCAAATAATTTGAAGTTCTTCCTGCGCATCAATTAGTCCATATGCGTGCAAGATCTCTGTTTTGCTGTCTGGCTTGAAGATGTATGGTAACAGCCTTCGAAATAAAAGTTCAGCAGATGCGCGCTTAGATCACATGGGTGATCCGCGGTATTGGCTAGTTGTACCGCGTGAAATGATGGAATCAGCCTCGTTACTGATGGGCTTTTGGGGTGACTATTGGAAACACCAGGGTCCGAGAATACCAGAATCGAGGTCCGCGCTGCACCTGCCCCAGCGGGAGCGGCGACAGACGCCAAAAGGAGACTGCCCCTCCCCCCTGTAAGGCAAACTGCGGCGTACCCCAGGCTGGTGCTCTTACCTATGCTTCGAAGTTCCCATGCAGTCACAACAGCGAGTGCTGAATGCGCCAGTCCGGTGTCAGCGGTAATCGAAAGTTTCAAAGTCCGCTCGTCAAACGCTGACAGTGGCCCCTCGGGAAGTGGCACCAATGCCGGCCGAGCACGCCGGTAATTCAATAATCAAAGTTCCAAAGTAACGGTGCTCTCAGTCAGCAAATCCACACAACACCTCGCAAGACTCCAAGAGTGTTACTTTGGAACTTTGATAATTGAATTACCGGCGTGCTCGGCCGGCATTGGTGCCACTTTGCGAGGGGGCACTGTCAGCGTTTGACAAGCGGACTTTGAAACTTTCGATTACCGCTGACACCGGACCGGCGCATTCAGCACTCGCTGTTGTGACTGCATGGGAACTTCGAAGCATAGGTAAGAGCACCAGCCTGGGGTACGCCGCAGTTTGCCTTACAGGGGGAAGGGGCAGTCTCCTTTTGGCGTCTGTCGCCGCTCCCGCTGGGGCAGGTGCAGCGCGGACCTCGATTCTGGTATTCTCGGACCCTGGTGTTTCCAATAGTCACCCCAAAAGCCCATCAGTAACGAGGCTGATTCCATCATTTCACGCGGTACAACTAGCCAATACCACGGATCACCCACGTGATCTAAGCGCGCATCTGCTGAACTTTTATTTCGAAGGCTGTTACCATACATCTTGAAGCCAGACAGCAAAACAGAGATCTTGCACGCATATGGACTAATTGATGCGCAGGAAGAACTTCAAATTATTTGAAGGGACAGCAATCTAACACCACACCAGCATTTCTATCTCAGCTCAAAGGGGTGCTTGCTTAGAGATGGAAGAAGAAGAAGCAAGGAGAGCTGCCGCACAAGCCCTATTCACAAGACGAAAGAAAGGGGCAGGACAACCTAAAGATAATAACACTGGATCCCCACCCACCACTAAAGAAAAAATCGATAAATTGGAGAAACTAAAAAAGAACGAGATCTCCAAATGGTGGGAAGCAATATCACTTCAAAACTACATTGATCAAGACATGGTCCCACGGGGCCTAAGGATCTTCACCACGCCCACCTACGAAACACCAAACCCAGCGATGCTGAAAGAGTGGTCAGACAATTCCACTCTGAGCTCGAAACGCATGCTTAAAATCCTGGTCAAGTATGCGTGGATTGATCGTGATGAACTGCTCAAACAAATTAATGAGCTAATGGAAAGTATCAAATCCGAGGTTGATGATGACACAGCCAATAATTTGATTGCCCCCATGAAAGCACGCCTCAAAAAATACGAGGAAGATATCAAAGCAAGAAAGGAACGCAAGTTGGATCGTGACTACAACGACTACGAGAGCGGCAGAATCTTGACGTTCAGCCGCAAATATGATCATTTGTATCAGAGTAAAGCCAACGCAACAATTTCCACACCACTCAATGTGGAAACATCCGTGATTTCCAGTGGCACAGAATCAGATGTTTCAATGGAAGAAGTCACAGCACCTGATACACGTCCCCAAAGGGTGAATTTTTTGGAGGAATACCGCCACCTGCGCCGGAGCAGACGGGCGGAAGTGGAGACTCCGGCGCCAATATTACACACACCGAGGGGCAGAGGACGAGCGAGAGGAAGAGGCGGAAGAGGAACAACCGGGGGAAGAGGCTTTTCCAGAGGTGGGAACAAAGACAAAACAACGGGCGACGCAAGAAATATCGTCACACGCTCCAAGAGAGGCCAATGAACAACAAAGAACTGGTAAATAAAACAGTGATTAATTTATCTAAAAGAAAAATGTCATTTCTAGAGAAATCAACTTTGAGCCTGGGTCTGTCATTTTGTCCCTCTATGCCATTTGATTTTTGCACTACTCGCATTGACATTTTTAAGTTTATACGTAAACTGAAATAAAAAAATGGCACAAGTTAAAAAGATTAAATCAGAATCAGGACAAACGAGGGCAGAGTTCTACCATCAGAGAAGATAACTTCTTGATTAGTGATGTGGACAGCATAATTAACATCATCAGTTTAGATCAGGGTCAACCAGCTGATGATGATCAAACGGACTCGGGCTCTCTAACACAGATGCTCAATGAGGCTGCATTTGTGACTGATGCCAGTACATTATCGGGTTTCAAACCTAAATCTACATTTATCCCCAGCATGCCACATGATAACCTTGACACCTTTCATGACTGTGTGAATAAACAAATTTGCATTCACAGAAGTAGAAAAGGCAGAGGAGCAATGAGGGAACAGAACCTCAATGCACAAGAAAGGAAAGCTCCGACCTCCCTGATGGAGGACAAGACTATTGTCATCCGTCCAGCAGATAAGGGAGGGAACATTGTTATCATGGATCGCGAAATGTACACCAAAGAAGCATTGAGACAACTGGGTGATGCGAAATATTATACCACTACTTCCTATGATCTCTACAATAAAAGCATATTGATCTTATGGGAAAAACTTGTTGAATGGAAAGACCAAGGCATCCTCGAATGGGAAGAATTTAGGTACCTAAAAAATGATCACCCTATACTACCGGTCCTATATCTCCTTCCCAAGCTTCACAAGGACACCATCAATCCACCGGGGAGACCTATTGTATCCTCGAGGGGTTGTGTCTCTGAACACGTCTCTAAATATGTGGACTTTTTTCTCAGGGACTGGGTACAAAAACTCCCCAGTTATGTCAAGGATACTAAAGACTTTTTGAAAAAACTGTCAGCAGTCCAGTGGAAAGAAAACAATCTTCTTATAACTATGGACGTACAATCCCTGTACACGATCATTGACCACGAACAAGGCCTACATGCCTGCGCTAGTTTCCTAGCCGGGCGTCCCCTGCATTTTAGAGAACACAGCAAAATGCTAGTGGACATGATGTCGTATTGCCTATGTAACAATTACTTTGTTTTTGATGGTGTCCTATTCAGACAAACTACTGGGACGGCGATGGGTTCTTGCTTTGCTCCCAGTTTTGCAAACCTTTTTTTGGGCAACTGGGAGCAAAGCATCAACTCAGATCCCAACCTTAGATCCTTTTGGCCGTTTGTGGATACATGGTGGAGATACATCGACGATCTCTTTGTTATTTGGAGTGGTCCCCCTGAAATGGCCATTGAGTTTGTTAACAAACTCAACATCAATGATCTCAATATAGTACTCACGAGTAACATCAGCAATAGTAGTGCAGAATACTTGGATGTTAAAGTAGAGGTAGTTCAAGGCAAATTACAGACTTGCCTTTTCAGAAAATCCACTGCAGGCAACAGTGTGCTGCATGCCCTGAGCAGCCACCCGGAAATGCTCAAATGGAGCATTCCTTTTGGTGAACTGCTCAGGGCAAAAAGAAACTGCAGTACTGACCAGGGTTATGAACAGATCAGCCGTGAAATGATGGCAAGATTTAAAGATAGAGGTTATCCTGCATGGGTCATCAAGAAAGCCAAAGCACGTGCTGACAGTATTCCAAGAGCAGACACATTACTAGACAGGGACAATGAAACTGAAACCAGTACTGAGGAGGATCAAACACGTCTTATTCTCACCTTTAATACGGAGTCTAAGCAGATCAGCAAAATAGTATCCCAAAACTGGAACATCCTCACTGCTGACAGTGTGATCGGCAAGGATCTATCCAATTCAATTTCAAAGCTTTTATTCGATTTGTAAACAAATCATGCAAGCAAAACATGAAATCAATCCATTACATTAAAAATTATTATAAAATACAAAATTTATACAGGGGAATCCAAGATAATTCATGTGAGGGTAGGACACATACTGACAAGCGTTTAACATTGGATCATAATTAAAAAACACATGAGAATGGCAAAAAGGAATAAAGATTTTTTAGCAGTTAAAATCGTACAGACAGGAATAAATAAATTGGCACAAAATGTTTATCCTGGCAGCTGTACGTTGAACAACAAGCCCCCGCCTAATCATGGGACATAAAAGTTTTAGATTTTAAAATTTGTTGATACAGACAGGAAAGTATAGAAATATAGCAGCACTAGATATATCCTGGCAGCTGTATGATAAAGTATAAAAGAATCAAGAAAAAGAAAAAGAAAACATGTACAGACAGGGTTAGAGATAAATTGAACACTACTAAAAAAAAAAAAAAAAAAAAAAAGTGCTCACCCTGGCAGCTGTACGTTTTGAGAAGTACAGACAGGAATATAGAGATCATGGCAATACGATACTTTTCCTGGCAGCTGTACATTTCAAAATATAAATGGCAACAAAAAAACATATGTCCACATTTTCTAAAGCTGACAATAACACAAGGGCATTCTTAAAAGACCGTATATTGTATTTAATAAATATAGGTTTTAAGTACCTTAATCTTAGAAAATGATAAAATTTACAAAAAAGTAGGAAATGGCAGCAACTCTGGCGTGAAACATTGTCACAAGGGCAGGGGGTTTCAGATTTCTGTTTCTGTACTGGGAACGCAACAAGATGGTGTACAATGCCCAACCTGACGCGAGTTAAAACATATTGATGAGATGGGCGGCTGACATGTAGGAGATATGCTTGGAACCCCGATGGCAAGTTAAGTTCTCTATAAAACTTTACGGTAGTTAACTTGCCATATGCCTCATCTCGCCCTTTCTTTTTGTACATCAAGAAAGTTTGTTTAATCTCTTTTTTGGGTATTTCTACCGCGAGTTCGGGGTCAGTGAGAACATCAATATCAAACAGAGTCTTAAACCAAAAACTAATGTATTTCAGCCAAAGAATACGTAAAGAAAAGTCCAGGCCTATACAGTCAAGAATAATTTCTTGAGTGAATCGAGTTTCAGGCTTAGCCCAAATAGAACGCCACAATAAGAGTGGACGAACGGCTGCTAAGTCCGAAATAAACTCGACCCCAACCTCGTCATGAATTAATTGAATGGAAGCGGAGTGGGGAACACATAGCACTTTTCTTAGGAACTTGTTCTCCTCTTTTTGGAGGGAGGTGCCATCTGTGTGGCCCCACACTCCAGCCCCATACAATGCAGAGGGAACACAGCGAATATTGTAAATGTTAATCATGTCACGAATGCTTCTCGAGCCGAGCTTAGATGAGAAGCAAAAAACACTGCTGGTACAGCGAGTCATTTTCTACCTAGCATTTTCAAGCTCTGATTTCCAGGACCCATCATTAGCATAGGTGATTCCTAAATAACAAAATGTTTTAACTTGTAGCATTTTATCGCTGTCAAGATAGAAATTGGACTTTAGTTTATTGGCTGACTCACCGCACAACATAACATAGGTCTTGGATTTGTTTACACAGAGTCTCCTATTTTGTATAAACAGCATAAAACCATCAATGAGACGTTGTAAGCCTATCTGAGTGCGTGATAAAAGTACCGCGTCGTCCGCGTAAAGTAAGATTGAGACAGAATTGCCTCCAATCTGCGGGGCATCTGCTGATATGGTTGCCAAGGTGCGATCAACACAGTTAATAAAAAGAGAAAATAAAAGAGGAGCTAGTACGCATCCTTGGCGGATGCCCCTAGATACCTTAAAGAATGGTGTGCATTCACCATGGCTGCCATATCGGACTTTACACGAAAGTTTCTGGTAAAGCCTAGCCAGGAAATGTACTATTTCTTTCGGTGCTCCTAACTCCAGTAAAACCTGCCAAAGAATGCCATGATCAACTAAATCAAATGCGCTGCTCAGATCAGCAAAACATAAAAATAAATTACCCTTTTTGGCCACTGTGTATTTGTTAATTAAAAGATCCAAGTTCACGCATTGCTCCAGGGTACCCATCCCCTTCCTGAAGCCGTATTGCACTTTAGTTAAAATACTCATATCTTCTGCCCAAGTTTCTAGTCTTATGAGCAGAATTCTGCTCATAACCTTTACTGAGGCATCCAATAAAGAAATTGGCCGATAGTTAGAGGCCTCGGATTTGCTGCCTTTTTTAAATAAGGGGACAATAACCGATTGACCCCAAGAGCACCCCATCAGGTCCCGGGGCCTTCCCCCCCTTGCTATTGGCAAGGCCTTCTAGTCCCTCTTGTAGCGTAATTTCCAAAGGTATAGGTGACCACATTGGCAAATCAACAAGAGGTTGGGTCAGTGATACCTTTTCTGGATTAAAAATATTAGTGAAATGAGAGACCCAGTCCTCGCACGCAACATAAGAAGTAATTTCTGGGACACCTTCCGAATTTAAGAATGGACTGTTGACTATTTCCCAGTAGAGTTTACTGTTTTTTGTCTCAACAGCTTCATTCAGTTTATCCCAAGCTTCTCTCTGTAGTACCTTTTTCCTGTTAGAGATAGCCAGTTTGTAGTTAACCCTTGCTTCTTTGATGCTAATGCCATCACGGGGTTTGAGCCCTAAAACTCGTTTTAATTCCCGTAAGGTTGCAATGCAGAGCTTATCGAACCATCCCAGTTTTATTGTTTTATTAGCTGAGGGTTTTTTAGTAAAGATACCCTCAATGATGGTATTGATATTAATAAACTGAGATATCAGAAGGTCGTGGTTAACAACATCTTTAAGGCAATAGCTAATCTCAATTTTACAGCTGACTATTACCTCCCTTTGTTTAGCCGCAGAATTGACCCCCGTCCACTTGATTCTCGGACCATTAGGTCGTTGGGACACTATATCGGTGGTACAGGTTTCCCCAGTTCTTTGTGTGACACCCCTTGAAGGAAGGGTGACACAAATACTGTTGTGATCGCTGAGACTTTCCTCTCTCACGTACAAGCTTGAATAGTCCCCATTGCTTGAGAACAAGATGTGATCGATAAAAGTCCCAGCTTCCCTCCCTGTAAAGGTGGGGCAACTGGCATTCTGTTTATTTTTGTTACAATTTAATAAGGATAAATCTAGTTTTAGTAGCAGGTTATTTAAGGTGGAGCCGTAATGACAATGCGGGAAGTGGGGAGAATCCTCACTCCTTCCTGTACCCCCATTAAAATTATCCGACTCCACTCCAAAACCGCATGGGTTACCCTTAGATAGCTGGCATGGCTGCAAATTAAAGTCTCCAGCCCATAGGATGTCTAACTGCTTATTTGAAATGCCTATAGCCTTGGCAATTTCTTTTTCCAGGGGGTACAAGATATTCCCTCTGGAGGCATCAAAGATGTTGTTATAAAAGTTGACAAGAACCAGGTCCTTACCCTTAGCACATGCAATCCTCAATACCTGGCTGTAAGCTCCCACATTTGAGCTGCTTCTAACTTTGTAGGTTTCCAATCTGTTGGAAAGGAGAATCAAAAGACCCCCCTTTGCCCTGCCAGAATTGGATTTGGTGGCATTCAGGCAATATGAAGAATAACCTTCTACGTTGATATCTTCCTGACTCCAGGTCTCCTGGAGGAGGACTATATCAAACCCTTCTCCTATGAATCTAGACCAGAAAGGGGTATTTAATTTCCCTGCGATACCAGCGATATTCCATGATATCAAAATAAGGTCACCAGGCTTAGTTACCTGAGCTGGTATCTTTGAGGGTCCAGTTGCTACCCTACAAGTGGGGGATTGGGTGTTAACAGGGTGGGGACAAAAGGGGGGTGATTGGATAAAAGAACTTTCGGGTGCTGTAATCTTATGTAAAACCATGTGACCACTAGAGAACACAGGGGCCACTGTGGGAGCAGAGTTAGGGCTGACAGGGTCGGGTCGCACAACCACATCAGATACCGACCGCCTGTTGACAGTTGAAGTCGGTGAAGGTGGGACATAAAGTCAATCAACCATCTCCAGGCAGTCAAATCTGTTGGTGGTTTGGATGCCCTGCCACCCGCCGTCTGTAAAACGGTTGTTGTTGGGATACCAGGGACGAGGTACCCAATCCCTACCTCTAAACTGTTGAATTTGCGATGGGTCGCCATAGTCCCATTGGTGTTCTTGGTTCATAGCCCAATTTGGCGGAGGAATTGGGTAGTGGTAATTAGAAGTAGGGGGGTAGAAAAAGGAGAGTCGATGGGTATCGATTCCTCCCTTCTTCTCTAGATCAGGCCATGAACATATGTGGTTCACAGTAGAGGCATCCTCACATGTAACGATGACACAATCCCCTTGAATGCTCTTGGGGATCTTACCCACCCAAGAAACCCTACGTACCGAGGATATTCTACAGGTGAATGGGGGCTTCAAAGGCCTATGGATGCAAAGCCATTGCAGAATTTTATTCCGGAGGGACCAGTGGGGTTCATCAGTTCCCTCAGGAAGTTCCGGTACTCCTGTTAAAATTGCCGTAAATGGAGATACCTCTGGGGCCAATTGAAAAGGGCGTTTAGGTCTAGGCCTCTTTTTGTCTGCATGGGAATTAGCTTTGGGGGCCTTATTATTGCTGGTAGATTGCTGTAAAGGCTCATTAGTAAGGGTACGATTAGCATCATTGGAAGTAACTTGTGGGGTCTGGACAGCACAAATTTGCTGACTAGATGACGGTGTCTGGGGTATTGATTTAGCTTTCGGCTTAGATTTGGAACAATTAGTGCAGGTGTTAGAATTGGACGATGTTTCAATTGTAGGATCCTTTATTATGGATTTGGTGTTAAACATAACTGTGTTAACAGATGGTTTATCTGTGTTAGTCTTAGCTGAAGGAACCCCCGGACAGGACGCCACAGCTGAAACCGCTGGTGTAACCCCCCCAGATTTAGCTGTTCCTGCCCTTGGGTGGTTGGGAGATTTATCAATAAGTATGGCAAGCTGTTTCTCAATGACCATGATACTCCGTTCCAGGGGCAGGAGTTGTTGTTTAAATAAGTCCCTGAGTCTTGCAAACAACTGGATATTATCAAAGTCGGACGGACCAGGTGCACCCCCCTGGACAATACCATTTGAAGTACAATGTGGGTTGAGCGAGACAGATGTTGTAGGGTTAGTACCGGTAGGTATATTCATGGCTGGTGCTGTAGTAGTCCCTTTCTTTTTCTTGTTTTTGGGATGTTGGTTGGCCTTATTCCCTTTGTTTGTAGGTATTAACTGCTTAGGAATGGCGCCTTCTCTCACCCCCATGGAATAAATACCTTGAGACTGGTCGTCAACTACAATCCGCTCTAAATCCGGGGTGGTCTCAAGGTTCTCAATAGAGTCCAGACCCAATGATAAGTTTGTGGCCGATAAATCTACGGCATTGGGAATGGAATGTAATTGTGCTATAACTTTTCCAGGTTGAGAAAGGCTGGGAATAGATGTAACTGCTGGGACTGGGGTTAAAGCTGTAGCTATGAGTCCCAGGGAGGATCTCTTAGCAAACGCAAGGTCCTGGGATACCCTGCGCTCTAAAAGAGAAATGTTTAAATTGATAGCCTCAGTAGTAGTGGAGATAAATTTGTCGATAGGACCTATAAACTGTGCAGTTTTAAGTGCAGTCTTGCTTCTGGATCCCCTTGTTACTGACATATTGTGGATATGCAGGCACAGAGGCAATGGTCCAAAAGAGTCGCAATCACAGAACTAAAGAGTACCTTTAAATGAAGAGATGGTCGTCAAGCGATTACGGTCCGGACCAAGGGGAGGGGGCCCAGCCCTGCCTGGATCTGTCTGGAACGGGCTGAAACGGGCCCGCCCTTGGCCCGGGCTTCGCCCGGCGTCCCGCGAGGCGGGGCTGACCTCGGCTTTAAGCGCCTCCTGGCGCGGCTTGTAGCGTTGCAGCCCGCTTGGGCTGATGGGGCTTGTAGTCCCCTGACCCGCGCTCCACTCGGCGGCTCAGCTTGGACAGCGAGCGGCGGGAGGCGGGCAGGATGTGCAGGGACACGGTGTTCTCCTCCCAAAAGATGAGGCGTCTGCAAAGTGGTAGGGCTCTCTGTCCTTATGGCAATTCCGCTGTTTGTCAGGACTGACCTCGGCTTTAAGCGCCTCCTGGCGCGGCTTGTAGCGTTGCAGCCCGCTTGGGCTGATGGGGCTTGTAGTCCCCTGACCCGCGCTCCACTCGGCGGCTCAGCTTGGACAGCGAGCGGCGGGAGGCGGGCAGGATGTGCAGGGACACGGTGTTCTCCTCCCAAAAGATGAGGCGTCTGCAAAGCGGTAGGGCTCTCTGTCCTTATGGCAATTCCGCTGTTTGTCAGGGCTGACCTCGGCTTTAAGCGCCTCCTGGCGCGGCTTGTAGCGTTGCAGCCCGCTTGGGCTGATGGGGCTTGTAGTCCCCTGACCCGCGCTCCACTCGGCGGCTCAGCTTGGACAGCGAGCGGCGGGAGGCGGGCAGGATGTGCAGGGACACGGTGTTCTCCTCCCAAAAGATGAGGCGTCTGCAAAGCGGTAGGGCTCTCTGTCCTTATGGCAATTCCGCTGTTTGTCAGGACTGACCTCGGCTTTAAGCGCCTCCTGGCGCGGCTTGTAGCGTTGCAGCCCGCTTGGGCTGATGGGGCTTGTAGTCCCCTGACCCGCGCTCCACTCGGCGGCTCAGCTTGGACAGCGAGCGGCGGGAGGCGGGCAGGATGTGCAGGGACACGGTGTTCTCCTCCCAAAAGATGAGGCGTCTGCAAAGCGGTAGGGCTCTCTGTCCTTATGGCATGTCCATATCCAATGCGCCTCGTATCACGTACAGAAAAGGCAAGTCTCTACGTGATATGTTGGTAAAAAGTGACATTACTGTGTATCCCAAAACCCAAAATCTAGGTTTATTGGGTTTTTTCCCTTGTGGCCACTGCAAGGCTTGTAGGCACAGTACTCACAAAAAATCTGTCACATACAATGGAATAACTAAAAAGATGACTCAATTTCTGACCTGCAGTACAGATTTTGTCATATATGTCATTGTCTGCCCCTGTGGGCTATGGTATATAGGCAGCAGCACCAAACAAGCCAAACATCGTGTGCTGGAACACTATCGTGCCATAGCCAACAAGAATGAAAAATACCCTGTGGCAAGGCATTTTGCTGAAACACATTTCTCCAATCCAGCTGAAATGAGTTTCAACATATTGGAACAGATTGAGAGAAGTCCCCGGGGGGGAGACAGGACCCTGAAATTAAGACAAAGGGAGTCTAAATGTATCATAGAATTCCAGACTAAGATACCGGGGGGCCTGAACCAGGACGAGGAGCTTGCAGTTCACCTTAAAGTATAATTATTGCGTACTGTGTCAGATTTTTTCTTAAATTATCTACAAGATTAAGCTTCTTCAATCCTTAACATGCACTGTTTATTTATTTATCTACATGCTTTTAGTGAGATTCTCATTCGTTAGTACTGAATTTTGGCATTTTATGTCTTTTCTTTCACAGGTCCATAAAGAATTCGACTACCATTAACTTTTCTCACGTCCTGCCACACTTTGGACATTTACTTTGGGAGCACTTTATTTCTGTTCTTCAATTGACATCTAGACAGTTTCCGTCAAGGTAGGCCCTTTACTTGGGGGCTACAGTTTTTTGGACTTGGTACTTTGCTGTTCACCCCTGATAATGTCCCTTGAACGGTTTTGTGGCATTTGACCGTAATACCCCACCACATGATTTTGGTTCTATTGTTATGTCACCCCCCTGTATTTTACAGACATAGACACAGATATCTTCATGCACGTCAATTGAGAACTGCGGTAGCCTGATACACATTGGGTTACTTTAGTCAGAGCTCTAGTGGTTTTAGCCGGGACCCAAGAGCAACCCACATTTCCTGCACCTAGACCACCGGTACATGTATATTCTGTACACAGGGCCACATGCAGTATTCTGTTCTGCGCTTGGCTAGCGGTGGCATTCATCTCATGCTAGCTTCATAGCTTGGCTGGTTACACACGGCGCTAATCCCATTATTTCAATCTAGGTGCCGCACGCTTAGAAAAGCCATGAATTACAGTGTGCACACATACACGGGTTTGCACGGACTTTGTGGGTGCAGCCACGCCTCTCCTGTCGTAGGTCTGCATTCCTTGACACCCAGTTGTCATGACTACATGTAGTTTTAAGATATTTTCAAACTACAACTATGGCGGCGGACGCCGCGGTAAAAATAACAATCTTGGGGTGTACGCTTGGATAAGAGCATTAACAACTGACTCTATCTCCTGTGCTTGAAACAGAAGAATTTAGCACAACGGGCAAACACGTAATTTTGTATTTTTACAGAATGCGCACGATGTTAAAGAATGAATTTAAATCGTCCGACATGTGTATTTATTAATGCCTGATACAGCATATTATGTGATTTATGTTAATATCCTCTCAAGAAATGTATAACTTTACTTTTCTATTTTGGCTACCAAGTCCTGTTTCTATGACGATGTAATGTGGTATTATTTACCGGAAACTGTGCACTTTGAAACTAACGTGATCAAGGCTGTCCGCAGCCGAAACATGTTGTTGGTTCAAATAAACACCCTTGGAGTCTTGCGAGGTGTTGTGTGGATTTGCTGACTGAGAGCACCGTTACTTTGGAACTTTGATAATATATATATATATATATATATATATATATATATATATATATATATATATATATATATATATATATATATATATATATATATATATATATATATATATATATATATATTTAAACTGTGTTTGTCCCCAGGACCTCCCGGGTCCAAAACAAAAGAAGCCGCCACTGCAGTCAATGCGTTTTTCAGAAACTCATAGATTTATTTTTCGAACCTCTACAGCATGTAGTCACAGCGAAAACCAACGCGTTTCGTGAGCTCCCAACTCACTTGATCACGGTTGTTACAAACACTGTTTGCTGAGAATAATTTAAAAGGGAGTCCCTCCCCCCATCGGTCACATGATTTCGACCAAGTGTATCCTTGACACTATGGCCTTCTGGGATTCGTAGTTTTTTGCATTGCAAAATGTTATTTCATGTTATTTTCACAGAAAAAACAGTTAAACACCCATTCCCATGTTGATTGACATTTTTTCAAAACATAAATTCCTTTCATGATGTTTACATTAAGGATTTCTTGTGACCTGGAAAATTTTTTGGAAAATTTTGAGGTGAGAATTAACTTATTCGTAAAAATAAAAGCCCTCAAGTGGGCTGACTCTGTCATATAATACCTTATACATTCATTACTTGCTTCAGGTATCTCATGCCTTACACATTTTAGTGTTTCCAGTCCTTGAAATTCAATAATTTTCAACTTATAGTTATTCAAAATTAAACAAACAAACAGTGCGGTGTTTATGTTCAAGTCTTATTTCTTAGACTCATTTAAAGCCCTCTAGTGGGCTGACATTGAATAGGGTGTTAAATTGTGGCCCAGAATCACTCAGAGTTTGGTTCTCATATATCTTGTGCCGTGGTTTTGTGGAGGGAAAAAGTTAATTATGGAGTTCGTTCAGAGAGGCGTTCCTTGTTTTCAAATGTGTACATAAAGTTCTTCGGACTGGTTCAGACCATAAGGGGTCATTGTTCGAAAGTTCAAGATGTGGCGTGATTCCTTTTGGCGCAATAATTTTTCTCGATGTCCCCCTCGGTCCGTTGGGGCCAATGTTTCCAATCCTAGAAATTTCAAAAGTCGCCAATTGCCATCGTGATTTGTCTCCATGTGTTTGGCCACTGCATTTCCTCTGTCTTTGTTAGTTGTGGCCCTAGTGTGTTCCAAGATACGCTTCTTAAGTTCACAGATAGTGCTTCCAATATAGCGCAGCTTGCACGGACATTCAATTAGATAGACTGTATACTGACTTTTGCAGGTGATTAGTTCTTTGATCTTCCAAACTTTTCCATTAGCCATTTCAATTTGTTTCGTTGGTTTGGCTATCTCGCAAACCTTGCAGTTGTGGCATTTGTTAAATCCAACTGTTTTCAGCCAAGATGTCTTTTTGCGGTTCATAAAATGGCTATGGATCAATTGGTCCTTCAAATTTTTGGTTCTGCGGTATGTGACCACAGGGTGATCGCCCATTTTTTTACCAATTGTCGGATCCAGTTTCAATAATTTCCAGTTTTTTCTTAGAATCTGGATTACTTCTTTTGCTTCTTTGCTATAATCCAGTATTAGTCTTATAGGTTCTTCCAATTCTTTTTCTTTGATCTGGGGTTTCAAACAATCAGCCCTCGACTTCTCATTAGCTCTTTCCCAACATTTTTTCGTCAGGTTTTTTCCATATTTTCTCTTGCGGAATTTCTCCATCGTTGTTACACTGTGCTTCTCCCATTCTGTTTCTTCGCTACAGATTCGTTTCACACGGAGAAATTCACCATATGGTATGCTTGATATTAGGGCAGGTTGATGAAAGCTTGTGGCTTCCAATGTTGAGTTTGTGGCCGTTTTCTTCCTATGTAAAGTCGTTTCCACTTTATTTTTTTGGATATATACTTCTGTATCCAGAAATGCTATCGATTGCCTGCTTTTCGTGTAGGTGAATTTCAAGCCTCTTGTGCTGTTGTTCAAAAGTTCGAAATATTCTTCGAATTCACTCTCACTGCCCCCCCACACTATGAATAGGTCGTCAATGAATCTTTTCCATTGTACGATGTGTTGGGTATATTTGGCATTTCCTTGATTCCAGGCTATCTCTTCCTCCCACCACCCCATTGCTATGCAAGCATAGCTTGGACTGAATGAGAACCCCATTGCCGCGCCATTTCGCTGACGATAGAGTTGTTCTCCAAAGAAGAAGATGTTGTTTGAGAGTAACATTTTGATCATTTCATACAACATATCATTATGTTCCTTATAATGTATGTTGCGTTTTTCCAGGAAGTATTTGCAAGCCATCAATCCCAAATCATTGTCAATGTTTGTGTACAGTCCAATAACATCCATGGATATTAGCAAATAGATATCCTGCCAGACCAAATCAGATATTGAGCACACAAAGTCTGTGGTATCTTTCAAATATGATTTTAAATTTTCCACATAAGGTCTTAGAAAGAAATCAATAAAATCTCCCATTGGTTCCATCAATGAACCGTTTGCTGACACTATTGGTCTTCCTGGTGGTCTAGTGGGATTTTTGTGAATTTTTGGCAGGAAGTACATGGTTGCCATACGTGGAAAATCGACTGTTAGGTATTTCCTTTCATCATAGTCGAGTAGATTCCTATTTTCCCATGTTAAGAGTTTTTGGTCTAACTCTCTCTTTAGTTGATCTATTGGGTTCTTCCCAAGTTGTTCATAATACTCGGGGTTCGATAGTTGGTTCATCGCTTCCTCCATGTAGAGGTCCTTATCCCAAATCACCACGTTTCCCCCCTTATCTGCCATTTTTATTTCCACATTTTTGTCATTGATGAGGGTTGTCAATGCTGCTCGTTCTTGTGGGGTTAGATTGTCTTTGAATTTTGTTTTGGGAATGTTGTATAATTCCTGTATGACCGCCTCTTGGAAGATATATATATATAAATTGTGATTTACATGATGGATCTAGAATGAACTGGGCAACATCTGACTGTCTGGGGTACAATGCATTTATGTGACACTGCACTGTTATTGACATACATAACTTCACTTTGCACGACGCATGTAGCTAATGAGGACTGGTACCTTATAAAATGCACTGCACAACTTTAACTTGTTAGCCATATTGCCTCTTGTTACAACTTACCCTGTGGATCCTCACATTCCTCATGCTCAGCACTGTACTGTCCTGGAAGCCCTGTCACCAACTCCTCTTGGATGACAGCTGCCACCCCCTCCTCCAGGTCATCCAGCTCCTCATTTTCTGCTGGGCTCCCTCCTGCGGTTTGCATTGTTGCATTTAGGTTTTGCAATATTTTCTCTTTTGTCTTGCGCTTAATGTCATGCCAGCGTTTCTTCAAATCTGGCCCTGTCCTCTTTGCTGGAGCCACACAGTTGGCCTTAGCCGATATGGACTGTCAGATGGCATCATGTTTGGATAACGGCAACTTAGAGGTGAGAAACAGCTAGTGTTGGTGATCTGTCACTGTAATTATGCAGAGTCTGGCTATTATTATTAAAATATTTAGTTGGATGGACACAGAGACGTCCGCTTTCTTCCTAACCTCTAATCTGCAGTAACTGACTAAACTAGAACTCTTGTGCATTCTTCGTGGCCATGGCACCATGGTCACAATTCTATTTATGACATCACTACATCTTCCCCTTCCTTGACAACAAAGGAAAACTATGCTGAACAAAAATAAAATAAAACGAACAAATGAAGAATAAGGAAATAAATCATCAACATTGTTCAATCAGTCTTTGAGGTATTTTTGTTCCCTTCCTGTTCTTCTAAGAGGAATGCAAACATTGATATCATCCCCTTCTCTACACACTTCATTTGAAGGGCTTATGCATTTTTTTTTAAATGTGCCTTGCTCCTTATTATCACCTTATCCTCATTCTGAGTTGTAATAGCTGAACAATTCACCCTAGTCACTTCCAAAGGAGACAGGTGAAATCTGCCCATAGACTTCCATGTTTGATTTTGTCTTTCATAACTTCATCTATGAACATACTTCCTTTGTCCCGCATTACGCTTCATCCTTCCTTTCATCATCTCATATCTTTTTTGCAATGTGTATATGTTCTTTAGGAAGTTTCAATGGCGTATGTGGTAAACGTGTTTGTCTAGACTGGCCAAACATCAGCTCTGCAGGAGTTTTTTCAGTTGAACCATGAGGCGTATTCCTGTAGTCATACAAAACTTGGCACACAGCTTGATTCATGGAAATGTCTGTTAGTTTTGCTCTTTGCACACTTTTCTTCAATGTAACCATCAATCTTTCCACTATAGCATTTGCTTGTGGCCAGAGTGGGTTAATTTTCCTATGCCTCACACCCATATGATCAAAAAATTTGGTAAATTCATTTCCATTAAAAGGCGGACCATTTAAAACTTTGGGTATACTCCAAGCTGAAAAAATGTCATCAAGAACAGGTATTATCACGGATGCAGAAGTGGATGGCACTGATTTTACAACTGAAAATCTAGAATATTCATCAATGGCCACAAATAAATAATGCATTGAATAAAGAGGTCCATAGAAATCACACGCAAGTTCAGACCACACATCATCTAGCAGTTTAGACATCTGCCATTCTTCAACAGTTCTTTCTCTTGTGGTACACTGGCAGAAATGACAAGACTGTACAATTTACAAACTTAAAGTGTGGGTGAGAGAAGAAAGTAAAGTCTGGGTTATTAGGGTGTTTCGATTGCCAGCACTCAGATATCCCATGTGTATTACATAATGCCTGGAGTGCTCTAAATACTTTTGGTTTCCTATGCTGGTATACAAAATTGTGCCCTAGTGACCAGTCAGATGGCAGATTCCAATTAAGGTCACCGCATACATTCATTGGGAGCGACCAGTGTACTAATTCATTAGAGATAACATCCAGCAGGTCCATATCCAGAGCAGATAGTTACTTTTTTCCCAGCTCCGTACTGACATTCGGCTATTGCCCATCGCCCGAGCTTGTCCGCGGCTGATCTCGTGAATTGGTCCCCCCTTCCCCAGCCAGAATGGTCACCCCACGTGTTTTAGTTGCCTGGGTTGTGGCTGTGACCAATCTATATCCAAGAGTTTTCAGGAATGCACTTGAGACCCCTCCACATAAGTCTCCTGAAGACATATAATATTAGCCCCAGTTGCTTTAAGACCTATTGCAGTTCTCTGCCTTTTCTTTGGATCATTAAGACTTCAGATATTCATGGTTAATATTCTTAACTTAGCCATTCATAAGATTGGAGCCTACCCCACATGAGTTAAGAGCTTCGCCCTTTCTGATATATCTTCCTTTCTTCCCTGTCCTGTCCAGAGTCTGATTATGGTTTATATTTTGTATCCTGACTATGATTTCCATCCTTAATCTGTGCCTGTTTGTTTGACCCCCCACCGCACCCCCTCCCTACTGTGGCAGTCAGGCTCGATCCGGAGCCTGTGTGACTGCGTCTGGATCATCCCTCTCCCTCCACAACCCCCTGCGCCCAGACACCCTGCCACCCTGGTCCTCCATCCTATTTTTGAACACCCTAGTGAAATTTAGAATACATTTATCAAACACACAGTTCTTGGTCCATTAGTTGAATTCACAAAGGCCTTTGGTTTTGTCCAAATCAGGATGCCTCGCTTCTTACCCCAGCCACCTCCTCATGACTGTTTCAAAGTTGCCACTTTTATAAAGTTAACCTAATTAGTCTAGTTGTTTTTTTTCCCCACCTGCTATGATTTCATCGAGGAGTTTCTGGGCTTGTATTTCCGAGGAAAAGTACGTGGTTCGCCCTTGATACATAATTTTCAGTTTTGTGGGGCTTTGTAAATTAGCTGCTGCCCTGGCTTTTTGAAAGGGGGTGATGAGTTGCCTAAGCCTCAATATTCTTTCGACTGTTGCATGCGCAAAGTCTGGCTTGGCAAAGTACCTGAAAATGTCACCTTTTCGTGTTTGGTCTGGCCTGATCATAGACAGACTGTTGGAGGAGGAAGTTCCCAAAATAGATTAAAATCACCAGTGGGTTGCCTTGAGTATTTGACTGTTGCTTTGGGATTGAGAGAGGGAATCTGTGTACCCTTTGCACTTCCTTATTCCAGTCCCAGTGTTTTAATTCCGCTAGTGAGTTTTTCAGAAGATTTAGTGTAAACCCCCTTATGTCGTCTCCCTCGATATTCTCTGGGATTCTGAGCAGTCTTAGGTTGTTCCGTCTTTGCCTATTTTCGGCCTCCTCCAGCTTCCACATTACATCTTTTAGGGTTTTATCTTGAGAGGATGCTTGCTCCTTTAGTGTATCCACTGTAATCTCTAAATCCTCTGCGCACTGCTCCACCATGCCTAACCTGTCCGCAATTTCTGTGCAGGTTTTGCCAATTCTCCGCATGGTGCCCTGAAGTTTGTTTGTGGCCAGTCTGGATTGTCGATTCTCCCTTTTGATATCCTCCTGAATAATTTTTAACGATTGAAATATCATAGTCAGGGAGGGCTCCGTGTGTTGCTCGTGGTGTTCTATTGACTCTTCCTACCCCCCCTGAAAGGTTTTGGGAGTTCTATCAACTTAGTCTGGGCCACCGAAATCCACTAGCCGCATGGCCGAGTAATCCCACCCCAGTTTGTCTTCATTATCTGGCTCATTGATGTTTCTCCTGGGTTTGTTCTTCCCACCTCTCTGGTCCGACCCTTTCTTGGGTCTCTTTTGAGCTCTCCTCGCCTCCTGCTGGCAATGACTGCTTGTGAAGGTGTTATCATCTTCTACTTCTTCACAGTTGGAAGAGAGTTCTGACCCAGAATCAGCCAAACCCTCATTCAGGGAGTAAAAGTGCTCCATAGAGTCGGGGGATAGATACCCTGCGTCGTGAGCCTTTCTTTTCGGGATTGCCCCTTCCACTTCCCTGCTAGATTGTGTGTTTACACTTGGTATCTTGCTGTGGGTCTCTAGAACTGGATTCACCTCCGGTTCTCCCTTGTCTGGGGTAGTCTGGATACTGGCTTGAGTTTAAACAAGGCGGTTTTCGGGGCTTTCTATCATGGTCCTCTCACTACATGACCCCCAAGAGGGCCTCCCTTCCTGTGTCTGTCCTGGGGAGAGGTTAGCGGGTGAATTTTGGGAGCTCTCTGGGCACAAAGAATCACGTATAGCCCCTGCCGGTTCTGGAGTCCCATGTTCCTTATTAGCCTCCTGGGGGTGAAACAGGCTTGTAATTGGTAATTGTTTTTTTTCTCCCCTTGCCCCCCTTGCCCGCTCTGTAACATACTTTCGCTTTTTTCATTCTTTTTGGTGCTTTTACCCAAGTCCGATTTTTCTCTCCCCTTCTCCACCTTGGCGCCTTTCCCAGCTCGGTCATCTAATAGTTTTTGCTCTGGTCTAGCCTCCTGGATGCCCTTGTTGATACCCTTGCTGCCAGTTTCCCTCCATGAGTCAGAAGCTGTGTTTGCCCTTGTTATGCCGCGTCCTCCTCATGCAGCCATCGCTTCTGTTCGTGGATTTACAGACTTCTTGCCGTTGCTAGACAACCCCAGCCTGCTGCTTGATTCAGTCCTTCTCCGGGCAGCTGACAGCAGATGCTGAGTAATAGATTGCCAGCGTGAGTGTGAGAGGCTGGCTATCTCATGGAAGCCTCCGCTGATGTAGCTCCGGATGAGCAGCCTCCAGAACCATACAGCTGTGCCCGAAACTCGCATTTCTCGAGGGGCCAGTTCAGTTTTCCCCACGTTGATATTTCCTTTTTGTCGCGATGCCGGATTACTTCACCAGCGCTTTACTGAGGGTTGGTGGATGCAGGATGTCGACGGCCTCATTTAAGGGAAAATCATCCTTCTTCTGGAACCTGGATTTCATTCAGGATGACGTGGATTGTGTGGCCGGGCGCAGAGCGCTGTGGAGGTGAGTGATCGCAGGACTCATTGAGCCGCCATCTTGCCACATTCCCTTGCCTCACGAGAGGTAGCCATCGCAAGGAACAATATAGTAGAGATTTTCACTTCAAAAGCAATATGCAAAGCCACATTGAATAAAGAGAAAATCTATGAGTTAAGCAAGCAGGTAGGACATCACCTGGAAATCCGAACAAGACAGCAGAGTATGGCAAATATGATTAAAGAGATCAAAGAACCCAAACATGGCCTTAGGCACGACTCCAAAGAGATTATGGAAGCATTCCAGAATTATTACCAGGATCTGTACACAGAATCTGCCAAAAACCAGGAAAAAATGAAGGAATATCTAGATCTGGCAAGGGGGACTCAGCTCCCACAAATCGATCAAGAAAACCTCGCTGAAATACCTCAATGGGTAGAAATTCTTCTATCAATCAACAGCTTATCCCCTGGAAAAGCAGCCGGGATAGATGGAATACCCATAGAATTTTACACTAGATTGTATAAGCCATTGAAGGGAATTTTAACTGATTTAATGACTCATGTTTTCCAAGGAGGGCGGCCACTGGGCTCATGGGCTCGCGCTAAAATTGTTGTGTTTCCAAAGAAAAATAAAAACCCCACAGAACTGGGTGCCTATACTGCTTGGAATCACATGCGTAAACTCCTCGGGATGGGAAGGTTCTCTTATTATACGACTCTCCTTAGAAATAACAACCTTCAAGAGATCTACACAGATACATGTATGAATAGATGGGTTAGGGCGGGTATCACCCAATGTGGCTCCTTCTACACCCCAACGGGTTTTATTTCATTCAAAGAGCTAAAAAGAGAATTTTGTTTAGAACACCGGGACTTCTTTAAATATTTACAAATTAGAGATTTCTTAATGAAGAAGGAAGGGGGCGGCAGAGCTGCATTCCAGAGAATTCAAACAATCGATCTAGCTGCCCAAAACACTAGAGTTAAAATTGGGGAATTATATACTAACTTACTTTCCGTGCTTCCTGATGATATGGATAAGCACATTAAAAAATGGCAGAACAAACTAATCACACCAGAGAGCTCAATTCAGAGGGCATTTGAATTCTCCCAAGGATCACTATTGTCAACGAAACTACAAGCCCAGTATTATAAGACATTCTTCCAACTGTATTATACTCCTAGTAGAATAGCCAAATGAAGCACAGGCAAAGGCATAGTGTGCCCACGATGCATCCTACATGAAGCAGATATATTACACATGTTCGCTGCATGCTGTAAACGTAGTCACATTAAACAGGAAATTCTATCTTTTTATTAGGAATCATTGAATCCAGAATAGAGATCTCTGTAATCGAAATAATGTTGGGAGTAGATGGGGACATAAGACCAAACAGAATGAAGGGGCTTATATTTATCTCTATGGCAGTGCTTAGAATTTGCCTCGCATCGGCATGGTTAGATCCAAACCCGCCGATCTTTCAACAATGGCGAGCACGATTATTAGCTACACATACTCTAGAAGTAGCTATCTACAGTAGGAGGGGAATGAAAAAGAAAAAGAAAGCATTAGGAATCTGGGATCAAGATGGATAGGAAATTCTTGATCATATGATGAACTAAGATACGGAGTCGAATATGATTGATTTTTTATGCTACATGTTTAAACTATGTTTATACCTGATTATGTATGCATATAAAGTCACTTTCCGGAGACACACAAGAAGCACCAGAATGATCAAATATGTAAAACAAAGCACGTTTACTTCTTACCTAGAATATATCCCCAATGATGGTTTCCAATCATACCTCACTACTGTTACTAAAAGCTCTCACCGTTTTGTATTGTCACGCCTACGATTAGCAATTGTGCACCACCTAGTGGCATTTCCACTAACTAAGAAACCTGGAACATGCTTATGCCCCTGTGACGGTATATCCAAGCAGAGTAGCTGTCATTTTATGCTGTTTTGTAAATTTTATATGTTTTATAGAAAGTTTTTTCTCAAACCCATCTTTTTAAAATATAATACGCGCAGCACTAAAACAGCGATGCAATTGATGTTTAATTTAGAGAGCCCAGATATGTTTTTATGTGGCTACATATATTTCAAAATGCATTTTTGCACGTAAATCAATAACTGTATGAACTCAACATATGGCCCAGTTATATATGCACTCTATTATTGCTAGTTTGCACATGCACTATTAGATGTTGTATTAACATGCACTTTACCTTTGCTAATTTGCACATGCGCTGGAAAATGAGAACTTCATATTGCACTATAAAATAGTACATACTAAATGCACTTTATTATTGTCAGTTTGCACATGTATTATTAGGTAAATGTACCAGTATGCACTTTAACATGCTTATTTGCACATGTGCTGTAGAAGGACTATCCTATACAGTATTGCTAGTATTTGAAATTAGAGTTTGATGTAATCTAATGATGAATATGCTATATTATTTTTGCATGTTGCTATATGATTGTATTCATACATACCGAATAAAGCATTTTTTTAATTGAATTGAATTGAATATACAAAATGATATGCGTGTAGTGGAGGGAGGTGGGGGGGGGGTGCCTGGTTAAAATGTTAAAATCTCAATAAAGAATTGTTTAAAAAAAAAAAGGAATGACCATTCTGTTTCCTCTTATAAGAATGCCAGAATTGTCTATAGTTAATTCTGCTTGAACATTTTTTAATACAAGCACATCTCTTTTGCATATTCCTGGTTGAAATGTTATTAATGCATTGAAATGCTTTCATCTATTTAAGTGTATTTTTATTTTCACATCTCCTAGGGTATTGTTTTTACTAGATCCATGAATCGTTTCTTGTTCAGAGATCACTTCAGGAACTATCAACCTAATTATGAAGTTTATATTATTTTCTTAATCATCCATTTAATTTTTGTCTGCATCTGTTGGGTGTCTAGACAAATAATTAGCTAAATTGTACTATTTTCCTGGCTTATGAATTATTTTAAAATCATAGTCCATTAACCTCATATCCCATCTTTCAATCCAAAGAGGTATTTTCACTTTCAGATTTCGAAAAACAGTTGTGATTGTCTGGTGATCTGGTACTATCACAAATGGTTTTCCGAAAAAAAAATCATGATAATGCTCACATGCCCAGACCACCGTCAAACTCTCCTTTTCTGGCTGAGAGTATTTCTTTTCTATATTCGTCAGGCTTGGGCTGGTAAGTGAGACCGCAAACCTTGGGGTGTCTTTTCTGAACTTATGCTGAAGTAGAATAGCCCCAATTCTAACTGAACATGCATCTACTCTTTCTGTGTATAAATTTGGGTTGAAATATTTCAAATTTGCTGCTGTTGCAATGTCACTTTTTATCTTGTCAAATGCATTTTGCATTCATTTCTCCAGAGGAATGTCTGCTCCATCTTCATTAGCTCTCCTTGGGGTGAACTGACTGTAGCATAATCCTTGATATAACGGCAACAATAACTAGCCATTCCCAAGAAAGAGCGTAATTCTGTTATATCTTTTGTACAAGACATTGCTATTAGTGCTGAAACTTTCTTCGGATCTGGTCTCAATCCTTTGCTTGAGAATATTTGACCATAAAATGTAAGTTCAGGTTTAGCAATTTTACACGTTTCAGGGTTCAATGTTAGGACAGCTTTCATAAGCTCTTGACAAACTACTCTTTTTGTGCTTGATCATGTTCACTCTCTGTTTTTCCAAAAACAAGAATATCATCACTGTAATTCTTTGAATTTTTTACCGGTCAAATTATTTTTTTTATAATCTCTTGAAAAATCTCTGCACTGAGTAACCCTGCTCAGTTGTGCTACGTGTAGCTATGCAAAGTGCACTTCGCACTACGTGAGCTACAAGTAGCTTCGCGAACTGCGTAATGCACGGTGCAAAATGCTGTTCACACTGATTGTACAGTGCCGGATGCTTGTCCGCACTGTGCAATCAGTGAAAACCGCATCTTGCACAGTGCAAGTAGTCGTTTTCTGCCGCTCGAGTAGATTCCTACTCGAGCGGCAGCTTTCTCAACGCGGACTGGTAGTTTCTCATCGTGAGCGGTCGCGAGCATATGCGACCACTTGCAATGAGAAACCTGACCTCCCCGCATTGAGAAACTCATCAGGAGGTTTATTTTCCAGACTCGCAATCGGCAACTTGATGTTGTTGATCGCGAATGAGGAAAAAGTTTTCGCCGGGATGTCATTTTGCTCGCTCGCCGTCGCCAACTAGATGTTGAGGACCGCGAGGAAGCTGTAAATGACCGCTACACATGTTTGCACTGTACTACGCGCAATTTGCGTAGTGCTAAGTAGCGCAAACTTTGCAAACTACACAAGCGTAGCGTAGTACTTTGTCCAGGGTTAGCGCTGAGCATATTCTAAGATTAATTCTTTTGTAATGGTATAACCCCATATGTGTTGAAAAGTTGTAATATATCTTGATTTCTCATCAATTTCCAATTGATGATACCCTTTACAGAGATGTAACTTTGAGAAAATTGTCACCCCATTCAAAATATTAATCATGTTGTTCAAATGAGCCCCAGAATGCCTCTCTCTCTCTCAATTGCAGTATTCGGTATCCTCATGTCAACACAGATTCTAACCTGGCTCATGTTCTTTTTTGGCACCACTACAATTGGAGACACCCAAGGTGTTGTACCTGTAGCAGGCTCAATTATGTCCTGCTTAAGTAAAACATGTATTTGCTCTTCAACTTTACCTTGCATGTGAATTGGGACTCTCCTGTGCATTTGTGCTACTGGTTTTACTTTTTCATTTATGTGCAATGAAATGTTTTTTCCTTTAATTTTTCAAGACCTTTTGTTAAAATATTAAACTCTTTTATTATGTGTTGTTCAATTGCCACATGAAACGTCATGGCCAACAGTCCCACCAATCGAGCTGTAACAATACTTAGCAGACATGGCCCAGTAGTTTCTCCTTTCAATACATGTATTTCTTCTTTAAGAGACTCGTTTCCATAGGATAAACTTTCTTCAAACTTCCCTAAATAAGTTACAGGAATGTTTGCTCCCTATTAGAAAACTTTGAGATTTCATGAAACGAGAGGAGGTTTATCTCTAACTTTGTCATAATCAGCCATGCACATGATATTACATGTTGCCCCACTGTCTAACTCAGAAGGGACTTTTTGAGATCCCACTAATATGTCAACAGAAGCTGTTCTTTCAATGTCTTCTTTTCTTAAAAGATGATCTTTTCATCTTCATTTCCTTCCGACATTAAATACAATCACTCTTGTTCAATTTCATCAACGGAAGAATCATCAACACTTTCCATTTGTCTGATATATTTAGTATTTCCTTTCACTTGGCGTTTCCACATATTTCTGTTGTCCTTTCTTTTGTACTGGCATACAGTAGAGAAATGATTCATTCTTCCAAATTCCTCGCACTGTTGTCCCATGGCTGGACATACATTTGTATGTGGAAATGGTTCTCAACATTGGAAACATGTTCTTTTCTCTGTTCTAAAATCTGTTGACTTTTCCATTCTCCTATTAATTTTTCATCCTTTTTTAATACTTTTCTTTGTTTTTGCTATCTTTCTGAGGCATTTGGCGAACTTGTTCTAACTTTTTAACTCTTCCTTGCTCCATGTTATTTGTATGTTTTTTTTTGCTTGAGCAGCAGTACATACCACGTATAGAATCGTTCTCAAGTCGTAGGTTTACTCCAGAAGTTTATTTCTGAACTCTACTGAATTGCATCCTTGAATGACCCTTAACCTGAAAGCTTCCTCATTGTTAAGTTTCTCAAATTCACAAAACATGACTAGTTTTTTTTAACTTGGTCGCAAATTCATCAATGGTTTCATTATCTTGCTCTCATGTCATGTTAAAAGTGTGTCTTTCAAAATCTACATTTCTTTCTGGGTCAAATCTTTCATTCAAACCTTTCATGATGCCTTAATATGTATTTGTATATGCATCTGGAAATGTGACAATAATGTCTTCCACTTCATCACCCACTAAGTTGAGCAGTAAAACTCTTTGCTTGCTCATCAGTATATTTTTTGCATGTTGCTTTCAGAAAATGTCCAAATTGCCTTGTCTACCTTTCCCACCTTTGATCGATTATTTGCTCATCTGTAATATCAAATGGTAGAGGTCTTCTATAGATCATGCTTGACACATTTTCTTCCTCTTGTTCATTCGTGTGTGTGTGTGCTGACACACTTGTTGAACTTTCTCCTTCTTCTATTAATATTATATCCATTTGTATTGTTTTATTGTTTAACCTCTTAGTATATTTTTTAGGCTTAAAATCGATTTAAAATCAAATTTGCCTGACCTGAATATGGACTTCTATGTTATTATACTGTAATGTCCCAAAACTTGCCTAATTTCAAGATGGCCACCAAGATTTGTAAAGTCTCATGTGTTTTCCAAGATGGCCATCATCTATGACAGATCAGGCTAGCTGTTGTGTGATTTTCTCGCCTGATTCTAAGACGGTTGCCGTTTGTAACTGAACAGGCAAACTCACATGCTCACATTTCATAAGAACAAGCTGTTCCTAACACTGGTGAGCCGTTTTCCTCACTTTTGGCATAACTAGTCCAATTTGTATGCCTGAGAGACGCAATGGCTCTAATATTGTGCAGATTCTGCCCAGTTATTAAATGATGCGCAACAAGCGCTCTTACCGCTGTTAATAGGTCAGGCAGATGTGGGTTTGCATCAGCGCCCATCGCCAATCTGTAATGATGCAGAGTCTGGCTATTCTTAATAAAATATTCCTTTAGGCGGACACAGACCAGTCTGCTTGCTTCCTAACCTCTAATCTGCAGTAACTGACAAAACTAGAACTCTTATGCATTCTTCGTGGCCATGGCTACATGGCCGCAGTTCTATTTATGACATCACTTCAGTCACCTCATTAATTGGTATTTTATTCTCCTCCGCACTGAAATTGACTTTACTCTTCCTCTTCCCTTGGGTTTCGGACTGGACATCCTGACTAGTGGGTGGGAGGCTCTCTTGACTTCTGGTGTGTCCTTCATGCTCCATGGAACCTTTATTTACCTCCAATGTTTTTTTTTCAGGTAAATGCGTGTTTTTTTGCCTATTTCCAAATGGTGATGCAGCAAAAAAGTGGTACAAGGCAAGTTTGTCTCGTGTTGGAATAAATGATTCTGATGGAGCAAGGTTTTGCACGAAAAGAGACTTGCTTGGACTCAATCCTCTTAAAATAACTAGTAATGTATTAATCAACATGTTTTGTTTACTAATAATTGCACCACACGACAATTCTAGTATCTAGGGGAAGCTTGCATATGTGATTTTACTAACAGTAAGGCAAGTGCATTAATATGGCCGCCGCAACACAGGAATTTCACTTTGCATGCGTCTGTCACATTCATGTGACATGACGTCTTCTCTGCTTGGTGGGAAAACTTTGCAGCTGTGCACTAGAATTAAAATGGCTGCTTCATGTTTCACATATTAAAGCACTTGCTGCTACTTTTACTAAACTGTGTTCGTTCTGCTTAATAGTGAACGCAGTAGTTAAAATAAAGTAATGGGGATAGTGTAAAGATAAGTGGTATACATTAATTTATTCTTTGTTCTAAAAACTGTTTCTTTTTGACTTTGCTGTTAGCTCGTATTTGGGCATGATGCTATCTTCCCGCATTCAATATTGAAAGGGCCGCGTCTGCACAGAAGAGCTCATAATCCTCAAGTCATGGCATTGAACTACTGCCAACGACAGTCCTACTTGAGATGTCACTGGGAAATGAACCTATGACCCTCCGAAAGGAAGACAACTTGCAAATCTTCTTTTAGATTGTATTCATTATTGAAACATAAATTGTTGAGTGGAATAAAAGTGCATGGGAAAATAAAGTCATGGGCGGGTAAAATGATTTGCATTATTGAATCAAGTGATCTCATAACTGGTATGATGTGATGACCTCTCCTCGTCCTTTGACCAAACAAATTGAGGGAATACAAAACCTCGCAACATTTGGGGTGGTACATTGCCCTCGAAAATGGTATAACTAAGGTAGGCTTAGGTAGTTAGATTGTCCAACTTGTCCAAATACCTGACCTGTCACTGACCCAATGCACTCAATAGGGGATAGAGAGCAGAGGTGTTGGCGGAGCACTCTGTCAGAATATTTGGGAGCAGAGGTGCTGGCGGAGCACTCTGTCAGAAGATTTGATATCCCAATTGGGTTTGGTAGGAGAATCGATAACCCAATCAGGGTTCTGAGGGAGAACATTCGATAACCCAATCGGGGTCCGACTGTTAGCCGCAGAGGGGGGTGTGGCGCTGGCGCTGCACTTAGCTGAGGGTACCTGTTCAGATATCATCTATCCTGATTTCGTCCTTACCTGTCCTGATCTGAACCTGCCCTGTCCCGTTGGCACCTGAACTATCGGGAACTCCTGTTTCCTTATCCCAACCTGTGGCCAGGGTTGGTCTTCACACCATTCTCGGTAAATAAAATTCTGAGTGGGTATGTTATCATATGTTTGCCTCATCTTTGCTGTGAGCAGACGCTCCCCTGGCTCCCTGCTGCTCGAACTGCTTTGTGGTATCGTTATTCTGCGCTCACACATTCACAACACGATCATTGCACAGATCTGCGCTTGAGATCTGGCTCCTTACTTTCAGCGCGTTATTTTGCATTGTGACGATTTGCTTTTAATGTGCCTCATTTTGTCTGCAGAGATAAACTGAAATTGTTGCGCTTTTATTCTGAGTGTACCTTCATTGCTCTCTTGTGTGGCGCTATATTGGTAGGGCTTGGCGCTTTGCTGCTCGTGCTTTTCCACACGCCGCCATTTGGTTGTTGTTGTTTTCCCCTGCAAGGCCGTCCTCCAGAGCCCGCCCCGCCTCCCAGCTGAGTCCCCCTCCCACTGATTACTTATAGCGCTCCCGTCCCCGGAAGCGCTGTGTCTGCCTCATCTTTGCTGTGAGCAGACGCTCCCCTGGCTCCCTGCTGCTCGAACTGCTTTGTGGTATCGTTATTCTGCGCTCACACATTCACAACGCGATCATTGCACAGATCTGCGCTTGAGATCTGGCTCCTTACTTTCAGCGCGTTATTTTGCATTGTGACGATTTGCTTTTAATGTGCCTCATTTTGTCTGCAGAGATAAACTGAAATTGTTGCGCTTTTATTCTGAGTGTACCTTCATTGCTCTCTTGTGTGGCGCTATATTGGTAGGGCTTGGCGCTTTGCTGCTCGTGCTTTTCCACACGCCGCCATTTGGTTGTTGTTGTTTTCCCCTGCAAGGCCGTCCTCCAGAGCCCGCCCCGCCTCCCAGCTGAGCCCCCCTCGCCCCTCCCCCTCCACCTATTTATGCCAGATGCACCCACGTGCAGCGTCTACGCGCAGCGACCACGCCCAATCCGCGCCAAAGGTGCGCCAAAGGTAAGCCTGTCTACGCCCGTCCGCGCCTGGACCGCGCCCAGCGCCAGAGCCCCTGGTCCCCGTCATGCCCACCCCTCCCGCATTACTTACGATGCCACCACCCTCCAAGCCCTAAACCCTGGCCGCCCCCCCAACTGCGTCCAAGCCGCTCCTGGACACACCCATGGACCCTTCTCCTGCTACTCCTGCAAGTTCGACGGCACCAAGAACAACTCCTCATCTACGAACACACAACAGATATCCGACCCCAACCACCTACAATGCATCCTGCTCAACACCCGCTCGGTCCACAGGCACGCCATTGACCTCTGGAATCTACTAGACACCATCTCTCCAGACGTCGCCTTCCTAACAGAAACATGGATGAACGCCTCATCAGCCCCAGACATCACCATTGCCATCCCGGAAGGCTATAAGATCATCCGCAAGGACCGTTCCGGCCACACAGGAGGAGGCATCGCTATCGTCCATAAGAACTCCATCCGCATCTCAACCAGCTCAGACATCAATCTCGCCAATACCGAACACCTTCACTTCCAGATCCACATCGACCCCAAGACCACACTCAGAGGCACCCTCCTTTACAGGCCACCAGGACCTCGCGCACAATTCAGTGAAGACATCACGGACTTCATCACTCCACACGCGCTCCCCTCCAAGGATTACATCCTTCTGGGAGACCTCAACTTTCACCTTGAAAATAACAACGACCGCAACACCACCACCCTTTTAGACAACCTCGCCAACCTCGGACTTAAACAACTTGTCACTACCCCCACCCACATCGCAGGTCACACACTCGACCCTATCTTCACCTCCAGCAAACATGTCTCCTTCAGCCACTCCACAGCTCTCCTTTGGACTGACCACAGCTGCGTTCACTTTACCTACAACAAGCCCACATCCAACAACCACCCCCAACCCACTCTGCAAAGGAACTGGACAAAATCACCACCGACCAGATCGCCTCATCGCTTCTTCTTAACCCCCCAGCCCACTCTTCAATCCCCGACCAGGCAGCCACCAACCTTACCCAATGGTTATCCAACAGCGCCGACATCCTAGCACCAGTGAAAAAATGACAAATCAAACTAGGCAGCAAGAAGGCCTCCTGGTTCAACGATGATCTTAAGAAATCCAAGAAACTCTGTCGCTCCATTGAGAAGGCCTGGAAAAGAGACCCAACCACCAGCACCAAGGACGCCTTCAAAAACGCCACCCGCATACACCACCGATTGAGCCGGAATGCCAAGAAAACCGCCTTCAAGGACCGACTAGATAACAACGCCCACAATAGCAAGGAATTATTCAACATCGTCAAGGAATTCACCAACCCCTCAGCCAACTCCAACGACATCACCCCCTCTCAAGCCCTCTGCGACTCCCTAGCCTCATTCTTCCACAACAAAATTGTCGACATCCACAACAGCTTCGACAACCAACCTGATGACCAACCCACCCAACCCCCTGCAGGACCCCCACCCCCCCTGAACATCCTCAATGACTGGAAGCCAATCTCCACTGAGGACACCACCCGTCTGATGAACTCCATCCACTCAGGATCCCCCACAGACCCATGCCCTCACCACATCTTTAACAAAGCAGACTCCATTATAGCACCGCACCTCCGAGACGTCATCAACTGCTCCCTCAACTCTGCAACCTTCCCGGAAAGCTGGAAACATGCCAAACTCAGCGCCCTCCTGAAGAAACCCACAGCTGACCCCACCGAACTCAAAAACTACAGCCCTATCTCACTCCTTCCATTCCCGGCCAAAGTCATCGAGAAAGCGGTCAACAACCAGCTCGCTACATTCCTCGAAACCAACAAATCCCTCGACTCCTCACAGTCCGGCTTCAGAGCCAAGCACAGCACTGAAACCGCCCTCATCGCAGCAACAGACGACATTCGAACTCTACTGGACAATGGAGACACAGTCGCCCTCATCCTCCTCGACCTCTCCGCAGCCTTCGACACGGTCTGTCATAGCACCCTTTTACAACGCCTCAGAAACATCGGAATCCAAGGAAGAGCACTGGAATGGATCACCTCGTTCCTCACCGGAAGAACCCAGAGAGTCCGCCTTCCACCATTCAAGTCAGAGGCCACTGAAGTCATCTGCGGCGTACCACAAGGATCTTCACTCAGCCCCACCCTCTTCAACGTATACATGAGCCCCCTCGCGGCCATCGCACGCCAACATAACCTCAACATCATCTCCTACGCTGATGACACTCAAGTGATCCTCTCACTCACCAAAGACCCTAACATCGCCAAAACCAACCTGCATGAAGGAATGAAAGAAGTAGCCGAATGGATGAAGCACAGCCGTCTGAAACTGAACTCAGACAAAACAGAAGTCCTCATCCTAGGCACCTCCCCCTCCGCCTGGGATGACTCTTGGTGGCCAGAGGCCCTTGGAAAAGCACCCATCCCGACGGACCATGCACGGAACCTGGGCGTCATCCTAGATTCCTCACTCTCGATGAACAGACAAGTCAACGCCGTCTCTTCATCTTGCTTCAACATTCTTCGCATGCTCAAAAAAACATTTCGTTGGATCCCCACCGAAACTAGAAAAACAGTCACCCACGCTTTGGTCACGAGCCGTCTGGACTACGGAAACACCCTCTACGCCGGTACCACCGCAAAACTCCAGAAAAAACTCCAGCGCATCCAGAACGCTTCAGCCAGGCTAATACTAGACATCCCGCGTAAAGATCACATCTCTGGACACCTGAAAAACCTCCACTGGCTCCCCGTCAATAAAAGGATTACTTTCCGGCTCCTAACCCACGCACACAAAGCGCTCTACGAAATCGGACCCGAATGCCTCAACACAAGACTGTCCTTCTACACCCCCACCCGCCAGCTACGATCCGCCAACCAAGCCCTTGACACTGTACCTTGCATCAACAAAACCACCATGGGAGGTAGATCCTTCTCCTACCTGGCAGCTAAAACCTGGAACTCACTTCCCACTCACCTTCGCCTTACTCAGAACTACCTGGCATTCAGAAAGCAACTTAAAACGTGGATATTTGACAAGTAATTCCCCACCCCTCTCCAAGCGCCTTGAGACCCTTTGGGTATGTAGCGCGCTATATAAATTTATTGACTTGACTTGACTATGTTCCCCTTTCTCTCCCTCCTTCTCTGTTTCCCGAGTCTGTGGTTATTTATGATTGAAATGTTATTTTTCTACCTATTATACTAACCTTTGATACCTTAGGACTTTAGGTACCAGCAACAAGGATTGGTAAGTCAAGGTGTACAGGTTAAGTCATAAACTGTGTATATTGTTTTGAGTAAGAGCAGGGTTAACTGGTTAAAGAGTGTATGATTATGGGCCCAGGTGAGTATGGTAATTGATCAGGTGACCCCGCGCTCTATCAGTTTTCTGTTGGTAGCAGAGTAGTGGTTAGGGTTTAGTTATGATAGGTAGTTAATTGCCTAAAATGATTTTTATTGATTGTTGATTTTGTAATGATTCTTTGTATTAACCAAAACTTGTTCGCACCTGTTTTATGTTTGTTTTTGAAACCCCGGGGGCAGAATAGCAGGTGGTAAATGGAAGCCACGCTGCAGTGAGGTCACTGGTCTAAGGAAGAGAGGGGCAGATTTATGAGGCCGTTGCGCCTCTTTGCGCCGCAATTGCGTCACTTTATTTGACGCAACTGCGGCGCAAACAGTGCGCCCTATTTACAACGTGACGCATCTAGGAGATGCGTCACGTTGTAAAGCACTGCGCCATAAGGAGGCGTTCCTGCGCAGGGGGGGCGTTCCTGCGCAGGAACGCCTCCTGAAAGTGGCTGAGTGAAATCTATGAGATTTCACTCAGTCACTTTCAGGGCAATGCTGCGTCAAAACCCTGCGCCTGCTTGAAGCAGGCGTAGGTCTTGACGCAGCACTGTGAAGATGATGTACCCCCGAGCCTTGCTGGAGCTGCGTCGCGCTGGAGGCTCAGTTGGCAGGTTTAGAAGAGTCAGGGGCACCAAGCTCTCAGATAGTTCTAGCGGGGGACTTTAACTGTCACCCGTGCCCCTTTCTAAAAAATAGTGGAGGAAACTGGTTGGCCTGCCCAATGGTAGAGGGGTGGCATTTGAATCATACAAGGGAGGGAGGGGCGCTGAGTAAGATCCTGGGCAGTCATGCCCTCACATACACCATGGATCTGATTGGAGTGGAGGGGAACAGCACGGTTAGTCCTATTTTTAAATGCAGGGCAAAGGACTCAATTATCGATTTTATTTTTGTTACCCACATGCTAAAGTGTCGGGTTACAAGCTTTAACATAGAGGTTAGAATTTTTAGCGATCACAACCCGCTGCTTTTGTGTATTAGAAACCCAAACTTGACAATTTATCCCCCCTGAAGGGTGGTCGGTGTTTTAGTAAAAGCCACCTACCAGGGTAGGAGATTAATCTGGGCCAACATTGACAGCAAAGCATTTTACAGAACCTTACTGGTGCAGGATGAATCTGATGTATGGAAGTATTTGGATCTCGAAGTGGAGGGGGCAGATCGAATCAAGGCATTTGAGGGTGTCGTCAACAAATTGATCGCACCGGGAGAACTGAAATCAGCCCTAAAACCTGTGCCTAAAGATAGGACTAAGGTGTCAAGCTGTAGGGAGAGGTATAAAAAGACATTGAAATGCCATAAGAACGCACTGCAGCATCAGACCTGGGAGAACCTGAGAGAAGCGGCCAAGACAAAGGACTCGACCGCCTTCTGGAAAGTTATTAATGAACCGTGCTTTCAGGACCTAAATAAACCCAAGGTGGCCTGTCATATTCAGCCAGTAACCTGGCTCAAGCACTTTCAGGTTCTTTACAACTATGGCAGCACCACCGATCTGACCATTGTGGAACCAGAAAGCGTGAGTCCATCACAGATTACTTTCTCCATTGGAGAGATAAAGGCAGGGATTGAGGGGCTGACACAAAATAAGGCACCGGGCCCAATGGGATTCCCCTAGACCTTCTCTTGAGCCAGAAAGAACTTTGGGTGCCCATACTCACCAGGGTAATAAATACTGCAGTGGAGACAAAGATGCCAGTGTCTTGGTCTACGGCCACAATAGTCCCCATATTTAAAAAATGTAACAGAAATAGTCCACAATGTTATTGGCCCATTTCACTCATTTTTGTGACTATGAAAGTCCTAGGCAGGGCTATTCTTAACCGACTAATGGATTGGGCGGAAGAAAACGACATTATCACTGATACCCAGTATGGGTTCAGGCACGGCCGATCTACCACAGATCAATGGCTTAATTTGTATCTTCTGGTAGGCAAGTACACTGCGTCCAGTGAGGGGACAGTGTACTTGGCTTTCATGGATCTTATGGCAGCATTCGATGGAGTAAATCGGAAGAAATTGTGGGAACTATTGGAGGCCTTGGGAGTTTATCCAGCTTTGGTAAATATATTAAGATCATTGCACCAGAAAACCTCTGCCCTCGTCAGATATGCTGAGGGGGAAACATCACCGATCACTTTCCATGTTCAAGGGGAGTGAGGCAGGGGTGTATCCTGGCCCCCTTCCTATTCACTATATATATAAATGGCCTAGCCTAGGCGCTGGTAGCATTGGGGGTGGACTGCCCAGAGGTAGGAAGGAGAAGCATCCCCGTGTTATTGTACGCGGATGACGCAGTGCTTCTGGCTCGCAATCCACGGAGACTCCAGTGCCTTATAGACGGCTTAGTCTGTTTTATGGATAATCTAGATATGTCACCGAACCTTACCAAATCGTATGTCATGGAGATAGGAAAAGCACCAACCAGGACAACTAAGTATACAATAGACTTGAAAAGGTCAAGTTATTTTCATATTTGGGGATTCTATTTGACAGCGGCCTCAGTTTCAAAGCCCTTGTAGACGAGAAATGTAATATATTAATTAACTCAACAGGGGCAATAATGAATTTTGCAAAAAGACTAGGCCGCTGCTCCCCGGAGCAAATACTGAACCTGTATAGCTCTGTAAGTTGTGCTAAAGTCCTACATGGCAGTGAGATTTGGGGCTTCACAGATCCACACAAACTACAAACAGAAGAAAATAAATATTTGAGACGGGTACTAAAGGTCCCCCAGAGCACACCTTCTTATATTGTTCATGAGGAACTGGGCTTGGCCCACATCACTGACATGCTGCAATGGAAACCCCTTGCATTCTGGATTAAAATATGAACTAATCCAGAGGCGGGGCTGAGTAAGTAGATAATATTGGACTGTATGGACCGAGATCATGGCCATACTATTCCATGGCTTAAATATGTCAGGGAAAACCTGACGGCCTTGGGCCATGCTGAATATATTTCCCAGCCAACAAAATTGTTATCCCGGGACAAGGGCCACATTAAGACAGAGTTTTTAAATAGAGCAATATCAAATAGGGAAGACAGGGATCTGACCAAGTTATTGGAGAGAACCCACCAGCTAACGAAGTCGTGTTTGGGCTTGGAGCCTTATCTGTCCTACATTTACAACCCATAGGACAGATTTCTTATGACCCGCTTCAGGCTAAACTTGCTCCACCACATTCTGGTGGTTCCGGCAGGGTACACAACGCAGTTAGAGAAGAAAGGTCCATGCGGCTGCGACCAACGGTCTCTGCAGGACACGCTTCACTTTGTTTTATTATGCCCTATCTATACTTATCTGAGGCGATTATTTTTAAAAGGTATTTTAAGAAACGCTAAGTTTAAACAAACAAAGGTGGCCCTACTGTTCCTGAAATCGTCTGTAGAGCCCCTAACGCTATTTTGCACAGTTATCTTCCTAAGACAGGCGATGAAACTTAGAACTGGTCAAGGGGAGGGATAAATGTCTTTGGGATTAACATCTGTTATTCAGAAAAGGGATGGTACCCCTCAGGTGTACATGACCTACTCATCCGTGTCTGGACTCTGTAATTGTTTTATGTAATATTTATTATATTTTTTGAATGAACTATTCTAACCTAGGCTAATTTATGATAGCTCTTTGAGATGATCCTTGTAAGATGAACCAATCGTTCTTTATGTTTGGCCTGTACATAGACTTTTTTGTGTGGTTTTAAAAAGCTTGAGACATCTTTTTTAACATTGTAAATTTTTTCATGGTATTGTTTTATGCCGAATAAAGTATTTTTGATTGACTGATTGAACTGATGATTTAGTACTAGAGTACTGCAAAGTACTGGCTGACCAAGTACGTTCTATCTCTCACCAGGTTGTGGAAGATGCTGTCGGCAGACATTCGACTCCAGCACATGACCTGAATCCAGGTGATTGGGTAGTGATAAAAGAACACACTCGAGAATCTTGCTTAGCACCAAGGTGGGGAGAGACACATTAAGTAATATTGGTTACCACCAGAGCTGTAAAGTGCAAGGGAATTCCAAACTGGATCCATGCGAGTCACACTAAGAGAGTGACTGAACCTGATGAAATAGAAGCTGAAGGTTGTGCAGCTGAGAGGTCTCAAGACATCGATCTTAAAGTAGCTGACGAGGAACAACCGAGCAACTGGATTCCAGTAGTTAACATACCTGCAGAAATCGTGAGAACCAGAAGTCAAACATATTTAGATAGACAGAATGATAGTGAAGATGAGTCGAGAATAGAAGAACACACTCAGATTACAGAAATCAAAGTCAATAGTTATTCTGAGGAGGATCAGATAAGGAGAGGTCAATGTACTCAGATGTCCAAAACACCAATCAGAACTCCAGTATCTGAAGAGGGACAGATAGGTATTAGGGTGAAGGCTCAGGTGGAAAAAAATCAAGAAATCGAAGGAGCTGAGCAGGACCAGATAGGTGTATAAAATAGTGTTCAGGAAGAAGAAGGCGAACCAAGTCAAAGTCACAATCCAATTCAGCAAACTCCTGAACAAGGTCAGATTAGTCTTGAAGATCGTATCCAGGCAGAACTGACAAAATGAAGTCCTGGACAAAGTCAGATAGTAAGGAATTCAGAAGAAAACAGTGAACAAATTGTGCCACAACTGAATGAAAATAAAAGAACATTTGAAGAAAATCAAAGCACAGTACCAGCTAAAAGACTTACAGGCAGATTCATCAACACAAATTGCGATCGCAATAGCTGCGAAATAGCTATTGTGATCGCAATTCCATGAATCGCAATTCATGAAATAACCCTGACCAAATTGAGAATTCGCAAAACATATTTTGCGACTTCGCAAAGAAAATCGCAGAATCAAGGTGGAACCCCCTTTGCGAATGGGAAATTGCTAGTTCCCAATGATTCTGCGATTTCATTTGTGAATTCACAAAATAATCCCAAATGCATGAAATATCGCACTTAGCGAAAAACCTCAAAATCGCTATTTGCGAGGTGCAATTTAAGGAGAACCCAAACCAGGTGGTAACAATGAAATTAAAATTTTTTTTTTTTAAATAAAATCCTAACTAGCCACAGGTGCGGGGCTGACCAAACACACTTAAGGAGACACAGTAGGAGCATGAGCACATTCACAATGAATGCCAGGACTCTACATGGTGGTTAGGCGGCAAAGGCTCCAGGCTGCAGCAAGGAACAGACGCAGGATCCAGGAGCGAATTTTCCGCCAGCGGATCACACTACTGGGCCAAACTGAGGAGGAAATCTACTCAAAGTACCGGCTGAATGGGGCAATGATTACAAAGCTCATCCGGGACCTTGACCCCCTGATGCAGAACCCAACGAGGAGGACCAATGCCGTGCCCACCCATGTCCAGGTCTTGTGCAGCCTGCACCTCCTGGCCTCCAGAAGCTTCCAGGGGATAGTTGCCATTGCAGGGGGGATCTCCCAGAGCACCATGTCCTGCTGCCTAAGGAGTTTCCTGGAGGCCATGCTGACCCGGCTACACCATTACATTACATTCCCAACCACCCAACAGGACTTGAATCAAACCAAGCTACAATTTTACAACATTGCGCAATTCCCCCATGCAATTGGATGCATTGACTGTACCCACAACCACATCTGCCCACCCGCAGAGACAGAATACATGTACCGGAACCGCAAGTCCTACCACTCCCTGAACATCCAGATGGTGTGCAACGCTAAGAAAATCATCACCGACATAGTGGCACAATATACGGGGAGCACGCATGACTCCTTCATATTCTGGCATAGCGGCATTCGCACACGACTGGCCAGGGGAGACTATGGAGAAGGACACCTTCTAGGTAAGTACACATGCCAACAAACAGTACATCGAGACCATGTAGCTGCGCATGAGAGGCACTCACCCTCTGCTCCTTTCATTCAGGTGACAGCATACGGCCTTCGTGAGTGCCTCCTCACCCCATACCTCAACCCTGCAACACCACAGCAACGGCGTTACAATGCTGCACCCATTCGCACTAGAAATTGCATTGAGCAGACATTTGGACTTTTAAAGAGCTGATTATGCATTCTACACAAGACTGGTGGGGCCCTCAAATACCAGCCTGAGGTCTGCTCCCGCATCGTGGCCGTGTGTGCAATACTCCAAGACATTGCTATCAGGCTGAGGATACCTGTGGATATCTCTGGCAGTGAGTCGGAAGGGGAAAACCGCCCACCTGCACCTGTGAATCATGCACCCGGGGAGAGTCCTGCTGAAGGACACAGGTGCCTCAACCAAATCACAATGAACTGTTTCTAGTGCACCCATTCCCCTCACACAACACTGCACTCATGCATGACAAATGTAATAATGACATAAGTCGGATTTACTTGAGACCATAAATTCTTATTGTTTTTTCACAATAATGTGTACTTCAATTTTTGTAGAGGGCGTGCTTGTGTAGTCAGCATGGCCCTGCTGGTAGAGTTCAAAGTGTCACTGGCGCCTCCGGCCGGACGCACCTAGTCGCCTCTCCACGTCTTCCACGACACTATTGGCCCGTGATGCTGTAGTGGGCCTGGTGCTGCGGCGGCGTTCCGTTACCAGCGGAAAGGACAGGCTGCTGTGACTGGAAGTGCCCTCGCTGGCATCATCCCCCCCCCACTTGCTTGGCCATGGCCAGACGCCTGCAGACTCTGCACAGCTGTTGTCACCTGTTCAAGGGCCCTGGCGACGTCCTGGCAGCATTGGGCCATCTGCATCGCAAGGGAGCGGCAAGAAAGTTGGGAGGTGGCATTTCCTATGATGTGGTTAGATCCGGTGTAGGCTGACAGGCGGGTCAGCAGCTGGCGGTGGCGGCGGCGGGAGATATCCTTTTGGTACACCAGGATCTGGCTGTTCTCACAGACAGCTGCAGTCATGACCTGCATGCTTTCTGTGAGCTGGCCCACATTTCGCGCACTCTTATTCCGCTGCAGGTGGATGCTGCTAAGTGCCGTGCCTGCTTCTGGTGTACTGCAAGCATCCAGCGTTCTATGGCCAGCCCAGGATCCCGGATATGTACCCCTCTGCCAGTGCGTGTTGAGACGTCACGGTGCTGCCTCATCAGTCCGCTGGACTGGGATCGCACAGTGGCTGTGCGCCATGTCTGCCACCTGGGTTCTGGTGGTGTGGCCTGTACCACTGCCATGGGTGTCACTTGGGGTGGTTGCTGGGCACCTGTGGCTGCAGGGGTGGCCCTGTCCACATGGGGAGGTGGTGGTACTGTTGCTGCTGGCAGAGATGGTCTGGGTCGTGGGGCAGGATGGCTGTCTACCTCGGTGTCCTCAGGGTTCTCCTCTATTTGTAGGGCCTCACTGTTGGTGCTGGCTTGTTCAGACGCACCTGTGATGTAAATGGGTGCATGATTAATGATATGTATCTTGCACATGGCATGTTGCTACATGCATGCAGGCTTGCATTCCCTGACTGGCTTTAGGAATAACTTTCACTTGACAGGTCTGGCTGTGTGGGGCTATCGGGAATTGTGGTCACACTACAAGTCCCAAAATGCAATAGGGCATTTCAGGTGTGCATGGCCTGAATTACTGGGGTAACCAATTAGCTAGCTCTGGAGTCATGGGCATTTTTTAGTGGACAGGGTCGCAGTCGCATGGCACTTACCTTGGTATTGTTGGGTGGGTCGGTAGGAGTCCAGCCGGTTACGCCCACGCAGGCTGCATGATTTAGAGTGTCCTCCACAAGGTCTTCCAGTGGAGTGCTGGGTGCAACAGTGGGGCCTCCTCCTCCAGTGGCAAGTTGCTCCCCCAGCCTCTCAGCGATGCGTTCTTTGGCACTTCCTCTAAGGTCGTACCACCTCTTTTTTAGATCATCGATGGAGCGCTGGGTCACTCCGACTGAGTTCACCTTTGCGCGGATGCGCAGCCAGATGCGCCTCTTGTCCGCCTCAGGCACCCTCCGGGAATCCTTTCCAAAAAGGCGATCATGGTCCTTAGAGACTCCCTCAATGAGGTACTCCAGTTCCTGCTCTGAGAATTTGATTTTCCTCTTTCTTCCTGGTGCACTGATCCCTGCTGCTTCCTGGGACATTTTCAGTTGTTCTTTGTGTCCTGGTGTGGTGCTGCAGGTAGTCTGTTGTGGAGCTCTGGCCAGTGCTACTTCCACTCTCAGGCTCAGTGATCAGAATGAGGGAGGGAACTGCCTACTTCCTGGTTGTGATGTCATCATTGTGCTCGAAATGCGACTTCCTGTTTTTGCGATGTCACAATTAATGAGATCGCAATTTGCGATTTCGGTAATTGCGAGTTCGCAATTTCTACATGGAAAACGGGCGATTCTGCGATTTTTATGCGATTTTGCGAAAATCGCAATCGGCAATTGCGGCCGATTGCGATTCGCTTTTTTACTCGATTTTCTTGATGCATTCCATTCTGCGAATTCTAGATTGCGATTCAGTATTTTTCGCTATTTAGAATTCGCAGAATATGGGCTTGATGCATTTTGGGGTTAGAAAAGGAGACAAGTGACCTGGGTTTGTCAAAACATTGAAATTTCGCCTTAAAACAATAAATCGAGAACCAGAACATGTAAATGAAATATCAAGCCAAGCTGGACCATCCACTGAGAAACCGAGTAGGAGAAGTCCACGTTTGAAAATACTAAATAATAAATTCAGAGGCCCTGAGTAGACCTACATCATCCTTGAAGATTTTGAAAATCTAGAAATAAGTGATGAAAGTAATGATGAACTGATTGTTCATCAGACTGACGAAGAAGTGAGACCTACTTGAAAGAAAGTTCACAGGTTAAAAATCTGTGGGAAGTTACAAAGAGGGGCTAAGTCTCCTTAGTCAGAAATGGCTGATTATAATGTTATATGAAGACCGAAAAGAAACTTCCGAAAAACATGCTGTGGAATATGCACATGTAGTATATTATTAGTAGTTATAATATGGTTTGGACTGACAATAGCTATACCTTACTTGATGAGCAGAAATATGCAAAATGACACTAGTGTACCCGAACAGGTAGATACACCTAAGAAAATAGATACACACGAAAAAGCAGTTAGCCTTAAGCAGATTGAAGTAGATTTAGATGCAACAGGGGAAGTCGAATTACATTATAATAGAGCAAAGAATAGAACTGATTTAAATGTTTTCGCTAGCCTCTTAGTACATTATGTAGAAGCTATGGAAATCAGTGATTGTTATGTGTGCATAAAATTGCCCACGTTGGTAGCTGAAGGGGTCACATATCACCTTTTACCTCTGACATATGGTATCTCATGTAGTATTTTAGCTAGCTTATTTTATAGAACTGGAAGGTTACAGTATTACTATTCTAATTTTGATGTAATTTCTCTGAAGTTCCTTTATGTAGAAATCTAAATCGTATCCTTAGTACTATAGACTCTACACATTTTATGGGCAAGTATTTTCTAACAGTGGGTTCAATAGACATAGCTGAAGCACACAAAGATAATCTAACATGTAAGCTGCAAGAAAAAGAAAAGATATATTACTAAATTTAGTAGAGAAAAGGAGACAGGATTTCCATAGAAAAGCCACTGAACAGAAACGTAAAATTCCTTAATGGGCAGAAAGTAAATAATTTACCTCAAATGGCAAGACTCAAGCTGCTATGTTGCTGGATTTCGAAAAGAAAGGGAAACTCTGTCTCCATAGAGAGAAAACAGACTATTATAATAATATACTCATTGGTTCCAGTGAATGTGATCATAATTTCAAAGTAATTGGGGGTTGAGGATTCAAAGATGGATCTGAACCAAAGTTTCCTGGTATCTATTACATTTGTGGGAACAAAACATATTTTAAATAATCTGATCATTGGTATGGGACTTGCTATTTTGTAATAGTATTCCCAAAGGTGTCTCATGTGAAGAAAATCACTGGAAGCAAGGAAGGAAATAATGGACTAACACATAGTAAAAGAGCTAGTTTTGCTGAAATTGTAGGTGATATATTTAGTGCATTGATACCTTCAGAGGGAGTGGTTCTGAATACTCAAAGAATCTGCAAGTTATGAACAGTGGTGGATTGATTATCGACTGACATTGCTGGTGGATTTTTAATGATCAATACCGAACTAGTGGCAGTAAGATCAATGGTTTTACAAAATCAAATTGCGCTTGATATATTATTGGCAAAAGAGTCTGTAGAATGCTGAAAACGCAACATTGTAGCACTTACATTACAGACGAAAGTGTCAAAATTGGGAAATACGCAAGAAACATTACACAATTAAAAGAATAATTGAAACCACTGGAGGTTGACAATGCATGGAAGAGACTAATTAGTGGTCTCTCCTCAGTAGGTAGTTGGTTTTCTAACGTAGGAAAAAGTATTGTAGGTAGACTGCTGATGCCAATAGCGGGAATAGCCCTACTGGTGTTAGGGATAACCCTTTGGTGTAAATGTTGCAAGCCTAAAAAGATATATACAGTGAATAAGAAAGGAAAGAAAAGACATTTTGAAGAAATTGAGCTTGAAGAGTTGAATAAGAATTTATATAAAAGATGAAAAAATGTCAAATGAATAATGAGAAAATACCAAACAAAATGTTTGAAGAAATTGAGTTGGGAAGGTGTTGAAAGTTGGCATCTGTTTCTGTAATTTGTGATGATGTAAAATATCATCAACGAGGGGATTGATGGAGCAAGGTTTTGCATGAAAAGAGACTTGCTTGGACTCAATCCTATCAAAATAACAAGTAATGTATTAATCAACATGTTTTGTTTACTAATAATTGCACCGCACGAAATTTCTAGTATCTAGGGGAAGCTTGCATATGTGCTTTAACTAACAGTAACGCAAGTGCATTAAAATGGCCACCTCAACGCGGGAATTTCACTGTGCATGCATCTGTCGCACTCACGTGACATGACGTCTTCTCTGCTTGGTGGGAAAACTTTGCAGCTGCGCACTAGAATTAAAATGGCTGCTTCATGTTTCACATACTAAAACACCTGGTGCTGCTTTTACTAAACTGTGTTCGTTCTGCTTAATAGTTAACGCAGTAGTTAAAATAAAGTAATGGGGATAGAGTAGAGATAAGTGGTATACAGAGCATTCATTTATCCTTTGTTCTAAAACTGTTTCTTTTTGACTTTGCTGTTAGCTTATATTTGGACCTGATGCTATCTTACGCACTCCATATTAAAAGGGCCGCGTAGACTCAGAAGAGCTTAAAACCCTCAAGTCACGGCATTGAACTACTGTCAACGACAGTCTAGCTTGAGATGCGCCATGGGAAAATGAACCAATGAGCCTCCAAAAGGAAGAAAACTTGCAAATCTTATTTTACATTGTATTCATTATTGAAACATGCATTTGTTGGGCGGGTAAGATGATTTGCATTATTGAATGAAGTGATCTCATAACTGGTATGGTGTAATAACCTCTCCTCGTCTTTTGACCAATCAAATTGAGGAAATACACGAACTCGCAACATTGGGGGTACATTGCCCTGGAAAATGGTATAACTAAGGTAGGCTTAGCTAGTTAGATTGTCTGACTTGTCCGAATAGCTGACCTGTCACTGACCCAACACACTCAATAGGGGATCGAGAGCAGAGGTGCTGGTGGAGCACTCTGTCAGAAGATTTGAGATCAGAGGTGCTGGCGGAGCACTCTGTCAGAAGATTCAATAAACCAATTGGGGTTTAGTAGGAGAATCGATAACCCAATCGGGGTTCTGAGGGACAAGATTTGATAACCCAATCGGGGTCCAACTGTTAGCCGCAGAGAGGGGTGTGGCGCTGGCGTTGCACTTAGCTGAGGGTACCTGTTCTGATATCATCTATCCTGATTTGGTCCTTACCTGTCCTGATCTGAACCTGTCCTGTCCTGTTGGCACCTGAATTATCGGGAAGTCCTGTTTCCCTATCCCAGCCTGTGGCCAGGGTTGGTCTTCACACAATTCTAGGTAAATATCATTCTGTGTGAGTATGTTATCGTAAGTTCCCTTTTCTCTCCTCTTTCCTCTGTTTCAATGCCTAAGAGAAGTCTCATAACAATTCTACATATCATTACTTTAATCTGTATCTTCCTAATTGAAAAGGCTCTGATTTCATACGTATGGACTGTGACATTTGAGAATTTACGTAGATAAAGAGGTTAAAACCTTTCCCAATTCTGTGGTTATTTATGATTGAAATGTTGTTTTCTACCTATTATACTAACTCCCTTTGATCCCTTAGGACTTTAGGTACCAGCAATAAGGATTGGTAAGTCAAGGTGTATAGGTTTAGTCCTAAACTGTGCATTTTGGTTTAAGTAAGAGCAGAGTTACCTGGTTAAAGTGTGTATGATTATGGGCCCAGGTGAGTATGGTAATTGATCAGGTGACCCCGCGCTCTATCAATTCTCTCTTACAACCCTTTTTCAGCAGTTGCGTCAGTTTTTGTTTTGTCAAGACGGCCGTGTCAACATAATTGTTTTTTTTACTTTAATCGTCAATTGTGAAATGGCGCCCCAAACCATAAATCTGTTGCAAAAAAATGACGCATGATATTGTAAGAAATCGTAATGCATCTCTACGCCTGCGCAGAGATTCTCCACTTTTCATAAATGAGGCCCAGAAACATTTGCTTGTAGATGTCCTGTTAGGTAAGGATATTCAAATCTCTAATAAGCATATGTAAATTGTTAAGAAACAATTCTCCATTCAGTATTGTATGAACATGCAATATTACAAGTATAGTTTAATTTATTGAAACATGTAGGTTAGGAAAGAAAATACAATGTATAAGCTCTGCACATTCTGCAGTTATGATAAAATGTAAGCAATTCATGTTAAGGTCAAACTATTATATACCCTTATGCATAGTTCAGCATTTCTTTAAAGCATTTTTTTTTATTAAGGGTTTGAATAGCCACTTGTTTCCAGCAGCAATTCACAAAGGCTGTTGAAGTCCACTGGTCCTGGGACTTTGGTCAGGGGGCAAGCTCTCTTCCAAGCCCATGGAGATCTTTGCACAAGTTAAAAGAAAAGTCTACAAAGTTCTTTCTCCTCCATTTGTCAGCAAGGCAACCACTGCAGGCCAATTCCCCAAGCAGCTCTTCTGCTTGGGAATAGTCTCTCCTCAGTCTTCTTCAGGTTCCTTCTCCTCAGCAGAGGTTTCATCTTGTAAGTCCAGAAGTGATCTAATTTCATGGGATCAGGGTCCCAACACTTATACCCCTAAATCCTTTGTTCTCTGAGGGGAGAGGGGCCTGTGCCCAGTTAAAACCAGTTCTGAAGCACTCTGTTTACCAGACTTCTTCTTTCCTTTTACAGCGCAGGGCAGGCACATTCGAAGCCCCACAGGAGGTGGAGCCGGAATTGTGGAAGGCAAGAACAGTCCTGGAGCACTTTGTTGATAGTCTTCCTTCGCCTCTTTTAGTGTGCAGGGCAGAGACATCAGACGCACCACAGGGGGTGGAGCCAGCAATGTAGAGGCAAGGCCCAGCCCTATTCAGGTCCCAGGTGCAACTCCTCCATTCCATCTTAATGCAGATCCCCCTATTCACCACCGGGCTGCCCCAGCCTGTCTCCTGGAATTCCCAGCCCTGTCACACACAAACCCAGACCAGGAATACACAACCTCGCAGAGGCCGGCTCAAATGGTTAGGCAAGCAAATACCTACTTTCTAAAAGTGGTATTTGAAAACACAGAATATTAAAATAAACTTCGCTAAAAGATATATTTTATTATTCTGAGGCCAGGCATACTAAACTCGAATTTCTACAATGTTCTCTGAGCCTGTTAGGAAAAGTGTAACAATTCTATGGAGAATAGGTAGCCTTGCAATTGTGAAAAAGGAAAATGGCTCTAATTCACTATTAGGACATGCCACACACATCAGGGCTTGTCCTACCTTATACTTACAAAGCACCCTGCCCGTGGGCCTACCATAGGGGTTACTAAAATAAGGTCAAGGGAAGGTTTAGGGACTGGCAAGTGAATGCACTTGCCCAGTCAGCATGACAGTACCAGACTGCACGCAGGCTCTGCAATGGCAGACCTTAGACACGTTTTACAAGGCCGCTTCTGTGGGTGGCACAACCAGTGCTGCAAGCCCACTAGTGGCATTTGGATTTACACTCCCTGGGCACACTCAGTGCACTGTACTAGGGTCTGACAGGTAAACCAAACATCCAATCATGGAACCACTAATCAATACATCAATTTACAGTAGGGAGCACTCGCACTATGGCACTGGACAGCAGTGGCACAGTGCCCAAAGCATCTGACACCAGCAACAACACATGAGGCAACAGCAAAAATGGAAGGGAGACCCACGCCAATGGTGCCAGGTCAAAGAGTCACCGATTTGAAACAGGCCGCCTTCTCACAGCACTCAGAACAGTCAATTGCATAAAAGGAGAGGAGAACTGTGTGAAAAAAAGCCTTAAGTCATGTTTGGGGCTGAGTCTAGCGACATGTGTTAAGTTTCCCAAACCATACCCAGTCTGCGGAAAATACCTTTACCAATGCGATTCTCACAGAATTTTCTGCATTTCCGATGATTAACGATGATTTGCCAGCATCTGCTAGTGACGAGATGAGTCTGCTTATGTGGAATGTGGTGGGTTCCCCATTTTCCGGTATTAGTAATAGAGATTTATTAGCATGTCTGGGGAGCAAAAGCACAAACTTAGGAAAGTAAGATCAGATCGAAAACAATTGACTAAAAATAAAGAAGGGGCAGCAAGAACCCCATGGGACCAGATAGCAACAGCACATTCAGGTCGCAGAGACTCAAGTCAAGAAAAGGAGGCACAAAGAACAAACAAAAAAGTGCTGGAAAGGAAAATGAATAAACCTGCCAAAGCTGAAGAAATGTAAAGGATATATTTACCAGATGATATAAAAGACATGGAACAAAGCAACCAAATTCAGATAAAAGTTAACATAAACAGGATGTAACGCACCTGCAGGTTTTTTACCACGGAGTCTAAAATTGAGACCCCACAGGTATCAACTTACAAAAAACTTGGGAACTCGGAATACGAAACAGACTAGGGAAATTTTACTGCCTTACCCCAAGAAAGGGTTCCCAACAAATATGCTGGTCAAGAAAATCAAACTGGCCGGATACATACAATATTCAAAAACATCGAACAGCCTAAGACGAGACCACAAAATCCTTAAACCAAATTAGAGACCACATAAAAATTCATATTTTTGCCGGATTACCCAACATAAGGGAGACAAGACACACTGAACCGGGGGAACTTGTTAACACAGTTCAAAGAGATACAGGAACTAAGGGGAATAACATAACAATATCTTTTAGCAGTAGAATTACAGCAAACAGCTTCTTCCCCAGACACAGAAGAGATCTTAACAACATGGAACTCTAAGGAACTAGTGGACCAGATCTACGCGACCATAACAAAATTTGAAGCTTGGGGAATTCACTCTAAGGCTCCACAAACGGCCAAAATATCCATATATCCTTTTACAAAACACTGAGGTACAAAAAATGGGACAAACAAAAGGGAAAGGACAAATATCTTGTCTAGGGGGTGCTAGACACACCACACCACCTGCACAAAAAAACTCAACCCAGAAGGAAGTAACATTAAGTCCATTAAACTTCGAATATAAGCCAGGTAACAATCAGGACTGGTCATGGGTGTCAATAGCCCTGTGCAAAAAAAGTACCTGATGAAAATCCACAGACAGAACCTCATGACATCGCGAGGGTGCACTCAGGCGCAAACAACACAGAGAAAATTAAAGACCTGTTTAAGGAACATCCATGGTTTTAGAGAAAGAGGCCAGGTGTATAAGGCCGTATTTAGTCTTCCCAAGTCAAAATCCGCCGCTCAGGTTCGGTTAGAATTTGGTCTCCAGAATCAGAAATTTCAAAGCATGAATTCTTTTTTTAAGCTGTGCCACAAATTCGGATTATCTGAACCCGGCTCATTGAGCAGCTTATGCTGGGCAGAGAACAAGGCTCAAATGGACCAAGAAACATCCAATACATGGGGTGCTTACTTGAGAAAATCTCTAGAGGAATTGGACATTCAATCAGCATTGGATAGCCTGGAAGAAAGGGCAAAACTCAACAAGGTTTGCAACAATTCTGCAAAGAAGAAATCTCTACTGGGAGATAAAAAAAATCCTGACCAAATGACGGCACGCATGGACTGTGATAAACTCCTACACACACGTAAAGCCTCAAGTTTATTTAGCAGCCCACTTTCACACTGTGATAAGCAAGCAATTACAATTCAATAGGTCTCGGCTTAATTAAGTTTGAGCTATTGGCATTGCTAAATATTGCAACACCAACTGCAGCAAAAGTCTATAAATTGTAGGCCAAAAAAATGTGCATTTATTTTTGTAGCAATGGTAACATGCTGCACTTTAGATGAATATGTTTAAAAGTAAACTGCACCATACTGCGATTGCTACAATAGTTAATTGTGGATGCATTAACAATTGATGTGTGCACTGAGGGCTGGTGGTGTGTGTGCCTGTAGAAATTGTACACTGATTGCTAGTGGTTTGTGTGCCCAAGTCTGCACTGCCGGCTGGTGGTCTGTGTGCCTGGTGGAAGCGTGCACTGATGGCTGGTGGTGTGTCTGCCTGGTGGAAGCGTGCACTGAAGGCTGGTGGTGTGTGTCTGATAAAAGCGTGCACTGACCGCTGGTGGTGTGTGTCTGATGAAAGCGTGCACTGACAGCTGGTGGTGTGTGTGTGCCTGGTGAAAGCATGCACTGATGTCTGGTGGTGTGTGCCTGGTGGAAGCATGCACTGATGGCTGGTGGGGTTTGGGCCCGGTAAAAGCGTGCATTGACAGCTGGTGGTGTTTGTGCCCGGTGAAAGCATGCACTGATGACTGATGGTCTCTTTGCCTGGTGAAAGTATGCACTGATGGTGTGGTTATATGTGTGGTTTGGTGTGTAGTAGTGGTTGTGTGTGTGTGGTTGTGTGTGTGGTTGTGTGTAGTTGTGTGTGGTTGTGTGTGTGGTTGTGTGTGTAGTTCTGTGTGTGGTTGTGTGTGTTGTTGTGTTTGGGTGTGTGCTGTTGTATGTGTGTGGTTGTGTGTGTGCGGTTGTTTGTGTGTGGGTGTGAGTGTGTGGTTGTGTGTGTGTGGTTCTGTCTTTGTGGCTGTGTGTGTGGCTGTGTGTGTGTGGCTGTGTGTGTGGTTGTGTGTGTGTGGTTGTGTGTGTGTGGGTGTGTGGATGTGTGTGTGGTTGTGTATGAGTATGTGTGTGCACATGTGTGTGTGTGTTCATGCTTGGGTGTATGTGTGTGGGTGTGTGTGTGAGCATGTGTGCATTTGTATGTGTGTGTGTGTGTGAGTATGTGTGTATCGTGTGCAATGCCACAAGCTATCTCCTAACCACACTTCATCCCTTTGTAGGCCGGGCCAAGAATGAGCCATCACACACTATTTTATCTGTTGCTCAGGAATGTCTAATCATAAAAAATCACAAAGGCTACAAACCCTTAAGTCATTAAAAAGTACTCCGCTTGAGTTTTAAAGGCAATCAAGAACACTCAATATTAAAAATGCTAAGTGTTAGCCCGCAGTTGTAAATGAGACACCACAAATAGCCATCCGTTTTCCTGCACTGTTGTATCTGCCGTTCTACCAACCTCAGTAACGCAGGTCCCCTGCTCTGGGGTCCCAAGAGTCACTCCATGAGGAGAGATTTCACGCCACATAAATGAGTCTCCTCTGCAGTCCGCGTCCGCATTTGTGTGTGTTTGTGCATTTGTGTGTGGGTGCATGAGTGTGTGTGCATGTGTGTGTTTGCATGTTTGTGTGCGTACGAGTGTGACTGTGTAGGTGTGTGTATGAGTATTTGCATGCACGTGTGTGTCTGTGTAGGCGTGTGTATGAGTATGTGCATGCACATATGCGCATGTGTGTGTGTGTGTTCATGCTTGGGTGTGGGTGTGTGTGGGTGTGTGTGTGCGCATGTGTGCATTTGTATGTGTGTGTGCGTGTGAACATGTTTGTATTGTGTGCGATGCCATGAGCTATTTCGTAACCACAACCTTTTGTAGGCTGGGCCAAGAATGAGCCATCACACACTGTTTTATCTGTTGCTCAGGAATGTGAAATCAGACAAAATCACGAAGGCGACGAACCCTTACATCATTAAAAAGTACTCCGCTTGAGTTTACAAGGCAATAAAGCACACTCAATATTAACCAGGGGCATCTTTGGCATTAGAAAAGATGCTCTAGAGACATTTAGCACAAGTTTAAACGGCTGCTAATAAAATCTTTTTTCAACATTTCTGTTCTCACAAATGTGTTACGAGGGCATACTGATGAAAAGAAGATGCAAATAAGTGTATCTGTGTCTGTGCGCATATTCAGAGGAGGGGGAAGTCTTATGGGGTATAACTGGACATTTTCTCGAAAAGAACAACAAAACTCCAGCACAGGTCCTGTAAATGCAACTACGCAGAAACAAATGTGCGCACAAGAAAAGTTGCAGTAAGCAGCACTGAAAGAGATCGCTTTTGCGATCGCTAATGTTAAAAAAAAAAAGAATTGCCCGCGAGAGGCGCGCGCGCCACTGTGAGGCATATGTCTTCAATTATCACACCCGTGTCTGGGTACGATAATTGAAGACATATGGACTTTGTTGCGCGTAACAGACACCAATAGGCCATGGGCAGAGCTACGCGACTGCCCATGGCCTATTGTGTGTTCTGTTAAAAAACAACACGTACGCAAAGCCCGATCAAAATGGATCATAGGATATGAACACGCACAATTGTGTGGAATTTGCAGGTCCATTTTGAAAACCCCAAGAAAAGGACTTTGGCTACGCGAACGCTGCTGCACAGTGTACGCTAGGCCGAGACCCAAAAAGAGCTTCATCCAATCTATTTTTAATGATTTAAATATTCACACATTCAGACAAGCTGTGATCTGCTGGATAGAGGGCATATCTAATATCTTGACTTGACAAGGTGTTACATTTTTCACATAAATAAGTAAAGTCCTCTGGCAAGCTGACTCAGAAAACTAGGATACTAGCCCAAGGAAATCTTGAAAAAGCATATATATTTTTTAAATTTCTGAATGTAAGGCCACCAATATAGATATATTAGAAAACGTTTTTACTGTATAAAGTGTACCTTAACCAATTGCACATAGCACAGTTGCAAAAGGGAAATAGCTAAAGTGGAGTAAACCCTGCAAGGGTTTTATTATTACTGCTTTTGTACTTTATACCGTTATATAATCAATGGATTTTAGGCACTATTTTTAATCTGATAAATCCACATTAGGTTTTAAAGCTAGAATAATGTTTTATTTACAGGAACCAAATGTACTGAACCTCTTGCTTTTAAGGTTTTCAAATGTTTGTATGGGTTTTGATTAACCAAACAAATAAATAAAGATTGATTGATTGAGTATGCCCGTATCCTATTTCTGTTCACGTATATTGGTCTGCAGTGGCACCACTATCAGGCTGTGGTGCAAAACCCTTTTCTATAATAACTTTTGTGCTTAGAAGACTTGTGATGTGAGCTGTTTTCTTAATGTACCAGATCTATAATTGTACGATCAGATGACAATGTGCACACAACTCTATTAGTTGAATCGTTTGCGGACTGTGTCAGTACATTCACAAATATAAGCAACTTAACTTTAAGGATTTGTTACGTTAATAACAGCCAATAAGATAGTGCCATGTGTTAGCAAAACTTCAGGTTATATGATGATAAGTTCTTTTGTACGCAGCTTTCTAATCATTTGTGTGGTCCAAAAGCTCTGGATATGAGTCTGTCCATCATGGCTGCTTGCCTACAAATCTACGTTTCTCTATTTATTTATTTATTCGACATTTGTATAGCGCAGCAAATCATCCCCAGGTGGATCACTGAAATAATATCCAGTACAAAAATATAGACATACAAAAATATTGAGGGTATAATATCGACTACAAAAATATCGAATTCCTATCTACAAACATGTAAGTACAAAAATATCGAGTCAAAAATATCGTTTAAAAATAATATAGTTAGTCAAAATATCGAATTTTTGTAAATGTCTTAAACGTAATTTAAAATAAATGAAATATTAAAAAAATTAACTGAAACGTACTTAAAAATACTTAAATACCTTAAAATTATAAAATAATTAATTTAAGCTAAAAAAATACCATTTTTTTTAACACATATATATATTTATTCACATATTATTATTAAAAAACATACAATATTCTTACCGTAGGATAGCGGGAGGGTAAAATTTACTATAACCACTCCAGTGAGTGCAACAGTAGGGAAAGCATTGGATAGCGTAGGGGTAAAATGTACTATTCCCACACAAGAGAGTGCATCAGTAGGAAGAACGTTGGATAGTGCAGTTGTAAAAAAGACTATTCCCACTCCAGTGAGTGCAACAGTAGGGAAAGCGTTGGATAGCGTAGGGGTAAAAATTACTATTCCCACTCCAGTGAGTGCAACAGTTGGGAAAGCATTGGATAGCGTAGGGGTAAAAATTACTATTCCCACTCCAGAGAGTGCAACAGTAGGGAAAGCGTTGGATAGCGTAGGGGTAAAAATTACTGTTCCCACTCCATTGAGGGCCACCACAAGTGTGGGAACTGTGTGGCGTGCCCCAGTACCATTGAAGGGGCCGAATTTTGTCATCTGGATACTAAATGGAAACACTCAGAATTTTCAAACTGTAGAACTAAAAATGTGATCTACGTGATAATGTGCCCCTGCAATAAAATCTATATTGGCAAGACTAGCCAGCAGGCCAATTTACGTATGAGCCAACATAAATCCAAGATAAAAAAGAAAGTGATGGCTGCCCCCATGGTGGAACATTTTGTCGAAAAAGGACATGATGAGAACTCCTTTAAATGGTCAATCTTATATGCAATGAACCAGATGCATCGTTCTCTGGATCGAGAAAGAATGCTATTACAGAAAGAGGCTTATTTAATTTTGAGATTGAACAGCACCCAGACGGGGCTGAATAGTCTGTCTAAAGTAGGAAGGCTGTAAACCTGTTGGAATCAGAAACCTTTTGATTTTCATTAGAATACAATAAACATTTGCTATTTGTCAGAAGACTGTGCTGTTTTCAATTGGGATGACTTGGCAGTCGGTACACAGATACCTATTTATGTGTAGAATTGTTTTCACTATAATTCAAAGCCAGGGATTTTTTCCACCTTCGATTTGTTCCTTCTCCGTTCTTTAAATCCCATTCAACTGTTTTGCGAGCTAAAACTTTGGAGGGTCCGGGCATGTTTTTAGAATGATAACTGCTGACTCAAGTTTAAAGCGCATACGTATAGATATAGCTATTTTGGTTGTGTACATAGGATGTGTGATTACATGCCCCACAATCCTTTGTATACACCGGGATAAAACAAGTGAAAAATAGCGGGACGCCATCTTGATTTTTTCGAGATTGCTTCGGCGGATGCACTGTAGCAACAGGTAATAGAGCTTGCTCCAAGTTAATAATCAATCTGGTATTATGTAAAAGCTGGGGTGTTGAAACATCTGAATATTGGCTATTGTGCTTTCAGGGCTTGCGCTCGTCTTGGAACATACGCAGTAACACACGGAATCAGTGAAACGCCCACGCTGGTGTTTGTGAGAACACTTGTTTGTGAGAACATTCGTTTGTAAGGTAATAAAACGTGCCTTATAGAATAAGTTGTCTCTCACTGTGAGACATTTATACACCTGACAAAAAATACCAAAATACTCGCTATTGTCCTTATAGGTTTGCGCTTATCCGCAAGTTAATTATAAACGAAGGAGGCTGCTTTCAACAACATGTCTGGCGAAATGAATTTTAATGCCGTGTAAACGAGCGATAAAACTCCTACAACATTAGGAGATAAATACCACATGAAAGGTATGTCTAGATATTGGCGACCCCCCCCCCCCCCCCTCCCCATGTTTTGGGTATCACGAAGATGAAAATGACTGATACTTGTCATTTTCTTTGGTAGAGTGTTGTGTGAAGCGCACAGCAAGGAGCCATTTGCACACTGAGTGGAACCTAATAAAAGAAGTCTTTGAGATTAAGGAAAGATTCATGTATTGAAATCAATTGTATATTAACTTATGATGTGTTGTCTTTGTTTGAGAATTTTCTTTGGGATGTATGATGTTAGAAATCAATTTTAATGTATATATGTATTGTTCTATAATTGTGTTTAAGTTGTAATGTACAGTAGTGTAAATATATAAATGTACAGTCATTCCTTTTTTGCCATTTAAAAAAGAAAAAAGTTTTTGAAAGAAAAAGAAAAAAAATTATGGTATAAAATAAAATAATTTAGAGAAATAGGCACTTGGCACACCTAATACTTTCTGCTTATTTTAGTGATGCTTGAACTATTTATTCCACCTATTGCGTGCTAGCCGGTGTCATGGGGCTGCCTTTGCCCTATGTCTAGAATACTTTGATCAAGCGGGTAGTAAACAACTGTTACTCCCTGACCTGCTGCACAGCTGAGTTAATTAAACTGTTATTCTGAATTAGTTTGCAACTTTTACACAATTTTTCAGTTGATTTAACTTGGTTTTATTCACCAATCTTTTCTTTCAATGAATACTTTGTTTGATTATATTTACTTTTCATATTGTTCATATCACATCAAATGTTATTCATTTCTTATACATTTTATCTTTGGTGTGATTCTAATCACACGTTAACACATCCCATAACAATTGTTAATGGCGATTGAGGATTACTTGGCCCGATGCATTTCGGGACCCTGTCCCTTCTTCAGGGACCTCCTGTAAATGAAATACATATATGTCATTTAAACTTCTGGATATTCTATTTGCTTTTCCTTTTGTATTCAAAGGACACGTCTTGTTTCAAATCAATCACCAATATCTTATTTGTACACATATCTCCTTATAAATCTATCTTAAACTGTACAGTTCCATTCTTGAGTAGTTACATTCACTGAGTCAGTGTTTTACTGTTATCTAAATAAAGGGGGTTGAAATTTCAAATTTTTTGCGTAGATGGACTTAATTTTCAGATTATTCTCAAAGATTCTGTTTATATTTTAAAAAACGATTTGCTTACAGATTGGTATTTAAAGCGTCATGCAATAAGAGAATAAGAGAATAGCTGAGTAAATGCTTAAGAGTGCTCAATTACCTTTTAAACGTTTCAGAACGAAAGCGGTATCGAGTTTCTATGTATTATGAAGTTTGTTTACCTTATCCTTCGACGTTTATTTTCTGTGCAATAATGCGAGGCTTGGAGGAGTAAATATACGGGAAACTGTGAAAATGAGAATAAATTTCATGTAATCTGCCTGAAATGTCAAAACGCTAATAAGTGTACCGATTATATTCTATACCATTCCTACCTTTTCATATGAAGTAGCTATCCTGTGTGTGCTTGCGGGTAACAGATTAATGCTTTGTGCTCTCCGAGTCAGTTTGTTTTTTTCTAAAGAAGTAAAACGGCATTTAGTTCAGAGTATTACTTCTATTTTATATAAGTTTCAAAACTACCCAGTAGTTTGTATTTTACTGCGGGTTTGCTTACCGGCTGCAATTCACTTCCCGAATCTCCTCTTCACTTCTACGCTTGCTCGTTCAGTCCGCTAACGAAATCTCGTATCAAATTATCATGGGATTGGGCTTGTTATTATTTCCTTTTCTATGGTATTGGGCGCCATGTTTGAATGGTGTGGGAATTCTCGGGTAAAAGGTTCCTGCCTGCAGTAGATAACAATTTTGTTTGAAAGCCACATCAAACAACTCTAAAGGTTCCAATAGAAAATCGGTTCACAATCACAAGTGTGTGTGGTGTCTCGACCCCACCAAAAAATATTAACGTAAAGCCCTGTTTATATCTCGATTCTGTGGGTACCATGTTGGAAGGGAGTAAAAACACAATCAGAATGTGGTAGTTACTGTGGTTATTGGCGGAGTAGATAAACGTGGTGAATTAAATACTACATGATTGAATGATTCCTAATGGGAGATTCAATTACTTCAATCATCCTTATGCTATTAAGGGAGTATAATGAGTACTTGCTGGATCCCATGGGTATTATTTATGTCAAGGTTCTGTTCATCCTAAACAGCATGCTTACACTATAAGCATTGATTATCACTTTCTGCCATACTTTTCGATCGTTCATTATAATCGTAAACATTTTTGTTGGTGATACTGATAGGTTTACAATGTACAATCACAGTGTTCAAACTTATACCTTGCCTCCTTATTGCATAGTTTTACATCATTCTTGTTGGGCTAAAATGAGCAATCATAGTGTTCAAATACAGGATATACCTTTATATTGCATAGTTTTTCATCCTACTTTTTAGAATCATAGAAAACATCCCATGTCTAATTTGTCATTCAACCCTAACGGTTCCATAGTTTGGAATTTATTAATTAGCATTACTTCCCTTTGGGACAAGAATTTTTGATTATGCCTTCCTGGTTTAATCTCTATTTTTTCAATCACTAAAAACCTTAACTGAGAGATATTATGATGCTTTTCTAACCAATGAGTTGCCAGGTTGGAGTTGGTATTCTTGGTTCTTATCATGCTTTTATGCTCTCCTATTCTGATTTTCACCTTTCTTTCTGTTTTGCCGATGTACATAAGTCCGCAAGGACACTTTATACTGTAAATAACGAAGTTGGAATTGCAGTCTGCTGTTAATTTAAGAGGTATTTTTTCTCCTGTTCTAGGGTGAGACACAAATGCTTGTTGCATGACGTTGTTACAGTGAATGCAATTATTGCATTTCTTCATTCCTTTATAGTCTGTTCTTTCTTTTTTGTTTTTGCTTTTCAATTCCTCCTTTAGATTTCTGCTTCTTGTATATGCAAAAATTGTTTTTTCCTGGAATATGTTCCGAAAATCCTCATCTTGTTGTAATAGTTCCCAACGTTTCAATATAATTTTCTTGATATTTCTAGATTTAGTGGAATACTTAGAAACAAAAACGTTATTTAGTTTGGTGGATGGTTTCTTTGTGGTCTTGAGTAAACTTTCGCGGCTTAATTTGTTTACTTTTTCTTCAGCTTTGTTTATACAGGAGATAGAATATCCTCTTTGTTTAAATTTTGTTTTGATTCTTCGCATGTCTTCTTCCTGAGCTTCAGGTGACGAACATATTCTTTTGCTTCTTAGCATTTGTGAAAAAGGCAGATTTTCAATCAATTGTGGCGTATGGAAGCTTCTGAACCATAATGTCTTGTTGCGATCAGTAGATTTAACATACATTTGTGTATGTATTTTCCTATCTTTTTTTGTTATTTTCACATCCAAGAATGTTATTTCTTGATAGTTTATTGTATGGGTGAATGTAATCCTTGTTTTTTTTATTTAATTCTAGAATGTTACTCTCCAGTCTCTCTTTTGATCCTTTCCAAATCAAAAAAATGTCGTCTATGAATCGACGATACATTAGTAGTGACGTGTTCCATTTTTTGTTTGTTAAAATCTATGTATATGTATCGATGTATAAAGGGAATTAACATCAATTGTACAGAATGTACATTGTTGAATATCTTCTGATGTCACCATTCCAAGTAGGTTAAGAAATTCAGTGGTATCTTTGATATTGGTCTCCCACTGTGTCACAAATTTTTGAAGAAAAAAGTCTATATATTTGCCTAGAGGCTCAAATATTGATCCTACTCCCGAGACAATAGGTCTAAACGGTGGGTCTTTCAAATTTGTGTGCACCTTAGGGAGCATATATATGTGAGGTCGTCTGAGTTCTGTTTCTGTGAGGAATTGTAAGGTTTTTTCTGAGATCCATCCCATTATGAGGGCGTTTTGAAGTATTGTTTCTAGTGTTCTTTTAATCTCGTTGGTGGGATCCATTTCCAGTGGTAAATACGTTGTCTCGTCCATCAGATGTTCTTCGACTTTTCTTCAATAAAATGAAGCATCCATTATTATAAGAGCGCCTCCTTTGTCTGCTCTTTGAAATTCTAATGTATCCATTTCTGCTATTTGTTGTAAGATTTTCCTTTCTTGTTTTGAGAAATTTGTTTTGCTTTTGGTTTGGAAGTTTAACTTCTGAAAATCTTCTAAAACCAACTTCTCAAACATGTCAATGTTCTTATGTGATGTGGGTGCTGTGAATGTGCTCTTGGGTTTAAATTCCACGTATTCTTTAGGTGTTGCTTGGGTGGATTCCGGTAATACATTACTGAAAAAATGACGTAATCTGATTGATCTTGAGGTAATTGAAATTTATATGGTCAGGTATGTCGCCTAACGTGCACCCCAACGTCTCCATGTACGAGTTTAAAGTGCATGTAATTTCCCTCCACACCCGAATCTGATGACGCAAATACATTTGCGTCCACGTTAACATGTCCTCTATCAGATCCACCATGAATGGATCGATAATTCAGTTCCTAAGTATGCCTTGCCAACGTCTTTACATGGTGCACTTTCACGTTTTTCCTGGCTCTACCGAGCTAGGCCCTGATTTCTGCCTTCGAGCCACTTCTGTCTCTGCCTCTGAAAGCTGCAGCATGGAGATGCATCCCTGACCTCTGCCTTACTTCCTGCCAAGCGAAGCGGTGCCTGGCTCGGCCTGGCCTGCCTGCCAAAACAGTATTTTGCCTTCAAGTTATCAGCGTAGCCAGTTCAGCCTCCTCGAAAACACATTCCTGTCTAGTGAAATAGGTAAACATATCCCCGGCTGCAGAGCAAAGGGCCAAGCCGTCCTGTCTCCTTCGTGTAATTCATTGCTCCCGTTACCATGGTAGGCCCATGGCCCCGCGCATTGCACTTAGACACATATGCATTCAGTATAGAATAGCCTCTGCCCGAGAGACCTTTTACTCCAGATTAAGCATCTCCCAAATAAAAGATATCAGACATGTTATAGGAACAGGTCGATCTGACATGCCAGACTTCTGTCTCTTCTACTAGTGCTAAAAGTCAGACCCTCAGCTTTCTCCAGATGCATGTCAATCACACGTCATATTAACTGCGCGCGCATCCAGGCCATAGGTTTCAGCTGACTCGGCAGAATCCTCTACGCACCCACCCACTTATGACACTTTTCTGTGACGTTTCCAGTACACGCCTCCGTGCACACCCTTGTACACGCCTTTTTTGCTACGCACATGTGTTCTTATCATATACATTTCACTTGTCACGCCTCCTGTATCCATCGCTATTGTACAGTTTTACTATATATGTCATGTACTGTTAATAAATCGTTGACATCTTTCTGCCATCGTTGCATATACCCCGATCCCTTGTATCGATGAAATTGATTTCCATGGCTCGAGCCATCCCGAATTAAAGCCTGTATGACTCAGAAACCACGGACTCTGCCTCTCATTTGATTGAGCTATTCTTTTTCTTGTCAGTAATTATACGGTAAAAATTGACCGGTAAATTATATTTACCACATAATTTGGCGCCCGAATAGGGCCCCTCCCCCACCCCACGCGCCGGCGATGCGTCGCAGGCCTTGCCCCCTACCACAGCCGTGACGGACTTCTATGCGCATCTGCAGGTTTTCCTGTATCTCCCTCAGGCCTACGGTGGAGACGGAGACTGCGGGACAGCATCCAGATGAGGCGGTGAGGAGTGCGGAGGATCCCGACCAGAGCCCAGCCGAGAGAGCAGTGTCCGAGGTATCGAGAGGCCCACCTGTCCGAAGCGTCGAGGCGCATGCGTAGTGCGCAGCAGCAGTGACGTCGTAGTCCAGTCCCGTCGAGTTTCCGAGGCCTTCCGTTCCGTGCTTCCCGGTGAGTACCGTTGCTGGGGACGCACCAAGACGGGTGCATTTATTTGTGTCCGGTCAAGACGGGTTTGGGTACACAGATCCGGTCTGCACTGTTTTAGCAGTGTATCTGTACTGTTTAGCAGTGCATCTAGTAATTCAGTTATTCAGTGATTCAGTATTTTTTTTTTTTGCTATAGACCTTATTAGTCAGTATTTGTTCAAAATGTCTCAATGTGTTTAATGTCGTGGTATGAGTGATTGTTTGCATTTCTTTACTGTGTTTATCGTATTTGCGTCTAGATCGAGGTAGCAATGCCTTTGTTTTCGAAGTTACGACAGATAGGAACTAGGAAAGGGATACTAGAAGAAGCCGTTCCCATCCCACCTAGGGACACTCCTGGACATTTTATGTACCATAAGCATGGCTTAGATGCCATACTGTACTTAGACTTATGGGTGGATTATACGAAAGACTTGGAAGAGAACCAGAGATGGCCCATTACAGGGACATGGGATGCCGAGTGCATCATGAGAGTAGAAGAAGCATTATGGAAAAAGAAAGCCAGACAATCACAGAAAGATGCCATTGAATTGTGGCGTAAAGAATCACATAGACGGACAGAGAAAGCACTCAGAAAAGTAGAGAAAAGTAGAGAGGATTCCGAAAAAGCTAGAGAAAAAGAACTACTAGAAGAAGGACAGCGAGTCAGAATGGAACAACACGACAGACAGAGTAATGCCCTTATAACAGGACTGTATCCAGTTCTGGCCGAGGGCCTGCCCAAGGCGACCCCGGAAATACCGAACGATCTGCCACCTCCATTGGTTCCGTCTAAATTACGTCATAAAAAGACCGCAGCAGACATATTTCTTTCTTCCTATTTAGACGATGTAGCTCCCGCTTACACTAATGTACCCGTACCACCCGTTAACAATGCCCAGCAGCCTGCTCCGGTTGCTCGAGTAACGACCCCTCCACGTCAGCAAATTCCCGCACCTGTTATTACTTCCCCTACTGTTCCCCCTACTAATCCTTTTTCGACAGATGCAGCCCAGGGTTCAATCCCATTACATATACCTGCCGCACAGTCAGCCTATGCTCACGCTTCCGTTTCAGGAGGCGCCGTAGGTGGCCTTCCCCACACCCCGCCACAATTACATCGAGTGACAATGAGAGAATTAGCAATGCAGCGTACACCACAAGCGAGTACATCTGAAAAACTTAAACAGTTACTTACAGATTGTAGATATGATCCAGTACCTGGCAAGACAGGACCCATGATGTTAGCCTCATTACGTTTACCCCGTGTTACAGATTATCTGATGTTATTACCAGAAATGCCAGAACATCTAGACAACATATATCATTTTATTAGAACAGGAGAGAGACCAGGTTGTGTTCGTGAAGCCATGGCACATCAGAAAGTTGAGACACAAGGTTTAATATTACGATTTTTGATTAATTGTTTGATAAGGGAACAAGACCAGCCAGGCTTTTCGCAAGAAGAGATGGAGGGATTGTCAAAATGGAGTCAGAATATTGCAGATTGTAAGCATGATAAACAGAATTGTATAGATGTCATGACCAGAAAGATACGTAAAGAAATAGTAGCAATACATGCCCGACGGGAGGCTGATAGGCCTCTCGAGTCAGACGATAAAGACACCTCAGAGGAGGAAGAAACAGAGAATCCAGCAGCGACACAAGACTTGATAGCATATGTAGGTAGAGAAAAACTCCCTAGACAATATCCTCCTGATAGGCCCTTCGACAGACCCATTCGTTTAGGAAACAAGAAACGTTACCTTTCCCCGATACCAGAGCAATGTTCTCTTGAACATATTTTCCAGGTTACTGATAAAATCCTGAAAGAAAGAGTGGGTTATCATGAACTCAATACCGTACGTGATCAGGAACTAGCCCGGTCAGCAGTCCAATGGGCCGGGGATGACAGTATATATAAAGATGATTCAGTAGTGCAAACATTTTTAAGTCTTACTCCAGAAGAACAGCAACTAGCTGGTATATACGTGACCCAGCATCTTATTGTACAGTATGAAAACCAGCAATCTGACCCAGGTCCGTTATATAATCTATTGCAGGACTTACTCCTGAGAAGATGGAGAGGTCTAGGTACCGATTTAATTGACATTATTTTAGAACAACGCCATAAATACAGAACTTTCCTGACTCCACATCTTGTTTCCGTTCCACCCCCAGTAAGACAACCATATCACCGAGATAGACAGAACCCTTTACGAGAAGTGCATCCAATCAGGAAACCAGATGATACACTTGAACGCGTATTTGTATACACGCCCATAACTAAAATGGAATTATTGGAAATGAAGAAAATAGTGCCGAGTCATGATAAATATCCAGCAGGGTTTCACCGTGAAATAAAAGACATGTTACTCATGGGAGATTACACATATCCTGACATTATGAAAATATTAAAAGTATTATTGCCTGCCGGTATTTACGAGAAACTCAAAGAAAAAGAATGGGAGGTGGGAGACAAAAAGATTAATTGGACTGAATTAGAGAACGAAGAAACCGGTCGAACCCCAGGTTTAGGTCTTGGGGACAAAACTAAAGCATTACCAGGACTATTAGTACAGGTTTTGCCAAGATTATTGACAACTAAAAAGGAGGACTGGATGCAATCTCAGCCTGCAAACAGAAACACGACGAAGACACTAGTGATTTTTATTCCCGATTCGAGAAATGTTTTATTATTAATAGTGGCCTGAAAACTAGTAGCGAGTCATATCCACATCTTTTTGTAACCAAATTAGTCGAGAATTCATTGCCCCAGGTTAAGAATCGTGTATTGAAGGTCGAGAGCACATGGCAAGCAAATACGCCTTCCCAAATGTTACAAATGTTACAGTACCACCAGAACAGAATTAGAGAGGAACATGATCACGAACAAAGACGTACGAAAGATACCAAAATGAAAGTGCTAGTTGCTCAGTCCGTTCCAGCTGATGGTCAGAAAAGGGGTACAACACAGTCCAACAATTCAGCGGCTCCTGTTAAAGGGACATGCAACTATTGTAAACAGCCAGGTCACTATGTAAACGATTGTGCAGTTTTGAAACACAATATAGCCACAGGTAAAACTAAAGAGAGACCGCGTCCACCTAGACAGGACGAGGTCCAGCAACACGTTCCGCAGAATATACAGCCTATGCAGATTCCACAACAGACCGTAGCAGTACCACAGCCTCAGCCCATTGCCGCAGCACAACATGTTACACAGCAGATGTACCAGTATGCACAATCCGACTACCCCGATTATCAGCAGTACATATGAAACAGCCTAGAGAGGGAGGTTGGCTTGCCTCTTATTGAGGTTCCTGTAGATCAAGAGGGTCCTTATGTACATAGTCAGGTATTAGGAAAGGATAGAAAATTTTTGATTGACACAGGGGCAAGCAGAACTACCATCAGTCATGACGAGGTTCCAGGGGCACCCCTCTCAGGCTCACAGAATGTTTCCCTTGGATTTTCAGGAAAGCCTATTGTTAATGAAGTATCGAAACCAGTTCCCCTTGCAGTTGGTCCATTATCCCGTACTACAGATTTATTGCTCACGAAATCATGTCCAGAAAACTTGCTTGGTATTAAAACCCTGAAAGCTCTAGGAGCTGTAATTTGTTGTTCTCCGGAAGGAGTAAGGTTGTTCCTTCGTGATTTTAAGGGACATTATGTGTTGAGAGATTTTGATCCCAGGTTACAGAACATTCCTGCACATTTATGGGCACAAGGCCCCACTGATGTAGGTTGTATGCACATTACACCATACCGTGTCACACTCAAGCCAGGAGTTGTACTACCACCAATCCGACAATACAAGTTACCACCTGATGCTGTAGTGGCTTTACTGAAAATCATTGACGAGCTCATTGCACAAGGAGTGGTTGTAGAAACCGACTCGAATGTTTGTAATTCTCCTATCATTCCGATTCTTAAACGCACTGATCCGAATGCACCTCCAGTTTATCGATTAGTGATCGATTTGCGAGAGTTGAATAAATGCATTGTACCACAATATCCAGTGGTCCCAGACATTTTGTCACTATTGACAGCTATTGATTCAGAGGCGACGTTCTTTACTGTAATCGATCTCAAGAACGCCTTCTTTAGTGTCCCCATTGATCCGGAAAGCCAGTACCTTTTCGGATTCTGTTTAAATGGCCGAAGCTTCAAATTTGCACGCGCCCCTCAAGGATTCACAGAAAGCCCCAGCATCTACAGCCAAGCACTGAAACGACAACTTGACAGTATTCAAATGCCTGCTAACACTGCCCTACTCCAATACGTCGATGATCTATTGATCACCGCCCGTAGTGAACCAGAATGTGAACAAGCATCACTGACAGTCTTGTATTTCCTGGCGGACAAGGGACACAAGGTGTCTCCTTCGAAGCTACAATTCTGTGCCCAGCAAGTGGTGTACCTTGGGCACTTGCTGTCCAAGTAGGGTAGGCAGCTCACACCTGATCGCATTCAGTTAATTGCACATCTACCGCAACCCAAGACACAGAAAGAAGTACAAGCCTTTATTGGACTCACTTCTTATTGCAGACAATGGATTCCCTAATATGCATTTCTATCTAAAAGACTTATACAGTTGACAACCCAGGAGGCAGCGTCTTCGTCTGTTCTCCCATGGACACAGGAACATACACAAGCTTTTGACGAATTAAAGAAAGCCTTATGTCAAGCACCTGTTTTAGCAACACCATGTTACAGCAAACCTTTTACACTTTTTGTCACAGAACGCGATGGCACAGCGTTGTCAGTTCTCACTCAGCTTCAAGCAGACAAATACAGACCGTGTGCTTATTTTTCGAGTACATTAGATCCAGTAGCCCAGGCCTTGCCTGCGTGCTTAAAATCAGTTGCAGCAACAGCTCTAGCAATCAGACAAAGTGACTCCATTGTATTAGGACATCAATTGACAGTACAGGTTCCACATTCTGTGGAAGTTCTCCTAAACAGAACACAGACTCAACACTTGACTATAGCACGACTGACAGGTTATGAATTGACAATATTCCAACCACACATAGAAATCAGACGCTGCAATACACTAAATCCTGCTACACTTTTACCATTGAGCACAACAGATCCTACTCCACATGACTGCGTGGATGTCGTTAACACGATTACGAAGCCCAGACAAGACTTGACAGATGTTGCATTACCCAATCCAGACCTGACACTTTATGTGGATGGTTCATGTATGAGAACAAGTGCAGGAGAGTTAGTGGCCGCATATGCAGTGACCACTGAAACTGAAGTCATAGAAACACATCGCATTGACACCCTGTCAGCTCAAGCAGCAGAGCTCGTTGCTCTGACCCAAGCCTGTATACGAGCCAAGAACCTGAAAGTAAACATATACACAGATTCACGTTACGCATTTGGAGTCGTACACGACTTCGGTGTCCTTTGGCAAGAAAGAGGTTTTTTGACCTCTCACGGAGCCAAGATCCAGCATGGCCCCCTCATTCAAGCTCTGTTGGAAGCAATACATTTGCCTACAGCCATAGCCATCATGAAGTGCAAAGCACACACTAAAGTCACAGACACTATTTCCCAGGGTAACGACTTTGCAGATCGAACAGCGAAACATACTGCACTGACTCATACTCAAACGACTGATATGACAATGACTGACGTAACCTCACTGACACATTGCATGACAGTCAGGGATCCTACACAAGATGTCATTGACATACAGACACATGCTACTCCAGATGAAATAAAGAAATGGGCTGAACAAGGAGGGGTCCAGACAGAACAAGGATGGATGACGAGGGGTAAGACCACATGGTTTCTCCCGACTCTATGGTTCAAGTTATCATCAACACAGCACATAGTCCAGCACATTTAGGAGAAAAAGCCATGTTAGACAGTTTAGAGAACCTCTGGTTCAACAAGCATTTACGAGCAGCAGCAAAACAGAAAGTGCGTACCTGCATGATCTGTTGTCAGTTCAATCCAGGAAAAGGGATTCCCGTGGAGCGAGGTGGATTTCATTCTCCCGACCATCCTTTTGAAGTCCTCCATATGGATTATATCCAGATGGAAAGATGCCGAGGATTCAAGTATGTCCTCGTAGTTGTATATGCCCTATCCAGATGGACAGAAGCATATCCCGTCCCAGATTACACTGCCCCGACCACTGCCAAGCAGTTGGTTCGCGAGTTCTTCCCACGGTACGGTTTGCCCCGTGTCGTGTATTCAGATAACGGTCAGCCATTCTCGTCCGAACTCATGAAGCAGGTTTCACTTCCATTAGGTTATCAATGGAAGTTTCACTGTGTCCGACATCCCGAGGCAGCAGGTCTCGTGGAGAGACACAATCAGACTCTGAAAACTCGCCTTGCCAAAGTGTGTAAAGAGAAAGGAGTAGACTGGATAGTAGCTTTACCAGTTGCCCTTTTTTATATGCGAATGGTAGCTCATTCTAGGTCAGGGCTATCCCCGTATGAGGTGGTCTTTGGTAGGCCTCCTAATATGTGGGGGACGCCTATGCCACGCAAAATAACCGATGTTGACTGTACTATGCTGACAGATTACCTTGCCTCCTTGATGTCTGCACTACTATCATGCCGTTCACAGGTTGCGGCAGCCTTCCCAGACAACACCGAGGTGAAACCACATGAACTGTTCCCGGGGGATATCGTCGTAGTCCGCACCTTTGATCGGTCAAGCCCTCTGGAGCCCCGCTGGAAAGAGCCGAAGATCGTCTTGTTAACCACCAGGACTGCGGTGAAGCTAGAGGGGAGGAAAGGCTGGATTCACTCCAGCCCCGTTAAACGATTTTATGGACTTCCGCCAAAGACTGATTCCCAGGATTCTCGCATTCCAGAGACTGATACTAAACTCCCCCTGTTAGAGAAAACTCCTCAACAGGAGTACCGAATGAAATTGAGGTCTAGTAAGTCAGACAGTTTAATTGTTTAAGTCCCCTCCTGGGTGAAGCGGTTAGGCAGTTTCTGACATGTATAAGTTAGACCCCAATAGAGAGAGAGATAGACAGGAGACCAAGAAACAGAAATATTGTAAAAATCTCCGAAGCAGATGCATCTGCACACTACTTATTATGTTTTTTTCTGAGTCTTACGATTATTGTTATGAGTTGGATGTTATATATGTACTTTCCTCTTGCACATTCTTTTTCTAATGACACTGCCGAGCACACGTTTAGTGCTCTACCCCCACACGAATTGTCTTATCGACTTGCGCTGCGCAACAATACATTCATTTGTATGTTACACCATTCTCACCAGATCAACAATGCTACTAATTGTTGGATATGTGGCCGACTCCCTCCCTATCAGAACTACAAGGGAGCTCTGCCCCTCTTTCCTTACCCGTTTACACATAATGGTTCCTGTGGTGCATGGTTTAGTTTAATATCCTCTTTAGACACCGAATCCAGAGTTTCCCAAGGCAATTGGATATGGGGAAATCTAAACACTGTCATGAACAAAGCATGTTTCCCAAACGAGGAGGGTCTTCCACAAATGACAGGGACCGACCTAGAAAATGAAGTGTATGGATTAGGCAATTTTACACTTAACCTCATGATTCTAAATGTTCAGTCTGAGACCAGTCCAGACTTGCCATCCATATCAGTTTTACCAGCAAAAGGTGTATTATGCGTCAGAAAGAATGGTTCAGTACATCTTGGTCACAGTGACTGCACTACTGTGGTCGAATTCAGTGATAAAGGCAAGTCTACATTCAAAGCTTCCCGACATTCCTATTTTATATGTGGTCAGACAGCTTATGTCCGTTTACCTCTAGACTGGGATGGTACCTGTTTCATTGCATTTCTATTGCCACCAGTTTTTCTAGCCCCATCTGACTATCACAGGAATTCCCGCCTCGATCTCGTTAGACATAAGAGAGATCTCCCAATAGTTGATCAGACTGAAACCGCATAGGAACAATATACAGATTTCAATAAAGGATTCTTTCCTTATCTAGGCACTGTCTCCAATAGTAAACTGATACGCAAATTAACCAGAATACTCGAAGCAGTAGTGAATGAGACTACTTCTGCTTTGGGCAACTTAACAGAGGAGCAGTCTGCTATGAGACTTGTTGTTCTTCAGAACCGCCTTGTCCTTGACGTCATCCTGGCCGATAGGGGCGGAGCTTGTAGAGTCATCGGATCCAATTGTTGCGTGTTTATTCCTAATAACGCGCCATCAGTATACAAAGCTATCACCAGACTTCACGAAATTGCTCATCTGATACACCAGAATCCAGGCTCCTGGACTTGGTCCGGTTGGCTCTGGAGTGTAGTAACAGCCTGGGGATGGAAGCTACTGTCATTCCTAGGAATAATATTGGCCATAGTATTCAGTTGTTGTCTATGTTTACAATGTGGGCCAGCGATTTGCGGCTTGTGCGCCACAGCTTGTGTTCCCCATTCAAGTTCACGTTCCCATTCCCGAATAAAGAAAGAAGAACAGATGATGTTATATGAACAGATAGATGGTCTCATGAAAATTGATATATCTTAATGGGTCCGTAGGGGACAAGGAGGGAATGAGGTAATTGAAATTTATATGGTCAGGTATGTCCCCTAACGTGTACCCCAACGTCTCCATGTACGAGTTTAAAGTGCATGTAATTTCCCTCCACACCCGAATCTGATGGCGCAAATACATTTGCGTCCAACGTTAACATGTCCTCTATCAGATCCACCATGAATGGATCGATAATTCAGTTCCTAAGTATGCCTTGCCAACGTCTTTACATGGTGCACTTTCACGTTTTTCCTGGCTCTACCGAGCTAGGCCCTGATTTCTGCCTTCGAGCCACTTCTGTCTCTGCCTCTGAAAGCTGCAGCATGGAGATGCATCCCTGACCTCTGCCTTACTTCCTGCCAAGCGAAGCGGTGCCTGGCTCGGCCTGGCCTGCCTGCCAAAACAGTATTTTGCCTTCAAGTTATCAGCGTAGCCAGTTCAGCCTCCTCGAAAACACATTCCTGTCTAGTGAAATAGGTAAACATATCCCCGGCTGCAGAGCAAAGGGCCAAGCCGTCCTGTCTCCTTCATGTAATTCATTGCTCCCGTTACCATGGTAGGCCCATGGCCCCGCGCATTGCACTTAGACACATATGCATTCAGTATAGAATAGCCTCTGCCCGAGAGACCTTTTACTCCAGATTAACCATCTCCCAAATACAAGATATCAGACATGTTATAGGAACAGGTCGATCTGACATGCCAGACTTCTGTCTCTTCTACTAGTGCTAAAAGTCAGACCCTCAGCTTTCTCCAGATGCACGTCAATCACACGTCATATTAACTGCGCGCGCATCCAGGCCATAGGTTTCAGCTGACTCTGCAGAATCCTCTACGCACCCACCCACTTATGACACTTTTCTGTGACGTTTCCAGTACACGCCTCCGTGCACACCCTTGTACACGCCTTTTTTGATACGCACATGTGTTCTTATCATATACATTTCACTTGTCACGCCTCCTGTATCCATCGCTATTGTACAGTTTTACTATATATGTCATGTACTGTTATTAAATCGTTGACATCTTTCTGCCATCATTGCATATACCCCGATCCCTTGTATTGATGGAATTGATTTCCATGGCTCGAGCCATCCCAAATTAAAGCCCGTATGACTCAGACACCACGGACTCTGCCTCTCATTTGATTGAGCTATTCTTTTTCTTGTCAGTAATTATACGGTAAAAATTGACCGGTAAATTATATTTACCACAATCTCATAAATTTGAAGAATGCTATTTCAGTCTCTGGTAAATTTGAATTGTATGTAGGTACAAATGATGTTCCTTTGTTCAACACTTCTATTTGCTTTTTGCTTAATTGGATAGCAGAGATATTTATTACAATGTTTTCCCGCTCTTCAAATATGGTACTTTCTTCTCTTTTTGTTTTTCCTCTCCTGGTTTTTGAACGTTTGTACTTGTTTTTTGCGTTGGTTGATCCGGTGGTTGAGTTATTTCTTGGACCTGTGACAAAAAAGGATCTACTGTTGTTGTTCCCTTTTGTTTAGGTTGTTCTTGTTCAGTTGAGGCCCTTGGTTCTTTATTTTGAACCGGTGCTCTGGATGCAGCTATGTCACTGTCTGACACCACGCTTTCGTTAGATGATGTGTACTGTTTCTTTTGTGGTCTTCTCTGGGCATAAATATCCGCCCATGTATATACCTCATTTAGGCGGTAATCTATAGTGTCTCGCTTGAATTTTCTTAATTTCCTTTCTTGTAAGTCTTTTTCATATTGCTCCATTCTTTTGTTGATATCCTCAAGGTTTTTATCCCATTCTTCATTTTTAAATCTCTTCGATAAATCTCTTTGTAGGTTGAAGATTTCTTCCTCTAATTCTTTTATGGTCTTTGCTAGCTCTTCTACTATTAAGAGGATTAAATCCAAGGAGCATTTATTCAGCACTGAATACCATTTTTCCATAAATATTTTGTTGTGTTGTAATCTGAACAGGAGTGGTTTAATCGCCAATCTTAGCCCTCTGGGAATTCGCTGGTGCTTGTGGTATTGAATGAGTGTAGTTGCGTGTAAACGTTGATTAAGTTCTCTACGCATAATAAATTCCATATGTTTTAGTTGTTGTATTGCTGAACCTTGGTGAGATTCGAAACTTTTTGTGGCCTTTATTAAACCATAGATTTCTTTTGCTTCATCGTCTGTGAAAGCTCTTGTGTTAGCTCTGTTCTCTGTTGTACTTGCTATACTTTCGAACGTAGACATGATGTTGATGTTGGGTGCTCTGGCCTTGGTGGGCAGTTAAAAAAACTAAATTTTGGAGAAATAGGCACTTGGCACACCTAATACTTTCTGCTTATTTTAGTGATGCTTGAACTATTTATTCAACCTATTGCGTGCTAGCCGGTGTCATAGGGCTGCCTTTCCCCTATGTCTAGAATACTTTGATCAAGCAGGTAGTAAACAACTGTTACTCCCTGACCTGCTGCACAGCTGAGTTAATTAAACTGCTATTCTGAATTAGTTTGCAACTTTTACACAATTTTTCGGTTGATTTAACTTGGTTTTATTCACCAATCTTTTCTTTCAATGAATACTTTGTTTGATTATATTTACTTTTCATATTGTTCATATCACATCAAATGTTATTCATTTCATATACATTTTATCTTTGGTGTAATTCAAATCACACGTTAACACATCCCATAACAATTGTTAACGGCGATTGAGGATTAATTGGCCCGATGCATTTCGGGACACTGTCCCTCCTTCAGAAAGGAAAATCTTACAACAAACGGCATAAATGGATACATTAGAATTTCAAAGAGCAGACAAAGGAGGCGCTCTCATAATAATGTATGCTTCATTTTATCGAAGAAAAGTCGAAGAACATCTGATGGACGAGACAACGTATTTACCACTGGAAATGGATCCCACCAACGAAATTAAAAGAACACTAGAAACAATACTTCAAAACGCCCTCATAATGGGATGGATCTCAGAATAAACCTTACAATTCCTCACAGAAACAGAACTCAGACGACCTCACATATATATGCTCCCTAAGGTGCACAAAAATTTGAAAGACCCACCGTTTAGACCTATTGTCTCGGGAGTAGGATCAATATTTGAGCCCCAAGGCAAATATATAGACTTTTTTCTTCAAAAAATTGTGACACAGTGGAAGACCAATATCAAAGATACCACTGAATTTCTTAACCTACTTGAAATGGTGACATCAGAAGATATTCAACAATGTACATTCTGTACAATTGATGTTAATTCCCTTTATACATCGATACCATTAAAAGAAGGAATAGAAGCAATTGAATGGGCATTACTGCAAGTAGAGGATATTGGAGTTAACAAAGTATTTTTACTTTAATTACTGTTGTTTTGTTTACAACACAGTTATTTTTACTTTGAAGACAAATTCTTTCTACAGATCAGTGGAACCAGTATGGCTTTTGGAGGAGCACCAACGTACGCAAATATATTTATGGCGCAATTTGAAGAGCAACACATTTTAACAAACAAAAAATGAACACGTCACTACTAATGTATCGTCGATTCATAGACGACATTTTTTTTATTTAAAAAGGATCAAAAGAGAGACTGGAGAGTAACATTCTAGAATGAAATCAAAAAAACCCAAGGATTATATTCACCCATACAATAAACTATCAAGAAATAACATTCTTGGATGTGAAAATAACAAAAAAAGATAGGCAAATACATACCCAAACGTATGTTAAATCTACTGATCACAACAACACATTATTGTTCAGAAGCTTCCATACGCCCCAATTGATTGAAAATCTGCCTTTTTCACAAATGCTAAGAAGCAAAAAAATATGTTCTTCACCTGAAGCTCAGGAAGAAGACATGCGAAGAATCAAAACAAAATTTAAACAAAGAGGATATTCTATCTCCTGTATAAACAAAGCTGAAGAAAAAGTAAACAAATTAAGCCGCAAAAGTTTACTCAAGACCACAAAGAAACCATCCACCAAACCAAATAACGTTTTTGTTTCTAAGTATTCCACTAAATCTAGAAATATCAAGAAAATTATATTGAAACGTTGGGAACTATTACAACAGGATGAGGATTTTCGGAACATATTCCAGGAAAAACAATTTTTGCATATACAAGAAGCAGAAATCTAAAGGAGCAATTGAAAAACAAAAACAAAAAAGAAAGAACAGACTATAAAGGAATGAAGAAATGCAATATTTGCATTCACTGTAACAACGTCATGCAACAAGCATTTGTGTCTCACCCTAGAACAGGAGAACAAATACCTCTTAAATTAACAGCAGACTGCAATTCCAACTTCGTTATTTACAGTATAAAGTGTCCTTGCGGACTTATGTACATCGGCAAAAACAGAAAGAAAGGTGAAAATCTGAATAGGAGAGCATAAAAGCATGATAAGAACCAAGAATACCAACTCCAACCTGCCAACTCATTGGTCATAATATCTCTCAGTTAAGGTTTTTAGTGATTGAAAAAATAGAGATTAAACCAGGAAGGGATAATCAAAAATTCTTGTCCCAAAGGGAAGTAATGCTAATTAAGAAATTCCAAACTATGGAACCGTTAGGGTTGAATGACAAATTGGACATGGGATGTTTTCTATGATTCTAAAAAGTACTATGAAACATTATGCAATATAAAGGTATATCCTGTATTTGAACACTATGATTGCTCATTTTACCCCAACAAGAATGATGTAAAACTATGCAATAAGGAGGCAGAGTATAAGTTTGAACACTGTGATTGTACATTGTAAACCTATCAGTATCACCAACAAAAATGTTTACGATTATAATGAATGATTGAAAAGTATGGCAGGAAGTGATAATCAATGCTTATAGTGTAAGCATGCTGTTTAGGATGAACAGAACCTTGACATAAATAATACCCGTGGGATCCAGCAAGTACTCATCATACTCCCTAAATAGCATAAGGATGATTGAAGTAATTGAATCTCCCATCAGGAATCATTCAATCATGTAGTATTTAATTCACCACGTTTATCTACTCCGCCAATAACCACAGTAACTACCACATTCTGATTGTGTTTTTACTCCCTTCCAACATGGTACCCACAAAATCGAGATATAAACAGGGCTTTCCGTTAATATTTTTGGGTGGGGTCGAGACACCACACACACTTGTGATTGTGAACCGATTTTCTATTGGAACCTTTAGAGTTGTTTGATGTGGCTTTCAAACAAGATTGTTATCTATTGCAGGCAGGAACCTTTTACCCGAGAATTCCCACACCATTCAAACATGGTGCGCAATACCATAGAACAGGAAATAATAACAAGCCCAATCCCATGCGATTTTGATACGAGATTTCATTATCGGACTGAACGAGCAAGCGTAGAAGTGAAGAGGAGATTCAGGAAGTGAATTGCAGCCGGTAAGCAAACCCGCAGTAAAATACAAACTACTGGGTAGTTTTGAAACTTATATAAAATAGAAGTAATACTCTGAACTAAATGCCGTGTTACTTCTTTAGAAAAAACTGAACTGACTCGGAGAGCACGAAGCATTAATCGGTTACCCGCAAGCACACACAGGATAGCTACTTCATATGAAAAGGTAGGAATGGTATAGATTATAATCGGTACACTTATTAGCGTTTTGACATTTCAGGCAGATTACAAGAAATGTATTATCATTTTCACAGTTTCCCGTATATTTACTCCTCCAAGCCTCGCATTATTGCACAGAAAATAAACGTCGAAGGATAAGGTAAACAAACTTCATAATACATAGAAACTCGATACCGCTTTCGTTCTGAAACGTTTAAAAGGTAATTGAGCACTCTTAAGCATTTACCCAGCTATTCTCTTATTGCATGACGCTGTAAATACCAAACTGTAAGCAAATCGTTTTTTAAAATATAAACAGAATCTTTGAGAATAATCCGAAAATTAAGCCCATCTACGCAAAAAATGTGAAATTTCAACCCCCTTTGTTTAGATAACAGTAAAACACTGACTCAGTGAATGTAACTACTCAAGAATGGAACTGTACAGTTTAAGATAGATTTATAAGGAGATATGTGTACAAATAAGATATTGGTGATTGATTTGAAACTAGACGTGTCCTTTGAATACAAAAGGAAAAGCAAATAGAATATCCAGAAGTTTAAATGACATATATGTATTTCATTTACAGGAGGCCCCTGAAGAAGGGACAGGGTCCCGAAATGCATCGGGCCAATTAATCCTCAATCGCCGTTAACAATTGTTATGGGATGTGTTAACGTGTGATTAGAATCACACCAAAGATAAAATGTATATGAAATGAATAACATTTGATGTGATATGAACAATATGAAAAGTAAATATAATCAAACAAAGTAATCATTGAAAGAAAAGATTGGTGAATAAAACCAAGTTAAATCAACTGAAAAATTCGGTAAAAGTTGCAAACTAATTCAGAATAGCAGTTTAATTAACTCAGCTGTGCAGCAGGTCAGGGAGTAACAGTTGTTTACTACCCGCTTGATCAAAATAAAATAATAAAAAATACCTGGTCAAACTATGAAAGTGAGTGTTTGGCCTTTACAAGTTGAATTGTATAAAAGTAAGGGTGGTGTAGGCACACTTCTGTGGTTTTTGTGTTTAAAAAGGGTCCAGCCTACCCCATACCCTCATGGACCTACTCCTTCGGGTTACAAAATCTTACTAGGACTAAGCACTCCCCGAAAGGTTGTGTAGCTTGTTCAACTTTTTTTTTAGTGTGTTGTTTTCCAGAGTGGGTAAATTGGTTGGGTGATGGAGGATGTTTTGTATGATGTGCATGAGTGTGGAAGGCTTGCTTCTAACTGTGCTGCGGTTCTGTTTTTTGGATTCATAGCTCGGTAAGTCTAATTGGATGAATAGGCTTCTGTTGACTCTGCTCAAATTCCGTGTGATTTTGCCAGATGAAGAAGTCACCTTTGCCCTTCTTGTATTTTTAGAAACACAAAACAAAAGTTTTACACCCAAAGGCGCAGCCTCTGTTTTTAAGGACAAATCCACACGCACCTAAGGTCGAATTTGCTGTGGGAATAATGACAAGCTGACATAATGAGTAAAGAAATGCATATGACTTTAGGCTATAAATATAGATCTGTTGAATGCTCTGAAAATAACTCCACCCCTTACTAAACCCAATATCTGCTATAAAAACCATTACAAAGGTCAACGCAACATGTTGGGGTCTCTGAAACCTGAAATGCCTCTGAGGCTGGGAGGGATAGAGTTAGTCAAATGCAAGGCTCCAACTGAGATGAGATGCTCTACTCCAGCCCGAAGGCCTAGCCCCGTCAGGAATGATTCCAATGTACCTATAAGCTAGTCAGCTTCTGATGCTCAAATCCTGTCAGGTTTCACCAATGTTCATGTTTCCTTCTGAGGTTCAAAAGAAGATATGACAATTGATGCTGAGTTCTGAACTGTATTCGAGTAGTGGTCATAGCACCACTGGCGTATATTTCACCTTTTATGTAAACTGTCCTGGATCTACCTCAATTTACTGAATACTTCAGGTCTTGCGACAGCGCATGCGCTGTCTAGGATCAACCTAAAAAAGATGGAAAAGAGACAATGCTGCACGGGAGGGACAAACACAAGATTGACAAGCTGGGACACAAACAAGAAGGTAGACTGACTCTGTCTGCTTTCAAGCAGTGCAAGAAGTGGAAAAATCATCACATGTTGATAACTACCTAATGTAATTGTGCTTTGCTTCCTTTGCGGGTGGGAGAGTTGGTAGGGCTGCTCTACTCATGGAGCAGGGCAGGGGCAGAGTGGCATGCCCACTCAAGTGCGCAATGTCTGTTTGGTCCACCCACTCAGGCCACCCAAAGCAGTCATGTGCACTGTCCTGTTTGCAATGTTTGCAATGTAGGCTGCATGGAGATTATGCCCACCCCTCCAGCCCCTGGCTGAACGCCTTATCCCGGCACCAATGACCAATCCCAACGCTGCATTGCATCGTATTGGATGGCTTAGGGGAGGAAGCCTGACTGCCTACTTCCTGTTCCTGGAAGCAGACTCAGGAGAACAGGAGCAATGAAGACACAGGAACGGCCTCAAGGTAAGATTTTTCTCATTTAAATATTTACAACACCCCCTCACACACATACACACCAGCGTCCATGCCCAATCCAGTGTCCTTTTAGGTGTTTTCCCACCTCCCAGTTGTCTAGTCCCCCTGCAGCACTTCTCAATGGTGGCCACTGTGCAACCATGTCCAATGGACGCACCACTGGTGTGCCAAAGGTATATATGAAGTTACTAATACTAGGCATATTGCAACAGTAGGGAAGGTGTTGGATAGCGAGATTTAAATATTACTATTCCCACTTCAGTGAGTGCAAACCTAAAACTAACCCTTGCACCCCAAAGCAAACCCTGAACCCTAAAATTCAACTTTGAGCCCCCAAAACACACCCTAAAAATCATATTTTACCCAAATGCCTACCGCAATTTTCATAACTGACCCCAAAACACACCCCATATTTCAAATTGTACCCTATAATACACCCCAAATTTAATATCCAACACCCAAAACCCATACCCATCCTAAAATGTAAAAATATACCATTATTGCCCTCGCATTGCTATGTAATGGAATGCCATGCAAATGCACCTGTGTTGTTGGGGTTGCATTGTAAAGGCATTACCAGCAGTGCAACGGATGTCTCCCATGCCAAAGGCAAGCCATAGGCAAACCCGTCTGCATCCGTCTGCCCATGGAATGCGCTCAGCACCAAGCACCCTTCCTCGCGGACACTCCCCCAGTACAACGCCAGCACCCTCCTCGCCATCACCCCAAAATGCCACTTCGCCTGCCAGGACCTACCTCTGTTCCGGACAGGACATCCCATCGCCATCACTGATGTCTACTAAATCACCCGCAAGGAGCACTGACCATCCAGGAGGATGCATTGCCATCACCTACAGAAGCACACTCCGACTGACCAAGCACTCTAATGACCCAACGATGATCATGGAACACCTCAACTTACAGATCCAGACCAACTCTAAGCCTATCCTCTGTGGTACCCTCATCTGCAGGACCCTTGGTCATTAGACCCTCATTCACAGATATCATTTTAGACCTCATTGCACCCCAGGCTCTTCTATCCACCGATGACATCCTTCTCTGTGAACTCAAGTTCCACCTGGACAACCCCAGTGACCAGAAGACCATCCCCTCCTAGGGAAGCTCCCAAACATCAGACTTAAGCAGATAGTCACCGCAGCAAGCCACATAGCAGTACACATCATCGAGCACACTGTCAGCGGGAACTTCAACTACAGCCACAGCACCTGACTCTCCTTGATCGTCCATCACTTTCCACCATACCCACCGTACACCATCATCATCATCGCCCCCCCTTGTAGCTGGATCAAGGCCACCGAAGAACGTTTCATCATCTCCCTCAGCAACACCACTCCACCAACGCTTACAGACGATGACACTGCAGCACGCAACCACCACCAATGGATATCCAACTGCGCTGACATCCTGGCACCCCTCAAGAGCGGCACTGCATCAGTACTTACGCCTACCTGATGGCAGGCTTGAGGGTGAGGCAGTGGCACAGGGATAGGCTAGCCCCATGCATTGCTGGAGTTGCGTCATGGTTGTGACACAACTGCAGCAATGCCTGACTTTGCCGCAGACGGATATGTCAGGATTCCAGACGTATCTGTCATTACTTGCATCATAGAGTGCTGTCCAGTGAATACAGCGCATCCATGGTGTCGCAAGAAGGGGGTAGTGGGCATTGTTGCAACGCTGTCTTGTTCCAGCGCTGCAACACTTTTCATAACTGAAGCCCAGTAATGCGCACTATCTTATTGATGGTACGCATTCCTGCCCTGTAGTTTTGTTGCGGGGCAGTGCAGCAACATTGCAAGCAGTGCTGGCCAGCACCAAAACCTGCTGAAAAGAGGACCCAAGTGTTATATCTAGTTTTTAAGACTAGCTATTTTCTGGTCTTCAAAAACTGCCTCTAACTGCAGTTAGCTGCCTCCCAAGTTCAGGAATCTCCTTGTAAATAGTTGTAAATATAGAGTGGGGTTAGCGGCCGTTTTTGCACGGGACGCCTCCCTTTCACGTCATTATCGCTAACAGAAGTGCCGATCTTTAGAATGTATTCAGCGGAAAAATGCCACTAACATAGGTTAGCATCAGCTTGTACAGAAGGCGATAAAAATCTTGACGCAAAACCGTCGGAAAAGTGCTGCTAAGTCGGGGTCAACTCCTTGTACATATGCCCCTCAGTCTCTCATGCCAGCTAAACCATGCCCCTATCCTCGTCTGTTGAACTACCCCTCGCCATCGGATAACAACCATAAACGCAAGTTGTGCCACTCCAATGAAATAAGCTATGTATAGCATTACAACATGAACTGGATCGCTTTGAGGGGCCTCCAAGCTAGCGCAAAGTGATCTACTTGTTCTTAGTGATTTTAACGCGAATGAATAGGGGTCAATGGCAAAAGTAACACACACTCAGGGGGTGCCAGCATTATTTATTAGGCGGACCCCCTTTGAGGCTTCAGGCAATGGCCACGAGCCAGAACTCCACTCTCATCAAGCAAAGTTTGCCATTGGAGAAGCTAAACTGTTGCTATTTTTTACATGGAGGACCTGTTTACTATTCCTCCCTTTGCATGTTTCGGCTATTTTTTTTAATTTTCCCTAGTTACACTCTTTCTGGGGTACGGATGAGAGGAGGTCACAGTATTCATAATTCCAGATCTTGTGTGCCACAGATATACATAAAGGCCAGTTTGCTTTACAAAATAAAGCACACATATCTCACAATCTATATCACCAGCATGTAAAGTACAATTAAGACAATTAAGTTGGGTGATGATGAGGCCAGTACCTCCACTCTGAACATTGCTCCAGCATCACTGCATGGCACTGAAAAATACTCCATGCCCAGGAACACACAGATTTCATGTAGTGTGGAAGTCGTTGCTGGCATTTTCCATTGGTGAGAGGCACAATAATAGTCCATTGGCTTTCACCCAGTGCTCTGACTAGAAGCAGTCCCACTCTTGCATCATTTACTCCTCCAATATAGGGGATTTACCTTCTCAATTGCTACTACCCCTCTACATCAAGCAGATCCTTTTCAGGCTCTCTGCTCGTTGTACCTTTCTGATTATCGTATTAAATTAAAGAGATCTAGAGAGGTTGCCCTTCATTACTGGTCATCTGACAGCAGCTGCACCACTCTCCCACCAAAACCATTGCGCAGAAGAAATCGACCAAATACATCTTTTATGCCTCCCTCATATGCATATGGGATCTAAGAACAGACGACCAACTATGCTGCCCACACCCACTCCCATGGCCCTAACCACTTCAAAGCAGTGCTGGCACATGGTGCTGGCCTCTCCCCCTACCGCAGCCCCTATGCCCCAGAATGCCTCTTGCACGTGTCGCAGGCTGCTCGCCTTCCTTCAACGCCCCCGCTCATTTCACAGGGATGCTGGCACTTGCTGCTGGTTCACTGTCTCATCCCAATGTCCCATTCAGCCTTACGTTGCTGCCGGCACATACAGAAAGGCCAGTACACCTCTCCCCTATCCCCTAACTTGCTCCCATAAGTCTCGAGATCTGTGCTCCCACATTAATGCAAACTCTATTTGAGCAACATAGACGTCGCCGCCAAGACGTGGAACTCCCTCCCGACCCACCTCCGCCTGACCCAAGACCACCTCGCCTTCAGGAAGCAGCTCAAGACCTGGCTGTTCGAGCAGTAGCGGACCCCAACCCTCCCCAAGCGCCTTGAGACCCTCCGGGTGAGTAGCGCGCTATATAAATGCTGTGATTGATTGATTGATAGACCGAATACTGCCGGGATTTGACCACAAGTTACACATACCCAGTTTGACCATTCATCCCTTGATGAAATTGAACCACTGGACACACCTTCTGATGACTGATGACAGTACATCTAAAAGTTAATATTTCACGGGTAGTGGTGAGTCATTTAGCCAAATGCGGATCCAAAAAGTAAGGGGCCGGAGAGCTATCGCATGAGCGACCCTCTTCATGCCCAAATCCAAGCGCATTGGTGCCAATGGTGCGTTTCGGGGGAGCTCCAACTCTGATCTCATGAATGTGTTTTCGATTTTTTTAATGGGGCCACATTAGGGTGACCTCATAACTCTGCCCCATAGAGGGTAGCTTTCCAACCCTGGGTTTGGTAAACTTGTTCACTGGGGTCACCGGTCTATAAATTGACTTCCTTGTCTTTTTTACTACAGCAGTTCCCACATGTTTGAACAAAAGTTGACTTTTTACTATTTGTGGGGGCAATGACTGTGTGTTGGTAAGCCTTACCCCTGGGTAATCAAATTATCTCACCTCCTCTAGTTCAGTTGAGCCTAACGTTATGCTACGCATAAAAGACTTGCGGCAGATGAAAACCATGAATTTTGTTTTCAGGGTGTTCATTTCCAGTCCGGAAGTATAAAGTTAGACTTTTGATCTAAGTAAGACTTTTGGTCTAACTTTACTTATGTAAATCAGGTCCTAACTTTTGATTGTCACGAGGTAGATGACTCATTGGCATGTGTTCATCTGTTAATTTTTGGGTCATACACCTATATCTAGAGTTCATTTTATTATATATGCTTTCATTTATGTATTTGTAGAAATGGATATATTTCCCAAAGGAAGCCTAAATAAAATACATTCTTTGAGCTGTCCCAATGAACCTGTAATTATTCTGCTTGCCATTTGGCAGTACAAAGCTCCTCATGAACAAAAGACCCATACTGGGAATGTTGCCTTCTCCTGGTTGAGGGAAGGGATTGGGTGAAATAGTAAGGGATTGGGTGGTATCTCCATAGGTTTACTCGCCATGCCTCCCTGAAAAGCACTGCCAGGATGTTACCACATGGGATAAAAGAGAGGTAGGCAGGTCTTTGGTACCAGTCTTTTGTTGCAGAGGGATAGATGCACTACCAATCTGTCTATCACTTAGCAGGAGTAGAGTGTGGATTTGTTGCATATCCATTGCACACGTTGACAATTTGGACATCTATGGACTGGCCCAAGTTGTGGAAGCACCATGAGTGGGCAGCAAATGCTCTTGTTAGACACATAGGTGTCTCAAGGCCATGGTTGGTTGGGAAGTGCAAGTGGATAAAATGGTCTACAATCAGGAACTTGGACGGCTGCTGCAAGAGAGACCTCAGGCCAGTAGACTAACAAGCTGCACAGGACAGCAGGTCCTGGCTTCCAGTATGCTGCTGCCAAGATGAGTTAAGCAGCAGCGCCAAGGGGTTTAAAAAATCATTTGGAACCATCACAGGAGAATATAAAAAACTGAGAGTCTTAGAGGCACCCGCAAGGATACTCACGGTAGATAGCTCATGTCACTAGCAGAAAAACTTAACGAGCTCCTTTGAAACTGACCCAACAGTGGCAGGTTTGTCACAAAAACTGTCTGCCTTTTGCACACTCTCTTGAAAACACTTTTGTAGGAAATTGCCCTTTTCCACACTTTTTTCTCCAATGCTGATGGTTATGGCGGACATGGTTGCCCCATCACAAAGATGATGAGTTCATGCTCGCCGTATTAAAATTCCATGATATCCTATGGAACTTGTAATACAGCATACAGAATATCAGTCATGTTTGTGATTGAGTATCCCATCCACCAAGATCGTAATCAGGCCCTCTGAAAGTGCACCGGATACTGTTAATCAGGACCCAATGCGAATGCTCTCGCCCTCAAATATGATGCATGTGAATTGATAATCCCAATTTGCAAGGACTTTAACCCCTGAATAAGTCCCTGGTAAGTCGTACTAGTGGTATGGAAGACAGTGGACTTAAAGGGGTCCTAACGGAAAAACAAATTTCAATCAGGAGGGTCCAAGGGAAGTTTAAAGGCCTGCAAAGGATTCTATCCCCAGAAAATATCAGACAAAAACCACGTACAAAAGCCTTGGGTCAATTTTGTGTAGAATATTGGTGAATACGAGATTAATAAGCCACAGACTATAACACTAAGACCTAGCTGTGGAAAATTCCCTTTTCATGACGAAATCCCTCACTCACCAAAGGTGACATACTTCATCATATGGGGTTTCATTACAAGACCAGAGGCTGACATTATGCATTATCCTTTAATAGCAACTCCCAGCAGCCGCACTACATCATAAAGGATAAAGCTCGAGAGTTTACACAACAGCCAACAAAGGATGTATCCAGGAGATGATCTGCCTCTTTTAAAGCGGCTCGCCAGCAGATAAGTCACTACTACTTGCTTCTCCTTTATTTTAGGCATAAGGCTTATATTTTATATATTATGCTAATTTAAATCGTTTTCATGCCAATATTATGCTAATTTAAATCGTTTTCAAGCCAATTTAAATAATTTTCCTATGGTTCTATACCTTTTTCTTTCGCCCTTTGACGCTTTTCATAGCTGTTTTATCTAACGATCTAACGTTTTTGCCATGGTTTAAACCCTTACCCTCTGCCCGTGGGTGGCGCTGGCTTTCCCCATTCCAAACCCCCGCTCCCCCCATGGACTTCCAATTTATGGTCGTCCCTCCGAGCATGAGCTTTTCTTTATCCCCCTCAAGCGCGCGATCGCGCAGTTATTTTACCGACATTCTCCTCTTTCTTCCTTATCTCCGCTCCCATTTCGTCCGCCTCGCCTTTGGCTCTGAAGTACGCTTCAAATTAAAGGAAGGGACCTTAGCAACACCCGCGTTGTGTGCCTCCTTTCCCAAGCGACTTTCCTCTTTCTCCGGCGGCTGAGCTCGAGCGATCCTTCATAACTTGTCAGTTGCTCTGCTTCAGCCGCCGGAGATAACCTGTCTGCCTTGCGCATTTACCATGTTCATGAATTCTAGCCTTTTTTCAAAAATTCCGAATTTATTATTAACAATAGAAGGAATATTAATTCCCTATTCGCAATCCTTTGTCCTCTTACCTCCTTACTGACCTTACCTTACCTTCCCCCCTTACATATGTAATATATTAAAAAAAAGAAGTTAAATTCAAAATATGAAAAAAGGAGAAAGAGGAGAAGTCTATAATACTTAATCTTTATTAATAACATAGTTTCATTTTTTTTTTATTCAAATCACATAATACCCTCTGTGATCTTTAATATACCATGTCCGACATGGATTCAGATGACGCTACTGCAAGCTCACCTGCCCCTATTGACCATTCCCTTAAGAAATTTCTTCAACAGGAGATTAAATCCTGTATGATTTTGTCCCTGAAGGAAGTCATGTCCTCTAAGAGACCGTGTGATTTCCAAGATCTCCCCTCTATACATGGTAAGAGGTCCAAAAAGTCGGAACATTGTGAAAGCACTACAGGCCCTAGCGCCTCTCACAGTACGGGAGATCCTAGCACCTCAGTTTGGATGGGAGGCCACTGCTCCTCACTTGAACATGATGTCCCTCGGGACCCTCCCTTGATCAGTGCCCATGGCGGCACAAATATGAACGGTGTCCCCCGCGGCACCCTTTGCAGTAGTGCTAACCAAAAAAAGATTATTGATTTTGACTCCTCTTCCCCCTCTTATGATGGCGACTCCTCAAGAGATCCCTCTGACGAATTCGTCTTTCACCTAGATGAGGTCCAACATGACTTTAATTCTCAACCTGATCCAGAGCCAGCCTCTAAAAATACTATTCTTAACCCTATCGGAGAAGAGATGTTCTCTTCCCTAAATATCTCACGCCCACGCCCACAGGAACATGTTTCCCAGTTTGTAACACGTTGGTTAAGGAACCTTCTAGATAGAGATACTAGAAACACCATAAGATCTGAATCTCCAAGACCTACTATTGAGGACAAAGTCTGCCAGACTCTGAACCTAGATCCAGACCTTATCAAATTCCTTTTCAAGTTAGGGCGAGATCCTAAGAAAAGGCCTATAAATAGCTCCTAAAGGATGTCAAGACCACCTTTTAGATGTCTTAGGACCACGTGTTAGAATCCTGGACATGGCTGAACAGTCTCACCGCTCCTCTACCCCTCTAAATTTTGATCTCATTCGAGGTTGGAGCCAAAGAGCCGTCGTTCTCCTCGGCAACGCTAATTCTAGTTTAAACGTTGAAAGAAGGAGATCCATCTTAAACAAAAATAACCCTAAATTAGAGGACATAGCAGAGAGGTAACCCTCTCAAAACCCTCAAGGCCTTCTTTTCGGGGAAGATATAATCAAGGAGATTGGAAAATATGTGTCTACCTTCACTGCTCTTGACAGGGCACAAAACAACCTAAGACGGGTGTTTAACACCAACCTTTTTGGTCAGGCCGGGAGAAGGGGTCGCTCTTCCGGCCGAGGCAACGACCCTACTCTTCATTCAGGGGAACTGGAAGAGGCTTCTATCCCCCTAGACAACCCTTCTTCCCCCAAAGAGGAAGAGGTCCAAGAAACCGTGGTTCCAGAGGTCGTGGTACTCCCAACACCTCCAATTCTACAGTTAAGTATTACTCCTTCTTCTTCTTTCCCTCCCATAGTAGGGGCAGACTAAAACAGTTTTACCAAGTTTGGGATTCAATCACCCAGGATCCATGGGTTCTAGAAACTGTCATGGGCTTCAAGATAGACTTTTTACAGGTCCCCTTCCAAACACGTTTACCCCAACCCTTTGTCCTTTCAGAAGAACAAGAAAATATCGTGGAGGAAGAAATTATGTCTATGCTCAAAAAGGGCGCAATACTGGAGGTTCCCTGGTCCGATGCAAGATTCATAAGCACACTGTTTCTTGTTCAGAAAAAGGCAAGATGGCGCCAGAGTGAGAGGACGCACCAGCATCGCTCCGGTGGTCTGGTCTTTTCTTATCTTGCTTTGATCTCCCATGTGATTGCTATATGGGAAAGAGATAGATGGAGACATGCTGTACTAAATGCAGTGGAAATCGTGAAGCTGAGTTGAACTTAATTCAAACTGGAGGAAAAACGCGGTAAAGCTGGGCAATGGAAATAAACTGGGAGCTTCGGGAGGAGGAAAAAAAAACGTAAGAGCTGGAAGTCCGGTAGGAGAAGAAAAGGAAGTGATTAGGATCGGTGGCTGCTTCTTTTGACAAAAAGGAGAAGAGAAGAGCAAGAGCTGCAAGGAGGCCGCAAAAAGTGGAGAGCAGAGAGCAGAGAGCATACTTTGGAATCTTGAGTATTGAATCAAGCTGCCACCAAGCGAATGACATTGGCTGTTTTCCCCCTGCTTCCCCCTTTTCCAGGAGACTCGCACTCGTACGTATCTTTCCTGAACTGATTGGAAGTCAATCAGTTCGGGCTGTACTGTACTGCTCCCATGAGGAAGTCAATCATGAAAAAAAACGCATAAAAAAGGGAAGAGAAGGGTGCCGGGCGATGCGCAAATCGAAATTTAGGATTCAGTGTTAGCGTCTAGCGATCTAGGAGCTTAAACACTAGTCTTTTTTCCTCATTGCTTTTGTTAATCACTGTTCACTGTTCACCTTGGTTCTTGCTTTTGTTCTTGCCTCCGGCTCTATGGCGTTTGCTGCGGCGCTCACTCCCACACCAAATTACCTCCTTCCCCTGCTCAGCATCGGGTGTCATCTGCGAACTTGCAAGCCACGCCTTTAAATCACGTGTGCTGCGTGCTGCGTGCTGCGTTGTCAGGGAGACACTGAAGCGCTAGCCGATAGCAGACAGCCAACAACAGCTAACTGCCCCTGCAGGGGAGGAAAGATAAACTAAGGAGAGGGAATCAGGAAGGCAAAGGCAAAGAGAGGCAAAAACGATAAGGTGATAAGGTGAAAGGAATAAATGATTAAATGAAAGAAGAGCAGCCACAGCAACCACAGCAGCTACAACAGCAGGAACCGGAGCGTAAGTGCTGCCCAGCTACAGCTACAGCTACAGCTACAGGACCGGTGGTGCAAGCAGTGCAAGCAGTGGGGTCGAGGGGGGTCGGCGCACTGCTAGACATAGATAGCACAGATATTTCTGCTAAACCTGTGATCAAAATTGAGTTGCAAATAAAAATCTACATAACCAAGCAAACCTACAATACAACAGGGTCTCAAACCCCAAGCCACCTCAAAACCCACAGTAGATCCTTTACAGTGCCTAAAAAAAAGCCTGGGCTGCTCTAAAATCTCTAATAAATAAAAAACAAATAAAGGAGGGGCGCCGGATCCCCTCGGAAAAACAAAAGGTCAAAATCAGCCAAAAGGTCAGCTTCGAACGTCAGCTCCTGAGCAAACGCAGATAAAGGATATGGCCGAAATAAATGGAACAGTGGCACAAAACTCATCGCTGCTTAATCTAGAAAGAGGGGAAAGAGGAGAGGAGGGAGCTTCAGCAATCCGAAATATGCAAGAGATACAGACACAGGCGCAAAATCTTGAAGACCCAGACAGAGAGTTAGAAAGCACAGAGAGTCCGGAAAACTCAGGGAACAAGGAAGAACTAAAAACTACACAGAATATAAAAAGCCACATCCTGCAGGAAAACAAGGACACACAAAGATGGCCTGAAACCAGAGGATTTAAAGCCAAGGAGAATATTGTGGAGAAAGCTACACCTGAAGAGACTGACAAAAATAAAATTAAAAATAAAAGCAAAAACATTGAAAAGGACAAGGACAAAGAAAAAGCGAAACAAAAACAGAAAGAGAACGACAAAGAGAAAGACAAAGAGAAGGAAAACGATATAGCGGACAAAGCTAATTTGGAATTAATGGCTAAAAAGGCTCAAAGGCTGCAAACAATAAAAAACTTGAAAGCTGCCGCTAAAAATACTGGGCCCCTGACCTCCTCTCAGCCTCAGATATCAAACATCTTCATCCCGGTAGCCAAGGAAGGACCAAGCGAGTCTTCTGAAATTACAAAACAAAAAAGCAACCAAGCAGGCATTGAGAACGGTACCAGTGGGGTCGAACCTAACACGTCTGTGGAGCAAATCACTGTGGAGGGGAAAAATATAACTCAAAAACAAACTTCCACCTCACTACGCGCGCAAACATCTCCCCCTGAGCCAGTCCCACAGCTTGGTAATACGGCACTCCCCGAAACGGACTCGGATTCAGACATATATGAAACAGGAATGTCTATCTCAAGCAAAACAAGCGAAACAAGCGAAACAAATGATGAACAAATATTAGAAGCAACAGCCTCTGAGATTCTAGACCCTAATGAATCCAGGAAACTTAGTGAAACATGCCAAAGCTCGAATTCAAAGAAAAAACGGGAGAAAAAGAGGGCGAGAGACAAAAGGAGAAGAGCTAACTTAATCAATGATGAGACCACGGATCCTGGCAGTAACAATGAATATGCCATAACAAGACCTAAACTTATACGAAAAAGCCCGACTCCAAAGCTACCAGGAGAAACAGAGCATGTTCATGATTACACTTTAGCTGAGCCAGAAGGAAAAAGTCAGAAACAATCCGAAAATGGACATAGCTCAGCAACAACTGTAGAGCCATTGTTGAGTGAAGTGCTGAGCTCCATAAAAAATTTCCATAAGGACATTAAAAAGGAAACCCAAAGGAATCACGTTGCCATTGAGAAGTTACAAGGGGCAATTAAAAAAGTCGGCAACATCTGTACCGAGATCTTGGATAGAATGGCCTCAGTGGAAGCACGCGCAGAAAATTTGGAAATGGATGTAACTAAGCTGCAAAAACAGGAGAATGGGCACGATGGAATCATAAAGGACTTCATGATGAAAGTGGAAGATCATGAAAACAGATCAAGGAGAAACAATCTGAGGTTCCTTGGAATACCAGAAGGCTTTGAGGAGAACGACCCTAGGGGCTCCATGATTAATCTGCTGAAATCAGCCTTCCCGGAACTTAGCACCTGGGACATGGACAGAGAAATTCAGCGTGCCCATCGATTCCCTTTGACGCTACCCAAACATTCACAAAAATCACGTCAATATCCTCGGGCAATGTTGGTTTACTTTGGGAATTTCCTTTTAAGAGAAGCCCTCTATGATCTGACTAGGCCCACAAAGCAGAGGAAACATAAAGATTTTATGTTCTTCACCAGACCAGACTTCGCCCACGCAACTGTTGAGAGAAGGTGGAGAATGAGACAATTAATCACACCCTTTGAAAAAGTCGGAGCAACAGTCTACCTACAAAATCCAGCATGGCTAAAAATAATATACAAGGGATCAACAAGAAGCTTTTTAAGTGAAATTCAAGCCGAAGCTTACCTAAGAGAAATCTCAGTAACCGAGAAAGGGAATTCAGGAACATAAATGCAAATCAGCAACTAGTCCATGAAAACAAAAGCATGGGGAGCAATCAGAAGGGGTTGGGGAGGGGGGTGGGGGGAATAAATGCATCTGAAATTTGGTATGAATATTTGTGTTTAAATGATGGTTTAGGGCAAATACCTGATTACATCACTGACCCCACCCACTCGATACGACCAAAGTATAAAGGGCCTGCCCGCGGGATGCACTGAGGCGCACCCTGATTACACTGACGCCCACATCTGGGTACTCGGGGACCCAGCAAGCCTCATAGGATGGTAAGGGGGGAAGGGAGGGGGACTGAGGGAGGGGAACTGGTAGAGGGGGGAGGAGCAAGAAGTGGGAGGTGTCAGGGGGGGATAAGAGAGGGCCGGGTAGGGAAAAGCGGGGGGAAAAAACTTCATCACATCAGGTTATAGAAGAAATTAAAGACGCCAGGTTAACAAAAACTGATTGGGGAAGAGTGAAAATGAAAAAGAAATGCCTATGCGGATAGTTTCGCTGAATGTCTGCGGACTAAATGATGGAAAAAAACGAAGAGCTATGAGGGAATATTTAAGAACATTGCACGCTGAGCTGATCTGCCTACAAGAAACACACATAGAGGCCTCTCAAAAGGGGTTCTTAGAACAGCTGGGATGCCAATTAGTATCAGATACGACACAAGGAACAAGAACAAGAGGGGTAGCGATCTTAGCAAGGCATGGATGTGTGGTTGTAAATAGGCAAAAATCAGACCGCTATGGTAGATGGGTTTTGGTGGAGTGCCAGGTACAGAGCTTTAATTTCACACTATGCTCATTGTATGCTCCCACTGTAGACGACCCGGAAGCTATGGACTCTGTTAACTTAGAAATAGCCAACTGGCCTCTGCCATTAATAGTCTGTGGAGACTTAAATGTGAATGGACTGAATGGCTTGTGGAAGAATGATCCGTGGAAATTCTCCGGTCGGAAGAAGAAAAGCCACAGAGCATTGATTCAATTGATGTGTGACAATGGCCTAGTAGATATATGGGAACTGCAAAATAATTTAGGGACCGGTAGTACATATTACTCTGCCCCTCATAAGGTCTTAGCAAGGCTAGACTATTTTCTGGTATTACCAGCAGTAGCATCCACCGCAAAGATTAGCATACTACCCCGGGTAATGTCCGACCATAACCCGCTTATCTTAGATATAACAACCGCTGCCCAACAAAAGAAGATGACAAATTGGACTTTTGAGAGAGCCTTGTTACAGGATTCAGAATATACCGCCCTAATGAAAGAATGGATGAGAAATTTTTTGGTACTAAACAAAGGCTCTGCTCCCCCTGCAGTAGTATGGGATACCCTAAAACAGGTATAAGGGGGGAGACAATCAGATACTCAATTAGGCGGAATAAGGCAGAGAGGGAGGAAGTAGAAACGAGAATAAGGACAGTTGCTAGACTAGAACATGAACTTAGTAGCGCAATTAGGGCGAATCAGGATATTGTTAGAATAACATACGAGCTTGCTATGGCTAAGGCAGCGGTTGGGGAACTATTTGCGTCTAAAGCAACAGGGAAATTTTTGGCATGGAGGAAAGATCAATATGAGTATAGTGAGCAGATAGGCCGCATGCTAGCTGTTTGAACAAGGCAGGCTGCTACTAAGGGGGCTATTTCTGAGATCAAGTAAATGTATAGGCATTTATATAGCGCACTACTTACCCGTAGGGTCCCAAGGCGCTTCGACCGCTGCGAAACCCTTCCTGGCTTCCCTGAGAGATGGTCCCTTAATGGGTATCTCCAGGGTGAGACCAGGCATCCCCGGCGGTCTGGTGGGGCCGTTAGTGAAGATGAGGCAAGCTAATGCCCAGAGTTGCCGAGTGTGATCGCTGATCAGAGTGGGCACCGAGGCGAGAGAATTATCGAGTCCGCTGACCCTGGTCCAGAAACCTGCCGCGCCGGGAATCGAACCCTGGTCCCGGGCCGTCCTCTGCTCTCGGGTCTGCCGCCTCTAACCAGTGAGCCACACTACTTCACTTCCGAGAACGGAAGTGTCGCAACAACACCCGAGAGTATATGTGCTAGCTTTCGGGACTACTATCAGAAGCTATATGAAGCTGACTATATGGCACCTAGCGAGGATATAGATAGTTATCTTGGGAGTGTCAGACTAGAGAAACTAACGACAGAAGACAGAGGGACATTGGAGACGGCATTTAATAAAATAGAAATACAGAGGGCAATTTATGACTTACCATCTGGTAAAGCAGTAGGCCCAGACTCTATACCCTTGGAGTTTTACAAAACATTTTTAGCCGAGATAGAAGAAGAACTATATGAGTTGGCTGTAAATATACAAGAGGGTGCGATACCTCCGGAGTCACGGGGAGAGGCAACTATGATAGTCTTTCTGAAAAAAGATAAGCCCGCAACCAATCCTGGGTCGTATAGGCCGATAAGCCTAATGAACAGCGATGTGAAAATCTACTCAAAGATGTTGGCAAACAGGCTAGGAGCAGTAATTGGCAAGATTGTCTCTCCATGGCAGCACGGGTTTATCCCTGGGAGAGAAACAGCGGAACATGTCAGAAGAGTGTTTACGTTATTTGATGGCACGGCATCCTCACGAGACCCTATGGCGCTGATCCTTTTAGATGCTGAGAAGGCATTTGATAGGGTCTTGTGGGGATTTCTCTGGGCTGCGTTGGAGAAGCTGAATCTGGTGGATGGCTATTTGGGAGCTCTGAAATCCTTATATCACAATCCAAGAATAAAGGTTAGAACCATGGGGGAGCTGAGTGGTATAATAGATATTGGACGAGGAACCAGGCAAGGGTGTCCCTTCTCCCCGCTACTCTTCGCTCTATACATAGACACATTCATTAGGAGGATAGAGCAGAACAGAAACATCTTGCCCATAGCATTGAACCGGCATGAAACTAAAATACTAGGATATGCGGATGACTTGGCCATAACATCAAGCGAACCAATGTCAGCCCTAACAGAAATAGAACAGGAAGCGGCTGTATTTGGAAGACTGTCTGGGTAAAAAATTAAATGTAAATAAGACCCAAGTAGTAATAAATCAGAAAGTATCTTTGGTCGATCCAAGAGTGGTGGAGACAGCAGTATATCTGGGGGTTCGCATAACCTCAGACCTTTCGAAAGTGGTATCGAAGAACTTAAGCCCCATTATAGATAAGGCCAAAATTGATTTTGACAAACTGAATAACCTACACCTAACAACAATTGGTCGCTGCAATGTTATCAAAATGGTTTTATGCCAAAAGTGCTTTATTTATTTAGGACCATACCGCAAATTTTTAACAATAGCTGGTTCAGGGAGCTAGAAAAGGTAACAAACAAATTTATTTGGGCCAAGGGCAAAACACGTCACAGCCAAAAACTTCTGTCACTCCCAAGAGAGAGAGGTGGGCTGGCGCTACCAGACTTTAAGGAATATTATTGGGCAACGGTCCTGCAATACACCAGAGGTATGCTGGGGGGAGTGTTATAGACAGATGGAGAGGTAGAGATGGGGTCCCAGACGTATATGAACTCGTAGTGAAAAACTCTAATCAATGGGTACTCACATATGAGGAGAGGAGCTATCACAAAAAAGTAAGGCTTAAGACCTTGGTGGCCGCAAGGTCAGTCTGGTCTGGGATAAGGAGAAAATTAAAACTAGGGAGAATGAATTATTATACCCCTCTGTATGGGGACCCATCACTGCCGGGGGTATTTCACGACCCAGTTATGAGGGGATGGGATGTATTAGGGGTTAAAACTATCGGGGACCTTATAGGGGCAACCGGTCTGATCTCTTTTGAGCTCTGGAATATTAAGGAATTCAAGCACACTAATACCCGGGTAGAAGGTGGCAGCGACAGCACTAGCTGCACAGGAAGAGACACGCCACAGAGAGGCACTCCTCCCCTGCACCCAACCCGAAGAAGTGCACAACTGCACTCTACCAGGTACAATGTTACCGTGGATTGCCTAAAACAGGTTATTTATTTACTTATATCTTTTCACCTCACTTATCACCTCACATTGGTCCTGAAGAAAGCCTACCGACCTACACAGTCACCCAGGCTGAAACATGTCGACCATTTTTTAAGACTCACCTATTAGTGTGCTTGAATTCCTTAATATTCCAGAGCAACACATCTCATTAATGTTCACCAGTACCCGAATCCAGACTTAATAAAATTCCTATCGCTGGCTGTACGGGTATATTTAAACTGACCCAAGGATTATGCAGACACGTGTTTGAAAAGCGGGGAGACAAGATATACCGCTACGAATTCCTACCAAAAAACACGTGTATGAGGGTCTTTTAACTTTGTGAGACACAACAAACCTACCTGCATACCCTGGTTATGCAGGACTAGTGATCCTTCCCCATTGATATTTTGACCATACCTAGGAGACTGAATGGACCAGTACTCTACCTCCCCCTCCTTGATTTTTTTTAACCTTCCAGTTACCCAACTACTTCAGTTGGATTCCAGACCCAGGCGCACTTGCTGTGACCGCCTTTCTCCAACCATTGTCTCACTTCCTGGGTTATGTCTTCACTCCTTTTGCCATGATTCAGAGGGTCCTTCAGAAAGTCAGGAGAGAAGAATGCCTTCTGATCCTAATAACTCCTTTGGCCGTCCCAAGCTTGGTTCCCGACAGCCCTGGAACTAGCATGCGACATTCCCTTTCTGATCCCATCGTCTCCAGGCCTGGTCTTAAATGCAGACGGGGAAGATCATCATCTTATTCTCAAGGGGAATTTGAACCTTCTTGCCTGGAAAGTGTCAGGCAATCTAACGAGTTGTCTGGACTTTCGTCGACAGCTCTCTCTCTTCTCGGAGAATCTTGGGCACCCGGAACACACCTTAGGTATAACAACATTTGGAAAAAATGGTTTCATTGGTGCCTGGAAAGGAGTCTGGATCCCGTGGAGACTCCTGTCATCAATATCGTAAATTTTCTGGTCCAACAATTTGACAGAGGCCTATCCTATCGTACTATTAATTGCTTTATATACGCAATCTCTACGGGCCATTCCCCTATCAACGGTAAATCGGTAGGTAAAAATGCTATAATTTGAAGAGTCCTCAAGAGTATAAGACTAAGGAGACCCCATAGACCTAAGTATCAAACCCTTTGGGATGTCAAGTGTATTCTAGACCTTTTTTGTTCTTGGCCTGATAACTCTTCCCTTAATAGAAAATTTCTCTCCTTCAAACTCGCCACTCTCGTGTTTAATCTTCTGTAGGAGAGTATCTGACATCAGAAGCTTAGATATTTCAAATAGATGTTACGATATATTTTATCTTTTATCCTCGTTTTGACAGTTTCCCTAAACTTTGTGCTGTTGCTTGTATGAAGGAGTATGACTCGATGATGTCTCTCCTTTGTCGTAACGATGCAAATCAACTTTTAGTTCCTTTTGTTAAACCTTTTAAACCTGTTTCATCCACCTCCATAGCTAGATGGGTTAAGTCTACCATGAGTCTTGCTGGTATTGACCATTCTAAGTTTCAAGCACATTCTATCAGAGGAGCTATGGCCAATAAATCCTTCTGGTCAGGTAGTAAGCTGGATGATATCCTGAAAGCTGCTGACTGGTCAAATGCTAACACCTTTGCTCGTCATTATTGTAAGCCTATCGAGCATATGTCTGATGTTGTCCTTCGGGGCTACGAACATGCATAATGTAGCCTCCGGTCATGAAATTGCGATTCTCCTATTAACATGACCAGAGAATCTGGATTTCATTAAAGACACGGAGGCTGACATTATCCCTCCCTCCTCCCTTTTACAACTTTAATATGTCTTTTATTAACGTATTAATTACTTCAATTGTTGTTACTCTATTATTATGCCTATGCTTCTGTTATCTTTATTGAATGTTATAAAGTCTTTTGGCTCTCTAGGCGCTTCACTCTGGATTTGGTTCCTAATCCTTTCTTTATCCTTTCAGGTAACTCCGTTTAACCGTCTGATCCTTTCCATTTGAGTTACTGAAGTTATTCCATGATGTTTTTCAAGCTCTACTTGGATTTCTCCGTTTATAAAGCTCTTTCCTGCTGCGATTCTTTTAAAAGAGGCAGATCATCTCCTGGATACATCCTTTGTTGGGTGTTGTGTAAACTCTAGAGCTGTATCCTTTATGATGTAGTGCGGCTGCTGTGAGTTGCTATTAAAGGATAATGCATAATGTCAGCCTCCGTGTCTTTAATGAAATCCAGATTCTCTGGTTATGTTAATAGGAGAATCGCAATTCTCTCTCTCAAAGGAAAAACCTAGTTCCTTTGAGGCTACAACCCTCTCTCTGAGAGGGAGGAGCTCAGGGATGTTTTAAATATCTCTTTTTGGTATTTTCTAAATCCACATGTGATGAGCAAAATAGTGTTAGCGAGGGCGCAGCACAAAGGAAATACAAAATGTGCAAGAATTGAAACTAAAACTAGCTAGAAGGTGACAAATATATGTTTTATTCAGGAGCACCCTCTGCCAGGATTAAAAACAGTGCAGCAGCGACATGGATTAAAGTCGCAGTGGTATGGTGGAAAATAGTGGTCGACATGTTTCAGCCTAAAAAAAGCCCCTGAGTTAGGCAAGGCTTTCTTTAGGACCTATATGGATGCTGCGGGTACAGTGCTCAAGTGAATAAACAAAAAAGGGGTCACCAGGCCCTGAATCACTGATTGTACCACCCCTAGTGACCCAAGTAAACATGTGACAAGAGCCTTGCCGTTGCAACTGCATGATCAGTGCAAACTGCTCAAACTCAACTATGCCATCACCATGTGTGACAAGGTCACAGCACTATATTTAATAAATGTCAGTCACCGCTAACACAGGCATCCTGAGCCCAGGAGACATGGCACAATATATTAAAGGTGTGGACATATAAGTGATAGTTTATATGTCCCTATAGTACCCTCTTTCCATTAAGGGCCAGTATAAGTGTTCAGAATAGCACCCGGGCGCCCTGGGGTTGCCCTGTCCATAATGGTCCCACTGAAAGGTGTCATGTTTGTTATCAAACAACTTGTCTCATCAAACCTGACGTGTTGCACAAGTCAGATTTTATGTGGCATACACCCAGGTGGCTACCTTAGAGTTTGCCCACCTTGTTGCCCCAGCCTTTACTATGCCCTGGCTGTTGGCCTGCAGTTGCTGCCACTGTATCAGTAATCTGACCCCTGCCTGGAAGTGTGAACTCTACCAGGAGCCAGAAACAAAGGCGGCCTAGGCAGGAGATGTCACCTCCCTACCTGACAGGCTTGCTAGTGAAGTGGCATATCAAAAAGGTGAGCTTCAAATCTTCCACTGCCTCTGATATGTAAGTAGGCTTCCTCCAAAAGGAGTGAATGCCAGCCCCATACCCCAGCCACATTTGCAACCCAGGCAGGTGGAAAAACTAGATAATTAGGAGGCCTACACCCCCAGAAGGCAAGCCGCACCCAAAGGATGAGCTACCTGGTCAGTACAGCTGAAGAAGGTTTCAGCCATTTTTAAAAGTGGTGGCAGAACAGAGGCTTCTGGGTAGGAAAGGTGGCACACATCTGGATGTGTTCACCTCAGGGATGGATTATCTGCTGGGGCTAGTAGCCCGTTGGTGGTGGAGGTTGATGTTCTGTACGGTGGAAGCTGGTGTTCTAGAGGTGGAGGCTGCTGTTCTAGATGGGGGGGATGCTGTTCTAGACAGTAGTGGCTGCTGTTATAGACAGTGGAGGCTGCTATTAGACATCTTGCCTGAGGATTCCTTGGCTCTGAACAAAATGAGACATGATGAAAGGGGCTCCCCCAGGGACAGGAAATATCAATGAGCCCACCCCTGCCTTCCTCCTATACTTGTACTAATCTGCGTGTGAGTTTGAATTCAGATGGGAGGGAAAAGAAACTTGGCTGTCTATTTATTTATTTATTTTTTATTTGTGGTTTTTTTTGTAAAGCGCTACTATCGCTCCGGAAGGAGCATCTTGGCGCTGCACCTACAGCAGATCTAATTGGAGAGCATGAATCAGATAGCTGCGAGAACTGAGGAGTCAGATTGAGAGTAGATCCACGTCTTCAGGGCTTTCCTGAAAAGGCTTTCTGAGGGGGCAAGCCTAAGGTTAGGGGGGAGGCGATTCCATGCCCTGACAGCAAGGAATGAAAAGGTCTTTCCACCTTTTGATTTTAATTTGACTCGGGGTTCAGAGACAAAATTAGCGCCTGCTGACCTCAAGCAGCGAGTTGGAGTATAATGCTGAAATCGCTTGATCAGGTAAGCTGGGCCCGTGCGCTTGTTAGCTTTAAAAACAGTGACTAAAAGTTTAAACAAGATTCTCTTGTGGAGAGGCAGCCAATGGAGTGTGTTGAGGGCTGCGGTGGCCGAGGACCTACCTGGGAGTTTCAGGACGAGTCTGGCAGCTGCATGTTGAACGGTCTGCAGTTTTTTTAGTGAGGACTTCTTAATGCCTGCAAGGAGACCGTTGCAGTAATCCAGCCGGGAAAGAATGAGAGCCGCCGCGACTGATTTCCTGGCTGAAATGGGCAAGAAATTAAAAAACTTCTTTAGCTGGCTGATTAGGCTGAAACAGCGTCCTGCGGTGATACGCACATGTTCATCGAAGCTGAGAGAAGCATCGAATTGAACTCCCAAATTGCGGGCTGACACAACCGCACTTGGTGGTGCTTCAGAATTATGGGGCCACCACTCTTTAGGGGAAAAGAGTGTGCCTTTACCGAGGGGTATTATTTCGGTTTTGGCGCTGTTACATTTCAGATGATTTTGATTGAGCCAGGAAAAGACTTCTGATAGGCAGTTTTGGAGTCTGATGGCAGCGTCAGGGATTCTTTTGTCTATGGTGACGACAAGTTGAGTGTCGTCAGCATAGGATGTCACTAGAATCCCATGTGACTCAATCAACGTAAGGAGGGGGGCCATGTATATATTAAAAAAGAGAGGGCTCAGGATGGAGCCCTGAGGCACACCTGAGATAATGGGGCGTTCACCAGAGAGGTAAGGGCCTAAGGAAACCGTTTGAGAGCGGTTGGACAGAAATGAAATTATCCAGGCAAGCGCGGAGCCCGAGACACCAATCCCACGCATCCTGCTGATAAGAATAGCATGAGAGATGGTGTCGAAGGCCGCGGTAAGGTCAAGCAAGATGAGGACAGCCTGTTTCCTTTTAGTCCTTAATTGAGGTTTAGACTTAATTTAAACAGTCCCAGTGCTGAGCTTTGATGTATATAAGTGATGTGAATAAGATTTGCACCCATCTTGCAGTCAAGTGCAGCCACAAACTGAAAATATTGAATCTGGCAGTGTTTTCATTCATGTGCGGTATTTAAGACTCATTGACGTTTTGCTGAGAAGTAACAAATAGTGATAAGATTGTTACAAACAAAAGATTTATATTTATTGAAAAGTGTAAATTAGCTGTGAAGATTTGCATGTATTTAGTGTTACACTCTAACTGACCCCAATTTGGGTGAACATTATTATCCGTTGCAATGAGAGGACAAAATATGCATACACTTTTGATATCTTGGAATGTTTATTTTGTAATGAAACATTTATTTTCTTGTTGTTAAGTGCATAGTCAACACAGTGTGAAAAGAACATTAGGCCTATTAATTTTGGTTGTGCTACAGTGTGCATGCGCAACAACTTTTTTCCCACCTGCTACTTGCACAACTGGTTCACTCCACTGTCGCTCTTTGTTGGACCTGGCCCTTTTTGCAGGGTCATCCCTGAACTTTTTGCCTTCAACCAAATCTTTGTTCTGACCTGGTGTTGGTAGTTTAAGGACTCTGGACAATTTATCACTGCCGTCCAGTGAAAAGTGTGTGTGCTCTCCGTGGTAAACATGGTAACATGGTAAGATTGGTCTATACCTGTTTGGCATATGGAATTTACCTGTCAGATACCCAGTGGCAGTAAATTAAATGCTACTCGTGGGCTTGCAGCACTGCTTGCGCCACCCACCAAAGTAGCCTTTCAAACCTATCTCAGGCCTCTGCCATTGCAGGGCCTATGCACGCAGTTCACTGTTCACTGCCACTGCGACATGGCACATAAAATGGGTGACACGTCTTTGACCCCCCTTTTACGACATGTCAGCTACCCCTAAGGTATGCGCTAGCTAGCTCTATGGGCAGGGTGCATTGTAGGTAAAAGATAGGACACGTAACTGTCCTGTAGTGAGAACCAGCCAATTTGGTTTCTCACTGCTGTGAGGCTGCCCTCTCATAGGAATGTATTAGGAACTCCCTGATATGTGTGTCAGTGGTAATTCCTGATATGAGAGGAGCAGCGTGGTCAAGTTTGGTATCTGTGGAATAGTAAAAATAAATGCTGCGTAATTGTGTGCACAGATTTATGATCACTTTTTTAGAAATGCCAGTTTTAGAAGTGGCCATTCCTGTGTGCTATGTGTTCTTTGTGCCTGCCTGATGTGTATTTCAAGTCTGGCTCTGGAGTGACAGGACCTGGTGAGGTGTGTGGCTCCAGAGGGGCAGGGCAAGTGAGCACTGGGCTGAATAGGCAGATCTGCATTTGGAGTTGTGGGAGGAGTAACCCCTGACCCTGAATAGGGCTGTTCCTGCCTTGTTCAATACTGGCTCCGCCCCCCTGTGGTGTGTTTGGGGTCAATGCTCAACCTGACAAAGGAGGGTGTGAGCACTGTATAGAAAATGATCCAGTACTCCCCAGATCCAGTTGGGACTTGATCACCAAGACCTGTGCAAGGGCAGAACAAAGACAAAGCCTAATGTCAGTGTGCTGCTGGGTGCCTACCTGAAGACTGCGGCCGGCAGGCTGCTAGAGCTGCCTGGGGACCAGGAGGAACTGCCAAGGACCTGGGCTGCAGAAAGTGCTGACCTGCTGCCTTTTGGGACTGGGGTGACGACCATTTATCTAAAGGGATCTTTGTGCTGGTCTCCCTGGGGACACTTTGTTGGTGTACCCCTGTGGTGTCCCATGGCCTTGCAATTTGACAAACCTGAGTGCGTTCAAGCAGTGCATGGTGAGCGTTGTGGCTTACTACCCTGATATCCAGAAGCCTATGGAAAGAGCTGTACCGGTTCTGGAGACCGCCCTTGCTAACCTGTTTGGAGCATTAGAAGCACTCCTGACGTTGTAAGCTTGGTGCCAGGTGAGTACTTGATCTTTCCAGTAAAAAGGAGCTCTTGGCCGAGACAGGCATGGGAAGTGCTGTGTTCAATAGCCCAGGAAGTGGGCTCTGGTTGCAGCGCGAAACTAGAAGTCAGTCGCCTGACCGGGGCAAGGCTGCCCTGGGATGAGGAGCCAGTCATACTGTTGCGTGGCCGGAAGACAGGCAAGGTCAGCGCCTGGTTGGAGGCGGGGTTCCCGTAGCAATGAGGAGAGCCCTGTATGCTGTCCTGGAACACTTTTTGGTGTTACCCCGAGGTTGGGTGGAGCAAGGATTCTCCACAGAATTACCCGACAGTCCAGGTAGAGAGCTAAGAGGCGTGATTCTTATGTTGTTCATAATATGTGGGTCTAAGTGGTGAGAGGATGTGGATACCCAATGTGTGGTGCTGAGAGTACCTCTACCAGCAGTTACTGGTCGGTTACTACTTATCCATACAAAATGTGTTTATGCCCAGTGCCCAGTATTTAGGCCTAATACGTTTGCCTAACTGGTTCATGTAAGATGCAATGTTACCAGTCTTGACTGGTTGTTTTATTGGAATGTGACTGATGCATAAAGTGGTTTATGCCAAGTTCTACTACTAGTAGTTACTGATTATTTTATGTTCACTACTTGTGATTCCAATCGTTCTGACAGCGGCCCAATTGGCCCAGTCAGGTGTATAAGTTCCATGTAAAATATTGCCTAGTGCCAGGTGGCACGGTGTATATTTGTGATTATTTTTTAATGTGTTTATGATAATACAAAGGCTATTTTGATATATCCTTGTGTGGAGCTTCCTTTGTTGTGTGCCTAGTGTGTTGCTGCTGTGTGTGTTGCACAAATGCTTTACACATTGCCTCCGGAATAAGCCTGCCTGCTCATGCCAAGCTACCAAGAGGGTGAGCAGGGGTTATGTTCGGTGTGCAACTCCCTTGCCCTGTCTAGAGTGGTGGTTTCTGCCTGGCTTGAGCTCTAGCCAGCAAAGAAATCCCATTTCTAACATTGATGGTCAGCTGTGATACTGGACTTGCATTTGTGAGTTACATACAGTGATTGGTGTACACTAATAGTACAGTGCAGACCATTACATAACCACATATTGTTTTAACCTGTTTCCCCTGGAATTTGGTTGTTGGAACTTTGGTTAGTTGTTGCACCTGTTGGGCCTTGTCAAAATGGAAGTCAACGTTTGGCACCTGCACATCTACAAGATAAAAGCATTTTGGTAAAGATTGGCTTGTGAAGAGAGGAATTGGATTTGTGCTTGTGACTGGAGGTTGAGGCAGCTAGACCGGGAGTGCGAGGAGACAGAGTGAGCCTTCGCTGAAAGAGAAATGTGTGTAACTCAGGAAGGGAGCTTGGCTGGGTTGGAGGTGGTGTCCAGCTCAGATGGTGGCAGCACAATTGAGTTATCTAGTGCTGAGAGAGCAGTGCACACATCCAGAGATGTGGTCCCTGACTTGAAGGAGCGGGTTAGCATACACCAGGGGGTTCAAGGATATGAGGTAACTCCAGTGGAGCGCAGTGTCCCTGAGGTGGATTGGGAAACTGGCACAGTGGTTCGTAGTCCTAGTGGGGGCCGGACACTCTACTCACTCTAGATGAGAGGTGTAGGGAGAGGGGTTAGCCCATGGTGGTGCATATGGAGACCGCAAGGAAGAGTATGGGTTGAGTGACAGAGACAGTCAGACCCTGTCTTGCCAATCTCAGGAGAGTGGTTTGAGGTATGTGTGTGGGGCACTGGATGGTAAGGCAAAGGATAGGTGGTGAACACCTGTGTGGGGTTATTTGATTAAATTTGTGGAGAGCATATTTTAAGTCCCTGTCTTCCAGAGCTAAGCCAATGCCTGGTGGTGTTGCAGGGATTCTGCTCACACACAGAACTTTGCACAGAGACCCAGGACCTCAGTCAATTGTGGTGGACCAAATAACTCACCTAGGTACCTAGAACCCCTAACCGACTAGCATCAGTGTCAAATTAGCTCTTCATCCTATAGCAAAGGAACCAATGATTAGACCACCCGGAACTTAGGTTACTCTCAGAAACGGTGAGAATCAAGAACACTCTTTCATTTGTTATTCTCATACCAGTCCACAACAGGAGTAAATAGAGACACGGAAAAGTTTAAAATATTTATTTTAACGACGTGCTCTAAGATGCAGTATTTTTGCTAACACAAGTAGGCATATGATTATAAATAAAACGATCAGCATTTGTTACAATTCTATAAAACACAAAGGGAGAACTCATATTTTAATGATAGTGGAAACAGGTCCTATGGTGCTTAGTATGCCACCCTCCCTTGCTAGGAACTATAGGCCTCATTTATGAGGCCGTGCATCACTTTTACGCCGCCGGTGCGTCACTTTTTGTGACGCACCAGCAGCATTAAAATGTGCCTTGTTGCACCATATTTACAAAGTGACGCATCTAGGTGGATGCGTCACTTTGTAAACCCCTGCGCTACATTATACCTACGCCAGGTATAATGTATGCAGGGGCGTTCTGACGCAAGACAGGGTCATAGAAGTGACGCAGTGAAATCTATAAGATTTCACTGTGCCATTTCTAGGACACAAATGCGTCAATTCTTACGCCTGCCTCACAGCAAGCGTAAGACTGATGCAGGCCCTTTCACATGGGGCTTGCCCCATGTGAAAGGACACATTGCTGGAGTTGCGTCACTTTTGTGACACACTCCAGCAATGCGTCACTTTTGCGCTATACAGATAGATCAGAAATACTGACATATCTGTAACTCCTTGCGCCATGATGCGTCATACTGTAAGTATGACGCATCATTGGTCTCGCAAGGAGTGCCCAGTGAAAAGTGACGCATTGCTGTTTTCACGCAGCGATGCGTCACTTTTCATAAATGAGGCCCTATGTTTTAGAAAATATAGAAGGTCTCTTAGGCATGTGTAGGGGACCCCATACCTCCAAGATCAGCAGAGGTGAATCACATCAGGATCTGCAAAAGCTCTTTTTCTCTCTGGAAACAGATTTTCTCCAAGAGCCTAAAATCATGCCTACAGTGCAATATTAAAGGCGCCAGAATCTCAGTTAGCTGCAGCTGCATGCATGTTGTGTCTAAAACGTGAGCCGATCAGCCCGAACAACAGGTTACATTGTTATGATAACCTTGGAGGCTTTAGCACTCACTGTGCAGACTAAGGTCGTGATGTAAGTCTAGGTATGTTGAAGTAATTCACACAGCCTAACTTACAACAACAGTTGTATGCAGTGTATTGTGCATTAGCATCAAAAAGTTGGCATTTAAACTTCTAATAAGCCTATGCTAACATAGCAATGTGCACAAACAAGGGCCTTCCTTCACTACAGTGGAGTGTGAGTTCTCTGCCCCCAGGGAGCTCACATTGGAGGCAGACCTTTTGGTGGATTCAAGAGGGTCTGAAGAGGCATCTGGGGGTGATCATAAAGGAGGTGGCTCAGGTTTTCCCTAACCAAGTGACGTAGGGGAGGGTGGTGGTAGCCCACAATAGGTCCCAGAGTAGTGGGAGAGGTGTAGGGTCCCATGTCCTGTCTCAAAGGAGAAGGAGGTATCCGAAACCCAGTCCCAAGTCCTGGTTGGTTTCATGAGTGAAAACTAGGAGGGGGGGCCTATTCTTTACCAGGAGGTTATCCCCCAGGGGGGATCTTAAGGTGTCAGTTGAGCTGGGGAGACTGCTGTAACCAGCATTCCATCAGCTCTGGTGTCTGGCCAGACCGCTCCAATGGGGAAGGTGCATGAGTCCAGGGAGAGGGGTTAGAGGGGGACACAGTCCCCAGTGGAAGGACCAGTGGGTCAGGGGTTGCCAGCTCAAGGTCAGAGCACCCCACGAATGACCCTGGTGAGGCCACTTCTGACCGGGGAGATCTTCATGCTCTGTCAGGTGGACAGGAGGCTGGAGACCTGCACCAGGCAGACTCTGACACAACACCATAGTGGTGTGTTTCCCTGTAGGGGGGTTGGTATACTCCCCCAGAAGTCCTGGGTTGCCAGACACAGGTCCAGCCTAAGGGTTCAGACCATGGGTCAGAGGGCCAGGTTCATTGTGTCCCCCCTGACCTGGAGGAGGGCGCAACTGCGAACAGTGCCCCTGCCAGTTTGTCTTCTGGGGGCACCGCTCCAGGTGGGAGGGTGCAGGGCCCCAGTAAGGGCGGCAGGGAGAGGACAGATTCACCCCTGACCTCTGCCCAGTCTAAGGGTACAGACCCTATGCTGAGATCCCAGTCGCAGGATAGAACCCCTGAACTGGTGGGTGAATTATGCAGGACACCTGCCACAGGTGCCCTGATAATTCTGAAAGGGGGCACCACTCCAGGTGGGTACCCCATGGATTGGTACCCCCTTCCAAAAGGGCCCCTGGGAAGAGGACTGGGTATGGTAAAGCCCACCCCACTCTCCAGGTCAGCCTCCTGGTACATGCCCGGGGATGGTGGATCAGTGTCAGGATGTCATACCTGACCTGACAGGAGGGAGAGTGGACCAAGGGTGCAAGCCACCTGGGGCTACTGCCCTCCGCTCTCTGACGCCACAGAGGTTGGAGAACCATGAAAGGCCTGGTCCCTGGTTCTCATCACTGACAGCTGTCAGTGGACACTGTGACTTGCTGTCCTGGTGGACAGAGTTCCCCCTGAGAGGGAGGTAGGAGTCACACCCCAGGGGTGGTCTGGGCCACACCTCTATGTTGGTCATGTGGTTACTGTCTGTCTGTTTGGACTCACCTGCGAGCAAGCTACGGTTGGGTGCTGCACAGATGGTGTCCACAGGTGAGGAGAAGGGTTCCCCATGGGGTAGCTTAGTGGATCCTAAGAGTATGGACAGAGGGATCAAAATGGGTTTAGATTAGTGTAGAACTGGAGTATGCCCCTGCAGTTGCGGGCCAGGGTCCATGTTCTATTGCCCCAAGCAGGGAAGCCTATCAAGATATTAATTAGTCTACACTGGATTTAGGCTGGAAGAGGGTTGTGTTGGTCTTGGTCCTTTTTACAGTGTCATCCCAGAACGCTTTGCCTTCCTCCTGTATTTTTTGTGACCTGTTGTTGGTGGTTTTATGACTCTGGGCAGTTTACCACTGCTGATCAGTGATAAAGTGCATATGCTCTCTTTTGAACATTGTGTTATGGATTAGAGTTTCCATGATTGGCTATTTGGTTTACTTGTCAGACCCTACTACAGTGCACTATGTGTGCCCAGGGCCTGTAAATCAAATGCTGTCGGTGGGCTTGCAGCACTGATTTTGCCACCCACAGAAGCAGCTTGTAAAATGTGACTCAGGCCTCCCATTGTAGAGCATGTTTGCAGTCTGGGACTGCCATGGCGACTTGGCAAGTACACACACTTGCCAGTCCCTAAACCTTCCTTTTTCTACATATTAAACACTCCTAAGGTAGGCCCAAAATACCCCTGTGGGCAGGGTGCATTGTATGTGAAAGGTAGGACATGCCCTGATGTGTGTGGCATGTTCTGATAGTGAAACATTGCCCATTTTGTTTGTCACTATTGCAAGGCTATCTTTTCCCATATTACAGAATGGGGAGTTTGTTTATAACATCTTATAATCATAAGTGACCATAGGAACGAGATATAAAAGTAAAGTTTAGTATGCCTGAACTCAGAATGTTAAAGTGCATCTTTTAGCCAGGTTGATTTTTACATTCTGTGTTTGGAAATACCACTTTTAGAAAGTAAGTATGTTCTTGCCTAATCATCCAGTGTGCCTCTGCTAGGTTTGTGTATTGCATGTCTGGCTTTTGGATGACTGGGGCTGGAGAGGGCAGCGGCTTCATCAGGCTGATGAATCAGAGCTGGGCTGAATAGGCCTGATCTGCTTTAGAGTGGTGGGAGCAGTGGCATCTTCACCTGTATAGGGCTGCCCACAATGACGGGTCCGCCCCAATGTGGTGTGTCTGGAGCCAGGGCTTACACTGACGATGGAGATTGTTGTGCACTTGCAAAGTGCCCCACAGAACTGGTTTTGGCTGGGTACAGACACTCTCTGCCTTCAGAGAACAAACCATTTTTGGGTAGAAAAAGAGGGGCCCAAACCCCAGACTTTTAGATCTCTTCTGGGAAATAAATAGGAACCTTTGCCAAGGAGACGAACCGGATAAGCTGAGGAGGAATACTGCCCCTGCGCTGTTTGCTGTCTGGGGTTTGCCTGCAGTGGCTGCTTGCTGCCAAGGAAAGGTGGAAAAGGAATTTGCTGTTTGCTTTTTCACCTGCTTTCAGAACAGATCTCCAAGGGCTTGAAACTGAGCTTGCCTCCTTCTCTGAAGTCTCAGGGACACAAAGACTTCACCACCAGCTCCCCTGAATTTCATTGCTGGTTATTCCAACCTGCAGAGGTGCCTGCTGCTGTTTAGGGCCTGTAGAGACTGTTTGTCGGAGGGAGCTGGAAAATCGATGCAACATCGAAGAAGCGTGTCGCATCCGGACCTGTTTTCCGACGCATCGCTAAAGAAACTGCCACAGCACCTGCCGCGGCTTGAGAAATCGCTGCACGATGCATCAGGTGCAATGATCTCCAAAGTCCGAGATCACCGCACCGATCCCAATGCAAGCCTGCTGTGCAGCTGCACAAAACCACGCATCGTACCGGATCAATGCCAAGACTGTCACATCGTTGGGGGCCGCAGTAAGAAACAGACGCATAAACTCCCAACGCAGTATGAAAACGACATATCACCTCCTCTCTGGTAAGGAACCGGCACATCAACTCCCCTGCACTGCAGTAAGGAACCGACGCATCTCCTCCCCCGGAGAAAGGAATCGGCGCATCACCTTCCCCGAGTGTGAGGAACCGACACATCATCTTCCCTGCGGCTATTTTGTTTGCTCTGCGTGACATATCTAAGGTACTTTTGGGAAAAGTGTTGCATTTATAACTTGCATTGAACTGAACTATTTCTAGCATCTGAAAGCCTTATTTTTAATACTGTATTGTGGAATTATGTCGCTTGATCTTGTTTTGGTTTAGATAAAGATTGTTTATTTATCTAAACTGGTGTGGTGTCCATTTGTAGTGTTTTCACTATATTACTGTATGTGTTCACAAATGCTTTACACACTGCCTCAGAGATAAGCCTGTCTGCTCGTGCAAAGCTACCCAGGGGGTTACTCTAGGAGTGTGTCCCCCTTACCCTGACAAGAAGCAAGGGGGTCCCTATTTGGACGAAGGTACCTACCTCTACCAACTAGAGACCCCATTTCTAACTTCTTTGCAGCCTCCTAACTTGTTGGTTTTGCCGATACGTCACTTCCATTTAAGACTGAGGTGCACCAGTAAAGTACATTTTCTTTATGCTTTTGTTCTTCAGCTGTTGTGTGGGAGAACACATTTTTTTGAAATTGTTACTTTCTGGGGTGCCTGATCACTGCAGTAGAACCTGTGCCCTCATAGCATACTCTGAAGCTTTACAGTCATTTTTAACAGTGGTAGTGGTGGAAGGCCGGATTGATCTCTTCCCCCCGTAGAAAAGATTGGTTTTTTTCCACAAACCAGATTGGAAAAAACAATTTTTTATCTACTTCCCTTTTAAGGCCCACTATCACACTTGAAGATTTTCTTTTTGAATGAATGCACCTTTTCCCACCAACTTTCAAATGACTGCATGCTAAACAAGAAATATTGATTTGTCCCCCAGAAAGTTCATCAGGAACAAACTAAAACTAATATTTATATATTTAAATTTGGCCCTCTCCCCAGAACCTCAGAACTCAAAAATGTTATACCTTCTATACAAAAAAACTAAAGAACGGAATCGAAAACACATTTTGGGAAACAAAATAGTTTTTTTTCAAGAGTGGGGCGACTTAATTTAACACTAGAATCATAACAGGTACCTTTCCCTAACAATGTGTTATTAAATGCACTGGCACTTGTCCTGCATGCATGCACCCACTTCTCAGCGCTGCACGCCCCTGCATACGGGCACTCACTTGTTCGGTAGAAGCACGAGGCATCCTTAGCTGTCAGCTTGTGGTACAGTCCAGAGAGCCAAGGAATTCGTCCATGGTCATTTTTTTGAGGGACTTCTGCCCAGAGTACTTCTTCATTCCCCGCTGCATGGTGGCATTTGAGTGCTGCGGGCCTGGTCTGTGCTCTACGGCTGCCCCCTCTGGCAGGGACCTTAATCAGGGATAAGGGGCAGGGGCGTAGGAGACACTACAATTTTGGGGAGGAAAAGCACAACCTCTTGAACTTTCCAGTGGCCATATCAATTTGCCCATTGTATGAGAGCCGTATGGTCTGTTAACCAAATTCAATTGCATAGATTTGGAGTGAAACATTGATAAAGGAAGATATGTAGTCACAGTTTGCAAGTATGCTTAAATTGCTATTTACATTCAAAAAGCAATTAGACCAAATGTGAAAAAACATGTTTTTGAATCTTGCATCTTCATATGTCAAGCAAAGGTGGCACGAAAAGAAAGCAGAAAAAAACTGAATGCTCTTCACGACATTCCCAAACCTTAAATTGAAATTTGACTAATATTGGAGTGTATTGGAGACAGGCTGCAGGCGCACAGAACGGTAGGAGCAGAGAAATGTCCACTTACTAACAGGCGCATATCTAAAATAGTAATGTGAAATCCAACCTTACCATTAAAGAGGATTTATTATTGCCATTCAAAGATATAACGGTACAAAAGGTACTTTGCCACTGGATTCAAGCAAGCCGGGCTGAAGACGGCTGGAATGCCAGAAACTGGTCCTCTGAAGCTTGTTTCCGGTCCCGGGAAGACATGGCTTGGCAGTTCGGGCTGGACTGTTCCCATGAGGTACAGGGTCAGAATGATTTGCATATAGCCATGTCTGAACTGGGCTGGCAGAGTGGGCTAAAGAACGGTGATGGATTAAACCCAGATCTTTTGACTGGGTGTGAGTGTTTGATTGATTCAGATGCTCCGTCCATCACCACCCCCTTTTGTACCGCTTTTGGCCACCATAAGTGTGGCAGGGTATGCTCAGACGTGAGTCTCTTGCTCACTTTGCCACTAGATTCAAGCAAGCCGGGCTGAAGACGGCTGGAATGCCAGAAACCGGTCCTCGGAAGCTTGTTTCCGGTCCAGGGAAGACATGGCTTGGCAGTTCGGGCTGGAATGTTCCCATGAGGCACAGGGTCAGACTGATTTGCATATAGCCATGTCTGAACTGGGGTGGCAGAGTGGGCTAAAGAACGGTGATGGATTAAACCCAGATCTTTTTACTGGGTGTGAGTGTTTGATTGATTCGATTGCTCCGTCCATCACCACCCCCTTTTGTACAGCTTTTGGCCGCCATAAGTGTGGCAGGGTATGCTCAGACGTGAGTCCCTTGCTCACTTTGCCTCTGGATTCAAGCAAGCCGGGCTGAAGACGGCTGGAATGCCAGTAACCGGTCCTCGGAAGCTTGTTTCCGGTCCAGGGAAGACATGGCTTGGCAGTTCGGGCTGGACTGGTCCCATGAGGCACAGGGTCAGACTGATTTGCATATAGCCATGTCTGAACTGGGGTGGCAGAGTGGGCTAAAGAACGGTGATGGATTAAACCCAGATCTTTTGACTGGGTGTGAGTGTTTGATTGATTCAAATGCTCCGTCCATCACCACCCCCTTTTGTACTGCATTCAAAGGGTAACTGGACATAATATCGACTACATAATATCGAATGGACAAAATATCGACGGAAAAATATCGACATTAACTAAATATCGACTATAGGAATATCGTTGGACAAAATATCGACTGTAAAAATGACCCAAAAATATCGAATACAAAAATATCGACTCAAAAATATCGACCAGACAAAATATCGAAATATAGTGAAAGTAAAAAATATCGAGAAAATGTTAGAAAATATTGATTTTATAAAATAATATATATATAATATATAAATAAATAGTACTTAATGTTTAGGAGCGGGTTGTGGGTTTATAGGGGAATAGGGTGGGAAGTAATTTAATAATAATTAATTATTTAATATATGTTTGGTAATTGTTTTAATTGGTAATTAATTAATATTAATTAGTTAATTGTTTAATTGATTAATTAGCATATAATTTAATTGATTAATTGATTAATTAATTATTAATAATTATTATTTTTATAAATTGATTTGTATATGATTTTAATTGATACATTTGTTATTAATTATTAATAATTAGTGATTTATTTTATTAAGAATTAGCATATTATTTACATTTATAAATTGCTAACACATTAAATATAATTAGTTAATGATGTAATTAATATATTGCATATCATTTAAAAAACTTAATTGGTAATTAATTTATAATAATGACTTAATTACATTAATTGGATACATTTAAATGTAATGTGTTAATTTATGTTGATGTTAATTAATTAATTGGAATTAAACAATATTAATTAATCAAAATTATTATTATAGCTAATGTGATAATATATTTTATTATTGTTTTTGTAAAATATATATTTTTTTATTATATATTCATATTTAATGTTGTGTTCATTATTATTTATAGTGTTCTGGCTCAGTTTCATAGTTTTTGTTATATGTTAATTTTTTAGGGTTCAGGGTCATTTTCTGTTCGTGAGTAAATGTGTATTTAGTGGGATTTGGGAAATTTTTACGTTTGTGGGTAAATGGTTTTTTTTGAGGTTCAGGGTCAGTTTTCAGTTCTTGTGTAAAGGTCTATTTGTAGGGTTCAGGGTCAGTTTTCAGTTTGTGGGTAAAGGGGTATTTGTAGGGTTCAGGGTCAGTTTTCAGTTTGTGGGTAAAGGAGTTTTTTTGAGGTTCAGGGTCAGTTTTCAGTTTGTGGGTGAAGGGGTATTTGTAGGGTTCAGGGTCAGTTTTCAGTTTGTGGGTAAAGGGGTATTTGTAGGGTTCAGGGTCAGTTTTCAGTTTGTGGGGAAAGGAGTATTTGTAGGGTTCAGGGTCAGTTTTCAGTTTGTGGGTGAAGGGGTATTTGTAGGGTTCAGGGTCAGTTTTCAGTTTGTGGGTAAAGGGGTATTTGTAGGGTTCAGGGTCAGTTTTCAGTTTGTGGGTAAAGGGGTATTTGTAGGGTTCAGGGTCAGTTTTCAGTTTGTGGGTAAAGGGGTATTTGTAGGGTTCAGGGTCAGTTTTCAGTTTGTGGGGAAAGCAGTATTTGTAGGGTTCAGGGTCAGTTTTCAGTTTGTGGGTGAAGGGGTATTTGTAGGGTTCAGGGTCAGTTTTCAGTTTGTGGGTAAAGGGGTATTTGTAGGGTTCTGTGTCAGTTTTCAGTTTGTGGGGAAAGGAGTATTTGTAGGGTTCAGGGTCAGTTTTCAGTTTGTGGGTAAAGGGGTATTTGTAGGGTTCAGGGTCAGTTTTCAGTTTGTGGGTAAAGGAGTATTTGTAGGGTTCAGGGTCAGTTTTTAGTTTGTGGGTAAAGGGGTATTTGTAGGGTTCAGGGTCAGTTTTCAGTTTGTGGGTAAAGGGGTATTTGTAGGGTTCAGGGTCAGTTTTCAGTTTGTGGGTAAGGGGTATTTGTAGGGTTCAGGGTCAGTTTTCAGTTTGTTGATAAAGGGGTATTTGTAGGGTTCTGGGTCAGTTTTGGCCTTTAGGGTGAAGGGGTCTTTTTAGTGTTTTGGGACAGTTTTGGGTATTTTAGAGTGCTGATGTATAGTGTAACTTAACACTGATATATTAAATCTATTACACGAAAATAGCTATTATTATAACTTTACATTAGTACGCTTTATTTTGATCAAAAAAATATATGTATTAACATGTTTCCAGAGAGTAGCTAGAGTGGAGTTGGAATTCTAATTATTAATTGGTTGGTGTCCAGCACCATCAGTAATATTACCTACACTGGAGTTGGATTAATAAAAAAACATTGGTCAGTCTCCACCACATTTTATGGGATTACCTTGAGTGTAGTAGGAATAGTAAATAATTTTTTGCTAGTGTCCTGCAGCTTCTATGATATTAGATTGACTGGAGTAGTAATAATACATATAAAATTGGTCAGTGTGCAGCACATTTGTATACATTTGTTCATTACTGTATTTTAATATTAAAAATTAATGCAACATAGATGTTTTCAAATAACTTTATTAAACAATTTTTTAATTTTTTATTGTGTACTACAATACAATCACAAACAAATATAACATCACATTTTTTTGACTTTTATTATTCACAGAATAACATCTTTACATTTATATACATGTTGTCAATGTAAAAAACAATTTTGATTACTAGATTCTTTCAGTAAATTTTACATATTCCCATCAGTCACTTACAATTTAAAGTATTTATATAGAAATACATAAAACAATGATTTGTTATACATTTCTTACATTAATATTTAATAATTTTAATATTAAATATTAATATAATAAAATATATATAATACATTTTTCTTTTTAACAAGTAACATGACTATTATTACATTTGTTAGGATAAATTGAAATACAAAAAAAAATTTCTTGGTGTACATTTCACAAAATGTTGTTTTTACATAAAACATATAAATCGATTTGGTTGTAAAGTTTATAATTGTATAGGGAAACAATATGGTTAATTATAATATCTGGTATTGACCAAATATTAGTAAAGCAATTATATACTTTTGTTATAGTTAGAAATAATTATAAAACTTTTTGTAATAATTAATAAAAATAATAATTATTTTATTAATTATTATTATTATTAATTAATAAACATAAACATTCTTTTATTATTAACAAAAATATATACATTCACAGATAAAATAGATACTTTTTTTCAGGCCATTCTTTATATACAAAATGGTTCTAATTGTTATATTAATAACAATAAATAAGTTATATTATTTATCATTATTAATTATTAGCATAAACATTTATAATGTTTTATTAAAATTATACACAAAATTATTCATATAAATATACACAATAACAATATATTTACATCTTTTATTCAAAGTCTTACATAATTATTTAATATTATTAATATATAATAAATATTATATATTAATTTCTATTAAATATATTTATTTTTGTTAATAAAGGAAAATTGTCATGAGTATAGTGTATTAATTTGTTACATTATACATGTGTATGTATTATATATTTTCCATATGACATTGTTTATTCTATTATACTTTTACACAAATGGGTTAAGGGGACTACTTTTTTACCGCGTAAGGTTATTGCGCTCCATTCAGGACTGGAGAAGCTCGCGGTTGGGAGTTGCTTCGCGTGGAGAGAGGTAAGGTTATTTTTAACTACAAATTATAAGTAAGTGGTCATGTTTGAGGGTATAATCGAACTCTGTAGTGTTTTTTGGTGTATGTATTAATAGTTTAAGTAGCGTTTTGGTGAAAAGTCTCCGTTATGGATGTGTCGTGCTTTTTTTCCTTCAAGTCTAATTTTAAGTGTTCGGAAATGTCTTCTTACATGGTTAATGTTAATGGTTAGTATAGTTACAAATGTGAAGGGGGTATTTGTGGGTGGCTTTCGTTATGTATGTTATTTTACAGGTTTCGGTTCCTCGCATGAAAACTACATGGAAGGAAGCGTGTTTTTTAACGGAGAAACAAATGTTTAAGTTATTATGCTTATATTTTGACATTTATCTCCTATTTTTCGTGTTTGCCAGGAGCGGTTTTTACACTTTTTAAACCTTTTTCGGGTTTTTTTGAGGGTTTCGATTCGGATTGATACATTGATATGCGTGACCGTTTTTTTAAAATAGTGTGTATATAACTTTAAATCCTAAAGTGTCCACACTACTGTTTTCGGGATTTCCTGGAGCGTTTTCTTACGTTTTACTTTTTATTTTCGGGTTTTTGAGGGTTTCCCATATTGGAATAGTAAGATATTGGATTGGATTGTATGGATTGATTTTTCCTTGATTGCGTCTCTCAAGTCCAAAAATTGTAAGTATTTATTTTACAATTTTGATTGGGTGGGAAATGTCGATTTTTAATGTTATGTGTATGTTATAAAAAATTATAAACATTGCATATTTGTTACGAATTTTTTTAAATAAATTTAAAAAGTTTGTCAAACAAATATGTTTTATTAATAATTCATTATATATGTTTATGACATGTAATTTTTATTATTATTGTAAGAAGACATTCGTATATTTACTTTACATTTTTATAGTAGACTTTTTGCTATTATTGCCAGGTATTCTAATCCTCTAGCTGTAGGGTATAATGTGACTTGACTTTGAAGTAGTCGGAACATTTGTTGGGTTTGTTTAGTGAGTTTTGGACCTATTTGTGACACTGATTGTTCCATTCTTAGTTCCTGATAGCTTTGTTCTTTTTTCAAAGCTTCTAGAAGGTTATGGAATGTGGGTTTGCCTCGGTTTGTAGTTGCTTGGAAAGCATTATGCCACCCTTCAACACTGTTGTTGGTTTTAGCCTCTTGGTTTAAAGTACTGAGATAGACATTCCACCAAGGGATTTGGAATTTGGGCTGGCGTCGATGTCCTGATCTGTGCAACCTTCCCACCCAAGTGTCTTCAAAATAGTCTAGCAATGGTGTTAGTTTGTCCTCATTCCTCTTATAGTATGCGCTGTCAATTAATAAATTGTAATGTTCAGCAACATCTGTAACAGGGACGTAGGCCAGGGCTATTAACTTTTTAACTTGATAGGCAAAGGTGCTATCTGTAGAGTATAGTATACTTAAAGTAGATTTTTGGAGATGCCTCCATATACTCTGATTAAAATGATAATAGCAACCCTGGATTGCTGTGTGGGGAAATGTTCTCAAAATGCTATTAATCATAGCTAATTCGAAATCAATAATTATTTTTTCGGGAAAATAATTATTGATTTCCGTTTTGAGAACATTTAAAATTTCGGTGTAAGTTGTTTGCTGTTTGTTGGGTAGCAAACAGTAAATGAAAGGTATGTTAGAATGATGGTATAAACCGTGGATGGAATGCAGTTGGTAAAAAGGTTTTGGGCAGGGTTTAAATGTTCCATCCATCATCCATTGGGGACACTGTTGGATTTTTCGTAAATTACTTGCAGTTGCAAACATAATTATTCTGTTTGTACTGCTTTCATTATCAAAAAGAATAAATTTATCTTTATTGTGTGTGATGGCCATTTCGGGAGAAATAATAATTTCCTCAAAACAAGTTGGGTTGGGTTGGGTTGTGCTAGTGAGTCGTTTAGTGCGTGCAATTGTGCGTTTCAGGGAGTCAATAGAGGGTAGTTGACCTGAAGCATGGGCAGGGATTTTTACCAGTTCTTCTTTAAGGATTTGTGTGGTGGGTTTGTCACTTTGTGTGCTAGCACTTTTAATACTTTCTAAAGCATCTCTAATTTCAATTTCTGTGACATTTGGGGGATGATTATGTTCTCTAGTAAATAGCACATTAGTTTCCTCAGTAGTGGCCCTCCCATAACATTTGTTGGAGTAATATTTTGTACACTTCCAAAAAACCTTTCTACCACTTTGTCTCTCCTGATTGTACACATAACCCATGTAGCATAATAGTAATTTATTTTTCTGAGACATGACAAATTCTGCACCTTCAGTCATTTTGATTTACTTGTTCTAGGAAAGAGGTGAAGAAACAAAATCAGAACACATTTTTTTACTTTTGTGGTGCTAACATCATTATTGATGCATTTATACTTACAGTTAATCAAAGTAGTAGTCACAGAAGCAGAAATGTCTTTTCAATGATGTTCTTGTATGTATGTCTTTATTTGCTGTTGGTATGAAAATATAGAAAAGCAACGTTAATGTTTACATATAACAAACGTATTTCCTACTCAAAAGCAGTTGTCATTTTTGCCTACTAGTGCATTTGATGTAAACATTACATATACTTACTTGTTTAAATAGTAGAATAGTAGTAATTGCTGGAGTACATCAATTTAGTACAGGTATGATCTGTAGAGTAGATAGAAGAAATAAAAACAAAATATTATAATTTTAATACTGAACCGTTGGAAATGTAACAGATTTAAACGTATACTAACTTCTAAATATGTCGTTTTCTTTGTTGTAGGTAGAATAGCTGTATGATGTATTCTGAATATCTGTAGAGGAAATATAAAATAGATAACATGTTGTTAAGGACATAGTCTGTGTTATTTTCGGCAGTTTTAGAGAAATGACAAGTATACTTACATTTTTTACAAGGCTATTCTTGTATATTGGTATATTTTGTGTAGGATGTTTTCATATGATATGTAGAATAAATGTATGATGTTTTCTGAATATCTGTAGAGGCAATTCAAAATATATAACATGGTGTTAAGAATATAGTTAGCGTTTTTTGTGCCCACTTTTTAGCAAATTACAATTATACTTACATTTTTCAGAAGGGTATTCTTGTGTTTTGGTATAGTTGATGTTGGATCTTTCAAATGATCTATAGGGAAGATGTAAAAACCAAGATATGTTGTTTAAAAATGTGCATTAATGAAATTGGCAGTTTTATAACAAACACATCTATACTTACATGTGTAATTAGTGTAGTTTTATCGTTTTTGCTGTAGAAATATCACAATTTCAGGATATCTGTAAATATAATGTTTTTTAAAATTAAATACTCTTGTAAATTAGTGTTTAAAAACAGCAGTTGTTGTGTAACAGAGAATTATTATATACTTACTATCTGATTTTGCACGTGAAGAAATATGACCATCTAATAGGAATTGTGTTGGAGTAGTTTCTATCAGAAAAGTAGGAAGACATGAAAATAAAATAAGTGTAAGACTTAGGAGATGTAAGGAAAATAGTGCACTTCTAATTTAGTTTTGTACAAAAATGCTGTGTTACTTACTTGATTAATTAGCTAGTGAGCTGGATCTTTAAAGATGTTTATTCTGCAACAAAATCTTCAAAGTGTTGGCATCTACTTTCCAGAGAGGTAGCAGCAACAAATGGTAGAATGCATGTATCCCTTTTATAGTATATGTGTTATGTGTGCTTTGATTTGATTGGTTGTAGGATGTAAGGAAGCATAGTATAGGCTAGTTTGAATTTTTTTAAGTTAATTGGAGTGTTTGTTGATGTGAGAATGGTGGTATGTGGTCATTCCCGCATTAAAGCAGGTTCGTGTTTAAATGAAATATATTTATATGTGAAAATAAGTAATGAAAATGTTAGTTAAATGCAAAGAATAGTAGAAAATGATAAAATGCATGTAATAGAATGTATAGCAAATGTGGATTAATAGTAATTTTATGTAAGTAACAGGTATTATATGTGAAATGTATTTTTTAGTGAGAAATGACTTTTATTGATGATAAAGATGGTATTTTAGAAAGAAAAGTGTACAAACATGAACTCGATATTTTTTTTTAACGATATTGTGGTAGTCTATATTTTTGTAGTCGATATTTTTGTAGTGTTAGGGCTAATTTCATGTCCAACGATATATTTGTAGTCGATATTTACTTAAGCGATATTTATGTATTCGATATAGTTAGTACTCGATATTTTTTACTCGATATTTTTGTAGTTTGTGTAATAAGTATAGTAAGTCGATATTTTTGTCGTCGATAATTTGTCAACGATATTTTGGTAAGTCGATAATGTGCCCGTCGATAATATTTCAGTGATCCCATTCAAAGATATAAAACATGACACATCTACTCCTTTCCAACCAGGAATTACAGTTTAAAAGAGTTTATTAAGAAAGTCCCAATGTTAATCTGTGAGAGGAATAGGCCTCACTGTAGAGAAAAATGAATGTAGGTGTTTTTCACTAAAAGGACATGCAAAACTTAAGAGTACATGCCTTACCTTTTAGTAACATAGCACCCAGCCCTATGGGCTACCGAGGGCATATCTTAGGGTTGATGTATATGCAATAAAAGTAACATTTGCAGCTTGGCAAGTGGTTTTTAATACCAAGCTGACATGGTAGTAAAATTGCACACACAGGCTCTGCAGTGGCAGGCCTGAGACATGTTTAAAGGGCTACTTTTGTGGGTGGCGCAATCAGTGCTGCAGACCCGCTAGTAGCATTTAATTTTCAGGCCCTGGGTATATGGTATACCATGGTCCCAGGTACTGACAAGTAAATTAAATATGCTAGTTGTGTGTACATCAATGTTACATTGTTTAGGGGAGTAGCACTTGCACTTTAGCACTGGTCAGCAGAGATAAAGTACTCAGAGTCCTAAGCCAACAAAATGAATCAGCATAAAGAGGAGGTAAACAGGCAAAACGTTTGGTGGAAGACCATCCTAAGGCTGGCAGGTTTAATACTATGGTGTAGGATTCTGTGTGTCTGTTTGAGTACGGAAGTCAGTCAGATCCCTTTTGGGGCATAGGAAGGAGAGAGAGAATGGTTTTGCAAACACTGGAAGTTTATTGCCTGCATTCATGAGGCTGGAAGGTGGAGAAACACTTGATGCATCACAAAGTAGACAACACAATACAGAAACTTGGAGTTCTGGACTTTTTGGTTCCGTCCAGAGGTGTCAGGGATAACACCCTAAGACCCCGGAGTTCTACCTGTCTTGGTGCACAAATAAACAGAAACACGGGCTTCTCGATGGTGGCGTCAAAGACCAAAGGTTTATTACTGCAGGGACACAGAAGTCACAGAAACTACACACGGGCAGTGTCTAGGAGCCTGTTCGATTTGTACAAGAAGGGTTGCTCCTTATATACTAAATATTGGCCCTGCGGCAAATTCTTCACATGTTAGTACATTCCCAAAACCTTTGTGTCCTAAACAATAAATATTTGGATTTGCACAGGAATCGTCGATAATATCTGATGTCAAACATTACGAAGAGGGGTTCCCACTATTCCATCACAATCCCATGTCAACATTTCATTCAAGAGCCGGACCGCCTCATCGTACATTTCGTTACCTCCCCCTAATAAAGGCCCAGAAGGAGAGGAGCAGAGCCAGGTGCAGATGATAGAAAAGCAGGATAAGAGATGTTTGTGGGTCGTAAATGGGCAAGGCTACCAGCTTCGGCCGCCTAATCATGATCAGGCCAACGAACACGAGAACCAGTATAGCAGGACTGGCCTCAGGCAGAGGAGGCAGCCTTTGTCGAGTCATGCAGCCACAGCGTGTTCTGTTCTAAGGTGAACGTGTCACTAGAGAGGTGAATCTCCGGCTAAGCCTACGTGTCCTTAATCGAAATGAAGTAATCAGAGGTCATTGCGTGTCCATTGTCTATGTGAGGGCAAGAAACACAAAATGGCTGCCATGATCTAAGATGGATGCCATGGGTAGATCAGAAATGTGTTTGTTACAGGAGTACTCTTGCTCGTAGCATAGCGAAAACACCAGGATATGCTAAATGGATCATTTGCGGTTCACTGATACCAAAATTATGTATTTACGACAATGTTGAAAACACGGGTTCAAATCGTCACGGAACCTCAGACCCTCCTTTTGCCCTTACATAGGCAATCACTCAGTCTATGTCAGAGTCTAACTCTATGCTCATCAGGTCAGTGACATGTTGTTGTATCATCATCCTTTCTCGCGCCTTTTCTCCAAACGCAGGTGGTTTTCTAAAACAGGTTGCAGCACAGAGACTACACAGAGCTGGACCACACTGGATAATCAGGCAGCACGAGAACAGGAATACTAAGATGACACCAATGACCATCAGAACCTTCCATCCCCACGCTGATATCAGAGTCCAAAACCACTCCATGAAGGACCAGTTTCCCTTGTCTACGTGTATAGAGTCGGAAATTTTGTGTAGCTTAGAGATCGCCTCATAGACAGTTGGAGCATTATTGGGAATAAAAACACAGCAGCTCGATTGGATCATTCTGCATACCCCACCTCGATCTGCAAGTATCACGTCTAGAACCATACGGTTCTGCAACGTCATGAGTCTATCCGCCTGCAGCTCAGCCGTCAAGTTGCTAAGGGCACCAGCAGTTTCGGTAATAGTAGATTCAACTACCCGTGTTAGCTGACGTATGTTTCTACTATTGGCCATAGGCCCCCAGAACGGAAGGAAACCTTTGAAGAAGTCTCCAGCTTCCTGACCAGCGGTATCTTCCTTGCTGAAGACACCTCTTGCTACTCTGGTCTTGTGATAATCAGATGAAGCAGTGTATGTCGGAGGCAACAATTGAGCAATATAACATGAACCTGAAAAGTCAGCAGGCAACCATGTATACGCTCTGTCTTGACAGATGAAATAGGTATCCCTAGCAGTAAGAAAGGCAGGGGAGGAGTTAGACGGAAACACGTAAGTCTCAACGCACTCACTCCTCCCTAGCTGAGCTCTCGGATTTCTCCCATTTCCTTGCAAACAGACCTCACCTCGGTGAGGCACGACCCAGATTGGAGTTGAGCTTTTACGCTTGCTTTCTCCCAAACTAAGGCGATACTCTGAAGAATTCCAACTCAAATATACTCGTAATTCATATCTAGGGTAAGATGGAGTATTATTGACATCCTTGATCATGTCAATAATTCCCTGGACTAAAGCTTTGTTGGCAGAGTTATATTTCGTGGAACGTGGTGGACGCGGAGGATAGGTTCCAAGGGCATAAGCAAAAATGGTCTGAAGCGCTGAAATGATCCATTATAGCTAAAAGGCAACACCAGATAGGGAATGCCTTTATCCATAGTGTGGGGTATCAAGCCACACACCCAGCAGTCTGTAGTGTTAACTACCAGTTGGTGTTGGTGCAAGAGCTGTACGAAAGTGTTATTGATGAATTCTGAGCGTCGAGCTTGCTCATGTTCAGGAAACGAGTGAAAAGAGTGCATAGAAGAAGCAGTAGAAGTAGCAGGATCAAGGGGAGGTACTGTAGTTACTGGCATAAAAATCAAATTCACACCAAAGACGATTCCACCCACGAACATTATCAAAACAATTAAAAATGTAATAGCACATTGCATCAGAAAACATTTGCTGTGAAGAATTCTGTAAAGTCTGTTTCTGCGAACATAAATCACATTTTCTCGTTGCAGCGCAGGAAGCTCCATCTTCTACAATCCGCTCGCGACCACTGATGATGTGTGCGTAGATGAAAATGCCTCTATCAGCCCTGGGAGTTCCCAGAACTAACAGAAAGATCGACCTTGTGTCTGACCCCCGCAGATTCAACTAGGCACACAGCCACGACCCTACGGCTACCCAGACGGCAAGGCAATTTAAAACCATAAAACAATAGCAAACTTCCTGGCTGAGGGCAAAAGTGTCAAAAATTCAAATATCACAATAGGCAGTTTCCTGCTTTATTTGTCCATATTACGAGACCGTAAATTGTATCTCAGTTTTGCAGGAGCTGTTTGATCTGGAAACAATGTATTTTCAGCAGAGGTTGCAATGTTCAAGTTCGCAGATGGCAAAGTTTCTTCTGATGCAGAGGGTAAGTGTTCAGGAGTCAAAGAAGTAGTTTCAGGAGGAGAGCCAGAGTTCGATGTGTCAGTTACCAATTCGGCATCGCTGAAAGGGATAAACTTGGGTGTCCGTTCAAACTCAGAGGCACCAATTCCCTTCTTCACCCAGTTATCATAAGGAAGCGGCAGGGGCACACGTTTGACGTGCATCGTGTGAATCCAGTTCTTGCGGCCGACCACACGAATAGCAGTTCTCGTCGCTAGCAGCACTTGATAGGGGCCGACAAATCTGGGCTGAAGGTTTTTCGTCCTGGCAAAGTTGCGCACCACAACGTGGTCTCCTGGTTTCAGCTGATGACCTGGACTCTCCGGTGGCTTTGGCAATGCATCGAAAACCTGTTGATGAATAAGACTCAATTTAGCAGTCAAGTCGTAAAGGTAGTCAATCAACATTGGATATTCCAGCTGTCTGAACTCTTTTGGCCTAGGTACCCCCCAAATATTGGCAGGACGACCAAATACAATCTCATAAGGGCTAAGCCCCACTCGAGAATGTACAGTCGCTCTAGTAGATAACAAAGCCAAGGGTAGTGCATCTGGCCAGGATAAGCCCGTGGATGCCTGTATTTTAGCGAGTTTTAGTTTGAGGGTGCCATTGTAACCCTCAACTAAACCAGCAGACTGGGGATGGTTTGCACTGTGAAATTTTTGCTTAATTCCTAAACCGGCACACACACTCTGCATAACTTTCCCTACAAACTCACTTCCATTATCTGACCATACAATCCGTGGCATTCCATACCTAGGGAAATATTCCTTGAGAAGTATTTTGGCAGTAGATAAGGCAGTATTGTCCTTCAGTGGATATGCTTCGATTCATCTGGAGAAAGCACAAACTACCACCAGGACGTATTTTAGGTTATTGCAACGATCCATGTGAATAAAATCTAGCTGAATCACTTCAAAGGGGCAGGAAGGAGGAGCGAAGTGGCCAGCAGGTGTTGGGACTCCCTTGCCAGGATTATGCATCAGGCATACCATACAATTTTTCACCACTCTCTCTGCACACTTACTAATCTCATCATTCTTCCAGACTGGAGCTAACATCTTACAAATCCCTTTAGAACTAATGTGTGCTGCTCCATGTGCCATCGTCACCACTGCAAGCACGTACGCATCAGGCAACATCCAACGCTGCTGTTCTGACAAATCAATCCAACATCCACTCAAGTCCAATTTACCCGTAATCTCTTTCCATGCAAGCTTTTCCTCCTCAGTCGCTCCTTTCTGAATTTCTTTCACACTTTCCACTGTGTCGTCACACATTCCAGACTCAGAAATCCATCTTGCAGACGTTGCAACATACATTCCACTCATCATATTTCTAGCTGTCTGTTTAGCGGTCTCATCAGCAAAAGCATTCCCCCGACCAACATCATCCGTGATTGCTTTATGAGCACTGCATTTCACAATCGCAACTTCAGTCGGCAAGGTTAGAGATTCCAACAAGTCGTTAACTAGCTGACCATGTTGAATCTTAGTCCCATGGGACGTAATGAAACCTCTTTCTTTCCACAAACGGCCAAAACTATGGGCCACGCCAAACGCGTACTGACTATCTGTGAACACATTCACTCTCTTTCCCTTTGCTAAAACACACGCTCTTGTTAGAGCGATTAATTCTGCAGCTTGGGCATAATTCTGACTCACTCTTGCAGTCTCCACAATCGTCCTCAAAGTCGTTACTGCGTAAGCAGCAGTCACATCACCATTCTCCAATTTAAAACATGACCCATCAACATACAACGTGCCATCTGGTTCTGACAACGGAGTGTCTTTTAAATCAATTCGTCCTTTTGTCTCCTCCTCGGTTCTGAAACAGCAATCATGGGGTTCGGAATCACTCGACTCTTGATTAGTCGGCAACAATGTTGCTGGATTCAATACATTGCATCTTTTGATTTGAATATGACTAGCTAACAATGTCAGCTCATAGCCTGATAATCTAGCACTAGTAAGGTGTTGCGTCTTGGTTCGATTCATGAGTGTATCCACTGCATGAGGAACCATAACCACTAGCATGTTGTTCATCACCAAACCAGCAGATTGTCGAATGGAAGCCACAGCTGCCGCTGTAGCTCTCAAACAACTAGGTAATGCTCTAGCTACCGGGTCTAATGTTGATGAAAAATACGCGCAAGGGCGTTGTTTATCACCAAATCTCTGTGTCAGAACACTCAACGCGCAGCCTTCTCTCTCGTGAACATAGAGCGTGAATGGCTTAGTGTAATCGGGTGTACCCAATACAGGAGCTGAACATAGTGCATTTCATAGTTCAGAAAAACTCTTCTGACATTCAGCAGACCATGGCACCGGACTCGGAACACCTTTCCCAGTCAAAGCTACCAATGGTTTTGCCAAAAGAGAAAAATTTGGGATCCACTGCCTACAGTACGAGGTAATACCTAAAAAGGCACGTACTTCTCTCTGTGTGCGGGGAACACTCATCTGCGTAATTGCTTTTATTCTCTCTGGGGTCAACTTTCTTCCCTCCTTTGACAAGAGATGACCTAGGTAGGTCACTTCTTGGCAGCAGTATTGCATTTTTGAAGGTGACACCTTATGATTCAAATTAGACAAATGATGCAATAACGAAATTGTAGCTGCTTTGCAAGTTTCCTTGTCATCGGCAGCCACCAGAAGATCATCTACATATTGCACTAAGGCAGAACCAGGAGGAAGTACAAAGGAATCTAACTGACTTTTTAATGCCTGACTGTAAATGGACGGACTCTCACAATAGCCTTGTGGAGCACGTTTAAACCTGAAGCTTCGACCTCCTAGAGAGAAGCCGAAAATATCTCTGCTTTCTTCGGCTATCGGAATGCTGAAAAAGGCATTCTTCAGGTCGATAACTGAAAACCATGTGGCTGTAGCAGGAATCAGCGTTAACAATGCAGTGATGTCTGGAACCACAGGAAACTGCGGAACCACAATTTTATTAACCTCTCGGAGATCGATAACAAACCTACAAACTGGAGGCTTTGAAGGATCAGTACGTTTCAAAATCGGTAATACAGGACTGTTACAGACATTTCCTCTAGTTTCTTCAACCACACCTTTCTTAATCAAATCTTGCACAATCAATAAAAGTGCACGTTCACCTTCACTAGAAATCTTGTATTGAGGAATTCGTGGAAATTTGACATTTGCTTTCAAAGTGACTACATATGGTGGAATTTCCAAAAGGCCTACATCATTAGGACCAGTCGCCCAAAGAGTATTAGGGAGTGAACGCAGCTCTGGCGGGAGTGCATCCATTGACAAGTACATCGGAGAGGTGATTCGTTTACCCAACGTAAGTTGCACTCCTGACGGAGAACAGTACAATGTCGCATATAGGCGTTTTAACAAGTCTAAACCAAGCAGATTTTCATTACAACCTGTCGTCAAAATCAGGGGTGCCTTCAATTGACACGGTCCAACAGAAATAGACAAAGGACCAGATACGGGGTTGTAAACAGGGGCGCCTGAAAAACCTACAGAAACATTTGTTAAGCCGGACAAAGGTGCGCCAGGGAGTTTCGCATGAATGATAGAACTTTTTGCGGCACCAGTATCCAACAGAAACGGTTCGACTACACCTGATGTTGCTACTGCGACATAAGGCCCACTCTGATCCACTGGAACTGATACTACTCCCTCTCTCTGTCCATGGCTGTCCTAGTACCCACTCTGTTGAAGTCCCTCATCTACTTCACAATAATCCTCAACATGATACTGTTGAGATCTATTTTGTTGGGCAGACTGACCATTTAGTTGATCAAAGTGATTAGAAGGGCGATCATTCGTTTGTGGAGGCATAGCACCTCGTCCTCGACCTCTAGAATTTTGCATAGAACCACCACGACCTCTTTGAGCTGCTGCAGCATTATTTTGCGCTAAGATCGGACAGTCATTTTTATAATGACCCTCTTTCTTACAGTAGGCACACTGGTTCCACTGATATTGCGGCCTCGGTGAACTATAATCTGTCCTTTGATATGACCCTTGCTGTGTATTAGTTTGATTCATGCGAGGCGGATATGCCTGTTGCAAAAGAACTTTAGTTTTTAAATCTTTCGTTTTCTTATCTGATTTCTCTTTCTCCTCTTTATCCCTATTTTCATAATACTGTGCAGTTGCAAGTATTTGCGCAGTTGTAGAGACAGCCCACGCACTCTCGGAATCTTTCAATTTATTGCAGAGCTCTGGTAGCAAATTGTGTACAAACTTATCGACAAACAATCTCTGTCCTCCTTCTGTGCTCATATCCTGACCACTGTGATCTACAAAAGTCTCTTCGAACCTTGTGAAAAAGTCGGAGACACTTTCGTCTTTCTTCTGCCTGCATGCGGACAACTTGTCCCAGTTAACACGCAATGCTGGCATCAGAGTCTTCATTAATTCAATTATCCTACCTGGATGATTAGCAATTAGAGGTTCGGGTTTGGAACCACCTATTTGCTGACCATCCGCCGCTATGATAGCTGCCCAATCACCACCTAGGGCAACTGGATGATTCTCTTTACGTATCTTAGCCCAAATTGGTTGCGGAACTACATTCCCAAATAACATGTCAATGTCCGCTAGATTCATCACACAAGCAAAAACTGTCTGCGCTAACTCCTTATAGTATCCAGCAGGATTCTTACGCGGATCTGGTAAGGCCTGCTTCACTGCTAACACTTCGGCTCGCTTCCACGGAATGTGTATCCACACTCTCTGGAATTGCGCTGGAGCGGCTGCAATACCACGGTTCACATCAGCTGGCACAGCTTCACGCCAAATTGGTGGAACCTCCCTCATTGGATATTGGCGATTCTGCTTCGTACTCTGTCTTTCTAAATCTCTCGGTGAACGAAGAGATGGATCATTCCTATAACTTAAAATCAGTTCCATCGCTTCTTTTATATTTTGACCTACTATCATACCTGCAGCAAACTCTTTCTGAACCTTAATTAAGTCTTCTAAATTTGATTCAGAGTCATCTTCTTCTAGTTCCTCACGTAAAAGAGAGCACATCTCGTCGAACGCATATCGTTGCGTTGGTTCATTCCACTGCATAAATGTATCTAGTACATCTCTCGTACTATATCTCCTACTCTTCGAAATCCATCTGAGAGCCGTGGAATCTAAGATTCCCCGTTCCTCAGTACTTGGAAGCTGACTACGTCTCTGTACAGACTCAGAGGCAGGAGTCTTAATCAAAGTTTTATAGAAGGGAGACAGAATATTAGAGACAGAATCAGTGATTCTTCGACGAACAGAAAGCGGAGTCATAATACTAGCAGATGTAGAAAACACAGTAGCAGTAGGAACAGATAGACCAGGAACAGTAGGAGTATCAGGTAAGGTAGCTTGTGAAACAGTACGTATAAGTGATACAGGTATAGGCAAAGAAGCCGGCAACCCAGGAAGAGGGGGTGCCGAAGGAACATTCACATTGACCACAGGAGGTACAGGAGCTTGATTCAGGGGAGCAGGAGCAGGAATACCAGGTTGACCAGCAACCGGCAATTGAACATTCGGTAAGGGCGGAGCCGTAGCACCCTGTGCATACGGTGGAGGTGACTGTAACAAGTAAGACAACAGAGGATCGCTTTCGGGGTCCTCTACTATCTTAGCCGTACTTGATGGCAAAGCAGGATAGCACTTGTCGATCGCTAAATTACGCTCTCTAGTAGCCACTTCTATTGCCTTCTCAGACTCGTTGACTTGCAGCTGTTTAGCAGCTTGCTCTAAAGTCAACTCTTGCTCTTTCTGTTCTTTCTTTAACCTTTTAATTTCTCTCTGTTTAGATTCTTTTCGCCAATAACGGAAAGAATCAAACATTGCCGGCCGGGCTTTCTTCTTAAACAATTTCGCTTCTAAATGGTCAAGGATTTCGGGTTCAAAACTACCATGCAGTGGCCAACTAAGGACACCGTCTTTTTCCGTATAGCGGACCCACACCTCATTATAAGATATAGGACCCACTCCAAACTTACAGTACAGATCATAAAGAGGAGTTCCAATCGGAGGAACCAGACATGAGTCCTCCAACTGGGAATCACTGTTGCAACCAAAACACGACAACATACAATTTTTCCGACTTACCATTTTGTAATCCGGAACACAGAACGAACAAAAACACAAACAGAAATGTGCACTCGAACCGAGAACTTAGGCCTACCAAAGCGAACCAATGTATCGATACCCAAACTAAACCAAAAGATTATCGTAACCAGAACAACCAGCGATAATCTTACGAAACCAAACCAAACCAAGAACTAAAAGGATTTTAACAACCCTTACGAAGTAACCAACTAACAACCACTAAATACTTAACTGAGGCACTGAAGACGTCACCAAGGAGAAACCCGTCTCGTCTAGCCGTACTAAGGACTGCACCTCGGGTCCAAGACAGAGCGACGGTCAAGGCAACGGACCACTGCAGCCGTCTTGAACGGGAACCCTCGTGGAAGAGAACTTCGGGCCACTTTTGCGATATGCCGGGATCAATGAAGTGGGGCGCCTCCCTCAGGAATCTTCACACGAAGCTTCTCGAACTCTTCAGGCTTTTGGACCGGTACCGAATGACGTTGCCCCACGGTGGGCGCCAATTGGAGTTCTGGACTTTTTGGTTCCGTCCAGAGGTGTCAGGGATAACACACGAAGACCCCGGAGTTCTACCTGTCTTGGTGCACAAATAAACAGAAACACGGGCTTCTCGATGGTGGCGTCAAAGACCAAAGGTTTATTACTGCAGGGACACAGAAGTCACAGAAACTACACACGGGCAGTGTCTAGGAGCCTGTTCGATTTGTACAAGAAGGGTTGCTCCTTATATACTAAATATTGGCCTTGCGGCAAATTCTTCACATGTTAGTACATTCCCAAAACCTTTGTGTCCTAAACAATAAATATTTGGCGTTGCACAGGAATCGTCGATAATATCTGATGTCAAACATTACGAAGAGGGGTTCCCACTATTCCATCACAATCCCATGTCAACATTTCATTCAAGAGCCGGACCGCCTCATCGTAAATTTCGTTACCTCCCCCTAATAAAGGCCCAGAAGGAGAGGAGCAGAGCCAGGTGCAGATGATAGAAAAGCAGGATAAGAGATGTTTGTGGGTCGTAAATGGGCAAGGCTACCAGCTTCGGCCGCCTAATCATGATCCGGCCAACGAACACGAGAACCAGTATAGCAGGACTGGCCTCAGGCAGAGGAGGCAGCCTTTGTCGAGTCATGCAGCCACAGCGTGTTCTGTTCTAAGGTGCACGTGTCACTAGAGAGGTGAATCTCCGGCTAAGCCTACGTGTCCTTAATCGAAATGAAGTAATCAGAGGTCATTGCGTGTCCATTGTCTATGTGAGGGCAAGAAACACAAAATGGCTGCCATGATCTAAGATGGATGCCATGGGTAGATCAGAAATGTGTTTGTTACAGGAGTACTCTTGCTCGTAGCATAGCGAAAACACCAGGATATGCTAAATGGATCATTTGCGGTTCACTGATACCAAAATTATGTATTTACGACAATGTTGAAAACACGGGTTCAAATCGTCACGGAACCTCAAACTTTTGGTGTCTAATTTATGAGAACTGTTATTTCAGATGATGATATGAGTGTAGAGAGCATACAAATTCAGTATCTTTCTCGGGGGGCCCTTAAAGTGTCTGTACCAAAATGCTGTAGCCGTACGATGCTTTAAAGAGGTATGCAACTAGCCCTGCCATCTGGGGCCCCTTTTTGTCCAGCTCCAGGCACAAGACTATTGGGAGGAGGGGGGAGCTAGCCATGATGGGTACTCAGTTCAAGACCAAGCTCGAAATCTTTGTTGCAGTTGCCTTAATCATTGGACACACTGTTGTTTTGACTGGATGTACCATTCCCAAATACTCCAAAAACTACACTTCTTGCTCATTTTCCTTTGATTATCTAGTTTGTAAACCCTTAGTACGGAGTTTAACCACTCATTGTATGCAGGTGTTGTAGCTCTTACCCAGTTAATACATATCTCCCTTCTGGCTAACAGTATTATTAGGAAGAAGAGACCCTGACCAGTTGCCGTGAGCGTGAGGGGTAGGTGTTCCGCCAATCCAGCAGCTGTACTAAGGTTCATCCATCAGACAGCGTTGGCCTCACGGGAGCATGCTGCGAGGCCCATGTCGATTTCCCTTAGGGTCGCCTAACTAGAGCAGGACCCCGTTGCCCTCTTTTACTCCGACCCAGAGAGGTTGTATTTGCTTTTTACTACATGAATGAGCACCAATTTCCCTTTTTTCTTCTAGTGTAGTACTTTGTTGAGGTCCTGACGAATCGCCGGTTGGCGAGAAACATATTGACCACACCAGGGGGCTGAGTTAGTGTTCTGTATACCCATACGGACTCTCGCTCCCCCCTCACCCCTTTTAATCAGGGAATCAGCCACGTCAATAAAAGTCATTGTGGACTGATTACCGTTTTTAACACTCACTCACTTTTGCACCGACTACACTTTCCTCCATCCTCACTCACACCCACCATCGGCAAGGAACAAAAGAACCCCGCCAAAAGAGTGCCCTTTGGGACTCCGTCAGACATTGCAGTGCCGGTCTGTCAAGGGGCAGTGAGTCGATGATGATACTTGACACCCTTCAGTTAGGGTGTGTTTCACACCTAATGCTCTGGGTGTGTGAGGCTCTCTAAGTTCCGATAAGGGAACCCTTCTAGTCCCTTGACGTGTGACATCAACTTTCTTCTCCACTCTGTAGCACCCTCCCCGGGGAACTTTGTACTCTGCAGTAAGCTGTAGGAAGAAGATGCTCTCATGATCTTTATTCACTATGGAATAGCTTGTATTATGGTTGATACCAAAAATAACTGCTTCCATGCTTACCTCTATCGGCTGTTCCAGCATGTCTGCGATAGTCTTACCCGTTTGTTCCCAGAAATCCTTCAATTCTATGCAGTCCCGGAACATATGCAGGTCATCTGCTTTCTCTTCGCCGCATTTGGGACATTTTTTTATCTTATTGCTGTTGATCTTTGTCTATCTTTTTGGTGTCCAGTACGCTCTGTGCATTGTAAATAGGCGATTTCTCTTCAAAGGGGCAGATTTTACCACGCGCCCAAGGATTGCCATTGAGGTTTGCCAGTACTGGGAGATGTCTATCCGTAGCAAGGCTTTTCCCCAAATTTCTTTTGGAGCATTATATTCTGTTTCTCCAGCTCTTATAAGGGCCCAGTACCAAAATTATATCTCCTTCTTGAAAGGTTCCGTGTTCAGTAACTTGTGTTCGATTATATCATCCCCGTGTAAGTTGTTCTTTATGTCCTTTATCAAGCTGAAAAGCTGGTAGTATTTAAACTTTGTTAATGACCCCTGCGTTTTTTCGTTGAGGATCTCCCATTCTATTATTCTGTTGTTCTTTATTAACTGTCCCCAGTAGTTTAGATCTCCTTCTGTTAAGGGGATCACTAGTCTGTCTTTCAGACACTCAGGGGTTCCTGGGGAGTACCAGATTGTTGCGTATTTGCTGTAGTAGGGGATTTAAAAAATCCTTCTTAATACATACCAAGTTTTTGCGGCTGATTTCAATGTCTTTAATCTAATCTTTTTGAAATACTTGGTATGCCCAAATTTATAAAGGAAATGGTCTCTATCCTGACTTATTAGGGCCTTAAGATACATAGGCCAAGCCTCCCGTTTACCCAAGAGTCTTCTTATGCTCTTGAACTGAAAAGCTCTACAGTACTCCAGGATGTCTGGACTGGCAATTCCTCCCTGTGCCTTATTCCTTCTTAGTTTTTTCAACCTATTCTTACACCTTTGGCTGACCAAATAAAACTGGATATCTCCCCTTGCAGTTTTTTTTATCTGTTCTGTCTTAAACTCCAACGGGATAGAACTGAATAGATAGGTGAACTTTGGCAGTATATTCATTTTGATTAAGTTGGATTTCCCTAAGAAGGACAATTGTAGACCTGACCAGGCTTTAAGAAGTTTCCTGATATCTCGGTATACTCTGGAAAAGTTCATACTTGGTATTCCATCTAACTCTTTCGTATACTCTATCCCTAAGTATTTCATTTTTTTCCTCTAATAATGGATTCCAGGAGTTTATATTCCACTCTAAAAGTTCTGATTTTGCTTGGTTCACAAGATAACCTGAGAGTGCCCCAAACTGTTCTATGATCTCTCCTATCTTGGGGAGTGAACTATTCAAGTCACCAGTGAATATCATTAAGTCGTCCACATACAGTGCAACTTTTTTTCCCAGTCTTGATGTTTGAAAGGTGTAATTCCCTCTTCTCTACTCTAGAGGCATGCTAAAGGTTCTATGTAGAAATTAAAAAGGAGTGGAGAAAGGGGGCATCCTTGTCTCGTGCCTCTCTCTATCTTGATATTTTCAGTGAGAGCATCATTAACCAACACTTTAGCTGTGGGGTGTTTATATATATTTATTATTGCACTCTCAAAGCTATCGCCCAGATTGAATTTAACTAAGGTGGCATTCAAAAATGGCCAGCTAACCCTGTTGAACGCTTTTGCAGCGTCGAAGGTTATAACTGCCAGTGGTTTGGAATTGTGAGTTGCAATATCTATGGCGCTGATGAGTTCATGCGATAGTTCATATATTTGTCTGCCCTTGATGAACCCTTTTTGGTTTAGGTGGATCAGGGACCCAGCCACACCCCCTAATCTTTTGGCTAACATCTGTGTGTAGATCTTGTCATCCGAGTTTAAAAGAGAGATGGGTCTGTATGACTCGCATTTAGCCGGGTCCTTTCCTGGCTTTAGTAGAATACTCACGATTGCATCACTCCATAACTCTGGAAGATCTTCTTTCCCTAAGAAGAAGAAGAGCTCTGTCAGGGGGAGTACTCAAGCTTCCCACAGATTTAGGTACAGTGCGTTTGGCAGCGCATCTGGGCCTGCTGCTTTCCCTTTCCTTAGACTTTCTATGCCATCTAAAACTTCCTCTTTGGAGATCTCTTGGTTAAGATATTTTCTCTGCTCAGGTGATGCTTTGGGGTGGTTATTTTATCTAGGAAATCTTGTAAATGGGTTTCAGGGCAAAATGTTTCTTTTGTATACAATTTTTCAAAGAAGCTTGTAAATTCTTACCTGATTTCAGATTCTTCCAAGCAATGCCCAGGTTGGCTTTCCTTCTGTAACCTTGTGACCCCATTTTGGGTTGATTCAGTTTTCGTTTTCCACGCCAAGATTCTCCCACATCCTTCTCCGTATTCATAATGTGATAGTTTACTGGCCTCCCATCTATCTTTCACTATTGTTTGAAGGAAATCTGCTAGTTCAACCTTTTTTCCTTTCTTTGTTCCCTCTATTATTGCTTTGTCTTGTTTGGCTTTTACTGTTTTAGGCTCTTCATCCAAGATGTCAAGTTCTTTCTCAATTTGGTTAATGAAGCTCTTTTTCTCCTTGTTCTTATGCCCTGCAATGCTGATGATTTTTCCTCTGATAAAAGCCTTATAGGTGTCCCAGGCTATTTGTTTTGTTGTGCCTTCTTTATTCGTTTGGAAGAACATTTCTGTCCCGTCTGACAACCTATCCAGGCTCGATGCATCTATGAAGATGCTTCTATCCACTGCCCATCTTCGATTACCAGGGGAGGTTTTTAACTTGAGGCCTAGTTGTACAGCTGAGTGGTCCGAGAAATGTTCTGGTATATGCTCTACCTTCTTTGTACACTCCACCAGGCTTCTGTCGATAAGACAAAAATCTATTCTGGAGGCATGACCTAGACTTTTATTCTTGAGGGTAAATTTGTGATTTTTAGTTCCTTTATCTTTCCATACATCTGCAAAGCCTAAATCCTTGACGCACATCCCAATCCACTCCCTCATCTTTGGTAGGTTGGGGAAGTTTTTTGCTGTGTAATGTTCTTCTTTGGGGTTTAGTATATTTTTTGGAGTGTTCAGAATCGTCTATGTTGGGGCCGTAATACCCCACTAATGTGTAAGGACTGTTATAAATACTTGCTTTTATGATTAGCCATCTCCCTTTTTTATTTATTTCTGTTTTTTCAATAACTACTTTTAGAGATTTTTTGAATAAAATTGCCACTCCTTTTACGTTGCGCTCTTGACTAGTACATACACAATGATCCACCCATCTTTGGTTTTTACAGATCAATGCCCATTCTTCTTTTAATAGATGTGTCTCCTGTAATATTATTATTTCACAGTCAATGTTTTTTAAATATTCCAGAATCTTCAATCTTTGTTTTTTTATCCTTAGCCCATTTGTGTTCCAAGTTAAGATATTAAGACTCTTTTCCTTGGCTTCCTTACCAACCACTAGCATCTATTTTTTTTCCTCCTTTTTTTTCGCTTTGATCCACTATGATCAGTCTGAGGGCCCTCTTCCTCCTCCTGATTCTGCTTTTTAGGACTTCTTTTTTCCCCATTTTGCTCCCCACCCCGTGCTGTACATTTTTTTTTATTTTTCAAAGTTTTCTAGTGTGCGATCTTTACATTGTACCTCCCCCCCTCCCTGGAGAAGCCATCTTTCTCTTCTTTCTTCTGGGCAGATTTTCTGCCCTTTGAGCTCCTTGCCTTCAACATTATTTAAAGCATTTCCATCCATTACCGCTGTGAACCCCCTCTTAAGCCCTGTAGGTCAAGCCTAAAGTGTTAGGAGAAATCCTTCCATTATAGTTTAATTTGTTCAATGAGGTCTTCGACCTCCCTCGGGTCTCTCATGTTATGCATCTTGTTGTCCCAGTTGATTTTCAAAGAGGCTGGGAAACACACTTGAACTGTAGCCCCAAGTGATCTTAACTGTGGCATGTGCTGGCCCGGTGCCCATTGCCTGTCTTGGCTTGTTCTTGATAAGTCTGACATAATTCTGCAGGTCCAATCGTCTCTGGAGAATGAACCAGCTTTTAGGCTTTCACTCAGGATTTTCTTCTTCAGAGAGTATGACATAAAGTTGATCAAAATCTTTCTTGGGTTTTCCTCGATTTCCCCTTTCTGAAAGGATCTCGATGTATCCTCTGGATGTTTCCTACGGGGTCGCCGATTTGGTCCAGGGTATTTTCTCTTCCAGAAACTAAATCAATAATCCCTTTATATTCTCCCCTTCAATGCCTTCCGGCACATTTAACATTTTGAGATTGTTTCTCCTGGCGTGATTTTCTAGGGATTCCATTCTTTCGCTAATCTCGGGAGCGGAGGGCCCTCCGCTTCTCTGGTCTATGTTCCCTTTCCTGTACCCTGAAGTAGGATCTTAGAGAGGGGGTAATTTTCTGTGGTTGCCCAGACTTGGTATTTTTAAATTTGCACGACTTGCTCTTGGCTGTCCTGATATATGCTTTTTTCTCTGCACTTTTGTCCCTTTTGGTGAAGTATTAGCAATTGACGGGGGTTTCTCCTTAGTAACAATGTGTGTCAAAAGTTCCAACACTCCCTTTGGCCAGCAAGTACCTACTCCTCAGGCTGTAACCTTTTCCCTCATTCGAATCCTCCTCCAGATCTCTTCTGGTAGTGGGAGGATTCCTAATGCCTTCCAGATTCTCTGTTTTGACTGTCTTTTTACTCTTAGGGAGCCCTGAAAGTGCTTTTAATGATGTCACTGCATGATTTTTCCCCTTTTTTGAGCATGATACCATTGGATTTACAATCATGCCAAAACCAGCACCAGAGGCAAACCTAGAGTCAAAGCCCCCTTCACTTACCAGCTTATGGTGCGCTATATTCGCCTTCTGTTCTGAATTTGTTTGCTGTGGTTTAACTCCTTCCTTCCCTCCAGACTTGTTGGCTTTGTTGCGCGGCGGACCGTTCCACCCTCTCTCGCTCTCAGAGATTCCCCCGCCTGTCACCACTCCTCTCTCCCGGAAGGAGACTCTGGACGCAGCTCTCCTGCTGTCGCGACGTGCCTTGATTGCTTCCGCCCACACTCCTGCTGAACGGTGTGATTCTGCTGCTTCGGATTCTGTCTTTCTTCGCTCTCCCCTCCCTGCTTTCTTGCACCAGGATCCAGACTCTGGGGTTGCACTGGGGGCCCACGGATGCCGCTCGAGTGGTGGAGACGGCAGAGACGGTCAATACCACATGGGCAGCAGAAAGCGGAGCGACTGCGCAATGTTAGCTGAAAATCAGTCGGTGGGTAAGAGAAAATACACCTTGCTTTCCCTATAGCGCTTCCTCATTATTTATGTCTCCATACAGCCTTGGTAACGCATAGACACTGTTCAGATTGGGCTTCTCTCCTAATGGGGTTCAACTCACAGCTTGAGTGTCATTTTCCGGTTGTTAAAAGTGTCTCAGGCGTGGAGCTCAAGGCCGAACTCCTTAGCCGGCCGCCATCTTCTCCCGGAGTCCACCACAAATTCAATATCTTTCTAAAAAATACAGGAAGCCCTATAAGATAAATTTGCAATAAGAATTAGCCTTGAAAGGAATGCTAATAAAAATGAGATATACAGTGTCTGTGTGGAATAGAGATACTTACCAGCGTAAAAAAGCCTGCTGTGCTCACAGAAGATAGGTATACGGAGATATGCAGAATGAGAAGTGTGTTAAAGCTCAGATATGAAGTATTAGTGATGATCACCATAGACATATGGTTTGAGTTTGAAGCCTACAAATGAATACAGTGGATGGAAAGTCAAAAGTAAGAAGTACATGGGATGCATTTAAGCAAAAAAAAATTGTTATATGTGAGGCTCACAAAAACTATTAAAAACAAATTCAAAGCTAGCAAATATGCCTAGTGCTAGGAATATTTGAGCTAAAATATTGAACATTTAATTGAAACAATGATTGAAGGCATGGAGGCCTTGCTCAAGACTATGATTATTTATTTACAAGTGACATTTGGAGAGTTGTGTATTAACATTGGAGTAATTTCTAGGGAATAGTTATTGCTACCAAGAAAAAAGGTCAGATGGCCAGGATAACTTGGATATTGATAGTGATGCTCCAGAAGATGAGCCAGGTGTGTCCAACACCCATGACTCTGCTTCTGAACATGTCGAGGAGGAGCCAGAAGACCCCTTATTAGAAAACTCAAGTTCCCCAGGTAATAGTTCTAGTGACTCAGTGGGAGGCCATAGAGGTAGGACCGCCTTTATTCCTCCTTGGAAGGTACAAAGGATTCAGGGTAGCTCCAGGTCCTCCTCAGTAAATTCAGCCTCTTCTGCCACTTCAACAGGCACCTCCATCTTTAGCAAGTGGGAGGATTCTTTGGAAAGGGAATAACACCTGCCAAAACTTGAGAGAGCCACGCTCAGTATCAAGAAGGACCAGTTGGCGCTAGATAAGAAAATCCTAGAAGTCCATAGGTCCAGGAAGAATTTCAGATTAGAATCCTATGGTGGCAGCACTCGTGCACCTATGGTCAGGGAACACTCCTATGACACTAGGAACTTGAGCAGGATAGTTCTTCCTTACTAGGAGGGGGATGCCACCCATAAATGGATCACTGCTTTAGAGAGGGGCTGCAAAGTTTGGGAGATCCCTCAGGAGCAGGAAGCAGCTATCCCCGTGGCTCTCCTTTGCTAACAAAGGTAGAGAAACTCTTGCCTATACAGGAAGAAGATGCAGACAATTACAAACTCTTGAAGAGTGCCCTGATAGATGGGTTTGGGTTAACCACTGAGCATTACAAGGTCAAGTTTAGGACACTTAGAAGGCACACACTTAAGACTGGGCAGATTTTCTAGATAGTGCTATTAAGGCTTTGGAAGGCTGGGTTCAAGGAAGTAAAGAGCTTGATTATGAAGGACTGTACAGTTTTACTTGTAAGGGACCACATCCTTAATAACTGTTAAAACCAGCAGCTGCTCCTGTACCTGGTGAACTCGGATCTGACCTCTTCTCAATAATTGGTAAAGTTGGCAGACAAGTTGGTCTTCACCAGGGTGAACCAAAAGTCTCATGGTGGTGGTGAACAGACGAAGCAAGATTCTGCTAAGGCCCAAGAGAAAGGTGAAAGAAATCTAAAGATAAGAGTCTTCTGAAGGTCCCAACAAATCTTCCTCTGGAGCTAGGTCCCGATCCTTTGCCTCCGCCAACAAGAAACCTTTGTGCTATTTGTGTAAGGAAAATGTTGATAGGGCAATGGATGCCAAGTTCTCTAAGTCTACACCAATACAACTGTGTTCTGGCCTAGTTAGGACACCCACTCAGGCAATATTAGTCTGTGATTGTAGCACTGAGCTTGCCACCCTTATTTTATGTCCCACTAACTTGGGCAAAAACGGACAACAGCCTTTCATCAATGATCAGGCAGCTTTAGGTTATAGGGACACATGTGCCAGTGATACTATGGTGACAGAGAAACATGTGTGTCCTGAGCAGATTCTACTTGGTCAGATTTACCAAGTGACCAATCCTAGCAATGTCAGGACAGACCATTCTATGGTAGTTGTCAAGCTCATCTGGGGAAGGAGAACCTGCCCAAAAAAGTTGTGGTATCCTTAATCCTACATGTGGACTGTCTACTGGCCAATTATTAGGAACCTTCAGCCTGGTCTGTAGTAGAGTTTCGAACTTGTGCAGAAAGTATGGGAATTCCAGCCAGTGCCTTTGTTGTCACTAGGGCACAGGCCAAGAAGTTAGGCCCTGAGGGAGCTCTGAGTCCTGAAAAAATGGACCAGCCAGCTCCTAAAAGAAGGGACAGGAAAGGTATAGATATATCCTCCTCTCAGACTGCCAGTGAGAATTAGCCTCCTGAGGAAGATAATCTCAGCACCTGTGAAGGAACTGTCCCATATGAGCTTGGACCCGACAAGGCAGAGCTGCTGGGATCAGGAGGAACCTTTCAGGGAAGATTGAGTCTTGAGCAGAATGCATGCCCCTCTATTGAACAACTCAGTCAGCAAGCTGTTGCTGAGGAAGCTGGGAATGTCAGTGAGTCCCACAGGACCTATTGGGAAGATGGGGTCCTGTTTTCGGAAAACAGACACCCTAAGACTGATGCCACCAGGAGGTTGATCATACCTCAGAAGTTCAGGGATTTCCTATTGACCTTGGCACATGACATTCCCTTGCAGAACATCTTGGGCAAAACAAGACTTGGGACATGCTTGTCTCTCACTTTCACTGGTTCTGAATATCTGAAGACACCAAGGTGTTTTGTCCCTCCTGTGTCACCTGCCAAGCCAGTGGTAAGTCCGGTGGCACTACAAAGGCCCCCTTAATCCCACTATCAGTGGTTGGGGTTCCCTTTGAGTGGGTAGGGATAGATATTGCAGGCCCCTTAAACCTTCCAACAGCATCTGGACATAGTTTTATCTTTATGGTGGTTGACCATGCCACTAAGTATTCTGAGGCTTTTCACTCTAGGACCACTACAGCTCCTGTAATGGCCAGGACCCTCCTGGGAATCTTTTCGGGAGTTGGGTTCCCAAAGGAGGTCTTGTCAGACAGCGGTACTAACTTAATCTCTGGCTACATCACTACTATGTGGAAAGGTTGTGGTATTAACTATAAGTTTACCACACTCTACCACCTACATGGCAATGGGCTTGTTGAAAGGTTAAAAAAAAGACCCTAAAATGTATGATTATTGAAATCCCAGATAAACTGAGTCTAAAATGGGATGTCTTACTAACTTGCATTCTCTTTGACTCCAGAGAGGTTCCTCAGAAGGGAATGGGCTATATCCCATTTGAACTTTTGTTTGGACATCCAGTTAGGGTTCCTTTATGTCTAGTCAAAGAAGGATGGGAACAGCCTCTCAAGCCTCCTAAATAGGACATTGGAGACTAAGTACTGGGCATGCGTTATTGCATGGCCAAGTACATGAAGAAGGCCAGCAAAACCCTTGAGGCTCTCCAGGAGCTTGGGAAAGCTTGGCATGACCAAAAGTCTGTACTGGCAGTTTAGCAGCCACGACAGAAACTGTGGTTGCTGAAGCCTGAAGCTACAGCAGCTCTCCAATACAAGTGCAATGGCCCCCACACTATATAGAAAAAGAAAGGTGAGGTCACCTACTTAGTTGGTCTAGGTACTCCAAGAGGTCCTCACAGGGTACTTCATGTGGATTAACTGAAAATGTTTGTTGACTGGGCTGATATGAGCTTGCTCATGGCCACTGATGAGGGACAGAAGGAAGAGAGTAACCCTCTCCCTGCTCTGCTCTCTCAGAACCCAGTTAATGGATCAGTTGAAGGAGTAGTCTTGGTAGACAACCTCACTGTGCAACAGCAAGCTGATTGAAGACAGATTTTCAATCAGTTTCCTGGTCTCTTTTCTCTGACATGCAGTCAAACCACCTGGAATACCCAATAAGTGAAGTGACAGGCGGCCTGTGATGAACAAAATTTACAGACAGCCAGACCATGTCAGAGATTGCATCAGGACAGAGGTCCCAAATGTTCTGGAGTTAGGGGGTCATTGAGCCTTCAGATAGCTCTTGGACTAGTCCGGTAGTCCTTTTATCAAACCCTCACACCCGGGTTGGTAAGAGAGAGATGAGGTTTTGTGCTGACTGTAGAGGCCTCACAGCAGTCACTAGGACTGATTTCCATCCAATTCAGAGGGCATATGAATTGATTGATACGTTGGCTTTTGCCAAATATTTCCATACATTTGACCTGATTGCTGGTTTTTGGAAAATCAGACTCTATAAGGATGCTAAACCCCCATGGACATTTTAAACTTATTGCAATGGCTTTTGGGTTGAGAAATATACCTGCCACATTTCAGATTCTGATGAATAAATCCTTAACTGGTCTGGAAGCCTATAGAGCAGCATATCTAGATGATATAACTGTCTTTAGCACTACCTGAGATGATCAGCTGGTCTACCTCAGAAATGTACTTGAGGCCCTGCAGTAGGCAGGCCTCACTATCAAGACCACAAATTGCCAGATAGGGCAGAGTAAGGTTGTGCACTTGGACCACCTAGTAGGTGGAGGCCAAGTTCAACCATTGGAGAACAAAATTCAGACCATCATGGACTGGATTGCTCCCACTACCCAGGCTCAGGTCAGAGCATTCTTGGGGCTGAGTGGGTACTAAAGGAGGTTTGTTCAGGGATATGGATCCATACTGACACCCCTTAATGATCTCACCTTCAAAATGATGCCTAAGAAAGTTCAGTGTACAGTTAGCTGTCAGAACGCATTTCATGCCCTGAAGCAAACCCTGTGCTCTGCTCCAACTCTGCAAATTACTGACTACTCCAAACCAGTCATTGTCCAGACAGATGCTTGTGAGATATGGATAGGTGCAGTGTTATCACAGCTTAATGCAGAGGTCCAGGATCAATTAGTAGCTTATATTAGTAGACAGTTGACACCCAGGAAGAAGTTGAGTGGGAAATTCTTGATGTGGTCTGGACCTTCAAGAAGTTGAGGCCATACCTGTTTGGTACTCACTTCATTGGTTAGACAGACCATAAGCCCCTCTTTTGGCATAAACAGCTGAAGGAGGAAAAAACTATTGAGGTGGTCCATTTTCCTACAGGGGAAAGGACTTTTCAGTGGAACATAGACGTCGGAGTTACCATGCCAACGCAGATGGACTCTTCAGATATTTCCACTTAGAAAATGAAGCCTCAACTGGGCAATGTTGGTGTCATGTCCTTATATTTGGGGGTGGTAGGGGTGTGTAGGGAAGTAGGATCTACTTTTGTCGTTACCTCGACTTTTTGCCTGGTGTCAGTGTGTTTTGGCTGTGGTTTACTGGGATCTTACTAATCAGGACCCCAGCAACTGTGCTCTCTCCTCTCAATTGGCTCTGGTAAGTACTTTGGTACATTCATAATTTGCAACTGGTGTACCCTTATAAGTTCCTAGTGTATGGTACTAAGGTAGCCAGGGCACAGGTACATCAGGGGTCTCCTATGGGCTGCAGCATATATTGTGCCATCTAATTAATCTCTGACTACAGGCTTGCCATTGCAGCCTGTGTGTGATGGTGCTTGAACCTCTCACAATAAATATAGGCTACTATATATCTGAGCTCACTGCACTTAAAACCTATATGTTGCCCCTGTATTAGGCAGGGTGCATAGTTACAAGTGTAAGGGTTCCACTCCATGAGCAGGACGCCCCTGTGTGAGGGTTCACTTACAAACACTAGAGTCGATTTTCCAGGCTTTGTAAGTGCGGTCAGCCATTTTGAGGTACAAAGCGGACATCAGTCATTAGGAGATGTCTAAAAATATAATGGCTGCACCGAACCGGGTCATGTTTGGTATCAAACATGTTGGAATCATACCCCAACACTAATTTTATGATCCCATGTACTGGGAGGCTCTTTAGAGGACCCTCTGTACTCCCAGTAACAGACTTTCAGGATCTCCCAGCAAGCTAGTGCGGCTGCCGACCACAGACTCGAGTGTGCCTTCCTGCTGCTGAGCTGAGCTCAAGCAGGGGAAAGTAGATCAATATGTTTCCTAGGTGTTACCACGTCTTAGACTCGGCATAGTGTATTGGGCCGGGATGGGACACTTTCCAACGACACCAGACTGCTTTGAAGGGCACTTTTGTTGCCCTCTTAGCGTACTCTGTGTTGAGCCTCTTCAGGAACCGTTGACTTCCACTCTGCTCCAAAACTGAACAAAGGACAGGGGAGTATTCTCCACTCTGTCCAGCCCGTCCTCTTTGAATGACCCCTGAGTCATTCCAACCCTTTCCCTATGGTACTTAAGGGCACCCCTATGGGTGGGTCCTCAAATTCATTGTGGAACAAGACTCACCTCTGAAACCAAGACACTCTTTGACTGTCCAAATACTAGGGCTTCGCTGGACTTTGACTGGAATGGAGAGTGCATTAATTAAGACTCCTGCTGCTCCTGGTCTCACGGTTCTTCAAGTCGTATGCATCATCTGTGTCTGTGCTTCATCCAGGTTCTCCAGATGGCCTGTGGGAATCAAAGTCATCTGAAGTAATCTCCTTTGGAGTGAAGGAGTCACTCCCATGCAACTGCAGGCACTGAAACAAAGCAGACTGGTCTGCTGCTCCTGTTGTCCTATGGACTTTCCAAGGCCCAGCAACACAAGTGATGGTTCTGCAGCTCCCTAGAGGCCTGACCTGTCTTCTCTGCAATTTTGAGGATAGTATCCCTCGTTGGAGCTGCTGAGACCAAATCACTGTGCACAGCGTAAACTTGCAGTAGTCAAGGTTTGTTAGCTATGCTCTCCAGAGAACTTTGGGCTACAAGAAGCGCCAGCATTGCATCCTCTGCACCTCCATCTTTGGTGAGCTGCCTGATGTCCTCTTGCAACTCCTGTGCATTCAGGGGTCTTCCTTTGCTTCAGTGGGCTCCCCTGCTTGCTCTGGGCCTGTGATGACTCCTCTGCTTTCGATGCCAGTTGTGGCAACCAAGGCTTATTGGTGCACACGCTGGACACCGACCACCTAGACACCAACACCCTATGTGGGAAAGCTTGTGCATGGTTCCTGGTATTCGTCAGCATCACCTGTTCCTCATAGCTGCAGTGACAAAGTCACTATCTTCACTATTAAACCTCCCGACATTGGGCATTGTGCTTCTGTGCCTCCTGGTCACTTCTGAGTGGCATAGACTCTGTCCACTCTGCTTGCAGGTTCTCCTCTTCAAGAATCCAGTCTTGGATTGCACTGAACTACTTCACGGGCTTCTCCAGAGTCATCTTCTTTGAAGTCTTCCATTGTTGTCTACGGCAGGTTCTGACGTCACTTCGCTCCCATGCACCCGGCTTCCCTAATGCAGGTATCCATGGTAGGGGTTGCTCACCAACTTCCTGTCTGCCAAAGGGTTTCTGTGGGATCCTCTGGGAAGGGTCCTTCTTCTTTAAAACTGCAACATGACTTCTCCATTGGCTGCCATTAGGTATATGGGTGTGTTTCTACTCTTCACACATTCTCCTTGGTGTTCATGGGTGCTTATCATGGGTGGTTGTTTGTGTCCCCAGATCCTCTGAGTCTTCTGGGCTATGTAAGTGCCATCGCAATGTGTGACATCACAACCTATGACCTGACAGAAAGTTATATCACAAAACAATTACATCAGATTCTAAGGGGAGAGGGTGTGGCCCAACGGCTAGAACAGTTGACCTCGATGCTGGGGAACCGAGTTTGAATCTCGGCATGGACCCCAACATCCTGTGATTTAGGCCAAATAACTTCTGTCTGCCTGTAATGTAACTGGTGCTCTTGTCACGCACTCTGATTCCTTTGGGTTGCGTTTGCGCTATATAGAACTCTTAAAAAAAGACCTCAGATATGTCAAGCAGGTTTATCATGAGTACATTTGAGCACATCACAATATTTACCAAATTCGATTTTGTGTTGCAGTTGTGCCAAAAAGAGCATCAACTCCGAGCAAGATCTAGGCCTCTAAATATACATTTTCTTATTAAAACTCTGCCAGAAAGAAATTGGCAACAAGGAGAAATGTGTCAGTATATGTGTTCTGCTTAATTGGTTCCAAAGTCTGCATTTTAAAATATCTTTTGGGGTTAAAGCACCTGCTGCATAGATCTTTATGTACCCAATAAATCTCAGGATATAATAATAATGGTAAGATAACTCTGGAGGTTAATGCACTTGCTGGAAGACAAGTGTTTGTCTAGTCCCAACTTTTAATTAAAGTAGCATTGAGGATAATATGTCTCCTGCAAAGCACATAATGTCACACACAGATGATGGATTTTTATTTTATGTAAATAAGTGAGTGAGTTACTGCTTTTAATGCAGTGATCCTTTAGTTACTTGGAGCTCATAAATTGTAATCCTTCCAATATAGCACAGAGAAATATAAAGGAAAATGGGCTCCTGCACCTTGCAACCCTTACTATCTTATATACCACATCCTGTAAATTAAATTACACACATATGGTTTATTGTCAATGTATAATGTGTATGTGTGATGTAAAGCGCTCCGACACCCTGGACCGCGTTGAGCAGTGCTATCAAAGAAATAAGACAAAATAATGGTATTTAAATTGTTATTTGTGTAAATATTAGGTCAGACTAACATATCTGACACAATGTTACACAAGATGTGTGCTTAGAGTATGAATCATGCTAACTGTTCTCATGTTCCAGTGCAATAAAAATTTCAACAAAACATGAGCTGAATTGCTCCTGTGAAACAGTCAAATATGGTAGGGTCCGGGTGATGAGGGGCAGGATGCAGACAGCAATCAACAAACTACAGGGCATATTATCAAGAACAGCGTCAAAGTTATTGCTGCTTTAGCGGCAGGAAACTGCAGCTAAAGCGGCGATAATGGGCTTAATAATATGCCCTTGTGAATTCCCATAGAAGCCCATGTTCACACCAGAACCTGGGCTTCTATGGGAATTCACAAGGGCATATTATCAAGCCCATTAACGCCACATTAGCTGCAGATTCCTGCCGCTAAAGCAGCAATAACTTTGACGCTGTTCTTGATAATATGTCCCTACCTTTCTTCCTTTGTCCTGGAAGTGTAAACTTCCGGCAGCAGTAGTGGCGAGGACGAGGTGTGAAACAATTTCTGAAGCTTTTGCAGCACAACAAAAGGAAAGGTCGCAATGAAATGAAAAGGGTTCTTGTAAAGCACATGGCTACCCGGGAGTGTCCCAGCGCTGATAATCCAGAGTGAAAGGAACCAGAGATTAAGGGAAGTGCCAGGTCTTCAGATACCTACGAAAAGTGAGATGGTTGGGTTCTCTACGGAGGTGAAGTGGGAGAGTGTTCCAAAGCTTGGAGGCACTGTACGAGAATCAACTGTCTTGATTCTAGGGACTTCAGCTAGGAAAGTGAATCTGAGCGAAGGTTTCTGGAGGCTTTATATGGACGAATCAGAGCTTTGATGATGGGGGGACAATTCCCTTCCAGGGACTTATGGGCAATGCATAGGGGCCTTAAAGTAGACTCTTTCCTGCACTGGGAGCCAGTGCAGGAAGCGAATTGCAGGCTTTGAAGAACAGCGATGGCTAGTGCCAGTAAGCAATTTTGCAGCCGCGCTCTGGACAATCTGAAGTCTCTTAATCACCGCCTTAGGCGACCCTGCAAGTTAAGTGCAGGCCCATTGGCACGTCAAAGCACTAGTGCTTTGACGTGCCAATGGCCCTGTGACTGACAGAAGAGAGAGGAGAAATTATTTTGTTCCCTCCTCACCCCACCCTTGTCCCCTGTGTGCCCCCACTACAAAATCTGAGGGGGTATATGCCCTGGGTCCCCACACTTCCTACGCTCATGCTCCCGAGCTGCAAATGAGGGCAGAAGCCTTGCACCTGCGCCCATGGTGCTCCGCGGCCTCTGAGAGGCCTAACTGGTGAGCGCCTGACCTTCCGGGCTGCATGTTGTCAAAAGCTCGGATGTTTTTGTGCTCCGAAGGAGGAACGCCAAGACATTTATCAGCCATGCATTTAAATGTCTGCGAAACGATGACTGCAAGGCTTCATGTAACAATTCCAGACAGCAATGGTCTTTAAGCAGTGACCTATGCTAGTTAACAATCTGTTCTTTGGCACACGTACTAAGTCACCCGAACTGTGACCTCTTTCTGGCATGTTCGCCATTCCAACAGGCTCAGTACCTATGGTGGTATAATTTAGCATTCTCCTGCCATAACGTTACAACACTCAAAATACAATTATACTCAAATGGGTTAATGAATTACCTACCCAACAAACTCACATCACCCCGAAAATTGCCCTGACCTAACTTCATTGGAATACGTCCCTGCCCCCTCCGCCAGCCTTATTATCATTTGTTTTAGCAGTTATATATAGCGCCAACTCGACCTGGAGGTATCGTAGCGCTTGACACGCGCACCCTGTACATTCCACAAGGACACATTCATTTATATAGCCTGCCTTCACAGTGCACATGTGCCATCAGTTCCTTTTAGTTCAAACGATTTCAGTATACCTAACTAACTTTGATCCCGGTTTGCTTCTGTTTATTATTACTGCTGAAAGGTAAACATGCTTTTATGCCTTTCCAGGATACTCAACTACTTCATTGTGGTGCTCCACCTAGTATGGCAGTGACTGGGTAAGGTACATGCCATTATGAGGCATTCTGGCTTTACTAGTTTAATGGTTATACATGCACAAAACATTGATAACATATCACATATAAGAATAGGCTGCAAGATGAGGTCAGACAATGCATCGACTGTAAGTACAAAGTGGGTGTTTACGCACTGCTTGCAGGTTTTCAAAACACATACATAAAAGGCATTCTCACTTCTAATGCCAATAGATCAAACTCTCTCGCAAAAGGTATAACTGTGTGCCCATGATTGGCTATAGGATTATGAGAGGACATTCTGGTTTTAGGTCCTAGGTTTAACTGATGCATTAACTGTTAAGAAGTCACACATATATAGGGGGTTTAGCTGCATCTAGAGGGTTACTTAAAATCTGTGACCCTTCCCGGTGCAGAGCAGGAATATCGATGGAGAAATATCGTGGGACATAAATATCACCACAAAAATATTGTGGGGAAGATATATCGACAACAAAAATATAGTTGACAAGAATATCGACTGACAGGTAAGTAATATCGATTACAAAAATATTGATGTAATAAATATCGTTTACAAAAATATAGTTGACAAAAATATCGATTTATTAATAATGTTATGTATTTTAGTGTTTTAATAAGAATTGGTTGTCATTTTATATGTTTTAGAATTTTACTAGTTAATAATTTATTTTAAGATTAATTCTGCGTTTTTAGTTCCGTAGCGGGTTGTGAGCTTATAGGGGAATAGGGTGGGAAGTAATTTAATTATATAAATTTAAATAATAATTTACAGTAGTTAATTTTGTTTTTTAAAATTAGAATTTTGCATTTTTAGTTCTGTTGAGGGTTGTGGGTTTATAGGGGAAAAGCGTGGGAAGTAATTTAATTATATAACATTTATTGAACTATTCATGTGTTACTTGATTAATTAATAATAGTTTAATAATTAGTTGTCAATTAATTTCAATTAGTAATTTGATAATTAATTATATTAAATGTTTAGTTAATTTTTGGTGTGTGTTGTGGTGTTTATATGTGTAAATGTTTTGAAAGGTGGTAAGTAAATAATTTGTTATTAATTAATAAATAATAATAAAATAATTTCCCATAATTAATGAGTAATTATAAAATGTAATTGTGTAAATAATTGTAGGTGTGTGTTGTGGATATTATAGTGTTAAATAATTTGTAATTAATTTTTTTTATTATCTTGGTTAAAAATCATATATTTAATTTTATATATTAATTATGTTAATATTGGAAATTAAATATAAAGCAAATGTTGCTGGTTTTGTTTTTTATTGTTTTGGGATTCAGGTCTTTCCCTACTGTTGCACTCAATGAGTGGGAATAGGATTTTTTACCCCTCCGCTATCCAGCACTTTCCCTCCTGTTGCACTTACTGGAGTGGGAATCGTGATTTTTACACCTACGCTATCCAGCGCTTTCCCTACTGTTACACTCACTGGAGTGGAAATAGTAATTGTTACCCCTCCGCTATCCAGCGCTTTCCATACTGTTGCACTCACTGGAGAAGCAATAGTAGTTTTTACCCCCAAGCTAGCCAGCGCTTTCCCTACTGTTGCACTCACTAGAATGAGAATAGTAATTTTTACCCCTACGCTATCCAATTCTTTCCCTACTGTTGCACTCACTGGAGTCGGAATAGTAATTTTTACCCCTCTGCTATCCAGCGCTTTCCCTACTGTAACACTCACTGGAGTGGGAATAGTAAATTTTACCCCTCCGCTATCCAGCGATTTCCCTACTGTTGCACTCATTGGAGAGGGAATAGTATTTTTACCCCTACTCTATCCAGTGCCTTCCCTACTGTTGCACTCACTGGATTGGAAATAGTAATTGTTACCCCTCCGCTATCCAGCGCTTTCCATACTGTTGCACTCACTGGAGAAGCAATAGTAGTTTTTACCCCCAAGCTAGCCAGCGCTTTCCCTACTATTGCACTCACTAGAATGAGAATAGTAATTTTTACCCCTACGCTATCCAATTCTTTCCCTACTGTTGCACTCACTGGAGTCGGAATAGTAATTTTTACCCCTCTGCTATCCAGCGCTTTCCCTACTGTAACACTCACTGGAGTGGGAATAGTAAATTTTACCCCTCCGCTATCCAGCGCTTTCCCTACTGTTGCACTCATTGGAGAGGGAATAGTATTTTTACCCCTACTCTATCCAGTGCCTTCCCTACTGTTGCACTCACTGGAGTAGGAATAGTAATTATTACCCCTCCGCTATCCAGCGGTTTCCCTACTTTTTCACTCACTGGAGTGGGAATAGTAGTTTTTACCCCTTCGCTATCCAAAGTTTTAACTACTATTGTTATTATTTTGTTATTAAATGTATGTATTGTTTTTTAATATAGTTTAATGTGTTAATTAAATATATATTTTTTTATTTGAAATAATCTATATATGTGTTCATTTCATTTTAATATAATTGAAAAAGTGCATAAATTCAATAAAGATAATAGTTAATAAAATGTATTTAAGTAAATATATGTATATGTTCAAATGTTTGTGTTTATATTTATTAAATTTGATATAATTAGTTAATATATATATTACTTTTAATTAATGTTATTAATAATATTAATATTATTTAATTAATTTAATTAAGTTATGTTATTTTTTAAAGTCGATGTTTTGTACATCTGTATTTTTTACATCGATATTTTTGAGTCGATATTATTGTACTTACCTGTTTAAGTATAGGGAGTCGATATTTTTGTAAATGCTATTTTTACAGCGATATTTTTTTCATCTATATTTTTCACATTGATATTTAATCATGGAACCGTGAAACCCATGATGCTTGCAAGGACATTTTGGGGTGGTGCTAATAGTTTTCTCACCTGCTATTTTTTAAAATTTGGTAATTTTGTATGTAGTATTTAGTTATGCGTGTAATAAAGTACATTATCCATGATAAAGAAAAGTTAAATGCAGAGCGCTGATGAAAATTAATTCATTTTTTTTATCTTGCCCTGCTGAGTTTTCTGTCTCTTTTCCACTGCACTTTTCTGGTTAAGGCTTGAACAGCCCAAATTTCTCACAGCCGCTGTTAATGTGGCTCCCTCCATCCTCCACCCGATCTGGACACCTTTGAAATGAGATGCAGCTGTGGTTCTTTATTGTAGCTACAATACCGTCTACTGATTCTTCAGTTTCCTTATAGGAATGTAGTTGTTTTAGGGGTTGATGCATATTTTTTACTTGTAAGGCGGCAGGGATTCTGGACTGGAACATGTAACAGCTAAAACTAGGCAGCTTTCTAATAAAAGTTTGCTGTTGTAAAAAGATTAATATATTGTCATGGGGGTGGGAGACAGAGGCTCCATAGTTCCTCCTGAGCCAGGCCTTGAATCAACTTAAATTATGGTAATAAATGTGTGTTGCTCAATGAAAATGATAAGCTTCTTTGGAAATGTCTCTACTAAATCATTACCATATCTGAGTGAGAGACCTCCATGGAAGTGGTTCAAACTGCATTTTAGATGTTCCCAGGTAACTCTGAAGGACGTCCCCCAGACACCCCTGTTAAGAGCAGATGTTCTGCTGTTGCAATGTCTGTAGCATGAGTCAGGATGGCTGTGTTGGTGCAACCTTGCTGAAGGATAGTTCCATGCAGATAAAAGATGCTCACTAGAAGCTGCTAGCAGTGCTCTGTCACAAAACTCTCTAGTGTTCAGGACATTCTAAGCGTTCAAGACAGGAATGGCATGCTGGGCATAGTGCCTCCTGCTAAACCAGGATAAACACATGGAAGGGCTTTGGGATTTACATGTCAGGCTGGGATGAAGAAGGTTTGCAAGTGCACCCTTCAAGCAGTCCAGTGTTCACCATTCCCATAGTCTGGCACACCCTCAAAGAGCTTGACACAAACCGACTAACACATCCTCTTTACCACACGTCATGAACCCTGAGCAATGCTTCTAAGAGGCCAGTGTCATGTATAACATTATTTCATTTAGTAACACTCAATAGCTGTAATGTTAAAACTACAATGAGAATTCACAGAATGCTATACACTGCTGGGTAATACTATTTGGGCAATTTCAGTATGGCTGGAATTGACATACACATACACAGCATCAAAGTTTTTGGCACTTAAGAGTGATAACCACACACACACTTGCGTACTGTATCTTCACACTAATAACATCTCCAGAAACACTCACCTACTTAGCCAGAAAAAGACAACCTGCATCCCGCAATGCCCACCTACTCCTGCACTTCCCTATATTAAATAATGCGTCATCCTTAAATTTGATCACACTTCTATTGACGTTTACCCTCTTCCACCCTCCCACTCAGCGAACCTCTATCTTCTACAGCCCTGGGCTCCTTCAGCATCACTCCCTTACATTCTTCTACTCCATACGTAACTCGACTAAGTCTAATGTATTCTCTGATTCTTCTTGTATTACTCCAGAGTACCAGAATAATCAAAAAAGTGTCAAAGGATGGGGACTGTTTTTCTCACCTTCGCGCCACTCAAATTCACCATATTTACCAGGTGTTCCATTCATCCAGCTAGAAGCTTGGCTCCGCCTCTTCTGATGGCCCAGCTTCCCAGATGAGTGCATAAAATCCTGAGTAGTACCTTGGATTGAGGCGCACCTTTAGAGCACAATTTACGTACACTCGCAGGAGCCCATATGCTAAAATTCCATCAAACACTATGGTATGCATGATAGAGGACACGCATAACACACTTTTTATCGAACCAACTGGGTTTAAGACAGGCAAATGATTCCCCTTTTCTTTTATGTCAACAGCAAATAAATACATATAGCAGCGGTAATGGCATCCAGAAAAAGAGTCATCAAAGAATTATGTTGAAAAAAGCTTGCCAATGAGAGCAGGTATGACCACAATGTATAAATGATGAACAAGCACATCGATTGCCCAATCCAATAGGCAGACCAGACACATGAATCTGTCCCCTCTTTATGTCCACAGCAGAGACACCAGCACCAAGATTGAGAGCTACAGCAGAGCCTTACTGCCTATAGTTAATAAACTGCAGCAGGTAAAGCACAAGGCTGTTGTTGAAAATCTAAGTTTTAAAAGGATACACACAATTCCAATTGTCCTTTCAATGTACTTCACCTGCAGCGTCCTACAAAACGAAAATAGTTCAGCCGTGAGGAAGACCTTCTTTTAATCCTCCCAGTCCAAACACGAAGATCGAAACGCGTTGGCACACCCTTCACTCACCTCCCTACCTCACAAGGCCAAGAGTATCGCTTTATCCAAAGCAAAGACAATGTTAGGAACTGAAATGTTTAACCAATTAACAGTGGTGTAAACAAAGACAAGCCATTTAAAAGTGTTCCCTGACCTATACCCCACTTTCTTGGACCATGCATAGATACAGTATCGAGGACAAGTAGGCAATATCCTGATACATGTGTATAATGTTGTAGGACCCATTGATTTTTCAGACGTATTATTATTGTATCAATGTTTTTGATTCAGGCACTGTATATAGCTATTGCACCCTCTTCTTTTGATGTATGAAGATGTAAAATATTAATGCATCTAGCTTGATTGAGACATATATATCAAAAACAAAAGAAAAGTGAAATAGCTATGAAGTAAAAATCTATTTCTAATGAATGTTTGAATTGTAAATTGATTACTTCACAATTTGATCAACTTTTCGATTGCTTGTTGACCCACCTAATAGAATGGTTACAGGGAATCTAGTGCATTAGTTGAACTGCGAAGTAGGGACGAGGTTCTCCCCTGAATTTATGGTCTTAAAGGCATTTTGCTACATTTAATGTTTATTAGATTCCAGCCTCTAGATTCCATAATTGAATCAATCCCCGTGTTCTAAAAACTCTTTCTTACAGAGGCATTTCTAAAACATTAGTGTTTAATCCAACTTTACCAGCAAAGACAATTTATCATTACCATTCCAAAGATATGGAACATGATGCAGCTACTCCTTTCTAATCAGGAATTACAACTTAAATGTATTTTGAGGAATTCCCAATGTTAGTCTATGAGAGGTGTAGGCCTCAAAGCAAAAGATTTTTACTGTTTGTCAGCACCAGTGTGTAAAAAGTGAGCTGTTTTAGGGGCTCACTGGTGCAGGGGTTCACCTATATCTGTCTACTGGTACTTAAACCAACATATAGAAATTGGCACTGAAGCTGGAATATCAAATAGCAAGTTTACTAATCACTTATGAGTGGGACTACATCGATACAACACCCTCGGGCACTGTATTAGGTTGTCCAAGGAATATAGAAACCAAGGGCCTTTTATACCCTATTTACCGCTGAATATGCATGGGGACTCAAAGAGGAGGTACAGGCATATACAGGAATAGTTATTGACTAACATGGGCAGACAGAAATTGCTTTTTCATCAAAGTGGGAGGGGAAATAATACTGCTTACTTCAGTTGAAATAGCCTGACAGTTACATTCTAAAACAGGTGCATTCTAGCAGCTGCAGGCCTTTCTGAGCATGCGCAGTCCTCTGGCTCAGTACTGAAGCAGTTAACTACAGTTGATGACTCAAGCGAAATAGAAAGGCAAGCAACAGTGAAGATGGCAGAATCACATGGCTAACACATGACTAATGCAAATGGATGCCACAAACAAAATGGCTTAAGCTCATGCTAATAGTAATTACAGTGATTTCCACACCAGGACATGCGCAGTGCTCTGGCTGAATACTGAAGGAGTTAACATCTGTTGCTGACGCAAGCAACAGTGAAGATGGCAGAATCACATGGCTGATGCAAATGGATGCCATAAACAAAATGGCTTCAGCTTATGCTAACGGTAATTTCTGCAATTTCCTTAGACAGTCCTTTTAGCATTAGCTGAAGACAACGCTATGCAATAGAGGGAACATGAAAGTTATTACTTATATCCACTAACATTGGTTGACTAATCTCTTGATCAGTTACTAGTCGGGCACTTATATTCTCAACATTTCGTATAACAATATTTTGATAGACCTTCTAGTGTTCTTCTCTATGAGGGCTATAGTACCAATGATATGTTCGGGGCAGAGTAGTATTTATCAAAGTGTGCACAACATATTTTTCTTGCAGACAAAACAATATACCAAATGCAAATATTAAAGTAAATACACATATTGTCACAAAAACAATCTTTGTTTTTGTGGACAAGGAGGACCAAACGGGGCAATGGAAATTAGGACTAGGAGCCACAAAGGGCTGCTCCTCCTCAAAAATGGGATGACCAAAGAGGTGCATTGCTAACAAAAAAACAGTACTTGGGAAATTGAAGCCACTGTACAACCAGCCAGAGGGGAGTCTTCTCCCTGTGTCCATCTGAGCCTCGCAGGCAGGCTCTTATCGTTCGTCAGGTGTTCATTTCACCCACAGTGGAGCTGCACAACTTGGAACCCAGAAAAACAATCACGGGCCAAGCTAAGTAAAACGTTTTTCTTTCAGGATAGGGCAATCACCCTCCAGGGCAAATACCCTTAACGATCCTGTCCAGTATCTCAGGCAGTGCACCAGTATTCTTCACTGTAATCTAACAGGCACCAGAGGCACAGCACCTGTACCGTGATCTCAAGCATTTCCCTAACTCCTTAGTTGCTCCGCTGGCGCGCTTCTCTTTTGTCGAGGCCGCAGATTGTAGCCAGCGTGCCCAGGCACATCCTTATCAACAAACAAAGGTGCAGACTAGCTTTTACTTGGGGACCCGAACTCAGAGGCCTGATTTACAGATCCAAAGCAACCCTTGTTTCAGAGGGGGTTACCTCAGGCAAACCCACCTTTCTCCTATCAGTCTGTGCCTCTCTCGACTAGGCATAAAACAATTGGAATAAAGCAAAGCTTTGCGTCCTGATTTTTTGACCCTGTCTTTCACCCACGATTTTTCCGACAGTAGTAGGGATACAAGTTTCTACCGGTCTTCCACTTTCACAGCTGTTATAGTTGCCAGCAATGCCTGTGATGGTTCCCTTCACTTCAGCTCCAAGCTGGACTTGCGCTAAGTCCCCAGGCTGGATCTGATGTCCGGGCTCCTCTGGCAATGGTTGTAAGGCAGCAAGTATTTGTTATTAAACAGAACAGAAATCTTTAGACACAACATACAAATAATCAATCAAAAGAGGATATTCTTTTTCAAAAACACCCCTATATTATTTTTCTGCAGAACCTCAAAGAAATTTCAAACAACTATTCTTTTTCACGATACATCTTCTACTTTGTTAACTTTCCCTATTGTGCAAAACTGCAGACACTTCTAAAATTATTTTCCTTGCATAAGAACAACCATGTTTTGCCCTTTATGACCATGCTCTCATATTATAGGTGTAGCAGCAGGAAACTCTAAAACGATGAATGTAACAGAGATCCATATTACATGAATAACTAATAAATTAACATAACCTAGTGGGTACATGAATTATATGGACTAACTAATGAGAGACTTGTGATGCCTCTGCGACTTATGTAGTGTTGTAATACCATCAACAATAATGGTGTTGCCACCTTGGAATTTGGAACAAAACCCCCTAATCATATAGTTCCCCTTAAAGGTCATATAAGGGAACATCAGTCTATTCTACCCATATCTAATTTCAATTTTATGAGTTTACAGACAGGATGGGCTGTAACATGGCGTATTTATTTATTCATTTTGTTAATTCTAACACTTTGTTCAAACATTATTACTTAAAGGCCAATTAGACGTGCACTGGTGAGGTGCTTTGTCTCTATGTATTTAAGAACATATTCACAGCATCCTGTGAAATGAATGAGTAAAGCTAGCCCAACCAATTGTCTCATAGCCGCTCCTAGTCACCATAGACAGGCCCGAAAACGAGAGAGAGAGAACACAAAAACAAACAAAAACCAACAAAAATACAGTGTGTTTCTTAATTGTACTTACTCTTAATTTGCATAGGAGCCTAATTTGTCCAGGAACTACCCCCCTTCGACAGTAAGTAACCTAAGCAGGTGATCTCCTGTCAACAGTATTTACCCCCTTTTGCAGCTGGAGGTAAATAGGGGAATCCATATCAAGGAGGCCATATCCAATACTATTGGACTGTACCACTTTGTAAATTTTAGTGTACAAACACATTGAGCTAACTAAAAAACATTAATCCAATAACCAACTACCAATTCCTTTAGCTATTGTACTGTTTTAACATGATGGTGCATGAAAGCAAGTTTAATTTACTTGCCTCCTTATCTTAGCCCTGGCGCACTAATCTTAAGTTAAAACCATTATTTCTGTATGCATGGCAGAGCTGTTCTCTACACTTGGCCCACAGACGCTGCTGCCCCTTGATAATGTTATTCACTAGGATAAATCTCACCCTGACTATCTCCTACACTTGCATTATTTCTCAAGAAAACAGTGATATCCCCATCTGCTCCTACCAGAAAATGCAATATTTCATTTAGCTAATTTTATCTAAAATAGATCTGTGGTGTCCAATCTTGTTCCAGGAAGGCATAATCAAGGCCATATGTTCATTGAAACACCTAAGTAAATTCTTCCATTTCTTGAATGTAGTTAAATTACTAATGACGATATCCGAAATATTATTAAAGGGAATAGAGAATTAATTTGACCCTAATTTTCCTAGGCACAATATAGCCTCAGACATCATTAGAGCAAGGTTTACATTACCTGTAGTGTTTTATCCTACAATGTTAGAATCAGGAAATGTAATTATTGCAAAGGAATTAATTTGTTAAACTACTCTTCAACATCACAAGCAGGTATTATATCAATGTTTTTCCTATTTAGAACAAGTGTCACTGGAGTGTGCATTTGCTTAACACGTGTTATTTGTTGTAGACCAAAATAGAAGCAAATCTGCTGAAAAGGATTATGTTCCCCGTTCAATCAAATACAGCCCTGTTTATGTATTTATTTGTATTATTATTAAAAGGGCTATACACAAAATGTACAACTTGCATTTACACAATTATATATGTACATATACACATCAAGAAATGCTGTGATGCTTTCATAGCATAATGTAGGCCCCTAAAAGTGGAAATCACACACTGTCACAGTTCCTAACCTCAGATAAAAAAGAAAAATGCTCAAAAACTCCATGCGTAGACATTTTGCTTTCAGTAGTGCTGGTTAGTTCTAAATACATAACTTGGCCTCTGACCCTTAAAATTGTTGTCCCCTGTCTGAGCAAGGCTATCCCCATGTGGCCATCACAGTTCCAGTGACTTTTGAGAAGGATGACTAAGGGGCTGTCTCCGGTGGTGATAACTATTGCTGTCTTATTTTGTTGTATTCCCGTGCAATGTGTTTTCTAGCACCTAAAGAACTTGCTTAAAATTTTAGTTTTATAATGCCATAATGTGCCCAGAATTCTTGTGCAAAAAAGGCTTGCAATGTAATTCACATAGCTGTACAGCTACTCTTTGCATAACTTTTAATGGCCTTTGTATTTGACACTGCAGCCATTAAACCGTACTACATTTTAAGTGACACTAAGAGACAGTAATATTGTCATTGTTAGAGTAACTAATACTCCCCTTTTTAATTTGGATGCACAATATATTTAACCATTTAAACATTGAAATCTTAATGCACAATTTGCACAGGGTAATTTTCTACAGTGCTAAATATTATTGATTTTTTACAGTGATGTTATTAGACATTTTAAAGATCATGATAATGCAAAAACGATTTTAGTGCAGTGAATTTAAATAATTGTTTATTCATGTAGTCATTTCTTTAATAATGATCACTAACCCTTTTGTTGATTCTACATATGAAAAGCAAGCCTCATTTCTTTCCTTTTGTCTTTAAATGCATTTATTTATAACACTTACAAAATTTCTTTTGAAACTAAGCACAGAAACTTTACTGAAAGACAGAAAATGTCTTTCACCTTTGAAAAAGCAGTAATTATTTACCATCAGATCCACAGATGTGCATTTGATGGTACAGGACCCTTTATAATGCCATCGGTTTCCAAAACGACAGCAATGTGCTGTATTCTAATGTTCTCACAGAAACCCGAAAAAGTTGATAAACCAGTCATTACCTCCCTCTACTGTGGGAGACAGCTTCCTTCGGACAGACAACTTGAGCAGCTGTTAAAACCTCTCTTTCTGGTGCTGGGAATGAGGCTTAGTTAAACACCAGGCATTCCAAGCCAGTCAAAATCTATTGTTGGCAGTGTGGTAAAAGAAGGACACTTTTATTTTAGCAGCAAACAATTACTCATTTAATGTGAATGCCTTTTAATAGTTAATATGATGAATCTAAGGATAGTGCTGTAACATTTTGCACAGCTGATAGGCAGGACTAACAAAATGTTGGGCATCTATTTTTAGTTTTGTCAAGTCCTCGTTGAATAAAACACACAAATTCGTTGTTCTCTGTGAGGCCTACTTTTTCCTATTGAGTGCCTCTTTTTTTCTAGGTAACGTTAGTTTTAACGTTATATAACTTTTGCAATACCCAAAGGTCTCAAAGCACTTTATTCGTTGTGAAATAACATTTTCTCTTTTTATATTGAATGCTAGACAATTCTGCTTCGAGTTTTAATTCTAATTTTTTACCATTGTGGCAATATAATAGTTAAATATTCACACATCTATACTTGGTTACTGCTTTTACTTGCCATATTGAGCGTGCAGTTACTTAACATATTTTGTATAGTTCATTCTTTGAAATTTAAAGTGTAATTCTTCCAATGGCATCTGCAACACACAATGATGACAACAAACCAATTTGAGCTAATTCCAGACATTTTCAAGAAGGGGCCACACACTCTAACACACAACACGTGCAATGTGTTTTCTAGCACCTAAAGAACTTGCTTAAAATTTTAGTTTTATAATGCCATAATGTGCCCAGAATTCTTGTGCAAAAAAGGCTTGCAATGTAATTCACATAGCTGTACAGCTACTCTTTGCATAACTTTTAATGGCCTTTGTATTTGACACTGCAGCCATTAAACCGTACTACATTTTAAGTGACACTAAGAGACAGTAATATTGTCATTGTTAGAGTAACTAATACTCCCCTTTTTAATTTGGATGCACAATATATTTAACCATTTAAACATTGAAATCTTAATGTACAATTTGCACAGGGTAATTTTCTACAGTGCTAAATATTATTGATTTTTTACAGTGATGTTATTAGACATTTTAAAGATCATGATAATGCAAAAACGATTTTAGTGCAGTGAATTTAAATAATTGTTTATTCATGTAGTCATTTCTTTAATAATGATCACTAACCCTTTTGTTGATTCTACATATGAAAAGCAAGCCTCATTTCTTTCCTTTTGTCTTTAAATGCATTTATTTATAACACTTACAAAATTTCTTTTGAAACTAAGCACAGAAACTTTACTGAAAGACAGAAAATGTCTTTCACCTTTGAAAAAGCAGTAATTATTTACCATCAGATCCACAGATGTGCATTTGATGGTACAGGACCCTTTATAATGCCATCTGTTTCCAAAACGACAGCAATGTGCTGTATTCTAATGTTCTCACAGAAACCCGAAAAAGTTGATAAACCAGTCATTACCTCCCTCTACTGTGGGAGACAGCTTCCTTCGGACAGACAACTTGAGCAGCTGTTAAAACCTCTCTTTCTGGTGCTGGGAATGAGGCTTAGTTAAACACCAGGCATTCCAAGCCAGTCAAAATCTATTGTTGGCAGTGTGGTAAAAGAAGGACACTTTTATTTTAGCAGCAAACAATTACTCATTTAATGTGAATGCCTTTTAATAGTTAATATGATGAATCTAAGGATAGTGCTGTAACATTTTGCACAGCTGATAGGCAGGACTAACAAAATGTTGGGCATCTATTTTTAGTTTTGTCAAGTCCTCGTTGAATAAAACACACAAATTCGTTGTTCTCTGTGAGGCCTACTTTTTCCTATTGAGTGCCTCTTTTTTTCTAGGTAACGTTAGTTTTAACGTTATATAACTTTTGCAATACCCAAAGGTCTCAAAGCACTTTATTCGTTGTGAAATAACATTTTCTCTTTTTATATTGAATGCTAGACAATTCTGCTTCGAGTTTTAATTCTAATTTTTTACCATTGTGGCAATATAATAGTTAAATATTCACACATCTATACTTGGTTACTGCTTTTACTTGCCATATTGAGCGTGCAGTTACTTAACATATTTTGTATAGTTCATTCTTTGAAATTTAAAGTGTAATTCTTCCAATGGCATCTGCAACACACAATGATGACAACAAACCAATTTGAGCTAATTCCAGACATTTTCAAGAAGGGGCCACACACTCTAACACACAACACAGTTTGCAAAGGCAAGCCATCCTTACACAAAGAGCACAGTCTCTACTCACTTAAACAAGTACTTCACAAGCATTACCACTGGTGTCAGATCACAAACCTCATAGATACTCAAACACACAATCAACCCACGAATCAACATTAGGACAAAAACAAGAGGCAGCCCACAGACTGTACTCAAACCAAACCAATTGTAAATCATATTTACAAACAAAAGAGCTCTCAAATGTAGTCCAGAGACTGCACCAAGACAAGTAAACAGCCCAAAGACTGTTCCATGTACCAAATATCATACGGAGAAAAATCCCCACATTTGTATACATTCAAACATATAATCTTTTACAATCAAATGACCCATTTACTGGCCATCGTAGATCAGGATCCTTTTTTTGTATATTTGTTCCATAGTGTACTATACATTTATGGAAGAAATACCATACTTAAACCTTTTAAGTGTCCCCTCTAGGGGAGCCGGCTGGTTACTTTCTAGATCCATATTGGTACCTCCAAGACAGCAACACATTCTACGAAGTGTGCTAGGAGCAGGCATGCCAAAAATATTATAACAAAATATAATACTATAATCAAATAGTAGTTATTTCAAGTGTAAAAAATAGAGACAAAAATCTCCTCATTACCAGTCTTTGTTTATTGTTATTAACAAAACAAACAAAACCAGAATCTTGTCCAAGCAAATCCAAACTCAAGAGTGCCACTTCAGTGACCTTACCAAAGAAGACAGAGTCTAGCCCCAGACCTTTTCCAAAATACGCCGAATTACCCGTTGGTCTGGCCGAGTGCTAGCAAACACTCTGTGTCTTTACCAAATCATAAGGCATGCCTAATACAGGTGTCTGCAGGCTCACCCAAAACAAGATAGGGTAAAACCCTCAAGCCTTTACAAGAAGAGACCGAATTACCAAATGGCCTGGCTGAACACTCAAGAGCGCTCCGTATCTCTACTTACAAATTTTACTAAATAACAAAAGTCTCCAGCCTCCACCTGCCAAGCTCTGGGTTGACCTAATGGTCACTGCAATACATACGCCAAAAGAGATCTCAGTCAGGACCGGCCATCACCTGGAGGGTCAAATTAGGAAAACTAAAAACACATTGGTCATGCAAATCAAAGGGTCTCCTCGTGCAGGGTACCTCCTCAGTAAATTCCATTCCTCCGTCAAGACCGCTCTTTCGGATGGCCGCGTCTCCGATGAGTACCTGTTTGGGTGCCAATTCGTGGAAAAAATTAGCCTTTTTAGGGGCTCACTGGTACAGGGGTTCACCCTAATCTATCCAATGGTCCTTCAACTAACATATGAAATATCAGATGAGTTTATTAATCACTCATGAGTGGGACTACATCGATACAACACCCTCGGGCACTGAATGAGGTAGTCCAAAGAATACAGAAACCAAGGGCCTTTTATACCCTATTCACGAGTAAGCATGGGGACTCAAAGAGGAGGTACAGCCATATACTGGAATAGTTATTTACTAACATGGGCAGACAGAAATTGCTTGGTCATTAAAGTGGGAGGGGAAATAATACTGCTTACTTCAGTTGAAGTAGCCTGACAGTTACATTCTAAAACAGGTGCATTCTAGCAGCTGCAGGCCTTTCTGAGCATGCGCAGTCCTCTGACTCAGTACTGAAGGAGTTAACTACAGTTGATGACTCAAGCGAAATAGAAAGGCAAGCAACAGTGAAGATGGCAGAATCACATGGCTAACAGATGACTAATGCAAATGGATGCCACAAACAAAATGGCTTAAGCTTATGCTAACAGTAATTCCAGTGATTTCCACACCAGGACATGTAAGACATAAAAGTAGATGTCCTACCTTTTACACAACACTATGGCCTAACGGCTACCTTTGCCCTACCTCTGGGATTAAAAAAACTATGCAAATTACTCCAGTGAAATTAGATTTCTGCTTTATCTTAATAGAGAGAACATCGCCTCCGACATATGGTATACTACCTTTTCTCCCCCTTCATTTGGCTCTTAAATAGGACAGACTATATTTTTGCCTCTCAAGCATTAGCAGAACACTACCTAGATTCATACTACCATGTCAGGTCATTTGCCACACTGCATGTTATATATTTGCAACACATTAGACCCAAGATACATGTCCGGAGACACAATATATGCAAGGTGCCTATGGCTTAATTTCAGTATAAATAGGGTACTGCTACAAATAGCAGAATAGGATGCAATGAAGGTGGTGATGATAGGAGCTCAGCTGCTGAAAATATACAGAATGTGCAGGTAATTGCAAGAATATATTACAAGACTAAAAGGTAGGTGATTGCCATACTGCAGGAAGTGGTACGTAAACTGGAACTAAATAGGAAACTGTTTAAATGTGCACATATGTATAATGACAAGTGAAAAACCAGACACTTTTAATATACATCATGCAGCCAAAAACTATACAAAGAAGGAAGCAGGCCCGGAAGGATGTGTACTAGTTTGTCAGCAGGGAGCCATTAGGCAACCCATCCAATGAATATTGGACCACAGTTGGCAATTACATTGTACACAAGAAACAATAAATAGCATCTTACATGATCACTTTCTATGCCATATCTGAAAGTTATTGGCCAACAGTTAATTAGAGCTTATTTAGATGACATGGCATGGTTGTGCTTTAAAGCAGAGCATAGAGTCTAGATGCTCCATATGCAAAGACGAATCGCTATCCAGACTACAAAATATGAAGCATTGGATGACCACTGGCCAAGATGGGCTTCCAGGCATATGCCAGAGGATTGCTCAATAAAATCCTAGATGTTTGTAATGAATACCTCATGAGAGGCTATCCCACTGGCACTATGAAGGAAACCTCAATCAGAAAGGTTCCCAATCAAGAAACCATTTTAATAGAAAAAATCCCTAACATGAAACTATTAAAAAAAAAGAGGTTCCCAGTCCTATTAAGGTCCTGGAGGACTGTACGTCATATAAGCTTGGAGGGTCCGCTCGGAACTGGAAAACTCTCGACTCGCCTGCCTTTCTTTCCCTACTTGCTAAAACCCAGCCTCTACTCCCCGAGTCCCTGGACATCAATACTATGGATGCCAACATTTCACACTGGTTAACGACGGCCAGCGACACTTTTGCTCCCCTCACCTGTTTCTCCCGCACTCATCCTAATAAATCCCATAAATGGTATAATTCCATCTTAAAGCAACAACACCTGGAGCTGCGCCGATTGGAGCGCAGATGGCGGCGCCATTACCTCGGCCCCGACAGGGAAGCCTATGTGTCTGCGCGCAAAGCCTACAAAGTTGCAATCATCACCACCAAAACCTCCTTCATCTCCAACAGGATCTTAACAGCTCCCAATAGATCTAAGGAGATATTCAAAGTCCTTGGCGAACTGACATCGGACGCCAGGACACTCCCGAATCCACCTCCTTCCTTGGAATCCTGCTCTGCTTTAAACTCTTTTTTTACCGATAAAATCACTGCCATTAAGAATTCCATTCCCCATTCACTCCCTCCTGCTACATCAGTCCCCTTCCCTGCCAACACACCCACCTTCTCTCAGTTTCCTGCGCTCGACCCGGAATCACTTGCTAGACTGTCCACTCGTGTGAAATCTGGATCCCCCAAGGACTGCTGCCCTCCTTTCGTGCTCCGTGACATTTGCCATACCTTTCCCCACTGTATCCTCCCCTTGCTCAACTCTTCTCTCAATTCAGGCACAGTTCCCAGCTCATTCAAAGAGGCCACACTGGTGCCCCTTTTAAAAAAGCCCGGCGCCGATCCAGCAGCCCTGGCCAATTATCGCCCCATCTCCCTTCTACCTTTCCTCTCCAAAATCCTTGAGGCTCATGTCACGACCTGCCTCTCGCACTTTATCGAGGAATCCAACTACCTGGCACCTAACCAGGCCGGGTTCAGACCAGCTCACTCCACTGAGGCAGTGATCCTCGCTGTGCTGGATAATCTCAGACGCAGCGAGGATAGAGGACAACCCCAGGCATTAGTTTTACTCGATCTATCGGCGGCTTTCGACACGGTGGACCATAACATCTTAATCCACCGTGTCAAATCCGCCGGAATCGGTGGGGCTGCTCTGTCTTGGATTAAATCCTTCCTCGAGGAGAGGTCCCAGGCAGTAAGCATGGGTCCCTTTTGTGTCACCAGTGTTCCCTCGTCCTGCGGAGTCCCTCAAGGATCATCTTTGTCTCCCCTTCTTTTTAATTTGTACCTTCAACCCCTTCTTCACTCCCTGGGTAAATGGGATATCACCGTGTTTAATTACGCGGATGATTTACAAATTATTTTTCCCCTCACTTCCCCCGATGCTGTCACTAATTTCCAGACTGCCATGACACATATCCAGCTTTGGATGAACCAAAACCAACTCAAGCTCAATCCGGGCAAGACTGAGCTCCTCCTTCCGGGGAGAAGTGCAAATTTTTGGGGCCCTCAGTACTGGCCGATTGAGCTCGGAACACCACCTTCTCCTGCTGGATGTGTCAAGAGCCTCGGAGTCTTGATTGACTCCGGGCTCACCCTCAAGGCACAGGTGAGCGCAGTAAGATCTTCCTGCATGTTCCAACTTTACAGGATTCGGAAAGTCGCTCACCTCCTTTCACCTGAAGCCTTGTTGCAAGTCCTAATAGCCCTGGTGATGTCCCGGCTGGACTTCTCGAACTCAATCTACTACGGTCTCTCTAAATCTTTGTTATCGAGGCTGCAGATTGCCCAAAACCAGGCCGCCCGGCTGGTCTTTAAAACCCCCAAATGGCAGTCGGCCCAACCTTTACTATGCCATCTTCATTGGTTACCAGTGAACGAAAGAATCACTTTCAAGGTTAACTGTCTGATCTTTAAAGCTCTCACTGGTCCCGCCCCTGCTTTCCTCAAGGCCCTTATCACTCCTTATCGCCCCCCTCGCACCCTGAGGTCTACTCACCTCTCTCTCCTTGCTGTCCCCCGTTTCAAACTCTCAAGATCAGGTGGCCGCAGCTTTTCTTGTTTAGCTCCTAGGCTGTGGAACTCCCTCCCTCTTGCACTTAAGTCATCTTGTTCCCTCCTCTCTTTCAGGAAATCCCTAAAAACAACACTCTTCCCCCACTAAATTCCTTTGTTCCCCTGCTTCCTCCCCTTCTTTTCCAATCCAATCAGCGCCAGGAAACCTCTGGTGACAGAGCGCTTAAGAAATCTGTTATAACATAACATAACATAACATAACATAACATCAATGACTCCAGCTCATACCATGATACCAAGTAGAGTCACAGCTATACAGATACTATGTATATTTACAAGCCCCATTTGCCATCATAGTGTCACTGGCGTAGCGCTGTTTCCCATATTTACAAGGTGGTGCTCTGCCACTTAACATGGCTTAATGCCAACTGGTAAATATGCCCCTTCCTACCGCAGTCCTCTGCGGAAAAGGGGCGTACAATGGGTGTTGCAGTGAGCGTACCAACGCAACGCCCATTGGTTTTTGACTCTGCCCCAGATTTACAAGGCTGAGGTAGCACTAAAACCTAATGCCAGGGAATACCTGGTTTTAGCATGACGATACGAGCAGAAATTATGAATTTCTGCTTGTTTTTTGCTCTTTATATGTGTGCTGCATTCTGCAGCACTCATAGAAAGAGCAAAATTACCATTATTGATTTTTTATGTGCAGGAAGGTGTCTATTACTGTTATGAGCACCAATGTACCCCAATCTAGGCCTAGGTACCTACACAACCTTTTACCTACATGTGTCTTACCTTTCTCTGCATAAAGGTTCTAGCACTGACCTTTTACCCAGTTATGTGTCGTATAAATGTCGTGTGGTTTTCTTCGAAAACTAGCCTCACTTATTGTGCATGAGGATTTTTATTATCATATCTTTATCCCCTGCCCAGGACATACACAGCAGGATTAATATATTCTGTATAATAACACAGCTATTGTTATCCTTGGATGACAGGCCCTCAGTACCATTACATATCTAGGTAAAACCCCTGAGGGTACCTTTTTGGATATAAAGGAACCACATCTTCACTGGGTAACCAGAGGAGATGCTTCCACGCTGACAAAAGACCCTGAGGTCCCTATGCACAGAAACTCCAGTACACAGTGGTCTGACATACCTTGCGAGGTGTCTAACTCGAGACCAAGACAGGGTCCTATGTTCTCGCCCATCAGGTAATGGGGTTGGCTCTTTCCTGGAGATTCTTGGCTTTACACCCTCATACATGCTAGGTACACTTGGGTCCATTTAGACAGGGTCCACATAGTAGGAGTATGCTTGAATATTGCCATGTATCTGTATGCCTTTTAGCACCATGATATAATTCTACCTCGTATTTACTCTGTTGGTACTTGTAATCTTATACATCTGTTTCTGTCTAATGATTGTCATGCTCGATAGTTGCCAGAAACTATTCGCTCCTTGGTGAGGTTAGGGGGCTTATGATGGCAATGTGAGCTAGCTGAACTGAAGGCTCAAATATCCTTTGGGGGTGTCTAGAACCAGTCTGGACAACAATCCCTTAGTTTAAGGTTGTCTAAACGCGCAGATCCTATGTAGATTTGTAGGAAATACACAACATTCTGGCACATGAACAATCGCCCCTGCAGTACAGGCACCCTTGCCACATGGTGGCAGGTGACTGCGCTGGTGCTAGGCAGATCTTTTTGCGCAAGTGCTAGGGGAAACACAGAGGTGTGCTGTATCCTTGTGAATAAGGGGTATCCCTGTGTTTACAACATTTCAGAGCGCGTCCTTGCCAAATTTGGCATAACACCACACTCCGAAATTTTTAGGTGAAATAGTGAACTTGGTTCATTTGTATTAGTCCTGATATATTCCAAAACACAATCATTGTAGGCCAGCACAACTATAATGCTTTATAGAACTGACAGAAGATGAGTATGCAGTGGCCTGATTACACAAGCAGAAAGACATGGACCATGCATGAGTCAGGATGAGTAAATACATCTCTGATTGCGAGGCCCTGAAATGTGATATGCAAAACAAATCCACAGTATCTCATCTGATTTGTGCTCTAATATTGAAGCCTTTAGCCTAAATATGCAGAACCGAAGTGAGGCATTGTGGTGCCAGGCAGGTGAGCTGCACTACATAATTTACCAAAGAATGCTTTTGATCCATTCATGGATCTGAAGTAAGGTATTCTCTCTGTTCCAAGGATGCTCTGAATTCTTGATCAGTTTGGAAATTGGTCTGGATTGCATTCTAATTGATCCACGTCCACATGGTTTATTCTTTCTTGGGACTGCAATGGCAGACCCCAGATCTCTAATTAAGGTGACACACGATCCAGAGATATATATAAAACTGAACATAGACAAAATAATCTCTAAAACCATGTAGTACTGTTGAGACTGCCCTCTCCTCAATGACCAGAGTTGCTGTCATAAAGATGCTGGTGTTGTCACTATTTGTATACGTCTTTAGAGAGGTGTACTCCACCATTTCCAAAATGCAGGGATGCACCTGATTTACAACCATACAGCACAGTCCTGTGTTTTTGCCTAGCGCTGGCACAAAAAAATTGCTCCCTAGTGCCAACACAGGGACTCTTGCACCATAGGGTAAGGGTGCCTGCATTCCGAGGAATAATTTTTATGTGCACGAAGAATTCACTTCCTTCACGTAAACAATCAATAATGACAATGTGTTACTTCCATGTGTCCTGTGGATTGCAGCTCCCATCGAAGTATCAAGTTGTCATTATTTAATGATTACTATTCCCACTCCAGTTAGTGCAACACTAGGGAAAATGTTGGATTTCTGAGCGATGAAATGTCCTATTCCCACTCCAGTCTATGTAACAGTAGGGAAAATGTTGGATTGCAGAGGGGTAAAACCTACTATTCCCACTCCTAACAGGGCAACAGTGGGGAAGGGAATGGAAGGAGTTACAATGAGGATGTATCAAATATACTATTTGCACTCAAGTCAATGCCCCATACAGTAGGAAAAGTGTTGGATTGCAGAGGGGTCAAATGTTCTATTTCCACTCCAATGAGTGCAACAGTAGGGAAAGTGTTGGATAGCAGAGAGGTAAAATGTACCATTCCCACTCCAGTCAGTGCAACATTAGAAGCAAACACTCTTCAACAAAATGAAATAAATACAAATCGTTTTGTAGACAAGTAATAATATAAATATGTAAGAAAATACTATCCATTTATGCTAAAAATGTAATAAAATAAATACATATTACAGTATTAAATACATGTCATAATTAGCTAAAGATATTATAATTAAAATAAAATATTTTTCATTAAAATATATAATTGTATTTAAACATCATTTAACAACCAAAACATATTTATTAAATAATTTTATTTTAGTTACTTTCCTCCCTACACCCTTAAAAGCTCACAACCCTCACCTAAAACTTAACTTTAAAAAAAAAAGTTTTTTATACCTTTAACATACATTTTTATCAATTAACAAATTCTCATTAATTCCAAATTAATTATTACTTACTTATAGCTAATTTATTTCCCACAATATATCTCACACTCCTAAAATTTAACTTAACAAAAAATTATTTACACACATAAAAAAATTAATTATCAATTTACTAATTATTATCAACTAAAACGTAAAGGATAAATTAATTTAAAAAATTTACTTCCCGCCCTATACCCCTACAAAACCCACAACTTCAAATGTAATTGCACAATTAACACAGGAGGAGAAGGAGCAAAAATAGTTTCCCCGCTATGAGTCCCAAAATGAGAGGCAGTCCGCCAAACACAGAGTGCACAAAGTTTGGAAATATGCCTAGGACTGCTTCAAAGGGAGCTAACAGTCTTAAATACATGTACAATACCACTCGTATCAGACATGTTTAAGATATGACCTAACATTTCTGAGAAATGTATAGGACAATTTGTTGATAAAAGGGCATGTATCTATGCTGAAGTCCTTGCGACTTGCAGATCATACATTTCTTTGGCCGAGGTCAATGTCACAGTTTTTTGTAAAAGAATGAGTTTCATTCTGCTTAAAGAATCAATTTGTATAGAAGAGATGTTCAGTGAAGGTCATAACGGCGACTCCTGGTCTGTCTTAGTTTTTGGAAACAATACTTGCATACAGCAAGTGACCCTGGCTGACACAGTTACAAGATAGGGGGTTCCTGGTAACATGCCACAGCAGCTGTGATCATTGAACATAATATAACTTCCATTAGAAAGTTGCCTAAAAATCGGATCAGTCACCACAGCTGGTGAACCTTGCAGGTGGCAGGATAAGTTGTTCGAAGAACCATCGTAGGCCCCATGTAAATTAATACCCTGACATAGGAGAGAACCGCTTAGTGCATTTTCACAATGTGTACCACTAAGAAATACCTCTTTCCCCCACTCCAACATCTGTGGGTGTAAGGTAATTCCCAGGATGTCTTGATGTATTATTTACCCAACCTTTCATACACGCCTGCTGGTATATGTATTAAGCATTACTGAAAATGGAAAATTGTAACAGGCAGAGTGATTGTACCATGTATTATCCATTCTGTTGCTGGTTTCTCAGAAACAGTTAATAGTAATCTTTCCAGTTTTTCAATGCTCAGCATCATATAGTCTGCTCACTCTGTGCCAGTGTGAGTTGTTTATCTGTAAGATTGAATTCAGAAAACAATGATGTTGCGTCCCAGCCACCGGAGAACCGGCCGCCAGAGCGCCCCAGCCACCCGAGAACCGGCCGCCAGAGCGCCCCAGCCACCTCAGAGCCGGCCGCTCGCTCCGATTTTCCCGCCGCTACCTCCCTGTGGCCCGCCCCCTGCCACCCATTTGCCGAGACCCAGCCGACCCGCCCTCCCGGCTCCCTACTTATGACACCCACTCCCACGCGCAGCGTTGACGCGCAGCGGGCGCGCCGATTGTGCGCCGAATTCGCGCCAAAGGTAAGCCCGTCTGCGCCTGGACCGCGCCGAGCGCCAGGACCCCTGGTCCCCACCGCCGATGCAAGACTTCACGGCAGACCTACAACGCCGCCACTCTCAACGCACTCAATGCCGGCCGGAACCCTGCCTGCTACGGACCCACCCCGAGACGCACCAACGGACCCTTCGCCTGCAAAGCCTGCCGCTTCACCTGCTTCCGGACCTGCACTGCCCCCGCCGACTCCAACACTAACAGCAACCACCTGAAGTGCATCCTGCTGAACACCCGCTCCGTCCACAGGCACGCCGTGGAACTCTGGGACCTGCTCGACGCGTCAGCACCGGACGTCGCCTTCCTTACTGAAACCTGAATGAACGCCTCCTCAGCACCCGACATCACCACAGCCATCCCGGACGGATACAAGATCACGCGGAAGGACCGCGCCAACCAGATGGGAGGAGGCATTGCCATCGTACACAAGAACACCATCCGCATCTCGACGAACTCCGACAGAACCTTCTCCGCCGCCGAGCACCTGCACTTCCAGATATACACCGACCCCAAGACCACCCTCCGAGGCACCCTCATCTACAGACCACCAGGACCACGCACACAGTTCAGCGAAGACATTGCAGACTTCATCAGCCCTTCCCTCCGCTGGATACATCCTCCTAGGGGACCTCAACTTCCACCTGGAGAACAACAATGACAGAAACACCACCACCCTGCTGGACAACCTCACCAACCTCGGACTCAAGCTACTGGTGAACACCCCCACCCACTACGCCGGACACACGCTTGAACCCGTCTTCTCATCCAGCAAGCATGTCTCCTTCAGCCACGCCACCGGACTCCACTGGACAGATCACAGCTGCGTCCACTTCAGCTTCAGTAGAACTACGACCCACCACCAACCACAACGGGTCCCCCGCCGCAGCTGGAGCAAGATCACCGCCGAGCAGCTCACCACCTCCCTCAGTCAGAACACTCCCACCAGCACAACGGGCCCAAAAAAGCAGCCAGCAACCTCACCAAGTGGCTGACCACCTGCGCCAATGACCTCGCACCACTAAAGAACCCTCCCAGCAGACCCGGCAGCAAGAAAACCCCCTGGTTCACCGACGAACTCAAGGAATCCAAGAAGAACTGCCGCACCCTCGAGAAAGCCTGGCGGCTCGACCACACCACAGACAACTGGACCGCCCTCAAGCACGCCACCCGCAAACACCATCAGCTGATCCGTGCCACCAAGAAGACGGCACTCAAAGAACGACTGGACAACAACGCCCACGACAGCAAGGAACTCTTCTGCATCGTCAAAGAGTTCTCCAACCCCAGCGCCGGAACCAACGACATCACTCCCTCGCAAGACCTCTGCGACTCACTCGCCTCGTTCTTCCACCGCAAGATCGCCGACATACACAACAGCTTCGACTCACAGACCACGTACCCTACCACTGAACCAACGCCCACCACCACCACCCTCTGCAACTGGACCCCGATCAGCACCGAAGACACCACCCGCACGATGAACTCCATCCACTCCGGATCACCAACTGACCCGTGCCCACACCATGTCTTCAACAAAGCCATCGCACCCCATCTCCGAGACACCATCAACTCCTCCTTCCACACCGCCACCTTCCCGGAGAGCTGGAAGCTTGCCGCCCTCCTGAAGAAACCAACGGCGGACCCCACCGACCTCAAGAACTACCGTCCCATCTCGCTCCTTCCTTTTCCGGCCAAAGTCATCGAGAAGACAGTCAACAAACAGCTTGCCGCCTTCCTCGAGACAAACGGATCCCTCGACCACTCGCAGTCTGGATTTCGGGCCAACCACAGCACCGAGACCGCCCTGATCGCAGCCACCGACGACATCAGAACCCTGATCGACAACGGGGAAACAGCGGCCCTCATCCTCCTGGACCTCTCCCCAGCGTTCGACACGGTCTGCCACCGAACCCTAGTGAAGCGCCTCAGCGACATCGGAATCCGAGAGAAAGCGCTAGAATGGATCATCTCGTTCCTCACCGGAAGAACCCAGAGAGTCCGCCTCCCTCCGTTCAGATCCGAGGCCACCAAAGTCATCTTCGGCGTACCACAAGGATCTTCTGTCAGCCCGACCCTCTTCAACGTCTACATGAGCCCCCTCGCAGCCATCGCATGCCAACACAACCTCAACATCATCTCCTACGCCGACGACACCCAGCTGATCCTCTCCCTCACCAACGATCCCACCACCGCCAGAGCCAACCTACACGAAGGGATGAAAGACGTCGCCGACTGGATGAGGAACAGCCGCCTTAAACTGAACTCAGACAAGACGGAAGTCCTCATCCTGGGATCATCACCCTCCGCCTGGAACGACTCCTGGTGGCCCCCGGCCCTGGGCACCGCTCCCAAACCAACGGACCACGCACGCAACCTGGGCTTCATCCTGGACTCCTCCCTTTCAATGACCAAACAAGTCAACGCCGTTTCTTCCTCGTGCTTCAACACCCTGCGCATGCTCCGCAAGATTTTCAGATGGATCCCCACTGAAACCAGGAAGACCGTCACCCAGGCACTCGTTACCAGCCGACTGGACTACGGGAACGCACTCTACGCCGGAACCACAGCCAAACTCCAGAGAAGACTCCAACGCATCCAGAACGCCTCCGCACGACTCATCCTGGACATCCCCCGACACAGCCACATCACCGGACACCTGAGAGTACTGCACTGGCTCCCCGTCAGCAAGAGAATCACGTTCAGACTCCTCACCCACGCACACAAGGCTCTCCACGACCTGGGCCCCAAGTACCTCAACGACCGCATGACCTTCTACACGCCCACCAGCCAGCTACGATCGACCAGCCACGCACTCGCCACCGTACAACGCATCCGCAGAGCCACCGCCGGAGAAAGATCCTTCTCCTACCTGGCAGCCAAGACTTGGAACTCCCTCCCCATTCACCTTCGGCGAACCCAAGACCAACTCTCCTTCAGGAAGCAACGCAAGAAGTGGCTGTTTGAGCAGTAACATACCCCTCTCCCCCAGCGCCTTGAGACCCTCCCGGGTGAGTAGCGCGCTATATAAATGCTGTGATTGATTGATTGATTGAATTAGACGCCAAGGCACATAGCCTGAACAAAGGTTGTGCATCTTCCAGCCCAATAGCATTATAGAACGCAATTGTGACTGACCATGTTGTAAGACCAAGTCCTGTTGCATTTTATCTATGGCAGAAGATACTATGCTGTCAAAAGAATATATTCTGGATGACAGAGTCGTTAACCCATTATCAACTACAGAGAGAAATTTCTCTAAATTAATACGATCAATTTCTCGTATTCGTTCTTTAGTTTCTGCTTGCGTAATTTTCCATGCTTCATTAAAAGCAGCATAGATACCGGTGTATATAAAACGTTTATGACGCGGTTTAGCAGGTCCTTGTAGTAAGTCCCTCAAATCAACCCCATCTTTAAGTAAAGATAAGTGTTGTTTTACTTCTTTTAGTGTAGATTTTTGTAGCCACTCACGGCACAGTTTCCCCATACTATGTGATGGTACTATCACTGGATGTTGTCTCTGGACATATCTTCGATCTGGCCTAGTGAATTTGAAACCCTGGCTTTTGTTCAGGAATCTATCTTGACAGGTGTTTGTGTTTGTGGGCCAGAATAACCATTTTTTCCAATTAGGATCTGTTCTGTTTTCAAGAAGAATAGTGTGTATGTCGACCACCCCCTCTGAAGAGTTTTTATTATCAGTTGTAGGTGTAGGTATGGACTGTTTGTTTACATCTTTTATCTTGGCTAACCCAAGACAAGATGTCTGTTGAACAGTGTCATTTAAAAGCATGATTTGTTCGGGGATCATGCAGGCTCTAAATAAGGCTTCTAATCCCTGAACCTGCCAGTCTTTTGTGCCCCAAACAGATTTTGTCTGAATGCTGTCTTTCCAAAAGTGAAAGCCTAGTGAAGACAGCTGAGCATAAAAGGCCACAGAATAAATTTGCTTGGTATTTGTCAACATACTTTTCATTCCTGTCTTAGTAACATTTTTAAATTAAAATGATTCTGCATTTGAAACATTAAAACCTGAAAAGTACGGAAATTTGCCATAAAATGTTTTTGAGCTACCCTTTGGTGGTGTGGGACAATGTTCCCATTGATTATAAGTTAGGACATTTTTAGGGTTTGCAGATTTATGCAAGAAATGATGACCATAGTGATTATAACAGTACATTTGTTCATAATCTGATGAACCTTCTAAGTATTCATGATTTGTACATTTTGCAGATATTTCAAAGTCTGACATCATATTGTTTACAGTCTCAAAGTCCCAATCATCAGAAAAGGTACTAGATGAAACAAAGTCACTCAAGGAAACCTTGGATTGGTGTAGAATCTTCAACAGCCCTACAGGACCAAAGATGTCATAATCAGTCCTGTCCCAAGCTATACCACCAGGTATAGGAACGACTATGATGTTCACTGATGACAAGTCTCTTTGTTCACGATAAGATGATTTGCGTGGTTTGAGGAGTAAGTTGATGTTCTTACTTGCTGTGTCCTTTTTACTATATTATCCATTTATCAGCATTCCCAAAGTAATTACCAGAGTCAACCAAAGTAGAAGAAAAAGTGCACCCAACACAATCCAAAGTTCAATCCATGGTGAAACCGTAAGTCTTTTCCAGGTGATGAAAAAGTTCTGTTCCTCGTTCTTTGAAAGTTCTTTTTGCTGGCGTTGTTTCAGGTTCGCTGGGATCCTCGGAAAACCTATCAAAGTAAATGAAATAGCAGCAGGCAGTTCTGTCAGTTGTAGGGATTGCATTAGAATTTGTAGAAATCGCTGGAACCACTTGATTACTTGTTACATTTGTATATTCAGATGCTATTTCATTGTAGACAGGTGTTTCTTGATGAACTGTTATTTGGGTTTCACGAGGTACAAGTTCCATGGCTTTGTTGCATAGTCCTTCTTTTCACACTGCAGATTCTTCAAAGGTGATGAGTCTCTCAGTTTGAACCTCTTGGATAGTAGCCAGATTCGGGCGTCTGCTACATCTTTGGAGTCCACTTGGCATATTACTTAGGATCGGCCACATGATGTGGTTTGACCAGGTTGATGGACACAAACCTGATCTCCTTTTGTACCAGCAAGGGGCGTCAGTATTACTGTTCTTGATCCGTTGATTGCTAGGACAGGTACTGGTTGTCTGTAAGAAGGCCCAAATTCCTGCTTGTCCGCGATCTTTTCTCTCACTAGATCCCAATCTTTGGAATCCAGGCAGGCCTTGCCGAGATGGGTGGTTTCTCTTCAATGGTCGTTGGCTTCAGTAACACGTTGCTTTGGCTTTTTCTTATTTCATTTAAGTCCTGCAAAACAGCCAAACGATTTTTGATATCAAAGGGTTTTTGTTCTACCACTGAAGTGTGATCGAGGTCCTGAACAATCATTCTAGTTCCAAACAGGCTTTCATATGGAGTGATACCCCCTAGAGAACTTCTTGGCAGATTGTTAAGACTACGTTGGACACTTATTAGATGTTTGACCCACCCGTCACCCGAGCCTAATACCCTAGCTGTTATAGGTTGCTTTATGTCCCAGTTTTTTCTCTCCACTTCTGCATTTCCCTCAGAATGGAATGGACTAGAGTACCGCAATGCAACGCCAAGATTGGCCATGGCCTCTTTGTAAGCCCTGGAGCTAAACACAGGACCCTGGTCAGAATGTAGCGTGCCGACTGCGTATGTGCTGATAAAGACTCGCAAATCTTTTTAACAGTTCGAGCATCAGCCGAGCGCTGAGGCCACATCCAAATGAATCATGAACACAAATCCACTGCGACCATGAGATATTTATAGTTAGCATCACGTTGTAAAGGACCGCAGTGGCCCAGGTAACCGCAGGCTAATGGTTTATCTGAAATTAACAAGGTTGTCTGTGCAGGACGTTTCACAGTAGAGACTTTCATCTTTTGGCAGATTCCACATTCCAAAACATAGTTTCTGGTTTGTTTCCTCATGCGCAGCCAACAGTATCTTCGTTTTTAATAATGAGACTGTGGCGGAAACACCTGCGTGTGAAGAGGCAAGCCCTTCATGTGCTGCTAAGATTAGTCCTAATCTATGTTCCATGTTTGGAATTACTCTATCCCCCACTCCCGGGATTCGAGCAAACAGAACATTAGTTGCATCAGTTATATAAGAGTATTTGAGTGGAAAACCTTTCGGTAATGTTTTATCACTTATTTAATGGTTTTTGTAAAGCGCGTAGTAACTCCGAAGAGCATCCCAGCGCTGATCTGCTTCTCCAGGGGTTTTAGCCAACTAGTGGGATTATATTTGCGGTAAAAGGAGGGTCTTTAAGGTCTTTCTGAACTGGAGATAGTTCGGTTCTGTCCTAAGTTTTCGGGGTAACTGGTATCACTGTTTAACAGCTTGCATTATTTTGCCGTCTATTTTTGTTTTTGAATGAGTGATTGCAGCTACGGAAGCCGTTTGCACAGCTGTCTTCGCGGCTTCATCAGCCAATGAATTCCCTGCACTGATGACTCAGTGTATTTATCACTTGAGTTTTTTGTCGTTTTTTCTGTAACAGACCTATTTGTTCCCAAAGCAACCTATACTTGATTGAGCCACCTTTTGCATCTTTCAAACCGTTTTGAATCCAGTTCTGCAAGTATTTATTGCAATATTGAATGCAATAATATGAATCGCACACTATGAGTGTGGGGAATTCACGATCAGTATTTTCAACCGCTATCTTGAATGCTTGTAGTTCTGCTCGCTGAGCTGTACAATCTCCTAGAGATTGAGTTTTTGTGACCATGGGTCGGAATTTGCCATCTCGCCAGCGACCTTTAACAATCGCCATGCAGCACTATAAGCTTGTTTACCCCCAATTGTGGGTTGTGCTGATCTGTCAGTATAAATTATATAATCATATTGTTCTAGAGGTAGAATCTCAGTAGGCAGAGGACATTCTTGTTCGTATTGCAGCAATTCTTGTCTTTTCAAATAAGGGTCAAAAACGTATTCAACGTCTGTCACAGCAAGAGAATAAACCCATTGTATCCATCTCTGTTGTAAAGCTTTTGCATTCGGAATGCTCGCCTTTGTCACTGCCTCTAAGGCAGGTGCAGGAGGTACGACCATTATGCGTTTTCCCTGTGCGAGGGCTCTCTCCCTTTTTTGCAGTTTGAACCGCTGTCAGAATTTTTTCTGTAGAAGTAAATTTAATTTCTGCTTGTGCATACAAGTGTGATTTATAAGCTATTGGTACTTTTTCTCCTTCATTAAAGGTTAAGTAGGAGAATCTGCATCGTCCTGGAATGATTTGCATCACTAGGTTGCGTACGTTTACGATTGTTTGTAAATGTTTTGTTGCTTAACATGTCTGTTTGGACTGAACGCAAAATTTCAGTGTGTTTTTGTGTCCAATTAACTGTTTTAAAATCAGTTTTTATTAATTCGTAGATAGGTTTAACACTTTCTGCGTGATTTAGAATGTGAGTTCTTCGGAAATTTAGGAAACCTAGAATTTACTGCAAGTTTTTCAGCGTTTTTGGAGGTTGGAGCAGTGCACATTTCTCGAGAAAGTTTGCTGCCAGGCTTTTGCCTTCACTTGATAACTACTATCCTAGTAAAAGGACCTTGAGGTGGGCAATTCTTGATTTATTGAAATTGAATTTATACCCTTGAGAGGCGAAACCAAGAATAATGGTATTCACTCTGTTCAAGTGCCTGTCCAAGTCATCGTCGGTTAGATAGATGTCATCGACATAAAATAATGCCTCATCATCATACGTTTGTAGTAACTCTGTTACTCTGGCTGAAAATAACCCTGGACTATTCTTGAATACCTGGGGGAGACGACTGAAGCGACGCTGTGTCCCCATAATTGAGAAAGCGGTCAAGTACCTACTTTCTGGTGCAATGTTTTGACAGAAGAAACCGTTAGAAATGTCTAATGTGGTTTTATATGTTTTTACGCACAATGTTATTCGTTAGTGCTGCACTGTGTGCATTTTGTACTGCAAATGTTTTGCAACAAGAGTTTGAATGTCTGTAATCCAAAAGTAGACGATATGTATTGTCTGGTTTGGACACAGGAAATAAAGGATGGTTCATTGACGAGGTGCATGTTTCAATCACCCCTTGCTATTCAAGATGATCTAATATCTCCCTGACCTGTTTTTTAACTTCTTGCTTAACTTGGTACTGCCTTTCTGCCTTTGACTTTTAACTCATCCCATTCTACATGATTTTTGTATAATGCAGGAGCCTGGGCTACTGCCCATTTCCTGGCATAGGTATATTTTTTATGAATTGGAATATGATTTGAGATGGCTGGCATAATAATGTCTTCGCCATGTGGGCACTCCCTGACAAATTCAGGTGGCCAGTTTTTTTCAGCTAGAAGGATGTCATAACTGTGTGAGAGTTTCTCCTAAAGAGTGCTCTTATCCATCCGGAGTGTAACTTCATATGACTTATGTGGGACACTAACCGTGGTATCTGCAGTTTCAACTTGGATGTACTCATTCAAGTCCACTGTCTCCAGATGATCCTTCAAGATCTTGCGAGCTATGGTGACTTCTGCTACGCTGTCCAACATTGTCTGAGCCCACTCCCCGTTCTTGAGTTGTGTAATCAGGATGCTCGGCATGCCTGGTTTTTAGATCTGCTACCACCTTCTTTTTGGTGAATTGAGTTTTCTTATTTTTTGGAACGTGTTGATCGTCTTTGGACTTCACACGTTCTTCCTTGGGTTCTAACCGTCCTCTTCTTTTGGATTTCTGTGATGAAGTTTGAAAGGTACGAGAGGAACGTGTATCAGTATCTTGATATCTATCAGGTTGTTTAAAATTATCCCTGTTCCAGAGGATATACCTCCTTTCAGAGGGCTCCTTTTGAGGAGACCTACCTCTGGAATGAGAATGCTTCTCTTTAGAAGTTTGTTTAGTGTTCTCCCACTTCTTTTTAGGAAGAGTAAGAGTTTCTTTAATGAAGACCTTTTCAGGACTTTCAGTCAGTTGGGGTTTCACTGGTTTACCAACTAAACTGTCTCTACCTAGTTCTTCATAGGATTTTTCCATTATTCTGGCTAGTTACTGTGGTTGCTGAGTTACATCAAATTCTCAACATTTTTGGCAGATCGCCACAGATGCTGCTTTACCTTTAATATTAGCTAATATTATTGTAGAGACCTGTTTGAAATCATTAAGTAATTTCATACCTAAATTTAAAGCAGGCTCTGCCCCATATTCATTTTGAATCTGTTTCAGGACATTTTGGAGTATTTTACGGGAAAAAGGGGTCTCTGAGAAAAGCATGACTGAGTTACTTTAATGTCTAGCGTTAAATTAGTGCCTTGCCCCACGTGGGCGCCATGTAGTGAAGTTCTTATATATTCAATAGGCTCTGAATATATATTAGACGTAGGACTGAGAATATTTTAATATTGAATATATTAAACTTAATAGTGAGTGCCAGCTAGCTCAGAGGTCACTAGAAACTTTCTCGAATTCACAAGAAGGGATTAGTTTCTGACAACCGCATAAACATGACAACTTTGTTTCCCAAGAATAACAAATATATCTCTAAAGTTGCGAAAACAAAACAATAGATAAGTATTTCACTCAGTCAATCATGCATGCTTCGTTGCTACATAGTTGCAGATAAATAGAGAGACGGGCGTTTTCAATAAAAAGGTTTATTGATCAGTCTTCTTTCTCATGCAAGAGAAGTGAACTGTTACAATCGTAATGCAGGCTGCAAAGTATAATGCGTACAGTGAGAACAATATCATAAAATAATACTGTAAGAGCATTGTATGGTTCCTGAGCCATAAAAATACATACATAAATAACAATGACTAAAATACTCAACTGGTGCTTCTAAAATACGCCTACCCCAATTTACCTAACCTAGGTCAAGTACGTTGGAAGAAGTAAGTATTGTGTAGCTTATAATTTTAATTTTCTTTGCCAAGAATCTATCCAAGATTTCCCTAGGTACTAATCAGCTCCATACCTTGGTTAGAATGAAGGAGGTCTGGTATCTCTGTCTCGGGACTCAAATTCCCAACACCCCACAAGGGGAACTTGGAAACACTGGAGCTGGATTCTTGGCAGGAGAAGGGCAGCCTCTGATCAGTGCGTCAGCTGGAGGGTCGCTTCCTTCAGGCACTTACTGTAGCAAGCTGCTTCGGGCAAGTAGATATCGAACTGCTCTGCACCACCATATCTTGCTAGAGTAAGTGAAGGTATATTTATACATTGAAGGTGTCTAGGAATGCCATAGTTTGAAGTAAAGTCGGGCACAATAACGTCAGGAAAAGAACCACTAAGGAATGGTTGTTCTTTGCAAAGTACATGAGTTCTTGGACAAATCAATATTCAAACAAGGGGAAGTTCCTTAACTGCTTAAGCCGATTTGCCAAGAAATATATATATATATATAGAGGCAGACCATTTACTAAAAACATGTACAACATTAGTTAGAATATTAATTTTATACAAGAGTTGCAAGCTCTGTATCATGAAGCAAGTACATAAGTATGTACCAACTATCTTAGCAAAGGACACATGCTTATACTATTCAGGAAATCACAATTTAAATTCATCATAACATTGTATTATACTTATCAGTGCAATATTCTCTCTATCCTTTAATTTGCTTCTTTTTCTCACAAATGGACAATAACCAAAATGACTCTAATGGGTCACAAAGCAGAGAAAATACTTGAGATAATCATGGAACAAATGGTGTTATCGGCACACATCTAATGTTTAGAACATAGGGGTCTATTAGGATGGTGGTTGGAAAACCATCCCAACCGCGATGGTAGTGGAAATCAACGGTCCGCTGGTACAGCGGCAAAAGCAGCGGTCGGATTAGGATAAACCGCCAAAAATCCCCGATTGCGGCGGAACGATGCAGCGAAAGACCGCCTGTAGCGGCGGTCGGATACACGGTGGAGAAACACAAAACTGCTGCAAGGCCTGCGGAGTGACCGCAGGTCAAATTAGGATTCCATTGAGGTGACAGCCGGACGGTACACTGTTTCCAACCACCGCGATCGCAAACAGTGATGAATGGGAGAGCCTGCGGAAGGGCTGTTGCATAGCCACTGCTGCGGACGCTCAATGCGGATGCGACAAATATGGCGGTCGACAAAAAAACATACAAAAAGGCCACCAAGTGCACATGTCAAACTAGCTCAGCCCCCAAAATCACCTAACACACCCCAATGACACACCCCCATAGGAACTTAAAAAATACAAATCCCGGGACAACCCACACAACATACCTGACAGCACTACTCCATTTTGATACACCCACATAGCTGAGTATAAAACCAGCCACTTCCCTGACCAGAATCTGTTGCACTACTCCAGCCCTAAAGGAACTAAACCCTGCAGCACATTGGATAGGCAATATACCACACATCTCACCAGCACAACAACACACACATACCACCTACACCACCCCTCCATCCCCACCCCCCTCACAACTGCACCTAAAACCATTTGCACATCACACACCATGGCACAAAAGAAAGTGCCCAAATTCACTGAGAGTGAGTTATCAGTCATGGCAGATTAGATAATCAGAGTAGAACCACAATTGTTTGGTACCAAGGTCCAACAGACACCATTAGTCATAAGAGCACAAAAGTGGGTAAGGATAGTTGACAAGGTCAATGCAGTAGGGAACACCCTGTGCAGCAAGCAGGAAATCCAGAAGCAGTGGCTTGACCTGAAAAGGACGGTGAAAGAGAAAATCAACAAGAACCATAAGCTGGCTCAGATGACTGGAGGTGGCCCTCACATTCCACCAAGAACATTCACTGCATGGTAGGAGAAGGTGCTTGCCTTACTGCATCCAGAGAGTCTCACAGGAATAGCCGGGGGAGTGCAGGCTGGTAAGTACAAACAAATGTATACCATTACACTGCTACCTACTGACTTGCACAGCTACAAAGCTACGCCTCCTAGTCCCAATTACATTCATCAGCACCACAATACCCAACACAGGTCTCACAGATGTTACATACACTCCGTCTGAATCACCCCAAAGGGAGCCAGCAACATTCACAGGGTTGAATGTATACAGGCTGCCAACTCTCACCAGGCCCCTTGTTCCTCAGCTCAGCAAGATGGAGCACTCCCACCACCCAGAACCAAGTGGCAGACATTGCATTGCTCACTTCAAACTACCAGGTGGGTAGACATCTTCACAGGAGGTGGTGTTTGGGTGTGGAAGGCTTGCACTGCAACTCCCACCAGGTCCCCCTGTGTCACCCCTGGGTAGGAAGTAGTACTCTCCCCCCACCCCAAAGCATGTGGCAGCCATTACATTCCCCTCTTCAAAGTAACAGGTAGGTAGCCTTCTTAACAGGGAGTGGTGTCTGTGGGTGGGAGGCCAGCACTACAACTCCCACCAGGCCCCTTGTCCCACCATGACCAGGTTGTAACACTACACCCCTCAGAAGCATGTGGCAGCGATTGGATTACAAAAACCAAACTTACAGGTAGGTAGCCATCTTCACAGGGAGGGCTGTTTGGGAATAGGAGTCCTGCACTACAAATCCCACCAGGCACTCTGTCCCACCCATGAGAAGGATTTAGCACTACACTCCCCCCAAATGCATGTAGCAGCTATTGGATTAAAACAACCAAACTTACAGGTAGGGAGCCATCTTCACAGGGAGGGCTGTTTGGGGGTGAGAGGCCTGAATTACATCTCCCACCAGGCCCTTATGTCCCACAGTTCAGCAACATGGAGCACCCACCCCACCCAGAAGCATGTGGCAGCCATTACATTCCCCTCATCAAACTAACTTTTAGGTAGCCATCTTCACATGGAGGGGTGTTTTGTGGGTAGGGGGCCAATACTACAACTCCCAACAGGCCCCCATGTCCCACAGTTCAGCAAGGTGAAGCACCCACCCCGCCCAGAAGCATGTGGCAACCATTACATTCCCCTCATTAAACTAACAGGTAGGTAGCCATCTTAACAGGGAGGGGTGTCTGTGAGTGGGAGGCTAGCACTACAACTCCCAACAAGCCACCATGTCCCACCCATGAACAGGATGTATCACTCCACCACACCCAGAAGCATTTTACAGCCATTGTATTGTTCACCTCCACTTAACAGGTAGGTAGTCATCTTAACAGGGAGGGGTGTCTGTGGGTGGGAGGTCAGCACTACAGCACCCAACAGGCCCCCAAGTCCCACAGTTCAGCAAGATGGAGCACCCACCCCACCCAGAAGCATGTGGCAGCCATTACATTACCCTCATCAAACTAACAGGTAGGTAGCCATCCTAACAGGAAGGGCTGTCTGTGGGTGGGAGGCCAGCACTGCAACTCCCAAAAAGGCCCCCATTTCCCACAGTTCAGCAACATGGAGCACTCCCCCCCAGCCAGAAGCATGTGGCAGTCATTGTATCTCACCAACCAAACTTACAGGTTGGTAGCCATCTTTACAGGGAGGGCTGTTTGGGGATGGGAGGCCTGCATCACAACTCCTACCAGGTACCCATATCCTCCCACTGAGCAGGATGGTGCACTCCCCCACCCAGAACCATGTGGCAGACATTGCATTGCTCACTTCAAACTAACAGGTAGGTAGCCATATTAACAAGGAAGGCTGTTTGGGGGTAGAAGGCCTGCACTACAACTAACACCAGGCTCCCTGTCCCACCAATGAGCAGGATGTAGCACTACACCCCCCCAGAAGGATGTGGCAGCCATTGTATCTCACCAACCAAACTTACAGGTAGGTAGCCATCATCACAGGGAGGGCTGTTTGGGGGGAGGAGGCTGGCACTACAACTCCCTCCAGGCCCCCTGTCCCACCCATGATCAGGATATAGCACTACACCCCCCTACAAGCATGTGGCAGCAATTGTATCTCCCCAACCAAACTTACAGGTAGGTAGACTTCTTCAGAGGGAGGGCTGTTTGGGGGTGGGAGGCCTGCACCACAACTCTCACCAAGTACCCCTGTCCCACCCCTGAGCAGGATGGAGCACTACACCCTGCCCAGAAGCATGTGGCAGCCATTGGATTACAACAACCAAACTAAAAGGTAGGTAGCCATCTTAACATGGAGGGCTGTTTGGGGGTGGGAGGCCTGCACTACAACTCCCACCAGGACCCCTGTCCCACCCATGAGCAGGATGGAGCACAACACCCCCACAGAAGCATGTGGCAGTCAATGGATTACAGCAACCAAACTTACAGGTATGTAGCAGTCTTCACAGGGAGGGCTGTTTTTAGATGGGAAGCCAGCACCACAACTCCCACAAGCCCCCTGTTACACCCCTGCGCAGGAAGGAGCACTCAAACACACACCCAGATAATGTGTCAGAAATGCACCCCAATGTGACAACAGAACAGGTAAGTAGACAGTGCATGCACACCAACATTCCTCTCAAGAAGCATGGAGCCATATGTCAACACCTGCCCTCACATCCCACCAAAATTGACACAGATCCAATAGGGATGTATGACATTATAACGCGTGTTAGTACAACGCGTGCTTTTACATCGCGGTCGTTACAACGATAGCATGTAACAACGCTATGCCATTACAACGCAAGTCTTTACATCGATTTGCTCTAGGTGGAGTGCTAACATTAATAAAGGGTAATTTACTATTCCAACTCCAGTCCACTTATCCGTAGGGAAGGTGTTGGGATAGTAAACTACACCATTTTTAATGTTAGCACGCCATCTAGCACAAGTCGATGTAAAGACTTGCGTTGTAATGGCATAGCGTTGTTACATGCGGTCGTTGTAACGACCGCGATGTAAAAGCATTGCGGTGTACTAACCGCGTTGTAAACGATGTTTCCCATCCAATAGCCACTTACAGTGTGCAGACAGCTAAGCGTATGTAACTGTCACTGCAACAACAATTTGACTAAAAAAATCACATGTTGAATAAATTCAGGGCACAATCATGCACATCACCGAGTGCTAGCTGTAAGTTCTATGAGGGCAAAGCTTGAAGAACCATATGAAAACAAAGCAAGCATGGTCTATAGAAGAAATAAACCAAAGCATATGACAAAACAAAAGTATGTATGAGATAACAATGGCTAGTTCATGCTCAGATGTAAAGCCTGCCAGGCAGAGTATTCAGCAAAGATGCCGCTAATCGTTAGATGACAACATTGATATGTCACACCTTGGACTGCGTGGGCATAACCTGCAAATACAATACATCAAACACCAAGCTTGATGTGTGCAGGTCAATGGCCATTTACCCACTATCCAACAGGTTACCAAGAACTGACTGCAGAGGATGACAACACCAACCTGCAGAGCCAGTCTCCACCCCTGGAACATGGACTCTCTGATGATGACTCCCTGGATTTTGAGGATGCGAAGCAAGAAGTCAGCCCATCTGGCATGCCAGGGCGAAACAGGGCCCAGGACTTCACTTTCCCTCCCAACCCCACATCCCCAACAACAACGAAGCTGACTGCTGCTGTTATGACCTCTGCGGCCTCCACCACCACCACCACCAGTTCTGCCTGGAACACTCTCCCTGCCCTAGAGGATGACCACCCCACCCCACCAACTGAGGAGGCCAGGGAGAATAGGCAGGTGAGTACAGTGGTGAGGCAACAGGTCTTTGACAGCAGGGCAGGTGGGAGGGCAAGTGGGAGTCAAAGACAACAGGACACTGGAACTGTAGCCCTAGCTAACATCACCAGAGTCCTTGGGGCCTACGAACAAGCCCAGGGACAAACGGGCCAGGCTCAGGAAGATTCCTGTGAGATCCCCTGCTGCTGAGATCCATAGACACCCGCATGGGCAAAATCGTGGACGTCTTGGGCCAGCTAGTGGTGGTTCTGAAGACAGGCCTGTGGGCCGAACAAAACCTCCACCTCCCTCCTGTGGCCCGCAGGATGACAGCTCCACATCCTCCCCTGCAGCCACAGAGAGAGGGAGTCCTCAGAACCCACCGGCTCACAGCAAAGGCCCCCTCTGCCTAACGACCAAGGGGCCATCCAAAGAAATCCAAGGGAGGAACCCGTGGCAAAGCACCTCAAAAACGCCAGTCAAGGAGCCAGCCATGATGGCACTCCTCTTCACCATTGCATTGACTTTGTTGACTGTCCTTCCCCATGCTGCCATGTTAATGGCATCCGTCTGTTGGACTGGATCACCACATCAATGTGGTGACTACTTGAATATCTCATCATCCATTACTGACAACTCACTGATTCCCTATTCACCTTTTTGTAAATATTCACTTCCCTGTCACATATACCCATTGTAAATAAACACTCCTTACACACCCATGTAGCCGTGTCTGCTCCATGCTTATCACAGGATGTACAATGTTGACCATGATTACAATGTACCAGGAGCACAGATTGTTTGCAGGCAATGAGAGGCTGAAGGGACCCAGGAAAACACAAAAGAAAAAAAATCATGTTTTAGGCGGTGGCATCACAGCAATTACACAACACTTGTCATCAAGGTGCTCCAATCAGCAACAGTACCGACATAGACATCATGTTGCTGTGCATAATTACACTGTCCCAGAAACATTAGCAGCAAGCACAAAGCCAACGACAGAGAGCAGTCACTAAGCTATCTTAGGCCTTTTCACCAACAACAACATCAGCAGACAATGGCCCCGTTGTACATTTTCACTCACCTTCAAGGGAAGTAGTGATTGATGAGCTGTAGACGGAGGCTGACACTTTCCTCCTCTCCACTACCCCTGGACATGTGTGGGTTTGCAGGCAGAGGCCTCGGCTGCTCATCAGCATCCAGAAGCAGGGGGATCTCTTTGTGCAAGGCCAGGTTGTGGAGCATGAAACTACAATCTGACACCCCTTTACGGGCGAGTACCTCAGTGCACCTCCGGTCTTGTCCAGGCAGCAAAATCGTGACTTCAGGAGACCAAAAGTATGCTCCATCACATGACGTATCCTCCCATGGGCATCATTGTAGCGGACTTCAGCGGGGGTCCTGGGATTATGCAGTTGGCTCAGCAACCAAGGCCGGTTGGGATATGCAGAGTCACCTAGGTGTGAGATACACATACTGATCTTGTAATATAACTGTGGCAGAGGACAGCATGCCACACATACAGCACTCTACTTGATTCTGCGTACTCACCCACAATGCATGCATGCCTCGGAAGCAGATTTTCTATCAGCTTTGGCACAATGCTGTTATGTAGGATGTACAAGTCATGGGGTGAGCCAGGAAATTTGGCACAGACGTGTGAGATGATCATATCTGCCTGGCACGCCACTTGCACATTGATGGAATGGAAATGTTTCCTGTTCCTGTAGATGTGCTCACATGTCTGTGGTGGAACCAGGCCAACATATGTGCAGTCAATGACACTAACAACAATAGGGATGTGGCCACGGGCATAAAAATCACCCTTCACACCCGCCAATTCATGCCTATTGGGGAAAAGGATGTATCTGTCCTGTACCTCATGATAGCGGACAGGACATCACATAGCACCATGCTGAACATAGGTTGCGACAACCCACCTGCGGTGGACACTGTGTACAGGAATTAACCAGTAGCAAAGAAATGCAGGGCCGCCATCACCTTACACGTTGGTGTCAAAGCAGTCAGATATGTTCTGCAAGGCCGCAGTTGGGGCTGCAATAGAGCACATAGGTCTTGTAGGGTGGGCCGATCCAGATGGAATTTCCGTATGATGTCCTCATTCTCCATGTCCACCAGCACTGTGAAGGGATGATGCACATTTTGTCACCTCCTAGGTGAGATGAAAGGTAGGTGGGTTGACACATTTCAATTCAATCCCCCTATGAGAAGTGTCCGACATCTTACATTTTGACTGACACAACGCCAACAATGACTGGCATCGCTGTTCAGCTTACATCACAACTTACATGTAGAGACACCTTCAGCTACACTTGTTGTACACTTGTCCACTGTTCACACAGTGAGTACCTCCAGAACAAAATCAGACTATGTGAATGTCCAAAGGTATATGTCCACATCTTGCAGTATAAGCACTAACAGTAGTTCATACAGCATATGTGTGACACAACAACAATACTGGCTCCTACCTAGCTGCTGTACCTGCCACACCTTCTTGCGTAATTCGAACAGGACACACATCAATAACAACATGAACACAGTCTGTGCATTAAGATCAAGTATGTGCATGAGCCAAGGAAACTAGACAGTTAATTTTGCACAATATGCAGTCAGACATTCATCACTGTGATCTGCTTAGCCACATCACACATTGACATGTGTACCCATTGGAGAGTCCATCACAACACTGATCTGTGTACATACCCAGTAATATCACAAGTGACATGTGAGGGAGTACATGCTAATGTTTCCAATCATATGCACGAACATAGCATGTGTAGGCATATGTGAACTAAATGTCACATTGGCATTGTGTGCACAATCTCGTGCCATGAATCAGGTGTCAACTGTGCACTGTGGAGAACTGGCCATTGCCATTGACACAGCATGATGTGTCCATAGGTGCGGTCAACGTGCTCCAGCACCCAAATCACGGTAATTGTCAGCAATGTATAGCAACCATATTGCGGTAGCGACGGCCTGGCCCCTGTGGTGTGTCACCGCCAATGCCCACTGCACTCGCATTAGTGATATACACATTGTGAAATGTCAGTTGGCATGCTCTGCCACCCAAATCACAGTAATTTCCTGCAATGTATAGCAGCCATATCAGGGTAGCGACTGCCTGGCCCCAGCGGTGTGCCACCGCCAATGCCCACCACACTCACGGTAGTGATATACACATTGTGAAATGGCGATTGGCATGCTTCGCCACCCAACTCAGGGTCATTTCCTGCAAAGTATAGCAGCCATATCGCGGTAGTGACAGCCTGGCCTCTGTGGTGTTTCACTGCCAATCCCCACTGCACTCGTGGTAATGTTATACATAATATGAAATGGTGTTTGGCATGCTCCACCACCCAAATCACGGTCATTTCCTGGAATGTATAGCAGCCATATCGCGGTAGTAATCACCTGGCCCCTGCGGTGTGTCACCGCCAATGCCCATGCCCTTACAGCCAAAGGGAATGGCAATTGCGGGAATCTAATGCGGGCCGATCATTGGATGCATTTGAAAAAAGCGGACCTGGAACATCAATTGCAGCAGCTTAGAACCACTTAAATTACCCCAGAGGGCTATATATGTGTGGGAAAGAGACTCACATGTCCACTGCTTCCAGATACTGCTGCCTGACACTCCTCACCACCAACTGCTGCTGCTCCTGTGTCCTGGACCTAGTGATGGCAAGGACTGAGAACATCAGGGCCCGTCCCTTCACCACAGAGGAGCTGGAGGTCCTGGTGGACGAGGTGCTCACACAGTATGGAAGGCTTTATGGTGCTCCAGATGTCATGGTAAGTGTTTCAGAGTGGACGTGAGAGTGTAAGGAGTGCACACATGAAGTTGATCTGCTGCAGTATGTGCCTGAGAGTGTGGCTTTGTGTGATACACTGCCTACCATGCTGACTCCATGGGAAAGGAGTTTGTGGCCTATTTCACACACTTCCCTGGCTTCATATCAGGATGAGAGGGACATGCATTGTTTTTGCTGCCATACAGTGACACAGCAAGTTTGGTAAGCGTGAGTCAGGACAGAAATAGCCTGTGTTAATTGATGTGTGGGTCCATGAGGTTACTCACAGGCTCATCTGTGACATTGCCAAGAGTTTCCATGCGGAGTGTACTGATGGAAGTGTGTCTGACTTAATATTGCCAGCATGGATATCTCAGCATTAGGCACTAGAGTGAAATGCCAGAGGGTGACACTCTTGGTGGAAAATCACCTATGACACAGCAGATTGTTATACTGTTAAAATGCCGCCCTTCCATTATCATCATTATGTGTACTGACTCGCATGTGTAGGTACTGTTTGCCCTCTCATATTGTCCCTTCATGTGACATTTCTGATACCTCACGTTAAACCTCAGTGTGAGCCACTCTGGTACTTTCACCTAAATTGGTAGATTACGTTTTGTCTACAGACATATAAGATTTCATGTTTTCTCCAAGCCCTAACACTGACTTTTGAATTTGGCACACTGTGTTCTGAGAGACTTTGAATTTGACCTTCATTTTTCAAAACAATGAACTAACTTTGGAACTTTTCCCTATGATTATTTTTTTTTTCCAACTTCGTATATTTCATTTTTTGGCACAAGTAATCTGCTTAAAGTAGAACTATTCATAGAGAACATGAATTCTTTGAATACTTCCAGGGACAGTATATGACCACTGTCCACCTTCAAAAGTTTTATGTAATCCAACATGAAATGGTTTCGGCCTTTTTTCTTCAGTATTTACGAGCCATTTCATAAATGTATATTTTCGTGATTCATTCAGTTAAGCAACGGAATGTCAAAATATATGCTTGGAATGAAACATTGCTTTAAATATGTACAGCACCATTGCATTTATGCATCGTAACGGTTTGATGCATTTTTTTAGAAATGTATTTAGACATATGTGTAGCATTTCGTGTGTAGATATATTTTAGATATGTTATCATGTTTAGGATCTAGTAATGTCGTACATACTAAAGTGGAGTGGGTGTTGTGTGTCGATTTAGATTCTGTATGAATTTTCCCGATTCATTCCCTTATATAGGTATATTTCAAATTCCCTTACATAGGCATAGAAATGCAGTCCTTATTTAGGCATAGCCCATGCTACCCAAATACAGGCATGGTCACTTTCATCCGTTCAATTACGTCACAACAATTTCTTGGAAAACTAGACTCTTAAGCTGTAGGGACATCCCCTTGCCTGGATATTGATTTCTCCAAGAACTCATTTATTATACATGAACATCTATTCATTAGGGGTTCATTCATGACGTACATATACCCAACGTATACGTCAATACTGTCATTCCTAATCACCTTGAAGGTATAAATAAACCTTCACTTGCTATGGCAAAGCACTGTGTGGTTCGGTGCATTTCGCCTACCTACTTGCACGACGCAGCTCACCACAGCAAGTCCCGAAGGAAGCCACCTCCCCAGCTGACGCACTGACTAAAAGCTGTCATCCTCCTGCTGAGAATCCAGCTCCAGTATTTCTGACTCCCCTTGCGGGGTGTTGGGAAATTGAGTTCCGGGAAAAAGATAGCAACCTCTCTCATTCTAAGGTATGGAGCTGGTTAGAAACTAGAGAAACCTTTGGCAGATTCTTGGCAAAACTAAACTTAGCTAAAACAGCACCTACTTCTTCCCTCATCCTTGACTTAGGTGAGGTACATCAGGGTAGGATTATTTAGAAGCACCCGTTGACTATTTTAACCTGTGTTATTTATGTATGTATTTTAATGACTATGTGATAGCTACAAAACCATGCTATTGCAATATTATTTTATATTGCTGCTAACACTGTACATATTCTATTTTGCATGCTGTCTTACGATTGTAGCTATTCATATCTCTTGCCTGAGAAATAAGACTGTTCAATAAACCCCTTTTATTGAAACGCCTGACTCACTATAGAAACGAACCATGCACGATTGACTGAGTGAAATAGTTATCTATTGATTCCACGACTCTGAAGATATTGTTTCAATTCTAGGGGAAACAAAGTTGTCAGTTTATGCGGTTGTCAGAGACTAATCCCTTCTTGTTTGTTCGAGAAAGTTTCTAGTGACCTCTGAGTTAGCTGGCACACACACAGTTAAGTTTAATATACTCGATAGAGACATTCTGACTTCAGTCCTATGTCAAAACTATAGTGTATGTTATTCAAGTGTGCAGAGCCTATTAGGGAAACAGGAACTACACTACATGGTGCCCAATGGTTTGGTAAGGCACAAATTTAACGCTAGATACTGAAGTAACTCAGTTGTGCTCTTCTCAGAGACCCCTTTACTCCTAAAACTCCAATAGACGTCTGGAGTGGGTAAAGGATAATATCTGCATAGCTGAGTAGGACCAAAACTCCTATGTATTAGCTTTTTGGTTTGTTCAATGTTGAAGGATATAGTGTTCCAAATTATTGTGCACCTTAGCTTTGTTTACTTGACCCATGCTCTGCAACTTTCAATAAAATGGCTGATGAGGAAAACACCTCGACTGGAGCTGCAGGCGAAACCGCCGTACCAGCTTTTAATATAACAGGTTTTCAAGAAACCGATGAGAATGCTATAATCATTCCTCAAAATTTAAGGAAAGCTATCACTATAAAACGTATAACACATGCCCTAACATCGAGAGGTGGAAGGGCAGTTTTTGTGATAGAGGCACATGAATATCACCAGACAGAGGTGTTCTATTCATGGACAGTCTTCCCAGAAGCAAATCCAGTAACACATATGTTTCACTTCTACAAAGAAAATGATCCACCGGATGAATATATTCCTTTTGAGGATATTGAAATTCCACTCACATACCAGGAACATGAGCTCTGGTTTAAAGGCGCCCTAAAACATTTAAATCACATTACCAGGCTCGGTCCACTGGGTAGACAAGGAGCGACATGTCTGGCTTTAGCCAGCTGCACACCTGACCCTGACACTGAATCAATGTCGGACGAAGAATTACTTAGTAACATACAAAATGTAAAAGAAATATACAGTTAAACCACAACTGTCTGAAAGTCCTGAAAAGGTCTTTATTAAAAACACTCCTATCTCTCCTAAAAAGAAGTGGTAAAATAGCAAACAACCTTCCAAACAGAAGCGTTCTCATTCCCGAGGTACGTCTCCTCAAAAGGAGCCCTCTGAAAGGTGGTATAACCTAAGGAATAGGGATAATTTGAGAAAACCTGACAGGCATCAAGATACTGATACACGTTTCTCTCGTACCTTTCAGATATCGTCCCAGAAAGCCGAAAGAAGAGGATGGTCAGAGAACAAACAAGAACATGTGAAGTCCAAAGACGATCAACACGTTCAGAAAAACAAAAAACCTCAATTCACCAAAAGATGGTAGCAAGTCTAAAGATCAGACATGTCAATGATCTTGAGGACAAAACTCAAGTACTGCGAATGGGCTCAGACCATGTTGGACAGCGCAGCAGAAGTCACAATAGCTCGCCAGAACCTGAAGGGACTTCTGAAAACAGTGGACTTGAATGAAGACATTCAAGTTGAAACTGCAGATACCAGGGTTAGTTCTCCACATGGGGTAGATGAAATAACACTCCGTATGGAGGGATACATACCAAGAAAAGTGAAAACACTCTTTTGGGAGCGTCTTTCCAAAGTCTATGATATACTTCTAGCTGAACAAGACTGGCCACCAGAATTTGTCAGGGAAAGTCCACATGGCAAAGACATCATTATGCCAGCCTTCTCTAACCATATTCCAGTACATTTAAAATATACCTATGCCAGGAAATGGGCAGTAGCCCAAGCCCCTACATTATATACAAATCATGTAGGATGGGATGAAGACTCACCTCACCACAAAATCCAGTTAAAATATCAACCAACTGCACAAAGGCAGTACCCAGTTAAGCAAGAAGCCAAAAAACAGTTTAGGGAGATTTTAGATCAACTTTAATATCAAGGGGTGATTGAAACCTGCACCTCATCAATGAACAATCCTTTGGTTCCTGTCTCAAAAACCAGGCAATACATATCGTCTAGTATTGGATTATAGAGATCTAAACTCTTGTTGCAAAACATTTGCAGTGCAAAATGCACACAGTACAGCATTAATGAATAACATTGTGCGTAAAAAATACAAAACCACTTTAGACATATCATATTCTTTCTTTTGTCAAAACATTGCACCTGAAAGCAGGTATTCGGCTGCTTTCTCAATAATGGGGACACAGCGTCACTTCTGTCGTCTCCCTCAAGGATTCAAGAATAGTCCTCGGTTATTCTCAGCAAGGGTAACAGAGTTACTACAAACTTATGATGACGATGGCATTTTCATATGTCGATGACATCTATCTGACAGACGATGACTTGGATAGGCACTTGAACAGGGTGAACACCATTATCCTGTGCTTCGCCTCTGAAGGGTACAAATTCAATTTAAAAAAATCAAGAATTGCCCATCTCAGCGTCCTCTTCCTAGGATTTGAGTTATCAAGCGAAGGCAAAAGCTTGGCAGCCAACTTTTTAGAAAAGTGTGCGCTGCTCCAACCTCAAAAACGCAGAAAAAGTTACAGTCAATTCTAGGTTTCCTGAATTTCTGAAGAACTTACATACTAAATTACGCAGAAAGGGTTAAACCTCTCTACAAATTAATCAAACCTGATTTTAAAACAGTAAATTGGAAAAAAGAACACACATAAATTTTGTGTTCACTCCAAACAGACATGTTAACAGCTAAATATTTACAAACATGTGTAAGTGATCGCAACTTAGTGATCCAAATAATTCCGGTTCAATGCGGATTCACCTACTAAACTTTTAATGAAGGTGAAAAGGTATCAAAAGTTTACAAAACACATTTGTACACACAAGCAGAAATTAAATTTACATCGACAGAAAAAATTCTGACAGCTGTTAAAACCGCTGTAGCAAAATTAAGAGCCCAAGGACAGGGGAAACGCATTATGATCATAACTCCAGTACCTGGCTTAGAGGCAGTGACAAAAACAGGAATTCCAAATGCTAAAGCTTTACATCCAAGTTGGATACAATGAGTTAATTCTCTTACTGCAACTGATGTTGAATACGTTTTTGATCGGTTTTGAAAACTTAAGCATTCCTGCAATGCGAACAAGAATGTCCTCTGCCCACTGAAATTCTCCCTCTTGATCAGTATGAATGTATCATTTATACTGACGGACCTGCGCAACCCACTACAGGAGGTAAGCAGGCTTATAGTGCGGCATGCGCAATCGTTAAGGGTCGTATGTGCAATGGCAAATTCTGACCTATGGTCACAAAACGCAATCTCTAGGAGATTGTACAGCTCAGCGAGCTGAACTACAAGCTTTCAAAATGGCACTTGAAAATATGGATTGCAAATTCCCCACACTCATAGTGTGCGATTCTTTCTACTATGTAATCCTACAATGAAAATTTATAGAATTGGATTCAAAACGGTTTCAAAGATGCAAAAGGTGACACAATTAGGCATAAAACGCTTTGGGAACAAGTAGTTCAGTTACGAGAAGGACTACAAAACATCAACGTGATGGCGTTCACATTGAAGGGAATTCATTGGCTTATGAAGCCGCGAAGGCAGCTGTGCAAACGGCTTCCGTAGCTGTAATCACTCATTCAAAAAATGAAAATAGACAGCAAAATAATGCTAACTGTCAATACTACAAGCAAAAGCAGCAGTGCAACGTTACCTAATAAGTTTCCACTCAAATACTCATATATAATTGAAGTGATTGGCATTCCATTCGCACGAATCCCTGGAGTGGTGGATAGGGTAATTCCAAACATGGAACATAGATTAGGACTTATACTAGCAGCACATGAAGGGCTCGCCTCTGCTCATGCAGGTGTTTACGCCACAGTATCATTATTAAAATAAAGATACTGGTGGCCAGGCATTAGGAAACAGACCAGAAACTATGTTTTAGACTGTGAAATATGCCAGAAAATGAAAGTCTCTACTGTGAAACGTTCTGCGCAGACTCCCCTGTTAATTTGAGATAAACAATTAGCATGTGTTTTCCTGGACCACTGTGGTCCCTTACAAAGGAATGGCAACTATAATTATATCATGATCGTAGTGGATTCGTGTTCAATGTTCATTTGGAAGTGGCCTCAACACTCGGCTGACGCTCGAACTGTTATAAACGATTTGAGAGTATTTATCGTCACATACGCAATCGGCACGCTACATTCTGACCAGGGTTCTGCGTTTGGCTCTTAAGCTTACAAAGAAGCCATGGCCAATTAGAGCATTGCATTGCGGTATTCTAGTCCATTCCATCCTGAGGGAAATTCGGTTGTGGAGAGAAAAAAACGGGACATCAAGCAATCTCTAACAGCTAGGGTATTAGGCTGGGGTCCACCCGGGTGGGTCAAACATCTAATAAGTGTCCAACGCATGCTTAACAACTTGCCAAGAATTTCTCTAGGGGGTATTACTCCATTCGAGGTTCTTTTTGGGACAAGAATGCTGGTCCCAGACCTTAATTGTCACATATTAGTGGTGGATACTGAAAAATTTGATATCAAAGATCATTTGGCTGTTTTACAGGATTTAAATGAACTAAGAACGAAGCAAAGCAACGTGTTCCTGAAGCCAACAACCACTGGGGAAAAACCAACCATCCCAGCAAGGCCTGTCTGGATCCCAAAGCTTGGTGTTCTAGTCAGAGAAAAGATCGGGCACAAGAAGGAATTTGGGCCTTCTTACAGACAACCAGTACCTGTCCTAGCAATCCACGGATCAAGAACAGTTTTACTGCCGCCACTTGCTGGAAACACGGAGAACAGGTTTGTGTCCATCGACCTGATCAAACCACACTATGTGGCCGATGCTAATCAGTAGGCCAAGTGGACTTTGCCAATGTAGCAGACACACTCCTCTAGCTACAATCTAAGAGGTTCAAACTGAGAGACTTGTCATCATTGAGGAATCTGCAGTGAGAAAAGAAGGAATATGCAACAATGCTATGGAACTCGTTCCTCTTGAGACCCAAATAACAGTTGTCAAGAAAAACCTGTCTACCAAGAAGTAACAAGTGATCAAGTGGTTCCAGTGATTTCAACAAATCTGGATGCAATCCCAAAAATTGACAGAACTGCCTCTGGCTAATTCATTAACTTTTGTATGTTTTCTGAGGATCCCAGCGAACCTGAAGCGAAGCCAGCAAAAGAAATTTCAATGAACAAGCAATAGACATTTTTCATCAGACTTATCTGATTTCACCATGGATTGAACTTTGGATTGTGTTGGGTATATTTTTTCTTCTTCTTTCGTTGACTCTGGTAATAACTCTGGGTACGCTGATAAATGGAAGATATGTCAAAATGGACACAGCAAATAAGAAAGTCAACTTACTCTTCGAACCACACAAATCATCCCATCGTGAACAGAGACTTGTAATCATTGAACATCACAGTCGTTCCTATACCTGATGGGCTAGCTTGGGACAAAACAGACTATGACATTTTTGGCCCGTCAGAGCTGTTTAAGATTCCACACTTATTCAAGATTTCATTAAGTGACTTTGTTTCATCTAGTACCTTTTCTGCTGATTGGGACTTCGATACTGTTAATAACATGATGTCAAATCTAGAATGGTCTGCAGTATTCACAAATCATGAAAATTTAGAAGGTTCATCCGATTATGAACAAATGTATTGTTATCGCCTTTATGGTCATCATTTCTTGCACATATCTGAAAGTCCTAGAAATGTATTAATGCATAACCAATGGGAACATTGTCCTATACCTCCAAAGGGTAGCTCAAAAACTTTTGTTATAAAATTTCCATACTTTTCATGGTTCAATGTATCCAATGCAGAATCGTTTTACTTAGAAAATGTGAACAGAACAGGAATGAAAAGTATGTTGACCAATACCAAACAGATTTATTCTGCAGCCTTTTATGCCCAGCTGTTTAAACTAAGTTTCAACGTTTGGAAAGACAACATTGAGACAAAAACTGTCTGGGGTACAAAAGATTGGCAAGTGCAGGGGGTAGAAGCTTTGTTTAGAGCCTGCATTATCCCTGAGCCAATTATGTTTTTGAATGACACTGTCCATGGAACATGACATCAGGACAGGGGCAAGATGGCCGCTGACAGGCTGTAGGGAGCAGTCGCACCCTCACCTCTCTCCTGAAAATTACAGAAAATTACTGAATACCGCTGGCGGCTGGTAATGGAACAATTGGGATTTGTACATGGTGAATGGTGAATGGTGCTCTACCCCACCTATATGAAGTCATCACTAACTATGCTATGGACATCTAACTGGACTTTGTGGTCGGTGTGTTGCCTCGCCACAAGCAAAGTAAGGCAATTTCAGCAGCGTATCCTTGAACTGATCCGTGGGTGAGTAAGACGCTCTGACAAGGTGAGCGCGAGACACACCATGGTGCCGAAGCCGAGGTGCCGAGGGAGCAGAAGGAAACGAATGACAAAGACAAGGAGAAAGCTGTCTTCAGTGATCCGGGGGTGCCGTCGGCTAACCTGCGGACAAAAATGAAGACACAAACTCAGAAACGGAGGCCCACAAAAAAGAATGTGGATGACCCTAAGATTAGGGATGAAACCGTAACGGATAAGAAGGCGAAGGAAAAGGGCAACAGCGCTAAAAAAGGAAATAATGTTCCGAGGAACAATGAAGAGATGGGTTTGAAAGAACCCACACTAAGGCAGCCTACCTTGTTTGAATCCTTTGCCCCAACGATAGCAGTGCGATCGCCAAATTCACAGCCTGCCATTGATTCAGCACTCGGAGACGCGTGCACCCAGCACGGGTCGAGCAGCGGTGAGCAGCAGCGCAGTGAGCCGGAGACACAGGCCGGTGAGAGAGCAGCAGAGCATCAGATTGCATCTGAGATGGAGACAAAGCCCAGATTCCAGTCAGGTCACTGCACAGCAGCAGACGCCAGAACAACACGAGGAGCTCACTGCAGCTCTTCACGGACGGGGGGCCCCATCACTACAGGCTTCTGAGGACCGGCAGGTAGGGAAAAACTATGCTCAGATTGTCAGCTGCCGCCACCCGTGATTGACAATAGTAACAGGCATGAAGAGCAGGGTAAAAGCGGTGGCCAGAATCTGTATTTAAAAGCAAATGGAAGAAGGAATGATCAGGGCATAGAGGAGCAGTTGCTAACCCCCATGGGGCACTCGACAGTAGCAAGGTTAAACAAACTGCCTGCAAACACTGACCATATTATAGAGGGACTAAGTACTACTTCTCTAATCCTGAGGTCACCCAGCGATGAGTGTTTTTTCTCCGTCAATGATGAGGAAGATGAAAAGGATAAAGAGGAGGAGGTGGAGGAAGACGAATCGCGGTCAGACTCGCTTTCAACAGGGTCAGGGAGCTGTACAGAGGCTTCAGAAGTTGAGACAGATGCTTCAGAGCTAGGGGGAGATACAGTACATAAGGTGTGCTCTCATCAGAAAACCAAGATCAGCAAAAATAGACCCCGGAGCAGAGCAAAGAGCTCACTAAGCCCATCACATCCAGAAGTTGAAAAGAAATTAGACTGGGATTACTCGGCTACTTCTCAGTTATATCATGAAGGGACAGGAAATATCCCTCCACAGTCCCAGCCTCAAAGTCAACCGCAGACCACCAGTCTTGACCTTGTGTATACAACGCTAAAACAAATGCAAGGAGAGGCAAGGTCAGAGAGCCGCAGAGCGAGACAGGCAAAAAAGAGAATACAGGGCTCACTACAAAAAGTTAATAAACTATACTCGGATCTTGCGGGAAGGGTTAAGGAGGTGGAAGAAAGAACTGGTAAACTGGAGGACGATATGGTAAAATGTCAGGAACATAGACAGGAGCAGGAGAAGACATCATCAGACATTCTCTGGAAGCTCGAGGACTTTGAAAATCATCAACGAAGAAAAAACATAAGATTATTGGGTGCGGCAGAGGGGAAGGAAGGGCAGGATGTTCGGGCCTATGTAATTGATTTGCTCAGAGGTGCATTCCCCGAAATAACTGCATGGGTTTGGGAAAATGAAGTGCAGAGGGCTCATAGGTTTCCTCTAACTCAGAGAAGGGGGAATGCTATAGACAAGCCAAGGGCGATCCTGGTATTCATAGGTAACTACCTGTTAAGGGAGGAAATCTTGAGCAAAGCTAAGCCTGAGGCCAAGCGCACCTATAAGGATACAACGTTTTTCGCTAGACCTGACTTCTGCCACACTACTGTGGAAAGACGTTGGCGGATGAGGCAACTAATAACACCCTTTCAGAACTTAGGGTGTGAGGCTTATCTGTTATTTCCTAGCCGCCTCAAAGTAGGGAGAAATGGGCAGTTCAAGATATTCTATTCAGAAGTGAAGGCCCAAGATTACCTCATGGGGATTAAGGAAAACAGGGGCCAAAGCAGCATGACGGATCTTGTGAGGCAACATAACCGAAAATCCCAACAATAGGAGCAGGGAAAAAAGCTCAATGGGCAACCTGGTTGGAAACAGCAACATGGTGAGAAGGGGCGGCAGCGGTAGTAGGGTTTAAATAAAGAATGTAATGAGGAGGAAGGAGGGGCGGTGACAACCTGGGGCCACAGCTGTCACACATAGGTCAGGATTGACCTATTTGCCAGTAAGGGGGGAGGGTATGCCGGGGGGGCTACCAGGGGAGGAGGGGAAGGGTCTGGGCACAGGGCAAGGCACATGGATACAACACATGGGGTTTTTGGGAGGCGATGTAAGATGGCTGAATACAAATTGCAATGAGCTACAAAGAAGAGAACTGAGCAAAAAACTAATAAAGGTGGCAAAATATTTAAATATGGTAGGGATTTGTGGTTAGGACAATCACTGGAAGTATTTTAATGGGTACCCGAATTCTCACTTGGAATGTATGCGGGTTGAATGAGCGACATAAGAGGCAAAAGGTTTCTATGTTGGCAAAAAGTATGAAGGTGGACTTCTTACTTTTACAGGAAAAACATATTTTCGGGACACAAGGGCATCTTCTGGAACAGTTGGGGCTCCATGTACTGGCATGTTCAAGACAGGGCTCCAAAAATAGAGGTGTGGCTATCTTATCCAGGTGCAGAGATATTGAAACTAGAAAGAAGCTTGAAGATAAATGGGGGAGATGGGCTCTGGTGAAGTGCTTTATTAGTGGGGAATGGGCCACACTTGGTTCAATCTATGGGTCAACTGAAGATGACCCAGATATTTTTGATTTCTTAGATCTGGAATTAGCAACCTGGGCCCCCCCCCGTATTGTTCTTGCTGGAGATTTTAATATCAATGGGGCAGACGGGTTAGGGCTAGGATCTCAGGGGAAATACCAAGGTAGAAAGTGGAGGGTTTGCCAAGCGGTTCTCAGTCTGGCTAGAAATAATGCATTGGTAGATGTATGGGGTAGTCTAAGGTCAGGGGAAAAAGGGTTCACATTTTATTCGGCTCCACATAGGGTGTGTGTACGATTAGACTACTTCTTTATTTCGAATGCCCTTCTCACTGTGTCAAGAATTGAGAGATTACCTCGTATACTTTTGGACCACAATCCCCTGATTTTGAATTTAGACCTGGCAACGGTGTGTAGAACCGAGAGGGTATGGACCTTCGCGAGAAGGTTGCTGAGCGACGACAGCTACATGCAGCATATGACTCAGTGGATTGAAGCGTTTCTTGAGATAAATAGGGGTAGCACGGCATCGGGGATTGTATGGGACAGTTTAAAGGCGGGAGTCAGGGGGGAGACCTTAAGTTTTAATACTAACAAACGGAAGCAAGAGCAGTTGAGAAATCTGGGTTTAAATAATGCATTACTGGAGGCTGAGGATGAATTAACTAAAGGTGTCTTGGTAGGTATTCCGCTTGAACAGGCCCTCATTAAGGTGGAAAAAGCGAAAATGGAGGCAGAAGAGGATTTAGCAAGTAAGGCTGCTAAGATATATACGGCGAATAGGAAAAGATGTCATGAGTTCAGCGAAACAGTGGGTCGTACCCTAGCAGTACGGGCGAGGCAAAAGGAGGCGACAGGAGAAGTAAGGGAAATCAAGGACAGCTCAGGTAAATTAATTACAGATCCGCAAGGCATTCGTGAGGTATTTAGGCAATTCTACTCAACACTATATGATGAGAAGCAGGGAAAGGATCCTGAGGAAATAGTAGCATATCTACAAGATATACCAATGGCAATTTTAGGGGAACAAGACCGTGTGAGGTTAGATACTCCTTTAGACCCAGAGGAGATAAAAGCAGCTATGATGAGCCTTCCATCTGGGAAGGCGGCAGGCCAGACCAAATTCCATTGGAATTCTTTAAGGTATTTTGGAATGTGCTGGGTCAGGACATGATAAATACAATGCAGCAAGCACAGGCAGGGGTGTCCATTCCTGGCTCCTAGGCAGGGGCTGAGATTGTCATCATTTTAAAGAAGGTGAAGCCGTCAAACGACCCTGGTTCTTATAGGCCGATCACCGTGATGAATGCTGATACAAAGGTCTACTCCAAGGCATTGGCAAAAAGGCTCGCAAGTTTAATAGACACACTAGTAAGTGGTAACCAACATGGCTTCATCCCAGGGAGAGGCACTACCCACCATACTCGGAAAGTGATCACCATGTTTGATGCCACAGAAGTCGCAGGGGACCAGATGGCGGTAATGTTGTTAGATGCCGAGAAGGTGTTTGATCGGGTCTCCTGAGACTATCTGTGGTACACTTTAAGGAGAGCTGGGTTTGGGGATGGTTTTATTAGAGCAATACAAGCATTATACAGAGCCCCTACAGCCTGTATTAGGGTGAATGCAGGATCAACCTTGCCATTACAAATTAAGAGAGGAACAAGGCAAGGGTGGCCGTGCTCCCCGCTGCTGTTCTCTATGTACCTGGATCCACTGATTCGTAGAATGGAAATGAATGATAACATCCCTTCATTGTCTACCTATAGGGTACAATGCAAGACTTTAGCATATGCCGATGACATCGCAGTCCTTACACCAAACCCCACGGAGGCTATAGCACATGTGGAGCTGGAGGCCCTGAACTTTGGTAAGGTGTCAGGGTATTTGTTAAATACCTCCAATACGCAAATAATAAAGAACCAAAAGGTGGTATGCCTTGACCAGCGGGTGGTAAAGTCAGGTATATATTTAGGGATTACGATCACCTCAGATTTAGACAATTTGGTGGAAGCAAATATAACCCCTATAATCGCGAAAGTGAGAAAGGATTTGGGCAGGCTGCACAATCTACATTTATCCATAGTTGGCCGCACTAATATTGTCAAAATGTTGATATTGCCAAAGTTCTTGTATATTTTTAGGGCAGTCCCATTGTTTTTTGAAACCAAATGGTTTAAGACTATCGAGAATATGATTAATAGGTTTGTGTGGTCCAAGGGAAAGACTAGAAGGGCACTAAGGTTTATGGCACTTCCAAGGGAAAGGGGAGGTTGGGCACTGCCAGACTTAAAACTATACTATTGGGCAGCAGTCCTCCAGTACATGGCAGGATTGTTAGGGGGAGCAGAGGCAGAAGGGGGTATGAGATGGGCACCATAGCGATATATGCTCTACTGTTGGAGGACGAGGCAGAAAATGTGCTTCTTAAGCAGTTTGATTCAAGTTATTTTAAGAGAACCCGATTTAAGACGATTATGGCAGCGTATAATATCTGGAAGGCGACCCAAGACAGCATCCTGGGATAGTAACAACATTCAGTGTAGGCAAACTCTGCCTTGATTGACTACAGAAATCTACACTTAAGGATGTAAAGCAACACTTATCTTTACCTAATGGTGGCGCAGATCTTTGAGAATTCTTGCTAGGACTAAGAAAACCGCGTCAAAAACCTTTTATATATGCCGGTATATATGCTTAATATAACAAAATATGGAAGATTACACAAGCAGAGACTGCAGAACAAGTTTGAGAAATTGATCGTATTAATATAGACAAATCTCTCTCTGTTGTTGACAATGGGTTAACGTCTCTGTCATCCAGAATATATTCATTGGACAGCATAGTGTCTCCTGCCATAGACATCATGGAACAGGACTTGGTCATGTTGCAACATGGTCAGTCGCAATTACGTTCTATCATGCTATTAGGCTGGGCTTTATAAAACCTTCATTTAGCCTATGTGCCTTGGCGTTTAATCAATACTACGTCACTGTTTTCAGAATTCAATCTCACTGATAAACAGATCAAATTGACACAACAGGGAGCAGACCTAAAACGCATACCAGCAGGCACATATGAAAGGTCGGATAAAGAATACATCAAGACACCCTGGAAATGACCATACACACACAGATGTTGGAGTGGGGAGCGTGAAGTGTTTATAAGCGTTTCAAACTGTGAAAACGCACTAAGCGGTTCTCTCCTTTGTCAGGGTATTAATTTACACGGAGCCTGCAATGGTTCCTGTAACAGCTTATCCTGTCAACTGCAAGTATCACCAGCTGCAGTGATTGATCCAATTTTTGGACAACTTTCAAATGAAAGTTACCTCATGTTGAACGATCACAGCTGCTGTGGCATGTTGCCAGGTATACCATATCTAGAAACTATGTCAGCCAGGGTCACTTGATGTATGCAAGTATTGTTTCCAAAAACCAAGTCAGTCAGGGAGTTGCCACTTTGGCCTTCACTGAACATCTCTTCCATCTAATTGCTACTCTAAGCATAATGAAAGCAATTCTTTTGCAAAAAACTGTGCCATTGCCCTCCGCCAAAGAACCTATGATCTACAAGTCAAAAGGACTTTTGCCGAGATACATGCCCTTTTGAATACAAATTGCCCTATACATTTCTCAGAAATGTTAAGTCGTACCTTAAACATGTCTGATACGAGCGGTATTGTACATGTATTTAAGACCGTATTTTATGAACTGTTAGCACCTTTTCAAGCTGTCCTAGGAATCATTCCAAACTTCGTGCACTCTGTGTTTGGCAGATTGCCCCAACTTTTGGGACTTGCTCCAGGGATACTTTTTTTGCTCCTACTGCTATGATATGGCAAGCCAAATCACCAGCGACACCCAGTTCACCATGGAGACAGCTCTACTGGCGATGAAGTGTTGTGAGCGCATCATCCAAATTTTGGGGTTACCTCGTCTATGAGAATTAAATACCACATGGTTTCTTTCATTCAGACCAATTTGGCAAGATTGCATCTTACCTGTTCCACGGTGCCTGCTATGCGGAAAAGAATGCGTGTTAGACACACGTCTCACACTCCCATCAGTCATGCCAATGGATGTTGATACCCACGCTTTGTGTTGTCCCCAGCGGCTACTAATTCTGATGACGGCATTCATTGAGATCTCACAGACGTCAACTGCAAGAGCTGAGGTACGAGAGGAAACATCAGGCATGCAGGTACCATCCAATACGAACATTGCTTATGCAACCAATGCTGACGGCGATGCTTCACATCTATGTGTGGTTAGTCTTCTAAACGAGGTAATGCAACTTTCACCTACAATGGTAGATGTCTTTTTGTCTACAGACATAGAAGTTTTCATGTTTTCTCCAAACCCTAACTGACTTTTGAATTTGGCACACAGTGTTCTGAGAGACTTTGGGGCAGATTTATGATAACTGGTGCATCCCTTTTTGTCTACAGACATAGAAGTTTTCATGTTTTCTCCAAACCCTAACTGACTTTTGAATTTGGCACACAGTGTTCTGAGAGACTTTGGGGCAGATTTATGATAACTGGTGCATCCCCAGGGATTCGCCAGTTATTTTGCGCCGCTGCTCCGCCACCCATGGTGCGCCGCATTTACAATGCGGCGCACCATGGGGCAAAAACGGCACAGATGCGTGACGCATCTGTGCGGTAAAGGTGGCGCATTGCTGGAGTTGCGTTGCAAGCGCGAAGCAGCTCCAGCAAGGCTCGAGGGTGCCCCATTTTTACAATGCTGCGTCAAGACCTACGTCTGCTTCAAGCAGGCGCAGGGTTTTGACGCAGCATTGGCCTGAAAGTGACTGAGTGAAATCTTATAGATTTCACTCAGCCACTTTTGCAAGGCGCACCTGCCCGGGAACGCCCACCCTGCGCCAGAACACCCACAAGTGGCGCAGGGCTTTACAACGTGACGCATCTGCCTAGATGCGTCACGTTGTAAATGGGTCGTAGGGATGCGCCACGTTTACGCCGCAGTTGCGTGACGCAAACGTGGCACATTCCCAAAATTTGAATTTTACCTTCATTTTTCAAAACAATGAACAAACTTTGGAACTTTTCCCTATGATTAATTTTTTTTCCAAATTTGTATTTTCATTTTTTGGCACAAGTAATCTGCTTAACTTCTTCACTGCTAGGCCTCCCCCCGTGCTAAACCTTTTTTTGGCTATTTGGGGTAGTGCACACCAATTTTGCGTCCTTTTCTTCCAACATCATGGTGATTCTAAAGGTACCCAAGGTTTGTGGATTCCCTTGGAGGGGTCACAGAAATTAGCCAAACTACAGCAACTTTTTTTTCTCCAGAAGAATGGGAAAAACGGGCTACAAATGAAAGCATCTGGGTTTTTCCCTGCAAATGTTATCAAAAAAGCGTTTGTGGGGCTGAAATCACCATTTTCCCAGCTTTTAGGTAATGACAGACTTTTGTCAGAAAACCAAAATGTTTACACAGTTTTGTCATTTTTCTGGCACATAGCCTATTTTTGCTATTTTTTGTGCTTTCAACCTCCTTCCAGTTAATGGTACAAATGAGTGTGAAAGCAATAATGGATCCTAAAAGGCTATACATTTTAGAAAAGTAGATAAAATTCTGAATTCAGCAAGCGGTCATTTGTGTAGATCCATCAAGGTTTCTTTATACAAACTAACAGTTTAATATTGGAAAAATTGAAAATTAGTTGAAAAAACAGCCCTTTGTGTCAACGTTTTCACCTGCAACTTCTAGTAATTATGACAGCTCTTTGAAAGCAATATAACTTTACATCAGCTCGACCGTCCTGGTTGTGGGGATATATAGGACTTGTAGGTTCACTAAGAACCAGACGAACCCAGAATCAAAAATTAAGTAGCAATTTGAAATGGCTTTTTATTATGTACCGGGTATAAAGCAATTATTGTGTGAAAATGTATACATGGAAAAATCGCTATGAAATACACCTATGCATTTATGAATTGGGAACAAATTATAGAGTTTAGAAAAATTGGGATACTCATACTAGCATGAGAACTATTAGTCATTTTTCAAAATGACTTCGTTTTTACACAATGTCTTTCATTTGAAAGGCAGAAATGCATCAAAAATCAATAGGTATTACCAGTTGCTTTACAAATCTGAATTCCCCTCAGTCTCCCGATAACAATGGTACTTCACTTGTGTGGGTAGGCATAGTGTCCGGAAATGGCACAAAACCCAACGTGAACACACCACATTTTCACAAGGAAAATGTGCCCTTTTTTGCGGTGTGTAGTTTTCGTTCTTTTATGCTAGCTCTGCCAGGACCTAGGGAAAACTAGCAAACCTATACATTTTTGAAAACTAGACACCCCAGGGAATCCAGGATGGGATGACTTGACTGCCTTCCACCAGGTTCTGTCACCCAGAATCCCTTGCAAACCTACAAAATTGTCAAAAAAACACCTTTTCCCCACATTTCTGTAGTGGACAGTTCTGGAATCTGTGTGGATCCACAAATTTCTACTCTACCCACCCGCGTTCCCCAAAGTCTTACAAGAAAAACGGTACTTCACTTGTGTGGGTCGGCCTAGTGCCCACGACAGGAAACGCGCAAAACGCAACGTGGTCACACCTCAATTTCGCAGTGAAAAATTACCCTTTTTTTGCAAAGTGCCTAGCTTTTAACCCTAGCTCTGCCGGCACTAAGCATGGGCTGAAAATTCGTTCCACTTGCGGAATTTGCGGATTTTCCGCGATTTCGCGATTTCGCGATCCGCGAATCTCACAAAATCGTGGTAAAATCCGCAAATCAGCCGGGACGAATTTTCAGCCAAGCACTTACAGGGTTACCGCAGCAGGTGCAAAAGTTGAAGCTAATTTTTTGTAACCTTTTACAAAAGGGTTACAAAGAAATTAACTTCAACTTGGGCACCTGCTGCTGTAAGCCTGTAAGTGCTTCCTGGCGCCTCGTTGCCTACTTGCAGCTATTCTCTGACCCTGCTTTGACCTTTGAAGCAGGGTCAGAGAATAGTTATAAGTAGGCAACGAGGCGCCTGTCACGAAAATTAAACCTCAACAGGAAGCACAGACAGATATAAAAACAAGCATTTGCAACGCAATAGGTCTCGCATTAGGAAAGTTTGAGCTATTGGTCTTGTAAAAGACAATTTTTTTTATTTATGTGTTGGTTTTGAAAATAGCTAAATTAATAACTTTGTCATTTACAATGCCAATAGTTGTAACTTTCGCAAATGTGACACCTATAGCATTTGTAATGCAACATGTTTTGTATTTACGTGACTTAGCTGTATTGATAATACAAATTACAATGGCTTTTAATTTTTTTAAATAATTAACACTTAAATAAAAGTGATTTTAATTTATAATGGCAATAGCTTAGACTTTTGTAAATAACTTTTGTGAAGATTATGTTCAGTGTATTTTATTGTGACGAAAATCCAAGAACAGAAGTGAAATATGAACATCTTTTTGTGACATTTGTAATAAAGTTTGAAATATTGAGAGAACATATTTGAACCAGTTGTTGTTGAATGGTTGCGCAGATTGATGCTGGGGTGGCGCTGAGTGGTGCTGTGGTGGTGCTGTGGTGATGCTGTGTGGTGCTGTGGTGGTGCTGAGTGATGCTGTGGTGGTGCTGAGTGGTGCTGTGGTCCTGCTGAGTGATAATGTGGTGGTGCTGAGTGATGCTGTGGTGGTGCTGAGTGGTGCGGTGGTGGTGCTGAGTGATGCTGTGGTGGTGCTGAGTGGTGCTGTGGTGGTGCTGAGTGATAATGTGGTGGTGGTGAGTGATGCTGTGGTGACGCTGGGTGATGCTGTGGTGGTGCTGAGTGGTGCTGTGGTGGTGCTGAGTGGTGCTGTGGTGGCGCTGAGTGATGCTGTGGTGGTGCTGAGTGGTGCGGTGGTGGTGCTGAGTGATGCTGTGGTGGTGCTGAGTGATGCTGTGGTGGTGCTGAGTGGTGCTGTGGTGGTGCTGAGTGATAATGTGGTGGTGGTGAGTGATGCTGTGGTGGTGCTGAGAGATACTGTGGTGGCACTGAGTGGGGCTGTGGTGGTGCTGAGTGGTTCTGTGGTGGTGCTGAGTGATGCTGTGGGGGTGCTGAGTGATAATGTGGTGGTGCTGAGTGATAATGTGGTGGTGCTGAGTGATGCTGGGGTAGCGCTGAGTGAAGATGTGGTGATGAAGAGGGCAGAAAGGCACAAAAAGCAGTCTAACAAAGGGCAGAAGGGCAGAAAAACAAGGGAAAAACGAGTCTAACAGAGGGCAGAAGGGCACAAAAAACCAGTCTAACAGAGGACAGAAGGGCAGAAAAACAAGGGAAAAACGAGTCTAACAGAGGGCAGAAGGTCACAAAAAACGAGTCTAATGGGGCAGAAAGGCACAAAAAACCAGTCTAACAGAGGGCAGAAGGGCACAAAAACAAGGAAAAAACAGAGGGCAGAAGGGCACAAAAAACGAGTCTAACAGAGGGCAGAAGGGCAGAAAAATAAGGGAAAAACAAGTCTAACAGAGGGCAGAAGGGCACAAAAAAAACAGTCTAACAGAGGACAGAAGGGCAGAAAAACAAGGGAAAAACGAGTCTAACAGAGGGCAGAAGGGCACAAAAAACGAGTCTAACGGGGCAGAAAGGCACAAAAAACGAGTCTAACAGAGGGCAGAAGGGCACAAAAACAAGGGAATAACAGATGGCAGAAGGGCACAAAAAACAAGTCTAACAGAGGGCAGAAGGGCAGAAAAATAAGGGAAAAATAAGTCTAACAGAGGGCACAAGGGCACAAAAAACGAGTCTAACAGGGGGCAGCAGGGCAGAAAAACAAGGAAAAAACGAGTCTAACAGAGGGCAGAAGGGCAGAAAAACAAGGGAAAAACGAGTCTAACAAAGGGCAAAAGGGCACAAAAAATGAGTCTAACAGGGGGCAGAATGAATCCCGCCCTGCGTGTTTGTCCACGAAGATGCCACCTTTTTGTGCAATACCTCTACTCAACTGGAGTACTTTCTACTGTCTAATCAGTAAGTGCTCCATCGTTGGCTAAATGTATAGGGGCAGATTTACAATAACTGGCGCATCCCCAGGGATGCGCCAGTTATTGTGTGCCGCACCTCCGCCACCCATGGTGCGCCGCATTTACAATGCGGCGCACCATGTGGCAAAAACGGCACAGATGCGTCACGCATCTGTGCGTAAAAGCAGCGCATTGCAAGAGCTGCATCGTGCTTGCGACGCAGCTCCAGCAGTGCTCTGGGGGGCCCTATCTCCCCAATGCTGCATCAAGCCTTGCGCCTGCTTCAAGCAGGCGCAGGGTTTTGACGCAGCATTGGCCTAAAAGTGACTGAGTGAAATCTTGTAGATTTTACTCAGCCACTTTTAGGAAGCGTTCCTGCGCAGGAACGCCCTCCCTGTGCTGGAACGCCTCCTGATGGCGCAGGGCTTTACAACGTGACGCATCTCTCAGATGCGCCGCGTTGTTAATACCCAGCACCAAGGCGCATCTTTTTTGCTGCCGCTGCGTCACAAAAGGTCTTGTTAGAGGGTGGCTGTGGTGAACCAGAGGGTGGCAGTGATGAACCAGAGGGTGACAGTGATGAACCAGATGGTGGCAGGGGTGAACCAGAGGGTTACAGTGCTGAACCAGAGGGTGTCAGTGCTGAACCAGAGGGTAGCAGTGATGAACCAGAGGGTGGCAGGGGTGAACCAGAGGGTTGCAGTGATGAACCAGATGGTGGCAGGGGTGAACTAGAGGGTGACAGTGGTGAACCAGAGAATGGCATGGGTGAACCACAGGGTGGCAGTCGGTAACCAGAGAGTGGCAGTGGTGAACCAGAGGGTGGCAGTGCTGAACCAGAGGGTGACAGTGGTTAACCAGAAGGTGGCAGTGGTAAACCAGAGGTGCTGTGATGAACCAGAGGGTGGCAGTTGTGAACCAGAGGGTGGTACTGGTGAACCAGAGGGTGACAGTGCTGAACCAGAGGGTGGCAGGGGTGAACCAGAGGGTGCTGTGATGAGCCAGAGGGTGGCAGTGGTGAACCAGAGGGTGGCTGGGGTGAACCAGAGGGTGTCAGTGGTGAACCAGAGGGTGGAAGTGCTGAACCAGAGGGTGACAGTGGTTAACCAGAGGGTGGCAGTGGTGAACCAGAGGTGCTGTAATGAACCAGAGGGTGGCAGGGGTGAACCAGAGGGTGGCCGAACCGGAAGGTGGCAGTGGTGAACCAGAGGCTGCTGTGCCCATACACGACCGCATGGGTAACTTCGCCATGCAAGCGGCCTGAGAACACGCAAAAAGCCCCGCCAACACGCAAGAAACCCTGCGAACACGCAAAAAAAACAGCGAACACGCAAAAGAACAAAAATCCGCAAATTCGCATGAATTCGCGGATTTTGCGGATTGCGAATTCGATTTCGCTCAAATTCGCAAACCTAAAAAATTGTCCACAAAAACACATTTTCCCCACATTTCTGTAGTGGAAAGTTCTGGAATCTGCGTGAATCCACAACTTTCTACCCATTCCGAGTTGCCCAAAGTCTTACAAGAAAAATGGTACCTCAGTTGTGTGGGTCGGCCTAGTCCCTGCAACAGGAAAGGGCGCAAAACGCAATGTGGCCATTTTTTTGCAAAGTGCCTAGCTGTAGTTTTTGGATGAAATCTTTAATTGAATTTTCAAAACAAGAAAAACATACAGACCACAGTTCCCCATCAGATGGAACAATGCTGCGCTCTTCCTGTGGGACCCAAACGAAGGTGTGCGGCAGTGAGAATAATGGCAACGCCAGGCTTGTAGGGTCTTTGCAAAGGGAAAATATCGTCCGACCCCCCCAACCCCCCTCCTTGTTCACAAAGCAAAAGAAAAGGGAAAGGAGAATCACCACGCCACTAAGGGAAGGCAGTAAGCCAAACCTCAACCCTGCGTCTTGCGCCTACTCGTCGGGGCCTTCCGCTCCTCGATCGGAGTGTCTGCTAGGCGCAGTAAGCGCAAGTAGCGAGGGCAGCTCAATTCCCTAGACTCCCCCGTGAGCAGAGTTAAAAATGGTTGCCAAAGTTCTGCAAACTCCTCACCCCTTCCCGCCCTCGCCAAGGACAGCTTCTCCATCCCCAGAACCATCCAAAGCCTGTGGAGCCAACCAGTATGCGGGGGTGGAAGTGTGGTCCTCCAGTGTACCAGGATGTTCTGCACGGCTGCCCCCAGTGCAATCCCTATAAGCCTCCCCCTCCTAGACTTCAAGGGGTACATTAGAGCATTAGGGAGTCCTAACAAGATGTAAGCGGGGAATCTAGGGAGCTGAGTATCCAGATGTGAGTCTTTGTCATCTAAAATCAAACTCCAATAGGGTTGCAAATGGTCACAGCTCCAAAGTAAGTGTTCCAAGGTGCCAAGCCCCCCACACCCCCTCCAGCAGCGGTCACTAATGTGGGGATCCCATTGATGTAGGCGTTCAGGTGTATGGTACCAATAGGTGGCCACTTTGGTGAGGGTTTCGGGGAGACCCGAGTGGTAAGCCGAGTGTCTGGCCCTATGGTAGATGCTGTTTCAAGAAAAAGCGTTTCTGTCGGGTAGACCTGTGATTATTTCAAAATACAATACATGACATGCATCAATTATACTCTCAACACACACAAAGAGAAAAGACCCAAAACTTGAAGTCTTTAAGTTTATGCTCAATCTTTATCAGAATTACTTCATTCAGTTGTGAGCTGTTTGTTTATATCAAATTGAAAACAAGTTATGTACAAAATACCATTTAGTGACATTTGTGCATAGTGAAACAGTGAATAAGTGCACAATATATACAATAACAACAGGGTGTTCTATCTAAAATCATTTATGTAGGAGAGGCCAGAGTTCTATTTGTAACCACAGTTTCATCCTTGTTGTGGAAACCGGGTAATTCTGGACCTAGAGGTTACATCAACGTTTCGACCCTTATGTGCCCCTGTTGGTGGTCACGACGGGTCTTTATCAAGACAATGAAGCGGAGATTAACTGTGCACTATCTGGAATTAAATGAACAAGGTGTGTGTGAGAGAGGTTATTAAAAGGAGGTAAATCCGTGTAAACACAGGGACTGAGTATTACTCACCCTGATAGGCATGAAGGTACTATGCCTGAAGTGCAAAGAACCAGCACATCTGAAGGATTAATCCGATGATGCTGAAAGGTAAATATCATAAAATTCTGTAAGGGATTACCCTGCAGTATAGTCCCCCCTTGACAGTGTATATCACAGTCTCAACTGGCCCGTAAATGATCCAGACAAGTGAGGAACCCATTAAAAATATATCTACAGTGCCGGTAATTTTGGTAGCATGCATATACAACAGCATGGATTGGGCTCAAAGTGCGTCCCATCGCGTAGAAAACTTAATCCAAAATTGTTTGATGGAAGGGGGCAATGACTATTGGAAGCCGTATATTGCGAGTCGATTGCCTGAGGTTCTAACAAAATTAACAGGAGCAGAACCAAAGGGTACATGACTCCCTCGATGGAATTCTTACCGAACAAATTGGTAGTGATGCGCGGACCTCAGTCTCGGTCATCCGTTGCAATGGTTAATGCCGATCAAACAAGCGGGGTGAGTGATCTGTCCTCAAGGACGCAATCACGTGAGGAAGCGTCAGGGTTGCTAGGTGACGGCGTGACGTCTTCCAGCAACGTGAGCCAATGTCTGGGTTGCTAAGTAACGGCGTGGCGCCATTAGATCATGGCCGCATTGGGCGTAGTGCTCAATTAAAGTGTACTAGGTGCCTATATGTTGTACGTACGTGATAAGCAATGTGGCTTGGAAAGAGATTAAGATCATAATGATAACAAGGGATTCATGAGTAATTGTAGACAGTACAATGACACGTATAAATCATCAAATACATGGCAAATACAATTACTAGACATCCTGAATGGCTAGATGGTAGACTATCTGAACAGATTCAAAATGAGTTTTGACAAATATGTGTTTACAGACATTACAATGTCATAGTATACAATATTTCAGGAGTCGCAAGTGTATACATCATCCAGCACATATCAGCCCACATCAGGTATAGCGTATCACAGAGGTGGGCTCAGTACCACAATCTAGGTATTGTATGAGTGGTTCTACTACAGGGTAAGGTGCCCAACCAGGCACAAGGTAATCAGACAGTATTTTTACCTAGTGGTAGATGCTGCCCCATTCTTTGTGCTTGAGTGATCTCCCCAGGTCCCGCTCCCACCTGGTCCTTCCTGCATTATGTGTGTAGATGTTTGTGAGGAGGAGTTGTTGGTACAGGTCAGAGATCAGCTTCTTATCAGAGGTGCGGGTGACCAGCCAATTTTCATACGGGGTGAGGGAACATTGCGCGACTGGTCTGAATTCTGGCTGCAAGGCCCAATGTTGGACCTGCAAATAGGGTAGGTGATCGGACTCCGGTATTCCATAGTTCTCTTTCACCTGGAGAAAGGAGAGGATACCGTTGAAGTTGAACATATGTCCCAGGGCTATGCAGGGCGAGCGTCTCCAGGCCACAAATGCCCTGGGGTCCAGGCCCGGGGGAAAGTCGGGATTATCGAAAAGCGGGGTCATCAGGGAGGAAAACCTGGTCCCATATGTCCAGGATGGTGCTTGTAATCTGTGATGCATATAGGTTGGGAGGGCGGTGGCATCTGTGAAGAAATGGAACCCCCTGTAAGGGCCTGCCAGCAACGGCTTGGTCTGGAAAAAAACAATTCTTGCCCACTTCCAGCATAGAAGGAGGTCAGGCACACCAACCCCGCCGTGGGCAGGCGGAAGTATCGCAAGGGCGTGCTTGAAGCGTGGACGGCGGGGACCGTTCAAGAGAAAGAGCGCCAGGTCAGACTGTGTCCGCCGGAGCCAACCCATTGGGGTGCGCAGAAGGAGAGTCTGGAACACGTAAAGGATTTGTGGTAGCAGGGTCATCTTAGTGGCTGCTATCCGCCCCAGCCAGAAGAGCAAGTGATGCTTCCATCTCCGGAGTACGTCGCTGAGGCGCGAGCGGAGCCTGCCATAATTTGCTTCTGCAGTGGCTTGGACGGTTGGGGCCAACAGAACTCCTAAATAGGGGATTGTAGTATTAGACCATTGCATATAGAATTCGCCTTGAACCTCGGTGAGTGTCTCCGGTCACAGGGAGATATTCAGGGCTTCTGATTTCTCCACGTTAATCTTAACCCAGAGGCCATTGCACAGGTATGGAGTTCGATAAAGAGTGCTCGGAGCGATTGCATCGGCTCCGTAAGGGAAAGAAGGATATCGTCCACGTATAGACTGATCTTATGCACATCGCCGCCAAAGGGGATGCCCTTGATGAGGGAATGTTGCCTGACCTGTTGCGCTAATGGCTCCATGTACAGGGCAAAAAGGATAGGGGAGAGAGGGCACCCCTGTCTGGTGCCCCTGTCGATCGGGAAGCGCGGGGAGGTGTGTCCATTGACACGGACCGTGGCGTTGGGCCGGCGATAGCAATTCAGTATGCGGTTGCAGAGAGCCTCTCCCACACCGAGGTGTTGTAGCACCAGTTCCAGATAGGGCCAGTGCACCCTATCGAAGGCCTTTTTGGCATCAATGGTAAATAGCATACAGTCTGGCCTCTTCCGTGACCCTGCCTCGATGAGGTGGAGGACCCGTTTGGTATTATCGCTGGTCTACCGTTGAGGAATGAAACCTGCTTGGTCTGGTTCCACCAGCTGCTGCATATATGGTACCAACCTGCTCGCGAGGATGCCCGTGTAGAGCTTGAGGTCCATGTTTAAGAGGGATATCAGCCTATAGGAACTACAGTGTGTGGGGTCTCGGCCAGGCTTAGGTATGACCGTTATCACCACTTCCAGGAGGTCCTCCAGAATGGCGCCGGGTTGGTCGAAGCTATTAAAAATGTCCCGCAGTAGTGGGGCAACCTGGTGGCAAAACATTTTATAAAAGGCCGCCGAGTAGCCGTCTGGGCCATGTGATTTCCCCAACTTGAGGCGAGATATCACCGAAATCACTTCCTCCAGGCCAATGGGCCGATCGAGGAACTCCGCTTGCGCCTCGTTCAGGTATGAGAGGGCCGCGCCTCCCAGGTATGCACGACCATCCTGGGGGTTGAGCGGGTCACCTGCATATAGAGTTTCGTAAAAGTCCCCAAAAGCCGCTGCTATGTCGACACCGTCGACTGCGAGGTCTCCCCAGTAACCAACATCCCTCTCCCCTCCACCTAACCTCCAACTTCCAAACTATGTGGATACAGTGTCCCAGGCCTTTCAGTCCAACACAGGCCTGTGGTAATAATACCTATTGGGGTGAAGTCCTGTGGCAGCCGCCATGGCCCCCCGCCCGCCCCCTCCACCTAGCATGTAACAGTGCCATGATACTCCCCCTCACTAGAAAATTCAGTCAGAGGGCGCCGTCTCCTTGGTTACTTCCAAAATGGCTGTGGCTTTCTCCTGCGAGATAATGTGGGCCTCAGGCTTGGAGCGCAGGCCTGGGGAGCGCCTACGGCCCACCGTCTGCCAGCTGCCCCAGGAGGGTCTTTGGGAGGATCTCACTGGCGACGTGTCCTCTACCGACTCAATGCCCAATAAAGCACAGGTGTCCTTAAGCGAACGCATCTGTTGCAGGGCTCCATTCCATTTGAATATCAGGCGAAACGGATGTCCCCAGGAGTAAGGAATTTCTCGCTCACGCAAAAAGTCTGTAGCCACCTTAAATGCCTTCCTCTTCTGGAGAGTCACAGCACAGAGATCTGGATACAGGGCGACGGGATGACCACGAAACTGAAGGGGCTGGTTCCGTCGGGCTTCTCGGAGAATCCTCTCTTTAAGTGGGAAATCGGGGAGGAACGCTAAAATGTCCGGAGGTGGGGTAGAGGAACGTCTGGGAAGTCCCACTCTATGTGCCCTGTCAATCCTTATGATAAAGTCAGAGGATTCCCCCAATATGTTGCAGAAAAGGTCTTGTAGATACACAGTAACATCCGCCCCTTCTGCCTTCTGAGGGACCCCCCGGACCCGTATGTTACTACGGCGGGACCAATTTTCTAAGTCCTCCGCATGGGCCTGAAGGTCCACCTGTTGAGCTTGGAGCCGTAGGATCTCCTGTTGGAGTTGCTCGACCCCCTCGCTTCTCGTTTGATCGGCATCCTCAATGGCGGCCACCTGCTCTCCCAGGCCCTCCACATCTCTCCTGAGCTTCTTAACCTCCCCTGCCACCTCCTGCTTCAAGGATTTGAAGTCGTCCCGAAGGGAGTTAAACAGGGACTCCAAGAAAGATTTAGAGATTGGCACATTATCATCGGTGGTCGCCGATTGAGATTTGTGGACTTCGGGGAGGGTGATCCTTTGCCATTTCTGGCCTTTTGTGAACATCTCTGGGAGGGTGCGCTTCCCCTTCTTTCTGAGACTCGCCATTACGTTCACTGCGTCTCTTCTAGGCTAGTGGCTCTGCCCTGCGAGGCCCCCAGGACAAAATTATGCATGGGTGCGACCCTCAACGTAGATGTCCCGGTATCACGTAAGTGACAATGCCGTTCAAAGGTGAGGTCTTGGTCTCCCTGGTAGCAATGATCAATAATGAGCGGCCCCGATCTGAGGGTGCCAATGCAGAGTCCGTCCAACCTTGCTCCGTGCCCCCAATTATTCGCAAGCCCAGGGATGTGAGCAGGTAAGCACAGCTCTGATATAGAAATAACCCCACTAACTCAACCATGAGGAGCACGCAAAGGGCTGAGTGTGCCTGCAGGGTAAACGGTCTCCGCACTGTGGGTAAGTCTGTTACTGTAGCGTATAGAGCTCTCAAAGTCTGCCCACTTGGGCGCGTGGCGGCGGCCCGTAGGGGCCCCCCTACACACAGCCCCCTGTGTTGCCGTGTAGCAGTGTTGGCCTCAGGCTCATGTCTCTCTTCCCCTCGCTGCCTCCACTACACTGTCCATTGGCCTTGCTGGGCCCTACGCCAGGGACTCGATTAGGCCCCCCGCGTTCTCGCTCCCGCCAGCCCCGGGCCAACCTCCACACCTCTGTGTGGGCCCTTGGCCTGGTGCTCACCGGTTCTCCCAGGAGCCGTTGGGGTGCCTGTATAGCGCTGGTGCAGCAGAGGGTACTCACTACAGCTCCCGCAAAGGCCCGGAGCCGGGGCCTTAAGTGCTGCTCCTCCCGACGGCTCCCGCATAGGCCCTTCGCCGGGGTGGTGCTATGTCAAATACCCCTCTAATCACTGCTGTCCTCTGCTCCTAGGTCTGGGCAGGCAAGCTGGAAACACGGCCAGTGACAGGCAGGCGAGTCCGGCCGGCGGTAAGGAGTCTGGGCGGCCGCTTTCACTCTGCAGGATCAGCCGCCATTTCCGGTGCCCACGAGGCAGCCAGGATCCCACTGCCCAAAAGGAGCTTGGAGCTCATGCAGACCAGGTTGTGGGCTCACCGGCGTGGCCGCAGGGCGTTTCCACCAGGCTAGTAAGGTGCGGGGCACTGGGGGGGAAGAAATGGGAGGGGCAGCAACGGGGAGCCCGCTAAGTCTGCTTGCTCGGGTGCTTGGTGGTGGTCTGTGGGGGCCCCTCTACGCACAGCACCCTGTATTGCCGCTCAGCAGTGTTGGCTTCAGGCGTATGTCCCTCCGCACCTCGCTGCATCCTCTATGCTGTCCATGGGCCTTACTGGGCCCTACGCCGGGGACTCGATTATGCCCCCGAGTTCTCACTCCCACCAGCCCCCAGCCGGGATCCCGTATGATGCTGGTGCAGCAGATAGTATTCACCACGGCTCCTGTGTAGGTCTGGAGCCGGGACCTAGAGTGCTGCTCCTCCCGGCGTGCTCCACCTCCTGCCGCTGGGGGTAGTGTGATGCCAGATGCCCCTTCTGCTTGCCACTTCCCTCTGCTCCAAGGCCCAGGCAGAGGGGTCAGAAACGCAGCCAGTGACCCAGTGCAGGCAAGCCCAGTTGGCGGCAAGGAGTCCAGGGCGGCCGCTGTCACTCGTCAGGAACAGTCGCCATTACGGTGCCCATGAGGCAGCAAAGATCACTCTGCCTAGCAGGAGCTCAGAGCCTGGGCGGGTCAGATCGTGGGCTCACCGGAGCAGCTGCAAGACGTCCTAGCCTGGCTAGTAAAATGCGAGGTGCCGGGAGGGAGCAGATCACGGTGAAAAGGGCAGTAACGGGGGTCGGGACGGGGAGCCACAGAGATCTCCGTCCGTTCAGTCCGCCATTTGGCCACGCCCCCCGCACGCTGTAGTTTTGAACCCTACCTCTGCCGGCACCTAGGGAAACGTAGCAAACGTATATATTTTTGAAAACTAGACACCCAGGTAAATCCAGGATGGGGTGACTTCACTGCCTCCTACCAGGTTCTGTTACCCAAAATCCCTTGCAAACCTAAATAATTGTCAAACAAATACATTTTCCCCACATTTCTGTGGTGGAAAGCGCAACATGGTCAAACCTCAATTTCGCAGTGAAAAATTACCCTTTTTTGGCAAAGTGCCTAGCTGTAGTTTTTGAACCCTAGCTCTACCAGCTCCTAGAGAAACCTAGCAAAACTGAACATTTTTTAAAACTAGACACCCAGGGGAATCTAGGATGGGGTGACTTGACTGCCTCCCACCAGGTTCTGTAACACAGAATCCCTTACAAACCTAAACTGGTATTTAAAAAAAACAAATTTTCCCCAACTTTCTGTGGTGGAAAGTTCTGGAATCTGCATGGATCTACAAGTTTCCACCCACCCTGCGTTCCCCAAAGTCTTATGAGAAAAATGGTAACTCAGTTGTGTGGGTCGGCCTAGTGCCTGCAACAGGAAACAGCGCAATACGCAATGTGGTCACACCTCAATTTCGCAGTGAAAAATTACAGTTTTTTTGCAAAGTGCCTAGCTGTAATTTTGTAACCCTAACTCAGACAGCACCTAGGAAACCTAGCAAACCAATACAGTTTTTAAAACTAGACACCCAGGGGAATCCAGGATGAGATGACTTGACTGCCTTCCACCATGTTCTGTTACCCAGAATCCCTTGCAAACCTAAAAAATGGTCCCAAAAAATAAATTCCCACATTTCTGTGGTGGAAAGTTCTTGAATCTGTGTGGATCCACAATTTTCCACCTACCTCCCGTTCCCCAATGTCTTATGAGAAAAATGGTACCTCACTTGTGGGGATCGGCCTAGGGCCTGCGACAGGGAACGGCGCAAAACGCAACATGGTCACACCTCAATTTCACAGTGAAAAATGACCCTTTTTTGGCAAAGTGCCTAGCTATAGTTTTTGAATCCTAGCTCTGCTGGCACCTAGGTAAACCTAGAAAACCTATACATTTTTAAAAACTAGACACCCAAGGTAATCCAGAATGAGATGACTCGACTGCCTCCCACCAGGTTCTGTTACCCAGAATCCCTTACAAACCTAAACAATTGTTAAAAAATAGATTTTCCCCACATTTCTGTGGTGGAAAGTTCTGGAATCTGTGTGGTTCCACAATTCTCCTCTCAAACCACGTTCCCTAAGACTTCTGAAAAAAATGGTACATCACTTGTGTGGGTCGGCCTAGTGCCTGTGACAGGAAACGGCGCAAAACGCAATGTGGTCACACCTCAATTTCGCAGTGAAAAATGACCCTTTTTTGGCAAAGTGTCTAGCTGTCCTTTTTTAAACCCTAGCTCTGCCGGCACCTAGGGAAACCTAGTAAACCTATACATTTTTTAAAATTAGACAAACAGGGAAATCTAGGATGGGGTGACTTTACTGCCTCCCACCAGGTTCTGTTTCCCAGACTCCCTTGCAAACCTAAATAATTGTCCAAAAAAACAAATGTTCTCCACATTTCTGTGGTGAAAAGTTCTGTAATCTGCGTGGATCTACTAATTTCCACCCACCCTGCGTTCCCCAAAGTCATACAAGAAAAATGGTACCTCAGTTGTGTGGGTCAGCCTAGTGCCTGCAACAGGAAACGGCGCAATACGCAATGTCGTCACACCTCAATTATGCAGTGAAAAATGACAGTTTTTTTGCAAAGTGCCTAGCTGTAGTTTTTGAACCCTACCTCAGCCAGCACCTAGGGAAACCTAGCAAACCAATACAGTTTTTAAAACTAGACACCCAGGGGAATCCAGGATGAGATGACTTGACTGCCTCCCACCAGGTTCTCTTACCCAGAATCCCTTGCAAACCTAAAAAATGGTCCCAAAAAAAAGAAAATTCCCACATTTCTGTTGTGGAAAGTTCTTGAATCTGTGTGGATCCACAATTTTCCACCCACCCCACGTTCCCCAAAGTCTTATGAGAAAAAAGGTACCTCACTAGTGGGGATCGACAAAGGGCCTTAGACAGGGAACGGCGCAAAACACAATGTGGTCACACCTCAATTTCACAATGAAAAATGACCCTTTTTTGGCAAAGTGCCTACCTATAGTTTTTGAACTCTAGCTATGCTGGCACCTAGGTAAACCTAGCAAACCTATACATTTTTAAAAACTAGACACCGAAGGTAATCCAGAATGAGGTGACTTGACTGCCTCCCACCAGGTTCTGTTACCCAGAATCCCTTGCAAACCTAAACCATAGTTAAAAAAATAGATTTTCCCCACATTTCTGTGGTGGAAAGTTCTGGAATCTGCGTGGATCCACAATTCTCCTTTCAAACCACGTTCCCCAAAGACTTCTGAGAAAAATGGTACATCACTTGTGTGGGTCGGCCTAGTGCCTGTGGCAGGAAACGGCGCAAAACGCAATGTGGTCACACCTCAATTTCGCAGTGAAAAATGACCCTTTTTTTGGCAAAGTGTCTATTTGTCCTTTTTTAAACCCTAGCTCTGCCGGCACCTAGGGAAACCTAGTAAACCTATACATTTTTGAAAATTAGACAACCAGGGAAATCTAGGATGGGGTGACTTCACTGCCTCCCACCAGGTTCTGTTTCCCAGACTCCCTTGCAAACCTAAATAATTGTCCAAAAAACACATTTTCTCCACATTTCGGTGGTGAAAAGTTCTGTCATCTGCGTGGATCTACTATTTTCCACCCACCCTGTGTTCCCCAAAGTCATACAAGAAAAATGGTACCTCAGTTGTGTGGGTCGGCCTAGTGCCTGCGACAGGAAACGGCGCAATACGCAATGTGGTCACGCCTCAATTTTGCAGTGAAAAATGACAGTTTTTTTGCAAAGTGCCTAGCTGTAGTTTTTGAACCCTACCTCAGCCAGCACCTAGGTAAACCTAGCAAACCAGTACAGTTTTTAAAAATAGATACCCAGGGGAATCCAGGATGAGATGACTTGACTGCCTCCCACCAGGTTCTGTTACCCAGAATCCCTTGCAAACCTAAAAAATGGTCCCAAAAAAAAGAAAATTCCCACATTTCTGTGGTGGAAAGTTCTTGAATCTGTGTGGATCCACAATTTTCCAACCACCCCACATTTCCCAAAGTCGTATGAGAAAAATGGTACCTCACTTGAGGGGATTGGCCTAGGGCCTTAGACAGGGAACGGCGCAAAACGCAACATGGTCACACCTCAATATCACAGTGAAAAATGACCCTTTTTTGGCAAAGTGCCCAGCTATAGTTTTTTAACCCTAGCTCTGCTGGCACCTAGGTAAACCTAGCAAACCTATACATTTTTAAAAACTAGACACCCTAGGTAATCCAGAATGAGGTGACTTGACTGCCTCCTACCAGGTTCTGTTACCAAGAATCCCTTGCAAACCTAAACAATTGTTAAAAAAATAGATTTTCCCCACATTTCTGTGGTGGAAAGTTCTGGAATCTGCGTGGATCCACAATTCTCCTCTCAAACCACGTTTCCCAAGGACTTCTGAGAAAAATGGTACATCACTTGTGTGGGTCGCCTAGTGCCTGTGACAGGAAACGGCGCAAAACGCAATGTAGTCACACCTCAATTTCGCAATGAAAAATGACCCTTTTTTGGCAAAGTGTCTAGCTGTCCTTTTTTCAACCCTAGCTCTGCCGGCACCTAGGGAAACCTACCAAACACACACATTTCTGGAAAGTAGACACCCGGAGCCTTCCAAGGAGGTATGGATTACGTGGATCCCCCAAAGTTTCCTTACCCAGGATCCCTTTCAAACCTCAAATTTAAGCTGAAAAAAATCTGTTTTTTCACACATTTTTGTGTGGGAAAGTGTGGCATCACTGGGCTCACACAAATTTCCTACCACCCAGTGTTCCCTCAGGTCTCCCGATAAAAATGGTGCCTCACTTGTGTGGGATGCGCAAGTACCCGCGACAGGCAAGGGCCCGAAACGTAGTGAGGCGACATCAAATTGCCTATCTCAAAACGACCTGCTTTTGCAAGAGGGTCACCTGTCACCTGGGTTTTTGGCCCCGTGCTCGGCGACCTTCTTGGGAACCCTACCAATCCCACATATTTCTGAAAACTAGACACACGGGGGCTTCTGAGGAGGTATGGCTTGCGTGGATTCCCCAACATTTCCTTACCCAGAATCCCTTGCAAACCTCAATTTTAGCTGAAAAATCAGTTTTTTCACACATTTGTTTGCAGGAAAGTGTGGCATCACTGGGCACACACAAATTTCCTACCACCCAGTGTTCCCTCAGGTCTCCCGATAAAAATGGTGCCTCACTTCTGTGGGAGGACCAAGTACCCGCGACAGGCAAGCAAAAGTAAATACTGATCACGAGTCATAACTGCAGTAAATATGGCTGTTGCCATCAAGGGGCTGGTAGACCAATATGAAGCCAGGTTCAGCTTCCTTAGCACACCCATCAATAAAGAAAAACCCAAAAACTTCTTAATCTCTTCCAGATTTGTGGGAGTCTACCGGGTAGCTCTAGAGTGGGGCCCAAGTTTGTCACTGTTGTCCCTCAGAAACTGCTCAGCGTACACATTAGTCTGCTCAACAATCTCACCCAAAAATACATCATCCATAAATAACTGAAAAAACCTTTAGGCAAAAAATGTTCACAATCCACACTACACCCTGCATCACCACTGAAGGCTGGCAACACAGGCTGCACCATGTTTGGATCAACCCAGAGTCCTGCACTTCCAGTAGGAAGCCTAGCAGCCTCAGGCTGCAATCCAGATGCCGCTTGCACCATCGGCACAGCAGTATCCTCCTCTAAAACAGGCACTTCATCTGTCCTGTGTGAACCTTCATCATCTGATGACTCCATGTGAAGAGAAAACTCACTGCCAGAATCTTCCCCTCCCTCCTCTCCCTCAGACGCACTGTCAGTTTCATAATCCGGCTCAGAGGAAGATTCAAGAAGCATACCAACCACCTGCTGAGCAGTCATTCTATGGCTAGCCATAATGATTACTAATAAAGGTAACTTGTCAAACAAGTCAACAACAACAAACACTTTGAAAAATAAGTAATAAACAAAATGCACCTTTATCAAAAATACCTATACACTCCAAAACGATACCACTCACTTGCCAGAAGCAGCTAAACTCACCACCACGTACTCTGTACAGACACAGTATGGACCAACAATATCCCACTAAAAAAGAAAGAGAGAAGAAAATTACACATAAGACAATGCAAATCACATCACAAAGATGTTCATGCTCAAAACACTAACTAAACATGCTGCCACTATGATACCACTTTAAAAAAAATCATTCATATATTACAATATTACTCATTTGGAGTAAATACAACAACAATGTTTTACTTACCAAAAAAATGCAACTAAGCAAAACTGCAAAACAACCACTGTCGAAACTGCAAACAAGAATCAAAAGCTTTGCACTAGATTAAAATGGAGAAAAAAACATTACAATCACATATGCAAATAATGCACCAGTCCACCTGCCAAGCTAAGGGGTAGGTGGGCCTAAGAGTATAAATTAATTATTCAACCCCGTAAAAGGGGAGCAACCCTTGCCCTTGAGGCCACCCCCAAAAACAGAAATTAAAAAAACTCTAGTGCCTTGTGGCTTCTGCCCCTCTTTGGAGGCCGAATACATTTTTAAAAATTTAAATCTGCCCCCCACCCCCACAGGGGGCAAACAAAGCAAAAGTGTAGGCCCCTAAAAGGGGAGCGACCCTTGCCTAAGGGGCCGCTCCCCCAAACAAAACCTAACATCAGGGGCATACTTCAATGGCCCCCATAGGGGAGTGACCCTTGCCCAAAGGGAAACTCCCCAGCACATTGGCCCTGTGGGCCGATTTCTTTATTAAAAATAAAAATCTTGGTCCCGCAAAGGTACTTCAAGGACATCGAGGCCACCCAGAGGGACCACCTGTGGGTGGGGACGCCCCGTATCTCACTCCACAAGCTTACACTAGGGTGGTATGACAGGGGAATTGCACTTCCGGACATCAGGAAATATTACAGGGCAGCCCACCTCTCGCAATCAATCAGGGCACGTACTGTGGTGGGGACGATCCTGGTTACGGGATGCATATATGGTTCCTCCCGGGTGGGAATTTTGAGACAGCACTCTACTCCAAACCCAACAAATACCCCCTTACGGGGCCCACAAAACACTCGGTCAAACTTTGGCACATTGTGAGCTGCAACCTGGGATGGGCGGATAGACTGACACTCGCCACCCCACTCTGGGTCTCAGAGAGGTTGGGTACACTGGGTCCCACCAAGGGGTTCAGAAACTGGGACCTGAACGGGATCTCACATATAAAAGATTTATGGGGACCCAATGGAAGGGTATTGTTCGCTTCACTCCAGCAGACATCAACTAGCACAGACAGAGTTCTCCGATTTGCGCAGGTCAGGCATTCACTCCTTACGAACATTCCACCCGGAACGTCACTTCCCGAATACTCCCCCTTAGAGGACCGACTGTTGGACGGTCTCCTGCCAGAAAAGGCCATCTCCCTCACATACAAAAAACTCATACACCACACCCCTGACCCCCTACATGAACTCAGGCGGAAATGGGAGAATGACGGTCTAGAGATAGAAGATGAGGAATGGAGGGAAGCGCTTCCCTCCCCTAAGCAGGTGGCAATATTGGCTATACTTAGGCTGATACAATTGAAAATTCTATATCGTAGCTACATCTCCGGGACCCGACTGGTACTAATGGGCAGGAGTGAGGGTGGGCTCTGTAGACAGCACTGCGGGGAAGTGGGGACGTTCATCCACATACTATGGGAATGTGGACCTACTGGAAGCAAGTGCACAACTGTATGCGCGATGTCTGGAGGGTGGACCTGCGACTCGAAATCAAGCGATGTCTCTTAAACATCTGGGAGCCCACTGATCTGACTGCAAAAGGGAAGGTATGGGAGACACTCGGCCTCATGATAGCTAAACGCAACATAGCTCACCTATGGAGAGCAGTACAGCCCCCTAAGTTTGGTGCATGGAAAAAGGACTGGTGCATGCTGCAGGAGAAGACAGTCTATGTTGCTCGGGGTTGCCCTAGGAGATGGATTACAATCTGGTCGAAGTGGAATGAATTTCTTGGCTGCTTATGTGAACCCCCCTGATCCCTTCCCCTGAGGAGCTGCAGATCCCCTAATGTGATGTACATTGTTGCAACCTTGTGCTCTTCTAATTTACCATCTGTATGTTTGTATGCGCTTCTTACCATGTAACACTGTTAAGATACTGCTTCTGTATTTGTACTGACCATCAAGACCACTTGTACCAATAAATAGAGTTAAAAAAATAAAAAAATAAAAATAATAAAAATAAAATTCTGCTCTCCCCTAGACAGAAAAAGCTATTTATAATGCCCCCAAAAGGGGGTGGGACCCTTGCCCAAGGGGCCTCTCCCCCAACCAACAAACACTAGCCAAACACAAAAAAAAAACCCTGGCGCTAGTGGGCATTCCTGCTGCACGATTGCATGATCGTGCAGCAGGAATGCACAAAAGAGGCATTGAGGAAAGGAAAGCCCTTTCCTGTCCCCCGATGCCTCTTTCGTTTAAATCCTCCCCTCCCCAGCCCCAAAACTCACCTGTTTGTTCACTAATGCGCAGGAAGCAAATGGCTGCCTGCGCATCGGGGAACAAAGGGGAACCTCCAATGACATCAGCGCGCCTCATTGACAGTGTGCCAGTGTGCTCTGTAAGAATGCTTAACATTTACCATTTAGTGTGATGCAATGGGTTGTAAGGGGCCTTTGTTTTGGGTGCAGATGTCATGCATTATCACTACATGTACTTTCAATTGTCATTGATGTAATGGCCCTTGACGTTGCGGTCTGAGTTGTGGCCTTATGACATCGGCTGCATTGGGGGAATCAGGGACATCCCATGGTAGTTAACAGCAGTGTGCCTCATATGAGTGTACTTTCATCAATGTGTGCAGTGCCACACATCAATATTGGAGGGATGTATGACATTACAACGCATACTTTTACATCGCATGCCTTTACATTGCGGTTTTTACAACGAAAACCTTTACAACGCATAGCGCTTTGGGGTGCTTGATAGTGAATAGTTTAATTTACTATTCCAACTCCAGTCCCCGTGGACACTAGGGAAGGTGTTGGATAGTAAATTAAACGTATTCCCTATCCTAGAGCGCCCCCCAGCGCAATGCGTTGTAATGATTTGCATTGTAAAAGTTGCGTCGTAAAGGCACTGCGTGGTAAAAGTTGCGTTGTAAAGGATGTTTCCCATATTGGAGGACTACACATCTGACACCAATGTGCAACTGTAGTTGTGCCCAAAGTACGACATGGTGGAAAGCATGAGATCATGGCCATTGCGAACTGATGTTTTGGAGTCTGTATCTGTGTTTTTCCCCTTATGGTGACTCCATTTGTGGCTGTGACAACGTGTTGGGAGGTACATCTTTAACCCCCTCAGGTCCCTAGGTATGCTCAGAGGGATCTGTATGTCTGGTTACACGGAGGCACCGGCAGGCTATTTGACTATGTGGGCATCACAAAGGGCACTTATGCCAAGTTTGCATGATAGCATGCAATTTTTGACTTTTGAATTAAGGTTCCACAATGTTACTGTACAGGGGGGTGTGCAACATGGGGATATCATCATCTTGTTTTGTGCTTTGCTCGTATATGATGTTTGAGTGAATGGCATTAAACTGAAGCTACGTCTCTGTCTCTTGCAGCATCTACCGTGGGCACAGAAGGACAGGGGACGGACACCAGTGGTGAGGCATCAGGCGCAACTGCTATACGCAAGCACACTGACACTGATGTGACTAGCACCTTGAAGGGGGACAGGAGTCTGCTTGAGGAATCACAGCCGGAAACACCAACCTCAATGTCATCTGATGCCAGCGGTGACTCCTCTACGTTGGCGGGCACAGGGAGAGGTAACTCTCCCTCCTCTTCCACCATACAGTGTCCAGTGCCCACCCGCAAACCTACTTCCACCAGTGCTGCACGTGCTTGAAACAGTAAGAAGGGAAGAGTTTCATTCCCCCATGCACCGCTGCCCCTGCCCCTGATGTGTGTTGGTCAGACAACTCTCCTCAATGCCTTCCTAGACCATGACAAGAAGTTGGCACGGGTAGTTGCCTTCATGGAGGGCATTCATTCGGACGTGGGTGGGCTAAACAGGACTGTTCAGTCTTTGTCCTCCACATTGACGGCAGCCATTCAGCTGTCACAGGCTCAGAGTCCAGCCCCTTTGGCCAACCCCTGCTAGTGGCTACATCTGACGAGAGTGGACACACACCACAGACCTCAGGCTCACGATACACCACACACAGCACACAAAAGCAGCAGCACAAGCGGGCCAGAGCGCAGACACCATCATCCAAATAAACCAAAGCCACCCCAAAGCACAAAGGCAAAAGCCCTTGAGTTGACACACAGGGGCATCAAGCCAAGAAGCAGGCCTCAGGCTCACATGCCTCAGAGGCATCCCCAGGCAAGGACACTCCTGTCCCAAAGGCGTCTAGCAAAGAAAAGCAGTCAGTTCCTGTGACTGCTAAGAGTCCACAGAAAAAGCACTCTAAGGCAGATTCACCCAAAACCTCAACTCCCATCCAGACCCCTGTGAAGCAGGTAAAGGAGGGCACTGTTGGGGGTTCACCTGGTCAACAGGTGATGGAGGGGAAAAATCTAGGCCAGACCAAGCGTACTGCCGGATCCTGTAGTTCCCCTGAGGGAGGCCCACTAGCTGCACCTGATGCAGCTTTGGTGGAGAGTGTACCTGTTGTGCCCGCCCCACTTACCACTCCTCCCAAGACAATAATTACCTATCGAGTCCCCAAGAAGTAGAAAGGCACCCCTCCACATTCTCTCTCCCACACTGTGTCTCACAACAGCATGACTCCACCCCCACGAGCCAGCACACCACCTGCTCCAAGCAGCCCACCGGCTCCCAAAGCCACTGAAGTCTCTACCTCAGCAGGTCCTCTCTCTCCCAGGTCCAAACCTCCCAGTCCGACTGACAGCCTGAGTCAAAGTCTCCCTCACATACCTGTCTCTCCCACAACAGTGCCTGGACTGCCCATTGTTATCCCCCTAGCTGTGTTGCTGACCATGGCAGTGTACAGTCTCACCCACTCCCTCATGCACACATGTGCCTACTTGGAACTGTAGCCTGGCCACTGGCCTTGCTGTTCATCATTGTTGATGCCCACTCCCTGTGCAGTTTCTTATGCACACATATACTTTGTTCTACTTTGTACTGGCCAGTGGCCTTGCTGTTTATCACTTAGGATGCCCATTCCATGTGCAGTTTCTCAAGCACACATGTGCCTACTTTGCAATTTGTACTGGCCACTGGCCTTGCTGTTTATTACTGTGTTTGCCCATTCCCTGTGCAGGTTCTCAGGAACATACTATGCACTTTGTCCTGGCCAATAGCGTTGCTGTTTATCACTTAGGATGCCCATTCCCTGTGCAGTTTATCATGCACACTTGTACTTTGTTCTACTTTGTACTGGCAAATGGCCTTGCTGTTTATCACTTAGGATGCCCATTCCCAGTGCAGTTTCCCAAGCACACATGTGCCTACTTTGCACTTTGTACTGGCCATTGACCTTGCTGTTTATTACTGTGTTTGCCCATTCCCTGTGCAGGTTCTCATGCATACATGTGCTTACTTTAAACTGTGGACTGGCCACTGTTCTTGCTCTTGTCTACTTTTGATTCCCATCTGTGTAGAATGTAATAGAGCCAGTTACTCTTGTTGTCGTGGAAGTGTGCGATGGTCAGGGCTCTGCTGAAAAACCCCTCCCTGGACCAGAACAACTTAGCCAACTTCCGCCGGATCTCCTTGCTCCCCTGGTTGAGCAAATTGCTTGAGAGGCACATTAATACCATCTTAGTAGACTACCTGGAATCAGCGGGTCTGCTCTGTGCCTCTCAGACAGGGTTTCGCCCCCAGCACGGGACCGAAACTGCTCTTATTGCAGTGACGGAGGAAGCTCGAGCCGTGCTGGACCGGGGAGGAAAGGCAGCCATTATTTTACTTGATCTCAGCGTCGCGTTCGACACTGTCAACCACACCATTTTATTACAACGTTTAATGGGGTTGGGTGTGTCGGGCGCCGCACTGGAATGGCTGTCCTCCTTCCTGGATGATCGTTTCTTCCAGGTGTTCGAGGATGAGGCAGTTTCCATCAAACACCCACTTAGCTGCGGGGTGCCTCAGGGCTCCTCCCTGAGCCCCATGCTTTTTAACATTTATATGCAACCTCTGGCAGGGATAGTCCAACCCTTTGGTGTGCGTATTGTCACCTACGCGGACAATACCCAACTGGTGGTCTCTCTTGACCACACGGAAGGGTCGTCCAACACCTTAGGTCCCTGTCTGGAGGCTGTTGCTAGGTGGATGCAACTTTCCTGCCTTAAACTCAATGGAGAGAAGACGGAGGTTATGCTGTTAGGCAATTCTCCATTGACCTCTTTGGTTTCCATTTGGCCCTCCTGCCTTGGCGTCCCTCCCCCTCCCAAACCCCAGATAAAGAGCCGGGGCATTTGGCTCGATAAGTCGCTTGATTTCTCGGCTCAAGCAACTAAAACAGCGGCTACATGTGTGGGGCTTATGAAGATGCTTCGCAAAGTGCTCCCTTTGCTCCCTCTCCAGGCGAGGAGAATCATGGTCCAGGCCTTGGTCCTCTCTCGCCTGGACTATGGAAATGCGTTGTACCTAGGAGCCCCGGCAGCGGTGACCCACAGGCTCCAGGTCACACCAAACTGTGCCGCACGCCTACTTTACAACATTCCACGCTGGCAGTCAGCCAAGCAGGCCCTAAAGGACCTTCACTGGCTTCCAGTCGCCGCCAGAACTCAGATTAAGGCCATGTGCATTGTGCACAAATCCCTCCATCGAATGGGCCCTGCCATCCTATTCCCCTTAGTTTCACCCTATGTTCCTTCTAGAGCCCTTCGCTCCGGTTCACTGCATCTGGCGACTACAATAATTACCTATCGAGTCCCCAAGAAGTAGAAAGGCACCCCTCCACATTCTCTCTCCCACACTGTGTCTCACAACAGCATGACTCCACCCCCACGAGCCAGCACACCACCTGCTCCAAGCAGCCCTCCGGCTCCCAAAGCCACTGAAGTCTCTACCTCAGCTGGTCCTCTCTCTCCCAGGTCCAATCCTCCCAGTCCGACTGACAGCCTGAATCAAAGTCTCCCTCACATACCTGTCTCTCCCACAACAGTGTCTGGACTGCCCATTGTTATCCCCCTAGCTGTGTTGCTGACCATGGCAGTGTACAGTCTCACCCACTCCCTCATGCACACATGTGCCTACTTGGAACTGTAGCCTGGCCACTGGCCTTGCTGTTCATCATTGTTGATGCCCACTCCCTGTGCAGTTTCTTATGCACACATATACTTTGTTCTACTTTGTACTGGCCAGTGGCTTTGCTGTTTATCACTTAGGATGCCCATTCGATGTGCAGTTTCTCAAGCACACATGTGCCTACTTTGCACTTTGTACTGGCCACTGGCCTTGCTGTGAGGAAAATTAAATTTTGGCCATGTTGTGTTCCCTAGCGCGTACCCCACCGACTCCATGTACCAGCTTAAAGTGCATGTAACTTCCCTCCTGTGCCAGTTATGAAGACGCAAATACATTTGCGTCCACCGTCAACTTGTCCTCTTTCAGACGCACCATGAATGGATTATATAGTCCGTTCCTAAGTATGCTATGCCAACGTCTTTTTGTAGTACACTTTTCACTTTTTCCTGCTCTAGCCAGAGTAGGCCCTGAATTCCTGCCATCTGAACCTCTTTTGTGGCTCCTGGCTCTGCCCAGGCTACCTCTGTACTCATGAACTATGTCCTATATTCAGCACGGCCCCTCGCGCTCAGCTCAAGCCTGCTTTCTGCCAAGACTGACTATAACCTTCGAGTTATCTGTTCCGCTCCCCGAGAATACATTCCTGCCTACTAGGTCCTGTAAACATCCTCTCCAGCTGCAGAGCCAAAAGGCCGATCTGTCTTAATGCAAGTAATTCATAGCCTCCGTTGCCATGCTTCCATGGAAGGCCCCGTGCCCCCACGCTTCACATGTAGACACTCAGGCGCTCATACACGCATTCACAGTTAGCATAGAACAGCTTCTGCCCTAGAGACCTTTCCGCCCAGATAGTATAGTTCCTAAACATCAGATATCAGATATGATAGAAGTACAAGTTGATCTGACATGCCAGACTTCTGTCTCTTTCCGTCAGTGTAAATGTCAAGACTCCTGCACCCCGTCAATCACACGTCATGCAGCTGCGCGCGCATCCAAGCTTCCGATTTCTGCTGACATTGCAACATTCTGTTAGCACCACCCCTTGGTGCCACCCACTTGCGTCACCTATCAGTGACGTTTCTAGCACACACCTCTAGTTCACGCCTAGTTTACGCCTCTTGATGATGTATTGGTACCACGTGTATACTGTTATCTTGTCTTCTCTCAGCTGTTACGCCTCTCACATTGAAACCTATGATGTAAATCAAGTATATAAGCTATGTAATGTCAATAAACGAGAGCGCGCTCATCTATCCCTTCTGACACCCCTGTGGTGGTCAGAACATGATATCCTGATTCCTTTATGAGGAATAAAACCCTTAGAAACTCTAACACCATGGACTCTGTTTTCTTTCCTTCTAATTGAGTTATCATTGATTAAGTACTTACCTGCATAGAAATTAAGAGAGTAAATTAATTATTTACGTCATTTTGGCGCCCGAATAGGGACCCCTCCCCCACCTCACGCGCCGGAAGGTGCGTTGCAATCCGTGTCCCCTGCCATCAGTTAGACGGACTACACGTGTACTGGCAGGATTTCCTGCATCCCCCTCTGACACACGGAGGTGACGAAGACTGCGATCAGTGCCCAGACGAGGCGGTGAGGAGTGCGGAGGATCCCGACCAGAGCCCAGCCGAAAGAAGCAAGGTCCGAGGTGTGAAGAGGCCCACCAGTTTTCCGAAGTTTTCCGAAGTTTTCCGAAGTTTTCCGAAGTTTTCCGAAGTTTTCCGAAGTTCCGAGTCGAGTCCAGTCGAGTTTTCCGAGGCCTTCTGTTTCCGTGCTTCCCGGTGAGTACCATTGCTGGGTCGTATCTAGACGGGTTTGGGTACGCAAGTCCGGTCTGCACTGTTTTTAGGCAGTGTATCTGTACTGTTTAGCAGTATATCTAGGATTCCGAATTTCTGCACTGTTACAGCAGTGTATCCGTACCGTTGAGCGGTACATTCAGTGTAGGGGGTAGTTAGCTATGTCTTCAATGTTTTCATGTGATTAATGTCGTGGTATGAATGTGACTGTTTAAACGTGTATTATTGTGTTTTTTTTTCCTATAATATAGCTGTCAAAAAGTATTAAGGAATAAAGATCTAGCGTCCAGTAAATAAGTAAGCAGGATGCCGTTTCTCAGTAAGTTAAAACAGATCGGAACTAGGAAAGGGTTACTAGAGGAAGAAATTCCTATCCCCCCTAGGGACACTCCAGGCAATTTTATGTATCAAAAGCACGGCATAGATGCCATATTATATCTAGATTTATGGGCCGATTACACCAAACACCTAGACGAGAGACACAGATGGCCTGTTACCGGAACGTGGGATGCCGAGTGCATCATGAGGGTAGAAGAAGCATTATGGAAAAAGAAAGCTAGACAATCTCAGAAGGACGCCATAGAATTTTGGCGTAAGGAATCACGTAAGCGTGCGGACAAAGCACTCCGTAGAGAAGACAGACTTAAAGAATCAGATAAAGAGCGAGAAAACGAATTAGTTACTGAAGGGATCCGAGTAAAAACAGAACAAATAGACCGTGCCCGAAATAATCTTGTAAACGGTATGTATCTCGTAGCAGATGGCCCATCCGAAACTGAATCAGAGATACCGAAAAACTTACCGACACCATTAGTTCCAACTAAAGTAATGCATAAAACTACTAAAGACATATTCCTGAATTCATATCTAGAGGATGTAGCACCAGCTTATACCAACATGCCTGTTCGTGCCCTGTCTACTGACAGGGATGGGGGTGGCACTGCGCCCCCAGATCCAGATCCACCGGTACCGCAACAGACCCCTCCCGCTCCGCCAGCTCCGCCACCCCCCGTTCTTAAAACGGATCTACCGAAACCAGTACTACCCGATCTTACTAAAAGACAGATTCAAGTCCAGATACAGACTCCGCGGAGAGATAATGCCCAAGCATCCGCCTCAGGGGGTGCGACAGCGGGTCTACGGACCCCGCCACCGACACACAGATTGCATTTAAAGGACACACAGAATCCTTTCCAGTCTCCCTATTCAGCCCGGCTTGACGCATTCAAAGATAGGATGTCATTCTGCAGATATGATCCAGTACCCGGAACAGACGATCTGATGGTATTAGCATCACTGCGCTTAAGATCTGCCACCGATAACTTGCTATGCTATGTAGGAATGCAGGAAGCTCTCGACAGACTATACAAATTCATACAGACGGGGAAAGACCCCGACAGTGTCAAAGCTGCCATGTATAAACAGAAAGTTGACGTTCAGAAACAGATATTACGATTCTTCATTAATTGTGTGATAAGAGAACGAGACAGGCCCGGGACAGATCAAAGTGAGTTAGACGCATTAAACAAGTGGGGCCAAAATATAGCAGACGCGAAACATGACAAGGGAACTTGTATAGCCACTATGTCCCAGAAAATTAGAAAGGCAGTATTAACTGCACATCAGGAAGAAACTGATAAAACTTCCTCCGGGGAGGAAGATGAAGATGAAACATCAGAAAAGTCTACAGATATCATAGCGTATGTAGGTAGGGGAAACTACCTTAGGAAAGGTGTCCGTCCGGAGAGCAAGAGAGTTCTTTTCTCCGCTTTAACAAATCCGAATTCTTCTGAACATCAGTTCCAGGAAACTGATAAAAGGCTTCGAGATCGAGTAGGGTATCATATACTAAATTCTATGGATGAACAGGAACTAGCCCGGTCGGCCGTGTTGTGGGCCGAAAACGCAGACATATATAATGATGACACGTTAGTGCAGACATTCTTGAACCTTTCCCCGGAAGAGCAGAAAATAGCAGGTGTATACATGATTCAGCACCTCCTTATCAAGTTCAGAAACCATCATTCTGATCCCGGTCCCTTACACGAAACATTAGAAGCACTACTCATGGATAGATGGAGAGGTTTTAGTACCAAATTAATACAAATAATTCTAGAACAACGACGTAAGTATAACACTTTCCTGAGCTCTGAATATGTTCCCGCCCCGCCTCCAGAAAGAAAAATGTACCACATGCAATGCGGTGGCGGCATTGAAAGCCAGAATCCCTTACGAGAAGTACATCCAGTTATGGGTGCCGATAATAACCTGAAACGTGTGTATGTTCACACACCACTGACTAAGTTAGAACTATTAGAAATGAAGAAGTTAGTTCCGTGCCATGATAAAGACCCGGCAGGTTTTCACAGAGAGCTTAAAGACATGTTACTGATGGGAGATTACACGTATGATGATATTATGAAAATGTTAAAGGTACTGTTGCCCACGGGCATTTACGAGAAATTAAAGGAGAAGGATTGGGAAGTGGGAGAGTCAAAGATAGCATGGGCAGAGATAGAAGACGAAGAAAAGAAACGAGTCCCAGGGTTAGGCCTTGGGGATCTGACTAAAGCATTACCAGGTTTAATAGTACAGGTTCTGCCAAGATTATTGACAACTAGAAAGGAAGATTGGGACGCAATCTCGTCCTGCAAACAGAAACAAGATGAAGATACTAGTGACTTTTATTCGAGATTCGAGAAATGTTTCATTATCAATAGTGGCCTAAAAACAAGTAGCGAGTCATATCCACACCTTTTTGTAACGAAATTAGTAGAGAACGCCCTACCACTGGTTAAAAATAGAGTGTACAAGGTTGAAAGTACTTGGCAGGCAAATACGCCATCACAGATGTTACAAATGTTACAATATCACCAGAATAGAATTAGGGAAGAACAAGAGCAGGAACAGAAACGTATGAAAGACACGAAAATGAAAATGTTAGTAGCTCAGACAATTCCAGCCGAGGGTCATAGAAAAGGTGGGGCCCAGACAAATCATTCTGCCGCTCCCGTTAAAGGGACATGTAATTATTGCAAGCAGCCAGGTCACTACGTACATGAATGTCCAGTCCTGAAACATAACATCGAGACAGGTAAAACTAAAGAAAGACCGCGTCCGCCTAGACATGAACAGGGTCATCAACAGACCTCACAGAACGAACAGCCAATGCAGAATACACAGCCTATGCGTGATCAGTCCCATACAGTACAGACCGTAGCAGTACCACAGCCACAGCATGCTCAGACACAGCCCGCTGCTGCAACTAGAGAAGTCTCACAACAAATGTACCAGTATGCCCAGTCGGCATATCCGGACTATCAGCGTTATACATGAAACAGCCTAGGGAGGGAAAGTGATTTGCCTCTTATTGAAATTCCTGTAGATCAAGAAGGTCCTTATGTACATAGTCACGTATTAGGAAAAGACAGAAAGTTTTTAATTGACACAGGGGCAAGTCGCACTACTATAAGTCATAATGAGGTTCCAGGGGCACCCCTCTCAGGCTCACAGAATGTTTCCCTTGGTTTTTCAGGACAGCCTATTGTAAATGAAGTATCAGAACCAGTACCACTAGCTGTGGGTCCATTATCTCGAGTTACAGATTTGTTACTTACGAAATCATGTCCCGAAAATCTGTTAGGAATTAAAACATTGAAGGCTCTAGGAGCTATAATTTGCTGTTCCCCGGAGGGAGTCAGACTCTTTCTACGGGATTTCAAGGGTCATTATGTTCTACGTGACTTTGATGTCAGATTGAAAAATGTACCAGATCACTTATGGGCAAAAGGCCCAGCTGATGTAGGTTGTATGCATATCACACCATACCGTGTTACACTCAAGACAGGTGTTGTTCTACCCAGAATCAGACAATACAAGTTACCACCCGATGCTGTAGTGGCCTTACTGAAAATCATTGAAGAGCTTATTGCCCAGGGAGTGGTCGTAGAGACCGACTCCAATATCTGTAATTCGCCTATCATTCCAATTCTTAAACGTACAGACCGCAATGCACCGCCAGTATACCGGCTGGTGATTGATCTTCGAGAACTGAACAAATGCATTGTACCACAGTATCCTGTGGTCCCCGATATCTCCACCCTGTTAACTGCTATTGATTCAGAAGCAACGTTCTTTACCGTAATCGATCTCAAGAACGCCTTCTTCAGTGTACCCATTGACCCGGAGAGCCAATATCTCTTCGGATTCAGTTTAAATGGACGAAGTTTCAAATTTTCCCGCACACCTCAAGGATTTACAGAAAGCCCCAGCATCTATAGTCAAGCCCTGAAAAGACAACTAGATTGTATCCAAATGCCAGTTAATACAGCTTTACTACAGTACGTCGATGATCTGCTGATCACCGCACGAAGTGAGCCCGAATGTGAACAAGCATCTCTGATAGTTTTGCATTTTCTGGCCGACAAGGGACACAAGGTGTCTCCTTCGAAGCTACAATTCTGTGTTCAGCAAGTTGTGTACTTGGGTCACTTGCTGTCCAAAGTGGGGAGACAGCTCACTCCCGATCGCATTCAGTTAATAGTAAACATGCCCCGACCCCAGTCACAAAAAGAAGTGCGGGCCTTCATAGGCCTCACCTCGTACTGCAGACAATGGATTCCTCAATATGCATTTCTAGCTAAACCACTCATCCAGTTAACGACACAGGAGGCGGCGACTTCGACTGTCCTTCCTTGGACTCAGGAACACACACAAGCCTTTGAGGAATTAAAGAAAGCTTTATGCCAAGCACCAGTTTTAGCGACACCATGCTACAGTAAACCGTTTACACTTTTTGTTACAGAACGTGATGGTACAGCATTGTCTGTCCTCACTCAAGATCAAGCAGGTTCACATAAGCCTTGCGCTTATTTTTCAAGTACATTGGATTCAGTAGCACAGGCACTCCCTGCATGCTTAAAGTCAGTAGCAGCAACAGCGTTAGCAATCAGACAAAGCGATTCAATTGTTTTAGGTCATCAGTTAACAGTACAAGTTCCACATTCTGTAGAGGTTCTGTTAAACAGAACCCAGACTCAACACTTGACCATAGCACGACTGACAGGTTACGAATTGACATTATTCCAGCCACACATAGAAATCAGACGCTGCAGTATCTTGAATCCAGCAACATTGTTACCTACAGTTATGACAGATACAGCTCCACATGATTGTATAGAGATTATTAATGCAGTAACAAAGCCCAGACGAGATTTAACAGATGTTCCATTGACAAATCCAGACCTGACACTTTATGTGGATGGTTCATGCATGAGAACAAGTACAGGAGAGTTAGTGGCCGCATATGCCGTGACCACTGAAACTGAAGTGAAAGAAACACATCGTATTGATACACTGTCTGCTCAAGCAGCAGAGCTCATCGCTCTGATCCAAGCCTGTATTCTAGCGAAGAACAGAAATGTTAACATATACACAGATTCCCGTTATGCGTTCGGAGTCGTACACGACTTTGGTATGCTCTGGCAGGAACGAGGTTTCCTGACCTCTCATGGTACCAAGATCCAGCACGGTCCTCTCATTCAAGCACTGTTAGAAGCAATACATCTGCCTTCAGCCATATCAGTTATGAAGTGTAAAGCACATACTAAAGCCACAGATTCTGTTTCCCAGGGTAACGACCTGGCAGATAAGACAGCAAAACATACAGCACTGACTCACACTCAGACAACTGACACGACAAAGATAACAGATCCGACAAACTGCATGACAGTCAGAGATCCCACACTAGATGTTATTGACATTCAGACACACGCTACTGCAGACGAAATAAAGAAATGGATCGAACTAGGAGGGATCCAGACAGATCAGGGTTGGATGACGAAGGGAAAATCTACATGGTTTCTCCCTGACTCTATGGTTCAAGTCATGATAAATACAGCACATAGTCCTGCCCACTTAGGAGAGAAAGCAATGCTAGACAGTTTGCAAAATATCTGGAACAATAAACACTTACGAGCAGCCGCAAAACAGAAAGTGCGTACTTGCATGATCTGTTGTCAGTTCAATCCAGGTAAAAGCGTCCCTGTAGAGCAAGGTGGATTTCATCCTCCCGATCACCCTTTTGAAGTCCTCCAGATGGATTATATCCAGATGGACCGTTGTCGAGGATTTAAATATGTTCTCGTAGTTGTCTGTGCTCTGTCCCGCTGGACCGAAGCATACCCAGTCCCAGATTACACTGCTCCGACCACTGCCAAACAGTTGGTTCGTGAATTTTTCCCACGGTACGGCTTGCCTCGTGTCGTGTACTCAGATAACGGTCAGCCATTCTCGTCTGCCCTAATGAAAGAAGTTTCCTTGTTATTGGGATACCAGTGGAAGTTCCATTGTGTCCGACATCCAGAAGCAGCAGGCATTGTAGAAAGGCATAATCAGACATTAAAGATTCGCCTTGCCAAAATATGTCAGGACAAAGGGGTCGACTGGATAGTCGCCCTGCCGGTGGCACTATTCTATATGAGAATGGTCGCCCATTCGAGATCAGGGCTATCTCCGTACGAAGTGGTTTTTGGAAGACCACCGAATATGTGGGGGACGCCCATTCCTAAAAAGATAACCGATGTTGATTCTAATATGTTGACAGATTACCTTGCCTCCTTGATGTCTGCACTCCAATCATGTCGTTCACAGGTTGCCGCTGCCTTCCCTGACAACACCGATGTGAAGGAGCATGATGTCCGCCCCGGTGACGTTGTTTTAGTCCGAAACTTCGACAGGAAAAGTCCGTTGGAGCCCCGCTGGAAGTCTCCGAAGACCGTTCTTCTAACAACAAAGACCGCAGTCAAATTGGAAGGAAGAAAGGGGTGGGTCCACCTAAGCCATATCAAAACATTCCCAGGACTGAAACCGGAACAAGACACACCCACCCCCACCAAAGACTCTGATAACAAAGACTTTTCTGAATCCAAACGAGAAAAAACTCCTCAAGAACAATATCGTATGAAGTTACGATCTAGCAAGTCAGACAGTTTAATTGTTTAAGTCCTCCCCTAGGTGAATCGGTTAAATAGTTTCTGACATGTATCCCCTAGATCGAGTTAGAGAGAGAGAGGAAAAGAAAAGAACATATTGCAAATCACTTCGTAGTCACTGCATAGTGACACTAATAATTATGTTTATTCTCAGTATATTAATAATCATTGCTAGTATCTTGTTACCTATATACTATCCTATCTTCAAGCGTGAACAATCTGCTTACAATGTCTCTGCTGAACACACTTTTAGTGAGTTACCTCCTCATGAGCTTTCCTACAGACTTGCGCTGCGCAACAATACATTCATTAGTATGTTACATCATTCTCATCAAACTAACAATGCTACAAATTGCTGGATATGTGGTCGACTCCCTCCCTACCAGAATTACAAGGGAGCACTGCCTCTCTTTCCGTATCCGTTCACTCACAATGGCTCCTGCGGAGCATGGTTTAAGATAATTAATTCTTTAGATCCCGACATTGCTGTTTTCGATGGGGGTTGGGTTTGGGGAAACTTGAACTTGGTCCTACTAGACGTCTGTTACCCGGATAAGGAGGGACTCCCCATTAGAATAGGAACTGATCTAGAAAATGAAGTATATGGATTAGGTAATTACACAATTAGCCTTATGATTCTTACTGTCGAATCCGAAGCAGCACCAGTTCTACCTATTATGTCAGTACTGCCAGTCACTGGTGAATTATGTATCAAGAAGAAAGGTTCAGTACACTTAGGTCATAGTAAATGCACTACTGTGGTCGAATTCAGTGATGATGGAAAGTCATCCTTCAAAGCTATCAGTCATTCTTACTTTGTGTGTGGTCATGCCGCATACATTCGTCTACCTCCAGATTGGGATGGTACCTGTTACATTGCATTCCTTCTGCCACCCGTTTTTCTAGCTCCTTCTGATTACCATAGAAATAGCAATCTAGTAAAGAATAGACCCAGAAGAGATGCCCCCCTTGTCGACTACACAGAAACGGCATGGGAACAGTACACTGACTTTAATAAAGGATTCTTTTTCTTCTTAGGCCCTGTCCAGAATAGTAAATTAATACGCAGATTAACTAGAACACTTGAAGCTGTAGTAAATGAGACTACCTCCGCCTTAGGAAACTTAACAGAGGAGCAGTCCGCTATGCGGGTTGTTGTCCTTCAGAATCGTCTTGTAATTGACGTCATCTTGGCAGATAGAGGTGGAGCCTGTAAGGTCATCGGGTCAAGCTGCTGTGTTTTCATTCCACAGAATGCACCATCTGTATATCAAGCTATCACCCGTCTTCATAAAATTGCAAATCAGATACATCAGAATCCAGGCACCTGGACTTGGTCCGGTTGGTTCTGGACAACGTTAACAGCTTGGGGATGGAAGATCCTATCCTTCCTAGGCATTGGCCTAGTCCTAGTATTCAGTTGCTGCCTGTGCCTACAGTGTGGGCCAGCGATCTGTGGACTGTGTGCCACTTCTTGCATTGAACATTCCAGTTTTCACTCAAAACGTAACCGAAAGAAAGAAGAGCAAATGATGTTACAAGAACAGACTGATCGATTCATGAGGATCGATATTTCATGAAGGGTCCGTAGGGAACAAGGAGGGAATGAGGAAAATTAAATTTTGGCCATGTTGTGTTCCCTAGCGCGTACCCCACCGACTCCATGTACCAGCTTAAAGTGCATGTAACTTCCCTCCTGTGCCAGTTATGAAGACGCAAATACATTTGCGTCCACCGTCAACTTGTCCTCTTTCAGACGCACCATGAATGGATTATATAGTCCGTTCCTAAGTATGCTATGCCAACGTCTTTTTGTAGTACACTTTTCACTTTTTCCTGCTCTAGCCAGAGTAGGCCCTGAATTCCTGCCATCTGAACCTCTTTTGTGGCTCCTGGCTCTGCCCAGGCTACCTCTGTACTCATGAACTATGTCCTATATTCAGCACGGCCCCTCGCGCTCAGCTCAAGCCTGCTTTCTGCCAAGACTGACTATAACCTTCGAGTTATCTGTTCCGCTCCCCGAGAATACATTCCTGCCTACTAGGTCCTGTAAACATCCTCTCCAGCTGCAGAGCCAAAAGGCCGATCTGTCTTAATGCAAGTAATTCATAGCCTCCGTTGCCATGCTTCCATGGAAGGCCCCGTGCCCCCACGCTTCACATGTAGACACTCAGGCGCTCATACACGCATTCACAGTTAGCATAGAACAGCTTCTGCCCTAGAGACCTTTCCGCCCAGATAGTATAGTTCCTAAACATCAGATATCAGATATGATAGAAGTACAAGTTGATCTGACATGCCAGACTTCTGTCTCTTTCCGTCAGTGTAAATGTCAAGACTCCTGCACCCCGTCAATCACACGTCATGCAGCTGCGCGCGCATCCAAGCTTCCGATTTCTGCTGACATTGCAACATTCTGTTAGCACCACCCCTTGGTGCCACCCACTTGCGTCACCTATCAGTGACGTTTCTAGCACACACCTCTAGTTCACGCCTAGTTTACGCCTCTTGATGATGTATTGGTACCACGTGTATACTGTTATCTTGTCTTCTCTCAGCTGTTACGCCTCTCACATTGAAACCTATGATGTAAATCAAGTATATAAGCTATGTAATGTCAATAAACGAGAGCGCGCTCATCTATCCCTTCTGACACCCCTGTGGTGGTCAGAACATGATATCCTGATTCCTTTATGAGGAATAAAACCCTTAGAAACTCTAACACCACGGACTCTGTTTTCTTTCCTTCTAATTGAGTTATCATTGATTAAGTACTTACCTGCATAAAAATTAAGAGAGTAAATTAATTATTTACGTCAGCTGTTTATTACTCTGTTTGCCCATTCCCTGTGCAGGTTCTCAGGAACATACTATGCACTTTGTCCTGGCCAATAGCGTTGCTGTTTATCACTTAGGATGCCCATTCCCTGTGCAGTTTATCATGCACACTTGTACTTTTTTCTACTTTGTACTGGCAAATGGCCTTGCTGTTTATCACTTAGGATGCCCATTCCCAGTGCAGTTTCCCAAGCACACATGTGCCTACTTTGCACTTTGTACTGGCCATTGACCTTGCTGTTTATTACTGTGTTTGCCCATTCCCTGTGCAGGTTCTCATGCATACATGTGCTTACTTTAAACTGTGGACTGGCCACTGTTCTTGCTCTTGTCTACTTTTGATTCCTATCTGTGTAGTATGTAATAGAGCCAGTTACTCTTGTTGTCGTGGAAGTGTGCGATGGTCAGGGCTCTGCTGAAAAAGCCCTCCCTGGACCAGAACAACTTTGCCAACTTCCGCCCGATCTCCTTGCTCCCCTGGTTGAGCAAATTGCTTGAAAGGCACATTATTACCATCTTAGTAGACTACCTGGAATCAGCGGGTCTGCTCTGTGCCTCTCAGACAGGGTTTCGCCCCCAGCACGGGACCGAAACTACTCTTATTGCAGTGACGGAGGAAGCTCGAGCCGTGCTGGACCGGGGAGGAAAGGCAGCCATTATTTTACTCGATCTCAGCGCCGCGTTCGACACTGTCAACCACACCATTTTATTACAACGTTTAATGGGGTTGGGTGTGTCGGGCACGGCACTGGAATGGCTGTCCTCCTTCCTGGATGATCGTTTCTTCCAGGTGTTCGAGGATGAGGCAGTTTCCATCAAACACCCACTTAGCTGCGGGGTGCCTCAGGGCTCCTCCCTGAGCCCCACGCTTTTTAACATTTATATGCAACCTCTGGCAGGGATAGTTCAACCCTTTGGTGTGCGTATTGTCACCTGCGCGGACGATACCCAACTGGTGGTCTCTCTTGACCACACGGAAGAGTCGTCCAACACCTCAGGTCCCTGTCTGGAGGCTGTTGCTAGGTGGATGCAACTTTCCTGCCTCAAACTCAATGGAGAGAAGACGGAGGTTATGCTGTTAGGCAATTCTCCATTGACCTCTTTGGTTTCCATTTGGCCCTCCTGCCTTGGCGTCCCTCCCCCTCCCAAACCCCAGATAAAGAGCCTGGGCATTTGGCTCGATAAGTCGCTTGATTTCTCGGCTCAAGCAACTAAAACAGCGGCTACATGTGTGGGGCTTATGAAGATGCTTCGCAAAGTGCTCCCTTTGCTCCGTCATGCTCTGTATGCCGCTTTAACATTACCAATTGCTTGTTTCACTTTTTCTGGGTTCTGAAGAGGGGAGAGTCACGTCAGTTCTTCTTGACTCTGAGGCTTGGGGGTGCAATGATGGTTGTTTGTGATGACCTACTGTTATCCTAATCATTCTATGGTCAGGTTTGCTAAGTTGTACACATGTCATGTCTGGATGTACTGCCAGCACGGAGGGATATTCTATCCACGGGATTGCAGGCAGGATCTCAAGGGTCCATCATGTCTGTGTGATCTTTCTTGATGTATGGGTAGCAGAGTTGGTGTATAGTCATCTTGTGCTGGCCTGTCATCCTAGTCACAAGGGTACATTTCAATGTGTGCACGTAGATGGTTATGAAGTGTGTGGTGTGAAGGGGATGACTTTGTCAGTAGTGTTGATGTGTGTGCCCCTGAAATGGCTACTGCACACATGTGTCACCCAGGAGCTGAGTGCCCATTAGTTAGACATGTCAGCCCTGTGCTTGTGATTGTATGCACATGTGGTAGTTGTAGGCTGTGTACTGTGCAGTGTGTTGGTGTGTACTGGCACTTCTGGGGGACACCTACTTGTTGTTGCTGCCAGTTGTGAGTATGCAGAGTGTGTGACTGTCAAGTTTGTGTGGTGATTTGTTGTTAAGCATGTGTCTTGTCACTGTTCTCATGCATTGCTGTCACCTGAGCCTTTGTTCACTCCAGTATGGTATGTGGGGTGTGGAGTTATACCCTCCCCTATCTGTGCTTATGATTCCTACCCATTGTGAGAGACTCCTCCATGTATTTGTGTATAGTACACTCCTTACCAGTCCATTACAGACATACACACCACTTCACTCTCATGTCAGTTATCCCTTTGGTTTGCCAGTGTGTGTGCCTCTCCACCACTTAACTTGTTACACTATGCTTTGTGGTGCTGATTTGTACATAGAACCAATGTGCTACTATGGACAGGTTCCCTGTTAGTTTTGTGCAATTTTCTTGTTCTTGTTTGCAGTCAGTCTTGTTCATGTGCAGTGCAACTGTTTGTGCTGCACAGTCCTCTGGTCATGTTGTTTGCACCTGGGTGTCCCTGAGTTGTGCATCTTGAGGTGTTGGGTTATCTGTATGTGTGTTTGCTGAGGTACGACTTCCCTTCCTGAGTGTGATGTTGTCTGTGTGCTGTGCTGATTTGTGATGTGGGGGTTCATTGTGTGGAACTGAGATATGCTTGCTACTGGTTTAGTTGGTGTGCACACATTTTTTGATATGTGTGCAGTGCTATGAGTGTATGTTGCCTTGTACTTGCATGGTGTGCATCCCCCGAAGTCCAGCTGTGTTTGCAATGTGAGGAATTGGCATGTGCATCTGTTGTGTGTTTGATGTGGATGTGTGCAGTGTTTGGCCTGTGTTGGCTCTTTCAGCTGACAGATGCACTGTGTGTGATGTTTTATTTGCATGTCATTGTGTGTGAGTTGTTTGTGCATTGTGATAAATTCAGATGTGTGTTGCAAGTGTGGTATGCGTTATTGTGTGCCTGTCACATGCAGTTGGGAGTATTCTTTTTCCTGAGGTTGTTTTGACTGCACCTTGGTGGTTTGTGCTCATATTTTCGTCCTGTCACTTGTCAGGATTGTACATGTGCATGCATGTGGTACACTATGACACCATGTTGACTGGATGGGTGGTGTGGTATGCCTGTCTGTGTTAGCTTATTGTCCCATTGATACCAGTTTGTGTCCATGATTGATTTGAGATGATTCACTTCTTGTTTGTGTTTGGGTATGGTGTCTGTGCATTGGTCCTGATTGACAATGTTGTGTACTCCTGTACAGTCTGGGGTCCCATTGCCTTTCCACTGTTTGGCTGCCCATATGTGGGCTTGTTGTACTTCTGTGTACGTTGTTTGTGAGGTTTGTGTTTGGCTATAGTTTTAGTGCCAGCATTGGTTCAGGCATCGCTGAATGTGTGTGTGATGTTTGTGGATGCACTCCAGGGAGTGTGATTGTTTGTCAGTGTACCCCCAGGACTTTATGTGCACCATTCTGTGTGTTTAACACTGGTGTTGAGTGGTGCAGGTGAGAAGTGGGTAGAGGAGTGGTATGTGTGAAGGATACCACTTGTGTTTGACAGTCATGGGTTGTGACAATGAGCCATGTGTGTTGTGCTGATGACATACACATGTCAAATACGTTGTGACAGCTGTGTGGCTGTGTGTGACACTGATCACTTCCTATCATCCCTCTGCCTATGCATGGCTTGCTTTGCTGTCTCCCAGAGTTGTTGCACAGAGGTCACTGTTGTTTATTTCACTCACTGTGCCAGCCATGTCTGATGTGATGGCCTTAGTGTGTTGTGATATGTACCTTCTCTTGCATGTGTTGTACACATGCTTTGCGGCTTGCTCCATGGCTTTTCATCACTGTCCACCTCACCTTTGGCTATCCCATTTATTGTCCTCCATTGCCACTGGCATCTGGTATGTGTTTGTGGCTGTGTTGCAGTGTGGGATGTGTCTGGGTGACTTGACAAGCAGTGTGGACAGTTCAGTGGATGTTCATATGCTAGCTGTGTTCATTTTGTGATTGGACTCTGTTTGCTAGACATGCGTGGAGGGTAGGTGTGGGGCGGAGGGTTGCCCTGGCCAGGAGCTTCTGTGCAGGGTGTTCCTCTTCAGCCCCACCTTCTGAGGCAATCTCCCTGGTTATTTGGTGTGTGTGATGCAGTGTCTGGGTACACCTAGATGGTTAATTGTGCAGGGGGGCACAGGAAGGACACAGCATATCCCCTAATGGGTGTGGGGGGCCTAGTGTGTGATTGAGGTGTGGCCCTATGTTCTTTGTGGACTGCCCATGCCTGGCCCTGGCCCTGCCTACTACATTGAGCACACGTTTTCCTGCGTCTTCGACAGCTGCGTTGATGGGAACGGCAGATTGCTGTGAATTTGCAGGTGATTGGTGACCTGGATGAGGAGTGGTTAATTCAAGACAGGTAGGACATGTATGGGTACACTTGTGGATGTGTTCCTATCCCCACCAGAGTGTCTGGTGTGGACAGTAACCATATTTCAGCCCATGTGTTGTGTGTTGTGGTTGTGTGCGGAGTTCTGTGATTAAATACCTGCAGCGTTGTCCGTGACAGTGCATTACTTGCTGGTAGTGGATCATGTACAGCACCTGAAAGACGTGTAAGGCTGGATCCATTGTGGTCGGGACCGGGTTGAGGGGATCAGGAGTCTGGTTTGGTGCCCCGCTGTTGTGCTTCCGCTGTCTCTGGTTGGGCGGTTTCTCAGCTGTGGTGTGAAGGGCTGTTTGGGGCATCTTGATTTGTACGTATGTCGGGACGTAATTCCAAAAGCCTGTCGGGATCTAGCCCAGCGAGCCTGCCCAATTAACTACGTTTCCCAACACTCACGGGCTAAGGTCTACATTACCCAGAATTCCAGGCGGAATCACAGGATATCCTTGGGCCGAGCCTGAAGACCGGTGCTAGTGATTCCTGAGTGTCGGAGGTAGCGGCTGCTCCTCTGATCTGTTTGGTCTGAGAGACTTCGAGGGTTCCATGTACAGGAAACGGGAGCCGTATTTCTGGTAACCTGTATCGCGCTGGCTAGCGCGTTCAATTCTGCTGACTCCAAGTTTGCTCGTAAGCACTCTAGGAGGAACTACGCTTGGTGTTGGTTTTTGCCTCGCGAGGGATCATTGCTAATGTTTGCGTGCTCTGTGCACTCGTTCATGGAGGATTCCTGGGCGTGAGTGCTTTACAGTATTACGGATATTCAAGTGGCGGAGTGCAGGGGGGGAATTTAGGACCGCCGCACTGCCGTCACAAATCCTTGGTCTGGGATTCTTTATACCTAAACTTGTGGATGTACAAATACCAAAGCGGAGTGTTGTAGTGAAGGAACTACACACTACCGTTTTTGGTTATCTTGTGTGTACAGCGAAAGGAAGGAAAAACATTGTCCTTTTGTGACGGAGTGAACCCTTGGCAAATTCATAGCACAGGGGTGCTCTTTATTTCTTGGTGTATTTTCACGTTTACTTTGGAATCAATTACAATTCCCTTGTTTGCACAATGGGGTATGTGTAAAACGACATTTAAGGCTTTTTAGTCATTTGCAGACATGGCTTGTTGGTAATCCTTTTCTTTTGTGTTGACCAGGAAGGAAGGAAGACGGGAGACACAGCGATAGGGTGGTGTAAAGCCATTCGTTTACAGGTGAAGTCATGGGGGTATGGAATTAGTGAGAATTGATGAGAGTAGGGTTAGGAAATATATTAACCTTTGTACTTTTGTCTTACAGTTTCTTTATCCCTGCTGCCCCTTCCTTCTTCTCTTTATTCTTTCTGGGTTTTTTCCCCTTTTGGGGTTTTTCCCTCGCCGTATCGTCTGAACACCCTGTGTTTCTACTTCAGGGTGTTCGGTCGGTCCGGAAGTGGGGCATTGTTGCTGCATGTGGATCCTGCGGAGTGCAAACCTGACAAAGCTGGTGGGTCTCTATTGGCACCCACCACTGCAGTGGCGGGCTCATTTTTATGGCGAGTCACGTTGCACTGCGGTGGACATGAAATGGGCTATGTTTGTCCATTGTAATATGCCAGGCGTGAGGACCATTGCTGGCATGCGGAAAATTACATTTTCCTCCAGCGCCAGCTCCGCAGAGGTGCCTTCGTCCACCTTGATATTTAGCCCCAAAGTGTTAGAAATTGTGTCTCAAGTTGGCAGAGGTATGCACCCTGTCCAAGTAGGGACCACAAATCTAGTCAGGGTAAGTTAAAACACACCTGAATTTTCCTCTGCTTACCACCTGGTAGCTTCGCACAGAGCAGTCAGGCTTAACAAGACCAATATGACAAAAATTCCTTATAGTAGAAGTTGAGAAATGAACGTTTAAAGATTAAATGCAAGTATACTGCTTAAAAGCAAATAACTCTCATAGAGTTAATGGGTTGAACTGAACTGTTACAAAGTAAAGAGTTTATGCCGCCCGCAAGAGAGCACAGGTCGGATACAGGACACACACAGGGCCCACTGAGCAAAAGTACCTTAATCTTAGTCACAGCACAACATGCGTGGATGAACACCATGCAGTTGAGGTGCTGCGTCAAATATCTCCACGCAACTGCGGCGATGCGTTGGGTGCATGAGCAAAGCATCTGTTTCGAGGTGCAGAAGCGGATAGTCTTCAAGGCCCTGACCTTGGCCCATAAAGCGCTATATGCTTCGGGAGCAAAATATCTACAAACAAGGCTAGCTTTTTACCATCCTGCTAGGTCCCTGAGGTCGGGGTCTTTGTTTCTTGCCGTGGTCCCTCGTATAAGCACATATAGGAGGTCGATCTTTCAGACTGTTGGCTCCGCAACTTTGGAATACTCTGCCAGTGACACTGCGCAGTACCTCCAATTTACTGGCGTTCAGGAAGGGCCTTAAAACCTGGCTTTTTATTTTGTAGACATCTGTTTTAACTGTTAGTTAGGGATCTTCCCACCTTTCTGCTTTTTTCCGTTATGTTGTGATACAGGTTTGCAATAAAGCGCCGGGACACTCTTTGAGTAGCCGTGCGCTATACAAGTCAAAAAATAACAAAAATAACATAACATCAGTTCTGAATGCAATGCACCGGGTTCCTGTAAGTGGTGGCAGCGATGCATTGGTTATGGAGCAGCTGCACCGAGAGTGATGCGGCGCTTCCAAGTGCAATGCGCTGATCCAGTTCCTGCAACAGTGGCGATGCAGCAATTCTGCTCTCACAGAGAAGATGCGTCGCTTTCACTAGAGCAAACCTCTAGGTCCACTTCCAATGGTGCAGGACTGGGATTGCACCACTTGGCAGGACAGACTCTCAAACAGATGAGCCCAAAGGTTGGAACAGGAGAGTTCTGTCTTTTGTGTCCCTGGGACTTAAGCAGCTGGAGGCAAGCCCTTGGAGTCACTCTGGGTTAAAGTGATGCAGGTCCAGTCCTTCTCATCCAAGCAAGGGAACATCAGGCAGAGTTCAGGAAAGCAGTAGTCTGCATACTTGCAGTCCATTCAGCAGCACAGCAGTACTTCTTCCTGGTAGAATAGGTACTGGTCCCAAAGTGTACTGAGTTGGTGGTGTCAGGGGCCCATACTGATAACCAGTTATGCATTTGAAGTGAAGGAGACATCAAAGAAAGGTTGTGAAGTGCATGATGTTCCTGTCTTACCTGCCCTGGCTGCAGACTCACTAAAGGGGGGTAAGCAGCTATGTGTTGGGAAAGGCATAGCTCTGGCAGGTGCAAGTGTCAGCTTCTCCCTCCCATCCAGCCCAGGAAGACCCATCACCCAGCTAGCGGGCCATCACAAAGCGAATGGTCCATCAGGCACACCTAAGTTCCCTTTGTGTGTGGCTGTCTGAAGGGAATACACCAAGCCCAGCTGTCACCCACCCCAGATTTGTATTGGAGAGAGGCACAAGCACAAAATGGTTTAGGAAAATGTCCACTTTCTTAAAGTGGAATTTTTAGACTTGCAACTTAAAATCCAACTTCACCATAAGTTGTGGCATTAAATTGCGAGTCCAGAAACACCAAATTCAAAATATCTATTTTTGTCCCAATTGGAAATTACACTCATACAATATAATACAATTATTCCAATCTCAATCTATGGGAGAGATAGGCCTTGCAATAGTGAAAAACGAAATTGAGAGTTTTTCACTACCAAGACATGTAAAGTTTAAAAGTACATGTCCTGCCTTTTAAATACACTGCACCGCTCCCTATGGGTTAATCAGGGCCAATCCCAGGGGTGACCTATGTGCATACAAAGTAACCCTAAGCAATGAACTCTGCTCTGCTTGCGGAGATTGCAGAGTTTCTCGCACTCCGCGTGACACGAGGCTTGCGGAGTTCCGAGAAACTCCGCTTCGCGCAGCAGAGCGGAGTTTTTTTCCCCGCTCACGTTCACCAACAATCAAGTTGGTGAGTGCGAGAAAAATCAAACTCCTGGGGAGATTTTACCTCGTTCACAATCGCCAACATTAAGTTGGCGAGTGCTAGCATGGAAAATAAACATACCGACGAGATTTCTCAACGCGGGTGTCAGGTTTCTCATTGCGAGTGGTCGCGTATGCTCACCACCGTTCGCGTTGAGAAACTGGCCGTTGGCGTTGAGAAAGCTGCAGCTCGAATAAAAATCTACTTGCACTGTGCATGGTGCTGTTCGCAATGATTGTACAGTGCGGACAAGCATCCTTCACTGTGCAATCACCGTAAACAGCATTTTTCTACCGTACTCCGCCGCTTGTGGAGCTCTGCGTAATGCAGCAGAGTTTTTTTGCACTTTGCGCAGCTCAGCATAGTGTAACTCTGCTGACTCGGCCCAAGGTTACTAAAAAGGGAAGATTTTGGCCTGGCAAGAGGGTTTACCAGGTTGACATGGCAGTGTGAACTGCACAAACAGGCTCTGCAGTGGCAGGCCTTATACGTGGTTAATGGGCTACTAATGAGAGTATCACAATCAGCGCTGCAGGCACACTAGTAGCATTTAATTTACATGCTCTGGGTACATGTAGTTCTCTTTACAAGGGACCTATAAGTAAAGTACCATGTCAATTGGCTATGAGTCAATGTTACCATGTTTTAGGGAGAGAGCACATGCACTTTAGCAATGATTAGCAGTGGCAAAGTGCTCAGAGCAAAACAGACAGCAAAATTGGGATCATAAAAATTGAGGAGTTAGGCAAAAAGTTGGGGGGAACACCACCCGAAGGCTGTCAGGTCTAACACATGTCAACCCCAGCTGAAAGTGGGGAGAGCTACCTAAACCCTTGGGAGTTCTCTTCACTGAGGTGGAAAAACCTGTAGAGACCATGAGCATTGGCGTGGTTTGACCCGGACGATGTTCCTCCATAAAGTCTATTCCCTGTACGAAGATGGACCACCTCAACAGTTTGGGATTCTCGTCCCTCATCAGCATGAGCCATCTGAGGGGCCTGTTGTAGGTCTGAACCAGGAAGTGAGTCCCAAACATGTAGGGTCTCAACGTCTTCAGCGCCCAGACCATAGCGAATGATTCTCTTTCAAGGGCACTCCACCTCTGTCCCCATGGAAGTACTCTTCTGCTAATGAAGGCCAACGGTTGTTCCAGGCCCCCTTCATTTAGCTGTGCTAAGACTGCCATAATCAATTATACTGGAAATTCTTAGGCCACTATATGTTTCAATAGTGGTTACAAATTACTCTGTTATTCTTGGGTCAGCTTAACCAAAGACCAAGGACACAGAATATATTCAAATATAGTACATTTATTATCTAACAAAATAATTTTTTAATATATTTATATCAATTCATTTACATAATATACTTTATACTTCTTCTAAAACATACCATCCATACTTTTTGTCACAGACATCGAAAGCATTCTATCATACATCCCCTCTCATCCTCCCATACAATACAATATATCACCAATGTATGATATTTTAATGTCCATACATAGATATAACATCTTTCTTTTTAGGTTAATAGAGGCTTATACGAGTGGTAATCAATAAAGCAAACAAATTCTTGTATTAATTGTTAATGTTGAGTCCAGAATCCATGTTATTTAATATGGTAAATACACAGTCACTATACAATATAATCGTCTTTCTTCTGAAGACAATATTGTAACTTAAGGACCGTATAATTAATTCATTTTATTTGTCATAGCTGTATAATCTAATCTCCTACCCACGTTTTGGCTAAAAGCCTTCATAAGGAAGTCAGGTGTTTGTAAAACAAATCCAGTGATGATAAGTGAATAAAAAAATCTGCCGTGGACATTCTCAGGGCTTTTAGGCAAGTTTAGCGGTGGACGATGTGACTCACCACTCCGGGATGTCAGCACCTGATGTGGCGGCCGTGCGGAAGGCGCTGAGCGTCAAGGAGCGTGCAGACCGGGAGGATGTGCTCCGGCCCGGCGTGCTGGATCAGCCATGGATCGGAATGGTGCGGACTCCCCGGTATGCATATGCAGGTGTGGTGGCAGCAGTGGTGGCGTGTATGGATGAGCCACCACCAGACTCTGAAGGTACATTTGGGTGGGGGCGGGGCCCAGCAAAGAAGGAGGTAACGAAATGTGGGGGCAGGTGTTGAAGCCTGCCCATGCGATTTACTGAGGCCGCGGTAGCACTTGATGTGTTTCTGTTAGAGGCAGGGAGGCCGCGGGGCCTTCAATTGCTGCAGCACGCTGACGGGGAAGGCCTCAGGAGATGACGGGGAGTGGTGGGAGAGGGTGGGGTATTGCAGGGCATTTTCATTGCGTGTGGAGGGCGGGGAGAGAGGAGCATTTTGGTGGCCTGCTGGCCCTAAACTTATTCAGGCACCCCACTCAAGGGCCAGAGGTGGATCAATTGGAGGACGCTCCCATTGATCTTATATGGAGGGCACCTGTTTTGCAGGCACAGCAGGGTGGGGGGACTGGTGCCCCCCAGCTGAGGGCAGGGTTAGTTCTTGGGGGTGATTTTGGAGCTGGTGCAATAGTTTTGCCTGAGAGGGTTGGTGGATTAGGTCAGTGCCCCCCTAATTTTGTCCAAGTGGGAGGGCAGGTCCCTGGAGGACAAGATAAGGGAGCAGCGCAGGATCATACAGGAGACCGAGGCCAGGTGGGGGGACAAGATAAGGGTGCAGCGCAGGATCATACAGGAGACCGAGGCCAGGTGGGGGGAGCTTTGTGTGGCCAGGGAAAGGAGGGGCTGCGACACTGGGGTGGAGGGGACCCCCACATCAGAGGAGGAAGCCTGGTATGAGCAGGATGCCAGGTGGCCGAGCATAGGGGTAAGTGGGTGTGGGTGGAGGAAGGCAGCCAACCCCAGACAACGGCAGGTGCAGCCATGATGGCGGTAAGACCTGATGGTGCTGGGGCCCTCCCAGGTTGGAGCAGCCTAGGGGGGGTGTTCCAAGCTGGCGGCAGTTCGCAAGACCGCAGCGGAACGGCGGGCGCAAAATGGCCCAAGATACTGGCGGGAAGAAGCAGGGGGGTCTGTGGCAGCCTTCCCTCCATTGCGGGAGTGAGCATCGGCGGTGTGTGCAGAGGTTGGTAGTGGCGTGCATGTTAAAAAGGAAAAGGTGTGAAGTGAGCAGTGCGGGAGGTGTTGTGGGTGCCTGCAGAGTTTGAGCCGGAGTTGCTATTGGATGATGGTGCAGAGAGTGATGCTGGAAGAGGGTGAGCTGCAGGAGGATGACGATGTGACGGGACGACCTGCAGTGGCAGGGAGAAGGCATCCAGACACGTTGGTGTTTTTCAGGAGGCAAGTGCAGCACAAGGCAAGGCGAAGTTGAACAATCCGAAGAAGAATGGCGCCAAAGAAAAGGACAGCGAGACACAAGCAAATCTGACAGGTAAGGCTGCTTGGTGGGCTGCTTGGGACGGTGGTCCAAAAGGGGGGAGGAAAAAAGCCTGCTGTTTGATGGGCGTGGGAGAGGTGTTGGTGAGGGACACAGGAGCGCTACCAATCATTAGAGAGGTGACAGGAGGGAAAGATGCTGAATCCAAGATGTTAGTGGTTGCCAGTGTCCAGACCAACAAGACGGAAGGGATGGATGGAAAAGAGGACAAAGGGGAAGACAAACATCACAAAAAATTGCCTTACATTGGGCTGGCCATGCCGCTAGGGTCCTACTTATCAGATAAATTGAGAGACAGGAGTTGGTGTCATGAATACGTGTATGTGTTCAAACTCTTGCATAGAGAGATCCAGGCAACGGAGGGTTCTAAGGAAGAAGAATGGGAACTCACTAGGAATCCTAGGGTCCCGGTTAACATGGAGAACAGGACTTCTACGTTTCTGATATATGCTAGCATATATTACGAGAGGCATCTCGACAGGGTCATAGCGTTGTTGAAGTACATGGACATTATCAGGTAGGCCCAGATGCATTTGGGGGGGTTTGCATGGTTAAGTTATGATGAGGAGTTCAGGGCTAGAATAAGTATCAACCTGGACAAGCCTTGGGGAGAAGTAGACCAGGAATTATGGATGCAGTGGGTGTCTCAACTTATACAGGTAGCGGTTTGTCCATGACCTACCAGTCCTTTCCGGAACGTTCCGCCCAGGCTGGAGCAGGAGGAAATACTGCAAGTAGCACAGGGCCACCAACGAAGCAGGGGAGAGGTACCACAGGAGCCTGTTGGGCTTCTGTTCCTGATACCCTTGTAAATTTAAGCACAAATGCTCAAAATGAGGGGGATGACATGCGCTCACATAGTGTTTCACCGTGGCCACACCGTCTGAAGAGTGGCGGGCCACTAAGAGCAAAGGACAGGCTGGGCAAAAGGTCTCCTACCCCATTTAGGATCGAGGCCATGGGCCTGTGGCTCTCAAAGTATCCTGGTACAGAAGCTGCCCTGAAGATTCAATGGGGATTTACCAAAGGTTTCCAGGTGGGGTAGCAGGATCCTCGGGAAAGGAGGTGGGTGGAAAATGTGAAGTGGTAGCAGCCAAATTGAAAAAAAGGAGGTCATAGAGGGCAGAATAGCGGTTCGTTTGTCGACTGACCTGTTGAGGATCTGATTATCTCACCGCTGGGATGGTCCCTAAGAAAGAGCCGGGCGAGCACAGGATAATGTATCACTTATCCTGGGTAGAAGGGAGGTCACAACTTCCTTGCAGGGGATGACTTGAAGGTGTGTACGCTTTAGTAGACGACGCAATCCGCCTAGTACGGTTGTGTCGGCAGGGGGCAGAAATGGCAAAATGTGATGAGAAATCGGCTTTTCGTCTACTGCCTATACACCCCACGGATATCCCGTTGCTGGATGCAGTTTGAGGGGGTCATTTTCATAGACAAGGTCTTGCCTATGGGCTGTGCAATCTCATACGCATTATTTGAGATGTTCAGCACATTCTTACAGTGGGCTTTCGTGAAGATCAGTGGTCATCGGGCAGTATCTCGCTACCTGGATGATTTCCTATTTATCGGCAGGGAAAGTTCAGGAGAGTGTGGTACAGCGCTGACATGGTTACAGGACATGGCACAACAATTTGGTGTTTCCCTAGCACCAGAAAAAACAGCTGGGCCCAGTTGTAGGTATACTTTCCTAGGCATCGAGTTGCATTCGGTACAGTGGATGGCCCGGTTGCCTGCAGGGAATGTGATGGACATTCATGCTTTCCTGTTATGGATCTGAGAGTGGTAGAGCAGCTTATGGGATGCTTGTATGGTGGTTAGGACTGGGAGGACTTTCTGCCGACGCCTCGGCATGGCCATGTTGGGGCGGTGCTACCACAACACAGGGTCAGGATCTCATTGGGTGTCAGAGCGGATCTGAGAGTATGGCCGACCTTTTTGACTGACTTCATTGCGGTATCCTTGAATATTGTTGACGACAGGATGATTTGGCAGGTGCAAATATTCTCCGATGCAGCTGGGGCATCTGGTTTTGGCATCTTTTGGGATGGCCGATGGTGCATTGGAAGAGTGGCCGGCCCATTGGGTGAAACAAGGGAGGAGCATCGCATTCCCAGAGTTCTTACCTTTGCTGGTGGCATTGGCTGTTTGGGGCACAGAGTTCCAGAACAGGTCAGTGATTTTCCATGTTGATAACATGATGGTAGTGGAGCTTGTGAACAAACAGAGAGCAAAGAACTTGAGGGTTTTGAGGCTGCTGCGTAGTTTCATGATGAAATGCTTGCAATTTAATGTCGTTTTTTCGGGCAAAGCATGTTCCAGCGGAAAGTAATGACCTTGCAGATGCTTTGTCTCGTTCGCAGTAGCGACGATTCTGACGACTAGCACCTGGAGCCGATGCATGCAAGACAGAGCTGCCGGATGGCATCTGAGCCTGGAGGGAATGATAGTGATAGGCCTGGTTGAGAAGTCTATAGCAGAAACTATGAGGCACAGTCACAGGCTGCCTTGGGCTGAATTTGGATCCTTAATGGGATGGACACTGGATACATGGTACATATCACAACAGGATACTGAATAGGGAGTGATACGTTTTGTTTTGAGTTGCATTGAGAAGGGCATGTTACAAATAACGATAGGGGGAAAGCTGGCAGGGATCTCCTTTTACAGTAAGTTGTACGTGGGGTTTGACTCTGCAAAGAGTGAGATCCTTAGCAGGATACTGAAAGGTTTCAGCCGCGAGTGGGGTGAAGGGACGGGGGGGCTGTGAGGGAGTTGATTACGTTTGAATTACTCCAAAGTTTGCTACGGGTGTTGACCGGTTGTTGTTATGATGGTAATGAGGTTTGGGTGTTTTGTTTATGTATGGTGTGGATGTTTTTGGGGGAATTTCTGGTTTCTGAGTTGCCGGGCATGAAGGGGCGGGAAGGGAGAACATACGACAAAATAAACTGGATGGTGATCGCTTGGGAATTTGGTTGGGACATTTAAGACGGATCAGGTGGGACGAGGAAAATGGGTGTGGTTGAACCAGACTGGATGCGAGGGAGTGTACCTAGTGAGGGATGGTGAAGTTTCTTGAACGGGTCCAGCAGACAGTCTGGGGCAATATTTTGTCATGCGTGCGGGGCAAGGTTGACTGCTTTCTAGTTGTTGGCGGCTTTGCGCATGGCTTTGAGGTCCTTTGGTATGGGGGAAGTAAGGTCGCAGACCAGTCTTTCTCTGGAGTTTTCATGCAGAAAGGACATGCAGGTGGGGTCATGGGGGTGGAGTTGGGGAGAGGTATAAGGGTACAGGGGAGGAGGGCTCTTCCTCTTCCTGCATCCAGCACCATCAATAAGGGTTGTTAAGTTTTAATTGGAACACCCACCCACCCTGCAATGTTAAGGGTTGACGTTACGGATCAGATGGAGCATGCCAGTTTAGGACAGGTTGTAGGTTTGGTGGGGCAGTACTTTGGAGGGGTGGGGGAGTCACTGAAGGGCAAACCAGTCCCTCGGGGGGTAGAAGGGTGAATGATGGGGGAGCAGGATTCATGACTGCGATGGAAGGAGATACAGGAGAGGATGATCGAAGATAAGTGAAGATGTGGATGTAGATCTGAAAGGGGTCACAGAGTGGAATGGGAAGAGGGATTTAGAGCAAGGTGAAATGGTTTGAATGAATGATACAGTTGATGTTGGGGATTGTTCTGGTTAATTTATGTTGGGGTCAATAATTGTGTTCATACAGACTTGTCCTAATAAATGGCCTTTTACGCTCAAGAACAGCGTGGAGTGTGTTTATTGTGCGAGTGTAGCCAGCACTTACCCTACAGACTCTTCCGAGGGCTTGGGAATCCAAGAAGATAATACTAAACAGCAAATCTGTCCTCCGTGATGAAAAGCAGCTCTAAACTGTAAATGAGCCCAAAAAGATTTTAGATTGTGTCCTTGATGTCTACGTCTTGGATTTATGAATACGTAAAGAAAGACCCATTTTCTTACTCTATCAAGAATGTTAGTAAGAGAAGTGGGGGGATATTACCAACAAATTGCGATGTTTATCCCAATTCGCGTTTAACGTGAGTTTTTTTATCGCCGCCGATTACCGGAATCTTTCACCGTATTAGCAGCGAATTAGCAACACACCGCTAACAGGCGATAGCTTCCTTTTCCGGCGGAAATTGACGTCGATAGATTTAGCATGACGGCGATCAAAAATCTCACGCTAACGTAAAAAAAGTGGCAATGGGCCAATCAGCGACAGAATCCGATCGCTAACAGGCGCCAGGCCTGCATTTCTCATGCTCAGCGCGAAAATGCACTACAAAAGGCCCACCAAGCAGAAAAAATAAAACTAAAAAAATTGAAAATATCAGAGGAGCCATGGACGAAGCTGGGACCTGTGCAGAGGGTACAAACAACACCACAAATACCCAGGAAGAGCAGCCAGAGACCCATGTGAAGGCAAAGAGGAAGAGGAATCCCAAGTTCAGCCAGCAGGAAAACTAGGTCCTAATTACGGAGGTGACTGAACACCAACAAGAACTGTTTGTCACCTTCACAGTGACATTGGCAAGAAAAAATTAACAGTGTCAGTGAACAAATATGCAGTCAGGTAGTTATCACCCACACGCTAAGCCAGGCATTGAATACCAGAACCAGGACAGCATGTATCATCCATGTCAGCAGCTGTGTGGCACATACACAAACACTCATCACCGTTCCATTTGCATCTCTTGTGAGAGTGATGGTGACAAGGCCTGAGCACCATAAATCGGCACCATGTAATGCACATACATCAGATAACTGACCACTTACACACCACACGTGAGGTCAACCTTGAGGGCAAGTAGTGTTGACACTGTCTGTTCCATCAGCAACAACAGCCAACAGGAGGGCAGATAGCAATGCATGCAAGATAAAACATGAAGGACGACATGCACACAAGTAATATCACAATAGATAAATCTCCCTGGATGTCCATGTGCACCACATAGTGCAGCACATTTTGACACAGCAAGTAGGCTCTCAGAGCCAATGTGCCTATACGGGGCCCTCCTCACACATAACTCATCTTGCACAAAAACATGCACATGTGCAGTACCCTGCAATGCTGCTTGTCCGTGAGCCACATTGACCAGGCAAGTGACAGTGCATGATGAATAGCATGCCAGCAGGCCCAACATATTAACATGGTGCAGGCCACCTCACTGAGGTGGCTGAGTGTGGACAACATCCTTAAAGGAGCAGGTCATACTCTGACACATCCTCGTGTACATACAACCTCTGACGTAAACATGACATTTGATGTCAAGCAATGGATAAGTCTCCCAACTCTGACCAGGATCCATATTCCTCACAGTTTGAAACATCTAAGCATTATAAAAACACAGAAGTAAAAGGTGTACTGCCTGAATGGTATAACGGGCAGCAAAACCAAAGCTGCAGTTGCTACCACCACACAATGCGGTGCACACACATAAAAAAATCTGACAACATTGACTACTATGTTTTACAAACTGCATTACTCACACAAATTAACAGAGGACACAACTGTTGCCGCTGGTGTGTAGAAATTGTACAATCACATTTGTCATAGCTGTAAACTGTGAGATGACAATGTACAACAACATCACATCAGTGATGTCCTCAACATTATTACTATCCCGCAAAAAATAGGCATCTCCTCTAAAACTGTCTGATTGTACCCTGTCCTGCAGTCTGCTTGAAAAGTCATACAATGCATGATCATGCATGAAAAACACAATTGAACTGTATCTCCCCTATCACATTGCAGAGGGAGAGCCATCACCTCATGGAGAGCAGACTGGCCCAACCTTCACTGATGACTGGTATGACTGCCCCACCATAGATCAGGAGGAACTTCAAAATCTGCTAGACTCCTTCGGCACCACCCCTCCAGCAGCAGGGCAACCCAGAAGTATTGCGGATACCCCACCCCCTGCCCAAACCAACCAGCAGCAAGCACCTCTCACCACAGCTGTCTCCCAGGACATTGGGACCCACATCTGGCCTACATGTGGCGCCGGGCATTACAACGTGACGCATCTCCCAGATGCATCACGTTGTAAGTACCCTGCACCATGGTGCAGGATTTGCTCCGCCGCAGCGTCACAAAAGTGACGCAACGGCGGCGTGAATGAGGCGCAAGGGGCTTGTAAATCTGCCCCCTGGTTTCCGGGTCTAATAGTCGACATCTAACCCCCTCTTAAATCAAGTAGGTGAGTCGGGGGTATACCTTTCCGTTTGGAAGAAAGCCTGCATCAGACCAATTCTGAAAAAGCTGGCCCTTGATCCCTTGGAGTTCAAGAACTTTCGACCCATTTCATGTCTGCCGATTGCAGCCAAAATTCTCACAAGGTCGATAAACTAGTAGCTAACTTTATATTTAGATGGCAACAATCTATTCGACTCAAGTCAGCATGGCATCTGATCGTGTCATTTGACAGAGACCACGCTGGTCACGCCAACAGAGGAGATTCGCAGACAGGTAGATGGAGTGGGGGAAGAGCCATCCTAATCCTCCTAGACCTATCAGCAGCATTTGACACCGGGAATCACACGGTGTTAGTGCGGCCGCTTAAGGCAGTGGGGATTGGGGATTTGGCTGTGTCCCTTCTCTCCTCATTTCTGGATGCTAGGGAGCAAACCATACATTGGGATAATCTGCAATCTGAATCTTTCCTCCTCCTGTGTGGAGTGCCGTAGGGATCTGCACTGTTGCCAACTCTGTTCAATATATATGTCACCCCTCTCGCCAGTCTCATCAGACAGCATGGTTTCTCGCTAGTGTCATATGCAGACGATTCACAGATTGTTATCTTGGTATCTAAACAGTTTGAGTCCACTGCCGCTAGTTTCCATGCTTGTCTGACTCACATCATGAGCTTGAGGATCAGCAACTAGCTTAAAACCAATACGGACAAAACGGAGGTGATGGAGTTTGGCAACAGTCCGTCCCTGTGGAACCATACTTGGTGGCCGATAGAAGCCGTTGAAAGTCCCCTCCCATCTGCCAAGGTTAAGATTCTGGGGGTCATTTTTATGACCAACTTAGTTTTGGAGCCCAGATCAACCGTGTAACCTCTTTCTGTTTCTTTTTACTGAAGCTTCTTTGGAAGGTTTTCTCCTTCTTTCCCCAGGAGCTAAGATAAACAGTGTTAGTGGCCCTTATCCTTTCACTGTAAGATTATTGCAATGTACTATTTATAGGCATTGACAAGGCACAGAGGGCTAAATTGCAATAAATACAGAATGCTGCTATTCTTTACTAAACATTCCGAAAGGCCACTTTACCTCTGCTGCCATCAGGGCATTGCATTGGCTCCCAATACAGCAGCAAATGGAAATTAAAGTCTTATGCCTGGTTCACAAGACATTAAATGACAATGGGGCAGCTAACTTTCGTACATTTTTCTCCTGGTATACTCCCACGAGAAACCGTAGATCCTCAAATAAGGGTCACATTTGTAGCACCAAAATCTGTACAGCCAGATGGGGAGGCAGGAGTCTATCCCACTGTACAGACAGATGGGAAGGCAGGAGTCTATCAGACTTATGGATCCAACTACCGATCACGCTGAGACTGCAACCAAACAGGCAAAAGTTCAGGAAAATTCTAACAACATGCCTGTTCCCCGTGGTCTAAAAAGTACTGATATAACTGTATGAGTACTGCTTTTCTCATCTCCCAGCGCCAAGACGCCCCGGCATTCGAGCGCTTTATAAACTCTCTCCTATCCTACGCAGCAAGTGTGCCAAGGTCTGGGCAATGAAGATGGACTCAGTGCCAGGAACATCTGATATGCAGGTGTGTGACAGAATCTGTGGTGCCTGGCGCATACATCCATCTCCCTAAAGGATAACAGTAGTTAACTGTATTTCCTCTCCATGCCATCTTCCTAAGCTGTGTTGTAAATGGGCAACAATGTGCTGTTCAACTCCGTGAGTAACACTGAAGATGTAGAACGCCACTAATGACTGACCCTAGACTAGGCCGTAAATCGAACGTGCCACCCTGTCATTCATGCAAGTTTACTGTGCTCACATCTCAGGTATCCCGACACAATACATCCGGCAAACTAACATGTCATGACCAGATTTACAGATTCCAATGGATTGTCCAGCGATTGCATACGAGGGAATAAAAAACACTCCCCAACATCATTCCTGACATAATTGCAAGCAGAAATCCAAAGTAGAAAACATTTATTAGAACAGAAAAAAGATTGAACTAACCTAAACTAACACTGATCACTAGAACTACTACTACTGAAATCTAAACTAATTAGAAAATTCTTACTTATCTAAACTCTCTACCCTAACTAAACCTAATCACGCAACAACATATCCTAGACATCAACTCCCCTCCCACCCTTAAGGCACACCACAAGACAGGACAAAGACAGCTAAGCTATGCAAAAACTAACTACACACGTAAGCTGCACAAATATATATCCACTAAAAAGAAAAGGAAATTTATCCCCAAATATGGCCTAATAATATACCTCAAAAGCTAACACTAACTATAACCTATGCTAAAACTACACTACCTAACAATTAAAAGAACTAACTTAACACTACGTAATATCAGATTTTTAAAACATTGGGGAAAGGGAGAAGAGGGGGATGGGGTCCAACATGTCCAGGCATCATGGCAGTCCAAGGTGTTTTTTCATGTCTGTGACATGTCTGTTCAGATCAGCCATTTCTCTCCTGATCTTTACCAGGAACACATTGTTATGCAGGATCCTCCTGTCCCTCACTGTAAATGGCACCACCTGATCGCAAGGTGCAGGTGGACCTGTCCCTTTGGGAGGTGTGGCCATGGACCACCACTGATGCAAGAGGGGCCTGGAATGGGCTGGGTGGCAGTTGTTGCAAGCTCCGGCACCGTCTTCCATGTACTTTTCTTCCGTTCCTCCTGGTGCCTCTTGGCCTTGTTGTGGTACCCTTTTGCCACCTTGTTTTCAAGCTTGAAGCGGTCCTTCTTTGCCTGGACCACATGTTGTTCAGCTGGCGTCATGTTGTCTGTAAAATATCAACAATGGAAATTTTGAGTCCTTAAGACTATATCAATGTTCTCCAATCACATTTGTAATACAAGATCACTTAAACATGAGAGCCTACACTCCAGCGTAACTATGTGAAGTCAGAGAGTGACCTGGACAACAAAATGTTGAAGCCTGGATCAGTGACCACGTGCTGGTGAGACTGACATGCATGGGACATGTACTGTCACAACCAAATGAGACTGACAGTGTTAAACGATGGTGGTACGACATACCCAGACTGAGGGTGACCTGTACAAGCAATTGGAGGAGAGAGACATTAGACCTCCGTGTGTAGCACCACCCTCATCCTCTCCTGTGACAAAGTGCTGCATGATATGTACAATGCCCATGTGAAGACCTGTGTGTCCCCCAGCAACTGTGTGCAGTTCATCAAGTCAGAGCCAACACAGGCACTCTTGCACAATAGTGCAAGGATGTCTGTGTGCCGGGGGGCTTTGAAATGTTTTGGAAGTTTACCCTACCTGCCCTGAAGCAATTCTGGGAAACCCCTATTCACACTTTCAACTATGCTGCATCATGCAGCACACATGGAAAGCCGTTGTGTGGCTGAACGCTGACTTATACATGATGCACTGTCCCTCTCTCTAACACTACTACACAATATGTGAAGTGTTGCCGCAGAGAGGGGGGAACATCGTCTCCTCTAAATTCTCACTCACTCATGCATGTCATGTCTTGTATCCGCTAAGCTCAATCCATAGTGAATCAAACTATGCAGGACTTTACAACACAGTCACAATGCATTCCCCCTTGTAACAGCACCCTGGAGTCATGATCCTCACAGTGTTGTTAGGGGTAATGCTTTCTCACAGATAGTGTTGGAGAGCCCTGCATTGTAAAGTAAATTGCACAGCAATGAAGGCAGAGCTAAAGCATGCAAGGTAAATGCGTGCACAGTAATTACACCAATTCGGACAGAGGAGTTCCCACATCTGATCCAGAATCAATCAGGGAATGGCCTCAAGCAGACAGCTTGTCAACACCATTGCAGTGGCCAAACATGCCAATGAGATTCATCGGGCCACCTTTACTGTGTGTTTGGGGAATGTGCCTTTGATATGCTTGGCTCAAAGATACACACTGACACTTTTTTGAAGATGGCATGCAGCATACCTAAAAATTCACAGTGCCGAATTGTGTCTGCGCACTTACGGACTGAAAAGCACTCCATCCTTGTGCATAATCGGGCACACTTGCACAGTCATCTCAGGCAAGGATGTACATGCATTCCATCTCATCTGATAGTCATCAGCAACCCCACGTACATGTCTCTTCTCCTATCAGTGTGCCCTGCAATCCACAGGCATGTGCTGTGGTGACAGTACCCATAGACCATGGGGCATATTGACAAGGAAGTGGCGGAGACAGGCGTTAGCCTCCTCGGCTTAAAGCCTCTCTTCCCACTTTGGAAAAGCAAGTCTGCACCTCATCCTTAGTGATATGGTGCAGACTTGCGTTTCCAAAATGGCGGAGAGAGGCGTTAAGCCGAGGAGTATAACGCCTGTCTTCCCCCTGCGATGGCGCTAAGTCTCACAACTTAGAGCCTATGCAGACAACCTTGCACCAGAGTGCAAGGGTGTGTGTGTGCAGGGGAAGTTTGTTTCTGTACAGGAAGGTGCCCCTTCATGCATATAATCAATCCTAGAATACCAGGTTGTAAATTGCATGTGTGCTGCTTCGTGCAGCACACAGGAAAGATACAATATGGAATATTTCAAAATGTTTTTGTATGTATTGGAAGGGCCACCATCCTGTACATATACAACCATGTAAGTTTGCTTTTTCAATGTGTGCTGCACAAGGCAGCTCACATGTAAAAAGCAAAAATGATGAGAAAAATAGCATTCTTCCTCATTTAGCCAGATTACGACCAGGTTGTACATAGGGGGCAATGTCAAATACAATGGGTGTTGCTGCGGAACAAAGCAAAACCAAAGGGGATGATGGACGGAGTAGTGAGCATTGCGAGCACTCACCCCCAGTAAACTGATAGTTTAATCCATCATCATTTTTTATAACTCACTCCGCCACCCCAGTACAGACATGGCCATATGCAAATCAGTCCGCCCTAAGTTGGCAGGGTATGTCCAGACATGGGTCCCTTGCTCACTTTGCCACTGGATTCAAAATAGCCTAGCTGATGAGGGTTATGAACCCGAAACCAGTCCCAGGATGCTTGTTTCCGGTCCAGGAAAGACATGGCTTGGCAGCTCGGGCTGGACTGTTCCCATGAGGCACCAGGTCAGACTGATTTGAATATGGCCATGACTGAACTGGGGTGGTGGAGTGAGCTAAAGAATGGTGATGGATTAAACCCAGATTAGTTGATGGGGGCGAGTGTTTGATTTGCTCAAACGCTCCGTCCATCATCCCCTTTGGTATTGCTTTGTTGCTGTGGAACACGAACCGCAACACCCACTGCACGCCCCTTTCACGCTAAACACAGCGTGAAAGGGTCCCTTATTAACAAGGAAGCCTTATTACAAGTGAAGTGGATTAACACTGCCTATGGCAAGATGCTAGGCCCCTATTGACAACACAACTTCAATGAAAGTGATATTGTGCTGGCGATAGGGTCTTGATGATCTGCACCTTACTTACAATGTGTATCATTGACTGGGTATGGGCCAAGTTACAACTGTAAGACCTATGCATTGCTCAAACTTCACTTACTGATTTGTGCACACTTCTGACTTCCACAATACATCATCACACTGTAGGCAAGGGACATGTGATACACACCCATATTGCTTACTACAATGTTGATCATTTGCCCAGACACCGCACTATGACAATATATGATGTCCAAACTCACCAGTGGTGTGTGGGTTCTTGAAGCTTTCGATGTCCCCCTGTGTGATTGGTGGCCGAACATCTGTGAGACAAAAAATAAATATGTGTTGTATCAGAGGTTAAATCATATGTGTCATATTCCTCATACCAATCATCACCATAACAGAAAATGTTACGTAACTGTATGTTGCGTTTCATGTTGCCTACATGATTGGGTCCGTTTAGACTGCCATTCAATCCAGACCAGTGAATGTTGAGTCAGAACAAACCAGACTATAATGCTAGCTAACATGCACATGCTAGTAGTGTGAGACATCCACAAGGCACCATTACTACATTCATAATGATGTCCTACATGCTCTTTGTATGATTGCATTGCTGAAGATCACACAAGGCAATTTCACATAGGTTGTTGGTGTTTGACAATCTGGAGATGTCTGATTTCCTTTGACCATGTGTTCATATAAAATACTTTGTCACACAGTAACTATGTTCAAAAGGCAGCATAGCTAACGTAACACAATTCTTGAGGACAGCATTTTAACACTACCTTTTGGCCAGCACACAGCTTACATAAACAATTCCTCTGATAGTTCATGTACAGTCACCCCTGCCGTACACAAACAATCTTCTGCCTGCACACACATTTTGCGCAGGTGTGCCAGCTATGGCACTATAGTGCTAAGTGTTCCTCCAGCGCAGTGGGTGATACTGACTAGCCACCTATGCTTGTCAATATGATGCAGCGTTGTGTCTCGGATGTGCCAATATTTTGCATGAGTGCATTATGTCTCCCACCTCAATCAGCAAATTTTTTTCACTTTCACACCAGTGTCACACACGTCCTAATGTTTTTTCGTAGAACCATTCATGATTAAATGTGGAGTTTGTAATTATCACCGTGTAGGCCAGTCATGACTCCCACGTAGTCCAGGAGGTCAGCTTCATGGGCCAGCAGATCCTGCCAGCGGTGCTTCCACTGGCGCACGGTACGGTCCACTCCAAAGAACCGGAGCATCTGCACCCGCACACGCTACCACCTCATCTTCCGCACACTTACATTGTATCCTTGAAGGATACGCCTCCCTTCTCCAACATCAATGGGAGGTAGAATTGTATTACCTGCAGGAAGCCCCCTAAAGCTCCCTCGACAACCTGCCTACTCTGCACCCAGCCGGGCATCTCCCTGCACACCTGGGAGCCCACAGCCCAAAAAAAAAACCCTCTAAAATATCACCAACAACAACAAAGAAAGTTAACTACCCCAAGACAAACACCCGACAAGATTGAGTACAAGAGACAAAAAAACACAAACAATCAGTACACAACACTTCACAGACACTTTCAAAAGGACACAGGACCGAGCAACACGCTTCAAATCTAAAAACTGCAGCACACACCACCAAATACCTCCAACACTCTCCACAATCACCAGCAATGTGCTCAAAAGAGAAAGTGAAAGTGAAAGTGAAAAAACACTAATCGAGTAGACAGGAAGCATGCAGACATCACTTCCTGTCTATTTGCTACCCGTTTTTGAGAAAGCCAGTGACAATCTGCATGCAAATAGTCTCATGAGTAATATTTTGTATTGTACAATGTGTTGAGCGATGTATTTTCAATCAGCCGTACGAAAAATGCATTGTGTTATCGTTTTAGCTGCCAGATTTTCACTCTAAGTGCAAGTTCATACACAGATGTACAGTCTGAGAGCAAAATTCATTTCAGAGATCTATAACAAAATGAAATGCTTGATTGGCACACAAATGACACCCTAAATATCTTATTTCAAAACACATGACACCCTAAATTGCAACTTTCACACCAGGTGACACCATAATTGCATATTTCACAACAAATCAATTATTCAATCTGGGGAATTGTAAGTGTGCTACTCACCCGTGAGGGTCACGAGGTGCGGGAGAAGCGCAGTTCTATTGGCCAAAGAGCCAGCTCTTGAGGTCCTTCATGAAGGTTTTCAGGGAGGGGGCTTTTCTAATGTCTGCCGGTAGCTCGGTCCAGGTCTTGGCTGCAATGTGAGAGAAGGATCGTCCGCATGCTCTGGCTCTGTGGATGTGAGGGGTTTCGGCCAGTGAGAGCTTTGTAAATTGAAGCTTTTTTGGGGGTTTAACATTAAATTGAATCTGTCATTGAAGTATTTGTGTCTGTCGTTGTGTAGGCATTTGTAGGTGTGAGATGAGGATGTTGAAGCTGACTATTTTCTCTTCTGTGAGCCGGTGGAGTCATCGTAGGTGTTGGCTGATGTGTTTGTGCCAGGGGATGCCGAGGACGGGTCTGGCCGCGGTGTTCTGTATTGTCTTGGGTTTGCAGGGTATGGACTTGTTGATGCTGGCACTGAGTGCGTTGACATAGTACAGTCTGCTGATGATGAGTACATGGGTGATTGTCTTCCTTGACTCAGGGTGATCCATTTGAAGGACCTGCAGAGGATGCGGAGTGCGTTTAAGCAGCTGTAAGTGACGGCGTTCACATGTTGGTTCATGGTGAGTATGATGCAGAGGTTTTTAGCTTGGTCTGCGGGGTGAGGTGGTCTTCTGAGGGCCGTCAGCAACCAGCTGTTGTCCCATGCTGGGGGGGTGTTTACAAGAACGACGTCTTCTGTCTTCTCTGGGTTGACCATCATGCAGCTGTTGGTCATCCAGACTGCGCGGTGTTGCATTCGCTTAGTTCTGAGGATTTCTCTCAAATTAAACGACTGGAAGCTTGGAATAAAGATTCCTCTCAGTCCCTTGAACATTTCCCTGCTCTTTCGCTAGAGGATCTTAATAGCTTGTTGGACAAAACAAAATCGTCATCCCCACTTGATCCAGTTCCTCTGAAAGTACTTAAGAACTGCAGAGAGATCATTCTTCCTTCGATGCTGGAAGTAATGAATGGAGCCTTGGAACAGGGCATTTTTCCGTCACTTTGGAAGAAAGCCATTGTAAAGCCGCTGCTGAAAAAGATCACCTTAGACCCTGGAGTACTGAAGAACTTTAGACCCATCTCTCTGCTGCCGGCCCCTGCGAAGATGTTGGAGACCCATTTGAATTTCCATCTCTCAAACTTCCTTGATACCTCAGGTTTCTTGGACGGGTCCCAACATGGCTTCAGAAAGCTGCATAGCACGGAGTCTGCCTTGAGGAAAGTCATGGATAACATCCGCAGAAAAGTGGATTTGGGTCTAACCACCGTACTGGTGCTGCTAGATCTTTCAGCAGCATTCGACACCCTGTCTCCCCTTACTTTAACATCTAGGTTAAGGGAGGCAGGGGTAGAAGGACCGGCACTCAGTCTCCTGAGCTCCTTTCTACACCAACGAGAGCAGCGTGTCATGCTAGGTGAATACCTCTCCCCTGCTAAGTCTTTGCAATGTGGGGTGCCACAGGGGTCGGCATTGAGTCCGACCCTGTTCAACATCTACGTGGCCCCCCTTGCAAGACTAGTAAGATCTCAGGGGATGGAGGTAGTGTCGTATGCCGACGACACGCAGATTATGGTATCCCTGACCCACTCTGTGAGTGAAACCGCTTCCAACTTTAGGTCCTGCATGCAACTTGTTGCAGAGTGGATGATTTCCAACTCCCTAAAGTTGAACGGGGACAAGACAGAGGTCCTGGTATTTGGCAAGGACCAGGGCATGTGGTCAGGTGATTGGTGGCCTCCTTCTTTAGGTAGCTGCCCTATACCAACACAATCTGCCAGGAACCTAGGTGTCATCTTTGACACCCAGCTCTCCATGGAGCTTCAGGTCAACAGAACGGTGGCTACCTGTTGGGGTGTCATCAAGACCCTGAAAAGAATCGTTCACTACTTGTCCCCACAGGCACGGAAACAGGTGGTGATCGCCCTTGTTGGCTCAAGGCTTGATTACTGCAACTCAGTGTATGCCGGGGCCAACAAGGGCCTGCTTCAGCGTTTGCAGGTAATTCAAAACGCGGCAGCGCGGTTTGCTCTCGCTTTGCCTTGGTTGGCATCTATGACCTTAGCGAGGAAGAACCTCCACTGGCTCCCCATCCCCTCAAGGATTACTTTTAAACTCCTCTGCCTTACATATAAGGCTTTAACTGCAGGCCCGGCTGATGCCCTTGGATTGCTACTCTCTAGATACGTTCCGAGTAGATGTCTACGATCCAGTGAGCTTAATCAACTGGTAATTCCCAGAGCCAAGAAGGCTAGATGGGGGAGCAAAGCTTTTTCCATACTGGCACCTCTGATGTGGAATTCACTCCCCCTGGAAATCAAACTACTGCCCTCCCTTGACCTCTTTAGGAAGTCATTGAAAACTTGGCTTTTTATTAAGGCATACCAGTAGGCTCTGTTTCTGTCTGCTAACAGTTGTTATTTGGATTAGGCGCCTTGACGCCCACTGGGCATAGCTGCGCAATATAAATAATATTTCATTCATTCATTCATTCAAGTTGATTTAGGCGGCGGTGTGGTCTTCGGTTGGGTAGAGGATGATCTGTGTGTCGTCAGCGTAGGATAGGGTGTTGAGGCCGTGTTGTTGGACAATGTCTGTGAGGGGGACATATAGATTTAGAAGAGGCTCGGGCTCAGTGTTGACCCCTGTGGGACTCTGCAAGTGATTGTCGTGGGATCGGAGATGAAGTGTGGCAGTCTGATCCTTTGCCTTTTTACGGTGAGGAATGATCAGACCCCGTCCAGGGGTGTACCTTGAATGCCTTCATCATGTAGTCTGGTGACTAGTGTGCGGTGGGTGACGTTGTTGAAAGCTACTGGAAGCGCGATGGGCCGATAGTTCTTGAGCTCGTAGGGGTCAGATGTGTGTTTCTTGAGCAGGGGCATGTTTTCTGCGTGCTTCCATATGTCTGTGAAGGTGCATGTTTTGAAGGTGGTGTTGATGTTGCGTAGTGTTTCGTGTGCGATGGCAAATGAGGCTCTGTGGTAGTTGTGAGGGGGGCAGGGGTCTGTGTAGGTCCCCGAGTGGATGCCTTTCATGGCGTAGTGTTTCGTGTGCGATGGCAGATGCGGCTCTGTGGTAGTTGTGAGGGGGCCAGGGGTCTGTGTGGGTCCCCGAGTGGATGCCTTTCATGGTGTAGGTGGTGTCTTCATCTGGGCTTGGTGTCCCTTCAGAGAAGGCGGGCTGGTTGGTGTCTCAGGGGTGTGGGTGGTCTGGCTGTGGCGTCCTGTGTGTGGTTCACAAATTTGTCATAGAGGTTTATGATCTTGAGGCAGATTCCAAGCTAATAGCAGATGGCACCCTAAAAAGCATCTTTTACCCCATTTCACACCCATTTTTCATTTTTTACCCCATGTCACGCTCATTTTTCATCTTTGACCAAATTTCACGCCCATTTTTTATCTTTTACCACATTTCACACACATGTTTCATTTTTTACCTCATTTTCGGCCATTTTTTATCTTTGAAACCATTTCACGCCCATTTTTCATCTGTTACCCAATTTCACGCCCACTTTTTGTCTTTTACCCCATTTAACACCCATGTTTTCATCTTTGACCACATTGCATGCTCATTTTCATCTTTTACCCTATTTCACAGGTTACATTTCGGACACACTCAACTTACTTATTGACCCAAATAGACACTCTACAATTAAGAATTTAGCACAGAGGTCAATCTAGATTTCATGATTTGCACAAAAGGACACACAAAATATTTTATTTTGGTGGCACAATCTACACCTTGAAAAGTCGACTTTTGCACATTGCACACACTGAAGAGCATCTCTGTACTGAGAAGACATTCCCACCATGATTTGAGTAATGTGATGTTAGTTTCACTTATTGTGCAACATACTCTTTTTAGAGTGATGTACTTATGAAGGAGAGTAACATGCAGACAGGGTATGTGTTTTGTGTTTTTTACTTCCACTAACCGTGATTGGGGTCATTCTGCACAATGTGACTTGCTCAGTTGAAGAAAGTGTTTATTATTAGGTTACTTCTGGCAATTCCTGCTGCATTAATGGGGTGTGCTCCACCTGCCTCATCTTCATCATCATCCAGGTTATAGTACAGTGCAGCAGGTACTTGGATCAATGGAGCATTGGTCCGCACACATATATTGTGCAATACACAACATGCTATATTTGATTTAGTTCACCATTTTGAGGCTGTACAGCAGTCTGCAACCTGTGATGTCCAGGCTACGGAAACGTGACTTTAGCACGCCAAATGTGCACTCCACAATGGATCAGGTGGACCGCATTCTACTGCCTCTGTGCCTTGGTGGTGGGGTTTCGGAGGAGTGTCATCATCCACAGACAGAGTGCATATCTTTGATTGCCTGTAACATGTGATGGAGAGATGTGTCCATTATTGGTTATGGAGGCTGTGTTATTAGTGGTGATGGTTTTGTGGTGTGTGAATTGTGCTATGTTTGGAATTCATGTTAGCCATGTCTCACTTATGACGTTACCAGCATCAATGCTAATTACGTTGCCTCACAGTTGATCCTCCCCCGAGCCAATTTGATTGCGTGTGCTGTGCAGTTGTGTCACTGGCACTCCTACTGTGCAACACTGTTAAGGCCATCTACGCATATCCGCAGGCCTAACACACACCAAGAGGCACCCTGGCTCTCCTATGTCTAGCGATAGCACTCATCTACACTCCTCAGAGTCAATGCCATGAGAACGTGGCAATAGGCCACACCAGACACGGATCACATTCAGTTCTGATGCTGCCGCGAGACCTGCCCCACCGCACAACACATGCAGTTTCATGTCCAGAGCTGCCATAAAGCAACACTCAGCAGCCCCCTGTCATTCCTGCAGGGCCCACTGAGGGCAGGAACATTCACCCACACCATCAACATCATCAGACGCCATGCCTTGCACTTCCTGGACTACATACTCCTTCCTGAGCGGTGCCTCCAACTCACATACCACGATTACTCATAACCCATTACAATCTGGGACATGTTTGATGACATCAGTCTGTCCCAAATCTTCACCACAATGAAGGGAGGGCACACCTTTGACACCTTCTTTGCATGTGTGAACTTCGTCCAGTTCCTCAACCCCACTAAACGCACATGTAGTGACCACAAACACATACACTTCCTCGTTGGTCAACCCCAAGCCAGCCTAGACCATATGCGGACCCACACAAATTTAGTGGCGCTCAGTCAACGAGGAGATGCTACACACCCTTATCAACAGCAACACCCACACACTGCAGGCATTCACCAATGGCACTAGATCACATTTTACAGACATGTTTCTCCAACTGCACATACACACTTGTCCCACTATGCAACTGAAACATACAGCGTGCCATAAATGCCACCTCAGTTTCCAACAACCTCAAAGATGGCAGATGCATTTGCTGACACACGAAGAAGAACTGGTACAAGATAAAGGATACCATTAAACATCACCCCACCTACAAGGAGACAAAGCTCATATTCTCCATCAGCAATACGCCCATGCACCAAACTGGGCTTCCAAGAAGGATTGCTGTCAATTGCAACATGGATGATCAACAGCTGGGGGGTGCTATACACAGAGGAGACATGAGTCCTCATCCTCATAACAAAAACATCAGCATGTGGCATCACCTGGTGGGACAACAACTTCAGCAGCCCCACCCCCAGCTCTAGGTACCTAGGCACTGTATTTGACACCTCCCTCTCCATAAACCAACAGGTCTACGCAGTGGCCTGCAGTTGCTTCAACTGCCTCCGCATCCTCAATGCAACCTTCCAATGGATCGCCCCATTGTCAGGTAAGACAGTCACCCACACAGTCATTGCCATCAGGCTGGACTATAGAAACACACTATTTGCCCACATGCGCAGGTCTGCACTCAGCTTAGTCCCGACTGTCCAGCACAACATCGACACACTGGGCCTTGTGTACATACTTTCCTTATGGATTGAGTCCCTCTGTCGCACATACTTAGTTGCCACCTCTCCTCACATTTTCAAATGAGTGTTGGAGGAGTTAAGCCTTTGGGGATGGTTTGTCTACATAACTAGCCACAGTTCTCAAAGTTCCTTGTGTTGATGTGTCTGGTAAGTGGGCATGTTGATTGCCATGTTGTATGTGAAATTGTGACATGTATATTCTAACAATTGTGAGTTGCTTGTATGTGGTGTTGAGGCGTGTGGTGTGTTCAGTTAGTACTTAGCAACAAGAACTCCATTTCTATATGTGCCATCCTGGAAGTGCTGGTTTATGATGGACTGTCGGAAGATGTAGGAATCATGCAGACTCCCTGGAAACTTGGCTATGACATTGGTGAACAGTCCCTGGTGGTCCACTATTGCCTGTGCATTCATAGAATGGGTGTGCTTTCTGTTGCGGTATATGTGTGCACTGTCTGCAGGGGGCACAAATAGGACATATGTGCAGGCAATTGCCTCCAGAACCTGTGGGAATCCAGCTATGGCCTCAAAGCCTTGCTTGGTCTCAATCTTTTCCTGCACAGTTCTGGGGAAGTGAAGGTGCTGGAGTATCAAGCTGAGTATGCCAGCCAAGACAGTAGGTCGGAAGATTGAAAAGGCTTCCTGTGAAACTCCATCAACTCTGGCCGTTGTTGGTTGAAAGGTCCCAGTGGCCAACATGTGCAGCACAGCCAGCAGCTTTGTCTGCGGAAGAATGTTGGTTCTTCGCTGTGTTGGTGCCTTCAGCCTATGGGCTATCAGGTTCAGGATGTGTTGGATGGATATCCTTTTGAGAAGATAGTGGGCAATGACATCCTCTGGCGTTAGGTGTGCAAGGCAGAGATGTCTGCACAGGGCCCGCTGTCTTCTTCAGCGCTGCCTCGGTGGTGGTCCTGGGAGAGGTGGCGGTGGCGGTTGTTGCCTTCGTGGGGCTTCAAGCTGAATGATTAATACCTCCATGGCATCAGTGGGTCTTCAGATGGAGCTATGAGTGACTCTCCCTTATTTACCTCCCTTTATCACCATTTTTAGACCAGCTTTTTTCTGGTCTTAAGTTCCTGCAGCTAAAGGGCCTTAGCGTGACTTTTTTTTATCACTTTGAGGTTCTGGGCCATCATTCATTGCTAACAGTGCGATGTGGTGTTGGCAGCATTTTTCATTACATTTTGAGGAGGGACGCCTACTTTGCATATAATTAGTGAAAACTATCTCTGGCATACAAGGCGATAATAGAACCCCCCGCGATCGCCAGAAAGCTGTCGCTAACGCTTGTTAGCGACAGCTTGATACTAGGGCGATTACAAAAATACACGTTAGAGGCACTTTTGTGCCGCTAATGCGGCGATAAATAGCTTGATAATATGCCCCGATATTTGTTGTCTACTTCTATGGCCTGTACCCAGTAGGATACAGAGTTTAATGCCAACATACCGGGAACTGAATTACTGGGTCTCAGCGAGGATCTATTCACTGCGTTACTCTCTCCTCAAAGTAAGTTTAATTTCAGCATGGAAATAGATTCCATCTCCACAACTTGTTGGAGAGTGGTACGTGACCTTCCTTCTGGGCACCTCCTGTTAGTGGTGGCCATATTGGGAGAGTCGCTTACGAAAGTAAATAATTATATAGGAGATGGTAATCTCACTTATGGAACAAACTAAAGCTCTAATAAATGCTGAACAGATATGTGGATTTCTGACAGGGAAGAAGGCGCAAACACCAACATGTAGTGATCTACTTTGGCAGCGCGATCTATAAATACACACTGTTGGCTGCTACATACAAGTGCAATCAAAGTGTCTACGTAATATGTACCTACTCGTGCATTTCAGCAGAGAGTTCTCTAATGTCTGTCAAAAGGCAGACACACAGCCCAATTGCGTACCCGGAACTGCCATGATATGCAGTGTGAGTATATGTTTCGTGCAGGTGTCTATCCCAATATGACACAGATAAAAGACTGACAAGATGAAAAACATTTAACAGAATACTTAAATAGGGTTGAAATGAGGATACAATTGTTAATCAGTAGCATCCTAAAACTATCAATTAGCATTATATCTTATCGCCTGATCCAGGGGGTTTCACTATTCGGCCCTCTACTATAGGTGTCCCAAGTGAAAATCCAAAAGACTTCTCTACGTTTGAAAATTTCCATGCTCTTAGACCCTGCTTTCGTTTGGATTTTCTCTAGGAGGATCCACCGAATGTGATCTGGTGTATGAGATGATTCTATATAGTGTTTCACCAGTGGTGTGGTTTGTTTTTGGTTCGTATAGCAGAAAGATGTTTGGTGAGTCTGTGGGCCATGATTTGTGAGGTTTCACCCACATATCCTAGCTGGCATTGGCACAACAGTAGGTATATGATTGTAGTGATAGACGTCATAGACACTGAAGGAGGTTCAGATGATATTCATTGTAGAACAGCTACACAGCAGACAAGACAGCAAGGCAGTTGCACATCCAGCCCTAACAGCTGTCAAAACCTTTTCAAATACAAGTAACAAAGCAACCAGGCAACCATTGTACATTCTACATGGTGACACCTGGAATAGAACACAGGACATAGAACTCCAGCATAAGGCTTCAGTGCTAACTAAAATGGAGGAGAAGATACAACAATGATGACCTTGTTTAACAATTAGTTAACTCATTAATGACCCAATTTGTGGTTTCACTTGCAAAATCACATGATTTGCACTCTGTAAATCTGAAGTTTCCAACTGGGAGAGCATTGCGGTCAATATTTTTTTGATTGTAGGGCTTTTTATGTGTCATACGAGATCTTATAATATGATCCTTAAGATTTGTATTTCTCCTATGTGCAAACAAAGGTTTAGGTATATGATGTTCTCTTTTTCTTTCTCTTTCAGCATTTAAAATATACTAATTTGAATGTATTATTTGGTGTATTTTCTCATTCAGTGATGAATGACGGGTGACAAATACCAGTTTCACTGCCTGTTTAGTGCCCTAATTAGCTAATAGCTGTTGTCTGTCGAAATAACCAGGCCTGGGCGGTATATTCCGTTCTGCTCGCGGAATTTGGGTAATTTCCCGTACTTGGGAGAACACGGAATTGCCCAGAAATCCGGGATCCACGGCTTTGAGGAATTTTTTGCTTGTTCACGCCCTCAAAATGTGTGTTCGCAAGATATTTCTCCCCGAGCACGCAAACAGTGTGCACAAACAGGAAAAAAGCACAGCAAATGGGAGGAACAAGCAATTGAGCATGTTCGCTGAACTTTTGTGTGCTCGCTGAGATTTTTTACCATTTCGCAGCCCTAGAAATGACACACCTTTTCATATCAGTCACGCATCAGTCTTTTGGGATATCCTCTGGCTATAATTTATCCTGCATATCTATAGCTCAATTGTCAAAATCAGACAGATTAGTACAATTACTGCAAAGACACAGAAGTAGGCCAAACAGAATACTGGTTTTCTGTGATTGAGGGTGGAAACTGTCAAAGTGTAGTAGTGTGTTCCTAGATGTGGCCTTAACAAATTGATCAACGTTCAGTTGTTATTGATTATGTTCTATAGTGATGTCTATGAATTCTACTTGATTGTTGCTGGTGTTAGTGGTAAATCGCATATTGGGATCACATTGGTTAAGCCATGCCACAAATTCAGGTAGATCCTCAGGGTTTCCAGTCCAGATAAAAAAGATATTGTCTGTATACCTGAGCCAAAGCATAATTGACCTAAAGAATGGGGTGATTTCACTGTAGATAGACCTAGATTCAAATTTGGGCATGCATATATTGGCTACAATCGGGGCACAAGAGGCTCCCATACTGACAGCTTTGATCTGTTTGTAGAGTTGGCCATTAAATACAAAGGTATTCTCATCCAAGAGTATGTGTAATCAGTCTAGAATAAACTCCTTCAAGCATTCTACTGGGAATTCTTCAATTAACCATTTGACTGTGTTCATAGTGTCTTTTTATGGCATATTACTATATAAACACTCTGGGGTCGAATCTGATTCGGTAAAAAGCGCTCCGATTAGCTGTACGGAGCCTTTTTCCCATACGAATCGTACACCTACAACGTCCCCGTATGAACTAGCAAGTACGATCCTAACCAAAAGCGCCACTCCATACGACTCGTACCAAACACCGTACAACAACAAAGTACATATGGATTCGCTCCGTCCGACGCAGTACGCCACGTCCGTACGTAAATATGCAGCCATTTCCGAACCAGGAAGTACGATCCGTGTTGACAACACTCCGTACGGCCCACATGCTACGAGAGCTGTAAACTGCCGTAAAACCAGAGTCCGACCACGAAATGCACTCCGGTACGCGACATACACGACATGAACCCCATCGACCGTGTCATCCGAGCCCTGTACCCCTACGACCTCGTACATAGAAACCGATGATGGCACAGACAGTGAGTACAACCCACCGCAACAACGGAAGTATACCTGTACGGTGCGCCACAAGCCAGCGCATATCACCATTGCAATAGGGATACGTGCCGCACACACGTCATAAATCTCGGGGTACGATGCGTCACACGCTAGCGCATATCACTATTGCAATAGTGATACTTGCCACACACACGTCGGAAAGCTTGGGGTTACAGTGCATCACACGCTAGTGCATATCACCATTGCCTTAATGATACGTGCCACACACACGTCAGAAAGCTCGGGGTGCGGTGCGTCACACGCTAGCCCATATCACCATTGCAATAGTGATACGTGCTGCACACACGCCGAAATATGGGGGTACGGTTCGTCACATCTGAGTGATGGTTGGAAAAGACCCCCAGCAGTGCCCAGCAGTATAGGGGTGGGTGCAGAGGACCCCCAGCAGTGCCCAACAGTGCCCAACAGTAGAGGAGATGGGTGCAGAGGACCCCCAACAGTGCCCAACAGTAGAAATGGGTGGGTGCAGATGACCCCCAGCAGTGCCCAGCAGTGCCCAACAGTATAGGGGGTGGGTGCAGAGGACCCCCAGCAGTGCCCAACAGTGCCCAACAGTAGAGGGGGTGGGCGCAGTGGACTCAGAGCAGTGCCCAACAGTGCCCAACAGTAGAGGGGGTGGGTGCAGATGACCACCAGCAGTGCCCAACAGTGCCCAACAGTAGAGGGGGTGGGTGCAGAGGACCCCCAGCAGTGCCCAACAGTGCCCAACAGTAGAGGGGGTGGGCGCAGAGGACTCCCAGCAGTGCCCAACAGTAGATGGGGTGGGTGCAGAGGACCCCCAGTAGTGCCCAGCAGTGCCCCACAGTATAGGGGGTGGGTGCAGAGGACTCATAGCGGTGCCCAACAGTATAGGGGGTGGGTGCAGAGTACCCCCTGAAGTGCCCAACAATATAGGGGGTGGGTGCAGAGGACCCCCAGCACTGCCCAACAGTAGAGGGGGTGGGTGCAGAGGACCCCCAACAGTGCCCAGACATAGGGGTGTGCATTTCCTACATCATACAACAACTACCTGCCTGTATGTGTACATCCCTAACTTGTTACACTCATGATAGTTGCATATCAACACATCACTCACAGCAGTGACCTACTCCACGGAGAATAGTCTCCTGTCACACACTGAGTGACACACCACATGTGGTTGTTTTGAAAGATCCCACAGCCATATCCACCCATGTAGTTTGCTTGCACATCCCCCCTCCCCCAGCATGACTCAATAGTGTGTAGTCATGCAACAGACCACTCAACAAATGAAGCACAAATGGAATTAGGATGAGTCATGTACATCCCGGATATGATGTGACTGTCCATGTGGTGAAACATGTACTCCCTCATGGAAGGAACAGGGTAGGAAAGCCCTAAATACAAAGCACCCAAATATGTATTTTTAACACATATTTTAAATGTGACTATCTGATTCACGAGGTCAAGGCGGATAACATTGTCATGCATAGTGTGGAAAATTATGATGGACTCCCTGAAGGCATTAATACACACCACAAACCCAAGCACAGTGAGTTGCATGGATGGCACTGACCAATTGTCAGATAGCATTTGTGAGCAGCCATGGCCATTGCGCAAGTGAATGCACTAATCAATGGGAAATCTATACTGAAGTCACCACAACAATTGTGCAACTGTCTGTAGTGAATATCTCATGTGTCACAGAGGAAGGGACACTCATTTGGATAATGCCTGTATGCAAACTGCACACACACACAAATCTAGATAATTATCAGAAACATTGGGATAGCACAGAGATACCATGGTCCACCTCATTCCCATCTGAAAAATAGACATCTTTCACAAGATCAAAACATTCACATTACACAAACATTTAGGCACACAGCACTTAAAGCAATTCCCAGAAATGCAATAGTTCAGACAGAAAAATAAAATGCTTTATTCAGCGCCAATATGTAAAATAAACAAATAAATGAGTCCAGGCTCACAGAAGGCCAATGGCCAGTCCAAAATACAGTCCATAACAGTGGTGACTTTGTGGAGGCTGTCACCCCAAAACTTGCCTGCACATGTTGGGCTTAGAGGTCCGTGGACCCATCTGAGTCTGGGTCCGGCACCGCGGGGACAGGAGATGGAAGGGTATGTGTAGTGGGCGCAGGTGGGGAGGATTCCTCCACAGTAGCAGGTTCAGCGCAAAAGGTTGCAACATATTCAGCACTGCACACTGCTGCCTGTTCAGACAGGCTACCACCTGAACCTGGTGACACAATGGGAGTGGAGGTAGAGGGCTGTGAGTCAGGTGAATGGTGCCTCTGGGCGGGTGGGTGATTTGTGTCCCCTGTCCCTGTGAGTGTGCGTACATCCCCCTGAGATTGGGTTAATGGAGGTCTGCGCTTAGACTTACGTGTGAGTATGCTGGGTGTCTCTGTTGGGGTGTGTGATCTTGTGCATCTGCATGTACAATGGACCACCAGATCAACTCTGTCTCATCGTCCTGCTTCCACACCCTCCGCCTCCTTCGTAAGACCTTCAAATGGATCCCCCTCAAACACCGAAAGACAGTCACTCACGCCCTGGTCACCAGCAGACTCAACTACGGCAACGCACTCTATGCCGGAATAAACAAAAACCTCATCCGCAAGCAACAGAACATCCAGAACGCCGCCGCAAGACTGGTCCTCAACCTGCCAAAACACTGCCACATCTCCCAGCACCTGCGCACACTCCACTGGCTCCCCGTCGAGGCGAGAATCACCTTTAAGATGCTCACCCACGCACACAAGGCCCTCCACGGCACCGGACCAGCATACCTGAACAGCCGACTCAAATTCCACGCACCCCAAAGGACCCTACGATCAGCCCAGCTTTCCTACGCCGTGGTCCCCCGCACCAGAAAGACCAGATCGGGAGGCCGCTCCTTCTCCTTCCTAGCGGCCAAAGCATGGAACGCCCTTCCGCTCCACCTCAGACAGACAACATCGCTCCCCATCTTCGCAAGAAACCTCAAAACCAGGCTCTTCGACAGACCCCCTCCTTGATGGAATGGAACCTGCACCCCCCACCCCTAGCGGCTTGAGACCCTTACGAGTGAGTAGTTGCGCTTTAACAAACTCCTGATTGATTGATTGATTGATTGATTGATTGATTGTGTATGGTGGACAGGGATGGGAGAGGGGGATGTGGATGGGTCAGAAGGAGTAAGGGGGATTGACGCTGCAGGATGGCAAGGTCTGCCGTCAGTGTTGAGTCCATGGACGCCAAACTCCGACGTTGATCAGACATGTCAGCTGACATGCCCTCAATGAATGACAACAACTGTTTCATTATTTGTGTTTGTCCATGGAGGACCGTCAGCATTGACGCCTGACCAACTTGAATCAGCCGGAGTAGGTCAACAGACACAGCACTGAGGGCAGCAGGGGAGACAGGGGCAGGGGCTGTGGTGCCGGGTACAAAGGAGACACGGGGGGTAGAACAGACTCTAGGGCCCCTAATAACTGGGAGGGTGGAGATGGGTCTGGAGGAGAAGGAGGAGACAGACATAGTTGCAGTAGATGGCATTTCTGCATATTCCCCCTCCTCCTGGGAGTCAGAATCCGAGCCGTCTGCATGGTAGGAGGTGTCGTGCTCATGAGGTCCGGCCGCTTGACTCCCCTCACCCTCTGTGCCACTGCCTCCCTCCGACTCCTCGAAGCTGGTGGCACTGTTGCTGGGTCCCTCTGTCCGTTCTGTGTCTGTGTCTCCTCCAGGTTGTTGTGATGATGCTGTTGGCAATGAGAAAATGAACACTATATCAGTCACCTGTCCACATCATACATATCAGCAACCAAAAATTCAGGGGCATTTCTAATCATGGCATGCATCATGAGTCACATGCCACATAACTCTGCACATATATAAGTCTAGTAATGCGCAATTGTAAGAGACACAACGCTCATTGTATACAAAGTTCCAAGTCACAGACCAGGCCACAACTTGGATTACAGTCACAACGATGAGCCTATGCCTGTCAACAGGAGAGGTGTTGAGCAATCACAGTCAAGTTGCCCACTCTGCCATCCAAGGCCAGAGATGGACATGTTCCAATCTGTTTTAGCCTGTGCCACATGGGAACAGTCTTGCCTGGACAACCATGTGTTGCCATCCCTGGACCTGTAACAAGTTTGCCATCAACTCTCACTGGCATCACAGCTGTATAAAGCCAGGCTTGTGTGAAACACAGATGTGTATACAAACAAGCATGGCTGAAGACGGCTGTAATGCCAGAAAGTTGTAGCAGGAATCGTGTTACCAGTCCAGGGAATGCATGGCTTGACAATTATGGGTAGACTGTTTTCATGAGGCACATGGATAGACAGATTTGCACATGGCCATGTTTGAATTTGGGGGCAGAGTGTGCAACAGAGAGGTGATGGCTAAAAATCTGACCTGTTGAAAGTGTGAGAGTATATGATTGGTACAGAGGCTCCCTCCATCGCCAGACACCTTAGTGAAACTCCTCACAGTGGCATCTATCCCCAGACCATACAGTTGCTAGCACATAACACACGCTGGCTCTCAATTGAAGTGGCACACATGTACAAAATCAAAAAAATGTCAAAGCTAATGTCCCTACAATTGTGAATGTCAGAAACATTGATACATTTTTGACACATCTGCAACCAGATGGGAAAATTGAAAACAGTAGTGTGGACAATAAGCCCAAACTGCGTAGCACCACCAATACATACATGTATCATTAAACGCTGTTGAACAATCATCTCTGGGAGCCAATAACATTTCCTGTATATCCTACAATGACTACATTCTCCAGCAGCACAGCCTAAGTGCATAGTGACAAGTCCACATCAGATATGACATCCTCAGCACACCACTGACTAGGGCTAAACAGTTGGTCCCATCACACCTCCCATGCACAACATCCCAAGCACTCCGTCAATGCAAGTAATACTGCCCAAGTAGTAGAAAATATGAATCTGGCTCTCAATAACTGGGAAGCTATATAAAGTAAGCCAAGGTCAACTTGTTTTGCTGCACATCAATATAAGTCCCATAGTACCTGCAACATTTCTTGTGAATATGCACACACGCACTGCCCAGTGTGAGTATGCACAAGCCAAAATTAGGATACATGGACAGTGTGCACATGTAGCTAACACAAGAGAAATACAAAGCATACCAAGGACAAAGGCCACTGATGCAGACCTGTGCAGAACTCCTTTTTGAGACTCATGATCAGTGCCAAGCTATCATGAAGGGCAACCACAGTGCACAGGTTGTTGAACAGTTAAGGTACCAACAAGTGTCACAGACCCCCCTCCAACATGATGATGTGCTAATCAATCTGCATACCAATACCTTTCTTCCCTAGGAGGACATGCACAAATATGAAATAGACAAAGCAGGGGCCTAATGTGGAGGAGGGAAAGGGATGTAAAAGAGCATTAGCTTAAAAAGGGGCATTGAAATGACAATGCATAAAGTGCCTGTCTGACCACACCACCCCAACTGTGGGAATGTTACCAGGCTTCCAAACACTGTAGGTAGCATATGACACACATGACAGCAAACATACATGTACCTACCCCCTCCTTGCTGCTGTCCCTCCTGCATCTGCCTATGGAGGTCAGGGAAAATGACGGCCAGGACACGGAGCAGGTTGGGGGTGAGGTGACGTGTGCCTCCATGCCGGCGTGGAGCCTCAAGCTTGAGCTGCACCTGCGCCATACCCCGGGTCCAGCACCGGATGTCCTGCCACCTCTTGCGGATGTTCCGGACCCTGCGGTAAGGTCCCCCTTCAGACCTGACATCCCTGAAAGCCCTGGCAACGTCCAGCCAGATGTCCTCCTTCTCATGGGCAGATACCTGTCAGGAATAAAAAGTGAAAGTACATCAGTACACATGCTCCATGTCCCAAAGACACACACTTGTCACACATTGATGATAACAACAGGGCAGAGGATGCAGACAGGACTAGTATCATTTTTTATGTGAATGTGGCCTGTGAGCAAACAACAATGCACTACATGCCTGTGAAAGGCAACAGATGCCCTAGGGCTTTAAAGCCACTCACTGAGCATGGCTAACACTGAACAAGGTATGCTTTTGCAGGGTGGTGTACAGCACGTGACATGCAGGCACATATCCCACTACACCTAAGAACTCTAAGCAGACCACACATTCTCAAGTGAATGTACTTAGCACAATGCCGGTAAGCAGTAAACACTATTTAGATACAGCATTCACTGCATGGTAGATATTTTAATGTACACACCAGGCACTGTATCAAAACTACATTGCATCTCTCTGTCCTATAAAAACACAATCACTGCAGTGACACTCACACATTCATCACTCACCTGATCCCCTGGTGTCCCATACAGCTTGCTGTAGTTGGGTAGAAGGGCATCCAGCAGGGCCTGGTTCTCCTCCTCACTGAATTCAGGGAATGCAGAGAAAGCAGCTGTGTTGTCCACTCCTATGTTGTGCAGGCAAGTGCCCTCTCACAGCCACATGCAGCCTTAAATGTAAATGTACATGTATGTATACTTGTAAAGCGCACTATCACCTGAAAAGTATCTTGGCGCTGTTTACCGCTGTGGAACCCTTCCTGGCTTTCCCTGTGAGATGCCCCCTTACTGGGCACCTCCAAGGTGAGGCCAGGCATCCTAGCGCTTTCGGGGCCATTGTGGAGATTAAGCAAGCTATTGCCCAGAGTTGCAGAGTCGGACACATGATTCGAGTAGGCACCTAGGCGAGAATTATCGAGTCCGTGGACATTGAGCCCAAGACCCTGCAGCGTCGGGAATTGAACCCTGGTCCCGGGCTAGACCTCTGCCTCAGGGTCTGCCGCTCTAATTGGTGAGCCACACTTCTCTACTAAATCTATGCTGCTGAGGGGCTGTTATTCTCAGGAAGACAGTGTGATAGGGCACATTACTTTTCATCCTATGTTTCATCCAATCCCATTCCACATAAGGCCCTGACACACATTTGCATGGTTTGAAATTTTAGCTCTAGCTACACAACAAACATTGCAACATTGTATAGTTTTGGCCAACTGAATTTTGCAGGAAACTTGTAGCACATTCAAATCTCTGTTTCCTTGACAACCAGCCTGCATTCAGTGCATCCAACTCGTCCCCTAGGTGTTCCCTATGTATTTTCAGGCATCCACACACAAGTACGGTGCGTGATACGACCCGTAGACCCGCACGCACCAGTGGGGTACGCTCCAGACTTGTATTGTGTATGGGCACAATGCATTGGTGAGACGACCCGTACACCTGCACGCACCAGTGGGGTACGCTCCACACGCGTATGGGCACAATGCATTGGAGAGACGACCCGTACACCCGCACGCACCAGTGGGGTACGCTCCAGACTTGTATCGCGTATGGGCACAATGCATTGGTGAGACGACCCGTACACCCGCACGCACCAGCGGGGTACGCTCCACACGCGTATGGCCACAATGCATTGGTGAGAAGACCCGTACACCCGCACGCACCAGTGGGGTACGCTCCAGACTTGTATCGCGTATGGGCACAATGCATTGGTGAGATGACCCGTACACCCGCACACACCAGTGGGGTACGCTCCACATGCGTATGGCCACAATGCATTGGTGAGATGACCCGTACACCTGCATGCAACAGTGGGGTACGCTCCAGACTTGTATCACGTCTGGGCACAATTCATTGGTGAGACGACCCATACACCCGCACGCACCCGTGGGGTACGCTCCACACGCGTATGGCCACAATGCATTGGTGAGACGACCCGTACACCCGCACACACCAGTGGGGTATGCTCCAGACTTGTATCGCGTATGGGCACAATGCATTGGTGAGACGACCCGTACACCCGCACGCACCAGTGGGGTATGCTCCACATGCGTATGGGCGCAATGCATTAGTGAGACAACCCGTACACCCGCACGCACCAGTGGGGTACGCTCCAGACTTGTATCGCGTATGGGCACAATACATTGGTGAGTCGACCCGTACACCCGCACACACCAGTGAGATATATTCCAGACTTGTATCGGGTATGGGCACAATGCATTGGTGAGACGACCCATACACCTGCACGCACCAGTGGGGTACTGGGCGTATCACATGCTCCAGTGAATGCATGTGTACAGTGCGTTCCACAAGCTCACGCACGGCACCATTACTATAGTGACAACAGGAAAACACTTGGCAGGGATGTGGGTGTGAGTTCATCATGAGGATGTCCATGTATGTATTTGCATGGCAGACCTACATTAGCAGGCCCCCGGTGTGGCACAGAGTCATATAGCAGAGGGCATGTGAACTAGTGGCACTGTTGATGTGTGATGGGCTGTGGAGACATGACATTTGTGACCGGCCACTATGTGGTTTACATTACCTTGACACTTGTCACATGAGTAACATAATGGACATGTAGTTATTCACATGAACACTGTGATGGCACACTCTACATTACGGACATCTGTCACATGATGCCAGGGACAGGGGCACTGTCTCACTGTACCAATTGACGCTATGCATGACCCTGTGTGACAATGTAATGTGTGTGCCATGAAATAGATTGGACATACTGTTTGTATTGGGTAAACTTCATCCTCTATAAGTGCATCTAGGATGGGTCTGTGTCGTGATAGCAAGTCATCAACAAAATAGGTACAAAGTTCCCCGCTGAGGTTGGTTAGAGTAACTCACAGTAGCCTATCTCTTACAGGGTGTGACATAGCAGGGAGAAAAGTGATCCCTTTTCGGAATCTAGGGTGCCTCACACATACCAAAGGTTGAATGGCTGTTGTCATCCCACCCGATGAATGTACAGTATCATCATTGGCACCCTGCTCCTACGGCAGGCTGGCGGTGCAATGCCCGTCGGGCAGCACAGAAGTGCCACTCTTTAACGGAGATCTTTTATTCCTTATGCCAGTGGGTGCATGTGTGTGAGGGACCTAGAAAGTGCAAAAGTGAGCGTGAGTGTGGTTAAAACAGGTCAGTAGAGTCCAAAAGGGGAACCTTTAATAGCATGGCTCACTGCCTCATTAAAATACGTGAAAAGGTGAGGGGTACTGAGGCGTGATGGTTAGGGTAATCAAGCCTCATTCAACCCTCTGTCCAAGTGCGGTCGACATGTTTCATGCCCAGCAGGGCAATTCTTCAGGACCTAAAGTGCTCATAAGTTGCTATAGTATTCCTCAATAATTAAGGAACCGGGTATACGACCTGGCTAGTGTCGCAGGATCAACCCTTCATTGACGTCCTCCCTGGGACTGGAGAGGGAGACAAAAGCAGGGTACAGACGATAGTTATGTTGTTACTCTAGAAAATAATGCATGAAAACATAACACGCAAGTGATTAAGTGTAAAAAGGAATCACACCCCGGTGTGGAATTATCACTCAGAGAGGGTGAACAGGAATGTAGTGCAGGACACTGTAAACACAATGTCCATCCTGCTTACATGAGCCATTGGATATTGTCAATTAGCAAGCATTATGTAGGATCACAAAGGTCATGTGCCCCACCTCATAGGGTAACACATGTGTGTCGTGCTGGTTAGAAAAGGGTGTGTAACTACACATCAAGGAGTATGACCAAAAAAGAAAAAGAAGACGATTTACCACTCAAACGCAAAATTAATTCTGGGCAGAGAAAATCTCCCACAGTGAACTAGTCTAAGTTACATGCCCCCAGTGAATGGTGGATGCTGTAAAAACAGATAAGGGGAAAGCGGGCGCGCTTCGCTCACCCTCAATCCCTGGGCGCTGATCCTCCCGGCAGACCTGGTGGGGTCAGTGCTGCTCAACTAGCACCTGGGAAAAGGAAGGAACAAACGGAGGAAACCGGGTCAGAGTTCGCCTCGTAATCAGGAGCCGTCATGTCTGTGGTACGACGGACTCACCAGGTTAGGAGTTTAGAGGCGATCGTTAATCCCAATTATCGGGAACGTTTGCGTAGCCAAGGAATACGCCTTACCTGACTAGATGCGATCTCAGGCGTGTAGAACCTACCCCGCCCACGTCGGTCTCGCCGCAGGACAGCCGGTGTGAGCTGTTCGTGTGCCTCCGCTAAACATAGCGGGTTGCGTGCGCATCAGGAGGGGGCGTTTCCAGCAAGATGTTTCTAGGATACGCGGCGCGTCCTAGGCAGGAAAAGAGAAGATTCCCTAGCCTGAGTAGAAAAGCGATAATGGGCGCCATCTTTAAACGGGTTGCAAGTAGGTAGCCCATGTGGACACTTAGGGACTAGAATGGTGTCGTGTGGGGATTAAATAAGTTCAGTCAGTGAGCCCATGGAAGACATCATCTGGACAACATAGTCCAAGGCACCGCATCGTTCAGGCCATTTTCATCAGTATGAAGGCGATGTACCCATCTTTGCTCCAGTTTGAAGAGGGTTTGTTGGGTCATTGATGGATGGCATTCCAATACAGTCCATTGCAGGTGTTCTGCTCCATGATTGTGTTCTTTACAGTGCTCATAGAGTTTAGTGTGAGTCTTATGACATCGGACGTTACTATTATGCTCCATGATGCGCAGTTTGACCGGGCGCATCGTCATCCTGATGTAGAGTCTCTTGCATGGGCATATGAGGACATAGATACACCTTGAACTGTTGCAATTAGTGTGTCTGTTAAAAGTCCAAGTGAAGTCCCTGGGTAGTGCAATACTTTTGCCCTGGATGGTTTGGGGGCAAACCACACACGACCCGCATCGATAATGCCCAACGACTGGTGGAAGATCCCATAGGGTATTAGCTGGTCGGGTGCTTGATTGTTTAGGGCGGGTGTGGATAAGGGTATCTTTTAGGTTTGTTGTCCTCTTGAACGCGAACTGCGGGCGTGGAAGGTCCATGCCAGCCGTATTGAGAATCCCCCAATGTGAACTCACGACCTTTTTGATGAACGTCGAATGACTTGTGTAGGACGTGACACAGGTGATGGTTTCATCCTTCTCTTTAGTGTGGACTTCAAGTAGCGACTCTCTGTTGTTATTGAGAGCTCGTTTGCATGATGTCTTCAAGAGTTTCGTAGGGTACCCTCTGTCCTGGAGCTTGTGTTGAAGAAGATTTGCTTCATGTTTGTAGTCTTGGACAGAGCTACAGTTTCTCCGTATCCGGAGGAATTGGCCAAAAGGCAAATTTTCCCTCAGCGATCTCGTGTGGTGGCTGTTGAATAGGAGCAAACTGTTTCTGTCAGTCTTCTTCTTGAACAGAGTAGTGCTGATCGTTGTTGGATCCAGTTGGATAGTAAGATCTAGGAAGGGTATTGAGGTCTCCGAGATCGTGCCTGTGAATTTTAAGTATGGGTCCTGCTGGTTAATCCATAGGCAAAAGGCCTCGCAGCTCGGCCGGTCACCTTTCCAGAATATCAGGATATCGTCGATGTATCGACGCCAGAATGAGAGGTTATCTCGAAACGGATTCTGTTCCGGAGGGTAGATGGACTTCTTTTCAAATGACGCCATATAGATGCAGGCTAGGCTGGGAGCAAAAGTCGAACCCATTGAGGTCCCACTGACCTGATGGTACAGTTGTGACTCATAACGAAAAAAGTTTTCGGTCAGAGCTATATGGGCCAGTTCCATGATGAAAGCTATGGGGGTTGGGGAGGTCCATTCTCCCTCCTGCATCAATGATTCCACGGCCTCCAGCGTGGCTTGTTGCGGAATGTTCGTGTACAATGCCTCAACGTCCAAGGTAAGGAGGATATCAATGTCCTCCCTCCCATCAATGTCATCGATCAAACGTAGGACGTCCCTGGTATCTTGTAGATACGAAGGGATCTGCTTCACCAGTGGTTGGAAAAAGGCGTCACAGAATTGAGACAAGGGTTCCAGTAGTGACCCGATGCCGGAGACGATAGGTCTACCAGGAACAGGAGTGGTCCCCTTATGAATTTTGGGGAGGGTGTAGAAATAAGGGGTCACTGGGTCCGTTGTCAATAGAAACTCAGCTTCTTTTTTGCTGATCCATTCATTAGTCTCGGCTTCAATGATAAGACTGGTGATGGTAGTCATCAGCCGTTTGGTGGGGTCCTCCATCAATGGTCTATAGTGAGTAGTGTTTGATAATTGTCGTTTGCACTCCCGGTCATAATCCTCATAGTTTTGTATGACAGTGGCTCCCCCTTTGTCTGCTTGTTTAATCACAATGGAGTCATCTCTCCCCAGGTCCATTGATGCTTTTCTTTCTGCTGTGGTCAAATTATGGAACGGTTTCACATTTGGTTTGTTTTGCATGCTAGTCATTACTGCACGTTCGAAGGTCAAGACTTCCGGGGGGACCATTCCATCACTAGGGGTAAAGGTGGAAGGTTTCCTTAGGCTGGTGTCTGTACTAGGAAGTTCTGGTCGGTTTTCAAAAAATGCCCGAAGGCGTATTTTCCTGAAGAATTGTTTTAATTCAATAGTTTCTTGAAAGCTATCCGGGGTAGGGGTAGGTACAAACCCGAGACCTTTCTCTAGGACTCTTTTCTCCGTTGGTGAAAGGATTTTCTTTGATAAGTTGACAATCAGACTCGCCTCCCCCTGGCTGCTGTGCTCCTGGTCTCCATTGATGTTGAGGCTGGCGGTTGATCCTGCCACTGCACTCCTTTTTGCCCGCCTCGCTTTCGCCCTCTTCCTCTGCCCCAACCTCTGCCTTGAAAAGGTGGCGGATTGAGGGGGTAAAATTGGGGTGGGCCTTGTGGAAAAAAGGGGTATTGCCAGGTTGGTGCCATATGGGGTGGGCCATGGAAGGTTGGGCCTTGGTGATAACCCTGTTGCCAAGCACGTGGTTGGGCTCGCGAATTCCTGGGGGGATAGCCCCCGCTTGAATCGCTACTCGTAGATCCCCGCCTGTTATCACTGCCTGAGTTCTCATCAGAGGAGTAGTTCTTCTTCTTTCCTTTGTAGCCATCTTTAAGATATGGATAAACTTTTTCTTTCTCAAACTTGGCAATATCTTTCTCAAGTTTGGTAGTTTTCTGTTTTAATAAGAAATCGTGGTGGTCGGACATTTCTTGATTAATCTCACTGAGTTTAGTGGTAAACGCCGTTTTGTTGTTCTTGGAAGTAGCGTTTTTCATGGAGGCCTCTAAGGCCGAGATCTTTTCAAGCAGGGCATCTGAGAGCCGTTTCGCCGTTTGACTTATCAAGAACAGAAGATCCTTTGTGCATTTCCAGGAAACCTGGCACCAGTCCACTTTGAATCTCTTATCTTCCAAGAACAGTCTCGGAACCAGGTTGACAATGAGGCCTTGTGGGGCTATATTACTCCGCAGATATTCTGTCATCATGACACCATGGATAGTAATTCTTATGAGTTCTTTTTTCATTTCAGTCAGAGTTGTCCATTCATCCGAACAAGTACTCGATGTGGCAACGGGAGGATTAGTCAATATCGACGGAGTTGTTCGTAGTGCTTCGGCTATGGTGTCTTCATTAAAGCTTAAGCCCGGAACATCCTCCATGATGAGGCCTCGGTTTTTCTGCGCGTGATCAGATGCAGTGCGAAAGACTATGCCGTCCAGAAGTGTGTGCGGTTTGAGTGGTATTGTCCCTAGGCAGTCAGTACTGACTAGGAGTGGGCTAGGATAGTGAAGAGTCTTCACCACTGGTAACCTAAATGAGTTCCCGTGCGGAAGGCACGCTGGGAATTGTATCAAGGAGAGGGAACAGGGGGTGGACAATTTTTATCGGGGTCCAGTGTACATGTCCTATGACTAATCAACAAAATAGGTACAAAGTTCCCCGCTGAGGTTGGTTAGAGTAACTCACAGTAGCCTCTCTCTTACAGGGTGTGACATAGCAGGGAGAAAAGTGATCCCTTTTCGGAATCTAGGGTGCCTCACACATACCAAAGGTTGAATGGCTGTTGTCATCCCACCCGATGAATGTACAGTATCATCATTGGCACCCTGCTCCTACGGCAGGCTGGCGGTGCAATGCCCGTCGGGCAGCACAGAAGTGCCACTCTTTAACGGAGATCTTTTATTCCTTATGCCAGTGGGTGCATGTGTGTGAGGTACCTAGAAAGTGCAAAAGTGAGCGTGAGTGTGGTTAAAACAGGTCAGTAGAGTCCAAAAGGGGAACCTTTAATAGCATGGCTCACTGCCTCATTAAAATACGTGAAAAGGTGAGGGGTACTGAGGCGTGATGGTTAGGGTAATCAAGCCTCATTCAACCCTCTGTCCAAGTGCGGTCGACATGTTTCATGCCCAGCAGGGCAATTCTTCAGGACCTAAAGTGCTCATAAGTTGCTATAGTATTCCTCAATAATTAAGGAACCGGGTATACGACCTGGCTAGTGTCGCAGGATCAACCCTTCATTGACGTCCTCCCTGGGACTGGAGAGGGAGACAAAAGCAGGGTACAGACGATAGTTATGTTGTTACTCTAGAAAATAATGCATGAAAACATAACACGCAAGTGATTAAGTGTAAAAAGGAATCACACCCCGGTGTGGAATTATCACTCAGAGAGGGTGAACAGGAATGTAGTGCAGGACACTGTAAACACAATGTCCATCCTGCTTACATGAGCCATTGGATATTGTCAATTAGCAAGCATTATGTAGGATCACAAAGGTCATGTGCCCCACCTCATAGGGTAACACATGTGTATCGTGCTGGTTAGAAAAGGGTGTGTAACTACACATCAAGGAGTATGACCAAAAAAGAAGAAGAAGACGATTTACCACTCAAACGCAAAATTAATTCTGGGCAGAGAAAATCTCCCACAGTGAACTAGTCTAAGTTACATGCCCCCAGTGAATGGTGGATGCTGTAAAAACAGATAAGGGGAAAGCGGGCGCGCTTCGCTCACCCTCAATCCCTGGGCGCTGATCCTCCCGGCAGACCTGGTGGGGTCAGTGCTGCTCAACTAGCACCTGGGAAAAGGAAGGAACAAACGGAGGAAACCGGGTCAGCGATCGCCTCGTAATCAGGAGCCGTCATGTCTGTGGTACGACGGACTCACCAGGTTAGGAGTTTAGAGGCGATCGTTAATCCCAATTATCGGGAACGTTTGCGTAGCCAAGGAATACGCCTTACCTGACTAGATGCGATCTCAGGCGTGTAGAACCTACCCCGCCCACGTCGGTCTCGCCGCAGGACAGCCGGTGTGAGCTGTTTGTGTGCCTCGGCTAAACATAGCGGGTTGCGTGCGCATCAGGAGGGGGCATTTCCAGCAAGATGTTGCTAGGATACGCGGCGCGTCCTAGGCAGGAAAAGAGAAGATTCCCTAGCCTGAGTAGAAAAGCGATAATGGGCGCCATCTTTAAACGGGTTGCAAGTAGGTAGCCCATGTGGACACTTAGGGACTAGAATGGTGTCGTGTGGGGATTAAATAAGTTCAGACAGTGAGCCCATGGAAGACATCATCTGGACAACATAGTCCAAGGCACCGCATCGTTCAGGCCATTTTCATCAGTATGAAGGCGATGTACCCATCTTTGCTCCAGTTTGAAGAGGGTTTGTTGGGTCATTGATGGATGGCATTCTAATACAGTCCATTGCAGGTGTTCTGCTCCATGATTGTGTTCTTTACAGTGCTCATAGAGTTTAGTGTGAGTCTTATGACATCGGACGTTACTATTATGCTCCATGATGCGCAGTTTGACCGGGCGCATCGTCATCCCGATGTAGAGTCTCTTGCATGGGCATATGAGGACATAGATACACCTTGAACTGTTGCAATTAGTGTGTCTGTTAAAAGTCCAAGTGAAGTCCCTGGGTAGTGCAATACTTTTGCCCTGGATGGTTTGGGGGCAAACCACACACGACCCGCATCGATAATGCCCAACGACTGGTGGAAGATCCCATAGGGTATTAGCTGGTCGGGTGCTTGATTGTTTAGGGCGGGTGTGGATAAGGGTATCTTTTAGGTTTGTTGTCCTCTTGAACGCGAACTGCGGGCGTGGAAGGTCCATGCCAGCCGTATTGAGAATCCCCCAATGTGAACTCACGACCTTTTTGATGAACGTCGAATGACTTGTGTAGGACGTGACACAGGTGATGGTTTCATCCTTCTCTTTAGTGTGGACTTCAAGTAGCGACTCTCTGTTGTTATTGAGAGCTCGTTTGCATGATGTCTTCAAGAGTTTCGTAGGGTACCCTCTGTCCTGGAGCTTGTGTTGAAGAAGATTTGCTTCATGTTTGTAGTCTTGGACAGAGCTACAGTTTCTCCGTATCCGGAGGAATTGGCCAAAAGGCAAATTTTCCCTCAGCGATCTCGTGTGGTGGCTGTTGAATAGGAGCAAACTGTTTCTGTCAGTCTTCTTCTTGAACAGAGTAGTGCTGATCGTTGTTGGATCCAGTTGGATAGTAAGATCTAGGAAGGGTATTGAGGTCTCCGAGATCGTGCCTGTGAATTTTAAGTATGGGTCCTGCTGGTTAATCCATAGGCAAAAGGCCTCGCAGCTCGGCCGGTCACCTTTCCAGAATATCAGGATATCGTCGATGTATCGACGCCAGAATGAGAGGTTATCTCGAAACGGATTCTGTTCCGGAGGGTAGATGGACTTCTTTTCAAATGACGCCATATAGATGCAGGCTAGGCTGGGAGCAAAAGTCGAACCCATTGAGGTCCCACTGACCTGATGGTACAGTTGTGACTCATAACGAAAAAAGTTTTCGGTCAGAGCTATATGGGCCAGTGATGTCTCACATGTATGCACATCATGCCACAGGGGCATTTTTAGCAGCTCATGTGTGTGATGGCATCATAGAGCATTTGGCCACAGACATACAGATCTGCATTGTAAAATGCAAAACTCATGCACAATATCAATGAAATGTAAAATATAGAGCACATGTGACGTGGGTGTGTTCCGTGCAGTCAGCTGTCTGGATGTGTTGACCACCTTCTCATGCAGGTCACGTGACCTGTGTCACTGACGCAATACATTGGCCTGCCAACTCTGACATGCCCAGATTATCTTTTGTATGCAAGTCATGTCCATTTCACAGACAACAGGGGAATCAGTTTTGTGGTAAGAGTGCCAAGTAGCTTGCATAACTGTCCATGAGGTATAGCCCACGGCAGGTTCAAAAGTAATTTCATGTGTGTAATCAGTTTTGTTTCTGCTATGTACAATGCAAAATTTGTTGGCTGATAGTTGTACACATTTTTACCCACACATGTCGTGCAGGGCACCCCCTCTGCCAAGGCCGTTGCCTGACTTGGATGCCATTAGGGAATGGGATTGCATCCGCGCTACAGATTTCCGCAGGAGTTGATTTCGAATTTGACGGACAGGCTGGAACCACATCTACAACCGTGACACAGGTATCCAACTGCGCTGACAACCAAGGTAAAGGTGATGGCAGCCCTACATTTCTTTGCCACAGGTACATTCCAATTCACCATAGGTGATGTGGGGGGGATGTCCCAGACCATGTTCAGCCGTGTCCTCCGTGATGTCTTAGCTGCTATGTTGCAGCACATTGATGAATTCATTAAGTTCCCCACTCCGCAAGAGTTGAACAATGTCAAGGGTGCATTCTATGCCCTGGGACACATGCCACATGTAATTGGGTCCATTGATGGGACACATGTTGGACTGGTACCACCACAGTCTCAGGAGCAGGCCTTCCACAACCGGAAACATTACCACTCCATAAATACCCTGGTGGTGTGTTTTGCTAACATGATGCTTTTCCATGTTTGTGCACGTTTTCCAGGATCATGCCATGATGCATTCATCATGAGGCGGAGCAGGGTACCACAGATGATGCTGCAGCTGCGCAACCATCGGGCATGTCTTGTTGGCGGGTATACACTGTTACTCATGTATGTCTCAATGTAAATTAGCTCTCTCATGGCTACTCATTGCACACTCATTGACATGATGTATTGTTGTAGGAGACGCCGGATATCCGAACATGCCGTGGCTCATGACTCCACTACGCAACCCCAGAACTGCCGCAGACCAGCGTTACAATAATGCACATGGCCAGACCTGGCGTGTGATTGAGGGTACGTTTGGACTCCTGAAGAGCCAGTTCAGGTGTCTCGACAAGACAGGCGGATCCCTACTATACTCCCCACTCAAGGTGTGTGACATCGTCACCGTGTGCTGCATGCTGCACGACATGGCAGTGGAGGGGGAGGTGCCACTCATCCTGGATCCTGATGAATAGGACCATCCGCCCGTTGAGGACGAAGGCCTTGGCCAGGATGCAAGCGATGAGGAAGAGGAGGATGATATCCGGAGTCAACTCATACGCAACTTCTTCTCATAACAGTGAGTACCTGTATAATAGTGTGCATTCTACCACAATAGAGTGAAATGTGTAGCATAATGTGTGTCCAGCAGTCTGTACACAATATCACTTTGATGTTTGTGGTGCTGTGTCACACAAGTGACGATGTCATGCCACAGACATGAGCACAATGATTGAAGTTGGAATGTAAAGTGTACTACGTTGTTAGTGTATTGTACGTGACCATGTCTAAATGAATCTATACAGTATGTGACCCCTTGTGCGCCTGTCCTTTCCAGGTTGCCCGGGTGTTGTCTGTTTGTGTCATCTTGTTGCTCCTGCAATTCCTCTTGATAATAGCAACGTCGGGTGAATCTGCGTACCCTGCACAGACATGTGGAAATGTCAGTTTAGGTAAGGATTCCAAACAGGCAGTTCATTGTTGGTATGGTTTGTTATTGTGTAGAAACTGTTCGTGCGCATGTTGTAGGCCCATACATACATGTCACATTGCCATGTATCTAATTGCATGTAGCGCCACTCCCATGACAAGACAGTCACCTTACTTGACAGTCATCTGTAGTCAAGTTTTGAATTTGATGAATGCCTCAATGTGTGTTAACATTGACCCTGCCACATTGCGGATGGCACAGGTTGCCATTGTGTGTGACATCACAAACACAGGCACTGTGGAGAATTGCTGCCTCACTGTGTGCAGCAAGATGTGTCAGAATCATCCACTCAACCTTGTGGGCCAGTACAGTTTGATTTCCTTTGAACCATGTTGTGCTGGTGTGGGCCAGTGTATGGCCCACATGTTCTGTCAATTGTCCTCTGAGTCTGTTTGCATGGATGCATTGCCACTTGCTGCAGTATGTCATGTCACTGTCACATCGTTACCTCAGTGCCGGTGGACAATACTGCTTCGCTAGCCTTCTCAGTAAGTTGATGTTAACTTTCCTTTCTCATGTTGCCAGGTATGTTGCGCTGATTACATTACAACGTTGGCCTATAGCTAATGTTCACACTTACGTGTCAACAGTCCGTTGAGGTCATTGTCTGAAATCTCTTCTGCCATGCAGCATATCCTGGTCACGGTAGGGTTGTACCTTTTAGCATTGTTCCTATGTACTCGCAGTTGAGTTTGTTTACACATGCTTGTCCTGTCTAGCATAGTAAGGCACAGTTGCAAGAGGTAATGACTGGCCCCTATGGGGCTTCCTGGTGTTTAGGTTATTTCCTTCCTCATTTGAGGAGCTGCTTACGGCTCTTGCGGGTGATGTCTACTTTCCCTTCATGACCCTCACTGATTCACAGGGCTGAGTGTGAATAGTTGGCTTTGTGTCATTTGCACTGCTATACGTCACAATTACTGAGATAGCGAGCATCAATCATACACTGTGACGTCGTTCATGACTGCATGGCGCTTATTAAATTCCACATAGCTGGCAGCAGAGCCAGCAGGCCGCCACATAGCGCCTCCCCCGATTCTCTGTACAGAGATTGGAAAGCTTTGGACAAACTAAGATCGGCCGGCCCCGTATTCAATGTGGAAAATAGCTTCTCCCCCTCTCACTCGGTGGAGGACAACTACACGGCTCTCTGCACAATGATTTCTAACACCTCGGAATCCCTTGTCCCCCAGAAAAAGTGCAAACCTAAGAGAAGATCACCAGCCCCCTGGTTTGACGACTCATTGAGAGCCCTCAAATTAGCCTGCAGACAATCAGAGAGAAAATGGAGGCAAGGCTACTCGGACACCAACAAATCTCTCTGGAAAGATAACCTCCGGGCATATAAAACTGCCATTTTGCAAAGTAAGGCCAACTACTTCTGCTCTACCATTGCCAACGCCACCAACAGCTCGAAAAGTATCTTTCAGATACTCAAAAACCTAACCCACCCAGACTGTGCCACAATGACTCTGCCACCTACACAAGCACTCTGTGACAATCTTGCAGCATTCTTCATTGATAAAATTAACACCATCATCCACAATCTGAAGACCCCCCCCTCGCTGGGCTGTTCTAACAGCCCGGGAGCTAGCACCATCATCCATGACTCGACGCCCTCAGGCTCCATCCCTACGGCAAGGTTGCGGGAATTCCCCCCTATTTCTGAATCCGAGTTTGAAAGACTGGCACTCGGAATCACCTCGGGCTCCCCTCTCGACCCCCTTCCTCCAAAAATCTGGAAAAGCTTTGGAACCGAACTCTTCGGCACTTTGCGCCAAATATGCAACCAATCTTTGCACTGCGGATATGTTCCAACCCCTTGGAAGCAGGCTCTCGTTACCCTGCTCCTGAAAAAGCCCTCCTTGAGCCCTGACTGTCTATGAAACTACCGACCCATCTCCCTCCTGCCATTTCCAGCAAAAGTCGCCGAACGATGGGTCAGCTCCTGTCTCTCCACTCACCTGGAGCAGAACAACATCCTGGATGACCTCCAATTCGGTTTCCGTCCAGCCCACGGCACCGAAACAGCTGTCTTGACAGCCATGGAGGATCTTCGCATGCGTGCAGACAGGGGCCAGCCAGTAGCTTTGATACTGCTGGACTTGTCTGCCGCATTCGACACAGTCAACCACAGGATGCTGTTGGAGAGACTCGGTGAGGCAGGTGTGGATGGCACGGCTCTGCTATGGTTTCATTCCTATCTGTGGGACAGGAGACAGGCTGTTTCCCTTCCCCCATTCCAATCCGCATTTGCACCCGTGCCCCAGGGAGTTCCCCAGGGCTCCTCCATCAGTCCCATCCTTTTTAACGTGTATCTTAAACCTTTGATCACGTTAATTAAGTCCTACAGGATAAAAACGATCAACTATGCTGACGACACCCAGCTCATTCTCTCTTGGGAGGGAGAAGACTCCATCTCCTTAACTTCCTTCCACGACTGCCTAAGAGAGACGGCTGGGTGGTTGCACAAGAACTCCTTACAATTTAACTCCTCTAAAACTGAGGTTCTGTTTTACGCTGGAAACAGCATACCTCGCCAGTTCGCGAGCAATTTCTGGCCTCCAGAAACACGGGACAAACTACAGCCAGTAACCTCGGTCCGCAACCTGGGAGCCATGCTCAATAACAAGCTGAGTATGGAAACCCAGGTCACTAAAACAGTGGGGACCTGCTAAGCTCTTTTACGTTCCCTGCGAAAAATGATGCCACTCCTCCCTGCACAAGCTCGGGCATTGATAGTCAGGTGCACTATTCTCAGTCGCCTCGACTATTGTAACGCGTTGCTACTTGAGTCTCCAGTTACGCTGCTAGACCGGCTTCAAAGAATTCAGTCAGCCGCTGCCAAGCTAGCTCTCGGCTGGACTAGGAGATCCTTGGCCACAGCGGCCTTAGCCGAGCTACATTGGCTACCTCTAAAGCAGCGTGTGGCATTCAAGTCCCTCTGCCTTGTTTTTAAGGCTCTGCATGGACTCGGGCCCAGACCTCTGCAAGCCCTGTTCTCGTGGTACACTCCTAACAGAGCCCTGCGATCGTCCTCAGCCTGTCTGGTAAAAGTGCCCAGATACAACAAAGTCAGAACTGGGGGCAGATCATTCAGGGTCGCAGCGGCTAAATTATGGAACAGTTTGCCCATCGACATCCGCCAAATTTCACAACTCCTTCCCTTTCAGAAACGGATCAAGACCTGGTTATTTCCCTAATTCCTCCCGCTTGTTACCCATTCTTGTTCTCCTCAGTTAGAGTATTCTCTAGCGCCAGGAAACCTGCAAGGTATCAGTCTGCGCTATATAAATACTTTAAATAAAATAAATAAATAAATGGATCTAATTGCATTGTAGCAGCTTAGTGAGCGTCATACATGCTCCATTTTGTTGACAACCTCTATCAACTCTCATGTGTCCGTGTTGAAGGATCTGATCTTGTCTCATTGCAAGATCTGTGATCAGTAGTAGGACACAGTGGCAGTGGTTACACTACACAGGTGTGAGTGGTACAGTGTAGGTGTCAAGGTAATCTGTGAATCTGTAACTGAAAGTATGGAATCCTTATGCTTGTTTTACTTTTTTTCAGATCTCCCTCCAAGCAGTTCCCATCCTCGCCTGATCGCCCTAATGCGTCTGTCATTAGTAGTCAGACCAAGGTGATATTGGGAGATGGAAACCTTCCAGCATCACACCACTCTGATGGTCACAGGTATGGACAGTCCCTGGCAGTTATGTGGAGAGTGTATCACCAGCATTACAGGTAACATCATTCAATATGGCATTCTTTACAATGATAGTTCATATGTGGTTATGTGTACACTGACAACAAGCATGCTGTTCGTAATGGCTTCTGGACCATATTGTGCATGATGTACATGGTTGTGTATGTGTTCTGTTGCTTGCTACACACAACGTGTAGGCTACAGCTGCTGACGCAGTGTGTCCTGTGCCCCGCTTGGCATTATGGTGACTGGTCCTGTGGCCGTGATGTTTATTCAATGTTCACACATATGCTGGGACTGACCCATGGTTAACCAGCCAATCCAGGCTCACATACACATGTCACTTTTTGCCTAGCAAGAATCCTTGGGTTGTGTGGCTGTTTGGCATGTTCTATCGCCCCTTCTGCCATCATGTGTTCACTCCTCCCGGCTGCAGCATCCCCAGCCACAACGCTGCACCGCATGCCCCAATCTAGCCACACACACCTATGAGATACTCATCCATACATCCATCCATCCATCCATCATTGAAGCAAGCCGTAGCTTGTCTGTGCCACTGTTGCACAACCGCCATGACAAAGGCAGGTCCGACAGCACCTGCAACATGCACACTGCTAGACACTCAGCTCATTTGATGACACATGTCACCGCATCAGTAGGAAGTTGTTTAGCTAGCAAGTCCCTCCCCTTTTTAATAGCGGTGGACGATTGTCCTTTGCTCTTATAGGGGTACCAGGTGCACACACACAGTTTCACCATAATTGACATGAGGGGACACAGTGGTTGTTTATTTTTGCACCATATTATTATTAGTTAGGGAATCACTGTTTGTATTTTCCTCTTTGTTCTTAACTCAGACGAAGACAGAGTGGCTGACGATGAGAAGTGGGTAAACTGGAAATTGTCTGTCAGGAACCCCCACGGATGTTGCTACCGTGAGGCACTCTCTCTTAGCTCTCTTCATTTTTTATTTTGTGAGTGGGATCAGACCTTGGTGTAAATTTGATGTAAACGTGAAACACACCATGACCCTATGGATTATTGTAAAGGTACACCTCTGAGGCAGTATTTTGAATTGGCCATGTAACTCTGCCATTGATTGTAAGGAATTGGTTGAGAGTTGGGTTAGGCCTTTTTGTTGTTGAACAGTGTCTGAATGGGGTGGGGCATTTTCCCTTGGTATCCACTTAGAATCCTTTTGATTGAATGACAGATGTGACACAACAGACTCATGCCCCAGACAACCTCTACACAGTGAACAGCAGACAATCATCCACCTGGTAACACGATACCACAAACACACCCATGACAGCCTCTCAGGCTGTGTGTGCAACTCATACTGACAACACGACGCAGACACACTTAACAGTGCGTGTACGTACAACCAGGTCATGTGCCTCGTACTGCACACACACTACTTCCAGCAGCACCACATTGTGCTGTATTACCTCGTTGACACAACACCACCACACATCTCCGCAAATGCTGTAACGTGGTAGTACGCAACCTGAGAACACCACTTATGCCGGAACATCACAGACGGATTGTCCAAATCCCACAGGGATCACACACCCAATCTAGGATTATGATTGGTCAGACTTAACGGCCTACACCCTCAGAGTCACATCCAACACCATGGACACACTCTGCATTGTCAAACATCTGCACAGCCTGTTTCACACGAGCATCCTGACCAGCATAATTGTAACTATCATCTACAGCTCTCCTGCACTACACACAAAATTTGCCTAAGCCATCTATCAATTAGCTGATTCATTGGTTTAGTGCACTACCTACCCGTGACGGTCTCAACGCGCTGGGGGGTGCTGGTACTGATATAAACACACTGTGCTTGAGAAGTATTGTGAAGGGCAGCAGGTCCTGGGTCTGTAGTTGACTTGTAGGGAGGGTGTTCCAGGTCTTGGAGTCGAGGTAGGAGAATGATCTGTCTGTCACTGTCCATGTTATTCCGGATTTGAGGGACAGTGGCGAGAGCATGGTTGGTAGAGCAGAGGCTGCAGGTGGGTGTGTAGAAGGTGAGTCTGTGGTTGTGGTATGCTGCTCCTGCGTGGTGTAGAGATTTGTGTGCGTGGATGTGGACTTGGAAGCTTATTCTGTTGTTGACAGGGAGCCAGTTCAGGCCTCTTGGGTGTTGTGTGATGTGGCCGGGTTGTGGCAAATGAGGATCAGACGTGCCGATGTGTTCCAGATGCGTTGCAGCAGGCTCAGGAGTTTGGTTGTTGTAGCTGTGTAGATGGCGTTCACTTACTCAAGTCAGCTGTTGGAGAGGGGCAGGGTGACTGTATTTTGTGTAATTGAGCTGATCCATTATAAGATCCTGCAGGCCATTCAGAGGGTGTTGAAGCTGAAAGCTGAGATGGCATTGTCCTGCTTGGTCATGGGGAGTGAGTAGTCCAGGATGGCCCCCATGTAGTGTGCGTGTTTGGTGGGTTATGGTGCTGTTCCTAGCGATATTGGCCACCAGGAGTCGTCACAGGCTGAGCTGGTTGGGCTGAGGATGTGTTCCTCAGATTTTTCTTGATTCTGCATCAACCTGCTGTCCTTACTCCATTTTGCTACAGCTGTGATTCCTCTGTGGAGGTAGATGTTGCCAGTGTGTGGGTCCTTGGTGAGGGATATGATCAAATGGGTGTAATTGGCATAGTAGATGATATTGAGGCACTGTTGTTGTGCCACGTGGGTGAGTTGTGCCATGTGGATATTTAAGTCAGTTGGGCAGTGGGATGATCCCTGTGTGACGCTGCGGATGGTGTCAGTGGTATTGGAATAGTACTGTGGGAGGCAGATGCTCGAGGTTGTGCCGGTGGGAAAGGATGTGGGCCAGCCAGGGCACTCGCTTTGATTCCTGCCTCATGGATGTGTACTGTTAGGGTGCTGTGGGCGACCGTGTGGAAGTCTCCTGAAAGGTCCTGATGGATGTGGGCGTCTGTTTCTGCGTGGTCCATGAGGATGCAGATGTTGTTGGTGTTGGCTATGAGGGTGGGGTCCGTGCTCTGGCTGATGTAGGATCCAGACTGTGTGGGTTCTATGATGTTTTTGTCTTCGAAGTTGTGGGTCAGCTGTCCGTTGATGATCTTCAACATGACTTGTTCGGGGAAGGGGAGCAGGGAGATGTGCAGGAATTTCGAGATATATTTGTGGTCCACCTTAAGTTTATTCAGTAAGGCGGTGAACACACCATTCTCCAAACACCCTGTGAAGGTTGTTGTCTTGAAGGAGAAGTAGGATATTTTTACGGACATGGGGTGAGATGGCTTATCTGGCTTGTTGGGAAATGTGGAAATGCCATGGGTCATATGGGGATCCAGAGTGAATGTCGTCCTTGCTCATGATGGTGTCTTCAGTGCTGACGTTGTAGCAGGCAATAAGGTGAATTTTGTGGGCGTTTGTCGCAGGGGGGTGGTCTCGGTTGTGGATGTGGGGCTAGGAATAGAAGCTTTGGTGAATGTAGTTGATCTTACCGTGAGCGGAGTTGGCCAGTGAGTCACACAGGTCTTGTGATGGTGGAATGTAGTTGGCGCTATATTTGGCTTTAAAGAGTTGAATAGCGATGTTGATGTACTATTTGCTGGTGTGTGCGTTGCTGTCTAGCCGGTCCTTGATGGGTGTCCTCTTGTCGGTCATGAAGTGTTGGTGGTGTCTGCGGGTGGCACTCTGGTGTACATTGTAGATTTCTGGTGATTGTTTGCAGTGCGTGCTCCTCTACAGCTTCCAACAAGTACACTTGGAGGTCCTGGATTCTTTGGTGAACCATTTGGCAATGTGGTTGTTGTGTTAGGTGGCGAAGGACTTTATTGGGATGAAGGTGTCTGCGCAGTTGGTGATCCACTGTTTGAGGAAGATGGCAGCGGTGTGGGGGTTGGTGGGGTAGGCTTGTGGGCCCAGGGTAAGGGTGGCTGTCTGTTAGTCCTTGTTGAGCTTGCACCAGCAGCTGCGTGGCATGGTCTGTGTGCCGGGGTATTGTGTTGGGTTTCCTGAAGGTGAAGTGTAGGCTTCTGTGGTCTCTCCAGTGTTGTGAGGTGTTGTTGTTGGATGAGACGTGTGGAGTTTCTGCAAAGATGGGGTCCTGTGTGTGTCTAGCGGTGTGGGTGTGGGTTGTCACGAGTTGTTGTAATCCAAGATTGGCAAGGTTGTCCATCAGGGCGGTGGAGTTTACGTCATTGTTGTAATTACGGTGAAAGTAAAATTCCCCAAGGAGGATGTAGTCCGTGTAGGCGAGGGCATGCGTGCTGATGAGGTGAGCGATGGAGTTGATGAATAGTGTTGGTACTCCAGGTGGTCTGTAGATGAGTGTTCCTCAGAGGGTGATGTTTGTGTGGATCTGTAAATGCATGTTTTAGGCGATGTGGAGGGTGTTGTTGTTGTTGGTAGTGACTCTGGGAGTGTTAATGTGGATGATGGTAATTCCTCCTACCACTCTGTTGGTGTGGTGTTAGTGGGATTTGTCATTTCCTTCTGGTATATCTATGGTGATGTCTGTTGGCAAGGTGGTGTTCAGCCTGGTTACCGTCCACAACACCAGCCAGCCCTACTACAGCAACTACCTCTACACAGGAACAAGAACATGACTTACGGAGTACTTGTGGAAATCCAGGGTGCATGCACAGACCTCATCCTCAACATCCCATGCTGCTGCCACATGACCATCCGCCTGAGTTACCTACAATGGTCCCACAGTCAAATGCAGGTTCAGCTTCATACTCATCAGCCACACTCAGTCGGCACTCCACAGACCCAGGCTAAATAAATGATATGGATGTCTAACATCTAACACCCTATTACCCACAGTCCCTGTTGGCACCCTCGGCCAGGCCATCAATCTTCACATCCACAGTACAACAGCATGTGGCTGCTAGTTCTCATACCTCATTACACAGATCCTGGTGCTCCCTCCGTGGACACCTAGCATATTTGCCATGCTCTTGACACCTCACACACTCTTGTATGACTGTCTGTCATTGCAGTAATTCAAGAAAACCCCATCTTCTGCAGTTAGTAGCCATCACGGGTGAGTATTGCTATCCATGAATGTAATTTAGGCTATCTTGTGACCTATGTGTTTCCACTGCCTGACTAAAATCCCTGTGTGTAGATGGCTAGAGTTTGCAGGAGACGGTGGCATTTGAAGACATTTCACCTCACAAATGTATTAGAATCTGGGTACATACAAATACATCAAGGCTTTTTGTGCAAGTTAGATTTATTATTTACTCTTGTGCGTGTAACGTGAGTTTGGATGCTGTACAACAAGGGGGGAATCCAAAGTTCACAGCGGGAGATATGATGCCTTACAGTATGAGTCAACAGAGTCCAGGCCACAGTGCTTGGCATCATTGGGCACACTGCAACCAGCAAGTCCATGTGGGAGAGTCTGAAAGTCAATAGGGTGATGCTGTTGCCCACGAAGGCAAGATGCCAGACTAGGTGACCTGGGAGTTGTTCAGGGCCCTATGCCTCTCAACGTCTTGACCGTGGACGACCCACCTTCCTTGGGGGACCTTCACGTGCAGGCCTTGACGATGCATAGGATTCTCCGTCTGACAATTCCATCTCTTCCTCCCTCCCTGTGCCTGTTGTTGGTCTTTGCCTAGATGTTTCTGGCCTCGTGACACAGGGAAGGTGCTGCATGTTGACAGCGATCAGACGGAGCGATTGGTTAATTACCCGATGCACCGTCATGAGCTCATCCAGTCTTGCCTCCATCCATCCCTGGTGTCGTTCTTGACTGGCATGTAGCTGGGCCTGCTGATCTGTCATTTTGTTGAGGGCCTCCACTACCAGGCTGAACTCCCTGGTGTCCCGCCGGTATTCATCCATGATGTCTCGGAGTTCGGACATACCGGGCCCTGCAGCTGGCTGGTCAGGTTCTCGCCTCTGCCTTGCGCCACTCCCACCACCCCTGCCCTCATTGTCAGACAGGCTCTGTTGTGTATTATGGACAGGGCTCCGAGCAGTCTGCTGGGATGTGGCGGGAATGGGTGTGGTGGTTGGCACAGATGTATCTGTTCCAGCTGCTGCAGAGGTTTGGGATCCAGAAGGGCCTGGTTGGTTGGGGTCATCTACAGTGTGTTGAGAGGCTTTGGTTACGGTGGGGTCACTGCCGTGCTGAGCCTGGGACTGGGATCCTTCAGCCCCTGGTTGGGGGTAGTTTCCACACGTTCCCCTGTGGGTGTAAGAGACAAACACTGTTAATGCACTATCATGCAACATTCAAATGTAATATACATAGTCGTTAGCAATGTTCCCCCTGCTTTGTATTTTTGAAATTGTTCACTTGTGTATGTGTATGTTGTGGGCTGAGATTGACATGTGCTCAGGGGTGCTTGACATGTTGGGTACTGTTTTCGATGAATGTCACAGCCATTGCTGAGGCTTGTGTAGCCAGCACCACACAGATCCAGATGTGCTCTGTGTGGCCCAATCTGCACAATGCAGTATGAATAATTATTGTTGGTTCAAGCATGCACAGGGTTTTTATGCTGCATGTTTATGATGGCGACTGAGTGGAATTTAGCTGATTTCATCCAGCTACTTTAGAGAGGGGTTGCAGGGCCGTGACGGCCACCCACTGCCAACCCCCCAGGAGCAGTACACCCTCTTCAGGCACATGGCTTCAGGACGTGGCACTTCTCTAAGATGCATTACCTTGTCAATACCCATGAACATGGTGCTACTTGAGTGCATCCACAGCATCACAAAGCTGTGGCAACAGCACTGTGTGAGAGGCACAATGGACTTGCGATTCTGTACTGTGCTTTGTTTGTTTGCATATGTCATCAGATTAGTATTTGAGAGGTTTTGTTACATGACGATTGTGACAGTGGTGCACTCCATTGTCTGTCCCCAGGGGCTCAGTTTCTGTAAGCGGTGTGTGTGACAAGCCATGGTAGTAGTTTGAGTGTGATTGGCAAGTGGGCGTCCCTCGAGGTGTGTCTGTCCCCCCATGAAGCATGCTGCCATGATATTGGTTGTGAGTTCCTGTGCAAGATATCTGCACTTGACCTGGTGTTAGTGTTTGCACTGGTCACAGGAGGTCCATGTGCTGCCTACACCAGGGCCCTGTGTCAGCTATCTTGTCAGTACTTTCACACTCCCTGTGCATTGAGCATGGTGCATGGGTGTGTACCTGGTCCATATGGGTTGAGTGCTGCCTCCTACCATACACCTTGCACCATCTCCCCCTCCCCCTTGCAGCCTTCTGCAACTCCCCTTGCACCCCCCCATGCTGTTGGGCACTGCTGGGAGTCATGGCCACACACCCATACCCCCACCCCCCTACTGTTGGGCACTGCTGGGAGTCATGGCCACCCCCCCACCCCCACCCCCCTACTGTTTGGCACTGCAGGGAGTCATGGCCACCCCCCCCACACACCCCCACACCCCCCTACTGTTGGGCACTGCAGGGAGTCATTGCCGCACCCCCCCACACCCCCCACACCCCCCTACACCCCCCTACTGTTGGGCACTGCAGGGAGTCATGGCCACACACCCCCACCCCCCTACTGTTGGGCACTGCTGGGAGTCATGGTCACACACCCCACACCCCCCCACCCACCCCACACCCCTACTGTTGGGCACTGCTGGGAGTCATGGCCACACATCCCCAAACCCCCCTATACTGTTGGGCACTGCTGGGAGTCATGGCCACACACTCAAAACCGCCCCTGCTGTTGGGCACTGCAGGGAGTCATGGCCACACACCCCCATACCCCTCCATACTGTTGGGCACTGCTGGGAGTCATGGCCACACACCCCACACCCCGCCTACTGTAGGGCATTGTAGGGAGTCATGGCCACACCCCCCCACCCCCCATACTGTTGGGCACTGCAGGGAGTCATGGCCACACACCCCCGCACACCCCCACACACACCCACACCCCCCAACAGTTGGGCACTGCTGGGAGTCATGGCCACACACACCCACACCCCCCCACACCCCCATACTGTTGGGCACTGCTGGGAGTCATGGCCACACACCCCACACCCCCCCCTACTGTTGGGCACTGCTGGGAGTCATGGCCACACCCCACCACACCACCCCCCACACTCCCCCATACTGTTGGGCACTGCTGGGAGTTATGGCCACACACCCCACATACCCCCTACTGTTGGGCACTGCAGGTAGTCATTCCCACACACCCCTCCACCCCCCTCATACTGTTGGGCACTGCTGGGAGTCCCCCCATGTTACATGAGTTGTTTGTATACTCACCAGGCTCAACGGCTCCTTCGATTCCGTGAACTCCCACCGGTGGTAGCATGGCCATGACTTTCTCCTCCCAGGGATGGTATTGTGCAGGTCTGCGGGGAGGTCCACCTCCAGTGTGATGAGCATTGGCATACAGCATTCACCTTCTCGATGATCCTCTCCCACAGGCGTGTCTTTTGAGCTATGCTGGTCTGTCTGACCAATGCACCAAACAGCTGTGGAAAGACTCTGATGACTTCATCTGTAAGGATCTCCATCTCCGGGTTAGTGAACTTTGGATTCTTTGGTGTGGTCATGGTTTGGGGTGTATGTGATTGGGGGGGTGATAGTGTGTATGGATGAGGGTGTGTGGGTCTGATTGTGAAGGGAGTGGTGTGTGAATGAGATAGGGTGTATGTGTGAAGGTGTATGGCTGCAGTTGTTGGTGTGATGTCAGTGTCTTAGCAAGAATAGGTATGTTGCAAAGGATGATTGGTTGTGTGTGTGGGCCCTTTTATTGGTCTATTTATGGGTGTGACTTTATTTGAATTTTTTGTGGGTGTGTCATCAGCGGTGGTTGTGACTTGGGCCCTCTGTTTGTTTGTTTGTATGTGGCAAGGACATTGTTTTCCTATGCTGTGTAGACTGTAGACTTGTTTAGTGGGCTGTGCGCATCGTATTTGTTTGTGCGTCTGGCAGTTACGGTCGTTTATCGGGCCCGGGGTACGTGTAGGCTTGATTGTGGGGTGTGCGTGTCGTATTTGTTTGTGCGTCTGGCAGTTAGGGTTGTTTATCGGGCCCGGGGTACGTGTACGCTTGATTGTGGGGTGTGCGCCTCGTATTTGTTTGTGCGTCTGGCAGTTGGGGTCGTTTATCGGGCCCGGGATACGTGTACGCTTGATTGTGGGGTGTGCGAGTCGTATTTGTTTGTGCGTCTGGCAGTTACGGTCATTTATCGGGCCCGGGGTACGTGTACGCTTGATTGTGGGGTGTGCGCGTCGTATTTGTTTGTGCGTCTGGCAGTTAGGGTCATTTATCAGGCCCGGGGTACGTGTACGCTTGATTGTGGGGTGTGCACGTCGTATTTGTTTTTGCGTCTGGCAGTTACGGTCGTTTATCGGGCCCGGCGTACTTGTACGCTTGATTGTGGGGTGTGCGCCTCAAATTTGTTGGTGCATCTGACTGTTAGGGTCGTTTATCGGGCCCGGGGTACGTGTACACTTGATTGTGGGGTGTGCGCCTCGTATTTGTGTGTGCGTCTGGCAGTTACGGTCGTTTATCGGGCCCGGGGTACGTGTACGCTTGATTGTGGGGTGTGCGCCTCATATTTGTTTGTGCGTCTGGCAGTTAGGGTCATTTATCGGGCCCAGGGTACGTGTACGCTTGATTGTGGGGTATGCTCATCATATTTGTTTGTGCGTCTGGCAGTTACGGTCATTTATCGGGCCCGGTGTACGCTTGATTGTGGGGTATGCTCATCATATTTGTTTGTGCGTCTGGCAGTTAGGGTCATTTATCGGGGCCCGGTGTATGTGTACGCCTGATTGTGGGGTGTGCGCCTCGTATTTGTTTGTGCGTCTGGCAGTCAGGGTGGTCGTTTATCAGGCCCGGGGTACGTGTACGCTTGATTGTGGGGTGTGCGCATCGTATTTGTTTGCGCCTCTGGCAGTTACGGTTGTTTATCGGGCCCGGGGTACGTGCACGCTTGATTGTGGGGTGTGCGCCTCATATTTGTTGGCGCGGCTCGCTCATACGAATCGCGCTTCATGCGGGACAACGTTTGCCCGTACAAATTGCGTACTTGGTCCCTGGTCAGGATCGTACTTGTTAGTTCGTACGGCATGTTTACAAATCGTACGGTAGGAGTTCCCATGATATTTCGTACGATTCGCTGATATTCGTACGTATTTTCGGAAATCGGATCGTACTACGCTATTCAGACGGTCTTTTCTAAATCGTACGGAAACGGCTACGAATACGAATCGTACGACGGATTTTTCTCCCGAATCAGAATCGGCCCCTCTATGTCCATTGTGACCAGTATTTTAAGACGGGCTAGGAGAGCCCGTTTGCCATTCGGAAAGTGGCCTGTAATCTCAAGAGCTGCTCTTTCAGCCTGTGGGATTAGGATGGCATATTCCCACTGCCTTTCTGTGCCGGCCTTTCAGACACAGAAAGGCTGTGGGAATGTGACACTGGGGGCCCATAGAAGGGCCCCCATGGTTGCAAGACCACTTGCACATGGGCTGTCCCAGTACCAGGGATCGCTGTAAAAGAGATAATTCTCCCAGTATGTTGGGTGATCTCCAGAGGCTTCTTCTACCGCCTCAAGCCCTTAAGAGTGCGACACTCTCTCTGCACTTTACAGAATGTATCCCTGGTGGGCCCAACCCCAGCTTGCCAGCCTGAAAGCTCAGGTAGGTCACCTTGGGTGGCAATGTTCTCCATGGTTATCTCAGGGGCCTCCTCTTCTGGGGCCCGTCAACTTCCACAGCGGAGGTTTTAGGGGGCAGGTATCTCATGCCCCCTGCCCCTCTACTTGGCAGCTGTCTGGGCCATTGTTCCAGGCTCCAGACCCCCTAGACTCGCTTCCCTGGTAGCCATGCACCATTCGAAAAACAGACCCACTCAGGCAATCTCTACATCTGCAAGTGAGACCTAAGCTCTACCTCCTTACAGGCAGTGTGCTGCAGGCCATTGCCTAACAGACAACCAGCAGGCATGGCAGGGCTCACAGCAACTTTCAAGGAACCTGAAATCTCCCCACTCAAAGGGAACTAGAACCACCAGTAGATGGCTCGCTTGATCGTTCTTGACAATGGCTTGGTGGAATGTGTTCATAAGACTGCTCTGCAGACACAGGCTGACACTTAATAGTGGGAATGGTGGCTCTTGTGTCTCACAGAGCCGTCACCCGCTGGCTATTAATGGTGACCCACTGCCTATTTGTGGAAGTATTTTCATCTATGTGGGCTTCTGGTACCATTTCTCTATTCCCCAGGGAAACAAGGTTCCCTTCTGTCTGTACTCCCACGCTAACTGGGACCGCTCTCTCCCCAAGCGCTACACTCGCAAACTCAGTTGCCTTCCACCGGTGGGGGCTGTGCCTTCTTGGTACATTTGGTGTTATTGTGCCTATATTTGTAGCACGCTGTGTATTGAGGTATATCCCCTGCTGTTTTATGGTCAATGATCATGTCCACACTTGTGGGAGTCTCCCCAAAATACGATTTTGGACACTCTGAGGTCTGTCTCCTCAGAAAGCTGCCTGGAGTAAGTCAGCTTACTGTCCAATAGGTGCTGTGCAATTCTGAAAAACATTCACAGAGCATGGGCTCCCTCATGCTAAAATGATACAACCCACTAATATCACTCACTGTTCCTCACCCAGTCATACAGTGCCTTATTGTAGTAATCAACAAAATCTACCCAGGACTGTTTGGGGAGCTTCTGGCTATCCCTGAACATTTGGCAATACTTCTCAGGAGTCAATCCAAATGTATTTGGTAATCAAAATGGCGTTCATGATGGTACACCAAGTTTGATTCCCAACCACCGTCAGAAATGTGTCCCTCCCCAGGGTAGATTTGTTTCCACAGACCAGGCCCCACCTGTGATCCACTAGAACCCTGTGTATCTTCGGTTCAACTTCAGCAGAAAACTACTTATCAATGTCATACCCCACCCCATAAATGGGCGCCAAATCATTGAGTATATAAAGTTTGAGTGGTCAGACCACATGGCCTCGGCAGAAGGCCCCAGTGGGTATCACAGTCGAGAAAACAGCAGCATTAGTCCAAGAATGCAGGGAACAGGTGAGCATAGAAAGTCGAAGTCAAAACGAGCTTTATTCGATTTTAGGCATATAAAATCATAAAAGCAGTCAATACAAACATCTCATCTCAGTTCTAAAAGCATACAAAAGGAGACTCTTTCTTATATGTACCTTTGGGTGAGCAGTCAAAATATCGATTTTTTTTATATCGACCTACACTATTATCAAGTTTTTAATATCGGATTGACAGATTATTGATGTCAAGAATATCATTGACCAGAATATCGACCTTAAGATAAGTAATATAATTTTTTTATATCGAAGTAAGTAATATCGAAGTTAGTATTATAGTTAGCAAAAATATTGTTGTTAATAATATCGATATTTATATTAGTGTTCTGTATTTGAGTATGTATTTTATATGTATGTTTAACATTTTTTGTAATGTATTTTTATTATTTTTAAATATATGTATTAAATGTTTCAAAATTTGTAGTTTTTTAAAGTAAATTTTGTGATTTAGTATCAGAACGGGTTATGAGTTAATAGGGGAACAATATTTTTAACAACAATATTTTTGACATTGATATTATTTTTCGTGATATTTTTGTACTTACCATAGTGTAGATAGGATGTCGATATTCTTGACTTCGATATTCTTGCTTCAAAATTTTTGTAGATCGATATTCCGACCTTCGATATTTTGTAGGTGATTCATACCTTAGTGGGTCATACACACATATCCAGAGTTAGTTTATTTATATAAGTGTTCACGTATATCAAAGAATATTTGCTTTAAGCTATCATGTAATATGTTAGCTACTCTGATGGTCAACTTACAGCCTGGCGCTTCTCATGAAGAAATAGACTAATCCCAGGAGTTATCCATCTCCTGTTAAAAGAAAAAGGTGGGGTGAAATACCCATAAGTGAATACGCCATATCTACCTGAGAAGCACTGGCAAGATGTTTTCATATAGGATAATGGGATGAGGGTTATTTTAAGTCGTCGAGGAGGTTAGAAACCAGACAAGAGTTGATGAGACTGCTCAGAAGAGCTTTTATGTTCCTTCAGGTAGACATATTGATTATTTCCAGAATGCTGAGCAGGGGTAGTTGTAAATGGTGGTGGTCAGTTCTCAGAACTGCCAGTCTGGGGCAAATGGAGGAGGTGGCATCTCTTCATTGGGTAAGGGTTCATTGGGTAAGGGTTCATACATTCTATAATTCTTCATCCTATTAAGATCTGGTACAGGATTGAATCTTGGAGAAGAATTGAAACACCAATAAAGAGAAGTGTTGAACCACATGGTACGTTAGCCCTTGTCTGGATTATGAGGATACTCTGAATTTGGATTTATGTGCCTTTTGCTGCACTATGTGCCCAAGGCTAATTGCACTACCTCTCTGCCTATCTCTTGGTGGGAGTAGAGTTGGTAAATGCTAAGGACCCAGAAGGAAAGAGGACCGTATGGGCATCTGTTTACTGGCTGAAGCTGTGGATGCCCTGGTAGTGGACACCAAAGGCAATTTAGAAAAGGATAATATAAAAAATGTTAGAGACCAAGGGGCCCCACTAGGACACTCACGGTGGATGAACTGTGTCACTTGGAATAAAACTTAAAAAGTCCCTGTGAAATGACCCAGTGGTGCTATGTTTATCTCCAAATTGCCTGCCTTCTTTATGCAGTGCTGAAAACACTTTCCAAGTGGTCTAAGTTTTGGGGGCACACACTGCTACAACTGATTCCAAACCGGGTATTCTTTTTAGGCCTGCATGGAGTTCAGCTATGCCAAACTCTACAAAGTCACCAAAAAACGACGCAGAGTACTGCAAGCGGCAAAGAGCAATATGTTGCACTGCTCGCACTGATATTTCACACTGGGTCATGCAAGGAAAGACTTATCTGCTTCTTTCTGCCTCTTGAAAAGATGTTGTACTCGAGCATCAGCTTGCTCAACATGAACAGAAGGTTTCTCAATGCAAGTGGTTGCGACCATCCGCAACCGTTCAGAAAACTCAACCAGAGGTGCTCTGGAGTAAGAATTTCCTTGCCCGCTGTTGCCATATTAAAAATGGCAAGCTTGACTGAGGAAAAAAACTGTGGCCACATGCAGGCCTACTTCCTATTCCCTCAGTGAACTCGTATCTGCTGGATTGACCCATGAACCCTCAACTTTGGTTACACTATTCTTGGAGGTGGAGTTTGCCCTTTGTTTGAGAGTCCTTGGATCCCACCATAGTGGCACATGAGGACAAGAAGCCCCAACTCCTGCTTCACTCCTATAATTCGACAACATTGTGTAAGAGCACTAAGGCAGGTGGGAAAAATAGATCAGTTTTTCCTGCTCACCAAGAGGAGTATTCTAAAGAGTCAAGGCACTGGTTTGGATCACATGGGTACTGGGCCGCATCTGTGGTCCTCACTTTCTACTGTTTAGTTACCCCTCAAGAACAGAAACACTCCCTTGTGAAAATAGAGCCTCAGCCGATGCATGAAAAGCTTTGTCAAACAGAAAATAAATCCCCTTTGCCTTTGGAGGTCACATTCATGGATTTATCCAAGTGAGGACCTGTTAGATTTGGGGGTCTCTAGTTGGCATAGGTACCTGTGACAAATAGGGACCCTTTCGTCTAGTCAGGGTAAGGGGGTACACTCCTAAAATAACCCCCTGCTCACCCCCTTGGTAGCATGGCACGAGCAGACAGGCTTATCTCAGAGGCAGTGTGCAAAGCTTTTGCGAACACATACAGTAATCAAGTGACAACACTACAGATGGACACCACACAAGTTTTATATCAAAAATAAGTATTATTTATATAGACTTATCACAAGACCACAAACGACAAAAATCCACAATACTGCACTTAAAATGGTAGAATTAGCCTAGTTCTCTTTAGATTTAAAATGCGACACTTTGAGTTCAATGTACCTTTGGATGCGTAACGCTATACAACGAAAGTGTTGCAGGGAAGGTGATGCGTCTGTCCCTGACACGCAGGGACAGGGATGGGTCGTTTTATTACTGCTCTTCTGTGGCGATGTAGCTTGCAACGGCGTGATGCTATGAAGATCAGGTGTGATGAAAACAAAGATGGTGTCTTCTCCTTGATGCGATATTATGCGCCCACGCCCGACAGCCATGCGGCGACTCAACGATTCTTCAAAGCCACGACAGGCTCTGCGGCATGCTTCTGTGGTGATGTGGGACGCTCCGACAAGGCGATGCGACAACTGCAGCGGCAACACCCTTGTTCAGTGATGCGACGACAGCGGCTGTGGCACTCTTCTCCAGTGTTGGAAATGGGATTCCCCGTTGGCTGAGGTTTGCACCAAAGCCAAGTAGGAGTCCCACGTAAAAGAGGGAAGGTACCCTCCCCGAAATAACGCCGGCTCCCCCTTGTAGTGCTGTCGCCAGGGCAGACAAGCTTACCTCTGAGATAGCGTGCCAAGCATTTATGACCTTGTACAGTGATAGAAGAGACCCACTAAAGACAGCCACTATACAGAGGTCTTTATATAAATTTGTCCCAAGATCATTAACGATAATAGTCCACAGTCTTACTTTAAAATGAGGCTTAGGTGACTTCAGCAGGTGTGTGTGGAGAGTACGAGGTGTACTCTACGTCGATGAAGGTCACAATTGAAATGCTCACCAGTGGGTGCGTGTGGAAAGTACAAGGCGTACTCTTCGTCAATGAAGGTCACAATTAAAATGCGCACCGGCGTGTGCGTGTGAAGAGTACGAGGCATACTCTACGTCGATGAAGGTCACCATTGAAATGCGCACCGGCAGGTGCATGTGGAGAGTACGAGGCGTACTCTACGTCGATGAAGGTCACAATTGAAATGCTCACCAGTGGGTGCGTGTGGAAAGTACAAGGCGTACTCTTCGTCAATGAAGGTCACAATTAAAATGCGCACCGGCGTGTGCGTGTGAAGAGTATGAGGCATACTCTACGTCGATGAAGGTCACCATTGAAATGCGCACCGGCGGGTGCATGTGGAGAGTACGAGGCGTACTCTACGTTGATGAAGGTCATTAATGCAATGCGCAGCGGCGGGTGCGTGTGGAGAGTACGAGGCGTACTCCACGTTGATGAAGGCCCAATTGCAATGCACACCGGCGGGTGCGTGTGGAGAGTATGAGGCGTACTCTACGTTGATGAATGCGATTCGCTGAGCCAGGGCTCTTGTAGTGGCGTGGACATGAAACCGCGACGAGGTCAGCAGGGCTCTGGAAGTGGCATGGACATGGAGCCGCGACGAGGTCAGCAGGGCTCTTGAAGTGGCGTGGTCTGGAGCCACGACAAGGTCAGCAGGGCTCTTGAAGAAGTTGCGTTCTTCCCTTCCAGTCTGCTGGTGACGAGGGTTCACCGGAAAGTACTCCAGTGGCGGCTAGTACTCCAAACCCCCAGCAAGAGGGTTTCAGGGTGAGGCAGGAAGAGGAAGCCTACTGCTCCTGAGACTTCACTCAGGGGGCCTGCTCAGTTCCAGGCCCTTGGAGATCTTCCTTTTCTCAAGTCTTGAAGTAAAAAATTATTGTCTTTAAAGTTCTCTCCTACTGCAGTCTTGCAGGCGTCTTGAGTTTCCAAAAGTAGTCTGCCTCTCTAGTGCGAGGGTCTTTCCTTTTATCCCTCGAAATGTCTTTGAAGTCTTTGATGTAGGCAGGGTGTTCCCCTCCCCAGATCCCGTTTGTGGGTGTCTCCCGTCATGGGACACCTCATTCTTTAAAGCAGGAAGGCATGGCCGTCAGCCGCCCAGCAGGAAGCGGCGTCGGCATTGTGGAGAGCGGAACACAACCCAGAAACCACTCCTCCCCCTAATCTACACGGCTGACAGCTATCACCAGATGCTGGAGTTTCCCCAGGCCCTGTTCCTATCTCCAGACGGGGAATACACATTCCAGCCGTAGCCCTCAGCAAGATTGGAAGAGGAAACAGTCACTCCCTAGACGTATTATTTCCAAACGTTGAATTTAGAAAGCATCTTTCCTTAGGAAGGTATTAATGAATACGGATATAAGGGATGCTAGTCTCATATTTTAAACGTGTTCCCAGGGACAGCTAGATCATCCAAAGCCATAATCAAACCTGCCCAGTCTGGGCCTAGGGGGGGCAGGTATCCTTACAGGAAAAAATAAAATGGTGGTACTTTATTACTAGGTCATGCCACACACATCCGGGCATGACCTCCCTTCAGTTGACAATGCACCCTGCCCACGGGCCGACCATAGGGGTGTCTGATATGTGGCAAAGGACCCCAAATAGGTTAGAGGAAAGGGTAAAGATCTTGCAAAGTTTAGGGTTTAGCCTTTACAAGAGGGCCAGGTCCAGCATCCTGTGATGCAAGACGCTTCTGTAATGCGATGCAACAGCTACAGCAGCGTTATCCTTGTTCAGTGATGCGACGCCAGCGGCTGCAACAATCTTCTCCGGCAATTTGGGATGCTTCTGCAATGCGAGAGCTACAGCGGCGACACCCTTGTTCATTGATGTGACGCAGCGGCTGTGGTGGCAACACGCTTCTTCTTCGTGAGTCGCGCTCCCAGCTCCTTGCGATACGCAGTCCCTCAGAAAGCCCAACACAACTGCAGTCACTTCCAAAGAACTCGGGGGAGCTGGTGGTTGAAGTCTGTTGTTCCTGAGACTTCAGCAGGAGGCAAGCTGTTTTTCAAGCCCTTGGAGATCCTTCACAAGTTGATGAAAGTACACACAAAGTTCCTCTCTTCTCTCTTTGGCAGTCAGGAAACCACTGCAGGCCAATCCCCCAACCAGCACTTCAGCTTAGGAGTAGTTTATCCTCAGTCTCTCTGGTTCCTCTCCTCAGCAAAGGTTTCTTCTTGTTTCCCAAAAGTGATCTAATTCTCTGGGGTCTGGGTCCCCTCTTTTATGCACAGTTTTTCTTTGTTCTCTGAAGGCAGCGAGGCCGTTGCCTAGTCCAAACCAGGTCTGGTCAGTCCTGGGGAACTCTGTTTACATGACTCCTTCTTTCCTTTCACAGTGCTGTGTAGAGACATCAGACGCACCACAGGAGGTGGAGCCAGCATTTTGGAGGGAAGGCACAGCCCTTTTCAGGCCCCATGTGCAACTCCTCTCACCCATCTAGATGCAGATCTCTCTAGCCAGCACTGTGCTGACTCACCCTGTCTCCTGGAATCCCCGAGTCCCTGTCACTCAAACTCCAGACAAGGAATACACAACCTAGTAGAGGCAGGCTTGGATAGTTAGACAAGAAAATACCTACTTTCTAAAAGTGGTATTTTCAAACACAGAATGTTAAAACCCTCTTCACTAAAAGATGCATTTCGTCATTCTGAGTTCAGGCATACTAAACTCGAATTCTTACCTAGTTCCCTGAGTCAGTTAGGATTATAAGATGTAATAATCAAACTTCCCATTCTGGCCTATGGGGAACAGTTAGCCTTGCAATAGTGAAAAACGAAAATGGCTGTAATTCACTATTAGGACATGCCACACACATCAGGGTGTGTCCTACCTTTGACCTACAATGCACACTGCCCTTGGGCCTACCATAGGGGTGTCTGATATGAAGAAAAGGGAGGGTTTGGGAACTGGCAAGTGGGTACACTTGCCCAGTCAGCATGGCAGTACCAGACTGCACACAGGCTCTGCAATGGAAGACCTGAGACACATTTTACGAGACTGCTTCTGTGGGTGGCACAACCAGTGCTGCAAGCCCACCAGCAGCATTTGGATTTACAAGCCCTGGACACACTCAGTGCACTGTACTAGGGTCTGACAAGTAAACCAAATCAGCCAATCCTGGAGTCACTAATCCATACATCAATTTACCATAGGGAGAGCATATGCACTTTGGCACTGATCATCAGTGGTAAAGTGCCTAGAGTCATAAAACAGCCAACAACAGGTCAGTAAAGATATAGGAGGAAGACAAAAAGTTCAGGGATGACCCTGCAAAAAGGGCCAAGTCCAACACAACCCCCTTCCAACCAAAACACAGGGTTGACCAATCACTACCTTGATGGGCTTCCCTGCTTTGGGCGATAGAACCTGGACCTAGCCCGCAACTACAGGGGCATACTCCAGTTCTACTCCAATCTGAACCTATTGGAATCCCTCTGTCCATAAACTCAGGGCCCCCCAAGCTAATCCATGGGGAACTCTTATCCTCACCTGTGGACGCCACCTGTGCAGCATCTAAACTTAACTTGCTCACAGGTGCGTCCCAAAGACAGCAAGCCACAGCTTCCACTGACAGTAGTTAAATGTCGTATGTTAAATGTCGTATACTTGTAAAGGGCACAGCTGCCCCAGCAAAGGGGCGTCCCGGCGCTGTATACCGCTGGGGAACCCATCCTGGCTTTCCCTGTGAGATGGTCCCTCCTGGGCATCTCCAAGGTGAGACAAGCATCCCCGGCGCTGATGGGGCCGTTAGTGGAGATTAAGCCAGCTATTGCCCAGAGTTGCTGAGTGGGACCCATGGTTGGAGTAGGTACCGAGGCGAGAATTATCGAGTCCACTGGCCATGGCCCAAGACCCTGCCGCGTCGGGAATCGAACCCTGGTCTCGGGCCGACCTCTGCTTCCGGGTCTGCCGCCTCTAACCAGTGAGCCACACCACTCCAGAGCCAGGCCTTATGCCTCTCAAGGCTCTCAATCCTCTGTGACGTCGGAGAGCGGGGGCAGTAGCCCCAGGTGCATGGCACCCTTTGTCCACTCTCACTGACCCACCAGCCCCAGGTCTTTACCCAGCGGCTGGACCAGAGGCTGGTCAGAAAACTTATAGGAGGAAGGCAAAACGTTCAGGGATGACCATGCAAAAAGGGCCAAGTCCAACAGAACCCTTGGGGCAAACTAGTGCTCCATAAGGCATTGAGAAAGCTTACAAGTGGCATATTTTCTCTTATGCAGTCCTAGAGTTGAGCTTTGATGTATTGATCTTCATTGTCTTGAGAGGTTGGCAAAGTAACCAATGTAAAATCCGAACCATTAATTCATATTGTCTTAAAGTAAATGTCTTCCTGTATCTATATATTAGTATCTGAACTGATATATTATACATTGGATGCCATTTTTAAATTGATCATAGGTGCTCATTAACCTTAATATGCCTGCTGAGTTTCATAATTCTAAAAGACCCAGAAGATCTTTGAATTCACTGTTATATATTTGTACATTTCTTGTATCTTTTAGGACATGTAGCCTCACACTGAAAGTTAGAACATAATGAAGATGGCAGTGTATTAATTCATGTACTGTATCTAAGCCCCTGATTATGAAAGTGGTTGGTTGGGCCACCAATCGCTATAGCGACTATCAGGAGACTATTGGCATGGGAGGGGGAGACAGAGACTCTATAGTTCCTCCTGAGTGAGGCCTTGATTCAGCTTGATTCATGGTGATAAATGTATGATGTACAATGAAAATGATTAGCTTCTTTGCAAATGTATCTGCTAAATCAATAAACATATGTGAGTGACACAGACATTCCTGCAATGTTTGTAAAATGGATCAGGACAGCGGTTTTAGTGCTGCCTTATTGCAGGATAGTTGCTTGCGGATGAAAGCTGCTCACTAGCAGTGCTCTGTCACAAAAACAGTATCTAGTGTTCAGGAAACTCTAGGAGTCCAACATAGGAATGGCATGCTGGACATTGCACCTCCTGCTAAATCAGGATGAACACACTGATGGGCTTTGGGGTTTACATGTCAGGCTGGAATGAAGAAAGTTTGCATGTATGCCCTTCACACAGTCCAGTATTTACCATTATCATAGTCTGACACACCCTCAAAGAGCTTGACACAAACCGACTAACCCAACCTCTCAACCACACACATCATGAACCCTGAGCAATGCTTCCAAGAAGCCAGTGTCATGTGTGAAATTGATTTCACATATGATATGAAGTCATTAGCTGTAATGTTAAAAGTACAACGAGAAGTCACGGAATGCAGTGCACTGCTGGGTAATACTAAATGGACAATTCCAGGACAATTCCAGTATTACTGGAATTGACATGCACGGCATCAAAGTTCTGAGTAATAACCACACACACACTTGCTTACTCTGTCTTGACATTAATAACATCTTCAGAAGCACTTACCTTCCTTGACAGAAAAACTACTTCCTGCACCCATTAATGCCCTACCATCTCCTGTACTATCCTATAGAAAGCCATTTATCATCCTTACATTGTATCTCCCTTCTATTAATGTTTATCATCTTCCAACCTCTCAGTCAGAGACCCTCTATCTTCTACAACACTGGGTTCCTCCCACATCACTCTCTTATATTCTTTCACTCCCTCTGTGACTAGACTAAGCCTAACGTATTCTGGGATTGCCCTCATATTACTCCAGAGAACCAGAATAGTCAAGCAAGTGATAGATGACAGGGTCTGTTTTTCTCACCTTTGTACCACTCAAATTCAGCAAATTTACTTGGTGGCCCATTCAGCCTACTCAAATGCATAACATCCTGAGTGGTATCTTGGTTGGCTTTCCAAGGGCCTGCCTATGTTAAACAGGATCACGTAAGAAGCCATCCCAGAGTCATTGACTGACTACATTAAAAATGATTTTCACATCAGCAGAAATCATCACAAGCCTGATTTAGATCTTGACAAGACTACCATCGTCCCAAGGTGGCAGCAGGTCCAATGTACTTCATCAAGCTGATCGGGGTCTGCCCAACTTATTTAAATGTTGAGGAATTAGACGAAAGGGTGCAGTGGTACTCTCTGCTGGCTAATAGTCGTCCACCACCGTCAGTCTAATGGGATTGCCACAAGCTGATTTAGATGTGCTGGTAGCGTCCTGTCTGCAGAGTCCTAATGGAGTGAGGTCCATGGTGGAGTGGAGTCTGTTAAGTTCAACTTAATTATGTGCCAATGCACATATGCGTCATGTGTGCATGAAAACCAAATGTAGGCAATCTGTTATGCCATTTTGCATTACATTTACATGCCATTTGAACAACATACACACACTATTGAATTAACACCCCCAAGCACCACAATAACAAACATTTTTTAAATTGTCAATGCCGATGTGTTCAATTTACCTTGATCAGTTGGAAAATGAACATGACTGCATTAAACCTAAGAAAAATATTGCATGTAAGAGCAATGCAGAAGTACACGAGGCTACAACAAATATCAGCACAAGATACATAGGACAATTGCACAAATAGTTTACCTTAGATCTCATGGACAACGGATTCATTTTGCGTTATAGTGGTTTTGGAGCAGCAAAGGAGGGACCTGGATAACGGGTTACAAGACGTAAACAGAAGAGAAAAACTGGAAAAGGTAAGTTTTTACCTCATTTCCTTTGTTTCTACCAACTTGAATTTGGAAGAAATAATACCACAGGTGCCTCTGCAGAAAGGCACATCATAATCAGTTCGGTGGAACTCTTGGCTGCTGTCCTGCGGCCAGACGCTGATGGCTGTGATGCCATCGATGCAAGAGGAGATTCCTGGCAGAGGCGGCGGGACTCTCGCAGTCTTTCGCCCATGTACCCACCCGCATCTGAATCAGCAAGCAGGGGGACCGCCAAGTCGGCGGCCGGGAAAACCATCAAAAAACAGCAGCAGCACAAGATCTAAATCAGACCCCATGTTAAAAGAAAAGTTTTAAAATGTTGTCCGATGATTTGAGGATTGCTTGAAAATGAGTGTCTGATGACATTATAAGATAGGATTGCCATTGATGATTTAAGGATGACTTGAACATGAGTATCTGATTATACTCCAAGCAAAAGCAAGCTAACGCTTTTCCTAATGAAAAGAGAAACATTTGATGATGAACTCAAAGACAATGCCCAATTTTGCAATCGGGTTCTATCCATTCAGCATGCCTGGATTTGTTGCTTTTTGGTTCACCCGATTTTGGACTTTTCACTAAGGGTGGGTGCCAAATTCCGTTCCGCTCGCGGAATTTGCGATATTTTGACAATTTTGCGTTCCGTGGAGAACGTGGAAATGCCAAACTTTCCACGATCTGATGCTTAGTAGATTTTTTTCATGTACACCCTTTGAAAATGCATTCTCCCGCGCGCGCTCGCTTTACCAGGATCCCTGTATTCGCCAACAAGTTTTCCGATCCGTTCGCATTCTCCACGAGATGATAGTAGCCGGTCGCGCTATCCCGCGAGAGTTCGCGATCGCAATCACGTCATTCGCCTCGCCATCAGACCGGGAGAGTCTGATATCGCGATCATGTCATTCTCCACCGTGAGGGAGAGCGTTTGACAAACATGTCACTTTACACAGCATTTGGACGCACCATCGACATGTGGCGGAAGTCTGGTGAAGCTCACGATCCCGAACAAGCAAAACTTTCAATCTGGAGAAGAATAATATCTCTAGCAGCTGTAAATGATAATTTGGAGGAAAAAACTCCTCAGATTGACAATTGGCTGTCCTTTTTTGGGCAAGGAGTCAATTTTTTAAAATAAAACTTTTTGGGGGGAGAGGGAGGAAGCGCCACAGAGTCTCTAACATCCTGTTCCTGACCAACAGGCTAATCCCAGTGCTTGTCTCCTGTTCATTCTGCGTTTGGATTTTGAGCTGGAAGGATCACTCTTTGTGTCTGCTGTATCATTATCATTGGATTTGAGGACTTTTGAATTTTATATTTTACAAGTAAGTTGGTGTTGTGTGTTTGATTGGGTTCCTGCAGTTGCTGCAACTACAATTTTGGTACTTATCATTCTTTTTTTTTATTGTTGTGGGTAGCCTGTAGGCCCAGAGCTAGTCATGGGTGGGTGCATGATGAAGCAATTGTTCCTTTGGTGTGTGTTGAATGTATTACAAACATCATTTAGGGCATGGATGGCATTGGATTGAGTTGCAAAATGTGTTTTTGGGGGTATTTCCGCTTTTGGGTGTGTGAAGACAGGCAGTGTGCGTTTTGAAATATGCCTGCATTGGCTGTCTTCAGTTTCTTGTAGTTGTGTGGGCCTGGCCATGTGGCTGGTGGCCATTTTGAAACCCAGTAGTGTGCTTTTGCCATAGGCCTGCAAGCGTGTGTGGCTGGGTCTGCCAACAGGCCTTTCATCCAGCAGGCTTAGAAGTAGCCAGAGGTGCATGAAACAAGTGTTTCTGTGTGTCATGTTGAATTTAAACATCATTTAGGGCATGGAATGCATTGGATTGAGTTGCAAAATGTGTTTTTGGGGGGTATTTCCATTTTTGGGTGTGTGAAAAATAAATGCCTTTGTTGAGTGTGTGTGGTGTGTTGGTGTGTGTGTTGCAGACCTTGTTCAGCCTTGTGGATTTTCGTTTTTGCATTTTATTAAATCAAAAAGGCAAAGCAGTGTGGTTTAGCATGCATCCTTCGCCTGGCTATTATAGGCCTTTTCTCAGTACATTGTTTCCCAGGCCTCCTGCTTGTTGCTTCTGATTTGTGTGAGTGTCCATGTGGCTGGTGGACATTTCTGGTGGGAGTTATTATTGTGCTGCTTTTGCCATATAGGCCTGCATGGTATTCCTTTGTAGCCTAGGCTTCTTTTTGTGGGCCTGGCCATGAGGCTGGTGGCCATTTTGAAGACATGCAGCGTGCTTTTTGCAATAGTACTGCATTGTCTGTCTTCTGTTTCTTGTAGTTGTGTGGGCCTGGCTATGTGGCTGGTGGCCATTTTGAAGCCCAGTAGTGTGCTTTTGCCATAGGCATGCAAGCTTGTGTGGCCTAGTCTGCCAACGGGCCTTTCATCCAGTAGGCTCAGAGGTACCCACATGTACATGAAACAAGTGTTTCTGTGTGTTCCGTTGAATTTAAACATCAGTTATTGCATGGATAGCATTGGATTGAGTAGCAAAATGTGTTTTTGGGGGGAATTTCTGTTTTTGGGTGTGCGTTAAATATATGCCTTTGCTGTGTGTGTGTGTGTGTGTGTGTGTGTGTGTGCGTGGGTGGGTGTGTGTGTGTGTGTGTAGGTGTGTGGTGTGTACCTTGCAGACCTTGTTTAACCCTGTGGATTTTAGTTTTTGCATTTTCTTGCATTAAAAAAGGCAAAGCAGTGTGGTTTAGCATGCATCCTTTGCGTGGCTATTATAGGCCTTTTGTCAGTACATTGTTTCCCAGGCCTCTTGCTTGTTGCTTGTGATTTGTGTGAGTGTCCATGTGGCTGGTGGCCAATTCTGTTGGAGTTATTAGTGTGCTGCTTTTGATATATAGGCCTCTGTGGTATTCCTTTGTGGCCTAGGCTTTGTGGTGTGTTGGTATGTACCTTCCAGACCTTGTTTAGCCCTGTTGAATTTCGTTTTTGCATTTTCTTGCTTTAAAAAAAGCAAAGCAGTGTGGTTTAGCATGCATCCTTTTCCTGACTATTATAGGCCTCTTTTCAGTACATTGTTTCTCAGGCCTCCTGCTAGTTGCTTGTGATTTTTGAGTGTCCATGTGGCTGGCGGCCATTTCGGGTGGGAGTTATTAGTGTGCTGCTTTTGACACAAAGGCCTGCATGGTTTTCCTCTTGGCTTACTGCTTCCATCCATCCCCTTTGCCAGGAGCAGCACCCTGAATGATGTGATGATCACATAATTTAATACCAAACAGGGTCCACTTCCATTAAATTTGTATTTTGGTAGTTGTTCTTATTCTTTCTTATCCTTCCTGAAAGTGTAGTGTACACTGTATACCATGAAGCCCTTGTTGAGAAAGTCTCAAAAATGGCTACATTATATCTTTTATTTGTTTGTTTGTACTAGTAGTAATTGAACCACAACAACAAATGCAACATTTCACTGATGTTCTTCTCCTGGCTTCTTTGCTTTTAGGTGCACAAAAAGACAGAGGAGGAGGTATCATCATCACCCGTTGTACTGCCAGACAGAAGTCCTGCTGTGCACCACGTCACGTCCATGTGTGACGACAGAGATCTCTGCAACTTGTGGACCTGCGTCCAGCTGACATCTCAAGTATATGGGCCCAGAGAAAGGTGATAGGTCCTCCAGTACCAAGAAAGTTGTCAGTGAGAAGTAGAAGGAACAGAAAAGGGAAGTGGCACTTACCACGACTGGTGTGCCACCCAATGTGTTTATTGGGACAAAAATGTTTTACGCCTGCAGCAGTGTTGTCTGGTGTCCAAGCTGGGAGCAGTACCTCCACACCAAAAGCGCCAACCCCACTAACCTAGGCCCAAGACCATGAGTGTCGCAGAAGAAGCCAGTCTACTAACGAGCAACGATGTTGAAATGCCATTATCGCAAAGTAGTACACAATCAACGCAGGCAGAAAGTTCGGAAACTCAGCAGATAAGTGTGCAGCAGCAGGCGCAGCCGCAAGAACAACAGCAGCCACAAGAACAGCAACAGCCACAAGAACAGCAGCAGCCACAACAACAGCCCACAATAGTAGTTGTTCCATCTGAAGTAGGGGCATTTAAGGAAATCGAGCTTCCTGCAGATAAAGCGGAGCAAGCCACTGTTTCATAAGAACATTTGTCTTCCAGACCCCCAGCAAGGAAAAGGAGGGTTAGTCCATCATCTTCTTCTTCAAGCCCCGCTCTGTTGATCGAGATGCCACTTGAAAGCCACCAGCTCAGTCTGAGAGTGATGCACGCCACAGGACAAGGCTGGTGAAAAGGAAGGTTCCAGAAAGCCTTAGAGTTATGGAGGTTGATGTACAAGAGGGGGATGATGATGATGACAAGCCAGTCATCACGAACATCACTCCCGGCCCAAAGGAGATTGAAACCAACATTATTACCCTATCCAAAATGGCTGCGAGGGATGTGGAACAGATACCACCAACACAGGTAACACCACCACGACCTCCAGCTTCCATATTTGCATTAGCAAAAGCCTGGCAGGGACCTATATCCAGCTCATCGACCACCTCAGTAGGTAGTGGTAGTGTAGCTGCACAGAGTCACATTCCCCACCCTCCAGTTCATCTGGTATTGAAAGTGGCACATCCAGCAGCACCAGAAAGTTCTCCTCCCTAGTTTGGGACGTCTTTTCGGTTAGCAATAATGAGGAGAATATTGGTATTTGCTCAATTTGTTGACATGCTGTTAGGCTGGATAAGCTTGGTACAAACTATGGTACCGGAGGCCAAACAAGTCATCTCAAAATATACCACAATATCATGTGGGAGGCTCACCTACTTCGCTTAGAAAAAAGCACAACTCAACCCGCTGTTGTTGGGCATGAAGATTGAGGGGAAGATATTATTGCGGTGGAAGGTGAACAAGGAAATTCTAGCCCTGTACCCAGCAGTGTAGTGGTACCACCTACATCCTCAGCAACATCTCAGTGGCACCGCAGTAAGAGCCATACTCAGAGTCAGACTGAGACACCGAGGCAAGCGAGTAATGCAATGAAACAAAGTGCGTCGTTGAGCCTAACTTGGTTCAAGAAAACAACTGCACCTCAAAGGAAATTAATCCAGTCTACCAATGAGAGCATGCTTAGGTCGGAGGGGCAGTACCAACACAACCACCCAACGGCACAGTTTTACAATGCAAATCTGGATAATATGTTAGCGCTGGACCTTCTCCCTTTTTCATTTGTGGAAGGGGTGGGTTTCCTTGAATTTGTGTCAGCCATCCGCCCTAAAAGGAAGGTTCCCAACTGGTCCTATTTCGCCAGCATTGATGTTCCAGCACTACATCATGATGTGCTGGAATTAATTGGACAAGCTTTGCAGCAGAGTGCTGTTCAAAATATCCTCCTGACCACAAACATGTGGACCAGTTGCCAAGCTACTGATTACATGTGCATCACTGCACACTGGGTCTCATTTGTGGGGGTTAGAGATAAGCTATTTGAAGAAGGTGCTGTTGACACAGCTGAGATTTTGAATGCTACTCGGAAACATGCAACTGTGGCCATGTTCGCCAAAGAGAAATCTCATACTGCTGTAAACATTTTGGAAGAGTTTCACAGCAAGGTTTTTGAATGGCTGTGCCCAAGAGGGCTTAAGATTTGTTTTGTTTCCACAGATAATGGCAGTAATGTACTTCAGGCCATGGCGCTTGGTTCCTATTTCAGGGTCCCGTGTTTGACGCACTGCATTAACATTATAGTTCAAGACTTTCTGTAAAAAGAAGCCATAGTCATCAACTTACTGACCACCTGCCGAAGAATATGCACTCATTTCAGCCATTCTTTCAAAGCTCGGAATCAGCTGAGGATCATTCAACGTGACTATAGAATGCAAGTAAAAAGCACTCATCCTGGAGTTGACAACACGTTGGTACTCAAGTTATTACATGCTTGAATATCTGTTTGAGCAGTGCAGGCCAATCAATGAATATATCATGCAAAGAGGGTATGCTACTGTGAAAGGCATGACCCTTTAGATGGACGAATTGTGCCTAATTAAATGCCTGACTGAGATGCTTCTTCCTTTCGAGGTCTTCACACGTCAAGTCAGCAAGGAGGACTGTACTATGGGCCTAGCTATCCCATTGTTGCAAATGCTAGAGCAACAGCTGAAGGAAGTGTCTGAAGCGTACAAAGGTGTAGAGGAAAAAAGATGCATATGAGTTGGTGGAGAGCTTAGCCCATCGCTTAGCTGACAATACAAGGTTGCAAAATAAGATTTTGTCACAAGAACATTACATTTGTGCCAAAATTCTAGATCCACTGTCAAAATCGGCACTGAAAAGTAAAACATGAATTCCTTTTTCAGAAATGGATGCTGCCCGGTACAAAACTTGGATAGCTAGGCAGCCAGTAAGTTGGAAAATGAATGGCTGCTAATTAAAAGCCTGCTAGATAAACCCACAACAAGTACTGCAGCAGGGCATCTAGCATCAAGTTTAAATTCGGAGCCTGAGGGCAGTGCGTTTGGCTCAGAACACTCATCAACACTATCAACAACAGCAGGAACCGGATCATTAGCCCCAGTAAAATGCTTAAAGGATTGGTATTTACAGCAAGGACTTGGTAGTTCTAGTACTGATGCTAAGACAAAAGAGCCCGAACAAAGTGTAGCACCCCTGAACATTGAGGGGATGGTCCAGGCCTATCTTGACGACCCAACAGAGGTGTACATTGATCAAAACCCATTGCGGTATTGGTACGGGAAAACGGGCCAATGTCCACTGCTCAGCAGGCTGGCCATAAACTGTCTGGCTTTCCCTGTTGCAAGTGTCTCTTCTGAACATGTTTTCAGTGCTGCTGGTTCCATTGTAACAGTGAGAAGGACCAGTCTCTCCCCCAAAAACGTGGAGAGGTTAACCATGATCAAAATGAATCAGCACTTTATACCACCAAATTACACAATACATGAATTAAGGGAGGAAGATGAGGACACCGGCGCAGGGAACGGAAATAGTGTTTTAGATGATGATTATCTACTTTTGGTTGAACCCCCAGAGTTAGAGGATGAGCTATACTTTCCTGACATATAGGCTTGCACTTCTTACTGCCCTCCTCCCTTATTTTGTTTTATTTGTGTGTCTGTCTTTCTGTTTAGAAACTTTGAATCACAACAAATCCATCACCACCGTCTCCTAGTCTTTTTATTGCCATATACGAGTTTTAGCTGTTTGCATTTCACAGTCCACTTTTCTGAATCCTGCTCCTTCATCCTCTTGAATCACCCTAAATCCATTGCCATTAAGCCAGATGATGATTGGAGGATGCAAAATAGAAGAAAAAAGAAAATCTTTCCTCGTTGAGTCCCTCCAAAAGAAGTAGAACATGATGATGACTCCTATAGCTATCCTCCTTTCCGAGTCGAGAGAGACTGCTCATTGACTAAAGATAAGATGGAACAAGTAATGAATGATGCTATGCATTGGACGCTGACTGAGTGATTTGTGTTGTTGTTTGTTGTGCATTAAGTTAATTCATTGTGTACTATATGTAATTTACACACTAAAAGTAACTCAAGGCAATTTTTCCCTTCTTGTATTTTTATCAACAAATTTGTACTTCTACTGCAGGCCGATACATTGCATTTTGAATATAGAAAGGGGACTTAATCTGTACACTGCACATTGAGTTGGACAACGCCATGATGATGATGATGGTGACAGAGACTGCCCCTTCACTTAAGATGAGAAGGAACAGGTGATGTATGGCATGCATTGGACACCGACTCTGAGTGATTGGTGTTTGTGTTGTTGTTATTTGTTGTGCGTGAAGTCAAAGTGTACTAATATTTAATCTACACACTAACAGTGACTCAAGTCAATATTTCCACTCTTGGTGTTTAATAACCAAATTGTACTTCTACTGCAGGCTGATCCATTGCATTTTTGAATATGGAATCTAAACTCACTCGGTAAACTGCAGACTGAGTTGAACAACACCATCATGATGACCACAGTGACATAGTATCTTCGCAGTCACTCAGTAGGATCGGAGATGATCGATGGAATAAATCAGGGCATTTCATGAGTGGCAGAAAAGGTAAATAAGTCAAAAATAACCACAGCAGACCTAAATGTCTGTGTAATGGTGTAGTCAAGTATAGTGTGGTATGACTGAAGTGCATTGATTTAGTCACTTAAATTGTAAAATGCTATGTTGCTGGATATGTGCTTTGTTTTACTCTTTCAAAAATTGTACGCTAAATGGAGGATGTGCAAAGTGTGCCATCAGTGTGGGCCTGCTCTGTCCTGTTGGTGTTGTAGGTTAATGCTGGAAACAGACTAGAGAAGGCATGATACATCCATGCCACCTCTGAAAGTGTTCTTGTTCCACTACTTTTTTTTCGACCTGGTTTTTCAATATCCCTTTTGTTTTTCCATCTAAAATTACAGGCCTGCCCTTACCCTGTGCTATACTTGGAAAAACAATGCACACTTACCTTACCAATGAATCTACATCCGCCAGGCAGGCAGTGGCGTCACCTAAGATTGATGGACGGAGCATCCATGGAAAGGAGGACCAAGAGGAATGCTGAGATGCAACTCCCCATTTTGACCAGTATAACACAGTAACAGTATCAACTTTCATCATCTATTAAATAATTGTATTCATTTTTGTGTCTTCAATCATTACTACAGTATGTTGTTGTTATTATATTATGTTTGCTCTCTGCTTATAATTCATCCCTACAGATATTTTTTAATTTTCTTTGCTATCTTTAAAAGGAAGCCCGGTACAACAGAACAAAATTGGATGTAATCTGGATCTCCTTATCACCATCATGCATGCATTGGAGGAAGCTGCAGCTGCTGCCGCCTCCTCCTCCTCCTCTGCCAGAACCACCAGCCAACGTTATTCCCTTTGTATGGCCTCCAGCTTCCGGCACCGGGCATTGGCTGACAACTCCTTCCTTTCCGGTTTCCCTTTGGAAGGAATAGCTTTATCAAGAAGAAAAAACAAGACTATTGTAAAATATACTCTTAGCAAAGCAGTAAGACAAATTAATTCTATAGATAGTGGCACAGTAGCACTAGCAAGCACAGTACATACCGTTTGTGTTATGTATCTATCCTCCCATGTCCTTGGCCTTTAACATTTGTGGGAGTTTCAGGCATTCAACCACCCATGCATCTGATTCATGTATGCATCCCACGTATCCTTCTCTGCCAATCATAAATATTACTTCTCTCCCGTCCTTCTTCCTTCCACCCTTCTTTCACTTTTCGTTCAACCCATCCATCAAGGTCATCTGATCTGACTTTTAGTCTTCTCCATAAAACTTTTCACAGATGAGTTGAAGTCAGATAGAAGAGGCCATTGGTTACTCAACACTCCTGCCACTAATAATTTTACTAATATTAAGTAAGGGGTGTCTTCAACCATTCACAACAACTTCTTACTTAGTAAGTCTCAACAGAACAGTATACATTTCGCCCTTGCAGTGAGTGGAATGTCAATAAGTAAGAATTAGGAATAAAACTTACTACCACCCACCACTGCTGCTGGCTCACCCCCTGCAGCTCCTCCTACAACTGCTGCATCTTCTCCCTTACCGTCACCTTCGCCATTGGCCCCGGCACATGTGGTTGTTAGTACGCCTAGAAAAAACATTATACATTTTTTAGATGTCATATACCCCTCCCCCTATTTTTCACTAGCAAGATTGAAAAAAGAGTTAATACATACATACACAACACTCATCACTAGTACACAGTACACATCAAGTAGTAGGGTAGACACCAGAAGTGTTACATGGTCCCTAGGGTCATTCTAGTCTTTGCTCAGTTAGCCCGAGCCATGCAACCACTTTACTTTTGTGTCTTTCATTTTTGCGCACATTACCTCGCAACTTGTTGTGTAAGACACCTTTTAACCCACATGAGCTCATACTGCTACTGTCTAAGTGCTGTGCACAAGGTCAAACAAAAGAAGTCACTTGGTTATGGAGTTCTGGTGTTAGTCCATATTGCTTATCCATAAAAATGTTACACTTTTTGGCACAACTGAGAAATGCTTGCAATATACTAACGCGCACCATTTTTCTCATAACAGACGGAAGATTCCCTTCTACGGACCAGAGCTTTGCAGAGCTTATAATGTAACCAGTATAAGGTTATTCTAAGGTGAGGGGTCCCCAGAATTTCGCTCAGAGATCTTCATTCATAATTTTACATAAACTTAGGGGCATATTATCAAGGGGGTTTATCTCCACTTTTTTGGCTTTAAAAGCCAAGAAAGCGGAGATAAAATGATCTCCCTATTACCTAGCTGTCGCTAACTCCAGTTAGCGACAGCTAGTAGGAGATAGCGACCATCTTGGGCCCCACTTTGCATGTCAGTGATATTTATCACTAATGACATGCAAAGTGGGCGTGCCAAGATGTTAGCGACTGGAAACAGTCGCTAACATCGCTATCTCCTATTACCAACTTTTGGAGATATTCGCGCTAAGCGCGAATATCTCCAAAAGCTAACACCTGCCCTGAGCAGTTCTTAGCCATGTTATCCAATGGGAGGTGGATAACATGGCTAAGAGCATTAGCTCGGTAATGCATGAATATAGCTGACTTTTCAGCGATATTCATGCATTGCGGCCGATTTTTTTCGCATTTGCGATAAACCTTGGTAATGCCAAGGTTTATTTGCGATAAAAATCGCCGCAGCTCAGCGGTAAATATTTGTCTCTAACCAAGCAATAGCGATAATTATCGCTATTGCTTGGTAATATGCCCCTATATTCCTACCAAGGGGAGGGTAGTGCTTCCACCATTGTTCAGTTATCATTATTTCACATTTTGTCTTCGTTCTATGGACTTGTAGTTGTTGTAAGCTACTAGCAATCAGACACTACTATAACTAATTGGGCAGGGGATTGTGGTGGGTTCTAAATTGATTGAGGTGTGAGGAAGGTCCAATCCCTCATCACCAATGTCCTATTTTCTTGCGCAAAGTTCTGTATGTGCAGAATCCCTGCAACAGTAGTAGTATGACCTATCCTATCAAAAATAGTCAAATCTGGTTTGGGAATTCCATTTTTGGGAATTGTTTAAAAGCCTCAAGATTAAAAAGACTAGAAGTTGTAGAAGAGGACAACCCAAAGGACTGAACTCAATGGCTAGAGCTATTGGTGAAACTGAGTTTTATTTATTAAAACCTTTTAAATAACGAGTGGCCAACTGGGCAAAATTGCATTAAGAAACAGAAATAATAGTCCGGAAAAAATACGGTGCAGTAAAAGTTAGGGAATAATAATTATTAATATTTAAAACCGGAAGACTTACTAGGGCCGGCAGCAGATCCCTTGATAGAGGAGAGGTCCTGGTCCTCCTGTCCCTGGTGTTCTCCAACTGCTCCCGCCAACTTTGACTCTGTCTTCTTGCCACTGGATGCTGATCATGAAAGATATAAGAAGGAAAGAGACAAACATTGATCATTGGTGTGAAACAAATAGAATATTTTTAAAAAACAGCCAAAAAAACATTTATGTAAACAACAATTGCAATAAAATTGACCTATCTAATCTTGTCGTCTCGTAGTATTGGGAGGTTTGCAGACCGACTAGTTAATATTTATCAACACTAATCCAGTGTTCCATTCTGATTCCAGAATACTAACTAAGCCTAAATACCACCTGACCTAGCCCACCTACTCCAGGCGTGCCAATTGTTCATTAAGTCTGCATTTCCAGTTCTTTTAGTCCTCAAAAATGCATGAATGGAGGACACATGCCTACATTTTTGCATGTACCAAATTGTTGGTTGGTTGCTGCTGATGTTCTGCTAGTGCTAAGCCTATTACCACCCACTGAACAAACTACAAAAGGTTCTACTATGGACTCAGGTAAGCAACACTCAGCAGCACGTGACGTAACAGGGGGTGCGTCACACAGCCGACTAAAAGTTACCAACTAATAAGTACCTAAACCTAAGTATCAATCCTCTACTATCTATTAGTGACAATACAATGGAAGCACTAGAGTCTCTCTAGCATTACCTAACTTAAGTTCTCTAAAAGAAACTCTTACATAATCACGATAAGCGAGCGCAAAGTTGCAAACAAGTAGGATTAGTAGTGCAGAGCACCTGTGTCATAACAATCACAGAAGACTTTTAAATGTAATTTACCTACAATGTGAGCAGCAGAATTCTAGCTGGTTGGAAAAAAATATATTTGCAATATATAACACAGAGCAGAAGAACAGACACAAAGTAGTAATAATTAAATAACTACGCAGCAAGCCCCAGGGCCTCCTCTCCTAGCAGGTCCAGCAGGTCCTGCCCCCGGTCCAGAATATCGGACCACCGGTGCGTCAACTAGTCATGGGTGCGCCGGACACCAGAGCACCGAAACACTGCCCGGCACACCTTTCATCAATGCTGATGATGCTCCTGGAGCCCGTACCCGTGTTAAGAAGAGGTGCTGCCAGGGTTATGGGGAGGTGTCGATACACAAAAAAAACAAGTGCAGCCACCTCCGCCTCCTCAAATAAGGCCTGTGCCTGTACCCCTTGTGGGAGCCACCTTCCGCAAGTAAGGCGGTTGCGGCTCTGGCTACGACGAGCCCTATGGCCCTTTGCCATGGTTCTGGGTAGGCTGGGGGCGGAAAAGAAAAGGTAAAAATGAAAAATGTAAGTACAAGAAATGAAAAAAGCAGGCCCCAGAACCATAGCAATAGAGTGAAATACAAGATGGCCATGCCCATTACGACCGCATGGGCAAGTTGGCGCAATATTTCCCCCCAGAGCATGCAAAAAGCATTGCGAACACGCAATACGCATTCCCGAACAGGAAATTAAGCATGAGTGTAAAATCTGTTCCGCTCGCGGATTTTGCGGGTTTTCGGTAAATTCGCAATCCGCGAACTCTCGCGAATTTACCGAAAGTCCGCGAAATTAAAAAATTAGCAATTCTGCACAAGAAATCCACCAGCAAGTACCATAAACCTTCTGAAAATGATGATTTTTATCAGAATAACTCCTCAGGTTGACATTTGCATGCACTTTTTTTTGCAAGGAGTCCATTTTTTTGGGGGGGGGTGGGAGGGTGGGAGGAAGGAAGTGCCCCAAAGTCTCCAACTTCCTGTTCCTGTCCAGCAGGCTCCTCCCAGTGGTTTCTTCATGTGCTGGTCACTTTCATTCGGATCTTGACCTGGAAGGATTACTATTTGTCGATGCTGCTGGATATTTGGATTTGAGGCCTTTTTGACTTTCTTTGGATCACTTTTGGATTATAAATTTCACAAGTAAGTTTGTTTGGGGCATTACAGTTGCTGCAACTACAATTTGGGAATTTTTGATGTTTGGGCTGTTGTTGGGGCCTTTTGAGCAGGGGTAGTGAGTGTTGCCTGGGCCTAGTCTTTCTGTGGGGTGTCTTGAATTTAAACATCATGGATGGCATGGATGGCATGGGATTGTGCTGATTTTTCTGTGTTTTTCAATTTTTTGGGCTGTTGTTGTGGCCTTTTGACCAGGGGTAGTGAGTGGTGTATGGGCCTAGTCTTTCTGTGGGGTGTCTCTCTTGAATTTAAACATCATATAGGCCATGGATGGCATGGAATTGTGCTGATTTTTCTGTGTTTTTTGATTTTTTGGGGTGTTCATGGGGACAGGCCATGTGGGTGGGGGACATTTTGAGTGCTGGTACAGGCAGGCCTTGGCCATGTGCTGGGAGGCAAGTGGCCATTTTGAATGCAGGCAGTGTTCTTAGGCCTGCAACCATTTTGCCTAGCTTTCAACCATTATGCCCAGGGGTAGTGAGTGTTTCATGGGCCTAGTCTTTCTGTGGGGTGTCTTGAATTTAAACATCATGGATGGCATGGGATTGTGCTGATTTTTCTGTGTTTTTCGATTTTTTGGGCTGTTGTTGTGGCCTTTTGACCAGGGGTAGTGAGTGTTGCATGGGCCTAGTCTTTCTGTGGGGTGTCTTGAATTTAAACATCATGGAGTGCATGGATGGCATGGGATTGTGCTGATTTTTCTGTGTTTTTCAATTTTTTGGGCTGTTGTTGTGGCCTTTTGACCAGGGGTAGTGAGTGGTGTATGGGCCTAGTCTTTCTGTGGGGTGTCTCTCTTGAATTTAAACATCATGGAGGCCATGGATGGCATGGAATTGTGCTGATTTTTCTGTTTTTTTCGATTTTTTGGGGTGTTCATGGGGACAGGCCATGTGGGAGGGGGACATTTTGAGTGCTGGTACAGGCAGGCCTTGGCCATGTGCTGGGAGGCAAGTGGCCATTTTGAATGCAGGCAGTGTTCTTAGGCCTGCAACCATTTTGCCTAGCTTTCAACCATTATGCCCAGGGGTAGTGAGTGGTGCATGGGCCTAGTCTTTCTTTGGGGTGTCTTGAATTTAAACATCATGGAGTGCATGGATGGCATGGGATTGTGCTGATTTGTCTGTGTTTTTCGATTTTTGGGCTGTTGTTGTGGCCTTTTGACCAGGGGTAGTGAGCAGTGTATGGGCCTAGTCTTTCTGTGGGGTGTCTCTCTTGAATTTAAACATCATGGAGGCCATGGATGGCATGCGATTGTGCTGATTTTTCTGTGTTTTTCGATTTTTTGGGGTGTTCATGGGGACAGGCCATGTGGTTGGGGGTCATTTTGAGTGCAGGTACAGGCAGGCCTTGGCCATGTGCTGGGAGGCAAGTGGCCATTTTGAATGCAGGCAGTGTTCTTAGGCCTGCAACCATTTTGCCTAGCTTTCAACCATTATGCCTAGGGGTACTGCATGGTGCATGGGCCTAGTCTTTCTGTGGGGTGTCTTGAATTTAAACATCATGGAGGCCATGTATGGCATGGGATTGTGCTGATTTTTCTGTGTTTTTTTATTTTTTGGGCTGTTGTTGTGGCTTTTTCACCAGGGGTAGTGAGTGGTGCATGGGCCTAGTCTTTCTGTGGGGTGTCTTGAATTTAAACATCATGGAGGGCTTGGATGGCATGGGATTGTGCTGATTTTTCTGTTTTTTTCGATTTTTTGGGGTGTTCATGGGGACAGGCCATGTGGGTGGGGGGCATTTTGAGTGCTGGTACAGGCAGGCCTTGGCCATGTGCTGGGAGACAAGTGGCCATTTTGAATGCAGGCAGTGTTCTTAGGCCTGCAACCATTTTGCCTAGCTTTCAACCATTATGCCCAGGGGTAGTGAGTGGTGCATGGGTCTAGTCTTTCTGTGGGGTGTCTTGAATTTAAACATCATGGAGGCCATGGATGGCATGGGATTGTGCTGATTTTTCTGTGTTTTTCGATTTTTTGGGCTGTTGTTGTGGCCTTTTCACCAGGGGTAGTTAGTGGTGCATGGGCCTTGTCTTTCTGTGGGGTGTCTTGAATTTAAACATCATGGAGGGCTTGGATGGCATGGGATTGTGCTGATTTTAATGTGGTTTTCAAGTTTTTGGGGTTTATAACTGAACGGATTTTCCTCTGTCTTCCATTGCTTTTAGGTGCACAAGACTCAAGAGAACCACCAGTGCCGGGAAGAAGTCCTGCAGCGGTGTGTGTGCAGCATAACGTCACGCGATGTCATGTCTGGCCACAGACAACTCTGCAACTCGTGCAACTGCGGCCTGCTGTTCTAACCTCTGAAGAAGATGGCCCCAAAAAAAGCTCCCCGTAGCTCCTCCAGCAAGAAAGTTGCCAGTAAGGAGCAGAAGAAGCAGGTCATCAAGGAGACTGGTGTGCCGGCCGCCACATTTTTTGGGAGTGAAAAAAAAAGTACGCCAGCAGCAGCAGCGGAATCTGCTGGGGACCAAGCTGGGAGCAGCACCCCCGCACCAATGGGCTCAGTGCCACTACCACCACGCCAACTTAAGTCCAAGCCCTTGAGTGCTGCAGAGGCACTTAGTCTAGTTGTTCAATCACCATCGACCAGTGATGTTGGCTCATCGCAAGAAAGTAGCAGCAATGTCCCTCAATCAACACAGGTTGTTGTAACTCATCTGACGAGCGTTGAACAACCACAGCCGCAACAACAACCACATGTGCAAGTACAAGCCTAAGTACATGTGGAAGGAGAGGCAGCGCAAGGAGATGCGCAAGCAGAGGTGCATGGAGGGTCACTAGTGCCCACAATAGTTGTTCCTCCCGAAGTAGGGGCACATCAGGAAATCGACAATCAAGCCGAGGTATCATTTGAGGAAGCCACTCCTCCTGATGATCATTCACTGTCTTCCACATCCCTAGCAAGGAAAAGATCAAGGGTGGTGTCTACATCTTCTTCAAGCCCCCTTCCTTCTGATGATATGGATCCATATTGGGAACCACCACTGCCGTCTGAGAGTGAGGCACACCATGATCTGACAAAGGTAGCTAAGCGTAAAAGGAAGGTCCCCGAAACTCTCATACTTATGGAGTGTGATGATGACGCTCAACAAGAAGAGGCTTATACTCCTGCTGATGAAGACTCTCACGACGACGACGCATTCATCATAAAGGTCACTGCAGCCCCAGCGGGCATGCAGCAAACAGACATTTTGACCCTAGCCCGAGAAGCTGCTGAGCGTGATGATGATGTTGTCGACAAGGAGGCAATGGAAACTGGTTAACTAGTACACCAACACCTACCGCTTCCATATTTCTTCCTCGCCAGAAGCGACCACCATCCACCTCGACCTCAATTAGTGGTGGTGAAAGTGCACAACGTAGTAAAGTTCGGCAATCCACATCCTCTACTTCATCTGGCATTAGCAGCATGACCACCACCAGTAGCGTCCGCAGTTTGGGACTTTTTTAGTGTTTTCCCAAAAAAAGGAAAACTTCGCCATTTGTAGCATTTGTAAGCATGCAGTTAGTTGTGGTAAGCTTGGTACCAACTATGGTACCGGAGGCCAGAGAGGTCATCTTGAGAGACAGCACACTATCCAATGGCATGCGCACCTAAAGGAGATCAAGGAAGCCCGAATTGAAAGTCAACAAACTGTATCCGTTGATGTTTCATCTGATGATGATGAGGAGGAAGAAGTGTCAAACACTTCACTTACACCCAGTACCCCTGTCAGCAGCACACCCCCGGTGCGCCACACTAAGAGTGTGGGAGAGAGTGAGACACCAATGCGAACAAGTTCAGCAGCGAGCTTAACTGGGTCGAAGAAGTCATCCTCATCCCGTAAAACGGTCCAGGCCAACATTAGAACCATGTTGTTTTCAGAAGCGCCATATGATCGCAACCACCCACTGACGCGTCTGTATAACAGTAAGCTGGCTAAAATGCTAGCTCTGGACCTTCTCCCTTTTTCTTTTGTAGAAGGGGTTGGTTTTCTAGAATTAGTGGCAGCGCTCTGCCCTAAATGGAAGGTTCCTAGCCGATTCTATTTTGCCAGAGTTGCGGTTCCAGCACTACATGAAGAAGTGCTGGAGGTGATTGGGGCAGCTTTGCAGAAGAGTGCTGTTCACACTATACATCTGACAACAGACATGTGGACCAGTGCCGCAGGCGCTGATTACATTGCATCACTGCACACTGGGTCTCTTTTTCAGGTGTTAAAGCAAAGCTAAACGCAGATGTTGACCAGGACCAAGTTTTTAAAGCTGCTCGGAAACATGCAACACTAGCCATGTTTGGCTTGGAGAAACGTCATACAGCACAAAACATTTTGAATGAGTTTAACGCAAAGGTCTTTCACTGGCTGTCCCCAAAAAAACGCAAGATTGGTTATGTTTCCACGGATAATTGCGCCAATGTAGTTAAGGCCATGGAGCAGGGTGACTATTTCAGAGTGCCGTGTTTGGCGCACTGTATAAACCTGGTTGTTAAACAATTCTTGAGTGATGAAGACAGTCCAGCGTGCGAGTTAGTGGCCACCTGCCGAAGAATGTGCAACCATTTCAGCCATTCTTTTAAGGCCCGGAAGAAACTGAGGAGCCTGCTACATGAACGTCGAATGCCAGTGAAAGCACTCATCCAGGAGGTGCCAACATGTTGGAACTCAACCTTCTACATGCTTGAGCATCTGTATGAGCAGTATACGGTACTCGATCACTATTTCCAAACACTGGTTACAGCTCATAAGGACGTGAGGCTAGATGCGGCGCAATGGAACCTAGTTAAAAGCCTGACAGACATGCTTCGTCCTTTTGAGGTCTTCACGCGTGCAGTCAGCAAGGAGGACTGTAATTTGGGAAAAGCTATCCCATTGTTGAGCATGCTGGAGCATAGACTGAAGGCGGTGTCTTCTACGTTTGAAAAAGATGAAAAAAAGCAAGAAGCTTTTGATTTGGCGGAGAAATTATTACAGCGCCTACTTTGCGATGAACGTCTTAAAATGATCCGATCAGAACAGCATTACATTTGTGCTACTATTCTGGATCCACGCTACAAAAAGGCGCTGGCAGACCGAGCATTCTTTCCTTTTGATGATGAAGATGTTACAAAGTACAAACGTTGGCTAGCCTTCTCAGCCATGAGGTTTGAAAGAGAACGGCAGGAAATTGAAGGAAAAGGCAGTACGTCAGCATCAGCAGGCCATCCCCAGTCAAAAGAATCCACTTCTGCTCCTGTGGCTGTGGCAGAAGTGACCTCTCAGCCGTTAAAGACACCGGCAACCGGATCATCTGTACCAGACACAACAGTAACATTGGGTAAAGATCGAGAAGAGGATTGGCTATCTGAGCTTGGGTTTGGTTCTATAAAGGTACCACTCCCAGCAAAAAGTAAGCAAAGTGGAGGAACAATGGAGAACCTTGAGTCGATGGTGCAGGACTATCTGAATGACTCAACAGAGGTCCATCTTAATGCTGACCTATTGGCGTATTGGTATGGAAAAAAGAATTGTGGGCACAGATCTACAACCTGGCTATAAACTACTTGTCTTGCCCACTCGCAAGCGTGTCTTCTGAACGTGTTTTCAGTGCTGCTGGTGGCATTGTAACTTCCAAACGGACCTGCCTCTCGCCCAAAAATGTGGAGAGGTTAACAATGATCAAGATGAATCAGCACCTCATACAACCAGATTACAAAGTACGAGAACACACGCCGGGTGAAGACGAGGAGGACAGCAACTTAGATGAGGGAATTTCTTCTCTGTTCGGTGACACTGACCTATTCCTGCCTAAATTCGCAGAGTATGAGGACGAACTCTTATTCTAATTCCCTGACACCGAGCCCTGAAAATGAGCCAATGAATCAATAAATTTCTTTTTCGGCCTTTTTGACTTTTATTCCTGTGTGTCTGTCTTTCTTTGTTTTGCACAGTTAATATAATTAAAACTTTAATCACCTAATCACAAAAATAAGCCCATCAGCAGAACTGTCTTCACTTGTTTGCTTATTGATTTGAAGGTGGCGCAGTCTGCATTCCTCAGGTTCACAAGTTCACAAGAACATGCTCCTCTATCCTCCTCCTTCAGAGTCCAGACTCCTATTTACCTCAAAGCAGAGGGCTGGATTATGCCCAATGAAGAAAGACTCTGCACTTGTGGAGGTGTTCTACTTCTTTGTGGGTGAGTTGGCGGTTCCTGGGGCCATTGCTGGGAAGCTCTAATACCGGATAAAAGTGGTTTGGACCAAATCAGAGGCAAATTTTTTTTTGCAATTTTGCTGACTAGCTTGCCTTTGAGGTGCTCTTTGGGGGAGTTCCGGGTGTTTGTGGGTGGGTTTTGGGTTCTGGGAGCACTGCTGGGACAGTCTAATTTTGATTGCATTTGCTTTTCAGGAAATCCGTGGTGGGAAACAGGAGTTATGACCTAGCTGCACAGCGCGTTTGGACCAAAGGCCGATAAATATTGTAAGTATGAGATTTTCCTTTTTGGCTGCTTGGGGGTGTTGTGCTTTTTTGCGGGTGGGTTGGCGGGTCTTGGGGCATTCCTGGGAAGGTCTAATACTGGATAGGAGTGGTTTGGACAAAATCCATGAGGAAAAAGTTTTTGCTATTTCAGACATTTCGCTCAATGTAGCGTTTTCGGGGGGTTGTTTGGGGGGCTTCCTGGTGTTTGTGGGTGGGTTTCGGGGTCTGGGAGCACTGCTGGCTATTGATACCTTTGATTGCAAGAGGTTTGAAGCAAATCTATGGTGGCAGAGGGGAGTCAGGCCCTAGCTGCAGAGCGCGCGCGGAGTGATTTTGGAAATTGCCATGAAAATGACTAAGTCCACATTTTTGTACTTTTGCTTTTTGGCTGTTTGGAGGTCTTCTACTAGTTTTTGCCTGGGTTGACGGCTCTGGGGCCATTGCTGGGAAGCTCTAATACCTGATAAAAGTGGTTTGGACCAAATCGGAGGCGAATTTCTTTTTGCGATTTTACTGACTTGCTTGCCTTTAAGGTGCTCTTCGGGGGGTTCCGGGTGTTTGTGGGTGGGTTTTGGGGTCTGGGAGCACTGCTGGGACAGTCTAATTTTGATTCCATTTGCTTTTCAGGAAATCCGTGGTGGGAAAAGTGAGTTATGACCTAGCTGCACAGCGCATTTGGACCAAAGGCCGACAAATATTGAAAGTATGAGATTTTCCTTTTTGGCTGTTTGGAGGTGTTGTGCTTTTTTGTGGGTGGGTTGGCGGGTCTTGGGGCATTCCTGGGAAGGTCTAATACCAGATAGGAGTGGTTTGGACAAAATCCATGACGAAAACGTTTTTGCTATTTCTGACATTTCGCTCAATGTAGCGTTTTCAGGGGCCTGTTTGGGGGGCTTCCTGGTGTTTGTGGGTGGATTTCAGGGTCTGGGAGCACTGCTGGCTATTGATACCTTTGATTGCAAGAGGTTTGAAGCAAATCCATGGTGGCAGAGGGGAGTTAGGGCCTAGCTGCAGAGCGCGCGCGGAGTGATTTTGGAAATTGCCATGAAAATGACTAAGTCCCCATTTTTGTACTTTAGCTTTTTGGCTGTTTGGGGGTCTTCTACTAGTTTTCGCCTGGGTTGATGGCTCTGGGGCCATTGCTGGGAAGCTCTAATACCGGATAAAAGTGGTTTGGACCAAATCGGAGGCAAATTTTTTTTGCGATTTTGCTGACTTGCCTGCCTTTGAGGTGCTCTTTAGGGGGGTTCTGGGTGTTTGAGGGTGGGTTTTGTGGTCTGGGAGCTCTGCTGGGACAGTCTAATTTTGATTGCATTTGCTTTTCAGGAAATCCGTGGTGGGAAACAGGAGTTATGTCTTAGCTGCACAGCGCGTTTGGACCGAAGGCCGATAAATATTGTAAATATGAGATTTTCCTTTTTGGCTGTTTGGGGGTGTTGTGCTTTTTTGCGGGTGGGTTGGCGGGTCTTGGGGCATTCCTGGGAAGGTCTAATACCGGATAGGAGTGGTTTGGACAAAATCCATGAGGAAAAGCCTTTTGGCACTTTTTGTAACTTAGAGTTCGTTAGGGTTAGCCCTAGCAGCAGGATTGCATGTGTTTCGGGGTGTTCTAGATTTTTGCAACTGAGTTCTGGGGTCTTAGAGCACTCGTGGGAATGTGTAATGTTGGTTGCAAGTGATTTGAAGAAAATCCATGGTGGGAAAGGGGGGATTTGGCATAGTTAAAGAAAGCGTTTGCCACTATTCTTAACTTAGGGCTCGTTAGGGTTAGCAGTATTTGTATTGCATGTGTTTGGGTGGGGGGCTGTTTGTGGGGGGGTTTGCGAGTCTTGGAGCGATGCTGGGTATGAATACTTTTGCTTGCTTGCAAGTGGTTTGAATACAATCCACGGTGGGTAAGGGGGGATTTGGGCCTACTTTTACTTTCAAAGTACGTTTTGTCACCAGTTTTTTACTAGGCCTCGTTTTTTGAGATCTGATTGGGGGTCTTCTACATTTTTGCGACTGGCTTTAGTAAGGGTCTGGGTGGGAGCACTGCTGGGAAGGTCTAATTTTGTTCTAAAACACAGTTTACACTACACCTAGCTTGAGGGGAAAGATCAGCTAAATTAATTTGCCCATACTTATCTATCCTTCAAAAGGAGACTCAGACAGAGTACGCACTTTCAAAAATATTGTACTGTCTATTAGCAAACTCAAAGTGTGACTTGTTGCACTACACAGCGTGCATACCTTATATTTATTTATCAGTGGGGTTCTAATATATGACTTCCTGTTTTTCCATCAATAATTACAGGCCGGGTTTCAGTCTGTGCAATGGGAAGAAAAGGATGAAGTCAGGCGTCACATTAGCGAGCCGCAATTCAGCAGTGGACAGGGTGTCTTCTGGTCACCAACATTGATGGACGAAGCGTCAGCTGGAATGGAGGAGTGCCGCTAATAAGAGGAATTGTTTGATGCCTGCAGCTTACTTACCAAATTCAACAGGACAACTACAACAACATACAGATACAGTATCCATTCTTTGCAAATAATTTTTTAAGTAATGTTATTGCTGTGAACTTCTATGAGTGTGACTCTGTATTTCTTGGATTTCTCTCTGCTTCTAAATTGATCCCTACAGCCATTCTATAGGTTTTACTTCGGCTATTTTTTAAACCTAATTTAATGTAAGAAGTGTTTCTCTGAGTTCAGAGATAGGCAAGTGAAAACGCTGCAGCCCTGTACTGTCGCATTCTGTCATTCACGGTTGTCGAAAGTACTACTTACTTTTCAGTAACAATGCATGCAGTAGTGCATGCACTTCCTTTATGTCACTTAAAAGATTTATGGTTAGCTTTGTACCCAAAGATTTCTTTATCTTCCATTATTGTTTGTCCATGCTGTGCTTTTTTTTTCTTCTCTCAACAAAACCTACCCAAAAAGAAACCCCCATTCCCATCCATTTTCCAAACCCTAACCCTCTTCCCCCGGGCTGTGTGGTTTTGATTGATGTGTGACTAAATGACATCAATAATTCCACACACTTGCTGGGGAGGATAAGGTCATAGCAACAGGCTGGTGAAGGAATCCGAGGATATATTCTAGACTTACTCAGCTTCAGTACTATTTCTTGTAGTAGTAGCCAATGTCAAAGAAATTCAATGCAAGTACTAGTTATACTTTCAATACTTTACCATTTGTTAGGCTACATTGTGGCACTGTTGTAGTCTAGTGTACTGTCACCTGCTATATTCTCTATTGTACCATTGTAATGCTACAGTAAGGACAAACCAGGTTTCATTTTCTTTTTTTCCATAGTACTACTAAAGTCCTAGGACTCTTGAATTCACTTACTCTTTGAGAGGCACTTAGTGTTGAAAACATTTAGCCATTTACACTTAAAGGAAGAAAATGACACAGACTTAAGTTTCAGGAAAACAAACTTACTGTTAAACCCCCACCCACCAGACTCAAAAGCAGTAAAAAACAAGTATGGTCAGATAAGGTTTCAAAAAGTATATTTTTGTAGCCCTAACAAAATAATCTCCCGCAAGATGTTATGTTATGTTATGTTAAAATAAGTTTATATAGCGTGCGGATACTCTAAAAGAGTGTCCCGGCGCTTTCCACGGGCGGCTCAGTGTGTAATAACATAACAAGAAAAACAGATACAAGAAAGAGAGAAAGACCTACCAAAGAGAAACTAGAGATTAAAAAGCCAAGTCTTCAGGCTCTTCCTAAACTGAAACAGATTAGGGGTGCTGCGTAGCGCCAGTGGTAGAGAATTCCACAACTGGGTTGCCTTGAAGCTGAAAGAACGGCCCCCAGTGCGGGCCTTCCTCACACGCGGAACCACGGCAGTAAAAAGAGATTCGGACCGCAGTGAGCGGGCTGGGCGGTAGAAGGCCAACCTGCGCCGTAAGTACCCGCAAGACCCTCCCTAACCCCAACGATTGCCCTTCAAAAGTCCCAAAAACAACCCAACTCCCAATTCCCACCCTCCAAAAGTCTCTAAAAAAGGGGCAAGGGAAACTACGGCAAGGTGCTGTTGACTGTAGTGGCCAGGGCATCATACTCCTTGCGGAGGGTGGCATGGTCGAAGCGGAGGCCCTCCACCAAGTTCTTATAGGTTAGGACCTCCTGCTCCAGGTAGGACACTCTGAGGCATAAGCGGCACTGGCGTGCCTTGCGACTCCTGTGGGGGGCAGCTGCTGTCTTTGCTGCTCGGCGGTGGCAGTTGGCTTTGGTAGCCCGGCTCAGTACCGCTGGAGCACTGCGCTGGCTGGCAGCCCGTGGGGGCACGGAGGAGGATGCAGCTGTCCCAGTGGATGTTGTACCAGTAGACTGCGTATCCTCCTCCTCCAGGGCCACCAGCCGCCGATATTCGGTGACAGTGGCATCCAGCCTCCGTTGCCGGGCCATTCGAGCCAGCTCCCTTCTTGATGGTCTGTTTGATTTGGAAGGAGCAACTATATGAAGAAAGAAAGACATAGTCTGTAGCCAATGCTCCTTAAGATTAACACAAAATGATTGAGCAGAAAGTTGTGTCACAGTACAAGTAGCAAATTGAAAGCACAGTACATAACTATTGAGGGCAGTATCTATCTAACCTCCCACTTCTTCATCCTTGCTCTAACATTAGTGGGAGTTTAAGTAACAAATTCTACGAGCACTATGGACTTCCATTACAGTCGACTATGACAGTACACCAGTCTTATTCTTCTTCTTCTCTCTATTTTAGGAAAATTGGTACGTTATATTATGCAAGCCGGCATAATGCCAGCACAGTGAACTTGCACCCGAGAAAAACAGACGCACACCATGATGAGTGAGACAGACTTGCGTTACTGTACCTGTCCAGTACATGCAGGTGGTGAAGCTCTTACTTTTCTATTACGGGTGGCACTGAGAATACTCTGTTAAAAGGGCTACTGCTTAATTAATTTAGCTTTCAGCTTACAGTGCAAATGAGTACTAGAAAAGGAAAATGAAGAAGCTAAATAATCTGATTATCAATCACTTCACATGGGATGTATTTGATTACATATGGGATGCCTTTAGGTGCTTTGCTTATTATTGAGTGAACAGTGATACACCCACACATGAATGACGTACTACTACTAAACTAAAGTTATTAAGAGAGGATGGGAGTGTCCACCGTAATAACCGGATATATGCTGTGCTTGCAGTTGCAATACAAACTACTGCTACTATTCATGGTAGTATTTGGACAAAATTACAACTTCTTTTCCTTGCCTTTCCTACACTGGAACGGACGTGCGGGTGCGGCGTTACATGCTCTTCAAAGTAACACTTAGTTCATCCAATGACCGTCAACTCTCTCTAGATACACATATGCTATCTAAGAGTCAGATAGTACCATGATCCAGGCATCCATCCATTCAAAGTATATGCACACATACAGTTTCTGTTTCACCCACCCAGGCTGTTCTCCTTCCACCCATCCTTGCTTCATCATTCACCCAGCCATGCACCATACCATATTCTTTCCTTCCCAGCCACCTCGGGGACCAAGCAAACACATATCATACTTCTTTGCCAGTCATCATTAAATTTCTCGTCCTTCCACACTTACTTACACCCTTCTTTCGCTTTTCGTTCATCCCATCCATCAAGTTCATCTCAGATCTGATTGGGATTCTTCTCGCTTCACAGCTAAGTCGAAGTACATTTAGAGGAGGCTACTACCTGGTTGATTTATAATACACCCGTGCAGAAAGCACACTCTGCAGGCTTCAATCTCAATAAGTAAGGAATATATAGCTTACCTCTGCCCGCCACCACCGTGTGAACCCTCACAGGCACATTGGTGTCGTCCGGCACTTGCACCGCATCCTCCCCAGAAGTGTTCCCCTCATCCACCACCACCACCTCCACGCTGGCCCCGCCACCAGATGTTCCACCTACAAAGTACATTTAAGAATGTTAGAATACACCACTCACTACTATATATTATTTGGTCTAGGAATAAAGAAATGTGAAAAAAACAGAAAAAATTGTAATAATTTGTGACTGTCTACTAAAGTAAAAATGTCCCTTTTTCCTGGGAAGGCTGTTGTCTTGCTGCACTTTTTGGCACAACTGATGAATGCTTGCTTTTTATTTTTAACACACACCACTTTCTCTCCTAACAAACAGAAGCTTGACTTCTAAGAACACCAGCAAGATCAAGTTCAAACCAGGTGAGAGCTCGGCTCGACCACAAGAAATGTGTTTGATTAATCGTCAGCACTAAGCACTTTTCCATTTTCAGTTAAACGTTTAGTTTTATGACAAACTTGATTTTAATAAATGTGTTAAATTTTAATAAAGCTTTTAAACTTAAATAGACTCTGTGGTTTTTGGTCCTCCAGACTAGAGTGGCTGAGCTAAATGTTTTGCAATTTTTGCAAGCATGCGTCCATGCCTCTGACACTTCTTGACTCTGACTCCGTACTCTTGTCCTGCATTGGATAATCAACATTGGGGATCAATCATCGGTGACTTTGGGAGCTAAATGACTCTGCCACACTATCTAGTCAGTAAAGAGATTGGGGGTTCAACTACAAAGTCTGTTATCACTGAGGTATGTGGAAAGTCTAACAGAGCCTATTATAATTGATAAGCTAAGCAATGCATTATTTAGTGTCCATAGTTCTGTTTGTGCAGATTTGTCCCTGTAACAGTAGTAGAATGGATTGTCCTCCTATCCAAACCAAAAGTAAAGTAGTATCTTATTCTTTCTTGGTGGTCATTCACCTTTTTATTGTTGGCAATTGTCAAAGCATAAACATGTAGAAGACTTGAAAAGACATTATGGACAATCCCAGAGGACTGCACTCAGTGCATAGATCTATTACTGACTAGAATGGCAGTCCAATGGAATTGCCAAATGTGCAATCTTACTTAGCTACACAGACAGACTAATAAGAATAATCTAGTAATACCACAGGGAGTCATAGTCGAGGCAGGATAAGAATTTAGATACAGTCTACAAGAAGATCAAATACGATTTAGAATAAATCGAATGAAGAACGCTAGGAAAAAATAGGTACTCTATATTAAAATGAAAACTTACTGGGGCCAGCAAAGAAGCCCTCGCCTGACCGATCCTGGCCTGCATCGAGTTCCACAGCAGCCTCCTCCTCTGTCCTCTTGCCCCTGGGGGGAGCTGATGTACAACATGAAAGAAAGAAAGACCAGAAAACATGGATGATATTTGTCAACCAAATCAAACATTTCAAAATAACAATAACAAAATATTTTGCCGAAATAGCAAATAGACAACTATTCCACAGGATATATTGACCGATCTCATGTGCTCTACTACGTTATTAGTATTGCTTGATTTGCGGACCGTCGACTTGGAAAGCTCTTATGTAACTCACTAAACAAAGTACTCAAAAGGTTCGCCTAGGACTGGCAGGTAGCAGTCCGCAGCACGCGAAGTGACAGACAAAGTCCATCGTGATTGCAGATCAGCGACAACACTAAAAAGTTTCCTACTACATTAACCAGTCATTAAAATACTTAAACTATCAATCCACCACCACTATTTCTTCTTATCGCCATGTGTACAAAGGAAGGACTGGACTTGAGTCTGTAGGGGCTGATTCAGAAGCCCCTTGCGGCTCTTTTGCTCCATTGTTGCGTGACTTTTGTGACGCAGCGGCAGAACAAAAGAGGCGCCATGGTGCGGCGTATATTAACAACGTGACGCATATGGGAGATGCATCACGTTGTAAAGCCCTGCGCCATCAGGGGGCGTTCCGGCGCAAGGGAAGGCGTTTCTGCGCAGGAACGCATCCTAAAAGTGGCTGAGGGAAATCTACAAGATTTCAATCAGTCACTTTGAGGACAATGATGCGTGACTCAAACCCTGCGCCTGCTTGAAGCAGACATACGGCTTGACACAGCATTGGGGAGATAGTGCACCCCAGATCATTGATGGAGCTGCGGCATCGTTGCGACGCAACTCCAGCAATGCGCTGCCTTTACAGCACAGATGCGTAACGCTTTGGTGACGTTTTGGGCCCATGGTGCGCCGCATTGTAAATACGGTGCACCATGGGTGGTGGTGGAGTGGCGCACAATTACTGGCGCATCCCTGCTACTTTGCAGGGATGCGCCAGTAATTAAAAATCTGACTCTTAGGGCTCCATTAGGATGTCGGGCGGATCGCCACTGCCATGGTGGCGGTGGTGATCCGCCCAACAGAAATGACCCCCTGCCACCCTTTTCCCCCCCGCCACCTTACAATGGCGGGGGGGACCACAACGTAGGGAAAGACCGCCCGCCACTTTTCGGCCCCGGTCGTATTGCGGCCGGGGCGGAAAATGATTAATATGGTGGCGGTGTCTATGAGACACCGCCAGCCATATTACAATGACACGAGTGCAATGCCTTTCCGCAGAGGCAATGCCGCCACGGAAAGGCAGGCGGTGTTCACTCTGTGGGCCCCCGGAGTGAAGGCCAAAGGGGGGTGGCACATGGGGGGGTACCATTGGTACCCCCCTGCATTTACGTAATCAAAGCGGTAGGCACCGCGCAGTGCCTGCCGCTTTGATTATGTAAATGCTGCAAAGCATTTTTAGTATTGTGGCGGGCGGAGCACAGAGCTCCGCCCGCCACAATACTATAAATACAGGATGTGGCCGCCACTGTGGCGGGCACATCCTAATGGTGTGTGCGGGACCCCCACCCTTAGGGCGGGCGTTCCCGATTTGCCCGCCCGCCATCCTAATGGGGCCCTTAGTGTCTAGCATTACGCAGTTCTTTAAACTACACTCATACATAATTTCACAGGCCAATAAAATGAACACAAAATCAAAAACAAATAAGCATAGTAGCAACGCTACTGAGAAGGAGAGCAGTGCACCTGAAATGCACAGAAGATTTTGAAATATAATTTACCTACAATGTAATCAGCAGCATTAATGCTCTTGGTAAAAAACAAAAATTTGCAATATAATAACACACATAGCAGGAGAAAACAGAGTAGTAAAGAAATAGCTACTACTACTCACCAATCCCGGGGATCTTAAGGCCAAGCAGGTCGAGCAGATCACGTTCCCTGTCCAGGAGAACCGTCCAACGGTGGGTAGCCTGGTTATCGGTGCGCCGGACCCGAGAGTGTTGGTACATGGCCCGGCACACCTTCTCCCACCACTTCCGGTGCTCCTGGATCCCGTACCCGCCAGAGATCTTGCCGCCTGCCATGATGGTCCTGGGGAGGCGGCGCTGAACATAAAAAACGAGTGCACCACCTCCTCTGCGCTGAAGATCTCCCGGGGTGCGACCTGCTCCCCCCTCAAACACCCGCATGGGAGCCAGGTATGGGGTGCGGGACCCTTCCCCTTCTCGGGATGCTTCCCGGCTCCTTTTACCATGGTCTGGGCAGAAAGGAAGCTAAATAATAAAGAAGAAAAAGAATAGGGAAGAAGAAAAGAAAAGAGTTTAAAAAAGTAGTTTAAAATTAACCAAAAGTAGCAGAAAACACAAAAATATAGAGCTAGAAAAATAGAGGGATAGATAATAAGTAAAATAGATAAAAAAAAGTTCAAACAAGCAAAGGAGGGCAGAGATTCAGAGAGGATACAAAAAGCATGCCCAGAACCATAGCAATGAATGAGAAACAAGATGGCCGCGCCCGTTCACGACCGCGTGGGTAAGTCTGCGCGAGATTTTCCTCGCGATCACATGTGAAATTGTACTAGTGAGCCGCACACTTTGCGAGATTACACATCGCGCCCGGAAACGAAAATACGTCATGCAAACAAGATGGCGGTGCCCGTGAACGACCGTGAGGGTAACTTCGCAACGTTGCGCTACAAGCGGCTCGCTAAAACGCACAAAACCTTGCAAACTAACACGCCGCAAAAAAATTAATCGCAAATTCGCACGAATTCGCGGCTTCCGAATTCGATCCCGCGCAAGTTCGCGCCCCGCGAATCCCACGAAATTGCAGAAAAACGAGTTTTGCAAAACTGAAAGCACTCAGCAGGTGCAAAAGTTCAAACTCATCATTAGTAACCATTCCCTGTAGTGCTTCCTGACTGGGGCCCCTCCAGACTTCAGTTGCTAGTTGCAACAATTCTATGACCCTGCTCTGACCCTCACAGCAGGCTCATAGAATAGCTACAAGTAGGCCACAGAGGTCCTGGAAAAAAATATTGCACTGCAACAGAAAGCAAATTACAGATAAGGAAGCAGGTGCCAGACTGGAATTTTAAAACAGTGACACATTAATAAATCAACCCCAAATTAATTCATGTCAGTTGAAGCAGGGCAGGTGTGCTTGCTTTTCCCCCCCATAATCTACAGTGATGATGAACCTGAGGGTGGCATTGATGTACCACAGGGTGGCATGGGGAAACAGAGGGTGGCAGTGGTGAAACAGAGGGTGCTGTGAACCTGTGATGATGAACCAGACGTAGAAATAACATAGTTGCGACCGTGGCAAGCCGACAAGTAAGTTCGCAATTGCGAACTGGTACAAAACCCTCGCAAACTGGCAGAAACCCTTGCGAACACCAAAAAAAAAAAATGCAAATTCGCGAGAATTTGCGGATTTTGCGGATTGCGAGTTCGCAAATACGCAAATTCGCGAACGCGAGATTCGCACAATTCGGCCATGCTTACATGAAATACTTATCGCAAACGGACAGGAGCATTGCAATGCGCGACCCGTAACAGTAAATAAATAAACATGGCAAGCGGGTGGAACAAGTGAAAACAAGATGGCCGCGCCCATTAGCGACCGCATGGACAAGTTGCCGACACATTTCAAACGCAATCTCGCAAAAAACATCGTGAACAGGCGGGGTAAGCACTTCCGTGGCTTTGCGATATTTCCGTTTGTTTGCGGAGATTTTTGGTGCTTTCGCAGAGATTTTCATAACGCGATTACGCAAATTCCGTCCACCCCTAATAATTTTTTTCCCTCTGGCGTAAACTCAGTAGGCAGAAAGGATGCCTATAAAATATATTTTCTTGGGAGGGTTTAAATGGGAGGGTGCACTAGTGGTGGGGAGCATAGGGAAAACATTTAAAAAATCATTTTGTCCTAATGTCTGTGAAGGAGTGCCTGTTATAAATAACAAAAGACAAGATTTATTGAGATACCAAAAGAGGAAATTGAAGAAGTATGAATAAGGAATGTCTGTTGATTCTTTGTTAGAATGTGAATGGGTTGCGGATTAAAAGAAGGCAGAAAATGATAGGGAAATATTTAAAAGACCAAAACGCCCAAATATTTATGCTTCACGAGACGCATCTTCTGAGACAAGAATGCAAGGAATTCTTCTCTAGACAAAGATGGATAGGAAAGTGGATATCAACTGACCAAGCTCATTTTGAGATCAAGCTAATTAGGTAAGAAGCAGATGAGGCTGGGCGTTGGAAAATAGCTGATATTAAAGTACCCCCTGTGACATATACATTAACGAGCTATTGTGGCCCTAATAAAGATGAAGTAATGAATATGTGATGTAACAACACAATCAAAATGATCGCGGTATGGTACATGCAAGTTTTTACAACGCAAGTTGTTACAACGACTTGCGCTGGAGGGCGCTGGACTTAAGAATAGTAAGATTTACTTTTCCAACACCCGTCTACGTACAGTAGGGAAAGTGTTGGAATAGTAAATCTTACTATTCCTTAGGTTATAGCGCCATCCAGCGCAAGTCGATGTAACGACTTGCGTTGTAACGGCTGCGTAATGTAAAGGATGTTTCTTGATGTAACACCTCTGACAAAGCTCTTCTCCTACTTGGTTGATTTGTAATCTCTCATTATTCTTGGTGGAGATGTTAATGTCCTATTGAAAAACAACATCATTAGGTCATCAACTAGGACTCAAATTACCTCCCCAAAGATGAGGCCATACATATTGGATATGATGGAGAATTTTGATCTAGGCAACGTTTTCCGTAGAGTGCAGGGTAAATGTTGGGGTTATTCCTTTCATAGTAAGAAGAACGGGCATTTTTCAAGAGTAGACTAACTGTTCATGGGCAAAAAAGATGTGGAGTTGGTAGTCGGGATGGATCATTTGCCTATACATCTTTCGGATCATGCAGCATTGTTATTAAAAATTGAGGGAAGAGAGATACATACAATCGGTAGGTGGGCAATGAACAGAAGGATTATGTCACAGCCCGAGATAATAGAGAAGGTGCGTTGCAATACTGAGGATTTTTTCTCTTGGAACCAGGGGTCCGCCCCCATGCACATGGTATGGGATACCTATAAGGCATGGTTAAGCGGTACTGTTAAAATGTGTACAGTAAACTGCGCTAGGGAAGAGAAAAAATACATAAAAGAAATAGAGGAGGAGATAGACAAACCTGAGAATCTCTTAAAAGATAACAAAGGCTTGGAAGGAGTAAGAAAAGAGTCTGCAGATAAGCTGGAACGTTTACGTTTGATGTTTAGAACTAAATTGGAGGAGAAAGAAATCCAACAGTAGGTGGTAAGCAGATCTAGGAATATTACACAAGGAGAATGCTGCGGGAAGCTTTTGGCTTGGAAAGCAAGGTTGGACAGAAATCAAAAATGTATAGGGAAGATTCTAGAAGAGGAGACTGGGCTCGAAGTGGAGGAGAGTGAAAAAATCAGAGCTACATTTACTACCTTCTTTTGCATTATTTGATCTCTATGCAGAGCCTTTTGCTCAAAGTTTGAGGTTAAAGGAAGAGATTAAATCTGACGACCTCATGGTTTATACCTCGGAAGTAGTATCCACATTACCACATCTTATGGCAGAAGTTTGGGAATTTAGTAAACTGGCGGGGTATGCAGCGAACGAACAAAAAACAGAAGTAACCAAAATGTGGAAAAATAAAATGCGTGGAGGAATTAAGATATCTGGGGATTAAAATAATTAAAGACCTTTCCTAAGGTCTTTAACTATTTAATCCCCAGATAGATATTTTACTAAAAAGATGGCAGAACCTTCCATTTATGTTATGTTATGTTATGTTAAAGTGCATTTTTATAGCGCTCGGCTACTCTAAAAGAGTGTCCCGGCGCTTTCCACAGGCAGCTACAGTGTATAATCAACATAACAAGAAAAACAGAACCCAAAAGAGAAGGAAAAAAGCCCACCTAAACAGAATGATTAAAAAGCCAAGTCTTCAAATTCTTCCTGAATTGAAGCAAGTTGGGAGTTTACGGTCTATGGCCAGATTAATTTGGTGAAAATTTCCATCTTGTCAAAATTCACCTATCTCTTTGATAATATTCTGTTGCACTTTGAGAAGAATACACTCCTGAAGCTGCAGGGGAAGGTTTCTTCCTTTATATGGGGTAGCAGAGGAATAAGCCTCTCATGGAAAAGGCTGAGACGGAAAGCGAGAGTAGGAGACATGGGTCTCCCGAACCTCCTGATTTATTGTTGGACGTTCCGACTTAAAAACAATAGAATGCTTCTACAATGACCCGATGAATCTCTAATAGGGGTTATGTTTAAAACCCTGCTGCTGAGATTATCTGAGGAGGGCTTCTCTTATAAGTATGGGTCTCCAAACTTTTTCAAAAAAGTCTAACTAAAATATCTACAGTCAGCGGCAAGAACGTGGTATAGGATAAGATCGATTCTAGGTGTACCTTATTACCGCAGACTGTCTCCCATATGGGATTCTCCAGGTACTCCAGAATGTTTATTAGATAGCCAAGCAAAACCACTGAAACAGTCAGACGTTAGGCAGTGGGGTCAACTAGTAGATGATGGCCAAAAATTAACTTGGAGCTACTGGTATGACAAGACAAAAGGGGCAATATCTAGATTTTAAATCTACTAGATCAATGCTTGGCTCAAGAGTCAAAATGGGCCAGACAGGGACTCATAACAAATGGATCTGGAACTTCAGACCACAATGGTAAGGAAAAAAGAGGTGGCATTTTAGTATTAATTCCTCCTGGATGCAGAACTGGCAGAAAGTAAATCACCACATAGTGTATGGGATGGATGCCTGCCGGAAGTGGAGTTGGCAGATTTATGGCAAGCATCCTGTGCTGCACTTTGTTTGGTGGTTAAACCTGCTGCTTTAAAGAAAAACACTTGTTTACCCTGCATAGAATCTATTGGACTCTACAAAAAGCTGGGAAAGATAAAAGGAGACATAGAGTCAAAGTGCAAGCGATGACATGCACATGTTTGCCAACTGTTCAAAATTGGGAGAATTCTGGTCAGCAGTGGGCAAGACCATTTCGCGCTCGGTCGGTGTTAACATAGAGGTAAGCTTGGAGCTGATTATATTTGGGAAATCCCAGCAGGTTAAAGGAAAGCATGATCTGCAAGTAAACCGTCAATATTTGATTTCTTACTTAATAGTACGAGCGAGAAGAGAAATCTGTCAATTCCGATCCCCCTTCTTGGCAGAGTTGGAAGAACTCTGCGGGTTTTTTCAAGGAAATGGACAAAAATAGTCTAAGATTTTGGAATTTGCTAAAATACAGAATGACTTTTCTGTCCAATGATTACACCCTCTCAAGTCAGCAACTGGGAGGTCATTGCAAAGTTCGAAACAACCCAGTAAATCTGATTGATCTGTAGCCGATGTTGGGCACTCACGCAGGGCGCATAGACCAGTGCTAATCAGTGGTGACATAACGAAAAAAAAAGGACACCATCAGAATGAAGATGAAGAAACGCAAGAATGAAAACAACTAGAGAGCACTCCTTCTCCTTTTATGCACAAGCATTAGAAACAACTCTATGTTTCTAACAGGTCTGTCCCAAGCGTGCTTCACTTTAGGAAAGAGATGAAACCACACCTTGATATATAACACAATATCACAATGAAGCCTTGCTTTAGCTAAAATTACTCATTTACCATTTCTTTGTCTTTGTCCTTGACAGAGCGCTCCGCTGCCTTATATATAAATACCACAGACATACATACATATATGGTAATTCATGCCACTACATGTTAGGTTAGGTGACTGCGTGTTATGTTTTGCCATTTAATGGCTTGCTAAGCTATGATGTGATCACGGCTGCCTCTCTCTCACTTTTGCCAACCGCTGAGATACCAGACAAGGAAGAAAAGCAGGTAATGTACATTTTTCATCTCTTTTGCATGCACCAAACATAATTACGTTTTGCTTTATTCCATGAATAGATTCTGATGGCACTTCTTGTAAATATTTTAGAAGAAGGGAAGACAAGACAATAACAGAAAAGTATTCATGTGTGCAGCAAAATAGCATTCTGACTCTAAGGTTTATAAGTTCAGTGCCACCTTGCAGCTAAACTTGTGTTAGGCAAAAAGCAAATCCTGAATGTCCCATAGGTTTAAAATGATCAACACAGCAAAAACATGTTGTGTTGCGTCAGCTTGTGTTAGGTGGCAGCCAATGCTGCCTCATGGCCCGGAGCACTAGCTGAGGATCAGCCTTTCCAGCAGCAGCAAAAACCTCCCAGGCAAAGAGGACAGACAGCAGGACCAGCACAGGAAGCCCCGTAAAAGATTCTTTGGCCCATGAACCAGATGCGAGCACATAGATCACCATCATTATCAACACAAACGAGTGTTCTGTTATTCTGATTCATGTTATGTTATTCAAGGTGATTTTAAATCACACAATGTTATTTCAGAACGCTTCTATGAGAAGGATGTAAGTGGTCCAAAGCTCGGCAGCTAGGCTGATTTACATGCTCCCCAAAACGGAATCAGCCTCCTCTCAGTTGAGGGATCTGCACTGGTTGAGACGAGGATACAATTCAAGGCTCCGTGCTTTGTGCACAAAACCAGATCAAGAGCTGTCCCTTGCTATCTACGTAGTCTGGTGAGACTCCATCAACCGGCTCATGCCCAAGGATCTAGTGATCTTGCACTGTGCACAGTTCTGAGAGTGAAACGGACCCATATGAGGGGGCGTTCTTCTGCCTATTTGGGCCCCACGCTCTGGAATGAATTGCAGCTTGCTTTGAGAAGGTGTTTTTTATTCTCTGCTTTTCAGAAACAGCCTCATTTATGAAAAGTGACACAAAAGGGGATGATGGACGGAGCGTTTGAGCAAATCAAACACTCACCCCCAGTCAACTGATCTGGGTTTAATCCATCACCATTCTTTAGCTCACTCAGCCACCCCATTTCAGACATGGCCATATGCAAATCAGTCTGAGCCTGTGCCTCATGGGAACAGTCCAGCCCGAACTGCCAAGCCATGTCTTCCATGGACCGGAAACAAGCATCCTGGGACCGGTTTCGGATTCATAATCCTCATCAGCCAGGCTATCTTGAATCCAGTGGCCAAGTGAGCAAGGGACTCACGTCTGAGCATACCCTGCCACACTTAGGGCGAACAAAGCGATACAAAACGGGATGATGGATGGAGCATTTGAGCAAATCAAACACTCACCCCCAGTCAACTGATCTGGGTTTATTCCATCACCATTCTTTAGCCCACTCAGCCACCCCATTTCAGACATGGCCAAATGCAAATCAGTCTGAACCTGTGCCTCATGGGAACAGTCCAGCCCGAACTGCCAAGCCATGTCTTCCATGGACCGGAAACAAGCATCCTGTGACCGGTTTCGGATTCATAATCCTCATCAGCCAGGCTATCTTGAATGCAGTGGCCAAGTGAGCTAGGGACTCATGTCTGAGCATACCCTGCCACACTTAGGACGAACAAAGCGAACAAAGTGATACATTCATGAAGAGTGACACATAGCTGCGAGAAAACAGCGATGCGTCACTTTTCATTGTGCCCTCCTTGCCACACCTGTGATGCGCCATATTTACAGTAAGACACATCAGTATTTCTGACGTATCTGTAGGTGCAAAAATGACGCATTGCAAGAGTGTGTCTCAAACGTCTCGCAACTCCAGCAATGGATCGTTACACATGGGCAAGTCCCATGTTAAATGTGCCTGTGTCAGTCTTAAGCCTGCCATGAGGCAGGCGTAAGATATTAATGCATTCGTGTCCTAAAATAGGCGTAGTGAAATCTCATAGACTTCACTTCACTGGCAGCGCAAACGTGATGCAAGGGCCATAAATAAGTCCCCTCGTTGTTTTAGAGGCATATTCGGGCTGCACTCTATATGGCGTCAAGAACGGGGACCCCTTTGTTGGTAGCTGTTGTGGTATAAAGCTGAAATAATAATAATATGTTTTCAAGACTATTTTTCCCTCAGTAAGGTCAGTACATGTTCCCCAGGAAAGAAGGATAACTTGTAAAACTTTTACATGACATCTGAAATGGAAAATGCATGTTGACAGCGGAATTAGATAGTGTCTTCATCCCCAAGATCATCGTTTTCAAGGCCAAAGTGAACCCTATTCTTTGTTATTGTTATTACTTCATAGAAGAGAATGTAAAACTTTCTTCAAATAGATAAAACATAGAAATGATGAAAAGACTGTTTAAGATTAGAAACAAAATCCCGGAGCAGTAACATGACGTCATATGGGCAAAATAGCTCCCGAGGTGCAGACTGATGCGGACTCCTTCCAATATCCATTCATTCTACAGGTCCCCCCTCTGGAGGAACTATCGTCCATTAAAAGCAACTTATGGGCGGGCGTTTCCATGCAAGTAAGCCTCAAAGAAGTGACCGAGTGGAATCTATGAGATTTCACTGCGCCACTTCTAGGATGCAAATGTGTCAATATCCTAAGCGTCCTTCACAGCAGGCGTAATACTGACACAGGACCATTTGCATGGGCTTTACCCATGTGAAAGGACACATTGCTGGAGTTGCGTTACTTTTGTGACACACTCCAACAATGCATTACTTTTTCTCCTACAGATACGTCAGAAATACAGAGGTATCAAATGAAATATTAAGTGCACTGAGAAGTGACGCATCGCTGCTTTCAGGCAGTGATGCGTCACCCCTCATACATGAGGCCCGAACTCTACTGCTTATGAGGTTTGGATAAAGAACCTCATCTAATCTTCCTTTGTCACATCCTGCTTGGGAGTATTTACGAAGAGCTGAAACAAATATTCACTAAGCACAGCTTTAAAATAATCCTGACCTGCTAACTTTACCATTAGTTCATCCTCCTAATGAACTATGTATTAATACTGCAAGGTTCATGCTGCAGTACTTAGGCAACGATTATTTGTAAAACGAGTTGTGACAAAATGACTCAGTAAATTCACACTGGAAATGCTGAAATTTAAACACGTATCTACTGCATTTCCCGAAAACCCCAGAAGGAGTCCTTTTATCAACATATCTGTGTTCCAAAGTACATGATAAGGACATTGGCTGTGAACATTTCTTTTGAATAAAGCTTTGCACAATCCTTATCTAAGGAAGATACCTCAGTTTACCAGAAATGACACAAGATATGTGAGTGGGAATGTGGCCACTCCTCTTCCTCCCACATCTCTGCCATTTCAGAGAGGGCTGAGAGAGTATAAAAGCTCCTGGATGTGGATAAAGAGATATCTGCTGGTTCTCCCAGTGTGACCAAGACTGCCAGTCTGAGAGAGGTCAGCTGTTGCTTCACCTGAGAGTGTCCAGAGACAGCCAGTCCACCCTCAGAGACCAACTCCTGCTTCATCCGAGAGTGCCCAGAGACAGCCAGGACCACAGCCGGTGACCAAAGACTTTCAGGGTATTGTATTATATAGTCATTGCATTTATATAGCGCTTACTATCCCTGATGAGACGCTGATGTGCTTTACATGGGAAACATCCTTTACAACGCAACTTTTACCACGCAGTGCCTTCACGACACAACTTTTACAACGCAAACCATTACAACGCATTGCGCTAGGGGGCGCTCTAGGATAAGGAATAGGTTTAATTTACTGTCCAACACCTTCCCTACTATCCACGGGGACTGGAGTTAGAATAGTAAATTAAACTATTCACTATCCACGCCCCAAAGCACTATGCGTTGTAATGGTATGCGTTGTAAAAAACGCGTTGTAAAAGCATGCGATGTCAAAGCATGCGTTGTAATTTCATACATCCGCTTTACACCGAGCAGCATGATGCTCTGGAACCAAAGGCTAGTGGTTAATCAAGTGTTACTGGGTTTAATCTAGGGTGCTCAACCAACCATTCAATGCATTCTTTCCAGCTTCTTTGTGGTAAATTCAATTGATAGAAATCAATAGCTCTGTCCGCTCATTATTTGGAAGGGGCAGGCAGATGGTTGGGATGGGCTAGTAGATGAGCTTGAGGTGATTAAGTATTGTCAGGTTTCAGGGGTGTGAGTTTCAAAGAAGGAGAGATTGTGTTCTTTAAGATTAGCTGTGGTCCATGTTTTGAAATACAATCATAGAGATTAGGCCTGTTTGGGAAAAAAAGGACAGGCTACATTTAGACGTTTCGAAAAGGTCTGTTTCTCTTGCCGGATTTAGAAATATAGAGGATGCTTTTTGAGTAAGCATGCAATTTGAAGATGAAAAACTATAAAAAGAAGCTGCATAATTTGCATATGAATAAGAGGAATTATTGGGTATTTTTGATGAACACTAGGATAACGTAAACAGTCTGTCCACTGTTAGGCTACCAGCAAGGTCCGATGATCAGCTACGGATTGGAAGCAAAATGTAATGGCCGAGCACCTATACCGGGATTTACCAGGAGCTTAGACTGTGCTTAAGGAAGAAGTAACCTCAAGATCAGAGCAATGTGAGATAAATATTTAGGTAAACAATGCACACAGAAAGAAGGAGATTCTCCATATGCTGGAGTGGATTGGATTCCCCTGGTTGTGGTGTGGCACAAGATGAAGTGTACTGCCTGAATGGTTTGAGGGTGCAAAGCCAGACACTAAAGTGAAGAGGATGGTGAATGGGCTCCCTTTAGAAATTAAAGAAGAATTTCTCAGCAAGAGGGTGCTGATTAAACTTCCTGAAGCACTGCCTTTTGGTAGGTGGTGGGGGGTGAGACTGCTAGCTGTTTGTGAAGGTGAAGGAGACTCTGTGCGTGAGGCTCAGCCTTTTGTCTTTCCTGATCTCAGCCAAATAAAAAGTCCGACATCTCTTAGTGCATACTCTAGGACTCTGATAGTCATTATAATACAAAGCCTTTAGACCTGGTAGGAATAGACATTTACATTCTAGTACAGGTGAGGCGGCTTTGTCAGTCATAAATAAGGTTCAAGTTGTGCAACAAAGAGAAAAAACAAATACAGAGCATGTTATATTATATTGGTTTGTATAGCCCATTAATCATCAGAGAGAGTATCCAGGTGTTTGGGCAGGTGTGTAGGTGTGTTGTCCCCAATGTGCTTATGTGTTTAGCCTCTTGTGGAACTCAAGCAGTGAGGAGGAGACTGATGTATTGAGGCTGTTCGATGTCTTGGGTGCAAAGTAAGAGAATGAGCAACCTCAAGTTTTGTTTTTGAGGATGCAGAGACTGTTGGGAATGAGAGTGAGGCAGAGCGTAGGTGACCGGAGGGTTGGTCGAGGTGTATGCAGCTGTTCAGGAATTCTGGTCCTGTGCTGTGTAGACCTTTGAATTTGTGCACAAGAAGTTTGAATTGGCTCAACTCAGTGATTTTTCCTGAGGTGTGGTTTGATGTGGGTGCAGCTTGGGAGCTTGGGAGCTCAAGTATGAGTCCTGCAGTGGTGTTATGGATGGTCTGGAGTCGGTAGGAGTTGTTTTGAGAATTCAACATAGAGAGTGTTGCCATAGTCCAGCAAGCTAGTGATGAGTGCTTGCACGACGGTCCATCTGGTGTTTTGAGGCAACATTTGAAGATTTTTCACAGCACGCATAGGAAATGGAAGCAGGAGGTGCATTCTTTGTTGACATATTGAGCTTGTAGTCTAGGATAATCCCTCATTTCTTGCAGGGACTGTGGGTGTTGTTCCTAGCACTAACAGCCACCAGGTGGAGTCCCATGGGGAGGTCTTCTTGCCAAAAGCCAGCACTTCTGTCTTGTCAGAGTTGAGCTGCAAGCAGGTTTGGTTGTATCCAGTCTGTTCCCATGGTAATGCAGTTGGTGAAGTTGGTTCTGGTGGTGGTTGTTTTGTCTGTCATGGAGAGGATAAATTGGGTGTCATTGGTGTGAGAGATGATGGTGATGTCCTGTGATCTGATGATGTTGGCCAGTAGTGTCATGTACATGTTGAAAAGGGTGGGGCTGAGGGAAAATCTCAGTGGGACTCAGCATATCAATTTTCTGGTCTCTGATGTGAAGTGTGGAAACCTGACCCTTTGGTTCTTCCAGTAAGGAAGAAACAGATCCATTTGAGAGTATTCCAATCTCGCGGAGTCTTCTGTTGAGGGTGTTATGGGAGACAGAGTCGTAGGCCAAAGAGTGGGAGAGCAGGATGTGGACTGCTGTTTCTCCTCAGTCCAGGATGATTTATATGTCGTTGGTGGTCCAATGTGTGCTGTTCCGTGCTGTGGTTCTTTCTGAATCTTTATTGAGTGTTGTCTACAAAAAGGTGACGTTTGAGGTGAGTTGTGAGTTGCTTGTTGGTGGCCTTCTTAATCACTTTGGCTTGGTAGGGAAGCAGGGAAATGGGTCGAAGTTGCTCAGTTGATTCCGGTTGACTGTGTGCTTCTTGAGGAGGAGGTTGATTCCTGCAAGTTCCCATTCATCGGGGAAAGTGGGGATTAGATGGAGATATTATTGATGTGGGTCAATGTTCCCAGTTTGTAGATGTGGTGGGGGCATGGGTCCATTGGGGCCAATGTGGGGATGGCATACACAATTTCTCCTGTGTTGTTTCTGGTGAGGGTTATCCATTAGATCAGCTAGCCATTTTGGGTGGTGGTGGGTAGGTTAGCAATGAGTTCACTGCAAAGTTGCTGTAGAGGTGTGCAAAGTTGCTAATGGTGTACAGTATGGCGTTAATAATGAGATGTTCCAAAGACATTAACCTATGAAATAAAACACTACAGACCTTCATCCTGCCTGGTGCAAAGGTTAACGGAGCAAAATGAGAAGAGTTAGTGAACAGGAGCGCCCAACAACTCATTGTGTTCTACTGTGCCATAGTCTGAGTACAAGTGGGTACCTCTGGTGAGCAAGGTATGGGGACTGCTTTAGTGGCTTTGATTAATGCAATGTGACTGAAAAAAGTGAGGCTCGACAAGTGAACTGGGTTAGAAGGTATAATGTCACCCAGGAGGAAAGGCTGGAGGATACAAGGCATTAAGTGGGGCTGGTAGGGAACAGTGAAACTGTGCTAGCATGTGGGTGTCCCTGTGCTGAGCACAGATTCATCAAAATGCAGGTGGATAGCACGCCATGCCTTCTTTAAAGACAATACAAATGTAGAATTCTTTAACCATAATTGCAAGAACAGGATTCAGCACCCACCAGTCATCATAAGAGCTATTAGAACAATTGGAACAGTACCCTGACTCCATCAATGTTTTTGCTAAAAAGGGTTTCTTTATTCACAATCTTCTAATTCTTTTTTTAAACTTGTATTCTGTGAATTGCAATGTAGCCAATGCATTTCGCCCCTAAGCAGAGACTTCTTCAGGGCTTGTTGGTTAATTGCACTCTTGTAGACTGGAAATGTCAATAATCTTCGAGTCTCAACGTGATGGCCAATTAATGTGGTGAAATGGATAGCTCTACCAGAGCAACAGATCTATTCTTTCACTTGTGCAGGGAGCCAATTCTATTGCAGCACCTCAACTTGGCTCGTGAAATGTCAAGAAACAATCGATTGTAATGTCAACATCGCATTAAGGTTGCCCCAGTGTTGGTCTCAAGACCTGGGTGTATCAGAGCTCACATATGGCATAATGTGGCAGGAACCCGAATTCAAAGGGGAAAAAAGAAAACGATTAAGAAGATTGTAAAGAAAAAAGACTTTTCGTTTAGAAAAAGAGTTGATGGAGTCTGTACACTATGTCATTCAAATTGTTCTTATATCTCTTGTGGTGTCTGATGGGTGCAGAACAATTTTCTCGCAATTAATTCATGGCGTTTTGCTCCTGGTCTTCCAGAGAAGTGTGGCTCAATGGTTAGAGCGGCAGACCCTGATGCAGAGGTCTAGCCCGGGACCAGGGTTCAATTCCCCGCCTCGGCGGGTCTTGGACATAACATAACATTTTCGTACAAGCGCCTTGAGACCCTTGCGGGTGAGTAGTGCGCTATGCAAGTATCAATTTACATTTACATTTACATTTGCATCCCTGCACCACTCTCTTTGTACTTGGATAATCCACTAGTTGATCGTGATACGTGTGATTGTGGTTGCCTCAGTCTCTTATTGAAAATACTTTAACACTTTTTTTCAACTGCATTTCCCAAAGCCTATTATTGTAATTATTAAAAAACACATGTGGCAAATACTCCACCCGATTCCGACAAACGGGTTATGAGAGCCTATGTTGTTGTTCTACCGTATGTGACGGTTTTCAAGTAGTCTATGGCCCTTATTACAAATTTAGGGCTTAAACAGAAGAAAGAATAGTAGCCTACTGAAAACATCTTTTTAGAAAAATGTGTGTGACCAAACCTATAGTGAAGGGTTTTTAGAGAACCCGCGGAGGTCTTTGACCTGGCAAAAAGCCTTCTCTTGCTTTGGTAGTATTATTGCCTTGACATTCGTAATGTGCACACCTTTCAGCAAATGAGCAAAGCTGGTCTAAAATCAATCTGTGACATTGGTTTTCCTCACCAATATTTCAGCTAGGGCAGTGCTTCAGATGTAGGCTGTGTAGATTCATATGATCCTTTATGGAGCCACTTTTTGTCAACCAAGAAATTCCTTTCCCACAGCTCTCCACTCTAGCCAGAGTCAATATCAGTGATGGTTTCAGTTGCACCCCCTGTGCCAATCTCCTGGAGCTCTTTCCTGTAGGGACACCAGAGAACGAGGGTGCTTAAGCCTGAGGTAACATGAAAGAGTTGGGGGACTTCTGGTTCCTTCGTAACACTTCAAGGACCCCTCTAGCAACTTCATGGAAGGTGAAAGAAAATGGACGCAAAAGAAACCCGGATATATTCTTTCTGAGGATTCAGCTGCGGTCCTTGCAGGTAACAGAGGTGAGGCCGCGTGAGGGGGGATTTGGAGGGAGGATGCAGAGGGAAAATACATTATTTATTCAATGTTTCCTCTGCATCGTCCCTCCAAATCCCCCCACCCGGCCCTCTGCTGTTACCTGCTCGGACTGAACCTGGGGGTATAGTGATTTTAGTAAATGTTTGCATCCAAGGAGCAACGGTGGGAGGTCGGTCTAATATTGAAGGCTGTCTGTTTTTCGTAAGAGTCTCTAAATTCACCTGAATGTCAAACCACTGCAACATTTCGTTTTTAAGTCATTTTCTTCCTGCTGATGGCTCCACCCTGACATGCAGGGTGGACTGGCCTTTGATTGCACCGGGCATTACCCCGGTGGGTCGGATCCCTTGAAGACAATCTTGAAAGCCAGAGTCACTCTTGGTGCCGTTCTTACTTTCTGCAGCACCCCCGGGTTAACCCCAGCAGGCTTCAAGAGAGAGTGAAAGAGCAGGAGGTAGAAAGAAAGTGACCGGAGAGGGGAAACAAAGAAGAGAGAGGGAAAAAGAGAGAATGGATGGATAAAAGAGAGAAAGAATTAGCAGGAGGAATGGAGGGGGTAGACAGAAAGTCGCCAGAGAGGGGAAATAAAGAAGCGAGAAGAAAACAGAGAGAGTGGACGGATAAAAAAGAGATTGTGCAAGAAGACAAAGAGAGCGCGGCTAGTATGAGGCTGTTTGCCAGGCCTGCTTTGGTTCCCCCAGTCTGAACCTGCTGACCCACAGATCTCCTCCAAGAATACATCCCTAGTAAAGAGGAGGTAACTTGGTGAGATCCTAAGGTTGTAGTTTCTGGAGCCCAGGGACACAGATCCTAATCTCAACCTTTGTTAACAGACTGGAAAAAAGTTTGTTTCCTGCTTTATCATGATTTTATGGTGCGTAATAGGAAAATCCATGCCACCATTTACACATCCAGATGCTGTCTTCACCCCCTTGACACTTCCTGATTCTCATTTGGTGTAAATCATCCCTCCCCCTCCCCCCAAACACACACATGGCTGTGCTAGAGCTATCTCCTCATTTCTGAGACATTTGAGACTCAATAGAAATGTTCCCTGTACAGCCTCCACTGCTCCCTCCAGTTGGGCCAGCATTGCCCCTAAATCAATGAACAGGAAAAAAATGGGCTGCCGAGAAAAACGTCATTTACAAATATGTATCCACATCTCTAGTGAAGGGTTTTTCGGGGACCTGTAATGCGTTTCCTCCAGGCAAAAGCCCTTCACCTGCTTGGCCGGGTCTTCTCATTGGTAATAAGCGCACATTTTTTTAGCAAATGAACAAAGCAGAATTCAAAATGAATCGCTGAAATGAATGTCCTCATCATTATTTCAGCTATGCCAGAGCTTCAGATTTCGTGTGTGCAGATTAACACGATCCTTCATGAGGAGACAAGCTTGTGTCAATCACACGTCGACTGTCATTTCATATTAACCAGATGCACTTTTTCACCTTTACAGGACACCCTGAGAGGCCAGCCGCTGCTTCACCTGAGAGACCCTCACAGCGCCTAGCACCAGAGTCGGCTGACGTTAAGCGCTTACAGGAAGATCCACCATGACCACCGTCAACTTCTTCGCTGAGGAGGGCTGCCAGGGCCCATCTTCTGTGGATGTCACACAAGACCTCTCAGATTTGTCGTCAATTGGATTCCTGAATCGGGTCAAGTCCATGAAAGTGAGCGGCGACCCCTGCGTCGTCTTTACAGAGAAGGGCTTCAAGGGGGAGTTTGCGCTCTTCCGGGAGGGGGATCATGACGCTGTGGGAGGATTTTCCAGAAATATCTCCTCAGTGCGGGTGGTGCAGGGGGGGCTGGGAGATCCAGAAATCACCATCTATGAGAAAGCCAAGAGATCGGGAAAAAGCATCACCCTAAAATCGGCTACCCCACACCTGGCTGATTATGGAATGAATAACATACTCTCTTGTCACCAAGTTAAGAAGGGAGCCTGGCGCATCTACCAGGAGGAAGACTACGAGGGCGCTTGCATCGTGGCGCTGGCTGATGACTACGTGGAGGACTATCGCAGCATCGGCTTTAACGACACAGCCAGCTCCCTGAAGCCGTACAAAAAGTGAGGAAAGTTTATCGAGATAAGAGTATCGAGGGCGTGCCCTGATTGGCCAGCTCCCTCGTGTCTGTCATTCACTCTGCTTCACACACCCCACATGACAGGAGAGACATTAATCAGCACATCTCTTCCACTGATTCCAGAATTCTAATGTAGCTTTTTTCCCAATCTCGCTCTCTTCATCTATTTACCTGAACAGCTGTACAAGGCGTAAATGCCTCTGCTTCGCCTGTTTCAATCCTCTGCATGAAATAAAGCAGCATTCACAAAAATCTACCTCTGATTGTGTCTGTGTGGTCTGTAGGCCTGTCTCCTGCACTGCTGCCCTCTGCAGAAAGAGGTGTGTTTTAATGTACACTGAAACTGTGCTGTCTCTGTCTGGTGCCCCAGCCTACCTGACTGGGGGGGAAATGGGGAAGGCAGGCATCAAAACTTAGCTACAGCTGCGTCCTCCAAGGGAAGGTGCATTCTTAGCGCGGCCATTAGGGAGTTCCCCGAAAGAATACAACGACCACCACCAGCCTAATGTAGGTTGTAATCCTTTCTGTGTTGTATGAGAGAGGTCTGTGGAATAATGAGGGATGGAGGTAGAATAGACACACACATCTACACTCCCACACACCCCCAACACACACACCTGCACACACACGCACACACACGCACGCACACACACACACACACACACACACACACACCCAAACCCAAACCTAACACAAATGCAAACACTTTATGAGTAACTCCCCAAGTTTATTTACGAGGTGACGACATGGCTGCAGTGCCCCCTTTTTCCTCCCTCCTCCTCCTTCCCTTCACATTTTGTCCAATCCCTCCAGCAGGCTCACTGAATGTGGTTGCATTACATCCCCAGAACATCAACACACAAAGAACTAGTACATATGAGGTGCATACATTTATTACCCGGACTGTCTAAGCCACACAAGCTCTTCACAATTCTTAAGACAAAGCCTTTGAATGTTCTCAGTGCACATAGCTCCTGATCAGGACACACAGTCACCTCACACACCCCTTTCTATACACACCAAGCTCTCCCTTTTTAAGTAGAACTAAGGCCCACACTCTACCACTTCCAGGCTACACTCGCCTGATGGACTCATCACATCCAGCGCAGGTGTACAGAGCGCAGGACATGAGCCCTAAAGACATTGGGCATATTTACATGACAATAGCCCAGTGTGGTGCCACAAGCAATTTCACTGCCCTGATCTGCGTCATTTTCAAAACACAGGGATGCGCTGTATTACCAAGTATATGGCATATCCCTGTGCTCACCCCTGCACCGGCAATACAAAGCTGCCTAGCACTAATGCGGGCACCCTTGCACCATGGCGAAAGAGTGCCTGCAATGCAGGGATGATTTTATTTGTGCAGGAAGGGACACCTACCTGCACAACAAAATAATTACTGGTGTTTTGCTCCTTCTATGTGTGCAGAAGAATGCAGCGCACGTAGAAAGAGCAAACAACAAGGAGAAATGAAGTATTTCTCTACTTTCGCCACTCAAATTCCTCCTTTTGAAAGGAGTTTGTTTTGGCGCTGCCTGAGATTAACAGATCCTTGTAAATCGAGAGCCCGCGCGCCATCGATATCATAAATCCATGGGTGTTACTGGGAAAACCCACAGCAACACCTATTGCACCTCCCTCTGCTGAAGAAAACTACTTTGCAGAGGACCATATTTACAAGGCTCGGATAGTCCACGCTAAGTGGCTTAGCCAGGCCTTGTAAATATGAGCTAGAAAAGAGCACCACCGGAGTGACAAAAAGGCGACTTTCCAGAGGCACTAGGGGCTTCTAAATATGCCCCATTGTGTCATCAAGTAACTCGAGGCGCTACACAACTTGATATAACAACCGCTCACAATGTCAACCAAGGAAACTTCTGCACTCCCCAAGCCTGAGACTGGCTGTAATCCCCAAAATCCAAAAGACACAAAGTGGGGGCAGCTCCTTTTCTTACTGCATAGCCAGGCTCTGGAATACCCTTCCCCTGCAGTTACTTTCAGAAACCCATCATCCTAACTTTCGAAAGCACCTGAGAACCTGGCTTTTCCAGAACATCCACCTGTAAGCTCACGCCTCCTCTCACTCGGCTGCTAGCGCTGGGATGCCTTAGGGTAGCTATGCACTTAAGAAATGTTAACTAATAATAATAATAATTACTTTCACAGATCTCACTGTACATTTTAACTAGGCCTGGGCAAAATTTCTATTACACATGAGACTCGGAGTATGACATTTCTGACATTATATGATTACTCCAGCTTGAGTAGCTAAGAGTCATTTGGGATACAGATTCTTCCACAGGAGCACAGGAGCAATGAACTAACTGAGAGGGAGTGGCTGCTGACTTCTGCTTGTTTGTGTACTGTAGCATTTAGTACTATTTTGTTAGTGCAAAATGTAAGCTTTAGCCCATTTCGAATGCAAGGGTGCATCTTGCACTACGAAAACAGCTCTAAATGCTGGATTATGCTTCTCACAGAAATACTCATTCTTACGAGTAACTGGGAGGTAATTACACATAGTTATGCTAGAGAGGATTATGCGAGTTACCACCATCCCAAATTTTAACATGCACATGCACACCTAACTGACACTGATATGCATATAGGTTTCGACAGGGAGGGCTACTCTAAATCATTACTACCAGTTGGAGCCACAAGATGTTGCACTTAGGGCCTGACTTAGTTGTTGGGGTGCACACCGCCAGCCTGGGGTGGTGCCATTAGGGAAAATGGTGACAACCAGGCGGCAACCCGGCTGCCATATTATGATATCACTGGTCAGGTGGTCAGGTGCACTGTTTCCCTGTAGCACAGTCTGCAAGAGCAACAGAGTGTGCAACCTTGCACATGGCATGGGGGCATACATAGGCGTCATCCTGATGGCGGTGGCCATCAAGGCACCACCACCATTGACTTCCGTTCTTGCCACTGCTGCCGCTCCCCCCATCGCTACCGCCATGGGAGCTCAAATCCTGGCCAAGGAGGCTGTCTGGTGTTGGTCAGATGATGGTCTCAGAGCCTGCATCTTAATCAGGCCAACAGACTGCCAGGTATGCGGGCAGTCGGACCGCAAGGTATGCAGGCGATCATAGCATCAAGTATGTGGGTGTCCCAGGCCCGCCAACAACTAAATCAGACTCTCAGTCTCAGCCCACTTTTAATGTTATTGTCCTTTGCTTTTTGAACCGATGCTTTTTTCTTCACTATCAAAAATCTTCTTACCTTGGTTTGGCTCTGCCATGAAAGACAAAGAGCACTATTAGAGTTGGCACTTTCCAAAAGCAACAGTAGAAGTTTGTCTTTATTACTTTCTCAAGACTTGAAGCAGATGTTAAGCCCACAGACTTTCCCGGGGCACCACTCTCAGAGTCTGCATCGCCAGCTGCAAACAGCTGCAAACAGGTGCAGAGCCATGCCCTGTCCAGGTGGACATCTTCCTCCCAGTGATGAGAAGCACTCAAGTGAAATAAAATAAAAAAATGGACTTTGTATAGACATGCCAGCACACCTGGTTATATCATGTGTCACACTGTATCTTCACATGGTCTAATGGCAAAGAGCTGATATTTCAGTGAGCACAAAGTGAGCTGGACACTCCAGTACAGAGTGGGATTGTAGCTTATGTGTCGAGGCATCACACAGTGCACATCCATTACCAGTTTCACAAGCTCCCTGGATGTATCTTCAAAAATGCTTATGTGTCTACTTGTGGGCAGGCGCAGAGGGCGAGGGGGGTCAAATAAAGAAAAGAAGAAACAGATGGGGTTAGATGTAGGTAAAATCCAATTTGCGAATCCTTAATAGTGAATTTTACCGATTCGCTATTAAGGACTCACAAAATTGAATATAGGTAGGAATCGCTAAAATATTAGCAATTCCTTAATATTCCTTAATAACAAATCGCAAATTGAGATTCGCTAATATGGAATACCTACCCATTCATTCCTATGGGCTAGGAAGCCCATAGGAGTGAATGGGAAGATATTCACTATTTGCGATTAACTATTGAAGAATCGCAAATAGCGGGAGCTATTTCAAGGGTGCCAGGATGTCGCACCCCTGAAATGTGCATGTGCGCAAATGTGGCACACATACATGCCCTGTGTGCCACATGGCACTTTAAAAAAAGCAAAAAAGTGTTTTTTTAAAGGAAATAGCTAATTACCACCAACTTGAAGTTGGTGGTAATTAGCGAGTCCTTAAGGCTAAAGTGCGCTTTCTTTTGTGCTGCTTACATTGCATTTAAGGGATCGCAATTTGAGATTCCGTAAACGCAAGAGCAAAATAAGGAATCTCAATTTGGCGATTCCTTATTTTGCTAGTAGGTTTAAACTCACCTACATTGCTCGCAGCCAAATAGCGATCGCAAATTAATTTCAACGCTAGCGCTCGCTATTTGGCCACCTACATCTGGCCCATGGCCATTAAACACACTTCCAACCCGTCCACAAGTATTTCCAAAGTTCATGGGGCAGATTTACTATGATTTTGCATCAAGGTTTCATTGTTTTTGTGATGTAAATAATGTTTGGTATTTATCGAGCTATGCAAAGCCACTATGCTTGACTTTGCATGGTTTGGTAGATATAAAGTACCAAACTGCATAGTGGAGAATGAATATTCCCATCCATCCACCCATACATTGTGGCCCATTCACAGATTTACAAAAGCTAGTAAACCTCACAATGCATCTAATGCTATGCCTTCCACAGTGAGGTGTAATGAGCAGAATGTCGATTTCTCCTTGTTACTTACTCTTTCGATGTGGCATGCATTCTGCAACACTCACAGAAAGAGTAATATGTCTATAAGGATTGTTGTTTTCAGAAAAGTGTCCCTTCCTGCACAAAAACAATCCTTTCCACAATGTAGGCACCCTTCCACCATGGTGCATGGGTGCCTGCATTGGCGCTAGGTAATCTCAAGTGCGCCAGCGAAGGGAAGGCGTGAAGAGTGTCAAGTCTTAGTTGTTATGGTGCATTTCAACTCTCACACACTCATGCAATGCTGCACGGCAACTTGTTTGCCGAACTGCATTGCGTGAATTCTTACTAAATCTGCTCCCTGTGCTTAACTGACATAGGTAGACCAAAACTGTTCATCGGACACTCTCCAAGGGCAGGGGCTTAATTCAAATTCAGGAGCTAGTCTTAAAGGTTTACAGAGTCAACTGTTCTTCTATTTGTTTGGCTAAATAATTTCCAATTGCTACTTTCCTTTACTTTGCCTTGCTTTTATGGTGCTGGTGGTCTACATCTTGATTATGTGGGTACTCAGTCTCCAACTTGATTTCTCACTTTCCCTTCACTCATGGTCATTAGTCAGTCAACTAGCAGGAGAGATGATTCAAGTGGACTTTGGAGTTTGCTGAGTAGTGTGGATCAGACTCTCTGGGTCCATCTTGTAGGACCTGGACTCCACAGTATTAGCACTTTTCAATGGCCCTGCTGCTTCTGTACCCACCATACAGTTTCTGGAACACAGCACAGGTACAGAAGAACTCACGTTCACAAATCTGCTTTATGCCTGACAGCCCCAGTAATGCCAGTGCCTCAGAGGCTTCAACCGGAGGCTAGAATAAAGTTCAAGACACTCTGTATGACGCACAGAATGTTAAACAACAAGGGCCTGAGGAAAATCAGAAACCTTCTGATCCCCTATGTCCCAAACAGAAGCCTCAGGCCCGGCTCCGAACGGCTGATAAGAAGAATCAGGAGAGCTAGATGGGTAGGCAGATCCTTTACTGATCAAGCTCCCAAGCTGTGGAACTCACTGCCATGGGACTCTAGACTCCTGGAAACAGAAGGAGCCTTCCAGAAATCAATCAAAAGGTGGCTGTTCTGTCAGTATTACTAGTCCACTTCTATGCCTCTATTGGTCACTTAGAGCTGGGAAGCCTTTGGGCAGCTATGCGCTCTACAAATCACTCAAATAAAGGGATTACAAACTTTGTGGGGGATTGCCAACACGCCCACCTGTGCCCAGGATACCGCGGCAGTCAGCTTCGCTCTCCCCCGCCGCCGCTCTCGAACCAGCGGCCGCCGAGAGGGGGAGCGTCCAAAGTGCAACTACAATCCCCAGGGGGCAGTGCGGCCTCCCGAGGACGCCAGGAGCAGCGTCAGCGCCAGGTAACCGCGCCCGGAGGCGCAGCAAGCAGATCCTCCCGCGTCGCGGGACGCGCGCGGGCGACGCCGGGCTAAGCCCGGGCAAAGGGCGGGCCCTCTGAGGCCCTCCGAGGTCGAGACGGTCGGGTTGGGTGCCCCACCCTAACATTTCCTTACTGATCTCTCTCGAGGTACGTGACTGTAATACTACCCACCTGCTTTGGACTGACTCTCAGACTATTACTCTTACTATTGTGGAGTTTACAACAGTCCTATAAACAACAATCTGCTTTTGCTGCCTCTATAGTCCACACTGTTTGGCATATTGCTCCTTGTTTTAGTTGTACTGTTATCTGAGTCTCTATAACTACTGCTTATATTGTATATTGTATTTGTTTTTGGTCCCCGCATCGCGATTAGCGTGCTGCTGGCCTAGCCCTGATATATTCCCCTCTGTTTTGTAGCTACTCTATAGGGGTCCCCCTTTCCTCTCATCATTACTGCCTGCTAGAAAGGAGAGTGCGAGGGCTTAAGTTTAACATAATATTTTCGCGTCTTAGCTACTGTGAAACACGAAACGCATTTAAAATCTATCATTATGTCTACTAGGGGCTCAAGGAGTAAAACAGCAGCTGGGGTGGTCCCAATGACGGGCCCAATAGATAACTTTATTATAAGGGCAAATGATGCCATAAATCAGGGCATCACACTTTTGGAACGTAGGGTTTCGCAAGATTTAGCTATAGCTAGAAGATCATCTCTTGGCCTCATTGGTTCAGCAAGAACACCAGCTCAGGCCATAAATGACAACGTTGGCCTTATAACTGCTGTTCATGCTGATATTCATAGTATACCTAATGAGGTTAATTTATCTGCCTCAAACCCCCTAATAGACTCTGATTTAGACTCTATTATGGACTTGGAAAGGACCCCGGATCTCCCCATTGACCCCACACCAGCTGAGGTAGCTGCAGATAGAACAAGGCAACTGAGGGGTAACCGTGAAGGCGCAGTACAAAAACAGACTAAACACAAAACACAGCCCAGCAGGTCCAAATGTAGAAAGTACAGCGCCCCAAAGCGAAAGGCCAGGAAAGTAGCTAACTTACATACAAACACAGAAGGAAGGAACGCAGTAATAGCAATAGAAAATGAAGTGTCACAGCCGGCGCCGCTGCGCACAGGGGATAAATCTGATACAGATGCTGTAAATGACCATTTGTTGGAAAGAATGGGTGAGCTCCTTAGTATCTATTTGTCCCCAATAGAATCTAGACTCATAAGGATTGAAAAACAAGTAGCTGAGTTACATGTACCCACTAAAAACACTCCTATTGTTGACGTTTCAGACCATACGGGATCTAGACCTAAGAACAACATAGCCCCCACTACGGGTGTAAAGCCTAAGACACCACAAGCCCTATGTAAGGGAATTGCTGCTAAACAACCAGCTGCCAAACAACCAGCAGCAAATATTATCACCACTACTAATCCCACTGCCAATTCCAATAACACTACTGCCACCATCCAGTCAGGGAAGGGGACAAATACCGCACAAAGTAAGGAAACCCAAATTAGGCAAATTAGTCATTCTAATAATCCCACCCAAAACCCCCCAAGGGATCTTCCCGACCAAGATATGGCAACCAACATGAGGCAGATTCCTCCACGCATTAGTCTGCCGCCTGAATGCGGTGCCTACGTGCTGGTCCTAGTAAATGTTCCCAAACTTAGGAAGGGTCAGGAAGAAACCCCAATATCCCTTAAAAATAAGACCTTTCACTGGTTAACTGCAAACTGCAGTTTCCCAATGGAAGGGGTAAGGGAGATTATTCACACTCAGAGAGTGGGATGGGTAGGCCCGCTGAGGAAAAAGTTCGTGGGGGATTGCATTGTTGTAAGTTTTAGAAATCCTCAAAGGGCGGAAAAAACCTTGGCGAGCGCACCATTACCTTCGCCATGGGAATTTAATACCACTTTGCTCCCATTGGGCTATTTTTATAGACACTTGATTCCCTCCATGGCAAACAACTTTGTTGTGCCCCCCCCGGGACTCAAACATAAATTTTGATGGGAATAGGCCTCCACTCTTTCGCCAGAACCAGGACCCCGTATTGCATCACCAGGTTCCAATGCTAGCACACCAACCGTTCAACACCCATCTTCCCACAATGCCCCAGCAGAACCACAGGGATAGATTCTATCCCACAATCATCCCTAACCAATTCATGTATCAAAATGAAGTAAGGCCACTATTTAATATCCCAACCTTTAATAGGTTTGAACAAGCCTTCTCAAACTTAGATGACCTGGATTGACTGGCTACCGTGGCAGGTGACAATACTGGAAGCACAGCTATAAACAATGGTTATAAAGGGTGCGACCTAACAGAGGTAGAAATTACAACTCAGGGTAAATTACTTGGCGTTATGGAAGCTAATAGTGGTCACACAGCAGTTGGTAACAGCAAGGAGGAATGCTTATTCGCATTCCCAAGTAATGTTGATTTGGGAATATCACCATCGCCTGTTCTGGATGTTAACATAGTGAGGAATCATGGGTCTAAGCCCACCAGTCACTGTGGCCATAGTGGTCTGAAAGCCCTTAGCTGGAATGTAGCTGGGTTAGAAGCAAGGCTCTCAGACCTGGAATGGATTAAGACAATTGATGATATTGACATTGTGATGTTCCAGGAGACTTGGGCTGTTGAAAACCTCTACATTGAGGGATACCACTGTTTTAGTGTAACAGCGCCGAAATCCACCTTTGGTCGAGCAGTGGGTGGTTTGTTCATAGGAATTAAGACACTGGCTGGTGGCACTATTAGAGATCTGTCAGGAGGGAATTTGAATATCCAAATTTTGGAATATAAAGCAAAGACCAGAATTTATTTAATTAATTTTTATATTAATGATTTTAATTGTATACCAAACAAAAACTTCGAGGCTCTTTCAAAAATCTTACATAATCTGGAATCTAGCTTACAATTAGCTGTCGGGACAAGGATCTTGATTGGAGGTGACTTCAATGCAAAGATACCCATAGATTCTGGATTGAAGGACAAGATATACTTAGATCAAGCAGAACGAAGGGGCACTGAATTAGGGATTATTCTATCTGAATTTAATCTTGGTGACGTCATGGAAATAGGCTATAACCCAGGTGCTCCCCATGCTCCCACGTTCAGAGGTAGGGACTGTAGCTCTACTATTGATTATATCTTTATGACATCCCATCTACTAGATTGTGTAGTTAAATCTGCAGTGTTAGAGACATCGTTTGGGGATAATAACCCATTAATGGTTACTCTAGATATAGCCCCTAGCTCTGTCTATTCAAATATAAATGGTGCAAGAGACATTACACCGTCGGTTGATGGCCGGAGACTAAAATGGAGAGGGGTTGATAGTGGGGCAATCTTGAATACTGTACAAGTTAATCACCAGCATCTGATTGATTCCTGTTTATCCATGGACGGCAATCACCATAGGACGATTGCGGACTTTGGTAAATTATGTCTAGTGATAAAAACCCTTCTGTCGGTCCCACTACCAAGGGTAGAGACGGAACCAAGATGGTTCGACTCGGCCTGCTCCCTGGCGAATAGGGACCTGAGAAGGGCATTTTCTACTAATCCTAGGTGCCCTACGGCTGTCCAATTAACTAGGAAACATTACAAACTCACAATAACAGGCAGAAAGGCAGCACTGCTCTCAGAACAGTGGGACTCACTTGTCATCAGAGCTAATCTGGGGAGCAGTGGGCCATTCTGGTCCATAGTTAGGAAAACTAGAGAAATGGGTAAAAAGTTAACATCAACCAGTTGTAATATAACCAGCAGTGTCTGGGAGGCCCATTTTTCAAAAATGTATGCTGCTCCACCTAAGGAGGCAATGACTTATAGCCCAGGACAGCTGAATGGCCTATTGATTAATGTTTATGAAGTCGAAACAGCCATAAAAGAAAGTCTCGGAAATAAGGCCCCAGGCCCTGATGGCCTGCCCATCGACATCATTAAGTATAGTCCAGATTTATGGGCACCAATTCTAGTTAACGTTTTTAACAGTCTTCCAACAGTACCCATGCCCACCACTTGGGCAACTAGCACCATCGTCCCGATTTTTTAAAAGGGAGATAGGTCGGACTCAGTTAATTACCGTCCGATCTTCCTTTGGACAACACCCTAAAAATCTTGGGACGAGTCATTTATAATAGGGTGCTTGAATGGACTGAAAACACAGAGTTATTAGACCAGTGTCAGATGGAATTCAGGAGCGGGGTGGGGACAGTAGAGCAATGTTTGAATTTAAAATTGATAATCGACAAGTATAATATTGCCCAATCGTCCCCCATTTACCTTGCTTTTATGGATCTCTCCTCTGCGTTTGATCTAGTAAATAGATCAAAACTCTGGATGATTTTATTGAACTATGGACTAGATGAGACCCTTGTTAACTTCCTGGCCTACCTACACACTGATTTAAAAGCACAGGTTCGGATTGGGATGGGTGGAGGGGTCTCTGGAGCCATTGATATTGGTAGGGGGGTGAGACAGGGGTGCGTCTTAGCTGTTTATTATTTATATCAACGGCCTATCTGGAACCCTCAAACAAGTCACCAGCGATGTACCAATAATTTTGGGGAAGCCCCTATCAGTTTTATTATACGCGGATGACGCAGTGCTTATGGCCCGCACACCAAATGCCCTCTGTCTGCTTGTTCAGAGTTTTGTTAAACATATGGAGGGACTGGATCTGCGTGTAAATTTTAAAAAGTCTTTTATTATGTCATGTGGCCCTGGGAAGCGGAAGCTCAATACAATACTCATAGGGACAGATAAACTCGAATCTGTCCCCATGTTTCCTTATTTAGGGTTGGTTTTCGCTGCGAACGGCTCGTGGAGTGGGCATTTATCCCACGCCACGAGCAAGTTCTCGAAAGCCACCAATTCCATTTTGAGCCTGCCCCGCCCGAATAAATGGAACTGCTACTAGAGCAATTTTAAAAATATTTAGATTACAGTGCTCACCAGTAGCCTCTTATGGAGCAGAGGTTTGGGGTTTGGGAGATAGCGCACCCATTCAGTGGGAAGAAAGTCGCTTCTGCAGAAAAGTATTGGGCGCCCCAATCTCGTCGTCTGATTTTATTTGCCACAATGAATTAAATCTCCCATATGTTTGTGATTTCATTAGAGCTAGACCCGCATTATTCTGGGTCAAAGTCTGGAGGAACAATTCAGCCACCCTCACACAAAATATTATAAAAGACTGCTCAAATTGTGATCGGGGCATGAAGATCCCATGGCTATCAGGAGTTTTTAAAACACTAAGTGCCGTGGGTAAAGGTGATCTCTTCTCTGACGCCTCCAAGATTGAGCTTAAGGATAAAGCAGAGGTTAAACATACACTGTATGCACGTTTTAAATCAGAAAGGATGGGAAGAGAATCAACAAAATCAACTGTTGCTAAATATATGGGAAACAAATTGTGCAGATATCCACTCCCGCCCTATCTTACTCTACCCATGACCAACTGGGGGAGATCTCTTCTGTTTCGTTTAAGAGCAGGTTCAGTGAAATTATTGTTATCATTTCCTCTGGGATATCGACATAGCACTGATTTTAACCCATGTCCATGTGATGGTGTTAGTACACAGAATGATCTACACTTCCTATTCTTCTGTAAATTTTACTTAAAATATATTAACTGGCTTTTAACTCCATATTTTAGGAAACATCGATCCCTTTCACTGGAAAAGTTGTACTTAATGATGATTTCATTGGACACAGACAAACTCATTTTTCGCACTAGCACTTTACTGAGACTGTTAACGCGAGTGCGTAAAACGATGGAAAATCCATGAAATTTGCCTCATCAGAACTGTATTGTACTGTAATATATATATTTTTAAATAATTCTGTAATAATATGTAATGTAAATGAAATGAACTGTTGTTTTTGTCTGGTACTTTTATGAATTTTATGAAATTCGAATAAAGGTCTTTTGAAACTTGAAACTTGAAATAAAAAACAGAAAGGAACTGCCCCCAGTAAGCATAGAGATAGCATATATATAGATAGGCAAACAGAGAGACTGAGCATAGACCCCGATGGTCCACAATCCAGTTCACTTCAAATGATACCCAAATCTTTGATTATGCCAGGAGCTGGGTTAGATGATAAGCATCTTTGACAGAAGGTCCTCAATAACATAATGGCATTGAAAATCTGCAATCACCAACATGCAGATAGAGCCCTCAAAGTAGACGGGCTATTTCTAGGACTGGCATGCATTCCCCTGATTCCTTGGCATTTTCTCCCAGCTTGTGTGGGTTATTTTGAAAGATTTCTATACATGCACCCACCAATGGTTTGGATTAAGGCCCTTATGATATAGTTAGGAGGAAGGGGGAAGCTACCTACATGGTGGACCTCAAGAACACCAGAGCCTCCATATCAATCGTCTCGAGCCGTACTTTGAGAGGATGCCGTCACAATGTTGTACCTCTCCCTAAACTCCAATTATCAAAAGAGAAATATGGGTCAGTGGAGGGTGACAACATTTTCCCTATCCTGAGCCCAGAACAGCAGAGGGACTGACGCCAATTGTTGTAGGAAGTTACCTCTCTGTTTTCCCTTGCTCCTCGCTCCTAGGCTTACACATTTGTGTACCCATGGCATTGTTACAGGCCTGACTTTCAAGGCCAGTAAGTGCCAGATAGGGCAGAGGTCTGTAGTGCACTTGGGAGACCTTTCAGGTAGGCGTAAGGTGCAGCCCCTCCAGGCCAAAATAGAGACGTTCCTGCCATGGGAACCTCGAAAAACACTGACTGGGGTGAGGGCATTGCTGTGTTTCATAGATTATTTCAAGAGTTTTGTCTAAACTGAGACAAAATCCTAACATTTTATGACTTTCAGTATTTACAAAAGGCATTTAAGAGTAGTAAAGTAAGGATTCCTTTACTACTCCTAAAGGCCTTTTGTGAGCTTCGAAAGATGTAAAGTTAGGATTTTGTCTGAAGTTTAGGAGTAGTAACGTTAGGAATCCTAACTTTACTACTCCTAAATGCCTTTTGTGAATACCGAAAGTCATAAAGTTAGGATTTTGTCTCAGTTTAGGAGTAGTAAAGTTAGGAATCCTAACTTTGCTACTCCTAAATGCCTTTTGTGAATACTGAAAGTCATAAAGTTAGGATTTTGACTCAGATTACTTTTGTGAATCAGACCCCTTGTCTTCATCCTGAATTCTTTTCAATTTTAACAGAGCTAATGAATTGATTATATCTGACATTTTTTAGGTGTAGCGCTTCGTAAGTTCACTGGCGTTTGTTAATTTAAAGGGTGGGGGAAGATCCTTCTCGCAATGTGCTGCTAGTTTCTCATAGTCTAAGCCTTTTGTATCCCTAATCCATAGCTTAGTTTTCACTGATAGTGCAAGTCTTTTCTTAATTAAACTAGGTATTCGAAAGGTAATAACGTGGTGGTCTGACCAGTCAATTGCAGCAATAGAGATTAACTTGACAGCCTTTTCCTTTGAGATAATCCAGTCTAGTGTAGAGCCTTTTGAGTGAGTTAGTGAGTGAGTTATACTTTATTCAGAAGTATAAAAAGCATCCATAAAAGCAACATTTAAAACACACATCATTGTACAATAAAAACGCAGAATCATTGTTCTTATGTCAATAAATAATCAATTATTAACGAGTATTTGTACATATATAATATTCTGATAAAATGTAATGGTCCGCCCACTTTACAGCGACACCTTTGGTATCAGACATGCCCCAGAAGAATCTTTACAATGCCTGCATAGTATTGTTAATTATTGTACCAGTTTCATCATGTTTCCAGTTCTTTATAATTCTTCGTCTTTCAATACTCACATAATTCTATCTTGGGCGAAACTAATACATGGCGGAAAATTACATATACCCTAAAAAAAAGAATCCACTTATCCCTCTAGTAGCATCCAGACATACGCCAGGTAAAAAAAAATAATAATAACAATAAGACACATACATATAGTCTGCTCATCTGCTCAACTAGTTGTGGTTAAAAATCTGTGTGTGGAGGATGTTACACAAGCCCAGAGATATTAAACACAAATACAATGAAGTGCATTATAATTCATTAGTCAAAGACTTGGTACAAGTATATTCTAGTCTGGTGGGCTCAATAAAATGTTCTTTCGAATGTAAAAAGCTGCCCATAAAAATGATGACAGTCTACAGCAAATCTCTCGAGTAAGTAATGATTGCAAATATAAATATGCCAGCCGACATAGTGTAAAACAATATGGTTTGACCATCGGTAAAATATATTTTTTCCATAAACAACTATAGTACTTACAAAAAAGAACCACATGCATTGAATCCTGGGGCATCATGTTGTGACAGTGGCAATTGATTAGGTTTATTGACCAGTCACACATTTTTGGAAAAGTGACTAATCTATGAAACATGTCTAATCTAAGGCGGGTCAAGACAAATCTATGCCTACCATGCAGTACTGCTTTGAGGTAAGGTTGCATATTAAAAGTGGTTAGGATCGGTTGATTTTTTTATTTTAATACACTTGGTTTGGGGACTTCAAATAAAAAGTGGAGGTTCCCCAAATGCATCATTCCTGCCTTTTTCAGAGTCTTTTTACTAATGTTCAATATTTCTGGTCTTTCAAAGTACCCAGGATGGCCTAGATTACTTAAAAAACATTGAACTTATGCAAACTATGATATTCTTACATTCAAACTTAATTTAAGACTATCCTCAATGATTGCTTGGTTAAGCACTGTGAACTCCGAGGTCCATATCTTATACCGTAGAAGAATTGGTTGCAATTGTATTAAATCTGTGATATATTGTGCCCCCAGTTCTGCATGACAAACATACACTGATGTGCTTATAGGTGAGACAAGTAAGCCTCTAAAAATTCATTCTCTACAGTTTGGATTTCTGTGCAATTTCTATACCCCCAAGGTCCTGCCCCCTATGTGGCTATACTGAGACATTTGGGTTTATACATTTTCCTCATCACCTCTACGGGATTGGCACTCAGCCCCGACGCAAAGCTACTAAGGCCCATACACGTTTTACTGAATTGTTGCCTCCTATTAACTATGGCCTTGTTCCATAATCCATCTCTATTGAATAAATTCCCCAGGTAACTAAAAGTGTTCATAACACCAATGGTTATGCCATCTATTTATTTGTCACTGCAATTCTTACTAGTCCTTCCACATTTCAAAATGAAGGTTTGCTCCTTGGTTAACTGAAAGGCTAAGTTCCTTCATTTTTTAAGTTTAAAGAGAAATGTATTAAACATAAAAAGTGCAATAAGTACAAATATGAAACACCAGCAGGATATATCACTTTGCAAAAGTTATAAAGATGCAATAATGATGAGAGGGAAAACAGAAAAAAGGGGGTGGGGGAAAGGGAAAAGAAGAAAAGAAAGGGGAAAGCATCATAATACAACCATCACTTTCAAAAATAGTTTCAACAAACTATTGAGAAACTTCTATTAAAAAGTGCATGTAATAAATAAAAAAGAAATATGATAAAGAAACAAGTTATGAATAAAACCTATCATGGAGGTTTGGGTACTTCCTCTGTACAGGGTGTATGCAATGGTAGAGACCGAGCTGATAAGTCTACGAAAGTCGTAATAGGTAACCATAACATATCGCATTTAATGGCAAGAGTTATAGGGTAAACATAAGCTATGGTGATAACAAACACCATACCGCCAAGCCTGAAAAGAAACATTGGAGGCATCTTTCCAAGATTTAGTGATTTGTTGAAAGGCCACCTCTAAAAGAAGGTCAATAATGGAAGAGTTGGTGTGTAAGGAGGACCAAATATCGGAAAGACTACCTAGAAAGATCTGAGAAAGAGAAAAGGGAAAATGTGTGGAAAAAATGTTATTAATTTGCTGCCATACTTGGTGCCATAATGTACGTATCTTTGGGCACATAAAAAGTATATGTTTTAGATCTGCTATTGCAGCCAAAGAGGACCAACAAGTGGATGGGATAGAAGGAGTTATTGCGTGTAACTTGGCGGGGGTAATCAAAAGTCTGTTGTAAATAAAAAATAGAGTCTGAGTTGTATTCGCTGCTGTAGAGGACCTCCTTATTTTGTTCCAAATATTATGCCAAGTCATTATTGAAAACGTTTCATCCAAATCGAGTTCCCAATCTTGTTCAACTTTAGATTTGTCCCTGGTAACAGAGATTTCTCTCATTTTTTTTTATAAATTTGAGAAGCGGAAGAAGAAGATAATAGAAAAGGAAGAGTAAGAGAAGATTTGCTGTAGGGAACTGAAAGAGTAAGGGAATCATAACTTTGTTGGACTACTACACTCAATAATATGTATTTAGGATAAAAAGATAAAGGAAGAGAGAAACAAGATTGAAGGGAAGAAAATGGAAGACAAATCCCATCTTGAAAAAATGGATGGGTCCATAAGAGATCCCTCCAGTCTTTCCAGTAAAAAGTTAATAAGAGGAATATACCAGATAGGAGAATGCAAAAATTGTGCGCGTTCATTTAAATTATCGAGGTATAAAGGAAGGAAGATTTTTCACGAATTTTTAAGAATAGGAAGAGACATCTTCTATGGAACTTTTGATAAGGAGACAAATTCTTTAAAAGAAAAAGGATGAAAAAAAGAGGATTCTATTTCAACCCATAATGGCTGAGAAAGATCATCAGAAAGATAATCTGATAATAATGGGATAGAATGCATAAGAAAGAAGGAAGTATGATAGGAGGAAAAGTCCGGGAAGTTAACACCACCTAAATGTTTAGGACATTTAACTTTGGCAAGAGACATCCTAGATTTCTTGTGTTGCCACAAAAAATGTATTAAAGTGGAGTACATTTTTTTATAGCAGGATCTCGGGAGGTTGACCAGAAGATTGGAAAGATAAAATACAATGATATGGACTAACATAATTTTGATAGAATCTAATCTACCCCACCAGGATAAAAATAAAGAATGACACCTGGTCTTAGAGTCTATAAGAGTGGGTTGCAAAGTTTTAAGATTAAGTGCAACCGTGCCTTTAATTGAAGGGGTAAACCATAATCTTAAGTATTTAATTTTAGAGGGACTCCAATGGAAGGAAGAGGTCAAAAAATCAACATAAAAACAAAATGTATTAAGAGGAAGAATTTCACATTTATCAACATTGAGTTTATAACCTGATACCTTGGCAAAAGAAGAAACCTCACAAAGGAAGGATGGAATAGATGATTGAGGATTAGAAATAAATAAAAGAATATCGTCTGTATAAGCAGAGAGCTTTAGATGTTTATCACCATATTGGAATCCCGTAATATCTTTACTCAATCGAATTTTCATTAAAAAGGGTTCTAAAGCTAGAATAAAGAGAAGGGGAGAAAGAGTACAACCTTGACGGATGCCTCGGTATAAAGGGAAAGAAGAGGATACAAGACCATTAGCAAAAAATAAAGGATCTAGGAAAGGAATATAATAGTGATATATAAGAAAGAAATTTTGGGCCAAATCCAAACTAAGAGAGAGTAGAGAGTGTAAATTGCCAATTGACCCTGTCAAAAGCTTTTTCAGCGTCCAATGCAACAGCGGCTAAGGAATGTTTACAAGAATGGGACTTACTAAGTACATTAAAGAAAAGACGGGTATTATTAGAAGATGACGACCCTTATTGAAACCACTTTGTTCCTTACCAATCAAATGAGGTAAAATTTTATCTAAACGGAGAGCAAGAATTTTCGCAAAGATCTTATAATCCAGATTGATCAAGTAAATGGGTCTGTAATTTTTACATAGAGTATGATGAATGAATGAATGAATGAAATGTGATTTATAACCGCGCAACTTAGCCCAGTGGGCGTCAAGGCGCCTGATCTTTATTTTCCTTGGGGAGAAGACAAATTAAAGCCTTGGGATTGTTTAGAAGTGATAAAAAATGAAAATAAATGATGAAGCTTAGAAAACAACAAGGCGGAAAAATGTAAGTAAAATTCTATTGTAAAGCCATCTGGGCCAGGAGCTTTACCCTTTTTAAGCATATTAATGGCATCCAAAATATCATTAGGAAGAATATCTTTTTCTAACAAAGAAAAATCTACCTCTGGTATTGAAGGTGCAGGAATAGAAAATAAGTAATTATTAATGTCAGTTGAGGAAGGTGAGGATTCAGGAGTGTACAATTTTTGATATAAATCCGTGAATTCAGATAAAAAATCTTCATCTTTGTGAAGGATAGAATTGGAAGACGACATAATAGAATCTATCTTCGTTCTCTCTTTTTTAACTTTAAGATAGTTTGCAAGAAGATTGGCAGCTTTATTTAGCGCAGTGTAATATTTGGCACTAGCTTTAAGGAGGTATAGATTTGTAGAATCCGTAGATAATTTATTGAAAGAAAGTGTAGCTTTAAGAAGGTTAGTCAAGTCGGACTGGCTTTTAGAGGAATACAACGTATATTCTAATTGCTTTATTTGGGAAGTCAGATTTGCTAAAACGTTAGAAGCTAGACGTCTTTTTTTGGATACAAAGGTAATAATGAAGTCTCTAGAGGCAGCTTTAAAAGTAGCCCATAGCATTTGAGGGGAAATCTGAGGAGAATCATTCTCTTTAAAAAGTAGGGATTCAAAATCAAGAAATGCTTTTGTGAAATTTATGTCTAAAAGAAGAGAATTATTAAATCTCCATCTCTTAACTCCTTTACTAGGGGGAAGTAAATCTAAAAGTAAAGAGACAGGAGCATGGTCAGAAATTAAAATTGAACCTATGTCAGAATGGAGAATATGTTGAGTCAAAGCTTTAGAGATAAAAAGGACTCCGGAACTGGGAAGAATGAAGAGGGGAGAAATATGTATATTCTTGTAATGTAGGATGACATAATCTCCAAGAATCAACAAGAGATCTTTGAGATATAGTGGAAGTAAATTGAGAGTGAGCATGGGAGGGTGAAAAACAAGTAGATTTCCTGTCTAGAAAGGGGCCCATCATCATGTTACAATCACCACCTACTATCAGATAATCATTGTTAAATTGCATGAGGGAAGAAAGAATTTGAGGCCAAAATAATTTATCATATGTGGTGGGGGCATATAAATTAAAAATAGTAAAAGGAATTTTGTTGACTTACAGAGAAACAGCAACCCATCTACCATCTGAGTCATTATTCTGGTTAATGAGGTGGATATTTAGTCTCGTATGGCAAAGAATTGCAACACCATTACGTTTCCCTGAGCCAGGAGAGGCAAAAATATGGCCTACCCAAATGCGACGTAGTTTGGAAATTTCAACATCTTTGATATGGATTTCCTGTAATAAGACAATGTCAGCTTTTAGGTGAGCTAGATGAGACAGAACACGTTGACGTTTAATGGGAGATCCCAACCCTTTAACATTCCAAGAAACTAAATTGACTGGCATTTAACGGTATATAAACATGAAGACCATAGAGGCAACCAATGAAAATGTACATGCAACAATATAAGCAACTGTATGCAATAGGATAAAAGAGACAAGAGGAAGCAATGAAAAGTAGCAGATAGAAAAATAGAGAAGTAAATATAATGAAAGAAAAGGTAAATAGATAGAGAGAAGTAAAAAATAAATAAAGATAGGGAAAATGAACAGAAAAGAAGTAGAATAAAGGGAGAAGAAAGGATAGAGAAGGGGAGAAGAAAACAGAAAGATACAATTAATATGAAAAATTTGCAACCAAAAACATACCACGGGGAAACAATATGAATAGGGGTGGTGAAGCCACATGAGGGAGGTGGAACGCTGATCGGAAGACTCCAAACGGGACAGCAAGGAGGGAGGCTACTACCAGGAGCTTAGAAGAAAAAGTTGTAAGGGACCACAGAACCTGCAACCAAAGAAATGAAAGATAAAAACGCTGTGCCTGGTGCTGGGGCGAGGAGCAAGACCGGACCACAGGTCCCAGGACTCTTGGGGGCACAGAGTGACGCCGCAGCCCTACATGTCCGCCCGCATCAGCAGAAATTGACCTCGAGCCTCCCGCTTCACGGGAGACACCGCGCCTGGTGCTGGGGCGGGGAGCAACACCGGACCCCAGGTCCCAGGAATCATTGGGGGCACAGAGTGACGCCGCAGCACTCCCTTTCCGCCCACAGCTTGATTTAAGTAAAAGGTCACTTCCGTTCCGCGGGATGCGCGTGGGCTAAGCCCGGGCAAAGGGCGGGCTGTCTGTGGCCGTCCGGGGCCAGAAGAGGCCGGGCTAGGCCACCCCTCATGGTGCTAGGAAGCTGGTTCCAGAATGAGTAGCTGGATGCTGAACGAGGACTAGGTGGAGAGGAGAAGAAGAGCGCTCTGTGACTTTGGGACCTTGATACGCAAGTTGACTGGGAAATCTGGTGTGGGGAACTCTGGTTAATGTTATTAATCGACACTTCACGTGGGTCAGATCTTGGTTGAGGAAAGGCGGAATAAGGCGTACGCGCTGGGAGTGCAAACTTTGGATGACTTTGTTGTACTTTCCATCTAAAGATCATGGCCGGTAAAATGAAAACGTGTTCGACCAAAGGAAAACTGAACTCTCCCCCAATGTTTTAGGCACCCTCTTATGATAAAAGTACAATTCTTCCCCCATTGGCACAGCCCACTGCAATTGATCGTATGTTGTGTAAAGCAATTGGGACAGTAGCGAGCGAAATAGAGCAGACAGAAAGGCGCTTGTCCTTGACACCATTAATGGATCTATCTATCTCGTCTCAGGGGTCAGTTAATGAGGTTATGGTTATCCCTCCCTCTACCCCGTTAGAGTCTTTTGACCAGGACATCCCTTGTGCTCAGTTGGTTAGTGGGTCAGACACGGTGGAATCCGTCCCTGGTAAACTAAGTGTGACTAACAAGAAACGAAGAGTCTGCCCGAAGATGTCTAGAATCAAGAAAACTAGAGGTAGTACCCTTTTATCGGTAGCAAGAAATGCTTCAGGAGAGGCCCGGGCAGAACAGGAACCCCAGCTGCCAGCCCCGCCAATCTGGATGGCACAGATAGTGTCTGATTTAAAACCCCATCTAGAGTCATTAATAGTAAGCCAGATAAAGCCTTTGGTTAGTAGGCTGGATAAAATTATGAATGAAGTAAAGAATAGGGGCAGTGCATTAGGTCCACCTTTGATTCCCACTAGTGTCTTGACTACGACTGACCCTAGCCTAGCTCATCAGACGGCCATGCCATTGAGCAGGACAGCCTGTAGGCAATCAATGTTAACACAAATTTCTAACACACAATGCTCCCCAGTGCAGCAGGATAGGGCCATGACCCACATGGAGAAAGCACCACATCCTGGGGAGGGCCCATCTATGCCTCCGCCAGAACAGCCAAATAATCAGACCCTAAATCTTAAAGTACCAGTGATAAACAAGACAGATTGTGTGCCCAATACATCTACCACTAATGCTCTACCCACCATTAACTTACTGCCAGAAGTGTCTCCCTACGTTGTAGTTCTCGCAGGGGCGCCGGACCTAAAGAGAGAGCAGAATGAGTCACACTTGGAATTAAGAAATAGGACCATACACTGGTTGAATCAAAACAGACCTATTGTAGGTAACAAAAATGGGGAAATTCTCCATGTTAGAAGGGTGAACTGGCTAGGCAGTAGGTGTAAAGACATAGCGGGTAACTGCATAATTGTAAATTTTAGGGACAAAAGAGTAGTGGAGCACATCCTTAAAAATGTGAGAGATAACGTTGCAAGCAGTATAAGACCCTTGCCACTAGGTTACTTTTATCCTAGACAACCTGTAGCAGATGATGGAACCCACTATTTTGGGAGATCAAGGGAGGGTATTGGGGGCAATTCAATTGGACAAATAGATTTAGTCCATTGATGTCCCTTGAGGACAATGATTGACTAATTAGACCCATGACCCCACAGAATCCCCCGTAAGAAGAATAGGTGGGAATATCAATCCCCAGGAATTGCGAGGGGTGGGGCTGATAGCGTCACATAAAACTGTTGCTATAGACCCCCCGTCTATAAAAGAGGTTTATACACCAACAGTACCTAGGGCGGAGAAATCAGTTAGGGCCCAAGAGCACCAGATCAGTACTATAGTGATGAGTCAAGGGACATTGCACACACTCAAGTACAACAGGGCAGAGGGGCCCAGTTAGGGCTCATAAGGGCTGAAGAAGGGGCTATTAATGTAAATCCTTGCACCCATGGACTAGTGGGTAAGCAGCTAGCAGATGGGGGAATAAAAATAATTTCATGGAATGTAGCAGGTTTGGCAAGTAAATTTGATAATAGTGAATGGCGGCTGTATATAAGCCGATTCCAGATTATCAGTTTACAAGAGACTTGGGTGGTTGATAACAGCCTCTTTTTTATATGACAGGGTATAAATGTTTCCACATACCGGCTCAGAAATCTAGATCAGGTAGAGCAATGGGAGGCCTGCCTATATATGTGGACTTAAACCTCCAAGGGACATGGACTAGCGTGGCCTGGTCATCCCATTATGTACAGGCCCTGTGGTTTGGGGGCAATGGGTTAAGGCTGATTTTGCTCAACGTATATAATGCGGGCGCCTCAAGAGATAATAATCCCATTTTACAAGAACTAGATTATAGACTGAGTCTAGATATTGCCAGTAAGAAAGGGGCTTTGGCTTCAACCACTTTAGTCATGGGCGATTTTAACTGCCACCTTTGCCCATGTTTGTTCCCCTTAGATCCAGAATGGTCCCGCTGCCCAGTCAAAAATGGCCCCCACTTCAATCATACACCAGAGGGAATGGCCCTTAGTAAACTCTTAGACAATCACGATCTTGAACACACAATTAATATGATAAACCTGGAGCATAATGCACCCTCCCGCCAACCTTTAAAGGGAGAGGGTGCTCATCATTTATTGATTATATTTTTGCATCCAGGCTACTAAAAAATTGGATTAAATTAGTGGGGATTGAGTGGTGCCCATTTAGTGACCACAACCCTTTGGTATTAGAGTTTATGTACCTGGGACGATGGAGGATAGGTCCTGTGGGGGGCATCTCCCTGAGGGCAACGGACCAGAGAAGACGGCTTAGGTGGTCAAAATTTGATGAGAAAACGTTCTACAAATCCCTGATGGATAAAGGAAAACTATCGATCGAGGATTGTCTAGACCCCGCAGTAGAAGGGCAATCACTAGTTAGAGCGTTCGGACAAGTAACTAGTGTAGTTGAGGGACTTTTAATGTCAAGCGCACCCATGAGAAACAACGTCATGCCGAGATGGTTTGATGGGGAATGTTCGCCCGCTCTAAGGAAATTAAAACATAGTTTAAAAAATAGGCCTAGGGATAAACAAAGAGTAGTTCAGTGTAGACAGGTATACAAGAGTGTGGTTAAGAAGAGGAAATTAGCACTCCAGGCGGAAGCATCGGCAGACCTAAGGGAAGAGGCGGATAGAAGGGACATAACCGAGTTCTGGAGTAAAACAGTAGTGCTCCGGAGATATCGACAAATATTTTGCCAGAACAGTGGTTTACACATTTCAAGGGTTTGTACAACCAAGCACAGGAAATTCCTTCAGAGGTGGGGCGGGTTGTCCAACAGGGCCAAGTAATAGACTTCACTTTAGATGAAATAACTGCTGGAATTAAGGGTACACCACCTGACCTGTACTTGTCTAATGTTGAGTTGTGGGCCCCAATTCTCACCAGAGTGACAAACGCCGCAACTAGGTCTGGTCTACCCCGGTCCTGGTCCACTGCTACGATGGTCCCGATTTTTTAAAAGGGCGATAGGGACAACCCTCAGTGCTATCGACCTATCTCATTGCTAGACGTCTCATCCAAGATTCTGGGCCAGGTAATACTTAATTGCCTTACTGAGTGGACCGATAACTATAACATAATCTTGGACATACAGTATGGCTTTAGGGCAGGGAGGTCCACAAGTGATCAATGCTTGAACCTTTACATGCTGGTTGCTAAATATACTAAAACCAGCAATGAAGCTATTTATCTGGGGTTCATGGATTTGGCAGCCGCTTTTGATCATGTTAATAGGGACAAGCTCTGGTCCCTAATGAGCAATTTGGGAATCGACCCTGGCCTGATTAACATCCTGAGAGAATTACAGAGGGATACCACCGCCAGAGTACGCTATAAGACGAATGGGGGAACACCGATCCGTTTCTGTGTACTAGCGGGGTGATAATTAGGTACATATGAAAGGGTCAGTGTTTATTACTTTTAGAAGCATCAAATGTCAAATATATACATTGCGTATCTCAAATCATAACCAGTCCAATGATTTGATGGACTGGTTATGATTTGAGATACTCAATGTATATATTTGACATTTGATGCTTCTAAAAGAAATAAACGCTGAACCTTTCATATGTACCTAATTATTGACCAGGTCAGATAGTTTTAGGGTGTACCCCGTTAAAACTTATTACTAGCGGGGTGAGGCAGGGTTGTATCCTGGCCCCTTTTTTATTTTCGCTCTATATTAATAATCTAGAGCAGGCTCTGATTAATTTAAAGACAGATTGTCCGAGAGCAGGAACGCGTCATATACCGGTACATTTGTACGCAGATGACGCAGTACTGCTAGCCCGTAGCCCGAAGAGCTTACAGATCCTAATTGACGGATTCGCTAAATTTATGGAAACCTTAGATCTTTCTGTGAACCTAAGTAAGTCATATGTTATGCTGGCAGGTAATAAACCTTGCACCAGTTTCTCTTATTGAGGAGGAAGTCACACATTAGAAAGGGTGCACTCTTTCTCCTATCTTGGCTTATTATTCGACAGTTCACTTAAATTCAACCCTTTGGTGGAGGACCGTTGTTCTAAACTAGTATCTTCAAATGGGGCAAATGCAAATTATGGGCGTAGACTGAGTCGCTGGTCCCCTGAACAAGTCATGAACCTATATAGTTCCATATGCTGCTCCAAAGTCATATATGGCTCTGAAGTGTGGGGTTTTGTAAATATTGACCAATTGCAGCAGGAGGAAAATACATTTCTTTGATCTATTTTAAAAATACCCCAGAGTTCCCCAGCTGTAATTGCTCATAGGAAATTAGGGAGGCCTTATATTGAGGATTTGGTTAAACTTAGACCTATCTTAGCCTGGATAAAAATATGGATAAACCCTGAAGCAGCCATGAGTAGATAAATCTTAAAGGATTGCCTTGATAGGGACAAAAGTATGAATATCCCGTGGCTAAGATATGTGAAGAATTGCCTGGAAAGTCTAGGTTGCAAGGAGCTTTTTACAAACCCTGCAGTAATTGTATCTCAAGATAAGGCCAAAATAAAGAGATCTTTTTTGGACCAGGGAATCACACGCAGAGCAGCTGTTGTAGGGACCAAACACTCAGTAAGCGCCCATTGCCTTGTTAAAAGCACCGAGGGGATGGAACCGTATCTCTTTCTCATGTATAACGCCCAGGACAGGTTTTTTAATGTCTCGTTTTAGGCTCAATCTTTTATCACATCTATTGGCTGATCCGCCAGGTTTTACACTGACAATTGAGCAGAAGGGTGCCTGCGGCTGCGACAATAAGTCTCCGCAGGACACCCTTCATTTTGTACTATTGTGTTCCTTTTATACAATACCCAGGCGTAGATTTTTGGTAGAAATTTTAAAACATGCCAAACTGAATCATGCTAAAGATGCTCTACATTTTCTGCAAAGGGCAAATGAGCCTAGGACACTCTGTTGCATCATGAATTTTATCAAAGTCTCGATTGAGATTAAGGGAAACTAGGGGGCAGGCTTGATACTGATTGTCGTAATGAATTTTTAATTTTTTTTTAACCCATGTGTAAAAACCAGTCAGGTTAGAGATAATGATTTAATTGTATTTTAACTTGAATATAATTGTGCTTTTATGGTGTTTTTTAATCACTGAATAAAGAATTACTGACTGACTGAAAGATAAAAACAGAGAATATCAATTACATACAAACAAAAAAGAATCTAGATAGACAGACAGGAGATATTTCATAAAACACAAAATACAAAATACAGAAGGGAGAAGTGAACAAAATCCGAGAGGAAACAAATAACAAAGAGAGAAACAGAATGAGTTCCTTATAGCTGAGGTATGTCCATGGATTCCCCTCTGCAACTATTCAGGAACTTTTGAAGTAATACAGGATCTTCATAGGCAGTCGTCTTGTTGTTATAAGTCGCTTTAAATATACAGTGGTGAAACACAACATATCTTGCATTTAAATTAGTTAAAGCAGGTCTCATGTCCAGGAATTTTTTCCGACGGTCTGCAGTCACCTTGGCGTAATCTTGGGCAAAAAAGAGAGAAGAATCATTCCAAGTGAGTTTACCACGTTGTTTGGCAGCATGTAAGACTTTGAGCAACTCAGTGTATTCCAGAAAATATAGTATAACTCCTCTGGGTTTCGTAGAAGATGAAGCAGAGCGAGGGAGTTGGCCAAGGCGATGTGCGCGTTGAATATTCAAAGACGGACTGGCTGGAAGCCCCAGAAGAGTTGGCAGAAAGGTTTGAAAAAGGGAGATGGGATTAGGGCCCTCAAGACCTTCGACTATACCTTAATTGCGTAAAATATTACGCCTATTTCGTTCTTCAAATTTTCTATTTGTTGCTTGAGCTGCACACTTTTTTGGGAGATGTGAGATACCTGATTTGTAAGACTTTGCACAAGGTCAAAACAAGACTCTAAATCATCCACTCGTTGTTCCGTGCGTGACCAATTGGTTTCCAAATTTTGTAGACGAGTATTAGTCTCTTCCATTGTAGTGTTTTTATCTAGGAACCTGAATCAATATTACCCTTTTATGCCTTTACACGGCTATAATCAATAATATCCATATAATGGCATAAGAATCATATCCATATTTCAGTAAATCGCCCTTGCAGTCCAAAGCACAGAAAAAGCCACTTCCTTAGATTCCTAGAAAGCACAACGAGTTCTTTCAACATACCATACCTCCAGGAACCTGGGAAATCCCCATGTGCTTTGTTTTGATTTGTAATAGAACTCCTGAGTAGCACTGTAAGAACGGCCAGTTCTTAGTGACATCTTTATTGACGTCTTAAGTCCAACCTTACATCAAACCCGGCACCTTTCAGGTATAAATATGCCAACGCTGCCTTAAGCAAACACACGGTGGTGAATTTTGGAGCCGAGCAGCTATCTACTTTCCGCGAGCCCAGCAGATGCGAGAAGCCCACGGACGCTGCCCCTCCTCTTTGACGCGCTGAGAAAGAAGCTGTCTTTTCTCCTGCCAGGAAAATCCAGACTCCAGCGTTTCCAGCCTACCCTTGCGGGTGACTGGGATATCGAGTCCTGAGAGAGAGATACCAGACCTCCTACATTCTATTCCCAAGGTACAGTGCTGACTAAACCCTTAAAGAGAATTCTTGAACCAGATTCTTGGCAAAACCTACTTAACTTAAACTGCTACTTATTTACTCCTTCCCAGTATTAGGCTTAGGTCAGGTACACCGGGGTAGGCATATTTAAAAGCACCAGTTGAGCACGTTAGCTAATGTAAATATGTATGTATATATTTTATCCATTTAAAAGTATTTTATGGCTAAGAAACCATATCAATGCTTTTACAGTATTATTTCATAATACTCCTGGTACTGTACGCACTTTACTTTATAATAAGTATTGCAATTGTGGCAATTCATTTCTCTTGCATGAGAAGGAAGACTGCTCAATAAATAATATCTTTTATTGAAAACGTCCGTCTCTCCATTCTCTGCACCCTGGTGAAACTAAGAACGCACGTCTGACTGAGTGAAATAATTGTCAATTGTTTTCACACGACTCTAGAGATTTACTCTTATTCTGAGGGAGCAAAGTTGTCATGTTTATGCGGTTGTCGGAAGCTGAATCCCTTCTTGTCTGAGCCAGAGAAGCTGATCCCTTCCTATTCAGTCAAGAAAGTTTCCAGTGACCTCTGAGCTAGCTGGCGCAAACCTAAATTAAGTCTAACATAGTCAGTAGAGACCTAAAAGACTTCAGTCCTACGTATACACTTCTGTTTATGTTATTCCAATGCGCAGGGCCTATAGGGAAAATAGGAACTACACTACATGGCGCCCAACGTTTGGTAAGGCGATAAAACTAACGCAAGACGTTGGAGTAACTCTGTCGTGCTTTTTCACATAGACCCTTTTGCCCGTAAATACTCCAATAGACGTCTGGAGTGGGTGAAAAGTTAAAATCTGCCGAAACCTAGTAGGAAGAGATTCCTATGTAAAGTTTTTGGTTTAGTCAACGTTGAAGGATACAGTGTTCCAAAATATTGTGACCTAATCTTTTGTCTCCTTGAGAACTAGATCTACAACAGAAAAACACTTCTGACAGACAATGCCAGATAGTGAAGACGAAAGAGAAGCAGCTAAATTAGCAGCTCAACTAATATTTATTTATTTATTTGTTTATTTTGAAGCTTATAGAGCGCGCGGCTACCTCCAGCGGGGGTGTCCCGGCGCTAAGATTACAGGAATATCACAAGAGAGGGTTGCCTAGTTCATGTCCATCCGAAAAGAAAACCAAGGGCTGCAGAGGAGCTCTTAATTAGCGTTTAGTAAACAGCCAGGTTTTTAGTTTGCGTCAGAAGACTTGCTCAGATTCGGTGAACCTAAGGTCTAGAGGTAGGCTGTTCCAGAGCTTGGCAGCTGTAACGGTGAAAGTTCTGCCGCCACTTCGGGTAAGCCTGAATCGGGGGACGTTCAGTAAGCGAAAGCTGTTAGATCTCAGATGTCTTACTGAAGATGATATCTTGAGTCGTTTGCTCAGATAGGCCGGGCCAGTTCCATGAATTGCCTTTAAGGCAAGGATCAGGGTTTTGAAATCTATGCGTCGGGCTATGGGAAGCCAGTGTAGCTGATCCCGGTAAGCTCTGACCGAGTTACGGGCGGGGATATTTCCAATAAGCCTTGCTGCTGCATTCTGAATGATTTGTAATCAGTCTATAAGATATTGGGGGGCGCCGGCATATAAGCTATTGGCATAATCAAGATGCGCCGTGATAAGTGCCTGGACAACCGTTTTGCTGGATGTCTGGGGGAGGTAGGGAAAAATCTTCCTGATCATACGCAACTTATTAAAACAGGCGCCCGTAACTTTATTTACCTGGGCTTTACCGGACAAGGTGTTATCAAATACGAAGCCAAGGTTGCGGGGGGACTGCACTGATATGGGTGGAGGATTCAGGACGGTAGGCCACCATAGGGTAGCAGGGGGAGTCGATTTCTGGCTAAAAAAGAGAACCTCAGTTTTATCAGTGTTTAGAGCAAGATGATTGGCAGCTATCCATGCGCAGATATTGCCAAGGCAGTTTCTGAAGTTGGAGAAGAGGGAGTCAGAATGGTCTCTGAATGAAAAAACAAGCTGAGTATCATCAGCATATGAGACCACCCTGACCCCCCATGACTCTACTACCTTGGCAAGCGGGGCCAGGTATGCGTTAAACAATAGTGGGCTCAAGGCGGAGCCCTGGGGCACACCACACAAGAGGGGTTTGTCCTCTGATTCAAATGGGTGCAACAGTACCCTTTGAGAACGTCTGGACAGAAAGGATTTAATCCATGCCAGAACTGTACCACCAATCCCCAGCTGTTGTAAACGGGCTGTAAGTATGTTATGGGATACAGTGTCAAATGCAGCGGATAGGTCGAGGAGGACCAACATGCCCTCCTCGCCCCTATCCACTGATTCCCTAATAATCTCAGATACTTCCAGCAGCGCAGTCTCGGTGCTGTAGCCGGTTCTAAAACCGGACTGAGAATCGTGCAGCAACTGATTTGTTTCAAAATACTGAGCCAGTTGTATCTGGACCACTTTCTCCAGTACTTTGGCAGGTTTAGGCAGGAGCGAAATGGGTCGGTAATTGCAAAATTGTAAGGGGTCTGCGTCGGGTTTCTTCAGAATGGGAAGTAGCCTAGCATGTTTCCACACTGAGGGAAATTGACCACGGGTCAAGGAGGAATTCCAGATGGAGAGGAGAGGATTAATTAAGACAGGGGCAAGATTGCCCATCACTTTGGCAGGGACTGGGTCTAAAGGCGAGCCAGACTTGACTTTATAAAACAACGACAGGGCTAAGTCAGGGGTTAGCTCACTGAAAGAATTAAAAGAGCAGTGAGAGGGATATGGAATATCAGATTGGTGGTTGGGTGAGGCGGAGTCAAAGGAGGAAGAAAGTATAATGATTTTTTCCTGAAAAAAGTCAGAAATTCCGTTGCACAGGTCTTGAGTAGGAACAAATTGGGTTTTCATGGCAGGAGGATTCACAAAATCCTTCACAATGGTGAAGAGAGTTTTGGAGGAGTTCTGCGCCTGTTGGATGAGTTTTGAGAAATAAGCTCTCATCGAGGAACGTTTAAGTTTTTGGAATTTGTTTAAGGCAGATTTATAGGCCAGTTTGGCCAAAGGATCATAGTCCTGGCGCCATTTGCGTTCCATCTGTTTGCACTTACTCTTTTCCTCACGAAGCTCAGGGGAAAACCAGGGGGCAGAGGGGCGAGATCCGGAGGAAGTCAGAGTGACAAGAGGGGCAATGGATTCCAGAGCAGAGGTAAGGGCAGAGTTATATCTTGCCGTTTCCTTGTCAAGATATTCCAAATGATTAAATTGAAACTGAAAACGGGAAATAAATGGACTCACAGGTGACTTTGGTCCATTTACGACCTCTGTCTCTGTTGAGGGAAGAAGGGGGGGGGATGGAATAGTGATAACAAAGGGCAGAAGGAAATGATCTGCCCAGGTGAGGGGGAGGGGAGGAAGGGCAGAAATACCAGGATGATTGGTGAAAATAAGATCAAGTGTGTGGCCTGCTTTGTGAGTGGGGCCTTTAACTAATTGGGACAAGGTAAGTCCTTGTAAGGTTTCCAGAAGAGAGGATGCTTGGGCACAGGACGGATTATCAATATGGAGATTGAAGTCTCCCAGCACTGTAAAGTGGGAGTGCTTAAGTGAGAAGTCCGCAATTGAGTGCGTCAGAGCATTGAGAGAAGAGACGGTGGCTGCGGGGGGATTGTAGACCAGGATCCGGCAAAGATGATACTTGCGGAGTCCATGATCGTAAAGTGCATGGCTTCAATAAGGCCGGGATTGGGAATTTTTGAGATATTCAGTATAAGGTGGGATTTCGCAATTACCGCGAGACCCCCACCGGGTTTGGAATTATCTCGGTTAATGCCTAATAGACGGTAGCCAGGGGGAGTGGCCAAGTTAATGTCCGGTTTGGACGAGTCTTTGATCCAAGTTTCTGTGAGGAATAATAAGTCCCAATTGTGAGTGTCTAGCGATAGCCAGATATCAGAGGAATGTGCAGGAAGAGATCTGCAATTAATTAAGGCTGCTTTTAAGGTGACCGGGGCTGGCAGTGAGCAATCATGGATTGATGAGACGGTTTAATAAAAGCAGGGATAGAGATGTTACATCGTGAGCAAGAATATGAAATAGTTTCCAGGCTTTGTGGGTTACAACAAGTTGCGGGTTGCAAGCGCCTTGACGTAGGTATAAGAGTTGATCAGAGGACCAGGAGATTGTTGGGGTGCGAGATGCAGGGGGTCTGGCGCTGGGCGTGGGCCCGGCGCGGACGGGCGCAGACGGGCTTGCCTTAGGCACGCCCGCTGCGCCCGCCCGCTGTGCGGGCGGGATGAGCCCTTCCTTTTATCCAGGTCCATCTGGCGGTGGGAGGAGGGTGGGAGGCGTCCAGGAGCTGGAGCGCTACCCTGCCTCCCCCCTAGATGGCAGTTCCGCGTTCTCCCGGCCGGCAAGAGCGCTGTGCTCGGCTGCGCCGGGGGAGAGAGAGCAAGGTCGGGACCCCTGAGATGAAGAAATCTCGTCCGGTCAGGCAGAGAGGTCTGTTTCCGATTTAAAAATGCTTCTATTAAAATATTTACAATAGAGGATGACACAAGTCTCCTACAGAATGACCGGAATGCTATCCTCATTCCGGTCAACATAAGAAAAACTATAACTCTAAAACTTAGAGAAAACGGACTGACAGCACGAGGTGGTACAGTCATTTTTGTGATAGAGGCACACGAATATCGGCAGACAGAGGTATTCTATTCATGGATAAACTTTCCGGCGGCAAGTGCTACAACACACGAATTCCACAATTACAAAATAGAGGAACCTCCGGATGAATACACTCCTTTCGAGGAGATTGAAATCCCATTCAAATACCAAGAGCACCTGCTCTGGTTTAAAGGTGTCCTAAAACATAATGATCACATCACCAGGCTCGGTCCACTAGGTAGACCAGGAGCAACGTGGCCGGTTCTAGCCAGCAACACACCACATCCAGACTTGAAAAAATGTCAGACACAGAACTTTTAGCCCAGCTAATATTACTAATTAAAATTCACAGACAGTTAGTACAATATGTAATGAGGACTGAAACAGTCCAACCAGCAGTTAACATTCAACAGCTGACCCCTCATCAGGGGAACACAAATAAAATTACACCACAGAACATACAATCATGTCTTGGCACAAATAAAATTACACCACAGAACATACAATCATGTCTTGGTAAAACACCCGCAAAACGGGAACAAATTCCATTCTGGCTAGCACAAAAAATAACTCAGATAGAGGCAGTATTCCCAAATACTACCCCTAGTGAGAAACACAGAATTCTGACTATCTGCCTTCCAATGGGGGTCGCACCACATGTGGAAGACTGTGACACTTGGGGTACAGCCTTTGCTTCCATTTACACAAAAATACATGGTGTTCCGACAGATTCAAAATTAATACGGTCCAGAACCTGCTTTAACTCTGAGTATGAAATTACTGAAAGACTTCAAGCAGGTCTCGGCTATATTATTAGCCAACATAAAAGGTGAAGCGGCATCTGAGGCGATCCGCCAAAAATTGAAGGAAACAGATATAACAGACCAACCAATTGAACTTGCCAGAATCATAGCAAAATCGTATGAAGAACTAGGTGGAGATAGTTTGGGTGGGAAACCGGTAAAACCCCAACTACTTGAAAATCCTGAGAAAATATTTATTACAAATAATGTAAACACTCAAAAAAGAGCTGGGGTGGAAATAAACAATCCAGTCCCAAAGAAAGAAGATTCCAGTTCAGAGGAAGGTCTCCTCGGCGGAGAGAAAGAACTCCAAATCGAAAACACCAGTCTCCCCAAAGGGAGCACTTTGAGAAAAGATACAACCTTAGAAATAGGGATAATCTGAAGAAACCTGACAGATTTCAAAGTAATGATACACGTCCCTCTCGAACTTTTTCGCAGAAATCGGAAAGAAGAGGACGGTCGGAACACAGGGAAGAGCTCGCTAAGTCCAAAGACAAGGAACCTGCTCAAAGTAAAAAATTACAATTTCCAAGAAAGAAGGTAGCCAGTATTAAAATAATCGAACATGCCGAGAATACTGAGGACACAGCTGAAAAACGGAGAGTGGGCACAGACAATGCTAGACAGTGCAGCAGAAATCAGCATAGCTCGCAAGATCCTGATGAATCATCTGGAGACAGTGGACACAAATGAATACATTCAAGTGGAAACTGCAGATACCAGAGTTAGCGAACCTCATAAAATATACAAAATAACACTACGTATAGAGGGAGATAAGACTAGGAAAATAAGGGGTCTGTTTTGGGATAATCTCTCAAAAGGCTATGACATCCTATTAGCTGAAAAAGACTGGCCACCAGAGTTTGTCAGGGAGTGCCCTCATAGCGAAGAAATGATTATGCCTGCCTTCTCAAATCATATTCCAATCCATAGAAAATAAATATATGCAAGAAAATGGGCAGTAGCTCAAGCTCATGTATTATATAAAAATCATGTAGAATGGGATGAAGACTACCCTCCTCACAGAATCCAGTTAAAATGTGAACCAGCTGCACAAAGGCAGTACCCAATTAAGCATGAAGCTAAAAAACAGGTCAGGGAGATTTTAGATCAACTTGAATACCAAGGGGTGATTGAAACATGCACCTCTCAAATGAACAATCCTTTGTTTCCTGTCTCCAAACCAGACAATTCGTATCGTCTAGTCTTGGACTACAGACACCTTAACTCATGTTGCAAAACATTTGCGGTACAAAATTCGCACAGTGCGGCACTAATGAATAACATAGTTCGCAAAATATACAAAACAACATTAGACATTTCTAATGGGTTCTTTTGTCAGAATATCGCACCTGAAAGCAGGTATTTAACCGCTTTCTCAATAATGGGGTCACAGAAAATTTCTGCCGACTCCCACAGGGATTCAAGAATAGCCCAGGATTATTCTCAGCCAGAGTAACAGAGTTACTACAAATGTATGACGATGAGGCATTATCTTATGTCGATGACATCTATCTCACAGACGACGACTTGGATACTCACTTGAAAAGAGTGAACACCATAATACTTGGGTTCGCAGCAGAGGGTTACAAATTCAACTTTAAAAAGTCACGAATAGCCCATCTGACGGTCCTGTTTTTAGGATACGAATTATCAAGTGAAGGCAAAAGCCTAGCAGAAACTTTTTAGAGAAGTGTGCTGTACTCCAAGCACCAAAAACGCTGAAAAATCTACAATCGATACTAGGCTTCCTGAATTTCGGAAGAACTTATATTCTCAATTACGCAGAGAGGGTAAAACCTCTCTTCGAATTCATAAAACCTGATTTTAAACTAATCAACTGGACTCAGAAACACACAGAAATTTTGAGATCACTGCAAACAGACATGTGAGCTAAAACAAAATTAGAATCATGTGACAATACACGCAATCTTGTAATCCGAGTCATCCCAGGAAGATGCAGATTCACCTACCTGACCTCTAATGAGGGAGAAACGGTACCAATAGCTTACAAATCACATTTGTACACACAAACAGAGAAAACATTCAGTCTTAAAGAAAATACTGTGAAGGCAGTACAGACTGCTGTAGCTAAAGAAAGAGCCCTAGCGCAATGCAAAAGGATAACTGTTTTTATAGCAGAATCAGCCTTTGAGGCGTTATTCAGCCCAGTGAATCTACAAACTATGGCACTAGATCCTAAATGGATTCAGTGGGAAAATTCTCTTCCTGCAGACGACGTGACATATAATTATGTCCAGAACATGAAAAACTGAATGAGCTAAAATATGAAGAAGAATATCCTCTGCCAATCGAAATTCTGCCTCTACAACAGTACTCTTGTATAATCTATACGGACAGATTTGTACAACATTACAATGTAGAAGATAAATCCTACAATGCAGCCTGCGCGATTATTAAAGGTCGCTGGCTCTGTGGTAAATTCAGACCAAAAATAACAAAAACCGAATCACTAAGAAACTGTTCGGCTCAGCGAGCTGAAATCAGATCTTTAAAGATGGCACTTGAGAATGCCGAACGTGAATTCCTGACACTAATAGTGTGCGATTTGCATTCCTGCGTCAAATCTTACAATTTTGATTTGCAGAAATGGGTTCAAAACAATTACAAAGATGAGACAGGTGCCACAATCAAGAATAAAACGCTTTGGGAACAAGTAGTTTTTTTACAGAAGGAACAACAAAAGACTCACGTGATACATACACTGAGTCATCAACGTGATGGCGTTCACGTTGCAGGGAATTCAATGGCTAATACAGCCACAGCGGAAGCAACTCAACTGGCTTCCGTAGCCACAAAAAAGCGTTCAGAAAAATACATAGACGAGGAAACTATGCTGGCGGTAAAAACGTCCTCAAAAGGCGACAGTGCAGCACTACCCGTGAACTATCCACTCAATTATACATACGCAATTGACGCAAACTCCGTTCCTTTTGCTCGAATCCCTGGAGTGGGGGATAGGGTAATTCCAAACATGAACAGGAGAGTCTTATTAATAGCAGACGCACACATGGGTGAGGGTCCAAGGCACAAACAGATCAAAGAATCTCTGATAGAATTACAATCAGAATATTGGTGGCCGGGGATGAGCGTGCAACATCATAAGTTTGCAATAAACTGCCAAGACTGCAGCAGAGATCGCAGTGGTGAACTTCCGTGCCCCTTGGTATAGTTAGCATAAGCCTATCTACACGTAAAAACCCATCATCACAGTGATCCCATTTTCAGACTAATATTCACTTAAAAGATGTGGCCCCAGCGCTCGGCTGATGCCAGAACTGTTATAAAAGATTTGCGAGTCTTTATCGGCACATACGCAATAGCCATGCTACATTCTGACCAGGGTCCTGCTTTTAGCTCTCGGATTACGAAATATATGGCCCGGTCGAGCTCTTGAAATATCCACATCAATTCAAGGTTTCATTAAGTGACTTTGTAAAACCAAGTACATTTTCTGATGATTGGGACTTTGAGAGCATTAATAATATGATATCAGATTTAGTAATATCAGCAAAATTTACAGAACATGATTATTTACAGGGTTCATCGAACTATGAACAGATGTATTGCTACAACCACTATGCACACCACTATTTGCATAAATCTGCTCAACCTGGAAATATTTTTAAATATAATCAGTGGGAACATTGTGCAACACCACCTAAAAGCAGTTCAAAAACATTTTATGAGAAATTCCCATGCTTCTCAGGGTTTAACACAAGTGATGCAGAAAAATTTTATTATAAACTGTTAGATAAAACAGGGACAAAAAACATGCTGACAAATACTAAACTGATTTATTCGGAAATGTTTTATGAAAAAAAGATTACTTTTGGTTTTGATTTCTGGAAAAATAACATTGAAACAAAAACCATCTGGGGAACAAAAGAATGGCAGGTCAAGGATTAGAAGCAATATTTCGAGCCTGCATGATCCCAGAACAAATAATGTTTTTGAATGACACAATTCAACAGACTACCTGTCTTGGCCTAGCCAAGATAAAAGACTTAAACAAACCGTCTATTCCAAAGCCAATACCTGATAACACAACCACAGATATTGAGATAGACGTATCCCAAATTTTACACCAAAACAGAACACATCCTGAATGGAAAAAGTGGGTAATCTGACCAGACCAGACCCTAGATATTCCCAGAGACAACATCCAGGGATAGTAACAACATACAGTGTAGGGAAATTATGCCTTGAATGGCTACACACATCCACACTGGCAGAAATTAAGCAACACTTGACTTTACTTAAATACGGTGCTGACTTGCGCGATTTCATAATGGGACCACGCAAACAGCGCCAAAAACGTTTCATAGCAGCTAGTATATATGCGGCGTACAACGAGGCATGGAAAGTAATGCAAATTGAAACAGCAGAGAAAATACGAGAAATTGATCGTATTAATTTGGAAAAATCGCTTTCTGTTGTGGACAATGGGTTAATGACTCTGTCCTCCAGAATATATTCACTGGACAGTATTGTATCATCTGCTATCGATATAATAGATCAGGACTTGCTAATGTTACAACATGGTCAGTTCCAATTACGTTCTATTGTACAGCTAGGCTGGGCGTTGCAAAACCTGCGTTCAGGCTATGTGCCTTGGCGTTTAATCAACACAACGTCATTGTTTTCTATCTTTAACCTTACTGATAAACAAATCAGTTTGGCACAAAAAGGAGCAGACTATACGATTGTGAGCATTGAAAAACTCGAGAGATTACCATTGACAATGTCAGAAAGACCTGTCATTGAATGGATAATACACGGAATAATCACAATTCCGATAACAACTTTCCAATTTAAAAAATGCCAGGAGTATATATCAGTAGGCCAGTATGAAAGGTTGGGTAAAGGGTACATTAAGTCATCATGGAAATTACCTTATACACACACATGTTATAGTAACAAGGACAAAAATGTATTTCTTAGTGGTAATAATTGCAAACAGTCACTAAGCGGTATACTTCTGTGCCAAGGTATTATTTTACATGGGGCCTGTGAGGGGTCTTCAAATAACCTTTCATGCCACCAGCAGGGCACACCTGCAACACAGATAGAGCCATTCTTTAGACAACTTTCTAACGGGAGTTACATTCTAATAACGGACCACAGCTGTTGTGGCATGGTGCCAGGGAAAGCATATCTCGTAAGCGTTAGTTCCATGGTCACTTGCTGAATGCAAGTAATGTATCCAAACGGCCCTCAAGATACTGAGGCGATGATTTGGCCTCCCTTGAATATCTCTTCTATACGAATTGATACTTTAAGCAGAATGAAGTCTGTGCTTTTACAGACAACAGTGCCTATAATGTCATCAAAAGAAACGTATGATCTGCAAGTTGCAAGGACGAAAGCAGAAATACATACCCTTTTATCAACAAATTGCCCCGTGCATTTCATAGAAATGCTAAGCCAAATCCTAAACATGTCAGATGCCAGTGGTATCGCACATGTATTTAAGATAATTTTTTCGGGACTGTTCACACCCTTCGAAGCAGTCCTGGGCATCTTTCCAAATTTTGTCCATTCGGTCTTTGACGGCCTATCACTACTTTTGGGACTCGTAGCAGGAATTTTATTTTTGGTCCTACTGCTCCGATATGGCAAGCCAAAAAGCAGACAAGACTCCAGCAACAATGGAAGAAACTATCCTAGCTATACGCTATCGGGACCGCATAACTAAAGTCCTTGGATTAGCCCGGCAAAGAGATCTGAATATGACCTGGTTTCTTTCATTCAGACCTATATGGCAGAACTGCATCTTACCTGTGTTTCGATGTATGCTATCGGAGAAGAATGCGTGTAGGACACCTGTCTTACACTACAATCAGCAGTACCAATGGATGTCGATACCTTGCTAAGTCCTGTAACGGCTCATGCATCGTGTTGTCCCCAGCGGTTACCAATCCTGATGACGGCATTCGTTGAAACTTCACCACTACGATTAGGTGGGAGTGAAGCAAGAAATGAGAGCAACATCACCCAGGTACGACCTTCTGTGAGCATTGCTGAACCTAACATCGATGATAGCAACCATGCAGAAAACTGCGCTATTGCAGCATTATCAAACTTGGTCGAACTGTCACCTGAATATGTAGACCAATTTTTTGCGACTCTGTCTGAAATGATGTTCTCCCCTGAACAAAAAGAATAACTTTTTAAGCAACGAGCACACAGCGTTCCCATGAACTCTGAATTCGGCCTTCGAATTTGATAAAAGCAAAGCTACTGAAAACATTTGGAACTATTTTTTCCCCTGACGAAAAATTCCTTTTTCCAAAACCCAAAATATTTACCTTTTTTTGGCACTTGTACTCTGCTTACAGAAGAACTATTCATAAAGAACAGAGCTTCTATTTTTAGGAACTTTAGAGACAATATTACCTCAGCCTCTAGCACATCTACAGCAGTTGCATTTATATGTGATGAAATAGTCTTGCCCTTCTTTTCTGTATTAAGAGCCGTTTCATGTGTAACTGTTCGCAAATCGTACAGCTAAATATATATGTGCAGTTTTAGTGAATGATTATACTGCTTAAAAAAGTACAGTACCTATGATCTTTTCATGTATTCCGCATACACCATTTCGAATGCAAAATGTATTTTGGGGTGGGTTGAAATACACATGCACCTTTATTGCTTAGTTTTAGTAATTGATGGACATTAGATCGTGGAGTGGGTGTAGTGTTTTTATCTAGGAACCTGAATCAATATTACCCTTTTATGCCCTTACACGGCTATAATCAATAATATCCATATAATGGCATAAGAATCAGATCCATATTTCAGTAAATCGCCCTTGCAGTCCAAAGCACAGCAAAAGCCACTTCCTTAGATTCCTAGAAAGCACAACAAGTTCTTTCAACACACCAAACCTCCAGCAACCTGGGAAATCCCCATGTGCTTTGTTTTGATTTGTAATAGAACTCCTGAGAAGCACTGTAAGAACGGCCAGTTCTTAGTGACATCTTTATTGACGTCTTATGTCCAACCTTACGTCAAACCCGGCACCTTTCAGGTATAAATATGCCAACCCTGCCTTAAGCAAACACAGGGTGTTGAATTTTGGAGCCGAGCGGCTATCTACTTTCCGCGAGCCCAGCAGATGCGAGAAGCCCACGGACGCTGCCCCTCCTCTTTGACGCGCTGAGAAAGACACTGTCTTTTCTCCTGCTGAGAAAATCCAGCCTCTGGCGTTTCCAGCCTACCCTTGTGGGTGACTGGGATATCGAGTCCTGAGAGAGAGATACCAGACCTCCTACATTTTATTCCCAAGGGACAGTGCTGACTAAACCCTTAAAGAGAATTCTTGAACCAGATTCTTGGCAAAACCTACTTAACTTAAACTGCTACTTATTTACTCCTTCCCAGTATTAGGCTTAGGTCAGGTACACCGGGGTAGGCGTATTTAGAAGCACCAGTTGAGCACGTTAGCTAATGTATATATGTATGTATATATTTTATCAATTTTAAAGTATCTTATGGCTAAGAAACCATATCAATGCTTTTACAGTATTATTTCATAATACTCCTGGTACTGTACGCACTTTACTTTATAATAAGTATTGCAATTGTGGCAATTCATTTCTCTTGCATGAGAAGGAAGACTGCTCAATAAATAATATCTTTTATTGAAAACGCCCGTCTCTCCATTCTCTGCACCCTGGTGAAACTAAGAACACACGTCTGACGGAGTGAAATAATTGTCTATTGTTTTCACACGACTCTAGAGATTTACTCTTATTCTGAGGGAGCAAAGTTGTCATGTTTATGCGGTTGTCGGAAGCTGAATCCCTTCTTGTCTGAGCCAGGGAAGCTGATCCCTTCCTATTCAGTCAAGAAAGTTTCCAGTGACCTCTGAGCTAGCTGGCGCAAACCTAAATTAAGTCCAACATAGTCAGTAGAGACCTAGAAGACTTCAGTCCTACGTCTACACTGCTGTGTATGTTATTCCAATGCGCAGGGCCTATAGGGAAAATAGGAACTACACTACACCATATGAGGCTTAAGCACACGAATTTCATCAAGGACAAGCTCCATAGAAATGGTGGATGGTAAACCGGTAGGAGAGGGAGGGTTCACTGTTAGACGTTTGCCAGAGGTAGTTGTCGATGCCAGAGGTACTTTTGAACCTTGCGTTGCCCCTGGGCGAGAGTTAGAAAAAGCAGAGTTTTTAGAGCCCACAGAGTCACTCATGTTATCATCCACGGAATCAGGTAAAACACTGAAAGGGTTGAAGTCATCAAAATTCGCCTCCTCAGACTGAATGGAACCTTTACAGTTAGTGCGAGATGTCGCCATGAACGACAGAAAGAAGAGACACTTTTATGATGTCAAAATGGATGAGGAAACTCTTATCGCCAAAAGGAGAATAATTAGATCCAAAAGCAGCTACATAAACAGAAAAGTCAGTTGCTGGTCTAAAATGCTGCAAAGCTATGTGGTAACATCAAAAAACTGGTGCCATTTTGTAAAAGGAGAACATTTTCTGTGAGGAAAACAGCCTCTCACAGAGTAATAGCGGTAAAAACGCGAGCACGCCCAAAAACAAAATGGCGACCGGGATGTCGCATTGAAATACGGCACGAAAAACGGTTAATAAAAGAATCTTGGGCTCACCCTGCGCTTTCTACAAGCTTTCATGGGAGGCAGCACTGGTTCCGCCAGCAGGAAAGACGAGTTCCGAGGTCCGCAGAAGAAAATAGACGCCTGGAGCCGTCCAGAAGCCTCACGTCCCGGCAGAGCTCCCCAGCACAGCGGCCATCACCTAGGGCTCCAAAGCCACGCCCCTCCAAGTTCCTTCATATAATCTAAAAAATTAGATAGTAAAGACTGGAGGGCCAGCGGTCTTCGGGTTATGAGAACAGCGTCATCGGCGTAGAGGAGGGCTGGGACAGGGGGTGTTCCTATTTGTGTAAGATTTCTAGTAGACAAAGCTAGTGCTTTTTTAATATTAACATATTTTCCTATTATAATGTTTAAATTGAGGCTCTGCTCTACCGTGCCAATCCCTGGGCAAAAACCATAATGTAGATCTGATAAGCTATTTTGAGATTCTGCCCAGTCCTGGATCCTCCTTAGGAGGATGTGGCCTACTACTTTGACAAGCGAATCAAGCAGTGATATAGGTCTGTAGCACGCTGGGTTAAGACAGTCTCCTTTTTAGGTTGAGCCTAACGCAGCGCGCATGCACTGCTCTATGGGAGGCTTCTTGTGAGCACTCCACACTGTGCCTAAACTTCTCAGTGGTAGTTAGTTAACTCCCACATGTTCTATTGGCCTTTGCATGTGGCTTTCAGTAATGAAAGCACACAAAAGGCCAAAGACGGCTGCATGTCCCGCCTTTTCTTTTAACGTTAACTCCCCTGGCATAGGGGGCTTGGGAGCGAGCAGCGACGCACATTGTGCCAGCTGCATACCTTCCTTATCGTGATCGTGGCTCATGTTCCTAAGTAAATAAAGAAGCTCGCTTTCGCGGCCACACTTGTTTTGATCTCACTACCTCTCTCCATTTCCCCCTACCCTTTTCTCACCCCCCTTTCCCTTATTTCCACTCTCGGTACAACTCTCCCCCTTTTTGTTTTAATTTTCAGGGCTCGCTCTCTTTCTTCACTTCTCTACACCTTCTGGTGAGGTTTTGTGCCAGTTCTGTTTTCCCAATCTCTAGATTTCTTTCCTGATTTCAGTGGCACTGCCTCTCTCGCCCCTTTCCTTTTCCTCCTCTCAGCTGCTCCTTACTTCCACCTCCTCCCCCCACCCGGCCGCTCCAGCTCTTACGGCTGCTCTCTCTTCCCCCTCCTTTCCGCCTCTCCATCTTCCCTCTCCCTCTGCTCCCACTTCTGACACATGTACATTATATTCTCACATGAAATAAAGCCCGACATGTTCCTGCGATGCAGCATATGCCAAAAACAACACCTCTGCAGCTGCGGTGAGCATTCACGTATTTACGGCTAATTGCGCGTCCACAATACTATAAGCAGAACAAGAAGATCTGGGGCACCACCATTCTACTAATTATCCCCAAATTCTCCACAGACCACCCTCCGGCGTTTTTCCCAAAGTAACTGCTCTTATTTCACACTCTCCAGTCTCGTGTGGTATACCCCTCCAACCAGCCTTTAGTGGTACTCAACCCCTAGCAACTCCAGAGATCTTCTTGCCATTCCAACTTTTCACGGTTGTTCTGTCCTACCACTGTCCCAGTGCGTTTCGATCATGGGAATGCCCCACCATAGGATGGTCACAATCTCCCACAGAGTTTGCTCCTTGCTGCCCCTGCTGTGCAATCTCCAACAGTATTCCCGCTCTATCAGCTCCCAGGTGTAATACAGCCTTAGCCCCCTCCTGTGGTATTCCTGCCCTGCAGCCTTCCATAAAGTTCCTGTCCCATCACCTTGAATGGGATTTCTGCATTACCGGTATCCTGTGATATTCATGCACTTCCACCCTCCTGCCCGAAAAGCCTTCTGTGGCATTCGTCTGTGTGGCCTAAGGCTGATAAGGTCCCAAAGGTGAGACCTATTGGCTATGCCAATGCTTTTTTAATTTGCTTCAGCTCCCTCGCCATCCCTAAACCAATTAACACCCTTAGCTGCCTTTCATGCTTTGGCTGCCCGGTCCTGTTTCGCTTTTCTGATGCTGTTTATACACCCATGCTGTCTCTCGTTGCTATTTTACCCATCCTCCCTGTGTCCGCACTCCTCCCCTTCCTAGTCATTGCTTGCTTTGTTTGCTGCTAATTGTCTCCAGAACGGTTTCTGTCTGTTCCTTGGGTATATATGTCACTAGACCGATTTAGGCAGATGACTTTCGATTTTCATAAGCAAATCCGGCTTTGTTGTGGCCCTGATGTTTTTTCAAAATATACCATATTCCTGTTGACTCTATCGCCGCTTTATTGATCACTGTGCAGCTCGCTCCAAAGCATCTCTTCCCCTCGCTCCAAGCTTTCTTCCTCAGTTGGCTGTTTTCTCCCTCTAACTATCCAGTTGCCTTTTCCCTAATTCTCTCGCTGCCACTTCTCCCTCTGACTTCTCTTCCCTCTCTCTCTCCTTCTTTCTAACTATTTGCTTCCTTAACTTTCGTAAGACTCTTTTTTGCTCTCCCACCATTCTCCCTTCCACACTTCTCCTTTCTCTCTCTCTTTTTTTCTAGCTCGCCCACCTGCCTCTCTCCATTATAAACTTCTCCCACATCCCTCTCCCAGCATTCTGATCCACCTCTTCCATAACCCCTCTGCAGTGGTGTCATTAAAAATGATGGGTTACCTGATGAGTGTGGTGAGGGCCCCCAGGACTCATTAATCTTGGAGATTTATCAGGCCCTAGGCTAAACTGTTTCAGGGACAGAGGCTGCCCACTCCATGGCCCCTCACCACGTGAGTGTTGTAGGTGCCTCCGTTACACCACCACTTCGACCATTTTACTCTCACATTTGGTCCCCCCGAACTCATTCCCTTCACTTTCCCACATTTTTCACCCACCTCTGTCTCTCAGACCTGCCGCTCCCATAGATGTTTCTTGATGCAAGTATTCATTCTTGAATCAGACTGCATGATCCAGTGTGTAGTAATCGTATAGCTCTTCAATCCCTGGTGGCACAGCACCCAGGATAATGTGCAGCACTGCTGAAAACTTAGAAGGTCCCAAAGGCGAGGCCTATTGGCAATGGCAATGCTAGTTTACATATTGGAGCGATAATAGAAGTGCGCCAATCTGGCAAGAAACCTTCAGTGCAGCCTGCCCTCAATGCTAATCCAGGCACCCAAAGTTCTGTGTTAGGCTTATAAATATCTAGTGGTATTGCATCCGGTACCGGCGATTTGCAACACTTACTTTCTAGCATTGCCTTATTAACTTCTTCCAGTTTGAAAGGTGTAATAGCGGTGGTATGCAATATGGGAGTGATATCATTATCACTGTAACCGGTTGCGGTACTAGTGTTGCATCGGATAGGGAGTAAGTATGAGAAAAGTGCCGTATCCATTCTTCCTCAAGAATGGCAAGCTCCACCGTAGGTGCCTCGTCCGTTGCCAGGGGAGAAGAGGTAACTACCTGCCAAAAGGCTCTATTATCATTGCTTGAACTTGCTTCCTGCAACTACGCCCAAGCCCTCTCCCTCAGGCGTGGTTTTCTCCAAACCACTGCTTGCTTATGTTCGGCTCTACATTTCCGTACCTCTATTATCCTCCTTGGTGTCTTATGTAGATCTTCCTTTAATAGTTTATGGGCTCTAGTACACAATGGATCAAACCACCCCATCTCCTTTAGTTTTATCTTCTCTCTGTTAACAGCAAGACCCTCCCTAATATCGTCTGTAATGGTCATGAAAGCAGTGATGATTTCATCGTTTGCCGTGGTCTCATCAAGACAATGGTCGAAAGACCCTTTTTTATTACTTATCGACTTTTTAAGAAAACCTCCTGGAGCAATCTGGGCCCAACGTAAATAGGAACCGTTACTCACTGCAAGTTCAATTTCTGTTGCTTGTACCATAAGTTTACCACGTTTCTTTTTAGAAAATAAAACTGTATTTAAATGGATACTCAAGGGGCAATGATCGCTAATTGTTATTGTGTGAGCAGAAAAGTTAGAAACATAACCAATACACTTCTCCGAGAGGGTGCCTCCAGATACTTTGTGGTAATGACAACCTTGTATTGCAGTGTGTGGGTATATTTTTAAAATTGATTGAATCATTGATTGTTCAAAATCAATGATGATTTTTTGCTGAAATTAGTTGTTGGTGTATTGTTTCAATATTGTTATTAGCTCTATGCAAGTAGTGTTTTGTTTATTAAGGAGTAGTGCGTATATAAAGTGGGTGTTAGTATCTTTATATTCGCCATAGATTGTATATAATTGATAAAAAAAGGCTTGTGCCATCCATCATCCACATCTCCCAGTTTTTAAATTTTGTAAGTTGTTAATTGTTGCAAAGATGAGAATTCGTATTTCATGACTGTTGTTATTTAAATGGAATTTTTCATCTTTGTGAGTGATAGTGTATTCTGGTAATATTTGTATTCAAAGGTTCACTCTTCCTCCGTGGTTGTCCGTTATATGATACATTTATGTGAATGATTTGATTGTTTTTATGGTGTTTGTTTAATTAGAATTTTCTATTGGTTTGTGTTTGTGTGTTTTAAATCTATTGGTCGAGATAGTTTATTGCAGCACTGGAAACAGTCCGATCTCAGGTCCAAGGGAAAAAACTTCATATGGACACCACTGCGCAGGCATCAGGAGGTTCAAATAAGGATAGTGACTGTCTAGGCTCCTTGTTAAAGGCATTAAGGGGGGACCTTTTGACTGAAATCGAGATATCCGAAGCAAACCAGAAGGGTATTCATGATAAGTGTGATGCCTTTGATCAAAACTGGATAATATATGTACACGCGCGGGATCACTCAAACTTAAAGTTTCATCATTATCAGAATCTGTCCAAGGCAACTCCAAAGATATAGACGCTTTAAAAATCCAGAACTGATCCTTACAGATGGATATAGAGAGGTTAGAGATGCAGGCCCGAAGGAACAACCTTTGGATTCTGAAGATACCGGAGGGGGCTGAGATGGAGGACATAAAGGGGTTCATATGTAAGCTGTTGAATGGGGTGTTAAAAGATCGACCAGATATTGACCTAGAAGCTGAAATACAAAGAGTGCATAGGGACCCTTTTAGGCTGCATCCGGATAGAAAAGCCCCCAGAAAAATCTTAGTCAATTTTCAGACTTATAGTATGAAAGAGCTAATCTCGGGGAGGTCTCTAACACGGTCTGCCTTCATCATCAGGCTGGGCCCTACCAAATCCGTTCAGATATCGGATATCGGGGGAAGAACAGCGCAAAGGCAGTGGGAGCTAGGCTCCAGAATGCCCGAATTAAGAACCCTGGGGGGCAGGTTCAAATGAAGTTCCCGCATTGTTAAAAGGGAGGGTGAAATTGAAAAATTGGTCCTCATACAAATAAAAGAAGGTTATTTTTTAGCTCTAGATGAGTGGCTCATACGGGTAGGCCATGATTAGGTCTCTAAGATAAAACTCCTCTCCTGCAAAGTGAACGGTCTGGGAGGGGGATAGAAAATATTTTGGTTTGCGAGTTCCTAAAAAAAGTGAAGCGCATATTTATTTGTTGCAGGAAACTCATTTGGAAACCCCGGACGGTAAACAAGCCTTTAGTAAAATAGGTTGGGTGCAGGAGGTGTTTTGCTCCAAAACAAAGAGGATGTACAAGAGTGGTAGCAATAGTGGTAAGAGCGAACAAGGGGATCAAGGTAGAGAAATGGGACACAGACCAGTCTGGCAGATGGTTGGTGGCAACTTTGTCTATATGCGGGTCGCCAAAAACTTGCGCAGTATATTACGGACCTAACAAGCACAATTCTGGTCCTCTCCTGAACCTTGAGACTAGCTTGCTACATATGTCTGCCCCAGTTATACTTGGCGGGGATTTTAACTTAGTGTTTGACACTTATGAACGTTATGAAGGAGTTACATTTGCTTGCTATCTGGAGAGCAAAATATGATACTGTTAGAGAATTTTCGTTCTATAGTAAGAAGTATAAGCAATACTCAAGGATAGATTATTTTTTAGTAGATCAGTGTTTGCTTTCAGACGTAGGATCCATTAGTTATATCCCAGCGATTATATCAGACCAATCTGCAGTGGAGTTAGTTCTTAATCTTGGGCTTAAGATGACAGAGAAAAGGTGGACCCTAGAAAGGACTTTGTTACTGCATGAGAGAGTGAAGGTGGAGCTAAATGACAGAATAGGTGATTTTTTTTAGCTTCAACATAGGCTCCTCCCCTGAGCAGACGGTTTGGGAGACCCCTAAAGCAAATCTGAGGGGGCTTCTGAGTTCTCTTATGACCCATAAGAGGAAAACTAGAAAAGAAAGAGAAATAGAGGGTCCTTAAGAGTATTAAGGAGAAATAGTTGGAGTTGCAACAAGCAGCCCTGACGGCTAGGGGACTTATCCCTCAGTTGGAGAAGGAATTGGTGAGTCTACAAGCGGATTTTAATGCTAGAATGGATAAGATTATGAAGGATAGGTGGGATGCCAGCAAATTACAGATCTTTGCCTATGGCGGAAAATGTGGCTCCCTCCTGGCGTGGAAATCAAGAACAGAAAGGGTGAGAAACAACATTAAGAGTATGATACAAAGGGAGTCAGGGGTTCTGTTACTAGAAGATGATAAACTCAGAGAGGAGGCCTGGTCATTTATGCAGGGTCTATATAAAGAGGACATTACTTACGGACCAGACAAAGTCAGGGCTTGGTTACACCATAGGGATCTACCTCAATTGTCTGAATCGGATAAGGAATATCTAGCTACCGGCATCTCTGAGGGGGAAATCAGAGAACAAATAAGGAAAATAAGTCGGGGCAAAGCCGCTGGCCCTGACGGATTACCAATTGAAGTCTACTTAGGCCTTCTAGAGAGGGTTGTCCCGGTATTAAGAGTACTTTTTAATAAAATATTCATACAAGGTGAATGTATCCCCTCATCTTGGTCTGAAGCGACAGTATCATTGATCCCTAAACAAAATAAAGATCCTCAAAAAATCAAATCGTACAGACCAATTTCGTTATTAAACTCTGATTTTAAGATTTTCTCGGGGATATTGGCCACCAGCATGGCCAGAATTATTAAAACAACCATCACCCTGATCAGAGAGGGTTTATACCAGAGAGGCAGCTCAATGAGCTTACTTTTCAGGTAATTGGAGCAATCGACTTCGCAGAGGAAAAAAAGTTGCCACTTACCATCGTCACAATTGATGCCGCTAAGGCTTTTCATCATGTTAACTGGGAGTATTTTTGGGAGACTTTGAACAAGTTTGGTTTCCCACTTAATTTCACTGGAGATGTTAAATCTCTCTATTTGAATCCTAGGGCAAAAGTTTTAGTTAATGGTGCCCTAACGGAGTGGTTTAGTATTCTCAGAGGCACCAGGCAGGGTTGTACCCTGTCCCCCCTATTATTTAATGTATATCTTGAACCCTTTGTATGTGCACTTAGAACAGATCATATCATCATACCCTTTAAAATTTTGGATTTGGAGCTTCAGACCGCTCTATATTCAGATGACCTTCTTCTTTACACCTCAAATCATACTGATGCAATTCCTCGGTTATTCGAACTGGCTGAGGAATTCGGTAAAATCTCTGGTTATAAGATCAACAGAGAAAAAAGCGAAATGATGGGATGGAACAGCTCAGGCACTATACAGGGGGCAAGGGAGCAGATGAGATACCTAGGGATTCATTTAACCCAGAAATTGATAGATATACCTAAGATCAGCTGGGAGAAGGTATCTAAGGAGGTCTGCAAGTTATTACTGAGATGGGGGAGTCTACCGCTGAATATTTATTGGTTAATCTCGTATAAATGACGATTTTGCCCAAAATAACCTTTGTGTTCAATACAATTCCACTATGTTTTAATTATAAGGATATTGCTAGTCTCCAAGTGAAGATCGATTCCTTCATATGGGCTACAAAAACCCCCAGAATAGCCTGGAAGAAATTAAGGAGAGGGTTGAAGATTGGAGGTTTGGCCTTACCTGATTTACTTTCCTACTGTCATGCCTTCAATTTTAAGAATTTTAGAATATTAGCCAATTAATTAGATTCTTCCTCGCAGGGTCTCTTATTTCGGGCAATGCTACACGATGTGCCACAGGGACAGGAATTCTTTCTTTTTAAATTTTGATGATCCCAAATTTTACAACAAAGTCCACCTTAAGATCTTCCTGGCTGCTCTTAAGAACTGGGGATATATCAGGAGAGTTCTGGGGATATCGTATTACACTTCACAGGCTCCGATCTGGGACTCCCCTGGCACTCCTGACTGCTTCCTGGATCAATTGTGTCAGCCGCTCAAACTAGCTGGTATTGCTGTGTGGGGTGACCTCTGAAAAAACTTACAGCTTATGAACTGGGAGTCCCCCTTTAATCTGACAAATGGGACTCTAACAAGATTTAAGTTTTACCAGCTCTCTGCTTGGTGGGCAACACAATCCTGGGGCAATGAGGAATATAGTATGTCTGTTGATTCCATTTCCAGAGCGGGCCTATGGAAACGTGAGGTTTCTATCTGGTACATGGCCCTCATTGGAGCAGGGGACTGTTTGGACTCCGAGTTGGAGAATCTTTGGGGTAATGCTCTTTCAGACAACCGAGAGGAGGTAAGGAAAATTTGGTGTGACTCCTTCAGTATGTCCCAGACAGTGGTCAAATGAGCAAATCTTAGGAGGAACCATCTCTATACTGTTTATAGAGTGTACTGGACTCCGGGTAAACTATCCAAGGTGACCACAAGGATATACTACTACCCCAGATGTAAACACTAGGCTGCAGACGACCAACATATGTTCATGGGTTGCCCAAAGATTGCTCCATATTGGTCTGAGGTATGTGGCTTTTTGGAGGAGGTTTTATTAGGGCCAATTGAAGTTATCACTCGATTAGTTTTCTTTGGTCTACTGTCCGACTACTGTATGAGTATCCCTGCTTCAAAATGTATATTTTACACAATAGTTATTGCCAGAAGGGAAATTTGTAGGGCATGGAAATCTGAGGCTCCACCCATATTTGCTGATTGTCTTAAAAACATCATTATGACTAGCCAGTCAGATATGGCCTGCTTTGAATCTAGTACCAATAAGATCTGGACAGCTTTAGAGACCTGGAGGAAGAACTAACACCGTCCCTATGATTATGCCAGAGGATTGTTGTCCGGTCCTCCCTAGTAACTTGTGGTTTATCTAGTCTGGTGAACGGGAGTGGGACCAGGAGACAGCCTTACCTCTTGGCGAACTCTGTCTGCCCGGCACAGACATCCAGGGTGGCTATTGAATATGTTTGTGTGGAAGGTGCAGAGGGACCCCATCTAGAGTTTATCCGTTATGGTGGCATGTATGAGGACAAAAAAAAGAGATAGTTTATTCGAATGTTTTTGCTATTACCTTTTAATTTATGTTTATTATGTTTGTTTTTATTTTGTTTATTGTGGTATTTATTTTTAAATGTACATAAATGTATTATATTTTTATAGATACTATACATTTATTTATGTTTGTTTATTTTCATTACTTTTTATATTTTCCCATGTTTTTTCTTTGTTTATTTATTTGTTTTTGTATTTTGTATTTTTTTTAATTAATGTGATTATTTTTAATTATTTTTATTGGTTTTTAAAAATATTTGGATTATGTTATTTTGCTACATTCTCGTGAATAGCATTTTTTATGTTTAAATGTTATTTTTGATATCGTTTATATGTATTTTATCGGTGTTTGTGTGGTCGATATTGTTTATAACGATATTGTTATGTTTTATTTTAATGTTATTGATATTTTTGTGTTCTATATTTTTGTTGTCAATATTTTTATAATTTCTATTTTGTGTATTGTGTGTCGATATTTTTGTTTATGATATTGTTAACTCGATAATTTGTTGTTCGATGTTATCGGAGTTGATGTTGTATCAGTGATCCGGAAAATTATAACCTAAAATAGCTACTTCCATTGTACCCATGGACAATGGGAGAGCTTCACTCTTATTCCAATTGACATTGTAGCCAGAAACGGTTGACAAGCGAGAAATGGTAGACATGAGTGTCGGGAGTGAAGCAGGTAGATCAGTAAGTGTGAGCAATATGTCATCCACATATAGAAGTATTTTGGAGATCCCTCCCAGTGTAGAAATGCCTGCTATTTGAGAACACTGTCTTATTGTCACAGCCAGCAGTTCACGTCCAAGAAGGAATAGAAGGGGTGCTAAAGGGCAACACTGTTGGTTCCTCTTTGCACTAAAAAAGATTTTGAAACTAAACCCCCGCACTTTACTTGTGCGGGCGGTGTCTAATATAACCATTTGACCATAGAGATACATTCATGACCTAATTCCAACCTATGTAATGTGCAGAACATATAGCTCCATTCAATATGCTCAAAGGCCTTCTAGACATGTAAGGATACAGCTACTCTATCTTCTCCAGCATCCATGGTAGCCAGGTATGTGAACCGAAATGCGTAGATGGTTTCGAGAATTTTTGGCTGGCATGAATCCCTATTGGTTATTATGTTTGACTTTATAGATAACTTGTTTGAGTTTTTTGGTGAGGATGGTGGCTAAAATCTTTGAATCTGTAGTCAGAAGGGAAATTGGATGATAGCTACTGCAGTATAATCGATCGTTCAGTTTAAGGAAGGACTGCTATGAGGCTGGGGAGTGTTATTTTATCAAAGTATTACTGATCTTTGAGGTGGTCATCATCAAACGCTGAGCTATATAACGTCTCATAGTAATCTGCAGATGTGTTAGCTATTGCCAGAGTCTCAGTTATTAGCTTACCTTTAGAGTTATAGATAGTTGGAATAGCTGTCATAGCTTCTCTCTGTTTTAAATGTGCCGCTAATAAACAACCAACTATTTCTCCGTGTTCATAATTTCTAACCTTAATTCTATATAACATATATTCTGATGATTGATGATTTGTGGAAAACTAACTATCGTCTCAAACTCTGGACTAGTGGGTATGTATTCCTCTCTTGCGTGAAGAGCTCTCAGAATACCATGGAGGGGAGGGGCACTTTTTAAGTTAACAAATTTCCACTCATCATTTGTACCTTTTTTCCCCACCAGAATTTTTTCTTGCTCATATGAATAGCTTCTTTGCGGTTTGGACACCCTTCTATTGAGGATATTTGACATATTATTTCAGGCATACATTGACTTTGATCAGAAGACATTTTGCTAAGAAATACTCCTTTCTTGTGCTCTTAGGATTATGGATGGGAGCCTCCTGTTGTTCTATATCACAGTTATAAAGATCTACGTTCATGGTTTTTGGTCTCATCACGCTAGACCTACTCATGTTCTTCTTTCTTTTGTTTTCCTTTCATATACTAGAATGCTTGATCTCTTGAACTATGATCTTATATCAAGACATCTTATGAGTGGCACTGCTATTTGGAACTTTCTGGGTCTTTTCACACGTGACCTTATGACTATATATCACTCTAGTTTGGTTTGCACAAGGTAATCCCTGCCTGGAATTTAATAATATTTGTAATAATTTTTGTATATGTATGATTTCTAATTTGCTTAAACTGGTGTTATTATGTTATACATGACTTGCAGCTTTGAAAAATTCACATATGTGACAAAACACATGTTAGCTGTACCTGTGTGATGTTGGATATACTACTCGGTATTCTAGAAGAAATTGGAAACTTAACAAGCATGGAACAAACATCTTTCCAATGTGACTTAATGGACTACATTTATCACTTTGTACCACTATATTTTCAGTGCTGCGATATCTTTTGATTTATATGTGGAGTGATGGACATGTTTCTCAACTCAGAGCCAGAGACCTGCTATCTCTCTCTCTCTCTGCAGCTCCTCTGCTGTGCAGCTGCCCTGTGCAGGGTTTACAGCAGGTAGGGGTTTGAGCCGCTGTCCAGACTGTGTTGTGCCCATTCTAGTGAAATTCTGTTGCCTTGCTGTGCCCCTGAATTTTTGTCTGTTGCATCTCTGTCTTTGCCTTATTTACCTTATTGTGCCATTTTTGTTGTCTTTGGCTTATTTTCCTTACTGTGCCATCCTTGTTGTTTACATTCTCTCTGCCTGTTATTTCTCCACTTCCCTCTCCCGCCACTGCAGCCCCCGTGGCCCCTACCCCCTGCCGATTCCATCTCTCACCTCCCAGCTGTGCCTCCCTTCCCTCTCCCCTATTTAACGCACACGGCGGGTCCGCCGCTGACGCGCTGAAGGTGCTCAAAAGGCAAGCGTGCATGCCCCCATCCGTACCCCAACCACGACTAGCACTAGGGGCCCTGGCTCACCTACCATCCACCACTATAACTCAGCTGCCCTACTATCACTCAACCCCAGAAGGAACAACAACTGCCAGCTGTCTACCATGAGCACTACACACGGACAGTTCTACTGCCACCACTGCCGCCAGACCTTCAGCATCACCCTAACTCCCATGACCACCACCCCTGCACCCGACCCCAACACCGCCGATACCCTGAGGTGTATCCTCAATGTGTGCTCACTGCGCAGACACGCCTTATAGATTTGGGACCTCCATGCCCCCCTCTCACCAGACCTCTTCTTTTTTACAGAAACCTGGAACAACACCTCCTCCACCCCTGACATCACCACAACCAACCCTGATGGATACAAGATCCGGGGGGAAGACCACCCCAACTATCCAGGAGGAGGAATCACCATCGCACACAAGAGCTCCCTCTGCCTCTCCATCTCCACCACGAGCGACTTCTTTTCCACCAAAGAACACCTTGACTTCCAGGTCCTGACCAGCCCTAGAACCACACTTCGTGGCTCCCTCGCCTACAGGCCTCCCGGGCCGTGCCCCTTCGCCACCACCATTGCTGACTTCATGGCACCCACCGCCATCCCCTTCATGGACTACATACTCATCGGAGACCTGAACTTCCACCTTGACAACCCCAGCAACCTTAACTCCACCACCCTCATGGACATGCTTGCCAACATTGGACTGAAACAGCTCATCACCACGCCTACCCACAAGGCAGGACACACATTTAACACCTTTTTCACAGCAGGAAACAATATCCAATTTAGCCACACCACACAACCCCCATGGACGGACTACCACTGCGCATACTTTAATGACGACAAACCCATGCCGCCCCAACCTGCACCTTGCACTCCGGGAAGGAACTGGAGCAAAGTCACTGAGGAGCAGCTCAAATTCCCCCTCATCAGCGACACTGCCACCACCACAACTGACGCCAACCTCGCAGCCAAAGAGCTACACAAATGGATCCCTAACTATGCAGACAAGCTCACTACCTACACTACACCAATCGATAGTGCCCAAGAAGGCCACCTGGTCTATCGCCAACCTCCAAAATGTCAGCCACATCTGCAGACTATTGGAGAAGAACTGGAGAAACAGCAAATCATCAGAAGACCGCACCATCCACAAGAATGCCATGACGGAAAACTACCAATGCATCAAAACCACCAAAAGAACCTTCATTCAAAACAAGGTTATCACCAACTCCAGCAATTCCAAGGAACTCTTCAGCGTCATCCAGGAATTCACCAAGACCCCAGCAAAACCACGGACATCACCCCTTCCAAGGACCTCTGCAACAAGGTTGGATCCTACTTCCGTCTGAAAATCAAGAGTCACTACAACATTTTCAATGATCGACCACTAGATGCCAAAACAACTCCTTCCTACAGCAGCGCCAGCCAGCCCACCATTTCCTCCTGGACACCAGTCACCACTGAAGACACCACTGCAATGGTGTAGGATTGGAATGATAAGTAGTTGTTTCTTGGTTGAAAGGTATTTTGTATCCATTCTTTATCACATGAAGTACCCAACAGTCTGTGACATACTCTGTCCACTGAAGATAGAAGAGTTTTAACCTTGCTCCAACTGTCAGGTAGCCATTTAATTGACTGATCTAGGCCACTGCGAACACTAGGTTGGGATTTGATAGCAAATGCAGATGCCCGACCATGGGCCGGGTCACAAAGGGAATAATATATTTTTCCTTTTAATTCTGATGAGGACGTTCGAACATAAACAACTTCTTCTCTGAACTCAGTTATATTGTTGCACGATTCGTTTTTTTTCTGCTTTATTTTTTCACCATATCATCTAGATCAGCTCTGAATATTTTAAGACCTGAGTCAGAATAATTTTGAAACTGTAAATGGCTATTTTTGAATAGAGCCCTCTGACTGGCCTCCAGCTTTACCAATTTCATACACAGCAGCCGGGGTCCAGCTCCTTTTGGCTCCAGCTGAGATTGCAGTGGCCACAGGCTATCAAATGAAGCATCTGACAAACATATGGCCACCAACTCCATTCCACTAGGGAGAATAAATGCATCCTCATTCCCCTGAATACAATCAAAGAGAGCCTGCAACTCAGGTGGTTACCTGAGTTGCATTGGCTGAGTAAGTGTTTGCTCTTAGTGGAAAATGAGGTGCTGCGTACGATCTTTTTAAAGCACACTCAGCTTCTTATCCACAGAATCCAGAAGAGTTGAGTTATTTGATACAAAATTAGAAGTAGATGCCATGGATATGATGAAGCAGATTTCATCTGCAGTCAGGCATTGTTTTTTTTTTGTGCTTCAGACAGACTGCATTTAAATTGCCACACACATTTTGGTGCAAGTTAAAAATATGGCACATGAAAAGCATGAAAGTGAGGCCTATTCAGTCTGAAATGCTTTTGCTGAATCAACATGTGTTTTTTGTAGTGTAGAGAAAAGTGGCCTTTTTAGCTTTGAAGATTAATAGAATGTGTTTCTCTCTTCCCAGCTCATATCTTGCAATCTAAATTCACTATTCCTGTCTTAAAAGACTTTGACTTGTTGCATATTTAGAAAAACATTTTCAGTTAATAACACCTCTTTTTATAATGTGTGTGAATTAATAATGCACCAAACACTACACATGGGGCTAAATGCTTTTTTGCATGACAAGCTATCTAAAACACTAAAGCATGTTGCTGTGTGTGCTGTATTAACTGTGTGTGCTGTATTAACTGTGTGCTCTTTTAAAATTTACACTAAAGCATAATATTGCTAAGTTGCACATTGCACATTTATTTTGCATGTTGTCATAAATACTAGAAAAAGCTGCTTGAAACTCATAGCTTGGCTAGGTAAACATATATAAGGGGTATTAGTATGAGGGAGGGAAACATAATGGGCTGATTTACATGAAATTAATATTCTCTTTGTGTTTGTTTTAGTTTTGGGGCCTAAGAAAAAATGGCTGCCTGCGAATCCAGCAAGGCTATGACTTGCAATTTGATGAAAAGAGTGCATGTGCAGATCTGTTCGACTCAAACCACGATGAAGTCAAGGCCTCTTTTTACTTTATAACATTCTTGTGATTGTGCCAATGTACCAGTTAGTTAAAGATATCCTTCCTGACTGCGCTGTGGAAGGAAGGAAGAGAATTAGAATGAAACATTTTTCCTAGTAAAAGTTGCAAAAACAATATAAATGTATTTACTCATGTATGCTTCATTTTGTTAAAACTGGTATAGTCATGATTTTAGAATGAGTCAGGATCCTGAGACCTCTTGCCATCATGACTGACCAATCACGTACAAGTTTTTCTGAAGATGCAACATTTTTGTGTAGTCTGCCAAGAATTAGAGTATAAATAATGACCTCTCCGGAGGCGTGGTGGACTTCTTGCTCATTTTGGCTTAGGATTTGCTTCATTCATATAGGTTCGGTACGAGATCGTCACAAGTGCAGCCTTGGGAGGGAATTTGCATCCGAGGAGAGTCAGGGGAAGGTATCTTGCTTCCACGTCATATTTTTGGCACGGCAGGCCACATTCCTTTTAGGTCTGGTGAAGGAGGGGTTGCTTTCAAGGAGCAGCCCCCATCAGAAACACAGGGATGCAGAAGAGCAGCAACAGATAGAAAGGCTTTTTAGATTTAGATGCTAAAACTTTAAGTTTATGCTTTGACTAATTAATTAGGTTTGAAAAGATTTATTTGTCTTATGCATTTATTTCTCTTTATGGGAGATTTTTGCAAACTAATTATTGATTAGCCTTTCAAAACTATTTTTTCTTAGAAACTCTTTAAGCATTTTGCTCCACATTTTCTTTTCTAAGAGTAATGCTTATATGCAGACTGTAATTTTTTCTGTATTAATGCTATTTTTCCTGTTTTCCAAATTCTGTAACCTGATTGATATTTTACTAATGAATAAAGGGTCAGAGAAAAACTTAACTTTTGACTAGAAAATGAAACCCTTTAAAATACTCAACAACTCTCTTTATTGGCTTAAATAATAATTGCATTTTTGACTGTTCAGATTTATTTAAAAATCTCCTGAAGGTAATACATGGTGTGAAGGCCCCAACACCTTTCCAGCGGTAAGTTAGAGGTAGCATGAGGGTTTTGCATTGAGAAATGACCAGAAGAAATTACCGCTCCATCAGATGCAAGACAAGTATTATTGTTTAGAGTTTGGGAAAAGTATTTCTCAAAGTCTATGAGTAAGTACCTTTTACTAAGGAACTGTGGAAGTGAACCAATATGAGAATGTTTTCACTCCTTAGACAACAAGAGACGCTTACGTAAGATCAGATTTCCCCACATGCAAAAAAGGACAACTGATGAACAGAATGCAGAACAATGTGATACATTCACCCCAGTACAGAGATCTGGGCCTTATTCCATCACTTTTTTTTGGTTCCCCATTTCATTCCATTTTGAACACTGCCATATATAAATCAGTCTTGCCCTGCGTCCAATGGGAACAGTCCAGCCTCAGCTGCAGGGCCAGGTCCTCCCTGGACTGGAAAAGGAATCCTAAGACAGTTTTCAGGGTTTCATCCCTCATCAGCCAGGATAGCTTGACTCCAGTGGCATGGAGAGCATGGGATCCAAGGGCCCGATTCACAGAATGAACTTAAGACTAAATCCTAAACTTACTACTATTTGGTATTCACAGATTGAACTTACTACTTTTGGGATTCACAGAGTGAACTTACTACTTTCAGGATTCACAGAATGAACTTACTACTTTCGGTATTCACAGAATAGATTTAAGACTACTAACTTTACATCCGCACTCGGGCCGGAAATTCTGGCCCGGAGGTGGAGTTTCCGTCCCAGAGGCAGAGCTTACAGCTTGGGGGCGGAGCTTGCGGCCCAGAGGCAGAGCTTGTGGCTTGGAGGCAGAGAACTCTATTCTGCGCCAACCTCAGAAGCAAAAATAGGATAAACCATAGTCTCCTAGACATCAGGAAATACACTTAAGAACATAACCTGCAGTAGGGAATACATCAAACCTAGACTACAGTAGAGAATCAAAATAAAGCATAGGACAGTAGGCAAAATCTAATAAGCATAAAAGCACATCTATAGCATAAATCAAGGTGCATAAATCATACTAAAAACATTACATTTCCTAGTACATATAAAAATTACATTAGGGCCTTGCAACCTACAAAACCTAATGGTCCCCTGGGCCAACTGGCCATCTATAAGGGGCTCAAATGCCCTCTGTACACAAAGTCAGGGTGCGCTGCCTAAACAGCGACAGTCACGGGGCACACTTGGCGCAAACCTAAATGTGGCAGCTGCCCACTACTTGCTGGACAGCTGGGAAGTCTCAATGAAGGCCTAAACGTAGCAGCTGGCACTAAGTGCTGCACAGCTGTGCAGGCCAAGGTTGGGATGGAGGAGTGCATCTCACTCCTAGATTAAAAGTACAGGTCCCCTAGAAAGAAAGACCTAAACGTAGCAGCTGCCTACTACTTGCTGGGCAGCTGTAAAACAGTAAATGCGGCATGGGCTCTCAGGGACCCTCTAAACAAAGATGCAAGGCAGTTGAGCCACACGTGGCTAAGTAAATAAATATTGTACCCCTTGGAGCACTCAGGCTCTGGAAATAACAGGTGTCTTGGAGCACCCTGGCTCCTAATATAATGATGCCCAAAGACTGGCCCCCAAATACTGTAAAGCGCGCTGGCGCTTTTCAATAAATAGGCACAGAGGGGGCCCTATGGAGCTCTCACAATATATGCCCCCAAAGTAGAACTTTCCCATTGTTGGAGCCACTAGGGACTCGGTTATGAAATAATGCAATCATGGAGCCACAAGGGGCTCTGCAAGAGAAATGGTCCAGGACGTTGGAGCGGCTCGCTGCCAAGTGGGGCTGCTCGGGAAACCCACGAGGACACCCCCCCTCCATATAGGGCTGTTCGCTCTCACTGGGTAGGCTTCGCCGGGCAGCGCGGCACCTGCGGGGCTCTCCCTTTACCTCGGGAGCCCCTCTGGTCTACCACAGCGCTTCCCTTCTTGGGGGCTGGCGGTGTTTCTCCTCACGGCGCGGGGCTTCCCTTATCCACACGGGAGGCCCGCGTTGGATGCTTCACTCTGGCACACTTCCGGCCGAATCTCAGGCCCCGTAAACGTCCCAGCGAGAGGAGCCTGACTTCCGGTGCGGCCGTATGGGCCGCGGCGGTGATTTTCCTTTTCGGCAGTAAGAGGGGTAGGCTCCCTCGTAAATCAGAGTTAAGTTAGGAGCGGGGTGGGAACAATTTAAATGAAAGCCCCATAAAGCAAAGTAGGTTCCCGCTATTAATTATTATATAAAACTGAAGACGCCTGGTGGGCACATGCGCACGGAGCAAAAAGCAGGGTGGACACCTGCAAGTAAATATTAGAATAAGCGGGGTGGGCATGGGCACTGCCATTACAAAGGCAGCAATGAGGGGTAGGCTCCTTCAAGATAAGGAGGCAAAAAGCAGGGTGGCACCTGCAAGTAAATATTAGAATAAGCGGGGTAGGCACCCGCTCTGCCATTACAAAGGCAGCAATGAGGGATAAGCTCCCTCAAGATAAGGAGTAATTTAAGATAAAGCGCTCCCAGGCACTAAGGGTAAAGACACTCAGTTCCAAAGAGCAACTAGTCCTAGGGCAAGGAAAAGTCCCCCAGCCATCCCAGACCAGGCTGAGGGGTCCGCCAGGAGTCCTCCATGCATCCAGGGGCTGGGCAGAGCCCAGGGAGGCAAGCCTTCCCCTGTGCTCCAGCAGCAGCACGCCCCTGGCAGATTCCAGTCCAAGAACAAGAACATTTACTTGGGGTCACAGCCCTTATTTATACAGCAAATCCTTTGTCTACAAGTGTTAGGTCAAGACATCAGAGACACCACAGGAGGCGGAGCCAGCATTGTGGAGGGAAGCACAGCCCTGGATCACTTTGTTTTGCCCAGCTCCTCTCTCCTATTCACAGGACAGGCCAGGGACATCAGATGCACCCCAGGGGGTGGAGCCAGCACTGTGGGGGGAAGGCCCTGTCCTATTCAGGTCCCGGGTGCACTCCTCCTTCCCATCAACATGCAGATCTCTTCATTCACCACCTGGGCAGACCCATCCTGTCTCCTGGAGCCAGGCACACCAGCCAGCTTCAGCCAATCACAACACAGACAGCCAATTCACATTTACTGCACAGGCAGGCCAACTTCTAGAAGTGGCACTTCCACACGTGACACAATAAATCCGCACACATCATTGCGCAGCCTTCAATCTCACGAGTTCACACATACGAAACTCGTCTTTGAACTCTCCACGCATCAGGAACTACCATGGACACACATATCCCCCATGCATTCCTATGGGAGGGCAGGCCATCTCAGCACACACACTCAGAGTGTGCACGCACTTTAAACTGGCCCACAGTGCTAAAGTGTGCAGAGGCCTAAAATCACTACCACCATGCCAGAGGCTAAAGGCTAAAGGTTTAGGGGTGAACCTGCCAAAAAGGCCCAAGTCCAACACTCCCCATGCCATTCCAGTTTGAACCCAGCCATATGCAAATCAGTATTGACTCTCCGCCCAATGGGAATAGTCCAGCCCCAACTGCCAGGTCAGGTCCTCTCAGGGCTGTAAACAAGCATCCACGGACCGGTTACGGGGTTTCACATCTCATCAGCCAGGATAGCTTGACTCCAGTGGCATGGAGAGCATGGGACCCATGTCTGGGCATACTTGTCCCACTCGGGAGTGATAAATGCAAAAAGAACAATTGATGGGCATATTGCAGAACAATGTCATACATTCACCCCAGTACAGAGATCAGGTCCGTATTTCGCCATAGACTTAGAATGGGTAAAACCCTTTGATACATCAGGTCGCAAATCTCTCATAATAAAGGTCATCTCCTGGACCATGTGTTCAGTAACATTGATACGTTAAAAATTGAACCTCCCATTCCACTGCCATGGACTGATCATTATCTGTTACCTATCACCTGGATCACAGAGTCCCCTCTCTCTGCACAGGAACCTAAAAAATACCTGGGCAGGAAGTGGTCAAAACTCCCCTCCACTGAGTGGGGGTATTCACTTGCAGCACGTGAGCTTCCGAAGTCCTCCAGAACTGACATAGCCAGTGCCAACTTTGATAACTTGATTGATAACACCCTTGACTCAGTTCTCCCGAAGGAAGCCTTACACTGCATAAGAAGGCAAAAAAGTAGTCCCCTGGTACGCCCCAAGACAGAGGGACATGAAGCTTTCATGCCATAAATTGGAAAGGTCTTGTAGACAAGATCGCACACAGGGCATTAAGACAGACTATAGAGCCGCTATCAGGCACTATAAAACTGAAATTAAGGCAACCCAAGCACAGTTTTATGAGTCTAAAATAAGTTTAGCCGCCAATGCCCCCAAGGACATTTTTCGAATAGCAAAATCATTGATCACCCCACCCCCCGAACAAACACCATTAGATGGGCCACTTGCCCGCTCTAATAGCCTAGCATCCTTCTTTTATCAAAAAATCCAGACCATCTACTCCTCATTCACCTCTGGCCTAACTGACCTGGGGGCTGCAACAGTAGCAAGCCCCAACACACTCCCCCCATGTACACTGGAAAAGTTCACTCTCTTAGATCCGGTCTTGCTGGACAAAATAATCCCTAAAGTCACCTCTGGCTCTCCTGAGGACCCTGCACTGCCACCAGTCCTTACCTTGGTCATGGAGCTAATTCGCCCAGCAATTCTGGACGTTCTAAATTCTTCAATCACCTCAAGTGCTATTCCAAAATCCTGGAAATGTGCAATGGTCAAGGCACTCTTAAAAAAACTCCATCTAGACCAGAATAATTTAGCCAACTTCCGCCCCATTTCTTTGTTGCCATGGATGAACAAACTGCTTGAGAAGCACATTAATAACATCTTAGTGGTACATCTTGAGTCTAACAATCTGCTCTGTGCTTCTCAAACGGGCTTCTGCCCCCAACATGGGATTGAGACAGCCCTATTAGCAGTTACTGAGGAGGCCAGAATCGTATTAGACCAGGGAGGAAAAGCGGCCATTATATTATTAGATCTCAGCACCGCGTTCGACACGGTTGACCATGCCACATTATTACATCGTCTTAGTGGCATGGGAGTGTCGGGCGCGGCTCTGTTATGGCTCACTTCCTTACTGGAGGAACGCTTCTTCCAGGTTTTTGAAGGAGAAGTTGTTTCTTCCAAACAGCCACTCAGTAGTGGGGTGCCTCAGGGCTCTGCCCTGAGCCCCACAATTTTTAATGTCTATATGAGGCCCCTCGCACAGATTGTCCATCCATTTGGTGTCCGTATAGTCACCTATGCAGACGACACGACACACAGCTTGTGGTATCATTGAACAATGCTGAGGGGTCGTCTAGCACTTTGAGTACCTGTCTTGAGGTGGTCGCCAGATGGATGGAGCTCTCCTGCCTTGGATTAAATGGGGAAAAGACGGAGGTTATGCTGTTGGGGAACCCTTCACCTTCCATTCTGGTCCCCATTTGGCCTCCCTGTCTCGGTCCTCCCCCCTCCCCCAAACCCCAGATAAAGAGCCTAGAAGTCTGGTTAGACAGATCACTCGACTTCACTGTCCAGGCAACCAAGACATCTGCTACTTGCTTCGGACCTATGAAAATGCTCCGGAAAGTCCTCCCGTTATTGCCGTTCCAGGCAAGGAGAATCATGGTTCAGGCTCTGATCCTCTTCCGCCTGGACTACGGCAATGCACTTTATCTTGGAGCCCATCTGGCCGCAATACATAAGCTCCAGGTTAACCAAAATTGTGCAGCCCGATTGCTTTTCCAGATCCCTCGATGGCAGTCGGCCAGACCTGCCTTGAGGAAGTTACACTGGCTTTTGGTAGAAGCCAGGATACAATTCAAGTCTATGTGCCTGGCTCAAAAGGCCCTTCGCAAGACAGGCCCATCCATAATGTTTCCCTTGGCCATTCCCTATTCCCCTTCTAGAGCCCTACGATCCAGCGGGTTGCACATGGCCACTATGACCAAAATAAACAAAGCCCGCTGGGGTGGTCGCGCATTTTCGCACAATGCCGCCGGAATGTGGAACTCCCTTCCGCTTGCCCTGAGAGAGAACAACAATCTGCTGACTTTCAGGAGACAACTAAAAACTCATCTGTTTGCAGAAGCTTATTAGCGCCCTATCCTATTGTCAGAACGGTCCTGGTTAAAGCGCTGCGAGGCCTCAGGGTAGTTACGCGCTATATAAGTTTAATTTTCATTTCATTTATTCATTTAATTTCATTTCATAACATAATGAAAGGTAGGCCACCTGCATCCTCCCTGGTATATTGTGAGTAAAACCTCTCTTTCGGAATAGGGCCGTGAGAATGCAAACCTGAGCCCCCCCCTCAACTACCCCAGATTGACTCTGATTTAAATAGGCTGTCATCCTACCCCTTCCCTCTTGTCCTGATGAAGACCCGCAATGACCACTTAATAGTCCTTAATATTGAGTTGAAACGTGGACGCTACCACCTGGTCCAGTTCATGGCTCTGCGCGAGAAATTAAACTTGGATTAGCAGCAGAGTCATTATCTTCATGTTGGTCTCCCCTTCCCTTCTACATATCCCAATCACATCTATACTAATATTATAAAGAGAGAGCCCAAACCTTTGAGGCAGGGAATCTCAGGAACCACAGCACCAATCACAACACCCAATACAGCATTGGAAAGGGCAGTTGCAGCAGAAGGACATAAGCTATAAAGATGCCCACCATATACATTTGAAAGGTAAAAGAACCTTACCAGCAAAATTGTCCCTTGTGGGCTTGGGCGTGGGCGGGGCGCGGCATGACGACAAAAAAAAGCGTTCCTTAAACGTGTGCGTTGTGCTGGGGGTGAGTGCTGGGGGTGTGAACAAGGCCAATGTGCGCGGCAGCAAGGGGTGTGGCCAATGGGCGCGACAACCGACAACAATCACGCGGCACATCCCAAAAAAAAGCGTTCCTTGAGGGCGTGTGGAAAGCAAATGTGTGCGTTGGGCCGGGGGCGTGGCCAAGGCCAATGGGTGCGGCAATTGCGCGGGAGCAAGGGGCGTGGCCAATGGGCATGGCAATTGCCGGGGCCTAGGCGGGGGCAGACGCAACTGATCGTGCCTGCGGGGACCATAACTGCACAGTATCCTGCACGCTGTCAGCCAGTCAACTCTCTGCATAAAGGACCGTGCCTGCGGGGACACTAACTGCAGCGTCTCCTGCGCGCTGTCACACACTCAACTCTCTGCATAAACAAATTGACACCAGGCGCATCACATCACCCAGGGCTGGAGCCTGGCTCAGGCGGCGGATGACGCGAGTAAGTGCGCCTGCTGGGACACTAACCTTTGAACTGACTGCACTTTCCCACACGCGCAGCATCTCCAGCGCGTGCTGTCAGCCACTCAACTCTCTGCATCAACGACTTTACACCACAAGCACAACATCAAACAAAGCAGGAGCCGGGTCTCAAGCGGGGGATGACACGATTCAGCGTGCCGGCGGGGACACAAAATTTACAACTGAATGCACTTTCACACAAGTTTACCTGGAGTACATACACACTAGAGACATCTGCTAATACTTCTTACTCCGAGGTACACACAGTATCTGCACAAACATGCCTAACTATTGTGACACTTCATGCTCAAAATGTTGTCTACTGCGAGATTTTAAAATACATTTCACTTGTCTTTTACACACATTCTATTTCATACCCGGACAACGTCGGGACGGGCTGCTAGTTGTATATATTACGCACCTATTTGTATTACTGAGCAAAATATGTCACTTGATCACCATTCACCTTGAAACGTCAGCCTTGTTGGCAGCTCTTTAAGTATGGGTAACAGATAAAAATGATGCAATTTAAATTAAACAACTGTTTACTCATCAAATTGTCGTTCTCCTGTGTTCCTTATGAATAAATTGGTTTTGATCTTACATGTGAGGATTTTACATAAGAAACAAGATAAATGATTTACATGTACAAGAAATGAGCTTTGCATACCCGACAGAACCATTGTTTTTTCTTTGCCCTAGATTTAGCCAGTGGAGAATCCACCGCCTCTTTAATCAGGGGTTGTAGATCGGATCTGAAGATCTATAAAACCTCCTTCTCATTCCCTGGTTGCAGCTCCACACGATGCTGCTTTTGCGAGAAGGGGTTGGAGCCCAAGTCTGGCATGTGGCATATGCCATGACATATGCCACAGTATGCCACATTTTGTGTCTATGTTGTTTGAGGTATAATTGTGTTATAAACCCCCTTAAGTGCTAGTGGAATATTTTTAAGATATATCTTCCATCTGGATTAAAAAAACAAAAACATAATTTAAAAATCAATTTTCCGCAGCTGGGGTTTGAACCCTTGTCAAAAAACACTCATAGACCCTGTGAACTGCCCCTGTACCAGCTGTTCTTCATAAGTTTTTCAAATCTCTGACTTGCACTGGCTTGACTTAAAAGGACACAAATCTCACAGACACTGCTAGGGGTGATTTACAAAAGGTAATCTTTCATTTGTGGAATTTAGAAAATAAATAAAAAAATAATTTAAAAAACGATTTTCCCCAGCTGGGGATTGAACCCTGGTCTAAAAGCATTCATAGAGGCTGTGAACTGCCTGTGAGCCATCGATTTTACTGAAATTTCCCCAGCCAAAAGCCTAATTGTCATGAAAAAATGATGTCAGTCCCTTCTCTATTTCTATGGTGTTTGGTTTAGATGCTGGAAATGCACTATGACTAAGGAGGCCATAGTTCTCCCAGATACTGCTAGGGGGGGGGGAGGATTTACAAAGCCACAGCCTTCATTTGTGGAATTTAGAAAATAAATAAAAAAATAAATAAATAAACGATTTTTCCCACCTGGGGATTGAACCCTGGTCTAAAAATACTCACAGTCCCTGTGAACTGGCAGTGAGCCATCTATGTTGTGGAACATTACCCACCCAAAAGCTCAATAAAAAATTTGCAAACATACGTGACAAGAATTTTCAATTCTATTAAGGACAAGGAGGCGAGGATTATGCTTTTCTCATTTCTTTATAATGAAATGCTCAGTAGCCAATATTATAACAAAAAACTACATTTCCCATGAACACTAGGGAATAACCATAGAGTATACAGTATAAAAGGTCACCACAGTAGTCCTTCTTCCTCTTTCTTTGCTGCTCTGCAGCCAGTTAAGTGCTTTTTCTGTATTTGACTGTACTTACTGTTATTGAGCTGTTATATTGCACTGTTCTATTGTGGTTCTATCACTTGCTGTGTGTACATTGCCTTCAGCGCTTACGGCGCGCTGTGAGTGCGTTTGTTTACGCTCCATTTCACCGGTTGATTGTTATCGGGTTTGTCTTCCGATTTCGACACGTTCTTGTGGCGTGTTCTCTCGAGAGCGTGTGTTCACCTCCTTGGGACCAGGCGCCCTGTGTTGCCCTGGTTCGCTTTGTGGAGCGGGAGCAGGGGTTAGCGGCTCGCGAAGGGAGCGGGAGCGCTCTCGAGCCGTTTTTTCTGAACAGGCAGCCGTGTCGCGCATGTGCATTGGCTTGTTTCCGCTTTCTGTGACATTCCTCACAGCGCCGGTGGACAGAGAAAGTCGTTTCACACATCAACGCCCACAGCCTTATTCAGAATTAACCCCGTTCTACGCCGGAGTTCAAAGAGAGCTTTGGTTGTGACTTTCATGCATAGGCTTTGCCTAGAGTGTGCTCCTTATAGCGGCAGGCTTATCTCCCTCCACGTTTTACTTGTAAGTTGAGTCAGGTTTGTGCCTGCTTTATTAGCCTGCTGTGGGGTTACCACACTCCCCCTGCATAGAGTCTTTGACACTCCATATTACTTCCAGTCATCTGGTGGGCTTTAATGTTTACACTTGTGTATCATGGAAGACTACTATTGTAATGCAGATGACCATTACTATGGGGATGATGATGATGGTTCTTTAGAACACAATTTGGTGGAGGAATTGGACAAAGGTGTCCAACAATCAGTAAATAAGGCACTAGTGCGTGCTATTAATCCTCTCAAACGCCATTTAAATAAATATGCCCAGCAACAAGGTTGGTTGCCATCGGCCAAAAAATCTTCCAAATCTCCTGTCAATCCCCACAGGTCGGCCTTTCAGAATCTGGCAAAATCTCTGGCAGCTGAGGCTTCCAAGTCTTCCGCACCACATGACACCGACGATTCGGATCATGTGCGTACTTCAGTTTCTTCTGATCCTGACTCTCCCCCACCGAAGAAACGTGTCCGCTGCTGAGCATTTCATTATAAAGAAATGAGAAAAGCATAATCGGAGCCTCCTGTCCTGACATAGAATTGTCATTCAAAAATGATGTCAGTCCCTTCTCTAGTTCTATGGTGTTTTGTTTAGAGGCTGTGAACTGCCAGTGAGCCATCGATTTTACTGATATTTTCCCCAGCCAAAAGCCTAATTGTCATGAAAAAATGATGTCAGTCCCTTCTCTATTTCTATGGTGTTTGGTTTAGATGCTGGAAATGCACTATGACTAAGGAGGCCATAGTTCTCCCAGATACTGCTAGGGGGTGATTTACAAAGCCACAGCTTTCATTTGTGGAATTTAGAAAATAAATAAAAATAAAAATAAAAAAAACGATTTTCCCCAGCTGGGGATTGAACCCTGGTCTAAAAGTACTCACAGCTGCTGTGAACTGCCAGTGAGCCTCCTGTGTCACTGGAATTTCTTGCAGCCAAAGGCCTATGTATCATGGAAAAATTATGGTGTTCCCTCCTCTTGAGTTCAATGCTTTATAAACAAATTACCCTCCCTCTGTATCACTCTGATACCAGCCCATAAATGTATGCTTCTCACAAACTCTTGCTTTATAAATTCTGCCAAAATGTTACTTGTATGTTAAATGCCTCAAGGACAATTGCCTTTCCTGTCCTTCTTTTCACTGTGCCACCAGTCCCCAGCTTTTCAGTCTTAATATGTTTTTGTTTTTACTTTTCAAAACTCTTAACTTCAAAATTGTTCTCTATGCAGTGTATACAATATTGTTTCTAAACATTTTCAATTATGTAAGAAAATCTCATTTGCAATATTCCACTGGTCAGTCTAGAACCCTGTATGACCATCAATCAGCTTTTTAGTTCCTGTATTTAGTCACAGTATTCTTCATACAATCACATGACTGTAGTCCCTCTTCTATTTTCAATGTGTAGTGAAATTCATTGATAGGCCCTCCTCTAAACCATGTGACACCACTTGTTTTCCAATATATTGCCATACAGTGGAATAATCTCCCTTATCAACCATCCATTTCTACCAGCTTAACCATTGAAATTTGCAGTTTTTGTCACTCATCCTGGGAGAACTGCTGACAGAAACAGGATTTTGACAAAGCCACTCCACTTTTTGCCATTAAGATAAGGTAAGCAGAAGCATGGGCCTTGATCTGGGGCTGTGTGGGTCTTAAAGATTACTGTCCAAAACCGTCCAAATCATCAAGTACTTTCTGTGTAATATGTAATGTCCTAAATGTGATCCTATCATACACAGGTTGTAAAACTGAAACTGAAAATGAAATGAACAGGTCAGTGCTTCATTTAACTTTATGGCATGAGGTGGGGGCATAAAGCCACTTTCTTTTTGTTTAAAGGGAAACTATTTTTAATTGGGCTTTGACCAAGGAAGGAATCTGAAAATCCAAGAAAGGAATAGAAACACAGGAAATAGTGGGAAAGAGAGAAAGCAAAAATCAAATTGTTGTTCAGTTCAGCTGTATTGTCATGATACATGGTGATGTATAGAAAATCATGAGGAGAGCACTAGAGAGCACTTCTGAGAGATACGCCATGTGTAATATGTATGTTTGTATGAATCATAATTTCGAATTTCGCAGTATGTGGTTGGCACTAGCTCAAACGCGTTCCCACTCTTTATCATTCCAGGGACGGCCTCTGTCTTCAGTCCAATATGTGCAAAGTCTCTGCAGAGGCTTCAATACATGAACGAGCAGGGCCTGGACCAGCCAGTGTATCACATGCAATCGCTCCCCCATCACATGCAGGTATTGCAATAACTGGTGTGTCGGCGGCTTGTTGGTCATATCGCCCCATGCTAGCGTAAATGTTCGCGTAATTGTTCTGTGTAGAAGGAACTGGCCCGCTGGTAATCCAGTATCTGCTGTTAGTGTCGCAAAATGCATTAAAGTGCCGTCCACGTACAGGGCTCTGAGAGTCTCCATTTCCGCTTCAACCGAGGGCACTAATGCCATGTCCGTTATAGGGTCTCCGGCTCTGGGCGTCCTGAATAGTGGTAGTACCGGGGCATATGGAATTGTGTCTTTTGTGAAGTTAAGGCTTCTCCTAAAACACCTATGCTCCAGCTAAAAATGTATTTGATGTCTGGCGAGGAAGCTTCGCGAGCGGTTGGAACAATCTGCATATCTGTATCTGCGTCCAAGCTGTCTTCTAGGTCACTGTGTGTGCCAGAGTCCTGCTGCTTAGCCACTTTGCAACCCTCTGTAATTGTGCAGCTAAATAATACAGTTCCAGATGAGGAACTACCAAGCCTCCACTTTCCGGGGGTGCATATAGTTTCTGCAGCGCTATCCTGGGCCGGCCTGCATTCCAAATCATGCCACGTATCAACCCTCCAATTCTCTAAAGAACCTCATTGGGACATACACCGGAAGATTCTCAAAACAGTACATTAACCTTGGCAGCACTATCAATTTTGTCATGGTGACACAGCCCATCACATTGAGCGGTAAGGCCCTCCAGAACTGCATCTGTGCTCTTAATGAGGAGATGGCGCAAACCAGATTGCCTTTCAGTATATCTGTTGAGACCTGTAAATATATATTCCTAGGTACCTAAACGTAGTTGGATACCAGTCAAGTGCTATTACATTGATGATTATATTGGTTGCAACTACATCTTTGCGAAAAGAGTAAGCACCTGACTTAGCCCAGTTTACCCTGAGTCCCAATATTGCCTCGAATCTACAGAACAGTGGCGATATCTCTGGCGGCACGGCATGAAGCTCACATACGTATAATAACAGGGCGTCCGCATATAGGGACACTGTATGTAGACTATTGCTCAAGGGGATGCCCCAGTCTGCTTCTCCCTCACGGAGGAGAGCCGCCAGTGGCTCCATAGCTAAGGACAAGAGTAACGGGGACAAGGGGCAACCCTGTCTAGTTCCTCGTCTCACCCTGATTTCGTCAGATAAGAGCTTGCCCGTACGAACCCGAACTGTGGAACGCTGATACAGCAACTGCATCATTTTTAGATAGTCATAACCCAGCTCATATTTACGTAAGACCGCCGCAAGGTAGGGCCACTCCAGTGAATCAAAGGCCTTTTCCAGGTTTAACACTAGACAGCCATATCTATGCCATTTTTCCATTGCATACTGTTGGATTCTAAATAGCCTTTGAATATTAATCGAGGTGCTTCTAGTGGACACAAATCCGTTCTAGTCGGCATGGACCAGAGTCGGCACAAATGGGTCAATGCGTTTGGCCAGGACTGAGGCGAGTATTTTATAGTCTGTGGTCTACAGGGCCAGTTGGCGGTAAGAGCCTAGGAGTTCAGGGTTCCTACCCGGCTTAAAAGAGAGACCAGCGTTGACTCGTGTTGTGTTGGGGTGAGTGTCGCCTCATATACTCACAGCAGTTCCGACACTAGAACCTCTGAGTATGCCTTATAAAATTCAGCCGGTAATCCATCAGGACCCATCGTATTTCCATTTGACAGAGAGTAGATACCATCCCTTATGTCTTCTGCTAACAGAGGAGCACCCACTTCCCCTTGCTGTTAGTCTGTTAGCAGCGTTAGTGTGGAGAGGAATTCCTGTATTTCTGTAACCGTGGCTATTAAATAAGATCTGTATATTGTAGAGTAAAGTCCCACAAAAGCAAGATGTATATCGCTTTGGGTATGCATTGTGACAGCCTGCATATTCTCTATTGCTGTTACTGGCACAATATCTATGTCTTGCCGTATCAGCGACGACAACAATCTACCTGGCTTGTATCCCATGTGATGGGTGCACGCTGAGTGTGCGGCGTGCTTTAGATTATGGAGTCAGTGTAATATCTAGAGTGTTCCTCCCTGAGCGTTCCAAATCCTAAGTATCTCCCTCTAGCGCCTCTCCCTCCCCTTGGAGCAGCTCAGTTTCAAGGTGTGTAAGATCTGCCTCCAACTGTCACCGCATGCCCGCCTGGGCACCCAGGCAGGCACCCCTCATCACAACCTTGAACATGTCACACTCCACCTGAGGCGTCGTGGCCGTCCCGACATTATCTTTAAAATACTGAGTGACATTTGCAGCCAGTAGGGTACGGAAGGGTGTATCCAATAGGAGATCCGGCTGTAGCCGCCAAGTTGGGGATTGTCGGACAGGGGCGCGCCCACAACATTTCCAAGACATACGGGTTGTGGTCAGAGTGCGTCCGACCTAAATAATGAACCGCTGCTATGTGGGGGAGCAGTGCGTCTTAGAGCATATAGCCATCTAACTACACATTGAGGTCATGAGCCCCTGAATAATAAGAGTGTACTCTATCATTGGGATGACGGTGTCTCCAGGCATCCTTCAAATGCCATTCTGTTTCCCAATTCGTCAACGCCTTCATAGCATGGTGTGTGTTTGTATCCAGAAGTGTTGGAAAGGACCCGTCCAATGACACGTTAAGGACGCTGTTGTAATCACCCCATAATGACATGAGTATGTTGAGCCATGGCGCAAGAATGTGTGATATCTTGTCGACAAATGCAGCCTGCTCTCTGTTAGGAGCGCATATCTATGCAAGTACTGTTTGTCGACCATCCAGCGTGCCCCTTGCTATTACATACCTCCCCTCTGTGTCTACCAGCGACTGTGTAATTGCCAACGGAACACCTGTCCTCACCCATATCAGCACAACCCGTGCAAAAGCAGAATACCCTGTGGCAAACAATTTGCTGCGCCAGCGACGTTGTAAACGTTGTATCTCTATTTTGGTTACGTGAGTCTCTTGCAGTAGGGCGATTTCTATATGATGTTGCTTGAGGTATGAGTAGATTTAATACCTATGTGACGGCGAATGTATACCCCTCACATTCCATGTACCAATTTTAACTGAAGACATTAACCCTCCAACGCATCGTGTAAAAATGTGTACGTGGCAGCCCAACAACCATGTGCATTAAACACAGCTCATCATTACATACTCCACCTAGCTCGCTGATTCGTAGCGTGGGACGCTGTCTGAATCTACTCGTAACATATGACAAAAACGCCGAAAATGATATATGCATCAATAATACCAAAAGGGTGATAATGCAACCAGCAATCGTCCAAACTCCCAATCCTAGATAACAGTAAAAACAATCCTGGGGGTTTTGCTGCAAACTGCTATACTTTAGAGTACAGTCCTCGTGTCTAGTGTCAGGGGGGCTCCCCATGCGCAGGCAACATACAATATAGTTGGAGCAAACTGCATATGTTAACTCAGGAACATTCCACAAATCAGCAATAAAATATACGTTTGAATCCTACCGCCTCCCTCGTGTATTTCAGTATTGAACACAGTACGGAGCAAATACTGTAGAGTCATAACAGCGTACATCCCAGGTATCTACACGTCCAGCAACAGCATGCCCCCACACATACACCCCAATACCTCAATTCGTAGACCATACAAATACAGGAGCTTTCAGCGTTTACGCAATCAAGTCCGCCGTCTGCGGGGTGACATCCTGTTGTCCTTTTGAGTCCTGCTAATTCTGTAGGCCATATATCTGTTTGTCATCACTCGACATGTCTCGTTGGCTGGAGTTAGATGAATTTTCTTCCTTGGGGAACCGCTGATCTCTGCCACTGCCTGTATGGTGTCTTGCTGTCCGCTCAGGATCAGCTCCGAGCGTGGACCCACAAGTGGCAAAGGCGAAGTCCCTATTCTCGTAGACCTGCGCTCTCTCTGCTGGTGTCGAAAAGGGCCTTTTCGTTTCGGTAGCCTTGCAGTTGCGGCCCTGTCCCGAGGCCCCACATTGGTGAAGGTGTCCAGCCAGTCCTCCGCCTCCTCCGATGTGTTAAAGAATTGTGTTTTTTTACTGGCAACCACACACAGCCGCGCAGGTAACAACAGAGAATGTTTCAGGTTATTTTGTCAAAGACGTTTCTTCACTGCCATGAACGGAAGCCTCTGGAGCTGTACCAGGATGGTATAGTCCAGGAAAAACATTATCTTGTAATCAATGTCGATATCCTGGAGCTTCCTGGTTTTCTTCAAGATGGAGTCTCGATCTTTGGAGTTAAGGATCCGAAGCATCCAGGGCCGCGGATTCAATCCCATAGTAGGTGGCCTCGTCGGGACCCGATGGGCATGCTCTATTACGAAGTGTGGTGATAGGGACCCTTCTGGCAGTACATCTCTTAAAAAAAATATCCATGTTCAATGCATGCTGTTCCGGTACACCTACTATGTGGACATTGTGTCGTTGTTCTCTCCCTTCGTCATCCTCGGCTCTGTCTTCCAGGAATTCTAAACGGTTTAGCAAGTCTTGTACATGTTTATCCGTTTGCGTCACCTGTGGTTTGGTGTCAGCAAGCATGGATTCCAATGCAGTGGTGCAGTCCGTTAATTTCTCATAGTCTGCGTGTAGATCAGTGAGGTTGATGGCCACCTTGTGTATTTTGTATTCCAGGGAAATGTGGGTTTGATTGATGGTTTCCTCCAGACGGTCCATTGCAGCAAGTACAGCATCCAACTTGCTTGTGGTCTGATCCGCCGACCCCTGCTTCGCCATCTTGTCCAATTTGGCCTTTGACAGCAGCGGCATGGCTTGAGCTCCACCAGTACAATCCTCACTTAACTACTTCCCACCCCCCTCCCCGAAATCAGGTGCAGGACCTATTCACCTAAATTGCCTTTTCGCTCAGGGAGAACTCAGCACGGCGCCACCAGGTCTCCGTTATACTTCAGACGTAGTACTGAGGTCGACTAGGTCTCTATCGAATATATTAAACTTAATTGTGAGTGCTAGTTAGCTCAGAGGTAACTAGAAACGTTCTTGAATTCACAAGAAGGGATTAGTTTCTGACAACCGCATAAACATGACAACTTTGTTTCCCAAGAATAAGAAATCAATCTCTAGAGTTGCGGAAACAATACATAGCTATTTTACTCAGTCAATCGTGCATGCTTCTTTTCACAAGAGATTCTGAGAAAATAGGGAGACGGCGTTTTCAATAAAATGTATTTTATTGAACAGTCTTCTTTCTCAAGCATAAGAAATGTACTGCTACAATCGTAATACTGGTTATAAACTACAATCCATAAAGTACAAAGAGTATTATGAAATAATACTGTAAAAGCATGGTATGGTTTGTAAGCCATATAAAATAACATATAATACATACATTAATAAATAATGACTAAAAGTACTCAACTGGTGCTTTTAATATACGGCAAACCGGTGTACCTAACGTAGGTCTAGTATAAGGGAAGAAGTAAGTGAGTTGTACCTTAAGTTTAATATTCTTTTGCCAAGAATCTATTCCAAGAATTCTCTAAGGGTCTAATAATCTCCGTACCTTTGTTTTAGAATGAAGGAGGTCTTGTATCTCTCTCTCAGGACACGATTTCCCAGCAACCCTCAAGGGTAGCGTGGAAACACTGGAGCTGGATTCTATGCAGGAGAAAAGACAGCGTCTCTCAGTGCGTCAGCTGGAGGGGTCTGCTTCCTTCGGCACTTGCTACTGCAGGGCATGTCGGGCAAGTAGATAGTCAAACTTCTCCAAACCGCTGTGTGTTTGTCTGGGCAAGTGTGAGCATATTGATACCTTGAAGGTGCCGAGTTTGACTTAAGGTTGGACATAATAACATCATCAATGACTCAGTTCTTTGAAAACTCCAGGATTTCTTGTACAAATCAATATTCAAGCAGGGGGAAGTCCCTGACTGCTGAAGGCGGTTTTCTTCAAGAAATCGTTGTGGATTCTCGGAACTAGTGGAAGTAGCCTTGCCGAATTTGGACTGCATAGGCTAAATCTAAATATTGTTATGATTTCTATGCCTATATAAGGATAGGGTGATTTATACCTAAATATGGGCATTAATCGAGAAAATTACACTAGGGTCCTGAAATCCTACACATCAAACTTACTGCTGCTCCAGGGTGCAGCGGACTCGGCTTCAATATCGTGCCTTGGCTCCTGCACGATAACAGCTCCGTACGGTCATCAGCCTCGTAGTCTTCCTGTGGCAGGTGCAACAAGGTCGGATGGGTCCAGGATGGCAACTCGTTGGCTCCCGGGGGGCAACAGCAGGGCATCTCACCTGGGGCGATCGCAGCTGGGGCTCACTACATCAGCATACCAGCCAGTGCCACCCACACACTCAATATGTTGATGTCCCCTGGTGCGGGTGCGGGGCAATGGCATGCAGTTTCTTGGGAGTGGAGCCCTCGCCACCTAGCCATGCAACAGATGCAAGGGCAGTCATTATGAGCATGCACCGCCGCCTCGTAATACCTCTCCGCCTTTACCACGATGCGTGTGTGGCAGGCTGCTGGTATCACAGAACTCCACAGGCCATCATTAATATCACAGGGACCTCAGCTGCAATGCATTCCTCACTTCAAGGGCATACAGGTATGGCAGGGAGCGGACAGCCGTGACTCCTGATCCGTCAGTGGGGGCCAACCACTTCAACCACGTTTCGTGGCCGGAACGTTTAGGCAGTGTACATCACTAGTCTACTGGCGAGGGGGGGGGGGAATTCCCCGATCACACTGCATGGACAGCTGCAGCCATGTTGGCCAAGCAGGGTCTGCTCACGTCGCGCCTCTTCGGCCACCCTTTCATTTGGTCACCGTGTTGTGCAATATCAGAGCCCGGATGTTCGTGGGCAGCACCGCGGGGGCCCCAGCCATTCTCGGGCCACTGCCGTCAAGTAATCAGAAGAGCGTCCTGTAGGGGGGTGAGTGTCCGCAGCACCGCTTCAGCGGTCGAGAACCGCCTACCATAGCTCCGCCACAGGGTGAATGGCCACACAAACCAGCCGGTATCCGCCACCGCACACAGCCCTCCTTTCTTGCAGCACAGCGAACAGCAGGCAGATCAGGTCTGCCGAGGGAGGGGCAGCGGGTATCACGGCGGGGGCCTCACCCAACTCTCACCATCCATTGGCGGGCACCGAGACGTCAGCCGCAGTCCAAGCCAGCCGCCGTTAGTTCACTGCAGCTGCGCCATTTCTCGCGGCCTTTTGGGTGGGGACAGACCCCGGGCTCACGTAGCCTCACCAGGGTCATGCAGTAGGCAGCGTCTCCGGTCGGGGGTTTCACACTAGAGCCTGGGAGATCTCAAATTTACATTGTTGCTGCATGTGGATAGTGTCCTGCATTTGATCCTCTAGGTTGCTATCCCCAATAATGGCTGCATCCGGAGGTATTAGCCTGTCCAGGGGAGCCTTTCGTAGAGCTCTATCCAAATATGTCTGCCTCCATTTAGGCCGCAGCAGCCACGCTCCCCACCACGGTCATTTGTTATACAGTGCGCGTGATTCGGATTTGCAGTGTTCCTTTAGTAGCACAGTAGGCACTGCACCAATTCTTTGGCCACACATCAGTGATACACTGCTTTTTCAACCGCACAGGGGTGCTGCTGTGGAAAAACAGCTGTTGAGAGTCGATGCATGGAATTTCTAGTTTCTTAGCTGCCAAACCACCTCCAAATGGCCCAAAACGGGAATTGACACCCCTTGTCAGCTCCGAAATCCCAGCAGAGGAGCTCAGGGGCTACAAATGAAGACTTTTATGACCCTTAGACTTCTTAACAGGAGGCAAGCATGCATAAGCGTTTGGAGAACCTTGGGAAGTAGGATGTAGAAAGAAAATGTCCTCTTAGTCAAGAAGTGTTTTGAAGTTATGGTGTAACAGCTCCAGTTCTTATGCCAGTTTCTACCTTCGAAGTAGGCAAACTTCAACGGAAAGTCTTCGTTGAGCACAGGACCCTACCTTACTCTGACCTGGCTCCAGACACACTACAGGGCATTGGAGACAGCTTTGTATGAGAGCATTTACAGTCCTATTCATGTGTCATTGACAACTCCTTCCACCACTATAGCTCAGGAAGACCGATCAGGCTGGTGATTGGCCATCAACATATGCATATGCAGGGCACACCTCAACTCCCTTTTTTGTGACTGGCTAGAGTGAATGGGTAAACAGTCCAACTGTCACCCTTCCTCAGACGTGGATTCCACCCACAGGAAGAGCCACACAATGTTAAAGCAAGAAAATATCCACGTTCTAAAAAAGGCATTTTCAAACACACAATTTAAAACCAAGTTCACTAAAAGATGTGTTTTTAAATTGACCCCAAACTCCAAAACATGATCTACTTCCAATGGGAAGTTACACTTGTACGTGGGCAGAAGGCATCTTCAATAGTAACTTCTTTCACATACAGTCCTTGCAATAGTGAAAAAAGAAATAAGCAGTATTCACTATTGCGACAAGTAAAAAACTCAAATACATTTCCTACCTTTCATCTACACTGCACCCTGCTCATTGGGCTACCTCTGCCCTACCTTAGGGGTATCTTACATGTAGTAAAAGCAAAGGTTTGGCCCTGGCAAGTGGGTAATTGCCAGGTTGACATGGCAGTTCTAAATGGCACACACAGACACTGCAGTGACAGATCTGAGACATGGCTGAAGGCCTACACATATTGGTGGCACTATCATTGTTGCAGGCCCACTGGTAGCATTAAATTTACAGGTCCTGGACACACAAAGTGTACTTTACTACGGAGGCCAGGTGTTTGACATCCGGGGCAACATATCCCCGCGTATTCGCGATCTCCCCCCCCCATAAATAGCACCTTCAAGCCTATATAATCAAAACCCCAGAAAAGCCAAAGTTTGACCTAAATGTGCATAAACAAGAAAAAAAAAAGATAAAAGCTAAACAAATTAAAAAAAACATTGTTAAGAACTACTTTCTGCGCAAATGCAACTGCATGGCTTTCCCTAAAGACAGGATAGATGTCCTTAGTGTTTTTAAGAGCATCCTATTACTGCTACCATTATTTATTTCCAGAGACTTCCTATAAGTAATTTTCAGCCATTATCTCCGAAACAAAGCTGCGAGTGGACCCTTTATATACAATTTTAATTCTGGCAGGAATCTCAAGTTATACATCGGCTCTCAGCTTTTGAAAAGGAGCAAAGAGCTGCCTGAACCTCCATCTGCTTTCCACTGTGGCATGAGCAAAGTCAGGTCTAGTGAAAAAAGTTATTCCATCACAGGATCTTGGATTCGTGGGCCTTGCCAGATCATAAAGAGCTTGACGGAGGAGAAATTTGACAAAAAACAGTAGCATGGCACGAGGATGTTGCTGCGCTGATGGGTTACGCTTGCCAAGTGAAAGAGGAAATCTGTGCACTCTCTTAACTTCTTTGTCCCAATCCCAGGAATGTAGCTTTTGAAAAGCCCCTTTAAGGAATAAGATCATGAAGCTTCTGGTGTACTCTTTTTCCACTCCTTCCGGTATCCCTAGGAAGCCGAGATTGTTGCACCGCTGCCTATTTTCCTGCTCCTCCATCTTCCACATGAGATCTTTGACCACACTCTCATGTTCTTCTCTTTGGGTTTTAAGGGTGGCTACATCTTTCTCTAAATGCTCTGTCTTTTCCTCCACAGAAGCCATCCGATCTGAAATTTCAGCGCAGGTTTTGCCAACCCTTCTGACAGCGCCTTTTAGTTTCTTGGCGGCCAGGCGTGATCTACGCCTGTCATCCTTGGCTTCCTCCTGGAAGCTTTTGATAGATTGAAGAACAACCTCCAGCGCAGGGTCGCGCTTTGGTCCTCCACTATCTCCATTTAGGCTATCTGTTATAGTTCTATTACCACCTGAGGTGACCATAGAGTCAGATAATACTGTAAGCTGAGTATCAGAATGATCCTACCTCAGATCTGTACCTCTTTCTTTGTCTAGGATATCATGTATCTTTTTTCGGTGATCCTTGTAAGAGCTGCTGTACCATTTGGGACCGTCCTCTCTGCTTGACACAGAGATGTTTGTGTCTGACAGCTCTGATTCATCTGTTAATGAATAGTATTTGTCTTTATTCTCCAGTGCTTTTAATGAGTGGATTAGAAGAGAGTTGCTTGCAGCTTGTCGAGTTACTGCGGGTTCTACAATTCCACCAGTGATATTTGCACAATCCTTTGAGCTAATTCTTTTACTGCCAGATCTTTCTACTTTGACCTCCAAGAAACCCTCATCTGGCTATCTCACAGGTGTAGAATCGACCTCCGGGACTTTTTTCTCACACTGATCTATAGGGAGGGGAGTACCTGGTGGCCCTATTACATATTACGCAGATGGCAAATTTGAGTCAGTCAGTGCTCCTTCAATCTGCCCCAGCTTTTCTGTTGTCAAGCTTGGATCTTCTTCTACAGACCTTTGCAAAGTTCCAGCCCCCCCCCATTGTACCAAAAGTGCTTGTAATCAGCATTTGAGAATAGCTGGTCACTCTGTGTGGTTTAGCAGTCTCGATATTTTCGGGCTTGTTTTCAAATGTGCTGTTTTTATCCACGCACTCACCCTTCTCCCCTTTCCCTCCCCTTGCTTATCTTCTCGCACTCCTTGTTTCCAACCTTTTTTGCCTGGTAGCTGACAGCGCTGTAATGGTATGTGAGGCTGCTTGTGACTGAGCACTGGGCGCGAAAACATTTTTCCCTTTGAAGTTTTTACTCCCCCTGCCAGCCAACCTTACTTGTCTGTGGTGGTTTTAGACAATGCAACAAAGTACCACAGTTTCGATTTCAGTTCTCAGAAGACTGTAGACCTGTCCCAAGCACTGTGTAATCTTTGTGGCTTCACGTTTAGCAGACAGCGCGCTGAATGTCCTCTCTGAGCTCCTGAATTCCGATCGCACCGATGGGAGATCACGCAGGTCAGGAGTAATCCGAGAATCCCAACCCGTGCAGGCGTCCCTAAGTTTTGGAGGAAGTTAGAGCGTGAGTCTCTGCATGAAAACTATGGAAAGTTTTACCATCCTTCGTTTATTTTTCAGGTGCATTATATTTGCTTTCCATGATACTGCATAGTTATCTGAGGAGCGTAGAAGGTATTCAAGACTGGTTTAGCAGTGATAGGGGTTTGCAATCAGGTGAGCATCGCTGTGAGGATGTTTCTTGAGCACCATCTTGCCTCCAACTTGTGATATTTCAAGTCCACCCGCAAAACACTGTATGTTTAGTTCCAAATGAGTCTGTGCCCAGGTCGTCCACATCCTGCCATTTTGTGGCCAATCCTGGTTCACCTAATCCCTCTAATCTGTGTTTATCTGGGCGGAATAAACAAAATCCAGCTGCCAACAACACCCATTCACATGGCCCAAGAGCAGGCAGCAGGCATCAAATGCTGCAGAAAAATGTGTTTATTCTAAAAGTTAAAGACACAGAGATGACAGATGGATTGCAGAGCGATTCAAACATTCTACGCCATTCAATAGATCTATTGTGTCACCACAGTTTGGACACATCCAAAAGCAAATAAGTCTTCACCCTGTGCTTCATGTGAACAGTCCAACATGAACTGCCAAGGCAGGTCCTCCCTTGAACATGAACAATCCTCCTGGGACTAGTTTTGTGGTTTCACCCCTCATCAGCTAGGCTAACTTGAAGCCAGTGGCCCAGTGAGCCCAGGACCCATGTCTGGGCATAGCCGGTGCACTTAGGGCGAGGCAAAAGACAAACAGATCATGTCGAACTGACAGTAAATTGGCAAGGGTAGGACGCCACGACCTCGAAACCTGTCGGATTTGTGCGGCACGTCCGTGGCCAAAGTGCTCTGCTTTGGTGTAGTCCTGACAACTGCGCAAAGGGAGGCACTCCGTTCTCGGATGCGGGTTGATGCTGTCACATGGCAAGGGCACAGTCTTGAGGCGATCCACAGTGCACTAGGCCCCTTGCCCCTGGACAGCACTGAAGTTGACATCGCGTGCAAGACTGGCAAGGCTATTTGTGTTCCTAAGCCCAGTATGGTTAACAAGAGCAGTTGACAAGCCCCAAGAAGTCACTCTGGAGGCAATCCTTTGTGCCTTGCTTGCAGGGCAGATGTCCGCTGGCATGAGGGCGGCTCCACAAAGCAGGACAACAGTTCCAGTCAATAGTCAGACACAGCAAAGAGGCAATCCTTCCAACTCAGCAGCCTTTAGGGTAGCAGAGTTTCATGCAGGTCCAGTTTTTTTCACACAGATGTGGGTTTTGGGCCCTATTATTATATCCTGGTGCCCAGGTACTAGAAGAGACCAGAAGCTATTGGAGAGGGCTTTGAGGTTTTGGGGCTCCCCTGTCTCACCTGACTTGTCTGCCCTGACAAAGCAAAGTTGTAAAGCCTATTGTGTGGTGGCCGGCTCAGGCTATTCAGATGTGAGTGTGAATCATTACTCCCTCCTCTCAGCCCAAGAAGGCCATCAGATTGTTGATGTGGCAGCCCTTCCTGTGTTTGGGAGAGTGTAGGTAGTATGCAAGTATAGGACTGCTACCCTGGGCCAGACGTGTATTGGGGCAGGCAGCAGGTACACAGAGTTTGTGGAAGGACAGAGAAATGTCCACTTTCTGAAAGTGTCATTTTTGCCAAGAAGGGTAAAACCCAATACACCAACAGGGAGGAATTCTCATGATGATTCTAACCATACCAAACATGATATATCTACACCTTACTATGCAGGATTTATCACTTTAAGGGATATAAGGGCATTTCTAAGGCTGGACTATGGAGGGGTCCGCCCCACTGCAATGGCAGAGGCCTGATGCAGGATGCAGGTTTGCCAATATCACCATATTTTAGGGTAGAGTAACCGAACCTTAGCAGTTGTAAGGTGCCCAGAGTCCTAAGTCCAACAAAACAGTATAGTCTGAAGTTGGAAGTGGGTAAAAGTTAGTGGGAGACCAGCCTAAGGCTGATAGGTGAAACACATTTCTCAGACACAAAACATGAAAAGTATTATTCTTCCCATTTAAAAGTTAGCATGTATTACATGTAATAAGGCAACCCTATGTTATCCTTTACAAGAGGTATGCCTCACAGTAATGAAAATTGATTTTAGGAGTTTTGACGACAAGGACATGTAAAATGTAAAAGCACATGTCCAAACTATCAATTATAATGAACCCTTAACTATGTGCTAGCTAGGGTCTAATTTATGGGTTACTTATATACAATGAAAGTGGAGTTTAAGGGTAGACACAGCTTATAAAACTGCAATCAGGCTGCAATGGAAGGCCTGGGACAGGTTTAAGGAGGCTACTTAACTGACTGGCACACTAAGAGCTGCTGCATGTCCTTGTAGCTAGAATGTGTATTTAGCATAAAAAATAAAACACAAGAGGCATTTTGCAAAACTACAACAGTTGTTTTTATTAATCGCATCAACAAGAGAACAGCAGCAGATTTGCGGTCTGAAGCCGTCTCAAAGTAAATTGGTGTTGGCTCTTATTTTATACATTTTACAACTTGTTACGAAGCAATTTGTACATTATTTTTTAACAGGAATTGCGAGAATATTCACAGGACTGTATATTTGATCTCCTGATAAGGAGTCCAGCTGGGTGTCAACCTTGCGTGCACACAATTCGGGACAAAGGGTAACATGACCAGATGTCCGTCACGGTGAGTGCCTGTTTTCTGCTGGCAGTGTAAATATGGTGTTCTGATTGGCTGAGTGTTCCTAAATAAATGTGGCATTTATCTTTATGGTTGTTTTGGGAATGTGCATCCCTCTGGCCAAACAAATGTTGTTGGGGCCAATCTTCTCAGACCTTTGCAGTGTTGCTACCTTCTGGCAGACTGATCTAGATTGTCCCTGTTCAATCATTTGTCTATGGGCTACGTGTCACACCACTTGTGATCTGTTATTCAGTTGCTCCAGACCTTGGTATTTCTGACTCAGGGTTGATGGGTAGGTCATATTGGGTAGATTTGACTACAGCAATGTGAGTTTGTTGTTATTCGTAAATATATCCTGGCGTACAATGGCATCATATTTTTCTTTATTAACAACATCCTAGTAGATGGGGGCATGGCTGACTGCAAAGCATGGCTGCCGCAATTTGAGCAAGCTCCGCACCCAGATTTGAAGAATCCTGGATAATCCTGGTGGTATTGGCTTCTGACTGATTCCAACTCTAAATACAAGAGAACCTCCTTGGACCGGGCTGGCACTTACACAGTGAAATCGCTGCTGCGTGCTGCCGGTCCCGCCTGGACAATGAGGTGGGCTTTATTTATTTATTTATTTATTTAATTTCTTATATAGCGCCAGAATCGACCCCCGAAGGGGTATCTCCGCGCTTGCCTTGGGAACCCGTCCTGGTTTTTCCCTGTGAGATAGTCCCTACAGGGCATCCCCAAGGTGAAAGCCAGGCATCCCGCCGCGGGGGGGCCGTTGTGGAGATTAAGCAAGCTTAATGCCCAGAGTTGCAGAGTGTGAACTCATGATTAGGTCAGGCACCGAAGCGAGAATTATCGAGTCCGTGGACATTTGAACTCAACACCCTGCCGCGTCGGGAATCGAACCCTGGTCCCGGGTCTGACTCTGCTTCAGGGTCTGCCTGCTCTAACCAGTGAGCCACACTTCTCTTGGCTTCTGGGTGCGGGCTGCTGAGCCAGAGGCCTGTCTCCGGGATCGAGAAGGAGTGCCGGAGGCCAGGATTAGAGCTACTGTGACAACCTGCGCTCCCGCTGTTGCTGTGAACCCCCCCCCCCCCGGAATGAGGAAGAGGTGGCGACCGGGGTGGAGTGGACGGCGCTGAGGACAGGACGGGCCTGCATTCTGCTGATGCCTGTGCAATAGGCTACCCTGCCGAGCCTCCTCTTGGAGGACCCCATGGCTGCTTGTAGAGCATGTGCAGCCCTGTGCTGTGGTGTGTACTGCCACTGGCAGCGGTGCTGTGGATCCCGTTGGTGGTCTGGGAGGAGCGGTGCTGCGAATGTAGCCGCGGACATCTGCCAAAGAAACTATGCTACCTTGTTTAAAATTGGGTGTAACCAGACAACTTGTAACATGTTCACAAATGTAGGTAGCAAGTGTAATACTAAATATAAAAATGATGAAAGACAACAAAAGATAAGCCATACTTAAAATCTGAAATAGTTTATTTATTTATTTATTTATTTTATGTTCTTATATAGCGCAAGAATCGACCCCTTACGAGGTATCTCCGCGCTTTGCTCGCAGGATGGAATAGTTGCTATAGAACAGAGAATGTGGATGAACACTGATGTTTAGGAGTATTTAGTCTTCCTGGAATAATACAGTTTTTAGTTTCTTCCTGAAAGAGAAGTGATTGTCGGTTTGTCTGAGGTCAGCTGGGAGGTTGTTCCAGAGCTTGGGCCCTACCAAAGAGAATGCTCTGCCCCCTTGTCTGGTTTTTTTAATAAGAGGGGTTTTGAGTAGCAGTTGATTGCTTGACCGCAAGGCTCTGTCAGGTTTATAGACAGGTAGCTTATGGACCAGGTAGTCAGGGCCTTTCCCGAACAAGCACTTGTGGACAAGGCAGCAGATCTTGAATTTGGTGCGTTGTCTTATTGGCAGCCAGTGCAGTTCACGCAGCAGGGGTTTGGAGGGAGTTCTGGGGGGGCATTCAGAACCAGTCTTGCTGCTGTGTTTTGGACTACTTGGAGGCGATTTATGGCACTTTCATTTGCTTGAATAAGGAGTCCATTACAGTAATCAATTTTACTGATCACCATAGTCTGCACTAGGGTCTTTCTGTAGCTGTCAGAAAGGTAGGGGAAGACTCTTCTTAATAGGCCGATGGTGTGAAAGCAAGACCCAGCAACTGCATTCACGTGTTCCTTCATGGTAAGGTCCCGATCCAGTTTCACCCCTAGATTTTTTACTGTAAGTTTAGGGGTGGGTACTGGTCCCAAGTCAGGGGGCCACCAGTCGGGGGACGACAGTAAGGATGCTTTCCCAAAAAGCATTAGCTCCGTTTTTCCGACGTTGCATTGGAGACGGTTGACAGCCATCCAATTAGAGATGGCCCTCATTCCTTCTGCAAAGTTGTCCCTGACGTTGGAGTTGAAGGAATGGAAAGGATAGAGGAGCTGGGTGTCGTCAGCGTAAGACACCGGGGTGAATCCATATTTTCTCACAATCTCAGCGAGGGGGGCCACGTACACATTGAACAATGTGGGGCTTAGGCATGAGCCCTGTGGCACCCCCTTCGTGAGCACCCTGGAAGCAGAGCGGTAAGGTCCCAGGCTGACGGCTTGTGAGCGCCCGGACAGAAAACTCTCCAGCCAAGAGAGGGCTTGACCTCCTATGCCCACACCCTGTAGACGGCTCGTGAGGATCTTATGGGACACCGTATCAAATGCGGCCGACAGGTCTAACAGCACCAGAATCATTGAGCCTCCTCTATCCTGTGACATCTTGATGTTATCGGTCACAGTGAGGAGAGCAGATTCGGTGCTGTAGTTGGGCCTGAACCCAGATTGGGAATGGTCCAGGCCCCCTGTCGCCTCAATGAACCTGGACAAGTGGATGTTAACATGTTTTTCGGCCAATTTACTCAGGAGGGGCAACAAGGAGATGGGACGGAGGTTGGAGAGTTCTGTCCATGGGGAGGTGGTTTTTTTACGAATAGGATTCACCACTGCCTCTTTCCATTGTTGGGGAAGTTTGCCTTCTGTATAGGAGAGGTTCAGGACTCTCTGAATAGCGGGACTGAGGTAGGTGGAGAGCATGTTCGTCACTCTGGGGGGAAGAAGGTCAAGAGGGGACCCTGTTTTCGTGGAATTTAATAAGGATTTTATCTCATCCTTAGAGATTTCCGGAATCTTAATGAAAGTTTCAGAATTGATTTGTGGACAGGGAGCGTGAAGCGTCTCTGTGTTGTTGGGGTGTTTGGCCAGTATTTTTTTATAAATGATATCAATTTTTTCCTCGAAGAATAGGGATATTTTGTTGCACAGATCCTGCGAAAAAGTGTCAGGACTTTCGCAGGCTGTGGGGTTGGTGAAACTTCTTAGGATTTTATAAAGTTCTCTGGTAGAGTTGTTAGCTCCGTCAATTTGGGACTGTAAGCTAGTTTTCCGAGCCTTTTTTATGTTGTTGTAATAGGAGGAGGCAGCTTGCTGATAGAGCTCTTTACTTTCGCTGGAGTGGTTCTTCCTCCATTGTTTCTCAAGCTTTCTACACTTTTGTTTCTCAGTTTTTAGGGCTTCAGTGTACCAGATTTCTTTTTTGTTATTGGTGGTAGGTAATTTAACCAGTTTTTGAGGAGCTAAGAGGTTTATTGTATCGAGGAGGGAATCATTAAGTTTGGCCAGAGCCAGATCAGGGGTATCAGAGTCGGAAAAGGTAGGAGTTTTCCATGTTTTTACAAATGTTTCCGGGGATATCTTGTGCCAAGGTCTGCGTTTAATACTCCTGGAGGCAGAAGGTTCGGGAGGTTTAGTGAGTTGCATGAGGGAGAACTCCAGCATGCTATGGTCAGTCCAATATACTGATTTGGGGGGGAAGACAGTGAATTGAGGGATCATTGGTAAAGATGAGGTCTAAGGTGTGGCCTCCTCTATGGGTGGGACCACTATTTCAAAGGTGTAGGCCAAGTAAAGCAAGGTCCTCCAACAGGAGTTTGGCATCAGGGTCCTCTGGTGTGTCTACATGGATATTAAAATCACCAAGTAGGATGAAATGCTCATTGGCTTTCATATGAGGGGCCAAAATTTCAGTAAGTGCCAGGGTGAAACTGAGGTCAGTTCCTGGGGGGCGGTAGATTAAAGCGCCTTTCCAGTGATGTTTGTTACTGGTGTTTATTTTAAAAACCATAATTTCCATGGAAGGGAGGAGAGCTTGTTCCAATATGGAGATATGGAAGCTGTCTTTATGTATTATGGCAGTGCCGCCACCTGTTTTTATCGGGCGGTCTTGCCTCAGGATTTTATAACCTGTGAGGATTCCTGTCATGACAGAAGGAATAGTGTGGGGTTTTAGCCAAGTTTCCGTTAGAAAACATATTTCCGGTTGGTGGCAGCTAATGGTATCCCAAATTTCAATGCTGTGGCGTGGAAGGGATCGGACATTCAGCAAGAAGCTTTTCCAGCCTTTATGGGTGGCTTTAGAAGTAGGAGCGTGCTCTGGTAACAGTGTGTTACAAGTGGTGTGAAAACCACACTTATCACACGTGAATGGTCCTTCTGGGTAGGGCCCGCCACTATTTAAACATAGGTTAAGATCATGTGGGCGAAGCGAGTGTAGAAAGTCAGAGGAGTACCTGATATGGGAGTCTGTAGAGGAGACCAGGACGGGGGAGGGGTGGGAGGACATGAGAGCAGGGTGGATGGCCCCTGGTCCCGTCCAGTCGCGGACGGGCGCAGACGGGCTACTCTTTGGCTACTCTTCGGCGTAGCTTCGGCTCCACTGCGCGCGATCGCTGCGCGCTCAGAGGAAGGCGAGGGCTAAGTAGCCCCTAGAGCCCCAGCTGCTAGAGCGCTAACCGCCCAGCAGTGTGGGAACAGGAAGTGGTGTCCTCCCTCTAGCTTCCGCGTGAGGGCGAATCAGAAGCGTGTCCTCTGCTGGCTTGCACCAATCAGCAGGGTGTTGAAGTGGTGAGTGAGGGAATGCGGAGATCAATTTTAAAAAGGTTCCGTTTTTAGAACAAGTACATAAAACAATTTAAAATGTTTCTAAACAAGAGAGAAACAAGTTGTCCATTTAACTGTGTCTTTTAGTAGAACATGAAATAAAAATGTTTGCATGGAAACACTAAAACGTAGGCAGCTTATCATATTGGAAAATGCTAATTTAAAACATCGATTTTGAATCAAAGTTTTGAAAATATAAAATAAGTGTACACACTTCACACCTGACAATAAATCCACCTTATTAATGTACATTACTGAAAAATGAAATAACAGAGGACTGTAATTCTTAATTTTCTTATTGCAGATGACAATCAAAATTCTACAAAAACATGAAGAGTTAAATAGATATGAAGCAGAACTTGTACTGATGAGAGGGTACTTCCTAGACTCCAATGACGATGAAGTAGATGAAGTACAAACATTGAAAAAAGTGAAAATGGGCGCACGGAAATAACTTTTTTGAAAGATTGCCTTGTTCATTACATTGGAAAATTAAATTGTATGTTTATGTCAAATGGTGTTTAGTATTACATGTAACTTTACTAAAAGAATTGTGTGAAACCTATTTATTAACTAAAATATAATATGTATAACTGTTTACTGTGGTTGAATTAAAAATAAAAGCTAAATAAATGGAGATATTTTTAGTAATTAGATAAAAATACAATGAAGATTTTCGTTGTAATGCCTATTTTGATTATGCTTCATTTCAACATAGAATATTATTAAACAATTCACACAAAATAATTGTGTTCAAAAACAATAAGAATAGTATTGCAGATAATTTTTGGTTAGATGAACATACAAATCAAAATGACTACCATATAGTGCAATTTTAACATTCGGATTCTACATCAACTACAATTTCATGCTATTACTAATTGAAAATGCTATTAATATAAAATGCCCTTAATTGCTGTGTAGATTTTTTCAAAAGGCTGGAAAATAAACCTAATGTCTGTCAAAATTAAAAAGGACAAAAAATGTAGTGGACTTTATGGAAAGAAACAGTTCAGTTTAAGAAAAAGAACTTGATTTTATCTTCAGGAAATGAACATCTTTTGCATTACATATACCCAAAGTCTTACCATATCAGTTACAGCTGGGTGTACTACTCTCTATCCGTTAAACCTGCCTCCCAGTTGTGCTCCTCCTTTCAATATGATGAAATGAGTTCATTGTAATTTGGCATATTTAATCTTACGTCTAAGCCCCTAGTGTTGTGCACAAAGTGTACCTAAGGCCTCCAAGTTAAATGTCACTGCTGGACTGTAGCACCGAGTGTCCCATCCACTAACCTTATGGTGTAAAACAAAGCATTGGGACTACCTGTAGAAAAGTGCAATAGAAAATATTGTGGCTGGGGAGCCTTACCTTGTAATGTTATATTTATACCCCAAAGATGATCCTTGAATTTACAGTAATACTTCTTTTTTTCGGTCCTAGTAAGTAGAGTGGCTAAAATAAATCAGGCTTAACTAGAGGAACATGTAATTAACACAATTTGTAAGAAATCCGACATCAATCTATATAAAGTAAGGGTAATATTATCTTAATGTAGAGACAAAAAGTAACAGAATAGGATACCTATAATAATAGTTACAGATTTTTAAAGCAATAGTGAATCAATGCTGGAAAAAACATAGACAAAATAACATTGAAGTAAATTGCAAAATCCTCTTGTGACAATAGGTCACTTGCAGGTCGAGTCTGCAGCGGCTCCTCAAGCAAAGTGGAACAGAGTCACCCCACTGCTGTTTGAGCAGCGCAAACAAAAAAAATAGTAATACCTCAATGTTATTATCAGTAATTTTTCAGTGTGAACTCAGAGCTAGGTTAGGGTGGGGTGGGGCTGGGCTATCTAAGCCAGTGGGAGGAGAAAATATGTCTTTCATTAGTGCACATGTCAGTTTGGCCTGCAAGCCAGGTGAAGAACTGTCCTAGGCTTCCAGGCACTGCCTGAGCAGACAAACAGGAAGCTCAGACTAATCTCAATACTGCTGTGTTGCTGGTGACAGCAGAGTTGTGATTGGCTTAGGGGAGTGTGGAAGCCTGAGTGTTTCTGTTCTATGAAGCCAATAAGACAAGAAGAGAAGAGGATGGAGGAGAGGCAATAGCCGTACACAGGTAAGTATTTTTTTCATCCCACAAAACCCCAGTTCTGCAGCAGCCGCCACTGGGTCTAATCCCTCGGAACAAAGTAAAATGTAAGAAGTATCGGGCCCCAGGACTGGGACCAGGCCATAACAGTCAAAAACTTTTTACATAGCCCCAGGTGCATATTTGTCCTGGCGCTTTCTGGATGCAGAACAGGACACACTGTGTTACCCCTGATTTTACCGCTCAAGCAGAGCGGCAAGAAGGAAAATGCGAAAGCACAACAGGCACACACAGCTGACGTTGGATGTTGGTTGCTCACCGTTCTCTGTAGATACAGCGTAAGCTTTGTGCGTTGATTTGCAGATTGGTGACTAACATGTGTCGGCTGCAGTAAACACAATGTAAAGCCTCTGGAACCTCATTGGGTCAGTAACATAATGGTTTGAAACTTTGGGGCAGGTGAGACTACATATCCCACTATGCACTGGACCACCTTGATTTGGGCAATCCTTCAGAAGGCCCAATAGCAAAGAATTATTTGGATTCAGTGATTGTTTTTAAATGCAGTTAGTAGGGGAGTAGTTTTTCTAATCCAGGGTAGACTGAGGGTGTGTCTGGCTTCACCTGGGGCACCCATTTTGAGGGGTGTTGCGTTCTAGCCAAGGACGGGGGTCTTCCAACAAGTTCAACGTTTTTTGCCATTTGATTTTGGCTGGTGGGCAGAGTTCTGTTATTGGCAACACAGGTCTCCTCTTGGACCCTTTTAAAAGAAATGTGTACAGATCCAAGATTCTGGTGTCATGGGGGTCCCTGAAATCCTAACTTTAGGGAATGTAGGGATGTGGGAGCTAGGAGCCAATGCGTTGCTAGCCTGTGCAGCTAGTCTGCCCTTGAAGTGACCTCATCTGGTGGTGGAGGCCACCTTTTCTACCCAGAAAACACTATTCCTGCCCACCTAAAGATAAAAGAATTTAATTATAGGGGGACAGAACAGCTTTCCCAAATTAGAGGTATGGCCAGCTTTCCTCTGTGTGAGTGATTCCTGCATAGCTAATTTACAAGCTTTCCCCATTGCAAGTGCGCCTAGGGCATGGGGAGTGTTCTTTCCTCCCAGCTCCGTATCAGAGGAGGGGCAGACTTTGAAGCTCACAGTTCTGATGTGCCAATTCACTAGGATGCTGGGGATGGGGGAGGTGTCACCTCCTGTCTTGGCTACATCAGGCAGCGTAAGCCAAGCACATTAGAGCTATGGGTAAACTCTAAGGTGCAAAATAGGTGCTTGCCACATGACCCAGGGCACAAGAATTGTGTCCGCAGTGAGAAGGCACTTTGTTTGCTACCAAACATTACTTATTCTAGTGGCACAAATAATGGAACAGCCAATCTCGATAGTGTCCAGTTGGCAGCCCATGTTATGCTATTTACAGCTAACATATATACTAATTTACAATGGGGAATGCTACTATTGGGACATGTAGGCTTGCCCTTATTTATTCACACCTTTAATGCAATGAACCCTGATGCCTGGCCTGAGGGGCTCTACATTAAGGAGTGTCTGTGATAAAGTAAAGGCTGTGTAGGTGTCTGTGCCACACATTGTGAGGGCACCGAAGAATTTGTGTACTTTGTACTGCTTCTACAATAACAGGCCTGCTGTCTTTAGTTTACATAGGTCACCCAGGGTGGCATAAAATGTGCTGAAGACCTGGTGACTCCTCTACTACCAATGCCCTGGGTACTCTGGGTACCATATGCTTCAAAGTCATAAGGTGGTAAAATGTTTTCCAATTTTGGATTACCAAGTGGAAGATAGCAGTTGTAGGAGAGAGGACATGCACTGGTGTATAGGCACCAACTCATGTTCACTTGTCATATCCGTCAGCCTTTAGAGCAATGAGGTTGGGGTGACTATACAGAAAGCGGCACTTCCCTACACTAGGATTATAGCATGCGTATGCAGTTTAAATATTACAATTCAAACTATCAAAGTAACCCCTTTTCAATGGTCAGAAGTTTCTTTCTAAATATTAACACATCACGCCTATGAAAGGCCATTCTACCCATAAAGAAGAATACAATGTTTTTAAAAGTAGGACATTTCAAAGTATATTGGCAGATTTTCATAAAAAATGCACACAACATAATGCAGCAAGAGAAGTTGTTGTGCTGTGATACAAGAATGGAAAAGAACAGAACAGTGCCACCTTACAAACATATGGCGCATTTCAGCTCTCTAACTACGCAGGTGAAGTTGCACCAAGTCATACAGACTTGCACCAGGATGCAAAGGTGAATATAATATGGGCAGTTATTGTTTTTCTATCGGAAGATATACACCCAGCAGAAAAAAAATTCTTAGAGGCATATTCCTTGTAATATGTGTGGTACAGAATAAAGCACATATTCAAAAAGGAAGTAACAAAGAAACATTAAGCTTTTTCTCACTATTACTGCTCTACCTGGCAGGTGCACGATTGTCACATTAAAACAAGTTCACTACCTTCAATAATTTAGGAATGCATTAAAATACCAGGGTTGGTGTATGGGAATGCTCATGGTCCACCCATTGTAAGGCCAACCCTTCACAGTGTACCCAATGTTATTTTTTTTGTGTTAATATACAGAGTCACACAAGGTGAGGCAAATTGGTCCTCAAGTGGCTTTCCAATCCTAAATTGGATTTTGAAGTCTGAACCTAAACTTCTAAATGCTGTCCGTGAGATCATGAGACACTTGGATGAATTCTACTTCAATCTCTGAAAAGTGTGTACAGAAAATGGCTTTGAACTTCCTGCCATAGGAGAACTAAGACCATTCCATCTGAGCCAATCCCACAATATTGTGTCTTGACTGGGCTGAAGAAAAAGGTTTCTTGTGCAAGGAGCTTCTCTGCAGCAGCAAATCTGTTTCAGCTGGTCCTCTGTGAGAAGCTATGCACGCCCCATGTGTCCAGACTCATCATCAGATAGAACCTTTAGCCTTGTCAGATGGATGATTGTGCCCTTTGAGAAAAAAAAGACTTATGGATGGTTTTGAGATTGGCACCACCGTGGCAATGCCAAAGGACCACCTGCCAGATACACAATAACTATTAATCTTGCGTGTGGCCGGCTGTAAGGTATGGCAGTGTGGGAGGGGGAGGAGGTGTGGTGTCGTGCTCTCACACCATCAAACTCATAATCAGGCACTAAGTACAAACTTATAAATCTTGAACCACCTAACAAAATTACTTTCTTGCACGCAAAATTCAAACAGCTCCTACCTGGGCCGTTTCCCTCCAAAACCAAGAGCTTCAGCAGGACGGCGTACTAAAAACAATCAGGCTTCAGGAAAACTTTATCAGGTATGGTCTGCAACCTTAACACAGACAAGGTTCTCCACTTTCATTTCTAAGTCGTAAGGTAAAACCTTCAACCTGACTTAACCTATTGATATATCTGACTGCATTTTATCTCAGTAAACCTCAAACTACACCTAGGTCCAGGTCCTCCAAGAACAGTGAATTATTCTTGACACACTTTCTTTTGAAAATATAATATCCCAGGTTCCCCTTATTGGTATTTCATTATTTGGAAGTAAATCTATTTATTCAATTTTAAATTATTTTTTCAAATTGAAGTTTGTGTTGGGTTTTAAACGGGCATATTGCATTCCAAACTCCTCCATCAAAATGAGGCGAACGGAAAGAAATCGAACCGACCAATTATGATGCAGCTCGCCTTTCGAGCCATATCGTAATGTGCCGATTAGTGTCATGACTATGGTGTTGTTGACCATCAGACTATATGCTAGTGAATAAAGTGACACATATTACATTGTGGAACTTGACACAAACTTGTGCACCCAAAACGTTTTGATAGCAGTGTCACCTAACTGGTGATGCATGTGATAGATGGGTGTGGGTGTCAATAAAGCCACTAAGGAACGGTAGCTAAATTCTGTGTTCAGCAGAACACTACAATAACAAAGATACTAATATGTGATTTATCCTGTCTCATTGGATAACCTACATTTCCAAGTCTACCATAGATGTTGTGAACCTTGTTGCAGTGTTTCTCACCCATAGACAGCCATGACAGGAGAGTTTGCAGTGGCTGAGGTGGTGTGCGGTATCGGAGGCCTAGTGGGCAAGATGCTAGTGGAGCCTTCTGGACAGCAGCCGGAGCAGAGAACGACGGGCGTGGCACCGCCACTGTGCTCCGAGGGCGGAAGCGCTGGCCGAGTGCAGAACTGACTCCTGGTCGATGGCCTGGCGTGCGTGTTGTGGCAGCAACGGTGTATATGTGACCGGGAGGTCCCCAGTGGTGACCCGATGATTGTTGTTGATCATCTCCCCTCCACCCAGCTTCTACATTGATTCTAGAGGTCAGATCAGGACGCAGGGATGTGGTGTACCGCAGACTAACCGGGGGTCGGAGTCAAGTGAATTGCCTGCTGGGGTCCCAACAGCCTGTGGGGGGCCATTGGGACTGCGTCGGGCCCAATTGTAGGGCTGTGGGCCGGCTCACGTTACTCTGCTTACCGGCGGATGTAGCATTGGGGCCTGTAGTATAGGGACTGGCACAGGAGGTGTTGGGATCCACAAGGCATATATATATACTCAGTGGAGGGACACTGTGACCCTTTTTATGTACAATAGTGTTACGGCTTGAGCTTTGGTATGTATTGCCCATGACTGCAGGGGAAGAGTGCCATTGGAAGCACTGGGGAGCGGAGCCGAGCACAGGGCCCTTAGCTGATGTGAGGTAAAAAGAGCCCTGTGCAGCAGTGAACAGCCCTACATGGACATTTGTGGTTCTTGTGGCAGTGGCAAATAGTGGACCTACGGCATGAAGGCCCGCTTCTGATTGCTGGACACCATATATGCTACTGACTTTTACCAAGCAAAGAGCCAGGCCTAGGCTTCATGCACAATGTGGAATCCAATGCGGGGTGTGAGATATACTGCCCAGGTCGGCTGGAGGCAGCGCTTGAGTTTGCAGGGTGAAACAGAGTAGGGGGGACACAACTATCTGCGGAAGCAGGCGGGTTAGCACTCACTGCGTGGGCTCAAATGTCATGCTTCTAAGAAAGGATCTGTGGAATGCGGTGGAGCGCATTACTGAGACCGAGATCAGGGTCCAGAGAGTGGAGGATTTGATCGCTACCTTGCAGAAAAAAGTTGCGTCACGATCACCAGGGTTCTGCCCTCGTGGGTGAAAGACACGGAGGGCAGGGCTAGGAGTAAAAACCAACGCTTTGTGGGATTCCACGAAGAATGTGAATGGGGGACTCACCAAGCCAGCTCGCCGCTGCCGTGAGGGAAACGGCTTTATTCATTGCACCCTGCTCGCCGGACCCCCGCTGTTGCCATCATCAAAAAGGGAGCCGGCCGTCACCAGGACTACTGCTCACAGGGTGCCCTGCTGGTAGCTGTTTGAGCGCGTCAGCAGAGGGCGCCGAAGGGGCTGAAAGCCAACGTTGCTCTTCCGCAGGGCGGGCCTGTCTGCGCCCATTCGAGCCAGGAAGAGGCAGGGCTGGGCCTGGTCCCTTTCATCTTTCGTTATATGTTATAATATGTTATGTTATAAAAGGTCTCTTCTATAGCGCACGGCTACTCCACGGAGTGTCCCGGCGCTTTGGCAAAGAGAACTGAAAGGAAAAGAGCACACCACAACACCAACAACGGGCCGACAAAGAATTACTGGGAGAAAATCCAGGTCTTAAGTTCCTTTCTAAAGGAAAGCAAACTGTTGGCTGTTCTCAAAGAAAAGGGAAGCTCATTCCAACAACGCGTTGCCAAGTACCGGAAGGAACGACCTCCGATGCGAGCACGTTTGATGTTAGGGACAGCGGCTTTCACCAGCATAGCAGACCTTAAAGTCCTCCTGGGGGCATAGAAGGCCATACGCTTCCCAAGATAATTTGGGCCGATAGAATGGAGGGCCTTAAAGGCCAGGGTCAGGACCTTAAAAGTAATTCTTTTAGAGACTGGCAGCCAGTGCAGTCTCTTGAGCAGCTCCGAAGCTCCTGCCCTTCGATTCAATCCAAAAATGGCTCTGGCAGCCGAATTCTGCACGACCTGCAGGCGTGCAATCAGGTATTTGGGGAGGCTAAGGTAGAGGGTGTTCGCGTAGTCAAGGCGCGAGCCTATCAACGCCTGGACCGTAATTTTTTTATGTTGCAGAGACAGTAGAGGAAGAAACTTCCGCAACATTTTCAGGACGCCAAAGCATTTCCCTGTCAGCCCTATGATCTGGGGTCTAAAGGAAAGATCATCGTCACACAGGACACCCAGATTTTTGGCTTTTGACGAGGCAGCATCAGGCGGGAACATATCACGAGGCCACCAAGTCTTCCAACAGGGATCAGACAGGCATCCGAAGAAAAGCAGCTCCGATTTATCGGAGTTGCACTTCAGACTATGCCTCTGAAACCATTAAAATACAGCGCCCAAGCATTCCTTAATCCGTCCGCCATCAAAATCCTCACCCTTGTTACACGTAAAAAGGAGCTGGGTGCAGGGCCGGACTGGGAACTGAAAGCAGCCCTGGCAAATTTTGCCAGACCAGCCTCCGTCCGGCACGTAGCGAGCCGACCAAAATGGTTAATTTTACAACACTTTTTTCATTACATATTACAATTGTATCAACTTTCAAAGCACAGTAAATAGTAGATGATGACCTTAAAGAACATCAGGTTACCCACCCAGTCATATGTACCCATAGCCATTCTTTCAGAGAGCGCTAAAAATAGACACAAGTAGTGAATCAGAGAGAACAAAGTAAAAGTGAAACCAGCCCCCACATGGTGTGTAGCGAGCAAGCGAAGTGAGCAACCACTACTAGCTGGGAGCATGAACAAGCACTGACTGCGGCAATAGGTCTGGCTATGTTTTTACGTGGGGAGGAGAGGGAGACAGAAGAAGTGAAAGGGAGAAGTAGCGGGAGTAGAAGAGGAAGAGAATGAGAGAGAAGGAGTGAAATGAGGGAAAGATGGGGAGAGGGATGGAAAGAGAGAGAGAGGGAGGGGGAGATAGAGGGAGAGAAAGGAGAGGGGGAGAGAGGGAAGGGAGGAAATAGAAGGAGAGAGATGAGAGATAGAGAGAGGGGAGAGAGAGCACGTGAGGGAGCGAGAGAGAGGGAAGGAGAAATAGAGAAGGGGATGGAGGGAGTGAGAGTGGGAGAGAGAGAGAGGGGTAGGTATATAGAGAGTGAGAGGGATAGAGAGTGCCTGAGGGAGTGAGAGAGAGGGATAGAGAAATAAAGAGAGAGGGAGGAAGGGAGGGAGGGAGAGAGAGAAAGGGAGTGAGGGGCGTGAGAAAGAAAGTGGGAGAGAGGGAGAGAGATAGGAGAAATAGGGAGAGGGAGAGAAATGGGGAGAGAAATACAGGGATAGAAAAGAGAGGGAGGGATAGAGAGAGGGAGAAAGAAAACAATTATAGAGAGAAAGAGATTGAGAGTGAGAGAGGAACCGAGAGAGATATGGGGATATGGGAGAGTGAGAGAGGGATAGAGAGAGAGAGAGAGAGAGAGAGCAAGAGAGGGAGCGAGAAAGGAAGAGAGAGAGGGAGAAGGAGGGCGAACGAGAGGGGGCGCGAGAGAGAGAGAGAGAGAGAGAGCAAGAGAGGGAGCGAGAAAGGAAGAGAGAGAAGGAGAAGGAGGGCGAACGAGAGGGGGCGAGAGAGAGAGAGAGAGATATCACACTGTTCCCTTTTCTGTCCGCATTTGTCTTTTCTTCTTCCTTTTATCTCTACACCCACGACTGGCTCTGCTTCAGCCACCTATGGGGCAACACAACATGCATGCTAGACAGAGCACGACTGTGCTACCTGTACCTCCCAATATTGACAGCAGGCAACAATTAAACCAAAAGCTCCATAGTCAAAGAGACGTTTTAAGGTAATGGACATGAGATAAAGGCACATCCACTGAGTCTGAAATGGAACACATTACACAGTCTGTGCTTATCCGAACACCAGCCAAGGATCCAGCCTTCCTGGACCAAACTTGGGCGCCTCTGAGTCAGCATTTCAAAACTTGTAAACTGCAGCACATCCAAAGGAAGAGACAACATTTTTTACATCACGTTTGTCAGCCTAACTTTCCTTTGCTCCTCAAAGTGCAAACAAATGTGTGATCATACGATTATCTCCAAGGTTTAAACACAACTGGGTTTTTAGTCAAAAATAAGTAGATTTCACTGTTAGGAGTAATCACTAAGGCACATGATATGGAAATTGTTGATTACTAATATTAATCCAACCCATGTCTAGCCCGTGATTAAAGTAGGAAAACGAACAAAGCAGCCAGCCAGCCTGCTGCATTACCTTACTTCAGTTCTCCTACTCCTACCGTGCGCAATACAAAATAGCACTAACATAACTTTAATTGCGGCCTGCCGGCCTGGCCGCCCGCTCCAATCGATTGGAGTACTTGCTGTTTTATGTACTATTTTAAAACTTTACATTTTGTTATTTTTATTATGTGTGCACCTGCCCTTACTTCATTATTCGTGTTGACCTCCCACCCGCCCTCTGTCCACTGCCTATGTTGCCCTAACCCGCTCGCCCGCCAATGTCCTAGTTCACCCCACCTGCTCTCCCTTCATTGTCCAAGTTGCACCAATCCACCCTCCCTCAGTTGTCTCAGTCTGTGTTGCCCTCCACCCACCACCCCCTTGTTCTCCGTATTGACCCCCAACACACCCTCCACTCTGATGGTTGTGTTGCCTATCCATTTTCTGTGTTGTCACTGCACTCTGTTGTCCATGTCTCAACCCCTCACCTGCCCTCTCTCTGACTGTTGCACATGTTAGCCATAACCTGCTCTACCTCCATTGTCAATGTTGTGCCTGCTCCACCGTTGTCTGTTTTGCTCCTCCACCCACAATAACAACAAAATGCACTATAACGCTGGCGCTGCTGCCCGCATCATAATTTTTTTCTCACACACTGCATTGTCTGTGCTGCCCTCCATGCTCATCCTTCCTCCCTCGTGGTCTCTCTTACTGCCCTATCTCTCACAAAAATAAAAGTACAATGTCCTATTGCTTTTCTTTCTTTTTACTTTCAGTCAAGCTGCCCTGCAGCCCCGCTGCTGTGTGACATGGCTAAACAACGTTGACAAAGCCAATACCTCTCACAGGCGAGATTGTCTCTATATTTTTCCATCTTAGAGATACGTTTAGTGAAGATGTAGATAGTATCACTTAAATTGCCAGGTGACGAGTCAGGTATCATCAAGGGAGGTCAAGGCAGCAGCCTTGTCGAAATTATGATAATTTCCATATCATTAACAGACTGGTTGATGTAGTGACGACAGCTGATGTAAGTCAGATTGGTAGCATGAGCCCTGACAAGAAGCGATCTATAGTTCTCCATGCTCAATAACACTAGTTTTTCAACAGAATAATACTGTGCCAGCCCATTCGGGTCTCCAGCTGCAGGTGCATTGAGCCGCCGATCTACCTTACCAGCATACACGCTCACACGTTTATGAAGGGCGGGTGAGAGACTTCACTTCCCCGATGGCGGCCGTTACATTTGCCCCCTCACTCCTCCTAGTTTTGTATGCACCGTAGCTGAGGTAGGTAGGCATGTTCCCGCTGACCGATGTTCAGCAGTCAGCACTGAGGCTGGGTGTGCGCGAGAACATGGCCAATCACTGTGTTACTTCATGCTCTTCCCATCACACACAGCACCAGTGATGGCCTTGCTTGTGAAGTTGAAGAGAGCAGTTGTTTTGTCGCTGCCTCCCCAGCACAGGACGCGTGCTTCTAGGTCCTGCACGAGTAGCTGTTTTTTGTTTCTCTTTCTCTCTGATTCTCTCTCTCTCCGACCCACGCACACATTTGCACTGTTGTTTCTCACTTTTCTGTCTCTCAGCCCCTGGCCTCATTCCCTATTTTTTTCCAATACTGAAAAAGCACCGTTGACAAGGCAGCAACGGTTTCTGTTAAAGAATTTATGGCCATTTGGGGAAAGTCACGCTCCCAAAAATAAAAACTCAACCTATAACAAACTATTAGGGATGGACAGGCTGGTGGCATTTAAAAGCAAACCGGGAAATGTTCCAGTGCGAGTTCACATAGAAATAGTAGTGGCTGTTGTTGACCCTGTTCTGTGGCCTTTCTCCCAAGAATAGTGAGACGTCACGTCATCCATTTTACGGCGCAGTTTTACAAATTCATCTGTTCTTAGTGTACAATGCATGCTTTGCAGTGATATGTGTTTCGCCACCTAGTCACATGCTTGGAAACCCACAGGGCCCATTCAGTCTTTCATCCCACCGAGGTCTACAGAATGAGTAACCGCGCATTTTTTTTTTCTTTGGGTGAGGGCTTGTAAAGTCCTTAGGATTTAGGAGAGCACTTTAAGAACCGATTTGGGGCGATGTGAGTGACTTGCGGGCACCGTGACCCGGTTACTGTTTCCGGAGCGGAGATTAGAACCATGCTTCATCACTCAGGCTGGGTAAAGACCAGGGCGGCCCGGCAAAGACAATAGGAGCATTGCCTGATCAAGAGAATGTGGGTAACTTTAGCTGCTTGAAGAAGCAAGGAAGGCTGAACAAGGGCAGGCTCTAGCTGGCGAGCGGCATACCATACAGAGCTGTGCATATACGGTCAGTGCTGGTAACTGTCGGATTGAACTCTCCAGACCAGAGACCACCACCACTGTGCGACGCCCGGCAACTGTTTGTGAATGTGAAGGCAAACATTCATCATGTCATGATTAATTGATTTGGTGCCGGGGCCAGCCCAGGGCGGAAACACTTACCTCCTGCTGGTGGTGGCAGTGGCATAAAACAGGCTAGCCAATTAAATTATGGCCGCTCCGGTCTGCTCCTCTCGCCACTTGTGATGCTGCAGCCTGTAGGGCACCAGTCACGCGCAGTTTTAATTGCCCAATGCGCAATCGCGCATGCGGGAATTACATCAGCCGCACCCTAGAGAGGCGCGTAGACGCGCCGGAGGAGGAGATAGGGCATAATTCTGCGCGCTGCGCACAGACACCTCCTCCTCCTCCTGAAACATGTTTAGGTTGCACTGCAGTGCACACCGTCACGGGTCAATCAGGCTTGCTGCTGACGCGACGTGTTATGTCCTGGGCCTGAATTGCAAGGGGAAGATGATCTAGGGGCCTACACTCAGGGGGCACCTGGACTTCATATACTGGCCGCCGGGGGCCCTTAATATAAATGGGACACGGACGCTAATGTGACTGTGTTGCTCTGCACGTCGCCGCCAAGTGCCGACGTACGTGCTGGGCCCCTTTATTAAAGAGCTGGTCAAGTGGTTCTGCGCGCTGCACGCACGTTGCGTCACGGGCGTGCAGACACTAGAACACAACATTCCTCCTAAAACACGGAGAAAGAAAAACACAAACAAATAGTACCACCATCAGTATAGTCTTTGGTCCTGTTATCATGTTCTTGATTAGGTGTGGCGCATATCAGGTTCATGATGAATAGGAACACGTAAGGCACTGTAAAACATTTGCATAATATATTGGAACAGTCTTACATGACGTGGTCCCGCAGGCGGCAGGAAGGTGCTGGATTACTTCTCAGTTTGTAGTGGGCAGTTCCACGAATGCAGGGGCTTCCCCCAGCCACTGGGGATGCCGGCGTGATTCCAACTGGCTCCTCTTCTAGAGTCTCAGGGTCTGCACTATGTGTTTCATCCTCAGCCGAGTGATCATTGGTCGTGGCAGACGGACTCTCTCTTGAGGGGCCCTCAACCGTCTCCTGGAGATTTTCAGCTGGTGAGCCCGTAACCATTCCCGGGAGTGAGCCCTCCGGCCTGGGAGACAGTTGCACCTCCTGGTGAAGGCGTTTGAAGTGTGATATATTTCTGGTGATTGTTTCTCGGCCCCGTGTGACACTGATGCGGGTACCCTTTACACCTATGACCTTCCACGGCCTTTTCTCATATGTTAATCGGAACTTCCCACTGGTCACTCGGTTCTTTAGTAGTACCAGATCCCCCCGTTCGATTCGGGCGTGACTGGCTCTCCTCCGCCGGCTGACCTGGGCATACAGCTTGTGTCGTCTTGTCTCAATTCGGCTTTCGTTAGGCACTTCAGGAGTCCACTGTGGGTGATGGGAAATTGAGTCGGCCACCACTCGCCCCATCAGAATGTGTGCCGGGGCTACCCCGGTGGTGGTATGGGGTGTTTGGCGATAGCTTCACAGGAATGTGAATATTGCCATATCCAGTGATTGTCCCATGTCATGTGCGATCCGGATGACCTTATTGAGAGTTCGCATGAATCGCTCTACTTCACCGTTCGCTTGTGGCCTGCGAGGAGTTATGCGGCGATGTCGCGTTCCTAGGGCTTGTAGGTAACTGGCCCATTCTTAGCCTTGAAATGGAGGGCCATTGTCCGTTCTTAGCTCCTGCATCACCCCATGAGTGGCTATGATTTTCTCCAGTTTAGGTATGACTTCCGTGGCGCTAGTAGTGCTTATCAGTTCAACCTCTGGGTACTTGGAGTGATCATCTATCACGACCATTGTGTGTCGCCCGTCTGGAAGGCTGCCAAAGTCCATGCTGACACACTCCCATGGCCTCTGGGGTCGAGGCTCGACTGCAATGGGTGCTTCTCGCGGAGCGTCTCCGGCGGTTTGGCAGGCTGCACAGGATCTTACGGTCTCCTCAACCAAATCATCCATCAGTGGAAACCACACCTTCATCCTCAGTCTTGCCTTCGTTTTCACCATGCCTTGGTGACCGACGTGGGCCAGTTGTACCACCTGATCAGTCAGAGCCGAGTGTATCACCAGCCGGTGACCCCTTAGCACGCATCCCGACTGGTCTTCATTCAGTTCCTCCCTCACGTGATAGAGGCTTTCCATGATGCGTTGAGCGTGTGGTGTCCTTAACTTCCACTCTTCCTTGGCCCTTCGCCAGTTTCCCATTTGAAGGGCTCTCCTCGCTCTTTGTAAACAGTCATCTTGCAAGGTCGCTTCGGCAATGTGGCTGATGGATATGGGCCGGGGGCATGACCGTGCGATGACACATCTGACGTAAGCTTCTGTGTCGTCGGCCTCCTCAATTTCCTCCGGGGTAGCTGCTCTTGGATGTCGTGAAAGGTAGTCCGCTGGATTTCGAGACCCCGGCTGGTACTCTATCTGGCAGTTATAATCCTGCAGTTGGAGCATCCATTTTTCTATGCGAGGAGGAGGCTTTGTGGAGGTCCCTGAGAACAAAGCAATTAATGGTTTGTGATCCGTGACCACTGTGAACGGTTTGCCATATAAGTATAGATGAAAGTGTCTACACCCCCAATGTATGGCGATGGCTTCTTTTTCAATTTGTGAGTACCGTTGCTCTGTGTCCGTGCAACCAGTCCATCTCGTATCTTTGCTTCTGCATGAGGACCGCCCCCAACCCTGCTGGACCAGCATCTACCGCTACGAGGGTCTGCTTCCGTGGGTCAAAGAATGCCAAGGTGGTGCTGTCCGAGAGAGCTGCTTTGATGTCCTTGAATGCCTTCTCTTGTTCTGGTCCCCATGTCCAAGGCATGGACTCTTTTGTGAGTTCCCTCAGTGGCTGTGTCAGGTTGGCCAGATCAATTATGAATCGTCTGCAGTAGTTGACCATTCCTAAGAAGCTGCGGACTTCGGAGACTGAGGTGGGAGGAATGGCTTCTTTAACATTTCTCACATTTTCGGGGTCCGGATTGACTCCGTCCTCAGAGAATATGTATCCAAAGAACCCAATCTTTCACTTCAGGAATTCACACTTCTCCCGGTGCAGAGTGAGACCCGCGTCCCTCAGTTTTCGGAATACTCGGGCCAGCCTCTGGTTGTGTTCAGGTATGGTGCGTGCGTGTACCATGATGTCGTCGCTGACGTTGATGACACCCGGGATATCGGCAATCAGCTCCTGTATCACGTTCTGGAATACTTCCGCTGCACTGGATATACCGAAGCTGAGTCGGGTATACCTTCGGAGTCCCACATGTGTCGAAAAGGTTGTTATGTTCCACAACTCCTCATAGAGGACTAGTTGGTGATACCCTGACCGGAGGTCTAGCTTTGAGAACCAGCACGCCCCTGCCATTTCTCCTATGAGGTTGTCAATGGTGGGTGTAATGTGACGCTCTCTCTTGATGGCGACATTGGGGAGGCGCATGTCCACGCATATCCTGACGGCGCCTGGCTGTTTCGGTTTTCTGGTGACTACGATGGGCGACACTCAGTGGGTGGGGCCTGTCACCTCTATGATGCCTGCCTCCTCCAGTTTCTTGAGCTCTTCTTCTACTTGTGGGCGGAGATGAAAGTGATTCGGCGGTGCCTGAGGGCTACCGGCTGGACAGCCTGGTCCACGTGTAGATGTATTTGGCGACCCTTGAACTTCCCGATCCCTTTGAAGATGTCCGCGAAGTCAGCTAGGAGGTGTTGCACTGATTCTTGAAGAACTTCAAACGCAAATGTGACTACCCCTAAGTCTTCGGTGGCTCGGCACCCCAGCAGCATGCCTTGCCCATCTTCTGCCACAAAAATGTTAGTGGTGATGGTCTTACTGCCATGACTGATGGCCGTCTTGAACTTTCTTCTTATGCGTAGAGGCGTGTCTTGACCGTAGGCAAAAACGGTGATGGGCGTCGAGCTTAGAGGCGGTGGGCAAGCCATTGTTTGATACAGGGCCGCACTCATGAGATTGATTGTGGCTCCGGTGTCGACCACGGCCATCACTTCCTGGTCTGCAACTTGGATGCAGCATTGAGGGAGTTTCCTAGCTCTTCGAGTGGCGGTGCCAATCATATGTATTTTGTGCACTGTTCTCTCCTCTTCTTCATCGTCATCCATTCCATGTCATTCTGACTATGATTGCTCTCTGTAGTGGCATTCACCACTTGTCTTGGCTTGCGGAATTTCTTGGACCGCCACACCTTTTCAAAGTGGTTGAAACGGCCACAGCCTGAGCACCGTTTCCCTCGAGCGGGGCACTCCAATGTCTGAGCATGGGACGGTCCGCCACAGTAGCCACACGACTTCCCTGCTGTTCCTGGCGAGGAGCCCGGGGGTTTCTTATTCCACTTCACCGGTGATTTCACTTGTATCTTGTTAACCGGTTTGGCTTTAACCGGTGCTTGAAGGGCTGCCTCCATGTGAGCGGCTCCGGCTTTAGATAGCTCTTTTGTGCGACCCAATGTTAAGATGTCGGCTAATGGCTTCCCTGACTCTTCCAGGATTCGCTCCCTGAGCTTGGCCAAAGCACATCCTTGAATTATCTGGCCCCTTATTACTTCAGTTGCGTCCAGGAATCCACACAACATTGCTAGTCTCTTTAGCCTCGCATGATATGTGTCCAGTGACTCCTCTGGTAGTTGTCTGGCCTGCCTAAAGATAAAACGCTCATAGTCCTGATTGGCCATAGGTTCAAAATGGGCGTTTAGGGCATTGATGAGTGTGCTGTGAGTCTTTGGCGTGGCTTCTACTAAGGTTTTGGCTATATTGTGTACATCTTTGCCTCCTAAGTGGAGCACCATGGCTCTCTTCTGTTCTTTGTGGACCTTGGTGGCCTCGAAGAATATGAGTAGGCGGTCCACCCAGTCTTTCCATTTGGGGGCCAACGAGGATGGCGAGCCTTCAACTACAAACGGCTCGATGGGAGGTATTGTGGCCATCGTTGTGGTGCTGAGTCACTGTATCTGGAGGGCCAGACAATGAGCAAGAAGGGTTAGGCACTTTGAGTTGTGTGATAACCACTGTGTGCACACTGTGTCCTGCGCTGCAGAGCTGTGACTGCCTGATGGTGCCTGTATGTAGGCCTTGTCTTCCCCTCCTCCTTTTCCGTGTCGCGGGGGCCGTCGCCGCAGGGCCAACACATGTGGAAGCAGGAGCGGGCCGTGTCAATGCGTGGATGTGTCCACGTGTCGGGATGCGGCAGCATAGGCGGACAGCGCCCCGTCCACACAGCAGCGAGGAGGCGGGGTCAGGCTGCAGCGCACCGTGCCACTGCTTCACCCGAGCAGCGCGGTTCACGCACCACGATCTCCACGGGTGCGGCGCTGCACGGGGCTTGGGGACAGGAGCGGGGCCGACACAGCACCCGGCAGGTGCAATGGTGTTCGTCACATGTGGGCGGGGCAGGCAGCAACACGCGCCGAGAGCGCGGTGCCCGGGACCGCGGCAGCTCACCTGCGGCACTGCACGAAGCACCGACTCTTCTCCACTCCGCACCACGCCTGCGGTGCACGAGGCACGAGCACTGCACAGCTGCAGCCGCCTTCCACTGGGGTGTGCACGTGGCATTCGCAGCGAGGGCACGGCCACCCTCGTCGCCAATTGTTGTGTCCTGGGCCTGAATTGCTAGGGGAAGATGATCTAGGGGTCTACACTCAGGGTGTACCTGGACCTCATATACTGGATGCCGGGGGCCCTTAATATAAATGAGACACGGACGCTAATGTGACTGTGTTGCTCTGCACGTCGCCGCCAAGTGCCGACGTACGTGCTGGGCCCCTTTATTAAAGAGCTGGTCACGTGGTTCTGCGCGCTGCATGCACGTTGCGTCACGGGCGTGCAGACACTAGAACACAACAGCGACGCTAGTATTATTTAGTATTCACTCAGGCCTGTGCACTGCAGCTTGGAACTTGGAACACTTGGAAAGCCTGAGACTGTGAGAGTCTCAGACACGAGTCACACGACACCTGGTGACTGACGTGAGTAACGCTGTGACGGTCGGACCGAAAATCGGCCCCCCAGCCACAAAACGGGCCCCCTATTTGAAAACCGGCCCCCACCACTTCCAGCCGACCGGGGTATTGCCCGGTGCCCAAAAGCACCAGTCCGGCCCTGGCTGGGAGTCATCAGCATAGGATATGATCAGGGCACCAAAAGATTCCGCCACCGCCGCTAGAGGGGCCATATACATATTAAAGATGGTGGGGCTCAGAATGGACCCTTGAGGAACCCCTACCTCCAGCGGCGGCATTACGGCGGAAAACGGGGGTGCCCAGACCACTTGTCGGCGGTTGGTCAGAAAAGACTTATACCAGTTCCACACCGTCCCACGAAAACCGATCTCCCAGAGTCTTAGAAGGAGACCATCGTGAGGGACGGTGTCGAAAGCCGCCGACAAATCCAACATGACCAAGATGACTTTACCCCCACCGTCCAACGTCTCTCTAATGGCATCGGAGATCTCAAGAAGAGCTGTTTCCGTGCTGAAATTCGCACGGAAGCCCGATTGAGAGTCATGCAAGATGTTATTGCTCTCAATAAAGTTGGAAATGGAGAGATGCCCATGCTTCTCAATCACCTTAGCCAGAGAGGGAAGGAGGGAGATTGGTCGGTAATTGGCGTGAACAAGGGGATCTAAAGATGTTTTTTTAAGCAGCGGCAGAATCAAGGCGTGCTTCCAAGCCATCGGAACCTCTCCCGTTGTCAAGGAAGAATTAAGCAGTGGATTAATCAGGATGTTAACTGCCGGCGCCACTCTTCCTAGGCATTTCGCTGGACAAGGGTCAAGCGGCGAGCCTGACTTAAGCCGAGACAGGAGGTCGAGAGATGCTGCAGGAGAGATGGAAGGGAAAACCGAAAGAAAAGGGCCTTTCTCCTTCCGAGGTGGTGCAGTGGTCAAAAGACCGGCATCTGGAATAGGGCCCGCATCAGGAAAGGAACCCTGAATAGCTTTGATTTTATTAATAAAAACTCACTGAGCTGGCTAATCCAAACTTCAGTGTGAGAATGGATAGGCGAGCTGGAGGAAGGGGAGATGAACTCATTTACAATTCTAAAAATTCCTTTGCTCGTATTTTCCGCTGCTTCGATTCTGCGTTCCAAGTAGACTTTTTTCCTTCCACAATATGTTTATGATACAGTTGAATTAGGTCCCTATATTTTATTTTGTCTTCCGGGTCGTACCCGCGCCGCCAAGCTCTTTCAGCCCTCTTGCAATCTTGGCGCATCTTACCAAGAAGAGGAGTAAACCACGGGGCCGAGGCATGACAACCCGTAGATTTGGCTGGCTTGCCAGGTGCTAGATCCTTAAATCAAATTGTAAGCCACTTTTGAACCAAATCAAGATCATGTTCCAGGTTGTCAGATAACAAACAGGGATGTTGGTGGAGAGCATCAGAGAGCATTTCCACCGTTACACGGTGGAAAGGTTGAGAAATCCTTCTGGAATCTTTCGCCAGTCTTGTACCCGGCGTAGCTGCAAGCGGAGTACAAAAATTGAATAAAAAGTGGTCCGACCACAGAACTGGAAGAGGTGGGGAAACATCAATTAGACTGGTAGAAAAAATCTGGTCAATAGTATGACCTTTAATATGAGTAGGACTGGAAATGTAGGGAGTCAGCCCTAAAGAGGAAGCAATATCCAGCAGTTTACTAGTATCCGGGTCCACTATATTGACCATGTGAAGATTAAGATCTCCTAATAGGATACAATGCTCAGATCTTAGGCACGGAATCGAAAGTGCCGCCTGTAGTTTGTCAAAGAAGGAGCCAATCGTTCCCGGTGCCCTATAAATGATGATCCCAGCACAAGTTTGACGGGGAGATAGACTAAGAGTGAAACCTAAGGCTTCACAGCCTGTGATATTATCAACGGGGAAGGTTGAGCAAGGAAAACTCTTGTTAACAATTAGTGCCACACCTCCCTCCCTGCCCACCACTCTATCCTTTCTATAAATAGTGTAATCCAAAGAGATAGCCACTGCCAAATCCGGGCCAGAGCACTCACTCAGCCAGGTCTCAGTGAGAAACAGGCACAATGTTTTAGAGCCTGATAGCAAGTTCCAGACGTCAGTGGAGTGTCTACTGAGAGATCTGGTGTTAAGGAGCTGACATTGGAAGGATAAGGAAGCGGACGCAGGCAGAAAGGTCCCCTGACTCGGCATGTGCCACCCACAGCCAGAACAACCCTTTCTAAGTGAGCGACCACCTGGGAAAACATGGTGGCAGGTAGAAATATGTACTCGTAGAGCCAGAAGCTCACAGGAGGAATAGGATAACATGCAGGCGAGAAGAGCGCACACGTAACTTCGTGCAAAAACAGGAAATAAGAAAAAATAACCAGCTGGCCTACCTCGCCGACCTCCGAGACGCGGACGAGCGCAGACGAGCAGGACTCCAGCATGACTCAGGCGCAGGGAAGGCGCTCCCGCTGCGCGTCACCGCTTCGCGCCATGAGGAGTTCACACTGTCCACGAGCGCAGGAATGCTCAAAGATGGCGGCCACAATTCCCTTCCTGCTCTGAGATGGAGCTCCCCACCCACAAACCTCCCCGGAACTGGACCCGCAAAACAGCGGTGGTGATTCCAAGAAATTAAGTGCAGGTAAGAGGCCAGAAAGCAATGTGGCTAAAAACAGAGGATAATAAAAGTAAAACAACATAGATAGAGTAAAGGGCGATTAAAATACAGCAATAGCGCTAAAACAGCGAGCGCGACCAGCAGCGAGGTGCAGCTGGTTGGGGCATACGTTGATAATCATCCATTTCGTTTGCCTTGGAGCACAACCCACGAGGTAATGTCTGTTTCAATCTAGTGACTGATGTAAGTTCCTTGGTTGCCATCTATATTTGAATCGAAATGCTACCTTGCGCTTGTGCCACAGCGCTCTTTGACTTTTATTCTTAGTACATTGTGTGATAAAAAAAAACCTATAAGGTCTACCCAAACCAAAAATGGGCAAAAGGAACGCAATGGAGGGAGCTGGGGGATGTAATGGGATGCCAATAGAACAAAGGAAGAAAAAGAGACAGAGGAAACTCCTAATAAATGCTGGTGCTAACTGTGTGATGAATAGGATAGACAACTTAATACGAGAATGTGAAAAAATCCTAGTTAATGAGCCTAGTACTCCTGTCAATAAACACCCCCATTAAGAGCCCTGTAGTCCCCCCCCAAAAAGCGGTATTTCCATCAATTTTTAATACATCAAATCGGGGAAAAAAAGGGAGGCTTTGAGTCTGTCCCAGCCTGAACTGAATCCCCCTGAGCATGAGTCTTTGATCGTCCAAGAGGAGAGTAGGCTGCCAAATCAGGTGGGCTTTATTGCCCAATGTTCCAATAGATTTGCCTCCCTTGATACGATAAGTGTACACTCTCACTCGATATTAACACCATTATTGCCTGATACACCCAAGAAGGTGCAAAGTTTCACATGTAATAAATATATTGGGGACCCAGTAGCAGTTATAAAGGCACTTGGAGGGGAGATCGAACAGATGAAAAGCATGTTCACCGAGCTCTGTGTAACAGTCAACTCTACACTTAACCTTAAAACAAATATAAGTCAAGTCGGATTGGTCCCCCATGCAGCTCAGGAAAGCACACGCAGCCAAGTGGGCCCAAGCTCAAACATTACAGACGCTGCGAGGTTTATGTCCGAATCACTCAGGGGGAAAGGAGGCTCACTACAGCACATACTTAATAGACACGTTTATACCAAAGACAGTGCAGATAGATCCTATCTCCTAGTAAACAAACAAGTACCACCGGGCATACACAATAGAACTCATACTCTGTCAGTTCCTCTAACAAACTCAGGCCGTAGAAGTTGTGAGAACCAAAACACACCTACAAATATATTTTTCATAGTTAATGTCCCCAAACTCACTGAGACTAGAAGCCCTAAAAATGGCGAATCACAGATTAATAAATCAATCCACTAGATTCGTCATGTACGAGGGTGTTGTTCCATCATTAGGGAGGACATAACTAAAGGAAGAAGATGTATAATCCCCAATACGACATTAGATAGTATTGAATTAACACTGGTAGATGCTAGTCTGGCTGAAAACATGGTAGCATTAGAGTATAGAACGTCCTCCCCTGATTCATCCCGTATACAATTAAGGCGCCGTCCCATTCTAACTGCAACTGTAAGTGGTGGGGTAAAGGAACATGCTGTAGGAATTGAAGGTCCTAGGTCAAACTTGGACGCTAATGATTGACTCTATCAGAATCCACCTGAAGAAGGGGAGAGGAGTCGCAAATCCTTCTGTCGCAGCACCCCTTCTCTGACCAACCAAGGGCTACCTTTGGCCCCTCCCATTCTTATTCCACAAGAAAATGTTACACATAAGGAAACCTCAAGGCTCACTTCCGTTGATCAAACCCACTTAAACCTCCTCTCCTGGAACATAGCTGGGTTAAAGAAAAATATGACAGTTCCCTTGTGGAACAAGTTTGTAGAAACTCATGGTATATGTTTAATCCAGCTACAGTACATTCCATATCCTGGCAGTGTCTACGGGAAAGGGAAGGCCTTCCGGAGGACTAACAGCTTGGATCAGATTAGATCTGGGCCTCTCAGCCCTCCTACATGACACCGGAAGTTCCGACATTATGTGGCTTACAAGGAGATCTATTGGAGCTCTTTAATGTCTATATAAGAGGGACAGTAAATGGCAAGTCCTCGACCATCTTAACACAGCTAGAAAATCAAATAAACAAGTGCCCCTCATCTGCGAAAATTATTGTGACCAGCAAGTTTAACTGCACATTCGAGTCGCTTAGCATTGAAGATCTACTCCATTTTACCACCAGTAAAAAGATGGTCTGAGATTGTAATCCAAGTTTGTGCTATAATACTAGAATATGGCATAAAAGCAACAAATGGCAGAACACTATCCGACATCAGGGGGAAAAATACTTACAATAAAATTGCATGCCCTTACCGCAATGATTATATCTTGGTCGACTTGCGCCTCTGGGCCGATGTCATTGACATGGAAGTGGGCCTAACTATTCACAGTGACCACAACACTCTAATGTTAAAATTAAAGAATAAATGGGCCCCTCACAACAAAAAATATAATACCATTGGGAATTACCTCATCTCCAAAAAGGAGTTAATTCTCTCTAATTGAGGTAGGCGTCGAAGATGGCCCAAGGTCGCAGAAGAGGACCAAAAACTAAAGAACATCTCCTCAATATTATTGTCAAAGACAGCCGAACTCGAGGCAGCTTCAGATAACTTCCTTGCATGTGGCTTTGAAAAATATAAGCACGCAATTGGCCAAAGGCGGGTGCATGTCCAAAATTTTATGTAAATGTTCACTCCCATGGCATCCATCTGTCAGGAGCAAGCAGCGGCACGCAGGGTACCAGCTGAATTCCTCATCATTGGTCATTAAACATAGAACGGTCAAGTTCACTTTCGCAACGTGGCTTGTCTCGCATTGCTTCAAAAGAAAAACCAACCCCCAACAAAGCATCGAGCAGCGCTCAAGACGTATCTTCATTTATTTATTATCAGGAACCACATGTTTTTTTATACACAGAATTGAGCAGTGCTTGCTGTGCGCCTTTATTTATTGACTGCGGTCATGGATGTGTGCCTGCAACAAGTGCCTCCCTGTTCGCTTTGTGTGCTCTCCACTGTAAGCCACTATCATGATGTTTATTAAAAGCAAGGTGGCTGCACGCGCTACCAGCACCTGGATGGTGCTCAATCCTCCACAAACACAGGACAATCTCTGTCTGAGCTCCAGCATCATTGTTTTTAACTGCTCTTTGGCTCAAAAGCAGACCCCTCCTACCTAATACACAACATCGAGCAGCGCTATTGTGCACCGTTATTTTATTAATGACGCCTGTATGTTAAATTTTTTTCATGACTTGCCTCCAAATCACACCTCTCCCACCTCCAACAGAGCATGGGCACGCACAGCTGCATTTTCACTTTGAATTTGACTACTTGCAATCAATCAATCAATCAGGGGTTTGTTAAAGCGCAACTACTCACCCGTAAGGGTCTCAAGGCGCTAGGGGTGGAGGGGGGGGTGCAGGTTCCATTCTATCAAGGAGGGGGTCTGTTGAAGAGCCAGGTTTTGAGGTTTCTTGCGAAGATGGGGAGCGATGTTGCCTGTCTGAGGTGCAGCGGAAGGGCGTTCCATGCTTTGGCAGCGAGGAAGGAAAAGGAGCGGCCTCCCGAACTGGTCTTTCTGGTGCGGGGGACCACGGCGTAGGAGAGCTGGGCTGATCATAGGGTCCTTTGGGGTGCGTGGAATTTGAGTCGGCTGTTCAGGTATGCTGGTCCGGTGCTGTGGAGGGCCTTGTCTGCGTGGGTGAGCATCTTAAAGGTGATTCTCGCCTCGACGGGGAGCCAGTGGAGTGTGTGCAGGTGCTGGGAGATGTGGCAGTGTTTTGGCAGTGTTTTTTGTTGGATTTGCTTTATAGAAGACCCTTCCCATCTCCCGACAGAGCATGACAGTGTGCCTTTAATCACTTATGACCAGCCCATTTTTACTTTACATGTATATGTAAATAGCTCAACTTGTTTTAGACGGGGGCATGGGGAGAAAAGTGATTTGCTCAGAATCAAAGGTTGTTGAGCCAATGAGGTGGCTCGAACATCGTCACCTCCAGTCCAAAGTTATCTGCTTTGGCCGTTATGCCAAACCTTCTCCTTTGTCATATCGACTTTAAATAAAGAAAAAAAACTTGTACGGTTATTCAAAGATGTTAAGAGTGTGTGGGCATGCCAGTGAGGGATAATGTACTGCATTGATAAACACTTATAAGGTCCAAAAAGGCTAGACCTAATGGCTATGCCAGTGCTTGTTTTAAAATGGTGTCATTGGCGGGCCTGCTCTACCAATTGCAGAACCATCCATATAAGATACTCCCTATGTGGTTTTGCCAGGTGAAGGCAGCGTTGGGTCAATTTCTGTTGACAGGAGGGGCCTCCAGAGTGGCGCTGAGAACTTGATGTCAATCGACGTATTCGGGGCTGGCCATGTCGGATGTGCAATCGTACTATATGGCATTGTATCTTTTGGTGCCGAATGAATGGTGGTATGGGGACAGGAAGGGCACCGCTCATGCAGTGGAGCGAAGGTGTATACAAGAGTCACCCTACATAGCATACTGTATTTGGCGCCTCTATGCAATTCTTTAACGCCGGCCACTCGGGTGGTATTCTAGGTGTGGAAACAGTCTCTCCGAAGGATGGGGTGGTGGAATACATTTACTGGGGAAACCCCACTGTGCCACAAAGATCATTTGCCGCAGCTAGCTGCATTATCCGGACATGGAGGGTGGGATAATATAGGAGTCTACACATTAGGAGACGTATTGCGAAGCTTGGTTCTGAAATCATTCCAAGATCTTCAACAAGAGTACCACATGCCAAAAAGTACATTTTATAAATCACTTCAATTTTAGCATTGTGATTTATCCTAGTATGTCAGGGTTAGAGGCTATTCACAAATTCAGTCTGATTGAAGCCAAGGTCTTCATGGCCCATTTGCAGAACCATAACATCTCGAAGATCTATCAGTCACTGGTGACGAATAGCTTCACTACATTGGATAAACTTAGAGAAGCATGGGCTGTTGATCTTCGATAAATAGACGGAGATGATTGGATGGAAAGACTGTCCTTCCCTAGGGGAGCAGTGATAGCAATACCGTTGTGTATTAATCAATTTAAATACCTCCATGCGGGTGTAGTATACCAGGATCTGGATATGGAGGGCAGGCCTAGAGTCATCCCCTATATGCCGGTGGTGTGGTCGGGAGAGGGGGTCCCTAATGCAGAAAATTTGGCATTGTACAGTGCTCACAAAAGTTTGGAGACTGGTTCTGGCCAGTTTTGCAGAAGTGTTGGGGTGGGAGCTCCCCTCTTCAACAAGCATGGCAATTTTACATATCACGGAAGGCATAGGAGGTAAAGGATAGAAGAGGCACCTGTTATTGTTGGGGCTGACATTGGGTAAAAGGAATGTAGTAAGGCTGTGGAAGGCAACAGCCCCATGTTCTCTCTCATCATGGAAAAATGGGCTGGACTTTTTGCATGGGGTTAGATATCCCAATATTCAAGGGCAGGGGTTGCCCACAAAAGCACCCCAAAATCTGGAATAGAAGGGAAGACAGCCAAGGACTAAATTTGGACCCTGTGCCACCAGTGGATGCATATGTATCAATGTTGTTATACGGGCCTCTTAGTTAAGGGACCAGCTATATGGTGATGGAATCTATTTGTTTGGGTGGACGATGTGGTGGGAAATGAAATGCAGTAGTGGTTCAATGCGTTTATGTTATATTCCAATTCAATTCAATTAAAATAATCTTTTTTCGGATACTTAATATCAATAAATACACAGGTCACGTTAAAAACTTTTTCGATAAAAAAATCAATAAATGACAATAAATAACAAGGACTTGTATATATAGCATAAACGGAATTATAAATATTCATATTATAAAAGAGCGGCAAATATATAAGACGACCACTCCTTAAAATTGGTCCATTTTTCTTGACTAAAGCAGCATAGAGTAATGAGTGCAAACATGTGTGCAATCAGAAACAGACAAATAACAGCACTGCGTAATATGTTAAAATACAGTCAGAAAATAGCAGCATGAATATATTATATTAAAGTGCATACAGGTATTAGCTATATTTGATAAACCATAATATGCAGGCACAGATTTCTACAAGATGCCACATAACATTAGAAATTATGGTTCACAACATGTAACAGCTAAATGTAATCATGTGAAATCTAATGTTTTTAAGGAGTGCTCATTGACACGCGTGAGCGAAGTGCCACCTTCAGAAAAAAAAAACTATTCTAAAGGTTGAGACTACACTCTTAACATTAAGGATTTATAGGTACTTTCAGCAAGATAGATGGCTCATTGACAGATCATAGGGTCAGTGAGTTCTTTTTGACCAGGGTTCAAACCACAGCTAGGGAAAATTGTTTAAAAAAAAAAAAATGTATTTGTTTTCTAAATTCAACAAATGAAAGCTGTGCCTGTGTAAATCATGCCCTAGCAGTGTATGGGAGAACTATGGCCTCCTTAGTCATAGTGCATGTCAGTCATTAATGGCATGCAGTGTGGAATGTGGAAGGGGGGCAGGTGTGCTATGAAAGAAATCACTTATTTAGTGGAATGAGAATTTGGGGATGATTGTATAAAAATAAGAGATGCATGGGGCTAGTGGCAGACTAAAAAGGAAGGGCTATTTGTATTTAAAGCATATAAATTGAGAGAGGATTTGTGGCATCTAAATTCCAAACACCATTGAAATAGAGGAGGGACTGACATCATTTTTCAATGACAATTAGGATTTTGGCTGGGGGAAATTCCAGTAAAATAGATGGCTCACTGGTAGTTCACAGGGACTGTGAGTGCTTTTAGACCACCTTTTTATTTTTTTATTTTTTTTATTTATTTATTTATTTTCTAAATTCCACAAATGAAAGCTGTGGCTTTGTAAATCACCCCCTAGCAGTATCTGGGAGAACTATGGCCTCCTCAGTCATAGTGCATTTCCAGCATCTAAACAAAACACCAAAGAAATAGAGAAGGGACTAACATCATTTTTTCATGACAATTAGGCTTTTGGCTGGGGAAAATTCCAGTAAAGTCGATGGCTCACTGGCAGTTCACACCAGCTGTCAGTGTTTTTAGACCAGGGTTCCATCCCCAGCTGGGGAAAATCGTTTTTTATTTATTTTTTTAATTTATTTTCAAAATTCTACAAATGAAAGATTACCTTTTGTAAATCACCCCTAGCAGTGTCTGTGAGATTTGTGTCCTTTTAAGTCAAGCCAGTGCATGTGAAAAGCGGAACCGCCATCTTGGGGGGAGGCAGGGTCGCGCTCCAGCTCCTGGACGCCTCCCACCCTCCTCCCTTCCCCAGCACGACATGGATAGAAGGAAGGGGCTCTCCCGTCCGCGCAGCAGGCGGGCACAGCGGGCGCGTCGATGGCGCGCCAAAGGCGCGCCTAGGGCAAGCCCGTCTGCGCCCGTCCGCGCCCAGCGCCAGTCCCCTGCCTCTCGTACCCCTTTGATCACCTGGTCCTCGGAGCAACTTGTACTCCTACGCCGCAACACATGCAATCCGCCTAAATGTTGTAATGCCCACAGCTTGGACACCTGCTCTTATTCATGTCTTTGCTGTAACCATCACATTCCCGCCTTTATTAAACGGTTTCCAGCACCCAATACTGGCGCTCATTGCTCTGTATTGCCTACCTGACATGCTGCCTTAATTAACTGCCGGTCTCTTCCTGCTCACGCTTCGGACATTTGGCTGCTGCTAGACACGCATAAGTGGGACTTATTATTTCTCAAAGACTCGTCCATGCCAGACATCAACTTGGCCATTCCCCCTGGTTTCCGATTATTGGGCATTAATCGTGATAACACCAAACCTGGAGGGGGTCTCGCGATAATTGCCAAATCCCACCTTACATTGAGCACGATTAAAATTGCTAACCTCGGTCTTATCGAGGCCATGTATTTTATAATCAAGGACGCCGCAAGCACTATTTTTGCCGGTATCCTGGTATATAACCCCCCCCCCGTTACTGCATCCTCTCTCAATGCCCTAATACACTCCATTGCAGACTTTTCCCTTAAACACTCGCACTTCACAGTGTTGGGAGATTTTAACCTTCCTATTGATAACCCTTCCTGTGCTCAAGCCTCTTCAATTCTGGAAACCCTTCAAGGACTTACCTTGTCCCAATTAGTTAAAGGCCCCACGCATAAAGCTGGTCATACGCTTGACCTGATTTTCTCAAATCACCCTGACATAACGGTCCTTCCTTCACTTCCCCTTACATGGTCTGACCACTTCCTTATCCCCTTTCATATTGTCAGGCCACCCCTTCCCCCTCCCTCTTCCCTCAACAGAGACAGTGGTCGTAAATGGACCAAGGTTACCTGCGAGGCTATTGAGTCCCGTTTTCAGTACCATTTTAATCAGACGGAAGATCTGGACAAGGAAACGGCAAGATACAATTCTGCCCTCACTTCAGCACTTGATTCCATTGCTCCTCTCGCTCCCATGGCGTCTGCCAGATCTCGTCCGTCGGCCCCTTGGTTCTCCCCTTTGCTACGTGAGGAAAAAAGCAAATGCAAAAGGTTGGAACGCATTTGGCGCCAGAATTCTGACCCAGTGGCTAAACTGGCATATAAATCTGCTTTAAATAAATTTCAAATGCTCAAACGCTCTTCCATGAGAACATATTTCTCAAGCCTCATTCAACAGGCGCAGAATTCGTCCAAAACCCTCTTCGCGATTGTGAAAGATTTTGTTACCCCTTCGGCCATCAAAACCCAATGCATTCCTACCCAAGATCTGTGTAACGGTCTCTCTGATTTTTTTCAGGACAAAATTACTAAACTCGCCTCCTCATTTGTCTCTATCTCGCCCTACCCACCTCCAGATCTTTCTCACCTCACACACGGCTTCTTTAATTCCTTTAGCAAACTATCCTTTGACTCTGCCCTATCACTACTTCATCAAGTCAAGTCTGGCTCACCCCTAGACCCAGTACCTGCTAAAGTGATGGGCAATCTTGCCCCTGTCTTAATTAATCCCCTCCTCTCCATCTGGAACTCCTCCCTGACCCAGGGTCTTTTTCCTTCGGTTTGGAAACAAGCTAGGCTACTTCCCATCCTTAAGAAACCCAACGCCGATCCTTCCCTATTCTGCAGTTACCGACCCATCTCGCTCTTGCCTAAGCCAGCTAAGGTGTTGGAGAAAGTTGTTCAGAAACAACTGGCCCGGTTTTTGGAAACAAATAAATTGTTACATGATTCTCAATCCGGCTTTCGAACCAGTTCCAGCACCGAGACAGCGTTGCTGGAAGTTTCCGAGACAATCAGGGAGTCAGTGGATAGGGGTGAGGAGGCCATGCTGGTCCTCCTCGACCTATCCGCTGCATTTGACACGGTTTCCCATGTCATTCTTACGTCTCAATTACAACAGCTGGGGATTGATGGCACTGCCCTAGCATGGATCAAATCCTTTCTGTCCGGACGGACCCAAAGGGTATTGTTACATCCATTTCAATCTGAAGATAAACCCCTCTTGTGTGGCGTGCCCCAGGGCTCAGCCTTGAGCCCTTTATTGTTCAATGTTTATCTGGCCCCTCTTGCCAGGGTAGTTGAGTCTTGGGGAGTCAGGGTGGTCTCTTATGTTGATGATACTTGTAGGAGAGTAGGGTCTGCTATCCTATGGTCACCCCAAATGTTTGCTTTTTGCTTCACTGGTTTCTGACTTAATGTGGCTGTGGGCCTGCTAATCAGACCCACAGCCTGCTGTTCTCTCTCTAAATTACTGCCAATGCACTCTAGGTGCATTACGAATTGGAACTGGTTCACCTTATGAGCCCCTGTATTAGTGCACCCTAGGTGCCCAGGGCATAGGTGTATCCAAGGCCTACCAGGGGCTGCAGCATGTATTGTGCCACCCCTGGCCTGGCCTCCATATTTGACACAACTGGCTGATCACTCAGCTGGGGTAAGTCGGTGTAACCACCTCTTACTTAGGTACAGTATGTCTGTGCCTAACCCTAAACTGGACACTTATGTTCCTATCAGCCACTCCTATGGAAGGCCTCATCAATCCTGGAGGCAGAGTGCTTGGAAATATGTGAGATGGTGCTCTAGCATGAGCTGAGCCTGTCTGCAGCTGTCGGGAACCACTCCCTAAGCTGTTCCGGGATATTGCCATACCATATACTCTTAAGTGCATTATAATCCTCGCGGTTAAATGCTATCTTTGGTTTGGCTTTATCAAAACATGTCGAGTAAGGTGTCATACGAATTGGAATACTATCCCCTCGCCAATTCTGGTGACGGGGATAGCATTCCACCCTTCTAGAGGGACACGACATGTGTGTAGCCTTAACCCCGGTTAAAGTTAGACAGAGCCTCAGCATCACAAAATGGATGCTGCCACCACAGACACGAGTCTGGCCTCCTGCTGCTGACCGAAACTCGGCAGATGGTGGCCTGGACAAAGGGTTTCCTGCCTTGGGAGGTGCGAGCACCACCCCAGACAGGATTTTGTGTATTGGGTAGGACAGGGCTGAATAGAATCAGACATGCCCGGGGCACACAAGGTGTCCCCGTGCATAGGCCAGTCCAAACCGGTCCTGGGACTTTCCAGACCCAGGCTTGGCGCGGAACTGGACAAAGGAAAGGGGGTGTAACCGCCCCCCTTCCTGGTTCCTCCCAGAGGAGGGACCTAGTAGGTGATCCACCCCTCAGATTGGGAATAAGAGTGGGAGCAGTGCCATTGCACAGCAGATCATCCTGAATCAACTTTACACGAAGAAGAAGACTGGACTTCGACATTCTGCTGCACAGAAGACTGAAGAGAATCTCCCTTGTGGCCTAGGAGTGGCCACCCTGTGAACACAGGTACCAACCAGCAACTCGACGTCTGCTTTGCCGCCGCCTCCCGCCGGAGACCGAGCCCAGAGCCCAACAAGACCCAGACTCCCAGACCTCTCAGAGCCCGATCCACAGTCCCTGCAAAGAAGGGACCCGTGGAGGCACCGAGTGACGTGGGACCGGACCTCTTGGAAGACACTCGAAAAGCTGACTGCGCAGCTTCTGAGGCATCCTCGATGTTGTGCTTTGGGGATTGAGAACCCCCACCACCGAGCAGCCCTTGCACCGAAGATGAGCCCTCCAGCATCTCCACGATCTGCGTGGGGCCCTTTTGCATTGTGCCACTCGATGCGCCATCCCGGCTACTAGCCACGTGGTCAGCGGCCATCTTGGCGACGAACCTGAAGATTTACACAGCAGGTCTGGTTGCTCCAGACCTACCCAAGCTTCTGTGAAAAGGAGCACCCGCTCTGACCTTGCTGGTCCGAGTGAACAGCATCTTTCAACTTCTGCGTGGCTTGCATTTGCCAAGGCCTGTTTACTCCGATCAGGTCGCCGACACCGCCAACAGCGAGAAGCCTACGTGAGACAGCTCGTGACCGACTCCTGGACGTCCTCGACCCCGGGTATCCACGTGGCTGCAGAAAGAAGCTACCCGACAACGCCTGTTTGCACCCGACATCGCCTGGTTCCAACCTGGTTCCACGGTAGTAACTGGCTAGTGACTTTGAACACTGTCCCCTCTGCTTTCAGGTCTTCACATCTTCAGATCCACCCTTGGATCCACCGGAACTCTTCTCATCGAGCCGCCTGCAGCATCTTCAGCTCCAAGCACCATCGACCAGCGTGACGAAACCCGACACTACTTCGACCCAGTGCACCCGCTTCCTGTGGGTGAGGTAACTCAGCTCCGCCAGTGCTCCTGCACTGGTACACATCTCAAGGGCCTGTGTCTAAAGTTTTAACTCCGTAGGTCACTGGGAAGGTTCCTAACTTTCTAACTTTGTACTTTTTACGCACCATAGACTTTGTATTGGAAAGTGCGTGCACTTTGAACACTGCACCCGAGTCCCGTGGGCCTCTCCCGACTTAGTCATTGCTAGTCTCGAATAGCTCCAGCGATTCCCTAGGCCCTAGGCCTCTTCACTTTCCTCCTGGTATCTCTTATACCACTTTCTTAGTATATGGTTTAGGTGGCCCCTAGGGCTCATCCATATTGTGCAACTTTTGTGTATTTTAAACTGTCTTGTGATTTAACGCTTGTGCTTCTGTGCTCATAAAGAGTCCAGGGGATTTTATAGTTAATAAATCAATATATATTTTCAATATATATCTGTGTGGTGTCCCTTTCATTTGGTATTCAAGGGGGTTGTGTATGGTATAACAGCTGGCTTCACATGCCTTTCAGAGTTTAGCCTAAGACTGCTTTGTCCACGTTACCACTAGGATAACTGGTCTACAAGGTTGAATTACAACCATCATCATAAGGGTTGCTTGGCATGGTACAAAGTGATCACTAAGAATTAGTGAGCATTATATACCAGGCCAACTTCTCACAATACTCAGCTTGTTTTTTCATTTAGAGACCATTCTGACTCCCTCTTCTCCAACTTTCGAAACTGCCTTGGCAACATTTGCACCTGGATGGCTGCCAACCATCTTGCCCTCAACACTGAAAAAACTGAGGTTCTCTTTTTCAGCCAGAAATCTGCTCCCCCTGCAACTCTTTGGTGGCCCACCGTTCTTAACCCACCTCCTATACCAGTGCATTCAGCCCGTAACCTGGGCTTCCTATTTGATAACACCTTGTCCGGGAAAACCCAGGTCAATAAAGTAGCGGCGGCTTGTTTCAATAAACTGCGCATGATCAGGAAGATCTTTTTCTATCTCCCCCAGTCTTCCCGAAAAACAGTGGTCAAGGCACTCATCACTGCACACCTTGATTATGCCAACAGCCTCTACGCCGGTGCCCCCCAATATCTCATTGACCGACTTCAAACTATACAAAACGCGGCAGCAAGGCTCATTGGTAACATCCCCCCCCGTAACTCGGTCAGAGCATACCGAGAGGAGCTACATTGGCTTCCCATAGCCCGTCGCATCGACTTCAAGGTCCCGATTCTTGCCTTCAGGGCAATTAATGGCACTGGCCCCGGCTACCTGAGCAAAAGGCTTAAGATAGCCTCTTCAGTAAGGCACTTGAGATCCAATAGTCTACGCCTGCTGATCGTCCCTCGATTCAGACTCACGCGCACTGGTGGCAGAACTTTTACCGTTACGGCCGCCAAGCTTTGGAATAGCCTACCCATGGATCTCAGGTTCTCCGAATCTGAGCAAGTCTTCCGTCGCAAATTGAAAACATGGCTGTTTTCTAAGCACTAGCCAGCAAATTTCTTGCAGACCTGCTCTTGTGACAGATAGTCATGAATTAGGCAACCCCTTCTGTGATAAAACAAGTAGTCTCAGCGCCGGGACACCCCCGCTGGAGGTAGCCGTGCGCTTTATAAGCTTCTTAAATAAATAAATAAATAAATAAATGTCAGAGATTTGTGACATGCACTGGCATGTGGAAGGGGAGGCAGGTTTGCTATGGAATAAATCCCTTAATTTGTGGAATGAGACTTTAGGAATGGTTGTGTAAGAAAACTAAATGCATGGGCCAAGTGCCAGAATGGGAGGCTCTTTGCTTATAAATAACGAAAATCAAGTGTACATTTGTGGCATGCTCTAAGAAAAGCAGCATGGAAAGAGAAAAGGGACATCACCCTTTTTGAAAGACACAAAGGCTTTGGGCTGAGAAAAACTATGCAGAACAGTTGGTACAGGGGCAGTTCACAGCCTCTATGAGTGCTTTTAGACCAGGGTTCAATCCCCAGCTAGGAAAAATCGTTTTTTATTAATTTTTTTTATTTTTTTTCTAAATTCCACAAATGAAAGATTACCTTTTGTAAATCACCCCTAGCAGTGCCCGTGAGATGTGTGTCCTTTTAAGTCAAGCCAGTGCATGTCAGAGATTTGTGACATGCACTGGCACGTGGAAGGGGAGGCAGGTTTGCTATGAAATAAATCCCTTAATTTGTGGAATGAGACTTTGGGAATGTTTGCGTAAGAAAACTAAATGCATGGGCCAAGTGCCAGAATGGGAGGAAGGAAGGGCTCTTTGTTTATAAATAACGAAAATCAAGTGTACATTTGTGGCATGCTCTAAGAAAACCAGCATGGAAAGAGAAAAGGGACATCACTCTTTTTGAAAGACACAAAGGCTTTGGGCTGAGTTAATGTATGCAGAACAGATAGTACAGGGTCTGTGAGTACTTTTTGACAAGGGTTCAAACCCCACCTGGGGAAGACTATTTTTGTATTGTTTTTCTTTTTTTAAACAATTTATTTATTTCAGCAGAGTGAAAGATAGTCATTTGGAAATCCTCAACTGATAATCATAAAAGACCATGTAAAAAATCTGCGGCATATGTCACATCAGCTGTGGCACATGCCACATGACAGAGTGATACGTGTCACATGCCAGGAATGGGCTCCAACCCTTACTGACTTTTGCTGAGCTTTTCTGCTCTCCATTTTAAATGAGGGAGCGACGTCCTAGAGCAGCGCCCTTCTTGTTTAAATAATCACCTGGAACAGAGCCCCCGCCAACCATGAGATCTCATTACCTATAAACTGGCGCTGCCTTTTGGAGTGAGGCTTGTGTGCAGCCACACACTCCCTACAGCTCAGGACATCACTGTGCAGCTCGTGACTGGCCTGATGCCCCCATCCCAGCCCAGCACATGGACAGGGAGCACAGCACTGAGCAGAGCACAGTAAACATCGCTGCACCCGTGAAAGCAAAACAGATGCATATAAACCGAGCATAAGCAGTGAAACAAAGAAATGTAGCATGGCTTACCTCCTATCTAGAAGGGAGGAGTATTATGGTGGGGATGTAGAAATAGAAGAAGGCTTCAGAGACCTTGGGTCTTCAGGCGTGGGATAACTTCCTATCTAGGGTGGAAACCACCTCATAATGTTAGGTCTGGGACGAGGAGGACACCGAACGAGGGGGTTATGTATTAACATTTAGGAGTAAGAGTAGGAATGAGTGGTAATACACAGAATTAAGAATAACCCTTAGTAGAATTAACATACGCGTAAATGAAATTAGGAGCAGCTACAAGCTCGAGTAAGATTCGGCCCACGTAGGATTAAGTGTATAAATACAGAGAGAGTAGGTGTAAGAGTAATGAAAGAAAGAAAGAAAGAAAGAAAGAAAGAAAGAAAGAAAGAAAGAAAGAAAGAAAGAAAGAAAGAAAGGAGAACAGAGAAGAGAATAATAGGGGATGTACCTATGTCTAAGTCACACCTATGGCAGGCCTGAGAAGTCCTATGGCTGGGTGCAAAATATCTTGTGGGCAGAACATGGATTTTACAAAAAATGTAAAACTGCAGTTTTTACTGTGGAAGTACCTGGTCACCAAATTGATGACTACTTGATTACATCGTGATATTTTAGCTGTGCTAACTCCTGAACAGTGTGACCAATGTTGATGCTCCAAGGTATCAAGCAACTTGTTATATTACAAGCAAATTGACTCTCTAATAGAAATAATTGTAACTTGTTGCATTGGGCAGCTTTTGAAAGCTTCCATGTTGTTGCCTTGGTCTCCTGTGCCTTCCAGTGCATACATGGAGTCAAATATTTGAGATAGCTTTCTGTTCTCTGATGGAGAGATATGTCAATGATTCCCAGAAAGGGAAACGAGGAGGTGTTGCAGGATAGGGAGATGTTTTCTCCCTCGTGCAGGAAGCGACACTGCTGTAAGCCCCAATAGTCAAGCTTTAAAAGAGAAGTAGCCTTTAAGGGCAGATGGAAAACAGTAGGGTGAGGGGCTTCTCCATTATTCAGGTCAACAGGCTGGTAGAGGGAGAAGAGAGGGGAAACAGATGCCCCTCTCTTCCTCAGGTGCCTGAAACCCTGAGGTAGCCACACCCCTGGCATGGGCTAGAGGGATCGGCACACTGAGAGATCGGTCTTACCATGTTTGGAGTGGACAGAATGATGCATCTCGGGATAACCAGATGCCACCCTCCACAGGAAGTTGTCACCAGATGCGAAGGAAGCAAGTAGCCATTGGCTACAAACCACATCCTACCCTTGGGCCATTTTTGGAGCATAAATACTGCATGCCTGGCATCCCAACCTCAGGTCTCGACTGGGCTGGAAGAAGGTCTGAAGGAGGACTGCCCTGGCAAAGAAATGCTGCACTGTCATGGACTGCACCTGCATCACATGGCGGCTAGCGAAGAGAGGGACTGCAACCGTTGTGTCCTGCTCAGTAGTCTCCAATGCCAAGCCAAAGCCGGAGACCCCCAGCTGACTAGTCTCTTGCTCACATCAATGGGGCACAATGGCTGAGGGAGGCTAATGGGGCCACACTGATATCAGAAAGTCTTTAAGCTGATCCCTGCCACCACTGTGCACCTCCAGGGACAAGGACCTGATGCACAAAGTTGCACCTGACTTTGTTGAACCCAGTATTGCAATTGGACTGTTGCTGGTACCCCCAGAGGATAAATGATTGGGACAGGAGGGATAGGCCTATGACCGCGACAATGGGCGAATTGTAGACCAGCGGCTATTGGACTTCAGCCAGACAGGAGAGGAACTTTTGGGACCTCGAACTATGCACACAGGGCCCCCACACCACCCTTGTGGACCAGAAGAGGTAGCAGGAAGACCCTAGTCATCAGTATATCATCCATGGCATCTTCAGCATCCTTGATCATTGCATCAGGACCACTTCCATTGGAAAGCCTGCAATCAGATTAAAGGACCTGAAATTGACTGATGATTGCTTCATCTGCCAAGGAAACTGATTCTGAGGACTTTGCTTTGCCTCCTGACTAGCTCCCAGCTGAAATTGGTCACTGACATTGACTTTAAGTTAATGCATTAAAACTAGTTCAAACATTTCTGTAAAAGCTTTCTGTGCCAAATACTATAAATTTGCCAATGCTTATTTGCAGTTGAATGAAATGCCTTGATTTACTATACCTTGCAAATCATATATCTCCGAAACCCTCTTGTGGATCTTTTTTCATTTTGGTGTCTAAATTTCTTTAACATTCTTGAATTTATGCCATTTCTTCTGCAATTGTTTTGGTGTTGTTTGACTGCTTTACACTACCTCCTCTGTGTAACAAGATCAGCCACCAGCTTACCACCATCCTAAATAACTCCATCATCACAGCCACCTTAACCAATTCCTGGAAAAACACAGAGGTCTGATCCCTCCTCAGGAAACCATCGTCAGACCCCAGCAAACTCCAGAATTACCATCCCATCTCTCTGCTCCTGTTTCCTGCCAAAGTCCTGGAGGAGACCATCAAAATCCAACTCACTGAACACCTGGAGAGAAACAACGTGCTGGACCCTTCCCAATCAGGATTCTGAGCCAAGCATAGCACGAGGCAGCACTGATCACCACAACAAATGACATCCGTACCCTACCCGACAGAGGAGAATCAGCCCCGCTCATCGCATTTTTTGACACTGTCTCCCACTTTTCACGAATTACTCCACTACGACAGATTGGAATTACAGATGAGGTATTCAAATGGTTTGTCTCCTTTCTCATGGGGAGCACCCAGAGAATATGTCTCCCTCCTTCCACCGCTCAACCCAAGCACACCATCTGCCGGGTCCCTCAAGGCTCTTCCATCAGCCCAACCCTCTTCAATATCTACATGACACCACTCTCATACATAGTCAGAGCCCATGACATCAACATAATCTCCTCTGCCAACAAAACACAGATTATCCTCTCACTCTCAGAGGACCCCACTATCATGAAGATCAACTATCACAACTGCATGTGCAATGTCTCAGCCTGGATGAGGAACAATTGTCTGAAGCTCAACTCAGACAAGTGCCGATCTTCAGCAGACAAACCTCCCTCCGGATTGACTACTTATGGCCATTGGAACTCAGACCCACTCACACTCCAAAAGACCATGCCTATAACCTTAGCATTATCCTAAACAGTAAACTCCCCATGAAACACCAGATGAACTCTTTCTCTTCAGCCTGCTTCCACACTAAGCACATGCTCCACAAAGACTTCAAGTGGATCCCCATCAACACCAGGTAACTGGTGACCCAGGCAGTCATCTCCAGCAGACTGGACTATGGCAATGCACTCTATGCAGACTCCACAAAAAAAATCTATAGGAGACTCCAGATGATCTAGAACACAGCAGACAGCATCAACCTCAACCTGCCAAAGAAGATCCACATCACACAGCATCTGAAGGTCCTCTACTGGCACCCCATCCAGAAAAGATGACAATTCAAGGGCCTGACTTAATGTTACAAAGCCCGGGGCGGAGCTAGCGAGATGGCCGCTGCTTAAGCGAGGTCCTCGCCTCAGCCCATGTAATCCTTCAAAAAACATCCTTTTAATCATATATACCCGCACTATTGCACACCGGGGGTTGGGAGCGTTGAGGGATCGAGCGACTGGATACTGGAGGACGAACGCGGCCCCAGAGCCCTGTGACACTGGCCGGAAGACGGGAGCCTAGGAGCACCGGAGCGTGAGAGAAGCCTCGGCCTCGAGACGCGGTTCACGTATGGCGGCTGTGACAGATGGCGAGTCCCACCTGCTGCCTAGTGGACTCGCGCCACACTGTCCCACATCGAGGTAGGAGCTGGGAGCCCGGGGAGGCGGTGTATCGTCCTACGCAACGGCCGCAAACTAAGGGAGAGTGCGGACTATGTGGACGGCCTGAGAAGGTGGCTGCATCATGGAGGCCTGCAGGGAACGGACGTCGACACCTGGCCAGTTGAGAGCTAGAGGCGGACCCAGCGGCAAATTGGGGTACAGTTGGGCTCGGTCCCCGGGGCCTATATGGTGGGCTGCAGCCTCATACACGGCTGCAGGGATGGCTGGTGAAGAGTGAGGTGAGGCGGCCCTGCCTCCACAGCGCAGAGGGGTGGATATCCGATGCTGAGCAAGTGGTGAGCATGAGGCACCCCATGTCTTAATATTCAAACACCGGTGGGATGGAACGCAGCGGCAGTGTACTGTGTATAGCGACGAGCTCCCGGGCTGCCCTGCCCAACTGGCACTAACGCTGATGATGCGCAATACTGCCGCATTCGCCTGTATCTACTGCAGACCATCAACTGTGCGGTGCCGGGTCTGCTGTCGGGACCACACCGACAGAACACACGAAAAAGATAGTCGACACCTACCGGGACGTGGGGCGGTGTGGCGGACCCGAAAGAATACCAGGTGGCTGGGGTGTGAAAGACTGCGGATTGGTGCTGGAACAGAGGGCGAGACACCACTACCACTAGGTTGCACTGCATACCCTACACGCTAGTGGCACTGCCCCGAAACAGGGCCCATACATAATTTCAAACGGGGATTTCACTCCTTCAGTGCCTTCCTGTATATCGACCGTCTGAACCAGACTTTTATAAAAAAATAACTGCCACAGGATGGGGAAGCCGGACCGCATTCAACTGAGGATAACCTTCGATCAGGCCAAGAAACAACAAGACAACACCACAGAGGCACAGAATCCGCTCCCGCTCACACCAACAGATGCTGGAGTGATTACGAATGACGCCATACAATCCATGTTCCACACCATACAAACTTCACTTACGAACATAAACGGAAAAATTGATTTGCTAACCTACAGGGTGGACAGAATGTCAGAACGCTTAGATAAGCACACCGAACGTTTGGATATGGCGGAATGGCGGCTCTCAGAGGCCGAAGACTCTCAGGTATAAATGGAAGGGAAACAAACGAAGATAGAAAAACAGCTAGCGGCAATGGCGTCGAAGACGGAAGATTTGGAAGCCAGGTCCAGGAGAAGTAATATCCATCTGATGGGCGTTTCGGAAATGACAAATACAGGCCCAATGGAGCACTATGTTGAGAAACTGCTGATCTCCATGCTGGGAAGAGACACTTTTTTGGAAGTGTTCATTGTCGAAAGAGCACATAGATCACTGGCTCTGAAACATCCGACCGGGTCCAGACCGAGGCCCGTTATAGCCAAACTAATAAATTACAGAGATTGCGACGCGGCGCTGCGGAAGGCCAGAGAACTGGGGATGCTAACCCATGAAGAAATTGCGGGAGCTTAACATACCGTACGCAATGCTATATCCGGCAAGACTCAAAATCACTGTTGAGGGCAAAACGCAAATCTTCAACGACTCAGCAGAGGTGCAGAAATTCCTAAAACAAAAAGGGAAACCAGGAGCGCGGAGGAGATCACCACGAAGCGAACAAGGCAAACAGCCCACAATGTCTGATGTGGAATGATTTTGTTTCAGGACTACACATTTACTGCTGGAGTGCTGTGGCTGCGGGTGTGACCCGGGGATCATTAGGTGATGAACACTGGAGATCTATACATATGCTTGCCGCAGACCACGACTCCAGATAAGTGGACAAATGCTAAAGTATTTTATGGGACATGTTTGTTATGTAAGGATATGAAATGGCCGATACTAGGCCCGTAGAGATGTTAAATGATGCTACCCGAACGGCCTCATATATGGGGAAGGACGCTAATGGGTGTGGGTATGATGAGGCTATGTTGCAGTGGGCTCAAACTCATGTAACTTAGGTTACAGTTAAAGGGTAGACAGCTCTGACCCCCGCGCGTGAACCGCACAGTTTATTGTACTATACTTTTTCTTTGTTCCTTGGTACGTTGTTTGTTGTGGGCAAGATGGGTACTGGTGAAAAGGTTGTCTCCACTTGGTATAGGGTAGTGGAGTGGGTGGGGGTGGTTCTGGGTAAATGGGAAAATCTGACCAGCAGCTGGACAACTGAAATACTAGAGATTGACACTCTTCGACAGCACGTACATATGGGGGTGATACATGACTTTGCCACACACTATGGTTGATTACCTTACAGATCGAAGACCACTGACTCTCCTCTGCCTACACAACCCACAGAAAATACGCAAGGTGGTGGCATACCTAGACAGACACAAAATTGATGTAGCTTGCCTACAGGAAACACATTTTTCTGATCTCAGGGCACAACATATTGGAATACGGTGTGCAACCTTTCGACTGACGTCCTCTTATTCGTCATACGCTAGAGGTGTCTTAATATGGGTAAAGCGCACTGTACCCTTCACTCACCTTAAATCAGTGCAAGACGACCAGGGATGCTTCGTGATTGTGCAGGGTAACTATGGGGGTTTCATCTTAACTATAGTGAATGTCTATTGCCCGAATACAGACAACCCTTCATTTTATGCCAAAATCTGGTCAATACTGAGGGACATGCAAGCGGGCACCATCATTTGGGGGGGGGACTTCAACCACATGTTTGGACCCTACGATAGATAGGTCAACCGGACTGAATAGTTATCGGAAACGTTCGGCCAAAGTCCTGCGGGATGGGAAGTCTGATTGGAACTTAGTGGATATATGGAGGCAGAGGAACCCAGATAAACGGGAGGGAACGTGCTTTTCGTCAACACATCTCACATGGTCCAGACTCGATTACTGGTTGGTAACACAAGATGTATGTACATGGGCTATAGAGATATCACACATGCCTAAGACACTATCTGACCATGCACCGGTCAAACTAAGACTAGAAATACCAACGCATACTCCACGACAATTCACATGGAGACTGAGACAAACAGCATTACAGGATCAGGTATTCAGAGAGGGACTGCGCCAGGCCATATTGAACTTTTTCGAACACAATACTGGCTCTGTCCAGAGTACAAGAACCCTTTGGGAGGCATTTAAGGTTACTATACGTGGTCACTGTATAGGTACACACGCGGGTATATTGCGGGACATACAGGAACAATTGGCAAAAATTGAAAGAGACATTCTGGCAGGTATGAGGACAACCCATCTGACTCCTTACTGGCTAATATAAGGAAACATATTGACTCATATGACGAATATGCAGCTGACGTGGTCAAATACATATCACGCAAATATGTAGCACGGAACTATGGCGAGGGAGGCATACCTGGTAGGGCACTGTCATAAAAAGTTAGACCTGCACACTCCACGACACATATTACCGAAATAAAAAACGCTCAGAATGTTGCTGTGTATGACACGCCGACCATACTAAACTGCTTTACTGAATTCTATACTCAATTGTATACGGCCCGCGTAACACCCCCCACTCCGGACATATGGCAATACCAAGACGATATAGGACTTGCATGGCTGTCCGATACTCATAGACAATATATCTGTCTCCCAATCTCTAAGGATGAAATAATAGAGGCCTTTTACTCCCTACCCAATAATAAGGCTCCTGGTCTGGATGGGCTCCCGGGAGAGTTCTACAAAGAATACCGAGATATACTTGTGCCACACTTTGCAGAAATGATGGAAGAAGCGTATGAGGAAGGTACACTACCTACCACTCTCACTTAAGTGTTACTGATAGCACTACCAAAGCCGAGTAAAGATCCCCAACGGTGTGACTCCTATAGGACTTTATCCTTAATTAACATAGACGCGAAGATTTTGGCAAAAATAATAGCGAACAGGATACAACCACTTCTTTGGAACTTAATCCTACCGGACCAAGCAGGCTTCATGCCGACGCGGTCTACTGCCCTAAATTTGCGCTCTATATTTTCCCTCTATCATCAACTGGACCCAGAGGAGCTAGCGGCTGCTGCCCTGCTGGACGCCACTAAGGCGTTTGACTCTGTGGAATGGAAGTTCATGTTTGTGACTCTGCGCAAAATGGGGTTCCCTGAACCTTTTTTGAAGTGGATTTCATAAATATACACGACAACCCTAGGCACGAGTACGATTAAACGGCTTAACATCTGACCCTATATTAATTACAAGAGGCACGAGACAAGGGTGCCCAATGTCACCAATGCTCTTTGCCTTGATACTTGAGCCGCTAGCTTGCAAAATTCGTCAACAACATTCCACCACGGCCTTATAGTTCAGTCTCCAAGCAATTGGCATTTCACTATATGCTGATGACATGGTCCTCTACACTACGCATCCGGAAAATAGTTTGAACCCACTCAGAGAGTATGTTCAATACAAACACTACGCCGGCCTCTGCATAAATTGGGACAAATCGGTAGTGATCCCACTCACCACAGTTACAGAGGAGCCAGAGTTAGACAACCCCTAAGATGGTGCACTGACCCGGTGAAATATCTGGGGATATGGATACACAGAGATCCAAAGTTAGTCATTAGGGTAAACTATGGCAAGGCAATGTCTAGATTGGAGGATCAGGTTGACAGGTGGATAAAAATGCCCATTTCAATGGCAGACAGGATAGCCCTTCAAAAGATGCTCATATTACCCAGATTCCTGTATCTGTTCTGGAATGTTCCAATTTGTCTGACAAACGCTTTTATGGACAGATTACATTCTACACTCCAGAAACTAGCATGGGCCGGAAAACAGGCTAGAATAAGCTGGAGAGCCCTTACCCAACCATACCACCTGGGCGGCTTTGAGGTGCCTGATTTTCACTTATACTATCTTTGCGTACAAGCTCAACACGCACATTATTGAACAAGGCCCCATGCATATATACCACACGTTGCGGTGGAGAGCGACAGCGTCTCTCCTGTGCCGCTGATGGCGCTACTAGCCAACTCCTTACGGTATACACAAAATGATATGATACATACCGCCAAGAACACTTCGAGAGCATGGCACGCATTGGTGCGTAGAGCAAACAAATTGCCGGTATATGCACGAGCTCTGCCAACAACAAAACACCCCCACCTCACAGTGACCCAAGAACCCAAAATGCAGAAGCTTCTTGAGGATATGGGTTTCCGGGCTTTGGGTCAAGCGTTCCCTCACAACACATTTCTCAAATGGTCGGATCCCGCCCTATGCGCACATCAGACCCCAATGAAAAATGTTGTATACCTGCGCTTCCGTGTGGTTATGAGGGCACTATATAATACGTTCCCTGCTGAACCTGAGCAGCTATCATCATTGCAAGTGCTGTTAATGGCCCCAACTCGCCAGAATTTAGTAACACGACTATACGCTGCAGCTCAAAGTGAACAGGCTGACGGTACCATGGTAGCGAAGGGCAGATGGGAGAGGTCACTGGGCATACCAGTTGATGAACAGGATTGGCAATATAGTTGTACGCAACTCACACTTCTTACATCCAACTGTAACCTGCGCATTATACATTTTAAATTCCTTCATCAGATATATAATATGTAAGATATCATATATTACACGCCAGCAAAATTACACAAACTAGGGCTTAGGGACCCTGACTCTTGCTACGGATGCAATGCAGCAGGTGCAGATTTCTTACACGTAGCATAGTCCTGCCCTGGCTTACAGACCTACTGGAATGCAGTCACCAATGCGTTAAGCACCATGCTATCGGAAACTATCCCGAATACCCCCCTGACATGCCTATTGGGAATAAAAAAACTCAAATACGCTAGACGTAGGAAGTTCTTGGTAGTGGCACTACTTCTTGCGAAACGACGAGTAGCGATCAGATGGGGCAGCAAGAGACCACCTAGACTAAAACACTGGATCAAAGATATGACCTATTGCAAGACGACACTAGAGACCTATGCTGAAGACATACCATTGGCGTCCAGACCCAGAGACTTCGGGGAGCCAATTCTGCAATACTTGCAGGACGCTTCAGACTAAATGTTCCGTACAAATGTCGATTTATTCACGTAGAGAGGTGGTATTTGTAGTAAAAGAGGCATGTTGAGGACCGGACGAGATGTGGGACTGGGCGGGAAGTTGAGATGGGGGGCTTCAGGAATAAGAGGATTATGATTATTGATGTTCAACGCACTTCATAGTGTAAAGAATGACTGCTTATGTGTTACCTACAATGTAATCAAAGAGTGCCAATTGTTTTTTTGAAAATGACTGTTATATGATGAAACATGCTGTGTAGTTGCTGGTCAGGAGAAAAAATAAAATACTAATAAAAAAAATGTCACAAAGCCCTCCATGACCAAGGACCTGCCTACATGAACTGTTGTTTGAACTTCTACCTTCCTTCTAGGAACCGCCAATCAGTTAATCTCACACTTGCACATATACTACGCATCCGACGATGCAGCACCAGAGGATGCTCCTTCTCCCACCTTACCAGCAAGACCTGGAACTCCCTTCCAATCCACCTCTGCACTTCTCCCTTACTGACCCACTTCAGGAAGGGTCTCAAAACTCTGGCTTTTTAACTGACTCTGCAGCATTGCGCCTGGACACCCTCTCAGGTGAGAAGTGTTACTTTATGAATATTTGAATGATTGTAAGCCTCGCTGCTCAGAGCCGAAGCTACCCAGGGTCAAGCTAAAAGGTGAAACATCAAAACTTACTGGCCTTAAAGGGGTTGATAAGTGTGTTACTGTGGCGGTTCAGAAGGATGGACTCGGATAACAGAGCTAGGTAAGTGTGGTTTTATTTTTATAAACGTTTTTTTCTTTCTTTGAGTCTGTCTTTTACGTGCTAACGTGGCAGGGTCCAAGGTGTCAGCGAGGGCGCGGAATCTACGAGGACTGGTCTGCCTTCTCTCTTCCTCTGGGTTTTCCAGGCTTCTATCTCTGGCGGGTCCCAGCACCACATGTGGGAGAGAAAGAAAGGCTTTAGAGATCTGCTCTACGGTTTTACGATTCCCCCTTGGGACCCTCAGGAAGAACAGACACCAGTGATTTCGGTGCTCGATACTTTAGTTTGTGTAGGGTAGGTGAAGGAAAAACGTGGTGAGGATCGGAGGATAGGGGGGGTTTGTGGGAGAGACAGTGACGGAAAGAAGGGTCGGTATTTACAGTATTTACACAGCGTTACCACGCCGACCCAGCCAACCCGATGCTCGTCACGCACCTGTGTGAGCCACACTCCTCCGTGGGTGTGGCTGGGCGGTGCTTGGGAATGGTGGCCTCCAGACATAGCTACTCCCGCTCTCCTCTCCTCCGCAATGTCCTCGCTCAAACCTTCTCTGTCCTCGGTAGTCTCCCTTCGCTCTCCTCTCTTCCTCCAGGTGTCGAGACACACCTCCTTCTTTACTTCCTGCTTTTTGTTCACTCCTCCGGTCGAGTCGTCAGATATGGGCGTGTACGGCTTCTCCAATGGGCTTGCTTGGCATATCAGCGCGTCATAAGGGGGAGTGATTTCTCTTTCATCCTCAGCGCCCTTAAAGGTACTGTTCTCCTTGGGTGCTTGTACTTGACTCCACCACTCTTCGGACTCCGTTTCTCAGGTGTCCTGAAGCGATGAAAGAGAGGGATTATCATTGTCAACTGACCACCAGTTAGTATCGGTCCCTGACGCCCTGCTACAGTTACACAGTGAGGTCACACAAACACACCAAATAATGCACCCCATTTGCTCACTCTGACCATACAATACATATAATACATGCCAAGTTTGCTAGGGTAATACTAAACAGTAATGCATGTGTATGACATGTAAATCCATGTAACTTACATGACCTATTGTTTGGTATGATGATGCTGCATCTGACCTGTATTATGTATACCATATATTCACATACATATAGATAATATGAATTTGAAGGGTAGCACCTCAGGTATGACTGCATATGAATGAGACTATGATACAGAACTGACAGACCTTATGTGACAAAGTGGCATTGTTGCATTTGTAGTTAGCCATCCTGCATTTTAGGTTCAATGAAGGGCAGCATGGGTGCCCAGTGGCACAGGTCAGTTGACACTATGCTCAGTTAATACACGAGTGTCTTATCCATGAAGCCTGCACCATGCATACCCCAGGTATTTTCCGTTGACTACCAGGAAAGAGGCCACCCATCCCACAACCGGTGTTCGGTCCCTGGTCTCAAGGTTGGTGAACCCGATGCCCTTTGTCCTGAACAACAGAACTTTTTGAAGAACTCAAATCAAGCGTTTCTCAAAGAGAACTGCAATTACCTATATGAAAACATTGAAAGAGTACATTTTTGTAAATCAGAGAAATAAAAAAAAGCAAACCATTATATTGAAACCAGTAAACGACTTGTTTAAGACTGTACCGGCTGCGGTTTTGTTTTCTTTCCAATGTAACCTTCACTGCAGTTCTCAACACTCTGACTTTGAATTTTGCAGTCACAAAGACTGTGCTTTTGTGCATCATAGATTCTAAAACCACAAATTCCATTAGTAGAGCATTTGTTTGGCTGGAGAGGGAAGCAATAGAAATCTTATGGGGCTCGCCGATCAATCAATCAATTAATCAATCTGTATTTATAAAGCATGGCAAATCTACTGTGTAATGTAATGTAATGTAAATAATATTTTTAAAGCGCAACTAACACCTAGCGGTTTCTTGGCGCTGTGAGGCTCTCCAGGCATGGGAGTTGCTAGCTGCTTCATTAAGAAGGTCCTGTGGTGAGGGTAGGGTGCTGGGAGGTGGTGGGTGGGGCTAGGTAGGAGTAAGGAAAATGGGCAGGCGAGCGTAGCAAATGACGAAAAAAACAAGGAGAAGCCGTGAAAAACAAAGGAAAGCAGGAGAAAGACCTCAGAAAAATAGGGAAAAAGGAAGGAGAAAGCATTGAAAAACGAGGCAAAATCAGGAGAAAATAATCCAGCAAATGGGGGAGAGGATGGAGAAAACAGTAAAAATCAAGGGAAAAGCAGGAGAAAGCACTCAGAAAAACTTAGGGCAAGGAAGCAGAAAGTAGTTTTCACAGGTACACATAAACCCACCACATGTACATCCCACATGCACTATGCAGCATACACACTAAACAGATGTAAGTCTGAAGTTGTCCGACAGCCTTCTGGCAATTATTGTTTAGTTTTATCATGGTTTTGCAAAACTTTAATGCCAGGCCCTCATCAATCTTAAAAAAAAATTGCTGCAGGCAAAAAAAAGAAATTTAGGTCTTAGAAAAACCTGACATTGTTATAGTACTCCCTGGCACTGAAGGCATCTACTTTGTGTGTGAATGGTGTGAAAGGGGAGCATGCTCTAACTCATAGTGCAGTAAGCCAATAGCTGATGTGGGCTGATGCATTGCTCCTTAATGCATGCCTGAAGAGGGTGGAATAAAAATGAGAAGGAAAGAAAGAAAGGAGTCAGATAAGCACAACACTCCAAAAGGAAATTACAACAGCATTGGCAGGAGATGGGATCTGATCAAGATCGAATTTGCCCCGTGTTCACCTCTGCTCTGGCCTACTATCACATCAGGCTCTAAACGTAAAGGCAACATTAAAGTAATAATAAAGTAAAAAGGGAACTATGGGGCATATTACCAAGCAATAGCGATAATTATCGCTATTGCTTGATTAGAGACAAAAATTTACCGCTGAGATGCGGCGATTTTTACCGCAAATAAACCTTGGTATTAAAAATCGCCTCAATGCATGAATATCGCTGAAAAGTCAGCGATATTCATGCATTACCGAGCTAATGCTCTTAGCCATGTTATCCACCTCCCATTGGAGATAGGAGATAGCGATGTTAGCGACTGTTTTCAGTCTCTAACATCTTGGCATGCCCACTTTGCATGTCATTAGTGATAAATATCACTGACATGCAAAGTGGGGCCCAAGATGGTCGCTATCTCCTACTAGCTGTCTCTAACTGGTGTTAGCGACAGCTAGGTAATAGGTAAATAATGTTATCTCCGCTTTCTTGGCTTTTAAAGCCAAAATAGCGGAGATAAACGATAATATGCCCCTATATGTAAATAGCATAATGCAGTCACTCAAAGTGAATTTAGCCAGCAGTTTAAAAAGGCTGAACCACTGCCCCATGCCATTCAAAATTTGAAAGACACCATAGTAGACCAATGGATGAAGAGATGTGGCTGAAAGCCCTTCTATGTAAGTATATTATACATATTTTTGCAAAATCTGAAGTTCATGTCTGACGCCAGACCTAAAAATGACACGTACACTCCTACTGATCGCTACATGGTATGCTGCCACCAACGCACTCATGCTGCTTAACTCCTGGTAGAAATAGTAGCCTTTCACCACTATTAGGGAACTATCTCTGTCCAAGAAGCCTGCAATCCATGAGACAGGCATACCTCATGGTGCACATGCATGATCCGTGTTTGCTTTTGACAACAAAAATCAGCGTTACGGATCCAGACATCAGTACAGTTGGGACACTCAGTACAGGCTGTGTGTCCATTACCATGTGGGGACATTTTTCTTCCCAACAAACTGTAAGACATGCAGATAGGTGAGATGTGATGAGAAAAAGGGCATACATATGTAACCTATAGTGTACATACCAGGAGGGATGTATCCCCTCTTAAGACCATACAACTTCCACAAGCCTAAGTAATGTTTGCTTTACAGTCTAAATTTCAGAATTGAAACATTTTCATTATCACTTGCAACAAAATGATCGTTATTACTGATTTATCTTAAACAGCTAACAACCGTTGATACAGCAAATAGCCCTGGTTGGTATTAGATGTGTGGTAGTTGCTGTGTCATATCTCTGGATTCAATAACAGAAAGCTGAAAGAGGAACAAATAGGCTGCATTGCTTTTGCTCCACGCAACTGGGTGAATGTGCAACACAGCCCTTAAAAGTGATTTATAAAGCCAAATACTGAACAATAGAACCTTAGCAAATGCAGAAACCCCTCTGAATCAGATGTTAACCCCAGCCTTGAAGATTAAACCTCATGTAGCCACTAATACCATTCTCTACTGGGAGACAGTTCCTGGAGCTTTGGCTCCATACCGGGCAACACCAGAGGCTGCAGGTCTTGATTTGCATGCTTTGAAACCATACAGACTCCGACCAAGAGATATAGCACTCATTGAGACAGGAGTGGGAATCCAGATACCGCAGAGCACTTTTGTTTGATTTCCCCATGATCTGGGTTGGCTCTCGAAGGCATTCAAGTGCTGGAAGGGGTCATTGATGCAGACTATCAAGGAAAAAACTAGGTTATCCTACTGAGCAGTGGAGACACTGATTTGATAATACAAATTGGAGACAGAATCGCTCAAATAGTGATCATTCCACAGTTATCATTCCAACTAGAGACTTTCAAGAATCACAACATTCAGCGCGACTAGGAGAGACAACTGGAACAGGAGGAACAGTGGAGGGGAAGATCACAGAGAGAACAGAAATGTCTACACGATATGCGAATACCGATCCAAGCTACTTCAAAGGGAAGAATCAACGCCTATCCCGCATGAGGGGTCATCTTCTATGAGTAGGTTGCTTAATGAGAACCTGCAAACATGTGTGGTAGAAGATATCACCCCTCCAGACCCCCTCCTCTGCAACACAAATGACACCTAGAGCTATAAGAAACGTGGTGCCCCCAAACTGGTTATTAAGGTCACAAGACAAAGATAACGCAGCCCTCATCGCAAACAGAAGCAGAGCAGTCATCCCAAAGAGTGACAAGAAGATAAGGATTGTGGAAAGGAAAACATATCTAAAATACTGGAGCGCTAACAGTGAACCACGAAAGGAGTGGATGTACACTCCTAATACAACATCCCAGATGCAGAGCGAAATCAGAGAGCTACAAGCACAAATAGGCTAGACGTCATAGGACATACAAAACACACTACAAGCGATTAAAAAGATACTTGAAAACAAGGTAAGCACTTACTTCAAAGTCGAGCACACCCAAGAACTACTACATAACTCACAAAGAAAGAGCAATGAGAAGGCCATGCCGTTATCCAATATGCATAAGAGACCAGACAGAAATCGTAATTACTTGTCGGAGGAGGAAACCCTAGCCTTACTCCGAACATATGAGCCTACGGACAGTAGTAGAGGGGAGGAAATTAGAAAAGTACCAATCAACACTAACAGGGCATCGAGACATAATTAAAGGAAACCCAACTGTAACAACTTACATCAGGTCCAGCTTACCACCGACTCGCAAAAGCAGAACACTAGTAGCTCAGGGAAAGCTCTCGAATGCCTACTGATTAACTGCTGGTCCACAGTAAAGCATGCTTCAGACATTGCTGCCCTCATTATTAGCAAGGATATTGACCTGACAATACTAACAGAAACATGGCTTTCGGAATCCTCATCCCCATTTATGGATCTCCTAGTGCCCCCTCTTTACAACATTGTGAGATTAGATAGACTAAAAAAGACAGGAGGTGGTATAGCCTGCATCCACTGATCGGACATATAGGTCAGCCAAATACAATCTGACCCACTCTAATCCTGTGAATATCTAGGGCTTACTATAAGATCAGCAGACAATCAAGAGTGCAACCTCCATGCTCTCTACCACCCACCAGGATATAATGCTTCCTTCATAGACCAACTAATGAAGATCATAACAGCTAACTCTAACACTCACGCCAATAACATATTCCTAGGTGATTTTAATTTACACTGTGATGACAATAATGACAAACAGATCAACGCCCTTAAAGACTTTCTGTCAGAAATAAACCTCACCCAAGCCTCCACACAGCCAACACATTCAAAAGGAGCCACGTTGGATTGGATAATACCAAGAATTAAGGATACTTCAATCCACACAATTGTTCCCGTGCGACTGGTCAGATCGCCATTCCATAACCTTACTGATACACACCGTGAAAAAGAACAAGAGCACGCAACCTATCAAAGTTAAAAAATTGACTAGGGACACTAAAGACTCGAACATTGAGCGACTAGTAGAAAGCTGTGAGAAGAACTTATAGCCATCTAACAACCTGTAGAATGTCAATGATCTAACGGACCACTACACCTCATCAGTAGTGAATATAGTCAATGACACTGTGCCACTAAAACTGAAAAGAGTCACAGAGAAGATCAAAAATCCATGGTTTAATGAGACACTGAATGAAGATAGGCGGAAACTTAGACTTGCTGAAAGAAAATGAAGACAACACCCTTCATCCCCCAAATTGAGATCCCTCAGAAAAATCAGAAACAAATACAACAAAATGATCCTCAACTCCAAAAAAGAATTTATCAGATCAGAACTGGATAACGCCAAAAATAGACCAAGGAAACTATTCGAGATCTTGAAACAACAACCTAATAAATTGGCCAAATCTGCCCAAGAAACCACAAAAACGCGACTAAGTTGTGAGGAATTCTCTACATTCTTCACCGACAAGGCCGACATGCTAGAAAGAGAGCTCAAGAGATCAGCGGACAATGTCCCTATCCAACAAATCTCACTGATCAATAACACCTCGAATATCGACCATAATAGGACAAAAAACAAGGCTCAGTGGAATACCTTCAAACTATATTATCAAAATACCATCACCAAAACACTTGTGGACATCAAACCTAATAGCCATTTTAATGACCCACTTCCCTCGAAACGTATTAAAGAGATCAGCCATATTGTCATTCCAACATGGACAAAAATAATAAATGCCTCTCTTTCCCAAGGGATCCTTCCAGATTGCGTGAAAACAGGGCAAGTAGTCCCTATCATCAAAAAAGCTACAGCGGACCCGGCAGATCCTAATAACTTTCGCCCAGTTACCAATATTCCATTACTTGCCAAATTAATTGTGAAATGCGTTCAAAATCAATTGAGCAATCACATCATCAATTTCACACTACTGGACGACTGCCAGTTGGGATTCAGAACAGGACACAGCACGGAAACAGCGATCCTACATATTGTTGATGATGCACTACAGGCCCTAGACAATAATCGAACATGTCTGCTGGTCCTTCTTGACCAGTCTTCTGCATTTGACACGGTAAATCAAGAAAAACTACTAACCAGACTCCATGACAGGATAGGAATGTCTGGAAATATGCTGAAATGGTTTGAATCCTTCCTTAGGAATAGAACGCAAATATTCCTGGTCAACCAGACACTATCACCATCTTGCCCTAACTCAATTTGAGTTCCCCAACGGACCTACATTATCTCCATCTCTATTCAACTTGTATGTCGAACCTTTTACAGAAATTCTCAAAAACTCGAAGATTTACTTTCACATGTATACAGACGACACGCAGATATACATCAAGATCACATCTCATGAAGACATCAAGTTAATGAATGATGCACTAAAAACGTCATTACAATGGTTAACTAGCAATCATCTGAAGTTAAACGCACAAAAATCAGAATTCCTATTAATCTCACCACCAAAGAACCACACAGAAGTGAAGGAATGGACCAAACTGATCACAGCATTAAATTGTACCCCTACTCTTGTGGATTTAGTGAAATCACTAGGAATAACGCTGGATGAGAGCCTTGACACGAAAACCCACATCAAAAAAGAGCAAAAAATGCCAGTTTTCATCTAAACTACATTAGAAAAGTGAAACCATTCATTTCTACGACGGATCTCAAAATGGCAGTCCAATCCTTGGTTATCTCGAGGATCGAATATGGATGTACAACCTTAGCAGGGCTACCAAAAATTTCCATACCACCACTAAATGCATGCCTGAATGCAGCTTCAAGACTCCTCTCCGGATCGAGAAAATTCGTCCATATTTCTCCACACCTGAAAGCGTTAAACTTGCTACCGTATGAAGCCAGGATTCATCTAAAAATGGAATGCATTACCCATAAAGCGCTCCACTACAATACACCGAGATACCTGGCCCAGAAAATTGAGTTATCAGGAGGAAGCAGACCTGCCAGGAGTGCCAAGGGAGATTGCATGCAGAAATTATTCTCCAGAACTATTAGGTGCTGGAAGTCCCATTACTCCTTTGATTCCAAGATGTATCCAAATACTTACCTAATATGTCTATTTATATATATTGTTAGGTTAACATTTATGACTGTATATTATCCTACCTAATATCATTGTTAAATGTCTGTTATACAAGATGTATCTCTAAACTACCTCATGTAATGTCAAGCGCTCTGATACCCAGGGGTCACGTTTGCGCTATACAACACTCTTTCTATAAATACAATAAATAAATATGCCAGTGTACAGAGGGATAGTCAAGAAGGGGACTGGCAAGCCCATCTCACATGGTAGGGGAAGGAGGGTTTAGCTCCACTGACTAGAATCCAAGAGCCAAGGTGTGTGTGTTATATCCACATAGTCCCCCCGAACAGGCAGAAGTTATTGCAACAGGAAAGGACAACGTCCTGGTAATCATGAAGCCAGGGCAGGAGAAGTGGGAACATGTGCCTGCTGATAAATGGCACTTGCGAAATGAATAATACCTGTTTGTTCTCTGTTATTTTAGATCACTGAATGGCGTGTTTGTATTCTACTTGCACTTCCTGGAGTGTGTTTGGGCTTGTTTGAGTAGGGCCGGGAGGGACCGACAGTGCTTTACTCGAAGTGGCCAGCCGACAGCTCAGATTGACAGCATTGCTGACTCGACCTGACAACGTGTGGTCCTATCTTGCACAGACAGGCATCAACAGGTCGTACTTGGAATTTATTTCCACGGCTTAGTAGCTAAACCTTCCCCTTCAATGTACTTCAGCAGTCATTCAATGTCACAAATGCGAGTCAGTGGAGGAAAATTATGTGAGATCTCACCTGTCACATTATGAGTTTTGCTGATTTTGTCCAGAAACTACTGCTGATACTCAAATACGACTTGAAGGAACTGAATCAAAGATGACGTGGGAACAACACATTTTCTGCAGAAAGCGAAATGAGAGTCCATGTAAAAATATGCATCACAATAAGACGTGAAATATTTTAATATCTGCTGCCAGTCATTTCAGGCATGTTAAATTGCCTGGTGGGTGGCTATTTTCTTGTGGTAATGTTACATACACGTACACAAATATCACAGGTGGACCGTGTGTCTTTACTAGAATAGGTCAAATGATGTTCTCATTAAATCCAATATCACATGTCCGGAATACGAGAGAAGCTGTTCAACTCAGCGAACATTGTAATTCTGAAGTTTATTTATAAGTCTGAACATATCAGTTAAGCTGCTTCAATAGTAGGAATTCCAGTTCTAACCATTTCTATTTCTAGCAAAACACACAAGATGATGGACGAAATGTCACATTGGCAAAATATTTACCCCCAGTCACAGATCTGGGTTTAATCCATCGTTATTTTGCTCTACACGCCACCCCAGTTCAGACATGGCTATATGCAAATCAGTTTTGACCCTGTGCCTCATGGGAACAGTCCAGACCGAACTGCCAAGCCATGTCTTCCCTGGACCAGAATCAAGCATCCAAGGACCTGTCTCTGGCTATCAGCCGTCATCAGCCAGGATAGATTGATTCCAGTGGCGTAGTGAGCATGGTACCCATGTCTGGGCATACCCATCCCACATAGGGAGGAACAGCAAAACACACAAGATGATGGGCGGAATATTGCTCATTGCCAAAACATTCACCCCCAGTAACAGATCTGGGTTTAATCCTTTGTTATTTTGCTCAACCCGAGTTCAGACATGGCCATATGCAAATCAGTCTTGATCCTGTGCCTCATGGGAACAGTCCATCCCGAACTGCCAAGCCATGTATCCCTGGACTGGAATCAAGCATTCTAGGTTTCTGGCTATCAGCCAGGATAGCTTGAATCCACTGGCGTAGTGAGCACAGGACCCACGTCTGGGCATACCCTTCCCACATAGGGCGCAAAGCAAACCACATAAGATGATGGGCAGAATGTTGCACATTGGCAAAACATTCACCCCAGTCACAGATCAAGGTTTAATCCATCTTTTATTTTCTCACCACACCAACCCAGTTCAGACATGGCCATATGCAAATCAGTCTTGACCCTGTAACTCTTGGGAACAGTCCAGCCCGAACTGCAAAACCATGTTTTCCCTGGACCGGAATCAAGCATCCTAGGACAGGTTTCTGGCTATCAGCCGCCATCAGCCAGGATAGCTTGAATCCAGTGGCGTAGTGAGCACGGGGCCCACTTCTGGGCATACCCTTCCCACATAGGGCGCAAAGCAAACCACACAAGATGATGGACGGAATGTTGCACATTGGCAAAACATTCACCCCGAGTCACAGATCTGAGTTTAATCCATTATTATATTGCTTACCATGCCACCCCAGTTAAGACATGGCCATATGCAAATCCGTCTTGACCCTGTGCCTCATGGAAATTGTCCAGCCCATCTGCCAAGCCATGTCTTCCCTGGGCCAGAATCAAGCATCCTAGGACCAGTCTCTGGCTATGAGTCGTCATCAGCCAGGATAGCTTGACTCCAGTGGCGCTGTGTGCATGGGACCCACGTCTGGGCATACCCACCCCACATAGGGTGAACAGCAAAATACACAAGATGATGGACAGAACGTTGCACATTGGCAAAACATTCACCCCATTCACAGATATTGGTTTATTCCATCGTTATTTTGTTCACCGCGCCACCCCAGTTCAGACATGGCCATATGCAAATCAGTTTTTACCCTGTGCCTCATGGAAATAGTCCAGCCCAAACTGCCAAGCCATGTCTTCCCTGGACCCGAATCAAGCATCCTAGGACCGGTTTCTGGCTATCAGCTATCATCAGCCAGGATAGTTTGAATTCAGTAGTGTAGTGAGCACAGGACCACAGTTTGGGCATACCTTTCCCACAAAGTGCGAACAGCAAAACACACAAGATGATGAACGGAATGTTGCAATTTGGCAAAACATTCACCTCAGTCACAGATCTGGGTTTAATCCATAGTTATTTTGCTCACCACGCCACCCCAGTTCAGACATGGCCATATGCAAATCAGTCTTGACACTGCAACTCTTGGGAACAGTGCAGCCCGAACTGCCAAGCCATGTTTTCCCTGGACCGGAATCAAGCATCCTAGGACAGGTTTCTGGCTATCAGCCGTCATCAGCTAGGATAGCTTGACTCCAGTGGTGCAGTGTGCACGGGACCCACGTCTGGGCATACCCTTCCCACATAGGGTGAACAGCCAAACACACAAGATGATGGACAGAACGTTGCACATTGGCAAAACTTTCACCCGCATTCAGAGATATTGGTTTAATCCTTCATTATTTTGTTCACCACGTCACCCCAGTTCAGACATGGCCATATGCAAATCAGTTTTTACCCTGTGCCTCATGCATGGAAATAGTCCAGCCCAAACTGCCAAGCCATGTCTTCCCTGGACCGGAGTCAAGCATCCTAGGACCGGTTTCTAGCTATCAGCTATCATCAGCCAGGATAGCTTGAATCCAGTGGTGTAGTGAGCACAGGACCCACAAAGTGCGAACAGCAAAACACACAAGATGATGGACGGAATGTTGAACATTGGCAAAACATTCACACCCCTCACAGATCTGGGTTTAATTCATCATTACTTTGCTCACCACACCACCCCTGTCCAGACATGGCCATATGCAAATCAGTCTTGATCCTGTGCATCATGGGAAAAGTCCAGCCCGAACTGCCTAGCCATGTCTTCCCTAGACTGTTGTCAAGCATCCTAGGAGGCTAGGACCGGTTTCTGGCTATCAGCTGTTATCTGCCAGAATAGCTTGAATCCAGTGGTGTAGTGAGCATTGGACCCACGTCTGAGCATACCCTTCCCACATAGGGCGAACAGCAAAATACACAAGGTGATGGAGAGAATGTTGCACATTGGCAAAACATTCACCGCCAGTCACAGATCTGGGTTTAATCCATCGTTAGTTTGCTCACCACGCCAACCCAGTTCAGACATGGCCATATGCAAATCCGTCTTGACCCTATACCTCTTGGGAACAGTCCAGCCCGAACTGCCAAGCCATGTTTTCCCTGGAGTGGAATCAAGCATCCTAGGACAGGTTTCTGGCTTTCAGCCGTCATCAGCCAGGATAGCTTGACTCTAGTGGCGTAGTGAGCACGGGACCCACGTCTGGGCATACACTTCCCACTAAGTGCAAACAGAAAAACATACAAGATCATAGATGGAATGTTGCACGTTGTTTTGCCATTTATTTCTAGGGCTGTTAGCATGTTTGATGGTTAAAAATATTAATCATACATCATTTGCTGTAGAAGAATTATTATTAGATATGTCGGGCAAGAATAGCTATCTTACAGAACAGAGCAGAAATAGATTATTTACTTTTGAAACATGACCACGGATGTTCAGACTTTGAAAATATGTGCTGCCTTAATCTTTCAGAGCATTTCAAATCCATTCAGTCCCACATTGAAGCTTTACACAAGTTAGCTAAAGATGTCAAACAGGATGTTGAAAGAGGATGGTGGGAGTAGTTGTTTGGGTGGTTGCCGGATTTTGGTAAACTTTGCTCTGTTTTAGTCAGTAGCATATTAGCAATATGTAGCTTGATATATTTATGTTGTTGTATCCAGTGTGTGCCTTATCTCTTATCTATGCTTCAAACTCAGACCAAATTGTTATGAGAGCCAATGGCCAACATTTGGAGTGTAATGCTATTAAGAATGATGTATTGACCATTGACTCAATTGTTAATAACTGATTCCATTTTCTATGCAGACTCCATCTTTTTTAACAGACTCCATTTCCTGTGCTCGCAAGTAGCAGCAAAGTGGGGAGGGGACATTTTCTCTCTTCACTTGTTTTCGTGCCTCACCGATCAGAGTGAACTGGAACATGTTGTGTGGGATGTGTGCTTGGTAACTTTTAGGGAATGTGTGGAATGTGCAGCTCTGTCTCAGAGTCAAAACACAGTGGCCTGACCAGCTTCTGTCTTGACCTTGACACAGACCAGTACAGCCAGCTCGGTTTTTCGTAACAGAAGAAAGGAGACGAGCTTTCTATAACATTCGCCTCACGTTGAGTAAAAGGTAATCAAGGTGGAGAATGTTGACAGGTGGATTAGAGCTCACTTGTGGGATAGACATGCCATTACAAGAAGAATCTGGATTTGAGTCCCGTTCGCAAATCTTGCCCGGCAGGAGTTGGAAGGATGTTGATTGAACGATTGGTAAGGTGTTACTTACTTTGTGTATATCGTTTCTTAGCTACATGTATATATGCTACATGTCATTCTGGTTTTGTGCTCAAGTTACTTGATATTTGGGAGTCTGCATTAACCGATATATATTTTGCCTTTGTTTTCAAGTAGAGCAGCTGGACATCTGATCCCCAAAAAAGTAAAGGGACACAGCAGGCCCTGGGCATTTCTTCAGAAGCATCTGGACCTTTCATGAAATGCAGTTTGTGCATCATTTCTATGGAAACTGCTTTGTAGGAATATCACAAATAGATATGGTTTACCTGAGAGATTACTAAAAAAACGGTGTTAGAGGCATATGAATATCAGATATGTTTAATAACTTAACAGAGAGGCTTCCCAAGAACTTTGTCGACTGTTACATATTTGTTAAACACTTTATCTTAATCTTTACCTTTATTCATTCTTCATGTCCAGGGCTGACCAGAAGCGATTTCTTCATAAATATCTGTGAATGTATGAAAGGCAGTTTGTGAGTCATTGTTAATGGAAACTGGGAGTGACATGACATGTTTATTAATTTTACCACAATATTTGCAAAGACCTTTCTCAGATGTTATTTGTAAAAGGCATAATCTTTTAGTGATTCCGGTCAAAGGATGTTACAACATTTAATTTATTATTCACTCAATCGGTACGTTTATATATTTAGAGTGGCGTAATAACCTAGGCCCAAGGGAGTATTTGACACTCCACAATCCAAGTAAAGATGAAACAGGAAAAGATAAACACATTTAAAAGCGGGTAAAACCCTTGCAATATGGCGCCCACTCAATATGCAAGAGCCAGGCACCTCCTGAGAAGTGTCACAATCGTGAATTACAAGGAGATACAATGTGCAGTTTAAAAGAATGCACCTTGCACTGCTGAATTTGTTAATTTGATGCATGAAAGCATGTCACCTGGTTTGGTGAGTGATGGGAATCCGAAAATGTTATGAATATTGTTTCTGGATACTTATATGTTGTGGGAGTCCTTATCGGGAGAAAAACATAAGGTTCTCTATTATTGTGTAGACTCTGAGATATTTTTGTGTGCGCACCTCCTGAGAAGTGTCACAAGCATGACTTACAAGGAGATACAATGTGCAGTTTAAAAGAATGCACCTTGCACTGTTGAATTTGTTAATTTGATAAAACCTAACATGTAATATATTAGTCTCAATCCAAGTGGCAGCTTCAGAAAGTAAACAGTGCTCATCAAGATACTGTTTACCTTTTGCTCTTGGAGTGGGCACTGAATATTTTTAAAAGTGGCCGGACATAGTACTTGCCATGTCTGTGAATCTGGCATCTTCTATGGCGATTACTGGGGGTCTCCCCCCCAGACAATTATGAGCAAATGGGACAAGATAGTGCATTTTAAGTTTGCTAAAAAGCCAGAGGCTCTGAGAAAGCACTCATTAAATATTCAAGTCATTCATGGTGTGCCAGGCCAACTTAGCAGCATACCTTCATGGGTGCATCCCATGCTGTGAGCGTCTCTTTAGCACAAAAATGACACACAGTATGCCACTACTAGAAGGTTTCCATTTGTAGTGTCCATATAACATGGGTGGTGACCCTAAGGTCAAGTATATTCTCAGGGTCAGCGTTTTGTTCTGAATGCCCCCTCCTACATACCATGCCTGTACTCTTTTATGCCATAAATTACTTTCAATATGTCAGGAGCTTCAAACAGGTGCCCCACTAGAAGAATGTTCTCAGGTATTCCAGTGGCAGCAGTTTCCGCAGGTGCCCCTATGCCAAGAATTGCATTCAGTATTTCAGTGCCAAAATTACGCCATGGTTGGCCCTCCCTTAAGGCAAGAATTAACCTCAGTTTGCCAGGGCAAAGGGCACACTTGCAAGCAAAACACCTCTTTTGCACTCATTCACATTCACATTTCTGATCATTCATTGTCCCTTACTTGCACTAGCTCATTCACTGCTACTCTCATTCTGCTCACACTCCCTCACACTCATACTCATTCATTCTCACCCACATACTCGCTTTTGTGCAATCACTCTCTCTCTAACTCACTTATTCTCGCTCACCGACTCGCCCATACTCACTGACTTTTAGGGGTGCATATTTTAAAAACAAAAATAGCGCCGGTACTGAAAGAGAGCATTGCAAACTCAAATATATTAAGATCTGGCACTGCTGTTCCCTTTACCATCCCTGAAACACAACCAGCCTAGCAGCCCACATATTCATTTGCACGATGTTGTACACATGATGTCAACCATGGGTTTTGTATTTGTAGGTAACTTTCTAGTACAAATACTATGCCTAGGAAACCTTAAAACTTTTCTCCATTGCATATGTGTTGTACAGTGCAGCACACTTGCAAAAAGTTGAAGGAAATTAAAATATTTTTCAAACTTAACGCCTTCTCCAAGTGCGCATGCTTGGGAAAGTTGGAAACTTTCTCAAGCATGCGCACTGTAAGTTCCCAAGCGGGACCCAGGGGTACTTGTTTGCTGCCACAGCCCGGGTTTAGAAAGGCGACAGGGCGAGCAGCAAATATGCCTACGTAGCCAATCCTGGCGCTGCATGCAGTGCCAGGATTGGCTGGTCCACCGGCGCAGCATCCCATTGGATGCCGCGTTTGGGGGTGAAGTCTGTCACTGGCTCCCGTACAGTGTTTGTCTAGCTGTCGCCCTGATTGGGACCCATCGAAATCTTCTGGGGCGCGGGGGAGCACTTAATGGATTACAGCGACTTTCATGAGACCGAAAAAAGGAACCCGGAAAGTGTCATATGGCTCATAAATTCAGAAGGCGAATTCAAACATTCACCAAAGCAACACATCTCTGTCATGCCAACTCCGGTGAGTCGTGGGAAATTGTGGCTGCAGAGAAGGTACGGGTTACCCTACTGCCAGCAAACAAGAGTGGCAAGTTTGATTTTTTTTTCAGGACTCTTTTCGCTAAATGCAAATATCGATTGCAGGGCCGAGAGACACAGAACGGGTACGTTTCTGTGGGTCTCTGAATCAGTGTTAGGTTCCAGAAAGTAAAAGTGTGCGCAGTGTGTAGTGGGGATGCTCAGTGATACGTTACATCACCTGCACTGACAACCATTGTGCATACTCGGGTCCCAGCGCTGCAGTTTGGGAACCACACGAGGAGGGAAGCTATAACACAGACCAAGCTGCCTGTCTTTATTTTATTTGTGTTCTTTTATTTGAAATGTGTGAAATAAAAAACGCGCCCAGAGCCCCATTAATATACGTTCCTTTTCCATAAACATGAAAGGGAGAGGAGACCGTCGCCAGGCAACAACCCTCAAACCATCAGTTGTAGGAGAGACATGCGAGGGTCCCCTGTTCTATCACCACTAGGACCCCCAGCAGCATTCCCTCATGTGGACTGCACTGATGATGTCAACGGCTGTCGCCGTGGCAACAGGCGCTGTGATGTCATTGCTACATGTGGAGGACGGAGGCCCTTCCAGGAAGGGTGCATTCTAGAGCACTGGATGAGGGGCACAGGAGTTTAGCGACGCTGGTTTAGATGAGACAGCCACAAAGTCACGGTGACACTTTTGATGCACCGCCCAGACCGCACCAACATTATTCACAATCATGCCACGTTAAAAACCATGCTTTACAAACTACGCACCACAGACATGGCAGCCTCTTACTCGAGCACCTGGGTGCACTTCGGCGCCTTGTCTGGTGCATGAGGCGCTAGAGACATACTACACTAATTAGTACTACCTGCCCATGTTCCAGTGCCGTGTCCAGCAGTGAGGATGGGTGGTGGAGGAAAAGAGGATTGATAGTCGGCTGACCCCTGACAATTAGGCACTAGCTAGGGGCGCAGTGAGTCATTTTTTAGCAGCTAACTATGAGTATCAGAAAGGGAACAAAGGGAGAACAAGACAGAAAGGTACAGCGAGAAAGTGGAAGCGAAAAAGCAAGAAAACAAGCAGAGGCGCTTTGAACGAAGAAATGAGAGTAAGGTAAGGTAATGGAGGAAGTGTGAAAGGAAAGTACGGTGAAAGGATGAATGGAAAGATGGAAAATTAAGTGGGAAGGAATAGAGTGCTGAATGAATGAGAGGATAAAAAGATCGAAGTGAGAAAGAAGAGTTAAATTCAAAGGCACAGCGTGAGCGAGAATGCCGTTGCGAACCCTAGAACTCTCTTTCACTATCACTCCTTTTATCACTCACTGGGTTGTTTCTGAACTTTTCTTTTAATACATCTCAACCTTATTTTAACTTCTGTCATTCTTTTTCATGTGTGCTCGCTCGCTACGGTGCTGTGTGCAAATCACTTCGCGCCCCACCACTTTGACATTTGTCACCCACCGCCCCTGCCCTAGGGGTAGCATTACTTTCATACGAAAGACTTGGCACCTCGGCTGAGACCCGAGGAGTTGCGCCAATGACCAGTTACTGCCACCCAGTGGTCGAAGTGGGGGAAAAAAGTAGGGGAACTGTGGGTGAAGAATCAGGGGGCGGGAATAACCGAAGATTGAATCAATGGGCCGAGTCAGGGGTGTGGCTAGAAATAGCAAAACATACCAATTTTTAGTACGTTTAGCATTTCACTGACTAGTTACAGCTTATAACGTTATTTAATTAAAACAATGGATAAACATGTTTATTTACGGTTTAATTCAGGAAAAAGCAAACACTCATAGGGACTACAGGTTTTAGTAAAGCGTGTGAAATATAAGCAGGAACATGTTACCTTAATGCGTTTACTCTCATTGTTCAGAAATCCATGATTATTTTTTGTCTCAAACATTGAGGTCATGAATACAGGGCTCTTCCTGTACACATGTGTTAAGCAGGGCTCAGAAGAGAAAGGGACTCTTCAGGAGAATCTAGACTCACGAAAACCCACAAAGACTCCTTTATATTCATGTCAGCAAGCTAGCTACTCAATCATAATATAGCAAAAAGAACAACTGGTGGACAGAATGCAGAACAATATCATACATTCCCCCAGTACAGAGATCTGGGCCTAAATCCATTGTTTCTTTGCTCACCATGCCATTCCAGTTTGGACTCAGCCATATGAAAATCAGTCTTGATCCTGGACCCAATGGGAGAAGTCCAGCCCGAACTGCCAGGCCAGGTCCTCCCTGGACTGGAAACAAGCATCCTAGGACCGGTTTCGTGCTTTCAGCCCTCATCAGCCAGGATAACTTGATTCCAGTGGCATGGAGAGCACAGGACTCATGCCTGAGCATACCTGTCTCACTCGGGGTGACAAATGCAAAAAGAACAATTGATGGACAGAATGCAGAACAATGTTATACATTCACCCCAGTTCAGAGATCTGAGCTTAAATCCATCGTTTTTTCTCACCATGCCATTCCAGTTTGGACCCAGCCATATGCAAATCAGTCTAGATTCTGCGCCCAATGGGAACAGTCCAGCCCGAACTGCCAGGCCATATGCATTCAAGTGTCCTTTTATTCGGGAAGTGAAAACAAAGCAGTACCCACTGAACTATGCACATAACATATTGCTCTTTGATATGCATGGTATATCTTCTTTGCAGCAGGCATATTACCCCTCTGCACTACCTTGGATGAGTAAAACAGCCACTAGACAAAACATGCTCCCATCTCTCTCCAGCAGGTACATTGATCACCAAAGTTATATTGGCACTGGTATTGTTGACCGAAACCTGCTGAATATACAAAGAACTTTGCAGAGTTTTTAAATCTCCTGCACTTGTACAAAACTCTTCCCCCCAAACTAAACTGGCCCCTACCCTTCAAGTCGCCCTGGGAAACGCCTGCTCCTGCCCTTTCACTGCTCCTGTCCAGTCAGTACTCCTGCTCATGCTCGATCAACACTCCTGCTTCATCAATTCCCCTGCCCGCTCCCTTCTCCTGGCCCATCACTTCTCCTACCCGTCACTTCTCCTGCCCTGTTCACTGCTCCTGCCCTGTTCCCTGCTCCTGCCCTGTTCACCCCTCCTGCCCTGTTCACCGCTCCTGCCCTGTTCACCGCTCCTGCCCCTTTCACCGCTCCTGTCCGTTCACCGCTCCTGTCTGTTCACCGCTCCTACCCGGTCACTGCTCCTGCCTAATCACCACTCCTGCCCCGTCACCTCTCCTGCCCCGTCACCTCTCCTGCCCCGTCATGTCACCTGCCTGTCACTTCCCCTGTCCCAGTCACTTCTCCTGTCCCAGTCACTTCTCCTGTCCCGTCACTTCTCCTGTCCCATCACTTCTCTTTCTCCTGTCTCGTCACTTTTCCTTTCCCGTCACTTCTCCTATCCCATCACTTTTCCTGCACCGTCCCTTCTGCCGCATTCACTGCTCCTGCCTCATTCACTGCTCCTGCCTCATTTACTGCTCCTGCCCCGTTCACTGCTCCTGCCCCGTTCACTGCTCCTGCCCGGTTACCACTCCTGCTCATGTCTAATCACTGCTCCTGCCCCATTACTTCTACTGCTTCGTCACTTCTCCTGCCCGTCACCTCCCCTGCCCCGTCACCTCTCCTGCCCCGTCACCTCTCCTGCCCCGTCACCTCTCCTGCCACGTCACTTCTGCGTCACTTCTCCTGTCCGGTAGCTTCTCCTGCCCAGTAGCCTCTCCTGCTCAGTCACCTCTCCTTTCCTGTTGCCTCTCCTATCCCGTCACTGCTCCTGACCCGTCACTTTTCCTGCCTCGTCTCATTTCCTACCCCATCACTTTTCCTGCCCCATCACCGCTCCTGCCCATTCACTGCTCCTGCCCGTTCACTGCTCCTGTCCGGTCAGCACCTGTCCCATCATGTCACCACTTGTGCCCTAGTACCTCTCCTTTCCTGCCGCTCCTGTCAGCTCTTCTGTCCGGTCACTGCTCCTTCCCAAAGCACTCTGTGTACAACATTAACAAATTACACAAGATGTCAAGTTCCCCACGTACTCTGTCTGGGGAAAGCTCCTCTGTAATCACTAACTCCGATCTCACTGGCACTGATATGCTAAAGGCAAAGGGCGAGCACATTGTCATTCGAAAGGGGGTAATCAGCCTCAATCGGAATGACAATGGGCCTGCCCTCTATCTTTGCGAGCTCAGGGGGGTGGGGGCTGCTGCAGCCTCTGGAGTTCACAGAGAAGTGTGAGCAGCTCCTGGAATCTAATGAAAAATAGTGATCGTCTTTAAGTCGGACTATTCTTGCCGTTCCGGGATGTTTTTTTGAAAGTAAGAAGTAGGGGAATGGACTGAAATAATTTTTTGAAGTAGGGGCACGCCGTGCCCTTCCATCCCGCCCACTTCTACCACTGCTGCCACCCATTATAAAGCAAGGAGCAGAGTTTACAACTCCCTTGTGTGGGGACGGTTGGGGTGGGGGTGACTTAGTAGCATGTTAGGGTACATGCTCGTGGTTGGGCGTTTCCACGGGTTCTGCATGTGCTGTACATTTCCGGTTACACTTTGAAAATATCCGGCTGCACTACCACCAATTTCACCTCTCAACCTCCAAACCCCCTCTCTCTCACACATGAACACACACACATTCTCTCAAAGACATTTTGCACTTTTTCTCAAGTTGTCTATCACACACACTCTCACGCACACGTTCTCTCAAACACACGCACCCAAGTTCTCTCACCACATATTTCTCTCACACATTTCTCACACATGCTTTCAGATGGGTTCCCTTCTCTCACAGACTCTGGATAACACTCTCTCTCGGACTCGCCTCCCTCATGCACACTCTCAGTCTGCCCTGTCTGTGAGTTGCATCCCTTGTGACCTTGGACATATTGAACAGGTGCAGCACAGGGGCTGCTTCAATTAACATCGTAATTCATATTACAGTTGCACTTAGGACATATTAGGATTGTTATGACAGGATAAACTTTAGCTGGTGGGAAAAGTGCAGAATATCAATCAGGGTATAGAAAATGTACTTCTGTCTAACACAGTAGTTGACACAAGGCGGCTAGTATGATATAACAAGCATTTGCAAAGCAATAGGTCTCGCATTTGCAAGAGTTTGAACTATTGCTGTTGTAAATGACAATGTCTCTTATTTATGAGTTGGTTTTGAACACATAAAAATCATGCATTGTCATTTTCAATGCCAGGAGCCTAAACTCACGCAAATGTGAGACCTATTGCATTGCAAATGCTTGTTTTTTTTGCAGTTTATAACTCAAAATCCTAACTTCGAACCGTGAGCTAGTAACTGAAATCTAAGAGCTGCATGCAAACTGCCAAGGTGTTGATGAGAGTATTATGAATTTTTACCATCTTTCATTATCCTAATGTTGGAAAAATGGTTCATTTGGATAGAGATCAGTTCTGATTATTTAAGAGAGCCCACAGCCAGGTTGTTGCATTTTTTTTTTTTAAATTTTTTGAAAGACTAGAGGTCATAAGTGGTCGACATGTTTCTCGCAGTGGGTCAAGTTACCCGCGATTCTTCAGGACCTTATAACAAGTGAAAAAAGTGTAAAAAGAAGGGGGAACATGCTCATGTCATGTATGTGGTGTGTGTTACCTCTGATGACCTCTAGTCTTTACTAGCGTCACTCAACCTAATTGTGTTGACACCTAGTAAGCTAGCTCCACGTTTTAATTGTAGCCAGGGGACCCCCAGAATAAAGTGAATTCCGGTACCCCCAGCTACATTTTAGCAATCATCCTATCATCATACACCATCCTGCCCACACACCCCCACTTCACCATAAGGGTGTTGGATAAAAGATCTCCGCCAAAGAGCCCCTCTTGAGGTGAGCCCGTCGGGGATTGCACCGCCTCCCCGACGAGGAGCATACGCCGATGATGAAGCATGACATCCTTCGGGGTGTGTGAGGCAAATACATCCAACATAATGGATGCCCCAAGGTGCCACTTTAACACCTTTGGTCATGCCAGCTAAACCTTCCCCTATTCTACATAGGAACAGTACAGCATTCTCCCTCTTGCACTCCTTGTACTAGATACGGACACAAGCTGTTACTGGACCTTCCACCACCCTGAGTGGTAATTGGTGTCCGTTGATCAAGAGATCAATCTTCCTCCCTCTTTCTTGATAAATACTTGCAGAATGCAGCACACATGAAAAGACGAAAAAAGTAGTCGTGCCATGCAAAGCTCCAGGAAACAGTGAAAAATCTCCGCGAGCACACAGAAATTTCACGAACACGCAAAATTGCTAGTTCGCAATGATTTTTTCTTGTTTGCGAATGTTGTTTGCGTGCTCAGGGGAAATATCTTGCAAACACACATTTTGAGAACGGGAACAAGCAAAGAATTCCGCAAAGCCACAGAACGCAGAATTTTGGGCAATTTCACGTTCTACGTGGAACGTAAAATTACCCAAATTCTGCAAATTCAGCTGGCGGAACAGAATTTACCGCCCAGGCCAGGAAAAAGGTAGAAGAAATGAATTTATTTCTCCTTGTTTTGCCTCCTCTAGGGAGGCATAGGCAGTTGGCACATACTTACACACTGCTCACCCTGCACACTTACACACTGCTGGCCCTGGACACCCACATACTGCTCACCCTGCATACTCACACACCCTGCACACTCACACAATGCTGGCCCTGGAAACCCACATACTGATCATCCTGCATAGTCACATACTGATCACCCTGCATAGTCACATACTGATCACCCTGCATACTCAAACACTGCTCACCCTACATACTCACACTCTGCTCACCTGACCTGACTTGGTCTGTGCCGGTCGCTCCACCCGCCGCGTGGCCCACCTGCATGTGCCCAGTCCCCGTTTGCCGCCGCCACTGCCGCCACTGCCGCCACTGCCGCAACTGCCAGTAACTGTTTCTACCTTATTTGTATTGTGCCAGCATTCTGTATTTTCTCCCGCTGTTGTGCCCTGATCGTCACTGTTGTGCCCCTGACTGTTTGTCTGCTATCACCATTTTTTCCCGCTGTTGTGCCCCTGTTTGTCACTGTTGTGCCCCTGATTGTATTTTCTGCTCTCACCGTTCTCCCGCTGCTCCACCCCGCTCCCCGCTCCCTGCCGCTGCTCCCCCGCGGCCCCACACTCGTATCCTTCAGCCTCACACTTCGCATCGCTCCCCACCCCACTCGCCACCCCGCTCCCGCCTCCCAGCTGCTCCTCCCTCGCTCCACCCCCCAATCTCCATTTATGGCAGAGTCCGCACGTACGCGCTGCGTTGACGCGCAGCGGGCGCGCCAAAGGCAAGCCCGTCTGCGCCAGTCCGCGCCTGGCCCGCGCCCAGTGCCAGGACCCCTGGCCCCTGCAGACACCAGCCCACCCGCCGGACCTACGACGCAGCCACCCTCAACGCACTCCACACCGGCCAGATCCCCGGCTGCCACCGAGCCACCCCAGGACGCACCCACTGACCCTTCACCTGCCAATCCTGCAAGTTCTCCTGCATCTGGACCTGCACCGCACCCGCCAAGCCGAGCACCAGAGGAAACCACCTGAAGTCCATCCTGCTCAACACCCGCTCCGTCCACAGACACGCCGTCGAACTCTGGAACCTCCTCGACTCCACATCTCCAGACGTCGCCTTCCTCACAGAAACCTGGATGAACGCCTCCTCAGCGCCCGACATCGCCATCGCCATCCTGGACGGATACGAGATCACCCAGAGGGACCGCGTCAGCCAGACTGGAAGAGGCATCACCATCGTCCACAAGAACACCATCCGCATCACGACCAACACCGACGACACCCCACAACCGCCGAACACCTGCACTTCCAGATACACACCGACCCCAAGACCACCCTCAGAGGCACCCTCATCTACAGACCCCTGGGACCACGTACACAATTCAGCAAAGACATCGCCGACTTCATCAGTCCGTACGCCCTCCCCTCCACTGACTACATCCTCCTAGGGGACCTCAACTTCCACCTGGAGAACAACAACGACCGTAACACCACCACCCTGCTGGACAACCTCGCCAACCTCGGACTCAAGCAACTGTTGACCACCCCCACCCACTACGCCGGCAACACGCTTGACCCCGTCTTCTCCTCCAGCAAGGACATCTCCTTCAGCCACGCCACCGAACTCCACTGGACAGACCACAGCTGCGTCCACATAAGCTTCAGAAGGACCACGCTCCACCACCACCCGCAACAGGTTCCCCGCAGAAGCTGGAACAAGATCACCATCGACCAGCTCGCCACATCCCTGAGCCAGAACCCTCCTGCCAGCCCAGCGAACCCCAACCAAGCTGCCAACAACCTCACAAGGTGGATCAGCAACTGCGCAGATGACCTAGCTCCACTGAAGACCCCCCCATCAGACCCGGCAACAAGAAAGCATCCTGGTTCACCGACGAACTCAAGAGCTCTAAGAAGACCTGCCGAGCCCTCGAGAAAGCCTGGCGCAGAGACCCGACAACAGGCAACATGACCACCCTCAAACACGCCACCCGAAAACGCCACCAGCTGATCCACGCCACCAAAAAAAACGCATTCAAGGAACAACTAGACAACAACACCCACAACAGCAAGGAATTCTTTAACATCGTCAAAGAGCTCTCGAACCCTAGCACCGGAAACAACGACATCACCCCATTGCAAGACCTCTGCAACTCGCTCGCCTCGTTCTTCCACAGCAAGATCGCAGATATACACAACAGTTTCAGCACACAGCAGACACACCCTATGACCGCACCAACGCCCCCCACCACCACCCTCCGCGCCTGGACCCCGATCAACACCGAAGTCACCATCCGCACGATGAACTCCATCCACTCCGGATCACTAACCGACCCCTGCCTTCACCACGTCTTCAACAAGGCCGACTCCATCATCGCACCCCATCTCCGGGACATCATCAACGCATCCTTCAACACCACCACGTTCCCAGAGAGCTGGAAGCACCCCGAACTCAGCGCCCTACTGAAAAAACCATCAGCGGACTCTACCGACCCCAAAAACTACCTCCCCTTCTCGCTCCTTCCTTTTCTTGCCAAAGTCATCGAGAAGACCGTTGACAGACAGCTGGCCGCCTTCCTCGAGACGAATGGATCCCTCGACCACTCGCAGTCCGTTTTCAGAGCCAACCACAGCACTGAGACCGCCCTCATCGCAGCCACCGACGATATCCGAGCCCTGCTCGACAACGGGGAAACAGCGGGACTCATCCTCCTAGACCTCTCCGCAGCATTCAACACGGTCTGCCACCGCACCCTAGTGCAGCGCCTCAGCAACATTGGAATCCAGGAGAAGGCACTGAAGTGGATCATCTCCTTCCTCGCCGGAAGAACCCAGAGAGCCCGCCTCCCCCCGTTCAGATCAGAGGCCACCGAAGTCATCTGCGGCGTACCACAAGGATCATCGCTCAGCCCCACGTTGTTCAACATATACATGAGCCCTCTCGCGGCCATCGGACTCCAACGCAACCTCAACATCATTTCCTACGCCGACGACACCCAGCTGATCCTCTCCCTCACCAACGACCCCGCAACCGCCAGAACCAACCTACACAAAGGGATGAAAGACGTAGCTGAGTGGATGATGAACAGCCCCCTGAAACTGAACTCGGATCAGACGGAAGTCCTCATCCTGGGATCATCACCCTCCGCCTGGGACGACTCCTGGTGGCCCCCTGCCCTGGGCAGCGCACCCAAACCAACGGACCACGCACGCAACCTGGGCTTCATCCTGGACTACTCCCTCTCGATGACCAGACAAGTCAACGCCGACTCTCCGTCATGCTTCAACATCCTACGCATGCTACAGAAGATCTTCTGGTAGATCCCCACCGAAACCAGGAAGACGTTCACCCAGGCGCTCGTCATCAGCGGACTGGACTACGGTAACTCCCTCTATGCCAGAACCACACCCAAACTTCAGAAAAGACTCCAGCGCATTCAGAATGCCTCAGCACGACTCATCCTGGACATCCCCCGGCACAGCCACATCTCTGAACACCTGAGAGACCTGCACTGGCTCCCCATCAGCAAGAAAATCACATTCCGACTCCTCACCCACGCACACAAAGCTCTCCACAACCAAGGCCCCAGATACCTCAATGACCGCCTGACCTTCTACACTCCCACCCACCAGCTACGATCGACCAGCCACACCTTCGCCGCCGTCCCCCGCATCAGAAGAGCCACAACGGGAGGAAGATCCTTCTCCTACCTGGCGGCCAAGACGTGGAACTCCCTCCCCATCCACCTCTGCCTGAACCAAGACCACCTCTCCTTCAGGAAGCAACTCAAGACCTGGCTGTTCGAGCAGTAGCGGACCCCCCCCCCCAAGTGCCTTGAGACCCTCCAGGTGAGTAGCGTGCTATACAAATGCTTTGATTGATTGATTGAATACTCACACACTGCTCACCCTGCACACTCACACACTGCTGGCCCTGGACACCCACATACTGATCACCCTGCATACTCACATACTGAAAACCCTGCATACTCACACACTGCTCACCTTGCATACTCACACACTTCTCACCCTGCACTCACACACTGCTCACCCTGCATACTCACACACTGCTCACCCTGCACACCTACATACTGCTCACCCTGCATACTCACACACCCTGCACACTCACACACTGCTTGCCCTGAACACCCACATACTGATCACCCTGCATACTCACATACTGATAACCCTGCATACTCAAGCAAAGCTCACCCTGCATACTCACACTCTGCTCATCCTGCAAACTCACACACTGCTCCCCCTGCACACTCACACACTGCTGGCCCTAAACACCCACACACTGCTCACCCTGCATACTCACACACTGCTCACCCTGCACACTCACACACTGCTGGCACTGGACACCCACATACTGCTCACCCTGCATACTCGCACACCCTGCACACTCACACAATGCTGGCCCTGGACACCCACATACTGATCATCCTGCATAGTCACATACGGATCACCCTGCATACTCAAACACTGCTCACCCTACATACTCACACTCTGCTCACCCTGCATACTCACACACTGCTCACCCTGCACACTCACACACTGCTGGCCCTGGACATCCACATACTGATCACCCTGTATACTCACACACCCTGCACACTCACACACTGCTGGCCCTGGACACCCACATACTTATCACCCTGCATACTCACATACTGATAACCCTGCATATTCAGACAAAGCTCACCCTGCATACTCACACTCTGCTCACCCTGCATACTCACACACTGCTCACCCTGCACACTCACACAATTCTGCTGGCCCTGGACCCCCATATACTGATCACCCTGCATACTCACACACTGCTCGCCCTGCACACTCACACACTACTCGCCCTGCAAACTCACACACTGCTCACCCTGCATACTCACACACTGCTCACCCTGCACACTCACACACTGCTCGCCCTGCATACTCACACACTGCTCACCCTGCATACTCACACACTGCTCACCCTGCACACTCACACAATTCTGCTGGCCCTGGACCCCCATATACTGACCCCCCTACATACTCACATAATGATCACCCTGCATGCTCACACACTGCTCACCCTGCATACTCACACACACCCTGCACACTTGCACACTGCTCACCCTGCATACTCGCATACTGCTCACCCTGTATACTCACACACTGTTCACCCTGCACACTCACACACTGGTCACCCTACACACAAACACTGCTCACCTTACCCACTCTCACAATGCTCACCCTGCATTTTGTATTCCCTGTCTACTCCCGATGGGTTCCCTCCCCTGAAGACGGTATGTTAATCTGAAAAAAACTACTTTGGAGGCCCCCCCTTCCGTTTCCTGTGAATATCCTGTGCCGTGCATTCTGTTCGTTGATGTGGACTAGTCATATGTGTGTGGGAAGCCGGAGCTCACCTATGTAGGGCGCGGAATAGGTGCCAGAGCCGCTCGTCGCTCAGTCCTTCCGGGACCCCTTTAGCCGCCTGGTGCCGGGTTTAAATGGGCCAAGTAAGGAGAAGCGACAGGAGAGTCTGCAAAGCCTGTGTATGTGACTTGTGATGGTCTGATCTGCAAAGCCAAGGGAACTCAACCTCACACATACCCCCCCGCCCCCAATGGCAACACTCCTCCACAGAAATCATTAACACCTGAGTACCAGGCATGGCAGGAGATCTGGGCAGAAGGGGGGGCAGCGAGAGAAAGTGAAGGAGGGAGAGAAAGTGAGGGACAGGAAATACAGAAGAGAGAGAAGAGAGCGCAACAGAGTGCGGCGAGAAGACGCCGGGCAGAGAACATGTGCAAAAGTTCTTAGATGAGAGAGTAAAGGGGACAGTGGAGGAGTGAGGGGACAGGAGATGGGGGGAATACAAGGGGGAGGTGTGTACAGGTCAAGACCCGGGGCCGGAGGGCTCTGCAGCCCACGTAGCAGGGCAGGGGTGGACGGAGGGGGCACCGGGTGGCAGAGCCAGAACTGGAGGCAGCGAGAGGTTGATACTCCGGGATCAATAGCAGCCTGTGCTGCAGCGGCAGGTTGTCTGCTCTGGAGGTGACGGGGAGTGCCTGCTCTTCCTACCCGAGGTGGCGGGGCTCAGTCAGGTGGAGACTGGGCGACAGCCGTGCCGGCCAGTGAGCGCGGCTGCCGAGTCTGGGCGCCGGGAGACAACTTCAAGGACCCGGCTGCAGGAGCCCAGGGACGCACGGAGCGGTCCACAGGAACACTCCACAGGGACCAGGTGCAGAGGCATGAGCAACACTTTGCAAAGGAGTGTAGTACAGGAGCAGATGGAACAGGGTGCAGATTGAGCTGGGAGCACGAGCGAGGAGAAGGATAAGTAGGGTGAGGAGACCACTGCTGACTCCCTGGACAGGACACGGGGCAGTTAACCAGATGTAGGACACAGCATCACAAAATGGGTCACATACCCTATTTTTTCCTTGCGCAAAGCTAACTCGAACACGGAGAAGAGGTGCTGACAGGGAGAGCTGCGCCGTGAAATGGATTCACCCCAAAAAAAAAATCTGGGGAGTGGTGCAAGCGTGCCACTTCCAGCATATGTCTTCAATTACCGCTGCCCTGACGGCCACGATAATTGAATATATATGGCCTTTGGTGCGCGTAACAGACACCAATAGGCCATGGGTGGAGCTACGCGACCGCCCATGGCCTATTGCGTGTTCTGTTTTAAAAAGACACGCACCGGAAGGCCAATGAAAATGGACCTAGGAAATAACACGCACGTTCTAAGTGAAATTTCCAGGTCCATCTTCAAAACACCGAGAAAAGAACTGGAGCTGCGCGACCCTGCATGCGCAGTGTACGCTAGGCCTGAGACATAAAAATGCCTACTTTTCCCTGGGATGGTGCCGTGAATGTGCTTTGAAATTAGAGCTCTGAGAGGAGGACGACGACAGGAAGAGGCAGGAGGGTAGGCATGTGTTGTACAATGAAGATGACTCCACAAGCAGGTAGGTGAAGTAGAAGCTTTATTGCAGCACAGATATAGGTAGGTCAGCCCCCCGTCCAACCAGAGCTCCAACTGCCAACAGGGCGAAGGAGAGCTCCAGAACCCAGAACCTAGGGAGAGATCTAGAGTGCTGGCCCTAAGAAGAAGCAAAGCACTGTACAACATATCTCCCCCCTTTGCAAGGAAAGAAAACACAGGAAAAAGGAAAGAACACTAATGCACATAGTCATTTAAGTACATGGGTGGGTGACGGAAGCGAGAGCTCCTCAAACCAACATCAACCAAGGAAGAGGAAGCAGAAACGGGAGCACGAGAAACAGAAATAGGAACAAGAGAAGCAGGAGCGGAATTAACCACAGAACCACTTTGATGTGCACATAAGAATGTAGAGGCATCGCCACCACCCACCTCCCCCCGTTCAGTTGGCAAGGGAATAGGCGGAGAAGGACCACCAGAGGACAGTAAATAACCATTACAACCATCACCATGAGTAGGAAGCAGGTCATCAGGAGAAGAATCTTTACGTTTCTGGTAGAGTGCCACCCTCCGGTAATTCCAACTTTCACCATTGGCCAAAACAATGAAGTGAGGAAAAACCTTCTTGACCCTATAGGGACCCCTAAACATGCTGAGACCTTTAGCAAGTCTACCCGGCTTAACCTTAACTAGGTCACCCACAGAGATGGGCATGGGGGTACTGTCATGAATTAAGGGAACATCACTACCCGAACCCATCAACCAAGCAGGGGTCAATTTGCTTACAGGCGTGCGACCACGCATAAGTTCAAAAGGAGATTTTTCACCACTCTTATGGGGTGTGGAGCGGTAAGCCCAGACCAGTTCCTGGACACGCTCTGTAGAAAAACAGCCAGTCTCAGCGAACATCTGAATCACACCCTTGACGAGGCGATTCACCCTTTCACAAAGGCCATTACCCTGTGGGTTGTAAAGACTAGTCTTCTGATGCCTGATGCCACACTCATTAACAAAAGAAGTCATCTTCAAGGACGTGAGTTGAGTCCCATTGTCTGAAATGAGAACAGAAGGATACCCCTCGTTGATAAAAGTACTCTTCAAAAACTTAATGGTGACATCAGTGGTGATTTCTTTTACAAATTGTACACACAGCCATTTAGAAAAACAATCGATTAAAACAATTGCGAAACGGTGATCAATAGGTAGTTCACTCATGGGACCTATGAAGTCTATGCAGACACTATGCCAGGGAGTATTCTCAAAGACAATTTTTTGTGTGGACTGAGAGCCCAAGACCTTGAGGCGCTTCTCCCCTTCCCTGCAGAAGCTACACTTCATGACACAATCAACTGCATCGTTATCGATAGAGGGCCACCAAAAGTTCAGTTTGACACGGCGTTGAGTGAGACTTTGACCCAAGTGCCCCTCATGAGCCAAGCCTAAAATCCTCATTCTTAATGAACTGGGAGGGACAAAACGGTCACCTCGCATCAGAACATCTTTACCTTCTAAGGAAAGTTCATCTAAAATTTTCAGGAAGGGTCTGACTGAAGGACTAACCGTACTTTCTTTCCTAGTACCATTAGAAACGAGACTGATAACAGCCTTCAAGGTCAGATCTTCCTCCATGCCCTTGGACCATTCAACATGGGAGAATGAACCACCGCCCACCGACAAAACATCCTCCATTACAGCAACCGCAAGATCATCGGGCGTGATTTCAGAACCACAACAAGTGGAAGGAATAGGGAGCCTAGACAGGCAATCCGCTTGGATGTTCTTCCACCCATGAACAAATTCGATCTCACACTGATAATCTTGCAAGCGAGAAGCCAGTCTCGCCAACCTTGGGGAACCCTTACCAGCCCCACCAGGAGCTAAAACATTTAGAAGGGGTTTGTGGTCAGTACGCAAAACAAACTTGTAACCCCACAAATAGGTTCGAAAGTAACTCGTTCCCCAGACTGCGGCAAGAGCCTCACGCTCTATTACCGAGTAATTTGACTCAGAGGTGGACAGAGGCCTAGACGCAAATGCTATGGTTTTTTCCACACTACCATGCCTTTGTAAGAGGACCGCACCAAGGCCAATAGCACTGGCATCAACCATGAGGATGGAGGAACGAGTAGTGTCAAAAGGGGTGAGGACATTTGCAGTTTTAAGTTCCCTTTTGATCAATTTAAAACAGGATTCATGCTCAGTGGTCCAACAAAATTTGACACCTTTTTTGAGTAAGGATCTCAGAGAAGCAGTCTTGGATGAGAAATCTCTTACAAATTTCGAGTAAAACTCGATCAAGCCCATAAAGGACCGAAGCTGATCCTTATCGACCGGGGAGGGCGCCAATTCAATAGCTTCAAGTAAGTTTTTCTTAGGTTTGATGCCTTCTTCTGACAAACAAAATCCTAAATACTCTATTTCTCTCAACAGAAAAGCACACTTCTCTTTTCTTAGTGTCAAACCAGCCTCATTCACTCTAAGTAACACATCTTGTAAGATTTTGTTGTGTTCTTGTAGAGAATTGCCATAAATCAAGATATCGTCTTGAAAGTACAGCACCTTATCAAGACCCTTAAAGACTTCAGAGACAAGTCTCTGGAATACGCTAGCAGCTGAGACTAGCCCAAAGGGTAGCCTGGTGAACTGGAATGTGCCCTCACTGGTGATAAAGGCAGTTAAATGCTTTGAGCTTTCGTCCAAACAAATTTGATGGTAGGCGTGTTTGAGGTCTAACTTACTGAAAAACCTTGCACCTTTAAGGGTTGATACTAATTCGCCAATGTTGGGTAGAGGGAATACATCGGCTACAACACACTTATTAAGGGAACGAAGATCCACACAGAACCTGATCTTGTTGTCCGGTTTCTGCGAGATCACGACAGGCGAAACCCAAGGAGACGCTTCGATGGGTTCAATGATACCCCCTTGGAGCATTTCCTCAAGGGTAGCCTTGACTTCATCTCGCAAAGCAAAGGGCACCCTCCTTACCTTGTGTTGTACAGGTGAACTACCTTCCTTGAGGATTATGCGATGTGAGTAGCCAATGAGTTCACCCAACTGGTCTCTAAAAACATTTTTAAATTTAGCCAATATATCTTCCATGGATGGTGTCTCAACAATAGAAATAGGATTATCGGATCTAGGATCAACCACTATGTGCAGATCATACTGATGGTGACGACCTAAAATTGCTGGACCATCTGCTGATATGTAAATCTTACCACGAGCTAATCTTCCTTTGAAATCAATATCAGCTTCAAAGAAACCCAGTATGTCAATCTTCTCTCCCTGGTAGCCAGACGGGAAGATATCACACGTCTTCAAAACTCTTTTACCCCATTCACTTTTCATCAAAGAATTGGGAATTATGGTCCACTTGGAACCTGTGTCAACCATGAGTGTAACGACTTTCCCATCAATAACAAAATCATCCTTAAAAGGATTACCCCTCTGGTTATCACACGCGCACACAGTGTCAGTCAGAACTAAGATTTTGTTGACATCACGTCTCAAATCATCACATTCATTCACAACTGTAATTCTCGAATTATTCTTATTCTTACACATTTTAGCGAAGTGTCCTGTCTTACCACAGCGTAGACACTCTTTGTTGTTTGCAAAACAACATTTTCCATCTGAAGGATGGGAAAAACTACCACACCTAGAACATATCTTTTGATTGTTCTTGCTAAAAGATGTTTGTTGTACATTCTTTTTCTGAAGAACATAGCCTTTCTTCCTAACAATTGCAATGGCAGTAGCTTCATCCTCACTATTTTCGCTAAAGTTACTCTTATGAGAGATTTCTGCCACCTTGGTCTCCAAACTACTTTTCTGTAGTTCTCTCATACACTTTTCGCTTTCTTCCACGACCTTGGCAAGTTCTATAGCATCTTTCAAACTTGGGTTCTTCGCCGCCCACAAACGTTCTTGTACTTTTCTATTGTTGGCCTGGACAACTAGCTGGTCTCTAATTAGCTCGTCCGCCATCTGGCCAAAATTACACTTGATCGATAGCTCGCGCAGTCTCGCTACAAACTCATCAATGCTTTCTTCAGGTAATTGTTTATTCTTATAAAACTTATATCTTTGAAGAATAAGATTCTCCTCTTTACCAAAACGGGTCTCTAATCTTGTTATCGCCTCTTTAAACTCATCCAAGTCAGCTTGTGACCCTGCAGGTAGTACTTGTGGTAAATATCTGAATAAGCGCTGTCCCTCTTTACCCAAAGTGGTCATCAACAATGCTTTTTTCCGTTTAGGTGAATAATCCTCACCGTCCAGAGCTTCAATATAATTATAAAACATGACTATCCAGTCTTCCCAGGTGTGAGAAGTTGGCCTGGTATATAATGCTCACTAATTCTAGTGATCACTTTGTACCATGCCAAGCAACCCTTATGATGATGGTTGTAATTCAACCTTGTAGACCAGTTATCCTAGTGGTAACGTGGACAAAGCAGTCTTAGGCTAAACTCTGAAAGGCATGTGAAGCCAGCTGTTATACCATACACAACCCCCTTGAATACCAAATGAAAGGGACACCACACAGATATATATTGAAAATATATATTGATTTATTAACTATTAAAATCCCCTGGACTCTTTATGAGCACAGAAGCACAAGCGTTAAATCACAAGACAGTTTAAAATACACAAAAGTTGCACAATATGGATGAGCCCTAGGGGCCACCTAAACCATATACTAAATAAGTGGTATAAGGGATACCTAAAGGAAAGTGAAGAGGCCTAGGGCCTTGGGAATCGCTGGAGCTATTCGAGACTGGAGTTAACTAAGTCGGGAAAGGCCCACGGGACTCGGGTGCAGTGTTCAAAGTGCACGCACTTCTCAATACAAAGTCTATGGTGCGTAAAAAGCACAAAGTTAGAAAGTTAGGAACCTTCCGAGTGACCTACGGAGCTGAAACTTAAAACACAGGCCCTTGGGATGTGTACCAGTGCAGGAGCACCGGCGGAGCTGAGTTACCTCACCCACAGGAAGCGGGTGCACAGGGTCGAAGATGTGTCGGGTTTCGTCACGCTGGTCGATGGTGCTTGGAGCTGAAGATGCTGCAGGCGGCTCGATGAGAAGAGTTCCGGTGGATCCAAGGGTGGATCGGAAGAGTTGAGGACCTGAAAGCAGAGGGGACAGTGTTCAAAGTCACTAGCCAGTGACTGCCCTGGAACCAGAGTGGAACCAGGCGATGTCGGGTGCAAACAGGCGTTGTCGGGTAGCTTCTTTCTGCAGCCACGTGGATACCCGGGGTCGAGGACGTCCAGGAGTCGGTCACGAGCTGTCCCACGTAGGCTTCTCGCTGTTGGCGGTGTCGGCGACCTGATCGGAGCAAACAGGCCTTGGCAAATGCAAGCCACGCAGTAGTTGAAAGATGCTGTTCACTCGGACCAGCAAGGTCAGAGCGAGGGCTCCTTTTCACAGGAGCTTGGGTAGGTCTGGAGCAACCAGACCTGCTGTTTAAATCTTCGGGTTCGTCGCCAAGATGGCCGCTGACCACGTGGCTAGTGGCCGGGATGGCGCGTCGAGTGGCACAGTGCAAAAGGGCCCCACGCAGATCGTGGAGATGCTGGGGGGCTGATCTTCGGTGCAAGGGCTGCTCGGTGGTGGGGGTTCTCAATCCCCAAAGCACAACGTCGAGGATGCCTCAGAAGCTGCGCAGTCAGCTTTACGAGTGTCTTCCAAGAGGTCCGGTCCCACGTCACTCGGTGCCTCCACGGGTCCCTTCTTCGCAGGGACTGTGGATCGGGCTTTGAGAGGTCTGGGAGTCTGGTTCTTGTCGGGCTCTGGGCTCGGTCTCCGGCGGGAGGCGGCGGCAAAGCAGACGTCGAGTCGCTGGTTGGTACCTGTGTTCACAGGGTGGTCACTCCTTGGCCACAAGGGAGATTCTTCTTCAGTCTTCTGTGCAGCAGAATGTCGAAGTCCAGTCTTCTTCTTAGTTTTAAGTTGATTTCGGGATGATCTGCTGTGCAATGGCACTGCTCCCCCTCTTATTCCCAAACTGGGGGTGGATCACCTACTAGGTCCCTCCTCTGGGAGGAACCAGGAAGGGGGGCGGTTACACCCCCTTTCCTTTGTCCAGCTCCGCGCCAGGACTGGGGCTGGAAGGCCCCAGAACCGGTTTGGACTGGCCTATGCACGGGGACACCTTGTGTGCCCCGGGCATGTCTGATTCTTTTCAGCCCTGTCCTACCTAATACACAAAATCCTGTCTGGGGTGGTGCTCGCACCTCCCAAGGCAGGAAACCCTTTGTCCAGGCCACCATCTGCCGAGTTTCGGTCAGCAGCAGGAGGCCAGACTTGTGTCTGTGGTGGCAGCGTCCATTTTGTGAAGCTGAGGCTCTGTTTAACTTTAACCGGGGTTAAGGCTACACACATGTCGTGTCCCTCTAGAAGGGTGGAATGCTATCCCCGTCGCCAGAATTGGCGAGGGGATAGTATTCCAATTCGTATGACACCTTACTCGACATGTTTTGATAAAGCCAAACCAAAGATAGCATTTAACCGCGAGGATTATAATGCACTTAAGAGTATATGGTATGGCAATATCCCGGAACAGCTTAGGGAGTGGTTCCCGACAGCTGCAGACAGGCTCAGCTCATGCCAGAGCACCATCTCACATATTTCTAAGCACTCTGCCTCCAGGATTGATGAGGCCTTCCATAGGAGTGGCTGATAGGAACATATGTGTCCAGTTTAGGGTTAGGCACAGACATACTGTACCTAAGTAAGAGGTGGTTACACCGACTTACCCCAGCTGAGTGATCAGCCAGTTGTGTCAAAGATGGAGGCCAGGCCAGGGGTGGCACAATACGTGCTGCAGCCCCTGGTAGGCCTTGGATACACCTATGCCCTGGGTACCTATGGTACACTGTTACAGGGGCCTATAAGGTGAACCAATTCCAATTGTGTTATGCACCTAAGGTACATGGAGTCCATTTTAAGGAGAGAGCAATCAGCCTGGGGCCCTGAATAGCAGGATCCCAGGCCAACTAAGTCAAAAACCAGCTAAACACCAGGCAAAAAGTTTGGGGGTAACCATAGTCAGATATCCACCTTCCTACATAACCCCCCCCCAAACGAAAGGAGATAAGGCTATCCTTGACCAGGTAAGCCTATATTGCCTAAGTGGCCATATAAGGAAGTACCAGCTCTGGCTTGGTAACCCCCTGTCTCATGGTCCACTAAGCAATCCCTCACCCTAAGGGTATCTGAGGGTCTCCACCATAGGGAATCTCTACCTGTGGTGTGTCTTTGCAAAGTCAAAGGCTGGTGTTGAGATGGAGTACTGAAGTGAGTTTCCTCTGTAGGGCTCAGCTTCCTCCAATCACTCTCCACCATGTGTGCCTTTCTTTCACTGACTGAGTTGCACTGTGCTCTCAGGGTCAACCTCTGGCTACCTAAAGCTGGAGGCTGGGTCCCTCTGTTTGGCTTACTGGAGGGACAGGTCAGGTTTGGGCCCTTAGGGTCCCAGGTTTGGCTGTGCCCAACAATATCCATCTGGGGGAGGTCCCTAACTACTTTTAAGGGGGATCCCTCAGGAGTTTTTAAAGCTTGCACCTCACTAGGGCTACTAGTTTCGGTGCCCCTAATCTGCTGATGGGGGTGCTTTATTTGACAGGGGGCCCTTTGGGTCTCACTGTCCTTCTTGTCCTCTGCAGCCCTGGGCTGAGTAAGGCAAGGTAGAGAGGGGCAGGTTACCTGCTCCAGACTGGGTCCCACCTGAGAAGGGTCCACTGCCATCAGAGGCTCTGTTAGGCCAGGCCTAACAACCCCTGGGACAGTTCCTTCATCAGGGGTAAGATCAGTTCCCTGAGGAGGCTGATCCTTTCCTAAAGTCTGGTGGGAGGGAGATTTCTCTTCCTCCTCAATGCTCTCTGTTTGGGTGGAGTGATCCATCATTTCAGGCTTCACTACCCATGTATCAGTTTGAGTTTGGGCTGTGGCCATCACAGCCCCACCAACCTTTTCAGGAGGAGACTCAGTTTGGGTATGGGCTGTTATCAGTACAGCCCTGCTACTCTCTTCAGGAGGGAAGTTATCTAAAGATGGGGCTGAGGTTTGCTCAGCCCTCCCAACCTTTCCATGGAGATTTACCATTCTAGAATGGGTTTGCTGTTCAACCTCAGCCCAGGCTGAGATTTCCAAATCATTACCCAGTAGGCAATCTACAGGCAAGGTTGCTGACACTGCCACTCTCTTTGGGCCAGTGACACCTCCCCAGCTAAGATTGACTACTGCCATGGGATGATTGGATTCTATGCCATCAATGTTTGTCACCTGATATTTGGCATCAGGTAAAAGTTGCCTTGAGGGGACTAGACATTCAGCCACCATGGTGATGCTAGCCCCTGTGTCTCTGAAGGCCTCAACTTTCAAGCCATTGATGAGGGGCTCCTGTCTATACTTGCTCAAAGTGTTTGGGCAAGCTGTGAAATTGGCAAACCCCATGCCAGTCTCATAGACAAGAGTATCTGAGTTAGGGGACCTGGATAGGCCAGAGTCCACCTGTCCTCCAAAAGTAAACCCACCCAAATTCTTGGGGGTGCTCCCACCACCTGGGGGACCACTGCTAACAGTGACAGGAGGTGTTGGAGCCTTACCTGGAGGTATATTCTCCTTATTGCCATTCTTGGGACAACAGCTATCTGTTTTGTAATGCCCCACCTGTTTACAGGTATGACAATAAGGCTTTTTCTGGGATGTAGAAGTGTCTTGGGACCCACCCCCATTCTTGGAGTTTTGGGGCCCTGGGGAAGTCTTTTCCTTACTTTTATCCCCACCCTTCTCTTGAGGCTTGGTAGTCTCTTTCTTTTGGTCACCACCCTGGTTCTTAGGCCTGATCCTGGTTCTGACCCATTTGTCTGCCCTCCTACCCAATTCTTGTGGGGAGGTCAGATCAGAGTCAACCAGGTGCTGATGTAGAAGCTGATTTTGACAATTACTTAAGATTTGCTCTCTCATAATTAAATTATACAATCCTGTATAGTCAGTAACCTTACTTCCCAGCAACCAGCCCTCCAGAGCCTTAGTGGCACACTCAACAAATTCAGACCAGTCCTGAGTCTGTGTCTTCTGGGTATCTCTGAACATTAACCTGTACTGTTCAGTGGTTAAGCCTAACCCATCAATCAGAGCACTCTTCAGGACCAGGTAGTTTCTAGAATCCCCATCACTAACTGTGAGGAGTCTGTCTCGGCCTCTACCTTCAAAGGAGAGCCACAAGATTGCTGCCCACTGCTCCTGAGGGATCTGCTGTACTCTGCAGGCTCTCTCCATTGCAGTAATCCATTTATGGATATCATCCCCAGCTTTGTAGGGGGGCACAATCTTACTCAGGTTTCTATTATCAAAAGACCTGTCTTTATCCTTGTGGATATTGCTGCCACCAGTGGGTTCTATTACCCCACTCTCTCTAGGCTGTCTTGCTCTAGCAAGTTTCTCCTTAGCCAGGGCAACCTCTAATTCTTGCCTCTGGATCCTAAGCTCAGCCTCTCTCATCTTGGCCTCATGTTCCCTTCTCTGAGGGCTAGTCATCTCCTTTCTGGAGTGACCATGAGAGCCTCTAGAGACATGGGAGGTATTGGATTCACCTGAGTGATGCCTTCTCCTCCTATGGCCCTGGTTAAGTCCACCTGGGGGTCTGAATGGGTTGTTACCTGATTCATTCCCAAGTTGACTTAAGTTAGCCTGGTTCAGTCTACTGACCAGCACCTGACTATCTCTGTCATCATCTGACTCACTGCTTTCCACCTCCTCCTCTTCTTCTTCCTCTTCCTCTTCATCTACCTGAGGAGCTCCAGTGGTGGAGGCTTCCTCATCTACTAGGACGATAGGGGTAGGGGTGTCTACAGTGTCATCCTCTGAAGGATGGCCTCCTTCAGCATCCCCTGTGGGGTTTGCCTTAGAGGGCTTTAGAGTCTCAGACTGGTCCAAGAGCTCTCTTAGGTGGTCTGTAGTAGGGGAAGGCCCTGTCTTCAGACCCCTTAAGACACAAAGCTGTCTTAATTCCTTAAAGGAAAAAATAGCAAATTTGGATGGTGCCCTTGGAGGGTCACTCTCAACAGGGATGTTCCCAGTGGAACCCTCTGCTCCAGACATTGCTCTAGTGTGGGTGGATGTGTTGCAGTCTACCTACACTGGTGTTTACCTACTAAACCTATCTAGTAGTTGTAGCTAGGGTGTGCTACTCCCTTTGCTCTACAACAACTAAGTTCAGTAGAACTTATGTATACTAGTCTTGTTTTATATGTACCTAGCAGGTACCTGTATGATCTTTCAAATGATAATCTCAAAGATTGTAATGGTAAAACAACAGCAAGCTCAGATCCCACCGCTGCCACCAATGTGAGAAGTTGGCCTGGTATATAATGCTCACTAATTCTAGTGATCACTTTGTACCATGCCAAGCAACCCTTATGATGATGGTTGTAATTCAACCTTGTAGACCAGTTATCCTAGTGGTAACGTGGACAAAGCAGTCTTAGGCTAAACTCTGAAAGGCATGTGAAGCCAGCTGTTATACCATACACAACCCCCTTGAATACCAAATGAAAGGGACACCACACAGATATATATTGAAAATATATATTGATTTATTAACTATTAAAATCCCCTGGACTCTTTATGAGCACAGAAGCACAAGCGTTAAATCACAAGACAGTTTAAAATACACAAAAGTTGCACAATATGGATGAGCCCTAGGGGCCACCTAAACCATATACTAAATAAGTGGTATAAGGGATACCTAAAGGAAAGTGAAGAGGCCTAGGGCCTTGGGAATCGCTGGAGCTATTCGAGACTGGAGTTAACTAAGTCGGGAAAGGCCCACGGGACTCGGGTGCAGTGTTCAAAGTGCACGCACTTCTCAATACAAAGTCTATGGTGCGTAAAAAGCACAAAGTTAGAAAGTTAGGAACCTTCCGAGTGACCTACGGAGCTGAAACTTAAAACACAGGCCCTTGGGATGTGTACCAGTGCAGGAGCACCGGCGGAGCTGAGTTACCTCACCCACAGGAAGCGGGTGCACAGGGTCGAAGATGTGTCGGGTTTCGTCACGCTGGTCGATGGTGCTTGGAGCTGAAGATGCTGCAGGCGGCTCGATGAGAAGAGTTCCGGTGGATCCAAGGGTGGATCGGAAGAGTTGAGGACCTGAAAGCAGAGGGGACAGTGTTCAAAGTCACTAGCCAGTGACTGCCCTGGAACCAGAGTGGAACCAGGCGATGTCGGGTGCAAACAGGCGTTGTCGGGTAGCTTCTTTCTGCAGCCACGTGGATACCCGGGGTCGAGGACGTCCAGGAGTCGGTCACGAGCTGTCCCACGTAGGCTTCTCGCTGTTGGCGGTGTCGGCGACCTGATCGGAGCAAACAGGCCTTGGCAAATGCAAGCCACGCAGTAGTTGAAAGATGCTGTTCACTCGGACCAGCAAGGTCAGAGCGAGGGCTCCTTTTCACAGGAGCTTGGGTAGGTCTGGAGCAACCAGACCTGCTGTTTAAATCTTCGGGTTCGTCGCCAAGATGGCCGCTGACCACGTGGCTAGTGGCCGGGATGGCGCGTCGAGTGGCACAGTGCAAAAGGGCCCCACGCAGATCGTGGAGATGCTGGGGGGCTGATCTTCGGTGCAAGGGCTGCTCGGTGGTGGGGGTTCTCAATCCCCAAAGCACAACGTCGAGGATGCCTCAGAAGCTGCGCAGTCAGCTTTACGAGTGTCTTCCAAGAGGTCCGGTCCCACGTCACTCGGTGCCTCCACGGGTCCCTTCTTCGCAGGGACTGTGGATCGGGCTTTGAGAGGTCTGGGAGTCTGGTTCTTGTCGGGCTCTGGGCTCGGTCTCCGGCGGGAGGCGGCGGCAAAGCAGACGTCGAGTCGCTGGTTGGTACCTGTGTTCACAGGGTGGTCACTCCTTGGCCACAAGGGAGATTCTTCTTCAGTCTTCTGTGCAGCAGAATGTCGAAGTCCAGTCTTCTTCTTAGTTTTAAGTTGATTTCGGGATGATCTGCTGTGCAATGGCACTGCTCCCCCTCTTATTCCCAAACTGGGGGTGGATCACCTACTAGGTCCCTCCTCTGGGAGGAACCAGGAAGGGGGGCGGTTACACCCCCTTTCCTTTGTCCAGCTCCGCGCCAGGACTGGGGCTGGAAGGCCCCAGAACCGGTTTGGACTGGCCTATGCACGGGGACACCTTGTGTGCCCCGGGCATGTCTGATTCTTTTCAGCCCTGTCCTACCTAATACACAAAATCCTGTCTGGGGTGGTGCTCGCACCTCCCAAGGCAGGAAACCCTTTGTCCAGGCCACCATCTGCCGAGTTTCGGTCAGCAGCAGGAGGCCAGACTTGTGTCTGTGGTGGCAGCGTCCATTTTGTGAAGCTGAGGCTCTGTTTAACTTTAACCGGGGTTAAGGCTACACACATGTCGTGTCCCTCTAGAAGGGTGGAATGCTATCCCCGTCGCCAGAATTGGCGAGGGGATAGTATTCCAATTCGTATGACACCTTACTCGACATGTTTTGATAAAGCCAAACCAAAGATAGCATTTAACCGCGAGGATTATAATGCACTTAAGAGTATATGGTATGGCAATATCCCGGAACAGCTTAGGGAGTGGTTCCCGACAGCTGCAGACAGGCTCAGCTCATGCCAGAGCACCATCTCACATATTTCTAAGCACTCTGCCTCCAGGATTGATGAGGCCTTCCATAGGAGTGGCTGATAGGAACATATGTGTCCAGTTTAGGGTTAGGCACAGACATACTGTACCTAAGTAAGAGGTGGTTACACCGACTTACCCCAGCTGAGTGATCAGCCAGTTGTGTCAAAGATGGAGGCCAGGCCAGGGGTGGCACAATACGTGCTGCAGCCCCTGGTAGGCCTTGGATACACCTATGCCCTGGGTACCTATGGTACACTGTTACAGGGGCCTATAAGGTGAACCAATTCCAATTGTGTTATGCACCTAAGGTACATGGAGTCCATTTTAAGGAGAGAGCAATCAGCCTGGGGCCCTGAATAGCAGGATCCCAGGCCAACTAAGTCAAAAACCAGCTAAACACCAGGCAAAAAGTTTGGGGGTAACCATAGTCAGATATCCACCTTCCTACACCAGGCTATTGGAGGAACGCCTGGTTCTGACAAGAATTGAGGAGGAAGAGCGACATTGATCGCTTGAGCCATGTTCAAGGACTACTAACAGGGTAATGAGAAACAAGTACACCAAATAATAAAGTAAAATGAGTTTAAAAATGAATGCTTACAGTTATCAAAAGAGGAGATCTGTGGTGAAGAAACGATGCTTAGCGCTCAATCACGAGCGTTTCCATGGAGATTGGAAGCAAACAGGCAAACACCTACAAAATGGCCGGAAACGTCATGCTTGTGACGTTAGACGTTAAGGCCACAGCGAGAGTCCATGCGCTAGTAAAATGCGCTTCAAGAACGAGATGATTCGATGGGAACGCTGCTGTTTTTGTGTAGTTGTGCGTTCCAGTGACGCTTGTGCTTGCGTTCCAATGACGCTGTTTCCGCTTGAGATAATGTCACTTCCGCCGCTTGCGTTTCACTGACGTAGCCGCTGTCTCAGCTTGCGCTTCAGTGATGCAGTCGCCGCTGTCGTTAGCGTTTCAGTGACGCTCTCGCCTGGTTCAAAGCTGTAAACGCGCAGCGTGAGCTAGCGTTGCTAAGCGACTCACCGTGATTCAAGCTCGACGGTAGAGATGACGTCAATCACAGTATCGGAAGTCCTCAGACGATGAAAACATCGGGAGAGTGTAATTTTGACAAGCGGTCATCGTTGAAATGGAAAACGATGTCAGCGTCCTCGTTCCTCGCTGTCCACACGGGGTTCTTGAGGGGCTCTTGAGCTCTACCGCACTGTAGTGGTTTCCTTGGCTGCAGCACACGCGGAGAAGAAATGGTTGGACACTCCACTAGTCCAAGTCGCCAAATGTTGTACAATGAAGATGACTCCACAAGCAGGTAGGTGAAGTAGAAGCTTTATTGCAGCACAGATATAGGTAGGTCAGCCCCCCGTCCAACCAGAGCTCCAACTGCCAACAGGGCGAAGGAGAGCTCCAGAACCCAGAACCTAGGGAGAGATCTAGAGTGCTGGCCCTAAGAAGAAGCAAAGCACTGTACAACAGCATGCAGCGACATGGGATGTTGTGGGAGAGATGAATGCTATGCCCATTTGTCAGGTAGAGAGAAAATAATGAATAAACAGGGATGGCAGTGGCATCACTTAGTCTCCATGCACCTGAATTCCAAAAAACAAACCTTACCTTCGGTAATGTAACTGCCATTTTGTAAAGGGCTCCAATACCTTTGGGTCAGTCGAGTTTGTGCTCTCTAAAAATGCCACAAAAATGAATCTGACCTTGTGTAATGTAACTAGACCTCATTTAAAGTGCTCCAAAACCTTTGTATCACTCAAGTTGATATTATTTAAACAAGTGTCAGAGAAAATGCAACAGGAGTTGCCAAAGCCGTGCCCTTAACTGAGCTGAACTTTCCTTTTCCTGAGCGTGTCTTGGACTCAACCGGGGTATAATTTGTGTGTAGAACATCAGAATGGGGGCTTGGTGAAGATGGTGGAGTACCCTCATTTTTCTTGCTGGAGGTATAGAAGCCAATAAATGTAAAAGACGAGGTTCTTGCTCAGCGGGAAGGTCAACCTCATGTTTAGCTCCTATTTCAATAAGATCCATCGATGGCTGCGGCTGTTGTCCACTTTCCAGAAATGAATGGGTACTACTTTGGGAAAGAGTCAAATTCCACTCAATGTCACTGCTCGTTGGTGTTAACATGATTACAGTGGTTGCTTCGCGAGAGACATGGGCTTGGGCTTAGGTTGGGGTAGTGCCATTTATTAAGGAGTTCTGCTCACAGCTTGCTCCCTGGAGGCCGGTGTGGCACGCACACATTTCCCAAAAAAGGTTCTGGCTGACATGCCAGTGGCAGAAAGTGTTCCCTCTCGTGCCCACTGACCATTTACTTGGCATCACCCTTCTTTGGGGCCATCTTGAAGCTGTCAGTTGGCAGTGGCACTTAGCTACACAAGTGGAAGAGACTGAAAGACTCATGTGACTGCACTGTAGCTGTTGTCTCTTGTGCAGCTAAAAGCAAATAAGCAGACGTGGCAGGATTTATCGACAAATTATATTTTGCAACTAAAAGCAAACAAGCAAGAAAAACATTTAGTGAAACTTGGCATTGTTGCATTTTAAATTCCAGACAACATAATTAATTTGGTAATTTAAGTTATCATTGTTATCCTAAATATTTAACAAAAGTGCATTCCAAAGTCAAACCACACCAACAGAACCTAATATTTAATTTCCAATCAGGATAACAGAAATCAGATGTAACTGATTACTTTGTGTGCGGTGCATGCATCTGAAGGAGACACCTGTGGCAGCCAGGGAGGTGTAGGGGAAAATGGAATAATGCCTAAGAAATGAATGCTGGTGTGTGTTCTGCACCTATGGCAGGCATGTTGTCCAGGAGAAAATGAAATAATCCTTAAAAAAATGTATGTTACTGTGTGCCTATGACATATAGGTGGTGAATGGATCGTAAAAAATGTTTTAAAAAATACATTTTTTTAAATTAGTAAATTAAAAGTAAAAAGTACAAAAATTGAAAGAACAAAGTAAGTAAAAAATAAAAATAAAAAAAATAAAATAAAATAACAATAATGAAATACTGTTGTTCTTTGGGACAATGAGAAACCCATTGTAAGCCAAGGGGGTGCAGGAGAAAACTGTTAAACAAATGTAATATAAAACTGTTAATAAATATATAAATATTACACAATGATCCTCAAGCAAAATATTAAACTGACATCAAGGAAAAGTACAAAAATTTACAAAAACAAAAAAAGACAGAGCCCTCTCCTATCAATCTCTCTTTGCAAACTGGGTCCAAATTGAGGAAGAATGTTGGGCCAAAAACAATGGGCTGGGATGCAAGCCTGGGCAATTGTCAGTGGTAAAGATTAATTGTAGCATTTTATCCATCACTTTGGTGTTGTTGCATTACACTTTAAGACGGCGTAACTCTATAGAAGAATAAGTAAAGAAGTACATAAGTCTTCTGGACAACAGAAAGCCTCTCAAAACCAACTGGAATTGGAATAATGATGGGAATGAGTGAGTTGTTTGGCAATTGAATGGCATGTGCGCCGCATCCCTGGAGGTGTTTACACGGGGGTAACCATGCCACATTTTTTACAGACTTCAAAGTCCAGGAGCCTCCACTTCACGCCACCTGAGGTGCATCAGTTTCTCCTTGCAGCCCCTATTTTACACCTTGCGGCACCCGCTCCGCAGGCGCCGCATCGCTGGAGGTATTTGAACGGGGGTAACCTTGCCGCATTTTCTACGGACTTCAAAGTCCAGGAGCCTCCACTTCACGCCACCTGAGGCGCATCAGATCCTCCTGCCAGGCTCTATTTTACACCTCGCAGCACCCGCTCCGCGGGCACCGCATTGCTGAAGGTGTTTACACGGGTACAACCTTGCCGCATTTTCGACGGACTTCAAAGTCCAGGAGCCTCTACTTCACGCCACCTGAGGCGCATCAGTTCCTCCTGCCAGCCCCTATTTTACACCGCACGGCACACGCTCCGCGGAACACTGCGCGGGCGCGTTCGAGACAGGGAGAGGTTGGGCTGCCCCCCCCCCCCCCCCTAAGGCCCTCGATACCAACGGTTGACCTGCCTTTCCAGTAAGTGGATTTAAAGACGAATATCTGAGTCAACTTTAATTTTCCTTTTTCTTATATTATTGCTAATTAAATTGAACCAAAATGGCAGCACGTGGGGGAGAGGGAGGAAAGCTGCTGGAATTTGGTATGTTGCAGGAACCCTTGACCAATTCATAATGAGGGCTACATCTGTGCTTGCCCATGAGATCGCTAACACGGAGCTACGTCTCTCTATGGACCCCGTGTTCTCAAAACGATCATCCCTGGGGGGTATTATGAATGTGTGCTAGCCAGAAAGATACTGTCAGTCTGCTCCCGCCATTGGCTCCCAGACTGAGAATATAAGTCTACAGCAAATGTTAGCATCCCCTCCCATTGATTGAGATCCTTTGAATTCCACATCACTGCCACGCAGCGCATTGCCAAACTTACCTAAGAGTATGGTTATGTGCGCGGCAGAAGTCCACAAAGAGCCCTTACAATCTATGGAACACATGCAGGGGGTTGCTTCTAAGAGAAAACAAGGAGGCACACGAGGGAAAGAAGTCCAAGATCTCCAAATCAAGTAAACAGAGAGAGCCACCAAATACAGACCACCCAACTACTGAAGTCTCACAGGAAACTCTGTCTGAAGTAAATGCCATGAATGTGGACGAAACTGTAACTGGACAGCGCAGACTGAGGAGTGTACTGGCTAAAAATAGGTGCTCTCATAACATCCTCTTTGGAGCCCATAATGAAAAGACTTTTATCAATTGAGAACAGGCTTGAGAAATCGGAAGGACTTATATTGTCCACTTTGGGAGGCATTGAAAACAAAATAGTGAGTGGTGGTCGCGCAAACGAGTCGGTGAGGGAGGAAGGGATCCCGCAGCCTGCCCCATCATCATTGTGTCACCAACTGTGGGTCCGGCTGTGCAACCAGTGGGCCCCAATAAGTTAAGGGGCGGAATAGTGAGTGGTGGAAACATAGTTCCCCTAGAGACACATGGGGCAATCCGTAGGAATGACAGGGATGGGAACAAGGCAAAGAATTTGTATCCACACCTAGACCTTCCCCCAGAGTATACACCTTATGTTGCTGTTTTGACTGGTGTTCCTGAATTGGAACACGGTAAAGTTGAATCCTATGACCAACTAAAAAATAGGACAACACACTGGCTAAATAATAACAGACCACTGCCCTGAGATGTACAGTGTAAGATTCTTTTTGTGAGGAGAGTGAGTTGGGTAGGATGCAGGACAAAAAATACAGCAGGAGACTGTATTTTTATTCATTTTAACGATACTAACGCGGCAAACCACGTCTGCTGGGGCTTTCGGACACATCCACGATCCTCTATCGAGGCTTGGAATTTAAGCAATTTTTATACTCCACCAGATTATATGCCTAATTCTTGGCATTATGAGTGCCATAGGGATAGGATTGGTCAGCCAGGTAGGATGAGAGGTGGGGTAGATGGGGTGAGGAGCGAGTCTCTGTCAGCAGTACCATGGGGAGGAGACATACATGGTCGTCAGGTAACCTCTCCTCCCATGGAGGGGGGAGGGCCAGTACCCGCACTCCACTGGGGAAGACATTTTAGCGAAGTGGACTGACTACAACGAGAGCAACTAGGCCAAGAAAACTTGTTAAATGTGGCTTCTTCAAATTTAAAACCTCAGGTGGAGGAGCATTGAAGATGCGTAACAATAAAACGTGACCCAGCTTGCCTTTTGCAAAACAAGGCCACCTAGGATTGAGGTTTTTCAAAGCAGTGATAGGCCTATCACAGGCATTTGCACCCTCTTAAATCCTCCAGGGAGTTCCTTTGAATTAGTATCCTAGAATATAGCAGGTCTGTCAGCTAAGTTCCGAAATCAGGAATGGTTAGAATTTATTAACAAATTCAAAATAATCTGTGTACAGGAAACCTGAGAGGTAGACCACACTAATTTCCACCTAGCTGGGTATAAATCGTTTGGGTCCCGGCAAGTAAGTCTATGGTCAGTAGAGTGAGGGGAGGTCTTCTAATATTCGTAGACTTGTGTCTAGAAGGGGTTTGGGTTGATTTAAAATGGAGCTCAGATTACATGATAGGCCTCAGGTTTAAAAATAGGGGCCTTAATATAATTTTGGTCAATTTCTATAATGCGGGAGGATCCAGAGCGAGAGAGCTTGACGAAAAATGTAGTTTGCTGATGGAGCAGAAGCAGGGTACAACGGTACCCATGCTTTTAATAGCATGGGATTTTAGTTTTCATCTGTGCCCAAATTTTTTACCCATCAAACAAGACTGGACCTCCTGCAGTTTGGAGGAGGGACCTCACTTCGAGCACATGCTGGAGGGCAGGGAGCTGAGTAGGGTGATGAAAGATCACATGCTTGAACATACGATGGATCTATTGGCCATTGAGCCTAATAAGTTGGTTAACCCATTGTGGGGGCAATGTTTTTTATATGCCTATGTATTCAATGTGGTCCAGCCTTATGTTCAATGTGCCTATCAGCTTGCATACCATCAAGACGAGCTCTTGCTCATGACAAAATGATGCTTCATAAGGAAGTAACTCAGATAATGTTAATAGACATCGAGGACGAACATCCTGATTATGTTCACTATGAGGTAGATTCAGCTAAACGCTAAAAGGGTCGTCTGTCGTAATTGAGATGGCCGCGTTAGCGATTAGCTGAAACTACACGTTGTCCTCCTTAACTTGGCTATATATGAAAACGCCATTTTGAATGTTGCGGCGGCCATCTTAGACCATGAGCGGCCTCGTGGCCGGCGTGCCCTTTAGTCCGTTGTCCGTACCACTGACCACTTCAGTCTGCCCAGCAACAGGCTATTTTTAGTACTGGTCAAGCTTGCACATGTGCAGTCCCAACTGACCAGTTAGCCTTCAGGAATGTGCGTCAAACTGACCAGCGGAGTTGTGCCCCCTCCAATGAGCTGGCTGTGTTCCAAAACATGACCATAAATGTACATGAATGTGTTTTAAACTTGTGCCGCCTATCTTTTATTGCCCCAAAACTGTATATAAATCGGGGTCACACCGGTGTTCGGTGTGATACCTCTTGCATTACCGAAGGGTGCTGTTTGAGTGTACCACCACCCCATGGGGTCCTAATAAACTTGTTCTTTCACTTTTACAGTTTCCGTGCCAACAGTTCTTGAGTGTAAGTGGGTTATCTTTGGAGCATGTAGGCCTTGGGAACCCTGATTACTACAAATTGGCGACCACGACCAGGGACTCATCGGCGACTCGGATGCCCGAAGGAGAGGTCGTGACGAAGGCTTGGAAACTCGCCATGGACGCGCGCTGCCACTGAGTGACCAGAGTCTTGGCTCCCACGGTGTTTCTTCCTTTCCTTCCGATCTGACCTTCCAGGTGGCGCCGGTCTCCGACTGAGTTTTCGAGTGTCTGCGTTGCTGGGACAGTGCCGTTTGGCTGATTTGATCACAAGACCTTGGCAGTTGGAATCTGCACATTTGTGAATTTGGGTAAGATTTGTGTTCGGTAAGGTAGTCTTCGGACGCTTACTGAAGTTCTATGATTTGTGATCGGTAAGGTAGTCCTCGGACGCTTGCCGAAGTCCTACGATCTACGTTTTGATTTGAGTTAGCTAACGTTTGTGACTTTGTGATCTTTGAACCTATATGTGTAGTGCACTTCACATAGGCAGGCATGTAGAGATGTTTCTCTAACTTTGTTTTTTCCTCTGAGCGGCACATTTGTGTGAAGTACTGTAAGTGCCATTTTGTACGGTGTCACGCTTTCGTGACACTTTTTGAACATGCCTGTTTTCAGCACACTCCGAGGGATGTGCTGTCTTGGAAATGGTACCACAATTAGGTTAGCGGAAGCACAGCCGGCTCCCCCAGAAGGAACACCAAATCGTGAGATGTAGATAAAATTTGGCCTTCCCCCTATTATGTACAGCAAATTATGGGATAAGTATACAAAGTCCGATCCTGAATTGCAATGGCCTCTACATGGGTCGTTCGATTTACGAAAAGTACAGTTTGTGGAGCAATCTTTGTTTCAACGCAGGTCTAGACAAAACATGTTTGATTGTGTGCGAATGTGGGAGAAAGCGGTGCGTGAGCGAATGAAGCGTGAAGTTGCCTTTGCGGACAAAGAGCAGCGCAAGGCTGCTCGGGATAAGGCTTTACAGCTTGAGGAAAAGGAGGCTCAGGAGAAGAAAGAGAGGGAGGAAGGGGAACGTAAATTGCAAACGACTGGTCAATTTCCTATTCGCCGACCGCTTTATCCTGTCCTTAATAATGAAATTGATGATTTTTCATTGCTAGATCGGTCACCGCCTCCGTACGTTTCGCCAACGGCTCCAGTTGAAGATTCGGGAGATGATGGGCAGGATAAGTCGGAAAAGAAGGGTATATCCGCTCTCAGGTTCTCTACGGAGAGGTCTGCACATTTACGTAGTTGGGCTCGTAAATTGAATAAGAAATGTTTTTCTCAGGATGAGGTGATTGCGGAGAGGAATAGGTGGTCGGATCTTGAATTAATGTATTTTTTGTCTAATTTGGCGGATGAAGTTGTTACCGCGTATCGTGAACTTTCAGACACGTTAGAATCTAAATCTGTGTCAGTACATCGTGAGAATTTGGATAAAGGTTTATTTGATCTTTCAGATGTTGATGACCTTTTCAAGCAACTGATCCAGCTGCGGGATGAAACGACCAGATTGCTGGAGGAGCGAAAAAGGAGGCAAAAGGAGGCCGGGTCGGAGCCTGACGAGCAGATTAAACAGTGTTCTCTCCGGGGTTCAGATAAGAGTTCTGCATTGCATGTTATGCCTATGCGTGAAGCCGCACCTTTGTATGTCCCTCCTAAAGGGCAAGGTACAGATGAGGATAAATTGTCGAAGGATGCGAAGGGGTATTTTGTATACAATTGGGTGTACACGCCCTGGAATAGAGCAGATGTTATGGCATTAAAAAATTCTCTACCTGACCTTCGGAAAAATCCGGCGGCATTTTATGAAGGGGTGGAAGGGGCTATTTCGTCTTGTGTGATGACTCTTGTTGATATAGATTTGTTTTTTGGGCTAATTCTACCACCTGATATGTGGAGGCAAATTCGTAAAAATAATGATGAAACGATATTGGGGGGGACATGGAAAGAAATAAATGCTGCCGATTTAGATAGGGAACCGGCATGTAACCCTTGTCAGTTAATTCTAGATCTTCCGGCAGCTATCTTGAATAAATTAAAAACGCTTGTTCCCTCTAAAAAGATCGATTGGACTATGTTAACTTCGTGCAAACAGAAACCCGATGAAACGGTTTCAGATTTCTTTACACGCTTCGAGGAGGCATTCCATGATTACAGTGGTCAATCTTTAACAGACGATACGGGTCGGCATTTGTTTGTAGATAAGTACGTGGCTAATCTCCTTCCGGAGATTGCAAAACGATTGAAATCGAGTGAAAGTTCCTGGGCCACGGCGACCCCTGCGTCTTTGTTAACTATGGCTCAGTATTATGAGCGGCAGGAATTGGAGGCTAAAGAAAGTGTTGAGAAAAAGGCGAAGGAATTGAAAACGAAGGTGATGTTGGCGCAGGTTCGGGGAACACAGGGCAGAGGGAATGATAGAGGTAGACGAGGTGGAGGGAATACGTCGTATGGTCGTACGGATATAGCGGAGGATCAGTGTGCTTACTGTAAGGAGTTTGGACATTGGGCTGATGATTGCCCGGTACTTCGTGAGCAGCGTAGTCAGCGTGGTCGAGGAGGTGGTAGGTCGAGAGGAGGTTATACGGGAGCGAGAGGTGGCGGAAATGATCGTGGGAGAGTTGAGGAGAGGGGCCGTGGCCAGGATGAGCGAAACACGTTTGATAGACGAAATCAATATCAGATTTCGGAGGGTGAGAATGTGGAGCACCAGGATTATGTGCATGCATAGGACTGCGTAGGATGGGGTAAGGAATCAATTGAAGTGCCGGTAGATCAGCAGGGTCCATATGTAACAGCGGGTATTCTGGGTTCTACTGATCAATTTCTAGTCGACACAGGAGCTACACGTAGCGCTTTGTCGAAAAACTTGGTTCCGAGGGCTCCCCTGTCTGGCGAAATGATTACATGTGTAGGGTTCGATGGCACACCCTCTCCTAGCCCATTGTCAAAGCCCCTTGCACTATGTCTTGACAAATTTTTCAGTTTTGGTCAATTTTTGTTATCACCCCATACACCAGATAATATTTTGGGTATTGATTTGCTTAAATATTTTCGAGCAACGATACGGTGCGCTCCTGAGGGAGTGCGGGTTATCCTGAATGACAATTATCCTGACCCCGACAGGTTTTACACTATCTTAGACATTCCAGCTTTGGCCTCTCTACCGCATACGTTATGGGCAACTTCAGATACGGATGTGGGAGAGATGCGTATTCCACCAATACACATTACTGTTAAGGAGGGGGCCCCTCTACCACGAGTGCCACAGTATAAGATTTCGAGAGAAGGTGAAATTGCATTGACACATATTGTTCAGGATTTAATCTCTGCAGGGGTTGTGGAGGAGGTCCCATATAATGTTTGTAACAGTCCTATTCTTCCGATCCTTAAGAGAGATACTGACGACAAAGTCTATCGCTTTATTATTGACTTGAGAGAGATCAACAAAATTGTCATTCCCCAATACCCGGTGGTGTCCGATATTACGACCTTGCTTACATTGGTCCCACCAACGGCCACAACGTTTAGTGTAATCGATTTGAAAAACGCGTTCTTTTCCATCCCTGTTTATCCTGATAGCAGATACTTGTTTGGCTTCACGTTAAATAATAAATCGTATAGATTCTGTCGTGTTCCCCAAGGTTATACTGAAAGCCCTAGCATCTACAGCCAGGCTTTGAAAAGGCAGCTAGATTCCTTTAAATTGCAGACTGGCGTTGCTCTCATCCAGTACATGTATGACCTTCTGCTTGCTGCTGACTCTTATGCACAATGTGAAGAAAGTACACTTGCGTTGCTTTCCTTTTTGGCACAGAACAATCATAAGGTTTCGAAGAAAAAGCTCCAGTACTGTAGACCTCAGGTGACCTACCTCGGTCATCTGTTGTCTAAGGAGGGGCGTGCATTAACATCTGATCGGATTCAAGCAATTCTAGAGACACCAGTCCCCCGTACGCAGAGAGATGTACGTGCCTTCATAGGGTTGACGTCCTTTTGTAGACAGTGGATCATGGGTTTTTCACACATCATAAAACCCTTGCTAGCGTTATTGTCCAAAGCTACACCAATGCCTCTTGAATGGACAGATGAATGTCAGAAGGCTTTTGAACAGTTGAGGCAGGCCCTTTGTTCTGCACCCGTGTTAGGCACACCAGACTACACGAAACTTTTCACATTGTACGTGCACGAGAATGATGGGTGCGCGTTGTCAGTGCTAGTGCAAATACACGGGGATAAGCAGAGACCATGTGCATACTTCTCTGCTATTCTTGATCCTGTAGCACGAGGGTTGCCTGGGTGTTTTCGAGCGGTAGCAGCAACGGCAGTAGCCATACGGCAGAGTGAGGGAATAGTGTTATCGCACAAACTGTTGGTGTTAGTTCCTCACGCAGTAGATGCTCTGCTAAACCAAACAAAGACCCAATACCTCACGAGTGCACGGCTAACAGGATATGAGCTGACACTTTTGGCGCCACATATTACACTGAAAAGATGCGCTACTCTGAACCCTGCCACTTTATTGCCCTATCCGGCCGAGGAGGGTCAGGAAGAAAAACATCACGATTGTGTTTTCCTGACCGAGGAACAGACAAAGGGTTGTGTCGACTTACAGGATATGCCACTTCCAGATGTGGATGGGGAACTGTGGGCTGATGGATCATGTTTAAGGCTGCCAGATGGTACGACTTCCGCAGCCTATGCGATCACGACACTTAAGACAGTGGTAGAAAAAGCTAGGAAACCACAGAAATCGGCTCAGGCAGCAGAGCTGATAGCCTTAACAAGAGCCTGCGAATTGAGTGCTGGTCTAAGTGTGAACATATACACAGACAGTCGATACGCCTTCGGAGTGGCACATGACTTCGGGCTACTCTGGAGAGAGCGTGGGTTTTTGACATCTCACGGAGAACACATTATGCACGGAGAGCTAGTGCGTGATCTCCTAAACGCGTTGCTCGGCCCAAAGAAAGTAGCGATAGTAAAATGCAGTGCCCACAAAAAGATCACGGATAAAGTGGGCCAAGGAAATGCCTTCGCAGACAGCATAGCGAGACAAACGGCTATGTCCCGAACTAGCTCCCCCATGTATGTGATACAATCGCAGGCTGAGCGATGGAGTGATGCTAGAGCAGAAATATTGGATATTCAAAAATCAGCTACTGAATCAGAACTTGCGGCATGGGCAGCAGATGGGGTACTAGATGACGAGGGTTGTTGGAGAAGCAAAGACATGGAGAAATGGAAATTACCTGCGGCTTACGTGCAGGCGATGGTCCAGATGACACATGGGCTGGCGCATGTCGGAGCTCTTGCAATCACTCGACTGTTAACACGAGTCTGGGAACATCCTGAGATTGCTAATACTGCCCAGAGAGTAGTCCAGACCTGCCTGATTTGTTTACAACACAATCCTGGAAAGGGGACTCATACTCCGAAAGGAGGGTTCGTTCCACCTTCTGCACCATTTGAGGTACTCCAAATGGATTACATCCAACTCGAGCGCTGCAACAACCTGAAGTACGTCCTAGTGGTGGTATGTGCCTTTAGCAAATGGGTTGAGGCCTTCCCCACGAAAGACAATACGGCTCTGACAACAGCTAAGGTGTTGCTTAAGGAATTCTTCCCTCGCTTTGGAGTTTGCAAATTTCTGTGGAGCGATAATGGGCCTCATTTTGTTGGAAAGATTGTGGAGTATGTACTGAAGGGGTTAGGGATTCAGCAGAAGTTCCACGCTGTATTCCACCCTCAGTCCGCAGGTCTGGTTGAGCGGTACAATGCTACGTTGAAACTTAAACTGGCCAAAATTGTGGCATCCACATCGTTGAAGTGGCCAGATGCTTTGCCACTAGCACTGCTCTCTCTTAGATCAGTACCCCATTCACGAACTGGCCTTACACCCTACGAGGTGGTGTTTGGGCGCCCCATGAATATCTGGGGGGTGCCCAAGCCGCGATTAATACATGATGTGCCTTGTGTTATGATGAACGACTATTTGGCACGATTAACAAATGATTTACTTTCTATTCATCAACAGGTTCGAGAAGCGCTCCCTGACAACTCTACTGGAGAGGGCCATGATCTTCGCCCTGGTGATCATGTGATGATCCGATCGTTTGAGAGAGCGAGCAGTCTGGAGCCCAGGTGGAAGGGCCCCGAACAGGTCCTCCTTGCAACCCGGACCGCTGTACGAGTGACCAACAGAAAGCGGTGGGTGCACTCGACACACTGCCGCCCCGTCTCTCCGGATCTGGTGACTCCTGCTGTGCTGACTGACTACAAAGAGATTCTGGAGAAGGAAAAGAGCCCAGCTGTGACGTTGGCCGAAGTTGAGGGAGCCTTCCCGGACCACGCTGTTGCCAGACGAGAGCACTACAACCTGCGTCCCCGATAGGAAGATTTTTTTTTTTTTTTTTTACATGACTGGTTGGTTACCGCTCCAGGTTTGTGAAACGGAAACCGGGAATTCCAAGGGGGGGGGTCAGTTCTGCCAGTGTAGCGACACCCGTCTTGGCCCGGAGAAGAAAACAACGGCTACCTCGGAGTTCAGCACCGCATTTTTCTTTTTTAGGTATACACGCACGTGTATTTGAGACTCTGTAAACAATTTGTACTATTTGAGACTTTGCAAGAACATTTCTGAACTATGGCATCAACGGCATCACGAGATAAACGAATATTAGGTGCCATTCTTTGTTCTGACTATTGTGGTGATAGCTGTAATAGCCTGGGTAGTTGAACTTGTGGTGCCTGCACGTGAACATTTGCTGCCGACTACCCCGGCTCCATCTGAACATTTTCACTTTACATTACCCTACCATGAAGAACGACATCGACAAACTTATCTGAATAACAGTTTATTCAGATTCTTCATCACATGCATAATATGACCAATACTCCGAATTGCTGGGTGTGTGGGATGTTGCCGGGGCACCAGAGGAGAGGGGGCACCCCACTCATTCCACTCCTGTTTTCGCATAATGGATCGTGCAATGCCTGGTACACCCTCCTCTTTACTTTGAGATGGCCAACTAAAGGGGGGGTGCTTTTCCGTTTGAATAAAATATGCTCCCATGACAAGGATGGGTTTCCACGGGCTGAGGGTACTCGATTTGAATGGGAAGAGTACAGGCCCGACAACGTGTCTGCCCCGCGTGTGTACAGCAATCAAAGAAATATTAATGTATCCAGCTCACATGTCATTAAAGTCATTGCTACTAAAGCCGATTTGTGTATTAGAAATAAAGGTTCGATTGCGGTGGGGAAAAGTGAATGTAACACCACTCTTACTTTTGATAGCCCGAATGGCATCTCATTTGTAGCATCTCGAAACACGTATTTTATTTGTGGAACGAAGGGTTATCATCAGCTCCCATTGGGATGGTTGGGCACGTGCTATGTATCGTTTGTGCTACCTCCTGTATTCATTGCCCCACCAATGTATCCCAATGACTATACCTTGTATCATGACTTTGTCCTGAATAGAGTTAAGCGGACTGTTGTTCTGGACGACATAGACCAGACTGATACTGCCTTGCAACAGTATGTGGACTTTAATTTGGGACTATTTTCCTTCGTGGGGGCTGCGTTGAACAGCCGGAAAATAAGACGATTGACACGTGTTGTCGAGGCTGTAGCGAATGACACTGCCATTGCCCTAGGAAACATCACTGAGGAATTACAGATTTCTAGAATGGTTACGCTCCAGAATCGGATGGTGCTAGGTGTGGTTCTGTCTGACCGTGGGGGGGCATGCAGAATTATCGGAAGTAGCTGCTGCGTGTACATACCGGACAATTCTCCATCTGTTTATGATGCCATATCAAAGCTCCACAAAATAGCAGCTGAGATACATCCGTACAATGGAACTTGGACGCTTTCAGGATGGTTCTGGTCAATGCTTACCACTTGGGACTGGAAACTGTTGACGATCCTATGTATAATTGTGGGGGCAATGTTTTTTATATGCCTATGTATTCAATGTGGTCCAGCCTTATGTTCCATGTGCCTATCAGCTTGCATACCATCAAGACGAGCTCTTGCTCATGACAAAATGATGCTTCATAAGGAAGTAACTCAGATAATGTTAATAGACATCGAGGACGAACATCCTGATTATGTTCACTATGAGGTAGATTCAGCTAAACGCTAAAAGGGTTGTCTGTCGTAATTGGCATGGCCGCGTTAGCGATTAGCTGAAACTACACGTTGTCCTCCTTAACTTGGCTATATATGAAAACGCCATTTTTAATGTTGCGGCGGCCATCTTAGACCATGAGCGGCCTCGTGGCCGGCGTGCCCTTTAGTCCGTTGTCCGTACCACTGACCACTTCAGTCTGCCCAGCAACAGGCTATTTTTAGTACTGGTCAAGCTTGCACATGCGCAGTCCCAACTGACCAGTTAGCCTTCAGGAATGTGCGTCAAACTGACCAGCGGAGTTGTGCCCCCTCCAATGAGCTGGCTGGGTTCCAAAACATGACCATATATGTACATGAATGTGTTTTAAACTTGTGCCGCCTATCTTTTATTGCCCCAAAACTGTATATAAATCGGGGTCACACCGGTGTTCGGTGTGATACCTCTTGCATTACCGAAGGGTGCTGTTTGAGTGTACCACCACCCCATGGGGTCTTAATAAACTTGTTCTTTGACTTTTACAGTTTCCGTGCCAACAGTTCTTGAGTGTAAGTGGGTTATCTTCGGAGCATGTAGGCCTTGGGAACCCTGATTACTACACCAATTGCTTAAGAAATGGCTAGTGGGATTCTCAATAGCTGAGTGGTTTTAGCGTCCACAACCCCCTAATACTGTCAGTTGCAGAGACAAACAAAAGTAGGGTCGCAAAGAGGGGGGCTGGTACAAACTTAGAAAAGTTTACGGATCACGGCAGGTGTTTGAAATGGTCAAGGATTAATGGTGAAAGCTTTTATAGGACCTTTGCAAAAGAGGGGAAACAGTTTTTAGAGGAATATTTAGATTTATCAGGGGAAGGACCATCCTTAGTGGAGGCATTGAGGAAATAGGCCCCCTGGTAGATGGTCTTTTGCAGACGACAGGGCAGGGTAAGCCTAAAAATGATCCTAGATGGTTTGATAGAGGGTGCTCCCTCGCAGAGAGGAACCTAAGAGCTGCCCTAATAATTAACCCAAGGGACAAATACAGGGTTATGCAATGTAGGTTAATTTATAAGCAATAAGTAGAGCGCAGGAAGAGTGCACTCCAAACCCAAACCTGGGAGGACCTGAGAGGAGCTGCCGAAAGGAAAGATATTACCACCTTTTGGAAGATAGTTAATAACCCCTGTTTTCAAGATGTAAATAGCCCACAGATAGGATTGAATGTTCTATCCGAACAGTGGATGGAGCATTTTAGAGTGCTCTATAATCGGGGGAATAGCGAGGCTCAGGATAACGAGGAGTGGGTGGGGAGGTGGAATGTCACACTAGAATTTACCCTGGAAGAGATTACTGCTGGTTTCCTGGGTCTCACAAAAAAAAAATCACCGAGACCGGACGGGATCCCCCTGGACCTTTAAGTAAGGTGGATCTATGGACACCAATTTTAACAAGAGTAATAAATGCTGCTATAGCTACCGGTCTCCCCCTTTCGTGGTCATCTGCCATAATAGTCCCCATTATCAAAAAGAGGAATAGAGATAGTCCCCAGTGCTATCACCCTATCTCCCTGATAGATGTAACTGACAAAGTGCTGGGATGTGCTATTTTAAATCGCCTGATGAACTAGGCTAAGGAACAACATAATATTACTGACGTCCAGTAAGGATTTAGGGCTAAAAGATCAACAACAGATCAATGCTTAAATTTATATTTATTGGTGGCTAAATACACCATTGCTAATAAGGAAGCGGTTTATCTAGCCTTTATGGACCATACTGCAGCATTCAACTGTGTTAACAGGGAGAAGTTGTGGGTTTTAATGAGTAATTTAGGGGTAGATCAAGACCTTATTAAGATTGTGAGAGCCCTGCATTGGAACACCTCGCCAAACTTAGGTATAATTTAGAGGGCAGAAGCACGGAGCCTTTCATTTGCACTAGTGGTGTGCGACAGGGGTGTGTTTTGGCACCGTTATTTGTTTTCCCTGTATTTAAATGGCCTAGAACAAGCCCTAATAAGCCTGAATGTGGATTCAGTCAGAGCAGGCAGAAGAGCAATCCCTGTCCTGCTTTACGCAGTCGATGCGGTCTTGTTGGCACGTACTCCATTGGGACTACAGCGACTGGTAGATAGTTTTGTGGATTTTATGAATAATTTAGATCTGTCTGCTAACCTGACTAAGTCGTACGTTATGGAGACAGGGACCAAATCAAGGAAAAAGTTTCATTATAGAATAGGCGAACACAGTTTGGAGAAGGTGCCGTCCTTCTCGTATCTGGGCATTTTATTTGATGGCCGTTTAAATTTTAAAGCATTAATTGAGGAGCGCTGTAATAAGCTAGTGACTAGTACAGGAGCAATTATGAATTTTGGCCGCAGACTAGGACAGTGGTCCCTGAAGCAAATGATGAATTTATATAACTCAATCTGCTACTTCAAAGCTGTGTATGGTGCGGAACTTTGGGGGTTTGTCGATTCTGACAAACTACAGGTTGAGGTTAATAAATATTTGAGAAGGCTTCTCAAAGTCCCCCAGTGGGTCTCCTCTTATATTGCTCAAGAAGAACTGGAGGGAGCTTTAATAGGGAACAAGGTGCAGATTAGGCCCCTGCTAGCATGGCTAAACATCTGGGTTAATCCAGAGGCCATGATTACTAGGCATATAATCATGGATTGCCTGGGTAGGGACAGGGGAATGAATATTCCATGGCTGAAGTAGATAAAGGTCATTCTTGAATGCATTGGCTGTAAGGATCTCTTCTCAAAGCCGACCGGAATTATAGGCCGGGATCAGGACAGAGTGAAGGAGATGTTTTTTACCTATAAAGCATCATCTAGAGAAGAGGGGGAATGGGGTAAACAGTCAGTCAAAGCTATCAGCTTAGTGAGGACCTGTGAAGGAATGGAACCTTACCTTGCCCTCATACACAATGCCCAGGACACATTTTTAAGCACACATTTTAGGCTCAACCTTTTACACCATCTACTGGCCGATCCGGTAGGTTTTACCAGTTCAGTTGAGCCCAAGGGCCCCTGCGGCTGCGATCAACGATCTCCGCAGGATACCCTTCATTTTGTATTACTATGCCCTTTTTCTTCATTGCCCAGGTGCTGTTTTTTAGTTAGTCTGCTGAAAAAAACGACATTTAGGCACGCTAAGGTGGCCCTTTTATATTTACAAATGGCCCAAGACCCCTTGACCCTACTCTCTATAACGAGTTTTGTAAGGTTAGCAGTCAAACTAAGAGAGACAAGAGGGATCTGTGGAAGTAAACCCCCCCACAAATTATGTGTAACATGTGGGGGTTGGACGGGGGCCTAATGAAATGTAATTGGAATAGCCTTTGTATTCATTTTTAAAATGTATATTATTCTTATTTAAAAATGCACTTTTATGGTGTTCTTGTAAAATGCCGAATACAGCAAATTTAAATTTGAATTTGAATGGCATGTGATTATGCTGCTGGAGATTTGTCACCCTCTCCACATTAATCTGCTCTTTGAATCAGGTTTCCCTCAATTGTAATCATGTAAAACACATTATAGATGCCAAGAAATTAATTGTCAGCCACAAAATTGTCAAATTATATTTTAAATCCCCAGTTAAATTAAACCTGAATGAGAAGTTGGTAATCTCATTCAGAAATCAACAATGAATGAGATCCAGAAGGGGACACATGTGTAAATATTGTTATTAAATGGGGTAAATAAATGTGTCAGCAATAGGGAGCCACCTCTACTAACTCAACCAAGTTCTAAGCAAACACGATTGGTGTTGCTTACTGATATTTCTACTCAGATCAACAGTGGTATGATCATTTGATTAATGATCGCACATGCTCCCTGAAGGATTGTGGAAGCCTGGGCCTCACAATGACAGCTGGATCATTGATTAAAAGTCTTCAGGGCGTATAGACAAACAATATCTGACAATGCTCTAGGAGAAATTACCTACCTTTAGGATGGCATTCTGCATGTTTTTAAGGTACCCATCAATCTTGATTTGCCTGGCTTCCATGCAGTCCAGCCCCTGCATATTGCAGTGGAAGAAGCAGTCAGAAATTGAGGTGGGGGCAGCAGTGATGGACCCTGGTGGGTGGCTGCCACTGACTGCGGTGCTGGTGTTGAGAGGCTGAAGGTGCTGGGGGCTGGCAAGGGCCCTGAGCAGCAGCCTCCTCCTCGTCCTGGGCCACCAGTCACCAGTACTCATCACATATAACCTCTAGCTCCTGCTGCTGCTGCCAGGCTGCTACATCCTGCTGAGTTGAATGAACAACAGTAATAGCTAGGAAGAAAAAAGAGAAGTTATAAGCAATGCTCTGTGCAAAACACTTGTTTACAATTATGTAGTGGATGGCACAGCAGCACTGCAGTACGTTGCTGTTCCCCTATGGCCATTTGATTTAATGTGATTAGAGTCTCAGCCATTGACCCACACATGGAAATGGTAAATGCACTAACTGTCTGAAAGGATTTAAGGCAGAATATAAACACAGCACACCAGTTTTAAAAAACATGCTGTTCCAGTATTTTAGTGAAAAAAGAAGATGGGATATAGGCCTATAATTCTTTAGGTTAGCGACGTCTGCCCCGTCTTTTTCAGTCAGGGGGTTACTCTGGCTTCCCTAAAGTTACTTTGGACCCTCCCAGTTTCCAGAGATAAATTTAACAGAGCGAGGATCTCTCCCTCTATCACTGGTAAAGCCATGTTGAATACCCTTGAAGGGCATGGGTCCGCTGGTAAGCCTGACTTAATTTGAGCCGTAATGTGGGACAAGGAGTCATGGTCTAGCTTCGGAAAGGAGGCGAAATGCTCCCTAAAGGCACATTGTGGTTCATTCATAACCAGGGGACTATGGCTAATGGGGGTAATATGTATGAAAGTTAGGATGTCCCTTTATTTATCCAGGAAAAAGGTCAGGAACCTGGGACAGTGCTCTGGGTTAGCGACTGTTTCCTGCACCTGCTATTGGCTGAGTTCCTTCAGACTACTAAAGGTTTGTTTTTGCTTGTTATCCGCCTCCATGATCCTGGCCTCGTAGTACTTGGTCTTTCTTGCCATAATGGCTTTTTTGTATGCGCCTCTGGGTCATATGACTTACGGCACCGCCTTTCGTGTTGGCAGAGGGTCCATTTCTATCACCTTAGTTCCTCTGTGAACCAGGGGGCTCCCTTGCCCTTATTCCTCACTCTTTCACTGTGAGCGTGGGCCACCCAATTAATATCTGCTCTCAACTGGTTGATGAGGGATTCACTCTTGTCCTCAAGATCCTCTGGCTGTAATCTCCTCAGCGAGTTACCATGCAGAGCATCCCCTATGCTGCCAGCCTCAATTGTGCTCCATTGTCGTACCACACTCAATTCTGGGGGGGGGGTGAGGGGGGCTGCGTGGAGCTCCTAGCCTGAGGGATCCGGAGCCTGATCAGGCAGTGGTCCAACCACGTACAGGGTCTGATGTCTGTCAGCCTAACCGGTGGCTGAGTGGATCAGATGAGATCTAGGTTATGTACCTTCTCCTGGGAGGGAGTATCCACAAGCTACTGCAGCCCCATTGTGGCCATTGTTTCCTCTAACCGACTGGGTATCTGGTCCCAGTGGTAGTTGAAGGCCCCCCACACTATGAGTTGTTGTTACCGCAAGCGTAGGTCGGAGACTATTACAGTGAGAAGGTTGTTAAATAGGGGGGACGGTACACCACCATTATTGCCAGGTACAAGGACTTGGAGTATACTTCTTACACTAAAATGTTGGCACTCTTTAAGCTCCGGCAAGCTTTTCTACTACTAGCTGTTTATTATAGAGTAGCGCTACCCCCCTCTTTTCCCATCCTGTCTATTGTGCCATAGGGCATTGTAGTCTATGGGTAGGGCTTCTACAATATCTGGACACGAGCCGTCATCAAGACAGGTTTCTGTGACTACTAGGATGTCAGGAGCTTCCTCCTGAAATAGAGTGAAAATCTCTAAACTATGTTTCTGGAGGGAGTGTGTGTTGATTACTACTGCCATTAAATCCATGAGGTTTCCTCACTCCATGCCTGCCCTTAGGTATATGGGGCTGGTTGGCCCTACTCACTCCTCTCCCCTGTGAAGTAAGCACGTTCTCGGCTAAAAGAATGCCTTCTACCTGCTTCTCCAGGGGGTGATCCCTGTGCTCTACTGCCCGCAACTCCTCCTCCAAGTAGGATTGAATTTGACCCGGGGTCCTGCCTACTGGTCCCATTCAGGTGCGGACAGATACAGATGGGCTTGTTTTAGGCGCATCTTCAGTGCGCTAGTACTTCGTCCACTCCTGCCTGGCACATATGCACTCCCTCGCCCCTCCCCACCAATCAGCCCTGCTGAGCAGCAGCTGTGGCCCCTGCAGCCACTAGACCGTGTTGAGGTGGCGGCAGTGGTGTAAGATGGTGCTTTGAATTAAAATTCCAACAGGTTTGTGCCTACAATTCAACCAGATTTGAATCACAGTTCTAGATAAAACAAAGTGTACAGTTAAAAAAATAATTTGTGAACAGATATTAAAAAATCACAGCTTTACTGCGCATGTCTCCACCACCTGGAGTAGTTAAATCGTGTCTCTCTTTATGCACTATGGAGTGCATGTAGTTCCTCTCTATTGCTCTGCTAAATTAATGGAGGCATGCTAGCTCAGCTAGCACCCTCATTGTACTCGTTAGCCATGCTTTGCTAAAGTAATTGAAAATTATCTTATTCCGATGGCCCTGCTCTTCTCCAAAATGTCTTTGTTGGAACGTAATCCTTTGCCGTGGGCATCCCCCAACTTTTTGCTGACTGGTACTGGTGGTAACTGACACTGACTGACCCAGGGCTCTGCCTAGCCAGCACCAGGGCCAGTGCTATGTTGAAAGAGACACACTTAGAATACATTGAAAACACCTGCATACAGTTGGGTACACTATGTGTTTGGGTACCCCTATGATTTGCATGACCTACCCCATAAGGCCCTAGTACATAATAGGGCAGAGGGATTGAAACTACATAGCAGTCCCTAGTATATAATAGGTCATGGTAGTTAAGAGGCCAGAAGCCCTTTCTGCATTTGCATATGTGCACTGCTATAGCCTAAGGTCAGTTTAAAAGTGGCTCTGTGTTGTAGGACTGCTTTTAAAAAGAATATTGTGCCCAAATTCTACTTTTGGGTTTGGGGCACTTAATAATGGATAACTTACAATGGTTGTGCATATTATGTAACCCCAGGGTCTCCCCTAGGTATCCCAGAGGTAGGGGGGCAAGTAGTTATAAGGAGGATCCTTATAGAATCTCATGGGGTTAAGTGAAATTGCAAATTGCACTCCCTACTTTGTAATAAAGTGCTGCCCAAAATCGACTTTGGTGATAGGAGCACTGTAGAGGGAGGATCTGCAATATTTTTGCATATTCAGAACCCCTAAAGTTTCCTCAGGTGTTCCAGGGGCGGGGGTGCAGAAGATATATGCAGGGTACTTATAAAGTATGTTTTTATAAGCCCTGGTGCTGGAAAAATGGCCCAAGTCATTCTTCCCATTTGCAAATTCCATGCCACATAAGTTAACATGGCAAGAAGTTATTAACTAACAACTATTGATAGGAGAAGGCTAGAGATACCATTCAAAGACTTCCCTGAAAAGTATTAATAAACTCAACATTATCATATTGTTGAATATCTCCTAAAATGTACAGACAAGAAGTTGTAAGACGTTCTTGTTTATAAGACAAGATCCAGCCTTCCATAGGTCTGTCCTGATTGGTCAGATTTAAGTGGATTCGCCAGGCTTCTTTGAAGAGGTGATAAGGAGCCCCTGCCGTTAATCATCTCTGCTGGTAAGGCAGTGTTTTGCCACACAGGAATGCCAGTATTTAACAAAAAGGGTTTTGGCTAGAGCACAGTAAGGCTGTGCCAGTAACAGAATGAACAAAAGAGATTGCCAATACTGTGCAGTAATTTGAACGTTTGGAAGCAGGTTGAACTCAATGTCGCTCAGCCCAAAGACCACTATTTTAGTCGAGGTCATTTTCAAAAATAATTAATTTATTTTATTAGATTTATTCTTTTTGCTTTTGAATTCTTTCAAGGAAAATATAGAAAAAAATATTCTTGTTTTTTCAAAATATTTTCCTTGAAAGAATTCAAAAGCAGAACCTAGAGCGATTCTTGGCATAACAAACTATAGCATACTATAGAATACCATCCTAGGGGAATATCGCACCTACTTCACAACCTGTCCTACACCCAGGTTATGCAAATTTGGGTCAAAGAAGTTAGGGAGCATTCCATGAGTAATCGTACTTTTAGCATTACGTTTTTATGTATGCAAATGCATTTCATAAGTAGTGAACAATGCTAGAGCACTACCATTTCTTTGCGCTTGTAACACTGTGCATTTTATATCTTGCATACTGTCTTACGATTGGAGTAGCTCATATCTCTCACACGAGAAAAACGACTGTTCAATAAATACTTATTAAGACGCCCGTCTGTTATTTCTGTGTAACTCTGAGAAACTAAGCAGGCATGATTGGCTGAGCGAAACGTTATCTCATGTTTCCATGATGCTGAGGGATCAGGGTTGTCATGTTATGTGGTTGCCAGAAGCTATTCCCTTCTTGTCTTCAAGAAGTTTCTAGTGGTCCTGTGAGCTAGCTGGTACATGGTAAACAAGGTTAGCATACGCCAAACCTATAGTGTATGTTATCCAAAAGCACTGAGCCTATTTAAGGAAATAGGAACTACACTACATGGCGCTGCCAATGTTTGGTAAGGCATTTATTTAAACATTAGATTCTGGGTAACTCAGTTGTGCTGTTCTCAGAGACCCTGACTCACAAACTCCAAAGACGTTTGGAGTTTGTAGGGACAAAGTCCGCCATAGCTGAGTAGGAAACATCCTATGTATTAGCTGTTGGTTCTTATCAATATTGAAGGATGTAGTGTTCCAAAATGTTGTGCACCTTATCTTGGTTTCCTTGAAACTAATTCCGTACTAAAAACAAAATGACTATGAATCCTGTAGACGCCAGGCAAGAACTCAAAACATGCAAGTTTCAGATAGGGATGAAACAGATGAGGACGTTACAATCATTCCTCCTAACATAAGGAAAGTTATCACTATCAAACGTACTAAACACGGCTTATCAGCCAGAGGTGGTAGAGTAGTCTTCCTTTTGAAGGCACATGAGGCACAAACAGAGGTGTTCTATTTCTTGGCTACATTCCCAACAGACAATGAAGTAAAACACCATTTTCACTTCTACAAAGAAGATGAAGCACCAGCAGAATATACTACTTTTGGGGAAATTGAGGTTCTGCTCACTTACAAGGAACATAATATCCAGCTTAAAGGTGCTCTACAATGCATACAAAATAGAAACAGGCTCGGTCCACTAGGTCGACCAGGAGCTGCATGGCCGATTCTAGCCCGCTACACACTTCATCCTGACATTGAATAATGACACAAGGTGAAATACTCAACTCAAGGAGTTAATAAAAATATACAGACAATTAGTTCTATATGTCATGCGGACATTAAACGTCCAGCCATCATTGGTAAAACCAACTCAAACTACTTTTCAGGAGAACACACTCAAAATTACTCCACACACATTCATGCGTAAAATGCCCACAAAAAACGAACACATTCAATCCTGGATAGCTCAGAAAATCACACAACTCAAAGAAGTATTCTCAAATACTAGCCGTTATGAGAAACACAAAATTTTAACAATCAGTTTGCCAATGGTGAGCACCTCATGGGGTGCAATCTTTGCTGCCATATATACTAAAACTCATGGTGTACCATCCTTAGCAGTGATTCCAGATGGCTTAAGACAAATTTAAAATGAATACGGGGCTCTGAACTTTTGGATGAAATTACTGAACAATTTCAATCAGGTATCCATCAGGTATCCACCATTATATTATCCAATATTAAAGGGGATGTGACATCAGTGGCGATCCGCCAGTGCTTGAGGGATTTTGATTGAACAGAACAACAGCAAGAGGTATCCAGAATAAGAGAAACATCATATGCAGAATTAGGCAGAAACAGCTTAGGTGATAAAGCTCTTAATCCACAGCTGTTTGGAATCCCTGAAAAGGACACTGCAAAACAGAGCCCTACTTCTTCTAAAAAGAAGTGGGAAAATAACAAACAAAATGTTAAAAGGAACAGATCTCATTCCCGAGGTAGGTCTCCACAAAAGGAGCCCAGTGAAAAGAGGTATAACCTCAGGAATATGGAAAATTTGAAGAAGCCTGACAGGTATAAGGATAATGATGCACATTACTGTCATTCCTTTCAGGTCTCATCAAAAACGTCCAAACGAGGAGGAAAGTCAGAACGTATCAAACTGGATTCTCAAATCTTGGCTAAGGCCCCAAAACCAACTGGCGACGCAGTAGTTGACTCTCGCAACTTCCACGCCTGGATGGATCAAATTGTTTCAGATCATTCCGACCCTAAAGGCCATCAGGCGAAATGTCATAATAGAAAGCCAAACGCACCCTGGTTTACCCAGACTCTAACTGATAGCCATCTTCTCTGCCGTAAATTAGAAAGAAAGTGGAGAAAAACCTATGATGAGACTGCAAGAGCACTGTACGTCCAACAAAGGAAGCTATATCTTTCCAACATAAAAGCGGCAAAAAAGGAATACTTCACTAAGGCCATAAATGAAGCCCACCAAAAACAAAAAACTGTCTTCACAATAGTTAAGTTTTTCACCCACCCCAAAGCTCTCATGCCCGAAATTCCTCCGTCTGAAATTCTGTGCAATCAAATAGCAGACTTCTTTGTGGATAAAATCGTTAACATCCAAAAAGACTTTCCTCCTCCTTTGATCAAGTCTCATGAGGTAATGAATAACTATCCCCCGCTTTGCAGTTTTAAACCTGTTTCCCTCCAACAAACAGGCAAAGCAATTTTGGCATGTAAATCAGGAGCTCCCACTGATTCCTGCCCTCCTGGCATTCTCCATCACCTAATCGAGGTAGTCAACCCTTGTATCAATTCAATCATCAATGAATCCCTCGAGCATGGGATAGTGCCCAACGATTTGAAGAAGGCTATTGTGAATCCCCTGATGAAGAAGCAGAACAAATCTCCTACTGATCTCATGAACATGTGCCCCATTTCATTACTGCCTGTCCTTAGTAAGATCACGGAACAGTTAGTATATGAAGAGTTAAAAATATTTGTAGAGACCCACAACATCCTGCATCCTCAACAGTCAGGGTTCCGCTCCGGGCATTCCACCGAAACAGCCTTGATAGAACTATCTGATTCCATCAAGTTCTTGCAGGATGAAGGAAGGCAAGCCGTCCTCATCCTGCTCGATTTAACAGCAGCGTTCGACACAATCTCTCATACTATTCTGATGAATAGAATGCCAGAGATTGGCGTGACATATACAGTCTTGGCATGGGTAAAATCTTTCCTGTCTAACAGGTCCCAGACTGTGTCTCTGGGTCCCTATCTATCCAGCGAAAAACCTATTACATCAGGAGTTCCCCAGGGGTCCATATTAAGCCCCCTTTTCTTTAACATCTATATGGCCCCCCTCCTCGCTGTGATAGAATCTCATGGGATTCTCGTCACGTCATATGCTGACGACACACAACTTGTCGTCACCATTGATAAAAAGTGCATGGACGCAGACTTTCGATTCCGGACTTGTGTTTCCGATGTATTTCAGTGGTTGAATAAAAACCACTTGAGGTGTAACAGCGCAAAGACTGAAATCATTCCGCTGGGTAAAAACCTATCTTTCTGCCCGAAGGACTGGTGGCCCATAGGATCAGAGGCCCCACCCAGTGCAGTATCCTCCGCACGGAACCTGGGCGAGCAATTCGATTCTTCCCTTTCCTTTGATGATCACGTCAGGATCACTGCTGGTCGCTGCTTCGGACTTATTAAATCCTTAAAGAAATTCTTTGACTTCCTCCCCATTGCAGCTAGAAAATCAGTCGCGGTAGCCTTAATACTCTCCCGACTTGATTAATGCAATGGGTGAATGACTGGAGTGAAAAAGTCCACCCTGAGGAAGCTTCAGAGTATACAACATGGAGCTGCCAGATTGGTCCTGAAACTCCCCAGAAGGTCATCGGCCTCAGCTGCACTAAATTCCCTTCATTGGTTGCCACTCCATAAAATAATTCTTTTTAAACTCTTACTTACCGTCTTCAAATCCATGAAAAGCACAGGGCCTCATTACCTTGCAAATCGCTTCACTTGCTACAACCCCACACTATGCTTGAGATCCTCTGGGACAAATCTCATAATGATCCCTAGGTTCAAGTACAAAACTAGGGGTGGGAAAACCTTCACCGTTCTGGCAGCAAGGGCATGGAACAACTTACCCGTCAACCTTAGATTAATTGAAAAGGAGAGTATCTTCAGGAAACTCCTCAAGACATGGGTGTATCAACAACCTGACACCTCTGTACTGGCAGCCATTTAGACCCAGATCCTCACCACGAATCATCCATCACCTATCTATTTCATGCATACACAGCGCCGAGATGCTCCTTCCGGAGCGAAAGTTTGCGCTTTATAAAAACCCATAAATATCAAATATCAAAATATCAAACAAAAGGAGGAACGCACAAAGTCCAAAGACAAACAACGCGTTCAGGAAAATAAAATCCAAACCTCAATTCAACAAAAAGAAGGTAGGAAGTCTAAAAATCAGACATGCTGAGAATTCTGAGGACACAGATACTGATGGGGAATGGGCACAGGCGATGCTGGACAGTGCAGCAGAAATATCAATAGCTCGCTAGAAGCTGAAGTAATGTTTGGAGATAGTGGACTTGAATGAGTACATCACGGTAGAGACTGCTGATATAAGGGTTAGTTCTCCACGCAAATTATATGAAATAACACTCCGGATGGAGGGAGACAAGCCCAGAAAAATTAAATGACTCTTTTGGGAAAGACTATCAAGAGCTTATGATATCCTGCTAGCAGAAAGCGATTGGCCACTAGTATTCGTTAGGGAGTGCCCACATGGCGAAGACATAATTATGCCTGCCTTCTCCAACAACATTCCGATTCACCTAAAATACACATATGCCAGGAAATGGGCATTCACCCCACCACATAATACCACTAAAAAGTGAACAGACTGTACAGAGGCAGTATCCAATAAAGCAAGAAGCTAAAAACAGGCCAAGAAAATCTTAAATCTACTTCAATACCAGGGATTGATTGAAACTTGCACCTCTTCAATGAACAATCCTTTGTCTCCTGTAGCAAAACCAGAGAATACTTATAGTCTACTTTTAGAGTAAAGACATTTGAACTTGTGTTCCAAAACATTTGCTGTGCAAAATGCCCATAGTGCAGCTTTAATGAATAACATAGTGAGGAGAAATACAATACCACATTAGATATCTCAAACTGATTATTCTGTCAAAATATAGCTCCTAAAAGCAGGTAATTAACGGAATTCTCAATAATGGGAACACAAGGCCAATTTAGTCGAATCCCCCAGGGGTATAAGTACCCCCGATATATTCAGCAAGGGTAAAAGAGTTAATACAGATTTATGATGATGAAGCATTTTAATATGTTGATGATATTTATCTGACAGATGATGACTTAAACAATCACTTGAACAGGGTGAGTACCATAATATTGGGCTTCGCCTCTAAGGGCTACAAATTCAACTTTTAAAAAATGAGAATTGCCCACCTAAATGTCCTATTTTTAGGATAAGAGCTTTCAAGTGAAGTCAAATTCCTGGCAACTAACTTTTTAAGAATAAATATACTCCAACCTCCAAAATCGCTGAAAAACGTACAATCGATACTAGGTTTCCTGAATTTTGGTAAAACATACATTTCGGTTACGCAGAAAGGGTTAAGCCCTCTACGAATTAATAAACCTGATTTCTCAGCAAAACATTGGACACAGGAACAGACAGAAATCCTGCACTCACTTTAAGCAAACATGTTAGCTACTAATCACTTACAAACACACGTAAACATACTCAATTTGGGCGATCCGAATAATTCCAAGTCTAACATTTAATTAAGGCGAAACTGTACCAATTGCATACAAATCACACTTATACACGACAGCAGAAATGCCCTTCACTTCAACAGAAAAAATTCTGACAGAAGTACAGACCACTGTAGCAAGAGAAAGAGCACTGGCTCAGGGGAAACACATCATTGTCGTTACTCCAGTACCAGCCTTAGAGGCTGTTATGAAATCAAGCGGTGCACAGACATAATATCGACTCCAAAATATCGTTTGGACAGAATATCGAGTTTTAAATATCGTTTGGACAAAATATCGACTAGACAGAATATCGACAGCCAAAATATCGTTTTTAAGGTAAGTGAAGTAATATCGACTGTAAATAATATAGACAGTGAAAATATCCAAGTATATAATCTAGATAGTAAAAAATATAGTTTTTAAAATAATATTTAATTATTTATAGTGTTTTTATGTTATAATATGTGTGAAAAGTGTCATTTTATTTTATAATTATTTTTAATTAATGATTTTTTTAATTATTGTGTAATTTTATTCTGTAGCGGGTTGTGGGTTTATAGGGGAATAGGGTGGGAAGTAATTTAATTATAATTAATTAAATATGTAAATTCATTAATTAGTAGTAATAATTAATTAATTGGTAATTAAATAATATATGTTAATTATTTAAAATGTAATTGGTAATTGATTTAATTTAATTGATTAATTTCTAATTATGTAAATTAAAATAATGTATTTTCTGTAGCGGGTTGTGGGTTTATAGGGGAATAGGGTGGGAAGTAATTTAATTATAATTAATTAAATATGTAAATTTATTAATTGGTAGTAATAATTAATTAATTGGTAATTAAATAATATATGGTATTTAATTAAAATGTATCTGGTAATTAATTTAATTTAATTGATTAATTGCTAATTATGTTAAATTAAAGGGGTATTTTTAGGGTTCAGGGTCAGTTTTTAGTTTTTGGGTAAAGGGGTATTATTAGGGTTCAGGGTCAGTTTTCAGTTTTTGGGTAAAGGGGTATTTTTAGGGTTCAGGGTCAGTTTTTAGTTTTTGGGTAAAGGGGTATTTTTAGGGTTCAGGGTCAGTTTTCAGTTTTTGGGTAAAGGGGTATTTTTAGGGTTCAGGGTCAGTTTTTAGTTTTTGGGTAAAGGGGTATTTTTAGGGTTCAGGGTCAGTTTTTAGTTTTTGGGTAAAGGGGTATTTTTAGGGTTCAGGGTCAGTTTTTAGTTTTTGGGTAAAGGGGTATTTTTAGGGTTCAGGGTCAGTTTTTAGTTTTTGGGTAAAGGGGTATTTTTAGGGTTCAGGGTCAGTTTTTAGTTTTTGGGTAAAGGGGTATTTTTAGGGTTCAGGGTCAGTTTTCAGTTTTTGGGTAAAGGGGTATTTTTAGGGTTCAGGGTCAGTTTTTAGTTTTTGGGTAAAGGGGTATTTTTAGGGTTCAGGGTCATTTTTGGGTTTTTGGGGTACATATACAATATTGCCTATTATTTAATTAAATTTTGTTACTATATATATATATATATGTTTTAAGAAATATGATTAAAAATTTTTATTTTTTTACTTTCATTAATTATTTAATTATTAAAAGTTATTTTAAGTATTGTTAATTATATTTTAGTAATTAAATTTTTATATTAATGTAATTAAACATTGTTTTTAGTAAAGTCGATATTTTTTACAACGATATTTTTGTAAACGATATTTTGTACTCGATATTTTTGTACTTACCTGTTTGTACATACAAACTCGATATTTTGGTTGTAGATATTTTTTCCTCGATATTTTGGGTAGTCGATATTTTGGTAGTCGATATTATTTCAGTGATCCAAATCAAGCATTCCTAATGCAAAAGCTTTACATCTAAGATGGATGTAATGGGTTAATTCTCTTGCTGCAACGGATGTTGAATACAGACGTGATCCAAATTCAAAAACACAAGCATTCCTGCAATTAAAACAAGAATGTCCTCTGCCAAATGAAATCCTGCCTCTTGATCAATATGCATTTATAATTTACACTGACAACTCAGTGCAACCCACAACATAAAGCAAGCAAGCCTACAGTGCTGCATGCACAATTGTTAAAGGTTGCATGTGCAATAGTAAATTCTATCCCATGATCACATTAACTCAGTCTCTAGTAGACTGTACAACTCAACTAGCTGAATTAAAAGCATTTATACTGGCACAGGTAAGCATGGATCGTGAATTCCCCTTGCTCAGAGAGTGTGATTCATTTTACTGTGTTCGATCATTCAATGAATACTTACAGAATTGGGTTCAAAATGGATTCAAAGGTTGCACAATCAAGCACAAATTGCTCTGGGAACAAGTAGTTCCGTTGAGAAATGGACTACAAAAGACTCACGTGATTCATACACTGGAGTCATCAATGTGATGGCATTCATGTTGAAGGGAATTTATTGGCTGATAAAGTCGCAAAGGGGGTTGTTCGCATGGCTTCCGTAGCTCGTTAAAAAACGATAATAGACAGTGAGATATTATTGGCTGTCTGTGCTTCAACCAAAGTCATTGGCGCAGAACTTCCACAGAAATTTCCACTCAAGTACTCATATATAATTGATACGAACAACGTTCCTTTTTCTTGAACCCCTGAAGTGGGGGAAAGAGTAATTCCAAAAATGGAACATAGATTAGGGCTAATCCTAGCAGCACCTGAGGGGATAGGCTCTGCTCATGCAGGTGTTTCTGCAACTGTTTGTTGCCGAGACGCCTAAGGGTAATTGTACGCGCTCTATAAATGGCATTAAATAAATAAATAAATAAATACTAAAACAGTGTTATTGGTGGCATGGCATGAGGAAACAAACCAAGAACTATATCTTGGATTGTGATATCTGCCAGCAGATGAAAGTCTCCACAGTGAAACATCCCCCACTGACACCCTTGTTAATTTCAGACAAACCATTAGCCTGTGTTAATCTGGATCACTTTGGTCCCTTGCAAAGAGACGGCCATTATAAATACATAATGGTTGCAGTGGACTCCTGCTCAAGGTTCCTATGGATGTGGCCTCAGCACTCAGCTGACACTCGTACTATTATAAAAGATTTGCGACTATTTATCAGCACATACGTAGTTGGCACACTACATTCAGACCATGGCCCTGCGTTTAGCTCTCGGGCTTACAAAGAGGCCATGGCCAGTCTGGGTGTAGCATTGCAGTACTCCTCTCCATACTATCCTGGGGGAAATTTGGTTGTGGAAAAACCAGGACATAAAGCATTCTATAACAGCTAGGGTATAAGACTCGGGAGATGGCTGGGTAAAACATGTTTATCGGGTCCAACGTTCCCTCAATAACTTGCCAAGAGCTTCTCTGGGGGGTCACTTCATATGAGGTCCTTTTTGGAACAGGAATGTGGGTACATGATCTTGAATGTGAAGGCACAGTGGCGGATAACAAACCCTTTGATATCAAAGATGGCTTGTTTTTTTTATAGGAACTGAATGAACTAAGAATGAAACAAAGAGAAGTACTCCTGAAGCCAACCGCCAGTGGGGAAAAATCAGAAGTCCCCGCAAGGCCAGACTGGGTCCCAAAAGTTGGGGGTTCCATTCAAAGAGAAAATTGTGGATAAAAAGGAATTTGGACCTTACTACAGAAAACCAGTACCTGTGTTAGCTGTCCAAGGAGCAAGAAAAGTAAGGGCGCTAGAGCGCTGTGAGGCTCCATCCCCGCCGAGTGGGGAAATATCCTTCATCCCCATCCTAAGCCACAACTACGAACATCCGACCTCACGACAAGAGACCCGATTCACTGCTGATGCCAGTGATACCATCTTTGCACGACTAGCCTTGATTGCAGCAGATGCAGCGACCGTCGAAACTGGGCGCAGGCTGCCACGGTCCGCACCTGGTGTCAGTCGGCAGTCGGGAAAGGCCGCAGCTGTATTGGCCCAGACACTGGAGGATTGAACGGCGGCCTACCACGATTCACCATCGCTGATACATGAACAATGCTTTGCGAGGTGAGAGACAGCACCTGGGGGCGAGAGATCACAAGCGCCACAGCAACGAGACTTGTACCCCACACGGGCCTTTTTGCAAAAACTCTACACATAGCTACTGCACTCTGCCAGCAACGAGCTACGTCCATTTTACAGGCGGCCGTTTTAGGTCATATGGACTGAGATATTGATCAGTGGTGCTCCCCACAAATGGGAACTTGAACCAACAATCCCCCTTTTGAAGAAGAGTGTCTCACGATTCATTACTTGATATCGATCTGCCCCCTTGCTGCTTAATGCGATCCCGGGCGTCCATGCGGGGCCCTTGTTGCATTGGACCCTTCTCACTGTTATAAGTACAAGCTCTTGTACGAGCATTTCACAGACATTGTGTGCACACACTTAGTGGGATCCACAGTGGAGGTCTGTTCGCCGAGTGCACTGGCTAGGGCTACGACCATTGCTACCTTGCACTGCGCTGCTGGTACTTTCTGCCCAGGCTTTCAGGTGGTGGGTTCCGCTTTAGGCTGCCTTGAGACACTGATCAGCGCCTGACCACTGACTGTGCCTCATGTGTTCTCATCCCGCACTCTGGGTCTGCCCGCCTGCCTACATCATGGGGCGCACTGACACAAAACAAACTAAAATTACTTTTGAAGCGCGAAAAACACCCAGATCTAACTCGACGGACCATACAGACTCTGATACCACAGACACTCCAGAGCAGGACTGGAAAGAGCTACTGTTTGGCATGAAGCAAAGCCTCACATCCACAGATGCTAAAATAGACACAATGTTAGGCGGATGGACTCTGCGGTTACTAAACTGGATCAACATGAGCAACGCCTTAAAGAAGCAGAAACCAGGGTGTCTGACCTGGAGGACGGCACCACTGCAAGCAGGGGTCGGATAGCACGGATGGATAGGCTGCTCAAGATCATTGCTGACAAGAACGAAGACTTGAAGGCCCACTCCTGGCGAAACAAAGTACGCATTTTTGGCCTAGCAGAATCAACTAATACAGGCGGTATGAAGGACTTCATTGAGAAGCTGTTTGCGAATCTGTTCAACAGGGACTCCTTCTCGTCGCATCTCATGGTGGAGAGGGCACATAGATCCCTGGCGGCTCGCCAACCCCGGGGGCACCACCATGTCCCGTGATAGTCCACTTTTTAAACTATCATGACAGAGATGCAGTCCTACGCCTGGCTCGTGAAAATAATTGAGTTCACTATGAGAATAATACACCAGCGTTTTTCCCAGGTTTTACTCAATCAGTACAGGACATCAGACGAAAATTTGCTGCTGTCAAGAAAAAGCTCTAGGCGCAGGAAATCCCCTACGCCATGATGTATCCGGCAAAAATGAAGATAACACATCATCCGAGACAGCACTACTTTTAGAACTTGCAGCAGGCTGAGGACTACCTCAAACAAAACCATCGTACAGCATCCGGGGAAGCGGAAGCACGTGAGCGCTCCAGATCCCAATCTCCTCTATCGAACCCAGATTGAGGCGCATAATTTACTGCAGAATATTTGTGACTCTCACTGGCGATCTTACTGGAGAAAAACTGACCTACATCGGTGAAGTATTGGCATAACTAATGGTTTGTAATATGTCCTGCTCGGCCACTTACCTCTGTCCCTCCACGGCTGCGCGTCTTCGCAGCGGAGTAGCAGGTGGGTGCAAGTATTGAAAGAGAGTGGGTGGGTCGTGAGCCCCTAGTGATTTCCCTATGAGGGCGAACCCCCAAATTTCCACTAAGGAGGGAAAGTAATCGTTAAGTAATGGGATTTCTGTGGGTGCGGGGGATCAAATGCCCGGTAAGTTGGGGAAGCCGGTGTGGGTGGAGGGGGGATTTTCTACTACTGAAGTGATGCAAACAACTGTTTCAAAGATGTCAAGAACTTTGTGACTTGTCGGAGGAATGAAGGTACTGATAGGTCGTAAGCCCATAAGTGTACTTTCCTCTTGGGTGTTCTGTGGTACACAAATATTACTGAAAAAGTGTCTCAACCGTAGAGTTCTCATGAATTCGTAAAACAATTTTGTGGTATCCAATTCGTTGGTATGATATGTAGGTACAAAACACTTGCCCTTTTGAAGAACTTTTTCTTGTATAGTAGTTAAAGGAATCTGTGAAATGTTAATGACTAGATTCTGTGGCTCCTGGTCGATTTGGCTGGTGGCAGCGAAGTGGCTTGTCCGTTGGGAACTTCTTAATCTACGATTGGTACGGGGCCAACCTCTAAAAAAGACTCAGTTTTAATATTGGTGTCGGATGTATTCCTGGGTTCATTGGGAACCTTAGAAGTAAATGGTTGCTCAGATATCTTGGTACCTGAAGATGAAGGTTGTTATCTCAGTCTACCTCTAGGGAATTCTTTACAAGATGTATCCTCTGACGATGATGTGTCTGAACGAAAAATCAAAACAAGACTCACGGAACACCCTAGTAACATTCGTACAAAAAATGTGAAGTCCTGTGTTGCAGCCCATTTTGTTCAAAATGCTTACAATCCCAGCCAAATTCACTTCTTGATTTTAGAAGTTGGTGAGAAAACTACACACAAGGACAATAATAAACATTTGTTACAACGAGAATTATACTGGATACACCGTCTTCACGCTCTTCAGCCTAAAGGACTTAACGAAAGACTGGAATTTAGTTGTCACCTATGATATATCTGGGGATTCATTGATTATTCTAGTATGATCTCTCTGTCTGTTTTCATGTCAGCTGGTTTGTTCCATCATTTTCTGTTTTCATCTATTCTTTTTTATCTAACTTCATCCACACCTAATTATTTACTTTTCTTTCCATTCCTCTTTATTCACCCTACTTTGCTTGGATTTTCATAATTGTATTCCCCAATGTTTTCTTGTCATCTTCTTACTTTTCTTTTCGAACCATTTTCCGTGGCTCCACACTCTTTTCAATCTTCTTATTCTGCTCTCTTATCCATAAAGTACTATTGCTACATGCTATTTCTTGTTGAATATTTTTTGCTGTCAACTTTATTCAAGTGCATTTTGAACACTACTATGGGGTTGTTCCCTAGTTCACTATCTCCTCGATGCGGGCCTCTTTCTATGTTCACACTCAGCTTCCTTTTCTTAAGGAGCATGTGCGCATGCTCGGCGTCTTCCGGGTCTGCTGTTGACACGGACCGGGTCTTGCCCTGTTGACGTTTTTTTTTTCCTCTGTGGCATGTAAGTGCTCGCGCCACCCACCAGGCACGTTTGGACTCTTTTGGCATAGTTTATCATATCTTTACTTTCAGTTTCCGTCTGGGCTAAATGGTGTGTACGTTTCCATGTACACTACGTGCAACTCACATTTTCTATTTCGTTACGACTTTTTGTGCTGTTCCTTTGGGGTCTCCGTCACATTCTGCACTGTGTTAACTACACGTAACCTTGTGTGTTCTGTCTGTTTCACCTTCCGCTAACTTTCTTCACAGTACCATGGAGCCTTGTAATTTTGCTGTCACCATCTTTATTACCTTGCGTTTTATTTCACCGGTTTTACGCTTTATGGGACATTTGTGTCACTTACCTTGGTCATTTTCCTCCCTTTCTTTTGCACATACCAGGTTATGTTTAACCATTCGGGTGCCTATATCATAGCATTTTCTCTCTATGAATTTCTGTATTCTTACCTCCTTGTTATCAGCAATCTACATCAGTTTCTTTTTCACTTTCGACACACAGATTTCCCCTGAAGAAGTGCAAATGCACGAAATGCATTGGGGATAATTTTACTACTGAGTATGAATTTATCTGACCATGTGATTTTTGTCATTAATGTTCTAAATATCACAATCATATGACATAATGTGACGAACTGTGATATCTTTTGAACACGCAATGATCTAATCATTAAAGATCATAATCTTTCTCATCACAATTGAAGTACTTGTATATATTCATGCACGCGCTTCGGCGCATCAAGAGTGCCCAGGGGCTGCCCTTACTCGTTGTAAGGTTCTCTTTGTTATAACTGTCTAGCACTTCATGAACCAGAAGGTGATCACTCTGAGCCCCTTTCAATAATTTTACCTTCATTTAACCCCATTGAATACCTGTTTTATACTTTGGAGTGCAGCGGCTTTCACCTAGTTTAAGTACAGATTATAAGAGAAGTAGGAATGTTGGATAACACACGTGATCTTAACAGATTGAAGGTGACATCTTGGAATGTGTGGGGTCTGAATAACCCTAGGATAAAAAGGCAGATCCTAGGTTAACTAGATAGACACCACATCACAGTCGCTCCGCTACAGGACACACACTTGAATCCCGGAACTACACCCCAGTTTGCTTCGAGATGGGCCTCACACCGTTGATTTGCATTATATTCGGGATACTCCCGGAGAGTACAAAACAGTAGTTGATGGACAGAATGCAGAACAATGTCATACATTCACCCCAGTACAGGGATCTGGGCCTAAATCCATTGTTTTTTTGCACTCCAAACCACCCCAGTCTAGACATGGCCATATGCAAATCAGCCTTGACCCTGTGCCTCATGGGAACAGTCCAGCCCGAACTGCCAAGCCATGTCTTTCCTTGACCGGAATCAAGCATCCTAGGGCCGGTTTCTGGCTATCAGCCGTCTTCAACCAGGATAGCTTGACTCCAGTGGTGTGGAGAGCATAGGACTCACGTCTGAGCATACCCATCCCACTTGGAGTGACAAATGCAAAACAACAGTTGATGGACAGAATGCAGAACAATGTCATACATTCACCCCAGTACCTAGATCTGGGCCTAAATCCATAGTTTTTTTGCACTCCACACCACCCCAGTTCAGACATGGCCATATGCAAATCAGGCTTGACCCTGTGCCTCATGGGAACCGTTCAGCACGAACTGCCAAGCCATGTCTTTCCTGGACCGGCATCAGGCATCCTAGGACCGGTTTCTGGCTATCAGCCTTCTTCAGCCAGGATAGCATGACTCCAGTGGTATGGAGAGCATGGGACTAACGTCTGAGCATTCCTATCCCACTTGGGTTGACAAATGCAAAACAACTGTTGAAGGACAGAATGCAGAACAATGTCATACATTCACCCCAGTACAGAGATCTGGGCCTAAATACATCGTTTATTTGCACTCCACACCACCCCAGTTCAGACATGGCCATATGCAAATCAGCCTTGACCCTCTGCCTCATGGGAACAGTCCAGCCCGAACTGCCAAGCCATGTCTTTCCTGGACCGGAATCAAGCATCCTAGGACCGGTTTCTGGCTATCAGCCTTCTTCAGCCAGGATAGCGTGACTCCAGTGGTGTGGAGAGCATGGGACTCACGTCTGAGCATTCCTATCCCACTTGGGTTGACAAATGCAAAACAACTGTTGAAGGACAGAATGCAGAACAATGTCATACATTCACCCCAGTACAGAGATCTGGGCCTAAATCCATTGTTTTATTTTTGCACTCCACACCACCCCAGTTAAGACATGGCCATATGCAAATCAGCCTTGACCCTGTGCCTCAGGGGAACAGTCCAGCCCGAACTGCCAAGCCATGTCTTTCCTGGACTGGAATCAAACATCCTAGGACCGGTTTCTGGCTATCAGCCGTCTTCAGCCAGGATAGCTTGACTCCAGTGGTGTGGAGAGCATGGGACTCACATCTGAGCATACCCATCCCACTTGGGGTGACAAATGCAAAACAACAGTTGATGGACAGAATGCAGAACAATGTCATATATTCACCCCAGTACAGAGATCTGGGCCTAAATCCATCGTTTTTTTGCACTCCACACCACCCCAGTTCAGACATGGCCATATGCAAATCAGCCTTGACCCTGGGCCTCATGGGAACAGTCCAGCCCGAACTGCCAAGCCATGACTTTCCTGGACTGGAATCAAGCATCCTAGGACCGGTTTCAGGCTATCAGCCGTTTTCAGCCAGGATAGCTTGACTCCAGTGGTGTGGAGAGCATGGGACTCACGTCTGAGCATTCCCAACCCACTTGGGGTGACAAATGCAAAACAACAGTTGATGGACAGAATGCAGAACAATGTCATACATTCACCCCAGTACAGAGATCTCGGCCTAAAACCATCGGTTTTTTGCACTCCACACCACACCAGTACAGACATGGCCATATGCAAAACCGCCTTGACCCTGTGCCTCATGGGAACAGTCCAGCTCGAACTGCCAAGCCATGTCTTTCCTGGACCAGAATCAAGCATCCAAGGACCGGTTTCTGGCTATCAGCCGTCTTCAGCCAGGATAGCTTGACTCCAGTGCTGTGGAGAGCATGGGACTCACTTCTGAGCATACCCATCCCAGTTGGGGTGACAAATACAAAACAACAGTTGATGGACAGAATGCAGAACTATGTCATATATTCACCCCAGTACAGAGATCTGGGCCTAAATCCATATTTTTTTGCACTCCACACCACCCCAGTGCAGACATGACAATATGCAAATCAGCCTTGACCCTGTGCCTCATGGGAACAGTCCAGCCCGAACTGCCAAGCCATTTCTTTCCTGGACCGGAATCAAGCATCCTAAGACTGGTTTCTGGCTATCAGGCGTCTTCAGCCAGGATAGCTTGACCCCAGTGGTGTGGAGAGCATGGGACTCACGTCTGAGCATACCCATCCCACTTGGTGTGAGAAATGTAAAACAACAGTTGATGGACAGAATGCAGAACAATGTCATACATTCACCCCAGTACAGAGATCTGGGCCTAAATCCATCGTTTATTTGCGCTACACACCACCCCAGTTCAGACATGGCCATATGCAAATCAGCCTTGACATTCTACCTCATGGGAACAGTCCAGCCCAAACTGCCAAGCCATGTCTTTCCTGGACCGGAATCAAGCATCCTAGGACCGGTTTCTGGCTATCAGCCGTCTTCAGCCAGGATAGCTTGACTCCAGTGGTGTGGAGTGTAGGAAGGTGGATATCTGACTATGGTTACCCCCAAACTTTTTGCCTGGTGTTTAGCTGGTTTTTGACTTAGTTGGCCTGGGATCCTGCTATTAAGGGCCCCAGGCTGATTGCTCTCTCCTTAAAATGGACTCCATGCACCTTAGGTGCATAACACAATTGGAACTGGTTCACCTTATTGGCCCCTGTAACAGTGTACCCTAGGTACCCAGGGCATAGGTGTTTCCAAGGCCTACCAGGGGCTGCAGCATGTATTGTGCCACCCCTGGCCTGGCCTCCATATTTGACACAACTGGCTGATCACTCAGCTGGGGTAAGTTGGTGTAATAACCTCTTACTTAGGTACAGTATGCCTGTGCCTAACCCTAAACTGGACACACATGTTCCTATCAGCCACTCCTATGGAAGGCCTCATCAATCCTGGAGGCAGAGTGCTTGGAAATATGTGAGATGGTGCTCTAGCATGAGCTGAGCCTGTCTGCAGCTGTCGGGAACCACTCCCTTAGCTGTTCCGGGATATTGCCATACCATATACTCTTAAGTGCATTATAATCCTCGCGGTTAAATGCTATCTTTGGTTTGGCTTTATCAAAACATGTCGAGTAAGGTGTCATACGAATTGGAATACTATCCCCTCGACAGTTCTGTCGACGGGGATAGCATTCCACCCTTCTAGAGGGACACGACATGTGTGTAGCCTTAACCCCGGTTAAAGTTAACCAGAGCCTCAGCATCACAAAATGGATGCTGCCGCAACAGACACGAGTCTGGCCTCCTGCTGCTGACCGAAACTCGGCAGATGGTGGCCTGGACAAAGGGTTTCCTGCCTTGGGAGGTGCGAGCACCACCCCAGACAGGGTTTTGTGTATTGGGTAGGAAAGGGCTGAATAGAATCAGACTTGCCCGGGGCACACAAGGTGTCCCCGTGCATAGGCCAGTCCAAACCGGTCCTGGGACTTTCCAGACCCAGGCCTGGCGAGGAGCTGGACAAAGGAAAGGGGGTGCAACTGCCCCCCTTCCTGGTTCCTCCCAGAGGAGGGACCTAGTAGGTGATCCACCCCTCAGATTGGGAATAAGAGTGGGAGCAGTGCCATTGCACAGCAGATCATCCTGAATCAACTTTAAACAAAGAAGAAAACTGGACTTCGACATTCTGCTGCTCAGAAGACTGAAGAGAATCTCTCTTGTGGCCTAGGAGTGGCCACCCTGTGAATACAGGCACCAACCAGCAACTCGACGTCTGCTTTGCCGCCGCCTCCCGCCGGAGCCCGAGCCCAGAGCCCGACAAGAACCAGACTCCCAGACTTCTCAGAGCCCGATCCACAGTCCCTGCAAAGAAGGGACCCGTGGAGGCACCGAGTGACGTGGGACCGGACCTCTTGGAAGACACTCGAAAAGCTGACTGCGCAGCTTCTGAGGCATCCTCGACGTTGTGCTTTGGGGACTGAGAACCCCCACCACCGAGCAGCCATTGCACCGAAGATCAGCCCTCCAGCATCTCCACGATCTGCGTGGGACCCTTTTGCATTGTGCCACTCGACGCGCCATCCCGGCCACTAGCCACGTGGTCAGCGGCCATCTTGGCGTCGAAACCGACGATTTACACAGCAGGTCTGGTTGCTCCAGACCTACCCAAGCTCCTGTAAAAAGGAGCACTCGCTCTGACCTTGCTGGTCCGAGTGTTAAGCATCTTTCGATTCCTGCGTGGCTTGCATTAGCCAAAGCCTGTTTGCTCCGATCAGGTTGCCGACACCGCCAACAGCGAGAAGCCTGCGTGGGACAGCTCGTGACCGACTCCTGGACGTCCTCGATCCCCGGTGTCCACGTGGCTGCAGAGAGAAGCTACCCGACAACGCCTGTTTGCACCCGACATCGCCTGGTTCCAATCTGGTTCCACGGTAGTCACTGGCTAGTGACTTTGAACATTGTCCCCTCTGCTTTCAGGTCTTCACATCTTCAGATCCACCCTTGGATCCACCGGAACTCTTCACATCGAGCCGCCTGCAGCATCTTCAGCTCCAAGCACCATCGACCAGCGTGACGAAACCCGACACTACTTCGACCCTGTGCACCCGCTTCCTGTGGGTGAGGTAACTCAGCTCCGCCGGTGTTCCTACACTGGTACACATCTCAAGGGCCTGTGTCTTAAGTTTCAGCTCCATAGGTCACTCGGAAGGTTCCTAACTTTCTAACTTTTCACTTTTTACGCACCATAGACTTTGTATTGGAAAGTGCGTGCACTTTGAACACTGCACCCGAGTCCCGCGGGCCTTTCCCGACTTAGTCACTGCTAGTCTCGAATAGCTCCAGTGCTTCCCAAGGCCCTAGGCCTGTTCCCTTTTCGATTGGTATCTCTTATACCACTTTCTTAGTATATGGTTTAGATGGCCCCTAGGGCTCATCCATATTGTGCAACTTTTGTGTATTTTAAACTGTCTTGTGATTTAACGCTTGTGCTTCTGTGCTCATAAAGAGTCCAGGGGATTTTATAGTTAATAAATCAATATATATTTTCAATATATATCTGTGTGGTGTCCCTTTCATTTGGTATTCAAGGGGGTTGTGTATGGTATTACAGCTGGCTTCACATGCCTTTCAGAGTTTAGCCTAAGACTGCTTTGTCCACGTTACCACTAGGATAACTGGTCTACAACGTTGAATTACAACCATCATCATAAGGGTTGCTTGGCATGGTACAAAGTGATCACTAAGAATTAGTGAGCATTATATACCAGGCCAACTTCTCACATTGGTGAGCAGCGGATTGGGATCTGAGCTTGCTGTTGTTTTACCATTACAATCTTTGAGATTATCATTTGAAAGATCACACAGGTACCTGCTAGGTACATATAAAACAAGACTAGTATACTTAAGTTCTACTGAACTTAGTTGTTGTAGAGCAAAGGGAGTAGCACACCCTGACTACAACTACTAGATAGGTTTAGTAGGTAAACACCAGTGTAGGTAGATTGCAACACATCCACCCACACTAGAGCAATGTCTGGAGCAGAGGGTTCCACTGGGAACATCCCTGTTGAGAGTGACCCTCCAAGGGCACCCTCCAGATTTGCTATTTTTTCCTTTAAGGAACTAAGGCAGCTTTGTGCCTTAAGGGGTCTGAAGACAGGACCTTCCCCTACTACAGACCACCTAAGAGAGCTCTTAGACCAGTCTGAGACTCTAAAGACCTCTAAGGCAAACCCCAAAGGGGATGCTGAAGGAGGCCATCCTTCAGAGGATGACACTGTAGACACCCCTGGTCCTATCATCCTAGTGGATGAGGAAGCCCCCATCACTGGAGCTCCTCAGGTAGATGAGGAGGAAGAGGATGAGGAAGAACAGGAGGAGGGGGGAAGCAGTGAGTCAGATGATGACAGAAATAGTCAGGTGCTGGTCAGTAGACTGAACCAGGCTAACTTAAGCCTATTTGGGACTGAATCAGGTACCAACCCATTCAGACCCCCATGTGGACTTAACCAGAAGCCTAGGAGGAGAAGGACTCACTCAGGTGACTCTAACAACTCCCATGCTTCTAGAGGCTCTCATGGTCACTCCCGAAAGGAGATGACTAGCCCTCAGAGAAGGGAACATGAGGCCAAGATGAGAGAGGCTGAATTGAGGATCCAGAGACAAGAGTTAGAGGTTGCCCTGGCCCAAGAGAAACTTGCTAGAGCAAGACAGCCTAGAGAGAGTGGATTAGGATCCACTGGTGGCAGCAATATTCCTAAGGATAAAGACAGGTCCTTTGATACAAGAAACCTGAGTAAGATTGTGCCCCCCTACAAAGCTGGGGATGACATCCACAAATGGATGACTGCACTTGAGAGAGCCTGCATGGTACAGCAGATCCCTCAGGAGCAGTGGGCAGCAATCCTGTGGCTCTCCTTTGAAGGTAGAGGCAGAGACAGACTCCTCACAGTTAGTGATGAGGATTCTAGAAACTACATGGTCCTGAAGAGTGCTCTGATTGATGGTTAGGCTTAACCACTGAACAGTACAGGTTAATGTTCAGAGACACCCAGAAGACACAGACTCAGGACTGGTCTGAATTTGTTGAATGTGCCACTAAGGCTCTGGAGGGCTGGTTGCTGGGAAGTAAGGTTACTGACTATACAGGATTGTATAATTTAATTATGAGAGAGCAAATCTTAAGTAATTGTCAAAATCAGCTTCTACATCAGCACCTGGTTGACTCTGATCTGACCTCCCCACAAGAATTGGGTAGGAGGGCAGACAAATGGGTCAGAACCAGGATCAGGCCTAAGAACCAGGGTGGTGACCAAAAGAAAGAGACTACCAAGCCTCAAGAGAAGGGTGGGGATAAAAGTAAGGAAAAGACTTCCCCAGGGCCCCAAAACTCCAAGAATGGGGGTGGGTCCCAAGACACTTCTACAACCCAGAAAAAGCCTTATTGTCATACCTGTAAACAGGTTGGGCATTACAAAACAGATAGCTGTTGTCCCAAGAATGGCAATAAAGAGAATATACCTCCAGGTAAGGCTCCAACACCTCCTGTCACTGTTAGCAGTGGTCCCCCAGGTGGTGGGAGCACCCCCAAGAATTTGGGTGGGTTTACTTTTGGAGGACAGGTGGACTCTGGCCTATCCAGGTCCCCTAACTCAGATACTCTTGTCTATGAGACTGGCATGGGGTTTGCCAATTTCACTGCTTGCCCAAACACTCTGAGCAAGTATAGACAGGAGCCCCTCATCAATGGCTTGAAAGTTGAGGCCTTCAGAGACACAGGGGCTAGCATCACCATGGTGGCTGAATGTCTAGTCCCCTCAAGGCAACTTTTACCTGATGCCAAATATCAGGTGACAAATATTGATGGCATAGAAACCAATCATCCCATGGCAGTAGTCAATCTTAGCTGGGGAGGTGTCACTGGCCCAAAGAGAGTGGCAGTGTCAGCCAACTTGCCTGTAGATTGCCTACTGGGTAATGATTTGGAAATCTCAGCCTGGGCTGAGGTTGAACAGCAAACCCATTCTAGAATGGTAAATCTCCATGGAAAGGTTAGCGGGGCTGTAATGGCTACAGCCCCAATTCAAGATGTCCTTCCTGAAAAGGTTGGTAGGGCTGAGCAAACCTCACCCCCATCTTTAGCTAACTTCCCTCCTGAAAAGATTAGCAGAGCTGTTATCATAACAGCTCATACCCAAACTGAGTCTCCTCCTGAAAAGGTTGGTGGGGCTGTGATGGGCACAGCCCAAACTCAAACAGATACATGGGTAGTGAAGCCTGAAATGATGGATCACTCCTCCCAAACTGAGAGCATGGAGGAGGAAGAGAAATCTCCCCCTCACCAGACTTTAGGAAAGGATCAGCCTCCTCAGGGAACTGATCTTACCCCTGATGAAGGAACTGTCCCAGAGGTTGTTAGGCCTGGCCTGACAGAGCCTCTGATGGCAGTGGACCCTTCTCAGGAGGGACCCAGTCTGGAGCAGGTAACCTGCCCCTCTCTACCTTGCCTTACTCAGCCCAGGGCTGCAGAGGACAAGAGGGACAGTGAGACCCAAAGGGTCCCCTGTCAAATAAAGCACCCCCATCAACAGATTAGGGGCACCGAAACTAGTAGCCCTAGTGAGGTGAAAACTTTAAAAACTCCTGAGGGATCCCCCTTAAAAGTAGTTAGGGACCTCCCCCAGATGGATATTGTTGGGCACAGCCAAACCTGGGACCAAAAGGCCCCAAACCTGACCTGTCCCTCCAGTAAGCCAAACAGAGGGACCCAGCCTCCAGCTTTAGGTAGCCTGAGGTTGACCCTGAGAGCACAGTGCAACTCAGTCAAAGAAAGAAAGGCACACATGGTGGAGAGTGATTGGAGGAAGCTGAGTCCTACAGAGGAATCTCACTTCAGTACTCCATCTCAACACCAGCCTTTGACTTTGCAAAGACACACCACAGGTAGAGATTCCCTATGGTGGAGACCCTCAGATACCCTTAGGGTGAGGGATTGCTTAGTGGACCATGAAACAGGGGGTTACCAAGCCAGAGCTGGTACTTCCTTATATGGCCACTTAGGCAATATAGGCTTACCTGGTCAAGGATAGCCTTATCTCCTTTCGTTTGGGGGGGGGGTTATGTAGGAAGGTGGATATCTGACTATGGTTACCCCCAAACTTTTTGCCTGGTGTTTAGCTGGTTTTTGACTTAGTTGGCCTGGGATCCTGCTATTAAGGGCCCCAGGCTGATTGCTCTCTCCTTAAAATGGACTCCATGCACCTTAGGTGCATAACACAATTGGAACTGGTTCACCTTATTGGCCCCTGTAACAGTGTACCTTAGGTACCCAGGGCATAGGTGTTTCCAAGGCCTACCAGGGGCTGCAGCATGTATTGTGCCACCCCTTGCCTGGCCTCCATATTTGACACAACTGGCTGATCACTCAGCTGGGGTAAGTTGGTGTAATCACCTCTTACTTAGGTACAGTATGCCTGTGCCTAACCCTAAACTGGACACACATGTTCCTATCAGCCACTCCTATGGAAGGCCTCATCAATCCTGGAGGCAGAGTGCTTGGAAATATGTGAGATGGTGCTCTAGCATGAGCTGAGCCTGTCTGCAGCTGTCGGGAACCACTCCCTAAGCTGTTCCGGGATATTGCCATACCATATACTCTTAAGTGCATTATAATCCTCGCGGTTAAATGCTATCTTTGGTTTGGCTTTATCAAAACATGTCGAGTAAGGTGTCATACGAATTGGAATACTATACCCTCGACAGTTCTGTCAACGGGATAGCATTCCACCCTTCTAGAGGGACACGACATGTGTGTAGCCTTAACCCCGGTTAAAGTGAACCAGAGCCTCAGCATCACAAAATGGATGCTGCCGCCACAGACACGAGTCTGGCCTCCTGCTGCTGACCGAAACTCGGCAGATGGTGGCCTGGACAAAGGGTTTCCTGCCTTGGGAGGTGCGAGCACCACCCCAGACAGGGTTTTGTGTATTGGGTAGGACAGGGCTGAATAGAATCAGACATGCCCGGGGCACACAAGATGTCCCCGTGCATAGGCCAGTCCAAACCGGTCCTGGGACTTTCCAGACCCAGGCCTGGCGAGGAGCTGGACAAAGGAAAGGGGGTGTAACCGCCCCCCTTCCTGGTTCTTCCCAGAGGAGGGACATAGTAGGTGATCCACCCCTCAGATTGGGAATAAGAGTGGGAGCAGTGCCATTGCACAGCAGATCATCCTGAATCAACTTTAAACAAAGAAGAAGACTGGACTTCGGCATTCTGCTGCTCAGAAGACTGAAGAGAATCTCCCTTGTGGCCTAGGAGTGGCCACCCTGTGAATACAGGCACCAACCAGCAACTCGACGTCTGCTTTGCCGCTGCCTCCCGCCGGAGCCCGAGCCCAGATCCCGACAGGAACCAGACTCCCAGGCCTCTCAGAGCCCGATCCACAGTCCCTGCAAAGAAGGGACGCGTGGAGGCACAGAGTGACGTGGGACCGGACCTCTTGGAAGACACTCGAAAAGCTGACTGCGCAGCTTCTGAGGCATCCTCGACGTTGTGCTTTGGAGACTGAGAACCCCCACCACCGAGCAGCCCTTGCACCGAAGATCAGCCCTCCAGCATCTCCACGATCTGCGTGGGGCCCTTTTGCATTGTGCCAGTCGACGCGCCATCCCGGCCACTAGCCACGTGGTCAGCGGCCATCTTGGCGACGAAACCGACGATTTACACAGCAGGTCTGGTTGTTCCAGACCTACCCAAGCTCCTGTAAAAAGGAGCACTCGCTCTGACCTTGCTGGTCGGAGTGTTAAGCATCTTTCGATTCCTGCGTGGCTTGCATTAGCCAAGGCCTGTTTGCTCCGATCAGGTTGCCGACACCGCCAACAGCGAGAAGCCTGCGTGGGACAGCTCGTGACTGACTCCTGGACGTCCTCGACCCCCGGTGTCAACGTGGCTGCAGAGAGAAGCTACCCAACAACGCCTGTTTGCACCCGACATCGCCTGGTTCCAATCTGGTTCCACGGTAGTCACTGGCTAGTGACTTTGAACATTGTCCCCTCTGCTTTCAGGTCTTCACATCTTCAGATCCACCCTTGGATCCACCGGAACTCTTCACATCGAGCCGCCTGCAGCATCTTCAGCTCCAAGCACCATCGACCAGCGTGACGAAACCCGACACTACTTCGACCCTGTGCACCCGCTTCCTGTGGGTGAGGTAACTCAGCTCCGCCGGTGTTCCTACACTGGTACACATCTCAAGGGCCTGTGTCTTAAGTTTCAGCTCCATAGGTCACTCGGAAGGTTCCTAACTTTCTAACTTTGTAGTTTTTACGCACCATAGACTTTGTATTGGAAAGTGCGTGCACTTTGAACACTGCACCTGAGTCCCGCGGGCCTTTCCCGACTTAGTCACTGCTAGTCTCGAATAGCTCCAGCGATTCCTAAGGCCCTAGGCCTGTTCCCTTTTCGATTGGTATCTCTTATACCACTTTCTTAGTATATGGTTTAGGTGGCCCCTAGGGCTCATCCATATTGTGCAACTTTTGTGTATTTTAAACTGTCTTGTGATTTAACGCTTGTGCTTCTGTGCTCATAAAGAGTCCAGGGGATTTTATAGTTAATAAATCAATATATATTTTCAATATATATCTGTGTGGTGTCCCTTTCATTTGGTATTCAAGGGGGTTGTGTATGGTATTACAGTTGGCTTCACATGCCTTTCAGAGTTTAGCCTAAGACTGCTTTGTCCACATTACCACTAGGATAACTGGTCTACAAGGTTGAATTACAACCATCATCATAAGGGTTGCTTGGCATGGTACAAAGTGATCACTAAGAATTAGTGAGCATTATATACCAGGCCAACTTCTTACATGGAGAGCATGGGACTCACGTCTGAGCATACCTATCCCACTTGGGTTGACAAATGCAAAACAACTGTTGATGGACAGAATGCAGAACAATGTCATACATTCACCCCAGTACAGAGATCTGGGTCTAAATCCATCGTTTTTTTGCACTCCACACCACCCCAGTCCTGACATGGCCATATGCAAATCAGCCTTGACCATGTGCCTCATGGGAACAGTCCAGCCCGAACTGCCAAGCCATGTCTTTCCTGAACCGGAGTCAAGCATCCTAGGACCGGTTTCTGGCTATCAGCCGCCTTCAGCCAGGATAGCTTGACTCCAGTGGTGTGGAGAGCGTGGGACTCACGTCTGAGCATACCCATCCCACTTGGGGAGACAAATGCAAAACAACAGTTGATGGACAGAATGCAGAACAATGTCATACATTCACCCCAGTACAGAGATCTGGGCCTAAATACATTGTTTATTTGCACTCCACACCACCCCAGTTCAGACATGGCCATATGCAAATCAGCCTTGCCCATGTGCCTCATGGGAACACTCCAGCCCGAACTGCCAAGCCATGTCTTTCCTGAACCGGAATCAAGCATCCTAGGACCGGTTTCTGGCTATCAGCCATCTTCAGCCAGGATAGCTTGACTCCAGTGGTGTGGAGAGCATGGGACTCACGTCTGAGCATACCCATCCAACTTGGGGTGACAAATGTAAAACAACAGTTGATGGACAGAATGCAGAACAATGTCATACATTCACCCCAGTACAGAGATCTGGGCCTAAATACATTGTTTATTTGCACTCCACACCACCCCAGTTCAGACATGGCCATATGCAAATCAGGCTTGACCCTGTGCCTCATGGGAACAGTCTAGCCCGAACTGCCAAGCCATGTCTTTCCTGGACCGGAAGCAAGCATCCTAGGACCGGTTTCTGGCTATCAGCCGTCTTCAGCCAGGATAGATTGACTCCAGTGTTGTGGAGAGCATGGGACTCACGTCTGAGCACACCCATCCCACTTGGGGTGACAAATGCAAAACAACAGTTGATGGACAGAATACAGAACAATGTCATACAATCACCCCAGTACAGAGATTTGGGCCTAAATCCATTGTTGTTTTGCCCTCCACACCACCCCAGTTCAGACACGGCCATATGCAAATCAGCCTTGACCCTGTGCCTCATGGGAACAGTCCAGCCCGAACTGCCAAGCCATGTCTTTCCTGGACCGGAAGCAAGCATCCTAGGACCGGTTTCTGGCTATCAGCCGTCTTCAGCCAGGATAGATTGACTCCAGTGGTGTGGAGAGCATGGCACTCACGTCTGAGCATACTCATCCCACTTGGGGTGACAAATGCAAAACAACAGTTGATGGACAGAATGCAGAACAATGTCATACATTCACCCCAGTACCTATATCTTGGCCTAAATCCATAGTTTTTTTGCACTCCACACCACCCCAGTTCAGACATGGCCATATGCAAATCAGCCTTGACCCTCTGCCTCATGGGAACAGTCCAGCCCGAACTGCCAAGCCATGTCTTTCCTGGACCGGAATCAAGCATCCTAGGACCGGTTTACGGCTATCAGCCTTCTTCAGCCAGGAAAGCGTGACTCCAGTGGTGTGGAGAGCATGGGACAAATGCAAAACAACTATTGAAGGACAGAATGCAGAACAATGTCATACATTCACCCCAGTACAGAGATCTGGGCCTAAATCCATCGGTATTTTTTGCACTCCACACGACCCCAGTTAAGACATGGCCATATGCAAATCAGCCTTGACCCTGTGCCTCAAGGGAACAGTCCAGCCCGAACTGCCAAGCCATGTCTTTCCTGGACTGGAATCAAACATCCTAGGACCGGTTTTTGGCTATCAGCCGTCTTCAGCCAGGATAGCTTGACTCCAGTGCTGTGGAGAGCATGGGACTCACATCTTAGCATACCCATCCCACTTGGGGTGACAAATGCAAAACAACAGTTGATGGACAGAATACAGAACAATGTAATATATTCACCCCAGTACAGAGATCAGGGCCTAAATCCATCATTTTTTTGCACTCCACACCACCCCAGTTAGGACATGGCCATATGCAAATCAGCCTTGACCCTGTGCCTCATGGGAACAGTCCAGCCCGAACTGCCAAGCCATGTCTTTCCTGGACCGGAATCAAGCATCCTAGGTCCGGTTTCTGGCTATCAGCCGTCTTCAGCCAGGATAGCTTGACTCCAGTGATGTGGAGAGCATGGGACTCACGTCTGAGCATTCCCAACTCACTTGGGGTGACAAATGCAAAACAACAGTTAATGGACAGAATGCAGAACAATGTCATACATTCACCCCAGTACAGAGATCTGGGCCTAAAACCATCGGTATTTTGCACTCCACACCAACCCAGTTCAGACATGGCCATATGCGAATCAGCCTTGACCCTGTGCCTCATGGGAACAGTCCAGCCCGAACTGCCAAGCCATGTCTTTCCTTGACCGGAATCAAGCATCCTAGGACCGGTTTCTGGCTATCAGCCGTCTTCAACCAGGATAGCTTGACTCCAGTGGTGTGGAGAGCATGGGACTCACGTCTGAGCATACTGATCCCACTTGGGGTGACAAATGCAAAACAACAGTTGATGGACAGAATGCAGAATAATGTCATACATTCACCCCAGTACCTAGATCTGGGCCTAAATCCATAGTTTTTTTGCACTCCACTCCACACCACCCCAGTTCAGACATGGCCATATGCAAATCAGGCTTGACCCTGTGCCTCATGGGAACCGTCCAGCCCGAACTGCCAAGCCATGTCTTTCCTGGACCGGAATCAAGCATCCTAGGACCAGTTTCTGGCTATCAGCCTTCTTCAGCCTGGATAGCGTGACTCCAGTGGTGCGGAGAGCATGGGACTCACGTCTGAGCATTCCTATCCCACTTGGGTTGACAAATGCAAAACAACTGTTGAAGGACAGAATGTAGAACAATGTCATACATTCACCCCAGTGTGGAAAAAGGTAGGGCTAAGACCTTTTTCAAGATTTGCCCGGCGCTAACCGCCTCTGTACCCTTCGAATTATCAAGCAATGAGGCAGGCGCCGGAGACCAGAAGGCAGGAAACAGAAGTTTATTCCGACGGAGCAGAACACATCAGATCAGACAACAAGGTATCATCTCGAGGTGCTCTAACTGCCTCTCGGAGGCCTGGCCACTTATACACTGGTTTATGGCATGTGACCTTTCTTTATTACAATCAGAACATTGTGACGTAAGGAAAAAGACATCCCCGTAATCCTCGTGTCAATCCCACCCCCATATACCTCCTCAATAGAGGTCCTCAACCTGCTGATAAGAGGAGGGGTCATCACGCAGCTGAGTATTCCGCCGAGTCTTAGGATGTGTGCGCCTGATCATATCCCAGGGGGTGGGGAGGCCTTGGTCAATAGAGGGTCCTTTGAAGAAGAGCGACTTCATACAATAAGGGGCAGTAAATGGTATCTCCCGGCTTAGGCGATGGCCTCGGACCTGTGTGGACAGCTGGACACGGGGGAAGGGGTCATCAAAGGAGTGGTATTCATGCCGCCTGGACAATCGAGCGCGGAGGGAAGGTTTATCAACAGAGGGGCATTCATGGGGGGAGAGGAGATGCTGGTCAGGCGCAGGCGTGACTCCCAAGGACAGGGTCGTGCAGAAGGGTTATGCTCATGAGGGGGAGGGAGGGGGAGTCAGGGTGCGCGGAGGACGCTTGCTGGGTCAAAGGGGCGCGCTGGCGATCGATCGTGGACAGGGAGACCATGATACCTAAAATGGCTGTCGTGCACGTCGTACGTGGGTGACAAGCTGGCGCAGATGATGTTTAGCTCGCAAACTAAAATTCCACAGTCCTCCCTTTTAACATGTCTCGCCAACTTGTCAGTTTGGATTTATCCCCATAAGGCCACGTATTTCTACTTCATAGAGGGGACTCATGTGCTCAGTTCGGAAGTCCAAAGTCTTTGGGCACATACAGGTAGAAATGAAGCTGCACAAGGAGGGTAGACATTGAATACCCAAGCAACACCCACATAATATCACAACAGGTATCAGTATGAAGGAAAACAACCTCCAACCCCAGTTCCTCAAAGTGTCCCAAAACCAGCTCCCAAGCGACCATCCTTCCTGCTCTTGGTGAACCTCTGAGGAAAGTCTGTGGAGGTGTTCAATGGCTTTGTAGACTGAAGGCGAGTTATCTGGCACGTAGGTGCAGCAGCTGGATCCGATGATGCGGCATGCTCCTCCTCGATCAGCTAGGACCACCTCTAGGACAAGGCGGTTTTGAAGGGTCACAAGGCGGACCGCCTGAAGCTCCGCCGTGTTGTTGGCGAGGATGCCAGCCGTGATGTTGAACGTTGTTTCTACTGCCTGGGTTAGGTGTCAGATAGCGCGGCTGTTTGCCATTGGGCCCCACAGAGGAACAAGTCCCTTTGCTGCATCTAGGAACTGTGCTCCAGTGGAGTCGGCTTGTCCAATGTCATCTGCACGCCTCTGCCGGTGATGGTTGGCAGGGGCTACATATGTGGGTGGAAGAACGAAGGCAATGTAACAGATACCCTTCCAACCTTTCGGAGCCAGGTGTAAGCTTTGGTGCCACACACAAAGTACATATTAGGAGAAGCAACAAAAGAAGGGGGGTCAACTGAGTCCAATGTTCTGGTGATTCGGCAGGAACTGTGACCCACCAGATGCGTTCCCTGGCCTTCTAGGCACACAAGACCGGTGACATTGATCACAGACAGAGCCACAGTCAGAGTGGCGGTAGTTTGTTTCTGCAGATGAGAGAACGTGGATCTAGCTGGATTGTGGAGTACCTGTACTTCGACTCGTTCTTTGGCTGGAATGTCTTTAAGGAAGGTGGCGCCTGTGAGCGCAGGACACAGGGGAGCAGAGGTCTTTCCGGTTTTGTTCAGCCAGAACCCAGAGTAGAAGTGCGACACTGTCTGGCTGGAAGTGGCATTGTCCTTGTGGCTCTCTTGCATGAGGATCAACCAGGCGAGGCAGGAGCCGTGAACTGAGAAAGGAGAAGGGATGAAGGGGATGGAGTGTCCAGTGGCATGCGGGAGCAACCCGCAGATCCAGCAGTTCGTAGCATTTGCAGCAAGGTTGTGTTGGTGCAACAGTTGCACGAAGGAATTGTTCCAGAATTCCCTGCGCCTTTCTCGGAGCTGAGGCGACAGGGAGATTAGGTGATGCTCTTTCAGGGGTGCTGGTTGTGCAGTAGGTAGCAATGCCTCATGAGCCGGTGTGCTTTCCTCCAGAATCCAGAAGGAGGTCATGAGGAGGAGGCAGAAGAGGAAGACAATAAAGAGGGCGATTGTCTTTGATTTGTGCGAATTGTCAGTCTTTGGGTTTCTATAGTGGGTATTTCCTGTTGCTTCCATCATCTTCTTATCTGGCGCTTCCATCATCTTCTTATCTGGCGCTTCCATCACCTTCAAGGGGCTCGGTAGTGGGCAGAACCACAGACTTTGTTTAGCTTCTCTCCCGGCAACCCTTGGTTGTGCTTAGGTCACCGTTCTGAGATTCAACTTAGTCCGTGGCCTACTTAGCCGAAGCTCCCTCCTTTCGACGCAGGAAATACCCTTCTCTGGATGGCACAGTGGGATCAGAGAATTTAGCAAGTTCAAGTGCCTCAGTATCGGGATAACAGTTCAATGTCGGTCGGTCTTTGTTCAGGAGCTCTTCTTGGGTGTTGACGCTTTCTGTCGTGGTCAGGTTTGCAGAGACCTTCCGGCAGTGATGTGCGTGCAGCCAGTGCCTCTTCCCCTCCACTCGAAGCGCCGTCCGTGTGGTAATCAGCACTTGCCAGGGGCCCGTCCACCAGGGTTCCAGACTCTTGGTTTGTTGGAAATTTCGTATTAGGACGAAATCTCCCGGTTGGATGTCGTGGCCGGGGCCCCTGGAAGCATCGGGGATGGCCTGCTGCACCTGTTGATGAATGACAGACAACGTTTTAGTTAACTTGCACAAATAATCAGATAGTAGGACGTCCGGGACGTCATGAATGGAGGTTGGCTTGGGAGCAGTCCAGAGGTTCATCGGTCGCCCGAATACAACCTCGTAGGGGGTCAAATGGTGTTTGGTGGGGGTAGAGCGCATCGATAGCAGGGCCAAAGGGAGAGCGTCTGGCCATTTAAGTCCGGTGGTTGCCACTATTTTTGACAATTTCAACTTCAGCGTGGCATTATGGCGTTCCACCAGGCCGGCGGATTGGGGGTGGAAGACTGCGTGAAATCTTTGTTTCACCCCCAATCCTTTTAGGATTAGTTGGATAACCTCAGCTATGAAGTGGGGGCCATTGTCGCTCCATAGAATTCGACAAAGGCCATAGCGAGGAAAGAATTCCTTCAGTAGTACTTTGGCAGTAGTCATGGCAGTGTTGTCTCGGGTTGGATAGGCCTCTACCCATTTGCTGAAGGCACATACGATGACTAGTACATACTTCAGGCTTTGGCATCTCTCTAGTTGAATGTAGTCCATCTGAAGGACCTCAAAGGGGTGATTGGGGGTCCCAAACCCTCCCCGGGGTACCAGAGTTCCTTTCCCGGGGTTGTGTTGCAGACAGATAAGGCACTGCTGGACTAGGCGTCTGGCTGAATCGGGGATTTTGTCGTTGTGCCAGACTTTGGAAATGAGTTTGATCATGGGTGCAGATCCTATGTGTGCGGGGGAATGTGCCATCGTCAGTATGGGGATCAGATATGAGTCAGGCAGCAACCATCTGTTGGCATCCTTCGTTCGCCAGCAGCCCTCATCATCCTTCAAACCCACCCTTGCCCATTTACTCAGTTCGTGAGGGGTGCTGGCCGACTGGATGTCTCTGATCATTTCCCTAGTGTCAGTCCATTTCTCTGCTTGTGACCTGGTCACATACATGCGTGTCACCGTCCTATTCTCAGCTGTGGTTCGTGCAGTGATGTCGGCCAGTGCATTCCCTTGTCCGACTATGTCTGTTACCCTTTTGTGTGCCTGACATTTGATCACCGCTAATCGTTTGGGGAGGAGAACTGCTTCAATCAGGGCGGAGACTAGATCTCCGTGGAGGATAGGGGTGCCGTGGGACGTCAGGAATCCCCTCTCCCTCCACAGGAGCCCAAAATGGTGAACCACCCCGAAGGCATACTGGCTGTCTGTATATACGTTCGCGGTGGTCCCTGTGGCTATGATGCATGCTCGTGTGAGGGCTATCAGCTCTGCTGCCTGGGCAGATCGTTGTGTGATGCAGGCTGTTTCAACTACTGTTCGGGCTGTCGTTACTGCATAGGCAGCTGAGGTGGTGCCGTCTGGGAGCTTGATGCATGAGCCGTCTACCCATAGCTCTCCATCAGGGTCAGTGAAAGCAGTGTCTCGGAGGTCAACTCTACTCCTAGTTTGTTCGTCCGTGAGGGTCACACAGTCGTGTATGGGAGGCGCGCCGGGGTCGTTTTCAGGCAAGGGCAACAGAGTGGCAGGATTCAAAGTTGTGCATCTCTTCAGTGTAATGTGGGGTGCAAGTAGAGTCAACTCGTACCCTGTCAGTCGTGCGCTAGTCAGGTGTTGGGTCTTTGTCTGGTTCAGAAGGGTGTCGACTGCATGGGGTACTAACACAGTGAGGGGGTTTGAAAGTACGATTCCTTCGCTCTGGCGGATAGAGACAGCAGCGGCAGCTACCGCTCGAAGGCAGGCAGGCAAAGCTCTGGCTACAGGATCAAGAGTGGCGGAGAAGTAGGCACAAGGGCGCTGCTTAGGACCAATCGATTGAGTTAGGACAGACAATGCGCATCCCTCCCTTTCGTGGGTGAAGAGGGAGAAGGGTTTGGAGTAATCCGGGGTTCCTAGGACGGGTGCTGAACAGAGTGCATCCCGTAATTCCTTAAAGGATGCTTGACACTCAGCGGTCCAAGGGAGCGGGGAGGGGACATCTTTGGTCAACAAGGCAAGTAGGGGTTTTACAATGAGGCTGAAATTAGGTAACCACTGTCTGCAAAAAAAGGTAAGGCCAACCAAAGAGCGGACTTGCTTTTGTGTTTTTGGGACGGGGGTGTCTAGGATGGTTTGGATTCGGTCGGGCGTGAGTTTCCTCCCGTCTTTGGACAGGAGATGGCCTAGGTATGTCACTTGTGGCTGGCAGAACTGTAATTTCTTTTTGGAAACTTTATGGCCATTTTCTGCGAGAAAGTGTAGGAGCTGAACAGTGGCTGTGATTGCAAGTGGGGTGGTGTCGGCCGCCAAAAGGATATCATCGACGTATTGAATCAACACCACTCCATCTGGCAGCTGGAAGGCATCCAGTTGTCTTTTGAGGGCCTGGCTGTAAATGCTGGGGCTTTCAGTGTACCCCTGGGGAGCTCTACAAAATCGGTACGAGCGGGATTTTAAAGTGAAGCCGAAGAGATAACGGCTGTCTGGGTGGATGGGGATAGAGAAAAACGCATTCTTAAGGTCGATAACAGTGAAGGTGGTGGCAGTGGACGGGATGAGGGTCAGAATGGTGGTGATATTGGAGACTACAGGGTATTGGGGTACAACCACTTTGTTAATTTCTCGCAGGTCGATGATGAAGCGGTATGCTTTCTCATCTCCTTCGCCTTGCTTCTTAACAATGGGTAGGATTGGGCTGTTGCAGACGTTGCTAACCACCTCTTCAACCACTCCCGCATCCACCAGAGATTGAATGATCGCTACCAGTGCCTTCTCGCCTTCGGGGGATATCCGATATTGTGGGAGTTTCTGGAGCATAGCGTCCTGTCTTACAGTTATATGAATGGGGTCAATCATCATTCGTCCCACATCAGAGTCATTTTTGGCCCATAGGTACGGGGGCAGGGTATCAAGCAAAGACAGGTCAGCATCGGTTATGGAGCACATGTGTCGTGCAGGGCAAGATTTAGGCATATCTGGGTTGTCGTACAGGATGACTCGGATTCCATCTGGGGAACACCTAATGGTAGCTCGAAAATGTTTCAGTAAGTCAATGCCCATGATAGCGTCAGGGGAGTTGGAGGAGAGCAGAAATGTTGTGTCAGTGGTGTTGTTGTCTAGGTCAAAGGTGATAGGTACGGACAGGGGGTTAGTGGAGGGTGTTCCATCGAAACCTATCGATGTAATGTGTGAGCCAGACAAGGGTGCCCTTGGAATCAGTCGTTTTGATAACACACTACGTGTCGCCCCAGTGTCTACCAAAAATGGAGACTCTGTACCCAGGACCTTAGCGGTGACATAAGGACCTTGCTGGTCAACACAGAGCTCGACTGGATCCCTCCCTTGCCCCTGGCAGTCCTATGCAAAATCGGGGGCATTCTCACCGTCGGATAGTTGATATTGGTTCTGTCGGGTGCGGTCAAATGTGTTCAATCTCCCTGATCTGTCATTGTTGGTGTCGTTTGTGTGCCCTCGTCCTTGTCCCCTATTTCTTGGTCCACCCGCTACGTCCTTAGGGTCCCTATCTCTGTTTATCTCTAGCAGAACCGGACACTGGGTTTTCCAATGGCCGAATCCTTTGCAAAAGGCACACTGGTCATTGCTAATGTCTCTACGTCCAATGTGGGGTGTTGGGGTGTGGTCTTTAGGAGGTAGATTTCTGGGGGTGGCCGATTGGTAGTTCCCCCTTTGGAGTTCCCGTCCTACCGCTATACCTTGTATCTGGGCTATCATCACCCTTTCTTTTAAATCTTTCTTCTTTTTCTCGGACGCCCTATCATTCTCATTCTTTTGGTGCTCGTAATACTGAGCCATCTGAAGGATAGCTGCAGGTTTGGAGGCCCCCCAACTACTCTCACTCGTCTGCAGTTTTTGGGAGACCTCTTGTAATAGGCCCTTTACATAGTTTTGTACAAACAGGTGTTGTCCGGTTGCGGTGGTCATGTCTTGGCCACTGTAGTCGGAGAACACTGTCTCGAATCGGGAGAAGTATTCTGACACATCTTCCTGGGGTTTCTGTCGACAAGCCGTGACTATCGACCAATCTACCTTTTTCTCTGGGATCAGTGTCTTTAACTTCTGAACTAATTTGTCTGGGAGTTCTAATATGTCCTTTACTGGTTTCCTCCCAGGCTCTCGCTGTCCATCTAGTTTACTGAGTTGGTCCCAGGTATGTCCAAACAGATCCGTGTGGTCAGCCTTCCGGATTTGCTTCCACACGTCAGCTGGCAGGCATAACCCGAAGAACAAGTCAATGTCCGCTAAAGTCATTATCGTCGAACCCAAGGCTGTGCCTAATTCGGTATAGAATGCCGTCGGGTTCTTTCTTAAATCGGGCAGAGTTTGTTTAAAGGTTAGGATATCTTGTCGGTCCCATGGTTGGTAAACCCAATTGTACACAACCCTCCCTTTTGCATCTGCATGATTAATATCATCGCTTGTTCCCTGGCCACGTGGCGGGATCCAGTAAGGGGCCGCCTCTCTGATGGGCATCATAGTATTGGCTACTTCTACTGAGGTTGTTTCAGGGACTGTAACCTTGGCTTCTGGCTTTTGTTCCGTGAGGTGGCGGAAGACCTCAAGCATCTGCGTGAAGAGCTCCGTCGCCTCACATTCAGTCCCATCTCCAACATCAATCTTCCTATATAGCGTTGTCAGTTTAGCGGGGCCCTTACTTTGATACCTATCCTCATATGCGTTCAGGGTGTGGTAGCTGAATCGCAAAATGAAATGCCGTCTATGGCTGTCGGCATGTGAGTTATACATGTTCATTGTGTATTCTTCGCTCTCCCTTCGTTCTACTAATGTCTTTGCTATTTTGTCAATCCCATCCCGTTCATCTTTGCTCAAGCTATTTGGTCTGGCTGGTGATTGTTTGCTAGCCTCGGGGTCATCTGACGATGCTGTTAATGTGGCTGGTGCGGAGGCCGTGAGGGCTGGTGCACTAGCGCTAAGGTCACTTTCGCTCGCACTCGGGGCTTGCAAACTTTGTTGGCAGGGGGCATATGGAGGGGGCATATAGATGATTGGGGGACCTAGCAGTAACTCATCATTCGCCCGTTGTTTGGAGGGCAATTCAGGGTAGAGCGCAGAGGGGGTTCTAACAGGACATTGACCTGTCGACCCTGATTCTTGGTTTTGTGCAACTTCTTTTCTTTCTTTTATTTCTTCTTCTAGTTGCTTAGCAGCTAGGTGGGCTGCCTTTCATAATTCTTTCCCTATTTTTGCTTCTTCTCTTTTCTTTCGTTGTTCCGTTTCTTTGCGCCACATGCCTATACTATCGAGCATGGTGGGCGTGGTCTTATTTTTCGGGAGCGCTATTTCCAATGTTTTTATTTTATTTTCGTCAAAGGAACCTATCAGTGGCCACTGACTTTCAGGGTTCTTCTTTGTATATTTATGCCATAGCTTAGTATAAGCTATAGCGACTAGTCCATGCTTAGTGAACATGTCCTTATTAGGGGTGCCCTCCAGTGGAGCTGGATGGTTCATCTCTAATAAGCGGTCCGGGCTGAACAGGCTACCAATCAGTGGGGAGAAGATAGGCATGACGGGTTACAACGGGGACAAAGGTCTGCACTACCTATCTTATCACGGCGGGCAAAGACTAGACAGAATATTTCTATTCTCCGTTGTTTGCCGGCGGTGAATACCTCAAAAGAATCAATACCGAACAATCAGTGTTCGGTCAATCAAACAATCAGTGGGGAGAATAAGTGGGTACGAAAAGGTTTGCGTTACCCACTCTTTCTCTACCTGCAAAGAGAGACCTTGTTCTTCCCTGTTTGCAGACAAAGAATCTCCAGACAACAATCCACGAACGACAGTTCGGGAAAACAGTGGGGGAGGAAGATAGGCACGACGGATTACAATGGGGACAAAAGTCTGCGTTACCTATCCTTCACTGTTTGCAAAGAGAGAGCCTGTTGTTTCTCCGTTTGCAGACGGTGAATCTCCAGAGGGATTAACAAAGCGTAATACTAGTATTATCCAAACCAAACAATCATTTCTCAGTTTGTCGTGTTTACACGACCTTACCCGGACCGCATGGACGGTTTCCTGTCTTCCGAATCCAGCGCCCGATGGTCCTCTCTTCTTCGTGATGTTCGTGGCACTCCTGATGGTTCCCAGTCAGGACCGTAGATCACTCGAGAGAGGTCTGTTCGGAACTAGTGAAGGTCGGATGATCGGCTGTCAGACGAGGGTCTATCGGACACGAGCTCTCCCGATCGTTGCAGTCGTTCACTCTGTCGTCGGGACCTCTCCCACTGGATCCACGTGTCGCTGATGGGCCCCACGCTTTGGGACGCCAATTGTGGAAAAAGGTAGGGCTAAGACCTTTTTCAAGATTTGCCCGGCGCTAACCGCCTCTATACCCTTCGAATTATCAAGCAATGAGGCAGGCGCCGGAGACCAGAAGGCAGGAAACAGAAGTTTATTCCGACGGAGCAGAACACATCAGATCAGACAACAAGGTATCATCTTGAGGTGCTCTAACAGCCTCTCGGAGGCCTGGCCTCTTATACACTGGTTTATGGCATGTGACCTTTCTTTATTACAATCAGAACATTGTGAAGTAAGGAAAAAGATATCCCCGTAATCCTTGTGTCAATCCCACCCCCATATACCTCCTCAATAGAGGTCCTCAACCTGCTGATAAGAGGAGGGGTCATCACGCAGCTGAGTATTCCGCTGAGTCTTAGGATGTGTGCGCCTGATCATATCCCAGGGGGTGGGGAGGCCTTGGTCAATAGAGGGTCCTTTGAAGAAGAGCGACTTCATACAATAAGGGGCAGTAAATGGTATCTCCCGGCTTAGGCGATGGCCTCGGACCTGTGTGGACAGCTGGACACGGGGGAAGGGGTCATCAAAGGAGTGGTATTCATGCCGCGTGGACAATCGAGCGCGGAGGGAAGGTTTATAAACAGAGGGGCATTCATGGGGGGAGAGGAGATGCTGGTCAGGCGCAGGCGTGACTCCCAAGGACAGGGTCGTGCAGAAGGGTTATGCTCATGAGGGGGAGGGAGGGGGAGTCAGGGTGCGCGGAGGACGCTTGCTGGGTCAAAGGGGCGCGCTGGCGATCGATCGTGGACAGGGAGACCATGATACCTAAAATGGCTGTCGTGCACGTCGTACGTGGGTGACAAGCTGGCGCAGATGATGTTTAGCTCGCAAACTAAAATTCCACACCAGTACAGAGATCTGGGCCTAAATACAACGTTTATTTGCACTCCACACCACCCCAGTTCAGACATGGGCATATGCAAATCAGCCTTGACCCTCTGCCTCATGGGAACAGTCCAGCCCGAACTGCCAAGCCATGTCTTTCCTGGACCGGAATCAAGCATCCTAGGACCGGTTTCTGGCTATCAGCCTTCTTCAGCCAGGATAGCGTGACTCCAGTGGTGTGGAGAGCATGGGACTCACGTCTGAGCATTCCTATCCCACTTGGGTTGACAAATGCAAAACAACTATTGAAGGACAGAATGCAGTACAATGTCATACATTCACCCCAGTACAGAGATCTGGGCCTAAATCCATCTGGTTTTTTTGCACTCCACACCACCCCAGTTAAGACATGGCCATATGCAAATCAGCCTTGACCCTGTGCCTCATGGGAACAAACCAGCCCGAACTGCCAAGCCATGTCTTTCCTGGACTGGAATGAAACATCCTAGGACCGGTTTCTGGCTATCAGCCGTCTTCAGCCAGGATAGCTTGACTCCAGTGGTGTGGACAGCATGGGACTCAAATCTGAGCATACCCATCCCACTTGGGGTGACAAATGCAAAACAACAGTTGATGGACAGAATGCAGAACAATGTAATATATTCACCCCAGTACAGAGATCAGGGCCTAAATCCATCGTTTTTTTGCACTCCACACCCCCCCAGTTAGGACATGGCCATATGCAAATCAGCCTTGACCCTGTGCCTTATGGGAAGAGTCCAGCCCGAACTGCCAAGCCATGTCTTTCCTGGACCGGAATCAAGCATCCTAGGACCGGTTTCTGGCTATCAGCCGTCTTCAGCCAGGATAGCTTGACTCCAGTGGTGTGGAGAGCATGGGACTCACGTCTGAGCATTCCCAACTCACTTGGGGTGACAAATGCAAAACAACAGTTGATAGACAGAATGCAGAACAATGTCATACATTCACCCCAGTACAGAGATCTGGGCCTAAAACCATCGGTTTTTTGCACTCCACACCACCCCAGTTCAGACATGGCCATATGCAAATCAGCCTTGACCCTGTGCCTCATGGGAACAGTCAAGCTCGAACTGCCAAGCCATGTCTTTCCAGGACCAGAATCAAGCATCCTAGGACCGGTTTCTGGCTATCAGCCGTCTTCAGCCTGGATAGCTATCCTCCAGTGGTGTGGAGAGCATGGGACTCACTTCTGAGCATACCCATCCCACTTGGGGTGACAAATACAAAACAACAGTTGATGGACAGAATGCAGAACTATGTCATATATTCACCCCAGTACAGAGATATGGGCCTAAATCCATATTTTTTTTGCACTCCACACCACCCCAGTGCAGACATGGCAATATGCAAATCAGCCCTGACCCTGTGCCTCATGGGAACAGTCCAGCCCGAACTGCCAAGCCATGTCTTTCCTGGACCGGAATCAAGTATCCTAGGACCGGTTTCTGGCTATCAGCCGTCTTCAGCAAGGATAGCTTGATTCCAGTGGTGTGGAGAGCATGAGACTCACGTCTGTGCATACCCATCCCACTTGGGGTGAGAAATGCAAAGCGACAGTTGATGAGTGATGTCACCGACCATGTCATGAGTGATGTAATATGTGACGTCATCAGCAGTGCATTGCACGCGCAAGTTAGAGTGAGTCCAACTAACTATAACGTGGGAATTTCAATGGTTTTATGTCAGTAAAATTTCCAGCTAACTATAACTGGTGTGAAACCTATGTTTTTTTCAGTGAATTTCAAAGGTTTTTTAAATGCTAATTCCTAACTATAACTGGTGTGAAACCTATGGTTGTTTCAGTGAATTTCATAGGTTTTTTAAATGCTAATTCCTAACTTTATATAGCGCCTCATACCTATGTGTTTTTTGGTGAATTTCTAAGGTTATTTAATAGCAAATGTCTATAGCTAAGAAAGGAAATCTTTCATAAAAATGAATCCAATATTGTATATTAATATTATACTATTTTTGTTGAAGTATGTTCCTTTTTTTTTTTATGTTTCACCCTGGAGCGCTCCCGGTGCGCGTACCAGTGAGCGCACCGGTAAGCGCAGCACTTCGTACAAACATTAATTTTCACTACTAAAACCCATTGATTTACCCTAAAATCGTGTTTTTAATTAACATTTCAAGAACAAAGCACAGCTCCTATGTACAAGCATTCAATTTGACTACTCAAACCCATTGATTTGCCCTAAAATCGTTTTTTCATTAACATTTTAGATACAGACCGCAGGTCCTATGTACAACCATTCAACTACACTACTAAACCTCACTATTTTTCAAAATACAAATCCTCGATCTTGCAAATTTTGAAACCATGCATTTTCAAAAAGCATCACACAAACCAACAGCAAAGAAAAGCAATGTGCTTCTTAATCTCAACTCTCTATCTATATCAAATGAATCATAACTCACCTTTACAAATGCTTTTGGAGATTGAGAACAGTGTCAGATACACACACAAATATTTCTTTAGCAGAGCAAAAGGTATGTTCTCCAGGCACTGCAAACATTAATGGTACTGATAACCTCTAATTCTACACACATATGCCTCATTTCAACCAATCAAAACTCTTGCCTCACTATTTTCAAACCAACACCCTTCCCCCTCTCAGACCTTTCCACCTGTTACCATAGCAACTCCCTCCTAACTGAACTCTCAGGTTCACAAGTTTATTCTACAATGTTGCAAATGAAGTCAGCAAGGATGTTTGACCTCTCAATAAACCAGCTTATCCAGGGCATTATTGCTTTACTTGACTTTTTCTTAACCATTCAAATTGCTTCTTTCACACAACACAATCATGCACCCTAACTTTCAGTTTTCAACTATCTGAATCCACCAATCATTGCTTGTGATTCAAGAGCAGGCAAACTCCACAATTTCTTTTTTGTAAACTCCTACTGTTCCAACTGCCATTTCATTCCCACACTTCATCTGACTGCACCAGTGCTTTCTCTCATCATGTATTCTGTGTGGATTATTGGACATAGCTACATCCACTGGGCTCAAAGGTATGCAGCTTGCAGACATTTTCACAACCTTGATTTATCAAATGCGGAAATCAAGTGGATTGGCCAGAGAGGATTGAGATGCCACCAATTGATACCATTGGTGAAAACCTTTTTGTATCTGCCAAACCCTGACCTCTTAGTAGTGCACTTTGGTGGAAATGACTTGGGCACTTTGACTGGAGTTGGTCTGGAAATGCTTTTAAAGGACACCTATGATCAATTGATGACACTTTTTCCACAAACTGCCTTGGTATATTCCAATATATGCCAAAGACAGAAATGGAACTGTTCCAACCAATTTTGTCCACAATTTGAGAAATCACGGAAACATGTGAATAAATCTGTTTCTGCTTACATGAGAGACTGTGGAATGGGTTCAATATACAATAATAACTTGTGTTACAACATGCAAGACATCTACAGAGGAGATGGTGTGCACTTCTCAGATGAGGGGAATAGAATATTCCTCCTGAATTTAAGACTGTGCATTGGAACCTACTTGTAGGTACCTAAATCAGCCACAGAATCCAAAAGCTCTTTTCAGGACTACCCTACCTCTGATCACTCCAAATGATTATCTTTTTCTAACTTTTTTCACTATTTTTCACCAAAGTACGCTCCCCGGTGCGCTCCCCTCGCGAAAAATTAAAAAAAAATTGGGGGGGGGGCCTATATGAGCCTCCTAAGTCCCCCTCAGAAAACCTAGGGGGTCAGGGGCTGTCTACCGTGCCCCCTTCTACCCATTCCCAACGTTGTTTGTCCTCCATCTTGTGTCTCGATTGTACCAAAACACAAAATGGCGGACTCCCGTAACGCTGCGGGTGCGCATACCGGGGTGCGCACCGGTAAGCGCTCCCTAAAAAAAGGTGGGAAAGTAATTTACAGAAAAACCACTGGAGACACTTTCACCAAACATAGAATAGGCCCTACTACATAGCAGTCCCTACCATTTACCCACATTTGGTGGAATTCCATTGAGACATTTAGGCTATAGGCCTGTCTAAATATCCTGAGGTAAATTACATGACAAAAACACATATGAAGTGTTAGAAATTACAACCAATTAAAAAGTTACTTTCATTTTCTACTATTATTTCCTGACATTTGATTGGTTATGTACATGAATATATATAAAAAAAAGAGAGGGAAACACAGCCATTTTGACTACTACTTCCTGAAGTACATTTGAAAAGGAATTACACTAAGAACTTCAACTGCTTTCTCAAAGGTAAGTTGTTATTTTGGAAAGTGAAGTATGTTGTGCACTTTAAGTTAATTTGAGAAAAAATTCTGATAGTTATATACTATCCCTCCGTAATAGTTATAGATTGAGATAGGCTTCTCTGTTATAGTTATGGATTGAGTTAGGCTTCTCTTGTATAATAATACATTTACTTAGGCTTTATCACATACACTTTTTTATAATTCTAATTTCAGCCTGATACCATACACTGCCCAAAGATAACTTCACTGTTAAAAAATCAAAACTACCTGTCTGAACTTAAACCCAACAGTGCCCTATCTCTACTGATATATTTATTTTTTATGCAATTTACAGCAACAAAATGGAAGGAGAACAGAATATTTCTTTCGAAATTGTTTTGGACAACAACCCTGAAGAAAAAATTGCTGAGAATGATAACTTTGATTTTATGGCTGAGTCTCTGGACCATCAATGATTTCAGTGTGTGGAAGCAATAGAATCACAGAATGAAAATGAGGACATTCCAGACAATATATTGTTAGAAGTTCTATTAAATTTTGAAAAAGAATCAGAAAAATAAATTTATATTTAATAATAAAAAATTGTTTGAGACATTATTAATTTTTATATGTAATTCATCAAGTAGTTCCAAAATGTTTATAATATAAAGTGAGACTTATAGTATACTGTGCAACTTTTTTGATTTACATAGTAATTTTGCTCATAGTTACTTCCTTTCTCCCACTTCATTATCTCCAATGTGTATTTCACATCTCTTTTTCATCTCCTGCCTCCATGTTGTTTCTGCTTTCCTGACAGACTATGGTATGGATTCCATATACCACAATAACTTCGGTAACAACATGCAAATTATCTACAGAGGAGACAGTCTACATTGAATTTAAGACTCTACATTGGTACCGACATGCTGGTACTTATATCACCCACACAACACAACAACTCTATGCAGAGCTACCCTACCTCTAAGCACTTAAAATTATTCTTTTACTGTTTCACTGTTTTTTTTCCCTTAGTACGCTTCCCAGTACGCTCCCTGGTGCGCGTACCGGGCGCTCCCCCCGCGAAAATCGAAAAAAAAAAATGTTGCCCCGCGGGGCCCTTTTATGGCCCCCACATTAAACCTAGAGGGTCAGGGGGGTCTACTCTGCCCCCTTATGGTAATTTCCCCCTCTGTTCTTGCCACCTTTTGTGTCTCGATTTTACCGAGACACAAGATGGCGGCCGCTGCAGACTGTTTGGAATGTTTACAGACACCCGAGAGCCAATAAGCTTTCCGTGCGCAAGTCGCGTGGCGCGCCCGGTACGCTCCCCGGGGCGCGTACCGGGGCGCGCTTATAGATATATATATTTTTTTGAACCTAAATTACTCACAATCCACTGGAGCACATATCTTGAGACATAGCAAAAGGCACATCGGGCTACCAGTCCCTACAATTTTGCCAAGTTTGGTGAAAATCCATTCAGCCATTTGGGCTAAAAGTGAGGCCAACCGCCCTATGGAAATTAACATGAGGAAAACACGTTTTGGGACCCCCCTTTTATCTCGGCCCCCGCTTGACGAATCCCCCCACATTTTCAGGGAAGGAGCGGAGCGGGCCACGAACTTTGAGAAATTCGCAGAGATTCGTGCCCCGGCGCCAAAGTTATTCCCAATAGAATGTTGCGGATTTACTATGGAAAGTAGATCCTAACTATAACTACCTACTGGCGACCGCCAGTAGGTAATATGATGACCCTCTGCTATGATACTCTATCACAGTTTCTTTTATATTATGTTCAAAGTAATACTTTGCATCCAGTGACAGTCTCCACCTATGATGAATACAGTCCATCCAGGGGGCATCCATCCATTAAAAGTAAATGTCAATCATTCTTTATTAGGTATCGCTTAACAAACCTTAGCTGGTTTCACTTTCACCAACAACCACCCATGCGTCCATTCCTTCCTTCCTTGCCATGGCTTTGGGTTTGACACAAACACCGCTGATGATTCATGCTATCCACTATCCACACATATTGTGTCACCCACCCAGGCAGGCATCTTCTTTCACCTGTCACCCATCCTTCAACAACCCATGCATCTGAATCCTATCAGCCACCTGCATGCTGTTTCCAAAGTTTCCTTCTGTGCTAGTCGTATTACATCTTTCGTCCTTCCTCCTTTACCCTAGTTCACTTCTTTCCCTTTTTGTCCAACACATCCATCAAGGCCATCTGATCTGACTTTTAGACTTCTCCATAACATTCACAGCTGAGTTGGAGTCTGATAGAAGAGGCCTTTGTTTACTCAACTCACGCTGGTAATGCTATTGCCAATGCAATGGTAATGCTAAGTAAAGGGTGTCTTCTTCAACCGTTGTATATTGTCCAGTACAAGTTCAAGTTCATACTTGCTTAATTCACAGTACAATGAGGGAAATGTTCCTCTTCCAGCTAGTAATGCCAATAAGTAATGAATATAACTTACCACCGCCCACCGCTGCTGTTTCTTCCCTCACTGGTGCTGCTGCAGGTGGCGCATCTCCTGCCCCCTCCTGGATGGCAGCATTAGCATCGCCGCTGGCCCCGGCGGCACTGGTGGTTGGTACCTATAAAAACAAGTACACCTTTTTAGATGCCAGCACACCTCCTCCTATTTTACTTGTTTTTTCACCAGGAAGGAAGATTGAAAAAACAGTTAAAGTACAACATAAATCATCACTAGTCCAAATTGCGTTCTACAGTAGAGTCAGTAGACGGACATTAGTAGTATTAATTTATTATATGGTCCCTAGGGTCATCTCATCTCTACTCCTACTCTAGTCTTTGGAAAGTTAGCCTGAGCCATGTAACCATTTTAGATTCATGTCTACTGTTTTGCGCATGTTACCTCGCAGCTTGTTGCGCAGTAAGACGCCTTTGAGGCCACATGAGTGTTGCATACAAGTGAAGAGGTTGAAAAATAAGGCACTTTTTTTAATGGAGTTTGGTTAGTCCCTATTGCTTAGCCATAATGTTACACTTTTTGGCATGACTGCAAAAAGCTTGCATAATTGTATTTTATACTGTCTAATGTGCCCCGTTTTTCTCATAATAGGCAGATGAGAAGATTGCCTTCTACGAACCAGAGATTTGCAGAGCTTACGAAAGATGCATGTGTAACCAGTATACGTTCAATGGTGAGGGGTCTCCCACAATTCCCACAGTTCTCCCTCGTGCGCTAGTTGTAAAAATGTTTAATTTTAATCTTCTTTATTTTGCAAGCTGGAGCTGGATGTATTTCATTGAACAACTTACAAAGCGTGTTATTATTTGAAAAAAATAAAGCTTTTGAACTTGCACATAGACTCTGTGGTATATTTGGAGTGTCTGTGGTGTTGTGGATTTCCACCAGTGAGTGAGCGAAAGGGTGTTATGTTCTAGGTTGTGTAATAAAATCATTGGGTATCTTCGTGTGGGGGTTGGGACAAATGACTAAGGACTGAGACACTATAACTAGTCGGTCAGTGAATTGTGGGTTCTGAGTTCTGTGACTGAGGTGTAAGTAAGGTCCAACCTCCCATCACCAACATCCTATTTTCTTGTGCATAGTCCTGTATGTGGCTGTGCAGAATGCCCACAATAGTAGTATGTACTACTACCCTAACAAAAAATACTAGACAAACATCTGGTTGCGCATTTTGTTGGTGGGAATTGTCAAAGCCTAGAGATTAAAGAGGACAACGCAAAGGACAGGAGTGGACCTAGTGGCTACAGCTATTCTATCACAGCTTTATTCAAAAGTGTTAGACCTGACATCATTGGCTTGAGTCTCTCTTCCATTTTTTTCTGTTGGCCTCCTCTGTTTACGATGTTTTTGCTGGTATATTGCTTTGGGCACTGTGCCACTGCTGATCAGTGCCACAGTGCAAGTGCTCCCTATGTGAAATTACTGTATTGATTGAATTCCATGTTTGGCTTATTTGGGTTACTGTCAGTCCCTAGTCTAGTGCACCAGGAGTGCCAGGGCTTGTAAATCCAAATGCTGCTCGTGGGCTTGCAGCACATGTTGTGCCACCCACAAAAGCGGCCTAGTAAAAGTATGTCTACAGGTCTGCCATTGCTAGACCTACGTGTAGTCTGGTACTGTCACGCTGACTGCGCAAGTACACCTACTTGCCAGTCCCTAAACCTTCCCTTAACTTCATGTTAGACACCCCTATGGTAGGCCCACGGGCAGGGTGCATTGTAAGCATGAGGTAGGACAAGCCTGACCAAGTTGGCATGTCCTAATAGTGAATTACAGCCATATTCGTTTTTCACTATTGTAAGGTAACCTGCTCTCCATTAGTTAGAATGGGCTGCCAGGATTATTAATGCTATAATCCTAGCTGGCTCGGGGAGCATGGTGCAATGTCGAGTTTGGTATCCCTGAACTCGGGGTTTAATAACGCATCCGTTTGTGTGGATGGTTTTTGGACTCTGGGTTTGAAAATAGCACTTTTAGAAAGTGGCTATTTTCTTGTCTAACTATTTCTGGTTTCTGCTGGTTTGGGGTGGCTCCAGAGGTCTGAGTGAGTCAGTGTGGGATGAGTGGGACATTTGCATTGAGAGTAGGGGGAGAGTAGTTCCTGATAGCCTGCCCTGCCTGATACAATGCTGACTCTACCTCCTGCCAGGCGACTGATGGCTCTGTGCCTGCCATGGACGATCCTGGCCCCACCTCCTACCAGGAGGCTGATAGCTCTGCTCCTGCCAGTGACAATGCTGGCTCCACCTCCTGCTGGGCGTCTGAGGACCCAGCCCTGCACAGTGAATAGGCCAGGTGCCTCTGCCTGGCTACACCCACAACAAACCCAGGATGTTGGGAAATTTCCCTGCCTGGACAAAGGGATCAATGTCAAAAAGGGGTATAAGAGAAGGACCCCTGAACCAAGACTTTATATCACTTCTGACAAGGAAACCTGAACCAAGGACAAGAAGCCTGCTGGTCCAAGGACTTGCCTACCCCTTCTGCCAGTGTGCTGTTTGCTGGGGGGAATCCTGCAGTTGCTTCTTTATTTTTGCTAAGGAACCAGGAGAGAGGAACTGAGTGTGTACTCTCAAGCTTTGCTAAATAAAATCTCCAAGGGCTGGAAGAGTGCCAGCCTCCTGTTGAAGTCACAGGGCTAAAGGACTTCATCTGCTAAAAGTGCTTGTTGCTGGAACTTGAGAATCCAGCACCTCTGAAGGAAACCAGCAATCTCCACGCCGACGGACGCCGCCGAATCCAGCTCAACATCGTGAGTAACGGCTCCAGTGTCCCGCTTCCTCGACGCCTGCCACCGTGCCCGATCGACGCCAGCAGCAACGCCAGTGAGTAGCGAGTTCGGCTCCAGCTCCAAGTGACCTCGTGTCTGCACCGCTGCTGATCGCATCGACTTCGTGCCCTCTCGACGCCGTGAGCACTGCTCACTCTTGCAACTTCATCATCGACATCGACAACGACGCCGTATCCTGCTTCACCTCGTGAGCACTGCTCCTGCCTGACATCTGTCGACGCCGCTGCAGGTCGCCCAGACTCCGAGGCCGGATCGACGCCGGGGACGCGACGCCGGACATCTCGACGCTGCTGATCATCGTGTGCTTCACTTTTCCAAGGTACTGTGTTGTGGGGGTCTGTGCGACTCCGGGCTCGACGTAGCGCTCCTCGCGGTCGACGCCGAACCTTTGGATTAACTTTGCCTCGACTTTGTGTGACTCCAGTGGGGTTTACATTGTTGCCAAGAACTGTGTTTTAACGAAGAAGAGTTGCTTTTGATACTAAAGACTTTGTGCTAAGAAGAAACTACACTTGAACTATTATTTTTCCTTCCAAGAGTATTTATTGAGATTGTGGTATATTTTTGTCGTTATTTGGTCTTGTGCTAAACCTTATATAAAAATCCTTATTTTTATAATACTACTGTGTTGTGTCCATTTGTAGTGTATTCACTTTATTACTGTATGTGGTCATAAATGCTTAACACACAGCCTCTGAGATAAGCTACCAAGGGGGTGAGCAGGGGTTATCAAAGGGTGTGATCCCCTTGCCCTGACTAGAAAAGGTGTGTCCCTATTTGTCAGAAGTGTATACCTCTGCCAACTAGAGACAGCCGGTTCTAACAAAAAGAATACCTTAACTAAAGAGTGGCCAACAGGGCAAGCTTAGATACAGACAGTCTAATAGTAGTAGTACAGCAGAGGTCTTCAAACTTTTTCAGGCCGAGACCCCCTTGTGAAACCTTTTTAGGCGTAAGGACCCCCTTCCGACAAAAGATTCTAGAAACTGGTACTCTTCATCATCAACAACTATCGACAAACATAAATGCGCCTGTTAGACCTCATCACATCCATCCATCCATCCATCCATCCATCCATCCATCATTCATCCACCCACACATCCATCCATCCTTCATCCATCCATCTTTTCATCCTTCCATCCATACATCCATCCTTCATCCATCCACCCTTTCATCCTTCTATCCATACATCCATCCTTTACCTATCCACCCGTACATCCATCCACTCATCATTCATCCACCCACCTTTTCACACATCCATCCATCATTCATCCATGCAACCTTTAATCCATCCATACATCCATCCTTCATCCATCCACCCTTTCATCCTTCCATCCATACATCCATCCTTTACCTATCCACCCGTCCATCCATCCACCCATCATTCATCCACCCACCTTTTCACACATCCATCCATCATTTATCCATGCAACCTTTTATCCATCCATTCATACATCCATCCTTCATCCATCCACCCTTTCATCCTTCCATCCATACATCCATCATTCATCCATCCACCCTTTCATTATTCCATCCATATATCCATCCACCCTTTCATCCATACATCCATCCTTCATACACCCACCCTTTCATCCATCCATCCATCCATCCATCATTCATCCCCCACCTTTTCACACATCCATCCATGCATCCATTATTCATCCATGCAACCTTTTATCCATCCATACATCCATCCACACTTTCATCCTTCCATCCATCCTTCATCCATCCACCCTTTCATCCATCCATTCACCCATCATTCATCCACCCACCTTTTCACAAATCCATCCATCATTCATCCATGCAACCTTTTATCCATCCATACATCCATCCTTCATCCATCTACCCTTTCATCCTTCCATCCATACATCCATCCTTCATCCTTCCACCCTTTCATCCATCCATCCATCCTCCATCCACACACCTTTTCACACATACATACATCCTTCATCCATCCACTCATCATTCATCCACCCACCTTTTCACACATACATCCATCCTTTCATTCTTACATCCATCCTTTCATTCTTACATCCATCCATCCTTCACCCTTCCTTCCTTCCATCCATACATCCATCCACCCACCCATTCATCCTTCCATCCATACATACATCCTTCATCCATTCACCCTTTCATACATCCATCCACCCATCATTCATCCACCCACCTTTTCTGTGCCTCTCTCGAGGAGGGGGAGGGGGTCAGTATCTCTCTGCGTCTTCCTTCTTCCTCTCACATGGAAGGGCATCTCTGTGCCTCCCTGCATGGGGGGGGGGGGCAGACAGGCTGTATAACCATCTTACCGTGAAGAGACTCTCAGCCACATTTCTCCTGCACAGGTGCCAGATATGAGGGGGACTTGAACCAATGATTGTGATGTCCTTCTGCTGTTTACTGTGTGTTTGTAAAGCGCTCTGATACCTACGGGTTAAACTAGCGCTATATAAAATGTTAAACATAAAAATAAACCCCACAGCTAAGTCCATTGACCTCAAAGGGCTACAGCCTTCTCTCCCAGACCCCCCCCCCCCCAAGTCGTGTATGTGAGCCCGGCTGAAACAGCTTCAGGGACACACACAAAGGCACACCAGAGTACTTCACAGGTCTTCAAAGGACCTTTACTTGTTAATGAGGCTTTGATGTTTGCTGTGAGCACCCTCAATCAGCCCGACGCCAGAAACTGCACTCTGACAGAATCTGCGACCCCCTTCCCAGGACTCCACGACCCCCCTGGGGGTCGCGCCCCACAGATTGAAGACCTCTGTAGTACAGAGAGTCATAGCACAGGCAGTTGGAAGGATCTGAAAGGCAGGGATACCCAAAAGTTGGAAAACAGATAATGAAGATTAAAGAAGCTTTTGTTAAAAATGGAATTAGGAGGAAGCATAATTATTAGTTTGGAAAAAATAAGGTGCGCTAAAAGTTCGGGAAATATATTTGTTAATAATATAAGCACCGTAGGACTTACTGGGGCCAGCAGCAGGATCCCCGGTAGAGGAGCGCTTCTCTGGTGGTTGTTGTCCCATCGACTCAGGCCCGTCTGCTTGCCCCTGGGTGCTGATCATGTAAGAAAAAATGAAGAAAGAGAGAAACATTGAGTGCTGTGAAACAAAAAAATCAACAACAAAAAAACGCTCAAACATTTTGGCAAACAACAATTGCAATAAAATTGGCCTATCTAAATGACTACTGGCTTGCAGAATTCATGGACTGTCTACTTATATGAACACTAATCAAATGTTCCATAATCATTCTGATTGCAGAATACTAACTAACGAAGCCAGTACCACCTGACCTACACCACCTTTTCCAGACATGCCAATTGTTCAGTAAGTCGGCATTTCCATTTTATTTTTGCCAGCAAAAATGCATAGATGCAACGGAGGAAACATACATAAATTTGTGCAGACACCAAATTGTTGGTTGGTTGCGTCATATGTTGTTTTGCTACTGACTCAGTGACAATGCTATTGGTAAGCCTACCACTCACTAAACAAACTACAAAAAGGTTCTATGGAGGACTGGGGTAAGAACCATTCAGTGACAGAGGAGACGTCGCACAGACCATAAAAAAATATGAACTAATTCTAAGTAAACGTATAATCCGTCCACCGCTATTTCACTGAAGGACAATGGAAGGACTAGACTCTAGCAATAACTAACTTCAGTTCTCTAAAGTAAACTCTAACATCAATAATCAGCCCAAGCTAGTGCAAAGTTACAATCAAGTAAGAGAAGTGCCTAGCAGCACCGGTGTCATACTATCACAGAAGATTTTGGAACGGAATTGATCTGCAATGTAACTAAGTGCACCAGTAATCGTGTTATTTGTCCAAGAATTATACACAATACTTATACTACTATATATTACTAGCTACTCACCAAGCCCCACGATCTCAACACCTAGCAGGTCCAACAGGTCCTGCTCCCGGTCCAGGATGTCGGACCACCGGTGGGGCAGCTGCTGGTGGGTGCGCCGGATCCCCGAGCAGCGAAACACTGCCAGGCGCACCTTCGCCCACCGGCGGTGACGCTCCTGGGTAGGGTACCTGGAGCCTGGCCTGCTGCCTGCTACCAAGGACAAGGAGAGGTGGCGCTTGAAGAAGAAAATCAGGGCGGCCACCTCCGCCTCCCCGAAAAGTTGTCAGGCCTGCACACCTGCAGGGCGCCTTCTGCCTTGGAGCCGGTACTACTGCCCTTGGCCATGGATTTGGGGTGGAGGCAGAAAAGAAAAGAAGATAAAAAGAAAGTTAGGGGGAAGAATTAGGAGTTTGAATAAAGAAGTAAAATAAAACAGTAAAAAAGTAACAAAAACACAGTGAAAGTAGAAATAAATCACTAAATATAAACTTAGGGACAGCGAGACAGAGATGATTAATAAAAAAAGTGAGAAAGACAGTGAAAACAAGTAAAGATTGCAAAGATTAAACCTGCATAGAAAGCTAGGCCCAGAACCATAGCATAGAGTGAAAAACAAGATGGTCGCGCCTGTCGCAACCACGTGGGTAAGTTTGCGCAATATTTCTCGCTAACACGCACTTGACGTTGTGAACAAGTAGATAGCGTTCCCGAACATGACATACACCATGCAAACACATTATACGCGACCCGGAACATGAAATAAGGCAACAAGATGACCGTGCCCATAGCCCACCGCATGGGTAAGTTCGCTAGCTACAATCCCCGAGCACGTAGACAGCACCCCAAACATGCACAACACGCTCCCGAGCAAGAAAAACGCATCCTGAACTGGTCCGACTAGCTACTACGCATGCTTGTGAAGCTACGCGTAGTTCGCGTAGTGCGAGAACGTCTTCGCATAGCTTCACGTAGCGCGACTACGCATACTACGCCCACCCCTAAAATATCTCCCAATTGTCAGATTCCTCCCTGTTGTGCATGACTGTCAAAACGTAATTCATCTAATGAGCTTCATCCAATCCTCTTTACTATTCAGTCCTTCCCTCACTGTGTCTAATATAGAAATATACCACTGTTCTCTATTTCGTCTTTTAGATTCCAGATCTCCTCCTCTTTCTACTTTCAGAAATTCGTTGTAAAATTAACCATTTGATGTCCATACAGTTGTCCCAAGCTGATCTATAATGTTATACCAGGGGTGCATTTTGTTTTTTTGTTTTTTATAACTGATTTGTGCTCACTTACCCGAACTCCTAGGGGCAGATTTACAATAACTGGGGCATCCCCAGGGATGTGCCAGTTATTGTGCATCACGGCACCGCCGCCCTGGAGGCGCCGCATTTACAATGCAGCACACCATGGGGCAAAAATGGACAGATGCGTGATGCATCTGTGCGATAAAGGTGGTGCATCGCTGGAGTTGCGTCGCAAGTGCACCGCTGCTCCAGCAAGGCTCTGGGATGCCCTTTCTTTCAAATGCTGCATCAATCCTTATGCCTGCTTCAAGCAGGGATTTGACGCAGCATGGGGTCAAAAGTGACGGAGTGAAATCTTGTAGATTTCACTCAGCCACTTTTAGGAGGCGTTCCTGTGCCAGAACGCCCCCCGTCCCAGCGCAGGAACACCTACTTCTGGAGCAGAGCTTAACAAAGTGACGCATCTCTCAGACGCTTCACGTTGTAAATACCCCGCAGCATGGTGCTGGTTTTGAGCCGCCGCTGCATCACAACGGTGATGCAACAGCGGCGTAAAAGAGGCGCAAGGGGCTTGTAAATCTGCCCCTAAATTCTCTTGCAGTCTCCCCCACGTATCCATGGCTGCATGGGCAAATTAGTAAATAAACGATATTAATAGTTTTACAGTTGTTCAATTCTAAGCATGGGCGGAAAATACGTTTCGCTCGAGATTTTGCAGATTTTTGGGAAATTCGCAATCCGCGAGATTTGCGAATTTCCCACAAAATCCGCAAATTCGCACGCAGCGGATTTTTTTTGCGGCGTTGGTGATACAATTTTTGTGGCGCGCGGCGTTTATCATCGTTTGCCGAGTTGTTTTTCTCGATAGTTTGCGAGTGCTGCACCATTTTGGATCTTGCTGTGTGATCCCGCGGGAATTGGAGAGCGCGATTACGTCATCGCGGCTTGCCAGCGATAGTTTGTCAACGCGAGTACGGCGAGATCACGTCTCGCGGTACTTCGCAATTGCGAGATTTGAGATGCGGCGAGCAGCAAGAATCTCGCACAAGCGAAAATATAAAATTTGCAATTCTGCACAAGAAATCCACCAGCAAGCAGCATAAACCTTCATGAAATGATGATTTTTATCTGAATAACTCCTTAGGTTGACATTTGCCTGCACTTTTTTAGCGAGGAACCCATTTTGGGGAAGGGGGGAGGGGGGTCGGAGGAAGGAAGTGCCCCACAGTCTTCAACTTCCTGTTCCTGTTCAGCAGGCTCCTCCCAGTGCTTTGTCCATCTCCTGGTCACTTTTCATTTGGATCTGGAGCTGGAAGGATTACTTTTTGTGGATGCTGCTGGATATTTGGATTTGAGGCCTTTTTGACTTTCTTTGGATCACTGTTGGATTAGAAATTTTATAAGTAAGTTTGTTTGGGGCATTACAGTTGCTGCAACAAAAATTTTGGAATTTTCGATTTTTGGGCTGTTTTGGGGCCTTTTGCCCAGGGGTACTCAGTGGTGGGTGGACTGAGTCTTTCTGTGGGTTGTCTTGAACTTAAACATCATGGAGGCCATGGATGGATTGGGATTGTGCTGATTTTTCAGTGATTTGCGTTTTTTGGGGCTGTACTTGTGGCCTTTTCACCAGGGGTATTTGAGTCTAGCATGGGCCTAGTCTTTCTGTAGGTTGTCTTGAATTTAAACATCATGGAGGGCATGGATGGATTGGGATTGTGCTGATTTTTCTGTGATTTTCGTTTTTTGGGGCTGTACTTGTGGCCTTTTCACCAGGGGTATTTGAGTCTAGCATGGGCCTAGTCTTTCTGTGGGCTGTCTTGAACTTAAACATCATGGAGGGCATGGATGGAATGGGATTGTGCTGATTTTGCAGTGTTTTTCGATTTTTGGGGGTGTTCATGGGGAGGGACAGGCCATGTGGCTGGTGGCCATTTTGAGTGCAGCTACAGGCACTGGCCATGTGCTGGCAGGCAAGTGGCCATTTTGAATGCAGGCTTTGTTGTTAGGCCTGCAACCATTTTGCCTACTTTTCAACCTGTATTTATGCCCAGGGGTAGTGAGTCTTGCATGGGCCTAGTCTTTCTGTGGGTTGTCTTGAATTTAAACATCATGGAGGGCATGGATGGATTGGGATTGTGCTGATTTTTCAGTGATTTTCGTTTTTTGGGCCTGTACTTGTGGCCTTTTCACCAGGGGTATTTGAGTCTAGCATGGGCCTAGTCTTTCTGTGGGCTGTCTTGAACTTAAACATCATGGAGGGCATGGATGGATTGGGATTGTGCTGATTTTTCAGTGATTTTCGTTTTTTGGGCCTGTACTTGTAGCCTTTTCACCAGGGGTATTTGAGTCTAGCATGGGCCTAGTCTTTCTGTGGGCTGTCTTGAACTTAAACATCATGGAGGGCATGGATGGAATGGAATTGTGCTGATTTTGCAGTGTTTTTCGATTTTTGGGGGTGTTCATGGGGAGGGACAGGCCATGTGGCTGGTGGCCATTTTGAGTGCAGCTACAGGCACTGGCCATGTGCTGGCAGGCAAGTGGCCAGTTTGAATGCAGGCTTTGTTGTTAGGCCTGCAACCATTTTGCCTACTTTTCAACCTTTATTTATGCCCAGGGGTAGTGAGTCTTGCATGGGCCTAGTCTTTCTGTGGGTTGTCTTGAATTTAAACATCATGGAGGGCATGGATGGATTGGGATTGTGCAGATTTTTCAGTGATTTTCGTTTTTGGGGGCTGTACTTGTGGCCTTTTCACCAGGGGTATTTGAGTCTAGCATGGGCCTAGTCTTTCTGTAGGTTGTCTTGAATTTAAACATCATGGAGGGCATGGATGGATTGGGATTGTGCTGATTTTTCAGTGATTTTCGTTTTTTGGGGCTGTACTTGTGGCCTTTTCACCAGGGGTATTTGAGTCTAGCATGGGCCTAGTCTTTCTGTGGGCTGTCTTGAACTTAAACATCATGGAGGGCATGGATGGAATGGGATTGTGCTGATTTTGCTGTGTTTTTCGATTTTTGGGGGTGTTCATGGGGAGGGACAGGCCATGTGGCTGGTGGCCATTTTGAGTGCAGCTACAGGCACTGGCCATGTGCTGGCAGGCAAGTGGCCATTTTGAATGCAGGCTTTGTTGTTAGGCCTGCAACCATTTTGCCTACTTTTCAACCTTTATTTATGCCCAGGGGTAGTGAGTCTTGCATGGGCCTAGTCTTTCTGTGGGTTGTCTTGAATTTAAACATCATGGAGGGCATGGATGGATTGGGATTGTGCAGATTTTTCAGTGATTTTCGTTTTTTGGGGCTGTACTTGTGGCCTTTTCACCAGGGGTATTTGAGTCTAGCATGGGCCTAGTCTTTCTGTAGGTTGTCTTGAATTTAAACATCATGGAGGGCATGGATGGATTGGGATTGTGCTGATTTTTCAGTGATTTTCGTTTTTTGGGGCTGTACTTGTGGCCTTTTCACCAGGGGTATTTGAGTCTAGCATGGGCCTAGTCTTTCTGTGGGCTGTCTTGAACTTAAACATCATGGAGGGCATGGATGGAATGGGATTGTGCTGATTTTGCAGTGTTTTTCGATTTTTGGGGGTGCTCATGGGGAGGGACAGGCCATGTGGCTGGTGGCCATTTTGAGTGCAGCTACAGGCCCTGGCCATGTGCTGGCAGGCAAGTGGCCATTTTGAATGCAGGCTTTGTTGTTAGGCCTGCAACCATTTTGCCTACTTTTCAACCTTTATTTATGCCCAGGGGTAGTGAGTCTTGCATGGGCCTAGTCTTTCTGTGGGTTGTCTTGAATTTAAACATCATGGAGGGCATGGATGGATTGGGATTGTGCTGATTTTTCAGTGATTTTCGTTTTTTGGGCCTGTACTTGTGGCCTTTTCACCAGGGGTATTTGAGTCTAGCATGGGCCTAGTCTTTCTGTGGGCTGTCTTGAACTTAAACATCATGGAGGGCATGGATGGATTGGGATTGTGCTGATTTTTCAGTGATTTTCGTTTTTTGGGCCTGTACTTGTGGCCTTTTCACCAGGGGTATTTGAGTCTAGCATGGGCCTAGTCTTTCTGTGGGCTGTCTTGAACTTAAACATCATGGGGGGCATGGATGGAATGGGATTGTGCTGATTTTGCAGTGTTTTTCGATTTTTGGGGGTGTTCATGGGGAGGGACAGGCCATGTGGCTGGTGGCCATTTTGAGTGCAGCTACAGGCACTGGCCATGTGCTGGCAGGCAAGTGGCCATTTTGAATGCAGGCTTTGTTGTTAGGCCTGCAACCATTTTGCCTACTTTTCAACCTTTATTTATGCCCAGGGGTAGTGAGTCTTGCATGGGCCTAGTCTTTCTGTGGGTTGTCTTGAATTTAAACATCATGGAGGGCATGGATGGATTGGGATTGTGCAGATTTTTCAGTGATTTTCGTTTTTTGGGGCTGTACTTGTGGCCTTTTCACCAGGGGTATTTGAGTCTAGCATGGGCCTAGTCTTTCTGTAGGTTGTCTTGAATTTAAACATCATGGAAGGCATGGATGGATTGGGATTGTGCGGATTTTTCAGTGATTTTCGTTTTTTGGGGCTGTACTTGTGGCCTTTTCACCAGGGGTATTTGAGTCTAGCATGGGCCTAGTCTTTCTGTGGGCTGTCTTGAACTTAAACATCATGGAGGGCATGGATGGAATGGGATTGTGCTGATTTTGCAGTGTTTTTCGATTTTTGGAGGTGTTCATGGGGAGGGACAGGCCATGTGGCTGGTGGCCATTTTGAGTGCAGCTACAGGCACTGGCCATGTGCTGGCAGGCAAGTGGCCATTTTGAATGCAGGCTTTGTTGTTAGGCCTGCAAGCATTTTGCCTACTTTTCAACCTTTATTTATGCCCAGGGGTAGTGAGTCTTGCATGGGCCTAGTCTTTCTGTGGGTTGTCTTGAATTTAAACATCATGGAGGGCATGGATGGATTGGGATTGTGCAGATTTTTCAGTGATTTTCGTTTTTTGGGCCTGTACTTGTGGCCTTTTCACCAGGGGTATTTGAGTCTAGCATGGGCCTAGTCTTTCTGTGGGCTGTCTTGAACTTAAACATCATGGAGGGCATGGATGGAATGGAATTGTGCTGATTTTGCAGTGTTTTTCGATTTTTGGGGGTGTTCATGGGGAGGGACAGGCCATGTGGCTGGTGGCCATTTTGAGTGCAGCTACAGGCACTGGCCATGTGCTGGCAGGCAAGTGGCCAGTTTGAATGCAGGCTTTGTTGTTAGGCCTGCAACCATTTTGCCTACTTTTCAACCTTTATTTATGCCCAGGGGTAGTGAGTCTTGCATGGGCCTAGTCTTTCTGTGGGTTGTCTTGAATTTAAACATCATGGAGGGCATGGATGGATTGGGATTGTGCAGATTTTTCAGTGATTTTCGTTTTTGGGGGCTGTACTTGTGGCCTTTTCACCAGGGGTATTTGAGTCTAGCATGGGCCTAGTCTTTCTGTAGGTTGTCTTGAATTTAAACATCATGGAGGGCATGGATGGATTGGGATTGTGCTGATTTTTCAGTGATTTTCGTTTTTTGGGGCTGTACTTGTGGCCTTTTCACCAGGGGTATTTGAGTCTAGCATGGGCCTAGTCTTTCTGTGGGCTGTCTTGAACTTAAACATCATGGAGGGCATGGATGGAATGGGATTGTGCTGATTTTGCTGTGTTTTTCGATTTTTGGGGGTGTTCATGGGGAGGGACAGGCCATGTGGCTGGTGGCCATTTTGAGTGCAGCTACAGGCACTGGCCATGTGCTGGCAGGCAAGTGGCCATTTTGAATGCAGGCTTTGTTGTTAGGCCTGCAAACATTTTGCCTACTTTTCAACCTTTATTTATGCCCAGGGGTAGTGAGTCTTGCATGGGCCTAGTCTTTCTGTGGGTTGTCTTGAATTTAAACATCATGGAGGGCATGGATGGATTGGGATTGTGCAGATTTTTCAGTGATTTTCGTTTTTTGGGGCTGTACTTGTGGCCTTTTCACCAGGGGTATTTGAGTCTAGCATGGGCCTAGTCTTTCTGTAGGTTGTCTTGAATTTAAACATCATGGAGGGCATGGATGGATTGGGATTGTGCTGATTTTTCAGTGATTTTCGTTTTTTGGGGCTGTACTTGTGGCCTTTTCACCAGGGGTATTTGAGTCTAGCATGGGCCTAGTCTTTCTGTGGGCTGTCTTGAACTTAAACATCATGGAGGGCATGGATGGAATGGGATTGTGCTGATTTTGCAGTGTTTTTCGATTTTTGGGGGTGCTCATGGGGAGGGACAGGCCATGTGGCTGGTGGCCATTTTGAGTGCAGCTACAGGCCCTGGCCATGTGCTGGCAGGCAAGTGGCCATTTTGAATGCAGGCTTTGTTGTTAGGCCTGCAACCATTTTGCCTACTTTTCAACCTTTATTTATGCCCAGGGGTAGTGAGTCTTGCATGGGCCTAGTCTTTCTGTGGGTTGTCTTGAATTTAAACATCATGGAGGGCATGGATGGATTGGGATTGTGCTGATTTTTCAGTGATTTTCGTTTTTTGGGCCTGTACTTGTGGCCTTTTCACCAGGGGTATTTGAGTCTAGCATGGGCCTAGTCTTTCTGTGGGCTGTCTTGAACTTAAACATCATGGAGGGCATGGATGGATTGGGATTGTGCTGATTTTTCAGTGATTTTCGTTTTTTGGGCCTGTACTTGTGGCCTTTTCACCAGGGGTATTTGAGTCTAGCATGGGCCTAGTCTTTCTGTGGGCTGTCTTGAACTTAAACATCATGGGGGGCATGGATGGAATGGGATTGTGCTGATTTTGCAGTGTTTTTCGATTTTTGGGGGTGTTCATGGGGAGGGACAGGCCATGTGGCTGGTGGCCATTTTGAGTGCAGCTACAGGCACTGGCCATGTGCTGGCAGGCAAGTGGCCATTTTGAATGCAGGCTTTGTTGTTAGGCCTGCAACCATTTTGCCTACTTTTCAACCTTTATTTATGCCCAGGGGTAGTGAGTCTTGCATGGGCCTAGTCTTTCTGTGGGTTGTCTTGAATTTAAACATCATGGAGGGCATGGATGGATTGGGATTGTGCAGATTTTTCAGTGATTTTCGTTTTTTGGGGCTGTACTTGTGGCCTTTTCACCAGGGGTATTTGAGTCTAGCATGGGCCTAGTCTTTCTGTAGGTTGTCTTGAATTTAAACATCATGGAAGGCATGGATGGATTGGGATTGTGCGGATTTTTCAGTGATTTTCGTTTTTTGGGGCTGTACTTGTGGCCTTTTCACCAGGGGTATTTGAGTCTAGCATGGGCCTAGTCTTTCTGTGGGCTGTCTTGAACTTAAACATCATGGAGGGCATGGATGGAATGGGATTGTGCTGATTTTGCAGTGTTTTTCGATTTTTGGAGGTGTTCATGGGGAGGGACAGGCCATGTGGCTGGTGGCCATTTTGAGTGCAGCTACAGGCACTGGCCATGTGCTGGCAGGCAAGTGGCCATTTTGAATGCAGGCTTTGTTGTTAGGCCTGCAAGCATTTTGCCTACTTTTCAACCTTTATTTATGCCCAGGGGTAGTGAGTCTTGCATGGGCCTAGTCTTTCTGTGGGTTGTCTTGAATTTAAACATCATGGAGGGCATGGATGGATTGGGATTGTGATGATTTTTCAGTGATTTTCGTTTTTTGGGCCTGTACTTGTGGCCTTTTCACCAGGGGTATTTGAGTCTAGCATGGGCCTAGTCTTTCTGTGGGCTGTCTTGAACTTAAACATCATGGAGGGCATGGATGGATTGGGATTGTGCTGATTTTTCAGTGGTTTTCGTTTTTTGGGGCTGTACTTGTGGCCTTTTCACCAGGACAGGGTATTTGAGTCTAGCATGGGCCTAGTCTTTCTGTGGGCTGTCTTGAACTTAAACATCATGGAGGGCATGGATGGAATGGGATTGTGCTGATTTTGCAGTGTTTTTCGATTTTTTGTGCTGTATAACTGAACTGATGTTCCTCTGTCTTCCATTGTTTTTAGGTGCACAAGACTCAAGAGAACCACCAGTGCCAGGAAGAAGTCCTGCAGCGGTGTGTGTGTGCAGCATAACGTCACGCAACGTCACGTCTGGCCTCAGACAACTCTACAATTCGTGCAACTGCGGCCTGCTGTCTGACCTGCTCTGAAGAAGATGGCCCCAAAAAAGTTCTCCGTAGCTCCTCTAGCAAGAAAGTTGCTAGTAAGGAGCAGAAGAAGCAAGTTACCAAGGAGGCTGGTGTGCCACCCGCCACGTTTTTTGGGAGCAAAAAAAGTACGCCTGCAGCAGCAGGATCTGCTGGGGACCAAGCTGGGAGCAGCACCCCTGCTCCATTGGGTTCAGTGCCTCCACCACCACGCCAACTTAAGTCAAAGCCCTTGAGTGCTTCAGAGGCAGTTAGTGTACTTCTCCAATCACCATCGACCAGTGATGTTGGCTCATCGCAAGAAAGTAGCAGCAATGTCCCTGAATCAACACAGGCTCATCTGACAAGTGTTGAACAACCACAGCCGCAACAACAACACCATGTGCAAGTACACGCCCAAGTACATGTGGAAGGAGAGGCAGCAAAAGGAGATGCGCAAGCAAAGGTGCATGGAGGTTCACAAGTGCCCACAATAGTTGTTCCTCCCGAAGTAGGGGCACATCAGGCAATCGACAATGAAGCCGAGGTATTGGAAGCCACTCCTCCTGATGATCATTCATTGTCTTCCACATCCCTAGCAAGGAAAAGATCAAGGGGGGTGTCTACATCTTCTTCAAGCCCACCTCCTTCTGATGCAAGTGATCCGTCTTGGGAACCACAACTGCGGTCTGACAGTGAGGCACACCATGATCTGACAAAGGTACCTAAGCGTAAAAGGAAGGTCGTCGAAAAACTCATAGCTATGGATTGTGATGAGGCTCAACAAGAAGTGACAGATACTGCTGATGATGAAGCCTCTCACGATGACGACGAGCCAGTCATCACAAAGGTCACTGCAGCCCCACCGGGCATGCAGCAAAGAGACATTTTGACCCTATCCCGAGAAGCTGCTGAGCGTGATGATGATGTCGACGAGGAGGCAATGGAAATGGAATCATTAGATTTGGAGTTAAGTAGTACACCAAAACCTACCGCTTCCATATTTCTTCCTCGCAAGAAGGTACCCACCTCGACCTCAATTCGTGGTGGTGAACGTGCAAAACGTACTGAAGTTCGGCAATCCACATCCTCCACTTCATCTGGCATTAGCAGCAGGACCACCACCACCAGTATCGCCGCCTCCTCCGGCCCCCAAAGACATTTCAAGTCTCCAGTTTGGGACTTCTTTAGTGTTTGCCCAAAAATGGAAAACGTAGCCATTTGTAGCATTTGTAAGCTTCGAGTTGGTCGTGGTAAGCTTGGTTCTAACTATGGTACCGGAGGCCAGAGAGGTCATCTTAAGAGAGCGCACCCTGTCCAATGGTTTCCGCACCTAGAGGCGTTTAAGCAAGCCGGAATTGCACGTAATGAAAACGTTGATTTTTCATCTGATGATGACGAGGAGGAAGAAGACGATTCAAACACTTCACTTACACCCAGTACCCCTGTCAGCAGCACACCCCATGTGAGGCACACTAAGAGTGTGGGAGAGAGTGAGACATCAATGCGGAAAAGTTCATCAGCGAGCGTAACTGGCTCGAAGATATCATCATCATCCCATAAATCCTTGGTCCAGGGCAACATTAAAAAGATGTTGTTTACAGAAGCGCAATATGAACGCAACCACCCACTGACGCGTCTGTATAACACTAAGCTGGCTAAAATGCTAGCTCTGGACCTTCTCCCTTTTTCTTTTGTAGAAGGGGTTGGTTTTCTAGAATTAGTGGCAGCGCTCTGCCCTAAATGGAAGGTTCCTAGCCGGTTCTATTTTGCCCGAGTTGCGGTTCCAGCACTACATGAAGATGTTCTGAAGGTGATTGGGGCAGCTTTGCAGAAGAGTGCTGTTCACACTATACATCTGACAACAGACATGTGGACCAGTGGCGCAGGCGCTGATTACATGTGCATCACTGCACACTGGGTCTCTTTTTCAGGGGCTAAAGCAAAGCTAAACGCAGGTGTTTACGCGGACATTGTTTTTAAAGCTGCTCGGAAACATGCAACACTAGCCATGTTTGGTTTGGAGAAACGTCACACAGCAGATAACATTTTGGATGTCTTTAACACAAAGGTCCTTAACTGGCTGTCCCCACTAAAACGCAAGGTTGGTTATGTTTCCACGGACAATGTCTCCAATATAGTTAAGGCCATGAGGGACGGTGACTATTTCAGAGTGCCGTGTTTGGCGCACTGTATAAACCTGGTTGTCCAAAAATTCTTGGGTAATAAAGGCAGTGCAGCGTACAGTGTATTGGACACCTGCCGAAAAATGTGCAAGCATTTCAGCCATTCTTTTAAGGCCCGGAAGCAGCTGAGGTGCCTGCTATATCAACGTCAAATGCCAGTGAAAGCACTCATCCAGGAGGTGGTAACACGTTGGAACTCAACCTTCCACATGCTTGAGCGTCTGTATGAGCAGTATAAGGAACTTGATCAATATTTCCTTACAGAGGGTACAGAGGAGCTGAGGATGGGTGCGGCGCAATGGAACATAGTTCAAAGCCTGACACGCATGCTTCGTCCTTTTGAGTTCTTCACGCGTGCAGTCAGCAAGGAGGACTCTAATTTGGGAAAAGCTATCCCATTGTTGTACATGCTGGAGGACCAACTGAAGGAGGTGTGTTCTGTGTTTGAAAAAGATGAAAAAAACCAAGACTCTTTGCTTCTGGCTGAGAAATTATTAGAGCTCCTACAAGGTGATGAACGTCTTAAAAAGATCCACTCAGAAGAGCATTACATTTGTGCTACTATTCTGGATCCACGCTACAAAAAGGCGCTGGCAGGCCAAGCATTCTTTCCTTTTGATGATGAACATGTTCCAAAGTACAAACGTTAGCTAGCCTTGTCAGCCAAGAGGTTTGAAAGAGAACGGCTGGAAATTGAAGGAAATGGCAGTACATCAGCAGGCCATCCCCAGTCAAAACAATCCACTTCTGCACCTGTGGCTGTGGCCCAAGTGACCTCTCAGCCGTTAAAGACACCGGCAACCGGATCATCTGCACGAGACACAACAGAAACATTGGAGGCTGAAGAGGATTGGCTAGCTCTGCGTGGGTTTGGTTCTCAAAAGGTCAGAGGCACAGCAAGAGCTAAGCAAAGTGGAGGAACCTTGGATGAGGACCTTGAGTCGATGGTGAAGGACTATCTGAATGACTCAACAGAGGTCTATGTTAATTCTGACCCATTGGCGTATTGGCATGGGAAAAAAGAATTGTGGCCACAGCTCACCAACCTGGCTTTAAACTACTTGTCTTGCCCACTCGCAAGCGTGTCTTCTGAACGGGTTTTCAGTGCTGCTGGTGGCATTGTAACTCCCAAACGGAGCCGCCTCTCGCCCAAAAATGTGGAGAGGTTAACAATGATCACGATGAATCAGCACCTCATACCACCAGATTTCAGAGTACGAGAAAGCGTGCCGGATGAAGAGGAGGTGGCCAGCAACATAGATGAGGGAATTTCTACTCTGTCAGGTGACACTGAGCTCACCCTGCCTGAATTCGCAGAGTATGATGACGAAGCCTTATTCTTATTCCTGGACCGTGATACCGAGCCCTGAAAATGAGACAACGAATCAATAACTTTCTTTTTCGTCCTTATTCACTTTTATTCCTGTGTGTCTGTCTTTCTTTGTTGTGCACAGTTAATATATTTCAAACTTTAATCAGATAATCACAAAATCAAGCCCATCAGCAGAACTGTCTTCACTGGTTTGCTAATTGATTTGAAGTTGCCGCAGTCTGCATTCCTCAGGTTCACAAGTTCAGAAGAACATGCTCCTCTATCCTCCTCCTCCAGACTCCTATTTCCATCAAACCAGAGGGCTGGTTTACGCCCAATGAAGAAAGACTCAGCACTTGTGGGGGTGTTGTTGTACCTCTTTGCAGGTGAGTTGACGGCTCTGGGACCATTGTTGGGAAGCTCTAATACCGGATAAAAGTGTTTTGGACCAAATCCCAGGCGGAAATTTTTTTGTGTTTTTGATGACTTGCTTGCCTTTGAGGTGCTCTTAGGGGGGGTTCCGTCTGTTTGTGGGTGAGTTTCGTGGTCTGGGAGCACTGCTGGGACACTCTAATCTTGATTGCATTTGCTTTTCAGGAAATCCGTTGTGGCAACCCCGACTTATGGCCTAGCTACGCAGCGCGTTTGGAACGAAGGCCGAGAAATATTGCAAGTATGAGATTTTGCTTTTGGCCTGTTTGGGGGTGTTATGCTTCTTGGCGGGTGGGTTGGCAGGTCTTGGGGCATTCCTGGGAAGGTCTAATACCGGGTAGAAGTGGTTGGGACAAAATCCAGGCCGATTTTTTTTGGCTATTTCTGACATTTTGCTCAATGTAACGTTTTCGGGGGCCTGTTTGGGGGGCTTCCTGGTGTTTGTGGGTGAGTTTCGTGGTCTGGGAGCCCTGCTGGGACACTCTAATCTTGATTGCATTTGCTTTTCAGGAAATCCGTTGTGGCAACCCCGACTTATGGCCTAGCTACGCAGCGCGTTTGGACCGAAGGCCGAGAAATATTGCAAGTATAAGATTTTGCTTTTGGCCTGTTTGGGGGTGTTATTCTTCTTGGCGGGTGGGTTGGCGGGCCTTGGGGCATTCCTGGGAAGGTCTAATACCGGGTAGAAGTGGTTGGGACAAAATCCTCGCGGAAAAGCCTTTTGGCACTTTTTGTAACTTAGGGTTCGTTAGGGTTAGCCCTAGCAGCAGGATTGCATGTGTTTCGGGGTGTTCTAGATTTTTGCAACTGAGTTCTGGGGTCTTAGAGCACTCGTGAGAATGTGTAATTTTGGTTTCAAGTCATTTGAAGAAAATCCATGGTGGGAAAGGGGGGATTTGGCATAGTTAAAGAAAGCCTTTGCCACTATTCTTAACTTAGGGTTCGTTAGGGTTAGCAGTATTTCTATTGCATGTGTTTGAGTGGGGGGATTTCGAGTCTTGGAGCGATGCTGGCTATGGATACTTTTGCTTGGTTGCTTGCAAGTGGTTTGAATGCAATCCACGGTGGGTAAGGGGTAATTAGGAAGGGGGTACTTCGGCCTACTTTTACTTTCAAAGTAAGTTTTGTCACCAGTTTTCTGTAGGCCTCGTTTTTTGAGATTTGATTGGGGGTCTTCTACATTTTTGCGACTGGCTTTACTGGGTCTGGGTGGGAGCACTGCTAGGAAGATCTAATTTTGTTCTAAAACACAGTTTACAGTACACCTAGCTTGAGGGGAAAGATCCGCTACATTAATTTGCCCCTACTTATTTATCCTTCAAAAGGTGACTCAGACAGAGTACGCACTTTCAAAAATATTGTACTGTCTACAAGGAAAATCAAATTGTGACTTTTTGCACTCCACAGCCTACATACCTTATATTTATTTATCAGTGGTGTTGTAATATTATATCACTTCCTGTTTTTCGTTGAATAATTACAGGCCGGGTTTCAGTCTCTGCAATGGGGAAAAAAGGATGGAGTCAGGCTTCACATTAGCGAGCCACAATTCAGCATCAGGCAGGCAGTGGACAGGGTGTCTTCTGGTGACCAACATCGATGGACGAAGCGTCGGCTGCAATGGAGGAGTGCCGCTAATAAGAGGATTTTTTTTCTGCAGGCAACTTACTTACCACTTCCAACAGGACAACTACAACAACATAGATACAGTATCCCTTGCCTTTTTCTCTGACTGTGACTGCATTTCTTGGATGTCTCTCTGCTTCTACATTGATCCCTTAACACATCACTTAGTCCACTCCACTATCACATCTGCACCACACATAGTCATTTGTAAGTGCTCCTACGTAATTCGCAAGTCGCAGCACGCCCCAGCCCATAGAGGACTGGGATGGCCCCAATGATGAAGCATGTCACCAAGGGGCAACCCTGGTGAGTGAGGGGACACCTAGAAAAAAAGCAATTTCTCCTTTTCTATCTACTATCCCTTCCAGACCAACCCCATTGAGTGTTGTTGTGAATGGATTTATAGTGACCAGCAAGGCTCTCAGGTATCTGGCTACAGAGACCTTATGTTGAATATAGTTATCAATAATTCCACACACGCCCTGTACTGTCGCATTCTTTCTTCCACAGTTGTCGAAAGTACTACTTACTTTTCACTGACATGCATGCAGTAGTGCATGCACTTTCAAAGATTGATGGATAGGTTTGTACCCAAAGAATTGTTTATGTTCAATTGTTTGTCTATGCTGTGCATTTTTTACAGGGTGTCTTCTGGTGACCAACATCGATGGACGAAGCGTTGGCTGCAATGGAGGAGTGCCGCTAATAAGAGGATTTTTTTTCTGCAGGCAACTTACCACTTCCAACAGGACAACTACAACAACATAGATACAGTATCCCTTGCCTTTTTCTCTGACTGTGACTGCATTTCTTGGATCTCTCTCTGCTTCTAAATTGATCCCTTAACACATCACTTAGTCCACTCCACTATCACATCTGCACCACACATAGTCATTTGTAAGTGCTCCTACGTAATTCGCAAGTCGCAGCACGCCCCAGCCCATAGAGGACTGGGATGGCTCCAATGATGAAGCATGTCACCAAGGGGCAACCCTGGTGAGTGAGGGGACACCTAGAAAAAAAGCAATTTCTCCTTTTCTATCTACTATACCTTCCAGACCAACCCCATTGAGTGTTGTTGTGAATGGATTTATAGTGACCAGCAAGGCTCTCTGGTATCTGGCTACAGAGACCTTATGTTGAATATCGTTATGAATAATTCCACACAGGCCCTGTACTGTCGCATTCTTTCTTCCACAGTTGTCGAAAGTACTACTTACTTTTCTCTGACATGCATTGCAGTAGTGCATGCACTTTCAAAGATTGATGGATAGGTTTGTACCCAAATAATTGTTTATGTTCAATTGTTTGTCTATGCTGTGCTTTTTTTACAGGGTGTCTTCTGGTGACCAACATCGATGGACGAAGCGTCGGCTGCAATGGAGGAGTGCCGCTAATAAGAGGATTTTTTTTCTGCAGGCAACTTACTTACCACTTCCAACAGGAAAACTACAACAACATAGATACAGAATCCCTTGCCTTTTTCTCTGACTGTGACTGCATTTCTTGGATCTCTCTCTGCTTCTAAATTGATCCCTTAACACATCACTTAGTCCACTCCACTATCACATCTGCACCACACATAGTCATTTGTAAGTGCTCCTACGTAATTCGCAAGTCGCAGCACGCCCCAGCCCGTAGAGGACTGGGATGGCCCCAATGATGAAGCATGTCACCAAGGGGCAACCCTGGTGAGTGAGGGGACACCTAGAAAAAAAGCAATTTCTCCTTTTCTATCTTCTATACCTTCCAGACCAACCCCATTGAGTGTTGTTGTGAATGGATTTATAGTGACCAGCAAGGCTCTCGGGTATCTGGCTACAGAGACCTTATGTTGAATATGGTTATCAATAATTCCACACAGGCCCTGTACTGTCGCATTCTTTCTTCCACAGTTGTCGAAAGTACTACTTACTTTTCACTGACATGCATGCAGTAGTGCATGCACTTTCAAAGATTGATGGATAGGTTTGTACCCAAAGATTTGTTTATGTTCTCAATTGTTTGTCCATGCTGTGCTATTTTTTCTTGTCTCCCAAAACCTTTCCCAAAAACCCCCGTACCCATCCATTTTTCAAACCCTAACCCTCTTCCCCCGGGCTGTGTGGTTTTGATTGATGTGTGACTAAATTACAGCAATAAATCCACACACTTGCTGGGGAGGATAAGGTGATAGCAACAGGCTGGTGAAGAAATCCGAGGATATATTCTTACTCTGCTTGACAAAGACCCATGGCTAATGTCAAAGAACTTCAACCGAATTAGTAGTTATACTTTACCATTTGTTAGGCTACAATGTGGCACTGTTCTAGTGTACTTCTGTCACCTGCTATATTCTCAGTTGTACCGTTGAATTGCTCAGGAGGACAAACCAGATTTAATTTTCTTTTTTTTCATAGGCTTGCAACTGCCACTGTGTCACACCACTAGTACCACCGCTATGAGGAAATTTTATCCGACCAAGATTGCCAACCTTATTCGCTGTTTCCCGTGGAGCCAGCCCTGGGTCTAGCCCTACTTTCAAACACAAATTACAGGTAAGATAAGCGTTTGGTGGTTTGGGGGTATAATGGAGTATTAGTAGGAGAGACGAGAGACTGACGGTAGTACTACTAAAGTCCTAGGACTCTTGGATTCACTTCACTTACTCTGTGAGAGGCACTTAGTGTTGAAAACATTTGGGCATTTACACTTAAAGGAAGAAAATGGAACTAAACTTTCAGGAAAACAAAGTCACTGTTAAACCCCCACCCACCAGGCAAGCAGTAAGAAACGGGTATGCTCAGATAAAGTTTGAAAAAGTATATTTATATCCCTAACAAAATAATCTCCCGCAAGACCCTCCCTAACCCCAACGATTGTCCTTCAAAAGTCCCCAAAAACCCAACTCCCAATTCCCACCCCCCAAAAGTCTCTATAAAAGGGGCAAGGGACACTATGGGTGGATGCTGTCTACTTTTTGAGCCAGGGCATCATGCTGCTGGCGGAGCAAGGCGTGCTCTACGCGGAGCCCCTCCAACTCGTTTGAAAAGTGGTGGAGCTCCTGCTGGAGGCGGGACACCATCAGGGTACTGCGGCGCAGGCGTGCCTTCAATGCCTTGCAGGTGCAACGGCTGTGAGAGGAAGCTGTTGTCCTTGCTACTCGGCGGTGGCGTTTGGCTTTGGCAGCCCGGCTCAGTCTGGGTGGACCACTGTGCTGGGTGGCACTGGCAGCCCGTTGGGGCACGGAGGCCGATGCAGACGACGTAGTTGTTGTGGTCGACTGCACACTTTCTTCGTCCTCCAGGGCCACCAGCCGCCGATATTCGGCCACAGTGGCATCGATCCTCCGTTGCCGGGCCGCTCTAGCCAGCTCCTTCCTCCTTGTTCGTTTGGAAGGAGAACCTATATGAAGAAAGAAAGACATAGTCTGTAACCAATGCTCTTTAAGATTAACTCAATCATTCAGCAGAAATTTGTGTTGCACTACAACTAGCAACTTGCAAGCGCATTACATAACTATTGAGGCCAGTATCTATCTAACCTCACACTTCTTCATCCTTGCTCTAACATTAGTGGGAGTTTAAGGAACAAATTCTACGAGCACTATGGACTTCCATTGGAGTCGACTATGAAAGTACACCAGTCTTATTCTTCTTCTTGTCTCTTGTTTAGGAAAATTGGTACGTTATCTTCTGCAAGCCGGCATAATGCCAGCGCAGTAAACTTGCACCCGAGAAAAAGAGACGCACGCCATGAGGAGTGACCTAGACTTGCGTTGCGTTACTGTACCCGTCCAGTACATGCAGGTGGTGAAGCTCTTACTTTTCTATTACGGGTGGCACTGAGAATACTCTGTTACAACTCAAGGGCTACTGCTTAATTAATTTAACTTTCACCCTACAGTGGAAATGAGTACTAGAAATGGAAAATTGAAGAAGATAAATAATCTGTTTATCTATCACTTCACATGGGATGTTTTTGCTTATATATGGGATGACTTTAGGTGCTTTGCTTTTTATTGAGTGACCAGTGATACATCCACACATGAATGACTGAGTACTACTAAACTTATTAAGAGAGGTAGGGAGTGGCCACCGTAATAACCGGATCTATGCTGTGCTTGCAAAACAAACTACTGCTACTATTGATGGTAGTATTTGGACAAAATTAAAACTTCTTTTCCTTGCTTTTCCTACACTGGAACGGACGTGCGGGTGCAGTGTTACATGCTCTTCAAAGTTACACTTAGTTCATCCACTGACCGTCTACTCTCTCTAGATCATGGGTACTCACAAACTTTCTCTCAGGGGCTAAATTTACAGTTTAGTTTGTGGCCGAGGGCCGCACTGGTGGGGGCGGAGTCAGAGGGGGCGGGGCTAAAGCAAAACGAAAACTTGTGACCATGAGGTTGCACACAGGTCCCTGCAGCAGATGCCTTCATCCACTGAGCCACCAGACCCAGCATTTACATACATCTCTCTCCCTCCTGCTCTCCCTCCTGCCCTCCCTCTCCATCTCTCTCTCCCTCCTGCCCTCCCTCTCCCTCCCCCTCTGTCATCTCACTGTGTGTGTGTCTATCTGTGTCAGCCTTCAGCCCGGGTTGAGACCGCTTCCTCAACGCGCACACACAGACAACAACACCAAAGTACTTAACAGGTCTTTAAAAGACCATTAACAAATTATTGAGGCTTTGTTTGTTGTAGCGCCCCTGCATCTCCACCCTGACAATCACTGCTTGCCCGGCACCACAGAGCAGAGGCTTTGTTCTATTTCACCTCTTTGTGGCCTTGCATCTCCACTCTGCTCTGTGGGGGCCGGGGGAGCAGTGATTGTCAGAGTGGAGATGGAGGGGCGCTAACAGGTGAAATACAACAAAGCCTCTGCTCTGTGGGGGCCGGGGGAGCAGTGATTGTCTGCAAGGTCTGCGCACCGCCAAGGAAGGCTTGCCGGGCCACCACCGGCCCGCGGGCCGTACTATGAGTACCCCTGCTCTAGATACACATATGCTATCTAAGAGTCAGATAGTAGCATGATCCAGGTATATGGACACATACAGTTTCTGTGTCACCCACCCAGGCTGTTATCCTTCCACCCATCATTGCTTCATCATTCACCCAGCCATGCATCTCATATTATTGCCTTCCCAGCTAGTCTTCAATCTCAATAAGTAAGAAATATATAAGAGCTTACCTCTGGCCGCCACCACCACCGTCTCAACTCTCACAGCCGCCGCCTCCTCCCCTGAAGAATTGCCCTCCGCCTCCGTGTCGAGCACCACCACCTCCACGCTGGCCCCGCCACCAGATGTTCCACCTACAAAGTACATTTAAGAATGTTAGAATAAAGCACTCACTAGTCTTTGGTCTAGGAATGAAGACATGTGAAAACAATGTAATTTGTGACTGTCTACTTTAAAGTTAAAAAAAATGTCCCTTTTTCCAGGGAAGGTTGTCTTGTTGCACTTTTTGGCACAACTGATGAAGGCTGGTTTTTTAACATGCACCATTTTTCTCCACACACACAGAAGATGGACTTCTAACAACAAGATTAAGTTGAAACCAGGTGAGAGCTCGGCTCGACCACAAGAAATGTCTTCAATTAATCGTCAGCACTAACCACTTTTCCATTATCAGTTAAACGTTTAGTTTTATTATGAATTCATTTTAATAAATGTGTTTACTTTCAATAAAGCTTTTAAACTTAAATAGACTCTGTGTTTTTTGGTCCAGACTAGAGTGACTGAGCGAAAGGTTTTGCAATTTTTGCAAGCATGAGTCCAGATAGAACACTTCAAAAGACATTATGGACAATCCCAGAGGACTGCACTAAGTTGATAGAGCTATTGCTGACTAGAATGGGAGTTTCGCCAACCGTGCAATCTTAGTTAGCTACACAGACAGACTAATAAGAATAATCTAGTAATACCACAGGGAGTCATAGTAGAGGCAGGATAAGAATTTAGATACAGTCTACAAGAAGATCAAAGACAATTTTGAAAAAATCAAATGAGGAACGCTAGGAAAAATAGGTACTAGTCTAAAATGAAAACTTACTGGGGCCAGCAAAAGAGCCCTCGCCTGCCCGATCCTGGCCCTGTTGAACAGCATCCGCTGCCTGCTGCTCCTGTGTCCTCCCCTCGCCCCTGGGGGGAGCTGACGTACAACATGAAAGAAAGAACAGAAAACATGAATGATTGTTGCTTGTCAATGTCAACCAAATCAAACATTTCAAAAGAACAATAACAAAATATTTCCGCGAAATTTCTATTGATTAGGGTTAGTTTTCATTTATTTGCGGACCTGTGACTTCGAAAGTCACGTAACTCACTAAACAAAGTACTGAAAGGTTCACCTAGGACTGGCAGGCAGCAGTCCGCAGGCAAGACGCAAAGTGACAGACAAACTCCACTGTGATTTCAGTCAGATCAGTGACAACACTAACAGTTGCCTGCTACATTACCAGTCATTTAAATAGTCAAACTATCAATCCACCGCCACTATTTTTCTTATTGTCAGGGGTACAAAGGAAGGGGCAGATTTAAGCCCCTTGCGGCTCTTCTGCTCCGTTCTTGCGTGACTTTTGTGACGCAGCAGCTAAACAAAAAAGGGCGCCATGGTGCGGCGTATAATATTATAACAACGTGACGCATTTGGGAGATGCATCCCGTTATAAAGCCCTGCGCCATCAGGGGGCGTTCCGGCGCAAGGGAGGGCATTCCTGCGCTGGAACACATCCTAAAAGTGGCTGAGGGAAATCTACAAAATTTCAATCAGTCACCTTTAGGACAATGATGCGTCACACAAACCCTGCACCTGCTTGAAGCAGACGTACGGCTTGACCCAGCATTGGGGAGATAGGGTACCCCAGAGCATTGCTGGAGCTGCGCCATCGTTGCGACGCAACTCCAGCAGTAAAGCTTCGGTGACGTTTTGGGCCCATGGTGCACCGCATTGCAAATACGGCGCACCATGTTTGGTGGTGGTAGCGGGCCGCACAATTAATGGCGCATCCCTGCTACTTTGCAGGGATGCGACGGTAATTGCAATTCTGCCCCTTAGGGGCATACTTACTTACGCGTTCTGGCGCATCTCCAGAGATGCGCCAGATCAAATGCGTCACGCAAAACTACCCTTGCGACACGGCAGATGCGCCTCATTTACAATGCGGTACGCCCTGGCGCAAGGGTAGGCACTTGCGTGACGCATCTCGTCACGTAAGAGCGGCGCATCGCTGGAGTCACGTCGCCAACGCAATGCAACTCCAGTAATGCTCAGGGCCACCCAATACTTAACATGCTGTGTCAGTCCTTTCGCCTGCTTCAAGCAGGCATAAGGAATTGAATTGACGTAGCAGCGTCGCAGAAGTGCCTGCGTTAAATCTTGTAGATTTCACGCAGGCAATTTTGCGAGGCACACAGCCGCCGGACCGCCCACCCTGCGTACTAGGAACGCACCCATTGTGGTGCAGGCCCATGGCTTTATAACGTGACGCATCTCCCTAGATGCGTCATGCTGTAAATGACTCGCAGGGATGCGGCACGTTTACGCCGCTGTTGCGTCATGCAAGGCAACGTAAACGTGGCGCAAGGTGCTTGTAAATGTAATCTGCCCCCTAGTGTCTAGCATTACGCAGTTCTGTAAAGTACACTCATACATAATAGTTACTCAGGCCAATGAGACCACAAAATAGAAAACAAATAAGCATAGTAGCAACGCCACTGAGAAGGAGAGCAGTGCACCTGAAATGCACAGAAGATTTTGAAATATAATTTAACTACAATGTAATTGTCATCAGCGGCATTATTGGCTTGCTCCATGTAAAAAACAAATATTTGCAATGCAACAACACAGAGCAGGAGAAAACATCATAGTAGTGAGTGATGAAATGGCTACTACTACTCACCAAGCCCGGGGATCTCCAAGCCGAGCTGGTCCAGCAGGTCGCGCTCCTGGTCCAGGAGGTCCGTCCAGCGATGGGTGACCAGGCTGTAGGTGCGCTGGACCCCGTAGAGGTGGGATATGGCCCAGCACACCTTTTCCCACCGCTTCCGGCGCTCCCGCATGTTGTAGCCGCCGGCCGCGATCCTGCCGCCTCCCGCGATGGTCCTGGGCAGCCGACGCTGGACGAAGTAGACCAGCGTGCCCACTTCCTCCGGGCTGAAGATCTCCCGTCGCATCACCTGCTCCCCCCTCAATCGACCGCATGGTGTCCTGGCACGGGGTCCAGGACTCCTCCTCCCGCCGCCGCTGCCGCCCTCAAGTGCCTGGGCAGCTTCACGGCGCCTGGCTTCACCATGGTCTGGGCAGGTAAGGTAGGAAGTAGAAAATTAGGAAGGAATAGGATAGGGAAGAAGAAAAGAAAAGAGTTTAAAAAAGTAGTTTAAAAGTAAAGAAAAATAGCAGAAAAGACAAAAATATACAGCTAGGAAAAGAGAGGGATAGATAAGAAGCAAAATCGTAAAAAAAAAATGAAAACAAGCAAAGGATGGCAAAGATAGCAAGAGGATTAAACACCATGCCCAGACACAGGAAATGAATGAAAAACAAGATGGCCGGCGCCCGTTCACGAGCGCGAAAGTAAGTTCGCGCGAGATTTTCCTCGCGATCTCGTTCGAACCTCTACTCGCAATGCGCTTACTGCGCGAGATTATACATAGCGGGCGGAAACGGAAATACGTCACGCAAACAAAATGGCCGCGCCCGTACTCGACCTTGGGGTAAATTCGCGTGTTGCGTTGCAAGCGGCTCGCGAATACTGCAAAAAAACTCGCGAAACAGCAAGCCGCAAAAAAATAAAAAGCTCATTCGCACGAATTGGCGGCTTCCGCGGTCGGTTTCGCACGACGCCGCCCCGCGAATAGCGCGAAAAAAACGAAAAACGATTTTTGCAAAAGCAAAAGCAATGAGCAGGTGCAAAAGGTCAACCTCATGATTTGTAACGATTCCCTGTAGTGCTTCCTGAGGGGGCCCTCCAGAATTCGGTTGCCTGCTTGCAACTATTGTGTGACCCTGCTCTGACCTTAACTGTATGCCACAAAGGTCCTGATTTACAGCTAAAGGAGCAGACAAGCAGGTGCCAGGCTGGAACTTCAAATTCTTAGAGTGACACATTAATTAGCCCCTAATTCATTATTGTCAGTTGGGGCAGGGCAGGTGTTGTTAATAAACTAACCCCAAATTAATTCATGTCAGTTCAAGCAGGGCAGGTGGACTTGCTTTTCTCCCCATCTTCTACATTGATGATGAACCAGAGGGTGGCATTGATGTAACAGAGGGTGGCATGGGTCAAAGAGAGGGTGCCAGTGGTGAAACAGAGGGTGCTGGGAGGCTGTGATGATGAACCAGACGTAGAAACAACATAGCCGCGACCGTTGCGAGCCGACAAGTAAGTTCGCAATTGCGAACTAGTACCAAATCCTCCCGAACTGGCAGAAACACTTGCGAACACAAAAAAAAATCCGCAAATTCGCGAGAATTCGCGGATTTTGCGGATTGCGAATTCGCAAATCCGCAAAATTTGCGAACGCGAGATTCGCAAAATTCGCCCATGCTTATTCAATTCCTTTGTTGTAACTATATATCAATTATGTGTAATATTCTTCTCTATGATATACATAGGGCAGGCCATACATCCTCCACATTTGTTATTGCCCCCTGCTTTAGGTCCCATCAGAGTTTCCTGGTCCAGGGTTTCTTTTTCCCTATGTGTATGGACTAATCCTTTTTAAAGGCAAACAGCAGTCTATTAAGTGTTTCTTCCTCATTATCATTGAGTATATTCTAATTAGAATGTATTATGTTAATTTTAATACTTATTTCAGAGAACTGACTGACTAAAACAATCCTGTCCTTGGTTGAATTTTCTCTTTTCTTTTTTCCAGTATTCATTAACATACTCTCCCTGTCATAAAATCTGGCACTTTTTAAATGAGTGGTTCATTAATTTCTTGGGGTATTTCAATTTTGTTTTTAACATTTCTGAAGGTTTATAAAATTCCTCAAGAGATGAATAGTTCCTTCGAAGGCGGAGGAACTGTCCGAAAGGAATGTTGTCCTTCTGGGCTTTTGAATGGTAGCTGGTATAATGAAGTAAAGTGCTTTTGTCTGTTGGCCCTGAACAGTTTTACTTCTAAGCTCCCTCCAACATGTTTTATAGTAGGGTCCAGAAATGTTTTAAACACTCAACAAAACTTCGCTGTAAATTTTAAATTGGGATCCCCCAAATTTAAACATTCTATGAACTCTTCTATTGTTTCAACAGGACCATCCCAGATAAACACAATATTGTCGATAAAACAAAAACAATTACAAATATTTTCAGAGAAGAGGGCTGCTTCGTTATATATATGCCTTTCCTCAAACTCCCAAATGTAAAGGCAGGCCAGACTTGGAGCACGAGTTGCACCCATGCTGGCGCCCTTAGGTTGGATATATAGGTCCTCTTCAAATAACAAAGCTTTATTTTATTTCAAACCAAAGTTACACACTTATTGGCTCCACTTGTATCCTCTTCCTTCAAAGCTCTTTGTATCACTCGGATAGTGTCATCTTGAGGGAGCTCGTATAAAGAGCTTCTATGTCCAATGTGACTAATATTTGGGAGTTGGAATTGAAAACTAGCCCATCAAATAAAGAGATCATATGGGCTGAATCCTTCATATATGATCTTTGTTTGACTACTAAAGGTCGTAAAAAGCTGTCAGCATATTTACTTATGGGTTCAAGAAGCGAGCCGATACAGCTAACAATGGATCTTAAAGGTTGATCTGTCTCATGTTTATGTATCTTTGGGAGCCCATAAATGCGTTGTCATTAAACAAAAATGTGTCTTCTTCTTCCCCAATCCATTCATTGTTCTTCACTTCCTCTTGAAGCCTTGAGACTGTATTTTTAAGACATCCATATTCTTCATAGTGACCAGTTGGTAATGGGCCTCCACGTTAAGAAGGTTCATTACCCTATTTTCATAGTCTTCAGTATCTAAAATCACAACCCCCCCGCCCTTATAAGCCGGTTTGATTGTGATACTCCAATAACTTTTCAGGGAGAGGATTGCATCGCTATGCTCCCTTCAAATATTCTGTATATCTCGTTGTGATTCATCTACTGCTTTACGCACCTTGAATTCCACTACTTTTTCAAAAATGTCAATATACTTACTGACTTGTTGGATTGTAGATGTAAAATATGATTTCTTCTTAAGGCGTGAAATATTTTCCTATGGTGTGTATGTTTTATCCTTAAAAAAATCTTGTAATCTAATCTTTCTAAAAAAGGCTTTAAGATCCTTCTCTAATGTGCATTATTAACTCTAGAGGTAGGTGCAAAGCTGAACCCTCTTTCTAATACCTCTCTCTTCCATCTACTAAGATCTATTCTGAAAAGGTTGATTATTGGGAATTTCTCTATCGTCAATATTTTTTATTGCATGTTTTGAGATATTCATTCTGTGGGGAATTCCTCATTTATTGTCCCCTGCCCTGATTTGAATTGTTTCTCTTACCCCGTCTTGTTTATGAAATTGGCCCCCTTGCACCGACCTAGAGGTGCCCTCATTTTTGGTGCTTGAGCCCGATGTTACTGAAAAAGTGATATGTTTTCTACCCCCCTCGAATATCTTGGTCCATGTTGGTAAGAGCCCTCCCCTATGTGTTCCCTCTTTTGTTGGTAATAATCCTGATTAAGATATGGATATGCAAGTTCTGCATTACATTTGTTAATGTACTTCCTCAAATTGATTGCTTCTTATTAACCAAATACTCTTTATATCCATTGGCCTCCAAATTGAATTCCTCTTATTTTCTTTTGACTTTTCCTAATGCTGAACTGTCCTTCATTCTTGCCTCTAGTTTTTCAATTTCGGACTTTTCTAATACAATAATTAATTGTGCAGTCTCTATTATAAGTAGGATCCAATCCCTGGTGCACCGATTGGCAATTTGTGTCCAAGTCTCCAGAATTTGTTTATGCTTAATGAAGAGAACTGGTTCATTTCTTATTTTTTTGTGTGTAATGAAGAGACCTGGTTCATTTCTTATTTGGAGACCAATTGGGATTGTCCAGATTTAAGATATTTGATTAACATTCTGCATGAAGCTCCGTTCTTACCAGCTTCTTTATCAGATTTAGAATGTTTCCCAATTTTTCACTGTTGTTAGAAATAACAGTGTTTATTCCTATTTTTAGCGTTCATATTAATTATTTTGTTATACTGGTCCTCAGTAAAATGAGTTTTAACCTACCCTTGATAATATGAGTCATCGAGTATTTCTTAAATCTCCCTTTTTTTAAGTATGGAGTATTAGGCCGGTCATCAATATGAACCTATTTTCAAAATTCTAGGATACAAAAATATATGAGTCACCTTAAGGGATATCTAATGTTAACTGTATGAGTTAGTTGCAGAATTCTTGTTTGATCAGTATGTATTACTCTAGTATCAATTCTTTGTAATGCTTTAATAAAATATAACCCACTAACTCAGTCTTTTATTTCCATTTAGTTGCCTATGATGCATAATCAAATATTCAGATTCATCCTAGAGTTAGAGCTCACATGGGTGGAACTGGCAGTGGGATCTCATTTGTGAAGTTGTGATGCCTTCCCTTCTATTGTTTTATCTATATTCAGTTGACTCCACCTCTCTGAAAATGAGGCAGGGCTGCACCCGTGCATACCTGCGTGAGCCACAAGGTGTGTGGGTTGCTCTGCCTGTTTCTGTATCTGCCATGGTTCAGGAATGGGGATGGGAGGGAGTCGGACTGGGATGGGTAGGAAAAAGGAGGGCAGGTCATGACAGGAAAACAATAAACTAAGCATACAATTATCACAAAAAAACACATGCAGAAATGTAAAGACACACAAGGAAAGTCAGACAGTAATAAAAATAAGCAATTAAAAGGTAGAATTGGAAAGTGGGTGATCAAATGAGGTGGATTACGTAGGATTACAAAGCAGAAGAAAGCTGGAAACAAGCAAATAAAACCAAATTGACATGTTCTTGCACACCGCCTGGTGCCGTGTGCACTGATTCTTTAGCACGTAATTCACTACCGGTGCTAATTTGCAGTGTGAGTACAGCCAAATGCATTTTCTACCCATTCACAGAACTCCACAGAAACATTTGAGAACACTACAGAATTCCATGGAGTTAATTACCTTGAATTCCACCCACTCCTACTTATTATAGAAAGCACTGTGTTAGTCTCTTTGCTTGATGGTCCAGGCAAAACAAACCCAAGTCAGTCAATACACTAAGATATTGCAAAACATCATGATAGATCAGTCCTTCTTAAACCCATGGGAATTGCTGTTTCCAGAGGACAGGGATTATACCTTTGCATCTGGAATACACATTACCCACTCTAGCATTGACTTCTTCATTAACTCCATGATCTTCACCAGATGATTAGTGTCAACATATATTTCTCTGAATAATATTTCCAATCACACTTAGATATGTATTAGATGTGATATTGGGGTTTTGACTCCACCACTGACCATATGGCAAATAAATATTATCAATATGGAACTCTAGGGGTAATAGAGAAACTATGCTTCTTCCTCTTCACTCTTAATGAGGGGTCAGTGACTTCAACTCAGACCTTGTGGGCAGCAATCAAGTCTTATGCTCAGGGACAGATGATGAAAGATGTTGCACTCACTAAGTGAAAATGAAGGAGATGCAATGTCTGGAAAGGAGACACAGCACATAAAGGTGGGATATAATGAAGACCTCAAACCAGAGTCCCTAATTGAATTGTTTCAGTCAAAACAACCTCAGTAGTTCATATAATAGACAGGCAGAAACCATACTCTAACAGTTAAAGCAAATGACAACACCCTACGAAAGAGGAGAGAAAGCTGAAGGCCTATTGCTAGCCCAGCTGCAATAACAAGAGTCTAAAACAAAAATACCAGCAATCGTTATTTGCCGTGGTAGATTGACTTCTAACCCTGCAGATACAGGGGAAATGCGTTCATTTTATGAAACGCTCCATAGGTCACTCCTAATAACTCAGAAATTGCTATATTTTTTTTAAATGTTTTTATTGATTTTAACATATTTATCCCCCCCCCCCCCGACAGGCAAACTTTCTGTTCATTAACATCATGAACTTTACGTAGTGTTTGTCATATTTAGATATAAATCATAGAGAATTTACAAAATAAAATATATTCCCAGCATCACGAAAAAACCAATTAAAGCAGTAACATGAATACATTACAGTATCGATAATAAATTAGTTTTTTAGAGCTCGCCAGTGTGTGAGAGGAGTCCAGATTTTCATGCCCCTTTCGCGTCGCCGTCTGCCTTTCCGCTTATATATAGCTGTCTCGATATTATGCACAGCTAAAAGCCTGGCTAGCCACTGTTGGAAAGTAGGTGGTAACGGGTCTAGCCAAGCCGAGGCTAGGCATAGCCACCAAACGGCCATAGCAACAAATATAAAATCGTGGCCGCTCTCAAGATTATCTGGATCCTCCGCCCCAAGTACCATTACCTCTGGTGACAAGGCAACCGTTCTGTGAAGAACAGAAGTTAAGAACCTCTCTTTATTTTGTATCAAAGGCATTAACACCGGGCAAGAGGCAAAGATATGGATGGAGTCTGCCTTAAATAGGTTGCATCTCGGGCAGCAAGTCCCATTACTGGTTCCCCATTTTGCAATTTTATCGGGTGTATAGTAAAGAAAAAAACAGGTTTTATAAAATTGTGCCTGGAGTCTGGTCTAAATAAAAATGGTTTGAGCTAGCTGATAGCAGTAAAAAAATCCTTCTTTAGAGATCTCGAGTTTACCTTGCCACCTCGTTGGCGTTTTATCTAGATCATCAGGGAACCTCTCCAGCAATGACACATACACTCCACCTATTGACTGTTTCCTTGAATGTATAATTGTCTCCACTACAATAGATTGTTCCCGGAGTGTCCTTGCTCCAGATTTGTGAGTTAGGAAGTCCCTAATTTGGAGATATTTAAAAGAATCCCGCCAGTCTAAACCAAATTCTCCCTTCAGAACATCAAACGATTTAATCCCCTGATTCGTATAAAAATCCCCAAGTTGTGTAATTCCTAAATTATACCATTTATTAACACAATTATCTTTAAAGATTGTTGGTGGAAGAGTTGGGTTGTTTAGTACCGGAGTGTAATATGAGAATCGTCCTATGCCTAGTACTTTTTTTACAGCCTTCCATACCTTAAAACAGCTATAGAGAGTCTTGAATTTGACATTTTTGTGGTAACTGTCATGTATGTGTCTCCAAAAGTAGCCATAGCAGGAATTCCCCACCAATAGCTGAAAGATTGAAGCGGTATGTACCTCTGTGTTGTTCTCCCCTTGCAATAATTCCTTACTGTAGAGTAATACACATGACCAGTAATATCTCCTTAAATTGGGAAGTGCTAACCCACCTCTGTCCTTAGGAAGGGTAAGATATTTATATGCTTGACGGGGTCGAGCGTATGACCATATAAATGTAGAAAAGGTAAGTTCCATTGTTGTAAACCACTGATTAGAGAATACTAGGCAAATTGCCCTGAATAAATATAATATTTTAGGAAAGTACACCATTTTAACTGCATTTGCTCTTCCGATAATAGACAGGTGAAGATTGTCTAACCGTTGAAGATCCTTTTGTATCGTGTTCAACATTGGCTTAAGATTTATGTCCACTACTTCCTCTCGCTTTGAAGAGATTGTGACACCCAAGTATGTCGCTCCATTCACCACCCTAGGGTCATCCATCACACTTTTTTGATTTAAAACAATTTGTGTCTTTCCTTGATTTAGTGCGTAGCCAGAGACCAGCCCAAATTTCCTGGCCTCGGTTTCAATGATCAGCATTGCTACTGTGGGGTCTGCGGTAACTATAGCAATATCATCAGCGTATGCTAATGTTTTTGTTGCATACCCCTGTGATATAATGGGGTTATATGATTATTTTTCTCCAAATAACGAATAAAAGAATCTATATATATTGCAAAGAGCAATGGCGAGCAAGGGCACCCCTGGCGTGTTCCCCTGGAGATGGCGATTTCCTTAGTTAGACTTCCATTGATAGATACAACAGCCCTAGGGTTGTTATGCATTTTTTGTATCGCCTGAATAAACTTGATTCGAGATTCCATCATCGCCATTGCTTTCCAGAGAAACTGCCAGGAGACCCTATCAAAGGCTTTCTCTGCATCCAGAAGGATCAGGGCCATAGGGTCTCCTGTAGTTTCTGTTCCGTCAAAAAGTGTTATTACCCTCTGGATATGATTTATCGTTGACCTTCCAGGAACAAAACCGTGCTGGCCTTTGACGATTACATTGTGTATTATAGGGGCAATTCGGTTTGCCAAGATTTCGGAATATATTTTCGAATCAGCATTTATAAGGGTTATGGGGCGATATGATCCTAAATGTTCTGTGGGTTACCCCTTTTTAGCGAAAATCACAATTTTGGCGCTGGACCAGGAGCTGGGAGATTCCCCCCCGGAGAAAATATGAATAATCAAGCCCCTAAATATGTGTTTAATTTTGTCTATAAATGTGCTATAGAACTCCGAGGGGATACTGTCCAGACCTGTTGCCTTTCCTTTAGGGAGGCTATTGGCTGCGGTCAATACCTCTTCCATAATCGAAATTTCCTCTAGAGTCAGCTGCGTATTTACCTCAAGCTTTACGATATCACAATTCTCTAAGTACCTTTCCATTTCTGTAATGTCTTCATTGCCGTTATCCGTATATAGTTCTTTATAAAACCTCCAAAATGCTTGCTTAATGAACTCTGGGTCTTTTTACTGGCCTTCCACTGGGTCTATAATTTCCCTTATTAGATTAGCATTGACCTGTTGTCGCAATCGCACCGCCAATTGATGACCCACTTGCTCATTGACTTCATATATTAATTCTTTTCGTGCCGTGGCTTTCCGGATTGCCTTATCTGAAAACATATTAGTGATTGCTGCCTTGGCAACTGCTACTTGGGCTAAGGTGCTAGAGATGTCCCCAGTTGAGTCTCTATTGCTAGTGACACTGATGAGCCCTACTTCAGCCAACATAAGCTCATCCTGCAGCCTCTGCATCTCCTCTTTCTCTCGCCTGTTTGCTCTGAGGGAATATGATATAGTCTCACCCCGGACCCCTGCTTTCAACGTGTCCCAAACAACCTCTATTGATGTACTATTAATGTTTTCTGCTAGGAACTTGGGTATCCAGTCTTTCATGTGGATACAATACTGAAGGTCGTTCAGTAATGCTTTTTCAAATGACCACAGAGTAGGCTCTGATTTAGCTAGCCTAATAGTCAGTGTACAGAGAAGGGGGTTATGGTCAGATAGTACCCGGGGCAATTTAACAATTTGGGAATTCCTGAATAGTGAATTAGAGAGTAAAATATAGTCCATTCTGGCATGCGTGCGGTGTGGATTTGAATAAAAGGTATATCCAAGGTCCCCAGTGTTAGTATTTGAATCTGCCAGCTATCCACAAGTCCATGAACAAGACACAAATCTTTAAGAGAGCGAAATACTTTAGGTGTACATCCTTTATAGACCCATTCATCGTTTAAGGACCAGTTAGCCGGGAGGTTTACATTGAAATCCCCACAGACCAACACCGGAAGAGGCCAGTGTGAAAGTTCATTAGAGACCTCATCGAAAACCCTGGGGTCATCTGTATTGCTCCCATAAATAGCACAAATTGTGATTTTTTGCCCTGTTTGATAGCTGCATTCGGGAATAGCCCAGCGGCCAAACTTATCAGTTTTAGATTTGTTAAACACCAATCCACTCCCTTTAGCCAGATTGGCAATCCCCCAAATTTTAACACCTTGTGAGGTAGCACACAACAGTTTATACCCTAGTGTATTTAACAACTGGCTCTGGGACCCTTCAATATGCGCCTCCTGCATACATACAACATTGGCTCCCCAATTTTGTAGGCCAATTGCAACCATTTGCCTTTTCTTAAGATCGTTCAGACCACAAATATTCAGAGATAATATTTTTATCCCAGCCATGCTCCTAATAAAAGAGTGCAATATTTTATATCCCAGACAATATGATTTCCTGTGATCCCTGTAGATATTTCCATAATTCTTATTGACATAGACATAGACGCGAACTTTTTCTTAACTGCCAGGAGCCAGACCGAGTGTGGGGAAAAACGCTGAAAGGAGAGCCAACTAACAGCCCCTTGGAGTTTGCCAGCAGTGTCCCCCTCCCGCCGCCGCAACCGACTGAGAGAAGCGGCTGCCGAGCGGAGGGGGGCATCTAAACTACAAATCCCATCAGGCTTAGCGGCGCTACACGCCGACTCCATCGCGCCAGGCGGCGCATAAAGGAGGCATCACCCCCGCGTCGCGGGAGCGCGCGGGAGTGCGCCGAGCTAAGCCCGGGCAAAGGGCGGGCCCTCTGTGGCCCTCAGGGGACCAAAGGAGACGGGACGGGCCACCACCCTAACGTCGTACCACTCCCAGGATCAAGGTGACTGTTTGCTGACCTTTACTTCTTTTATTGTTTAATTAACTGCATCAGTAACCAATATTATCATTGTGCCACATTGATTGTTTTTCCATAATGACTAAAGTAAGAAAGACTCCCCTGGCCACAAGATCATCCACTAGAAATAAGACCTTGCCATCCACACCTTTGCCAACACTCACTGCCATTGACCTAATGCTACAAAATTCCATAGGTGTAGTTGCGGATGCTATCCAAAACACGGAGAGGCGTCTCTCACTGACCCCGAATTTGTGTTTTCCCAATATATCACAGCATACTACCGCAAATACCACCGCAAATAATAATACTATGGACTCCTCTTTCAACCAGGAGGAATCTCTCTTAATGCAGTCTTTTACAGGGCTGCCAAGTGGTCAAAAAAGCTGTAAGAAAACCGTACTATTGTCCTCACCTATAATAGTAAACAGTCTAGAACAAAGCCCTTTGCTTGTTTCCAATTTGGGGGGCAATACTTGTTCGTCTCAACCCGGAATATCTACACCAAACTCGCCAGGGAGTACTCGTGTTGAAAGTTCACCAAATGTAAATGTAATAACTGTTGACAAAACACTATCCCCCAACAAGAGAAACCGTCAACAAAAGAAACACGTAAAAACTAAATCAATAGTAAGGAAAATTTACAGACCATTAGGCCTTCACTAGCCATCGGCAAAGGATGTTTGGTTAAACTTTAGGTTGGCTAAAGCACCTAACGCTATACAAAACTCTTCCTCTACACTTGTCACCAAGAATGTTAGCACACAAAATGACATACAGGCAGAACATGCTAAGACACATTCAATGCAAACGTGCCAGACCGAAAAAGTTAGTGTACCGGAAACTATAACCTCAACTGATCTGGAACACTTGATTAAATCTTTACTGCAACCTTTGTGTGACAAAATCACCTGTATAGAGCAAACCTTTGCGAAATTTGAAAAACAACAAAGAAAGGACACCTCAAGTATCCTAAAGATCCTTTCTGTACCAAAACCAAAGGAAAGCTTCATACCACTTAAGAGTAACCTCAAACAATCGAAGACCTTGAAGACACAAACAAATATCATTACTCCAAGTTGCAGTCCTGATTTGACACCTTCTCTACCTGTAAATACATCAGTGCAAAACACTTTAACATTACCGACACAAGTTAATAATAACACAGTTATAGCACAAACCTTGCCTACCTCATCTGAGAGTCATATTCCTGACACTGATGAGAGTGAATGGGCCACGGAAGGTATATCTTCTGAGCCTTGCGGCGCTCAAACTGAGTCACAAAGGCCAACAATTACACAAAACGCTACTCTAGACACACGCCCAAATCAAACACCTTCAACAATAAACCCCAAAAAAGCTACCCACATTCATCTTCCACCTGACTCTCATCGGCACACCATAGTAATGATTGGTGTACCACAACTTGAGACAGGTAAAACAGAAAGCTATGGGGACTTGAAAAACAAAGTAAGCCATTGGCTATCTGTTCATCGACCGATTCCCCCCTACATCAGTGGCAAAATAACAAATGTTAGGAGAGTGGAATGGGTGGGAAATAGATTTAAGTCCACAGAGGGCGACTGTGTTGTAGTCAATTTTAAGGATGGCCGTGCGGCAAAGCATATAACTGACTGGAAGGACAGCTCTATTAGCCGCCTGATCCGCACTATGGATTTGAGTTATTTCTACCCTCCGAATAATCATTCCCTAACATCAGTGCATTCATATCCCACTGCTGAGCACGTAAGAGCCCCAGACAACTATAATCAATATCACAGTGGGAAAACACCCAGAAACCAAGGACACTACATTGCAGGAGAACAAAGGCAGCCTAGGAGGAATATAACCTGGGAACCTAGAGAGGCTAGTTATCAAGGTACCTATCCAGAGAACTGGGAGGTTGCTCATGGGGCGTATTATCATCAAGATCACTCCCAATTTATATACCCACAAACCTACTATAATGTACCTATCACCAATAGGTTTGATGCCTTTTATAATCAGAGCGATCTGGAGGGGGTTGACTGACTTCAGTGTGGCCCACTTACAATAACATCAGATAATTTTACAGTACCTAGTCACGCACAAGGAGAGGCATACAAACAAGACATAGTAGCCCCCCCCCTGATGACAAAGCTAGATAACTCCAGAAAGACAGTGTCAACCATAGACCATCTAACCAATAACAGCAAATCACCCGTCTTGCTTGAGGCCCGTAATCCCCCCTTGGCCAACAAAGAATTAGATTTGTCCAGCACTGTAAACGTGGGGGCTATACACACAGAACTAACCAACCTGATGACAGCCCCAACTATCAGAGAACCTGTCCTAGAAACAGTATCTGGTGATTGCAGCATGAGCCTAGTCTCTTGGAACATAGCCGGCTTGGCCGATAAATTACGTGACCCTGTCTGGTTAACATCTGTTAAAAAAATACACAATTATATGCCTTCAAGAGACATGGATGGAGGATAAAAATGCCCACTTTGAGGGTTTTCAAAGCTTTGTTATACCAGCAGCTGCATCAATTAGGGGAAGAGCAAAGGGGGGCTTGGCCATCTTTATTAATCTAGGTTTGTGTTGCAAAATAAGTAACTGTCACAATGCCAATCGGAAAATTCAGATGCTTGAACTGAAGAGAGGCAAAAATGTTTTGACCCTGATTAATTTTTACAATGCTAATAATGGTAATGGTGAATGCAACATTGTGTCCTTAACAGAGATGTTGAGAAAAAGAGCATGCACTCTGTCACGGAAGATGTTGATAGTAGGTGATTTTAATGTACATCCATGTGGCAATCCAGGCTCCACCCAAATGGGTTCTTTGGGATGTAACAATGTAGAAGGTTTCCATTTTGCCCATTATAGGGGAGGTATGAAATTGAACGACATGATGAACGAAAATAATCTAATTGTAGCCATGTCCATGGTCCCTGAGACAAAGGTCTACGATGTTTCAACTTTTAAAGGATTAGGTCAGGGATCCTTTATAGACCACTTATTAGTATCTACAGATCTTGCAATTTGGGTCTCGAATTTTACCATTCACATGAGTGTTTACAGTGATCATAATCCCCTAACTATTAAACTGGGTGGGACTTTATTCGAACAGCGAATGCCCCGCGAAGACCGGGGAACGATGAGCTGCATAAATGGTAGACGCCGTATAAAGTGGACAATGGTAAACCAAGCAATCTTGTACACTAAAATAAATAAGAAATGTGAAGAGGAATTATTAACTTGTACATCTTCTTACTCACCCCCTGAGAATATCTTGTCTGAGTTCGAGGCGATAGTATCAACAATTGGCTCTATGCTAACAGCATCGACTAAAGGACAAAGCAGAAACAACTCTAAATGGTTTGATCATAACTGCTCTAAGGCAAGTAGAGACCTGAAAAATGCGTTAAAAATCAAGCCTAGAGATCATGACTAAATTAAAAATTCTCGCTTGATCTATAAGAAGGCATTAGCCGTTAGGAAAAAATAAATTAAGGCTAATACTATAGAGTCTCTCCTTGACCCCTCAGTGCTGGGGAATAGCAGTAAGTTTTGGCAAAATATTAACAAACCTCTGTTTGATAATCCTAATGATACAGCCCTTGGCACCAACATCTCGGAGGAGGAGTGGGTGACCCACTTTAGTACAATTTTCAAGAGTAATGAGCAACGGGCAGAAAATGTCTTTTTAACTTCATCTGTGAATTCTCTGTGCTTTTCAGTTAACAAGGTTGAAAGGGGTATTCAGGGATTAACTAGTAACAAGGCCCCAGGCCCGGATGGTTTACCACCGGACCTTTTTAAGTCCAGTATTTCCTTTTGGGCACCCGTCCTCACAGCGGTAGTGAACGCAGCTGTGATCTCGGGGTGCCCAAATGAGTGGGGGATATCGACCATAGTCCCTGTTTTTAAAAAGGGCGACCGTAGCAGCCCACTATGTTACAGGCCGATATCTTTAATCAATTCTGTAGCTAAAGTGGTAGGTGGAATAATTCTAAATAGGCTATCCACATGGGCAAAAGAAAATAATATTTTATCACCTATACAATTCAGACCTGGTCACTCGACAATCACACAATGTCTGAACCTGTATCTGATCCTAAGTAAATATACCCTGGCCAAACAAGGAACTGTCTATATGGCATTTTTGGACTTATCGTCTGCTTTTGACTGCGTGGACAGAGGCATACTATGGGCTACCTTGATAAAAATGGGCGTAGAAAGGAATCTAGTTAACTTTTTGGCTGATCTGCACTCGGATACAAGAGCCAACGTTCGTTACACTCAAGATTTAAAAGTAACGGGTGAATTTAGAATAAATCGGGGTGTGCGACAGGGGTGCATCCTGGCTCCATTCCTCTTCAATTTGTACATCAACGAATTGGAGGAATATCTGCTAAAACCTGAAGCCGACTACCCCTTTGTAGAGCGCAAGGGGGTTCCTGTGCTGCTTTATGCAGATGATGCTGTCCTCATTTCTAGAACAGCAAATGGCCTCCAGAAACTACTAAATTCCTTCTTCAAGTTCATGGAGTCCCGTGGCCTAAGCATTAATAATTCTAAGTCCTACGTCATGAAAACAGGACAGGGTTCACGGAAAACTAATTCTTTCTGTATAAATGGGGAAAAAATCCCTACCACCAACACCTTTTCATACCTTGGAGTCTTATTAGATCATAAATTATCCTGGGGCCCCGCTGTTATCAAAAAGAAGGGTGAGGCAACACGTGTCAACGCGGCCATTCTTGGCTTTGCGAAAAAAATTGGAAATTGCCCGACGGCAGCTTTGCTTAAATTATATCAGGCAAAAAGTGTTGCTGTCGCCTGCTATGGAAGTGAGCTCTGGGGCTACTGTAAGATAAGGGACCTAGAGGTTACTGAAAATAATGTTCTGAAGAAGATACTGAGGCTACCAAGGGGAACTGGGAATTTTTCGGTGCACGAGGAGTTGGGTGTTCCCTATCTAAGTGACAGAATAGCAGTGAACCCGGTATTGTGCTGGTTGAACTGCTCGCTCAACAAAGATATACCTCTCACCCAAGCCTTATTAAAAGAAGCCCTAACACTGGATGGTAGGTTTAAGGTTCCGTGGTTGAAGTATATAAAGGACTGTCTGTCGGCAATTGGCCGGTCTGATTAGTTTTTAGCTCCAAATTTGATCACGAAACCTGATGTTATCTTTGTAAAAAATGCCATGTTAACACTTAGATGTACTGACAGGGAAGAGGTTGAGCTACAGAAGGACAGTGTTAGGAAACATCTACTTCTTAAAACCTGTCCACAAATGGAACCCTACTTATCATGGCCCATGACTGGCTATGAACGCTTTCTGTTAACAAGGTTCCGCTTTGACCTATTCCATCTTTTATTGGCGGTACCAAGTGGGGCTCATCGGGGCGAGGTGTTGCCAGTTTGCGGCTGCGACGGGAAGTCTCCGCAAGACCTGGCATACTTTTTATTCATTTGCCCTTACTACAATTTACCCCGGAAATTATATCTTAAACCGTGCCTCAAAAAACTGAGGGGCATATTATCAAGGGGGTTTATCTCCGCTTTTTTGGCTTTAAAAGCCAAGAAAGCGGAGATAAAATTATCTCCCTATTACCAAGCTGTTGCTAACACCAGTTAGCGACAGCTAATAGGAGATAGCGACCATCTTGGGCCCCGCTTTGCATTTCAGTGATATTTATCACTAATGACATGCAAAGTGGGCGTGCCAAGATGTTAGCGACTGGAAACAGTCTCTAACATCGCTATCTCCTATTACCAACGTTTGGAGATATTCGCGCTAAGTGCGAATATCTCCAAAAGCTAACACCTGCCCTAAACAGTTCTTAGCCATGTTATCCAATGGGAGGTGGATAACATGGCTAAGAGCATTTGCTCGAGAATGCATGAATATCGCTGACTTTTCAGCGATATTCATGCATTGCGGCCGTTTTTTATCGCATTTGCGATAAACCTTGATAATAGCAAGGTTTATCTGCGATAAAAATCGCCGATGTGCGGCGATAATTTTTGTCTCTAAACAAGTTAGAGACAAAAATTATCGCTAGTTGTTGGTAATATGCCCCTGAATTTTGCACAGATTAAACCTGCACTTTATTATCTCCAACTACTGAAATGTGATTGCACTTTATTTGTTTGTAATTTTTTTAAATCAGCTATCACCTTCAGGAAAAGTATGGATGGATAATTATGCTGCTAATGCCTTGGGCACTTTTATCTTTTATAATGAAATTATTTATGTATTTATTGTATTTTAAAATAATGCACATGCTCATGTTGCCCGCCGTTTTTTTCTCTCATATTGTTTACTGGATACTTTACTTGTCAAATGAATTATCTGGATTGTTTTTAATTGCTTTTTGATGAAATGTACTTTTATGATTGTAATGCTTACAATCGAATAAAGATATTTGAACTATTGACATAGATTTACTTCCCTGTATGTCTAACCTGTCTGGCCTTTCCCCCCCCACCCACCACCACCTTTGAAGGTTACCTGGGCCTGTCTGGACCAGGGGTGCGACATCCGCGCAAGCGGGCTCTGCGAACTAGGCTAGTTTGTTAGTATAAGTTTTATGCTTATTTTTTACAGTTGACCCTAAGCCTAAATTTTCTAATAATTTTTCAGACTTAATTTCCCCAGATCGTTCAGCCATTCCGCTAAAAGTCCACGCTTTCCCAATATATACCTTCTACTTGATACACATTGCAATAGTTAATTCATCCTATATATTCCTTTTACTACAAGTCTTTAAGTCTACAAGTCTTTAAATCTGATTTAGATTATTTCCCTGGATTTCGAGAGGCTGTCTCTGAGATTTCTCGAAGATAGTCCTCCGCCTGTATTTCGCTGTTGAAGCTTCTTGTTGCACCTTTAAATATAATTGACGCAAAGTCCGGTCTGACAAAAAATTTGAACCCCTTATGCTCTCTTTGGGTGGTAGGTCTTGCAAGGCCGCAGATTTTTTCACGGAGGAGAAAATTCCCAAAGCAGACCAGCATTGCCCTGGGATATTGATTTTGCTTGTCAGAGTTTTTTGATAGCATTAGAGGAAAACGATGGGCCCGCTGGACTTCCCTTTCCATATCCCAGGCTTCCAATTCCGGAAATTATGTTTTGAGTATTTTAACCATTGCCCCTCTAGCATCGCTTCTCTCAAAATTCTCCGGAATTCCAAGAAACCTTAGATTATTCCTTCTGGATCTGTTTTCATGATCTTTCACTTTGGCCATAAGATCCCTTATTATTCCATCCTGTTCTGTTTCCTTTTTTTGAAGCGTCGCAACTTCGGTTTCAAGATTCTCAGTACGGGTTTCCACCATGACCATTCTTTCAGAGATCTCGGAGCAGATACAGCCCACTTTCTTCACTGCTCCTTATAGTTTTTCAATGGCCATGCGGTACTTTTGGCTGTCTTTTTTCACATCCTCATGGAAGTTTTTTATTGAGCTGAGCACCTGGCTCAACGAGGGCTCCGTAGTTTTTTGGTGTCTATCTTTGTTTTCTTGTGCGCTCAGGGTTTGACGTGGTGTTTCTCCTGATGATTTAGTCCTTGGGCTTCTTCGGGGGGATTAGGTCTACTTTTGACATAGTCCGTGTTATTATCAGGGTCTGTGGTTTCTTCATTCAACACGTTTCGTTCTCTTTTGTATTTTTGACCTTTTTTTCCCCCACTCCTTTTTTCCTGATGTTGATTTTGCTAGATAATCTTGAATCATTGGAGCCAGAGATCTCCAGAGATACGGCGCCCCTTCAAGTGCTTGGACTTGATTCTCTTGAATTGCTCAGTTGGCTTGAGTCACTAGAGACAGACATTCCTGTTTCGTATACCTCGGATTCGGAATCTTCATCCGAGAGAGAGTGATTAGCTGAATGTGCTTCTTTCCCCACTGGAAGATCTTGCGAATTGAGAGCATTGGGAAAAGGGATCAGGTCCTTCGTTTCCTGGTTCACTTTTTTTTTTTTATCAAGTTGCTCCAGTTGCTCTCTCTGATTTCATGTTACTGCAACTATCTCTATAGATGCCCTTGCCTCTTGCTGAGTCACTTTTGAATCTGCATTCCAAGTTCCTTCGGGAGTGCCTATAGTTCCACTTTCCTCCAAGTTGGTTGGAGGTATACATTGAACATCCTTACAGCTTCCATTACACTCCTCAGTGTTCTTGTTCTGCATTTGGATCTGTATTTTTTTCCCATTATTTGGTACATCACTCTGGCAATCCTTATGCAGAGGGCTGAATATATTAGATATTCTTGGTTGGGATGACTCAATTATACTGGTATTTTTTGCAGTTGCCTTTAAATTTTTTATAGTCTGTAATCTCTGCAGTTTTTTGGCCATTAATTCCAATTTGGCATCTTCCTCCGTTTCAACCCCCTTCTCCTTCTTATTGCCAGCCTCTTTCTCCTTTTCTATCTCTTTCTCTTTCTACTTTCGTTTGGTTTTTTCTCTTTCTTTTTCCAGCTTTTTTTCCATATTTTTATCTTTAATTTTTCCTTTTTCTTGAACCTCATTTCTTGCCAGGCCTTTTACCGGGTCTTTTGCCAGGTCTTTCTCCTTTGCTCTAATTCCTCTGGTTTCAGGACCTTTATGTCTGTTAGTTGTGTGTTGGGCAGGTGTCAGTTCAATTTCTGCGTTTTCACGCTCTTGTTGGGTCAAAATCTCTCCCTGTAGAAGCTCGCCTACCTCATCCCCTTTTTCCTTGTTAAAAGCGGCGTTATATGCTGCCCCTGTTTGTGTTTTCTGGCCTTTTTGCTCCTCTTGCAGGGTGAGCCCCTCCCCTCTGTCCTCCTTGCCCTCCCTGTTCTCTCCGGTATTCCTTTCCATATCTGTATCTTTAGAGGGCTTTAAGGGCATCACAATCCATTTCTGACAGTTTACTGACGTCAGTGCACCCCACTGACTTCCTCCCTGAAATTTTCTCTTGTGCCTGTAATAAAATTGTTTCAGGGCAGTATTGCATCTCTTCTGACCTTGTGTGCCCTTAAGCTCCTTCAGACAAGTTCTCTGCTCTCTCTGTAAAGAACCAGTGTTGAGAGGGTAGCTCTTCCCTATTTGAAGTTTTACTTGAGGTTTTATTCGAGGTCAGAAATTGCTATAAATGATATTGAGAAAGTGCCCTCTTTCTGCATGGTTGCCCCTACTTTTTGCTGAACTGCAGATGAAATTTGACTACGTGTGACCTGGGCTCCTCCCAATCAGGTACCCAGGGGCTATGTTATTTCCCAAAACTGCCTTGAAGACCAAACCCAGTTGGCGCACTTTGATCACAGGTCACTGCCTGGTAAATGGTACTACAGGTACCCAGGGAACAGTGACCAGGGAATGCCTCTAAGGGCTGCAGCACTCTTTGTGCCACCCTTAGAGGCCCTGAACCTTTACACCCACACACTGCCTTTGCAGGCTGGGTGTTTTGGTGCAGAACAAAGTGAAGATTGGACATGGCACACATCCTGGGGTGCCATGCCTACAACCCACTGCCCTGGCATAGATCGGCCACCACTCAAGCTGGGTGCACTAACTCAGTGGTAAGGGTACAGGTGCAAGAACCTAGTACCCCTACACTGTCTAAACCAATTCTTAGACATTGTAAATGTAATAATGCCATTACGAGTATATGGTGCTGGGAGTTTGTCATCTCAAACTCTAAAGTACCATTATAACATTACTGAAAACTGAGAAGTTTAGTATTAAACTTCTCAGCACATTGAACCCACACTGATGCCAGTGTGGGATTTAATGAGGAAGGCACACAGAGGGCATTTTAGACATGCCACCTGAAAAATTACCTAACACTAATTTGCAGGCAGAGTGGCTGCTCCCCAGGTGCCACCACCAAGCATGTTTCTGGACCCCTCTGTCGAGAGCCTGCTGCTCTCGGGGGTCTGAAACAATGCACATTCTAGAATGTGGTGCCAAGCTTCCTCCCCCAGGATGGGTGGGGTCCATAAAGGGGAAACTTCAGTGGTTTGCTGCCTTTGTGAGCTTCCCCAAGCCTTTTGCTGCTTCCAGCAACAGGTCACTGTGAGAAGTTGGCCTGGTATGTGATGCACACTAATTCTAGTGATCACCTTGTACCATGCCAAGCAACCCTTATGATGATTGGTTATAAGTCAACCTTATAGACCAGTTATGGTGGTTATGGTGGCTGATCATTGTGGTGGCAGCACTTTGAAACGCTGCTGCAGAAAGACGGGCAGACTGCGAGATTGACTCTTCTGCCCACTCGCTTTTCTGCACTGTTGCTGTAGCGCTTTTAAAAAAAATATAATTTGCTCTTTTACACTCAATTGAATTTACTAATTGTGTTGTATGTATTTTTAATTAAATTGCACCCGCTTTTAATTCCTGCACTGTTTTCCCGGTTCCCCTGTGCCCTGTTCCACCGCGGCTGCTCTGTGCCGATTGTAGTGGAGGGCCAGGTCGGGCGGCGCCATCTTGAGTGAGGCCCGGTCCCTGGCTGGTCGGGAGGTAGCGGTCCAGCTCGGGGAGGGGCTTGGGTGTTAAATAGATCCTTTGCTCTCCTGACCCTCGTGGCTGATCATTGTGGTGGCAGCACTTTGAAACGCTGCTGGAGAAAGACGGGCAGACTGCGAGATTGACTCTTCTACCCACTCGCTTTTCTGCACTGTTGCTGTAGCGCTTTTAAAAAAAATATAATTTGCTCTTTTACACTCAATTGAATTTACTAATTGTGTTGTATGTATTTTTAATTAAATTGCACCCGCTTTTAATTCCTGCACTGTTTTCCTGGTTCCCCTGTGCCCTGTTCCACCGCGGCTGCTCTGTGCCGATTGTAGTGGAGGGCCAGGTCGGGCGGCGCCATCTTGAGTGAGGCCCGGTCCCTGGCTGGTCGGGAGGTAGCGGTCCAGCTTGGGGAGGGGCTTGGGTGTTAAATAATGGTCCCCCACAGGGCGCGCAGCGGTCGCGCCCAGCGGGCGCGCAGCGGTCGCGCCCAGCGGGCGCGCCGTCTGCGCGCCGAAGGAGCGCCAAAGGAGGGCCCGTCTGTGCCCGTCCGTGCCCCGGACGGACCCAGGGCCAGCCACTCTACTCGGCGACCTTTGGGGATGGCCATGTTAGAGAAACGCAAGTACTCACGCAACGATCTTCGGAGACTTGCTCCCCCCGTCAAGGGTTTGCCTTGCCCACGTACGGTTCCAGACGGTGTTCTGGCCAAATGCCCCAACTGTGGGTTCCACCCCCAACCCTCCCTCCCCCCACCTTTAGTCAATAACGCCACTGTTTCCAACATTAGGGCGGGATTGATTAATGCTAGATCTGCGGTGAGGCATGCCGCTGATGTTTATGAACTACTGGTGGACGGCCAGTTGGAGGTACTGTTCCTCACGGAGACGTGGATGACCAGTACTTCCGCTCCCAGTGTGGAATTTGCTGTCCCCAGGGGCTTTAAGATAGCTAGTTTAGATCGACCCCTGGGCAGAGGGGGTGGATTAGCTGTTGTTTTTAGGGATGGGTGGAGCTTCGCCTCTGAGCCTCCGATTGCGGATGTAGGGGGTGAGGTTGCTCATTTTTCTATAAAAACTTCCCCCCATTTCACCTTAGGTGGATCTCTGATTTATAGGCCCCCGGGCCAGGCTAATCACTTTCTGGACTCCCTAGAAGAATATATAGTGCCACGGGCCTTAGGCCTTCCCAAGTTTTTGCTGGTCGGCGACCTAAATATTCATATGGACGTTCCTGATTCCCCTGAAGCCCGCAAACTTGGTGAAATCCTCGAGCTTGCTCAGCTCAAACAATGGGTGACTGCCCCGACTCATGCGGGTGGTCATCTGCTCGATTTGGTTTGCTCCAACTTCCCCATTCAGTCCGTGATTGTTGAAAAAACAACCTGCTCCGACCACGATCTGGTCAGGTTTACGTGGGAAATGGCAGAACCAAGCCTCCCACCTCCCATCTGTCATCCTCAAAAGATTAACTTGCCCGCGTTTAGACAGGCTTTGTCCAGAACTCGCCCAAAACTTAAGACGCTTCTGGACGCTGCGACTTGCGAGTTTAATGAGTGGGTTCGGCAGGCGGCTACTGCCTCCACTAAGCAAACCACGCTGACTAGAGTCAGGCGCTCTCCCTCTCAACCCTGGTTCTCCCCTGAACTGAGAGAGATGAAACTGGGGTGCAAAAAATTAGAACGAGCATGGAGATGTGGATATAACTCTGAGGCTAAATCCGCTCTACGGCTCGCCCAGAAAGACTATTATGCAGCCATTAAAGTAGCTAAGGGGAACTACTGTGCAGGGCGCATCGCCAGGGCGGATAACAATAGCAGAGAGATCTTTGCTATTGTTAAAAGCTTTGTGTCACCTGTTGCTGATGCTGTTTCCCTCCCGTCCTCTGCGCGATGGTGCGAGGAGTTGTCCACCTTTTTTATTACTAAAACAGCGAGGATTCAGCAGGACCTTCTAGCGGCTCTTCCCGCCGACTGCCTTGCAGCTGACCTGGGTCCTTCATTATGTCCATGTCCGGGACAGCAGCTTACGAACTTCTCGCAAATTGCGGAGTGTACTGTTCTCCCTCTCCTCCAGTCTCTGAAGTCTGGCTCTCCAGCCGATCCGTGCCCGGCCCGGGTGCTTTCGGAAGTGGCGGAAACAGTCTGCGCTGAGATCACGCAGATAGTTAATCTCTCCCTGGCCGCTGGCGAGGTGCCTTCAGTTTGGAAACAGGCCAAACTGCTGCCGCTTCTGAAAAAACCAGGACTGGATGCGTCGGTTCCCGGAAACTACCGGCCCATTTCCCTTTTACCGGCACTCACGAAAATTTGTGAGAAGGTAGTTCTTCAACAACCGGAAAGCTTTGTTGAAGCCTCCAATGCCCTCCACCCTGCCTAATCAGGCTTCAGGGCTGCATACAGCACTGAGACGGCGCTGGTGGAGATGACCGAGGCAATTCGGGACTGCCTAGACGGAGGCGGCAGAGCGGTCCTAATTTTATTGGAACTCTCTGCCGCGTTCGATACCGTCCCTTATGAGCTCCTCCTCCGCCGGCTGTCGGCCATTGGCATTGGTGGGGTTGTTTTAGACTGGCTGTCCTCTTTTCTATCTGACAGGACCCAGCAGGTCTGGATGCATCCTCACGCCTCTGAGCCTAAACCACTGCTTACAGGGGTCCCGCAGGGGTCCACTCTTAGCCCCTTACTGTTTAATGTCTATATAACCGCCCTGGTTTATTTGGCAGAACAGTTTGGGGCTAAGATCATAGGGTATGCAGATGATACCCAACTGCTGTTCACCTGGCCAGACGATAATTTGGATACGGCGGCAGTTCATCTGTGTTTGTCCTCTGTATTTCGCTGGCTAACGCAGGCCCAGTTGAAATGCAACGAGGAAAAATCTGAAGTGCTTTTCTATGGTTCCTTCCCCCCCTCGTTCAAAAACACACTGTGGCCTCCAAACATTCCAAGCCCGAAAGAGATGGGGAGACCTGCCAAAATCCTTGGCATCTGGTTCACAGAGGATCTCAGATTCGAGGACCATATTAAAAAACTTACAGGCACCTGCTTTGCCACTCTGAGAATGCTCCGCAAATTTTTCCCCTTGCTCCCTAGGGATGCTAAGGAGACGGTTGCTCGGGCACTTATACAGGCAAGGCTGGACTATGCGAATGCACTGTTCAGTGGCATTCCGGCCTATCTGGTGAAACGCCTGCAAATTATCCAGAATGCGGCTGTCCGTCTATTATTTAACATCCCTAGATGGAAGAGCGTCCGTGCAGAGATACGCACGCTCCACTGGCTTCCTGTTGCTCAACGCATTTTGTTTAAATCCCTGGTGCTTGCGTTTCGTGCTACTCACGATCAAGGCCCCTTGTATCTGAGAAAGACATTTACCAGCTATGTCCCTGCACGCACCCTCAGATCTTCCACTCTGTTCAAATTGTACCTTCCCCGTTTCAAACGAGCAAGACTCGGTGGCCAATCGATCTCTGTGATCGGGGCACGGGCCTGGAACGCTCTCCCTCTCCATCTGCGCTCTATGCCTTCAGTGGCTGAATTCAAAAAACACCTGAAAACACATTTGTTCAAGAGTGTAAGCTAAGATGCCTTCTTTCTGTTTTGCTGTCTGCCTCTCCTGTACCCGCGCCAGGATACTCTCAAGTAACGGAGCGCGCTATAAAATGGTTTATACATACATACATACATACATACATACATTATCCTAGTGGTAACGTGGACAAATCAATCTTAGGCTAAACTCTGAAAGGCATGTGAAGCCAGCTGTATTACCATACACAACCCCCTTGAAAACCAAATGAAAGGACACCACACAGATATATATTAAAAATATATATATATTTATTAACTACAAATATCCCCTGAACTCTTTATGAGCACAGAAGCACAAGCATTAAACAAAACACAGTTTAAAATACACAAAAGTTGCACAATATGGATGAACCCTAGGAGCCACCTAAACCATATACTAAGAAAGTGGTATAAGAGATGCCAATCGATAGGGAAACAGGCCTAGGGCCTTGGGAATCACTGGAGCTGTTCGGGACTAGCAGTGACTAAGTCGGGAAATGCCCGCGGGACTCGGGTGCAGTGTTTAAAGTGCACGCACTCACCAATGCAAAGTCTATGGTGCGTAAAAGTTAGAAAGTTAGAAAGTTAGGAACCTTCCGATTGACCTAGAAAGCTGAAACTTGAGACACAGGCCCTAGAGGTGTGTACCAGTGTGGGAACACCGGCGTTGCTGAGTTACCTCACCCACAGGAAGCAGGTGCATAGGGTCAAAGTAGTGTCGGGTTTCGTCACACTGGTCGATGGTGCTTGGAGCTGAAGATGCTGCAGGCGGATCGATGTGAAGAGTTCCGGTGGATCCAAGGGTGGATCTGAAGATGTGAAGACCTGAAAGCAGAGGGGACAATGTTCAAAGTCACTAGCCAGTGACTACTGTGGAACCAGATTGGAACCAGGCGATGTTGGGTGCAAACAGGCGTTGAGGTATAGCTTCTCTCTGCAGCCACGTGGACACTGGGGGTTGAGGACGTCCAGGAGTCGGTCACAAGCTGTCCCGCGCGGGCTTCTCGCTGTTGGCGGTGTCGGCAACTTGCAACACCAGGCAAAAAGTTTGGGGGTAACCATAGTCAGATATCCACCTTCCTACATTCACCACTAGTTCTCCCACCCACTTTGGGCAGGAGTACTAGCGGGAAAACCAAGTGAGGAAGGGAGGAGTGCCCACCTCTGCCAATCACACCCCTCAGGTGGGGGAGGCAAGGTGAAGCATAACTCTTAGCCCTCACCATCTTGCAGATGAGCCAACCCAACCAACCAGAGTGAGGCATTATGCCCCCTCTCACTGGAGGGTACCATAATAGGGGGTGTACCCACCCCAAGGAAGGGACCCATTGATCCCAAACATTCACTTATCTGTAACACCCCTAAATGTAGTAATTAGGGGCACCCCTGAACCTTGCCTCCTCAGACAAAAAACTACAAGAAGAAAAGAAGAAGAAGGACCAAATGGCCGTGTCGAAGATAAGAAGAGGAGGACACCCTCTGACTTGGCCCCAGCCCTACCAGCCTGTTTCCACCTCAAACCCGCAGAAGCTAAACTCCAGTGTTTCCTGCAGCCAGCAACCTCAAGAACCCAGAGGACCTGCCCTACCTTCAAAGGAAAATACTTTGCCTCCCTTGAACACTGGATTTGTTCACCCATAGACTCCAGCTCTGGCGAAATCCACGTCTGCACCACTCTGCAACCGACGGCCATGGTCCAAATTCCAAATGAGCAGGTTTTCCTGGTGATCCTGACCCGAGAACCAGTGATCCCTAACATGCCTCAAGCCTCCAAGCCTGCATCCTCGATCCGGAAGGTCCCCCAACCACGACCCTAAAAGACAACCCTGCATCCGATGCCCCACGGCCTTGGGTGGCCAACCAATGATGTATAGCCATCCCCCAGCATCCCAACTTACCTCTCCAAGTGGTGGTAGCACCAAAAAGACCTTCGTCCCTGAGCCTGCAATGCGTTTGCAAACCGGAGAAGTCCTATTGAAGGTAACAGGGCACCCAACGACATACCAGCACCCTGCTCCCGGCTGCCCTAGTGCCGCTGAGGGTTTGTACTAACTTGAACCTCTAGTTTCCCCGAGCTAAAGTCCAGGATCTTTTCTCTCACAACCTTGTGGCCTGCTCTTCAGCAGCCACCAACTGGAGGCCTCCTATCCCACATTGGATTACATTGGGCCTCAGCACTCTGCACCCAGCCGCCCTAGTGCCACTTTAAGAGTGCATCCTCGACCCTGAGAGACCCCTGATTCTAAGCCCCAGAAAACCAATTCCCACAACAAAGTACTTACCAGTTTAGCGATAACTCTAATTCCTCTCATAGCATGACATTGTCTGTTTTCTATGAAAAAGTTTCTATATGTAGAGTTGGAAAATCTATAAAAATCTCTAAAACCCTAACCAAATGACTAAAACACTTTTACTTACCAGTTTACAGATAATGTGCCAGTGCAGTATCCATGTATACTACACTGTGTAATAAAAGTAATGTGTAAAGTAATCTACTTGACATCCTATTGAAAAGTCAAAACAAAGTATATGTACAATATTTCAAAGCATTGCATTACCAGTGATTCTACTGTAATCAAACCAAAGTATATATACAATTGCAATTCAAACTATATTATGCATGCAAAGTATAAATCAGTTACCTGTGCCAGGCTTGCTTGGTTCTAGAAAAATAAAATAACTAAAAGACTATTTTTATAAAAAACAAAATGTGTCTAAGTTCCTTCTGTGAGTGTGTGGCAATCATTTGCTGATTGAACGTGTACAACAAATGCTTAGCACTACCCTCTGATAAAGCCTTACTGCTTGGCCTCACTACCACAAACAGAGAGTAAGGTGCTATCTACTTTTACCTATGCATACCTTTGGGGTTCCACTCGACTCTGTGAACACTATACCTCACTTTGGTATAGTATATACAGAGTCAGCTTCCTACAATTATTTCAGGTTACCAATCTCTTTGCCTAAACTTAATGATGATCACAGAGGATCATTAGGTAAAGACAAAACATAAGAAGACATTAAACTGGTCATCTATAGCATGCCTACTAGTAAAGCACCTGGAGAAGATGTGCTCCCTTAAGAATTCTATCAACTTAATAAAGGCCTAGTAAACCAAAGCTGTGTAACATGTATAATGAAATGAAAAAAACAGGATCCATTTGAGATTAATTTAATAGGGCGAGGATCTCCTTCAAATCTAAAGATGGCAGAGACCCTATATAATGTTCCAACTATAGGCCAATACCTCTACTGAACTGTAATATGAAATTCCACACAAATATACTTGCAAACACACCGAGGACCCTCATACCATACATCTCCTTTGGTGAACTAGAAATTATATAGACCACCATGCAGCCTAATCTCTGGAATCAGAAAAAATCAAGACTCATAGAAGTGAAACTGTATACCTCTACAAAGAAGGGAATATTGAAATTACCATATGGAATCATAGTGGCTCGCTCACCAGTTGGCATCCTCAGTTTATCTACTAGCATCACACACTCTAACTCCTACCAGGGTTCAACTAGAAAGACATTTACAAATGCACGTAAGGTCCTAAGTGTTTACAACATGGTCCACTGTCGCACAGACCAGGTGGAAACCAAATGCTTCATCACACTGACACTTCAAATCCCTACTCCAAAAACAAATGTAATGCTATTGAATCCTTCACAAAGGTTCTGATAGCACATCAATACTACCAAGCTTACTTCTCCCCTTATGCTCATCTCTCCATACTGCATCCTTCAGGAACTTGTCTCTTACTGATCTTGCTAAAATCCTCAACTTCTTCCAAGACACCGCCTACGATGTTGATCATGTATTACCCTCAACACTTGATCAAAATCCTATATGGAAAGCTCTTTTAGCCTGCACATCATTCTTTACTCATGTTTTCTTCCAAGAAGGTCTCCTGAAAAGACTGACATGACCCTGAAACCATTGCTAGATACATCTCTCACCTAACCTTCTGTTGCAATATCATTGAAAAAGCAGTCTGTGCACAGTTCAAGATTACATCAATGTCAACCATCTTCTGCATGGCTGCCAATACAGCTTTCGATCATTGCTGCAGGACAGAGCCTGCTATGCTGCATATCAGAGGCTTCTTAGCAACCTTTGGTACCATCAATCACCCCACAGACATCTTTACTTCTCAATTTAGATTAATTGTCAATGCCCTTCACTGGTTCTCCTCCTACCTATGCAACCAATACTATGCTTCCACATGGGTTTCTTCAGCTCTATCATTAGTGGAGTCCACCGAGTTTCATACTGTTCCATTATCTTTAAAATTGTACAAGAAGCTCCTTGGGACTTTATTTAGCGATAACTTCAAAATGTATCAATATCGCTAATAACACTCAACTCTACTTGAAAGTCTACCCTGGTTCAGGCATGCAATGACCTCCAATGTCTGCACCTTTTCCAGCCATGAATGATGAGTACCCGCCTAAAGCTTAAGCCTGTGAAGAGAAAATGCCTTTTATATTCCAAGAACAGAAAGCAACAATGTGATCTTCGCCACACAAATCACTTTCTGAAGCAATGTAGTTTTTTCAGCAATGTAAAACACATCGGATGTACGTTGTTACAATGCATGCTTTTACCACACATGCCTTTACAATGCAGGTTTTTCAACACAAGTCAGTACAACGACTTGCGTTGGGGGGTGCTGGATAGTGAATAGTTTAATTTACTATTCCAACTCCAGTCCCCGTGGTTAGTAGGGAAGGTGTTGGATAGTAAATTAAACTATTACCTATCCTAGAGCGCCCCCCAGCGCAATTCGTTGTAATGACTTGCGTTGAAAAACCTGTGTTATAAAGGTACTGCGTGGTAAAAGTTGCGTCGTAAAGGATGTTTCCCAAACACATCTACGTCAAAAGGGTATAGGAGTAACTGACACTTCAACTGGGCCCAAACTGTCCCCCTCCAGCCTGTACAAGCATCCACAGTGAAAACTGTCTATCGTCCCACCACAAGTGGTTGTAAAGCATGTGCTTTGCTAATCTATTCTTTGATGAGTTTGAAAGCTTCCTCACGAACACAGAAGACAACATGAAATATATTCCTTTCTTCAGAAACATTCTAACGCATTTAGTGAAATTTGCTATCAGAAACTTGTCATAACATTCAAACAGCCCTAAAAAGGATTATAGGTGCTCTATCTGTTTTGAAGCTGACACTTCAACTATAGATTTTACAAGACTGGGTTTAGGTTTCATTCCCTGTCCAGAGAAAATCTGTCCAATATAACCAATCTCTTTGTTTTTAAAGATTCATTTGTCCTTTCATAAGGTGGCTCCTTTGTTTTCAAGTAAACTTAACACTTTACGTAACACTACATTTTATTCATTTTTGCTGTTTGAGAACACCAAAATATCATCCTGGAATATTACTACTTGCAAGAAATCTTTGACCATAGTTGACATTCAACTCTAAAAAACTGCTGTAGCAGATGCTCTATCAAACATCAACCTGCAGAATTGGAAAGCACCATCTGGCATAATAAAGGCAGTTCAATGTCGTTAATCCTTATCCAGTGCAACCTGATGGTATACTGCCCTTAAATCCAGTTAGGTTAACCAGCTAGAATGGCCAATCTTCATAATAAAATCTTCAATTATTAGCAGTAGAAATGATCACCCAGATGGCAACATTAACACTCCTTACATCCACACACATCCTGAGTTCCCCGGGCTTCTTTTGAGCTAACACAATGGGAGATAACCATAAAATTGCCTCAATTTTCTCAAATAATACCAATAAAAAGAATGCAGCATGCATAGCAAGAGTTAACAACAAGGATAAATAAAAGTAGTTCTACCACTTCTATGCATCCTGTTACAAAGTATGGAAGTCCAGAAGAAGTTAGTTCCAATAAGCTTTATTGAAGAATAAGTTACAGAGGTATAATGTTGTAGCCTGGATGGTAAGTAGGCCTGTAAGTATCTCTGTAAGTACGCCACACCAGGAACAGCCCTCCTAGCTGCTCAGCCTTCAGTCACCAACTGATTCAGTTCACCCATCCAATATTCCATGACATATACAACATTCCACACACACTCAGAGCTGAACAGCAAGGGGAAGAAAGAGAACAGTGAAGGAGAGAAACATTCACCTTACTACATATCCCCCTTCTTTACACTTAAAAACAATAACAGAAAATGAATCAAGAAATGAATAAAACATGAAAAATGTAATAAACAGTATATCATAGATAGCAGAAATGCAAACACGATAGAATATAAGAATAAGATGAGAATAGAATAAAAGAACTACTACCATAAGGAAAATAGAAATAAGACAAGGCACAAACATCAAGTCAGAATAAAGAACTCCTACAATCAATAAAATGGAGAAACAACAAGGCACAAACACCATCCCTCTCTTTCCAAAGGGAACAGTAAACCCAAGAAAACTTGAGTCGAAAGTAGAAAGGACAGAACACACACCACAACTAGTGCGCCTGATGTCAAGGCAAACACAAAGTACAATGAAACTGTGAAAACAGCGACCCAGCGCTGAAAAGTAAAGAAACGTGAGAGTGAGTACTGAAGAACGTAGGCAAATAGAAAAAAGACTAAATGCCATGGCTGAAGTGTACGCCTACAGAACAAAGAAGAATATAATGAAAACGAAAAGGACAAATGCAACAAATAAGAAATAAACACCTGACGTCTCAGGTAAGCCAAGAAAAACCAGCGAGAAACTAGGCAATGAGCATATCAAAATATTACAAACTAGGCAATAAAAATATCAATATATTAGAAACGAGGCAATAAGAATATCAATGGATTAGAAACCAGGCCTAGTACAGAATATCAAGAAGAAAGAACGTAAGTATGATTTCAGACCCCCAAAAAATGCAAATGAATAGAATAATAGTGGGGTACGCATATAAGAACAGGAGGTGCAAGTATTGAAACACAGAACCAGTAAAATGTGAGTAACCTCCCTCTAAAAATTGAATATGGCCGAACATCAGACTAAAATCCAATAGACCTGCAGAATAAATAAGACAAAAAGTATGGTAAGCTAAAATCAAATGAAAGCATAGTGAAATATGAAAATGAAGGCAATAATATATAAAAAAAGAAACATGGAAATTAAACCACGAAAGAAATAACACCGGTACCCGACTTAGTACCCGAGTGTGGATTCACATGAGAAGAAACCTGTTAAAAATAAAGCAGTAAGCAATATCCAAATAAACCAGAAGATGGCGCACTGAGTACAGCTACACGGATGTCAAAAAGAGCAATAAACAGTATTCGGTGCTTCCGAAAGGAAAAAAAAAGAAACAAATTGAAAATGTTGAGAAGAAAAGTTGTCCCGGGCCATGGGAAATAGTCAGTGTCAAATAGCCGCATGTTGACGTTATTGAAGAGTCAAAATGAAGAAATCACACGTTGTTTTGAAGATAAGAAAAGTACCTCCATAATCTCAGTGCTCCATGAAGGCGAAGTTCCCAAAACACGATTCACACTCGCTGCAGCAGAAACGCCGATGTAGAACAAGGATGAGAATGCAGTGCAAATGCTGTTGACAGAGATGTCAGCTAGGCGCAAAATGGAGGCAAGTTTCCTGCGTAGTTGTACCGTGTGGCTCCCGGCACACAGAGGAATGCAGGCGTAAGTAGGCAGCTGAAAAGAACTTGGCGTCATGAAGAGTGGAAGAGAGGCGCACAGGCATTCTGCAAGCACGCGACACTGAAGCAGGTGAGGTGCGCGTGAATATATTTGAAATTTGAATGAAGCGCTGCCGTTAGTTTTCCTCAGGGGGCAACACAAAGAAAAATGAGAATTTTACAAAAACAAAGTACAATCATTGCTTGGCCAAAAAAAATCACTGCGAAATTCAGCAAAAAGTGTAGCTCCTCTTAAATAAAATACCGTGGAAAATCACTGAAAAATGTATTTGGAAGAACGTTGAAGGAAAAAAAAGCCACAATTTAGACACAGGTCCAAATAAATTACATATAGGTGATGACTGCTCTAGAATAATAGAGTAAAGACTCTGCTCTCGTAAATATGCTTATCACGGTGCCACTTGACTCAAGCAGTTGGGGAAAACAGATAGTTTGAGTTGTAGAAAGTCACTGACTGATATAAATTACACAGAAAATGCAGAAGGGTGATCAAGCTGACTGTAACTCTGTGAAAAGTATGTCTGAAGAGACCGGGTATTGTATGCCAGGCACTTGAATAAAGGAGATCCACTAACACACAGCAGTCATTTGATGAATAGAGTAGTGAAGCCAAGACGGAGAAGTAATATAAAAGAAGAATCACCAAGCTTGCAAAAAAGTACTGGCACGCCCGAGTTGAGGCTGACCGTGTCATTTGTGACTGGTGGGGCTGGGGCTGCCAGCAGGTAATTTTATAATGGTATAAGCTTGGGTTCTTTGATGAAATCGTAGTAATGAATCCTTAGATGCTGAGATGAATCCTTAAATGATAGAAGTAGAAGAATTTCTTTGAATAATATGTCCATTGAATCGCGCAGGAAAGACCAGATTGTCACCAATGTTACAAAGTATGGAAGTCCAGAAGAAGTTAGTTCCAAGAAGATTTATTGAAGAATAAGTTACAGAGGTATAATGTTGTAGCCAGGATGGTAAGTAGGCCTGTACGTATCTCTGTAAGTACGCCCCACCTGGAGCATCCCTCCTAGCTGCTCAGCCTACAGTCACCAACTGATTCAGTTCACCCATCCAACATTCCATGACATATACAACATTCCACACACACTCAGGCTGAACAGCAAGGGGAAGAAAGAGAACAGAGAAGGAGAGAAACATTCACCTTACTACACATCTCCTGGGGAGGCATAGAATTCTGATGCATTCCCAGCTGCATTAAACCTTGTAAATCTGTAAGTGAGTCAGGTTCCATGGAAGCTGTGTTGAAATACCCCAGCAATAACCATGGAACACCCCTGTCATGCAGAGTAGTGCATGAAGGGGCCTATCTTTACAAGGCCACGAAAATCCACACAGGGTGGCTTTATGTGGACTTATACATTTGGGCAAGCCTATTTCGCTGCTGGTGCACCAAAAAAGTGACACACCAGCAGAGCAATGGGCTTGTAAATACAGTCCATAATCAGGGGAACCACACCTATAGTAGCTGACTTTCCATGATTGATACAATAACACACTTGATTTGCTCGATCCTGCACTTTCCCTGTGCTCTGACATAGGCACTGATTCTTCGAAAAATGTTGCATCTTCATAAGACCCCTCTACTCCCCTACTGTGTCAATAGCTTTATCAAAAGATGAATTCTTACAAGTAAGTAAGCACTCTTATATTTTCTTTGAAATGCACCTTACCCCTAATTTATCCCTAATCAACTGTGAGATAAAGTCACCAAATTTACATTTTGCTGTGAAGACTTTCAATTCTGTAACAGAGGCATCTATCCCTCGCAAGTCTGTAAAACAAATGATACCTATGTACCACTAAATTCTTAGTTTGTGAAAGATACTTATCTAACTGACTACAGCTGTGTGTAGCTGAAATGAAAGTCTAAAAACCTTGGGGCTCATTAGTATGGCGGGCGGACAATACCAGTGGGAAATGGGACCGCCCGCTAAGGGTGCAGCGGTCCCACACATCCCATTAGGATGCGCCCGCCACACTGCCATGTGCATCCTGCATTTCTGACATTGCAATGCCAGAAATGCATGTTGTGCTTTTCAATGCACAACGTGACAGGCACCGCACAGTGCCTGCCATGTTGTACATTGAAAAGCATACCCCCCATGTGCACCTTCCATTCCCCAGAGTCCCTGGGGGCCCGCAAAGGGTCCCTGCAAGAGATGCCTGCATGCCTTTCCATGGCGGCAATGCTGCCACGGAAAGGCATGTTCCCGCCCACATCTTAATATGGCAGGCAGTGTCTAACAGTCACTGCCACCATATTGAACCCTTTTCCACCCGGTCGACTTGTTGACCGGGCGGAAAAGCGGCGGAGGGTCTTTCCATCCGCCGCAGACCCCCCAACCATAGTAATATGGTGGGGGGTCTTTGCAGCAAGGATGGCGGGCGGATTGCCCCCGCTGGGCCGGCGGTGGCCCCTTGTTTTCTGCTTAATTAAGAAAAATCTTGAACCTGCCCCGAAAAGCTTCAGTGCCATAACAGAGTGTTGCAATGAATTTGGCTTGTATTGCTGTTAATAGTGGTTTAAAGGTTTGGGTTTGCAAATTTCAATGTATTCACTGGAAAGCTGAGAATAGGGACGCAATTCTTGTTTTCACTAAACTCTCATGTATGTTGTGTGACAGCTGGTCTTGTAACCAAATGCTATGGTATTTGTATGATGTACCTTGGTGAATTGGTTTCCCCTTCGTGACCAGCTGCCTTTCTTATTTATTTTCCTGCCAAAAATCACTACCTGTGTTTTTGAGAAATTAATAGCCATTTCATTCTAGATACGATAGATGTTTAATTGGTTGAGTAGCCTCTATAGGCCCATCCCAGTTAAATTAATAAGGACAAGATCATCAGCGTATTGTAGTGAGGCTACTTTCCTGGATGCCAGTCTTGGTTGATGATGATTAGATGTTTTTCAAATAAGCGCTAAGATCTACCAGAAACAGATTAAATATGACAGGGGCCAAGATGCAGCCTTACATCAGGCCTCTTTTTATTGCAATTTTTTTTTTAATTGGTGTTTTGACCAAGCTTAACCTGAGTCCAGTTATTCATAAACAAAAGTTTATTAATTTTGAGGGAAGTTCCCAAGTGCACAGCTTTTTCCATAATAGAATGGGATTGGCATGGTCAAAACCTTTTTGAGAAATTCACAAAACATGCATGTAGTAGTTGTTTCTTTGACACGCATTTGTTCAGAATCATATTGAGAGCTACCAAATTGCATATAGTACTGGCTTTTGATTGGAACCCTGTCTGATTATATGGAATACAATTTTTCATAGCAGCCTATTCTTCAAGTACTGTCAATATGAGTACTGCAATATTTTGGAATCACTGTCCAGTAAGGCTATCATTCTGTAGCTCCCTGGAGAAGCACAAGGGCCCTTCTGTAGAATTGAGCCATATCAAGTGTCCAGGATAGTTTCTGTGGCCAAGCAAATCTTAAATAAGATTTGAAAGCGGCTAATCCAGAAATCCTGATCTTCTTTGTTCGTTGTGTTTATTGACCGATTGCCTTGTATGTCAGATAGAATGGCTATATGAACCTTCCAAGCTTCTTCTGTGATGTTATTTGCCGCTGACCCAGTGCTGTGATTTTCTAATTAGTTTATTAATGATCTTAATGACTTTGAGTTGTTTTTGCATGCTTGAACTATATAATGCAACTCCTTCTTTATATTTCCCTCTATCACTTCAGACTGATTCAGATTGAGGTGAGCACATGTGTATTATGCAGCAGTGAATGAAACGCAACGAAAACGGGGTAGGTGCCATGGAAACAAGCAGAACAATACTTGCTGGCATGAGTCACCTTGAAAAAGCAGCTTAGAGAGCCCGCTTGTGACCGAGCAGCAGCTGCCCGCGAATAAAAAATGTTATGGAATAGAAGGTAGTGTCGCTGGCAGCATGATGCCGTTGGTAGCCGAGGACCCGTTCTGGTCAGTAGACACAACCATAACCAAGTCATAAGTTTAATTAGAATAAAACAGATATTTAGGATCAATGTGTAACACTACTCACTTCTTTCAAAGTCATGAGTATGCAAAATATTCCTGCCTTAATCCCAGCATGTTGCTCCTCACAATAGATACAGTCACTTTCTGGCTCAGCTGCAAATTAAACTTTCACACAAAGACTCTCCAGCTTCATGCCAATTCAGTAGTCATCTTCTTCACACAGGGTGGGGTGGGGGGCGCGAGGTCTCTCCCCCAGGCGGATTTGGGAGGGGGAAGGTGGTGGAGCAGAGAGTGGCCATTTGCTGCTTTGGGCTGCCTGGGGAATAGCCCAAAGGCAGCCCAATTTGAATCAGGTAGTCCAAAGGTATATAGTGGGGGTCGGCACTATCGGAGCCACCATTTTAGGTACTGGTGACCTGGTGGCTGGGAGCGCTGTAGCTAGGTTTTTCTGGTGGTTGGCTGTTTGCTGGTGCCGTATTTCATCGATTTTGCAATGGCTTGTGATGATGTGCGTGTTCTGGAGGCCATCCGCCAGATGAGTGAGGCAGGGTGGATGGATTTGCTGGTCGGATCGCAGGGCGGGGCGCACCCGGCGAGGCGCGTGTCTGCCGGCGTGACGGCAGCCGTTCTGGCCTGTTAGCCGCCACGCAAAACAGCGCGTGTTCAGGTGAGGGGCCAGGGCCGCGTTGATGCCGGGGGCGTGGCCCTGGTAATGGAGGCATCTGCGGAGGGGGCCTGGTGTCGGGCGGGAGGCAGGGGAGGCTGAATTGCTCAGCTGGAGGTTCTACGCCACGAGGGAGCGCTGCCAGTGGCTCCTCGCAGCCGACTGGCAATGAGGACGACCGCCCCGGTCCTTCGGGGGCGGTCGGTGCTCAGGAGGCGGGGTGCTGCAGCAGCCCGCGTGTCTCCCTGGGAATGAGGCCGGGCCACCTTTGAAAGCCACGAGGCGCGTGGAGGGGGAAGGGCGTCTCCCCTGATTGGAAACCGGTGGAGTCGGCGGCCGTGGAGGGAAAGGGGTCCAGCAAAGGTGGTATGAAGTCAAGGAGGCCTGGGGGAGAGGAGGAATGGCATCACGGAGGCTTGGGGGAGAGGAGGAAAATGCTTGAACGTGGCAGGGGATGAGGGGGCAGGGGGACACGCAGGGAGGGGGGAGAGTCCTTCACCTACGAGGAGTGGGCGGTGCCTGGGAGGGGAGAGAGGGCGGCAGGGGGCTCGAAGGGGGAAGAGCGGGGATGCAGGGCTGGCCCGGGGGGGGGCAGAATTGGATGCCAGATACAGGGGGGGAGTGCAAGAGGGGTACCAGGGGGTATGGGGAGAAGCACTTGGGGGGTGGGGAAAGTCCCCTCTTCTCTTGGAGTCCGACAACAGTGGGAGGGCTTGAGGCTGGTGGCACCTGGGAGGAAGGGCGGGAGGCACGGGGGACGGGTGAGGGAGTGGGGCGTCGCGATGGGGAGGTGGTGGGTTATTCGGGGTGGGGGGATTTTGGGTCTTGCAGGGAGGGGGGAAGACGGGGTTGGGAGGTTGGGGGGCATCATCAGAGGAGGAGGGGTCCGGGGTAGGGGGGTTGGTGTGGAGAGATGAGAAGGAAGGTAGGAGTTGGGTAGAGGGCCAGGTGGATGTTGGTGGGGCATGGGCAGCACGCGGATGGGGGGTGAAGGGGAGTTGCGGAGGCGGAGGAGAAGTGCAGTTTGAGGGACCCAGCACACCGGACCTACCTTTTCTCTTGCAGGAGGACGGCCGCCGAGGGGTTGCTGACTTGGCATGGCTAGGGACGTCCCCCCAAAGCCAAGGTAAAGGGAGGGCTGAGCCTCCCGCGGCGTGCCTGGCACCGGCAAGGGATCCCGTCATGGCCAGCCCAAGAAGGCCCGTAGCTGGCTCGCCGACCACTCCACCCACAGGGCTACTATGGCTTGGGGGGCACCGACGGAAGAGGACCACCACGTCGGATATTTTTACTAGCTTAGGAGTGGTGCAGGAGGAGTTTTCGGTCTCCCGCAAGGTGCAGTCGGCGTCGCCGGCCGGCCGGAGTTATGTGTTTGGTGGGGTGAAGTTGGTTGGAGATGAGGACAGTTTGGAGGAAGGGGAGTTGAGGGATGACGAGGGTGTTAGGGGGTCCAGTAACGGTGTTGGTAGTTTCTTGCAGGTGTCAGAGGGCCCGGGGGAGAGGATGGGCCGGACATTTTACTGGGAGAGGATGGCGTCTCTGGACCGGAGGGGTGATGAGCAACATGTGGAGTCCTTGGCAGCAGGTAATCGAGGGGGTGCAGCATATATGGTATTGGTGGCGGTATGGGGAGGTTGCGGATGGGGGGATCGGATGTGGAGAGGAAAATATGTGGTGGAGAAAGGAGTGGGCCCGGATGATGGGGTGGTGGGGTTGGTGGGAAGGTGCTGGAGGAAGTCCACAGGAAGGCAGATGTGGGGCCCTCAGGTTCGGGGCAGGCGGGCGCTGACGGCACTGGTGTAGAGGAGGCAGCGTGCGTGGACACAGCAGGGGCGGGCGGATGCTGAAGGTGCGGCAAAGCCAGTGTGTAAAAAGTTGACGATTAAGCGGCTCCAGTATATGGGAGTAACAAAGCCGCTGGGTGCGCACTTGATGATGTCCACCAAGGAGCGGATATGGAAGGGGAGTATGTTGAGCTGCTGAAACTGTTGCACCAACAGGTGAGGGCGAAGGAGGGGTGCAATTAGAATGAGTACGAACTCCAGCAGAGGCCGAAACTGCCTCTTAAAATGGCTGCATTTTTAATTTTCGCCAACGTTTATTGTGAAAAATTTCCAGAGCGATCGGTGTCCCTGTTTAAATACATGGAAGGCACAGATCACGGGGGTGGGTACGCATGGGCTCAGTATGATGAGGAGTTCCGGGCCCGGATGACGTGGGACCCCGAGGCAAAATGGGGGGAGTTAGATTCTGATTTATGTCAGCACACCATGGGGCTGGAGGGGTCTGGCAAGACCATATTTATGGCCAGCGGGTTGCCCAATATTTACCAGCCCTTTCAGGGTGCCCCACCCGTGGAAGGGTGGGGGCAGGGTCCAAAAATCAGTCCGGGTCAGTGGGGTCCTGTTGGCATTATGATTAGGGGGCATGTGCTAGGGAACATTGCCGATTTAAACATGAATGTTCTGGTTGCGGTAAATACGGCCACCCGTGGTTCGATGTTGGGGTGCCTCGGGGCAGCACCAATCAGGGCAACAAGGGCAGGCTGGTGTGCGGTCGGGGAACACCCAACAATCTGGAGGTGGCAGAGGAGGTAAGGGGTCTGGGCCAAAGGGCTTGTTCTCCAGTTAAGGTAGATTGTTTGCTAGCTGCCTGACAGGGTTACACGGACAGTGGGGGCGCGGATCGATTACGGACTGGGTTTTTGGAAGGATTTCGTTTTGGCTATGAGGGGCCACGGCTGAGGAGATGGGTTGACATTTTGAGGTCTGCCAGGGAGCACCTGGAGGTGGTGCAGGGCAAACTGGATAAAGAAGTCAGTGAGGGCCGCATGGCGGGACCCTTTGAAGACTGGTAGTTGGAGGATTTGATTGTGTCCCCCATTGGGGTGGTGCCCAAGAAGGAGGCGGGCAGTTTCGTCTCATTCAAATTTGTCATGGCCTGAAGGTGGCTCAGTAAACAATTACATTGATGAACAGGAGACCAAGGTGTCTTACTCACCGATTGACGCTGCCAAGGCCCTGGTGGTGGCTGCGGGTGCAACGGCGAAAATGGCAAAGTGCGACGTCAAGTCGGCTTTCCGTCTGCTTCCGGTCCACCCAGATGATTGGGGCCTACATGGGGATCCAGTTTAGCGGCAGCTGGTACGTGGACAAGGCATTGCCAATGGGCTGCTCGATGTTTTGCGTGCTTTTTGAGTGTTTTAGTACGTTCCTGCAATGGTTTTTTACGGAACGGACGGGTCACCAAGGAGTTACTCACTACCTGGATGATTTTCTCTTGGTCGGGCCCCAGACTCCACAGACTGCCAGGTGGTGCTGGACAGGTTTCAGGAGATCATGGAGGACCTAGGAGTGCCATTGGCACAGGAGAAGACAGTGGGGCGAGGCACGACACTGTCATTCTTGGGCAAAGAGCTGGATTTGGTGTCTATGGAGGCCCTGTTACCAGCGGAAAAGAAGCAGCAGATGAGGTATGTTGGCAAAGCACAAAGTAACAGTTTTGGAGGTCCAGGGGCTGTTGGGGCACCTCAATTTTGCTTGCACAGTTGTGCGCGTTTGGTGGACATTCTGTAGAGGTTGTGGAGGTCCTTGGCGGGGCGTATGCCCCCGCATCACCACGTGCGGTTGTCCGCAGGCATTCGCAAGGATTTGCGGATGTGGCAGTTTTTCCTGCAGCATTTTAACGGGGTCCCCAATGCAGAGAGGGCAGGACCTGGTTTGGGATGTCCAGATTTTTTCGGACGTGGCAGGGGGCGATGGGTTTGGGCTCTACTGGCAGGGCAGGTGGTGTGCGGAGAAGTGGCCCCCGGAGTGAGCGGGGTGGTAAGAGCATCGCGTTCTTGGAGCTTTTCCCTCTGGTGGTGGCGGTCTCACTGTGGGATGAGGTTTTGGCCCAAAGAAGTGTGACCTTTCATGTGGACAACATGGCTGTGGTACAGGTAGTGCATTGCCACTCTGCCAGGGATGAGCAGGTGCTGAAATTGCTGAGGGTGTTTGTGTTGGGTTGCCTGAGCCATGACATTGTTTTTCGCGCGGTGCATGTTCCTGGGATCAATAATATCATAGCGGGGCTTTGTCTTGTTTGCAGTAGAGGAGATTCCGTGGGTTAGCCAAGGACACGGATCGAGACCCAACATGCATGCCTCTGCAGCTGTGGTACGTAGGCAACACAGGATGTTGCAGCTGGTTGTAGGATCCTTGGCGGAGTCGACGAAGACAACGTATGTGCCTGCATTGGGGGAGTTTGTGGCGTCCGGGGCATGTTGGAGGGCTTCGGGGCAGGAGAGACAAGAAGATGTGGTACAGTTTATACTGTCACTGATCGCCAAAGGCCTATCGGTGATTAGGATACCGGGCAAGCTGGTGGGGATTGCCTTCATGGGCAAACTCGTCGAGGATGCTGGAAGGTTGGCCCAGGAGTGTGGGAGGTCTGGCAAGGTTCGGCTACCCTTGTTATGGGCATTGTTGGGGAGGGTAGAAGGGGCCTTGCCTTTGGTTTGCAGGGATGCGAAGGAGACTTGCATCTTCGCTACCTTAATGGCTTGGATGTTTGCGGGGGCGTTTCGGGTGTCTGAGTTGCTGGGGTCGAGAACCGGTACGGGGCTACGGTGGTTGGAGGTGAAGTTTCGGAGGGAAGATGTGCGACTTTGGTTGCGAATGTCTAAGACAGATTAGAGAAGTGTGGGCAGGTGGATAGCGTTGGGGCAGGAGACCGTGGGGGAGGTGTGCCCAGTACGGTCGGGTCTGCAATGCTGGGCGAGTGAATCGGCAGAGGGGTTGGTATTTTGGCATGCAGATGGGCGGGGGCGTTGGGGTCCCAGCTGTTGGTCATGTTGCGGAAAACGTTGGATCTGCTGGGGGTGTAGGGGAGGAAATATGGCACGCACTCATTTCGCATTGGCGCAGAGTCAAAAGCGCACAGGTGGGGGTTGGGGGTGAGGGGACATCATGCACTTGGTGCAATGGTGATCCAATTGTTTCCAGCGGTACGTGGGCAGCGATGAGGCCCATTGAAAGAGCAGTTGTTTTTTGTGAACTATGTATTTACCCTTGTTTCTCGTTTCAGGTTCTGTGGCTGGTCCCCTTGCCCGTGACATGGTGGTGTGGATAGTGGGCAACTCCTTTGTGAAGCGGGTCCAGGTGCAAGCACAGAATAGGTATTTTGGGGGAAATTTGGGGTTTAACCCTGCTCTTTTTAAAGTCCAGTGGTTTAGGAGAGGGGGTATGCGGTGGAAGGAATTGGTAGGTACGCTTAATAGACTGTTGGCAGCAGGTCAATGTTCTGACGTGTTGGTTCTCCACTTGGGGGAGAACGACATGGTGCAAGAAACAGATTTGGTCTTTATGAGTACCATGAAACGGGACTTGGAGGTACTTCGAAGGAGGTGGTCGGGGTGTACAGTGGTTTGGACCGAGTTGGTCCCGCGGAGAGTCTGGAGAGGTGCAGTGAAGCCTCAGGCGGTGGATATGGCCAGAAGGAAGATTAATGTCGAGATGGTGCGTTTTTGTGGGCACTTGGGGTTTTCACACGTCTGGCATCGGGAAATTAGGTATGACACACCGGAATTGTTTCGAGGTGACGGGGTTCACCTTTCTCGCATGACCATGGACCTTTATTTGTTAGAACTACGGGAGGTTTTTTCCAGGTTGTTGGGTGTGCATCAGGAGTGAGGCATCAAAGGGGCAGGGTATCATGGCCATGGTTACCGGGACGGTGGGCAGGAAAAGGAGGAGGCGATGTAATCACCTACCCTTCCGCCTTTTCCAGGGTGGCGGAGTTATTTTTGAAGTTGGCCAAGTTTGGCTGGAGTTTGGTAGTTTATCGTTAAGTTTGGGGAGTTGGTGAACAGAAGAGGAAAAAGGTTAAGTTAAGGTTAAGTTTGGAAGTTTACATTAGAGGGAAGTTAGTTACAGTTGCAGGAAGGAAAATAGGATTGTAGATTCTTTGGAGGGTTGGAGTTATAATGTATGTGATAAGATTGTATATTATGTAATGTATTGGAAGTTCTATATTGTATCATTTGGGGATCCTCGGGGTGGGGGGAGGAAATGTCAAGGGGTCAGGTAATTCGATGTTTAGAGAGGTTTTAGTTTTGTAAGGCAAAATGCCAGTTTTTAATAAAGTGTGATGTGCACCTGTTTCAATGAAGCGGCTGTTTACACACACAAATGGTTGTCAGTGCTGCTTGCCCTCCTTTCCTCCCTCCCAAATCAAGTGAAACAATGTGGTTTTGGGGGCAGCCGAGCCCTGCGAGTTCTGTCCCCGGGGAGATTTGGGAGGGGAAGGTGGGCGAGCAGGGAGCGGCCATTTGCTGCTTTCGGCTGCCTGGGGAATAGCCCAAAGGCAGCCCAATTTGAATCAGGTAGCTCAAGGGTATATAGTGAGGGTCGGCGCTATCCCAGCCACCATTTTAGGTACTCTTGACCCGGTGGCTGGGAGCGCTGTAGATAGGTTTTTCTGGCCCCTCCCACCCTCCCTGAGCTCATGGTTTTTGGGGAGGCGTTTTTGTAGGAGGTTTTTGGTTAGGGGGCTTTTGTTGGAACAGGTGCATAGGGGTGATGTTATGTAATGTTGTTGCTTTGAACAGGTGCTGGCGGAGTTGTTTTTGAAGTTTGCCAAGTTTGACTGGAGTTTTGTAGTTTATCGTTAAGTTTGGGGCATTGGTGAACAGGAGCGGGGAAAGGATAAGCAGTTTGGAAGTTTACTTTAGAGGGTAGTTAGTTACAGTTGCAGGAAGGAAAATAGGATTGTAGGTCTTGGGAGGGTTGGAGTTATAATGTAGGTGATAAGATTGTGTATTATGTAATGTATTGGAAGTTATATATTGTATGTTGCAGGGTGGGGTTTTTTTATCATGTGGGGATCGTTGGGGTGGGGGGAGGAAATGTCAAGGGGTCAGGTAATTTGATGTTTAGGGACGTTTTAGTTTTGTAAGGCAAAATGCCATTTTTTAATAAAGTGTGATGCACACCTGTTTCAATAAAGCGGCCGTTTACACACACAAATGGTTGTCGGTGCTGCTTGCCCCCCTTTCCTCCGTCCCAAATCACAGCGTGAAACAATGTGGTTTATTAAGCCAAGTAAAATACGTCTACATCAAAGGGGCATGGAAGTAACTGGCACTCGAATGTAGCTCTTTGGCATTTAGTCACATTCCATGATTCATCAACACTCTGCTTAACACATCACCACAAACACCTATTACAAACTTGGCTCAGCGACATGAACCTCAACAGCTTTGAACCTAAATTTAGCAAAGCCAAGGTACTTAGATTTATCCAGGACACAAAACTCATCCTGCAGGAAGAAATTGCAAAAAACACGTAGCAGGTATACCTACTGTCCCTACTGGAGAATTGAAAACTATTCCTTTCTGAAAGTGACTTTAGAACATCGGTTCAAACACACATTCTCCCAATGGCAGAAATTCCCTTCTCCACATCTTTCCAGTCTCACTACTAGCCTCAGTTAAGGACATCCTGCAAGCCACAGAGCCTGAAGAAATAAAGCCATATCACCCCCACAATGATGGAGATTTAGTGGCTCCTCTTGCCGCCCCACACCATCTTTCAAACCAGTGCCACTACCTACAAAGCCTACACACCTAACAATTGGTTCAAGGGAAAGGTCGCTTAAAATGTGCAATTCAACACAGCAAATTTAGAGTTGTAAACAGTAATAAATGATTGTCTCTGGTTCAGGGTTGTTGGACAGCCCTTGTGGTTGGTAATGATTACCTTCAAAGCCATCCTTACTGGCTCCTCCACCTATTGGATTAACATGCTCACCACCTTGGGGGACTTTTGGCACACTGACCACCAGGACACCATCAGGCTTGACTAGGAGGAAACATGGCGGCTGGCTGAGACACCGGTCAGGAGCTTAGCGAGGGGGAGCCGCTTCACGTAACTTTCACTCACCACCGCTTGTCTTGGTTTATTTCTCCTCTACTAGGGCAATCCGCTGATTCAATGGAGCATCTTTCCAGGCATAACTATTGAGGTTTTTGGGGTGAAAGGTGGCACGGTGATCTTATCCTTGGGTCGCGGCGACAGGAGCACTGAGGGAGCTTTTCTGTTCTCTGCAGCTACGTGGAAGGGAGGAGAATAGAGCTGGCAGAGTCAGCGCAAGCAGTTTGTTCTTGGAGAAAGGCTCTGCAACATTGGCTGAAAGCAAAACAAGGGTAAGGAGGTAGGTGACCTGAAATTCCTGTTGGGAAAAGGGCTGAATTACAATGAGAGAAAAGGCAAGGCAGGCACAAATGGATATGTCCTTAGGGTAGAGCCACAACATGAGAAACAAGCAGGACACAAGCAAATCATCCCTAAGAATACATAGAGGTCACACACCAGCTGTCTGACAGGCGATCTACATTAAGATCATGCATTTGCTCACCTTGGGTACTGGAAGAGGGTGGAGAGGCTGGTAAACTCCCTCGCAACCCACAGTGAAGCTGCAGGTCAGTCGGAGGAAAGTAAGAACAAATACAGGTATCAACAGAGACCTGCACCCTCTATCTAAAGAGACCACTACTAAATTGATGAAGGCAGATCTGTTTTTAGGAAAAACAAGCAGCAGTGACCCTAAACCCCCAGAGAATTACTCCCTCACTTAGATCCTGTTTCAAGCTTAGGATTGATGCAGGAAATGCTGAGGGAGATATAGCGAGTATGGCTAGTAAAAAGAATTTCCCCCAGCACTTAGCACTGGAGAACGGAGTAAAGAAATACAACATAAAGACTACTCCTACCAGTGAGTCTAATGCTCCTTCAGGTCCCTCAGTTCAACCAATTGTCATGTCGCAAAATCGATTCTTGAATATGGAGGGATTACCCCCCCCAGGTTGGAGGTGAAGAAGATGATTCTCAGTACAACATCAAGGAGCCAATGGGCTTACTATCCCGGAGGGAGTGGGTGAGAGCATTAGTAGTTTGGATAGTAAGAACATATTGCAGGAGATGCTATGCCGCCTCTTTCTTGAAATTAAAGAACGCTTTGATATCTCTGAGGCCAATCAGAAAGAAATCCAGGGAACTTGCTTGAGTCTGGAGGGAAAGATAGAAGTTCTTGCCCTACGAACACAAGAGTTGGAGTTTGGTGTTCAAAACCTACAGACTAAAGCCCAAACGAACATACAGGAAGTGGAGAAGTTAAAACAAGGGAGAGAGTCCTATTGGAAAGGCTCGAAAGACTTGAAAACAATGCCAGGAGAACTGATATTAGAATCCTAGGTGGGGCTGAGGGGCTGGAAGGATCAGACATAAAATCATGTGTGATAAACTTGAAGAAAAGTTTGTTTCCAAAGTAGGCTTCTTAATTAAACTTATTAGCAGAAATTCAGAGAGTACATAGAGATCCTTTAAAAAAACAACTCAAAAGATCCTTGTGAACTTTCTTTTTTAATCGGTAAAAGAAAAAATCTTGGGGTTAGCTCTAAAAGAAATATCACATCATGCAATGGGTGCCTCCTTCAGAGTCAGGTTGGATATCTCAAGGGAGACAGCTGATAGACAGTGGGAACTGGGTAATAGAAAGGATGAGTTAAAGAAACTGGAGGCACCCGTACAACTGAGGTCCCGGCTGTGAGAAGTTAGCCTGGCATATGATGTCCACTAGTTCTAGTGGGCACCTTGCACTAGTCTAATCGACCCTTGTTGATGGCGGTTGTAAAGTCAACCTTGTAGAAAGCTATCCTAGTGGTAGCATGGACCAGCAGTCATGAGGCTAAGACTTCAGAGAGTGTATTAAGCAAGTTGTTTTACCAATTCAATTCCCTTCAGTACCAAATGAAAGGACACCACACAAGGTATATATCAAATATTTATGTATTTATTCTAAACACAACCCCTCTGCATTCACTATGAGGTCAGAGATAAAAATACAATTCAAGTCACTGAGTTAATATACAATAAGTTGCACAGTATACGTTATGCCCTAGGGACCTCACAAACCATATAATAAAATAGTGGTATAAGAACCACAAGAGAATTAGAAAGTAGGCATGGGGCCTGTGGAATCGCTTAGGCTACTAAAAACAACCAAAGGTTAGGAAGTAGGAGGCCCACAGGAAATGCGTGCAGTGCCTAAACACAGGCGCTGGTTACCATTGACTTTCTATGGGAAATGTAGAAGTTACAAATATACAATTTAAGGACACTTCCGGATGGACTACGATGGAACCCTTTTAAACTAAGACACTTAGAGAGTCAAGACCCATGGGAGCACTGGAGTACTCGTGTTACCTCACCCAGGGAAGGTGGGTGCATGGGTGTCTTTTCGTGTCGGGTTTCATCGTCGTTTTCAATGAAGAGCTGCAAAGAAGTGCTGCAGGCGACCAGAGGAAAAGTGTCCGGGGGGATCCAAGGGTGGATCGAAGATCTGAAGAACCTGAAACCAGAAGGGACAGAGTCTGGGTCACTTGCCAGTGACCAGTGCGGTGATAGGAAGATGCTACCCGATGTCGGTGATTTCAGGTGAAGATGTGAAGTTTGTCTCTTCAGCCACGAGGATCAAGGGGCATCGACGACAACCATGTTTTGATAAAGCCAAACCAAAGTTAGCATTAACCGCAAGGATTATAATGCATTTAAGAGTATATGGTATAGCTATGTCATAGAATAGCTATAAGGAGATGGTTCTGAAAGCTTCAGAGGGGCTCAGCTCATACTAGGGCACCCTCATCATATAAAACCAAGCACTCTGCCTCCAGGATTGTTAAGGCCTACCATAGGAGTGACTTATAGGTGTATATGTGTCTATATGTATATATAGATATAGGTATACTATATCTAAGTAAGGGGTGATTACACCACCTTACCCAGTCTGTGTGAACAGATGTGGTGTCAGTTTGGAAGGCAAACCAGGGGTGGCACAATACATGCTGCAGCCCCTGGTAGGTCTAGGGTGCACCTATGCCCTGGGTACCTATGGTACACTATACAGGGGCTCACAAGGGTGATCCAGTAACCAATCTGGTATGTACTTAAAGTACATGGTATCAATTTTATATGGAAAGCAGATAGACTGGGGCCTGAATAGCAGGGTCCGAGACAACTAAGTCGAAAACCAGCAAAACACCTGGAAAAAAGTGGGGGTAACCATACAGTCAGATTCCACCTTCCTACACCTGCATTTCTAAAGTGATGTGGCAAAATAAAATGCACAATTTCTCCAAACCGGTAGAGGTGGATACATTTATTCAGGAAGTGAAATTAGGGGATATAAGTAACAGATACAAGGCAGGCAGCAGAAGGAGGCGATGATGAAATAGGTCATCTGGTTCCCCTCCGGCATTAGCTCAGTAGGCAGCAGGGATGCCTATAAAAATACATATTCCTGGGTGGGTTTCCAAGGGAGAGTGCACAAGTGGTGGGGAGCAGAGGGAAAACATTTAAAAAAAGAATTTTGTCCTCAAGTCAGTGATGGAGTGCCTGTTATAAATTACCAAAGAGAAGGCTTATTGGGATACCAAAAGAGGAAATTGAAGAAGTATGAATAAGGAAACTCTGCATATTCTTTGTTGGAACGTGAATGGGTTGGAAATTTAAAGAAGGTAGAGAATGATAGTGCAATATTTAAAAGACCAAAATGCCCAAATAATTATGCTTCAGGAGACTCATCTTCTGAGACAAGTATGCAAGGAATTCTTCTCTAGACAAAGATGGATAGCTAAGTGGATATCAACTGACCAAGCTCATCGGACTATAGGGATAGCAATAATATTAAAGCCAAACTCTGAGATCGAGCTAATTAGGAACAGAGCAGATGAAGGCGGGCATTGGATAATTGCAGAGATTAAAATACCCCCTGTGACATATACATTAGCAAGCTATTGCGGCCCTAATATAGATGATGTAACACTTTGACAAAGCTCTTCCCTAACTTGGTTGATTTTCATTCTCCCATTTTTCTTGGTGGAGATTTCCATGTCCTATTGAATAACGATATCGATATGCTGTCAACTAGAACTTAAATTACCTCCCCAAAGATGAGGGCATACATATTGGATATGATGGAGAACTTTAATCTTTGCATCGTTTTCCATATCATGGAGGGCAAACATAGAGGTTATTCCATTCATAGTAAGAAGAACAGGCATTTTTCAAGAATGGACTACCTGTTCATGGACAAGAAAGAAGTGAAGTTGGTAGTCGGGATGGATAATTTGCCTATAGTTCTTTCGGCTCATGCAGCATTGTTATTAAAAATTGAGAGAAAAGATATACGTACAATCGGTAGGTGGACAGCGAACAGAAGGAATACGTCACAGCCCGAGAAAATAGAGAAGGTGCATTGCAATACTGAGGATATTTTATCTTGGAACCAGGGGTCAGCCCACGTGCACTTAGTATGGGATATATATAAGGCATGGTTAAGCGGTATTGTTAAAAATTTAATAGTAAACTGGGCTAGGAAATAGATAAAATACCTACATGAAATAACGGAGGAGATAGAAAACATTGAGAAGCTCTTAAAAGATAGCAAAGGCTTGGAAGGAGTAAGGGAAGAGTAGGCAGATAAGCTGGAAGGTTTATGCTTGATGTTTGGAACTAAATTGGAGGAGAAAGTAATTCAACAGTAGCAGGTAAGCAGATCCCGGGACATTACACAAGGAGAATGTTGCAGGAAGCTTTTAGCATGGAAAGCAAAGTTGGACAGAAATTTGATAGGGAAGATTAAAGAAGGGGAGACTGGGCTCATAGTGGAGAAGAGTGAAAAAATCAGAGCTGCATTTACTAACTTCTTTTAGGTGCTATATACAGAAGACCTAGAGGTAACAGAGCATGAAATACAAGGTTGATACATCACACAATATCACGATGAAGCCCAGCTTTATCTAAAATTACAAATTTACTATTTCTTTGGCTTTGTCTGTGACACAGCGCTCCGCTGCCTTATATACAAATACGACATACATACATACATATATGGTAATTCATGCCACTATATGTTAGGTTAGGTGACTGCGTGTTATGTTTTGCCATTCAATGGCTTGCTAGGCTATGATGTGATCACAGCTGCCTCTCTCTCACTTTTGCCAACCGCTGAGATACCAGACAAGGAAGAAAAGCAGGTAATGTACATTTTTCATCTTTTTGCATGCACCAAACATAAATATGTGTTGCTTTATTCCATGAATAAATGCTGATGGCACTTTTTGTAAAAACCTTAAAAGGATGGAAGACAAGCCAAAAACTGAAAATTTTCCATGTATTCATCAAAATAGCATTCTGACTCTAAGGCTTATAAGTTCAGTGCCTCCTTGCAGCTAAACGTATGTTAGGCAAACATCAAATCCTGAATGTCCCATAGGTTTTAAATGTTCAACACAGCCAAAACATGTTGTTTTGTGTCAGCTTGTGTTAGGTGGCAGCCAATACTGCATCGTGGCCCAGAGCACTAGCTGAAGATCAGCCTTTCCAGCAGCAGCAAAAACCTCCCAAGCAATGAGGACAGACAACATGATCAGCACAGGAAGCCCAGTAAAAGATTCTCTGGCCCATGAACCAGATGCAAGCACATAGATCACCATAATTATCAACACAGACAAGTGTTAAGTTATTATGGTTCATGTTTTGTTATTCAAGGTGATTTTGAATGACATAATGTTATTTCATGCTATTCTTTGCATTTTTATTGTATGTTTCTCATAGATCTCAGCGTTGCTTTCAATACTGTGTAACATGCAAAGCTGTCTGAAAGACAGTCCAATCTGGGCTTACAAGGTACACCCTCTCAGGGATGGTATCTTTTTTGAGTGATCGAATCTTCCAGGTTTCCTCGGTGAATGACACCTCAACCTGTTTGGCCCTCAGCTACGGGGTTCCCCATAGCTTAGCCCTAAGCCTAGCTTCATTTAATATCTATGTCCACCCTCTAGTGGATTTGGTTGAATGTTTTGGTCTGACTTTGCTTTCCCATGCGGATGACTCACACACTATTTTTTCTTTTCCCTTCACTCAGGATTTTAATTCTGAGGCCCTAAACTCCTGCCATAACCACATAGCCATATGGATAAACAACTCATTAAAATGTAATGGTAAAAAAATGAAGTTATGTTGTTGGGGAAAAATCAGTTCTTATGTGGCCCTCAGCATTGACCTAGAAACCTGTGTGCTCTCGCGCCCCAAAAGCTGAAGAATCGTGGCTTCCGTTTGGACAAAACGTTGTTGATAAAGTCACAGGTTGTGAAATTGGCCGCAACATTTTGCCGTGTTGAAATGGCAGAAAAAAATCCCCGGGCTTCTTCTAATTCCAGCACAAAGGACAACTGTTCAGGCCCTCATCCTGTCTAGATTAGATAATTGCAATGTCCTTTATTTATGAATTCACGAAGCTTCTATGAGAAGGATGCAAGTGGTCCAAAGCTCGGCAGCCGGGCTGCCTTACATGCTCCCCAAAACTGAATGAGCCTCCTCTCCGTTGAGGGAGCTGCACTGGTCGAGAAGAGGATACAATTCAAGGTTCTGTGCTTTGTGCACAGAGCCATATCAGGAGAGGGCCCTTGATATCGTCATAGTCTGGTGAGACTCCATCAACCGGCTTGTGCCCAATGATCTAGTGATCTTCCACTGTGCATAGTTCTGAAAGTGAAACAGACCCATATGAGGAGCCATTGTTCTGCCTATTTGGGCCCAAAGCTCTGGAATGAATGGCAGCTTGCTTTGAGAAGGGGTACTTTACTTTCCGTTTTTTGGAAACAGCGGAAGACCTGGGGCCTCATTTATGAAAAGTGACGCATTGCTGCAAGAAAGCAGCTATGCGTCACTTTTCATTGTGCTCTCCTTGTGACACCAGTGATGCGTCATACTGACAGTACGACACATCATGTCGCAAGGAGTTACAGATACATTAGTATTTCTGATTGTCGTGTTCTATCTAGGACCCCGATCAGTATTGTGATCTATGTCCCTATACGGCTATTATCCATCCATACCCTATAATGGCATAAACGATCAGAGCCATATTTCAGAAACTCGCCTCTGCAGCTCATTACAGTATATGACACAGCAGAAGCCACTATCTAAGATTCCTAGATTACACACCGAGTTCTTTCAACAGATAAAACCCCCAGTAACCTGGGAAAGCCCCGCTTGCTATGTTTTGATTAGTAATAGAACTCTAATGAGCACTGTAAGAACGACCGGTTCTTAGTGACATCTTTATCGACGTCTTATGTCCAAAAACAAGGCACCTTCCAGGTATAAATATTACCAACGTTGCCTTAAGCAAACACAGCGATGGTGGTGATAGAGAATACAGGAGCAGAACAGCTGTCCCTTGCAGAGCCCAGCAGATGCGAGAAGCCCACGGATGCTGCCCCTCCTCCTCCTTGACGCGCTGAGAAAGACGCTGTCTTTTCTCCTGCCGAGAAAATCCAGCCCCGGCGTTTCCAGCCTACCCTTGCGGGTGACTGGGATATCGAATCCTGAGAGGAGATACAAGACCTCCAACATTCTATTTCAGAGGTACAGTGTTGACTAAACCCTTAGAGAGAATTCTTGCAGCAAACTCTTGGCAAAACCAACTTAACTGAAACTGCTACTTACTTACTCCCTGCCACGTATTAGGCTTAGGGCAGGTACACTGGGGTAGGCGAAGTTAGAAGCACCAGTTGAGTACGTTAGCTAAATGTATATATGAATGTATATATTTTATTCATTTTAACCATTGTATGGCTAAGAAACCATATCAATGCTTTTACAGTATTATTTCGCAATCCTCCTATTACTGTACGCACTTTTTATAATAACAAGTCTTGCAATTGTGGCAATTCATTTCTCTTGCATGACAAGAAAGACTGTTCAATAAATAATACCTTTTATTGAAAACGCCCGTCTCTCTATTCTCTGCATCCTGGTGAAAGTAATCTGCACAACTGACTGCGTGAAATAGCTGTCTATTGTTTCACACGACTCTAGAGATTGACTCTTATTCTAAGGAGCAAAGATGTCATGTTTATGTGGTTGTTGGAAAACTGAATCCCTTCTTGTCTGAGCCAGGGGAGCTGATCACTTCCTATTCACTCAAGAAAGTTTCCAGTGACCTCTGAGCTAGTTGGTACAAACCCAATTAAGTTTAGCATAGTCAGTAGAGACCTGGAAGACCGCACTTCTACGTCTACACTGCTGTTTATGTTATTCCAATGCGCAGGGCCTATAGGGAAAATAGGAACTACACTACATGATCTATCTGTAATCGCAAAAATGACGCATTGTCACAAAACTCTTGCAACTCCAGCAATGGTTCATTTCACATGGGCAAATCCCATGATAAATGTGCCTCCGTCAGTCTTAAGACTGCCATGAGGCAGGCATAAGATATGTACGCATTTGTGTCCTAAAAGTGGGGCAGTGAAATCTTATAGACTTCACTTCATTACTTCTACGACCCTTTCTTGCTTCGGAGCGCCCCCCCTGCATACATTATACCTGGGGCAGGTATAATGTGGTGCAGGGGTTTACAAAGAGACGCATCTACCTAGATGTGTCACTCTGTAAATATGGCGCAACATGGCACATTGTTTACGCCGCTGGTGCGTCACGAAAAATAACGCACTGGTGGCGCAAAAGTGACGCAAGTGCCATAAATAAATCCCCTGGTTGTTTTAGATGCACACTCTGGCTGCACTCCAACTTTCTTCATGCACAGGAAAAATCCAAGTGGGGGGGATGTTGCACTATACAAGCTTCAATAATATTAATATGTTTTCAAGACTATTTCACCCTCTGTAAGGTCAGCACATGCTCCCCAGGAAAGTGGGATAATTTGTAAGACTTTTACAAGACATTTGCAAATAGAAAATGCATGTTGACAGTGGAATTAAATAGTGTCTTCCTCCCCAAGGTCATCGTTTTCAGGGTCAAAGTGAACCCTCTTCTCTGTTATTGTTATTGTTATTGCTTCATCGAAGGGAGTGTAATACATTCTTTAAACGGAAAAAAAATAAAAATGATGAAGATACCAGAGCAGTAAGATGACGTCATATGGCCTTTTTGATCCAGAGGTGCAGACTGATGCTGACTCCTCCAAAATCCATTCACTCTACAGGTCCCCCCTCCGGAGGAACTATTGTCCATTAAAAGCAACTTATGGGCGGAAATCAGGAGGAATCGGTCTTTTTCTTTCATGAATAGCTTAAAAAGTCAGTATAATCTCAGCTGAGTTTGGGATAATTCCACCACAACCAATTGTGCTTTTATAATTTGTTTTCTTTCGAAGCATAACTGACAAATCTAACCCCTAAACTGATGTCAATCAGTGTGAGCAGAGGGTTCAGGCTTAGCTTTCCTTCCCGACTCGGTATACCCACCCTGGAAATGCCGACATTTAAACTCTTATCCACTTCAGAAGGAGTCCTTTTTATCAACTTATCCTGTGTTGTTGCATAAAGCTTTGCGCAATCCTTATCTAAGGAAGATATCTCCTTTTCCCAGGAATGACACATGATCTGCGGGTGGAATGGGGCCACTCCTCTTCCTCCCACTCTCTGCCTTTCAGAGGGGGCTGAGAGGGTATAAAAGCACCCAGGTGTGGACAGAGAGACAGCTGCTGGCTCTCCCAGAGTGACCAAGACTGCCAGTGTGCTGTCAGCCTGAGAGACCGCCTCCTGCTTCCCCCGAGAGTGCCCAGAGACAGCCAGGACCCCAGCCTGAGAGCCAAGCTGCTGCTTCATCCGACGGTGAGCAAAGACTGCCAGGGTGTCGTATCATATAATAATCGCATTTATATAGCGCTCAGTCCCCCTGATGAGGCGCTGATGCACTTTACCCCGAGCACCATGCTGTCCCCGAACCAAAGGCTAGTGGTTAATCAATTGTCAGTGATTATTGTTAGTTACTGGGATTATTCTAGGGTGCTCAGGCAAACTAGTCAATGCATTCTTTCTAGTTTCTTTGTGGTAGAATAAATTAATAGAAAAGGATACAAGGAATTAAGTGGGGCTGGTAGGGACAGTGAAACTGTGTGTGTGGATGGCCCTGAATTGCAGCACTTCGTCTTGGCATGTGAAATGCCAAGATGCAATCGATTGTAATGTCACCATTGTATTAAGTTTGACCCAGTGTGTGCCTGTCTGTATCCGAGTTCACATATGACGTAATGTGGCAGGAACCCGGATTCAAAGAAGAAGATTGTAAAAAAGAATGTTAAAAAAAACCTTTTTGTTTTGAAAAAACATTGATGGAGTCTGTACACTATGTCTTTTAAATTGTTCTTATATCTCTTATGATGACTGATGGATGCTGAACTCTTGTCTTGCAATTCATCTATGTAGTTGTGCCCCTGTGTGGAAGATTAAGTGACTGGTCTTCCAGATCCGTGCACCACCCTCTTTGTACTTGGATAATCCACTAGATGATAGTGATAAGTGTGATTGTAGCTGCCTCAGTCTCTTCTTGCACACACTTTGACCCTTTTTATCAACTGCATTTCCCAAAGTCTATTACTGTAATTATTAAAAAACACTTGTGGCAAATACTCCACCCTATTTCAACAATCAGGTAATAAGGGCCTATATTGTTGTTATACCCCGTGGGACGGTTTTTCAATTAATCTATGGCCCTCGTTGTAAATTTTGGGCTAAAACAGAAAATAATAAAAAAAGGAAAATAGCTTACTGAAAAAATCCTATTAAAAAATGTGTTTTACCAAGCCTGTGGTGAAGGGTTTTTGAGGACCTGCGGAGGGCTTTGACCTGGCAAAAACCCTCCACCTGCTTTGGTTGTAATATTGCCTTGATATTCGTAATGCGCACACCTTTGTCAGCAAATGAGCAAAGCAGATTTAAAATCAATCTCTGAAATCAATTTCCCTCATCAATACTTCAGCGATGCCGCTGCGTCAGATTTCGATGTGTAGATTAACATGATCCTTCTTAAGGAAGCAAGCCTGTGTCAATCACACGCAGACTGTCATTTCATATTAATCAGATGCACTTTTATCACTATTACAGAACTGCCTGCGAGTCCAGCGTGTGCTTCACCCGAGAGACCCTCACAGCGCCTAGCGCCAGAGTCAGCTGACGTTAAGCGCTTACAGAAAGGACCACCATGACTTCTATCCACTTCTTCGCTCAGGAGGGCTGCCAGGGCGCATCTTCTGCGGCTGTCGCACAAGACCTATCAGATTTGTCGTCCATTGGATTCCTGAAGCTGGCCAAGTCAATGAGAGTGAGTGGAAACCCCTGCGTCGTCTTTAAAGAGAAGGACTTCCAGGGGGCCTTCGAGCTCTTCCGGGAGGGGGATCACGACTCCCTGGGAGAATTTTCCAAAGAGATCTCCTCAGTGCGGGTGGTGAAGGGGGGGCTGAGAGATCCAGTAATCACCGTCTACGAGCAAGTCAATTATTGGGGCAAAAGTGTCACCCTAACATCGGCGACCCCAAGCCTGAAGCCTTTTGAAATGAATGACATGCTCTCTTCTCACCAAGTTAAGAAGGGAGCCTGGCGGATCTACGAGAAAGAAGACTACGAGGGCGCCTGCATCGTGGCCCTGGCCGGAGACCACCAGCCCGACTATTGCGGCATCGGCTCCCTGAAGCCTTACAGAGACTTACTAAGTGGGATGAAAGGTAATTGAGAAAAGAGTTTCGAGGGCGTGCCCTGATTGGCCGGCTCCATGTGTCTGTCATTCACTTGACTTCACACGTTCACAGAGAGACATTAATCAGCATATCTTCTCCACTGATTCCACTAATAAAGCTTTTTCCCCCAGTCTCTCTCTCTTCATCTATTTACCTGAACAGCAACACAAGGTGTGCACGCCTCTGCTTCACCTGTTTCAATCCTCTGCATGAAATAAAGCAGCGCTCACAAATATCTACCTCTGATGGTGCCTGTTTGGTCTGTACTGACGCCTGAACTGCAGCCCACTGCAGAAAGACGTGTGTTTTGCTGCACACTGAAACTGTGCTGTCTCCGCCTGGGGCCACAGCTTACCTGACTGGGGTGAAATGGGGAAGGCGGATACAAAAACTTAGCTACAGCTGCGTCCTCCAAGGGAAGGTGCATTCTTAGCACGGCCATTAGGGAGTTCCCCGAAAGAATACAACGACCACCACCACTCCAATGTAGGTTGTAATCACTTCTGTGTTGTATGAGAGAGGTAAATGTAAATGTGTTGTATTTGTATAGCGCGAACAGTCACCCGTAAGTATCCCAGCGCTTGTACTCCTACCACAAGGGAACCCCTCCTGGCTTTTCCTTGTGAGGTGTCCACTCCTGGGCATTCCATGGTGAAACCAGGCATCCCTTGTGTATCGGGGGCCGTTGTGGAGACTAAGCAAGCTATTGCCCAGAGTTGCAGCGTGGGGCCCATGCTTAGATTCAGCACTGAGGCGAGAATATCCAGTCAGAGGAATTTAAGCCCGATCCCGCCGAGGCGGGAATCGAACCCTGGTCCCTGGCCAGCACTCTGCATCAAGGTCTGCCGCTCTAACCATTGAGCCACACTTCTCCACTGATGTGGACGGTGTGTGGGCAAATGAGGGATTGAGGTAGAATAGACACACACGCAGACGCACACACAACCACACACACACACACACGCACACACACCCACACACACATACCCGTCTAATCCAAACCTAACACAAATGCACTCACTTTTTTTTACTGGCGGACGACATGGCTGCACTGCCCCCTTTTTCCTCTCTCCTACTCCTTCCCTTACATATTTTGTCCAATCTCAACAGCAGGCTCACTGAATGTGGTTGCATTACATCCCCAGAACATCAACACACAAAGAACTAGTACATATGAGGTGCATACATTTATTACCTTGACTGTCAAACCCACACAAGCTCTTCACAATTCTTAAGGACAAAGCCATCGAATGTACTCAGTGCACATAGCTCCTGATCAAGGCACACAGCCAACTCACAGAAATCTTTATACACACACACCAAGCTCTCCCTTTTTAAGTAGAACTAAGGCCCACATTCTACCACTTCCAGGCTACACTCGCCTGATGGACTCATCACATCCAGTGCAGGTGTACAGAGCCCGGGACACGAGCCCTAAAGACATTGGGCCTCATTTATGAAAAGTGACGCATCGCTGCGTGAAAACAGCGATGCGTCACTTTTCATTGCGCCCTCCTTGCGACACCAATGATGCGTCATATTTACAGTATGACGTATTATTGAGCAAGGAGTTACAGATACGTCAGTATTTCCGGCGTATCTGTATGGCGCAAAAGTGACGCATTGCTGGAGTGTGTCACAAAAGTGACGCAACTCCAGCAATGTGTCCTTTCACATGGGGCAAGCCCCATGTGAAAGGGCCTGCGTCAGTCTTACACCTGCTGTTAGGCAGGCGTAAGAAATTGACTGCATCACTTCTATGACCTTTTCTTGCATCAGAACGCCCCCTTGCATACATTATACCTGGCGCAGGTATAATGTGGCGCAGGAGTTTACAAAGTGACGCATCTACCAAGATGCGTCACTTTGTAAATATGTTGCAACAAGGCACAGTTTTTACGCTGCTGGTGGCTCACAAAAAGTGACGCACCAGCGGCGTAAAAGTGACGCATAGCCTCATAAATGAGGCCCATTGGGTATATGTACATGAAAATAGCTCAGTGTGCTGCCCCAAGCACTTTCACTGCCCTGATCTGTGTCGTTTTCAAAACACAGGGATGCGCTGTATTAACAAGTATATGGCATATCCCTGTGCTTACCCCTGCGCCGACAATAAAAAAGCTGCCTAGCACCAATGCGGGCACCCTTGCACCATGGCGAAAGAGTGCCTGCAATGCAGGGATGATTGTTTTTGTGAAGGAAGGGACACCTATCTTCACAAAAACAATCATTACTGGCTTTTTCCTCCTTCTATATGTGTTGCAGAATGCCGCAGAAGTACAAAAAACAAACAACTAGAACAAAATAATTATTTCTCCTAGTTGCGCCACTCAAATGCCTTCTTCTAAAATGAGTTTGTCTTTGGCGCTGCCTCAAATTTACATATCCTTATAAATCTAGAGCAGTGTGTTGGAGACATGGGTGTTACTGGGAAAACCCACAGCAACACTTATGCACGTCCCTTTGCTGAAGAAAACTGCTTTGCAGGGGGCCATATTTACAAGGCTGTGTTACTCCAAGCTAAGTGGCTTAACGAGGCCTTGTAAATATGAGCTAGCAAAGAGCACTACCAGAGCGTAAAAAAAGTGTCTTTCCAGTGGTGCTAGGGGCTTGTAAATATGCCCATTGTGTCATCGAGGAACTTGAAGTACTACACAACTTGAAATAACAACAGCTCACAATGTCATTATTTATACACAGGCATTACTTTCACTGATCTCACTGTACATTTTAACTAGACCCGGGCAAAATTTCTTTTACAAAGGAGCAATCGTAGTAATTTCAGTAATTACGCATTAGTCTGGTGAGGCGAAAATTCTGAAAATCAATCGATTATGCCACCTTGAGTGACTGAGAGTAATTTGGATCACAAATTCTACCACAGCACCAATAAACTAACTGAGAGGGACTGGCTGCTGACTTCTGATGTTAGTGTACTGTAGGATTTAGTACTATTTTGTTTGTACAAAATGTACCCTTTGGCCTATTTTGGATACAGGAGTGCATCTTACACATTTGCCAGAGAGAAATATACGAGTTACAACCACCTCTAATTTTAAAATTCACATCTTACTGACACCCATTCGCATACAGGTTTCAACAGAGGGGGCTACTCCAAATCATTGTTGCCAGTTGGAGCTGCAAGAAGTGGCACTTAGGGCCTGATTTAGTTGCTGGCGTTCGGCATTAAGGAAAACGCTGACAACCAGGCGGCATCCCGACTGCCATACCCTGATATCACCGAGGGGCAGGCGGGTTGCCTGCGGCACAATCTTGGCAGCAGAATGCTGCGGCTCTGGTTAAGAGCTGCAGCCAATTTCACTCATGCTAAAACAGAGCGCGCAACTTTGCAGTTGGCATGGGGGCACACATAGGTGCCAACCTGATGGCGGTGCCCATGCTGGCATTACCACCATTAACTGCCGCTCTCCCCACCCCTACTGCCCAGTGAGGTGGAACACTCTAGTGAAATAACATTAAAATAATGCTCTTTGTATGCGCTGCCGGGACACATGGTTCTATCCTGTGTCACACTGTATCTTCACACCGTCAAATGGTAAAGAGCTGCTATTTCAGTGAGCACAAACTGAGCTGGACACTCCTGTACAGAGAGGGCTTGCAGCTTCTGTGTTGGGCCTTCACACAGTGCAAATCATACCAGTATCACAAGCTCCCCAGATTCGTCTTCAAAAACGCTTGTGTGTCTGCTTTTGGGCAAGCACAGAGGGGGTTCAAAAAGTCCAGTTGGTCAATAAATACGCTTCATACACGTCCACAAGTATTTCTGAAATTCCGGGGGCAGATTTACTAGGATTTTGTATCAATGTTGCATTGTTTTTGTGAATTAAAATAATTTTCGGTATACATTAAGCCCTGCAAAGCCACTTTGCTTGTCTTGGCGTGGTCTTGACATTCATGGAGTTACAAAAGCTAGTAAACCTCGCAATGAGTCAAATGCTATGCCTTCCACAGAGAGATGTAATGAGCAGAAATATGTTTATTTCTTCTATGTGTGATGCATTCTGCAACACACATAAAAAGGGTAGAATGTCTCTAAGGATTGTTTCTCTTCAGAAAGGTGTCGTTTCCTGCACAAAAACAGTCCTTTCCATAATGTAGGCAACCTTCCACCATGGTGCAAGGGTGCCTGCGTTGGCGCTAGGTAAGCTCAAGTGCGCCAGCTCTCACGCATTCATGCAACGTCGCAGAGCAACTTGCTTTCCTGAACTGCGTTGCGTGAATTCTTAATAAATCTGCCCCGTGCTTAACTGGCATTGATAGACCAAAACTGTTCACCAGACCCTCTCCAAGGGCAGGGGCTAAAAGCAAATTCAGGAGCTAGTCTTATAGGTTTACTAAGTCAACCTTTCTTCTATTGTGTTGGATAATTGTTTTCCAATGACTATTTCTCTTCATTTGGCCTTACTTTTATGGTACTAGACGTCCAAATCTTGATTATGTTGGTACACATTCTCCCACTGGATTTTTCACTTCCCTCCAATCATGGTCATCAGTCAATCAACTAGCAGTAGAGATGATTAAAGAGGACTCTGGAGTTCGCTGAGCAATGTGGAACAGACTATTTGGGTCCATCCTCTAGGACCTGGGCTCCACAGTATTAGCACTTTTCAATGGCCTTGCTGCTTCTGTATTCACCATACACCACAGTTTCAGGAATGCCGCACAGGTGCAGAAGAACTCATTTCCACAAATTTGCCTTATGCTGACATTGGACTGACTGACCCAGTAACGCCAGTGCCTCAAAGACTTCAACCAGAAAGGAACTGCCCCCAGTAATTATAGAGATAGCACATATACAGATAGGCAAACTGAGAGACAGAACATTAACCCCTATGGTCCACAATCCCGTTCACTTCTAATGATACCCAAATCTTTGATGATGCCAGGACCTGGGTTAGGGGCAAGCATCTTGACAGAAGGTCTTCAATACCATAGTGGCATTGGAGATCTGCCATCACAAACGTGGGACAAGTAGATAGAGCCCTCAAAGTAGAGGGACTATTTCTAGAACTGGCATACAAAATTTCCCTGACTCCCTGGGGTTTTCTCCCAGCTTGTGGGGGTAATTTCGAAAGATTACTGTAAGGGTCCCCACCCATGACTTGGATGGGACCCTTATGATATAGTTGAGAGGAAGGGGGATGCTACCTACAAGGTGGACCTCAAGAACACCAGACACCCCATAAAAGCCTCCTTATCAATTGTCTCTCGCTGTACTTTGAGAGGTCTGATGTCACCATGTTGTACCTCTCCCTGCCCTCTTATCATCAAAACAGAAAAAAGGTCAGTGGAGGGTGACAACAACTCCCCTATCCTGACCCCAGAACAGCAGGGGGACTGCCGCCAATTGTTGGAGCAATTTACCTCTCTGTTTTCCCACACTCCTGGGCTTACACATTTGTGTACCCATGGCCTTGATACAGACCTCACTATCAAGGCCAGTAAGTGCCAGATAGGGCAGAGATCTGTGAACCCGAGGGATCCTCCCTCAGCCCGACGCTGTTCAACATTTACATGGCCCCGCTCGCACACGTATCATGACAGCATGACCTCAACATAATCTCCTACGCCGACGACACTCAGCTGATTTTCTCCCTCACCAAGGACCACATCACCGCCAATACGAACCTCCACAAAGGAATGACGGCCGTCGCCGACTGGATGAAGACCAGCCATCTGAAGCTGAACTCGGGCAAGACGGAGGTCCTCATCCTCGGCTCCAACCCTTCAGCCTGGGACAACTCCTGGTGGCCGACGGCACAGGGGGCAGCCCTGACACCCACCGACCATGCACGCAACCTGGGAATCATCCTCAGCTCAATGCTCTCAATGACCAAGCAAGTCAACGCCATCTCCTCCTCCTGCTTCAACACCCTCCGCATGCTCCACGAGATCTACAGATGGATCCCGACAGATACAAGAAAGACAGTCACCCATGCCCTCGTCAGCATCAGACTCGACTACGGAAACGCCCTCTACGTGGGAGCCCCGACCAAGCTCATCAAACGACTACAACGCATCCAAAACCCCTCGGCACGACTGATCCTCGATGTACCACGCCACGGCCACATCAACCCCCACCTGAGAAACCTGCACTGGCTCCCCGTCAACAAGAGGATATCCTTCAAGCTCCTCACCCACGCACACAAGGCACTCCACAAGACTGGCCCAGACTACCTCAACAGACGGCTCTCCTTCTACATCCCCAACCGCCAGCTATGCTCCGCCGACCTCTCACTCGCCACCATCCCGCGCATCTGAAGATCCTACTCCCACCTCGCTGCCAAGACATGGAACACCCTCCCACTGAGCCTACGACAGACCAAAGACCTGCTGACCTTCAGGAGGATACTCAAGACTTGGCTGTTTGATCAGTAGCGCCCCCCCCCCCCCCAGCGCCTTGAGACCCTGGCGGATATGTAGTGCACTTTACAAATGATTGATTGATTGATTGATTGATTGATTGGGGCACTTGGGGGACCTTGCAGGTAGGTGTAAGGTTCAGCCCCTCCAGACCAAAATAGAGACCTTCCTGAGCTGGGAACCTCCAAAAAAAACTCACTGAGGTTATGGCCTTGCTGTGTGTCACATATTATTTCAAGGTTTGTTAAGGGATATGACTTTTCGTTGTTGCCCCCTTAACTGAGCTGACTTCTAAGAACCTGCCTAGTAAGGTGATCTGGACAGAGGCTTGCCAGAAAGCTTTTGACTCCCTAAAACAGGTCATGTGCACATCCACTTTGTTCAAGGACCCTGACTTTACCAGGCAATTCATACAACAAACAGATGCTTCAGAGTACATAATAGGCACAATTCTTTTCACAGCTTAATGAGGGCCTACACCCACCTGTAGCTTTCATCTCTAGGAGGTTACTTCCCAGGGAACGGAGGTGGAGTGCTATTGAGAGAGAAGCCTTTGCTGTGGTCTGACCAATATTTGTTGGGGACTCACTTCCTCACTTCAAGGTTCAGACCTACCACATGCCCCCCAGGTGGCTTATGCAAATGAGGGGTGAGAGCCCAAAATTGTTGAGGTGATCCATCTCCCTACGGGAAATGGACTTTACTCTGGGACATAAACCTAGGTCAGACCACGCTTATTTTGATGGCGTCTTCAGGTTCTTTCAGCTTAGTGATGAGCACCCCCAAGAGGTTGAGAACTACCAGGTGGTTGAGTACCTCTGCCTACTTTCGGCTGGGGGGATACATGTTAGATCTGTGAGCCTTAAGGTAATCTTCCTCCAAAACGTTTGCCTGTTTGCCTCTAATTGTGCTGGAGTTTTGCATCTGTTGGCCTTAGGACTCTCTGCAATTCACAATTTCTAACCAATACTAAACTACTTGTGCTCACTCCCCTAAACATGGCTCGATTTCCATATACCTAATTGGCATATTTATATTACCTCTAAGGGGCCAGATGTACAACCATTTTTTGCTGCCGCAAACAGGTGATCCTTCCATTTGCAACCGCAAAAAAAGGGTAATTGCATGTACTAATGCTATTTTACGAGTCACTGACTCGCAAAATAGCATTTTCAACTCCCGCTATTAGGAAGGGCCATCCCTTCCTAATAGCGAGTCACCATGCCATGCATAAATGTTTTGCGACCAAATTAGCAGCCGCAAAATACTCACAGTTTACCACCTACTTCAAGTAGGTGGTAAACCACTTGCGAACGGGAAGTGGTCCCCAGGAGACCCCTTCCCCTTTGTTAGTAGGTGAGAAAATATTTTTAAGAACAGGCAATGGTCCTGGGGAAATGAAACTGAAAAGTGTAATTTTTCTTTTTTAAATGTATCCCATTTTCCTCTAAGGAAAAGGGGCTGCATAGAAAACAAGCATTTGCAATGCAATAGGTCTCGCATTAGGAAAGTTTGAGCTATTGGAATTGTAAATGACAATTTTTTTAGTTAGGTTTTGTTTTTGAAAATCGCAAAATTAATAGTTTTGTCATTTACAATGCCAATAGTTATAATTTTCGCAAATGTGACACATATAGCACTTGTAATGCAATATGTGTTGTATTTACATGACTTACATGTATTGATATTACAAATAACAATGGCTTTTAATTATTTTTTACATAATTAATACTTAAATAAAAGGTATTGTAATTTATAATGGCAATAGCTTAAACTTTTGTAAATAACTTGTGAAGATTATGTTCTGTGTGTTTTATTGTTACAAAAGTCCTAAAACAGAAGTGAAATATTAACATGTTTTTGTTACATTTGTAATAAAGCTTGAAACATTGAGAGAACATATTTGAATTAGTTGTTGAATGGTTGCACAGATTGATGTTGTGGTGGCGAATGAGTGATGCGGGGTGAGGATGTGTTTGGGTGAGAGGGTGTGTGAGGGTGAGAGGGTGTGAGGGTGAGGGGGTGTGAGGGTGGGTGAGAGGTGTTGAGAGGGGGTGAGAGTGAGTGAGGGTGTGTGTGTGTGAGGGTGAGGGGGTGTGTGAGGGTGAAGGAGTGTGTGCACCAGGACATGAAGACGCCACCAGCACCGTCCTTTCCAACATGGTCCTGCTTTCACACGAGCAGCAGGGGTAACATTAAGAAAATCATGGTCCCCTTCAAAAATGCTGCTCAACCTGGAATGTTTGCAAGGCTAAAGTTGTTGGCTTGAGTTCTTCACTTCTGCCACCTATCGCCAGATTAATCAATACCTCCATATACCAAGCATGAGAGCATCATTTCCATCTTTAAGAAACATTCGCCAGTGTTTCCTAATATCTCCGACTATAGATACACTTCTGGCTCACTCTGTATTGCCAAGGTGCCCTGCCACAGTTGTCGCCTGCCAATATGTTTCTCACTTTGAATTGAATAGCCTCCTCAGAGAACTCGGAGTCAGGCTTAAATGTAAGGGAAACATTTATGTTGGGTATCACCAGCGACGTTCTAAAGAAAAGTAGAGAGACTTTTGTTAAGGGGACTGTGATCGCCGAACACATAGGAGATGCGGGTCCACTAGGGCCCACCGTGAATAACAGGGGCTTGATGTGCTCGATAGATCAGACCAATGGCCAGAGAATGGATGATGGTGTATCAAGGCCACACCGTCCCTTCTACCAAGCTTCCCATTCTTTGGCGGGATGTAGCGGTTGGAGGGTGAGTCGAGTCACCGGTTCAATAAGGCACAGCGGTATGGTCAAACCAAGCCACAGTGATTGCAGGCAGGTGAGGCAAATGATCGGAAATGAGGTCGGGAATATGTATCGAGTAAGGCATGAACAAGGGGTGGAGGAGTTAGAGGATAGTATACATAACCTTTAAGTTATCAATGTAGTTTCCTGCTGTTCATGCTATATTCATTAGGAATTTTGCCTGCCTGCCTATACACATACCAAAAAAAATAGGTGTTGACATAGCAAGATTAACTTAATTTAATTGTTTGGTCGTTTAACCCACACGAGTGAAAGCAAAAAAAAATACGTTTTCTGCCATATGTTCGCCATAAGAACGTCTTCCTCAAATCCGCAGCACTGAAGTACGATTAAATGAATACCTGACATGTGGCTGGCACCGATTAAGAACTACAAGCGCAGTAGCTTGTCATTACACCAGTTCTATTTATGACTATGCCCCCGAGTTTAGAATTGTCACGCAGAAAGGATAAATCTTTGTGAATGAATAAACTCCACACTTAACTGTAAAACATAATAATTGTCAGGTCGGTTACAGGAACAACGTTATTAACTTAATAAATCTGTCCGTGCTTTTATTTATGCTGGTGTTTTACATGACCAAAACCGGATAGAAACAAGCATGGTGCGTGCTGCAGTCCGCCGCCGGCCTGCGACCAGGAAGTCAGGCAGGCCGGGCGGGACAACCGGAAACAGGAAGTAGGAGGGCGGGAGCCTACCCCGCCTCCCACGGAAGAGCCGCGATTGTTTTGAGCACCGGAGCAGGCAGGAGCCTACCCTGCGCCCCGGTGCCGAAGAAGGAAGGAAGAGTCCTGCTGCCGGTGAGAGCCGAGGAAGCCGGTGAGTGGGGCTTCGCCTTGTTGCTGGGCTGCGAGGGCGGGGGGGCATGTGTGCGAGGGCGGGGGGGCATGTGTGTGCGCGCGCGCGCGTGCGGCAGCGGGCTGTGTATGTGTGTGAGCGTGCGTGTGTGTGTATGTGTCTTGGAGTCTGTGTGTATGTGTGTGTGTGTGTGTGTGTGACTGTAGGGGGGTGGCCTGTCTGGGTGCCTGCGTGTCCATGTAAGTGTAAATGCGTGTGCATGCATGCGCGTTAGGCTGACTTGCTGGGAGTATGGGAGGGAAGCGCACGGCGTGGCGCAGGATGGAACGTGCGCGTTCGCGCAGCCAAATCCGCCTGCTAAAGCTCGTGACAGTTTCTTGTCCCTCATTCCCCGGCATCGGATAGCTATAAGTCTCCGCCCTGGACGCATCCTTCGGAACTGCTTTATTTAAAATCAGTCCCAGACATAGCGGTCTGCTGACCCCAGCAGGCCACCATCCCTGGGAGTGCTAGCCATTCCTAATGGGGTCACAAATTGCGACAGCCTCATTAATATTCATGAGGCATGCAATTTGCGACTCCATTAGGAATTGCTAACAGTGTCTAAGACACTGTTATACATCCCAATTTGGGAGTCGCAAATTGCGTGTTACATATGCAACGCAATTTGTGAGTCGCAAATTAGTGGGGCGTACATCTGGCCCTAAGTCACTTGTAGAGTGGTATACCATATACCCAGTACCTAGGGCCTGTAAATTAAATGCTACCAGTGAGCCTGCAGCACTTATTGTGCCACACACCTATGGAGCACTCTAGAACTTGTTCCAGGCCTGCCTTTGCAATCCGAATGCAGTTTCATCTGCCATGTTGACTTGTTATTTAAACCCAGTTGCCAAGTTTTCAATTCTCTTTTTATTACTAATAAATCACCCCTAATGTGGGCCCTAGGTAGCCCATAGGGCAGGGTGCTGTGCAATCAAAAGATGAGATATGTACTATTAAGTTTTACATATTCTAGTAGTTAAAACCTCCTACATTTGTTTTCACTACTGTGAGGCCTATCATTCATGTAGGACAACATTTATTTATTTAGTGTCTTATAGAGTGCAAACGTGACCCTTTAGTGTATCAGAGCGCTTTATTGAAATATAGTGATTTTAGTAGAGATAGTAGCAAGCAATCATACCAAACACTTGAGTGAAGCATTAAATTCAAAAGCAGGAAAAAAGCCTATGGGCATACAATAAACTCTGCCCCTGAAGGGTTACATCGTAATACAGTTTTTGCATTTGAATAAACACCATAAAAGATATAATAATTTACAGTTAAACTTTGCATCAGCATCAGTAAGTTCTGTTGTAAGATTCTCTGAAAGAGGGTTTTACAGTTCCCAATGAGCTTAATTTTAGAAGTCCGTTAGGGCTAGTGGGTTATGTACCTGAAAGGAGCGGTTGATAATCGCTAAGCAACTGTTCCGTGTTTGCTCCGAAGGGAGTCATGAAAGGAATTTGCCCATTATAAAAATCTTAGCTTCCTTCTTGAATCTTGAGATGGTCGGGATTCTTCCAATGTTTGGCGGTAGCGAATTCCAGATTCTAAGAGAGGCACTTGAGAAAGTTTTCTTCTTTAGGAAGATTGGTGGTTTCAGCACCATATCCCTAGCACTTCGGGAGTACCTGCCTCCTCCGGATAGCACCATTTTTTTTAGCAAACACGAAGGTGGTTTAGGATGTAATGCTTTGTGTGTGATACAGGCCAGTTTGAGTTGGATTTTGGCTTAGTAAGGTTGTCAGTTCTGAGCCTTCACGTGTGGAGAGATGTGGTCAATTTTTTTTAATGTAAATATATGTTTATCTGCATACATATGGAAATAGATGTTGGCGAGATGAAGTCTTTCAGTTAGTGGTTACATTTAGAGGTTAAATAGAGTTGGGAATAGAGTTGAGCCTTGCGGTACTCCAATCATAATAGGCGACGACGATGATAGTTTTTTTATTAACTAAATATCTTTGTGTTCGATTCCACAAGAAAGATTTAAACCATTAGAAAACGTTTCCCGCTAATCCCATCCTGTTTTCGAGTTGATATAGTAATTTCTCATGGTTAATTGTGTCGAACACCAAAGATAGGTCCAGAAGAATTTAGAGACAAGTTTTGTCTTGGTCTAGTGCTTGTAAGGTGTCATCCATGAAGTATAGTAGTTTCCGTACTGTGATCTGGACTGAAGCCCTATTGGCATTTGTCTAGCAGATTACATTTAGCAATGTGTTGGCTAAATTGTTGTTGCACACATTTTTCTAGCACTTTCGTTAGTAGTGGAATATATGATACTGGTCTGAAATTACCCGGGCCAGAAGAGTTCATTGTTGTTTTTTTTAAAGATGGGGATGACTTGAGAGAGTCAGGTATGGAACATTGTGCCAAGAATTTTTTGATTATCGCGGTTCAGATGAGTATGATAAATTGGCTGGCTGATGACATACACCTTGAAGGGAGAGGGTCATTGAAGTGGTAATTTGGATTTGTGGACGACAGGATTTTGGAGATGTTTTTGTCATCAGACAAAATGAAGGTTGATCATTGAGCTTCAGTTTTTGGTACTGCCTGATAAGTGTGTGTTGATTCATCGATTTGTGCAGACGTGAGGTGAGGCAGGTTGTTAGCAGCAGTTTTCAGCTAATTTCCCAGTGAATTGCCTTTGGCTGAAAAGAAAGATGAGAACTCTTCACAGTCAGTCAGTCATAAGCTTTTATTCGATATGCAAGATATCTTGTAAGCACATATAAAATACAAACATTACAATTTCAAAAACAGGAGAACAATGCTACAAGAAGCCAGTAAAAAAGTTATTTAAAAAGGATAAAAGGTCAATAAATTAGCTAAAAATAGATTAAACAGCTACTGACAATCTCTTACAACGAATAAGCCAAAACTGTTTTAAAAACTTTGCTATACCGCACACTATTGGGGGGGAAGTGTCCGTAGATAAAATACGTAGAGCTTCTAGGTGGTTACGTGTGCCCATGTTCCGACAAAGAGGTTTTAGCCAGAAGCTCCTGGGCCTTGCATAGTCAGGGGATTCAAATAAAACATGCGCAATAGACTCAACCCTGTTCGGGCAACATGCACAATTGGGGGAAGTACGAACCAATGATGACCATTTTGATACCACAGCACCTACGGGGAGGGATCCAACTCTGAATTTGAAATAAAGTGCTCGGTCAAAGGGGATGGTAATCATGTCCAGGTAGGGTTCAAAGGCCACAGAGTCTTTAATTTGTAAAAAAGCAACAGTAGATTTGCAATGGTTAGAGTTGGTGATTAGACGCTCCGAAGTCCATTTCCAATAAAGGGCCTTAACAACTTCTTTTGGTGGGGCTGAACGTGATGACCAGCAGTCCCCTAGCCCGATGTTCTCCAGGAGATTTTTGGTTTCTCTTAACCATTTTATCTTGGCCCAACCCCCCAGACTCATAATTTCCCCCAAGGCATCAGCATAGGATTTTAGTTCTTCACCCCTCCAAATTCGTGTCCATAGCAGGAGCGGTCGGAGCTGGGCCTGGGCTTTGATGTTTTTACAGCCCGTGTCCAACCACACTGGTACAGATGGGGTGCTCAGTGGGACGGAGATAATGGATTTCAATAACTTGCTCTCCGCTGTCACTAAGGCGTCCATTCGGCAGTGGCCCCACAGTTCTGCCCCATACAAGGCGGATGAGACTACTTTGGCCTTGTAGATGTCAATTACTGGGGTGAGTGATCTCCTGGGTGAGGCCCTGAACTCCCTCATAAGTGCTCCTCCTACTCTCTTATGGTTGAGAACCATTTTACCAATGTGGTTTCCCCAGGACATCCTATCTGTAATCCGAATACCGAGGTAATCGAATTCGGCTACTTTCTCTAAGGGGATCGAGTTAAGGGTAGGAGGGCGGCCCAGTTTCTTAGGGGGATTTAGGACTAGGTATTTTGTTTTGTCCACGTTTATTATTAGCCCCTTTGCGGTACAAAACTCCTGGAACCGTGTTAGCAATTTCTGCAGGCCTTGTGGGGTTTTTGAAATCAGGAGCGTGTCGTCCGCAAAGAGTAGGGTGGGGATGCGGACTCCTCCGAGACAGGGGGCGTCGGCTGGTTCTTGCTGAAGATGTTTTACCACCCCGTTCACATATAGTGAGAAAAGGGTGGGAGCCAAGACACAGCCCTGTCTTACGCCCCTGGAGACTGGTATCTTCTCGGTGAGCTCTCCGTTTTTACCCCAGCGGACCTGTGCATAGGTATGGGTATGGAGGCTAATGAGGAGGGATAGAATGTAAGGAGGTAATCCTAACTCATAAAGTGCCCTCCAAAGCTCTTCCCGGGGCACCAGGTCAAAGGCAGTCTTCAGGTCTATAAAGGCCAAATAAAGACTACCCTTGCCTAGTTCCACCACCTTCCACCCCAATAGTGCCAGCCTAAACACCTGCTCAATTGTCCCCATACCAGCCCGAAAACCCGCCTGGAAGTCTGATAAGATTTTGTTCTCCTCCACCCAGTGGAGAATCCTTCCAAGGATAGCTTTACCAGCTATCTTTTGGGTGGAGTCTATCAGACTTATAGGCCGATAATTCCCCGGTGTTTCCCTACACCCTTTTTTGTAGATCGGGACCACCACTGCCCCTTTCCAGGATTCTGGCACTGCCCCTCCCATCATGATATCATTTAAAAGAGCTGCTATAACCCTCGCCCACTCCGCAGGGAAAGCTCTCATAAGGTCCCCCGGAAGGCCATCCGGGCCCGCCGCCTTACGGGGCGCTACCCAGCCTATAACCCCCTCAATCTCAAGGGGAGTGAAGAGGTCATAGGCATGAGGTTCAATTTCACGTATAAGGTCGAATCCCTCGTTCAGTTCCCCGTTAGGAGGGAGGTATAGGGCCCCAAAGTGTTCTACCCAGTTTTGGGGCGGGATGTTACAGGGTCTCACAAGTGCATCGGGTTTATTGCGTGTGCTTATGAGATTCCAGAAGGCCCTTGAATCCCTGATTTTACTAGCCTGGAGCAGGTCGTCCCAAAATTTTTCTTCCCACTCCCTTCTAGCAAGTTTAAGGGATTTGTTATAGGCCTTCCTTGCTTCCTGTATCACACTTTGGGACTTAAGTTTTACCGCCTCAACTAGCCTTGTCTTGTGTGCCCTACAAGTTTGGGTATACCAACCCTCTCCTGTTTTTTTAGGAACTTTATTACCCATCTTGTTTGGGTGCATAGTGAACACGTTGGTTAAGGCTTCTACCAGGGAGACGAAAAGCCCACTAGCTCTACCCACCCCTTCCAGGGAGGTTCCGAGGGTTGTTACTGCTTGGTTTAAGAGGGATTGAATTTCCCCTACCTTTGCCTCGGATAAGAGCAGTCTCGCCCATTTTATTCGCCTACCACAGGGGGAGACTTCAGACTCATCCGGGGGTACGGCTACCTGGGTAACATTGTCCCTTCTTAGACTGCACCACCACTGAGCCATGGTTAGGGAGAGTGGATTGTGGTCACTTTCAGATGATGGAACCACCTGCATATCCCTTACCCAAGGCCATAAGAGTACGTCTATTAGTAGATAATCTAGCCTAGAGGTGTGACCTGGCCTATTGTATGTGTGGGCACCCCCCCTATCCGAGGGTGTCCTCCCATTAACTGCCCTTAAGTTGAATTCGAGGCTCAGTGAATATAACTGGTGCGCCACTTCTGTCCACCTTCTGATTGGTGGGATTTCTAGTACCGGTATCCCCATCCTGGAGTCCTCCTCATCCTGATCGAGGGAAACGTCCGAGCCCAAGGGCTCGAACGTACAGTTCATGTCACCTGCAACCAAAGTACGAGTTCTGTGGGGGGTATTATTTAGCAAGGTCTCAAGGAGAGATAATACCGGGGACTTTCTTCCACCCTTGGTTCCCCGGGCATAGACATTATAAACATTTAAGACAGTTCTTCCCCTTTGGTCTCTTAGGGTTATGTTTTGGATGTCCGGAGAACCTGTAGGGAACTCCACTACCCTACAGTCTAAAGAAGCCGCAACCCAGATAAGAAGGCCGCCCGAAGGTCGCCCTCTCCCTGTTTCCGAGACTTGTGCGGGGGCGGAGTAGGAAGAAAATCCCACCCTGTGGACTGGGACCCGGCTCCAAGTTTCTTGGAAAAGGCACACGGAATGCTCATCCACCCAGGCTGTAACTTCCGGGAGGGCAAGTTTCCTTGCAATCCCTGCGACATTCCAGCTGAAAACCTTAAAGACTAGGTCCGTCACAGCTGGATTGCCGTTGGGAACTGTACTGCCCCTATCTGTGGACCTCCTCTGAGACATCTGGAGGGGTGGGTGACCTTTTAGGGAGGCGGAGGAAACATCTATTTCGTTTATGGGGCTTGTTTGTGTGAGTGGTACTCCTGCTGGCTCTACTCTGCTACCAGTTTCCAGTCAATGAGACCCCGATGTCCACAATTGGTTCTCCCTGGTACCCCCCGAGACCCCAGCCCAGTTTTGAGTTAAAAAAGGGGGACAAAAACTTGCTTCAATTGGGCTAACAGTTTGCCTGGGGTAGAAATAAGAAAGATCTACCACCTTAACCCCCGGGGCCCCCATATTCTTAATAGGGGTACAAATCGATGGGACTACTCTTGGGTCTTGGAAGTTTATAATTATGCAATCCCCCTCCTGTGTTTTTCTCCCCTGTCCTACCCAACCCACTCTTCGGACACTTAAGATAATACCATCCACACCCAACGGGATTGGCTTGTTTGCCTTCAGCCAATGTATACACTTATTCTTAAGTGACGAGTGATTTTCCACCTGGCCGTCCTTTAGAGGAGGCACGTTAACCATGACAGCAACATAAGGTTGGCAGTCCGGAGGAAGATTTACTGGTGGGATCCGTCGCACTGGATTACTGAGGACCGTTGGGGGGGTAATGGGGACAGTAGGTTGGGATACAGACCTGGGGGCTTTCCCTGTCGCTTGCCCTTGTGGTATGCTTCGCGCCCCTCGTATTTGGGAGTCTTCCGTTTTATCCCTAACTGACTGTGCCTGCTTTTGTACAGGCGGCTTAGTCTTATTTTTGTCAGGCTCTAAATTTGTTGGTGGTCCCTTGTGGTTTTGCCCTGGTTTGGGGAGGGGAGGGGATTTAGGAGCAGGATTTTGAGGCTTATTAGGGACAACTTTTTTTTGACCTACTGGTGGCTTAGGGTCTTTCTGAGCTGGTAAATCGGTCCCCTTTGCGCCCAGGTCCTTATTTTCAGTCACTCTGGTTATATGCTTAATAGTAGTCTTGAGTGAGTGAAACCCATCAAGGGTAGATTGCTCTAATTTATCAATCCTCTCTCCTAAACCCGTGACTTGCAATAGTAGCGGTTTCAAAACACTGTATACCTTCTCAAGGATGTTTTCCACCGTTACTAAGTCAGCGGGCTTAGGGGCATTAGCAATGATATCGTCTGGGAGCAGCCCATTGGAAGAGGTCTGAACTTCCCTGTCTATATCACTTTCATTCTCTATAGGCGTACCCCTAGTGTGTCTTGCACCTACTCCAGAGCTATTTTTTGCTCTTTGGTAAAGAGCGGCTTGTCTCGCTAGCCTACCCTTTTTGCGTTTCCGTAATTTTTTGCTTAAAGGCCCATTCTCCTGCCTATTGTCAGGGGTTTGGATGGTGGGGGACACCCTAACTGACTCCCCTTCAGATATAACTATGGAGGGAGGAAGCCGGAATGGGGACTCAGGATTACTAATTGCTTCGTTTGGGAGATTAGGTGATAATGGAGTGGACAGCCTACTGAGATCGCCATCTTCTACACACACTACGGGGAGAAGAGCGGCCAGATTTTCCAGCCTATCTATATTTTGCTCTATGCCAGCCAACTGTGGAGGGTCTGAGAAAACACCAGGCATACACGGTGGGGATACATCCTGGACCCGGCTCCTGGTCGGTGTAAGCGACTGGGCAGCAACCCCCAAAGATGAACGTCTTGAGGGGAGGTAAACCTCGGATAAACGTCGCTCCGACATGGCAATTTCCTTCTCGATCACAGCCGCCACCCTGGTGATGAACCGGTCCATAGTTCCTATGACAGGGCTCGCGGCATTTGTACCTTTTTCAAAATCGCTCCTAAGGGGTTTCCCAGATCGAGTAGACATGGTTTAGTGCGAACACACCAGGCGTTTGTACTCACTTTTAGCGACAGCAAAGGGATGTGGCCCAGCCCAGCCTTGTCTGCCCCTGACTGCCACAGACTGCCCGCCCTTTGCTCGGGCTTCGCTCGGCGTCCCGCTCGCGTCCCGCTGAGCGACTGGCTGTTTGTTATGTAGTGGGCGTTGCAGGCGGGGGGCGTGTCTCAAGGTGGGCGCGTCCGCTCTCAGGGCAGGGGAAGCAGGGACTCCTGGTCTACTGAGTCCCTGCGAGCGCCTGCTAGTTGGTCCTTCCTGGCGCCTCCCAGTCCTGGCGTGCAGCCCTCACCTCTCCCTCCTCCGAGCCTCCAAGCCGCGAAGCGGCACCCGCGGAGCGGGTGCGGCGAGAGGCAGCGGCAGAACAAGCGGAACAGGCACACCCCGGTAAGAGGCCAAAATCCAGCGCAGGGTCGGCAACAAGCATCCAAGCACAGTCCAGGTGGGTCCCAGCGGCTTGTGGAAACACGCGCCTTTTCACCTGGTCAGGCGGGGGGCGTGTCTCAAGGTGGGCGCGTCCGCTCTCAGGGCAGGGGAAGCAGGGACTCCTGGTCTACTGAGTCCCTGCGAGCGCCTGCTAGTTGGTCCTTCCTGGCGCCTCCCAGTCCTGGCGTGCAGCCCTCACCTCTCCCTCCTCCGAGCCTCCAAGCCGCGAAGCGGCACCCGCGGAGCGGGTGCGGCGAGAGGCAGCGGCAGAACAAGCGGAACAGGCACACCCCGGTAAGAGGCCAAAATCCAGCGCAGGGTCGGCAACAAGCATCCAAGCACAGTCCAGGTGGGTCCCAGCGGCTTGTGGAAACACGCGCCTTTTCACCTGGTCAGGCGGGGGGCGTGTCTCAAGGTGGGCGCGTCCGCTCTCAGGGCAGGGGAAGCAGGGACTCCTGGTCTACTGAGTCCCTGCGAGCGCCTGCTAGTTGGTCCTTCCTGGCGCCTCCCAGTCCTGTCGTGCAGCCCTCACCTCTCCCTCCTCTGAGCCTCCAAGCCGCGAAGCGGCACCCGCGGAGCGGGTGCGGCGAGAGGCAGCGGCAGAACAAGCGGAACAGGCACACCCCGGTAAGAGGCCAAAATCCAGCGCAGGGTCGGCAACAAGCATCCAAGCACAGTCCAGGTGGGTCCCAGCGGCTTGTGGAAACACGCGCCTTTTCACCTGGTCAGGCGGGGGGCGTGTCTCAAGGTGGGCGCGTCCGCTCTCAGGGCAGGGGAAGCAGGGACTCCTGGTCTACTGAGTCCCTGCGAGCGCCTGCTAGTTGGTCCTTCCTGGCGCCTCCCAGTCCTGGCGTGCAGCCCTCACCTCTCCCTCCTCCGAGCCTCCAAGCCGCGAAGCGGCACCCGCGGAGCGGGTGCGGCGAGAGGCAGCGGCAGAACAAGCGGAACAGGCACACCCCGGTAAGAGGCCAAAATCCAGCGCAGGGTCGGCAACAAGCATCCAAGCACAGTCCAGGTGGGTCCCAGCGGCTTGTGGAAACACGCGCCTTTTCACCTGGTCAGGCGGGGGGCGTGTCTCAAGGTGGGCGCGTCCGCTCTCAGGGCAGGGGAAGCAGGGACTCCTGGTCTACTGAGTCCCTGCGAGCGCCTGCTAGTTGGTCCTTCCTGGCGCCTCCCAGTCCTGGCGTGCAGCCCTCACCTCTCCCTCCTCCGAGCCTCCAAGCCGCGAAGCGGCACCCGCGGAGCGGGTGCGGCGAGAGGCAGCGGCAGAACAAGCGGAACAGGCACACCCCGGTAAGAGGCCAAAATCCAGCGCAGGGTCGGCAACAAGCATCCAAGCACAGTCCAGGTGGGTCCCAGCGGCTTGTGGAAACACGCGCCTTTTCACCTGGTCAGGCGGGGGGCGTGTCTCAAGGTGGGCGCGTCCGCTCTCAGGGCAGGGGAAGCAGGGACTCCTGGTCTACTGAGTCCCTGCGAGCGCCTGCTAGTTGGTCCTTCCTGGCGCCTCCCAGTCCTGGCGTGCAGCCCTCACCTCTCCCTCCTCCGAGCCTCCAAGCCGCGAAGCGGCACCCGCGGAGCGGGTGCGGCGAGAGGCAGCGGCAGAACAAGCGGAACAGGCACACCCCGGTAAGAGGCCAAAATCCAGCGCAGGGTCGGCAACAAGCATCCAAGCACAGTCCAGGTGGGTCCCAGCGGCTTGTGGAAACACGCGCCTTTTCACCTGGTCAGGCGGGGGGCGTGTCTCAAGGTGGGCGCGTCCGCTCTCAGGGCAGGGGAAGCAGGGACTCCTGGTCTACTGAGTCCCTGCGAGCGCCTGCTAGTTGGTCCTTCCTGGCGCCTCCCAGTCCTGGCGTGCAGCCCTCACCTCTCCCTCCTCCGAGCCTCCAAGCCGCGAAGCGGCACCCGCGGAGCGGGTGCGGCGAGAGGCAGCGGCAGAACAAGCGGAACAGGCACACCCCGGTAAGAGGCCAAAATCCAGCGCAGGGTCGGCAACAAGCATCCAAGCACAGTCCAGGTGGGTCCCAGCGGCTTGTGGAAACACGCGCCTTTTCACCTGGTCAGGCGGGGGGCGTGTCTCAAGGTGGGCGCGTCCGCTCTCAGGGCAGGGGAAGCAGGGACTCCTGGTCTACTGAGTCCCTGCGAGCGCCTGCTAGTTGGTCCTTCCTGGCGCCTCCCAGTCCTGGCGTGCAGCCCTCACCTCTCCCTCCTCCGAGCCTCCAAGCCGCGAAGCGGCACCCGCGGAGCGGGTGCGGCGAGAGGCAGCGGCAGAACAAGCGGAACAGGCACACCCCGGTAAGAGGCCAAAATCCAGCGCAGGGTCGGCAACAAGCATCCAAGCACAGTCCAGGTGGGTCTCTTCACAGTTTATTAGTGATTTTGTGGCTTCTTTAGAGGATTTGGCCAATTTGTTTGATTGTTGTTTTACCATTTCAAAGAGCTTACAAGGTGTATTTTTAGCGTTATCCAGCTCCAATACATAAAATTCCTTTTTTGATTTGCGAATGCTTTTCTGTATGTTTTTTTAGTTTTTCTTAGTAGTTTTAGCTGGGGGGATGAGAGGTGTTGCCTCCATTACTGTTCAGTTAGTCTCAGATTTCTCCTTGTTTTATTTAGGGAACAATTGAACCAAGGTTCTTGGGCCCGATTCACAAAAGTAATCTGAGACAAAATCCTAACTTTACGACTTTCGGTATTCACAAAAGGCATTTAGGAGTAGTAAAGTTAGGATTCCTAACTTTACTATTCCTAAACTGAGACAAAACCCTAACTTTACAGCTTTCAGTATTCACAAAAGGCATTTAGGAGTAGTAAAGTAAGGAGTCCTTTGCTACTCCCCAATGCATTTTGTGAACACGGAAAGTCATAAAGTTAGGATTTAGTCTCAATTTAGGAGTAGTAACGTTAGGAATCCTAACTTTACTACTCCTAAATGCCTTTTTTGAATACCGAAAGTCGTAAAGTTAGGATTTTGTCTCAGTTTAGGAATAGTAAAGTTAATAATCCACACTTTACTACACCTAAATGCCTTTTGTGAATACCTAAAGTCATAAAATTAGGATTTTGTCTCAGATTACTTTTGTTAATCAGGCCCACTGTCTTTATCCTTGATACTTTTCAATTTTAACGGAGCTAATGAATTGATTATATCTGACATTTTTTAGTTATAGCGCTTCGTAAATTCGCTGGCGTATGTTAACTTAGAGGGTGAGGGAATATCCTTCTCACAACGTGCTGCTAGTTTCTCATTGTCTCCCTAATCCATAGCTTCATTTTCACTGATTGTGCCAGTCTTTTCTTAATTAAACCTTGTATTAGGAAGGTAATAATGTGGTTGTCTGGCCAGTCACTTGCAGCAACTGAGATTAACTTGACAGCATTTTCCTTTGAGATAATCCAGTCTAGTGTAGAATCTTTTGAGTGAGTTAGTGAGTAAGTAATACTTTATTCAGAAGTATAGAAAACATCCATGAAAGCAACATTTAAAACAGACAATATTGTACAATAAAAAAGCAGAAACATTGTTTGTATGTCAATAAATAGTTAATAATCAACGGGTATTTGTACATATATAATATTCTGATGAAATGTAATGGACTGCCCACTTTACAGGGACACCTTGGTATCAGATATGCCCCAGAATAATCCTTACAATGCCTTCATAGTAATGTTAATTATTTTACCCATTTCATCATGTTTCCAGTTCTTTACAAATCTTCGTCTTTCAATACTCACATAATTCTATCTTGGGCGAAACTAATACATGGCGGGAAATGACGTATACCCTAAAAAAAAATCCACTTATCCATCTAGTAGCGTCCACACGTACGCCAGGTTAATAAAAAATAATTACAATAAGACACATAAATATAGTCTACTCATATGCTCAACTAGTTGTGGTTAAACATCTGTGTGTGGAGGATGTTACACAAGCCCAGAGACAATAAACACAAATCCATGCAGTGCATTATAATTCATTAGTCGAAGACTTGGTATTAGCTGCCTATAAAAATGATGACAGTCGGCAGCAAATCTGTCGAGTAAGTAATGATTGCAAATATAAATATTCCGGCCGACATTGTGTAAAACAATATGGTTTGATGATTGGTAAAATCCGTAAACAACTATAGTACTTACAAAAAAGAACCACATGCATTGTATTCTGGGACGTTGTGTTGTTACAGGGGCTATTGATTAGGTTTATTGACCAGACATTCATTTTTGGAAAAGTGACTAGTCTATAAAATATGTCTAATCTAAGGGGGTCAAGGCAAATCCATGCCTACTATTCAGTACTGCTTAGGTAGGGTTGCATATTAAAAGTGGTTAGGATCAGTTGATTTTTTAATACACTTGGTTTGGGGACTTCGATTAATGATCAGAGGTTTCCCAAATGCATCATCCCTGCCTCTTTCAGAGTCTTTCTACTAATGTTCAATGTAATTGGTCTTTCAAAGTACTTGATGGCCTAGGTCACTTAAGAAACATTGAACATATAATATTCTTAGATGCAAACTTAATTTAAGACTATCCTCAGTGATTACTTGGTTAAGCACTGTGTACTCCGAGGTCCATATCTTATACCAAAGAAGAATTGGTTGCAATTATATTAAATCTGTGATATATTGTGCCCCCAGTTCTGCATGGCAAACATACACTGATGTGCTTATAGGTGTAACAAGTAAGCCTCTAAAAAATTAATTCTCTACACTTTGGATTTCTGTTCAATGTCTATACCCCCACAGTCCTGCCCCATATGTGGCTATACTGAGACATTTCGCTTTATACATTTTCCTCATCATCTCAGGGGGATTTGCACTCAGCCGTTTCGCAAAGCTCCTAAGGGCCATGCAAGAGTTACTGAATCGTTGCCTCCTATTAGCTATGGCCTTGTTCCATGATCCATCTCTATTGAATACATTCCCCCGGTAACTAAAATTGTTCACAAGACAAATGGTTATGCCATCTACTTATATGTCACTGCACTTCTTACTAGTCCTTCCACATTTCAAAAAATTTCAAAATTAAGGTTTTTTCCTTGGTTATCTAAAAGGCCAAGTTCCTTCATATAATCTAAAAATTTGATAGTAAAGACTGGAGGGCCAGCGGTGTTCGGATTATGAGGACAGCGTCATCGGCGTAGAGGTGGGCTGGGACAGGGGGTGTCCCTATTTATGTTACATTTCTAGTAGATAAAGCTAGTGCCTCTCCCACATTGTTTATATATAGTGAGAACAGGAAGGGGGCCATAATGCTTCACTGTCTCACCCCTCTCTACACACCGAAGGCTTCAGTACATTCTCCCTTTTTAGCAAATCTAACCCTAGATTTAGATCCTGTGTAAAGGTCCTTCAGTAAACCAATAATCAGCGTTTCCACCCCACATCTTTAATTTTTAGCCAGCGTTTGTAGTGTATCCCACAATCAAAAGCCGAAGACGAATCAACAAATACCAAGTATAGATTTTCCTTTTTACTATTAACATATTTTCCCATTATCATGTTAAAATTGAGGCTCTGCTCTATCCTCCCAATCCCTGGGCGAAAATCATATTGTTGAGATTCTGCCCAGTCCTGGAGCCTCCTTAGGAGGATGTGGCCTACCACTTTGACAAGCGAGTCAAGCAGTGATATAAGTCTGCAGCACGCTGGGTTAAGACAGTCTCCTTTTTAGGTCGAGCCTAGCGCAGCGCGCATGCGCTGCTCTATGGAAAGCTTCTTGTGAGCACTACACACTGTTCCTAAACGTCTCTGTGGGAGTTAGTTAACTCCCACATATTCTATTGGCCTTTGCGTGTGGCTTTCAGTAATAAAAGCACACAAATGGCCAAAGATGGCAGCATGTCCTGCCTTTTCTTTTAAAGTTAACTCCCCTGGCCTAGGGGGCTTTGGAGTGAGCAGCAATGTGCATTGTGCCAAATTCATGCCTTCGTTATCGTGATCTTGGCTTATGTTCCTAAGTAAAAAATCTAGCTAGCTTTTGCGGCAACACTTGTTTTTATCTCACTGCCTCTCTCTGTCTCTCCCTACCCTTTTCTCACCCCTGTTTCCCTTGTCTCTACTCTCGGTACAACTCTACTCCTTTTTGTTTTAATTTTCAGAGCTCGCTCTCTTTCTTCACTTCTCTACACCTTCTGGTGAGGTTTTGTGCCAGTTCCGTTTTCCCAATCTCTAGCTTTCTTTCCTGATTTCAGTGACAGTGCCTCCTTTGCCCCTTTCCTTTTCCTCCTCTCAGCTGCTCCTTACTTTCAACTCCTCCCCCCACCCGGCCGCTCCAGGTCTTATGGCTGCTCTCTCTGCCCTCACGTTTCTGTCTCTCCATCTCAGCACATGCCAAAAACAACACCGCCGCAGCTGCGGTGAGCAATTCACGTATTTACGGATAATTGCACGTCCACACTACTATAAGCAGAACAAGAACATCTGGGGGCGCTGCCATTCTATCATAATCCCCAAATTATCCACGGACCACCCTCTGGCACTTTTCACAAAGTAACTGCTCTTATTTCACACTCTCCAGTCTCGTGTGGTACACCCCTCCAACCAGCCTTTAGTGCTACTCAACCCCTAGCAACTCCAGAGATCTTCTTGCCATTCCAACTTTTCACGGTTGTTCTGTCCTACCACTGTCCCAGTGCGTTTCGATCATGGGAATGCCCCATCATAGGATGGTCACAATCTCCCACAGAGTTTGCTCCTTGCTGCCCCTGCTGTGCAATCTCCAACAGTATTCCCGCTCTATCAGCTCCCAGGTGTAATACAGCCTTAGCCCCCTCCTGTGGTATTCCTGCCCTGCAGCCTTCCATAGAGTTCCTGTCCCATCACCTTTAATGGGATTTCTGCATTACCGGTATCCTGTGATATTCCTGCGCTCCCACCCTCCTGCCCGAAAAGCCTCCAGTGGCATTCGTCTGTGTGGCTCTAAGGCTTATAAGGTCCCAAAGGTGAGACCTATTGGCTATACCAATGCTTTTTTTGTTTTGCTTCAGCTCCCTCGCCATCCTTGAACGACTTAGCACCCTTAGCTGCCTTTCATGCTTTTTTCAAACCCCTCTTCCCCCCTCCCACAGCCAGTGTGGGGCTCAGGCCTTCAACACGCCTGCTTCTCACCAAGCCATTTCAGGGACTTTAATTGCGGTCCAGTTCCGCACTGGCTGCCCTGTCCCGTTTTGCTTTCCTGATGCTATTTACACACCTAAGCTGTCTCTCGCTGCTGCTTCACCCATCCTCCCATTGTCCACCACTGCTCCCCTTCTTTTGTCATTGCTTGTTTTGTTTGCTGCTAATTGTCTCCAGAACAGTTTCTGTGCGCGTCTGGTCCTTGGGTATTTAGGTCATTAGACCGATTTAGGCAGATGACTTCCGATTTTCATTAGCAAAAACGGCTTTGTTGTGTCCCTGATGTTTTTTCAAAATATAGCACTTTCGTGTTGTGAAACACTGGCATGTATGTTTATGTAAGTTTCCTGTTGAAGGGCGCACTCCCTGTGACGTAGCTAAGGGGGGTTAAAGTGCCCAATGCAGAAATGTTTGTGATACTTGCAACTCATGTGCGCCTGCTCCAGTAAAGTATTTCAGAGCATGGGGTTAATATGCTGAAAGCAGCGCTCTCAAGGGGTTAATGTTCTGAAAGCAGCGCTCTGTGTATGAGCTTAAGTTTTAAATATGTTTAGTCGTATTTATTATGCTCGTTGAGAGTGGACCCTGGCACAGTCGTAACTGTACCCCCTTGGCATACACAGGCTATCTGGCGGAAGCTTGAGGTGGCATTGGCGTGAGAGTCAGGGCAAAGGGCAGCTGCAGTCACTGTCTATTTAGCCAAGCCAAAGATCAAAGTGAAAATACAGAAGGGCACCCTTAAATAAGACAACCTGCCAACTCTTTCTTCAGGGCTGCCAAGGGCTTCATGTCATGAGTTACTCCTGACCCAATTATTTTTTTTATATATATTCCCGTCATTTTGTATTGACTGGCTTGTAGTTGCACAACTCCCTGTATAATTCTGGGACTACAAATCCCAGACAGAAAAGCAGGATTTGGTGAAAGTCAGGCCTGGTTGGTGTTCTCACACATATTATGGGTCACATTACTTATTCTTCTCATCTCTCCCACCAGACACTTTCCTTCTCCCACAAACCTTCTCTCTTCCTTTATGTTTCCTTCTACCTTTCTCTCTTTCTGTCTTCCTCTTCCGATTAATTGACTTTCTTTCTCTCTCACTGGATTTTCTCCCACAAGTCTCTGTCTCACTTTTTTCCCCTACGACCACTTGCGTTTTCACTATACCCACTGTCAATATGAGAGTGGCCAGGCCACCGGTTCTCTTTTTCTGGGACTCGTTTTTTACTTATGGGTCAACAGTAAAGGATGCTGGACTGTTCCTTATAGAAGGGAGTATGTGTATCTGGCGAGACCGAAGGTGCAAATGTGACACCTTAGGGCATCCATTTTGTTGGATGTATTTGCCTCACACACCCTCACAGGTGTCATGCTTCATCATCGGCGTTGCTCCTTGTCGGGGAGGCGGTGCAATCCCCGACGGGCTCACCTCAAAGAGGGGCTCTTTGGCTGAGATCTTTTGATCCAACTGCCTTTTGGGGAAGTGCAGGTGTGCGGGGATGAGGTATGTAGCCTGGGTGGTGATTTAAAATGTAGTAGAGGGTACCGGAAACCACTTAATTCTGGGGGTCCCCTACTGCAATTAAAAACGTGAATCTAACTCACTAGGTGCCAGATAGTTAGGTATACTGGCCCTAGATTAGATTTAGAATTAAAAGGGTTTGGCCGACATGTTTCTCGCCTGGGTAATTAACCCGCGATTCATCAGGACCAATGATGGATGAAGACAAGGTCTACAAACAATCAACAACATGCTAGTGTCATGTGCCTAATACCAAAATACGGTTATTGTTACCTCTTTGGCTTTATTCTATGCCTGGATGGGGAATAAGAACACAGGGTTAATAACACATAGTAATCGCCAGAGATACTACATGGTCCGGGATCAATCTTGCACACAGTGTCATGCTAGTGATAGTGAGTTTATACTAGCTCGAAATTAACGTGAGTATTTATGTGACAACGTGAAGTGTTACCCTCACACCAACACATTGTAAGTGAAAGAAAAGTTTAAAAACAACAACAGCAGTCCATCAGGAGGATAACTCTCCTTCCCGTTTGATAAAAAAGTTTAGTGTGTGGAGAAATTGTTAACACTAAATGTGCGTAGGGTCGCGATGGACGTAACCCGACTCACCTAATGGTCGGGGATTAAATGCCACAACAAGGCTCGGCGGGTTGGTACATCAGGGTGGAAACCATCAGGTATGGCTAGGGAAAGTAAACGTTTACAAGATCAGGTTGTGATAAGGTCAGGGTTAAAGCAGCCCTCTGCAGGATCTGGGTGGAATCCTCCGGTACTGCCATAAGGGAATTACTCCCATTCAAGAAACCCAAATCGCCCCTCGGGGGTTCTCCTTAACTCTCTACTCCCGTGTCCTTACTTCTTCACCTACCCATCGCCGCCGAGCTCGGATAGATGCTGGAGCTCAGTGGCGGTTGCCATTTCTAGGCGGAAGCGCCTGAACGGCGTCCTAGCTCCGCCCACTGCGTTCGGTCAGGTGGTTTCCCTGGTTACTGTGGCGGCCATTACAGACTGGAGTTGAGAACCCGCATATCCAGGTGTTGGACTAAGCTAGGTAGTAAGTCTGTGAATTTCTAGAGGGGTTAGGCTTGTGGGATGGCGAATTGTGTATGACCTAATCGCCGTTGCCTTCAGAGGTGAGTTAGGTATGTTTAGGTAACGTAACTAGCCCCCTAGAAAAGGCATGTCTCATGTATTGCAGTGGTGGCGGCTGTAAAAAGATGGAGGAACGAGCCGAGGGTGGTTTGGACCGAAAAAATGCAGGTCTCAACTATTTGTATTTAATTCGGTATAAATATATGTATATGAAAAATGAAGTACTACAGATTCATAATGAGTGCCACGGAATGTCCTCATTCAGGCCCCGACTGTCTGCTGATAGTCGGTGGACCCACCTTTGTTCTTTGTGAAATAACACTTGTTTAGGGCAATTGGGGCTGGATTCTAATATAAGCCATTTGAGCGAGTCTGCTGTGTGATTGGACTCCACATAATGTTTGCACATCTTGGTGTTTGTCTTTCTACAGCGAAAATTACTGCGGTGTTCAGTGATGCGGATTTTGATCGGGCGTGTCGTTATTCCAATATACTGTAATCCGCATGGGCAGGTAAGCATGTAGATACAGTGTGAGGTGTTACAAATAGGGTGTCCCCTTAGCTCCCAGTTAAATGTGTCAGTAAGTTGTATTGTCTTATGCACGGCTGTGTATGCACATACTACACAGGAGCCACATGGGTAGTGACCCTTCACATGAGGTAAATTCCAGAGTGTCTGTTGCGCCACCTTCTTAGTGACTTTGGGTCTCGTGCTGATCAGGATGTCTTTTACATTCTGCGATCTCTTGAACGCAAACCTTGGTTGTTCAAAAGTTAGGTTGCCTGTGTTCAGAATAGCCCAGTGGCGCTTGATCGCATTATTGATTTTGGTTGACACAGGGGTGAACATTGTCACGCAGGTTATTGGTTGGTTCTCAACTGGTATCGGCTCCGTTGTTCAAGGAGAGCTTCTCGGTGGTTGTTCCTGGCTCGTTTTTGTGCTTTAGAGACTTCCCTCACCGGATATCCTCTGTCCAGTAAATTACGGGATAGGATTGCTGATTCGTTCTTATAGTCAGTTAGGTCACTACAATTTCGCGGAATCCGGAGAAATTGTCCAAAGGGGAGATTGGTACGTAAGGCTTTGGGGTGGAGGCTGGTGTAATGGAGCAGGCTATTGCGGTCAGTGGGCTTTCTGTACATCGTGGTACTTAGTGATCCCTCTTTCAATTTTATTGTCAGATCAAGGAAGGCAATTTCATTGGGTGATGTAGACATCGTGAAGCGTAGGTAGGGGTTAAGGGTGTTGACCCACTCAAAAAAGTCCTCGTGCGAGGTCGGTGGTCCTGTCCAAAGGATCAGGATGTCATCTATAAATCTCCTCCATAACTTGATGTTGTTGAGGAAGGGATTGGACTGATGTTGTATGTGTCTGCCTTCAAAATCAGCCATGTATAGGCATGCCACTGAAGGGGCAAAAGTACTGCCCATCGATGTGCCTTGGGTTTGATGGTAAAAGTTCCCCTTGAATTCAAAGTAATTCTCCGTTAACGCTAGGGTAGCGCACTCCATGATGAATGCAGGTGGAGTGACTGAGTTCCAGGTTTCAAGCTCAAGTATTTTCCCTATTACTCCTAGTGTGACCCTCTGAGGAATATTTGTGTAGAGGGCCTCAACATCAAGGGTAATCAAGAGGTTGATCTGTCCGGTATGCTGGAAAGTATCCAGTATGCGCAGGACATCAGAGGTATCTTGGACATACGAGGGAATGCGCCTCACTAGAGGCTGCAGAAAGTAGTCACAGAATTGTTTTTTTTACTTTTCACATTATTACTGTGGCCTGCAAGTCCCAGCATGCTCTGTTGGCGAAAACCCAGATTCCTGAAACTCCGTATCTTGGCTTAGATGCATTGTACACCTGCCTCTCTCATTCGTTAATGTGTATGATCGAACCACCTGTCTCCATTCTCTCTTACCGCTTTCTCTCCATCATTTGTCTGACTCTATCGCCCCTTTATTGGTCCTGTGCAGCTCTCTCCAAAGCATCTCTTCCCCTAGCTCCAAGCTTTCTTCCTCAGTTGGCTGTTTCCTCCCTCTAACTATCCAGTTGCCTCTTCCCTAATTCTCTCGCTCCCACTTCACCCATCTTCCCTCTCTCTCTCCTTCTGTCTCACCATTTGCTTCCTTAACTTTCGTAAGTCTCTTTTCTGCTCTCCCACCCTTCTCCCTCCCACACTTCTCCTTTCTCTCTCTCTTTTTTTCTAGCTCGCCCACCTGCCTCTCTCCATTATAAACTTCTACCTCATCCCTCTCCCAGCATTCTGATCCACCTCTCCGATAACCCCTCTGCAGTGGTGTCATGCAAAATGATGGGTTACCTGATGAGTGTGGCGAGAGCCCCCGGGATGCATTAATCTTGGAGATTTATCAGGCCCTATGCTAAACTGTTTCAGGGACAGATGATTGTCCTCCTCCTGACCCCTCCCCGTGTGATTGTTGTAGGTGCCTCCGTTACACCTCTGCGACCATTTTACTCTCACCTTTTGGTCCCCCCAACTCATTCCCCTCACTCTCCCACCCTTTTCACCCACCTCTGTCTCTCAGACTTGCCGCTCCCATAAATTTTTCTTGAGGCAAGTATTTATTCTTGAATCAGACTGCATGACCCAGTGTGTAGTAATTGAAATGTCAGCCTTGTTGGAAGCTCTTTAAGTATGGGTAACAGATAAAAATGATGCAATTTATATAATAATAATAATAATAATGGGTCTTGTAGAGCGCAATGGTGACGCACAACGGCGTGTCCCCGCGCTGAGATGTGAGCGTGTTCAGAGGGAGTCCTGCGGGGAGGGCCGCTATCTGGTGTAAAGATATGTTTTCAGCTTGGCTCTGAAGATAAGCTCTGATGGTTCCAGACGCAGTGCTACTGGAAGTTTATTCCAGCAGGATGCGGCGAGGTACCTGAAGGACCTGCCACCCATCCTTGCTCTGGACACCTTTGGGATAGTTAGGCGCCCTGAACCAGAGGATCTCAGCGCGCGGGATGGCTCGTATTGTGTCAGGAGACCCTGAAGAGGAGGGGGTGCCCTGCCATTAATGATCCGGTGACAGGTGCAGAGGGCCTTGAATTCTACCCTGCTCCTGACCGGAAGCCAGTGCAAGGCTTGGAGCGCGGCTTTGGAGGCTGATCTTCTAGGAAGTTTGAGAACTAGCCGAGCAGCGGCATTTTGCAGGACCTGTAAGCGGCTCAGATTCTTCTCGGGGATACCTAGATAGAGAAGGTTGCCATAGTCCATCTTGGACGTGACTAAAGCATGCACTAATGTTCGGCGGGCTCTGATGGGAAGGAGCTCCAAAACCTTCCTGAGAGTCTTAAGGATCCCGAAACAGGTGCCGACCACCCGGGTGACCTGGGGGCCAAAGGTAAGATCGGAGTCGAACCAGACACCTAAATTCCTCGCCTCCAGGCAGGGGGTAGGTGTTGGTCCCAAGCAAGGAGGCCACCACGCCGACGTCCACGCCGCCCGGTCTCCCCCTACCACCAGCACCTCAGTCTTGTTGCCGTTAAGTTTAAGGCAGTTGGCAGACATCCAGGCAGCAAGATCTTGCATGCATGCTCTGAAGATGTCCGCCGCAAGGCCGGGTGTACGCGATAGGGAGATGACCAGCTGCGTGTCGTCGGCGTATGACACCATGCGCAGACCGTAGCTCTCCACTATGGAGGCGACCGGGGCCACATATAGATTAAAAAGCGTTGGGCTTAGGGACGAGCCCTGTGGAACCCCCTGATCCAGTGCCATTCGCCTGGAGTAGCAGTCACCCTGCTATAAAAACAACTATTTACTCATCAAACTGGAGTTCTCTTGTGTTCCTTATGATTACATTGTTTTTGATCTAACACTTGAGGATTTTACATAACAAATAAGATAATTGATTTACATGCACAAGAAATGAGCTTTGCATACCCGACAGAACCATTGTTTTTTCCGTGCCCTAGATTTAGCCAGTGGAGAATCCACCGCCTCTTCAATCAGGGGTTGCAGATCGGATCAGAAGATCTATAAAACCTCCTTCTCTTTCCCTGGTTGCTGCTCCACACGATGCTGCTTTTGCTGAGCTTTACTGCCCTCCATTTTAAATGAGGGGGCGACGTCCTACAGCAGAGCCCTTCCTGTTTAAATAATCACCTGGCACAGAGTCCCCGTCAACCATGAAATTGAGCCATGTGTGCAACCACACACTCCCTACAGCTCAGGATATCACTGTGCAGCTCCTGACTGGCCTGACTCCCCTATCCCAGCCCAGCACATGGACAGGGAGCGCATCAATGAGCAGAGCACAGTAAACATTGCTGCGCCCGCGACAGCAAAACAGGTTCATATAAACAGAGCATAAGCAGTAAAACACAGAAATGCAGCATGGCTTACCTACTTTGTTGAAGGGAGGGGTATTATGTTGGGGATGTAGAAATAGAAGAAGGCTTTAGAAACGGATCTTAAGGTGTGGGATAGCTTCCTATCTAAGGTGGAAACCACCTCATAATGTTAGGTCTGGGATGAGTGTGATGGGGGAGGGGGCCACTGAAGCTCATGGTGTGAGCGCTGCTGCCGCAATAATTACTCAGGACACTCGTGCTCTTTTACTGCATAGTCCCCACTGCCGATCGTGGGAGACACCCCCTTTATTTATAGCTGGCATGTGAAGACATGTGCCAGCGCCAGTGTAACTTCTCCGATGCGGGTAGACTGCACCGCTATCTCGCGTAGGAGATCGGAGGACACTACATTCCTTCTAACCTTTAATAAATAGCAAATAATTATCAAGTAGATCTATTACCAGTCACTAGAATTCCAGTCCCAATTCGTCACACCATGAAGTCGGCAAGCCAGGAGGATGGAGCTGGCTTTTTTCGCAGGCCATACCTGGAGTGCTTCCCTGTGATGATGGCAGAGACGGGCCACCCCTCGCAAGGCTTGGCTCACCTGGGATCTTGCGGGAACACTCAGCGGACTCGCAACTGGTGCTCCCGGCAGGGAAGGTGTGCCCTGATCTGACCGGATTTCGTTTCCAGTGGTGGTTGGCTCGTATTCACAGTCTGGGACTTCCTCCTCTGCCGGTTGGCGAGGGCTGGTGTCCATGTTTTCTGATACCGGCAGGTCTGGAGTCCCGGTATCCACTTTCTTGAAGAACGAGATGTTGCGGGTGACCTCCTCCATTCTTCTTCTGGCTGTTATCATGGTGCTGGTCCTGCAGACAACTATTCAGGGCCTATGTTCGAATGGAAGCCGGAATTTGCTTCCTGGGTACCTGTCCTTGAAAAAGACGGTGTCTCTCACTTGAATGACAGACATCTGGGCCCATCGGTTGGCACTGGCCTGGCCATTGGAACTGGTCCTGTTAGCTAGGGTATTTTCCACGTCGATCTGGGGCAGGGTCCAGCTTGGGTGATGTGGGATGGTGTCTAGCACTACTCGGCCCATGCTTGCTGGTCCCGGAGCTGCCTCAGTCGTGAGATGGGGCGTCAAACAGTATTTCCTCAGGAATCTGTGTATGGCCCTCTTCTTGAGCGGTGATCCATTGGCATGCGCAATGCATATCACTTTGTTGAGAGTACGCATGAATCTCTCTACTTCCCCATTTGCCGGATGCCAGCGTGGGGTCACTTTCCGATGTTGGATCCCGAAGGCTTTAAGATAGTCCGCAAACTCCTGTCCCTGTCTGTCTTCACCACTTCAAATATTCCTGACTGTTTGTTCAACCAGTAGGTCCATTCCTGGGAACTACACCTTGGCTCTCAGTCGGCTCTTGGTTTTCACCATGCCTTGGTGTCACCTGTGTGCGAGGTCCACTGCCTGTTGAGCCAGACTTGATGGTATTATTAGCCGCGGGCCTCGGACCGAAAGTTCATCTTTGACTCGCACAATTGATTTAAGAACAGTCTTTGATTGTGGCGTCCTTCGGGTCATTGTGTATTGAATGGGCCACCAGTCATTCCATTGGACTGCGCTTACGGCCAATTGCAGGCACTCATCACTCCGGGTAGCTTCTACAATGGCACCGGAACTCACCCCCCTGCATCAGAACGCCTACATGTGGCGCAGGGCTTTACAACGTGACGCATCTCTCAGAAGCATCATGTTGTGAATACCCCACAGTGTGGCGCTGGGTTTGCGCTGCCACTGCATCATAAAAGTGACGCAACAGCGGTTTAAAAGAGGCGCATGGGGCTTGTAAATCTGCCCCTATGCCTATAACCTTAGCATTATCCTAAACAGTAAACTCCCCATGAAACGCTGTAAACTCTTTCTCTTCAGCCTGCTTCCACACTCAGCACATGCTCCACAAAGACATCAAGTTGCTCCCCATGAACACCATGTAACTGGTGACGCAGGCAGTCATCTCCAGCAGACTGGACTATGCCAATGCACTCTATGCAGATCTCACCACCAAAATCTCGTGAAGACTCCAGATGATCTACAACACAGCAGACAGAATCAACCTCAACCTGCCAAAGAAGACCGACATCACCCAGCATCTGACGGTCCTCTACAGGCTCCCCATCCAGAAAAGAGGACAATTCAAGGTCCTGACTCAATATTACAAAGCCCTCCATGACCAAGGACCCGCCCTACATGAACGGTTGTTTGAACTGGAGTGGAGTGGTGTGGCTCACTGGATAGAGGCGGCAGACCCGGAAGCAGAGGACGGCCCCGGACCAGGGTTCAATTCCCGACGCGGCAGGGTTGTGAACCAGCGTCAGCGGACTCGATAATTCTCACCTCGGTGCCTACTCTAACCAGGGATCACACTCGGCAACACTGGGCATTAGCTTGCCTCATCTCCACAACGGCCCCCCACAAACGCCGGGGATGCCTGGTTTCACCTTGGAGATACCCAGGAGGAAACATCTCACAGGGAAAGCCAGGACGGGTTCCCCAGCGGTCTATAGCGCCAGGACGCCTCCGGGTAGCAGTGCACTTTACAAGACACACACATTTACATTACATTTACATTTACCTTTACATTTACCATCCTTCTAAGAACCTCCAATCAGTCAATCTCACCCTCCAACATATACCACACATCTGACGTGCAGCACAAGAGGGTGCTCCTTTTCCCACCTTACCGGCAAGACCTGGAACTGCCATCCAATCCACCTCTGCACTTCACCCTTACTGACCCACTTCAGGAAGGTCTCAAAACCCTGGCTTTTTAATTGACTCTGCAGCATCGCTCCTGGATACCCTCTAGGGTGAGAAGAGTTGCTTTATGAGTATTTGATTGATTGTAAGCCTTGCTGCTCAGAGCCGAAGCTACCCATGGTCAAGCTAAAAGGTGAAACACCAAAACCTACTGGCCCTAAAGGGGTTGATAAGTGTGTTACACAGTGAGGTCACACAACCACACCATATAATGCACCTCATTTGCTCACTCTGACCATACAATACACATAATAAATACCACGTTTGCTAGGGTAATACTAAACTGTAATGCATTTAATTTGCAAAGGAACAAAATGAGGGGGTTCATTTTGCCATAGAAATTATGATTAGTGCTGAAGAAAGAAAAAGTAGGGCACATTTTGAGTGACTTCCCAAATCCTCTTCTATTTCATTAAAACAATTCTGTTATGCAGTCTCCCAAGATGGCCACCAGAGACAAAAGAGCCCAAATGTAGCCCAAATATCAGCCAGATGTAGCCCAACTATAGCCCAATGACAGAATGTCCCAGAGTGTTCTAAAGAACAACTAGAACGCTAACAGTCTTACTTATGACAAAAGTATGGCACACCTGAAGTCATCTTGATTGGAATAAAGTGGTAACACTTAACACATTTAATTTGAAAAGGAACAAAATTAGGGGTTTCATTTTGCCATAGAAATTTTATATATATATATATATATATATATATATATATATATATATATATATATATATATAACGAAGCCGTTATTCACCACACCTCTTCAAAAGAATAACGAGAGTAAGCCCAAGTTTTGTGCTAATTTCTTCGGTGATTTATTGTGCAATTAGACCAGCCAGGAATTAGCATTTAAAAAACCTGATGACATCTCAAATGACATCACTGATGACATCATCCAGTGAATGTGTATCTTTCTGAAAAATAAATATTTTTTATACATGTATATCTAAAGGTTGATGGAAGAATAAATGGGTAAATACATGTCTAAATGGATGTTTTTTTGTGTAAAATTGATTGTTTAACTGACTTATTAAATGTATCTTAGTGAATACATATATTAGCGAGTAATGTTTAAATATTTAAATATCTGTATCTGTGTCTCATGTTGTGTATAAGTGGCTGCATGGGTTGGTGAGTAACTACATGAGTGTGTATATGGGTTATTAGTTGTTTTTTTGAGTATCAGTATCAGTGTCTGTATGGTTCGGTGGGGGATATTACTTAGAGCACAGATGCATGAATGAGTGACTCACTATTTGTATGTATTTTGAAGACAGCATGTGTGCAAGACTGTATAGGTGGATGATTGTGTGTATGGGTGGGTTAGTGAGTATGTGTTTTTATAATTGATTGTTTAAGAGAGTAAATATGTTTCCGTTTCTGTAGAAGTATGTGTAGTGGTGTGTATATAGCAGTATAATCAAGTAAATGGTTTTTTGATAGTTTATTTGCATGTGTGAATTTGTGTGTGAGTAACTATATGGATGAGTATTAGTGTGTAACAGGATGTATAGGTGTGTGAGTACATATGATGAGTAAGTACATGCATGCGTGACTATATAGAACTGTTGGTGAATGAGTGGATGTGTATGTAGATGTTGGAATTACCTAATAAGTTGCTGTAATTGGTATTGGTTTCTCCTTTTTTAAGAAAATGTTAGTTTCTATTTTTGAATGTGTGTGTCAAAGGTTATTTTATGCTGATAGGAGGTCTGCCACTTTGTCACAAGGATGTTGTCATCAGTGATGTCATTTGAGATGTCATCAGTGATGTAATGAGTGATGTCACTGACCATGTCATGAGTGATGTAATATGTGACGTCATCAGCAGCGCATTGCACGCGCAAGTTATAGTGAGTCCAACTAACTATAACGTGGGAATTTCAATGGTTGTATGCGAGTAAAATTTCCACCTAACTATAACTGGTGTGAAACCTATGGTTTTTTCAGTGAATATATATATATATTATATATATATATTGTTTTTAAAATTGAAATACTGTGTTTGTAATTTGCACTAACCTCCTGGCACTCTTTAAAAATACCAACAAGCAGCTGTGTGAGCGCTGCTACAGCCAAAAAACGCTCGTTTTCTTGGCGCCATCACCCTGCTGAGGGAAGCCACGAGACACGCCCCCCTCGGTCGGCCACGCCCCCCACAGGTACTAATAGGACACGCTGACCACCAGCGCGCACTACTGCAAAACGGAGCCCACTCCTGAGGCGGAAAGCCGGGAGCTCTGCTTCGTGATTTTACTTGTTTTTAAAATTGAAATACTGTGTTTGTAATTTGCACTAACCTCCTGGCACTCTTTAAAAATACCAACAAGCAGCTGTGTGAGCGCTGCTACAGCCAAAAAACGCTCGTTTTCTTGGCGCCATCACCCTGCTGAGGGAAGCCACGAGACACGCCCCCCTCGGTCGGCCACACCCCCCCAACGCCGTTGACATCCTCTATAAAATATGTGTCCTTCCCGGAAGCGCAGCGGACGAGCGCAGCGGGCGCGACGAATGCGCGCCGAAGGCGCGCATAAGGCAAGCTCGTCTGCGCGCGTCCGCGCCGAGGACGGGCCAACGGCCAACCCCCATGCAGGCTCAATACCATGGCCACCCTCTGACATGATGAGATTGACCTACTCTGCTGTCAACCTATTACAATTGAGGCACACAGCCAACCAACCCCACGAACCACTGATCTTAGCCTATTCCAACCAAAGCTTCGGCCCAATTCGCTGTCCCACTTGCAATAAACCTAGGGCAAATTTATCCACTAACTGCCCTCTATCGATCCAAGCAGCGCTGATAAACGCTAGATCTCTCCCCAAACATAAATTAGAAATAGCTGACTTTATTGACGCACACAAACTGGACCTCCTGTTCATTACCGAGACTTGGGGAGATGATGCCTCGGGACCCGACTTTACAGAAGCCACCCCCACCAATTACAATGTATGCAGACTAGACAGGCCAAAAAAAAGAGGCGGTGGCATTGCCATAATTTATAAAGACCTCTTTAAACTTACTACGAAAACATTTACCTGCCCAGAATACGAGTCTATGATTTTTACACTTGGCCTCTCGGCTAAATTTTCTTTTAAGGGCTTGCTGATTTACCGCCCTCCGGGGTCAAGAGCTAAGTTCTTAGCAAATATAGGCAGTCTAATTGAAGCGGCTGCAGACACCCCGCATTTTACCCTATTAGGTGACTTCAATTTTCATCTAGAGACTTTGAACAACAAGGACACTACACAACTTCTCACAGACCTTTCAGCCGCAGGCCTAAAACAACTAATAACCTCCCCCACGCATCAGGCAGGTCATATATTAGACGGCATTTTCACCAACAGTTCCCTTGTAAAGGTTACTCAAATAATCCCACTCATCTGGACTGACCACTCAGCCATCTGCTTCACAGTTCAAACAGACCTTGTTAAACTAAACTCCACCTCATCACCTCCTTCATCCTACAGAGACTGGAAAAATATCAATCTAACCTCACTAGCCGAGATAATGCAGGATAACCATATTCCCAACGAACAAGATCCTATCAAAGCATCCTCCAACTACCTGAAAAACTTAGACATGGCATGCAATAAGCTAGCTCCGACAAAAAGTTCACACCGGAACAGGAAAACACCATCAGCCCCATGGTTTACGGAAGCCCTACGCTTGCAAAAACAACACTGTAGGAACCTTGAAAGGCACTGGCGCCGCAATTATAGTACGGTAGACAAACTGAATTACAAAAATGCCCTCTCTACCTATAAAAGACTGTTAACCACCGAGAAAAGTAACTATTTCACTACCCAAATCGATCAGGCAAAAAATTCAACAGGACAATTATTTCGGGTAGTTAATACTCTAGCCAATCCCCCTACGCCCCGCATAGAAGGCACTCAGTTACTGGCAGATGCCTTGGCCAGTTTCTTCAAAGAAAAAGTCAGCTCCATTTTTGATACTTTTTCCCATTCCGCCCCCCCTGCCACTCCACTGGTATCTCACATGGATACCCGGCCTACCTTTTCATCTTTCACTCCTGTAGATCAAAATCTCATCCAACGCCTGGCAGCTAGTACCAAATCAGGATCCCCTCTGGATCCCTGCCCACCCTCCGTTCTGAATCTCATCCCTGAAGCAATCTCCCCCGCACTAGCTACCATTTGCAATGCCATGTTCTCAACAGGCATATACCCTGCAGTTTGGAAAGAAGCCATAATTAAGCCACTACTGAAAAAACCTACTCTGGACCCTCTCCTCCCTGCAAGCTACAGACCCATCGCCTGCCTTCCATTCCCAGCTAAGATTTTCGAGAAGTCCATGAATATCCAACTCTCGAAATTCATTAACGACAACAACTTGCTGGATGACACCCAGTTTGGGTTTAGACAAGGACACGGGACGGAAACAGCTCTTCTGAAAGCTGCGGACGAAATCAGAACAACCATGGATACAGGAGGGGCAGCTGTTCTGATACTCCTAGATCTCTCTGCAGCATTTGACACGGTCGACCATGTCACACTGATCGACCGTGTCTCGGCGCTGGGCATAGGAGGCACAGCTAAAGATCTAATTGCCTCTTTCCTTGCCAATCGTCCGCAGACTGTCAGGGTAGGGAATTTCACTTCTCAGACCTTCTCTCTCCCCTGTGGTGTTCCTCAAGGCTCCTCGCTAAGTCCGACGCTCTTTAATATCTACGTATCGGACTTAGCGAGAGTAATAAAAACTTACGGAATAGCCCTCACCACGTACGCCGATGACACGCAACTAGTGCTATCGGTGCACAACAATGGAGCCAGTGTCGCATCCAACTTTCAGGAAGGTATGAAGGCAATAAGCTCCTGGATGTCATCAAACTGCCTCAAACTTAACTCCGATAAAACGGAGGTGATGACATTCGGGAGCTTGCAGCCAGCATGGTCCCCACAGTGGTGGCCACCTGAGTTGGGCTCCCCCCCCCCCAACCAGTGGTAAAAGTCCGGAACCTAGGAGTCATCTTCGACAATAAGCTGACTTTTCACCATCATGCTAATGCTGTCGTATCTTCCGCCTTTTTTACCCTCAAAAAAATCAAAAAGCTTCTGCCATACCTACCTCAAACAGCCGGCAAAACCCTCATCAGCACACTAGTCTTTTCAAGAACAGACTACTGCAACTCACTCCTTCTGAATGCGCAGGAAGGGGTTCTCAACAAGTTGCAGACCGTGCAAAACGCGGCGGCTAGAACCTTACTTTCCATTCCTAAATTCACTCCCACTTCCCACCACATCAAAAGGCTCCACTGGCTTCCAATCAGGAGCAGAATCAAATTTAAGGCCCTATGTATAGCCTATAAAACCCTAAACTATCCAGGGCCCCAGTATCTAAAAGAAGCTCTTCATCCAGTGGAACAACGCAGGACGTTACGATCTTCCACAGCCCTCTTGCTGAATGTACCTCGTACAAGAAAGGCCAGCTATGGAACACTCTCCCACTCCATATCAAATCTGCCCCTACGCTTCTTAAATTTCGAAAAAGCCTTAAAACATGGCTTTTCTCTACCTCCTAACCCTTCGTCTTCAGTAGTGAGCTCAGAGTTCTGCAGCGCCGAGACACCCGTATGGGTAATTGTTGCGCTTTAAAAATCGCAAAATAAATAAATAAATATATATATATATATATATATATATATATATATATATATATACATATATATATATATATATATATATATACATATATATATATGTATATATATATATATATATATTAGTTATAGTTAGGTGGAAATTTTACTCGCATACATATATATATATATATATATATATATATATATATATATATATATATATATATATATATATATATATATATATATCTTATGAATTGGAAGGGTAGGAAGGGTAGCACCTCAGGTATGACTGCATATGAATGAGAGTATGATACAGAACTGACAGACCTTATGTGACAAAGTGGCATTGTAGCATTTGTAGTTAGCCATCCTGCATTTTAGATTCAATTAAGGGCAGCATGGGTGCCCAGTGGCACAGGTCAGTTGACACTATGCACAGTTAATACATGAGTGTCTTATCCATGAAGCCTGCACCATGCATACCCCAGGTATTTTCCATTCAAATCAACTGTTTCTCAAAGAGAACTGCAATTACCTATATGAAAACATTGAAAGAGTACATTTTTGTAAATCGAGAAATAAAAAAAACACAAAACATTACATTGAAAACAGTAATCGACGTGTGTAAGACTGTACTGGCTGCTGTCTTGCTTTCTTTCCTATGTAACCATCACTGCAGTTCTCAACACTCTGACTTTGAATTTTGCAGTCACAAAGCCTGTGATTTTGTGCATCATAGGTTTGAAAACCACACATTCCATTTGTAGAGCATTTGTTTGGTTGGATAGGGAAGCTATAGAAATCTTATGGGGCTCACCAATCGATCAACTAATGAATCAATCTGTATTTATAAAGCATGGCAAATCTACTGTGAGGCTCTCCAGGCATGGGGGTTGCTGCCTGCTTCATTAAGAAGTTTCTGTGGTGAGGGTAGGGTGATGGGAGGTGGTGGGAGGGGCTAGGTAGGAGTCAGGAAAATGGGCAGGTTGGTGTAGTAAATGACGAAAAAAAACAAGGAGAAGCAGTGAAAACCAAAGGAATGGAGAAAGCCCTCAGAAAAATAGGGGAACGGAAGGAGAAAGCAGTGAAAAACGAGACAAAAGCAGGAGAAAATAACCCAGCAAATGGGGGAGAGGATGGAGAAAACAGTAAAAACGAGGGAAAAGCAGGAGAAAGCACTCAGAAAAACATAGGGAAAGGAAGCAGAAAGTAGTAAAAAATGAGGGAAAGGCAGGCGAAAAAAAGCCCTTGGAAAAATTGAAGGAACAGAGAAGAAAGCATTAAAAAATGAGGGAAAAGCCAGGGAAAGCACTCATAAAAATGGGGAGGAAACAAAGAGGTGTAGAAGCATGGAAGAGCTAGGCCTTGGTCCTCCTAAATGGGGTTGTGCTGCAGCCTCTATTAAGTAGGTCCTTGGAGGAGAAGGGAGTACCACTGGGACATGTGGGTGGGGCTAGACAAGAGGCGGGAAAACGGGCAGAATGCAAGAGTGGCAAATGAAAAAAAATAAGGAGAAGCAGTGGAAAACAAGGGGAAAGCAGAAAAAAGCACACTGGAAAATGGGGAACAGAAGGAGAAAGCAGTCATTACAAAGGGCAAGCAGGAGAAAGCAGCAAACTCCAGAATTCAGAAAAACGGGGAGGGGGAGGAATTAGAGTGCAGTAAAAAATAAAGAAAAAGCAGGAGAATGCACTCAGAAAAATGGGGAGGAAACAAAGAGGTGTAGAGGCATGGGAGAGCTAGGCCTTGGTCCTCCTAAATAGGGTTGTGCTGCAGCCTCTATTAAGTAGGTCCTTGGAGGAGAAGGGAGTACCACTGGGACATGTGGGTGGGGCTAGACAAGGGGTGGGAAAACGGGCAGCAGGAAAGAGTGGCAAATGAAAAACAATAATGAGAAGCAGTGGAAAACAAGAGGAAAGCAGAAAAAAGCACTCCAGATAATGGGGAACGGAAGGAGAAAGCAGTCATGACAAAGGACAAGCAGGAGAAAGCACTCAAAAAAACGGGGGGGAATTAGAGTGCAGTAAAAAATAAGGAAAAAGCAGGAGAATGCACTCAGAAAAACAGGGTGAAAGCAGTGGTGTGCGGAAGCTGGGGAGAGCTCTTATACAGCTGCATTGTGGGAAAAGTGGTTTCCTGAGGAGTGCTGAGGACCAATCAATCAATCAATCACGGCATTTGTAAAGCGCTCTACTCACCCAGGAGGGTCTCAAGGCGCTGGGGGAGGTGTAAGTTAGTGCTCGAACAGCCAGGTCTTGATCTGCTTCCTGAAGGAGAGATGGTCTTGGGTTCGCCGAAGGTGGGTGGGGAGGGAGTTCCAAGTCTTGGCTGCCAGGTAGGAGAAGGATCTTCCTCCGGCGGTGGCTCTGCGGATGCGTGGAACGGTGGCGAGTGCGTGGCTGGTCGATCGTAGCTGGCGGGTGGGCATGTAGAAGGTCATGCGGTCGTTGAGGTACTTGGGGCCCAGGTTGTGGAGAGCCTTGTGCGCGTGGGTGAGGAGTCTGAACGTGATTCTCTTGCTGACGGGGAGCCAATGCAGGTCTCTCAGGTGTCCGGTGATGTGGCTGTGACGGGGGATGTCGAGGATGAGTCGTGCGGAGGCATTCTGGATGCGTTGGAGTCTTTTTTGAAGTTTGGCAGTGGTTCCAGAGTAGAGGGTGTTCCCGTAGTCTAGTCGGCTGGTGACGAGTGCCTGGGCGACGGTCTTCCTGGTTTCCGTGGGGATCCATCTGAAGATCTTGCGGAGCATGCGCAGGGTGTTGAAGCACGAGGCTGAGACGGCGTTGACTTGTCTGGTCATTGACAGGGAGGAGTCCAGGATGAAGCCCAGGTTTCTTGCATGGTCCGTTGGTTTTGGAGCGGTGCCCAGGGCCGGGGGCCACCAGGAGTCGTCCCAGGCGGAGGGTGATGATCCCAGGATGAGGACTTCCGTCTTGTCTGAGTTCAGTTTAAGGCGGCTGTTTCTCATCCATACGGCGACGTCTTTCATACCTTCGTGTAGGTTGGCTCTGGCGGTGGTGGGGTCGTTGGTGAAGGAGAGGATGAGCTGGGTGTCGTCGGCGTAGGAGATGATGTTGAGGTTGTCCTGGCGTGCAATGGCAGCGAGGGGGCTCATGTAGACGTTGAAGAGGGTGGGACTGAGTGATGATCCTTGTGGTACACCGCAGATGACTTCGGTGGCCTCTGATCTGAACGGAGGGAGGCGGACTCTCTGCGTTCTTCCGGTGAGGAACGAGATGATCCACACCAGCGCTTTCTCTCGGATTCCGACGTTGCTGAGGCGCTTCACTAGGGTGTGGTGGCAGACGGTGTCCATTCCTTGTGACCTCTTTCTGTATCAAATAGAACCCTTTGCAGTGTACTGGAGAACCTGGCTCTCCCTTCTCCAGTGTGTCCCCCCGCCCAGCTTACAGGAATGCACAATACAAATATCTATCTGGGTGGATTCCTGTACCTCCTTGTGTGCCTCCAGATAGCCCTGGGTCTCCATAAATGGAACCAAGAGTCTGCCATGGACTGTACAAGTCACAAATACACCCAGCACATGCAAACAACATAATCCCACTGCACAGCACTACACCCTTCATGTATTGTACCCTTCGCAGGCACACATACACACAGGACATACATGCACTTCACAGTATTGCATTGTCTCTGTATTTTACCTTTCACAGGTACACATAAACCCACCACATGTACATCCCACATGCACTATGCAGCATACACACGAACCCGATGTAAGTCTAAAGTTGTCCGACAGCCTTCTGGCAAATATTGTTTAGTTTTGTCATGGTTTTGCAAAACTTTAATGTTTGATTACATGCCAGGCCCTCATCAATCTTAAAAAAAATAAATTTCCGCAGGCAAAAAAAAATATTTAGGTCTTAGAAAAACCTGACATTGTTATAGTACTCCCTGGCACTGAAGGCATCTACTTTGTGTGTGAATGGTGTGAAAGAGGAGCATGCTCTAACCCATAGTGCAGTAAGCCAATAGCTGATGTGGGCTGATGCATTGCTCCTTAATGCATGCCTGAAGAGGGTGGAATAAAAATGAGAAGAAAAGAAAGGAAGAAAGAGAGAAAGAAAGAAAGAAAGAAAGAAAGAAAGAAAGAAAGAAAGAAAGAAAGAAAGAAAGAAAGAAAGAAAGAAAGAAAGAAAGAAAGAAAGAAAGAAAGAAAGAAAGAAATTAGGACAGAAAGAAAAAGTAAAAAGAGGGTAACTCAATACAGAGCCATTTCAATCGGACACAGACTGGTAATCTGTAAAATAGCAGGAGTCAGAAAAGTACAACACTCCAAAAGGAAATTACAACAACATTGGCAGGAGATGGGATCTGATCAAGATCGAATTTGCTCCGTGTTCACCTCTCCTCTGGCCTTCTATCACATCAGGCTCTAAACCTAAAGGCAACATTAAAGTATTAATAAAGTAAAAAGGGAACTATATGTGAGGGAGCATAATGCAGTCACTCAAAGTGAATTTAGCCAGCAGTTTAAGAAGGCTGAACCACTGCCCCATTTAAAATTTGAAAGACACCATAGTAGACCAATGAATGAAGAGATGTGGCTGAAAGCCCTTCTATGTAAGTATATTATAGATATTTTCACAAAATCTGAAGTTCATGTCTGACGCCAGACCTAAAAATGACATGTGCACTCCTACTAATCGCTACATGGTATGCTGCCACCAACGCACTCATGCTGCTTAACTCCTGGTAGAAATAGTAGCCTTTCACCACTGTCCAAGAAGCCTGCAATCCATGAGAAAGTCATAAGTCATGGTGCACATGCATGATCCATGTTTGCTTTTGACAACAAAAATCAGCGTTACCGATCCAGTCATCAGTACAGTTGGGACACTCAGTACAGGCTGTGTGTCCGTTACCGTGTGGGGAAATATTTCTTCCCAACAAACTGTAAGACATGCAGATAGGTGAGATATGACGAGAAAAAGGGCATACATATATAACTTACAGTGTACATACCAGGAGGGATTTATCCACTCTTAAGACCATACACCTTCCACAAGCCTTAGTAATGTTTAATTTACAGTCTAAATATCAGAATTGAAACTTTTTCAATGTCACTTGCAACAAAATGATTCTTATTACTGATTTATCTTAAACAGCTAACAACCGTTGATAACGCAAATAGCCCTGGTTGGTATTAGATGTGTGGTAGTTGCTGTGTCGTATCTCTGGATTCAATAACAGAGAGCTGAAAGAGGAACAAATAGGCTGCATTGCTTTTTCTCCATGCAACTGGGTGAATGTGCAACAAAGCCCTTAAAAGCGATTTAGAAGGACAAATACTGAACAATAGACCCTTAGCAAATACAGAAACCCCTCAGAATCAGATGTTAACCCCAGCCTTGAAGATTAACCCTCATGTAGCCACTAATACCATTCTCTACTGGGAGACAGTTCCTGGAGCTTTGGCTCCATACCGGGCAACACCAGAGGCTGCAGGTCTTGATTTGCATGCTTTGAAACCGTACAGACTCCGACCAAGAGATATAGCACTCATTGAGACAGGTGTGGGAATCCAGATACCGCAGAGCACTTTTGTTTGATTGCCCCATGATCTGGGTTGGCTCTCGAAGGCATTCAAGTGCTGGAAGGGGTCATTGATGCAGACTATCAAGGAAAAAACTAGGTTATCCTTCTGAGCAGTGGAGACAATGATTTGATAATACAAATTGGAGACAGAATCGCTCAAATAGTGGTCATTCAACAGTTATCATTCCAACTAGAGACTTTCAAGAATCACAACATTCAGCGCGACTAGGAGAGACAACTGGAACAGGAGGAACAGTGAAGGGGAAGATCACAGAGAGAACAGAAATGTCTACACGATATGCGAATACCAACCCGAGCTATTTCAAAGGGAAGAATCAACGCCTATCCCGCATGAGAGGTCATCTTCTATGAGTAGGTTGCTCAATGAGAACCTGCAAACATGTGTGGTAGAAGATATCACCCCTCCAGACCCCCTCCTCTGCAACACAAATGACACCTAGAGCTATAAGAAACGTGGTGCCCCCAAACTGGTTATTAAGGTCACAAGACAAAGATAACGCAGCCTTCATCGCAAACAGAAGCAGAGCAGTCATCCCAAAGAGTGACAAGAAGATAAGGATTGTGGAAAGGAAAACATATCTAAAATACTGGAGCGCTAACAGTGAACCACGAAAGGAGTGGATGTAATACATCATCCCAGATGCAGAGCGAAATCAGAGAGCTACAAACACAAATAGGCTAGACGTCATAGGACATACAAAACACACTACAGGCGATTAAAAAGATACTTGAAAACAAGGTAAGCACTTACTTCAAAGTCGAGCACACCCAAGAACTATTACATAACTCACAAAGAAAGAGCAATGAGAAGGCCATGCCGTTATCCAATATGCATAAGAGACCAGACAGAAATCGTAATTACTTGTCGGAGGAGGAAACCCTAGCCTTACTCCCGACATATGAGCCTATGGACAGTAGTAGAGGGGAGGAAATTAGAAAAGTACCAATCACCGCTAACAGGGCATCGAGACATAAATAAAGGAAACCCAACTGTAACAACTTACATCAGGTCCAGCTTACCACCGACTCGCAAAAGCAGAACACTAGTAGCTCAGGGAAAGCCCTGGAATGCCTACTGATTAACTGCTGGTCCGCAGTAAAGCATGCTTCAGACATTGCTGCCCTCATTATTAGCAAGGATATTGACCTGACAATACTAACAGAAACATGGCTTTCGGAATCCTCATCCCCATTTATGAATCTCCTAGTGCCCCCTCTTTACCACATTGTGAGATTAGATAGACTAAAAAAGACAGGAGGTGGTATAGCCTGCATCCACTGATCGGACATATAGGTCAGCCAAATACAATCTGACCCACTCTAATCCTGTGAATATCTAGGGCTTACTATAAGATCAGCTGACAATCAAACGTGCAACCTCCATGCTCTCTACCACCCACAAGGAAATAATGCTACCTTCATAGACCAACTAATGAAGATCATAACAGCTAACTCTAACACTCACGCCAATAACATATTCCTAGGTGATTTTAATTTACACTGTGATTACAATAATGACAAACAGATCAACGCCCTTAAAGACTTTCTGTCAGAAATAAACCTCACACAAGGCCCAACACAGCCAACACATTCAAAAGGAGCCACGTTGGATTGGATAATACCAAGAATTAAGGATACTTCAATCCAGACAATTGTTCCGTGCGACTGGTCAGATCGCCATTCCATAACCTTACTGATACACACCGTGAAAAAGAACAAGAGCACACAACCTATCGAAGTTAAAAATGGACTAGGGACACTACAGACTCGAACATTGAGCGACTAGTAGAAAGCTGTGAGAAGAACTTATATCCATCTAACAACCTGCAGAATGTGAATGATCTAACGGACCACTACACCTCATCAGTAGTGAATATAGTCAATGACACCGTGCCACTAAAACTGAAAAGAGTCACAGAGAAGATCAAAAATCCATAATTTAATGAGACACTGAATGAAGATAGGCGGAAACTTAGACTTGCTGAAAGAAAATGAAGACAACACCCTTCATCCCCCAAATTGAGATCCCTCAGAAAAATCAGAAACGAATACAACAAAATGATCCTCAACTCCAAAAAAGAATTTAACAGATCAGAACTGGATAACGCCAAAAATAGACCAAGGAAACTATTCGAGATCTTGAAACAACAACCTAATAAATTGGCCAAATCTGCCCAAGAAACCACAAAAACGCGACTAAGTTGTGAGGAATTCTCTACATTCTTCACCGACAAGGCCGACATGCTAGAAAGAGACCTCAAGAGATCAGCGGACAACGTCCCTATCCAACAAATCTCACTGATCAATAACACCTCGAATATCAACCATAATAGGACAAAAAACAAGGCTCAGTGGAATACCTTCAAACTATATTACCAAAATACCATCACCAAAACACTCGTGGACATCAAACCTAATAATCATTTTAATGACCCACTTCCCTCAAAACATATTAAAGAGATCAGCCATATTGTCATTCCAACATGGACAAAAATAATAAATGCCTCTCTTTCCCAAGGAATCCTTCCAGATTGCGTGAAAACAGGGCAAGTAGACCCTATCATCAAAAAACCTACAGCGGACCCGGCAGATCCTAATAACTTTCTCCCAGTTACCAATATTCCATTACTTGCCAAATTAATTGTGAAATGCGTTCAAAATCAATTGAGCAATCACATCATCAATTTCACACTACTGGACGACTGCCAGTTGGGATTCAGAACAGGACACAGCACAGAAACAGCGATCCTACATATTGTCGATGATGCACTACAGGCCCTAGACAATAATCGAACATGTCTGCTACTCCTTCTTGACCAGTCTTCTGCATTTGACACGGTAAATCAAGAAAAACTACTAACCAGACTCCATGACAGGATAGGAATGTCTGGAAATATGCTGAAATGGTTTGAATCCTTCCTTAAGAATAGAACGCAAAGATTCCTGGTCAACCAGACACTATCACCATCTTGCCCTAACTCAATTGGAGTTCCCCAAGGATCTACATTATCTCCATCTCTATTCAACTTGTATGTCGAACCTTTTACAGAAATTCCCCAAAACTCGAAGATTTACTTTCACATGTATACAGACGACACGCAGATATACATCAAGATCACATCTCACGAAGACATCAAGTTAATGAATGATGCACTAAAAACGTCATTACAATGGTTAACTAGCAATCATCTGAAGTTAAACGCACAAAAATCAGAATTCCTATTAATCTCACCACCAAAGAACCACACAGAAGTGAAGGAATGGACCAAACTAATCACAGCATTACATTGTATCCCTACTCTTGTGGATTTAGTGAAATCACTAGGAATCACGCTGGATGAGAGCCTTGACATGAAAACCCACATCAAAAAAGAGCAAAAAATGCCAGTTTTCATCTAAACTACATTAGAAAAGTGAAACCATTCATTTCTACAACGGATCTCAAAATGGCAGTCCAATCCTTGGTTATCTCGAGGATCGAATATGGATGTACAACCTTAGCAGGGCTACCAAAAATTTCCATACCACCACTAAATGCATGCCTCAATGCAGCTTCAAGACTCTTCTCCATATCGAGAAAATTCTGCCATATTTCTCCACACCTGAAAGCGTTAAACTTGCTACCGTATGACCCCAGGATTCATCTAAAAATGGCATGCATTACCCATAAAGCGCTCCACTGCAATACACCGAGATGCCTGGCCCAGAAAATTGAGTTATCAGGAGGAAGCAGACCTGCCAGGAGTGCCAAGGGATATTGCATGCAGAAATTATTCTCCAGAACTATTAGGTAGTGGAAGTCCCATTACTCCTTTGATTCCAAGATGTATCCAAATACTTACCTCATATGTCTATTTATATATATTGTTAGGTTAACATTTATGACTGTATATTATCCTACCTAATATCATTGTGAAATGTCTGTTATACAAGATGTATCTCTAAACTACCTCATGTAATGTGAAGCGCTCTGATACCCAGGGGTCACGTTTGCGCTATACAACACTCTTTCTATAAATAAAATAAATAAATATGCCAGTGTACAGAGGGATAGTCAAGAAGGGGACTGGCAAGCCCTTCTCACATGGTAGGGGAAGGAGGGTTAAGCTCCACTGACAAGAATCCAAGAGCCAAGGTGTGTGTGTTATATCCACATAGTCCCCCCGAACAGCAGAAGTTATTGCAACAGGAAAGGACAACGTCCTGGTAATCATGAAGCCAGGGCAGGAGAAGTGGGAACATGTGCCTGCTGATAAATGGCACTTGCGAAATGAATAATACCTGTTTGTTCTCTGTTATTTTAGATCACTGAATGGCGTGTTTGTATTCTACTTGCACTTCCTGGAGTGTGTTTGGGCGTGTTTGAGTAGGGCCGGGAGGGACCGACAGTGCTTTACTCGAAGTGCCAGCCGACAGCTCAGATTGACAGCATTGCTGACTCGACCTGACAACGTGTGGTCCTATCTTGCACAGACAGGCATCAACAGGTCGTACTTGGAATTTATTTCCACGGCTTAGTAGCTAAACCTTCCCCTTCAATGTACTTCAGCAGTCATTCAATGTCACAAATGCGAGTCAGTTGAGGAAAATTATGTGAGATCTCACCTGTCACGTTATGAGTTTTGCTGATTTTGTCCAGAAACTACTGCTGATACTCAAATAGGACTTGAAGGAACTGAATCAAAGATGACGTGGGAACAACACATTTTATGCAGAAAGCGAAATGAGAGTCCATGTAAAAATATGCATTACAATAAGACGTGAAATATTTTAATATCTGCTGCCAGTCATTTCAGGCATGTTAAATTGCCTGTAGGGTGTCTATTTTCTTGTGGTAATGTTACATACACGTACACTAATATCACAGGTGGACCGTGTGTCTTTACTAGAATAGGTCAAATGATGTTCTCATTAAATCCAATATCACATGTCCGGAATACGAGAGAAGCTGTTCAACTCAGCGAACATTGTGATTCTGAAGTTTATTTATAAGTCTGAACATATCAGTTAAGCTGCTTCAATAGTAGGAATTCCAGTTCTAACCATTTCTATTTCTAGCGAAACATACAAGATGATGGATGGAACGTTGCACATTGGCAAAACATTCACCCACAGTCACAGATCTGGGTTTAATCCATCGTTATTTTGCTCTACACGCCACCCCAGTTCAGACATGGCTATATGCAAATCAGTTTTGACCCTGTGCCTCATGGGAACAGTCCAGACGGAACTGCCAAGCCATGTCTTCCCTGGACCAGAATCAAGCATCCTAGGACCTGTCTCTGGCTATCAGCCATCATCAGCCAGGATAGAATGATTCCAGTGGCCTAGTGAGCACAGGACCCACGTCTTGGCATACCCTTCCCACTTAGGGCGCACAGCAAAACACACTAGATGATGGACGGAATGTTGCACATTGCCAAAACATTCACCCCCAGTCACAGATCTGGGTTTAATCCTTTGTTATTTTGCTCATCACGCCACCCCAGTTCAGACATAGCCATATGCAAATCAGTCTTGACCCTGTGCCTCATGGGAACAGTCCAGCCCGAACTGACAAGCCATGTATCCCTGGACCGGAATCAAGCATTCTAGGACCGATTTCTGGCTATCAGCCGTCATCAGCCAGGATAGCTTGAATTCAGTGGCGTAGTGAGCACGGGACCCACGTCTGGGCATACCCTTTCCACATAGGGCGAACAGCAAACCTCACAAGATGCTGGACGGAATGTTGCACATTGGCAAAACATTCACCACCAGTCACAGATCTGTGTTTAATCCATTGTTATTTTGCTTACCACGCCACCCCAGTTCAGACATGGCCATAAGCAAATCAGTCTTGACCCTGTGCCTCATGGAAATAGAGTTCAACAAAAAGAGAGGTAGGGAGAAAGCCAAAACACTCTTAGTCCCCAAGTATATCATACATAACAAGAAAAGAGCTGCTGAATTCTCCCTTTTCATTTCCTAAGGGTGTGCCGATTTTGCCACCATCCCCTCCCGAGGTCCATGGTGTGATACTTTCTCACCATTCAAGTGAGAATATTTTTAATCCCGTTTTCCTATTCTGATACTGAGTGCCGGGGGCCACTGGCCATTTGGTCCATTGATCCCTTCATGCACACGTGCCACGCTGGGTCACTGTTAAGTGTTTATCGCTTTTGGCTATTGATCGACTAAGCACTTATTTACCCACTCTTGGCGCAGAGTAATACCCACTCCCAGGTTGGGTGTTTAATTTACCGCTATTTAATAGTGTGTTTTTAACGACCAGAGCACAAAGTCACCTACCTACCTTGATACTGCTGATATACCTCTGAAAAGTGAAACCTAATTGTATGTTTGTTTCTTCATGTGTGTGTTTGTTTTTTCTCTACAGGTGCATTCTAATTTTTGTGGTCTCCTTAATTGAGAGTACCTTAAAGGGAATTATTTAATCCTCTTTTTTTGAACTTTTTTACCTTTTCACTTTCACGTCCCTAGGTTAGGGTGGGCCTTAGCGTGCCCATACTGCCGGGGTTTAGTCCACTAAAGGTCCTGATGAATGCCAGGTATTTCAAAACCAACATTGGCAGAAACATGTTGACCCACTTATAACTTTATTGGAAACAGACAAACATTTATTTGGTTTATTTTCCACCACATGTGCTTTTAATTTGTCCTATTCATCAAGTAATAAATCCATTTTTTGATGCAATTAAGACATTTTTAATCCCACTACCAACTTTAATCTCACTACTAACACTATCACACAGCCCTCACGCTTCACATTACCCGCTCCACAGTAAATCTGGCGTTGAAGCACACTGGGGTGCCATTCGGCCACTCCCAGTGGGGCCCGATGATGAAGCATGTCACCAACCAGGTTGGTGAGTGAGGGCTTTCTATACAAACCAAATTAGTGTTGTACTTATTTTTTGCTCTGGCTTTGTTACCTCATGGAAATAGTCCAGCCAGAACTGCCAAGCCATGTCTTCCCTGGACCAGAATCAAGCATCCTAGGACTGGTATCTGGCTATCAGCCGTCATCAGCCAGGATAGCTTGACTCCAGTGGCGTAGTGTGCACAGGACCCACTTCTGGGCATACCCTTCCCACTTAGGGCGCACAGCAAATCACACTAGATGATGGACGGAATGTTGCTCATTGCCAAAACATTCACCCCCAGTCACAGATCTGGGTTTAATCCTTTGTTATTTTGCTCATCATGCCACCCCACTTAAGACATGGCCTTATGCAAATCAGTTTTGACCTTGTGCCTCATGGGTACAGTCCGGACCGAACTGCCAAGCCATGTATCCCTGGATTGGAATCAAGCATTCTAGGTTTCTGGCTATCAGCCAGGATAGCTTGAATTCAGTGGCGTAGTGAGCACAGGACCCACGTCTGGGCATACCCTTCCCACATAGGGCGCAAAGCAAACCACATAAGGTGATGGGCAGAATGTTGCACATTGGCAAAACATTCACCCCAGTCACAGATCTGGGTTTAATCCATCTTTATTTTTCTCACCACACCAACCCAGTTCAGACATGGCCATATGCAAATCAGTCTTGACCCTGTAACTCTTGGGAACAGTCCAGCCCGAACTGCCAAACCATGTTTTCCCTGGACCGGAATCAAGTATCCTAGGACAGGTTTCTGGCTATCAGCCGCCATCAGCCAGGATAGCTTGAATCCAGTGGCGTAGTGAGCACGGGGCCCACTTCTGGGCATACCCTTCCACATAGGGCGCAAAGCAAACCACACAAGATGATAGACGGAATGTTGCACATTGGCAAAACATTCACCCCGAGTCACAGATCTGGGTTTAATCCATTATTATATTGCTTACCATGCCACCCCAGTTCAGACATGGCCATATGCAAATCCGTCTTGACCCTGTGCCTCATGGAAATAGTCCAGCCTATCTGCCAAGCCATGTCTTCCCTGGGCCAGAATCAAGCATCCTAGACCGGTCTCTGGCTATGAGTCGTCATCAGCCAGGATAGCTTGACTCCAGTGGCGCAGTGTGCATGGGACCCACGTCTGGGCATACCCTCCCCACATAGGGTGAACAGCAAAACACACAAGATGATGGACAGAACGTTGCACATTGGCAAAACATTCACCCCATTCACAGATATTGGTTTATTCCATAGTTATTTTGTTCACCATGCCACCCCAGTTCAGACATGGCCATATGCAAATCAGTTTTTACCCTGTGCCTCATGGAAATAGTCTAGCCCAAACTGCCAAGCCATGTCTTCCCTGGACCGGAATCAAGCATCCTAGGACCGGTTTCTGGCTATCAGCTATCATCAGCCAGGATAGCTTGAATCCAGTGGTGTAGTGAGCACAGGACCACCGTTTGGGCATACCTTTCCCACAAAGTGCGAACAGCAAAACACACAAGATGATGGACGGAATGTTGCAATTTGGCAAAACAATCACCTCAGTCACAGATCTGGGTTTAATCCATCGTTATTTTGCTCACCACGCCACCCCAGTTCAGACATGGCCATATGCAAATCAGTCTTGACACTGCAACTCTTGAGAACAGTGCAGCCCGAACTGCCAAGCCATGTTTTCCCTGGACCGGAATCAAGCATCCTAGGACAGGTTTCTGGCTATCAGCCATCATCAGCTAGGATAGCTTGACTCCAGTGGTGCAGTGTGCACGGGACCCACGTCTGGGCATACCCTTTCCACATAGGGTGAACAGCAAAACACACAAGATGATGGACAGAACGTTGCACATTGGCAAAACATTCACCCGCATTCAGAGATATGGGTTTAATCCATCATTATTTTGTTCACCACGCCACCCCAGTTCAGACATGGCCATATGCAAATCAGTTTTTACCCTGTGCCTCATGGAAATAGTCCAGCCCAAACTGCCAAGCCATGTCTTCCCTGGACCGGAATCAAGCATCCTAGGACCGGTTTCTAGCTATCAGCTTCATCAGCCAGGATAGCTTGAATCCAGTGGTGTAGTGAGCACAGGACCCACGTCTGGGCATACCCTTCCCACAAAGTGCGAACAGCAAAACACACAAGATCATGGACGGAATGTTGAACATTGGCAAAACATTCACACCCATCACAGATCTGGGTTTAATTCATCATTACTTTGCTCACCACACCACCCCTGTCCAGACATGGCCATATGCAAATCAGTCTTGATCCTGTGCATCATGGGAACAGTCCAGCCCGAACTGCCTAGCCATGTCTTCCCTGGACTGTTGTCAAGCATCCTAGGAGGCTAGGGCCGGTTTCTGGCTATCAGCTGTCATCCGCCAGGATAGCTTGAATCCAGTGGTGTAGTGAGCATGGGACCCACGTCTGAGCATACCCTTCCCACATAGGGCGAACAGCAAAATACACAAGGTGATGGACAGAATGTTGCACATTGGCAAAACATTCACCACCAGTCACAGATCTGGGTTTAATCCATCGTTATTTTGCTCACCACGCCACCCCAGTTCAGACATGGCCATATGCAAATCCATCTTGACCCTATACCTCTTGGGAATAGTCCAGCCCAAACTGCCAAGCCATGTTTTCCCTGGAGTGGAATCAAGCATCCTAGGACAGGTTTCTGGCTATCAGCCGTCATCAGCCAGGATAGCTTGACTCTAGTGGCGTAGTGAGCACGGGACCCACGTCTGGGCATACCCTTCCCACTAAGGGCGAACAGCAAAACATACAAGATCATGGATGGAATGTTGCACATTGTTTTGCCATTTATATTTCTAGGGCTGTTAGTGAATTAGCATGTTTGATGGTTAAAAATATTAATCATACATCATTTGCTGTAGCAGAATTATTATTAGATGTGTGGGGGCAAGAATAGCTATGTTACAGAACAGAGCAGAAATAGATTATTTACTTTTGAAACATGACCACGGATGTTCAGACTTTGAGAACATGTGCTGCCTTAATCTTTCAGAGAATTTCAAATCCATTCAGTCCCACATTGAAGCTTTACACAAGTTAGCTAAAGATGTCAAGTAGGATGTTGAAAGAGGATGGTGGGAGTAGTTGTTTGGGTGGTTGCCGGATTTTGGTAAACTTTGCTCTGTTTTAGTCAGTATAATATTAGCAATATGTAGCTTGATATATTTATGTTGTTGTATCCAGTGTGTGCCTAATCTCTTATCTATGCTTCAAACTCAGACCAAATTGTTATGAGAGCCAATGGTCAACATTTGGAGTGTAATGCTATTAAGAATGATGTATTGATCATTGACTCAATTGTTAATAACTGATTCCATTTTCTATGCAGACTCCATCTTTTTTAACACACTCCATTTCCTGTGCTCGCAAGTAGCAGCAAAGTTGGGAGGGGACATTTTCTCTCTTCACTTGTTTTCGCGCCTCACCGATCAGAGTGAACTGGAACATGTTGTGTGGGATGTGTGCTTGGTAACTTTTATGGAATGTGTGGAATGTGCAGCTCTGTCTCAGAGTCAAAACACAGTGGCCTGGCCAGCTTCTGTCTTGACCTTGACACAGACCAGTACAGCCAGCTCGGTTTTTCGTAACAGAAGAAAGGAGGCGAGCTTTCTATAACATTCGCCTCACGTTGAGTAACGGTAATCAAGGTGGAGAATGTTGACAGGTGGATTAGAGCTCACTTGTGGGATAGACATGCCATCACAAGAAGAATCTGGATTTGAGTCCCATTCGCAAGTCTTGCCCGGCAGGAGTTGGAAGGATGTTGATTGAACGATTGGTAAGGTGTTACTTACTTTGTGTATATCTTTTCGTAGGTACATGTATATATGCTACATGTTATTCTGGTTTTGTGCTCAAGTTACTTGATATTTGGGAGTCTGCATTAACCGATATATATTTTGCCTTTGTTTTCAAGTAGAGCAGCTGGACATCTGATCCCCAAAAAAGTAAAGCGACACAGCAGGCCCTGGGCATTTCTTCAGAAGCATCTGGACCTTTCATGAAATGCAGTTTGTGCAACATTTCTATGGAAACTGCTTTGTAGGAAAATGACAAATAGATATGGTTTACCTGAGAGATTACAAAAAAAACGTTGTTAGAGGCATATGACTATCAGATATATTTAATAACTTAACAGAGAGGCTTCCCAAGAACTTTGTCGACTGTTACATATTTGTTAAACACTTTATCTTAACCTTTACCTTTATTCATTCTTCATTCTCAAGTCCAGGGCTGACCAGAAGCGATTTCTTCATAAATATCTGTGAATGTATGAAAGGCAGTTTGTGAGTCATTGTTAATGGAAACTGGGAGTGACATGACATGTTTATTAATTTAACCACAATATTTGCAAAGACCTTTCTCATATGTTATTTGTAAAAGGCATAATCTTTTAGTGATTCCGGTCAAAGGATGTTACAACATTTAATTTATTATTCACTCAATCGGTACGTTTATATATTTAAAGAGTGGCGTAATAACCTAGGCCCAAGGGAGTATTTGACACTCCACAATCCAAGTAAAGATGAAACAGGAAAAGATAAACACATTTAAAAGCGGGTAAAACCCTTGCAATATGGCGCCCACTCAATATGCAAGAGCCAGGCACCCCCTGAGAAGTGTCACAATCGTGAATTACAAGGAGATACAATGTGCAGTTTAAAAGAATGCACCTTACACTGGTGAATTTGTTAATTTGATGCATGAAAGCATGTCACCGGGTTTGGTGAGTGATGGGAATCCGAAAATGTTATGAATATTGTTTCTGGATACTTATATGTTGTGGCAGTCCTTATCGGGAGAAAAACATAAGGTTCTCTATTATTGTGTAGACTCTGAGATATTTTTGTGTGCGCACCTCCTGAGAAGTGTCACAAGCATGACTTACAAGGAGATACAATGTGCAGTTTAAAAGAATGCACCTAGCACTGCTGAATTTGTTAATTTGATAAAACCTAACATGTAATATATTAGTCTCAATCCAAGTGGCAGCTTCAGAAAGTAAACAGTGCTCATCAATATACTGTTTACCTTTTGCTCTTGGAGTGGGCACTGGATATTTTTAAAAGTGGCCGGACATAGTACTTGCCATGTCTGTGAATCTGGCATCTTCTATGGCGATTACTGGGGGTCTACCCCCCCAAGACAATTATGAGCAAATGGGGCAAGATAGTGCATTTTAAGTTTGCTAAAAAGCCAGAGGCTCTGAGAAAGCACTAATTAAATATTCAAGTCATTCATGGCGTGCCAGGCCAACTTAACCTGACTCTCCTAAGAGTTGACGCCATTTCTTCATAATTCGCTAGGGGTGCTCTCATATGTCAAAAATTACGTAGATTGTGCCAGGACCAGCATGTCTTCATGGGTGCATCCCATGCTGTGAGCGTCCCTTTGGCACAAAAATTACATACAGTATGCCACTACTAGAATGTTTCCATTTGTAGTGTCCATATAACATTGGTGGTGACCCTTAGGTTAAATATATTCTCTGGGTCAGCGTTTTGTTCTGAATGCCCCCTCCTACATACCATGCCTGGACTCCTTTATGCCATAAATTACTTTCAACGTGTCAGGAGCTTCAAACAGATGCCCCAGTGGAAGAATTTCTCAGGTATTCCAGTGGCCGCAGTTTCCGCAGGTGCCCCTATGCCCTGAATTACATTCAGTATTTCAGTGCCAAAATTAAGCCATGGTTGGCCCTCCCTTAAGGCAAGAATTAACCTCAGTTTGCCAGGGTAAAGGGAACACTTGCACTCATTCACATTTCTGATCATTCATTGTCCCTTACTTGCACTAGCTCATTCACTGCTACTCTCATTCTGCTCACACTCCCTCACACTCATACTCATTCATTCTCACCCACATACTCGCTTTTGTGCAATCACTCTCTCTCTTGTCGTAATTTGACAATGACTGGGTTAGCGTTTAGCTTTGCTACACGTTATTTTCCTTATCTTGACCATAGTTGCTCAACGCCATTTTGTATGTTACGATGGCCATTTTAGAGAATGCGTCGCCTCGTGGTCAGCATGCCCTTTGGTCCTTTCTCTGTACCACTGACCACTTGAGTTTGCCCAGCAACAGGCTATTTTTAGTAACGGTCAAGCCCGCACATGCGCAGTTTCAACTGACCAGTCATCGTTTAGGAATGTTCCGCCAAACTGACCAGTGGCATTGTAACCCCTCCCATGAGTTGGCTGTGTTCCAAAAATGACCATATATGTACCTAAAACTCTGTAATTGTGTACCGCCTATCTTTTAATGTCTGTAAAACTGTATAAAAGAAGGATTTACACCGATGTTCGGTGTGATACTTCTTGCATTGCCGAAGGGTGCTTTAGGAATGTACCACCACCCCATGGGGTCTTAATAAACTTGTCTTTTACATTTTCTAGTTTCCGTGCCAACAGTTCTTATGGTGTAGAGGGTATTCTGTGGAGTATGTAGGCCTGGAGAACCCAATACCACAAATTGGCGACCACGAAGGGACTCATCGGCGACTCGGATGCCCGAAGGAGAGGTCGTGACAAAGGATTGGAAACTCGCCATCGACACGTACGCTGCCACTGAGTGACCCGAGTCTTGGCACCCACGGTGTTTTCTTCCCTTCCTTCTGATCTGACCTTCCAGGTGGCGCCGGTCCCCGACTGAGATCCTGCTCGTCTGTGTTGCTGTACAGTGCCTGTTTGGCTGATTTGATCAAAAGACCTTGGCAGTTGGAACCTGGATACTTGAGATTTGGGTAAGAATTGTGATTGGTAAGGTAGTCTGCGGATGCTTACCGTGGTTCTATGAATATGAATATGTTTTGAGTTAGGTAACATTTGAGTTTGTGAATTTGAATATATATGTGTAGTGCACTTCACATAGGCAGGCATGTAGAGATGTTTCTCTAACTTTGTTTGTATTTTGAACGGCACATTTGTGTGAAGTATAGTAAGTGCCATTTTTTACGGTATCACGTTTTCGTGGTACTCTTTGAACATGCCTGTTTTAAGCACACTCCGAGGGATGTGCTGTTTTGGGAATGGTACCACATACAGATTAAACGAATCTCAGCCGGCTCCCCCAGAGGGGACCCCTAATCATGAAATGTACATCAAATTTGGCCTCCCCCCTATATTGTACAGTAAATTATGGAATAAATATACCAAGTCCGATCCCGAGTTGCAATGGCCACTACATGGGTCGTTTGATTTACGAAAGGTTCAGTTTGTGGAGCAATGTTTGTTTCAACGCAGGTCTAGACAGGATATGTTTGATTGTGTGCGAATGTGGGAGAAAGCAGTGCGTGAACGTATGAAGCGTGAAATTTCCTTGGCGGAAAAAGAGCAACGCAAGGCTGCTCGAGATAAAGCTTTACAGCTGGAGGAGAAGGAGTTACAGGAGAAGAAAGAGAGGGAGGCACGGGAACGTAATTTGCAAACGAGCGGTCAATTTCCTATTCGACGTCCGCTTTATCCTGTCCTTACTAATGAAGTTGATGATTTTTCATTGTTAGATCGGTCTCCGCCTCCGTATGTTCAGCCTACGGCTCCAGACAAGGACTTCGGTGATGAAGAACGGGATAGTACGGGTACAAGGTTAACAGCTGGTAGAGCCGCGGATTTGCACTATTTCGCTAGGAAACTGAATCTGAATAAAATCACTATGTCAGAACTTAATGCTGAACGGAATAAGTGGTCAGAACGAGAACAGTTGTGTTTTTTAAGTACTTTTGCAGATGAAGTTGTTGATCGATTTCGTAAGAATTCAGAGGAATTAGAACCTAAGGATATATCAGTTCATCATGAGACTATGCGTAAAGGTCTATTTGATATTTCAGATGCGGATGCCTTTTTCCTACGATTGGTCCAGCTACGGGATGAGGCGTCCAGATTGCGGGAAGCACGAAAAGCAACAGAGAAGTCCGTGCCGGAGTCGACGGAGTTTACCAAAGAGCGTTCTATCTTTGGAGCAGATAAGAGTTCTAAAGTGTATGTTATGCCTATGCGTGAAGCTGCACCTTTGTATGTTCCTCCTAAAGGGCAGGGTACCAGTGATGATAAAACGTCCGGGGATGCGAAAGGGTATTTTATATATAATTGGGTGTATACGCCTTGGAATAGAGCGGATGTTATGGCATTGAAAAATGCTTTACCCGATCCCCGTAAAAATCCGGCAGCTTTCTATGAAGGAGTGGAGGGGGCTATTTCTTCTTGTGTTATGACGCTTGTTGATATAGATCTTTTCTTTGGATTAATACTCCCCCCTGATATGTGGAGAGCGATTCGTAAGTCCGATGATCAAACAATGTTTGGAGCAACTTGGAAAGATATAAGCCAAGCTGATTTAGACAGGGAGCCTGCATGCAAACCTTGTCAGTTGATTTTAGACCTTCCAACAGCTATTTTGAATAAATTAAAAACGCTTCTTCCCCCTAAAAAGATTGATTGGACTATGTTAGCATTGTGCAAACAGAAACAAGACGAGTCGGTGTCTGACTTCTTCACGCGTTTCGAAGAAGCGTTTCATGATTACAGTGGGCAATTGTTAACAGATGATACGTGTAGGCATCTGTTTGTCGAAAAGTATGTGGCTAATCTCCTACCGGAGATTGCAAAACGTTTGAAGACTAGTGAAAGTTCCTGGACCACGGCGACTCCTGCGTCTTTGTTAACTATGGCCCAGTATTATGAGCGGCAGGAATTAGAGGCTAAAGAAAGTGTTGATAAGAAAGCGAAGGAGTTGAAGACGAAGGTGATGTAGGCACAGGTTCGTGGTGCGCAACTAAGAGGAAATGATAGGGGCAGGCGAGGAGGGGGTAATACGTCATATGGTCGTACCGATATTGCTGAGGACCAATGTGCATATTGTAAAGAGTTCGGACATTGGGCTGAAGATTGTCCGGTGCTTCGTGAGCAACGTAGCCAGCGTGGTCGAGGTGGTGGAAGGTCACGGAACAGTTATTCGGGAGCGAGAGGTGGTGGAGGTGATCGTGGTAGGTTTGAAGCGAGGGGTCGTGGTCAGGATGAACGAAATACTTTTGACCGACGAAATCAGTATCAGATATCGGAGGTGAGAATGTGGAGAGTCAGGATTATGTACATGCATAGGATTGCGTAGGATGGGGTGTGGAATCGGTTGAAGTGCCAGTAGATCAAAGAGGTCCATATGTATCAGCGGGCGTTTTGGGTTCTACTGATCAGTTTTTGGTTGACACAGGAGCTACCTGTAGTGCTCTGTCTAAAAACTTGGTTCCAAGGGCTCCCCTGTCTGGCGAAATGATTACGTGCATAGGGTTCGATGGCACACCCTCTCCAAGCCCATTATCACAACCTCTTGCATTTTGCATTGATACATTTTTTAGTTTTTGTCAATTTTTGTTGTCGCCCCATACCCCAGACAATATTATGGGCATAGATTTGCTCAAATATTTTTGAGCAATGATACGCTGTGCCCCTGAAGGAGTGCAGGTTATTTTGAATGATAATTATCCAGATGCAGACAGACTATGTACCATGCAAGACATTGAGGCTTTAGCCTCTCTCCCACAAACGTTATGGGCGACATCAGATACGGATGTGGGACAGATGCTTATTCCGCCTGTTCGAATTACTGTCAAGGAGGGAGTATCTTTGCCACGTGTACCGCAGTACAAGATATCCAGGGAAGGTGAAATTGCCCTGACGCACATTGTTCAAGATTTGATTCTTGCAGGAGTAGTGGAGGAAGTTCCTTACAATGTCTGTAACAGCCCTATTCTTCCGATCCTTAAGAAAGACACTGATGACAAGGTCTATCGATTTATTATTGACTTGAGGGAAATAAACAAAATTGTCATCCCCCAGTACCCGGTGGTGTCTGACATCACCACCTTACTTACTTTGGTCCCCCCCACTGCCACTACCTTCTCTGTTATTGATCTTAAAAATGCGTTCTTTTCTATTCCCATCCATCATTACAGCAGATATCTCTTTGGCTTCACGTTAAATAATAAATCGTATAGATTCTGTCGTGTTCCTCAAGGTTACACAGAGAGCCCTAGCATTTATCGCCAGGCTTTGAAAAGACAGCTCGATTCATTTGAATTGCGATCTGGAGTAGCCCTTATTCAATACGTTGATGACCTCTTATTGGCTGCAGACACCTATGCACAATGTGAGGAGAGTACGCTTGCATTGCTTTCCTTTTTGGCTCAGAATAATCACAAAGTCTCTAGGAAAAAGTTTCAATACTGTAGACCAAAGGTGACCTACCTCGGTCATCTTTTGTCTAAGGAGGGACGTACATTAACATCTGATCGAATTCAAGCAATTTTAGATACACCAGTCCCCCGCACTCAGAGAGATGTACGCGCTTTCATAGGATTAACGTCCTTTTGTAGACAGTGGATAATGGGGTTTTCGCATATTATAAAACCTTTGTTAGCGTTACTGTCCAAAACTACACCAATGCCTCTTGAGTGGACAGATGAATGTCAAAATGCTTTTGAGCAATTGAGACAGGCCCTTTGCTCTGCACCAGTGTTAGGTACACCAGACTACACAAAGATTTTCACGTTGTATGTGCACGAGAAAGATGGGTGTGCATTATCAGTGTTAGTGCAGGCACACGGGGATAAGCAGAGACCATGTGCGTACTTTTCAGCAATTCTTGATCTTGTAGCACAAGGGTTACCTGGGTGTTTCCGAGCAGTTGCAGCAACAGCAGTAGCTATACGGCAGAGTGAGGGAATAGTTTTGTCGCATAAGCTGTTGGTGTTAGTTCCCCATGCAGTGGACGCTCTGCTGAATCAAACGAAAACCCAGTATCTTACGAGCACACGTTTAACAGGATATGAGCTTACACTTCTGGCGCCACATATCACATTAAAAAGATGTGCTACCCTGAACCCTGCCACTTTATTGCCGTATCCGGTTGCTGAGGGCCAGGAGGAAGAACACCATGATTGTGTTTTCCTGACCGAAGAACAAACAAAGGGTCGTGTCGACTTACAGGATACGCCACTTCTAGATGTGGATGGGGAACTGTGGGTTGATGGATCGTGTTTGAGGCTGCCAGATGGCACAACTTCTGTAGCATATGCGATCACGACACTTAAGACAGTGGTAGAAACAGCACGAATACCACAGAAATCGGCCCAAGCAGCGGAACTGATAGCTTTGACAAGAGCCTGCGAATTGAGTGCTGGCCTATGTGTGAATATCTACACAGACAGCCGGTACGCCTTCGGAGTAGCGCATGACTTTGGCCTACTCTGGAGAGAACGTGGGTTTTTGACTTCGCATGGAGTACACATTATGCATGGAGAGCTAGTGCGTGATCTCCTAAATGCGTTGCTTTGTCCAAAGAAAGTGGCGATAATCAAATGCAGTGCACATAAAAAGGTCACTGACAAAGTAGGTCAAGGTAATGCTTTTGCAGACAGTATAGCAAGACAAACGGCTATGTCACGAAATGACTCCCCAATGTATGTAGTGAAGTCGCAGGCTGAGCGATGGCATGATGCTAGAGCGGAGATATTAGACATTCAGAAATCAGCGACTGAAGCAGAACTCGCAACTTGGGCAGTAGAGGGGGTGCTGGATGATGAGGGTTGCTAGCAAAGCAAGGATATGGAACGATGGAAATTGCCTGCAGCCTACTTGCAAGCGATGGTCCAAATGACACATGGGTTGGCACATGTTGGAGCTCTTGCAATTACTAGATTGCTAATGCGAGTTTGGGAGCATCCTGAGATTGCCAATACTGCCAAGAGAGTTGTGCAGACCTGTTTGATATGTTTACAGCACAATCCTGCGAAAGGGACGCATACTCCGAAAGGAGGGTTTGTTCCACCTACTGCGCCGTTTGAAGTACTACAAATGGATTACATCCAGCTTGAGCGTTGCAATAACCTTAAGTATGTCTTAGTGGTGGTATGCGCCTTTAGCAAATGGGTTGAAGCCTTCCCCACGAAGGATAATACAGCGTTGACAACGGCTAAGGTTTTGCTCAAAGAGTACTTCCCTCGATATGGCGTTTGCAAATTTTCGTGGAGCGATAATGGTCCCCATTTTGTTGGGAAAATTGTGGAGTATGTGTTGAAGGGATTGGGAATCCAGCAGAAGTTTCATGCTGTGTTCCATCCTCAGTCAGCAGGTCTTGTTGAACGGTACAATGCTACTTTGAAACTAAAGTTGGCAAAGATTGTGGCATTCACGTCCTTGAAGTGGCCGGATGCCTTGCCTTTAGCATTACTCTCTATCAGATCAGTGCCCCATTCTCAAACTGGCCTTTATGAAGTGGTGTTTGGAAGGCCGGTGAACATATGGGGAGTTCCTAAACCTCGATTGTTACATGATGTGCCTTGTATAATGATGAACAACTATTTGGCACGATTAACAAATGATTTACTCTCCATTCATCAACAGGTTCGAGAAGCGCTCCCTGATAATTCCATTGGAGAGGCTCACAATCTTCGTCCTAGAGACTATGTGATGGTTTGCTCGTTTGAGAGGACGAACAGCTTGGAACCGAGGTGGCGTGGCCCCGAGCAGGTGTTGCTCGCAACTCGAACGGCTGTGCGAGTTACCAACAGGAAGCGGTGGGTGCACTCTACTCACTGCCGCCGTGTCTCTCCGGATCTGGTGTGCCCGACAGCATTGTCTGAGTACAGAGACATTTTGGACGAGGAGAAGAGCCCAGCTGTAACGTCTGCCGAATTGGAGGGAGCCTTCCCGGACCACACTGTTTCTGGACGACAAAGATACAATCTGCGGCCACGATAAGAAGATTTTTTTTTTGGTGCAAGACTGGTTGAGTTAACGCTCTGGGGTTTGTGAAACGGAAACCGGGAATCTCAAGGGGGGGGATCAGTTCTGCCAAGAGTAGCGACACCCGTCTTGACCCCGGAGAAGAAAACAACGGCTACCTCGGAGCTCAGCACTCACATTTTTTTTTAGTTGTACATTTGAGACATTGTGAACATTTGAACTATGGCGTCTTCTGCAGCACGAGATAAAAGAATTCTTGGTGCTGTATTATTTGTATTGACAATTGTGGTAATAGCTGTGATAGCCTGGGTAGTAGAACTTGTGGTACCTGTGCGAGAACATTTGCTGCCGACTACCCCGGCTCCATCTGAACACTTTCATTTCACCCTACCATATCATGAAGAACGGCACCGACAGACTTACTTGAATAATAGCTTCATTCAAATCTTGCACCACACCCACAATATGACGAACACTTCTAACTGTTGGGTGTGTGGGATGTTGCCTGGGCATCAAAAGAAAGGAGGCACACTGCTTATCCCACTCCCGTTTTCTCACAATGGGTCTTGCAATGCCTGGTACACTCTCCTGTTCACTTTGCGATGGCCCACAAAAGGGGGGCTGCTTTTTCGTTTAAATAAGATTTGTTTTAACGACCGAGATGGTCATCCACAAGCTGAAGGTACTAAGTTCGAATGGGAAGAGTACTGTCCGGATAACATGTCTACACCACGAGTTTACAGCAATCAACGAAATGTTAACATGTCCAATTCTCATGTTATTAATGTCATTGATACCAAGGCCGATCTTTGTGTACGTAATAAAGGTACAATCCCAGTTGGCAGAAGTGAATGTAACACCACTCTCACCTTTGATACTCCGAATGGCATTTCATTTGTGGCGTCCCGAAATATGTACTTTATATGTGGTAATAAAGGTTATTATCGTCTCCCTTTAGGCTGGTTAGGAACATGCTACATCTCTTTTGTATTGCCCCCTGTATTTATTGCTCCGCCCATGTATCATAACGACTATGTATTGTACCACGACTTTGTATTGAACAGAGTCAAGAGAGCAGTAATTCTTGATGATATTGACCAGACCGATACCTCACTGCAGCAATATGTTGACTTTAATCTGGGTTTGTTAACTTTTGTGGGAGCTGCTCTGAATAGTCGGAAAATACGACGACTAACTCGTGTTGTTGAAGCTGTTGCCAATGATACTGCTTTTGCGTTAGGGAATTTAACTGAGGAGCTGCAGATATCAAGAATTGTGACACTCCAGAACCGGATGGTTCTAGATGTAGTTCTAGCTGACCGAGGGGGGGCATGCCGCATTATCGGAAGTAGTTGCTGTGTTTAGGTGCCAGATAATTCACCATCTGTATATGATGCCATATCCAAATTACATAAAATTGCTGCTGAGATACATCCTGACAATGGTACATGGACCTTTTCGGGGTGGTTCTGGTCAATGCTTAGTACATGGGGTTGGAAATTACTGACGGTTCTTTGTATAATAATTGGGATATTATTCTTCTTATGCTTATGTATCCAGTGTTGCCCTGCATTATGTTCTATGTGTCTATCAGCCTGCCTTCCTTCTAGATGAGCTTTTGCCCAAAATGAACAGATAATTCATAAAGAAGTGGCCCAAATTATGTCTATTGATATAGAAGATGAATATCCTGATTATGTCCATTATGAGGTAGCTTCAGCTAAACGCTAAAAGGGTCGTCTGTCGTAATTTGACAATGACTGGGTTAGCGTTTAGCTTTGCTACACGTTATTTTCCTTATCTTGACCATAGTTGCTCAACGCCATTTTGTATGTTACGATGGCCATTTTAGAGAATGCGTCGCCTCGTGGTCAGCATGCCCTTTGGTCCTTTCTCTGTACCACTGACCACTTGAGTTTGCCCAGCAACAGGCTATTTTTAGTAATGGTCAAGCCTGCATTTACATGCGCAGTTTCAACTGACCAGTCATCGTTTAGGAATGTTCCGCCAAACTGACCAGTGGTATTGTAACCCCTCCCATGAGTTGGCTGTGTTCCAAAAATGACCATATATGTACGTAAAACTCTGTAATTGTGTACCGCCTATCTTTTAATGTCTGTAAAACTGTATAAAAGAAGGATTTTCACCGATGTTCGGTGTGATACTTCTTGCATTACCGAAGGGTGCTGTAGGAATGTACCACCACCCCATGGGGTCTTAATAAACTTGTCTTTTACATTTTCTAGTTTCCGTGCCAACAGTTCTTATGGTGTAGAAGGTATTCTGCGGAGTATGTAGGCCTGGAGAACCCAATACCACAATCTCACTCACTTATTCTCGCTCACCGACTCGCCCATACTCACTGACTTTTAGGGGTGCATATATTAAAAACAAAAATGGCGCCATGCAGCGCAGCAACCAAATTTGCTATTCTGCATTGAGGTACTGAAAGAGAGCATTGCAAACTCAAAAATACTAAGATCTGGCACTGCTGTTCCCTTTACCAGCACTGAATCACAAACAGCCTAGCAGCACACATATTCATTTGCACGATGTTGTACACATGACGTCAACCATGGGTTTTGTATTTGTAGGGTAACTTTCTAGTACAAATACTATGCCTAGACAAACCTTAAAACTTTTCTCCATTGCATATGTGTTGTACAGTGCAGCACACTTGCAAAAAGTTGAAAGAAATTTAAATATTTTTCAAACTTAACGCCTTTTTCAAGAAGGTGTTATGTTTTGGTGCAGAGTCCTGTCTCAAGGTTTTAGTAGATGGGGCTTTATGTAAAAAAACACCTGGGTTGTAGCATGTATACACCCATATAACATCCATGAAGCAAAGTAGCACAAAGCATCATTTGTGGTACTTTTAAGCTGCTTTACACTATAAAAAACGTTTTGCACTGTAAAGTAAAATATTTATCAAGACATTCTGCCAGTTTAAATCAATTCAAGTAACTTTGTACCGCCACAAATTCTTGCTTAATCTGCCCCTCAATCTCAGTCATTATTCCTCATTAGATTAACACAAAATGGCTGAAAAGGAGAGAAGAGACCAACAAAGACACTGTGCACTGCCCCAGTCCTCTTTGCACTGGTTTTGCCTCCTCTGAATCCATGGATCACAAAAGCAGTGCCAGGGGCCACATGAGGCAAGACAGGGGTCGCAGCTGCGACCCTTAAATAACGCCCATGTCTTTTTGAAGCAGCGTGATAGAGCACAATATTTTGGATGCAGCACAGTGGCAGCTTTGCTGAGGAACAGGTGTTTGTGGTCTGAAAACTTGATCAGAGAAGACAAAGGATCAAGGGAGACAAGTTCTGGATCCTTGTGGACTTTCTCCACCAGTTCTTGAATCTTGGTGGACTGAGTCTAAACAAACATGGGGACATACAGTAAATGAATATCATGTCACAGGTTGTGTCACTTTTGCGGTCGAGATGGTAAGACGACAGTGGGTCCGCATAGTAAAGGCGTGCAGCTATGGCGTAGATCAGTGCACAAGACAGATGTTTCACACAGGGCCGTCTCCAGGGCGGTGCAACTGGTGTTACTGCACAGGGCAATGACTTTGGTTGGGGGCGTCACGTTTGCAAATTTATTATGGTTTTAAAAGCACCTGCTGCCAGCTTTCCTGGCCTCCAGCAATTTTCAGGCAACAATAAAAATGTCAAGATAACTCCAGGATAAATGTTCTTCTTAGAGATAAATTAGAGGTTTGTCTAGTAGAAGTTTTCAGAAACTGTACCATGCAGATCACAAAGTGCGTATAGCATAAATAGGTCAGTGGGTTCTTGCTTTTGTCTGAGGGATCCTTCTTAGGTTGAGCTTAGACAGCGCATGCACGGTCGCAAGACCTACAGTAAACACTATACTGAGTGTAATCCCGCCTGCTGCTTGGGATTGGTTCACTCCTCTGCTACTCTTCTTTCCTGGCTCCGTATTACCCAACTACAGCTTACTTACGCTGCAGCTGGTTAGTTCTTCCCGTAGGGACTATTTGGTATATTACCTGCTTATGATTCCCTATGGTGCCTGCTTAATGGTATGCTGTCCACATTACGTGTAAGTCCACGCTGATTCATCTTGTGCTGTTGATCTGTTTTCTGTTTACATGATGCTTGTTATCGTTTAAATATGCTCAATTACGCCCCCTGCCTCCCCGGCTGCTCTGACTCCCGTGAATCCGGCGCTGTCTTAATTAAGGAAACCTGCTTGGAAGCAGGCTTCCTCCTTTGTTCCCTCTCCCTCCCCCATCTATGCCCTTCGTGTGGCGTGACAAATAGAGGAATGCACACACATTAGTGCACATGAAAATGCTTTAGGGTTCCATGCCCGTGGGGGGGTGCTTCTTCTCATGTGGTGGCACACCACAAGCATCCTCCGTGTGGCACCCTTTCAACCCTCTCAGCTCCCCCTCGCTCCATGCGTGCAAAACGCGGGTACTTCTAAGTGTAGAAGTGTGCACTGCTCCATGTGCTTGTTTATTTTAAAAAAAATTCTTTCTCGCCATTTCTTCAGATCTCTAATTGTTTCCTTCTTTTTTACATGTGTTTCCTCTATTTTATAATATCTATCAGCGTACCTCTGTGTTTCTTTTCTTTCCCGTGATAATACAATGTTCCATTCATGCACAAGGTCCCTTTACTGTACTCTCTGTGCAAGTCGGTCTTTGCTGCCTGCGTCTGCTAGCCCGTCTTGTGAAGTTCTGACGGAGGTGCCATACAAGGGGTGCTCACAATCTGCCCCCTAGGGGTAGCATTACTTTCATATGAAAGACTTGGCACCTCGGCTGAGACCGGAGGAGTTGCGCCAATAACCAGTTACTACCACCCAGTGGTCGAAGTGGGGAAAAAAAAGTAAGGGAACTGTGGGTGAAGAATCAGGGGGCGGGAATAACCGAAGATTGAATCAATGGGCCGAGTCAGAAATAGCAAAACATACCAATTTTTAGTACGTTTAGCATTTCACTGACCAGTTACAGCTTATAACGTTATTTAATTAAAACAATGGATAAACATGTTTATTTGCGGTTTAATTCAGGAAAAAGCAAACACTCATAGGGACTACAGGTTTATGTAAAGCATGTGAAATATAAGCAGGAACAACATGTTACCTTAATGCGTTTACTCTCATTGTTCAGAAATCCATGATTATTTTTTGTCTCAAACATTGAGGTCATGAATACAGGGCTCCTCCTGTACACATGTGTTAAGCAGGGCTCAGAAGAGAAAGGGACTCTTCAGGAGAATCTAGACTCACAGAAACCCACAAAGACTCCTTTATATTCATGTCAGCAAGCTAGCTACTCAATCATTATATAGCAAAAAGAACAACTGGTGGACAGAATGCAGAACAATATCATACATTCCCCCAGTACAGAGATCTGGGCCTAAATCCATTGTTTCTTTGCTCACCATGCCATTCCAGTTTGGACTCAGCCATATGCAAATCAGTCTTGATCCTGGACCCAATGGGAGAAGTCCAGCCCGAACTGCCAGGCCAGATCCTCCCTGGACTGGAAACAAGCATCCTAGGACCGGTTTCGTGCTTTCAGCCCTCATCAGCCAGGATAACTTGATTCCAGTGGCATGGAGAGCACAGGACTCATGCCTGAGCATACCTGTCTTACTCGGGGTGACAAATGCAAAAAGAACAATTGATGGACAGAATGCAGAACAATGTTATACATTCACCCCAGTTCAGAGATCTGAGCTTAAATCCATCGTTTTTGCTCACCATGCCATTCCAGTTTGGACCCAGCCATATGCAAATCAGTCTAGATTCTGCGCCCAATGGGAACAGTCCAGCCCGAACTGCCAGGCCATATGTATTCAAGTGTCCTTTTATTCGGGAAGTGAAAACAAAGCAGTACCCACTGAACTATCCACATAACATATTGCTCTTTGATATGCATGGTACATCTTCTTTGCAGCAGGCATATTACCCCTCTGCACTACCTTGGATGAGTAAAACAGCCACTAGACAAAACATGCTCCCATCTCTCTCCTTCAGGTACATTGATCACCAAAGTTATATTGGCACTTGTATTGTTGACCGAAACCTGCTGAATATACAAAGAAATTTGCAGCGTTTTTAAATCTCCTGCACTTGTACAAAACCCGTCCCCCCAAACTAAACTGGCCCCTACCCTTCAAGTCGCCCTGGGAAACGCCTGCTCCTGCCCTTTCACTGCTCCTGTCCAGTCAGTACTCCTGCTCATGCTCGATCAACACTCCTGCTTCATCAATTCCCCTGCCCTCTCCCTTCTCCTGGCCCGTCACTTCTCCTACCCGTCACTTCTCATGCCCTGTTCACTGCTCCTGCCCTGTTCACTGCTCCTGCCCCATTCACTGCTCCTGCCCCATTCACTGCTCCTGCCCCGTTCACTGCTCCTGCCCCGTTCACTGCTCCTGCCCGGGTACCACTCCTGCTCATGTCTAATCACTGCTCCTGCTCCATTACTTCTACTGCTTCGTCACTTCTCCTGCCCGTCACCTCCCCTGCCCCGCCACCTCTCCTGCCCCGTCACCTCTCCTGCCCCGTCACCTCTCCTGCCCCGTCACTTCTGCGTCACTTCTCCTGTCCAGTAGCTTCTCCTGCCCAGTAGCCTCTCCTGCTCAGTCACCTCTCATTTCCTGTTGCCTCTCCTGCCCAGTCACTGCTCCTGACCCGTCACTTTTCCTGCCTCGTCACATTTCCTACCCCATCACTTTTCCTGCCCCATCACCGCTCCTGCCCGTTCACTGCTCCTGCCCGTTCACTGCTCCTGTCCGGTCAGCACTCCTGCCTGATCACGGCACCTGTCCCATCATGTCACCACTCGTGCCCTAGTACCTCTCCTTTCCTGCCGCTCCCGTCACCTCTTCTGTCCGGTCTCTGCTTCTCCCCAATTCACTCTTTGTACAACATTAACAAATTACACAAGGTGTCAAGTTCCCCACGTACTCTGTCTGGGGAAAGCTCCTCTGTAATCACTAACTCCGATCTCACTGGCACTGATATGCTAAAGGCAGAGGGCGGGCGCATTGTCATTCGAAAGGGGGTAATCAGCCTCAATCGGAATGACAATGGGCCTTCCCTCGGTCTGTGCGAGCTCAGGGGGGGGTGGGGGCTGCTGCAGCCTCTGGAGTTCACAGAGAAGTGCGAGCAGACCCTGTAATCTAATGAAAAATAGTGATCGTCTTTAAGTCGGACTATTCTTGCCGTTCCGGGATGTTTTTTTGAAAGTAAAAAGTAGGGGAATGGACTAAAATAATTTTTTGAAGTAGGGGCACGCCATGCCCTTCGGCCCCGCCCACTTCTATCACTGCTGCCACCCATTATAAAGCAAGGATCAGAGTTTACAACTCCCTTGTGTGGGGGTGGTTGGGGTGGGGGTGACTTAGTAGCATGTTGGGGTACATGCTCGTGGTGGGGCGTTTCCACGGGTTCTGCATAGGCTGTACATTTCCGGTTACACTTTGAAAATATCCGGCTGCACTACTACCAATTTCACCTCTCAACCTCTAAACCCCCTCTCTCTCACACATGAACACACACACATTCTCTCAAAGACATTTTGCACTTTTTCTCAAGTTGTCTATCACACACATTCTCACGCACACGTTCTCTCAAACACACGCACCCAAGTTCTCTCACCACATATTTCTCTCACACATTTCTCACACATGCTTTCAGATGGGTTCCCTTCTCTCACAGACTCTGTTTAACACTCTCTTTCGGACTCGCCTCCCTCATGCTCACTCTCAGTCTGCCCTGTCTGTGCGTTGCATCCCTTGTGACCTTGGACATTTTGAACAGGTGCAGCACAGGGGCTGCTTCAATTAACATCGTAATTCATATTACAGTTGCACTTAGGACATATTAGGATTGTTATGACAGAATAAACCTTAGCTGGTGGTAAAAGTGCAGAATATGAATCAGGGTATAGAAAATGTACTTCTGTCTAACACAGTAGTGACACAAGGCGGCTAGTATGATATAGCAAGCATTTGCAAAGCAATAGGTCTCACATTTGCAAGAGTTTGAACTATTGCTGTTGTAAATGACAATTTCTCTTATTTATGAGTTGGTTTTGAACACATAAAAACCATGCATTGTCATTTTCAATGCCAGGAGCCTAATCTCACGCAAATGTGAGACCTATTGCATTGCAAATGCTTGTTTTACTTGCAGTTTATAACTTAAAATCCTAACTTCGAACCGTGAGCTAGTAATTGTAATCTAAGAGCTGCATGCAAACTGCCAAGGTGTTGATGAGAGTATTATGAATTTTTACCATCTTTCATTATCGTAATGTTGGAAAATGGTTCATTTGGATAGAGATCAGTTCTGATTATTTAAGAGAGCCCACAGCCAGGTTGTTACATTTTAAATTCTGAGTTTGTGCTTCTCCAGACCAAGCACTCTTAAACTATGATTGATTGTCTCTGTTTATTATGTGTGAGGTAAAGTGCTCTGAAACCCTACACTGGTATGAGAGGTGCTGTAAACCTAATGGACTGCATCTGAGAGAGAGTGGTTACAGAGGGTTGAGGGGCACCATTGAAGGGTGGTAGTGAGGGAGTCCAAGGCAGAGGGGGTCAAACAATGATTGCACTGGGCGCCCCCTGGCTTCACACTGTGGAGCTGCTAGGTGCAGACGTGTATCTCATGAATATGTGCAGGTTCTGTTGGAATGTTAGGGGAGGAGGTGCGTGAAGGACGTGCGTGCTCCCTGCTTGCCCCTGTCTGTATAACATAAACTCAACTTTAAGGAGTAATTCTTGTGGACTCCTCACTACACACACATCTTAATGCAAAGCCTTTTGCTGTTACATGCCATGTAAAGTTGCAGCAATTCCACTTTCCCATATACTTTGCAGAGTTGCTATGAGATTTGCGCAGAATGATGCGCACACTCGCATCTTGGTGCAATGCGGCACCAGATGACAAAGAAACCCGGACCCAGATTGTTGGGTGTTCATTGCACTAATGAATGTGTAATTAGGCCCTTTTGTATGAAACGCAATAAACATGAATAAGGGTAGCCAAATCAGTAGTTCAAATGATGTTTTAGTGCTAGTCACAGTTTAAAATCATGCTTAAACATGTCCTGCCTTTCGATGTCACTTCCGGTCTTCCAGAATGTTATACATGTCCTGGGCTCCAGAACCCTGGGTTGCCTCCTTGCATCGGCAGCATTAAGTGACTCATTTGGAGAGGGCACCTTTCATTGGGGTGGTTAAATATGATATCATGCACAGGCAGGGCGCTTCTATTCTTAAACAAGGCGTGAGACCCATTTTGGATTTGTTCGTGTTCGATTCGCGTCTCTTACTCTTACAGTCCGGTCTGAGCTGCACATGGGGGGACCCAGGGAGAGCCAGGCGCGAGCTGGTCTTTCCCTGGGTGCGTTCGCACGAGCAATCGGGAAGCAGGTGGGGTTAATTAGGGGAGTAGATAAGGGGAAGTCAGGCTGGCGGTTGGGAACTGCGTAGCGGGAGGCAAGGGAAGGGAGGTTCGTTTTGCCCTGCTAGCTTACTTGTAATCTGTCCGGGGGCCATGGAGGAGGCGGTGGAGGTCAGGCGGGCTGTCCAGACGCTTTGCGCCGCTGGGCGCGAGACCTCCTGCGGCCTGGAGTGCCCGCGGAGGCGTGGGTAGGTTTGGCCCGCCCCCCTCGCAAGGCTGCTGAGGGCGTGTCGCGGGCGGTGACTGCTTGTTTGTCACCTGACCCGGACGACGATGACGACGGAGAGGCTGCCATGCCGGCGGCTTTGCAGATGCCGGCCCAGGTTCCCGCAGACTCGGGGCCCCCGCCGGTTGACCCGGGCGCCCACCCGCAGGTATGCCTTTTGCCTTTGGGAGGTGCTGTATTGCGTGGGGCGCTGGGGGGGAGGCAGGGGCGCTCTGTGGGCCGGCAGGCCTCGCGTTTGGTTGGGCCCCCTCCTGGCAAGACCAGGAAGTCTTCTGTTGTTTGTGGGTCTAAGCGAGGGCGGAGCCTCGACCCTAAGTGCCTCACCCGGGCCCATGTTCCTGCTCCTGTTACCGGGGGCCCCTCCCCTTCGTGCCTGGTTTGGCAGACGGGGCTTCGCCCTATTTGTGGGTGAATGGACAGTGCTACCTGCTGTCTCCTGCCACCCCTGTGCTGGGTCAAGCTCTCCAACATTTACCCAGTGATCTGGCCCAGGGCTGCCCAGACTTGGGCCCCCCTCCTGCTGCGCTGCCCGTTTTTTCCCTCTCAGGGCCCCCCCCCCCCCCGGCCACAGACTTTGTCAACCTTGGTCATGTGCCCCCCTCATCACCCCCCCTGGCCCCCAGTTCCATGGTTTCTGGTTCTGTTGCTCCCCTTCTTGCTTCCCATCAGCCTCAGGCCTATGGTGGGTTGGGTCTGGACCTCGGGGGGGCGCCCTCTGTTCCCAGCCAGGTGCTGTTCCCGGCTCCTCGGGTGAAGCCTGCTGCTTCCCAGGGTGGTTTGGCGACCGGGTTGGGTGGTGTCTCTGGGTTGGCACCGGTTGCTGGGTCCTCGAGGGGTGTTTCCCTTGCCTCAGTGGGGGGGGGGGTAGTTTTGCTGATTCTTCACAGTCTGGCTTGAGCGGCCGCAGTTTTCGAGTTGTTCCTCCGGCTGAGCAGCTGTTGACTCGTTCTTTGGGCTTGGGAGCTGTCCCTACGGCTGTTTCCAGTGGTGGGATCACGGGAGAGTTATCTGGAGCGGATCTCTCTTCTGGAGTTTTGCGCGCGCGCGGAGCTTTCATGACGTTGACTGGCAGTTTTATGATGGGGGAATTGGTGATGGGGCGCTGCCAAGTGGCAGTACGCAATTTTCAATTTCTGGAGATGCTTTATATTTGGATATACAAGACGATGATTTGGAAGAAGGGGAATTGAGGGATAAGGATGTTGGGCTTTTGGCAGCACGGGCCCAGAGGGGTGGGATGGGGCAACCCCCTGTTTCTCGTCTCTTGCAGGAGTCATGTGCGGACCACGCAGCGGTACGTGAGGCAGCGAGGAATAGACCATCTCAAGGGGATCGTGTTGATTTTCAGCAGCAGTCGGCACAGTTGCCAAGAGGTAAGGATGGATGGTGGGCCGTGTGGAAACCAAGGGAGAGTCTCCCTGTTAAGCGTACCAGATCAATCTGTACGGGTGATGGGGTTGTTGGTGAGCGAGTCGCTCTGGCACCGAGGCTTGAGCAGCCGGTGATTTTGAATGTTTCTAATGTGCAACCTACAGGGGAAGTTTCTACAGTGGGGGATGGGGTGGCTGCTACAAACACTGTTACGGAGGATAGTATCCTGCCTAAAAGATTGCCTTATTCTGGGGTGGGGATGCCTTTGGGGTCCCATTTGTCTGAGAAAACAAAAACTCGCATCTGGAATGGTGAATTTGTGGATGTGTTTCGGCTTCTCCATAGAGATGTCCAAGCTAAGGAAGGGTCGAAGGATGAGGGATTGGAATTGGCTCAGAGGCCTCGAGTCCCAAAGTCTATTGAGAACTGGACTTCGGCCTTTTTAATTTATGCCAGCGTTTATTGCCAGCGTCATCCGGGTAAGGCGGTAGACATGTTTAAATATGCTGATGTCATACGTAAAGCTCATAGTTATTTTGGAGGCTTTGCCTGGTTGTCGTACGACGAGGAGTTCCGGGCCCGTATGAGTTTTTTTCCAGAACGTTCATGGGGTGAGGTTGATGCGGAATTGTGGCTACAGTGGATGGCATCTGCTCACCCGCCCACTACGACCCACACGGCTAGCGGACAACCGGTGCATTATCGGCCCTTTCCATTTCGCCCCGCTCTTGCTGGGGCGGGGGTTTGGGGCAGAGGACAGTCATCCTCCACTGGCGCGTGCTGGCATTTTAACAGGGGTTCGTGTAACCGACCAGCCTGCAGATGTAAGCATGAGTGTGCGCAGTGCGGGGGCCGACATGCTCTCACCCAGTGTTTTCCCGGACAGCGTGTTGGAGAGCAGGGGAGGGGTTAAGGGGGTAGGGGACAACCTCCACACTTTGTACATAAGGGCTCCTACTCCTATTAAGCAGATGTTCTGGATTTGTGGTTGGTGGACTATCCTGATTTTGAGGCTGCTAAGACTTTGTCCTGGGGTTTCAGAGTTGGGTTCCGGATTGGATATCAGGGTCCCCGGGTGGGTCGGTGGTCTGATAATCTGAAGTCTGCAAAGGAGTGCCCTCAGGTTGTGCAGAAGAAGCTGAATGCTGAGTTTGCAGCGGGCCGGATTGCTGGTCCTTTTCTGAGTTGTCCTCTCCCCGATTTGATCGTCTCCCCGCTGGGTGTGGTACCAAAAAAGGTGGTGGGGGAGTTTCGCCTTATCCATCATCTGTCTTGGCCTGAGGGTGCATCCATCAACGATTTCATTGACCCAGCTGACTCAACTGTGACATATGCTTCCGTGGATGATGCCTTGCGGCTCGTTCGCACGGCAGGTGTTGGGGCTTTGCTGGCAAAGAGTGACATTCAGTCGGCTTTCCGGCTCATGCCCATTCATCCTTGGGATTTTGGTCTCTTGGGCATGCATTTTGGTGGCTGTTTATATGTCGATAAAGTATTACCCATGGGCTGCTCTGTGTCATGTTCCTTCTTTGAGACCTTCAGTACATTTCTGCAGTGGCGCTTCACTTTTGTCAGCGGCCACATCTTGGTCTGCCATTACCTTGATGACTTTCTTTTCATTGGTGAGGGTCAGTCTGGGCAGTGTCAGTCGGCTTTGGCAATCTTTCAGGCTATGACCAAGGATGTGGGCGTTCCTTTGGCGTCGGATAAGACCGAAGGTCCTTGTACATCCCTGATTTTTCTAGGGATTGAAATTGATACCATGACTATGATGGCGCGATTGCCTGCTGCTAAAGTGCGGGAGATGTCTGATTTCATCCCATTGGTGTTGGGGGAGCGCAAAGTAGACCTGCGGAAAGTCCAGAAGCTTTTGGGGTACCTCAATTTTGCTTGTCGGGTTGTTCGGGCGGGTAGGACTTTTAGTAGACGTCTGGGCCTCTCGATGTCCAGCGCCAGCCTTCCTCATCATCGGGTGCGCATTACAACTGCTGTCTGTGCCGATTTGAATGTCTGGTTGCGTTTCCTGCAAGACTTCAATGGCGTGTCCTTGTTTTTGGCGGATGAGGACATTGTGTGGCAGGTGCAGCTTTTCACGGATGCATCAGGAGCTCACGGCTTCGGCATCTTTTGGCAAGGTCGTTGGTGCGCGGCTGGCTGGCCAGTGCACTGGAAGGAACAGGGTCGCAGCATTGCGTTTTTGGAACTCTTCCCGTTGTTGGTTGCCCTGTGTATCTGGGGGGAGAAATTTCAGAATCGCTCCGTATTGTTCCACGTGGACAATATGGCATTAGTCGACCTTGTTAATAAACAAAGGGCCCGTGATTTGCGTGTATTGAGGCTCCTGCGCGCCTTCATGTTGCGGTGTTTACAACTGAATATTGTCTTTAAAGCTAGGCATGATCCCGGAGCCACTAATTGTATCGCTGATTCTTTATCTCGCTTTCAATGGTCCGAATTCCGCAAATTGGCTCCCGGGGCGGACCTAGGACCAACGGCGATCCCACAGTACGTATGGGCATTGGGGGATTGAGGGTCCAACATTTGGTCGAGAATTCAGTGGCTGCCTCTACACGGCTGAGTCATTTGAAGGCCTGGCATGAGTTTTTTGCAGTTTGGTGAGGAGATGGCGGGTCCGGACAGGGCTGGGTTATCTGATGAACAATTCTTATTGCAGTTTGTTTTGCATGTAGCAGACAAAGGCCTCTCTCACATGACCATTTCGGGCAAATAGGCTGGGGTGTCTTTTTATGGTCAGCTTTGGTGGGGGAGGGATCCTGCTGGGGGGGTGTTGATTCGCAAAGTCCTAAAAGGTTTGGGTAGGCTTCGGGCCGGTGGTCAGAAGCTACGGCAGCCGGTGACCTTTGATTTGCTTCAGCTGCTTTTGTCGCAATTGGAAGTGTGCTGCTATGACGCGTTTGAGTGCCACAAGTTTCGTTTGTGCTTTGTGTGGTTATTCTTTGGGGCATTTCGGACCTCTGAACTGCTGGGTTTGAGGGGTAGAGTGGGTATGACCAGCAGTGAGGTGGTGGTGGAGCATGACAGGGTGCGTCTGTGGCTGAGGATGTCTAAAACTGATCAGATGGGGAGGGGTAAGTGGGTGTTTCTGGGTAGGAGTGGTGTGTCTGCATGCTACCCTGTTGGGGAATGGGAGGTTTTTGTGTCCTCTCCTCATTTTACCCCGGAGGCAATTTTTTGTCATGCTGATGGCAGCCCCATCATTGTTTCTCAATTGTTAGCTATCCTCCGCAAGGTTTTGTTGGGCCTGGGGAGGGATCCTTCTCAGTTCGGTACCCATTCATTCAGGATTGGGGCGGCGACAGAGGCCGCTAGGTTGGGGTGGGATTGGTCTCAAATTCATCGTATTGGGCGTTGGCGCTCTAGATGTTGTGAGAAGTATGTGAGAAAGTAGTCCGCCTTTGCTTTGCCTAACATTTCTTTTTCTCCTAGGTCCTTGGCCCTCAGTCGCTGGATCCAAAAGGAGGGTGTGGATCCTGGGGCACTCTTTTGTTAAAAGGGCTGCTGTAGCCGCTGCACGTCAGCTCTGTGGGAGATCTCTTGGTTTAAGCAGTCTGACACATGAAGTCTCCTGGCATGGCACGGGGGGCATGCGCTGGGGCGGTCTTTTTCCCGCCTTGGCTTCTATGGTTTCAAAGGGTTGGGGGGGCCCTCCAGATCTACTGGTGCTGCATCTTGGGGAAAACGACTTAGTTTCTCTATCTGGTTTGACTTTGCTAAAGTTAATGAAACAAGATCTCGAAGTCATCAAGACCACATGGGTGAGCACCATGGTGATATGGACTGAGTTTGTGCTTCGATTGCAATGGCGTGGGGCGAGGAGCTATTCCGCCATGGAGAAGGCAAGACGCAAAGTGAATAGAACAATGTGACTTTTTTGTAACCATTTATGTATATACAGTTTGGCTCATTATCATTTGAAAGTTTCAGAAACGCATTTATTCTGTGAGGACGGTTTCCATCTGTCTACATTAGGCACTTCTTTTTACCTTCTGGAGATCAGGGATTTGATTGCCAAAGTTCTTCAGGTGCAGTTGTGGTGTGCTCCTTCCCTTCCTTTTTTGGGTGGGGCAGGAAAACGCTAAAGGTTTTCCTGGGTGGCAGTTTTTGCTAGTGGGGTGGGCAGCCTGGAGCGGGTTGGCCATCCTGAAGGGTAGCTCGTTGGGTAATCCTAGGGGTATTGGTCAAGAGTTAGTTTCGGGTTCTAATAGGTAGGGATGTTTAGGCATACTGTGTAGATTGGAATTTTATGAAATAAATAAAGAATGAATGTGGTCAAGAAATGTATTATGCACCTGTCTTAAATTAAAGTGGCCTTTCTTGCTCCTTTAAGAAGTGTGGACAGTGATTTCTTGCGCGAGGGGGGACCCAGGGAGAGCCAGGCGCGAGCTGGTCTTTCCCTGGGTGCGTTCGCGCGAGCAATCGGGAAGCAGGTGGGGTTAATTAGGGGAGTAGATAAGGGTAAGTCAGGCTGGCGGTTGGGAACTGCGTAGCAGGAGGCAAGGGAAGGCAGGTTCGTTTTGCCCCACCCACCCTCCCTTTATTCCTTTAGTTAGGTTTTTTATTTTGCGGTGCTCTAGGCGCTGCTCGGGTCTTCGGGCTTTGCCACTGTTAGGACAGGTGTCTTTGTTCTTTTAGGAGGCGGTTTTTGCTAGTGGGGTGGGCAGCCTGGAGCGGGTTGGCCATCCTGAAGGGTAGCTCGTTGGGTAATCCTAGGGGTATTAGTCAAGAGTTAGTTTCGGGTTCTGTTAGGTAGGGATGTTTAGGCATACTGTGTAGATTGGAATTTTATGAAATAAATAAATAATGAATGTGGTCAAGAAATGTATTATGCACCTGTCTTAAAATAAAGTGGCCTTTCTTGCTCCTTGAAGAAGTATGGACAGTGATTTCTTGCGCGAGACAGGCCTAAACAGGGCCGGCGCTAGGCATGGGCAGTGTGGGCAGCGGCCCAGGGCCTCGCCTAAACGTGATAAAACAACATAATTGCTATCAAACATTTGCCGAGATATCTCACTGTCTTCTAGCTCGTTGCAGGTGATTGATGGCTCTGTTTCTGTGGAAAAATGTTTTCCTTCCAGAACGCCCCCTTACTTTGATTGCAGGTTCCAGGTAAAGGTGAGTAATCTGACAGAAAGTGAGCAGAAAGGATGGCTCTTAATGTACTACATGCTCCAATGAGATAAAGTACCCTTTTAAACTAGTGTATCATTGTCCTGACAAGATGGTTGAAATGTGATGGAGCTAAAGAGGCATTTTCCTGGGTGTTGCTTGTCTTCTTCTGTGTTTAAGAATAATGTCACAGATAAAATACTCACTGCCCCTGCAAACATGATGTGTTCATTATCAAATACTAACAATAATTCTGGTAACATTATCCCCCAAATCTGACTATCCTTCATGAAGAGGTGGCAGAAGGGCGAGAGCTTCGGCACTGAGGAAGTAGGGGCCAGATGTGCTGTTCCTAATAGCAGTGAGTAGGAATGTGATCGACCTCATGATTTAGGTAGGTCGCAAACTGCAACTCACAATGATTAGAGGCCATCACAGGGATGGTGGCCTGTTGTGGACAGGAGAGCACCATCCCTGTGATTGTCTTTTTAATACAGCAATATATTATTAATGCAGCCTGTATTCTTTAAAGGAGACAGAACTGTGTTTAAAAAGAGCAGTTCTCTGTTCTTTTATTTACTTGTGATATGGCCGTGATCCCCTGGACTACTGCCTACTCTTTAGCAAACTTCTTTTTACCATTTCTGACTCTGAAAATGCGCTTAGTGCATAAAAAAGGTGCTTAAAAAAGCAGCATGTGCATGTGTTGTAATCTTACTAATTCTCATGTAAAGTGCTATGATGCCCTTGGGCCAAGTTTGCGCTTCATACAACTGCACAAAAAATAACAATAATGAAGTTCACGTCCTCACCCCCATGGTTAACACACACTCTTCCAGCCCTACATCCACAGCTGCCTGTGTAATGTACAGTGCGTCGATATGTAGCCTATTAACTCATACTTTAATTCATCCTTTGTTGAGTGACTCAAAGACTTAAGATCCTTGAAAGTCTAGCTTTGTATTGACCCACCTGCCCAAAAAGTCCCTGTGTTTAGAGTTTCTTTACTGAATGTTACGGCTGGATCAAGATAGGACATCAAGAAAAACAATGATTTATGGCCCTTTGGGTGCGCCCAGCAAATCTGGAAATGTGCAAAATGGACTGTATTCACACAACTTCTGTTGTGTTCCCCACAATTCCTACGAGTCTCCTGAGGCGGAAGCCGGGAGTGTGTTGTAATTTTAACTTTTCTTGTGATACTGTGTAACCACCTCTTTTATAAATAACTTACTCTGCCTTTTGAACAGCGTGTTGTCACGCTGCAACGATCCCCTGTCTTCGCCACTAACGAGGGCGACGTGCGTCATCGGACACGCCCACCTCAGCTGGCCACGCCCCCTTGGACGATAAAAGAGCGCGCAGCTCCAGCGCGACTCCCACAATTCCTACGAGTCTCCTGAGGCGGAAGCCGGGACTGTGTTGTAATTTTAACTTTTCTGGTGATACTGTGTAACCACCTCTTTTATAAATAACTTACTCTGCCTTTTGAACAGCGTGTTGTCACGCTGCAACGATCCCCTGTCTTCGCCACTAACGAGGGCGACGCGCGTCATCGGACACGCCCACCTCAGCTGGCCACGCCCCCTTGGACGATAAAAGAGCGCGCAGCTCCAGCGCGACTCCCACAATTCCTACGAGTCTCCTGAGGCGGAAGCCGGGAGTGTGTTGTAATTTTAACTTTTCTTGTGATACTGTGTAACCACCTCTTTTATAAATAACTTACTCTGCCTTTTGAACAGCGTGTTGTCACGCTGCAACGATCCCCTGTCTTCGCCACTAACGAGGGCGACGCGCGTCATCGGACACGCCCACCTCAGCTGGCCACGCCCCCTTGGACGATAAAAGAGCGCGCAGCTCCAGCGCGACTCCCACAATTCCTACGAGTCTCCTGAGGCGGAAGCCGGGAGTGTGTTGTAATTTTAACTTTTCTTGTGATACTGTGCAACCACCTCTTTTATAAATAACTTACTCTGCCTTTTGAACAGCGTGTTGTCACGCTGCAACGATCCCCTGTCTTCGCCACTAACGAGGGCGACGCGCGTCATCGGACACGCCCACCTCAGCTGGCCACGCCCCCTTGGACGATAAAAGAGCGCGCAGCTCCAGCGCGACTCCCACAATTCCTACGAGTCTCCTGAGGCGGAAGCCGGGAGTGTGTTGTAATTTTAACTTTTCTTGTGATACTGTGTAACCACCTCTTTTATAAATAACTTACTCTGCCTTTTGAACAGCGTGTTGTCACGCTGCAACGATCCCCTGTCTTCGCCACTAACGAGGGCGACGCGCGTCATCGGACACGCCCACCTCAGCTGGCCACGCCCCCTTGACGCCTTCCCTCTCAGGCATAAATTATGTGCCTCGCCAGGAAGCGCAGCGGACGAGCGCAGCGGGAGCGCCGTTTGCGCGCCGAAGGCGCGCCTAAGGCAAGCCCGTCTGCGCCCGTCCGCGCCAGTACACGCCAGGAGCCAGACAAGAGGCCTGAGGTAAGAACGACCTACTCAGGTGATGTTCTTCGCAGTCTCAATAGGCCTGTTCCACCTCTATGCTCCCATACACTATTGGGAGACGCCCGACTCTATCACTGTCCACATTGCCCTTTTAAATACACTCCCTCCTTCCCCAACGCTCCCACACAGACGACCATAATCATGGCAATGATTAATTGCAGATCTCTACCCAAACACGCCCTGGAAATAAATATGCTTATTGAAGACCTCAGTCTTGATATACTATTTCTTACAGAAACTTGGCTGGCACCCAACTCTGACGCCGACATTGTCCTAGCACTACCCCCAGGATTTAGTATTCAACATCTTGACCGGCCCAAAGGAAGAGGTGGTGGCATTGCTGTCATCTCCAAGGACTCAATACCCTGCCGTTTCCTTGATAGCCCCCTGGTAGACTGTGAAAACGTCCAATTCACCTTGCAGATCTCCCCTTGTTCCTCTCTCTCTGGACTCCTTATCTACCGTCCCCCTGGCGCTATGGGAAAATTCCTTGACTCCATTCTAGAATGCTCCTTAGCCAGATCTAGCACTCGGACCAACTTCCTCATTCTAGGGGATTTAAATGTCCATTTGGAAGACAGCAAAGACATTACGGCCTCAGAATTGATTCAAGACCTGGCCACCCACCAACTGCACTTACAGAATTCCCTCCCTACTCATAATCGGGGGCATTTGCTTGACCCCATATTCTGTAATTTCCAGGATCTTGAGACCAGGCCCCCCATTCCCGTGCCATGGTCCGACCACTTTCTTATTCCTTTCAGTTGGCACATTTATTCCAAACCGCCGCAAATTCAAGCCCCCGGCAGACCATCTAGACCCTGGGCAAAACTAGACGTTATTAAATGGAAACAAGCCCTCGAGGATTCAGTCCCCACCCTCAGCTCAACCATCGACCTCGCAGACAGGGAATTTTCATCCTGGATTACCAACTCTTTAGATTCGGCCCTTCCAAAAAAACCTCATTGTAAACCAAGGACAAAAGCAACCTCCCCATGGTTTACCCAAGAAATACGCCTTTTAAAGAAAGCCTGCAAGAGAGCAGAAAGAGTCTGGAGAAAAGACTTCAACCCCATCGACAAAAACAACTACAGACTGATGATCCTCAATTATAAAAAAGCACTGAAACACGCACAAACCTCCTTTTACAGCGAAAAAATTAGCCAAGCAGCAAACTCGTCGAGGGAGACGTTCCTCACCTTGAAAAAGCTTCTTAAACCCCCCACTCCCCCAGCTGCGCGAGACCCTACAATAGAACACTGCAATGAGTTAGCCAACTTTTTTGACTCCAAAATCCAAAATATACTTAAACAACTTCCGCCGCTCTCCCCTTTAGATCCTTCCCCCCTCACCACCTCCCAACATCAGAGCAATGGTGTCGAACTAAGTAAATTCCAACCCATCAACGCGGAAACTCTGGGCTCCTTACTCCAAGCCCTCAAAAGCGGATCGCCCCATGACCCAGCCCCGATGAGACATCTCAAACTGGTAGCCCCGAGCATCGTGCCGCTCATAACTAACCTATTAAACACCTCTTTCGACTCTGGAACAGTGCCCATAAACTGGAAAAAAGCGGTAGTGAAAGCACTTATAAAAAAACCCAACCTCGACCCGGATAATCTGGCCAACTTCAGACCTATATCTCTCCTCCCAGGCATCAGTAAACTGGCGGAAAAACACATAAACTCCCAGCTCTCACACTATCTGGAGTCCAATGAACTGCTAAAAATCTCTCAAACGGGCTTCCGCCCGGGCCAAGGGACAGAAACAGCAATGGTGGCGGTAGTCGAAGAAGCCAGGAAAATCATCGACGCAGGAGGATCAGTGGCAGTGATCCTCCTGGACCTTAGCGCAGCGTTCGACACCGTCAACCATAGCATTCTTGCCCAACGCCTAGAAAACCTCGCCATCACAGGGACAGCCCTTAAGTGGCTAAAATCCTTTCTCCACAACCGCTCCTTTCAGGTAGCAGATGGAGACTGTATCTCCAAGGAAACCCCGATACGTTGCGGAGTGCCCCAGGGCTCCTCTTTGAGCCCAACACTCTTCAACGTATACATGGCACCGCTGGAACAAATCGTCGTCCCCTACGGCATCAAACTCCTGACCTACGCGGACGACACACAGCTAGTCGTGTCTCTGAGTCAATCAGAACCCCCTTCCATCGATCTGTATTCCTGCCTGGAAAATATCGTCAGTTGGATGAGCAACTCCCATTTAAAGCTCAATGGGGAAAAACGGAGCTTATGGTACTAGGCAATCAGTCCCTTTTTCGCCCGGAGTCTCTATGGCCGCCCAGCATGGGCCTACCTCCTATCCCCAAAACCGATATCAAAAGTTTGGGGATCTGGCTGGACGATAAACTCACTCTCAGCACCCAGGCCAAAAAAACCGCAGGAACTTGCTTTGGCCTGCTCCGCTCCATCCGCAAAATTCTTCCACTCCTACCATTCCAGTCTAGAAAACTGGTCATCCAGGGCCTCATAATGTCCAGATTGGACTACGGCAATGCCCTATATCTTGGATCCCCAAAAAAAGTCATCTCTAAGCTCCAAGTGGTGCAAAATGCTGCGGCCAGAATTCTTACTGGCACCAAAAAACGCTGCTCTGCCAAGCCCGCACTCATAGAACTGCATTGGCTCCCGGTGGAACAAAGGGTGCATTTCAAGGCCATGTGCCTAACCCACAAAGTCCTGCATGGAAAAGCCCCCCCGGTTCTGAAAAATCTTGTAACTCCCTACACAACAACCAGAACCCTACGTTCTACCAATGCCCACCTGACCAAAATACCCAAAATTAAAAAATCTCGTTTCGGAGGTCGACAATTCTCTTTCCTGGCATCCAAGATGTGGAATACTCTTCCACCGGCCCTCAGGGCCCAACCTAATCTCTTAGCATTCCGCAAATCCCTGAAGACATGGCTGTTCCCTTGATTCCCTGCTTCTCCCCCGGCCCCTTCCTTGGAGACCTTAGTGGATTCTGTCAGAGCTGGGACGCTCCCGGGCAGCCATGCGCTCTACAAATCTCCAAAATAAATAAAATAAATAAGTAGATACACATGAGCTCTGGTGCTAAAGATATCCCGTGGGCATACCTAGGGAGCAGATTCCATGCACTTATCACTGCTGTCTTAATGACCTCAAAATGCTGCTAACCAACCTTCTGATTGGGCTGGGCTAGACTATTCACAAAAATAGCAAAACGCATTCATTTATTAGAATGATCAAATAGTATGCAAGTAATCACCTCAGTAAATTTGCATTCTACATATTCCAGGGCACCCCTCATCATGGACAGATGTTGTGACATCTGCGCCAGTTGAACATGTTGTTACACCCAGGTAGGCCCACTTCAGGAAGGGCTCATGACTATCTTAAGTGTAGAGGAGTAAGGGGGTGTAGTGGTGAACTTCTGCGGACTCCCTGAAGCCACCTTGCCGCACTGCCCTACGTCAAAGTGAAGGGGCAGGATGCATTACATTTATCCAATATAAAGCATGCCTGTCCTTTCCCCCAGTGCTGGTCTCTTTTCAGCAGCCTACCGCCAAAGCAGAAAGGACCACATTCCTGTAAAACAACAATCCTAGCAGGCTTTATCCTCTTTGTATGTGTACTTGCAGAATGCAGCACACATGAAAAGACGAAAAAAGTAGGGGTGGGCGGAATTTGCGTAGTCGTGCCATGCAAAGCTCCAGGAAACAGTGAAAAATCTCCGCGAGCACACAGAAATTTCACGAACACGCAAAATTGCTTTTTCGCAATGATTTTTTCCTGTTTGTGAATGTTGTTTGCGTGCTCAGGGGAAATATCTTGCAAACACACATTTTGAGAACGGGAACAAGCAAAGAATTCCGCAAAGCCACAGAACGCAGAATTTTGGGCAATTTCACATTCTACGTGGAACGTAAAATTACCCAAATTCTGCAAATTCACCTGGCGGAACAGAATTTACCGCCCAGGCCAGGAAAAAGGTAGAAAAAAATGAATTTCTTTTTCCTTGTTTTGCCTCCACTAGGGAGGCATAAGCAGTTGGCACATACTTACACACTGCTCACCCTGCACACTTACACACTGCTGGCCCTGGACACCCACATACTGCTCACCCTGCATACTCACACACCCTGCACACTCACACAATGCTGGCCCTGGACACCCACATACTGATCATCCTGCATAGTCACATGCTGATCACCCTGCATAGTCACATAATGATCACCCTGCATACTCAAACACTGCTCACCCTACATACTCACACTCTGCTCACCTGACCTGACCTGGTCTGTGCTTGTCGCTTCACCCGCCGCGCGGCCCACCTGCATGTGCCCAGTCCCCGTTTGACGCCACCACTGCCGCCACTGCCGCCACTGCCAGTAACTGTTTCTGCCTTATTTGTATTGTGCCAGCATTCTGTATTTTCTCCCGCTGTTGTGCCTGGATCGTCACTGTTGTGCCCCTGACTCTTTGTCTGCTATTGCCGTTTTTTTACCGCTGTTGTGCCCCTGTTTGTCACTGTTGTGCCCCTGATTGTATTTTCTGCTCTCACCGTTCTCCCGCTGCTCCACCCCGCTCCCCGCTCCCTGCCGCTGCTCCCCCGCGGCCCCATCCCCGTTTCCTTCAGCCTCACACTTCGCATCGCTCCCCTCCCGACTCGCCACCCCGCTCCCGCCTCCCAGCTGCTCCTCCCTCGCTCCACCCCCCACTCTCCATTTATGGCAGAGTCTGCACGTACGCTCAGCGGGTGCGCCAATGGTGAGCCGAAGGCGTGCCGAAGGCAAGCCGCCTGCGCCCGTCCGCGCCTGGCCCGCGCCCAGCACCAGGACCCCTGGCCCCCACAGACACCAGCCCACCCGCCGGACCTACGATGCAGCCACCCTCAACGCACTCAACACCGGCCGGATCCCAGGCTGCCACCGAGCCACCCCAGGACGCACCCACGGACCCTTCACCTGCCAATCCTGGAAGTTCTCCTGCATCCGGACCTGCACCGCACCCGCCAAGCCAAGCACCAGCAGCAACCACCTGAAATGCATCCTGCTCAACACCCGCTCCGTCCACAGACACGCCGTCAAACTCTGGAACCTCCTCGACTCCACATCTCCAGACGTCGCCTTCCTCACGGAAACCTGGATGAATGCCTCCTCAACGCCCGACATCGCCATCGCCATCCAAGACGGATGCAAGATCACCCGGAGGGACCGCGTCAACCAGACAGGAGGAGGCATCGCCATCGTCCACAGGAACACTATCCGCATCACGACCAACACCGACGACACCCTCACAACCGCCGAACACCTGCACTTCCAGATACACACCGAACCCAAGACCACCCTCAGAGGCACCCTCATCTACAGACCGCCGGGACCACATACACAATTCAGCGAAGACATCGCCGACTTCATCAGCCCGGACGCCCTCTCCTCCGCTGACTACATCCTCCTAGGGGACCTCAACTTCCACCTGGAGAACAACAAACGACCGCAACACCACCACCCTGCTGGACAACCTCACCAACCTCGGACTCAAGCAACTGGTGACCACCCCCACCCACTACGCCGGCAACACGCTTTACCCCGTCTTCTCCTCCAGCAAGGACATCTCCTTTAGCCACGCCACCGGATTCCACTGGACAGACCACAGCTGCGTCCACTTCAGCTTCAGAAGGACCATGCTCCACCACCACCCGCAACAGGTTCCCCACAGAAGCTGGAACAAGATCACCATCGACCAGCTCGCCACATCCCTCAGCCAGAACCCTCCCGCCAGCTGAGCAAACCCCAACCAAGCCGCCAACAACCTCACAAGGTGGATCAGCAACTGCGCAGATGACCTCGCTCCACTGAAGACCCCCCCCCATCAGACCCGGCAACAAGAAAGCATCCTGGTTCACTGACGAACTCAAGAGCTCTAAGATTAACTGACGAGCCCTCGAGAAAGCCTGGCGCAGAGACCCGACAACAGACAACATGACCACCCTCAAACACGCCACCCGAAAACACCACCAGCTGATCCATGCCACCAAGAAAACCGCGTTCAAGGAACGACTAGACAACAATGCCCACAACAGCAAGGAACTCTTTAACATTGTCAAAGAGCTCTCGAACCCTAGTACCGGAAACAACGACATCACCCCATCGCAAGACCTCTGCAACTCGCTCGCCTCGTTCTTCCACAGCAAGATCGCAGATATACACAACAATTTCAGCACACAGCCGACGCACCCTACGACCGCACCAACGCCCCCCACCACCACCCTCCACGCCTGGACCCCGATCAACACCGAAGACACCATCCGCACGATGAACTCCATCCACTCCGGATCACCAACGACCCCTGCCCTCACCACGTCTTCAACAAGGCCGACTCCATCATCGCACCCCATCTCCCGGACATCATCAACGCCTCCTTCGACACCGCCACCTTCCCAGAGAGCTGGAAGCACGCCAAACTCAGTGCCCTACTGAAGAAACCATCAGCGGACCCCACTGACCTCAAAAACTACCGCCCCATCTCGCTCCTTCCTTTTCCTGTCAAAGTCATCAAGAAGACCGTCAACAGACAGATGGCCGCCTTCCTCGAGACGAATGGATCCCTCGACCACTCGCAGTCCGGTTTCAGAGCCAATCACAGCACCGCGACCGCCCTCATCGCAGCCACCGAAGACATCCGAGCCCTGCTCAACAACGGGGAAACAGCGGCACTCATCCTCCTAGACCTCTCTGCAGCATTTGACACGGTCTACCCCCGCACCCTAGTGCAGCGCCTCAGCAACATTGGAATCCAGGAGAAGGCACTGGAGTGGATCATCTCCTTCCTTGCCGGAAGAACCCAGAGAGTCTGCCTCCCCCCGTTCAGATCAGAGGCCACCGAAGTCATCTGCGGCGTACCACAAGGATCATCACTTAGCCCCACACTTTTCAACATCTACATGAGCCCCCTCGCGGCCCTCGCGCGCCAACACAACCTCAACATCATCTCCTACGCCGACGACACCCAGCTGATCCTCTCCCTCACCAACGACCCACAACCGCCAGAACCAACGTACACAAAGGGATGAAAGATGTAGCCGAGTGGATGATGAACAGCCGCCTAAAACTGAACTCGGATAAGACGGAAGTCCTCATCCTGGGATCATCACCCTCCTCTGGTGGCCCCCTGCCCTGGGCAGCACACCCAAACCAACGGACCACGCCCGCAACCTGGGCTTCATCCTGGACTCCTCCCTCTCGATGACCAGACAAGTCAACGCCGTCTCCTCGTCATGCTTCAACATCCTACGGATGCTACGGAAGATCTTCCGGTGGATCCCCACAGAAACCAGGAAGACGGTCACCCAGGCGCTCGTCACCAGCAGACTGGAGTACGGTAACTCCCTCTACGCAGGAACCACAGCCAAACTTCAGAAAAGACTCCAGCGCATTCAGAACGCCTCAGCACGACTCATCCTGGACATCCCCCGACACAGCCACATCTCCGGACACCTGAGAGACCTGCACTGGCTCCCCATCAGCAAGATAATCACATTCCGACTCCTCACCCACGCACACAAAGCTCTCCACAACCAAGGCCCCAGATACCTCAATGACCGCCTGACCTTCTATACTGCCACCTGCCAGCTACGATCGACCAGCCACGCCCTCGCCGCCGTCCCCCACATCAGAAAAGCCACAACGGGAGGAAGATCCTTCTCCTACCTGGCGGCCAAGACGTGGAACTCCCTCCCCATCCACCTCCGCCTGAACCAAGACCACCTCTCCTTCAGGAAGCAACTCAAGACCTGGCTGTTCGAGCAGTAGCGGACCCCCCCCCCAACCCCAGCGCCTTGTGACCCTCCGGGTGAGTAGCGCGCTATACAAATGCTTTGATTGATTGATTGAATACTCACACACTTCTCACTCTGCCCACTCACACACTGCTGGCCCTGGACACCCACATACTGATCCCCCTGCATACTCACATATTGAAAACCCTGCATACTCACACACTGCTCACCCTGCATACTCACACACTGCTCACCCTGCACTCACACACTGCTCACCCTGCATACTCACACACTGCTCACCCTGCACACCTACATACTGATCACCATGCATACTCACACATGCTGCACACTCACACACTGCTGGCCCTGGACACCCACATACTGATCGCCCTGCATACTCACATACTGATAACCCTGCATACTCAAACAAAGCTCACCCTAAATACTCACACTCTGCTCACCCTGCATACTCACACACTGCGCACCCTGCACACTCACACACTGCTGGCCCTAAACACCCACACACTGCTCACCCTGCATACTCACACACTGCTCACCCTGCACACTCACACACTACTCGCCCTGCAAACTCACACACTGCTCACCCTGCATATTCACACACTGCTCACCCTGCACACTCACACACTGCTCGCCCTGCATACTCACACACTGCTCACCCTGCATACTTACACACTGCTCACCCTGCACACTCACACAATTCTGCTGGCCCTGGACACCCACATGCTGATCACCCTGCATACTCACATAATGATCACCCTGCATGCTCACACACTGCTCACCCTGCATACTCACACACTGGTCACCCTGCACACTTGCACACTGCTCACCATGCATACTCACATACTGCTCACCCTGTATACTCACACACTGTTCACCCTGCACACTCACACACTGGTCACCCTACACACACACATTGATCACCTTACCCACTCTCACACTGCTCACCCTGCATTTTGTATTCCCTGTCTACTCCCGACGGGTTCCCTCCCCTGATGTCGGTATGTTAATCTGAAAAAAACTACTTTGGATGCCCCCCTTCCGTTTCCTGTGAATATCCTGTGCCGCGCATGCTGTTCGTTGATGTGGGCTAGTCCTATGTGTGTGGGAAGCCGAAGCTCGCCTATGGAGGGCGCTGAATAGGTGCCAGAGCCGCTCGTCGCTCAGTCCTTCCGGGACCCCTTTAGCCGCCTGGTGCCGGGTTTAAATGGGCCAAGTTAAGAGAAGTGACAGGAGAGGCTGCAAAGCCTGTGAATGTGACTCGTGATGGTCTGATCCGCAAAGCCAAGGGAACTCAACCTCACACATACCCCCCCGCCCCCATTGGCAACACTCCTCCACAGAAATCCTTAACACCTGAGTACCAGGCATGGCAGGAGATCTGGGCCGAAGGGGGGGGGCAGCGAGAGAAAGTGAAGGAGGGAGAGAAAGTGAGGGACAGGAAACACAGAAGAGAGAGAAGAGAGCGCAACAGAGTGCGGCGAGAAGACGCCGGGCAGAGAGCATGTGCAAAAGTTCTCAGATGAGCGAGTAAAGTGGACAGTGGAGGAGTGAGGGGGCAGGGGATGGCTGTAATACAAGGGGGCGGTGTGTACAGGTCAAGACCCGGGGCCGGAGGGCACTGCAGCCCACGTAGCAGGGCAGGGGTAGAGGGAGGGGGCACCGGGTGGCAGAGCCAGACCTGGAGGCAGCGAGAGGTTGATACTCCAGGATCAATAGCAGCCTGTGCTGCAGCGGCAGGATGTCTGCTTTGGAGGTGATGGGTAGCGCCTGCTCTTCCTGCCGGAGGTGGCGAGGCTCAGTCGGGCGGAGACTGGGCGACAGCGGTGCCGGCCAGTGAGCGCGGCTGCCGAGTGTGGGCGCCCCCAGACGACTTCAAGGACCCGGCTGCTGGAGCCCAGGGACGCACGGAGCCGTCCACAGGAACACTCCACAGGGACCAGGCGCAGAGGCATGAGCAACACATGGCAAAGGAGTGTAGTACAGGAGCAGATGGAACGGGGTGCAGATGGAGCTGGGAGCCCGAGCGAGGAGAAGGATAAGTAGGGCGAGGAGCCCACTGCTGAATCCCTGGACAGGACACGGGCAGTTAACCAAATGTAGGACACAGCATCACAAAATGGGTCCAATACCCTATTTTTTACTTGCGCAAAGCTAAATTGAACATGGAGAAGAGGTGCTAACAGGGAGAGCTGCGCCGTGAAATGGATTCACCCCAAAAAAAAGAATCTGGAAAGTGGTGCGCGCGCACCACTTCCAGCATATGTCTTCAATTGCCGCGGCCCTGATGGCCGCGATAATTGAAGATATATGGCCTTTGGTGCGCGTAACAGACACCAATAGGCCATGGGCGGAGCTACGCGACCGCCCATGGCCTATTGCGTGTTCTGTTTTAAAAAGACACGCACAGGAGGCCAATGAAAATGGACCTAGGAAATAACACGCACGTTCTAAGTGGAATTTCCAGGTCCATTTTCAAAACGCCGAGAAAAGAACTCGAGCTGTGGGACCCTGCATGTGCAGTGTACGCTAGGCCCGAGACATAAAAATGCCTCATTTTCCCTGGGATGGTGCCATGAATGTGCTTTGAAATTAGAGCTCTGAGAGGAGGACGACGACAGGAAGAGACAGCAGGGTAGGTGTGAGAAGTTGGCCTGGTATATAATGCTCACTAATTCTAGTGATCACTTTGTACCATGCCAAGCAACCCTTATGATGATGGTTGTAATTCAACCCTGTAGACCAGTTATCCTAGTGGTAACGTGGACAAAGCAGTCTTAGGCTAAACTCTGAAAGACATGTGAAGCCAGCTGTTATACCATACACAACCCCCTTGAATACCAAATGAAAGGGACACCACACAGATATATATTGAAAATATATATTGATTTATTAACTATTAAAATCCCCTGGACTCTTTATGAGCACAGAAGCACAAGCGTTAAATCACAAGACAGTTTAAAATACACAAAAGTTGCACAATATGGATGAGCCCTAGGGGCCACCTAAACCATATACTAAGAAAGTGGTATAAGAGATACCAGGAGGAAAGTGAAGAGGCCTAGGGCCTTGGGAATCGCTGGAGCTATTCGAGACTGGCAATTACTAAGTCGGGAAAGGCCCACGGGACTCGGGTGCAGTGTTCAAAGTGCACGCACTTCTCAATACAAAGTCTATGGTGCGTAAAAAGCACAAAGTTAGAAAGTTAGGAACCTTCCGAGTGACCTACGGAGCTGAAACTTAAAACACAGGCCCTTGGGATGTGTACCAGTGCAGGAGCACCGGCGGAGCTGAGTTACCTCACCCACAGGAAGCGGGTGCACAGGGTCGAAGTTGTGTCGGGTTTCGTCACGCTGGTCGATGGTGCTTGGAGCTGAAGATGCTGCAGGCGGCTCGATGAGAAGAGTTCCGGTGGATCCAAGGGTGGATCTGAAGATGTGAAGACCTGAAAGCAGAGGGGACAATGTTCAAAGTCACTAGCCAGTGACTACCGTGGAACCAGATTGGAACCAGGCGATGTCGGGTGCAAACAGGCGTTGTCGGGTAGCTTCTTTCTGCAGCCACGTGGGTACCCGGGGTCGAGGACGTCCAGAAGTCGGTCACGAGCTGTCCCACGTAGGCTTCTCGCTGTTGGCGGTGTCGGCGACCTGATCGGAGCAAACAGGCCTTGGCAAATGCAAGCCACGCAGAAGTTGAAAGATGCTGTTCACTCGGACCAGCAAGGTCAGAGCGGGTGCTCCTTTTCACAGGAGCTTGGGTAGGTCTGGAGCAACCAGACCTGCTGTGTTAATCTTCGGGTTCGTCGCCAAGATGGCCGCTGACCACGTGGCTAGTGGCCGGGATGGCGCGTCGAGTGGCACAATGCAAAAGGGCCCCACGCAGATCGTGGAGATGCTGGAGGGCTGATCTTCGGTGCAAGGGCTGCTCGGTGGTGGGGGTTCTCAATCCCCAAAGCACAACGTTGAGGATGCCTCAGAAGCTGCGCAGTCAGCTGTTCGAGTGTCTTTCAAGAGGTCCGGTCCCACGTCACTCGGTGCCTCCACGGGTCCCTTCTTCGCAGGGACTGTGGATCGGGCTCTGAGAGGTCTGGGAGTCTGGTTCTTGTCGGGCTCTGGGCTCGGTCTCCGGCGGGAGGCGGCGGCAAAGCAGACGTCGAGTTGCTGGTTGGTACCTGTGTTCACAGGGTGGCCACTCCTAGGCCACAAGGGAGATTCTCTTCAGTCTTCTGTGCAGCAGAATGTCGAAGTCCAGTCTTCTTCTTGTTTAAAGTTGATTTCAGGATGATCTGCTGTGCAATGGCACTGCTCCCCCTCTTATTCCCAATCTAGGGGGTGGATCACCTACTAGGTCCCTCCTCTGGGAGGAACCAGGAAGGGGGGCGGTTACACCCCCTTTCCTTTGTCCAGCTCCGCGCCAGGACTGGGGCTGGAAGGCCCCAGAACCGGTTTGGACTGGCCTATGCACGGGGACACCTTGTGTGCCCCGGGCATGTCTGATTCTATTCAGCCCTGTCCTACCCAATACACAAAATCCTGTCTGGGGTGGTGCTCGCACCTCCCAAGGCAGGAAACCCTTTGTCCAGGCCACCATCTGCCGAGTTTCGGTCAGCAGCAGGAGGCCAGACTTGTGTCTGTGGTGGCAGCGTCCATTTTGTGAAGCTGAGGCTCTGTTTAACTTTAACCGGGGTTAAGGCTACACACATGTCGTGTCCCTCTAGAAGGGTGGAATGCTATCCCCGTCGCCAGAATTGGCGAGGGGATAGTATTCCAATTCGTATGACACCTTACTCGACATGTTTTGATAAAGCCAAACCAAAGATAGCATTTAACCGCGAGGATTATAATGCACTTAAGAGTATATGGTATGGCAATATCCCGGAACAGCTTAGGGAGTTGTTCCCGACAGCTGCAGACAGGCTCAGCTCATGCTAGAGCACCATCTCACATATTTCCACGCACTCTGCCTCCAGGATTGATGAGGCCTTCCATAGGAGTGGCTGATAGGAACATATGTGTCCAGTTTAGGGTTAGATATAGGGATACTATATCTAAGCAAGAGGTGATTACACCAACTTACCCCAGCTGAGTGATCAGCCAGTTGTGTCAAATATGGAGGCCAGGCCAGGGGTGGCACAATACATGCTGCAGCCCCTGGTAGGCCTTGGCTACACCTATGCCCTGGGTACCTATGGTACACTGTTACAGGGGCCTATAAGGTGAACCAGTTCCAATTCGTAATGCACCTAGAGTGCATTGGCAGTAATTTAGAGAGAGAACAGCAGGCTGTGGGTCTGATTAGCAGGCCCACAGCCACATTAAGTCAGAAACCAGTGAAGCAAAAAGCAAAAATTTGGGGTGACCATAGGATAGCAGACCCTACTCTCCTACATAACCCCCCCCCAAACGCAGGGACATTAGACTAACCTTGACCAGTTGTGTCTTCATGTTCTAAGTGGAAGTACCTGGAGAGACCATCTGCGTTGCCATGGTCAGTCCCTGGGCGGTGCTCCACTGTAAAGTCCATCCCCTGTAGGGAAATGGACCACCTGAGTAGTTTGGGGTTTTCACCCTTCATCTGATTAAGCCATAGGAGGGGCTTATGGTCGGTCTGAATCTTGAAGTGAGTGCCAAATAAGTATGGTCTCAACTTCTTCAGGGCCCACACCACAGCAAAGGCCTCCCTCTCTATAGCTGACCAACGTTTCTCTCTGGGGGTCAGCCTTCTGCTAATGAAAGCAATGGGCTGGTCCTGGCCATCTACATTAAGCTGTGAAAGCACTGCTCCCACTCCCAACTCAGAAGCATCTGTTTGGACAATGAACTCTCTTGAGTAGTCAGGACTCTTCAGGATAGGTGCAGAGCACATGGCCTTCTTCAGGTCATCAAATGCCTTTTGACAGATTTCTGTCCACTGAACCTTTTTGGGCATCTTCTTGGATGTCAGATCATTAAGAGGAGTCACAATGGACCCATAGTTCTTAACAAACTTCCTGTAGTACCCAGTCAGGCCCAAGAAAGCTCTGACCTGAGTCTGGGTAGTTGGAGGGGACCAGTCCTTGATGGTCTGGATCTTACTCTCCAGTGGTTGAACTTGGCCTCCACCTACAAGGTGGCCCAGGTATACAACCTTGCTCTGCCCTATCTGGCACTTTGTTGCCTTGATAGTGAGGCCTGCCTTCTGCAGAGCCTCAAGCACTTCCTTCAGGTGGACCAGGTGATCCTCCCAGGTGGAGCTAAAGACAGCAATATCGTCCAGATAAGCTGCACAAAAGTCATCCAACCCAGTGAGGACTTGATTCACCAACCTTTGGAAGGTGGCAGGTGCATTTTTCAAACCAAAGGGCATCACCACAAACTGATAATGCCCACTAGGGGTAGAAAATGCTGTCTTGGCTTTAGACTCCTCAGCTAACCTGATTTGCCAGTAGCCAGCTGTCAAGTCAAATGTGCTCAAATATTTGGCAGAAGCCAACTTGTCAATGAGCTCATCTGCCCTTGGAATAGGGTGTGCATCTGTCCTGGTGACAGAATTGAGTCCTCTGTAATCCACACAGAACCTCATCTCTCTCTTGCCATCTTTGGTGTGAGGTTTGGGGACCAGAACCACTGGGCTAGCCCAGGGGCTCTCTGAAGGCTCAATGACACCAAATTCCAGCATCTTTTGCACCTCAGTCTTTATACAGTCCCTGACGTGGTCAGGTTGCCTGTAAATTTTGCTCTTTACAGGAAGACTGTCACCAGTGTCCACCACATGTGTACACCAGTTAGTCTGACTGGGTGTCAATGAGAACATATGCCTGTATGCCTGTAGAACTTGTCTGCAGTCATGTTGCTGATGTTCAGTGAGGCTGCCACCTAAGGCCACACCATCAACTGAGCCATCCTCAGGGTTCTGAGTGAGCAGGTCTGGGAGAGGGTCACTCTCTTCCTCCTGTCCCTCATCTGTAGCCATGAGCAAGCCCATGTCTGCCCTGCTGACATATGCCTTCAATCTGTTCACATGGAGCACCCTGTGGGGGCTCCTGGGAGTTCCTAGGTCCACCAAGTAGGTAACCTCTCCCTTCTTTTCCAGAATTGTATGGGGTCCAGACCATTTGTCTTGGAGTGCTGCTGGGGCCACTGGCTCCAACACCCATACCTTCTGTCCAGGCTGAAATTCAACAAGGACAGCCTTTTGGTCATGCCAAGCTTTTTGTAATTCTTGGCTAGCCTCAAGGTTTTTGGATGCCTTTTCCATGTACTCTGCCATCCTGGAGCGGAGACCAAGTACATAGTCCACTATGTCCTGTTTAGGCTTTTTGAGAGGTAACTCCCATCCTTCCTTCACTAGACACAGGGGTCCTCTTACAGGGTGCCCAAACAACAATTCAAAGGGGCTGAAGCCAACCCCCTTTTGTGGGACCTCTCTGTAAGCGAACAAAAGGCAGGGCAGAAGGATGTCCCATCTTCGCCTGAGCTTTTCAGGTAATCCTTTAATCATGCCCTTTAGGGTCTTGTTAAATCTCTCAACAAGCCCATTGCATTGTGGGTGATAAGGAGTGGTGAACTTGTAGTTTACACCACATTCCTTCCACATAGCTGTCAAATATCCAGACATGAAGTTGGCACCTCTATCTGATATTACCTCCTTAGGAAACCCCACTCTGGAGAAAACTCCAAGTAAGGCCCTGACCACAACAGGAGCTGTTGTGGTCCTAAGGGGAATTGCCTCTGGGTACCTGGTGGCATGATCCACTACCACCAGTATGAATCTGTGCCCAGATGCTGTAGGGGGATCCATTGGACCAACAATATCAATCCCCACTCTCTCAAAGGGAACCCCCACCACAGGTAGTGGTATCAGGGGGGCCTTTGTTGTTCCACCTGCTTTACCACTGGCTTGGCAGGTTTCACAGGAGCGACAAAACTCCTTGGTGTCTTCAGACATGTGAGGCCAGTGAAAGTGAGGGACAAGCCTGTCCCAAGTCTTGTTCTGGCCTAGGTGTCCTGCTAAAGGAATATCATGGGCCAAGGTGAGTAGGAAGCCCCTAAATTGCAGAGGTATAACCAACCTCCTGGTAGCACCAGGCTTGGGGTCTCTAGCCTCTGAATAAAGGAGTCCATCGTCCCAATACACTTTATGGGCACCTTGAGCATTCCCAGCAGCCTCAGCAGCAGCCTGCTGTCTGAGGGGTTCAAGAGAAGGACAGGTTAACTGAGCCTGCCCCAAGTCTGCCCTAGAAGGTCCCCCTGTCCCCAGAAACTCAACCTGATCAGGTTCAAGTTCTTCAGGGACAGTTCCTTCAGGGGTCTCAAGATCAGTTTCCTGTGAAGCCTGATCCTCACTTGCAGGCAGTTGGGAAGGCGCAGCCTTAACCCTCCTGTTCTTCTTCTTGGGAGGTACTTGGTCCATTGTTCCAGGATCCAAGACCTGAGGTTCAGAGAGGCACTTTTTGGCCTGTGACCTGGTCACAGCAAGGACATGTGATGATATCCCTAACATCTCTGCATGAGTCCTGTACTCAACTTCTGACCATAGAGAGTTCTCCAGGTCATTGCCCAACAAACATTCTACTGGGAGATCAGCACTAACCACAACTTTCTTTAGGCCAGTTACCCCTCCCCAGGAAAAGTTAACAAGTGCCACACTATGTGTAGTAGTGACATTGCTGGCATTGGTCACCAGGTAATCATCGCCTGGCATGTATTGTCCAGGGTCCACAAAGTTAGGTGTCACCATAGTGACACTGGCACATGTGTCCCTGTAAGCTTGAGCCACTTTGTTGTTAATCAAATGTGTCTGTCTGTATTTGCCCAGGTTACTGGGACTTATGTCAGGGGTCAAATCTATGTCCCCTTCACAAACCAGAACAGCCTGTGTAAGAGTTCTGACTAGGTCAGAATCTCCTTCAGTTCCCAAAGTGATTCCCACTAATCCCTTGGCTTGAGGACCAGCACTGCTAACTGTACTAGTGGGTGCAGGTGCCTTAGGGGCTGCAGTGCTGGGGGCTCCACCCTTTTTACACTCACTTGTCCAGTGAGAGGTGTTCTTACAAGTTTTACACCAGGGTTTCTTCTGACCTTCTTTCTTCTTCTTCTTGGAAGTTTGGGACCCACCCTCTGTCTCAGTTTGGGGCCCTGTTGAAGACTTCTGGTCTTTAGCTTTCTGCTCCCCACCCTTCTGGTCTGTTTTCTTCTGGTCACCACCCTGGTTCTGGTTCTGGTTCTGGTTCTTTTGCTTAACTCTGGTTCTTACCCATTTATCTGCCCTCTTTCCCAATTCTTGGGGAGAGGTCAAATCTGAGTCAACCAAATGTTGATGCAACTGCTGGTTCTGACAATTATTTAAAATTTGTTCTCTCATCAGCAAATTATACAATCCTTCATAGTCTGTAACCTTGCTTCCCAGCAACCATCCCTCCAGAGCCTTAGTGGCACACTCAACAAATTCAGACCAGTCCTGAGTCTGTGTCTTCTGGGTATCTCTGAACATTAACCTGTACTGTTCAGTGGTTAAGCCTAACCCATCAATCAGAGCACTCTTCAGGACCAGGTAGTTTCTAGAATCCCCATCACTAACTCTGAGGAGTCTGTCTCGGCCTCTACCTTCAAAGGAGAGCCACAAGATTGCTGCCCACTGCTCCTGAGGGATCTGCTGTACTCTGCAGGCTCTCTCCATTGCAGTAATCCATTTATGGATATCATCCCCAGCTTTGTAGGGGGGCACAATCTTACTCAGGTTTCTATTATCAAAAGACCTGTCTTTATCCTTGTGGATATTGCTGCCACCAGTGGGTTCTATTACCCCACTCTCTCTAGGCTGTCTTGCTCTAGCAAGTTTCTCCTTAACCAGGGCAACCTCTAAATCTTGCCTCTGGATCCTAAGCTCAGCCTCTCTCATCTTGGCCTCATGTTCCCTTCTCTGAGGGCTAGTCATCTCCTTTCTGGAGTGACCATGAGAGCCTCTAGAGACATGGGAGGTATTGGATTCACCTGAGTGATGCCTCCTCCTCCTATGGCCCTGGTTAAGTCCACCTGGGGGTCTGAATGGGTTGTTACCTGATTCATTCCCAAGTTGACTTAAGTTAGCCTGGTTCAGTCTACTGACCAGCACCTGACTATTTCTGTCATCATCTGACTCACTGCTTTCCACCTCCTCCTCCTCTTCTTCTTCCTCTTCCTCTTCATCTACCTGAGGAGCTCCAGTGGTGGAGGCTTCCTCATCTACTAGGATGATAGGGGCAGGGGTGTCTACAGTGTCATCCTCTGAAGGATGGCCTCCTTCAGCATTCCCTGTGGGGTTTGCTTTAGAGGTCTTTAGAGCCTCAGACTGATCCAAGAGCTCTCTTAGGTGGTCTGTAGTAGGGGAAGGCCCTGTCTTCAGACCCCTTAAGACACAAAGCTGTCTTAATTCCTTAAAGGGAAAAATAGCAAACTGGGATGGTGCCCTTGGAGGGTCACTCTCAACAGGAGTAAGTCCACTGGACCCCTCTGTTCCAGACATTGCTCTAGTGTGGGTGGATGTGTTGCAATCTACCTACACTGGTGTTTACCTACTAAACCTATCTAGTAGTTGTAGCTAGGGTGTGCTACTCCCTTTGCTCTACAACAACTAAGTTCAGTAGAACTTAAGTATACTAGTCTTGTTTTATATGTACCTAGCAGGTACCTGTATGATCTTTCAAATGATAATCTCAAAGATTGTAATGGTAAAACAACAGCATGACATCCTTCGGGGTGTGTGAGGCCATTACATCCAACAAAATGGATGCCCCAGGATGTTACTCTAACATCTGTGGTCATGCCAGCTAAACACTTCCCACACTTTTCATAGGAACAGTACAGCGACCTCCCTTTGTTTCCCTAGTGCAAGACACGGACACAAGCTGCAACTGGACCTTCCACCCCCCTGGGTGGTAAACCGTGTCCGTTGATCCATTGATCACCTACTCTAACTCCCTCCTTTTGATACAAAACAACAGCAAGCTCAGATCCCAATCCGCTGCTCACCAATGTGAGAAGTTGGCCTGGTATATAATGCTCACTAATTCTAGTGATCACTTTGTACCATGCCAAGCAACCCTTATGATGATGGTTGTAATTCAACCTTGTAGACCAGTTATCCTAGTGGTAACGTGGACAAAGCAGTCTTAGGCTAAACTCTGAAAGACATGTGAAGCCAGCTGTTATACCATACACAACCCCCTTGAATACCAAATGAAAGGGACACCACACAGATATATATTGAAAATATATATTAATTTATTAACTATTAAAATCCCCTGGACTCTTTATGAGCACAGAAGCACAAGCGTTAAATCACAAGACAGTTTAAAATACACAAAAGTTGCACAATATGGATGAGCCCTAGGGGCCACCTAAACCATATACTAAGAAAGTGGTATAAGAGATACCAGGAGGAAAGTGAAGAGGCCTAGGGCCTTGGGAATCGCTGGAGCTATTCGAGACTGGCAATTACTAAGTCGGGAAAGGCCCACGGGACTCGGGTGCAGTGTTCAAAGTGCACGCACTTCTCAATACAAAGTCTATGGTGCGTAAAAAGCACAAAGATAGAAAGTTAGGAACCTTCCGAGTGACCTACGGAGCTGAAACTTAAAACACAGGCCCTTGGGATGTGTACCAGTGCAGGAGCACCGGCGGAGCTGAGTTACCTCACCCAGAGGAAGCGGGTGCACAGGGTCGAAGTTGTGTCGGGTTTCGTCACGCTGGTCGATGGTGCTTGGAGCTGAAGATGCTGCAGGCGGCTCGATGAGAAGAGTTCCGGTGGATCCAAGGGTGGATCTGAAGATGTGAAGACCTGAAAGCAGAGGGGACAATGTTCAAAGTCACTAGCCAGTGACTACCGTGGAACCAAATTGGAACCAGGGGATGTCGGGTGCAAACAGGCGTTGTCGGGTAGCTTCTTTCTGCAGCCACGTGGGTACCCGGGGTCGAGGACGTCCAGGAGTCGGTCACGAGCTGTCCCACGTAGGCTTCTCGCTGTTGGCGGTGTCGGCGACCTGATCGGAGCAAACAGGCCTTGGCAAATGCAAGCCACGCAGAAGTTGAAAGATGCTGTTCACTCGGACCAGCAAGGTCAGAGCGGGTGCTCCTTTTCACAGGAGCTTGGGTAGGTCTGGAGCAACCAGACCTGCTGTGTTAATCTTCGGGTTCGTCGCCAAGATGGCCGCTGACCACGTGGCTAGTGGCCGGGATGGCGCGTCGAGTGGCACAATGCAAAAGGGCCCCACGCAGATCGTGGAGATGCTGGAGGGCTGATCTTCGGTGCAAGGGCTGCTCGGTGGTGGGGGTTCTCAATCCCCAAAGCACAACGTCGAGGATGCCTCAGAAGCTGCGCAGTCAGCTGTTCGAGTGTCTTTCAAGAGGTCCGGTCCCACGTCACTCGGTGCCTCCACGGGTCCCTTCTTCGCAGGGACTGTGGATCGGGCTCTGAGAGGTCTGGGAGTCTGGTTCTTGTTGGGCTCTGGGCTCGGTCTCCGGCGGGAGGCGGCGGCAAAGCAGACGTCGAGTTGCTGGTTGGTACCTGTGTTCACAGGGTGGCCACTCCTAGGCCACAAGGGAGATTCTCTTCAGTCTTCTGTGCAGCAGAATGTCTAAGTCCAGTCTTCTTCTTGTTTAAAGTTGATTTCAGGATGATCTGCTGTGCAATGGCACTGCTCCCCCTCTTATTCCCAATCTAGGGGGTGGATCACCTACTAGGTCCCTCCTCTGGGAGGAACCAGGAAGGGGGGCGGTTACACCCCCTTTCCTTTGTCCAGCTCCGTGCCAGGACTGGGGCTGGAAGGCCCCAGAACCGGTTTGGACTGGCCTATGCACGGGGACACCTTGTGTGCCCCGGGCATGTCTGATTCTATTCAGCCCTGTCCTACCCAATACACAAAATCCTGTCTGGGGTGGTGCTCGCACCTCCCAAGGCAGGAAACCCTTTGTCCAGGCCACCATCTGCCGAATTTCGGTCAGCAGCAGGAGGCCAGACTTGTGTCTGTGGTGGCAGCGTCCATTTTGTGAAGCTGAGGCTCTGTTTAACTTTAACCGGGGTTAAGGCTACACACATGTCGTGTCCCTCTAGAAGGGTGGAATGCTATCCCCGTCGCCAGAATTGGCGAGGGGATAGTATTCCAATTCGTATGACACCTTACTCAACATGTTTTGATAAAGCCAAACCAAAGATAGCATTTAACCGCGAGGATTATAATGCACTTAAGAGTATATGGTATGGCAATATCCCGGAACAGTTTAGGGAGTTGTTCCCGACAGCTGCAGACAGGCTCAGCTCATGCTAGAGCACCATCTCACATATTTCCACGCACTCTGCCTCCAGGATTGATGAGGCCTTCCATAGGAGTGGCTGATAGGAACATATGTGTCCAGTTTAGGGTTAGATATAGGGATACTATATCTAAGCAAGAGGTGATTACACCAACTTACCCCAGCTGAGTGATCAGCCAGTTGTGTCAAATATGAAGGCCAGGCCAGGGGTGGCACAATACATGCTGCAGCCCCTGGTAGGCCTTGGCTACACCTATGCCCTGGGTACCTATGGTACACTGTTACAGGGGCCTATAAGGTGAACCAGTTCCAATTCGTAATGCACCTAGAGTGCATTGGCAGTAATTTAGAGAGAGAACAGCAGGCTGTGGGTCTGATTAGCAGGCCCACAGCCACATTAAGTCAGAAACCAGTGAAGCAAAAAGCAAAAATTTGGGGTGACCATTGGATAGCAGACCCTACTCTCCTACAGTAGGCATGCAGCGACATGGGATGTGGTGGGAGAGATGAATGCTGTGCCCATTTGTCAGGTAGAGAGAAAATAATGAATAAACAGGGATGGCAGTGACATCACTTAGTCTCCATGCACCTGAATTCCAAAAAACAAACCTTACCTTCGGTAATGTAACTGCCATTTTGTAAAGGACTCCAATACCTTTGGGTCAGTCGAGTTTGTGCTCTCTAAAAATGCCACAAAAATGAATCTGACCTTGTGTAATGTAACTAGACCTCATTTAAAGTGCTCCAAAACCTTTGGATCTCGCGACTTGCTATTATTTAAACAAGTGTCAGAGAAAATGCAACAGGAGTTGCCCAAGCCGTGCCCTTAACCGAGCTGAACTTTCCTTTTCCTGAGCGTGTCTTGGACTCAACCGGGGTATAATTTGTGTGTAGAACATCAGAATGGGGGCTTGGTGAAGATGGTGGAGTACCCTTCATTTTTCTTGCTGGAGGTATAGAAGCCAATGAATGTAAAAGACGAGGTTCTCGCTCAGTGGAAAGGTCAACTTCATGTTTAGCTCCTATTTCACTAAGATCCATCGATGGCTGCGGCTGTTGTCCACTTTCCAGAAATGAATGGGTACTACTTTGGGAAAGAGTCAAATTCAACTCAATGTCACTGCTCGTTGGAGTTAACATGATTACAGTGGTTGCTTCGCTGAGAGACATGGGCTTGGGCTTAGGTTGGGGTAGTGCCATTTACTAAGGAGTTCTGCTCCTAGCTTGCTCCCTGGAGGCCGGTTTGGCAGGCACACGTTTGCCAAAAAAGGTTCTGGCTGGCATGCCAGTGGCAGAAAGTGCTTCCTCTCGTGCCCACTGACCATTTACTTGGCATTACCCTTCTTTGGGGCCATCTTGAAGCTGTCAGTTGGCAGTGGCACTTAGCTGCACAAGTGGAAGAGACTGAAAGACTCATGTGACTGCACTGCAGCTGTTGTCTCTTGTGCAGCTAAAAGCAAACAAGCAGACGTGGCAGGATTTATTGACAGATTATATTTTGCAACTAAAAGCAAACAAGCAAGAAAAACATTTAGTGAAACTTGGCATTGTTGCATTTTAAATTCCAGACAACATAATTAATTTGGTAATTTAAGTTATCATTGTTATCCTAAATATTTAACAAAAGTGCATTCCAAAGTCAAACCACACCAACAGAACCTAATATTTAATTTCCAATCAGGATAACATCATTCAGATGTAACTGATTACTTTGTGTGCGGTGCATGCATCTGAAAGAAACACCTATGGCAGTCAGGGAGGTGTAGGGGAAAATGGAATAATCCTTTAGAAATGAATGCTGGTGTGTGTTCTGCACCTATGGCAGGCACGGTGTCCAGGAGAAAATCGAATAATCCTTAAAAAATGTATGTTACTGTGTGCCTATGACATATAGGTGGTCAATGGATCGTAAAAAATGTTTTAAAAAATAACTTTTTAAAAATTAGTAAATTAAAAGTAAAAAGTACAAAAATTGAAAGAACAAAGTAAGTAAAAAATTAAAATAAACAAAATAAAATAACAATAATGAAATACTGTTGTTCTTTGGGACAATGAGAAACCCATTGTAAGCCAAGGGGGTGCAGGAGAAAACTGTTAAACAAATGTAATATAAAACTGTTAATAAATATATAAATATTACACAATGATCCTCAAGCAAAATATTAAACTGACATCAAGGAAAAGTACAAAAATTTACAAAAACAAAAAAAGACAGAACCCTCTCCTATCAACCTCTCTTTGCAAACTGGGTCTAAATTGAGGAAGAATGTTGGGCCAAAAACAATGGGCTGGGATGCAAGCCTGAGCAATTGTCAGTGGTAAAGATTAATTGTAGTCTTTTATCCATCACTTTTGTGTTGTTGCATTACACTATAAGAAGGCGTAACTCTATAGAAGAATAAGTAAAGAAGTACATAAGTCTTCTGGACACCAGAAAGCCTCTCAAAACCAACTGGAATTGGAATAATGATGGGAATGAGTGGGTTGTTTGGCAATTGAATGGCATGTGCGCCGCATCCCTGGAGGTGTTTACACGGGGGTAACCATGCCACATTTTTGACAGACTTCAAAGTCCAGGAGCCTCCACTTCACGCCACCTGAGGTGCATCAGTTCCTCCTGGCAGCCCCTATTTTTACACCTCGTGGCACCCGCTCCGCAGGCGCCGCATCGCTGGAGGTATTTGAACGGGGGTAACCTTGCCGCATTTTCGATGGACTTCAAAGTCCAGGAGCCTCCACTTCACGCCACCTGAGGCGCATCAGATCCTCCTGCCAGGCTCTATTTTACACCTCGCAGCACCCGCTCCGCGGGCGCCGCATCGCTGGAGGAACACTGCGCGGGCGCGTTCGAGACAGGGAGAGGTTGGGCTGCCCCACCCCCTAAGGCTCTCGATACCAACGGTTGACCTGCCTTTCCAGTAAGTGGATTTAAAGACGAATATCTGAGTCAACTTTAATTTTCCTTTTCTTATAATATTGCTAATTAAATTGAACCAAAATGGCAGCACGTGAGGGGAGAGGGAGGAAAGCAGCTGGAATTTGGTATGTTGCGGGAACCCTTGACCAATTCATAATGAGGGCTACATCTGTGCTTGCCCATTAGATTGCTAATACGGAGCTACATCTCTCTATGGACCCTGTGTTCTCAAAACGATCATCCCTGGGGGGTATTATGAATGTTTGCTAGCCAGAAAGATACTGTCAGTCTGCTCCCGACATTGGCTCCCAGACTGAAAATATAAGTCTACAGCAAATGTTAGCATCCCCTCACATTGATGGAAATCCTTTGGATTCCACATCACTGCCACGCAGCGCATTGCCAACTTTTCCTAAGAGTATGGTTATGTGCAAGGCAGAAGTCCACAAAGAGCCCTTACAATCTATGGAACACACGCAGGAGGTTGCTTCTAAGAGAAAACAAGGAGGCACACGAGGGAAAGAAGTCCAAGATCTCCAAATCAAGTAAACAGAGAGCCGCCAAATACAGACCATCCAACTACTGAAGTCTCACAGGTAACTCTGTCTGAAGTAAATGCCATGAATGTGGATGAAACTGTAACTGGACTACCGCAGACTGAGGAGTGTACTGGCTAAAAATAGGTGCTCTCATAACATCCTTTTTGGAGCCCATAATGAAAAGACTTTTAATAATTGAGAACAGGCTTGAGAAATCGGAAGGACTGATATTGTTCACTTTGGGAGGCATTGAAAACGAGTCGGTGAGGGAGGGAGAAAGGGATCCTGCAGCCTGCCCCATCATCATTGTGTCACCAACTGTGGGTCCTGCTGTGCAACCAGTGGGCCCCAATAAGTTAAGGGGCGGAATAGTGAGTGGTGGAAACATAGTTCCCCTAGTGACACATGGGGCAATCCGTAGTAATGACAGGGATGGGAACAAGGCAAAGAATTTGTATCCCCACCTAGACCTTCCCCCAGATTGTACACCTTACGTTGCTGTTTTGACTGGTGTTCCTGAATTGGAACACAGTAAAGTTGAATCCTATGACCAACTAAAAAATAGGACAACACACTGGCTAAATAATAACAGACCACTGCCCTGAGATGTACAGTGTAAGATTCTTTTTGTGAGGAGAGTGAGTTGGGTAGGATGCAGGACAAAAAATACAACAGGAGACTGTATTGTTATTAATTTTAACGATCCTAATGCGGCAAACCACGTCTGCTGGGGCTTTCAGACACATCCACGATCCTCTATCCTGGCTTGGAATTTAAGCTATTTTTATACTCCATCAGATTATATGCCTAATTCTGGGCATTATGAGTGCCATAGGGATAGGATTGTTCAGCCAGGTAGGATGAGAGGTGGGGTAGAAGGGGTGAGGAGCGAGTCTTTGTCAGCAGTACCATGGGGAGGAGACATACATGGCCGTCAGGTAGCCCCTCCTCCGAGGGAGGGGGGAGGGTCAGTACCCTCACTATTCAATAAATATGCCCCACTCCACTGGGGAAGACATTTTAGCGAAGTGGACTGACTACAACGAGAGCAACTAGGCCAAGAAAACTTGTTAAATGTGGTTTCTTCAAATTTAAAACCTCAGGTGGAGGAGCATTCAAGATGCGTAACATCGAACGTGACCCGGCTTGCCTTTTGCAAAACAAGGCCACCTAGGATTGAGGTTTTTCAAAGCAGTGATAGGCCTATCACAAGCATTTGCCCACTCCTAAATCCTCCAGGGAGTTCCTTTGAATTAGTATCCTAGAATATAGCAGGTCTGTCAGCTAAGTTTCGAAATCAGGAATGGTTGGAATTTATTAACAAATTCAAAATAATCTGTGTACAGGAAACCTGAGAGGTAGACCACACTAATTTCCACCTAGCTGGGTATAAATCGTTTGGGGTCCCGGCAAGTAAGTCTATGGGCGGAAGAGTGAGGGGAGGTCTTCTAATATTTGTAGACTTGTGTCTGGAAGGGGTTTGGGTTGATTTAAAATGGAGCTCAGATTACATGATAGGCCTCAGGTTTAAAAATAGGGGCCTTAATATAATTTTGGTCAATTTCTATAATGCGGGAGGATCCAGGGCGAGAGAGCTTGACGAAAAATGTAGCTTGCTGATGGAGCAGAAGCAGGGTACAACGGTAACCATGCTTTTAATAGCAGGGGATTTTAATTGTCATCTGTGCCCAAATTTGTTACCCATCAAACAAGACTGGACCTCCTGCAGTTCGGAGGAGGGACCACACTTCGAGCACATGCTGGAGGGCAGGGAGCAGAGTAGGGTGATGAAAGATCACATGTTTGAACATACGATGGACCTATTGGCCATTGAGCCTAATAAGTTGGTTGACCCTAGTGTTAAAGGAAGGGGTTGTAGCTCCTTTATTGATTTTATATTAGTGTCCCAATTGCTTAAGAAGTGGCTAGTGGGATTCTCAATAGCTGAGTGGTTTTTGCGTCCACAACCCCCTAATACTGTCAGTTGCAGAGACAAACAAAAGTAGGGTCGCAAAGAGGGGGGCTGGGACAAACTTAGAAAAGTTTACAGATCAGGGCAGGCGTTTGAAAGGGTCAAGGATTAATGGTGAAAGCTTTTATAGGACCTTTGTAAAAGAGAGGAAACATATTTTAGAGGAATGTTTAGATTTATCAGGGGAAGGACCATCCTTAGTGGAGGCATTGAGGAAATAGGCCCCCTGATAGATGGTCTTTTGCAGACGACAGGACAGGGTAAGCCTAAAAATGATCCTAGATGGTTTGATAGAGGGTGCTCCCTCGCACAGAGGAACCTAAGAGCTGCCCTAAGAATTAACCCAAGGGACAAATACAGGGTTATGCAATGCAGTTTAATTTATAAGCAATAAGTAGAGCGCAGGAAGAGTGCACTCCAAACCCAAACCTGGGAGGACCTGAGAGGAGCTGCCGAAAGGAAAGATATTACCACCTTTTGGAAGATAGTTAATAACCCCTGTTTTCAAGATGTAAATAGCCCACAGATAGGATTGAATGTTCTATCCGAACAGTGGATGGAGCATTTTAGAGTGCTCTATAATCGGGGGAATAGCGAGGCTCAGGATAACGAGGAGTGGTTGGGGAGGTGGAATGTCACACTAGAATTTACCCTGGAAGAGATTACTGCTGGTATCCTGGGTCTCACAAAACCTTTAAGTAAGGTGGATCTATGGACACCAATTTTAACAAGAGTAATAAATGCTGCTATAGCTACCGGGCTCCCCCGTTCGTGGTCATCTGCCATAATAGTCCCCATTATCAAAAAGAGAAATAGAGATAGTCCACAGTGCTATCACCCTATCTCCCTGATAGATGTAACTGACAAAGTGCTGGGACGTGCTATTTTAAATCGCCTGATGAACTAGGCTAAGGAACCACATAATATTACTGACGTCCAGTACGGATTTAAGGCTAAAAGATCAACAACAGATCAATGCTTAAATTTATATTTATTGGTAGCTAAATACACCATTGCTAATAATGAAGCAGTTTATCTAGCCTTTATGGACCTTACTGCAGCATTCGACTGTGTTAACAGGGAGAAGTTATGGGTTTTAATGAGTAATTTAGGGGTAGACCAAGACCCTATTAAGATTGTGAGAGCCCTGCATTGGAACACCTTGCAAATGTTAGGTATAATTTAGAGGGCGGAAGCACGGAGCCTTTCATCTAGTGGTGTGCGACAGGGGTCTATTTTTGCTCCGTTATTTGTTTTCCCTGTATTTAAATGGCCTAGAACAAGCCCTAATAAGCCTGAATGTGGATTCACCCAGAGCAGGCAGAAGAGCAATCCCTGTCCTGCTTTACGCAGACGATGCGGTCTTGTTGGCACATACTCCATTGGGACTACAGCGACTGATAGATAGTTTTGTGGATTTTATGAATAATTTAGATCTGTCTGCTAACCTGACTAAGTCGAACGTTATGGAGACAGGGACCAAATCAAGGAAAACGTTTAATTATAGAATAGGCGAACACAGTTTGGAGAAGGTGCAGTCCTTCTCGTATCTGGGCATTTTATTCGATGGCCGTTTAAATTTTAAAGCATTAATTGAGGAGCGCTGTAATAAGCCAGTGTCTAGTACAGGAGCAATTATGAATTTGGGCCGCAGACTAGGACAGTGGTCCCTGAAGCAAATGATGAATTTATATAACTCAATCTGCTACTTCAAAGCTGTGTATGGTGCGGAACTTTGGGGGTTTGTCAATTCTGACCATGATGACTAGGCATATAATCATGGATTGCCTGGGTAGGGACAGGGGAATGAATATTCCATGGCTGAAGTATATAAAGGTCATTCTTGAATGCATTGGCTGTAAGGATCTCTTCTCAAAGCCGACCGGAATTATAGGCCGGGATCAGGACAGAGTGAAGGAGATGTTTTTTAACTATAAAGCATCATCTAGAGAAGAGGTGGAATGGGGTAAACAGTCAGTCAAAGCTATCAGCTTAGTGAGGACCTGTGAAGGAATGGAACCTTACCTTGCCCTCATACACAATGCCCAGGACGGATTTTTAATCACACATTTTAGGCTCAACCTTTTACACCATGTACTGGCCGATCCGGTAGGTCTTACCAGTTCAGTTGAGCCCAAGGGCCCCTGCGGCTGCGATCAATGATCTCCGCAGGATACCCTTCATTTTGTATTACTATGCCCCTTTTATTCATTGCCCAGGCGCTGTTTTTTTAGTTAGTCTGCTGAAAAAAACTACATTTAGGCACGCTAAGGTGGCCCTTTTATATTTACAAATGGCCCAAGACCCCTTGACCCTACTCTCTATAACAAGTTTTGTAAAGTTAGCTGTCAAACTAAGAGAGACAAGAGGAGAGGGATCTGTGGAAGTAAACCCCCCCACAAATTATGTGTAACATGTGGGGGTTGGACGGGGGCCTAATGAAATGTAATTGGAATAGCCTTTGCATTCATTTTTAAAATGTATATTATTCTTATTTAAAACTGCACTTTTATGGTGTTCTTGTAAAATGCCGAATACAGCAAATTTGAATTTGAATTTGAATGGCATGTGATTATGCTGCTGGAGATTTGTCACCCTCTCCAGATTAATCTGCTCTTTGAATCAGGTTTCCCTCAATTGTAATCATGTAAAACACATTATGGATGCCAAGAAATTAATTGTCAGCCACAAAATTGTCAAATTATATTTTAAATCCCCAGTTAAATTAAACCTGAATGAGAAGTTGGTAATCTCATTCAGAAATCAACAATGAGTGAGATCCAGAAGGGGACACATTTGTAAATATTGTTATTAAATGGGGTAAATAAATGTGTCAGCAATAGGGAGCCACCTCTACTAACTCAACCAAGTTCTAAGCAAACATGATTGTGTTGCTTACTGATATTTCTACTCAGATCAACAGTGGTATGATCATTTGATTAATGATCACACATGCTCCCTGAAGGATTGTGGAAGCCTGGGCCTCACAGTGACAGCTGGATCATTGATTAAAAGTCTTCAAGGCGTATAGACAAACAATATCTGACAATGCTCTGTGAGAAATGACCTACCTTTAGGATGGCATTCTGCACGTAAGAAGTTGGAGTATTGGTCCAGTTGGATGCGTACCCACCTCAAGTTAAAAGAACCAAAATCATTGTCAGGTTGTGTCCTAAAGTTACTAAATAAACATGACCTCAACGTCTCTAACCTACACAGCATTAACTGAAAGTGTAAAGGACTTATGCAATGTCAAAACAATAATAAACTCAAAACACAACACAATTAAAATCCTAAACCATTTTAGAAATATAGGAATTTTTAAAATAAATAACAAGGAACCAGATTTATGTTAAAATTTAAGTATAACAATAGGGCCAATTAAGCATCAAACATGGTGTTCTGGTTGGGCTTGACCTCTACCAAGACATAAGTAGAGGACGACTGTGACAGAGGTGGGTTGAATACAGAAGTCAGGTATGATCACAGCGGAAGTTTTACCCTAGAACTGGGCAGGCATCAGGCTGTGGCTGAGTAGGGCTCCATGCATATTGGATAGCCACTGGATAAGGTCCTTATGAAGCAGTTGACCTTTGGCAGGAAAGGTCAGAGCAGGAGACATGTGAAATTTATGCAGAGAGGGGGTCTCTCGATGACCAGAGACTTTTGGCGCCTTCCACTGGTATAAACTCACTTTTTTTAAATACAATTCAGATTTCTGACCCACACAAGATACTGATTGCAGGCCTGCCTTTGCAGACTGATAGAACAGTGCAAACTTCTTGATTTTGACTATGCCCTCACCAAGTGTGGCACAATCACATACACTGCTCTTAATATATGTTTGCTCCCCTAAGGAAGGTTTCCTGAGTCCAGGAGGCAGGGTGCTGTGTACTAAGGGTAAGGACATATGAGTGCAAGCACATATGATCTTATAGTGGTGTTCCCCATATAAGTGTTTGCTCCCCCATCAAATGACAAGGGCTGGCACCCCAGCATTCTCATGGTCACCAGCTCCATTAAGTCACTTCCAAAATATGTCATGTTTAGAATCAAACAAAATGCCTTCTGACTGCTGACATGATTCTCGTGTAAAGGGTGATGTGGCATGCACCTGGAAGACTTTAGATGGTGCCCACCTGGGTGCTCCAGTTGTCTTTTGCTTTGACTGGCAAGCCCACACTTTCCTGCGCCTGCTACCACCAAGACAGGATTCCGACCTTCTGCTATGTAGTGTGAACAATCCCAGGAGTGTGTAGCACAAGTAGGCATAGGAAGTAGATCACTCCTCCCTCCTACCAAGCAAGCTAGTAAACAAGTACATCAAGGCAGTGAGCTTCAAAGCTGCACCACCTCAGATCTGCATCGGGGCTAACTCCTAATGGAGGAAACAGCCCTTCCCCTGCCCCAGGCACATTTGCCCGATGACAGGTAATAAATTAGCTATGATAGAAGACTGAACGCCTACAGAGTGACCAGCATGGTCTGTACACTAAATTTAGTTTTCTGCCATGTATAGGAGGGGCTTAATAGAGGGTTCTGGGTAGAAAATGTCACTGACCCCACAAGATGTGGTCACCTCAGGGCAGATTAGCTGCAGGAGCGAGCTTCCCATTGGCTACTGGTCTGTACACATCCCAAATTTCCCAAAATCTAGGATTTAAGGGACCCCCCCTGACACCAGACCTCAATTCTGATCATCCTGCATCGAAGAAAGAGCAATAAGGAACCTGTGTCCACGACAACAAGACTTTGCCCACCAGCCAATGCTAAAAAGGGATACTCTGTCCCTGTGGCATCATCTTTGGAACTGTTAAAACAAGCCTTTTCCTAGGCTAAAGCTCCGCATCCACTGACTATGGGACCACTGTTGAAGCCATAGCACCCCCAGACTTGGAGTTCTGGACTTTTTGGTTCCGTCCAGAGGTGTCAGGGAACAACACCCGAAGACCCCGGAGTTCCACCTGCCTTGGTGCACGAATGAACAGAAACACGGGCTTCTCGATGGTGGCGTCAAAGACCAAAGGTTTATTACTGCAGGGACACAGAAGTCACAGAAACTACACACGGGCAGTAACTAGGAGCCTGTTCAAATTGTACAAAGAGGGTTGCTCCTTATATACTAAATTTTGGCCTTCAGGCGAATTCTTCACATGTTGGTACATTCCCAAAACCTTTGTGTCATAAACAATAAATATTTGGCGTACACAGGAACCGTTGATAAAATCTGATACGAAACATCTACGAAGAGGGGTTCCCACTAGTTCATCACAATCCCTTGTCAATATTGCATTCAAGAGCCGGACCGCCTCATCGTAAATTTCGTTACCTCCCCCTAATAAAGATTCAGAAAGAAAGGAACAGAGCCAGGTGTGGAAGATAGGAAAGCGGGATAAGAGATGTTTGTGGGTTGTAAATGGGCAAGGCTACCGGCTTCGGCCGCCTAATCGTGATCAGGACATTGGACACGAAGACCAGTTTTGCAGGACTGGCCTCGGGCAGAGGAGGTAGCCTTTGTCGAGTCATGCAGCTACAGCGTGATCTGGTTTAAGGTGCACGTGTCATGAAAGAGGTGAATCTCCGGCTAAGGCTACGTGTCCTTAATCGAAATGAAGTGATCAGAGGTTATTGCGTATGTGAGGGCAAGAAACACAAAATGGCTGCCATGATCTAAGATGGATGCCGTTGGTAGATCAGAAATGTGTTCATAAAAGGGGTGCTCTTGCTCGTAGCATAGCGAAAACACCAGGATATGCTAAATGGATCATTTGCGGTTCGCTGATACCAATATTATGTATTTCCGACAATATTGAAAACACGGGTTCAAATCGTCACGGAACCTCAGACCCTCCTTTTGCCCTTACATAGGCAATTACTCAGTCTATGTCGGAGTCTAATTCTATGCTCATCAGGTCAGTGACATGTTGTTGTATCATCATCCTTTCTCGTGCCTTTTCTCCCAACGCAGGTGGTTTTCTGAGACAAGTTGCAGCACAAAGACTACACAGAGCAGGACCACACTGGATAATCAGGCAGCATGAGAATAGGAATACTAAGATGACACCAATGACCATTAGAATCTTCCATCCCCACGCTGAGATCAGAGTCCAAACCCACTCCATAAAGGACCAGTTTCCCTTATCTACGTGTATAGAGTCGGAAATCTTGTGTAGCTTAGAGATCGCCTCATAGACTGTTGGAGCATTATTAGGAATAAAGACACAGCAGCTCGATTGGATCATTCTGCATACCCCACCTCGATCTGCAAGTATAACGTCTAGAACCATACGATTCTGCAACGTCATGAGTCTATCCGCCTGAAGCTCAGCTGTCAGATTGCTAAGGGCACCAGCAGTTTCGGTAATAGTAGATTCAACTACCCGTGTTAGCTGACGTATGTTTCTACTATTGGCCATAGGCCCCCAAAACGGAAGGAAGCCTTTGAAGAAGTCTCCAGCTTCCTGACCAGCAGTATCTTCCTTGCTGAAGACACCTCTTGCTACTCTGGTCTTGTGATAATCAGATGAAGCAGTGTATGTCGGAGGCAACAATCGAGCAATATAACATGATCCTGAAAAGTCAGCAGGCAACCATGTATAAGCTCTGTCTCGACAAATGAAGTAGGTACCCCTAGCAGTAAGAAAAGCAGGGGAAGAGTCAGCCGGAAACACATAAGTCTCTACGCACTCACTCCTCCCTAGCTGAGCTCTTGGATTCCTCCCATTACCTTGCAAACAGACCTGACCTCGGTGAGGTACGACCCAGATTGGAGTTGAGCTTTTACGCTTGCTTTCTCCCAAACTAAGGCGATACTCTGAAGTATTCCAACTTAAATATACTCGCAATTCGTCTCTAGGGTAAGATGGAGTATTATTGACATCCTTGATCATGTCAATAATTCCCTGGACTAAAGCTTTGTTGGCAGAGTTATATTTAGTGGAACGCGGTGGGCGTGGAGGATAGGTCTCAAGGGCATAAGCAAAGGTGGTTTGAAGGGCCTGAAATGATCCATTGTAGCTGAAAGGCAAAACCAGATAAGGAATACCTTTATCCATAGTGTGGGGTATCAAGCCACACACCCAGCAGTCTGTAGTGTTAACTACCAGTTGGTGTTGATGCAAGAGCTGTACAAAAGTGTTATTAATTAATTCTGAGCGTCGGGCTTGCTCATGTTCCGGAAACGAGTGAAAAGAGTGTATAGAAGAAACAGTAGAAATAGCAGGATCAAGGGGAGGTACTGTGGTTACTGGCACAAAAATCAAATTTATACTGAAAACAATTCCACCCACCAACGTTGCTAAAATAATCAAGAATGCAATGGCACATTGCATCAAAAAGCATTTGCTATGAAGGATTCTGTAAAGTCTGTTTCTGCGAACATAAATCACAAACCTGTTGCAGCGCAGGAAGCTCCATCTTCTACAATCGGCTCGCGACCACTGATGATGTGTACGTAGATGAAAATGCCTCTATCAGCCCTGGGAGTTCCCAGAACCAACAGAAAGATCGACCTTGTGTCAGACCCCTGCAGATTCAACTAGGCACACAGCCACGACCCTACGACTACCCAGACGGCAAGGCAATTTTTAAAACAATAAAACAATAGCAAACTTCCTGGCTGAAGGCAAAAGTTCAAAATTTCAAAACATCACAATGGGCAGTTGCCTGCTTTATTTGTCCATTTTACGATTTCGTAGATTATATCTTTGCTTCGCAGGTACTGTTTGATCGGCAAAAAGCGTTTCACTGGTAGCTGTTGCAATGTTCAGGTTCGCAGATGACAGAGTCTTTTCTGATGCAGGTGACAAATGTTCAGAGTACAACGGAGTCTTTTCAGAAGGAGAGTCAGTGATCAATTCGGCATCGCTGAAAGGGATGAACTTTGGCGTACTTTCAAATTCGGAGGAACCAATTCCCTTCTTCACCCAGTCGTCGTAAGGAAGTGGCAAGGGTACACGCTTTTTATGAGACGCGTGCACCCAATGCTTGCGTCCGGCCACACGAACTGCTGTTCTTGTTACAAGCAGGACTTGGAAGGGCCCGACAAATCTCGGCTGAAGGTTCTTCGTCCTCGCGAAATTTCTGATAACCACTAGGTCTCCTGGTTTCAGCTGATGCCCTGGACTCTCCGGAGGCTTTGGTAAAGCATCGAAAACCTGTTGATGAATAAGACTCAATTTAGCAGTCAAGTCGTAAAGATAGTCTATCAACATAGGATATTCTAGAGAACAAAATTCCTTAGGCCTTGGCACACCCCAGATATTTGCCGGGCGGCCAAAGACTATCTCGTAAGGGCTAAGCCCTACTCTAGAATGTACAGTTGCTCTCGTTGATAACAAGACCAAAGGAAGTGCGTCTGGCCAGGCTAAACCTGTGGATGCTTGTATTTTAGCTAGTTTCAACTTGAGGGTGCCATTGTAACCCTCCACTAAACCAGCAGACTGGGGATGGTTCGCACTGTGGAACTTCTGTTTCAGACCAAGGCCGGCACACACACTCTGCATAACTTTCCCTATAAACTCACTTCCGTTATCTGACCATACAATCCGTGGCATTCCAAACCTAGGGAAATATTCTTTGAGAAAAATTTTAGCAGTTGATAGGGCAGTGTTGTCCTTTAGTGGGTATGCTTCGATCCACCTGGAAAAAGCACAGACCACCACCAGGACATATTTCAAATTATTACAGCGATCCATGTGAATGAAGTCTAACTGAATCACTTCAAAGGGGCAGGAAGGAGGAGCGAAATGACCAGCAGGAGTTGGAGTTCCCTTGCCAGGATTATGCATCAAGCATACCATACAATTTTTCACCACTCTCTCTGCACACTTACTGATCCCATCATTCTTCCAGACTGGAGCCAACATCTTACAGATTCCTTTAGAACTTATATGCGCTACTCCATGCGCCATCGTCACCACTGCAAGCACATACGCATTAGGCAACATCCAACGCTGCTGTTCTGTCAAATCAATCCAACACCCATTCGAATCTAACTTGCCCGTACTTTCTTTCCATACACGTTTTTCCTCCTCAGTTGCTTCTTTCTGAATCTCTTTCACACTTTCCATAGTATCCTCACACATTCCGGACTCAGCAATCCATCTTGCAGACGTAGCAACATACATTCTACTCATCATGTCTCTAGCTGTCTGTTTAGCGGTTTCATCAGCAAAAGCATTCCCACGACCAACATCATCCGTGATTGCTTTATGAGCACTGCACTTTACAATCGCAACTTCAGTCGGCAAGGTTAGAGATTCCAACAAGTCGTTAACTAGCTGACCATGTTGAATCTTAGTCCCATGGGACGTAATGAAACCTCTTTCTCTCCACAAACGGCCAAAACTATGGGCCACGCCAAATGCGTACTGACTATCTGTAAACACATTCACTCTCTTTCCCTTAGCTAAAACACACGCTCTTGTTAGAGCTATTAATTCTGCAGCTTGGGCAGAATTCTGACTCACTCTTGCAGTCTCCACAATCGTCTTCAAAGTCGTTACTGCGTAAGCAGCGGTCACATCACCATTCTCCAATTTAAAACATGATCCATCCACATACAGTGTACCATCCGGATCTGATAATGGAGTATCCTTTAAGTCAATTCGTCCTTTTGTCTCTTCCTCCGTTTTAAAACAACAATCATGTGGCTCGGAATCACTCGACTCTTGATCAGTCGGCAACAGTGTTGCTGGATTCAATACATTACATCTTTTGATTTGAATATGACTCGCTAGTAATGTCAGCTCGTAACCAGATAGTCTTGCACTGGTAAGGTGTTGAGTCTTTGTTCGATTCATGAGTGTATCCACTGCATGAGGAACCATGACCACTAGCATGTTGTTCATCACCAAACCAGCAGATTGTCGAATGGAAGCCGCAGCTGCCGCTGTAGCTCTCAAACAACTAGGCAACGCTCTGGCTACCGGATCTAATGTTGATGAGAAATACGCACAAGGGCGTTGTTTATCACCAAACTTCTGTGTCAGAACACTCAACGCGCAACCTTCTCTCTCGTGAACGTAGAGCGTGAATGGCTTACTGTAATCAGGTGTACCCAATACAGGAGCTGAACACAATGCTTTTCGTAATTCAGTAAAACTCTCTTGACATTCATCAGACCATGGCACCGGACTCGGAACATTTTTCCCAGTCAAGGCTACCAATGGTTTCGCTAAAAGAGAAAAATTTGGGATCCACTGCCTACAATAAGAGGTAATACCTATAAAGGCACGTACTTCTCTTTGTGTGCGTGGAACACTCATCTGCGTAATTGCTTTTATTCTCTCTGGGGTCAACTTCCTTCCCTCCTTTGACAAGAGATGACCTAGGTAGGTCACTTCTTGGCAGCAGTATTGCATTTTCGAAGGCGACACCTTGTGATTCAAATTAGACAAATGATGCAGTAAGGAAATTGTAGCTGCTTTGCAAGTTTCCTTGTCATCGGCAGCCACTAGAAGATCATCTACGTACTGTACTAGGGCAGAACCTGGAGGAAGGACAAAGGAATCTAACTGGCTTTTTAATGCTTGACTGTAAATAGATGGGCTCTCACAATAGCCTTGTGGAGCGCATTTAAATCTGAAACTTCGACCTCCTAGACAGAAGCCAAAAATATCTCTGCTTTCCTCGGCTATTGGAATGCTGAAAAAGGCATTTTTCAAGTCTATGACTGAGAACCATGTGGCTGTAGCAGGTATCAATGTTAGCAAGGCAGTAATGTCTGGAACCACAGGAAACTGCGGGACCACAATCTTATTAACTTCTCTAAGGTCGATGACAAACCTGTACACTGGAGGCTTTGTGGGATCTGTTCCTTTCAAAATCGGTAATACAGGACTGTTACAGACATTTCCTCTAGTTTCTTCAACTACACCTTTCTTAATCAAATCTTGCACAATCAATAAAAGTGCACGCTCGCCTTCACTAGATATTTTATATTGAGGAATTCGTGGAAATTTCACATTTGCTTTCAAGGTTACCACATAGGGTGGTATTTCTAAGAGGCCTACATCATTAGGACCAGTCGCCCAAAGAGAATCAGGGAGTGAACGCAGCTCTGGTGGGAGTGCATCCATTGATAAGTACATCGGAGAAGTGATATTTTTACCCAATGTAAGCTGTACTCCTTCCGGAGAACAGTACAATGTCGCATATAGTCGTTTTAACAAATCCAAACCAAGCAGATTTTCATTACAACCTGTCGTTAAAATCAGAGGTGCTTTCAATTGACATGGTCCTACAGAAATAGACAAAGGACCAGATATAGGGTTGTAAACAGGGGCGCCTGAAAAACCTACAGAAACATTTGTTAAGCCGGACAAAGGTGCGCCAGGGAGTTTCGCATGAATGATAGAACTTTTTGCGGCACCAGTATCCAACAGAAACGGTTCGACTACACCTGATGTTGCTACTGCGACATAAGGCCCACTCTGATCCACTGGAACTGATACTACTCCCTCTCTCTGTCCATGGCTGTCCTAGTACCCATTTTGCTGAAATCCCTCATCTACTTCACAATAGTCCTCAACAAGATATTGTTGAGATCTATTTTGCTGAGTGGACTGTCCATTTCGTTGATCAAAGTGATTGGAAGGACGCTCATTCGTCTGTGGAGGCATAGCACCTCGTCCTCGACCTCTAGAATTCTGCACAAAACCACCACGACCTCTCTGAGCTGCTGCTGCATTATTTTGCGCTAAGATCGGACATTCATTCTTATAGTGACCCTCTTTCTTACAGTATGCACACTGATTCCACTGATATTGAGGTCTCGATGAACTATAATCCGTCCTTTGGTATGAACCTTGCTGCATATTAGATTGATTCATGCGAGGCGGATACGCTTGTTGCAAAAGGACTTTAGTTTTTAAATCTTTAGTTTTCTTGTCTGATTTCTCTTTTTCCTCTTTATCCCTATTTTCGTAATACTGTGCAGTTGCAAGTATTTGCGCAGTTGTAGAAACAGCCCACGCACTCTCTGAATCTTTTAATTTATTGCATAATTCAGGTAACAAATTATGCACAAATTTATCGACAAACAGCCTCTGTCCTCCCTCTGTACTCATATCCTGACCACTATGATCTACAAAAGTCTCTTTGAACCTTGTGAAAAAGTCGGAGACACTTTCGTCTTTCTTCTGCCTGCATGCGGACAACTTGTCCCAATTAACACGCAATGCGGGCATCAGAGTCTTCATTAGGTCGATTATTCTACCTGGAAGATTAGCGATTAGGGGTTCAGGTTTTGCACCACCTATTTGCTGACCATCCGCCGCAGTGATAGCTGCCCAGTCACCACCTAAGGCATCTTGATGATCCTCTCTACGAATTTTAGCCCAAATTGGTTGCGGAACTACATTGCCAAATAACATATCAATGTCCGCTAAGTTCATTATACAAGCCTCAACTGTCTGCGTTAATTCCTTATAGTATCCAGCAGGATTCTTACGTGGATCTGGCAAGGCCTGTTTCACTGCTAGTACTTCGGCTCGCTTCCACGGAATGTGTATCCACACCCTTTGGAATTGCGCCGGAGCGGCTACAATACCATTAATAGCATCAGCTTGTATAGCTTCGCGCCAGATTGGAGGAACCTCCCTCATTGGATATTGGCGACTTAGCTTCGTCTTGCTTTTCTCTAAATCTCTCGGTGAACGAAGTGATGGATCATTTCTAAAACTTAAAATCAGTTCCATCGCTTCTTCAATGTTTGGGCCTACTATCATTCCTGCAGCAAAGTCTTTCTGAACCTTAATTAAATCTTCTAAATCCGATTCAACATCATCTTCTTCTATTTCCTCACGTAACAACGAGCACATCTCGTCAAAGACATACCGTTGTGTTGGTTCCTTCCACTGCATAAATGTATCTAGCACGTCCCTCGTACTATATCTCCTACTCTTCGAAATCCATCTGAGAGCCGTGGAATCTAAAATTCCCCGTTCCTCAGTACTTGGAAGCTGACTACGTCTCTGAACAGAGTCAGGAGTAGGAGTCTTAATTAAGGTTTTATATAAAGGAGACAGAATATTAGTAACAGAGTCAGTGATTCTTCGACGAACAGAAAGTGGAGTTAACACACTAGCAGATGCAGAGAACACAGTAGAGGTAGGGACAGATAACGGAACAGTAGGAGTATCAAGAAAAATAGTTTGTGGAACAGTAGGTGTAAGCGACACAGATACAGGTATAGAAGTCGGCAACCCAGGAAGAGGAGGAGCTGTAGGAACATTTACATTGACCACAGGAGGTACGGGAGCTTGATTCTGAGGGACAGGAGCAGGAATACCAGGTTGTCCAGCAACCGGCAATTGAACATTCGGTACAAGCGGAGCCGTAGCACCTTGTGCATACGGTGGAGGTGACCGTAACAAATAAGATAACAGAGGATCGTTTTCTGAATCCTCCAGTATCTTAGCCGTTTTCGATGGCAAGGCAGGGTAGCACTTGTCAATCGCCAAATTATGCTCTCTAATGGCCACGTCTATGGCTTTCTCACACTCGTTAACCTGCAGCTGCTTAGCCGCTTGCTCTAGAGTCAACTCTTCTTGCTCTTTCTGTTCTTTCTTCAACCTTTTCATTTCTCTCTGTTTGGATTCTTTTCGCCAGTAACGGAAAGAATCAAACATTGCCGGCCGGGCTTTCTTCCTAAACAATTTCGCTTCCAAATTGTCGAGAATCTCGGGTTCAAAACTACCATGCAGTGGCCAACTAAGGACACCGTCTTTCTCAGTGTATCGGACCCATACCTCATTATAAGATATAGGACCCACACCATGCTTACAATATAAATCATATAGGGGAGTCCCAATCGGAGGAACCAGACAGGAGTCCTCCAATCGTGAGTCACGGTTACAACCAAAACAAGACAACAAATTTCTCCGACTTACCATTTTTCAGTTCGGAACACAAAACAAACAAAACAAGAAACAGATATGTGCAGCTGAACCAAGAACTTAGGCCTACCAAAACAAACTGATGTATCGATACCCAAACTGAACCAAATAGATTATCGTAACCAGAACAACCAGTGATAATCTTACGAAACCAAACCAAACCAAGAACCAAAAAGGATTTTAACAACCCTCACGAAGTAACCAGCTAGCAACCACTAAATACTTAACTGAGTCACTGAAGACGTCACCAAGGAGAAACCCGTCACGTTTCGCCGTACTAAGGACTGCACCTCGGGTCCAAGACAGGGCGACGGTCAAGGCAACGGCCCACTGCAGCCGTCCTGAACGGGAACCCTCGTGGAAGAGAACTTCGGGCCACTTTTGCGATATGCCGGGATCGATGAAGTGGGGCGCCTCCCTCAGGAATCTTCACACGAAGCTTCTCGAACTCTTCAGGCTTTTGGACCGGTACCGAATGACGTCGCCCTACGTTGGGTGCCAATTGGAGTTCTGGACTTTTTGGTTCCGTCCAGAGGTGTCAGGGAACAACACCCGAAGACCCCGGAGTTCCACCTGCCTTGGTGCACGAATGAACAGAAACACGGGCTTCTCGATGGTGGCGTCAAAGACCAAAGGTTTATTACTGCAGGGACACAGAAGTCACAGAAACTACACACGGGCAGTAACTAGGAGCCTGTTCAAATTGTACAAAGAGGGTTGCTCCTTATATACTACATTTTGGCCTTCAGGCGAATTCTTCACATGTTGGTACATTCCCAAAACCTTTGTGTCATAAACAATAAATATTTGGCGTACACAGGAACCGTTGATAAAATCTGATACGAAACATCTACGAAGAGGGGTTCCCACTAGTTCATCACAATCCCTTGTCAATATTGCATTCAAGAGCCGGACCGCCTCATCGTAAATTTCGTTACCTCCCCCTAATAAAGATTCAGAAAGAAAGGAACAGAGCCAGGTGTGGAAGATAGGAAAGCGGGATAAGAGATGTTTGTGGGTTGTAAATGGGCAAGGCTACCGGCTTCGGCCGCCTAATCGTGATCAGGACATTGGACACGAAGACCAGTTTTGCAGGACTGGCCTCGGGCAGAGGAGGTAGCCTTTGTCGAGTCATGCAGCTACAGCGTGATCTGGTTTAAGGTGCACGTGTCATGAAAGAGGTGAATCTCCGGCTAAGGCTACGTGTCCTTAATCGAAATGAAGTGATCAGAGGTTATTGCGTATGTGAGGGCAAGAAACACAAAATGGCTGCCATGATCTAAGATGGATGCCGTGGGTAGATCAGAAATGTGTTCATAAAAGGGGTGCTCTTGCTCGTAGCATAGCGAAAACACCAGGATATGCTAAATGGATCATTTGCGGTTCGCTGATACCAATATTATGTATTTCCGACAATATTGAAAACACAGGTTCAAATCGTCACGGAACCTCAGACTCCCCATGGCTATTGGCATTGGTTCCCTGCACACTGAAGGTAAAAACACTTTCAGAATCATAAGAATCACCAGCCATCGTACCCACCAATTAAAACCAGTTGGCCCAGTGCATTGTGGTAGTTGTAGTTCTGTCTGTACTGACATTTCAGGCTGCTAACTCACTTCCCCGATTCAGTGAAGTGCCCACACCTTTATGCTGGCCTTCCAACTCCCCAAGACTTGTTGGTCATGAATTTGGCAACTAACCCCCACACATGATGCTGCATCAAGAGGGAACACCTTGCAACCTTTAGCCAACATCGACAACTATCCCCCCTCTGTGTTTTTTATTTGTTTCTTGCAGCATTATGTAAGCGGTAAAATCAGCACTACCATGGCTCCCATTCAGCACCAATGACAGCCAAAGCAACCCTGTACCCAGAGTCCCCAGGCTAGGTAAAATTGTACTGACTGTCGTGGTCTGGTACTAGGGCCCGCACAACCTTAACCCTCCAAAGGTTCCATTTAACTCAGCCTCGAAGTAGCAATTGTCACTAGTGTTTTTCCCTGTGACCGCAATGTTAGATTTTTCATGTATTGTTTTGCACTGATTTATTATCGCTTCTAGAATCTATAAATTCAGCTACATATATGCTATTCCATTCACTTTGGTGTCTAAATTAATATAAAAAGACACTTTATTTTCATTAATTGGTGACAGATTTCTATAGAGTCAAGTCAATTACTTATTGTCCATGTTGGTACTCTGAAGTACTTAACACTTGTTCCTCTAGTATAGCCTGACTGCTCTTTGCCTCTCTACCAGGACTGAGCTAAGGATGTATTAGTGTGAATTAAAGGACCATCTTTGGGGTATCATGATAATATTACATGGTGAGGACTAACCCCCTCACCACATAATATTCCAGTTTACTAAATGGGGAAACTAGCCATTCACTACCATGGTCTGGCTTGCCTTAGCATCCTTCAGAGCCGTGACTGGGACCTCATTCACTTTAGCCTGGTAGAAGTGATAACTCCCACCCTCAGGGATCACCCACTCACCTTTTGAGTCCACCTCCCAGCTAAGGGAGATCATGTCATGGACTTTGACCTGCCTCTTTTCTCCCCCATTGCTCTCTCTGCCATCTTTTTCTACAATTTGAGTGTGGCCAGCTCCAACTCCATTTTTCTCTTTACCGTCCTATGCTCTAGCTCCTCTGGGGAGAGGCCGCTGGATGATACACTGCTCCCTGCCCTGGCAGAAAACACTACTGCTGGTATGACATTGGTCCCCTGTCCCACAGGCAGTCCCAGATTCTCCAGCGAATCCTGGTCAAGCTCCTAATCATCATTCAATATTTCATCCTCCTCCTACGGGGTCACAGGTGCTGCATTACAATTAGGCTTTGGGCGTAAATATCAGCTCGACTTGCGGAGTTTGCGAAATTTGGTAACTCCTTAAGAAATGCAGACTTGCCGATAAACTCTTTACTCTGCAGCATTGGCCACCATTTGTCTTTGTTCCACATGCCATGTGGCTAGGTGCCAATCTGTATAGGCAGTGCCCATAGGCCTGCATGTGTTCTTTCTTTTCCATGTATCCTTCTTATTGTTTACCCATGTGGCTGGCAACTATTTTGTATAGGCAGCCAGTGTGCTTTTTCCATAGGCCTGCCTGTGTTCTTTGCTTGTGGCCATGCCTCCTTGCCTGCTGTTTGACCATGTGGTCTTGTGTGTTATGCTTAAGGCTTAGTAGCTGAATGCTCATACTAATGTACTGTATAAACAGTATTTTATATATTATTCCGTACTTTTTTGTATTTTTCAACTGCACCACACCTTGCCTCCCAAATCCCATTTGGTTTCAAATTCAATTCTCATGGTACTAGTAGTCCTCTTCCCCTAGTATCAGCAATTGAATTCTTTTTTTTTATTTTGAGTTTTTGATAATTTTTCAGAAACAATTTTTGTTTAATTATAATTTGTTGATTTTTAAAAAAAAAAAGTAATTTTTTGTACTTTTTGTAAACAAATATGTATACATTATTTTTTTTTCCTAAAATCCAACAACAACCCCTATGTGCTATCAGTGGTGCACAGTTGCACAGCAGTATTAATTTTTTCTAAAGAATATTCCATTGTCAGTTTTCTTTTATCACCTGAACCTCCCTGCCCAACTCTTATCCTTCCTGGGTGTACATGAAAATTATATTGGTGTGGTTTTAAGAACGGATACATTGTATTGTTAATTATATATAACTTAAGCAGCCACACTAAATTACATTACTAATTCAACCGCAACAATGCCATGTGTGAGAAGTTGGCCTGGTATATAATGCTCACTAATTCTAGTGATCACTTTGTACCATGCCAAGCAACCCTTATGATGATGGTTGTAATTCAACCTTGTAGACCAGTTATCCTAGTGGTAACGTGGACAAAGCAGTCTTAGGCTAAACTCTGAAAGGCATGTGAAGCCAGCTGTTATACCACACACAACCCCCTTGAATACCAAATGAAAGGGACACCACACAGATATATATTGAAAATATATATTGATTTATTAACTATTAAAATCCCCTGGACTCTTTATGAGCACAGAAGCACAAGCGTAAAATCACAAGACAGTTTAAAATACACAAAAGTTGCACAATATGGATGAACCCTAGGGGCCACCTAAACCATATACTAAGAAAGTGGTATAAGAGATACCTAAAGGAAAGTGAAGAGGCCTAGGGCCTTGGGAATCGCTGGAGCTATTCGAGACTGGAGTTAACTAAGTCGGGAAAGGCCCACGGGACTCGGGTGCAGTGTTCAAAGTGCACGCACTTCTCAATACAAAGTCTATGGTGCGTAAAAAGCACAAAGTTAGAAAGTTAGGAACCTTCCGAGTGACCTACGGAGCTGAAACTTAAAACACAGGCCCTTGGGATGTGTACCAGTGCAGGAGCACCGGCGGAGCTGAGTTACCTCACCCACAGGAAGCGGGTGCACAGGGTCGAAGATGTGTCGGGTTTCGTCACGCTGGTCGATGGTGCTTGGAGCTGAGGATGCTGCAGGCGGCTCGATGAGAAGAGTTCCGGTGGATCCAAGGGTGGATCTGAAGAGTTGAAGACCTGAAAGCAGAGGGAACAGTGTTCACAGTCACTAGCCAGTGACTACCGTGGAACCAGAGTGGAACCAGGCGATGTCGGGTGCAAACAGGCGTTGTCGGGTAGCTTCTTTCTGCAGCCACGTGGATACCCGGGGTCGAGGACGTCCAGGAGTCGGTCACGAGCTGTCCCACGTAGGCTTCTCGCTGTTGGCGGTGTCGGCGACCTGATCGGAGCAAACAGGCCTTGGCAAATGCAAGCCACGCAGAAGTTGAAAGATGCTGTTCACTCGGACCAGCAAGGTCAGAGCGGGTGCTCCTTTTTACAGGAGCTTGGGTAGGTCTGGAGCAACCAGACCTGCGGTTTAAATCTTCGGGTTCGTCGCCAAGATGGCCGCTGGCCGCGTGGCTAGTGGCCGGGATGGCGCGTCGAGTGGCACAATGCAAAAGGGCCCCACGCAGATCGTGGAGATGCTGGAGGGCTGATCTTCGGTGCAAGGGCTGCTCGGTGGTGGGGGTTCTCAATCCCCAAAGCACAACGTCGAGGATGCCTCAGAAGCTGCGCAGTCAGCTTTACGAGTGTCTTCCAAGAGGTCCGGTCCCACGTCACTCGGTGCCTCCACGGGTCCCTTCTTTGCAGGGACTGTGGATCGGGCTCTGAGAGGTCTGGGAGTCTGGTTCTTGTCGGGCTCTGGGCTCGGTCTCCGGCGGGAGGCGGCGGCAAAGCAGACGTCGAGTTGCTGGTTGGTACCTGTGTTCACAGGGTGGTCACTCCTTGGCCACAAGGGAGATTCTTCTTCAGTCTTCTGTGCAGCAGAATGTCGAAGTCCAGTCTTCTTCTTAGTTTTAAGTTGATTTCGGGATGATCTGCTGTGCAATGGCACTGCTCCCTCCCTTATTCCCATCTGAGGGGTGGATCTCCTGCTAGGTCCCTCCCCTACGGGTGGGACCAGGAAGGGGGGTGGTTACACCCCCTCTCCTTTGTCCAGCTCCTCGCCAGGACTGGGGCTGGAAAGCCCCAGAACCGGTTTGGGCTGGCTTATGCACAGGGACACCTTGTGTGCCCCAGGCATGTCTCAATCTATTCAGCCCTGTCCTACCCAATACACAAAACCCTGTCTGGGGTGGTGCTCGCACCTCCCCAGGCAGGAAACCCTTTGTCCAGGCCCTCCTCGCTGGAAGGACTCCCAGCAGCAGGAGGTCAGACATGTGTCTGTGGTGGCAGCATCCATTTTGTGATGCTGAGGCTCTGTTTAACTTTAACCAGGGTTAAGGCTACACACATGTCGTGTCCCTCTAGAAGGGTGGAATGCTATCCCCGTCGCCAGAACTGGCGAGGGGATAGTATTCCAATTCGTATGACACCTTACTCGACATGTTTTGATAAAGCCAAACCAAAGATAGCATTTAACCGCGAGGATTATAATGCACTTAAGAGTATATGGTATGGCAATATCCCGGAACAGCTTAGGGAGTGGTTCCCGACAGCTGCAGACAGGCTCAGCTCATGCTAGAGCACCATCTCACATATTTCCAAGCACTCTGCCTCCAGGATTGATGAGGCCTTCCATAGGAGTGGCTGATAGGAACATATGTGTCCAGTTTAGGGTTAGGCACAGACATACTGTACCTAAGTAAGAGGTGATTACACCAACTTACCCCAGCTGAGTGATCAGCCAGTTGTGTCAAATATGGAGGCCAGGCCAGGGGTGGCACAATACATGCTGCAGCCCCTGGCAGGCCTTGGCTACACCTATGCCCTGGGTACCTATGGTACACTGTTACAGGGCCCTATAAGGTGAACCAATTCCAATTGTGTTATGCACCTAAGGTACATGGAGTCCATTTTAAGGAGAGAGCAATCAGCCTGGGGCCCTGAATAGCAGGATCCCAGGCCAACTAAGTCAAAAACCAGCTAAACACCAGGCAAAAAGTTTGGGGGTAACCATAGTCAGATATCCACCTTCCTACATAACCCCCCCCCCCAAACGAAAGGAGATAAGGCTATCCTTGACCAGGTAAGCCTATATTGCCTAAGTGGCCATATAAGGAAGTACCAGCTCTGGCTTGGTAACCCCCTGTCTCATGGTCCACTAAGCAATCCCTCACCCTAAGGGTATCGGAGGGTCTCCACCATAGGGAATCTCTACCTGTGGTGTGTCTTTGCAAAGTCAAAGGCTGGTGTTGAGATGGAGTACTGAAGTGAGTTTCCTCTGTAGGGCTCAGCTTCCTCCAATCACTCTCCACCATGTGTGCCTTTCTTTCTCTGACTGAGTTGCACTGTGCTCTCAGGGTCAACCTCTGGCTACCTAAAGCTGGAGGCTGGGTCCCTCTGTTTGGCTTACTGGAGGGACAGGTCAGGTTTGGGCCCTTAGGGTCCCAGGTTTGGCTGTGCCCAACAATATCCATCTGGGGGAGGTCCCTAACTACTTTTAAGGGGGATCCCTCAGGAGTTTTTAAAGCTTGCACCTCACTAGGGCTACTAGTTTTGGTGCCCCTAATCTGCTGATGGGGGTGCTTTATTTGACAGGGGGCCCTTTGGGTCTCACTGTCCTTCTTGTCCTCTGCAGCCCTGGGCTGAGTAAGGCAAGGTAGAGAGGGGCAGGTTACCTGCTCCAGACTGGGTCCCTCCTGAGAAGGGTCCACTGCCATCAGAGGCTCTGTCAGGCCAGGCCTAACAACCTCTGGGACAGTTCCTTCATCAGGGGTAAGATCAGTTCCCTGAGGAGGCTGATCCTTTCCTAAAGTCTGGTGGGAGGGAGATTTCTCTTCCTCCTCAATGCTCTCTGTTTGGGTGGAGTGATCCATCATTTCAGGCTTCACTACCCAGGTATCGGTTTGAGTTTGGGCTGTGGCCATCACAGCCCCACCAACCTTTTCAGGAGGAGACTCAGTTTGGGTATGGGCTGTTACTAGTACAGCCCTGCTACTCTTTCCAGGAGGGAAGTTATCTAAAGATGGGGCTGAGGTTTGCTCAGCCCTCCCAACCTTTTCAGGAAGGACATCTTGAATTGGGGCTGTAGCCATTACAGCCCCACTAACCTTTCCATAGAGATTTACCATTCTAGAATGGGTTTGCTGTTCAACCTCAGCCCAGGCTGAGATTTCCAAATCATTACCCAGTAGGCAATCTACAGGCAAGTTTGCTGACACTGCCACTCTCTTTGGGCCAGTGACACCTCCCCAGCTAAGATTGACTACTGCCATGGGATGATTGGATTCTATGCCATCAATGTTTGTCACCCAATATTTGGCATCAGGTAAAAGTTGCCTTGAGGGGACTAGACATTCAGCCACCATGGTGATGCTAGCCCCTGTGTCTCTGAAGGCCTCAACTTTCAAGCCATTGATGAGGGGCTCCTGTCTATACTTGCTCAAAGTGTTTGGGCAAGCTGTGAAATTGGCAAACCCCATGCCAGTCTCATAGACAAGAGTATCTGAGTTAGGGGACCTGGATAGGCCAGAGTCCACCTGTCCTCCAAAAGTAAACCCACCCAAGTTCTTGGGGGTGCTCCCACCACCTGGGGGACCACTGCTAACAGTGACAGGAGGTGTTGGAGCCTTACCTGGAGGTATATTCTCCTTATTGCCATTCTTGGGACAACAGCTATCTGTTTTGTAATGCCCCACCTGTTTACAGGTATGACAGTAAGGCTTTTTCTGGGATGTAGAAGTGTCTTGGGACCCACCCCCATTCTTGGAGTTTTGGGGCCCTGGGGAAGTCTTTTCCTTACTTTTATCCCCACCCTTCTCTTGAGGCTTGGTAGTCTCTTTCTTTTGGTCACCACCCTGGTTCTTAGGCCTGATCCTGGTTCTGACCCATTTGTCTGCCCTCCTACCCAATTCTTGTGGGGAGGTCAGATCAGAGTCAACCAGGTGCCGATGTAGAAGCTGATTTTGACAATTACTTAAGATTTGCTCTCTCATAATTAAATTATACAATCCTGTATAGTCAGTAACCTTACTTCCCAGCAACCAGCCCTCCAGAGCCTTAGTGGCACACTCAACAAATTCAGACCAGTCCTGAGTCTGTGTCTTCTGGGTGTCTCTGAACATTAACCTGTACTGTTCAGTGGTTAAGCCCAACCCATCAATCAGAGCACTCTTCAGGACCATGTAGTTTCTAGAATCCTCATCACTAACTGTGAGGAGTCTGTCTCTGCCTCTACCTTCAAAGGAGAGCCACAAGATTGCTGCCCACTGCTCCTGAGGGATCTGCTGTACTCTGCAGGCTCTCTCCATTGCAGTAATCCATTTATGGATATCATCCCCAGCTTTGTAGGGGGGCACAATCTTACTCAGGTTTCTATTATCAAAAGGCCTGTCTTTATCCTTGTGGATATTGCTGCCACCAGTGGGTTCTATTACCCCACTCTCTCTAGGCTGTCTTGCTCTAGCAAGTTTCTCCTTAGCCAGGGCAACCTCTAACTCTTGCCTCTGGATCCTAAGCTCAGCCTCTCTCATCTTGGCCTCATGTTCCCTTCTCTGAGGGCTAGTCATCTCGTTTCTGGAGTGACCATGAGAGCCTCTAGAGACATGGGAGGTATTGGATTCACCTGAGTGATGCCTCCTCCTCCTATGGCCCTGGTTAAGTCCACCTGGGGGTCTGAATGGGTTGTTACTTGATTCATTCCCAAGTTGACTTAAGTTAGCCTGGTTCAGTCTACTGACCAGCACCTGACTATCTCTGTCATCATCTGACTCACTGCTTTCCACCTCCTCCTCCTCTTCTTCTTCCTCTACATCTACCTGAGGAGCTCCAGTGGTGGAGGCTTCCTCATCTACCAGGATGATAGGGGCAGGGGTGTCTACCGTGTCATCCTCTGAAGGATGGCCTCCTTCAGCATCCCCTGTGGGGTTTGCTTTAGAGGTCTTTAGAGCCTCAGACTGATCCAAGAGCTCTCTTAGGTGGTCTGTAGTAGGGGAAGGCCCTGTCTTCAGACCCCTTAAGACACAAAGCTGTCTTAATTCCTTAAAGGGAAAAATAGCAAACTGGGATGGTGCCCTTGGAGGGTCACTCTCAACAGGAGTAAGTCCACTGGACCCCTCTGTTCCAGACATTGCTCTAGTGTGGGTGGATGTGTTGCAATCTACCTACACTGGTGTTTACCTACTAAACCTATCTAGTAGTTGTAGCTAGGGTGTGCTACTCCCTTTGCTCTACAACAACTAAGTTCAGTAGAACTTAAGTATACTAGTCTTGTTTTATATGTACCTAGCAGGTACCTGTATGATCTTTCAAATGATAATCTCAAAGATTGTAATGGTAAAACAACAGCAAGCTCAGATCCCAATCCGCTGCTCACCAATGTGAGAAGTTGGCCTGGTATATAATGCTCACTAATTCTAGTGATCACTTTGTACCATGCCAAGCAACCCTTATGATGATGGTTGTAATTCAACCTTGTAGACCAGTTATCCTAGTGGTAACGTGGACAAAGCAGTCTTAGGCTAAACTCTGAAAGGCATGTGAAGCCAGCTGTTATACCACACACAACCCCCTTGAATACCAAATGAAAGGGACACCACACAGATATATATTGAAAATATATATTGATTTATTAACTATTAAAATCCCCTGGACTCTTTATGAGCACAGAAGCACAAGCGTAAAATCACAAGACAGTTTAAAATACACAAAAGTTGCACAATATGGATGAGCCCTAGGGGCCACCTAAACCATATACTAAGAAAGTGGTATAAGAGATACCTAAAGGAAAGTGAAGAGGCCTAGGGCCTTGGGAATCGCTGGAGCTATTCGAGACTGGAGTTAACTAAGTCGGGAAAGGCCCACGGGACTCGGGCGCAGTGTTCAAAGTGCACGCACTTCTCAATACAAAGTCTATGGTGCGTAAAAAGCACAAAGTTAGAAAGTTAGGAACCTTCCGAGTGACCTACGGAGCTGAAACTTAAAACACAGGCCCTTGGGATGTGTACCAGTGCAGGAGCACCGGCGGAGCTGAGTTACCTCACCCACAGGAAGCGGGTGCACAGGGTCGAAGATGTGTCGGGTTTCGTCACGCTGGTCGATGGTGCTTGGAGCTGAAGATGCTGCAGGCGGCTCGATGAGAAGAGTTCCGGTGGATCCAAGGGTGGATCTGAAGAGTTGAAGACCTGAAAGCAGAGGGGACAGTGTTCACAGTCACTAGCCAGTGACTACCGTGGAACCAGAGTGGAACCAGGCGATGTCGGGTGCAAACAGGCGTTGTCGGGTAGCTTCTTTCTGCAGCCACGTGGATACCCGGGGTCGAGGACGTCCAGGAGTCGGTCACGATCTGTCCCACGTAGGCTTCTCGCTGTTGGCGGTGTCGGCGACCTGATCGGAGCAAACCGGCCTTGGCAAATGCAAGCCACGCAGAAGTTGAAAGATGCTGTTCACTCGGACCAGCAAGGTCAGAGCGGGTGCTCCTTTTTACAGGAGCTTGGGTAGGTCTGGAGCAACCAGACCTGTGGTTTAAATCTTCGGGTTCGTCGCCAAGATGGCCGCTGGCCGCGTGGCTAGTGGCCGGGATGGCGCGTCGAGTGGCACAATGCAAAAGGGCCCCACGCAGATCGTGGAGATGCTGGAGGGCTGATCTTCGGTGCAAGGGCTGCTCGGTGGTGGGGGTTCTCAATCCCCAAAGCACAACGTCGAGGATGCCTCAGAAGCTGCGCAGTCAGCTTTACGAGTGTCTTCCAAGAGGTCCGGTCCCACGTCACTCGGTGCCTCCACGGGTCCCTTCTTTGCAGGGACTGTGGATCGGGCTCTGAGAGGTCTGGGAGTCTGGTTCTTGTCGGGCTCTGGGCTCGGTCTCCGGCGGGAGGCGGCGGCAAAGCAGACGTCGAGTTGCTGGTTGGTACCTGTGTTCACAGGGTGGTCACTCCTTGGCCACAGGGGAGATTCTTCTTCAGTCTTCTGTGCAGCAGAATGTCGAAGTCCAGTCTTCTTCTTAGTTTTAAGTTGATTTCGGGATGATCTGCTGTGCAATGGCACTGCTCCCTCCCTTATTCCCATCTGAGGGGTGGATCTCCTGCTAGGTCCCTCCCCTATGGGTGGGACCAGGAAGGGGGGTGGTTACACCCCCTCTCCTTTGTCCAGCTCCTCCCCAGGACTGGGGCTGGAAAGCCCCAGAACCGGTTTGGGCTGGCTTATGCACAGGGACACCTTGTGTGCCCCAGGCATGTCTCAATCTATTCAGCCCTGTCCTACCCAATACACAAAACCCTGTCTGGGGTGGTGCTCGCACCTCCCCAGGCAGGAAACCCTTTGTCCAGGCCCTCCTCGCTGGAAGGACTCCCAGCAGCAGGAGGTCAGACATGTGTCTGTGGTGGCAGCATCCATTTTGTGATGCTGAGGCTCTGTTTAACTTTAACCAGGGTTAAGGCTACACACATGTCGTGTCCCTCTAGAAGGGTGGAATGCTATCCCCGTCACCAGAACTGGCGAGGGGATAGTATTCCAATTCGTATGACACCTTACTCGACATGTTTTGATAAAGCCAAACCAAAGATAGCATTTAACCGCGAGGATTATAATGCACTTAAGAGTATATGGTATGGCAATATCCCGGAACAGCTTAGGGAGTGGTTCCCGACAGCTGCAGACAGGCTCAGCTCATGCTAGAGCACCATCTCACATATTTCCAAGCACTCTGCCTCCAGGATTGATGAGGCCTTCCATAGGAGTGGCTGATAGGAACATATGTGTCCAGTTTAGGGTTAGGCACAGACATACTGTACCTAAGTAAGAGGTGATTACACCAACTTACCCCAGCTGAGTGATCAGCCAGTTGTGTCAAATATGGAGGCTAGGCCAGGGGTGGCACAATACATGCTGCAGCCCCTGGCAGGCCTTGGCTACACCTATGCCCTGGGTACCTATGGTACACTGGTACAGGGCCCTATAAGGTGAACCAATTCCAATTGTGTTATGCACCTAAGGTACATGGAGTCCATTTTAAGGAGAGAGCAATCAGCCTGGGGCCCTGAATAGCAGGATCCCAGGCCAACTAAGTCAAAAACCAGCTAAACACCAGGCAAAAAGTTTGGGGGTAACCATAGTCAGATATCCACCTTCCTACACCATGTTTCACTGATGCTCGTTTTGCTTGTTTGGTTTTAGGTGCACAAGAGAAGAGACAATATCACCCACAGAACTGCCAGACAGGACGACTGTGCATGACATGACACATCAACACACAACACAGAAATCTCTTCATTTGTGAAGCTAAATGCCACTGACAACTGACGGCTTTGAGATGGCCCCAAAGAAAAGTGCAGAAAAAGAAAGTGACCAATGGGAAGGAGAAGAAGAAGCTGATTTCCACCACAGGCCTCCCTTCCAGGACATATTTTGGCAAACTTGTGCCTGCTCCAAAAACCTCCGGGGAGTAAGCTGAGAGCAGTACCCTCACATCAGTGGCCCCACCCCTACCTAGGCCCAATCCCATGACTGGCACAGAGGCAACTCCTCTAATCATGGCTGCACTGATGAGCAGTGAGGTTGAAATGGACTTATCTCTTTTGCAAATTATTACCCAATCATTGCAGAAAACTCAAATAAGTGGACAACAACAGCTGCAGCAAGCAATAGAAGTTTCTTCCATTCAGACAATGTGTTTCATAAACTTTTAACTTTAGCCTTTCCAGACTTCACGATTTGAGAATTTGCAACATTAGTTTTAATTTTTAATTAATATACTAGCTCACCATTGCTCTGAATAATTTAGTATTGAATTCTTTGTTCCCACTATCAGGTATTCTTTTTTATGTAGTAGTCTGGTCTCAATTGATTGTAAAGCTATGATATAATTATATATATAACCCACTAACTCAGTTTTTATTTCAATGTAATTGCCTGCGAGAAATCATCCTTTTGATTAGTTTTATAGTTAGAGTTCACCTAGTTGGGAGTGGGACCCTGCTTCTCCTTCAATGCACTACTGCGCTAGCCACTACCACCACCATGGCACCTTGGGAAACCATGCAGCCCTTGCTTCACCTGTTCAGGTAAGAGAACTATGGAGCATTGTTGAACGTGTAGGCATTATAGGCAATGTAAAGTTGGAAACCCAGCCACCTCCCCTTTGTGGTCAATATAGTTGCAGACTACAGAGACTAGGAGAGTAGTAGTTGGACAAGAGTACCACATAACAAATTGTTATACGCTATCAGCAGAATTTAAAAACATGCTGCTGCTGAGCTGAGAAGTAGCTGTTCAAAGTAAAACACCCCAAAAACATTTGAAGCATAAATAATGATATTTAGTACCCTAGCAACAACTATATAAACCCACCCCTTCAACCAAAAACTGGACAACCCCTCTCCCCAAACAATTATCCCTGGTCCCAACCAAAGATCAATATGTCTGAAAAAAATAAAACTAAAGCCCCAACTGTCCTGGTCCTAACTCCCATCCCACCCATAACAAGTCCCACGCACCAAAACAAAGGTTAAAATAGGGGAAGAAGAGGGCACTAATGGTGGGCCAGGAGCTTTTTAAGGTACCCATCAATCTTGATTTGCCTGGCTTCCATGCAATCCAGCCCCTGCATATTGCAGTGGAAGAAGCAGTCAGAAATTGAGGTGGGGGCAGCAGTGATGGACCCTGGTGGGTGGCTGCCACTGACTGCGGTGCTGGTGTTGAGAGGCTGAAGGTGCTGGGGGCTGGCAAGGGCCCTGAGCAGCAGCCTCCTCCTCGTCCTGGGCCACCAGTCACCAGTACTCATCACATATAGCCTCTAGCTCCTGCTGCTGCTGCCAGGCTGCTACATCCTGCTGAGTTGAATGAACAACAGTAATAGCTAGTAAGAAAAAAGAGAAGTTAAAAGCAATGCTCTGTGCAAAACACTTGTTTACAATTATGTAGTGGATGGCACAGCAGCACTGCAGTACGTTGCTGTTCCCCTATGGCCATTTGATTTAATGTGATTAGAGTCTCAGCCATTGACCCGCACATGGAAATGGTAAATGCACTAACTGTCTGAAAGGATTTAAGGCAGAATATAAACACAGCACACCAGTTTAAAAAAACTGTTTTATTTTATTTCTTTTCAAGGATTTCCTATTAAAAAAATGAAACTGACACTTTATGTTGAAAAGAAAAATTAATTACTTCTCAAAAATATAAAAGGTATTATGTTATGTTAATTGAGATTTGTAGAGTGCATAATCACCAGCAGATCTCTTAGTGCTAAGAGAGAGTAGCTATGGACCCCCCAGTGGCTGCCTGTTAGTCCCAGGTCAAACTGTGTGTTATGCCCAGGTGTCCGTAAACAGGAGGGTCTTCATTTCTTTCTGAATGGGAGAAGTGCTTTTTCCTTACAAAGGTTTTCTGGTAGCTTATTCCACAACTGTGGGATGAAGACCAAGAAGGCTCAACCCCCTTAAGTCATTGTGTTTAACCATGGAGAGGCCAGCCGCCCTTCATCGGATGACCGTATGGTACGTCCTGGGATGTATCTCCCCAGGTGCTCCTTAATGTAAACTGGAGCCTGTCCATGAAGGACCTAATGGGCAATGCAGAGGCCCTTGAACCTGGCTCATTCTTTGACGGGGAGTCAATGTCGCTGTTAAATAGAGGAGTGGTCCATGCTTGTCTAAGGAGCTTGAAGATCAGCCTGGCTGCACCATTCATAGCTACTTGCAGCTTGCCTAACAGCTATTCAGGAAGTTCAATATATAGCGCATTGCCGTAATCCAGGCGGGACATAATCAATGCAGCCACCACCGTCCTCATCTGTCTCAGGAGGCCAACGCAGGTCCCAACCACAGTGGACACTTGATTAGAGAATGTGAGCTTGTAGTCTATTTTAATGCCTAGGCTTCTTACGACTGGAGCTGGAGTAGTTGTGGCACCCAACTCCCGTGGCCAAAAGAGGTCAGTTCATGGGTTGCTTCCTGTGGTGATGGCTAGGACCTTGGTTTTCTCCGGATTGGCTTTGAGTGAATTAGCTGTCATCTAGTTGACAATGTATCTGAGGATATTTTGCATGTGTAAGTGGACTTGTGAGGTATCGTCAAGTTGAAGGATTAATTGTGTGTCATCCCGTAGTTAAACACCTGGCAGTCCATTTGGGCGAGGGTCACCACCAACGGCCTGAGATAGATGTTGAACGGAAGCAGAGATAGTGTTGACTCTTGTGGGACTATGTAGGTTAATGCCCAATTATTAGACATGCAGTCACTCATCAGGATCCTTTGAGTCCGGGCTGTCAGGAAGGAGGAGATACACTGATATACCACCCCACGATGCCCATGTCCATGACTCGGGCTAGGAGTTTGCTGGTGTTGATCGTATCAAACACAGCCATGAGGTCTAGTAGAACCAAGGCACACAGCTTCCAGCTGTCGGCCATGAGCCTGAGTTCATTCAACAACACCAGCATCACCAGCTCTGTTCTGTGGAGGGCCCTGAATCCTGCCTGCCGAACCTCGAGTAGCTGATGTTTCTCAAATAATATAGATAGGGTTTTAAGGACATGCTGTTCCAGTATTTTAGTGAAAAAAGAAGATGGGATATAGGCCTATAATTCTTCAGGTTAGCGACGTCTGCCCCGTCTTTTTCAGTCAGGGGGTTACTCTGGCTTCCCTAAAGTTACTCTGGACCCTCCCAGTTTCCAGAGATAAATTTAACAGAGCGAGGATCTCTCCCTCTATCACTGGTAGAGCCATGTTGAATACCCTTGAAGGGCATGGGTCCGCTGGTGAGCCTGACTTAATTTGAGCCATAATGTGGGACAAGGAGTCATGGTCTAGCTTCGGAAAGGAGGCAAAATGCTCCCTAAAGGCACATTGTGGTTCATTCATAACCAGGGGACTATGGCTAATGGGGGTATTATGTACGAAAGTTAGGATGTCCCTTTATTTATCCAGGAAAAAGGTCAGGAACCTGTTACAGTGCTCTGGGTTAGCGACTGTTTCCTGCACCTGCTTTTGGCTGAGTTCCTTCAGACTACTAAAGGTTTATTTTTGCTTGTTATCCACCTCCATGATCCTGGCCTCGTAGTACTTGGTCTTTCTTGCCATAATGGCTTTTTTGTTTGTGCCTCTGAGTCATATGACTTACGGAACCACCTTTCGTGTTGGCACAGGGTCCATTTCTATCACCTTAGTTCCTCTGTGAACCAGGGGGCTCCCTTGCCCTTATTCCTCACTCTTTCCCTGTGAGCGGGTGCCACCCACTTGATATCTGCTCTCAATTGGTTGATGAGGGATTCACTCTTGTCCTCAAGATCCTCTGGCTGTAATCTCCTCAGCGAGTTACCATGCAGAGCATCCCCTAGACTGCCTGCCTCAATTGTGCTCCATTGTCGTAACACACTTAATTCTGGGAGGGGCGGGGGGGGGGCTGCGTGGAGCTCCTAGCCTGAGGGATCCGGAGCCTGATCAGGCAGTGGTCCAACCAGCTACAGGGTCTGATGTCTGTCAGCCTAACCGGTGGCTGAGTGGTTCAGATGAGATCTAGGTTATGTACCTTCTCCTGGGAGGGAGTATCCACAAGCTACTGCAGCCCCATTGTGGCCATTGTTTCCTCTAACCGACTGGGTATCTGGTCCCAGTGGTAGTTGAAGGCCCCCCACACTAGGAGTTGTTGTTACCGCAAGCGTAGGTCGGAGACTATTTCAGTGAGAAGGTTGTTAAATATTATTGCCAGGTACAAGGACTAGGAGCATACTTTTGCCACTAAAATGTTGGCACTCTTTAAGCTCCGGCAAGCTTTTCTACTACTAGCTGTTTGTTATAGAGTAGCGCTACCCCCCTCTTTTCCCATCCTGTCTATTGTGCCATAGGGCATTGGAGTCTATGGGTAGGGCTTCTACAATATCTGGACATGAGCCGTCATCAAGACAGGTTTCTGTGACTGCTAGGATGTCAGGAGCTTCCTCCTGAAAGAGAGTGAAAATCTCTAAACTATCAGCCAGATTCATCAAGCGAAATGCGCTCGCTTAAGGGCCAGATTCTGAGAATCTGGGCCTTTGCGAGTGCAATTTTTGCATTTGGGATTCATCATCCCAAATGCAAAAAACACTAATAAAGAATTCGCAAATTTGCGAGGATTTGCATTTAAGGAATCTCAATTAGAGATTCCTTAAATGCTATTCATGAAACATTTAAAAATTGCGAGTTTGCAATTTAGGACCGCTATTTACCACGAAGTCAAACCTCGTGGTAAATAGCGAAAACTTAGAAAAATGCATTTAAATGCATTTTTCTAAGTTGCATGTTCACACACACATGTCCTTTGGACATATGTGTGCACAACATCAGTGTGAATTCACATTTCAGGGGTGCTACAGGGTGTCCTTTGGACACCCCTGCACCCTTGAAATTGCATCCTTATTTGCGATTAGCAAATTGCTAATCGCAAATAAGGAATAACTCCCCATTCATTCCTATGGGCCTTTAGGCCTTTAGGCCCATAGGAATGAATGGGGAGTTATTCCTTATTTGCGATTAGCAATTTGCTAATCGCAAATAAGGAATGTGTAGGAATCGCAATTTATTTAGCGATTCCTACATGAATCCCGTTTTGCAAGTCCTTAATAGCGATTCCTTAATAATCGCTACTCGCAAAACGGGACTATGATGAATCTGGCTGTATGTTTCTGGAGGCAGTGTGTGTTGAGTACTACTGTCCTTAAATCCATGAGGTTTCCTCACTCCATGCCCTTAAGTATATGGGGCTGGGTGGCCCTACTCTCTCCTCTCCCCTGTGAAGTAAGCACGTTCTCGGCTAAAAGAATGCCTTCTACCTGCTTCTCCAGGGGGTGATCCCTGTGCTCTACTGCCCGCAACTCCTCCTCCAAGTAGGATTGAATTTGACCTGGGGTCCTCCCTACTGGTCCCATTCTGGAAAGAGCTCCTGTTTGGCATGAAGCAAAGCCTCACATCCACAGATGCTAAAATAGACACAATGTTAGGAGGATGGACTCTGCGGTTACTAAATTGGATCAACATGAGCAACGCCTTAAAGAAGCAGAAACCAGGGTGTCCGACCTGGAGGACGGCGCCACTGCAAGCAGGGGTCGGATATCACGGATGGATAGGCTGCTCAAGATCATTGCTGACAAGAACGAAGACTTGAAGGCCCACTCCAGGAGAAACAAAGTACGCATTTTTGGCCTAGCAGAATCAACCAATACAGGCCGTATGAAGGACTTCATTGAGAAGCTGTTTGCGAATCTGTTCAACAGGGACTCCTTCTCGTCGCATCTCATGGTGGAGAGGGCACATAGATCCCTGGCGGCTCGCCAACCCCGGGGGCACCACCACGTCCCGTGATAGTCCGTTTTTTAAACTATCATGACAGAGATGCAGTCCTACGCCTGGCTCTTGAAAAGAATTGAGTTCACTATGAGAATATTACACTGGCGTTTTTCCCAGGTTTTACTCAATCAGTACAGGACATCAGAAGAAAATTTGCTGCTGTCAAGAAAAAGCTCTAGGCGCATGAAATCCCCTACGCCATGATGTATCCGGCAAAAATGAAGATAACACATCATCTGAAACAGCACTACTTTTAGAACTTGCAGCAGGCTGAGGACTACCTCAAACAAAACCATCGTACAGCATCCGGGGAAGCGGAAGCACGTGGGCGCTCCAGATCCCAATCTCCTCTATCGAACCCAGATTGAGGTGCATCATTTACTGCAGAACATTTGTGACTCTCACTGGCGATCTTACTGGCGAAGAACTGACCTACATTGGTGAAGTATTGACATAACTAATGGTGTGTAATATGTTCTGCTCCGCCACTTACCTCCGTCCCTCCACGGCTGCCCGTCTTCGCAGCGGAGTAGCAGGTGGGTGCAAGTATTGAGGAGAGTGGGTGGGTCGTGATCCCCTAGTGACCTCCCTATGAGGGCGAAACCCCAAATTTCCACTAAGGAGGGAAAGTAATCGTTAAGTAATGGGATTTCTGTGGGTGCGGGGGATCACATGCCCGGTAAGTTGGGGAAGCCGGTGTGGTTGGAGGGGGGATTTTCTACTACTGAAGTGATGCAAACAACTGTTTCAAAGATGTCAAGAACTTTGTGACTAGTCGGAGGAATGAAGGTACTGGTAGGTCGTAAGCCCATAAGTGTACTTTCCTCTTGGGTGTTCTGTGGTACACAAATGTTACTGAAAAAGTGTCTCAACCGTAGAGCTCTCATGAATTTGTAAAACGATATTGTGGTATCCAATTCGTTGGTATGATATGTAGGTACAAAACGCATGCCCTTTTGAAGAACTTTTTCTTGTATAGTAGTTAAAGGAATCTGTGAAATGTTAATTACTAGATTCTGTGGCTCCTGGTCGATTTGGCTGGTGGCAGCGAAATGGCTTGTCCATTGGGAACTCCTTGATCTACGGTTGGTACGGGGTCAACCTCTAAAAAAGACTCAGATTCAATATTGGTGTTGGATGTATTCCTGGGTTCATTGGGAACCTTAGAAGTAGATGGTTGCTCAGATATCTTGGTACCTGATGATGAAGGTTGTTATCTCAGTCTACCTCTAGGGAATTCTTTACGAGATGTATCCTCTGACGATGATGTGTCTGAACGAAAAATCAAAACAAGACTCACGGAACACCGTAGTAACATTCGTACAAAAAATTTGAAGTCCTGTGTTGCAGCCCATTTTGTTCAAAATGCTCACAATCCCAGCCAAATTCACTTCTTGACACACAAGGACAATAATAAACATTTGTTACAACGAGAATTATACTGGATACACTGTCTTCACGCTCTTCAGCCTAAAGGACTTAACGAAAGACTGGAATTTAGTTGTCAACTATGATATATCTGGGGATTCATTGATTATTCTAGTATGATCTCTCTACTGTCTGTTTTCATGTCAGCTGGTTTGTTCCATTATTTTCTTTTTTCTGTTTTCATCTATTCTTTTTTATCTAATTTCATCCACACCAAATTATTTACTTTTCTTTCCTTTCCTCTTTATTCACCCTACTTTGCTTGGATTTTCATAATTGTATTCCCCCATGTTTTCTTGTCATCTTCTTGCTTTTCTTTTCGAACCATTTTCCATGGCTCCACACTCTTTTCAATCTTCTTATTCTGCTCTCTTATCCATAAAGTACTATTGCTACATGCTATTTCTAGTTGAATATTTTTTGCTGTCAACTTTATTCAAGTGCATTTTGAACACTACAACGGGGTTGTTCCCTAGTTCACTATCTCCTCGATGCGGGCCTCTTTCTATGTTCACACTCAGCTTCCTTTTCTTAAGGAGCATGTGCGCATGCTCGGAATCTACCGGGTTTGCTGTTGACACGGACCGGGTCTTGCCCTGTTGACGCGTCTTTTTTCCTCTGTGGCATGTAACTGTTGGAGCCACCCACCAGGCACGTTTGGACTCTTTTGGCACAGTTTATCATATCTTTACTTTCAGTTTCCGCCTGTGCTAAATGGTGTGTACGTTTCCATGTACACCACGTGCAACTCACATTTTCTATTTTGTTACGATTTTTTGTGCTGTTCCTTTGGGGTCACCGTCACATTCTGCACTGTGTTAACTACACGTAACCTTTTGTGTTCCGTATGTTTCACCTTCCGCTAACTTTCTTCACAGTACTGTGGAGCCTTGTAATTTTGCTATCACCATCTTTATTACCTTGCCTTTTATTTCACCAGTTTTACGCTTTATGGGACATTTGTGTAACTTACCTTGGTCATTTTCCTCACTTTCTTTTGCACATACCAGGTTATTTTTAACCATTCGGGTGCCTACATCATAGCATTTTCTCTCTATGAATTTCTGTATTCTTAACTCCTTGTTATCAGCAATCTACATCAGTTTCTTTTTCACTTTTGACACACAGATGTCCCCTGAAGAAGTGCAAATGCACGAAATGTATCGGGGATAATTTTACTACGGAGTATGAATTTATCTGACCATTGGATTTTTGTCATTAATGTGTTAAATATCACAATCATATGACATTATATGACGAACTGTGATATCTTTTGAACACGCAATGATCTAATCATTAAAGATCATAATCTTTCTCATCACAATTGAAGTACTTGTATATATTCATGCACGCGCTTCGGCGCATCAAGAGTGCCCAGGGGCTGCCCTTACTCGTTGTAAGGTTCTCTTTGTTATAACTGTCTAGCACCTCACGAACCAGGAGGTGATCACTCTGAGCCCCTATAAATAATTTTACCTTCATTTAACCCCATTGAATACCTGTTTTATACTTTGGAGTGCAGCGGCTTTCACCTAGTTTAAGTACAGATTATAAGAGAAGAAGGAATGTTGGATAACACATGTGATCTTAACAGATTGAAGGTGACATCTTGGAATGTGTGGGGTCTGAATAACCCTAGGATAAAAAGGCAGATCCTAGGTTAACTAGATAGACTCCATATCACAGTGCTCTGCTACAGGACACACACTTGAATCCCGGAACTACACCCCATTTTGCTACGAGATGGGCCTCACACCGTTGATTTGCATTATATTCGGGATACTCCCGGGGAGTACAAAACAATAGTTGATGGACAGAATGCAGAACAATGTCATACATTCCCCCCAGTACAGAGATCTGGGCCTAAATCCATCGTTTGTTTGCACTCCACACCACCCCAGTGCAGACATAGCCATATGCAAATCAGCCTTAACCCTGTGCCTCATGGGAACAGTCCAGCCCGAACTGCCAAGTCATGTCTTTCCTGGACCGGAATCAAGCATCCTAGGACCGGTTTCTGGCTATCAGCCGTCTTCGGCCGGGATAGCTTGACTCCAGTGGTGTGGAGAGCATGGGACTCACGTCTGAGCATACGCATCCCACTTGGGGTGACAAATGCAAAACAACAGTTGATGGACAGAATGCAGAACATTGTCATACATTCACCCCAGTACAGAGATCTGGGCCTAAATACATTGTTTATTTGCACTCCACACCACCCTAGTTCAGACATGGCCATATGCAAATCAGCCTTGACCCTCTGCCTCATGGGAACAGTCCAGCCCAAACTGCCAAGCCATGTCTTTCCTGGACCGGAATCAAGCATCCTAGGACCGGTTTATGGCTATCAGCCAACTTCAGCCAGGATAGCGTGACTCCAGTGGTGTGGAGAGCATGGGACTCACGTCCGAGCATACCTATCCCACTTGGGTTGACAAATGCAAAATAACTGTTGATGGACAGAATGCAGAACAATGTCATGCATTCACCCCAGTACAGAGATCTGGGCCTGAATCCATCGGTTTTTTTTGCACTCCACACCACCCCAGTTAAGACATGGCCATATGCAAATCAGTCTTGACCCTGTGCCTCATGGGAACAGTCCAGCCCGAACTGCCAAGCCATGTCTTTCCTGGACTGGAATCAAGCATCCTCGGACCAGTTTCTGGCTATCAGCCGTCTTCAGCCAGGATAGCTTGACACCAGTGGTGTGGAGAGCATGGGACTCACATCTGAGCATACCCATCCCACTTGGGGTGATAAATGCAAAACAACAGTTGATGGACAGAATGCACAACAATGTCATATATCCACCCCAGTACAGAGATCCGGTTCTAAATCCATTGTTTTTTTGCACTCCACACCACCCCAGTTCAGACATGGCCATATGCAAATCAGCCTTGACCCTGTGCCTCATGGGAACAGTCCAGCCCGAACTGCCAAGCCATATCTTTCCTGGACCGGAATCAAGCATCCTAGGACCGGTTTCTGGCTCTCATCCGTCTTCAGCCAGGACAGCTTGACTCCAGTGGTGTGGAGAGCATGGGACTCACGTCTGAGCATACCCATCCCACTTGGGGTGACAAATGCAAAACAACAGTTGATGGACAGAATATAGAACAATGTCATACATTCACCCTAGTACAGAGATTTGGGCCTAAATCCATTGTTTTTTGCCCTCCACACCACCCCAGTTCAGACATGGCCATATGCAAATCAGCCTTGATCCTGTGCCTCATGGGAACAGTCCAGCCCAAACTGCCAAGCCATGTATTTCCTGGACTGGAATCAAGCATCCTAGGACCGGTTTCAGGCTATCAGTCATCTTCAGCAAGGATAGCTTGACTCCAGTGGTGTGGAGAGCATGGGACTCACGTCTGAGCATACCCAACCCACTTGGGGTGACAAATGCAAAACAACAGTTGATGGGCAGAATGCAGAACTATGTCATATATTCACCCCAGTACAGAGATCTGGGCCTAAATCTATCATTTTATTGCACTCCTCACCACCCCAGTTCAGACATGGCCATATGCAAATCAGCCTTGACCCTGTGCCTCATGGGAACAGTCCAGCCCGAACTGCCAAGCCATATCTTTCCTGGACCGGAATCAAGCATCCTAGGACCGGTTTCTGGCTATCATCCGTCTTCAGCCAGGACAGCTTGACTCCAGTGGTGTGGAGAGCATGGGACTCACGTCTGAGCATACCCATCCCACTTGGGGTGACAAATGCAAAACAACAGTTGATGGACAGAATATAGAACAATGTCATACATTCACCCTAGTACAGAGATTTGGGCCTAAATCCATTGTTTTTTGCCCTCCACACCACCCCAGTTCAGACATGGCCATATGCAAATCAGCCTTGATCCTGTGCCTCATGGGAACAGTCCAGCCCAAACTGCCAAGCCATGTATTTCCTGGACTGGAATCAAGCACCCTAGGACCGGTTTCAGGCTATCAGTCATCTTCAGCCAGGATAGCTTGACTCCAGTGGTGTGGAGAGCATGGGACTCACGTCTGAGCATACCCAACCCACTTGGGGTGACAAATGCAAAACAACAGTTGATGGGCAGAATGCAGAACTATGTCATATATTCACCCCAGTACAGAGATCTGGGCCTAAATCTATCATTTTATTGCACTCCTCACCACCCCAGTTCAGACATGGCCATATGCAAATCAGCCTTGACCCTGTGCCTCATGGGTACAGTCCAGCCCGAACTGCCAAGCCATGTCTTTCCTGGACCGGAATCAAGCATCCTAGGACCGGTTTCTGGCTATCAGCAGTCTTCAGCCAGGATAGCTTGACTCCAGTGGTGTGTAGAGCATGGGACTCACATCTGAGAATACCCATCCCACTTGGGTTGACAAATGCAAAACAACAGTTGATGGACAGAATGCAGAACATTGTCATACATTCACCCCAGTACAGAGATCTGGGCCTAAATCCATTGTTTTTGCACTCCACACCACCCCAGTGCAGACATGGCCATATGCAAATCAGCCTTGACCCTGTGCCTCATGGGAACAGTCCAGCCCAAACTGCCAAGCCATGTCTTTCCTGGACCAGAATCAAGTATCCTAGGACCGGTTTCTGGCTATCAGCCGTCTTCAGCAAGGATAGCTTGACTCCAGTGGTGTGGAGAGCATGAGACTCACATCTGCGCCTACCCATCCCACTAGGGGTGACAAATATAAACCAACAGTTGATGGAAAGAATGCAGAACAATGTCATACATTCACCCCAGTACAGAGATCTGGGCCTAAACCCATCGTTTTTTTGCACTCCACGCCACCCCAGTTCAGACATGGCCATATGCAAATCAGCCTTTATTCTGTGCCTCATGGGAACAGTCCAGCCCGAACTGCCAAGCCATGTCTTTCCTGGACCGGAATCATAGATCTGGGCCTAAATCCATCGTTCTTTTAGCTCTCCACACCACCCCAGTTCAGACATGGCCATATGCAAATCAGGCTTGACCCTGTCCCTTATGGGAACAGTGCAGCCCGAACTGCCAAGCCATGTCTTATCTGGACCGGAATCAAGCATCCTAAGACCGGTTTCTGGCTATCAGCCGTCTTCAACCAGGATAGCTTGACTCCAGTGGTGTGGAGAGCATGGGACTCACGTCTGAGCATACCCATCCCACTTGGGGTGACAAATGCAAAACAACAGTTGATGGACAGAATGCAGAACACTGTCATACATTCACACCCAGTACATAGATCTGGGCCTAAATCCATCGTTTATTTGCACTTCACACAACCCCTATTCAGACATGGCCTGATGCAAATCAGCATTGACCCTCTGCCTCATGGGAACAGTCGAGCCCAAACTGCCAAGCCATGTCTTTCCTGGATCGGAATCAAGCATCCTAGAACCGGTTTCCGGCTATCAGCCGTCTTCAGCCAGGATAGCTTGACTCCAGTGGTGTGGAGAGCATGGGACTCACGTCTGAGCATAACTATCCCACTTGGGTTGACAAATGCAAAACAACTGTTGATGGACAGAATGCAGAACAATGTCATACATTCACCCTAGTACAGAGATCTGGGCCTAAATACATCGTTTATTTGCACTCCACACCACCCCAGTTCAGACATGGCCATATGCAAATCAGCCTTGACCCTCTGCCTCATGGAACAGTCCCGCCCGAACTGCCAAGCCATGTCTTTCCTGGACCGGAATCAAGCATCCTAGGACCGGTTTCTGGCTATCAGCCGTCTTCAGCCAGGATAGCTTGACTCCAGTGTTCTCGAGAGCATGGGACTCACATCTGCGCCTACCGGTATACACCTGTTACAACGCATTAGTTACAACGCACTACCGTTACAACGCGACTTTTACAACGCATACCATTACAACGCATTGCGCTGGGGGGCGCTCTAGGATAGGGAATAAGTATAATTTACTATCCAACACCTTCCCTAGGGTCCACGGGGACTGGAGTTAGAATAGTAAATTATACTTACCACTATCCAGCACCTCAAAGCGCTATGCGTTGTAATGGTATGTGTTGTAATGGTCGCGTTGTAACGGTAGGTAGTTGTAATAGTATGCGGAGTAACATGGTACATCCGCGCCTACCCATCCCACTTGGGGTGACAAATACAAAGCAACAGTTGATGGAAAGAATGCAGAACAATGTCATACATTCACCACATTACAGAGATCTGGGCCTAAACCCATCGTTTTTTTGCACTCCACACCACCCCAGTCCAGACATGGCCATATGCAAATCAGCCTTGATTCTGTGCCTCATGGGAACGGTCCAGCCCGAACTGCCAAGCCATGTCTTTCCTGGACCGGAATCAAGCATCCTAGGACCGGTTTCTGGCTATCAGCCGTCTTCAACCAGGATAGCTTGACTCCAGTGTTGTGGAGAGCATGGGACTCACGTCTGAGCATACCCATCCCACTTGGGGTGACAAATGCAAAACAACAGTTGATGGACAGAATGCAGAACAATGTCATACATTCATCCCAGTACATAGATCTGGGCCTAAATCCATCGTTTTTTTAGCTCTCCACACCACCCCAGTTCAGACATGGTCATATGCAAATCAGGCTTGACCCTGTGCCTTAAGGGAACAGTGCAGCCCGAACTGCCAAGCCATGTCTTATCTGGACCGGAATCAAGCATCCTAAGACCGGTTTCTGGCTATCAGCCGTCTTCAGCCAGGATAGCTTGACTCCAGTGGTGTGGAGAGCATGGGACTCACGTCTGAGCATACCCATCCCACTTGGGGTGACAAATGCAAAACAACAGTTGATGGACAGAATGCAGAACACTATCATACATTCACACCCAGTACAGAGATCTGGCCCTAAATCCATCGTTTATTTGCACTTCACACCACCCCTGTTCAGACATGGCCGGATGCAAATCAGCCTTGACCCTCTGCCTCATGGGAACAGTTGAGCCCAAACTGCCAAGCCATGTCTATCCTGGATCGGAATCAAGCATCCTAGAACCGGTTTCCGGCTATCAGCCGTCTTCAGCCAGAATAGCTTGACTCCAGTGGTGTGGAGAGCATGGGACTCACGTCTGAGCATACCTCTCCCACTTTTGTTGACAAATGCAAAACAACTGTTGATGGACAGAATGCAGAACAATGTCATACATTCACCCTAGTACAGAGATCTGGGCCTAAATACATCGTTTATTTGCACTCCACACCACCCCAGTTCAGACATGGCCATATGCAAATCAGCCTTGACCCTTTGCCTCATGGGAACAGTCCAGACCGAACTGCCAAGCCATGTATTTCCTGGACCGGAATCAAGCATCCTAGGACCGGTTTCTGGCTATCAGCCGTCTTCAGCCAGGATAGCGTGACTCCAGTGGTGTGGAGAGCATGGGACTCACGTCTGAGCATACCTATCCCACTTGGGTAGACAAATGCAAAACAACTGTTGATGGACAGAATGCAGAACAATATCATACATTCACCCCAGTACAAAGATCTGGGCCTAAATCCATCATTTTTTTTTGCACTCCACACCACCCCAGTTAAGACATGGCCATATGCAAACGAGTATTGACCCTGTGCCTCATGGGAACAGTCCAGCCCGAACTGCCAAGCCATGTCTTTCCTGGACTGGAATCAAGCATCCTAGGACCGGTTTCTGGCTATCAGCCATCTTCAGCCAGAATAGCTTGACTCCAGTGGTGTGGAGAGCACGGGACTCACATCTGAGCATACCCATTCCACTTGGGGTGACAAATGCAAAATAACAGTTGATGGACAGAATACAGAACAATGTCATACATTCACCCCAGTACAGAGATTTGGGCCTAAATCCATTGTTTTTTTGCCCTCAACACCACCCCAGTTCAGACATGGCCATATGCAAATCAGCCTTGACCCTGTTCCTCATGGTAACAGTCCAGCCCAAACTGCCAAGCCATATCTTTCCTGCACTGGAATCAAGCATCCTAGGACCGGTTTCAGGCTATCAGCCGTCTTCAGCCAGGATAGCTTAACTCCAGTGGTGTGGAGAGCATGGGACTCACATCTAAGCATACCCAACCCACTTGGGGTGACAAATGCAAAACAACAGTTGATGGACAGAATGCAGAACAATGTCATACATTCCTCCAGTACAGAGATCTGGGCCTAAATCCATCTTTTTTTTGCACTCCACACCACCACAGTTCAGACATGGCCATATGCAAATCAGCCTTGACCCTGTGCCTCGTGGGAACAGTCCAGCCCGAACTGCCAAGCCATGTCTTTCCTGGACCGGAATCAAGCATACTAGGACCGGTTTCTGGCTATCAGCCGTCTTCAGCCAGGATAGCTTGACTCCAGTGGTGTTGAGAGCATGGGAATCACGTCTGATCATACCCATCCCACTTGGGGTGACAAATGCAAAACAACAGTTGATGGACAGTGTTAGACCTGACATCATTGGCTTGAGTCTCTCCTCCATTTATTTCTGTTTGCCTCCTCTGTTTAGGATGTTTTTGCTGGTATATTGCTTTGGGCACTGTGCCACTGCTGATCAGTCCCACAGTGCAAGTGCTCCCTCTGTAAAATTACTGTATTGATTAAATTCCATGTTTGGCTTATTTGGTTTACTATCAGTCCCGAGTCTAGTGCACCAGGAGTGCCAGGGCTTGTAAATACAAATGCTGCTCGTGGGCTTGCAGCACCTGTGTTGCCACCCACAAGAGTGGCCTAGTAAAAGTATGTCTAAGGGTCTGCCATTGCTAGACCTACGTGCAGTCTGGTACTGTCACACTGACTGCGCAAGTACACCTACGTGCCAGTCCCCAAACCTTCCCTTAACTTCATGTTAGTCACCCCTATGGTAGGCCTGCGGGCAGGGTGCATTATAAGTATAAGGTAGGACAAGCCTGACCAAGTTGGCATGTCCTAATAGTGAATTACAGCCATATTCGTTTTTCACTATTGAGAGGTTACCTGCTCTCCATTAGTTAGAATGGGCTGCCAGGATTATTAATGCTATAATCCTAGCTGGCTCAGGGAGCATGGTGCAATGTCGAGTTTGGTATCCCTGAACTCGGGGTTTAATAACGCATCCGTTTGTGTGGATGGTTTTTGGACTCTGGGTTTGAAAATAGCACTTGTAGAAAGTGACTATTTTCTTGTGTAACTATTTCTGGTTTCTGCTGGTTTGGTGTGTGTGTGACAGGAGCTGGGTGGCTCCAGAGGTCTGACTGAGTCAGTGTGGGATGAGTGGGACATTTGCATTGAGACTAGGGGGAGAGTAGTTCCTGATAGCCTGCCCTGCCTGATACAATGCTGGCTCCACCTCCTGCCAGGCGACTGATGGCTCTGTGCCTGCCAGGGACGATCCTGGCCCCACCTCCTACGGGAGGCCGATGGCTCTGCTCCTGCCAGTGACAATACTGGCTCCACCTCCTACTGAGCGGCTGAGGACTCTGCCCTGCACAGTGAATAGGCCAGGTGCCTCTGCCTGGCTACACCCACAACAAACCCAGGATGTGGGGAAATTCCCCTGCATGGACAAAGGGATCAAAGCCAAAAAGGGGTATAAGAGAAGGACCCCTGAACCAAGACTTTAGATCACTTCTGACAAGGAACCCTGAAACCAAGGGCAAGAAGCCTGCTAATCCAAGGACTTGCCTACCCCTTTTGCCAGTGTGCTGTTTGCTGGGGGAATCCTGCAGTGCTTCTTTATTTTTCCCAAGGAACCAGGAGAGAGGAACTGTGTGTGTACTCTCAAACTTTGCTAAAGAAAATCTCCAAGGGCTGGAAGAGTGCCAGCCTCCTGTTGAAGTCACAGGGCTAAAGGACTTCAAAAAAGTCAAAAAAAATGTATTTGTATAGGTACTCAACAGAGGACCACAAATTTACATTTTTACAAAATTTAAGAAGTAGTTACACATTTTAATCAATACAGTGTTAAAAAAGATTTAAGAAATTTATAAAAGTTATAACAGACAAGTTCATTTGGTGGCTGTTTACATATATCTATTAGTTCGCTCACTCGGGTGATTCTGCAAGATCGATAAATAAGGGCAAGGAATCTTGTCCGAGCAATAGTTACCTTTGAGTTGGGACACACGAACAACAGGTGCGCTAGGGTTTGGTCTCCCCCTTCACACAGGGGACATATCGAAGATCCCTCTGGCAGCCATCTTACTGTGTGAGTTAGTATGGGTAAGGTGCCCAGTCTTAACAAGGTGATTGTCCTCCTTGCACCATGAGTCAGTGAAAACCCAATATATGGTTGTTTTTGTTTATACTCCAAAGAATCTACGAAAGATTTGTATGTTGATAATTTCTTACAGTGTTGGTAATCTAGTTTGTAGCTTAACTTCGGAGTGAAGCATTTTAGGAAGAGTTTCATTTGAGCGTTTGTCCAGCCTTTTAGCATTTCCGGGGTAATCTCTGCCATTTGAAAGATATTTGTCATATTTTTTAAAAACGTCTGATTTTTAGATGCACCCTCGAAGATTTCTTGTCTCAGCAAATGTCTTAATGTGCCCTCCTTTGCATGGAGGAGATTATAGCTCCACCTGATTACGTTTGATACCGCCGTGGCGTAGGAGCTTGTAATCGAAAATTCCATACGTAACGCTTGGACTGGTGTGGAGTCAGAAACTTTCATTATCCTTTTTAAAATGTTCCCCTCCTTGCGGTCCATATAGGTCCATTGTTTCATTGGAATGTATTCTGTTGCATATGACAATACAGGAGGAATTTTTGCCTTATATATTTTTATTAAAGAGGAGAAATGCCGATTCCCAGTTGTCTGATGTAATCTTAAGAGGGCCTCAGTATGCACCTCTGACTTCCTCCTTAAATTTTCTATATGCTTTCCATTTGTAGTGTTCTTCGAGAGGATCCTGCCTAGATATGGATATTCGCTTACTGTTTCTATTTTCTCTCCACCTAGACTCCATCTATATTTAACAGTAGATTTCTTCCTTGAAAAAACCACAATTTTTGTTTTTTTTAAATTAGGGATTAGAAAATTTGTTTTTGAGTAATCATGAAGGATGTCCAGGGATTGTTGCAGACCATAGGGAGTGAGATCAAGCATCACGATATCATCGGCGTAGAGTAGCACTTGTATGTTTTGTTTAGCGATTTTAGGGGACAGATTTGAGCCTTGATGTAATTGCTTAGGTAAGTCGCTGAGATATAGGGAAAATAGTAGTGGGGCCAAAAGACACCCTTGCTTTAGGCCGTTAGATGTTTTTATCCTTTCTGTTAAGCCCTTTTCGCCTCCCATTTGGACCTGGCACCAAGTGTCGGTGTGAAGATTCACTATAGCTTGGAGCAGTAAATCTGGAATGCCAAGTTCCTTGAGTTTGTGCCATAGAGTAGGTCGATCTACTCGATCGAACGCAGTCGAATAATCTACAAACACTGCGTATACCGCCTGAGATTTACCTGTTACGTATTTGTCTATTATTGTTTGTATTATAGCAATATTATCCGTAACTGAATGTTTTGGCCTAAAGCCAGCTTGAAACATTGGAATTTTATTCAATGAAAAAGCCCAATCTTTTAATCTTTGTAGAACCTCAGCTGCGAAGATTTTTCCAGCAGCATCCATTAAGGCGATTTGCCGATAATTTCCTGCGGTTGTCTTACTTCCCTTTTTGTGTATTGGGATGATGGTACTTCCCTGCCAAGATATAGGCATTTGTCCAGTTTCAAAAATGTGATTAAATAAGTTTGATAACAACTTACTCCATTCCCTTGGATTTGCCTGGTAGATCTTTATTGGGATCTGGTCTGGGCCAGAAGCTCCTGTTTTCCTTGCTTTTCTTATGTTCCATTCCACTGAGTTAGCTGTAACTCTATGTATTTGTGGGTCAACGTCACCTTTGTCTTTTTCTAAGCTTTTCCCCTCAAAGTCAATCGTATTTGCTTTATATAGGTCTGTTAGATAAGTTTCCCAGTCTTTTGGTGTAACAGGTATCGCTTGTAGCTTCTTTTTCGTGCCAGTTAGTTTAGCTACAAGGGACCAGTATTTACGGGAGTTCATATCTTTTGCAGCTTCTTGAATGTCCACCCAATTACGGTCTTGAATTTCTTTTTTTCTTTTTTGCTTATCTCTTCTGAGTTTGTTTTTTAGTTTATTTATTTCTTTCTTAGTTGACATATAATGATTCAGGTATTGTGCACGTACCAGTCTGTTCAATTTTTCCTTAATTATAGAATTTTGGGTATTTTGTGTGTTATTTTTATTGCCGCTATTGTTTCCGTAATTCATACCTTTAGGAGCATATTGCAGTTTGTCCATTAGTAGATTTTTTAACTCATTAGTGATATGTTCAAAATTTTCTATTGGGACATCCGAGATTGTTTTTAATAAGAGATCGTTCTGTTCAATCAGTGTCGATATTCTGTCCAGTACTTTCGAGCTCCAGAAAATTCTTCTTTGGGCACTATTTACCACAACAGAACTTCTATGAAATATTAGCTGCCTGTTGGTAGCTGTTTGAGGCCTCCATTCAGATTTTAAAATCAACAGAGCATGATCGCTCTCTTGGCTTAACTGTATTTTTAGGTGAGTAACAGTCTCCATTAAATTCATATTACAGATAATATAGTCAATAATGGATGAACTTCCATTACCCCGTCTGGTATTCGATGCCGGAATGTCGCCTTCTATATTTCCGTTCAGAATTACGCCTCTTATGGAAGGTAGTGTCGATAATAGTAGTTTCCCTCTTTTGTCACATTTTGCACCCTTGGGAAATTGCGGGGCTGAGAACTCAGCAAATTCCTCATCATATAGTTGCGTCCATTTACCAATTTCTGAGTTTGAAATTTTGCCGTTTAGATCACCTGCTATTATGTATGGGATGCATGATTGATCTTCGACAATTTGTGTAATGGATTCCATGATTACTAGAAAGGTGTTATCGTGGTTCTTGCCCGGGGGGGCATAGACATTGAATAGCAGGAATGATTGTTTAGTTGCTACATCATGAGTTTTTAGAAAGATCTTTAAACATTGCAGGTTTTGTGATTTGGTCTGGATAATTTCCTGGGCCCACATATAATCCTCCTTCAATAGAATGGCCAGACCACCCTTTGCGTGGCCCCGAATGGATGCTTTGGCTGGGATGTCATATACATAGTAGTTATTTTGCGAAAATGTTTGTGTTGCCCAGGTTTCCTGTAGCATTAAGAGGTCCGGATGGTTACTTATGGCTTCCGTTAATTTGATCTTAGTTTTCCCCGCTATATTCCATGATATTATTTTGAGACCATTGCTAAACAGGTTGTCCCGAACATGATGTGGATTTATTGCGATTCAAAGTTCTCAGATACCCATGACCAAGATCTGATACTTTCTCTGTACTCCTTTCCCTTAGGGTCTTGTTGCCATACTAACCTTTCGCCATTTTCCAGTTTTACCTTCAAAGTGTCTTTCCCTGAATACTTAATTCCTGAATACGTTGCTCGGGACACATCAGTTTCTCCCAGAGGATTTTTGTATTGAGAGTTAGAGATTCTCCATATTTGTTCATCATATCTTGTGGGAAATCTATTTTCGTTGGGATCCCTTCTTATATAGACGTCGTATCCATGTTTGTGTAGTGTTTCTTTTTCACTGATTATGATCCCAGGTATAACGTTTGACCAGAAGGTTACTGTGGCTATTTTATTATTATCTTTTTGTGGAAAGATTACTAGATCAATCTCATTGCTATTCAAGGATTCCAAAGGTTTGATGTGGTGAAGGAGATTGATGATTCTTCTTCTATTTAGTGGTGCTAGGTCCATTGGGAAAAGTTCTTCAAGTTGTAGTGTTCTGGAGTATGATGTTCCTGCTCCATGTCGGTTTTTTTCTTTTTTATTACTTTCGATCATGTTTTGGTGTTGTAATTCTTCAGGGACATTATACGAGACAAAATCCTTTGCGGCCGGATCTAGTGGTTTCAATTTCTCTTCTCTTTTTTTTGAGCTAGTTTCCGTATTGCCACAAGTCCCGGGCTTAATAGGTTCAATTTCTTGTACATCTTGTTTGTTATTGACAGTTGTAGACTTTTGGAATTTCAGCTTGCAATTTTTTTTTCTATGGATACGTCTTATTGGTTTTTTCCTCTTTCTTTTTCCTTCTACTTGCTCAGCATTTATAGGTTTATTTATTTTTTCTCCTTTTTTGCTTTCTGGTATGTTGTTAAGAGTGACTTTTTGGGTATTTTCATCCATATCTTCATCTTTTGGTATATTCGATTTCATTACCTTTGTGAAAATTGGATATTGTTTGTCATTAACGAATTTTTCTTTGAAAAGTTTTTTCAGGGAGAATATTGGTGTTTCATGTTGTCGTACTGACTTCTCCTTTTTTTGTTTTGGAACTACTGATGTTTGAGTACCACGATCATTTTTTCCTTTTTTTTCTTGGTCTTTTTCGCTGTTTTGGTGACTTGTGTAGTTCCTTTGTTCATTGTCGTTGAACTTCAATTGGTTTTTTTCCAATTCAGGGGGTTCTTTCCTTTTCTTTTTTTCCTCTACAAGATGTTTAAGGATTCCAATTTGAACATCCAGGGTTTGGTCTGAATTTTCTAATATGTTCCCTAGAAAGGAAAGGACCGACTCAAGTATTTCATGTAAGGAGAACAAGGCTTTTGACATAGGTGTAGCTATGTTAGCTGAGTAGTTGGTTTTTATGAGAAAAGGGTCTACAGATGATTCAAGTGTTTGAGGTTGCATTTGATTTTTTTGTAAAGGTGGACTATTAGTTATTTTTGACTCATGTTGGTTTTGTGTTATCTTGGAGTTGTTTGCACAAAGTTCTTCCAGGTGACAGGTATTTCCTGGGTCTTTTTTTGGTGTTGAAGATGTTAAGTGATTTTCCTCGTGACCCTGAATTTGACAATTTTTAGAGTTATTAAAGGATTTTTGTATATTATCGGAAACAGTGACGCTTAAGTTTGGTTTTAGATTTGACCCAAGTTTAGTGAGCATACATTCTTCTAACCCTGTATGCAGAAGTGAGTTGGATATTCCTTCTGCCACGAGAGATTTTTTATCAATTTCATCTTTAGATATAAGAGTAGAGAAATATTCAGTGATGTCCGGGGTCCGTGTAATGCGACCTTGTTTTATTGATTTGTCTGATGATTTACGAACAGCGTCCTCCGTGCCCATACGTTTCATAAAGATAGTCCTGGATCGTAATTTTTTTAGACCCATTTCTTTTTGTTACCACAATTTCTGTTGGTATTTACTTACTTTTAATCCCTCGTCGTTTTAGTGCAAGGTTTAGCACTAGTAGGGGAACAAGTCAGAAGAAAGTTTGGCTTACCAGGAGCAGATGGTTAGCGGGGTGGCCCGTCCCGTCCTAGTACGACCTCGGACGGCCTCAGACGGCCCGCCCTTTGCCCGGGCTTATCCCCGCGCTTGGTCCCGCGCGCGTCCCGCGTCGCGGGGAGCGAGATGATATTTATACGTTTCGTTGGGGGCGTGTCCGTGGGCGGTTCGCCTGGGGGAAGAGGAACCAGGTGATCCCAGCTAGGATTTCTGGTCCTCCCAGTCCCCCAGGCTAGGTGCGCTCTCTGTACACACCCTGGCCTCAACCCCTCTGACTCCAGCTGGGAGCGACAGGCAGAGCGTGCAGAGTGCAGCTCACGCTCACACCAGCGAGTCAAGGGGAGGCAGCGCCACGAAACGATGATGACTGAGGGTCAGCTCCGATCAGGCAGCACAGGTCACAGTCAATGAGGAAGGATTCCTCACACAGCAAAGCAAAGTACAGCACCAGTTCCAAGCTCCGGTGAGTGGCGCCCGTGAAGCGGGTGTCACGAAGCTATATCCAGCTCGTTGGGGGCGTGTCCGTGGGCGGTTCGCCTGGGGGAAGAGGAACCAGGTGATCCCAGCTAGGATTTCTGGTCCTCGCAGTCCCCCAGGCTGGGAGCGACAGGCAGAGCGTGCAGAGTGCAGCTCACGCTCACACCAGTGAGTCAAGGGGAGGCAGCGCCACGAAACGATGATGACTGAGGGTCAGCTCCGATCAGGCAGCACAGGTCACAGTCAATGAGGAAGGATTCCTCACACAGCAAAGCAAAGTACAGCACCAGTTCCAAGCTCCGGTGAGTGGCGCCCGCGAAGCGGGTGTCACGAAGCTATATCCAGCTCGTTGGGGGCGTGTCCGTGGGCGGTTCGCCTGGGGGAAGAGGAACCAGGTGATCCCAGCTAGGATTTCTGGTCCTCGCAGTCCCCCAGGCTAGGTGCGCTCTCTGTACACACCCTGGCCTCAACCCCTCTGACTCCAGCTGGGAGCGACAGGCAGAGCGTGCAGAGTGCAGCTCACGCTCACACCAGCGAGTCAAGGGGAGGCAGCGCCACGAAACGATGATGACTGAGGGTCAGCTCCGATCAGGCAGCACAGGTCACAGTCAATGAGGAAGGATTCCTCACACAGCAAAGCAAAGTACAGCACCAGTTCCAAGCTCCGGTGAGTGGCGCCCGCGAAGCGGGTGTCACGAAGCTATATCCAGCTCGTTGGGGGCGTGTCCGTGGGCGGTGCGCCTGGGGGAAGAGGAACCAGGTGATCCCAGCTAGGATTTCTGGTCCTCGCAGTCCCCCAGGCTAGGTGCGCTCTCTGTACACACCCTGGCCTCAACCCCTCTGACTCCAGCTGGGAGCGACAGGCAGAGCGTGCAGAGTGCAGCTCACGCTCACACCAGCGAGTCAAGGGGAGGCAGCGCCACGAAACGATGATGACTGAGGGTCAGCTCCGATCAGGCAGCACAGGTCACAGTCAATGAGGAAGGATTCCTCACACAGCAAAGCAAAGTACAGCACCAGTTCCAAGCTCCGGTGAGTGGCCTTCATCTGCTAAAAGTGCTGTTTGCTGGAACCTGTGAATCCAGCACCTCTGAAAGAATCCAGCAGTCTCGACGCCGACGGACGCCGCTGAATCCAGCTCGACATTGTGAGTAACGGCTCCAGTGTCCCGCTTCCTCGACGCCGGCCGCCGGGCCCGATCGACGCCAGCAGCAACGCCAGTGAGTAGTGAGTTCGGCTCCAGCTCCAAGTGACCTCGTGTCTGCACCGCTGCTGATCGCATCGACTTCGAGCCCTCTCGACGCCGTGAGCGCTGCTCACGATTGCAAGATCGCCATCAACATCGACGAAGACGCCGTATCCTGCTTCGCCTCGTGAGCGCTGCTCCTGCCTGACATCTGTCGACGCCGCTGCAGGTCGCCCCGACTCCGAGGCCGGATCCACGCCGAAGACGCGATGCCGGACATCTCGACGCCGCTGATCATCGTGTGCTTTGCTTTTCCAAGGTACTGTGTGGTGGGGGTCTGTGCGACTCCGGGCTCGACGTAGCGCTCCTCGCGGTCGACGCCGAACCTTGGATTAACTTTGCCTCGACGTCGTGTGACTCCCGTGTGGGTTACATTGTTGCCAAGAACTATGTTTTAAAGAAGAAGAGTTGCTTTTGTTACTAAAGACTTTCGTGCTAAGAAGAAACTACCTTTGAACTATTATTTTCCCTTCCAAGAGAATTTAAGATTGTGGTATATTTTTGTCGTTACTTGGTCTTGTGCTAAGCCTTATATAAAAATCCTTATTTTTATAATACTACTGTGTCGTGTCCATTTGTAGTGTATTCACTTTATTACTGTATGTGGTCATAAATGCTTAACGCACTGCCTCTGAGATAAGCCTGTCTGCTTTGCCAAGCTACCAAGGGGGTGAGCAGGGGTTATCTAAGTGTGTGATCCCCTTGCCCTGACTAGAGGAGGTGAGTCCCTATTTGTCAGAAGTGTATACCTCTGCCAACTAGAGACAGCCAAGTCTAACATTGGTGGGTCAGCGGTGAGGATTTGAACTTTGCATTTATGACCCATGTGCAGTGATTAGTGTGCGCTACATAGTGAAAGCAGACCAAAGCCCAGCCACAATCTAATTTGGAAGGATTCTATTTTTGTTCTCCGCTTTTCTGAAGCTTGATTTTTGAACACTGCCAGTTTTGACCATGAGTGATGCCGGAAGCACTACCACTGTTGTTGTTGTGGAGGAATTTGATAGAAGTAAAATCCTGGATTACAGCAGAAAGCAATTAGACCATTATTGCAAGCAGTTGAAAGTTCCTACCAAAAGCTGCAGAAACAAACCGGAAGTTATCAAAGCATTGCAGGCCTGGTTAGAGGCCAAAGACCCCTCTGATGCGGTGGTGGTACCGCCAGGGGAAGGGGATGAGGAGGTACCAGTGAATGGTCATGTGTCCTCTCCCGGTAGCAGTGTTTCCTCCAAAGGTCTTTCCCCTGAAGAAAGAGAAGAAAGGGCGAAAGAGCGAGAATACAACATGGAAATGGCAAGGTTTAAGATAAATGGGCAGTTGGAGTTAGAAAATGCAAAAGGCAGAAGAGAAGCTGATTTGGAGATCAAAAGGTTGGAGTTTGAAAGAGAAAAGTTAGCTTTGGAGCATGATACCAGGTTGAGGGAGTTGGAGTCTGACCCAATTCCATCGAGTAATGGCCTTAAACAAGGCTGTTTACTGGCTCCCCTCCTATTTTCTTTATATACGGCTGATTTGCCCGCCACTCTGTCAGCCACTGAGGGTATCGCCCCCTTGTTGGGGGGGAGCCCTGTATCTTGTCTGATGTATGCCGATGATGTCCTCATTCTTGACTTAACGCCCAAAGGACTTGCAAATCGGCTGCATGCCCTCCATAGTTATGCGGTGGCTCATTGTATGAAGATTAATATAACCAAGAGTAAAGTCATGTGTATAGTAGGAAAAAAGAGGTGTCGAGCTGCAGATTTTGGTTGGTGTATCGGGGGGCAAAAATTGGAGGTTGTAAAGTCATATATTTTTTTGGGGAAAATTGTTACGGCTAATCTGAGTGAGAAGCTCCATATAGAGCATTGTTCTCGCAAAGCTCTTGCCCATGGCAAAGGTTTAAACTCACTTTACCATGCAACGGGGAAACGGCACTTTCAGATTTTATTGGAGGTGTATAGATCTAAAATCCCCGCGACAATTTTGTATGGTATAGAGTTAATAGAGTTGAAAAAGTGGGACTTCTGCCATAGGATTGAGGGGAAACTCTTAAGATCTCTCTCCTCATTAAATTCTGCCTGCTCTCTGGCCGCCTGTAGGCTTGATTTTGGTCTAAGGAGCAGTTGGGTACAGGGCCTTTGTGCCCTAGTTAGATGGGTGGCCTGTCTTGCAAGAGCGGAAGCTGGGACACTGAGAGCACTCATTAAAAGTGAATTACTAGGTAATTTCAAGGAGTTTTCCCAACTTGTTTGTAATTTCAGAAAAGCCGTAACTCTTTTAAAATTAGACGAAAAGTCCCTTTTTGTATATTCCCCTGCTCAGTTAAAACTTGTGCTAAAAGCAGCCTCCTGGGACCTATGCTTTCAATCGGATAAAAAAGCAATCCATGGGAAAAGGAATGTACATATCCTTCTCGATACTTATCTGATGAAGCAGCCACAATTCTATGTGCGATGGTCCCTTCCACATGGTATACGTAGATTCTGGTTCCTGCTGCGATACGATTTAATTCCTTTAAATCTTTTGTTATCCAAATGGTACGGCTCCACCTCTTTGTGTAATCTATGTCATCTAAATACTCAGGACTGTATGCATGTTCTACTGATTTGCCCGGCGTTATGTGAATTGCGTTCTAGATGGATAAAAGTTATTTGTCTCCGTCTGGGCATTCTAACTCTGAATGATTTTCTGCATGCACTTTATTGTCCCCCTAACGAAATGTTCTGCTCCTACATTTTTAACTTTTTCAAAGGTTTTTTAGCTATTTATTAATAACCAATGGAGACGCCTTTTTGATTTGCCAAATTTTCTACTGCTCTGGTGTGTGAATTAGTCTATGTGTAATTTATGTACTTGTTGGTGGACACTTTTTGCAGTTGCACTGTTTTGTATTTTATTTCTGTATATTGTATGTGGCCCTCTGTCGAGAGCCAAAACATAATAAATAAAATTGAATACCACTGTTGTTGTTGTGGAGGAATTTGATAGAAGTAAAATCCTGGATTACAGCAGAAAGCAATTAGACCATTATTGCAAGCAGTTGAAAGTTCCTACCAAAAGCTGCAGAAACAAACCGGAAGTTATCAAAGCATTGCAGGCCTGGTTAGAGGCCAAAGACCCCTCTGATGCGGTGGTGGTACCGCCAGGGGAAGGGGATGAGGAGGTACCAGTGAATGGTCATGTGTCCTCTCCCGGTAGCAGTGTTTCCTCCAAAGGTCTTTCCCCTGAAGAAAGAGAAGAAAGGGCGAAAGAGCGAGAATACAACATGGAAATGGCAAGGTTTAAGATAAATGGGCAGTTGGAGTTAGAAAATGCAAAAGGCAGAAGAGAAGCTGATTTGGAGATCAAAAGGTTGGAGTTTGAAAGAGAAAAGTTAGCTTTGGAGCGTGATACCAGGTTGAGGGAGTTGGAGCTCAAAGCTAAAAGTTTAGAATTGAATCCCTCTGGTGGCAGCATCCCATCTGTGCCCGCAGAAAGTAGGTATTATTTTCCTAAAGATGTGATAAAAGATTATCATAAGAATGAAGATATTGGTCAATGGTTTAAAGCATATGAGTTAGCATTGTTGGCCCACCGGGTCCCTGAGAAGGACTGGGGAGCGGGGTTGTGGGATCGCTTTGTGAATGAGGGAAGAGATACCCTGTTAGACATGCCTGTTGAGGATAGGATGTCTTATGCTCATATGAAAGATGCTTTAATGTTAAGGTATGGCCTAACCCCAGAAAAGTACAGACAAGCCTTTAGAGAATGTAAGAAGTTGCCTGGTACGACGTGGGTTGAATATGTGTCATTTTTTTGCAGAGCCATGGATGGTTGGGTAAAGGGCAGCAAATGGAAAGTTATGAAGCTCTTTATGATTTGTTTGCTTGGGAGCACTTGTCTAATAACTGTTTTCAAGAGCTGCGCCAGCACCTTATTGATAGCAAGATATCTAACCCTAGAAAACTTGCTGAGGAGGCGCACCGCTGGGTCAGTACCAGGGTCCACAAGGGTCCAGTGGGAGACTCAGCCAAAGGTGGGCAGGGTCCCCAGCAGAAGCGTGGGGGGGACAAGGGTAAACAAAAGAAGTCCCAGAAAGGGCCCCAAAGTAATCCCCAAGGGAACCAAGGGAAAGGTTCCCAGACTCCCCCTGTGAAGAAGCCAGGGGCCCTGACAGGTAAACCTGTTCATAGGGGCCCAATGACCTGCTACGTTTGTGGGCAGGTGGGACACCGTTATTATGATCCCCAGTGTCCCATGAAGAATTCTAATGCACCACCACGTGCACCCCCCCCGTCAGTTGGCGAGTGTAGCCCTGGGAGGGGTTGCCCCTGGTGGGAGGGGTCCCGCAGAAATGTCCCTGGTCTCGCTAGGAGACATGAAAATGGTCCCTCCACCCCCTCTGCCTAGTAGCACTAATAAATATAGGCAGTGGGTGACCATTAATGGCCATAGAGCGGAAGCTCTCAGAGACACCGGAGCGAGTGTGACAGCTGTCAAGTGTCACTTGGTGTCCAGAGAGCAGGTGGTTCCCCACGCATTCTACCCTGTGATAGCTGCTAACAACTCCCAGAAAGAGTGTGAGGTAGCTCAGGTTCCCTTTGAATGGGGGGGAGTTTAAGGTACTCTTCAAGTTGCTGTAAGGCCCGCCATGCCTGTTGATTGTCTCCTGGGCAATGATTTGGAAGACTCCCTTTGGGCTAAGGTGGAGAGGGAGACACATTTGAAAATGTTGGGTGTGCCAGAGTGGGGGTGTGTAACCACTCGTTCGATGACAGCAAGTAAGGGTGTTGATGGGGTCCCGGAGCCTGAAAGTATGGCCCAGGACCCAGCTGTGAAGAGAAGAGGCAGGAGGCGTGGGAAACTGGCCCCCATAGTTCCCGTGGTCCAGGAGGAGGCAGACCCTAAGGGGGATGCCCTGGAGCCCACAGGGGAACAAGTTGCTGAACTGGGAGACCTACCCGAGCGGACCCACTGGCAGCAGGATGGTGGTCCCTCCAGGGAAGAACTTTGTGCAGAACAGAAAGTGTGCCCTTCTCTTGTGGGTATGAGGCAGCAGGCCTCAGCCCAAACCTCAGGTGATCAGTCAGGGTCACATTTTGTTTACTGGGAGAACGACCTCCTGTATAGCGAGCCTAAGGCTGCTGAGCCTGGGTCAGCCTGTGTGCTGGTGGTACCCCAGTGCTTCAGAGCCTTCCTACTGGATTTGGCTCATGACGTTCCTTTAGCTGGACATCTGGGGCAGAACAAGACCTATGACAGGCTTGTCACCCATTTTTATTGGCCTCAGATGAGAAGGGATGTAGACATCCATTGTAAAACCTGTCACACTTGCCAGGCAAGTGGGAAAAGTGGAAGGAAGCTGAAGGCTCCCCTCCAACCTTTTCCAGTCGTCAGTACCCCCTTTGACCGGGTGGGGATTGACATTGTTTGTCCACTGGACCCCAAGACAGCCCTGGGCAACAGGTTCATCCTGGTCTTGGTGGACCATGCCACACGGTACCCGGAAGCCATCCCTCTCCGAACAGTGACGGCCCCCGTGGTGGGACGGGCACTGATGGTTGTTTTCTCCCGCATGGGGTTCCCCAGAGAGGTGGTGTCAGACCGGGGCACCAACTTCATTTCCAACTATATGAAGTCTCTGTGGAAGGAGTGTGGGGTAACCTACAAGTTCACCACTCCTTACCACCCTCACGGAAATGGGCTGGTTGAGAGATTCAACCGGGCCCTTAAAGGCATGATCATGGGTCTTGAAGAACCAATGAGGCGGAAATGGGACGTCCTCTTGCCATGCCTACTGTTTGCTTACCGTGAGGTGCCACAGAAGTCTCTACGGTTCAGCCCCTTTGAGCTTTTGTATGGTCACCCGGTAAGAGGACCTTTGAGTCTGGTCAAAGAAGGCTGGGAGCAATCTCCCAGGAAACCTCCCCAGGATGTATACAGTTACATGCTGGCCTTTAGGAACCAGACTAGGTGCTTCAGAGATCTTGCTCAGGCAAATCTGGAGGCCAGCCAGGAAGAGATGAAGCGGTGGTACGACCGGAATGCCACTCTGGTCGAACTTCAGCCTGGTCAAGAAGTTTGGGTCATGTCCCCTGTGGAACCTTGTGCGCTCAAGGACAGGTGGACTGGACCGTTTAAGGTTGTGGAGAAGAAGAGCGATGTCACCTACTTGGTGGACTTGAAATCTCCCAGAAACCCCCTGAGGGTCCTGCATGTCAACCGTTTAAAGCCCCACTTAGAAAGGTCCGAAGTGGGCCTGCTCCTAGCTACAGATGCTGGAATGGAGGAGGAGAGCGAGCCTCTTCCTGCCTCCTGTATGCCAAAGAGCAATATGGGTCAGTGGATGGTGTTGTCCTCTCTGACACACTGACCCTTGAGCAGCAGCAAGATTGTCGCCAACTGTTGGGACAATTCCCTGATTCCTTGTGTCACTCATTGGTGTGTCCATGATGTGGACACCGGGGACAGTCCTCCTGTGAAGCACAAGGCTTACAGGGTGACTGACAAGGTCAGAGCATACATTAAGGAGGAGGTCTCCAAAATGTTTGCCTTAGGGGTGGTTGAGTCCTCTAGCAGTCCTTGGGCCAGCCCAGTGGTCTTGGTCCCGAAGGCTGCAGAGCCTGGTGCTTCACCAGAACTTCGGTTCTGTGTGGATTACCGAGGACTCAATTCAGTCACCAAGACTGACGCGCACCCCATCCCAGAGCTGATGAGCTCATAGATCGGTTGGGGGCTGCCCGGTACCTTAGTACGTTTGATCTAACGTCTGGGTACTGGCAGATCACCTTAACTGATGGGGCAAAGGAGAGGTCAGCATTCTCCACACCAGATGGGCTCTACCAGTTCCGGGTTATGCCCTCTGGGATGAAGAATGCCCATGCCACCTTCCAGAGGTTGGTCAACCAGGTCTTGGCTGGACTGGAGGATTTCAGTGCCGCCTACCTGGACGACATTGCAGTGTTCAGCGCCGGCTGGGAGGAACACTTGCACCACCTCCAGGAAGAGTTGTTGGCCCTGCGCTGAGCAGGCCTCACAAACAAAGCCAGTAAGTGCCAGATTGGGCAGGGTTCTGTGGTGTACTTGGGGCACCAAGTAGGGAGCAGCAAGGTGGCCCCCCTGCAACCCAAGATTGATACCATCCTGGCTTGGGCACCGCCCAAAACCCAAACTCAGGTGAGGGCCTTCTTAGGACTCACGGGTTACTACAGGAGGTTTGTCAAGGATTATGGTAACATTGTGCACCCCTTGACTTCGCTGACTTCCAGGAAGCAGCCACCAAATGTGATCTGGACTGACGCCTGTCAGACGGCCTTTGACACCCTGAGAACTGCAATGTGTACAGCACCCATACTCCAGGCACCCGACTTTTCTAAAGAATTTGTTGTCCAGACGGATGCTTCAGAGCATGGCGTGGGGACTGTTCTAGCTCAGGTGAATAAAGAGGGCCGAGACTTACCTGTAGCCTTCATCAGTAGGAGGTTACTTCCCAGGGAACGCAGGTGGAGTGCGATAGAGCGAGAAGCATTTGCTATGGTCTTGGCGCTGTAGAAGCTAAGACCCTACCTGTTTGGGACTCACTTCCGGGTTCAGACAGACCACAGGCCCCTCAGATGGTTGATGCAGATGAGGGGTGAGAATCCAAAGCTGTTGAGGTGGTCCATTTCTCTACAGGGGATGGACTTCACGGTGGAACACCGCCCTGGTACAGATCACGCCAATGCTGATGGTCTGTCCAGATTTTTCCGCCTTAGTGATGAGGACTCCCTAGGTCAAGGGTAGTTCTCCCCACATTTCAGCTGGAGGGGACACTTGTTAGACCTGACATCATTGGCTTGAGTCTCTCCTCCATTTTTTTCTGTTTGCCTCCTCTGTTTACGATGTTTTTGCTGGTATATTGATTTGGGCACTGTGCCACTGCTGATCAGTCCCACAGTGCAAGTGCTCCCTATGTAAAATTACTGTATTGATTAAATTCCATGTTTGGCTTATTTGGTTTACTATCAGTCCCTAGTCTAGTGCACCAGGAGTGCCAGGGCTTGTAAATACAAATGCTGCTCGTGGGGTTGCAGCACCTGTTGTGCCACCCACAAGAGCGGCCTAGTAAAAGTATGTCTAAGGGTCTGCCATTGCTGGACCTATGTGCAGTCTGGTACTGTCACGCTGACTGCGCAAGTACACCTACGTCCCAGTCCCCAAACCTTCCCTTAACTTCATGTTAGTCACCCCTATGGTAGGCCTGCGGGCAGGGTGCATTGTAAGTATAAGTTAGGACAAGCCTGACCAAGTTGGCATGTCCTAATAGTGAATTACAGCCATATTCGTTTTTCACTATTGAGAGGTTACCTGCTCTCCATTAGTTAGAATGGGCTGCCAGGATTATTAATGCTATAATCCTAGCTGGCTCAGGGAGCATGGTGCAATGTCGAGTTTGGTATCCCTGAACTCGGGGCTTAATAACGCATCCGTTAGTGGAGAAGTGTGGCTCAGGGGTTAGAGGCGGCAGACCCGGAAGCTGAGATCGGCCCTGGTCCAGGATTCAATTCCCAGCCTCGGCGGGTCTTGGGCTAAAAATTCCACGGACTCGATAATTCTCGCTCCGGTGCCTTCTCGACTCACGGGTTCACATTCTGCGACTCTGGGCAATAGCTTGCTTAATCTCCACAATGGCCCCTTGCGGCGGGATGCCTGGCTTTCACCTTGTGGATACCCTACCTGGGGCTATCTCACAGGGGAATACCAGGACGGGTTCCCTAAGCAAGCGCCGGGAAACCCACTGCGGGTAGCTGTGCGCTATATAAGCTCAAATACATTTACATTTACATTTACATTTACATTTGTGTGGAAGGTTTTTGGACTCTGGGTTTGAAAATAGCACTTGTAGAAAGTGGCTATTTTCTTGTCTAACTATTTCTGGTTTCTGCTGGTTTGCTGTGTGTGTGACAGGAGCTGGGTGGCTCCAGAGGTCTGACTGAGTCAGTGTGGGATGAGTGGGACATTTGCATTGAGACTAGGGGGAGAGTAGTTCCTGATAGCCTGCCCTGCCTGATACAATGCTGGCTCCACCTCCTGCCAGGCGACTGATGGCTCTGTGCCTGCCAGGGACGATCCTGGCCCCACCTCCTAGGGGAGGCCGATGGCTCTGCTCCTGCCAGTGACAATACTGGCTCCACCTCCTACTGAGCGGCTCAGGACTCTGCCCTGCACAGTGAATAGGCCAGGTGCCTCTGCCTGGCTACACCCACAACAAACCCAGGATGTGGGGAAATTCCCCTGCATGGACAAAGGGATCAAAGCCAAAAAGGGGTATAACAGAAGGACCCCTGAACCAAGACTTTAGATCACTTCTGACAAGGAACCCTGAAACCAAGGACAAGAAGCCTGCTGATCCAAGGACTTGCCTACCCCTTCTGCCAGTGTGCTGTTTGCTGGGGGGAATCCTGCAGTGCTTCTTTATTTTTGCCAAGGAACCAGGAGAGAGGAACTGTGTGTGTACTCTCAAACTTTGCTAAAGAAAATCTCCAAGGGTTGGAAGAGTGCCAGCCTCCTGTTGAAGTCACAGGGCTAAAGGACTTCATCTGCTAAAAGTGCTGTTTGCTGGAACCTGTGAATCCAGCACCTCTGAAAGAATCCAGCAGTCTCGACGCCGACGGACGCCGCTGAATCCAGCTCGGCATCGTGAGTAATGGCTCCAGTGTCCCGCTTCCTCGACGCCGGCCGCCGGGCCCAATCGACGCCAGCAGCAACGCCAGTGAGTAGTGAGTTCGGCTCCAGCTCCAAGTGACCCCATGTCTGCACAGCTGCTGATTGCATTGACTTCGAGCCCTCTCGACGCCATGAGCGCTGCTCACTCTTGCAACATCGCCATCGACGACGACGCCGTATCCTGCTTCGCCTCATGAGCGCTGCTCCTGCCTGACATCTGTCTACGCCGCTGCAGGTCGCCCGACTCCGAGGCCGATCGACGCCGAAGAAGCGACGCTGGACTTCTCAACACCGCTGATCATCGTGTGCTTCGCTTTTCCAAGGTACTGTGTGGTGGGGGTCTGTGCGACTCTGGGCTCGACGTAGCGCTCCTCGCGGTCGACGCCGAACCTTTGGATTAACTTTGCCTCGACGTCGTGTGACTCCCGTGTGGGTTACATTGTTGCCAAGAACTATATTTTAAAGAAGAAGAGTTGCTTTTGTTACTAAAGACTTTCGTGCTAAGAAGAAACTAACTTTGAACTATTATTTTCCCTTCCAAGAGTATTTACTAAGATTATGGTATGTTTTTGTCGTTATTTGGTCTTGTGCTAAGCCTTATATAAAAATCTTTATTTTTATAATACTACTGTGTCGTGTCCATTTGTAGTGTATTCACTTTATTACTGTATGTGGTCATAAATGCTTAACGCACTGCCTCTGAGATAGGCCTGTCTGCTTTGCCAAGCTACCAAGGGGGTGAGCAGGGGTTATCCCCTTGCCCTGACTAGAGGAGGTGAGTCCCTATTTGTCAGAAGTGTATACCTCTGCCAACTAGAGACAGCCAAGTCTAACAGACAGATTGCAGAACAATGTCATACATTCACCCCAGTACATAGATCTGGGCCTAAATCCATCGTTTTTTTTGCACTCCACACCACCCCAGTTCAGAAATGGCCATATGCAAATCATGCTTGACCCTGTGCCTTATGGGAACAGTCCAGCCCGAACTGCCAAGCCATGTCTTTCCTGGACCGGAATCAAGCATCCTAAGACCGGTTTCTGGCTATCAGCCGTCTTCAGCCAGGATAGCTTGACTCCAGTGGTGTGGAGAGCATGGGACTCACGTCTGAGCATACCTATCCCACTTGGGTTGACAAATGCAAAACAACTGTTGATGGACAGAATGCAGAACAATGTCATACATTCACCCTAGTACAGAGATCTGGGCCTAAATACATTGTTTATTTGCACTCCACACCACCCGAGTTCAGACATGGCCATATGCAAATCAGCCTTGACCCTCTGTCTCATGGGAACAGTCCAGCCCGAACTGCCAAGCCATGTCTTTCCTGGACTGGAATCAAGCATCCTAGGACTGGTTTCTGGCTATCAGCCATCTTCAGCCAGGATAGCTTGACTCCAGTGGTGTGGATAGCATGGGACTCAAGTGTGAGCATACCCATCCCACTTGGGTTGACAAATGCAAAACAACAGTTGATGGACAGAATGCAGAACAATGTCATACATTCACCCCAGTACAGAGATCTGGGCCTAAATCCGTCGTTTTTTTGCACTCCACACCACCCCAGTGCAGACATGGCCATATGCAAATCAGGCTTGACCCTCTGCCTCATGGGAACAGTCGAGCCCAAACTGCCAAGCCATGTCTTTCCTGGACCGGAATCAAGCATCCTAGGACCGGTTTCTGGCTATCAGCCATCTTCAGCCAGGATAGCGTGACTCCAGTGGTGAGGAGAGCATGGGACTCACGTTTGAGCATACCTATCCCACTTGGGTTGACAAATGCAAAACAACTGTTGATGGACAGAATGCAGAACAATGTCATACATTCACCCCAGTACAGAGATTTAGGCATAAGTCCATTGTTTTTTTGCCCTCCACACCACCCCAGTTCAGACATGGCCATATGCAAATCAGCCTTGGCCCTGTGCCTCATGGGAACAGTCCAGCCCGACCTGCCAAGCCATGTCTTTCCTGGACCGGAATCAAGCATCCTAGGACCGGTTTCTGGCTATCAGCCGTCTTCAGCCAGGATAGCTTGACTCCAGTGGTGTGGAGAGCATGGGACTCACGTCTGAGCATACCCATCCCACTTGGGGTGACAAATGCAAAACAACAGTTGATGGACAGAATGCAGAACAATGTCATACATTCACCCCAGTACAGAGATTTGGGCATAAGTCCATTGTTTTTTCGCCCTCCACACCACCCAAGTTAAGACATGGCCATATGCAAATCAGCCTTGACCCTGTGCCTCATGGGAACAGTCCAGCCCGAACTGCCAAGCCATGTCTTTCCTGGACTGGAATCAAGCATCCTTGGACCGGTTTCTGGCTATCAGCCGTCTTCAGCCAGGATAGCTTGACTCCAGTGGTGTGGAGAGCATGGGACTCACATCTGAGCATACCCATCCCACTTGGGGTAACAAATGCTAAACAACAGTTGATGGACAGAATGCAGAACAATGTCATATATTCACCCCAGTACGGAGATATGGGCCTAAATCCATCATTTTTTTGCACTCCACCCCACCCCAGTTCAGACTAGGCCATATGCAAATCAGCCTTGACCCTATGCCTCATGGGAACAGTCCAACCCGAACTGCCAAGCCAGGTCTTTCCTGGACTGGAATCAGGCATCCTAGGACCGGTTTCTGGCTATCAGCCATCTTTAGCCCAGATAGCTTGACTCCAGTGGTGTGGAGAGCATGGGACTCACGTCTGAGCATGCCCATCCCACTTGGGGTGACAAATGCAAAACAACAGTTGATGGACAGAATGCAGAACAATGTCATACATTCACCCCAGTACAGAGATTTGGGCATAAGTCCATTGTTTTTTCACCCTCCACACCACCCCAGTTCAGACATGGCCATATGCAAATCAGCCTTGGCCCTGTGCCTCATGGGAACAGTCCAGCCCGAACTGCCAAGCCATGTCTTTCCTGGACCGGAATCAAGCATCCTAGGACCGGTTTCTGGCTATCAGCCGTCTTCAGCCAGGATAGCTTGACTCCAGTGGTGTGGATAGCATGGGACTCATGTCTGAGCATACCTATCCCACTTGGGTTGACAAATGCAAAACAACTGTTGATGGACAGAATGCAGAACAATGTCATACATTCACCCCAGTACAGAGATCTGGGCCTAAATCCATCGGTTTATTTTTCACTCCACACCACCCCAGTTAAGACATGGCCATATGCAAATCAGCGTTGACCCTGTGCCTCATGGGAACAGTCCAGCCCGAACTGCCAAGCCATGTCTTTCCTGGACTGGAATCAAGCATCCTAGGACCGGTTTCTGGCTATCAGCCGTCTTCAGCCAGAATAGCTTGACTCCAGTGGTGTGGAGAGCATGGGACTCACATCTGAGCATACCCATTCCACTTGGGGTGACAAATGCAAAACAACAGTTGATGGACAGAATGTAGAACAATGTCATATATTCACCCCAGTACAGAGATCTCAGCCTAAATCCAACGTTTTTTTGCAGTCCACACCACCCCAGTGCAGACATGGCCATATGCAAATCAGCATTGACCCTCTGCCTCATGGGAACAGTCGAGCCCAAACTGCCAAGCCATGTCTTTCCTTGACCGAAATCAAGCATCCTAGGACCGGTTTCTGGCTATCAGCCGTCTTCAGCCAGGATAGCTTGACTCCAGTGGTGTGGAGAGCATGGGACTCACATCTGAGCATACCCATCCCACTTGGGGTAACAAATGCTAAACAACAGTTGATGGACAGAATGCAGAACAATGTCATATATTCACCCCAGTACGGAGATCTGGGCCTAAATCCATCATTTTTTTGCACTCCACACCACCCCAGTTCAGACTGGGCCATATGCAAATCAGCCTTGACCCTATGCCTCATGGGAACAATCCAACCCGAACTGCCAAGCCAGGTCTTTCCTGGACTGGAATCAGGCATCCTAGGACCGGTTTCTGGCTATCAGCCATCTTTAGCCCGGATAGCTTGACTCCAGTGGTGTGGAGAGCATGGGACTCACGTCTGAGCATGCCCATCCCACTTGGGGTGACAAATGCAAAACAACAGTTGATGGACAGAATGCAGAACAATGTCATACATTCACCCCAGTACAGAGATTTGGGCATATGTCCATTGTTTTTTCGCCCTCCACACCACCCCACCCCAGTTCAGACATGGCCATATGCAAATCAGCCTTGGCCCTGTGCCTCATGGGAACAGTCCAGCCCGAACTACCAAGCCATGTCTTTCCTGGACCGGAATCAAGCATCCTAGGACCGGTTTCTGGCTATCAGCCGTCTTCAGCCAGGATAGCTTGACTCCAGTGGTGTGGATAGCATGGGACTCACGTCTGAGCATACCTATCCCACTTGGGTTGACAAATGCAAAACAACTGTTGATGGACAGAATGCAGAACAATGTCATACATTCACCCCAGTACAGAGATCTGGGCCTAAATCCATCGGTTTATTTTTCACTCCACACCACCCCAGTTAAGACATGGCCATATGCAAATCAGCGTTGACCCTGTGCCTCATGGCAACAGTCCAGCCCGAACTGCCAAGCCATGTCTTTCCTGGACTGGAATCAAGCATCCTAGGACCGGTTTCTGGCTATCAGCCATCTTCAGCCAGAATAGCTTGACTCCAGTGGTGTGGAGAGCATGGGACTCACATCTGAGCATACCCATTCCACTTGGGGTGACAAATGCAAAACAACAGTTGATGGACAGAATGTAGAACAATGTCATATATTCACCCCAGTACAGAGATCTCAGCCTAAATCCAATGTTTTTTTGCAGTCCACACCACCCCAGTGCAGACATGGCCATATGCAAATCAGCATTGACCCTCTGCCTCATGGGAACAGTCGAGCCCAAACTGCCAAGCCATGTCTTTCCTTGACCGAAATCAAGCATCATAGGACCGGTTTCTGGCTATCAGCCGTCTTCAGCCAGGATAGCGTGACTCCAGTGGTGTGGAGAGCATGGGACTCACGTCTGAGCATACCTATCCCACTTGGGTTGACAAATGCAAAACAACTGTTGAAGGACAGAATGCAGAACAATGTCATACATTCACCCCAGTACAGAGATCTGGGCCTAAATCTATTGGGTTTTTTTGTACTCCACACCACCCCAGTTAAGACATGGCCATATGCAAATCAGCCTTGACCCTGTGCCTCATGGGAACAGTCCAGCCCGAACTGACAAGCTTTGTCTTTCCTGGACTGGAATCAAGCATCCTAGGACCGGTTTCTGGCTATCAGCCATCTTCAGCCAGGATAGCTTGACTCCATTGGTGTGGAGAGCATGGGACTCACTTCTGAGCATACCCATCCCACTTGGGGTGACAAATGCAAAACAACAGTTGATGGACAGAATGCAAAAAAATGTCATACATTCACCCCAGTACAGAGATCTGGGCCAAAACCCATCTTTTTTTGCACTCCACACCACCCCAGTTCAGACACGGCAATATGCAAATCAGCCTTGACCCTGTGCCTCGTGGGAACAGTCTAGCCCGAACTGCCAAGCCATGTTTTTCCTGGACCGGAATCAAGCATCCTTGGACCGGTTTCCGGCTATCAGCCGTCTTCAGCCAGGATAGCTTGACTCCAGTGGTGTGGAGAGCATGGGACTCACGTTGGAGCATACCCATCCCACTTGGGTTGACAAATGCAAAACAACAGTTGATGGACAGAATGCAGAACAATGTCATACATTCAGCCCAGTACAGAGATCTCGGCCTAAATCCAACGTTTTTTTGCAGTCCACACCACCCCAGTGCAGACATGGCCATATGCAAATCAGCATTGACCCTCTGCCTTATGGGAACAGTCGAGCCCAAACTGCCAAGCCATGTCTTTCCTGGACCGAAATCAAGCATCCTAGGACCGGTTTCTGTCTATCAGCCGTCTTCAGCCAGGATAGCGTGACTCCAGTGGTGTGGAGAGCATGGGACTCACGTCTGAGCATACCTATCCCACTTGGGTTGACAAATGCAAAACAACTGTTGAAGGACAGAATGCAGAACAATGTCATACATTCACCCCAGTACAGAGATCTGGGACTAAATCCATTGTTTTTTTTGTACTCCACACCACCCCAGTTAAGACATGGCCATATGCAAATCAGTATTGGCCCTGTGCCTCATGGGAACAGTCCAGCCCGAACTGCCAAGCTTTGTCTTTCCTGGACTGGAATCAAGCATCCTAGGACCTGTTTCTGGCTATCAGCCGTCTTCAGCCAGAATAGCTTGACTCCAGTGGTGTGGAGAGCATGGGACTCACGTCTGAGCATACCCATCCCACTTGAGGAGACAAATGCAAAACAACAGTTGATGGACAGTGTAGGAAGGTGGATATCTGACTATGGTTACCCCCAAGATGTCCTTCCTGAAAAGGTTGGGAGGGCTGAGCAAACCTCAGCCCCATCTTTAGATAACCTCCCTCCTGAAAAGAGTAGCAGGGCTATACTAGTAACAGCCCATACCCAAACTGAGTCTCCTCCTGAAAAGGTTGGTGGGGCTGTGATGGCCACAGCCCAAACTCAAACTGATACATGGGTAGTGAAGCCTGAAATGATGGATCACTCCACCCAAACAGAGAGCATTGAGGAGGAAGAGAAATCTCCCTCCCACCAGACTTTAGGAAAGGATCAGCCTCCTCAGGGAACTGATCTTACCCCTGATGAAGGAACTGTCCCAGAGGTTGTTAGGCCTGGCCTGACAGAGCCTCTGATGGCAGTGGACCCTTCTCAGGAGGGACCCAGTCTGGAGCAGGTAACCTGCCCCTCTCTACCTTGCCTTACTCAGCCCAGGGCTGCAGAGGACAAGAAGGACAGTGAGACCCAAAGGGCCCCCTGTCAAATAAAGCACCCCCATCAACAGATTAGGGTCACCGAAACTAGTAGCCCTAGTGAGGTGAAAACTTTAAAAACTCCTGAGGGATCCCCCTTAAAAGTAGTTAGGGACCTCCCCCAGATGGATATTGTTGGGCACAGCCAAACCTGGGACCAAAAGGCCCCAAACCTGACCTGTCCCTCCAGTAAGCCAAACAGAGGGACCCAGCCTCCAGCTTTAGGTAGCCAGAGGTTGACCCTGAGAGCACAGTGCAACTCAGTCAAAGAAAGAAAGGCACACATGGTGGAGAGTGATTGGAGGAAGCTGAGCCCTACAGAGGAGTCTCACTTCAGTACTCCACCTCAACACAAGCCTTTGACTTTGCAAAGACACACCACAGGTAGAGATTCCCTATGGTGGAGACCCTCAGATACCCTTAGGGTGAGGGATTGCTTAGTGGACCATGAGACAGGGGGTTACCAAGCCAGAGCTGGTACTTCCTTATATGGCCACTTAGGCAATATAGGCTTACCTGGTCAAGGATAGCCTTATCTCCTTTCGTTTGGGGGGGGGGGGGGGTTATGTAGGAAGGTGGATATCTGACTATGGTTACCCCCAAACTTTTTGCCTGGTGTTTAGCTGGTTTTTGACTTAGTTGGCCTGGGATCCTGCTATTCAGGGCCCCAGGCTGATTGCTCTCTCCTTAAAATGGACTCCATGTACCTTAGGTGCATAACACAATTGGAATTGGTTCACCTTATAGGCCCCTGTAACAGTGTACCATAGGTACCCAGGGCATAGGTGTAGCCAAGGCCTACCAGGGGCTGCAGCATGTATTGTGCCACCCCTGGCCTGGCCTCCATATTTGACACAACTGGCTGATCACTCAGCTGGGGTAAGTCGGTGTAACCACCTCTTACTTAGGTACAGTATGTCTGTGCCTAACCCTAAACTGGACACATATGTTCCTATCAGCCACTCCTATGGAAGGCCTCATCAATCCTGGAGGCAGAGTGCTTGTAAATATGTGAGATGGTGCTCTAGCATGAGCTGAGCCTGTCTGCAGCTGTCGGGAACCACTCCCTAAGCTGTTCCGGGATATTGCCATACCATATACTCTTAAGTGCATTATAATCCTCGCGGTTATTTGCTATCTTTGGTTTGGCTTTATCAAAACATGTCGAGTAAGGTGTCATACGAATTGGAATACTATCCCCTCGCCAATTCTGGCGACGGGGTTAGCATTCCACCCTTCTAGAGGGACACGACATGTGTGTAGCCTTAACCCCGGTTAAAGTTAAACAGAGCCTCAGCATCACAAAATGGATGCTGCCACCACAGACACGAGTCTGGCCTCCTGCTGCTGACCGAAACTCGGCAGATGGTGGCCTGGACAAAGGGTTTCCTGACTTGGGAGGTGCGAGCACCACCCCAGACAGGGTTTTGTGTATTGGGTAGGACAGGGCTGAATAGATTGAGACATGCCTGGGGCACACAAGGTGTCCCTGTGCATAAGCCAGCCCAAACCGGTTCTGGGGATTTCCAGCCCCAGTCCTGGCGAGGAGCTGGACAAAGGAGAGGCGGTGTAACCACTCCCCTTCCTGGTCCCACCCAGAGGAGGGACCTAGTAGGTGATCCACCCCTCATATTGGAATAAGAGTGGGAGCAGTGCCAATACAACTCAGATCATCCTGAATCAACTTGAAACTAAGAAGACGACTGGACTTCGACATTCTGCTGCTCAGAAGAATGAAGAGAATCTCCCTTGTGGCCTAGGAGGGGCCACCCTGTGAACACAGGCATCACCCAGCACCTCGACGTCTGCTTTGCCGCCGCCTCCCGCTAGAGCCCGAGTGCAAAGCCTTACAAGACCCAGCTTCTCAGACTTCTCCCAGCCCGATCCACAGTCCCTGCAAAGAAGGGATCCGTGGAGGCACCGAGAGACGTGGGAGCGGACATCTTGAAAGACCCCCGAGATGCTGACTGCGCAGCACCCGAGGCACCCTCGACTCTGTGCTTTGGGATTTGAGAAGCCCCACAACCGAGCAGCATTTGCACCAAAGATCAGCCCTCCAGCATCTCCACGATCTGCGTGGGGCCCTTTTGCTTTGTGCCACTTGACTCGCCATCCCGGCCGCTTGTCACGTGGTCAGCGGCCATCTTGGCGACGAAACCTACAATTTACACTGTGGGTCTTGTTGCGCCAGACCTGCCCTCGCTCCTGTAGAAAGGAGTACCCGCTCTGATCTTGCTGGTCCGAGTAATAAGCCTTTTTCACTTTCCCCGTGGCTTGCATTAGCCAAGGCTTGTTTGCTTCAATCGAGTTGCCGACACCGCCATCAGCTAGAGCCTTCAAGGGATAGCTTGTGATGGACTCCTGGACGTCCTTGACCTCTTCGTGTCCACGTGGCTGCAGAGAGAAGCAACACATCATCACCTGTTTGCACCCAACTTTGCCTGGTTCCAATCTGGTTCCACGGTGGTCACTGGTCAGTGACTTTGAACATTGTCCCCTCTGCTTTCAGGTCTTCACCACTTCAGATCCACCCTTGGATCCACCGGACACTTCTCCTTCACATCGCCTGCAGCATCTTCAGCTTCAAGCGCCAAGAACCTGTGTGTCAAAACCCGACGCCACTTCGACCCTGTGCACCCACTTCCTGTGGGTGAGGTAACATTGCAACGCCGGTGTCCCTACACTGGTACACACCTCTAGGGTCTGTGTCTTAAGTTTTGTTCCTCTAGGTTCTGCCGAAGTGCCCTTAAACTAACTTTGTGTAACTTTTACGCACCATAGACTTTACATTGGAAAGTGCATGCACTTTGAACACTGCACCCGAGTCCCGCGGGCCTTTCCCGACTTAGTCACTGCTAGTCTCGAATAGCTCCAGCGATTCCCAAGGCCCTAGGCCTGTTCCCTTTCCTATTGGTATCTCTTATACCACTTTCTTAGTATATGGTTTAGGTGGCCCCTAGGGCTCATCCATATTGTGCAACTTTTGTGTATCTTAAACTGTCTTGTGATTTAACGCTTGTGCTTCTGTGCTCATAAAGAGTCCAGGGGATTTTATAGTTAATAAATCAATATATATTTTCAATATATATCTGTGTGGTGTCCCTTTCATTTGGTATTCAAGGGGGTTGTGTATGGTATAACAGCTGGCTTCACATGCCTTTCAGAGTTTAGCCTAAGACTGCTTTGTCCACGTTACCACTAGGATAACTGGTCTACAAGGTTGAATTACAACCATCATCATAAGGGTTGCTTGGCATGGTACAAAGTGATCACTAAGAATTAGTGAGCATTATATACCAGGCCAACTTCTCACAGACAGAATACAGAACAATGTCATACATTCACCCCAGTACAGAGATTTGGGCCTAAATCCATTGTTTTTTTGCCCTCCACACCACCCCAGTTCAGACATGGCCATATGCAAATCCGCCTTGACCCTGTGCCTCATGGGAACAGTCCAGCCCGAACTGACAAGCCATGTCTTTCCTGCACTGGAATCAAGCATCCTAGGACCTGTTTCAGGCTATCAGCCGTCTTCAGCCAGGATAGCTTGACTCCAGTGGTGTGGAGAGCATGGGACTCACATCTGAGCATACCCAACCCACTTGGGGTGACAAATACAAAACAACAGTTGATGAACAGAATGCAGAACAATGTCATACATTGACCCCAGTACAGAGATCTAGGCCTAAATCCATCTTTTTTTGCACTCCACATCACCCCAGTTCAGACATGGCCATATGCAAATCAGCCTTGACCCAGTGCCTCGTGGGAACAGTCCAGCCCGAACTGCCAAGTAAGTATGGGCGAATTTTGCGAATCTCGCGTTCGCGAATTTTGCAGATTTGCGAACTCGCAATCCGCAAAATCCGCGAATTCTTGCGAATTAGCGGATTTTTTTGTTTTGTGTTCGCAAGGATTTCTGCCAGTTCGCGAGGGTTTCGTACCTGTTCGCAATTGCGAACTTACATTTCGTCGCGCAACGGTCGCGAATTATGTTGTTTCTACGTCTGGTTCATCATCACAGGTTCCCAGCACCCTCTGTTTCACCACTGCAACCCTCTGTTACATCAATGCCACCCCCTGGTTCATCATTACTGTAGATTATGGGGGGGAAAAGCAAGCACACCAGCCCTGCTTCAACTGAGATGAATTAATTTGGGGTTAGTTTATTAATGTGTCACTGTTTTAAAATTCCAGTCTGGCACCTGCTTCCTTATCTGTAATTTTGCTTTCTGTTGCAGTGCATTTTTTTTCCCCAGGAGTCAGGACCTTCTTTGTGGCCTACTTGTAGCTATGAGCCTGCTGTGAGGGTCAGAGCAGGGTCATACAATTGTTGCAACTAGCAACTGAATTCTGGAGGGGCCCCAGTCAGGAAGCACTACCGGGAATTGTTACTAATGATGAGTTTGAACTCTTGCCCCTGCCGAGTGCTTTCAGTTTTGAAAAACTCGTTTTTCTGCAATTTCGCGGGGTTCGCGGGGTGCGAACACGCGCGAGATCGGATTCGGAAGCCGCAAATTCGTGCGAATATGCAATTTGTTTTTTTTGCGGCGTGTTAGTTGGCAAGGTTTTGTGCGTTTTTGCGAGCCGCTCGTAGCGCAAGACGCAAAGTTACCCTCGCGGTTGTTCAAGGGCGCAGCCATCTTGTTTGCCTGACGTATTTCCGTTTCCGGGCGCGACGTGTAATCTCGCATAGTCCGCGGCTTGCCAGTACAGTCTCGCGCGTGTTCGCAAGGAAAATCTCGCGCAAACTTACCCGCGCGGTCGTGAACGGGCGCGGCCATCTTGTTTCTCATTCATTGCTATGGTTCTGGGCATGGTCTTTGTATCCTCTGTCAATCTCTGCCATCCTTTGCTTGTTTGAAGTTTTTTTTTATCTATTTTACTTATTATCTATTCCTCTATTTTTCTAGCCCTATATTTTTGTGTTTACTGCTACTTTTGGTTAATTTTAAACTACTTTTGTAAACTCTTTTCTTTTCTTCTCTTCCCTATTCTATTTTCTTTATTCCTTTCCGCCCAGACCATGGTGAAGGGAGCCGGGAAGCATCCCGAGAAGGGGAAGGGTCCCGCACCCTGTGTCCGGCTCCCGTGCGGGCATTTGAGGGGGGAGCTAGTGATGCCACGGGAGATCTTTACCCCGGAGGAGGTGGCCCAACTCATTTTTTATGTTCAGCGCCGCCTCCCCAGGACCATCATTGGAGGCGGCAGGATCAGTGCCGGGTACGGGGCGCGGGAGCGCCGGAAGCGGTGGGAGAAGGTGTGCCAGGCCATTTACCACCACTCTCGGGTCTGGCGCACCTACAACCAGGCCACCCACCGCAGGACGGATGTCCTGACCCGTGAGCGAGATCTGCTCAACCTCCTTGGCCTTGAGATCCCCGGGCTTGGTGAGTAGTAGTAGCTATGTCTTTACTACTATGTTTTCTCCTGCTGTGTTATTAAATTGCAAATTTTTGTTTTTTACCAAGAGCAATAATGCTGCTCATTACATTGTAGGTAAATTTTATTTCAAAATCTTCTGTGCATTTCCGGTACACTGCTCTCCTTCTTCTCAGTAGTGTTGCTACTATGCTTATTTGTTTTAGATTTTGTGTTCATTTCATTGGCCTGTGAAATTATGTATGAGTGTAGTTGAAAGAACTGCGTAATGCTACACACTAAGGTTCAGATTTTTAATTACCGGCGCATCCCTGCAAAGTTGCAGGGATGCGCCAGTAATTGTGCGTCACGCCACCATCACCCATGGTGCGCCGTATTTACAATGCGGCACGCCATGGGCCCAAAACGTCACCAAAGCGTTACGCATCTGTGCCGTAAAGGCGGCGCATTGCTGGAGTTGCGTCGCAACGATGGTGCAGCTCCATCAATGCTCTGGGGTGCCCTATCTCCCCAATGCTGCGTCAAGCCGTACGTCTGCTTCAAGCAGGCGCAGGGTTTGAGTCATGCATCATTGTCCTCAAAGTGACTGATTGAAATCTTGTAGATTTCCCTCAGCCACTTTTAGGATGCGTTCCTGCGCAGGAACGCCCTCCCTTGCGCCGGAACACCCCTATTGGCGCAGGGCTTTACAACGTGATGCATCTCCCAGATGCGTCACGTTGTTAATATATGCCGCACCATTGCGCCTCTTTTGTGCTGTCGCTGCGTCACAAAAGTCACGCAACAATGGAGCAAAAGAGCCGCAAGGGCCTTCTAAATCAGCCCCTACAGACTCAAGTCCAGTCCTTCCTTTGTACACATGGCGATAAGAAGAAATAGTGGTGGTGGATTAATAGTTTGAGTATTTTAATGACTGGTGAATGTAGTAGGAAACTTTAGTGTTGTCGCTGATCTTCAATCACGATGGACTTTGGCTGTCACTTTGCGTGCTGCGGACTGCTGCCTGCCAATCCTAGGCAAACCTTTTTAGTACTTTGTTTAGTGAGTTACATAGGGTAGTTTCCAATTCGACGGTCCGCAAATCAAGCAATACTAAAGTAATGACGTAGTCGACCACATGAGATTGGTCAATAATATATCCCGTGGAGTCGGTCCCTATTTGCTATTTCGCAAAAATATTTTGTTACTTTGTTAGTTCTTTTTTAAATGTTTGATTTGGTTGAGAAATATCATCCATGTTTTCTGTTTTTCTTTCTTTCATGTTGTACATCAGCTTCCCCCAGGGGCAAGAGGAGGACACAGGAGGAGGAGGAGGAGGGTGCTGTTGTCGATGCAGGCCAGGACCGGGCAGTCGAGGGCTCCTTTGCTGGCCCCAGTAAGTTTTAATTTTAATATAGAGTACTTATTTTTTCCTAGCGTTCCTCATTCGATTTTTTCTAAATCGTCTTTGATCTTCTTGTAGACAGGATCTAAATTCTTATCCTGCCTCGACTATGACTCTGTGTGGTATTACTAGATTATTCTTATTAGTCTGTCTGTGTAGCTAACTAAGATTGCACATTTGGCATTTCCATTGGACTCCCATTCTAGTCAGCAATAGCTGTATGCACTGAGTGTAGTCCTCTGGGATTGTCCATAATGTCTTTTCAAGTATTCTAAATGTTTATGCTTTGACCATTGCCAACAATAAAAAGGTGAATGACCACCACCAAGAAATAATAAGATACTACTTTACTTTTGGTTTGGATAGGAGGACAATCCATTCTACTGCTGTTGCAGGGACAAATCTGCACAAACAGAACTATGGACACTAAATAATGCATCGCTTAGCTTATCAATTATAATAGGTGCTGTAACTGTTAGACTTTCCACATACCTCAGTGATAACAGACTTTGTAGTTGAACCCCCAATCTCCTTACTGACTAGATAGTGTGGCAGAGTCATTTAGCTCCCAAAGTCACCGATGGCAGAGGCACGGACTCATGCTTGCAAAAATTCGAAAACCTTTAGCTCATCCACTCTAGTCTGGAGGACCAAAAACCACAGAGTCTACTTAAGTTTAAAAGCTTTATTAAAAGTAAACACATTTATTAAATTCAAGTTCGTCATAAAAGTGAACGTGTAACTGAAAATGGAAAAGTGCTTAGTGCTGACGATTAATTGGACACATTTCTTGTGGTCGAGCCGAGCTCTCACCTGGTTTGAACTTGATCCTGCTCGTGTTCTTAGAAGTCAAGGTTCTGTCTGTTAGGAGAAAAAGTGGTGCGTGTTAAAAAGTAAAAAGCAAACATTCATCAGTTGTGCCAAAAAGTGCAGCAAGACAACAGCCTTCCCTGGAAAAAGGGACATTTTTACTCTAGAGTACACAGTCAAAAATTATTAAATTGTACACTTTTTTTCACATTTCTTTCTTCCTCCTAGACCAAATATTATATAGTAGTTAGTGGTGTATTCTAACATTATTAAATGTACTTTGTAGGTGGAACATCTGGAGACGGGGCCAGCGCGGAGGTGGTGGTGGCATTGGACGAGGAGGACAACTCTGGGGAGGAGGTGGTGCAAGTGCCGGACAAGGGCATGCCTGTGAGGGTTCACACGGTGGTGGCGGGCAGAGGTAAGCTATACATTCCTTAGTCATTGAGATTGAAGACTGCAGAGTGTGCTTTCTGCACGGGTGTATTATAAAAAAAGCAGGTAGTAGCCTCCTCTAAATGTACTTCGACTTAGCTGTGAAGTTTTTGGCGAGAAGAATCCCAATCAGATCTGAGGTGAACTTGATGGATGGGATGAGCGAAAAGCGAAAGAAGGGTGTAAGTAAGTGTGGAAGCACGAGAAATGTAATGATGACTGGCAAAGAAGAATGATATGTGTTTGCTTGGTCCCCGAGGTGGCTGGGAAGGTAAGAAAATGGTATGGTGCATGGCTGGGTGAATGATGAAGCAAGGATGGGTGGAAGGAGAACAGCCTGGGTGGGTGAGACAGAAACTGTATGTGTGCAATATACTTTGAATGGATGGATGCCTGGATCATTCATGGTACTATCTGACTCTTAGATAGCATATGTGAATCTACAGAGAGTAGACGGTCACTGGATGAACTAAGTGTTACTTTGAAGAGCATGTAACACCGCACCCGCACGTCCGTTCCAGTGTAGGAAAGGCAAGGAAAAGAAGTTGTAACGTTGTCCAAAGACTACCATGAATAGTAGCAGTAGTTTGTATAGCAACTGCAAGCACAGCATATATCCAGTTATTACGGTGGACACTCCCTACCTCCCTTAATAACTTTAGTTTAGTAGTAGTACGTCATTCATGTGTGGGGGTATCACTGTTCACTCAATAATAAGCAAAGCACCTAAAGTCATCCCATATGTCATCAAATACATCCCATGTGAAGTGATAGATAATCAGATAATTTAGCTTCTTCATTTTCCTTTTCTAATACTCATTTGCACTGTAGGGTGAAAGCTAAATTAATTAAGCAGTAGCCCTTTTAACAGAGTATTCTCAGTGCCACCCGTAATAGAAAAGTAAGAGCTTCACCACCTGCATGTACTGGATCGGTACAGTAACGCAAGTCTGTCTCACTCACCATGGTGTGCGTCTGTTTTTCTCTGGTGCAAGTTCACTGCGCTGGCATTATGGCGCCTTGCATAAGATAACGTACCAATTTTCCTAAACAAGAGAGAAGAAGAAGAATAAGAGTGGTGTACTGTCATAGTCGACTGTAATAGAAGAAAATGGATGGGTACGGGGGTTTTTGGGAAAGGTTTTGGGAGACAAGAAAAAGTAGCACAGCATGGACAAACAATTCTGAACATAAACAAATCTTTGGGTACAAACCTATCCATCAATCTTTGAAAGTGCATACACTACTGCATGCATGTCAGTTAAAAGTAAGTAGTACTTTCGACAACTGTGGAAGAAAGAATGCGACAGTACAGGGCCTGTGTGGAATTATTGATAACGATATTCAACATAAGGTCTCTGTACTTAGCCAGATACCCGAGAGCCTTGCTGGTCACTATAAATCCATTCACAACAACACTCAGTGGGGTTGGTCTGGAAGGTATAGTAGATAGAAAAGGAGAAATTGCTTGTTTTCTAGGTGTCCCCTCACTCACCAGGGTTGCCCCTTGGTGACATGCTTCATCATTGGGGCCATCCCAGTCCTCTACGGCCTGGGGCATGCTGCGACTTGCGAATTACGTAGGAGCACTTACAAATGACTATGTGTGGTGCAGATGTGATAGTGGAGTGGACTAAGTGATGTGTTAAGGGATCAATTTAGAAGCAGAGAGAGATCCAAGAAATGCAGTCACAGTCAGAGAAAAAGGCAAGGGATACTGTATCTAGGTGGTTGTAGTGGTCCTGTTGGAAGTGGTAAGTAAGTTGCCTGCAGAAAAAAAATCCTCCTTTTAGCGGCACTCCTCCATTGCAGCCGACGCTTCGTCCATCGATGTTGGTCACCAGAAGACACCCTGTAAAAAAAAGCACAGCATAGACAAACAATGGAACATAAACAATTCTTTGGGTACAAACCTATCCATCAATCTTTGAAAGTGCAGGAACTACTGCATGCATGTCAGTGAAAAGTAAGTAGTACATTCGACAACTGTGGAAGAAAGAATGCGACAGTACAGGGCCTGTGTGGAATTATTGATAACGATATTCAACATAAGGTCTCTGTACTTAGCCAGATACCCGAGAGCCTTGCTGGTCACTATAAATCCATTCACAACAACACTCAGTGGGGTTGGTCTGGAAGGTATAGTAGATAGAAAAGGAGAAATTGCTTGTTTTCTAGGTGTCCCCTCACTCACCAGGGTTGCCCCTTGGTGACATGCTTCATCATTGGGGCCATCCCAGTCCTCTACGGCCTGGGGCGTGCTGCGACTTGCGAATTACGTAGGAGCACTTACAAATGACTATGTGTGGTGCAGATGTGATAGTGGAGTGGACTAAGTGATGTGTTAAGGGATCAATTTAGAAGCAGAGAGAGATCCAAGAAATGCAGTCACAGTCAGAGAAAAAGGCAAGGGATACTGTATCTATGTGATTGTAGTGGTCCTGTTGGAAGTGGTAAGTAAGTTGCCTGCAGAAAAAAAATCCTCCTTTTAGCGGCACTCCTCCATTGCAGCCGACGCTTCGTCCATCGATGTTGGTCACCAGAAGACACCCTGTAAAAAAAAGCACAGCATAGACAAACAATGGAACATAAACAATTCTTTGGGTACAAACCTATCCATCAATCTTTGAAAGTGCAGGAACTACTGCATGCATGTCAGTGAAAAGTAAGTAGTACATTCGACAACTGTGGAAGAAAGAATGCGACAGTACAGGGCCTGTGTGGAATTATTGATAACGATATTCAACATAAGGTCTCTGTACTTAGCCAGATACCCGAGAGCCTTGCTGGTCACTATAAATCCATTCACAACAACACTCAGTGGGGTTGGTCTGGAAGGTATAGTAGATAGAAAAGGAGAAATTGCTTGTTTTCTAGGTGTCCCCTCACTCACCAGGGTTGCCCCTTGGTGACATGCTTCATCATTGGGGCCATCGCAGTCCTCTACGGCCTGGGGCATGCTGCGACTTGCGAATTACGTAGGAGCACTTACAAATGACTATGTGTGGTGCAGATGTGATAGTGGAGTGGACTAAGTGATGTGTTAAGGGATCAATTTAGAAGCAGAGAGAGATCCAAGAAATGCAGTCACAGTCAGAGAAAAAGGCAAGGGATACTGTATCTATGTGGTTGTAGTGGTCCTGTTGGAAGTGGTAAGTAAGTTGCCTGCAGAAAAAAAATCCTCCTATTAGCGGCACTCCTCCATTGCAGCCGACGCTTCGTCCATCGATGTTGGTCACCAGAAGACACCCTGTCCACTGCCTGCCTGATGCTGAATTGTGGCTCGCTACTGTGAAGCCTGACTCCATCCTTTTTTCCCCATTGCAGAGACTGAAACCCGGCCTGTAATTATTCAACGAAAAACAGGAAGTGATATAATATTACAACACCACTGATAAATAAATATAAGGTATGTAGGCTGTGGAGTGCAAAAAGTCACAATTTGATTTTCCTAGTAGACAGTACAATATTTTTGAAAGTGCGTACTCTGAGTCACCTTTTGAAGGATAAATAAGTATGGGCAAATTAATGTAGCGGATCTTGCCCCTCAAGCTAGGTGTACTGTAAACTGTGTTTTAGAACAAAATTAGATCTTCCTAGCAGTGCTCCCACCCAGACCCTTACTAAAGCCAGTCGCAAAAATGTAGAAGACCCCCAATCAAATCTCAAAAAACGAGGCCTAGCAGAAAACTGGTGACAAAACTTACTTTGAAAGTAAAAGTAGGCCGAAGTACCCCCTTCCTAATTACCCATTACCCACCGTGGATTGCATTGAAACCACTTGCAAGCAACCAAGCAAAAGTAGCCATAGCCAGCATCGCTCCAAGACTCGAAATCCCCCCCACTCAAACACATGCAATAGAAATACTGCTAACCCTAACGAACCCTAAGTTAAGAATAGTGGCAAAGGCTTTCTTTAACTATGCCAAATCCCCCCTTTCCCACCATGGATTTTCTTCAAATGACTTGCAACCAAAATTACACACTCTCACGAGTGCTCTAAGGCCCCAGAACTCAGTTGGAATAATCTAGAACACCCCGAAACACATGCAATCCTGCTGCTAGGGCTAACCCTAACGAACCCTAAGTTAGAAAAAGTGCCAAAAGGCTTTTCCACGAGGATTTTGTCCCAACCACTTCTACCCGGTATTAGACCTTCCCAGGAATGCCCCAAGACCCGCCAACCCACCCGCCAAGAAGCATAACACCCCCAAACAGGCCAAAAGCAAAAGCTCATACTTGCAATATTTCTGGGCCTTCGGTCCAAACGCGCTGCGTAGCTAGGCCATAAGTCGGGGTTGCCACGACGGATTTCCTGAAAAGCAAATGCAATCAAGATTAGAGTGTCCCAGCAGTGCTCCCAGACCACGAAACTCACCCACAAACACCAGGAAGCCCCCCAAACAGGCCCCCGAAAACGCTACATAGAGCAAAATGTCAGAAATAGCCAAAAAAAAATCGGCCTGGATTTTGTCCCAACCACTTCTACCCGGTATTAGACCTTCCCAGGAATGCCCCAAGACCCGCCAACCAACCCGCCAAGAAGCATAACACCCCCAAACAGGCCAAAAGCAAAATCTCATACTTGCAATATTTCTGGGCCTTCGGTCCAAACGCGCTGCGTAGCTAGGCCATAAGTCGGGGTTGGCACGACGGATTTCCTGAAAAGCAAATGCAATCAAGATTAGAGTGTCCCAGCAATGCTCCCAGACCACGAAACTCACCCACAAACAGACGGAACCCCCCCTGAGAGCACCTCAAAGGCAAGCAAGTCATCAAAAACACAAAAAATTTTCCGCCTGGGATTTGGTCCAAAACACTTTTATCCGGTATTAGAGCTTCCCAGCAATGGCCCCAGAGCCGTCAACCCAGGAGAAAACGAGTAGAAGACCCCCAAACAGCCAAAGAGCAAAAGTACAAAAATGGGGACTTAGTCAATTTTTCACAAATTTCCCAAATCACTCCGCGCGCGCTCTGCAGCTAGGCCCTAACTCCCCTCTGCCACCATGGATTTGCTTCAAACCTCTTGCAAAGTAAAGTATATATAGCCAGCAGTGCTCCCAGACCACGAAACTCACCCACAAACACCAGGAAGCCCCCCAAACAGGCCCCCGAAAACGCTACATAGAGCAAAATGTCAGAAATAGCCAAAAAAAAATCGGCCTGGATTTTGTCCCAACCACTTCTACCCGGTATTAGACCTTCCCAGGAATGCCCCAAGACCCGCCAACCAACCCGCCAAGAAGCATAACACCCCCAAACAGGCCAAAAGCAAAATCTCATACTTGCAATATTTCTGGGCCTTCGGTCCAAACGCGCTGCGTAGCTAGGCCATAAGTCGGGGTTGGCACGACGGATTTCCTGAAAAGCAAATGCAATCAAGATTAGAATGTCCCAGCAATGCTCCCAGACCACGAAACTCACCCACAAACAGACGGAACCCCCCCTAAGAGCACCTCAAAGGCAAGCAAGTCATCAAAAACACAAAAAAAATTCCGCCTGGGATTTGGTCCAAAACACTTTTATCCGGTATTAGAGCTTCCCAGCAATGGCCCCAGAGCCGTCAACCCAGGAGAAAACGAGTAGAAGACCCCCAAACAGCCAAAGAGCAAAAGTACAAAAATGGGGACTTAGTCACTTTTTCAAAAATTCCCCAAATCACTCCGCGCGCGCTCTGCAGCTAGGCCCTAACTCCCCTCTGCCACCATGGATTTGCTTCAAACCTCTTGCAAAGTAAAGTATATATAGCCAGCAGTGCTCCCAGACCACGAAACTCACCCACAAACACCAGGAAGCCCCCTAAACAGGCCCCCGAAAACGCTACATAGAGCAAAATGTCAGAAATAGCCAAAAAAAAATCGGCCTGGATTTTGTCCCAACCACTTCTACCCGGTATTAGACCTTCCCAGGAATGCCCCAAGACCCGCCAACCCACCCGCCAAGAAGCATAACACCCCCAAACAGGCCAAAAGCAAAATCTCATACTTGCAATATTTCTGGGCCTTCGGTCCAAACGCGCTGCGTAGCTAGGCCATAAGTCGGGGTTGTCACGACGGATTTCCTGAAAAGCAAATGCAATCAAGATTAGAGTGTCCCAGCAATGCTCCCAGACCACGAAACTCACCCACAAACAGACGGAACCCCCCCTAAGAGCACCTCAAAGGCAAGCAAGTCATCAAAAACACAAAAAAATTTCCGCCTGGGATTTGGTCCAAAACACTTTTATCCGGTATTAGAGCTTCCCAGCAATGGCCCCAGAGCCGTCAACCCAGGAGAAAACGAGTAGAAGACCCCCAAACAGCCAAAGAGCAAAAGTACAAAAATGGGGACTTAGTCAATTTTTCACAAATTTCCCAAATCACTCCGCGCGCGCTCTGCAGCTAGGCCCTAACTCCCCTCTGCCACCATGGATTTGCTTCAAACCTCTTGCAAAGTAAAGTATATATAGCCAGCAGTGCTCCCAGACCACGAAACTCACCCACAAACACCAGGAAGCCCCCCAAACAGGCCCCCGAAAACGCTACATAGAGCAAAATGTCAGAAATAGCCAAAAAAAAATCGGCCTGGATTTTGTCCCAACCACTTCTACCCGGTATTAGACCTTCCCAGGAATGCCCCAAGACCCGCCAACCCACCCGCCAAGAAGCATAACACCCCCAAACAGGCCAAAAGCAAAATCTCATACGTGCAATATTTCTGGGCCTTCGGTCCAAACGCGCTGCGTAGCTAGGCCATAAGTCGGGGTTGGCACGACGGATTTCCTGAAAAGCAAATGCAATCAAGATTAGAGTGTCCCAGCAATGCTCCCAGACCACGAAACTCACCCACAAACAGACGGAACCTTCCCTAAGAGCACCTCAAAGGCAAGCAAGTCAGCAAAAACACTAAAAAATTTGCGCCTAGGATTTGGTCCAAACCACTTTTAGTGCTTCCCAGCAATGGCCCCAGACCCGTCAACTCACCTGCAAAGAGGTAGAACAACACCCCCACAAGTGCTGAGTCTTTCTTCATTGGGCGTAAACCAGCCCTCTGCTTTGATGGAAATAGGAGTCTGGAGGAGGAGGATAGAGGAGCATGTTCTTCTGAACTTGTGAACCTGAGGAATGCAGACTGCGGCACCTTCAAATCAATTAGCAAACAAGTGAAGACAGTTCTGCTGATGGGCTTGTTTTTGTGATTATCTGATTAAAGTTTGAATTATATTAACTGTGCACAACAAAGAAAGACAGACACACAGGAATAAAAGTGAATAAGGATGAAAAAGAAAGTTATTGATTCGTTGACTCATTTTCAGGGCTCGGTATCACGGTCCAGGAATAAGAATAAGGCTTCGTCATCATACTCTGCGAATTCAGGCAGGGTGAGCTCAGTGTCACCTGACAGAGTAGAAAATCCCTCATCTATGTTGCTGGCCACCTCCTCTTCATCCGGCACGCTCTCTCGTACTCTGAAATCTGGTGGTATGAGGTGCTTATTCATCTTGATCATTGTTAACCTCTCCACATTTTTGGGCGAGAGGCGGCTCCGTTTGGGAGTTACAATCCCACCAGCCGCACTGAAAACCCGTTCAGAAGACACGCTTGCGAGTGGGCAAGACAAGTAGTTTAAAGCCAGGTTGGTGAGCTGTGGCCACAATTCTTTTTTCCCATGCCAATACGCCAATGGGTCAGAATTAACATAGACCTCTGTTGAGTCATTCAGATAGTCCTTCACCATCGACTCAAGGTCCTCATCCAAGGTTCCTCCACTTTGCTTAGCTCTTGCTGTGCCTCTGACCTTTTGAGAACCAAACCCACGCAGAGCTAGCCAATCCTCTTCAGCCTCCAATGTTTCTGTTGTCTTTCGTGCAGATGATCCGGTTGCCGGTGTCTTTAACGGCTGAGAGGTCACTTGTGCCACAGCCACAGGTGCAGAAGTGGATTGTTTTGACTGGGGATGGCCTGCTGATGTACTGCCATTTCCTTCAATTTCCAGCCGTTCTGTTTCAAACCTCTTGGCTGACAAGGCTAGCCAACGTTTGTACTTTGGAACATGTTCATCATCAAAAGGAAAGAATGCTTGGCCTGCCAGCGCCTTTTTGTAGCGTGGATCCAGAATAGTAGCACTAATGTAATGCTGTTCTGAGTGGATCTTTTTAAGACGTTCATCACCTTGTAGGAGCTCTAATAATTGCTCAGCCAGAAGCAAAGAGTCTTGGTTTTTGTCATCTTTTCCAAACACAGAACACACCTCCTTCAGTTGGTCCTCCAGCATGTACAACAATGGGATAGCTTTTCCCAAATTAGAGTCCTCCTTGCTGACTGCACGCGTGAAGAACTCAAAAGGACGAAGCATGCGTGTCAGGCTTTCAACTATGTTCCATTGCGGCCCACCCACCCTCTTTAAGGAAATATTGATCGAGTTCCGTATACTGCTCATACAGACGCTCAAGCATGTAGAAGGTTGAGTTCCAACGTGTTACCACCTCCTGGATGAGTGCTTTCACTGGCATTTGACGTTGATATAGCAGGCTCCTCAGCTGCTTCCGGGCCTTAAAAGAATGCCTGAAATGCTTGCACATTTTTCGGCAGGTCTCCAATACACTGTACGCTGCACTGCCTTTATTACCCAAGAATTTTTGGACAACCAGGTTTATATAGTGCGCCAAACACGGCACTCTGAAATAGTAACCGTCCCTCATGGCCTTAACTATATTGGCGCCCTTGTCCGTGGAAACATAACCAACCTTGCGTTTTAGTGGGGACAGCCAGTTAAGGACCTTTGTGTTAAAGACATCCAAAATGTTTTCTGCTGTGTGACGTTTCTCCAAACCAAACATGGCTAGTGTTGCATGTTTCCGAGCACCTTTAAAAACAATGTTCGTGTCAACACCTGCGTTTAGCTTTGCTTTAGCCCCTGAAAAAGAGACCCAGTGTGCAGTGATGCACATGTAATCAGCGCCTGCGCCACTGGTCCACATGTTTGTTGTCAGATGTATAGTGTGAACAGCACTCTTCTGCAAAGCTGCCCCAATCACCTTCAGAACATCTTCATGTAGTGCTGGAACCGCAACTCGGGCAAAATAGAACCGGCTAGGAACCTTCCATTTAGGGCAGAGCGCTGCCACTAATTCTAGAAAACCAACCCCTTCTACAAAAGAAAAAGGGAGAAGGTCCAGAGCTAGCATTTTAGCCAGCTTAGTGTTATACAGACGGGTCATTGGGTGGTTGCGTTCATATTGCGCTTCTGTAAACAACATCTTTTTAATGTTGCCCTGGACCAAGGATTTACGGGATGATGATGATATCTTCGACCCAGTTACGCTCGCCGATGAACTTTTCCGCATTGATGTCTCACTCTCTCCCACACTCTTAGTGTGGCTCCCATGGGGTGTGCTGCTGACAGGGGAACTGGGTGTAAGTGAAGTGTTTGAATCGTCTTCTTCCTCCTCGTCATCATCAGATGAAAAATCAACGTTTTCATTGCGTGCCATTCGGGCTTCCTTGATCGCGTGTAGGTGCGCAAACCATTGGACATCGTGCGTTCTCCTAAGATGACCTCTCTGGCCTCAGGTACCATAGTTGGTACCAAACTTACCACGACTAACTCGAAGCTTACAAAGGCTACAAATGGCTACGTTTTCCTTTTTTGGGCAAACACTAAAGAAGTCCCAAACTGGAGACTTGAAATGTCTTCGGGGGCCGGAGGAGGCGGCGATACTGGTGGTGGTGGTCCTGCTGCTAATGCCAGATGAAGTGGAGGATGTGGATTGCCGAACTTCAGTACGTTTTGCACTTTCACCACCACTAATTGAGGTCGAGGACGAGGTGGGTACCTTCTTGCGAGGAAGAAATATGGAAGCGGTAGGTTTTGGTGTACTACTTAACTCCAAATCTAATGATTCCATTTCCATTGCCTCCTCGCCGACATCATCATCACGCTCAGCAGCTTCTCTGGATAGGGTCAAAATGTCTCTTTGCTGCATGCCCGGTGGGGCTGCAGTGACCTTTGTGATGACTGGCTCGTCGTCATCGTGAGAGGCTTCATCACCAGCAGTATCTGTCACTTCTTGTTGAGCCTCATCACACTCCATAGGTTTGAGTTTTTGGACGACCTTCCTTTTACGCTTAGGTACCGGTGTCAGATCATGGTGTGCCTCACTGTCAGACCGCAGTTGTGGTTCCCAAGACAGATCACTTGCATCAGAACGAGGTGGGCTTGAAGAAGATGTAGACACCCCCCTTGATCTTTTCCTTGCTAGGGATGTGGAAGACAATGAATGATCATCAGGAGGAGTGGCTTCCAATGATACCTCGGCTTCATTGTCGATTTCCTGATGTGCCCCTACTTCGGGAGGAACAACTATTGTGGGCACTTGTGAACCTCCATGCACCTTTGCTTGCGCATCTCCTTTGGCTGCCTCTCCTTCCACATGTACTTGGGCGTGTACTTGCACATGGTGTTGTTGTTGCGGCTGTGGTTGTTCAACACTTGTCAGATGAGTTACAACAACCTGTGTTGATTCAGGGACATTGCTGCTACTTTCTTGCGATGAGCCAACATCACTGGTCGATGGTGATTGGAGAAGTACACTGACTGCCTCTGAAGCACTCAAGGGCTTTGACTTAAGTTGGCGTGGTGGTGGAGGCACTGAACCCAATGGAGCAGGGGTGCTGCTCCCAGCTTGGTCCCCAGCAGATCCTGCTGCTGCAGGCGTACTTTTTTTTTTCTCTCAAAAAACGTGGCGGGTGGCACACCAGCCTCCTTGGTAACTTGCTTCTTCTGCTCCTTACTAGCAACTTTCTTGCTAGAGGAGCTACGGAGACCTTTCTTTGGGGCCATCTTCTTCAGAGCAGGTCAGACAGCAGGCCGCAGTTGCACGAATTGTAGAGTTGTCTGAGGCCAGACGTGACGTCGCGTGACGTTATGCTGCACACACACACCGCTGCAGGACTTCTTCCTGGCACTGGTGGTTCTCTTGAGTCTTGTGCACCTAAAAAAAATGGAAGACAGAGGAACATCAGTTCAGTTATACAGCAAAAAAAAATCGAAAAACACTGCAAAATCAGCACAATCCCAATCCATCCATGGCCTCCATAATGTTTAAATTCAAGACAACCCACAGAAAGACTAGGCCCATGCAAGACTCACTACCCCTGGGCATAAATAAAGGTTGAAAAGTAGGCAAAATGGTTGGAGGCCTAACAACAAAGCCTGCATTCAAAATGGCCACTTGCCTGCCAGCACATGGCCAGTGCCTGTAGCTGCAGTCAAAATGGCCACCAGCCACATGGCCTGTCCCTCCCCATGAACACCCCCAAAAATCGAAAAACACTGCAAAATCAGCACAATCCCATTCCATCCATGGCCTCCATGATGTTTAAATTCAAGACAACCCACAGAAAGACTAGGCCCATGCAAGACTCACTACCCCTGGGCATAAATAAAGGTTGAAAAGTAGGCAAAATGGTTGGAGGCCTAAGAACAAAGCCTGCATTCAAAATGGCCACTTGCCTCCTAGCACATGGCCAGGGCCTGCCTGTACCAGCACTCAAAATGCCCCCCACCCACATGGCCTGTCCCCATGAACAATCCAAAAAATCGAAAAACACAGAAAAATCAGCACAATCCCAATGCCATCCATGCCCTCCATGATGTTTAAATTCAAGACACCCCACAGAAAGACTAGGCCCATGCACCACTCACTACCCCTGGTCGAAAGGCCCCAACAACAGGTCAAAAATCGAAAAACACAGAAAAAACAGCACAATCCCATTCCATCCATGCCCTCCATGATGTTTAAGTTCAAGACAGCCCACAGAAAGACTAGGCCCATGCTAGACTCAAATACCCCTGGTGAAAAGGCCACAAGTACAGGCCCAAAAAACGAAAATCACTGAAAAATCAGCACAATCCCATTCCATCCATGGCCTCCATGATGTTTAAATTCAAGACAACCCACAGAAAGACTAGGCCCATGCAAGACTCACTACCCCTGGGCATAAATAAAGGTTGAAAAGTAGGCAAAATGGTTGGAGGGCTAAGAACAAAGCCTGCATTCAAAATGGCCACTTGCCTCCTAGCACATGGCCAGGGCCTGCCTGTACCAGCACTCAAAATGGCCCCCACCCACATGGCCTGTCCCCATGAACAATCCAAAAAATCGAAAAACACAGAAAAATCAGCACAATCCCCATGCCATCCATGCCCTCCATGATGTTTAAATTCAAGACACCCCACAGAAAGACTAGGCCCATGCACCACTCACTACCCCTGGTCGAAAGGCCCCAACAACAGGTCAAAAATCGAAAAACACAGAAAAAACAGCACAATCCCATTCCATCCATGCCCTCCATGATGTTTAAGTTCAAGACAGCCCACAGAAAGACTAGGCCCATGCTAGACTCAAATACCCCTGGTGAAAAGGCCACAAGTACAGGCCCAAAAAACGAAAATCACTGAAAAAACAGCACAATCCCATTCCATCCATGGCCTCCATGATGTTTAAATTCAAGACAACCCACAGAAAGACTAGGCCCATGCAAGACTCACTACCCCTGGGCATAAATAAAGGTTGAAAAGTAGGCAAAATGGTTGGAGGCCTAAGAACAAAGCCTGCATTCAAAATGGCCACTTGCCTCCTAGCACATGGCCAGGGCCTGCCTGTACCAGCACTCAAAATGGCCCCACCCACATGGCCTGTCCCCATGAACAATCCAAAAAATCGAAAAACACAGAAAAATCAGCACAATCCCCATGCCATCCATGCCCTCCATGATGTTTAAATTCAAGACACCCCACAGAAAGACTAGGCCCATGCACCACTCACTACCCCTGGTCGAAAGGCCCCAACAACAGGTCAAAAATCGAAAAACACAGAAAAAACAGCACAATCCCATTCCATCCATGGCCTCCATGATGTTTAAATTCAAGACAACCCACAGAAACACTAGGCCCATGCAAGACTCACTACCCCTGGGCATAAATAACGGTTGAAAAGTAGGCAAAATGGTTGGAGGCCTAAGAACAAAGCCTGCATTCAAAATGGCCACTTGCCTCCTAGCACATGGCCAGGGCCTGCCTGTACCAGCACTCAAAATGGCCCCCACCCACATGGCCTGTCCCCATGAACAATCCAAAAAATCGAAAAACACAGAAAAATCAGCACAATCCCCATGCCATCCATGCCCTCCATGATGTTTAAATTCAAGACACCCCACAGAAAGACTAGGCCCATGCACCACTCACTACCCCTGGTCAAAAGGCCCCAACAACAGGTCAAAAATCGAAAAACACAGAAAAAACAGCACAATCCCATTCCATCCATGGCCTCCATGATGTTTAAATTCAAGACAACCCACAGAAAGACTAGGCCCATGCTAGACTCAAATACCCCTGGTGAAAAGGCCACAAGTACAGCCCCAAAAAACGAAAATCACTGAAAAATCAGCACAATCCCAATCCATCCATGCCCTCCATGATGTTTAAGTTCAAGACAACCCACAGAAAGACTCAGTCCACCCACCACTGAGTACCCCTGGGCAAAAGGCCCCAAAACAGCCCAAAAATCGAAAATTCCAAAATTTTAATTGCAGCAACTGTAATGCCCCAAACAAACTTACTTGTAAAATTTCTAATCCAACAGTGATCCAAAGAGAGTCAAAAAGGCCTCAAATCCAAATATCCAGCAGCATCCACAAAAAGTAATCCTTCCAGCTCCAGACCCAAATGAAAAGTGACCAGGAGATGGACAAAGCACTGGGAGGAGCCTGCTGAACAGGAACAGGAAGTTGAAGACTGTGGGGCACTTCCTTCCTCCCACCCCCCTGCCCCCCTCCCCAAAATGGACTCCTCGCTAAAAAAGTGCAGGCAAATGTCAAACTAAGGAGTTATTCAGATAAAAATCATCATTTCTAGAAGGTTTATGCTGCTTGCTGGTGGATTTTTGTGCAGAATTGCAAATTTTATATTTTCGCTCGCCGCATCTCAAATCTCGCAATTGCGAAGTACCGCGAGACGTGATCTCGCCGTACTCGCGTGACAAACTATCGCTGGCAAGCCGCGATGACGTAATCGCGCTCGCCAATTCCTGCGGGATCACACAGCAAGATCCAAAATGGCGCAGCACTCGCAAACTATCAAGAAAAACAACTCGGCAAACGATGATAAACGCCTCGCGCCGCAAAAATTGTATCACCAACGCCGCGCGCCGCAAAAAAAATCCGCTGCGTGCGAATTTGCGGATTTTGCGGGAAATTCGCAAATCTCGCAGATTGCGAATTTCCCAAAAATCCGCGAGCGTAACGGATTTTCCGCCCATGCTTACTGCCAAGTCATGTCTTTCCTGGACCGGAATCAAGCATCCTTTAACCGGTTTCTGGCTATCAGCCGTCTTCAGCCAGGATAGCTTGACTCCATTGGTGTGGAGAGCATGGGACTCACTTCTGAGCATACCCATCCCACTTGGGGTGACAAATGCAAAACAACAGTTGATGGACAGAATGCAGAACTATGTCACCCCAGTACAGAGATCTGGGCCTAAATCCATCGTTTTTTTGCACTCCACACCACCCCAGTTCAGACATGGCCATATGCAAATCAGCCTTGACCATGTGCCTCATGGGAACAGTCCAGCACGAACTGCCAAGCCATGTCTTTCCTGGACCTGAAAAAAGCACCCTAGGACCGGTTTCTGGCTATCAGCCGTCTTCAGCCAGGAAAGCTTGACTCCAGTGGTGGTGAGAGCATGGGACTCACGTCTGAGCATACCCATCCCACTTGGGTTGACAAATGCAAAACAACAGTTGATGGACAGAATGCAGAACAATGTCATACATTCACCCCAGTACAGAGATCTGGGCCTAAATCCATGTTTTTTTTGCACTCCACACCACCCCAGTGCAGACATGGCCATGTGCAAATCAGCCTTGACCCTGTGCCTCATGGGAACAGTCCAGCCCGAACTGCCAAGCCATGTCTTTCCTGGACTGGAATCAAGCATCCTAGGACCGGTTTCTGGCTATCAGCCGTCTTCAGCCAGGATAGCTTGACTCCAGTGGTGTGGAGAGCATGGGACTCACATCTGACCATACCCATCCCACTTGGGGTAACAAATGCTAAACAACAGTTGATGGACAGAATGCAGAACAATGTCATATATTCACCCCAGTACGGAGATCTGGGCCTAAATCCATCATTTTTTTGCACTCCACACCACCCCAGTTCAGACTGGGCGATATGCAAATCAGCATTGATCCTATGCCTCATGGGAACAGTCCAGCCCAAACTGCCAAGCCATGTCTTTCCTGGACCGGAATCAAGCATCCTAGGACCGGTTTCTGGCTATCAGCCGTCTTCAGCCAGGATAGCTTGACTCCAGTGGTGTGGAGAGCATGGGACTCACGTCTGAGCATACCCATCCCACTTGGAGTGACAAATGCAAAACAACAGTTGATGGACAGAATGCAGAACAATGTCATACATTCACCCCAGTACAGAGATTTGGGCATAAGTCCATTGTTTTTTCGCCCTCCACACCACCCCAGTTCAGACATGGCCATATGCAAATCAGCCTTGGCCCTGTGCCTCATGGGAACAGTCCAGCCCGAACTGCCAAGCCATGTCTTTCCTGGACTGGAATCAAGCATCCTAGGACCGGTTTCTGGCTATCAGCCATCTTCAGCCAGAATAGCTTGACTCCAGTGGTGTGGAGAGCATGGGACTCACATCTGAGCATACCCATTCCACTTGGGGTGACAAATGCAAAACAACAGTTGATGGACAGAATGTAGAACAATGTCATATATTCACCCCAGTACAGAGATCCGGGCCTAAATCCATCGTTTTTTTGCACTCCACACCACCCCAGTTCAGACGTGGCCATATGCAAATAAGCCGTGACCCTGTGCCTCATGGGAACAGTCCAGCCCGAACTGCCAAGCCATGTTTTTCCTGGACTGGAATCAAGCATCCTAGGACTGGTTTCAGGCTATCAGCCCTCTTCAGCCAGGATAGCTTAACTCCAGTAGTGTGGAGAGCATGGGACTCACGTCGGAGCATACCCATCCCACTTGGGTTGACAAATGCAAAACAAAAGTTGATGGACAGAATGCAGAACAATGTCATACATTCATCCCAGTACAGAGATCTCAGCCTAAATCCAACGTTTTTTGCAGTCCACACCACCCCAGTGCAGACATGGCCATATGCAAATCAGCATTGACCCTCTGCCTCATGGGAACAGTCGAGCCCAAACTGCCAAGCCATGTCTTTCCTTGACCGAAATCAAGCATCCTAGGACCGGTTTCTGGCTATCAGCCGTCTTCAGCCAGGATAGCGTGACTCCAGTGGTGTGGAGAGCATGGGACTCACGTCTGAGCATACCTATCCCACTTGGGTTGACAAATGCAAAACAACTGTTGAAGGACAGAATGCAGAACAATGTCATACATTCACCCCAGTACAGAGATCTGGGCCTAAATCCATTGTTTTTTTTTGTACTCCACACCACCCCAGTTAAGACATGGCCATATGCAAATCAGTATTGACCCTGTGACTCATGGGAACAGTCCTGCCCGAACTGACAAGCTTTGTGTTTCCTGGACTGGAATCAAGCATCCTAGGACCGGTTTCTGGCTATCAGCAGTCTTCAGCCAGAATAGCTTGACTCCAGTGGTGTGGAGAGCATGGGACTCACGTCTGAGCATACCCAACCCACTTGGGGTGACAAATACAAAACAACAGTTGATGAAAAGAATGCAGAACAATGTCATACATTGACCCCAGTACAGAGATCTAGGCCTAAATCCATCTTTTTTTGCACTCCACACCACCCCAGTTCAGACATGGCCATATGCAAATCAGCCTTGACCCTGTGCCTTGTGGGAACAGTCCAGCCTGAACTGCCAAGCCATGTCTTTCCTGGACCGGAATCAAGCATCCTTTTACCGGTTTCTGGCTATCAGCCGTCTTCAGCCAGGATAGCTTGACTCCATTGGTGTGGAGAGCATGGGACTCACTTCTGAGCATACCCATCCCACTTGGGGTGACAAATGCAAAACAACAGTTGATGGACAGAATGCAGAACAATGTCATACATTCACCCCAGTACAGAGATCTGGGCAAAAATCCATCTTTTTTTTGCACTCCACACCACCCCAGTTCAGATATGGCCATATGCAAATCAGCCTTGACCCTGTGCCTCGTGGGAACAGTCTAGCCCGAACTGCCAAGCCATGTTTTTCCTGGACCGGAATCAAGCATCCTTGGACCGGTTTCCGGCTATCAGCCGTCTTCAGCCAGGATAGCTTGACTCCAGTGGTGTAGAGAGCATGGGACTCACGTCGGAGCATTCCCATCCCAGTTGGGTTGACAAATGCAAAACAACAGTTGATGGACAGAATGCAGAACAATGTCATACATTCAGCCCAGTACAGAGATCTCAGCCTAAATCCAACGTTTTTTTGCAGTCCACACCACCCCAGTGCAGACATGGCCATATGCAAATCAGCATTGACCCTCTGCCTCATGGGAACAGTCGAGCCCAAACTGCCAAGCCATGTCTTTCCTGGACCGGAATCAAGCATCCTAGGACCGGTTTCTGGCTATCAGCCGTCTTCAGCCAGGATAGCTTGACTCCAGTGGTGTGGAGAGCATGGGACTCACGTCTGAGCATACCCATCCCACTTGGAATGACAAATGCAAAACAACAGTTGATGGACAGAATGCAGAACAATGTCATACATTCACCCCAGTACAGAGATTTGGGCATAAGTCCATTGTTTTTTCGCCCTCCACACCACCCAAGTTAAGACATGGCCATATGCAAATCAGCCTTGGCCCTGTGCCACACGGGAACAGTCCAGCCCGAACTGCCAAGCCATGTCTTTCCTGGACTGGAATCAAGCATCCTAGGACCGGTTTCTGGCTATCAGCCGTCTTCAGCCAGGATAGCTTGACTCCAGTGGTGTGGAGAGCATGGGACTCACATCTGAGCATACCCATCCCACTTGGGGTGACAAATGCAAAACAACAGTTGATGGACAGAATGCAGAACATTTGTCATACATTCAGCCCAGTACAGAGATCTCGGCCTAAATCCAACGTTTTTTTGCAGTCCACACCACCCCAGTGCAGACATGGCCATATGCAAATCAGCATTGACACTCTGCCTCATGGGAACAGTCGAGCCCAAACTGCCAAGCCATGTCTTTCCTGGACCGAAATCAAGCATCCTAGGACTGGTTTCTGGCTATCAGCCGTCTTCAGCCAGGATAGCGTGATACAGTGATGTGGAGAGCATGGGACTCATGTCTGAGCATACCTATCCCACTTGGGTTGACAAATGAAAAACAACTGTTGAAGGACAGAATGCAGAACAATGTCATACATTCACCCCAGTTCAGAGATCTGGGCCTAAATCCATTGTTTTTTTGTGTACTGCACACCACCCCAGTTAAGACATGGCCATATGCAAATCAGCCTTGACCCTGTGCCTCGTGGGAACAGTCCAGCCCGAACTGCCAAGCCGTGTCTTTCCTGGACCGGAATCAAGCATCCTTTTACCGGTTTCTGGCTATCAGCCGTCTTCAGCCAGGATAGCTTGACTCCATTGGTGTGGAGAGCATGGGACTCACTTCTGAGCATACCCATCCCACTTGGGGTGACAAATGCAAAACAACAGTTGATGGACAGAATGCAGAACTATGTCATATATTCACCCCAGTACAGAGATCTGGGCCTAAATCCATCGTTTTTTTGCACTCCATACCACCCCAGTTCAGACATGGCCATATGCAAATCAGCCTTGACCCTGTGCCTCATGGGAACAGTCCAGCACGAACTGCCAAGCCATGTCTTTCCTGGACCGGAAAAAAGCATCCTAGGACCGGTTTCTGGCTATCAGCCGTCTTCAGCCAGGAAAGCTTGACTCCAGTGGTGTGGAGAGCATGGGACTCACGTCTGAGCATACCCATCCCACTTGGGTTGACAAATGCAAAACAACAGTTGATGGACAGAATGCAGAACAATGTCATACATTCACCCCAGTACAGAGATCTGGGCCTAAATCCATGTTTTTTTGCACTCCACACCACCCCAGTGCAGACTTGTCCATGTGCAATTCAGCCTTGACCCTGTGCCTCATGGGAACAGTCCAGCCCGAACTGCCAAGCCATGTCTTTCCTGGACCAGAATCAAGTATCCTAGGACCGGTTTCTGGCTATCAGCCGTCTTCAGCAAGGATAGCTTGACTCCAGTGGTGTGGAGAGCATGAGACTCACGTCTGCACATACCCATCCCACTTGGGGTGACAAATGCAAAACAACAGTTGATGGACGGAATGCAGAACAATGTCATACATTCACCCCAGTACAGAGATCTGGGCCTAAATCCATAGTTTTTTTGCACTCCACACCACCCCATCCAGACATGGCCATATGCAAATCAGCCTTGACCCTGTGCCTCATGGGATCAGTCCAGCCCGAACTGCCAAGCAATGTCTTTCCTGGACCGGAATCAAGCATCCTAAGACTGGTTTCTGGCTATCAGCCGTCTTCAGCCAGGATAGCTTGACTCCAGTGGTGTGGAGAGCATGGGACTCACGTCTGAGCATTCCCATCCCACTAGGGGTGACAAATGCAAAGCAACAGTTGATGGACAGAATGCAGAACAATGTCATACATTCACCCCAGTACAGAGATCTGGGCCTAAATCCATCATTTTTTTGCACTCCACACCACCCCAGTCCAGACATGGCAATATGCAAATCAGCCTTGACCCTGTGCCTCATGGGAACAGTCCAGCCCGAACTGCCAAGCCATGTTTTTCCTGGTCCGGAATCAAGCATCCTAGGACCGGTTTCTGGCTATCAGCTGTCTTCAGCCAGGATAGCTTGACTCCAGTTGTGTGGAGAGCATGGGTCTCACATCTGAGCATACCCAACCCACTCGGGGTGACAAATGCAAAACAACAGTTGATGGACAGAATGCAGAACAATGTCATACATTCACACCCAGTACAGAGATCTGAGCCTAAATCCATCGTTTATTTGCACTCCACACCACCCCAGTTCAGACATGGCCGTATGCAAATCAGCCCTGACCCTGTGCCTCGTGGGAACAGTCTAGCCCGAACTGCCAAGCCATGTTTTTCCTGGACCGGAATCAAGCATCCTTGGACCGGTTTCCGGCTATCAGCCGTCTTCAGCCAGGATAGCTTAACTCCAGTGGTGTGGAGAGCATGGGACTCACGTCGGAGCATACCCATCCCACTTGGGGTTACAAATGCAAAACAACAGTCGATGGACAGAATGCAGAACAATGTCATACATTCAGCCCAGTACAGAGATCTCAGCCTAAATCCAACGTTTTTTTGCAGTCCACACCACCCCAGTGCAGACATGGCCATATGCAAATCAGCATTGACCCTCTGCCTCATGGGAACAGTCGAGCCCAAACTGCCAAGCCATGTCTTTCCTGGACCGGAATCAAGCATCCTAGGACCGGTTTCTGGCTATCAGCCGTCTTCAGCCAGGATAGCTTGACTCCAGTGGTGTGGAGAGCATGGGAATCACGTCTGAGCATACCCATCCCACTTGGAGTGACAAATGCAAAACAACAGTTGATGGACAGAATGCAGAACAATGTCATACATTCACCCCAGTACAGAGATTTGGGCATAAGTCCATTGTTTTTTCGCCCTCCACACCACCCAAGTTAAGACATGGCCATATGCAAATCAGCCTTGGCCCTGTGCCACACGGGAACAGTCCAGCCCAAACTGCCAAGCCATGTCTTTCCTGGACTGGAATCAAGCATCCTAGGACCGGTTTCTGGCTATCAGCCGTCTTCAGTCAGGATAGCTTGACTCCAGTGGTGTGGAGAGCATGGGACTCACATCTGAGCATTCCCATCCCACTTGGGGTTACAAATGCAAAACAACAGTCGATGGACAGAATGCAGAACAATGTCATACATTCACCCCAGTACAGAGATCTGGGCCAAAATCCATCTTTATTTGCTTTCCACACCACCCCAGTTCAGACATGGCCATATGCAAATCAGCCTTGACCCTGTGCCTCGTGGGAACAGTCTAGCCCGAACTGCCAAGCCATGTTTTTCCTGGACCGGAATCAAGCATCCTTGGACCGGTTTCCGGCTATCAGCCGTCTTCAGCCAGGATAGCTTGACTCCAGTGGTGTGGAGAGCATGGGACTCACGTCGGAGCATACCCATCCCACTTGGGTTGACAAATGCAAAACAACAGTTGATGGACAGAATGTAGAACAATGTCATACATTCAGCCCAGTACAGAGATCTCGGCCTAAATCCAACGTTTTTTTGCAGTCCACACCACCCCAGTGCAGACATGGCCATATGCAAATCAGCATTGACACTCTGCCTCATGGGAACAGTCGAGCCCAAACTGCCAAGCCATGTCTTTCCTGGACCGAAATCAAGCATCCTAGGACTGGTTTCTGGCTATCAGCCGTCTTCAGCCAGGATAGCGTGATACAGTGATGTGGAGAGCATGGGACTCATGTCTGAGCATACCTATCCCACTTGGGTTGACAAATGCAAAACAACTGTTGAAGGACAGAATGCAGAACAATGTCATACATTCACCCCAGTTCAGAGATCTGGGCCTAAATCCATTGTTTTTTTGTGTACTCCACACCACCCCAGTTAAGACATGGCCATATGCAAATCAGTATTGACCCTGTGCCTCATGGGAACAGTCCAGCCCGAACTGCCAAGCTTTGTCTTTCCTGGACTGGAATCAAGCATCCTAGGACCGGTTTCTGGCTATCAGCCGTCTTCAGCCAGAATAGCTTGACTCCAGTGGTGTGGAGAGCATGGGACTCACGTCTGAGCATACCCATCCCACTTGGGGAGACAAATGCAAAACAACAGTTGATGGACAGAGTACAGAACAATGTCATACATTCACCCCAGTACAGAGATTTGGGCCTAAATCCATTGTTTTTTGCCCTCCACACCACCCCAGTTCAGACATGGCCATATGCAAATCAGCCTCGACCCTGTGCCTCATGGGAACAGTCCAGCCCGAACTGCCAAGCCATGTCTTTCCTGGACTGGAATCAAGCATCCTAGGACCGGTTTCAGGCTATCAGCTGTCTTCAGCCAGGATAGCTTGACTCCAGTGGTGTGGAGAGCATGGGTCTCACATCTGAGCATACCCAACCCACTTGGGGTGACAAATACAAAACAACAGTTGATGAACAGAATGCAGAACAATGTCATACATTGACCCCAGTACAGAGATCTAGGCCTAAATCTATCTTTTTTTGCACTCCACACCACCCCAGTTCAGACATGGCCATATGCAAATCAGCCTTGACCCTGTGCCTCGTGGGAACAGTCCAGCCCGAACTGCCAAGCCGTGTCTTTCCTGGACCGGAATCAAGCATCCTTTTACCGGTTTCTGGCTATCAGCCGTCTTCAGCCAGGATAGCTTGACTCCATTGGTGTGGAGAGCATGGGACTCACTTCTGAGCATACCCATCCCACTTGGGGTGACAAATGCAAAACAACAGTTGATGGACAGAATGCAGAACTATGTCATATATTCACCCCAGTACAGAGATCTGGGCCTAAATCCATCGTTTTTTTGCACTCCACACCACCCCAGTTCAGACATGGCCATATGCAAATCAGCCTTGACCCTGTGCCTCATGTGAACAGTCCAGCACGAACTGCCAAGCCATGTCTTTCCTGGACCTGAAAAAAGCATCCTAGGACCGGTTTCTGGCTATCAGCCATCTTCAGCCAGGAAAGCTTGACTCCAGTGGTGTGGAGAGCATGGGACTCACGTCTGAGCATACCCATCCCACTTGGGTTGACAAATGCAAAACAACAGTTGATGGACAGAATGCAGAACAATGTCATACATTCACCCCAGTACAGAGATCTGGGCCCAAATCCATGTTTTTTTTTCACTCCACACCACCCCAGTGCAGACTTGGCCATGTGCAAATCAGCCTTGACCCTGTACCTCATGGGAACAGTCCAGCCCGAACTGCCAAGCCATGTCTTTCCTGGACCGGAATCAAGTATCCTAGGACCGGTTTCTGGCTATCAGCTGTCTTCAGCAAGGATAGCTTGACTCCAGTGGTGTGGAGAGCATGAGACTCACGTCTGCGCATACCCATCCCACTTGGGGTGACAAATGCAAAACAACAGTTGATGGACGGAATGCAGAACAATGTCATACATTCACCCCAGTACAGAGATCTGGGCCTAAATCCATAGTTTTTTTGCACTCCACACCACCCCATCCAGACATGGCCATATGCAAATCAGCCTTGACCCTGTGCCTCATGGTATCAGTCCAGCCCGAACTGCCAAGCAATGTCTTTCCTGGACCGGAATCAAGCATCCTAAGACTGGTTTCTGTCTATCAGCCGTCTTCAGCCAGGATAGCTTGACTCCATTGGTGTGGAGAGCATGGGACTCACGTCTGAGCATACCCATCCCACTAGGGGTGACAAATGCAAAGCAACAGTTGATGGACAGAATGCAGAACAATGTCATACATTGTGAGAAGTTGGCCTGGTATATAATGCTCACTAATTCTAGTGATCACTTTGTACCATGCCAAGCAACCCTTATGATGATGGTTGTAATTCAACCTTGTAGACCAGTTATCCTAGTGGTAACGTGGACAAAGCAGTCTTAGGCTAAACTCTGAAAGGCATGTGAAGCCAGCTGTTATACCATACACAACCCCCTTGAATACCAAATGAAAGGGACACCACACAGATATATATTGAAAATATATATTGATTTATTAACTATAAAATCCCCTGGACTCTTTTATGAGCACAGAAGCACAAGCGTTAAATCACAAGACAGTTTAAAATACACAAAAGTTGCACAATATGGATGAGCCCTAGGGGCCACCTAAACCATATACTAAGAAAGTGGTATAAGAGATACCAGGAGGAAAGTGAAGAGGCCTAGGGCCTTGGGAATCGCTGGAGCTATTCGAGACTGGAGTTAACTAAGTCGGGGAAGGCCCACGGGACTCGGGTGCAGTGTCCAAAGTGCACGCACTTCTCAATACAAAGTCTATGGTGCGTAAAAAGCACAAAGTTAGAAAGTTAGGAACCTTCCGAGTGACCTACGGAGCTGAAACTTAAAACACAGGCCCTTGGGATGTGTACCAGTGCAGGAGCACCGGCGGAGCTGAGTTACCTCACCCACAGGAAGCGGGTGCACAGGGTCGAAGTTGTGTCGGGTTTTGTCACGCTGGTCGATGGTGCTTGGAGCAGAAGATGCTGCAGGCGGCTCGATGAGAAGAGTTCCGGTGGATCCAAGGGTGGATCTGATGATGTGAAGACCTGAAAGCAGAGGGGACAGTGTTCAAAGTCACTAGCCAGTGACTACCGTGGAACCAGATTGGAACCAGGCGATGTCGGGTGCAAACAGGCGTTGTCGGGTAGCTTCTTTCTGCAGCCACGTGGATACCCGGGGTCGAGGACGTCCAGGAGTCGATCACGAGCTGTGCCACGTAGGCTTCTCGCTGATGGCGGTGTCGGCGACCTGATCGGAGCAAACAGGCCTTGGCAAATGCAAGCCACGCAGAAGTTGAAAGATGCTGTTCACTCGGACCAGCAAGGTCAGAGCGGGTGCTCCTTTTCACAGGAGCTTGGGTAGGTCTGGAGCAACCAGACCTGCTGTTTAAATCTTCGGGTTCGTCGCCAAGATGGCCGCTGACCACGTGGCTAGTGGCCGGGATGGCGCGTCGAGTGGCACAGTGCAAAAGGGCCCCACGCAGATCGTGGAGATGCTGGGGGGCTGATCTTCGGTGCAAGGCTGCTCGGTGGTGGGGGTTCTCAATCCCCAAAGCACAACGTCGAGGATGCCTCAGAAGCTGCGCAGTCAGCTTTACGAGTGCCTTCCAAGAGGTCCGGTCCCACGTCACTCGGTGCCTCCACGGGTCCCTTCTTTGCAGGGACTGTGGATCGGGCTCTGAGAGGTCTGGGAGTCTGGTTCTTGTCGGGCTCTGGGCTCGGTCTCGGGCGGGAGGCGGCGGCAAAGCAGACGTCGAGGTGCTGGTTGGTACCTGTGTTCACAGGGTGGTCACTCCTTGACCACAAGGGCGATTCTTCTTCAGTCTTCTGTGCAGCAGAATGTCGAAGTCCAGTCTTCTTCTTAGTTTAAAGTTGATTTCGGGATGATCTGCTGTGCAATGGCACTGCTCCCCCTCTTATTCCCAAACTGGGGGTGGATCACCTACTAGGTCCCTCCTCTGGGAGGAACCAGGAAGGGGGGCGGTTACACCCCCTTTCCTTTGTCCAGCTCCGCGCCAGGACTGGGGCTGGAAGGCCCCAGAACCGGTTTGGACTGGCCTATGCACGGGGACACCTTGTGTGCCCCGGGCATGTCTGATTCTATTCAGCCCTGTCCTACCTAATACACAAAATCCTGTCTGGGGTGGTGCTCGCACCTCCCAAGGCAGGAAACCCTTTGTCCAGGCCACCATCTGCCGAGTTTCGGTCAGCAGCAGGAGGCCAGACTTGTGTCTGTGGTGGCAGCGTCCATTTTGTGAAGCTGAGGCTCTGTTTAACTTTAACCGGGGTTAAGGCTACACACATGTCGTGTCCCTCTAGAAGGGTGGAATGCTATCCCCGTCGCCAGAATTGGCGAGGGGATAGTATTCCAATTCGTATGACACCTTACTCGACATGTTTTGATAAAGCCAAACCAAAGATAGCATTTAACCGCGAGGATTATAATGCACTTAAGAGTATATGGTATGGCAATATCCCGGAACAGCTTAGGGAGTGGTTCCCGACAGCTGCAGACAGGCCTAGCTCATGCTAGAGCACCATCTCACATATTTCCACGCACTCTGCCTCCAGGATTGATGAGGCCTTCCATAGGAGTGGCTGATAGGAACATATGTGTCCAGTTTAGGGTTAGGCACAGACATACTGCGCCTAAGTAAGAGGTGATTACACCGACTTACCCCAGCTGAGTGATCAGCCAGTTGTGTCAAATATGGAGGCCAGGCCAGGGGTGGCACAATACATGCTGCAGCCCCTGGTAGGCCTTGGCTACACCTATGCCCTGGGTACCTATGGTACACTGTTACAGGGGCCTATAAGGTGAACCAATTCCAATTGTGTTATGCACCTAAGGTACATGAAGTCCATTTTAAGGAGAGAGCAATCAGCCTGGGGCCCTGAATAGCAGGATCCCAGGCCAACTAAGTCAAAAACCAGCTAAACACCAGGCAAAAAGTTTGGGGGTAACCATAGTCAGATATCCACCTTCCTACATACATTCACCCCAGTACAGAGATCTGGGCCTAAATCCATCATTTTTTTGCACTCCACACCACCCCAGTCCAGACATGGCAATATGCAAATCAACCTTGACCCTGTGCCTCATGGGAACAGTCCAGCCCGAACTGCCAAGCCATGTTTTTCCTGGACCGGAATCAAGCATCCTAGGACCGGTTTCTGGCTATCAGCCATCTTCAGCCAGGATAGCTTGACTCCAGTGGTGTGGAGAGTATGGGACTCATGTCTGAGCATACCCATCCCACTCGGGGTGACAAATGCAAAACAACAGTTGATGGACAGAATGCAGAACAATGTCATACATTCACACCCAGTACAGAGATCTGAGCCTAAATGCAGAACTATGTCATATATTCACCCCAGTACAGAGATCTGGGCCTAAATCCATCGTTTTTTTGCACTCCACACCACCCCAGTTCAGACATGGCCATATGCAAATCAGCCTTGACCCTGTGCCTCATGGGAACAGTCCAGCACGAACTGCCAAGCCATGTCTTTCCTGGACCGGAAAAAAGCATCCTAGGACCGGTTTCTGGCTATCAGCCGTCTTCAGCCAGGAAAGCTTGACTCCAGTGGTGTGGAGAGCATGGGACTCACGTCTGAGCATACCCATCCCACTTGGGTTGACAAATGCAAAACAACAGTTGATGGACAGAATGCAGAACAATGTCATACATTCACCCCAGTACAGAGATCTGGGCCTAAATCCATGTTTTTTTTGCACTCCACACCACCCCAGTGCAGACTTGGCCATGTGCAATTCAGCCTTGACCCTGTGCCTCATGGGAACAGTCCAGCCCGATCTGCCAAGCCATGTCTTTCCTGGACCAGAATCAAGTATCCTAGGACCGATTTCTGGCTATCAGCCGTCTTCAGCAAGGATAGCTTGACTCCAGTGGTGTGGAGAGCATAAGACTCACGTCTGCACATACCCATCCCACTTGGGGTGACAAATGCAAAACAACAGTTGATGGACGGAATGCAGAACAATGTCATACATTCACCCCAGTACAGAGATCTGGGCCTAAATCCATAGTTTTTTTGCACTCCACACCACCCCATCCAGACATGGCCATATGCAAATCAGCCTTGACCCTGTGCCTCATGGGATCAGTCCAGCCCGAACTGCCAAGCAATGTCTTTCCTGGACCGGAATCAAGCATCCTAAGACTGGTTTCTGGCTATCAGCCGTCTTCAGCCAGGATAGCTTGACTCCAGTGGTGTGGAGAGCATGGGACTCACGTCTGCGCATACCCATCCCACTAGGGGTGTCAAATGCAAAGCAACAGTTGATGGACAGAATGCAGAACAATGTCATACATTCACCCCAGTACAGAGATCTGGGCCTAAATCCATCATTTTTTTGCACTCCACACCACCCCAGTCCAGACATGGCAATATGCAAATCAGCCTTGACCCTGTGCCTCATGGGAACAGTCCAGCCCGAACTGCCAAGCCATGTTTTTCCTGGTCCGGAATCAAGCATCCTAGGACCGGTTTCTGGCTATCAGCTGTCTTCAGCCAGGATAGCTTGACTCCAGTTGTGTGGAGAGCATGGGTCTCACATCTGAGCATACCCAACCCACTCGGGGTGACAAATGCAAAACAACAGTTGATGGACAGAATCAGAACAATGTCATACATTCACACCCAGTACAGAGATCTGAGCCTAAATCCATCGTTTATTTGCACTCCACACCACCCCAGTTCAGACATGGCCGTATGCAAATCAGCTTGACCCTCTGCCCCATGAGAACAGTCCAACCCTAACTGCCAAGCCATGTCTTTCCTGGACCGGAATCAAGCATCCTAGGACCGGTTCCTGGCTATCAGCCGTCTTCAGCCAGGATAGCTTGACTCCATTGGTGTGGAGATCATGGGACTCACGTCTGAGCATACCTATCCCACTTGGGTTGACAAATGCAAAACAACTGTTGATGGACATAATGCAGAACAATGTCATACATTCACCCCAGTACAGAGATCTGGGCCTAAGTCCATCGTTTTTTTTTTCACTCCACACCACCCAAGTTAAGACATGGCCATATGCAAATCAGCCCTGACCCTGTGCCTCGTGGGAACAGTCTAGCCCGAACTGCCAAGCCATGTTTTTCCTGGACCGGAATCAAGCATCCTTGGACCGGTTTCCGGCTATCAGCCGTCTTCAGCCAGGATAGCTTAACTCCAGTGGTGTGGAGAGCATGGGACTCACGTCGGAGCATACCCATCCCACTTGGGTTGACAAATGCAAAACAACAGTTGATGGACAGAATGCAGAACAATGTCATACATTCAGCCCAGTACAGAGATCTCAGCCTAAATCCAACGTTTTTTTGCAGTCCACACCACCCCAGTGCAGACATGGCCATATGCAAATCAGCATTGACCCTCTGCCTCATGGGAACAGTCGAGCCCAAACTGCCAAGCCATGTCTTTCCTGGACCGGAATCAAGCATCCTAGGACCGGTTTCTGGCTATCAGCCGTCTTCAGCCAGGATAGCTTGTCTCCAGTGGTGTGGAGAGCATGGGAATCACGTCTGAGCATACCCATCCCACTTGGAGTGACAAATGCAAAACAACAGTTGATGGACAGAATGCAGAACAATGTCATACATTCACCCCAGTACAGAGATTTGGGCATAAGTCCATTGTTTTTTCGCCCTCCACACCACCCAAGTTAAGACATGGCCATATGCAAATCAGCCTTGGCCCTGTGCCACACGGGAACAGTCCAGCCCAAACTGCCAAGCCATGTCTTTCCTGGACTGGAATCAAGCATCCTAGGACCGGTTTCTGGCTATCAGCCGTCTTCAGTCAGGATAGCTTGACTCCAGTGGTGTGGAGAGCATGGGACTCACATCTGAGCATTCCCATCCCACTTGGGGTTACAAATGCAAAACAACAGTCGATGGACAGAATGCAGAACAATGTCATACATTTACCCCAGTACAGAGATCTGGGCCAAAATCCATCTTTATTTGCTTTCCACACCACCCCAGTTCAGACATGGCCATATGCAAATCAGCCTTGACCCTGTGCCTCGTGGGAACAGTCTAGCCCGAACTGCCAAGCCATGTTTTTCCTCGACCGGAATCAAGCATCCTTGGACCGGTTTCAGGCTATCAGCCGTCTTCAGCCAGGATAGCTTGACTCCAATGGTGTGGAGAGCATGGGACTCACGTCGGAGCATACCCATCCCGCTTGGGTTGACAAATGCAAAACAACAGTTGATGGACAGAATGTAGAACAATGTCATACATTCAGCCCAGTACAGAGATCTCGGCCTAAATCCAACGTTTTTTTGCAGTCCACACCACCCCAGTGCAGACATGGCCATATGCAAATCAGCATTGACACTCTGCCTCATGGGAACAGTCGAGCCCAAACTGCCAAGCCATGTCTTTCCTGGACCGAAATCAAGCATCCTAGGACTGGTTTCTGGCTATCAGCCGTCTTCAGCTAGGATAGCGTGATACAGTGATGTGGAGAGCATGGGACTCATGTCTGAGCATACCTATCCCACTTGGGTTGACAAATGCAAAACAACTATTGAAGGACAGAATGCAGAACAATGTCATACATTCACCCCAGTTCAGAGATCTGGGCCTAAATCCATTGTTTTTTTGTGTACTCCACACCACCCCAGTTAAGACATGGCCATATGCAAATCAGTATTGACCCTGTGCCTCATGGGAACAGTCCAGCCCGAACTGCCAAGCTTTGTCTTTCCTGGACTGGAATCAAGCATCCTAGGACCGGTTTCTGGCTATCAGCCGTCTTCAGCCAGAATAGCTTGACTCCAGTGGTGTGGAGAGCATGGGACTCACGTCTGAGCATACCCATCCCACTTGGGGAGACAAATGCAAAACAACAGTTGATGGACAGAGTACAGAACAATGTCATACATTCACCCCAGTACAGAGATTTGGGCCTAAATCCATTGTTTTTTGCCCTCCACACCACCCCAGTTCAGACATGGCCATATGCAAATCAGCCTCGACCCTGTGCCTCATGGGAACAGTCCAGCCCGAACTGCCAAGCCATGTCTTTCCTGGACTGGAATCAAGCATCCTAGGACCGGTTTCAGGCTATCAGCTGTCTTCAGCCAGGATAGCTTGACTCCAGTGGTGTGGAGAGCATGGGTCTCACATCTGAGCATACCCAAACCACTTGGGGTGACAAATACAAAACAACAGTTGATGAACAGATTGCAGAACAATGTCATACATTGACCCCAGTACAGAGATCTAGGCCTAAATCTATCTTTTTTTGCACTCCACACCACCCCAGTTCAGACATGGCCATATGCAAATCAGCCTCGACCCTGTGCCTCATGGGAACAGTCCAGCCCGAACTGCCAAGCCATGTCTTTCCTGGACTGGAATCAAGCATCCTAGGACCGGTTTCAGGCTATCAGCTGTCTTCAGCCAGGATAGCTTGACTCCAGTGGTGTGGAGAGCATGGGTCTCACATCTGAGCATACCCAAACCACTTGGGGTGACAAATACAAAACAACAGTTGATGAACAGAATGCAGAACAATGTCATACATTGACCCCAGTACAGAGATCTAGGCCTAAATCTATCTTTTTTTGCCCTCCACACCACCCCAGTTCAGACATGGCCATATGCAAATCAGCCTCGACCCTGTGCCTCATGGGAACAGTCCAGCCCGAACTGCCAAGCCATGTCTTTCCTGGACTGGAATCAAGCATCCTAGGACCGGTTTTAGGCTATCAGCTGTCTTCAGCCAGGATAGCTTGACTCCAGTGGTGTGGAGAGCATGGGTCTCACATCTGAGCATACCCAACCCACTTGGGGTGACAAATACAAAACAACAGTTGATGAACAGAATGCAGAACAATGTCATACATTGACCCCAGTACAGAGATCTAGGCCTAAATCCATCTTTTTTTGCACTCCACACCACCCCAGTTCAGACATGGCCATATGCAAATCAGCCTTGACCCTGTGCCTCGTGGGAACAGTCCAGCCCGAACTGCCAAGCCGTGTCTTTCCTGGACCGGAATCAAGCATCCTTTTACCGGTTTCTGGCTATCAGCCGTCTTCAGCCAGGATAGCTTGACTCCATTGGTGTGGAGAGCATGGGACTCACTTCTGAGCATACCCATCCCACTTGGGGTGACAAATGCAAAACAACAGTTGATGGACAGAATGCAGAACTATGTCATATATTCACCCCAGTACAGAGATCTGGGCCTAAATCCATCGTTTTTTTGCACTCCACACCACCCCATCCAGACATGGCCATATGCAAATCAGCCTTGACCCTGTGCCTCATGGGATCAGTCCAGCCCGAACTGCCAAGCAATGTCTTTCCTGGACCGGAATCAAGCATCCTAAGACTGGTTTCTCGCTATCAGCCGTCTTCAGCCAGGATAGCTTGACTCCATTGGTGTGGAGAGCATGGGATTCACGTCTGAGCATACCTATCCCACTTGGGTTGACAAATGCAAAACAACTGTTGATGGACATAATGCAGAACAATGTCATACATTCACCCCAGTACAGAGATCTGGGCCTAAGTCCATCGTGTGAGAAGTTGGCCTGGTATATAATGCTCACTAATTCTTAGTGATCACTTTGTACCATGCCAAGCAACCCTTATGATGATGGTTGTAATTCAACCTCGTAGACCAGTTATCCTAGTGGTAACGTGGACAAAGCAGTCTTAGGCTAAACTCTGAAAGGCATGTGAAGCCAGCTGTTATACCATACACAACCCCCTTGAATACCAAATGAAAGGGACACCACACAGATATATATTGAAAATATATATTGATTTATTAACTATAAAATCCCCTGGACTCTTTATGAGCACAGAAGCACAAGCGTTAAATCACAAGACAGTTTAAAATACACAAAAGTTGCACAATATGGATGAGCCCTAGGGGCCACCTAAACCATATACTAAGAAAGTGGTATAAGAGATACCAGGAGGAAAGTGAAGAGGCCTAGGGCCTTGGGAATCGCTGGAGCTATTCGAGACTGGCAATGACTAAGTCGGGAAAGGCCCTCGGGACTCGGGTGCAGTGTTCAAAGTGCACGCACTTCGCAATACAAAGTCTATGGTGCGTAAAAAGCACAAAGTTAGAAAGTTAGGAACCTTCTGAGTGACCTACGGAGCTGAAACTTAACACACAGGCCCTTGGGATGTGTACCAGTGCAGGGGCACCGGCGGAGCTGAGTTACCTCACCCACAGGAAGCGGGTGCACAGGGTTGAAGTTGTGTCGGGTTTCGTCACGCTGGTCGATGGTGCTTGGAGCTGAAGATGCTGCAGGCGGCTCGATGAGAAGAGTTCCGGTGGATCCAAGGGTGGATCTGAAGATGTGAAGACCTGAAAGCAGAGGGGACAGTGTTCAAAGTCACTAGCCAGTGACTACCGTGGAACCAGATTGGAACCAGGCGATGTCGGGTGCAAACAGGCGTTGTCAGGTAGCTTCTTTCTGCAGCCACGTGGATACCCGGGGTCGAGGACGTCCAGGAGTCGGTCACGAGCTGTCCCACGTAGGCTTCTCGCTGTTGGCGGCGTCGGCGACCTGATCGGAGCAAACAGGCCTTGGCAAATGCAAGCCACGCAGAAGTTGAAAGATGCTGTTCACTCGGACCAGCAAGGTCAGAGCGGGTGCTCCTTTTCACAGGAGCTTGGGTAGGTCTGGAGCAACCAGACCTGCTGTTTAAATCTTCGGGTTCGTCGCCAAGATGGCCGCTGACCACGTGGCTAGTGGCCGGGATGGCGCGTCGAGTGGCACAATGCAAAAGGGCCCCACGCAGATCGTGGAGATGCTGGAGGGCTGATCTTCGGTGCAAGGGCTGCTCGGTGGTGGGGGTTCTCAATCCCCAAAGCACAACGTCGAGGATACCTCAGAAGCTGCGCAGTCAGCTTTTCGGGTGTCTTTCAAGAGGTCCGGTCCCACGTCACTCGGTGCCTCCACGGGTCCCTTCTTCGCAGGGACTGTGGATCGGGCTCTGAGAGGTCTGGGAGTCTGGTTCTTGTTGGGCTCTGGGCTCGGTCTCCGGCGGGAGGCGGCAGCAAAGCAGACGTCGAGTTGCTGGTTGGTACCTGTGTTCACAGGGTGGCCACTCCTAGGCCACAAGGGAGATTCTCTTCAGTCTTCTGTGCAGCAGAATGTCGAAGTCCAGTCTTCTTCTTGTTTAAAGTTGATTTCGGGATGATCTGCTGTGCAATGGCACTGCTCCCCCTCTTATTCCCAAACTGGGGGTGGATCACCTACTAGGTCCCTCCTCTGGGAGGAACCAGGAAGGGGGGCGGTTACACCCCCTTTCCTTTGTCCAGCTCCACGCCAGGACTGGGGCTGGAAGGCCCCAGAACCGGTTTGGACTGGCCTATGCACGGGGACACCTTGTGTGCCCCGGGCATGTCTGATTCTATTCAGCCCTGTCCTACCCAATACACAAAATCCTGTCTGGGGTGGTGCTCGCACCTCCCAAGGCAGGAAACCCTTTGTCCAGGCCACCATCTGCCGAGTTTCGGTCAGCAGCAGGAGGCCAGACTTGTGTCTGTGGTGGCAGCGTCCATTTTGTGAAGCTGAGGCTCTGTTTAACTTTAACCGGGGTTAAGGCTACACACATGTCGTGTCCCTCTAGAAGGGTGGAATGCTATCCCCGTCGCCAGAATTGGCGAGGGGATAGTATTCCAATTCGTATGACACCTTACTCGACATGTTTTGATAAAGCCAAACCAAAGATAGCAAATAACCGTGAGGATTATAATGCACTTAAGAGTATATGGTATGGCAATATCCCGGAACAGCTTAGGGAGTGGTTCCCGACAGCTGCAGACAGGCTCAGCTCATGCTAGAGCACCATCTCACATATTTCCAAGCACTCTGCCTCCAGGATTGATGAGGCCTTCCATAGGAGTGGCTGATAGGAACATATGTGTCCAGTTTAGGGTTATTCAAAGAAGGGGATTGGCCCAGCAAAGTTGGGGAAGGAAGGTAGGGCCGATTATTGCTAGACAAAAAGAATGTACCTTCACAACCACTTAGTTTGAAGAATTATTTTAAACAGAAATAAACGCAGATCAATACGTTTATCCTGGCCTTTGACTTTGGCTAATTAGTTTTTAATTATTCAACATTTTTATAAAAAGAAGGACATGTAATCAACTCAACAGAGAATACATTTTAGTGATGTCCTACTAACAATACACATAACAACTGAAGAAATCACAAATCAATTGTACATATTGAAAAAATATAAACAAAATTCACAAATCTTATCAACAACAACAACAACTATGACATATAGTGATCAAATCATCTAACTGGTGAAAACAGTTGGAATATAATGAAATCATTCTTGCATATTTAAACAATTCATGAATGAAAAAGAATGCAACTGTGCGAAATACAATTACAAATTTATGCAAGGATTCCTATCGTTCAAGATTCAAACTATACTTAATATAGTGGCCGACGCGTTTCAAGTCTCGGTTTTTAGAATTGCCGGACTCTCATCAGGGCTGGATGAGTCTTTTGGAGGTAAACCAACTGTTTGTAAAAAAACAAAGAAACTAATTGGAACTACTCTTCCCAGACAGTCTTTAACGCAAAGCAATCATTTAAACTTGAAAATATGCTCCATACCTGGTCTATGACCAGCGGGAAATTAAGCGTCTTCTGTTGAAAGTTTATGCAGTGCTCGCCTGTAATTGACAAGGTAACAGAGGCTAAGTCGAGTTTGAGACATTTTAATAGCCCAACAAAGGTTTAGTAGAAAGGGCGGGGTTTACCTAATGTAGGCTCACAAAGGGCATACCGTCTCCAATCTTCAGTGCACTAAGGAACAACGTGGCGTTTTTACACATCAACTCTAATGGAAAGAATTAAAACAAAGCCTAGCGTTAGACATTTCATACGTCTAATGAGGAACGCGTGAAGCGCTCATCAGACCAGCACTTACGTGAGCGATTGATGAATTCATGTAGAAATGTCACGAGTTAGGGGTGTGCGGGTCAGCGCCGATTTTTAGTTTCTAAAAATGGAAAGGAAACGGAGTTTAAGGAAAACTCAACTAACCGAGTCAGATAGAGACAAGACTCGTCAGCGTGTCCATTATTTAGTGAAACGGCGGGACGCGCTTACCTTCAAGATATGGTTGAATCTCTGCAATGAGTGTCTCCTACACAATCAAAGAGGGGACCGACCTCCATGCTGCCGTCTTCATTACTAGTTGGCAACTACGGACTGGAGTCACGTGACGTTGGCGGAGCTAGGCCACCTGGTCATGAAGGTGCATTCTGGGATATGTGGTCCATAAGTCCTGGGGGCATGATTAATTATCACAAATTTTCATAGCTAGTGGCCAAATAATTGACCCATGCTAGAAGTACATAGTGATCAAAGACAGGGGTCCAATCAGCCGATTATGCCCTATTAAGCTCACTCATGCAGTTCAATCCTTTGTTTATACTATCAAACTTCATGATTAAATACGCCTCCTTGCGCAGTAAGGCACTGTCCACGCACACAGATCCATGTTTTGAGTCAATTGTTGCCAGAACAGTCCACTTAAACTGATTCTCATTGTGATTTAGGCTCAGGAAGTGTTCAACCATTGGTGCTGATTGGACCTTTTTCCTGATTCTTGATCGATGTTGGGTTATTCTGATGTTGATTTGTTGGCTCGTTTTGCCAATGTACACCCTGTCACATGGGCAAAGCACTGCATAAACCACATTTTTCGTTTTACAATTAGTAAAGTTTGTGTGTTTCCATGAGATTCCATTATGATCAAAGACCTCCCCCTCCAGTGTTGTCGGGCAAGCAACACAATTCCCACATCGGTGATGACCCACGATGGGTAGCAAGTTCCATTGTGTTGTCAGGTTACTTCTAGGTTTCGGGATGTAGCTGTCAGCACGTATCAGTTGCTGACCAATACTGAGGTTTTTCTTCATAGCGAAGATAGGCTTGGGCATAGGGCAGTTAAGGTTCTCCAATAAATGCCAATTCTTAAGGACAATTTGTCGAAACTTGTTAGTGTGAGGACCGAAAGTGGTCACACAGACAAGTTTGTTAAGGTCTGACTTACTCTTTTTCTCTAACAGGGACTCTCTTGGTGTAAATCTTGCTCTTTTTGTCGAATGTTTTAGCAACTTTTTGGGATATCCCCTCCCTTCCATTTCTTTACAGAAAAATTCGGCATGTTTATCAAAGTCCCCAATCTCAGTGCAGTTCCTCCTAATTCTTAGCAGTTGGCCATAGGGTAAGTTTTGTTTTAAGCACTGAGGGTGCGAGCTATTGAAATGCAAAATAGTGTTTCTGTCTGTCTCCTTTTTGTACAGTGATGTGACAAGTTGTTCCTCTTGGCATCTGATTGAGACATCTAAGAATGTCATTTCATGATTACTTGATTGTAATGAGAATTTGATGTCAGTATGACGTGAATTGACCCAGTTATGAAATAGGTCCAACTCGGTCTGGCTCCCCTGCCACAGGAGCCAGACGTCGTCTATGTACCTCAACCACTGCAGTATCTTATCAGAAAAGGGATTATTATTGAAAATGAATTTCTCCTCGTATTGGGCCATATAAAGTACAGCCATTTCCGGCGCATAAGGACAGCCCATGGCCCGCTCCCGAAAAGTAAGACTTCAATCTAATCTTCCTGCAGAATTCTAGTGCCCTCAAGACGAGGCACTTGAGGTGATTGAGGTATATCTTGACTCCAGGGAAAGACCCCATAGGGTGCCCACATCGTTCATACTCTCTCTGGTGGAAATTTCCCTCCGCATGAATTATTTCAAGTTTGAAAATGAGTTTTTTGTACAGGTCAAAGGGACAGCCATGGGCTGTCCTTATGCGCCGGAAATGGCTGTACTTTATATGGCCCAATACGAGGAGAAATTCATTTTCAATAATAATCCCTTTTCTGATAAGATACTGCAGTGGTTGAGGTACATAGACGACGTCAGGCTCCTGTGGCAGGGGAGCCAGACCGAGTTGGACCTATTTCATAACTGGGTCAATTCACGTCATACTGACATCAAATTCTCATTACAATCAAGTAATCATGAAATGACATTCTTAGATGTCTCAATCAGATGCCAAGAGGAACAACTTGTCACATCACTGTACAAAAAGGAGACAGACAGAAACACTATTTTGCATTTCAATAGCTCGCACCCTCAGTGCTTAAAACAAAACTTACCCTATGGCCAACTGCTAAGAATTAGGAGGAACTGCACTGAGATTGGGGACTTTGATAAACATGCCGAATTTTTCTGTAAAGAAATGGAAGGGAGGGGATATCCCAAAAAGTTGCTAAAACATTCGACAAAAAGAGCAAGATTTACACCAAGAGAGTCCCTGTTAGAGAAAAAGAGTAAGTCAGACCTTAACAAACTTGTCTGTGTGACCACTTTCGGTCCTCACACTAACAAGTTTCGACAAATTGTCCTTAAGAATTGGCATTTATTGGAGAACCTTAACTGCCCTATGCCCAAGCCTATCTTCGCTATGAAGAAAAACCTCAGTATTGGTCAGCAACTGATACGTGCTGACAGCTACATCCCGAAACCTAGAAGTAACCTGACAACACAATGGAACTTGCCACCCATCGTGGGTCATCACCGATGTGGGAATTGTGTTGCTTGCCCGACAACACTGGAGGGGGAGGTCTTTGATCATAATGGAATCTCATGGAAACACACAAACTTTACTAATTGTAAAACGAAAAATGTGGTTTATGCAGTGCTTTGCCCATGTGACAGGGTGTACATTGGCAAAACGAGCCAACAAATCAACATCAGAATAACCCAACATCGATCAAGAATCAGGAAAAAGGTCCAATCAGCACCAATGGTTGAACACTTCCTGAGCCTAAATCACAATGAGAATCAGTTTAAGTGGACTGTTCTGGCAACAATTGACTCAAAACATGGATCTGTGTGCGTGGACAGTGCCTTACTGCGCAAGGAGGCGTATTTAATCATGAAGTTTGATAGTATAAACAAAGGATTGAACTGCATGAGTGAGCTTAATAGGGCATAATCGGCTGATTGGACCCCTGTCTTTGATCACTATGTACTTCTAGCATGGGTCAATTATTTGGCCACTAGCTATGAAAATTTGTGATAATTAATCATGCCCCCAGGACTTATGGACCACATATCCCAGAATGCACCTTCATGACCAGGTGGCCTAGCTCCGCCCACGTCACGTGACTCCAGTCCGTAGTTGCCAACTAGTAATGAAGACGGCAGCATGGAGGTCGGTCCCCTCTTTGATTGTGTAGGAGACACTCATTGCAGAGATTCAACCATATCTTGAAGGTAAGCGCGTCCCGCCGTTTCACTAAATAATGGACACGCTGACGAGTCTTGTCTCTATCTGACTCGGTTAGTTGAGTTTTCCTTAATTTCCGTTTCCTTTCCATTTTTAGAAACTAAAAATCGGCGCTGACCCGCACACCCCTAACTCGTGACATTTCTACATGAATTCATCAATCGCTCACGTAAGTGCTGGTCTGATGAGCGCTTCACGCGTTCCTCATTAGACGTATGAAATGTCTAACGCTAGGCTTTGTTTTAATTCTTTCCATTAGAGTTGATGTGTAAAAACACCACGTTGTTCCTTAGTGCACTGAAGATTGGAGACGGTATGCCCTTTGTGAGCCTACATTAGGTAAACCCCGCCCTTTCTACTAAACCTTTGTTGGGCTATTAAAATGTCTCAAACTCGACTTAGCCTCTGTTACCTTGTCAATTACAGGCGAGCACTGCATAAACTTTCAACAGAAGACGCTTAATTTCCCGCTGGTCATAGACCAGGTATGGAGCATATTTTCAAGTTTAAATGATTGCTTTGCGTTAAAGACTGTCTGGGAAGAGTAGTTCCAATTAGTTTCTTTGTTTTTTTACAAACAGTTGGTTTACCTCCCAAAGACTCATCCAGCCCTGATGAGAGTCCGGCAATTCTAAAAACCGAGGCTTGAAACGCGTCGGCCACTATATTAAGTATAGTTTGAATCTTGAACGATAGGAATCCTTGCATAAATTTGTAATTGTATTTCGCACAGTTGCATTCTTTTTCATTCATGAATTGTTTAAATATGCAAGAATGATTTCATTATATTCCAACTGTTTTCACCAGTTAGATGATTTGATCACTATATGTCATAGTTGTTGTTGTTGTTGATAAGATTTGTGAATTTTGTTTATATTTTTTCAATATGTACAATTGATTTGTGATTTCTTCAGTTGTTATGTGTATTGTTAGTAGGACATCACTAAAATGTATTCTCTGTTGAGTTGATTACATGTCCTTCTTTTTATAAAAATGTTGAATAATTAAAAACTAATTAGCCAAAGTCAAAGGCCAGGATAAACGTATTGATCTGCGTTTATTTCTGTTTAAAATAATTCTTCAAACTAAGTGGTTGTGAAGGTACATTCTTTTTGTCTAGCAGTTTAGGGTTAGGCACAGACATACTGTACCTCAGTAAGAGGTGGTTACACCGACTTACCCCAGCTGAGTGATCAGCCAGTTGTGTCAAATATGGAGGCCAGGCCAGGGGTGGCACAATACGTGCTGCAGCCCCTGGTAGGCCTTGGATACACCTATGCCCTGGGCACCTAGGGTGCACTATTACAGGAGCTCATAAGGTGAACCAGTTCCAATTCGTAATGCACCTAGAGTGCATTGGCAGTAATTTAGAGAGAGAACAGCAGGCTGTTGGTCTGATTAGCAGGCCCACAGCCACATTAAGTCAGAAACCAGTGAAGCAAAAAGCAAAAATTTGGGGTGACCATAGGATAGCAGACCCTACTCTCCTACATAACCCCCCCCCAAACGCAGGGACATTAGACTAACCTTGACCAGTTGTGTCTTCATGTTCTAAGTGGAAGTACCTGGAGAGACCATCTGCGTTGCCATGGTCAGTCCCTGGGCGGTGCTCCACTGTAAAGTCCATCCCCTGTAGGGAAATGGACCACCTGAGTAGTTTGGGGTTTTCACCCTTCATCTGATTAAGCCATAGGAGGGGCTTATGGTCGGTCTGAATCTTGAAGTGAGTACCAAACAAGTATGGCCTCAACTTCTTCAGGGCCCACACCACAGCAAAGGCCTCCCTCTCTATAGCTGACCAACGTTTCTCTCTGGGGGTCAGCCTTCTGCGAATGAAAGCAATGGGCTGGTCCTGGCCATCTACATTAAGCTGTGAAAGCACTGCTCCCACCCCCAACTCAGAAGCATCTGTTTGGACAATGAACTCTCTTGAGTAGTCAGGACTCTTCAGGATAGGTGCAGAGCACATGGCCTTCTTCAGGTCATCAAATGCCTTTTGACAGATTTCTGTCCACTGAACCTTTTTGGGCATCTTCTTGGATGTCAGATCATTAAGAGGAATCACAATGGACCCATAGTTCTTAACAAACTTCCTGTAGTACCCAGTCAGGCCCAAGAAAGCTCTGACCTGAGTCTGGGTAGTTGGAGGGGACCAGTCCTTGATGGTCTGGATCTTACTCTCCAGTGGTTGAACTTGGCCTCCACCTACAAGGTGGCCCAGGTATACAACCTTACTCTGCCCTATCTGGCACTTTGTTGCCTTGATAGTGAGGCCTGCCTTCTGCAGAGCCTCAAGCACTTCCTTCAGGTGGACCAGGTGATCCTCCCAGGTGGAGCTAAAGACAGCAATATCGTCCAGATAAGCTGCACAAAAGTCATCCAACCCAGTGAGGACTTGATTCACCAACCTTTGGAAGGTGGCAGGTGCATTTTTCAAACCAAAGGGCATCACCACAAACTGATAATGCCCACTAGGGGTAGAAAATGCTGTCTTGGCTTTAGACTCCTCAGCTAACCTGATTTGCCAGTAGCCAGCTGTCAAGTCAAATGTGCTCAAATATTTGGCAGAAGCCAACTTGTCAATGAGCTCATCTGCCCTTGGAATAGGGTGTGCATCTGTCCTGGTGACAGCATTGAGTCCTCTGTAATCCACACAGAACCTCATCTCTCTCTTGCCATCTTTGGTGTGAGGTTTGGGGACCAGAACCACTGGGCTAGCCCAGGGGCTCTCTGAAGGCTCAATGACACCTAATTCCAGCATCTTTTGCACCTCAGTCTTTATACAGTCCCTGACGTGGTCAGGTTGCCTGTAAATTTTGCTCTTTACAGGAAGACTGTCACCAGTGTCCACCACATGTGTACACCAGTTAGTCTGACTGGGTGTCAAGGAGAACATATGCCTGTATGCCTGTAGAACTTGTCTGCAGTCATGTTGCTGATGCTCAGTGAGGCTGCCACCTAAGGCCACACCATCAACTGAGCCATCCTCAGGGTTCTGAGTGAGCAGGTCTGGGAGAGGGTCACTCTCTTCCTCCTGTCCCTCATCTGTAGCCATGAGCAAGCCCATGTCTGCCCTGCTGACATATGCCTTCAATCTGTTCACATGGAGCACCCTGTGGGGGCTCCTGGGAGTTCCTAGGTCCACCAAGTAGGTAACCTCTCCCTTCTTTTCCAGAATTGTATGGGGTCCAGACCATTTGTCTTGGAGTGCTGCTGGGGCCACTGGCTCCAACACCCATACCTTCTGTCCAGGCTGAAATTCAACAAGGACAGCCTTTTGGTCATGCCAAGCTTTTTGTAATTCTTGGCTAGCCTCAAGGTTTTTGGATGCCTTTTCCATGTACTCTGCCATCCTGGAGCGGAGACCAAGTACATAGTCCACTATGTCCTGTTTAGGCTTTTTGAGAGGTAACTCCCATCCTTCCTTCACTAGACACAGGGGTCCTCTTACAGGGTGCCCAAACAACAATTCAAAGGGGCTGAAGCCAACCCCCTTTTGTGGGACCTCTCTGTAAGCGAACAAAAGGCAGGGCAGAAGGATGTCCCATCTTCGCCTGAGCTTTTCAGGTAATCCTTTAATCATGCCCTTTAGGGTCTTGTTAAATCTCTCAACAAGCCCATTGCATTGTGGGTGATAAGGAGTAGTGAACTTGTAGTTTACACCACATTCCTTCCACATAGCTGTCAAATATCCAGACATGAAGTTGGCTTCTCTATCTGATATTACCTCCTTAGGAAACCCCACTCTGGAGAAAACTCCAAGTAAGGCCCTGGCCACAACAGGAGCTGTTGTGGTCCTAAGGGGAATTGCCTCTGGGTACCTGGTGGCATGATCCACTACCACCAGTATGAATCTGTGCCCAGATGCTGTAGGGGGATCCATTGGACCAACAATATCAATCCCCACTCTCTCAAAGGGAACCCCCACCACAGGTAGTGGTATTAGGGGGGCCTTTGTTGTTCCACCTGCTTTAACACTGGCTTGGCAGGTTTCACAGGAGCGACAAAACTCCTTGGTGTCTTCAGACATGTGAGGCCAGTGAAAGCGAGGGACAAGCCTGTCCCAAGTCTTGTTCTGGCCTAGGTGTCCTGCTAAAGGAATATCATGGGCCAAGGTGAGTAGGAAGCCCCTAAATTGCAGAGGTATAACCAACCTCCTGGTAGCACCAGGCTTGGGGTCTCTAGCCTCTGAATAAAGGAGTCCATCGTCCCAATATACTTTATGGGCACCTTGAGCATTCCCAGCAGCCTCAGCAGCAGCCTGCTGTCTGAGGGGTTCAAGAGAAGGACAGGTTAACTGAGCCTGCCCCAAGTCTGCCCTAGAAGGTCCCCCTGTCCCCAGAAACTCAACCTGATCAGGTTCAAGTTCTTCAGGGACAGTTCCTTCAGGGGTCTCAAGATCAGTTTCCTGTGAAGCCTGATCCTCACTTGTAGGCAGTTGGGAAGGCGCAGCCTTAACCCTCCTGTTCTTCTTCTTGGGAGGTACTTGGTCCATTGTTCCAGGATCCAAGACCTGAGGTTCAGAGAGGCACTTTTTGGCCTGTGACCTGGTCACAGCAAGGACATGTGATGATATCCCTAACATCTCTGCATGAGTCCTGTACTCAACTTCTGACCATAGAGAGTTCTCCAGGTCATTGCCCAACAAACATTCTACTGGGAGATCAGCACTAACCACAACTTTCTTTAGGCCAGTTACCCCTCCCCAGGAAAAGCTAACAAGTGCCACACTATGTGTAGTAGTGACATTGCTGGCATTGGTCACCAGGTAATCATCGCCTGGCATGTATTGTCCAGGGTCCACAAAGTTAGGTGTCACCATAGTGACACTGGCACATGTGTCCCTGTAAGCTTGAGCCACTTTGTTGTTAATCAAAGGCGTCTGTCTGTATTTGCCCAGATTACTGGGACTTATGTCAGGGGTCAAATCTATGTCCCCTTCACAAACCAGAACAGCCTGTGTAAGAGTTCTGACTAGGTCAGAATCTCCTTCAGTTCCCAAAGTGATTCCCACTAAACCCTTGGCTTGAGGTCCAGCACTGCTAACTGTACTAGTGGGTGCAGGTGCCTTAGGGGCTGCAGTGCTGGGGGCTCCACCCTTTTTACACTCACTTGTCCAGTGAGAGGTGTTCTTACAAGTTTTACACCAGGGTTTCTTCTGACCTTCTTTCTTCTTCTTCTTGGAAGTTTGGGACCCACCCTCTGTCTCAGTTTGGGGCCCTGTTGAGGCCTTCTGGTCTTTAGCTTTCTGCTCCCCACCCTTCTGGTCTGTTTTCTTCTGGTCACCACCCTGGTTCTGGTTCTGGTTCTTTTGCTTAACTCTGGTTCTTACCCATTTATCTGCCCTCTTTCCCAATTCTTGGGGAGAGGTCAAATCTGAGTCAACCAAATGTTGATGCAACTGCTGGTTCTGACAATTATTTAAAATTTGTTCTCTCATCAGCAAATTATACAATCCTTCATAGTCTGTAACCTTGCTTCCCAGCAACCATCCCTCCAGAGCCTTAGTGGCACACTCAACAAATTCAGACCAGTCCTGAGTCTGTGTCTTCTGGGTATCTCTGAACATTAACCTGTACTGTTCAGTGGTTAAGCCTAACCCATCAATCAGAGCACTCTTCAGGACCAGGTAGTTTCTAGAATCCCCATCACTAACTGTGAGGAGTCTGTCTCGGCCTCTACCTTCAAAGGAGAGCCACAAGATTGCTGCCCACTGCTCCTGAGGGATCTGCTGTACTCTGCAGGCTCTCTCCATTGCAGTAATCCATTTATGGATATCATCCCCAGCTTTGTAGGGGGGCACAATCTTACTCAGGTTTCTATTATCAAAAGACCTGTCTTTATCCTTGTGGATATTGCTGCCACCAGTGGGTTCTATTTCCCCACTCTCTCTAGGCTGTCTTGCTCTAGCAAGTTTCTCCTTAGCCAGGGCAACCTCTAACTCTTGCCTCTGGATCCTAAGCTCAGCCTCTCTCATCTTGGCCTCATGTTCCCTTCTCTGAGGGCTAGTCATCTCCTTCCTGGAGTGACCATGAGAGCCTCTAGAGACATGGGAGGTATTGGATTCACCTGAGTGATGCCTCCTCCTCCTATGGCCCTGGTTAAGTCCACCTGGGGGTCTGAATGGGTTGTTACCTGATTCATTCCCAAGTTGACTTAAGTTAGCCTGGTTCAGTCTACTGACCAGCACCTGACTATCTCTGTCATCATCTGACTCACTGCTTTCCACCTCCTCCTCCTCTTCCTCTTCCTCTACATCTACCTGAGGAGCTCCAGTGGTGGAGGCTTCCTCATCTACCAGGATGATAGGGGCAGGGGTGTCTACAGTGTCATCCTCGGAAGGATGGCCTCCTTCAGCATCCCCTGTGGGGTTTGCCTTAGAGGGCTTTAGAGTCTCAGACTGGTTTAAGAGCTCTCTTAGGTGGTCTGTAGTAGGGGAAGGCCCTGTCTTCAGACCCCTTAAGACACAAAGCTGTCTTAATTCCTTAAAGGAAAAAATAGCAAATTTGGATGGTGCCCTTGGAGGGTCACTCTCAACAGGAGTAAGTCCACTGGACCCCTCTGCTCCAGACATTGCTCTAGTGTGGGTGGATGTGTTGCAATCTACCTACACTGGTGCTTACCTACTAAACCTATCTAGTAGTTGTAGCTAGGGTGTGCTACTCCCTTTGCTCTACAACAACTAAGTTCAGTAGAACTTAAGTATACTAGTCTTGTTTTATATGTACCTAGCAGGTACCTGTATGATCTTTCAAATGATAATCTCAAAGATTGTAATGGTAAAACAACAGCAAGCTCAGATCCCAATCCGCTGCTCACCAATGTGAGAAGTTGGCCTGGTATATAATGCTCACTAATTCTTAGTGATCACTTTGTACCATGCCAAGCAACCCTTATGATGATGGTTGTAATTCAACCTTGTAGACCAGTTATCCTAGTGGTAACGTGGACAAAGCAGTCTTAGGCTAAACTCTGAAAGGCATGTGAAGCCAGCTGTTATACCATACACAACCCCCTTGAATACCAAATGAAAGGGACACCACACAGATATATATTGAAAATATATATTGATTTATTAACTATAAAATCCCCTGGACTCTTTATGAGCACAGAAGCACAAGCGTTAAATCACAAGACAGTTTAAAATACACAAAAGTTGCACAATATGGATGAGCCCTAGGGGCCACCTAAACCATATACTAAGAAAGTGGTATAAGAGATACCAGGAGGAAAGTGAAGAGGCCTAGGGCCTTGGGAATAGCTGGAGCTATTCGAGACTGGCAATGACTAAGTCGGGAAAGGCCCTCGGGACTCGGGTGCAGTGTTCAAAGTGCACGCACTTCGCAATACAAAGTCTATGGTGCGTAAAAAGCACAAAGTTAGAAAGTTAGGAACCTTCCGAGTGACCTACGGAGCTGAAACTTAACACACAGGCCCTTGGGATGTGTACCAGTGCAGGGGCACCGGCGGAGCTGAGTTACCTCACCCACAGGAAGCGGGTGCACAGGGTTGAAGTTGTGTCGGGTTTCGTCACGCTGGTCGATGGTGCTTGGAGCTGAAGATGCTGCAGGCGGCTCGATGAGAAGAGTTCCGGTGGATCCAAGGGTGGATCTGAAGATGTGAAGACCTGAAAGCAGAGGGGACAGTGTTCAAAGTCACTAGCCAGTGACTACCGTGGAACCAGATTGGAACCAGGCGATGTCGGGTGCAAACAGGCGTTGTCGGGTAGCTTCTTTCTGCAGCCACGTGGATACCCGGGGTTGAGGACATCCAGGAGTCGGTCACGAGCTGTCTCACGTAGGCTTCTCGCTGTTGGCGGCGTCGGCGACCTGATCGGAGCAAACAGGCCTTGGCAAATGCAAGCCACGCAGAAGTTGAAAGATGCTGTTCACTCGGACCAGCAAGGTCAGAGCGGGTGCTCCTTTTCACAGGAGCTTGGGTAGGTCTGGAGCAACCAGACCTGCTGTTTAAATCTTCGGGTTCGTCGCCAAGATGGCCGCTGACCACGTGGCTAGTGGCCGGGATGGCGCGTCGAGTGGCACAATGCAAAAGGGCCCCACGCAGATCGTGGAGATGCTGGAGGGCTGATCTTCGGTGCAAGGGCTGCTCGGTGGTGGGGGTTCTCAATCCCCAAAGCACAACGTCGAGGATACCTCAGAAGCTGCGCAGTCAGCTTTTCGGGTGTCTTTCAAGAGGTCCGGTCCCACGTCACTCGGTGCCTCCACGGGTCCCTTCTTCGCAGGGACTGTGGATCGGGCTCTGAGAGGTCTGGGAGTCTGGTTCTTGTCGGGCTCTGGGCTCGGTCTCCGGCGGGAGGCGGCGGCAAAGCAGGCGTCGAGTTGCTGGTTGGTACCTGTGTTCACAGGGTGGCCACTCCTAGGCCACAAGGGAGATTCTCTTCAGTCTTCTGTGCAGCAGAATGTCGAAGTCCAGTCTTCTTCTTGTTTAAAGTTGATTTCGGGATGATCTGCTGTGCAATGGCACTGCTTCCCCTCTTATTCCCAAACTGGGGGTGGATCACCTACTAGGTCCCTCCTCTGTGAGGAACCAGGAAGGGGGGCGGTTACACCCCCTTTCCTTTGTCCAGCTCCGCGCCAGGACTGGGGCTGGAAGGCCCCAGAACCGGTTTGGACTGGCCTATGCACGGGGACACCTTGTGTGCCCCGGGCATGTCTGATTCTATTCAGCCCTGTCCTACCCAATACACAAAATCCTGTCTGGGGTGGTGCTCGCACCTCCCAAGGCAGGAAACCCTTTGTCCAGGCCACCATCTGCCGAGTTTCGGTCAGCAGCAGGAGGCCAGACTTGTGTCTGTGGTGGCAGCGTCCATTTTGTGAAGCTGAGGCTCTGTTTAACTTTAACCGGGGTTAAGGCTACACACATGTCGTGTCCCTCTAGAAGGGTGGAATGCTATCCCCGTCGCCAGAATTGGCGAGGGGATAGTATTCCAATTCGTATGACACCTTACTCGACATGTTTTGATAAAGCCAAACCAAAGATAGCAAATAACCGCGAGGATTATAATGCACTTAAGAGTATATGGTATGGCAATATCCCGGAACAGCTTAGGGAGTGGTTCCCGACAGCTGCAGACAGGCTCAGCTCATGCTAGAGCACCATCTCACATATTTCCAAGCACTCTGCCTCCAGGATTGATGAGGCCTTCCATAGGAGTGGCTGATAGGAACATATGTGTCCAGTTTAGGGTTAGGCACAGACATACTGTACCTCAGTAAGAGGTGGTTACACCGACTTACCCCAGCTGAGTGATCAGCCAGTTGTGTCAAATATGGAGGCCAGGCCAGGGGTGGCACAATACGTGCTGCAGCCCCTGGTAGGCCTTGGATACACCTATGCCCTGGGCACCTAGGGTGCACTATTACAGGGGCTCATAAGGTGAACCAGTTCCAATTCGTAATGCACCTAGAGTGCATTGGCAGTAATTTAGAGAGAGAACAGCAGGCTGTGGGTCTGATTAGCAGGCCCACAGCCACATTAAGTCAGAAACCAGTGAAGCAAAAAGCAAAAATTTGGGGTGACCATAGGATAGCAGACCCTACTCTCCTACACATCGGTTTTTTTTTCACTCCACACCACCCAAGTTAAGACATGGCCATATGCAAATCAGCCTTGACCCTGTGCCTCATGGGAACAGTCCAGCCCAAACTGCCAAGCCATGTCTTTCCTGGACTGGAATCAAGCATCCTAGGACCGGTTTCTGGCTATCAGCCGTCTTCAGCAAGGATAGCTTGACTCCAGTGGTGTGGAGAGCATGGGACTCACGTCTGAGCATACCCATCCCACTTGGGGTGACAAATGCAAAACAACAGTTGATGGACAGAATACAGAACAATGTCATACATTCACCCCAGTACAGAGATCTGGGCCTAAATCCATCTTTTTTTTGCACTCCACACCACCCCAGTTCAGACATGGCCATATGCAAATCAGCCTTGACCCTATGCCTCGTGGGAACAGTCCAGCCCGAACTGCCAAGCCATGTCTTTCCTGGACCGGAATCAAGCATCCTTGGACCGGTTTCTGGCTATCAGCCGTCTTCAGCCAGGATAGCTTGACTCCAGTGGTGTGGAGAGCATGGGACTCACGTCTGACCATACCCATCCCACTTGGGTTGACAAATGTAAAACAACAGTTGATGGACAGAATGCAGAACAATGTCATACATTCACCCCAGTACAGAGATTTGGGCCTAAATCCATTGTTTTTTGCCCTCCACACCACCCCAGTTCAGACATGGCCATATGCAAATCAGCCTCGACCCTGTGCCTCATGGGAACAGTCCAGCCCGAACTGCCAAGCCATGTCTTTCCTGGACTGGAATTAAGCATCCTAGGACCGGTTTCAGGCTATCAGCTGTCTTCAGCCAGGATAGCTTGACTCCAGTGGTGTGGAGAGCATGGGTCTCACATCTGAGCATACCCAACCCACTTGGGGTGACAAATACAAAACAACAGTTGATGAACAGAATGCAGAACAATGTCATACATTGACCCCAGTACAGAGATCTAGGCCAAAATCCATCTTTTTTTGCACTCCACACCACCCCAGTTCAGACATGGCCATATGCAAATCAGCCTTGACCCTGTGCCTCGTGGGAACAGTCCAGCCCGAACTGCCAAGCCGTGTCTTTCCTGGACCGGAATCAAGCATCCTTTTACCGGTTTCTGGCTATCAGCCGTCTTCAGCCAGGATAGCTTGACTCCATTGGTGTGGAGAGCATGGGACTCACTTCTGAGCATACCCATCCCACTTGGGGTGACAAATGCAAAACAACAGTTGATGGACAGAATGCAGAACTATGTCATATATTCACCCCAGTACAGAGATCTGGGCCTAAATCCATCGTTTTTTTGCACTCCACACCACCCCAGTTCAGACATGGCCATATGCAAATCAGCCTTGACCCTGTGCCTCATGGGAACAGTCCAGCACGAACTGCCAAGCCATGTCTTTCCTGGACCGGAAAAAAGCATCCTAGGACCGGTTTCTGGCTATCAGCCGTCTTCAGCCAGGAAAGCTTGACTCCAGTGGTGTGGAGAGCATGGGACTCACGTCTGAGCATACCCATCCCACTTGGGTTGGCAAATGCAAAACAACAGTTGATGGACAGAATGCAGAACAATGTCATACATTCACCCCAGTACAGAGATCTGGGCCTAAATCCATGTTTTTTTTGCACTCCACACCACCCCAGTGCAGACTTGGCCATGTGCAAATCAGCCTTGACCCTGTGCCTCATGGGAACAGTCCAGCCCGAACTGCCAAGCCATGTCTTTCCTGGACCGGAATCAAGTATCCTAGGACCGGTTTCTGGCTATCAGCCGTCTTCAGCAAGGATAGCTTGACTCCAGTGGTGTGGAGAGCATGAGACTCACGTCTGCGCATACCCATCCCACTTGGGATGACAAATGCAAAACAACAGTTGATGGACGGAATGCAGAACAATGTCATACATTCACCCCAGTACAGAGATCTGGGCATAAATCCATAGTTTTTTTGCACTCCACACCACCCCATCCAGACATGGCCATATGCAAATCAGCCTTGACCCTGTGCCTCATGGGATCAGTCCAGCCCGAACTGCCAAGCAATGTCTTTCCTGGACCGGAATCAAGCATCCTAAGACTGGTTTCTGGCTATCAGCCGTCTTCAGCCAGGATAGCTTGACTCCAGTGGTGTGGAGAGCATGGGACTCACGTCTGAGCATACCCATCCCACTAGGGGTGACAAATGCAAAGCAACAGTTGATGGACAGAATGCAGAACAATGTCATACATTCACCCCAGTACAGAGATCTGGGCCTAAATCCATCATTTTTTTGCACTCCACACCACCCCAGTCCAGACATGGCAATATGCAAATCAGCCTTGACCCTGTGCCTCATGGGAACAGTCCAGCCCGAACTGCCAAGCCATGTTTTTCCTGGACCGGAATCAAGCATCCTAGGACCGGTTTCTCGCTATCAGCCATCTTCAGCCAGGATAGCTTGACTCCAGTGGTGTGGAGAGTATGGGACTCACGTCTGAGCATACCCATCCCACTCGGGGTGACAAATGCAAAACAACAGTTGATGGACAGAATGCAGAACAATGTCATACATTCACACCCAGTACAGAGATCTGAGCCTAAATCCATTGTTTATTTGCACTCCACACCACCCCAGTTCAGACATGGCTGTATGCAAATCAGCTTGACCCTCTGCCCCATGAGAACAGTCCAGCCCTAACTGCCAAGCCATGTCTTTCCTGGACCGGAATCAAGCATCCTAGGACCGGTTTCTGGCTATCAGCCGTCTTCAGCCAGGATAGCTTGACTCCATTGCTGTGGAGAGCATGGGACTCACGTCTGAGCATACCTATCCCACTTGGGTTGACAAATGCAAAACAACTGTTGATGGACATAATGCAGAACAATGTCATACATTCACCCCAGTACAGAGATCTGGGCCTAAGTCCATCGTTTTTTTTTTCACTCCACACCACCCAAGTTAAGACATGGCCATATGCAAATCAGCCTTGACCCTGTGCCTCATGGGAACAGTCCAGCCCAAACTGCCAAGCCATGTCTTTCCTGGACTGGAATCAAGCATCCTAGGACCGGTTTCTGGCTATCAGCCGTCTTCAGCAAGGATAGCTTGACTCCAGTGGTGTGGAGAGCATGGGACTCACGTCTGAGCATACCCATCCCACTTGGGGTGACAAATGCAAAACAACAGTTGATGGACAGAATACAGAACAATGTCATACATTCACCCCAGTACAGAGATCTGGGCCTAAATCCATCTTTTTTTTGCACTCCACACCACCCCAGTTCAGACATGGCCATATGCAAATCAGCCTTGACCCTGTGCCTCGTGGGAACAGTCCAGCCCGAACTGCCAAGCCATGTCTTTCCTGGACCGGAATCAAGCATCCTTGGACCGGTTTCTGGCTATCAGCCGTCTTCAGCCAGGATAGCTTGACTCCAGTGGTGTGGAGAGCATGGGACTCACTTCTGAGCATACCCATCCCACTTGGGGTGACAAATGCAAAACAACAGTTGATGGACAGAATGCAGAACAATGTCATACATACACCCCAGTACAGAGATCTGGGCCAAAATCCATCTTTTTTTTGAACTCCACACCACCCCAGTTCAGACATTGCCATATGATAATCAGCCTTGACCCTGTGCCTCGTGGGAACAGTCTAGCCCGAACTGCCAAGCCATGTTTTTCCTGGACCGGAATCAAGCATCCTTGGACCGGTTTCCGGCTATCAGCCGTCTTCAGCCAGGATAGCTTAACTCCAGTGGTGTGGAGAGCATGGGACTCACGTCGGAGCATACCCATCCCACTTGGGTTGACAAATGCAAAACAACAGTTGATGGACAGAATGCAGAAAAATGTCATACATTCATCCCAGTACAGAGATCTCGGCCTAAATCCAACGTTTTTTTGCAGTCCACACCACCCCAGTGCAGACATGGCCATATGCAAATCAGCATTGACCCTCTGCCTCGTGGGAACAGTCGAGCCCAAACTGCCAAGCCATGTCTTTCCTTGACCGAAATCAAGCATCCTAGGACCGGTTTCTGGCTATCAGCCGTCTTCAGCCAGGATAGCTTGACTCCAGTGGTGTGGAGAGCATGGGACTCACGTCTGAGCATACCCATCCCACTTGGGGAGACAAATGCAAAACAACAGTTGATGGACAGAATACAGAACAATGTCATACATTCACCCCAGTACAGAGATTTGGGCCTAAATCCATTGTTTTTTTTCCCTATACACAACCCCAGTTCAGACATGGCCATATGCAAATCAGCCTTGACCCTCTGCCTCATGGGAACAGTCCAGCCCGAACTGCCAAGCCATGTCTTTCCTGGACTGGAATCAAGCATCTTAGGACCGGTTTCAGGCTATCAGCCGTCTTCAGCCAGGATAGCTTGACTCCAGTGGTGTGGAGAGCATGGGACTCACATCTGAGCATACCCAACACACTTGGGGTGACAAATACAAAACAACAGTTGATGAACAGAATGCAGAACAATGTCATACATTGACCCCATTACAGAGATCTAGGCCTAAATCCATCTTTTTTTGCACTCCACACCATCCCAGTTCAGACATGGCCATATGCAAATCAGCCTTGACCCTGTGCCTCGTGGGAACAGTCCAGCCCGAACTGCCAAGCCATGTCTTTCCTGGACCGGAATCAAGCATCCTTTTACCGGTTTCTGGCTATCAGCCGTCTTCAGCCAGGATAGCTTGACTCCATTGGTGTGGAGAGCATGGGACTCACTTCTGAGCATACCCATCCCACTTGGGTTGACAAATGCAAAACAACTGTTGAAGGAAAGAATGCAGAACAATGTCATACATTCACCCCAGTACAGAGATCTGGGACTAAATCCATAGTTTTTTTTGTACTCCACACCACCCCAGTTAAGACATGGCCATATGCAAATCAGTATTGGCCCTGTGCCTCATGGGAATAGTCCAGCCCGAACTGCCAAGCTTTGTCTTTCCTGGACTGGAATCAAGCATCCTAGGACCGGTTTCTGGCTATCAGCCGTCTTCAGCCAGAATAGCTTGACTCCAGTGGTGTGGAGAGCATGGGACTCAAGTCTGAGCATACCCATCCCACTTGAGGAGACAAATGCAAAACAACAGTTGATGGACAGAATACAGAACAATGTCATACATTCACCCCAGTACAGAGATCTAGGCCTAAATCCATCTTTTTTGCACTCCACACCACCCCAGTTCAGACATGGCCATATGCAAATCAGCCTTGACCCTGTGCCTCGTGGGAACAGTCCAGCCCGAACTGCAAAGTCATGTCTTTCCTGGACCGGAATCAAGCATCCTTTTACCGGTTTCTGGCTATCAGCCGTCTTCAGCCAGGATAGCTTGACTCCATTGGTGTGGAGAGCATGGGACTCACTTCTGAACATACCCATCCCACTTGGGGTGACAAATGCAAAACAACAGTTGATGGACAGAATGCAGAACTATGTCATATATTCACCCCAGCACAGAGATCTGGGCCTAAATCCATCGTTTTTTTGCACTCCACACCACCCCAGTTCAGACATGGCCATATGCAAATCAGCCTTGACCATGTGCCTCATGGGAACAGTCCAGCACGAACTGCCAAGCCATGTCTTTCCTGGACCTGAAAAAAGCACCCTAGGACCGGTTTCTGGCTATCAGCCGTCTTCAGCCAGGATAGCTTGACTCCAGTGGTGTGGAGAGCATGGGACTCACGTCTGAGCATGCCCATCCCACTTGGGGTGACAAATGCAAAACAACAGTTGATGGACAGAATGCAGAACAATGTCATACATTCACCCCAGTACAGAGATCTGGGCCTAAATCCATGTTTTTTTTGCACTCCACACCACCCCAGTGCAGACATGGCCATGTGCAAATCAGCCTTGACCCTGTGCCTCATGGGAACAGTCCAGCCCGAACTGCCAAGCCATGTCTTTCCTGGACTGGAATCAAGCATCCTAGGACCGGTTTCTGGCTATCAGCCGTCTTCAGCCAGGATAGCTTGACTCCAGTGGTGTGGATAGCATGGGACTCACGTCTGAACATACCTATCCCACTTGGGTTGACAAATGCAAAACAACTGTTGATGGACAGAATGCAGAACAATGTCATACATTCACCCCAGTACAGAGATCTGGGCCTAAATCCATCGGTTTATTTTTCACTCCACACCACCCCAGTTAAGACATGGCCATATGCAAATCAGCATTGACCCTGTGCCTCATGGGAACAGTCCAGCCCGAACTGCCAAGCCATGTCTTTCCTGGACTGGAATCAAGCATCCTAGGACCGGTTTCTGGCTATCAGCCATCTTCAGCCAGAATAGCTTGACTCCAGTGGTGTGGAGAGCATGGGACTCACGTCTGAGCATACCCATCCCACTTGGGGAGAAAAATGCAAAACAACAGTTGATGGACAGAATGTAGAACAATGTCATATATTCACCCCAGTACAGAGATTTGGGCCTAAATCCATTGTTTTTTTCCCTCCACACCACCCCAGTTCAGACATGGCCATATGCAAATCAGCCTTGACCCTGTGCCTCATGGGAACAGTCCAGCCCGAACTGCCAAGCCATGTCTTTCCTGGACTGGAATCAAGCATCCTAGGACCGGTTTCAGGCTATCAGCCATCTTCAGCCAGGATAGCTTGACTCCAGTGGTGTGGAGAGCATGGGACTCACATCTGAGCATACCCAACATACTTGAGGTGACAAATACAAAACAACAGTTGATGAACAGAATGCAGAACAATGTCATACATTGACCCCAGTACAGAGATCTAGGCCTAAATCCATCTTTTTTTGCACTCCACACCACCCCAGTTCAGACATGGCCATATGCAAATCAGCCTTGACCCTGTGCCTCGTGGGAACAGTCTAGCCCGAGCTGCCAAGCCATGTCTTTCCTGGACCGGAATCAAGCATCCTTTTACCGGTTTCTGGCTATCAGCCGTCTTCAGCCAGGATAGCTTGACTCCATTGGTGTGGAGAGCATGGGACTCACTTCTGAGCATACCCATCCCACTTGGGGTGACAAATGCAAAACAACAGTTGATGGACAGAATGCAGAACTATGTCATATATTCACCCCAGTACAGAGATCTGGGCCTAAATCCATCATTTTTTTGCACTCCACACCAACCCTGTTCAGACATGGCCATATGCAAATCAGCCTTGACCCTGTGCCTCGTGGGAACAGTCCAGCCCGAACTGCCAAGCCATGTCTTTCCTGGACCGGAATCAAGGATCATTGAACCGGTTTCTGGCTATCAGCCGTCTTCAGCCAGGATAGCTTGACTCCAGTGGTGTGGAGAGCATGGGACTCACTTCTGAGCATACCCATCCCACTTGGGTTGACAAATGCAAAACAACAGTTGATGGACAGAATGCAGAACAATGTCATACATTCACCCCAGTACAGAGATCTGGGCCAAAATCCATCTTTTTTTTGCACTCCACACCACCCCAGTTCAGATATGGCCATATGCAAATCAGCCTTGACCCTGTGCCTCGTGGGAACAGTCTAGCCCGAACTGCCAAGCCATGTTTTTCCTGGACCGGAATCAAGCATCCTTGGACCAGTTTCCGGCTATCAGCCGTCTTCAGCCAGGATAGCTTGACTCCAATGGTGAGGAGAGCATGGGACTTACATCTGAGCATACCCATCCCACTTGGGTTGACAAATGCAAAACAAGAGTTGATGGACAGAATGCAGAACAATGTCATACATTCAGCCCAGTACAGAGATCTAAGCCTAAATCCAACGTTTTTTTGCAGTCCACACCACCCCAGTGCAGACATGGCCATATGCAAATCAGCATTGACCCTCTGCCTCATGGGAACAGTCAAGCCCAAACTGCCAAGCCATGTCTTTCCTGGACCGGAATCAAGCATCCTAGGACCGGTTTCTGGCTATCAGCTGTCTTCAGCCAGGATAGCTTGACTCCAGTGGTGTGGAGAGCATGGGACTCACGTCTGAGCATACCCATCCCACTTGGAGTGACAAATGCAAAACAACAGTTGATGGACAGAATGCAGAACAATGTCATACATTCACCCCAGTACAGAGATTTGGGCATAAGTCCATTGTTTTTTCGCCCTCCACACCACCCAAGTTAAGACATGGCCATATGCAAATCATCCTTGGCCCTGTGCCACACGGGAACAGTCCAGCCCGAACTGCCAAGCCATGTCTTTCCTGGACTGGAATCAAGCATCCTAGGACCGGTTTCTGGCTATCAGCCGTCTTCAGCCAGGATAGCTTGACTCCAGTGGTGTGGAGAGCATGGGACTCACATCTGAGCATACCCATCCCACTTGGGGTGACAAATGCAAAACAACAGTTGATGGACAGAATGCAGAACAATGTCATACATTAACCCCAGTACAGAGATCTGGGTCAAAATCCATCTTTTTTTGCTTTCCACACCACTCCAGTTCAGACATGGCCATATGCAAATCAGCCTTGACCCTGTGCCTCGTGGGAACAGTCTAGCCCGAACTGCCAAACCATGTTTTTCCTGGACCGGAATCAAGCATCCTTGGACCGGTTTCCGGCTATCAGCCGTCTTCAGCCAGGATAGCTTGACTCCAGTGGTGTGGAGAGCATGGGACTCACGTCTGAGCATACCCATCCCACTTGAGGAGACAAATGCAAAACAACAGTTGATGGACAGAATGCAGAACTATGTCATATATTCACCCCAGCACAGAGATCTGGGCCTAAATCCATCGTTTTTTTGCACTCCACACCACCCCAGTTCAGACATGGCCATATGCAAATCAGTCTTGACCATGTGCCTCATGGGAACAGTCCAGCCCGAACTGCCAAGTCATGTCTTTCCTGGACCGGAATCAAGCATCCTTTTACCGGTTTCTGGCTATCAGCCATCTTCAGCCAGGATAGCTTGACTCCATTGGTGTGGAGAGCATGGGACTCACTTCTGAACATACCCATCCCACTTGGGGTGACAAATGCAAAACAACAGTTGATGGACAGAATGCAGAACTATGTCATATATTCACCCCAGCACAGAGATCTGGGCCTAAATCCATCGTTTTTTTGCACTCCACACCACCCCAGTTCAGACATGGCCATATGCAAATCAGCCTTGACCATGTGCCTCATGGGAACAGTCCAGCACGAACTGCCAAGCCATGTCTTTCCTGGACCTGAAAAAAGCACCCTAGGACCGGTTTCTGGCTATCAGCCGTCTTCAGCCAGGAAAGCTTGACTCCAGTGGTGGTGAGAGCATGGGACTCACGTCTGAGCATACCCATCCCACTTGGGTTGACAAATGCAAAACAACAGTTGATGGACAGAATGCAGAACAATGTCATACATTCACCCCAGTACAGAGATCTGGGCCTAAATCCATGTTTTTTTTGCACTCCACACCACCCCAGTGCAGACATGGCCATGTGCAAATCAGCCTTGACCCTGTGCCTCATGGGAACAGTCCAGCCCGAACTGCCAAGCCATGTCTTTCCTGGACTGGAATCAAGCATCCTAGGACCGGTTTCTGGCTATCAGCCGTCTTCAGCCAGGATAGCTTGACTCCAGTGGTGTGGAGAGCATGGGACTCACATCTGAGCATACCCATCCCACTTGGGGTAACAAATGCTAAACAACAGTTGATTGACAGAATGCAGAACAATGTCATATATTCACCCCAGTATGGAGATCTGGGCCTAAATCCATCATTTTTTTTGCACTCCACACCACCGCAGTTCAGACTGGGCCATATGCAAATCAGCCTTGACCCTATGCCTCATGGGAACAGTCCAACCCGAACTGCCAAGCCAGGTCTTTCCTAGACTGGAATCAGGCATCCTAGGACCGGTTTCTGGCTATCAGCCATCTTCAGCCCGGATAGCTTGACTCCAGTGGTGTGGAGAGCATGGGACTCACGTCTGAGCATGCCCATCCCACTTGGGGTGACAAATGCAAAACAACTGTTGATGGACAGAATGCAGAACAATGTCATACATTCACCCCAGTACAGAGATTTGGGCATAAGTCCATTGTTTTTTCGCCCTCCACACCACCCCAGTTCAGACATGGCCATATGCAAATCAGCCTTGGCCCTGTGCCTCATGGGAACAGTCCAGCCCGAACTGCCAAGCCATGTCTTTCCTGGACCGGAATCAAGCATCCTAGGACCGGTTTCTGGCTATCAGCCGTCTTCAGCCAGGATAGCTTGACTCCAGTGGTGTGGATAGCATGGGACTCACGTCTGAGCATACCTATCCCACTTGGGTTGACAAATGCAAAACAACTGTTGATGGACAGAATGCAGAACAATGTCATACATTCCCCCCAGTACAGATATCTGGGCCTAAATCCATCGGTTTATTTTTCACTCCACACCACCCCAGTTAAGACATGGCCATATGCAAATCAACGTTGACCCTGTGCCTCATGGGAAGAGTCCAGCCCGAACTGCCAAGCCATGTCTTTCCTGGACTGGAATCAAGCATCCTAGGACCGGTTTCTGGCTATCAGCCATCTTCAGCCAGAATAGCTTGACTCCAGTGGTGTGGAGAGCATGGGACTCACATCTGAGCATACCCATTCCACTTGGGGTGACAAATGCAAAACAACAGTTGATGGACAGAATGTAGAACAATGTCATATATTCACCCCAGTACAGAGATCCGGGCCTAAATCCATCGTTTTTTTGCACTCCACACCACCCCAGTTCAGACGTGGCCATATGCAAATCAGCCGTGACCCTGTGCCTCATGGGAACAGTCCAGCCCGAACTGCCAAGCCATGTCTTTCCTGGACTGGAATCAAGCATCCTAGGACTGGTTTCAGGCTATCAGCCCTCTTCAGCCAGGATAGCTTAACTCCAGTAGTGTGGAGAGCATGGGACTCACGTCGGAGCATACCCATCCCACTTGGGTTGACAAATGCAAAACAACAGTTGATGGACAGAATGCAGAACAATGTCATACATTCATCCCAGTACAGAGATCTCGGCCTAAATCCAACGTTTTTTTGCAGTCCACGCCACCCCAGTGCAGACATGGCCATATGCAAATCAGCATTGACCCTCTGCCTCATGGGAACAGTCGAGCCCAAACTGCCAAGCCATGTCTTTCCTTGACCGAAATCAAGCATCCTAGGACCGGTTTCTGGCTATCAGCTGTCTTCAGCCAGGATAGCGTGACTCCAGTGGTGTGGAGAGCATGGGACTCACGTCTGAGCATACCTATCCCACTTGGGTTGACAAATGCAAAACAACTGTTGAAGGACAGAATGCAGAATAATGTCATACATTCACCCCAGTACAGATATCTGGGCCTAAATCCATTGGTTTTTTTTTGTACTCCACAACACCCAAGTTAAGACATGGCCATATGCAAATCAGTATTGACCCTGTGACTCATGGGAACAGTCCTGCCCGAACTGACAAGCTTTGTCTTTCCTGGACTGGAATCAAGCATCCTAGGACCGGTTTCTGGCTATCAGCCGTTTCAGCCAGAATAGCTTGACTCCAGTGGTGTGGAGAGCATGGGACTCACGTCTGAGCATACCCATCCCACTTGGGGAGAAAAATGCAAAACAACAGTTGATGGACAGAATACAGAACAATGTCATACATTCACCCCAGTACAGAGATTTGAGCCTAAATCCATTGTTTTTTTTCCCTCCACACCACCCCTGTTCAGACATGGCCATATGCAAATCAGCCTTGACCCTGTGCCTCATGGGAACAGTCCAGCCCGAACTGCCAAGCCATGTCTTTCCTGGACTGGAATCAAGCATCCTAGGACCGGTTTCAGGCTATCAGCCGTCTTCAGCCAGGATAGCTTGACTCCAGTGGTGTGGAGAGCATGGGACTCACATCTGAGCATACCCAACCCACTTGAGGTGACAAATACAAAACAACAGTTGATGAACAGAATGCAGAACAATGTCATACATTGACCCCAGTACAGAGATCTAGGCCTAAATCCATCTTTTTTTGCACTCCACACCACCCCAGTTCAGACATGGCCATATGCAAATCAGTATTGACCCTGTGACTCATGGGAACAGTCCTGCCCGAACTGACAAGCTTTGTCTTTCCTGGACTGGAATCAAGCATCCTAGGACCGGTTTCTGGCTATCAGCCGTTTCAGCCAGAATAGCTTGACTCCAGTGGTGTGGAGAGCATGGGACTCACTTCTGAGCATACCCATCCCACTTGGGGTGACAAATGCAAAACAACAGTTGATGGACAGAATGCAGAACTATGTCATATATTCACCCCAGTACTGAGATCTGGGCCTAAATCCATCATTTTTTTGCACTCCACACCAACCCTGTTCAGACATGGCCATATGCAAATCAGCCTTGACCCTGTGCCTCGTGGGAACAGTCTAGCCCGAACTGCCAAGCCATGTTTTTCCTGGACCGGAATCAAGGATCCTTGGACCGGTTTCCGGCTATCAGCCGTCTTCAGCCAGGATAGCTTGACTCCAGTGGTGTGGAGAGCATGGGACTCACGTCTGAGCATACCCATCCCACTTGGGGAGAAAAATGCAAAACAACAGTTGATGGACAGAATACAGAACAATGTCATACATTCACCCCAGTACAGAGATTTGAGCCTAAATCCATTGTTTTTTTTCCCTCCACACCACCCCTGTGCAGACATGGCCATATGCAAATCAGCCTTGACCCTGTGCCTCATGGGAACAGTCCAGCCCGAACTGCCAAGCCATGTCTTTCCTGGACTGGAATCAAGCATCCTAGGACCGGTTTCAGGCTATCAGCCGTCTTCAGCCAGGATAGCTTGACTCCAGTGGTGTGGAGAGCATGGGACTCACATCTGAGCATACCCAACCCACTTGAGGTGACAAATACAAAACAACAGTTGATGAACAGAATGCAGAACAATGTCATACATTGACCCCAGTACAGAGATCTAGGCCTAAATCCATCTTTTTTTGCACTCCACACCACCCCAGTTCAGACATGGCCATATGCAAATCAGTATTGACCCTGTGACTCATGGGAACAGTCCTGCCCGAACTGACAAGCTTTGTCTTTCCTGGACTGGAATCAAGCATCCTAGGACCGGTTTCTGGCTATCAGCCGTTTCAGCCAGAATAGCTTGACTCCAGTGGTGTGGAGAGCATGGGACTCACGTCTGAGCATACCCATCCCACTTGGGGTGACAAATGCAAAACAACAGTTGATGGACAGAATGCAGAACTATGTCATATATTCACCCCAGTACTGAGATCTGGGCCTAAATCCATCATTTTTTTGCACTCCACACCAACCCTGTTCAGACATGGCCATATGCAAATCAGCCTTGACCCTGTGCCTCGTGGGAACAGTCTAGCCCGAACTGCCAAGCCATGTTTTTCCTGGACCGGAATCAAGGATCCTTGGACCGGTTTCCGGCTATCAGCCGTCTTCAGCCAGGATAGCTTGACTCCAATGGTGTGGAGAGCATGGGACTTACATCTGAGCATACCCATCCCACTTGGGTTGACAAATGCAAAACAACAGTTGATGGACAGAATGCAGAACAATGTCATACATTCAGCCCAGTACAGAGATCTAAGCCTAAATCCAACGTTTTTTTGCAGTCCACACCACCCCAGTGCAGACATGGCCATATGCAAATCAGCATTGACCCTCTGCCTCATGGGAACAGTCGAGCCCAAACTACCAAGCCATGTCTTTCCTGGACCGGAATCAACCATCCTAGGACCGGTTTCTGGCTATCAGCCGTCTTCAGCCAGGATAGCTTGACTCCAGTGGTGTGGAGAGCATGGGACTCACGTCTGAGCATACCCATCCCACTTGGAGTGACAAATGCAAAACAACAGTTGATGGACAGAATGCAGAACAATGTCATACATTCACCCCAGTAGAGAGATTTGGGCATAAGTCAATTGTTTTTTCGCCCTCCACACCACCCAAGTTAAGACATGGCCATGTGCAAATCAGCCTTGGCCCTGTGCCACACGGGAACAGTCCAGCCCGAACTGCCAAGCCATGTCTTTCCTGGACTGGAATCAAGCATCCTAGGACCGGTTTCTGGCTATCAGCCGTCTTCAGCAAGGATAGCTTGACTCCAGTGGTGTGGAGAGCATGGGACTCACATCTGAGCATACCCATCCCACTTGGGGTGACAAATGCAAAACAACAGTTGATGGACAGAATGCAGAACAATGTCATACATTCACCCCAGTACAGAGATCTGGGCCAAAATCCATCTTTTTTTGCTTTCCACACCACTCCAGTTCAGACATGGCCATATGCAAATCAGCCTTGACCCTGTGCCTCGTGGGAACAGTCTAGCCCGAACTGCCAAGCCATGTTTTTCCTGGACCGGAATCAAGCATCCTTGGACCGGTTTCCGGCTATCAGCCGTCTTCAGCCAGGATAGCTTGACTCCAGTGGTGTGGAGAGCATGGGACTCACGTCGGAGCATACCCATCCCACTTGGGTTGACAAATGCAAAACAACAGTTGATGGACAGAATGCAGAACAATGTCATACATTCAGCCCAGTACAGAGATCTCGGCCTAAATCCAACGTTTTTTTGCAGTCCACACCACCCCAGTGCAGACATGGCCATATGCAAATCAGCATTGACACTCTGCCTCATGGGAACAGTCGAGCCCAAACTGCCAAGCCATGTCTTTCCTGGACCGAAATCAAGCATCCTAGGACTGGTTTCTGGCTATCAGCCGTCTTCAGCCAGGAAAGCGTGATACAGTGATGTGGAGAGCATGGGACTCATGTCTGAGCATACCTATCCCACTTGGGTTGACAAATGCAAAACAACTGTTGAAGGACAGAATGCAGAACAATGTCATACATTCACCCCAGTTCAGAGATCTGGGCCTAAATCCATTGTTTGTTTGTGTACTCCACACCACCCCAGTTAAGACATGGCCATATGCAAATCAGTATTGACCCTGTGCCTCATGGGAACAGTCCAGCCCGAACTGCCAAGCTTTGTCTTTCCTGGACTGGAATCAAGCATCCTAGGACCGGTTTCTGGCTATCAGCCGTCTTCAGCCAGAATAGCTTGACTCCAGTGGTGTGGAGAGCATGGGACTCACGTCTGAGCATACCCATCCCACTTGGGGAGACAAATGCAAAACAACAGTTGATGGACAGAGTACAGAACAATGTCATACATTCACCCCAGTACAGAGATTTGGGCCTAAATCCATTGTTTTTTGCCCTCCACACCACCCCAGTTCAGACATGGCCATATGCAAATCAGCCTTGACCCTGTGCCTCGTGGGAACAGTCCAGCCCGAAATGCCAAGCCGTGTCTTTCCTGGACCGGAATCAAGCATCCTTTTACCGGTTTCTGGCTATCAGCCGTCTTCAGCCAGGATAGCTTGACTCCATTGGTGTGGAAAGCATGGGACTCACTTCTGAGCATACCCATCCCACTTGGGGTGACAAATGCAAAACAACAGTTGATGGACAGAATGCAGAACTATGTCATATATTCACCCCAGTACAAAGATCTGGGCCTAAATCCATCGTTTTTTTGCACTCCACACCACCCCAGTTCAGACATGGCCATATGCAAATCAGCCTTGACCCTGTGCCTCATGGGAACAGTCCAGCACGAACTGCCAAGCCATGTCTTTCCTGGACCGGAAAAAAGCATCCTAGGACCGGTTTCTGGCTATCAGCCGTCTTCAGCGAGGAAAGCTTGACTCCAGTGGTGTGGAGAGCATGGGACTCACGTCTGAGCATACCCATCCCACTTGGGTTGGCAAATGCAAAACAACAGTTGATGGACAGAATGCAGAACAATGTCATACATTCACCCCAGTACAGAGATCTGGGCCTAAATCCATGTTTTTTTGCACTCCACACCACCCCAGTGCAGACTTGGCCATGTGCAAATCAGCCTTGACCCTGTGCCTCATGGGAACAGTCCTGCCCGAACTGCCAAGCCATGTTTTTCCTGGACCGGAATCAAGTATCCTAGGACCGGTTTCTGGCTATCAGCCGTCTTCAGCAAGGATAGCTTGACTCCAGTGGTGTGGAGAGCATGAGACTCACGTCTGCGCATACCCATCCCACTTGGGGTGACAAATGCAAAACAACAGTTGATGGACGGAATGCAGAACAATGTCATACATTCACCCCAGTACAGAGATCTGGGCCTAAATCCATAGTTTTTTTGCACTCCACACCACCCCATCCAGACATGGCCATATGCAAATCAGCCTTGACCCTGTGCCTCATGGGATCAGTCCAGCCCGAACTGCCAAGCAATGTCTTTCCTGGACCGGAATCAAGCATCCTAAGACTGGTTTCTGGCTATCAGCCGTCTTCAGCCAGGATAGCTTGACTCCAGTGGTGTGGAGAGCATGGGACTCACGTCTGAGCATACCCATCCCACTAGGGGTGACGAATGCAAAGCAACAGTTGATGGACAGAATGCAGAACAATGTCATACATTCACCCCAGTACAGAGATCTGGGCCTAAATCCATCATTTTTTTGCACTCCACACCACCCCAGTCCAGACATGGCAATATGCAAATCAGCCTTGACCCTGTGCCTCATGGGAACAGTCCAGCCCGAACTGCCAAGCCATGTTTTTCCTGGACCGGAATCAAGCATCCTAGGACCGGTTTCTGGCTATCAGCCATCTTCAGCCAGGATAGCTTGACTCCAGTGGTGTGGAGAGTATGGGACTCACGTCTGAGCATACCCATCCCACTCGGGGTGACAAATGCAAAACAACAGTTGATGGACAGAATGCAGAACAATGTCATACATTCACACCCAGTACAGAGATCTGAGCCTAAATCCATCGTTTATTTGCACTGCACACCACCCCAGTTCAGACATGGCCGTATGCAAATCAGCTTGACCCTCTGCCCCATGAGAACAGTCCAGCCCTAACTGCCAAGCCATGTCTTTCCTGGACCGGAATCAAGCATCCTAGGACCGGTTTCTGGCTATCAGTCGTCTTCAGCCATGATAGCTTGACTCCATTGGTGTGGAGAGCATGGGACTCACGTCTGAGCATACCTATCCCACTTGGGTTGACAAATGCAAAACAACTGTTGATGGACATAATGCAGAACAATGTCATACATTCACCCAAGTACAGAGATCTGGGCCTAAGTCCATCGTTTTTTTTTCACTCCACACCACCCAAGTTAAGACATGGCCATATGCAAATCAGCCTTGACCCTGTGCCTCATGGGAACAGTCCAGCCCAAACTGCCAAGCCATATCTTTCCTGGACTGGAATCAAGCATCCTAGGACCGGTTTCTGGCTATCAGCCGTCTTCAGCAAGGATAGCTTGACTCCAGTGGTGTGGAGAGCATGGGACTCACGTCTGAGCATACCCATCCCACTTGGGGTGACAAATGCAAAACAACAGTTGATGGACAGAATACAGAACAATGTCATACATTCACCCCAGTACAGAGATCTGGGCCTAAATCCATCTTTTTTTTGCACTCCACACCACCCCAGTTCAGACATGGCCATATGCAAATCAGCCCTGACCCTGTGCCTCGTGGGAACAGTCCAGCCCGAACTGCCAAGCCATGTCTTTCCTGGACCGGAATCAAGCATCCTTGAACCGGTTTCTGGCTATCAGCCGTCTTCAGCCAGGATAGCTTGACTCCAGTGGTGTGGAGAGCATGGGACTCACGTCTGAGCATACCCATCCCACTTGGGTTGACAAATGCAAAACAACAGTTGATGGACAGAATGCAGAACAATGTCATACATTCACCCCAGTACAGAGATCTGGGCCTAAATCCATCGTTTTTTTGCACTCCACACCACCCCAGTGCAGACATGGCCATATGCAAATCAGCCTTGACCCACTGCCTCATGGGAACAGTCGAGCCCGAACTGCCAAGCCATGTCTTTCCTGGACTGGAATCAAGCATCCTAGGACTGGTTTCAGGCTATCAGCCATCTTCAGCCAGGATAGCTTAACTCCAGTGGTGTGGAGAGCATGGGACTCACATCTGAGCGTACCCAACCCACTTGGTGTGACAAATGCAAAACAACAGTTGATGGACAGAATGAAGAACAATGTCATACATTCATCCCAGTACAAAGATCTGGGCCTAAATACATCTTTTTTTGCACTCCACACCACCCCAGTTCAGACATGGCCATATGATAATCAGCCTTGACCCTGTGCCTCGTGGGAACAGTCTAGCCCGAACTGCCAAGCCATGTTTTTCCTGGACCGGAATCAAGCATCCTTGGACCGGTTTCCGGCTATCAGCTGTCTTCAGCCAGGATAGCTTAACTCCAGTGGTGTGGAGAGCATGGGACTCACGTCGGAGCACACCCATCCCACTTGGGTTGACAAATGCAAAACAACAGTTGATGGACAGAATGCAGAAAAATGTCATACATTCATCCCAGTACAGAGATCTCGGCCTAAATCCAACGTTTTTTTGCAGTCCACACCACCCCAGTGCAGACATGGCCATATGCAAATCAGCATTGACCCTCTGCCTCGTGGGAACAGTCGAGCCCAAACTGCCAAGCCATGTCTTTCCTTGACCGAAATCAAGCATCCTAGGACCGGTTTCTGGCTATCAGCCGTCTTCAGCCAGGATAGCTTGACTCCAGTGGTGTGGAGAGCATGGGACTCACGTCTGAGCATACCCATCCCACTTGGGGAGACAAATGCAAAACAACAGTTGATGGACAGAATACAGAACAATGTCATACATTCACCCCAGTACAGAGATTTGGGCCTAAATCCATTGTTTTTTTTCCCTATACACAACCCCAGTTCAGACATGGCCATATGCAAATCAGCCTTGACCCTGTGCCTCATGGGAACAGTCCAGCCCGAACTGCCAAGCCATGTCTTTCCTGGACTGGAATCAAGCATCTTAGGACCGGTTTCAGGCTATCAGCCGTCTTCAGCCAGGATAGCTTGACTCCAGTGGTGTGGAGAGCATGGGACTCACATCTGAGCATACCCAACCCACTTGGGGTGACAAATACAAAACAACAGTTGATGAACAGAATGCAGAACAATGTCATACATTGACCCCAGTACAGAGATCTAGGCCTAAATCCATCTTTTTTTGCACTCCACACCACCCCAGTACAGACATGGCCATATGCAAATCAGCCTTGACCCTGTGCCTCGTGGGAACAGTCCAGCCCGAACTGCCAAGCCATGTCTTTCCTGGACCGGAATCAAGCATCCTTTTACCGGTTTCTGGCTATCAGCCGTCTTCAGCCAGGATAGCTTGACTCCATTGGTGTGGAGAGCATGGGACTCACTTCTGAGCATACCCATCCCACTTGGGGTGACAAATACAAAACAACAGTTGATGGACAGAATGCAGAACTATGTCATATATTCACCCCAGTACAGAGATCTGGGCCTAAATCCATCATTTTTTTGCACTCCACACCACCCCTGTTCAGACATGGCCATATGCAAATCAGCCTTGACCCTGTGCCTCGTGGGAACAGTCCAGCCTGAACTGCCAAGCCATGTCTTTCCTGGACCGAAATCAAGCATCCTAGGACCGGTTTCTGGCTATCAGCCGTCTTCAGCCAGGATAGCGTGACTCCAGTGGTGTTGAGAGCATGGGACTCACGTCTGAGCATACCTATCCCACTTGGGTTGACAAATGCAAAACAACTGTTGAAGGAAAGAATGCAGAACAATGTCATACATTCACCCCAGTACAGAGATCTGGGACTAAATCCATTGTTTTTTTTGTACTCCACACCACCCCAGTTAAGACATGGCCATATGCAAATCAGTATTGGCCCTGTGCCTCATGGGAATAGTCCAGCCCGAACTGCCAAGCTTTGTCTTTCCTGGACTGGAATCAAGCATCCTAGGACCGGTTTCTGGCTATCAGCCGTCTTCAGCCAGAATAGCTTGACTCCAGTGGTGTGGAGAGCATGGGACTCAAGTCTGAGCATACCCATCCCACTTGAGGAGACAAATGCAAAACAACAGTTGATGGACAGAATACAGAACAATGTCATACATTCACCCCAGTACAGAGATCTAGGCCTAAATCCATCTTTTTTTGCACTCCACACCACCCCAGTTCAGACATGGCCATATGCAAATCAGCCTTGACCCTGTGCCTCGTGGGAACAGTCCAGCCCGAACTGCAAAGTCATGTCTTTCCTGGACCGGAATCAAGCATCCTTTTACCGGTTTCTGGCTATCAGCCGTCTTCAGCCAGGATAGCTTGACTCCATTGGTGTGGAGAGCATGGGACTCACTTCTGAACATACCCATCCCACTTGGGGTGACAAATGCAAAACAACAGTTGATGGACAGAATGCAGAACTATGTCATATATTCACCCCAGCACAGAGATCTGGGCCTAAATCCATCGTTTTTTTGCACTCCACACCACCCCAGTTCAGACATGGCCATATGCAAATCAGCCTTGACCATGTGCCTCATGGGAACAGTCCTGAACGAACTGCCAAGCCATGTCTTTCCTGGACCTGAAAAAAGCACCCTAGGACCGGTTTCTGGCTATCAGCCGTCTTCAGCCAGGATAGCTTGACTCCAGTGGTGTGGAGAGCATGGGACTCACGTCTGAGCATGCCCATCCCACTTGGGGTGACAAATGCAAAACAACAGTTGATGGACAGAATGCAGAACAATGTCATACATTCACCCCAGTACAGAGATCTGGGCCTAAATCCATGTTTTTTTTGCACTCCACACCACCCCAGTGCAGACATGGCCATGTGCAAATCAGCCTTGACCCTGTGCCTCATGGGAACAGTCCAGCCCGAACTGCCAAGCCATGTCTTTCCTGGACCGGAATCAAGCATCCTAGGACCGGTTTCTGGCTATCAGCCGTCTTCAGCCAGGATAGCTTGACTCCAGTGGTGTGGATAGCATGGGACTCACGTCTGAACATACCTATCCCACTTGGGTTGACAAATGCAAAACAACTGTTGATGGACAGAATGCAGAACAATGTCATACATTCACCCCAGTACAGAGATCTGGGCCTAAATCCATCGGTTTATTTTTCACTCCACACCACCCCAGTTAAGACATGGCCATATGCAAATCAGCGTTGACCCTGTGCCTCATGGGAACAGTCCAGCCCGAACTGCCAAGCCATGTCTTTCCTGGACTGGAATCAAGCATCCTAGGACCGGTTTCTGGCTATCAGCCATCTTCAGCCAGAATAGCTTGACTCCAGTGGTGTGGAGAGCATGGGACTCACGTCTGAGCATACCCATCCCACTTGGGGAGAAAAATGCAAAACAACAGTTGATGGACAGAATGTAGAACAATGTCATATATTCACCCCAGTACAGAGATTTTGGCCTAAATCCATTGTTTTTTTTCCCTCCACACCACCCCAGTTCAGACATGGCCATATGCAAATCAGCCTTGACCCTGTGCCTCATGGGAACAGTCCAGCCCGAACTGCCAAGCCATGTCTTTCCTGGACTGGAATCAAGCATCCTAGGACCGGTTTCAGGCTATCAGCCATCTTCAGCCAGGATAGCTTGACTCCAGTGGTGTGGAGAGCATGGGACTCACATCTGAGCATACCCAACATACTTGAGGTGACAAATACAAAACAACAATTGATGAACAGAATGCAGAACAATGTCATACATTGACCCCAGTACAGAGATCTAGGCCTAAATCCATCTTTTTTTGCACTCCACACCACCCCAGTTCAGACATGGCCATATGCAAATCAGCCTTGACCCTGTGCCTCGTGGGAACAGTCCAGCCCGAGCTGCCAAGCCATGTCTTTCCTGGACTGGAATCAAGCATCCTTTTACCGGTTTCTGGCTATCAGCCGTCTTCAGCCAGGATAGCTTGACTCCATTGGTGTGGAGAGCATGGGACTCACTTCTGAGCATACCCATCCCACTTGGGGTGACAAATGCAAAACAACAGTTGATGGACAGAATGCAGAACTATGTCATATATTCACCCCAGTACAGAGATCTGGGCCTAAATCCATCATTTTTTTGCACTCCACACCAACCCTGTTCAGACATGGCCATATGCAAATCAGCCTTGACCCTGTGCCTCGTGGGAACAGTCCAGCCCGAACTACCAAGCCATGTCTTTCCTGGACCGGAATCAAGGATCATTGAACCGGTTTCTGGCTATCAGCCGTCTTCAGCCAGGATAGCTTGACTCCAGTGGTGTGGAGAGCATGGGACTCACTTCTGAGCATACCCATCCCACTTGGGTTGACAAATGCAAAACAACAGTTGATGGACAGAATGCAGAACAATGTCATACATTCACCCCAGTACAGAGATCTGGGCCAAAATCCATCTTTTTTTTGCACTCCACACCACCCCAGTTCAGATATGGCCATATGCAAATCAGCCTTGACCCTGTGCCTCGTGGGAACAGTCTAGCCCGAACTGCCAAGCCATGTTTTTCCTGGACCGGAATCAAGCATCCTTGGACAGTTTCCGGCTATCAGCCGTCTTCAGCCAGGATAGCTTGACTCCAATGGTGAGGAGAGCATGGGACTTACATCTGAGCATACCCATCCCACTTGGGTTGACAAATGCAAAACAAGAGTTGATGGACAGAATGCAGAACAATGTCATACATTCACCCCAGTACAGAGATTTGGGCATAAGTCCATTGTTTTTTCGCCCTCCACACCACCCAAGTTAAGACATGGCCATATGCAAATCAGCCTTGGCCCTGTGCCACACGGGAACAGTCCAGCCCGAACTGCCAAGCCATGTCTTTCCTGGACTGGAATCAAGCATCCTAGGACCGGTTTCTGGCTATCAGCCGTCTTCAGCCAGGATAGCTTGACTCCAGTGGTGTGGAGAGCATGGGACTCACATCTGAGCATACCCATCCCACTTGGGGTGACAAATGCAAAACAACAGTTGATGGACAGAATGCAGAACAATGTCATACATTAACCCCAGTACAGAGATCTGGGTCAAAATCCATCTTTTTTTGCTTTCCACACCACTCCAGTTCAGACATGGCCATATGCAAATCAGCCTTGACCCTGTGCCTCGTGGGAACAGTCTAGCCCGAACTGCCAAACCATGTTTTTCCTGGACCGGAATCAAGCATCCTTGGACCGGTTTCCGGCTATCAGCCGTCTTCAGCCAGGATAGCTTGACTCCAGTGGTGTGGAGAGCATGGGACTCACGTCTGAGCATACCCATCCCACTTGAGGAGACAAATGCAAAACAACAGTTGATGGACAGAATGCAGAACTATGTCATATATTCACCCCAGCACAGAGATCTGGGCCTAAATCCATAGTTTTTTTGCACTCCACACCACCCCAGTTCAGACATGGCCATATGCAAATCAGCCTTGACCATGTGCCTCATGGGAACAGTCCAGCCCGAACTGCCAAGTCATGTCTTTCCTGGACCGGAATCAAGCATCCTTTTACCGGTTTCTGGCTATCAGCCATCTTCAGCCAGGATAGCTTGACTCCATTGGTGTGGAGAGCATGGGACTCACTTCTGAACATACCCATCCCACTTGGGGTGACAAATGCAAAACAACAGTTGATGGACAGAATGCAGAACTATGTCATATATTCACCCCAGCACAGAGATCTGGGCCTAAATCCATCGTTTTTTTGCACTCCACACCACCCCAGTTCAGACATGGCCATATGCAAATCAGCCTTGACCATGTGCCTCATGGGAACAGTCCAGCACGAACTGCCAAGCCATGTCTTTCCTGGACCTGAAAAAAGCACCCTAGGACCGGTTTCTGGCTATCAGCCGTCTTCAGCCAGGAAAGCTTGACTCCAGTCGTGGTGAGAGCATGGGACTCACGTCTGAGCATACCCATCCCACTTGGGTTGACAAATGCAAAACAACAGTTGATGGACAGAATGCAGAACAATGTCATACATTCACCCCAGTACAGAGATCTGGGCCTAAATCCATGTTTTTTTTGCACTCCACACCACCCCAGTGCAGACATGGCCATGTGCAAATCAGCCTTGACCCTGTGCCTCATGGGAACAGTCCAGCCCGAACTGCCAAGCCATGTCTTTCCTGGACTGGAATCAAGCATCCTAGGACTAAGCATGAGCGGATTTTGCGGATTGGCAATCCGCGAATTTGCGGATTTGCAAACTCGCAATCCGCAAAATCCGCGAATTCCCGCGAATTTGCGGATTTTTTTTTTTTTTGTGTTCGCCCGTGTTTCTGCCAGTTCGCGAGGGTTTTTACAATTTCGCAATTTGCGAACTTACCTGTTGGGTCGCAAGTTTTGCGAACTTGTTGTTTCTATGTGTCCAACCTGTTTAGGACACTCTTCTTCATCACTGCCACTCTCTGTCACCACTGCCACTCTCTGACTACTCATGCCACCCTCTGGCCCACCCATGCCACCCTCTGTTTCATCACCACACCCTCTGGTTGTCCAGTGTACATTATTTTTGGCAAAGCAAAGCACACCTTCCCTGCCTCAAGTGACCTGAATTAATTTGGGGCTGATTAATGTGTCACAGAATATTTTTTTAGCTGGCACCTGCTTCCTTAGTGCGCCCTGATTAGTGATCTTTTGCACTTGCTAAGTGCTTTCATTGTTGCAAAATTAGTTACAACACCTGCCCTGCCCCAACTGACAATAATGAATTAGGGGCTGATTAATGGATTTTAACTTCCAGCCTGGCTCCTGCTTGTCTCCCTTAGCTGTAATTCAGGACCTTTGTGGCATATGTGTAACTATTCTGAGGTTCAGAGCAGGGTCACATAATAGTTGCAACTGGCAACTGAACTCTGGAGGGGCCCCTCAGGAAGCACTACAGGAAATGGCTACTAATGATGAGCCTGAACTTTTGAACCTGGTAAGTAGTTACTTTCAGTTTTGCTAAAATCGTATTTCTGCAATTTCGCACTTATTCGCGGGGCGCGAACTCACGCGAACAGTGCGAGCAGTGCGAGCAAAATCCGCTGCTCGCGGATTTGCGGATTTTTCAGGAAATTCGCAAATCTCGCGGATTGCGGATTTCCCGAAAATCCGCAAAATCCGCGAGCGGAACGGATTTTCCGCCCATGCCTACCTAGGACCGGTTTCTGGCTATCAGCCGTCTTCAGCCAGGATAGCTTGACTCCAGTGGTGTGGAGAGCATGGGACTCACATCTGAGCATACCCATCCCACTTGGGGTAACAAATGCTAAACAACAGTTGATTGACAGAATGCAGAACAATGTCATATATTCACCCCAGTATGGAGATCTGGGCCTAAATCCATCATTTTTTTGCACTCCACACCACCGCAGTTCAGACTGGGCCATATGCAAATCAGCCTTGACCCTATGCCTCATGGGAACAGTCCAACCCGAACTGCCAAGCCAGGTCTTTCCTAGACTGGAATCAGGCATCCTAGGACCGGTTTCTGGCTATCAGCCATCTTCAGCCCGGATAGCTTGACTCCAGTGGTGTGGAGAGCATGGGACTCACGTCTGAGCATGCCCATCCCACTTGGGGTGACAAATGCAAAACAACTGTTGATGGACAGAATGCAGAACAATGTCATACATTCACCCCAGTACAGAGATTTGGGCATAAGTCCATTGTTTTTTCGCCCTCCACACCACCCCAGTTCAGACATGGCCATATGCAAATCAGCCTTGGCCCTGTGCCTCATGGGAACAGTCCAGCCCGAACTGCCAAGCCATGTCTTTCCTGGACCGGAATCAAGCATCCTAGGACCGGTATCTGGCTATCAGCCGTCTTCAGCCAGGATAGCTTGACTCCAGTGGTGTGGATAGCATGGGACTCACGTCTGAGCATACCTATCCCACTTGGGTTGACAAATGCAAAACAACTGTTGATGGACAGAATGCAGAACAATGTCATACATTCACCCCAGTACAGAGATCTGGGCCTAAATCCATCGGTTTATTTTTCACTCCACACCACCCCAGTTAAGACATGGCCATATGCAAATCAACGTTGACCCTGTGCCTCATGGGAAGAGTCCAGCCCGAACTGCCAAGCCATGTCTTTCCTGGACTGGAATCAAGCATCCTAGGACCGGTTTCTGGCTATCAGCCATCTTCAGCCAGAATAGCTTGACTCCAGTGGTGTGGAGAGCATGGGACTCACATCTGAGCATACCCATTCCACTTGGGGTGACAAATGCAAAACAACAGTTGATGGACAGAATGTAGAACAATGTCATATATTCACCCCAGTACAGAGATCCGGGCCTAAATCCATCGTTTTTTTGCACTCCACACCACCCCAGTTCAGACGTGGCCATATGCAAATCAGCCGTGACCCTGTGCCTCATGGGAACAGTCCAGCCCGAACTGCCAAGCCATGTCTTTCCTGGACTGGAATCAAGCATCCTAGGACTGGTTTCAGGCTATCAGCCCTCTTCAGCCAGGATAGCTTAACTCCAGTAGTGTGGAGAGCATGGGACTCACGTCGGAGCATACCCATCCCACTTGGGTTGACAAATGCAAAACAACAGTTGATGGACAGAATGCAGAACAATGTCATACATTCATCCCAGTACAGAGATCTCGGCCTAAATCCAACGTTTTTTTGCAGTCCACGCCACCCCAGTGCAGACATGGCCATATGCAAATCAGCATTGACCCTCTGCCTCATGGGAACAGTCGAGCCCAAACTGCCAAGCCATGTCTTTCCTTGACCGAAATCAAGCATCCTAGGACCGGTTTCTGGCTATCAGCTGTCTTCAGCCAGGATAGCGTGACTCCAGTGGTGTGGAGAGCATGGGACTCACGTCTGAGCATACCTATCCCACTTGGGTTGACAAATGCAAAACAACTGTTGAAGGACAGAATGCAGAATAATGTCATACATTCACCCCAGTACAGATATCTGGGCCTAAATCCATTGGTTTTTTTTTGTACTCCACAACACCCAAGTTAAGACATGGCCATATGCAAATCAGTATTGACCCTGTGACTCATGGGAACAGTCCTGCCCGAACTGACAAGCTTTGTCTTTCCTGGACTGGAATCAAGCATCCTAGGACCGGTTTCTGGCTATCAGCCGTTTCAGCCAGAATAGCTTGACTCCAGTGGTGTGGAGAGCATGGGACTCACGTCTGAGCATACCCATCCCACTTGGGGAGAAAAATGCAAAACAACAGTTGATGGACAGAATACAGAACAATGTCATACATTCACCCCAGTAAGAGATTTGAGCCTAAATCCATTGTTTTTTTTCCCTCCACACCACCCCTGTTCAGACATGGCCATATGCAAATCAGCCTTGACCCTGTGCCTCATGGGATCAGTCCAGCCCGAACTGCCAAGCCATGTCTTTCCTGGACTGGAATCAAGCATCCTAGGACCGGTTTCAGGCTATCAGCCGTCTTCAGCCAGGATAGCTTGACTCCAGTGGTGTGGAGAGCATGGGACTCACATCTGAGCATACCCAACCCACTTGAGGTGACAAATACAAAACAACAGTTGATGAACAGAATGCAGAACAATGTCATACATTGACCCCAGTACAGAGATCTAGGCCTAAATCCATCTTTTTTTGCACTCCACACCACCCCAGTTCAGACATGGCCATATGCAAATCAGTATTGACCCTGTGACTCATGGGAACAGTCCTGCCCGAACTGACAAGCTTTGTCTTTCCTGGACTGGAATCAAGCATCCTAGGACCGGTTTCTGGCTATCAGCCGTTTCAGCCAGAATAGCTTGACTCCAGTGGTGTGGAGAGCATGGGACTCACTTCTGAGCATACCCATCCCACTTGGGGTGACAAATGCAAAACAACAGTTGATGGACAGAATGCAGAACTATGTCATATATTCACCCCAGTACTGAGATCTGGGCCTAAATCCATCATTTTTTTGCACTCCACACCAACCCTGTTCAGACATGGCCATATGCAAATCAGCCTTGACCCTGTGCCTCGTGGGAACAGTCTAGCCCGAACTGCCAAGCCATGTTTTTCCTGGACCGGAATCAAGGATCCTTGGACCGGTTTCCGGCTATCAGCCGTCTTCAGCCAGGATAGCTTGACTCCAATGGTGTGGAGAGCATGGGACTTACATCTGAGCATACCCATCCCACTTGGGTTGACAAATGCAAAACAACAGTTGATGGACAGAATGCAGAACAATGTCATACATTCAGCCCAGTACAGAGATCTAAGCCTAAATCCAACGTTTTTTTGCAGTCCACACCACCCCAGTGCAGACATGGCCATATGCAAATCAGCATTGACCCTCTGCCTCATGGGAACAGTCGAGCCCAAACTACCAAGCCATGTCTTTCCTGGACCGGAATCAAGCATCCTAGGACCGGTTTCTGGCTATCAGCCGTCTTCAGCCAGGATAGCTTGACTCCAGTGGTGTGGAGAGCATGGGACTCACGTCTGAGCATACCCATCCCACTTGGAGTGACAAATGCAAAACAACAGTTGATGGACAGAATGCAGAACAATGTCATACATTCACCCCAGTAGAGAGATTTGGGCATAAGTCCATTGTTTTTTCGCCCTCCACACCACCCAAGTTAAGACATGGCCATGTGCAAATCAGCCTTGGCCCTGTGCCACACGGGAACAGTCCAGCCCGAACTGCCAAGCCATGTCTTTCCTGGACTGGAATCAAGCATCCTAGGACCGGTTTCTGGCTATCAGCCGTCTTCAGCAAGGATAGCTTGACTCCAGTGGTGTGGAGAGCATGGGACTCACATCTGAGCATACCCATCCCACTTGGGGTGACAAATGCAAAACAACAGTTGATGGACAGAATGCAGAACAATGTCATACATTCACCCCAGTACAGAGATCTGGGCCAAAATCCATCTTTTTTTGCTTTCCACACCACTCCAGTTCAGACATGGCCATATGCAAATCAGCCTTGACCCTGTGCCTCGTGGGAACAGTCTAGCCCGAACTGCCAAGCCATGTTTTTCCTGGACCGGAATCAAGCATCCTTGGACCGGTTTCCGGCTATCAGCCGTCTTCAGCCAGGATAGCTTGACTCCAGTGGTGTGGAGAGCATGGGTTTCACGTCTGAGCATACCCATCCCACTTGGGGACAAAAATGCAAAACAACAGTTGATGGACAGAATACAGAACAATGTCATACATTCACCCCAGTACAGAGATTTGAGCCTAAATCCATTGTTTTTTTTCCCTCCACACCACCCCTGTTCAGACGTGGCCATATGCAAATCAGCCTTGACCCTGTGCCTCATGGGAACAGTCCAGCCCGAACTGCCAAGCCATGTCTTTCCTGGACTGGAATCAAGCATCCTAGGACCGGTTTCAGGCTATCAGCCGTCTTCAGCCAGGATAGCTTGACTCCAGTGGTGTGGAGAGCATGGGACTCACATCTGAGCATACCCAACCCACTTGAGGTGACAAATACAAAACAACAGTTGATGAACAGAATGCAGAACAATGTCATACATTGACCCCAGTACAGAGATCTAGGCCTAAATCCATCTTTTTTTGCACTCCACACCACCCCAGTTCAGACATGGCCATATGCAAATCAGTATTGACCCTGTGACTCATGGGAACAGTCCTGCCCGAACTGACAAGCTTTGTCTTTCCTGGACTGGAATCAAGCATCCTAGGACCGGTTTCTGGCTATCAGCCGTTTCAGCCAGAATAGCTTGACTCCAGTGGTGTGGAGAGCATGGGACTCACTTCTGAGCATACCCATCCCACTTGGGGTGACAAATGCAAAACAACAGTTGATGGACAGAATGCAGAACTATGTCATATATTCACCCCAGTACTGAGATCTGGGCCTAAATCCATCATTTTTTTGCACTCCACACCAACCCTGTTCAGACATGGCCATATGCAAATCAGCCTTGACCCTGTGCCTCGTGGGAACAGTCTAGCCCGAACTGCCAAGCCATGTTTTTCCTGGACCGGAATCAAGGATCCTTGGACCGGTTTCCGGCTATCAGCCGTCTTCAGCCAGGATAGCTTGACTCCAATGGTGTGGAGAGCATGGGACTTACATCTGAGCATACCCATCCCACTTGGGTTGACAAATGCAAAACAACAGTTGATGGACAGAATGCAGAACAATGTCATACATTCAGCCCAGTACAGAGATCTAAGCCTAAATCCAACGTTTTTTTGCAGTCCACACCACCCCAGTGCAGACATGGCCATATGCAAATCAGCATTGACCCTCTGCCTCATGGGAACAGTCGAGCCCAAACTACCAAGCCATGTCTTTCCTGGACCGGAATCAACCATCCTAGGACCGGTTTCTGGCTATCAGCCGTCTTCAGCCAGGATAGCTTGACTCCAGTGGTGTGGAGAGCATGGGACTCACGTCTGAGCATACCCATCCCACTTGGAGTGACAAATGCAAAACAACAGTTGATGGACAGAATGCAGAACAATGTCATACATTCACCCCAGTAGAGAGATTTGGGCATAAGTCCATTGTTTTTTCGCCCTCCACACCACCCAAGTTAAGACATGGCCATGTGCAAATCAGCCTTGGCCCTGTGCCACACGGGAACAGTCCAGCCCGAACTGCCAAGCCATGTCTTTCCTGGACTGGAATCAAGCATCCTAGGACCGGTTTCTGGCTATCAGCCGTCTTCAGCAAGGATAGCTTGACTCCAGTGGTGTGGAGAGCATGGGACTCACATCTGAGCATACCCATCCCACTTGGGGTGACAAATGCAAAACAACAGTTGATGGACAGAATGCAGAACAATGTCATACATTCACCCCAGTACAGAGATCTGGGCCAAAATCCATCTTTTTTTGCTTTCCACACCACTCCAGTTCAGACATGGCCATATGCAAATCAGCCTTGACCCTGTGCCTCGTGGGAACACTCTAGCCCGAACTGCCAAGCCATGTTTTTCCTGGACCGGAATCAAGCATCCTTGGACCGGTTTCCGGCTATCAGCCGTCTTCAGCCAGGATAGCTTGACTCCAGTGGTGTGGAGAGCATGGGACTCACGTCGGAGCATACCCATCCCACTTGGGTTGACAAATGCAAAACAACAGTTGATGGACAGAATGCAGAACAATGTCATACATTCAGCCCAGTACAGAGATCTCGGCCTAAATCCAACGTTTTTTTGCAGTCCACACCACCCCAGTGCAGACATGGCCATATGCAAATCAGCATTGACACTCTGCCTCATGGGAACAGTCGAGCCCAAACTGCCAAGCCATGTCTTTCCTGGACCGAAATCAAGCATCCTAGGACTGGTTTCTGGCTATCAGCCGTCTTCAGCCAGGATAGCGTGATACAGTGATGTGGAGAGCATGGGACTCATGTCTGAGCATACCTATCCCACTTGGGTTGACAAATGCAAAACAACTGTTGAAGGACAGAATGCAGAACAATGTCATACATTCACCCCAGTTCAGAGATCTGGGCCTAAATCCATTGTTTTTTTGTGTACTCCACACCACCCCAGTTAAGACATGGCCATATGCAAATCAGTATTGACCCTGTGCCTCATGGGAACAGTCCAGCCCGAACTGCCAAGCTTTGTCTTTCCTGGACTGGAATCAAGCATCCTAGGACCGGTTTCTGGCTATCAGCTGTCTTCAGCCAGAATAGCTTGACTCCAGTGGTGTGGAGAGAATGGGACTCACTTCTGAGCATACCCATCCCACTTGGGGAGACAAATGCAAAACAACAGTTGATGGACAGAGTACAGAACAATGTCATACATTCACCCCAGTACAGAGATTTGGGCCTAAATCCATTGTTTTTTGCCCTCCACACCACCCCAGTTCAGACATGGCCATATGCAAATCAGCCTTGACCCTGTGCCTCGTGGGAACAGTCCAGCCCGAAATGCCAAGCCGTGTCTTTCCTGGACCGGAATCAAGCATCCTTTTACCGGTTTCTGGCTATCAGCCGTCTTCAGCCAGGATAGCTTGACTCCATTGGTGTGGAAAGCATGGGACTCACTTCTGAGCATACCCATCCCACTTGGGGTGACAAATGCAAAACAACAGTTGATGGACAGAATGCAGAACTATGTCATATATTCACCCCAGTACAGAGATCTGGGCCTAAATCCATCGTTTTTTTGCACTCCACACCACCCCAGTTCAGACATGGCCATATGCAAATCAGCCTTGACCCTGTGCCTCATGGGAACAGTCCAGCACGAACTGCCAAGCCATGTCTTTCCTGGACCGGAAAAAAGCATCCTAGGACCGGTTTCTGGCTATCAGCCGTCTTCAGCGAGGAAAGCTTGACTCCAGTGGTGTGGAGAGCATGGGACTCACGTCTGAGCATACCCATCCCACTTGGGTTGGCAAATGCAAAACAACAGTTGATGGACAGAATGCAGAACAATGTCATACATTCACCCCAGTACAGAGATCTGGGCCTAAATCCATGTTTTTTTGCACTCCACACCACCCCAGTGCAGACTTGGCCATGTGCAAATCAGCCTTGACCCTGTGCCTCATGGGAACAGTCCAGCCCGAACTGCCAAGCCATGTTTTTCCTGGACCGGAATCAAGTATCCTAGGACCGGTTTCTGGCTATCAGCCGTCTTCAGCAAGGATAGCTTGACTCCTGTGGTGTGGAGAGCATGAGACTCACGTCTGCGCATACCCATCCCACTCGGGCTGACAAATGCAAAACAACAGTTGATGGACAGAATGCAGAACAATGTCATACATTCACACCCAGTACAGAGATCTGAGCCTAAATCCATCTTTTTTTTTTCACTCCACACCACCCAAGTTAAGACATGGCCATATGCAAATCAGCCTTGACCCTGTGCCTCATGGGAACAGTCCAGCCCAAACTGCCAAGCCATGTCTTTCCTGGACTGGAATCAAGCATCCTAGGACCGGTTTCTGGCTATCAGCCGTCTTCAGCAAGGATAGCTTGACTCCAGTGGTGTGGAGAGCATGGGACTCACGTCTGAGCATACCCATCCCACTTGGGGTGACAAATGCAAAACAACAGTTGATGGACAGAATACAGAACAATGTCATACATTCACCCCAGTACAGAGATCTGGGCCTAAATCCATCTTTTTTTTGCACTCCACACCACCCCAGTTCAGACATGGCCATATGCAAATCAGCCTTGACCCTGTGCCTCGTGGGAATAGTCCAGCCCGAACTGCCAAGCCATGTCTTTCCTGGACCGGAATCAAGCATCCTTGGACCGGTTTCTGGCTATCAGCCATCTTCAGCCAGGATAGCTTGACTCCAGTGGTGTGGAGAGCATGGGACTCACGTCTGAGCATACCCATCCCACTTGGGTTGACAAATGCAAAACAACAGTTGATGGACAGAATGCAGAACAATGTCATACATTCACCCCAGTACAGAGATCTGGGCCTAAATCCATCGTTTTTTTGCACTCCACACCACCCCAGTGCAGACATGGCCATATGCAAATCAGCCTTGACCCACTGCCTCATGAGAACAGTCGAGCCCGAACTGCCAAGCCATGTCTTTCCTGGACTGGAATCAAGCATCCTAGGACTGGTTTCAGGCTATCAGCCGTCTTCAGCCAGGATAGCTTAACTCCAGTGGTGTGGAGAGCATGGGACTCACATCTGAGCGTACCCAACCCACTTGGGTTGACAAATGCAAAACAACTGTTGATGGACATAATGCAGAACAATGTCATACATTCACCCAAGTACAGAGATCTGGGCCTAAGTCCATCGTTTTTTTTTTCACTCCACACCACCCCAGTTCAGACATGGCCATATGATAATTAGCCTTGACCCTGTGCCTCGTGGGAACAGTCTAGCCCGAACTGCCAAGCCATGTTTTTCCTGGACCGGAATCAAGCATTCCTTGAACCGGTTTCCGGCTATCAGCCGTCTTCAGCCAGGATAGCTTAACTCCAGTGGTGTGGAGAGCATGGGACTCACGTCGGAGCATACCCATCCCACTTGGGTTGACAAATGCAAAACAACAGTTGATGGACAGAATGCAGAACAATGTCATACATTCACCCCAGTACAGAGATCTGGGCCAAAATCCATCTTTTTTTTGAACTCCACACCACCCCAGTTCAGACATTGCCATATGATAATCAGCCTTGACCCTGTGCCTCGTGGGAACAGTCTAGCCCGAACTGCCAAGCCATGTTTTTCCTGGACCGGAATCAAGCATTCCTTGGACCGGTTTCCGGCTATCAGCCGTCTTCAGCCAGGATAGCTTAACTCCAGTGGTGTGGAGAGCATGGGACTCACGTCGGAGCATACCTATCCCACTTGGGTTGACAAATGCAAAACAACTGTTGATGGACATAATGCAGAACAATGTCATACATTCACCCAAGTACAGAGATCTGGGCCTAAGTCCATCGTTTTTTTTTCTCACTCCACACCACCCAAGTTAAGACATGGCCATATGCAAATCAGCCTTGACCCTGTGCCTCATGGGAACAGTCCAGCCCAAACTGCCAAGCCATGTCTTTCCTGGACTGGAATCAAGCATCCTAGGACCGGTTTCTGGCTATCAGCCGTCTTCAGCAAGGATAGCTTGACTCCAGTGGTGTGGAGAGCATGGGACTCACGTCTGAGCATACCCATCCCACTTGGGGTGACAAATGCAAAACAACAGTTGATGGACAGAATACAGAACAATGTCATACATTCACCCCAGTACAGAGATCTGGGCCTAAATCCATCTTTTTTTTGCACTCCACACCACCCCAGTTCAGACATGGCCATATGCAAATCAGCCTTGACCCTGTGCCTCGTGGGAATAGTCCAGCCCGAACTGCCAAGCCATGTCTTTCCTGGACCGGAATCAAGCATCCTTGGACCGGTTTCTGGCTATCAGCCATCTTCAGCCAGGATAGCTTGACTCCAGTGGTGTGGAGAGCATGGGACTCACGTCTGAGCATACCCATCCCACTTGGGTTGACAAATGCAAAACAACAGTTGATGGACAGAATGCAGAACAATGTCATACATTCACCCCAGTACAGAGATCTGGGCCTAAATCCATCGTTTTTTTGCACTCCACACCACCCCAGTGCAGACATGGCCATATGCAAATCAGCCTTGACCCACTGCCTCATGAGAACAGTCGAGCCCGAACTGCCAAGCCATGTCTTTCCTGGACTGGAATCAAGCATCCTAGGACTGGTTTCAGGCTATCAGCCGTCTTCAGCCAGGATAGCTTAACTCCAGTGGTGTGGAGAGCATGGGACTCACATCTGAGCGTACCCAACCCACTTGGGTTGACAAATGCAAAACAACTGTTGATGGACATAATGCAGAACAATGTCATACATTCACCCAAGTACAGAGATCTGGGCCTAAGTCCATCGTTTTTTTTTTCACTCCACACCACCCCAGTTCAGACATGGCCATATGATAATCAGCCTTGACCCTGTGCCTCGTGGGAACAGTCTAGCCCGAACTGCCAAGCCATGTTTTTCCTGGACCGGAATCAAGCATTCCTTGAACCGGTTTCCGGCTATCAGCCGTCTTCAGCCAGGATAGCTTAACTCCAGTGGTGTGGAGAGCATGGGACTCACGTCGGAGCATACCCATCCCACTTGGGTTGACAAATGCAAAACAACAGTTGATGGACAGAATGCAGAACAATGTCATACATTCACCCCAGTACAGAGATCTGGGCCAAAATCCATCTTTTTTTTGAACTCCACACCACCCCAGTTCAGACATTGCCATATGATAATCAGCCTTGACCCTGTGCCTCGTGGGAACAGTCTAGCCCGAACTGCCAAGCCATGTTTTTCCTGGACCGGAATCAAGCATTCCTTGGACCGGTTTCCGGCTATCAGCCGTCTTCAGCCAGGATAGCTTAACTCCAGTGGTGTGGAGAGCATGGGACTCACGTCGGAGCATACCCATCCCACTTGGGTTGACAAATGCAAAACAACAGTTGATGGACAGAATGCAGAACAATGTCATACATTCATCCCAGTACAGAGATCTCGGCCTAAATCCAACGTTTTTTTGCAGTCCACACCACCCCAGTGCAGACATGGCCATATGCAAATCAGCATTGACCCTCTGCCTCATGGGAACAGTCGAGCCCAAACTGCCAAGCCATGTCTTTCCTTGACCGAAATCAAGCATCCTAGGACCGGTTTCTGGCTATCAGCCGTCTTCAGCCAGGATAGCGTAACTCCAGTGGTGTGGAGAGCATGGGACTCACGTCTGAGCATACCTATCCCACTTGGGTTGACAAATGCAAAACAACTGTTGAAGGACAGAATGCAGAACAATGTCATACATTCACCCCAGTACAGAGATCTGGGCCTAAATCCATTGTTTGTTTTGTACTCCACACCACCCCAGTTAAGACATGGCCATATGCAAATCAGTATTGACCCTGTGCCTCATGGGAACAGTCCTGCCCAAACTGACAAGCTTTGTCTTTCCTGGACTGGAATCAAGCATCCTAGGACCGGTTTCTGGCTATCAGCCGTCTTCAGCCAGAATAGCTTGACTCCAGTGGTGTGGAGAGCATGGGACTCACGTCTGAGCATACCCATCCCACTTGGGGAGACAAATGCAAAACAACAGTTGATGGACAGAATACAGAACAATGTCATACATTCACCCCAGTACAGAGATTTGGGCCTAAATCCATTGTTTTTTTTCACTCCACACCACCCCAGTTCAGACATGGCCATATGCAAATCAGCCTTGACCCTGTGCCTCATGGGAACAGTCCAGCCCGAACTGCCAAGCCATGTCTTTCCTGGACTGGAATCAAGCATCCTAGGACCGGTTTCAGGCTATCAGCCGTCTTCAGCCAGGATAGCTTGACTCCAGTGGTGTGGAGAGCATGGGACTCACATCTGAGCATACCCAACCCACTTGGGGTGACAAATACAAAACAACAGTTAATGAACAGAATGCAGAACAATGTCATACATTGACCCCAGTACAGAGATCTAGGCCTAATTCCATCTTTTTTTGCACTCCACACCACCCCAGTTCAGACATGGCCATATGCAAATCAGCCTTGACCCTGTGCTTCGTGGGAACTGTCCAGCCCGAACTGCCAAGCCATGTCTTTCCTGGACCGGACTCAAGCATCCTTTTACCGGTTTCTGGCTATCAGCCGTCTTCAGCCAGGATAGCTTGACTCCATTGGTGTGGAGAGCATGGGACTCACTCCTGAGCATACCCATCCCACTTGGGGTGACAAATGCAAAACAACAGTTGATGGACAGAATGCAGAACTATGTCATATATTCACCCCAGTACAGAGATCTGGGACTAAATCCATCATTTTTTTGCACTCCACACCACCCCTGTTCAGACATGGCCATATGCAAATCAGCCTTGACCCTGTGCCTCGTGGGAACAGTCCAGCCCGAACTGCCAAGCCATGTCTTTCCTGGACCGAAATCAAGCATCCTAGGACCGGTTTCTGGCTATCAGCCGTCTTCAGCCAGGATAGCGTGACTCCAGTGGTGTGGAGAGCATGGGACTCACGTCTGAGCATACCTATCCCACTTGGGTTGACAAATGCAAAACAACTGTTGAAGGAAAGAATGCAGAACAATGTCATACATTCACCCCAGTACAGGGATCTGGGACTAAATCCATTGTTTTTTTTGTACTCCACACCACCCCAGTTAAGACATGGCCATATGCAAAATAGTATTGGCCCTGTGCCTCATGGGAACAGTCCAGCCCGAACTGCCAAGCTTTGTCTTTCCTGGACTGGAATCAAGCATCCTAGGACCGGTTTCTGGCTATCAGCCGTCTTCAGCCAGAATAGCTTGACTCCAGTGGTGTGGAGAGCATGGGACTCACGTCTGAGCATACCCATCCCACTTGAGGAGACAAATGCAAAACAACAGTTGATGGACAGAATACAGAACAATGTCATACATTCACCCCAGTACAGAGATCTAGGCCTAAATCCATCTTTTTTTGCACTCCACACCACCCCAGTTCAGACATGGCCATATGCAAATCAGCCTTGACCCTGTGCCTCGTGGGAACAGTCCAGCCCGAACTGCCAAGTCATGTCTTTCCTGGACCGGAATCAAGCATCCTTTTACCGGTTTCTGGCTATCAGCCGTCTTCAGCCAGGATAGCTTGACTCCATTGGTGTGGAGAGCATGGGACTCACTTCTGAACATACCCATCCCACTTGGGGTGACAAATGCAAAACAACAGTTGATGGACAGAATGCAGAACTATGACATATATTCACCCCAGCACAGAGATCTGGGCCTAAATCCATCGTTTTTTTGCACTCCACACCACCCCAGTTCAGACATGGCCATATGCAAATCAGCCTTGACCATGTGCCTCATGGGAACAGTCCAGCACGAACTGCCAAGCCATGTCTTTCCTGGACCTGAAAAAAGCACCCTAGGACCGGTTTCTGGCTATCAGCCGTCTTCAGCCAGGAAAGCTTGACTCCAGTGGTGGTGAGAGCATGGGACTCACGTCTGAGCATACCCATCCCACTTGGGTTGACAAATGCAAAACAACAGTTGATGGACAGAATGCAGAACAATGTCATACATTCACCCCAGTACAGAGATCTGGGCCTAAATCCATGTTTTTTTTGCACTCCACACCACCCCAGTGCAGACATGGCCATGTGCAAATCAGCCTTGACCCTGTGCCTCATGGGAACAGTCCAGCCCAAACTGCCAAGCCATGTCTTTCCTGGACTGGAATCAAGCATCCTAGGACCGGTTTCTGGCTATCAGCCGTCTTCAGCCAGGATAGCTTGACTCCAGTGGTGTGGACAGCATGGGACTCACATCTGAGCATACCCATCCCACTTGGGGTAACAAATGCTAAACAACAGTTGATGGACAGAATGCAGAACAATGTCATATATTCACCCCAGTACGGAGATCTGGGCCTAAATCCATCATTTTTTTGCACTCCACACCACCGCAGTTCAGACTGGGCCATATGCAAATCAGCCTTGACCCTATGCCTCATGGGAACAGTCCAACCCGAACTGCCAAGCCAGGTCTTTCCTGGACTGGAATCAGGCATCCTAGGACCGGTTTCTGGCTATCAGCCATCTTCAGCCCGGATAGCTTGACTCCAGTGGTGTGGAGAGCATGGGACTCACGTCTGAGCATGCCCATCCCACTTGGGGTGACAAATGCAAAACAACAGTTGATGGACATAATGCAAAACAATGTCATACATTCACCCCAGTACAGAGATTTGGGCATAAGTCCATTGTTTTTTCGCCCTCCACACCACCCCAGTTCAGACATGGCCATATGCAAATCAGCCTTGCCCTTTGCCTCATGGGAACAGTCCAGCCCGAACTGCCAAGCCATGTCTTTCCTGGACCGGAATCAAGCATCCTAGGACCGGTTTCTGGCTATCAGCCGTCTTCAGCCAGGATAGCTTGACTCCAGTGGTGTGGATAGCATGGGACTCACGTCTGAGCATACCTATCCCACTTGGGTTGACAAATGCAAAACAACTGTTGATGGACAGAATGCAGAACAATGTCATACATTCACCCCAGTACAGAGATCTGGGCCTAAATCCATCGGTTTATTTTTCACTCCACACCACCCCAGTTAAGACATGGCCATATGCAAATCAGCGTTGACCCTGTGCCTCATGGGAACAGTTCAGCCCGAACTGCCAAGCCATGTCTTTCCTGGACTGGAATCAAGCATCCTAGGACCGGTTTCTGGCTATCAGCCATCTTCAGCCAGAATACCTTGACTCCAGTGGTGTGGAGAGCATGGGACTCACATCTGAGCATACCCATTCCACTTGGGGTGACAAATGCAAAACAACAGTTGATGGACAGAATGTAGAACAATGTCATATATTCACCCCAGTACAGAGATCCGGGCCTAAATCCATCGTTTTTTTGCACTCCACACCACCCCAGTTCAGACGTGGCCATATGCAAATCAGCCGTCACCCCGTGTCTCATGGGAACAGTCCAGCCCAAACTGCCAAGCCATGTCTTTCCTGGACTGGAATCAAGCATCCTAGGACTGGTTTCAGGCTATCAGCCCTCTTCAGCCAGGATAGCTTAACTCCAGAAGTGTGGAGAGCATGGGACTCACGTCGGAGCATACCCATCCCACTTGGGTTGACAAATGCAAAACAACAGTTGATGGACAGAATGCAGAACAATGTCATACATTCATCCCAGTACAGAGATCTCGGCCTAAATCCAACGTTTTTTTGCAGTCCACACCACCCCAGTGCAGACATGGGGTGCCTAGTGTGCCTAGTGGGAACAGTCTAGCCCGAACTGCCAAGCCATGTTTTTCCTGGACCGGAATCAAGCATCCTTGGACCGGTTTCCGGCTATCAGCCGTCTTCAGCCAGGATAGCTTGACTCCAGTGGTGTGGAGAGCATGGGACTCACGTCGGAGCATACCCATCCCACTTGGGTTGACAAATGCAAAACAACAGTTGATGGACAGAATGCAGAACATATGTCATACATTCAGCCCAGTACAGAGAGCTCGGCCTAAATCCAACATTTTTTTGCAGTCCACACCACCCCAGTGCAGACATGGCCATATGCAAATCAGCATTGACACTCTGCCTCATGGGAACAGTCGAGCCCAAACTGCCAAGCCTAGTCTTTCCTGGACCGAAATCAAGCATCCTAGGACTGGTTTCTGGCTATCAGCCGTCTTCAGCCAGGAAAGCGTGATACAGTGATGTGGAGAGCATGGAACTCATGTCTGAGCATACCTATCCCACTTGGGTTGACAAATGCAAAACAACTGTTGAAGGACAGAATGCAGAACAAGGTCATACATTCACCCCAGTTCAGAGATCTGGGCCTAAATCCATTGTTTTTTTGTGTACTCCACACCACCCCAGTTAAGACATGGCCATATGCAAATCAGTATTGACCCTGTGCCTCATGGGAACAGTCCAGCCCGAACTGCCAAGCTTTGTCTTTCCTGGACTGGAATCAAGCATCCTAGGACCGGTTTCTGGCTATCAGCCGTCTTCAGCCAGAATAGCTTGAATCCAGTGGTGTGGAGAGCATGGGACTCACGTCTGAGCATACCCATCCCTCTTGGGGAGACAAATGCAAAAGAACAGTTGATGGACAGAATACAGAACAATGTCATACATTCACCCCTGTACAGAGATTTGGGCCTAAATCCATTGTTTTTTGCCCTCCACACCACCCCAGGTCAGACATGGCCATATGCAAATCAGCCTCGACCCTGTGCCTCATGGGAACAGTCCAGCCCAAACTGCCAAGCCATGTCTTTCCTGGACTGGAAAAAAGCATCCTAGGACCGGTTTCTGGCTATCAGCCGTCTTCAGCCAGGAAAGCTTGACTCCAGTGGTGTGGAGAGCATGGGTCTCACATCTGAGCATACCCAACCCACTTGGGGTGACAAATACAAAACAACAGTTGATGAACAGAATGCAGAACAATGTCATACATTGACCCCAGTACAGAGATCTAGGCCTAAATCCATCTTTTTTTGCACTCCACACCACCCCAGTTCAGACATGGCCATATGCAAATCAGCCTTGACCCTGTGCCTCGTGGGAACAGTCAAGCGCGAACTGCCAAGCCGTGTCTTTCCTGGACCGGAATCAAGCATCCTTTTACCGGTTTCTGGCTATCAGCCGTCTTCAGCCAGGATAGCTTGACTCCATTGGTGTGGAGAGCATGGGACTCACTTCTGAGCATACCCATCCCACTTGGGGTGACAAATGCAAAACAACAGTTGATGGACAGAATGCAGAACTATGTCATATATTCACCCCAGTACAGAGATCTGGGCCTAAATCCATTGTTTTTTTGCACTCCACACCACCCCAGTTCAGACATGGCCATATGCAAATCAGCCTTGACCCTGTGCCTCATGGGAACAGTCCAGCATGAACTGCCAAGCCATGTCTTTCCTGGACCGGAAAAAAGCATCCTAGGACCGGTTTCTGGCTATCAGCCGTCTTCAGCCAGGAAAGCTTGACTCCAGTGGTGTGGAGAGCATGGGACTCACGTCTGAGCATACCCATCCCACTTGGGTTGGCAAATGCAAAACAACAGTTGATGGACAGAATGCAGAACAATGTCATACATTCACCCCAGTACAGAGATCTGGGCCTAAATCCATGTTTTTTTGCACTCCACACCACCCCAGTGCAGACTTGGCCATGTGCAAATCAGCCTTGACCCTGTGCCTCATATGATCAGTCCAGCCCGAACTGCCAAGCAATGTCTTTCCTGGACCGGAATCAAGCATCCTAAGACTGGTTTCTGGCTATCAGCCGTCTTCAGCCAGGATAGCTTGACTCCAGTGGTGTGGAGAGCATGGGACTCACGTCTGAGCATACCTATCCCACTTGGGTTGACAAATGCAAAACAACTGTTGAAGGACAGAATGCAGAATAATGTCATACATTCACCCCAGTACAGAGATCTGGGCCTAAATCCATTGTTTTTTTTTGTACTCCACACCACCCAAGTTAAGACATGGCCATATGCAAATCAGTATTGACCCTGTGACTCATGGGAACAGTCCTGCCCGAACTGACAAGCTTTGTCATTCCTGGACTGGAATCAAGCATCCTAGGACCGGTTTCTGGCTATCAGCCGTTTCAGCCAGAATAGCTTGACTCCAGTGGTGTGGAGAGCCTGGGACTCACGTCTGAGCATACCCATCCCACTTGGGGAGAAAAATGCAAAACAACAGTTGATGGACAGAATACAGAACAATGTCATACATTCACCCCAGTACAGAGATTTGGGCCTAAATCCATTGTTTTTTTTCCCTCCACACCACCCCAGTTCAGACATGGCCATATGCAAATCAGCCTTGACCCTGTGCCTCATGGGAACAGTCCAGCCCGAACTGCCAAGCCATGTCTTTCCTGGACTGGAATCAAGCATCCTAGGACCGGTTTCAAGCTATCAGCTGTCTTCAGCCAGGATAGCTTGACTCCAGTGGTGTGGAGAGCATGGGACTCACATCTGAGCATACCCAACCGGCTTGAGGTGACAAATACAAAACAACAGTTGATGAACAGAATGCAGAACAATGTCATACATTGACCCCAGTACAGAGATCTAGGCCTAAATCCATCTTTTTTTGCACTCCACACCACCCCAGTTCAGACATGGCCATATGCAAATCAGTCTTGACCCTGTGCCTCGTGGGAACAGTCCAGCCCGAGCTGCCAAGCCATGACTTTCCTGGACTGGAATCAAGCATCCTTTTACCGGTTTCTGGCTATCAGCCGTCTTCAGCCAGGATAGCTTGACTCCATTGGTGTGGAGAGCATGGGACTCACTTCTGAGCATACCCATCCCACTTTGGGTGACAAATGCAAAACAACAGTTGATGGACAGAATGCAGAACTATGTCATATATTCACCCCAGTACAGAGATCTGGGCCTAAATCCATCATTTTTTTGTACTCCACACCAACCCTGTTCAGACATGGCCATATGCAAATCAGCCTTGACCCTGTGCCTCGTGGGAACAGTCCAGCCCGAACTGCCAAGCCATGTCTTTCCTGGACCGGAATCAAGGATCATTGAACCGGTTTCTGGCTATCAGCCGTCTTCAGCCAGGATAGCTTGACTCCAGTGGTGTGGAGAGCATGGGACTCACTTCTGAGCATACCCATCCCACTTGGGTTGACAAATGCAAAACAACAGTTGATGGACAGAATGCAGAACAATGTCATACATTCACCCCAGTACAGAGATCTGGGCCAAAATCCATCTTTTTTTTGCACTCCACACCACCCCAGTTCAGATATGGCCATATGCAAATCAGCCTTGACCCTGTGCCTCGTGGGAACAGTCTAGCCCGAACTGCCAAGCCATGTTTTTCCTGGACCGGAATCAAGCATCCTTGGACCGGTTTCCGGCTATCAGCCGTCTTCAGCCAGGATAGCTTGACTCCAATGGTGTGGAGAGCATGGGACTTACATCTGAGCATACCCATCCCACTTGGGTTGACAAATGCAAAACAACAGTTGATGGACAGAATGCAGAACAATGTCATACATTCAGCCCAGTACAGAGATCTAAGCCTAAATCCAACGTTTATTTGCAGTCCACACCACCCCAGTGCAGACATGGCCATATGCAAATCAGCATTGACCCTCTGCCTCATGGGAACAGTCAAGCCCAAACTGCCAAGCCATGTCTTTCCTGGACCGGAATCAAGCATCCTAGGACCGGTTTCTGGCTATCAGCCGTCTTCAGCCAGGATAGCTTGACTCCAGTGGTGTGGAGAGCATGGGACTCACGTCTGAGCATACCCATCCCACTTGGAGTGACAAATGCAAAACAACAGTTGATGGACAGAATGCAGAACAATGTCATACATTCACCCCAGTACAGAGATTTGGGCATAAGTCCATTGTTTTTTCGCCCTCCACACCACCCAAGTTAAGACATGGCCATATGCAAATCAGCCTTGGCCCTGTGCCACACGGGAACAGTCCAGCCGGAACTGCCAAGCCATGTCTTTCCTGGACTGGAATCAAGCATCCTAGGACCGGTTTCTGGCTATCAGCCGTCTTCAGCCAGGATAGCTTGACTCCAGTGGTGTGGAGAGCATGGGACTCACATCTGAGCATACCCATCCCACTTGGGGTGACAAATGCAAAACAACAGTTGATGGACAGAATGCAGAACAATGTCATACATTCACCCCAGTACAGAGATCTGGGCCAAAATCCATCTTTTTTTGCTTTCCACACCACTCCAGTTCAGACATGGACATATGCAAATCAGCCTTGACCCTGTGCCTCGTGGGAACAGTCTAGCCCGAACTGCCAAGCCATGTTTTTCCTGGACTGGAATCAAGCATCCTTGGACCGGTTTCCGGCTATCAGCCGTCTTCAGCCAGGATAGCTTGACTCCAGTGGTGTGGAGAGCATGGGACTCACGTCGGAGCATACCCATCCCACTTGGGTTGACAAATGCAAAACAACAGTTGATGGACAGAATGCAGAACATATTTCATACATTCAGCACAGTACAGAGAGCTCGGCCTAAATCCAACATTTTTTTGCAGTCCACACCACCCCAGTGCAGACATGGCCATATGCAAATCAGCATTGACATTCTGCCTCATGGGAACAGTCGAGCCCAAACTGCCAAGCCATGTCTTTCCTGGACCGAAATCAAGCATCCTAGGACTGGTTTCTGGCTATCAGCCGTCTTCAGCCAGGATAGCGTGATACAGTGATGTGGAGAGCATGGGACTCATGTCTGAGCATACCTATCCCACTTGGGTTGACAAATGCAAAACAACTGTTGAAGGACAGAATGCAGAACAATGTCATACATTCACCCCAGTTCAGAGATCTGGGCCTAAATCCATTGTTTTTTTGTGTACTCCACACCACCCCAGTTCAGACATGGCCATATGCAAATCAGCCTCGACCCTGTGCCTCATGGGAACAGTCCAGCCCGAACTGCCAAGCCATGTCTTTCCTGGACTGGAATCAAGCATCCTAGGACCGGTTTCAGGCTATCAGCTGTCTTCAGCCAGGATAGCTTGACTCCAGTGGTGTGGAGAGCATGGGTCTCACATCTGAGCATACCCAACCCACTTGGGGTGACAAATACAAAACAACAGTTGATGAACAGAATGCAGAACAATGTCATACATTGACCCCAGTACAGAGATCTAGGCCTAAATCCATCTTTTTTTGCACTCCACACCACCCCAGTTCAGACATGGCCATATGCAAATCAGCCTTGACCCTGTGCCTCGTGGGAACAGTCCAGCGCGAACTGCCAAGCCGTGTCTTTCCTGGACCGGAATCAAGCATCCTTTTACCGGTTTCTGGCTATCAGCCGTCTTCAGCCAGGATAGATTGACTCCATTGGTGTGGAGAGCATGGGACTCACTTCTGAGCATACCCATCCCACTTGGGGTGACAAATGCAAAACAACAGTTGATGGACAGAATGCAGAACTATGTCATATATTCACCCCAGTACAGAGATCTGGGCCTAAATCCATCGTTTTTTTGCACTCCACACCAGCCCAGTTCAGACATGGCCATATGCAAATCAGCCTTGACCCTGTGCCTCATGGGAACAGTCCAGCACGAACTGCCAAGCCATGTCTTTCCTGGACCGGAAAAAAGCATCCTAGGACCGGTTTCTGGCTATCAGCCGTCTTCAGCCAGGAAAGCTTGACTCCAGTGGTGTGGAGAGCATGGGACTCACGTCTGAGCATACCCATCCCACTTGGGTTGACAAATGCAAAACAACAGTTGATGGACAGAATGCAGAACAATGTCATACATTCACCCCAGTACAGAGATCTGGGCCTAAATCCATCATATTTTTTGCACTCCACACCACCCCAGTCCAGACATGGCAATATGCAAATCAGCCTTGACCCTGTGCCTCATGGGAACAGTCCAGCCTGAACTCCCAAGCCATGTTTTTCCTGGACCGGAATCAAGCATCCTAGGACCGGTTTCTGGCTATCAGCCATCTTCAGCCAGGATAGCTTGACTCCAGTGGTGTGGAGAGTATGGGACTCACGTCTGAGCATACCCATCCCACTCTGGGTGACAAATGCAAAACAACAGTTGATGGACAGAATGCAGAACAATGTTGTGAGAAGTTGGCCTGGTATATAATGCTCACTAATTCTAGTGATCACTTTGTACCATGCCAAGCAACCCTTATGATGATTGGTTGTAATTCAACCTTGTAGACCAGTTATCCTAGTGGTAACGTGGACAAAGCAGTCTTTGGCTAAACTCTGAAAGGCATGTGAAGCCAGCTGTTATACCATACACAACCCCCTTGAATACCAAATGAAAGGGACACCACACAGATATATATTGAAAATATATATTGATTTATTAACTATTAAAATCCCCTGGACTCTTTATGAGCACAGAAGCACAAGCGTAAAATCACAAGACAGTTTAAAATACACAAAAGTTGCACAATATGGATGAGCCCTAGGGGCCACCTAAACCATATACTAAGAAAGTGGTATAAGAGATACCTAAAGGAAAGTGAAGAGGCCTAGGACCTTGGGAATCGCTGGAGCTATTCGAGACTGGAGTTAACTAAGTCGGGAAAGGCCCACGGGACTCGGGTGCAGTGTTCAAAGTGCACGCACTTCTCAATACAAAGTCTATGGTGCGTAAAAAGCACAAAGTTAGAAAGTTAGGAACCTTCCGAGTGACCTACGGAGCTGAAACTTAAAACACAGGCCCTTGGGATGTGTACCAGTGCAGGAGCACCGGCGGAGCTGAGTTACCTCACCCACAGGAAGCGGGTGCACAGGGTCGAAGATGTGTCGGGTTTCGTCACGCTGGTCGATGGTGCTTGGAGCTGAAGATGCTGCAGGCGGCTCGATGAGAAGAGTTCCGGTGGATCCAAGGGTGGATCTGAAGAGTTGAAGACCTGAAAGCAGAGGGGACAGTGTTCAAAGTCACTAGCCAGTGACTACCGTGGAACCAGATTGGAACCAGGCGATGTCGGGTGCAAACAGGCGTTGTCGGGTAGCTTCTTTCTGCAGCCACGTGGATACCCGGGGTCGAGGACGTCCAGGAGTCGGTCAGGAGCTGTCCCACGTAGGCTTCTCGCTGTTGGCGGTGTCGGCGACCTGATCGGAGCAAACAGGCCTTGGCAAATGCAAGCCACGCAGAAGTTGAAAGATGCTGTTCACTCGGACCAGCAAGGTCAGAGCGGGTGCTCCTTTTTACAGGAGCTTGGGTAGGTCTGGAGCAACCAGACCTGCTGTTTAAATCTTCGGGTTCGTCGCCAAGATGGCCGCTGGCCGCGTGGCTAGTGGCCGGGATGGCGCGTCGAGTGGCACAATGCAAAAGGGCCCCACGCAGATCGTGGAGATGCTGGAGGGCTGATCTTCGGTGCAAGGGCTGCTCGGTGGTGGGGGTTCTCAATCCCCAAAGCACAACGTCGAGGATGCCTCAGAAGCTGCGCAGTCAGCTTTACGAGTGTCTTCCAAGAGGTCCGGTCCCACGTCACTCGGTGCCTCCACGGGTCCCTTCTTCACAGGGACTGTGGATCGGGCTCTGAGAGGTCTGGGAGTCTGGTTCTTGTCGGGCTCTGGGCTCGGTCTCCGGCGGGAGGCGGCGGCAAAGCAGACGTCGAGTCGCTGGTTGGTACCTGTGTTCACAGGGTGGTCACTCCTTGGCCACAAGGGAGATTCTTCTTCAGTCTTCTGTGCAGCAGAATGTCGAAGTCCAGTCTTCTTCTTAGTTTTAAGTTGATTTCGGGATGATCTGCTGTGCAATGGCACTGCTCCCCCTCTTATTCCCAAACTGGGGGTGGATCACCTACTAGGTCCCTCCTCTGGGAGGAACCAGGAAGGGGGGCGGTTACACCCCCTTTCCTTTGTCCAGCTCCGCGCCAGGACTGGGGCTGGAAGGCCCCAGAACCGGTTTGGACTGGCCTATGCACGGGGACACCTTGTGTGCCCCGGGCATGTCTGATTCTTTTCAGTCCTGTCCTACCTAATACACAAAATCCTGTCTGGGGTGGTGCTCGCACCTCCCAAGGCAGGAAACCCTTTGTCCAGGCCACCATCTGCCGAGTTTCGGTCAGCAGCAGGAGGCCAGACTTGTGTCTGTGGTGGCAGCGTCCATTTTGTGAAGCTGAGGCTCTGTTTAACTTTAACCGGGGTTAAGGCTACACACATGTCGTGTCCCTCTAGAAGAGTGGAATGCTATCCCCGTCGCCAGAATTGGCGAGGGGATAGTATTCCAATTCGTATGACACCTTACTCGACATGTTTTGATAAAGCCAAACCAAAGATAGCATTTAACCGCGAGGATTATAATGCACTTAAGAGTATATGGTATGGCAATATCCCGGAACGGCTTAGGGAGTTGTTCCCGACAGCTGCAGACAGGCTCAGCTCATGCCAGAGCACCATCTCACATATTTCCAAGCACTCTGCCTCCAGGATTGATGAGGCCTTCCATAGGAGTGGCTGATAGGAACATATGTGTCCAGTTTAGGGTTAGGCACAGACATACTGTACCTAAGTAAGAGGTGGTTACACCGACTTACCCCAGCTGAGTGATCAGCCAGTTGTGTCAAATATGGAGGCCAGGCCAGGGGTGGCACAATACGTGCTGCAGCCCCTGGTAGGCCTTGGATACACCTATGCCCTGGGCACCTAGGGTGCACTATTACAGGGGCTCATAAGGTGAACCAGTTCCAATTCGTAATGCACCTAAAGTGCATTGGCATCAATTTAGAGAGAGAACAGCAGGCTGTGGGTCTGATTAGCAGGCCCACAGCCACATTAAGTCAGAAACCAGTGAAGCAAAAAGCAAAAATTTGGGGTGACCATAGGATAGCAGACCCTACTCTCCTACAAATGTCATACATTCACACCCAGTACAGAGATCTGAGCCTAAATCCATCGTTAATTTGCACTCCACACCACCCCAGTTCAGATATGGCCGTATGCAAATCAGCTTGACCCTCTGCCCCATGAGAACAGTCCAGCCCTAACTGCCAAGCCATGTCTTTCCTGGACCGGAATCAAGCATCCTAGGACCGGTTTCTGGCTATCAGCCGTCTTCAGCCAGGATAGCTTGACTCCATTGGTGTGGAGAGCATGGGACTCACGTCTGAGCATACCTATCCCACTTGGGTTGACAAATGCAAAACAACTGTTGATGGACATAATGCAGAACAATGTCATACATTCACCCCAGTACAGAGATCTGGGCCTAAGTCCATAGTTTTTTTTTTCACTCCACACCACCCAAGTTAAGACATGGCCATATGCAAATCAGCCTTGAACCTGTGCCTCGTGGGAACAGTCTAGCCCGAACTGCCAAGCCATGTTTTTCCTGGACCGGAATCAAGCATCCTTGGACCGGTTTCCGGCTATCAGCCGTCTTCAGCCAGGATAGCTTAACTCCAGTGGTGTGGAGAGCATGGGACTCACGTCGGAGCATACCCATCCCACTTGGTTTGACAAATGCAAAACAACAGTTGATGGACAGAATGCAGAACAATGTCATACATTCAGCCCAGTACAGAGATATCAGCCTAAATCCAATGTTTTTTTGCAGTCCACACCACCCCAGTGCAGACATGGCCATATGCAAATCAGCATTGACCCTCTGCCTCATGGGAACAGTCGAGCCCAAACTGCCAAGCCATGTCTTTCCTGGACCGGAATCAAGCATCCTAGGACCGGTTTCTGGCTATCAGCCGTCTTCAGCCAGGATAGCTTGACTCCAGTGGTGTGGAGAGCATGGGACTCACGTCTGAGCATACCCATCCCACTTGGAGTGACAAATGCAAAACAACAGTTGATGGACAGAATGCAGAACAATGTCATACATTCACCCCAGTACAGAGATTTGGGCATAAGTCCATTGTTTTTTCGCCCTCCACACCACCCAAGTTAAGACATGGCCATATGCAAATCAGCCTTGGCCCTGTGCCACACGGGAACAGTCCAGCCCGAACTGCCAAGCCATGTCTTTCCTGGACTGGAATCAAGCATCCTAGGACCGGTTTCTGGCTATCAGCCGTCTTCAGCCAGGATAGCTTGACTCCAGTGGTGTGGAGAGCATGGGACTCACATCTGAGCATACCCATCCCACTTGGGGTAACAAATGCAAAACAACAGTTGATGGAGAGAATGCAGAACAATGTCATACATTCACCCCAGTACAGAGATCTGGGCCAAAATCCATCTTTTTTTGCTTTCCACACCACTCCAGTTCAGACATGGCCATATGCAAATCAGCCTTGACCCTGTGCCTCGTGGGAACAGTCTAGCCCGAACTGCCAAGCCATGTTTTTCCTGGACCGGAATCAAGCGTCCTTGGACCGGTTTCCGGCTATCAGCCGTCTTCAGCCAGGATAGCTTGACTCCAGTGGTGTGGAGAGCATGGGACTCACGTCGGAGCATACCCATCCCACTTGGGTTGACAAATGCAAAACAACAGTTGATGGACAGAATGCAGAACATATGTCATACATTCAGCCCAGTACAGATAGCTCGGCCTAAATCCAACATTTTTTTGCAGTCCACACCACCCCAGTGCAGACATGGCCATATGCAAATCAGCATTGACACTCTGCCTCATGGGAACAGTCGAGCCCAAACTGCCAAGCCTTGTCTTTCCTGGACCGAAATCAAGCATCCTAGGACTGGTTTCTGGCTATCAGCAGTCTTCAGCCAGGATAGCGTGATACAGTGATGTGGAGAGCATGGAACTCATGTCTGAGCATACCTATCCCACTTGGGTTGACAAATGCAAAACAACTGTTGAAGGACAGAATGCAGAACAATGTCATACATTCACCCCAGTTCAGAGATCTGGGCCTAAATCCATTGTTTTTTTGTGTACTCCACACCACCCCAGTTAAGACATGGCCATATGCAAATCAGTATTGACCCTGTGCCTCATGGGAACAGTCCAGCCCGAACTGCCAAGCTTTGTCTTTCCTGGACTGGAATCAAGCATTCTAGGACCGGTTTCTGGCTATCAGCCGTCTTCAGCCAGAATAGCTTGACTCCAGTGGTGTGGAGAGCATGGGACTCACGTCTGAGCATACCCATCCCTCTTGGGGAGACAAATGCAAAACAACAGTTGATGGACAGAATACAGAACAATGTCATACATTCACCCCATTACAGAGATTTGGGCCTAAATCCATTGTTTTTTGCCCTCCACACCACCAAAGTTCAGACATGGCCATATGCAAATCAGCCTCGACCCTGTGCCTCATGGGAACAGTCCAGCCCGAACTGCCAAGCCATGTCTTTCCTGGACTGGAATCAAGCATCCTAGGACCGGTTTCAGGCTATCAGCTGTCTTCAGCCAGGATAGCTTGACTCCAGTGGTGTGGAGAGCATGGGTCTCACATCTGAGCATACCCAACCCACTTGGGGTGACAAATACAAAACAACAGTTGATGAACAGAATGCAGAACAATGTCATACATTGACCCCAGTACAGAGATCTAGGCCTAAATCCATCTTTTTTTGCACTCCACACCACCCCAGTTCAGACATGGCCATATGCAAATCAGCCTTGACCCTGTGCCTCGTGGGAACAGTCCAGCGCGAACTGCCAAGCCGTGTCTTTCCTGGACCGGAATCAAGCATCCTTTTACCGGTTTCTGGCTATCAGTCGTCTTCAGCCAGGATAGCTTGACTCCATTGGTGTGGAGAGCATGGGACTCACTTCTGAGCATACCCATCCCACTTGGGGTGACAAATGCAAAACAACAGTTGATGGACAGAATGCAGAACTATGTCATATATTCACCCCAGTACAGAGATCTGGGACTAAATCCATCATTTTTTTGCACTCCACACCACCCCTGTTCAGACATGGCCATATGCAAATCAGCCTTGACCCTGTGCCTCGTGGGAACAGTCCAGCCCGAACTGCCAAGCCATGTCTTTCCTGGACCGAAATCAAGCATCCTAGGACCGGTTTCTGGCTATCAGCCGTCTTCAGCCAGGATAGCGTGACTCCAGTGGTGTGGAGAGCATGGGACTCACGTCTGAGCATACCTATCCCACTTGGGTTGACAAATGCAAAACAACTGTTGAAGGAAAGAATGCAGAACAATGTCATACATTCACCCCAGTACAGGGATCTGGGACTAAATCCATTGTTTTTTTTGTACTCCACACCACCCCAGTTAAGACATGGCCATATGCAAAATAGTATTGGCCCTGTGCCTCATGGGAACAGTCCAGCCCGAACTGCCAAGCTTTGTCTTTCCTGGACTGGAATCAAGCATCCTAGGACCGGTTTCTGGCTATCAGCCGTCTTCAGCCAGAATAGCTTGACTCCAGTGGTGTGGAGAGCATGGGACTCACGTCTGAGCATACCCATCCCACTTGAGGAGACAAATGCAAAACAACAGTTGATGGACAGAATACAGAACAATGTCATACATTCACCCCAGTACAGAGATCTAGGCCTAAATCCATCTTTTTTTGCACTCCACACCACCCCAGTTCAGACATGGCCATATGCAAATCAGCCTTGACCCTGTGCCTCGTGGGAACAGTCCAGCCCGAACTGCCAAGTCATGTCTTTCCTGGACCGGAATCAAGCATCCTTTTACCGGTTTCTGGCTATCAGCCGTCTTCAGCCAGGATAGCTTGACTCCATTGGTGTGGAGAGCATGGGACTCACTTCTGAACATACCCATCCCACTTGGGGTGACAAATGCAAAACAACAGTTGATGGACAGAATGCAGAACTATGACATATATTCACCCCAGCACAGAGATCTGGGCCTAAATCCATCGTTTTTTTGCACTCCACACCACCCCAGTTCAGACATGGCCATATGCAAATCAGCCTTGACCATGTGCCTCATGGGAACAGTCCAGCACGAACTGCCAAGCCATGTCTTTCCTGGACCTGAAAAAAGCACCCTAGGACCGGTTTCTGGCTATCAGCCGTCTTCAGCCAGGAAAGCTTGACTCCAGTGGTGGTGAGAGCATGGGACTCACGTCTGAGCATACCCATCCCACTTGGGTTGACAAATGCAAAACAACAGTTGATGGACAGAATGCAGAACAATGTCATACATTCACCCCAGTACAGAGATCTGGGCCTAAATCCATGTTTTTTTTGCACTCCACACCACCCCAGTGCAGACATGGCCATGTGCAAATCAGCCTTGACCCTGTGCCTCATGGGAACAGTCCAGCCCAAACTGCCAAGCCATGTCTTTCCTGGACTGGAATCAAGCATCCTAGGACCGGTTTCTGGCTATCAGCCGTCTTCAGCCAGGATAGCTTGACTCCAGTGGTGTGGACAGCATGGGACTCACATCTGAGCATACCCATCCCACTTGGGGTAACAAATGCTAAACAACAGTTGATGGACAGAATGCAGAACAATGTCATATATTCACCCCAGTACGGAGATCTGGGCCTAAATCCATCATTTTTTTGCACTCCACACCACCGCAGTTCAGACTGGGCCATATGCAAATCAGCCTTGACCCTATGCCTCATGGGAACAGTCCAACCCGAACTGCCAAGCCAGGTCTTTCCTGGACTGGAATCAGGCATCCTAGGACCGGTTTCTGGCTATCAGCCATCTTCAGCCCGGATAGCTTGACTCCAGTGGTGTGGAGAGCATGGGACTCACGTCTGAGCATGCCCATCCCACTTGGGGTGACAAATGCAAAACAACAGTTGATGGACATAATGCAAAACAATGTCATACATTCACCCCAGTACAGAGATTTGGGCATAAGTCCATTGTTTTTTCGCCCTCCACACCACCCCAGTTCAGACATGGCCATATGCAAATCAGCCTTGCCCTTTGCCTCATGGGAACAGTCCAGCCCGAACTGCCAAGCCATGTCTTTCCTGGACCGGAATCAAGCATCCTAGGACCGGTTTCTGGCTATCAGCCGTCTTCAGCCAGGATAGCTTGACTCCAGTGGTTTGGATAGCATGGGACTCACGTCTGAGCATACCTATCCCACTTGGGTTGACAAATGCAAAACAACTGTTGATGGACAGAATGCAGAACAATGTCATACATTCACCCCAGTACAGAGATCTGGGCCTAAATCCATCGGTTTATTTTTCACTCCACACCACCCCAGTTAAGACATGGCCATATGCAAATCAGCGTTGACCCTGTGCCTCATGGGAACAGTTCAGCCCGAACTGCCAAGCCATGTCTTTCCTGGACTGGAATCAAGCATCCTAGGACCGGTTTCTGGCTATCAGCCATCTTCAGCCAGAATACCTTGACTCCAGTGGTGTGGAGAGCATGGGACTCACATCTGAGCATACCCATTCCACTTGGGGTGACAAATGCAAAACAACAGTTGATGGACAGAATGTAGAACAATGTCATATATTCACCCCAGTACAGAGATCCGGGCCTAAATCCATCGTTTTTTTGCACTCCACACCACCCCAGTTCAGACGTGGCCATATGCAAATCAGCCGTCACCCCGTGTCTCATGGGAACAGTCCAGCCCAAACTGCCAAGCCATGTCTTTCCTGGACTGGAATCAAGCATCCTAGGACTGGTTTCAGGCTATCAGCCCTCTTCAGCCAGGATAGCTTAACTCCAGAAGTGTGGAGAGCATGGGACTCACGTCGGAGCATACCCATCCCACTTGGGTTGACAAATGCAAAACAACAGTTGATGGACAGAATGCAGAACAATGTCATACATTCATCCCAGTACAGAGATCTCGGCCTAAATCCAACGTTTTTTTGCAGTCCACACCACCCCAGTGCAGACATGGGGTGCCTAGTGTGCCTAGTGGGAACAGTCTAGCCCGAACTGCCAAGCCATGTTTTTCCTGGACCGGAATCAAGCATCCTTGGACCGGTTTCCGGCTATCAGCCGTCTTCAGCCAGGATAGCTTGACTCCAGTGGTGTGGAGAGCATGGGACTCACGTCGGAGCATACCCATCCCACTTGGGTTGACAAATGCAAAACAACAGTTGATGGACAGAATGCAGAACATATGTCATACATTCAGCCCAGTACAGAGAGCTCGGCCTAAATCCAACATTTTTTTGCAGTCCACACCACCCCAGTGCAGACATGGCCATATGCAAATCAGCATTGACACTCTGCCTCATGGGAACAGTCGAGCCCAAACTGCCAAGCCTTGTCTTTCCTGGACCGAAATCAAGCATCCTAGGACTGGTTTCTGGCTATCAGCCGTCTTCAGCCAGGATAGCGTGATACAGTGATGTGGAGAGCATGGAACTCATGTCTGAGCATACCTATCCCACTTGGGTTGACAAATGCAAAACAACTGTTGAAGGACAGAATGCAGAACAAGGTCATACATTCACCCCAGTTCAGAGATCTGGGCCTAAATCCATTGTTTTTTTGTGTACTCCACACCACCCCAGTTAAGACATGGCCATATGCAAATCAGTATTGACCCTGTGCCTCATGGGAACAGTCCAGCCCGAACTGCCAAGCTTTGTCTTTCCTGGACTGGAATCAAGCATCCTAGGACCGGTTTCTGGCTATCAGCCGTCTTCAGCCAGAATAGCTTGAATCCAGTGGTGTGGAGAGCATGGGACTCACGTCTGAGCATACCCATCCCTCTTGGGGAGACAAATGCAAAAGAACAGTTGATGGACAGAATACAGAACAATGTCATACATTCACCCCTGTACAGAGATTTGGGCCTAAATCCATTGTTTTTTGCCCTCCACACCACCCCAGGTCAGACATGGCCATATGCAAATCAGCCTCGACCCTGTGCCTCATGGGAACAGTCCAGCCCAAACTGCCAAGCCATGTCTTTCCTGGACTGGAAAAAAGCATCCTAGGACCGGTTTCTGGCTATCAGCCGTCTTCAGCCAGGAAAGCTTGACTCCAGTGGTGTGGAGAGCATGGGTCTCACATCTGAGCATACCCAACCCACTTGGGGTGACAAATACAAAACAACAGTTGATGAACAGAATGCAGAACAATGTCATACATTGACCCCAGTACAGAGATCTAGGCCTAAATCCATCTTTTTTTGCACTCCACACCACCCCAGTTCAGACATGGCCATATGCAAATCAGCCTTGACCCTGTGCCTCGTGGGAACAGTCAAGCGCGAACTGCCAAGCCGTGTCTTTCCTGGACCGGAATCAAGCATCCTTTTACCGGTTTCTGGCTATCAGCCGTCTTCAGCCAGGATAGCTTGACTCCATTGGTGTGGAGAGCATGGGACTCACTTCTGAGCATACCCATCCCACTTGGGGTGACAAATGCAAAACAACAGTTGATGGACAGAATGCAGAACTATGTCATATATTCACCCCAGTACAGAGATCTGGGCCTAAATCCATTGTTTTTTTGCACTCCACACCACCCCAGTTCAGACATGGCCATATGCAAATCAGCCTTGACCCTGTGCCTCATGGGAACAGTCCAGCATGAACTGCCAAGCCATGTCTTTCCTGGACCGGAAAAAAGCATCCTAGGACCGGTTTCTGGCTATCAGCCGTCTTCAGCCAGGAAAGCTTGACTCCAGTGGTGTGGAGAGCATGGGACTCACGTCTGAGCATACCCATCCCACTTGGGTTGGCAAATGCAAAACAACAGTTGATGGACAGAATGCAGAACAATGTCATACATTCACCCCAGTACAGAGATCTGGGCCTAAATCCATGTTTTTTTGCACTCCACACCACCCCAGTGCAGACTTGGCCATGTGCAAATCAGCCTTGACCCTGTGCCTCATATGATCAGTCCAGCCCGAACTGCCAAGCAATGTCTTTCCTGGACCGGAATCAAGCATCCTAAGACTGGTTTCTGGCTATCAGCCGTCTTCAGCCAGGATAGCTTGACTCCAGTGGTGTGGAGAGCATGGGACTCACGTCTGAGCATACCTATCCCACTTGGGTTGACAAATGCAAAACAACTGTTGAAGGACAGAATGCAGAATAATGTCATACATTCACCCCAGTACAGAGATCTGGGCCTAAATCCATTGTTTTTTTTTGTACTCCACACCACCCAAGTTAAGACATGGCCATATGCAAATCAGTATTGACCCTGTGACTCATGGGAACAGTCCTGCCCGAACTGACAAGCTTTGTCATTCCTGGACTGGAATCAAGCATCCTAGGACCGGTTTCTGGCTATCAGCCGTTTCAGCCAGAATAGCTTGACTCCAGTGGTGTGGAGAGCCTGGGACTCACGTCTGAGCATACCCATCCCACTTGGGGAGAAAAATGCAAAACAACAGTTGATGGACAGAATACAGAACAATGTCATACATTCACCCCAGTACAGAGATTTGGGCCTAAATCCATTGTTTTTTTTCCCTCCACACCACCCCAGTTCAGACATGGCCATATGCAAATCAGCCTTGACCCTGTGCCTCATGGGAACAGTCCAGCCCGAACTGCCAAGCCATGTCTTTCCTGGACTGGAATCAAGCATCCTAGGACCGGTTTCAAGCTATCAGCTGTCTTCAGCCAGGATAGCTTGACTCCAGTGGTGTGGAGAGCATGGGACTCACATCTGAGCATACCCAACCGGCTTGAGGTGACAAATACAAAACAACAGTTGATGAACAGAATGCAGAACAATGTCATACATTGACCCCAGTACAGAGATCTAGGCCTAAATCCATCTTTTTTTGCACTCCACACCACCCCAGTTCAGACATGGCCATATGCAAATCAGTCTTGACCCTGTGCCTCGTGGGAACAGTCCAGCCCGAGCTGCCAAGCCATGACTTTCCTGGACTGGAATCAAGCATCCTTTTACCGGTTTCTGGCTATCAGCCGTCTTCAGCCAGGATAGCTTGACTCCATTGGTGTGGAGAGCATGGGACTCACTTCTGAGCATACCCATCCCACTTTGGGTGACAAATGCAAAACAACAGTTGATGGACAGAATGCAGAACTATGTCATATATTCACCCCAGTACAGAGATCTGGGCCTAAATCCATCATTTTTTTGTACTCCACACCAACCCTGTTCAGACATGGCCATATGCAAATCAGCCTTGACCCTGTGCCTCGTGGGAACAGTCCAGCCCGAACTGCCAAGCCATGTCTTTCCTGGACCGGAATCAAGGATCATTGAACCGGTTTCTGGCTATCAGCCGTCTTCAGCCAGGATAGCTTGACTCCAGTGGTGTGGAGAGCATGGGACTCACTTCTGAGCATACCCATCCCACTTGGGTTGACAAATGCAAAACAACAGTTGATGGACAGAATGCAGAACAATGTCATACATTCACCCCAGTACAGAGATCTGGGCCAAAATCCATCTTTTTTTTGCACTCCACACCACCCCAGTTCAGATATGGCCATATGCAAATCAGCCTTGACCCTGTGCCTCGTGGGAACAGTCTAGCCCGAACTGCCAAGCCATGTTTTTCCTGGACCGGAATCAAGCATCCTTGGACCGGTTTCCGGCTATCAGCCGTCTTCAGCCAGGATAGCTTGACTCCAATGGTGTGGAGAGCATGGGACTTACATCTGAGCATACCCATCCCACTTGGGTTGACAAATGCAAAACAACAGTTGATGGACAGAATGCAGAACAATGTCATACATTCAGCCCAGTACAGAGATCTAAGCCTAAATCCAACGTTTATTTGCAGTCCACACCACCCCAGTGCAGACATGGCCATATGCAAATCAGCATTGACCCTCTGCCTCATGGGAACAGTCAAGCCCAAACTGCCAAGCCATGTCTTTCCTGGACCGGAATCAAGCATCCTAGGACCGGTTTCTGGCTATCAGCCGTCTTCAGCCAGGATAGCTTGACTCCAGTGGTGTGGAGAGCATGGGACTCACGTCTGAGCATACCCATCCCACTTGGAGTGACAAATGCAAAACAACAGTTGATGGACAGAATGCAGAACAATGTCATACATTCACCCCAGTACAGAGATTTGGGCATAAGTCCATTGTTTTTTCGCCCTCCACACCACCCAAGTTAAGACATGGCCATATGCAAATCAGCCTTGGCCCTGTGCCACACGGGAACAGTCCAGCCGGAACTGCCAAGCCATGTCTTTCCTGGACTGGAATCAAGCATCCTAGGACCGGTTTCTGGCTATCAGCCGTCTTCAGCCAGGATAGCTTGACTCCAGTGGTGTGGAGAGCATGGGACTCACATCTGAGCATACCCATCCCACTTGGGGTGACAAATGCAAAACAACAGTTGATGGACAGAATGCAGAACAATGTCATACATTCACCCCAGTACAGAGATCTGGGCCAAAATCCATCTTTTTTTGCTTTCCACACCACTCCAGTTCAGACATGGACATATGCAAATCAGCCTTGACCCTGTGCCTCGTGGGAACAGTCTAGCCCGAACTGCCAAGCCATGTTTTTCCTGGACTGGAATCAAGCATCCTTGGACCGGTTTCCGGCTATCAGCCGTCTTCAGCCAGGATAGCTTGACTCCAGTGGTGTGGAGAGCATGGGACTCACGTCGGAGCATACCCATCCCACTTGGGTTGACAAATGCAAAACAACAGTTGATGGACAGAATGCAGAACATATTTCATACATTCAGCACAGTACAGAGAGCTCGGCCTAAATCCAACATTTTTTTGCAGTCCACACCACCCCAGTGCAGACATGGCCATATGCAAATCAGCATTGACATTCTGCCTCATGGGAACAGTCGAGCCCAAACTGCCAAGCCATGTCTTTCCTGGACCGAAATCAAGCATCCTAGGACTGGTTTCTGGCTATCAGCCGTCTTCAGCCAGGATAGCGTGATACAGTGATGTGGAGAGCATGGGACTCATGTCTGAGCATACCTATCCCACTTGGGTTGACAAATGCAAAACAACTGTTGAAGGACAGAATGCAGAACAATGTCATACATTCACCCCAGTTCAGAGATCTGGGCCTAAATCCATTGTTTTTTTGTGTACTCCACACCACCCCAGTTCAGACATGGCCATATGCAAATCAGCCTCGACCCTGTGCCTCATGGGAACAGTCCAGCCCGAACTGCCAAGCCATGTCTTTCCTGGACTGGAATCAAGCATCCTAGGACCGGTTTCAGGCTATCAGCTGTCTTCAGCCAGGATAGCTTGACTCCAGTGGTGTGGAGAGCATGGGTCTCACATCTGAGCATACCCAACCCACTTGGGGTGACAAATACAAAACAACAGTTGATGAACAGAATGCAGAACAATGTCATACATTGACCCCAGTACAGAGATCTAGGCCTAAATCCATCTTTTTTTGCACTCCACACCACCCCAGTTCAGACATGGCCATATGCAAATCAGCCTTGACCCTGTGCCTCGTGGGAACAGTCCAGCGCGAACTGCCAAGCCGTGTCTTTCCTGGACCGGAATCAAGCATCCTTTTACCGGTTTCTGGCTATCAGCCGTCTTCAGCCAGGATAGATTGACTCCATTGGTGTGGAGAGCATGGGACTCACTTCTGAGCATACCCATCCCACTTGGGGTGACAAATGCAAAACAACAGTTGATGGACAGAATGCAGAACTATGTCATATATTCACCCCAGTACAGAGATCTGGGCCTAAATCCATCGTTTTTTTGCACTCCACACCAGCCCAGTTCAGACATGGCCATATGCAAATCAGCCTTGACCCTGTGCCTCATGGGAACAGTCCAGCACGAACTGCCAAGCCATGTCTTTCCTGGACCGGAAAAAAGCATCCTAGGACCGGTTTCTGGCTATCAGCCGTCTTCAGCCAGGAAAGCTTGACTCCAGTGGTGTGGAGAGCATGGGACTCACGTCTGAGCATACCCATCCCACTTGGGTTGACAAATGCAAAACAACAGTTGATGGACAGAATGCAGAACAATGTCATACATTCACCCCAGTACAGAGATCTGGGCCTAAATCCATCATATTTTTTGCACTCCACACCACCCCAGTCCAGACATGGCAATATGCAAATCAGCCTTGACCCTGTGCCTCATGGGAACAGTCCAGCCTGAACTCCCAAGCCATGTTTTTCCTGGACCGGAATCAAGCATCCTAGGACCGGTTTCTGGCTATCAGCCATCTTCAGCCAGGATAGCTTGACTCCAGTGGTGTGGAGAGTATGGGACTCACGTCTGAGCATACCCATCCCACTCTGGGTGACAAATGCAAAACAACAGTTGATGGACAGAATGCAGAACAATGTTGTGAGAAGTTGGCCTGGTATATAATGCTCACTAATTCTAGTGATCACTTTGTACCATGCCAAGCAACCCTTATGATGATTGGTTGTAATTCAACCTTGTAGACCAGTTATCCTAGTGGTAACGTGGACAAAGCAGTCTTTGGCTAAACTCTGAAAGGCATGTGAAGCCAGCTGTTATACCATACACAACCCCCTTGAATACCAAATGAAAGGGACACCACACAGATATATATTGAAAATATATATTGATTTATTAACTATTAAAATCCCCTGGACTCTTTATGAGCACAGAAGCACAAGCGTAAAATCACAAGACAGTTTAAAATACACAAAAGTTGCACAATATGGATGAGCCCTAGGGGCCACCTAAACCATATACTAAGAAAGTGGTATAAGAGATACCTAAAGGAAAGTGAAGAGGCCTAGGACCTTGGGAATCGCTGGAGCTATTCGAGACTGGAGTTAACTAAGTCGGGAAAGGCCCACGGGACTCGGGTGCAGTGTTCAAAGTGCACGCACTTCTCAATACAAAGTCTATGGTGCGTAAAAAGCACAAAGTTAGAAAGTTAGGAACCTTCCGAGTGACCTACGGAGCTGAAACTTAAAACACAGGCCCTTGGGATGTGTACCAGTGCAGGAGCACCGGCGGAGCTGAGTTACCTCACCCACAGGAAGCGGGTGCACAGGGTCGAAGATGTGTCGGGTTTCGTCACGCTGGTCGATGGTGCTTGGAGCTGAAGATGCTGCAGGCGGCTCGATGAGAAGAGTTCCGGTGGATCCAAGGGTGGATCTGAAGAGTTGAAGACCTGAAAGCAGAGGGGACAGTGTTCAAAGTCACTAGCCAGTGACTACCGTGGAACCAGATTGGAACCAGGCGATGTCGGGTGCAAACAGGCGTTGTCGGGTAGCTTCTTTCTGCAGCCACGTGGATACCCGGGGTCGAGGACGTCCAGGAGTCGGTCAGGAGCTGTCCCACGTAGGCTTCTCGCTGTTGGCGGTGTCGGCGACCTGATCGGAGCAAACAGGCCTTGGCAAATGCAAGCCACGCAGAAGTTGAAAGATGCTGTTCACTCGGACCAGCAAGGTCAGAGCGGGTGCTCCTTTTTACAGGAGCTTGGGTAGGTCTGGAGCAACCAGACCTGCTGTTTAAATCTTCGGGTTCGTCGCCAAGATGGCCGCTGGCCGCGTGGCTAGTGGCCGGGATGGCGCGTCGAGTGGCACAATGCAAAAGGGCCCCACGCAGATCGTGGAGATGCTGGAGGGCTGATCTTCGGTGCAAGGGCTGCTCGGTGGTGGGGGTTCTCAATCCCCAAAGCACAACGTCGAGGATGCCTCAGAAGCTGCGCAGTCAGCTTTACGAGTGTCTTCCAAGAGGTCCGGTCCCACGTCACTCGGTGCCTCCACGGGTCCCTTCTTCACAGGGACTGTGGATCGGGCTCTGAGAGGTCTGGGAGTCTGGTTCTTGTCGGGCTCTGGGCTCGGTCTCCGGCGGGAGGCGGCGGCAAAGCAGACGTCGAGTCGCTGGTTGGTACCTGTGTTCACAGGGTGGTCACTCCTTGGCCACAAGGGAGATTCTTCTTCAGTCTTCTGTGCAGCAGAATGTCGAAGTCCAGTCTTCTTCTTAGTTTTAAGTTGATTTCGGGATGATCTGCTGTGCAATGGCACTGCTCCCCCTCTTATTCCCAAACTGGGGGTGGATCACCTACTAGGTCCCTCCTCTGGGAGGAACCAGGAAGGGGGGCGGTTACACCCCCTTTCCTTTGTCCAGCTCCGCGCCAGGACTGGGGCTGGAAGGCCCCAGAACCGGTTTGGACTGGCCTATGCACGGGGACACCTTGTGTGCCCCGGGCATGTCTGATTCTTTTCAGTCCTGTCCTACCTAATACACAAAATCCTGTCTGGGGTGGTGCTCGCACCTCCCAAGGCAGGAAACCCTTTGTCCAGGCCACCATCTGCCGAGTTTCGGTCAGCAGCAGGAGGCCAGACTTGTGTCTGTGGTGGCAGCGTCCATTTTGTGAAGCTGAGGCTCTGTTTAACTTTAACCGGGGTTAAGGCTACACACATGTCGTGTCCCTCTAGAAGAGTGGAATGCTATCCCCGTCGCCAGAATTGGCGAGGGGATAGTATTCCAATTCGTATGACACCTTACTCGACATGTTTTGATAAAGCCAAACCAAAGATAGCATTTAACCGCGAGGATTATAATGCACTTAAGAGTATATGGTATGGCAATATCCCGGAACGGCTTAGGGAGTTGTTCCCGACAGCTGCAGACAGGCTCAGCTCATGCCAGAGCACCATCTCACATATTTCCAAGCACTCTGCCTCCAGGATTGATGAGGCCTTCCATAGGAGTGGCTGATAGGAACATATGTGTCCAGTTTAGGGTTAGGCACAGACATACTGTACCTAAGTAAGAGGTGGTTACACCGACTTACCCCAGCTGAGTGATCAGCCAGTTGTGTCAAATATGGAGGCCAGGCCAGGGGTGGCACAATACGTGCTGCAGCCCCTGGTAGGCCTTGGATACACCTATGCCCTGGGCACCTAGGGTGCACTATTACAGGGGCTCATAAGGTGAACCAGTTCCAATTCGTAATGCACCTAAAGTGCATTGGCATCAATTTAGAGAGAGAACAGCAGGCTGTGGGTCTGATTAGCAGGCCCACAGCCACATTAAGTCAGAAACCAGTGAAGCAAAAAGCAAAAATTTGGGGTGACCATAGGATAGCAGACCCTACTCTCCTACAAATGTCATACATTCACACCCAGTACAGAGATCTGAGCCTAAATCCATCGTTAATTTGCACTCCACACCACCCCAGTTCAGATATGGCCGTATGCAAATCAGCTTGACCCTCTGCCCCATGAGAACAGTCCAGCCCTAACTGCCAAGCCATGTCTTTCCTGGACCGGAATCAAGCATCCTAGGACCGGTTTCTGGCTATCAGCCGTCTTCAGCCAGGATAGCTTGACTCCATTGGTGTGGAGAGCATGGGACTCACGTCTGAGCATACCTATCCCACTTGGGTTGACAAATGCAAAACAACTGTTGATGGACATAATGCAGAACAATGTCATACATTCACCCCAGTACAGAGATCTGGGCCTAAGTCCATAGTTTTTTTTTTCACTCCACACCACCCAAGTTAAGACATGGCCATATGCAAATCAGCCTTGAACCTGTGCCTCGTGGGAACAGTCTAGCCCGAACTGCCAAGCCATGTTTTTCCTGGACCGGAATCAAGCATCCTTGGACCGGTTTCCGGCTATCAGCCGTCTTCAGCCAGGATAGCTTAACTCCAGTGGTGTGGAGAGCATGGGACTCACGTCGGAGCATACCCATCCCACTTGGTTTGACAAATGCAAAACAACAGTTGATGGACAGAATGCAGAACAATGTCATACATTCAGCCCAGTACAGAGATATCAGCCTAAATCCAATGTTTTTTTGCAGTCCACACCACCCCAGTGCAGACATGGCCATATGCAAATCAGCATTGACCCTCTGCCTCATGGGAACAGTCGAGCCCAAACTGCCAAGCCATGTCTTTCCTGGACCGGAATCAAGCATCCTAGGACCGGTTTCTGGCTATCAGCCGTCTTCAGCCAGGATAGCTTGACTCCAGTGGTGTGGAGAGCATGGGACTCACGTCTGAGCATACCCATCCCACTTGGAGTGACAAATGCAAAACAACAGTTGATGGACAGAATGCAGAACAATGTCATACATTCACCCCAGTACAGAGATTTGGGCATAAGTCCATTGTTTTTTCGCCCTCCACACCACCCAAGTTAAGACATGGCCATATGCAAATCAGCCTTGGCCCTGTGCCACACGGGAACAGTCCAGCCCGAACTGCCAAGCCATGTCTTTCCTGGACTGGAATCAAGCATCCTAGGACCGGTTTCTGGCTATCAGCCGTCTTCAGCCAGGATAGCTTGACTCCAGTGGTGTGGAGAGCATGGGACTCACATCTGAGCATACCCATCCCACTTGGGGTAACAAATGCAAAACAACAGTTGATGGAGAGAATGCAGAACAATGTCATACATTCACCCCAGTACAGAGATCTGGGCCAAAATCCATCTTTTTTTGCTTTCCACACCACTCCAGTTCAGACATGGCCATATGCAAATCAGCCTTGACCCTGTGCCTCGTGGGAACAGTCTAGCCCGAACTGCCAAGCCATGTTTTTCCTGGACCGGAATCAAGCGTCCTTGGACCGGTTTCCGGCTATCAGCCGTCTTCAGCCAGGATAGCTTGACTCCAGTGGTGTGGAGAGCATGGGACTCACGTCGGAGCATACCCATCCCACTTGGGTTGACAAATGCAAAACAACAGTTGATGGACAGAATGCAGAACATATGTCATACATTCAGCCCAGTACAGATAGCTCGGCCTAAATCCAACATTTTTTTGCAGTCCACACCACCCCAGTGCAGACATGGCCATATGCAAATCAGCATTGACACTCTGCCTCATGGGAACAGTCGAGCCCAAACTGCCAAGCCTTGTCTTTCCTGGACCGAAATCAAGCATCCTAGGACTGGTTTCTGGCTATCAGCAGTCTTCAGCCAGGATAGCGTGATACAGTGATGTGGAGAGCATGGAACTCATGTCTGAGCATACCTATCCCACTTGGGTTGACAAATGCAAAACAACTGTTGAAGGACAGAATGCAGAACAATGTCATACATTCACCCCAGTTCAGAGATCTGGGCCTAAATCCATTGTTTTTTTGTGTACTCCACACCACCCCAGTTAAGACATGGCCATATGCAAATCAGTATTGACCCTGTGCCTCATGGGAACAGTCCAGCCCGAACTGCCAAGCTTTGTCTTTCCTGGACTGGAATCAAGCATTCTAGGACCGGTTTCTGGCTATCAGCCGTCTTCAGCCAGAATAGCTTGACTCCAGTGGTGTGGAGAGCATGGGACTCACGTCTGAGCATACCCATCCCTCTTGGGGAGACAAATGCAAAACAACAGTTGATGGACAGAATACAGAACAATGTCATACATTCACCCCATTACAGAGATTTGGGCCTAAATCCATTGTTTTTTGCCCTCCACACCACCAAAGTTCAGACATGGCCATATGCAAATCAGCCTCGACCCTGTGCCTCATGGGAACAGTCCAGCCCGAACTGCCAAGCCATGTCTTTCCTGGACTGGAATCAAGCATCCTAGGACCGGTTTCAGGCTATCAGCTGTCTTCAGCCAGGATAGCTTGACTCCAGTGGTGTGGAGAGCATGGGTCTCACATCTGAGCATACCCAACCCACTTGGGGTGACAAATACAAAACAACAGTTGATGAACAGAATGCAGAACAATGTCATACATTGACCCCAGTACAGAGATCTAGGCCTAAATCCATCTTTTTTTGCACTCCACACCACCCCAGTTCAGACATGGCCATATGCAAATCAGCCTTGACCCTGTGCCTCGTGGGAACAGTCCAGCGCGAACTGCCAAGCCGTGTCTTTCCTGGACCGGAATCAAGCATCCTTTTACCGGTTTCTGGCTATCAGTCGTCTTCAGCCAGGATAGCTTGACTCCATTGGTGTGGAGAGCATGGGACTCACTTCTGAGCATACCCATCCCACTTGGGGTGACAAATGCAAAACAACAGTTGATGGACAGAATGCAGAACTATGTCATATATTCACCCCAGTACAGAGATCTGGGCCTAAATCCATTGTTTTTTTGCACTCCACTCCACCCCAGTTCAGACATGGCCATATGCAAATCAGCCTTGACCCTGTGCCTCATGGGAACAGTCCAGCACGAACTGCCAAGCCATGTCTTTCCTGGACCGGAAAAAAGCATCCTAGGACCGGTTTCTGGCTATCAGCCGTCTTCAGCCAGGAAAGCTTGACTCCAGTGGTGTGGAGAGCATGGGACTCACGTCTGAGCATACCCATCCCACTTGGGTTGACAAATGCAAAACAACAGTTGATGGACAGAATGCAGAACAATGTCATACATTCACCCCAGTACAGAGATCTGGGCCTAAATCCATGTTTTTTTTGCACTCCACACCACCCCAGTGCAGACTTGGCCATGTGCAAATCAGCCTTGACCCTGTGCCTCATGGGAACAGTCCAGCCCGAACTGCCAAGCCATGTCTTTCCTGGACCGGAATCAAGTATCCTAGGACCGGTTTCTGGCTATCAGCCGTCTTCAGCAAGGATAGCTTGACTCCAGTGGTGTGGAGAGCATGAGACTCACGTCTGCGCATACCGATCCCACTTGGGGTGACAAATGCAAAACAACAGTTGATGGACGGAATGCAGAACAATGTCATACATTCACCCCAGTACAGAGATCTGGGCCTAAATCCATAGTTTTTTTGCACTCCACACCACCCCAGTTCAGACATGGCCATATGCAAATCAGCCTTGACCCTGTGCCTCGTGGGAACAGTCCAGCGCGAACTGCCAAGCCGTGTCTTTCCTGGACCGGAATCAAGCATCCTTTTACCGGTTTCTGGCTATCAGTCGTCTTCAGCCAGGATAGCTTGACTCCATTGGTGTGGAGAGCATGGGACTCACTTCTGAGCATACCCATCCCACTTGGGGTGACAAATGCAAAACAACAGTTGATGGACAGAATGCAGAACTATGTCATATATTCACCCCAGTACAGAGATCTGGGCCTAAATCCATTGTTTTTTTGCACTCCACTCCACCCCAGTTCAGACATGGCCATATGCAAATCAGCCTTGACCCTGTGCCTCATGGGAACAGTCCAGCACGAACTGCCAAGCCATGTCTTTCCTGGACCGGAAAAAAGCATCCTAGGACCGGTTTCTGGCTATCAGCCGTCTTCAGCCAGGAAAGCTTGACTCCAGTGGTGTGGAGAGCATGGGACTCACGTCTGAGCATACCCATCCCACTTGGGTTGACAAATGCAAAACAACAGTTGATGGACAGAATGCAGAACAATGTCATACATTCACCCCAGTACAGAGATCTGGGCCTAAATCCATGTTTTTTTTGCACTCCACACCACCCCAGTGCAGACTTGGCCATGTGCAAATCAGCCTTGACCCTGTGCCTCATGGGAACAGTCCAGCCCGAACTGCCAAGCCATGTCTTTCCTGGACCGGAATCAAGTATCCTAGGACCGGTTTCTGGCTATCAGCCGTCTTCAGCAAGGATAGCTTGACTCCAGTGGTGTGGAGAGCATGAGACTCACGTCTGCGCATACCGATCCCACTTGGGGTGACAAATGCAAAACAACAGTTGATGGACGGAATGCAGAACAATGTCATACATTCACCCCAGTACAGAGATCTGGGCCTAAATCCATAGTTTTTTTGCACTCCACACCACCCCATCCAGACATGGCCATATGCAAATCAGCCTTGACCCTGTGCCTCATGGGATCAGTCCAGCCCGAACTGCCAAGCAATGTCTTTCCTGGACCGGAATCAAGCATCCTAAGACTGGTTTCTGGCTATCAGCCGTCTTCAGCCAGGATAGCTTGACTCCAGTGGTGTGGAGAGCATGTGACTCTCGTCTGAGCATACCCATCCCACTAGGGGTGACAAATGCAAAGCAACAGTTGATGGACAGAATGCAGAACAATGTCATACTTTCACCCCAGTACAGAGATCTGGGCCTAAATCCATCATTTTTTTGCACTCCACACCACCCCAGTCCAGACATGGCAATATGCAAATCAGCCTTGACCCTGTGCCTCATGGGAACAGTCCAGCCCGAACTCCCAAGCCATGTTTTTCCTGGACCGGAATCAAGCATCCTAGGACCGGTTTCTGGCTATCAGCCATCTTCAGCCAGGATAGCTTGACTCCAGTGGTGTGGAGAGTATGGGACTCACGTCTGAGCATACCCATCCCACTCGGGGTGACAAATGCAAAACAACAGTTGATGGACAGAATGCAGAACAATGTCATACATTCACACCCAGTACAGAGATCTGAGCCTAAATCCATCGTTTATTTGCACTCCACACCACCCCAGTTCAGCCATGGCCGTATGCAAATCAGTTTGACCCTCTGCCCCATGAGAACAGTCCAGCCCTAACTGCCAAGCCATGTCTTTCCTGGACCGGAATCAAGCATCCTAGGACCGGTTTCTGGCTATCAGCCGTCTTCAGCCAGGATAGCTTGACTCCATTGGTGTGGAGAGCATGGGACTCACGTCTGAGCATACCTATCCCACTTGGGTTGACAAATGCAAAACAACTGTTGATGGACATAATGCAGAACAATGTCATACATTCACCCCAGTACAGAGATCTGGGCCTAAGTCCATGGTTTTTTTTTTCACTCCACACCACCCAAGTTAAGACATGGCCATATGCAAATCAGCCTTGACCCTGTGCCTCGTGGGAACAGTCTAGCCCGAACTGCCAAGCCATGTTTTTCCTGGACCGGAATCAAGCATCCTTGGACCGGTTTCCGGCTATCAGCCGTCTTCAGCCAGGATAGCTTAACTCCAGTGGTGTGGAGAGCATGGGACTCACGTCGGAGTATACCCATCCCACTTGGGTTGACAAATGCAAAACAACAGTTGATGGACAGAATGCAGAACAATGTCATACATTCAGCCCAGTACAGAGATCTCAGCCTAAATCCAATGTTTTTTTGCAGTCCACACCACCCCAGTGCAGACATGGCCATATGCAAATCAGCATTGACCCTCTGCCTCATGGGAACAGTCGAGCCCAAACTGCCAAGCCATGTCTTTCCTGGACCGGAATCAAGCATCCTAGGACCGGTTTCTGGCTATCAGCCGTCTTCAGCCAGGATAGCTTGACTCCAGTGGTGTGGAGAGCATGGGACTCACGTCTGAGCATACCCATCCCACTTGGAGTGACAAATGCAAAACAACAGTTGATGGACAGAATGCACAACAATGTCATACATTCACCCCAGTACAGAGATTTGGGCATAAGTCCATTGTTTTTTCACCCTCCACACCACCCAAGTTAAGACATGGCCATATGCAAATCAGCCTTGGCCCTGTGCCACACGGGAACAGTCCAGCCCGAACTGCCAAATAATGTCTTTCCTGGACTGGAATCAAGCATCCTAGGACCGGTTTCTGGCTATCAGCCGTCTTCAGCCAGGATAGCTTGACTCCAGTGGTGTGGAGAGCATGGGACTCACATCTGAGCATACCCATCCCACTTGGGGTGACAAATGCAAAACAACAGTTGATGGACAGAATGCAGAACACTGTCATACATTCACCCCAGTACAGAGATCTGGGCCAAAATCCATCTTTTTTTGCTTTCCACACCACCCCAGTTCAGACATGGCCATATGCAAATCAGCCTTGACCCTGTGCCTCGTGGGAACAGTCTAGCCCGAACTGCCAAGCCATGTTTTTCCTGGACCGGAATCAAGCATCCTTGGACCGGTTTCCGGCTATCAGCCGTCTTCAGCCAGGATAGCTTGACTCCAGTGGTGTGGAGAGCATGGGACTCACGTCGGAGCATACCCATCCCACTTGGGTTGACAAATGCAAAACAACAGTTGATGGACAGAATGCAGAACAATGTCATACATTCAGCCCAGTACAGAGATCTCGGCCTAAATCCAACGTTTTTTTGCCGTCCACACCACCCCAGTGCAGACATGGCCATATGCAAATCAGCATTGACACTCTGCCTCATGGGAACAGTCGAGCCCAAACTGCCAAGCAATGTCTTTCCTGGACCGAAATCAAGCATCCTAGGACTGGTTTCTGGCTATCAGCCGTCTTCAGCCAGGATAGCGTGATACAGTGATGTGGAGAGCATGGGACTCATGTCTGAGCATACCTATCCCACTTGGGTTGACAAATGCAAAACAACTGTTGAAGGACAGAATGCAGAACAATGTCATACATTCACCCCAGTTCAGAGATCTGGGCCTAAATCCATTGTTTTTTGTGTACTCCACACCACCCCAGTTAAGACATGGCCATATGCAAATCAGTATTGACCCTGTGCCTCATGGGAACAGTCCAGCCCGAACTGCCAAGCTTTGTCTTTCCTGGACTGGAATCAAGCATCCTAGGACCGGTTTCTGGCTATCAGCCGCCTTCAGCCAGAATAGCTTGACTCCAGTGGTGTGGAGAGCATGGGACTCACGTCTGAGCATACCCATCCCACTTGGGGAGACAAATGCAAAACAACAGTTGATGGACAGAATACAGAACAATGTCATACATTCACCCCAGTACAGAGATTTGGGCCTAAATCCATTGTTTTTTGCCCTCCACACCACCCCAGTTCAGACATGGCCATATGCAAATCAGCCTCGACCCTGTGCCTCATGGGAACAGTCCAGCCCGAACTGCCAAGCCATGTCTTTCCTGGACCGGAAAAAAGCATCCTAGGACCGGTTTCTGGCTATCAGCCGTCTTCAGCCAGGAAAGCTTGTCTCCAGTGGTGTGGAGAGCATGGGACTCACGTCTGAGCATACCCAACCCACTTGGGGTGACAAATGCAAAACAACAGTTGATGAACAGAATGCAGAACAATGTCATACATTGACCCCAGTACAGAGATCTAGGCCTAAATCCATCTTTTTTTGCACTCCACACCACCCCAGTTCAGACATGGCCATATGCAAATCAGCCTTGACCCTGTGCCTCGTGGGAACAGTCCAGCCCGAACTGCCAAGCCGTGTCTTTCCTGGACCGGAATCAAGCATCCTTTTACCGGTTTCTGGCTATCAGCCGTCTTCAGCCAGGATAGCTTGACTCCATTGGTGTGGAGAGCATGGGACTCACTTCTGAGCATACCCATCCCACTTGGGGTGACAAATGCAAAACAACAGTTGATGGACAGAATGCAGAACTATGTCATATATTCACCCCAGTACAGAGATCTGGGCCTAAATCCATCGTTTTTTTGCACTCCACACCACCCCAGTTCAGACATGGCCATATGCAAATCAGCCTTGACCCTGTGCCTCATGGGAACAGTCCAGCACGAACTGCCAAGCCATGTCTTTCCTGGACCGGAAAAAAGCATCCTAGGACCGGTTTCTGGCTATCAGCCGTCTTCAGCCAGGAAAGCTTGACTCCAGTGGTGTGGAGAGCATGGGACTCACGTCTGAGCATACCCATCCCACTTAGGTTGACAAATGCAAAACAACAGTTGATGGACAGAATGCAGAACAATGTCATACATTCACCCCAGTACAGAGATCTGGGCCTAAATCCATGTTTTTTTTGCACTCCACACCACCCCAGTGCAGACTTGGCCATGTGCAAATCAGCCTTGACCCTGTGCCTCATGGGAACAGTCCAGCCCGAACTGCCAAGCCATGTCTTTCCTGGACCGGAATCAAGTATCCTAGGACCGGTTTCTGGCTATCAGCCCCCTCAGCAAGGATAGCTTGACTCCAGTGGTGTGGAGAGCATGAGACTCACGTCTGCGCATACCCATCCCACTTGGGGTGACAAATGCAAAACAACAGTTGATGGACGGAATGCAGAACAATGTCATACATTCACCCCAGTACAGAGATCTGGGCCTAAATCCATAGTTTTTTTGTACTCCACACCACCCCATCCAGACATGGCCATATGCAAATCAGCCTTGACCCTGTGCCTCATGGGATCAGTCCAGCCCGAACTGCCAAGCAATGTCTTTCCTGGACCGGAATCAAGCATCCTAAGACTGGTTTCTGGCTATCAGCCGTCTTCAAGAAAAACAACAAGAAAGTAGCCTGGTCCCAAATCAATGCTTGTGTGCCATGTAGAGCCTTGAACCTAGAATCCATTAGTAACACTTAAGTGAAAACACTGAGCTAGAAAAAATCCCATCAGCCCACCCATTTGGTGGAGTGTCGTCACGTGGGAAATGTATCATGAATCCAGATCTTAGTCAAGGCATCCAATGTTGGTGCAAAAGATGGATTCTGTAGATATAATCTTAGCCCACAGTGTTTCACTGGTGATGCCAATGGAGTGCAGTGCAGGTGAAAAAAGTGCAAGTGAATATAAAATTGACTCAAAGAACCAAAAATGAATTTATTAGGTATGGTGCTGAGGTCAAGATTAAAACAACAGAGCCCAATAGTTTGAAATAATAACTATATCGGGGCGTGATGTGGTGGGGTCGACATGTTTCAGCTAGATGGACAATTGGTCCTAGCTTTCTTCAGGACCTAGTGAATACTGCGACTGCAAATGAAAAGTGAATTACAGAAAATAGTGAACTTGTACACTTTGTAATGGATGAATCCTACCAGTCACTCTGAGCCCAGATGTATACTAGTGGCAATCCAATAATGCGGTCTTTCCTAAAACAAAAAGAAAGAGTGTACAACTCTATCAGATATGTATAATGGTATCTAGGATACAACAGACTAGACAGGCACACAAAGAAAACAGAGGAACAACTTTCCTCGGTAAGCAGTAGTCATGAAGTACTACCTGGTATTCTGTGTATAGATCACAAAACATTCAAAGATATATTAACTCACCCAGCTTTTTGTGGGAGTAAGCCTCACCTCACCCGGCACCCACTCGGGAAAAAGGAGGCCCCGCTCTGTTAGAATGGAAATAAAATGAGCACCTCAGAAAAATATCAAAGGTACTAGGGTCCATGTGGTCACCTACTTCCAATATTTAACTAACAAAATCTAGTTGTGAAAGAAGGAGACTCAACCTTTTTGGAACATATGACATGAACTATGCAGGGGTAGTCAGAAAGGGAAAGCCAAACCTAGATAAAGAAGTATGGCTTGGGAGCATGGCATTAAGATGACAGAAATGTCAAATCAAACAGTATCTATTTACAGGTCCTAAAACACAGACTAGGGGTCATTGCACAGAGCATCCTACCTCTCCGTCGGTACCTCAGCTCCTACGTCCGAGTGGAAGTGGAGGTAACTGACCTAGTCGCTTACATGACCTTTTATATCCCACCAAATTGGTTAATTGCCTGCAGCTGTCGGAAAAACCTTTATCTTGCTGTTAGGCTTAGTGTCAAAAACGCGCTCGCGCCACCAGGCAATGCTAATTTGAAACGCATGCGCAGTAGACGCGAAGCGTTCTGTATTAAGATAGCATCACCCCAGTCCATTTCATCTTGACCTGCGCAGAATTGGCCATGAAGAGAAATTTCTTCAAATTTGAAGAACAACTGTTCCTTCAAATCTCCGGGACCTCCATGGGGAGTGTCTTTGCTCCGAGCCTCGCCAACCTCTACGTACATCAGTTCGAACAAAATCATATCCTCAACCATAGCAACCCATTCTTTGATCATCTGGTGCTATGGAAGAGGTATATAGATGATATTTTTGTAGTATGGCGAGGCTCAGTGGCAGAAGTTCAGCTATTCCATCTATGGTTGAACGAATGCAATGAACATCTTAACTTCACGTTGGAATATAGTCACGAAAGACTCTCCTTTCTGGACTTATTCATCTTTCCAGAAGCTGGTGGCCTTCAAAGTGAGTTATACACTAAACCCATGGCGAGAAACTCACTTTTACTCTTTAATAGCCATCATCCACGTTCCTTAAGGGAGAATCTCCCGGTAGGCCAATTCCTCCGAGTCAGGAGGAATTGCTCATCTAAAAATCTGTTTGAAAAGCATGCCACTGTTCTGGCTACCCAACTTCAGGAACGCCAGTACCCTAAACATCTTGTTAGAAGAGCATGGAAACGTGCATCAAATAATAATCGTGAGTCATTGATTGAAAGACGTCCATCAAAACCACCAATGGAACGACTCACTTTTGTCAGCACATTCAATGCCTTGTCAACTAATGTTCAGAGGACAGTTCGAAAGCACTGGGGGATTCTTAACACTACTGATGCCAACATTCCCCCCCCTCTGTTTGCATTCAAAAGGGCACCAAGTTTGCGAGACTCCCTTGTCCACACTAGACCTCGGATACATAATAAAGAAAGTTCGGCTACCTTGTGGGGTCTACCCCCGGTCTCTGGCCACTACCCATGTGGTACATGTAGTGTGTGCCCACAGACAACCAAAACCAACACAGTTGACATCGGGACAGGTAGGACGTGGGTCCTCAAGAAACATACAAATTGTAACACCGATAACGTCATCTACATGATCACATGCCCCTGTTCTTTGAGATATATTGGCTACACTACTAGGAAAATCAAACTGAGAATCGGAGAACACAAAAGTACCATCAGGTGTCGCAAACAAGCAACTAAACTTACTAATCATTTCCTGGATTCTAAACATGCAGCTGATGACATGAAATGGGTTATCTTAGAACAGCCTTACATCCCTCATCACATTACTGATGTGTCGAAATTTCTATTTAGAAAGGAACAGAGGTGGATTTTCCTTCTTAAGAGCCATGTTCAAGGACTCAATGATGAAATACCATGGACATCATTATGAATTATCAGGAGGTCCACTGATACGCAGTCATGTGACTAGGTGACTCTGAGATTTGCATCCAAAAACACAGTAGTATTCTTCACACTCACTGCGTCCTCTAAGGGTAGTTTTCCCTTTTCAGGCCCATTATACATCTCTATGTATCCCACATGTTGCCTTGACAATATTAACATTCTGCCCCCTGAAGATAGTGCTAATACACCTTTGGCACACTACAACGTTCATCTGAACATGTCTGTACAAATAGATGCTAGGCACATACATTTGCCTATGTAGTGTCTTTAATACATTTCATAACGAACATCTTAGTGGACTGCCACTTACGTTACCACACTAGGGCAGCTCCAATATCTATGTGCAGCTCTACACCTGCCATACATATCCAAAGCGCGCTTTAGTAATACCAGACTGCAGCGCGCCGCATATAGAAACGCTATACACGCAGCGCGCATGAGCAGTCAGCGCAACACTGGCATGTAGGCAAACAAAGGGTCCGCCGATAAAATCCTGGCATTGAAAGTGCACAGATATTGAGTCTGCGCAGATCGCGCTGAAGCAATTGCTCGCAGCGCGCATGTGCAGCAGATGCTTACATTCTAGGAGACGTGAGCGTTTCTTAATACAGAACGCTTCGCGTCTACTGCGCATGCGTTTCAAATTAGCATTGCCTGGTGGCGCGAGCGCGTTTTTGACACTAAGCCTAACAGCAAGATAAAGGTTTTTCCGACAGCTGCAGGCAATTAACCAATTTGGTGGGATATAAAAGGTCATGTAAGCGACTAGGTCAGTTACCTCCACTTCCACTCGGACGTAGGAGCTGAGGTACCGACGGAGAGGTAGGATGCTCTGTGCAATGACCCCTAGTCTGTGTTTTAGGACCTGTAAATAGATACTGTTTGATTTGACATTTCTGTCATCTTAATGCCATGCTCCCAAGCCATACTTCTTTATCTAGGTTTGGCTTTCCCTTTCTGACTACCCCTGCATAGTTCATGTCATATGTTCCAAAAAGGTTGAGTCTCCTTCTTTCACAACTAGATTTTGTTAGTTAAATATTGGAAGTAGGTGACCACATGGACCCTAGTACCTTTGATATTTTTCTGAGGTGCTCATTTTATTTCCATTCTAACAGAGCGGGGCCTCCTTTTTCCCGAGTGGGTGCCGGGTGAGGTGAGGCTTACTCCCACAAAAAGCTGGGTGAGTTAATATATCTTTGAATGTTTTGTGATCTATACACAGAATACCAGGTAGTACTTCATGACTACTGCTTACCGAGGAAAGTTGTTCCTCTGTTTTGTTTGTGTGCCTGTCTAGTCTGTTGTATCCTAGATACCATTATACATATCTGATAGAGTTGTACACTCTTTCTTTTTGTTTTAGGAAAGACCGCATTATTGGATTGCCACTAGTATACATCTGGGCTCAGAGTGACTGGTAGGATTCATCCATTACAAAGTGTACAAGTTCACTATTTTCTGTAATTCACTTTTCATTTGCAGTCGCAGTATTCACTAGGTCCTGAAGAAAGCTAGGACCAATTGTCCATCTAGCTGAAACATGTCGACCCCACCACATCACGCCCCGATATAGTTATTATTTCAAACTATTGGGCTCTGTTGTTTTAATCTTGACCTCAGCACCATACCTAATAAATTCATTTTTGGTTCTTTGAGTCAATTTTATATTCACTTGCACTTTTTTCACCTGCACTGCACTCCATTGGCATCACCAGTGAAACACTGTGGGCTAAGATTATATCTACAGAATCCATCTTTTGCACCAACATTGGATGCCTTGACTAAGATCTGGATTCATGATACATTTCCCACGTGACGACACTCCACCAAATGGGTGGGCTGATGGGATTTTTTCTAGCTCAGTGTTTTCACTTAAGTGTTACTAATGGATTCTAGGTTCTAGGCTCTACATGGCACACAAGCATTGATTTGGGACCAGGCTACTTTCTTGTTGTTTTTCTAGTTGATATAAGGGCCTAAGTTGCCCTGGTCGTTAAAAATGCCCTTCTTGACCCTCCCACTGTATTTTTTCATATCAGCCGTCTTCAGCCAGGATAGCTTGACTCCAGTTGTGTGGAGAGCATGGGACTCACGTCTGAGCATACGCATCCCACTAGGGGTGACAAATGCAAAGCAACAGTTGATGGACAGAATGCAGAACAATGTCATACATTCACCCCAGTACAGAGATCTGGGCCTAAATCCATCATTTTTTTGCACTCCACACCACCCCAGTCCAGACATGGCAATATGCAAATCAGCCTTGACCCTGTGCCTCATGGGAACAGTCCAGCCCGAACTCCCAAGCCATGTTTTTCCTGGACCGGAATCAAGCATCCTAGGACCGGTTTCTGGCTATCAGCCATCTTCAGCCAGGATAGCTTGACTCCAGTGGTGTGGAGAGTATGGGACTCACGTCTGAGCATACCCATCCCACTCGGGGTGACAAATGCAAAACAACAGTTGATGGACAGAATGCAGAACAATGTCATACATTCACACCCAGTACAGAGATCTGAGCCTAAATCCATCGTTTATTTGCACTCCACACCACCCCAGTTCAGACATGGCCGTATGCAAATCAGCTTGACCCTCTGCCCCATGAGAACAGTCCAGCCCTAACTGCCAAGCCATGTCTTTCCTGGACCGGAATCAAGCATCCTAGGACCGGTTTCTGGCTATCAGCCGTCTTCAGCCAGGATAGCTTGACTCCATTGGTGTGGAGAGCATGGGACTCACGTCTGAGCATACCTATCCCACTTGGGTTGACAAATGCAAAACAACTGTTGATGGACATAATGCAGAACAATGTCATACATTCACCCCAGTACAGAGATCTGGGCCTAAGTCCATCGTTTGTTTTTTTCACTCCACACCACCCAAGTTAAGACATGGCCATATGCAAATCAGCCTTGACCCTGTGCCTCATGGGAACAGTCTAGCCCGAACTGCCAAGCCATGTTTTTCCTGGACCGGAATCAAGCATCCTTGGACCGGTTTCCGGCTATCAGCCGTCTTCAGCCAGGATAGCTTAACTCCAGTGGTGTGGAGAGCATGGGACTCACGTCGGAGCATACCCATCCCACTTGGGTTGACAAATGCAAAACAACAGTTGATGGACAGAATGCAGAACAATGTCATACATACAGCCCAGTACAGAGAACTATCCTAAATCCTATGTTTTTTTGCAGTCCACACCACCCCAGTGCAGACATGGCCATATGCAAATCAGCATTGACCCTCTGCCTCATGGGAACAGTCGAGCCCAAACTGCCAAGCCATGTCTTTCCTGGACCGGAATCAAGCATCCTAGGACCGGTTTCTGGCTATCAGCCGTCTTCAGCCAGGATAGCTTGACTCCAGTGGTGTGGAGAGCATGGGACTCACGTCTGAGCATACCCATCCCACTTGGAGTGACAAATGCAAAACAACAGTTGATGGACAGAATGCAGAACAATGTCATACATTCACCCCAGTACAGATATTTGGGCATAAGTCCATTGTTTTTTCACCCTCCACACCACCCAAGTTAAGACATGGCCATATGCAAATCAGCCTTGGCCCTGTGCCACACGGGAACAGTCCAGCCCGAACTGCCAAGCCATGTCTTTCCTGGACTGGAATCAAGCATCCTAGGACCGGTTTCTGGCTATCAGCCGTCTTCAGCCAGGATAGCTTGACTCCAGTGGTGTGGAGAGCATGGGACTCACATCTGAGCATACCCATCCCACTTGGGGTGACATATGCAAAACAACAGTTGATGGACAAAATGCAGAACAATGTCATACATTCACACCAGTACAGAGATCTGGGCCAAAATCCATCTTTTTTTGCTTTCCACACCACCCCAGTTCAGACATGGCCATATGCAAATCAGCCTTGACCCTGTGCCTCATGGGAACAGTCTAGCCCGAACTGCCAAGCCATATTTATCCTGGACCGGAATCAAGCATCCTTCGACCGGTTTCCGGCTATCAGCCGTCTTCAGCCAGGATAGCTTGACTCCAGTGGTGTGGAGAGCATGGGACTCACGTCGGAGCATACCCATCCCACTTGGGTTGACAAATGCAAAACAACAGTTGATGGACAGAATGCAGAACAATGTCATACATTCAGCCCAGTACAGAGATCTCGGCCTAAATCCAACGTTTTTTTGCAGTCCACACCACCCCAGTGCAGACATGGCCATATGCAAATCAGCATTGACACTCTGCCTCATGGGAACAGTCGAGCCCAAACTGCCAAGCCATGTCTTTCCTGGACCGAAATCAAGCATCCTAGGACCGGTTTCTGGCTATCAGCCGTCTTCAGCTAGGATAGCGTGATACAGTGATGTGGAGAGCATGGGACTCATGTCTGAGCATACCTATCCCACTTGGGTTGACAAATGCAAAACAACTGTTGAAGGACAGAATGCAGAACAATGTCATACATTCACCCCAGTTCAGAGATCTGGGCCTAAATCCATTGTTTTTTGTGTACTCCACACCACCCCAGTTAAGACATGGCCATATGCAAATCAGTATTGACCCTGTGCCTCATGGGAACAGTCCAGCCCGAACTGCCAAGCTTTGTCTTTCCTGGACTGGAATCAAGCATCCTAGGACCGGTTTCTGGCTATCAGCCGTCTTCAGCCAGAATAGCTTGACTCCAGTGGTGTGGAGAGCATGGGACTCACGTCTGAGCATACCCATCCCACTTGGGGAGACAAATGCAAAACAACAGTTGATGGACAGAATACAGAACAATGTCATACATTCACCCCAGTAAAGAGATTTGGGCCTAAATCCATTGTTTTTTGCCCTCCACACCACCCCAGTTCAGACATGGCCATATGCAAATCAGCCTCGACCCTGTGCCTCATGGGAACAGTCCAGCCCGAACTGCCAAGCCATGTCTTTCCTGGACCGGAAAAAAGCATCCTAGGACCGGTTTCTGGCTATCAGCCGTCTTCAGCCAGGAAAGCTTGACTCCAGTGGTGTGGAGAGCATGGGACTCACGTCTGAGCATACCCAACCCACTTGGGGTGACAAATACAAAACAACAGTTGATGAACAGAATGCAGAACAATGTCATACATTGACCCCAGTACAGAGATCTAGGCCTAAATCCATCTTTTTTTGCACTCCACACCACCCCAGTTCAGACATGGCCATATGCAAATCAGCCTTGACCCTGTGCCTCGTGGGAACAGTCCAGCCCGAACTGCCAAGCCGTGTCTTTACTGGACCGGAATCAAGCATCCTTTTACCGGTTTCTGGCTATCAGCCGTCTTCAGCCAGGATAGCTTGACTCCATTGGTGTGGAGAGCATGGGACTCACTTCTGAGCATACCCATCCCACTTGGGGTGACAAATGCAAAACAACAGTTGATGGACAGAATGTAGAACTATGTCATATATTCACCCCAGTACAGAGATCTGGGCCTAAATCCATCGTTTTTTTGCACTCCACACCACCCCAGTTCAGACATGGCCATATGCAAATCAGCCTTGACCCTGTGCCTCATGGGAACAGTCCAGCACGAACTGCCAAGCCATGTCTTTCCTGGACCGGAAAAAAGCATCCTAGGACCGGTTTCTGGCTATCAGCCGTCTTCAGCCAGGAAAGCTTGACTCCAGTGGTGTGGAGAGCATGGGACTCACGTCTGAGCATACCCATCCAACTTAGGTTGACAAATGCAAAACAACAGTTGATGGACAGAATGCAGAACAATGTCATACATTCACCCCAGTACAGAGATCTGGGCCTAAATCCATAGTTTTTTTGCACTCCACACCACCCCATCCAGACATGGCCATATGCAAATCAGCCTTGACCCTGTGCCTCATGGGATCAGTCCAGCCCGAACTGCCAAGCAATGTCTTTCCTGGACCGGAATCAAGCATCCTAAGACTGGTTTCTGGCTATCAGCCGTCTTCAGCCAGGATAGCTTGACTCCAGTGGTGTGGAGAGCATGGGACTCACGTCTGAGCATACCCATCCCACTAGGGGTGACAAATGCAAAGCAACAGTTGATGGACAGAATGCAGAACAATGTCATACATTCACCCCAGTACAGAGATCTGGGCCTAAATCCATCATTTTTTTGCACTCCACACCACCCCAGTCCAGACATGGTAATATGCAAATCAGCCTTGACCCTGCGCCTCATGGGAACAGTCCAGCCCGAACTCCCAAGCCATGTTTTTCCTGGACCGGAATCAAGCATCCTAGGACCGGTTTCTGGCTATCAGCCATCTTCAGCCAGGATAGCTTGACTCCAGTGGTGTGGATAGTATGGGACTCACGTCTGAGCATACCCATCCCACTCGGGGTGACAAATGCAAAACAACAGTTGATGGACAGAATGCAGAACAATGTCATACATTCACACCCAGTACAGAGATCTGAGCCTAAATCCATCGTTTATTTGCACTCCACACCACCCCAGTTCAGACATGGCCGTATGCAAATCAGCTTGACCCTCTGCCCCATGAGAACAGTCCAGCCCTAACTGCCAAGCCATGTCTCTCCTGGACCGGAATCAAGAATCCTAGGACCGGTTTCTGGCTATCAGCCGTCTTCAGCCAGGATAGCTTGACTCCATTGGTGTGGAGAGCATGGGACTCACGTCTGAGCATACCTATCCCACTTGGGTAGACAAATGCAAAACAACTGTTGATGGACATAATGCAGAACAATGTCATACATACACCCCAGTACAGAGATCTGGGCCTAAGTCCATTGTTTTTTTTTCACTCCACACCACCCAAGTTAAGACATGGCCATATGCAAATCAGCCTTGACCCTGTGCCTCATGGGAACAGTCCAGCCCAAACTGCCAAGCCATGTCTTTCCTGGACTGGAATCAAGCATCCTAGGACCGGTTTCTGGCTATCAGCCGTCTTCAGCAAGGATAGCTTGACTCCAGTGGTGTGGAGAGCATGGGACTCACGTCTGAGCATACCCATCCCACTTGGGGTGACAAATGCAAAACAACAGTTGATGGACAGAATACAGAACAATGTCATACATTCACCCCAGTACAGAGATCTGGGCCTAAATCCATCTTTTTTTTTGCACTCCACACCACCCCAGTTCAGACATGGCCATATGCAAATCAGCCTTGACCCTGTGCCTCGTGGGAACAGTCCAGCCCGAACTGCCAAGCCATGTCTCTCCTGGACCGGAATCAAGCATCCTTGGACCGGTTTCTGGCTATCAGCCGTCTTCAGCCAGGATAGCTTGACTCCAGTGGTGTGGAGAGCATGGGACTCACGTCTGAGCATACCCATCCCACTTGGGTTGACAAATGCAAAACAACAGTTGATGGACAGAATGCTGAACAATGTCATACATTCACCCCAGTACAGAGATCTCGGCCTAAATCCATCGTTTTTTGCACTCCACACCACCCCAGTGCAGACATGGCCATATGATAATCAGCCTTGACCCTGTGCCTCGTGGGAACAGTCTAGCCCGAACTGCCAAGCCATGTTTTTCCTGGACCGGAATCAAGGATCATTGAACCGGTTTCTGGCTATCAGCCGTCTTCAGCCAGGATAGCTTGACTCCAGTGGTGTGGAGAGCATGGGACTCACGTCGGAGCATACCCATCCCACTTGGGGTGACAAATGCAAAACAACAGTTGATGGACAGAATGCAGAACAATGTCATACATTCATCCCAGTACAGAGATCTCGGCCTAAATCCAACGTTTTTTTGCAGTCCACACCACCCCAGTGCAGACATGGCCATATGCAAATCAGCATTGACCCTCTGCCTCATGGGAACAGTCGAGCCCAAACTGCCAAGCCATGTCTTTCCTTGACCGAAATCAAGCATCCTAGGACCAGTTTCTGGCTATCAGTCGTCTTCAGCCAGGATAGCGTGACTCCAGTGGTGTGGAGAGCATGGGACTCACGTCTGAGCATACCTATCCCACTTGGGTTGACAAATGCAAAACAACTGTTGAAGGACAGAATGCAGAACAATGTCATACATTCACCCCAGTACAGAGATCTGGGCCTAAATCCATTGTTTTTTTTTGTACTCCACACCACCCCAGTTAAGACATGGCCATATGCAAATCAGTATTGACCCTGTGCCTCATGGGAACAGTCCTGCCCAAACTGACAAGCTTTGTCTTTCCTGGACTGGAATCAAGCATCCTATGACCGGTTTCTGGCTATCAGCCGTCTTCAGCCAGAATAGCTTGACTCCAGTGGTGTGGAGAGCATGGCACTCACATCTGAGCATACCCAACCCACTTGGGGTGACAAATACAAAAACAACAGTTGATGAACAGAATGCAGAACAATGTCATACATTGACCCCAGTACAGAGATCTAGGCCTAAATCCATCTTTTTTTGCACTCCACACCACCCCAGTTCAGACATGGCCATATGCAAATCAGCCTTGACCCTGTGCCTCGTGGGAACAGTCCAGCCCGAACTGCCAAGCCATGTCTTTCCTGGACCGGAATCAAGCATCCTTTTACCGGTTTCTGGCTATCAGCCGTCTTCAGCCAGGATAGCTTGACTCCATTGGTGTGGAGAGCATGGGACTCACTTCTGAGCATACCCATCCCACTTGGGGTGACAAATGCAAAACAACAGTTGATGGACAGAATGCAGAACTATGTCATATATTCACCCCAGTACAGAGATCTGGGCCTAAATCCATCATTTTTTTGCACTCCACCCCACCCCTGTTCAGACATGGCCATATGCAAACCAGCCTTGACCCTGTGCCTCGTGGGAACAGTCCAGCCCGAACTGCCAAGCCATGTCTTTCCTGGACCGGAATCAAGCATCCTTGGACCGGTTTCCGGCTATCAGCCGTCTTCAGCCAGGATAGCTTGACTCCAGTGGTGTGGAGAGCATGGGACTCACGTCGGAGCATACCCATCCCACTTGGGTTGACAAATGCAAAACAACAGTTGATGGACAGAATGCAGAACAATGTCATACATTCATCCCAGTACAGAGATCTCGGCCTAAATCCCACGTTTTTTTGCAGTCCACACCACCTCAGTGCAGACATGGCCATATGCAAATCAGCATTGACCCTCTGCCTCATGGGAACAGTCCAGCCCAAACTGCCAAGCCATGTCTTTCCTGGACCGGAATCAAGCATCCTAGGACCGGTTTCTGGCTATCAGCCGTCTTCAGCCAGGATAGCTTGACTCCAGTGGTGTGGAGAGCATGGGACTCACGTCTGAGCATACCCATCCCACTTGGAGTGACAAATGCAAAACAACAGTTGATGGACAGAATGCAGAACAATGTCGTACATTCACCCCAGTACAGAGATTTGGGCATAAGTCCATTGTTTTTTCGCCCTCCACACCACCCCAGTTCAGACATGGCCATATGCAAATCAGCCTTGACCCTGTGCCTCGTGGGAACAGTCTAGCCCGAACTGCCAAGCCATGTTTTTCCTGGACCAGAATCAAGCATCCTTGGACCGGTTTCTGGCTATCAGCCGTCTTCAGCCAGGATAGCTTGACTCCAGTGGTGTGGAGAGCATGGGACTCACAACGGAGCATACCCATCCCACTTGGGTTGACAAATGCAAAACAACAGTTGATGGACAGAATGCAGAACAATGTCATACATTCAGCCCAGTACAGAGATCTCGGCCTAAATCCAACGTTTTTTTGCAGTCCACACCACCCCAGTGCAGATATGGCCATATGCAAATCAGCATTGACCCTCTGCCTCATGGGAACAGTCGAGCCAAAACTGCCAAGCCATGTCTTTCCTGGACCGAAATGAAGCATCCTAGGACTGGTTTCTGGCTATCAGCCGTCTTCAGCCAGGATAGCGTGATACAGTGGTGTGGAGAGCATGGGACTCATGTCTGAGCATACCTATCCCACTTGGGTTGACAAATGCAAAACAACTGTTGATGGACAAAATACAGAACAATGTCATACATTCACCCCAGTACAGAGATTTGGGCCTAAATCCATTGTTTTTTGCCCTCCACACCACCCCAGTTCAGACATGGCCATATGCAAATCAGCCTTGACCCTGTGCCTCATGAGAACAGTCCAGCCCGAACTGCCAAGCCATGTCTTTCCTGGACTGGAATCAAGCATCCTAGGACCGGTTTCAGGCTATCAGCTGTCTTCAGCCAGGATAGCTTGACTCCAGTGGTGTGGAGAGCATGGGTCTCACATCTGAGCATACCCAACCCACTTGGGGTGACAAATACAAAACAACAGTTGATGAACAGAATGCAGAACAATGTCATATATTCACCCCAGTACAGAGATCTGGGCCTAAATCCATCGTTTTTTTGCACTCCACACCACCCCAGTTCAGACATGGCCATATTCAAATCAGCCTTGACCCTGTGCCTCATGGGAACAGTCCAGCACGAACAGCCAAGCCATGTCTTTCCTGGACCGGAAAAAAGCATCCTAGGACCGGTTTCTGGCTATCAGCCGTCTTCAGCCAGGAAAGCTTGACTCCAGTGGTGTGGAGAGCATGGGACTCACGTCTGAGCATACCCATCCCACTTGGGTTGACAAATGCAAAACAACAGTTGATGGACAGAATGCAGAACAATGTCATACATTCACCCCAGTACAGAAATCTGGGCCTAAATCCATGTTTTTTTTGCACTCCACACCACCCCAGTGCAGACTTGGCCATGTGCAAATCAGCCTTGACCCTGTGCCTCATGGGAACAGTCCAGCCCGAACTGCCAAGCCATGTCTTTCCTGGACCGGAATCAAGTATCCTAGGACCGGTTTCTGGCTATCAGCCGTCTTCAGCAAGGATAGCTTGACTCCAGTGGTGTGGAGAGCATGAGACTCACGTCTGCGCATACCCATCCCACTTGGGGTGACAAATGCAAAACAACAGTTGATGGACGGAATGCAGAACAATGTCATACATTAACCCCAGTACAGAGATCTGGGCCTAAATCCATAGTTTTTTTGCACTCCACACCACCCCATCCAGACATGGCCATATGCAAATCAGCCTTGACCCTGTGCCTCATGGGATCAGTCCAGCCGGAACTGCCAAGCAATGTCTTTCCTGGACCGGAATCAAGCATCCTAAGACTGGTTTCTGGCTATCAGCCGTCTTCAGCCAGGATAGCTTGACTCCAGTGGTGTGGAGAGCATGGGACTCATGTCTGAACATACCCATCCCACTTGGGTAGACAAATGCAAAACAACTGTTGATGGACATAATGCAGAACAATGTCATACATACACCCCAGTACAGAGATCTGGGCCTAAGTCCATTGTTTTTTTTTCACTCCACACCACCCAAGTTAAGACATGGCCATATGCAAATCAGCCTTGACCCTGTGCCTCATGGGAACAGTCCAGCCCAAACTGCCAAGCCATGTCTTTCCTGGACTGGAATCAAGCATCCTAGGACCGGTTTCTGGCTATCAGCCGTCTTCAGCAAGGATAGCTTGACTCCAGTGGTGTGGAGAGCATGGGACTCACGTCTGAGCATACCCATCCCACTTGGGGTGACAAATGCAAAACAACAGTTGATGGACAGAATACAGAACAATGTCATACATTCACCCCAGTACAGAGATCTGGGCCTAAATCCATCTTTTTTTTTGCACTCCACACCACCCCAGTTCAGACATGGCCATATGCAAATCAGCCTTGACCCTGTGCCTCGTGGGAACAGTCCAGCCCGAACTGCCAAGCCATGTCTCTCCTGGACCGGAATCAAGCATCCTTGGACCGGTTTCTGGCTATCAGCCGTCTTCAGCCAGGATAGCTTGACTCCAGTGGTGTGGAGAGCATGGGACTCACGTCTGAGCATACCCATCCCACTTGGGTTGACAAATGCAAAACAACAGTTGATGGACAGAATGCTGAACAATGTCATACATTCACCCCAGTACAGAGATCTCGGCCTAAATCCATCGTTTTTTGCACTCCACACCACCCCAGTGCAGACATGGCCATATGATAATCAGCCTTGACCCTGTGCCTCGTGGGAACAGTCTAGCCCGAACTGCCAAGCCATGTTTTTCCTGGACCGGAATCAAGGATCATTGAACCGGTTTCTGGCTATCAGCCGTCTTCAGCCAGGATAGCTTGACTCCAGTGGTGTGGAGAGCATGGGACTCACGTCGGAGCATACCCATCCCACTTGGGGTGACAAATGCAAAACAACAGTTGATGGACAGAATGCAGAACAATGTCATACATTCATCCCAGTACAGAGATCTCGGCCTAAATCCAACGTTTTTTTGCAGTCCACACCACCCCAGTGCAGACATGGCCATATGCAAATCAGCATTGACCCTCTGCCTCATGGGAACAGTCGAGCCCAAACTGCCAAGCCATGTCTTTCCTTGACCGAAATCAAGCATCCTAGGACCGGTTTCTGGCTATCAGTCGTCTTCAGCCAGGATAGCGTGACTCCAGTGGTGTGGAGAGCATGGGACTCACGTCTGAGCATACCTATCCCACTTGGGTTGACAAATGCAAAACAACTGTTGAAGGACAGAATGCAGAACAATGTCATACATTCACCCCAGTACAGAGATCTGGGCCTAAATCCATTGTTTTTTTTTGTACTCCACACCACCCCAGTTAAGACATGGCCATATGCAAATCAGTATTGACCCTGTGCCTCATGGGAACAGTCCTGCCCAAACTGACAAGCTTTGTCTTTCCTGGACTGGAATCAAGCATCCTATGACCGGTTTCTGGCTATCAGCCGTCTTCAGCCAGAATAGCTTGACTCCAGTGGTGTGGAGAGCATGGCACTCACATCTGAGCATACCCAACCCACTTGGGGTGACAAATACAAAAACAACAGTTGATGAACAGAATGCAGAACAATGTCATACATTGACCCCAGTACAGAGATCTAGGCCTAAATCCATCTTTTTTTGCACTCCACACCACCCCAGTTCAGACATGGCCATATGCAAATCAGCCTTGACCCTGTGCCTCGTGGGAACAGTCCAGCCCGAACTGCCAAGCCATGTCTTTCCTGGACCGGAATCAAGCATCCTTTTACCGGTTTCTGGCTATCAGCCGTCTTCAGCCAGGATAGCTTGACTCCATTGGTGTGGAGAGCATGGGACTCACTTCTGAGCATACCCATCCCACTTGGGGTGACAAATGCAAAACAACAGTTGATGGACAGAATGCAGAACTATGTCATATATTCACCCCAGTACAGAGATCTGGGCCTAAATCCATCATTTTTTTGCACTCCACCCCACCCCTGTTCAGACATGGCCATATGCAAACCAGCCTTGACCCTGTGCCTCGTGGGAACAGTCCAGCCCGAACTGCCAAGCCATGTCTTTCCTGGACCGGAATCAAGCATCCTTGGACCGGTTTCCGGCTATCAGCCGTCTTCAGCCAGGATAGCTTGACTCCAGTGGTGTGGAGAGCATGGGACTCACGTCGGAGCATACCCATCCCACTTGGGTTGACAAATGCAAAACAACAGTTGATGGACAGAATGCAGAACAATGTCATACATTCATCCCAGTACAGAGATCTCGGCCTAAATCCCACGTTTTTTTGCAGTCCACACCACCTCAGTGCAGACATGGCCATATGCAAATCAGCATTGACCCTCTGCCTCATGGGAACAGTCCAGCCCAAACTGCCAAGCCATGTCTTTCCTGGACCGGAATCAAGCATCCTAGGACCGGTTTCTGGCTATCAGCCGTCTTCAGCCAGGATAGCTTGACTCCAGTGGTGTGGAGAGCATGGGACTCACGTCTGAGCATACCCATCCCACTTGGAGTGACAAATGCAAAACAACAGTTGATGGACAGAATGCAGAACAATGTCGTACATTCACCCCAGTACAGAGATTTGGGCATAAGTCCATTGTTTTTTCGCCCTCCACACCACCCCAGTTCAGACATGGCCATATGCAAATCAGTCTTGACCCTGTGCCTCGTGGGAACAGTCTAGCCCGAACTGCCAAGCCATGTTTTTCCTGGACCGGAATCAAGCATCCTTGGACCGGTTTCTGGCTATCAGCCGTCTTCAGCCAGGATAGCTTGACTCCAGTGGTGTGGAGAGCATGGGACTCACAACGGAGCATACCCATCCCACTTGGGTTGACAAATGCAAAACAACAGTTGATGGACAGAATGCAGAACAATGTCATACATTCAGCCCAGTACAGAGATCTCGGCCTAAATCCAACGTTTTTTTGCAGTCCACACCACCCCAGTGCAGATATGGCCATATGCAAATCAGCATTGACCCTCTGCCTCATGGGAACAGTCGAGCCAAAACTGCCAAGCCATGTCTTTCCTGGACCGAAATGAAGCATCCTAGGACTGGTTTCTGGCTATCAGCCGTCTTCAGCCAGGATAGCGTGATACAGTGGTGTGGAGAGCATGGGACTCATGTCTGAGCATACCTATCCCACTTGGGTTGACAAATGCAAAACAACTGTTGATGGACAAAATACAGAACAATGTCATACATTCACCCCAGTACAGAGATTTGGGCCTAAATCCATTGTTTTTTGCCCTCCACACCACCCCAGTTCAGACATGGCCATATGCAAATCAGCCTTGACCCTGTGCCTCATGAGAACAGTCCAGCCCGAACTGCCAAGCCATGTCTTTCCTGGACTGGAATCAAGCATCCTAGGACCGGTTTCAGGCTATCAGCTGTCTTCAGCCAGGATAGCTTGACTCCAGTGGTGTGGAGAGCATGGGTCTCACATCTGAGCATACCCAACCCACTTGGGGTGACAAATACAAAACAACAGTTGATGAACAGAATGCAGAACAATGTCATATATTCACCCCAGTACAGAGATCTGGGCCTAAATCCATCGTTTTTTTGCACTCCACACCACCCCAGTTCAGACATGGCCATATTCAAATCAGCCTTGACCCTGTGCCTCATGGGAACAGTCCAGCACGAACAGCCAAGCCATGTCTTTCCTGGACCGGAAAAAAGCATCCTAGGACCGGTTTCTGGCTATCAGCCGTCTTCAGCCAGGAAAGCTTGACTCCAGTGGTGTGGAGAGCATGGGACTCACGTCTGAGCATACCCATCCCACTTGGGTTGACAAATGCAAAACAACAGTTGATGGACAGAATGCAGAACAATGTCATACATTCACCCCAGTACAGAAATCTGGGCCTAAATCCATGTTTTTTTTGCACTCCACACCACCCCAGTGCAGACTTGGCCATGTGCAAATCAGCCTTGACCCTGTGCCTCATGGGAACAGTCCAGCCCGAACTGCCAAGCCATGTCTTTCCTGGACCGGAATCAAGTATCCTAGGACCGGTTTCTGGCTATCAGCCGTCTTCAGCAAGGATAGCTTGACTCCAGTGGTGTGGAGAGCATGAGACTCACGTCTGCGCATACCCATCCCACTTGGGGTGACAAATGCAAAACAACAGTTGATGGACGGAATGCAGAACAATGTCATACATTAACCCCAGTACAGAGATCTGGGCCTAAATCCATAGTTTTTTTGCACTCCACACCACCCCATCCAGACATGGCCATATGCAAATCAGCCTTGACCCTGTGCCTCATGGGATCAGTCCAGCCGGAACTGCCAAGCAATGTCTTTCCTGGACCGGAATCAAGCATCCTAAGACTGGTTTCTGGCTATCAGCCGTCTTCAGCCAGGATAGCTTGACTCCAGTGGTGTGGAGAGCATGGGACTCATGTCTGAACATACCCATCCCACTAGGGGTGACAAATTCAAAGCAACAGTTGATGGACAGAATGCAGAACAATGTCATACATTCACCCCAGTACGGAGATCTGGGCCTAAATCCATCATTTTTTTGCACTCCACACCACCCCAGTCCAGAAATGGCAATATGCAAATCAGCCTTGACCCTGTGCTTCATGGGAACAGTCCAGCCCGAACTGCCAAGCCATGTTTTTCCTGGACCGGATTCAAGCATCCTAGGACTGGTTTCTGGCTATCAGCCATCTTCAGCCAGGATAGCTTGACTCCAGTGGTGTGGAGAGTATGGGACTCACGTCTGAGCATACCCATCCCACTCGGGGTGACAAATGCAAAACAACAGTTGATGGACAGAATGCAGAACAATGTCATACATTCACACCCAGTAGAGAGATCTGAGCCTAAATCCATCGTTTATTTGCACTCCACACCACCCCAGTTCAGACATGGCCGTATGCAAATCAGCTTGACCCTCTGCCCCATGAGAACAGTCCAGCCCTAACTGCCAGGCCATGTCTTTCCTGGACCGGAATCAAGCATCTTAGGACCGGTTTCTGGCTATCAGCCGTCTTCAGCCAGGATAGCTTGACTCCATTGGTGTGGAGAGCATGGGACTCACGTCTGAGCATACCTATCCCACTTGGGTTGACAAATGCAAAACAACAGTTGATGGACAGAATGCAGAACAATGTCATACATTCACCCCAGTACAGAGATCTGGGCCTAAGTCCATCGTTTTTTTTCTTCACTCCACACCACCCAAGTTAAGACATGGCCATATGCAAATCAGCCTTGACCCTGAGCCTCATGGGAACAGTCCAGCCCAAACTGCCAAGCCATGTCTTTCCTGGACTGGAATCAAGCATCCTAGGACCGGTTTCTGGCTATCAGCCGTCTTCAGCAAGGATAGCTTGACTCCAGTGGTGTGGAGAGCATGGTACTCACGTCTGAGCATACCCATCCCACTTGGGGTGACAAATGCAAAACAACAGTTGATGGACAGAATACAGAACAATGTCATACATTCACCCCAGTACAGAGATCTGGGCCTAAATCCATCGTTTTTTTGCACTCCACACCACCCCAGTGCAGACATGGCCATATGCAAATCAGCCTTGACCCACTGTCTCATGGGAACAGTCGAGCCCGAACTGCCAAGCCATGTCTTTCCTGGACTGGAATCAAGCATCCTAGGACTGGTTTCAGGCTATCAGCCGTCTTCAGCCAGGATAGCTTAACTCCAGTGGTGTGGAGAGCATGGGACTCACATCTGAGCGTACCCAACCCACTTGGTGTGACAAATGCAAAACAACAGTTGATGGACAGAATGAAGAACAATGTCATACATTCATCCCAGTACAAGGATCTGGGCCTAAATACATCTTTTTTTTGCACTCCACACCACCCCAGTTCAGACATGGCCATATGCAAATCAGCCTTGACCCTGTGCCTCGTGGGAACAGTCCAGCCCGAACTGCCAAGCCATGTCTTTCCTGGACCGGAATCAAGGATCATTGAACCGGTTTCTGGCTATCAGCCGTCTTCAGCCAGGATAGCTTGACTCCAGTGGTGTGGAGAGCATGGGACTCACTTCTGAGCATACCCATCCCACTTGGGGTGACAAATGCAAAACAACAGTTGATGGACAGAATGCAGAACAATGTCATACATTCACCCCAGTACAGAGATCTGGGCCAAAATCCATCTTTTTTTTTAACTCCACACCACCCCAGTTCAGACATTGCCATATGATAATCAGCCTTGACCCTGTGCCTCGTGGGAACAGTCTAGCCCGAACTGCCAAGCCATGTTTTTCCTGGACCGGAAAAAAGCATCCTAGGACCGGTTTCTGGCTATCAGCCGTCTTCAGCCAGGAAAGCTTGACTCCAGTGGTGTGGAGAGCATGGGACTCAGGTCTGAGCATACCCATCCCACTTGGGTTGACAAATGCAAAACAACAGTTGATGGACAGAATGCAGAACAATGTCATACATTCACCCCAGTACAGAGATCTGGGCCTAAGTCCATCGTTTTTTTTTTCACTCCACACCACCCAAGTTAAGACATGGCCATATGCAAATCAGCCTTGACCCTGAGCCTCATGGGAACAGTCCAGCCCAAACTGCCAAGCCATGTCTTTCCTGGACTGGAATCAAGCATCCTAGGACTGGTTTCAGGCTATCAGCCGTCTTCAGCCAGGATAGCTTAACTCCAGTGGTGTGGAGAGCATGGGACTCACATCTGAGCGTACCCAACCCACTTGGTGTGACAAATGCAAAACAACAGTTGATGGACAGAATGAAGAACAATGTCATACATTCATCCCAGTACAAGGATCTGGGCCTAAATACATCTTTTTTTTGCACTCCACACCACCCCAGTTCAGACATGGCCATATGCAAATCAGCCTTGACCCTGTGCCTCGTGGGAACAGTCCAGCCCGAACTGCCAAGCCATGTCTTTCCTGGACCGGAATCAAGGATCATTGAACCGGTTTCTGGCTATCAGCCGTCTTCAGCCAGGATAGCTTGACTCCAGTGGTGTGGAGAGCATGGGACTCACTTCTGAGCATACCCATCCCACTTGGGGTGACAAATGCAAAACAACAGTTGATGGACAGAATGCAGAACAATGTCATACATTCACCCCAGTACAGAGATCTGGGCCAAAATCCATCTTTTTTTTTAACTCCACACCACCCCAGTTCAGACATTGCCATATGATAATCAGCCTTGACCCTGTGCCTCGTGGGAACAGTCTAGCCCGAACTGCCAAGCCATGTTTTTCCTGGACCGGAAAAAAGCATCCTAGGACCGGTTTCTGGCTATCAGCCGTCTTCAGCCAGGAAAGCTTGACTCCAGTGGTGTGGAGAGCATGGTACTCACGTCTGAGCATACCCATCCCACTTGGGTTGACAAATGCAAAACAACAGTTGATGGACAGAATGCAGAACAATGTCATACATTCACCCCAGTACAGAGATCTGGGCCTAAATCCATGTTTTTTTTGCACTCCACACCACCCCAGTGCAGACTTGGCCATGTGCAAATCAGCCTTGACCCTGTGCCTCATGGGAACAGTCCAGCCCGAACTGCCAAGCCATGTCTTTCCTGGACCGGAATCAAGTATCCTAGGACCGGTTTCTGGCTATCAGCCGTCTTCAGCAAGGATAGCTTGACTCCAGTGGTGTGGAGAGCATGAGACTCACGTCTGCGCATACCCATCCCACTTGGGGTGACAAATGCAAAACAACAGTTGATGGACGGAATGCAGAACAATGTCATACATTCACCCCAGTACAGAGATCTGGGCCTAAATCCATAGTTTTTTTGCACTCCACACCACCCCATCCAGACATGGCCATATGCAAATCAGCCTTGACCCTGTGCCTCATGGGTTCAGTCCAGCCCGAACTGCCAAGCCATGTTTTTCCTGGACCGGAATCAAGCATCCTTGGACCGGTTTCTGGCTATCAGCCGTCTTCAGCCAGTATAGCTTGACTCCAGTGGTGTGGAGAGCATGGGACTCACGTCGGAGCATACCCATCCCACTTGAGTTGACAAATGCAAAACAACAGTTGATGGACAGAATGCAGAACAATGTCATACATTCAGCCAAGTACAGAGATCTCGGCCTAAATCCAACGTTTTTTTGCAGTCCACACCACCCCAGTGCAGACATTGCCATATGCAAATCAGCATTGACCCTCTGCCTCATGGGAACAGTCGAGCCCAAACTGCCAAGCCATGTCTTTCCTGGACCGAAATCAAGCATCCTAGGACCGGTTTCTGGCTATCAGCCGTCTTCAGCCAGGATAGCGTGACTCCAGTGGTGTGGAGAGCATGGGACTCACGTCTGAGCATACCTATCCCACTTGGGTTGACAAATGCAAAACAACTGTTGAACGACAGTATGCAGAACAATGTCATACATTCACCCCAGTACAGAGATCTGGGCCTAAATCCATTGTTTTTTTTTGTACTCAACACCACCCCAGTTAAGACATGGCCATATGCAAATCAGTATTGACCCTGTGCCTCATGGGAACAGTCCAGCCCGAACTGCCAAGCTTTGTCTTTCCTGGACTGGTATCAAGCATCCTAAGACCGGTTTCTGGCTATCAGCCGTCTTCAGCAAGGATAGCTTGACTCCAGTGGTGTGGAGAGCATGAGACTCACGTCTGCGCATACCCATCCCACTTGGGGTGACAAATGCAAAACAACAGTTGATGGACGGAATGCAGAACAATGTCATACATTCACCCCAGTACAGAGATCTGGGCCTAAATCCATAGTTGTTTTGCACTCCACACCACCCCATCCAGACATGGCCATATGCAAATCAGCCTTGACCCTGTGCCTCATGGGATCAGTCCAGCCGGAACTGCCAAGCAATTTCTTTCCTGGACCGGAATCAAGCATCCTAAGACTGGTTTCTGGCTATCAGCCGTCTTCAGCCAGGATAGCTTGACTCCAGTGGTGTGGAGAGCATGGGACTCATGTCTGAACATACCCATCCCACTAGGGGTGACAAATGCAAAGCAACAGTTGATGGACAGAATGCAGAACAATGTCATACATTTACCCCAGTACGGAGATCTGGGCCTAAATCCATCATTTTTTTGCACTCCACACCACCCCAGTCCAGACATGGCAATATGCAAATCAGCCTTGAACCTGTGCTTCATGGGAACAGTCCAGCCCGAACTGCCAAGCCATGTTTTTCCTGGACCGGAATCAAGCATCCTAGGACCGGTTTCTGGCTATCAGCCATCTTCAGCCAGGATAGCTTGACTCCAGTGGTGTGGAGAGTATGGGACTCACGTCTGAGCATACCCATCCCACTCGGGGTGACAAATGCAAAACAACAGTTGATGGACAGAATGCAGAACAATGTCATACATTCACACCCAGTACAGAGATCTGAGCCTAAATCCATCGTTTATTTGCACTCCACACCACCCCAGTTCAGACATGGCCGTATGCAAATCAGCTTGACCCTCTGCCCCATGAGAACAGTCCAGCCCTAACTGCCAAGCCATGTCTTTCCTGGACCGGAATCAAGCATCTTAGGACTGGTTTCTGGCTTTCAGCCGTCTTCAGCCAGGATAGCTTGACTCCATTGGTGTGGAGAGCATGGGACTCACGTCTCAGCATACCTATCCCACTTGGGTTGACAAATGCAAAACAACTGTTGATGGACATAATGCAGAACAATGTCATACATTCACCCCAGTACAGAGATCTGGGCCTAAGTCCAACGTTTTTTTTTTCACTCCACACCACCCAAGTTAAGACATGGCAATATGCAAATCAGCCTTGACCCTGAGCCTCATGGGAACAGTCCAGCCTAAACTGCCAAGTCATGTCTTTCCTGGACTGGAATCAAGCATCCTAGGACCGGTTTCTGGCTATCAGCCGTCTTCAGCAAGGATAGCTTGACTCCAGTGGTGTGGAGAGCCTGGGACTCACGTCTGAGCATACCCATCCCACTTGGGGTGACAAATGCAAAACAACAGTTGATGGACAGAATACAGAACAATGTCATACATTCACCCCAGTACAGAGATCTGGGCCTAAATCCATCATTTTTTTGCACTCCACACCACCCCAGTTCAGACATGGCCATATGCAAATCAGCCTTGACCCTGTGCCTCGTGGGAACAGTCCAGCCCAAACTGCCAAGCCATGTCTTTCCTGGACCGGAATCAAGCATCCTTGGACTGGTTTCTGGCTATCAGCCGTCTTCAGCCAGGATAGCTTGACTCCAGGGGTGTGGAGAGCATGGGACTCACGTCTGAGCATACCCATCCCACTTGGGTTGACAAATGCAAAACAACAGTTGATGGACAGAATGCAGAACAATGTCATACATTCACCCCAGTACAGAGATCTGGGCCTAAATCCATCGTTTTTTTGCACTCCACACCACCCCAGTGCAGACATGGCCATATGCAAATCAGCCTTGACCCACTGTCTCATGGGAACAGTCGAGCCCGAACTGCCAAGCCATGTCTTTCCTGGACTGGAATCAAGCATCCTAGGACTGGTTTCAGGCTATCAGCCGTCTTCAGCCAGGATAGCTTAACTCCAGTGGTGTGGAGAGCATGGGACTCACATCTGAGCGTACCCAACCCACTTGGTGTGACAAATGCAAAACAACAGTTGATGGACAGAATGAAGAACAATGTCATACATTCATCCCAGTACAAAGATCTGGGCCTAAATACATCTTTTTTTTGCACTCCACACCACCCCAGTTCAGACATGGCCATATGCAAATCAGCCTTGACCCTGTGCCTCGTGGGAACAGTCCAGCCCGAACTGCCAAGCCATGTCTTTCCTGGACCGGAATCAAGGATCATTGAACCGGTTTCTGGCTATCAGCCGTCTTCAGCCAGGATAGCTTGACTCCAGTGGTGTGGAGAGCATGGGACTCACTTCTGAGCATACCCATCCCACTTGGGGTGACAAATGCAAAACAACAGTTGATGGACAGAATGCAGAACAATGTCATACATTCACCCCAATACAGAGATCTGGGCCAAAATCCATCTTTTTTTTGAACTCCACACCACCCCAGTTCAGACATTGCCATATGATAATCAGCCTTGACCCTGTGCCTCGTGGGAACAGTCTAGCCCGAACTGCCAAGCCATGTTTTTCCTGGACCGGAATCAAGCATCCTTGGACCGGTTTCCGGCTATCAGCCGTCTTCAGCCAGGATAGCTTGACTCCAGTGGTGTGGAGAGCATGGGACTCACGTCGGAGCATACCTATCCCACTTGAGTTGACAAACGCAAAACAACAGTTGATGGACAGAATGCAGAACAATGTCATACATTCAGCCCAGTACAGAGATCTCGGCCTAAATCCAACGTTTTTTTGCAGTCCACACCACCCCAGTGCAGACATGGCCATATGCAAATCAGCATTGACCCTCTGCCTCATGGGAACAGTCGAGCCCAAACTGCCAAGCCATGTCTTTCCTGGACCAAAATCAAGCATCCTAGGACCGGTTTCTGGCTATCAGCCGTCTTCAGCCAGGATAGCGTGACTCCAGTGGTGTGGAGAGCATGGGACTCACGTCTGAGCATACCTATCCCACTTGGGTTGACAAATGCAAAACAACTGTTGAACGACAGTATGCAGAACAATGTCATACATTCACCCCAGTACAGAGATCTGGGCCTAAATCCATTGTTTTTTTTTGTACTCAACACCACCCCAGTTAAGACATGGCCATATGCAAATCAGTATTGACCCTGTGCCTCATGGGAACAGTCCAGCCCGAACTGCCAAGCTTTGTCTTTCCTGGACTGGAATCAGGCATCCTAGGACCAGTTTCTGGCTATCAGCCGTCTTCAGCCAGAATAGCTTGACTCCAGTGGTGTGGAGAGCATGGGACTCACGTCTGAGCATACCCATCCCACTTGGGGAGACAAATGCAAAACAACAGTTGATGGACAGAATACAGAACAATGTCATACATTCACCCCAGTACAGAGATCTAGGCCTAAATCCATCTTTTTTTGCACTCCACACCACCCCAGTGCAGACATGGCCATATGCAAATCAGCCTTGACCCTGTGCCTCGTGGAAACAGTCCAGCCCGAACTGCCAAGCCATGTCTTTCCTGGACCGGAATCAAGCATCCTTTTACCGGTTTCTTGCTATCAGCCGTCTTCAGCCAGGATAGCTTGACTCCATTGGTGTGGAGAGCATGGGACTCACTACTGAGCATACCCATCCCACTTGGGTTGACAAATGCAAAACAACTGTTGAACGACAGTATGCAGAACAATGTCATACATTCACCCCAGTACAGAGATCTGGGCCTAAATCCATTGTTTTTTTTTCGTACTCAACACCACCCCAGTTAAGACATGGCCATATGCAAATCAGTATTGACCCTGTGCCTCATGGGAACAGTCCAGCCCGAACTGCCAAGCCATATCTTTCCTGGACTGGAATCAAGCATCCTAGGACCGGTTTCAGGCTATCAGCCGTCTTCAGCCAGGATAGCTTGACTCCAGTCGTGCGGAGAGCATGGGACTCACATTTGAGCATACCCAACCCACTTGGGGTGACAAATACAAAACAACAGTTGATGAACAGAATGCAGAACAATGGCATACATTGACCCCAGTACAGAGATCTAGGCCTAAATCCATCTTTTTTTGCACTCCACACCACCCCAGTGCAGACATGGCCATATGCAAATCAGCCTTGACCCTGTGCCTCGTGGAAACAGTCCAGCCCGAACTGCCAAGCCATGTCTTTCCTAGACCGGAATCAAGCATCCTTTTACCGGTTTCTGGCTATCAGCCGTCTTCAGCCAGGATAGCTTGACTCCATTGGTGTGGAGAGCATGGGACTCACTACTGAGCATACCCATCCCACTTGGGGTGACAAATGCAAAACAACAGTTGATGGACAGAATGCAGAACTATGTCATATATTCACCCCAGTACAGAGATCTGAGCCTAAATCCATCGTTTTTTTGCACTCCACACCACCCCAGTTCAGACATGGCCACATGCAAATCAGCCTTGACCCTGTGCCTCGTGGGAACAGTCCAGCCCGAACTGCCAAGCCATGTCTTTCCTGGACCGGAATCAAGGATCATTGAACCGGTTTCTGGCTATCAGCCGTCTTCAGCCAGGATAGCTTGACTCCAGTGGTGTGGAGAGCATGGGACTCACTTCTGAGCATACCCATCCCACTTGGGTTGACAAATACAAAACAACACTTGATGGACAGAATGCAGAACAATGTCATACATTCACCCCAGTACAGAGATCTGGGCCAAAATCTATCTTTTTTTTGCACTCCACACCACCCCAGTTCAGACATGGCCATATGCAAATCAGCCTTGACCCTGTGCCTCGTGGGAACAGTCTAGCCCGAACTGCCAAGCCATGTTTTTCCTGGACCGGAATCAAGCATCCTTGGACCGGTTTCCGGCTATCAGCCGTCTTCAGCCAGGATAGCTTGACTCCAGTGGTGTGGAGAGCATGGGACTCACGTCGGAGCATACCCATCCCACTTGGGTTGACAAATGCAAAACAACAGTTGATGGACAGAATGTAGAACAATGTCATACATTCAGCCCAGTACAGAGATCTGGGCCTAAATCCAAAGTTTTTTTGCAGTCCACACCACCCCAGTGCAGACATGGCCATATGCAAATCAGCATTGACCCTCTGCCTCATGGGAACAGTCGAGCCCAAACTGCCAAGCCATGTCTTTCCTGGACCGAAATCAAGCATCCTAGGACCGGTTTCTGGCTATCAGCCGTCTTCAGCCAGGATAGCGTGACTCCAGTGGTGTGGAGAGCATGGGACTCACGTCTGAGCATACCTATCCCACTTGGGTTGACAAATGCAAAACAACTGTTGAAGGACAGAATGCAGAACAATGTCATACATTCACCCCAGTACAGAGATCTGGGACTAAATCCATTGTTTTTTTTTGTACTCCACACCACCCCAGTTAAGATATGGCCATATGCAAATCAGTATTGACCCTGTGCCTCATGGGAACAGTCCAGCCCGAACTGCCAAGCTTTGTCTTTCCTGGACTGGAATCAAGCATCCTAGGACCGGTTTCTGGCTATCAGCCGTCTTCAGCCAGAATAGCTTGACTCCAGTGGTGTGGAGAGCATGGGACTCACGTCTGAGCATACCCATCCCACTTGAGGAGACAAATGCAAAACAACAGTTGATGGACAGAATACAGAACAATGTCATACATTCACCCCGGTACAGAGATTTGGGCCTAAATCCATTGTTTTTTTGCCCTCCACACCACCCCAGTTCAGACATGGCCATATGCAAATCCGCCTTGACCCTGTGCCTCATGGGAACAGTCCAGCCCGAACTGCCAAGCCATGTCTTTCCTGGACTGGAATCAAGCATCCTAGGACCTGTTTCAGGCTATCAGCCGTCTTCAGCCAGGATAGCTTGACTCCAGTGGTGTGGAGAGCATGGGACTCACATCTGAGCATACCCAACCCACTTGGGGTGACAAATACAAAACAACAGTTGATGAACAGAATGCAGAACAATGTCATACATTGACCCCAGTACAGAGATCTAGGCCTAAATCCATCTTTTTTTGCACTCCACACCACCCCAGTTCAGACATGGCCATATGCAAATCAGCCTTGACCCTGTGCCTCATAGGAACAGTCCAGCCCGAACTGCCAAGCCATGTCTTTCCTGGACCGGAATCAAGCATCCTTTTACCGGTTTCTGGCTATCAGCCGTCTTCAGCCAGGATAGCTTGACTCCATTGGTGTGGAGAGCATGGGACTCACTTCTGAGCATACCCATCCCACTTGGGGTGACAAATGCAAAACAACAGTTGATGGACAGAATGCAGAACTATGTCATATATTCACCCCAGTACAGAGATCTGGGCCTAAATCCATTGTTTTTTGCACTCCACACCACCCCAGTTCAGACATGGCCATATGCAAATCAGCCTTGACCATGTGCCTCATGGGAACAGTCCAGCACGAACTGCCAAGCCATGTCTTTCCTGGACCGGAAAAAAGCATCCTAGGACCGGTTTCTGGCTATCAGCCGTCTTCAGCCAGGAAAGCTTGACTCCAGTGGTGGTGAGAGCATGGGACTCACGTCTGAGCATACCCATCCCACTTGGGTTGACAAATGCAAAACAACAGTTGATGGACAGAATGCAGAACAATGTCATACATTCACCCCAGTACAGAGATCTAGGCCTAAATCCATCTTTTTTTGCACTCCACACCACCCCAGTTCAGACATGGCCATATGCAAATCAGCCTTGACCCTGTGCCTCATGGGAACAGTCCAGCCCGAACTGCCAAGCCATGTCTTTCCTGGACCGGAATCAAGCATCCTTTTACCGGTTTCTGGCTATCAGCCGTCTTCAGCCAGGATAGCTTGACTCCATTGGTGTGGAGAGCATGGGACTCACTTCTGAGCATACCCATCCCACTTGGGGTGACAAATGCAAAACAACAGTTGATGGACAGAATGCAGAACTATGTCATATATTCACCCCAGTACAGAGATCTGGGCCTAAATCCATGTTTTTTTTGCACTCCACACCACCCCAGTGCAGACATGGCCATGTGCAAATCAGCCTTGACCCTGTGCCTCATGGGAACAGTCCAGCCCGAACTGCCAAGCCATGTCTTTCCTGGACCGAAATCAAGCATCCTAGGACCGGTTTCTGGCTATCAGCCGTCTTCAGCCAGGATAGCGTGACTCCAGTGGTGTGGAGAGCATGGGACTCACGTCTGAGCATACCTATCCCACTTGGGTTGACAAATGCAAAACAACTGTTGAAGGACAGAATGCAGAACAATGTCATACATTCACCCCAGTACAGAGATCTGGGACTAAATCCATTGTTTTTTTTTGTACTCCACACCACCCCAGTTAAGATATGGCCATATGCAAATCAGTATTGACCCTGTGCCTCATGGGAACAGTCCAGCCCGAACTGCCAAGCTTTGTCTTTCCTGGACTGGAATCAAGCATCCTAGGACCGGTTTCTGGCTATCAGCCGTCTTCAGCCAGAATAGCTTGACTCCAGTGGTGTGGAGAGCATGGGACTCACGTCTGAGCATACCCATCCCACTTGAGGAGACAAATGCAAAACAACAGTTGATGGACAGAATACAGAACAATGTCATACATTCACCCCGGTACAGAGATTTGGGCCTAAATCCATTGTTTATTTGCCCTCCACACCACCCCAGTTCAGACATGGCCATATGCAAATCCGCCTTGACCCTGTGCCTCATGGGAACAGTCCAGCCCGAACTGCCAAGCCATGTCTTTCCTGGACTGGAATCAAGCATCCTAGGACCTGTTTCAGGCTATCAGCCGTCTTCAGCCAGGATAGCTTGACTCCAGTGGTGTGGAGAGCATGGGACTCACATCTGAGCATACCCAACCCACTTGGGGTGACAAATACAAAACAACAGTTGATGAACAGAATGCAGAACAATGTCATACATTGACCCCAGTACAGAGATCTAGGCCTAAATCCATCTTTTTTTGCACTCCACACCACCCCAGTTCAGACATGGCCATATGCAAATCAGCCTTGACCCTGTGCCTCATGGGAACAGTCCAGCCCGAACTGCCAAGCCATGTCTTTCCTGGACCGGAATCAAGCATCCTTTTACCGGTTTCTGGCTATCAGCCGTCTTCAGCCAGGATAGCTTGACTCCATTGGTGTGGAGAGCATGGGACTCACTTCTGAGCATACCCATCCCACTTGGGGTGACAAATGCAAAACAACAGTTGATGGACAGAATGCAGAACTATGTCATATATTCACCCCAGTACAGAGATCTGGGCCTAAATCCATTGTTTTTTGCACTCCACACCACCCCAGTTCAGACATGGCCATATGCAAATCAGCCTTGACCATGTGCCTCATGGGAACAGTCCAGCACGAACTGCCAAGCCATGTCTTTCCTGGACCGGAAAAAAGCATCCTAGGACCGGTTTCTGGCTATCAGCCGTCTTCAGCCAGGAAAGCTTGACTCCAGTGGTGGTGAGAGCATGGGACTCACGTCTGAGCATACCCATCCCACTTGGGTTGACAAATGCAAAACAACAGTTGATGGACAGAATGCAGAACAATGTCATACATTCACCCCAGTACAGAGATCTAGGCCTAAATCCATCTTTTTTTGCACTCCACACCACCCCAGTTCAGACATGGCCATATGCAAATCAGCCTTGACCCTGTGCCTCATGGGAACAGTCCAGCCCGAACTGCCAAGCCATGTCTTTCCTGGACCGGAATCAAGCATCCTTTTACCGGTTTCTGGCTATCAGCCGTCTTCAGCCAGGATAGCTTGACGCCATTGGTGTGGAGAGCATGGGACTCACTTCTGAGCATACCCATCCCACTTGGGGTGACAAATGCAAAACAACAGTTGATGGACAGAATGCAGAACTATGTCATATATTCACCCCAGTACAGAGATCTGGGCCTAAATCCATGTTTTTTTTGCACTCCACACCACCCCAGTGCAGACATGGCCATGTGCAAATCAGCCTTGACCCTGTGCCTCATGGGAACAGTCCAGCCCGAACTGCCAAGCCATGTCTTTCCTGGACCGGAATCAAGTATCCTAGGACCGGTTTCTGGCTATCAGCCGTCTTCAGCAAGGATAGCTTGACTCCAGTGGTGTGGAGAGCATGAGACTCACGTCTGCGCATACCCATCCCACTTGGGTTGACAAATGCAAAACAACAGTTGATGGACGGAATGCAGAACAATGTCATACATTCACCCCAGTACAGAGATCTGGGCCTAAATCCATTGTTTATTTGCACTCCACACCACCCCAGTTCAGACATGGCCGTATGCAAATCAGCTTGACCCTCTGCCCCATGAGAACAGTCCAGCCCTAACTGCCAAGCCATGTCTTTCCTGGACCGTAATCAAGCATCCTAGGACCGGTTTCTGGCTATCAGCCGTCTTCAGCCAGGATAGCTTGACTCCATTGGTGTGGAGAGCATGGGACTCACGTCTGAGCATACCTATCCCACTTGGGTTGACAAATGCAAAACAACTGTTGATGGACATAATGCAGAACAATGTCATACATTCACCCCAGTACAGAGATCTGGGCCTCAGTCCATCGTTTTTTTTTCACTCCACACCACCCAAGTTAAGACATGGCCATATGCAAATCAGCCTTGACCCTGTGCCTCATGGGAACAGTCCAGCCCGAACTGCCAAGCCATGTCTTTCCTGGACTGGAATCAAGCATCCTAGGACCGGTTTCTGGCTATCAGCCGTCTTCAGCAAGGATAGCTTGACTCCAGTGGTGTGGAGAGCATGGGACTCACGTCTGAGCATACCCATCCCACTTGGGGTGACAAATGCAAAACAACAGTTGATGGACAGAATACAGAACAATGTCATACATTCACCCCAGTACAGAGATCTGGGCCTAAATCCATCTTTTTTTTGCACTCCACACCACCCCAGTTCAGACATGGCCATATGCAAATCAGCCTTGACCCTGTGCCTCGTGGGAACAGTCCAGCCCGAACTGCCAAGCCATGTCTTTCCTGAACCGGAATCAAGCATCCTAGGACCGGTTTCTGGCTATCAGCCATCTTCAGCCAGGATAGCTTTACTCCAGTGGTGTGGAGAGTATGGGTCTCACGTCTGAGCATACCCATCCCACTTGGGGTGACAAATGCAAACCAACAGTTGATGGACAGAATGCAGAACAATGTCATACATTCAGACCCAGTACAGAGATCTGGGCCTAAATCCATCGTTTATTTGCACTCCACACCACCCAAGTTCAGACATGGCCGTATGCATATCAGCTTGACCCTCTGCCCCATGAGAACAGTCCAGCCCTAACTGCCAAGCCATGTCTTTCCTGGACCGGAATCAAGCATCCTAGGACCGGTTTCTGGCTATCAGCCGTCTTCAGCAAGGATAGCTTGACTCCAGTGGTGTGGAGAGCATGGGACTCACGTCTGAGCATACTCATCCCACTTGGGTTGACAAATGCAAAACAACTGTTGATGGACATAATGCAGAACAATGTCATACATTCACCCCAGTACAGAGATCTAGGCCTAAGTCCATCGTTTTTTTTTCATTCCACACCACCCAAGTTAAGACATGGCCATATGCAAATCAGCCTTGACCCTGTGCCTCATGGGAACAGTCCAGCCCGAACTGCCAAGCCATGTCTTTCCTGGACCGGAAAAAAGCATCCTAGGACCGGTTTCTGGGTATCAGCCGTCTTCAGCCAGGAAAGCTTGACTCCAGTGGTGGTGAGAGCATGGGACTCACGTCTGAGCATACCCATCCCACTTGGGGTGACAAATGCAAAACAACAGTTGATGGACAGAATGCAGAACAATGTCATACATTCACCCCAGTACAGAGATCTGGGCCTAAATCCATGTTTTTTTTGCACTCCACACCACCCCAGTGCAGACATGGCCATGTGCAAATCAGCCTTGACCCTGTGCCTCATGGGAACAGTCCAGCCCGAACTGCCAAGCCATGTCTTTCCTGGACCGGAATCAAGTATCCTAGGACCGGTTTCTGGCTATCAGCCGTCTTCAGCAAGGATAGCTTGACTCCAGTGGTGTGGAGAGCATGAGACTCACGTCTGCGCATACCCATCCCACTTGGGGTGACAAATGCAAAACAACAGTTGATGGACGGAATGCAGAACAATGTCATACATTCACCCCAGTACAGAAATCTGGGCCTAAATCCATCGTCCACCGTTTATTTGCACTCCACACCACCCCAGTTCAGAGATGGCCATATGCAAATCAGCTTGACCCTCTGCCCCATGAGAACAGTCCAGCCCTAACTGCCAAGCCATGTCTTTCCTGGACCGTAATCAAGCATCCTAGGACCGGTTTCTGGCTATCAGCCGTCTTCAGCCAGGATAGCTTGACTCCATTGGTGTGGAGAGCATGGGACTCACGTCTGAGCATACCTATCCCACTTGGGTTGACAAATGCAAAACAACTGTTGATGGACATAATGCAGAACAATGTCATACATTCACCCCAGTACAGAGATCTGGGCCTCAGTCCATCGTTTTTTTTTCACTCCACACCACCCAAGTTAAGACATGGCCATATGCAAATCAGCCTTGACCCTGTGCCTCATGGGAACAGTCCAGCCCGAACTGCCAAGCCATGTCTTTCCTGGACTGGAATCAAGCATCCTAGGACCGGTTTCTGGCTATCAGCCGTCTTCAGCAAGGATAGCTTGACTCCAGTGGTGTGGAGAGCATGGGACTCACGTCTGAGCATACTCATCCCACTTGGGGTGACAAATGCAAAACAACAGTTGATGGACAGAATACAGAACAATGTCATACATTCACCCCAGTACAGAGATCTGGGCCTCAATCCATCTTTTTTTTGCACTCCACACCACCCCAGTTCAGACATGGCCATATGCAAATCAGCCTTGACCCTGTGCCTCGTGGGAACAGTCCAGCCCGAACTGCCAAGCCATGTCTTTCCTGAACCGGAATCAAGCATCCTAGGACCGGTTTCTGGCTATCAGCCATCTTCAGCCAGGATAGCTTTACTCCAGTGGTGTGGAGAGTATGGGTCTCACGTCTGAGCATACCCATCCAACTTGGGGTGACAAATGCAAAACAACAGTTGATGGACAGAATACAGAACAATGTCATACATTCAGACCCAGTACAGAGATCTGGGCATAAATCCATCGTTTATTTGCACTCCACACCACCCCAGTTCAGACATGGCCGTATGCAAATCAGCTTGACCCTCTGCCCCATGAGAACAGTCCAGCCCTAACTGCCAAGCCATGTCTTTCCTGGACCGGAATCAAGCATCCTAGGACCGGTTTCTGGCTATCAGCCGTCTTCAGCCAGGATAGCTTGACTCCATTGGTGTGGAGAGCATGGGACTCACGTCTGAGCATACCTATCCCACTTGGGTTGACAAATGCAAAACAACTGTTGATGGACATAATGCAGAACAATGTCATACATTCACCCCAGTACAGAGATCTGGGCCTAAGTCCATCGTTTTTTTTTCACTCCACACCACCCAAGTTAAGACAGGGCCATATGCAAATCAGCCTTGACCCTGTGCCTCATGGGAACAGTCCAGCCCGAACTGCCAAGCCATGTCTTTCCTGAACCGGAATCAAGCATCCTAGGACCGGTTTCTGGCTATCAGCCGTCTTCATCCAGGATAGCTTGACTCCAGTGGTGTGGAGAGCATGGGACTCACGTCTGAGCATTCCTATTCCACTTGGGTTGGCAAATGCAAAACAACAGTTGATGGACAGAATGCAGAACAATGTCATACATTCAGCCCAGTACAGAGATCTGGGCCTAAATCCATTGTTTATTTGCACTACACACCACCCCAGTTCAGACATGGCCATATGCAAATCAACCTTGACCCTCTACCTCATGGGAACAGTCCAGCCCAAACTGCCAAGCCATGTCTTTCCTGGACCGGAATCAAGCATCCTAGGACCGGTTTCTGGCTATCAGCTGTCTTCAGCCAGGATAGCTTGACTCCAGTGGTGTGGAGAGCATGGGACTCACGTCTGAGCATACCTATCCCACTTGGGTTGACAAATGCAAAACAACTGTTGAAGGACAGAATGCAGAACAATGTCATACATTCACCCCAGTACAGAGATCTGGGCCTAAATCCATCGTTTTTTTTGCACTCCACACCACCCCAGTTAAGACATGGCCATATGCAAATCAGCCTTGACCCTCTACCTCATGGGAACAGTCCAGCCCAAACTGCCAAGCCATGTCTTTCCTGGACCGGAATCAAGCATCCTAGGACCGGTTTCTGGCTATCAGCCGTCTTCTGCAAGGATAGCTTGACTCCAGTGGTGTGGAGAGCATGAGACTCACGTCTGCGCATACCCATCCCACTGGGGGTGACAAATTCAAAACAACAGTTGATGGACGGAATGCAGAACAATGTCATACATTCACCCCAGTACAGAGATCTGGGCCTAAATCCATCGTTTTTTTGCACTCCACACCACCCCAGTTCAGACATGGCCACATGCAAATCAGCCTTGACCCTGTGCCTCGTGGGAACAGTCCAGCCCGAACTGCCAAGCCATGTCTTTCCTGGACAGGAATCAAGGATCATTGAACCGGTTTCTGGCTATCAGCCGTCTTCAGCCAGGATAGCTTGACTCCAGTGGTGTGGAGAGCATGGGACTCACTTCTGAGCATACCCATCCCACTTGGGTTGACAAATGCAAAACAACACTTGATGGACAGAATGCAGAACAATGTCATACATTCACCCCAGTACAGAGATCTGGGCCAAAATCTATCTTTTTTTTGCACTCCACACCACCCCAGTTCAGACATGGCCATATGCAAATCAGCCTTGACCCTGTGCCTCGTGGGAACAGTCTAGCCCGAACTGCCAAGCCATGTTTTTCCTGGACCGGAATCAGGCATCCTTGGACCGGTTTCCGGGTATCAGCCGTCTTCAGCCAGGATAGCTTGACTCCAGTGGTGTGGAGAGCATGGGACTCACGTCGGAGCATACCCATCCCACTTGGGTTGACAAATGCAAAACAACAGTTGATGGACAGAATGCAGAACAATGTCATACATTCAGCCCAGTACAGAGATCTCGGCCTAAATCCAACGTTTTTTTGCAGTCCACACCACCCCAGTGCAGACATGGCCATATGCAAATCAGCATTGACCCTCTGCCTCATGGGAACAGTCGAGCCCAAACTGCCAAGCCATGTCTTTCCTGGACCGAAATCAAGCATCCTAGGACCGGTTTCTGGCTATCAGCCATCTTCAGCCAGGATAGCGTGACTCCAGTGGTGTGGAGAGCATGGGACTCACGTCTGAGCATACCTATCCCACTTGGGTTGACAAATGCAAAACAACTGTTGCAGGACAGAATGCAGAACAATGTCATACATTCACCCCAGTACAGAGATCTGGGACTAAATCCATTGGGTTTTTTTGTACTCCACACCACCCCAGTTAAGATATGGCCATATGCAAATCAGTATTGACCCTGTGCCTCATGGGAACAGTCCAGCCCGAACTGCCAAGCTTTGTCTTTCCTGGACTGGAATCAAGCATCCTAGGACCGGTTTCTGGCTATCAGCCGTCTTCAGCCAGAATAGCTTGACTCCAGTGGTGTGGAGAGCATGGGACTCATGTCTGAGCATACCCATCCCACTTGAGGAGACAAATGCAAAACAACAGTTGATGGACAGAATACAGAACAATGTCATACATTCACCCCAGTACAGAGATTTGGGCCTAAATCCATTGTTTTTTTGCCCTCCACACCACCCCAGTTTAGACATGGCCATATGCAAATCCGCCTTGACCCTGTGCCTCATGGGAACAGTCCAGCCCGAACTGCCAAGCCATGCCTTTCCTGGACTGGAATCAAGCATCCTAGGACCTGTTTCAGGCTATCAGCCGTCTTCAGCCAGGATAGCTTCACTCCAGTGGTGTGGAGAGCATGGGACTCACATCTGAGCATACCCAACCCACTTGGGGTGACAAATACAAAACAACAGTTGATGAACAGAATGCAGAACAATGTCATACATTGACCCCAGTACAGAGATCTAGGCCTAAATCCATCTTTTTTTGCACTCCACACCACCCCAGTTCAGACATGGCCATATGCAAATCAGCCTTGACCCTGTGCCTCATGGGAACAGTCCAGCACGAACTGCCAAGCCATGTCTTTCCTGGACCGGAAAAAAGCATCCTAGGACCGGTTTCTGGCTATCAGCCGTCTTCAGCCAGGAAAGCTTGACTCCAGTGGTGGTGAGAGCATGGGACTCACGTCTGAGCATACCCATCCCACTTGGGTTGACAAATGCAAAACAACAATCGATGGACAGAATGCAGAACAATGTCATACATTCACCCCAGTACAGAGATCTGGGCCTAAATCCATGTTTTTTTTGCACTCCACACCACCCCAGTGCAGACATGGCCATGTGCAAATCAGCCTTGACCCTGTGCCTCATGGGAACAGTCCAGCCCGAACTGCCAAGCCATGTCTTTCCTGGACCGGAATCAAGTATCCTAGGACCGATTTCTGGCTATCAGCCGTCTTCAGCAAGGATAGCTTAACTCCAGTGGTGTGGAGAGCATGAGACTCACGTCTGCGCATACCCATCCCACTTGGGGTGACAAATGCAAAACAGCAGTTGATGGACGGAATGCAGAACAATGTCATACATTCACCCCAGTACAGAGATCTGGGCATAAATCCATCGTTTATTTGCACTCCACACCACCCCAGTTCAGACATGGCCGTATGCAAATCAGCTTGACCCTCTGCCCCATGAGAACAGTCCAGCCCTAACTGCCAAGCCATGTCTTTCCTGGACCGGAATCAAGCATCCTAGGACCGGTTTCTGGCTATCAGCCGTCTTCAGCCAGGATAGCTTGACTCCATTGGTGTGGAGAGCATGGGACTCACGTCTGAGCATACCTATCCCACTTGGGTTGACAAATGCAAAACAACTGTTGATGGACATAATGCAGAACAATGTCATACATTCACCCCAGTACAGAGATCTGGGCCTAAGTCCATCGTTTTTTTTTCACTCCACACCACCCAAGTTAAGACAGGGCCATATGCAAATCAGCCTTGACCCTGTGCCTCATGGGAACAGTCCAGCCCGAACTGCCAAGCCATGTCTTTCCTGAACCGGAATCAAGCATCCTAGGACCGGTTTCTGGCTATCAGCCGTCTTCATCCAGGATAGCTTGACTCCAGTGGTGTGGAGAGCATGGGACTCACGTCTGAGCATTCCTATTCCACTTGGGTTGGCAAATGCAAAACAACAGTTGATGGACAGAATGCAGAACAATGTCATACATTCAGCCCAGTACAGAGATCTGGGCCTAAATCCATTGTTTATTTGCACTACACACCACCCCAGTTCAGACATGGCCATATGCAAATCAACCTTGACCCTCTACCTCATGGGAACAGTCCAGCCCAAACTGCCAAGCCATGTCTTTCCTGGACCGGAATCAAGCATCCTAGGACCGGTTTCTGGCTATCAGCTGTCTTCAGCCAGGATAGCTTGACTCCAGTGGTGTGGAGAGCATGGGACTCACGTCTGAGCATACCTATCCCACTTGGGTTGACAAATGCAAAACAACTGTTGAAGGACAGAATGCAGAACAATGTCATACATTCACCCCAGTACAGAGATCTGGGCCTAAATCCATCGTTTTTTTTGCACTCCACACCACCCCAGTTAAGACATGGCCATATGCAAATCAGCCTTGACCCTCTACCTCATGGGAACAGTCCAGCCCAAACTGCCAAGCCATGTCTTTCCTGGACCGGAATCAAGCATCCTAGGACCGGTTTCTGGCTATCAGCCGTCTTCTGCAAGGATAGCTTGACTCCAGTGGTGTGGAGAGCATGAGACTCACGTCTGCGCATACCCATCCCACTTGGGGTGACAAATGCAAAACAACAGTTGATGGACGGAATGCAGAACAATGTCATACATTCACCCCAGTACAGAGATCTGGGCCTAAATCCATCTTTTTTTTGCACTCCACACCACCCCAGTTCAGACATGGCCACATGCAAATCAGCCTTGACCCTGTGCCTCGTGGGAATAGTCCAGCCCGAACTGCCAAGCCATGTCTTTCCTGGACAGGAATCAAGGATCATTGAACCGGTTTCTGGCTATCAGCCGTCTTCAGCCAGGATAGCTTGACTCCAGTGGTGTGGAGAGCATGGGACTCACTTCTGAGCATACCCATCCCACTTGGGTTGACAAATGCAAAACAACACTTGATGGACAGAATGCAGAACAATGTCATACATTCACCCCAGTACAGAGATCTGGGCCAAAATCTATCTTTTTTTTGCACTCCACACCACCCCAGTTCAGACATGGCCATATGCAAATCAGCCTTGACCCTGTGCCTCGTGGGAACAGTCTAGCCCGAACTGCCAAGCCATGTTTTTCCTGGACCGGAATCAAGCATCCTTGGACCGGTTTCCGGGTATCAGCCGTATTCAGCCAGGATAGCTTGACTCCAGTGGTGTGGAGAGCATGGGACTCACGTCGGAGCATACCCATCCCACTTGGGTTGACAAATGCAAAACAACAGTTGATGTACAGAATGCAGAACAATGTCATACATTCAGCCCAGTACAGAGATCTCGGCCTAAATCCAACGTTTTTTTGCAGTCCACACCACCCCAGTGCAGACATGGCCATATGCAAATCAGCATTGACCCTCTGCCTCATGGGAACAGTCGAGCCCAAACTGCCAAGCCATGTCTTTCCTGGACCGAAATCAAGCATCCTAGGACCGGTTTCTGGCTATCAGCCATCTTCAGCCAGGATAGCGTGACTCCAGTGGTGTGGAGAGCATGGGACTCACGTCTGAGCATACCTATCCCACTTGGGTTGACAAATGCAAAACAACTGTTGCAGGACAGAATGCAGAACAATGTCATACATTCACCCCAGTACAGAGATCTGGGACTAAATCCATTGGGTTTTTTTGTACTCCACACCACCCCAGTTAAGATATGGCCATATGCAAATCAGTATTGACCCTGTGCCTCATGGGAACAGTCCAGCCCGAACTGCCAAGCTTTATCTTTCCTGGACTGGAATCAAGCATCCTAGGACCGGTTTCTGGCTATCAGCCGTCTTCAGCCAGAATAGCTTGACTCCAGTGGTGTGGAGAGCATGGGACTCATGTCTGAGCATACCCATCCCACTTGAGGAGACAAATGCAAAACAACAGTTGATGGACAGAATACAGAACAATGTCATACATTCACCCCAGTACAGAGATTTGGGCCTAAATCCATTGTTTTTTTGCCCTCCACACCACCCCAGTTCAGACATGGCCATATGCAAATCCGCCTTGACCCTGTGCCTCATGGGAACAGTCCAGCCCGAACTGCCAAGCCATGTCTTTCCTGGACTGGAATCAAGCATCCTAGGACCTGTTTCAGGCTATCAGCCGTCTTCAGCCAGGATAGCTTCACTCCAGTAGTGTGGAGAGCATGGGACTCACATCTGAGCATACCCAACCCACTTGGGGTGACAAATACAAAACAACAGTTGATGAACAGAATGCAGAACAATGTCATACATTGACCCCAGTACAGAGATCTAGGCCTAAATCCATCTTTTTTTGCACTCCACACCACCCCAGTTCAGACATGGCCATATGCAAATCAGCCTTGACCCTGTGCCTCATGGGAACAGTCCAGCACGAACTGCCAAGCCATGTCTTTCCTGGACCGGAAAAAAGCATCCTAGGACCGGTTTCTGGCTATCAGCCGTCTTCAGCCAGGAAAGCTTGACTCCAGTGGTGGTGAGAGCATGGGACTCACGTCTGAGCATACCCATCCCACTTGGGTTGACAAATGCAAAACAACAATCGATGGACAGAATGCAGAACAATGTCATACATTCACCCCAGTACAGAGATCTGGGCCTAAATCCATGTTTTTTTTGCACTCCACACCACCCCAGTGCAGACATGGCCATGTGCAAATCAGCCTTGACCCTGTGCCTCATGGGAACAGTCCAGCCCGAACTGCCAAGCCATGTCTTTCCTGGACCGGAATCAAGTATCCTAGGACCGGTTTCTGGCTATCAGCCGTCTTCAGCAAGGATAGCTTGACTCCAGTGGTGTGGAGAGCATGAGACTCACGTCTGCGCATACCCATCCCACTTGGGGTGACAAATGCAAAACAGCAGTTGATGGACGGAATGCAGAACAATGTCATACATTCACCCCAGTACAGAGATCTGGGCCTAAATCCATAGTTTTTTTGCACTCCACACCACCCCATCCAGACATGGCCATATGCAAATCAGCCTTGACCCTGTGCCTCATGGGAACAGTCCAGCCCGAACTGCCAAGCCATGTTTTTCCTGGACCGGAATCAAGCATCCTAGGACCGGTTTCTGGCTATCAGCCGTCTTCAGCCAGGATAGCTTGACTCCATTGGTGTGGAGAGCATGGGACTCACGTCTGAGCATACCTATCCCACTTGGGTTGACAAATGCAAAACAACTGTTGATGGACATAATGCAGAACAATGTCATACATTCACCCCAGTACAGAGATCTGGGCCTAAGTCCATCGTTTTTTTTTCACTCCACACCACCCAAGTTAAGACATGGCCATATGCAAATCAGCCTTGACCCTGTGCCTCATGGGAACAGTCCAGCCCGAACTGCCAAGCCATGTCTTTCCTGGACTGGAATCAAGCATCCTAGGACCGGTTTCTGGCTATCAGCCGTCTTCCGCAAGGATAGCTTGACTCCAGTGGTGTGGAGAGCATGGGACTCACGTCTGAGCATACCCATCCCACTTGGGGTGACAAATGCAAAACAACAGTTGATGGACAGAATGCAGAACAATGTCATACATTCAGACCCAGTACAGAGATCTGGGCCTAAATCCATCGTTTATTTGCACTCCACACCACCCCAGTTCAGACATGGCCGTATGCAAATCAGCTTGACCCTCTGCCCCATGAGAACAGTCCAGCCCTAACTGCTAAGCCATGTCTTTCCTGGACCGGAATCAAGCATCCTAGGACCGGTTTCTGGCTATCAGCCGTCTTCAGCCAGGATAGCTTGACTCCATTGGTGTGGAGAGCATGGGACTCACGTCTGAGCATACCTATCCCACTTGGGTTGACAAATGCAAAACAACTGTTGATGGACATAATGCTGAACAATGTCATACATTCACCCCAGTACAGAGATCTGGGCTTAAGTCCATCGTTTTTTTTTCACTCCACACCACCCAAGTTAAGACATGGCCATATGCAAATCGGCCTTGACCCTGTGCCTCATGGGAACAGTCCAGCCCGAACTGCCAAGCCATGTCTTTCCTGGACTGGAATCAAGCATCCTAGGACCGGTTTCTGGCTATCAGCTGTCTTCAGCAAGGATAGCTTGACTCCAGTGGTGTGGAGAGCATGGGACTCACGTCTGAGCATACCCATCCCACTTGGGGTGACAAATGCAAAACAACAGTTGATGGACAGAATACAGAACAATGTCATACATTCAACCCAGTACAGAGATCTGGGCCTAAATCCATCTTTTTTTTGCACTCCACACCACCCCAGTTCAGACATGGCCATATGCAAATCAGCCTTGACCCTGTGCCTCGTGGGAACAGTCCAGCCCGAACTTCCAAGCCATGTCTTTCCTGAACCGGAATCAAGCATCCTAGGACCGGTTTCTGGCTATCAGCCGTCTTCATCCAGGATAGCTTGACTCCAGTGGTGTGGAGAGCATGGGACTCACGTCTGAGCATTCCTATTCCACTTGGGTTGGCAAATGCAAAACAACAGTTGATGGACAGAATGCAGAACAATGTCATACATTCAGCCCAGTACAGAGATCTGGGCCTAAATCCATCGTTTATTTGCACTACACACCACCCCAGTTCAGACATGGCCATATGCAAATCAACCTTGACCCTCTGCCTCATGGGAATAGTCCAGCCCAAACTGCCAAGCCATGTCTTTCCTGGACCGGAATCAAGCATCCTAGGACCGGTTTCTGGCTATCAGCCGTCTTCAGCAAGGATAGCTTGACTCCAGTGGTGTGGAGAGCATGAGACTCACGTCTGCGCATACCCATCCCACTTGGGGTGACAAATGCAAAACAACAGTTGATGGACGGAATGCAGAACAATGTCATACATTCACCCCAGTACAGAGATCTGGGCCTAAATCCATCGTTTTTTTGCACTCCACACCACCCGAGTTCAGACATGGCCACATGCAAATCAGCCTTGACCCTGTGCCTCGTGGGAACAGTCCAGCCCAAACTGCCAAGCCATGTCTTTCCTGGACAGGAATCAAGGATCATTGAACCGGTTTCTGGCTATCAGCCGTCTTCAGCCAGGATAGCTTGACTCCAGTGGTGTGGAGAGCATGGGACTCACTTCTGAGCATACTCATCCCACTTGGGTTGACAAATGCAAAACAACACTTGATGGACAGAATGCAGAACAATGTCATACATTCACCCCAGTACAGAGATCCGGGCCAAAATCTATCTTCTTTTTTACACTCCACACCACCCCAGTTCAGACATGGCCATATGCAAATCAGCCTTGACCCTGTGCCTCGTGGGAACAGTCTAGCCCGAACTGCCAAGCCATGTTTTTACTGGACCGGAATCAAGCATCCTTGGACCGGTTTCCGGCTATCGGCCGTCTTCAGCCAGGATAGCTTGACTCCAGTGGTGTGGAGAGCATGGGACTCACGTCGAAGCATACCCATCCCACTTGGGTTGACAAATGCAAAACAACAGTTGATGGACAGAATGCAGAACAATGTCATACATTCAGCCCAGTACAGAGATCTCGGCCTAAATCCAACGTTTTTTTGCAGTCCACACCACCCCAGTGCAGACATGGACATATGCAAATCAGCATTGACCCTCTGCCTCATGGGAACAGTCGAGCCCAAACTGCCAAGCCATGTCTTTCCTGGACCGAAATCAAGCATCCTAGGACCGGTTTCTGGCTATCAGCCATCTTCAGCCAGGATAGCGTGACTCCAGTGGTGTGGAGAGCATGGGACTCACGTCTGAGCATACCTATCCCACTTGGGTTGACAAATGCAAAACAACTGTTGAAGGACAGAATGCAGAACAATGTCATACATTCACCCCAGTACAGAGATCTGGGACGAAATCCATTGGTTTTTTTTGTACTCCACACCACCCCAGTTAAGATATGGCCATATGCAAATCAGTATTGACCCTGTGCCTCATGGGTACAGTCCAGCCCGAACTGCCAAGCTTTGTCTTTCCTGGACTGGAATCAAGCATCCTAGGACCGGTTTCTGGCTATCAGCCGTCTTCAGCCAGAATAGCTTGACTCCAGTGGTGTGGAGAGCATGGGACTCACGTCTGAGCATACCCATCCCACTTGAGGAGACAAATGCAAAACAACAGTTGATGGACAGAATACAGAACAATGTCATACATTCACCCCAGTACAGAGATTTGGGCCTAAATCCATTGTTTTTTTGCCCTCCACACCACCCCAGTTCAGACATGGCCATATGCAAATCCGCCTTGACCCTGTGCCTCATTGGAACAGTCCAGCCCGAACTGCCAAGCCATGTCTTTCCTGGACTGGAATCAAGCATCCTAGGACCTGTTTCAGGCTATCAGCCGTCTTCAGCCAGGATAGCTTGACTCCAGTGGTGTGGAGAGCATGGGACTCACATCTGAGCATACCCAACCCACTTGGGGTGACAAATACAAAACAACAGTTGATGAACAGAATGCAGAACAATGTCATACATTGACCCCAGTACAGAGATCTAGGCCTAAATCCATCTTTTTTTGCACTCCACACCACCCCAGTTCAGACATGGCCATATGCAAATCAGCCTTGACCCTGTGCCTCGTGGGAACAGTCCAGCCCGAACTGCCAAGCCATGTCTTTCCTGGACCGGAATCAAGCATCCTTTTACCGGTTTCTGGCTATCAGCCGTCTTCAGCCAGGATAGCTTGACTCCATTGGTGTGGAGAGCATGGGACTCACTTCTGAGCATACCCATCCCACTTGGGGTGACAAATGCAAAACAACAGTTGATGGACAGAATGCAGAACTATGTCATATATTCACCCCAGTACAGAGATCTGGGCCTAAATCCATTGTTTTTTTGCACTCCACACCACCCCAGTTCAGACATGGCCATATGCAAATCAGCCTTGACCATGTGCCTCATGGGAACAGTCCAGCACGAACTGCCAAGCCATGTCTTTCCTGGACCGGAAAAAGCATCCTAGGACCGGTTTCTGGCTATCAGCTGTCTTCAGCCAGGAAAGCTTGACTCCAGTGGTGGTGAGAGCATGGGACTCACGTCTGAGCATACCCATCCCACTTGGGTTGACAAATGCAAAACAACAGTTGATGGACAGAATGCAGAACAATGTCATACATTCACCCCAGTACAGAGATCTGGGCCTAAATCCATGTTTTTTTTGCACTCCACACCACCCCAGTGCAGACATGGCCATGTGCAAATCAGCCTTGACCCCGTGCCTCATGGGAACAGTCCAGCCCGAACTGCCAAGCCATGTCTTTCCTGGACCGGAATCAAGTATCCTAGGACCGGTTTCTGGCTATCAGCCGTCTTCAGCAAGGATAGCTTGACTCCAGTGGTGTGGAGAGCATGAGACTCACGTCTGCGCATACCCATCCCACTTGGGGTGACAAATGCAAAACAACAGTTGATGGACGGAATGCAGAACAATGTCATACATTCACCCCAGTACAGAGATCTGGGCCTAAATCCATAGTTTTTTTGCACTCCACACCACCCCATCCAGACATGGCCATATGCAAATCAGCCTTGACCCTGTGCCTCATGGGAACAGTTGTGAGAAGTTGGCCTGGTATATAATGCTCACTAATTCTTAGTGATCACTTTGTACCATGCCAAGCAACCCTTATGATGATGGTTGTAATTCAACCTTGTAGACCAGTTATCCTAGTGGTAACGTGGACAAAGCAGTCTTAGGCTAAACTCTGAAAGGCATGTGAAGCCAGCTGTTATACCATACACAACCCCCTTGAATACCAAATGAAAGGGACACCACACAGATATATATTGAAAATATATATTGATTTTTTTACTATAAAATCCCCTGGACTCTTTATGAGCACAGAAGCACAAGCGTTAAATCACAAGACAGTTTAAAATACACAAAAGTTGCACAATATGGATGAGCCCTAGGGGCCACCTAAACCATATACTAAGAAAGTGGTATAAGAGATACCAATAGGAAAGGGAACAGGCCTAGGGCCTTGGGAATCGCTAGGGCTATTCGAGACTAGCAGTGACTAAGTCGGGAAAGGCCCGCGGGACTCGGGTGCAGTGTTCAAAGTGCACGCACTTTCCAATGCAAAGTCTATGGTGCGTAAAAAGTACAAAGTTAGAAAGTTAGGAACCTTCCGAGTGACCTACGGAGCTGCAACTTAAGACACAGGCCCTTGAGATGTGTACCAGTGCAGGAGCACCGGCGGAGCTGAGTTACCTCACCCACAGGAAGCGGGTGCACAGGGTCTAAGTAGTGTCGGGTTTCGTCACGCTTGTCGATGGTGATTGGAGCTGAAGATGCTGCAGGCGGCTCGATGTGAAGAGTTCCGGTGGATCCAAGGGTGGATCTGAAGATGTGAAGACCTGAAAGCAGAGGGGACAGTGTTCAAAGTCACTAGCCAGTGGCTACCGTGGAACCAGATTGGAACCAGGCGATGTCGGGTGCAAACAGGCGTTGTCAGGTAGCTTCTTTCTGCAGCCACGTGGATACCCGGGGTCGAGGACATCCAGGAGTCGGTCACGAGCTGTCCCACACAGGCTTCTCGCTGTTGGCCATGTCGGCAACTTGATCGGAGCAAACAGGCCTTGGCAAATGCAAGCCACGCAGAAGTTGAAAGAGGCTTATCACTCGGACCAGCAAGGTCAGAGCGGGTGCTCCTTTTTACAGGTGCTTGGGTACGTCTGGAGCAACCAGACCTGCTGTGTAAATCGTCGGTTTCGTCGCCAAGATGGCCGCTGACCACGTGGCTAGTGGCCGGGATGGCGCGTCGAGTGGCACAATGCAAAAGGGCCCCACGCAGATCGTGGAGATGCTGGAGGGCTGATCTTCGGTGCAAAGGCTGCTCGGTGGTGGGGGTTCTCAGTCCCCAAAGCACAACGTCGAGGATGCCTCAGAAGCTGCGCAGTCAGCTTTTCGTGTGTCTTCCAGGAGGTCCGGTCCCACGTCACTCGGTGCCTCCACGGGTCCCTTCTTTGCAGGGACTGTGGATCGGGCTCTGAGAGGTCTGCGAGTCTGGTTCTTGTCGGGCTCTGGGCTCGGGCTCCGGCGGGAGGCGGCGGCAAAGCAGATGTTGAGTTGCTGGTTGGTACCTGTGCTCACAGGGTGGCCACTCCTAGGCCACAAGGGAGATTCTCTTCAGTCTTCTGTGCAGCAGAATGTCGAAGTCCAGTCTTCTTCTTCGTGTAAAGTTGATTCAGGATGATCTGCTGTGCAATGGCACTGCTCCCACTCTTATTCCCAATCTGAGGGGTGGATCACCTACTAGGTCCCTCCTCTGGGAGGAACCAGGAAGGGGGCGCTTACACCCCCTTTCCTTTGTCCAGTTCCGCGCCAAGCCTGGGTCTGGAAAGTCCCAGGACCGGTTTGGACTGGCCTATGCACGGGGACACCTTGTGTGCCCCGGGCATGTCTGATTCTATTCAGCCCTGTTCTACCCAATACACAAAACCCTGTCTGGGGTGGTGCTCGCACCTCCCAAGGCAGGACACCCTTTGTCCAGGCCACCATCTGCCGAGTTTCGGTCAGCAGCAGGAGGCCAGACTCGTGTCTGTGGTGGCAGCATCCATTTTGTGATGCTGAGGCTCTGGTTAACTTTAACCGGGGTTTAAGGCTACACACATGTCGTGTCCCTCTAGAAGGGTGGAATGCTATCCCCGTCGCCAGAACTGGCGAGGGGATAGTATTCCAATTCGTATGAAAACCTTACTCGACATGTTTTGATAAAGCCAAACCAAAGATAGCATATAACCGCGAGGATTATAATGCACTTAAGAGTATATGGTATGGCAATATCCCGGAACAGCTTAGGGAGTGGTTCCCGACCGCTGCAGACAGGCTCAGCTCATGCTAGAGCACCATCTCACATATTTCCAAGCACTCTGCCTCCAGGATTGATGAGGCCTTCCATAGGAGTTGCTGATAGGAACATATGTGTCCAGTTTAGGGTTAGGCACAGGCATACTGTACCTAAGTAAGAGGTTATTACACCAACTTACCCCAGCTGAGTGATCAGCCAGTTGTGTCAAATCTGGAGGCCAGGCCAGGGGTGGCACAATACGTGCTGCATCCCCTGGTAGGCCTTGGATGCACCTATGCCCTGGGTACCTAGGGTACACTGTTACAGGGGCCTATAAGGTGAACCAGTTCCAATTATGTTATGCACCTAGGGTACATGGAGTCCATTTTAAGGAGAGAGCAATCAGCCTGGGGCCCTGAATAGCAGGATCCCAGGCCAACTAAGTCAAAAACCAGCTAAACACCAGGCAAAAAGTTTGGGGGTAACCATAGTCAGATATCCACCTTCCTACAACAGTCCAGCCCGAACTGCCAAGCCATGTTTTTCCTGGACCGGAATCAAGCATCCTAGGACCGGTTTCTGGCTATCAGCCATCTTCAGCCAGGATAGCTTGACTCCAGTGGTGTGGAGAGTATGGGTCTCACGTCTGAGCATACCCATCCCACTTGGGGTGACAAATGCAAAACAACAGTTGATGGACAGAATGCAGAACAATGTCATACATTCACACCCAGTACAGAGATCTGGGCCTAAATCCATCGTTTATTTGCACTCCACACCACCCCAGTTCAGACATGGCCGTATGAAAATCAGCTTGACCCTCTGCCCCATGAGAACAGTCCAGCCCTAACTGCCAAGCCATGTCTTTCCTGGACCGTAATCAAGCATCCTAGGACCGCTTTCTGGCTATCAGCCGTCTTCAGCCAGGATAGCTTGACTCCATTGGTGTGGAGAGCATGGGACTCACGTCTGAGCATACCTATCCCACTTGGGTTGACAAATGCAAAACAACTGTTGATGGACATAATGCAGAACAATGTCATACATTCACCCCAGTACAGAGATCTGGGCCTAAGTCCATCGTTTTTTTTTCACTCCACACCACCCAAGTTAAGACATGACCATATGCAAATCAGCCTTGACCCTGTGCCTCATGGGAACAGTCCAGCCCGAACTGCCAAGCCATGTCTTTCCTGGACTGGAATCAAGCATCCTAGGACCGGTTTCTGGCTATCAGCCGTCTTCCGCAAGGATAGCTTGACTCCAGTGGTGTGGAGAGCATGGGACTCACGTCTGAGCATACCCATCCCTCTTGGGGTGACAAATGCAAAACAACAGTTGATGGACAGAATACAGAACAATGTCATACATTCACCCCAGTACAGAGATCTGGGCCTAAATCCATCTTTTTTTTGCACTCCACACCACCCCAGTTCAGACATGGCCATATGCAAATCAGCCTTGACCCTGTGCCTCGTGGGAACAGTCCAGCCCGAACTGCCAAGCCATGTCTTTCCTGAACCGGAATCAAGCATCCTAGGACCGGTTTCTGGCTATCAGCCATCTTCAGCCAGGATAGCTTGACTCCAGTGGTGTGGAGAGTATGGGTCTCACGTCTGAGCATACCCATCCCACTTGGGGTGACAAATGCAAAACAACAGTTGATGGACAGAATGCAGAACAATGTCATACATTCAGACCCAGTACAGAGATCTGGGCCTAAATCCATCGTTTATTTGCACTCCACACCACCCCAGTTCAGACATGGCCGTATGCAAATCAGCTTGACCCTCTGCCCCATGAGAACAGTCCAGCCCTAACTGCCAAGCCATGTCTTTCCTGGACCGGAATCAAGCATCCTAGGACCGGTTTCTGGCTATCAGCCGTCTTCAGGCAGGATAGCTTGACTCCAGTGGTGTGGAGAGCATGGGACTCACGTCTGAGCATACCCATCCCACTTGGGGTGACAAATGCAAAACAACAGTTGATGGACAGAATGCAGAACAATGTCATACATTCACCCCAGTACAGAGATCTCAGCTCCGCCACCCATGGTGCGCCGCATTTACAATGCAGCGCACCATGGGGCAAAAACAGCACAGATGCGTGACGCATCTGTGCCGTAAAAGCGGCGCATTGCTGGAGTTGCGATGCAGCTCCAGCAAGGCTCGGGGGGGCCCTATCTGTCCAATGATGCGTCAAGCCTTACGCCTGCTTCAAGCAGGCGCAGGGTTTTGACGCAGCATGGACCTAAAAGTGACTGAGTGAAATCTTGTAGATTTCACTCAGCCACTTTTAGAAGGCGATCCTGCACAGGAACGCCCCCCTGCGCCGGAACGCCTCCTTATGGCGCAGGGCTTTACAACGTGACGCATCTCCCAGATGCGTCACGTTGTAAATACCACGCACCATTTCACATCTTTTGTGCCGCCGTTGCGTCACAAAAGTGACGCAACAGCGGCGTAAAAAAGGCGCAAGGGGCTTGTAAATCTGCCCCTCACAGTGCAGCCACGTTACTGCCTACATTTCTCACAGCGTTTAGGGGCGCTGACCGAAATTGGGTGCTAATTCAGGCTTAGAGTACTGTTCACATTTGGTGTCTACGTTTTTGGCTACCAGACAACTTTCCAGACTTTCTGTATCAAATACTCTCCCCTTCCGCCAAGCATTCCGAGACAGACCTTAACCAGACCTGACCAGTGCTGAAACATGATGAGGAAAATCACTTGCCAGCCGTTGCTTACTCGTTTCACGTTCATCTGTGTTATTCCTATTTACAGGCCCTTTGACAATCTCGCCTCTAATACTTGAGGCTGCAATGACCTACTGACAAGTTGGAACAATCACTCTATTTCTCAAAAGCATAACCATAAATGACTGAATATGAGTTAGGTAATGTAGATACGGGAGCATGCTCCAATGCATTTTATATTATTGTGACACAAAGGATGGTGCGTCCAGTGCAGCCTGGGACTACACGCTGGAATATAAAAAGGCGCCAAGTTTACGCCTGTTCTAGGGTAGTGCAGCAGCGAATAGCGGGCCTGCAATTTGAAGGTGGGGGCAACATTTGGGTGCAATGTCTGCCTGGGATTTCACTAGATTCCTGCTCTGGAAGCGATGCATTAACTGTACGTCACTTCCTAGGTGACCCACGATTAGTGCACCACAAGAGAGCTTGTTTGTCCTTGTGCAGCACAGGTCAGAGGTAAGAACGTAGGGGCAGAGGTGTTCCCCCATTTGCAATGGCCAAATCACTGTGCAAATGAGGAAATGCTTCCTTGACGCACAAGTTTTGCACCTGCGTGATCAGTATTATAGAAGGGGCTGTGGAAAGCAGAAGTACCTGGAGGATACACAAAAACACCAGTGCAAACTCTTGTCGCATCTCGCCCCCTGCCGTCCCTTCCTGATATCACATCTCAATACCATGCAACAGTAATACAAAGGGTCACATGCATTCCATATCATGCAAAATTTAAGGAGAGTTCAGTTAACCAGTTTGTGTATACTCTTCCACTCACAGTAAAGGAAATATTAGCGGGTTGATGGTCTTTCTATGTAGGAACGGTTTCAAGGCACTTTAGGGACAACATCGGCAAGGCTGTGTGTGCAGGACAGATGATGAGGCATTACCTCCTCGTCCTGTCTTCCTCGCCACAGTACTTACACATGAGCCTCCGGCTCCCACAGAAACTCCAAGCTTAACTTACTCGCTCTAGTCTCCCTCTCCCTCCTCCAAGATGGCCCCCAGTGGCTCCAGCCAATCCCATAAAGGGACACAGAATACATCAGAATGACCTGTTCTTTTGTTTCTGCACTGCTCCGAGTGCTGTCTCCCTGGTATACAGGTGAGTGGGGCTGGGGTCTTGCTTGAGCAGCTCCTTGTGTCCTTGGGTATCTAGTTGGGGGACATAGTGTTTAGTTTGTGTTTATTTTGGTGCCTTTGTATTGGTTAAATTGTTTTTTTCCCCCATCTTCTGCCTCCACGCCTCATGTCCTGCACTAGCGGACTTTCTTGGCGTTTCTATGCGGCTGGGATCGTGTTTGTAGCTCACTATGCGGGGCGCATGGTATCCTGCTTTGCCGGTTCGTGGCATGTTTAATTTGAACCCTTTACCGGCCGCACGTCCTGCTGAGTGGACATGGCGCGGCCAGATATGCTTGGTATGGGGGCCGGGGGCTCCCGTCGCGTTTACTAACTTGCTGCCGCTTCTGTGGGGTTTCGATGGCTGCGGTGGGCGCTCCTTCGGGTCTCCGTTGGCTCCTGCCACACGGGACGTTTTTTGGCTGTCTTTACGTGTGAGCAAGAGTCTTCCTGCATGATTTATGTTGTTTGGAGCCATGCAGGGGGTGGTTTATCCGGTTGCCTAGCAAACTCAGGACCTTTTTTTACCGGGCATGTTGTTCTGTTCATTGCCTGTGTTCTTTACACTCGTTCACTCGTGTGTAGCTGTCATGGAGCGTGGTTCTTCAGATATTCCTGCTCCTGGTTCCTTGGATGAGGCTTGTGGTTCAGGGGTGACGATTCCTTCTCTGGAACTTTTGCAACAGATGATAAATTCTGCTGTAGCTGCTGCGTTGCAGGGTCGGGTGCCTGTTCCTCCGGATAAAAAGGCGAGGGTTGATGGCGCTGCTGCTGCTGACTCTGACAATGAAGAGGATGTTGATGTCAGGGGTCGCTTTGTGCAGGGTGCCGACCTGAAGGAGGTGCTGGGTCACATTCGCGAAAACTTGGTCTTTCCTGCATCTGTTGTGTCTTTGGATGACGACTTGTTTTCACAGTATCAGCGTCCTGAGCCTGATTCTTTGCCTCTCCATTCTTCAGTTTTGAAGGTCTTGAATAATGAATGGAAAGATGTAGACAAGGGTTTCTTTCCACGTTTTTTGAGTAAACGTTACCCGCTGCAGGATTTTGATGTGAAGTACCCTTCCTCGTTGAAGGTTGATTCCTTGATGGCTAGCATGTCTTCTCATGGGACTGTTGTTTCGGGGGATTCTTCTCCTGCTGACCCAGTTGACTGTAAAGTAGATAGTGTGGTGAAGCGCACTTTTGCGGCTGCAAATTTTTCTACCAGGGCTGCTGTCTATTCATCTTACGCAATCCAGTCTTTGCTGAAAGTTTTTCAATCTGTGGCTGAATTGTTGGATCAGGGGGAGGATATTTCTTCTACTCTGGCGATGATGGAGCAGCAGGTGCACCTACTTTCTGATGTTTCCTTTGATTCGTTTGGGGCGGCGGCTTCGGCAGCTGGTTCTTCTGTCGCTACGCGACGTCAGTTGTGGCTTCGCTCCTGGAAGGCTGATGCTGCGCAGAAAAGTCTCCTGATGAAGATCCCTTTTTCTTGTGTTAAGCTGTTTGGTCCACCTTTGGTTGACATGGTAAAGAAGACGGCGGAAGACCGTAAGCTCCTTGCTCCTGAGCGTACTGGTCGCTTCAGGGCCTTTGGTTCCCAGCAAGCTTTTGGTCATTCTCGGAGGGGCCGTGCTGGTCAGCCCTTTCGTGGAAGGGGGCATGGCTGGGGTGCTCCTTCCTTTGACAAATCCCGGCTCTCCGGTGCTTCTGCCTCCTCCTCCCCCGCCTCCAAGTCATGACTGGATCGCTCCTGGTGTAGGTCCGGTTGGGGGTCGCCTCACTTGCTTCATGGACTCTTGGCTACGGACTGTGTCAGATCGGTGGGTTCTGCGGGTGGTGTCCAAGGGCGTGCGTCTTGGAATTTCCCAGACTCCTCAGACTGTTTCAGGTCCACCGCGTGTCTAAGGGGTGGCGCTTTTGGAAGGTATAGAGTCCCTTCTTCTGAAGAAGGCCGTGGTTCCCGTACCCACAGATCAATTGGGGTCGGGTGTTTATTCCATAATCTTCCTGGTCACCAAACGCACAGGGGATCTCAGACCTCTGATGGATTTGAAGTGAGTCAAGTCAAGTCAAGTCAAAGAATTTATATAGCGCGCTACATACCCAGAGGGTCTCAAGGCGCTTAGGGAGGGGAGGAGGATTACTTGTCAAATATCCACGTTTTAAGTTGCTTTCTGAATGCTAGGTGGTTCTGGGTAAGGCGAAGGTGAGTGGGGAGTGAGTTCCATGTTTTAGCTGCCAGGTATGAGAAGGATCTACCTCCCATGGTGGTCTTGTTGATGCGTGGTACAGTGGCGAGGGCTTGGCTGGAGGAACGTAGTTGGCGGGGGGGGGTGTAGAAGGACAGTCGTGAGTTGAGGCATTCTGGTCCGATGTCGTAGAGTGATTTGTGTGCGTGGGTTAGAAGTCGGAAAGTGATCCTCTTATTGACGGGTAGCCAGTGGAGGTTTTTCAGGTGACCAGAGATGTGTTCGTTACGCGGGATGTCTAATATGATCCTGGCTGAGGCGTTTTGGATTTGTTGGAGTTTTTTCTGGAGTTTAGCGGTAGTACCTGCATAGAGGGTGTTTCCGTAGTCCAGTCGGCTCGTGACCAGAGCATGGGTGACTGTTTTTCTGGTTTCGGTGGGGATCCAGCGAAATGTTTTTTTGAGCATGCGAAGAATGTTGAAGCAGGATGAGGAGACGGCGCTGACTTGTCTGTTCATTGAAAGTGAAGAATCCAGGATAACGCCTAGGTTCCGTGCGTGGTCTGTCGGGATGGGTGTTTTTCCAAGGGCTTCTGGCCACCAAGAGTCGTCCCATGCAGAGGGGGATGTACCTAAGATGAGGACTTCTGTTTTATCTGAGTTCAGTTTCAGACGGCTGTGTTTCATCCATTCGGCAACTTCTTTCATTCCTTCGTGTAGGTTAGTTTTGGCGGTGCTGGGGTCATTGGTGAGAGAAAGGATCAGTTGAGTGTCATCCGCGTAAGAGATGATGTTGAAGTTGTGTTGGCGGGCGATGGGCGCGGGGGGCTCATGTATACGTTGAAGAGGGTGGGACTGAGTGAGGATCCTTGTGGTACGCCACAGATGACTTCAGTGGCCTCGGACTTGAATGGTGGAAGGCGGACTCTCTGGGTTCTTCCGGTGAGGAACGAGGTGATCCATTCAAGTGCTTTTCCTTGTATTCCGATGTTTCTGAGGCGTTGTAAAAGGGTGCTGTGGCAGACTGTGTCGAAGGCTGCAGAGAGGTCGAGGAGGATGAGGGCGACTGTGTCTCCATTGTCCAGTAGAGTTCGAATGTCGTCTGTTGCTGCGATGAGGGCGGTCTCAGTGCTGTGTTTCGCTCGGAAGCCAGACTGTGAGGAGTTGAGGGATTTGTTGGCTTCGAGGAAGGCGGCGAGCTGGTTGTTGACAGCTTTCTCGATGACTTTGGCCGGGAAAGGAAGGAGCGAGATGGGGCGGTAATTTTTGAGTTCGGTGGGGTCCGCTGTGGGTTTTTTCAGAAGGGCAGTGAGTTCAGCGTGTTTCCAGCTTTCCGGGAAGGTGGCAGAATTGAAGGAGCAGTTGATGACGTCTCGGAGGTGCGGTGCTATGACGGAGTCTGCTTTGTTGAAGATGTGGTGAGGACATGGGTCTGTGGGGGATCCTGAGTGGATGGAGTTCATCAGGCGGATGGTGTCCTCAGTGGAGATTGGGTTCCAGTCGTAAAGGGTGTTCAAGGGGGGAGAATGTTCAGCATATGGTTGTGTGGGTTGGTCTCCGGGTTGGTTGTCGAAGCTGTTGTGGATGTCTGCAATTTTGTTGTGGAAGAATAAAGCCAGGGAGTCGCAGAGGGCTTGAGAGGGGGTGATGTCGTTGGAGTTGGCCGAGGGATTGGTAAATTCCTTGACGATGTTGAAAAGTTCTTTGCTGTTGTGGGTGTTGTTGTCTAGTCGATCCTTGAATGCTGTTTTCTTGGCCTTTCGGATTAGTTGGTGGTGTATGCGGGTGGCGTTTTTGAAGGCGTCCTTGGTGCTAGTGGTTGGGTCTTTTTTCCAGGCCTTTTCAAGGGAGCGGCAAAGTTTCTTGGACTTCTTAAGATCATCGTTGAACCATGAGGCCTTCTTGCTGCCAGGTTTGCTTTGACGTTTTTTCAGTGGTGCTAGGATGTCGGCGCTGTTGGATAACCATAGGGTAAAGTTGGTGGCGGCTTGGTCTGGGTTAGAAGAGTGGGCTGGGGTGTTTAGAAGGAGCGATGAGGAGATCTGGTCGATGGTGATTTTGTTCCAGTTTCTTTGTAGAGTTGGTTGGGGGTGGTTGATGGGTTTGGGCTTGTTGTAGGTGAAGTGAACGCAGCTGTGGTCAGTCCAGAGGAGATCCGTAGTGTGGCTGAAGGAGACGTGATTGCTGGAGGTGAAGATAGGGTCGAGTGTGTGACCTGCGATGTGGGTGGGGGAAGTGACCAGTTGTTTAAGTCCGAGGTTGGCGAGGTTGTCCAAGAGGGTGGTGGTGTTACGGTCGTTGTTCTTTTCAAGGTGAAAGTTGAGGTCTCCCAGAAGGATGTAATCTTTGGAGGGGAGCGCGTGTGGAGTGATGAAGTCCGTGATGTCTTCACTGAATTTTGCGCGGGGTCCTGGTGGTCTGTAGAGGAGGGTGCCTCTGAGTGTGGTCTTGGGGTCGATGTGGATCTGGAAGTGAAGGTGTTCAGAGTTGGCGAGATTGACGTCAGAGCTGGTTGAGATGTGGATTGATTTTTTATGGACGATAGCGATGCCTCCTCCTGTGTGGCCGGTACGGTCTTTGCGTGTGATCTTATATTCTTCAGGGATGGCAATGGTGATGTCTGGGGCAGAAGAGGCGTTCATCCATGTTTCTGTTAGGAAGGCGACGTCTGGAGAGATGGTGTCTAGTAGATTCCATAGGTCAATGGCGTGCCTGTGGACCGAACGGGTGTTGAGAAGGATGCAATGTAGGTGGTTGGTGTCGGGAATCTGAGGTGTGATCGTAGCGGAGTTGGTGACGGTACCGATGAATTTGCAGGAGTAGCATGAGAAAGGTCCATGGGTGTGTCCAGGAGCGGCTTGGACGCAGTTGGGGGCGCGACCGGGGTTAAGGGCTAGGAGGGTGGAGGCATCGTAGGTAATGCGGGAGGGCTGGGCAGCGCGAGGGGCAGGGGGTCTGGCGTGGGCGCGGTCCAGGCGCGGACGGGCATAGACGGGCTTACCTTTGGCGCACCTTTGGCGCGGGTTGGGCGCGGTCGCTGCGCGTAAACGCTGCGCGCGGGAACAGCTGTCATATAAAGAGGGTGGGGGGGAGGGGCGAGGGCGGTTTAGCTGGGAGGCGGGGCGGGCTATGTAGGAGGACAATAACAACAAAATGGAGGGCGCTTGGGGGAATACGCAAATCGAGCAGGAAAGTCGCGCTGGCAGTATTATAAAGTAAATACACAAAGCGGCATTTAAAGCACACAGCAGGCAATGAATTTCAGACAGTTTCCAGCACAGAGCGCTGCACAACGATACCGGAGCCACAGGGGAGCGACCACTCAGCTGGGAAGCGTAGAGCGAGTCACAGCGCTTCCAGGTAACGGAGCGCTGTTGTAGTCTGTGGGAGGGCGGCTCAGCTGGGAGGCGGGACGGGCTATGTAGGAGGACAATAACAACAAAATGGAGGGCGCTTGGGGGAATACGCATATCGAGCAGGAAAGTCGCGCTGGCAGTATTATAAAGTAAATACACAAAGCGGCATTTAAAGCACACAGCAGGCAATGAATTTCAGACAGTTTCCAGCACAGAGCGCTGCACAACGATACCGGAGCCACAGGGGAGCGACCACTCAGCTGGGAAGCGTAGAGCGAGTCACAGCGCTTCCAGGTAACGGAGCGCTGTTGTAGTCTGTGGGAGGGCGGCTCAGCTGGGAGGCGGGGCGGGCTATGTAGGAGGACAATAACAACAAAATGGAGGGCGCTTGGGGGAATACGCAAATCGAGCAGGAAAGTCGCGCTGGCAGTATTATAAAGTAAATACACAAAGCGGCATTTAGGTTTCCCTCCAGGGGATCCTTCCTCTGATATCTCGAGGGGATTTTCTGGCTTTTATCGGCCTGAGGGATGCTTACCTACATGTGCCTGTCCACCCGGATTCTCAGAGGTTTCTCCGTTTCTGCTTCCTGGGTCATCACTATCAGGTCCAGGTGTTACCTTTTGGCCTCTGCTCTTCACCCAGGATTTTTACTAAGGTTCTGGCTCCTGTTGTTGGCCATTTACATGGGGAGGGCATTTGTGTTTTTCCTTATCTGGACGATATTTTGATTTCTGCTTCTTCTCTTCCGAAGGAGGAGTCGCATGTCCGGAGAGTGTGCCATGTCCTGGAGCATCACGGTTTCCTGTTGAATGTTCCGAAGTCCTCCCTGGTTCCTGCGCAGGAATTGACTTTCATTGGGGCTCTGTTCAAGACTCAGTTGGGGATGGTGTTCCTGCCCCCTGCTCGTATTTTGTCCCTGATGTCTGCTGTGCGTTCCCTGTTGTTGGGCCCTTTTCATCCTGTGAGCCTGTGGTTGAGGGTTCAGGGGCTGATGTCGGCTTCGTTATTGACCGTGCCATGGGCTCGCCTCCACATATATCCAGTGGTGTCCCACATTTTGTTGCATTGGGACCCCCGTTCCCTCAATATGAGTGTTTTGATCCCTGTGTCCGGGGAGGTTCGAGTGGTCCAGGATTGGTGGTTGGGCGAGGGTCATCTATCCAAGGGACGTTCGTTTCGGATTGTTCCCACCCAGGTTCTCGCTACAGATGCCAGCCTACTGGGGTGGGGTGCTACTCTGGGGGACTCGTCGACTCAGGGTGTTTGGCCTCGGTCTGTGTTGTCTTGTTCTTCCAATTACAAGGAACTCAAAGCCGTCTTTTGGGTCTGTTGGCCTTTTCGGATATTCTTCAGGGTCACCATGTGCAAGTCCGGATGGACAATCAGGTGGTGATGTCCTATGTGAACCATAAGGGGGGATGCAGGGTTCGTTCACTCAGTTGCCTCAGCCGTCGGATTTGTTGTTGGGCGGAGGTGAACCTGGAATCCCTGTCGGCTATTTACCTGCCGGGTCGGGAGAACTCTGTGGCGGATTGCCTGAGCCGTGTGTTTCCATCGGTGGGGTCTTTGTCCCTGTTACCCTTAATGTTCAGGACGTTGCAGGGGATTTTTGGGTCTCCGATTGTGGACCTCTTTGCTTCCCAGGGCAATGCCAAAATCCGCTGCTTTTGCACGATTATGCCTTGCCAGGAGGCTTGGAGGGTGGGCGCCCTGGTGTTCCTTTGGCCGAAGGGCCTGTTGTATGCCTTTCCTCCTATTCCCCTGATTCCGACGGTCCTACAGAAGATCAAGAGGGAGGGGTCCTTTGTCCTTCTGATTGCTCCGGGGTGGTGCCGTCGACCTTGGTATCCCCTGTTATTGGAATTGGCTGTGTCTCCGGGATGGGCGTTGCCATTCGTGCCTTACCCTCTGTTGGGTCCTCTTCTGCCTCTTCCTGCGTTCCAGTCCCTGGGTCTGCGGGCCCGGCTCTTGAGAGGGAGTCGCTGATGCGTGAAGGTTGTTCTTTGGCTATTGCTGGCGTCATTCAGCAATCTCGGAGGCCTTCTACTCTTAAATCCTACGCTAAGCATTGGGATAACTTTGCTTCTTGGTGTGTGAGTCGCGGGTTGTCGTTGGATTCTTTGGACCCGGCTCGCATTCTGGATTTTCTTAATGATGGTTTTCTTTTGGGATTGGCCATTTCCACTCTCAGGGCGCAATGGGCCGCCATTCGGGCATTTCATGTCCTGCCTTTGGTTCATATTTCTCCTTTGGTGGCTCGACTTTTTAAGTCGCTTTTTTTGCAACGTCCCCGTCCTATCATGTGTTCTCCTCCTTGGGACTTTCCTTTGGTATTACTTTCCTTGCAGTTGGCTCCTTTCGAGCCTTTGGAGTCAGTGGACTTGAAGTTTTTGTCACTCAAAGTGGTGTTTCTTGTGGCTATTGCATCTGCCGGACGTATTGGGGATTTGGGTAATTTCCTGCGGTCTGCTCCATTTTTGGTTGTTTTGTCGGATCGTGTGGTGTTGAGCCCTCATCCTACATTTGTTCCTAAGGTGGATTCTTATTTTCACCGGTCTGTGGAGGTGGTTCTTCTGGTTCTTTGCCCTGATCCTTCTTCGGCTGAGGATTGCCTTCTACACCTAGTGTTGTGGCCTGTTTTCCTTGCATGAAGCTGATTTGCTTTGGTATCGGCTCATGTGTAAGTACTGTGGTGAGGAAGACAGGACGAGGAGGTAATGCCCCGGTTACTCACCGGTAATCTTCATTACTCCGAGTCCTTGTCTTCCTCGCCACAGTATAGTTTCCCTTCCCTCCCGGCCCTGGTGGTGGCTTCATGTCTGCGGCTTGGTTTTTCAGGTCTTTCTGATGTATTCTGTGTCCCTTTATGGGATTGGCTGTAGCCACTGGGGGCCATCTTGGAGGAGGGAGAGGGAGACTAGAGCAAGAAAGTTAAGCTTGGAGTTTCTGTGGGAGCCGGAGGCTCATGTGTAAGTACTGTGGCGAGGAGGACAAGGACTCGGAGTAATGAAGATTACCGGTTAGTAACCGGGGCATTATCTACTTGTCCACGAATTTCACCAGCAGGTTTGTTTAAAAACCCTGTGCACGCGTGCTCTCCACCAAGCACACTATGTGCCTGTGCAGTGAGACCCCCTCAACATCTTTACACTATGCACAGACCCTTAATGACGTATCTTGCGCAATGAGGAATAACACGACCTACCCCCTCCCCTCTTAAACTTACATCTCTCAATGTGAATAGGCCCCTCTGCTTATTCCCCGGCCCAGACACGAGTCCTGGAAGGCCAGCAGCGGAGGGGTTAACAAGCCATACTGTCAAGCTGGGAGACATTTCTGGCGGGAGCTAAGGGTGTGGCGGCAGGTCTGCACAGCCATGCCGGCCTAGTGTACCAGTCCTGATCCCTGAAGCCAGATACTTAGGCAGGCGACTCTTGTTAGAAATAAATGAATGCCCCTGACCCACTGACAGTGTGGGGTGGGGGACACTTATAGGATGTTTCTATCTTTGACCCAAGAAGTTTACATAGTGGTCACACACAGTAGCGATGCCAGCAGAGGGCCTCCCTTACATTGTGTGGCCTCTCAATGGCAATGCCTCTATTGCTGGCTCTGCTGTTTCCTCACAGGAAGCAATGCGTTCCTTCTCAGACTAAGCGCGATGGGTGAACAGAGAGGAGGGTAGAGGGAAGGTTCTGGACTGGACCACCTCCTTCCTCTCCGATACACTGTGATCAGGAAAGTCGTTGTACCATAATCCCCCTATAAAGCAGTGCCTCCCCAGAACCCTTATTTAGAGGTCAGTTCTTTAATGCAGATCAACGCTGCCAACATTGGCATTGTTATGTCTCCACTCCATTTCTGCTGACCTTTAAATAAGGTGTGTAGTCTGTAGCCCCAGGGACTGCTCCACCTTTATACGGTTAAAAGACCAGTGAATGAATGATAAGCAACTCTTGATGGCTTTGTGAGGTGAGGACACACTGTTAGTCTCAAGATAGCTGCTCGCTAAGAGACCTCAGCTGCTTATCCTTCTCAGGTCGATTAAAGTGAATAAAAGTGACACAAGAACAGAAAATCATACATGCGCCTCGAAAGCGGTTCAGATGGGCTACTTTTCTTGAGAATGCAGTCACTGGAGTATGAAGAAATGTACAATTTTTTATATGTGTTTCAGGCTGCACATAATGTGAAATACAAATATTTGCATGCTTTTACTTTCTTCTTGAGTTATGCAGTTAGTTCTTCTCGGAATTTGTTGGAAGTGTTTTTTAGCTGTGAAAGCTGCATATTTTCAACATCGGCAGGAGTAGTTTTCAGAATGCAGTTTACCTCCACTGCCCCTGAGCCACTCCTCTTGACCTCTTCCCCACTATGGTCGCACACCTATTCTTCACTCAGATTTTATTTCCTTCTCTCCTCACTCTTTGCCATTCCGAACATTCGCTGGCCCTCGCCACTCTCGCCACAGGTTATCCTCTCTCCCTCATCCAACTTTGTATAGCCCAGCCCTTCTTGTCCTCATATTAATATGTATCACTTCATTTTTCCCTCATTCTCAACCACTGAATTATTGCTTCTGCCTAACTAACATTCCCTCGGCTGTTCTTTTCCTCCTGGGGCCTCCTACTCTGGTCCACCCCTCATCTTATCTTTCTATCCAGTTGTTCCTTTATCGTAGCAAAGGGTGCCGCATACTTCTTGTTAGGGTGGGCATGCACCTTCAATATCATAAAGATTTCTGCCAAAGGAAAGACAGCATATGTTAGAGAGTGGTTCTGACCACCTGAGCCGTCCAGATTTTTTGTTTTTTGAACACCTATTTGTTGAGCTTTTACAGTGGGAGAGCCTCATCAGTTAGGACTCACCCACAGTGAACTCACGTTGAAAGGGACTGCATTGGCACAAGTAGGCTGCTGCTCTGCAGTCAGAGTAAGGGTCACTCTGCTGGTTACATGCAGACATGGGTGTACATGCCTGTGCATGTACGCAAGGGAGATTCCTACCGTGCACAGCCCAGGAGCAGCTACAAAGTGAATGGTGTGGCAGGACTTATGCAGAATTAGGTGGTGACTTGGAATAGGCTTTCTATAATGGGAAGAATTATTTGAGGGAAAGTCAGTGTTCTTTACTGTTTATTCCATTATTCTTCTACGAGGATGGGGAGCACATGGGCTAGTTTTACTTTCCTAGGACCCACAAATTCCAGACACGTACCAAAGTCCACTGTAACTTATGTGAGAAGATGTATTCTGCAGAGTCCAAAGTCATGTTTGTACTGCTTTTGGGTCATCCAGAAATGTCATATTTCTCTGAGTCAGCTCATAACCAGTGCCTGGTCGAGGATGACCCTGCCAGGCTGAATTAACGACTTTACTCCCCAAGCTTTAGCATCAGAGGCCCAGCCCTGCATGACCAGCATTACAAGGGTGAAGGCCTCCACTTCAAGAAGAGAAGATGGGTGGAGCTACAGGCTCATCCATCAGCAGTTGACACCTGGTGCCAGGCACCAAGCTGCTCTGGAGCGGAGGCAGTGAGGGGGGATGGGGCTCTCAGAGACCATGTGGCATGAGACCCCTGGACAATGCCATTTTGAACAAACCCAGAGGCCTGGGCAGGAAGGAGGGAGCAGAGGCAGAGAGGTGATGTGTCGCTGCCTGATAGGGCAAGAAGAGACTTCCTGCCAGCCCTCTCCAAATGCTTTTAAAAGGTCTTGGACAGGAAGAGGAGCTCTCTCTGAGGTGTGGTCTGCTTAGGAAAACTGGTGCTGGAGCCTGGTGCCATGGGAAGTTGGAAGGAAGAACTCCTGACTGTCACAGGATGCAGAATTGCACCAGGAAGGGAGTCCAGGACCAGTGAGCAGAGGCCTGGGCCTCTGCGCAAGGAGAAGAGAGGCCCAGGTGAAGAGCCAGGTGAGAGGCTGGTGCAGAGAGCCAGCGAAGGCAGCTCCTTGCTGAGTTCCCCCTCCTTGAGACCAAGAGGGCGAAGGAAAGTGCTCCCAGGAGCAAGAAGATGCCAACATTGTGAGGATTGGTCCCCTGGGGGCTGAGATATGCTCCCCAGAAGGTGGGCGACCTTTGACCTCGGCCACCGGTCCAAGATGCGCCCTTGGGGTGGGTCCGGTCCCGGGGGCTGCCCCCACAAGAAGATAAGTTGGGGAGCACTGTTGCGCGCCCAATAAATGTGCCCATGCCAAGCCTGGCCCGCAGTGTCATGCAGAGGTGGGGTGTGCCTCTGTGCCCCCCCCCAAGAAGGTTTGGGGGACCGAGGGGCTGGGACCCCAACTCCAGGCCCCGGTGATGGCACTGAAAAGGAGGAGGAGTGCCATCACGCACATCCCCTCGCACATAAAGCAAAGCTGAGGAGCGCCGTTGTGCTCTCCGTGAAAGCTCTTGAGGCATCTGGGACCCCAACTCCGGTCCCCAACTCCGGGTCCCAATGTGAAGCATCGCCCCTGTGGGTCCGGGTCCCTATCCCTGGGCCCCAACGTGATGAGGAGGACGGGGGAGTGCCACTGGACTCCCCCAAGGTCCTGCCTGACTGACGGAAGACTCCACGTCTGCCCACCGGAGCAGGCAGACCGAAACTCGCTCCCCGTTTTCCGCACCTGCATCAAATTGTGTGGGCCGGGTGGGGAGCCGGCGGCATGGAGGAGCGAGGGGGTGCTTGGGTGGGACCGGGCCCCCCAAGAAAAGGCTGAGTTGCTAGGTGTCCGGGTGGGACCGGGCCCCTAAAAACAGCCGGGGGATGGGCTCCCCGTGCTGCAGGACTCACCTGGGGGTCCGGGTAGGACCAGACCCTCCAACAAAGCCAAGACGCGATGTGAGGCCCCTGGGGGCAGCGTTGCTCTCCCCAGAGCAGCGGGGGATCTGCTGCTATAATATGCACGGCAAGGAAAACAGAGCGCCCCATAATGCCTTGCAAAGCATTGAAAAATCTAATGTTTGTGGTGTCTGGTGGCCCCCAGAGGAGGGGGGTCACCCCATTTGCTGGAAAGGTGCAGGGGGAGCTGCAGGAGCAACGCAGTCTCCTTCAGCTCAAAGATTAAAGTTCCTCCCTGAGTCTCTGGGAACTCCAAAAAAATAACCCCTCGGGGCTCAGCCAGCAGTCAAAGCATCCCGAGGTGGGAACTGTGGTTCTACAGCTGGGGGTGCCTAAAGGACTGCACCACGACATGAAGGTCTGAGTTGGGCATGTCTGGAGAAGGACATCCTCCAGAGGCGAAGAGGTGTATTTGCACCAGAAATGCATTTACTAATGTTGTTTCTTTTAGAGGGACTGGAAGTCACATGTGTTATGTGAAGTGCCAGTGTAAGGTGATGTCATAAACAAAATGGGGATATGTGGCCAGACATTCCTGCTAGGGTGTCTGGCTGTAAATGCTTAATCCTGTGATTTTACCTGTGATGCCTTTGAGAGGCTGTGATTGCAATGCATTACAACTGTTATCATCCATGATAAATACCTTGTTTCATGTGATGTCCAAACATGTATTCTTGCTACTGTGTTAGGGGAGAAACAACCCAGACTGTTAGCTACTAAGATGTAGAGGTGCATACTGTATGGTCAGTATACAATGCCAGTCAGGGCTATGTGTCCCCATGGTAGGGGTACCTATTTGTAAGGCTTGAGATGATGGGGTGAGTCGCCACTGGGATGGTACCAGTTGGCAAGGCCCACGCTCCAGGTTGTGCCAACCCACTACATCCACTACATTCGGGGGCAAGATGATGTGCATACATGGGAGTGGTGGTACTACACCCCCCCCCCCCTTGGGAGGGGTGGAGACGTTATGCAATGTCACAAAGTACTTCCAACAGCTTATGTTTATTTGTAAATTGGTGCATAGTATTGAGTAGTGTGTGTGTCTAATAAATGTACTCATAATTTTATAAAGCAAAGTACAGACGAGACAATCAATTATTGAGTGTTATTTCTGTGCATCAGTAATGTGGATTACTAGCCCACTCCAGCTCCCTTGAGTGAGCCTTAGACTGCTCTGCAACGCTACCATCTGAGAGTCAAATGCTACAATAGGGTGTTTGGTTCCCAGTGAAGGACAAATGTGACATGTTATTTGTGTAGGCCTCACAGATACTGCCTGGTTTTCCAACAGCATAGGTGTAATGATGTAATAAAAGTTAAGTACCACACTGTACTCCTTTGCAATAATGAAACTCAGGATGCATGTTATGTTAGGGATGCACCACTCTCTAGGTGTAAGCAAAGAAGTATTAAAAGAATATCTGAACTTCTGAGTGGCATATCAACTAGTAAAGTTATCCAATGTTATCTTTGGCTGTCAGGTGACTAGAGGGTGTTAAGGAAAGTCTACCTGCATGCCAATTCGAAATCAGCAGAGTGTTTGTAAAAAATCTAAATATATATGTGAATCACAGAGGCGACACCCCAAATGAGCATAAGACTCAGTTATGTGCATGGCTCCTATGTAGGTTCATGGGATTCAAATCCAAGAACAGCATTCAGGTAGGAAAAGAATTGTAAGGTGTCATTGCTGAGCAGGCTACTAAACTTTCTTGCGTCATGTCCCAAGCATGGAAATGAGGCATTGCATGTCATAGATGAGCATTACTTGAATGCATGGTTAGGATGAGCAGGCAGATGGCTACAGAGGTGCACTGAGACAACGAGTGTAAAATTGAAAACAGACTCTCGAGTATCTTGAACTAGATATCAGAAACTGTTTTCCACTATTATGTTTGTAACAGGCTTTTGTCCTTTTTAGGTTGAGCATTCATGACCTCTTGTATATACTTTAGTATATACTTATATGATGTGTATGTACTTTGTGGGCTCTGTAGGTCAGCCCTAGGACTTGTTTGCTTCCGCTTAGGGACTTTTTTCTTTCTGTTCAACTGCCTCTATTTGACTGTCTTGATGGAAAACGACCAGCAAAGGTCAGTAAAATACCAGAATCACTTTAGCAGTCTCTGGTGTGCAGTCCATAGAAATTGTCTTCCACGAGCAACTGTAGATAATTTTTTTTCAAATCTTGTATTTTTAGTGATATGACCACAGAAGGCCCTGATTTTATATTAAAAACAGAGCTTTGGACTATACCATTTCCAGCTGAAAGGCAATATTTCTCTCCCTGTGTTCCCATACAAGGCGTGTCGCGCAGTTTGGGGCTTACTTTCCCTCCATGATAAAGAACAGTAGATGTTTCAGCACCCAGGCTAATGTGATGCATAGTGAAATACATATAAGGTCCCAAAGGCGAGACCGGTTGCATTGCAAATGCTTGTCTTAGCCATGTTACATCTAGATAAAAAGGGTTTGCCCATTTATCTCCAAAGAAAGCAGTGTGTCATAATATTCTGTGGAAAACGAGTCTCTTACTCATGATTGACAGGTACGTGGGAGGAAACCCCTCCTTCTGCCAACTCTCGCACAGTCAGAGGGTCTGAGAGAGTATAAGAACCCGTGGCTTTCGAGAAAGAGACATCTTCTCAGGTTTGCTTCTCTGAGACCCCAAGGCTGCGAGAGCGGTCCCAGCCTGAGACGAGAGACCCCCGGCACACAGCCTGAGAGACCACCTGCCGCGCCTCACCCAAGTGACGACAGACTGCCTGCCAGAGACCCTGTGACCGGGACACTCACCGACCGCAGCAGCCTCTCTCGCCTCTAAGCGCTATCTATCAGGAAGAAAGGGCGACAATGAGCTCCATAAAGTTGTACAGTAATGTGAACTTATCTGGTGACCCTAAGACGGCCACCGCGGACACACCAGACCTGGCCGAGTTCTCCGAGCAGGCCCAGTCACTGACTGTGAAAGGGGACCCCTGGATGGCCTATGCTGAGAAGGATTTTCAGGGGAGCTACCGCCTCTACAAGGAAGGAGGAGACTACGGGACGCTCGGTGACTTCGCCAATACCATCTCCTCTCTGCGCCGGGTGAAGGGCGGGCTGGGCAGCCCTTCGATCGTCCTCTCTGACGGGATCAATCATGGCGGACACCCGCTGACCCGGACAGAAGCGACCCCAACACTGAGCCCTTTCGGGATGGAAAAGAAGGCCGCCTCTCTCAAAGTCTACGAAGGAGCCTGGCAGCTCTTCTCTGAAGATGACTACAAAGGGGATAATGTGGCGGTCCTGCGTGGCGACGACCTGGCCGACTTGCAGACCATTGGCTGGTTTCATAGAATCTGCTCCCTGAAGCCCTACGAATGAAGCCGGCTTCAGTGATGTCCGACGGAAGCCCCCACGGCTCAGCCTTTTAAGCCCCGGCCTGTCGCCTTCAGCCCTTCCTTCACAAGACGGACTCTGGCCGCGTCCACCTGTTCCTGCTTCTTTAAGAACTGTGTGTAAGCCCTCGCTTCCTTCTGTATTTACCTCAAGCACAACATGCAATGGCTATGACTGGGTGTCTTATGGGGCTGGGGGCTATCTGCATGAATCGTCATCGCTTCTCTGTGACGTAGTATTTTACTGTGGGATTCTGCTTCCTGATTTAAATCTCTCTTGACACAGATTGCATTTTTATATTTCTGTCATCCACCGGTTGATGTATTTTGCAAACTCTGCGTGTGCCACAGATATTATTGTATTCGACCTGCAGGTGGCGCCGTTTCCTTTTGTATACTCCCCCGCCTCATTCCTCTAATGATCTGCATGAAATAAAGCGAGCATTCACAAAGGTCTGCCTCTGAGCTTGTCTTGGGTTCTCTGTTGTCTGGTTTCTGCTGCCCTGGGGGGCCCTCTGCAGAGAGGTGGCTGCCCCTCCAGGCACTGCCTGCCATGCCTGTCCTCGCAGCCACCAGAGGTCAACAGGCCTGGGGAAGCAAGCTTTGATAAATGCGTTAGGACTCGCCTCTGTGCCTAATTGTATTGTATTGTGCGCGTACTTACATCGCGCCTACTACGCCTGACCGAGACGTCGAAGCGCTTTTTCGGCGTATTGCACGCGAATCTAGAAGCCATAAAGGATTCGTGGTGAATTAGTAAAGTGAAATATGAAAGTATAATAATAACCAGTTTAGTATTTTAAGTTGAAGCTTTCTGAGTTGTACAATTTATGTTACAGAGAGTCTGTTAAAATATTGTGACTTGTTCATGTACAAAAAGGAAATATATTGTGCTATCAGTGTAGTTCTGGTAAGTAAAAGCAACATTTTGAAAAATGAAATGAAAGCGGGAAACAATAGAATTAATTGATGTAATAGCAATAATGTGTGTTAGGAGGATTTCTAAGAACTTTTGGGCTCAGTGCCACTGCACCTGCTGCACCATTCACATCATGCCCTAATGCCTGCACGATGACTGCATTTGTGACTGCCTGCGTAGTAGTAAAATATGACTTGGGGGCAGATTTACAAGCCCCTTGCGCCACTTTTGAGTCATTCTTCCCATGTTAAAATTGACACAAACGTGGTGCAAGGGGCTTGTAAATCTGCCCCTTGGTGTTTAGAGGAGTTAGGACAACTATTTGCCCCGGTGCTACTACACCTGCTGCACAATTCAAATCATGATCCTTATGCCTATAAGATAACTGCACATGTGAGTGCCTGCTTAGTAGTAAGATATTGCAATATTTGGTGTTTGGAGGAGTTCCTTGAGTTTTAGGCTCCGGTGTCACTGCACCTGCTGCACCATTGAAATCATGACCCTATTTCCTGCTAGATTACTGCACTTGGGACTGCCTGTTTAGCAGTAAAACATAGCAATATTCTGTGTTTAGTGGGGTCCCTAGAGCTTTTGGCCCCAGTGCCACGTCACATCAAGCCCCTTTTAACTGCAAGTTGACTGCAATGGTGTCTGCCTGTATAGGAGCAAAATATAGCAATATTAGTTGTTTATTGCGGTGCCTAGAGCTCTTGGTCCTGGGGCTACTACATCTGCTGCAGCATTCAAACCGTGCCCCTATTGCCTGCTAGATAAATGCACCTGTGACGGTCTTGTTTAGTAGTAACATTTAGCAATGATCTGGGTTTAGTGGGGTCCCTAGAGTTCTGGCCCCATAACTGCTGCACCATTCAAATCAAGTCCATTTTAACTGAACGGTAATTGCAATTGTGACTGCCTGTTTAGTAGTCAAATAGAGCAATATAATGTGTTTAGAGAAGTTCTGACAACTTTTGGTGCTGCTGCACCTGCCGCACCTTTCAAATCGGGACCCCAAGGTAACTGCTCTTGTGGTTGCCTGTTTAGGAATAAAATATAGTTATAACGAGCATTTAATAGGGTGCCTGGAGCTTTTGGTCCTTGTGCCACTGCACCTGCTGCACTATTGTAATGAAGACCCTTGTGCTTGCTAGATAACCGCACTCACGACTGCCTGTTTAGTTGTAAAATATAGCAATATCAGGAGTTTAGAGGAGTTCTGACAGCTTTTGGCCCCAGTGCACTATATCTGCTACACCTATTAAATCATGCCCCCTGCAACTGCATGATAACTGCAATTTTGACTTCCTGTTATGTAGTAAAATATATCCGTAGTAGATGTTTAGAGAAGTTTTCACAACACTCTGGCCCAGTGCCACTGCACCTCCTTCACCATTCAAATCATGACCCTAGTGCCTGAAAGATAACCGCACTTGTGACTGCCTCTTCAGTTGTAAAATATAGCAAAAATCAGTGTTTTCTGGGGGTGCATGGAGCTTATAATCCCGGCACCTATGCACCTGCTTCACCATTCAATTAATGACCCTGTTGCCTGCAAGATAACTGCTAGACTGACTGCCTGTATAATAGTAAAAGATAGCAATGTTAGTTGTCTGGAGGAGTTCTGACAATTTTTGGGCCCAGTGCCACTGCACCTGCTGTATCAACTAAATCAAGCTCCTTTTAACTGCAAGTTAACTGCAATGTGACTGCCTGTTAGGGTAGTCAAATATAGAAATAGTAGGTGTTTAGAGAAGTTCTGACAAACGTTTGGCCCGGTGCCACTGCACCTGCTACTCCATTCAAATCGTGTCCCAGGTTGCGTTATTTATGGTGCTATGAGTTCCCATCTTGTGAATGAAAGCACTGTTAATATGTAAGCCATTATTTAAAAATCATATTACACACACTACAAGATAGGCTGCTGCAAAATGTGAAGAAATATTTAGGCCCTAATCATGAATTTGTCGGAATCTTCCAACCCCCTGTGTAAACCCCTGTTTGTCCAAAGATTGAAATTCCCGGTTGGATGGTATTTACAGAGCCCAGTGGTTATCAGGTGTGTTAAATATCTTACCCTTGATCAAGGTTCTGGAGGTAAAACCTGCAAGAATTTAACTGGGGAAAATTATGCGGTATTTAACGTACCTAGTAGGGTTCGGTGAGGCAAGCAACAAAATCTGCATGTTATTCTGCCAAAATTCGTAATAGGTGCTACTTATTACACCCGATACATTACATACCTCAGGGTCAGTTGTTTCCAGTGCAGATAAGCACGTTGGGGTGGAGGTAGTTGACAGATGACTGAATATTTATTTATGTATTTAATTTTCCCTTATCCCTCGTCTGTCGATTTCCCCGTCCTCCCGCCCTGCCCACCAGGCCTACCTGCGTCGGCCGCCACTGCCCAGGCTATCGTTATTTATCTGGTGCAATAATAAGCAACTGGATTCCGAAAAACTCAGAATCAAACATTTGGTGTTTAAGATAAAACAAATATGTAAAATATATATATATATTTATTAATACACAATCGGACTGTATCAAGTGCAAAACGTTTTAAAAGCTATATGTTTCCAGTAGAAGTATGCACTAGGAAAAAGAAAATATCTTGTCACGTGAATCCTCAAATGACTCCATCAGTTAGAACCATACACTGGCTACCAAGCACCTTGAGATTTACCGATTAGCCAATTGCAGGAATTTCCATTTCTTTCCGGGAGCAAGCATCCTGTTGAGAAGGCGCGTTTCTTCTTTTACCGCCTGCCTCTTTCTTGACACTGAATAGGTAGTGATGGCCAAGCCAAGAAATTAACTAGGAGAGCCAAGCCAAGGGTCTGGTTTCAGCCGTGAAAATATTCGGCATGTAAGTCATGTGAGGAATATCATGTTCTTGTTTGACATGCAGAAACATTTCAACTTATACATCAGACTACATCACGGCATTGAGTGGCATTCATTAATAGTGATAGTTTTTAAATATCAACTTGCAAACATTCACGCCCCCACACCTCTGCTATGAGGACAATGTCCTGGTGAACCAGGAGGAACGTCAGTTATCTTCTGTATCCTATTTTTGGTCTCGATTCTTATTATGCAGGAGCCGACATGTTAACCTATTTAATAAAACACTTGGGGGCAGATTTATGTTGGGAATGCGCCATGTTTGCGTCACGCAACTGCGGCGTAAACGTGGCGCATCCCTACGACCCATTTACAACGTGACCCATCTAGGCAGATGCGTCACGTTGTAAAGCCCTGCACCACTTGTGGGCGTTCCGGCGCAGGGTGGGCGTTCCGGCGCAGGAACGCCTCGCAAAAGTGGCTGAGTGAAATCTATAAGATTTCACTCAGTCACTTTCAGGTCAATGCTGCGTCAAAACCCTGCGCCTGCTTGAAGCAGGCGTAGGTCTTGAGGCAGCATTGTACAGATGGGGCACCCCCGAGCCTTGCTGGAGCTGCGTTGCGCTTGCGACGCCACTCCAGCAATGCGCCGCCTTTACAGCACAGATGCGTCACGCATCTGTGCCGTTTTTGCCCCATGGTGCGCCGCATTGTAAATGCGGCGCACCATGGGTGGCGGACCAGCGGCGCAAAAAAACTGGCGCACCCCTGGGGATGCGCCAGTTATCATAAATCTGCCCCAAGAAGTTTTTTTGCATCATACATCCTGAATTTGCATATTTGAATGTCCTCTCATACATGAAAATGAAGAAAAGAAAATATTTGTCTAGGATCACATAGTTTTGTCAAGGGAGAGCTGGGATTGATTCCAGGTTTCCTGTCTTTTCGTTCTGCAATTCAGCCACTAGATGGGTATCTCTTTCACCGTCCTATTTTTCATCAAGGATCTGCTCTGCTTTGTTTTTATTCATTCTTTGTGCATGAGTGTAGAGCAGGGCAGGCAGGAGCCAGAGGAGAGCTCTGCGTCATGCTTTAGCTCAAGCCAGAGCCAGACATCTGCCATGCCTGTTAAGGCTTCAGCTGCTCGCCCTCCTCTAGGAACAGGAGAGCCCCTCCCTCCCCTTTCAGCCAGAGGCAACTCATTCTCGGCATTATCTATTTTGAAACTGCTTTTTTTAACAAAAGTCCTGGAAACTGCTGCTGAAAACTGAAAATACGTTTGTCAGCATAATTTCAACCACTGAGGTCATCCCAAAGCCACTTACTTCATGGTGTTGCACTCTCTCTGACATATCAGCTGACTTGTAAGGTGCTGTTGGAAAACAAGGCTTTAGTTGTGAGGTCTGCACAAATAATGGGTCTACATTTGTCCTTCACTGGGACCCAAACACCCCATTGTAGTGCTTGGCTCTCAGAGGGTAGCGTTGAGAGCACTCTAAGGCTAATTCAAGAGAGGTTGTGTGAGGTAGTAATCGCCATTCACAGTTGCGCAGAACTAACACTCAACAATTGATTGTCTAGTCTGTACTTTTCTTGAAAACGAGGAAGAGTACATTTATTACACACACACAACTCAATACAATGCATCAATCTACAAATATACATAAGCTGTTGGAAATACTGCTTGACATTGTGTACACATTCCCACACCTCCCACAGGGGGGAGGGGTCAAGTACCACCACTCACATATATGGACATCATCTTGCCCCCAAATGCAGTGGGTTGACCATGACCTGGAGCGAGGGCACTACCCCCTGCCACTACCCCAGTGGCAGCCCACGACAATATTTCAACAAGCATTGATAATGGCAACGCCTGCCATAGTGACACATAACCCTGAATGAGCATCTCATACTAACCATACAGTATACACACTTAAATCACAGTGGCTGAGAGTCTGGTTGTTTAACTAACAGAGTAGCAAGAATACATGTCTTGGCCTCATTTAGAATGACCAGTACTCATCATATCCGATAATAGGTATAATGCAAGTCAATCACAGTCCCTAAAAGGCATCACATTTATAATCACATGATTATGCAATTATAGCCAGGCACCCTGGCAGGAATGCCTAGCATCTCATTTACAATTTACTTATCATTTCACATATTTACACGTGACTTCAAGTCCCAATAAGGAACACTATGCGTACATGCACCAACAGTGAAAATATACCTTCACACCTCCACGGGATGTCTCCACAAATGCAATCCATGTTCAGCCTTTCACACTTCTGTGCAGTCCTAAGCAGCAGCTCCCAGCTGAAAGACAAAAGCTCGGGCATTAGGTATGCTTGACAAAACAGGAATAACCCATCAGGGTTTCTTTCATTCAAGTCCGCTAGAGATTGAGGGTGGGAACTTTCCACTTTTGTGCTTGGGGGAGTCTGGGTTCTCCTGCAGCTGCCCCTGCACCTTTGTACGTAAATGGCTGTGACCCCCTCTTCCTGGGGTCACCAGAAGCAAACCGGTTTCCTCTGCAGGCCTTCCCAGGCCCTGCAAGGCATTAAGGGGCGCTTTCCGTGAATCGTGCGTATCTGAGTAGTAGCTCTTCTGCTGCTCTGGGGAGAGCCGAGCTGTCTCTGTTCGCTGCATCATGCTGCATTCCTGCTTCCTCGGGGGCCCGGTCCCACCTGGGCCTCCCCGCACCCAGGTAAGTTGGAGAGCCGCTCGAGGAGCCCCCGCCCAGCTGCTCTTGTGGCTCCCCGTCTGGCCAGCACCATTGCGTGCTGCTGGGGGAGCTGGCCCTGACTTCTGGTCTGCCCGCTCCTGTGGGCAGAAATAGACTTGGCAGCCGGACGGGCAGGGCCCCGAGGGAGGGCAACCGTACTCCCCTCTCCTTCCTCCCACCATGGGGGAGTACAACAGCACTACACCACCTTTCTCCGTCATCCGGGGCCCAGGAAAGGGTCCCAAAACCCACCCACCTTCACAGGGAGCGCTACGGTGCTTCCTGACCTCCGCTTCTGCAGGGCCAGGATTTGGGGTTCCCGGGCCCCAGGAATCTTTTCACAGGCAGCGCAACAGCATTCCCCGGCTTTCTTTTTGGCAGGACCCAGAGTTGAGGCCCCCTGGCTCCATTTCACGGGGTGCAACTGACTTCAGTTTTCAATAGGGGCCAGGGTCGGATCCTGGCACCCCGAGGGCCATTTCACAGGGTTGCAATGCTGCTCCCCGACTTTACTTCTCGGGGCCCAGGATTGGGAACCTGGGCCCCGTAGGCACATTCACGGGGGTCATGACGATGCTCCCCGGCATCACCTTCTTCTGGGGGCATTCCCCAGGATCTGACCTACCCTGGGGGCCCATCAAAGACCGGTGGATGAGCCCTACACGCTTCGTCATCGGTCCCAGCAAAGGGCGCCTACCTTTTGGGGGGCATATCTCAGCCCAGTACGGCCGATTTTGACAACCTTGGCCTCTTCTCGCTCTTGGTAGCCAGCCCTAGCCATCTGGAGCACTTTTCACCACCTCCTGGCCTCCAAGAGGGTGACTCAGCAAGGAGCTGTCTTCCCTGGGTCCCTGCACCCGCCTTTCACCTAGGTCTCCTTCTGAGCCGCTCTTCTCCTTGCTCTGAGGCCCAGGTTACTTATCACTGGCCCTGGACTCCCTCAAAGGCGCAGTACAGAGTCCTGGGATAGTCAGGTCAGGCCTCTGTCTCCATAGGAGGGTAATGGAGTGTTTCTACAGTGAAACAGTAAAGCACACTGACTTTCACTTACATGTGTCTCCCCACAATATAAAGCCTATTCCATGTCACCACCCACCTCTGCATAATCCCTGCCGCACCATTCTATCTGTACCATCTCCTGGTCTGCACATGACTGGAACCTCACCCTCGGAGTCCTTGCATGGTTGCACACACATGTCCACATGTAACCAGTCCTGTGCCCCTTACCCTGGCTGCAGCGCAGTAGCCTTACTTCTCAAGGTGGACACAGGAGAAATTCACATGCAGTCATTTTCATCATGAGTTCACTGTGGGTAACTCCTAGCTTATGAGGCTCTCCCACAGTAAAAGCTCAAAAATCAGGTGTGCAAAAGGCAAAAAATCCAGGTGGCCCACAGGTGACCATTAAATACATCGGCCTCAATTGGTAATTGTGCAGAGATTAATTCCTGAGTGGTATTTGTAGGAAGCTGGCTCTGTATATACTATACCAAAGTGAGGTATAGTGTGCACAGAGTCCAGTGGAACCCAAAAGGTAGGCATAGGTAAAGTAGATAGCACCTCACTCTCAATTTGAGGTAGTGTGGTCAAGCAGTAAGGCTTTATCAGAGGACAGTGTTAAGCATTTGTTGTACACACTCAGTCAGCAAATAACATCACACACTCAAAGACTGAACTTTAGACCAATTGGTTTTGCATAAAAATATTCTTTTAGTTATTCTGTTTTCTAGAACCAAGCAAGCCTGGCATAGGTAAGCAATAAATACTTTACTGTAGAATTGCAGTTTGTAAATAGTTCGATTTGCAATTGTATCGGAACTTTGATTTGATTACAGTTGTTACAGATAATGCAATGCTTTTCAGAATACAGTGCTTATACTTTGTATAGGATTTTTAGTGGAATGTCAAGTAGATTTCTTTACAGATTGCTTTTCTTACACCGTGCAGTATGCCTGGATACTGCACTGGGACATTTCCCGTAAACAGGTGAGTAAAGGCGCTTTTGTTTTTTAGTTACAGTTTTAAAGGATTTCTTATATTTTCCAACTCCACAAGTAGAACATTTTCACAGAAAAAAGAATCAATTTTTACCTAAAGAGGAAAATAGGGTTATCGGTTCATAGGTAAATATTCAGTTGTGGGAGTTGGGTTTCTGGGGTTAGACTCAGGGGTCCCCCATGGTCAAGAATGCACACTTGTTACACCCGCAGTGGCACTAGGGCCGCCGGGTGAAGAGTGCTAAGGCCCAATGTTATCCAATTGGAGATACAGGTCCTCCGGTTGGTGGCTGCTCACGAGCAGGCCACTGGGTTGTGGAAGCAAAGGTCCTCGACTTAAGCTCAGGGCAAATGGGGGTTTACAGCAGCATAAGAGGTGTACCCTCAGTGGCACTAAGGCGGCGGGGTGCAGAGTACTGTTTTGGCATCAGAAGCCCGGTAGCTTTCAAAAAGGAGTCTCCGGTTTGCAAAAGTTCTGCAGGGTCAGGAACGAAGGTCTTCTGGGTGTGACCACCACATGGAGAAGTAAGTCGGAATGCTGGGGGTTGGTTAGGAACCATCAGTGGGGTCACCCAAGGCCATGGGGTGTCGGGTGCAGGGATGCCTTTTAGGGTCAGATCTTCTTACCAGCTATTGGTTGCGGTTGGGGGGACCTTCCGATTTGAGGATGCAGGCATCGGCTAGAGGCTTGAGACAGGTCATGAGTCACCGGATCCTGGTCATCATCACCGGGGAGATCTCTTCTTGGTGTTCGGCCACTTGAACTCGGGCTGTGGGCATCGGGTACAGAGTGGTGCAGACTCGCGGATCATGCCGGAGCCGGAGTCTGTTGGTGAACAAATCTGGTGTTCATTGGAGTCTTTTCTTTTGAAGGCAGGGCAGGTCCTTGAGTTCTTAAGGCTGATGGCTGCAGGACACACTGGGGTTTTACTTCTGCAGGTTCGAGGTGAGGACAGGCCGGTCCGGCTGGAACCAATCCAGTAGGTGTCCTCCTCTTGTTAGCTTCGGCACGGCTGTTTAGTCATTCGTCTTTTCTTCTTCTGGTTTCTTGTCTGAGGAAGCATGGTTCAGAGGTGCCCCTAAATACTAGATTTAGGGGTGTTACAAGGTGATACTATGTTGGGACCAATGGGTCCCTTCTCTGGAGAGCAACAGTAGGGAAAGTGCTGGATAGCGGATAGATAAAAATTACTATTCCCACTCTAGTGAGTGCAACAGTAGGGAAAGTGCAGGATAGCGGATAGATAAAAATTACTATTCCCACTCTAGTGAGTGCAACAGTAGGGAGAGTGTTGGACAGCAGGGGGTAAAAGTTACTATTCCCACTCCAATAAGTGCAACAGTAGGGAAAATGCTGGATGGCGGAGGGGTATAAATTATTAATCCCACTCCAATAAGTGCAACAGTAGGGAAAGTGCTAGATGGCGGAGGGGTATAAATTACTATTCCCACTCCATTGAGTGCATCAGTAAGGAAAGTGTTGGATATCAGAGAAACAAAAATTAATAATAACATTTAAACAATTAAAACATTTAACAATACAAAAAATAAATAAACAATATTTTAAAAATATCAGATTAAACACATTCAACATTAATATTACGTTATTCTTGAACGGATCTTGCCCACAAGGAGATTTCGCTTGTTTTCCAGGGAGCAGGATCACAGCTCGCCGGACCAGCTGTGTGGGTCCCGCATCGCGGCTTGGAGGTGTTGCCAGCGGATAGGGGCAGAGACTTTGAGCTTGGTGGAGGCGGGGGCAGGACTGACAGCAGGGCTGCAAGCGGTGACGCAGGGACTCAGTTTACCAGGAGTCCCTGCAGGATTAATTCACCAACACCTGGGCCGCTCTCCCTGCTTGCCACGCCCCCTGACATAGGGGTGACAAAAAGCCCAGCGTTCCTGTTGATTGTGGGACGCTATTCTTGAACGGATCTTGCCCACAAGGAGATTTCGCTTGTTTTCCAGGGAGCAGGATCACAGGATCACAGCTCACCGGACCCGCTGCGCGGGTCCCGCATCGCGGCTCGGAGGTGTTGCCAGCGGAGTAGGGGCAGAGACTTTGAGCTTGGTGGAGGCGGGGGCAGGACTGAGAGCAGGGCTGCGAGCGGTGACGCAGGGACTCTGTTTACCAGGAGTCCCTGCAGGATTAATTCACCAGCACCTAGGCCGCTCTCCCTGCTTGCCACGCCCCTCGACCAACGTCATTCATTCATAACAGGCGTAGTAGCCCGCTGCGCGGGAGCGCACGGGAGCGTCCCGGGAGAAGCCCGGGACAAGGGCGGGGTCGTTTTGTGGCTGTTCGGAGGCCAAAGGAGGCTGGGCTGGGCCGCCCCCCCTGGCTCTTCTATAAGACCATTTCCGGATCTACAAGTATTCCCAAGTAAGATCTACCATCTATCATTCCGTTACATCCTGTAAATTTGACTTGGGTATTTGAACAGTGCTGTTATTACTGAGGGGTTTTGCCTTAGCTAATTGCTAAAATGCCTGCTCCACCTAACAAAAGACTGAAAGACACTAAGACCACTTTACCCAGTCTTACTGCAATAGACCGCATGCTTCAGAAGACCATAGTGGTGGTGGCAAGCGCCATTGAGCATACTGAGCGACGACTCTCACTACCCGTCGGATCTCTACCACTTCTGTCAATAGCTGACACGTCGATAATTACGAACAATACGATGGACAATACTACTATGGATTCTCTTTGTGTTCCATCTTTTGTATCCCTCCCAGTTGTACATCAGGTTATTGGTAATTCTAACGGTGTCATTGTTAATGATAATGCTACCCAGGATCCACAGCCTTTGACCTCAACTAGTGTATTAGATCCCACCTTTCCTATGCACTCCAAAAGCTCTTCTGTGGGATTGATCAAACATGTCAGTAGTCCACAAGAAGCTGTTAAAAGGGGTGATATTAGCATTCCGCTCCAGCTGAGGGAGCAAGACAAATTATCCGACTGTAACACTACCACTTCAAATGCAGATTCATTATTAGAAATCTCTTCTGTTGAAGAGAGACCCCCCTCTGACTCTATAGTTGATAAATCTACAAATATGAATCTGGCTTCTGTAAACCGGCCAAAAAAGAGGAAACGCGGGGGGGGCACTCGACAAGGTCGAACCACAAAACCGTTAGGTCTTGCCCATACCCCATTAAGGACCGAGGGGGTGGCTCGTTCGGCATTAGATACTAATAAGAGTGATCCCCAGCCGACCGTTCATGATATTGCAAAAGATTTATTGGGAAATATAGAGCACCTAGTTAGGTCCCTAATACTCCCGCTAACCCATAGGGTAAAAATTATATCAGAAAAGCTGGGGGAGATTGAAACTTCGATACAGAGAAATGCTGATCAAACCAGGGAACTATTTACAAGCACTTATAAAAACCATAAAGGTCTGTTAGTTTCATCAGCGCCCCCTAAGGGAGCCAAAAAAAGTAGTAAGGAAGCAGAAATATAATCAGCAAAGGGATCCAAGGCTGCTAATAATACAACCAAGGTACAAACAAATGTTGTAATTGAAAAAGGGGGAGGATCGGTACAGGTACAAAAAACAAACAGTAACCAAACCAATACAGTTGCCCCAAAAGAAAATAAGAGTAACTTAAACTATAATCTACCCAGAGTATCTAAGAGGAATGCAGATCTTCCACCTCAGGCAGCACCTTTTGTAGTAATCATGACAGGGGTACCCGAACTAGAAGATGGTAAACGAGAAAACTTCCATACTCTGAAGAACAAGGTTATACATTGGTTGGCAAATAATAGACCATTGCCATCTAACCTGAAGGGGGAAATATTGAATGTGAGAAGGGTCGGGTGGTTGGGTCGTAGACAAAAGGATCAAAAAGGGGACGTGATTATAATAAATTTTAGAGACCATAGAGTCTCCAAATACATTGGGGAATGGTATGATGGGAGAGACAGGGAGGGAATCACAACTAGTGACCTGACCTATTTTTACCCGCAATCATTGCTGAAAAGACCAGTGCACTGCCCACCAACCAGAGGCCGTGACTTTCCCACTTATGGTTTTAATGTCCCCACATTCAACCGTTACTCCATGTTCGAAGGGATGGAAGGGATTGACTGACTGGGTGGTAGGACATTGAGCGACACCCCAGCCAAAATAGTTGGCTATAAAATCAAATGCCCGGGAAAAAATGACAGGGAGGATAATGATGAGGTAACTCGCCCACCTAGGGAGGATAGCCCCAGGATTGTGCCGATATTTAAAAATTACTAGTCTGAGGATAAAGGAGAAAAAGTCTTAGAAGTAAACATAAATAAGGTAAACCCTAACTCAGGTATAATTAAGTTAATCTCCTGGAACATAGCAGGGCTATTGAAAAATATGTCCAAACCAGAATGGAACGAATTCATAGATGAATTCGACATCTGTCTGTTCCAAGAGACCTGGAGTATATCCCCCCAGCATAAATGTGGTTATACAACTCATTTTATACCAGCTACTAGTACTGGGCGGGGTTGGCCTTCGGGGGGCTTATATATTTGGACTAAAATATCACTTAATTTGGCTATTACCACCCGCTCATGGTCATCAAATGATATACTACATATCTCGGTTAAGGGTCATAAAACCTTTGAGCTGTTCAATGTGTATACACGTGGGACTCCAGGAGGCCAAATGTCCCCCACTTTAACTCTTCTTGAGGGGGCATTGGCAGGTATTCGCCCACTGTCCAGTATTGTCATTGGAGGTGATTTTAATTGTACTCATGAACCCTTGGACAAAGATGACTTCATGTGTATGAATGAGGATGATTGTTTAAGGTCTATCCCTCTGTTAACCCTGACACCCATAAAAAAGTGGACCCCGAGAGTCTTACAATTGAATGCCCTAACAGTAGAATATAATCTACGTGCATTGAATGGGAGAACTCCATCTGACCCAAATGGGGCAATAACATATAACAAACTCAGTTGTCCTTCCCATATTGATTATATCCTGCTCTGATACCAACTCCTGGAGCAGATTAATGAATATGGAAGTTGTACAGACTCAAGACAGCGACCATAATCCACTATGTATGGGAATAAAATGGGGGAGGGAGAGGGATTCTGCAGAAACTCCGATACTAATCACAAAAGAACTCACCCCGTCCGATGGTAATCGCAAACTTAAGTGGAACAGAATATTGGGCCAAGAAGACAGTCTGCTTTCTATTAAAGGAATGGTTGAATCGCAAATCAGGGAACTGGCTCTTGTGAATATGGCTGCTAATATGGATAGTATAAAGTTTAGCCATGAAGATTCCTATAACACTCTGGTAAGGAACATTGGATCCCTCTTTTGTGTAAAGGGTGGTGGAGGCCCTACAAAGAAAAGTACCCAATAAGCTAGCACTCCCTGGTACACGGCACAATGCAGGGAGAAGAGAAGGGAAATTGGAAGTGCGATCAAGAGGAAGGAAAATGTAGCTGTGCGGTTGGCCAGAAAACATTATAAAATCTGTATAATAAAGGCCAAGAGGGATTGGGAGGAGGAGTACTGGCAGGAATTAAGAGTGGCAGCAATCTCCAAGAATACAATATTATTTTGGAAAATGATAAACAGGTTAGATAGAAAAGGTATTGACCCCCTAGCCAGCCATATAACGGAACAACAATGGTATACACATTTTTCTAATTTGTATAACTGTGGGAAGGAAGTAACCCCAGTAGGTTTGGATCATCCATATCCCAGTAATGATAGGGTAACAACCAATGAGCTTTTTACAGCACAGGAAGTAGCTGCAGCCAGAAGGAAAATAACTCCAGCGAAAGCAGCGGGACAGGATGGGATACCAGGTGATCTGTTTCTACATGATCCCAAACTGTGGTCCAATTTTATTGCCCCCTTGATAAATTTAATGCTTGCTGGTCACCCAGTCCCCGAATCTTGGAAGGGTGCAGAAGTGGTCACAATCCACAAGAAAGGTGATAAGGAAGACCCTGCCAACTACAGGCCGATTAGTTTAATCGATGCTATGCAAAAAGTAGTTGGATGGGTGATTGTGAACAGAATAGACAGATGGGTGGAGGAGGGTTGTATACTCTCCCATTTCTAAGCAGGCTTCCGCAAAAACATGGGGACTATGGATCAGGTCTTCAGGTTCTGGGCAATCTACTGAAAAACAGTTATTGTTAGAAGGGGAAAACTTTACCTGGCCTTTGTAGATTTAAAAAACGCCTTTGACCTGGTATCTCGTGACAAACTCTGGAGGGTGCTACTGGACATGGGCTTTCCACGCTATCTTCTGAAACTGATAGTTAAGCTCCATGAGGATAGTTATGCCAGGATTAGATGGGGGAGCCAGGGGCAGTTAACGGGGAGGGTGTCCATGAATAGGGGGGTACGCCAGGGCTGTGTGTTGGCGCCGACACTGTTCTCTTTGTCAACGGGGTTGTGGAGCAGCTGAGGGAGGACAGTGCCGATGCCCCGGTATTGGCAGGAGAGAAGACACCAACTCTCCTGTTCGCGGACGACACCCTCCTGTTGGCCAAAACCCAGGTGGGCCTGCAAAAACTTTTGGACAAATTCAGTCTATTTTGTGATGAGCGTGGACTTACAATTAATATGACCAAAACTAAGTTAATGGTATTACCCCCCCAAAAAGGGGAAGGAATCCCCAGATCACCCTTAATGGGACTCCACTTGAGGTGGTGGAGGAATTTGAATATTTGGGTATAAGGATAAATAGTAAAATGAGGTGGGATTCCCATATAGCCAAGATGCAGCTTAACCTCAAGAGAGTTTCGGGTGCTATATTAAGGAGCCAGAGATTATCAGTCAGTCAATTGGCCCTGCTCTTGCTGTATATGAAGGAAGGGCGATGCTCTCAGCGACTTACGGGGCAGAATTATGGGGAGGAGAAAATGTCGAGGTTTTGGTTAAGGCAGAGAATACATTTATTAGGGTGTTGGCTGCCTTACCTGTATCTACCCCACTGAAACTATTGTACCTGGATATGGGCAAACGCACCATCATAGATGTAGTTCACTTGTGTCCATTGTTGTTCTGGGTCCATTTAAGGAGGACCCCAGAGCTAGCACACTATTGTTGGACGAACTGATTGCACTGAACTCCGGTGGCAAAATACACTGGCTAAATAAACTTAAAGAGATGGTTATGAAGTTGGGTCGGACTGAATCCTGGACCACCCAGGCACCACCTCCAAAGCAAGTAATAAAGAATATTTACTGGGAGTGGGTGGAGGCTCATGAACAGAGGAATCCATGTTGGGGAACCCTAACTATGCAATTTTTAGAACATAAATCAACCAGAAAGCTGGAACCCTTTCTTGACCTGATAACAACACCTAGAGATAGAGTGATTTTATTAAAGATGAGATATGGAACTTTACCTCTTAATCAATTTACTAAAGGATGGAAAGCCTCAAGGTCATTGAACGGTGCATGTCCCTGCTGTCCCTGCAAAACAGAATCCCTTGCACATTTTCTGTTCGGCTGTAAAACCTATAAGAGGGCAAGACAGAGATGGCTTAAACCAGTTTGCAGGGAGCTTGGAACTAGAGACTTTCGGGTTGCTCTCCGTATCATTACTACCAATACGTTCCCACTCTTCATGTTTGCGGTGTGGCTAAGTACTTATCAAGTGCTTGGCTCACCCGCATAAGGATATGCAATCTTACCAATACTTAGGCCATATGGATACGATCGCCAATTAATAACTTCTTTTAAATTTTGTGATACTTAATATTGTCATGTATCTTTGGGTTGTTCATGTTTTAATTGTATATAGGAATGTTTAAACAATTCTAATGAAATGTACTTTTAATGTCAATGTTTTTAAGAGCAATGTACTTTTATGATATGACAATATCGAATAAAGTATCAATCAATTCTTAATATTACCTATGTTAATTAGATTTAACAAAAAAGTAGAACTGATATCTAAAATAAATAAATACATGTATAAACAATATTTATGTAAAAGAAGCAAATATTAGCAAATAATTGTTTTCAAACATAAATGTATGTGTTTTATTTCCTACTCTATAACACCACACCAATAAAAAAACTTCAAAATTTTTATTGTAATTTATTTCCATAATTAACATAATTAAAAATGATTAAAAAAATATTATTAATAAAAAAGTAATAAACATTGGTTTAATATGCATTCTTTAACACTAACACATTGAAAACACACACCAAAAATGGAGTACACTAATACCATAATTTAGTACTAATTAATTAATTTTATTTAATAAACAAATAATTATTAATTCATATATTAAAACCAAATTACTTTCCAACCTTTCCACCATTTTCACCTATAAACAGAATAAAACAGAGATAAAAATAATTACACAATGAACTTAATTAATTTCCAATTAATTATTTAAAACAACTAGATATTACATAATTGATAAATGAATTTACACATTTAAAACGATAACATCCTAATTCAACAATTATTCTTAAATAAAAATGATTCTATAATTGTTAAATATTTAAATTACGTCCCACCCAATTCCCCTATAAACCCACAACCGGCTAACGTACTAAAAACACAAAATTCAAATAAAAAAAATTAACAACTTCTCAAAACATTCAATACATTTTATATAATTAAATTACTTCCCACTCTATTCCCCTATCAACCCAGAACTCGCTACGGAACTGAAAATGCAAAATTAAAAAAAATGAATAAGTAATAATCACTACTAAACATATTCAATGCATTTAATATAACTCCCCACCATATTCCTATATAAACCCACAACAGAACTAAATGCGCAACATTTAAACAAAAAAAATGCTACACAAATTCTACACATAAAGTGAAAATACAAACAATTCTTATACAAAAAATACATGCATCACACACATATAAAATATATACTAACACAGATAACATTAATACAAAATTGATATATTTAACATCTATATTATTGCAAACGATATTAAACACTTTGATATTTTTTACATTGATATTATTTACCCAATGTCGATACTCTTCACCAAGATATTTCGTTTGTTGATATTCTTGACCCACAACATTTTTGCAATGATTTTAATATGAGTCAATATTTTTGATTCAATATTCTGTCTCTGCACAGGTGTAAACACTGTGGCCAAGATTGACATGGAAGGGGATTCTACTAGTGTGTTGAACTTGAATCCAAACTGCACTGGCCACTACTCTTGGGGACATGTGATGGAGAAGAGTTGAGTACTCATTGAGGTCACAGGCATTCATGCCTCTCTTAATTTTCCTTACTTGATTAATTAGTGTTGGGATGAGTTGTGATGAGGATGTCTGCTAAATGGTGTATAATCGTGAGCCCCTTATCGTGGATCTTGATTTTGACCCTCGTCACACACTAATCTAGTGTGTACACAGAGCCCTTTGGCTGTTCTGTAACACGAGTAAGGTCCTGGACCTGTTCTGTGACCTGGAGGGGTGCACCAAGCATGCTATCATGTGGCTGACAGAGGACTACTGTCCCTGTCATGGGCTGAATATAGAGAATGGTGGTGGGAGTGTACCATGGATTGCTAATCCAAAATTGTGAGCAGAGTTTTTTTTAATCTGTGCCTATGGAGTTGAGGCCTACTTGACCACTTGTGTAAAATCCAGCTTCTACATGCTAATCCAGATCCTAGTGCTGACATTCCAAGTGTATGTTGTCAGGTCAGGTAACCCACTTGACCTCCTGCATTGTCGCAGCCCTTTTGCAATTTCTGCTTGATGTGAGACCAGTGTCATTTTGACAAGCCTTTTGCTTGTTTTGTTTACCACTGAATTTTTGGCCTCTCCTGCTTGTTTATTTAATTGATTATGAGTTTCTTTTGGTGCCTTCCCAGTGTTTTTGCTTCCCCCTCCTTGTCACCCTCCCGCCTCCCGGATAACCCCTCCAATCTCCCAGGACTACTTAGGGAGGCTGCTGCCCCCGGAAAACTCACCTGCCTTTTGTTTAATGCCAAATCACTCAGCAAGCACGCTACCGAATTCTGGGAAACACAGAACCCTGGCTCGCATCAGCAGCAACATCAGACATACCACAGCAACTCTCCTCTGCTCAAAATGTTGTGCCGCACCAACAAATCCAGAGGCGGCATGGCCATTATACACAGAGAATCACCTGCACTGTCTCCAAAGAAAAAACCCCGTCCATCATGGAACATATGTATTTCCAGCTCCGCACCAACGACGACACCGCCATCAGAGGCACCCTCACATACAGACTGCCAGGAGCACGAATTGGTCTCAGCAACACCTTGGCTGAATTCATCATCACTCGCCATTGAATCCAAACTCTGTGCCTTCCTGGGAGGCTTTAACTACCACTTGGATGATGTAACTGACACTAGCTCCACTGACCTGCTAGAAAGACTGGACAACATCGTACTGAAGCAGCTAATCACATACCCCAAACACAAAGCATGATACACACTGGAAGCTTTCCTCCCATTGCATACAGCCCTACCTCTGAGCTCACCTGGTTAGACAACTCCATCGTATACTTCACCATTGCTTGGACCACCCCCAGCTCCCAAAAGTAAACATCGCCCCCTTCCACAGCTTGTCCAGAGTCACCCAGCAACAGTGGTCCGACAACCTCAACACCACACAGCCCAGAGACTCCACCAACCTGGACCTGACAGTCCATAATTTCAATGACTAGATCACCAATACCACCTTTACAACACCCATATATGCCCCCAATCAAGCCAGCCGGTACATCCCAGAACTAAGCACATCAAACCTCAGATGCAAACACCCTAAACAAAAATGCTGCACAATCAAGTACCACGCCGACAGAGCCACCTTCAGAACAGAGCTCAACGAGTACCACAGGCAGATCAGTACTGTGAAAAAGGAGGCCGTCACCCGAAGAATCAGCACCATCTCTATCATACCAAAGAACTTTTCACCATCGTCATAGATTTCACCTGCTTTTAAGCCACCGAAAACACCATGCAAGAATCAGAGAAACTCTGCAACGCCCTTGCTGACCATTTCCACAACAAGATAGCAACCATCTATAAAACTTTGGCCCCTAACCACCAACCTCTGTGGCTATCAGTCAACCACCAATGCTGACCACCAACACACCACATGGAAACAACTCAGCACACGAGACACATCCAAGCTAATGAACACAATTCACTCAGGATCTCCCACCGGCCCTTGCCTCCACCAGCTCTTCAACCTCAGCAGAGGTGAGATTAGCAGCCTGCTCATCACCATCGTCAACACCTCGTTGACCATGACCACCATCCCAGATGCCTGAAAACATGCCAAGGCCAGACCACTCCTCAAGAAACCCTCCACAGACCACAAAGAAATTAAGAACTACTGACCAATCTTGCTGCTCCCCTTCCCCACCTAGGTCCTGGTAAAAGCCATCAACCTCCAACTCACTGAACACCTAGAGAAAAACAACCTTCTTGCCCGTTCTCAATCGGGCGTCAGATCTAACCACAGCACAGAGACAGCCCTGATCACCGCAACAGATGACATTGGCACCCTAATGGGCAGAGGAGAAGCAGCCACCCTGACCAAGCTCAACCTCTCCACAGCCTTCAACAAGGTTTCCCATCACACTCTCTTCAAGCACCTACTACAGATCGGTTTCAAATGGATAGCATCCTTCCTTGACGCACCCAGAAAGTCTGACTCCCCCCTTTCACATTACAGGCAAAACCCAAGCTTGCAAGTACCTCAGGGTTCATCCCTGAGCCCTACCCTCTTAACTATCCACATGACACCACTCACAGATATTAGCAGATCTCACCAGATCAACATAATCTCCTAAACTGGTGACTCCTAGCTCATCCTATCACGTTTAGCTGACTCCACCTCAGCAAAAAACAACTTCCGCAACTGTATGAAGAACCTCTCAGCCTGTATGAGGTACTACTGTCTCAAACTGAACACAGACAATACATAAGTCCTCATTTTTAGTAAGCACACTACTCTATGGAACGACTCCTGGTGGCCATTGGATTTTGGACCCACCCCCACTCCAAAAGACCGTGCCTGCAACTTCAACATCATCCGAGGCAGCAAACTATTCATAAAACACCAACTCAACTCCGTCTCCTCAGCCTGCTTCCATTCACTATGCATGCTTCGCACAATCTTCAAGTGGCTCTCCATCATCACAAGGAATAAGGTAACCCAGGACCTCATCACCAGCTGACTGGACTACAGCAATGCAGTCCGTTCCGGCACTAACAATGAATTTGTGCAAAGACTACAGTCAATCCAGAATGTGGCGGCCAGACTAATCCTCAACATGGCCAAAAGAACCCACATTACCCAACACCTGAAGGACCTCCACTGGATCCTTGTATAGAAGAGATGAAATTTCAAGCTCCTGACCCACGCCTACAAACCCTTCCATAACCAAGGACCTGCCTGCCTAGTGTTTTACTTAACCCCGTCGCTGCTAGGCATGTTGTTGGCTAATTGGGGTAGTTTGGGCTTAGGCCCCTGTAACATTTTGACCACATAAGGTATCCACGCCAAATTTGTGTCCTTTTTTCCAACATTATGGGAATTCTAAAAGAACCCAGGGTTTGTGGATTCCCCTGGAGAGGAGCCAGTAATTAGCCAAAATAAAGCACATTTTAGAATTATGGGGAAAAATTGGGGAAAAAAGGCTACAGATGAAAGCGTTTCGTTTTTCCCTGCAAATGGTATCAACAAAGAGGTTGTGGCACTGAAATCTTCATTTTCCCAGACTTCAGGGACAAGCAGACTTTTGTCAGAAAACCAACATTTTTTACTCAGTTTTGGAATTTTTCTGGGAAATAGCCTATTTTTGCTATTTTTTGTGTGTTCAGCCTCCATCCAGTTAATGGTAGAAATGGGTATGAAAGCAATAATGGATCTTGGTAAGCTATACATTTTTAAAAAGTAGACAACATTCTAAATTCAACAAGGGGTCATTTGTGTAGATCCTTCAAGCTTTCTCCATAGAAACTAACAGTTAAATATAGGAAGTATTGAAAATCAGTAGAAAAAAACAGCCATTTATGCCAATATACCACAACATACGCTGGACCTTTCTGGTTATGTGGATATATAGGACTTGAAAGTTCACCAAAAACTTATAGGTATTTTTTTAAAATGACTTCTTTTTTACACATTGTCTTTATTTTGGAAGGCAAAAATGTATCAAAAGTCAAAAAGGTAATAATAGTTGCTCTACAATTCTGTGTTACCCTAAGTCTCCCGATAAAAATTGTACCTCACTTGTGTGGGTAGGCCTAGTTCCTGTGACAGGAAACGGTCCAAAACGCAATGTGGACACACTTAACTTTTACAGTGAAAACTGACCCATTTTTTGCAAAGTACCTAGCTTAAATTTTGAATACTAGCTCTGCCGGCGCCTAGGGAAACTTAGCAAACCTATACATTTTTAAAAACTAGACACTCAGGGGAATCCAAGATGGGTTGACTTATGTGGCTCTCATCAGGTTCTGTTACCCAGAATCCCTTGCAAACCTCAACATTTAAAAAACAAAACATTTCCCTCATATTTCTGTGGTGGAAAAGTTCTAGAATATGCGTGGATCCCTAAAATTTCACCCACCCTGCATTCCCCAAAGTCTTCAGAGAATAATGGTACTTCACTTGTGTGGGTAGGCCTAGTACCCGCAACAGGAAATGGCCCAAAACGCAATGTGGACACCCCCCATTTTCACACTGAAAACTGACCCTATTTTTTCAAAGTACCTTGCTGTAGATTTTTAACCCTAGCTCTGCCAGCGCCTAGGAAAACCTAGCAAACCTATACATTTTTAAAAACTAGACACCCAGGGAAGTCCAGGATGGGGTAACTTGACTGGCTCCCACCAGGTTCTTTTACCTTGAATCCTTAGCAAACCTTACAATTTGTAAAAATAAAACACATTTTCGTCACATTTCTGTGGTGGAAAGTTCTGGAATCGGCGTGGATACACAAACTTCCACCCACCAAGCGTTACCCAAAGTCTTCCAAGAAAAATGATACCTCACTTGTGTGGGTAGGCCTAGTGCCAGCGACAGGAAACTGCCCAAAATGCAATGTGGACACACCACATTTTTACAGTGAAAACTGACCCTTTTTTTGCAAAGTGCCTAGCTGTAGATTTTAAACCCTAGCTCTGCTGGCACCTAGGCAAACCTAGCAAACCTATACATTTTTTTAAACTAAACTCCCAGGGAAATCCAGGATGGGGTGACTTGACTGGCTCTCACTAGGGGGCATATTACCAAGCAATAGCGATAATTATTGCTATGCATGGTTAACGGCTATAATAATATCGCCGCGCTCCGACGATTTTTACCACTGAGATACCTTGATATTATAAAGGTTTGTCTCAAAAGCGGTAAAAATCCTGCGAAATGCATGAATATCGCTGAAAAATCAGCGATATTCATGCATTATTGTGACAATGCTCTTAGCCATGTTATCCACCTACCATTGGATAACATGGCTAAGAACTGGTCTGGGCAGGCGTTAGCTTTTGGAGATAATCGCGCTTAGCACGATTATTTCCAAAAGTAGGTAATAGGAGATAGCGATGTTAGCGACTGTTTCCAGTCGCTAACATCTTGGCACGCCCACTTTGCATGTCATTAGCGATAATTATCGCTGACATGCAAAGTGGCCCCCAAGATGATCGCTATCTCCTACTAGCTGTCGCTAACTGGTGTTAGCGACAGCTAGGTAATAGGTTGATAAAATTATCGCTGCTTTAGCGGGAAAAATTCCCGCTAAAGCGGCGATAAGGCCCTTGGTAATATGCCCTAGGTTCTGTTAACCAGAATCCCTTGCAAACATCAAAATTTGTAGAAAAAAACACATTTCCTCACATTTCTGTGGTGGAAAGTTCTGGAATCTGCATGGATCCACCAAATTCCACCCACACCGCGTTCCCCAAAGTATTCTGAGAAAAATGGTACCTCACTTGTGTGGGTAGGCCTGGTGCCAATGCCTCATTCCAGTATTTGGAAAGATCAGAGCCATATGTTGATGCTTTCCCACTGCCATGAAAATGAATTGGAAACCTGTGGTGTGGTGAGACTGTAACAGGCAGCCTTTTCTTAACTAGGTGCAACCTTTACCAAAGTGAAGTATCTGCACCTATTGATTCAAACCACTTAAAGCTCTCTAACCACGAAGGGGATCTGGCTAGATTCACAGGAGGAGGAACAGCGTGGATTGAAGGACAGGGAGGGTTGCATTCCACTGCTCAGAGAGTCAAGTGCTGAAATTTGGACCAGATTTTAGAGGCATAGAAGGATGGACCATAGGACATCAGACTCAAACAATGCCAGGCCCGGGCCCACCGCTGCTTGCCCAAACGCCCTGAACAGGGTCGGACAATTAGAGTGGTTGCCTGACAACAATATTGCAAAAAATACAGAGAACAGATATATCGACATTGTATAGTTTGCTTCGAATGTTACAAATATTGACACAAAAATATGGAAGACCACAATATCACAAACATTTGTAAGATATAAAATAAAAATTGGAATAAAAAATGTATAAGTTAAAAATATAAAATAAAAATACACACTTTAAAATAAGGGGTGAGTAGGAAATGTGATGGATTTTGGAAGGTCAGATTTACTATTCCCACTCATAGAGAATTTTTTTAAACAAACAAATATAAATAAATTAAAAATAATATTATAATATGAAAAATTAATAATGTTACATTATTTATTATGAAACCTATTACATTTAAACAATTACAATTAAGCCAATTAGTAAACATGAAAAGCCAATTTAATCATTAAAAAACGGATCAACTAAGTATCAATAATTTATATTCTAAAATATAATTATAACAATTCAAATCAATAATTTACATAATTTGTCATCATTTACAAATTATATCATAAGATAAGAATAAATTGGGATCAGCAATTTACATTTTTACATCACGCTCAAAATCCCTACAAATAAATAACAATTTCGAAATAAATGTAAAAAATGAATTCCATATTAAAACTACAATACAGTAAATGAACACAAATATTACAATCAGGCTAACAGCTTTTCTTAACTGAGTGCAAGCATTACTCTGGTGTTTAAATAGCCTGTGGGATTGTAGGTACTTTTATGGGACATTTACTGATGTATATCATTTAAAAAGGGTAGCACAAACAGTAGCAATAGCTTTTGTAATACAAAATTGTCTCACGTGGTGCAAAACGTTTGAAAACGCTTGCTGCTTTTCTGGGGAACTATTGATAATTCAACAGTGACTGATTAAGCTTTCATTCACAGAAAGAATGACTAATAAATACTGTAAACCAATCATGACAGTAAGGTATACATCTACTACAGGCATCTAAGTTGTGTGTCATTTTTAGGTTTTTAGTTCTCGCCTGCAACACCGCAATGCGCTCTCTCTTGAGACACATTTTGCATTCAACAAGTAAGAGGACACTGCATTCTAAATGTGCACTTAAATTGTTTGTTTTCTCTAAATTTGTTTTTTAAAATTGCTATTGCTGTGGTATGATCACAACTGTTTGAAGCTTTGAAAACCTGTATCGGGCAGCACAGCCTGGCTCAGGATGTGCTTAGAGCACTGTTCATGTGGTGGGGGGATTAGTGGGTGCTGCCCGTCAGAGCACCTGCCACACATAAGACTGGCGCCGCATGGCGGTGCGCAGATGGCGCGCTCGAGCTGGGATAGGGCCAGGGGCCAGGGGCCCTAGGACTTGTGGGTCCCTCTGCGAAAGAGGAGATTTCAGGCCCCTCTAATTTAAAGTGACATACAAGAAGTGACATCATAATGTTGATATCAGTAACATGGGATAAAAGATAAATATCCAAATGAAATACGTCCATCTATTTTAAAAAAGTATTAAGTGGATTACATTAGTCACGTGGGATGGAAAAGCTAGACAGAGATCTCACAAAGATGGCTATTCTTACTCAAAGTTAACTGATAGTAGGATTAGTGCATAGTAATAATTCCAGAGCATTGCCGGAAAAAAAATTGAATGGTATCACTGGTAAAAATTATGCAACAGGGTATAGCAAGATTAAGTTGAATTCAGATACATATACCTTTTTAATTTTTATTTGAGAGCTTCATAAATCACAGACCAGAAAAAACAAGCATTGGCAGTGCCAATAGGTCTTGCCATATATTGGAGTTTAGTATATAAAAAGTATTAAAGATCAGTGAAAGTATTAAAGCGCAGTGGTAGCAAAATGGAACACAAACACGGACAACGTCAAAAGAAAAGGAAAAAATAAATGATCTACTGTATTTTTTGATAACACGCAATGCTTAACATTAGTAAAATAAAATGCTTCGTGGTTTTTTAATATTATTTTTTTCAAGTTGGACTGTTTGGTATAGTTGTATTAATCACGCCAACAGACAGAGCTTTAATTGAGCTAGGTCCTGCTGGTGCTCACCCTTGTTAGCTCTAAAAAGCTGGTGCCAGAACAACTGCATATGCACTGCAATTTACTTCCAGCCACACCTTACATGACTCCTGCATCTCTGCCCATGTCCGCTGGCAAAACCGAAAACAAATCCCGACAATGTGAACAGAAAAGGATAAAAAAAATCATCTACAATATCTTTTAATAACACACAATGCTTAATATTACTAAAATAAAATGCTCTGTGTTCTTTTAATATCATTTTGAAGTTTGACTATTTGTTATAGTTGTATTAATGAGCCCAAGAGGACCAGCTTTAACTGGCCCAGGTCCTGCCGGTGCTCACCATTGTTAGCTCTAAAAAGATGGTGCCGAAACAAGTGCTTATGCACTGCGATTTACTTCCAGCCACACCTTACATCTCTGCCCATGTCCGCTGGTGAAACAGAAAACAAACCCCGACAATGTCAACAGAAAAGGAAACTAGAAATTCTCTACCATATTTTTTAATAACACCAGCTTTAATTGGCCCGGGTCCTGCCACTGCTCACCATTGTTAGGTCTAAAAAGCTGGTGCTTATGCACTGCGATTTACACCTTACATTACTCCAGTATCTCTGCCCATGTCCGCTGGCAAAACACCCATTGCACGCTCTTTGACGTAGAAAGCTGCGTGAAAGGGTACAGTATTTACAATGTGGCGTTAAGCCATCGGAGCAACATTAAAAGTGACGTCTAAGTGGCACAATCTGGTAAATGGTAAATCTGGTAAATATGCCCCTAAGCATCAGTATTCTGGTTAGTAGGGAACACCTACAATGGTACCTTTTATAGTTTAGGATTAGCCATACATCTTCTAAAATCAAGACACAACATTTTTGTATTTTTAAAATTTCTGTTTTGTTTACAATGTCTTTGCTTCCTTAGGGTTTGGCAGGAATTTACAGGTGAACAGTTTTTTTATCATATTTCCTTGAAATCTTTTAGCCAGACAAATTGGAAATTTGTACTCAAAAGGAGATCTTCTTCAGGATGGACAATGGCTTCTATTGGACCTGCAGGGGTCAAAGGTGAACGGGAGAGAAACAGTACCTGCCTGTTCCAGGTGTGCCTGAGAAGTTCCTGGAGAGTGTGCATCAAGGACTACTAAGGAGATGGCCTCGCTATGGACACAAATGGCCCCCAGGGGGTCATCAAGGCGACGAAGGGGAGGACAACACTGAATTACAGGTCGACTATGAAAACAAGAAGGTGATTTTTAGGGCGCCCAATGGCTTGTTTTTGTCACGCATTTATCACACGGCTAGGAAAGTCCACACATTAGATGCTCGAAAAGAAACAGTTAATAAGTTCTGCCGTTTCCAATTGGTTGTGTCTGATTCATAGGTCACGTGTAAGGGATTGAGTTAAGTGTGTGCCATCACCTACCCCTACTCTTCCCCTAACTCACACTTCAGATTCTGTCCTCCCTTTCAGGGCTCTGGAAAATATCAAGAGATTCATTGTGGTATTTCTCTGATTATGGGTCTGATATGCAAATATTGGCAATTAGCATTGTTTGCTCATGCGCAGAAGCTACTATTTACATATTGTTTAACTAATAACTGTGTAATTTGTTGTGTAGCCTCTAAAAGAATTGTAGGCATCATGTCAAATAAAAACATTAAAACGTATACGACATACATAATAGTAAGGCAGAGATATCCATTGAAACAACTGTAATGTGACAAGAGAAAAAAATTAAGCTGAACACCCCTAAGAGGGAATCTCCTCAGCTAGCATCACGCATAGAAAGAGGAAGTATGAGGAGAAGTTAAGATATTTTTCCTCGTTGCACGTCTATGTGGTATGAACGCCTACTCCTCATTACACCTTGAGTCACGTAATATGACACAAAAAGCACTTTGGGAGTCATTACGATGGCGGTCGTACTTTGTTCCGACCACCATCATTGCGCGGATCGGGACCGGCAGCCATGCATGCGGCGGTCCCACACTCCACATTAGGATGCGACCGCCACCATGACTGTTACATTTTGCGATTTAACATTGTGGCGGGTGCTACTGACTGCAGCATCCACCGCAATGTTAAAAATGCATGTTGTGCATTTCACTGCACTACGTGTCAGCAACAACACAATGCCTGCCACTTCCTGCAGTGAAATGTTGGGGGGTACCATGGGTACCCCCAGTGCACAAACACCTGCCCCCAAAACATGGGGGGCCCGCATCGGGCCCCCGAAACCAATCCCCGTCAGCCTTTCCATGCCCGTTTCGCTGCCATGGAAAGGCTGCCCTGGCTGGCCAGCGAAAAGTACACAGGAATGGCGAAAACGTTGTTGATAGGCCAGGGTGCACTCAGCCTGATGATCCACCTGCCATTGGATAATGCAGGTAAGTCAGGTTTTCAGCAGACATTAGTTTTCGGCAAAACCTGCGGTTATTGCAGATTTTAAAATCGCTAACAGTGTTGTGGGCCGCATTGTAAATATCGCGATGTGTACATAGCGATAATTTACATGGTATTCCGTGAGGGGTACGCCCACTTTGCATCTTATTAGAGATGCAGAGCAAGGCGTCGGGAAAACGGCTGCTAACATGCGCTAATGCATGTTAGCACCGCCTTGTAAATATCTCTTTTTTTTTAAAGCCCTTGCTAATATGTCCCATAGTCTTTAGAGGTAAATGTACATCTATAGAATGCACCAGAATCAATACTCTATATTTTCCAAACTCATCCAGCATAAACCTAGCTTCTTTGAAGAAGAATCCACTTTCATTGCCATTACTGACGAGTAAACAATGCAAATCAATACAGTAATAATATAGTAACACGCGATTTGTGTCCTTGGTGTGCTTCCTGCATCTGATGTACACAGTTAGTAGAGTCAGTGGCATTAATGTGTAGACTGATGCTTGACGGCCCCCCGTGTGTTAGACTGCCATGAGTCTGTTTAGCCAAGATGATGCTACCCTTCAACATGCCTTGATCTCTCAAGCCAGAGCTGCGAGGGCTGTTCATGAGATGTATTCCAGGTGAGCATACTGATGTATTACTTGTCACTCAAAGTCCTAACCTTTCTTGCCCACGCCTTACTTAAACAATATATATATAATGGCACCACAAAAACCAATCATGAGGACCCAGGATGTTATGCTAAACAAAACAAAATGTTTACAACCTCAAGATATAACGAAGCAGCATGCAAAACCCATAACCCAACCACTCCTCTCTGGAGCCCTACAAATCCAGATTATAAAGGGGCACAACTATTTTTGAATGGGCCCAGGTGGCAGTCCAGCAAATATCAGAAAAGGATTCATCCCAAGAAACTGCCATCTCTCCAGTAGACCAAAACTGAGCACCCATTAGAAAAGACTTGCCGAAGGAAATATAGCCCTTTGAAACGGCCATATGAACCCATCAGTTCTTTGCAGCCTTGGAGGTTTTCTGCCACTTAGGAGTTGGACCAAAAGGGACAAACAGATGTTCCAAACTGCAAAAGAGACTGTTCCAAATAATTGAGCAAAACCCTTCGAACATCAAGGGAGAGGGCAACCCAACATCAACTCCTGGATCAGAAACAGGCATGAACATTTCCTGAGAGATTTAGAACTGAAAAGGGACTTTGGTACCCAAGTCTAAAGAGTAGGACCAGTTTGTGCAGAACAAACCAAAGACAGAGATTGCGGGAAGAAGGTAACCACCATAGAACCCAACTCACCCAGTCATTTGATGAGGGATAGCCAGTAAAAATTCCCATCCTACACGACAACCAAGAATGCTGATTCCAGAGGTTCAAAGTTGGAGAATGCAAACTCCATACCAATGGATGGAGATTCCAGGAAGGTAAAGGAATCGGAAGTATAGTTTTTGAAGCCATAAACTCTTAAGTAAACTTGCTACCATAGAAACTATAAAACATTACTAAGACTTAGGAGTCCAAGAAACTACAAAACCCAGCCCACTCTGTGCCTAAGGTGCCAGGAGCCAAACCCTTCAACAATGCATTCCAAAGAAAGGAAGAATTGGGAAACACATTACGTGTTTTTGGGGAAAAACATTTAATAGAACACCAGCTCTATCCAAGAAGCCTGAATAGGAAAACTATTCCTGGGAGCAACCTTTCTGCTGTATCCCCACCTGTGCAACCTCCAGGCCAAGAGGTAAAGACAAATGAGATACTGAAGAGACAGAGAGGGAAAGGAATTAGATTTAGAAGTAAGGAGGATCCACTGCCATTTGCAGGAAAACTAGGATCCAAGGATGGCAAGGACAAAAGGGTTCTAACAATATCACTGCCACTGTCTCCCTCAAAAACGTTGTCGATTTTCTTGGGAAGAGGACTACTGGGGAATGCATAACAACGATCCTGGTGGAATGTGCCTCCAGCCCAGAAGCTTCTGGACACAAAGGGCCTTAATTAGAAAGGCTTTGGGGCACTTTTACGTCGCCATTGCATCACTTTTCTTGACACAGCGGCGGCATAAATAATGTGCCATGTTGCTCTATATTTACAAAGTGACACATCTAGGCAGATGTGTCACTTTGTAAAGCCCTGCACCACAATATACCTGCCTCAGGTACAATGTATGCAGGGGGAGCATTCCCCCACAAGAAAGCTGTATAGAGGTGTTGCTGTGAAATCTATTAGATTTCATTGCAACACTTCTAGGATGCCAATGTGTCAAAACCTTACGCCTGCCTCATGGTTGGCATTAGGGTGGTGCAGTGCCATAACCACAGGCCTACTGCACGCATTGCTGGAGTTGCGTCATGCTTGCAACACACCTCCAGCAATGCGTGACTTATGCGCCAACAGAAACTGCAGGTTTCCTGACGTATCTGTCTTTCCTTGCAACATGGAGCACTGTACATTGAATACGGCGCATCCATTGTGTCACAAGGAGGGCGAGGTGAAAACAGTTGCATTGCTGTTTTGTCGCAGCAATGAGACTGTCTTCATAAACGAGGCCCAAAGTCTCCTTGCAAAAGAGAGGAAGAAAAGCAGCACTCGAAGTGGAAAGATAGCCAACTACGGCTTGCCCATGTCTCAGGTGGCAGGCTCTTTTGTGATGGAATTGTTGTGCCCTGGGTAGTAGGAGGTCTTCAGAGACAGCAGAGTGTTGCTTGGCTATGAATTTACTTTAAAGAAATGAAAAGCATTTGGCAAAACAGTGTCATTTGGTAAAACAGGAACAAGCTGGTTTAATTAAACAGAGTGGCCGGAAGAGTCCCGACAGATTGCGTCTGAGGAAAGTGTCTCGATGTACAAGTTTTGGCTGGTGTTAAATACATTTTGTGAGATAGAAAAAAAAAATCTGCATTCCTAGAAAGCATCCCAGTGATAAATTAACAAGCTGGGCATCAGATAAGGACACAGATGTCTCTCGACCTTGGGGAGATCTAGTGTGGGCCAGTATGAATGTGTCCAGATGTCCGGCAAGAGGAGCGCGTGATCACTATGTATGGTGTGCATGTCGTCTTCTGATTGGCTGAGTGTTTTAATCTACATGTGGTACCTAACTTTGTGGTATTTTAAGAGAACGCAAGCCTTTGGCCAAACATGTTTTATTGGGGCAATTTGCCTTGGACCTGTTTGTGGTGCAACTATCTATCCATGAGATAAATCAGGGTTTTCCCTGGAGGCGCGTTTGTCTTTGAGTTAAGAGAGACCCCACTTGTGACCTGGTATTCAAGAGCTGTGGGTTTGGGCCATAGGACCTGCTGACCACGTATTTCTGACTCAGGGTTGATGGGGAGGTCAATTTGGGTAAATCTGGTAGCAATGAGGAGAGTTCACTGGAACTCCTAACAATTACATGGCTATCATTGGTATCATTTCTATTGACATTCTCAACATTGTGGGTACAGTTGTCATAGCTCACATCGATATTGTCTTTACTGATATTGACATAGTTATGCATTCCTAAATCATGGCATACATTGAGATCAATTTTCCAGGTAATAACATTTTCATTTGTGCATAGATTGTGGCATACATTGACATAGCTACTGCCTGTATGTTTGCTGTTGTACAGGCATATATAATGGTATACATTGACATCGCATAAATTGGTATTTCTGCTGTCTGGCCTGCACATATCATGGTATTCAATAACATCATATTTATCTAATTTAAGAAGAGGTCTCTCCGCAAAAGTGTAAATGTCCTGAGTCACTAAGACAAGGCTAGCAACCCTTTGGTGATTGGCATAAGCCATTTGCCATCTGATTGTAAGCTGAGACCCGAACCCGTTTCACACAGAAGATGAGAAGCAAAACCCAGAAGAGCATAAACTATAGTCAACCACTTTCTCAAACTGGACAAGTGGAAAGCTCCTGAAGGAAACCAAAGGCTCTATAGCTCCCTGCTCTTTAAGGCCATCCTCCACCCCCACAGGTTGCCATCTGCTATTTGCACCACTAGTATCGCAGAAGTGAGAGGACCCCCGTTGAAGATAAAAAGTAACCAACCACCAATGTAGGTCTTGAGTAATGGTAATGTGGCTGTGCCATCAAAACACTAGGAGGGGTACACCCTAGAGACATTGCAATGTCTCTGATGTAAAAAATAAGGTGCACACAAAAAAAGGCAGAATTCTCCTTTTTTAAGAAGACCCCTCACTCACCAATCTAGTTGGTGACATGCTTTATCATTGGGGTCCCACCCAAACAGCCGAGTGCCGTTCGGGTGTGCTGCGACACCTGATTACATTGGAGCGGGTATTTTTTGAGTGAGTGAAAAAAAGGTGAGTGAAATAAAAATTGGCCTGATTTAACTCCTTAATGAAACTATTTATTCTGAAGCAACTGGACAATATTAAAAAGTCTTTATCGATACTGTGTTAGTTGTAATTGACCTTCGGTATCTAAATATGGCTGTGCCCTCATAATGTTTGCTACTGGGTGACCAGTATGAAATAAGATGAACAGGGATGAAGCATCAGAGGCTTGAGGTAATAACATGTTCAAGAGGGGACTGACGTCTTTGCAGCCATGTTTTCTGACCCTTCAGCTAGGTTTAAGCTGAGTATGCTGTCTTGCACAAGAAGAATTACAGATGGGAATGCAGATTCAATCTCTGTGCCTCCAAAATACAGAAATGCAGAATTCTGGGCTGTTTGAAGCAATGCCACAGTGATGAGTCTGTCCAGAACAAGGGTCAATATGGACTTGGCGACCTTCAACATGAACCCCAGCTCCCCGAGGCAACAGCAGACCTTCTTAGTTCCAGATTATACTTAGAGAAGGAAAGAGCAGAATTTGGTCAGATGTCAAGTTCAGGAAACACCTGCACCCCTTTTAACTATAGAGCAACAACAGTGCCAATACCCTGGCTAACAAAGAACTGAAGAGAGTCTAAATGGAAGTACATGAAACTCATAGAGACAGTCCCACTGTGAACTGCATCAAATGAAGGCAGTCTGGGAGAAGTGGAACATATTAATATTTCTCTTTCAGGTGCAGAATTAGCAGAACATCTCCTATAGAGGATTTAATAACCGGTCTTTGCTCATCTTTGAAAGGAAGTGGCAAACAAATGATTTACTTGTTTCAAGCCTGCGATGCAACAAAAAACCCTGTCATGCTTAAACACCAGGAAGAGAATAGTTACCTGCTGTATACAAGGTACCAGACCAAAGCCCCTCTGGACAGCGGGTACTGAATTCGATGAAGAAGAGCCAAGCAGCATACCTCCACCCTAGGCAGCAGACTGCTCTGGAGGTGGGTATTGGGCAAAAGTGTATGGAAGTTGATCCAAGACTCAGACTTTGGAAACCAGAAATTCCCAAATGGGAAAGATCATTGCAAGCACCTTGACACCTTGACCCTCTCTTTATTGGACCAATATATTCACACCTTAGGGAGATGTTCTTGTTCTTAGTGTAATTGGGATTAGTCAGCAAGCACAGTCACCCAGCATTGGTCTATAAAAACAACAAACTTCAGGAACCTCCTGGGAGTGTGACATAGAAGGAAATCAGGAGCATCAACAAGCATGCACAGCTTAATGCAAAGATGGCTGCATCGAGTTGAACATGTCCCAGGAACCACAGCAGGGAACCAAATCAAGTCATAGGTGGTGCCTCACAAAAAGTGAGCCAGTGTTTCCATATTCCTTAGTTAAGAAGTAGGGTAACACACAATTCTGGAGACAATTGAACAGAGACAGGAAGTCTTCTAGTTTGAGAGCACACGCTGGATAAATGTCAGCTTTACGAGCAGTGTTAGAAACTGCATAGGTAAGTTACAGGTGTTGTGGTGAGTCTCAGCTAGGCCTACCAGTGCTAGGGGTTCGCCCTTCTCTGCACAAAGTCCTCAGACGAATAGAATAGAAGTTGGCATGGAAACTGAAATATACAACAAAGTACTTTATTAACCTCAAGAGGTGAAACTATATTCACACAACACCCTTCGGTAGTATGTGAAGTAGCACACTGAACAGAAGGAACATGGTCTTTTTATACCCACACAGGGGCTCAGAAGAAGGTGGTACAAGTACAGAAGAGAAGGTTTACATACATAAAAGGTCATACAGAAATGCACAGTCAACAGAAGAGTGGAGCTTAACATTTTGCTTATTACGGAAAAATACCCTGACAGTTACAGACTAAGACATATGTGAACAGTTACAGCGTCTTCTGCGGAAGTGCAGAGTAGCAGAACCTAAATATAGTCTGTCTATAAGCAGAGTAGAAGAGTAAACAACAGCAAGGAAGGACAGAGCACATGGGGAGCACATGTACGGAGTTGTTTAATACAGAGAGCTTGTCCCTTCTTTACACACTGATTGAAGGTTTGGGTGTTGAAATGTAACATCAGGTATTTACTTTTTTTAAATCTGTGCAGGGTGAATTCAACAAAGTACATACTTGCTTAGTAAGGTTGCAAATCACCTTGATTTAATGTCAGGCATTAACTTTACCAAGGTTTGTTGAATCATGTTTCATATTGCCCATTGCTATAGAGATGAAGCGCAGCACACGTTGTATTGAAAACGCTATCTGCATACATAATGAAGCGCTGCACGTGTTGAAACCGATCTCTGTAAAACATGCAGCGCATGAGAGCCCCACCCGCCGTTTGTCCATTAAAGAAAGCCCGGAGCACGTCGAACTCTCCTTCTTACCTGTTAATCCCGCGTCCCGATTCCAGCCTCCGGATTCCAGCAGCCAGGTTCTTCTCTTCAGTGGCTCTCCCCTTCGTCCTGGGCTCCTTGTTCTTCTGCAGCTGTTCTCGGCTCCCGGTCCGCCTCCAAAGTTCTTCCCCAGCATTTATGGCAATTCTTCAGCTTCCGGTCCCCCTTCCATTGCGGAACTACCTGCAACAAAACAGAAAGCAAGGTTAGATCTTGAAAAGACAAACAATTTCCTCAAGCAAGTGACTTTACAACTTATTTAAGGATTAAAGGATAAAAAAGGCACAGACAGTTTGGAAGGCACAGACATTACTTCTGGCTGCTTTTGACATTTGCATTTTTGACTCTTTGCTAAAGACAGTTCTATCCTTGACAAAACAAGCAACACAGTTTTCTCATTTTTTATTTATGTGTTTGTAATGCTAAATGTGATTACATACATCTTGTTTCAGTCTTTCTCAAAAGAGAGACTACAAGGACAGTGTGAATCATTTGAAAGGTGATTGGTGTGCATAACACAGGACTACCTCGAAAGTCATTATTTGTAATTGAAAGAATATTGGCATAAATACAAGATAAGCGAAAGTGAGTTGAGACACTTGGTTTCCCAGATATCCTGTAATTTATTTTGCTGTCAGAAGGTAATCTGTTTCTTTCTTCAACAATTTGTAGAATATCGCTTCCTTTTCAAGACCATTCTCTGGTGACAGAAAAGACCAGAATTCTAAGAGGTACATATGAGAAAGTTAACGCACTAGTGACAGTCTTTTGATAAGAAGGTGACGCTAAAAGAACTATGGGTATAGAATAGTAATATTTCTTTTATTATTTCTTTGGTAGGTAACACAGCAAACTGTCCATTTACCAGTGAACATCACAAGAGGAGCAGTGTTGAGTGGTGTTTATATCTCTTTTGTTATTTTATCCACTTCCCCCTTCCCTTAGATTTCTTTTCTTCACACACTGTTTATATTCAGTGTTGTGAGATCTCTCTTTTGTTATTTTATCCACTTCCCCCTTCCTTTGGATTTCTTTTCTTCACGCACTGTTTATATTCAGTGTTGTGAGATCAGAGATTTAAGGGTGGGTATGAACTGACTTCAATTCTCTTCGGCAGAACTATCAGGATGTGCAGGTGAGCAAAGGATCTAACAGAAGCACAAGCCTTACAACTCATAGTTCTGCTGGAAAGATGAATACATGGGAACAAACAGATGGTATAGACCCAGCCGATATGGCGCAGGCTTTGGATGAGGATTTAGTCCGCAATGAATCAGTAACTGCACTCTTACGGCAAATGCAAACAGAGTTAAAAAAAATTTAATTAGAGAATGCTTCTTTAAGACAAGATTTGGTTCGATACAAACCCCGGGAAAATCTCTGGGGAACCACTTTCTCCCCTTCCTTTAAGGACTCTTTAGAAACAGGCGCTAGGTCAAAAGACACCACTACTAGTTCTTCTCCTATGGAAATTACAGTTAATGTTCCAAGCATAGTACCTATGGCTGCTCCGGATAGTTTTCATGGACATAGTAATAAATTCCATGTGTTCCTAAACCAATGTCAATTACACTTCGTCTGCAAGCCGCAACAGTTTGCCACAGATGCCACTAAGGTGGCCTTTGTTTTATCCTATTTGGGGGGAACCGCTGCAAATTGGTCCATTCCTTATGTAGATAGGGATGACCTGATTATTTATAACTGGGCTCAGTTTAAAAGGAGAATGACTCGCCTCTTTGCTAAACACACTTACAAACAGGCAAGAGACAACAAACTTTTAAATCTTAAACAAGGGAATAAAGATTTGTTAACTTATCTTACTAACTTTAGCCGTTTGTTAACCGAAACACATTGGCCAGAAGAAAAGCGTGTCTCACTCTTTTACAAAGGATTGAGAGAAGAGTTAAAAGACGCCCTAGCTCACATTGTGAACCTTCCTGAAGATTATTCTGATTTTGTAGACTTAGTGGTTAAATTAGACCATAGGTTAGGAGAAAGGAAAGGGGATAGAACAAAAATTGAATCAAGATTGACTTTTGTGAAACATGATAAAAAGGATGTGGATAGTAAATTCCCAGATCCTGAACCTATGCAAATAGGGACCCTCAAAGGTCCATTATCCTCAGAGGAGAAAGAAAGAAGAATACAACTCAATTTATGTTTGTATTGTGGACAAACAGGTCATTTTGCTAAAGAATGTCCAATAAAACCCAAGAACCCAAAAAAGGTTAATGCTTTATCCACAAACTCTTCGGAATCGAAAAACGAATAGGCTCAACAAGGGCAGAGGTCACTTGTTCGAGAAAACTTATGACTCAGACCTCTAACTATGCTGCTTACACAGTTCCACACATACCCAAACATTTTTTGATTCAAATAATTTTGCTTGTGAGCACTCAGTTAAGACATTCCCTCCCAGTACTTCTTGATTCTGGTGCTACTGGAAACTTTGTAGACAACGCATTGGCTATGAAATTAGGTCTTCCTATAGTTCAGAAACTCTGTCCCGAGTCAGTATGTGCAGTGGACGACTCAGAGTTAACGTCAGGATTAATCGCACAATAAACCGGTCCTATCACTATTGTGTGTCAGAATGGACATACAGAACTAATAACTTTTGATTTCATAGACACTCCTAACTTCGGACTGATCTTGGGAGTACCCTGGCTCACTACTCACAATCCAAAAATTAATTGGATATCCAGGACAGTTACCCTAGATTCTTCCTTCTGTAAATCTACTTGTTACCAAGAAGCAGGAAGTGAACATTCAACAGTAGTGCATTGTGCCACTGTTACGCAACTAGAGGAAAGTACTCCCTCTGAATACTTGGATTTTAAGGACGTCTTTGATCCAGTAAAAGCAAGTGTTTTGCCTTCACATCGAACATATGATTGTCGTATAGGCCTAATCCCCGGAGCTCCTTTGCCGAATAGCAGAGTGTATGCTCTTACTGAAGAAGAAACCAAATATCTACGGACGTATTTGGATGACCTTTTACAATCAGGTTTCCTTCGTCATTCCACTTCTCCCGTGTCTTCTTCACTTTTTTTATACCAAAACCAGATGGGTCTCTTCGCGCTTGTATTGACTATAGAGGACTCAATAAAGCAACAATAAAAAATAAATACCCGTTTCCTTTGATACCTGAAATTCTTGATCAGCTGCGACATTCCACCATTTATACTAAATTAGATTTGCGTGGAGCCTATCATTTAGTACGAGTCAAGGAAAATGACGAATGGAAAACAGCTTTTCAAACCAAATTTGGTTTATTTGAATACACCGTGATGCCGTTTGGATTGTGTAACGCCCCAGCGGCATTCCAATTTTTTATCAATGAGGTTCTACACGAATTTCTGGATATTTGCGTCATAGTGTATATTGACGATATTCTTATCTGTTGAAAAAGTCAGGAAGAACACACACAACATGTTAGATCTGTGTTAGCTAAATTGAAGGAACACTGTCTTTTTGCTAAACTAGAAAAATGTATTTTTAATTACAAGATAAGCGAAAGTGAGTTGAGACACTTGGTTTCCCAGATATTCTGCAATCTATTTTGCTGTCAGATGGTAATCTGTTTCTTTCTTCAACAATTTGTAGAATATCGCTTCCTTTTCAAAACCATTCTCTGGTGACAGAAAAGACCAGAATTCTAAGAGGTACATATGAGAAAGTTAACGCACTAGTGATAGTCTTTAGATAAGAAGGTGACGCTAAAAGAACTATGTGTATAGAATAGTAATATTTCTTTTATTATTTCTTTGGTGGGTAACACAGCAAACTGTTCATTTACCAGTGAAGATCACAAGAGGAGCAGTGTTAAGCGGTGTTTATCTCTCTTTTGTTATTTTATCCACTTCCCCCTTTCCTTGGGTTTCTTTTCTTCACACACTTTATATTCAGTGTTGCGAGATCAGAGATTTAAGGGTGGGTACGAACTGTCTTCAATTCTCTTCGGCAGAACTATCAGGATGTGCAGGTAAGCAAAGGATCTAACAGCATATGGCAGACAAGATGGCTCCCGAAAACAAGATGGCTTTAGCTAAATGCTAACACGGATCGCTGCCAAATTACAACAGATGACCCTTTTAGCATTACCTGAAGACATTAGTTCATTTAGGGTAATCTGAATATGCATCCTGCACGGTTATTTGCATCATTTTAGCAATCTCTTTATTCAGCATGTGTTGGGCTTTTATTTCTGCAACATTCCACTGTGCATGAGTACAGACAGTGATGCAGACGGAGCAAAGCATTGGACCACATTGTATACATACACAGCATGTAAATACTATCACTAGTATTACACATACGATGGTCTATAGCTTCCAGCCCCAGGTAATGAGAAATGTCCAAAACCAGCTGGTAAAAGTCCAGATGCCAGTCTCTGGGTGAATTTCAGCAGCAATCTTATGCAGTTTAGAGATTGCATCAAACACTGAAGGAGAGTGATCCGGAATGTGGACGCAGCAACTACTACCGATGATGCGACATGCACCACCTCGATCAGCTAAAACCGCATCTCAAACCATACGATTTTGGAGTGCTACAATCCTCGCAATTTGCAGCTCTTCTGTAATGTTCCAAAGTGCCATAGCTGTCTGATTGGTAACAGCTTCCACAACACAAGTCAATCGGCTTATCTTTCTGCTGTTTAATGCAGCACCCACAAAGAAAAAACAATCCCAAATTAAAATCAACGTATTGCTGCAAGGTGGTGTCAGTCTGGTCCATCATCACTGTACAGTTTGAAATCCTTGTGATACGATGCAGGCGCCAGAAACACAGGGGCCAACAGAAAGGACACATAGCTCAACCAGTCTTTTACAACAATGCAGGCTCTTTCCGAGGTCTCAGTTGGTATCGGGATACCCCAGAGATTGTGTGGTCCGGGACGACTTCCTCAGATTTGTCACTTGATATGGCGTGGCCTTTTTCTGTTTCTAGAATCTCTCGATGGTCAGTCAGCATAGCAGGTTCCACCAAGGTAGGTGACACTCGCTTATAGTGAGTGCTGTGAACCCAGTTCTTCCTGTTCGTCACTCGAACTGCTGTCCTCCTTGCTAGAAGCACCTGTTCCGGTCCTCGTCACCTGGGCTCCAAGCTGTTCAACCTCTTGAAGACTTTGACCATTACATGATCGCCGGGCCGGAGTTCATTCACCTCACCTGTGGACCTGTCAGGAAGAGCTTCTCGAACCTGTTGATGAATAGAAATCAAACTGTCAGTTAACTGTACTAATTAGTCACTCATCAGAACACATGGCGTATCATGTATGGGGTGTGGCTTAGGAACTCCCCAAATGTTAATCAGTCTCCCAAATACCACCTCATATGGTGTAAGCCCAGATCATGAATGTGGCACTGATCTAATAGACAACAATGCCAAGGGCAATGCATCAGGCCATTTCAAAAACATGGAAGACAGTATTTTCGCTAGTTTCAACTTCAAAGTAGCGTAGAACCTTTCCACTAGCCCTGCTGATTGTGGGTGGAAAACTACATGGGACTTTTGTTTGATCCCTAATCTTTTCAGGACATACTCAACAACTTGCCCAATAAAATGAGGTCCGTTGTCACTCTGCAAAAGTTGGCAAACACCAAATCTAGGGAAGAATTCCTTTACAAGCACCTTTGCTGTGGTGAGAGCTATATTATCCTTTGTAGGGTATGCCTCTATCCACTTACTGAAGGCACAGACCACCACTAGAACATATTTTAGGTTATTGCAACATTCAAGTTGTATGTAATCTATTTGCAAAACTTAAAAAGGTGTAGCAAACCCCCCTGTAGGAGTCCATGTCCTTTTACCAGGATGGTACTACCAACAGATCAAACAGGACTGTACTATTCTTTTAGCTGTGCTGGTAATTTCTGGATGCTCCCAAATGTGCGTGAGCAATTTCGTTACTGCTAAAGCTCTAACATGTGCCGGCCCATGTGCCATATGAACCATAGGCTGCAAATAGGCTATAGGCAGTTTCCACTTATCCATCTTTTTATTGCGCCAACAGCCCTCATCATCCAACATTCCCTCTTTAGACCATTGCTCAAGTTCTTCCACAGAAGCAGATCTCTGTAAGTCTAGCACTTCTTGTCTAGCATCATGCCAACGTTCAGCTTGTGACTTCACCACGTACATTGATGTAGTGCTTCGTTGCATCACAGTGTCATGGGCTATGCGATCTGCAAAGGCATTGCCTTGTCCTGTCTTATCAGTCACTTTCTTATGTGTGCTACACTTAACAATAGCTATTTTCTTCGGATATGTTAGTGCAGTCAAAAGATTGTGCACTAGTTCTCCATGCATTATCTGCATCCCATGTGATGTAAGAAGGCCTCTTTCCTTCCAAAGTAGGCCAAAATCATGGGCCACTCCAAAAGCATAGCGGCTATCAGTATCGATGTTCACACACAAGTCAGTGCTAAGTTCACACGCTCGTGTCAAAGCTATTAACTCAGCTGCTTGAGCTGATTTCTGTGGTATACGAGCTGTCTCCACTATGGTCTGAAGTGTCTTAATTGCATATGCAGCTGAGGTCGCGCCATCTGGTAACTTCAAACAAGAACCATCAACCCATAGTTACCCATCTATATCTGAAAAGGGCGTATCTTGTAAATTGACGCAACCCTTTGTCTGTTCCTCAGTAAGGAATATACAATCATGAGACTCCTGTGACGGAGTCTGTGGCGCTGGATATGATAACAAAGTAGTTGGGTACAAATTCGCACATCTCTTCAGGATAATGTGAGGGGCCAACAGTGTCAATTCATATCCTGTCAATCAAGCAAAGTCAAGTGTTGCGTTTTAGTCTGGTTAAAAAGGCATCGACCGCATGGGGTACTAGCACCAACAATTTATGTGACAAAACTATCCCTTCACTCTGACGTATAGACACAGTTGTTGCTGCAACTGAATGAAAGCACCTAGACAATGCACGAGCAACGGGATCAAGAACACCTGAAAAATATGCACAGGGACGCTGCTTGTAACCATGTGTCTGTACTAAAACTGACAATGCATACCCATCTTTCTTGTGTACATAACGTGTAAAAGCCTGTGTGTAATCTGGAGTTCCTAACACTGGTGCAGAGCAAAGAGCTTGACGTAACTGATGAAAAGCATTCTGGGATTCAGTCGTCCATGGAAGGGGCATTGGAGTGTCTTTGGTCAAAAGCACCAACAAGGGCTTAACAGTGTGTGAAAAACCTAATATCCATTGCCTACAAAAATAAGTAAGACCAAAGAATGCACGGACATCTTTCTGAGTAGAAGGTACTGGTGTGTCTAAAATTGCTTGAATGCGATCTGGTATAAGTGTACGCCCCTCCTTAGACAGAAGGTGACCTAAGTAGGTAACCTGCAGTCTACAATATTGTAATTTCTTCTGTGACACTTTGCGGTGGTGTGAAGCAAGAAAGGAAAGCAAAGACAAAGTACATTTTTCACACTGTTCAGGCGTATCGGCTGCCAATAAGATGTCATCGACATATTGTATGAGAGCCACTCCTTCAGGTAAAGTGAAAGTATCAAGTTGTCTTTTCAATGCTTGACTGTAAATACCAGGACTCTCACTATACCCTTGAGGAATTCTACAAAACCTGTATGATAGATTATTCAAAGTGAAGACAAACAAAAATCTATTGCCTACAAAGATAAGTAAGACCAATGAATGCACGGACATCTTTCTGAGTAGAAGGTACTGGTGTGTCTAAAATTGCTTGAATGCGATCTGCTATAAGTGCACGCCCCTCCTTAGACAGAAGGTGACCTAAGTAGGTAACCTTCAGTCTACAATATTGTAATTTCTTCCGTGACACTTTGCGGTGGTGTGAAGCAAGTTGTCTTTTCAATGCTTGACTGTAAATACCAGGACTGTCAGTATACCCTTGAGGAATTCTACAAAATCTGTACGATCGATTATTCAAACTGAAGCCAAACAAAGATCGGCTGTCAGGATGAATAGGAATCGAAAAGAAGGCATTCTTTAGATCAATTACAGTAAATGTAGTCGCTGTCGGAGGAACTAAAGTTAGAAGTGTCGTTATGTCAGAAACCACTGGGTATTGTGGTACTACAATTGTATTAAGTTCTTGCAAATCAATGATGAATCTGTAAATCCTAGTGTCAGTGTCTTTTTTAAAAATGGGAAGAATAGGACTGTTGTAAATATTATAGGGAACTTCTTCCACAACCTCCACTTCAATTAAATCACGGACAATGAGTACAAGTGCTTCTTCGAATTCTTGAGAAATTTTGTATTGAGGCAAACATGGCAATGAAGCGCATTCCTTGACCCTAATATGTACTGGTGGAATGACCATTTGCCATACATCGGTGTCTGAAGTAGCCCACAAAGTACTAGAGAGTGAAGCTAATGCAATGTCCTCTTTAATAAGACAAGATCTCTCAATCACGGGGTAGTTGTCATTCAAAATAACACATACACCTTCTGGAGAACATCGTATCGTAGCCCTGATATACTTGAGCATATCAAGACCCATAATATTGTCCGGTGTGTTCGGAGAAAGCAAAAATGGACATGGAGCAGTTCATTTTCAACATGAAATGCAAGTGGTTTGTACAGTGGGCTTAGGGAAGGTGCTCCATCGAAACCTATCGATGTAATGGTTAAGCCAGACCGGGGAGCCCTGGGACCCAATTGTTTAGATAAGGCGTTACGAGTAGCTCCTGTATCAACCAGAAAGCGATCAGTAGATCCCAAAACATGTGCTGTAACATCGGGACCCTTCTGATCCACTGGAACTTCAACTGATTCCTCACCCCATCCTAGGCAGTCCTATGAATAGGCAGAATCTTTCAAATCTGCCGGCAAATAGTCAGACATTTGATATTGGTTCCGTCTATCGAAGGTGTTAAAACAATTCTGTCGACGCGTATTAGTATCAAACCTAGCACAATCGTCCGTGCTTCCTCTAGGCCCTGAATATCCTGAACAATTTCTCATTTGTCTCCCTCCACGTGGATACTGCTGAGCACGCAATACCGGACAATTGGCAGCCAGATGTCCAAATTTCTTACAGTACGTACATTGGTCAGAAGACAAAGTCGGATGAGCATAAGGAGGAAAAGATGGACCATAAGACACATGTCCACTCCTGTCACCACCTCTAGAAGGTGGGCCAAAAACCTGAGCTAACATAACCTTTGTTTTTAACTCCTTAGTCTTCTTATCCTCATTACCCTTCGCTTCTAATTCCTGCCGTTCATAATACTGAGCCATAGTCAAAAGAGAAACCGGAGAAGAGGTAGTCCATGAACTCTTGCTGGCCTTTAGGTGACTAGCTAGTCCTGGCAACAGGTTAGCTAAATATTTATCGGCAAACAGATGCCTTCCCGTGTCATCTGCCAATGACTGGCCACTAAAATCGTGGAATGCCTCCTCAAAATGTGTAAATAAGTCAGAGACCGCTTCATCTGTCGTTTGTTTACATGATGCTAAAACAGTCCAGTCTATCTTTTTAGGGGGAATAATCGTCTTTAACTTGACCAATATAGCTGAGGGAAGGTCTAAAATTAACTGACATGGTTTCTGTGCGGGTTTCCTTTCTTCGTCCATTTGTTATAATTCTTTCCATAACGCCCCAAAAGTCGCACGATCATCAACTTTACAAATTGTTCTCCACATATCAGGGGGTAATATCAATCCACAAAACATGTCTATATCAGGCAGAGTCATGGTACAAGAGCTAATGGCTCCCTCAACTTCCTCATAAAAAGCGGCTGGATTTTTTCCGCGGATCAGGCAATGCAGCCATAACATCTGCTCCATTCCAAGGACTGTAAACCCAATTATAAATAAAATACCCCTTTGCATCAGCGGAATCCCTATTATCACTCATTCCCGTATCTCTAGGAGGGACACACAAAGGTGCGGCTTCCCGCGTAGGTCTCAAATGAACTACTACATTCTTATATGTTTCAGAGGTAAAAGCCTGTGTCACGCTGGTCTGGGATGTTTGTGCAGCTGGGTCTGCTGCCTTTTTCTCATCTCACAAATGGACTGCTTCAGCACGCACTTTAACCAAACGTCTGATTGAGTCAGCCACCTGAGAGAAGACAAAAAGACCGTCACTCATTTGCTTACAGCCATCTGCTATATCATCTGGCTCCAACTCATCAGAATGTTTCCTAAACCGCTCAATGACTTCTGTGGCAAATACCTCGGTAAAATATATTGGCTCCCTTTTCTGCCAGTTTTTCATGTTATCTATAAGTTCAGAAGCAGGAGCAGTACCACGGCCAGCTTTGCAAGCAAAGGATCTAAGCTCAGACGCACGTTCAGCGGTCAACATAGAGCGAGTTTCCCGTAATTTCTCTTCTGACTCATGAGGAGCAGAATGGAAAGTATACGGAGGCGGAGGGCAGTCTATCAAAAGGGAATCATCTTGTGGTTTATTGAGGATAGGATAAAGGGGTCGCCAAACAGCGTATTGGCCAGTTACTTGCAAATGACGCTCCCTATCTTCTCTCTCTTTTATTTCTTTCATTTCTTTATTTTTCATTTCTAATGCTTTCACATGAACACTTTTTCATTGTTCTTTTTCGATCAAGGCTTGATCTTGCTTCATTCATTCACTCACTCCTTTCTCCCACATTGGTACACAGTCAAACATATCTTGCCTAGTCTTTCGCTTAAACATTCATTGTTCCACATACTGAATCTTTCGTAAATCAAATGACCCATACATAGGCCAACGCAACTCAGGATCCTTAATAGTATATTTATTCTATAACGTGCTGTCAATTACAGAAGAAATATCATATTTAATATACATATCCCTATTAGGCGTCCCCTCCTGGGGGGACGGTTGTGTCTCATCGAGTCTTATACTGGTACCACCACAAAAACAACACATTCTATGAAGTGTGTTAAAAACAGGCATGCCAAAAATAGTGCAATATGTGCAGTATTATATGCAAAGTAGCACTTAAATCACGTTGTGCCTTTCAAATCTTATACAAAGTAGAGAAAAGTCTCCTCATTACCTGCCTATATAAATTGCAATGTATATATGTCCAAATCCCAAAATTCCAAAATTGCCCAATGCAAATACCAAACCAAACAGCAAGCGTCGCATCAAATGACCTTACCAATCCCAAATGTCCAGATTCCAACTGCCAAGTTCTTGAATCGACCAAATGGTCACTGCACGGCGAATCAACTGAAGAGATCTCAGTTGAGGATCGGCACCACCTGGAGGGTCAGATCAGAAAGAGAGGAAAAATGCTGTGGTTGCCAAGACGCGGGTCTCCTCGGGCAGAGATCGTCCGTAGCGAGATTCCAATCCTTTGTTTCGACCACTCCTTCAGGCATCTGAGTCGCAGATGAGCCCCAATGTTTGGGCACCAATATGTCATGGTGAGCCTCAGCTAGGCCTACCAGTGCTAGGGGTTCACCGTTCCCTGCACAAAGTCCTCAGATCAATAGAAGAGAAGTTGGCAAGGAAACTGAAATATAAAACAAAGTACTTTATTAACCTCAAGAGGTGGAACTACACTCACACAACACCCTTCGGTAGTGTATGAAGTATCCCACTGAACAAAAGGAACATAGTCCTTTTATACCCACAAAGGGGCTCAGAAGAAGGCAGTACAAGTACAGAAGAGAAGATTTACATGCATAAAATGTCATACAGAAATGCACAGTCAACAGTAGGGCGGAGTTTAACAGTATGCTAATTACGGTAAAAATACCCTGACAGTTACAGACTAAGACATATGTGAACAGTTACAGTGTCTTCTGCGCAAGTGCAGAGTAGCAGAACCTAAATATAGTCTGTCTATAAGCAGAGTACAAGAGTAAACGACAGCAAGGAAAGACAGAGCACATGGTGAGCACATGGCAGACAAGATGGCTGCCGAAAACAAGATGGCTTCAGCTAAATGCTAACAGCGATCGCTGCAAAATTACAACATGGGGACCCCTCGATCATCTTATCCACCAGATCGGGAAGAGAGACATCTCCAGAATACAGAGATGAAGTGGATGTCATGTAAAGTTCCCTTTAGGAATCAGTGGGTTTAAGGCTTGGCGAGGGGATTTTTATGCCAATTCGACTTGGCAGTTTGAAACGTCATTCAAGCTGCAGTAGCAGGCCTGGGACATGTTTTAAAGTGCTACTTAAGTGTTGGCAAAATATGTGCTGCAGGCCAACTGATAGCATTTAATTTAGAGGACCTGGGTACATAGTATACCACTGCACGAGGTACTTACAAGTAAATCAAATATGACGATCAGTTGTAAGTCAATCAAACCATGTTTAGGGGAGAGAGCATAATCACTTTAGCAGCAGTAAAGTGCAGAGTCCTATGGCCAACTAAAACTAATTTCAGAAAAAAATGAGGTAATCACCAATACGTTTGGGGGAAGACCACCATAAGGCTGCCAGTTCTAACCGCCATCATTGGCGTGGCTGTATTATAGGCTTGTTTCTTACCTAATGTTGTAGAGATTACTGTATCTATGTGTTTTAAATTGACACAAATAAAGAAGAGCATTAAGATGTGTGCAATGGATGTGGTTTGGGTGCTGCTTTGCTTCAAGAGAGAAAAGGATGTGAAATAGAGGTCACATTTGCCTCTGGAGCTTTGAGGTGTGCCAAGAGTACCTATTCCATCATTTAAGAGGAGGCATTGGCATGTTAGTGGGTGGTGCATCATTTTAAGATGTATTGTGGGGGATCAGAGTCTGTTCCTTGAATGGATCACAAACAGATGGTGGTTTTGTTCAGTGCAAAAGGAGTTATTTAGCCTACTCGTCACCAGTAGCGGCTCCTGGGGGGAGTGCTGCCGGGCGGTGACGTGGGGCGGGGGAGGGGCAGGGTGGGGGGTAGTAAACTCTGGTGCTGCATCGCCAAATGCAATGAAATTAGTTATATTTAGGAGCCGCTACTGGTGTGATGGTTTGCAGGTAGCATCAGGGCTCGCTTTTTGCAGTGGTGTCAGGGGCACTGGATGCTGCAGGATGTAGTGATCCTTTACCATGCAACTTTTACAACACAGTACCTTTACCACGCAGGTATTACAATGTAAATCGTTACAACGACTTGCGCTGGGGGGCGCTGTAGGATAGGGGATAGTTTAATTTACTATCCAAAACCTTCCCTACTATCCACAGGGACTGGAGTTGGAATAGTAAATTAAACTATTCCACTATCCAGCGCCCCCCAACGCAAGTCGTTGTAACGACTTGAGTTGTAAAACCTGCATGGTAAAGTAATGCGTGGTAAAAGCATGCGTTGTAACGACATACATCCGCGCGGAGCCTATCACCAAGGCGTTTTTGGAATCGCTCTATACTACCTTGCGAGACGACATCCACACCCTGCAGAAGGAATTCACAGATGAGATAAAGGAGGTACGAAGGGAGGTAGATGGCATAGGGGAACGCGTGGTGGACCTCGAGACCTAGAGCGACAGTTGCGACACCGAGATGGAAGCGTTGCGTCAAAAAATAGTGCGGATCCACGACCAGCAAGTGGACCTCCAGTCACACGTGGAAGACCTAGAGAACCGTTCCCGCCACCACAATGTTCATATCCAGGGGTGACGCTCACGGATGATACTAAGGACTTGCTTGCTTCACCACTGAACTCTTTAACCACATACTGGGGCGCCCGGTGGGATCGGAGATCAGAATCGACAGAGTACACAGAGTGGGTCCCCCGAGAGCGCCGTCTGCACCCTCCAGACATCTTGGCCTGCTTGCAAGATTTTCGCACGAAGGAAGACATTCTACAGAAGGCGAGACTGCAGCATCCTTTATCTTTCAAGGGCCAGTCCCCGGTGTTGTATCAGGATTTATCAGCACTCACACTACAGAAGCGCAGGACCTTTCGACCGGTCACGTCCCATCTCCAGCAGCAAGGCATTCCGTATAGTTGGGGCCATCCGTTTTGCCTGATCTTCAAGAAAGACAACAAGCTCCATCAGCTCCGGTCACTGAGGGAGTCGTGCCGTCTGTTGGGACTGGACCCCCCGGAGGAGGTCGCTGAGGAGGATTAACCCAGCGCCGTACCGGAGGACGGCAGACCGCGATGGCGCCAGCAGACCAGGAGGCAGCGAGTCCGGAAGCCCCCATCGGAGGTGATTCGAGATGGTCAGCGGGCGGCTGTGAAGGCGGTTTTATCAGGACCAAATGTACCTCTTCCTAGCTGCACTACTCATGGTCTGGACATGGCTATGTTCCAGAGCTAGGGTGGGATCCAGCTGTCGGCGGGAGGGAAGGCTTCTTCGCGTAGTCTACCCCATTGTTGTGACTTACCAATCACCTTCAGATGATGGACAATATGTACTGTTTGAAATGTTGGGGGGGGGTTTGCTTTGCTTTTGATGGGGGTCTGTTGGGGCGGTGGGGGGCAAGGAGGGGTGTTCCAGGTCCAAGGAATCCTTCAGGTGCTTGCCAGGGTGCCATCCCTTCTCGGATGCGGAGAGCTCAGTGTTTGGTGTTCCTCGGGGGGGTCTGTTCCTCAGGAGTGGGCCTGGGACCAGAGCTATGTATCACTTGCTAGTAGAAAATGCTAACTTCACTGTGACCCATGCCTGCTGCTGACCTTAAAATCCTTACGCTGAATGTGCAGGGACTTAACAACCCTGTGAAGCGAAGGGCTGTCCTCTCGTTTCTGGAGCACTCCAGGGCGGATATCTGCCTTCTGCAGGAGACGCATCTGCTGCAGAGGGATTGCCAGAGGATGAGGTCCTGTAACTCTCGTTGCTTTCCACACCAGGTCTTTTCTTCTGCTTCAACTAAAACAGCGGGGCAGCGATCTTAGTGGTCCAACGTTTCAGGGGAAAGATCCTGCAGAAGGGGGTGGAGGTGAAGGGGAGGCTGCTGTCTTATAAATTTGCCTGAGAGGAGCGGCCTTTATGGTCGGTTCCATATATGCCCCTAACGAAGGTCAAGAGAAATTCTTCCACTCGGCGCTCAGCGACGTGGCCGCTTCCCCTGATAGACACATTTTGCTGGGAGGTGACCTGAACTTGGTCTTGGATACTCTGTGGGATCGGTCAGGCCAGCGCTCTACCCAGGCGGGGACTCTCTCCGCTGATGGTTTGGCTAGACTGGGCGAGATGGGTATGGTAGATCTTTGGCATAATTTCCATCCAGATGCAAGGGAATACACATATTACTCTAACGCCCACAAAACCTACGCGCGCTTAGATTATTTCCCAGCTGCCTCGTCCCTGCAGGCACTTTCGACTGGGGCTGACATAAGTGCTGTGGCACTCTCTGATCATTCACCCATGATCGCGGGGTTCTCCTTCCCTCCACTGCAACGACCCACGCGCTGTTGGAAACTGCGGGACACACTGTTACACCATAAGGAGGTGATGGAGAAGATCCAGGGGGCCATTAGGGATTACCTATCACACAATAGCACTGCTGACAAGTCCTTAGCAACACACTGGGCATCACTTAAGGCAGTATTGCGTGGTGAGTTTATTGCAGTCTCGGCGGCCGAGAATGTGGAAAGGGCGCGTAAGAGGGAGGAGCTCACTCAAAAGACGCGGGAATTGGAGCACATGCATCAACGGACCGGTGTGCCGAGGATATGGAGGCAGTTACGGCTGGTTAGGCAGCAATTGGCTGCTCTGGACCAGGATCGGGCGGAATACTCAGCTTTGAGGGTGAGACACATGTATTATATGGGGGGAGATAGATGTGGGCTACTATTAGGGCGTGCACTCCGGGAAACTCAGCAGCGCCACTCAGTTCGGGAGATTTGTACTCGAGAGGGCAGGGTGATCACGGAGGATGTTGATATTGCCGCAGCATTTTGCGATTTTTACTCCTCCCTCTATGAGGGCTCGTCGCTAGACCTTGAGGCGGGAGAAACATTTTTGGCATATGTCCCCCTCCCAGCTCTGAGGAGCAGGCGGACAACCTGAAACGTCCTACTAGGCCAGAGGAGGTAATCACGGCTATTTTGCGCCTCAAATTATCGAAAGCGCCAGGTCCAGACAGCTTTTCAGCCATCTTTTATAAGACGGTTTGCCCGCAGGTGACCCCGTTATTGACCGCTCTTTTTAACTCCTTCTACGATCCGGGAGCGGTTCCGAGGGACCTTTTGGACTCTACCATCTCGGTTATCCCCAAGCCGGGGAAGGACCGCGCGTGGTATGAGCGATATCGCCCCATATCCCTTCTTAATGTTGACCTTAAAATTTACACAAGCATCTTAGTGGCTCGGCTTGCCCCGTTGATGCCCGGTTTGATCGACCCAGATCAGGCAGGTTTTATACCTGAGCGCCAAACGGTGGATAACACCAAAAGAGCGTTACACCTAATAGAAAAGGCCACATGGACGCCAGGCGAATATATGTTGCTCGCAATAGACGCTGAGAGAGCGTTCGACCGGGTCCACTGGCCATATTTGGAGCAGGTTCTGGCGAAGGCGGGGATGGGCGAAAGGTTCCGCACTTGGGTCCTGAACTGCTATACATGCCCACGGCAACGGTCAGAGTCAACGGGGACGGGTGGGTTTTGGTTTTTTGCCTTTTTTGTGGTCTTGTCCGCCCCGGCTGTAGCCTTCCAATAGGTATCGACTCTTTTCCTGCATGTGTTTTGGTGGTCATTCTGGACACCTTTGGGCTGTCTGGCTCCTGATGCAGAACACGACTGAAGCCTTGAAGACTGATGCCATATCGGCTGGTGCACTTGGTTGCCAACAAAATGCAGATTAAACACGGTGGGTTGATCTGGGGGGCGGTTGCTTCCTTAGGAGGTACTGTGATCTGTGGTCTCCCGATCTTTCGCTCACCGCAGGGTTCAGTGTGTAACCTTTTGGCGCTCCCTTTTTCTTATGACGCGGCCGGCCCTGATGGGTTGTAGGCAGCTTGCTGTGTTTAACACTTGACACTCAGCTATGGCCTTTATTTGCTTGCATAAAATGCACCTTTTTTGGCCGGCTCACTGGGTTGTAGGGCATGTCGTTTGTACTTTCTGTTTTTTGTATTTCTTCAATAAAACAGATTTAATACTAAATATCAGAAATTAGATCCATTTCAGGAACTAGAAACTCTAAGATCTTAAAAGGACTATAAAGCAGGGCACAAGTCCTAAAAAAATAAGTGCGGGGACGCTGTCACCGGATATGACGTCACGACAGGAAGTGACGTCACGAAAGGTGGCTTGCACCATCGGACTCATTGCCTCCCCTCGCTCACCCCTCTGTTCATATTTTTTTTTTAAACAAAATTTATTGAGTTTTTCCGGCCAGTTTTGCCTTAATATATATTCTACCAAAAGTGTCATGTTAAGATACATAAAATGAGATGAGCAAGAACGCTAATGTGGGCAATACAATTATAACAACTAAATCACACATAAAATTCCCCCACCCACCTCCCAAATATCCTACATTGTGGTACAACCAGCTGACATTCAGTTCGGCAGTGTCACATATCTTAAAACATCTCTTCCCTCTGTTCATGGCACCATCTTTTTGGTAGTCCCACCTGTACATTTATGGCTCGAGCATGGGAGGCAGTTTGGTCTTCTGTGTCGCGTGAGCAGCACGCTGTGAGCTGTGAAGTCCAGCTGTTTGGCAGTGGGACGGCGTCCACCCGGTAAAATAAGTGGGGGGACACGGTCCACCCACGTGGTACCCCGACTCGAGCCCTGCTGTAAAGCAACAGAATTGAAAGGGCACTAACCTAGTAAAAAGCAGTCACTCACAGCTAATCCTCCTGAAATAACTACAGTTTTGTGAACATGCGTGGTTCATGTCAGTTGACAGCTACTGTAAAAGGCAGTACATTTACAGATGCCAAGTTCCCGGAGTTTCCGACTACAATGGAGCTCCCTCGCTTCACCGTCTTGTGGCACCGGGTCCTGCTGGTGAGAGTCAGGGCAGCGCCGGCTGCCTCTTCCTGCTCCAAACCGTCACTTAAAAAAAGAATACGCCAGCAAAACACAGCGGTGCAACATGGCAACATGGCCACAAGATACGGCAATCTGCGCCCACAATTAACTGACTTCTATGCAAACAAGCAGGCACCTATATAATGATCACCTATGAAACATGCCCTTAATTAAAATGGAATATATCATACCACACGGGCTGTGCGTGCTAGCACATTAGACCGTAAAAGTGCACTTTACTTTTAAGCTAAAATTAACTCTGCAGCTAACACCCCAGTGATATCTTCCGTATTGCAAAGAATCTCATGGAGTGTCCTCCCCCAGAGACACCACTTGACCCTACCCCAGCCCACTGCAACTAACTTGCAGAATTTCTCCACCAAAAAATCCAAGACATATAAAATACCTTCCCCCATGCCCTCGACCCCCTCGACCCCAGCAACCTTTTCCCAAGAGATAACCCCCCATCTGACATCGAATACGACTGGAGGAACTCCCAATCATGAGCTTGGACACCCTATCTCAAATTTTCTCACAGGTTGAATCTGGCTCTCCTCGTGATCCAGCACCTCTCCATTTTCTTCGTAAGGCAGAGGAAGGCATACTCCCAGTTTTACTGGAAGTGCCAACCCTGTCTATCTCCACTTGCTAAGTCCCTCCTTCCAGAAAACATGCCATGGTGAGAGCCCTGTTAAAAAAAACAAGTTTTAACCCTGAGGTTCTAGATAACTACTGTCCCATCTCGCTTCACCCTGGGATAAGCAAGATCTTAGAAAAATATGTCAACAAGATTCTATCTGAGTTCCTAGAAACCCACACCCTAACATGCCTCCCAAACCGGATTCTGACCACAACATGGCATGAAAACCGCCCTTCTCACAGTAGTCGAAGAATCCAAGACAATCCTCGACCGGGGGGAGCTTTTGCCATTATCCTTCTTGACCTGAGCTCCACTTTCGACACTGTCAACTATGACATCCTTCTCAACAGACTTAAAAATGTCGGAGTCTCAGATGGCGTAATCACCTGGCTTCAGTCCTTCTTAGACAACAGATCATTCCAGGTTTTTGAAGAAGTAACACCTTCAAGAGCTTGTCACTCACTTGCAGACCCCAAGGCTCTTCATTGAGCCCAACATTGTATAATGTATATATGAGACCCCTATCCAAGTTAGTCCTGCCACATGGGATCCACATAGTTACAAACGCCGACGATACACAACTAGTGGTCGCTCTAAATCACTCCAGAACCTCCCCTCTGACCTGGAAGCCTACCTGGAGAGAGTGCAGTGATGCGGACCATCGCACTGAAATGTGTTAGTCTAACACTCGATGTGTAGTACTTTACAGGCCTGGCACCCCTCTGACGCTGGTAATGGGAGCGGTGGCTGGCGCCCCACCTGAGGTAGCTGCAGAGAACCTGCCCGTGCAGTTCCATTAAGGGTGATGACGGAGAAGCTGCAACAGTGGCGCACAGGGAGTTCCCTAAGTCGACCAGTGGAGCGATGTGAAGAGCTGTGGGCCATTGCGGGAGGCGGTTATGAGGCCTCCTGCGACTCCAGGGAAGACAATAAAACCTGACTTAACTGCTGACTCGTTGGGACTAGGTGAGCGTCCTTGATGAATTTGCAGGACGCATGTGGTCTTCTGGGGCACAACCCCCTGTCACTTATCTGCATGCTGCATGCCCCATAGGTGTTCCCCAGGTGCAATTAATCCCATGATTGGGCCCATCCTGAAAGTGTTGCTATCTCCCCTTCCTGTCCTTGGGCGCCGTTGAAATGGTGCAAGCACAAACCAGTACGGCATATACAGACCTGTACTTACCCCCTGCAGGTTCTTCTTCCCTATAGGACTGCTCCCATGTCACTGCTGTAGACACTACCTCATACCTGATTTGACATCCACAGCCTTGAGGGCTGCTCTTGAAGGCACTTGCACATGATAATAGAAGACACCTGCATTGAGGCTTCTTCTGTGTAGAGCATTAATGTTCGTGTTCATGCAGTCTTATCCAAGTACCTTGGGTGGCCTTACTATACCACCCCCCCTTGTGAGACTGGTGTGTGAGAGAATCTGGGAGGAGATCCCTCATCTCTCCCCCCTCTGTCGTGTGCTGACTCACGCTGCTGCTGGCAGATAATTCAGTGACTGCCAGCAGGGCCGAACTGAGAACAGAAAGCGGCCCTGGCACACTGCTGAGCCAGCCCCCCTGGTGTGGTGGTGAGCCTCAGCAAGGCCTACCAGTGCAAGGGGTTCACCCTTCTTTGCACAAGTCCTCAGACCAATAGGATAGAAGTTGGCACAGAAACTGGAATAGAAAATACAACGTTTATTAACCTCATGAGGTGGAACTACATTCACACAACACCCTTCGGCAATGTATGAAGTAGCACACTGAATGGAAGGAGCTTGGTCCTTTTATACCCACACAGGGGCTCAAAAGGAGGTGGTACAAGTACAAGAAGTAGGTTTTAGGCACATGTAAGGTCATATAGAAAATGCACAGTCAACAAGTGGGAGGAGCTAACAGTTGCTAATTCTGGTGAGCACATCCTGACATTTACAGACTAACAGCAGCTGCATGGACAGCTGCAAGCTCAACTGAGCATGTGCAAAGTGGAAGAGGCTAAATATAACCTGTCTCTAGGCAGATTTCAAGAGCAGACAACAGCAAGGTAGGACAGAGCACATGGAATGCACGTGGTAGCACATGGCAAACAAATGGCTGTCAGAAATACAAAATGGATCCCACAAAACGGACAAGATAGCCTCTAAATACAGGATGGCTTCTGCTAATGCTAACCCAATCGCTGCCAAATTGCAACAGACGACCCTTTTAGCATTAGCTGAAGACATTCGTTCATCTGGGGTAATCTAGATATGCATCCTGTACATTGATGCTCATCAGTTCAGTGACCTCTTTATTTAGCATGTGTTGGGCTTTCATTTTTGCAACATTTCCTTTAGCAGGTGTACAAGCAGTGATGCAAATAGAGCAAAGCATGGGACCACATTGTATACATATACAGCATGTAAATAGTATCACCAATAGTATAAATAGCATAGTCAGTAGCTTCCAGCCCCAAGTGATAAAGAGTGTCCACAACCAGTTCGAAAAAGTCCATGTACCAGTCTCTGGGTGAATCTCTGCAGCAATCTTATGTAGTTTAGAGATTGCATCATATACTGAAGGCGAGTAGTCCAGAATGAAAACACAGCAGCTGCTGCCGATGATACACCACCTTGATCAGCCAAAATCACATCAAGTACCCTGCGATTTTGGAGTGCTACAATCCTCGCCACTTGCAGCTCCTCTGTAATGTTCCCAAGTGCCATGGGTGTCTGATTGGTAACAGCTTCCACAACAGGAGTCAATCGCCTTATCTTTCTGCTGTTCAATACAGCACCCACAATGAAAAATAAGCCCAAGTTAAAGTCGACATATTGTTGCAAAGCAGAGTCAGTTTGTTCAACTTCATCCATACTTATTGTCCTCTTATTTCTAATCTTGGAAATGTCATTGTAAAGTTTAAAGTTACGGTGATATGATGCAGGTGCCAGAAACGCAGGGGGCAACAGAAAGGACATGTAGCATACCCCACAGGTAGTTGATAATATCCCTTATTTCCGCACACGAAGTAAGTATTATGTGAAGACATAAAACTGCTGTTATTAGCACCTTAAATGGTTAGAATTGTAGCACATTCACTTCTTCCCACTGGAATTCTCCCAACACTACTAATACATAAGTCTGCTTTAGCTCTAGTCACAGAAATTACAAAAGGTCCATTGTTCTTTATAGTCCTCGTAATTGGGAAAACATGTGGCATGGAAATATTGTCAGGTTAGTACTCCTCCCATTCCCATTTAGTTCCTCTAGCTTGAGGGTAACCATTCTCATCAGGATAACATTCTTTATTAAGGTGATAAATGATCTATCCTACTGTCATCTCTGTAATGTTGGCCCTTTCAGAGGCAAACAAAGCCAGGCTTGACAAGAACTGTTATGAGAGAACGGAAGAGGAATAAAAGGTGCTCCTCCTTTCTTTTGGTGCGCGGGTATCATCCCACACACCCAACAGTCGGTAGTATTCATGGCATTATGTGTATGATGCAACATCTGGATGAATGTATTGTTTAGGTAGGATTGTCGATGCTTCTGCTCATGGTAGGGGAGCGTAAAATAGTGGTGTTCCGCTGGTACTGGAGTAGTGGCAACAAAAAGCTGTCGAACAGGAGCCACTTTCTCAACATACCAGGTAATTGCTGCCATAACCACCATAGCACAACAAACCCCACAGCACAAATGCTTTTCTAATTGCAGATCTTAGCAACTTTTGATCTTTCAGCAGACATGATTATTTTGTTGTAAAAAAAAAATCGTTGGAGCTCTTATCCCTGGGCAGCTGTTGATTTCTTCACCGAGGGTCAAGACGGGTGTCACTTCGCAGGACTGATCCCCCCCCTTACCACATCGACACTCCATTTCACCAACCCAGGGCTGTAGCTCAACCAGTCCTTTTCGACAATGCAGGCTCTTTCCTTGGTCTCAGTTGGTATTGCGATGTTCCAGAAATCGTGTGGTCCGGGAAGACTCCCTCAGATTCGTCAGGTGAGATAGCATGGCCCTCCTCCATTTCCAAGATCTCTTGATGATCAGTCAGCACAGCAGGTTCCACCAAGGCAGGTGACACTCGCTTACAGTGAGTGCTATGGAACCAGTTCTTCCTGTTCGTCACTGGAACTGATGTCCTCGTCGCAAGGAGCACCTGCTCCGGTCCTCGCCACCTCGGTTCCATGCTGTTCAACCTTTCGAAGACTTGACCATTACATGGCCTCTGGGCCAGAGTTCGTGGGCCTCACCTGTAGATCTGTCAGGAAGAGCTTCTCGGACCTGTTGATGAATAGAGATCAAACTGTCGGTTAACTGTGCCAAATAATCATTCATCAGAACACATGGTACATGTACAAAGCATGGTTTTGGAACTCCCCAAATATTCGTTGGTCTTCAAAATACCACCTCAAATGGTGAAGGCCAGATCGTGCATGTGGCACCGATCTTATGGACAACAATGCCAAGGGTAGTGCATCTGGCCACTTCAAGGACGTGGAAGCCATTATTTTAGCTAATTTCAGCTTTAGTGTAGCGTTGTACCTCTCCACTAATCCTGCTGATTGCGGGTAGAAGACTGCATGGAATTTGTTTGATCCCTAATCCTTTCAGAACATGCTCAACAACTTGCCCAATAAAATGAGGTCCGTTGTCACTCCACTAAAGTTTACAAACGCCATATCTAGGGAAAAACTCCTTTAGAAGCACCTTCGCTGTAGTGAGATCTGCATTATCCTTTGTAGGGTATGCCTCTATCCATTTACTGGAGGCACATACCACAACTAGGACATACTTTAAGTTATTGCAGCGTTCAAGTTGGATGTAATCCATCTGCAAAACTTCAAAAGGTGCAGTTGGTGTAGCAAACCCTCATGTAGGAGTGTGTGTCCCTTTACCAGGATTATACTGCCAACAGATCAAACAGGACTGTACAATTCTTTTAGCTGTACCGGCAATCTCTGGATGCTCCCAGACTTGTGTGAGCAATTTCGTTATTGCTAGAGCTCCAACATGTGCCGGCCCTTGTGCCATTTGAACCATAGGCTGTAAATAAGCAGCAGGCCATTTCTTTGTTACGCCAACAGCCCTCATCGTCTAACATTCCTTCTTTAGACCATTGCTCCAGCTCTTTCACAGAGGCAGATCTCTGTATATCTAATACTTCTTTTCTAGCATCATGCCAACGTTCAGCTTGTGATTTCACTACGTACATGGATGTAGTGCTTCGTTGCATCGCAGTCTCACGATCTACGCGGTCTTCAAAGGCGTTGCCTTGTCTTATCTTAGCAATGACTTTCTAGTGTGCGCTACTCTTAATAATAGCAATTTTCTTTGGATATGTAAGTGCAGTCAAAAGATTATGCACTAGTTCTCTGTGCATTATCTGCATCCCGTGGGATGTAAGAAAGACTCTTTCCTTCCAGAGTAGGCCAAAATCATGGGCCAGTCCAAAAGCATAGCAGCTGTCTGTATAGATGTTCACACGCAAGTCAGTGCAAAGTTCACACGCTTGTGTTAAAGCTATTAGCTCAGCTGCTTGAGCCGACTTCTGTGGTATGTGAGCTGTCTCCACTACTGTCTTAAGTGTCGTAATTGCATATGCAGCTGAGGTCATACCATCTGGTAGCTTCAAACAGGACCCATCAACCCACAGTTCCCCATCTACATCTGAAAGGGGTGTATCTTGCAAATCAAAGCGACCCTTTGTCTGTTTCTCAGTAAGGAATATACAATCATGAGATTCCTGTGACTGAGGCTGAGTTGCTGGATATGGTAACAAAGTAGCTGGGTTCAGAGTCGCACACCTCTTCAAGGTAATGTGAGGGGCCAACAGTGTCAATTTGTTTCCTGTCAAACGAGCACTAGTCAAGTGCTGCATTTTGGTCTGATTCAAAAGGGCATAGACCGCATGGGGTACTAGCACCAACAGTTTATGTGACAAAACTATCCCTTCACTCTGATGTATGGACACAGCTGTTGCTGCAACTGAACGGAAGCACCCAGGCAATGCTCGAGCAACAGGATCAAGAACTGCTGAAAAATATGCACAGGGACGCTGCTTGTCAACGTGTGCCTGTACTAAAACTGACAATGCACACCCATCTTTCTCGTGTACATAAAGTGCAAAAGCCTTTGTGTAATCTGGAGTGCCTAACACTGGTGCCGAACAAAGAGCTTGTCGTAACTGATGAAAAGCATCCTAGCATTCATCTGTCCATGGAAGGGGTATTGGAGTGTCTTTAGTCAAAAGCGCTAGCTGGGGTTTAACTATGTGTGAAAAACCTAATATCCATTGCCTGCGAAACGAAGTCAAACCAATGAATGCATGCACATCATTCTGAGTAGAAGGTACTGGTGTGTCTAAAATTGCTTGCATGCGATCTGGTATAAGTGCACGGCCCTTCTTAGACAGAAGGTGACTTAAATAGGTTACCTTCGGTCTACAATATTGCAATTTCTTCCGTGACACTTTATGGTTGTGTGTAGCAAGAAAAGAAAGTAGAGACAAAGTACATTTTTCACACTGCTCAGGCGTATCTGCTGCCAACAAGATGTCATCGACATATTGTATGAGAGCGACTCCTTCAGAAAAAGTAAAGGAATCAAGTTGTCGTTTCAACGCTTGACTGTAAATGCTCGGACTCTCAGTGTACCCTTGAGGAATTCTACAAAATCTGTACGATGTATTATTCAAAGTGAAACCGAACAATTACCAACTATCAGGATGAATAGGAATCTAGAAGAAAGTATTCTTCAAGTCAATCACAGAAAATGTAGTTGCTGTTGGAGGAACTAGGGTAAGTAGTGTCGTTATGTCAGAAACCACAAGGTATTGTGGCACTACAATCTTGTTAACTTCTTGCAAATCAATAATGAATCTGTAAATCCTAGTGTCAGTGTCTTTTTTCAAATAGGAAGAAAAGGCTGTTGCAAACATTATAAGGAACTTCCTCCACAACCCCCACTTTAATCAAATCATGAACAATCCGTATAAGTGCTTCTTCTCCTTCTCGAGAAATTTCATATTGAAGTAATTGTGGCAATGAAGCACCCTCCTTGACACTAATATGCACTGGCGGAATAACCATCTGATCTACATCGGTGTCTGAAGTAGCCCACAAAGTACTAGGTAGTGAAGCTAATGCAATGTCCTCTTTAACAATGCAGGATCTCTCCATTACAGAACAGTTGTCATTCAAAATAACCCGTACTCCTTCTGGAGAACATCGTATCGTAGCCCTGAAATACTTGAGCATATCAAGTCCCACAATTTTATCTGGTGTATTCGGAGAAAGCAAAAATGGACATGGAGCAATAAACTTATCAACATGAAATACAAGTGGTTGTGATAGTGGGCTAAGGTAAGGTGTTCCATCGAAAATTATCGATGTAATAGTTAAGCCAGACAGGAGAGCCCTTGGAACCAGGGGGCCCATTAGGATGGTGGGCGGATTGCCCCCGCCAGGCTGGCGGTAGCCACCGCCGTTCTGACGGGGGCGATCAACCCACCATCCTTGCTCTGAAAACCCCCCACCATATTAGGATGGCGGGGGGGACCGCGGTGGACGGTAAGACTGTCTGCCGATTTTCCACCCCGGTCGCAAGGTGACCGGGGCGGAAAAGGTATAATATGGTGGCGGTGTCTATGAAAATGTTAGAAGAAATGAGGTGCCCTGACAAATACTCCTATAGTGTAGTATGTTTACTAAATTAACCGTGTGCTCTGTTTGCTGTGCTACACTACGTACTTGTGATGGCTAACACAGTCAAAAATCAGTATAAGAATGCAGACACCGGCCTGCACGCAGTGTGCACTGTTCCCTGGAAAACTATATTCCACTGCAAGAGTAATAAAAATTAATCAAATAATCAGCTTGCTTCTTTGCGTGTGCATTTATCTCAAAAAAACAGTTCACATTTATAAAACAATGACATCATTGTTTCTGCATGTGTAGTACATATTTGTGAACATACATATATTCTCACTGGACATGTGCCCATGTGAATTTATACATTTGTGTGGCTAAACATTTCAACAAAAACATGTTTCCAATAATGCCAAAAAATCACTTGAATGCACAATATAAAATAATCATATGATTGTTAGTTTCATAGAGTCCGGAGCCCAATATATTTCGGGAATGGAATTTCCCTTCATTAGGGGTGGTTTCCTAAAACATAAAGTAAATTGGTATGTATCAGTACAAACAACAATGATTCAAAACAAGACACTTACGGGGGTATCTCTGCGTTGTGAATGTGTAACACGTGGGTCAAAGTCGTGCACATTAGTAAGATGAAAATTCGGAGATAGACTGATTGGAATGTGCGAACATATGAAAAATTAGGTAGAAGAACCAGAGAAAATTGCCACCAATGTGACCCTCAATGACAATCTCTGAATACTCGTGACTGTGCATGCGTGATACTAGGAGCCACTTCCCATGCACCCATTTGTGTGAACTGCTGTGAAGCTGGTCTACCTGAACTCGATCTTCAATGACAGAATCCTCGAGCAGTTACGTAATGTGAGTTGATGCACAAAGCGGTGTAGGCCTGACAGGAAACAATAATTACATGGTTAAAAAATGGTCTTTTACGTGCTAATACATGCACTAGACTCTTGAAGGAATGTATCCAGTCATGATGAAAAAATGCTATCCTGCGATAATTCACCATCTTCTATGGTAGATAATACTGGTGACTAATGTCTGGATCATAGATGTACATATGTATACCAGAATTCTATCTGCGGACCCAAAGTGGACCAAAATGTACCAGACCGTAGTCAATAATGCAACTGAATGCTCACAAGCCTTTTGGAAAATACCAATAGCATCTTCGAATAATCCGTTGGCAGGTACCGGGTCTTGTTTATAATAATAGTCTATGACACTACATAATTCTAGCGTGATACTTGTCTATAGACCCAAAACAAACAGAAAATGTACCAGGCTCATAAGCATAAAGGAAACTGAATGGTCACAAACCTTATGGAAAGGGGCGACCACTCGGTCCCCCCGAACGTATGGCGGAGTGCCTCGATCCCCCCGGGAAGCCATTTTGGGGCGGGAAGCGCGTCTCGGCTGGTATGCCCGAAGCGGCGTAGCCGGGGCGCGCTTTTTCCCGCCCTAGAGTGGGCTGGCCTAGACACCGACGTAGCCAGCCCCGCCCTAGGGGCAGGCAGGGGCGGGTTTTCGCCCGCCCTGAAGACGGATAAAAAGGGACGCAAGACCAGAAGACGTCCTCTTGTTCTTGTGCTCCGAAGCTGCACCTCCTCGCTACACGTGAGCTCGGGACGGAACGAAGAGCCAATTTTGAGTGTTTTGATCTTTTTCTTTGTCTTCTAGATACTTCCTCGGAGAGATGCCCAAGAAAGGCGCAAAGAGAATGACGACCGACCAGATGGTGCGGGCCCTTTGCAAAGAGGTGTCCGACATAAAGAAACGGTTGGCGGAGCGAGATGGGGAGGAGGGTTCGGGCCCTGCGCCGGCTGGAGGGAGACCTAAGAGGCCGAGAAAGCTTCCGGCCGGTGGGGACGTCCCGGTTCCCTCTGCCCCGCTCGAGGCGCCGACCCCAGTACCGATGGAGGGGAATCCAATCCCCGTTGTCGTCACCCCGACATCCAAGGAAGACATGCCCCCCGAGCTGGCAGCACAGCTAGCAGCATGGTTGGGGGATAGTAGTGATGGCGCCACGGCTGCCGAGGCACAGGCGCTGATAAAAGGGCTTCGTGAGAAGAGAGAGGCAGCTAGAGTGGCTGCGCCGTTGGCGGGGATAGACAAGCCGCAAGCGGTAGAAGCTGTCTCCGGTTCAGGTAAGCGGCCATTGCCGATTGCAAGGGACGAGTCAGCACCCTCTCGTAGAGAGAGATTGGGACAACATGTGCCTTTAGCTATAAAGGAAAAGATCTGGGCAGGGGAGTACGTGAATATTTTTTCCTTGCTTGTTGATCATTATGATGTGGAGCATGTGAAAAGTCAGAAGGACCTAATGCATCCGAGTGTTTGGCGCGCAAAAATGGCCGCCTTTAAGGTAAATGAGAACATTGGCAACTGGGGCAATGCATGGGGTATTTTCACATCGATTTTGGGGGAACGTAGGCCCGAGTTGCTTCCTGAGTTTCCCGTTTATCAATCACGAATTATGGGTTACTCGACAGCGTATCAAGGTAACCATTGGTTTTGTTATGACAATCTGTTCAGGAAAGAAAAGGAACATAACAAGAGTTTGACTTGGGATTGTTACGATTCTTTAACATGGGATAAAATGAAAGAATCAGGAATGTTAAGAATGCCATTGGTCGGGAGCAATGTTGTTGATTACTCCCGCCAAAATGTGGGGACGCCCTTTAGACAAAGTACGAGCACCGACGACCAGTCGAGGCCCGCAGGCAATACAGGGAGAAAGGGTTTCTGTTTTAATTTCAACAAGGGGAAATGTACCAGGCCTCCGGGATCGTGTAAATTCAAGCACGAATGTAGTACGTGTGGGTCATTCCATCCTGAGTCATCGTGCAGAGCCAGAACGAGTGAGAATGGGGGTAAGGGAGGCGCCAAACAGGTCTAAGCTAGGCCGAGGGGCGCCTTTACCAACCCCGATTGATACCCTGGCAATGATTCCCTGGCTCAGCGAATACCCGGATCGTGCTTCTGCCGGGGTGCTGCGGAACGGTTTTACACATGGTTTCCGCATCCCGGTAGGGGACTTTCAGGGTGTAGGGATGTGCAAAAATCAACTTTCCGTTTTACAACATACATCTGTAGTTCAAGAGAAAATTCAGAAAGAGGTTAGCCGGGGACGGGTCGCTGGCCCGTTTAGTGTACCCCCGGTACCGGATTTCGTTTGTTCTCCGTTAGGGGTGGTCCCCAAGAAGGACCCGGGTGAGTTTCGTTTGATCCATAATCTGTCTGCTCCACATGGTCTTTCGGTGAACGACGCAATTGATCCAGAGGTTTGTTCGGTGCGATACGCATCTTTTGATGAGGCAGTAGCCATCTTGAATCGCCTGGGGCACGGGACGTTGATGGCGAAATCTGATATCGAGTCAGCGTTCCGGTTGCTCCCGGTACACCCAGACGACCAGCGTCTTCTGGGATTCGGGTTCCAGGGGTCATTTTACATGGATAGGTGTATGCCAATGGGATGCTCTATATCATGTGCCTACTTTGAGCAATTCAGTACTTTCCTGCAATGGGTGTTCACTAAGAGAACGGGTTTCCGAAATGTAATGCACTACCTTGACGACTTTTTGTTCCTTGGCCCCGCCGGTAATCTCGAATGTGCCCAGGCCTTAGCTGAATTCTGTGTGTTGATGGGTCATCTTGGCGTGCCATTGGCACCGGGTAAAACTATGGGTCCCACGACTTGCCTCGAGTTTTTGGGGATCGAGTTGGACTCAAGGGAGGGGTGTTTCCGTTTACCGGCTAGTAAAGTGTCGAAATTCAGGGCAGCCCTCCAAGTATGTTTAAATGCATCCAAAGTTACACTGCACCAGTTGCAACAATTAGTGGGAAAGTTGAACTTTGCCTTGAGGGTGATACCAATGGCCCGCCCTTTTTCCCGCTCAATTGCCCAAGCGATGGTTGGCCTAAAGGAGGGTCATCATCGCACAAGGTTATCGGCTGAGGTCCGCCAGGACATGCGGATTTGGTTAGCTTTCTTGGCGGACTTCAATGGCCGAGTCGTCTGGAACAAGCCAGCCGTGTCCTCCGAAGAGCTTGGGCTATGGACAGATTCAGCAGGAAGCGTAGGTTTTGGCGCCATCTTCGGCACAAAATGGTCGGCAAAAAAGTGGCCCCTATGGTGGCACGAGAAGGGGCTGACGAGTAACATCGCTTTCCTTGAGCTATTTCCCATTCTGGTGGCCCTGAGAACCTGGCCAGAAGGGTTCAGAGATCATTCTGTTGTGTTCTGGTCCGACAATATGACCGTGGTAGAATGCATCAATAGTCAGGCAGCTCGTTGTAAATTGATTTTGAGGCTGCTCAAAGAAATTGTCTTACTATGTATGCAACTGAACGTGGTATTCAGAGCAAAACATGTCCCAGGGGTGATGAATCAGGCTGCTGATGCACTGTCTCGTTTTCACATGCAGGCTTTCTCGGGTTTCCTCCCTTCAGCGGACCCGGAGCCGGCACCCTTCCCCGAAGCTCTCTGGTCTCTCGGTGCCCCGAACTTCGTCACCTCGTGGGAGAGAGTCTAGCACCCAGGACAAGGAAGGCATATGAAGGGGCGTTCCAGGCCTATTTAGCCTTTTTGGGGGCAGAGAGAGGGGGACTTTGGGGTCAGGAAGAGTGGGTGGTACTTTTTCTGATGTCCTTACGTAGGGCTGGGAAATCGGTGGCTACGGCCCAAAGGCATCGTGCCGCCATTTCCTTTGTTGCCAGGGCCCATGGCATCCTGGACCCAACAGCGTCTTTTACAGTACAGAAAGCGCTGCGTGGGTGGCAACGCCTAGAGGGTCGCAGAGTAGACGTAAGACGACCGATAGGTCTAGACAGGTTGTCCCAGTTACTGGCCACACTCCCTAACACATGCTCGTCCCCTTTCGAGACCTGTTTGTTCCGGACTGCATTTACGCTGGCGTTTCACGGGGCTATGAGAGTTAGCGAGCTAGTTGCAAGGAACAAACAGGATGTGTCGGGGGGCTTGTGCAGGGAACATGTTCAGATCAGGGGTGATGCGATGATTGTCTCCTTTCTCAGGTCCAAGACTGACCAAGATGGGAGAGGGGACTGCACGATCATTCGCAGGAACCCCGAGTCATCCATGTGTCCGGTACGGTGCTTAGAAGATTACCTAGCACGAAGGGTGGCATCATGGGGGGGGACATTGTTGAGGCATGCAGACGCCACCCCGCTGACGAGGTTTCAGTTTCAGTGGGTGCTTGCAATGGCCATTGCCGCAGCGGGCTTGGACCCGGGCGAATTTGGGACCCATTCCTTTCGAATAGGGGCTGCCACTGAAGCTACAGCCAGGGGTCTTAATGTGGAACAAGTGAAACGTGTGGGGCGCTGGTCCTCCAATTGTTATAAGAGGTACGTGCGATTGCACATGTTGTGAAGCTGTAATCATGTTCTCACGCTTCTTGTCTTTTGTTTGTTTTCAGTTGCGCAAGCCTACGCGGCAGGGCGGACTGTGCAGTCGACCCAACACCAGGCCAGCGGTCGCACGTCACCGGCTGTGAGGAAGGAGGTGTGGGTCGTGGGCCACTCATACGTGAGACGGGCCGCAGACGTATTCAAAGCAGGTGACATGATTCACGTACCTGGGGAATACGGGTACAGAGTGTCCTTCTACGGAAGGGGCGGTCTCTGTATTGACCAGTTTCAGAAGTTTTTTGAGGGTTTGTTAGAGCGGATGAGGTCACCGCCGTCCATAGTCATAGTGCATTTGGGGGGCAATGATTTGGTCACCACCGGTAGACGACTTCTCCTGGAGGCTATGCTTTCCACGGTAAGTTGGTTAGCAAGGAGAGTTCCGGGGTGCATAATTGCGTGGTCTCATATGATCCCACGAAAAGTGTGGCGGGGGGCTATCTCGATCCCTGCTTTGAATCATTCCGTTAGAAAATTGAATAACAAAGTGAGTAGGTTGTTCCGTTCCAAGACATTGCATTCGATCTCGCATAGTTGTATTAATGATGACAGTATGTATTTGGGGGATGGTGTGCATTTGTCGAGGGTGGGGAATGAGTTACTCATAGGAGACTTCCTAGCTTGGTTAAAATCGTTAAATCATGACCTTTAGGTAGGAGTTTTGTGGGGGGTCCGGATAGCCGGTCAACTATCCGGACCTGTGGCGGTAAGGTCATGATCGGTGAGCACTAATTGGTAGATCCCTATGAGTGGGCGTCACCCAACACGGATGGGAGCGCTCGGGAGAGGTGGCCATTGGCCCCTCAGTGGGGAGGCGGTCCCGTCTAAGGGCGGGTCGCCGGAAGTAAAGGAAAGGCGGTCAAGGCCCCTTCCTTTGTAGGAGGGGTTACAGCCCCCTCCTGGGGAATTTCCCGGGGCCAGTGTCATCTGCGACGGCAGATGCGGTAAGTTGTGTGGGGTGGGGGGAGGTCCACGATACCTTCTAGATACCACACACAAGTCTTCGAACGACCTTTAAATGGCGTCGAGTCTTAAGTGCCCCCGTCAAGTCAAGGGAAATTGTTAGTAGTTGCACTTGAGGTAAGCCTCTGTGCTGTCGCCCCTCCCAAGTGGGAGGGGTAAGTCTGGTTAGGGATCTTGACACCGGTTATGACCTTGCCGTTGGCCCTTAAACGTTAGGATGTACAATTTCAGTGTTTCTAGAGAATGTTTTGTAGGATGCTAGTTCGGCTAGGAGAACCTCTGTATTAGAGAATATGTTAAGGTTAGCCAAACATCGCAATGTGATAATGAAATTGTACATAACATGAAACGTTTAATGTTTTAATTTTTTGTTTTAATAAATACGGCCGGGATGGTTACTCCATCCCACATCCAAAAACTTTAAGAACTGTTTCCGGTTTTCCTCCTTTCGGGGATTGTGTTGAGAGGGGGTGGCGGGTATCTCAGCCATATGGAAAGGGGCGACCACTCGGTCCCCCCGAACGTATGGCGGAGTGCCTCGATCCCCCCGGGAAGCCATTTTGGGGCGGGAAGCGCGTCTCGGCTGGTATGCCCGAAGCGGCGTAGCCGGGGCGCGCTTTTTCCCGCCCTAGAGTGGGCTGGCCTAGACACCGACGTAGCCAGCCCCGCCCTAGGGGCAGGCAGGGGCGGGTTTTCGCCCGCCCTGAAGACGGATAAAAAGGGACGCAAGACCAGAAGACGTCCTCTTGTTCTTGTGCTCCGAAGCTGCACCTCCTCGCTACACGTGAGCTCGGGACGGAACGAAGAGCCAATTTTGACCCACCCACCAGCCCCTGAGGACAGCAAGTTGTTGTGCAATAAAGTGAATTTATAAGTTTGTTCTTTCCATTTCGTTTACAGGCTGTGAGAGTATCAGTTTGTTGTTGATCATAATAAAGTATGGTGAATATCGTGTAGGTTGTTATGACTAAAATGATTTGATGTAGTGTTGCATTTTATGCATGTTCTTTCGGTCGTAGCGACCAATGTTTGCATAAGTTTGAGTAAGAATTGTCGTATTTATTTTTTGGTAGGCGGTAAGGTCATGATCGGTGAGCACTAATTGGTAGATCCCTATGAGTGGGCGTCACCCAACACGGATGGGAGCGCTCGGGAGAGGTGGCCATTGGCCCCTCAGTGGGGAGGCGGTCCCGTCTAAGGGCGGGTCGCCGGAAGTAAAGGAAAGGCGGTCAAGGCCCCTTCCTTTGTAGGAGGGGTTACAGCCCCCTCCTGGGGAATTTCCCGGGGCCAGTGTCATCTGCGACGGCAGATGCGGTAAGTTGTGTGGGGTGGGGGGAGGTCCACGATACCTTCTAGATACCACACACAAGTCTTCGAACGACCTTTAAATGGCGTCGAGTCTTAAGTGCCCCCGTCAAGTCAAGGGAAATTGTTAGTAGTTGCACTTGAGGTAAGCCTCTGTGCTGTCGCCCCTCCCAAGTGGGAGGGGTAAGTCTGGTTAGGGATCTTGACACCGGTTATGACCTTGCCGTTGGCCCTTAAACGTTAGGATGTACAATTTCAGTGTTTCTAGAGAATGTTTTGTAGGATGCTAGTTCGGCTAGGAGAACCTCTGTATTAGAGAATATGTTAAGGTTAGCCAAACATCGCAATGTGATAATGAAATTGTACATAACATGAAACGTTTAATGTTTTAATTTTTTGTTTTAATAAATACGGCCGGGATGGTTACTCCATCCCACATCCAAAAACTTTAAGAACTGTTTCCGGTTTTCCTCCTTTCGGGGATTGTGTTGAGAGGGGGTGGCGGGTATCTCAGCCATATACAAAATGACGTTAGTGTCTCCAGGTAATCTGTAAACAGTTGACAGTATGGAGAGTTAATTTATTGAGACACAGCGTCCATATACAAGAAATAATGTAGAAATACTGCTGATGCCGCTTATAAAACATAAGACTAACAAGCACTCGCCTTATCTGCCCTCTACATACCTGGTTACTGCTGATGATCAAAAACGGATGAATTTGTGTGCGTTCTATCATGGGGATCTAAGTCAATAAGTAATCCTACAAGAAATAAAAGATCCGATTGACTTCTATCTACCGAAGACTGATGGCAGTCTGGGTAATGAGACCACTGTATCCTAGGTACCTTGCCGTACCTCTTGTGTAGATTCTCCTCCTAAACAAACGACTGTTCTGCTCTTCAATGCCCGATGAATGAACCATTGTCCGCTGAAGGTTACCATACAGCTATAAAAGAGTTCTGGTCCGCTTGGACCGTGAAAGTCAAAATAAGACTTGTGGGAATTGTAGTCCTCTATATGTACAGTAAAATATAAATAAAAATAATGAAACGCATGGCCCAATCGACTGAGCCTTGATTCCTATGTGCTAAATGAAATATGATTGCCAGTGAGTAACTGTGCTAATAATCGTAACATGAACAGTTACATGGCTCCATGGTGTTAATTGGGTGGCCGCTAAACCGAAGTCTCCGAAAAAATGCATGGGTAACTAGTTACCTATCGTAAAACCATAGTAAGTTTTAAGCTGGTACAGGAAGTGTACTCTAACACGAGTAAATAGCATGCCTATCTAGTACGAAAGTATTGTATGTGTGGGCGTAACAAGTGCCGTGCTCAACTATGGCTAAATAGTTAGCTGAATTCACCAGGTGACCGCAGATCCGTGAAATTTGTGGAAGATAACACGTATATGTTGCTACACCAGAATCATCATATCGTGTAGGTATACATAGACTGGATAGTAATGTTAATACAATGAAAGAGCTACGATTTATCAAATGTGGTGCGCAGGCAAAATAACAAACTGTTACTGAACATTCAAATAACCATCTTGCCAGTTTAAGCCTGGAATGCCCTTCTGTAACTAATGCTCTAGATGTCTCAATTAAACAAGGGTGGATGATGATAATACATCATGAGGTATCATGTGAATAAGGCAAAGTAACCAATGTTCTGGATATGTCACTAAAACAAGGGTAGACTTTGACAAAACATCATACGGTATCATGTGGATAAGGCAAAGATAGTGACGTGCTATACAAGTAATTATTACACATGGACTATTACATACTTGTAACATAAGTACATAGCTGATTCGTGTACTCCACATAAAACGATACGGTACATGCACTGGTGTTATCTGGATATGTAAATATTGGTAACAGAGATCCTTCTATTAGTCATAAATCAAAAATCGATGCATGTCAGGAAGATGAAATTGTACATTGAATCAAGAACCTGGACATACTGTGCATAACTAGATCGGTACTAGTGTAGATCACAAAAAACAACTAAGAACTAACCTGTCATTTAATGGTGCCTGCAATGGTGCTATCTGGATGTGTAAATATCTGGTAACAGAGAACCTTCTATTAGTCATGAATCAAGAATCGGTACATGTCAAGAAGACGCAATTGTACATTTAATCAAGAACCTGGACACACCGTGCATAACTGGATCAGTACTAGTGTAAATCACAAAAAACAGCTAAGATCTAACCTATCATTTAATCAGTGTGGCATGAGTGTCTGCAGATAGTCTATCCAAAATGCCTCTCTTTGAAGTAGTTTATAACTATTGTCCTGACCTTTAACTTTCGGTACTACTTCCACAATCTGTGCTCGTAGTTTGGCTATGTTATGATGTGCTTCCAACCAGTGATTAGCCACAGATGTCGATCTGTTTTGTGTTCATATTGTACTTTTGTGTTCTGATAGTCTGGTTTTGAGTTTCCGTTCGGTTTTACCGATGTACGCTTTGCCGAATGGGCATTTTAAGCAATAGACTATATGCATGGTATCACAGTTTCCTGAGTGTTTCAGGGGAATCTTTTTACCTGTAATGGGATGTAGTGATGTGTTGCCTGCTTTGTTATTGTTGCAGTGTATGCAATTGTAACATTTAAGGGTACCTTTATAGGTTTCTTGCTTCGTAGATTTCGATGGTGTCCTGATGATATCCATTAGATTCTTGCCACGTGTGAAAGCGAATATTGGTTCCTCTTCATATATACCATTAAACTCTTTTTCATTTTGTAGAAGGTCCCACCGTCTAGTAATGATGCTCTTAAACTGTTGTGAGGATGTGGAGAACTTCGATACAAACGTAAAAGCAGATCATTGTTTTTTGGGTACTGTTGCCAGAAGTGCATCACGGTCTTTGATTTCCAGCCTGTCTATGCTTTGTTGGATAATATCTGGGGGATACCCCTTTTGCTCAAACCTAGTTTTATGTATCATGAGCTGCTGCATCGACGTTTCTTCTTCTGAGCATATCCCCTTGTTTCTCAAAAAATGAGAGTATGGTAAATTGGTGATTAATCTTCTGGGGTGAAAACTCGAGTCTAATAATGTGCTGTTCCTGTCGGTGGGCTTTGTATATATGTCCATTGTAAGTTTGTGGGCAGGTAGGTTTTTTTGATAATGACATCCAGGAAATTAACTTGTGATGTGCTGATGGAAAAGGTAAATTGAATTCTGGGATTTTTTGTGTTTAGTTGATGAATCAAGTTTTCCAGTTCGGAATGTGTCTTGGACCAAATAAAAAAAAATTCATCGATGTAACGGCAATATTGAACCAAACCCTCAGTCCAACACTTCTGTGTCAGTATGTGCTCATGTTCGAATTTTGACATAAAAATATTAGCATAGGCAGGTGCTCCCGAAAATCTCATGCTGGTCTCTGATTATTGTCCATAGAATTTGTATTGCCATTGGAAATAGCTGTTGTTGAGGCAGAAATGTAATAGATTCATCAAGAAGATACATGTGTCTTGTGGTAAATCCAATTGTAGTAAAGCCCATTCAGTGGCCTCCAGTCCTTCTGCATGAACAATTGACGTATATAAAGCTGTGACATCAATGGTACATAGTACCCACTCTTTGTTGAAGAATTGTTGCATGGTTTCAATTTTGTTGAGAAAATCTGTGGTATCCTTGATATAGGTGCACCAACCCTGAACAAACTGCTGTAAGTGGTGATCAAGATATGTACCCAGCGGGTCAAATACAGAATTGCAGCCTGAAACAATAGGGCGAAACGGAGGATGTTTGAGGGTTTTTGGAGTCATGTACAACCTGGGTCTTCTGGGATTTTGTGTAGTTAGAAAAAGTCTTAATTGTGTGGTGATCACTCCCGTAGTCTCAGCTGTTGTAAGCTATTCTTTTAATATTTCTTGCAGTAGCGGTTGTAGTACGATGTATCCATTATCACCAGGGCGCTGCCCTTATCCGCAGGTTTCAAGGTCAAGTTCTGGTTGTGGACTATGGAATGAATAGTGCGACGGTCATGTTCAGTAAAGTTTTATTTTCTCGGTCTGTTGTACTTAATTTTAGCCAAGTCTCGTTTCACAGTGTCTTCAAAAAAATCTAGGATTTTATGTGAGATGGGTGGCTGGTATTTACTTTTTTGTTTGAATTTACTCATGGCATTCTCTTCTTGTTCTTGTGTATCTTGTATAACATTAGAGAAGTAACGTATAATGCCACATTAGTTTCCAACGCATTGGTGTCGTTAGTCGGTACGAAGGGCATCCTCTTGTTGAGGGTAGATGTTTGTTGTTTGGATAACGATGTTGAAGAAATATTGATAATCAAGCTACACTCTTCCCCAACAGATCATCATTATATTAACAAAACATGGCTTCATTTGATACATTTGATACTATCACCCGTATTACTGAAAACAGGGGCACCGCAATGGCATACACTAATGAGGAAGCCACGGATATTTATGCACTGATCCAAGAAATAAAGCTAGTAGACACCCACGGGGGATCCACTATCCAGCAATTGAAACAACTAGAATACCTTACACATAGGCAATTAAATCAAAGACTACATGCCAGTACACTTGTTCAATATCATCGAGCAAAAAGGATTTCACGAGGATTGAGAATAGCGTTAAGACCAATGTTATTCAGGTTCCATTTAAATCCCCAATTCATGGAGGAAAGGTTTTCAATCCTCAACAAATGCTCTCTTGATTTGATATTACTAATTATTGAGGAACTGTCACGCACCATAAAAGATCTGGACGAAGAGATATTTAATCTAAAGAGAGAATTGGAAAAGAGCATTGAACCTCAAACATGGACGGCAACACTTGAAGAACTGATCAAAAACTGGATCATTACAACAGAAAGTTACAGGAAGGTAAAATTAGAAAATATTGTTGTGATACAATAGACTACAAACTGAACGAAGTCTATACTTGGGCTGAGATCTACGCCAAAAAATGGTACACAGTCACCAGGACCAACACGTCTAGTGAAGAGAGTATCACGACTGACCAAGACATTGCTTCCACTCGACAACCAGTAAGTAAGACAAGATCAGTGCCGTCTGCACAGACATTAATCAGTGCAAAAACAGGATCAGAACAAACAGCAACTACTTCCACTAGTCATCCTTTTTTGTCACAGGTACAAGATCCAGGCCAACCACCAACACCAACAGAGGGAAGATCGCTAGAAACAGCAACCGCAAAACCGGGCGAGGACAAGTGGAAAACTCTCCGCAGCGGGAAGAGTGTAGCTTGATTATCAATATTTCTTCATCATCGTTATCAAAACAACAAACATCTACCCTCAACAAGGGGATGTCGTTCGTACCGACTAACGACACCAACGCGTTGGAAACTAATGTGGCATTATACAAATTCATGAGCAAACTCCGTCTGAGACATTACTTCTCTAATGTTATACAAGATACACAAGAACAAGAAGAGAATGCCATGAGTAAAATCAAACAAAAAAGTAAATACCAGCCACCCATCTCACATAAAATTCTAGATTTTTCTGAAGACACTGTGAAACAAGACTTGGCTAAAATTAAGTACAACAGACCGAAAAAATCAAACTTTACTGAACATGACCGTCGCACTATTCAATCCATAGTCCACAACCAGAACTTGACCTTGTAACCTGCGGATAAGGGCGGTGGCCTGTTGATAATGGATACATCGCACTACAACCGCAAAGTGGATGAGCATGTTGAAGACACCAACACATACATCAATCTTGAAAAAGATCCAACACCACTTCTGTAAGAAATATTAAAATAATTGCTTACAACACCTTTATATACATCAATCGTTCATGCAGAAGGACTGGAGGCCACTGAATGGGCTTTACTACAATTGGATTTACCACAAGACACCTTTATCTTCTGAATGATGAATGAATGAATGAATGATTAGAGCCTTGTATAGCGCAACTTTGCCCGATGGAAAGAAAAAAAGCTGGGTGTGAAAAAGAGGAGAAATACCAGCTAAAGGTAGGCTTCTCTGAAGAGCCAGGTCTTCAAGGCCTTCCGGAACTGAGAATGAGAGGATTGATCCCTAAGTTCTGCAGGAAGGGCGTTCCACATCCTAGGGACAAGGGAGAAGAAAGCCCTCCCGCCCCATCTTGCCTTCATAATTCTGGGAACAGCAAGAAGGTTTTTGTTCGCGGAGCAAAGGATCCTAAAGGGGACATAGAGGGACACAAGAGAACTGATGTCTTCCGCCCCGAGCCCATGAAGGGCACGATGAGTGAGGCACAAGGCCTTGAATTCAATCCTGGCTTGCATGGGGAGCCAGTGCAGATCTTTCCTAATGGCTGAGCCTGATGAACGCCTAGGAGCGTCAACAACGAACCTTGCGGCCGCATTTTGCACAATTTGGAGGCGCTGGACAAGTTGTTTGGGAATTCCCAAATAAAGTACATTACAATAGTCGAGGCGGGAGTCTATAAGGGCTACCGTAACCTGTTTACGGGCTCCGATTGACAGGTAATGAGCGATTTTCCTCAGAATTCGCAAAACCCCGCAGCAGGTTGAGGACGTCCTACTGACCTGCTTGTCGAAAGAGAGTGAGGAGTCAAAGATAATGCCCAGATTCCGAGCTGACTGAGTGGGTGTGGGGCAGGCACCCAGAACAGGGGGCCACCAGTCCGCAGACCAAATCTCCTGCTTTCCTCCAAAGATGATCACCTCCATTTTTTCCCCGTTGAGTTTGAGGTAGTTTCTGACCATCCACTCCGTGACTGCCGTCATACAAGCTTTAAAATTAAGAGCAGTGATATCAGCGGTATGTGAGATGGAGACCATGATCCTGGTGTCGTCAGCGTAGGATATGACTTCCAGACCGAAGGCAAGGCTGGCCAAAGGTGTTACATATATATTAAAGAGCGTGGGGCTCAGGGACGAGCCCTGAGGAACCCCACACTGCAGAGGCTTGACAGGGGAAAGGTGGTCGCCCAACTTGACCCTTTGTTCGCGATGAGTCAAAAAAGATCTTCTTGATGAATCTATTACATTTCTGCCTCAACAACAGCTATTTCCAATGGCAAGACAAATTCTATGGACAACTATAAGGGACCAGCATGGGATTTTCGGGAGCACCTGCCTATGCTGATATTTTTATGTCAAAATTCGACATGAGCACATACTGACACAGAAGTGTTGGATTGAGGGTTTGGTTCAATTTGTCGTTACAGCGATGACATTTTTTTAATTTGTTCCAACACACATTCCGAACTGGAAAACTTGATTCATCAACTAAACACAAAACATCCCAGAATTCAATTTAGCCTTTTCCATCAGCACATCACAAGTTAATTTCATGGATGTCCTTAGAAAAAAAAACTACCTGCCCACAAACTTACAAAGACCGTGATGCACTTCTGGTAACAGTACCCAAAAAACAATGATCTGCTTTTACGTTTGTATCGAAGTTTTCCACATCCTCACAACAGATTAAGAGCATCATTACTAGACGGTGGGACCTTCTACAAAACGAAAAAGAGTTTAATGGTATATATGAAGAAAAACCAATATTCGCTTTCACACGTGGCAAGAATCTAATGGATATCATCAGGATACCATTGAAATCTACGAAGCAAGAAACCTATGAAGGTACCCTTAAATGTTACAATTGCATACACTGCAACAATATCATATCAGGCAACACATTACTACATCCCATTACAGGTAAAAAGATTCCCCTGAAACACTAAGCAAACTGTGACACCATGCATATAGTCTATTGCTTAAAATGCCCGGGCGGCAAAGCGTACATCGGTAAAACCGAACGGAAACTCAAAACCAGACTATCAGAACACAAAAGTACAATATGAACACAAAACAGATCGACATCTGTGGCCAATCACTGGTTGGAAGCACATCATAACATAGCCCAACTACGAGCACAGATTGTGGAAGTAGTACCGAAAGTTAAAGGTCAGGACAATAGTTCTAAACTATTTCAAAGAGAGGCATTTTGGATAGACTATCTGCAGACACTCATGCCACATGGATTAAATGATAGGTTAGATCTTAGCTGTTTTATTTTATATTGTGCATTCAAGTGATTTTTTGGCATCATTGGAAACATGTTTTTGTTGAAATGTTTAGCCGCACAAATGTATAAATTCACATGGGCATATGTCCAGTGAGAATACATGTATGTTCACAAATATGTACTACACATGCAGAAACAATGATGTAATTGTTTGATAAATGTGAACTTTTGTTTGAGATAAAAGCACACACAAAGAAGCAAGCTGATTATTTTATTATTTTTTATTACTCTTGCAGTGGAATATAGTTTTCCAGGGAACAGTGCACACTGCTTGCAGGCCGGTGTCTGCAGTCTTATACTGGCGGTGTCTATGAGACACCGCTAGCCATATTATGATGGGCCAATTTGAATTCCTTTCCGTGGCGGCAATGCCGCCACAAAAAGGCATGCGGAGAATCTCTGCAGGGGCCCGTTGCGGTCCCCCAGGGACTCCGGCGGGTGGGAGGTGCACATGGGGGTACCCCTCCCGCATTTCAAAGTGCAACATGGCAGGCACCGCGCGGTGCCTGGCATGTTGTGCTTTGAAATGCACAACGTTTTCTTTTTCACCATTGCCGCTACGAGGAGCTCCTGTATCAAACAGAAACTGATCAGTAGAACCCAAAACATGTGCTGTAACATAGGGACCCTTCTGATCTACTGGAACTTCAACTGATTCCTTACCACATCCTAGGCAATCCTATGCATAAACTGAATCTTTGAAATCGGATGGCACATTATCTGACATTTGATATTGATTTTGTCTGTCAAAAGCATTAAACCCATCCTGTCCACGCATGTTAGAATCAAACCTAGCACGATCATCTGTGCTTCCTCTAGACCCTGAATATCCTGAACGATTTCGCATTTGTCCTCGACCACGTGGATACTGCTGAGCACGTAGTGATGGATAATCAGAAGCCCAATGTCCAAATTTCTTACTATAGGCACACTGGTCAACAGACAAATTCGAACGAGCATAAGAAGAAAAGGACGAACCATAAGATCCACGTCCACCTCTATCATTGCCTCAAGAAGGCGGACCATAAACCTGAGCCAACATAACCTTTGTTTTTAATTCTTTAGTCTTTTTATCCTCATTGCCCTACACTTCTAATTCCTGTCGTTCGTAATACTGTGCCATAGTTAAAAGAGAAATCGTAGAAGAGGTAGTCCATGAAGTCCATGAACTCTCGCTGGCCTTTAGGCGACTAGCTATTCCTGGCAACAGGTTTGCGGCATATTTATCGACGAAAAGATGCCTACCCATGTCATCAGTCAATGACTGGCCACTAAAATCGTGGAAAGCCTCTTCAAAGCGCGTGAAGAATTCAGAAACCGATTCATCTGTCTTTTGCTTAGAAGACGCTAATACAGTCCAATCTGAATAGCTGCTGGAAGATCTAATATTAACTGACATGTTTTCTGTGCGGGTTCTCTTTCTTCATCCAATTGTTCTAAATCTTGCCATAATGCCCCAAAAGTCGCACGATCATCAACTTTACGCACAGTTCTCCACAGGGGGTAATATCAAACTGAAAAACAGGTCAATATCGGGTAAAGTCATAGTACAAGAGCTAATAGCATCCTCAACTTCCTCATAAAAGGCTGCTGGATTTTTTCGTGGATCAGGTAATGCAGTTTTAAGAGCTATAACATCCGCTCTATTCCAAATAGTGTAAACCCAATTATAAATAATAAATAAAATAACCCTTTGCATCAGTAGAAGCCTTATCATCACTTGTACCCGTTCCTTTAGGAGGAAGATACAAAGGTGCGGTTTCCCACATAGTTTTCTCATGAACTATCATAGTCTTATCTGTTCCGAAGATAGAAGCTTGGGCCACGCCGGTCTAAGATGTTTGTGCAGCTGCATCTGCTGCCTTTTTCTCTTCCCGCAAACAGACTGTCTCAACTCGTAATTTAACCAAACGTCTGATTGAGTCAGCCACCTGAGAAAAGACAAAAAGACTATCACGCATTTGCTTACAATCATTTGCTATATCAACAGGCTCCAAATCGTCAGTATGTTTCCTAAACCATTCAACAACTTGTGCGGCAAACACCTCTGTAAAATATACTGGGTCCCTTTCCTGCCAATCCTTCATGTCATCTAAAAGTTTAGAAGCAGGAACAATATTATGGGTGGCTTTACGAGCAGCGGATCTAAGCTGAGAAGCACGCTCAGCGGACAACATAGAACGAGTTTCCTGTGGTTTCTCCTGGTCTGCAGGAGAGTCCTCATCTGAGTCATAAGAAGCAGAAGGAAGAGTATACGGAGGCGGAGAACGATCTAATCACAACAAATCATCTTGAGGTTTATTAAGGATAGGATAGAGGGGTCGCTGAACAGCGTATTGGCCAGTTTCCTGTAAATGGCGCTCCCTATCTTCCCTCTCTTTTAGTTCTTTTATTTCTTTATTTTTGATTTCTAATGCTTTCGCATGGATGTTCTTTTGCTGTTCGTTTTCAATCGCGGCTTGTTCACGCTTCATTCGTTCACGCACTTCTTTCTCCCACATTCGTACACACTCAAACATAGTTTGCCTAGTCTTTCGCTCAAACATACATTGTTCAACATACTGAATCTTTCGTAAATCAAATGACCCATGCATAGGCCAACGCAACTCAGGATCCTTACGAGTAGATTTATTCCATAACGTGCTGTACATTACAGAAGAAATACCATATTTAATATACATGTCCCTATTAGGCGTCCCCTCCGGGGGGGGGGGGCGGTTGTGCTTCGAGTCTCAAATTGGTACCACTACAAAAGCAATACCTCCTATAAAGTGTGCTAGAAACAGGCATGCCAAAAATAGTGCAGAATATGCAATATTATAACCAAAGTAGCACTTAAGGTACTGTAGTACGTTGTGCCATGTAAATCAATTCAAAAACAGAGGTCCTCATTACCTGCCTATATAAATTGCAATTTATATATTAATCCCATACAAATCCAAGTTGGCCAACACAAATTCCAAAATTCCAAAGCCACAGTAGGCGTTACTAAACTACCTTACCAATCCCAGGCATCAAACCAACAGCATGTGTTGCAGCACAACAACTGTTACCAATCACTTGGTGTCCAGATTCCAACTGCCAAGTTCTCAAATCGACCAACGGTCACTGCATGGCGAATCAACAGAAGAGATCTCAGTCGAGGACCGGCACCACCTGGATGGTCAGTTCAGAAAGAGAGGAAAAACACTGTGGCTTGCCAATACGGGGGTCTCCTCGGGCAATGATCATCCGTAGCGAGATTCCAATCCTTAGTTTCGACCACTCCTTCGGGCATCCGAGTCGCCGATGAGCCCCACGTTGGGCTCCAATTTGTGGTGGTGAGCCTCAGCAAGGCCTACCAGTGCAAGGGGTTCGCACTTCTCTGCACAAATCCCCAGACCATTAGGATAGACGTTGGCACAGAAACTGGAATAGAAAATACAAAGTTTATTAACCTCATGAGGTGGAACTACATTCACACAACACCCTTCGGCAATGTATGAATTAGCACACTGAATTGAAGGAGCTTGGTCCTTTTATACCCACACAGGGGCTCAAAAGAAGGCGGTACAAGTACAAGAAGTAGGTTTTAGGCACATATAAGGTCATACAAAAAATGCACAGTCAACAAGTGGGAGGAGCTAACAGTTACTATTTCTGGTGAACACATCCTGACATTTACAGACTAACAGCAGCTGCATGGACAGCTGCAAGCTCAACTGAGAATGTGCAAAGTGGAAGAGGCTAAATATAACCTGTCTCTAGGCAGATTTCAAGAGCAAACTACAGCAAGGTAGGACATAGCACATGGCAAACAAAATGGCTGCCAGGAAATACAAAATGGATTCCACAAAGCGGACAAGATAGCCTCTGAATACAGGATGGCTCCTGCTAATGCTAACCCAATCGCTGCCAAATTACAACACTGGGATGAGGGGGAGTGCAGCCGAGCAGTTTGCGTGGGCCGGTTTCGGCGGATTTTGATAGCGGGGGCTATTATTGCCTACCCCTGGTAACAAACACGGCCCCCACGGGGGCCAAAAACAGCCCCTACCCTAGCGGCCCACCGGGGAAATGCCCGGTGCCCGCTATGGCCAGTCCAGCCCTGACTGTCAGCCACGATTTGCTACCACTTGTACCTGAATCTACCACTTCTTTACTGTAGAGACCCATCCAAGCTCTCCTATACTTTGTTGCAGTTGTAGCACTCCTCAGGGTGGGCTCGTCCCAAGGAGATTAAAAAATGGGGAAAGACCACTTGGGGTACTCTGTGTGTGTGTACACTATTGTCTGGGGATCCAGGGGTAGGCCTATACCCACAAGGTTCACCCTCTACATTTGCGATGAGGCCAGTACTGGACCCATGCCTCGCCGGCTCACCTGCTCCTGCTGGTGCTGCCGCATACCCTGCAGGCCTGAAGCACTGTGTGGCGGGATGCCTCCTAAGATGCTGTGCTCCTGTCACCGCGACGGCCAGTACTCCCCACCTTCTGCAAGGACTGCGTCGCTGGCTGACCCCTGCTGGGACTGCCTGCAGTTTACTCAACGCTGCCGGTCGGGTGCCCTGCTGCCACTCAGCTGGTCTCTTTCCACGAGCGCTGGCCCCGATCTCTGCACCACACATGCACAGCTGCCTACAATGTGAGGAGCAGGTGCGCTAAAGATCGATACTTGCACAGGAGGTGAACACGCTAGGACCCAAGTGGCCTTGGAATGAAGATTTCCTGCATGCGCTGCCAGATATGTAAAACAGAGAGACAGCACAAAGCAAGGTGCCAACATTACCAAGCATTGCAAAGAAGTTGATGGAAAAAATAAAAAAATAAAAACAATTCATTATACATCACAGAGGCAGTCAAGTAAAAGAGGTATCTACCATACATCTGGGATCTGGGTACCAGTAATTTCCCAAACATCACAAAGCCCGGTGGAAATTGACGCGCCTGTGCGGGCTGTACAAAATTCAGAAAGATTAGTCAGGCCAAGGACAAAAAGGGAGGAAAGAAAACCATCTGGCGATAGCCAGCTACCATGAGCACGCCACCTCAAGCTCGCATCTAAAGCAGATATACCACCAGGTTCTTTACCCACGTGGGCCTCAGGAGATATAAGAGGCTAAGCTTCAGGGTGTCGTCGTTTGCTAAAGTGTTCCAGAAAGCCATCTGAGAGACTTTCTCCGGTCTGCAGGCATTCATCAGCCTGAGTGACGACATCCTAGTGTCCTTGAATACTCTGGAAGAGCATCACACGCACCTGTGCGACACTCTCCTATGGCTGGCGACCAGTGGCCTGACCCTCCACAGTGCAAAATGCTCTTTCTATCAGGAGTCGGTTGACTTCTTGGGGTCCATCTTCTCATGGGAAGGTCTACAGGATGGACCTGAAGAAAGCAACAGCCATACAAACGATTCCAACTCCCACCACGCCGACCGAGGTCCGCAGCTTCTTGGGGATGGCCATATACTGATTTACACATCTATGATTGATTGTCTCTGTGTAATGTGTATGTTATGTAAAGTGCTCTGACCCCTTTCAATTTTATGAGTGATGCTATAAAATTAATTAGATGCATCTGAGAGAGAGAGAGGTTATCAAGACTGTTAAAGGGTGGTAGGGAGGGAATCCGTGGCGGAGGTGGTCATTGGGGGGGCACCAAAAAACACTGTTGCACTGGGCGCCCCCAGCGCTAAAGCCGGCCCGTCTATAAATATGGCCTGAAGAGTTTACATTTTAGGTCTAACTGGACTGTTAATCCATGTATTCGCCACCCACAGATTCAGCAAGCCACAGAGGATTTGTGAATCCATTTTACAAAATAAAAGCAATCCATTGGATTAGGTGTTTTTCCTTCACTTTATGCACTGCTGATTCACTAATCCTGCAGCACTCACGCTCCCACCTACAAATTTGCGCGGGCACATTTCTTTCTATTTATCTTAAATTCGATCATTTATCTCAAGTTCCGTTCGATCAGCAAATAAAGCTAACAATAGGTAATATTGAAAACAGACAGCTTGAACGAACTCCTAGGCTAGACCTACGAATGCATATCAATGAACAAGCATTTACAATGCAACGGTTTCGCCTTCGGAAAAGTTAGAGCTATTGGCATTGTAAATGACAAACTTTTTATTTATGTGTTGGTTTTGAAAACAGATAAATATATGGCATTGTCATTTACAATGCCAATAGCTTACTCTGTCGCAAATGCGAGACGTATTGCATTTGCACACACACACACCCACACAAGAGCCCCACACACACACAAGAGCCCCCCACACACACACGAGGCCCACACACACACCACACAAGAGCCCCCTACACAGACCACACAAGAGCCCCCCCACACACCACACAAGAGCCCCCCCCCACACACACACGCAAGAGCCCCCCCACACACACGCAAGAGCCCCCCCACACACACGCAAGAGCCCCCCCACACACACGCAAGAGCCCCCCCCACACACACACGCAAGAGCCCCCCACACACACGCAAGAGCCCCCCACACATGCAATAGACCCCCACACACGCAAAAGCCCCCACACACGCAAGAGCCCCCCACAGACACAAGAGCCCCCCACGCACACGCAAGATTCCCCCACACGCAAGAGCCCCCCACACACACGCAAGAGCCCCCCACACACACAAGAGCCCCCCACACACACAAGAGCCCCCCACACACAAGAGCCCCCCACACACAAGAGCCCCCCACACACAAGAGCCCCCCACACACACGCAAAGAGCTCCCCAAACACACGCACAGAGCCCTCCGCTCCATTTGCATCAGGTGTGAGGCTCCTGACTGCTGACAGCCAGGAGACTCCAACAAAAGGAGGCTTATGACCTGCTATAGGCATTGTAAATGACAATGCCATTTATTTATGTTTTAAAAACAAAAGCATAAATAAAAATAATGTCATGAGCAATGCCAATAGCTCTAACTTTAAGAATGCCGAGACCATTGCATTGTAAATGCTTGTTCCCTTTTGGCGGCATCTATGTAATTGCTACACAAGCTCCTCCCGCTGCCAGTATTAGAATAAACCCTGTGGATTGAATGGGCATGAAGTCTCATCTCTCCTTTCACCTACCTGACCTTGTGTGATTTGAATGTAGGGGCGCTGTATTGTACAACGCTTAAAACCCCAATATTCCTAATCTGGCGCTTTTCAAAACCACCAGACACAATGAACGCACCTGAACGCCTTGAAGTGAACCACTTTGCAGGATGAGCTATGAAGGAACTTGATCCCGTCACCGGGAGGAGGATGTATGGTCAGTCGGGATGCCCTATGGTCCAGGTTTGGCACGTTCCAGGAATGGAAGTCCATCACTACAGCGCTGTCATCAGGGACATTTTAAGGATTTTGGGGGCTCTGGGCCAAACGTATTTTTGGGGACCCTGTTTGGAACATCTTGGATTTATGATCCAGTTTCAGGTAGTTCGTGCCCTCTTTGGCCAGATCACTGACAGTGCACAGGGGCACTCGTCCAAATTCAAAATGTGTGTTTATATGTAATATTCGGAGACAGTGAGGTGTATTTAGAATATCGTAACATAGCAGCAGCTCACACATAAGAGGGTGCAGTGGGTTCGGTTTCACATCTCAGGGGGTTCAGTGGTACTGATCCCCCACGAGCTCCAGGGAATTGTGGGTCCCAGGCTTCCTTAAGTAGTCTTCAGGCTTATGGACCGATAGCATGAGGGAGTCTCCGAGACACAGAGGGTGAAAGCGAATGAGAGCAAAAGAGTGAGGAAGAGAGGTAGGGAGAGAGGGGGTACGGAGAGTGTGAGGGAAGAAGAGAGGAAGGGAGGGGGGCAGGGGAGAGAGGGAGGGGCGGAGGGAGAGAGGGAGAGATGGAGAGAGGGGGAGAGGGGGAGAGAGAGAGAGGGAGGGAGAGAGGGAGAGCGAGAGGGAGAGAGGGGGTACAGAGAGGGGGGTACGGAGAGTGTGAGGGAGGAAGAGAGGAAGGGAGGCAGGGGGGAGAGAGGCAGGGAGAGAGGGAGGGAGAGACGGAAGGGGGGAGGTAGAGGGAGAGATGGAGAGAGGGAGGGAGGGAGAGAGAGACGAGGGAGGGAGAGAGAGAGGGACGGGGGAGAGAGGAAGGCAGCGAGGGGGAGAGAGGGAGGCAGCGAGGGAGAGAGAGGGAGGGACAGAGAGGGAGGGGGCGGGACAGAGAGGGAGGGAGAGAGGAAGGCAGGGAGGGAGAGAGGGATGGACGGAGGAAGGTAGAGAGACGAAGGGTGGTAGAGAGAGGGACGGACAGAGAGAGGGAGGGATGGAGAGAGGTAGTGAGGGAGAGAGGGAGTGAGGTGGGGTGGGAGGTGGAGAGGGAGGGAGGTGTTGAGAGAGGGGGACTGGAGAGAGGAAAGGAGGGAGGGAGGGGAGGGAGAGGGAGGGAGGAAGAAAGGGAGCGAGAGAGGAAAGGAGGGAGGGATGATGAGTAGGAGGGACAAAGAGAGGCAGGGAGGGAGGCTGGGAGGGAGAGAGGAAGGAGGGAGGGAGAGAGAGGGGGAGACGAAGGGAGGGAAGAAAAGAGTTAGGGAGGGAGAGGAAGGGATGGAGAGAGAGTAAGAAAAAGAAAGAAGGAGAAATAGCAATGAAGTGAGAGGGGAGATAAAGTGAGAACGAAAAAAAGAACAAGAGCTAAAGAGAAAGGAGAAAAAGCAGAATGGAAAGGGGTGAGAGTAAGAGAGAGAGAGACACACATGTAGAGCAGGAGCGAGACAATGTGAGAGACCGAAAGAGAGGGAGCACGAGAGCGAGCGAGCAGGAAACAGGCAAAATAAGAGAGATGAAGAGCTAGAGAGGGAGAGAAGAGACGCAGAGAGAGGGGAGTAGACTCTGTGTACCTTGTGAGAGAGAGGGGCAAGTAGACGTCACCAACAGCAGAGCTGACGCTCCCCCCTGGGTCGGTAGGTACTCACACGGGTCAGCGTGAGAGGCACAGCCTTGCAAGCGCTATGTTACACAGTCTAACTAACTACAAAACAAAGCGCTATGTTACAAAGTCCAACTAAATACAAAACAAAGCGCTATGTTACATGGTCTAACTAAATACAAAAGTAAGCGCTATGTTACACAATCTAATTAAATAGAAAACAAAGCGTTATGTTACACAGTCTAGCCAAATAAGAAACAAAGCGCTATGTTACAAAGTTCAACTACATACACAACAAAGCGCTATGTTACACACTCTAGCCAAAGTCAAAACAAATTGTTTAAGGAAAACGAATCTGACATTAAAATCACCCGTGAAAAAGAGAAAGGAATGCTAAGAAAGGGTCCGACCAGAAATGCAGTTTAAGCTAGACCCCCCACGAAGCACTGACATTTCACAATAGCACTGACTGTAAGAAAGGGAGCGAGAGAGGAAAGGAGGGAGGGATGATGAGTAGGAGGGACAAAGAGAGGCAGGGAGGGAGGCTGGGAGGGAGAGAGGAAGGAGGGAGGGAGAGAGAGGGGGAGACGAAGGGAGGGAAGAAAAGAGTTAGGGAGGGAGAGGAAGGGATGGAGAGAGAGTAAGAAAAAGAAAGAAGGAGAAATAGCAATGAAGTGAGAGGGGAGATAAAGTGAGAACGAAAAAAAGAACAAGAGCTAAAGAGAAAGGAGAAAAAGCAGAATGGAAAGGGGTGAGAGTAAGAGAGAGACACACATCTAGAGCAGGAGCGAGACAATGTGAAAGAGAGACCGAAAGAGAGGGAGCACGAGAGCGAGCGAGCAGGAAACAGGCAGAATAAGAGAGATGAAGAGCTAGAGAGGGAGAGAAGAGACGCAGAGAGAGGGGAGTAGACTCTGTGTACCTTGTGAGAGAGAGGGGCAAGTAGACGTCACCAACAGCAGAGCTGACGCTCCCCCCTGGGTCGGTAGGTACTCACACGGGTCAGCGTGAGAGGCACAGCCTTGCAAGCGCTATGTTACACAGTCTAACTAACTACAAAACAAAGCGCTATGTTACAAAGTCCAACTAAATACAAAACAAAGCGCTATGTTACATGGTCTAACTAAATACAAAAGTAAGCGCTATGTTACACAATCTAATTAAATAGAAAACAAAGCGCTATGTTACACAGTCTAGCCAAATAAGAAACAAAGCGCTATGTTACAAAGTTGGGATCTCTCTGGGGGCAGTGGATAAATAGAGCTTCGGATGGGGGCATCCTTTAGAAGGGTTTCTAGCACCGGGAAGGGGCGTGAGATAGAGCCTCGAATCGAGATGCGACATGACTGGGGGGTAAGACCTGGGCCATGGGTGAGGGGAATAATACTTAAAAGAAATCTCAGCCTGTGGAGGAGAAAAACTGTAAGAGTTGGGAGGGTAGAGGAAAGGGCGCATGGCAGAGCTTGTCACTTGAGGCCGTCGTATATGGTTCCAGAAAATCGGGGTTCACCGTAGAGATTTTTGCTTTCGGCAGAAAGGGTAAGACACGCCAGGCCTGGGGTGGCCAGAAACCCTTTCTGATGTTTCATAGTTCTAGAGGGAAAGGTGCTCTGGGAGGAGCAGGGAGTGCACGGACGCAGCCCCTGGTGGCTTGGTTCCCTCGCTGGCTCTGCTGGGGGAATGGGATATGTGCAGATGTGGGTATGAAAAGGTGGCATTGTCCACGCGGCCACGGAATATACGTGCAGTGGGATTTATTGAGCTGTCTTGTGACATCTCGGGTGTTACATAGTTGTGGAGGGGGGCGGATTGTGGTTTGGGGGAGGGTGCTGCCGAGTTCCTAGACTCGGGCTTGTGCTTTCTATTAGAAACTGCAGCTTTCCAAGGGTTCCAGGTCCGTATGCTGGTGTTTTTAGCAGTGCTCGTCATACAGGGGAAAGTGCCAATTCTGAAGCCCCACACACACTCATGCCCGATGTGCCTACCTTCACTTCCAGCAGTTACCCGAGTGGGGAAGCTTGTTTTCCATGCGTTGGTGAGTGTACCAGAGTACTGGGGTGGTGCCGTGTGTATATGTGCAAGGTATGGCACGGTCTGTGGGTATGTTAAGCAAATGTGTGAGCTGTGTGTTTGGCTGTCGGCGCACGTTGACGCGATACTTATCTTTTTCTACAGTACTACCTGTATGCTTCTACGTGTGGGTGGACTTCGGGGCATTTCGAGTGTGTTCATAATGTGGGTACGTGTTTGTTTTTGTAGATGTGGGTGTACGTGCGATCGTGCGACTGACACTGATTCTGTGGGTAAGGTTCTGTAAAAACGGAACTAGGCCCGCACAGTGTAGTACAGACCAGCGTGTACAACCAAAGGAAGTCTTTTTGAGAAGCTGGTAAAATAACGAAGCGGAGATGCTCAAGACTCCCCACGATGAAAATAAGGAAATTATAGCGTCAGTAGCGGAGGGGGGACAGGAAAGGAACCACTCACCTGGACTTCCTCGGCTGGCCGGCCCTCCGCTCCTGTCCGGTTAGCCCCCCACCCTCGCCCGCTTCTTCCTCCTTCCAAGTGAGGCGGCCGGGGTGGCAGCGCTGCAGGCCAGTCCCGCCTCGCTTCACCCGGGTGCTGCGGGAGTTCCTCTCTGGGCTCCCAGTCTGCTGTCACCCGGCCGGGAGCAGCGCAGACTTCCAGCGCTCGCCGTGGCTCCTCTTCTCGCGCTGGGCGGCGGGGGGGGCGGGCACTTCCGGCCGGCCGCGCTAGGATTGGCCGGCCGGCTGAAGAAACCCCCGGGCGGGACGGGATACCAATATTTGTGAGGACACGGGGGGGCGGGAGAGGACGAGGGGGGCGGGAAAGGACACGGACGTCGGGAGGGAGGAGGGAAACGTGGGGACGGCGGGAGGAGGGACACAAGGCAGGACAGCAGCAAACACGGCCCGGCCGGACCAGACACGGGGGCGTTCCCGGCGTCGCGTGACGTCGGCAAAAGCCAAAGAATCTCGGGAACGCCCCCGTGTCTGGTCCGGCATTGACGGACGCCTCTCTGTTCCAATGGCTAGCCTCCATTTATGGAGCTAGCCAATGAAGCAGAGAGGCGTGTTCAAGTCACCCATACTAGAAACTACAGATTTCTCTGGAGGAGGAGCCTAACGGCTCCGCCCCCCAGCGAAACCTAAAAAGGTCTAAAAAGAAATAGCAATTCCTTAAAGACCCACTAGAGGGCATTAAAGGTCTGTCATGGAATTTTTCCTACTTAATAAATGCACGATAGCGTTCACTGTTGAAGTTGTATTTGGAACACGGAAATGTGGCATTAACTGTTGCATTACTTAACTACCATGATTACAAAAGTAATATTTTGTATTTTTTCTTTCCTGCTGGAGGGAAATATTAGAAACATATTCACTGCAGATCCCACAGAGCAGCTGTACATTTTGCATGTGCAAGTGGCTATCGGCCACGTTTGAGTGGCTAATTGAGGCAGAAAGAGGAAACGTGTCAGACAGGTTCTACTGCCAACTTCACTTTGCTTTAACATTAACAATACAAAGCAAACTGCTTCCTCGAGTGATGATTTCCCACAACAGTTTCTTTTACATTTGTTTGGCTGGGTTACCCAAAGCAGAATAAGCGGAAAATGGTGTGTGTGTGTGTGTGTGCGTGCGTGCGTGCGTGTGTGTGTGTGTGTGCGTGCGTGCGTGTTCGTGCATGCGAACGTGTGTTTGCGTGCGTGCGTGCGTGTGTGCGTGCATGCGTGTGTGTGTGTGTGTGTGTGTGTGTGTGTGTGTGCGTGTGTCTCTGTGTGTGTGTGTGTGGTCTGTCCATAACCACAGCATCACTTTAAACATGTTTTTTTCAAGGAATTTCAGAAATTGTTTTTATACGAACATTAATACCTTATGAATCACAGAAATCATAGCTTTCTCTTAAGAAACTTTTGTCACTGTAGATTCACACACAAAAACACAAATATATATATATACACACACACATTTGTAATTATATATGCCACAATATACCAATATGTTCATCTTTGTAAAGAAACATATGCACAAGGGATTGGCGAAGCGTAGCATAAACCAAAAACTGCTACCGCCACGCTCTGCCATTCTGAAAACGCAGGGATGCACCGTATTTACAACGATATGGTGCTTCTCTGCGTTTTCCCATGCTCTGGCGCTAAACTCAGCTGCCTAGTGCAAAGCAGGCACCCTAGCACCACAGTGCAAGGGTGCCTTGTTGTGAGGGAATGATTGTTTATGTGCAGAAAGGTGTGCCTTCCTACACATAAACAATCACTGCAAATGTGCACAATGCAGCACACATAGAAACAGCAAAAACTAAGAGAAATGAAGCATTTCTCCTCGTTTCGCCATGTTAAGACCAGGTTTTCCCTGGTCTTTATTTTGGTTTTGCCTCCTATTTACACTGCCCTTGTAAATAGGGGGCAGCATCAATGTGTGTTGCAGTGAACCACCCACCGCAACACCCACCGCCCACCCCTTTCACGCTAAGTGTAGCATGAAAGGGCACCTTATTGACAATGCGGCGTTGAGCCATGTTATGTGGCTTAACACCGCCTTGTAGTTAAGGGTAAGCCCCTATCACCACAGGAACGCATTTAAAAGTGACAGTCCTGTGGCAATATGGGTTTGTATATATGCCCCAGAGTCCTTTGAAACATGTCCAGGAGTTCACTAAAATGTTCCAAGAGGTGTTGTACATAGACTACAGGGCATCAAAATGTATTTGTACAAATGTTCGTGTAGCTTTACGTTTGAGGCTATGTTACTGGGACTTTGTGTTTATAAACTCTTCTCACTTTACAGTCAGAGAAAGAAATGTTAAGTACATTATGTGACAATCTTCCTGGGTTACATCAGAATCTTGCTGGGGTAAATGATGTGTGAAAGGAAAGGCTGTAGAATGGCATTGTTTATGTCTCACAACAAATGTAAACACTGTTAAGTGTGCGGCCACATTCAGTAGCCGTGAAAGCAAAAATTAAGCAAATTTTATGAAAACAAAGGGGCTTATTTATGAGAAGTGTTGCATCACTGCGACAAAGATGAACACTTCTCAGTGTGCCCTCCTTGTGACACCATGGATGCACCATATTTACAGAATGGCACATCATGTCGCAAGGAGTTACAGTTATGTCAGTATTACATGGTGCAAAGTGACGGAATTGCTGGGGTCTGTCTGAAAACAGAAGCAACTGTAGCAATGGTTCCTTTCACATGGGGCAGGCCCCATGTGAAAGGGTCTGCATCACCCTTACGCCTGCCATGAGGCAGGTGTAAGGTTTTAACACATTGGGGTCATGGAAGTGGTGCAGCGAAATCTAACAGATTTCAATGCACCCCTCCTACGACCCTTTCTTGCATGGGAACGTCCATCCTGCATACATTATACCTGGCATAGGTATAATATAGAGCAGGGGTTCATGAAGTGACGCATTCGCCTAGATGCATCACTTCGTAAATATAGCGCAACATGGCGCATTATTTACACTGCCGCAGCATCACAAAAAGTGACGCAACGGCAGTGTAAATGTGACGCGAGGGCTCATAAATAAGCCCCGAAGATTTTATTAAAGGATCAGAAAAAAATCAGAACATATTACTTGATGATGCACAGATAATAAATATTCACTAAAACCTGATTCCGCACATTATCATTCGTGTGCAATTTAAAACTGTATGTCTGTACAAATTTACTGACCATTTCAATGGAAAATGTGCTGTCCGTAAATAACAATGGGTTTTTGTTATAGTTTGCTTAAGAAGACACTTGTAGTCCGCTTGTTAGTTTCATGAAGTCTTCTTTATTGATCCACCTCAAGTAGGATAAACAGAGATCAACCTGGTACAACTCTGTATTCAGTTCTTGTGCTCCTATGCCAGCCCCTGCCAGCCCCACCAGGAGCAGCCTGCCTAGCTGCTCAGCCCATCTCCAACTGTCACCCACTCACACACACAGGCACGCAGGCATTCCACGCATCACAGGCCCACCAACATTCCGTCACCATCTCATGCTCTGGCTGAGCAGCTAGGAAGACCTAGGCTGACTTACATTGCAATGTAAATCTCAGAATACAACAGCTTTCCCCATGTTGAGTCACATCAGACAGTTGCCCACCTCATGCTCATTAAAGCTAGGTGGGTCGCAAAAGTTTGTTGTTCTAAAAAGTAGGTAGTGTTTATAAAAAGTTTGGGAGGCAGAGTTTTAACAGTGACTGAGCATGACCCACACATGGGAACCTGACTTGTAAAACCCGCAGGGGTAAGAACTATATGGATGTTCTGAATTGGCAGGTTTCACTAGAAAGCTGGGGGGCTTTGGGTGAGTTAGGAGAATTATGTTGACGGCTTTTAATGGAGATGGGTGGTAAATACTATGGGGCAGATTTATGTTAACTGGCGCATCCCCAGGGATGCGCCAGTTAACATGCGCCACAGTGCTTCACAGCTCCGCCAGCCATGGTGCGCCGCATTTATAATGTGGCGCACCATGGTGCAAAAACGGCACAGATGCGTGATGCATCTGTGCCGGAAATGTGTCGCATTGCTGGAGTTGCGTCGAATTGCTGGAGTTGCGTTGCAAGCGCGACGCAGCTCCAGCAAGGCTCGGGGGTGCCCCATTTTAACAATGCTGTGTCAAGACCTACGCCTGCTTCAAGCAGGCGCAGGCTTTTGACGCAGCATTGGCTTAAAAGTGACTGAGTGAAATCTCATAGATTTCACTCAGCCACTTTTGCGAGGCGCACCTGCCCAGGAACGCCCACCCTGCGCCGGAACGCCCACAAGCGGCGCAGGGCTTTACAACGTGACACATCTGCCTAGATGCGTCACGTTGTAAATCGTTCGTAGGGATGCGCCACGTTTACGCCGCCTTGCGTGACGCAACAGCGGCGTAAACGTGGAGCAAGGGCCTCATAAATCTGCCCCTATGACTTGACTAATATCCCGGTCTGACGTCAAGCGGCACCAGATGTCCCAATTTGGCGCTATTTTTTTTTAAGCACTAAAAATTGTTTGTTCCTAATACATTTATTTCTCCAGTTGCCTACATTGGATTTTATTTGTTATGTTTTCTATTTCTTCATAAAATATAATATATATTTATAAATTGGTATGGATTTTTATAGTGTCTTACTTATTTATTGTATTGATGTTTTTAAATGCTTTAAAAAAAACCCTGCCAACTCATCGAACGCCAACCAAGCAGCCATTAACCTCACACAATGGCTCACCAACAGCGCCGACAACCTAGCACCCCTGAAAAAACGTCAAATCAAACAAGGCAACAAAAACGCCCCCTGGTTCAACGATGATCTCAAGAAATCCAAGAAACTCTGTCGCTCCCTCGAGAAGGCCTGGAAAAAAGACCCAAACACCAGCACCAGAGACGCCTTCAAAAACCCCACCCGCATACACCATCAACTGATCCGAACTGCCAAGAAAGCCGCTTTCAAAGACCGACTTGACAACAACGCCCACAACAGCAAGGAACTATTCAACATCGTCAAAGAATTCACCAACCCCACTGCCAACACCAACGACATCACTCCCTCTCAAGACCTCTGCGACTCCCTAGCTTCGTTCTTCCACAACAAAATCGCAGACATCCACAACAGCTTCGACAACCTACCCGGAGACCAACCCACCCAACCTTCTGCCACACCTTCACCCCCCTTGAACATCCTTAATGACTGGAACCCAATCTCCACGGATGATACCATCCGCCTGATGAACTCCATCCACTCAGGATCCCCCACAGACCCATGCCCTCACCACATCTTCAACAAAGCAGATTCCATCATCGCACCCCACCTCCGAGATGTCATCAACTGCTACCTCACCTCCGCCACCTTCCCTGACAGCTGGAAACACGCCGAACTCAGCACCCTTCTGAAAAAACCCACAGCTGACCCCACCGAACTCAAAAACTACCGCCCCATATCACTTCTTCCATTCCCGGCCAAAGTCATCGAGAAAGCTGTCAACAACCAGCTCGCCGCCTTCCTCGAAACCAACAATTCCCTCGACTCCTCACAGTCCGGCTTCCGAGCCAAACACAGCACTGAGACCGCACTCATCGCAGCAACAGACGACATTCGAACTCTACTGGACAATGGTGACACCGTCGCCCTCATCCTCCTCGACCTCTCCGCAGCCTTCGACACAGTCTGCCATAGCACCCTCCTACAACGCCTCAGAAACATCGGAATTCAAGGAAAAGCACTGGAGTGGATCACCTCGTTCCTTGCCGGAAGAACTCAGAGAGTCCGCCTCCCACCATTCAAATCAAAAGCCACTGAAGTCATTTGCGGCGTGCCACAAGGATCTTCACTCAGCCCCACCCTCTTCAACGTATACATGAGCCCCCTCGCGACCATCGCACATCAACACAACCTTAACATCATCTCCTACGCTGATGACACTCAACTGATCCTCTCACTCACCAAAGACCCTAACACCGCCAAAACCAACCTACACAAAGGAATGAGAGAAGAAGCCGAGTGGATGAAGCACAGCCGCCTGAAACTGAATTCCGACAAAACAGAAGTCCTTGCATATTTGCTGAATCTTACATATATGGGTTTAGCAGAAGAGGAATGTTTTTAGCGCTTTGCGGAATGGTAACTCCTCCTGAATCATTTGGATGGAGATGGGGAGTTTGTTCCATTGAGAGGTTGCACATACCTGGAAGGTTTTTCCTCCAGATCGAACTTTTTTTAATCTAGTGGTAGACAACAGTCCTTTTGAGTTGGATCAGAGATGTCTGGTATTGCTGTAGAGGCGAAGGCTGGAAGAGAGATACGCAGAGCCCTTTCTTTTGGTGGCACGATGAGCCAAGGTGAGGGCTAAAATTCTACTCTTTTTTGGACTGGCAACCAATGTAGCCTACGTCGATGAGGCGTGATGTGCTCCCGAAGAGAGAGGCCACAGACCAGCCGAACTGCAGCATTCTGGACTGTCTGAAGCTGATGACAGAGGCCAGAAGCAAGTCCAAGATACAGTCCATTGGCATAATCCAAATGGGATGTTATTAAGGCCAGGACAATGATTTTCCTGGTGTTACTGGGGAGAAAGTTGATAAAAAATGTTATCATTCTGATTTTAGAAAAACAGGCAGCAGATACCGTCTGGACTTGGTTATGGAAGGAAAGGTTAGTATCCCATCTGATCCTCAGGTTTTTTACTGTTTCCTTGGGGGGAGGGGGAGCGCACTTAGATCTAGTGGCCACCAGAGGTTCGAATCCAGAGGGGAGGGTTGATGGAAAAAGAGAACCTCCATTTTTCCTGCATTCAGCCGAAGGAAATTGTTATCCATCCAGCGTGCGATGTTTCGAAGACAATCTTTCAGTGGGTCAAAAGTAGTCTGTGTAGGAGTGTCATAAAAAAACAAAAGCTGAATGTCATCAGCATATGAAGTTGCCTTAATTCCTGACTGAGCAATAAGCTCAGCCAAGGGAAAAAATAAACAATAAACAAAAGGGGACTCAGTGAGGAGCCCTGAGGGACTCCCCACTTTAACGGATGGCTAATGGAAGTGTAGGGGGGGGTAAACACCGCCTGTGTCCGGTTAGATAGAAAGGAAAATAGCCAGTCCAAGGCCTTACCTTGAACGCCTATAGATCGAAGGGGGTCAAGCAGGACGGGGTGAGAGACGGTGTCGAATGCTGCCGAAAGATCAACCAGCACCAACACCGCTTTCGAACCCCCGTCCAGCTTCCATCGTAGGGAGTCCGCCATCTCTATTAAGGCAGACTCGGTACTACAGCCTGGTCTGAATCCATGTTGTGAATCATGGAGAAGGCCATTGGTTTCAATATAGCCTGCTAATTGTTGATGGACCAGCTTTTCAAGGACCTTGGCTGGGGCCGGCAACAGGGAAATGGGCCTGTAATTAGCTGGTTCATCTGGGTCTGCGTTCGTTTTTTTTAGAATAGGAACCAGTTGGGCATGTTTCCAAGAGTCAGGAAATATACCTGTCCTAAGTGAAACATTCCAGATGCCATTCATTAAGGAATTAAGAAGGGGGGCCAGTGCTTTATACTGTTTGGCCACGGGTCAAGTGGAGAACCTGACTTGCATTTTGAAAGTTCTGCCATAGACCGATCTAGAGTAATCTCCTCAAATTCTGAGAAAACAGGGACAGATACTGAATAATCTGTGGGTTTTCCTTCAGAATCTGGATTAGTACCGCAGGGAAAGGTGTCGTAGATGGTTGCGATTTTTTCCTCAAAGTAATCGGAGAAGCGGGTGCAGAGAAACTGGGACACCGGGGTTTGCCTTTTGAGGGCCAGATGGTCAGAAAAAGTTCTAACTGTATTAAAGATTTCCCTAGTAGAGCCTTGTGCTTGATTAATTTTCTCTTCCAAGTGCTTTCTTTTATGAACAATTATCTTCTTCCGGTATTCTTTAAGGGCTGTTTGTATTTCTGTTTCCCATCTGGAGAGTACGAATGTCTCCATTGTAGTTCCAGAAGTTTGCAAGCAGATTTGCACTTGCGTAAATTGTCAGAATACCAGGGAGCGGAGGGGGCATCTCGAAAGGTTTTAATAGGCGTCATAGGGGCTATAGAATCAATGGCAGAGGAAATCCAGTTGTTAACATTAATCAATCACAATCAACACATTTCTCAAAATGGGCCCATATACACATTCAAGCTTCCTGACTGTTTCGCTGGGGATCAAGTTTTATTTTCACCTTGATCTGGATTAGTCAATGCCTAACTTACCTTCACAGATCAACACTCTTCCTTTGGTCAATGGACCATTAGTTGAGTAGTTGATGTTGATATTAAAAAATTTACTAATTTATCTTATAACTCTCAATATAATAATCATAGACTCCGGGTAAGGTTCAATGAATTTTATCTAATAAACCAGTCAAGATGAACGCTCATTTGTACAGATTCACAGTGAAAACTCCATCAACGTTCATGGGAGAGACAAAATTAATTCATCAAAATACATTCAATTCATAGACTCATTCAACAAATTAATGCATTTGGAGTGATAGATGAAGTGACAAAAGACATAAATTCATACATTTGCAATAGATAGGCAAATTTAAGACAGAATAATATTTGTCATATGGTGAAACGGGGAAACCCAACCCGCTGGCCAAAGTACTGGTGGAGGTCACCTGATTAAGAGTCAGGAGACAAAGACTATAGAACAGGTACAGGATAGGATGATACTTACTACATTTGTCTAGAACCCGACGCACCGGAACGCTTCCCTCTCTTACACTCTCTCCCTCCTGGCTATTCTTCCACAAATCTTCAATCTAATCTGGCTGTCTTTCAGGAATGAATCTTCCCAGTCTGTTCTCTTCTTTCAGGCAGCAGCTCTCGCCCACACCTCACTGAGCATCGACGTCCACCTTTTCTTAACTTAAGTCTCTCTAGTTATACTCTTTAATTCTGCATGTCCCACCCTCAAAAGTTGCAAATATCAGTGAATCATCGACTGTGATTGGGCAGGGGCAGGGGAGTTGTCATCACCTCATGCTGTCATGTTTAATTTCTTAACTAATTCCTTATTTAGCAAAATCCTTCCCCTTTAGCTCATTTATTATTCCGCCTTATTTTTCCCCATGCATCTGATGTATCAATTTAAACAATTTTTCAATAGGATTCCACAGTCGATGATTGAGTTCCCACAACGATTTGTCCTTGGCTCTTGGCAGCCTGTCTACGATCCGGTCAGTGGGTCACAATTTTATCATACTGCGCATTTCCCAACTAACGTACATCTTCGCCGCCACCTTTTTCATTGGCTTAGCACATTTGGCCCAAACATACACTATTAATAAAGGAAACATAAACAGAATTTCTTAATTATGTGATTGTCACTGTTCATCACCCACTTCTACTCTATCCCAGGTTAAATTCTATTTCTTTAAGCAAAAGCATTAGCAGCAATGTGTTCTTTTGAAATTCAGGCAAGCATAGGCCAAGCACTCGGTGCCTCAAGACCTAAGCTTAGTAATCTTTGCGCTTGCGTTTGAGTTTCTCTCTCAAACGAGTTAGTCACATGGTTATTTACGCGGTTCTGGTTTACACATGTGCAAAGCCTTTTTTGGTTTCAAGCGGTATTTTAGTTACGTAGCAAATTATTCCTTGTTATTCAAGCGTGCATAAAGCTCTTTTCCCCATCTGTAAATATCGTGTGCATGATAGTTTTCTCTTATTTACTATTTCTAGTTATTAGTACCTGTTAATGAGAGATTGATCCAAGCAAGTTTCTTTTCCTTGAATCCTTGAATTTAAAAGAAAGGCTTAAAATATATGAACCCAAGCGCGCCCTGCGATCATCCGGATCATTTCTGTTATCATGTCCGCGCTTCAAGTTAACAACAAAAGGAGGCAGATCTTTTTCAGTTCAGGCCCCTACCATCTGGAATAAGTTACCGGAGGCGCTTCGCAGAGAACCTAATCTTCTTCACTTTAGGAAGTCCCTGAAAACTTTACTCTTTAAAGACGCTTTTCCATCTCAATAGTCGGATGCTAGATCAGACACCTTTACACCTTTATTCCATCTTTGTTGCTGTACATGGTCAGTAGCGCTTTGAGACCTGTCGGTGAGTTGGCGCGATACAAAACACAGTTACAAATTACAAATTACAAATTACAAATCCTTGCTCCAGCAATCCCCCTCTGGCATTTTAGAGCCATCATAAAATACCCATCATTACCAACTGCCAACTTTATCATTTAATCTTGGTACCTACGTTGTTTCCCACACATTCTTTATTTCTCTCTTTATGTTCATTTCTTTCATCTTACCATACAGATTGTCTCTCATTTTCTCTAACTCTATTATCAGTGCACCAAAAATATCTCCTACTATTTCTGAACATCTCTACCAAAGGAAATAGGTATTTACTAAGTTTAAACAGGACTTGCTCTTAGAATTTGACTTTCTATATCCCTAAACTCACCATTATCACTTCCAGTGCACGGTCAACACCTTTTCATTATGACCCTTAGCTTTGATATTCGTGCATCTCACAATCACACCCACAATGGTATGATCTCAGATGGTGTACCTCGGAAAGGTACAAGGCACCTATATCCTTAAGCGCACTGGCTTGATCTCTCCATCTATATTTGAGTCATAGACCTACTGTCTTTACACGGTGGTACATTCTGTGTTAATTGTATAACTTCCATTGGGAGGATTTCTCCGTCTGTCCCACCATGTGCATGAGATACACTTGGATTATGTTTTTGTCCTGAAAGTATTGAGGTGTTGGGCTTTTGTTATTAATGGGATTGTTTTCCCAGAATACATATTGGTCTTTTTGTGTTTTTGTAATCACAGCCTTGCGAAAGTCGCGGGACGACCTCCCAATTGCAACGAAACACCTGTTGGCTGTAGAGATTTATTCTGGAAGATTTACACACATTAAAGAGAACAACAAAGAAGAATCTATTCATGCGTAGTGTTTATGTCCGCACTGACTGAAACTCGTTACATACATGTGTTACTCTGAATGTGATATACGTGTGCTAAGGAGTGTTACATAATTTTTCAATGGATCCACCCTTTGTACAAAAGTCTTCTCTTTAAGGTGGTGTCAAATTCCTTTCATCAGATCCTACAACAATGTTATTTTCTGGTTCTCCGTTTAGATCAAGATTTTCAAAATCTTCTAATATAGGTCCACTCTGGAGCCTTATATTTTCTATTTGGGACCCTTGTTCTTTTTGACCGTCTTAATGATCTTCTTCTTGTTTGTTCTTTCTCAACCTGACTTGATACCTCCTTTACTTGCTCTAGTTCTTTCCCTGTTTTTCTTCTTAGAAAGTATCTCAGTCTTTTCACTCCACTCGGCCAGTGATCTTCCTTTTTAACTCTTTTTGTCTGTACTGCCCTTTCACCGTCTTCACCTATTGCATGTGTCCTTTTATTTTCCTTTCTTTTGGTTGGACTTGTTCAGAATTTTCTGCTTCCTTTTCTTCTTTTGTTTGTATTTGCTCTGAACCCTCTGGTCTTTCTTTTTCTTCTTCTGACTGAGCTTGATCTGGATTTTCTATAGAAGATTCTTCTATTTTTGTTCACTTTGTTGGGGTCTTTCAAGCTCTAACTCTCAGTCTCTACAGTAGTCTCTTCAGTCCCAGTATCACAGTAACTGGTGCCCACTCTACTTGACTTGTACGTGTTTGTTCTTCGTCTATGCATTCTTCAGAGTCTGTCTCTCTGATTTTTTCGACTTCACTACTCTCAGCTTCTGGTTCTTTTCTTTGTTCTACCAGTTGCTGCTCTTGTCGTTCAGGTGGACTTGGGACTCTTTGGGTATGACTGGCATGGATCCTATGCGGGAAGCCAGCACACTTCACTGCTTTTGTTGTAGCCAATATGACTTGATGAGGTCCTTTCCACCTGGGTTCCAAACACACTTTCCTTGTGTGCTACTTTATCATGACCCAGTCTCCAGGACACAAATCATGAGCTTGATCAGGCTGTACTGCGTTTGCATCTTCTTCAAACTGGTGAGACACAGAACGTACCAGATCAGCTAGTCCTTTGCAATAGTCTAACCCTAAATCATCAGTTATATTCATTAATTTGTTTCCAGGTACAAATGCTTGTCTCATTACTCTTACCATGAGGATTTCATACGGACTTAATTCTGTTCTCCGGTCAGGAATGCTTCTAAAGCTCATCAATGCAATGGGCAAAGCATCAGGCCATTTCAGTGAAGTGGGTGCAGACACCTTTCCTAACCTGTATTTTATTGTACCATTAAGCTGTTCAGCCACTCTAGATGCTTCTGGTCGATAGGAACAATGTAATTTCTGTTCAATTGCGAAAGCTTCACAAATTAATTTAAGTATCCCATTATTAAAATGAGGTTCTCTATCTGATTACAAAGTGACTGGCAATCCAAATCTAGGTATAAGCTCTCTTAACAGTAGTTTAGCAACTATTAGACTGTCATTCCCGTGGGTTAGGCTTCTATCCATCGAGAAAATAGACAAACAATGACAAGGACATACTTCAAAGTGTTGCACAGTGGCAACTCACTGAAATCTAGTTGCCATATTGTGAATGGTCATTCTGCCTTTCCAATTTTTCCCCAACTGACCACTGTCTTACTCCCTGGATTTTTCAGCTGGCAAGTCAAACATTTTTGGCAGAGACTCTCTGCAACAACCCTAAACTTGGGATTGAACCACTTCTGTCTGAAATGTCAAATCATGGCATCCCTCCCAACACGTGTAGTTTCATGATATACCCTAGCCATTTGTAACAACAAGCTATCTGGCATTATTGGTCTACCATTTGGACACACCCACACTTCATCATCAGCCCTTCTTGTGCAACCTGTTTTGATCCAGTGTTCCTTTTCTTTTATATCTGCCTCATCCTGTAATTATCTAACTTCATTCCATGTTTCAAAAGCAGAGGAAATCATTTGTTGGCAATTAGCAACTTCTTTTTCCTTCCCTCTGTTCAAAGACATTGTATTCCTTGCACAAAAGTGTGCCACCTGGTCTGGGTACCAATTACCCAGTGTCACATAATCATTTCCTCACTTATGTGCAGCACATTTGACCACTGCAATTTCTTTTGGCAATTGCAGTCCTTCCAATAGTTCTTTAACATATTTGCCATTTCTTATGGGAGATCCTGAGGAAGTCATGAATCCCCTCTCTGGCCACAATTGGCCAAAGTCGTGCACAACCCGGAAACTATATTGACTGTCCGTAAATATGGTTACTCTCAATTTCTTTCCAATTTTACTAGCCTTCGTCAATGAGAACGATTTGGTTATTTGTACAGATGACTCCTTTTAGACAGGAAGCTTCAATGATACCTGACACTGTACATACTGCATAACCAGACATTAATTCTCCATTTTCTCTTCTCAAACATGATCCATCAACAAACAGTACAAAGTCTGATTCTTCTAGTGGAACATCAAGGAGATCAGCTCTTGGCTTTGTACACATTTCTATCACATTCAAACAATCATGATCAACTTCCTCTTTCACTTCCTCACAATAAGAATCAGACAACAATGTTGCTGGATTCATCATTGCGCATCTTGTCACACTTACATTCTCAGCGCTCAAGATTACTCTATCATATTTAGTCAGCCGACTAGGGGTCGAATGTTGAGTACGAGTTCTTGTTAAAAGGATCTCAAATGAATGTGGTACATATACATTTACAGGATGTACCATCACAATCAATTCACTCTGCTCTAGACTCACACAAATAAAAGCTACTGCTTTTAAGCAGCGAGGTAATGCTGCATCCACTGGATCAAGAGAAGGAGAAAAGTATGCTACTGGACATCGAGACAATTCATGGCCCGGGATTAACACTGAAAGTGCACACCGATCCCTTTCACAACAAAACAAAGCAAATTCTTTCATATAGTCTGGCATTCCTAATGCTGGTGCTTGACACAAACAACTTTTCAATTTTATGAATGCTTCTTCACTTTCATCATCCCACTCAATTGGATCCGTCATATAACAACCAATACCAGCACGCTACCTGTCTACTAACAACGCACCCACTTGTCTGACCAATGCAGCGCGGCTCTTGTGGCGTCAGTATTACTCCTTCTACTGACCCTCCCTTAATATCTGCAGTTCTCTCACGCCAGATTCTTCAACCAATACCAGCGCAGTTCTCTGTGACATCAGTATGGCTCTTGCTACTGACCCTCCCTTCACAAGGTAATACAACGTCTTTTCAAATTTTTCTTTATAAAACAATTCTTGTTAGATCTTGTTAGTAAAAGCAGCGCTACTCTGTCTGCTACGCTAAACCAAAGATAGTTTCTTCACTCGCTACAAAGAGAAAAGTTCCTTCCTGTCACTACGAGTAAAAACCACTGTTTACCCTTCACTTAAGCTCGGGTGGGCCTGCTACTCCTCTAGGGATACTCCTCCTGTGGGTAAGGCCAAAATTTCACAGGCAGGCCCTCAGCTGTCATTCACACTCTACTCTTATACAATATAGTCCCTAATATTATACTGCCAGCCCTGCGTAGCTTCTCAGTATTATGACAACAGACGAGTAACCTTCTGCAGTGTGATTTCCTTACCACACTATTCTATATTCCGTTCCTGGTACTCCCAGGTATCTCTCTACCTGTGCTTCTAGACAACATAAAACGCGACACTAACTCTTAGCGTTAAACATATCGTCAATTAAACAAAAAAAATCAATAATCAATAATCACCAACCAAATCGATAATAACCATCACTCTGCTACCAGAAAAGCTGATCCAGCGAAAGGCCAAGATGAACAATTTACAATCAACAAACTTCTCAAAATGGGCTCATATACACATTCAAGATTCCCAACTGTTTTGCTGGGGGTCAAGTTTATTTTCACCTTGATCTGGATTAGTCAATGCCTAACTAACCTTCACAGATCAACACTCTTCCTTTGATCAATGGACCGTTAGTCAAGTAGTTGATAGTGATATTGAAAAATTAACTAATTTATCCTACAAATCTCAAAATAATAATCACAGACTCCGGGTATGATTCAAAAATATTTATCTAATAACTCAGTCAAGATGAACGCTCATTTGTACAGATTAACAGTGCAAACTCCATCAACTTTCATGGGAGAGAAGAATTAATTCATCAAAATACATTAAATTCATAGACTCATTCAACAAATGAATGCATTAGGAGTGATAGATGAAGAGGCAAAAGACATAATAAATCATACATTTGCAAAAGATATGCAAATTTAAGACAGAATAATATTTACCAAATGGTGAAAAGGGGAAACCCAACCCTTTGGCCAAAGGACTGGTGGAGGTCACCTGATTAAGAGTCAGGAGACAAAGACTAGACGATAGGAACAGGACAGGGAAATACTTACAACACTTCTCTAGAAGTGTTGTAACGCATCCCTCGCTTACACTCTCTCCCTCCTCACCATTCTGCCACAAATCTTCAAACTAATCTAGCTGTCTTTCAGGATTGAATCTTCCCAGTCTGTTATCTTCTTTCCAGAAGCAGCTCTCCCCCACACCTCACTCAGCAGCGACGTCCACCCTTTCTTAACTTAAGTCACTCTAGTTATACTCTAATTCTGCATGTCCCACCCTCAAAAGTTGCAAATATCAGTGAATCATCAACTGTGATTGGGCAGGGGAGTTGTCATCACCTCATGCTGTCATGTTTAATTTCTTAACTAATACTTTGTTTCGCAAAACCCTTCCCCTTTTACTCATTTATTCTTCTGCCTTATTATTTTCCCAGCAAAACCCACAAGATGATGGATGAAATGTTGCACAGTGGCAAAACATTCACCCCCAGTCACAGAACTGGGTTTAATCCATCGTTATTTTGGTAAGCCACCCCAGTTCAGACATGGCCATATGCAAATCAGCCTTGACCCTGTGCCTCATGGGAACGGTCCAGCCCGAACTGCCAAGCCATGTCTTCCCTGGACCGGAATCAAGCATCCTAGGACCGGTTTCTGGCTATCAGCCGTCTTCAGCCAGGATAGCTTGACTCCAGAGGCGTAGTGAGTACGGGACCAACGTCTGGGCATTCCCTTCCCACATACAGTGAACAGCAAAACACACAAGATGATGGACGGAATGTTGCACAATGGCAAAACATTCACCCCCAGTCACAGATCTGGGTTTAATCCATTGTTATTTTGCTCACCAAGCCACCCCAGTTCAGACCTGGCCATATGCATATCAGCCTTGATCCTGTGCCTCAAGGGAACAGTCCAGCCCGAACTGCCAAGCCATGTCTTCCCTGGACCGGAATCAAGCATCCTAGGACTAATATTGCGGATACGCATTACGGCAGCTGTATAGAAGAGGAACGACTATATGAATTGCCATTTGCTAAGATACCTCTTGTGTAATACTCAATAAAAACAAGTTTGAGATAAAAAAGAACATCATATTACAGTGTCCCAACAAAGGTTTTTGTGGGTTTTACACGCAATTCCAGTCTATGAAGCATCCTTTTTTCTGAAGAGGAATCCATCCAAGATATAGAGGGTATGCTTATTATTCAATGTGAATTAAAACACCATTCTAAAGTGGTACACAGAGTTGGGATGGTAATAAACGAGGCGCATCTCTCTCAAGGAAATAGATAACAATTGCCGAGTATATAGATAATATTGTTTAATAGAGATATAAGAATCAGCTGTCCATTAATTTTACAGCAATAAGGGCAATAGTTGTAATTACATTTTATGTATTAACCTTGGAAAAACAAGTGAACATACATATTTGGTATAGTAATGAAAATTATGATAATGTGTTGTATTCTGGAAAATAATCCCAATTTGTATTACCTATTTTTCTTAAATAGTGATAATCCTTTGTTGCATATTATATGTCCTAAATAAGGTGATGATTTTTTTTTCACTGAAACGCAGCGTCAACAGTTTTGAATAAAGTGGTTTAAATATCAACATTTGTTTACATTCCTGTGACAAATTTGTATCTCTTTTTAACACAAGATATTATAATCAATATCAATTGCTAAGATAGTTCTGTAATTAATATTAAAAAGATGAGAATGCATATGGTTTAATCCATTTATGTACTTGATTTTAATTTTTTATGTATTTTTTGTGTAAAACTCCAGCTGATACATTGTGATTGTAAGAGTTGACATATTTAGATTACAAGAGTATCTTTCAAATTGCTGATAGTTAATAGAAACATATGCTTACATATTTATATATTTTCTCTTGTTTAAAGTTTTTATTTATCACAATAAATAATATTTTTGTATGATTATGTTCACTTGTTTCCTAATATACAACAGGATTGGTCATTAGTTGTTCTGTACTTTTCTTGCCCTATTCATTAATACATTTACAAACATAATACATATTTCGGAGTGAAAGGGAAATTACTTTTGTTTTAGCTGTAACACATTACCCCACAGAAGTGTGCAAGATCTGCATCTAAAACTACAGACAACAATGCCGGCCATCCAGAGATGGCCGGCATTGCTCGCGGGTGGCGGGTCAGGTGCAAAGAGGGTGTGCGCGATATTAAAAAATATTTTAAAAATAAAATTATTTTGCCGTCTGGTCCCGCGTCTCTGCTCCTGCTCTCCTCGTCGAACTCGAGGAACAGAAAGCACAGGTAGGCCCTGTTGACCAATCACTGCGAAGCACCCAGGCTCCCTTGACCAATCACAACACTGCAATGCAGTGCTATGATTGGTCTGAGCCTCTTGGTTCGGCGCTCAGCCAGTGAATGGGGGCCTGGGCATGTTCTCCATGCAGGCTGTCATGCAGCCTACATGGAGAACAGGGAAGGTACGCTTGACTGTTTTGGGCGGCCACTCCTCCCCTATTCTGAGAGCTGACCAGCCCCGCCCACCCACTAACCAGCACGAAGCATAAAATAATAATAACTTAAGTTATTATCCTTTATGTTTCGCACTACTTAAAAGCAGTGGAGTGATGCTCCTCCCCCTTAGCAGAGGAGCCGCCACTGCAATAATTCACATATAAGTGCTGTTGCAAGACAAACTATTGACTTCTACGTAGAATGCTTTTATGTCAACAATATATGCCTTCCTGCTCATTATTGCATACAATCCATTTCTAAGTTTTCCAGGGAAAACATGAGGGTATTCAACATTGTTCATCCAGAAGATTCCAGCCGAAATACCATCATGATGTTCTTGATGATCCAACATCACAATTAAAGGGAGGTGTGTGCAAAAGGAGGCAGAGAATACTGTATACAATCAAACAGGAACACGGATAAGAGGATAAAAGATATCTACACATATTGATTTTTTAAAAAGAGATTAAAGAGTATATGAGAAGTCATGGTTTTAATTACACGTAGGTGACACATGGGGCCTCATTTATGAGGCCTTGCGTCAGTTTTGCGCTGCCGATGCGTCACTTTTTGTGACGCATCAGCGGCGTAAAACATGCGCCTTGTTGCGCCATATTTAAAAAGTGACGCATCTAGGTAGATGCGTCACTTTTTAAACCCCTGCGCCACATTATACCTGCGTCAGGTATAATGTATGCAGAGGTGGCGTTCCCCCGCAAAAAGCCTCGTAATAGTGATGCAGTGAAATCTATGAGATTTCACTGCGTCACTTTTAGGACGCTGTTGCGTCAAAATCTTGTGCCTGCCTCACAGCAGGCGTAAGACTGACGCAAGCCCTTTCACATGGGGCTTTCCCCATGTGAAAGGACGCATTGCTGGAGTTGCGTCACTTTTGTGACACACTCCAGCAATGCGTCACTTTTGCGCTTACAGATACGTCAGAAATACTGACGTATCTGTAACTCCTTGCAACATGATGCGTCATACATTAAATATGACGCATCATTGGTGTCGCAAGGAGTGCGCAGTGAAAAGTGACGCATCGCTGTTTTCACGCAGCGATGCGTCACTTTTCATAAATAAGGCCCAAGATGCGTACCTTTAATTTATTAACAGTACTACCTACATACTTCTTTCCACATATACACCCATGTACATACACTACACATGTAGGGGAAGATTTTCAAACATTTCGGGCTTGTTAGCGGTGCAAAAGTGACGCTAACTAGGACAAAATATATATTTTTTCAATTAACTTTCCAGCGCAAAACTAGTTTAGAATTGGAAAGACCCCTACAAGCGACAGCACGAAGCATTGCTTCACGTACTTAGTGGTAAGGGGGCGTTACATGGGTGGTGCATAGGGGTTGCCATGCAACCATCTATGCCTTTAGATGCAAAACCCTATCTCCAACAATTGTAGACAGGGTTTGGTGCCAAAGGTAATCAGCATCTGAAAGGAGGCGTTAGAAGGAAAATAAATGTAATTTCTCCTTTCTTTTCCTACTTTGCATGAGTGCTTCACTGTTCAGCACACATACAAAGTGGGAAATGTGTTTGAACGTGTCTATGCATTGTATTTTGTACTGGAAGGGTACACTTTGTGTACAAAATCTATGCTAGACTGAGGCAAACACCCAAACGCTATGGCGCTAAGGTGTGTGCCTGGTGCACTACAGCTGAAATCCGCACCAGCACTAGGAAATCTCTGTAGAGATGGCGCTCTCCCGCTCCCTCCCTGTCACACAACGCAGCACAGTCTCTTTGGGGACTGAGGTGAGTTGCATGCTCTTTTTTTGAAAATCTGGCTCAGTCTCATAGGTTATCCGCTCCGTTATTTAATTTGTCTTTCCATGCCAGAACTCAAATTTAGGGGCATACTTACAAGGGGTTAATGCTGACATAGCATTTTTATTTTTTTTACGGCTTTTTTTTATCGCCCAATTTACAAGTTGCCACAAACTTCTTACCTGTGGAGGTCTCAAGGGGGCTTCTGATCCGTCTGGGTGTGGATGTTTCAGTCAAAGCGCTAGGTCTTGAGGTCCTTCCTGAATTGGGTCAAGTGCGCAGATTGACTGAGGTGGATAGGCAGGATGTTCCAGGACTTGGCTGCGAGCTAGGAGAAGGATTTTTCAGCTCATGTTGATCCATTGTATGGACAGAGCTGAGTTGTCTGGCGGGTGTGGGAGGAAGCGAGGCGGTGGTTCTGATATACTGGTCCTGCGTCGTTGAGAGCCTTGTAGATGTGTGCAATGAGCTTGAATGTGATTCTCTTGTTGTGGAGTTTTCGGAGGTATTGTGTCATGTGGCTGCGGAGGGGATGTCGAGGACCAGTCTGGCTGCGGCGTTTTGGATGTTCAGTAGTTTGCTGAGCTGTTTCTGGGTGATGTTGTCATAGTGTGCATTGCGGTAGTCGAGTCTGCTGGGGATGAGTGCGATTCTGTGGCAATCCATTTGAATGTCTTCTGAAGTAGGCAGAGCTTGTGGAAGCAGGATGAGGATACTGCATTGATTTGGCAGTTAATTGAGAGCAAGGAGTCCAGTATAACCCAGAGGTTGCGTGCGAGGTCTGTAGGGATGGGAGGGGTTCCAATTAAGGCAGGCCACCAAGAGTTGTCCCAGGCTGAGGGTGGGTTTTAGGATGAGCACTTCTGTCTTGTCCGAGTTTAGCTTGAGGCAGCTGTCTTTCATCCAGGTAGCAATGGCCTCCCTTCCATTGAGAAATGTAATTCTGGCGGCTGTGTGTTCATTGGTGAGGGAGATGATCAGCTGGGTGTCGTGTGCATGGGTTGAGTCCGTGACTTCTGATGATGGCTGCAGGGCGGCCATGTAGAGGTTGAAGAGTGTTGGGCTCAGGTAGGAGCTCTTGGGCAGTCTGCAGCAGATCTTCTGTAGGTTCTGATAGGAACAGGGGTAGTCTGAATCGCTGTGTTTGGCCAGTCAGGAAGGATTGGATCCAGCCCAGTGCCTTGTCGTAGATGCCAGCGTTGTGAAGTCTTGCGATTAGTGTGCGGTGGGAGACAGTGTTGAAGGTGGCCGAGAGGTCCAGTAGAATGAGGGCTGTGGTTTTGCCCTGGTCGTGGAGGGAGTGGATGTCGTCTGCGTTTCGTGACAGGAGTATCCTATTTCTTCTCTTCTTGATTTCTGAGAGATTTTAAAATAATAAACATTTCCTTCTGTGAGTTATTGGCTCTTTCTATTTTATCTGTATAGAATTCACATCTGATTTTTTTGATCAGTGCATGATCGAATTTCAGTTCTTTTTTATAGTCTTCTCTAAGATTATTGCAGTAGTTCTTTCTCCAGATGCCTTCTGATTTTTTACAAGATTTCCTAGCCTGCCTTAACTCGTCATTATACCAAGGTGCTGTTTCCCCTGGTCTTTTCGGGATTCTCGTGCTCCATGTTGCTACCTTATCTAGCGCATCGGCAATCCATGTCTCAATCTGTTCGTTGGCTCTGTTAATATCATTGTCCAACTTAGGCCTCTGCTCCTTTAAAGCTCGTTCAAATGAGGTGGCGTTAAATTTATACAACTTTCTGTTCTGGGGTGAATGTATGACATTGTTCTGCATTCTGTCCATCAACTGTTGTATTTGTATTTCCTCTCTGTGACCTTGTTCCTTCAGTTTCTGCACTGGTACAGTAAATGGGGCCAAGTAGTGATCTGACCATGGAACTGGCCATGGTACTCCTACTTCTGTCTCCTTGCAGTTGGTAAAGATAGGGTCTAAGATGTTGCTCCACTGGTGGGTTTGAGATTCCACTTTTTGCGCCAGATGCAGTGAGAGGAGGTCCTTACAGATAGCCCTAATTTCTGGAAAATGGCTGCAAGGGGGCCATGTAGAGGTTGAAGATTGTTGGGCTCAGGTAGGAGCCCTTGGGCAGTCTGCAGCTGATCTCTGTAGGGTCTGAGAGGACAGGGGTAGTTTAACTCGCTGTGTTTGGCCAGTCAGGAAGGAGTGGATCCAGTCCAGTGCCTTGTCGCAGATGCCAGCATTGTGAAGTCTCGCGATTAGGGTATAGTGGAAGACGGTGTCGCAGGTGGTCGAGAGGTCCAGTTGAATGAGGGCTGTTTTTTTCCCTGGTCGTGGTGGAAGCGGATGCCGTCGGCATTGAATGAGGGGTGCGGACTCAGTGCGGTGGGTGCTTCGGAAGCCGGATAGGTAGGTGTCCAGGACGTGCTTCTCTTCAATGAACTCGGGGAGTTGGGCGCTGATGGCCTGCTCAATGACCTTGGCTGAGAAGGGAAGGAGGGAGATGGGTCTGAATTTCTTGAGGTCTGATGGGTCGGTGGATGGTTTCCTCAGAAGGGGGTTGATCTCAACGTGTTTCCAGTCGTCAGGGAAGGTGACGTTTCAGATGCAACAGTTGACAGTGTGGCAAAGCTGGGGGCGATGTAGGTGGCTGCTCTATGGAAGATGTTGGAGAGTCAGGGATTCGATGGGGCTCCTGAGTGGATGCTCTTCGTAGTCTTGAATGTGTTGTTTGTGGTGAGAAGAGTCCAGTGGAGCATGATTTGTTGAGGTGTGGCGTGGTTGCATGCTGGGGTGGCGGACGTAGTGGCAGGGTCTTGGCTGTCAAAGCTGTTGTAGATCTGCCCGATCCCATGTGATGGAAGAAGGTGTTGAGTTTGTTGCAGAGGTCTTGGGATGGTGGGACTTCTGTGGTCTCGCTGTTGGGCCTGGAAAACTCCTTGATGATGGCAAGGGGTTATTTGTTGTTGTTTGCATTGGCGTTGATTCTGTCTTGGAAGGTTGTTTTCTTGGTGTTTTTGAGGAGAAGGTGGTGTGCGGCGGATTTGAAGGTTGCTTGGGTTTCCTGGGTTTTGTTGTTCTTCCATCTCTTTTCAAGTCATCTGCAGGTGCATCTGCACTTGTGGAGTGCAGGACTGAACCTAGCTGGCTTTCTTGGAGTGATGTATGCCTGGGGTCTTCTTGAGGGGAGTCGGAGTGTCGGTGCAGTTGGAGATCCATCGGTGAAGCTTGCACGCTGCGGTGTGGGCGTCTGTTTGTGTTAGTGGAGTGGTCGTGCTAAGGAAGTTGATGAAGCGTTCTTCGGCGGCGTTGTTTCAGCTCTGACAGGGGTGGTGAGGGCGGTGGTGTGAGATGCGCGTAGGTACGCAGTGGTGGTCGGTCCAGAAGAGGTCCGTGGTATGGCTGTAGGTGAAATTCCCACTGGCGGAGAAAACAGGGTCGAGCGTGTGTCTGACTGTGTGGGTCAGTGCGGTGATTAGCTGCTTGAGTACGATGTTGTCGAGGTTCTCCAGTAGGGATTCAGTGTTCTGGTCACTGGGTTTGTCCAGGTGAAAATTGAGGTCTCTGAGTAGGATGTACTCTGTGGATGCGAGAGCCTCGGGTGCGATGAGGTCTACAGTGGCATTGGTGAAGGGTGGGCAGTGGCCGGGGTCCTGTAGACGAGGAATGGACACCTTCCTGCACATAAACAGTAATTCCCCACAATGTAGACACCCTAGCACTATGGTGTTGGTACTGGGCAGCTGAAATAAGTGCCAGCACAGGGGGAAACACAGGGATGCACCATATTGTAAATACGGTGCATCTCTGGTGTCGCAAGGATGGCGCAATAAAAATTGACACATCACTTTTTTTCTCTAGTGATGTGCCACTTAATATAAATGAGGCCCTGAATCTGCATTTCCTCCTCCCCAGGTACCGTGGCTGGTTCTTCTGGCTGTTGGGGGGTTTGGTGGCAGGGGGGGTGTTGACCTGTGCTGAACTTGATCCTGGCCGCTCCATACTGCATTCCGATGTTTTTATATTTTTTTCCTTAGAGGGGTATTTGTAAGCTCTATTTGCTGCTTGACGCTGAAAAGTGGCGTACGGCTGACTAGCGTGAATTCTTTTGGCGCTAAGTGGCCAGCCACTTTTTTCACATTAGCGTGTATTTTTCTATCGCCTCAACACTAGTGTTAGCGAAACACAGGTATGCACCATATTGTAAATACGTGCATCTCTGGTGTCGCAAGGATGGTGCAATGAAAATTGATGCATCACTGCTTTTCCCTAGTGATGTGCCACGTATTAAAAATGAGGCCCTGAATCTGCATTTCCTCCTCCCCAGGTACCCTGGCTGGTCATTCTGGCTGTTGGTGGGAGTTGGGGGGGGCTTGTTGACTTGTACTGAACTTGATCCTGGCCGCTCCATACTGCATTCCAATGTTTTTATTTTTTTTTCCTTAGAGGGGTAATTTTGAGCTCTTTTTGCTGCTAGACGCTGAAAAGTGACGTTCGGCCGACTAGCGTGAATTCTTTTGCCGCTAAATGACCAGTCGTCACTTTTTTTACTTTAGCGTGTATTTTTCTATCACCTCAACACTAGTGTTAGCGGAATTTACCCTGGTCGCTAGCTGATCCTAACGTCATGAAGTGATGTATTGTAGATACGTCACAAACATAGGGCTAGGATTTGGCGAATAGCAGCATGCAAATATTTGCTGCTAAACAGCATGAAAACTGCTTGGTGCCAATTTTTGTAAATATACCCCTTAGTTGTGTTTGACCATATACACAAGCTTTGCACCTCTGACATTTCTAAAACCCTCTCTCTTTGCTTGATAGCCAATGAACAATCCCCGATCTTTCAGATTTACTGGTATTTATATAACTTCCGTTAATCGATCACCCAATGATGCTGCTTTTTGTAGGTTATATTTGGGTGTTCTGGCAAAAACTCCTTGAGGGTTTCATCTGTTCTGAGGATCCTCCAATTTGGTTTCAGGAGCTCTTTTGTCTCTTAATTGAGCATATCATAGTTCAATATGCATCGTATGGTTTCAAGTTCATCTGTATTTTTGGGGCCTTTTTCACAACCACTAATTAGTACTCTCTATGTTTTCATTTGAATCTTCTTAGAGCATCTTCCAAAACAATCTTTGTATATCATCTAATCTTAAATCTCCGGGGCCTTATTTATGAAGGCCTTGCGCCGCCGGTGCGTCACTTTTAACATGGGAAAAAGTGACGCACCGGTGGCGCAAGCCTTTCATAAATGAGGCCCCAGGTACATATCTTGAGCCTGCTGGGCAAATTCTTCCATCTCTGAGTAATTCCGTTTAGCACGCAGAAATTCCCCATATGGGACGCTCCACTTCAATGCTTGTGGGCTCCCACTGTTTGTATGGAGAATGCTATTACAACTTGTTAGTTTCCTGCAAATCCTTGTGAAGATTTTCTCATTCTCAACATGTATTCCTATATTCAAATAGTTGGGGTCTTATTTATGAGAAGTGTTGCATTGCTGCGACAAAGCAGCGATGCAACACTTCTCTGTGCGCCCTCCTTGCGGCATGATGGATGCTCCCTCTTTAATGTATGGCACAACATGTCGCAATGAGTTACAGATACGTCAGTATTATTGACATATCTTTAGGCGAAACAGTGTCCGATTGCTGCGGTGTGTCTGAAATCTGGTGCAGCTCCAGCAATGGGTCCTGGCACATGGGGCAGGCCCCAGATGAAAGAGCCTGCGTCACTCTCATGAGGCAGGCGTAAGGCTTTGACGCAATGGCATCCTGTAAGTGGCACACTGAAATCTTATAGATTTCAATGTGCCACTCCTACAACCCTTACTTGCGGGGAACGCCCACCCTGCATACATTATACCTGGCGCAGGTATAATGTAACCAAGGGGTTTACGAAGTACCGCATCTGCCTAGATGCATCACTTCGTGAACATGGTGCAAGGTGTGCATTATTTATGTCAGCGCAGCGTCACAAAACGTGATGAAACGGTGGCGTAAATGTGACTCAAAGGCTCATAAATAAGGCCCTATTTGTACAAGAATATATATACATACATACAAACAAACATATATATATATATATATATATATATATATATCATGGCGAATTGCAGGCTGTAACTCTGGCACGGAATAAAATGCACTGAGAAACTGCACTTACTTTGTGGTCTCGCTCTTTTCGTTGTTCTGCGTGGAAGGCAGAGGGAATACGACGACTTTTTGTATAGATATATATATATATATATATATATATATATATATATATATATATATATATATATATATATATATATATATATATATATATATATATATAAAAGTCAACATCCCGTTCCTCCACAAAAAAGAACTCGACTCGCTCGGGTTACGTTCAGCTGTTTATTGCAGCAGCTGGAACCCGTTTCGACCATGAACGCAGTCTTGTCCACAACCATATATATATGCATACATGCATACATACACATATATATTATAAGGTGGAAAAATAAGGTATAATTAATGATGAATAAATAGGGTATAAATGATATATATGTTAAAATACATAAAATCTATATAAACATATATATCTGTAGATAGATAGATAGATAGATAGATAGATAGATAGATAGATAGATAGATAGTAGATAGATAGATAGATAGATAGATAGATAGATAGATAGATAGATAGATAGATAGTAGATAGATAGATAGATAGATAGATAGATAGATAGATAGCAAATAGGTATAAAAATCTGTCCAGATCACATCTGAAGTGGTGTTGGGTGTACGAGTCAAAACACCTCAGCAGCTGAGGGTTAAACGCGCAAGAGTTGTGCTGAGACTTACAGCTCATAGAGCACGTGTTGCATTCCTCTGTTTAGAAAAAAGATCAGTTCAGAGAGAGAGAGCTCTGAAGAGCCTCAACGCAGCAGCTCGCCAGTCTTTTAATGACACGTGAGATAGCTCAGTGGATTAATGTGGCTGCTGTGGGCAGCGAGACGGTCACAGGGTTGTGTTCCTTCAGGATTTACTCGGCCTTTGATCCTTTTGTCTTCAATCCACATTGTAGCTCTGAATTAGCTGGCCATAACAGCTGTTATTTATAGCGCTGTGGAGTCGACACTGTCGGAGAAATCAGCAGTTACAAAGCAAGGTCACATTCTTGGTTTTTTCCCGCTGTTCGAACTCACTGGGGCTCTGTCAAAAGAGACGGCTACAAACAGCTGCAAATATTACTGCGGAAACGCATTTTGTACAGATTCCATTTAGGATTAGTGGTTGGCGGGGTCACTGCTAAACTGCTAGAGGGCGCCACATCCCGGTTCCAAGCCAAGCGGAGATTGGATGATTTGCCACAATCACAGGATGTTGAGCAAATGCCGCGAACTTCCAAAGTCGGCAGCTCTGGCCCTAACGCCACAGGCTCTCCCAGTATTAAAAGTATTAAAAAAATCAGTATATTGAAAGTAGCCCCCAGAATCTGTAAGTATTTTTTATGGAATCTGCCGCAGCTACATTGGAATTTTTTTTAAATAATAATAATTGATGTCTGGCCCACAGTGCATGGTCTGCTATTTTTTTCCCGAAAATAACACAGAAAGCTCTGTTTCTCTTCGGAAAACAAACAAGCATTTACAATGCAATGGTCTCGTTTTTGTTAAAGTTAGAGCTATTGGCATTGCTCAAGACATTGTTTTTGTTTATGTTTCTGTTTTTAAAACATATAAATAAATGGCATTGTCCTTTACAATGCCAATAGCTTAATCTCTCGCAAATGCGAGACCTATTGCATTTGCACCCACACAGAGCCACACACACACACAGCGCCCCACACACAGAGCCCCCCACACACACACAGAGCCCCACACCCACACACACAGAGCCCCCCCACACACACACACAGAGCCCCACACCCACATACAGCCCCAGGCCCACACACACAGAGCCCCCCACACACACACAGACCCCCCACACACAGAGCCACACACACACACACTGAGCCCCCCCACACACACAAAGAGAGCCCCACACACACACACACACACACACAGCCCCCCACACACACATGGTCACACACACACAGAGCCACACAAACAGAGCCACACACACACACACAGAGCCCCCCCACACACAGAGCCCCACACCCACACACACAGAGCCCCACACCCACACACTCAGCGCCCCCCACACACACAGAGCCCCACACCAACAAAGAGCCCCACGCCCACACACACACAGAGCCCCCCCACACACACAGAGCCCCACACACAGAGCCTCCCACACACACACACAGAGCCCCACACACACAGAGCTCCCCACACACAAAGAGCCACACACACACACACAGAGCCACACACACACACACAGAGCCACACACACACACAGAGCCCCCCCCACACACAGAGCCACACACACACACAGAGGCCCACACACACACACAGAGCCACACACACAGAGCCACACACAGAGCCATACAAACACAGAGCCACCCACACACACACACACACAGCCACACACATACACAGAGCCACACACACACACACACTGGCATTGTCATTTACAATGCCAATAGCTTAATCTCTCGCAAATGTGAGAACCTATTGCATTTTCACCCACACAGAGAGCCACACACACAGAGCCCCCCACACACAGAGCCCCCCCACACACACACAGAGCCCCACACCCACACACACAGAGCCACACAAACACACACAGCCACACACAGAGCCACACACACACACACACACTCAGAGGCAAACACACACACACACACACACACAGAGCCCCCCCCCACACACACACAGAGCCCCCCACACACACACACAGAGAGCCCCCCACACACGGAGCCACACACACACACAGAGCAACACACACACACAGAGCCACACATACACAGAGCCACACACACACTGAGCCACACAGAACCACACACAGAGCCGCACACAGAGCCGCACACACACACACACACAGAGCCACACACACACACCATGATATTGATATTGACTCAAAGACGTGTAAGTGCTACCTGAAAATAAATAGATGTGTTAGACACCGGTCAAGCTTTAAAAGACATAACACTTATAAAAAAAAGGAAAAGCAACTTCAAAAATCCCGGGGGGAGTGGGAGCGGAAGCATCAGATTGTGCCATGGCATGAGGAGTACATAAACTTACTTACAGAGACTGATTCACAAGACCACCACCTTCATGCAGACAATGGAAAGGGAGAGATAGTGGCACTGGTGGCGTGAAAAACAACGGTGGCTTTGCACAGACACAGAGCCACACAAATAGAGCCACACACACAAACACACACACACACAGCCACACACACACACAGACACACAGAGCCACACACACACACAGAGCCACACACACACAGAGCCACACACACACAGAGCCACAAACACCCAGCCACACACACACACAGCCACACACACACAGCCACACAGACACACACACACACCCAGACACACACACAGACACACACGACGTTAGAAGACTATTTAGGCATGTTAGGAAAAATAACGAAGGGGTGCTATGTCCTCTCCGGAAGCGACATGTGTAGTGAGCTCGTGAGGTTCACGCATGGCTGCAGTGCCCTCCGTGAAGGCTCTTAGTTGATTTCCCACAAGCCTCATAACATGCTTGGCACTGCTGAGGGAATGCTGTCCTGTAATAAAAGGCAGGATCACAAAAGGCCGCCCCTTTGCGTGTGCGGGTCCCCTGTGTTCCCAATAGCGAGGGCACACATACGTTGCTTTGAGGCGGCGCTTCCCGGGCAGTCTGTCGGTGTGATGAGGGCGATGTTTTTAACCCTTATGTTATACGCCACTGCCGTGTTATGAAGGGAGAAAAACGTAGGTGTTTCACATATGGCTGTAAATATATCGACCTCGTAAGGATTGCGGCCTATCCCCCGCACACCTCGCCCCCCCTGCAGTCGATGGACGGACGGGGCGGCCTACAACTGCTCACCAGGGCTAACAGTGGGGGGGGTGGCGGGGGGTTGCTACGGAGGCAATGGCCTAACGACAACAATTCTCCCAGCAGCCATTCAACGCCCCACCGTAGCGTTGTTAGTCCAAATCCCGAGCCCGTCTGCCCCTACGTGATCCGTGATTTAAGTGAGGGGGGGATGGGTCTACAGCCTCGGGCCCTCGAGCGCCCTGGTCGCCATGGAGTGGGGGGAGGATGCTAGGGGGAGCGGCATGGCATAGCATGAAGTCTAGTGTGCCCTGTGTCCCTGACTGTGACCCACTGCGCCCTCAGTCTGCCACGAGCAGTAATTCGTCGGCCAGCGATTGCCAAAGAATGGCAGCCCCGCAATGCAGTAATCTAGCGTCTGCGTAATACCCGCTGGTATTGCAGCGCTTACCTAACACCTATATGCCCGACCTGGTGGGGGGGGGCACGACTGCCTCCCCCTTGAGCTATCCACGTCATTCCCCCCAAGGAAACACCACCACTGATCGCGGGTTCCCTCACGGCCCATAGCGTGGCTAAGACCTTCGCACTGCGATGAGGAGGGAGGCGGCACTCACCTTTTTTAGCCCGGCCGGTGCCCAACAGCAAGGCGGCCAGCAGCAGCGGGCAGGCTCGGACAGCCATCCCTGCTATGCGCGCCCCAGCGGCAGCAGCCTGCAGTCCACATGCATGGCGGGCACCGGGCTTTGTTGTGGTTACGGCTGCCGGTGCCTCCCCAGCTTCCCTACCCTCTACCACCACTTCCGGGCTGGAGGGGGAAAGAGTCTGTGTTCAGGGAAACAAGCATCCAATAGCCCCCGGGGCCGTGAGGACACTTCTCTGTGCGCAAAGTTGTTCCATGCAGCTCCCGCCCATGCCCTGTCTGCCTCGGCCCCTCTCCTCGGCTTCCTGCTCCTCCTTCAGCCGCCGCTCGGGCCACTTTCAATCTCGGCCAACCCACACGTGCGAAGACCTCGGTAAGTTGACCGGCAGGCAGTGTCTTTTTCCAAACAGGGGTTTTGCGTTACGGATGACTGGGGCAGGGGAGGAACCAGCGAGAAGCGCATGCAGGGGTTGGGTGGGGGAGGCCAGGGTATGACTTCCTCGGGCTCGCCTCTCTCTTCTCGGGGGTGGGGTCCAAAGTGCTGCAGGCGCTGCCCGGCTGGTGGGGCTCACAAAAGAATTTGGGGGTAACTTCTAAGGCATCCTCCTAGCAGCTGGAGTGAGCGGGGACATCTGATTTCAGAGAAGGGGCGTAGCTATAAATATTGCAGCCAGTGCAGTGGCAGAGCTCAGGGGAATGAAAGGCAAAGATACCCCAATTATGTCTTTTATTACCTAGCTGACTGAACCTCGGACCACACCATGAACACCACCATCTTTCTCTGAGGTCATGCAGAAATGGCTCGGAGAAACGCCCCATCATTTTTAGACTGGGGGGTGTGTTTTTCTTTCTCTCCTCTTCCCATTGGCTGGAATGTAAACAACAGGCGTGTTTTGACTTGTAGTTGTTTACATTCCAGCCAATAGGAAGAGGAGAGAAAGAAACGAAAAAACACACCTCAATCTCAAAAAGACGGGGCATAAATGGAAAGACAAACCTCTTCTCCAATGGCTGGCCTCCATTTCGGAAGCCAGCCAATGGAGAAGAGGGGAGGGTTTAAGCCCCGTACTAAGAAACATAAAATCTCACCAGCGATACTGCGCAAGCGCAGCCTACACTAGCCGAGACCTAAAAATGAATTTTACTGGAGCAGTGGAAGTTTTCTGCTAGAGTGTGGATGTTGGGAGGGAAAGTGCCCTGCATAGTGAGCGCTGTGCACCCCTGCCCTCAGTGCCCATATGGCATTCATATTTGGATTCCTGGGGCCAAATTACGGGAGTGCCCATGGGGTACAACGGGCGTTTGCGCTTTCTTTAAGCTCCCAGGGGCACTTTGGTATTAGAGCAGGGGCCGCAGGCGCTTGTGCATCCCCTTCTGCAATACCGATAGCGATGGCAGTCATAAAGCACCAGCTCTATCATCAGAGGGAGGTCCCTCATTCGCATGGGGGAGTGGCCCCACGTAATAAAATGAGGGAATGCCTTAGTCTCTGTGCTCGCGTTGTATTACAAATGCGGGTGCAGCGGCCAAGAAGCTGTCAGTGAACCTCCTGAGATCAGTCCTCTGAAAGAAGAAAGGGGGCCCCATGGATCACCCCGCCTGGCATCCAATTGTAGACGAGTGCTGTCACTCATTGCACCCGCATGCAAGGGGGATCTCTAATCCCCCTTTAAAGTGCTGGCGGGTGTCTCCTGCACTGTGATACACAGAGCGACTTCAAAGCAGCTGCTCCGTTTTTCACTTGAATGCGCTGCAACCGGGGCAGCACAAACCGGTGGCTGTCCTGGGGGCCATGCATTCATCCTAATACAGCCCATTTTCCTTGGTTGCGCGTGGCGCACTTTTTAGAAGGTACATTGGCACAAACAAGGAAAATGCTCTGTATGTACGATACGGCCCCTGGTGCTAATACTGGATCATGATTCAGAAAAGGGGGTGGTGATGGACAGAGTATCTGAATTAAGCAGAACACTCGTACCCAGTCAAGAGATCAGGGCTTGATCCATCACCGTTTTTATCTCACTGCACCATCCCAGCTCAGAACCTGGCTACATGCAAATTAGTCAGTCCCTGGCCCAGTGCATCATGGGAACAGGGCAGACCAAACTACCAAACCAATTCTTTTACTGGAAAGGAAACAAGCTTCCGGGGACCAGTTTCTGGCATTACAGCCGTCTTCGGCCCGGCTTGCTTGAATCCTGATGTTGCAGTGAGCAAGTGACGCATGTCTGAGCATACCCTTCCACGCTTATGGTGGACAAAACGATTCAGAAAAGGGTGTGGTGATGGACAGAGTATATGAATTAAGCAGAACACTCGTACCCAGTCAAGAGATCAGGGCTTGATCCATCACCGTTTTTTAGCTCACTGCACCATCCCAGCTCAGAACCTGGCTACATGCAAATTAGTCTGTCCCTAGTTGTGGTTGTCAATGCATTCCATGCAGTGCTGTTCTTAACTGTGTACTTCCAACCATGAAATGAATGTTATAACATAAAAATGAATAATTATCTTTTGATTCAAAATATGAGTAATCTCCTTCTTGTCCACTGCAGCAATGCTATGTGCATGCTATTTATAACCGTCTACTGACTTTTACCTTTCAGGACATTGTGTGACAATTATACCTTCCTACCCAGTCCTGACCTGGTCTATGGGTTATACTCCTGTCTTACTTACAAGATCGTTCAAACCAAGGGAGTCCGTGGACAGTTTATAGATTCACTAGCAACCTGTCCCGACGTTGTCCGGGTATGAAATAGAATGTGTGTAATGTGTGTATTCAGATACGGTCATTCGCGTGTTCCTCCGCTTGAGGCCCAGCTGCAGCCCGGGTTGATGTTAGCAGGCGCATGTCCCCCCGCTTCAGGCCCAGCTGCAGCCCTGGTTCATGTTAGCAGGCGCATGTAATTAGTGTAGTGATCCGCCGCCTGAGCCCAGCTACAGCCCTGGCTGCTGTTAGCAGGCACCTGTAATTTGGTTTAATGTGATAGTTCAGTAACAGCGCACATGAGAGGCTGCAGTAATTGTCCCCGCAGACACGCTCAGTTCCGTGTGCCCCCGCTTGAGGGCCAGCGGCGGCCGTCTAACAATTTGAATTGTGTGAGTCTTGAATGATTGTTTCCCGCTGTTCTTTTTTTTTTTATGACCCACACCAACGCTCTTCAGCCCGAGTGCTTTTTAGACGCACCCAGGCCAAACCACACACTGCGTTCGGCCCTTTCAGGCGCACCCAGGCCAAGGCACACACTGCATTCGGCACCCCCAGTATGTGTGAGACAACGGCAGTCCCCCAAGGGAGTCTTGCGAATGGTTACTTACCACGCTTCGAGGCGAACGCCTTTGTGACGCCCCCAGCACACGGCCTCAGCAGACGATCTGATTAATGTATGACCCAGATGGCATGAAGTGCGGAACGTAGCACACACCCCCAGCATTTGTCACGCCCCCAGCACACGCCCAGAGCAGAACGCAGACACGCCCACAAGGGACCACTTTTGCTGGCACGGTTCTTTTACCTTTTAAATGTATATGGTGGCCGTCTGCATAGCCTATGTCCTTCTGCTGCAACTGCCCTTTCCAGCGCTGTATTGGGTGTTGTGATCGCGAGCAAGGGACATGCATCCTGAAACGCGTAGATCTATGCCTGCCTGCCATGATCTGAAAACTGTAAAATAAAAAGTGCAAAAACGAAGGGAAGCGCGAGTTCGCCCCATTTTTTTCTTCCTGCTGGGAGATTGTGAAAGGATATTTAATTGCAGCGTGGTTCTGCTGCTGGGAATTACGAACCGACATCAGAGCACTTCATGCCCCGGAAAAGGAACCAAGCAGACGGATATATATATATATGTATATATATATATATATATAAACATATATATATATATATAAACATATATATATATATATATATATATATATATATATATATATATATATATATATATATATATATATATATATATATATATATATATATATATATATATATATATATATATATATTGATGCCCCTTGGTTCCTTTTCGCCAGAATTTTCAGCGCTCTCTCGCCGGTTCGTAAATCCCCGCGGCAGAACCACGCCGCATTTAAATCTACAACCAATTCCCCCAGCTGGGAGAAAAACGGGACGAACTCGCGTTTGTCTTCACTTATGTGCTTTTTTATTTAATCCTCACAGCATGGAGTTTCTCGAAGAGGCAGGGACAAATCTACGCATTTCCGGATAGCATATCCCTTGTTCACTATCAATTCGGCTCCAGGCTCTCAGTCTCAATATAGTGAGTCACATTATTACATCATTTCCTGTTTGATGTTATTTCGGCCCACGGCCTTCTGGATGATGTCGTTTTTTGCAATTTTTTTAATACATTTTTTTATTCATCTGCATAGCCTAAGTCCTTCTGCTGCAACTGCCCTTTCCAACGCTGTATTGGGTCTTATGATTGGTGCTGTGGTTACTGAGATTACCCGCCTCAAAGGTTTGGGCTCTCTCTTTATAATATTAGTATGGATTGTTGCTCTTTTCTGAATAAGTGTTTAGATACATCTGTGACGTGTGATGGTATAAATGGTTTTTCCAACACTGTCCAAGCAAAGTCCTCTTCTGCGTGGTTCTGTTCCACAAAGTGTCTAGTAAGCTTGGTTATCATCTTACATCTGAACGCACTTTTGTGTTCCAACATTCTTAGACACACTTTCCGCGTTGTCACCCAACATACCTATTGCGCAAGGGCAGGTCAAAAGGTAGATTACATGGGTGCTGTTACAGTTTGTAAAATGTTGTTGTTCCCTTGGGCGATCTGTTCCAATATCTATTTCTGTGGTGTGTTTTGTTTGGGAACACATCGAACAACATCCACAAGGGTGGTGTCCTGTTACAGCTGGTAGATCTCATAGAGTACCAATCGTACGTTTAGGAATTTCTTTGGAGCGAGTGTGAATTAGGCGATCGTGTAAACTAATTGATCGATTAAAAGCAAAAAATGGAGGTTCAATCTTATCATTGCTTGCATTCAAGATGCGCCAATGCCGACGGACAATTTTCTGAATTTGGTTGGACTTAGTATTAAAGGTACTCACAAACGTCAATGGATTGAGGGAAGGTTTTTCTTGGGGAGGCTCTAGTAATGCTTCCCGATGGTTATTGCTAGCCCGCTTAAATTAGCGTTGGATCAGGCTCTTTGGATAATATCGGGCTTGGAGTTGTTGAGATAAACCTTGTGCGTGATTCAAAAAAGTCTCTTTTGTAGAGCAGTTCCGCTGTACCTGGAGGAACTGCCCGTAAGGCAAGTTGTCACGGAGGGCTTTGGGGTGTTGGCTTTCGTAAAACAGTAGAGAGTTTCTTGCCATCGGTTTGCGATAAAGTTCACTCTCTAGTCCTGTGGGGGTGGCAGAGATAGAAAGATCAAGAAAAGACAGTCGATCCTTACTGATCTCCACAGTAAAACGTAAATAGCGATTCCGGCTGTTAAGCCATTGATGGAATTGTATGATGGATTCCCTGTCACCTCTCCATATCATTAGCACGTTGTCTATATATCGTTTCCACCATTTGATGGATGGAAAAAATGGGTTGGTGGGTGTCAAGATGTGCTGCTGTTCAAAGATATGCACATAGAGGTTCGCCAGGGACGGGGCAAAAATACTGTCCATGCTCGTCCCGGACACTTGTAGATAAGTGGTTTCTTCGTACTTAAAGAAATTTTCTTTCATAGCGAGTCTAGACAAAGACATTATAAACTGAACTGGCGTAATAGAGTTCAATTCAGATTCCCCCAGGATGGACATGATGGTATCTAAAGTCTCATCCTGGGGTATTGAGGTATATAGAGACTCGACGTCAAAGGAGACCAAATAGTCAGTTTCAAGGTTGTACTCTAACTCAGGTATGACCCGCAACACATCTTTGGTATCTTGCAAGTATGTCGGCATGGTACGCACAATAGGTCTCAAAAAATGGTCTACAAACTCAGACAGGGGCTCTAAATGTGGAAAAGGCTTCATGTTCCGAAGCGAGGCTCAGGTAAAGAGGAAGATACTGTGAGGCAGGGACCAGGGCAGAAAACCGGCATCTTTCATAGCTTCAGAAGACAAACAGCCAGGCGCCCATAGGGGGTCTGGAGATCAGAATGAGGGGGCTTCCCAAGGAAGGTGGGCTCCTTGCAATAGAAAGAGCTGTGAGTTATGCATCTTGCTTCAAAGTCTCTGAGACCCCTTCAGGAGCTAAAAAGGCCCTGCCCCACCCACCCAGAAGTGGGAACGCAGAGGCTGGCCTGTTACTCGGCTATACTGAGGCCCCATTGGCCGTGGGCTCCTGGCATGTATGGAACAGAGGCAGCCATAGCTGGATTATTTTGGGAATAGTCAACTTGTTTACCAGTTTACAGACGATCTCAGAACAATCCTGAGTTGCTGATCCTTTCCTTTGATCTATTGATCTATCTCTGGAATTCGGTATTATGTACAATCTAACATTTAGAGTGGAAAGAAATGGGTTTAAACAATGAAACTCTTCGCAGTGTCCTGAGGATGGCTTCATATATTGAGTAGAACCACTGGCCCGATTCACAAAACTAACTTAAGACAAATCCTAAACTTACTACCATTTACTCATTTTGGTATTCACAGGAGGCACTTACTCATTTTGGTATTCACAAAAGGCACTTACTCATTTTGGTATTCACAAAAGGCACTTACTCATTTTGGTATTCACAAAAGGCATTTACTCATTTTGGTATTGACAGAAGGCACTTACTCATTGATGATGTATCTGTGAATAGCAAAATGGTAGTAAGTTTAGGATTTTGTCTTAAGTTAGTTCTGTGAATCGGGCCCAGAGATCGGAAGGTCAATGCATTTCCCCCTCTTGCTTCCTCAGTATCAAGGCGGTGACATAAAACAGAAGCATTTGTAAAGGAATGGTCACCATGAAGGGTCTCTTGGCGCTGAATGACAGATGTTTATTGTTGGCCAGCTCAGTGGCACACATTGTATCGACCTCAGAGGGATGAAAGATGAGTGGACCCGCTGGGATTTGAGGATGTGGCCATGAGGTCAAAACAGGCCCCTACGGGGGTCACATTAGTCCACTGAGCCACCAGACCTGGCTAATGATGTGTTTGTCATCATCTGTGTAACTCGCCAGCGGAATTACCAAAGGACTAGTTTTTTCTGCTAGAGTGGATCAGCACAGCTGCGGCCCTTACCAGAGACCTTGTTGATGTTTACATTAACCCCTCTGCCCTACAAGTTATAGAGGACACATTTTGTAAAAAACTAGTGGGTCTCCCCGTAAGTTGCTCCAGTCTCATTGCTCCTGCAGAATTGGATGTCCCTTATGTGACTGAAACAATTGCTTTAGCTCTGATAATGTTGTGGCATTCCATACGGAGAAGGGAATCCATCCATATCACACAAAAGTTAATTAAAGACTGCCTATCTTGGGAAAATACCCACAAGATCACATGGATTTCCTATATTAGATCTACTTTTTCATCTTTAGGATTAGAACGTCTATTCTCTATCCCTAGCGACTGTGGGAATTTTCCAATAAAGAGAGATAAAATCCCATTTCCTCAAATTCAGGGCTGAGTCAAGACTGAGAGCAAACTGTACAAAAGTGTCGGTCAAAGCATATTTAGAAAACCCAATGGTACAGAAAGGGCCAACATCTTATATTTTTACTGTGACAAATTCACGTCACAGATTTTTTCTAATTAGATTTCGTTTGAATTTTATTGTATGCATGTTGGCCCATCCATCTGGAATTTACTCCATAATTGAATTGCCATTCTGCCCTTGCAATGGTGTTTCTGCACAATCAAATCTACATGTTTTCTTATTTTGCAAATTTTATGCAGAACTACGTAAAAGATTTATTTTGCTATTGATGCGTAAATATGATTTTAAACAATGTGGTGTCGCAATGCATTTTCTACAATCAGCCTAATCCTATGGTCTGTTTTTTCTGTGGCGTCCTTTTTAATCCAATCATGAAGAATTAGGAAATTGCACTATACACGAGAATGAATTCTAAACTGTTCCCATCAGTTGGCTTTTCCTTACTGTTCCCTAATGGTGTTTGTTATGATGTTTTTATATTTTTTATCTTTTTATGCATATTTGTATTTTGTATAGATGTTTTTTACTGTACTTTTATGATCTTATATTGTAAGCATCGAATAAAGTAAATTGACTGACTGAGATTGATTTTGACTTCAAGAACACATTCTCCTGGGCACCTTCCTGCCCTTGACTCTGCTTTCCCAAGTTCTGGGAAAGATCAAGAATAACCTGGCACTAGTCAGCCTAGTGGATCCAGAATGAGACAGGAGGGTGTGGTACCTGAAAATCCTGGGCATGAGCATCTTTCTTCCGATCAGACTATCACTGGGGGAGGATCTTCTGCTGCAGTAGCAGGGAACGGCCCTTCACCTATAGCTGCACAAACTGCACCCCCATGCTTGGAGATTGAGACCACCAGTTTACTCTGCCACCTCAAGTAGTGGATGTCATCCTCACCACCATGCGCCCTTCCACAAAGTCCATTTACGCTGGGCACTGGAGAAAATTTGTGGCCTGGACTGGTATCCGCAAGACAGGCTCTTTCAAAAGCCAAGCATTCGGATTTTCTTCTGTTCAATTTGGTTTTGGCCCAGCCAAGGGGCACTAATAAAACTTAGTAGATGGTCTATCACTATTTTCTGGACCAGCGGTCCCTGTTTGAATCACCTGTTGTGATGAGATTTATAAAAGGTTTGACGCATGTTTCCTCCCAAACCTTATGTGATGCCACAGGGAGCCTTAATTTTATATTCATATTTCTCATGTGTACACCCTTCAAGCCGTGTATAGCTTCTCTCTGTCTCAACTAACTTTAAAGACTGTTTTCCTCGTTATGATTACGTCAGCTCATCGCATAAGTGAACTAGAGGTGCTGTAACTGCAACTGGCCTACACCTTGGTTTTTCTGAGCAAACTGAAGATGAGGACTCGAGTGGCCTTCGTACCTAAAGTTTGTGACCTCCTTCCACGTAGGGCAATCCATCACCATGCCAGTGCTCCTTGAAATCCTCCCCTCATCATTTGACAGAGTAGGAGAGGCTTCATCGTCTGGACCCCAAAAGGACTTAAAGATTATATATTGATCATACCGAAGAACACCATATGGATGATCAGCTTTTTCTGTCATTCTCTGGAATGAAGTAAAGGACGCTTGTACAGAAGAGGTCACTATTGAGGTCAACAGTTCTCTGCATTACAATCTCCTATGCACTGGCCAAAATGGAGCCTCCAGAAGGTATGAGAGTCCATTCCACCAAGGCCACGGCTGCAACGGTTACATTGGCCCCTGGAATGCCTATCCTTGACATGTCAGGCTGTAACTTGAATGTCAGTGTACACACTCATGAAGCGCTGCAGCCCAGACAACCAGGTCCAGCAGTAAGGACATTTCATCTGCTAAGACCTGCAAGATATTTTCATCTGAGACTAGTCCACAGTCCTCCATCTTGGGAGGTACTGCTTTGGCATCTATTCTAAGGTGAGGAATCTGCGATTAGAAGTATCCATCAGAAGAACAAGTTACTTGCCTTTGGTAACATTCACTCTTTGTGTGAGATTCTCCCTGCCATCCCACCCCCTTTTCTGTGAAGTGCTCTCCTTTTAACATCTAAAAAGGTCACAAATTGGAAATCAGCACACTGATGCCGACGATTGTTCATGCTCCAACTCTGAGGGCGCAGAAAGGGAAATATAAGAAACTGATGTAAGTGCACAGGGGTGGGGCTTATGTGCAGCTTTGCTTAAACACTTCTAGGACAATTCAGAACGAACGCAGAGCCATGCAGGGGTAACTAGCAGAGTGCGGAAGCATTTCTAAGGAAATATTTCCTGATCCAGTTTGTGCCTGCAGAATATTCTTTGGTGAGGGATGTGCAGTGAGATAGAGCATCCACAGGAAAGAGCATTACAAGCCGACAGCCCCTTGAGTAGAACCTAGTTGCATTTCTCAGCACCCTCTAGAATGAACACTTCAATAGATGATATTTTCAACTTCGTTTTTGTACTGCCATTTTCTTCCTGAAATACGGTGGTGCGGGGGGGCACAGCGGGCACATACGTGAAAATTCTATATTTTTTTTAAAAGTTAACACTTACCTAAGGACGAACATGATGTCCTCCGCTCCGTATCTCTTCTTCCGTGAACTGGATGCTGCAACTTCCTTGACCAATCCTGGTGCTGTTCTAACCAGCATGAGAGCAGCGCCCTGATTGGCACCAGCACTGCATGTCTACAAAATTGGAGTTATTGGCATTATAAATGACAATGTTTTTTACCTAGCCATGTTGCAGGGTACAGTACCATATGTGGCCAAACAGAGACCTCTTTTGGCCACATATGGTGCTACACCCTGCAGAAGATATAGTAAATCCACCCTACCCATAATGCATTGCATGCAAGACAGTACTACGAGTACATTCAAATAGCTATGTCCATATATACAATTAGTAGCTTTGAAATGCGTCTAAATAATTATTACATTAATTTCTGATTAGGTTGTACTCTGTGTGGAGCTGATGAATGGAAATTTATAAATGGTCTCATTTAAATGTGAGATCCGGATCTCCAAGCACACCTGTCGGAAGCTGGAGAAGAAATGGCTCCCCGAACACCTGACAGCCACACATCCCACAAGAGCGCCACCCGCAAACACCACCAACACATCAGGGCCGCCAAGAGGACCGCCTTCAAGGACCGCTTAGACAACAATGCACACAACACCAAAGAGCTCTTCAACATCGTGAAAGAACTTTCAAACCCCAGCTCCAACACCAATGACATCCCACCATCACAAGACTTGTGCAACTCCCTGGCCACCTTCTTTCACCGCAAGATCACCGACATCCACGACAGCTTCAACTCCGACACCCCCCATCCACCACCAAGTCCACCACCCCCTGCGACTACCACCCGTACCAGCCGCCTGACCGCCTGGTGCAACATCAGCGACGAAGACACGATCAAAACCATGAACTCCATCCATTCTGGATCCCCATCTGACCCCTGCCCTCACCACATCTTCAACAAAGCCAGCACAACCATCGCACCCCACCTCCGAAAAACAATCAACAGTTCCTTCGAGACAGCAACCTTCCTGGAAAGCTGGAAGCACGCCGAGATCAACGCCCTTCTGAAGAAGCCCAAAGCGGACCCCAAGGACCGCAAAAACTTCTGGCCCATCTCCCTGCTCCCGTTCCCGGCAAAGTAACAGAGAAGATTGTCAACAAACAGCTAACCCGCTACCTCGAAGACAACAACATCCTGGACCCTTCCCAATCCGGTTTTCGTAGCAACCACAGCACCAAGACCACCCTCATCGCCGCCACTGATGACATCAGGATCCTGATGGACAAAGGAGAAACGGCCGCCCTCATCCTCCTGGACCTATCAGCAGCCTTCGACACAGTCTGCCACCGCACCCTATTGGCACGCCTCCATGACGCCGGCATTCAAGAGAAGGCCCGGGCCTGGACCACATCCTTCCTCTCCGGCAGAAACTAAAGCGTCAGCCTCCCACCTTTCCTCTAAAAATCCACCGAGATCATCTGCGGGGTCCTACAGGGATCCTCCCTCAGCCCGACGCTGTTCAATATGTACATGGCACCGCTCGCCCACGTCGCACGACAACATAACCTCAACATCATCTCCTACGCCGACGACACCCAGCTGATCATATCCCTCACAGAAGACCCCCACACCACCAAAGCCAACCTCCACAGAGGAATGAAGGCCGCAGCCGACTGTATGAAGGACAGCAGACTGAAGCTGAACTCAGACCAGATAGAGGTCCTCATTCTCGGACACACCCCATCAGCCTGGGATGACTCTTGGTGGCCCACATCTCTAGGCACAGCCCCGGAACCTACAGACCACGCACACAACCTGGGGGTCATCCTCGACTCCACCCTCTCCATGACCAGGCAAGTCAACGCCGTCTCCGCGTACTGCTTCAACACCTTCCGCATGCTCCACAGGATCTTCAAATGGATCCCTCCCGACACGGGAAAAACCGTCACCCAGACCAGCAGACTCGACTACGGGAACGCCCTCTACTCAGGAACAACAACCAAGCTCCTGAAACGACTACAAGAAATCCAGAACGCCTTGGCACGACTGATCCTCAACGTCCCCCGACGCAGCCACATCAAACCCCACCTGAGAGGCCTGCACTGGCTCCCCGTCAACAAGAGGATCACCTTCAAACTCCTCATCCACGCACACAAAGCCCTACACAACACCGGACCTACATACCTCAACAACCGACTCTTCTTCCACACCCCCACCCGAAGCCTCCGCTCAGCCAACCTCGCCCTTGCCACAGTTCCTCGCATCCGGAAAACCACCGTTGGCGGCAGATCCTTCTCCTACCTCGCCGCCAAGACCTGGAACACTCTCCCCATCAGCCTACGACAGACTCAGGACCTACTGGCCTTCAGAAAACTCCGCAAGACCTGGCTCTTCGATCAGTAGCGACCCCTCCTCCCCCCCCCCTCCCCCAGCGCCTTGAGACCCTCACAGGTATGTAGCGCGCTTTACAAATGCAGTGATTGATTGATTGATTGAGATGTTCTAGTGAGTGAAGTAACCACTGCCAGCCTAGCTTACGACCAAGTGTGTGTCTTGCCTGATGCCTTTTAAGAATATAGTGCCTTGAGGCTGTAATTAAAACCTAGGAGTAACAACACATGTAAAGGGGGGTTCCTCATGAGAGTTTCCTAGAAGAGACAAGGTGGTACTAAGTAGAGACTACTAAGCCTGTTGACCATTGAAAAGCCCCCATTTGCAAAGTACAGGGACAGGAGATAATTAAAAAGACGGGCGGAAAGAGGGCGGAAAGAGGGTGGAGCTTTAGGCCCGTATCCTGAATACATCAGGCCTCATTTATGAAAAGTGATGCATCACTGCGTCAAAACAGCAATGCGTCACTTTTCATTGCGCCCTCCTTGCGACATCATATTTACAGTATGATGCACCATTGCGCAAGGAGTTACAGATACGTCAGTATTTCGAACGTATCTGTATGGCTCAAAGGTGACGCAACTCCAGCAATGTGTCCTTTCATATGGGGCAAGCCCCATGTGAAAGGGCCTGCATCAGTCTTACCGCCGCCATGAGGTAGGCGTAAGATATTGACGCATTTGCGTCCTAGAAGTGACGCAGTGAAATCTCATAGATTTCACTGCATCACTTCCAGGCCCCCCTTTCTTGTGTCAATACCCCTGCATACATTATACCTGGCGCAGGTATAATGTGGTGCAGGGGTTTACAAAGTGACGCATATACCTAGATGCATCACTTTGTAAATTTGGTGCAACAAGGCACATTTTTTACGCTGCTGGTGCGTCCCAAAAAGTGACGCATCAGCCGCGTAAACGTGACGCACGGCCTCATAAAAGAGGCCTATCATGTCTCAAAGACAGTGCAAGCACTGCCTAGGCGAGACCTAAAAGGACTTCCTGAGGGCTTTTCACGTTGATCAGATTTTATGGAAGATTGGCCTAAATTATATAATGCTGGTCGTTTTTACAGATACCATAAGGTGTATAAAACCTGGTCTGCAAACTTCACAGGAAAGTGGACGGACTTAATACCGCAGCAGATGATGGGGTTAACTGCGCAGAAGCTGTGCCGTGAGCTAGAGCTCAAAGAACACATATTGCATAACTCTATTTAAAAAAAATTCACACAGGGAGGCTTTGAACAGCCTCAAAGGAGCAGCTCACCAGACTTTTTAATAGCAAGTAAGATAGCCCAGTTTATTAATGTGGCTACTGTGGGCAACGTGACGGTCACAGGATTGACTTCTTAAAGGGTTTACTCAGCCTTTGATCCTTTTCTTTTCAATATAATGCGTAGCTCTGATTTAGCTATTAATAACAGTTGCTGTTTATAGCGCAGCGAAGTCACGAGAAAAAGCAGAGTTTAAAAAGCAAGGTACAGTGCTCGTTTTGCAGCGCTCTCCATACTCACTCGGCAGTTCTTAAGCATTTTCAGCAGCTCGAAGTCTCAAACATGGCAATGTATTTTTTGGTTCAGATTCTATATGTAATTTGTTTAGGCTAATTACACTGAAAAAATTAATTGTGATGGCGGGCCCGCCATGCATCATGGATACTGTTCACTTTTATCAAAGAGAAACACACAAACTTAGGGGCTGATTTACAAGAGCCCTGTGCTCAGGTGGCGTAGGCCTCTCAATCATATCTATGAAGCCGCGCAGAGCTCCTTTGTGTGCGGTTTCCATGGCCGCATCGATATGGAGTAAGCCAAGGCACTGCAAAGCGATGCCTCAACTTAGTCTGCATCGAGAGGTGTTCCATGGGCGTTGCAGTGGGTGTTCCCAACCAACACCCATGGACTTTGACACTGTCCCAGATTTACTAAAACATGTAAACCAGAGGCCGCGCCAAAATCGTACGCCTCCCCAGAGCAGGTGTAATGAAGTGAAATGTTTTAATTTGTTCCTCTTTCCATGTGTACTGCCTTCTGCAGCACACATAGAATGCGGAAAATGCATGCATGAATTGTTTTGTGCAGGTAGGGACTACGCAGTTGCCAACAACGCATGGTGCAAAGGTGCCTGCATTGCCGCTACCTTTCAAATTGTGCACCAGGGCTGGCCGAAAGGACAGGAATGCACCGTATCTCGTAAATACGGTGCATTCCTGTCCTCTTAAACTGGTGCAGGGCAGAGCAGCAAAAAGACTTGCGGTGCTACTTACGCCAATTTTTTGTAAATAAGACCCTGAGTTTCTACTCAAAAAACGAAAAAACGTTGTCGCTAACACATTGAACCTAGAGAGTGAAGGACATCTGAGCATTTGGATGCTCAGGACTACGTGCTTTGCATTGCGGTTCTGGACAAGGAAACAACAGCAGATAATGGTTTGGAAAGGGACTATAGCCTGCATGCTTTTACAGATGTCCTTCTCTGTAGAGGCGAGTAAGCCACTCAAAGCTCGACCAGGGTCGAGCCTGCAGCCTGGCTCTGGATCAGCTTGAGGTCCTTTTGGAAACTGGAGTCCATAACGAGCTGAGCTTTTATGGGTCTTATGCCTGCATCCCTCAGTCCACTACCCAGGATGTGGCATTATCGCCAGAGCTGCCTTCAAAGTGGGGAATCAGGTTTGGTTCTTGGCGTCGGCTCAACATTCTGTGATTGTGGGCAAATCACTTTATCGCCCCATGTCAATAAACAATTAATGTGACCCTGTGTAATGTTAATGTCAAAGCTTCCACAAATGAAAGATTCTTCTTGTATGATTTACATAGCAAACATTTTCAGGGTGCGGTTCGTACACAGGCTCTAAAATCAGAGACAGAGCCTTAGCTCAACTCTACCGGTTAATTTGTTGGCTCACCAACGTCTACTTCCCTGCCCTAACTCAACTGTATTTTTTAGGTCGAGCATTCGAGACCACTTGTATATACTTTAGTATACACTTAGTATATACTTATATGTGTATGTACTTTGTGGGCTTTGGAGATCAGCCGTAGGACTTGTTTGCTTCCGCTTAGGAACTGTTTTTCTGTTCAACTGCCTCTATTTAGCTGTCTTGATAAAAAACGGCCAGCAGAGGTCAGTAAAATACCTGAATTGCTTTCTGCTGAGGGACTTTCTTTTTTTTTTTTTCGGCAACTGCCTCTATTTAACTTTCTTGATAGAAAACAACCAGCAGAGGTCAGTAAAATACCAAAATCACTTTAGCATTCTCTAGATTCCAGTCCATAGACCCTGTCTTCCACAAGCACCCGTAGACAATAATATTTTTTTCAAATCTTGTATTTTTAGTAATATGACCACCGAAGGCACTGCTTTTATTTTAAAAACAGAGCTTTGGACTACACCATTTCGCGCTGAAAGGCAATATTTCTCTCCATGTGTTCCCACACCTGGTGTGTCACACAGTTTGGTGCTCACTTTCCCTCCATGTTAAAGAACAGTAGATGTTTCTGCTCCCAGGCTAATGTGATGCATAGCTAAATACATACAAGGTCCCAAAGGCGAGACCGATTGCATTGCAAATGCTTGTTTTTTTCCTCCCGTTTTTACATAGTGCGAGCTCGTCCCGAAGGTACTGGAGCACTTTACATGAGCACCAATTACATTACACAAGGACGTCGTTATTTATTTATTTTGTTTTCTTAGGCGCAGGAAGATTAAGACAGCCGATCAAACCGACATGAGCACTTGCACTGCCCCCCACTCCTTCTTCATGCTTGCTGCTGTCAGAGGATGGCCCCGCCGCCAAGACGTGTCTCCGGCTCCATCATGAAACATAAAAAATGTAAATAAAATTCCTTTATTATAAATGTATTTTACATGGTGTTTTCACCTGCTGGCTACTGCAGCGGGTTGACGCCTCTCTGCCATAACCGAGGAGCCGCTGCTGCTCTATGGATTGATTTTGTGCAGGAAGGTGCCCTTTCCTGCACAAAAACAATCCTGCCTACAGAACGGCACGCTTGCACATGGTCCATGGGTGCCTGCATTGGCACTAGGATTCAAAAATGATAAATACAGAGCATTCCTGCACTTTCCCTGTGACGCAGGCAGCACAGCATGGTAACTTGTGGCACTGCTCTGTCCCACAATCCTGATAAATATGCCCCTAAGTGTTTTGCCTAGAATGACAGATAGGAGTTGAGCCAACGCTGAGACTCAAACCCCATTCCACAGTTTCAAAGTCTCCCAGTTCCAAAGTCGGCAGCTTTGGCATTATGCCACATCCTCTCCCAGCCGCTACCACATCATCTCAATCAATCAATCAATCATCGTATTTATATAGCGCACTACTTACCCAGAGGGTCTCAAGGCGCTGGGGGGGGGGGTCTGCTACTGCTCGAACAACCAGGTCTTGAGTTGCTTCCTGAAGGCGAGGTGGTCCTGGGTCAGGCGGAGGTGGGTGGGGAGGGAGTTCCATGTCTTGGCGGTGAGGTAGGAGAAGGACCGTCCCCCTGTGGTGGCTCTACGGATGCGGGGGACGGCGACGAGGGCGTGGCTGGTCGAACGAAGCTGGCGTTTGGGAGCGAAGAAGTTGAGGCGGCTGTTGAGGTATCCTGGGCCTTGGCTGTGTAGGGCTTTGTGTGCGTGGGTGAGGAGACGGAAGGTGATTCTCTTGTTGACCGGGAGCCAATGCAGATCTCTCAGGTGTCCGGAGATGTGGCTGCGACGGGGGATGTCCAGGATGAGTCGTGTTGAGGCGTTCTGGATCCGCTGGAGTCTCTTCTGGAGTTTGGCGGTGGTTCCGGCGTAGAGGGTGTTGCCGTAGTCCAGACGGCTGGTGACGAGGGCCTGGGTGACCGTCTTACTGGTCTCGGTGGGGATCCACCGGAAGATCTTACGTAGCATGCGCAGGATGTTGAAGCACGACGAGGAGACGGCGTTGACTTGTCTGGTCATGGAGAGGGAGGAGTCCAGGATGAAGCCCAGGTTGCGTGCGTGGTCTGTTGGTTTGGGTGGGCTGCCTAGGGCGGGGGGCCACCAGGAGTCGTCCCAAGCGGCGGGTGAGGATCCCAGGATGAGGACTTCCGTCTTATCTGAGTTCAGTTTCAGGCGGCTGTTCTTCATCCATTTGGCTACCTCTTTCATCGCTTCGTGAAGGTTGGCTCTGGCGGTGGCGGGGTCGTTGGTAAGGGAGAGGATCAGCTGGGTGTCGTCGGCGTAGGAGATGATGTTGAGGTTGTGCTGGCGTGCGATGTCTGCGAGGGGGCTCATGTAGATGTTGAAGAGGGTTGGACTGAGCGAGGAGCCTTGAGGGACGCCGCAGATGACCTTGGTGAGAAAATTACAAAAAACAATTTGATGGACAGAATGTAGATCAATGTCTTACATTCACCCCAGTACAAGGATCTGGGCCTAAATCCATCGTTTTTTGCACTCCACACCACCCTGGGTCAGATAATGGCTTTATGCAAATCAGCTCTGACCCTGTGCCCCATGGGAACAGTCCAGTCCGAACTACAACAGCCATATCTTTCCCAGACCGGAATCAAGCATCCGAGGACCGGACCGGTTTCGAGGTAACACCTCTCATCAGCCCGGCTAGCTTGACTCCAGTGGTGTGGAGGCTCTGGGACCCACGTCTGGGCTACCCCAGTACACTCAGGGAGAAAATTACGCTGGGGTGAATGTAAGACATTGATCTACATTCTGTCCACCAAATTGTTTTTTGCAACTTGTTTTTTGTAATTTTCTCGCAGATGACCTTGGTAGCTTCAGATCTGAACGGGGGGAGGCGGACTCTCTGTGTCCTTCGGGCGAGGAAGGAGATGATCCACTCCAGTGCCTTCTCCTGGACTCCGACGTTGCTGAGGCGTTGTACTAGGGTACGATGGCAGACAGTGTCGAAGGCCGTGGAGAGGTCGAGGAGGATGAGGGCCGCTGTTTTTCCGTTGTTGAGCAGCGCTCGGATGTCATCGGTGACTGCGATCAGGGCGGTCTCGGTGCTGTGGTTGGCCCGGAAGCCAGACTGCGAGGGGTCGAGGGATCCGTTCGTCTCGAGGAAGGCGGCCAGCTGCTTGTTGACGGTCTTCTCGATGACTTTTGCAGGAAACGGGAGCAGCGAGATAGGGCGGTAGTTCTTGAGGTCGGTGGGGTCAGCCGATGGCTTCTTGAGTAGAGCGCTGAGTTTGGCGTGCTGCCAGCTCTCTGGGAAGGTAGCGGTGTCGAAGGAGGTGTTGATGATGTCCCGCAGGTGGGGTGCGATGATAGCGTCGGCCTTGTTGAAGACGTGATGAGGGCAGGGGTCGGTCGGAGAGCCAGAGTGGATGGAGTTCATCGTGCGGACGGTGTCTTCGTTGCTGATCTGGGGCCAGGCGCGGAGGGTGGTGGTGGGGGGCGGTGGTTCGGTCGTGGTGCTCGTCGGTTGAGTGCTGAAGCTGTTGTGTATGTCCGCGATCTTGTTGCGGAAGTAGGAGGCGAGGGAGTTGCAGAGGTCTTGCGAAGGGGTGATGTTGTTGATTCCGGCGTTGGGGTTGGAGAGCTCTTTGACGATGTTGAAGAGTTCTTTGCTGTTGTGTGCGTTGTTGTCCGGTCTTTCCTTGAATGCAGTTTTCTTGGTGGCGCGGATGAGTTGGTGGTGTTTTCGGGTGGCGAGCGTGAGGGCAGTCATGTTGTCCGGTGTTGGGTCTCTGCGCCAGGTTCTCTCGAGGGCTCGGCAGTTCTTCTTGGAGCTCTTGAGTTCGTCGGTGAACCATGGGGCTTTCTTGCTGCCGGGTCTGCTGGGCCGGGTCCTCAGGGGGGCGAGCTCGTCTGCGCAGTCGCTGATCCACTTCGTGAGGTTGGTGGCCGCCTGGCTAGGGTTCGTTGTGCTGGTGGGAGGGTTCATGCTCAGGGAGGATGCCAGCTGGTCGGCTGTGATCTTGTTCCAGTTCCTGTGTGCAGCCTGTTGCTAGTGGTGGTGGATCGTGGTCCTTGCGAAGCTGAAGTGGACGCAGCTGTGGTCCGTCCAGTGGAGTCCGGTGGCGTGGCTGAAGGCGATGTCCTTGCTGGATGAGAAGACGGGGTTGAGTGTGTGTCCGGCGTAGTGGGTGGGGGTGGTCACCAGTTGCTTGAGTCCCAGGTTGGCGAGGTTGTCCAGCAGGGTGGTGCTGTTGCGGTCGTTGTTGTTCTCCAGGTGGAAGTTGAGGTCCCCTAGGAGGATGTAGTCAGCGGAGCAGAGGGCGTCTGGGCTGATGAAGTCGGCGATGTCTTCGCTGAATTGTGTGCGTTGTCCAGGGGATCTGTGGATCATCTCACCTGTTGTTTTTGTGTCCGCCATGCACAAGCGCTTATTGAGGCATTTTATGTGTGAAAGCTTCTGAGACCGTAGAATGTGGTTTTGTGGACTGTAGTAGCGCACCGAGCATGCACTCCAAGTACACGGGGTCTTAGCCATGAACTGAGGTGTATTTGTGGAGCAGAGGTGGCGGCATACCGCTCTGCGTGAGTGAGATGTCTGTCATCCTCATCCATTCACCGTCCACTGCCTTGCACTGACATCTCTGAGAGAGAGGAGTGTGAATGGAGAGTGCTTATGGTGACTGTTAGTGTGACCCTCGTAATGAACTCAAGCGGGCTGCTGTGATCCCAGTGGATCCTCTTTGGATCGCCTCCAGTAAAGCATGACACAAGATGGAGGCCAGTGGCCAGTCTCCCCAAAGCAGCAAACTGTATCCCTGTCATGCCTGAGCTTTGGGTTCAAGATCAGACATAAGGTGTGGGACAAGGCAGTTGCTCTAGTTATTCAGCAGTGATCTTTTTAGCAGAAGCCTGGTGAATTTCTTTACCTGAGCTTTGACTTGATGAAGGTGTGGGGGGCTGGAGTAGTAAGTCTTTTTTTATTTAAAGAGACTCCTCCAGGCCCAGCAGGTCCCTTTGTCTCCCCCTCTTGTTCTGCTCCTAAGGTCTTCATGTGTGATCCTGCTCATGTGTTGGGTGTTCCACTCTGTGACGCTGCCTGCAGTAGAAACCATCACCTGAAACAACGACTGTGTCTGCTCTGCAGAGGAGAGATACCCAAGAGAGGGACCGTCTTCCCATAGGTCTCGGTGCTCATACAGGGCACTCAACATTCCATACCAGCAGCATTAAGATAGGGAACTGAAGGGGAGTGCAGACTTGCCCACTTAGATCTAGACTTCTCACTGATTGAAGGGTTGGTATTCCATAAAGTACAAGAGGGATTCCTAAGATGCACTGCTGTTGCCGCTAATCTCCCAGAGGTGAGGAGACATCACCTGGAATGTCTGTGAGGAGCTGCTGCAGGAGCCGGGGGAGTGCCTCGATGCCAGTGTCCGCAGGGCCAGCTGAGGTAGGAGAGTGGAGGACACCGCGGCAGGAGGAGATTGCCACTTAGTGGAATGGACATCACAGAAGTGTGGACAAAAGTGGGAGTGACACCTCTGATGGAGTGGGTCTACCTGCTTTCCGCATTTACTGTAAAATACCCATTGGTGTGCTTTGCCCAAGAAGAGGAAGAAGGAATGATAATTGAGCCAACAGGACTGCAGATAAGGCTCTTACCTCCTCCTTGATAGCTGCTAAATTACCAAAGTACACTTTACCTGAGAGGAAGGGAGAGATATAAGAGTTGACCTAGTGCTGGATTGCATCTCTGCCTCCTGATCACTGCTTAATTCATAACGGTGTGCAGCGACACCTGAGGAGAAGAGAGCGTGGCCACATCCACAGTCGTCAAACACTTCACCTGACAACTGAGGTCCCTTGGTTGATCTGCCAGAAAGCGGAGGATCACAGACGACTGAAGAAGTATGAGAACAAGAGAATGGGCTCTTCACTAGTTTGAGGGAAAGGGAGCCTGTTTCCCTAACTTGAGCCTCCAGCAACAATTGCTGACCATTTCTGGTCCACACGGAGTTCCAGACCAACATCAGTGGAACGCGGGATCGTCACACAAGTACCCCTTAGAAAGGGCCTCAAGGGGATCTTGCTGCCCCTTTGCGCTAAAACTGCCCCACCCTTGAACTTGTGTTCAGACATTGGGGCTCTTTTAGCTTTAGGAAAAGCTAAGGTGGGGGTTGCCAGTGACTTGGTATAAAAGATTCTGATATCTTGGCACAAAAGCAGTTCAGTGTAACTTAGAGGCAATGTGTAAAGTATTTGTTCAGCAGTCAAACAGTAATCAAGTGACAACACAACACAAGAAGAATCCCTAACCAATTTAGAAGAATTGTGTACCAACTGGACTTATGTATTTTTAATAGATTTTTTAATGAAAAGTGTCACCAAAAAGAGCAAAGATTCGAACTGCAGGTACCTGGTTGTGCAAGATTGGTATCAAGTCACAAGTTAGGGCCAAATGCAATGAAACACTGGCTGGATACTGGTACCAGGTTCACCTGGCCATGAGTTACCTTTGAACTTAGAAGAAATTCTGAAGATTTCCTGGAGAAGGTAGACTCCTCAGCAGCACCAGGCAGAAGGCTGTAGCCAAGAAATGATCATCGACGATGGGTACTGCTGGACAAAGTCTCATTGAAGCCGTCTATGAAGGTGGGAAAAAACCTGAGTGGGAAAAACTGGATTTTCGTACTGAGGAGGTCGTTAGGCATCCAAAGGGAGCTGGTCGTCGTTGAGCTATGTGAAGATCTCCCCCTTCAGAATTAGAAGTTTTTCTGGAGCTCACAATACTCCAGCGAGACTCCACTAGAAGCATTTAATTTACAATCCCTGGGTACATGTAGTGCAACTTTACTAGGGATTTATTTGTAAATTAAATGTGCCAGTTAGGTGAAACCAAATTTAACCTTGTTTAAATGAGAGAGCACAAGCACGTTAGCACTGGTTAGCAGTGGCAAAGTGCAGAGAGCCCTGATGCCAACAAATCCAAATTCAGCTTAACAGGCAGGGTGAAGGCAAAACAAACTGGGTGAATACCACCCAAGGGTGTAAGGTCTAACGCCCTTGCAGATCATGACACAGCACAGGGGCGGAGGAGCAGCCTCCCAAGACTAACAGAGTCTATTTCTGGCACTCGTGAGCTTGAGTTTGGTATCAGACAGAAGGTGTGGGAGGATGGATACAGGACTGCCTCACCCATGCAGCAGGGACCTTTCCATAGCAACACACATCCATGCTGTGTTCATTCAGAAACCTTAAAAGCCCCTTCTACCTCTGAACTCCACCCATCCCTGACCCCTAAAAATCACCCCTTCACCCCAAACATCGCCATACCTGAACCCAAAAGCCCCTCACTACCCCTCAACTCCACCCAATTTTAATGTAAGTTTGGATTTGTCCTCAAAATGATATTTCTTTTAAAATGCTTCCTTATTATTTTTATTTATTTCTAGTTCCTTAAAATTTGTTTTCCACAATTTGGTTTTCTCCAATGTTTTTTGTAGTTGTTTTTGGTTTTTCTATTAATTCACACACATCATACTACAGCATATATCAAATGAACGTAATATAAAACAGGATCCTGTGATGTCACACGTGTATCACTGTAGTTGTCATAGAAGTCATTCTGACTCTCTGGGTGAGGCACACTGCGACTTCCTCCTCTGCAACAAAGAAAGAAAAATTCTACAAGGAAATCAGAGAACAAGTTGAAGGCAGTGGATCTAATAACCGCGAAAAAAGACTTCATGGAGAAACTGTGGCATATCCAGGTTGAAGACAGCAGTTTGTAACAACATTTAAAAAGTTAGGAAGATCACTGCCTTATAACAAATTATAACAAAAGGTTATATTAAACATGGAAAGTGTGTGCTCATTGTGCCTAAGTGAAAGTACAAAATGTATCAGGTTTGTGCTGTTCAAAGACCACAAGGCAAGACTGCTAAGTAAACTGGTGCTCGCCCAGCATCAAGACTGGGGTGGGTTGGATTGTTCTGAATGGCCTGTTCAGTAGAAAGGGCTGGAATCCATCGTTGTATTAACACCAGGTTACGCAGAACAGAAATTCACTGCGGGCCGTATTCACAAAGGTAAACTTACAGTTTGTGTAGGTTTACTACTTCTTGCTATTCACGAACCACATGCAGAGTTTTACGACTGCGCACCCCGTATACTTATGTGGAAGGTTTCTGCACCCAGAGACTCTGCAAGCGGGGCCGAGAACTTCACATCCATACGCTTAGGGAATGCAGAGTCGAAGTAGTAAACTCAGGCAAAAGTGTACGTTTACCTTTGTGAATCAGACCCTTGGTCTTCACCCCAGATGTATGTTACCCTTGTTCAATTGCAAAATATTGAATTTGACCTCAAATGTTACATGTGTGTTTATACAAAATAGGCAGATAAAATGCATGTTATGTGACAATTTTAGAATATTCTAAGGTGTTCCTAAGAGCCCTCTTTTACATCGCGTACATTCAAACAAGCTCTTTGATGTGCGCTGCATAATGTCCATGCTGAGTGTTGTTTTACAATCCATAAAGTTGGAAGGAGTATCTTATTTGTATCTTGCCGCTGGTGCAGTCTTTGAAGGATGCTCAGAACTTGGGTTTTACGAATGGCCTAGAGCAGAGCCCAGAATCTACACATAACCCGTGTATTTTTGAAAGGTGTCTGCTGTTAGTTGCAATTCACCACAAAACTACAGGTTACCTGGCCCAGAAACTTACGCCATCAGGAGGTAACAGACCTTCTAGGAGCAAATCAGACTTTCTTTTGAAACCGGCTCGCTTCTACAAGAAAAAGACATATTATTATTATTATTATGTTTCTTATATAGCGCCTGAATCGACCTCCGAAGGGCTATCTCCGCGCTTGCCTTGGGAACCCATCCTGGCTTTTTCCCTGTGAGATAGCCCCTACAGGGCATCCCCAGGGTGAAAGCCAGGCATCCCGCCGTGGGGGGGGCCGTTGTGGAGATTAAGCAAGCTTAATGCCCAGAGTTGCAGAGTGAGAACCCATGATTAGAGCAGGCACCGAAGCGAGAATTATCAAGTCCATGGACATTTGAGCTCAAGACCCTGCCGCGTCGGGAATTGAACCCTGGTCCCGGGTCTGACCTCTGCTTCAGGGTCTGCCTGCTCTAACCAGTGAGCCACACTTCTCCACATATAACCATATAACCAAGCATTCTCAGGAGCAGCACCGAGAATCCCGAATGCACTCCCACCAAACATCAGAAGAATTACATCCATTGCAACCTTCAAAAAGGAAGCGGAATCGTACTTTATGAGCAAATTTCTTCCATAAAGACCTTAGGGGAGGCCTGCTATCCTAGCCAAAGTTTTTATTGAATGTATATTCATCTATATACTCTTCCGAAGTGCTTGTCTTTATGACGGACGAAACAATATTTTATAAGCTATGTCACTCCACGCTGAATCATGAGCAAAGATGAGCATTGTATTTTAACTGTGCCTGACAACTGTATTATTGAATGTATATATGTCTATATGCTAAACTGAAGTATGAAACATTAACAACTGATGAATCTCTACTGTAAAGCGCTTTGACACCCTACGCTGGGTTTTGTTCGTGCTATAGAAAACACTAAATAAATAAATAAATAAATATCTCCAGAATCCAGATGCTGAAGGTAAAGAGGAGAATCCCTTAGTGTCTCGGGCTCTAGACTCTTCTAAGCTCTCATCCTGCCAGTGGTGCTGGAACAATTTTCAGAGTGAAGGAGCTCAGTGCTTTTAAGAAAGAGTGCCGGCGCCCGAATTTCTGATCAGAAGCCAGCGGCCGGTGCAATTAAATGTCGGCGTGCCGAATACCAAGATTGGTAGTCTTTAAACCACTACCAGACACTCTCTGTCCCTTCTTCTCACTTTTGCAGGTTTCTGCTACCTTCCATTGTGAAGGTTTTGCCATCTTTCTCTTCCTCCCCCGTTTGTGTGTTTTGGCCTCTTTTGCAAAATATCTGATGCTGAGACCACCACCTCAAATTAACCACAGCTGGTGCTGCCATCAAAGTTACCTCACACAAGTCACAGGGATTGTAAAACATCCAATCATCGCATGGAGAACAGGTGTAACAAATGAGCCGTGCCCATTCAGCAGAAGAACGGGGCTGTAACTTGGAGCCAACTGTTATAAATATATTACTATCCTACTCAGGCAGCAACCACAATCAATTCTTGTCAGGGTGAAATCATAAGCAAAGCCTAAACTACCCCTCTGGTAGCTTGGCACAGAGCGGCCAGGTTTCACTTGGAAGCAAAGTGTAAAGTATTTATGCAGCAGCGCAAACAGTAATACAGAAGCAACACAACATAAGAAGAGTTTCACACCAATTTAGAAAAACAGAGCACAATTTAATAAAATGACGAAAATCCAATTTGTAGAGCCAGAGATATGCAAGTTTACAGATTTCAGTGCAAATAGCACCAAAAAGCACAAAGCGCCAGCTGTGGATATCTGGTTTCGCCGAACCACGACAAAGTCACAATTACAGGCTGCCTGCGATGGAGTGCAGGCCAGCTACAAGGGCCCAGCTATGCCTGCTGAACATGAGTACCTTAATTCCTGGTTGCAGAGCATTGCAAGGTTCTTCGTCTAGGAAGTGTTGCACAGCCAAGGCAATGTGCCGTCCAGGTCTGTGATGCATCATGCAGCATCAGTTGCAGGCTGTTGCAACTCTATGATAAGAGGTCCTGCTTCGTCGTCAAGGAAGCCGTCGACTAGGGGGCTTGTGACATGAATTCCTGTATCGAGGATGTGTCACGTATCTGCTGGTTCCCAAGATTCTTGCAATGCGGAGTCGTTATGGAGGATGCCTTTGATGAGGGGCTTGTGATGCGAGGGCCTGCGGCAGGGATGTGTCATGCACCGGCGGTTTCAATGGGCTGTGACAGTGATGTGAAGAGGAGATGCGTTGGTCCTGCTGGGTCCACAGATGGGCTTGCAGAACGCCTTCAGGCCCATTTCTAAGGGTCCAGGACGGGGGTGGCACCACTTGGTATGGAAGGATTCACAGTTGCAGAGTCCAGGTGCTGGTTACATGAGGCTAGCCCTTGAAGTCACTCTGGTGGTCATGGGTTCATGTTGCAGGTCTATCCTTCTCAACAAGGCAAGAGGACAGCAGGGACGCAGGTCAGAACAGCAGCAGTTCTTCAGGTCAGCAGTCCAGCAGTCCTTTCAGCAGCACAGCAGTCCTTCTTTCTTGCAGAATCTTCCACAGATCTTGAAGTATATTGAAGAGTTGGTGTCTGTGCCTGGTGCCTTCTTTGAAGTGTAAGAAACTTTTAGAGGATCACTTCGAAGTGCTCAGTTTTCTTGCATTCCGTGCCCGTGCTCCAGACTAACTAGAGGGGGTATGCTGCCCTTTGTGTGGCGGCAGGACACAGCCCAGCTCCGCCCTCCTTCTGCCAGTGATGGCCCATCAAGGCACACATAAGCCATCCATTATGTGGCTGTCCAAGATGAATACAAAAAGACCAACTTCCAACTACACCTAGCCATGTGACTAAGAGACAGGCTACAAGCACTAGATGGCTAAGGGAAATACCAACTTTCTAAAAAGTGGCATTTTTCTAAATTGTAATTCAAAATCTGACTTTACCATAAAAGATGGTTTTCCATTATAATTCCAAGGACATCAAACATAAAATGTTTTTCTGTTTCCTTTTGAAAGATATCCTTATGAAATATTATAAGGAAACTCCAAAGCTATCTTACAGGAGAGGTAGGCCTTGCAACAGTGAAAAACTAATTTAAGAGTTTTTCACTACCAGGAAATGTCAAACATAAAAGTACATGTCCAACTTTTTAATACACTGCACCCTGTCCTGGGGGCTGTTTACGGCCTACCCTAGGGGTGACAGTTAAGCCTAGCAAAAGGTTGAATTTGCCAGGTCGACATGGCAGTTTAAAACTGCACACACAGACTGCAATGGGAGGCCTGAGACAGGTTTATGAGGCTACTTAGGTGGGTGGCACAACCTCTGCTGCAGGCCCACTACTAGCATTTAATTTACAGGTGTGGGGTACAAGTCATTTGACTTTTCACTAGCACTGGGACGCTTACGGGCAGCCATGCGCTCTATAAATCTGTGAACATAAACATGTAGTACCACTTTACTGGGGACTTATAAGTAAACTGAATATGCCGATTGGGGAGAAACCAATGTTACAATATTTTAAGGAGTGAGCACACACACTTTAGCTATGGTTAGCAGTGGTACAGTGCACAGAGTCCGAAGGCCATCAGAAATGAGATCGGAAAATTATGGAGGAGTGAGGCAAGTAGTTTGGGGGAAGACCACCCTAAGGCTGACAAAACTAACACAACACATTTCAGAATTAGAAAATACATTACTTTGTTTGTGCTTTACTAACTACTGATATATTTTGAAATATGTGTACAGGTCAAAGGTTGCTGTGTGTCAGAAGAAATTCAACATCATACAGCCTTTCCCTTCACACTCAGCAAGATTGCCTGATGTTTCACGTTACAAAATCCTCTCACTTTACAATCAGAGATATCTCCAAGTCAAAACAATTAGCAGTAATTTGCCCGAAGTCAGAGTCTGACATTTGGCTTCTATAACAAGACAATGTAAAAGCATCTTTATTGGTCATTCCCCTTCTGAGCACCAGCATGGTTATTCTGAGTGTTCTGCGGCGACTCCTGCACCTCTACTTCCAGTGCATATGCTGAAAAGAACTCCTTGCTTTGCACAACCTCCTCAGAGAGGAGCCACCATGTGACAGATATGGTACCCGCCAGGTTCTACCCACCACCAGCCCACTGCATGTTTTCCATCTTCCCTACATATGAGTGTCTTCTTTCATTTAAACACTCTTCTCTGTTCCGCTTGTTTCCTCCACAATTAATAAGTTAAAGTGATGTCACATACAGCCCCCAACTCTGCTGATATATGTAATATCTAAGAATGTTGATTGGGGGTTCTTTTTGCCATCTCATGGTAGGCTTCCGGGAAAGAACGCCAATCTTGTAAGCCAAGGCCACTCCATCTGTCAAGGAGCCCAGACCGGACACCGTAGTATCTTTCATCACATGCATCTGACATGCTTCACCATGAGAGTGTGCTGGGTGGATGGCCAGTTCTCTTCTGAGCCTGAAAGGCGCTGTATTCAACCTCAAGATAGCCCATGCACCCATCTATTCTATTTTCAGACCAGGCGCCCTGGTGCCTTCTCATCCATCAATCAATCATGGATTTATAAAGAGCTGAAAATGAGATCTCACGGTGCTGGAGATGCGAGGTGCTTCGTGGTGATCTGTTCCTTCGAACAGCAGGTTCTTAAGTTCTTTCCTTAATTCCTGAAGGGATGAGGTGGTCCTGAGGTGCAGGGGAGGTTGTTCCAGGCTTTGGCCGCCAGGTGTGAAAAGGAGCGCCCTCCGCTGTTGCCTTGGTGGATCTGGGTGGTGTCTGTGGGGAAGAGGGAGGCAGCCCGTAGGTGTCTGGTCGATTGGTGAATGGTCATGCCTTTGTTGATGTCTGCTGGTCCTCCGTTGTGCAGGGCTTTGTATGCGTGGGTCAACGGTCTGAACGGTCATCTCTTCTGGATCGGGAGCCAGTGTGGCTTCTTGAGATGGGATGTAATGTGGGTCCATCTGGGGAGGTCAAGGGTAAGTCTTGCTGCTGAGTTTCGTAGTGTATGTAGTCTCCTCAGGAGGGGTGCAGTGATTCCGGTGTAGAGTATGTTCCCGAAGTCCAGCAGGTGACGAGGGATTGCATGACGGTCCTTCTGGTGTTGACTGGGAGTCACCTGAAGATCTTGCGAAACATGCGTAGGGTGTGGAAGCAGGCAATTGAGACTGCATATACCTATTTCTTTGTTTCTTCATGGATAGATTGCTGTCCAAGATGATGCAGAGGTACCAGGCATTGTCTGTCAAGGCGGAAGATGGGTCGCATTCGGCAGGCCACCATATGTCGTTCTATGGAGAGGTGTTGTTCCTAAAGATGAGGACTTGCGTCATGTCCGTGTTAAGTTTGAGATGGTTGTCGTTCATCCAGTCTTCTATCAGATGCATCTTTTTTATAGGGGCGGGCGTGAAGGCACTATGCTCACCCCCAGATGACTCTGATGAGGCCCTGGCCGTACCCACTGTTCCTTTTGTCCCTTGCACCTCACATCTTTCACTATGACATTGCGCCAGAGGCTGGCATCAGAAGCGCTATACTCACCATGAGATGGAGTCCGTGCACATGTGATCTACTCGTGCACAAATGCAGTCTGTGGAGCACCAACTGTGCACTCGGGATCTGCACAGGTGTGTTTAGGGCTTTGCCTGTGGGGGAGGCTTTGACTATCCCCCCATGAAGTCTGTCGTCAGACCTCCAGATGTTTGCAACCTCCCATACTCCCTTCTAAAGACATGGGTGGTCCACACTTTCACACTCTAGGGTGGGTGTCTGATCCGACAGCAATCCACAGACAATATGCTATAGAAACAGACTTCTGATGTCTTCTGTCAAACCAAAGTTTAATGCACAGATAATGCGTTCATTACTCGTTGATAATGGCCTTACTCCTAAACTGAACGTATCTGGGACGTAGCTTCAAGAGGTTGTTTAGGCTGCTACATCCCCCCCCCACCCCCCACCCCCAATAAATGTATTGTCTGGTCGAACAAATACTCTCTCCCTCCATGCTTTCAAAGAAAGAGATGAGGGCTGTATTGCTTGCAGTGCTTGTAGGAAAATATTAGTTCACCCATTCATTCATCCATCCATGCACTCGCGCATCCATCCATTCAGCCACCTTTTCACACTTTCTTCATTTTAACCCCTCACCCATCTGCACAACCCACAAACAATATTACCAGCCAGTGAAAAGAATCCCTTTCAATGAAAGAAAGGCCAGTCCTATTTGTTTTGCCAGTGCTTGTTGTACAGTGCAGCATTAATCGTTTCCGAGGCCTGTTAAGTGCTTGCGGTGTAAATTGGGCACCCCCTGGTTGTTTATGTGCTTCAGACGCTACCTCCGAAATGCTAGCATCTTACAACTTTCTAGCATCTAAAAAACATTTAATATAGAATTAAATTGAATTTCCTCATCAGGACAGACAGTTTCCAACGGGGCCCTGAAACAAACGAGGCCAGAAGTGAACAGATGGACATGAAACCAGAAACCAAGAGAAAAAACACACATAAAGGGCAGGAAGCGAAGGAAGCGGAAGAGGAAGTTGGGAAACGTCTTGACAGTGCAGTTAAAACGTTTCAAGGACTCCACAGAGTAAACATGGAAGGGCACCCAGGAGTCGAGCGCCGGATGCAGACGTCTGTGGGGCATATGGACAAACATAAAATAAATAAATAAATAAAATATCTGAACTTGTTGAGTTCCTAGCACTCGCCGAAGCCTTGTAGAGATCAGAGAAAGGACTTAAACATACCTAGTCCTGTCTTCCTGCAGCCTCTCGCGCCAAGAGGTGAGGCCGCCCCTGCGCCAGCAGGGCGCGTCGCAACTAGGAGTCCTGGTGTCTACCACCATATGTACAATGACCCTCTCCTTTCCCATAAGTGCACCACAGTGGCTACCAGGAGACTCGAGGGCAACAGAGAACCCCAAACAAGCACATGTAAAGATCATGTCCCACACATCTCAGCTCGTCAGGGGGTCCACCCTGGATTGATCCCCAGCTCCCGTGGTTTAGCTGGTGTAATGTTATCAACATGATAACTCCATGACCTCTCTGCTGGTATGTCTTCGCCAAGTTTGTGCTAAACAAAACTCGATAAATAAATAAATAGGATCCCACCTCACATCTTGTTAAGCCTCAAAGGGTGGACGAAAGAGGCATGAGGTGGAAACAAGACCAACTGCCTCGGTATTTGGCAACCAGGGGCCTCATTTATGAAAAGTGACGCATCGCTGCGTGAAAACAGCGATGCGTCACTTTTCACTGCGCACTCCTTGCGACACCAATGATGCGTCATATTTAATGTAAGACGCATCATGTCGCAAGGACTTACAGATACGTCAGTATTTCTGACGCATCTGTAAGCGCAAAAGTGACGCATTGCTGGAGTGTGTCACAAAAGTGACGCATCTCCAGCAATGCGTCCTTTCACATGGGGAAAGCCCCATGTGAAAGGGCTTGCGTCAGTCTTACGCCTGATGTGAGGCAGGCGCAAGATTTAGACGCAACAGCATCCTAAAAGTGACGCAGTGAAATCTCATAGATTTCACTGCGTCACTATTACGAGGCTTTTTGCGGGAGAACGCCCCCTCTGCATACATTATACCTGACGCAGGTATAATGTGGCGCAGGGGTTTAAAAAGTGACGCATCTACCTAGATGCGTCACTTTTTAAATATGGCGCAACAAGGCGCATGTTTTACGCCGCAGATGCGTCACAAAAAGTGACGCATCCGCAGCGCAAAACTGACGCAAGGCCTCATAAATGAGGCCTCAGAGCTTTTAGCACTGCCGGCGAGGGCTCTGAAGGAAATCTACCACATACAATGTACACCCCAAAGATCCATAGTCATTCCAGGGGGGCCGGAGAAGCCCCATAAGGCATGGGGTGATTGGTTTACATATTCGGAGTCTTTGTCCTCAGTGTTGTAACTCTTTTTTAGATCTACTGTATTTCTGAATTTGGGTCTGCAAGGTTTGGGCATCCTGTAACACTGTTGTCTCTCATTTACTGTTGTGTATCTGTTGATATGTGATCTGAAAATCAGTAAACAGATTTAGATCAATAAAAAAAAGATACATAGTTATCATTGGCTTCGCAAAGTTGTGAAATTGGGCAGAACCCTGCCGCAGAAGGTCTCCAAAGAGAGAAAATCCCTCACCTCAGTGTCTTTTCGTGGTGCTGGTGCTTTTCGAAATGCCTCAGATTGGCAGGGGGCACCGACTCTCAGCCCTGCCTCTGAGGACAGATATCTGAAAAGCTCCTTCGAGGGAGGCGCACTTGTCCTCATGAGGGGCGGCCGATGGTCAGTCAGCCTTTGAGGAGAGGCTGCTGGGGCTCAGCCAGGGTCACTGAGCGCGTCAATGTCATCAACACGCACGGATGGCTATCCCCACCCAATGGACGTCTCTGATGGAGTCCGGCGTCGAAAGGTTTTCTGATCCCTTGTTTGCCCCCGACCCCTTCCTAGCAGGCATTACTTTGAGTTCTCGACACTTGATATGTTGGCCCTTATTTATGAGGGCTTGTGCCACCGTTGCGGCACTTTTCAGTGACACTGCAGTGGGGTAAACAATGTGCCACACTGACCCTATTTACAACATGACTCATCTAGGCTGATGCACCACTTTGTAAATGCACTACATTATACCTGCGTCAGGGTGGGTGCTCCCCCCGTAATGAAGCCTCATAGAGGTGGCGCAGTGAAATCTATGAGATTTCACTGCATCACTTCTAGAACGCCACTGCATCAAAACCTTATGCTTGCTTCAAGCACGCGTAAGGAATGAAGTAGGGCGTTTTCACGTGGGACTCTCCCATGGGTTATGACAGATTTCTGGTGTCCCATCAGTTTTCCAACACACTCCAGCAATGTGTCATTTTGGCACCGCCTGATCTGCAGGGCTGGACTGGGAACCAAAACCGGCCCTGGCACACTGCTTGGCCGGCCCCCCTAGGGGAAAAGAGGGGTGCGGCAGGGCAGGTTTCGAACAATTTTGTTACAGGAGCCCGATATTGCTGGCCCCCTGTAACAAAAACAGACCCCTAGGGGCCTAAAACTGACCCCAAACCTGGCAGCCCAAGTGGGAAACACCCGGTGCCCCCTACGGCCAGTACGACCCTGCTGAGCCATCAGAATTCCCGACGTATCTGTAAATCTTTAGGCCATAGAGCGCCTTACGGTAAATACGGTGCATTTTTGGTGCCATAAGGATGCTTTAAAAAATGACGCATCGCTGTTTTTGCCCAGCGTTGCGTCACTTTTCATAAATGAGGCTCATGGGGCCTCATTTATGAGGCTGTGCATCACTTTGACGCCGCCAGTGCGTCACTTTTTGTGACGCACCAGTGGCGTAAAAAATGCGCCTTGTTGCGCCATATTTACAAAGTGACGCATCTAAGTAGATGCGTCACTTTGTAAACCCCTGCGCTACATTATACCTGCGCCAGGTATAATGTATGCAAGGGGGGGCGCATTGACGCAAGAAAGGGTCGTAGAAGTGACACAGTGAAATCTATGAGATTTCACTGCGCCACTTCTAGGACACAAATGCGTCAATTTCTTATGCCTGCCTCACAGCAGGCGTAAGACTGACGCAGGCCTTTCACATGGGGCTCGCCCCATGTGAAAGGACGCATTGCTGGAGTTGCGTCACTTTTGTGACACACTCCAGCAATGCGTCACTTTTGCGCCATACAGATACGTCAGAAATACTGGAGTATCTGTAACTCCTTGCGACATGATGCAACATATTGTAAATATGACGCATCATTGGTGTCGCAAGGAGGACGCAGTGAAAAGTGACGCATCGATGTTTTCATGCAGCGATGCGTCACTTTTCATAAATGAGGCCCATTGTGTTTAATATAAGGGGCAAGTATGAGCTTCAGGACTTGCATTGAGCTGTATTTAACTTTGTCCACAAACTTGTGTTGCATATTTAATGCATAACAATCATGCTGTCATTGTACAGCTGTAGCAGCCCGTGCTTTTGATGAAATATACTCACCATATCTCGTGGTCCGCCCACTGGGCTCCAATTCCCATGAACAATGGTGGCGCGCGCTAACCATGACGGCGCAATCAGATCATGACGTAATCAGGTCATCACCCTCCCACGCGCTCCGCGTGTATGTCGGCTTTTGGATACACTGCCTCTCTGTCTTCAAGCCATGACGCAGCCGGCAGGAGGGAGGATACGATTAGCTTTTTGGGCATGTCTGACACCCTTGGCGACGTGAGTCCAAGATGCAGAGCCCTTTATCCGTACATTCACCGCACTATATATAATTTCATTTATATTTTTGCTTACTGGCATATTTTCTGACTTTACCTACTATCAGAGTGTGACTACAGGGGCTCGCCTTCCCCCCTCCTCCTCCAGAAAGAGGTGTGGTGCAGCGGCCCGGGTGCCTGACTCAGGACCGTGGGTTCACGCATTGATCCCCGGCGCTGGTGGCATGTTTAGGGTGACCAACTGTCATGTGTGCAAATTCAGGACGGCGAGTGTAAAAATTCAGGACAAAGGGTCAAAATTCAGGGCAAAAATTAAGGACAAAAGGTCAAAATTCTGGACAAAACTTCAGGACAAAAGGTACGTTTTACAGACGCGTCAGAGGAGGTTGCACAACAGTATATAAGTAAGTAAATAGACAACCACTTAAGTACAAGTCAAAATAAGTTTATATTAGGTTGAGACAATCATGGACTTCACAGTTTTTCAGCATGGCGGCTGATTGCTACCTTAGACGATTCAAAACTGGCATCTCGCTCCAGCAGGCACATTAGTCACCAGACGATGGTGAACCACACCTGAATATAAGTGAGGCCGCTTTTATTGTTGATTGAAAACTACTGTATATACAAGGAACTTGGCAGTGCCAGCCCCAAGTTACAAAACTGCTCACTACTGTTTCCAGCCTCCCAGGGAAACACCTGATGCCCGGTTGGCCAGTCCGGCCTTGCTGCCACCCTACAGTGGTGCCCCTCATCGTCACATAGGCCGTCTCTCATGTGTATTTAGTTTCTTTTATAGTGTTACTCATTCCGAGTATGTAGGGCAGGGTATCGGAGTGCTTACATCACACACACATTATATAGAGACAATGACTCATATAAACGTGAAAGTCAAAGTATAGGAAATGGTACTTAATATAATGGGTGCTACAAGGTGTAATCATTCTTTATCTTTCATTCAGTCTTTCATTGTTCATTTTGTCCTTCCATCTGTGTGCCCATTTATATCCAAACATATTCAACCATTTGCAAACCTATCCACCATGTATCCTTCCATCCATCATTTCACTCATTCATCCCTCCATCCACCCTTTCACTCATCCATCCATTATTCATCCACCCACCCTTTCACCCCATCCATCCTTACAGTCATCCATCCACTCTTCAACCCACCCATCTATTCACTCATCTATCCAGCCATTTACCCTTTCACCCATCCAGCCATCCTTTCACTTACTCATTCATCCACCCACTCACTTATTCTTCCACCCATTCACCCTTTTAGTCATTCATCCTCCCTTTCTCTCTTCATCCCCCTTTCACTTATCCATCCATCCATCCTTCCACCCACCCACCCACCCATCTACTCACCCATTCATGAATCCATCCATTGACCTTATTACTCATTCATCCATCCACCCTTTCACTTCTTCACTCATCTATCCATCCTTTTGTCCATCTATACCCTTTCACGCACTCATCAATCGTTACATCCACCCTTTCACTTATCCATTCACCCGCCCATTAGCTACCCTTTCATTCATTCATCCATCCATTCTTTCACACACCTAACCACCCTTTTACCCATTCATCTACCCTTCCACCCATAGATCCATCTATTTACCTTTTCTCTCATCCATACTTCCACTCACTCATCCATCCATCCTTTCTTTCATTATCTATTCATTCACCCTTTCATTAATCCATGCATACTTTCACTAATCCATCCAGCCATTCACACATTCCTTCACTTATTTACTCACCCATCTTTTCTCATTATGAACTGATCCTTTATCTACAGAGTTGCAGACAGAAGAGGCCCATCAAGAGCTTCACCCCTGCTGTAGTTCCTAAAGCAAGGGGTGGGGAGGGGCAGGGTTCACTATGCCCCTACACATAGGCAATCTGAAAAATAGAAGTCATGAGTCAAGCATGAGGCACAGTGCCAGAGGTGACTGTGACATGGTGTTGTTTCCAGGGCTTTAAGTGGCGTAAAAAAAACGGGGGGGGGGGGGTCTCTTCAAAGGGGGTGTTCAATGTAATTAAGTGTGTGTTTCAAATCACCTAGGCTAAAAGTCTTTTCTTAGCATAGTGTTTCTGTCATTGTATCCAGATACATAATACAGCCAGTATCATTACACTAACAACAAGCCAGGACTATTGGCTTGGTCAATGGTTGTTAGTTGCTTAAAATAAAAAAGCAGTAACCATGGCTTTGTTGAATATAATATTGAAAATACTTCAGCTCTAAAATGATGAGATAGTGAAAGAACATAACCTGTTCTTTTTAACAGGCTTCATTATGTAAACTGTTTTCTTTTTTTTTTATTGAAACAAATTCAACCTGAAAACCGTGCCTCAAATAAACACGGGCACACTGCATCCTTCTCTCACACTCCAAGTCATGATTCACACCAAACAATCAAGCATATGGTCCTCTTCAAAGAGCTGCACAGTTCCCATGCAGGGCCTCTGACTTGTCCTTAATTTAAGTCTTGTCATTGATTTCAAACTGGTGCTCATCCCCTTCCCTTGTATGAGCTCAGCGTAACTCTCCCCACTGCCGTAAGAGCACCCCAAGGCCGAGCTGCTGCTGGAAACCTGCCGCCTCTGAACCTGCTGAACAGCGAGGACCTCTCCACAGACATGAGCAATTCTTGGGCGCGCGATGGTGTCAGCAAGCAGACACGGATCAGCTCCTACACCATCCCCATCAATAACCCCCCTGGGCCCAAGTCCACCCCGGCTGTAGAAACACAGGGCCCGATTCACAGAACTAACTTAAGACAAAATCCTAAACTTACTACCATTTTCTTATTCACAAAAGACACTTACTCATTTTGGTATTCACAGAAGACACTTACTCATTTCGGTATTCACAGAAGTTAGGAGTCCTAACTTTAGGACTCCTAAATGCCTTCTGTGAATACCCAAAGACTTAAAATTAGGATTTTCTCAGTTTAGGAGTAGTAAAGTTAGGACTCCTAACTTTAGGACTCCTAAATGCCTTCTGTGAATACCGAAAGACTTAAAATTAGGATTTTTCTCAGTTTAGTAGTAGGAAAGTTACGAAAAATCCTAATTTTAAGACTTTCGGTATTCACAGAAGGCATTTAGCAGTCCGAAAGTTAGGAGTCCTAACTTTACTACTACTAAATTGAGAAAATCCTAACTTTAAGACTTTTGGTATTCACAGAAGGCATTTAGGAGTCCTAAAGTTAGGAGTCCTAACTTCTGTGAATACCGAAAGGAGTAAGTGCCTTCTGTGAATACCAAAATGGTCGTAAGTTTAGTATTTTGTCTTCAGTTAGTTCTGTGAATCGGGCCCACAGATACTTTATAAATCAAGTCAAAAGAGCAAAGGATTTGTGATGGACACTGAGGTGGTAACACACGGTATCCTGTACCAGGACTATTCTACACAGCACACCGAGTCCGCCACTGCATCACCAGCGTCGCTAAGAACAAGGCCCGACTCAGAGTGCCTTCTATGTAAACTGTTTTCTAACATTGCAGCATTGCATGGGCGTTTTACCTTCTATCTTACAGATTGCCCCCCTGTACACTCAGGCAGGAGGAGGCCGCCACATGCAGTCACACCCCAGACTGCCCCATTGACATTCTGTATGTGGCAATCTGCCCCATACTGAATGACAATGGGCGGGTGGGGCTGCTCTTGTGCTCCAGGAGAAGTGCAAGATGGCTCCCTCAGGGGGTGGGGGGGCCTCTCACATGGGAGCAGGGCTGCTCCCTGTGATGGCCAAAATTACGGACTAAAGGCGTCCGTAAAAGGGATCCTCACGGACAACGGACGTGAGGTCCCAATTACGGACGATCCTTGAAATTTACGACGGTTGGTCACCCTAGGCATGTTAGCCCAGCACCATGTGACTCTGGGCAGGCGGGCAACTAGAGCCAATTTTCAAGGGGGGGGGTAGCTCTAAGAAGGGGTGAAAACACAACAAAAGCCTCATTTACAACTAAATGGTCTTTTAAAGACCTGTTAAGTACTCGGGTGCGGCTGCAATGAAATGGTCGCCAGCCCACGAAGCTGTCGCAGCCCGGGCTGACACACACGAGGGGGGGTGAAGCCCCGTGAGCCCAATGGGTGTTGCGCGCCTGACTCCGAGCAATAGCTTGCTTAATCTTCCTGAGGGCCCCCAGCGCTGGGACACCTCTCCGGAGGCAGCTGAGCGCTTTACAAATGCTGATATTTTATATTTCCTCCTCCCATGTTGCTTTTAACAATTCCAGAGTAGGGTAAGATTGTTTATGTCCATCTGTATATCACAAGTATGTGTGTTTTATGTAAACATGGCGAATTTTTAGTCATTACCAATGAAAAATATTCTCGAGATGCAATTCTGTGCTCCTTCACAGCATGAATTCACCTCCGGCACTGATGAAATGCTAAAAACTTGAGTTATTCTGTTTTACAGTGGAACCATTGGTGGGCTGTTGACTGCCACACTCTTTCTGCAGGACTGCAATGGCTTTCATCACACTAATAGAGATAATGAAGTCATCTGAATGTATTTATGTGTTATGTTCCTTAAGGGAATCAAGTTTGAATAGGGCTCCAGTTGACTGGACTAGTGAGCCAGTTTGTGCAAGTAATAGGAGTTTTATGTTTGTCTGTCCCCCTTAATTGAGAGGTAGACCGGAGACTGGACTCCGGCCCGCTCTTTTTCTCCTGGTGAACGCCCTGGATTCTCATTACTCGTTTTTTTACGGGCTAAAACATCTCGAAAGAAGCATAGGATAATACGGTCACCCTCTGACACTTTTTACCCCCATATTTGGCTTTTAATCATACCTTAACACCCACCAATAAAGGGATACCTTGGTTGCTCAAGGTATTTTTATTCTCTAACACAAGACATTGGCTGCTGCCTATAACTACAGTCCCCCTGGAATACAGTCAAGCCTATCCAGGACCAGGATTAGACCCGATGATGAAGCCAGTCCGGCTGGAGTGGGTGAGGCTCACCCATGACCGGGACGAGGCCCGATGACGAAGCACGCCCCGCTGGAGTGACCCGATGTTGAAGCACGCCCCAGATGGAGTGGGCGAGGCTCACCCAGGACCGGGACGAGGCCCGATGATGAAGCACGCCCCGCGGGAGTGGGCGAGGCTCACCCAGGACCGGGACGAGGCCCGATGATGAAGCACGCCCCGCTGGAGTGGGTGAGGCTCACCCAGGGTCAGGATGAGACCCGATGATGAAGCACACCCTGCTGGAGTGAGTGAGGCTCACCCAGGGTCAGGATGAGACCCGATGATGAAGCACGACCCGCTGGAGTGGGCGAGGCTCACCCAGGACCGGGACGAGGCCCGAGGATGAAGCATCTGGAGTGGGTGAGGCTCACCCAGGACCAGGATGAGACCCGATGATGAAGCACGCCCCGCTGGAGTGGGTGAGGTATTGTATTCTTTCAGCCTGTGTGTTCCCCTCCCTCTCCCATCTTTGCCAGCTCTGACGAAGGTGCTCCACACCGAAACGCGCATTGGCGTTATTACGGCATTACCATCAGGAACGGCAACAACTCTCCAGCTTCTTGCCTTCCCCTAGTTGCACTCACGTCCATGCAACCATAAATCCACCCCTTTCTGTTGCAGGCCTTTATGAATTACCCGTATGAAGTGATTGAATATGTTTGAGTATGAATGGTTTTTGTTATATGTGAGTGCCTGTTGAGCCCCTTGTCTTTACCCCCTTGAGTGAGTGGAACACTGTATATTTATTCCTTTACGTATCATTTCTCATGAATTTACCCTTTTCCATGAAATTGTATTGTTGATTTTATCTATTTTTGTATCCACTTTATTCTGACTATTTTGATAAGATGACTATATGCACCAAACCAAATAAAAAAAAATTGAAAAGAAAAAAAACATTAATTCTCTACATAGAATGATTTGATTGTGGTCTGTTTTGGTCTTGGATATTCACTGGATACTGCCCCCCTTTAATCAGAACTGGATCCCACGTTGGGACCACCATTTACCAAGTTTGGCAGGGTGATTTTTTCTATTTGTTTGAGGCTCACCCAGGGTCAGGATGAGACCCGATGATGAAGCACACCCTGCTGGAGTGAGTGAGGCTCACCCAGGGTCAGGATGAGACCCGATGATGAAGCACGACCCGCTGGAGTGGGCGAGGCTCACCCAGGACCGGGACGAGGTCCGATGATGAAGCATCTGGAGTGGGTGAGGCTCACCCAGGACCAGGATGAGACGCGATGATGAAGCACGCTCCCGCTGGAGTGGGTGAGGCTCACCCAGGACCAGGATGAGACCCGACGATGAAGCACGCCCCGCTGGAGTGGGTGAGGCTCACCCATGACCGGGACGAGACGCGATGATGAAGCACAACCCGTTGGAGTGGGTGAGGCTCACCCAGGGTGAGGTTCTAAAAATTACGAATTCGTTCGTACTCAGCCTCCATTTTGTGACCGCCGCCATTTTGTGTTGCCCTCACTCAGGCAGCTCGGCGATCGCAATGTTTTTGTCGTTTCTGCCCTTGCTTGTCAGGTGGCTTCTCTGCTAATGTTTACTAGTGAGTGTCAGGGTCTGGCCGAGTACACTAATTCCTGTCTGAGCTGATTAATCCCCGTCCGGAATACATGTTGGTTCACACCATTGTTTCCTTCACTTTATCTTATCTGCTGTCCTTCATTACATGTTTCCTGCATTCTCCTGTTTCACGACTGTCCTCCTGCAACACACACCTGTGTGTTCTTTGCTCGTAAACTGAATAATGTGGATTCATTCGTAATTTACTTAAGAGGTCGAGTAACAAACGAGACCAGGAATTTGAGTTGCCTTAGTCTTAAAACATTGTTTCTAACGTTTGCTTATAGCTCATGCTCTTGTGAAATTGCCTTTTTGCATTGTGTCATACTGTATATAAACCTGTGCGCCATGGAGTTAAGTGGCAGTCTCTTTTGAACCTCGTTGCACTGACGACTTCTAAGACCACTGTACTAGCTGCAGCTAATAAACACCATCTTCTACGCCAGACAAAGAGTCTGTATCTCTGTATTTGATAAGGCAGGTGAACTCCGGGGATTTAGGTGTACCCTGCGCCGCCGGGCCTTAAGGCTGCAGTTCTCCAACGGTCAGGATGAGACTCGATGATGAAGCACACCCTGCTGGAGTGAGTGAGGCTCACCCACGGCCAGAATGAGACCCGACGAAGCACGCCCCGCTGGAGTGGGTGAAGCTCACCCAGGACCGGGACGAGACGCGATGATGAAGCACGACCCGCTGGAGTGGGTGAGGCTCACCCAGGACCGGAACGAGACGCGATGATGAAGCACGACCCGCTGGAGTGGGTGAGGCTCACCCAGGACCGGGACGATGCCTGATGATGAAGCACGCACCTGCTGGAATGGGTGAGGCTCACCCAGGGTCAGGGTAAGACCTGATGATGAAGCACGCCCCTGCTGGAGTGGGTGAGGCTCACCGAGGGTCAAGATGAGACCCGATGATGAAGCACGCCCCTGCTGGAGTGGGTGAGGCTCACCGAGGGTCAAGATGAGACCCGATGATGAAGCACGCCCCTGCTGGAGTTGGTGAGGCTCACCCAGGACCGGGACGAGACCCGATGATGAAGCACGCCCCTGCTGGGTTGGGTGAGGCTCACCCAGGACCGGGACGAGACCCGATGATGAAGCACGCCCCGCTGGAGTGGGTGAGGCTCACCGAGGGTCAAGATGAGACCCGATGATGAAGCACGCCCCTGCTGGAGTGGGTGAGGCTCACCGAGGGTTAAGATGAGACCCAATTATGAAGCACGTCCCTGCTGGAGTTGGTGAGGCTCACCCAGGACCGGGACGAGACCTGATGATGAAGCACGCCCCTGCTGGAGTGGGTGAGGCTCACCCAGGACCGGAACGAGAAGCGATGATGAAGCACGCCCCGCTGGAGTGGGCGAGGCTCACCCAGGACCGGGACGAGGCCCGATGATGAAGCACGCACCTGCTGGAATGGGTGAGGCTCACCCAGGGTCAGGGTAAGACCTGATGATGAAGCACGCCCCTGTTGGAGTGGGTGAGGCTCACCGAGGGTCAAGATGAGACCCGAATATGAAGCACGCCCCTGCTGGAGTGGGTGAGGCTCACCCAGGACCAGGACGAGACCCGATGATGAAGCACGCCCCTGCTGGAGTGGGTGAGGCTCACCCAGGACCAGGATGAGACCCGATGATGAAGGGATGCACCGAGCCTTCAAGGTCTCCGACATGCATGCAGTTCTGAAAGTCCTAATTAGCAGGATCCCAGTCAGGCTAAGTTGAAAATAGCAAAACACCTGGAAAAAAGTGGGGGTAACCATGCAGTCAGATTCCACCTTCCTACAACCATCAGCCATCAATGTACATACACTCCTGAAGGAATGCCCTTAGCTATTGAAGTGTCTGATGTACATGCATATCTGAAGTTTTGCTGTCATCCTACATCTGGTAATAACAGTGGGAGAAGGACAGGGCTTCAATGCCACAAGTTTAGTGACACGTGTGTCTGGCGGACTATTGTGTCTCTGTAGGGGCCTGTGTTTGACCTCTTGGTCACAGGTTCAAATCCTGATGGGGCCACTCATCCTTTCATGTATCTGAGGTCGATAAAATGAGTACCATTGAGTTCAGTAACAACAGACATCTGTTATTTAATCAATCAATCAATCAATCAATCAATCAATCCGGGGTTTGTATATGGCGGCTAATCACCCGTGAAAGTCTCAAGGCGCAGGGACTGCTGATCCATATGGGTGTGGAGGTTCAGTCAAAGAGCCAGCTCTCCAGGTCCTTCCTGAATTGGGTCAACAACGCTGATTGCCCGAGGTGGTGGGGCAGGGTGTTCCTGGTCTTGGTGGCGAGGTAGGTGAAGTACCTTCCTCCGGCTCTGGTCTTGTGGATCCTGGGGACGGAGGCTAGGGTGAGTTGGGTGGAGCAGAGTTGTCCGGCAGGTGTGTGGAATGTGAGGCAGTGGTTGAGATATTTTGGTCCTGCGTCGTGGAGCGCTTTGTAGGCATGTTTGAGGAGCTTGTAGGTGATTCTCTTGTCGATTGGGAGCCAGTGGAGTTGTCGGAAGTGTTGCGTTATGTGGCTGCGACTTCAGATTTCGGGGACCATCTGGCTGTGGCGTTTTGGATATTCTGTAGTTTACTAAGCTGTTTGTGGGTGACGCAAGCACAGATTGCATTGCCATAGTCGAGCCTGCTGATGATGAGTGTGTGGGTGACCGTCTTTTTGGATTCTGTGGGCATCCATCTGAATGTCTTCCGAAGCAGGCAGAGCATGTGGAAGCGGTATCAGGATACTGCATTGATATGGCAGTTAATTTAGAGAGAGGAGTCCCGTATGATGGCGAGGTTGCGCCCATGGTCCGTAGGGGTGGGAGGAGTTCCTAGCGCAGCGGGCCACCAGGTTTTGTCCCAGGCTGAGAATGCGGGTCCCAAGATGAGTACTTAGGTCTTGCCTGAGTTGAGCCTGAGGTATCTGTCTTTCAACCCAGTAGCAACGGCCTTCATTCCGCTGTGAAAATTGATTCTGGCCGCTATGGGTTCGTTGGTAAGGGAGAGAACAGCTGGGTTTCATTGACATATGAGATGATGTTCATTCCGTCCTTTTGATGATGGCTGCAAGGCCATGTAGATGTTGAAGAGGGTAGGGCTCAGGGAGTATCCCTGGGGCACTCTACAGCTACTCTCTGTAGGTTCTGAGGGAACAGGGGGTAGTCTGACTCGCTGTGTTCGGCACCTAAGGAAGGAGTGTGTAGTATTCTGTGTTTAGTATTTATGTTACTGTACTTCTCTGCATCTAGCTGCTCAGCCAGCGTGAGTGTTCCAGGTTAGAATGTGAGTGTGATTGACATGGATGGAATGCTTGGGTGACTGGTATGAAGTTTGGCAGTTGCCCTGTGTGATATTTTCTCTTGTGTCCAGTGTGTAAGCCGCCCTGCGCCTCACTTTTCATTGTCGTGTCGCCCTGTGCTTCACGTTTTCTTGTGTGTGTAGTCTTGTGTGTGTAAGTCACCTTGTGCTTCACCTTGACTTTATGTGTGCATTGGCCACATTGTGCTGCACCATCTCGTGCAGCGTGTGTGCTTGGGTTTTTGTCCCTTGTTACACCTTCTATTATTTGGTTATGGGGTAACCCCATATTTTCTCAGTTCCTCTCATGAGGAGTGGAATGGTTGCCACATTGTGCTGCACCATCTCGTACAGCGTGTGTGCTTGGGTTTTTGTCCCATGTTACACCTTCTATTATTTGGTTATGGGGTAACCCCATATTTTCTCAGTTCCTCTCATGAGGAGTGGAATGGTTTCCACATTGTGCTGCAACATCTTGTGCTGCGTGTGTTTTTAGTTCTTTCCTCTGTTACTCCTTCATTCATGGGTGTGGAGTGGGGGTTAGGGCGGGCCGGAATAACAGGCGCGGAGGCCGGATGAAGTGCGCTATGATCAGCGAGAATTTATTGAGTGTACAGAAACAAGGTCTTTGGAGTACATGTGCCAGGGGTTGAGTCCAGGTAGGATATGCAGGCTGGGGTCGTTGTGGTGTGAGTCCGGTGTGGGGGTCGTCTGTAGGATGTCCGCTGCTGGGCTGAGGTCGTCTTGTCGAGGTAGAGGTAACGGTGTGTCCCTCGGAGGTATAAGAGAAAAAGTACAGGGCGATTAGTCCTGAGCAAAAACGGACTTAGGAGTACTTCCACCCGCACCGGGGAGTGGGGGGGTTAAAGCCAGCGTGAGGGAGGGGCGGTAGGGTAGGTGGAGAAGGGAAGTAAAGAGGGGTAACGGGGAGAGGGTGTTGTTTGCGGGGAAATGGTGTCCAGTACTATACAGTGCCAGGGGTGCGTCTATTTTACAGTGGGTGCTGATCGTGACTCTATATACAGTATTTACACTATCTACAAGGGGAAACACGGAGAAAGGTGACAAGGTACTCACGTGCCCCGCCGTAACTTTCTTCCGAGTTACGGCCGCTCTCCAGCCACCTCCTGAGGTCGCCACCAATCCTCGCACCAAACGTCCTCCTCCTCTTCCTTGTCTCGGGTCTTCCTTTCTCCTCCGCTCTCCGCTGCTGGTTCTTCGCTTGCTGGTAGCTCCTGCCACGAGTCCGCTGCTGGGAACCCCTCGTCTTCCTGCTTGTCGGTTTTTCTATCCTCCGGACGGGAACCTGGGGAATGACTTCCGGGGTCGGGTGCGATCACTTCCGGTCTTTCCTGAATCGCCACACTTCCGGGGTCACGAGAGGTCGCTTCCGGTCCGCTGCGTACCGCTGTTACTGCTGGCGCCTGTAGGGAGAAAGAGAGAGGAGTAGCCGGGTTGGCTGAGTTGCGGCATGCGTGGTTCCGGAGGCCAGGGAGTCCACACTGGGTCGCCGCCCCGGGGAGGTACGGGTCGCTTCTTCACAATGGGTTACCCCCATATTTTCAGAGTTCCTCATATGAGGAGTGGAATTCTTTTGGTTTGCCACATTGTGCTGCACCTTCCCGTGCTGCGTGTGTTCTTGGGTTTGTCCCTCGTTACAACTTCGTTTATGGGTTAGCCCCATGTCCTCTCAGTTCCTCACTCGAAGAGTGGCTTTTGGTTGCCACAGTCTACCTTCGTGAAGATGTTTTCTTCATGTTAGGTCTTGCTCACTTGTTGTTTGTGAGTTAGTCTCACATTTTTCTTTTTGTTCAGTATTAAAGGAGGAGGATGGCATCAGTGTTAGTGTTTACTGTCTCTTTCTTCCTTCTTTCTAGACTTTTGTCTGTTTTCCCTCTCGTGATGTGATGTCCTTCTCATCCCTGGGTTTACGGATTATTATTACGATTGTTTATTTTTATTGTGGATAGTTTTCTTCTTCGCTTACTGATTCTCTTTTGTTTTCCAATTTGAGAGGATAGTGTAGTGTTCTGTGTTTAGTATTTATATTACTGTACTTCTCTGCATCTAGCTGCTCAGCCAGCGTGAGTGTTCCAGGTTAGAATGTGAGTGTAATTGACATGGATGGAATGCTTGGGTGACTGGTATGAGGTTTGGCAGTTGGAGAATGGGCTGAGTAGCTAAGAGGCTGCTCCTGGTGGGGCTGCTTGTTCCAGAGTTATACTTCCTGTTATCCTACCTATGGCTGAATAAACCTTCTACATAACTCAACTACATCTGCCTCGGCTACCTCATTATATGTATGTATGGACTTAGATACTACAGAGTGGATTCAGTCTAGTGCCTTGTCATAGAAGTGGGTGTCATGGAGCATCTTGATTAGGGTGCGGTGGGAGACGGTGTCAAAAGCGACCCGAGGTCCAGTAGGATGGGGGCCGTGGTTTCGCCCTGGTCGAGAAGGGAGCAAATGTCGTCGCTGGAAACGAGGACTGCGTTCTACGTACTGTGGTTGCTTCGGAAGCTGGATTGGGAGCTGTCAGGACTGGATCTAAGCAATCCTCTGTTAGCCTAAAACACCTCCCAGTTATTGCCAAAATACCCAAAAACTATTGTTGCCGACCTGGTTGATATCTACCAAATCGAATGATCGCTTGGCGGCGGAATTCCAAGATGGCCGCCGGTGCAATTCATTCGGTAGCAGTCTAGTGTTTAGAGGCTCCTCAGCTAACTCACCTGTGCTGAGGAATGCTTGTGCTGAGAAGTGCGCACTTCCACTGAAGCCCTGAGGTGAACGGACCCTTTTCCTTTGGCTTCCATTTTTCGATATTTTGTATCCTGCGCATTGAGTACATCAACTAACTCTCTGCAGTTAGACTTTCTTTCCGCGGCTGCAGTAAGTCTAAAATTTCATAGTTAAGGTTTTGTCGAAGATTTTGAGTCGTGAAAATTAGCGTAAGGAGTTAGCGCTCATTTGACAGTAAGCGAATTTCCTTGCTACAAGCTCTAACAGCAAGAGTCTTCCAGAGAGCAATTCAACGGTTTTTGGAAGTACAGGAATATTTACAAAGACTGTGTAACCTGGTTCTAGGAGATACAGAATCCTTAAGAACAGTAGTATTGGCAGTAGTATTGGCAGTACATTGAACAAGAAATATACAGAGACTTCCAAAAGAAAGAATTTAAGTTCTACAAGTAGGTGGGGTTATATATATATGTATATATACTAGCAGCCCGTCCCGATGTTGTCAGGGTATGAATTGCTGCCGGCCAGTAGTATATTGTTTTGTAGGATTTCGTTTTGACAGCCCTGTGAAACGCTCCGATTCACAGTGCACTGCGGATGCACTTAAGAGTGCGCATTCAGCAGTGTGTGAACTCCAGTTTCCCTACTTTATTTTTCCTTGCAATATTATATAGCGCGAACTCAACAACATGGCATGAGCACAATTTACATTACAGAAGAACACATTCATTTGTGGTAGGCACGGGGAGACAAAGCGCTTTGCCTGGAATCACAGGATGTTGAGCTGATGCCGAGATTCGAACGTAGCTCCCCAGCTCTAAAGTTCGCAATTCTAGAACTCGTGGTGGGAGGTCCGTCTAAAAAAAGTGTATGTCGGTGCTGGCCATCAATGAGACAGACCTGTGCATTTTTCAAATGGGTGGTGAAATAATATGAGTATGTTGCTGAGATGTGGGCCGCCGTGCCACCAATGTACTTACCGGGGGAGGGTAAACACCCATTATTCCGCAACTTTCTTTCCGCATACCATCACTCTGCATACTTTCATTACGAAAGTACCATGACTCCGCAATGCCATTATAACGCATGGCATTACATTTTATATGATTTTACCATGCATACATTTACAACGAAATTCGTTGTAAATGCATGAATGGTAAAAGCGTTGTTCTTTTTTTAAAATGTTTGGATAAGGTAGTATGGATATAGGGGTATATGTTTTCGGGTACTGAGGTATATGTTTTGGGGTGTTTGGGTATTTTAAGGGTTCAGATATAGTTTTGGGTTTTGGGGTACAGGGGTATTTTTAGTGTTCAGGGCTAGGTTTGGGTTTTGGGGTATAGGGGTATTTTTTACGGTTATGGGGTAGGCTTGGGTTTTGGGGTACCAGGTTATTTTAAGGGTTATGGGATAGGTTTGGGTTTTGGGGTACAGGGGTATTTTTAGGGTTCAGGGCTAGGTTTAGGTTTTGGGGTACAGGGGTATTTTAGGGTTCAGGGTTAGGTTTGGATTTTGGGGTACAGAGTTATTTTTAGGGTTCAGGGCTAGGTTTGGGTTTTGGGGTACAGGGGTCTTTTTAGGGTTCAGGGGTAGGTTTGAGTTTTGGGGTACAATGGTATTTTAAGGGTTCAGGGCTAGGTTTGGGGTACAGGGGTATTTTAGGGTTCAGGGGTAGGTTTGGGTTTTGGGATACAGTGGTATTTTTAGGGTTCAGGGCTAGGTTTGGGTTTTGGGGTACAGGGGTATTTTTAGGGTTCAGGGGTAGGTTTGGGTTTTGAGGTACAGGGGTATTTATAGGGTTCAGGGCTAGGGTTGGGTTTTGGGGTACAGGGGGTATTTTTAGGGTTTAGGGATAGGTTTGGGTTTTGGGATACAGGGTATATTTATAGGGTTAAGATGGGTTAGTGTTTAAGGGTGTTGGGGTACTTTAAAGAGTAAGGATGGGTTATGATTATGTGGTACAGGGGTATTTAAAGGGAGCAGGGTGGGACTAGCACACGATATGAGACATGGCATGAAGGCCAGAACATACCACACGACCCCAGCGTTTGTCACGGCCACAGCACAACGCAGACACGCCCACAAGGGACTACTTTGCTGGCACGGTTCTTTTACCTTTTAAATGTATATGGTGGGCGTCTGCATAGCCTATGTCCTTCTGCTGCAACTGCCCTTTCCAACGCTGTATTGGATGTTGTGATTTGTGCTGTGGTTCCTGAGATTACCCGCCTCAAACGTTTGGGCTCTCTCTTTATTATATTAGTATGGATAAAATTACTTACCAACATTGTCAGAGAACTTTTCCTGGACATATCCACTGGAACTTGTAATTGAGTAGAAGTCTCCATCAGCTGAAAGAAGAGTAAATACAAATCAAGGTATTTAGAGAAAGATTGAGCAATTGAGTGAGTACAGAGTTATAGATAAATTAGTTGCTAAACCAATATTGTTTAATCTCATCTTAGTAACAGCACAGAAAAGAAACACAAAGTAACTGAAAGCAGACATCGCCATAAGAGAACAGATAGTCACCAAACTAGGACATGTAATCAAGGTTTTGGTCAGGTTAATATGAAAATTTAGATTTAGTGTTTGTTGCTAAAATTGTTCTTTTCACAGGAGAACCAAACAAAAGGCGTAGCAGTCCTGTCCAGCAGAAGCAAAGTGTGGTGTGTTTCTCTTTTCTTCCAACTCCCTTTTCCCCCTCTTTGCTGCTTGGATGCTATATGCGCTGAGTAGTGGAGTTTGGGATTTGAGGAATTTCATCGGCTCCTGCGGAAGCACAGAGATGTGGATCAGGTACTTGACAGATTGAAGTGCCATTTCCAAAATCCTTCTATTCGAGCAATATGGCAGAGGGGATAGATCTTAAGGCCCTGGGTGCAATTTTAGATGGGTTACAAACACAATTAAGTGATGCCATGTCTGAGAATAAATCACTTAGGGAGGAGATGAGGAAATCCAGTCAAGAAACCCAGTTTTTGCGACAAAGGTTAGATGAGTTATCCATTTCTTCAGTTTCTGGATCCAAGGAAAACAAGCCCCAGTCTCCTGCCCCTTCGGCTGCAGAATTGACCACGCAGGTCATTCATGCGATATCTCCCACCATTCCATTAGCTGCTCCCGAAAGGTTTAGTGGGGATCCACATAAGGCCCAAATTTTCCTTACTCAGTGCTCCTCACATTTTCTTTGTAGGCCCATTATATTTAAGGAGGATCAATTCAAGGTGGCTTTCATGTTGTCTTACCCGAGTGGAGATGCGGCAGCCTGGTCTATGCCGATAGTGAATAACAACGATTCTGTTTTGTATGATTTTGGAGAGTTTAGAAAAGAATTTTTGAGAATTTTTGACAGAAAGTCCATTTCACAGACGACGGATAATGAATTGTTGGACTTAAAGCAGGGGAATAGAGACCTGGTCGCTTATTTGGCACAATACAATAAATTAATTGTTGAAACTAATTGGCCAGAAGCGAAAAGAACTTCAATTTTTTATCGTGGGCTCAAGGATGAGTTAAAGGACGGTTTGGCGCAGATTCCTAAGCAACCAACTGAAGTATCTGAACTGATAGATTTAGTTTTGCAAATCGACCAGCGTCAAAGTGAGAGAAGGAGCGAACGCAAGAAAGATGTGAAATATTTTCCTCCTCGCTTCTATCGAATCAAGTTTGACAACTCTAAGTTAAAAGAAACCTCTGCTGAAGAAGAACCTATGCAAATTGGTTCAGTTCGAGGGCCTCTGACCAAAGAGGAAAGAGAGAAGAGGCGCAGTGGCAAGCTATGTATGTATTGTGGGAACTCGGGCACTTTGTGAATGAATGCCCCAAGAAGCCAAAGAACAATGCTTGCTTAAAAGACAAGCTCCATCAGTAAAAGGAGTTGCTCTGGTGGAAGCGAATGAAAAGTCAACTCCAGTCTCACAGCAAGTTGCAAACACCCTGCAATCCTCTGCTCCGCATTTAATAGTGTCCAGTTCTATTCAGTTTCGTGGAATTAAATTGGATGGTATATCAGTGATGATTGACTCAGGTGCGATGGGTAATTTTTGCGATATTGGATTTGCTAAATCTTTGGGTATCCAATTTGTCAAAAAAGAGAAACCGGAATCTGTTTGTGCAGTAGACGGTACCAATCTGTCTTCTGGGCCCATAGTACATGACACAGAGAAAATTTTGTTGACATGACCTGGGAGTCATGTGAGCATTTTGAGTTTTAGTCTCATCGACGCACCACAGTTTCAGTTAATTTTAGGTCTGCCTTGGCTTACTGAACACAACTCCAAGATTGATTGGGCCAAGAGAACTATTGAGATGAATTCTTAATATGGCAAAGACCATTGTTACGAGGGAAGTTTGAAAATTACTCCAACTTCATCATCTCAATTTTTGACTAGTCAAGCCAAGTCGACTTGTTTTATGGAAACACAGGAGAAACCAAGCGAATATCTGGATTTGGCGGCAGTGTTCGATGAGAGAGAGGCCAATAAATTACCTCCGCATTGAGACAATGATTGCAAGATCAAATTAGAACCAGGAGCTTCTCTGCCTTGCAGTCGTATTTATGCACTTTCGGAAAAAGAAAATAAACATCTCAAGGAGTATCTCGATCAATACCTGGCCAACGGTTTTATTCGCCCCTCTCAGTCGCCGGTTTCTTCTCCACTCTTCTTTATTCCAAAGAAGTATGGAAGTTTGAGAACATGCATCGACTATCGCGCATTAAATTCTGTCACCAAGAAGAATAGATACCCGTTGCCATTAATTTCTGAAATGCTAGATCAAGTTAAGGTAGTCCAGATCTACACCAAATTGGATATAAGAGGGGCCAACAACTTAGTTCGAATGGCTGAGGGCGATGAGTGGAAGACTGCTTTTCGAACCAGGTTGGGATTATTTGAATATCAAGTCATGCCCTTTGGATTGTGCAATGCTCCTGCTGCTTTTCAGCATTTTGTAAACGAAGTCCTGAGAGAATTCCTGGATCGTTTTGCAGTAGTCTATATTGATGACATACTCATATTTTCTGAAAATTTGAAGGAGCACGTTCTGCATGTACGAGCAATTTTAAAGAAATTATAGGAGCATCAACTATAGGTGAAGTTGGAGAAGTGTGTGTTTCATTCCAATCAATTTGAATTTTTGGGCTTTGTTTTGTCACCAGATGGAGTGTCGATGGAGGAAGCGAAAGTGAAGACGATCCAAGAGTGGCCATCCCCGCGTAATATGAAACAAGTGCAGAGTTTCATAGGTTTCGCAAACTTCTACAGGCGCTTCATTGAAAATTTCTCTAAGAAAGTTTCTCCCTTAACTTGTTTGTTGAGTAAAAGGAGTCAAGTTTGAGTAGACGACAGAGGCTGAGGAAGCTTTTTGGGATTTAAAGAGAGTCTTTACTACTGCCCCAGTGCTCTAACATCCCAATCCAGAAGAGCCCTTCTTTTTAGAAGCAGATGCCTCCAATTTGGCTATTGGTGGAATATTATCTCAGGGGGATAGACTGACTGGTCAGCTTCACCCGGTTGCATATCGATCTCGTAAGTTGACTCCGGCCGAACTGAATTATTCCATTGCAGATAAAGAATTATTGGCCGTCAAAGATGCCTTTCAGGAGTGGAGACATTATTTGTTGGGATCTCGACACGAAGTTACTGTCTACACAGATCATAGAAATGTACAATTCTTGAAGTCTGCCCAAACTCTGACCCCTAGACAACTGCGGTGGTCATTGTTTTTTGCAGATTATAGTTTTGTTTTGATTTATAAGCCTGGGGCCAACAATGGTAAAGCTGACGCCTTGTCACGTCTGGATGATGGAGAGGTAATTCCGATTCTGGAGAAGGAATTGATAATTCCCAAAGACAAGATAATTGGGGTAATACAGTTTCCGGAATTTTAGAATCAGTTGGATTTGGAGAAGATTTGAGAGATTAAGGATGGTCAACCATATTTCAAAGGAAAGCTTTTTGTACCACTTCAGGAACTCCAAACTATGCTTATTCAGCAATTTCATGATGATCTTCTGGTGGGGCACAAGGGAGTTAAAAAGACTTTGGAATTAGTACGACGTGAATTTTGGTGGCCGACGTTGGAAGCTCAGGTGGGACAACATGTTGCCTCTTGTGAACAATGCATTAAGGGAAAATCTGTTAGAAGGGCTCCACAGGGTTTTTTTTTCTTCCTTTACCACCAGCTCCCTATCCATGGCATACTGTCTCTATGGATTTAATTGTGAAACTTCCTTCCAATCAAGGGTATTCAGTTATTCGGGTGGTAGTGGACCATTTCACTAAGATGAGTCAATTCATTCCCTTGAAGTCAATTCCTACTGCTACACAATTATCCCTTTTCACTCAGCATGTAGTTAGAGCACATGGCATTCCAAAGGTGGTGATTTCCGATCGAGGTCCCCAGTTAATATCTCGTTTTTGGAGGTCTTTCCTAAAGAGGTTAGACATTGACTCTCGTTTGTCGTCTAGTTTCCATCCAGAGACAGATGGTCAAATGGAAAGAGTTAATCAGGAACTGGAGCAGTATTTGCGTTTGTTCCGGATGGACCTTGAAGGGGATTGGCCAGAGATTATCTGGGCGGCAGAGTTCGCCTATAATAATGCAGTTCATTCATATACTGAGTTCTCTCCCTTCTTTTTGAACTCTGGGAGGCATCCGAACACGTTTCTAGGTAAACAGGAGAGCGATGTCCCAGCAGTAGAAGCGGTAGTTCAAAATCTGCAAGAGGCGTACCAACAGGCTACAAAGAATCTTGTTAAGGCCAAGGTTTCTTACAAGAGGCAAGCTGGCAAAAAGAGGCGAGTTAGTCCTATTTATGAGCCGGGGGAGGAGGTTTGGGTCTCTACACACAATCTGCGATTAAAAGGGAATCAGAAATTTCAGCCTAAATGTATTGGTCCCTTTCAATATGAGAAAATGGTGAATCCAGTCAGTGTTCAGATTCGTTTACCTCCTAAGCTAAAAATACATTCAGTGTTCCATGTTTCTTTGATCAGAAAGAGACCCTCAAATTTGAGAAGGAAGTGTCCACCTAAGCCAATTAAGGATTTTTCTGAGGACGAGTTTGAGGTTAAAAGAATTATAGATTCCAAGATCAAGAAAGGAAAATTATTTTACTTGCTAGATTGGAAAGGTTATGGTCCTGAAGAAAGAACCTGGGAACCAAAAAGTAATTTGCAGGCTTCGAGATTGATTAAAGAGTTTCATAAGAGGTATCCAAAAAAGTCAAAAGAGGTTGAGGGAGGAGTTTTAGTGGGGGGTACTGTCAGGACTGGATCTAAGCAACCCTCTGTTAGCCTAAAACACCTTCCAGTTATTGCCAAAATACCCAAAAACTATTGTTGCCGACCTGGTTGGTATCTACCAAAATGATGGTCATCTTTGCTCTTCTCCCCTCGAATGATCACTTGGCGGCGGAATTCCAAGATGGCCGCCGGTGCAATTCATTCGGTAGCAGTCTAGTGTTTAGAGGCTCCTCAGCTAACTCACCTGTGCTGAGGAATGCTCGTGCTGAGAAGTGCGCACTTCAACTGAAGCCCTGAGGTGAACGGACGCTTTTCCTTTGGCTTCCGTTTTTCGATATTTTGTATCCTGCGCAATGAGTACATCAACTAACTCCCTGCAGTTAGACTTTCTTCCCGCGGCTGCGGTAAGTCTAACATTTCATAGTTAAGGTTTTGTCGAAGATTTTGAGTTGTGAAAATTAGCGTAAGGTGTTAGCGCTCATTTGACAGTAAGCGAATTTCCTTGCTAGAAGCTCTGACAGCAAGAGTCTTCCATAGAGCAATTCAACGTTTTTTGGAAGTACAGGAATATTTACAAAGACTGTGTAACCCGGTTCTAGGAGATACAGAATCAGTAGGAACAGTAGTATTGGCAGTACATTGAACAAGAAATATACAGAGACTTCCATAAAGTAAGAATTTAAGTTCTACAAGTAGGTGGGGTTATATATATATATATATATATATATATATATATATATATATATATATATATATATATATATATATATATATATTCACTGAAAAAACCATAGGTTTGACACCAGCTATAGTTAGCTGGAAATTTTACTGACATAAAACCATTGAAATTCCCACGTTAAAGTTAGTTGGACTCACTATAACTTGCGCGCCTGCAATGCAATGCTGATGACGTCACATATTACATCACTCATGACATGGTCAGTGACCTCACTCATAACATCACTGATGACACCATCCTTGTGACAGAGTGACAGACCTCCTTTCAGTGTAATGTAACCCTTGAAACACATATTCCAAAATAGAAACTACAATTTTTGGGGGAGATACCCATACCAGTTACAACAACCAATTCAGTAATACCACCATCTATATACACATCCACTCATTCACCAACAGTTCTAGTAGTGGAGTTTGGAAATTGAGGAATTTCATTGGCTCCTGCGGACGCACAGAGTTGTGGATCAGGTACTTGACAGGAGGTTTCCAGGATGTGGTTTTCTTCGATGAGCACAGAAAGTTGGGCATTGACGGCCTTCTCAATGATCTTGGCTGGGAGGGAAGGAGAGAGAGGGGTCTGAAGTTCTTGAGTTCTGTTGGGTCGGTCACTGACCATGTCATGAGTGATGTAATATGTGACGTCATCAGCATTGCATTGCAGGCGCGCAAGTTATAGTGAGTCCAACTAACTATAACGTGGGAATTTCATTGGTTTTATGTCAGTAAAATTTCCAGCTAACTATAACTGGTGTCAAACCTATGGTTTTTTCAGTGAATTTAATAGGTTTTTTAAATGCTAATTCCTAACTATAACGGCTGTGAAATTTCTATTGCTATGAAATATAATATTTTTTATAATGAATCCTATATTGTATATTTATGTAATACTATTTTTTTATGTATATTCTTCTTTTTTTTTGCCCTGGAGCGCTCCCGGTGCACGTACCGGTGAGCGCACCGGGAAGCGCAGTCTTGCGGCGCGCCCCGGTGCTCGTACCCGTGAGCGTCCCGTTAGCGCTATTGCCGCAAACGAAAACACCATTGTGACGTATTGCGTAGCCGCGTCTGGGTGATACGCACGGCGTAAGCGCACCCGAAAGCACCCGAGCGCATACGATCGCGCTTCGTAAGCGCCCTGGGGCGCGCCCCGGGGCGTGTAGCGTAAGCGCGCCGGGTCATGTGACCTGAAAATAACACTTTTCATTGGTTCAGAACAGTTTTTTTTCCCAAATGATGAAAGCCCCCACCTTTTTTCCTCATTCTCACTTTGTACTTTGACTGAGGAAGACCTGTTTGCAGACCTATTTGTAGTGAGAAATGGCTACAGTAGCAGCAGGAGCATCTCAACCACCACCACAACAAGGACCACCACAACACCACAGTGGTGGAGAAGAAGAAGAGGAGGAGGAGGAGGAGGAGGAGGAGAGGCGGTTCCTGCCTGAAGATAATACCCCCTATAAACCAAAGGAGCACATTGTCTGGGAGTTTTTTAAAATCCCAAGGGGCCTAAAGAAAGTTAATGCTCCCAAAGTTACATGTCTGATCTGTGGCACTGTACTTTCCAGGGGGAACCCTGCCAAAAAGTATTCTTTTGGCAACAATACTATGATTCGCCACATGCAACGCCGGCACCCAAACAACTATGCTGCGGCAGAGGTCAGAGAACTGACCAGAAACCCTCCCCAATCTTCTCCCAGCACCTCCCAAAGTAAACAACCCACTCCACCGGGTCCAGAGACAAGGGAGATGGTCCCAAATATCCAAACCCAGTTTGGAGATTTTAAAATAGTTTGCAAATTTTCCGGGACTACAATTTGCTATGGAGAGCAAAGTATTAAATTGATTAACTGTGCTGGAGACAACCACAAGTGCAAAAACAAAACTTAATTTTTTCCTGATTTTTTTTGCTCCAGTTGAGCCGTTTACAATTCCCTGTTTTTTGTTTGTCCCCATAAAAATTACAAAAAAAATATACAATTGTTCATAAAAGCCAAAAAAAGTAAAAAAAATTCCCAAAACCAATTAAAAAAATAAAACAACAAAAAGAATAAAAAAACAGTTCTTTTTAGAACTACCTCCAATTTATAAAAAAAAATGCTACATTTTTTCAAAATTCTGTCATTCTTTTTTCCCCATGGTACGCTCCCCGGTACGCTCCGCGGTGCGCGTACCGGGCGCTCCCCCCGCGCAAATCGGAAAATAAAATTGTTTTTTTGCCCCACGGGGCCCTTTTATGGCCCCCACATCAAACCTAGGGGGTCAGGGGGGGTCTACCCTGCCCCCTTTTGGTCATTTCCCCCTTTGTTTTTGCCACCTCTTGTGTCTCAATCCTACCGAGACACAAGATGGCGGCCGCTCCGGACTGTTTGGAATGTTGACAGACACCCGAGAGCCAATCAGCTTTCCGCTCGCGAACTTGCGTACCGCGCTGGAGCACGCCCCTGTGCGCGTACCAGGGCGCGCTTATAGATAAATATATTTTTTGAACCTAAATTACTCAAAATCCACTGGAGCACATATCTTGAGACATAGCAAAGGCACATCGGGCTACCAGTCCCTACAATTTTGCCAAATTTTGTGGAAATCCATTCAGCCGTTTGGGCTAAAAGTGAGTCCAACCGCCCTATGGAAATTAACATGGGGAAAACACGTTTTGGGACCCCCATTTTATCTCGGCCCCGCTTGACGAATCCCCCCCAAACTTTCAGGGAAGGAGCGAAGCGCAGTGAGGCAAATTTAATGAAAATTACAGGCAGATCCCTAAATCGGCGCCAAAGTTATTCCCAATAGAATGTTGCGGATTTCCTATGGAAAACAATCCTAACTATAACTACCTATGGGCGACCGCCAGTAGGTTATATATATATATATATATATATATATATATATATATATATATATATATATAATTACTTACCAACATTGTCAGAGAACTTTTCCTGGATATATCCACCGGAACTTGTAATTGAGTAGAAGTCTCCATCAACTGAAAGAAGAGTAAACACAAATCAAGGTATTTAGAGAAAGGTTGAGGCAATCGAGTGAGTACAGAGTTATAGATAAATTAGTCGCTAAACCAATATTATTTAATCTCATCTTAGTAACAGCACAGAAAAGAAACACAAAGAAACTGAAAGCAGACAACGCCATAAGAGAACAGATAGCCACCAAACTAGGACAGGTAATCAAGGTTTTGGTCAGGTTAATATGAAAATTTAGATTTAGTGTTTGTTGCTAAAATTGTTCTTTTCACATGAAAACCAAACAAAAGGCGTAGCAGTCCTGTCCAGCAAAAGCAAGGTGTGGCATGTTTCTCTTTTCTTCCAACTCCCCTTTTCCCCCTCTTTGCTGCTTGGATGCTATATGCGCTGAGTAGTGGAGTTTGGGAATTGAGGAATTTCATTGGCTCCTGCGGAAGCACAGAGTTGTGGATCAAGTACTTGACAGGAGGTTTCCAGGATGTGGTTTTCTTCGATGAACACAGAAAGTTGGGCGTTGACGGCCTTCTCGATGACCTTGGCTGGGAGGGAAGGAGAGAGAGGGGTCTAAAGTTCTTGAGGTCTGTTGGGTCGGCGGACGGCTTCTTCAGCAGAAGGTTCATCTCAGCGTGTTTTAAGTCATCGGGGAAGGTAGCGGTTTTGATGGAACAGTTGGTGGTGCGGCGAAGATGGGTGGGTTGGAGGCTGCTGCTCTATGGAAGATGTGGTACCGGTAAGGATCTGTTGGGGCTCCTGGGTTGATGCTCTTCATTGTCTTGAGCGTGTCATTTGTGGGCAGCGGAGTCCATTTGAACACGATCTGTTGGGGTGCGGCGTGGCTGCGTGTGGTGGGGATGGGCATTGTTTGTAGGGGCCTTGGGTGTTGAAGCTGTCGTAGATCTGCCTGATCTTGTGGTGGAAGAATGTGCCTAGTTTGTAGCAGAGGTCTTGGTAGGATGGGATGTCTGTGGTCTTGCTGTTGGGCCTGGCAAAAAACCTTGACAATGGCAAAGAGTTCTTTGCTGTTGTGTACTTTGCTGTTGATTCTGTCTTGGAAGGCCATTTTCCTTGCTGTTTTAGGAGGAGGTGGTGGCGTTGACGGTGAATGTGTGCTTTACAAATACACGTGTTTTGTTATGTTTGCCTCCACTGTTGAAACTAACACCAAAAAAGACGATGTGATCAATGTCAAGATGGAGAGGGCTAAACTGTACCCTATCCTCGAATATTTGTGTGAGGTGGGCTCCCCCACGTAATGTGGCATGCTTCATCATTGACAAGAATTCCCTAGAGTAGGGATGCACACCTTTTTTACTCACTTTTTAAGCTATTTGCATATGCGTTCTCTTTGAAGCGTGCTGTTTGGCTCGGCACCATGCCCACACGGTGCCTGGGTAAATATATTTAACTGAATGGGGGCGCACAGTTGCCCCCACCAAACGCACAACCGAACTAGCCTAGTGCAGGCAGTAATTCATCTGTTCAGAATAAATCCGTATATTACATTGTAATCCAGTTTAAGCACTCTGTTATCCAATTTTTCAAACTTCTTCTCCCACACGCGGAGTGGATTTGCCAATTTACAAGATTTCACGTGTTAAGGCTGGGCCATCCGAACCTCTTGCACAGAACACGAGTAGACGAACAGTGAGGCACGAACCGTGAGGCACCTCTGCACGAAGTCCAGTGACCCCTGATGAAGGGCCCAGATGCCCGAAATACATTGGGCATTTTAAATAAACTACGCTGTCTGACGAAATTGCTCTACTCCCATACAATACCCCCAGCTCACAATGTGCGTCATACAGATATTTTTGGTGTTGTGACCTCGAGCTCTCTGGTGTTTAAGCACTTTTGGTGCAATGCTCCTAAGCCCTCAAGGTCTCTGCCGAGCCGGCTCTTTCGAGGCAATACCCTCCCCCCAGCTCTGATGTGCGTGCACGTCTGAAGGAATGACCCCAGCCCTCGCATACATGCCAGTAGACCCGATTCAGACAGGAGGTTCTCGAATTTTGAAGCCAAAATGTGATGTCTTTCGGCTGTCCCCCGCCTGAAACTGTCTGTTTCAGTAGAAGTCGAAGAGGGAAGTACATTCTCCCGATTATTGTTTATTTATCTCCAACTTTCCCCTTCTGAACTGTTGGCATGGATGCCTTGAGGTCTGCAGTGCATGCACTTTCAGTGCAATGCCCCTTGCCCTCGAGGTCTCTGCAGTGCATGCACTTATGGAGGTCTCTGTGGTGCAAGCACTTACGTCTTACGGGGTCTCTGCTACGCACTTAGGGAGGTTTCTGCGGTGTATGCTCTTAGGGAGGTCTCTGCAGTGCACGCACTTACGGAGGTCTCTGCTATGCACTTAAGGAGGTCTCTTCGGTGCATGCACTTACGGTGCAATGCCCACAGCCCACGATGGCTCTAACATGCATGCACTTTGCTCGAGGTGTCTGCTATGCATGCACTTTGCAGGAATGTGATGTCCCCAGCCCTCGGGGTCTCTGCTGTGCACGCACTTCTGAAGGAATGCCCCCAGTCCTCGGAGGTCTCTGTGGTGCATGCACTTACGGTGCAATGCCCACCGTCCACGATGTCTCTGACCTGCATGCACTTTGCTCAAGGTGTCTGCTGTGCATGCACTTTGGTTGAAATGCCCCCAGCCTTCGAGGTCTCTGCGGTGCATGCACTTACGGAGGTGTCTGTGGTGAATGCACCCACGGTGCAATGCCCTCAGCCCACGATGTCTCTGTCGTACATGCACTTTGGTCGCGGTGTCTGCTGTGCATGCACTTTGGTGGAATGCCCACAGCCCCCGATGTCTCTGACGTGCATGCATTTTTTCTCGAGGTCTCTGCTGTGATGCACTCTTGAAGGAATGCCCTCAGCCCTCGCGGTCTCTGCTGTGCTTGCACTTTGGTGGAATGCCGGTAGTGCATGCACTTTGTTGGAATGTCGGCAGCGCAAGCACTTTGTTGGAATGCCGGCAGCGCATGCACTTTGTTGGACTGCCCCGTCGCCGCAGACGGAAGGGCCCGGCGCTAGGACCCCGCGGCTCTCCCCTCCCTGTCATCGGTCGGGCTCAGCAGCACTAGCGCAGCGCTGTCCCCAGCAGACGAGGAGCCCTCCAGCTGGGAGAGGCAGACGGAGCTCCGGGGGCCACTCCCACCCCCGCTAACACCAAGCATCGCAGCCGGGCCGGCCGCTTGCACCCGAAGCCACATCCTGCCGGGGTGTCAGGGTATGAGCCGGGAGCAGCTCCACAAAGGGAGCCGCTGACACAAGGAGAGGGTGGGACAGCCCCCGGGGGGCCGGCAGGATGGCTCTGACCAAGAAGCACATCTACACCCGGGTGAGTGGGGGCTGGGGGCGCACATATACAATCTGTGCGCATCTGTTTGCATTAAATATGTGTTATCAATGTACACGTTTATGTGGGATTAGGTTCATGATATGTGTTCCCAGATGTGCATGCATCTATGTGTCTATACATTGCACATGTGTAGATATTCATGCATACATACGTGTATGTTTATTAAGGTCCTATAATGTCATCGAGGCCTCCTCTGACAATAACCCACGACACCGACAGCCTCGTGGCTTGCGGCGTCCCCACACCCCCGAGATTGCTTTGTTGGACCATTACCCACAGATTACCCACTGTGTGTCTTCTCGTCCACCACCTTTTCAGGTTGGAGCAGTTACCATGGCATTTTTTACATTTCAAGACGTTTTTTTTTTAATTGAAAACTGATTTAAACACTGGATTGTGTTGTTTGTAGACTGCAGAGGAAAGAAAAAAATACATGTTGTTGTTTCCGGGGTGTTGTTTTTTGTAAATATATTATTTGGTGTCTTAATAAGCATATTTACTGTAGAAATTGAGAGGTTTGCGGCTGTGTCTGTATCACGCGCCTAAAACTGCACCATGCTTGCAAATTGAATGTTCTGGTGTGTTTTCCCTTTTATAATTAAACAATGGTCACTTGTGACGTCAGGCGGCCTGGGATACAGGGTTCGTGGTCTTCTGGTAAGAGACCGCCCAGCTGCGAGAAGGAAACCAACGTGAGGCACTAGTCTTATAGCTTTGCCATTGGGTGGCACCTATATTTCACCGGAATTATGTAATGTCTGTGAATTACGGTACATAATTCACCGGTACCACGTCATCTTCATGGTATAAGGATTTTTAAAGCGCGGCTTCTTGTGCAGTAACAGAAAACAAACATGTAGTAACATCTCGTGGCTGCATATGTGTGTATTTGCGTATTTTTGTGTATGCTTTAAATAGGTGTATTAATTGCTCATTTACATATCTGCCCTTGAGTGGTTGGAAGGCGCACCCAGGCCTGCGTCTGATGCCTGCACGGGGTCCTGGGCACACAGATGGGGCCTGGAGCACACTTCCGGGTGCCAGGTGGGGGCTTCGCTCATTTTCTGACTCAGCCGGTTCCGGAGTCCACCCCCGGGTGCTGGTCCTGTGAATGGCAGGCCTGCGGGGGGCCTCCGGAAGTGACGCCCCCCCCCCCCCCCTCTGCCCACCACTGCACCTTCCCCATTGCGTGTTTCCTTCATCTCTGCACTTCTCACCTCGTCGCTGTTAACCTGTGCGGGCCAGTGGAGGTGTGTGTCTGTCCCTCTCCTGTGGATTGACGTCATTCTTCCTTCGGGGGTGGTTGGGAGACCCAGCGGTGCTCATGGCCTTGCTTGGTCTTTTCCTGGAAGGGGTAACATTTCTTGTCTGCATTCCACCGAACAGCTGTGCGCACTCCCCAGGGGACTCACAGAAAGCCCTGATGCTGCAGATGTTTCCAGTGGAAACTATACCAGGTCGACTGAAAGTGCCACTCAAGTTGCCTTCCACATCTTCGGGTAGCAAGGCCAAAGAACTGTGTGGTATAAGAGACGCTGTTGCTGTTTTAGTAGCGCCAACTGGACCCGAAGGCATTGGAGCGCTTTACATGCGCATCAGTTACATTACACAAGGACACATTAATTTTTCTTAGGCATGGGGACATTTAGTAATTTGCTCAGGATAACAGGATGTGATCCACGCCTCAGTCGCCAAAATGAAAAGAGGAAGAATCCAAGTAGAGTAAAGCAGTCTTTATTAGAAGACAGCAGATACATCTCTTCCCGCCAGCTTCTCCCTTCAACTTACTTTCTCCAACACCATCCTGGAATCCCACTGCAGAGCATGGTCCAGGTACCATGGAACCAGAGAGATGCCCTTCACCCAGGATACCACAATGTTGAGTCCAGGCAGAGACTCGAACCTGGTTCCTCAGATCCAAAGTCGGCAGCTCTGGCCGTTAAGCCAGTTTCAAGTCTCCTGTCTGCAGTATCTTTAGAGAGTGATCCAGCGCTCTGATTAAAAAACTGTCTCACAAACGCTACCTAACACCTCAATGCTCACCTTTAAACATCAAACACTCATACAGGCCCATAACGCCAATGAGACAATTTTTTGAGCAATTGAACCAGGTGATTTAATTAGAAAATCTAATCACATAATATTTACATTATTATATACAACTGCAGTTCATTTATCTTATTATTACCAATAAATCAAATCACTTAAGGCGATTGGATCAACTGATGGAAACTAGACCATGAATAAACAAGACCAGCTTGTCTTTTCAAATCTAATTTATTGCCTTTATTTTTCATAAGGAAAATCATTTAAGTTTTGAAATCTTTATTTCATTAGCAAAGAGAAAATCAGCATTCTAATAAGAGAATGAATTATTAAACTCACAATAACAAGCAAGCTCAGAATAATGAAATATTAGCAGAATAATAGTTTCTCATTCCCTAAATCTATTTCCCTGACTATCACTCATTTCACCTGAAAGGAAAAATCATTTAAAGTCTGCTGTCACGTCACTCAGGAATCGGAAAGCAAGAGTTTTTTCCCTGCTCAAAGTGTCAGGTTTTATACCTTTTTCTCTAGCTAAACTTTCTACATTTTACAATCTTTTATAAAAATCTGAGCTTTTCATTGGCTGTCCTGTGTCAGTCCACGATTAAGTAAATTACATCATCTCCGATCCTCGACCCAGTCCAGGCTTCACATAAGCCCTATTGCCTGTCACTTCCATGTAATTCAGTTTCCTCAAGAAAGTAACTTTTCCTCGAGTTCTGAACGTTCACTTCCTAACCTTGGCAGACATATCAAGTTCCTGTCCTTGGGTCATCTCTCCATGAGCACATTCAACGCGACCAAAGAACTGCTTTTTAATTCACGATGACAATGCAGCAAAAATCTTTTCAGCTGCGCATGTGTGAAAAGTTCACTCTGGGCAAGCTTTCGTGTCAGCAGCTCTGTCAGCCATATTTTCAGAACCATCTTGTAGGCCTCACTTCGGAAACTATTATTAAACAAACACAAGACATCAATTAATTAAAGAATGGAGACCCATTCTGTTACCCGCCCCCTTTACTAATTAACTCTGAAAATTATGTTACCTGGCAAAAGCACAAATAGGCAGCATCATAATTACTTCTCCTTTTCGTACAGCAGGAAGTCCGTGGGCTTTTATCACAAAAGACATAACATAAGCACATAAAATAAGCACAGGCCATTAACTTAACTGCCGCATTTATTATTGACAAAGACAATAGACAAGGTTAGATTATTATTTTCTTTTGCGTTTGCAACATAAAAACATAACGCACATTAGTTTATCCCGCGTGTAGTGATAAATGCATTCTTAAACTAAGTTGATTAATATTTTCACCTCAAGCTTATTAATCTGGTTACTTTGTTATTGAGAGATTAACTTCACAAGTTTGAACAAAATCTTGTTCTTCACCTTGCTCCATCAAGAGACAGCCGACACAACGCGTAGCCTGGCTCACACCTCATGTGTGCAGTCGCTCACGTCCAAGGCCAGGATGAAGCATCTTTGGAAGAGGCGGGAAACACACAAGCCCCAATCTGTCACATCTTCAACAGAGCAGGCCGGTGCACCGCAGGTCACAGAGCAGTCGAAAGCCCATGGGGTGCCCAACATCCAGACATGCGGAAAGGTACAGAGTGACCTAAGACCCAGGCCCACGGACTCATCTTCTTGAGATAAGGCTAGGACAGGATTGGGCACACGGTCACCCAGGGTTTTGAGCTCCTCCCCCCTCCTTCTGAGGAGGGATGGACAGCGTACATTGTAAAGCGCAGGCCCACACCTACTGCTCCCAGGAGAGGGGTGGACACACACCAATGTATGCAATCACTTACATCCAGGCCACGCCCCAGCCTTCTCCCGAGAGGTGGTCAACACTCCACCACACATAGGGCCCGATTCACAGAACTAACTTAAGACACATTCCTAAACCTACTACTATTTTGGTATTCACAGAAGGCACTTACTCATTTTGGTATTCACAGAAGTTAGGAGTCCTAACTTTAGGACTCCCAAATGCCTTCTGTGAATACCGAAATGGTAGTAAGTTTTGGATTTAGTCTTAAGTTAGTTCTGTGAATCGGGCCCATAGTCACTCAGGTCTCAAGATGCTGTCAGTCATCTTATGGAGGCGAAGAGTGTGGGGATGTTGTGGCTTAGTGGGTTAATGTGTCCTTAGTTGTGCTTTCGACTATATTTCGATAATTCCCACAAAATCGATTACCAACTGCTGCTTCATCGTATACTAATGCACTGTGTGATATCAAATTAGAGCACTCCTGTTGTGTCTTAGTGCACTGCTTTAGCTTCTGTGGTTAATCACATCCTGCTAACTGTGTCTATTAAAAATGCAATAACAGGGCGGTGGAGCGTAGACGCAGCTGCCAATAGAGTCTCCCAGAGCCTAGGTCTGACTCTGCGTCACACTCGGGGCTTCAGAGTCACCAGAGGCCCTGGCCTGACCCCTAAGGTCTCAGGCATCACACCCAGGGGTATATAGTCTCCCAGAGGCTAGGTCGGACTCCTCATTACAATCAGGGGTATGTACTCAGCCAAGGCCCAGGCCCGACTCCTCAGGTGGGCGGCCAACACACTGAGCGGTAGATAGCCAGATCCCTGGTCTGACTCTGCATGGGCGACAGGCCATCACACCCAGGAGTTTATTGTCACCCAAGGCACAGGTCTAACTCCAGAGGCCACAGCCCATCACAGTCTGGGGTACATAATCACCCAAGCCCCCGGCCTGGCGTCGGCATCCAATATGCAGGCCCAAGTCCTGCATCTTTAGGTATAAAAACAATGCAGATGTGGATGTATTATTATTACAGGCAGTCTCCTCCATCCTCAGGTGACAAGAGCAACAAGCACAGGATGATATGGTACCCAATGCTCAGGCCTGGTCCCTCATGTGATACAGGCAACTATAACATGCCACATAATTCGCCGACGGCAGACTTCGGGATCTGCAGGAGATAAAGCCAAGGCACTACCAGGCATGCAGCGGCATGACGCCCAGGTCTATGGCCGCCATCTCCAGGTGGTATACCAAGAAATTCAGAGCATATAGTCCAAGCCTGTATCCAGCATCCTCAGATGAGAGGGGAGACTTCCCAAGGCCCAGGCTCCACTCCAGACTTCCCAAGGCTCAGGCTCCACTCCAGACTTCCCAAGGCCCAGGCTCCACTCCAGACTTTCCAAGGCCCAGGTTTCATTCCAGACTTCCCGAGGCTCAGGCTCCACTCCAGACTTCCCAAGGCCCAGGCTCCACTCCAGACTTCCCAAGGCCCAGGCTCCACTCCAGACTTTCCAAGGCCAAGGTTTCATTCCAGACTTCCAAGGCCCAGGCCCTATCCAGACTTCCAACTGCCAAGGCTCCACTCCAGAATTCCAAATGCCCAGGCTTCACTCCAAATCCATACTTTCCCAAGGCCCAGGCCCCACTCCAGGCTTCCAAGGCCCGGCCCCACTCCAGACTTCCCAAGACCGAACCCTACTCCAGACTTCCCAAGACCGAACCCTACTCCAGACTTCCCAAGGCCCAGGCTCCACTCCAGACTTCCCAAGGCCCAGGCTCCACTCCAGACTTCCTAAGGCCCACACCCCACTCCAGACTTCCAAGGCTTGGCTCCACTCCAGACTTCACAAGGCCCAGGCTCCTCTCCAGACTTCCCAAGGCCCAGGCCCCACTCCAGACTTCCAAGGCCCGGCTCCACTCCAGACTTCCCAAGGCCCGGCTCCACTCCAGACTTCCCAAGGCCCGGCTCCACTCCAGACTTCCTAAGGCCCAGACCCCACTCCAGACTTCCTAAGGCCCAGGCTCCACTCCAGACTTCCCAAGGCCCAGGCTCCACTCCAGACTTCCCAAGGCCCAGGCTCCACTCCAGACTTCCCAAGGCCCAGGCTCCACTCCAGACTTCCCAAGGCCCAGGCTCCACTCCAGACTTCCCAAGGCCCAGGCTCCACTCCAGACTTCCCAAGGCCCAGGCTCCACTCCAGACTTCAAGGCCCAGGCTCCACTCCAGACTTCCCAAGGCCCAGGTTTCATTCCGGACTTCCAAGACCCAGGCTCCACTCCAGACTTCAAGGCCCAGGCTCCACTCCAGACTTCCCAAGGCCCAGGTTTCATTCCAGACTTCCTAAGGCCCATACCCCACTCCAGACTTCCTAAGGCCCAGGCTCCACTCCAGACTTCCCAAGGCCCAGGCTCCACTCCAGACTTCCCAAGGCCCAGGCTCCACTCCAGACTTTCCAAGGCCCAGGCTCCACCCCAGACTTCAAGGCCCAGGCTCCACTCCAGACTTCAAGGCCCAGGCTCCACTCCAGACTTCCAAGGCCCGGCTCCACTCCAGACTTCCCAAGGCCCAGGCTCCACTCCAGACTTCCCAAGGCCCAGGCCCCACTCCAGACTTCCAAGGCCCGGTTCCACTCCAGACTTCCCAAGGCCCGGCTCCACTCCAGACTTCCCAAGGCCCGGCTCCACTCCAGACTTCCTAAGGCCCAGACCCCACTCCAGACTTCCAAGGCCCGGCTCCACTCCAGACTTCCCAAGGCCCGGCTCCACTCCAGACTTCCTAAGGCCCAGACCCCACTCCAGACTTCCTAAGGCCCAGACCCCACTCCAGACTTCATAAGGCCCAGGCTCCACTCCAGACTTCCCAAGGCCCAGGCTCCACTCCAGACTCCCCAAGGCCCAGGCTCCACTCCAGACTTCCCAAGGCCCAGGTTTCATTCCAGACTTCCAAGGCCCAGGCTCCACTCCAGACTTCAAGGCCCAGGCTCCACTCCAGACTTCCCAAGGCCCAGGCTCCACTCCAGACTTCCCAAGGCCCAGGCTCCACTCCAGACTTCCAAGGCCCGGCTCCACTCCAGACTTCCCAAGGCCCAGGCTCCACTCCAGACTTCCCAAGGCCCAGGCCCCACTCCAGACTTCCAAGGCCCGGCTCCACTCCAGACTTTCCAAGGCCCAGGCCCCACTCCAGACTTTCCAAGGCCCAGGCTCCACTCCAGACTTCCCAAGGCCCAGGCTCCACTCCAGACTTCCCAAGGCCGAACCCTAGTCCAGACTTCCCAAGTCCCAGACTACATTTCAGACGTCCCTAGGCACAGGCCCCACTCCAGTCTTCCCTAGACACAGGCCCCACTCCAGTCTTCCCAAGGCCCAGGCCCCACTCCAAACTTCCAAGGCCCAGGCTCCACTCCAGACTTCCCAAGGCCCAGGCTCCACTCCAGTCTTCCGTAGACACAAGCCCCACTCCAGTCTTCCGTAGACACAGGCCCCACTCCAGTCTTCCCAAGGCACAGGCCCCACTCCAGTCTTCCCAAGGCACAGGCCCCACTCCAGTCTTCCCAAGGCACAGGCCCCACTCCTGTCTTCCCAAGGCACAGGCCCCACCCCAGTCTTCCCAAGGACCAGGCCCCACTCCAGATTATCCAGGGCCCAGGCCCTACTTCAGACTTTCCAGGCGCCAAGGTTAACATTTGTGGAGCAAAGAGCGCTACAGGGTCCATCCAGGTCAGCCTGCAGCATCTTCCCATTACAGGACCGCCATACTCCTTTGTATATAGCGACAGACGGCCCAGATGTCACTCACTCGAGCATCCAATCATTGACAAATGCAAGACACCAGACTATATAGTCACCCAAAGCCAAGGTGGGCATCCATAGGTGACAGGGTTAATGCACGGGGCAAATTACCAATCAGGTCCCAGGCCTCACTCCAGCATACCTACATGGCTGGCCGCCGCACTACGATGTATGTGTGTTTTTTTACAGCATTGTATTAGTTTTATAAGGAGAGGGATGGTGCACCAGAATGAAGTCAATGAGCTTCCAATGTATTCCAAAAATATATCCTTTATTCTTTTTCCATTTAAAACTTAGGACATCAGCCAACGCGTTTCGTTACTATTGGAACTTCATCAGGGCATAAATCCTGAATAAGATGTGTCAGTACCGCAGACTTTCAAGTAGATACAAATAGACGTAATCCCAGGTCCTCCGTATTCACCAGGAGGTTAGATCACAGACACAAATCGCTCTAAGAATTCCAAGGCCAAGGAGCCCAAATAACGGCCAACAATCCTCCGTAATCACCAGGAGGCCGGATCCCAACTGCTCAATTCACACGGGATACATAATGGTCCAAGGGCCAAAGTGGCGGCCCTTTCTATTAGTATTAAAACAATCAAAGCAAAAAAAACGCAGCCAGTGCAGAATGGAAACAGCCTTTACAATGAGGTAAATACATCGCATGCATCTGTCTCGCATTTTTTAGCACGCATTTTTTACCGCGATTATGCATTTACATCGCATACCAATACCACAAATTTTAGGTAAATTTGGGGGGGGTGGGAGGTCTCCTACACAAATACATTGTTTTTAAATATAAAAACAATGCGTGGTATCAGCATGCGATGTAAATTAATGATCGCAGTAAAAACATGCGCGCTAAAACATTCGAGGCAAAGGCATGCGATGTATTTACCAGCGTTGTACCGTCGTACAACCCTCATTTTTGACCAGGTAATCTATTTTCTTTTCTTCACATTACGGGGCCTAGGCGGTTGAGGGATGATATTATTATCTACACATTATTATTTCTTCACTATTTCACATGAGCCTGAGAGTTGGGCAACACTTCCACTTCTCTTTATTTTTATTTCTTTCAAGAAAGTTGCAGATGATGACAGAACGAGCAAACTGGTGAGTACCAACCCGTAGCTCCATGGATGGTGCTTACCGGAGGCACTTTCTGACTTCTCTCACATTCTTTCTTTAGTGGGTGCGAGACTAGTTAGGGATGGTTGATTTATACAATTTTTAATGAGAACACTTAGAGATGGGTATGACCGGATCAGTGAGCCTAGCACTACCTACGAGTCCATAATATTCGTTTAACCGTTTGCGTGCGCCGTCCGACGTCGCGGTGGGCATGTGCGGAGGACGGCCAGGGGCCGTCCTGACCATGCCCAGTCACAAATCACCCGCACCGCGGTGGAATTCCCACCGCGGTCAATGGGTTAATAGAAGTTACAAAGTTTACAGTGTTCTGTTTACCCAGGTCATTTGTGTGATTGGAGGGCGACCTGGTGACATTCCCTCTTTGCTTCAATTTCTTTGTTGTACACCTACACACAGGCCTGACTCCAGCATCCTACCTTTGAGACACAACACGCACCACAGTACATGGTCACCTAAAGCCCAGGCCTGACTCCAAGGAGAACATACAGGTGTAGTCACAGAAGGCCCAGGTCTGGCTCCTCAGGTGATAGGCCAGCTCACTCCTTCGCTCACTCCTTGGCTCACTCCTTGGAGTACAGTCAGACCAGTCCCAAGGCTCAGGCCCTCTCCAAACTTCCCAAGGCCCTGGCTCCACTCCAGTCACACAAAGCCGAGGCCGGGCTCCTCAGCTGAGAGGCCAGCTCACTCCTTGGCTCACTCCGTGGTGTATTGTCAGAGCAGTTTTCATGTCTGACACCTCAGGTGATAGTAGTTCACTCCTTAGTGTACAGTCACACTAGTCCTAGGCCTGGCTCCTCGGGGGAGAGGCCAACTCACTCCTTATCTCACTTGTCGGCTCACTCCTTGTTGTATCCCCCGAGCAGGCCCAGGCCTGGCTTCTCAGCTGAGAGGCCAGCTCACTCCTTGGGTCACTCCTTGGCTCACTCCTGGGCTCACTCCTTGGCTCACTCCTTGGCTCACTCCTTGGCTCACTCCTTGACTCACTCCTTGACTCACCTCTTTCCTCACTCCTTGGCTCACTCATTGGTGTGAGGTCACAGCAGGTCCAGAGATGACTCCTCAGGTGGGAGGCCAGCTCACTCCTAGACTCACTCCTGGACTCACTCCTTGACTCACTCCTTGGCTCACTCCTTGGCTCACTCCTTGGCTCACTCATTGGTGTGAGGTCACAGCAGGCCCAGAGATGACTCTTCAGGTGAGAGGCCAGCTCACTCCTGGACTCACTCCTTGGTGTATTGGTACAGCAGGCCCAGTGCTGGCTCCTCAGCCGTGAGGTCAGCTCACTCCTTTGCTCACTCTTAGGTGTATAGTCACAGCAGTCACAGGTCTGACTCCTCAGGTGATAGTAGTTCACTCCCTAGTGTACAGTCACACGAGTCCCAGGTCTGGCTCCTCGGCGTGTTATGTGCCCGAGTTAGGCACATGTAGCAACACGCCCCATTTTTTTTACATTGTCCTTGTTTCTGCTCAATAACATTATTTGCCATGACCTTTGCACATATTTGTGTGAGTGACAATGTTGGATTAGTTTCCCTGAAACTTCTTTTGGTTACACATTTGGCTTCGTGCAACATTATCACGATGCCTCGACCCCAAGTACAAGGCTTTTATGTACGAATGTACAAATGTCATTCTCTCTTCATCCACGGGGTTACAGGGCTATCTACATATCCACGACAATGCTAATCTGTATGTACATCGCAAGGATGCAGCAGCTGTCTGACTTCTCCATGAGGGGTGCCCAATTCATGACCAAGACGGGGTCCTCATTCTTTTCCGTCAGGTAATGGGGTTGGATCATCCCATGGGGGGATTCTTGCCTCTACACCTACACACACCGTAGACATAAATAGTGTAAGGATTGCATAGAAGGAGTCCGCCTGTTTACTACAGTTTATTATTATATACCTGCATATACACTGTCTTAGCACCATGGTGGAACTGTATCTGCTATTTACTCTATTGGTGCCGTAATCACTTTCATCTGCTTCTGTCTACTGATTATCGCAGCACATGTATTCTATACAAGAATAACGTCGGTTCAATAAATATATAGAAACCGTTCCTCTATGTATTCTCTGTATATTTCTCTGAGAACCAGAGTGCACGAATGACTGAGCGAAAAAATTCTAGATCTACTACCACGATCCCCAAGGGGTCAGTGTTGTAATGTTAATTAATTAATTGTGGGTTTATATAGCGCTAGGATAGACTCCCGGAGGAGTATCTCCGCGCTTCGACCGCTGCGAAACCCTTCCTGGCTTCCCTGACAGATGGTCCCTTAATGGGTATCTCCAGGGTGAGACCAGGCATCCCCGGCGGTCTGGTGGGGCCGTTAGTGCAGATGAGGCAAGCTTATGCCCAGAGTTGCCGAGTGTGATCGCTGATCAGAGTGGGCACCGAGGCGAGAGAATTATCGAGTCCGCTGACCCTGGTCCAGACACCTGCCGCGTCGGGAATCGAACCCTGGTCCCGGGCCGTCCTCTGCTCTCGGGTCTGCCGCCTCTAACCAGTGAGCCACACTACTGCACTATGTTCAGTGGTTGCCAAAATTTATTCGCTCCCTGTTTGGGGTAGGAGGGCTTATGGCGGCACTGCGAGCTACCTGGTATCTGGGCCAAAATATACTAAGAGGGTGCATGGAATCAGTCTTGGCAGCTCACCCAAAGTTTATGCTGTCCACAAACGCACAGGTCCTATGGACTGGTGGGAACCAAACTGCAAGCTGAGAGGGTAGCTCACTCCTTAGCTCAATCCTTGGTATGAGTTACACAAACCCCAGGCCTGGCTCCTCAAGTGAGAGGTCATCTCAATCCTTGATTAACTCCTTGGCTCACTCCTTGGAGTACAGTCAGACCAGCCCCAGGTCGGGCTCCTTAGCTGAGAGGCCACCTCACTCCTTGGCTCACTCCTTGGTGTACAGTCAGACCAGCCCCAGGCCGGGCTCCTCAGCTGAGAGGCCACCTCACTCCTTGGCTCACTCCTTGGTGTACTGTCAGACCAGCCCCAGGCCTGGCTCCTCAGCTGAGATGCCACCTAACTCCTTGGCTCACTCCTTGGTGTACAGTCAGACAAGCCCCAGGCCTGGCTCCTCAGCTGAGAGGCCACCTCACTCCTTGACTCACTCCTTGGTGTATTGTCGCAGCAGTCCCAGGCCTGGCTCCTCAGCTGAGAGGCCACCTAACTCCTTGGCTCACTCCTTGGTGTACAGTCAGACAAGCCCCAGGCCTGGCTCCTCAGCTGAGAGGCCACCTCACTCCTTGACTCACTCCTTGGTGTATTGTCGCAGCAGTCCCAGGTCTGACTCACACAAGGCCCAAGCCTCACTACAAAGCCCTGTGTAATCACCTATCTCACCTGGCTGGGCAGGGCGTCTGAATCACTTAGGGTTGAAGTGCGGCCACCCCTCCTGGCAGCTTACGTCTTGGGTTCCGCCTCCCTGGTGAGGGTGGCACAGGGCCAGGCTTTAAAGCTGGAAAAACGAGAATTAAGAGATCACAGCTTCAAAGCCGGCATCACGAGTGCGCGCGGACAGCCAGCCATGCACTCAGGGGGGTCTGCAGTTACATCGGGGTGGGCGGAGGGGCGTTGGACATTCATAAAAAGACCCAGTGGCTACCTACTGAAACTAGGCGGTGCTGAGAGATAAGCATGGCCTTGAAAACAGCACCCCCTCAGGCAGTGGCGCAACGAAACTTGAGGGTGCCACCCTCCAAAGTACATGGACCCAGTCCGGAACTCTTGGGCTAGGGGCCCACCGCCCATGCACAGTGCCGGAGGGGACCCCCTGGAGCGGTGGCAAAGCTTACCTCACTGCACTGTGTGCTTTCAGAGCCCGAGGAGAGTATGGGCCTGCAGTGTATGCTACTGTACCTTGAGTTTCGGAGTAGAGTGCTACCTGACGTAAAGCGCTTTAGCGCCTCATCATGGGTGGTCAGTGCTATATGAATGCAATTTTAATACTCTTTATAGATGTGGAACAGTAATCGATTGTGTAATTAAAATTGCCCTCGAGATATTCATCATTGGAGGTTTTTACGTTTCACGCCGCAAACCCAATCATCTCATAGCGAGTTAATAATAATGTTATACCCAATCTCAGCGGCACTCATTGGTGGTCCTAAAAGGATGATAGGATATTACCCTGGAAACGCCATTACAAATGGATCGATTTTTATCACACTGACAATGTTGGGCACAATAAGGTCCACACCCGTCATTAAATTTTGTCAAGTCAAACCTGCTGGAATTTAAAGAGTAAAAAAGAACCAGAAAATACCAGGACATACAGATGTTGGTGCTGTCAACACCATTATCAGGTCATCTCTTAGGACAGGTGATAATTATGGGACTGATTCTATTGTATGCGGTGTTTATCCCATCTGACCGTGGGTCACTCCCACTCAGGCGCTTGTGCAGGTTCGATGACCCTTATTACATGCTCGGGCGTGATTCTGGTCCCTGTGCACAGAGACCTTTGCAACGCAGTCGGAATGATGAGTTTGTTGATAATTATCAAACCCTCACAGTTTTCCCTGATTGATTACTGTAGATTGAACCTGCTAAAATGTATTGGGGTATATGTCCCAGGAAAAAGGTAAAATGCTTAATTTGGTGTGTTAAGTGCTTATTGTACATCATATGCTTCATTGTGAAGTTGCAAACTTGAAATTGGAAGTATTTACCACACTGTGCAATTGTATTTATCGGGTGTGATAAATATCCCACCCGATTCCGCGTAATTTGTAATCATGGCGCACTTGCGTAAAGAAGAGGATTTACTCTCTCCAGTTTACCGGCCTTGGAACTGTGAACGGCTGAGCTGGTTAGTTCTGTATCGAAATCTTGCACAGTGTTGATGCCTGTCCTTCTGCTGTGTATGAGTACCTTGCATCGTATGCTGTGTGTGTGTGATTGTTCTGTCTTGTACACTGGGGAATATATGTTGAGCGCTCACATTGCATAGATTTCACAGATGTTGAATAGAGCACGTGCGCAGTCTGCACTTTCTACTCCCATCTTTTATTTTTATTTATTTATTTATGTAGTTTGTAGAGCGCGCAGCTACCCCCGAGGGGGTGTCCCGGCGCTAGAACCTGAACCTCCGGGGGAGAAAGAAAAGAACAGGGAGGGAGTCAGAGGATAAAAAATCAGAGTCCATATGTGATGCAGATATCTTGGTTTCATTCTATACATATTGGTCAACCAAGTGCATAAGTGTAAGTTATGCCTTCCTGCACAAAAACAATCCTGCCTGTAACGTAGGCACCATTGCAGCATGGCGCAAGGGTGGCGATGCTGCGGTGAGGCAGCACACAGGGCCTCAGTGCTAGGAAAGAGGAAAAGTGCACCACATCTAAGAAGCAATGGAGCATTTCTGCTTCCTCCCTTTCACGCAACGCAACACAGCATGTTGCATTGCTGCGTTGGGGGAGATTTCAGTAAATCTGCCCTCAGCTATTTACATCTGCTTCAGGGTGTGAGAATTAGTGGGTTTACAAAATGCACCTGTGTCACACCACCCAGACTAGGGTTTTACACTCGATTTGCGCATGATTTCCTTAGTTTGCAGTTTCTTTGCAGAGTTTCTGTTGTGGAAACTTCCCTATTGAAGTACAGTTGTTTCATTATCCTCAAAAAAACTTCACAAAAGCCTGCTATGTTGTATACCTGCCTTGTTTTCCTGTGGAGACCCACTTTACTTGTGTTAGGTGTGTGAAGGCAGAAACATCAGACTGTGTGCTCCCATTCACTATTTAATTTATAAATCAATAAGTGTTGTGCCCAAAGATTTGTGAGGTTCAGGGTGCTGCGTATCAAGTCTGCATAGTCTTGATTCCACTGCTGCCTCTCCCATCCACCACCAGACACTTGCCGCCCCTTTGTCTCTCTCAGGCCTCTCTCATCTACAACCATACACTCCCTGCCCCTTTATCTCACTCATGCTTCTCTCATCCACCACCAGACACTCACTGCCTCTTTATCTCACGCAGGCCTCTCTCATCCACCACCAGACACTCACTGCCTCTTTATCTCACTCAGGCCTCTCTCATCCACCACCAGACACTCACTGCCTCTTTATCTCACGCAGGCCTCTCTCATCCACCACCAGACACTCACTGCCTCTTTATCTCACTCAGGCCTCTCCCATCCACCACCAGACACTCACTGCCTCTTTATCTCACTCAGGCCTCTCTCATCCACCACCAGACACTCGCTGCCTCTTTGTCTCACGCAGGCCTCTCTCATCCACCACCAGACACTCACTGCCTCTTTATCTCACTCAGGCCTCTCCCATCCACCACCAGACACTCACTGCCTCTTTATCTCACTCATGCTTCTCTCATCCACCACCAGACACTCGCCGCCCCTTTGTCTCTCTCAGGCCTCTCTCATCTACAACCATACACTCCCTGCCCCTTTATCTCACTCATGCTTCTCTCATCCACCACCAGACACTCACTGCCTCTTTATCTCCTGCAGGCCTCTCTCATCCACCACCAGACACTCACTGCCTCTTTATCTCACTCAGGCCTCTCCCATCCACCACCAGACACTCACTGCCTCTTTATCTCACTCAGGCCTCTCTCATCCACCACCAGACACTCGCTGCCTCTTTGTCTCACGCAGGCCTCTCTCATCCACCACCAGACACTCACTGCCTCTTTATCTCACTCAGGCCTCTCCCATCCACCACCAGACACTCACTGCCTCTTTATCTCACTTATGCTTCTCTCATCCACCACCAGACACTCACTGCCTCTTTATCTCACGCAGGCCTCTCTCATCCACCACCAGACACTCACTGCCTCTTTATCTCACTCAGGCCTCTCTCATCCACCACCAGACACTCGCTGCCTCTTTGTCTCTCTCGTGCCTCTCTCATCCACCACCATACACTCCCTCCCGTTTATCTCACTCATGCCTCTCTCATCCACCACCATACACTCCCTCCCGTTTATCTCACTTGTGCCTCTCTCATCCACCACCAGACACTCCCTGCCCCTTTATCTCACTCAGGCCTCTCCCATCCACCACCAGACACTCACTGCCTCTTTATCTCACTCGTGCCTCTCTCATCCACCACCAGACACTCGCTGCCTCTTTATCTCACTCAGGCCTCTCTCATCCACCACCAGACACTCGCTGCCTCTTTATCTCACTCAGGCCTCTCTCATCCACCACCAGACACTCCGTGCCCCTTTATCTCACTCAGGCCTCTCCCATCCACCACCAGACACTCACTGCCTCTTTATCTCACTCAGGCCTCTCTCATCCACCACCAGACACTCGCTGCCTCTTTGTCTCTCTCGTGCCTCTCTCCTCCACCACCATACACTTCCTCCCGTTTATCTCACTCATGCCTCTCTCATCCACCACCATACACTCCCTCCCGTTTATCTCACTCATGCCTCTCTCATACACCACCAGACACTCCCTGCCCCTTTATCTCTCTCAGGCCTCTCCCATCCACCACTAGACACTCACTGCCTCTTTATCTCACTCAGGCCTCTCTCATCCACCACCAGACACTCGCTGCCTCTTTATCTCACTCAGGCCTCTCTCATTCACCTCCAGACACTCGCTGCCTCTTTATCTCACTCAGGCCTCTCCCATCCACCACCAGACTCTCCCTGCCCCTTTATCCCACTCGTGCCTCTCTCATCCACCACCAGACACTCCCTGCCCCTTTATCTCTCTCAGGCCTCTCCCATCCACCATCAGACAATCAGACACTCACTGCCTCTTTCTCTCACTCAGGCCTCTCTTATCCACCACCAGACACCAGCTGCCTCTTTATCTCACTTGTGCCTCTCTCATCCACCACCATACACTTTCTCCCCTTTATCTCACTCGTGCCTCTCTCATCTACAACCATACACTCCCTGCCTCTTTATCTCACTCAGGCCTCTCTCATCCACCTCCAGACACTCCCTGCCTCTTTATCTCACTCAGGCCTCTCTCATCCACCACTAGACACTCGCTGCCTCTTTATCTCACTCAGGCCTCTCCCATCCACCACCAGACACTCACTGCCTCTTTATCTCACTCGTGCCTCTCTCATCCACCACCATACACTTGCTGCCTCTTAATCTCACTCGTAGCTCTCTCATCCACCACCAGACACTCGCTGCCTCTTCATCTCACTCAGGCCTCTCTCATCCACCACCCGACACTGGCTGCCTCTTTATCTCACTCAGGCCTCTCCCATCCACCACCAGACAATCACTGCCTCTTTATCTCACTCAGGTCTCTCTCATCCACCACCAGACACTCGCTGCCTCTTTATCTCACTAAGGCCTCTCCCATCCACCACCATACACTCCCTCCCCTTTATCTCACTCATGCCTCTCTCATCCACCACCAGACACTCACTGCCTCTATCTCACTCAGGCCTCTCTCGTTCACCACCAGACACTTGCCGCCCCTTTGTCTCTTTCAGGCCTCTCCCATCCACCACCAGACACTCACTGCCTCTTTATCTCACTCAGGCCTCTCTCATCCACCACCATACACTCGCTGCCTTTTTATCTCACTCAGGCCTCTCTCATCCACCACCATACACTTGCTGCCTCTTTATCTCACTTGTACCTCTCTCATCCACCACCATACACTCGCTGCCTCTTTATCTCACTCGTACCTCTCTCATCCACCACCAGACACTCGCTGCCTCTTCATCTCACTCAGGCCTCTCTCATCCACCACCATACACTCGCTGCCTCTTTATTTCACTCAGGCCTCTCTCACCCACAACCATACACTTGCTGCCTCTTTATCTCACTCGTACCTCTCTCATCCACCACCACACACTCGCTGCCTCTTTATCTCACTCGTGCCTCTCTCACCCACAACCATACACTCGCTGCCTCTTCATCTCACTCAGGCCTCTCTCATCCACCACCCGACACTTGCTGCCTCTTTATCTCACTCAGGCCTCTCCCATCCACCACCAGACAATCACTGCCTCTTTATCTCACTCAGGTCTCTCTCATCCACCACCAGACACTTGCTGTCTCTTTATCTCACTAAGGCCTCTCCCATCCACCACCATACACTCCCTCCCCTTTATCTCACTCATGCCTCTCTCATCCACCACCAGACACTCGCTGCCTCTTCATCTCACTCAGGCCTCTCTCATCCACCACCAGACACTTGCTGCCTCTTTATCTCACTCAGGCCTCTCTCATCCACCACCAGACACTCACTGCCTCTTTATCTCACTCAGGCCTCTCCCATCCACCACCAGACAATCACTGCCTCTTTATCTCACTCAGGTCTCTCTCATCCACCACCAGACACTCGCTGCCTCTTTATCTCACTAAGGCCTCTCCCATCCACCACCGTACACTCCCTCCCCTTTATCTCACTCATGCCTCTCTCATCCACCACCAGACACTCACTGCCTCTTCATCTCACTCGTACCTCTCTCATCCACCACCAGACACTCGCTGCCTCTTCATCTCACTCAGGCCTCTCTCATCCACCACCAGACACTTGCTGCCTCTTTATCTCACTCAGGCCTCTCTCATCCACCACCAGACACTCGCTGCCTCTTTATCTCACTCCGGCCTCTCCCATCCACCACCAGACAATCACTGCCTCTTCATCTCACTCGTACCTCTCTCATCCACCACCAGACACTCGCTGCCTCTTCATATCACTCAGGCCTCTCTCATCCACCACCAGACACTCGCCGCCCCTTTGTCTCTCTCAGGCCGCTCACATCCACCACCAGACACTCCCTCCCCTTTATCTCACTCAGGCCGCTCACATCCACCACCAGACACTTGCTAACCCCTTTATCTCACTCATGCCTCTCTCGTCCACCACCAGGCACTCCCTGCCCCTTTACCTCACTCGTGCCTCTCTCATCCACCACCAGACACTCGCTGTCCCTTTATCTCACTCTTGGAGGTTTTCTTTCATCTCTGCTCGCTCCCTTTGTCACTGTTTTTCCATCTTTCTCTTCATCTTTTCGCTTTTTGTGTCTTTGTCTCATTTGCTCTGGATCAAAGGCTGTTGAGGTGCTGGTTCCCCAAAATGAACTTTGTTCCCACCTTCAACCACCGGCTCAAAACAAGCACTGCCCCTAGAGCAGGCGAGAGGCTTGTTGTTGCCTGCTGCATGCTGGGGTGGGCGTAAATAAAATGTGAGTGACACTTGAACAGACCAATAGATGAAGATGTCTAACCAGAATGCCCTGTGTGTGTGGTGCATATGTAGTTATGCCTCATTGCAGCACATGGTGCGACTGCACCGCCCCGACCCTACAAGCTGCAAATACCCTCCATGCAATCCGAGTCAAAATGGACTTCAGATAAAACCGAACATTATTCTGCAGTGAGGGCCCCTCCCTCCCTGACCCCTTGTTTACTGGGGTGCTGGTGCATGGTAAGGGGGCGCTGCACCCCTGGGAGTTTGCATCCGGTGACCTCTTCTGTCTCGGGCGTTGCTGACCTGCACTGACAGCCGAGCTATCCCCCAGCGTGCAGGGTAAACCCGTCAGTGATATAAACCCTTTATCGTGCATACCTGGCCGTGGGCGTGTTAAAATGGGTCCTGCCCCCCAGCACGGTCTGCAGCACCACCTGAGCCCGCCTTCTTCCTTGAAATCGGGCACCCCCTCTTTACCTTGGGAGTGGTGCCAAACTGGAGACTGTTGCCATGGCGACGTGTCGGGTTGGCTGGGGTACCACTCGTGAAAAGCAGCGTGCACTGTGATAGAGGGAAGGGGGGGGGGGGGGGGCATCCGAGAGGGAGGGCGAGGGAACGCGGGGGTCATCGCCATGGTAACAAACCAGTGCTGAGAAAGGGTTGGCTGGGGGCACTGACATTAGCCCCCCCCCCCCCAACCCCCCCCCCCCCTGTAGTCTACCATGCTGAGAGACATGTCCTCAGCCCGACTGACACAAACAGGGTGCATCTGATTGAGGGGAGATGACAAATGGATTTATACAAGATCACACAGAGGGAGAGCAGGTAGCCGCAACTCCAGCCCATGTGGCTTGCACTCCAGAGTAACCCCAGCCCCTGAGCTCCTTGGTTAAGTTAGTGGTGGCAGCGGTGTTAGAGAAACAGAGCCCTCAAGGTTACCCGCGGGCATCATGCCAACAGGAACTGGATACCCAGGTCTAGTTTTTCCTTCTCGAAACCATGGCAATGGAGATGATAACATAATTACTTTCAGTAGCGCTTCGCCCCACACTTTTTAAAGCGCTATAAATACATTTTTACCTAGATTAAAGCTACTTTATTTACCGACTTCGGAAGGATGCAATGCTGAGATGGTGTTGCCGGTATTTAAAACTCGGACCTGAATTTCACAGCAAATGTCAGCAGAGAGCGTAACATAGCTGCTCCACCTTGTACAATATTATTCCATAGGAAGCAATCGAGACCCGCATCTTCCAAAAAACACTTTGGGGCATATTATCAAGACAAGCGATAAAATTATCGCCGTTTCAGCGACAGAAAACTGCCGCTAAAACGGCGATAATGGGCTTGATAATATGCTCTATGGAATTTCAATTGAAGCCCATGTTAAATGTGAATACATCTAACATGGGCTTCGATTGGAATTCCATAGAGCATATTATCAAGCCCATTATCGCCGTTTTAGCAGCAGTTTTCTGCCGCTAAAAAGGTGATAATTTTACTGCCTGTCTTGATAATATGCCCCTAGGTTTGTAAACCTAGTTAAGGCGTATAGTAATCTGAAGACCTGACCGCTGAAAAGGCGGGACTTGTGCTGCTAAACTTGGAGGTGGTTGGTCGGAAATGCTGATTTTAATAAATAGTCAGGGACTAATTAATTATCACCATAATTTGGCTGATGGCAGAGGCTGAGTAGGCGAATAGCCGGCTTATCTACTTGAAGACTGTGGGGCCGATTCACAGAACTAATCTGAGCAAAAATCCTAAACTTACTACTTTTGGCATTTAGTAGTAGTAAAGTTGGGACTCCTAACTTTACTACTACTAAACTGAGACAAAATCCTAACTTTACGACTTTCCGTATTCACAAAAGACATTAAGTAGCAGTAAAGTTGTCACTACTTATTAAACGGAACCTACGTGGTTTACCTTAAGTTAGTTTGAGTTTGAGTTTCCAACAAGATCCCTCAACAGTTGTGAGGTGGAGTCTGCCCTGGAAGTGCCATCTTACCAGGGTGGGGTGAGGGCGCCGATGAGGAAGCATGACACATGATGGGGGTGAAACCACCTTATCCAGGATCTTGGAATTTTGAGATTGGGTGATCACCTTGGATAAATCCAGGTCACGTCACAATGCTTCCTGATGGAGCCAGCCGCCAAAGTGATCACAGCATGATTGCAGCTGCAGTTTAAACAAGAAAACTAGCTTTTTGTTGTTAAGATTTTTCTGAAATGAACAGTGACGGCGGCTGGCACCTGTTTATTTTCTGTTCATAGTTCATATGGAAAGAAAGAATCTCTGGGTCTTACTAGACATTCTCAGCTACAACCTTTTTGTGATATTATTTGTATCACATTGATTCTGATATCCTTTCGCAACAAATCAATACCTGCTCTTTGGTATGTTTGACTTCATACTCCAGATTCTGCTTTTATTCTTCATGTTTGCAGCCGTACTGTCTCTTCCATATCTAAGAGCAAGACACCAAGGGGCAGATTTATGATGCCCTTGCGCCGCAATTGTGTCACTTTATTTGACGCAACTGTGGCGCAAACAATGCACCCTATTTACAACGTGACGCATCTAGGAGATGCGTCACGTTGTAAAGCCCTGCGCCATAAGGAGGCGTTCCTGCGCAGGGGGGGCGTTCCTGCGCAGGAACGCCTCCTGAAAGTGGCTGAGTGAAATCTATGAGATTTCACTCAGTCACTTTCAGACCAATGCTGCGTCAAAACCCTGCGCCTGCTTGAAGCAGGCGTAGGTCTTGATGCAGCATTGTGTAGATGCGGCACCCCCGAGCCTTGCTGGAGCTGCATCGCGCTTGCGACGCAACTCCAGCAATGCGCCACCTTTCCGTCACAGATGCGTCACGCATCTGTGCCGTTTTTGCACCATGGTGCGCCGCATTATAAATGCGGTGAACCATGGGTGGCGGAGCTGTGGCGCACTGTGGCGCACGTTAACTGGCGCATCCCTGGGGATGCGCCAGTTAACATAAATCTTCCCCCAAGTATGTAAATAGTTTGTGGGATTGGTTATGGTCTGACAATGGATTATAAGGAATAATGTGTATTTGTGTGTTAAACGGAAATACCAGGACACCTCTGGGTCCCTGACCTTATAAAGGAGCTCCGCTTTCGTCTTCGTACCTCTCTATCGTCGCAGAACTCTTCAGTGACTTTCAATGTCCTTATAGTGTGTGACAGGGGCACTTTTTTGTCAAGACTATTGCACCTGAAGCACACCCTTCACTTTTTTAAATCATCAATCTTTGTTATTATTTTCTCAGTTTAGCGCGCGGCAGGTACTCCGTTGCACTCCGTTCCAAAAAGCGTTGACATATTCATGAGTCCATGTAGTGGCACGCTGTTTGCGTGTCACGAAAGGAGTTGCACAGCAATATGCACAATAGTGAACAATATCCACAAGTACTCCACAGTTTTCCAGTTTATTTCGGCATTTCATCCATATTTTTAACCATCACGTCAAAGGCAACGTTTCTTTATTTCCTGCTTCTTAAAACTCAGCTGTCGCCTATCCAGGCTTATTCACAGGAACGGTTAGAAACTTCTTAATTCTCAACGTTCGAAATTACCCAATGCATTTCGGTCATGACGACCTTCTTCGGGGGTATCTACGATGTTAAAGATGAATATCAATGTATATATCAACCAACATCTTATTTATGATTTTCACAATGGACATTGTTCCTGCACCTGAAAAGTGCTATCTAACAGTGTGATGTAACCGTACAAATAGTGACGAGTCACGATGTTCACTGCCCTGTCCTGCAATTCTGAGCTTCCCGCTGAAAGTGCCCCAGTTGTCTTAGCGCATACCTCTATATACCCTCCTGGCGCTAGAAACCATTTAAAAATAAAAACTACTACGTGCCATATGTGAACTAAACTCTCCTCCCCACCGAAAACCCTCTCGTGTCACCCAACCAAAAAATTAAACTGAAAACCATTTAGAGATAATTAGTGCGTGCTGCGTATACACCAACTCTTCTCCCCACCAAAAACCTCTCATAACTCCAACCTTAAATATACTATTTACAAAAAAATGTGACGTGATGGTTAAAAATATGGATGAAATGTCGAAATAAACCGGACAAACTGGAAAACTATGGCGTAGTTGTGCATATTGTTCACTATTGTGCATATCGCTGTGCAATTCCTTTCGTGACACGCAAACAGCGTGCCACTATATGGACTCCGGGTACTTTTTTCCTGTATTTGGTCCTCCTCGGTGCTCCCTCCATCAGCCTCCGGACCACTGGTTCAAGTTCCCCTTATTGGACCTCTCTTTATGTGCACGCCTTTGGCCGTTTGAGTGTTGAAGCGATGTTATGTGATGGCTGCAATAAACAAGACGTGTGTCTGAAGTGGGCCTTCTTATTCATGTGGTGTTGTTTCAGATTTTTATTGCGGCCGGAGCGCCTTGAACATAAGGTGCTTGTAGGAAGGTGGCTACCTGACTATGGTTACCCCAGATTTTTTGCCCTGTGTTTAGCTGGTTTTCGACTTAGTTGGCCTGGTTCCCTGCTAATCAGGGCCCCAGGCTATCTGCTCTCTCTGTAAAATGGATTCCATGTACCCTAGGTGCATAACTAGATTGGCTTGGGTCACCTTATCAGCCCCTGTACAGAGCACTATAGGTGCCCAGGGCATAGGTGCATCCAAGGCCTACCAGGGGCTGCAGCATATCTTTTGCCACCCCTGGCTGGCTATCTAAATTGACACAACTGGCTGATCACTCAGCTGGGGCAAGTGGGTGTAATCACCCCTTGCTTAGATATAGTATACCTATATCTAAACCTATATCTGGACACATATATAGCCTGTAAGCCACTCCTATGGAAGGCCTCATCAATCCTGGAGGCAGAGTGCGTGGTTTTATGTGAGATGGTGCTCTGGCATGAGCTGAGCCTGTCTGCAGCTGTCGGGAACAACTCCCTAAGCTGATCCGGGATAATGCCAAACCATATACTATTAAGTGCATTATAATCCTCGCGGTTATATGTCAACTTTGGTTTGGCTTTATCAAAACATGTCGTGTAAGGTGTCATACGATTTGGAATACTACCCCCTCGCCAGTCCTGGCGACGGGGGTAGCATTCCACCCCTCTAGAGGGGACGACATGTTACTTTTGCTAAAACGCGGTTGATTTTTAAAAGAGCCTCAGATCCACAAAATGGATGCTTCTGCCACAGACACATGTCTGACCTCCTGCTGCTGACCGAAACTCAGCAGAGGAGGCCTGGACAAAGGATTTCCTGTCACAGGGAGGTGTGACACCACCCCAGACAGGAGATAGTGGATTGTAGCAGGGAGGTTTGAATGAAACCAGACAGTGCCTGGGGAGCACAAGGCTTCCCCTTGCATAATCCTGTCAAACCGGTTCTGGGGCAGCCCAGCCCCAGCTCCAGTGAGACCTGGACAAAGGAAAGGGGGTGTAACCACCCCCCTTCCTGGTCCCACCCATAGGGGAGGGACCTAGCAGGAGATCCACCCCTCAGATTGGAATAAGAGGGGGAGCAGTGCCAATGCAACTCAGATCATCCTGAAATCAACTTTAAACTAAGAAGACGACTGGACTTCGACATTCTGATGACAGAAGACTGAAGAGCATCTCCCTTGTGGCCTAGGAGGGGCCACCCTGTGAACACAGGCATCACCCAGCACCTCGACGTCTGCTTTGCCGCCGCCTACCGCCGGAGTCCGAGTGCAGAGCCTGACAAGACCCAGCTTCCCAGACTTCTCCCAGCCCGATCCACAGTCCCTGCAAAGAAGAGACCCGTGGAGGCACCGAGAGACGTGGGAGCGGCCATCTTGAAAGACCCCCGAGACGCTGACTGCGCAGCACCCGAGGCACCCTCGACTCTGTGCTTTGGGGTTTGAGAAGCCCCAGAACCGAGCAGCATTTGCACTAAAGATCAGCCCTCCAGCATCTCCACGATCTGCGTGGGGCCCTTTTGTTTTGTGCCACTCGACTCGCCATCCCGGCCGCTTGTCACGTGGTCAGCGGCCATCTTGGCAACGAAACCTACGATTTACACTGTGGGTCTGGTTGCTCCAGACCTGCCCTCGCTCCTGTAGAAAGGAGTACCCGCTCTGACCTTGCTGGTCCGAGTAATAAGCCTTTTTCACTTTCCCCGTGGCTTGCATTAGCCAAGGCTTGTTTGCTTCAATCGAGTTGCCGACACCGCCATCAGCTAGAGCCTTCGAGGGACAGCTCGTGAACGACTCCTGGACGTCCTTGACCTCTTCGTGTCCACGCAGCTGCAGAGAGAAGCAACCCCTGATCACCTGTTTGCACCCGACTTTGCCTGGTTCCAATCTGGTTCCACGGTGGTCACTGGTCAGTGACTTTGAACATTGTCCCCTCTGCTTTCAGGTCTTCACCACTTCAGATCCACCCTTGGATCCACCGGACACTTCTGCTTCACCTCGCCTGCAGCTGCAACAGCTTCAAGCACCAAGAGCCTGCGTGTCAAAACTCGACGCCACTTCGACCCTGTGCACCCACGGCCTGTGGGTGAGGTAACATTGCAACGCCGGTGTTCCCACACTGGTACACACCTCTAGGGTCTGTGTCTAAAGTTTTGTGTCTCTAGGTTCAGCGGAAGTATCTTTTAATTCACTTTAACTAACTTTTACGCACCATTGACATTGCATTGGTGCGCGCCGCACTTTCCGTGCTGCACCCGTCTCCTGTGGGCTACTCCCGATTTCATCATTGCTAGTCCTGACTGCTCCCAGCGAATCTCTAGGCCCTAGGCCTAACCATTGTTCGATAAGTGTTCCTTATACCACTTTTTTAGTATATGGTCTGAGTGGCCACCCGCCCTCATCCATAATTGTGCAACTTTATATGTGTAACAGTGCTTTTGATTTAACGCTTGTGCCCCTTTCCTCATAAAGAGTACTGGGGAGTAATTTAGAAATAAATACATATATTTTTATAATATATACTTGTGTGGTGTCCTTTCATTTGATTACAGGATTGTATGTGGTAAAACAGCTCGCTTAACACGACCTCTTAAGTTAAGCCTTTAAGGCTGCTTAGTCCATGCTACCACTAGGATAGCTTGTCTAACAAGGTTGACTTACAACCAGACATCTTTGGGGTTTGTTTGGACTGATACCCAGTGGTTCCAGAATTGGAAACACTACATATCAGGCCAACTTCTCACAGTGCTGTACATGGAAGTGCTCCAAAAGTGAGAACGAGAGGAGCTGTTGTGATGATATTAGACTATTCCATAGTGTAGGTCCATTGACTGAGGCAGGCCAGACTCCTCTGCTGATGCAAGTATAACCCCTTCCATGCTCATGACGAGCTCAGCTCGTCATGCAGTACACTGCTCGTGTGCTCATGAGGAGCTCAGCTCGTCATGAACAATGGGATTCGTAGATCATCAGCTTAGTGGATGAATTGCTGTAGCATTGATAGTGTTAAACAAGGACAGAGCTGAGCGGCTGTAAGGATATATTGTACATTCCAGAAAAACAGATCAGTGATTCATGAATAGTATTTTAAGTGTCTTTATTTATTTTGGGAGGTCCAGGATTCACTGGGATTCTCATAGGGAGGATCACAAAGTTTGTGAAAACAGCAATGATTCAGTGGGAATATTATAGTGAGAATCACAAGGGGCCCGATTCACAAAAGTAATCTGAGACAAAATTCTAACTTTACGACTTTCGGTATTCACAACAGGCATTTAGGAGAAGTAAAGTCAGGATTCCTAACTTTACTACTAAATGCCTTTTATGAATATGGAAAGTCGTAAAGTTAGGATTTTGTCTCAGATTACTTTTGCGAATCGGGCCCAAGGTTTGTGTAAACCGCCTGATTCAATGGATTCATACAGTCCTCTGCTGAGGCACCAGACTTTCGTTTATTTCAATACCCTGACAGTGGTTTTGGGGCTCTAAACCTATACAAGGGAAGCAGCGGGACAGATGCCGTAATGGACTCAGTTGTAGAGCACGTGTTCACCACAAGGAAGATCTTGGCACTGAATGTTCATTGTTACTCAACGTTACTCATTTTATCAATCACAAAATGATGAAATGGTGAGTAGGCTCACCTAGATTTGAACCAGTGATCGATCTTGGAGCCAAACGCAGATCCCATCACTGGATGGATTGATTCATTTGCTGCCCACCCACTTGTATTTCAGCCAGAGACCATGGGGCTAAATACAGGCCCCGCTCTGGAGGATTTCCTTTGCAGCAGTGCCAGACCCACTGGGATTTGAACCTGTGACCCGGGGGTGGAATGCAGATCCCTGCAGTGGATTCATTAGTTGGCCACGCCTCCAGACTGGCATGGGACTTGAACCTGTAATCATGGGGTCAGAGAAAAACCCCTGGAATTGATGGATTCGTTTACTGCACCACCAAGAGATGGGTGGGCATGGTGAGAATGAGGGGTGGACACGCTGAGAGTGAGGGGTGGACACGCTGAGAGTGAGGGGTGGACTCGCTGAGAGTGAGGGGTGGACACGCTGAGAGTGAGTGGTAGACATGCTGACAGTGAGGGGTGGACATGCTGAGAGTGAGGGGTGGACACGCTGAGAGTGAGGGGTGGACACGCTGAGAGTGAGGGGTGGACTCGCTGAGAGTGAGGGGTGGACACGCTGAGAGTGAGTGGTAGACATGCTGACAGTGAGGGGTGGACATGCTGAGAGTGAGGGGTGGACACGCTGAGAGTGAGGGGTGGACACGCTGAGAGTGAGGGGTGGACACGCTGAGAGTGAGGGGTGGACTCGCTGAGAGTGAGGGGTGGACACGCTGAGAGTGAGTGGTAGACATGCTGACAGTGAGGGGTGGACATGCTGAGAGTGAGGGGTGGAGACGCTGAGAGTGAGGGGTGGACACGCTGAGAGTGAGTGGTAGACATGCTGACAGTGAGGGGTGGACATGCTGAGAGTGAGGGGTGGACACGCTGAGAGTGAGGGGTGGACTCGCTGAGAGTGAGGGGTGGACACGCTGAGAGTGAGTGGTAGACATGCTGACAGTGAGGGGTGGACATGCTGAGAGTGAGGGGTGGACACGCTGAGAGTGAGGGGTGGACACGCTGAGAGTGAGGGGTGGACACGCTGAGAGTGAGGGGTGGACTCGCTGAGAGTGAGGGGTGGACACGCTGAGAGTGAGTGGTAGACATGCTGACAGTGAGGGGTGGACATGCTGAGAGTGAGGGGTGGACACGCTGAGAGTGAGGGGTGGACACGCTGAGTGAGGGGTGGACACGCTGAGAGTGAGGGGTAGACACGCTGAGAGTGAGGGGTGGACACGCTGAGAGTGAGGGTTGGACACGCTGAGAGTGAGGGGTGGACACACAGAGTGAGGGGTGGACACGCTGAGAGTGAGGGGTGGACACACAGAGTGAGGGGTGGACACGCTGAGAGTGAGGGGTGGACTCACTGAGGGTGATGAGTGGGCACACTGAGAGTGATGTAATAGACTGAGACGCTGAGAGTGAAGTCTGTCCAAGGTGATAGGTGGACAGGCTGAGAGTGATGTGTGTCCACGCTGAGAGTGGACACACAGAGTCATGGGTGGACACGCTGAGGCGAGAGCTGATTTGTGGAATCAATACAATGTATAAATTAGACCACGGCTGCCCTCCCTAAAATCAATACCCAAAGTGGGACGCTTGGTTTTGGCGAGTCCTAATCCTCAGGGGCTTGGCCTGGAAAGGCGGGAGGGCGGACCCGCGGATCGGGCAGCAGCTGTGAGCCTCGGCGATCCTGTCACCCCCCGCCGACAATTGTTCATCATCTAATATTCATTTCAGGTTCAAATGTAGGCCGCTTGCAGCTCCAGGGAGGCTGTTTAACACCACAGCGCCCAGAGGCAGAAGCTTAGAGCTAAACTGGGGCATCTGCAGAGCGGAAACTGTGGGAGCCGACTGGGCCATTGCTAAAAAACTTGAACGAATGGACTGTGTCGCATTTCATAGAAAGTAGCGCACTGCAGCGCAACAACTAGAGCTGGCGGGCTGCGTTGAGCTGGGGGACAGAGCAGCGCAGAGCCCTCTCTGAGGGCAGGCAAGCAGGCTGCCAGCGTCATGAACCCCAAAGACACACAGTTGATGAATGGAATGCAGAACAAATCAAAACATTCACCCCCAGTCAAGAGATCTGGGTTACATCCATCATTCTTTTGCTCACCATGGAACCCCAGTTTATACCTGGCCATATGCAAATCCGTCTTGACCCTGTGCCTCATGGGAACAGTCCAGCCCAAACTGCCAAGCCATGCCTTTCCTGGACCGCAATCAAGCATCCTAGGACCGGTTTCAGGGTTTCACCCCTCATGGCCAGGATACCTTGAATCCAGTCAGTGGTACATCTTTGCGCCAAACTGCAAAGGTGTGTGACGTCTAGCATAGGTTTGTACTCAAAGGGCACCTGTACACTTCAAAATACTATGTATGAATGAACGAATGACAGATTTATAAAGCGCACAGCTACTCAACAGAGTGTCCCAGCCCTGAAGACGCCCCGAGGTCTAGCAACATCACTCCGACACTGGGACACAAAGATGAGTTTTTAGTGCCTTCAAAGAGTGGAGAAGCAAATTCTATGGTTGGAGTGCCCCCGCACCCGATCCGGCTTTCAATTGAGTGAAAACCTTTCATCAGTCTTAACACCACAGGATCCAAGCTATACCTCACTGAAGAGCCTCACTGGTCACATGATCCAAGCTATACCTCACTGATGAGCCTCACTGGTCACATGATCCAAGCTATACCTCACTGATGAGCCTCACTGGTCACAGGATCCAAGCTATACCTCACTGATGAGCCTCACTGGTCACAGGATCCAAGCTATACCTCACTGATGAGCCTCACTGGTCACATGATCCAAGCTATACCTCACTGATGAGCCTCACTGGTCACAGGATCCAAGCTATATCTCACTGATGAGCCTCACTGGTCACAGGATCCAAGCTATACCTCACTGATGAGGCCTCACTGGTCACAGGATCCAAGCTATACCTCACTGATGAGCCTCACTGGTCACATGATCCAAGCTATACCTCACTGATGAGCCTCACTGGTCACATGATCCAAGCTATACCTCACTGATGAGCCTCACTGGTCACAGGATCCAAGCTATACCTCACTGATGAGGCCTCACAGCGTCACAGGATCCAAGCTATACCTCACTGATGAGGCCTCACTGTGTCACAGGATCCAAGCTAAGTCTCACTGATGAGGCCTCACAGCGTCACAGGATCCAAGCTATACCTCACTGATGAGGCCTCTGTGTCAGAGTATCCAAGCTATACCTCACTGAAGAGCCTCACTGGTCACATGATCCAAGCTATACCTCACTGATGAGCCTCACTGGTCACAGGATCCAAGCTATACCTCACTGATGAGCCTCACTGGTCACAGGATCCAAGCTATACCTCACTGATGAGCCTCACTGGTCACAGGATCCAAGCTATACCTCACTGATGAGCCTCACTGGTCACATGATCCAAGCTATACCTCACTGATGAAGCCTCACTGGTCACAGGATCCAAGCTATACCGCACTGATGAGGCCTCACAGCGTCACAGGATCCAAGCTATACCTCACTGATGAGGCCTCACTGTGTCACAGGATCCAAGCTAAGTCTCACTGATGAGGCCTCACGATGTCACAGGATCCAAGCTATACCTCACTGATGAGGCCTCTGTGTCAGAGTATCCAAGCTATACCTCACTGAAGAGCCTCACTGGTCACATGATCCAAGCTATACCTCACTGATGAGCCTCACTGGTCACAGGATCCAAGCTATACCTCACTGATGAGCCTCACTGGTCACAGGATCCAAGCTATACCTCACTGATGAGCCTCACTGGTCACATGATCCAAGCTATACCTCACTGATGAGCCTCACTGGTCACATGATCCAAGCTGTACCTCACTGATGAGGCCTCACTGCATCAGTGGATCCAAGCTATAGCTCACTGATGAGGCCTCAATGCGTCACAGGATCCAAGCTATACCTCACTGATGAGGACTCTGTGTCAGTGTATCCAAGCCATACCTCACTGATGAGGCCTCTGTGTCAGTGTATCCAAGCTATACCTCACTGATGAGGCCTCTCTGTCAGTGTATCCAAGCTATACCTCACTGATGAGGCCTCAATGCGTCACAGGATCCAAGCTATACCTCACTGATGAGGACTCTGTGTCAGTGTATCCAAGCCATACCTCACTGATGAGGCATCTCTGTCAGTGTATCCAAGCTATACCTCACTGATGAGGCCTCACGATGTCACAGGATCCAGGCTATACCTCACTGATGAGGCCTCACTGGTCACAGGATCCAAGCTATACCTCCCTGATGAGGCCTCTCTGTCAGTGTATCCAAGCTATACCTCACTGATGAGGCCTCTCTGTCAGTGTATCCAAGCTATACCTAGCTATACCTCACTGATGAGGCCTGACTGGTCACAGGATCCAAGCTATACCTCCCTGATGAGGCCTCTCTGTCAGTGTATCCAAGCTATACCTCACTGATGAGGCCTCTCTGTCAGTGTATCCAAGCTATACCTAGCTATACCTCACCGATGAGGCCTCAATGCGTCACAGGATCCAAGCTATACCTCACTGATGAGGACTCAGTGTCAGTGTATCCAAGTCATACCTCACTGATGAGGCCTCTGTGTCAGTGTATAAATAATAATAATAATAATAAGCATTTATTAAGCGCCTGGCTGCACAAAACTGTGTGTCCCCGCGCTGACTGCAAATGCAAAATCCGCCTAAGGGAAGAGAACAGGCAAACGGGGATTAGTTTTTAGGAAATAGGTGAGTTTTGAGTCTGGCTCTGAATCTTGTTTCAGATGGTTCCATACGTAGCTGAATTGGCAGGGCATTCCAAAGCTTCGTGGCCAAAAAGCGGAAGGATTTTCCTCCCATCTTCGCTTTGGTGATGCGAGGGATTTTAAACAGCATCGTGCCCGCTGATCTGAGATTTTTGATTGGCCTGTGGATGGTCAAGAGGCCTCTTAGATAGCTGGGGCCTTTGTTTTGGGCAATGCGATGTGTGTAGCAGAGCGTTTTGAATATTATTCTTTCTTTAACAGGGAGCCAGTGAAGCTTGGCAAGTGCATTTTTTGCTGATGCTCTACGGGGGAGACCGAGCACCAGTCGCGCTGCAGAGTTTTGTATGCATTGTAACTGGTGCAGGCTCTTTTGGTTAAGACCCAGTAAAAGAACATTACCATAGTCTAGATGGGGAGATATTAAAGCATAGACTATAGTTTTTCTTGCTTCAATTGAAAGCAGGTCGAGTACTTTGCGCAGCACTTTAAGGGTGCTGTAGCATTTCCCTGTCACTTTATTTACCTGGGCTCTACCTGAGAGATTAGGGTCAAGCATGACACCGAGGTTCTTCACCTTCTCTGCAGGCACAGGAAGTTCTCCCAATTCGCTAGGCCACCAGGCGTGGGACCAGACTGAAGGGTTCTTCCCTACAATCAATACCTCCGTTTTATCTCCGTTCAAACGGAGGCAGTTGGCGTTCATCCATGTCGCTATCCCTAGCATACAGTTAGAGAAGTTGGAGGCTAAGTCTCTACTGTCAGGTGTTATTTTGAACACCAACTGGGTGTCGTCAGCATAGCTGACCATGCCCACCCCAAATTCCTCTACAATGTGTGCCAGGGGTTCCATGTAGATGTTAAATAAGGTAGGGCTCAGACTTGAGCCCTGTGGAACCCCATGGCTAACATTGCGAGGAGATGACTTGAAGGGGGGGCAGTGAAGTTGGAAAGTTCTGTCCGAGAGGTATGACTGGAACCATTTAAGAGCAGAGTCTTTAACTCCCATGTCTGAGAGTCGAGACAGCAGCGTGGTGTGCAGCACGGTGTCAAATGCTGCACTTAGGTCCAATAGGACCAACGCTGCCGTCTCTCCCTCATCCACCAGTTTCCGGATCTGCTCGGTGGAGAACAGAACGGCAGACTCCGTTGAATGGCCTGCTCTAAACCCTGATTGGGAGGGGTGGAGGAGAGATTCTTTCTCCAAGAACTCCATGAGTTGGAGATTGGCCACCTTTTCTATGATCTTAGCACAGAAAGGGAGAAGGGAGATTGGTCGCAGATTTTGAAGCTGGGTAATTGGGATGTTCGGTTTCTTTTTTAGAGGTATTACCTGGGCAGATTTCCAGTTACTCGGGACGATGCTCTCACGGAACGAGGTTGTGATCATGTTGCTTATATGATCCAGTAGTGCGCTTTCCATGATCATTTTGTATTGTTCCGGAGGGCAGGCATCCATAGGCGAGCCAGAGCTAATGGTGTTTATGATATTCATCAGTTCCTGTTTGTTGGGGGTCCTGAAATTTGTGAACTGGGGTTTTTGCGGGCGGACGTCTAGAGTCTCTGCCTTATTGTTATCTGACCTGGTGCTAATGGTGAATGTGGCGTGAATATTTTCTACCTTTTTCACAAAGAAATCAGCTATTTGTTCACATATCTCCGTGGAGTAGGTGTCTTTAGTATCCAAGCGGGATAGTGTGGTGATTTCTTTATAGATACCGAATAGTTCTTTGGTAGGGTTTTTAGCTTCCGTGATTCTGCATTTGTAATAAAGACTCTTCTCTGCTCGTACCAATTTTTGGTATTTTTTCAGCTCAGTTCTATACTTTTCTTTGAGTTCTGGGGCGTAGTCTTTCCTCCACATTCGTTCAATGAATTTGCATTGTGCTTTAGCCTTTTTCAATTTTTCAGAGAACCAGGGGGCACTTTTAGTTTGACGAGCTGGGGGCTTGGTCGTCCAGGGAGCAGTTTTGTCTAACGCTCTTGTTAGCCATGATTCAAAGTTGTCCCATTCCTCCTGTAGGGACGTGGCTGCAGTCAGGGGGTGATCGGAAAGTTCCTGCAGCAGTATTTCGGGGGTACATTTTTTAAAGTTTCGGCGTCTGTAGGGGGGGGTTTTCACATATGGCTTGGTAATAACGTTTTTAGCTATTCTGAATGGCACCATACAATGGTCAGACCATATCAATGGAACTGGTGGGGAAGTTTCAATGCCCACGCAGTTTGTAAATATGGGATCTAATAGATGCCCTTGTTGATGCGTAGGTATGATAGATAGGAGCTTCAGATCAATAGTATTGAGAGCATTCAGAAGGAGTTGCGCTTCCTTAGAGTGACTGTCTTCTAGGTGGATGTTAAGGTCGCCCAATATGATGATGTTTTTATGTCTTACGGCTAGTTGGGTGGCCAGTTCAATAAGTTGGTTGCAGAAGGCTATTGCAGCTCCAGGGGGTCTGTATATTAGTAATCCAGTAATGGTATTGGTGGTGTCTAATTTAATATCAAGCTATACCTCACTGATGAGGCCTCTCTGTCAGTGTATCCAAGTTATACCTCACTCATGAGGCCTCACTGCATCTGAGGATCCAAGCTATACCTCACTGAAGAGCCTCACTGGTCACATGATCCAAGCTGTACCTCACTGATGAGGCCTCACTGGTCACAGGATCCAAGCTATACCTCACTGATGAGGCCTCACTGCGTCACAGGATCCAAGCTAAACCTCGCTGATGAGGCCAGACTGCATCACAGGATCCAAGCTAAACCTCACCGATGAGGCCTCACTGGTCAAATGATCCAAGCTGTACCTCACTGATGAGGCCTCACTGGTCACAGGATCCAAGCTATACCTCACTGATGAGGCCTCACTGGTCACATGATCCAAGCTGTACCTCACTGATGAGGCCTCACTGGTCACAGGATCCAAGCTATACCTCACTGAAGAGCCTCACTGGTCACATGATCCAAGCTGTACCTCACTGATGAGGCCTCACTTGTCACAGGATCCAAGCTATACCTCACTGCTGAGGCCTCACTGCGTCACAGGATCCAAGCTATACCTCACTGATGAGGCCTCACGATGTCACAGGATCCAAGCTATACCTAACTGTTGAGGACTCTGTGTCAGTGTATCCAAGCTATACCTCACTGATGATGCCTCTGTGTCAGTGTATCCAAGTTATACCTCACTGATGAGGCCTCACTGGTCACAGGATCCAAGATATACCTCACTGATGAGGCCTCACTGGTCACAGGATCCAAGCTATACCTCCCTGATGAGGCCTCTCTGTCAGTGTATCCAAGCTATACCTCACTGATGAGGCCTCTCTGTCAGTGTATCCAAGCTATACCTCACTGATGAGCCCTCTCTGTCAGTGTATCCAAGCTATACCTCACTGATGAGGCCTCACTGCATCTGAGGATCCAAGCTATACCTCACTGAAGAGCCTCACTGGTCACATGATCCAAGCTGTACCTCACTGATGAGGCCTCACTGGTCACAGGATCCAAGCTATACCTCACTGATGAGGCCTCACTGCGTCACAGGATCCAAGCTAAACCTCACTGATGAGGCCACACTGCATCACAGAATCCAAGCTAAACCTCACTGGTCACATGATCCAAGCTGTACCTCACTGATGAGGCCTCACTGGTCACAGGATCCAAGCTATACCTCACTGATGAGGCCTCACTGGTCACATGATCCAAGCTGTACCTCACTGATGAGGCCTCACGATGTCACAGGATCCAAGCTATATCTCACTGAAGAGCCTCACTGGTCACATGATCCAAGCTGCACCTCACTGATGAGTCCTCACTGGTCACAGGATCCAAGCTATACCTCACTGATGAGGCCTCACTGCGTCACAGGATCCAAGCTATACCTCACTGATGAGGTGTGAGAAGTTGGCCTGATATGTATTGTTTCCAATTCTGGAACCACTTGGTATCAGTCCAAACAAACCCCAAAGATGTCTGGTTGTAAGTCAACCTTGTTAGACAAGCTATCCTAGTGGTAGCATGGACTAAGCAGCCTTAAAGGCTTAACTTAAGAGGTCGTGTTAAGCGAGCTGTTTTACCACATACAATCCTGTAATCAAATGAAAGGACACCACACAAGTATATATTATAAAAATATATGTATTTATTTCTAAATTACTCCCCAGTACTCTTTATGAGGAAAGGGGCACAAGCGTTAAATCAAAAGCACAGTAAAACATATAAAGTTGCACAATTATGGATGAGGGCGGGTGGCCACTCAGACCATATACTAAAAAAGTGGTATAAGTAACACTTCTCGAACAATGGTTAGGCCTAGGGCCTAGAGATTCGCTGGGAGCAGTCAGGACTAGCAATGCTGAAGTCGGGAGTAGCCCACAGGAGACGGGTGCAGCACGGAAAGTGCGGCGCGCACCAATGCAATGTCAATGGTGCGTAAAAGTTAGTTAAAGTGAATTAAAAGATACTTCCGCTGAACCTAGAGGAACAAAACTTTAGACACAGACCCTAGAGGTGTGTACCAGTGTATGTACACCGGCGTTGCAATGTTACCTCACCCACAGGCCGTGGGTGCACAGGGTCGAAGTGGCGTCGGGTCTTGACACGCAGGTTCTTGGTGCTTGAAGCTGTTGCAGCTGCAGGCGATGTGAAGCAGAAGTGTCCGGTGCGATCCAAGGGTGGATCGAAGTAGAAAAGTACCTGAAAGCAGAGGGGACAGAGTCTGGGTCACTCAGCAGTGACCAGGGTGGAACCAGGACGGAACCAGGCAATGTCGGGCGCAATCAGGTGGTTGTCGATAGGCTTCTCTCCGCTGTCACGTGGGCTCTGGGGCATCTGCGACGTCCAGGAGCGGGTCACGATCTGTCCCACGTAGGCTCTCGCCGTCAGCACCGTCGGCTTCAAGATTGCAGCAAACAGCACTTGGCAAAAGCAATCCACGCGGAACCGGGCGATTGCTTATCACTCGAACCAGGAGGGTCAGAGTGGGGGCTCCTTTTCACAGGAGCTGGTGCAGATCTGGAGCAACCAGAAAAGCAAGTCGTATTTCAAGTTTCGTCGGCGCAGGGGCCACAAGCCAGCTGGCAAGTGACCGGGCCAACGCGTCGAGCCCACACAAGCAGAAGGGCCCTACGCAGTACTCGTCGAGTGTGGAGGGGTGAGCTTTGGTGCAAGTGGAGCTCGGGGCTGGGGCTTCTCAAACCCCGGTGCACAGCTTCGAGGATCACTCGTGGGCTGCACGGTCAGCGTCTCGTGGCCTTTTCAAGATGGCGTGCCCCACGCTTCCGGTCGCCTCCACTGGTCTCAGCTCTGCAGGGACTGTGGATCGTGCAGGTAGAAGGCAGGCAAGCTTGATCTCGTTGATCTCTGTCGCTCGAGTTCCGGCGGGAACTGCAACAAAGCAAGGGTCGAGGGCTGGATGGTGCCTGTTTGCACAGGGTGGTCACTCCTTGACCACAAGGGAGATTCTTCAGTCTTCTAACGTCGTGTAGAAAGTCGAAGGGTCCAGAATTCGTTTCTTATGTTTCTTCAGGATGATCTGAGTTGCATTGGCACTGCTCCCCCTCTTATTCGAATCTGGGGGGTTGGACATCCTGCTAGGTCCCCTCCTATGGGTGGGACCCAGGAAGGGGGTGGTTACACCCCTCTCCTTTGATCCTGGCCGCGCTGGGACAGGGGCTGGGAGGCCCCAGAACCGGTTTGGCCGGATTATGCAAGGGGCAGCCTTGTGCTCCCCAGGCAGTGTCTGGTTTCTTTGAAACCTCCCTACTCCAATCCACTATCTCCTGTCTGGGGTGGTTTGACACCGCCCTGTGACAGGAAACTCTTTGTCCAGGCCTCCTCTGCCGAGTTTCGGTCAGCAGCAGGAGGCCAGACCCGTGTCTGTGGCAGGGGCATCCATTTTGTGGATCTGAGGCTCATTTTAAATCAACCGCGTTTCAGTAAAGTAACATGTCTTCTCCCTCTAGAAGGGTGGAATGCTACCCCCGTCGCCAGAACTGGCGAGGGGGTAGTATTCCAATTCGTATGACACCTTACACGACATGTTTTGATAAAGCCAAACCAAAGTTGCTATATAACCGCGAGGATTATAAGGCGCTTAAGAGTATATGGTATGGCATTATCCCGGATCAGCTTAGGGAGTTGTTCCCGACAGCTGCAGACAGGCTCAGCTCATGCCAGAGCTCCATCTCACATAAAACCACGCACTCTGCCTCCAGGATTGATGAGGCCTTCCATAGGAGTGGCTTACAGGCTATATATGTGTCCAGATATAGGTTTAGATATAGGTATACTATATCTAAGCAAGGGGTGATTACACCCACTTGCCCCAGCTGAGTGATCAGCCAGTTGTGTCAATTTAAGAACCAGCCAGGGGTGGCAAAAGCTATGCTTCAGCCCCTGTAGGCCTTGGTGGCACCTATGCCCTGAGCACCTATAGTGCATGGTACAGGGGCTGACAAGGAGTCCATTTCCAATTGTGGTATGTACCTATAGCACATGTATTATAAATTTAGAGAGAGAACAGCAGGCTGGGGGTCTGATTAGCAGGCCCACAGCCTCAGTAAGTCGAAAACCAGTGAAGCAAAAAGCAAAAATTGGGGTGACCATAGGATAGCAGACCCTACTCTCCTACACAACCCCCCCCCCCCCAAACGCAGGGACATTAAACTTAACCTTGACCAGATAAGTCTTCATGTTCTAAGTGGAAGTACCTGGAGAGACCATCTGCATTACCATGGTCAGTCCCTGGGCGGTGCTCCACTGTAAAGTCCATCCCCTGTAGGGAAATGGACCACCTGAGCAGTTTGGGATTTTCACCCTTCATCTGATTTAGCCACAAGAGGGGCTTATGGTCTGTCTGAATTAGGAAGTGAGTACCAAACAAGTATGGCCTCAACTTCTTCAGGGCCCAAACCACAGCAAAGGCCTCCCTCTCAATAGCTGACCAACGTTTCTCCCTGGGGGTCAGCCTTCTGCTAATAAAAGCAATGGGCTGGTCTTGACCATCTTGATTAAGTTGTGAAAGCACAGCTCCCACCCCCAACTCAGAAGCATCTGTCTGTACAATGAACTGTTTGGAGTAGTCATTACTCTTCAGGATAGGTGCAGCGCACATGGCCTTCTTCAGGTCATCAAATGCCTTTTGACAGCTAACTGTCCACTGAACCTTTTTGGGCATCTTCTTGGATGTCAAGTCATTCAATGGTGTCACAATGGACCCATAGTTCTTTACAAATTTTCTGTAATACCCAGTCAGGCCCAAGAAGGCTCTGACTTGTGTCTGGGTAGTTGGAGGAGCCCAGTCCTGTATGGTCTGGATCTTGCTCTCCAGTGGTTGAACTTGACCCCCACCTACTAGGTGGCCCAAGTACACAACCTTGCTCTGCCCTATCTGGCACTTAGTAGCCTTGATAGTCAGGCATGCCTTTTGCAGGGCCTCCAGAACCTTCTTCAGGTGGATCAGGTGATCCTCCCAGGTGGAGCTAAAGACAGCAATATCATCTAGATATGCTGCACAAAAGTCATCCAACCCAGCAAGGACTTGATTCACCAACCTTTGGAAGGTGGCAGGTGCATTCTTCAAACCAAAGGGCATTACCACAAACTGATAATGTCCACTAGGGGTAGAGAATGCTGTTTTGGCTTTTGACTCTTCAGCTAGTCTGATTTGCCAGTAGCCAGCTGTCAAATCAAATGTGCTCAGAAACTTGGCAGAAGCCAATTTATCAATGAGCTCATCTGCTCTTGGAATGGGATGAGCATCTGTCCTAGTGACAGCATTGAGACCTCTGTAGTCCACACAAAACCTCATTTCTCTCTTCCCATCTTTGGTATGAGGTTTTGGCACAAGGACCACTGGGCTAGCCCATGGGCTCTCTGATGGCTCAATCACTCCAAGCTCCAACATCTTTTGCACCTCAGCCTTTATACAATCCCTGACATGGTCAGGTTGCCTGTAGATCTTATTCTTCACAGGCAGATTGTCACCAGTGTCCACCTCATGGGTGCACCAGTTAGTCTGGCTGGGTGTGAGTGAAAACAAATGTCTGTGGGCCTGCAACACCTGTCTGCAGTCCACCTGTTGCTGCTCAGTGAGGCTGCCTGCCAAGGCTACTCCATCAACTGAACCATCATCAGGGTTCTGGGAAAGCAGGTCTGGGAGAGGGTCACTCTCTTCCTCCTGTTCCTGTTCCCCATCTGTGGCCATGAGGAGACTCATGTCCTCCCTGTCAACAAATGCTTTCAAACGGTTTACATGGAGCACCCTGTGGGGGCTCCTAGGGGTACCAAAGTCAACCAAGTAGGTGACTTCTCCCTTCTTTTCAATGATAGGGTAGGGTCCAGTCCATTGGTCCTGGAGAGCTGCTGGCCCCACTGGGTCCAACACCCACACCTTCTGCCCTGGCTGGTACTCAACCAGAACAGCCTTTTGGTCATGCCAAGCTTTCTGTAATTCTTGACTTGCCTCAAGGTTTTTGGATGCTCTCTCCATGTATTCAGCCATCCTGGAGCGGAGACCAAGTACATAGTCCACAATGTCTAGTTTAGGCTTTTTGAGAGGTAACTCCCATCCTTCCTTCACCAAACTCAATGGACCCCTTACAGTGTGGCCAAACAAAAGTTCAAAAGGGCTGTAGCCAACCCCCTTCTGTGGGACCTCTCTGTAAGCAAAGAGCAAGCAGGGTAAAAGGATGTCCCATTTCCGCCTAAGCTTCTCTGGTAAACCTTTTATCATTCCCTTTAGGGTCTTGTTGAACCTTTCAACAAGCCCATTGCACTGTGGATGGTAGGGTGTGGTAAACTTATAGTTTACTCCACACTCTTTCCACATTGCTTTCAAGTATCCAGACATAAAGTTAGTACCTCTGTCTGAAAGAACCTCCTTTGGAAAGCCCACTCTTGAGAAAACTGCAATGAGGGCTTTTGCCACCACAGGAGCTGTGGTGGTCCTCAGGGGAATTGCCTCTGGGTACCTGGTGGCATGATCCACTACCACCAGTATAAATCTGTGCCCAGATGCTGTTTGAGGATCCATGGGACCCACAATGTCTATTCCAACTCTTTCAAAGGGTACCCCCACCACAGGTAGTGGTATCAGGGGGGCCTTTGTTGTGCCACCTGACTTACCACTGGCTTGGCAAGTGACACAGGAGCGACAAAACTCCTTGACATTTTCTGACATGTGAGGCCAGTGAAAGTGTGGAACAAGCCTGTCCCAAGTCTTATTCTGGCCTAGGTGTCCTGCAAGGGGAATATCATGGGCCAAGGTAAGAAGGAAGCCCCTAAACTTCAAAGGTATAACCAACCTCCTGGTTGTGCCAGGCTTGGGGTCTCTAGCCTCTGAATAAAGGAGTCCTTCATCCCAATACACTTTATGGGTACCTTGAGCATTCCCTGCAGCCTCAGCAGCAGCTTGCTGTCTGAGGGGTTCAAGTGAAGGGCAATCTAATTGGGCCTGCCCCAGGTCTGCCCTTGAGGGTCCCCCTGTCCCCAGGAACTCAACCTGATCAGGTTCAAGCTCCTCTGAGACAGTCTCCTCTTGGACTGCAGAATCAGTTTCCTGTGAAACTTGATCCTCAACCTGGGGCAAGTGGGAAGGCACAGCCTTAACCCTCTTGCTCCTTCTCTTGGGTTGTGGTTGGTCTATTGTTTCAAGATCCACCACTGGTTCAGGAAGGCACTTCTTAGCCTGAGACCTTGTCACTGCAAGGACATGAGCTGAAATCCCTAGCATTTCTGCATGAGTCCTGTACTCCACTTCTGACCAAACTGAGCTTTCAAGATCATTGCCTAACAGACAGTCTACTGGGAGGTCTGCACTCACAACAACTTTCTTTAGGCCATCTACCCCTCCCCAGGAGAAGTTCACAACAGCCACACTATGGGAAGTAGTGGAGTTGCTTGCATTGGTCACTAGGTAACTTTCACCTAGTACAATCTGTCCAGGGTCCACAAAGTCAGGTGTCACCATTGTGACACTGGCACAAGTGTCCCTGTAGGCCTGAGCCAGTTTCTCATTGATTAAGGGAGTCTGCCTATATTTGCCCAGGTTACTGGGGCTTACTGCAGTGGGCAAAGATAAGTCCACATCATATAGGAGAACTGCCTGTGTGGGGATTCTGACTAGGCCAGATTCCACCTCAGTACCCAGGGTCAACCCTAAAAAAAACCTTTGGCTGTGTACCACCACTGTTAACTGTACTAGGGGGTGCAGGTGCTTTAGGAGCTGCAGTGGTGGGGATTGGATTTTTCTTAGTGCATTCACTGCCCCAGTGTGAAACTGATTTGCAGGTATTACACCAAGGTTTCTTTGGGCCATCATTCTTCTTTTTCTTGTTTCCATTTTGGGAACCCCCCTCCTTATTGCTAGTTTGGGGGCCTGAAGTCTTCTGGTCCTTTTCTTTATCTTTCTGATTCCCACCCTTCTGGTCTGTTTTCTTCTGGTCACCTTGGTTCTGGTTTTTCTGCTTAATCCTTGTTCTGACCCATTTGTCTGCCTTCTTTCCCAATTCTTGGGGAGAGGTCAAATCAGAGTCAACAAGGTATTGATGCAACAGCTGGTTCTGACAGTTATTAAGGATCTGCTCTCTCATCATAAGATTGTACAATCCTGTATAGTCTGAAACTTTACTTCCTTGCAGCCAACCCTCCAGAGCCTTAGTGGCACAATCTACAAAATCAGTCCAGTCCTGAGTCTGTGCTTTTTGGGTGTCTCTGAACAACAACCTGTATTGCTCAGTGGTTAGGCCAAACCCTTCAATAAGAGCACTCTTCAGAACAGAGTAGTTTTTGGCATCCTCAGGTCTAACAGTGAGGAGCCTGTCCCTCCCTTTCTCAGAAAAGGAGTACCATAAAATTGCTGCCCACTGATCCTCAGGGACCTGCTGTACCATGCAGGCCCTCTCAAGAGCAGTCATCCATTTGTGGATATCATCCCCTTCCTTGTAGGGGGGCACAATTTTTGTCAGGTTTCTATTGTCATAGGCCCTGTCTTTTTCTTTAGGAACTTTGCTGCCACCAGTGGCATCTAAGCCACTTAATTTCTGTTCTCTAGCCAAGGTAAGTTTAGCTTGAGCCAAGGTAAGTTTAGCTTGAGCCAGAGCTACCTCCTCCCTCTCTATCTGGAGTTGGACAGCCCTCATTCTGGCCCTATGCTCTTTCCTCTGGGAGGGAGTCATCCCTCTTTGAGATTCTCTTGAGGCACTAGAAAGATGAGAGTCCCTTGATTGAGATCTCACCCTCCTGTTACCTGGGAGAATTTGGTTATGAGATCTGGAGTGGTGCTGGCCCTCTCCATTCTCATGTAGGTCTAGGTTGGCCTGGTTAAGCCTGGCAACCTGTACCTGGTTTCCCCTCTGATCCTGATCTTCAGGCTCTTCTAAATCAGAGCCTTCCTCTTCCTCTTCCTCTTCTTCATCATCTTCTGGAAGATTCTCATTCTCATTCTCAGGGGAGTGTATCCCTTCACCTGATTCTAAGGGAGCCTGACTCACCTTATCTAAGTCATCCTTTTCTAGGATAGCTATTAGGGAAGGAATGGTAGGGCCTCTGCCCTTTTTTAGCCCCCTGGCTGTGCACAAGGCACTCAGGTCTTTGTGGCTAAGGTTGTCATATCTGGATGTTGTCCCTATAGGATCAACTATTACAGGAGCAGAGCCTGAGGCTCTACCTGTATAAGACATGACTGCTAGTGAGGTGTAAGTGATGCACTTACCTACACTAAGTGTTCCTACTGTACCTTGCTAGTGAGTTGTAGTCAGGGTGTGCTACTCCCTTTAATCTACAACTACTAAGTTCAGTAGAACTTAATATGCTAAGCTTTTGATTTATATGTACCTAAGGTACTTGATGTGATCTTTCAATTTGATAAAGATTGCAATGGTAAAACAAACAGCAAGCTCAAATCCGCACCGCTGCACACCAATGTGAGAAGTTGGCCTGATATGTAGTGTTTCCAATTCTGGAACCACTTGGTATCAGTCCAAACAAACCCCAAAGATGTCTGGTTGTAAGTCAACCTTGTTAGACAAGCTATCCTAGTGGTAGCATGGACTAAGCAGCCTTAAAGGCTTAACTTAAGAGGTCGTGTTAAGCGAGCTGTTTTACCACATACAATCCTGTAATCAAATGAAAGGACACCACACAAGTATATATTATAAAAATATATGTATTTATTTCTAAATTACTCCCCAGTACTCTTTATGAGGAAAGGGGCACAAGCGTTAAATCAAAAGCACAGTAAAACATATAAAGTTGCACAATTATGGATGAGGGCGGGTGGCCACTCAGACCATATACTAAAAAAGTGGTATAAGTAACACTTCTCGAACAATGGTTAGGCCTAGGGCCTAGAGATTCGCTGGGAGCAGTCAGGACTAGCAATGCTGAAGTTGGGAGTAGCCCACAGGAGACGGGTGCAGCACGGAAAGTGCGGCGCGCACCAATGCAATGTCAATGGTGCGTAAAAGTTAGTTAAAGTGAATTAAAAGATACTTCCGCTGAACCTAGAGGAACAAAACTTTAGACACAGACCCTAGAGGTGTGTACCAGTGTATGTACACCGGCGTTGCAATGTTACCTCACCCACAGGCCGTGGGTGCACAGGGTCGAAGTGGCGTCGGGTCTTGACACGCAGGTTCTTGGTGCTTGAAGCTGTTGCAGCTGCAGGCGATGTGAAGCAGAAGTGTCCGGTGCGATCCAAGGGTGGATCGAAGTAGAAAAGTACCTGAAAGCAGAGGGGACAGAGTCTGGGTCACTCAGCAGTGACCAGGGTGGAACCAGGACGGAACCAGGCAATGTCGGGCGCAATCAGGTGGTTGTCGATAGGCTTCTCTCCGCTGTCACGTGGGCTCTGGGGCATCTGCGACGTCCAGGAGCGGGTCACGATCTGTCCCACGTAGGCTCTCGCCGTCAGCACTGTCGGCTTCAAGATTGCAGCAAACAGTACTTGGCAAAAGCAATCCACGCGGAACCGGGAGATTGCTTATCACTCGAACCAGGAGGGTCAGAGTGGGGGCTCCTTTTCACAGGAGCTGGTGCAGATCTGGAGCAACCAGAAAAGCAAGTCGTATTTCAAGTTTCGTCGGCGCAGGGGCCACAAGCCAGCTGGCAAGTGACCGGGCCAACGCGTCAAGCCCACACAAGCAGAAGGGCCCCACGCAGCACTCGTCGAGTGTGGAGGGGTGAGCTTTGGTGCAAGTGGAGCTCGGGGCTGGGGCTTCTCAAACCCCGGTGCACAGCTTCGAGGATCACTCGTGGGCTGCACGGTCAGCGTCTCGTGGCCTTTTCAAGATGGCGTGCCCCACGCTTCCGGTCGCCTCCACTGGTCTCAGCTCTGCAGGGACTGTGGATCGGGCAGGTAGAAGGCAGGCAAGCTTGATCTCGTCGATCTCTGTCGCTCGAGTTCCGGCGGGAACTGCAACAAAGCAAGGGTCAAGGGCTGGATGGTGCCTGTTTGCACAGGGTGGTCACTCCTTGACCACAAGGGAGATTCTTCAGTCTTCTAACGTCGTGTAGAAAGTCGAAGGGTCCAGAATTCGTTTCTTATGTTTCTTCAGGATGATCTGAGTTGCATTGGCACTGCTCCCCCTCTTATTCGAATCTGGGGGGTTGGACATCCTGCTAGGTCCCCTCCTATGGGTGGGACCCAGGAAGGGGGTGGTTACACCCCTCTCCTTTGATCCTGGCCGCGCTGGGACAGGGGCTGGGAGGCCCCAGAACCGGTTTGGCCGGATTATGCAAGGGGCAGCCTTGTGCTCCCCAGGCAGTGTCTGGTTTCTTTGAAACCTCCCTACTCCAATCCACTATCTCCTGTCTGGGGTGGTTTGACACCGCCCTGTGACAGGAAACTCTTTGTCCAGGCCTCCTCTGCCGAGTTTCGGTCAGCAGCAGGAGGCCAGACCCGTGTCTGTGGCAGGGGCATCCATTTTGTGGATCTGAGGCTCATTTTAAATCAACCGCGTTTCAGTAAAGTAACATGTCTTCTCCCTCTAGAAGGGTGGAATGCTACCCCCGTCGCCAGAACTGGCGAGGGGGTAGTATTCCAATTCGTATGACACCTTACACGACATGTTTTGATAAAGCCAAACCAAAGTTGCTATATAACCGCGAGGATTATAAGGCGCTTAAGAGTATATGGTATGGCATTATCCCGGATCAGCTTAGGGAGTTGTTCCCGACAGCTGCAGACAGGCTCAGCTCATGCCAGAGCTCCATCTCACATAAAACCACACACTCTGCCTCCAGGATTGATGAGGCCTTCCATAGGAGTGGCTTACAGGCTATATATGTGTCCAGATATAGGTTTAGATATAGGTATACTATATCTAAGCAAGGGGTGATTACACCCACTTGCCCCAGCTGAGTGATCAGCCAGTTGTGTCAATTTAAGAACCAGCCAGGGGTGGCAAAAGCTATGCTTCAGCCCCTGGTAGGCCTTGGTGGCACCTATGCCCTGAGCACCTATAGTGCATGGTACAGGGGCTGACAAGGAGTCCATTTCCAATTGTGGTATGTACCTATAGCACATGTATTATAAATTTAGAGAGAGAACAGCAGGCTGGGGGTCTGATTAGCAGGCCCACAGCCTCAGTAAGTCGAAAACCAGTGAAGCAAAAAGCAAAAATTGGGGTGACCATAGGATAGCAGACCCTACTCTCCTACACGAGGCCTCACGATGTCACAGGATCCAAGATATACCTAACTGTTGAGGACTCTGTGTCAGTGTATCCAAGTTATACCTCACTGATGAGGCCTCACTGGTCACAGGATCCAAGCTATACCTCACTGATGAGGCCTCTGTGTCAGTGTATCCAAGCTATACCTCACTGATGAGGCCTCACTGGTCACAGGATCCAAGCTATACCTCACTGAAGAGCCTCACTGGTCACATGATCCAAGCTATACCTCACTGATGAGCCTCACTGGTCACATGATCCAAGCTATACCTCACTGATGAGCCTCACTGGTCACAGGATCCAAGCTATACCTCACTGATGAGGCCTCACAGCGTCACAGGATCCAAGCTATACCTCACTGATGAGGCCTCACTGTGTCACAGGATCCAAGCTAAGTCTCACTGATGAGGCCTCACAGCGTCACAGGATCCAAGCTATACCTCACTGATGAGGCCTCACTGTGTTACAGGATCCAAGCTAAGTCTCACTGATGAGGCCTCACAGCGTCACAGGATCCAAGCTATACCTCACTGATGAGGCCTCACAGCGTCACAGGATCCAAGCTATACCTCACTGATGAGGCCTCACTGTGTCACAGGATCCAAGCTAAGTCTCACTGATGAGGCCTCACGATGTCACAGGATCCAAGCTATACCTCACTGATGAGGCCTCTGTGTCAGAGTATCCAAGCTATACCTCACTGAAGAGCCTCACTGGTAACATGATCCAAGCTATACCTCACTGATGAGCCTCACTGGTCACAGGATCCAAGCTATATCTCACTGATGAGCCTCACTGGTCACAGGATCCAAGCTATACCTCACTGATGAGCCTCACTGGTCACAGGATCCAAGCTATACCTCACTGATGAGCCTCACTGGTCACATGATCCAAGCTATACCTCACTGATGAAGCCTCACTGGTCACAGGGTCCAAGCTATACCTCACTGATGAGCCTCACTGGTCACAGGATACAAGCTATACCTCACTGATGAGGCCTCACAGCGTCACAGGATCCAAGCTATACCTCACTGATGAGGCCTCACTGTGCCACAGGATCCAAGCTAAGTCTCACTGATGAGGCCTCACGATGTCACAGGATCCAAGCTATACCTCACTGATGAGGCCTCTGTGTCAGAGTATCCAAGCTATACCTCACTGAAGAGCCTCACTGGTCACATGATCCAAGCTATACCTCACTGATGAGCCTCACTGGTCACAGGATCCAAGCTATACCTCACTGATGAGCCTCACTGGTCACAGGATCCAAGCTATACCTCACTGATGAGCCTCACTGGTCACATGATCCAAGCTGTACCTCACTGATGAGGCCTCACTGCATCAGTGGATCCAAGCTATACCTCACTGATGAGGCCTCAATGCGTCACAGGATCCAAGCTATACCTCACTGATGAGGACTCTGTGTCAGTGTATCAAAGCCATACCTCACTGATGAGGCCTCTCTGTCAGTGTATCCAAGCTATACCTCACTGATGAGGCCTCACAATGTCACAGGATCCAAGCTATACCTCACTGATGAGGCCTCACTGGTCACAGGATCCAAGCTATACCTCCCTGATGAGGCCTCTCTGTCAGTGTATCCAAGCTATACCTCACTGATGAGGCCTCTCTGTCAGTGTATCCAAGCTATACCTAGCTATACCTCACTGATGAGGCCTCAATGCGTCACAGGATCCAAGCTATACCTCACTGATGAGGACTCTGTGTCAGTGTATCCAAGCCATACCTCACTGATGAGGCCTCTGTGTCAGTGTATCCAAGCTATACCTCACTGATGAGGCCTCTCTGTCAGTGTATCCAAGTTATACCTCACTCATGAGGCCTCTCTGCATCTGAGGATCCAAGCTATACCTCACTGAAGAGCCTCACTGGTCACATGATCCAAGCTGTACCTCACTGATGAGGCCTCACTGGTCACAGGATCCAAGCTATACCTCACTGATGAGGCCTCACTGCGTCACAGGATCCAAGCTAAACCTCACTGATGAGGCCACACTGCATCACAGGATCCAAGCTAAACCTCACCGATGAGGCCTCACTGGTCAAATGATCCAAGCTGTACCTCACTGATGAGGCCTCACTGGTCACAGGATTCAAGCTATACCTCACTGATGAGGCCTCACTGGTCACATTATCCAAGCTGTACCTCACTGATGAGGCATCACTGGTCACGGGATCCAAGCTATACCTCACTGAAGAGCCTCACTGGTCACATGATCCAAGCTGTACCTCACTGATGAGGCCTCACTGGTCACAGGATCCAAGCTATACCTCACTGATGAGCCTCACTGGTCACAGGATACAAGCTATACCTCACTGATGAGGCCTCACAGCGTCACAGGATCCAAGCTATACCTCACTGATGAGGCCTCACTGTGCCACAGGATCCAAGCTAAGTCTCACTGATGAGGCCTCACGATGTCACAGGATCCAAGCTATACCTCACTGATGAGGCCTCTGTGTCAGAGTATCCAAGCTATACCTCACTGAAGAGCCTCACTGGTCACATGATCCAAGCTATACCTCACTGATGAGCCTCACTGGTCACAGGATCCAAGCTATACCTCACTGATGAGCCTCACTGGTCACAGGATCCAAGCTATACCTCACTGATGAGCCTCACTGGTCACATGATCCACGCTATACCTCACTGATGAGGCCGCTCTGTCAGTGTATCCAAGCTATACCTCACTGATGAGGCCTCAATGCGTCACAGGATCCAAGCTATACCTCACTGATGAGGACTCTGTGTCAGTGTATCCAAGCCATACCTCACTGATGAGGCCTCTCTGTCAGTGTATCCAAGCTATACCTCACTGATGAGGCCTCACGATGTCACAGGATCCAGGCTATACCTCACTGATGAGGCCTCACTGGTCACAGGATCCAAGCTATACCTCCCTGATGAGGCCTCTCTGTCAGTGTATCCAAGCTATACCTCACTGATGAGGCCTCTCTGTCAGTGTATCCAAGCTATACCTAGCTATACCAGTCTGATGAGGCCTCAATGCGTCACAGGATCCAAGCTATACCTCACTGATGAGGACTCTGTGTCAGTGTATCCAAGCCATACCTCACTGATGAGGCCTCTGTGTCAGTGTATCCAAGCTATACCTCACTGATGAGGCCTCTCTGTCAGTGTATCCAAGTTATACCTCACTCATGAGGCCTCACTACATCTGAGGATCCAAGCTATACCTCACTGAAGAGCCTCACTGGTCACATGATCCAAGCTGTACCTCACTGATGAGGCCTCACTGGTCACAGGATTCATGCTATACCTCACTGATGAGGCCTCACTGCGTCACAGGATCCAAGCTAAACCTCACTGATGAGGCCACACTGCATCACAGGATCCAAGCTAAACCTCACCGATGAGGCCTCACTGGTCAAATGATCCAAGCTGTACCTCACTGATGAGGCCTCACTGGTCACAGGATCCAAGCTATACCTCACTGATGAGGCCTCACTGGTCACATGATCCAAGCTGTACCTCACTGATGAGGCCTCACTGGTCACAGGATCCAAGCTATACCTCACTGAAGAGCCTCACTGGTCACATGATCCAAGCTGTACCTCACTGATGAGGCCTCACTGGTCACAGGATCCAAGCTATACCTCACTGCTGAGGCCTCACTGCGTCACAGGATCCAAGCTATACCTCACTGATGAGGCCTCACGATGTCACAGGATCCAAGCTATACCTAACTGTTGAGGACTCTGTGTCAGTGTATCCAAGCTATACTTCACTGATGAGGCCTCTGTGTCAGTGTATCCAAGTTATACCTCACTGATGAGGCCTCACTGGTCACAGGATCCAAGATATACCTCACTGATGAGGCCTCACTGGTCACAGGATCCAAGCTATACCTCCCTGATGAGGCCTCTCTGTCAGTGTATCCAAGCTATACCTCACTGATGAGGCCTCTCTGTCAGTATATCCAAGCTATACCTCACTGATGAGGCCTCACTGCATCTGAGGATCCAAGCTATACCTCACTGAAGAGCCTCACTGGTCACATGATCCAAGCTGTACCTCACTGATGAGGCCTCACTGGTCACAGGATCCAAGCTATACCTCACTGATGAGGCCTCACTGCGTCACAGGATCCAAGCTAAACCTCACTGATGAGGCCACACTACATCACAGGATCCAAGCTAAACCTCACTGGTCACATGATCCAAGCTGTACCTCACTGATGAGGCCTCACTGGTCACAGGATCCAAGCTATACCTCACTGATGAGGCCTCACTGGTCACATGATCCAAGCTGTACCTCACTGATGAGGCCTCACGATGTCACAGGATCCAAGCTATATCTCACTGAAGAGCCTCACTGGTCACATGATCCAAGCTGTACCTCACTGATGAGTCCTCACTGGTCACAGGATCCAAGCTATACCTCACTGATGAGGCCTCACTGCGTCACAGGATCCAAGCTATACCTCACTGATGAGGCCTCACGATGTCACAGGATCCAAGCTATACCTAACTGTTGAGGACTCTGTGTCAGTGTATCCAAGCTATACCTCACTGATGAGGCCTCACTGGTCACAGGATCCAAGCTATACCTCACTGATGAGGCCTCTGTGTCAGTGTATCCAAGCTATACCTCACTGATGAGGCCTCACTGGTCACAGGATCCAAGCTATACCTCACTGATGAGGCCTCTGTGTCAGTGTATCCAAGCTATACCTCACTGATGAGGCCTCACTGGTCACAGGATCCAAGCTATACCTCACTGATGAGGCCTCTGTGTCAGTGTATCCAAGCAATACCTCACTGATGAGGCCTCTGTGTCAGTGTATCCAAGCTATACCTCGCTGATGAGGCCTCACTGGTCACAGGATCCAAGCTAAACCTCACTGATGAGGCCTTACTGGTCACAGGATCCAAGCTAAACCTCACTGATGAGGCCTCACTGCGTCACAGGATCCAAGCTATACCTCACTGAAGAGCCTCACTGGTCACATGATCCAAGTTGTACCTCACTGATGAGGCCTCACTGGTCACAGGATCCATCTATACCTCACTGATGAGGCCTCACTGCGTCACAGGATCCAAGCTATAGCTCACTGATGAGGCCTCACGATGTCACAGGATCCAAGCTATACCTAACTGTTGAGGACTCTGTGTCAGTGTATCCAAGCCATACCTCACTGATGAGGCCTCTCTGTCAGTGTATCCAAGCTATACCTCACTGAAGAGCCTCACTGGTCACATGATCCAAGCTATACCTCACTGAAGAGCCTGACTGGTCACAGGATCCAAGCTAAACCTCACTGATGAGGCCACACTGCATCACAGGATCTAAGCTAAACCTCACTGATGCGGCCTCACTGCGTAAGGATCCAAGCTATACCTCACTGATTAGGCCTGATTGTGTCACAGGATCCATGTTATGCCTTACTGATGAGGCCACATTGTGTCACAGGATCCAAGCTATACCTCACTGATGAGGCCTCACAATGTCACAGGATCCAAGCTATACCTAGCTGATGAGGCCTCACTGCAGATTTCTGTGTGACCAGAGTCGCCGATTTGAAACCTGGTTTTCACAGTGGGAAATAGTAACTAGTGTATTTATAGAGCTACACGTTCCATGCCTGTGGTAGAAAGCACTCTGGCATCAGATAAAGCATATATTAGCCCCTCAGCTGCTTTTATGTGTGTTGCTTAACCAGTTGCAAAGGGTCCAGCGTCATGAGAGGCCTATTAAAGCGGGGGTCACTGGAATTATGCAGCAGAGAAGGACCAAATCATGTGGCAGGGTTGACTAAATTATGTGGCATGAAAAGGAAACTAATGTGGCGTTTTACAGAACATTTTGTCATACATTTGATTTGTTACTTTGTGATTTTTACATGTGGTAAAAACGATCTGGGCATTGGTTTCACCTCATTAATGCTGGTATAATACCCAAATATAGCAAAAAACAAAAGAAAGGTGACCAGTCAAGCTTTGCAAAGGGCGTTTCACAGAGAGATGAGAGCACATTTACTGCAAAAAGGTGGGGGCAGCACGTTGGAGCTCATTATTTCTAAAAGGGAGGAGTTATGTCCTACTTTGAAACCTAGTTCAGGTCCTCCTGTCAGCTCAACTAAAATCATTTAATAGTCCAGTGCCTACAATAAAAAAAATATATATAATAAATTAATATGAACTTGTGTTTGTGTAATGTAAATGGTGCTTCTTTAAAGTTTCCCAATGCCCTTGGGCCGGGTCCTCCCTACATAAAACCAAAAAAGGGATGGATAACCTGTTTCAAGATTGGAGTGATAGCCATGGTCGGTAAATTGTGAAAGAGGCAGAGGAGGTGGAGGGCTACTCAGGGCCTCAGCTATCATTAGTGCAGAAAGTGCAATTCCATTGGGGCCCAGGAGTGCGAGGGGCTCACAAGAACCAAATTATGGAGAGAACAGTTTTTTTGTCAATTTCTGTTACTGTTTGATGATTTTCCATATCATATGTTTTCACATTTACTGTGGATTATGAGCTACAAAAAAGTATCCATGATTTGATCCCAAAAGCTCTGCCGTTGCGCTCAGCCCTGCCTCTCCTGTTTCCCAATCCTTGGAATAAAGTTTTGCAGGGGTCCCAGACTTCAAAACATTCTGCTTTGGGGGCTCGGTGCAAAAAAGTTTGAACACCTCTGTCTTAGGGTATGACAGTGAGGCCTCACCACGGGAGATGCTGCCCCTGCGGGCCGGAGTTTTCACTCCCCTTGGAGCAGGAGATGATGGGGGCAAAAAACAGGGTTCTGCTCCCTCCATCCTTCCTCGCAGTGGATGGCTGGCCCGACTCCAATTCATGCTGGCCAGGAAAGGCATCATCACTGCTCTACCAACCTCCCATCTCAAACTCAGAATTGAACCAGAAACTAACCCTGCCTTACCTGTCTCTTTGAGATGTGGCATTTAATGTGTAGACTTTGTCAGCAGATGCCCTTGGCAGCGAGTTTCCTGGGCCCTAGTGTCACCACTGTGCAAGTTTTAAGTTACCTCAGTCAAAGGAGGCCCACCACAGAAACTGTTATGGTTCTTTTTGAGAGACCAAATGTTTGATCATGTACTCCTTCCTTGGAAAAAACACAAAGCCCTTTCAATCAAAACCAGCGAAACTGAAAATGTTTACGCCTGTAGGTTATTTTTTCAGATAGCACACTCATTTACTGCTTCCTGCTGGGGTGTATGGATATAACCAGGGCCACTGGAATTATGCAGCATTGGGCAGGGAGCCTGGCTGCTTGCGTCCTGGGCAGGAGCCGAGAAGACATGGGACCCCGTAAGCTAGACTTTAAAAAATATATATTATTAAATTAACCCCCCCCAGCCCCGCGTGACCCCTTCCCCCTCTCCATCCCTCCCCCGCCCTTGTCATTCTGGCCGCGATTAACTCAGTGGCCCACCCGAATGCACCATTGGCCCACCCAAATATAAATTCCTGGAGCCGGGCCTGACACCTGCCCTTGTCCCGGTGCCTTACATTCTGAGAGTGAACCCCTCCGAGGGGCCCCTCCCCACTGATGCAACGGGCGCTCACTGCTCCCTCAGTCTGGGCTTCTCACCTGGAGGCTGAATGCGGTGGGGCTCAGTGCGGGGGTCCATAGGGCTGTAACTGTCATTGGTGCAACAGGTGCAGTGGCACCGGTCCGGCTACTTTCTGTGTGCCCGACATCTCAGACTCAAGAAGCTTCCAGGTCAATAACTCCTGTTGAATACTATATAGCATGGGCGGTATTTATGATTTCACAGTGTCTGATTGCAAGGGGTCCCCTAATCACGGAGGTAAATTGTGCAGTAGCTAACTACCCTCTGCACACAGCGCAGTGACTACCAGGGCTACAACTGCACACATTCCCAAGTTGTAGACACTGGAATGTGAGGACTTGGTCGCCAATTGTGTCTGATGTCATCAAATCCGGGTTCACCGACCGGAACTGTGCACACTTTACACAGTGAAAGCCTCGGGGGCAAACGGCGCGCTGTCTTCAGATACAGCTGGTTTGTGGACCTGTTTCAGGCACAGAACGAGTTAGCAGCGTCCTTGCCACCAGGGCCAAGCAGACTAGCCAGGAGATGAGATGGAGGGATGATGGGACTGGACCGTGAAAAGAATGTGTGGGCCCGAAAGAGCTCTCCCGAGTCGGTGACCCCCCACCCAAGCCTCACTGCACCCTGCGAGGTTCACCCAGGCTCATCACTGCGCAAGGATGAAGAACAGAGGCAGCTGGTTACTGGCTGGTCATGAGAGGGTCAGGATGGGCAAGCCGGCCCACAGCTCAGCCGCAGCCGCTCTCTCTGGTTAGGGTAGTGCCTACCTGTTCACCAGAGCCCCTCTCTCTGGTTAGGGTACTGCCTAGCTGTTCACCACAGTGGAGTGGTGTGGCTCACTGGTTAGAGGCGGCAGACCCGGAAGCAGAGGACGGCCCGGAACCAGGGTTCAATTCCCGACACGGCAGGGTCGAGAACCAGGGTCAGCGGACTTGATAATTCTCACCTCGGTACCTACTCTAACCAGGGATCACACTCGGCAACTCTGGGCATTAGCTTGCCTCATCTCCACAACGGCCCTCCACAAACGCGGGGGATGCCTGGTTTCACCTTGGAGATACCCAGGAGGGAACATCTCACAGGGAAAGCCAGGACGGGTTCCCCAGCGGTCTATAGCGCCAGGACACCTCTGGGTAGCAGTGCGCTTTACAAGACACACACATTTATTTATTATTTACTGTCTAGCTGTTCACCACAGCAGCTCTCTCTGGTTACGGTACTGTCTAGCTGTTCACCACAGCAGCTCTCTCTGGTTATGGTACTGTCTATCTGTTCACCAAAGCTGCTCTCTCTGGTTAGTGTACTGTCTAGCTGTCCTCCCAGCATCTCTCTCTGGTTAGGGTACTGTCTAGCTGTTCAACAACAGCCGCTCTCTCTGGTTAGGGTACTGTCTAGCTGTTCACCGCAGCAGCTCTCTCTGGTTAGAGTACTGTCTAGCTGTTCAGCCCAGCAGCTCTCTCTGGTTAGGGTTCTGTCTAGCTGTTCAGTCACAGCCGCTCTCCCTGGTTAGGGTAGTGCCTACCTGTTCACCAGAGCCCCTCTCTCTGGTTAGGGTACTGCCTAGCTGTTCACCACAGCCGCTCTCTCTGGTTAGGGTACTGTCTAGCTGTTCAACAACAGCCGCTCTCTCTGGTTAGGGTACTGTCTCGCTGTTCAGTCACAGTCGCTCTCCCTGGTTAGGGTAGTGCCTACCTGTTCACCAGAGCCCCTCTCTCTGGTTAGGGTACTGCCTAGCTGTTCACCACAGCCGCTCTCTCTGGTTAGGGTACTGTCTAGCTGTTCACCACAGCCGCTCCCTCTGGTTAGGGTACTGTCTAGCTGTTCACCACAGCAGCTTTCTCTGGTTACGGTACTGTCTAGCTGTTCACCACAGCTGCTCTCTCTGGTTAGGGTACTGTCTAGCTGTTCATCACAGCAGCTCTCTCTGGTTACGGTACTGTGTAGCTGTTCACCACAGCAGCTTTCTCTGGTTAGGGTACTGTCTAGCTGTTCACCACAGCTGCTCTCTCTGGTTAGGGTACTGTCTAGCTGTTCACCACAGCTGCTCTCTCTGGTTAGTGTACTGTCTAGCTGTCCTCCCAGCATCTCTCTCTGCTTAGGGAGCAGTTCAACAACAGCCGCTCTCTCTGGTTAGGGTAATGTCTAGCTGTTCAACAACAGCCGCTCTCTCTGGTTAGAGTACTGTCTAGCTGTTCACCACAGCAGCTCTCTCTTGTTAGGGTACTGTCTAGCTGTTTAGCACAGCAGCTCTCTCTGGTTAGGGTTCTGTCTAGCTGTTCAACAACAGCCGCTCTCTCTGGTTAGGGTATTGTCTCGCTGTTCAGTCACAACCGCTCTCCTTGGTTAGGGTAGTCCCTCCCTGTTCACCAGAGCCTCTCTCTCTGGTTAGGGTACTGCCTAGATTTTTACCACAGCCGCTCTCTCTGGTTAGGGTACTGCCTAGCTGTTCATCACAGCAGCTCTCTCTGGTTAGGGTTACTGTCTAGCTGTTCACCGTGCTAGAGCGCGCAGTCCACCCGGGTCACCAAGGTTACCTATTCTTTACACGCACTGGGCCCTGTCGTGCAATTTTCAATACCACACTAACAATTTGGGGCGAACCGGGTGATGATTACTTTTATTTCCCTCCTGCACGCTTCTATGAGCAGTTAAGGTTTGGTTTCACCTCTGCTTACCATGCACCTGACTTACCACAGGCACAATTATTATGACAGATCTGGAGCTATCAGGGAAATAGTAGACAGGACCTAGGAACAATTACTCTTTATAATCCGTATATACTTATCCACAATTTCTGTAAAATGACCACAGACACCTGAGGATGTTCAAAACTTTATATAGAAGTTCAAAGAGAGTATGACAAGGCAATAAGTGATATGCAGAGTAATGCGTCAAACATCAAAATCAAAACCATTAGGTAACTATGAATTAACACTAGGACCATTGAGTATATGGGAAAACTAGAGGTAGGAATTTTAGAACAGAGCTAGTCACTGCAACTTTATACTAGGACATAGGACATGAATGGGACCTAGAACATGTACTTAACCTAAGTGCTTTAAACTATTCTTACTAGGTTCACCGCAACCATACTAAAGGAAAGGGAAAAATCGGAACATACTAATAAAATATAACAGTTTGGTAATTCTCTAAAGGTGGGGAGAGAAGTGGAACAATTCTAATAAACAATTTGCATATAACTTGCTTTTCAAGGTGATAGAGCAATATCACAGGCGAGAGTGCTTTATTAAGAAAATGGAGAGAGGGAGAGATAAAGAGAGGGTGAGGGAGAGAGAGAGAGAAAGAGAGACGCAAACCCACAGGCTGATATTTACCTAGTTCAGAAAGAAGACTAACCCTGGCCACGGGTCAGTTGGAAGGACGGGGACAAGGACCCTCAGGAAGGAATGCCAGAATGCGAGCAGGTACAGCTCACGGACAGTAAGGACAGGATACCCCTCAGGATTTAGGATCAGGACTGGGCTCACCAAGGTACGACCAACACCCACAGCTCCGGAAGCAACGCCTGCGTTACCCCTTTCTGCAAGTAATCCGCCAGTAACCCCGATTGGGTTTTCGAATTCCCCAGGCAAAGTGCTTCGCCAGCACTTAGGATTATTTCCACCCCTTAGGAGATTGTGGAAAGTATGGACAGAGTGCTCCGCAGCACTTCAGTTCGAGCACCTATAGTGTTCGTAGGGTCAGTGACAGGTCTGCTACTCGGACAAGTCGGACAATTTTCCTAAGCCAAACTAGGGCAATTATACTATTTGGGGACCCTTAGACCACCCACCAATGTTGCAAGTGACAGTTTTCTCACATTATGATTGGTCAGGAGAGGTGGTGCGGTCATTACCACCTCCTAGAATTCAACGTTCCCATCATGAATTTAAATTTACTTGTCCGCCCCTTAGGTTCATGTTCCCATCCATAGAATACAATAGAAAATATGAGTGCACAAGGCATTGCAACAAAGTCTCTTGGTTTCAAGGTGAGTTTCATCATCTTGTGCTGGGTTCTCAGGCGCATTGGGCTTCAGGAGCCAGCTGGCTTGTTTCAGCTTCTGCGCAATGGAGTTTTTCTCCGGTCATGTGACGGTGCCCAGCAGAGCCTCAAGTATGGCTCCGCTCCCGATTTCCCAGCCCCAGAGACGCGGTACATGAAAAGTAAGCGAGAACAAATTAAGATCACATACAAAATGATCACACTGTATACCATGATAAAATTCTAACCAACCCTTACTTTATAATGGCTATAGCATTACTGTTTAGTGTGAAAAGACAGATAGGCTAAAGCAGCAGTTGCAAGCAGAAAGCGTGATGAGAGACAAGCGGCCATGTTTGCAACAGTGCGCATGAGCACAGATTCCCTCCAGAATGCGAGTGCGTCACATCACATGGGTATGACCGACGCATGCGCAGACTGAATTTCAGCGAAGCAGCCGTGTCTTTAGTGCAAGCTTTGTTAGTATGAGAAAGACATACAAGCAAGCATCCCGGGGACACCCGCGTGTTTGGGAAAACGCTTAATAAATGACGAACAATTGTGTTAATATGATTATACAGTTAGGCAAGGGTTTTGTATGCGAGCAGGGCGCTTTACATGCGAATCCCTGCTCCATCAATCCCCTCTTTGATGATATTTACTATCATCACCACATAAAGGGAAACAGATGCCAACTTTTCTCATTCATCCACATCACTCATTTGGATTTCAACAAACTTATTGTTGAGTTTTCTTTCAGCTTCTCTATGAGAGTGGTGATTTTTCACCTTTTTGTATATTTCATTCTTTAACTCTTCTAATTCTAGTTCATCAATATTTCTTTTCACCCCCCTTTTATTCACGGTATATTTCTTTTTGCACTTCTGGCATTTGCAGCAAATAAAAATGATCAATACAACTACACCTATTACAACTATTGGCATCAGTATTTTCCACAAAAGATTTCTACCTAGGTTAGTAAACCAACTACCTATAGAGGAGAGACCTCCAGTTAGTCTCGTCCAGGCACTGCCAACCTCCAATGGTTTGAGTTCTTTTTCCAAATTAGTTATGTTCTTCACATATTGTTTTAGTTCGATACTTTTATCAGGAATGTAAGTGCAACAATGTTGCGCTTTCAGCATTCTACAGACTCCGCCCTCTTTTGCTAATAGGGTGTCAAGGGCAAGACGGTTTTGCAAAACCATTGATCTGATCGCAACCATTTCAGTATTGACCATCAGGAATCCAGCAGCAGTGTCCGTTGATAGCCGGTCCACTACTGTAGACAATTTGCAGATTCTATGAGTGTTCAGAACTACCCCCATTCCAGGTATCAGTGCACTAAAAATATCACCTATAATTTCACCTACACTTTCACGTCTACTACGCACTAAGCCATTAGTTTCTTCATCGCTTCCAGCTGCATTGTTCACATGGTATATTTTCGGGAAGACAATGCCAAAGTAGCAGCTTCCATACCAGTGATCCGGCAATTTGAAATAAGCCTTGTCCCCACATATATAATATATTCCGGGAAACACAGGTTCTGACCCATTTTTGAAACCCCAACCTCCAATTACCTTGTAATTATGTTCACACTCGCTGGAACCGATGAATACATTGTTATAGTACTCTGTCTTTTCCCTATGGATACAAAGTTTCCCCTTTCTTTCAAAATCCAACAACAAGGCAGGACTAGCTTCGCCTTGCGAGGTGTTATCCATGTGCTCAGCCCACCTAGGGACTCTATCCTTTTCGTCATTTGCCTTCTTCTGAAACTTTTCTCTCCTTCTGTCTGCCATTTTTATAAACATCTTTTCCTGCTCTTGCAGGGAACAGGTCAGATTTGCTTGTCTTGCTTCATCTAAATCTATGTTACCTATAGTCAGAAAATATTCTCCCATATAACGGGTCACGTCACTTTTAGTATGTACAAGGTTCAGGTGTCCTCTAATGGGTAGTTCGGAAAATACTATGTCAGCATTTGAATAATAGTACTGTAAAGTGCTTCTATAAAACAAGCTAGCTAGTATACTACAGGAGATTCCATAGGTCAAAGGTAGATGGTGGTATGTCACGCCTTCAGCCACTGAGGTTGGCAGCTTCATGCAGACATAACAGTCCTCTATTTCCATAGCTTCTACGTAATGCACTAACAAGTTAGCAAAAACATTTAAATGCGTCTTGTTTCTCATTTTGTGAAAGTGTAGTCCATCCTCATCTGATGCTTCTAAATTAGGTCGTGTGTGTGTGAGTCTGACTCGTTGGTCGCGTCTTTCTAGGCTTCGTGGTGTCTCTGCAGTCTGTACAGCCCCTACGTCTACTGCTTCTGGTTCAGTAGGGGACAAGTTAGGATTTTTACTTATCATAAAAGGTAGAAAAACTGTCAGTCCTATCCACATTACTATTAGCATTGCTATACTACACAAGCATATTTTACAACAGGTTTTAAGACACCCACATCTGGATCTTCCAGAGACATTCGGATCAGACATTTTTAGCTTACAGGTGGCTTTTGCTACCCCTCTTCGTTTCTTTGCACCAAAGGCTCACTTCGGGGCTCTCTCAAGGAGGGTCTTCGTCAGAACTTCGATCAGCAATGGACTCTTCGTCACTGTTGCCACTGTGGTGTGGCTCGTCAATTTCCTCCAACACAAAGTACGTCCACTCAGGGCTCCGATACAGTCTGTTCTGTTTCTTTATTCTGTCGCTCTTTCTTAGCGATTTTCCTTGGGCTGCCTTTCTTTCACTTTCAGCCCTTTTTCGGTCTTTCAGTTTTTCTTCGACTGTCTTGAGTCTGAGCCTCAGTCTCTTGACGTATCGGGGTGCACTTCTGCCTCCGTGCCTCCCAGTAGTTGAGGAAACTTGGCCTTCTTCGTGCACTCTTTACTTTTTGTTGTGGCACCTCTGTTTCCCTGCCTGTCTGACTAGTTCCAGGTCTTTCATCTATTTCTTCTGCCTGGTCCCTAATCTGACCTTGCTCAGATTCAAATCGTACTTGCTTTTTATTTCTGGTTGCTTTTATTCCTGTTGTCTGAGCACGTTGATCTATTTCTATCTGTTCCTGTTCATGCTCTTCGATCTCTTTGTTTTCTTCTGCATGAACGTCAGCTCTAATTTCTAACTGTCCCTCTCCAATTTCTGGAGTTTCAGGAGGAGTTTCGATGTCTTGATCTGACCCTACTTGGCCTACTTCCTGATCAGGTGTGTTGTGATTTTCGTTGACCTGACCTTCTTCCTCTATTTCTAGCTCACCTGGACTATCCCACTCACTGTCTAAGTAGGAATATTTCCTGGTTCGTATTGGGTCATGAACCTGGTCGTCGGCGGGGAACCATTCAACGTCTCGACTTGTGCTCGGCAGTTCGATGTCAGCTAGCTCCGGACTTTCCTCCTCGGAAGCCTCTTCAGCTGAGCTGCCTTCAGCTCCAGTCGCGTTTTCTCCAGTTACCCGCTTTGTGTGGCTGGCGTGGATCCACTTCGGTACACCAGCACACTTTACAGCAGTTGTAGTGACGAGGATCACTTGTCGTGGCTTTCCCCACCTGGGTTTCAGGCAACTGCTCCGGGTGTGTTTCTTTAACGCCACCCAATCTCCTGGTTGCAGTTTGTGTGCTGGAGTCTTTGGCCACTCGTCTTCAGTCTCTCCAATCTGCTGAGAGAGAGAACGCACTTGGTCACCCAGCTGCTTGCAGTATTCTAATACCATATCATCAGAAATGCTTAGCAGTTTGTGTCCGGGTACCCATGCCTGTCGCATCACTCTTCCCATCAACACTTCATGGGGACTTAGGCCAGTTTTTCTGTTCGGGATACTTCTCAAACTCATCAGCACAAGGGGTAAAGCCTCTATCCAGTTCATCTTTGTGGAATCACACATTTTGGCCAGTCTGGATTTCAGGGTGCCATTTATTTGCTCCACTACCCCAGAAGCCTCTGGATGGTAGGCACAATGCAGTCTTTGCTTAATTTTGAATGCTTTACAGAGTTCTTCTAGGACATCGTTGGCAAAATGCCCACCTTGGTCCGTTTCGATTGTCTCGGGAATTCCGTACCTAGGTATCAACTCCCTAAGCAATAACTTGGCTGTAGTTAGGGCATCATTTTTCTTTGCGGGATATGCTTCCACCCACCTAGAGAATAGGCAAACTATGACTAAGATGTATCTATACCCTTGACATCTAGGCATTGTTATAAAGTCTGCCTGCATTCTGACAAAGGGACCTACTGCCTTTCCGATATTACTCTGTTCTACCACAGTCCTTTTTCCTGCATTGAATTGCTGACACACTAGGCACCTCTGGCAAAGCTTTTCCGCCTGGTTCCTGAACCTTGAATTACAGAACACCTTGTCAAACACCCGACACATTGCGTCCCTTCCCATATGTGTTGGTTCATGTATCATTCTGACCATGGGGTCTATCAGACTGTCAGGCAATACAGGCACCTCAGTCGAGTTTACCACCACACCATCATCTCTCAATTTGCATCCCTCTGCTGCCCACCTTCCTTTCTCTTGTCTGTCTGTTGCCTGTTGCAAATCCTTTAATTCTTCCCACGTTGACACATTCTCAAACAACATAAGTTGGCAGCTGGTTCCACCCCACAAGGCAATTTGGAGGGACATTTGGTATCGGGCACAGAACTGTGCAATTTGGTCAGCGTACCTGTTACCGGCTGTCACATCGTCATTTCCTGATCGGTGAGCCGCACACTTGACCACAGCCAATTCTTTGGGCAATTGGATAGCTTCCAGTAAGTTATGCACCACTTTTCCATTTCTGATAGGGGTACCGGAGGAAGTCATGAATTCTCTTTGCAACCACAATTGGCCGAAGTCATGAACAACCCCGTAACAGTACTGGCTGTCGGTGTAAACAGTTATTCTCTTGTTCTTACCCCTCTTACATGCTCTGGTTAACGCGATGAGCTCTGCCACTTGTGCAGATTTCACCTCGCTCAGGTAAGATGCTTCTATGGTTTCCGTCAATGTGACCACAGCATAGGCAGCACACAGACCCCTACTCTCATGTCTTAAACATGAGCCGTCCACGAACATTGTCGTATCCCCATCAAGTAATGCTATTTCACGGATGTCAGGACGGGGCTTAGTACTGAACTCAGTTAGATCGATGCAATTATGTTCCCCTTCCTCTTCAACTTCTACATCCAGAGGAACAGGTAACAATGTCGCAGGGTTTAGGACATTGCACCGGGAAATGGTCACATTTTCAGCACCAATCAAAATTCTCTCATACTTAGTCAGTCGACTAGGTGTGAGGTACTGGGTCTTAGTTCTAGTCAGTAGGATTACGACAGAATGAGGAACATATACAGTGACATGATGTCTCATGACAATGTTCTCACTCTGTTCCAGACTGACGCAAGTAGCAGCGACTGCTTTCAGGCATCCAGGTAATCCAGCAGCCACCGGATCTAGGGTGGCCGAAAAATAGGCCACCGGTCGTCTAATTAATCCGTGCTCCTGGGTCAGGACTGAAAGAGCACAATTTTCTCTCGTGTCACAGAATAGCTCAAAGGGCTTAGAGTAATCAGGCATACCCAATGAAGGAGCAGTACATAGACAGTTTCTCAGAGTTACCCAAGCGCTCATGCTTTCGTTGTCCCAACTGACGGGGTCTTCTACTCCTTTCTTTGTCATTTTTATCAGTGGTCTTGCTAGGGCCGCAAATCCTACAATCCATTGTCTGCAGTAACCCATAACTCCTAAGAACATTCTCACCTCTTTCTGTGTTCTGGGCAGTTCCATGGCTTTAATTATTTTGATTCTTTCTGAAGTAACTTTCCTGATTCCTTTTTCTATCTGGTGCCCCAGATACTTCACTGAGTTCTTACAAAATTGTAACTTGTCAGGTGACACTTTATGTCCTCCTTTTCCTAGATGATTCAGCAAGGCAATTGTGTCAGTGACACAGTCCGTCTGGGTTTTAGATGCCACTAACAGGTCATCTATGTACTGTACCAAAACAGACTCTCTTGGCAGCACTAGGGTTTCAAGGCACTTCTTTAGTATCTGGTTGAAAATCGATGGACTTTCGGTGTACCCCTGAGGGACACGATTCCAGACATAGATATGACTGTCAAATTCAAAACTGAAAAGGAACTTGCTTTCTGGATGCAATGGGATGGAAAAGAATGCATGGCACAGGTCGATGACAGTGAACCATTCTGCATTCCAGGGAATCTGATATAGTATCACTGCAGGGTTAGGCACCAAAGGACAGCAAGGCACAACAATCTGGTTTACCTTGCGCAAATCTTGCACCACCCGGTACTTTCCACTAGGCTTTTTGATCCCAATGATCAGCGAATTACAGGGACTGCTCATCACTTCCTCTATTATTTCTGCTTCGAGCAGCCTGGTAATCTCAGTCGCTACTCCTGCTTTTACTTCTGCACTCATTTTGTACTGTCTGGTTTTGGGATATACAGCATTTGTTTTTATTGCTATTTTAACTGGGTCCACATTTGCCATTAAACCTACATCCTTTCCTGTGAAATCCCACACTTCTGGAACTACTCTTAACTGGAGCTCTTCAGGTAAATCCTCAACTGTTAGAGTTTTGATATCAGAATCTTGTCTGACCAACATCAGCTTGTACAAACCATCTTCATCGGGGGTCTGAATTTCGACGCCTTTCGGTGTGCAATAGATGGTACAATGCATCTTGCACAACAAATCACGTCCTAGCAGGTTCACAGGACTAGAATCACAGACCACAAATCTGTGCATTTCTTTGAAATTTCCTATAGAAACTTCCATTGGTTCAGTTACTGGAGTACTTATTATTTGATTGGAGACACCCACTACTTGGATCGCTTCTCCCGAGAGGGGTAGGTTAGGAACATCCACTGTTCTTACAGTAGATCTGGTAGCACCAGTGTCCAACAGAAAGGTGACGTCTTTCCCTTCCACCTTTCCTTCAATGTATGGTCCAGTCTGGTCTACCGGTAAGGAGGCGCCAAGTACGCACTCCTCATCCTCCCCTCTCAGGCCCCGTCAATCTTGATCTTCACAGAGGAAGGTATCGTTTAACAAATACTGTGGAATGACTGCATTTCTTTCACTCTCGACTTCCCATACTTCCGCCCTTTCATTCTGCTGACCCTGACTCTTAAAATTCTGTCTAGGTGCGCGAGGTACTGGAGGTAATTTTACCTGTTGCTGGTTCTTTCTTGTCCCCTCTTTCGGCACCTGTGGATTTAAACCATTTACAGGGGCATTACCGGCCTGCAGGTGTGGACACTCGTCTCGCCAATGCCCTATCTGGCCGCACCCATGGCACGGAAACTTCTTCATGGCCTCTTCCCGACTCATTTTAGTTCGGGGCTTTCCTCCCCCCCCAGCAGTGGCGTTCTGAGCATTATTACTAGAAGTCAATTTATTTAACTGTTTCTCTTGTTGTTCAGCTAATTTCACCTGTGCCCACATTACTTTCTCCTGGAGGGCTTTCTTTTTATTTTCGATTTCATCTTCGCAGTATTTTGCATATTTCAGGACATCATCTATGGGCTTTCCCTGCCAACTGATTTTATTATCTCGAATCCATTGGGATATTTCAGGCCTTAATCCTAGCACAAATCTATAACTGAAATGGGTCATGTCCTTCATGTCTACATTATCGATACCACTGTAAGTTTTAAATACCTGCAGTAACCTTTCATAGAAGGAATGCACAGTTTCATCACGTTCCTGGGTGGTTCTATCTATTCGAGTCCAATCCGTCTCCTTTGCTGGCACCTTTTTCTTAAGGTACTGTATGACCTGGTCATATTTCCTCATTACTTCAGGTGCAGGAGCCCCTGTTTTCTCATCTCTGGGGAATTCCTCACTGGGCCAATCAATTTCAATTTTACAGTCGGTCCACAAATCTACAGGGACCACAATGTCGAAAAACCCATCCAGGTCTTTCAGCAGACACTTCTGAACTTTTATGAAGCGCTCTACCTGCCTGTACCAGTCAACAGGCTTCTCCCGTAATTTCGGGAAGTCGTTTGTAAATGACACAATATCCTGTCGGGACCAAGGGACATGGACATATTTCCCTCCCGGGACCTCTCTCATGGGGCACAATTTTTCTGTTGGGGTTACTTCTTTTAACACGAATTCTGAAGCCTGAGACTTAGCCCTGCTGTCTTCCTTTTTCTTTGCCCACCGGGTTCTCCATTTTCCCACCTCTCCCCACTTTTGCAGGAGTTTCAACAATTCCTTTATTTGGATCTGTTTTCCCACCACATTCAAGCTTTCCAAATCCTTGTCTGCAAAGTCTACTCTATAAGGTTTCTGAAGGATTTTGGAACGACTAACATCAATTCCCATTTCTGTGGCTGTATCCATTATCCTTTCATGGAGCAACCTAGCACTCCGGGTTAGATTTTTGCTGATAAACAGTAACTCTTCTTCACTGTACGAGCTTAGGCGCTCAACTCCTACATTTCCAGCCATCATTTCTTCTATTTCTATCCTTAATTTATATATCTCTAATGCTTTGGGTTGGGGAGTGGTCTCCTTCTCCAGCTCCTTTGTCCATCTGTCTAATTCTTCTGGGGATACTACAGTGGCACTCCTAACCCCAGATGCACCTTCAATCAATACCTCTTTTGGTCTAGTCTGACTTCTTGCCCCCGATGTACTAGTCCTAGGCTCTCTAATGGGCAAATCCATCAGAACCACAGATTCACATTCACTCTCTTGATCCTCATCTATGAATACTTCCTTCCTCGGGGAAGGGACGCTAGGAGTAGGCAGCATTGGGGTGATAACAGGAGGACGGGGACTAGCCAGGTCATTTCTATACAGTGGAATAGCTGGACCAATATTGTATTGTATTGTAACGGTATTTGTAGAGCGCGATTGCTGCCCGTGGGCGTCCAAGCGCTGAGCTGACCAGAAAGTGACGGAAGAGGTGCTATGGTACAGTGGGTTTGTCAAACAGCCATGTTTTTAAGTTTTTGCGGAATGAAAGGAGATTTGAGTTGGACCGGAGAGAATGTTACCAATAGTTACTGGAATAGTCAGGGAATCAGGATGGGGATGTATCTGGGCAATGGTTCGAACTAAATCCTCTCGCTGTCTAGCCAGGGCTTCTTTCTCTTTTTTCCGCAACGCCTTTTCTGCAGAATTATCATGCAATACCTGAGGTACCAAGGAAGGATAAATACTTGGAGCAGTCGGAGTGACCAATCGGGGTGGACCTTCTCCGAACGGCTGATAATTTGGGACCGTGGATTTAGGTCTGCAAAACCCATCCCCGTCACTTGTTTTACTGTCTGTACCCGTTCCATCTGTATCACTATCCCTCCTACATCTGGGATATTTTGAAAAGGGATTTGGAGAATGCACAGGTTCTGACTCCGCAACATAGGGAGGTGGATTTTTCATTAACAAATCTTCCAGGTGCTCATCTTCTGAGTCCCCCACAGGCATTAGGTGATGGGTCTTTTCTTTACATTTTCCTTTCTTCTCCTCTAATACCCCCATCATAGGAAATAGTCCTTCAGTCAACATAGATTGCCTCCACTGTTTTATTTTCTGCTCTTTGGTCTGCGCTTGAACCCTCGGATACCATTTACTCACTCCCTTATCCATCCGGGGTCTATCTCGCTCTACAGCCTCAATCTCCCATTCCTCCAGGGCTTCGTACTGGGTCAACCTAGGTCTAGGGTGTAATTCGTTCATGCGGGTCCTTAAGTTAAACAGAATCCGACCATTAAATGTACCTTCAACCGGGAATGCTAGGACTCCGTCATCTGCAGTATACTTTGCCCAATTTTCTAACCAGACACAAGTGTGGTACCCTTTATCAAACAGCATGAAGGAAGCAGGGGTATTTGGCGGGGGAATGAGCACGCCTTCCCTCGTTCTAATGGACTTGTCAGTCTTAAAAAAATCTTTATTTTATCAGAAAGTGACAGTTTCCTCTTTACTCCATACATCATGTGCGGTCTACCTCGTATAAGTTGATCCTTATGAAATCCTAGGTACTTTGGATTCGGTATGAAATCTGGATACCACATGCAACTCTCCAGACTCGCTTCTAACTCGGCTTGATTAATTTTGTTTACCTTTGTGCTTCCAATGCTAGCGCGACTTTTATTTCACAATATCCAATCAGGTCAGAGAATACAAAAAAAACCTTAACCAATGGGTGCGCGGCCTTTTCGCAAGACAGAGTCTCACGCTTCGGCACTCACCCCTCCTTTACAAATTCAGCTTCACTACACACCCGCTGTTTTGACCAATACCAGCGCGGCACGGAGTGACGTCAGAGCAGCTTGCCGACTGACTCCCTCCTTCACAAGGTAACGGAAACTTTTTACTCTCTCTAAAGTGCGAATGCAAGTTTTAGTCAACAACACACAACGTTTGCCACTATGTCTGAGTGTTCTAAAGAGATAAAAGAATTTTCTTTCACTACTAGTAAACCACTTCTGTCTACTTTTCATTCACTCTGGATAGACTTCTTTGCCTGTCCCTTCACACTAGTAACATAGAACCCGTTATTCTTCTGACTAATCCACCTTAGTCGGGGATATGTACTGAGCCAGGATTTCACCAGCGAACTATCTTACTTACCAGACAAGCCTTGGAGACCCTACGTCTCCTTCCATATGCGACCCTTACTAGGTGATATCGCAATGAAAGTTTTATAAAGGACTCGTAGCTATCATTTACTCCAGAAATAAAGGTCCTAATTAGTGCTTCCAGTTATTCTTAACCCTGCACTAATGACTCAAACCTAGTGACTTCTACAGCTAACCGGATTCTGCTCACCGTTAGCTAAATACTTCCCCGGGGATTCAGACTACACTGAACAACCACAAACAGTTTTTCGGTTAATATAACATTTATAGCAGCAATGCAAAAATCATATACATTTACATATAAAACCTTAAAACATTTCAAAATATTTGAACCAATACAGTAAAAAAAATCAGCAGCACATTTTATTTTCACGGTTTGTTTGTCAACTATCCTGTCTACCTAATCTAACTAGTCCAAACCATCCTCTGGTTACCAGAAAATACTGCTAGAGCGCGCAGTCCACCCGGGTCACCAAGGTTACCTATTCTTTACACGCACTGGGCCCTGTCGTGCAATTTTCAATACCACACTAACAATTTGGGGCGAACCGGGTGATGATTACTTTTATTTCCCTCCTGCACGCTTCTATGAGCAGTTAAGGTTTGGTTTCACCTCTGCTTACCATGCACCTGACTTACCACAGGCACAATTATTATGACAGATCTGGAGCTATCAGGGAAATAGTAGACAGGACCTAGGAACAATTACTCTTTATAATCCGTATATACTTATCCACAATTTCTGTAAAATGACCACAGACACCTGAGGATGTTCAAAACTTTATATAGAAGTTCAAAGAGAGTATGACAAGGCAATAAGTGATATGCAGAGTAATGCGTCAAACATCAAAATCAAAACCATTAGGTAACTATGAATTAACACTAGGACCATTGAGTATATGGGAAAACTAGAGGTAGGAATTTTAGAACAGAGCTAGTCACTGCAACTTTATACTAGGACATAGGACATGAATGGGACCTAGAACATGTACTTAACCTAAGTGCTTTAAACTATTCTTACTAGGTTCACCGCAACCATACTAAAGGAAAGGGAAAAATCGGAACATACTAATAAAATATAACAGTTTGGTAATTCTCTAAAGGTGGGGAGAGAAGTGGAACAATTCTAATAAACAATTTGCATATAACTTGCTTTTCAAGGTGATAGAGCAATATCACAGGCGAGAGTGCTTTATTAAGAAAATGGAGAGAGGGAGAGATAAAGAGAGGGTGAGGGAGAGAGAGAGAGAAAGAGAGACGCAAACCCACAGGCTGATATTTACCTAGTTCAGAAAGAAGACTAACCCTGGCCACGGGTCAGTTGGAAGGACGGGGACAAGGACCCTCAGGAAGGAATGCCAGAATGCGAGCAGGTACAGCTCACGGACAGTAAGGACAGGATACCCCTCAGGATTTAGGATCAGGACTGGGCTCACCAAGGTACGACCAACACCCACAGCTCCGGAAGCAACGCCTGCGTTACCCCTTTCTGCAAGTAATCCGCCAGTAACCCCGATTGGGTTTTCGAATTCCCCAGGCAAAGTGCTTCGCCAGCACTTAGGATTATTTCCACCCCTTAGGAGATTGTGGAAAGTATGGACAGAGTGCTCCGCAGCACTTCAGTTCGAGCACCTATAGAGTTCGTAGGGTCAGTGACAGGTCTGCTACTCGGACAATTTTCCTAAGCCAAACTAGGGCAATTATACTATTTGGGGACCCTTAGACCACCCACCAATGTTGCAAGTGACAGTTTTCTCACATTATGATTGGTCAGGAGAGGTGGTGCGGTCATTACCACCTCCTAGAATTCAACGTTCCCATCATGAATTTAAATGTACTTGTCCGCCCCTTAGGTTCATGTTCCCATCCATAGAATACAATAGAAAATATGAGTGCACAAGGCATTGCAACAAAGTCTCTTGGTTTCAAGGTGAGTTTCATCATCTTGTGCTGGGTTCTCAGGCGCATTGGGCTTCAGGAGCCAGCTGGCTTGTTTCAGCTTCTGCGCAATGGAGTTTTTCTCCGGTCATGTGACGGTGCCCAGCAGAGCCTCAAGTATGGCTCCGCTCCCGATTTCCCAGCCCCAGAGACGCGGTACATGAAAAGTAAGCGAGAACAAATTAAGATCACATACAAAATGATCACACTGTATACCATGATAAAATTCTAACCAACCCTTACTTTATAATGGCTATAGCATTACTGTTTAGTGTGAAAAGACAGATAGGCTAAAGCAGCAGTGGCAAGCAGAAAGCGTGATGAGAGACAAGCGGCCATGTTTGCAACAGTGCGCATGAGCACAGATTCCCTCCAGAATGCGAGTGCGTCACATCACATGGGTATGACCGACGCATGCGCAGACTGAATTTCAGCGAAGCAGCCGTGTCTTTAGTGCAAGCTTTGTTAGTATGAGAAAGACATACAAGCAAGCATCCCGGGGACACCCGCGTGTTTGGGAAAACGCTTAATAAATGACGAACAATTGTGTTAATATGATTATACAGTTAGGCAAGGGTTTTGTATGCGAGCAGGGCGCTTTACATGCGAATCCCTGCTCCATCAACCGCAGCAGCTCTCTCTGGTTAGGGTACTATCTAGATGTTCAACCACAGCCGCTCTCTCTGGTTAGGGTACTGTCTAGCTGTTCAGCACAGCAGCTCTCCCTGGTTAGGGTACTGTCTAGATGTTCAACCACAGCCGCTCTCTCTGGTTAGGGTACTGTTTCGCTCTTCAGTCACAGCAGCTCTCTCTGGTTAGGGTACTGTCTAACTGTGCAGCACAGCAGCTCTCTCGATTAGGGTACTGTCTCGCTGTTCAGTCACAGCCGCTCTCCCTGGTTAGGGTAGTGCCTCCCTGTTCACCAGAGCCCCTCTCTCTGGTTAGGGTACTGCCTAGCTGTTCACCACAGCTGCTCCCTCTGGTTAGGGTACTGTCTAGATGTTCAACCACAGCCGCTCTCTCTGGTTAGGGTACTGTCTAGCTGTTCAGCACAGCAGCTCTCCCTGGTTAGGGTACTGTCTAGATGTTCAACCACAGCCGCTCTCTCTGGTTAGGGTACTGTTTCGCTGTTCAGTCACAGCAGCTCTCTCTGGTTAGAGTACTGTCTAACTGTGCAGCACAGCAGCTCTCTCGATTAGGGTACTGTCTCGCTGTTCAGTCACAGCCGCTCTCCCTGGTTAGGGTAGTGCCTCCCTGTTCACCAGAGCCCCTCTCTCTGGTTAGGGTACTGCCTAGCTGTTCACCACAGCTGCTCCCTCTGGTTAGGGTACTGTCTAGCTGTTCAGCACAGCAGCTCTCTCTGGTTAGGGTACTGTCTAGATGTTCAGTTACAGCAGCTCTCTCTAGTTAGGGTATTGTCTCGCTTTTCAGTCACAGCCGCTCTCCCTGGTTAGGGTAGTGCCTCCCTAGTTAACCAGAGCCGCTCTCTCTGGTTAGGTTACAGCCTAGCTGTTCAGCACAGCAGCTCTCTCTGGTTAGGGTACAGTCTAGCTGTTCACCACAGCAGCTCTCTCTGGTTAGAGTACTGTCTAGCTGTTCAGCACAACAGCTCTCTCTGGTTAGGGTACTGTCTAGCTGTTCAGCACAGCAGCTCTCTCTGGTTAGGGTACTGTCTAGCTGTTCACCAGAGCCCCTCTCTCTGGTTAGGGTACTGCCTAGCTGTTCACCACAGCTGCTCTCTCTGGTTAGGGTACTGTCTAGCTGTTCAGCACAGCAGCTCTCTCTGGTTAGGGTACTGTCTAGATGTTCAGTTACAGCAGCTCTCTCTAGTTAGGGTATTGTCTCGCTTTTCAGTCACAGCCGCTCTCCCTGGTTAGGGTAGTGCCTCCCTAGTTAACCAGAGCCGCTCTCTCTGGTTAGGTTACAGCCTAGCTGTTCAGCACAGCAGCTCTCTCTGGTTAGGGTACAGTCTAGCTGTTCACCACAGCAGCTCTCTCTGGTTAGAGTACTGTCTAGCTGTTCAGCACAACAGCTCTCTCTGGTTAGGGTACTGTCTAGCTGTTCAGCACAGCAGCTCTCTCTGGTTAGGGTACTATCTAGCTATTCAGCCGCACCAGCTTTCTCTGGTTACGGTACTGTCTAGCTGTTCAACTGATAGAGCGCGCAGGTCGCCCAACTCTTTATTTCACCAAAAGGTACGCACTTGGGCCCATAACGTGTTTAACACTGTATTTTTGTGAATCGGTGAGCTTACACATCACTATCACTAATTCTTGTGTTTTCCTTACTATTAGTTCCAATGTACCTGACTTACCACCTTGTCACAGGTACCTATATTCCCGACGAATGAGGAGCTAGCAGGGGTAGGAGATAAGACTAACCAAAAATACCTTGTACATTTGAATAACAATTTATACGTTTGTAATAACCACAGACACCTGGAGGGTTTTCAAGACTTTATCTAGTCATAAAAAGTTAATTTCCATATGCCAAGAGGATGAGATTTACACAAATTAGAACATCAATAACTAAAATCAGGACTATAATGTAGCTATGGATGAGAGTGAGCACCATTGAATGTCAGAAAACTAAAGGAGTAGGGTAACAGGGAACATGCTATTCAGTTTCAGGCTTATACTAAGGCAGGTAAAGTGGAAAAGAACCTACTATAAAAGCAGAGCTCTAGAATTCATCAGTGATTTATATGGAACTTATGCTCGTTTCTAAATATGAAGGCTTAGATTCTAAAGGAAGGGTAAGAATGGAACATACTGAATAAGCAAACGATTCAATATTCTCCTAAAGGTAAGGGTAAAAGTGGAACATAACTGCTAAACCAGTTTGCATGTAAAATCCTTTGGAAAGAGGCAGGGAAAATAACATAGGCAATGATGCTTTATTAAAAGGAGGAGAGGAAAGAGTATAGATAGACGAACACCCACGGATATATATTTACCTAGGACGGGAATGAGGACTAACCCTGGCCACGGGTCAGTTGGGGAAAAAAGACGAGGACAAAGACCCTCAAGGACTTAGGATGCCAGTAGGCGAGCAGGTACAGCTCATGGACAGTCAGGACAGGATACCCCTCAGGACTTGGTTCAGGACTGGGCTCATCAACGGGTACGACCAACACCTGCAGCTTCGGATGCAACGCCTGCGCTACTCCCTCTCTGCACGGAATCTGCCAATAACCCCGATTGGGTTGTCGAATCTCCCAGCAAAGTGCGAGACAAGTACAAATGCCCAGACCTTTTCTCAGAGGATGGCAACCCTAGCTTGTGCCCAGGGACATGTCTGCCAGCTCCTTCAGGTTTATTTTAATAGAAACAGGTAGCAAATGGCGGGGGCGGGTGTAAAAGGGTGAATAGACAACCAGTGACCAAAGACCCTTTTGAGTTGCCCGGCGGTGTCGCCTCTATTACCCACACAATATTAATCAATGAAGAAGCAGGCGCTGGAGACTGAAAGGCAGGAAACGAGGGTTTATTCTCTCCGGAGGAGAACACATCAATTCAGACAGCAAGTATCGTCACAAGGTGCTCTAACCGCATCTCTGAGGCCTGGCCTCTTATACACAGGTTTATTGCTTTATTACATGAAACACATATTTGTCAATACTTTGATGTACGGAAAAGCATCCTAGGAATCCCCGCTTCAAGCCCGTTCCCACACGTTTACAGTTGAAATCCCCACCCCGGTCACAACAGGTGATGATTATCGCGCAGCTGGACATTCCGCCGATTCACGGAATGTGTGGAGTTGATCGGATCTCATGGGGTGAAGGGTGTTCGATCGACTCGAGGGTCCTTTGATAGGGGGAAGCTTCCTACTGTACGGGGGTGTGATAAACAGTACCCGCAGGGCCAGGTGGCGGCCTGGGAACAAGGGAGACAAACGGGCACACAGGAAAAAAGGGGGTTTGTATCAAAAGGAATTGGGACCATGAAAGGGGTGAAGGGAGGTGTCGCGCTGGGAACAGGATGGGATTCCGAGGCAGAGCCGCGCTGAAGAGGGGTTTATGACCCAAGGCATGTGAGAGCGGGAGGGGGTTGTCAGCGTGCGGGGGATGCCTGCGAGGTTAGGAGAGAGAGAGAGAGAGAGAGGCGCGCTGGCTATCAGCGAGGGCAGGGAGGCCATGATGCTCAAAATGGCTGCCGCTTACGCGCGAGGCATGTGAGAGCGGGAGTGATCAGTGCGTAGGGGTGTTTGTAAGGGTGAAGAGCCGTGCTAGGGGTCAGGGGTGTGCAGAGGATGGTTCTAATCAAGGCAGCTAAAAAATGGCGGGGGGGGGTGTACGAAAAAGTGTGGCATTGGGGAAAAAGGCAAGATGGCGCAGATAATGTTCACCAAACCGTATTAATTTTCCACAGTCCTCCCTTTAACATTTCCAAGACATCTTGCTGGTCTATTTCCTATCTATGTCTACTGCGGTGGTCATAAGTAAGGAAGTGAAAACCCAGGCGGAGGAATTGTACATAAACATCACATTTAAAATCTTTTCATCTTAGTGGGTGGGCTCATCGTTAAGCTCGTTGCAGAAAAGTCATAGTAATGCAATATCAGACAAAAATTATATAGTGAGAGTGTTGGGTACAGATCATAGATGCTTATAGTCATTCGGAATAGGAACTGATAGGTTACCACGAAAGTAAGTTCTTTTTGTACTCGGTTGGAGCATAGTCAATTCAATGGCGGCTGGGAGAGAAATGAGACATAGTAAAAACAATAATCGGGGTTTCCAGTGTCTTGTGGTCGTGGACCATCATTAGTGAGTTCTCAGCATTCTTTGTCGTCTTCTGTTGGCACTGTTGAGCACCTGTATTACAATTCGTTCTTTAGTAGGAATGTCCGTGTGGATTGAGCCGTTGGAGGTCTGCGGGCAGGAGTGTGTCTTTGTTTTGTTTCGTCAGACCTCGTGGGAGAAATAAGTTACGGTCTTGGAGCAGGTGCGCTTTCTTCCATAACCCAGAGCATGGTCATTAGGAGGAGACAGAAAAGGATTGTGATGAAGAGTGCAATTGTCTTTGAGTAGTGGAGTCTGTCTGTCCTTGAGTCTCTGTAGTGGGTATTTCCTGTTGCTTCCATCATCTTCAAGGTGCTCGGTAGCGGGCAGAACCACAGACTTCGTTTAGCTTCTCTTTGGGGTGACCCTTGGTGGTGTTCAGGTCATCGTTCTGAGATTTAACACAGTTCGTGGTCTACTTAGTCGGAGCTCCCTCCCTTTTGGCGCAGGAAATACCCTTCTCTGGATGGCACAGTAGGATTTAGAGGATGTTGAAAGTTCAGGTGGAGGGAGGGGGTGTGCAAATAGTCCTTATGGTAGGTCGAAGGAGGAGGGGATGGAGCCAGGCCAGATCGGGAACAGACCAGGGGGACGGAAATTTTAGACAGGCGGGTCCATAACCAGGTTCAGAGAGCGGGGACTTTTCGGCACATGTCGATCATAAAGCAGGGGCTTCAGGTCAGCCCTTCCCTTTCATTCCGTCAGAAACAGTGCCTCGTCCTGCGACTCCTTACTGTTGCGGTCTCGCCTTGGCCAATGTCGCTGATGTTCCACGATCTGCGGTCAGGCCGCGCGCTCCCACATCCGGTCTCTTTCTCCTCCGCCAGTGGTATCCTTAAATGAGTTTGAAAAGACAGTCTTTAGGGATTTTGCAGAGGAAGGTAATCACATACATCTATTTCTCTCCCAACACTAAGCAACTGGGTAAGCATCCGTTACATTGAGGGTTTGCAGCCAACGTATCAATAATTGATGATAGGTTTGCTGGGTTCCCTACAGCTTTCCTTCGTGACTATTTCTACATAGTTTCTTACAACCTGGCTACTTTATTAAAAAACTTGGGGCTTGTGATGACTATTCAACTCATCCTTGGGGTGAGCGAGGTCTAAGGGAAAACAGCTAGGAATATAGCGAACTGGGGCAAGGGACATTTTTAAAACTCTCGTCCGGGGCAGTTGATACAAAACTGGGGGGGCATTCTGGGAAAACGGGGATGTCTCGATCACTTTTATTGTTTGGGCATTGATATAATTGCGGGACGGGGAAGGTCGCGTTACCTGAGGTAGTTTTATCATAGAAGCCACTGACAAGTAGTTCCCTTAGTACGGGTCAGATTAGGGAACCTTAGTCGTCTTACCTGTCCCTTTCTTATCGGCCAATCTATTTTTTTCATCGGTATTTAGCAGAAAGGGAGAGGTAGCAACGTGGTAGCGATGTAATTTTATTTAAGACAAATTTGTGCAAATACTTGTGGTATTTGGAGCCAATCAGGTGGGGCACCAGGGGTAGTGGTTCGCCAATTAGGTGCCAGTCGCTAGGAAGAGTGAAAGTGTGGAGGAGAGAGAGAGAGAGAGAGAGAAAGAGAGAGAGAGAGAGATAGAGAGAGACAGATATAGAGAGAGAAAGAGAGAGATCAACAATAGGCTAAATAGTACACGTGTGACATGGAGAGAGGCCGTGTACTATTTAGGCTATTCGGTGCATTACCCAACATGAGACATTTCGGGTCTGTGCTAGAACGTAGAAAGCATGCAGTGTGGGACAGAAGAGCATTAGGCTGGGTACATAAGGACATGCATTGAGTTGGGTGTCTTTAGGTGCCATCTTGCAGTGTAGTTCCGCTTCGTGTATCGGACATGGCGTGGCTCCAGATCCTTACTATACTCTAGTCGCAATTTCAATGTAACCTGTAGAGGGAAAAAAAGGAAGAAAGGGAGGGGGAACAACATTCGAGCATATCAAAGGTACGGGTACGAAAGTTCTTTACTTACCACATACTCGTTTTATCTCCTCGGGGTATAATCCCCAGGGTCATGGTTTCCGAAGTCAAGGAGGGCGGGCAGTGTGATAGGTTGTTCGTGGGGGAGGGGGGTGTCCGAGGGTGGCATTATAGACCGTGTGTAGGGAGAAACGCTAAAAAGAAATCAGAGGCGCCTAGCGCGAGGTATCTGGTTTGTAGATGCATCCAGCTATCGGGATCCTTAAATCATTCCCAACGCTGTGATGTTCCAAGGCATATCAGTTCTTCGGCCAGCCCTGTCCCTTAGTACCTTCGAGCATCATACCTTTATAACATTCTAACATTCATACCGCTTTGCTTTTACCCATTCTCAGAAGTCGAGGTATTCTTCATGCGTTAGTTCCTGAGCTTAGTCGCATATTTGGAGGCAGCGTATCATACCTTAGATTCGATCATCAATCCGGGGCCGAACAGCCATTTTCTAATAACCTTAAAAACAGAGCAAAACGGTTGTGCACAAAATAGCCCTCCCGCCAATTCCCACGTTTACAAAAGTATGCGATACCTGTTCATAGCTTGGAAAACCTTTATTTGCATAATCGTTCAGTAAGTAAATATGTGAGTGCAATCATATTTGGCCGGACACGGCGATGGCTGAAGCACATACAGCAGGGGCTATTTTGCAGCATTTTAAAAAAACGTCTGCTTAGTTATTTGCAAGAAACTAAAAACGTCTATTAATAATTGAGGGATCAGAGGGTATTTATTTCATAAATTGAAACACAGTTAGACTAATTGTAATCACATTTCCTAGATGTATACCGTGGGCGTGCGTCATAAGCTATGTTATGTATCGGTTATAATAAATATCATAATAAATCGTACATTGAAATCAACATTTTAACGAGATCCTTTCAAATGTTCGCCAAGTGAACCCTCCTCCCTTTTTCGTCAAGTGTACAAAGGTTCACATACATATCTCAGAACATCAAGTCTTGTTAGCTAAAGAACACCACGAGGTGTTCGTGAGTTCCTATTGATACCGGCGCCATTTTGGGCGATGTCGGGTTGGTTGCACCAGAATCCCTTTCGGCAGTTCAAAAACCTGTGCTAACAGAGGGGCTGGTAACGTGGACCGTCAATCAAAAGGGGAGGGAGGTAGAACCTTCCTTACCGGGTCACGTTGAGGTTCAGCCGGAACTTACTCGAATCCGTTAGCCCACAATATTTTTGGATGATTCAGACTGAAGCTGGTACTGACACGAGAGCACCACCATCTTGTGGCTATGTCGTGGTAAACATCAGTTGTTCCTGACCGGAAGCCTGTGGATGCCGAGGGCTTCTGGGACTCTGGTAGAATCTTCAAAGCTGCGGGGATGTTGTCGGAGGTGGGGGCTCGTGCCCAGGCAGGCAAGCGCCCGAGTTGCAATACCGGACAAAGTTACTCCAGCGGCCTAGACCCGCCTTCCAGGGGGCCCAGACGCCATTTTGAGACCCTGCAGCAGCCGCCCTTCGTCGGGTCTTCAAGAGTGGAAGAGACTTCTCTGGGGCGAGAACAAAATGGAACACCGTGTCGTTGGAGCAGGACATTGGCTCGGGGCACTAGGATGCAGCTGTGGCGCCTCTACTTGGGGAGGTGAGGGAGGCTCGTTCGCGCCATCTCCCTCTCCCAGTGCATTCCACGCCGTTCCTTCGAGTCAGGGGCGCACATGATGACCACCCTACACCCCTGACTCAGCGAGTACTCTGGAGGACCATTGCATGTCCGGTGCTGCGAAAGTATGCCCGTCGGACATTGCATGTTCTGTGCTGCGCAAATAGGTCCGTCGGACATTGTATGTTCTGTGCTGCGCAGGTATATCCGTCGCCCGGCTGGAGGACTTCGGCGCCGGGCCGGGGCTGGGAAACCTCCTACCTGTGGAGGTGGAAGAGGCTCGTCCGCGTCGCCTCTTCCTCCCAGCCCACCCTGCATCAGTTCAGCGGAGGAATTTGCGATGGCCGGACCAGAAGATGCGAGGGAGGGGGTCATCTGCATCCACCCCCTCCCTACTCGTGGCCCGGGCCGCGGCGGAGAAAACCAGGAATCCTAACCGCTAGACCATATGGGAGGAGAGGATGGGAGGTGCCGGGCCCATGGTGCCTTCTGGGCATCCCACCGGCGACCTCCGTGATTGCTGGCTGTCGGCAGGACCCCGCCCCACACGTGCTGAGTGTTTCACCTTCCGGATGGGCGTGACCGGAGACCTGTTGCATTTTGGGGACTTCCGGAGTTGGCGTAATTTTATTTATATTGTTCCTGTTAGTACGGTTTTACTTTACAGAATGTTTTACTAGTTTTCTATTTATCGTTGGTTGTGTGTTATCTTTACTGTAATTAAATCTTAAATTATATAACAGAGATTTGGCTTCCTTGAATCCCTTTACTACGAGGACCTCATTACAGTGGGGGTAGGTATTTATGCCTGGGTAATGGGGGCGGGGTATCCACGAGCATAGATTTCTTGCAGGGGGGGGTTGTCTATGCAGGCCTGTAATTGTTTTTATTTTTCAGAGTGGGGGGGTAATCAGTCCCAGAACTCCAACATGTCGTTGAAATTGGTCTGGTGTAATCTGTGCCATCGGGCATAATCAAACGTTGTAGTCCTATCTGTCCTGCCCGTGCTAGTCTGATTCGTTTTTGTCTCGCGCCTTTTCCCTTTCTGCCGGCCTGTTATTTCTGTCGGCCCTCCGCTCTTACCCATGTTCCGTAGAGTCGGGCATTGGGCTTTCCAGTGCCCGAGTCTTTTACAAAAAGCACATTGGTTTTGCCTCAAGTCTGTTCGCCCTGCACGTAGTGTCGGGGGGTTACTTTCGGGTCGTTGTGTCTCAGGGTTGTCCCGTCGGTACGTCTCTTTACACCGTTCCCTTTTTGTGCCTAATCCTTGGAACTGTGTCACCGCTGCCCCTTCCTTTTGCCTATCAGACGCTTGGAAGGTCGTCTGTCGCGTTTCCTTACCTACTCTGACTTTGTCTCTTTCCTTTCGTTGCATTGCTTCTTTGCGCCACATACCAAGACTGTCGAGCATAATAGGCGTTGTCTTGTTACTACGAAGGGCTATTTCTATTGTTTCTATTTTGTCAAAATCGAAGGATCCTACCAGTGGCCACTGTTTCTCTTGATTTGCTTTGGTATACTTGTGCCATAGCTTACTATAGGCTATGGTAATTAATCCATACTTCGTGAACATTTCTTTATTAGGGGTGCCTTCCAGCGGAGCTAGATGGTCCACCTCTAATAAACGGTCCGGGCTGAACCAGCTATCAATCAGTGGGGAGAAGACAGGCATGACGGGTCGCAATGGGGACAATAGTCAGCACTACCTATCTTATCACTGTGTGCAAAGACTAGACAGAATATTTCTATTCTATGTTGTTTGCAGGCAGTGAATACCTCAAGAACCAATATCGGACAGTCAATGTTTTGGTCAATAAAATGGTCAATGGGGAGAATAAGTAGGCCCGCAAAGGTCTGCCTTACCTACCCTTTCACTATCTGCAAAGAGGGAACCTATTCTTTCCTGTTTGCAGACAGAGAATCTCCAGAAAACAATCCGTAACAGTTAATCAATGGGGAGGGGCAATTGATCAGTGGGGGAGAAAGATAGGTACGACGGGTGCGTTACCTATCCTTCACGGTTTGCGAAGGGAGAGCCGGTTGTTTCTCCGTTTGCCGACAGCGAAACTCCAAATAAATTAACAAAGAGTAATACTAGTATTTTTTTACAATCAATCAAACAATTTCTTAATTCGTCGTGTCTACACGACCTTACCCGGACCGCATGGACAGTTTCTTGTCTTCCGAATCCAGCGCCCGATCGTCCTCTTTTCTTCGTAATCCTCGCGGCACTCCTGATGGTTCCCAGTCAGGACCGTAGATCACTCGAGAGAGGTCTGTTCGGAACCAGTGAAGTTCGGATGATCGGCTGTCAGACGAGGGTCTATCGGACAGGGTACCTCCCGATCGTTGCAGTCGTTCACTCTGTCGTCAGGACCTCTCCCACTGGATCCACGAGTCGCTGATGGGCCCCACGCTTGGGACGCCAATTGTAAAAGGGTGAATAGACAACCAGTGACCAAAGACCCTTTTGAGTTGCCCGGCGGTGTCGCCTCTATTACCCACACAATATTAATCAATGAAGAAGCAGGCGCTGGAGACTGAAAGGCAGGAAACGAGGGTTTATTCTCTCCGGAGGAGAACACATCAATTCAGACAGCAAGTATCGTCACGAGGTGCTCTAACCGCATCTGAGGCCTGGCCTCTTATACACAGGTTTATTGCTTTATTACATGAAACACATATTTGTCAATACTTTGATGTACGGAAAAGCATCCTAGGAATCCCCGCTTCAAGCCCGTTCCCACACGTTTACAGTTGAAATCCCCACCCCGGTCACAACAGGTGATGATTATCGCGCAGCTGGACATTCCGCTGATTCACGGAATGTGTGGAGTTGATCGGATCTCATGGGGTGAAGGGTGTTCGATCGACTCGAGGGTCCTTTGATAGGGGGAAGCTTCCTACTGTACGGGGGTGTGATAAACAGTACCCGCAGGGCCAGGTGGCGGCCTGGGAACAAGGGAGACAAACGGGCACACAGGAAAAAAAGGGGGTTTGTATCAAAAGGAATTGGGACCATGAAAGGGGTGAAGGGAGGTGTCGCGCTGGGAACAGGATGGGATTCCGAGACAGAGCCGCGCTGAAGAGGGGTTTATGACCCAAGGCATGTGAGAGCGGGAGGGGGTTGTCAGCGTGCGGGGGATGCCTGCGAGGTTAGGAGAGAGAGAGAGAGGCGCGCTGGCTATCAGCGAGGTCAGGGAGGCCAGGTGCTCAAAATGGCTGCCGCTTACGCGCGAGGCATGTGAGAGCGGGAGTGATCAGTGCGTAGGGGTGTTTGTAAGGGTGAAGAGCCGTGCTAGGGGTCAGGGGTGTGCAGAGGATGGTTCTAATCAAGGCAGCTAAAAAATGGCGGGGGGGTGTACGAAAAAGTGTGGCATTGGGGAAAAAGGCAAGATGGCGCAGATAATGTTCACCTAACCGTATCAATTTTCCACACGGGGGGGCACTTTCAAAATAATGTATTAAACCTGTGCATGTTAATATAAGGTATCAGTAGTTTGAAGGAACAGTGATGAATGAAATGAAACTAAATGTGGTAAAATCCTTTGGGAATTTTTAGGTGGGACTTGACTATGCTCTGTTTAGTTAAACTACTTATGGTGAAAGAATACAAAAATATATTAACAACTAGAGAGTGAGGGAATTGTCAACTCTTCGTCCCCCTGACGAATATACTTATTAACAACAAAAGAGCGAGAAAAGAGGGAAATTGCTGGGGCAGTACGAGGAGAAACTCCTTTATTTAAAAGAACCCTAACTCACCAACCTAGTTGGTGACATGTTACATCATCGGGTTCCCACCAGAGGGACCGAGTGTCCTCCTGGTGTGCTTCGATGCCTGAATTACAGCGGAGCAGGTTTTTTTTGGGGGGGATAATGTAAGTGTAGGGGTAGTGTAGGTTAGAAGATCGCTGGTTGCTCCCCAAAATAATTTTAATTGTGGAGAACCAGTGATCGTTTAAAACAAGTGAGACGGACGTAAGCTGGCTGGTTAGGTATACCAGGAGAGTCCGATTTAAACAATAACGTGAAAGTTGGTCAACATGTTTCTGCTTATGGATGCATTTTTTACCTAAGCCTTCTTCAGGACCAGAAACCCCATGACGGTAATCGCACGCTAAGGCGTATGCTAACCCAAGGGGGGAAAACTCACGATTTCACCAATGCGGCCTTGTGGGATTTCCAAAGGACCGCTGTAATCTGGATAAAAGGAAACAAACATGAAAAACACACGACTGCTGCATGACCACTGTGATGTTCCTCAACAGGTGCGACAGAGGATTACAGTGTTATATCACCTCGTGCTTCGGGAAGTCTGGGTTCATTGCTCAACCCAAAAACACGTCTGGCCCCAAATCCAGTGAACGTGCCACCCAAACATCCACTCCGTGTGATTGCGTTGACAAAGCGATCAAAACTCGTGTGACTTTCACGGATGTATGTCGTTACAACGCATACTTTTACTCCGCATACCATTACAACGCGGTATTTACAACGCATACCGCTACAACGCATAGCGCTTTGGGGTGCTGGATAGTGGTAAGTATAATTTACTATTCTAACTCCAGTCCCCGTGGACCCTAGGGAAGGTGTTGGATAGTAAATTAAACTTACCTCTTATCCTAGAGCGCCCCCCAGCGCAATGCGTTGGAACGGTATGCGTTGTAATGCCTGCGTTGTAGTGGTAGTGCGGAGTAAAAAATGCGTTGTAACAGGTGCATACCGACTTTCACTCATGCAAACGTGTCATCCAGGCTCCCATTCCATGTAATTGTATGAAACAAGGGGTCCTGAGTCTGGATCAATACCCGGGGAACTTCGACTGCAATGTAGTTAAAGTTATTGCATAATTAAAAGTAAATTGCTCGGTGATAGTACCCAGTCACAGCTCTTAGCGTACGTGCTGTGAAACAGTGGATAAACGAATTGTAAAAGCATTTAGAACTCAGTGCTTAAGTGAAAGCATTAATGGTTTGTTTTCTTTTTTTCAGATTACAGCCCCATAGGTTAGGATACGCCTTAGCGTGCGTATACCGCCATGGGGTTTCTGGTCCTGAAGAATGCTTAGCTAAAAATGCATCCATAAGCAGAAACATGTTGACCAACTTTCACGTTATTGTTTAAATCGCACACTCCTGGTATACCTAACCAGCCAGCTTACGCCCGTCTCATTTGTTTTAAACCATCACTGGTTCTCCACCATTAAAATTATTCTGGGAAACAACCAGCGATCTTTTAACCTGCACTACCCCTACACTTACACTATCCCCCCCAAAAAAACTGCTCCGCTGTAGTCAGGCGTCGTAGCACACCAGAGAGGCACTCGGCCTCTCCGGTGGGAACCCAATGATGAAGCATGTCCCCAACTAGGTTGGTGAATGAGGGTTCTTTTAAATTAAAGGGTTTCTCCTCCTGCTGACCCAGCAATGTTCCTCTTTTCTTGCTCTTTAGTTGTTATTAAGAAAGAATACAAACAGCATAAGTAGCGGTTCATGTCCTGGCTGGATCCGATTGCATCTCTGCAGAGAACATGACAATTAGTGCACTGCTAGGGCTCCATGTTGTAATAAAAACCATCATAATTATTTTTTTTATACCAGATATGAGGGGTTGCTAAATCTGTTAAGCGGTTCAAATCCTTAAAAATGCCTTGGCTTGGGTCCACATCTGCCAGGAACTGCTCAGTGGGGGACCCCAGATTCCACTAATGATTCAGTAGGGGTCCACGGGTTCCGGTAATTATTAAGTGATCATCAGCAACATCGGAATCCAAGAGAGCACTGGAGTGGATCATCTCGTTCCTCGCCGGAAGAACCCAGAGAGTCCGCCTCCCCCCGTTCAGATCCGAGGCCACCGAAGTCATCTGCGGCGTGCCACAAGGATCTTCACTCAGCCCAACCCTCTTCAACGTCTACATGAGCCCCCTCGCAGCCATTGCACGCCAACACAACCTCAACATCATCTCCTATGCCGACGACACCCAACTGATCCTCTCCCTCACCAACGACCCCGCCACCGCCAGAGCCAGCCTACACGAAGGGATGAAAGACGTCGCCGATTGGATGAAGAACAGCCGCCTGAAACTGACTGAACTCAAGACAACACGGAAGTCCTCATCCTGGGATCATGACCCTCCGCCTGGGACGACTCCTGGTGGCCCCCTGCCCTGGGCACCGCTCCCAAGCCAACGGACCACGCACGCAACCTGGGCTTCATCCTGGACTCCTCCCTCTCGATGACTAGACAAGTCAACACCGTCTCCTCATCATGCTTCAACACCCTGCGCATGCTCCGCAAGATCTTCAGATGGATCCCCACAGAAACCAGGAAGACCGTTACCCAGGCACTCGTCACCAGCCGACTGGACTACGGGAACACCCTCAACGCCGGAACCACAGCCAAACTTCAAAAAAGACTCCAACGCATCCAGAACGCCTCCGCACGACTCATCCTGGACATCCCCCGACAAAGCCACATCACCGGACACCTGAGAGAACTGCACTGGCTCCCCGTCAGCAAGAGAATCACGTTCAGACTCCTCACCCACGCACACAAGGCTCTCCACGACCTGGGCCCCAAGTACCTCAACGACCGCATGACCTTCTACACGCCCACCTGCCAGCTACGATCGACCAGCCACGCCCTCGCCACCGTACCACCCATCCGCAGAGCCACCGCCGGAGGAAGATCCTTCTCCTACCTGGCAGCCAAGACTTGGAACTCCCTCCCCACCCACCTTCGGCGAACCCAAGACCATCTCTCCTTCAGGAATCAGCTCAAGACCTGGCTGTTCGAGCAGTAACATACCCCCCTCCCCCAGCGCCTTGAGACCCTCCCAGGTGAGTAGCGCGCTTTACAAATGCTGTGATTGATTGATTGATTGATTGAACAGAATTAAAAAATATCACCACAGTCTTACAGAATGAGGTCAGCGGGTGGGTCTGCCTCCAGCATCACCCCTGGTTATCTTAGAGGAAGGATGCCCTGAGGCTGCTGGGTGTGGGCACAAACTATTGCCTGTTGTATTACCCTTGGGGATTGCTGGGTGTGGGCACACACCTCTGCTTGTGGTATTACCCTTGTGAGTTGCTGGATGTGGGCACACACCTCTGCCTGTGGTATTACCCTAGGGGGGTGTTGGATGTGAGCACACACCTCTGCCTGCTGTCTTGTGCTTGGGTACTACTGGGTGTGGGCACACACATCTGCTTGCTTTATTAACCTAGGAGGGGTGCTGGGTGTGGGCACACACCACTACCTGTTGTAATTGCCTAGATGGTGCTGGGTGTGGGCACACACCTCTGCTTGTGGTATTACCCTTGGGGGTTGCTGGGTGTGGACACACGCCTCTGCTTGTTGTATTACCCTTGGGGTTGCTGGGTGTGGGCACCCACCTCTGCTTGTGGTATTACCCTTGGGGGTTGCTGGGTGTGGACACACACCTCTGCCTGTTGTATTACCCTAAGGAGGTGCTGGCTGTGGGCACACACCTCTGCCTGTTGTATTACCCTTGGGGATTGCTGGGTGTGGGTCCACACCTCTGCTTGTGGTATTACCCTTGGGGGTTGCTGGGTGTGGACACACGCCTCTGCTTGTTGTATTACCCTTGGGGTTGCTGGGTGTGGGCACACACTACTGCTTGTTGTATTACCCTTGGGGGTTGCTGGGTGTGGGCACTCACCTCTGATTGTGGTATTACCCTTGGGGGTTGCTGGGTGTGGACACACGCCTCTGCTTGTTGTATTACCCTTGGGGTTGCTGGGTGTGGGCACACACTACTGCTTGTTGTATTACCCTTGGGGGTTGCTGGGTGTGGGCACCCACCTCTGATTGTGGTATTACCCTTGGGGGTTGCTGGGTGTGGACACACGCCTCTGCTTGTTGTATTACCCTTGGGGTTGCTGGGTGTGGGCACACACTACTGCTTGTTGTATTACCCTTGGGGGTTGCTGGGTGTGGGCACCCACCTCTGCTTGTGGTATTACCCTTGGGGGTTGCTGGGTGTGGACACACACCTCTGCCTGTTGTATTACCCTAAGGAGGTGCTGGCTGTGGGCACACACACCTCTGCCTGTTGTATTACCCTTGGGGGTTGCTGGGTGTGGACACACACCTCTGCCTGTTGTATTACCCTAAGGAGGTGCTGGCTGTGGACACACACCCCTGCCTGTTGTATTACCCTAAGGAGGTGCTGGCTGTTTTGGGACACACCTCTGCCTGTTGTATTACCCTTGGGGATTGCTGGGTGTGGGCACACACCTCTGCTTGTGGTATTACCCTTGGGGGTTGCTGGGTGTGGGAACCCACCTCTGATTGTGGTATTACCCTTGGGGGTTGCTGGGTGTGGACACACACCTCTGCCTGCTGTATTACCCTAAGGAGGTGCTGGCTGTGGGCACACACCTCTGCCTGTTGTATTACCCTTGGGGGTTGCTGGGTGTGGGCACACACCTCTGCTTGTGGTATTACCCTTGGGGGTTGCTGGGTGTGGACACACGCCTCTGCTTGTTGTATTACCCTTGGGGTTGCTGGGTGTGGGCACCCACCTCTGCTTGTGGTATTACCCTTGGGGGTTGCTGGGTGTGGACACACACCTCTGCCTGTTGTATTACCCTAAGGAGGTGCTGGCTGTGGGCACACACCTCTGCCTGTTGTATTACCCTTGGGGATTGCTGGGTGTGGGTCCACACCTCTGCTTGTGGTATTACCCTTGGGGGTTGCTGGGTGTGGACACACGCCTCTGCTTGTTGTATTACCCTTGGGGTTGCTGGGTGTGGGCACACACTACTGCTTGTTGTATTACCCTTGGGGGTTGCTGGGTGTGGGCACTCACCTCTGATTGTGGTATTACCCTTGGGGGTTGCTGGGTGTGGACACACGCCTCTGCTTGTTGTATTACCCTTGGGGTTGCTGGGTGTGGGCACACACTACTGCTTGTTGTATTACCCTTGGGGGTTGCTGGGTGTGGGCACCCACCTCTGATTGTGGTATTACCCTTGGGGGTTGCTGGGTGTGGACACACGCCTCTGCTTGTTGTATTACCCTTGGGGTTGCTGGGTGTGGGCACACACTACTGCTTGTTGTATTACCCTTGGGGGTTGCTGGGTGTGGGCACCCACCTCTGCTTGTGGTATTACCCTTGGGGGTTGCTGGGTGTGGACACACACCTCTGCCTGTTGTATTACCCTAAGGAGGTGCTGGCTGTGGGCACACACACCTCTGCCTGTTGTATTACCCTTGGGGGTTGCTGGGTGTGGACACACACCTCTGCCTGTTGTATTACCCTAAGGAGGTGCTGGCTGTGGACACACACCCCTGCCTGTTGTATTACCCTAAGGAGGTGCTGGCTGTTTTGGGACACACCTCTGCCTGTTGTATTACCCTTGGGGATTGCTGGGTGTGGGCACACACCTCTGCTTGTGGTATTACCCTTGGGGGTTGCTGGGTGTGGGAACCCACCTCTGATTGTGGTATTACCCTTGGGGGTTGCTGGGTGTGGACACACACCTCTGCCTGCTGTATTACCCTAAGGAGGTGCTGGCTGTGGGCACACACCTCTGCCTGTTGTATTACCCTTGGGGATTGCTGGGTGGTGGTGCACACCTCTGCCTGCTGTATTACCATAGGTGGGTGCTGGGTGTAGGCACACACCTCTGCTTGTGGTATTACCCTTGGGGGTTGCTGGGTGTGGACACACACCTCGGCCTGTTGTATTACCCTAGGGGGGTGCTGGCTGTGGACACACACCTCTGCCTGTTGTATTACCCGTGGGGATTGCTGGGTATGAGCACACACCTCTGCCTGTTGTATTACCCTTGGGGATTGCTGGGTATGGGCACACACCTCTGCTTGTTGTGTTACCCTAGAGGGTGCTGGGTGTGGGCACACACATCTGCCTCTTGTATTACCCTAGAGAGTGCTGGGTGTGAGCACACACATCTGCCTATTGTATTACCCTTAGGGGGTGCTGGGTGCGGACACACACCTCTGCCTGCAGTATTACCCTTGGGGTTGCTGGGTGTGGGCACACACCTCTGCTTGTTGTATTACCCTTGGGGTTGCTGGGTGTGGGCACACACCTCTGCCTGTTGTATTACCCTGTGAATATCTTAAAGGGTGTGCAGGGATAGGGAGGGCACACATCGCCTGAGTTTCTTAATGGATGCCCCGGGGTCACTGAGTGTGGGTACACACCTCTGGCTGTGACATCACCAGAGGATATTACAGGATGCGGTGGTGTCACCGGAAGACACACACCTCTGCCTGTGACATAACCAGAGTATATAATGAAGGAAGCTGTGTTGTCACCAGAAGACACACACCTCTGTCTGTGACATCATCAGAGTATATAATGAAGGAAGCTGTGGTGTCACCAAAAGACACACACCTCTGTCTGTGACATCACCAGAGTATATAATGAAGGAAGCTGTGGTGTCACCAGAAGACACACAGCTCTGCCTGTGACATCACCAGAGTATATAATGAAGGAAGCTGTGGTGTCACCAGAAGACACACACCTCTGTCTGTGACATCACCAGAGTATATAATGAAGGAAGCTGTGGTGTCACCAGAAGACACACACCTCTGTCTGTGACATCACCAGAGTATATAATGAAGGAAGCTGTGGTGTCACCAGAAGCACACACCTCTGCCTGTGACATCACCAAAGTATATAATGAAGGAATATGTGGTGTCACCAGAAGACACACACCTCTGCCTGTGACATCACCAGAGTATATTAAAGGATGCTGTGGTGTCACCAGAAGACACACACCTCTGTCTGTGACATCAACAGTGTACATAATGAGAGAAGCTGTGGTGTCCCCAGAAGACACACACCTCTGCCTGTGACATCACCAGAGTATATAATGAAGGAAGCTGTGGTGTCACCAGAAGACACATACCTCTGCCTGTGACATCACTATAGGATATTAGAAGATGTGGTGGTGTCACCGGAAGACGAACATCTCTGCCTGTGACATCACCCGAGTACATTAGAGGATGCTGTGGTGTCACCAAAAGACACACACCTCTGTCTGTGACATCAACAGTGTATATAATGAAGGAAACTGTGGTGTCACCAGAAGACACACACCTCTGTCTGTGACATCACCAGAGTATATAATGAAGGAAGCTGTGGTGTCACCAGAAGCACACACCTCTGCCTGTGACATCACCAAAGTGTATAATGAAGGAATATGTGGTGTCACCAGAAGACACACACCTCTGCCTGTGACATCACCAGAGTATATTAAAGGATGCTGTGGTGTCACCAGAAGACACACACCTCTGTCTGTGACATCAACAGTGTACATAATGAGAGAAGCTGTGGTGTCCCCAGAAGACACACACCTCTGCCTGTGACATCACCAGAGTATATAATGAAGGAAGCTGTGGTGTCACCAGAAGACACATACCTCTGCCTGTGACATCACTATAGGATATTAGAAGATGTGGTGGTGTCACCGGAAGACGAACATCTCTGCCTGTGACATCACCCGAGTACATTAGAGGATGCTGTGGTGTCACCAAAAGACACACACCTCTGCCTGTGAACTCACCAGAGTATATAATGAAGGAAGCTGTGGTGTCACCAGAAGACACACACCTCTGTCTGTGACATCAACAGGGTATATAATGAAGGAAGCTGTGGTGTCACCAGAAGACACACACCTCTGCCTGTGACATCACCCGAGTTTATCAGAGGATGCTGTTTTGTCAACCGGAAGACACACACCTCTGCCTGTGACATCACCCGAGTATGTAAAGCGCTCTGATAACCTAATCGGTTCAAGTTCGCGCTATAGAAAACTCTAAAAATAAATAAATAAATAAATATAATGAGGGAAGCTGTGGTGTCCCCAGAAGACACACACCTCTGCCTGTGACATCACCAGAGTATATAATGAAGGAAGCTGTGGTGTCACCAGAAGACACACACCTCTGCCTGTGACATCACTATAGGATATTAGAAGATGTGGTGGTGTCACCGGAAGACGAACATCTCTGCCTGTGACATCACCCGAGTACATTAGAGGATGCTGTGGTGTCACCAGAAGACACACACCTCTGTCTGTGACATCAACAGTGTATATAATGAAGAAAGCTGTGGTGTCCCCAGAAGACACACACCTCTGCCTGTGAACTCACCAGAGTATATAATGAAGGAAGCTGTGGTGTCACCGGAAGAGACACATCTTTGCCAGTGACATCACCAGAGTATATCAGAGGATGCTGTGGTGTCACCGGAAGACACACACCTCAGCCTGTGACATCACCCAAGTATATAATGAAGGAAGCTGTGGTGTCACCAGAAGACAAACATCACTGCCTTTGACATCACCTGAGTATATCAGAGGATGCTGTGGTGTCACAGGAAGACGCACACCTCTGCCTCTGACATCACCCCAGTAAATTACAGGATGTGGTGGTGTCACCGGAAGACGCACACCTCTGCCTCTGACATCACCCCAGTATATTAGAGGATGCGGTGTAGTCAGTCAGCAGGGAAAACAAGGGGGAGTGGCACCACACCTACATTCTGACAATGCTGGGTTATTATAGGTTCAGATTTTGAAGAACAGGGCGCCTGTTGTAGAATGTGGGCGCTAGGAGGCCACTTCACCCCTCCCTGGTCGGCCGCCTCATTCTAAGCACAACTATAGCTTGAACGGCAGCGCCTCACACAGCAGACGACTTTCAGTGCGCTTTCTAAAATACACAGGGACGGTGCATAGGCCCTAAACCATGTCAAAGAGGCAGGCTCCCTTTACATGTGATCCGGTGCTGGCCGGAAGCCGGGGGCGGAGAAAGCCCCGCGGTTAAAGAGACCCTTGTTTTAAACCGAGATAAAGCGGCTGCCGGGTCACGCCACCCGCAGACACCGCACCCGTTGTCCGGGAGCACAGAGGTAGAGCCGGACCCGCGACAAAAATTTAGGATTCTATTTCGATAAGGGATCCACAGCGCTTAGCTGCTGATGGAAAACAAGCATTTGCAATGCAATAGGTCTGAGGTCTCACAGCTGTTTAAGTTAGAGCTGTTGGTGTTGAAAATGACAATGTTTTTTACTTTTTTTAAAATGTGTATTTGAGTAATTAAATTTGCAGAGCGCTTTTGCCATGAAAAAGCAAAAGTGAAAAACATTGCCATTTCGAGTAGCTAGGTCTTACTGCAGACAGAGACCAGGCCTCGCAGCAGAACTGCTGCAACAAGAACCGAGGCCTTACTGCAGACAGAGTCCAGGATCCCAGCCATCACTGCACTGCAGACAGAGACGAAGCCTTGCAACAGCCCGAACCAAAGCCTTCCTACAGACAATGACCAGGCCTGGCAGGCATTCGGCAGCGAGAACCAAGGTCTGACTGCCAAAGCTCTGCTGCGAAGCCTGCTCTCTGTCTTCAATCAGGCCTTAAGTCTCGCTGCCAGAGAGCTGCGAGGCCTGGTCTCTGTCTGCACTCTGGCATTGCTTCTAGCTGCTGAAGGTCTGTGAGGCCTAGTTCCTATATGCAGTTAGGCCTTGGTTCTCACTGCCGAAGGGCTGCGATGCCTGGTCCCTGTCTGCAATAAGCCTCGGTTCTTGCTGCCAAAGTTCAGCTGCAAAGCCTGGTCCCGGTCTGCAGTCAGGCTCTGTGTTAAGTCCTTGCTGCGAGGCCTGGTCCCTGTCCGCAGTCAGGCTCTGTGTTAAGTCCTCGCTGCGAGGCCTGGTCCCTGTCCTAAGTCAGGCTCTGTGGTAAGTCCTCGCTGCGAGGCCTGGTCCCTGTCCGCTGTCAGGCTCTGTGTTAAGTCCTCGCTGCGAGGCCTGGTCCCTGTCCGCTGTCAGGCTCTGTGTTAAGTCCTTGTTGCGAGGCCTGGTCCCTGTCTGCAGTCAGGCTCTGTGTTAAGTCCTTGCTGTGAGGCCTGGTCCCTGTCTGCAGCCAGGCTCTGTGTTAAGTCCTTTCTGCGAGGCCTGGTCCCTGTCTGCAGTCAGGCTCTGTGTTAAGTCCTTGTTGCGATGCCTGGTCCCTGACCGCAGTCTGGCTCTGTGTTAAGTCCTTGCTGCGAGGCCTGGTCTCTGTCCGCAGTCAGTCTCTGTGTTAAGTCCTTGCTGCGAGGCCTGGTCCCTGCCTGTGGTCAGGCTCTGTGTTAAGTCCTTGTTGCGAGGCCTGGTCCCTGTCCGCAGTCTGGCTCTGTGTTAAGTCCTTGTTGCAAGGCCTGGTCCCTGCCTGCAGTCAGGCTCTGTGTTAAGTCCTTGTTGCGAGGCCTGGTCCCTGTCTGCAGTCAGGCTCTGTGTTAAGTCCTTGCTGTGAGGCCTGGTCCCTGTCTGCAGCCAGGCTCTGTGTTAAGTCCTTTCTGCGAGGCCTGGTCCCTGTCTGCAGTCAGGCTCTGTGTTAAGTCCTTGTTGCGAGGCCTGGTCCCTGTCCGCAGTCAGGCTCTGTGTTAAGTCCTTGCTGCGAGGCCTGGTCCCTGTCCGCAGTCAGGCTCTGTGTTAAGTCCTTGCTGCGAGGCCTGGTCCCTGCCTGTGGTCAGGCTCTGTGTTAAGTCCTTGTTGCGAGGCCTGGTCCCTGCCTGCAGTCAGGCTCTGTGTTAAGTCCTTGTTGCGAGGCCTGGTCCCTGTCCGCAGTCAGGCTCTGTGGTAAGTCCTCGCTGCCAGGCCTGGTCCCTGTCCGCAGTCAGGCTCTGTGTTAAGTCCTTGTTGCGAGGCCTGGTCCCGGTCTGCAGTCAGGCTCTGTGTTAAGTCCTCGTTGCGAGGCCTGGTCCCTGTCTGCAGTCAGGCTCTGTGTTAAGTCCTCGTTGCGAGGCCTGGTCCCTGCCTGCAGTCAGGCTCTGTGTCAAGTCCTCGCTGTGAGGCCTGCTCGCTGTCCGCAGTCAGGCTCTGTGTTAAGTCCTTGCTGCGAGGCCTGGTCCCTGACCGCAGTCTGGCTCTGTGTTAAGTCCTTGTTGCGAGGCCTGGTCCCTGTCCGCAGTCAGGCTCTGTGTTAAGTCCTCACTGCGAGGCCTGGTCCCTGTCTGCAGTCAGGCTCTGTGTTAAGTCCTCGCTGCGAGGCCTGGTCGCTGTCTGCAGTCAGGCTCTGTGGTAAGTCCTTGCTGCGAGGCCTGGTCGCTGTCCACAGTCAGGCTCTGTGTTAAGTCCTTGCTGCGAGGCCTGGTCCCTGTCCGCAGTGAGGCTCTGTGTTAAATCCTCGCTGCGAGGCCTCGTCCCTGTCTGCAGTCAGGCTCTGTGGTAAGTCCTTGCTGCGAGGCCTGGTCGCTGTCCACAGTCAGGCTCTGTGTTAAGTCCTTGTTGCGAGGCCTGGTCCCTGTCCGCAGTCAGGCTCTGTGTTAAGTCCTTGTTGCGAGGCCTGGTCCCTGTCCGCAGTCAGGCTCTGTGTTAAGTCCTCACTGCGAGGCCTGGTCCCTGTCTGCAGTCTGGCTCTGTGTTAAGTCCTTGCTGCGAGGCCTGGTCCCTGACCGCAGTCTGGCTCTGTGTTAAGTCCTTGTTGCGAGGCCTGGTCCCTGTCCGCAGTCAGGCTCTGTGTTAAGTCCTCACTGCGAGGCCTGGTCCCTGTCTGCAGTCTGGCTCTGTGTTAAGTCCTTGCTGCGAGGCCTGGTCCCTGACCGCAGTCTGGCTCTGTGGTAAGTCCTTGCTGCGAGGCCTGGTCACTGTCCACAGTCAGGCTCTGTTAAGTCCTTGCTGCGAGGCCTGGTCCCTGTCTGCAGTCAGGCTCTGTGTTAAGTCCTTGTTGCGAGGCCTGGTCCCTGTCCGCAGTCAGGCTCTGTGTTAAGTCCTTGTTGCGAGGCCTGGTCCCTGACCGCAGTCTGGCTCTGTGTTAAGTCCTTGCTGCGAGGCCTGGTCCCTGTCCGCAGTCAGGCTCTGTGGTAAGTCCTTGCTGCGAGGCCTGGTCACTGTCCACAGTCAGGCTCTGTGTTAAGTCCTTGCTGCGAGGCCTGGTCCCTGACCGCAGTCTGGCTCTGTGTTAAGTCCTTGCTGCGAGGCCTGGTCCCTGTCCGCAGTCAGGCTCTGTGTTAAGTCCTTGCTCTGAGGCCTGGTCCCTGACCGCAGTCTGGCTCTGTGTTAAGTCCTTGCTGCGAGGCCTGGTCCCTGACCGCAGTCTGGCTCTGTGTTAAGTCCTTGCTGCGAGGCCTGGTCCCTGTCCACAGTCAGGCTCTGTGGTAAGTCCTTGCTCTGAGGCCTGGTCCCTGACCGCAGTCTGGCTCTGTGTTAAGTCCTTGCTGCGAGGCCTGGTCCCTGTCCGCAGTCAGGCTCTGTGGTAAGTCCTTGCTGCGAGGCCTGGTCACTGTCCACAGTCAGGCTCTGTGTTAAGTCCTTGCTGCGAGGCCTGGTCCCTGTCCGCAGTCAGGCTCTGTGTTAAGTCCTTGTTGCGAGGCCTGGTCCCTGTCCGCAGTCTGGCTCTGTGTTAAGTCCTTGCTGCGAGGCCTGGTCCCTGACCGCAGTCTGGCTCTGTGTTAAGTCCTTGTTGCGATGCCTGGTCTCTGTCCGCAGTCAGGCCCCCTTGTTAGGTCCCTGCTGCTGAAGTACTTAGTGTCCCTGTCCGCATTGAGGTCTACCGTCTAACATTACTCACTCTTCCTGTGGTGACCCCTTCAACTGAACACATTGGCCACATCCGACAGCTGAGGTTTGCGCTACGTCACCGCCGAAGAATCCTGGTGATAAATTCACGTCTTTCACTTCTGTCTGCAAATTCACTTTAGAGACACTTTGAAGATAAGGGCTCATTGTGGTCAGCCGGGCCGGGATTCAAGGCCTCCCTCCAGCTCGCCGCGGTCTGGGCTGAGGGAACAAGGCGGCTTTCATGGGGCCCTTAGTCCTCATCTGGAGCGGGCCCCACTTCCTGCACACGTGCACGGCTGAGGTGTGCCGTGCGTCCTTCCGTGAGCGTGCACACAGATCCCCCTGCACAGAACAAGCATGGTGCCTTTAAGGTGGGATGGCATCTCATTCCGTATCTCGGGATTCCTTGCTCCAGCCCGGGCTATTACTTCACAAACGGATGCATTCTGGGAGTTGTAGTATTGCTGACAGTTGAGTAATCGGACTAAACTAAGAGCAGTGATGGGTCCGATAACAAGATCTAGGTTTTAAAAACACACACGAATGGAACAATTGCGCCCTGACGACTGTTAACGTGCTGTAAGTTCTAAGTATAGGCGCTGCTCAACTTTAAGGCGCTAGAGTTAGGGCGAGTCCCACTAATAACTTGTCCAGACTGACCCCAGTGTTTCTACTTTGTAACGTACTTTTTAACTGGTAGAATGTAAACAGGATTTATTTTGGAGAACCGAGGGGTGAAGAAAGCAAGCGAGGCAGCTGTTTAAAGCCACACTCTTTCTGCTTCAAGCACCTTTTTCAGCAGCCCTTGTGTGGGAAGAGCTACAGGTCCCGGCTCCCTGTAGAAGCAGAGAAGGTTCATGTTGGTAGAACATAGATCCCCAACCGCACGTGACCTCCGGAAGATTACCAACCCCTCACCGGCACCACGCCACTCCACCGTGAGATGTTCTCCTACAGACATACTTTATAAACAAGCACTGGCAACGCCAGAGGCTCTCACATCTACAGGCAACGTTGTGCCTTCGCTAATGCTTATTTTCTTTTGTCGTGGTTTTTGTACAACTGTATTGTTGCTGAAGGTCAACACCTCCCCCACTCCACCCTTCCTCGACAGATATAAAAACAATTGCATAAAAGCAAAAGTATTTTTTGGGTCTCATGGAGCACACATTGCCACAGTGGGGTCTGGCTCTTCAGGGAAGTCCTCTGTGTAGGTGCGCTCTTTGTGAAGGACAGGGTGCCGAATAGTGCATTGCACAGCACACTTTTCACAGATACAAGGTGATTTCCCTCTCACTCATACGCGCGCCTTCATTCCACAAATCAGTGCATTGAGGCGGTTAATTCATGAACAGCATTGAACACATTCCAAATCTATGGATCGCGGGTTTCACAGCTCCCCAGGGGTGCACTTGAATATCTGCATGATATATTTCCTCGAGTGTACAATCCTGCAGATTGGCACTAACCTTTGCCGCCACCGCCGAGAGTCAGTCAGAATCAGCAGCAGGGAGCACCAGGGAGCTCCAACAACCAACGCCGCCACCGCCAAGGGTCCCAGGGCACCGGACTCCGCGCCGCCGCTCCGGGAGACCACAAATCCCGGCAAGCAACGCGGCGGCGCGTGCAGAGTGATGCGCCTCGCGCCCAGAGAGCGCCAACGAGGGTTTAAAGACCGGCAAACCCCGCGTCGCGGGACGCCCGGGGCGAAGCCCGGGCAAAGGGCGGGCCCTCTTAGGCCCTCTGAGGCCCGAGGAGCCTGGCCTGGGCCAGACACCCTGCCCGTTTGCAAGTAGCCAAAGGACATCAAGACTGCAAAACTGTAAGTTGGCTAAAAACTTGCTGCCATATATTAGTGTGAGTCCCTGAGATCCTGTTGTACTGAAATTGGTACTGGTCTTTGGCCTTAAGTTCTTTTTTTCCTGCTGTATAGGGGGTTATTTGTTGGGTTTGCCATGAATCACCCAGAGACCAGAAGCATGGCAGCCGCTGGGGCAAAGAAATTAACAGGTAGCTTAGATGACTTCATAGTACGCACACACGCCCTCATTGATGAAGGGATCATACTGATGGACAGAAGGGTGTCCCAAGACTTAGCCATGGCAAAACGTTCTTCTCTGGGCCATATTGCTCAAGCTTGCACACCCAATAATGTATCCGCTCCAAAAACACTTGTAATGGTACATAAGGATCAGGGTTCTGATTTACCAGCCTCGCAGGAAGGTCTGGAGGCAACCCCAAATCTCTCCTTGATGCTGGAAAATGGCCCAGCGGTAATTGAAAATGAAACTTCAGCTAGTACCCTAATTGAAAGGGGGAGGAAGGAGGGGGCAATCCCTAAACAAAAGAGTATTAAGCAAAAGTCCATTAAAACGACTACTCGAAAAGGGAAAAAACCCCAGACTAGCAAAATCCATGACCCAATTCAGCTGGATCCAATACAGTCGAACGTGAGCACCAATGTAGATGCTCACGCCAATATTAATGACACCGCAGGGGGGCCCCGGGTAAGCGTGGGCATAACACTAAGCCTGCCAGATGAAACCATCTTGGATAGTAGCCTGGAGGGAATTTTGGAACTAAGTGGGGTAGTTGACAACCAAGCGGGAGGGGGAGAAGACAGTAGTAGCCTAAGCATGGTTAATAATAACATCTTTGCAATGCTAAAAATTCTTTTAGAACCTATTGAGGTTAGGCTACGATGTCTGGAAACAATATTGACTAACATCCATAAAGATATTAGTGCCCCTAGCTTTAATGTGAACAATAAAGTTCCACCAAAAAAACCAACTATGAATAGACCACCCTCAGTTGCAAAAAATGATGTCACTATCAATCCACCATCAAATCCTACCACCAATCCACCTCCAAAACCCACCAATAATCCACTTCCAAAACCTACACCATTACCTAAAAATTCAACTACAACTGATAAAGCAGCACCACCCACACAAACTCCCAAGGATAAAGCTAATGTTGAAAAAAGGGAGTCACGTAGAAACATACATCTACCACCAGAAGCCTCTCCATACGTGGTGGTCCTTACTGGAGTCCCACAACCTGATAATAAATCATATGAAAATAATGGGGGACTTATAAATAAAACAATACACTGGCTAAACGATAATTACCCTTTGCCACCAGCCCTTAAAAGCAATATCCTCATGGTGGAAAGGGCTCCGTGGGTGGGGTATAATAATAACAATAAAAAAAGGACACACGGTGACTGCGTGGTGATAACATTTGAGAATCCCCGCACCGCAGAATTTATTACATCGAGGCCCCCAAGAAATTATGGTTTGTCTATTGTGGCTAGGCCTTTATCCTTCTTTTATCCTGAGGGTGAACAACCGGATAATAGGTGGAGCTGGACCAGGGACAAACGATACAATGGTGGTAATACTGGTCAGGCTTTTGATAATAATTACCACAACACACAGTGGAATGGGAGGCATGAAGATGGTTGGAACACTGTGAAACACAAAGGGAGGCCCCCTTACTCTTATCCTCAAGGCTATGACCTAGGGTACACAGGCATCCCGCAGTTCCCTCCGTTCTTCCCATGTTACAACCGGTATGATTGCTTGGAAAGTGTGGATTGACTCCCCGAGACCAAGGAAGATGCCCTGCTACCTAACAACTCTTTGGGCTTGGGTTCGATAAGCTGTCCAGGGCCTGATGAAACCTTAGAAACACAGATGGGGGATCAGTCTATACAAGGGAGCCTGGTCAGCAGACCAGGGGACAGTATAGATATTTCAACTGCAGAAAAAGATTATTGTAAGGTGCTTTTTTGGAATGTGGCTGGGCTAAAACAAAAGATTACCAATCCAACCTGGAATGAGGCCATTACTGACGTGGGAATACTAGCACTCCAAGAAACTTGGGCTACCACCCCGATACATCTTAATGGCTACAAAACATACTTTACCCCGGCGGTGGGTGGAATACATGGGAGACCTAAGGGGGGGTTGATTGTATACATATCTAATCTCCTAGTATACGATAACATTTCTTTCTCCCCTGGATCCAGCTACTATCAAAAAATTGTAATTTACACAAGGAAGGGTCCAAAGATGGTTCTTTTTAATTTTTACAATAATTGTCCAGATGGCATGATTAAGGATGTACTTGACACATTAACTACAGAAATGCAAAACGAACTTGATAAGAGCAAGAGGGCTGAAGTTATGCTATTATGGGGGGGTGATTTTAATTGTACTCTCTGCAAAAAGGGCCAAAAGGGTATTTGTGGTTTAATGCTGGAACAAGACGTCAATTTAACGCATTTTGAACATACCCTATTAGGCGACTCACTAAATGAGATAATTTTTAACTTCAATTTTGGGTTTTCAAATGAGTTAGCACATCATACAACGCCATTTGCACCAACATTTGTTGGTCGGGGTGCCTCATCTACCATTGATTTTAATTTATGTACACTCAGCTCTGCGAGCAGATTGATCAAAGCAAATATCATGGACTTACCATTGAGTGATCACCTGCCACAGGTATTAAAAATGGAGAACCTATTTGCTGTAGCTGATACTAGAGATGGTCCGGACCAAATGGTCCAGGACGTGAGGTTGGGTGCTCAAAATGGTTACAACCTTAAATGGAGCAGACTGGTTCCGGATGATTTCCTGTATAAAATATTGAGTAAATGCATGAATAGTTTCTCGATCTGTTTAGATGATTACGCAGAGCATTGTGATATAATAACCCATTTTAATATCATCTCTAGTACTATTAAGGAAGCTTTGTGGGTTGAAAGGAAAAACTTTTTAAAGTCCAATAGGAAATGGTTTGATAGGAACTGCACTAGAGCCTTAACAAAGCTTAGACTTGCAATTCATAAAAGACCACGGGATGTAATCCTAATTAGAATTGCTAGGAAGGACTATAATTTAGCACTGAAGGACAGAAAGGCCTCGATAAAAAGGGAGGCTTGGGACAATCTATGCGCTGCCTCAAAATCTAAGGATCCGGCTGCTTTTTGGAGGGTTATTAATACCCCCCTTTTACATGAACAAAAAGCACGCTTGGAAATTGCTATCCCAGAAGATGAGTGGGTGGCTCATTTTTCCTCCCTTTATAAGGCTGTGGAACTAACCCCTGACACAGGTCAGGACGAGGGGTTGTTAAATTTAGACAATACTAGAACTCTGACTGTAACCCTTCCAGAAGTTATAGCAAGTTTGAAGGCGACTAAGGGGGGCAAGGCAGCAGGGCCAGACGGCATACCAGCTGACCTCTATAAAGCTAACATCGAATTATGGGGGCCACTGCTAGTTCAGCTTTTTAATGCCGCCCTGGTAAATAGCCCAATCCCTACCTGGTTTACATCGGTAATAGTCCCAATCTTCAAGAAAGGTGACAGGCTAAGCTGTACTTGCTATAGGCCAATTTCATTATTGGACTCTTCTATAAAAATTTTGGGGAGAGTGATTTTAGCAAAATTGCAGAGCTGGGCTGAGGATAATGGGGTGCTAAGTGATTTTCAATTTGGGTTTCAAAAGGGCTTGGGGACCATAGAGCAAGGTCTGAATCTTTTCACCTTGCAACAGAAATATATAAAGGTTAAAAAACAACGTCTATACCTCACTTTTGTTGATTTAACATCAGCGTTTGACTGTGTGTCACACACTAAATTATGGTCAATTATGGCCGAATTGGAGGTAGACAATGCCATTATATGTTTTCTGAGAGAGCTTTATTCTGGGGCCACTGCTAGTGTCAGATACGGGAATAATGGTGAATGCAGCAGACAATTTGGGATTGGTAGGGGTGTGCGCCAAGGGTGCGTTTTAGCCCCCTTTTTATTTTTGTTATATATAAATGGAATGGAGAAGCATCTCGTGCAGGAGGGCAGAGACATGCCTATGGTGAGAGGTAGGCCTGTCCCTGCACTGATGTACGCGGACGATGCCGTCCTGATGGCACGCACACCAATGGCTTTACAAACTCTGGTTACAGCCTTTAACACCTTTATGCTTGGCTTAGATTTGAAAATCAATTGTTCTAAAACTTTATCTATGTTCTGTGGGTCCAGAACAAGCAAGCATTTGAAGCCTATCTTTATAAATTCCAATCCCCTAGAAAGGACCCCTACCTTCCCGTATCTGGGCATATTGTTTCATGAAAGTGGCTCATGGACTACAGCAATTCATGCGAGATCTCTCTTATTTTCTAAGACTATTATGGCCCTAAAATGCTTTATGAAAAAATTAGGTAAAAAACCCATAAAGGAGATTTTAACTGTGTATAATGCGACCTGTATATCTGTAGCCACCTATGGTGCCGGATTATGGGGGTACTCAAATGTTAATGCGATTCAAATCATGGAAAACAAGTTCTTATGTCACATTCTGTCCGTACCCCAAAGTACTGCAACGATGATATGCCATGCTGAACTGGGTATACCCTATATTACAGATACTATTAAAATTCAGCTAGTCCTTCTTTGACATAGGGTTTGGACAACGATGAATGTGTTGTCAATCGGGCTATTTTTAAGGATATCATGGTATTGGACAATATCAGTGACTTTAAATGGATAGGCTACGTCAAAAACTTTCTTGAAAAAATAAATTGCCCCCAATACTTTGAGGACCCGCAATCCATGGAATATATATCTAGAAGGGATTTGAAAAATCTATGTACGGTGTACCTCAAGGAAATGAGACATATAGAAGAGGCGAGAAAAAAGACTGTTTCCGCCCACCAGGACATTCTATGTGGAGTGAGATTGCAGCCATATCTTTCATTGTATATGTCCAACCATGAACGCTACCTCTTGACCCGTTTTAGACTGAATATTGTTTTTAGGACATTATCGTTCCCCTTGATGAATTGTTGGTCGAAGGATTTATGTCCTTGTCCATGTGATGAAGTATCCCATCAATCCGATATACACATATTATTCTTTTGTAAATTTTACACCCTTCCTCGAAAGAATCTTATCATCCCTATCCTCAAGGATCTAAATGTATATAGATGCCGCCTAGCGTTTACAGAGTGCCAGAAAATGGAAACTGTTTTTATGGTTGCCTCAATTGCAGAATTTTTAAAATTGGTTTTTAAGTGCCGTAAATCAATTCAAACGGACTGATTGCTTTTATTGTATATATGAATTAAATTTTGATGTTTTCTTTTCCTTTTGTGTTTTTAAAATAAGCATACTCCACCTCTTGTAAACTGCATTTGTCATGCTACTTTCATGGTTATCTTGCTTTTTAACCGAATAAAGTATTTTTTTGAATCTTTGCTGATTGGCAGCCTGCCGCAGACCTGCTGAACTGGGGATGTGAATTATACATATGTTTAGCTTTTCATGCTGGGATTCTCCATCACCTAAAATACAGAAGTTTAGCACCCCAGGTTTACACACTTGCATAGCGGGAGGTGGGGGGGGGGGTGGGAGGAGGGAGTAGTTCGGAAGGAGGAGGGGGGCGGGGCAACTGATGCCAGGAACCCTCAAAGGTTTCCATACCCTGGAACCATTGCATGGACCCAGGAGTGCTTCTGGGAAACCGCTGCGAACTCCAGATACCGATCGCATGAAGGCGTTGCCACATGTGTCGTTGTACAAATGGAAACTGGAGTTCAGGTCTATGTAGTTGCATTTTTTAATTGTATTATATTTTGTATTCACAGGGGAAATAGTTTTCTTCGTGGTGAGACCACTTCCCTTTCACTGCCTTTCCCTTTCCAGGATAGAATAATGCACCCCTGCCCCTGACAAGAGTTCATCGCGGGTCATTTCAAGACAGTGAAAGTGAAGTGTTTGAATTACTCCTAGTTTGGGGTCCCCCTCCCTCCCCCCCCCACACGAAAATCCCCTCCTTGAAAACCCCCTCTATGCTCCTAGAGTAGATTTACGCATCCCTAACAGCACCCTTTCATGGGGGAACATTACAGATGGGTAAATACAGGGGCGTCGTTACCATTGGTGCGGCAGGTACAGTGACACCGGGCCCAGAGCCCCAGGGGCCCACTGAACCCTGATATTTGCTGCATTTACAACCCCGTCAGCAGTCACAGGGGGCCCACGACATCCTGGCTACCAACCGGGCAAATAGATGCACAAGAACAGGTTCACATGTTGTGAAAGCTTTGTACTTGGAGTCCGATCGGTTTGATTGTGTAACATGAAGTTACGCGTTTGTAATATGAAGTTACACATGTGTGTAATATGAAGTTACATCCGAAGAGCCACCACAGGAGGACGGTCCTTCTCCCACCTGGCCGCCAAGACCTGGAACTTCCTCCCGACCCACCTCCGCCTGACCCAGGACCACCTCGCCTTCAGGAAGCAGAAGAAGACCTGGCTGTTCGAGCAGTAGCGGACCCCCCCTCCCCTAGCGCCTTGAGACCCTCCGGGTGAGTAGTGCGCTATATAAATGCTTTGATTGATTGATTGATTGATGTGTGTAACATTAACTTACACATCAAGTGGCGTCGTGGAACAGCCCCGGTGCCTCCCTGTCTTGGAATCCTCCTTTTCAAGTGTTTGTGTCAACTTTGTGCTTTGTCTGCGGTGCAAACCTCCTGATGTCGGGCTCTAAGGCCACGGATGATTGTGCGCCACAAATACAGAACGCAAACATGTACAAAGGAAAACTATTGGATTATATTAGAAGGTAGGATGGCCGTGGGAAAAATAAACAATGTCAGCTGTAAGGGGCTTAGATTTCATTTCGGAGGCAGGTACTCCGTCAAATGAAAGGGTTCACAGGAGCTATTATCACAGCAACATACCAAACTATCAGTTTTTTTGTATTTGTGTTTTTTAACTAAGAAATTGCCCTGGCGCTCCTGGTTTTAGTCCCGGACACCAGACCAGAAATTCTTAGCATTTTGTGGGCGTGAACATGAACCGTTTTCAGTGCCAGGATCACCCCCACCCCCCCCCCATCTCCCAGCTGAGTTGTGCGCTATACAAATACACATTTGTATTTTTATTTTATTTTGTAAAGCGCACAGGGGCATATTATCAAGAAACTGAGTTAAAATTATCGTTGCTTTATCGGCAAGAAACTGCCGCTAAAACGGCGATAATGGACTTGATAATACACCCTTGAGAATTCCAATAGAAGCCCAGGTGCACACCAGAACATGGGCTTCTATTGGAATTCTCTTGATGAAAGGCCCCACAGTTCAGTCAGTGGACGTGTCCCAGCGCTGAGGCTTTCACTATCCGCCGGACCGAGCACAACAATCTGCAGAGCCAGGCTAGAAGAGCAGTGGTACCAGTTTTTTTTGTGGAAAGAGATCTCTGCCTTCTCCTGTCTGAGGGGAAGAGGTAGCTGTAGGAAGCTGGCTCTGCATATTCTTTACTAAAGTAAGGTACAGTGTGCACAGAGTCCAGGGGATCCCGAGAGGTATAGCCAAGGCTAAATTAGGTGAGCACTCACAGCTCTCTTTGTGGTAGTGCGGGCGAGCAGTTAGGCTTATCCGGAGGGTGTGTTAAGTATTTATTGTAGTCACTCAATCAAGGCTGATTTCGCACCCTGTGGGACAGATTCCAGGCCCATTAGAGAAGTATAAAAATGTATACATTTGGTTTATTTATAGATCCAAGCAGGACTTGGTACAGGTAGGTAATAAATGCAAACAAATGCAGGACTGTTCAATGAAGTGCAGTTGTTCTTGTTATTGTTACATTTACAGGTTGATATCGCTTTTCAGAATACTTGGAATCACACAGTAAATAGTCTTTGAATACTTTACAATAGGGCTCACTTTTCCCCATACATTAGCAGTATTACCTGGAACACTTTTTAGAGCCAACATTTCATACTATGGGTCCCTGTGGGAGGAAAAGTGGTTATCGAACTCGGAGTTAAGCATTTGACATGTGAAGCTGAGCTTTCGTGGTTAGGACGCTCTAATTGCACCACTAGCGGCACTGGGGCGGTCTGGTGCAGAGTGCAGGGGCCCAATGTTAGTCAACGGGCTAAGGCCTTTGGTTTGGGTTGGCTAGCAGGCCACTTGGGTGTGGAAGCAAAGCTCCAAAGGTTGCGGTTAGCACTGCAGGCGCCAGGGAACGACACAAGAACTGCACAGCCAAAGGCACGAGGCAGCCGGTTGCAGGAGGTAAAGCGGACATAGGTATGCTCTGGGCTTCTTAGTGGAGTCCATCGGTTTTGGAAAGCTGCAGGTTCAGTCGAGGGGACTTCTTGGAGGCGCCCCCAACTGGGAAGGCAACCTGAGATCTGGGAGGATGCTTGGATACCGTTGGTTGGCCACCGAAGGCCAGAAAGGTGTCGAGGGATGAGGTGTGTTAGGTGTCAGTTTCCATAGGCTGCGATAGATCCCGGTCGACGTCAGTCGGACAGATGCAGTCGTAATTCCTGTACTTCTTCAGTGAAGGAAACAGTTGTCATACCCCCTTTGGTCGTGGTCCGGGGGACCATTCAAGTAAAGGTTGCAGGTGCTGTTTCGAAACTTGTGGGAGGTCAGGTGTCACAGGATCCCAACTTAGGATCGCCAGGCTAACCTCTTGGAAGTATGGGGCCACTCGGCCTCGGCCTGTGGCGGCTGGGTGCAGAATGGTGCTTAATTGTGGAGTCCACTCTCTGAAGGTTAGTCTTTGATTCGTGCAAATCCGGGAGATGGATTCTGTTAGTTGAATTCAGGGCAGGTCCTTCAGTCTCTGGGGGTCTGCTGCTGCTGGACACACCAGTTTCTTTGCCTTAGGCAGGTCGTGGTTGGGACAGGCTGGTAGGGCTGGGGCAAAGTCAGTTTGTGTCCTCGGTCTCTGCCTGGGTCAACACGGGTCTTTGGTCCTTTTTCTTTCTTCCTGAGGAAGCAAGGTTCAGGGTCACCCCTAAATACTACATTTAGGGGCATTAAAGGAGTGTGTATATTGGGACGAATGGAGCCCTTCCTTGGGGTGGGGGGCTGAACCGGTGGAATCCAGTTGCTGGGGGCAGCAAAGGGCAGCAGGCATTTGGAGCTTCCCCTTTTGTGGGCATAGCCCTTCCTGGTGGAGGAGGCATGACACCTCTGCCCAGGATGGGCTTTGTTTCTGGACCCAGAGTGCAGAGGCTCTCTACTCAGGGGTCCAGAAACATGTCTGGTGGCGGCAATGGCGGTCAGCCATTCAGGAACCTCACCAGGGCTGGTTGACTTTCAGGGGTCATCTCTAAGATGCCCTGAGTGCATTTTACATTAGACCCTACACTGGCATGAGTTTGGGTTTAATGTGCTGAGAAGTTTGCTACCAAACTTCTCAGGTTTTAGTATAGCCATTATGGAACTGTGGGGTTCATAATGACAAACTTCCAGACCATATATTCTTTATGGCAGCACGGCACATACAATGTCTATGAATGGACTTAAAGACTGTAGGGGTACACGGCTCACGCCTCTATACCCTCACCTTAAGACTAGTGCACCCTGCTCGAGGGGTGACTTACCTAGGCCTCAGGCAGTGGACTATAGGCATGGCACTCAGGGTTGTGTGCCATGTTGACTCTTCACTTTTCTCTCCACCAAAACACGCAGCCTGCAATGGCAGTGTGTGGTTGTTAAGGTACAGGGCCTCAAAGGGTGGCACAGCAGGTGCTTCAGCCCTCAGAGGCCTTCCTTGGCCTTAGTGCCCTTGGTACCCATGGTACCTTTTATAAGGACCTTACCTGTGGCCAGGGATGTGCCAATTGTGGAAACAAAGGTACAATTTTGGGAAGGAAGACAGGCACTGGGAACCTGATTGGCAGGGACCCTTAGCACATCAAGTTGAGTTGCATCAGATGTCAGGCAAAAATGTGGGGTAACCATGCAAAGAAGGGACACTTTCCTACAGTAGTGAATTCCACTGTTTTGCTGTTAAAAAGCTTAACAATCATCCTCTGATGCACTTTTTTTTTGTTCTAGAGATGAATGCTAGAAAGGCATGGGCTGATATCTTGGGGTGCAGGTAGCTAGGACCTCTGCCATTGAGGATTCTGTGGCAGTAGCAGAGATCTTCAAAGGAGTTTCGCTCGTTCAGAGGGAGCCGGTACTGTTTGACAAAAGCAGGAGGTGAGGAGAAGCATCTAGGTAAATTCAGCAATAGACGTGCTGCCATGTAATGTTCTGTACCTTCTGGAATCGCATAATGCGTACCTGTGAGAGTCCTAAATATAACACGTTGCAGTAGTCCATTTAGATGGATGAGGGACTAACCCACTCTTTTTCTGGCTGCCTCTGTCAGGTATGCAAGAATTTTTTGTAAAGATTTTAAGATCTTAAAACACAGTCCTGCTAGGCTTGTGATTTGGTGTTCAAAGGACATTTTGGAATCAAACCAGATGTCAACACCACCCTGCCTTGTTCCTCTTGTGCGTTCTGCCTATCCTTGCGTTTTTCCTACCGAGCAAACTCGAATTTTGAGACACAGGCAGGTGCACCAAGTTTTTTTGTGGCTTTTCATCCCAGAGATCTGGATTCGGATAAAGTGGATTGCACCTATCTGTACCCCCTGTGAGGAAGAGGAGGAGGAGGGCTAATCTGTCTTGTGAGGACCTGTCCTTACTGGTTGCATATCACAATATCCTCAATAATGTGAACCGGAAAATGCATCGACTCTACGAAATCAACTGTACGTCATCGACTTCCACAAAGAAGGCTATGTAGGGAAGTAAAGGATTACTATAGAACATTGACTACCCCAAAGTAGGCTATGAAAGGAAACTAAAGGCTTACTGTACTACATCAACACTACACTGACTACCACAGAGTAGGCTATGAAAGGAAACTAAAGACTTACTGTACTACATCAACACTACACTGACTACCACAGAGTAGGCTCGATAGGGAAGTAAAGACTTACTGTACTACATCAACACTACACTGACTACCACAGAGTAGGCTCGATAGGGAAGTAAAGACTTACTCTACTACATCAACACTACACTGACTACCACAGAGTAGGCTCGATAGGGAAGTAAAGACTTACTGTACTACATCAACACTACACTGACTACCACAGAGTAGGCTATGAAAGGAAACTAAAGACTTACTGTACTACATCAACACTACACTGACTACCACAGAGTAGGCTCGATAGGGAAGTAAAGACTTACTGTACTACATCAACACTACACTGACTACCACAGAGTAGGCTCGATAGGGAAGTAAAGACTTACTGTACTACATCAACACTACACGGACTACCACAGAGTAGGCTCGATAGGGAAGTAAAGACTTACTGTACTACATCAACACTACACTGACTACCACAGAGTAGGCTATGAAAGGAAACTAAAGACTTACTGTACTACATCAACACTACACTGACTACCACAGAGTAGGCTATGAAAGGAAACTAAAGACTTACTGTACTACATCAACACTACACTGACTACCACAGAGTAGGCTATGAAAGGAAACTAAAGACTTACTGTACTACATCAACACTACACTGACTACCACAGAGTAGGCTCGATAGGGAAGTAAAGACTTACTGTACTACATCAACACTACACTGACTACCACAGAGTAGGCTATGAAAGGAAACTAAAGACTTACTGTACTACATCAACACTACACTGACTACCACAGAGTAGGCTATGAAAGGAAACTAAAGACTTACTGTACTACATCAACACTACACTGACTACCACAGAGTAGGCTATGAAAGGAAACTAAAGACTTACTGTACTACATCAACACTACACTGACTACCACAGAGTAGGCTCGATAGGGAAGTAAAGACTTACTGTACTACATCAACACTACACTGACTACCACAGAGTAGGCTCGATAGGGAAGTAAAGACTTACTGTACTACATCAACACTACACTGACTACCACAGAGTAGGCTATGAAAGGAAACTAAAGACTTATTGTTTGACATCAACTCTACGGGCCCCATTCACAAAAGTAATCTGAGCCAAAAGCCTAACTTCACGATTTTTGATATTCACAAAAGGCATTTAGGAGCAGTAAAGTTAGGATTCAGAACACCAGAACCTGGGCTTCTATGGGAATTCACAAGGGCATATTATCAAGGCCATTATCGCCTCTTTAGCGGCAGTTTTCTGCTGATAAAGCGGCGATAAATCGCCTGTCCTTGATAATATGCCCCAGAGTGACAGGTAAACATGAGGACGGATGGAAGACATTGATGTCGTCTTCATGGCTCATTGATATTTTTTCTGCATGTGTATCCTCGATTGCATTTTATATATTCATTTATTTGAGTGCCTATTTTTCAATTATAAAGGCATATTGGATTTAACATTGTTAACACACATAAACCGTTGAAGGTTTATTCTCAGTACAGTTTAATAGGGCGATTGTTTATGTAAGTAATGCAAACAGCCATCAATGTTTATATTGTTTACGGTTTGTTTTAGCAAATGTTTATATATGTAATTCAGACACTCAATGATGTTTCGTAGAAGCATGGTGATTGTTTTTTTTAATAACATTCAATAAGAAGCTCGTTCTTTCCAGAACTGTTTGAAGAGTATTTAAGCTAAATGCAAACAAGTATTAGAGGGAGCAGAATTTTCACACGTCCACAGAGCCAAGAGACAGCGCTTCAAAGGCTACGGGGCAGGCACCTTGGGACCACCTGACAAGCCTCATCGGCTTTCGGGGACATCATTGGTGCTACACGCGGAGAGTGACAAGAGCTCATACTGCACCAAGGTTTGAGGAGGAAAGTCGCAGAAACACACAAAACCCAGACAGGGTCCTTTTGCTGCTAAGATAGCTTAGTTAGAGGCAAGAAGGGAGGGACTGGGAAAGAAATGTAGGGACATTCTAAAATACCATTGTAATGTTGGACTTGTTTCTAATATTCTGCTTGTTAGCTGATGTTGTTGTCACTATTCTGCTGTTTTTATAATAACAACTATACACAGAATATGCACTAAAATAGCATCATAATTTTAGAAAAAGTCATAAAAATATTTTCTTAGGGCCCGATTAACAGAATTAATTTAAGACAAACTCCTAAACTTACTATCATTTTGGTATTCACCGGAGGCACTTACTCATTTTGGTATTCACAGAAAGCATTTAAGAGACCTAAAGTTGGGAGTCCTAACTTTACTACTCCTAAATGCCTTCTGTGCATACCGAAAGTCTTAAAGTTAGGATTTTTCTCAGTTTAGGAGTAGTAAAGTTAGGACTCCCAACTTTAGGACTCTTAAATGCTTTCTGTGAATACCAAAATGAGAAAGTGCCTCCGGTGAATACCAAAATGGTAGTTAGTTTAGGATTTTGTTAGTTCAGTGAATCAGGCCCTTAGGGTTTATTCTTGACTGTATCAATTCATGGTCGAAAGAAGTTTGGAGCCTACTAACAACAAATACTCCTGTGAGTATCACTGACTGATCTTTTCCCAGAACGCACCAGCCTTATGTAATACACAGGTGAATAATAAACCCTGCCTATAATAATGCGTCATCAGCTGTTCCCATATCACTCAAGACACTTATTGTATGTTGCAATGTTGACGCCTCCCCATAAATCAGCTTTGGTATATTTATTTATGGCACAGAAAATGAGCACAGGTCATTCGAGTAACTATGGAGATAGGCTGAAGCCCCTCCCCATCAGGCTTGTGACTGACATTTCAAGCACTCGTATCTGACTTGAGAGGGCCCACTAGTGAGGACATCTGGAGCTGCAGCTTCGTGAAAAAATGTCAATCCTTTTCCATCTGACTCAAGATCTCCCTCTAGTGGAGCCGTGAGGAGTTACAGCTCTGCAAAACCATTTTGAAACAGCGCCTGAATACCCTCATGTGTGACACGAGCACTATTCAAATCTACTGATTGATTGATTGAATAAGTTGCATCTGACTAGAGAGGGGCCTTTAATAAAAATGTGAGTTATTCCAGCTTTGTAATAGACTTATTACGCTGTTGCTTCTGACCAGAGAGAGATACCTTGTGAAGGGCTGCAGCCTTGTTAAAGTCTTTAAGCTGTTGCGTCTGATTCAAGATGGAAGTCTAGTAATTATCTGAGGTGCTGTAGCTATGTGAAAGGCCAGACCTGTTGGCTTTGCTAGTGCTTGTTATGTAATGGGGAAAGGCAGAAGTAGATTGTGAGGCATTTCCTTTTGGGCCTGGGGCAGTAGGTGGCTAGGGGGCATTGTCTGTTGTAGATCCTGTTTGTCATTGGTGTTTCCGGCCTTAAGACTGTTCCATTCCAATGTATCGATGAGTTATCCATTCTGTAGGGAGTCTCTCAAAAGCCGAGGCTCACTCCACGGGGCGGTAAAGAGGCTGGAACACAAACACAGTGGAATCAGTAATCAGGTGCAAAAAGCACAAAATCCAGCACAGTGATATCTTTTAAAAGGGCTTTAACAGAGATGGGGTTGAGAAACTGAACCCCATAAATGAACAATTTAACTCATAATGTCCCTGCTCCCCATAGGCATCTTGTGATGTGTCCTCGTGTGCAAAGTGACTCCATGCACACAAAGTGTCTTCCTGCACGCAAAGTGTCTCTATTCACACAATATTTGTCTATTCTCACAACATTGTGTCTCTATTCACATAAATGTTCTCTATTCTCACAACGTGGTGCCTTCATTCACACAATGTTTCTCTATTCACACACTGTTTCTTTATTCACACAAATGTTCTCTATTCTCACAACGTCGTTTCTCTATTCACACAATGTCTCTGGGGGAGGGGCCATGAAAACAAGAACATGTGTCATTGAGGCCAGTCAGAGCATCGTGACTCTGCGGCGCCCTCCTGACTCAGAAAGGCTGCACATAGTCAAGTCAAGTCAAGTCATAAAATTTGTATAGCGCACTACATACCCAGAGGGTTTCAAGGCGCTTAGGAAGGGGAGGAGGATTATTTGTCAAATATCCACGTTTTAAGCTGCTTTCTGAACGTTAGGTGGTTCTGGGTAAGGCGAAGGTAAGCGGGGAGTGAGTTCCATGTTTTAGCAGCCAGGTATGAAAAGGATCTGCCTCCCGCCCTCCAGTGCAGTCTATCTGCCCCCCCCACGCCCCTTGCACTGCTGCTCAATGCTTGTTGCCAATTCCACCCTCTCTGGAGCAGGCGCCTTTTAAAAGACCTGCAGAATCTGAAAGCAAAGGGCTCGCTCGTGTTTGTCATTTGTGCCTGTTTTACACCATGGAGGGAGATTACAAACCAGCCTGTGACTCCCACTGTAACAGGAAACAAATAGAGGTGCACAAGGAAAAGATGGTTGTATCTCAGCACTTTAACACTGTGTGTTATTACCTGGTCAGCAGGACACCACACACTGGCCAGATTGACGCTACACCGGGTGTCCTTACCTGGTCAGCTTTACCTGGTCTGCTAGACACTACACACTGGTCAGATTGACACTACACCAGGGGCCTCATTTATGAGAAATGACGCAACGCTGCGTGAAAGCAGCGATGCGTCACTTCTCAGTGCGCACTCCTTGCGACATTCCTGATGCGTCATATTTAATGTATGACGCATCATGTTGCAAGGAGTTACAGATACGTCAGTATTTCTGACGTATCTGTAAGCGTAAAAGTGACGCATTGCTGGAGTGTGTTACAAAAGTGACGCAACTCCAGCAATGCGTCCCTTCACATGGGGCAAGCCCCATGCGAAAGGGCCTGCATCAGTCTTACGCCTGCTGTGAGGCAGGCACAAGATTTTGACGCAACAGTGTCCTAAAAGTGACGCAGTGAAATTTCATAGATTTCACTGCGTCACTTCTACGACCCTTTCTTGCGTCAAAACGCCCCCTTGCATACATTATAATGTGGCGCAGCTATAATGTGGCGCAGGGGTTTACAAAGCGACGCATCTACTTAGATGCGTTACTTTGTAAATATGGCGCAACAAGGCACATTTTTTTTTTCGCCACTGGTGCGTCACAAAAAGTGACGCACCGGCGGCGTAAAAGTGACGCACAGCCTCATAAATGAGGACCCAGGTGTTATTACATGGCCAGAAGGACACTGCTCTTGGTGGTATTACCTGGTGAGATACACACTACGCTGTGGGTTATTACCTGGTCCGTGGGTTACTACACCTTGTGTTAGTACCTCGTCAGATATACGCTGTACCTATTGTTGTTTTCAGGTAAACAGACACTGCACCTGGAGCAGAAAGACATTATACTGGGTGGTATTACCTGGTCAGATAGACACTAAAATGAGTGATATTACCTGACGAATATTAAACTGATTGGTATTACCTGGTCAGAAGTAAACTACACTTGGCAGCATTACCTACTCATTGGGTGTACCTGGTCAGAAGGACACTACACTGGGTGGTATTACCTGTATTACCTGGTCTGAAGGACACTACACTGGGTAAATGTACCTGGCTATGAGGACACTAGGACAGCTTTACTGGCCAGACAGACACCACCTGGTCAGAAGGAGACCTAAGGCTGAATGTGAGTTGCCCTGCGAGCGACACCTTTTCTTCATTTGTGAATGTGTTTTCTATATTTGCTTGTCATAGCGCCAAGCGTCACCTCGGCGCACTCTGGACAGCTTACAGACAGATTCAGCAGATGTTCTGACACAGGCAGGCAGGCTGGGCAGATGTTGCTTAATCACACAGGAAGTTGTTGAGACAGAAGGAGTTAAGTGATGGAGCCAAGGGTATGGCCCCTGTCAACTTCCTCCGGGTTAGTGCGATCTGAACCTGACATTAAGGATACGTTCAGGCCTAAATTGCAAGTTACATGCATTTATTATCCCAGGACGCCCTTCCAGAAAGGATGCAAGCTTGATTCTGGAAAATGCAATAACTGTCCGACTCACTTGAAACTGCTGTGAAAGATGTGGGACCACCTTAATTTATGTCATTATTACACTGTGCCCAGTCCTGATCTTTTCCCCAGCAAATCATCTTGTGAAAGGCTCTGGCTGCCAGGGGTTCCTTCTCCAAAGTGCGGGAGCGTAAACGCAAATGCTTTTTAGGTTTTGACTAGAGATGCATGCGTACGAAGTACGCATGCGCTAGGAAAAAATCTTATGATCTGTGTGTGGAGTCGGGTCTACGCCTCCTCCTCCCATTGGCTAGCTCCATAAATGGAGGCTAACCATTGGGAGTTGGCTCTGTCCGTCAATGCCGGACCAGATTCGGGGGCGTTCCCGAGAATTTTTGGCTTTTGGCTACGTAACGCTACGTCAGCCAAAAGCCGGGAACGCCCCTGAATCTGGTCCGGCAATTCCGGCACCTGATTTACGAGTATTTTGTCCGCTGGCAGGTGCCCACCCTGCCAGGGACCTTGCCGCTGTTGTGGTACCCCGAGCGAGTGCCCACCTCGCTTAATATTTAGATTTAAGGCCGGTGCCCACCCGGCATTGCTCCGTGTATTCACCGCCACGGCCCCAAGTGAGAGGAGGAAGCAGCGCCCGCCTTCAAGCCCGGGCCGCGCTGGGATTGGCCCAGCCGGCCGAGCCCCCTTCAGTGTCATCGCAGGAGGAGGAGGAGAAAGCCGGAAGAAGGAAGCAGCCTCCACCGACCGTCCCGAGGCTCCCGAGCACAGGAGGAGCCCCGGGGAAAGAGAACGTCCCTCCGCGGCCCCGGAGAGTCCCGAGGAGCGGGAGCTCTCCTCCAGCAGCCGCCGGACCCGGTGAGTGCCTGCAAGGGGAGAGGGGCGTCGGGACACATTGTCGGTGTCCGCCCCTCCCCCCGTACCCATTGTTGTTTAGAGCCTGAGAGGGCTCTGGGGGCCACCTTGTTCTCGAGTTCGTGAAGGACTCCAACGTTACCACCATTCTTGTGGTAGAGCCCCCGAAGGGCTCCGACGCCAAGTTCGCGGAGCGGGAGGAGGGCTCTAGCGCTGTCTTCAATACTTTGTTGAGGGTGCATCTCGGTAACAGTCAGCTCTTCAACGCCTGGCAGTTTATACAAATCTGCATAGCGCAGGCATGGCGAGAAAGCCCCTTCACGCGGAGTGGTAACTCACTCAGCGTGGGGGGGGGAGGTGAGCAACGAAGGGCGCCAGGCGGGGGTGGGCGATAGTGTTGGACACTCGAGGCAGAGGGGCCGGTGGGCTAAGGGCATCGGTGGGCAGAGCCGGGCAGCTGTAAGGGGCGTTAGAGGGGGCCATAAGGGGGAGGGGGGGGATCAGGCTACAGCATGCTGGCGCACCTAGGTGGAAAAGGGGCAGGTGAGAGGCCGGTCAGCGCCGGTGTTGGAGTGCGGATGTTGAGGAGTAGTTGCTGTACTAGGGTAGTTGTACCGGAGAAGAATTACGGATCTGCCGGGCCCAGCGTGGGTGGTGGAGATGTTACCGTACAGGTGGCTCCAGGGATGCTGAGCCCAGATGAGTGGGTGGGGCCGGACAGGTGGCACCGGATGTTGAGCCCAGATGAGTACGTGGTGCCGGACAGGTGGCACCAGGGATGCCGGGCCCAGATCAGTGAGTGGTGCAGGTGTTACTGGACAGGGGATGCCGGGCCCAGATGAGTGGGTGGTGCAGGTGGCACCGGGGATGCTGAGCCCAGATGTCGGTGTAGTTGCTACAGCGGGTGGGGACGTTGTTAGTGTATCGGTGGCACGGGGGTTGCTCGGCCACAGTAGATGGTGCAATCGTTATGCAGAGGTGGCACAGAGGACGCAGGATCTGGTGCGTGGTGCTTGTAGTGGACATGTAGGGGTTTGTTTGCTCCCTCCCGCTTCGACCCCCCCCCCCCCACCCGATGTGCCCTGGTTGTTTTCGAGTCTGATATCTTTCCCTTTCCTCACCAATGCGTGATTCACAACTCACCTCGCTCTCACCCACACTCACTCTCATATGATTTTATCTCGGGAGCCCGTGCCCGCCTTTTCCTTGCCAGCCAATGCGCTGCGCGAGGAGCCGTACCCAGGGCGACGCGGCGGACTCTAATGATTAAATTAGCATTTCTTGTCTGGCGAAGCCCTTCTTCCGGGCTCGTGCAGCCCGGGTTCGGGTGTTTGTGGCCGGAGCAGCCCTCCAGCTTTCTGGACACTTCTCTTCGGAGGACGTGGCGTGGCACAAGCAGCGCCCCTACCCGCCAGTAGAGTACAGCCCCGCCACCCAAGACTGCCAATGTATGGGCAGATCACGTAAACCTTTAGAAGTATTATTATCACCGTTGTCAAGCAGGGTGCTGGCACAATGACAGACAAGGACGGCCATCCATGCACGTTAATTTGATCTATTGTTTATTTTACTTAATGTTTATTGTACAGAAATGTGATTATTCCATATACAGAAATCAATTGCTGCCAGCAGACTCTTTCCTTTACCCGCGTGTCCTCGCTGCCCCCTCCCCCCTCCCCCCCCCCCCGGATCTCGCCTGGTCTTTCTACCCAGGCCCTCTCCATTCCTCTGTCCACCTCCACCCTATCGGAGACCCTGTGCCCCCTCCGCGCTCCGTGCCACCTTTCCCTCCATTTCCTCCACCTGTCCAGTGCTGCACCCCTCTCCTTGGCATCTTCTCCCGGGGCCTCTGCGTTCGTCCCGTGCCCTCTGCCCTCGCTCCATATAACCCCGTGCCCTTCCTACCTTCATCTCGGCGCATATTCTGTCTGCAATCCCTTCTCGGCCGCCACCTCATAGCCCCCGTTTTTAAACTCAATTTACTTAAAGCAGTTGACTTAAAATGTCTGCTGCACAAACTTTAACCCCCTCCACATCTTCTGTGTCGTCATAACTTAATTGGAATAATGTTCCCTAAAGTCCTGTCTAAATTACTGCCCCCTCATCTGAGCTTCTACTCATGCCCCCACGTGTTCTGCTTCTAGGGGTAGTGTTTGCCACAGTGTGAAGCGTGGCGGCAGGTGGGGTATATATATATATATATATATATATCTCTCTAATCATTAGTATATGTAGTAGACCTTTGTACTTACTACTATTCCTTTGTGATTTTAGAGTTTATGTGATGGGTCGACTTCATGAAATGTCAGCCACCAGTAATCGTGTGCCCCTGTTGCCTGCGTGTGCCTACGTGTGCCCCTGTTGCCTGCTTGTACCTCCGTGTGCCCCTGTTGCCTGCTTGTACCTCCGTGTGCCCCTTTTGCCTGCTTGTGCCTCCGTGTGCCCCTGTTGCCTGCTTGTGCCTCTGTGTGCCCCTGTTGCCTGCTTGTGCCTCTGTGTGCCCCTGTTGCCTGCTTGTGCCTCCGTGTGCCCCTGTTGCCTGCTTGTGCCTCTGTGTGCCCCTGTTGCCTGCTTGTGCCTCCGTGTGCCCCTGTTGCCTGCTTGTGCCTCCGTGTGCCCCTGTTGCCTGCTTGTGCCTCTGTGTGCCCCTGTTGCCTGCTTGTGCCTCCGTGTGCCCCTGTTGCCTGCTTGTGCCTCCATGTGCCCCTGTTGCCTGCTTGTGCCTCCGTGTGCCCCTGTTGCCTGCTTGTGCCTCCGTGTGCCCCTGCTGCCTGCTTGTGCCCCTGTTGCCTGCTTGTGCCTTGCCTCCGTGTGCCCCTGTTGCCTGCTTGTGCCTCCGTGTGCCCCTGTTGCCTGCTTGGGTCTCCGTGTGCCCCTGTTGCCTGCTTGGGCCTCCGTTTTCGTGCCCCTGTTGCCTGCTTGGGCCTCCGTGTGCCCCTGTTGCCTGCTTGGGCCTCCGTTTTCATGCCCCTGTTGCCTGCCTGTGCCTCCGTGTGCCCCTGTTGCCTGCTTGTGCCTCTGTGTGCCCCCGTGGCCTGCTTGTGCCTCTGTGTGCCCCGGTTGCCTGCTTGTGCTGTGTGTGTGGAGGGCTCTGTGTGGCTGTGTGTGTGGGAAGCTTTGTGTGGCGGTGTGTGTGGGAAGCTCTGTGTGGCGGTGTGTGTGGGAAGCTCTGTGTGGCGGTGTGTGTGGGAAGCTCTGTGTGGCGGTGTGTGTGGGAAGCTCTGTGTGGCGGTGTGTGTGGGAAGCTTTGTGTGGCTGTGTGTGTGGGAAGCTTTGTGTGGCTGTGTGTGTGGGGGGCTCTGTGTGGCTGTGTGTGTGGGGGGCTCTGTGTGGCTGTGTGTGTGGGGGGCTCTGTGTGGCTGTGTGTGTGGGGGGCTCTGTGTGGGTGTGTGTGTGGGGGGCTCTGTGTGGGTGTGTGTGTGGGAAGCTTTGTGTGGCTGTGTGTGGGGGGGGCTCTGTGTGGCTGTGTGTGTGGGGGGCTCTGTGTGGGTGTGTGTGTGGGGGGCTCTGTGTGGGTGTGTGTGTGTGGGGGGCTCTGTGTGGGTGTGTGTGTGTGGGGGGGCTCTGTGTGTTTGTGTGTGTCATTTGCGAGAGATAAAGCTATTGGCATTGTAAATGACAATGCCATTTATTTATGTTAAAAAAACATAAATAAAAGTAATGTCAAGAGCAATGCCAATAGCTCTAACTTTAACAAAGGCAAAACCATTGCATTGTAAATGCTTGTTTATTGTTGTTTTAATGATGGCGTAGTTGGTTATGTTATGGTCTCAGTTCTCTATAGCGAGGTGCAGGAGATCTTTAGCTAAAGCCAGACAGGCAGACCCTGGGTTGCTGGAATGTAGAAAAATCTATTTTAAAACAGCCTTCATAGAATTTGTAGGGGGCGCCGTGGTTAAAGAGAAGTATTTCGCGAGAGTCGCCAGTTCTTCTAACTTTTGTTGATTGAGGTCAAATTCCAGACAATTAAAAGTTTTCCTTGTGCAAGCTGGTTAACGGAATAGCTTTTTGTAGGCAGTACAGTGTATCTTTTCCAGGTCCTGCACAAATTTCCCTGGGAATGCCTGTTGCGCATAGTTAAGGGACGGTAAAGGTTTGGCCCTCAAGACTCTTCGTATAGCAGTTGTTGTTAGGCTATCCAAAGTCGCATGTTGTTTGCAAAGTGCTTAGGTGACCATTTTTCCCTTCTGCTGCAATTTATGAAGGTGCACCCATGGGTGACCAGATTCCCTGATCCAGACCCCAAGATAATTATAGGATTGGACACAGTCCATGGTCAACAAGCCCAACTTTGCCACTTTTTTCTTCGGGTAATGGCTCACTCTCTTAGACTTAGTTGGGTTGTTGACCAGCTTGTTCTGAGCACATTATACCGAAAAGGCCATAAGCGCTTTTTGGAGGCCTATTTTGGTGTGGTCGAGAAGGACCAGGTGGTCGGCGTACTGAAGCAGCTGTATCTTTGTGAGGCCAATCCTGGGCATGGCCAAAGTGGCTCCATGCAGAGCCCGGCCCATGTCCGTGTTGTACAGATTAAAGAGCATCGGGGCCAGAACGCACCCCTGCTTTAGTCCCTGATCCATGATAATTTTCTCTGTGGCGGACTGACTGGTAAGTTTGACCCTGACCCAAGTTTGCGAATATAGTAATTTGATGGCTTGCAATAAGGGTGGGCTGATGTTCCAACGTATCAATTTCTGCTAATTGATAGAACGGTCTGCCCCGTCGAAGGCTGCTGAGTATTTGATGAAACAGGCAAAAAGTGGCAGGGTGCAGTGGGACGCCGCTTGATGGGCTAGATATGACAGGGCATCAATGTTATCCACTGTAGAGCCCCCTGGTCTAAACCCGATCCGATAGAAGGGCAGAAGACCTTACGTCTTGACCCAGTCCGCTAGTTCCGCCAAGATGGCGGCCGAGGCAGAGAGCTCCGAAACCGAGCTCCTGGCTTATTAAAAATACCACCTAATCAGAGCCCCCCCCCAGCGCTGCCCTGCACCAGGAACGCGACCGGAATCTGCGGCGGAAAAGTGCAGCCTGTCCCGCTACAGGAAAGCAGAGTTCTGCCGCCTGATCACTCTCACGGTGATCGGCGCTCCTCTGCCCTCCAGCGACCCCAGGACACTCACCCGCAGAGCAGCCGACCGCGACCGGATCCTTCAGCAATGCCAGCACGGCGAAACCCGAGCATCACAGTCTCGACCAGCCTGGAAGACCCTAGCTCCTGCACCGGAGCCCAGGGATTCTCCGCCGACGCTGCCTTCCACGCCTGTCTTCAAAATGGCGGCTCCTGAAGACCCCGCCTGACCGGAGCCTTCCCCCAGAGCCGCGGCTTCCATCATCTGAGGTTGTGAAAGGGACGAGGGCGCTTAGCTACAGCCCCGACCACCACTGGCAGTGATTAAACTCCCCAACCGGAGCACCAGGACTCCCAACGCTGCCGTCCCCCCGCCTGGCTTAAAAATGGCGGCCAAAGAGGACGTCGCCTGTCCGGAGCCTACTCAGTAGCCACTTCTCTTCGACACTGTGAGTATTGACATTCTTTTGGGCACCACCAAGCTTCAGCCCGACTACCCCACTAAATAAAGCCTTTGCATCAGAGCTCCATGTTTCCAGCCACCGCCGGCCCCGTGCCTGACTTTAAAATGGCGGCCAAAGAGGACGTCGCCTGACCAGAGCCTCCACCGGAACCACCTCTCCCCACACAGAGAGATACTGGTAGATACTGGTGGCGCCAAACAGAGGGGCAACTGGGATGTCCTGCCTCATCATTCATAGGGAGCTACAGGGGCCCTTGCCCTATCTCCAGTGTGACCAGTTCTTGTGAACTTGTAACCGGGACACTCCAGAAAAACAAAAGTAGGACTACAACAAGGATAAAAAATAAAAAAAGTGAATGAAGAGAGCAGTAAAGGAAGGGAAAGAGTGCCTCCACCTAGGCAGAGGTCCTGGATCTAACTGCCCTGCCCCCGACCATCACCCGCACGCCGTTGCACAGAATAGCGGACCAGGAGGGCCTGTAATGCCCCACATGACTTCTAACCACGTGTCCTACTGAACCGCACCTTCGATCCATCGCCTGCCCTCCGGGACACCCTAGCGGCACACCCCTACCTAATCAGGCTACCCCTCCACCACACCCACGATGGCCCGGCACCAGCCCCCCCTCCTCCACCAGCCCCACTTGCCCACCTTAAACCTCACAGCCGGAACTCCTTCACCATCATTTTCCCCCCACTCCTCTCTACTAAGTTGCGACGCACCTTCAAGCAGAAACTCATTCGCAATCACAAAGAAACCCTAATCACGGACATCTACCACTCGGCCTCCAATGGACCGACGAAGATGGACCTAATATTCCACACTGAAAGACCGGAATACTGGGTCTCCACAATTAGATCGCGGATGTTTATCGCCAAAACAACTTCCACTCTCCACAGCTGCAAACTAACCGTGACTCTTCCGTTCAGATCAGCTGGCAGAGGCTATATAACCGTGACCATCTTTACCAATGGCACGGTCCTCATCCAAGCTAACAATGAGAACCTGAAAGCTTTCGACTCCATATTTCCCGCACTCAGGTCAGCCCCTCCCACCCTCCCTATCCTCGCCCCTACGCCGCCTCCGACCACGACTACAACTAACAGAGAAGACCTCGATATTCCCTTCCGCAACCCCTATCCAGCCCGACAGGCCCCCCCTCCCCCGGCAATACCTCACCCTCCATGCACAGCCACCCAACACCCACAGGACACTCAATCCCCCTCCTCTACCCCTTCCTCCAACTACCTCACCTCCCTTAACACCTGGCTCCGTCAGCCTCCTACAGCAATCACTCCCACGCCAACAGGCTGCCTTCAGACAACGAGCCACTTCCCCTCGAGTCTCCCTACATCTCTCAATCCACCCCTGTCCAAACCCCCTCCTGTCCTCCTCCCTTCCTCCCCCTTGTCTAAACCCCCGCCTGACCCTCCCCTGAACACCCCCCGTCCTTCACCCTGACCCCTATCTCCCAACCCACCCTGAACACCCCCCGTCCTTCACCCTGACCCCTATCTCCCAACCCACCCTCTCGAACCCTAGCACTCTCGGACCCACTGCAGATGCCCACATCCCCTTCCTTGAGGCCATATCAAAACGGCTCGCAGCCCTGGAAAACCAGGTCAACACTATCACCCATGATCTATCAGAAATCATCTCTAACCTTGGTATAGTCTGTAACCCCTACAAACTCTCCCCCCGGACCACCCCCCACGTCAAAACGTCCTCTATTTCTTCTCCCACTCCAGTGGGCTCAAATCATCCGACCGCCAGGCCGCTTAGATCAGAAGCTCCTATGTCAGACAGGGAAGCAGCCTTACTAGCCGCCACCTACGACTCCTCCACTACGGAGTCACCCAAATTCAAAATCCAAGTCATCACAGGTCACCGGAAAGACCTACCCATCGTCAAAACACAGAGAGTACCAGTCCTCACCGCTATACCTAGAGAGACTAAAGATGGAACCACCAGCAATCAGGAGAAATTCACCAACTGCCTCCTAATCAATTGCAGATCGGCCTCACTACACGCAACGGACTTAGCCGAAGCCATCCTCACACATGACATTGACGTTGCGTTCCTCACGGAGACTTGGCTTAATAAGACATCCCCTTCCTGCCTAGACATGCTGGTTCCACCCGGCTTCTCCCTCATCTCCAAAGATAGGATTAAACAACGAGGAGGTGGGGTCGCTATCATCCACAAGGACAGCTGGAGCATCACAGAAACCTCCTCCTTCGAGTATGACTCCTTTGAATGCCTATCCACCGCCATCAAGACAAAAGACAACGACTCCCTACTGTGCCACCTACTCTATCACCCCCCGGGCAGAAATAACAAGTTTGGAGAACAACTATCAAACCTGATTTCACAAGACACACTTGGCGACTCCAAAAACTTAATTCTTGGTGATCTGAACATCCGATGGAATGAGACCCATAACCCTCTAATCAAAACGCTATCTAGCCTCCTTGATGAGAACAACCTCACCCAACACTGTACTGAGGAGACTCATTACAAAGGAGCCACATGGATGCCATCATTGCCCATAAGAATTCTATCACGGTCAACCACATACTACCAGTTGACTGGTCAGATCACCACATGATCTTATTCCACATCAATCACCCCATCATCTCGCTCAAACCTCCGCAAGACCCCCCTAAATGGTCGAGAAACCTCTCCCAAGTACCCCAAGACATCTTGGAAGGTCAACTAAGCGCACTTCTTCCAAATAACACAATGCACCTCTCGACCAACGACCTCGTCGACCACTATAACTCGGGGGTAGTCTCCATACTTGACAATCTAGCTCCTCTAAAGCTCAAAAGAAGCCGAGCCACTCCATCCAGAACCTGGTTCACTGCGGACCTCAACGCAGAAAGAAGAAACCTGAGAACCAAAGAAAGAAAGTGGAGAAACAACCCAACCGCCATTCTCCACCTTCAACTAAAATCAGCCCGCAGGAAGTACAACAACCATATCAAAAACAAGAAATCCAGCTTCTTCCGCGAGGCATTGGTCAAATCCAAAAACAGACCCAAAGAACTCTACAACATAATCAGACAACAAACAACAAAGCCCCTGCCCTCAACCCTACAGGCTTCCAAAGAACTCTGTGACAACTTTGCCAACTTCTTCAACGATAAAGTCCTAAAAATCGAACTATCTCTAGACATCAATAACCCACACCTCCAGAAGAACTACTCGGCCACCCCAGTGGCACTCCCATCCGACTCCTTTCCCTCCCCCTGGCTAAGCTTTCGCCCCGTCCAGGAAACTGAGATAATCGCGCTGATTTCGACCTCCAAACCTTCAGCACACATTTCAGACCCCATTCCCCCCTCTTTAATAAAAAAAATGAAGCTTACCTTAGCGCCCATCTGGGGAAGAGTCATAAACAGCTCCTTACAAAGCGGTCTGGTCCCCGATTGTCTAAAAATGGGACAAGTCACTCCTCTTCTGAAAAAACCTGGTCTCGACTCAACTGACTTGAACGATTTCAGGCCGATATCCAACCTCCCTTTACTCTCGAAAACACTTGAACGCTGTGTACTCCTGCAACTGACGCAACATCTGGACAACATCAATCTCCTGGACCCCCTCCAATCTGGCTTCAGACAAGGCCGTAGCACTGAAACCGCGATGCTGAACATCATAGACGACATCCATGGATCTCTTGACGCTGACAAGTGCTGCCTCCTCATACTCCTTGATGTCTCAGCAGTGTTCGACACGGTGGACCACAAGCTCCTCATCATGACTCTTCAAGAAAAAGCTGGCCTTGGCGAGGTAGTTCTCAAGTGGTTCTCTTCCTTCTTACATAACCGTACGCAAATAATAAAAATGAAGAACTTCACCTCCGAAACCCAGCAAGTCACCAAGGGTGTCCCGCAAGGATCAGTGCTCTCTCCTCAGCTCTTTAACATCTACATGGAACCGCTCGCCAAGTTACTCAGGAACGCCAACATCCACTTCCACCTCTACGCAGATGACACGCAGATTTACCTGGAAACCTCCTCTCTCAAAGACATCCACAGACTCAACGATGTCCTAAATAAAGTTCAAGACTGGCTGACAAAGAATCACCTGAAACTCAACCCCGACAAGACAGAAACACTCCTCATCTCAAACAAAGAAGACAACCCTCAAATCACCGAGTGGCTAAAGTCGATCGATGCTCTCAAAGGTAACCTCACGCTAGCCGACTCCGTTAAATCCCTGGGCTTCACCCTAGACCCCAAACTAACCCTGACAAACCACATTAAGACTCGGCGAAAAGCGCGTTCTTCAACCTCAGACTTTTGAACAAAATTAAACCTTACATTCCCAACAAGGACCTCAAACTAGCCACGCAATCTCTAGTTCTATCAAGACTGGACTATGGGAACTCAATCCTAACAGGCATCCCCAAATCGCACCTGGCACCACTAAAAACAACACTTCACGCGGCAGCAAGAATGATCACAGGCTGCAAAAAATACGACCACATCTCCCCGGCACTCAAAGAACTCGAATGGCTCCCTGCGGAAATGCGAAGTACCTTCAGAACCGCCTGCCTAACCCACAAGGCCCTCCACACCGGCAAACCGGAATACCTGGCTAACAAGCTCAAAAAAGCAGGCCAAGCCAGAAATTTGAGAAGCTCTAACTCCCTGCTGCTCATCCTACCAAAAACCAGAAGGAAGAGAACTGCGGACTGCTCTTTCTCAGGAAATGCCCCCAAAATATGGAACGCCATCCCCCCGCACAGCAGAACTCTACCGTCCTATGCAGAATTCAAGAGCCAACTTAAATCCTTGTGCCTTATCCGCTCCCTTGGTTGTGGATAACTTGGAGCTGAAAACGTCTCAGAATCCATGCGGTAATGTTGAAGCCAGCACCAAGAAGCCCTGCTGTCCGAACTTTTCTACTTTCCAAATTGTCTCTCGCCGATTGCTTTTATTGGGTTTGTGTAATGTTGTTCTCTTTTTCATGCCCTCTACTGTGAAGCGCTCTGATACCTTCGGGTCTTGTTAGCGCTATAGAAAACTTCTAAATAAAAATAATGTTATGTTATGTTATGTTATATGGGTATTTGTTACGCGCACGACTACTCTTGAGTATCCTGACGCGGATCATAACCACAGAGAAGTCCTAGAGAGAGCACAGCATTGTATTAGTAGGCTTGATTGAAAAGGTGAGTTTTGAGCAGCTTTTTGAAGCAGTTCAGATCTTTAGTGTCCCTGGGAGTGAACGGAAGGGCGTTCCAGAGGGTAGCTGTTTTAACCGAAAAAGATGAGCCACCCAGTCTAGAGTGCTTGAAGCGTGGAATTACCAGCCTGCGTTGAGAAGCCGACCTGAGATGTCGGCTGGGCACGTGAAGTGTCACTCTTTTCTTCAGATACGCCGGGCCAGTATCATGTAGGGCTCGGTGAGTGAGAACCAGAGCCTTAAATTGCACTCTTTGGGCCACTGGCAGCCAATGGAGTGTGGCTGTTACATTCTCTCATGCTTCTGTATATCACTGTTCCTTTAATTCTTGTGGAATGTTGGTGACTCCACTTTGTGTACTTAGGAATGCAAGGGCAGTTAGAGCTTAGCTTTTCTACCTGTGGCATCTCTGGGTTTTATCTCTACAAATAAACTACAGAACTGCACCTGCTTCCTGTATTTCTTACTTGTAAAAGTGGCGACGAGGGAGAAAACAACCCATCAAACCCTTTGATGTCTTCAAGTATATTTTAAAAAATTTGTTTTTTACAAAAGGAAAAGAAACATCTCTACAACTTGCAAGAAAAGAAAAGAAAGAAAAGGAAAAATCTTCAGAACTATCCTCATCTATGCAGTGAGTTGTGTCTATTTTTTTTGTCAATATCTGCTTATTTCGATTTTGCTAAAAAGCACTTTTAAATATAAAAAAAAAGAGAAAAACGACATTCTTATGACTGTTATTTCGATTTTCATTGGAAGCGCTTACAAACGCTTGAAAAACGACTCGTAATTGCCTTTTATTATTTTTTTTAAAAGCAATCTGGAAAACCAGCGCTTTTCCAAATACCGTGCATCTTTTAAAAAAAAAGCATCTTGTTGTCAGCGCGAGTTCTGTGGCCAGCGCGAGTGTGTACACGCGCGTAAACTTTGTCTCCTGATCAACCTTCTGCACTCGGCATTCAGCGTCATCGCCAGGCGGAAGCCAACGGACAACAACGTCATCCAGCGTCACTTAGCAACCTCGCCAGGCGGAAACCATCAGACAAGTCAGGCGCTCTACACAACAGCGCTGCGTCGCGTAGCGGCCATTTATATTACCGGTTGCTCGGCAACCCTTTGCCGATATATTTCAGAAACTTGTGTTTACAGAACAGCTTTCGATCGGTAAATAAACGATCAACAAGCGCTTTATGAACGCTTACCAGTCTTTCTATGTTTACAAACATCAACAGTTTATATCAGCAATCAACAAATATCCTCGCATTAACAACAATTAAAGCAGAATCGACATGACACACTCACCTACAATTTTCTCCGTTTTTCTTCGCTAAGCATCCTGGGAAATGACAATGCATTCTGGGAGATTTAAAAAAAAAAAAAAAGAGAGAACATACTTTATCAATCAACAAACAATTTACTTTAAACATTTTCTTTCAGCATTTCCTCCTTGAAACCAGCAAAGACAACGGTGACTACTTTTTGTTTGTTAATTTATTATTTTCTTTCATTCCTCCTTCATATATGCATTTTAATAGTATTATTGTCATTGTTGCATTTATTATGTATAGCATATTGTAACCAGTTATTCTCACCATGGAAACTAATAATATTTTAGCTCCCCCAAAATTTCTACAAGACCCTGGTGTACCTCCTATGAATTGGGAGGATTGGCGTGAATCCTTCGAAACTTATTTAGAGGCAATTGGTGGAGAGGTGTTTCTTGCCTCACGTAAATTAGCCTTACTCAAGCATAGTCTTGGTGTTGAAGGTAGGAAAGTACTAAAAACATTACCAATTGCATCTTCCATTAATTCAAAGGTATGTGTAGGCGGTGATGAAGATCTCAGTGAGGAAGAAATCGTATTTGATTGTTCAAAACTTGAAGCATCTTTATCTGATGAATATTTAGATGCACTTAATGCTTTAGAAGAAAATTTTGGTAAAAAAACCAGCATTGTTGTAGAAAGACACAAATTCTTTTCAAGAGCACAAATGGTTGGTGAAACAGTTGAACAGTATGTTACTGCCTTGAGAAGATTAGCAGTTACCTGCAAGTTTAAGGAGTTACATGAAGAAATCATAAGGGATCAGTTCATCAATAGAACTAACAATGTTAAAATCCAAGAGAAATTACTTGATTTAAAAGACCCATCCCTTCATAAAACTATTTCTATTGCCAGGAGGGTTGAAAATAATTCACGTTATGTTAAAGAGTTGAACAAAACACATAACACTGATCTAAAGTTATCTGAAAACAAAGACTCTGGTGTGGTATGTGCTGTGTCCAGTAAGCCGAAAACCTTTGATAGTAGATATAATGTTAAACGTGATAATAGAATTAGACCTCGCAATCCTTCTGGTATCAACAAAAGCACTGTAGCATATAACAAGGCATTTTCTAATAAGACTATGATTCCTAACAATAAGCAATTTTGTTTCAGGTGTGGTAATGCCAAGCATACCACTGAAAATTCTTGGTGTCCTGCGTCAAATGTCACTTGTTTCAAGTGTAACAAATCCGGTCATTTTTCAAAAATGTGCAGGTCAGGGAATCCCAATGCTTGGAAAAGTTCTGTAAATGTCATTGATGAATCTGTCTACTACAATAGTGATAGCGACATTGAAGTTATGACCATTTGGAATGATGATGAGGTCAATCAAATCTCTGATGAGATTCAGCCACCTAAATGTGAAGTCACTATCAACAATCACAAATTATTTCTTTGGGCTGATTCTTGCTCGTTGTATACCATTATTGATAAGACCATGTGGGAAACGTGTGGTAAACCTGCATTAGTTCATTCACAAAGATCTCCTGTAGGTTATCTATGCATTAGACTACCTGTGATTGGATGTTTCACATCTGAAATCATTTTTAGGGATAGGAGCACTCTTGGTACTGTGTACGTAGTGGAAAAAGGAAGAGCATTATTAGGGTGGAAGGAAGTTTGGAACTTAGGATTGACCTTGGATCCTAATCATCCAGACCAGGTTTTACTATCTCCTAATTGGCATAAAAAAACTACTGAAGAAGTTTTAGTAACTCAGGATGACAATGCTGTGTTGGATTTGCATAATAAGTTTCCCAATTTGTTTAATACTAAATTAGGTTGTCTCAAAAAATTTGAACACAGAATTGTTCTTAAACCAGATTGTGTTCCCATTGTCCACAAAGTACGAAATGTACCGTTAGTGTTAAGAGCTCAACTCAAATTAGAATTAGATCGCCTTTGTCAGCAAAACATTATTGAACCGATTGAAGCATCTGATTGGCTTAGTCCAGTAGTTTTGGCACGAAAACCCAACGGAAAATTGTGCATGTGTGTGGATTTAAGAGATTTGAACAAAAATATTTGGGTAGATCGCTACCCCTTGCCCAAAATTAACGAAATGGTTGCTTCTGTTAAAGATGCAAAATTTTTCTCGTCCATTGATTTATCCAATGCATACCATCAGATAAAGTTACACCCAGAATCCCGTCACCTTACATCTTTCATCACTCCTGAGGGTGCATTTCAGTTCTTGAGAATGCCTTTTGGGTTATCTTCTGCCTCAGCTGTTTTCCAAAGAGTCATGTGCAAGGTCCTTGAGGGCACACCTAATATGTTAGTGTTTCAGGACGATGTACTTGTATGGGGTGCAGACAAAAGTGACCATGATATGATTCTACATGAGGTATTGGGTAAACTTCAAAAAGCTGGGTTAACTGTAGCTGCTGAAAAATGCAAATTTGCGACAAATGAAATAGAATATCTTGGGCATACTTTATCCGCTGATGGTGTTAAACCAAAAAAAAATGTGTTAGATGCTATCAAAAATGCTCCGGCACCATCTGATAAAGACCAGCTCCGTTCTTTTTTAGGTCTTGCCGAGTATTACTCGAAATTTGTACCAAATTTTGCTTCTAAAGTCTTTTGTTTGAGATTGTTGATGAAAAAAGGCGCCAAGTTCATATGGTCCACTGAGTGTCAAGCTGTGTTTGATGATGTAAAAAGAGAAATTGCAAATGCTGTTGCACTTAAACCTTATGATCCCAGTAAGAGGTCGATCATAGTTGTGGATGCGAGTGCATATGGGCTTGGAGCTGTTTTGATGCAAAGGAAAGACAAATTTGAGTGGGTGGTAGCCTTTGCCTCACGCACATTGAAAGGTGCTGAACCTTCTTATTCTGTCATCGAGAAAGAGGCTTTAGCTTGCTATTGGGGTGTGAATTATTTCAGGAACTACGTCTGGGGCACTAACTTTGAGTTAAGAACAGATCATAAACCCCTTGTTGATATTTTTTCCACTAAGGGTGCAGGGAAGGCCACTCCTAGAATAGCCAAATGGATTTATAAGTTACAAGAATATGACTTTTCGATGGAATATGTACCGGGAATCAAAAATGTCAATGCTGATTGTCTATCTCGTCTTCCTCTTGGAGGTGAAGATGTTGTGGGTGAACAAGATGAAGACTGGTCAATTGCTTCTGTGGATGAAGCATGTGGGGGTGCCATAAGTTTGGAAGTATGGAAACAAGCGGTTCAGGATGATGCGGTATTGAAGGAAGTAATTGCACGCTTAACATCACCATGCAATAATTTCTCTTGGAGTGATTCTGACTTGTCTGAATACAAAACAGTGTGGGCTGAACTTTCTTATGACCCTATGGTTGGTGTAGTTAGAAGAGCTGATAAACTTGTGGTACCGTCTTCGTTACGAAGTAAGTTACTGGATCTTATGCATGAAGGGCATTCAGGCATGTCTGGCATGAAAAGAAGATGTAGGTGTGATTTCTGGTGGCCAGGCATGGACAAGGATGTCGAAAGGTGTGTAAGGAATTGTGCCGCTTGCACATGCAGTGACAAATCTCATGTCTCCCAAGAAACTACAATCTCTGCTGTCTCATTTCCTGACGGACCATGGCAGAAGTTAGCTATGGATATTTGCGGTCCGTTCAGTGTTGGTAACATTACCGGGAAGTTCGCCATTGTATTAATGGATTATTATAGCAAATGGCCAGAGGTTGCATTTGTTAAGGAAGTTAAAGCTTCCAGCATTGTTAACTTTTGTGAGGAGGTTTTTCATAGGGAAGGTTTCCCCGAAAACATTACGACTGACAATGGCCCCCAGTTCATCGCTTCTGAGTTCCAAAACTATTTACACCAATGTGGTATAAAACATATTACCACGGCTGTTTATTGCCCAAGGGAGAACGGCATGGTAGAAAGGATCAACCGTGTTTTAAAAGATTGTATACAATTAGCTGTGTCTGGTGGCAATGATTGCAAGGTTGCTGTCAAAAATTTGATTTGGAGTTATAGGAACACTCCACATTCTGCTACCTTGGTATCTCCATTTCATCTTTTAAAGGGGCGTTCTGCTGGTAATAAGGTGACTCCTGCATGGATGCTCAAGATTTCTGCTGGTCGTAATTATAAAGAGGGTCTTGATAGTAGGATGAATTCTTATCAGAAGAAGTATGTGGACAGGCATAATGACAAAGTTATGAAACGTGTTAATAGTTTTCATGTGGGAGAGTTAGTCAGATCTTCTCGCTTTGGGTTATCCAAGGATGGTTCTTCTAGATGGTCTCATCCTAAAAAGGTGTTAAAAGTATTGGGAAATTTTGTATTACTTGATGACGGACAGAAATGGAATTTATGCAATGTTGCCAGGTGCAATGATCTAGAACGTGATCTTTGGTTGAAAAAGGAGTCTGGTTCCATTTCTGCCTCTAGTTCTGTTCAGTCTCCTCATGTTCAATCCACGTCACCTGAACTTCCAAAAGAAGATGTTCCTAAGTCCAGAAGATTATCTGGACGCATTATTGTGAAACCTGTCAAGCTTAAGGATTATTTGATGTGATTCTGTACATAGGTATATTACTTATTTTCATTGCAATGTATATAGTTTTTTTTTATTTGTTTTTTTATTTTAAGAGGAAAGATGTGTTACATTCTCTCATGCTTCTGTATATCACTGTTCCTTTAATTCTTGTGGAATGTTGGTGACTCCACTTTGTGTACTTAGGAATGCAAGGGCAGTTAGAGCTTAGCTTTTCTACCTGTGGCATCTCTGGGTTTTATCTCTACAAATAAACTACAGAACTGCACCTGCTTCCTGTATTTCTTACTTGTAAAAGTGGCCAGTTGTGGTCTTATACTGATGTGTCTAGGGATGCCCAGCAGAAGTCTTGCCGCCGCATTCTGGATAAGCTGCAGCTTGTTTAACAGAAAAGAGGGGGAGCCCAGGTAGAGAGCATTGGCATAGTCCAGTCGGGACAGTATCAGGGCTCTGGCAACTGTTTCTTTGGCCGGCTGGGGCAGGAGAGGGAAAAATCTGCCTAGGGATTTAAGGGTCCCAAAGCAGGCGCCCGTCAGTCTTTTAATCTGCTCTGCAAATCGCAGATCATCATTAAACCAAATGCCCAGATTCTTGGCAGGGCCCCCCTCGGTGAGAGGACGGGGGAAATCGGGAGGCCAAACCAATTCAATAAATTGGTTTGGAAAGTGACCATATAGTATAATTTCCGATTTTCCCTCGTTGCATTTAAGCCTAGCCTGTGCCAACCAAGTGAATACGGCCGCCAGACACCTTTGTGCTGTGGCCGTTTCAGATTGTGTTTTACCCCAAGTGAACAGGAGCTGGGTGTCATCGGCGTAGGCCATAATTTTTGCACCCAGCTTCTCAGCCAGGTAGATCAGAGGGGTCATATAGATGTTAAAAAGAAGTGGGCTCAATGTTGTGCCCTGTGGGACCCCCGTCTGAACTAACCTGGCCGAGGAAGAATGAGGGGGCATCCAAACTTGCTGATACCGTGAGTCCAAAAAGGACTCCAGCCAGGACCAAACGGCCCCCGTGAGGCCGATATCTGTGAGGCGAGCCAAAAGGAGTTGATGGGGGACCGTATCAAAGGCGGCAGAGAGGTCCAATAAAATTAGTACCGCTCTGCCGCCCCCGTCCGTACACTCCCTGATGGCTTCCACCACCTCAACCAAGGCTGTCTCTGTGCTAAAGGAAGACCTAAAGCCCGACTGGGCAGGGTGAAGCGCCCCAGATTCTTCAACAAAGGCGTTAAGCTGACGGAAGATCACCTTTTCACAGACTTTCGCCAATGCTGGAAGCAAAGAAATGGGGCGGTAGTTTGCTGCGACAAGAGGGTCTGCTGAAGGCTTTTTTAAGAGGGGCAGAAGTTTTGCTTGCTTCCACTGTCTGGGTACCGTTGCCGATTGCATTGACCAGTTTACCAAGGCTGTAACCTCTGCCACTACACAGTCCGCTACTCCAGCTAAAACTCTTGCCGGACAAGGGTCCGCGGGGGAACCTGATTTGAGGGCTTTCAGCAGAGCAAGAATGTCTGTTTGGTCAGCCATAGTAAATTTGGCCAGACAATTGCTCGAGAGAGTACCTGGCTCCTCTGCTAGCGGAAAAGTGGCCGCTGCACTTAAGGCAAATCCCTCTTCAATTAACTTAATTTTATTAATGAAAACGGTTGAGATCTCCTCACACCAGTCAGCGGAAATCGGAATCTTTTTTTTTTCTGCTAGGAGGTGACAGAAAGCTTTGGACTATAGAGAAGATCTCCTTATCATTATTCTCTGCCTTTAAAATTCTAGTTGCAAAGTAAGCGCCTTTTGCAGTCTTAATTGCAGCATAGTATTCTCTTTGAACTAGACGGAGGTCGGCTTTGGCTTGAGGAGAGTAAGCAGCTCTCCAATGCCGCTCGGATTTTTTACATGCTCTTTTTAGTTCTCCAAGCGCTGGCGTATACCAGGGTTGAGATGGCAGACCGCGTCGGTGGTTTTGCGAGTCCGGTTTAGAGGTGGCCTCTACACCTCGGCAGATCCAGGCATTGAAGTGGTCAACTTGGCTCTCTAAATCACTAGCGAGAGCCATCTGGGAGTGCGTAAGGGTTTCAACCAATCCAGGAATATTAATTTTCCGTACTTGGGGGCCAACCGGAGGGGAAGAGTGGCGAGATGGTGATGTCACTACCCAAGAAAAGTGAATGACCGCATGGTCGGACCAAATAACCGGCAAGGGATCTTTAAGGGCCAGTGTAAAATTGGAACATATCAAGTCCAACATGTGTCCACAGGAGTGTGTAGGTTTAGCAACCCACTGTGTTAAGTGTGTTATGCTTAGGAGGTCTTGGAGAGCCAACACATCTGAAGAGCCAGGTGCATCCCAGTGAATATTAAAATCACCAAGAAGGAGAAATTTCGGAAAGCTTAAAACGCGTTCCGCTAGTGCCTCTCCTAAAGAGCTTAAAAAGGAACCAATCGGCCCCGGCGGTCTATAGATCAGTGTGCCTCCTATGGTACAATGAGGGGAGAGAATGAAGGAGAAGTCAAATGCTTCTCCCTCTGAAATGCTCAAAGATATATCACAGGAAAATCCCCATGCTTCTCTGAATACAACAGCCGTGCCTCCCCCTCTTCCCAAGCAGCGGTCGGCCCTGGCCAAGCGGTAGCCACGTGGGACAGCCAATTCCACCACCGGGGCACAAGAGTCGTTAAGCCACGTTTCAGTGATAAATAAAAGATCTAAATTATTATCGCTGATGAGCTCGTAAATGTTTTCGGCGTGTTTTACCATGGAACGGGCATTAATGAGAGCTGCCTTAATAAGAGAGTCGCGTTGGATTTTGGGCATCGAGTGTGATGGAAGGGGAGGGAGCTGGAAGTTGCACTCGTTGCATTCCCACCCTCTATCGGGGTATGGAGGAAACCTTTGCTGACCTACATGTGAGCCTTGGTTAAGAGAGAGCAAAACATCCCGACTGTAAGTGAGTGGGCTCAGGCAGGTTGGGACTAAAGGAGCAGTCTGACCGGCCCTGGGCTCGGTCCAGGCGCGGACGGGCTTACCTTAGGCGCACCTTCGGCGCGCCATCGTCGCGCCCGCTGCGCCCGACCGCTGCGCCCTCGCCAGCACATAGTAATAAATAAGGGGGTAGCGGGAGGCGCGGGCTCCTGTCTCCGCCCTCCGGCTTGCTGGTATGTCCCTGATTGGTCCGCCTACCTCCCTATGAGCTCTCCACTCAATCGGCACACAGCCGTGGTGGAACGAAGCTCGGGATTGGGCGACAAAGGAGCTAGTGCATCAGAGGAGCAGCCTGACTCGCTGTCGTCCTCGTAGATGTGTCCAATGAGGCAAGGGGATGACAAGATACAAAATACAGTTTAAAATACGGAGGAGCAGCCTAACTCGCTGGCATCCTCAAAGTGAAAAGATATCATGTGCAAAATACGCTATTTTAAGAGATTAAAATACGTGTCACTATACAGACAGACAAAGACATCAGGGTATTTTTAAAAAAAGCACTCTAACAATTGCTAGCGCTAGCGCGGTGGCAGCAGCACTTCCGAGTAGTAGGAATAATAAAATAAAAGAGAACTTGCCCTCGATGTCAAGCAGGGCAATCATTCGATAGTTCCTAGAGTCAGTATTTGGACCGCTTTTTATATATTGGTTGCAACAGTGAACCCCTCCAAGAGTCTGGGACATCCCCCAGGAGCCTACATTCTGCATATAGCTGCGCCAAGTTATCGGACCAGAAATCTGTGTCCTCCCTGAAGAGGGAGCCTGGTAGACCGTTAGGGCCAGTGGCTCGATTCTGTTGTATCTTTCTTAGAATTAAGCGGAGTTCGCCTTTGCCTGCAAGAATTAAGCCAGCTGGGGGGACTATCGGCTCTGCTGGAATATGTCTGAGTTCCTCCTCGGATGTTGTAGCATTATTCTGCGGGATGCCATTCGGGTCATCAGTGTACAGTCTGTTGACATGGGCTACCCAGGTATCTGCTTCAAGGGGGTTAGCTCTGTTGGAGGTCCCGTGAAATAGTTGTTTAAGTATTGCCAACATTTTTGTGATTTGCGCTGCGCCAACAGGTCAAAGATTTTCACCCATTTTGCCTCTGTGAGTTCACGTTTTGCCTTCCATGCCTGTTGTGAGTGTTTTTTTACTGCTAGTTCAAGTTCCTTTTTAGTGGTCTCTGACCTAGTTTTTTGATAGGCCCTTCGCTTGGCCTTTAGATGTTTCGTGCCTTGTTTTATCGCTGGAACTTGACCATGTGTTGGGATTAAGGGGGTGCTGTATGTGGTGTTCCCCCGCAGCAGTGTGGCAAGTTCGAATGAGAGTTTATCCCATTCCCCTATATGACCCCAATTATGAGGACCGGTCTGCCATCCGATCCATGTTGTTTTCCATGCTGAAAATGTGTTGATTGACTTTGCCCATTTAATCCTTCTAAGGAGCCTGTGCTGTTCCTCCCCTGGAATGCTCCAATGCAGTTGGAGGTGTAGCGGATGTCCGCTGTGATGATTAAATGCAAAATGAATGCGGCATGATCACTTTCACTTCGTGGGAGCACTTCGAAGTTTAGCATATGTGTTTGTAGCCTCTCGCCTAATAGAATATATAATCTATGGTGGTCTGATTATTATAGGTAGGTGCGTGGAGGGTGTGACCTGCCTGCAGTGGGGTGTTCTGTACTATCCTCGTTGACAAACAGGTTATCTAACATCCACAGATGAACACTGGTAGGTACTCTGTACACCTGCGTCTTACTAATAGTAAGAAATTGGGTTATTGGTTGATGGGGCTGGAAACTCCGCAAGAGTCATTAACTTGTGCTTAACCATCTGGTAGCTTGATAGCTTAAGGCAGCCAGCCTTAAATTAGAGGCAATGTGTAAAGTATTTATGCAGCACATAAACAGTATTAAAGTGAAAACACAACACAAGAAATATCCCAAACAAATCTAGCAAAATAGGGTAGACTTTACAAATAAAATGACACCAAACAAACTAAATCCAGTCAGTGGAACCATAGTTATGAGTTCTTAAAGTTTTAACGGAAAAGAGCGCCTAAGACATCAAAGCACCAACTGTGGGTATCTGGTTGTGCAGGGCCGGGGCAAAGTCAAAAGTTAATGTTGACCTCAGTGGCACTTGGGTTGGATACAGGTGCTGGATTGGGCCCATTCTTAGCTCGTCTTATTTTTTTAAGATAAGTCTAGGAGAGGGCAGGCAAAGCATCAGGCTGTGTTTGTGGAGGAGTCATCGTCATAAGGGAGCCACTAGACAAAGTCTAAGTAAAGCTGTCGCCGAAGGCAGAAATAGCTCTAGGGGTAGAGAAATAAAGATGTCCATGTCAAGGAGGTCTTCGTCGTAAATGGTGAGCCATTCGCAGTTGAGCCCAGTGGAAATATTTACATTCAGACGAAGACAACTTTTTGGAAGTCTAAAACCTCCAGCAGGGGTAGGCTGCAGCCAATGAGGGCTGTAAAAGGCCAGATACCATTGCTGAGAAGTCCTACTGAACAGGATTTGCTGCTGCAGAGAAAAAAGTACCAGGACTTACTGCAAAGGGCCTAAAAAGTCTGGGGTGACAAAAGACTAGTGTCTGTTTCCTTTGTGTGTGCGCCGGAGGCAAGCCCTTTGAAGTGCAAGTAGGGAGGGCACGGCTCCACCCCAGCTATCCTGCCAGGATGGCTTATCCTACCAGCATCTAGTGTCTTTTTATGTCCCTGTCTGAGAGGAATACACAAGGTCCAACAGAAGAGCCATTCACACTCATGTGACCTAGGACACAGCCAGCAGGCACCAAATGGTTAGGACAAGAAAATGCCAACTTTCCAAAAGTAATCCATATGGGGATGGCATATGCTCACCTTGTTTTACTAATTTCTTCCATTTTTTCAACTTTATCTAATTTTTCATGTTTATTCAGTTTGCGTGCCGACTGGGACAGTGCCTGCCCTCATGGCACGTATGTAAATAGAAACGACAAGTACAGCACCTCTGTACTGTTTAACCAATCGCACAGCTTTGGGTGAAGTGATTCACAAGTCTTTACGTAGGTTTGAAAGCGTTTTTATTCTTTAATGTTAACAATTCATCTAGTTTCACTTGCTGTTTTTGTTCTGATAAGACTGTCCAGAAATACCCATTGCTTCACATGAGGCGGTTGTGCCCATCCAAACCTCTTACCACTTCACGTACGGGACATTAAATTCATGTGTTACAGAAGATGTTTTATTCCCAATGCATTTCGGGCCCTCATTTTTAGCCTTCTTCGGGGGAAACTGTTCAAATTTAAAAATTATATAAAGCCTATGTTAGTCAACAATAATACGACAATATCATATTTTATAATAACTGCACATTCCGTGTTAATCAAATCCATGTTCTGCCCTAAACATCAAAAGTAAATCCACCATATACCCTCTATAGTGTTTCTAACCATGCCAAAAGTTCACTGCGCGCAGTAACCACCCCCACTCCATCCTCGATATTAAACCTGCCATTATGACTACGCCGCTATGCAACACGTTCGACTCACCCCCATGTTGACTTAATAAACTGCATGCTAAACAAACCTCTAATCCCTATAGTTAAAAATAAAAAGTAGGCCGAAGTGTGAAAAAGGGAAAAACAAGACAGCAGGCTTGTTCCATCAATCCAGGATCTGAAAGGACAGACCATATTCACCAGGAGCGCCTCCATGCTCCTACAATTAAGGGAAGAGTTGAGGACTCAAGCCTTTAACCCTTTCGCTGCGGCGGCAATTCTGCTGCAGCGCTAAGGGGCGGGGGGAGCCGCGCGGCGCTCCGACGCTGGTGACGGAACCACTCCGTCACGCCCCTCGGGTGAGCTGTGCTAGTGACGGAGCGGTTCCGTCATGGCCCCGCCTGCTCAATAGAACGCGCCGCGCAGGTGTGAAATCAGTGCCCCGCAGGTGCGGCGAGCGGGCCGTGACGAAACCGTTCCGTCATCAGCACAGCCCACCCGAGGGGCGTGACGGAGCGGTTCTGTCACCAGCGTGGGAGGGGTTAAAGAACACTACATCACAATGCATTAACCGTCCTCAAGCCGGGTTCCGCTCCTGCGGAGCTTATGCTTGTCTTGGACCATGCACACCGGTACCTTGCCTTTAGCTAGGTTTGTGCTATAGATATGGCATACATACACTGATGTTTAAGTGTATTTAATGTCCTGTTGTGAGAGGGGTTGAACAAAAAGAACAGGGGTATGCCCAAATCACCCTCCTATACCTGGGCATAGGACATCAAATTGATTAATAACAAGGGAGTACGGAGGGATGAATATCCAATTTATTTTCAGTAAGGGCACAATTAATTCCCTGACGTTACTGTATAATTTTACATAGACGAATACTCAATTTAATTTAACACATCTACATGCCATTGGACCAGTCTCTGACCCACATATTTCTTCAAAAATAAGTTGGTGAAAAAACAAACATACAACAATGTATATACAAGGACAAGAAAGGAACATACATATATGTATACAAGACTCTGTATCTACAATACCCCAACACAATATTTAAATCACTAATGTTCACTCATAATATCTGGGCAATACACTTAGAGGTAGACCTTCTAGCAAACAACCTCTCTATCTTTTCTAATATCGTGCACTATCTGCATTAATGATGACTACTCTATACATATGTAGGGGGCAGGAATGCCTAGGGAGTTGGTGCACACTTGCTAACTTACACCTTTATTCAAAATCCCCACACACACCCAGTAAGAGATTCACTCCTGACCAGAGTAAATGGAAGGGAAAGGTAATGGGAACAAATATTTGTTCAGTGGGGGAAGAAAAAAGAAATTCATCAAGTGCATGCCGTCTGTTTTTTTGCTGATTCGACAGTAGGCTTTGTTTCGCTTGAGAAAAGCAAATACTTAAAAGCTTTCCAAGATTACAGATGGAAAGCAGAGCCCGGTGCAGTCCTCCTTGTGCATCCTTCCAAGAGAGTATAGCAGGGCATGTGACAGGCAGAGAACACAGCATGAGACATGATGAAAAGGGTCCTTGTTAAAAGGGGTTCTATAAGTAGCCTCCTAGGTCAGTGGCAGGCTTCTTTCAGCTTTTGGAAAGTAGGGCAAGGAGCCAGTTACATAAAGATTCATTTCGAAAAAACATGCCGCCTGCCTTAAATAAAGTAAAACGTGCATTTGATTTCCCTGGACTCTATTGATGTGACTAGCATGCAATGTCACATCGTGGTACAATGAGCTAGCAAAGGAGGAACCCGTGCTTGCACTGATGAAGAATTAACAGTGCAATAAACTCGAAAAAATATACGTTTTCAGGAGTGGAATGAGTGATCAGGAGTTCTGGGGCAGGGTCAGCTGCTCACCAGGCACCGCTTGGCATTTGACTGACTTTCTCCACCCGTCGCGGCCTTTCTGAGGCACCAGCCTGCGGAGAAATGTACAGGTATTGTAACGTTTAGGGCAGCTTCTAATCTTGTATTTCTATTCAAAAAGCATTTATATGGAAAAATGTCTGATAAATGTCCCACTTATGCCACTGAATCCGGCAACTGTGCAGCACAAGGCGCTATATAATTGTAATGAACGAGCATTGGCAATGCCAACAGATCTGGCTTATAATTGAAAGTGCCTCTTCAGTCATTCTTGGGTTTCCTCAATAGGACATTACACGTGCACTGCTCACATACATCCCTTCATCCACCCTCTGATTATTCTTGAATTAAACGACTTAAACTATCATAAAAAAACACACACACAAACTTAAGAACACATACAAACAAATTAATAGCATACAAGATGGAAAAAAACATGCTGCCTAAACAGGACTGCGATATGCTTGCAATTACAGAAAAATTAAACATAGTAGCGGGTGGCCATTGTGTAATGATATTGTACATAGTGTATCATTGTTTTAAAGTTCCAGCATAGTCGCCACATTTAGAACCAATGTGGTGGCCATGTTGAAATGGTCAAACAGTGAAACGCTATGGACAATACCATTCCATGCCGGAGGCCTGGTTTACAGGCAGTGGCGTTACGGGATAAACCATTGCAGATAAAATCATCAACTAGGAAGAGACCCGTTGGCAGTGTCTGGGGAGCTGTAGTATGCTTTAAAAATGAAAATTCCAAATGAAAGGGGTCTGTAGAAAGAGAAAATGGAAACCTAAAACCCACAAGCTCAGGCAGTGAAGCACACTCAGTTTCAGGCACATATGCACATGTGATCAGGCAAATGCAGTCACTCACAGAGCAAGAAAGGCAATGGCTGAAGTGGGTCAACGAATTTCCTCATGCGGTATGCTTTGATGATGAAGCAGCGGGTTAATGACACTCGTATATACCAATGGCAGAAGAGAGCCGACCCAAAGCCCCTCTATGTATGTATACACAAATATATTTAATTTATATAAACATATGTATGTTTTTCTTGTTAATAATTTTTTTTATTTCAAGATCTTAGTAGACAACCAATCCTGTCTGGTATTCCATATGGATTATAATAAGAATGATTACAGTGCAAATCACCTACCACTAGGGTTTTTCAAAGGGAGTAATCAACACCAAAATGTTTGCCTATAAAAGGTAATCTGTGAAATGTCATGTGACAAAATACATGTCATGTGACAAAATCATGTGAAGTGGTGTGGCTCACTGGTTAGAGGCGGCAGACCCGTAAGCAGAGGACGGCCCGGTTCGATTCCCGACGCGGCAGGGTCGTGGACCAGGGTCAGCGGGCTCGATAATTCTCGCCTCGGTGCCTACTCCAGTCAGGGACCACACTCGGCAACTCTGGGCATTAGCTTGCCTCATCTTCACAACGGCCCCCCCAGACCGCCGGGGATGCTTGGTCGCACCTTAGAGATACCCATAAGGGACCATCTCTCAGGGTGAGCCAGGACGGGTTCCCCAGCAGTCGAAGCGCGGAGATACTCCTCCGGGAGTCGATTCTAGCGCTATATAAACCCGCAATTAAATTAAATTAAATTACTGGCCTTCTAACTTTATTACAGTGTAATAACAGTTTACCCTTAAAACTTGTTGTCATTAACGTGTGCCTTTCACAATAAATAAGTCAGTCAGTAGGCCTTGCCATTATTTTTCAAAATAAACAGAACAAACCTGTGGAATTTAACACACATTATCCCAATGAACCGGCCCGAGATGCAGCACATCTTATTCACTCACAGGGCTTTAAGTGGGATGAAAAATCTGGAGGGTCTCTCAGAGGGGCGTGGCTTGAAACACATAGGGTAAAAATCTGTGTTTAGCATAGTGTGCCGCCCGTCTTGTATTTTGCTGTTTCTGTCATTGCATCCAGATATATGATACAACAAGTAACAACATAACTACAACAAACCAGGACTATTGGCTTTGTCAATGGTTGTCAGTTGTATACGATAAATAAGCAGCAACTATGGCTTGTATAGAATATTGAAAAAGCTTCCACTTAAAGCCCTGGTGACACCATGACAATTTTCCTGCTCCTGAGTTTCAAAAGGAGAAGGGAAATCCAGAGAGAAAATGACTCTTTAAAGGATTTCCCTTCCCCTACAAGGCTCACCTGGTATGACGTCATGCCGTAACCTCTGCACCAGTGAGAAGAGCAGTGTGAGCAGCGCACACCCATGTGCCTGCTGTCACCGCAGCCGGGAAACAGAGCCCGCTAGAGACCCGTTTCGAGGCCCCCTTTTAGAACTAACCGGTGCTCAGACCCGGCCACTTAAAGCTCTAGTCACTCAGGAAGTCTTCGTGACTCGGGAGTAAGTTATACCCAATGAATGCTGTAGAGACAGCCTGCCAGGACACACCGCCTGTGACTCCCACTCCTATAGGCTGCGGAAGGGCGGGGGCGGGGCATGGTTTAAAGGTGGAAGCCGGCGCCGCCGGGGCCCCTCTGCTGCAGCTCTCCTCGCGCCGGGGCCCCAGCCTGGCAATGAACACTAGCAGCCAGTCCCTGGGGGGCTCCTGGTCTTACCCCCAGGTATGAACAATTCCATTCAATACTGGCAGTCAAAATGTGTTTGCGTGTAGAATATAAAAATGTGCACGCTGTCAGAGACACGGCCAAGAGGTAAAATGCATTTGCCTTGTGGCCTGGTCTGGTGAGGTTTGCTCCACGGACTAAAAAATGCCAATGTACACAAAAGCAGCGCCCCTTTGGCGCCCGCGGCGCGCTCTCACTGGCCCTAGGATGGCGGCGGCGGCAGCTTTGTTTTCTGTGTTGGGGAGGGTCATGGTACAGGGTGTTGGTCTGCAGCCTGCTGGGTCCATGCCTTCCTCGCCCACAACCACCACATCTTGCCACAGATTGTAGTAATAAAAATGCAGCTTCACAGCGCTTCCCCTCCGATCACGTGGTTCTGGAAGGGGGCAATGTTTGTGCATTCTCCTTCACCCAGGCCTTTTTTCCCCGTGGGCACATCACAAGTTTTTAAGCGCGACCTCGAGCAGCCCTGGCTCACAACAACTGCAGGTGACGTCACGAAAGGTGGCTCGCACCATCAGACTCCTTGCCTCCCCTCGCTCACCCCTTAGATGTGATTGCATCAGAGAAGCCAGCATGTGAGCAGGGTTCGGAATGAGCTCCGATCTTGCCCCAGAGAGGCCAAAGAGTGAATGTGTGGCTCCATCTGCTCCAGGCATCGAGCTCCCGGTAAAATACTGAATCACTGAATCGGCAGGGAGAAGGCTCTTGTGGCGACAGAAAGCTGAGCCGGCCAGGCAGGGAGGCGGCTTGACAGTGTTGGCGTAGGCCTCCAATGCCGCCCCAACAAAAATGCACATTGGGTTGTCCCTAGTGGAACTGGGAACCCAACTAAATAGATAAAAACAAAAGGGGAAAGGTGAGCAAGGTATAAGAGAACTTTTACAGTAGCAGACCCACCCTTTCAGAGCAGAGTAATTGGTGGCGGCCGAGGCCATTTGCACTAGCAGGGCCAGCAGTCTTCCAGTGCCTCCTTTCCTGCTGCATTGGTATCCAAGCCACTTTAGTTTGCCCTCACTGGCACATGCCCAGCTGGTAAGAGGCAGAATACATCCTTTCCTCCCTGTTTGAAGGTCTGTCACATCAGACAGTCTTAAAAATCATTCAAGAGGGAAGTTCCCTGCCTTTATATCCCTCTCCACCCATTTTCCCCTACATCAGAGCAACTTTTGAAGGATCCCTCCCTAGCAGTGCTTAATTTGTAAAAAAAAAAAGAAGTGCAGGCGCTAAAAATGTTGCCAAGGAGGCCACCGCTCACTTCTTCCTCTGGTGAGCCCCACTTTCAACACTCTCACTGCCTCAGTCTCTATCTTGTAACCTTGATCTGTTGTCTGTCCCCTAACTCTTTGCTCTGAGAGTCTATCCTCTCATCTCTCTAATTGTTTTCTATCATCTTTGTCACACCTGGTGTGTTACCTTATTCCCTGTATTTCCTATTTTCCCTCTATTCATTCTAGCCCTACCCTCTTTCCTCTTCAATTTTATCCATGCTCTGCTCTCTCTCTCTCTCTCTCTCTCTCTCTCTCTCTCTCTCTCTCTCTCTCTCTCTCCTCGAATTTGGCTCTTTACTATCACTCTTCTAGCAGTGATTAGCTGTGTCTCCATTTTATCGTTTGTCTACTTTTTTATATCTCCTGTCCCCTTCATCCTTTCATTCTATCTTCTCTCTTCTTAATGCTCTCTTCTCCACATCCTGGCTGCTTTCTCTTTGTATCTGATTTGCTCGCTATTTCTCCTACTTAGCTCCGTATTATCTGTCTCTCTGTCTCTCTGTCTCTCTGTCTCTCTCTCTCTCTCACTGCTGCTGCCTGCGACCCCTGTCGTCAACCTGTACATGTCCCTGCTATTTTGAACTCTGCATTTTCCTGTTGTCTTTCCTGAAGAAGAGGAAGATGACATGTGTTTTACTTTCTTACCTGCTCCGAGTACAAAAACAAAATGTACACCAATTGAAAATGCATATATTAATTTTTTGCATATATTATTCAGTGCAGTATAACTGGGTTATTTGCAGAACAGGTAGCTGCTCGAGCACAGCAGGAGATGTCACTGCTAGTGCTGTCTGTAATTAGTAGGTCCAGGGATGGCGACGGCATCGGCATCCACTGCTTAGCTTGCTGTGACCCTGCCTGCTACAGCACAGGCCTTGTCCCCAGCCGTAATGCTGCCAATGCTGGTAAGTATGGCTGTGGTGCCTACTGGACTCACGCATGCTCAGCAATTACCATGCTGGGGTGCAGCGCACAGATTCTACAGGTGACGCCAAGGCACACAAAAGTTGTGTTGGGCGTGCCACAGCCGCATCGAGCACGTTGAGGATAGCAGCAATGCAGGGCTGCAGGATATGCTACTCTGGCTACACAGCATGTGGAAAGTCCACACTTACTTTTGTTTATTCTTCCTCAAGAGCCCTTACTCTCAAGTTCCAAATGTGCTGTCGCAGCTTCCTTGCCTCAACTCCGTCATGAGCCAGCTCCCAGCTACAATTATCCAATGGGAGGCTGTGGCTCAGGCAGTGGCAGGGTGCAGCAGACTCAGGGAATAGAATGCAAGACATAGTTTGTCGATGCCTTCTTGGATTAGTGATCGGCATGAAGACATCATCACTAACGTGGTGATACACAATCATGCCTGCCTGGACAGGCCTATCCTGGCCTGTCTATGAGCATGTACCAGACAGCCACCAAGCAATGTATGTTATTCTTTTATTTTGAATTTGAACAATTAATATTGAGACCACCAACTGCAGGGTCAGAAATTGTAGCCCCGGCCCTGTGAAAGAAGTGCAGGTGCTGAGCACCTGAAAGCACCTGCTCAAATTAAGCACTGCTCCCTAGACTTGCAGCAGGAGTCCACCTCGTGCTGACCAAGGCTGCCATGCAGCGGGAGATGGCCTTCGAGAGGGTGGGGGGTGCGCTACTTCCTCGGGCCAAAAGAAGGAAGGTGGTCTCAGATCTGTACTGGACCTACAGCCATTGAATGTCTTTTTGAGGAAAGATACATTCAAAATGCTCGCTATACCAAATTCTGTCTGCTCTTGACCCAGGAGACCAGATGATGTCTTTGGACTTGAAGGACGCGTCATTCCATGTACCCCATAGGTGTTACCTGTGGCTCACAGGAGGGTCAGGACACCCCTAGTTCGCCATGCTCCCCTCAGTCTTACTTCCTCTCAGCTGCTCATGAAAGTGACGGTGGTCCGGGATACCTGTGTTCCCGTACCTGGACACTTGGCTGTTCAGGGCAGGGTGTTTCAGTTTTAGGCCATCTCTGGGTGATATTCAACTTCTGACTTCCTTGGGCTTTACTATCGATGAACTGAAGTCCCACCTGTGACCTAAACAGAAGATTCCCTTCACTGGGGCTGTCCTAGAGACAGTGGCATTAAATATTTTTCTGTTGTGATTCTGGCACATTCAGGATAATACCCGATGTTTTGGGTTCAGTCCTGGATCTCGGTCAGGATGGCTTCGATGCTGCGTAGACTCCTGGGCTTGTGGATCTCAAACGCCGGATCGCATATGCAGACTCTGCTGTGAATCCCTGTTGGCCCAGCATTCGGCCCACTTCTCCTCTCCATACAGATCTTGTAGCGGATGGCTCAGTATCTGCAGTTATGGATGACCACGACCAACCTGACCTGCAACGGGACACATCCTTGTCTCTCTCAGTTTAGCGTCTACACTCCACTGTTCCGGGAAGACGATCAACCTATTCATGTGAAGTTCACGCATGCGCAAATGATTAATGACGCGCATGGACGGGTAGTGGCCATATTGGAATGGTGGAGTGTAGACGCTAAACTGAGAGAGACTAGGATGTGTCCCGTCGCGAGCGAAGTATACAAGTAAACGGTATACTATCGGTGGTACACTGCGGATTGATACCCGGTTGATGAACCTAAGTACTTGAACAACATTGTGGAGGAGTACGCCAGAATTGGATTGGTTATTACTAAGATATCTCAAATTGGATTAGGAAGATTGGTGAATTTGACTTTGTGTTCAATACCTTATGCAACATATAGTCCTGAGGATGGTCTTGGTGAGAATTACACGATAAAGACCGAAACGTCGACGCCTATATACCGTTTGGGTTACAATCATCAACAACAGCATTTGTAAAAAGATCTGACGAATGAGCCGACTGATGTTTCAAGAGCACGTTATGTATATATACATTTAATACATACTGTACCAACGGTATAACACACTACTAGAAGCTATATTGAATGTGGTAGTGGTTTTTGATGCCTATTTTCTGTATTCATTTTCTGTAATGATTTGTGACATGGATTTATTTCAAATATGATATAAAGTTAAAACTTAAGATACCACGTTTCTTATGTTCCTTTTGAATCAATGTACATATTTATGACTTGATATAGAATAATTAATGAGATAAAATAATTCCTCAAGGCACATTTTTCTATTTAACTTATGTTACCCAGTTCCTTGGGGATTATTGGGTTGCCCTTTTCTATTGATTGTAGGAAGGAGAGAGACATTGTGAGAGAAGAGTTTGCGGTGTTTGGGTGAGTGCAGTGGGGGCTGCTGGTTCCAGTTACAAGAATGACCGTGCCCTGGGGTGTTGTGTGCCTAGAAGGCAGTATAAGTCATCGGGAGTTGTGCAATACATAAGCAGAAAAGTTAGTCAAGAGCGCTGGGCATGTAGTGGCAGGTCAATTCAAAGTAGTAGTTAGTTAAAGTATGGCATTATTACATCACATCTGCAGTACGGAGAGTGTGGGTAAGGTTACTTACAGTACAAGTGTAGAGTTTGCTGGAGGGTAGTGTTCGCTCCACGCAGCCGGGCTGGCGTCAGGCGCGGTGTCCGTTCTGCATTATTGCAGGCCGCGAGGCAGCCTGCCAAGGGTCACAAAGGCATTAATCGCCACCCCGGATATTGGAGATGCCTCTGCGTATCTTGGTTGATAAGGAGGCTTCAACCAACGCACGCAGCTGTTTAATTCCGTCGGTTTCACGTATTAATATATCAACTCGTGCAGCCCGAAGGGTCGCCTAGAGGCACCTGGTGAAGAGCGGCGTTGGAGTTTCACCTTATGGGTTCGTTGTGTGTTGCCTTCCTCCTCGTCGCCAAATTTAAGTATAGCACTCGGGACCACGTTGAAGCTTTTGAAGTATTTTTATTGTTATAGACCACACACACAAGCTAGCGTAGTCTCGCAGCCTAAGCTCCTCTCATAACTCTTAACTGTCAACTGTCAACCCTCGAATACCCTCAGCTGTCAACATTCCAGCTGGCTCAACCAATTACACGCTGGGGAGAAGCTCGCACAGAAAAGGGTAAAGGAAAGAGAAAAGGGGTTAAGATGCAACAGTACCACAGCAGCGGGCGAGGAACTGGGCAGGGACACTGACTGGGGCCGCTCAGGCCAGGCAAGAGCTTGTTACACTACCTGCCGTGAACAATGAAACGCCCCCACGCAGGGATTTTCGAGAGCGAGGTGGGTTTGTCTGCTTTCTCAATATCACAACAACGTGTGACCTAGTGTAGTGTCACAAGAAAGTGCGTTCTGGGTGTGCAGGCCGCACCCAGTGAGCCTAGAGTAGGTATGAAGCGCACTGCCCACCTGTAGACCTCAGGAAGTGAGTGAGCGCTGTGTGGGAACGGCACGGTTTCAATGTACAGCCAGGGGGTGGTTTCTCTCAATTAAGAACCAAACTCAATGAGTGAGTTCAGTGGAATCAGAGCAGGTCTTCCAAATAAGAGTGCTCAGGGGCTGGGGAAGTGTGAACAGAAAGTGCATAACCTGCATCCAGCGAAGCCAATGCAATCTTAATCTATAAACCTTGCTCGGCGAGTCCGTTTTAAAGAAGAAGGTAATCTCGCGCTCTAGAGAGTGTAGTATGCACAGACGAGCATTCCTAAACTCCAGGCCATATGCCGAGCGTCCATTGTGATGGAATAGTAGTGTCTACCTTTTAGAGCACTTTCAGTGAGTCCGGTGTCATAAGAGACTATTTTCGACCCATACACCATATTCAGTAAGTTAATTGTAACAGGACTTCATACTTGCTCCTTACACCACACTCAGTGACTTCTGTGCGGAATGTATCCTCCATCCCAGGAGCCCGATCAGTGAGTTATGTAAAAAGAGGGGGAGGGGAGGTATATTCTTGAAAGATATGCCACCCACACTGAGCCCAGTGTGAGCCGGAGGGTTAGTGCGCACTCCGCGGGCCCACTCCATAGATTCTCTAAGTGAGTTACGTGCACACTTGCCCAGTGACGTCAATAGGGGGGTGCGGACCGCACGGGGACACCATGAGTTACCGCACTGGGTGACACCAACCCTAGTGACGCCACTGCTTTGAGGCTTCAATTCCAGCGCACCACCTCAGACTCATGGGAAGCGCACCTCCTTTTTTTTGTGAAGAAGAGAGAGGAGGCGTGCAGCTGACCTGCATCAAAGGCGGATTATATCGCCGCCCGTTGTCGGATGATCAATGGAGAACGTTAATAAGTGGCTCTCACACAATACCGTGAGCAGCAGATAAGCGTGACAGAATTTCGCCTGCGCGGAATAGCGCACTCACTTCTCTATTTCACACACCTGGCTCTGCTCCAGCAGACGCTTATGTCGCCTCGTCTCAGACTGATGAGTTAATGCGTGGCATGCGCACTCATTCTATGCTTGGAGGTAGGGAGAAAAAAAAGGCGCGCGCACCTCGCAGCAGGGGGAGGGAAGAGAGGAGGAGGGCCTGCGCGATTCACACACGGGCGGGAGCGGCTGGCGCCGCGATAATTGCTGCCATATGCCAGCCGCTCGCCAAACGTGCACGCATTGCCATAGAAAGCAATGCAACGCGTGCAAGTTTTTGGGGAGAAAAGCTCATCGACGGCATGTGGTCCTTTCCTATGCAACGCAGGTGTGCTGCGTAGGCGAGACCTAAAAAAAAGACTGCTTATTACGCGTCTCCTGGGGTGGCGTATCTTTTTGGTACATTTCCAGGTTTACATTCCCATGTTTACAAGTCCTTGTGTCAAAAACCATGGGAGTTTCTTGGGAACACCCATGCAACGCCCATGAAATGCCATCCCCAGGGCAGAGTAACACAACACAGTGATTTGTGTTGCGTTGAGTTACTCCATGTTTTTAGAGCCACTGAAAAGCACGCAGAGTGGCTTTGGTGACTTCAAAAATATGACTTGAGATGTGCATCGCTCTTGCACCGCGTTGCTTGGTGCAGGAGCGACACAGACGTTTCAGAAATATGGCCCCTTTGTTCCATCGCATTTTGCATGTGCACCTCTAGTTAAAAAGTTCTCAACTTTAGCGCTAAAGCTTGCGGGGCAATTTCTGCTTTGATCTCAAGTTTAATTTATTTTTGCATTTGTATACACACCACTCATAGAAGCCAATATTTGTACATACTGTTGCATTACATTTTTAATACCAATTGCATGCTGTTTCTCTACAAAGTAAGCTAAACAAATTATTGAATGCTTGCCGAGGCCAGACCTATTGGTTTTGCCAATCCTTGTTTGTTAGTATTCTCGATTTTTTCTTTTAATGAACTTTAATGAGGATAGAACATATTGGAAAATTGTAAAATGTCAAAGTGCACATAACGAGATATGACCGAGAATTCATTCCATTGACATAAATGGAAAAATAGTTAGAATTTACAATACAGTAAATAAATGTATACAAAACATATCATATCCAAGAAAATGCAGAGAAACACAATTTTGCATTGTATACCTAATATCATTTTTTGTATTTTAAATTTATAGGTAAAGGGTGGGGTAGAAAAAAGACTCTTATCACCACATATTTGCCATTTTCCCCAAAACATGTTTTCGTTTGTTGATATTTTTAATATGCGCTTTCTTTTCTCCAACTCCAAATTAAGCCGTTTACTTACGCCCTGGCTCCCCCTTCCGGTACTGAAAGGAACTTCCAGTTTGAGGCGAGAGTTTCACAGTGTTTAATATTAATAATCCATTAACACCCTTCATCAACGCCCTACTAGCGTGTCTAATCACAGATATAAACAGTAGGGCTGCCCTTTTATTATAATTCATACATTCAAAAAGTGGCCGAATGTTAACTTCCGGAGGGTGTATACCGAAGTCGGTGTGTTTCATTTCACGTTGTATTGGTTTGAGAGCTGGTTTGTTTAATAACATTTATTTTTTCCAAAAACACATTTTATTGAGAAAAAAGTCATTCTTCTGTGATAACAGAGATGTGTTTGAACTTCGCAGCAGCCCCGGGGGTTTGTCCCTTAGTGTACTGACTGAGACGTGGGCCATGTATTACCTTTGTTAACATTGTTTATTTGCTCCTCCACTATCGTGCCAAAGTAGTAGTGAGCCTCGAGGACACGCTTTGTTCCAAATGTATCACTAGTGAGGGCGAGGTCACCGTCTGACCGTGAACCTTTCATTTGTGCTTCCTTCTCTTGCTGTGTTTTTGTAATACGTTTCACTGCACTTCCCTCCTCCGCTTCGTGCTTGGTTGTGGGGGCATTCCTCCAGCCCGCGTGCAAGGATTTACGGAGCCCTCCCCACTAAAAATGACATTTTGCCTTTGCGCATTCCTCTTTCAGCAGCAAGGATGCCAGGGCTCTGGAGCAACTAAGAAGGTGCCTCTTTTGACTGCCTGCTCGTAAGGTCGTAAATGCAGCACATTTCAACATTGGATGGGTCCCGGTACCACTGCACCTGCTGCACCAGTAGAGCCTCTGCCTGCTGCCTAGCGTCGAGGCCATTTATTCACATTTGGTGAACCATGCGCACTCTTGTGGTGGCGCCGCATGTTTGCAGCCTGCCTTCGCCTTACTGTAGCAAGGCAGCAACTGTCTATTTGGCTGCACATCTGGGCATTACTTTCCAAGTAAGCAAGGACTGCAGCGGTTGAGGCTGTTGTCAGCATTACTTTTGAAAGGCTGGTAGGACTGAGTAGCACCTGTAAAACGCCAGTAGAGCTGGGTAAGGGCCGATTGCATGTCGGCTTCTTTATGGGAGGCTGGTAGGGCTGGTACAGATTCACTCACCCGTCACCGTCAGCCCAGTATATCTGAGAGGTTGGTGGGCGCTGGGAGACAAATGTAAGGGCCTCTTTGAAAGACTGAGCCGATGATCAGTCTTGCATGGGGAATAGTGACCGCTGGATCAGAGTGACCCATATCTCAAGCGCCCTCAGTCACATGACTGATTCCAGCACCACTGCTTAACATGTTATATGAAGAAAATTGAAGGCCTAATTTATAATATATAATTAATGAGATTTATATTTCGGTGGACAGGATGCCCGTCACCATTGTGAGGGAGTAGCCCGGCCGGCAAGATCCAAACAAGGCCCTAAGTGTGTTTTCATTTTAACAATATAAAACCTGTACCTCGAAATGTACGTCTCACCACTTCTAATTAAATTGGTGGCAAAGCTGTGGCTCTAGTAAGTTTTTAGTGAGGCTTGACCCGTGGGTCGGAGGCAGTTTGTTGAGTGCTGGTTCTTCAAGCCTTTAAGAGCTTTCTTTGACCTCGTAATTCACACGTCTCATGCATTATACAATGTATTTGTAACCGCTGAGGCCAATGGTGCCAGCTGCGGAGATTTCTATCCAAAATGCTGATTGTAAACATTGAGCTGAATCTAGTTATCAATATTAAACATATTCAAATGAGGTGACATTATGTAATATTACCACTTTGTCCAATGACAAGAAATAATAAAACCGTGCTCAGACTAACAGCTGCAGAAAAGGATTCTGTCTGTTTGGGCAGGTCAATCTATCCGTCTTTGCAACAGTTCTCTTCTGTGCCAAATTTAAGAGTGATTAGAAGCCACCTGAAGCTGCTTTAGGCACAAGATAGTACTTTATGGTCAGCAGCTGGTACACAGACATAATCCTAGGCATGATCGAGTTTGCACATGCAGAGCAGAATTTTGGGGTCTTCCTTGATTGGCCCCCTGGTCACTCCTGATGTTGCAGGTGCATTGTGTGCATACATTGACTGAGCCTAACAGGCGCAAGATAGTTACTACATCAAGGAGCTAACCAGAAGAACAGGCCCGACAGTTCATCGTGCCACCAGATCCTCAACCTCACTCATGTCGCGGTCTCGCCCAGAGGCAGTGGTGAGGTTCAGGCCCTACTGAGACCTTGAGACTCATGGGGACTTCAGCTTTCGCTGAGGGGTGTTTTCAGTGTTCAGCTAATAGCCCTCATTTTGGAGTCACAATGAATCCCAGGCACTCAAGGTGGGCGACCTGGGCATGGGTCCTTTAAATAATCCATACCATTATCAGATAGGGCTAGCGAGCGACCAGGATATGATGCATCCAGTGGGTTTCCTCCTTTAAATCTTTAAACATATACATTATTCATGTAACTGAAGCATCATTCCCTGGTGCTTGCAACATGGTTCTTTTCCAAAAGGCATGCAGAACTTGGCTCCCCGGTGTAGGTCCAAAGCCAGACCAGGTCATTGGTACCAGTTTCGAAGCAGAGACCTGCAACATATTTACAACAATATGTTGCATCTCCGTGCTTCCCCCTGTGCTGGCGCACAAACTGCTGCCATGCACAGACGCAGGTACCCTTTCTCCATGGTGCAAGGATGCCTGCGTCGTGGGGAGGCACACCTTCCTGCACAAAAACAATCACTTGAAGTGATTTCGTCTTCCTATGTTTTCTGTAGAATGAAGCAGGCATTGAAAGAGGAAAAAAAACAAGGAGAAATAAACATTTCTCCTCGTTGCACCTCGCTATATGGCGTGGCATACGTACTCGTTTTCAGATTTATGATTTCTCATAAATCTGTAAATGCATCAGTGGATGTGGCTTTTATGTGGGTTTTACGTGGTAACACCCACAGCAATACCCATTTCACGCCCCTAACACACAAAATGTTGCATGAACAAGCGATACCAAAGGGGATGATGGAGTGAGCTAAAGAATGATGATGGATTAAACCCAGATCAGTTGACTGGGGGTGAGTGCTTGCAATGCTCAAACGCTCCGCCCATCATCCCCTTTGGTTTTGCTTTGTTCGCCCTAAGTTGGCAGGGTATGCTCAGACGTGAGTCCCTTGCGCACTTTGCCACTGGATTCAAGCTATCCTGGCTGATGAGGGCTGTTAGCTCGAAACCGGTCCCAGGATGCTTGTTTCCGGTCCAGGGAAGACCAGGCTTGGCAGTTCGGGCTGGACTGTTTCCATGAGGCACAGGGTGAGACTGATTTGCATATGGCCATGTCTGAACTGGGGTGGTGGAGTGAGCTTAAGAATGATGATGGATTAAACCCAGATAGGTTGACTGGGGGTGAGTGCTTGCATTGTTAAACTCTCCGCCCATCATCCCCTTTGGTTTTGCTTTGTAAATATCACTCAGCATGCTGCGCCACCTGTGCGTCACGCAACGCGATGCACCTGCGGTGCAAGGGACTTGTAAATCTTCCCCCGAAATTTCTCCTTTTTCATCCACCTGTAGTCAAAGAGACAGTATGTTGTGAGAGTGAAAAACTTCAGATGCCTTTGGCATTTCCCCTATGTAGAAGGGTTACCTAGTATATGTTTAAATTTTTTGAGGGAGACAATTCACATTCAACCGCTTTTTAAGTTTTGAAAAACACCCTTAGGATGAGATATATGTCCAGAAGAAATTAAAAAACAAGTCTTCAGGAATTGACTTGAAGCAACATGGGCCCACCTTTCTGAAAACCTTTTGTTTCCACTCTAACATCCGTCATCCTGTCTGTCTGACTTGGCATATATCAAGATATTGTCACTATTACTGATCATAGGTCTCTGTGATATTTTGAGAATGCTTCGGGTGCAGAAGTCACAACACAGTTGAGTCTTTTGTGCCTTCTTATATTCATATACTTGGGGAGCATGGTGGTGTATCGGAGTTAACTTGCAGCTGTATTATGTGTGTGCTTATTGAGCCTGTGGAATGAGTGAGCACCATTGAAACCTGCCATGAATTTGTCATTGTTGTGCGTTGTGTGGCACCTGCTCTTGTGTGTCTTGTTGGGATTGGATTGGATGCGGATTTATAAAGCGCGTGGTTACCCTGGGGCGTCGCAGCGCTGCAGAACCCAGACTACTGAAAACAGAAAGTGGAATTAAAGGCCCTGAGGGAACAGAAAAGATTTTAGGAGCTTACGAAAACGAAGGTTAGGTTCAGCTCGGAGCTTAAGCGGTAAAGAATTCCACAAGGTTGCTGCATTAATGGAAAACCGCTGTCCGCCTGTTCGCGCCTTCTTCGCTTTGTGGACTTTGGCTCGACACTCATGGTCTGAGCGAAGGGGCCTATTCGCTTTGTAGGGAAGCACTTAGTCCTTCAAAATAGGGGGACCCTTGCCTTGTAAAGATTTGTGAGCAATACAGAGGGATTTAAACTTTATCCTTTCGCGGACAGGCAACCAGTGCAGCATTCTAAGGGCTGGTTTTGCTGATGACCTTGCTCGAGTACCTGTTAGCAGCCTGGCTGCGGAATTCTGTATGTATTGTAGCTTATTGATAGTCGCTTCAGGAGCGCCCAGGTACCGGGCGTTGCTGAAGTCCAACCTTGAAAAGATCAGTCCCTGAATCAGAAGTTTCTTTGAGGGGAAGGGAAGAAGGGGGAGAACCTTACGAGCTGAACGAAGCAAGCCAAAACAGATGCCAGCAGTTTTCTTAGCTTGAACCTTAAAGGACCTCTCCTTTCCTGGTCAATCCACACTCCCAAACTTTTGATTTCATTTTTAGGAAGTGGGGGATCACCCATACAGGCCGGCCGGTGTAAACACACATCCTCACCACACCTGGCTTTTTAAGCTTCTTTGTTATAACTATCTGTGAAATCCTCTTTGGTTGGCTTTTGCATTTTTTTGGCCTGCTTCTAGCTTCTGCCGCCTTTTCTCAGCTTTACAGGACACGTGAAACTGAATCAAATGGTAGTTGTGTATATCCTTGCTGCACAACTAAAGTACGCATTTCAGAATGACTGACAGTACACGCCACCTAGCATGAAACCTGTCAATCCACTCCACTTACTCCTGCTTTCCTTGGCATAACAAATTATTCCGTCTGCATTTGTGGCCAAATTGGACATTGAAGGCCTTCATTGCTGCACTCCACTGGCTGGCAGCACCAGAGTTTGGTAACATCAAACATTGTTTCCCTCATTTCTGGCAAAACCTAGGCGCATCAAGTGGTTTCACGCTGAATGGCTTCCTGAGTTGCCGGGTCACAATTGGGTAATCTGTATGAGGAACTTTGGTGTAAAGGAAGATGTTTCTAGCTGTGCTTGTAACACAAAGAGCGAGTTAATCGTGTTGCAGGGGTCTGGGTGTTTCCATTGCAGCGTCATCTTTGGATGTGAAATTTAACCTAAATATGGGCAGTAGGCAGGAACACCCATTGTGCACAGCAGGGACACACAGAAGACATCAGTGTGACACTGTGCCCACTAGAGTTGGGAATCCCCCTTTATGGAACAGCTCACAGTCCCAGAACTGCAGGTGTCTGCAGATGCAAGAGTGCATCACCCTGGTTTGCAGGATTAGTACAACAGGAGGCAGTCTCAGTGGAAAGTGGAGGGATACTGCAGTACTGAACCATTTCAACATGGCTGACCAAAGAACGGTGTCACTTACTGTTTTGATTGAAATTACTTTAAAGAGGTGGGGAGACAAGCATAATGTTAATGTTAATGTTAATATGTATTTATTAAGCGCTCGTACGCCCAAGGGCTTCATGGCGCTGTAGGAGAGAACACAGCACAACAGTTATAAAAATAGTGATAATACAACTCAGTAGTAAGTCTGTGAGAATAGCTAGGTTTTGAGGGAGTGTCTAAAGCTAAGAATATTACCGCTCAGTTTCAATTGTAGAGGAAGGGAATTCCAGAAGGTGGCTGCAAGATGATCAAAGCAGCAACTGCCTAGACGCTTCCTTTTGTAAGAAGGGACACTCAAAAGGGATTTGTGAGCGGACCGAAGATTACGGGAAGGATCGTATCTGAGGAACAGATCTCTTATGAACTTTGGGCCAGAATCATGTAAGGACTTAAATAAAAAACACCCTGTTTTAAATGCAACTTGCGGCGCAACAGGCAGCCAATGTAAATGTTTCAACCCAGGTCTAATAGACTTCCTTTTAGGAAGGCTCAGAATAAGTCTGGCAGCCTGGTTTTGGACTAGCTGAAGGCGTTTTAACTCTCCAATTTGGAGCCCCAAATAGAGACTGTTGGAGAAGTCTAGTCGCGACAAAACCAAGGCAATTACAACCTGGGTGAGGGCAGCCTGAGAAAAAAAGCAGGCAATTTTCCTAATTTTCTTTAATTGAAAGAAGCTGGATGACACCACCGCGCCTACCTGTCTTTTAAAGGACAGATCCTCACTGATTAGTACTCCCAGACCTTTAACTGAGGATGACCTGGAAGGTGGAGTCCCCATGCCAGATGGCAGTGCGAAAATTAATGCACACACCCGGACACTCTGTTACAATCAAGTGATAGATACTCATAAGTTATAAAAGATGTAGGTTTATTAGCTTAGTTGTAGGTTACAGATAACTCCCCACCAGGAGCAACATCCTCCTGCTGAAACTTTTCAATCCAAATGTCCACTCATCCAAACACAAACACTCTAGACATTCCGACCATCCAATGACCTCACTCCCTGACTGAGCAACAGGGAACATCAGGACTGTGGGGAGAATGCATAAGATAGCAAGAGGCCACAACACTTGACATGAAAGGGAATGGAGCACACCGCAAGGAGAGCAGTGGGCAGGTCGGTGTACCATCTTGTTGCCCTACAGGTAGAAGCGATTGAGGGCCAGGGTAGGAGAGATGCAGCATGAACACAGAACAGGAGAGGGGTGGGAAAGGAAGCTACTCCCTTGCGTACCTCTTTTCTGTCTTTTTCTACCCCAGGATGCCCACTCGGCCTTGAGCCTGCTCGCTCAGCCTTTTCCATAGTTGTAATTTGAGATTTTAAACTCTATTTAAATATACAAATCTTTACCATTGTGACCTTCCAATAACTAACAATCACATTTGTAAAGTGCACGTGCAACTCAATGGGCAACGTGGCACGAATAACAGATGTTTATTGTTACTCTACTCGGGATGAACTGCCATTTAATCTGTGATCGTGGGATCACACACCGATTCCTGCAGTCGATGCATTTGCCCACTGAGTCACCCGAACGGGATGCACACTTGTATCAATCTATTCGAAGTAACCACTGTGTATGACCAGACGGAAGACCGGTCCTGTCTGAGAGCCAGGGCTGGACTGGGAATCGAAACCGGCCCTGGCAAACTGCTCGGGCAGCCCCCCTGGGGGCGCTGAGGGGGTGCGGCAGAGCTGGTTGCAATTGTGTTACAAGGGACCGATAATGCCGGTAGCTAAAACAGACCCCCAGGAGTCCAAAACCGGTCCCTACCCTGGAGGCCCACCGGGGAAATGCCTTGTGCCCTCTACCGCCAGTCCGGCCCTGCTGAGAGCAGGTTCATTCTTCTATTTCAGTTTTTCTCAAGATATAGTGGATTGATTTAGACGTTGTGAAAGAGGAACCTGTTCGACGAAATCTAAGTCCGGCCCATAGATGGTATTGGTCAGGAGGAAAGTGTACTCCCTCCTTATAGTTAGTATCGGTCACATCTAACGTTCCAAGCCAGATGGGATACTCGAAGCCCACCACATCGGTCGCCCAGGCACCCAGCTGCACAGACAATGGTGGACTCACATAGAGTACAGGATATGACACTCCTGACCCCCTGCAGCACAGCACCCATGCAGCTTTTATTCACAATGCTGTAGGCTTCGCTTTACTCAACACGTTCTCAAAAATACTGGCATTGAAAAGGGCACCTCTATCCTGTGTTCTTATAGACAGTCAACTAAACAAACACTAGCATGTGTGGACTTGCACTGGTCACTCTCTTCTCTGGTTGTACTTTAAAGTGTTCACATTTACTTACGCTTGCGCCTCGGCCAGAATTATGAGCTATAGATATCGTCATACAATGAATGCCAGGAATACAAAAGACATTCTTGCCATTATGCCAAGGACCGTATTTGAGCAGGGGTGGGTATGAAGCAATGGAAATTCAGTTTGTCAAAAATACTACCTTTATACTACCTTTATACACGGGCCAGTATTTTCAAAGGTTGGCGTGGACGTCAACCCCTGGATGCCCACATGCTGTCAAGAATGACGTTAGTTGAATGAGAGTCAGTATTTTACTAAAAGTGGGAACTAGGGTTCCTTCCATGGATACCCACAGATTGAGAAATCTACCACCATTGTCCCAAGGCCAGATGATACCAGACTGGGCCTCATCACTTGGATGCCCATAAGTTGCTAAGTGTTGTAAGTATTATGCAAGGGCCTTCGTTTTAGTAGAGGATGGCAATGTGTATCATCCAATCAATGCCCACAGGTTTCTAAGAATTACCACCATTGTGCCAGGGTCCTCCTATGGATTCTCACAAGATGGCAAATAGGACCATTGTGCAAGGACTAGCTTTTTACTAGCTAGTATTCTGTGGGCGCCCACAAGATGCCAAGTTTTATCTGAAATGTACCTTGATCAGTTTTTCATCATGATAGGCAGTGGGCACAACACTCATTTTTTTTTTTTTTTTTTTTTTTAAGACTTTTATTAATGTTCAAAGGTACAGTACACATAGCAAAGCCTACAACCCTGCGGGCCGGCTGCAAATGAACGGTAAATCGTGGGGGCGTGGGCCATCATAAAAAGGGCATGTCATTGCGTCCCTTGTGTCCCCGGTGTGCTAGGACATGGAGAAGATAATCACATTTTCTTAAGTCAAGAAAGGAAAAGTCCATAAAGGACGCCTTATTTTTCATTTTTTCTAGAACTGAGCCATGAAATCGGCAAACTAAACAAAACAGTTCGTATCGGTGTGTCCCAATGTTCCTATCGCGGCTTCCCCACTCGAAGTCTGTCCCACAGGCACGGTGTTAGTAGGTGCCACCTCTGTACGGTGTGTTGTTTGCCAATGCTGTTACAGTGCAACTGGAGGTCAGAGGTGTGCGCGCGCAAGTGTGCCTGAACTTGGAGTGGGACAGCCCCTGCGGGCCATGGTGTGTCATCGGTCGCCGGCCTTGTTAGTGGAGCATGTGGCATTCAGGTGGGGGAGCCTCGCTGCCGGTGTGGCTATCAGCGTCCACGCCTGCAGTCGCCATCTGTAGTGCCGTCAGCGGCTGCTGCCTACTTCAACACGAGGGGGCAGAGAGGCCACAGTCCGTGTGCAGGGGTCCGATACTACAAACATGTAAACATATATGTGATAGTGGGTGGGGGGGGGGGTGGAGTGTGCTTGCGGGGGCGACGGCAGCAGCTTTGTGCTTGGGGCGCGCTGCTGGGCAATGGCCGCTGATGGGCGCCTGCGTGGGCGTTGGGTCGTGTCCGAGGTTTACGCGCTGGCGGTTTCTTGACTGCGTCAGGGGGGGGGGTAGGGGGGGGGGTGGCGCCGCTTACGATGATTCCTGCGATACAGCATTAGCCCCCGTGACCCACCTCCGGCCTCACCCAGTCTACGTGAGCCCTCTGACAGTGCCCTCCCCCTTCAGGGACCCCAGGATGCCATCCCAGAGCTGAGCTATCGGGAACTGCCGCAGGCCCGCTATTTCTTCCCGGTGGAGCGCCGTGCCTTCCGCCCCGGCCCAGTTGGTAAAGGATGCGAGCCAGTGTTTTGGGGTGGGTGGTTCCCGCCGCTTCCAGTGTCGCGTAATCAGCCGTTTGGCCGTAACGAGGCCCAGATCCCAGAACCGTGCCTGCGTTTTGTTTAGCTTGGTTCTTTTATAGAGGCCGAGGATGCACGCCTCCCACGTGTCCGGCAGGCCCGGGCCCGTGCTGTGATTCAGGAGTGAGGTCACCTCCCCCCAGTACGTGGTCAGGGTTGGGCAGTGCCAAAGCATGTGCAGGATATCTGCGCCTAACAGGTCACATCTGGGACAAACAGCAGTGTCGACTGCGAAGTATCTGTTTATCCTATCTGGCGTTAGGTATGCCTGGTGCAAGATGTATAGTTGGATGACACGGAAGCGGGAATTGCGGGGGATGTTCACGGGGCTAGCCAGTACTAGGTTCCACTCCTTGTCCGTCCAATCCCTCCCACGGTGCGCCGCCCATTTAGCCCTAATCTGCTGCGTGGGTTTTTGCGTGTGGATAAGAAGCGCCTGCGCCAACCAATGCGTGATGTGCGAGCCTCTGCCCATTACATGTAGATATTGGACCAGGTGGTGCATCGGCGGTTCATCCTGGATGTCACCCCAGGAGTCAGTGTATGCCCGCAGTACCGATGCATGGAGTAGGAACTGCCCGGCCGGGAGTCCCGTGGTGTCAGATAACTCCGCAAATGAGAGCAGGGCTCCGTCAGAATACAGGTCACCCATGGTCTCTACTCCAGCCGCGACCCAGTGGTCCAGATTGCGCTGCGTAACCATCCCGCTCCTCCTGGGGGTGCCCAGCAGGGGGAGGGCAGGAGCATATGGCCTGGTATTGTGCATCAGCTTCAGGCTGCGGAGAAAACATTTGCGGGCCACAGCCACATGCATGGGCAGGGGACGGGGTCCCTTGGTCAATGGGTGAAACAGGGCGCAGGTCTGGGGATGCGTCCACTGGTAGTCCGCAGTGGCCGTGTCGTCCAGATGTGTATCGCTGAGCCAGTACGTCACCCATTGGAGCTGCGCGGCCAGGTAATACAGCTCCATGTTAGGGACAGCCAATCCTCCCTCCGCGGTCGGGGAGTACAGTTTAGCCAGCGCCACTCGAGGTCGCCCCGTGTTCCAGATCAAGCCACGGAGCATTGATTCCAGATCGCGGAATATCCGCGTGGGGACATACGTGGGGATATTCGCGAAGTAGTATAGCAGCCTAGGGAGCGCTATCATTTTAGTAAGAGCGATGCGGCTGGGCACGTTCAGCGGAAGGGTTTTCCAGAAGGACATCTGAGCTCGCAGAGAAGAAATGGCGCGCACCAGGTTGCCCTCTAGTAGGTCCTGTGGGTCTCTATAGATGTGCAGTCCTAGGTATTTAAACGTGGTCGGGTACCAAGCGAGCCTGGCCCCTCCAAGATGCACATCGCATTCCTCCTGATCACGGCTAAACGAGTATGCCCCGGACTTGGCCCAGTTGACCCTGAGGCCCGAGACCTCTGCGAAGGTCTGGAAGACGTCCGATAGCTCGGCTGGCACCGCGGTGAGGTCCCGCACATAAAGCAGCAGGTCGTCTGCGTAGAGTGAGACTATGTGTGTTCCGTCAGCCAATGGGATCCCCCATTCCGCCCCTCTGTCCCGTAACAGAGCTGCTAGTGGTTCGATGGCTAAGGAGAAGAGGAGGGGGGACAGGGGGCAGCCTTGCCTGGTGCCTCTGCGCACCCCGATCTTCTCCGACAGCAGCCTTCCCGTCCTCACTCGGACACTGGGTCTCTGGTAGAGCAGACCGACCATGTCGGCAAATGCATCTCCCACCTCAAATCTGTCCAGCACGGCTCCCAGGTATGGCCACTCTACCGAATCGAAGGCCTTCTCCAGGTCCAGGACCAGGCACCCCGATCTAGGCCAATGCGTCAGAGCCGCTTCCTGAATCCGGAAGAGGCGGCGTAGATTACGAGACGTGCTCCGCGCCGGCATGAAGCCATTTTGATCGGCGTGTATCAGAGTAGGTGCCTCCAGGGCCAGGCGGCGGGCCAGGAGTGAGGTGAAAATTTTATAATCAGTATTTAGCATGGCCAACGGTCTATAGGACCCCATGAGTGCGCCATCTCTGCCCGGCTTCAGCAGCGAGACCAAGTTTGCCTCGTTAAGCGAGTCTGGGAGTGCTGATTCTTCCATTGCTGTATTGTACAACTTGAGCAACTCCGGAACCAGCGTGTCTGAACACGCCTTAAAAAATTCGGCGGGCAGTCCATCCGGGCCAGGTGATTTGCCGTTGGACAGTGCGAAGATGGCCTCGCGTATTTCGTCCGCGGAGAATGGCGCCCCCAGGGCGTCCCGTTGTGAGCCTATAAGGGAGGGCAGCGGGATGTCCGACAGGTATTCTGCTATGTAGGCCGCAGTTACTCTCAGTTGCGACTTGTATAGGGCCCGGTAGTGTCCCACAAACGCTTGGTGTATCCTATTTTGGGTGTACACTAGGTCTCCCTCAGCCGTGCGGATGACGGAGACCGGCTCCGTGCGTTCCTCCTGCCTGACTAACCAGGCCAATAGCCTGCCGGGCTTGTCACCGTGCTGGTGCACTCGCGCCGAATGGGCCGCAAAGTTGACGTGCCGCAGCCGTTCCAGTAGCGTTTCGTGCTCCGCCCGGGCCGCCTGCAGCCGGTCACCTGCACCCTCCACCGCCTCCTGCTCCCCACCGAGTAGGTCCGCCTCCACCCTGCGCAAGTCCTCCTCCAACTTCCACCGTATGCTCCCCTGAGTGCTCAAGCAATGTCTCCGTATCACCACCTTGAATGCGTCCCACTCTACTCTCGGGGAGGATGCTGTATCTGAGTTGTCTTCGAAGTATTGCGCTACGCTGGCCTGCAGGGAATCTCTAAAGGGGGCATCTAGCAGTAATGCAGGTTGCAGTCGCCACGTGGGGATTGGCGGGCGCGGGCGTTCCCAGGCCATGTGCAGTGTATGGGGGTTGTGGTCGGAGTGTGTCCTACCCAGGTATTGTGAGTCAGTGATATGGGGCAACATGTCCGCTGACACCATGTATCTGTCGAGGCGAACATGTAATGCATGTGCTCCCGAGAAGTACGAGTACACCCTAGTGTTCGGATTGTGCGCACGCCATGCATCTTTCAGACCCCACTGCGTCGCCCACTGTGTGAGTGCCCTCGTGGCCCCCTGGGGTGTCGCCTCTGGCCTCGGCGGGACCGAACGGTCCAGCACTGGGTCTAGTACCGCGTTGTAGTCGCCCCCCAGGATCCATGGGACGCCGTGCCAGGGCGCTAATTTCCCTGAGATACGCGCCAGGAAGGTGCCCTGATCTGTGTTTGGAGCGTAAATGGACGCCAGGACCACTGGTTGCCCGTCTATGCGACCCTTCACCAGGACATACCTCCCCTCCGCATCTATGTGTATGTCCGACATTACGAAGGGGGTTCCCGGCTTTACCCATAGCAGCGCCCCGCGGGCGTACGAGGAGTATTCAGTGGCATACAGTTGTCCCCTCCATCTCCGCCTCAGCGCTGTCACCTCCGCCCCACTCAGGTGTGTTTCCTGCAATAGTGCGACCTGCACGTTCTGCCTCTTCAAGTAGGAGTAGATTTGGTACCTGTGCGCGGGTGTGTGCATACCTCTAATGTTCCACGTGCATATTTTTATGGCAGACATTGCAGCAATATACATTCCCCCCTGACCCTCCCAATAGCAGCGGCATCACCAAAGGCCCCAGCAGGGGCTCTCCCAGCTTTTCCGTTCCCACCCCCCACATTACACTCAGCAAAGTTTGGGAAAACATAAGGACAGGGAAAAAAAACAGTAAAGAACAACAACCAACAGCGGGCTAACCCCACTAAAATACCAAAAGGGCAGTGGCGGAACGGGCCACCGTCCATACTCTCAAGAGAGAGGAACATTCTTGCTTTGTTCAAGGGGCAGTGTGTGCTAAGCACAAGTTCGGCAGGATGTATGTATAGTCAGTTTTAGGGGAAGCAGGCCGCTTCCCTGAGCCATACAATACAGGACAATAGTGGCCGCCCACTGCGGTCCAATGCTCCAAATCGCCCATCCTGTGTGCGACCAGGCGCAGATGCGCGCTAAAAGACCACCCCTTCAGCGCCCTCCCAGCTTACCACTAGTGCCATAAGGGCATTACTCACTGTTCCAGGTGTCCACAGTTCGATCAGCTGGCAGGGGGGGGGGGGGGGGGGGGGGTGTGGCCCCAGCAGTGGCGGGCGCCGATTGCGCACCATCGTCCAGGCGACCACTGCCAACTCCTCCCTCGTCATGGCAAGGCCAATACAGACATCCCCCGTAGGGTCAGTGGATCAGGTCTGAGGTTTGCGGCGTGACGATGGGCAGTTCCATCGAGATCTGTGAGTTCGGGATCCCGTATATGGCCTCGTCGTCGTCGCTGGGTACCGGCTGGTGGCCGTCCTCCTGGGCCGTCTCATGGGAGGATGAGTTGCTTATTTGGGAGACCTTCTGCAGTGCATCGCGTTGTTCTCGGAGCATCTGGTCCAGTGTGGGGGAGAGTCCCGCCCCCTCCTCCGCGTGTTGGGTCTGTTGTGTCCTGTGCCTGCGGCGTCGTCGCGGTGCTCGCAGCCTGGTCCTCGTCTCGCCTCCGCGAGAGTGTTTCGGTGCCGTGTCCGTGCCTCCGTCCAGCCACTCGTCGGCCTCCTCGGGTGTGTTGAAGAAGTAAGTGCTATCTCCCGCCACCACTCTCAGCTTGGCAGGGAATAGCAGGGAGTACTTGAGGCCCGCGGTGCGTAGTCTCCTCTTCACTGCCATGAAGTCGTGCCTCTGGCGCTGCACCTGGATGGTGTAGTCGGGGAAGAACATGATCGACGCGTTGTCTATGCGCACCTCGCCCAATCGCCGAGCCTCACGCAGCACCGTGTCTCTGTCCCTATAGTTCAGTATCCTGAAGAGCAGCGGCCTCGGGTTGGCGCCGGTGGTATAGGGTCTCGTTGGCACCCGATGTGCGCGCTCCACGACGAAGTGCGGTGACAGCGAGCCTTCGGGCAAAAGTGTCCGTAGCCATTCTTCCACATGTTCGGCCGGGCGGTTCCCTTCCCATTTCTCCGGAACCCCCACAAGTCTAATGTTGTTGCGTCTCGCCCTCCCTTCCGCGTCCTCAGCCCTGTCCTCCAGGAACTCCACTCTGTTCAGGAGGTCCTGTACGTGTCTGTCAGTCTGGGTGACCTTGGGCTCGATCTCCTTCACTGCGCCTTCCAGGGTCTTGGTTCGGTCGGACAGTTTCCTATGGTCATCACGCAGGAGGGTCAGGTCCACTGCGACCCCATCAATTTTGGACTCCAGGGAGGTTCTAGTTTGCTGGAGGGACTGCTCCATCCGTTCCACCGCTGCCAGCACGCTGTCTAGCCTCGCAGCCAGTTGCTCGGCGGCCATTTTGTGTGCCCGCTTGTCCGTCTTCCCCTTCGGCGGGGCCCCTCCGGTCCCGGTGCGGGTCCGCACTCCCCCGGACATGTGCGGGTGGCGCCTGTCCTGCAGGGTCGGCCCCTGGCGTTGCTCCAGTGACGGTGTCCCCTGAAGCGCTGCGTTCCTGGGTTGGGGCCCCGCGAGTGCTGGCTGGTCCCTTTGGTTAGGCCGTCATTGTTGTCCCCTGGGGGGGGGGGGTCCTCCAGCGGGCGGCCTTGCGCGGGGGCCTCGGCGCAGGCGGGGGGGTCCTGTCCCCTCCTTCGCCCATGCTCGTCCCTGGCGGTCTGCGGCCGCGCCGATTGCCCCCCGGAGCGCTAGCGGGTCGCGGCCCAGTCACTCCGCCCCAGTTGTAGTGGGGGCCGGGGGGGCCGGCACTGTGCGTGAGTCCGAGGGGTCCAGGCGTCGTGAACGGGTCTGACCACCGGTTCCGGCCCGGGTCACAGCCTCTCGTGTGCCTCGCCGACCTTCAGGCAGTGATTGTCCCCGTGGGGGGGCCCCGCAGGCGGGCCCGGCGTGGGGCACACCGTCGCGTGTCTCCGTCTCAGGGGGGGGGCGGTCAGCCTGTCCCCGGCAGTGATGTGGCGTCCAGGCGAGGGGAGGGACGGTCTGCTGTGCTGCAGGTCTTGGGGCCGCAATGCCCGGGCTGACGCTCCGCGTGGGCTCCTCTATACTGGTGGGCGCAGGAGGGACTCACCGGGTGGCTCCGATGGCTGCACCGTGTCTCGGAGAGGGGCCCCCGCTGGTCGGGGCCGCCACGTCACCGGCGCCTCTCCGGGGTCGATCTCCGCGCCTCGCCTGCCCCAGATGTGCCCCAGGTGTGCCCTCCGGAGGTCCAAGGAGCCCGCCAGCTCGCAGGGCAGCAGTCGTGCGACGGCCGCGATGTGGGGGCTGGGGGCCCACTTCCCGCGTGGTCCGAGCCCTCCGCTGGAGTCCTGCTGCAGGTCAAGGCGATCACCGGGCCACCGGAGGTTGCTCACAGCGCGGCAGCAGCCGGCCAGGGGGCCACGGACAGTGTGGCGTGGCCTACCAGTTGGGGCCTGTGAGCTGGGCCCAAGCCTCGGACTCCCGCAGTTGCCCCGCCGGCCCGGCGTCAGCGGATCCCGCAGGAGGTCCGCAGGATAGGTCGGGGTCAGCCTCGTCGGAGCCCCGAAACAAAAATCGGCCAGATTGCCGAGGAGAGCTCCGGGAGGGTCCGCCAGCAGTTTCGGGCGGCTAGGATTAAATTTGGCGGAGAAACGGCTCAGGGAAGGGGAGCTTGGCACGGAGCTCTACCCTAACGCGTCCTCCGCCATTGCGTGCTTAGCCACGCCCCCCAGTGGGCACAACACTCATACGCACACACAAGAGTTTATACACACACATACGCAGACACAGAGTATCAACACTTAATTGTTTTCATATTTCCCCTTCCATCCTGGCTCCCACTGTTGCTCCTGTCCCACTCATGACTGGGCCACCTGGAAGGATGGCGGGAGCCTTGAAGAGCCACTGGGAGAGGCAAGTGGGGGTGTTTAGAAGGGGGAAAACAAGAGCGCCTTGAGGGAAGGGGAAGAAGGAATGCATGGGGCAGTTGAAAGGGACTGGGCAAGCATGTGTGCCTTAGGAAGGGGGGCACAGGCAAACAAAAGTTCCTTTCTTTGGGGGGGAGGGGTCTGGGGGGGGAGTAGAGACGGCTTGGATGAGCCTGGGAATTCACGAGTGCCTCGCGGAGATGCGGCCACTGAGCGTCTATGAGCAGCCGACGGGAGCGGCCATCGCAGTGTTGTGGTCACTCTCAGAGAGTTGGGGAGAGGAAGGAGACTTCTTGCTGGTGTTGTATTGAAATTGCATTTATATAGCACCTACTAAGCCTGGTGCGGCACTATGTGGCCATTGCACGCTAGTACGAAACTCAGGTTAGTGGTTAATCTGTTTTTTTATTGGCTAGTTTTGGTTATTGCGATTAGTCTTGTACACTCAAGGAAGCCATTCCAGGAATGAAGACCGGTTTATTTGTGGTAGATTAAATTAGTAGGAGATAGTTGTGCTCATGGAGGTACGTGACTTCATGCAACTGGTCGTGGGATGACAAGATAGGCTGGAGGAGGTTACCCATTGTTAGGTTTCACCGGTATGGTTTCAAAGAAGACGTTGTGATCTACGGAATGAGGTGTGGGCCATTTGCAGAGATGCAGCAATTAATGGATGAGGCAGACGGACATAGGACTTGGAGAAGCCTGTATCTAGAGAGAGGAGCCATGCAAAGGATGGAAGGTAAGGACTGGGCTTTCATAATATAACATAAAACCAAACCTTTTTCGGCTGTGGCCAACCATAAAAGAACACATCATTACATAATAATAAAATACAGAACAAGAATACAATATAAATGCCATGAGCAAGGAAACCACTATGAACGTAACGCGCATCAGTAGCACAATTAATGAGTAGGTTTTAAAAATAATCACTGTGGGAAAAATAAATAGGATAAAAAGTCCTTTTCCAATGATATTTAGTGTCCGACTGGGCATTCAAAATGGGAAGGAAACGATAGTTTTAGGTCAAAGTCAGTTTTCAGGCAGAGTTTTAGGAATATAGTGTGAGGAGACTTTTTGAGATTACGTCGATCTAAGGATATAAAATGTAGAGAGAAACTGCATTATTTGCATGTGGGATGGTGAAGTCTATTGTAGCCTTTGTTTAGCGCTGTATTACCCGTATGTGGGCGCTGCAGTGCTCCTCTGCACAGATACCATTCTTCACCAGATGGGTGTAGTCCGAAGTGTATTTTTTTTGCTTTGAGCTTATATTGGAAGTATTTCTATGTCGTGTGTGATGGCGGCTGTCATTGAATTTTACAAATAAATATTTTTGCGTGTTCAATAACGCAAACATGTCGCAAATGAAATGTCTGGACTGTGTTTAACGTGACAGAGTTTTAAAGTGGACTCCTAGCTGCTTTGAATTCACGTGCACATTATTTTAAAATGTACATCTTTACTTGTTTCTCTGCCTCAGCACTGAGAGTTGCACAAGTGTCCTTCATACAACTAGTTTTACAGCGCTGTGCTCGGGGGCGGTTCTAGGCTTATGGTGGCCCTGGGCAGGGAGCGTCAGGGGGCCTCGGAAGAGGGGGTCGGGGCGAAGCCCCCCCCCCCGGAGCTCAGGAAGGTGTTTGGAAGTGGAACAGAGCCGGAGGCCGCCAAATCCCTGCCCGGGGCAGCCATGCAAATATGTATCCATCCTCCGAGGATTATTATATTAAAGATATATATTGGCGTGGGGACCCCTGGGGTTTGGTGGCCCTGTGCAGGTGCACAGCTTACACATGCCTAAGGCCACCCCTGCTGTGCTGTACCAACGTGAACATGTATTAATAGTTTCTCGATGTCCCTGAAGGAAGGAAGAACGCGTCTGTCTCACTTCAAGGCCATTTTCCCTGGCCGAACTGAGGTTGTTTATCTGAATTTGAATGTGCTTTTGTTTTCATTGTAAGCCTTAATGCAGGATTATTAATTAGTCGTCGATCAACAGTCATCTTCCATGTGGTGTATTTTACTATTGGAAATAATGTTTCTTTAATTTACAGAACTCTAACTGTATGATTTCTCTGTCTGAAAACATATAACATGCTGTCTTTGAGCTATGAACCGTCTTTCCCTTGTGCTCCTTGAAGGCAATCTCCTTGTCAGACAGCGTTGACTCCATGCTTAGTAAATTTTCATGATTCTCTCCTGCCTTTTAACTGACAGTTCCTTATGACTATTTGCCCTTTGTTATTTCCCTTGTGCTAGAACGTGTCTGGTTCTGGTTATTGACTGGACAAGGGCCTCGCTTCAGCTGCCTATGCCTTTTCACGTCTATTTGCATTTTGAGTACATTGAATCGGATCATTGCCTTTTGTGTTCTGTAAGGCTTTCTACATTTTTAATGAACCTTCATGGTTTCTACTTGAACCTTGCCCTGTGTTGGTTTCCCTATGTTGGTTTCCCTTTGTTGGTTTCCCTGGGTTGGTTTCCCTGGGTTGGATTTTCCAGTGTGGGTTTCCTGTGTTGGATTTTCCTGTGTGGGTTCTCTGAGTTTCCTTGTATTCTATGTCAAGGGCTCTCATCAATTTGGATTTACAAATAGCCCTGATCCATCTTATTGGTCCTTGTTGGACTTGGCCCTTCTGACAGGTTCACCCCTGAATTTTATTGGCCCTTTTAATGGTAAAGGAGCCAACACCACTGGGGTGCGATTATCATTTTACAGGCCACAGTGCCTGACGGTGTGATGGATGTTGCAGTTTGAGCAGTAGACCCACTGTTTGTGGCGCTATATAACAACAAAACAAACAAAAATAATAATACTCTTGTCCTTGACCTCTCGACGACGTGGTCATTTTAACAGGAACACAAGAAAGGTAGACCGCGGAGCTCTCCATTTACCACTCATTGCAGTGGAATTCAAGGGCTTAGAAGCAAGGTACAATTTCTAAAGTGCTGTTAGCCGGCGGAAAGCGCTGCAGGTATTACCCGAGACGTGGAACACACAAGATAGAAACCTACATGTTGCTGTTCCTGTTACAGGGCCTAGTTCGGGAACTTTTACAAGTGGTGCTGCCTGCCAATGGACTCGTAAGAAGTGATACACCAAGCTTGATTGTTGGGAAATCAGAAGCCCCCCACAACTCCCACTTACTGACCGTGTTGTGCCCCGGAACGTAGGGCAGGTAGATATGTGTGTGCACCGTCGACAGAGCTTTAGCTACAGGGGCCTGCCATAAATGGAGTGATGTGACCCAAGTGTGCAGACGCCTCCGAGATGACCCGGGGACCACTTTACAACCCTATCATTTTTAGGTCTCGCTGGTGATGCAGCGCAAAAGCGCTGTCGCCAGCAAGATCTATTGTTGTCGTCTTGCCTGCCAAGTGGTACAGATCGGGGCACTGTAGTGTAGTTCCTATTTTCCCAATAGGCTCTGCGCATTGGAATAACATAAACAGCAGTGTAGACGTAGGACTGAGGTCATCTAGGTCTCTACTGACTGTTAGACTTAATTTAGGTTTGCGCCAGCTAGCTCAGAGGCCACTAGAAACTTTCTTGAATGAATAGGGAGCGATGAACTTCCCTGATTCAGACGAGAAGGGATTCAGTTTCTGACAACCGCATAAACATGATAACTTTGCTCCCTCAGAATAAGAGTGTATCTCTAGAGTCGTATGAAAACAATAGGCAGCTACGTCACTCAGTCAACCGTGCATACTTAGTTTCACCAGAGTGCAGAGAAATAGAGAGACGGGCGTTTTCAATAAAAGGTGTTATTTATTGAGCAGTCTTCTTTCTCATGCAAGAGAAATGAATTGCCACAATTGCAATACTTATCATAAAGTAAAGTGCGTACAGTAAAAGTAGTATTATGAAATAATACTGTAAAAGCATTGATATGGTTTCTGAGCCATATGATACTTTAAAATGGATAAAATATATACATACATAAAAACATTGACTAACGTACTCAACTGGTGCTTCTAACTACGCCTACCCCAGTGTACCTGACCTAAGCCTAATACTTGGGAAGGAGTAAGTGAGTAGCAGTTTAAGTTAAGTTGGTTAAGATTGTTTTGGCAAGAATCTGCATCAAGAATTCTCTAAAGGGTTTTAGTCAGCTCCGTACCTTGGTAATAGAATCTGGGAGGCCTGGTATCTCTTTCTTCGGGACTCGCCCTACAACTAAGCCCCACTCACCGCATCGGCGTACTCAGCCGCCACTCCTGACTTCGGCAGCCACCGCGCGACAGCCGTGACTCTCCCGAACTTCCGGTTTCGGGATGTGCACGCCCACGGCTTGTTAATAAGCTCCAGGGGGAGAATGGTTCGGGAAGACCCGCCCCTTTCCTGGTCTGTAGATTGACAGGCACCACAGCCTATGGAAGCTTGAGAGCGTTTTAGCGTCCAACGTTACGTGTACGGGAAGCCGAGGCCCTGAATGGCCTGCATTGTGCCCTGGCTAGACACATTAACCGGCTGAAGGTGAGATCATAATGCCCCCTTTGGGTGCTATCGCGGGCAGGAGTAGGGATGGAGAGCTGCTGCAATCTAGGCATGGCGTGTACATCTCCAGCACAGTCCTATTTGCATTCCCATGTGTTTGCGGACTTTAGGCAAACATAGCATGCAAATACCTTGGATCTTGAGCAGGAGTATTTTTTCATAAATCCGCACATGGCTATGGGGGTCGGTATATCTGTTGCAGAATAGCATGTCAAAAGTATATAGAATCGTTCGTTGTTTTTAGGCAAGGTTTGTCGTGACGTGCTCCACTTGCCGGTTACAGTTTCTAAAACGTCAGGGTCGCCTTGGTGTCTCTTCCTCCAACATCGATATAACATGACAACCATTGTGTTGTGTAAAAATAGTCCGGGCAGTTTGAGGTACTGGGAAGTAGCTGGCTGTCTCCCTTGTGGAAGACGTACTTTCTATCTATTGAAAAGGGAGTAATACATCTGGTGTAATCTTTTATTCTCATCGCTGTCATTTTAGTCTTTCGAACTAAATTGATACAATAGTTAGTTACGTGGATTCACATTGTGTGTCGCCGGACGTGTTGTTTCTACAGCATACATAGCATCTATGAGCTGCTCTGAGCACAGCAGAGCCTTGAGAATAGATGTAGAGTTCAGGTTTTAGCCATTCTTATAAGGTGTGATATTTAGCATGCTGTGAGCGAGAGCTTCCTTTCACCTATAGGGCTGAAAGTGAAGTTGCGTCTCCTTTCTGCATCTCCAGAATTAGTAATGGATCCTAATGGGATCGGAGTCCTATGTTCTCAGACTGGACTTTGATGAGCCAAGTTGTGTTCTGAAAACCCTAATGAAATTGTTTCCCGCAGTTGAAAATGGAATCTGTTGAGTGTTAGAACTGGAAGCCGAGTCTGGCCGCTGTTTTGGATTTGGCCCTGAGAATAAAAGTGGAGTCACTTCCCTGTATAATTAAGTGAAGCTGAATCAGTCTGGGGTCTCCCTTCCCCAGCTCCCCGCCATACGAGGGCTGAAGCCAGAGAAGTGAGTTGAGGAAAGGGGACCTTTTTCAACAACCGCACACGAGCCACCTCCAAAGCACCGTGCCAGTAGTGAAAGATGGCTAAAATAATTAATGTTACTAGGGAACTAGGTCACTAGTAATCGTTCTTAAGATTAGAGACTGGCACAGAAGCATGAGACTGATTCACTCAAAGGCGCTTGACTGCTTATAGATGCCAACACAGGTACATCTAACTAATACGATCTACCAAATAACACTATCTAGACTCTTCCCTCATCTATCGCTCCTGCAGACACGCCCACTGTATTGCCGCTGGGCTGGCTTTCACCGTGTGTGCAGTGAAACAAGCAGGGTACGCTAGTGCTGACGCACACACGCACACACACACACACACACACACACACACACACACGCCATCACAATGCACTACCACACCATCACTAAACGCCACAGCATCACAATGCACTACCACACCATCACTGAGCCCCACAGTATCACTCAGGGGCACCACGGCATCACAATGCACTACCACACCATCACTGAACGCCACAGCATCACTAGTCGTCACCACAACATCACTCAGGGGCACCACAGCATCACAATGCACTACCACACCATCACTGAACGCCACAGCATCACTAGTCGTCACCACAACATCACTCAGCGCCACCACATCACTCAGCGCCACCGCAGCATCAATCTGTGCAACAATTCAACAACTGGTTCAAATATGTTCTCTCAATGTTTCAAGCTTTATTACAAACGTCACCAAAAGATGTTAATATTTCACTTCTGTTCTTGGATTTTCGTCACAATAAAATACACTGAACATAATCTTCACAAAAGTTACTTACAAAAGTTTAAACTATTGCCATTATAAATTACAGTAACTTTTATTTAAGTATTAATAATTTTAAAAAATGACAAACCATTGTTATTTGAAATATAAATACATCTAAGTCACAAATACAAAACAAGTTGCATTACAAATGCTATAGGTGTCACATTTGCAAAAATTTAAAATATTGGCATTGTAAATGACAAAGCTATTAATTTCGCTATTTTCAAAACCAACACATAAATAAAAAATGTGTCATTTACAATACCAATAGCTCAAACTTGCCTAATGCGAGACCTATTGCATTGCAAATGCTTGTCATAGAATGTGGTATGCAGGCAGCACAAATTAGCTCCTCAGATCTCTTTGGGAATTTTTCTTGTATATTTTCAATCCCATGCCCTACGCTGGCTGTGACTGGAGGTCATCGACTCTTTGATCATATGAATCTTAGGAAGGTAACAGAGGAGAGGAGAGGAGAGGAGAGGAGAGAGTTATGAGTTATAAGTTATGAGCCGTAGAGGTGTTGACTTTGGTACTAGAAAATCAGGTTGGAATCACTTCCTAGGCTCAACATCATCTGATTCTGGGCAAATGGCTTAATCTCCTCATTCCTGAAAATATGTGTAGTGTAATCTGGTGCTCATGTAAAGCACTCGAATGCCCTTGGGTCACATGCACACTGTGTGAAAGTGTAAAAAAATAAGTAAATGCATTAAGGAGATATATCAACCAGTTGTGCAGCGTTAACTGAAATCAATATATGCAACTGAAACAAACTTGTTTAACCTGGAGCAGAGCAACACAGAGCAAAACAATGTGTTTAACTTTGATGCACCATTAACACAATCGGTTTGGACTTTTTTATTTTTTCAAATATGAATGAAACAATTAGCATCCATAACTGTATTAATACACCAATTAAATTAATAATTTAATGAAGTTGCATACAGCATGAAATAAAGGACCTCACTGAGAACAGTGAAGAAGATAAGTGTGAGAGTTCACCACTCTCCCCAGTATACTAAAATCAGGCTCTCCTTGCTTGGGGAGTGATTCCCTAATAGTGAGTGGCATTTAACATTCCATTCCATGCCAGGCAGAAACACTCAGGGTTTCATCTAGAGAGCCTGAAAAATCACATACACCTGCATTTAGTTCTGCTCACTGAAAGAATGGCAGTTTTACCAAATTACTTTAGTGGAGTAATACCACATTGTCAACAGGAACAACTACAAACACAAATCTACAAAATTAGCCGTAAAGGGATTACTGATAGTCAATCTGTGTTAATGCAACCATACGTATGCAAAAAACGCATGTGTTGACTACACCATCGCATTAATGCAGCTGGTGTGTGACAGTCAGCCCCTCCCCGCCCCCCCCCCCCCCCCCTCCGAAGAGGGCCCCAGAAGCATTTTGAGAAATAAAACTAATCATTGTACAAAAAAGAGTCCGATTTGATCTTCACACGTTCCACGCCTCAGCTCGCAGTTGCACAAAAAGCAGCGGAGACACAGACCGCACAAACGAAGACATGTTCTAGTGCAAAGTTCCAGTTGGAACAGCATTTCATTGTTGGAGACCCCAGGGGTTTAAATGAGGGGGGTCCCCCCGGGTTCGAGAACTGGCAGTAGCTAAAAGCTGACATGGATTTGTGTATCTGTCTGGCCCTATATTCTGCCCTTAACTGTACAGGGGAAAACATTGATCGATTTCTGAACAATGTCTGCACAGACTATAGGGACAGTCTGTCAGCGAGGTTAACATTACGCCTGTTTACCTTTTTTTACTTTCCCAAGAGTATTGGCTGTTTTTGTTCTTCTGTAATCTTCTTTGCACACAGCAGTTTGCTCCCTAGTGGCGCATACTGTGAAGTGGGGCTCTTGTGGGAGTCAGGTTGTGGGTGCGTGTTTATAACTGTTTTATTCGTATGCTGTTCTGATATTACAGTGCAGTAAATACATGTTGATCTTACATCAAAATTTCACTCCGCTCCCCGACGGTCATATTTCTCTATAAACCATTATAGTTTTCTGTGAATAGCTACACAATTGACATGAATTTCACAGAACACAATGGACTTTTTTCTGCACGACTGCATGCTCAGTTACAGTGACAGGAGGAGTTTCTGGTCACACTTGGGACATGAACGTCAATTCACCAAAATGCCAGGGGTAGCAGATGTGACCTCACACGACCTTTGATCTTCAATTTTACTCATCCACACATGCCTACACATACTCATTCACACTTACACACACACTCACTTAAACGCACTCACCCACATACACGCACCCAATATACATTTTAAAGGTGTTTTTTTACTTACCTCAGCTGCTAAGGAATATCTTAGTCCACCAAATTATACTCCATTACATTACCCTAATAGTGAATATTGGAACAATTTTTTCACTGTTAGTGTACTATAAAAATTAGAGAAAACAAAGGTAGTGGAGCCCCAACCAATGTCCATAAGGACGAGCTGCCACTGCGTTCCTGGTACTGATGTTGCCACCTCTTGGCTGCGACCCCTGACTACCCCTACATGATATCCATGACTTGGTAGCTCTGGAGTGGAGGCTAAAGGCACAGCAAGTTTCTCACAATATCTGTCAGCAGGGCATAATGGTGTTCGGGAGTACATGATCATCCGGTCCTTGGCCTCTCTGGAGTTCACACAGAGCAATTGTCAAAATTTCCAGTTGGGATTCTAAGCAAGAGTATGTGAAAGAGTTACAAAGCTGTCAAATTATTTACTGTGCAAAAGAAAATGAAAATGCAGTGCCTATATGTGACGGGATGTGTGTAGTGTGTTTGTGGGGTTGATAGTGAAGGAGATCCAAGGTAGGAGAGATTGACAAAAGAGTGCAGAAGAAGAATGAGATGAGGTGTGAAATGTGCAGATGGATTTGAGAAGATGTGGGATGAACAGGGTGTGTCTGACAGAGATGCTACAGAGGAAAGCCTTGTCAATGGGAGAACAGGGGCGACTGCAACGTTCTGGAGGCCTATACTGTTACCACAGACCTCAGGAACTTTTAATTCATAGTCTAATGTTTTTAGAATTAAAATTGTTTCAATTCTAGTTATTCACAACAAAATAAATGTTACTTATTTGGCTGATGCTGGAAACAAGCACTGCCAAAACCAAAAGGTCTGGCTTTTTTTTTTTTAGGTGCCTGTCTGTTCTTGTCATATGTCTGGATGCAATAACAAAAAGCTCATAGAGACACCAAACTACTGGTCAGATGGCAGCTATGGAAAGCACAGAAATGTATTATAGATGTTTCAGCACACACCCCTAAGAACATAAGCCACACCTCTTTGAAAGGATTCCGAGATGCAGATTTAAGGTCACACTTCTTTTTAAATACTCCCACCACCCACCCCTGCTTTTGGTAGCTTTGCTGGCCTGTATCACGCCTCTTCCAGTGCCGTTCCCTGTTGCTTGTCCCTCTCGTCCTGCGCCACAAAATAACAATGACAAAGGCAATAGACCATGTGCTCACATAGTTAAGACCTGTTGGCTTTGCCAAGGCTTTTATTTTGGCAGCTTTCTATAGTGCTAATTTGATCTGAAGGCATTGGAGGCTTTACATGAGCACCAGTTACATTACACAAGGTCTCAGCTTGTGGTGTGTTTATGGCACGCTCAAGTTTTTGTTTGTGAGTTGCTTACTGAAGCAGTAAGCCAGAGTGGTGGTGGTGTGTAGCGAATTCTCTAAGTGGTGAGAATGTCGTGCAGAGCTGTCACACCTCCTTATACCCAAAATCGTCTGACAGTGCCAGCGTTAAGTCAATGTTAGCTCATAGGTGGGGCTGCTTTTATTTGGCAGATGCTGAAAGCAATATTTTTAACATGGATCGGGGTGAGTGATCTAGATTGTCAATGTTCAGACTTTTTTCCTATTATGAGCAAAATAAAGAGTTGTTTTTTATTTTATTAATCAGAATGAGCTGACTCGGGACTATACATAAGGCACTGGGTTTTTAGGTATGCAGCTGTGTTTCAGCTGTGTAGCGGATGCAGTGTGCCAATGTAGTGAGCACGCGTAGAGTGCAGCAAGGTTCTGCTTTGGTGTCTGCTGCAAATTAATCTTGCCAGTCAAGCTTGAAAATGCCCTTTACAGAAAATTGCTTCTTCCTACGTGGGTGTGTGCCTGAATACTTCTGGCCTTTAGAGTGCTTGTCGGTCTTTTATGTGAGGTGCTGGGCACAGGAGTCAGATAGACGGCTGACCTTCAGGACAACACTTCTTTTACCGTGACTGGAGTCCTGCAAAGGGACATGTGGCTGTGGCTGCAGTTCAAGGTGTTTCAACGGTGCCCAGATACCGGCAGCTCATTAACTGGCCCTCTTTCACAGCAACACAAAATGGAATTGGTCTTTGCTATCTAGTAGTAGCACAATAAAGATCATCCGAGGCACTGGTTTTCTCAAAACTAAAACACACAAGGGCTGAGTGGGTGACTCTGGTTTTCTAATCATTTTGTCTCCAGTCTGTTCTGCGGTGGTTCAACCAACTGAGCTGTTTTATTGGGTCTGGCACATGAGCTCTGTTTAGTCAACAGCCATTAGGCTACCTAGTAGACTCCTTGAGTGTCTGGCCTACCTGATGTCTGTTTTGTAAGCTGAATGAAACAAACAGTGATAGAGCGCGGGCTCACCTGCTCGTTTTACCACACTCACCTGGGCCCACAAAATGTACTTACTTCGAACAGGTAAACCTACGCTTTAATCAGGATTTTAATAAACCATTTAGGACCTATACCATTTGTCTTACCAATCCTGGTCACCGGTACCTAGAGTCCTAAGGGATCAAGGGTGTTTGCATAATAGGCAGTAAAATAATCATTTGCACTCATAAAATATCCAGGCTCGTGAAAGGTTTAAACACTTTATCTATGTAAATTCTTAAATGTTAGAGTCCATATCAATTCAATAAAAGCTCGTTCAATTTGGAAGAGTATAATCAAAGCAAGATGATGTGAAAATATTGCGAGACTTTCTTTAAGCATTGAAACATAGAACGGGTAAGAAAAGGAAAACAGTACAATAACATACCCATGCAACTTTATATTTACCTAGAATGGTGTGAAGACCAACCCTGGCCACGGGTTGGGATAAAGGACAGGTCTCCCGATAGTTCAGGTGCCAACAAGACAGGATAGGTGCAGACCAAAATCAGGACAAGTATGGACCAAATTGGATCAGGACAGGACCACCGCAGGTCAGGACCGGCACCCACAGTTAACGTGCAACGCCAGCGTTGCAACCCTCTCTGCAACTAACAGTCGGACTCCGGTTGGGTTATCGAACCTTTTCCCACGGAACACCGATTGGCTTATAAAACTCCTTCCCAGAACCCCGATTGGGTTATCGAATCCTCTGACAGAGTGCTCTGCCAGCACCTCTGCTCTCGATCGCCAATTGAGTGCGTTGTGTCAGTGACAGGTCAGCTATTCGGACAAGTCGGATAATCTAACTAGCTAAGCCTACCTTATATATACACCAATTTCCAGGGCAGTGTACCGCCCCCCAATGTTGGAAGTTTGTGTATTCCCTCAATTTGATTGGTCAAAAGACGAGGAGAGGTCATCATACCATACCAGTTATGAGGTCACTTGATTTTATAATGCAAATTATCTTTCCCGCCCATAACTTTAATTTCCCATGCATTTTATTTCACCCAATAATGGATGTTCAAATAAATACAATGTTAAACAATTTATCAACTTGTCTTCCTCTTGGAGGTTCATAAGGTCAGGTTCCCAGGCGCATCACAGGCAAGACTGTCGTTGGCAGGGTTTCAATGCCATGGCTTGTGGACTCTAGGGTTGTCTGCACATGAGCAGTTGCGGGACCCAAGATGGAGCAACATTGTACTTGATTAGTCCAAACATGAGCTAATAGCAAAATCAAAAAGAACAGTTTTAGAACAAAGAATAAAATGAATGCACTGTATACCACTTATCTCTACTCTATTTCCATTACTTTATTTTAACTACAGCATCAGGATTTAAGCAGAACGAACAATTTAGTAAAAGCAGCAATTCAAGCCTTAGCACGTGAAAACATAGAGCAGCCATATTTAGTTCTAGTGCGCCGAAGCAAAGTGTTCCCACTAAGCAAAGAATACGTCACATGAGTGTGACGGACGCATGCGCAGAAAAGTTCCCACGTTGCAGCGGCCATATTAGGTCACTTGAGTTACGGTTAGTAGAAAAGCTTCCCTTAGATACTAGAAATGTCATGTGGTTCATTAGAAGTAAGACAAGACATTTATTTCAAGAGGGTTGAGTCCAAACAAGTCTCTTTATGTGCAAAACCTTGCTCCATTAGCAGCCACTGAACCAATAGCCCTGGCTTGCATTTTAAGCTGGCTGCTGTGCAGCTTAGCTGAAATGAAAGAGAAATCCAAGTGTATGACACGGTCGGCGCTGGTTGCGTCATACCACTTACTTTCAGCCATGCTGCACAGCGACCGCCTGTTGAGTAACACAGCTAAACAAAACATTGACTGCACCAATAGCTCATGCGTAGGCGAGACTTCTTGGCTTTTGCCACAGCTTGTTACTGTTTCAGAGTGGTTCGTTAGAAGTGAACCAGTTCAGGACTACACTATTCCTATTCGCTGCTTCGGGATGTCTATCGGGGCCTGATGCCAGTGCTCGACTGTGACAAATGTCGCAGATCCTTAAACCTCCAGACACGCTGCAGCCGGTATTTTTGCCAGAGACATGGACCGCCTGCACCAACGAGCGCATGCGTTATGTAAATAAAGCATGGTATTGGAGACAGTTTGCAAAGAGCCGCTGAATGAAATGGACCAACAGGTGTATATTAATACAGCGGCCATCTTGTAATGGCAGATCTTCCAACTTTGTTTGAACTGTTCGATCAAAAGAGACTACGTTTTTTAAGCTAAGGAAGGGCATATATTTTTCTGAGGATGCTTCAAAAGAGATCTTTTGGTAAAACGACTGTTACCTTACTCTTGTTTTCCTTCAATAACATTTTCGATAATTGACATCTGCTAGTGCTTCTTGTGTACACGGGGGGATAGGATGACTGAGTTTTTGGCGGATAGTGCATTTTTACCGTAGTCACGTTTGCATATCACTCATTATTCATTATGAGTGTCTCTCCGTCTCCTATGTGTAACGCCCCGCTCGGTATTTGTGAACGCCCTACTGAGGTAATGGAAAGGATGTGCTAATGACCCAGAGCGAGGCTTGGAGCGCACGCTGTTCGCCGAGGTCTGGAGCCCTGGTTCTGCATTGAATGGGCGCTGCCGGAGATCTCGCGAGAGTCTGGTGCTGTCCAGCCCTGCTGCTGCCCGTGTCCGTTCCCGGAAGCCGCCCCGGCTCCAGCCTGGCAGTGACAGCAGTAAACACAGAACCGGCCCCCGGGCGTGTCCCGACTCTGGGCGAGGCGTGTGCGCGCTAGGTGAGTGACCGTTAGAGATGGAATGTTGGGACGGGGAGCAGGCAGCCCAGGAGGAGCGGTGTCAGGTAGCGTTAGAGCCCCCCCAACCCGCACCCCCCTGACATGCCCCTACCTCCAGGTTTAACCACCCACCTGCTGCTTCTCCAAGGATTTCACCCCACCTACACTCTTCCCCAGCCCTCCCTCTCAGGGTGCCAGAGTCCCCCAGTGTGGACAGATGTTTCCCTGCAGTGCCCACTCCCCCATGGATGTAGTTAAGTATCACAGCCCCACAGCTAGCTGTCACTGTGTGGGCCTATGTACTCCTCTCTGCAGGGGTGGGAGCAGCAGGTGATAAATCTACAGTAATGCCAGCTCCTCCCCCCTAGGGATGTTTTTAACTATCACAGCCCCAAAGCTGGCTGTCACTGTGTGGGCCTATTCATTGTATTGTAATTGCATTTGTATAGCGCTTACTACCCCTGACGAGGCGTCAGAGCGCTTTTGCGGTCAGTAGCACGCTACTCCGAAACCCATTAAGGATTAGTGGTGAATTGGTATAGTGAAATATGAAATTCATTTGGGTGGTTGACACGTTAGTCAGTTATTTGGATTGAAAAGGATAGCGGTGCGACATAAGAGGGAAGGATTTAGAACTTTTTTCCTGTTTTGTAGCTCATAGCAGTAGGAGGAGGCTTGGAGTGAGTAAAAGGGAGGAGGAAGAGTCAGGGGAAGGGTATAGAATGACTTGTTTTGGGAGATCAGAATAGTAAGAGGTATGAGATGATGCAAAGATGGGTAGCGTAGGGAAGAGCTTAGAAAGGGTTATGTTGAAGATCATAGTAGTGGTGTGGGGTTTGGGATGAATGAGATTGGAGGTAGAGGATGCATTGATAAAGGTATAGGGTAAGAAATAGGGAGTGCATTGTTAAGAGTAGCAGAAAGGTTTGAGATGAGTCGGTAGAGGATATCAAAGTCAAAGGGGATCTTTATGTCCGATTAATTACGGACACAGGCTTTTAAAGAATTAGCAAGTGGAGTGGGGAGAGAGCAGGGTAAGTATTCAGGCAATATGTGGCGGCAATAAATCCGCTGGAAAGCTCTGAGGGAAGGGTGATTACCCGCAATAATCTGAGGGTCTGCAATGGCAGGGAGGACATGCGGAGGCTTGGATTGCTCTCACGTCCTGCCATGCGAGGGCTTACCAGCAAAAGTCAGAAGAATAGAGGCTGCGCGACATTGGTCCTTGCAATTTGTGCAGTCCAATTCATTACGGACATAGGCTCTTAAAGCAGTAGCAACTGGAGGGGGGAGAGAGCAGGTTAAGTATTTAGGCAATATGTGACGGGAAATAAATCAGCTGGAAAGCTCTGAGGGAAGGGTGCATACCAGCAATAATCTGAGGGTCTGCAGGATATGTGGCGGCTTGGATCGTTCTCCGTCCTGCCATGCGAGGGTTTACGGGTTATGTAGAGGTCGTGTGACACAGGCAACAACCAACCCAATGCGTGGGGGGTATTCAGACCCACACAAAGTAGAGTGCTTACAAGAAGCCTCGCAGGGCAGCACATGCAACCTGGCTCAGGCTCAACCTAACCAGAAAGGGATTACATATAACATGCCAAAATGCTTTTGGATGGCATGGGTGCCATCTTTATATAGCAAGACATTTTATTCAGCAGAACCACACACCAGCTGACCTTCAATTTCTATTATGCCAAGTAGTAAAACAAGCTCCACCTTGCGAAAAGATGACAAATACACACTGACTAAATGATACCTGGTGGATATATTTTCTTGACACATTGAGCTCATTTGGTTTCTATGAATAGTCTGTCGTGCTGTGTTTAAAAAAACAAAAAAAAACAAGCAATTTGGAACAACTAGTAAAAATCAATAGCCGTGTATCCCAATTACATTGTAGTAGAAATTAGAATTCAAAGTAAGACTAACAGAAAACTCTCAATCAAAAAAGTAACATGTTCTTGGACTGAACATCATGTGTTTCCCACTGCTGCCAGAAAAGAGAAGTGTGGATCGGATGGCCTCTTAGGATAATGACAGCAGTTGTGCTGCTGGCCCTGCTGATTAGAAACTGGGAGAATCTTAAATCTAGATTTGTGTGATATGTATGGCAGCAGCAATCGATGTCCTGATTGCATTTTCAATTCATACACAAGATGAAGTTCAGTGGTATAATGTAATGTTTTGTTGGGGTGTTCAATGCTATAACTTTGTGATGATGGGATTAATGGAAGTGCTTAAAAGAATAGTGTTCTTGTTTGGAATAACATATTTGATTCATTTAAAGATATCAATTTAAGAAGAACCATTAAATACTATGGGCCCCATTAGGATGGCGGGCGGGATCCTATCGGAAATCGGGACCGCCCGCCCTAAGGGCGGGGGTCCCGCACGCACCAATAGGATGTGCCCGCCACTGTGGCGGGCACATCCTGTATTTTTAGTATTGTGGTGGGCGGAGCTCTGTGCTCCGCCCGCCACAATGCTAAAAATGTTTTGCAGCATTTACATAATCAAAGTGGCAGGCACCGCGTGGTGCCTACCGCTTTGATTATGTAAATGCAGGGAGGTACCACAGGTACCCCCCGTGTGCCACCCCCCTTTGGCCTTCACTCTGGGGGCCCACAGTGGGCCCCCAGAGTGAACACCGCATGCCTTTCCGTGGCGGCATTGCCGCCACCGAAAGGCATTGAAAAATGCCCATTGTAATATTGCGGGCGGTGTCTGACAGACACCGCCTGCATGTTACTCGTTTTCCGCCCCTGCCGCAAGGCGACCGGGGCAGAAAAGTGGCGGGCGGTGTTTTGCTCCGCCGTGGTCCCCCCGCCATTCTAATATGGCGGGGGGGGATACAGGGAAGGAAGGCAGGCGGATTTCCCCCGCCAGGCTGGCGGTGGCTACCGCCAGCCTGGCGGGGGCAATCCGCCCGCCATCCTAATGGGGCCCTTTGTCTATATAAACAGAAGACTTTTCTAGTATTGAGTGCACTGTAGAAGTGGGTCAGCATCCCTTAAATTAAGGTAGTGCATTTGATAATCTGGTAAAGGTCCGGATCTCAATCTATAGCATCTGCAAAACATTAAATCATACCAAGTAAGGTATGCTAAAGAAAAACAACTATGTTGTCATTTGGAGCTTTCCCATCCTCCAATCACCTGACCTTGACCTTCTGACCTTCCTGGCACTCTCCATCCCCTCTACTCAGGCAAGATTCTATTGCCTAAATGGCTTAGACAAATTTGCTAGAATTATTCAAGAGACCGTAGACCCGGTCAGAGTTGGTGGCTTGTTAACAATAAATTGACGCTACAAAATTATCAAGATAGACATTTTTCTCTTTGCATTAGCCTAGCGGAGATCTATAAAATTGTAATGTTGGAAGATTATTATACTTTTCTGTTAGTGTAAGAGTGGTGGATAATGAACTCCTTTTATGTCTCCGTTTCAACCTAAATAGTATTTGTTGCCTGGTACCATTTGAGGAATACTGACTGTTGAAAGTTTTGTAGTGAAGTACTTAACTGGGTATGACCCAGTGGAAATGGAATGTCTAGATATAAAGGTGTCCTAATAAAATGCAAATAAGGGTGTATACTAGGCATATCGATCATATTATGGAATATATTTTATGCAAATTTGTTTAGGCTGGTAAGAATTCTTTTGGTACACAACTTGTTTTTTTCATTAACCCTTTTTATATTACTGCTTTCTTACTGCTTTCTTACAGGTGCTATCATGGCTGTTGTATCTAGGGGAAAATGATGATTTCTTGTTTTGCTTCTTCTTGCAGACACCAAACTCTGCTCCCAGGATGAATGTTGAAGCTTCTGGCAAGCCCCTGAAAGTGGGCTCCCGCGTGGAGGTTATTGGAAAGGGATACCGAGGAACAGTGGCATATGTTGGGGCCACCTTGTTTGCTACTGGAAAGTGGGTAGGAGTCATCCTTGATGAGTCGAAAGGAAAAAATGATGGCACTGTCCAAGGCAGACGGTACTTTACCTGTGAGGATAACCATGGGATCTTTGTGCGACAGTCCCAGGTACGTATGTCACTTTCACCACAAAATGTGTAGAATCCTTGTAGTGTATGTGACGACTTGGTAAAGAGAAATATGCAGGATACTGTGTATTTTTAACCTGTTTGTAATGGCTGCCAACATGTATGTAAGGGAAGTAGGCCTCAACAAATGAAGGTAAACATCCGTTGGTTACAATGTAATATGCCCCAATTCAACAGTGGATCATCTTCCATCACATTCATGTTGAGGAGCCTGTAATACAAACACCTCGGAATCACACATGAAATGTCATATGTCACTACTTACTTTACAGTACAGCTGTTCTCCTTGGGCATTGCATCCCTTGTACACAGAAAATCTGTTTCTATCATATAGTCACAAAGATAGAATTTTTTAGTGGCTGTATGCCTCTCTGAATTTAATTCACCTGGTCTGGATCCCTATTTTTGAATATATCTTAATGTTGTACAATGAGACCATGTCCATATCTAAACCAGTAAATCTTTGAACCTTTAATTTGATCATGTTCCCAAATGGCTACTATCTATTTGATCTGACTTTTTGTTTCTTTATTCATCGTACCATCAGTAATGCATAAGTGCAATAGGTTATAGTCGTATTTCTAAAACCTTTTAATCCAGAAGCCGCAAGTAGCTACAGTTTTGTAGCTGCCCTGTATCTGCTAAGATACCAGAAAAGGCTCATGTGCATCTCCAAAACCTCTTTGTTTGTACCGAACCTTTAGCTACATCACAATAGAGGTGGTCTGCACTGTTTTTGTGAGGTAGTTGGAAAGAAGAGCCTGTGCAAACCTTTTTAGAACTGACCTTTGAAAATTCGCATGCAGCTACTGCAAATTCGAGGTGACCTGCTTATAATTTATTACAAAATATATATATATATATATTATGCGAAACGATTTTTGAATGATGAGCGTATTCAAAGTTTGGTAGGTGTCTAAAACTCCATATCGAATAGAAATTTAGGGTTCAGACAAAAATTCACCAGGGCCTTATTTTCTCCCCTATAAGTTAAAGTGAGGTCTGCCTGAAGTATTTTCCATTTAAGCTGTTAGTTAATATTTGTATTACGCCAACTCATTTAGAAACTGGGTCTCAGCCATCAGTCCTTTGCTGACCACCACCAACCTATGGTTAATTTACTTAGCTTGTTAAACTATTCTGACAATGTAGCAGATTTATTTCTGGTGCTCCTCAGGTGGTTACAATTAAACGGTTAAGTGTAGGTCAGTAATTAAGACCTGAATTCCACTTGCAAGCTACAGTTAATACGTTTGGTGAGCATATATTTCATCTTAATTAACCAGGCCAGAAGCCTTGAAGGATATGTAATTTTACTTACCTGGCCATGGACTATCTGGTTGCTTTATCATGATAAATTGACTGTGATGTGTCAAAAGTATGTGTTAATTATCTATTGTATGCCAGTGAATAAGATAAAATAGTGGTAAAGTCAGCGTTCACTTATAGGCATAATTATGCTTGTAGCCGTTGGATGGATTTAGGCCCAGATCTCTGTACTGGGGTGAATGTATGACATTGGTCTGCATTCTGTCCATCAGTTGTTCTTTTTGCTTTTGTCACCCCTAGTGCGACGGGTATGCCAAGACATGGGTCCCGTGCTCTCCATGCCACTGGAGTCAAGCTATCCTGGCTGATGAGGGCTGAAACCCCGAAACCGATCCTAGGATGCTTCTTTCCAATCCAGGGAGGGTTTGGCAGTTCGGGCTGGAATGTTCCCATTGGGTGCATGGTCAAGACTGATTTGCTTATATACTGAGTCCAAACTGGAGTGGCACGGTGAGCAAAAAAACGATGGATTTAGGCCCAGATCTCTGTACTGGGGTGGATGTATGACATTTTTCTTCATTCTGTCCATCAATTGTTCTTTTTGCAGGTATATAAAATATACCTAGGTGGGTTCTTCCATACAGAACTCAGGAGTACCACTCATCATGGGGATGGCGAGACATGACCATGTCTCCTGCCCCCCCCCCCTTCCCCAGACACCACTTTCTAAAACTTGATATACATTACACCTAAATCCAAGCACTTGATGTCTGAAGCTCGCAACTGTGAGGCAGCTTATCTCAATGGGAAATTCTTGTTCCCTCAACAAGTCCTTCTCTAAGGGTCCCCAAAGGCTTTTTACATTTGTTCACTTTATCAGTCATGATGAAACAATGATAATCGTGCCTGGTGTAATACAAAGAGTTGTACGATTGGTAGATGGTGATGAATAACTGGAAAGAAAAAGATTTTCTGGACAAACTGAACATGCTCAATAAAGCATTCCAGGTCATCTTGAAACATTTTTTGAATTGTTTCCCAAATACAGGAGCAGCGCCCAAGCCCAGTAGCTATTCAAGGAGGAGACAGATCTTCTCCTCCTTGTGCCCTTCCAGGACTCCACTGTAATTGCCATGGTCACTCCAGGATATAGGGCGCGTAGCTAGTCCCATGTGTTATAATAAAAAGAAAAATCAAATGAAAACAAAAAGAATTATGGGTGGAATGCATGAGTTAATCAGCCACAGATAATTACTCTGGGTCACGTCCCTTTCCATAGTTTTATTGTCCAGAATGTCCAATCAGACAGCAACAAACCACATGCAAATGAGCCTGGGTCTATTCCAGCAAGAATATACCATTCTTTATGCAGACTAGCTGTTCTCTGAAAAGAAACGCCAGCTACCCCAGACCAGTTTCTGCCTAACTGGGACATTTCAATAGGGTTTACAGTACTCTGGAATAGTGAGCAAATATTCATTTTTGGGCACCCCTATTGCACTTAATTGAGCACTTTTGATCAGCGGATCTCTCCAGCAACATGCAAGTTAACATTCAACATGGAGTTGCTAGCTTGGAGCCTTATTATTTATAGTATAGTTGGCAGTCATCAGGGGCCCTGATGGTGACTTTAAAGTTACAAACACTCTCTGGTTATGATCCAATGCCTTAAAGGTTGTTTTTTTCTCAAAATTGGAAGCGCTAAGTTCTTCTCAAGGAAAGTATCATCCGGTTCATCTATACTACTATTATAAAGAGAGAACTTGCACCTTTGGGCAAGGTAAACTCGAAAACTACACCACCAATCTGAACACCCAAGACATCTTAGAAAACCTCAGGGCAAGCAGAAGGACATAGGCTACATAAAAATAAAAAAATAAATGTTGTTTAAAATATTTACAAAGAAAAATAAAGTAGCGACGTATGCGTGAGGGGAGTAGCGTTCTTCACAGCAACAGGAGGAGCGAGGACATGATTAGCGTCTGAGTGAGGGGAGGAGCGGAGTTCACCACAGCAACAGCAATACCGAGCGGTGAGAAGCGGAGGACCAGTGGCAGCGCGGGGAGGTAAGTCGTCATGGGGGGGGGGGGGGGGGGGGGGGGGGGATTTCAAAGCTGAGGCGGGAGGCGGAAGGCGGGCGGGAGACTCGAGACGGGAGGCGGGAGGCGCCTCGCGCTATGCGCCACGCTCTGTGCTCGAGTCCTATGGTTCATATACCAGCTTAAATAAGCTTTACCTTGGTTCATCTGCTGGGGCAGGAGGAGGGAGGCGGGCGGGAGACTCGAGACGGGAGGCGGGAGACTCGAGACGGGAGGCGGGAGGCGCCTCGCGCTATGCGCCACGCTCTAGGCTCGAGTCCTAATGTTCATATACAAGCTTAAATAAGCTTTACCTTGGTTCATCTGCACACTGGGAATGAAACGCAAATGTGTATTTCTTGAGAAAATTACCTTCTGTCTCAAAGTAAACAATATCTTCCGGATATTGGGCAGAGGAAATAAGTTACGCGGAATATGCAGAAAAAAATAGGACATCTCATCAGACATGGGTTTTTTGACTACATAAAAACACATTCAGAGAAACGGATATACGGTGAAATGCTAAGTGCACAGATGGCAGGAAAGTTGAAAAAGAGCGAAATTAATGATTAGAGGGATAGGAAAAAACAGAATTGCAATGCAGTCTGCTCGATTCTAAGTATGTAATACAGGCTTCTGCATTTGAAATTCAAATGTGTCTTTTTATATATGCACAATGCTGCCCCCAGCCCCTTTCTGCTCCAGGGGGCGGGCTGTTAGTTGTACATATTTGGACCTTCTATAAAGACAACGGTCCAAGAGGAGATCCACTTTAATGAATTACATCAGAAATTGATTGCAAAGGCCTCTTAGGGGCCTTCTTCCAGAGTGTCACCTTGTCCATTCTCAAACTCAGATTAAATAACTTTTCAACTCCTCCACCAATCGTGATTTTGTTCAGTGTTTCTCATCTACAAATGGCTATAATCTTTGACTTTTCAGCCTTCACATCCATTTGATATTCATATCCCCTACCATTAAGACTTTTTTCACACCTGTAGCAGGGAAGACAAACCAGGCCAGATTAGAAAAGTAAAACGCGCATTTCCTTCTCTTCAGAAGCAGTCTTCTCCAGATTCAAATATTTTTCTCTAAGCCTTCTAGAAACTGAGCGGCACTGGATTACCTAAGGCAAGTAGGTTTTTGGCTGCAGTGTCCTTTCTTCAGCTCTGCAGAATAGATACAGTGGATCAGAATTGGAAACCAGCATTGGCATAGCCAATATGTCCCGCCTTTGGGACCTTATACGTTTTTGCCATGCAACAGTTGATGTAATTGCACCAAGGATATTGTGCTGCATAACTAAATATAAGGTCCAAAAGCCAGACCTATTGGCTATGCCAATACTTGTTTAGAATGCCATAAATAGTTTGTCTTGTGCAAGACAAGTCTGTTTTCTCGGTAACCAGGCTGCAGGCAGTGAACATCAAAGCGCCTCAACACACTCATTGTTTAGAATTTCTCACTTGCTTTCTTGATTACTGTATCGCCTTCAGGTCCGTTCTTCAGAAGCTGTCCTTCTTGGTCATGGTGTGCTTGTTCTCCGCCTTAGTGTGCAATATTTCTTCTTCAAATATTCTCTTTAACTCCACTCTCATAAATGTTGTTCCTCAGAAGTGGCCAAACTTCAGGGACAATTGGGCATTGCATTGTAATAGCAGGCAGAGTGAACGCCCTCAAGGCTTACAGACGTTTCTCAGCATTTCTTGAGTAGTGTTAAACAGGCCAGAAGTAAAGCTGGGGTAAGTTGCTTGTATATTGGGCACGCACACTGCATGCTTTAACTCCTTATAGAGATTGCTCCAAGAATACTTCGTTAGCTTTTTTAAGCAGAAAATATAGGGCCAACTTCTTTAAATAATTCTCTAATTGGTATGTTCACATATTTCTGTGCAGTCAGGATAGAAGACATGCTGCTGAGTTCTTATTTTACTGAAGTCTGTCATGCAGTTTTGAAAGCTTGTCTAAAATGCGGTGTCCACCATAGTGGAGACTCTAGAGCAGATATCCATAAAGGGTTATGAAAATGTAATGTTATTTATTTTCAATCATTCTTGATTTTTGTTGGTCTGTACTCCTTTAACACCAAAAATACATTAATGTTCATAGTTCTGGTGCGAACTACACACTTTTGCAGTGTAGTGTTTCAACGATCGTCACCTGTGCCTGCATCTGCACTTCACATGTGCTTTAAAGTGAAAAATAATGGGCTGGTGAGATAGCTCAATTGCTTCATATGTGGATTTCAGACCTGTAATCTGAAGTGGATGTCCCCAGAGTCCTGATCCGCTTGAATCATTTTTTAAAGATGGATTTAAGGATATTCCATTAATTGAACTAATTCCATCTGAGGGTCTAAGCAGCACCAATGAGTTCCATAATATCATACCCACTGTTGTATGAAAAACCCATTTGAGGGTCACACATGTACCTGCTCCGACAAATAACAGAGCCAATATCTTCATTTGCGCACCAAGCAAGATCCTGTAAGAATATCTGAAAAGGGCTAAAACCTGGTGGCACCAAGAGCCTCTGCGCCAGTTGATGTATCGGCTCTTGAAACATTACTTATTGATTTAAGGCAATGAGGAGGCATGCTAATCAAAATGCCATGAGATCAAGGCAGACCAGGTTTGGAGCTCACAAGATCACAGCACCCCTTTATTCAGTGCACACTGAGATATAGATGCACCAATCTTGGATAATTTGACCCTGAAAAGCAGAATCCGAGACCTTGACCTCACCCCCGGATCGGAGTTGCCACAAAATCAGACCACCCCAGAATCCATGCCCTTATGATCATAATTCAGAGAACATTTGTATCCAAGCACCTCTCCATCAGATCTCCACAGCTATGGAGTATCCTGTGCCAGTGATCAGAGAGCCCACAATCCATCATTACTTGCCTCCCGATGATCGACAGAAAGCCAAATTTACAATTGCAAAAATGATTGAGGTCAAACCAGCGGATGTCCCATATCAGATTTGCTGTGAACTGTCCACAGTGCAAGGCGGGGTTTGTAAAGCCCACTGACAGTGTTCCCACAGCTCTTTTTGTACCACCAAGCATAAGGGTGATAAGGGGTGCTTAATGGTTCTTCGCCAGCTGAGTTGAAATTAGTTATCTTTCATAGTTTGCCTTTTTTTTTTACCATTAGCTACTGAGTTGGGAGATGCAGTTTAAATCAACAGTAAACGCAATCACTTAAAAATAGATCCACAATTAAAAGGTTATTTATCCTGCTTAAACTGAAATCCACAATCTAACCCCCCACTATAGCTATAGCTTTATTGTAGTTTCACATACATTGTTTTCTCAAATGACAAGGGGCCTGTGAAAACCACTTTCTGAATTAAAAGCCACTGCAAAAGGCATAGGTCGCCTTCATGGTCCTCATTTTCCATGCACTCTTCAAAGAGGGACTACTCTCCCACAATAACTCAGTCCACCTTTGAGAATCTCTCCGGTAGATGATATCAATAATTTTCATGAGCTGCTGACTTGAGGAGCGAATAAGCTGAACATTGATATGCCCACTCCTCAAACAAAATCATCTGTCATTATTGAGACTTCGCACCAAAGATCAGCAGCAAGACCATTGCTTCTTTTGGTGCCTGGGCTTCTACAACCAGTCATGGACACCTACCTCACTCCGGCTTCTCTCGAATCGGCCCCATCATAGATCTTATAAATGTTAGCCCCCGGAGCAAGACCCTCTGTTCCTGTAGGCGGTCCCTCCTCCAGTTGCGTTAATCATTGCAGCTGTCAAAGGCTCGTGTAATGGCTACCTCTATAACCAAGAGAGTAGAGCCCAGGATTCTTAGGGAAGAAAAGCTTGTGGTACTGCAGCTTCATTTTTGAAGATTTCCAGTGCTTCAACTCTGCTGGGCCTCTATGATAGGGCCCTGTAGGAATCTTTGAAGTGTTTTATGGACCAGTTGCCCAAAGAGGTTAGCTGAGAATTCAAGTAAGCTCCCCAGGGAGGGGATTTGGTGGCGAACCAGATCAGTGCTCCAGCAGATGTGGCATCTGTGGCTGCTCATTCTTATGCGCATGGCATATGTGCTAGATAATCGTCCTGGATATGGCTAACTGCACTGAAGCCGGAAGCCTTAATACAGTGAATTCCAATACTACACTTCTCCAGAACCTCCCTCTTCGGCACACACACAGACATGGAAATGGCCAGATTGAAGACTGAACTGGACACTCTAAAGGCGATGGGTCTTGAAAAGAAAAAGGAGTTCCGTTGCAGATACTGGCCATACGACCGTAGGCCATTTCATCAGATAGTTCAAACTCCTCAATGGTCTCTGAGACAACAACATCCGACCAACGCACAACCAAGGATGGCGTCCCTCCCGAGGTAGAGGCGCCCCACACCAGTCCTCTGCCTCCACGAAGACTCCAACTAAACAATGAGCCACCGCTTCCCCTGTCGCGGTTACCCACTCCAGTGGGGTTAAGTATGGCCTATCACGTACAAGAGTGGCGCAACATCACAAAAGATCAATGGGTACTAAACATGTTGCAGAATAGATACTCTCTACGGTTTGGCCGTCCACCTCCGGCGATTCCTCCAGTAAAATCCACTTCCCATCAGCTTCTGCAGTAAGAGGTAACCACTCTTCTACAAAAATCTGCCATTGAGAAAGTTCTTCCCTCCCCACGTGGCAAAGGAGTTTACGCAAGGTACTTTCTGGTACAAAAGAAAAGTCACAGTGCAGAGTTAAGATGCCACATTCTGAACAAGTCCATCCGGAGAGAGAAATTTTGCATGCTGCCTCACCATGAAATATATCCGCCCCTCCAGCAAGGAGACTGAATGTGCTTGATAGATCTTCAGGGTAGGTATTTCAATGTACCAGTCTCCTGAGGCCACCGGATGTTTCTACGCTACACGGTAGGGACCGAGCAACTACCTGTACACAGTCCTCCCATTTGGATTAAAAGCGGCTCCTTGTGTGTTTACAAATGCGTGGCAGAAGTAGCAGCTGCTTTACGCTGCAAGGGGCTGTTCATTTATCCTTACCTCATCTACTGGTTTCTAAGGAGTTCACCTAGGACGTAGAGGCTCATTACCAGATCCGTCTACGGCTGGGCCTGAACTGCAACTCTGTGTAGTCCATTCAGCAGCCTACTCAAAGAATACATTATCTGGGTGCAACACTGGATTCCTGCGTCCGAGGCAAGACTATCATCGATCATTCTGAAGTGCAACCAGCTCCTTATTACTCCTCAACCTTCAGTCCAGCAGGGTGCCTAGCTCCTAGAGTCAATGGCACCTTGCATTTTCCTGGTTCACAATGCCAGACTAAGGATGCAACCTTTGCAATAAGATCTGGAGGACTAATGGGATCAGCGAATAGCCCTTTGGGACACCAAGATCCTTCTTTCCTAGGCAGCGAAATCATCCATCCCATCGTGGACTGGTCTGAAAAATCTCTTGGTGGGAGTTTGTTTCCATCAGTCCCTTCCAACACAATTACTAATCACAGATGCTTCCCTCCAGGGTTTGGGAGCCCACCTGGGTCCTTTCCAAACTCCAGGTCTGTGGTAGACTAAGCAGGCCTATCACATCAATATGCTGGAACTACGGGCCGTGCATCTATCCCTCAAGGCCTTCTATCCCTCTATTCAGGCCAGCTCCATTTTAATCCAGACTGACAACATAACCACGATGTACTATCTAAACAAGCAGGGAGGGATACGGTCTCATCACCTATCCTTGGAGGCTTAAGCGATTTGGCATTGGCGCCTGTCCAGACAACTGTCAATTACAGTTCTCTACCTACCAGGAGAACAGAATGTCCAAGCAGATTCCTTTATTCGTGACTTGGAAGATCAGCAAGACTGGGTTCTGCACGACTAGGTGTTAGCAGACATCTTCCGGAATGGGGTCATCCAACAATCGATCTCTTCTCGGACGACACCAACAAAAAATGCTAAGACTTCAAATCAAGATACTAACACTAGGAACAAAAGGGAATGCTCTTTTGATCTATTGGTCAGGCGGCTTTTTGTATACTTTTCCACCACTTCCGATCATTTTGGGGTCATAACCAAACTCCACTACTCCAGGGCGAGGATGATCCTGTTAGCACCGGGCTGGCTACGGCAGTGGTGGTACCCGGACCTTCTACATCTCTGAGGGTCCACACTGGAAGCTGCCATGCAGACCAGATCTCCTCTCCAAAATGTACAGTAAAATCCATCATCCCAACCTTCCTTCACTGAACTTGGCTGCATGGCTCTTGAGATCCTTGACAGCCATCTGGGACTTCCTCAGGAGTGCATGAACATTTTAAAGGAATCAAGGAGACCTTCAACGAGACAATCGTATGCATTTAAATGGAAGAGATTCTATATGTGGTGTTTACAATAGGGTTTCCAAGCGACCAAAGGGCAGCAGGAGGTTATTTTACCATATCTCCTGCACTTGGCCAATTCAGGTTTGAAGTTTGCCTCCATAAAAGTGCACCTTGCAGCTATTACGGCATACAGAAAATCACCCTCCCAACCATCCTTCCAGTTTCAGGTGGTTAACGATTTTTTGAAAGGGATAAAGACAGTCTTTTCCTCAATCCGGTAACCTTCTCCTCCCTGGGAGCTCAATGTGGTTCTTTCCAAGCTCATGGATCCTCTTTGAGCCGATTTACAAAGCGACCTTTCAACATTGCACATGGTAGGCTGCCTTCTTGGTGGCGATCCCTACTGCTCGTAGGACGAACAAGATCTAAGCTCTGCTCTAAAGAGTCATACTCGGTGTTTCAGAACAACTGGATAGTAATGAGAAGCTACCCTTCATTCCTGCCAAAGGTGGTGTCTGATTTTCACATTGATCAATCCATTTTACTAGCCACCTTCTTTTCCTAATCCCACCACACCGGCCGAAAGGTCTCTTCACTCTTTAGACCTTAAATGAGTCCTAAAGTTTTACCTAGACAAGTCCAAGGCTATTAGGAAGTCTGATTACTTGTTCATAAATTACGATTCCATCATTAAAGGTTTTTCAGCTTCTAAACGCTCCATCTCCAGATGGAAAGTGGCATGTATCAACTGTCTTACCAGTTGTCTAATAAGCTCCTTAGGGCCATTCTCAAGGCTCATTCCACAAGGGGATAGGCAGCTACTGTGGCTTTGTTGCACAATGTACCCATCTCTGTAGATCTGCAAAGCAGTCGGTTCATACATTCACAAGACACTACTGTCTGCTTTCAGACACAGGAGCAGATGGCTAATTTGGACAGGCCTCTTTGAGAAATGTATTCCAAAGCGGAGCCTGAAGCTCTTGTTTTTCTGTTCATTTGTCCGCAGAGGTAGAGGATGTACTTGCGAATCGATTCAGTGTTTCTGACTATTGATGACGACCCCCTGGAATAGAAGGATAAGTTACTTACCTGTAATCTCAGTTCTCTTCCAGGGGTATTCTCATCAAAGTCCTAAGCAACTCACCTGCCTCCCCATACAAATGAGCATTTATTAGGTTATTTATTTTTACACTGTTCTTCAGGTCTCTGCAAAAAACAACTGGCCTGTCACCCCTGAGGCATGACTGGAAGGTATGGGTCATGGCTGTCTTAAAGGTACGGTGCCAGTTTTGCTTTATTTTCTTTCAGTTTTTGTACTGTTCCAATGCAGCCTTCTATGTTCCATTGCCTTTTCTGCAGTTCATTAAAGAGAATTCAGGTGTCTCTTTTACATCTGTTTTTATTCTTCCTATGAATATATTGTCTTTTTAAAGAAGGATAAAATAAGGTTTTTGTTTCTTGTTGCAGAAGCAAATTTAATATATATATATGTATATATATATATATATTACCTACTGGCCGTCGCCAGTAGGTAGTTATAGTTAGGATTATTTTGTATAGGAAATTCGCAACATTCTATTGGGAATAACTTTGGCGCCAGTTGAGGAATCTGCCTGAAATTTTCCTCAAATTTGCCTCGCGGCGCTCCGCTCCTTCCCTGAAAGTTTGGGGGGGATTAGTCAAGCGAGTGCCAAGATAAAAGGGGGGTCCCAAAACGTGTTTTCCCCATGTTAATTTCCATAGTGCGGTCAAACTCACTTTTAGCCCGAACGGCTGAATGGATTTCCACCAAACTTGGCAAAATTGTAGGGACTGGTAGCCCGATGTGCCTTTGCTGTGTCTCAAGATATGTGTTCCAGTGGATTTTGAGTAATTTAGGTTCAAAAAAATATATCCATAAGCGTGCCCCTGTACGCGCACCGGGGCGCGAACCAGCGCGCTAAGCGAGTTCGCGCGGAAAGCTGATTGGCTCTCGGGTGTCTGTCAACATTCTAAACAGGCCGCCATCTTGTGTCTTGGTAGGATCGAGACACAAGAGGTGGCAAAAACAAAGGGGGAATTGACCAAAAAGGGGCAGAGTAGACCCCCCAGGTTTGATGTGGGGGCCATAAAAGGGCCCCGCTGGGCAAAAAAAAATATATATTTTTTTCGATTTGCGCGGGGGGAGCACCCGGTACGCGCACCGGGGAGCATACCATGGGGTAAAAAGAATGAGTGTTTTTAAAAAATTTAGCTTTTTTTATAAATTGGAGGTAGTTCTAAAAACTGTTTTTTTCTTCTTCTTTTTGTTGTTTTATATTATTTTAATGTTTTTTTTTAACATTTTGTACTTTTTTTTGCTTTTATGAACAATTTTATATTTTTTGTTATTTTTATGGGGAGAAACAAAAAACAGGGAATTGTAAACGGCTCAACTGGAGCAAAAAAATAATCAGGAAAAAATTATGTTTTTTTGGGGCAATTGTGGTTGTCACCAGCACGGTTGATGAGCTTTATGCTTTGCTCACCATAGGTGATTGTTTTACCACAAAATATACAAGTGATCTTGTATTGCCCAAACTTGGGTTGTATGTTTGGGACCATCTCCCTTGTCTCTGGTCCCGATGGAGTGGGTTGCTTTCTTTTGGAGGTGCTGGGTGAAGATTGGGGAGGGTTTCTGGCCAGTTCTCGGACCTCTGCCTCAGCATAGTTGTTAGGATGCCTGCGCTGCATGTGGCGAATCATGGTGTTATTGCCAAAAGAGTACTTCTTGTTAGCGTTCCGCCTTGAAAGTTCAGTGCCACAGATTAGGCAAGTAACCCTTGGCGCATTCACTTTTTGAGGTCCTTTGGGATGGAAAAAAACTCCCATATAATGTGCTGCTTTGGCCTATATGGATGGGGTATTATCTTCTGGCAGGAACGCCCTCCTCCCCCTCTCCTCCTCCTTCTCTTCTTCATCTCCATCACTGTGGTGTTGTGGTGGTCCTCTTGATGGTGGTGGTGGCTGAGATGCTTCTGCTGTTGTTGCTACTGAAGCCATTTTTCAGTCCAAAAAGGTACAGAGAGGTCTTTCAACAGATCTTCTTCACTCAAAGTACAAAGTGAGAATGAGGAAAAAAGGTGGGGGCTTTCATCATTTGGAAAAATAAACTGTCCTGAACCAATGAAAAGTGTTATTTTTAGGTCACATGACCCGACGCGCTTACGCGACGCGCCCCTGGGGGAGCCCGGGGCGCGTCGCGTAAGCGCGTCGGATGCTTACGTTGCGCGATTGTATGCGCTCGAGTGCTTCCAGGTGCGTTTACGCCGTGCGTATCATGCAGACGCGGCTACGCTTTACATCACTATGATGATTTCATTCGTGGCAAAAGCGCTAACGGGACGCTCACCGGTACGCACCCTGGGGCGCGCCGCAAGACTGCGCTCACCGGGACGCGCACCGGGTGCGCTCCAGGGCAAAAAAAAAAAACATGAACAATATACATAAAAAAATAGTATTACATAAATATACAATATAGGATTCATTATAAAAAATAATACATTTCATAGCTATAGAAATTTGCTATTAAAAAACCTTTGAAATTCACTGAAAAAACGAATTAGCATTTAAAAAACCTATGAAATTAACTGACAAAACCATAGGTTTCACACCAGTTATAGTTAGCTGGAAATTTTACTGACCTAAAACCATTGAAATTTCCACGTTATAGTTAGTTGGACTGCGCCTGCAATGCACTGCTGATGACTTCACATATTACATCACTCATGACCTGGTCAGTGACATCACTCATGACATCACTGATGACACCATCCTTGTGACAGACTGACAGACCTCCTTTCAGTGTAATGTAACCCTTGAAACACATTCAAAAATAGAAACTAACCTTTTCAAAAAAAGAGATACCCATACCAGTTACAACAACCAATTCAGTAATTCCACCATCTATATACACATCCACTCATTCAGCAACAGATCTATATAGTCACTCCTACATATACGAACTCATCATATGTAGTGATACACATATACATCCTGTTACACACCGACAGTCATCCAAAAGTTACTCACACACATACTCAGACATGCAAATAAAGTTCGAGGCATGTGGGCTGCTGAATTCATATCTGTGCATAGATCGCCGCCTAGTGTTGGGTCCGGATGATTGCACATTGTTGTCCTGGAAGAGTCTTCGAAGTATCACGAGATAGGTGGCTCCTCCCCTGGACTACAGTGCGCATGGGCATCGACTCCATCCCCAGATTGTTTTTTTCCGCCATTGGGTTCGGATGTCTTTGGTTCCCTCCTGTCGGAATCGATAAAACTTAACTTTACTTTGCTTAAGACCAAAAGGTCTTTAGGACTTGCGTCGGTATTGTCTCCGTTCGGCTTCGTAATTTTCTCGGCTCCGAAAGGAAATTGTTCTTCTGCGTGCTTTCGGCGCGGAAGGGCCTAGTCGACGCTCCAGACTCTTCATCTATCATGGAAAGAAGTCCATTCAAACGATGTCCGGTGTGTGCCTCAAAGTACCCACATATCGATGTACACCCGGTGTGCAACAAGTGCTTGTCGCCGGACCACGACCAGGCCAAGTGTATGGCCTGTTCCAGGTTCCGGTCCAAGAAAACACTCAAGCTCCGTCGAGCTGCGCGCCTGGAGGCCCAGCAGTCTGCACCACCGCCTACGGACATTTTCGATGCTGGGGCTGTCGAGGACGACGATATCCAGGACATCACGGAATCCAACCCCGCGTCAGAGGTCGAGGACGACTACGACGCAGAGACCGAGGATTTCGATGAAGTTGTCGAGGAGGTAGGGGACTACGACGGGGCCCTTGCCACCGTGGAGGATAGCTTGGACGAGGAGCTTCCTCAGACTGAATCCGGGGCCGTCCAAATTCATAAGGCCCAGGTCGAGGGATCGCCTTCGGGCCTTACCCAACACCTTGATGTACGTTCCACGGCTCCGCCTCCCGGCCCGGCCACGGACATTGATACCGATCCACTCCCGGTACCTCAGAAACCAAAAGTGAAACCTACAGTCTCGACGCCGGAGATATCGAAACCGAAAGTGCGTGTTGCGCTGGTCGGATCGAAGACTTCGGAGGCCTCGGCGCCGAAGAAATCTAAGATGGTCGTCGAGCCGAAGAGCCACGTCAAAATTGCCGACCCGAAGGCTACTACATCGAAGCCGAAGGTTAAGGGGTCGGACGCAGCCGCATTGGCGCCGAAGACGGTCGACGCCAGCAAGGGTCGACTCGATCACAAGAAAACGGTCGACGACCCCAAGAAGTCTATTCTCGACCCGAAGAAGCGGCCGGACGACCCGAAGTCCCTCTCTGCCTCGTGACCCGAAGAAGCGGCCGGACGACCCGAAGTCCCTCTCTGCCTCGCTTCCACACGACAAGACCAAAGGAGCTGCGCCGAGTGCGTCGACTCCGAAGGGCACATCGTTGGTCTCCGCTTCGAAACCAGCCGCTAAAGACTCTGTCGAACCGGCGCGTCCATCCGCCGCGTTCACTAAAAAGGTTACGGAGTCCCTACAGCGAATTAGGGACGGCGCCGCAGCAGTCGAGCCGAAGGACACTGCGCCGCCCAAGCCTCTGGAGAAACCGGCGAAGGCGCCCACGCCGATCCTTTTCACCTTGCCGCCTAAGACGGCGCCGAAGGCTTTCGCTCCTAAACCGGGGGCCGGCGTGCCCGAGAAGGTGTCTTCAACGCCGAAACAGTCGTTGGTGGTCCTCGCCCCACGGCATCGACCACTTGCAGAGGAGGAGCGTCAGGAGCATTTCATCGACGCCGACACAGGCAGACTTTCCCTCCTGAAGATGAAAATCACCCCTGAGCCCCAATTGGAGTCGTACAAGATCCCACTCAAACGAAAGATGGACTCTGCTGGTACTACTGCCTTGATGGAGCCCATTTCACCACAGGCTCACGAACTCTCGCCCAATCATTCCAATGTCGACGCAGGTGAAGGTGACTACGTGGATGAGTACAGCTATCCCGTCTACACAGACCCAGAGGTTGTGACTGAACCCTGGTCTGCTGGTGGCGATCCTGGGGACCCGCATTCTGGACAGGACCCTCGGCTTTTTTCAGCCAAAACTTCCCCCACTGAGGACTCTGGCCGCTGCCCTCTCAATGAGGGCATTGAAAGCTGCAATCACAACGTCGAGCTGCATGCTGACCCGGTGGACGTCGACTTTCTATTTGACACCTTTTCGGTCTCTGAAAAGACTGTAAAAACTCTGCCAATGCTGAAGGGTGTTTTGAAGCATGCAGCTGAGGTGTTCAAAGAACCCACCCGGGCGAGGGTCAACAACCCGCGAATCGACAAGAAGTACAAGGCGGCGCCCACTGATCCAACTTATATTAAGGGACAGTTGCCTCTGGACTCCCTGGTTGTCTCCAATGCCCGGAAAAGAGCCAACTCACAGACTACGGGTGATGCTCCTCCCCCAGACAAGGAATCAAAAGTCTTTGAGGCTTCGGGGAAGAGGGTGGCAGCGCAGGCAGCCAATATATGGCGCATCTCCACACGCAGGCGCTCCTGGCGCGTTATGACAGGGCACACTATGATACTCTAGAGACCCTTTTACAGCATTTACCCGATCAATATAAGGAAGCGGCAGAAATGTTGATACAAGAGGGGAAGCTTATCTCCAATGCTTCCATAAAGTGCGCTCTGGACGTGGCTGACACCGCCGCACGCGCAATTAACACTAGCGTTATGCTTCGTAGACATGCATGGCTGAGGATAGCTGGGTTCAAGCCGGACATTCAAACTACCATCTTGAACCAAACGGTCAACCCAGATCACCTGTTTGGCCCTGAGGTTGATACCACCCTTGAGAAGATGAAGAAGAACACCGACACCGCAAAATCAATGGGTGCCTTGCAATCCCAGCAGTTTCGGAGTGGGTCCTTTCGTCGCTCCAATACTAGGGGCACCTCAAGGGGTCAACTCTCGCAGTCAGCGCAATTCTACAAAAGCAACGCACAGACTTCTTATTCCAACAAGGGTCGAGGTGGTTACCGCGGCAAAAACACCAAGGGCAGAGGACGTGGCAACAACAGCTCCAGGTCCTCCACCGCCATCAAACAGTGACGCCTTGTCACTGCCCCCCGACCACGCAACACGGTCGGGGGGAGACTCCAGCAGTTCCTGCCCGTGTGGAAGTACATCACCACGGACAGGTTGGTCAGAACACTTGTCCAATTCGGTTATTGTCTGGAGCTCGCATCCACTCCACCCAACATACCCCCAAGGCACCGTCCTATGTCCGGCGAGCACTTGCACTTATTGCAGCAGGAGGTCACAGTCATGCTGCAAAAAGAGGCAATAGAGCTCGTGCCCTTGCAGGAAAGAGGTGCGGGAGTTTACTCCCTGTACTTTCTTATTCCAAAGAAGGACGGATCCCTCAGGCCCATCCTGGATCTCAGGCCCCTCAACTTTTACATCCTATCAGAGCATTTCCACATGCTCACACTGCAGCAGGTTCTCCCACTGCTTCAACAGGGGGACTTCCTAGCAACTTTGGACCTGAAGGATGCGTACTTCCACATTCAACTACATCCTTCACACAGAAAATACCTCAGGTTCACCATCCAAAACCAGCACTACCAGTTCAAGGTTTTGCCTTTTGGGGTCACCACGGCACCCAGGGTTTTCACGAAGTGCCTGGCGACGGTGGCGGCGCATCTGAGACGTCAAAACATCCACGTCTACCCCTATCTGGACGACTGGCTCATTCAGGCGAAGTCGGCCCAGCAGTGCGCCGACCACGTGTCCCTCACCATTCACCTTCTGCACGATCTGGGGTTCTCACTGAATTACCTAAAATCCCATCTCCAGCCCGCCCACATACGACAGTATCTGGGTGTGACCATAAACACTCTGGCGGCCACAGCACAGCCGAATTCAGTGAGAGTCGACAGCATTCAATCCCTGATCCAAAGATTCAGACCTCAACACTCGCTTCCAGCAAGAGTGTTCATGCAGTTGATAGGCATGATGGCCTCCTGCATCTCCATTGTCCCGCACGCGAGACTACATATGCGTCCGCTTCAGGAGTGCTTGGCACGTCAGTGGACTCAGGCCCACAACCAGTTGAAAGACCTAGTGTTGGTGAGCGGTCGGGCATACAACTCTCTGCATTGGTGGAATCCACGAAACCTTTGCAAGGGCCGACCGTTTCAGGAGCCTGTGCCACAGATTATCCTGACAAAGGACTCTTCTCTCCAGGGATGGGGAGCGCATGTACTCCAATACACTGTGCAGGGACTATGGACGCAGCAACAGGGGAAGATGCACATCAATGTTCTGGAACTGATGGCGATCTTCATGGCACTAAAGGCCTTCATGGTACATCTATGCAACAAGGTTGTGTTGATTCGGACGGACAACATGACGGCGATGTACTACATTCAAAAGCAGGGAGGCACACACTCTCCGCAGCTGTCTCATCTGGCTCAGAGCATGTGGAAGTGGGCCATTCAGAGGAACATCTTCCTCATGGCAGAGCATCTCCCAGGCAAGGACAATCAGATGGCGGACCTGCTCAGCAGGCACAGCCACCAAATGCACGAGTGGGAGATACATCCATCAGTACTCCAGCCGTACTTCCAAAGGTGGGGTCATCCAGAGATAGACCTGTTCGCCACTCAGGAGAACGCAAAATGCCAAAGTTTCGCCGCCAGGTTCCCACACCCACTGTCGCAGGGCAATGCGATATGGATGAACTGGTCAGGCAAATTTGCGTACGCTTTTCCCCCAGCACCTCTGATACCGCTGGTGGCACGCAAACTCAGGCAACACTCTGACTCTCATCCTAGTTGCTCCAACATGGGCTCGTCAACCATGGTACACCACGTTTCTGGAACTGTCCGTGGTACCGCATCAAAGGCTACGTCTCACACCCAGCCTTCTGACGCAGAGCCATGGCGACATTCAGCACCCAGATCCGCAACAGCTCAACCTGGCAACCTGGCTCCTGAAGTCCTAGAGTTTGGCTACCTGAACTTACCTCCCAATTGCATGGACATCATTCGGGAGGCAAGGAAGCCTGCTACGCGGCAAAATGGAAGCGGTTTGTCTTTTTTATTATGCGAACCACAACATTAACCCGCTGGATGCTTCTATTCAAAACATCATCTGTTACCTGTTCCATCTGTACAAGTGTAATCTGGCCTATACTTCCATTCGCATTCATCTGTCTGCAATGGCCGCGTATCTCCAAAATAGACACCTTTCACTCTTCAAGGTGCCTGCCATCAAAGCATTTTTGGAAGGCCTCAAACGAGTCATTCCACCACGGATTCCACCAGCTCCTGAGTGGAACCTCAATGTGGTTCTTACCAGACTGATGGGTCCTCCCTTTGAACCACTGCATTCCTGCGAGATTCAGTTCTTGACGTGGAAAGTGGCTTTCCTCGTAGCAATTACATCGCTACGGAGGGTTAGTGAATTGCAAGCCCTCACAATCCAACAGCCATTTATCCAAATTCATTCCAACAGGGTGGTGCGCTCCGCACTAACCCTAAGTTTCTGCCCAAGGTTGTGTCTCAGTTCCACATCAACCAAACAATCGAATTACCTGTTTTCTTTCAAAATCCTGAGTCACTGGCGGAGCGGATGCTCCACACCCTTGACGTTAAACGGGCCCTAATGTATTACATTGATAGGACCAAGGATTTTAGAAAGACTAAGCAACTCTTTGTCACCTTTGCGCCACACCACAAAGGTAACCCTATTTCCAAGGCTGGTATTGCTAGGTGGATCGTTAAATGTATCCAGATCTGCTATGCAAAAGCAAAACGCACCCTTACCATTCCACCAAGAGCCCACTCCACCAGAAAGTTGGGGGCCTCTATGGCTTTCCTTGGAAACATTCCCTTAGAGTACATATGTAGAGCAGCCACATGGTCTACCACACACACATTTACTAAGCATTACTGTGTTGATGTGCACTCCAAACAGCAGACAGCTGTAGGGCAGGCTGTTCTCAAGACACTTTTCCAAACTGCTGCAGCTGGCACGGGCGGCCACCGCTAATGGAGTGACTGCTATGTATTCTATGCACAGATATGAATTCAGCAGCCCACATGCCTCGAACCGAATATGCTACTTACTAGTATGCATCTGTTCTTGGCATGTAGGGCTGCTGACATTCATATCGCCCGCCCTCCTCCCCGGCGCCTGTAGCAGCTGCAGTATTCACATATATACTCATAGCATGGTCATCATTCACTGAGGTTCACTCCATCTTGGCCACAATGGCTAAAAACAATCTGGGGATGGAGTCGATGCCCATGCGCACTGTAGTCCAGGGAAGGAGCCACCTATCTCGTGATACTTCGAAGACTCTTCCAGGACAACAATGTGCAATCATCCGGACCCAACACTAGGCGGCGATCTATGCACAGATATGAATGTCAGCAGCCCTACATGCCAAGAACAGATGCATACTAGTAAGTAGCATATTCGCTATTGAACATCCATTTATTTGCATATACAACTATACACACACTAGCACATTACTTCTAAGAAAAACTTACACATACTTACTCTCTTAAACAATCACTTATAGAAACACATACTTATTTAAACAGGAACTCTTTCAATCTCTCACTCTCACATATACTCACTTATATACATCAATACTCACATATACTAGATTAAAACATATGTAGTTACTCATAAAGACACTAGTGGGGCAGGCATTCACTCACTAACACACACATATACACACACACTCATCCACCCATACAGTCCTGCACATATGCTGTCTTCAAAACACATACAAACAGTGAGTCGGTCACCAACCCATGCAGCCACTTCTACACAAAGTGAAACACTGATGCATATATTTAAATATTTAAAAATGACTCTCTAATATATGTATTCACTAAGATACACTTTATAAGCCAGTTAACCAATCAATATTTTATTAAAAATAAACATCCATTTACACACTTATTTAAACATTTATTCGTCCATCGACCTTTACAAATACATATATAAAACATATTCATTTTTCAGAAAGACGCACATTCACTGGATGGTGTCATGAGTGATGTCACTGACCATGTCATGAGTGATGTAATATATGACGTCATCAGCAGTGAATTGCAGGCGCGCAAATTATAGTGAGTCCAACTAACTATAACGTGGAATTCCAATGGTTTTATGTCAGTAAAATTTCCAGCGAACTATAACTGGTGTCAAACCTATGTTTTTTTCAGTGTGTGTGTGTGTGTGTGTATATATATATATATATAATTTCGACAAAACTCGCTCCAGTTGCAACTTCCAGCCTAGAGGACAAGACAGACCCAGTTTGGTGCTTTGAATTTTATTTCTTAAACGCCACCAAAATCCTCATGACACGTTTCGGCAGATCCCTGCCTTGATCACATGACAACATGGTCGTGAAGCACACCTCTATTTAAAGTGCCAGTGCAACTATCAACATAAAAGACATCTTAACATGTACTGGGTATGTTTTTCTTTTCAGTTGTAATCAACATTATAATTCTTATCATATTGTAAAATACAATTTTAAAATGTGATATTTATGACATCAGGGTAAAAAATATATATGTAAAATACCTTCATGGCCCACAATAATCGTAAAATACTTTTTCAACCCACACTAATGATTGAGTTAAATGTCACAGAATAATTGCATAAATGCATTTTCATAAAGGCCACCATATTGCACAAACCCCTGGCTGTAGCAAGTGGAGAAGTGTGGCTCAATGGTTAGAGTGGCAGACCCTGATGCAGAGGTCTAGCCCGGGACCAGGGTTCAATTCCCTGCCTCGGCGGGTCTTGAGCTCAAATAAATTCCACGAACCTGATAATTCTCGCCTCTGTGCCTATCCCAATCATGGAGTCCCACTCTACAACTCTTGGCAATAGCTTGCTTAATCTCCACAACAGCCCCCACAACGCTGAGGATGCCTGGCCTCCACCTTGGGGGTGTCCAGGAGTAGACACCTCACAGGGAAAGCCAGGATGGGTTCCACAGCGGTATTCGTACAAGCGCCTTGAGACCCTTGCGGGTGAGTAGTGCGCTATACTAGTATCAATTTACAAATTTTTTTTTTTACTAAGGAAAAACCCACTACTTCACCCTATTTGTGTCCTATATGTATAAAGTGCTTTACTGTGCATAAATAAACCAAAGTGCAAACACCACTAACTTGCATAATTTTCTTCACCATTGTGTGCTTATATATATTTTCGCAAAACCTATTATCTTATCTAGTGTTGATTTCATTTAACAGTAACTTGGAATACAGTGCATATGGACAAATTAGCCAATTTTCTCTCCTTATACTAAGGACATGATTCCCACAATTAGTTAAAAGAACAGCATCTTTCTTATGTTATTTATTTATATATATATATATATATATCTATATAATGTATGTATATTTTTTGTTTATGTACTCGGAATGCGCGTGCACTACAATATTTCAGAGTGACATGTTGTAGGAAGCTGGCTCTGTATATACTATACCAAAGTGAGCTATAGTGTGCAGAGTCCAGTGAAACCCCAAAGGTAGACAGAGGTAAAACCGTACTCTGTGGTAGTGTGGTCGAGCAGTAAGGCAGTATCAGAGGACAGTGTTAAGCATTTGCTGTACACACTCGGTCAGCAAATGAATTCACACCCTCAAAGACAACTTCAAACCAATTGTTTTTGTTTTTGTATAAAAATATTCTTTTAGTTACTTTATTTCTAGAACCAAGCAAGCCTAGCACAGGTAAGCAATACATACTTTTTAGTAGTAAATGCTGTTTGTAATACAGTTCAATTGTAAATGGACTAGAATTTGAATTACAGTATTGTTTCAGAGAAATGCAATCACTTGTAAATACAGTACATAGACTTGAATGGGATTTTCAGTAAAATAGGTAAGTTACTTTTGGATTACTTTTCTTACTCCGCGCTGCATGCCTGGATGCAGCACTGGGACATTTCCTGTGAACAGGTGAGTAAAAGCATTTTTGTAAAATCGTACAATTTTTAAAGAATTTCTTTAGGTTTCAAAACTCCACACTTAGAAACTTTTTCAATAAAAAGTGTCAATGTTATTCTATGGAGGAAAATATGGTTATCGTTTTTTAGGTGAGTATTCAGTAGTGGGTGTTGAGGTTCTGGGGGTAGACTCGGGGGTCCCCCAGGGTCAGTGATGCACTCTTGTTACACCCTCCGCGGCTCTAGGGTGGCCGGTTGAGGCCCAATGTTATCCAACGGGGGATAGAGGGCCTCCAGTTGGTGGCTGCTGGCAAGCAGGCCAATGTGTTGTGGGGACAAAGCTCCTGGGCAAATGGGGAACTAAATAGGCACCAAAGGTGCACCCTCAGCGGCACTAGGGCGGCCGGGTGCAGGGTGCTGTTTTGACGTCGGATGCCCTGTTTCCAATGCAGAACCTCAGCAGACAGGGAGACGAAGGACATCTGGGTGTGACCACCTCTAAGAGAGATAAGTTGGGAAGCTAGGGGTTGGCTAGGCACTGTTGATTTGGGCACACAAGGCCATGGGGCATCTGGTGTAGGGGTGCTTTTTGGGCTCTGGTCTTCTTACCAGCTCCTGGTCACGGTTTGAGAGGCCTTCTGGATTTAGACTGCAGGCATCTGCTGAAGGCTTGAGGCAGGTCAGGGGTCGTCGGATCCTGGGTCTAGATTGCCGGGGTGACCTCCTTGTGGTGTTTGCTGTGGACGACTGGGGCAGAGTGGGGCGGATTAGCATTTTCCGGCTGCTACCAGAGGTTGCAGTTGAACAAATCCTGTGTTCACAAATCCTGTGTTCACAGGAGAAGGAAGCCGTTTTTGGAAGTGAACGCAGGTAGGTCCTCTGGGGTTTTTGAGGTTGCTGGCTGCAAGGGACACAGGGATTTCGCAGGAGCAGGTTCGAGGGGGAGACAAGCCGGTAAGGCTTGGACCAAGCCAGTGGGCGTCTTCTCTTGTTAGCGGCTGCACGGCTATTCGATCACTCTTGTTTCTTATCTGGATCTGAGGAAGCATGGTTCACGTGTGCCCTTAAATACTAGATTTAGGGAGTTAAAGGTAGGTAAAAGTAAGTGACCAAAGGGTCCCTTGCCTGGGGTGGGTACACCCCCTATTATGCCACCCTCCAGTGGGAGGGGGGCATGTGCCTGTACCTGATTGGCTGAGTCTCCCTTATCTTAAAGATGGTGTGGACTGAGATTTGTGCTTCACCTCGCCTCCCCAATCTGAGGGGTGAAGTTGACAGAGGTGGACACACCTCCCATCCTCACTTGTTTTTCCCGCTGGTTCTCCCGCCCAAAATGGGGGTCAGAACCAGTGGGGACCAGTTGCTGAAAGCAGACAATTAGCCTGGGAAAGCTCACAAAGGCTTAAAAGCTTCCCCTTTGTGAACCCTGCCCATCCTGGGGGAGGAGGCTTGGCACCTCATCCCAGGATGTGCATTGTGTCAGGCCCCAGAGAGCAGCAGGGGTTCAGAAACCTATCTGTTTGCAGCTGAAAGCAGTCACTCAGCCTAGACACTAGTGATGGATTCGTTTTCAGGGGGCATCTCTGCATTTTTCATTAAATCCCACAATGGCATCAGCGTGGGTTTAAAGTGCTGAGAAGTTTGATACTAAACTTCTCAGTTTTCAGTGTAGCCATTATGGTGCTGTGGAGTTCCTAATTATAAACTCCCAGCCCATATACTCATAAAGGCAGGACTGCATTTACAATGTCTAAGAATGGACTTAAGACACTGTAGGGATACAGGGCTCATGCACCTGTACGCTCACCACTTGTATAGTGCACCCAGCTAGAGGGGTGACTGATCTCTGCCAGGGCAGTGGTTTGTAGTCATGGCACACAGGGATGTGTACCATGCTGACTCTTCACATTGTTCTGCACTGTAGGAAGGTGGATATCTGACTATGGTTACCCCCAAACTTTTTGCCTGGTGTTTAGCTGGTTTTTTACATAGTTGGCTTGGGATCCTGCTATTCAGGGCCCCAGGCTAATTGCTCTCTCCTTAAAATGGACTCCATGTACCTTAGGTGCATAACACAATTGGAATTGGTTCACCTTATAGGTCCCTGTAACAGTGTACCATAGGTACCCAGGGCATAGGTGCATCCAAGGCCTACCAGGGGCTGCAGCATGTATTGTGCCACCCCTGGCCTGGCCTCCATATTTGACACAACTGGCTGATCACTCAGCTGGGGTAAGTTGGTGTAATCACCTCTTACTTAGATATAGTATCCCTATATCTGACCTTAAACTGGACACATATGTTCCTATCAGCCACTCCTATGGAAGGCCTCATCAATCCTGGAGGCAGAGTGCTTGGAAATATGTGAGATGGTGCCCTAGCATGAGCTGAGCCTGTCTGCAGCTGTCGGGAACCACTCCCTAAGCTGTTCCGGGATATTGCCATACCATATACTCTTAAGTACATTATAATCCTTGCGGTTATATGCTAACTTTGGTTTGGCTTTATCAAAACATGTCGAGTAAGGTGTCATACGAATTGGAATACTATCCCCTCGACAGTTCTGTCGACGGGGATAGCATTCCACCCTTCTAGAGGGACACGACATGTGTGTAGCCTTAACCCCGGTTAAAGTTAACCAGAGCCTCAGCATCACAAAATGGATGCTGCCACCACAGACACAAGTCTGGCTCCCTGCTGCTGGGAGTCCTTCCAGTGAGGGAGGCTTGGACAAAGGGTTTCCTGCCTTGGGAGGTGCGAGCACCACCCCAGACAGGGTTTCGTGTATTGGGTAGGACAGGGCTGAATAGATTCAGACATGCCCGGGGCACACAAGGTGTCCCCGTGCATAAGCCAGTCCAAACCGGTCCTGGGACTTTCCAGACCCAGGCCTGGCGAAGAGCTGGACAAAGGAAAGGGGGTGTAACCGCCCCCCTTCCTGGTTCCTCCCAGAGGAGGGACCTAGTAGGTGATCCACCCCTCAGATTGGGAATAAGAGTGGGAGCAGTGCCATTGCACAGCAGATCATCCTGAATCAACTTGAAACTAAGAAGACGACTGGACTTCGACATTCTGCTGCTCAGAAGACTGAAGAGAATCTCCCTTGTGGCCTAGGAGTGGCCACCCTGTGAACACAGGTACCAACCAGCAACTCGACGTCTGCTTTGCCGCCGCCTCCCGCCGGAGCCCGAGCCCAGAGCCGGACAAGAACCAGACTCCCAGACCTCTCACAGCCCGATCCACAGTCCCTGCAAAGAAGGGACCCGTGGAGGCACCGAGTGACGTGGGACCGGACCTCTTGGAAGACACTCGAAAAGCTGACTGCGCAGCTTCTGAGGTATCCTCGACGTTGTGCTTTGGGGACTGAGAACCCCCACCACCGAGCAGCCCTTGCACCGAAGATCAGCCCTCCAGCATCTCCACGATCTGCGTGGGGCCCTTTTGCATTGTGCCACTCGACGCGCCATCCCGGCCACTAGCCATGTGGTCAGCGGCCATCTTGGCGACGAAACCGACGATTTACACAGCAGGTCTGGTTGCTCCAGACCTACCCAAGCTCCTGTGAAAAGGAGAACTCGCTCTGACCTTGCTGGTCCGAGTGAAAAGCATCTTTCAATTCCTGCGTGGCTTGCATTAGCCAAGGCCTGTTTGCTCCGATCAAGTTGCCAACACCACCAACAGCGAGAAGCCTGCGTGGGACAGCTCGTGACCGACTCCTGGACGTCCTCGACCCCCGGTGTCCACGTGGCTGCAGAGAGAAGCTACACGACAACGCCTGTTTGCACCCGACATCGCCTGGTTCCAATCTGGTTCCACCGTAGTCACTGGCTAGTGACTTTGAACATTGTCCCCTCTGCTTTCAGGTCTTCACATCTTCAGATCCACCCTTGGATCCACCGGAACTCTTCACATCGAGCCGCCTGCAGCATCTTCAGCTCCAAGCACCATCGACCAGCGTGACGAAACCCGACACTACTTCGACCCTGTGCACCCGCTTCCTGTGGGTGAGGTAACTCAGCTCCGCCGGTGCTCCTGCACTGGTACACATCTCAAGGGCCTGTGTCTTAAGTTTCAGCTCCATAGGTCACTCGGAAGGTTCCTAACTTTCTAACTTTGTACTTTTTACGCACCATAGACTTTACATTGGAAAGTGCGTGCACTTTGAACACTGCACCGAGTCCCGCGGGCCTTTCCCAACTTAGTCACCGCTAGTCTCGAATAGCTCCAGCGATTCCCAAGGCCCTAGGCCTGTTCCCTTTCCTATTGGTATCTCTTATACCACTTTCTTAGTATATGGTTTAGGTGGCCCCTAGGGCTCATCCACATTTGTGCAACTTTTGTGTATTTTAAACTGTCTTGTGATTTAACGCTTGTGCTTCTGTGCTCATAAAGAGTCCAGGGGATTTTATAGTTAATAAAATCAATATATATTTTCAATATATATCTGTGTGGTGTCCCTTTCATTTGGTATTCAAGGGGATTGTGTATGGTATAACAGCTGGCTTCACATGCCTTTCAGAGTTTAGCCTAAGACTGCTTTGTCCACGTTACCACTAGGATAACTGGTCTACAAGGTTGAATTACAACCATCATCATAAGGGTTGCTTGGCATGTACAAAGTGATCACTAAGAATTAGTGAGCATTATATACCAGGCCAACTTCTCACATGCACCAAGACACGCAGCCTGCAAAGGCAGTTTGTGAGTGTCAGGGTACAGGACCTCTAAGGGTGGCACAATAAATGCTGCAACCCTAAGAGTCCTTCTCTGGTCACAGTGCCCTGGGTACCTGTGGCACCATTTACCAGGGGCTGACCTGTGGCTAGAGATGCCAATTGGGTTTAGGTTTCAATGCAATTTTAGGGAAAGAACACAGGCCCTGGGTACCTGATTAGCAGGAGCCCAGGGCACACTCAAAGTACATCAGCAATTCAGCAAAAAGTGGGGGCAACCATGCAGAAAGAGGGCACTTTCTCACACGTCATCACTCATTCACATTTTCAAACTATTGGTACGTTCTTTTTTTATGTGAATCAAATAAAACGGAAAGGGTTTCTTGAGTTTCATCTAGATTTTTTGAAATCCATACAATGGGTTATATGTAAATTGGGTAATATTGCAGTGCTGCTCTACATTTAAATTAAAGTCTTTACGCACGCCAAAAGCATTGCTCTTAAATAATTCCAGAGATAGATAACTAATTTCTTTTTTAACGCTCTCCATGCCTTTTCTATCGTGCTTTTCCAATGTCCTTTTATTGTAGCATGGACCATGACACCATGGGTACACCTATTTTTATTTTTGTATTGTAGCATAAAATATCATTTTAGTATATATTTTGAGTTACTCCTAATATACATTTTAGATAAGGAGACAGCTCAGACGGGTTTAGTAATATTAAGGCAGTACGACTTAAACAGTGATTCAGCTAGCTGAAGTAGAGTTCTCCTCAGATACTGAGCATTAGCAGACTTATTTCATTCACTTGGGGCACTGACTTTGACACAAAGTAAGACTGCGTAGCTCATTATGACTGAATTACCTCATTTGTGACCAATTAAGGCCTGCACTGCTAACAATATTGTTTTCTTCCCCCAGATTCAGCTTGTCGAAGATGGAGCAGATACCACATCCCCTGAGACACCGGAGCCTTCCCTGACCAAGGTCCCAAAAAAAGGTACATATGTTCCCTGCTGTGAGCAAGCTTGGTGTGGAAACACAGCAACTGTTCGTTCCTATTATAAAGATTCTGAACATTTGTGAGCCTTAGCTTTACACTTAGTTTCAATGTCACAAATCTAAGCTTTTTTAGATGGGGGACTGTACAAATTATAAATAGCTCTATAAATCTTTTGTTTGCAGACTTCTTTTACGTGTATGTCTTTGCACACAGAACTGATCACAATCCTATATGTTGCTCTTTAGCAGTAAGTACTATATCTTAGTATAATATTGAGCCCCATAATAATCTGTGCTGGATTGTTTTGTGCACTCAGGTCTTTCTAAGAGTGTTCGCGTCTAAGATATTTCAAAACCTTACAGAGAAAGAGCAAAGAAACAAAGCAGTGGAACTCTTCGTTTTGATGTGTAGTAATTTGTGAGAAATGTTCTCATGAATCCACTGGGTGCAGCTGTTGCAATCTTTTGAAAGAACTAAAAGAAGTGAAGTGCTTCTACAGCTTTCGTAATGGCACGTAAAGCAGTTCAGTTTGCGTATCCTAATGGTGTCCAGTTGTGGTGTTTGATCAAGTATCTGGTCACCAGTCCCCATTTTGTGAGTGGGTGGGTGTAGAGATGAGTCCACACAAGGAGTTCCACCAAGTAGTTTTAATGTAGAAGGAAAACAACTTAACATCCACAGGAGCATCCAAAAGAGGCAGGCAGTAGTTTTACCCGATTTCCACCAACTGAAATCATTCCTGACACTCATACATTCTACATGACATGCAATAATTCTACAGGTGACATCAGGTGACATCATGTAGGAATACAACACGCCTCCCCCCTAAAGAAAAAAAAAAACAACAAAAAGAAAAAAAAAATTGAGCTCAAGAAAAAAAAACACTAAGAACATACAAAGTCTCTAAGTTTTGCAGGAATATGTTTCACACGAGAACTACTGCGTACACGAACAGGTTCTAGATTACAATCTTGAATATTTTCATTGGAAACAACATCATGAACATTAGAAGAAGCAGGCTGTAAGGAAGAATTATTAGTACAAGTTAGAGGAACAAACACATGAGATGATCCCAAATTGTCAAAAACCTCATGTGAACCGGGAAAGGCCGAATCAACAACAGGAAGTGACGGACTTTCAAGAGGTTCAATGTCCAAACAAACATTCTTATTTTCCAAAGCATTGGACCTGCAAATTGAGATGCGTCTAAAATTCCAAATTTTCCCACCTTCCACTCTAACAGCCTTACTGAAGACTTCAGTGACTTTAACAGGAGAAAACCACCTGGAAACGCCTTTAGGGATAATACCACCAAATATCACCCTCACAAAGTCACCTACAGATATTTTGGAGGAAACAGACTTCTGAGAAGAACTCTGTAACATTTTTTCTTGGTATTTACCAACACGATCTCTAACATTCTTCATATCTAACTCCAGATACTCAGAGTCCCTCGCCTTCAACCACCAAGGAAAATTTTTCGTGCCTGGCTTTCTACAGCGTAGCATCTCAAAAGGAGACAAGCCGGTAACAGAGTTGGGAGACATGCGATACGTGAACAAAGTGGCCTGTAAGGCCTTTCTCCATTTCAAACCACTCCGCAAGGCTAATTGGCAAGACTCCTTAATTACCCTGTTAAAGCGCTCCACCTGGCCATTGGATTGTGGAGAATAATTCAAAACTCTTTTATGTTGGATACCACAAACTTTCAAAAATGAATCAAAGACTTCACTCACAAACTGTGGCCCATTATCGGAAACAATTTCTTCTGGTAAAACCTCTCTACAAAAAACTTTGTTTAAGAATTCAATAACAATTTCAGAATTGACCCTTTCTACAATCTTCAATTCGGGCCACTTCGAAAAATAATCCACAAGGACCACAGCAAACATATCCTTCCCTGACTGATAATTGAAAGGACCAATGATGTCAATCCCCAATTTTCTCCAGGGTCCAAAAGCAAATTCAACAGGAGAAATTCCAGTAGAAATCGGTTTCACAGATTTATCACTTAAAAAACACGGAGAACAATTCCTGACCCACCTGTCGACCATGGCGTCCATACTAGGCCACCAGTAAAATTCTCTAATTCTTCTCTTGGTTGTGGACATTCCCATATGTCCCTCATGAGCCAAGCTGCAAATAGACTCTCGAACATCATAAGGAGGAACAATTTTGTCATCTCTATAGACCGTATCATCAATAACCATTAATTCATCCTTAACCTTAAAAAAGGAAGCCAAATCACCAGTCAATTTCCTCTCTTCAGGCCAACCATTTTTTAAGAAAACCTTTACTTTCCCAAGAACATAATCGTGAAGCATGGCTTTTGACCAAACACTTTCAGTAATAGGATTTCCCTGATCTTTCCCTGCAATTAAGTTAACATCACTCAAAGTAAAAGCCACATCACACTCGTCAGAAAAATCCATGTTCGAACAATCACTAATGGGAAAACGTGACCAGCTGAACTCCATGTGAAGCGGTTGCTCCTGCCCACCTCCCGACCTACAAGCGCCACTGTGGTATCGTAGCGCTGACTATCCACTGGCATTTTCATTTCTGATTGGCATTTTCATTCCTGATACAGCGCCCAGTTTCCAGCGTAGCGCTCCGCATTTGCGTAGTTAATTGCTGATATTTGGTCCTACGTGCATTTTCCTGCTTACTGTCGTTTACCATTTCAGGGCTTTACAATATTAATTGCTGACCTGTGTGCATAGCGCTGCTGTTTTGAGTCCTCGCATTTGTTGATTTGTATTTACATTGCCCTCGCATAGCGTCCTGTTGTTGTTTTTGAGCCCACCATTTTGTTGTGCCTGCAGCCCGTCCCTCCCCCTTCGCTAACGCCTCCCAGCTCACCCTCCCCCCACGAAGTACTAGGAACAACTCGGCTGAGGAGCCCCTGTGACCAGCTGAACTCCACGTGAAGCGGTTGCTCCTGCCCACCTCCCGACCTACAAGCGCCACTGTGGTATCGTAGCGCTGACTATCCACTGGCATTTTCATTTCTGATTGGCATTTTCATTCCTGATTCAGCGCCCAGTTTCCAGCGTAGCGCTCCGCATTTGCGTAGTTAATTGCTGATATTTGGTCCTACGTGCATTGCGCTGCTTACTGTCGTTTACCATTTCAGGGCTTTACAATATTAATTGCTGACCTGTGTGCATAACGCTGCTGTTTTGAGTCCTCGCATTTGTTGATTTGTATTTACATTGCCCTCGCATAGCGTCCTGTTGTTGTTTTTGAGCCCGGAAAAGTTATGAGTAGGGAGCTACCCTTTCTGTCAGGAAAAGGACTGGGTCAACAATTATGAGAAAAACAGGGTGCCTTTTCCTGATTGTTATACCTTATTCGGTGTGCCTCTCCCCAAAATCTCATAGTTGTTTTTGAGCCCACCATTTTGTTGTGCCTGCAGCCCGTCCCTCCCCCTTCGCTAACGCCTCCCAGCTCACCCTCCCACGCTCCGCCCCCTCCACTTCCCAACTTATGTCAGTAGGACCTACGCGCAGCGTTCACGCGCAGCGATCTCGCCCCTTGCGCGCCGAAGGTGCGCCAAAGGTAAGCCCGTCTACGCCTGGACCGCGCCCAGCGCCAGACCCCCTGGCCCTCGTACCACCCACCCCACCCGCATTACTTACGACGCCACCACCCTCTTAGCCCTAAACCCCGGCCGTCCACCCAACTGCGTCCAAGCCGCTCCTGGACACACCCATGGACCCTTCTCTTGCAACTCCTGCAAGTTCGACGGCACCAAGAACAACTCCTCATCCACTAACACCAACCAGATATCGGACACCAACCAGATATCTGACACCAACCACCTACAATGCATCCTGCTCAACACCCGCTCGGTCCACAGGCACGCCATCGACCTCTGGAATCTACTAGACACCATCTCACCGGACGTCGCCTTCCTAACAGAAACATGGATGAACGCCTCATCAGCCCCAGACATCACCATTGCCATCCCGGAAGGCTACAAGATCATCCGTAAGGACCGCACCGACCAAACAGGAGGAGGCATCGCTATCGTCCATAAGAATTCCATCCGCATCTCAACCAGCTCTGACATCAACCTTGCCAGCGCCGAACACCTTCACTTCCAGATCCACACCGACCCCAAGACCACACTCAGAGGCACCCTCCTCTACCGGCCTCCAAGGCCCCGTGCACAATTCAGTGACGACATCACTGACTTTATCACCCACACGCCCTCCCCTCCGAGGAATACATTCTATTGGGAGACCTCAACTTTCACCTGGAAAAGAGCAACGACAGCAACACCACCACCCTTCTAGACAATCTCGCCAACCTTGGACTCAAACAACTTGTCACTACCCCCACCCACATTGCAGGTCACACACTCGACCCTATCTTCACTTCCAGCAAACGTGTTTCCTTCAGTCACACCACAGCGCTCCATTGGACGGACCACAGCTGCGTTCACTTTATCTACAATAAGACCACAACCCACAACCATCACCATCGACCAGATCTCCTCAGCGCTTCTTTAAAACCCCCCTGCCCACCCCTCAAACCCCGACCAAGCAGCCATTAACCTCACCCAATGGCTATCCAACAGCGCCGACATCCTAGCACCGCTGAAAAAACGTCAAACCAAACTAGGCAGCAAAAACGCCTCCTGGTTCAACGATGATCTTAAATCGAAGAAACTGTGTCGCTCCCTCGAGAAGGCCTGGAAAAAAGACCCAAACACCAGCACCAGGGACGCCTTCAAAAACTCCACCCGCATACACCACCAACTAATCCGATCTGCCAAGAAAGCCGCTTTCAAAGACCGACTAGATAACAAAGCCCACAACAGCAAGGAATTATTCAACATTGTCAAAGAATTTACCAACCCATCAGCCAACTCCAACGACATCACCCCCTCTCAAGCCCTCTGTGACTCCCTAGCCTCATTCTTCCACAACAAAATCGCAGACATCCACAACAGCTTCGACAGTCGACCCGGAGACCAACCCACCCAACCTTCTGCAGGACCTTCACCCCCCTTGAACATCCTTAATGACTGGAACCCAATCTCCACTGAGGACACCATCCGCCTGATGAACTCCATCCACTCAGGATCCCCCACAGACCCATGCCCTCACCACATCTTCAACAAAGCAGACTCCATCATAGCACCACACCTCCGAGACGTCATCAACTGCTCCCTCAACTCCGCCACCTTCCCGGAAAGCTGGAAACACGCAGAACTCAGCGCCCTTCTGAAAAAACCCACAGCTGACCCCACCGAACTCAAAAACTACCGCCCCATCTCGCTTCTTCCATTCCCGGCCAAAGTCATCGAGAAAGCTGTCAACAACCAGCTCGCCGCCTTCCTCGAAACCAACAAATCCCTCGACTCCTCACAGTCCGGCTTCCGAGCCAAACACAGCACTGAGACCGCCCTCATCGCAGCAACAGACGACATTCGAACTCTACTGGACAATGGAGACACAGTCGCCCTCATCCTCCTCGACCTCTCCGCAGCCTTCGACACAGTCTGTCATAGCACCCTTCTACAGCGCCTCAGAAACATCGGAATCCAAGGAAAAGCACTGGAATGGATCACCTCGTTCCTCACCGGAAGAACCCAGAGAGTCCGCCTCCCACCATTCAAGTCTGAGGCCACTAAAGTCATCTGCGGTGTACCACAAGGATCTTCACTCAGCCCCACCCTCTTCAACGTATACATGAGCCCCCTCGCGGCCATCGCACGCCAACACAACCTCAACATCATCTCCTACGCTGATGACACTCAACTGATCCTATCACTCACCAAAGACCCTAACACTGCCAAAACCAACCTACATGAAGGAATGAAAGAAGTAGCCGAGTGGATGAAGCACAGCCGTCTGAAACTGAACTCAGACAAAACAGAAGTCCTTATCTTAGGTACCTCCCCCTCCGCCTGGGATGACTCTTGGTGGTCAGAGGCCCTTGGAAAAGCACCCATCCCGACGGACCACGCACGGAACCTGGGCGTCATCCTGGACTCCTCACTCTCTATGAACAGACAAGCCAACGCCGTTTCATCATCTTGCTTCAACATTCTTCGCATGCTCAAAAAACATTTCGCTGGATCCCCACCGAAACTAGAAAAACAGTCACCCACGCACTGGTCACGAGCCGCCTGGACTACGGAAACACCCTATACGCCGGTACCACCGCAAAACTACAGAAAAAACTCCAACGCATCCAGAACGCTTCAGCCAGACTCATACTAGACATCCCGCGTAAAGACCACATCTCTGGTCACCTGAAAAACCTCCACTGGCTCCCCGTCAATAAGAGGATCACTTTCCGCCTCCTAACCCACGCACACAAAGCACTTTACGAACTTGGACCCGAATGCCTCAACGCACGACTTTCCTTCTACACCCCCTCTCGCCAGCTACGATCCTCCAACCAAGCCCTTGCTACTGTACCTCGCATCAACAAAACCACCATGGGAGGTAGATCCTTCTCCTACCTGGCAGCTAAAACCTGGAACTCACTTCCTACTCACCTTCGCCTCACTCAGACCACCTAGCATTCAGAAAGCAACTTAAAACTTGGATATTTGACAAGTAATTCCCCACCCTTCTTCAAGCGCCTTGAGACCCTCTGGGTATGTAGCACGCTATATAAATCTCTTGACTTGACTTGACTTGACATGCAATCCGCATGCACATTAAAACGTCCAGGACCATAAACAACCTCACAACGGTATTCCTGCAACTTGGCAGCAAGACGGGAATAGTTTCAAAAGCACACGAACAAGCTAAAGAGCGTAAAGCAGAAACATAATCTTCAATCGATTCATCTTGTTTCTGGACGCGGGAATAAAACTTAAAACGTTCCATTACAGTATTTATTTTTCTTCCAAAACGAATTTTTATTTGTCTACAAGCTTTTTCAAAAACATCAATATCTCCTGAGTCATCAATAGGTGGAAGATTGTCAAATTCCTTAATACCTGCTCCACCAAGACAATGTCTAAGAAGAGCTAACTTGCGTTTGGCTGAGCACCCATCCTTTTCCAGGACGTCAACGTAGGCTAAAAACATTCGGTACCATAAATCCCATTCAATGTTTGGCTCACCAGCAGTTTGAAGGAAGTGAGGTGGAGCAGCAATGTTAGACATTCTGTTTTACTTTTCTTAAAACAAACACTAAAAATTAAACAAATAAATAAATTCCAGTACCTTAGTAAAAGTTGGTAAATGTTGGTAGAACGCCGAATAATAAATCGGCAAAAGAATAAAAATAACAAAGTTATGATGAAAAGAATAAATGCTTCGTGAATATTCCTTTCCTGTCATTCACGAAGAAAAAACAAAATGGTGGCACGTTGCTGACGTCATCACGTCAGGAAGGTGAAAGGGTAATACCCACAATGCACAATGAGCAGCGCGACTCACAGCTGTAGATCAGTCACGGGACTCGCAGCCGTAGAATGGAGTCTTCCCCGCGTTGCTAAGTTGCGGTGTTGTGGAAGTACAGGCGCAGCGAGCGCAAGATTCAGCCAGGGTTTGAAAAATGCGCGGACTAACGGTGAGAGAAAGAAAACGTAAGTAAAACGTTTTCTTTCCTAAAGTTAATCGCACAAAACTCAGTTGTAGCCGACGTGGTTCTTCAGTTTAGGAAACACTGATAGAATGTTTCTCCGCTTCTGTTTCTCCGCTTCAAACGATTCCGGTCTTGAAAGAAAAATAATATATACTTCCAAGCAAAGAGAAAACAAATAAACACTGTCCAAAGGCACAAGTCCTGGTCCCATAAAAAACACCACGCAAATGAAAGTACGTGAATGGAAAGAAAAAAAAATCGAAGAGTGAACGTTGTTTAAAAATCCATCTTCTGGTTTGCACGACTTGGTTCCCAAACGTTGCCAATAATTATGTAGAGATGAGTCCACACAAGGAGTTCCACCAAGTAGTTTTAATGTAGAAGGAAAACAACTTAACATCCACCGGAGCATCCAAAAGAGGCAGGCAGTAGTTTTACCAGATTTCCACCAACTGAAATCATTCCTGACACTCATACATTCTACATGACATGCAATAATTCTACAGGTGACATCAGGTGACATCATGTAGGAATACAACAGTGGGATGATGCGAGAAGACAGTCACTAGAACATAAAGTCCTGTAGCTAATGGAGTCTGGTTAGGGATAGCGGCTGGGTAGGGTTGGGCAGCTTTACCGATGGCTGTAGATGATGGAGGCTGTCTTGGACCCACATCTCCTCATACTTGTCTCTGGAGCAGTCTCATTCCATCGAGGTTCACACAGATCTTTCCAGGAGGCAACCGAGCTGTGATGATCATCTTTGGAACATGTCCCAATCTCCAAAAGTTGATACTCACTCTTTGTGCAGGTAACTTTTTCACATCAGATCTTCCAAAATTATGACACAGAATCTAGGCTGAAAGGCAAGATGGAGAACAAACCAAGAAGGACACCCTTCTAAGCCTACGGGGACTAGGGTCCATGTATATTGTTTTAACATTATTACAGTGGGACTGACTCCAAACCGTGGATCTCTTTTAATAATTCAGAAAAACCCACCATCTAATGCAACATAGAATTCCTTCATCATTTAATGAATGTTGAGAAACAGAACAATGAACTGATTGTAGTTTCTGTCAAATACAACATTACCAATTCATATATAATGGTATGTGAGAAAGTGATCACCATGCAGACGAGGCAGTGCTTAAAAAATTCACGTGTATTTACAACATACCTGAACTAAGACACTGTACAACTCCCCCGGGTTTTCCATATAATTCATAATCCTACATAATAAGGGGCTGTAAAACAATCCTCAGACATAATTGTCTCAGAATCGAAGCATGCACCTTAAGGTTCCATAGAAGCAGATTGTGATGCAGATGTATTCACAACTTATGGGCTGGTACTGGGAATTGTAAGTGCCACAGTTCTGATGAAGGCGCAAAGAATCCCTTGGAACAGGCTGTGAGATTCAGTTGATTACATTCGACGCATATCAGGACTCGTATGTTGGTTCCCTAGTCAGTTGACTTTGTCCTGAGGAGACCCTAACATTCATACGCAACCAAAACTTCATCAAATCCCTCCCTTTTGATTTACATACAAAGTTATGTTGATGGGGACTGTGGATTGTTTTACAGTAATTTGATTGTTTTACATTTCACGTAAACTACAGGCAGTCCATTTTTCTTCCTTTTTTAAGTTTAGAAAGCTTTATTGAATAAGATATGCCAAGTAAAACAATAGTACAAGAACACAATCAATAAGAACAATTGAGGAAATTTGATAGTACAAAATGAATGTGAAATATAAAACAAAGAATCCCGGAGGGGAAGCATAATGAATATACAAAGGGAAAATGCCTTTTTTAAAATTTTGAAAAAGAAAAAGAAGGAAACAAAAGAAGGGAGGAGGAGAAGAAAGCAGAAAATAGGAGAAGATAGATAAATGAGAAGGTTAAAAGGAGAAGATGGGGCATATTAGGATTCAGGTCTGGAAAGAAAATCAGTTAAAGGCAACCATAACAGATCTCTTTTAATTAGAAGAGAGGTAGACATAGCATGGGCACGATCTAGTCTATGATGACATAATAAATTCCACCATGCAGTATAGGATATCTTTGAAGTTTCTTTCCAGTTCGAAGTAATAATCTGTAGAGAAATGGCTATGAACAAATCTATAAATTGACGAACAGTATATGAAACATTCCGAATAGGAGAAGAACCACCTAAAAAAATATGAACAATGTCAAAAGTATGATTGGAATTTAAAATCTCATTCAGCTTGCACCATCTAAGTTGCCAAAGGGATTTGACCAAGGAACAATGAAAAAACATGTGAAATAGATTACCATCAGGATGAGGGCATAACCAACATTGACTAGAGTCTAGGGTTTTAAACTTGAAAGGGTCAGAGGGAGTAAAAAAAAGTAGATTATAAAAAATAGAGTCTTAGTGGTACTAGCCGAACGAGATACAGTATGAATTTTAGACCAGATAGACTCCCAAATATGAAAGGAAAATTCCTGCGCCAGATCTTTTTCCCAAGCAAGTTCTGATTTTGATTTAGGGCGATCAGGAGTAGGGCGGGAAAGGATCTTGTAAATAGTAGCAGCTTTATGTGGGGTGATAAAATCTAGTGGGGCAGCATTAGGCGGGGCAATATCAGATAAGGTAGTGTGGTGTGAGGTGAGAGCAGAAAGGGCTAATGTAAAATCAGAGAACTGGGGAGAATGTTTATTAGATAATAGAAAGGATGAGCGAATGGTCGAGAGGTCCAATAGGGAACCATTGACAAAAAGCTCATCCACGTACATAATACCTTTGTCAATCCATTCTTTCCAAAAGAGGGCTTTGTTATTGATCTTCAGGGAGTGATTGTACCATAACGGGGTAAGGGAGTGGAAATGTACTTGTGAAAGAGAGGAGCAAAACAAAGAGAGGGCAACGCCCTGGAGAGTTTAAAAGTGGGTGAAAGAAATCGATTTGAATGTTGAGATAAATGGGTAGCAGCAAGGAAAGGGAAAGGGAAAGGCGAAAGTTGAGCTAGTTCTAGGGCACTCCAAGCAGTGGTAGGGGAAGAGGATGAATCTGCAAGGAATGGCCAGATTTGTTTTAACGTGAAGGAAGAATGAAAACTAACGAGATTGGGAAAAATAACACCTCCAAGATGTTTTGGTTGCTGAAGACGGGATAGGGATTTCCTGGATTTGCGATTTTGTTCCCAAGAAAATGAACAAGGATGCAGTTGATGAGTGTGAAAAAATTCGCTGGGAGGGAGATGGGCAACATAGAAAGATAAAAATTAATAATGGGAAGAAGCATCATTTTAATAGTTGCCAATCTTCCCCACCATGATAAGAATATGGGAGACCGGGGGGGCGTGGCCAACGGCATGGCTGACTAGACGTGCCTCGCCGGAGCTCCGGCCGAGTTGCCCCAGAATCCGACTTTAATCCTTGCCATCGAGCCTGAAAATCACACCACCCTACGGGAAAACCTCTCCGTTTCACAGCGCACTGGTGACCCGGGTGGTTGTGTGAGCCTACTTCGGATTTTCGAGCGTGGAGTGCCTGCGCCGCGGACGGAGCGGCCAAGATGGCGGCGGCGAGGTGCGGAGAAAAGGGGGATCGCTGCCCACAGCTCAACTGACGGGGGTCGGACCAAGAGACAGACCATGCTGTGACACGCCCTGGCTGGTCCACGCCTGAAGCGCTGACCCGGGGAGACATTCCAGACCCGCGCTGGACATTTGGCCGAGGGAGCCGTTGGACCAAGATGGCGGCGGGCGGTGAGTGCTACGCCTAGCCGGGCCACGGTGGAGAGCTGGGAGTTGAAGGGAGAGGCACGTCAAGGGAGCGGCCGGACATCCAGACGCGCCCAGGCCGCCCTGACCGGGACACCTCCCCGACCTCCGCCCACCGGTGCGACGCACCAGCGGAGAGCGCGGGCTGAGCGCGGGTCGAGCCGCCCATCACTTGCTCCCCGTCTACCCCCCTCGGGTCCCGGGATCCGGCTCTTGCAATATCCATCCCCCCTCTGTCCACGTGGGGGACCATGAAGGGGAAGAAGGACACGGCCGCCAGGGCGCTGAAACAGGTGCCCATGGACAACTTTGCAGCCCCGAGACCAGTGGCCGACCCACCGGGCTCCCGCCCCGACATGACGGTGCTGCTGGAGGCCATCCAGGCGTCCAGGACGGATATACAAGCGTCGCGCTCGGCGCTGGAGACCAAGATCGGCGAGGTGGGCGCGGAGGTGACTCTGCTCCGCCAGGACTTTCGAAACCTGTCCGAGAGGGTGACGACTACGGAGGAGAGGCTGAAGGAGGATGGTGAGGCCATCACAGCACTTAGGAGAGACATGGCGGAACTCCAGGCTTCCCACCGCAACCTTCAGTGGAAGGTGGACGATGCGGAAAATAGGTCCAGGCGCAACAACCTCCGTTTTGTGGGATTTAGGGAAGGAATCGAGGGCAAAGACATGGCGGCCTTCTTGCTGAATTGGCTCAAGACCACCTTCCCGACGGCGCCATTTTCGTCCTGCTTTGTTATCGAACGGGCGCATAGGGCGCTCTTGGCGAAACCCCCGGAGGGGGCCCGACCCCGGCCAGTCATTGCCCGTTTTCTGAACTTTGCTGATAGAGACCTGATCCTGCGAGAAGCCAGAGTCTTGGGGGAGATCCGCCTGGAGAACGCCATGATCATGATCTTCCCCGACTATAGCCAAGAAGTGTCGAAGCAGCGCCGCTCGTACGACGCGGTTAAAGCAAAGTTGAGATCCCTCCAAATCAGGTACATGCTCCTATTCCCCGCCAAGCTGAAAGTGATTTACAAAGACAAGTCATTCTTTTTCGCTACTCCGGAGGAGGCATGGCAGTGGTTGGAGGAGCGCCCCATCCTGAACAGTAGGGAGGTGGCCAGCCGAGAGGCCATGGACAAAACCGCCCGTAGCAAGCCGCGGTGGGAACTGCCCAGGCCCCAGAGAATACGCTCCCGGCGGACCCACAATATGAACACAGCGACTCCGTATAGCACCAGGGGAGCGGAGAACCGGAGGGCTGGTGGATCGGAGTCCCCCAACCCGGCGGTGGGTGCGAGAACCAGCGCACCTCGGAGGGGCGCTAGATCGGAAGGGGACGACATGGAGGAGTCAGAGGACCTCTCATCCGGAGCTGAGGACATGGAACTTTTGCAGGAATCCTTACATCCGCTGGTCAAGGAGATCCGACACATGGAATTGGAACTGTCGGGCCACGGCCCGTCAACGGACACGCAGGACTCCCACTCGTGAACATTGTTACCCTTGAGACTCGATGGAGACGGCAACTCGGCGCACTAGGAGCACGCAAGTTGGCACGAAACCCCTCAAGTACTTTACTCTTCTTTCCCCAGAGTTCGCTCTGGTTGTTGTTTGAGTTTTGGGAGGGATGTGCGGGAGGGCGACTGACCTGCTCCCATTGATAGTATGGCCTCATGTTGGGGCGCAGCTGGAAGGGGAGGGAGGTGGGGTGGGGGTGGGGGGGATACGTTGGGTTTGTTATTGCCTCATGTTGGGGTGTTGGTTTGTTGAAGGGGGGGGGGGACAGCTCTACACCAAGCGGCGAAGTCTGGGAGGGCCACACTTCTCACATCGAGCAACACAATGGCAGGTACACTAACTGAATCGTCCCGAGACGGGCCCGGGGTGAAGGTGCTCACGTGGAACGTGAACGGCCTGGGCTCCAAAATCAAGAGAGGCCTGGTCACGGCCTACATTAAACGAGCAGCGCCAGACATTATCTTCCTACAGGAAACGCATTTGAGAGGGAACAGGTGCGCTTTTCTGGCTCGGGGCCAATACGTAGTACTAGCACATGCGGGGTACACCACGGACTCACGGGGCACGGCCATACTCATTAGGAAAACGACCCCTTTCACCTCCACGCGCACATGGTTAGATCCCCAGGGGACGTTTGCGGGGGTACAGGGGACCTGGAGGCGGCGCAGGTACACGCTACTGTCGGTCTACGCCCCACCCAAACTTCAGGCGCGCACAATGCAGGAGATCACTAACCTACTACTGCACACGGCTGACACGGTGCAAATTATAGGTGGGGATTTCAACGATGTGATGTGCACGGCACGAGATAGGTCCGGCAACACCCATGCAGTAACAACAGACACGGCACTTGCACGTCAGATGCACACGCTTGGCCTCACTGATGTCTGGAGATGGCTCCACCCCACACAGACCGAATACTCTTTCTTCTCCGGGGCACACAAAGTCTTTTCAAGATTAGATTACATCTTCACCTCGAGGCAGGAGCTATCGTTAGGGGACCAGGCCGAGTATAGGGCAAGGGGCATTTCAGATCACTCCCCTCTGCTTGCACACATAGGGCGTGATGGGGGCGGCAGGCGGGCCCACTGGCACATGTCGACATGGGACATACAGACACCTGAAATTCTGGGGGGTATTAGGGCGGACATCCGAGTGTATGTGGCGGAGAATGAGGGCTCAGTTCAGTCCAGGGTTACATTGTGGGAGGCCATGAAAACGGTCCTGAGGGATTGCTTCCAATCTAGGGTGGGTGAGGCTCGGAGGAAGCGTGACGAGGCAATTGCAACTGGGGAGGCGAACATACTGTCTCTAGAGACCGATTACCATAGATCGGGGAGTGAGATAGACCTTAGGAAACTGCTTGACGCCCAAAAGCTTCACAGGGAATTGGCAACGAACGAGGCACGCACGCAGGCACTGGCCACCCTACACCGTCTTTATGATGTGGGTGACAAATCAGGGAAACTTATGGCCTGGCTGAGTAGGCGGGAGAGAGCTGCTAGGTGGGTGGACGAGATCAGGCTCCAAGGGGGCGCGCGGGCGTCCACAGATGACTCCGTGGCGGAGGCCTTCGCGGCCTACTTCGAAAATTTTTATCGGGCTAGAGACCTAGGGGGAGCGGAGGAAGTACGGGCCTTTCTGGGAGATATGGAAGTCCCACAGTTGACCCCCGAGGATTGTGAGACCCTGGAGGCAGACTTATCACTTGACGAAATTACGGAGGCGCTGGCGCTGTTGAAGCCCGGGAAGGTGCCGGGCCCCAACGGTTTTCCGGCGGAGTTTTTCAAACGGACGGGAGACCTCCTCTCGCGCCACCTGCAGGGGTTGTTCGTCGAGGCGTTTGATGCAGGGCGGCTCCCGCCAGATTTGACCCTAGCCACCATAGTCCCAATCTATAAGGAGGATAAACCCAGGGAGGAGTGCTCCTCCTATCGCCCAATCTCTCTCCTTAATATCGAGACCAAACTGTTGGCCACTATTTTGGCGCGGCGCCTACGACGGGTCATCCCAGATCTAGTGCACCCGGACCAATCTGGGTTTCTCCCGGATAGGGCCACCAAACTCAACCTACGGCGCACCCACAATTGGCTCCAGGAGGTCTGTGACAGGGATGAACCCCACTGGTTCCTCTCCCTGGATGCGGAGAAAGCGTTCGACGCGGTACATTGGCCCTTCTTGATGGGCACGCTCGAACGCTTTGGGTTAGGGCCCAAGTTTTTATGCTGGGTGAAGCTGCTATATTCGAACCCCAGAGCGAAGGTGAGGGTCAATGGAAGGCTATCCAGGGAGTTTGCGATAGAGCGGGGGACACGACAGGGGTGCCCGCTGTCCCCGCTGCTTTTCACCCTCACGATTGAAATCCTGGCGATTCGCATTCGGCGTAACCGGGACGTGAGGGGGTTTCACTGGGGGGAGTCGGACGCGGACCAGGAGAAAATCTCCCTCTACGCAGACGACGTTTTATTGTACATCACGGATCCGACTAGGACTATCCCTGCCCTATTTAAGGAGTTGGGAGACTTCGGGGCAGTGGCTGGTCATACCATTAACTGGCACAAATCGGTCATATACGACCCGCAGGGGGCCCCTAGGGGGGAGTGCCTGCCCGAACAGCTCCTGCACACCACAGAGGGCTTTCGATACCTGGGGGTCTTCATCACCCGAGACACCCGTCGTTCCTATACCGCTAACATTGACAGGATCCTGGTGGCCGCGAAGGCGGAAATGGATCGATGGCGACAACTCCCACTCACCATCCTGGGCAGGGCCGCCCTGTATAAAATGATCCTTTTACCGAAATTCTTATACGCCCTCCAAAACGAATATTACCCGCTGCCAGCTGCTACTATACCGAAAATACACGCTGACCTCCGCTCCTTCCTGTGGCTGGGGAAACAACCGCGAGTGGCACTAACGACTTTGCAGCGGCACCAATACAGCGGGGGCATCTCGCTGCCCAACTTAGAGGCATACTACTGGGCTGAACACCTGGCCCCAGTCAACGAATGGATACATGCCCCCGCAGATCACCCGACCTATGCGCTGGAAAAATCCAAATGGGGCGCAAAGACGGTGCTACACTTCCTCTACGGGGGTAAGGGGGGACGTAGGCTTCTCCCGGCGACTAGAATCACCCTAACGGCGTGGCGTAGAGCTACGGTGAAAATGGGATGGCAAAATAGACCCACCCGGCAAACCCCCCTGTGGTCCTGCAGCTGGCTGACCGAACTTCACAAACTGAGGGGGTTCAAACAGTGGGATGACATTGGCATTTCTACGATCGGGGATGTCGTGGCGGGAGGGGAGCTGAAGACCTTCCAGGCGATGCAACAGGACTTTGGTCTTCATAACACACAATACTTCCGATACCTGCAATTACGACATGCGTGGGGGGCACAGAACATCTCCCTTACTGACATTCCCCAGTATGCACCACTTGAGGGACGCCTGCTCCAGGAGCGGATACACAGAGGGGCGGTATCCATGATCTACAAAACACTGACAAACAATATGCTAGGAGACCTACAGGCTTTGAGAGAGAGATGGGAGGGTGATGTGGGCACGTTTGAAAACCTGGATTGGGAACTCATCCTCATGCACCCTCGGGAAGTGGCCATCAAATCACGGCTTCGCCTCATCCAGTTCAAGGTTCTTCATAGGGCCTACTTTGATAGGACCCGACTCTTCCGGATGGGGAGGGCCGCTAATGCCTCCTGCCTGCGGTGCCAACATCCTCAGGGTGATTTTTACCACATTGTTTGGGGTTGTTCCGTGATTCAGGGATACTGGAATGAGGTCTTCACAGAATTATCAGCAGTTCTGGAGGTTGACGTTCCCAGGGACCCTAGGCTGGCACTCCTGGGCATGTCAACTGAGGTGGATGTTACACGGCACTCACTTATCTTTCTGTTGTTGGCGCTGGTAGTTGCCAAGAGAGATATAGCTAGAATGTGGGGGGCGCCAGGACGGCCAAATCTGGATGACTGGAGGCGAGGCCTAGACATGTACATGGCAGCTGAGAGGGTTACGTATAAAGCGAGGGGGTGCCCGAGGAAATTTCGAAAAATATGGGCCAAGTGGCGGCACTATCACGGACTCGAGTAGGGGGGTGAACTGTGGAGGTGAGGGAGTGAGGGGTACGATATGGCCCACGGAGATGGTCTCATGTACGAATGATTTGCACCTGTTGAACCTGGGGGACCTGGAGGATGAGTCGCACTAATGTTTTGCTGCTTCTGCCATGTGGGGTGTGGCAGACACTGAGATCCGGGAGGGGGGTGAGGTATGGGGGACGAGCTGCTTGGGGGGAGGGGGGGAGGTGGAGGGCGGGAAGGGGGACCTCGGATAGAGGTCTCTCAGTTGCCCGGGGATATTCTTTGTGGAAGTTGGGAGGGGGGGGTCTGGGATGTAAAAATGGAACACGAAATGATCTTGTCATGATAAATGCCGTATGCTACTGTGTTCAAAAGTTGCGTATAACCGGGGGTTGCGGAATGTTGACGCTCCCCCCGGAATGCCACACTGCTTTTCTTGCTGATACGTATGATGCAACAATAAAAAGAACTTTACAAAAAAAAAGAATATGGGAGACCATCGGTCTATAAGAGAAGAAAGCTTGGAAAGAATATCATTATGATTAATTTTGATAGTATCTTTGATAGAAGCGGTATATAGAACACCCAAACATTTAATGCTCTTAGGGTTCCATTCAAAACCAGAACCATGGAACATATGTGAAAGGCAATATTTATTAAGAGGTAAGACTTCAGACTTATCAATATTTAACTTATATCCAGAAACAGAGGAGTAGTCAGTAAGTAAAGAAAACAGTGCAGGTAAAAAAGTGGCAGGCTTGGAGATATAAAGTAAAATATCATCAGCATATGCTGTGAATTTGATATCTATTGTTTTATAAACTAAACCAGAATAAGATGTAGAACTCCAAATTATTTCAAGGAAAGGTTCTAATGCTAAAATAAAAAGAGGGGGGGGGGACAAAGGACAGCCTTGTCTAGTGCCCCTGTGTAAAGGAAAGTAGGTTGACTGAGCACCATTAACCCAGATAGAAGTGGAGGGGGACGAATTTAACAATTGGATAAGTTTGATAATATGAGGACTAAATCCGTGCCAGCGAAGAGCTCCAAACATGAAATCCCAGTTTACGCTATCAAAAGCCTTCTCAGCATCAAGAGTGAAGGCAGCTAAAGGTGTTTTCATTTTAGAGGCGAGATGAATAATGTTAAGGAGAGTTCTAGAATTATCCGTAATAGACCTGCCTTTAACAAAGCCAGACTGATAGATATTGATAAGGTCTGGAACAAAATTATTCAATCGGGAAGCTAAGATTTTCGCATAAATTTTGCAATCCGTATTAATTAAGGAGATGGGCCGATAATTCTTACAGAGGGTGCGGTCCTTATCTTTTTTAGGGAGTAAGCATAACATGGCTTGGGTAAAAGAACCTTTGGATTCGCCCATAGAGAGAAAAGAAGATATCAAAGAGGATAAGTGTGGTATTAGACAGTTTTTAAATTGAAAATAAAATCGGACGGTGAAGCCATCGGGGCCAGGAGATTTATCTTTGGGAAAGAGAGTGATTGCCTGCAAAATCTCTTATCCGAAATGAGGGCATCCAGAGAGGAAAAATCAAAGGTTGACGGATGAGGTTTTGGGTATATTTGAAGAGTCAATTTGGGAAGGGGACGGAGTTGATTTGGGTGTATACAGAGTGGAGTAGTACTGAACAAAACAATCAAGCATCTTATCATCCGTGCAATAACGAATCCCATGGGCATCGGTTATAACAGCTATTTTAGATTTTTGCTTCTTAATTTGAGGTAATTTGCAAGATTTCTGCCAGCTTTATTACGCCCTCCATACATTTTAGAATTAAATTTTAAAAGGTGATTGCAGCCTGAATCAAAAGAGAATTTATTAAATTGAAGTTTAGCTTTAATGAGAGAAGAAAGAGCTACAGTGGAGTTGGATGTATAAAAAATGTGTTCCAATTCTTTAATTTGTTTAAGAGTAAGAGAAGATTATGAAAGGGCCTGCTTTTTTTACGTGAAACTAAATCAATGATGGCTGAAGTTTTAAAAGTGTCCCCGACAAACTAAAATTGAGACGTAGAATTAAGATTAGTATGAAAGGTCTTCCATGAAAAGAGTAAATTGATCAACAAATTGAGGATCCAGAAGGAGAGATTATTGAAACGCCAACGGCGAGAGCTGGGAGTAGGTGAGGGAAAATCAATGTCTAGAATAACAGGAGCGTGATCTGAAATTTGGATGGAGCCAATTTCAATATTTGTCATGGATTGAAAGGTGTGTTGAGTGAGAAAGATATAATCAATCCGGGAATGTGAAGCATGGACAGGGGATAAAAAGGAAAATTCCAGTGTATCGGGGTGAGAAAGTCTCCAGGAATCTATTAAACCTTAGAGGAGATTGCTTTGTGAAAGGATTTTTGCATTTTATTGTTGATCTATCTGGTCTGGGATTTGCGATTCTGGAAAGGATCTATTAACTGATTACAATCACCCCCAACAATTAAATCGACACTGATGTGGGAGGAGAGAAACTTGTAGAAGTCATTCCAAAAAGTAAGTTCAATACCATTAGGGCCATAAACATTGCAAAATGATAAATCTGAATTATAACTACAACATCTAAATACAACCACCTGCCATTCAAGTCAGAAATCTCATTCTTTAACTGAATTGACAGTGATTTGTGAAACAAAATAATACCATTCTTGTTATTAACTGAGGGCGAACAGAATACATCGCCCACCCATTGCTTGCGTAGAGAGGAAAGGTCTTTTTGGGAAAGGTGAGTTTCTTTCAACAGAGCAACTTGGCATTTTAGTCTAGCTAAATGAGATAAAACCCGTTGTTTTTTAACCGAATTACGAAGACCCTTAACATTCCAGGAAATTACACGAAGACCATTCATTTAGGAGTAAAAAGGAAAGAGAAGTATGAAAACAGAAAAAAAAGGGAGAGGTGAGATAGACACAAACAGAAGGCAGATATCTTGAATGGGAAACAAAAAAAACAAAAAAACCCTAAAAAGAAAAGGTAGAAGCCTGAAGAGATGGAATACCACGTTACCACAATGATGAAAAAGAGAACATATGAAAAACAGACAATTAAGGGGACAAAGGAAGATTTGGATATGAGGAACCATGAAAAGTAGAAAAAGGAGTGTAGAGGAACAAGAATAGTGCCCTAAGGAAAGAAAAGGAAAAGGGGAGAGAGTAGAGAGATGAAGAAAGAAATGGGAGATTAGAGCTCCCTTGAGGTAAAGCGAAGAAAGAAGGATGACAGAAAACCAAAAGGTTTTAGCCATGCTGGGCGAAAGCATGAAAGACAAAGTGAGAGTGGGAGCAACAAGAAGAGACGACCGCACAGTGAAAGGGGATGTCGAATGCATGATCTCAAATACATGGAATAAAGAAAGAGAAACAATTGAAAAGAGAGACCAAACACGACAATGTAAAACAAATGAAGGAAACTTTCCAAACAATTGTGAAGGGAAGGCAGTGTACTGGGATAAGACAGAAAAACGTACAACGGAACAGCACATTGAAGGGGAGGTAGGACCAAACACTTGGAAGGGAGACCTGAAAAACAAGATAAGAGAACAAAAACATATTATAATGAGGAACGATATGACCAAAAATGATAAAACAGCAAAGAAAGACACTGAAACATTAAGGACTGCTGTGCTCCATGGAACCTTCTTTGTGGGTGTTAATGAATTTCCGAAGGTCAGCTGGGTCATCAAAGCTAAAAGTTCTTTCTTTATAAGTGACCTTGAAGAAGCACGGATGAATGACGCCATATCTTGCGTTCATGGAGCGAACCGTAGGTCTTAAATCCAAAAATTCCTTGCGACATGCAGCAGTCAGCTTTGAAACATCATGAGTGAAAAAGACTTTGTGACCGGACTGGAGTAACTGCTTATGCTGCTTTGCAGAATGAAGGATAGTCATGAGGTCAGAGTAGAGAAGAAAATACGCGATGATGCCCCTGGGTTTCGAGGAAGTAGAATAATTTTTAGGACCAAGACGGTGCGCCCTCTGAATGTTCAAATCAAGATGTTTAGGCAGTCCAGTGATAGGTAGGACTTGTGACTTGGATAATGTCAGACCCCCTCCAAATTCTCTGGAACACCATAAATGCGCAGATTATTGTGCCTATTACGATTCTTCAAATCATCAGGTTTTCTTGGACAGTTCCACTTCCTTAGTAAGGCTAACAACCTTGGCGGCAACATCTTGAACGTCTCTAATCTGTTCAACATCCGATACCCTCTTGTCTAAGTTGGACCATTTATCGTCCAATCTCTGGAGAGTGGTGGTGGTGTCTGCCATAAAGGGGCGAATAAGGCGTAATTCCTCCATGATCTCTTCAAGAGTAACAGGAAGTGGAGACTTAGAGGGGGAGGTGGGGTATTTTTTTGAGGTGCTTACCAGAGGAGGCATAGTCTTTGCGCGTAGCAGAGGCTGAAATAGATGCTTTTGAGTTTTGTGCATGCTCCATTATGGCAAGTGCTGAGAGGACCAATGTAGAATGAGAGAGGAGGCAGCTTGCAGAATGTGTAGACTAAAATGCCCCAAAAAGCCGCAACAATGAAGCGAAGAGTTCCTTAACAAAGGATTGGGGGCATCAGGATTCAGGAAACAGCAGTAAAAAGGTAGCGCATAGAGGTGAATGAAGAAATGTTCCTCAAAAATCAGTGACTCACAAGTAAAGGATAAAGCTGACGTAAAGAAACAAGTTCAGGGAGCATCCATAGTTCAGTCAAAGGAAATGCCTTAAAGTTTCATCAGTGAAGTGATCAAACGAAAAAAAAAAATGCTGGAAGTCCAAATTCAGGCGAAGGAGATCGATTTTTGAAAAAGAGTAAAAGGAAAAAACACAATGGCGGCCGTTATGAAGGAATCGGCGTTTTCGCATTTTTCATAGAGAAAAATGCACACCAAGCAGTAGGGGGGCATTCCTGCCGCCGAAATCAGCCGTTTATGCCAAGATTCGCCGTCAGGAAACGGGACCTTCTTCAGAAAAGCACCACCGAAATCGCGGAGCTCAAGGGGGAGCGGCCATCTAGTCCGCCGCGTCGCGCACCCTCCCAATTTTCTTCCTTAACATTCGTTAAATGACGAAGGGATAAATATTTCCTAGCTATCATAATGGGAAGTTGCATTTCTTTTAGAGATGCAGAGGTGAGGGTTAAGCTGTTCTTTCTTCTTTATTATGCACCAGCACCCTTTAAACATATTTTATTTGAAGTACCCAAAACTACATTTTCCATTAAACATTGGGAAAGAAACCAGTAAAACAGTCCGTCTAATCGGAGGTCCGCATATCCCTGAGGAACTTTCTGTGGACGCTTTAGCCCCCTTAATCCTATTGAAAAGATTCTGTCTCTGCTAAGAAAATGATACTTATATAATACCTTGTTTCCAAAGGACAAACCTAGAATGCAGAATGACAAAAGGCATGAGAAAAAACCTTTTGACCTTTTGACAAGTTTAGGCAAGCCTTGCAACAAACGGATATCACATAAGCAAGAATACCTGTAACGCATAACCATATCCAAATAGTACACCTTTTGATGACATATTTTAAAGGGTGGGAATAAGATAAAATTGCATTAAACTTGGACTAAACCTCACCCCGTGCACTTGATAGAATTTAATTTTACGTTAGGATAGCTACGAATGTTTTCATGCTATGTCCTGACCGAAGGCGAGTATTAAAGCTTCTCCACCACTAGAGATGCCAGGTTTGATACCGGTTTGAAATCAAAACCTTTTTGATTCTAATCTGAGGATCAATCTGCCGCGTTTTTGGCAATGGTAGGGAAGGGAACAGAGTGGTGAGGTTTAGTAAGGGCAATTATTGTTTGCCACCTTGTGGACAAATGTCTCTTGTCATGGACTCATAGGATTTAATTATAAAATACACAATTTTGGAAAATCAGGAAAGGACGGATATTAAACCAGTTTGGAGTTACACTTCATTCTCCTGGAAATATAAAAGGTTATTCCTTCCGGAGTGAACACTCTACCTTTTTTAAATCCAGAGCTCCCACATTGTACTGTAGTTCCTATTTTCCCAATAGGCTCTGCGCATTGGAATAACAAACGATAGTTTAGACGTAGGACTGAGGTCGACTAGGTCTCTATTGAATATCTTAGACTTAATTAGGTTTGCCAGCTAGCTCAGAGGTCACTAGAAACTTTCTCGAATGAACAGGGAGGAGTTAACTTCCCTAATTGGACAAGAAGGGATTAGCTTCTGACAACCGCATAAACATGACAACTTTGCTCCCCCAGAATAAGGAGTATATCTCCAGAGTCGTGTGAAAACAATAGATAGCTATTTCACTCAGTCAATCGTGCATACTTAGTTTCACCAGAGTGCAGAGAAATCGAGAGACGGGCATTTTCAATAAAAGGTGTTATTTATTGAGCAGTCTTCTTTCTCATGCAAGAGAAGTGAATTGCTACAATTACAATACTTGTCCTGAAGTAAAGTGCGTACAGTAAAATGAGTATTATGAAATAATACTGTAAAAGCATGGATATGGTTTCTGAGCCATATGATACTTAAAAGGTATAAAATATATACAATTACATACAATGATAAAAGTTGACTAAAGGTACTCAACTGATGTTTCTAAAAACGCCTACCCCAGTGTACCTAACCTAAGCCTAGTACGTGGGAAGGAGTTTTTAAGTTAAGTTAGTTTTGCCAAGAATCTGACTCAAGAATTCTCTAAGATCTAATCAGCTCCGTACCTTGGTTTTAGAATGAAGGAGGTCTTGTATCTCGCTCTCAGGACTCGATCTCCCGGTAACCCGCGAGGGTGACTGGAAACACCGGAGCTGGATTTTCTCTGCAGGAGAAAGAGTCTTTCTCAGTCTGTCGAGTGGGAGGGACGGCTTCCTTCGGCACTCCTCAGCTGGGCTTCGAAAAAGTAGATAGCCGCTCTGCTCCAAACCACTGTGTGCTGCTTAAGGCAAACGCTGGTATATTTATACCTGGAAGGTGCAGTGTTTGACGTAAGGTCGGACATAAGACGTCAATAAAAGAGGTCACTAAGAACTGGCCGTTCTTTCGGACTTGCAGGAGTTCTAGGACAAATCAAAACAAAAGCATGGGGAATTCCCAGGTTGCTGGTTTGTTGAAAGAATTTGTTGTACTTTCTAGTAGTCTAAGGAAGTAGCCTTGCCGTATTTGGATTGCATTGGCTATTACTAAATATGGATATGATTCTTATGCCTTTATAAGGGTATGATTTGTTATAACCACATAAGGACATAAATCTGGAATATTTAATTAGGGTCCTAGATACGTTCACAACCACATCGGAGACCCTTGCGACAGGACACTAAGCACAGTGATGTAGCCTGTTATTCCGACCTCTGCTTTCTTGACCTATTTTTTCGAGGTCCATGATTTAAATAGGCACAGGACCTTATTAACATCCCATAATACCATAATGTAGAGTACCTAGATTTGGGAGGAAAGAATGGTCTAATTCCTCGGAGGAGTTTGCAAACCAACGTAAGCTCTCCCACAGGACGCCCATCCATTGGTGAGTGACCAGGAAAAATAGCTGAACAAAAGGTATTAATAGACTTGTAAGCCAAACTTTCCAAAGCTAAAGAGACTAGGAAGTTATAGATGTGGACAACGTCTGACCTCACTTCATCCACTTGCCTTTGACACCAGGTCATTCAGTGTCTCATATGCATGCTATCCATCCAAGATTTGATGAGTAAGAAGGCAGTTTCTCATGAAATACATGGGACTTTTCATTGCTCCCGGTAATCCTAAACACCATGAGTCAAACTGAGCCTGCTAGGACCAGGTGATGAAGATTTCTATGGGGATCCCAGAGGAGAACCGGGAATAGGGGTAGAGGGATTGGAAAATCCCAGGAAAGTTCCATCAAAACTGGAAACCAAACTTGAGATCTCCAAATCAGGGTGATTCCCACCAGTCTGCCAGCGGTCTCAATCTGTGTCGACAGCCTCATTATCATAGAGAACAGAGGGAAAGCGAATCCCTTCTCCTTGCTCTAGTCCTGGAGAAGAGCATTGGTTGCCACTGCATTCGGGTCTGGGCACCAGCTACAACATCTGTCCAGCTGATGGTCCAGCTGGAAAGCAAACTAGTCTATTGTGAGGGGAGCCCACTTGGACTGTGTTGCTTGAAACACCTGTGGATACAATTGCCATAGACTGGCATCTTGCCGAAGGCGGGAATACCTATCTGCCCGTTGATCAGAGTTGAATCCTCCCCATCCAATGGATCATTGAAAGGAAGGGCCTTTCGAGGTACTCCGAACTGGAGCTTGTGGGCAGCAGGGGAAGGTTGGGAAGCCATGAAGGCGTTCTGAAGGCTGGCAACGGTGTCAAGATCAACCCTGGGGTCAATTGTGCGTTTGCCAAGGGTTGCCCTGGAGATAGGGTGGGGCTGGGCCTGGCTGATTCTTCCCTCGGTGTAAGTGGTTTTGGTTCTGAGCTAAGTTGAGAATATTCTTCTCCAAGGGCACAATCACTTGAGAAACTGCTTTGAAAATGGATGCATCCATGATTTGACAGGAGGTAACCTCCTCCTCCATGTACTCCTCAGAGTCCAGCATGGTGCGAAAAGATTCTCATTCCTATAAGTAAAGGGTAAAAAAAGCCAGGCATGCCCAGATAGATTTAAAATTTTCGGAGGGAATTACAGGCACTGAGCCTTTGGGACAGATGCACCCTTGAGTACACTAGGCTATGAAATATGGCCACCTGGGACGAGGTCCAACAAATAGACTTACCCAGAAGGGTGTTTGGTCTCCGGTCTCCAGGTGGTGTCTCTGTGGAATCAAATTCAATTATAGAAAAAACAGGCAAAAAATGGAAAGACCAAGCTTCTAAACAGCCCCCTTCTAGCCAAAGTGGCTGGTCGCGCTTCACCTCGTTTGAACATGCAGGTTAAAGTAACGCGCTGGTTACTGGGGGGTAGAGCGCGCTGAGCGCAAGTTCAAGTATGCGCGTGCCCACTAGCAGCCAGCTGACTGCACTGTGCAACAGAGACCAAGCTGAAGTAGTGGCCATGTAGAAGTGAGAAAGTTCCTGCGGCCGCGATGGGGAAACAATAATTAGGCAGCGCGACAATTGACACAATCTTAGGGTGAAAACATCATGTTAGCACAGCATATTAACTTTTTAAATAGCACAAAACAAGCAATTAACACAGAGCTAGCAAAAGCACTTCACTGAGGCTGCTGGAGCAACGAAGAATGGGGGCTGGAGCTTCCACAGAGGCTTCTTCAGGGATAATCTGACCTGATTGGATGGACTGTTATTTCAATGTTTTTTCCAATGTTTAATGGGAAATGTAGTTTTGTACACATAACAGCTGTTGGTGCAAAATATAGAAAATAAAACAGCCTAATCCTCGCCTCCTGTACTGACAGAGCTCTATGGTACATTAGATGGCGGACTTTACTGAATCTTTAAGAGCAACCCAAGATTTGATGTGAGCTCCACAGGCGTAATGTTTATGTGAGTGGCAAAACAGAAGCAGCATATTTTTTTAATGGAAAAGAATCTGCACATGATACCAGAACAATGTAGATAACCCAACAACTTTCTATGAGAATGTCATCATTCCATAACTTCATATATTTGGCTCAATCCAAACTACAATGTTCTACTATCAAAGTTTACCTTGCTGTAATTACATAGCACAAGAAAACTTCAAACCAGATGTCTTCCTTGAAAATCTGTAATGAAGGTCTTCTTAGAAGGCCAGTCAGAATGCCATCTCCTCCATCGCAACTTAATGTGTTCTAATCCTAGTTAATGGGCCCTACCTTTGCCACTGTTCACAAAACTTTAATGCACCATCTGGTTGGCCATCCAGAAAGCAATAACATCAGCTTGTAGTGACCATGAGATTCAGAGCCTTTTAGCTGTTAAACCATACACAGTAATTCAACTTGGGGGTGGGGGACAAAGGCGGTGAAGAGAACACCTCCTCAATCCCTTTCTCTCCCTACAGTGGTCTCTCAATTCCATAATAAGTAAACCATTATATTACCTGTTTTATTTTGCAAACCATCCACTCCAGTGGAACGATCCTATAATTTATTGGATGTTGGAAAGGTCCTGAGATTTTTTTAGCTCGACAAAACCAAGACTCTTCACAGTTCCAACCAGCTATTTATGGGCGTGTGTTGGACTTGGCCCTTTTCACTGAAATTTTTTTGCTTTTTGCTTCCCCTAATTCAGGATGTCCCCCCTTTATAATGTCATTGTATAGGCCCTGCGAGGTTGTAATGCCCTGTGTATTATTAAAATCAATGTTAAGTACAGGTGCTCTACCTTCAACATGGCTGCCATAGGCCCCTGTTACTGCAGTGTGGTCTTGTTAAGGCGCATTCTAGTTGCCAGGAGCTGGCAGGGACTCCAAACAATGTTGCCATTCCAGCCTGCCTTGCCTGCCCACAGTTAGAGTAGGGAAGCTCCTGGCACCTTCTAGAATAAGGGCGGAGCTTAGTTTTGCCGCCTTAGAGGGTGGTCACCTGACCTGGGCCTATATAAGGAAAGGGAGGGAAACTTTCCAGTCAGTTGGGGCATCACTGACCAGGGGAACCCACACAGGAGTTTTAGGCGGGAGGGCCTAGTTAGGAACCTATGCTACTGGGAGTGACCGGATTTAGGTGCTGCCTCTTAAGCTGGGTGAGGTGTCCTAGACTAGCCCCCTGATCTGGCCCGGCGGTAGGGAACCCCAGGGACCATCTACAGTGACCTGCAGAGGAAGCCTGCCTGCAGCCCCCCAACTCAACCCCACCCTTCAAGTAACAAGGAACTGATATGTTCGAGGCATGTGGGCTGCTAAATTCATATCTTAGCATTAGATCGCCGCCTAGTGTTGGGTCCGGATGATCGCACATTGTTGTCCTGGAAGAGTCTTCGAAGTATCCTGAGATAGGTGGCTCCTCCCCTGGACTACAGTGCGCATGGGCATCGGCTCCATCCCCAGATTGTTTTTTTCCGCCATTGGGTTCGGATGCGGTCTCGACGTCTCTCTGTCGGAACCGAGAAAACATAACTTTAAACGGCCAAAAGGCTTTGTATTTATTACGTCGGTATTGTTTGCGTGCGGTCTCGAGTTCTTCCGTCTCTCGGAGCCGGAATCAGCGGAGTTTTGCTCTTCGGACATCGAGGCCTTCTCATCGCGACTCGACAGCGACTTTTCCAGCATGGAGCGGAGCCCGTTTAAGCTCTGTCCGCTCTGTGGGGCCAAATACCCACATATAGACGTGCACCCGGTCTGTAACAAATGCCTTTCACCAGACCATAATGAAGAAAACTGCAGGGCCTGTGCGAGTTTCAGGTCCAAGAAGACACTCCAGATTCGGCGCGCGGTGCGCCTTGAGGCCCACCAGTCGGCACCGGAACCGGACGACATCTTCGACGACCAGGAAGAGGAGGACCAGAGCCATCATCTTCAAATCTCCCCGCCCGAGACGGAGGTCGAGGCGGATCCGGAAGACGACAACGGAGTCGTGGATCAAGGCCTTGAAAACGTCGACGAGGTAGGGGACGTCGAAGAGGTTTATGGGGCCGCGGAAGATAGCTCAGGGTATGAGCTATGCCCCGAAGTTTACGGACATACAGAACGGGTCACGGGATCGCCTGTCGGCCTTACCCAGGACCCCGTCGCGCAAGCCACGGCCCGCCTTCAGGCCCGGCCACGGACATACTTGCTGCGCAGACGGTATCGAAACCGAAACTGAAACATGCGGTATCGACTGCACCTAAAATGGCCGACTCGAAAACGAAACTGAAACTTAAGGACTCCAGCGTCCCTAAGATGGCGGCCGTACCACCAAAATCGAATAAAAACGATGCTTCATCGACTCCGTCGACCACCGGTCCACAGAGATCGAAGAAATCTGTACATTCCACGGTGTCGAAATCGGTGCCAGAGGGGGGATCCTCTAAAAAGGGCGGCACGCACAGGTCAACCGCTGCAACGCCGGCAAAGCCCGCCAAAGACAGCGGCACGGCTCCGACTCCAACTGGGACGTTGGTCGGACGCGTGGTAGAAACGGAGCCGTCGAAGTCACACGGATCGAAGGCTGACACATCTGCGCATCGATCCAGGACCCCTGGGCCGGCGGACGCGCCATCATCGTCCAAGACTCAGAAGGGCCGACAGGACGTCGGATCCGAAGGCAAGGTCAAGAATTCCGCGTCGGTGCCAAAGGCCACTGTGAAAACGTCCCTCGTCGCTTCTTCACTACAAACAATTAGGGAGAAAGCCTCTGCTTCGTCGGCGCCAACGCCAGCGCCAGCGCCACGGAAGCCGATAGACGTTCCGGTCAAGTCTGCAAATAAACTCCTCTTCCTTCTGCCGCCAAAAGAGGCGCCGAAGGCCTTCACAACAAAATCAACGCCAAAGAAGCCGGATTATTCAACGGCAGGGGCAGGTCGAGTACTCGACTCAGAAGAGGATTCAGAGTGTTTTATCGACGCTGATACAGGCAAATTAACCCTTTACAAAAGGAAGATAACTTCTCAGCCGGTGGACTCCTATGTCATCCCCCTGAAGAAGAAAAAGTATCCACAGGATGCCTCAGGCCTCATGGAACCTATCCAGTCCCCTCCAAGAAGGAGCCCAACTCCGTCTCCAGACCCCTCTGAAAGTGAGGGATATGGTGAAGATGACCAATACACTTTCCCAGTCAATGAACCAGATGCACAGCCGGATTCATATGATGACTTTGGTGACCAAGGCACCCATAATGTGGGACAAGACCCACAGCCTTTCAGTACACGTGCATCCCCAACAGAGGATTCTGCAGGTTTCCATGCACTCATTGAAAGGGCAGCTGCTAATCATGATGTGGACATGCATGCTGACCCTGTTGAAGAGGATTTTCTATTTGACACTTTCTCAGTTTCTGAAAGAACTGTAAAAACACTGCCTATGCTCAAAGGGGTCCTCAAGCATGCGGCGGACATCTTTAAAGAGCCTACCAGGGCGAGGGTGGTCAATCCACGTATTGAAAAAAAGTACAGACCAGCACCTGCAGACCCTGCATACATTCGGGGACAGCTGCCGCTTGACTCCCTGGTGGTCGCAAATGCCCGAAAGAGGGCCAACTCCCAGACAACGGGTGAAGCTCCTCCCCCGGATAAAGAGTCCAAAGTGCTAGAGGCAGGAGGCAAAAGGGTAGCTGCGCAGGCTGCCAATTTCTGGCGTATTGCAAATACACAGGCACTATTGGCACGTTATGATAGGTCGCATTACGACACCCTAGAGCAAATTGTGCAACACCTGCCTCCACACTTTCAAGAGGGCACCAAAATGATTATACAGGAAGGACAACTCATCTCCAACGCGGCCATAAAGTGTGCACTTGATGCCGCGGACACAGCCGCTAGGACCATTAACACTAGCGTCATGCTGAGGCGACAGGCGTGGCTCCGCATATCGGGGTTTAAACCTGACATTCAGACAACCATACTTAATCAACCTGTCAATCCTGATAGACTGTTTGGTCCAGATGTTGACACCACCCTAGAAAAAATTAAAAAAGACACTGAAACTGCCAAATCTATGGGGGCCCTTCAATCACAACAGTTTCGTGGCAATACTTTTCGTCGCTCAGGTGCACGTGGAGTCACCAGAGGACAGATGGGTCAGCAGTCACAATTCTCTAAAGGTGGATCACAATCCTCGTACCCCAAACAGAACAAGGGGGGCTACAGAGGAAACAGCACCAGAGGACGCGGCAGAGGGAACAACAACTCACGCTCCTCTACCCCAAGCAAACAGTGACTCTCTGTCACTGCCCCCCGACCACTTAACACCTGTCGGGGGGAGACTACAGCAGTTCCTGCCCGTCTGGTTCAACATCACCACAGACAGGTGGGTGCGACAACTTGTACAGTACGTTATTGTCTAGAGTTAAAATCCACTCCACCCAACATTCCACCAAGGCAAAGGCCTATGTCCGCAGAGCACTTGCACTTATTGCAGCAGGAAGTGGTGGTGATGCTGCAAAAAGGAGCAATCGAGCTCGTGCCAGTGGGGGAGGAAGGCACGGGGGTATATTCCCTGTACTTCCTTATTCCAAAGAAGGACGGATCTCTCAGACCAATTCTGGATCTCCGTCCCCTCAACCTGTATATACTGTCAGAACACTTCCATATGCTTACACTGCAACAGATTCTTCCCTTGTTAAACCAAGGGGACTTCTTAGCAACCTTAGACCTCAAGGATGCTTATTTCCACATTCCACTACACCCGTCCCACAGAAAATACCTCAGGTTCACTATCCAAGGCAGGCATTATCAGTTCAAGGTCCTACCCTTCGGAGTCACCACAGCCCCAAGGGTGTTTACCAAGTGCCTGGCGACAGTGGCAGCGCACCTCAGGAGGCAGAACATCCATGTCTACCCCTACCTGGACGACTGGCTCGTTCAAGCCAAGTCGGAACAACAGTGCGCCGCAGACATGTCGACTACCATTCATCTCCTTCACGACCTGGGTTTCTCGTTGAATTACCCAAAGTCGCATCTTCAGCCGGCACATGTCCGGCAGTTTCTAGGTGCGACAATCAATACCCTGACGGCCAAAGGTCAACCAAACCAAGTCAGGATAGACAGCATGCAGTCTCTAATCCAAAGATTCAGACCACAACACTCACTTCCAGCGAGAGTGTTCATGCAGTTGATAGGCATGATGGCCTCCTGCATCTTCATAGTCCCTCACGCACGGTTGCATATGCGCCCGCTCCAGGAGTGCTTAGCAAATCAGTGGACACAGGCTCAGGGACAATTAACAGACCTAGTGTTGGTTACCAGTCGGGCATACGACTCTCTGCATTGGTGGACTCCACACAACCTTTGCAGGGGCCGACTGTTCCAGGAGCCAGTGCCACAGATTATCCTGACAACGGACGCTTCTCTCCAGGGATGGGGAGCTCATCTGCTCAATTACACAGTGCAGGGACTATGGACGACGCAGCAACAGAAGATGCACATCAACTATCTAGAACTGATGGCGATCTTCATGGCGCTCAAGTCCTTCATTGTACATCTGTGCAACAAAGTGGTGTTAGTCCGGACGGACAACATGACCGCGATGTACTACATCCAAAAGCAGGGGGGCACCCACTCACCGCAGCTGTCTCATCTGGCTCAGAGCATGTGGAAGTGGGCCATTCAGAGGAACGTCTTCCTCATGGCAGAACACCTCCCAGGGAAGGACAATCAGATGGCGGATCTGCTCAGCAGATACAGCCATCAAATGCACGAGTGGGAGATACATCCATCAGTACTCCAGCCGTACTTCCAAAGGTGGGGTCATCCAGAGATAGACCTGTTCGCCACAAGGGAGAACGCAAAATGCCAAAGCTTCGCCGCCAGGTTCCCACACCCGCAATCGCAGGGCAATGCGATATGGATGAACTGGTCAGGCAAATTTGCGTACGCTTTTCCGCCGACACCTCTGATACCACTGGTGGCGAAAAAACTAAGGCAACACTCGATGACACTCATCCTGGTTGCTCCAACGTGGGCGCGCCAGGCCTGGTACACCACGTTCCTCGAACTCTCAGTGGTTCCGCATCAAAGACTGCGCCTCACGCCCAGGCTTTTGACGCAGAACCATGGAGAAATTCAGCATCCAGATCCGCAACAGCTCAACCTGGCGATCTGGCTCCTGAAGTCTTAGAGTTTGGATACCTCAACCTACCTCCTGAATGCATGGACATCATCAAGGAGGCAAGGAAGCCAACAACCAGAGCATGCTATGCGGCAAAATGGAAGCGTTTTGTCATTTACTGCACGACCAATGACATCAACCCGCTAGATGCATCTATCCCTAACATCATTTGCTATCTGTTACATCTTTACAAGTGCAAGCTAGCGTTCACTTCTATTCGGATACATCTATCCGCCATCGCAGCTTACCTTCAAAATAGGCAGCATCTCTCTCTCTTCAGAGTGCCTGCCATTAAAGCTTTCCTTGAAGGTCTGAGACGAGTCATTCCCCCAAGAACACCGCCAGCTCCGGTGTGGAACCTCAATGTGGTCCTCACCAGACTAATGGGACCACCATTTGAGCCAATGCACTCGTGTGAACTACAATTCCTAACGTGGAAAGTAGCTTTCCTGATTGCTATTACGTCACTAAGGCGTGTTAGTGAGCTACAAGCGCTCACAATACAAGAGCCATTCATTCAGATTCATCCAAATAGGGTAGTGCTACGTACTAACCCCAAATTCCTTCCAAAGGTGGTGTCACAGTTTCATCTCAACCAAACTATAGACTTGCCGGCATTCTTCCAAAACCCACAAACGGTGGCGGAAAGAATGCTCCATACGTTAGACGTACGGAGGGCGTTGATGTACTACATAGACAGGACACAACACTTTAGGAAAACAAAACAACTTTTTGTTGCCTTCTCACCACAACACAAAGGCAACCCGATTTCCAAAGCAGGAATAGCCAGATGGATTGTTAAGTGCATCCAAATCTGTTATGACAAGGCCAAGCGCACTTTAACAATACCCCCAAGGGCGCACTCCACACGCAAATTGGGGGCATCCATGGCTTTCCTAGGGAACATTCCTTTAGAGGACATTTGCAGAGCAGCCACGTGGGTTACACCACATACCTTTACAAAACACTACTGTGTTGATGTGCATTCCAAGCAGCAAGCTGCTGTAGGACAGGCTGTTCTCAAGACACTTTTTCAGGTTTCTGCAGCTGGCACGGGCAACCGCCGCTGATGGAGGGACTGCTATGTATTCTATGCTAAGATATGAATTTAGCAGCCCACATGCCTCGAACTGAATATGCTACTTACCAGTATGCATCTGTTCTTGGCATGTAGGGCTGCTAACATTCATATCGCCCACCCTCCTCCCGGTGCCTGTCGCAGCTGCAGATATACTATTGTATTCAATCATTAGCATGGACATCCTTTACACTTTTCACTCCATCTTCTGCCACAATGGCAAAAAACAATCTGGGGATGGAGCCGATGCCCATGCGCACTGTAGTCCAGGGGAGGAGCCACCTATCTCAGGATACTTCGAAGACTCTTCCAGGACAACAATGTGCGATCATCCGGACCCAACACTAGGCGGCGATCTAATGCTAAGATATGAATGTTAGCAGCCCTACATGCCAAGAACAGATGCATACTGGTAAGTAGCATATTCATTACAACGGCGCAAAATCCATCAAGCGCCAAGAAACAGAAGACCTTTAAGTTACCACAGGACTGCTGGGGATCAACCAGGTACTGGACGGTGCTGCATCTGCGCCCCCCTGCCTTCACCTGGGTCCCTGCGTTATTCTGCCACTGTTGTGTGGCCTTACCTGAGGAAAGTGCCCTCACTGAAGTGTCTGCTAAGCGCTATCTCTGCGTAGCACTAGCCCCCTGAACTGCTGGGGGTGCCCCCACATCGTGTTTCACCCAAGCGCTGTGGTGTTCCTGAAGCGCTATACTCCTGAGACGCTACTGCTGTCATTGCCCCTTGAATAGCGCTGGAGACTGTCGATAACGCGCTGTGGTAATCGCCCCCAGGGAAGCGCTGCCATTCGCGCCCTACTGACTGGGCCCAGCACCGTGAAACCTGTGGCGCTAGGCCCCTTTGAAGAGCGCTGTGTTGCCCCTTCGAGCGCTCACCTGCTACGCCTTGGGAGAGCTGAGTGTTTTCCCCCATTGGCCCTCGGTGCCAGGAGAGGGCCGCCGCTGTGTTGAGGGCCACCGGAATCTGAGGAGGGCCGCGCTGGGCCCGAGAATGGCCCCATCACCGCCGTGAATTCCTGTCAGGCCACGCTAGGCCTGAGGCTGCGATCTCCTGGCCTCACGTGACTGGGGCGCGGCAAGCCACGCCCCCGCCGGGCAGTGATTGGCCGCTCTAGCCAGGCCCCTCAAAAGCTGAATCTGGATTGGTTCCCGGCACTATTCCCCGCAAGCCGTGCTGCTATTGGCGGCTGCGGGCGTCCTTGCTCCTGATAGGACCAGTACCGGGAGAAGCCCCGGCCTGGCCTGAGAAACGTTGTGGAGGGGGCCTGGAGGAGTGTGAGCCCCCTCCGTCCAGCGTTAATAGCACTGCGGGGCTCTGTGTGGCCCTGCCGTACCCGCGGCGCGCCCCCACCAAGAAGCTCGCTGATTGGTCACCGGGCCACAGGAGGTATTGGAGGGCCCGGGATCGGCTTCCTGTCGGCTCGGGGCTCTCCTGCCTAAGCCAGACGCGCTGGAGGCCCCACACAACCCCTGCTGACTCCAGGTGCCGCCAGGAAGCCCGTACTGCTGGCGAGAGGGGCTCCAGGAAGAGAGTAAGCCCCCGATCTGCCCGTAGATCTACGCAAACGCCCCGAGCAGCCGAAGAGTGAGGTAATACCCGAGGAGGTGGGCGGGAGGCCGGAGAAGGCCAGAGTTCGCCCCTCCCCGGGGGAAAGTTGGAATTGGGCCCCGTTGGCCCTCACAAGGCTCCCTGAACTGGGGAATAGCCCCATTGAGGACTGGTGACTGGGCCTGTTGGCCCCCAATTAGCCCCAGCCTGAAGACGAACTGGGTCAGAGCCCTGAGAGAGTGTTGTAGGGGCCTGACCTTATTAGAGGAGATAACCCCTGACTAGGGGAATGGTTATTGTTGAGTATCGTCTAAAAGAAGGGTGTTCCCAGGAGATGGTTTATATGCAGGAGCCAAGTTTCTATGTTTAAGGAAATGCTCTATCGGTGTTTCCTGTAATGGGTTTCCTATGTACAATGAAATGGTTTATTCCTGCCTAAGGTCAGGATTATTCTGATCTGCTGAGGTGTTCCTAGTGGATGTAATGTTTATCTGTACCTCAGGAAAGGTTTTATTCCTGGTTATGAACATGCTGAAGCCCGACATGATGAAATGTTTAACCTTTTAATGAAATGCTGGATTGAAGATATTAATGCCTAGTGTATCTATGCTCTGTTTACCTTAGGCACTGGTTAATCTTGCCTTACTGAAACACTTTACAAATGGTAATGGAAAGGGTTGTGTTTACCATGGGGAACCTTCACTCATGCTGGCTGAAACGTTCGCTCTGCTACTCTGAGATGCACTGCGCCTTTTCATTTGGTGCCCTTGCTTTAATGTAATGTTTGCTTAACCATTGAAATAGTTATCTCCACATGGAAGATTCATGACTGCATTTTCCAGAAGACTGCAGCGGTGGTTTACTTGAGGCTAATTGAATGTTTTACCTTTAATGAACAGGTGAAGCTCCTGGGTAGTGCTGCAATCCCTGAATGCCCACAGGTGGCCAATGAAATGTTTATCCTTACCCACTGACAGGTTTTACCTCTGCTAATTCCCTGTTCTACACCTAATGAAAGGTTTACGCCTACTTAGCGCCACCTTTCCTGAAAGCCTACAGTTACCTACTGGAATGTTTACTGCCGTGTAGGGAAACGCTATTTCCTTTCCTGACAGGGTTATTGCGATATGCTGTGGTGATTAAAGAATCACACCCTTTACTCCTGCAGGCAAACGATTATTAAGAGGTGCTGCATTGATGATGCAATGGTCATGTTTACCTTATGGGGTGTTCCCTCTGATTGATGACATGGTTATTCTGCATGAAATGTTTTACATTTAATGAACTGGTCTATCCTCATTTACTGCCCTGCTGATTCCTGCGGAAGGTTATGTTTTAATCCCGCCAAGGAGTTTATTTAAAGTTCACCCTTGTTGGGTGAGAGGTTAACTGAGTTACCTACCGAACAGGTACTTCCTTGATGACGTGGTGATTTCTCCATACCTACGGAGATGTTTTGCTCCTGTTTGATAAGATGTTAATTCTTTCAGGAAATGTTCATCTGTAACTAATGAAATGCTAATTTTCCAATGAAATGTCATGGTAACATGTTAAATTGATTATTGAACTGCTCCCTTTTCTCCCCTCCTATGAAATGTTTAACTGATACTGTGATTTTCCACTCCTGAACCTTAATCTTATATAAAAGTTATTTGATTTTTAATCAAACACCCTGGAGTGGCTTTAGTCATTGCGTGCCTTTCATTGCCTCAGTGGTTGCGTGTGCTGTGTAGTCACTTTACACCTGAGCTTTCGGGTGCCTACCTGCTTGTGCCAGGCTACCGGTGACCCCAGTTCCTACAGCGTGTTTGTGAAGGACTGGCCACTTCCAAATAATTCATTCCCTGTTTGATTCGTGGCCTGCATTCCCATATAGCTGGTGAACATCTGCTAGGAAAATGAAATGCCCATTACACTAGAGTTAAGGCTTCCACCACCAAGTCTTTAGTTACTCTGACCTCCTTTCACAAAATTTTGTTTCACTTACCCACTTTGTATGCAACTCCAGTTTCTTCTGTCTAACTGCTCGGGAGATGTTTGATCACAGCTTGCTGTTCTGTTTTAAAGTTTTTGATTATCAGTGAAGATCCTGCAAAGCAGAAGTAATCATTACTCCCTTCTAGTTCTGCATTGTAGGAATCTTCATTTGAAGTCATAAACCACAATCCCACCCCCTTGGCTGCTGTATGCATATATATGGTATTTCTATCAATGACCTTATTTATTCAGGTTTTTTCCAACATAATTACTTTTATTTCTCTTTTACTGAATTGCCGAATAATGTGGGGTTCTACTGGCCTAAACTTTATACCCAGCTCTTTTGACAGATTTCTTATATACTGAAGTCAGCGTATTTTTCCAAAATAGTGCAATTCCAAGCAATCCTTGACCATATCCCTTGCAAACTTAACACCCTATTTTGACCAGATACTGTACCATTTTGTCAGTGTATTAAGGTCAAGTGGTATCCTCCATATACTCTAATCCCAGCTCTTTATGAGCAATAAATGTTGGCGTTTATTTAGGCACCGCCAATAGCCTACATTCATCATTGTTTTCTTGCAGCTGTAGAAGTTTTGTCTTTTGAGCAACTCATACTGGGGAGCCATAAAGAGCCACTGGGAGACATTTAGAGCAGTAAAGTGTATTACTCTCTCTCAAAGGTTTATTCCCAACCTTTATATGGTATTTCTATAGTGTGAACCTAGCCAAAAGTCGATGGTGCGTTGTACATGGTCAAAGCAAAACTTAAAGTTGGGGAGAAATGGAAGTAGAAGCTGAGTTGCCGACAGTTAATGCATTGTGATGTAGTGTTATTCAAAGAAGTGAGTCTTCAAATCTCCTAAATTTGAGCAGTGTTGAGTTCATCCTGATAGATTTGGGGATGTGGTTCCAGATCCTCTGTGCAATCTGAAATGGCCTGTTGTCTTGTTTATTTTCTTTTTTACCCTTTTGAGTCTGCAGTCTGATGGTGTCCTGGCTGCTGGTGTGCAGAGAACTACCAGAGCTAGTTCTCTAGTTTGGTTGCAGGTCTCCCTGCTGGCCGTACTTTTGATATAGCAGTTATGACATCCTACAAGACCCCTGTCTATTCTGTCTGCCTTGCGGTGTCATAGGATATAATCACGAGGCCGTGGGCCAGGAGAGGTCTTCTGAGGTTTACCAGAATCGTGGCATTACAGATCCTCCTGTATAGTTGTAACCTCTGGATCTTTACTGCAGATAGGAAGACTTTATCCATGTAGCTGTTCCCCAAGTGACCTCTTTAATGTCTCGTCTGCCCATCACTTTTCTCTGCTGAGATCTATGTTGTCCCGGTCTGCGTCTCATCAGTAGCCATTGATACTTACTCTTAAATATACCATCAATATGTACAGTTTACAAAATTACTCATGATTTTTTTTCTCTACAGAGCCACAGGATACACCTAAAGTCAGTAAACTGGTGAGTGAAAATTCCTTTTTGCATTTTGTTTCTGACATTGTTTACCGATTTCTTCATTAACAGTTGTCTGTAGGATATGTTCTTGTTTATAAGCCTGGAGGAAGTATTTATAAGCACTGTGAAGATACAAATACAATGTGCTGTATGGTGGTACATCTTTCTTATATTTCATTTCTTCTTTTTATATTTGTCTTCGTCTTTTACCTTTACTCGTCTCTTTTGTCAATGTGCTTCTAGTCTGTATCTCAGTGTTGCCAGACTGGAGCTATCTGTATTTGGTGTAATTGGTGTTGCTTTGTGAAATCCAGTGCTTTTTTCGTCTTTCTGTGGCCACTAAATAATGGCGATGGTTAAGAACGAATTACTTGCTATCTTGTTGTTCCAAAGAAAGTGAACCTGTCTGATGGAGAAAGCAGATTTTGAATATTGTTTTTATATATAGAGATGGTGATAAAAGTACACAATGAGATTTGAGGAAGGATGTTTTATCTCCATATTTTGAAGTTGAAGTATTTCCTTACTAAAACCATTTTTTTATTAGCACAAGGTAAAAAAAAATTTCATTTTGAATCCTAGTTAGTTATCAATCCTTTCTTTTAGCTGGGAATTAATGTAAACCTATATTCTTTTTAAATCCCTCTTGGATTAGGCAGCAATTATAGTAAAGTACCAGCTTATGGTGTGCCAATAATGAAAATATACTGTTGTGAATCGCACGTACACAAAGCTTCATGGTGCTATCTGAACACAAAGCTAACTTGAAGCTAGGTTGAATTAGCAAACAAACAATGGTTAATGTATTGATTAAAGAGCCATGTCCTAAGGAGATTTCCTATTGTCTGCAGAGAGAATTCTACCTGCAAATTTAAAGTTGTAAAATTCCACATTCTAGCTGTGGCTACTGAAAAGCCCTGAACCTGACCTCACACTAGCGCCTAGATGGCCTCCTGGTCATGCACCAGCACTTGACCACTTAGCTGTATTTTTACTTAAGAGTGAACTCTCCTGGCAGTGGGTCTTTAAAAATGTTGTGTATGAAATTATTAAGATATGTTGTCAAATGCTTAATATTTACTAGATGTTTGTTTCTTATATGGCCTGTTTTCGTCAAGCTATTAAAATAAAGTTTCTTACGGACTAGAGACAACCAGAAGAAATTAATTAGCGTAGTACAAAGCTCTGTGGAAGGTGCAATTTATATTTTGAAGGTAAAAAGTCAGCATGTCAAATGTGCAGCACAAGTTCTAGGCCATTAATTTCACCATGCTATGTACTGCTATTCAGTGCCGAGATCTTAGCAACAGAGAAATATGTTCTTTCATAGCTAACTTGTAGGAAAGCTGAACTGCTGCGCTTCGTCTCAGCTGAAAACTGGGAGTAGTGCTAATTGGCGATGCCAGATTTGTAGAATTTCAAAACTCCAATCCTGAGGAATCAGAGCCTTGATTATTTGAACAGGAAACTCTGAGTCAATAAAAAAGAACCATCTTTTGAGAACATTCAGTTGGCCAAAGCAGATCTTCGACTCAGAGGCCAGTGGAGCTAAGCATGAAAGCGAAAGGAACAGGAAAAATAGTAGCATTGCCAAAACCGAGCACAGAAGCCAAAAGTACATAACCATGTTATTATGCTAGTATTGACTCCCAAACTACAAAGTTACTTGGCAGGCCAGTTACTTGGATCCTATTACTGATACTACGAGGCAACGCACCATCTGCAATTTGCTGACATAGTCAGCAGGAGTTCCGTGTTTATGGTTTAATGTTGTAAAGGGTAATCGAACTCCATCGTCCGGTAATAGGCAGGCGGTACGCCAGGCCACCCACATCCTCCTCTTTCTTTCGGCCTTTGCTTGGCGAGGATGGCCAAAGATGATCTGGGCGATCTACCGGCTTCCAGCCCAGTGAAGTAATGATACCAGATTCAGTAATTGTAGAGTTAGTGTAGAGCTTTGTGGTGTATCACAGCTGACTACTTTGAAAGCGAATGGGTGGAGAGCGACCCCTGGCACTCTGTCCGTCTGAAATGAAATTAGCTCCTTGATGACTATGCCAGTGATGTTGGCCTTGGTGAAAGTTGGGATCAGAATATTATGGTTGATGGTGCCGATAGGTTAAAACAAATCTGCGCCTGACCCCACCGCCATCAACTAGCTCATGGTGATCTTCTAACGCAAGAGTACCACCACCTTAGTGACGCAGACCAGACAAAAAACTGACCGAAAAGTTAAGGTCATTAGTTTTCACTAATTCTGGAATTGGTTTAAGGCCAGTTTTTCGAATAATTTGAGCCTGTATGTCATAAGTGAAGTGGGGCAAACCTTTGCTGGGTCATTAGAGAGGGAAAGCTTTCAGCTAAGGTTTAACTTCCACCATATTACATTGCCTCTGGGAAACTCATGGGCTGAAAGAGCTGTTGAAAAACTGAAGACTTCCGTTGTTGTGTAGGGGACACCGCCGTTTCCTAATTTTGGATTGGATTAGGTCATTTTGGGAACCCAACTGTCAGAACGGGATGAAAAGCTTAATGATGTCATTAATGTTGTTAATGTTAATAATACTTCCAAACAATATTCAAAACCCAAAGCTGGTTCATCCAACACCTCTGCCAAGGTTAAACCCCACAACCCCAATTTCTTTGAGGGAAATGGCAATATGTGCTTGAGATGTGGTAATTCCTTCCATCAAAGTGGGGCGAAATGTCCTGCTATTGATGTAATGTGCAACTACTGCAAAAAGATCGGGCATTTTGGGAAAGTCTGTCTAAAAAAAAAAGGGATTTAAAAAAACTGCTGTCTACTCAATCGAATCCGACAGCGATTCAGACTCCAAATTCATATCTGCTGTGACATGCGATCGAAACAACGAGTTTGGTTTCTCTCAGGAAGTGGTTGAGGGTGATCTTTCCTCTTGTATTGATCCCATTGTTGACATTGGTGTAGATCCCCACACAATTAAATTATTAGTCGACTCATGAGCTGAAATAACGACGATAACACAGAAAATGTTCAATGAAATTTGGCAGGGTTCTCAGGCTCTCTCCCCTCCCGACAGGTCACCTGTGTCCTACGAAGGAAGTAACCTTGATCTGTTGGGTTTCTTTGAGGATGAGTTAATATTTAAATCCAGATGGATCAGGGGAAGAAGTTGTATGTTGCCGTTAAGGGTCTCAACATATTGGGGCGGTTTCACCAGGGACTCTTTGGCATGATACTTAAACCCAGTGCCAAAGAACAGGTTCTTGTGGTTGGCATCGAAGAGGAAGGCGAAGTTTGGAAGGACAAGTTTAGGGAAGTTTTTGGAAACGCATTGGGATGAATAAAAGGCTTGAAACATAGAATCATAGTGAAAGATGGAGCCATACCAGTGAAACATAAGCTCAGAGCGGTTCCGTTTGGTATTAGGGACAACTTGGACAAATAACTCAAAAGTCTCTGCTCTAAAGGAATTACTGAGCCCTCAGTCTTCATGTTTTAGTGTCCAAGACCTATCTATACCTTGTCATCAAGTTTAATTGCACCCAGAGTCTAGCCATTTAACAGTTTCCAAAACACCTATGGGCAAGTTCATGTTTCATTGCATGCCATTTGGACACGCCTCAGCTGCTGCGGTTCTTCAAAAAATCATGCAGCAGATACAAGGTCACTAAGATAAATTCAATTACAAACACAACATCTTGCTTTTCCTTTTTGCTTGACTTGCCTCCCTTTTGAAGTTTAGAACCTCGGGAGAGAACCCTATTTTCTGCGGTAGCGATTGATGAGGTCTGTGGTCAGATCGTCACTCAAAAAAGGATTTGTGTCAGGGGAGTGCAGGTGGAAGGTAGTTACTTTACTCGGGGCTCCCTTTAGCTGCTTGCCTGACGATGGAGAGTAAACTGGCCCTACTGTGTTTACCGGAGAGGGTTGCAGAGTTCTTTCTATCGAACAGTGTGGGCTCCGCCTGGGTCCAGGCGCTCACCATCTTTTGAGGGAATCATTGAGGGGATTCCAGTTCTTCAGACGCCTGCTTGAACCCTGAGTGACGTACGCTCTGTGACCTACAACCACCCTCTGTTATTGGGACCTTTACAGCATAGTGTATGCCGTCGACCAAGACAGCAAATACCTTCTGACTGTTGATTTGCTGTGCAGAGGAACTTGGTTTATAGCACATTGACTCAGTCTCAATCAGCTCGGCTCAGTCCCTGGTGGGGGGGCACAGCATGACCAGGTTAAGGCTGACCTAGAAGCAGCCTCGACTTTGAGTACATGAAGGGCACTTGGCGAGGGTGGACCTGGTATAGAGCATGGCATCCTGCCTGGCAAGGCACGGCCCCTGGCTGCAGAGCATGGCATCCTGCCTGGTGAGGTAATGCCCTGGCTGCAGAGCATGGCATCCTGCCTGGCGAGGCACGGCCCCTGGCAGAGAGCATGGCTTTCTCCATGGCGAGACACGGCCCCTGGCAGAGAGCATGGCATTCTCCATGGCGAGGCACGGCCCCTGGCAGAGAGCATGGCATCCTGTCTGGCGAGACACGGCCCCTGGCAGAGAGCTTGGCATTCTCCATGGCGAGGCACGGCCCCTGGCAGAGAGCATGGCATTCTCCATGGCGATGCACGGCCCCTGGCAGAGAGCATGGCATCCTCCATGGCGAGGCACGGCCCCCGGCAGAGAGCATGGCATTCTCCATGGCGAGGCACGGCCCCTGGCAGAGAGCATGGCATTCTCCATGGGGAGGCACGGCCCCTGGCAGAGAGCATGGCATCCTCCATGGCGAGGCACGGCCCCTGGCAGAGAGCATGGCATTCTCCATGGCGAGGCACGGCCCCTGCCAGAGAGCATGGCGTTCTCCATGGCGAGGCACGGCCCCTGGCAGAGAGCATGTCATTCTCCATGGCGAGGCACGGCCCCTGGCAGAGAGCATGGCATTCTCCATGGCGAGGCACGGCCCCTGGCAGAGAGCATGGCATCCTCCATGGCGAGACACGGCCGCTGGCTGTAGAGCATGGCATTCTCCATGGCGAGGCACGGCCCCTGGCAGAGAGCATGGCATTCTCCACGGCGAGGCACGGCCCCTGGCAGAGAGCATGGCATCCTCCATGGCGAGGTACGGCACCTGGCAGAGAGCATGGCATCCTCCATGGTGAGGCACGGCCCCTGGCAGAGAGCATGGCATTCTCCATGGCGAGGCACGGCCCCTGGCTGCAAAGCATGGCATTCTCCATGGCGAGGCACGGCCCCTGGCTGCAGAGCATGGCATCCTCCATGGCGAGGCACGACCCCTGGCAGAGAGCATGGCATTCTCCATGGCTTGGCACGGCCCCTGGCAGAGAGCATGGCATTCTCCATGGCGAGGCACGGCCCCTGGCAGAGAGCATGGCATTCTCCATGGCGAGGCACGGCCCCTGGCTGCAGAGCATGGCATTCTCCATGGCGAGGCACGGCCCCTGGCAGAGAGCATGGCATCCTCCATGGCGAGGTACGGCCCCTGGCAGAGAGCATGGCATCCTCCATGGCGAGGCACGGCCCCTGGCAGAGAGCATGGCATTCTCCATGGCGAGGCACGGCCCCTGGCAGAGAGCATGGCATTCTCCATGGCGAGGCACGGCCGCTGGTTGTAGAGCATGGCATTCTCCATGGCGAGGCACGGCCCCTGGCAGAGAGCATGGCATTCTCCATGGCGAGGCACGGCCCCTGGCAGAGAGCATGGCATTCTCCATGGCGAGACACGGCCCCTGGCAGAGAGCATGGCATTCTCCATGGCGAGACACGGCCCCTGGCAGAGAGCATGGCAATCTCCATGGCGAGGCACGGCCCCTGGCAGAGAGCATGGCATTCTCCATGGTGTGGCACGGCCCCTGGCAGAGAGCATGGCATTCTCCATGGCGAGACACGGCCGCTGGCTGTAGAGCATGGCATTCTCCATGGCGAGGCACGGCCCCTGGCAGAGAGCATGGCATCCTCCATGGCGAGGCACGGCCCCTGGCAGAGAGCATGGCATCCTCCATGGTGAGGCACGGCCCCTGGCAGAGAGCATGGCATTCTCCATGGCGAGGCACGGCCTCTGGCTGCAGAGCATGGCATTCTCCATGGCGAGGCACGGCCCCTGGCTGCAGAGCATGGCATCCTCCATGGCGAGGCACGGCCCCTGGCAGAGAGCATGGCATTCTCCATGGCGAGGCACGGCCCCTGGCAGAGAGCATGGCATTCTCCATGGCGAGGCACGGCCCGTGGCAGAGAGCATGGCATCCTCCATGGCGAGGCATGGCCCCTGGCAGAAAGCATGGCATTCTCCATGGCGAGGCACGGCCCCTGGCAGAGAGCATGGCATTCTCCATGGCGAGGCACGGCTGCTGGTTGTAGAGCATGGCATTCTCCATGGCGAGGCACGGCCCCTGGCAGAGAGCATGGCATTCTCCATGGCGAGGCACGGAGCCTGGCAGAGAGCATGGCATTCTCCATGGTGTGGCACGGCCCCTGGAAGAGAGCACGGCATTCTCCATGGCGAAGCACGGCCCCTGGCAGAGAGCATGGCATTCTCCATGGCGAGGCACGGCCCCTGGCAGAGAGCATGGCATCCTCCATGGCGAGGCACGGCCCCTGGCAGAGAGCATGGCATTCTCCATGGCGAGGCACGGCCCCTGGCAGAGAGCATGGCATTCTCCATGGCGAGGCACGGCCCCTGGCTGCAGAGCGTGGCATTCTCCATGGCGAGGCACGGCCCCTGGCAGAGAGCATGGCATTCTCCATGGCGAGGCACGGCCCCTGGCAGAGAGCATGGCATTCTCCATGGCGAGGCATGGCCCCTGGCAGAGAGCATGGCATTCTCCATGGCGAGGCACGGCCCCTGGCAGAGAGCATGGCATTCTCCATGGCGAGGCACGGCCGCTGGTTGTAGAGCATGGCATTCTCCATGGCGAGGCACGGCCCCTGGCAAAGAGCATGGCATTCTCCATGGCGAGGCACGGCCCCTGGCAGAGAGCATGGCATTCTCAATTGCGAGACACGGCCCCTGGCAGAGAGCATGGCATTCTCCATGGCGAGACACGGCCCCTGGCAGAGAGCATGGCATTCTCCATGGCGAGACATGGCCCCTGGCAGAGAGCATGGCATTCTCCATGGCGAGGCATGGAGCCTGGCAGAGAGCATGGCATTCTCCATGGTGTGGCACGGCCCCTGGCAGAGCACAGCATTCTCCATGGCGAGGCACGGCCCCTGGCAGAGAGCATGGCATTCTCCATGGCGAGGCACGGCCCCTGGCAGAGAGCATGGCATTCTCCATGGCGAGGCACGGCCCCTGGCAGAGAGCATGGCATTCTCCATGGCGAGACACGGCCGCTGGCTGTAGAGCATGGCATTCTCCATGGCGAGGCACGGCCCCTGGCAGAGAGCATGGCATTCTCCATGGCGAGGCACGGCCGCTGGCTGTAGAGCATGGCATTTTCCATGGCGAGGCACGCCCCCTGGCAGAGAGCATGGCATTCTCCATGGCGAGGCACGGCCCCTGGCAGAGAGCATGGCATTCTCCATGGCGAGGCACGGCCCCTGGCAGAGAGCATGGCATTCTCCATGGCGAGGCATGGCTCCCGGCAGAGAGCATGGCATCCTCCATGGCGAGGCACGGCCCCTGGCAGAGAGCATGGCATTCTCCATGGCGAGTCACGGCCCCTGGCAGAGAGCATGGCTTTCTCCATGGCGAGTCACGGCCCCTGGCAGAGAGCATGGCTTTCTCCATGGTGAAGCACGGCCCCTGGCAGAGAGCTTGGCATTCTCCATGGCGAGGCACGGCCCCTGGCAGAGAGCTTGGCATCCTCCATGGCGAGGCACGGCCCCTGGCAGAGAGCATGGCATTCTCCATGGCGAGGCACGGCCCCTGGCACAGAGCATGGCATCCTCCATGGCGAGGCACGGCCCCTGGCAGAGAGCATGGCATTCTCCATGCCGAGGCACGGCCCTTGGCAGAGAGCATGACATTCTCCATGGCGAGACACGGCCCCTGGCAGAGAGCATGGCATCCTCCATGGCAAGGCACGGCCCCTGGCAGAGAGCATGGCATCCTCCATGGCGAGGCACGGCCCCTGGCAGAGAGCATGGCATTCTCCATGGCGAGGCACGGCCCCTGGCTGCAGAGCGTGGCATTCTCCATGGCGAGGCACGGCCCCTGGCAGAGAGCATGGCATTCTCCATGGCGAGGCACGGCCCCTGGCAGAAAGCATGGCATTCTCCATGGCGAGACACAGCCGCTGGTTGTAGAGCATGGCATTCTCCATGGCTTGGCACGGCCCCTGGCAAAGAGCATGGCATTCTCCATGGCGAGGCACGGCCCCTGGCAGAGAGCATGGCATTCTCCTTGGCGAGACACGGCCCCTGGCCGAGAGCATGGCATTCTCCATGGCGAGGCATGGCCGCTGGCTGTAGAGCATGGCATTCTCCATGGCGAGGCACGGCCCCTGGCTGCAGAGCGTGGCATTCTCCATGGCGAGGCACGGCCCCTGGCAGAGAGCATGGCATTCTCCATGGCGAGGCACGGCCCCTGGCAGAGAGCATGACATTCTCCTTGGCGAGGCACGGCCCCTGGCAGAGAGCATGGCATTCTCCATGGCGAGGCATGGCCGCTGGCTGTAGAGCATGGCATTCTCCATGGCGAGGCACCGCCCCTGGCTGCAGAGCGTGGCATTCTCCATGGCGAGGCACGGCCCCTGCCAGAGAGCATGGCGTTCTCCATGGCGAGGCACGGCCCCTGGCAGAGAGCATGTCATTCTCCATGGCGAGGCACGGCCCCTGGCAGAGAGCATGGCATTCTCCATGGCGAGGCACGGCCCCTGGCAGAGAGCATGTCATTCTCCATGGCGAGGCACGGCCCCTGGCAGAGAGCATGGCATCCTCCATGGCGAGACACGGCCGCTGGCTGTAGAGCATGGCATTCTCCATGGCGAGGCACGGCCCCTGGCAGAGAGCATGGCATTCTCCACGGCGAGGCACGGCCCCTGGCAGAGAGCATGGCATCCTCCATGGCGAGGTACGGCACCTGGCAGAGAGCATGGCATCCTGCATGGTGAGGCACGGCCCCTGGCAGAGAGCATGGCATTCTCCATGGCGAGGCACGGCCCCTGGCTTCAAAGCATGGCATTCTCCATGGCGAGGCACGGCCCCTGGCTGCAGAGCATGGCATCCTCCATGGCGAGGCACGACCCCTGGCAGAGAGCATGGCATTCTCCATGGCTTGGCACGGCCCCTGGCAGAGAGCATGGCATTCTCCATGGCGAGGCACGGCCCCTGGCAGAGAGCGTGGCATTCTCCATGGCGAGGCACGGCCCCTGGCTGCAGAGCGTGGCATTCTCCATGGCGAGGCACGGCCCCTGGCAGAGAGCATGGCATCCTCCATGGCGAGGCACGGCCCCTGGCAGAGAGCATGGCATCCTCCATGGCGAGGCACGGCCCCTGGCAGAGAGCATGGCATTCTCCATGGCGAGGCACGGCCCCTGGCAGAGAGCATGGCATTCTCCATGGCGAGGCACGGCCGCTGGTTGTAGAGCATGGCATTCTCCATGGCGAGGCACGGCCCCTGGCAGAGAGCATGGCATTCTCCATGGCGAGGCACGGCCCCTGGCAGAGAGCATGGCATTCTCCATGGCGAGACACGGCCCCTGGCAGAGAGCATGGCATTCTCCATGGCGAGACACGGCCCCTGGCAGAGAGCATGGCATTCTCCATAACGAGGCACGGCCCCTGGCAGAGAGCATGGCAATCTCCATGGCGAGGCACGGCCCCTGGCAGAGAGCATGGCATTCTCCATGGTGTGGCACGGCCCCTGGCAGAGAGCATGGCATTCTCCATGGCAAGACACGGCCGCTGGCTGTAGAGCATGGCTTTCTCCATGGCGAGGCACGGCCCCTGGCAGAGAGCATGGCATCCTCCATGGCGAGGCACGGCCCCTGGCAGAGAGCATGGCATCCTCCATGGTGAGGCACGGCCCCTGGCAGAGAGCATGGCATTCTCCATGGCGAGGCACGGCCCCTGGCTGCAGAGCATGGCATTCTCCATGGCGAGGCACGGCCCCTGGCTGCAGAGCATGGCATCCTCCATGGCGAGGCACGGCCCCTGGCAGAGAGCATGGCACCTCCATGGCGAGGCACGGCCCCCGGCAGAGAGCATGGCATCCTCCATGGTGAGGCACGGCCCCTGGCAGAGAGCATGGCATTCTCCATGGCGAGGCACGGCCCCTGGCAGAGAGCATGGCATCCTCCATGGCGAGGCACGGCCCCTGAGCATGGCATTCTCCATGGCGAGGCACGGCTCCTGGCAGAGAGCATGGCATCCTCCATGGCGAGGCACGGCCCCTGGCAGAGAGCATGGCATCCTCCATGGCGAGGCATGGCCCCTGGCAGAGAGCATGGCATCCTCCATGGCGAGGCATGGCCCCTGGCAGAGAGCATGGCATTCTCCATCGCGAGTCACGGCCCCTGGCAGAGAGCATGGCTTTCTCCATGGTGAGGCACGGCCCCTGGCAGAGAGCATGGCATTCTCCATGGCGAGTCACGGCCCCTGGCAGAGAGCATGGCTTTCTCCATGGCGAGGCACGGCCCCTGGCAGAGAGCATGGCATCCTGCATGGCTTTCTCCATGGCGAGACACGGCCCCTGGCAGAGAGCATGGCATTCTCCATGGTGAGGCACGGCCCCTGGCAGAGAGCATGGCATCCTCCATGGCGAGTCACGGCCCCTGGCAGAGAGCATGGCATCCTCCATGGTGAGGCACGGCCCCTGGCAGAGAGCATGGCATTCTCCATGGCGAGGCACGGCCCCTGGCAGAGAGCATGGCATTCTCCATGGCGAGGCACGGCCCCTGGCAGAGAGCATGGCATCCTCCATGGCGAGTCACGGCCCCTGGCAGAGAGCATGGCATCCTCCTTGGCGAGGCACGGCCCCTGGCAGAGAGCATGGCATTCTCCATGGCGAGGCACGGCCCCTGGCAGAGAGCATGGCATCATGCCTGGCGAGGCACGGCCCCTGGCTGCAGAGCATGGCATTCTCCATGGCGAGGCACGGCCCCTGGCTGCAGAGCATGGCATTCTCCATGGCGATGCACGGCCCCTGGCTGCAGAGCATGGCATCCTCCATGGCGAGTCACGGCCCCTGGCAGAGAGCATGGCTTTCTCCATGGCGAGTCACAGCCCCTGGCAGAGAGCATGGCATTCTCCATGGCGAGGCCGGCCCCTGGCTGTAGAGCATGGCATTCTCCATGGCGAGGCACGGCCTCTGGCAGAGAGCATGGCATCCTCCATGGCGAGTCACGGCCCCTGGCTGTAGAGCGTGTGGAGGGTGTTGTAATATGCTTCTCAGCCTGGATGACTGCATGGAAGAATGTTGGAGTGTGAACTCTTGGAGTGCTGGAGTCATTTGCTGACGGGCTGAGCAGCATAGAGGCTGCTCCTGGTGAGGCTCCTTTCCATTTAACCTAATACTTGAATAAACGTACCTGAAGACTATCTCGGCTGGACCATCCATCCTATTACAGAGGGGCTTTGCTGTCACCAACCCCACACGGGGAGCAAAACCAGATTATCAGACCCAGTGTTTGAAAACCAATCCACCCATGGCAGAAGGCTTCTTTTATACCCGGCTAAATAGATACTTCGTTTTCACCACTAGATGGAGCTGCAGAATAGCGGTTTCATCTGATTCAAGTATCTTTTCTTGCAACGTGCAGACTGTAGGTCCCTTTTCAGTTTTCAACTTTTTGCCTCCAGACTTTTTCTATTCTTGAAATGCATAAGAAAGCAGGGTGCACACCCATTGTTGTTCATAAACCCCAGCGAGTGGCCGCTGCTCAATTTTATTCTTCAGGTGTTTGATGCTGAGTCATTGGTGTCAGAAGCAGTGATTGAGGTCCCCCCATCACAGTGAACTCTCCTGGCTATTAGAGCTCAGGTAAAGCTCCTGCTCAGTTTATTCAGGTGTTTGATGCTGAGTCATTGGTGTCAGAAGCAGTGATTGAGGTCCCCCCCATCAGTGAGCTCACCTGGGCTATTGCAGCTCAGGTAAAGCTGATGCTCAGTTCATTCTTCAGGTGTTTTATGCTTAGTCATTGGTGCCAGAAGCAGTGATTGAGGTCCCCCCTCATCAGTGAGCTCACCTGGGCTATTACCGCTCAGGTAAAGCTGATGCTCAGTTCATTCTTCAGGTGTTTGATGCTGAGTCATTGGTGTCAGAAGCAGAGATTGAGGTCCCCCCCCCATCACAGGGCGCTCACCTGGTTATTACAGCTCAGGTAAAGCTGATGATTAGTTCATTCTCCAGGTGTTTGATGGAGAGTCATTGGTGTCGGAAGCAGTGATTGAGGTCCCCCCATCACAGTGAACTCTCCTGGCTATTAGAGCTCAGGTAAAGCTCCTGCTCAGTTTATTCAGGTGTTTGATGCTGGGGCATTTGTGCCAGAAGCAGTGATTGAGGTCCCCCCTCAACAGTGAGCTCACCTGGGCTATTGCAGCTCAGGTAAAGCTGATGCTCAGTTCATTCTGCAGGTGTTTGATGCTGAGTCATTGGTGTCAGACGCAGTGATTGAGGTCCCCCCTCATCAGTGAGCTCACCTGGGCTATTACCGCTCAGGTAAAGCTGATGCTCAGTTCATTCTTCAGGTGCTTGATGCTGAGTCATTGGTGTCAGAAGCAGAGATTGAGGTCCCCGAATTACAGTAAGCTCACCTGGCTATTACAGTTCAGGTAAAGCTGATGCTCAGTTCATTGGGGTGTGTGATGCTGAGTCATTGGTGTCAGAAGCAGTGATTGAGGTCCCCCTTCATCAGTGAGCTCACCTCGGCTATTACGGCTCAGGTGAAGCTGATGCTCAGTTCATTCTTCAGGTGTTTGATGCTGAGTCATTGGTGTCAGAAGCAGAGTTTGAGGTCCCCGAATTACAGTAAGCTCACCTGGCTATTACAGCTCAGGTAAAGCTGATGCTCAGTTCATTGTGGTGTGTGATGCGGAGTCATTGGTGTCAGAAGCAGTGATTGAGCTTCACCGTGACCTCACATGGTTATTACAGCTCAGGTAAAGCTGCAGCTTTTCGCCTAGGGCCCTCCTGTGTTTGAGAGGCTTCTTTCACCCTTTATTGTACCACTGAACAAAACTGCTCACTTCACTCCTAGCAGCTGCCCACGTACAGGCTTGTGCCACTCTTGCACGAGCATGCTCGCGTTTGTCGCTTCCATCCATCGAGTGCATCGTATCACACACCATATGCATAAGTCTGGAGTGCGGGGCGACAAACTTGGTGTTGTCACCCATAAGGCGTTTCTATTGGAGTGCAAACATGGAAGGAACGGTGTCCACGTGCCCAGTCTCGAGACTCTCCACCAACCACTAATGTGCTTCGGCACCTCATTAGGGGGGTGAAGAAATACATTTATTTTAGAAGTTTCCTGTTGCGTTCTAGATCTTAGTTATAGAACAAACACATATTTTTTAATTATTTGATAATCTGCTGCGCTTAGACTGAACAACAAAGAGGTCTCCAAGGACTCCTACCTTCTTATGAATCCTACCCTGTACCAGCATCAGCTCATTTTAGGGTGCCGTTGTGGGAAAATTGATGGCCTGGCTTGGGTTAAAGAAGAAAAATCTGGCAAATGGGCTCTTATTTCCACGCTTTTGTCGCTCTGTAACTCACTAGTACTGTTTGTACGTGGTTTATTCACTCCTATTTGCTCAGTGCGCCAAAAAAGGCATAGAAGTTGACTATTTTACCAACACGGAGTCCAAACCCCTCACTGGCCTGTTCCACAGCAGCAGTACTCCCAAGGTCTTGGAAGCTCTTAACAGAGAAGAGCATCAAAAACAACTTCGACCAGAGTCTCCGTCCTCCATAGGCAGATACTTCTCTGACACCAGACGGTGACCAACTATTGACCAACTATTACCCTCTTCTATTGCCCCCTCTTGTGGTGAGCGGTATATTTGAATCTGACAGGGTGGACACCAATTATAAAAGGCAGAGAACTGCTAAATATTGTAGCTTGTGTATATCTTGTACGTTTCAAGACCATTCCACAGCTAGTTTTTCTAAAACCAACATAGGAAGCACCAATTATCTATCCCTTAAAAGAATCTTCAATCCTATCCGGAAGAAAGATGATCAGGCTAGTGCCATCGGCTCAAAAAATTCTTGGAGTTTACTCCAAGTATTTCCTACTGGAGACCAAAGGCTCATAATAATGAAATAATGAATTAAGAGCGATGTTAGACCTATGGTTTACAAACAAATTAATCATTTTTTAAATGTTATTCCAACATAAAGTCTATCCAGATTAACGACAAAAAGAATATATGCACGTAATTAATATAAAAGACGTGTTCTTCCGCATGCCAGTAAAAAAGATCCCTAGGAAATTCCTCTATTTTGTACTTGTACACAGTCACTGTAAATACACACTCCTACTTTTTTGTCTTAAGTCTGCTCCACGAACATTCTTAAAATGTATGGCTGTGGTAGCAACCCACTTAATAAGCAATGGCAAAGCCAATAGGTCTCACCTAAGCAAGATCTATTAGCTTGCCTAATATGTTTTAGCCATGTTGTACACCAGCATGGCTAAATGTTAGAGGAAAAGGAATGTGGAGATAAGTTCTGTAAGTAGAATGGAGTGGCTTAGAGTGGAGTAGAGTTAAGTGTCATAGAGTGGAGTGGGGGAAATGGAGTGGAAGGGCATAGAGTGGAGGAGTGTTGTAGAGTGGAGTTGGCATAGTGTTGTGGAGTAGTGTAGACCTGAGTGGAATGCCATAAGAGGGTGTTGCATAGAGTGTAGATCTGAGTAGATTGTCATAAAGTGGCATACAGAGGAGTAGTGTAGGATAAAGGAGTGGTATAGTGTTGAGTAGCCTGTGTTGAGTCCCTTGGAGTGGCGTAGGGTGGAGTAGTGTCGTATAGTGTGGATAAAAGTGGCATGTAGTGTTGTAGAGTGGAGTAAAGTGTCATAGAGCGGAGAAGTTTAATAAAGTAGATCGTCCTAGAGTGGAGTGCCGTTGAATGGTCTAGAGTGAATTAGCGTGAAGTACAGTGGCGCAGTGGTGTAGAGTAGGTTACTACAGAGTAGAGTGAAGTGGTGTAGTTGTGCAGGGTAGAGAGGAGTGGTGTAGGGTAGAGTGCAGAGGTGTAGGGAAGTGGTGTGGATTGCAGTAGCATGGAGTAGAGTGCAGTGGTGCAGAATAGTGTGCAGTGACACAGTACATTGGCGTAGAGTTGAGTGCAGTGGGGTAGAGTAGGGTTAAATTCAGTGGCTTAGAGTGCAGTCTTGCAGAGTCTCAGAGTACAGTGGCATAGAGTTCATTAGCATAGATTAGAGTGGTGAAGACTGCAGTGGCGCACAGTAGAGTGGAGTAGAGTGCACTGGTGTAAAGGTGTGCAGAGTAGAGAGGCGTAGAGTGCAGTGTCAGAGTGCAGTGGTGCACAGTAGATTAGAGTGGTGTAGATTGCGGGGTAGTGGCGCAGACTGTTCAGTGGGGCAGAGTATTCAGTTGTGCGGAGTAGAGTGTCATAGAGTGTTGCAGAGTAAAGTGACATAGAGTGCAATGGTAAAGGGTAGAGTGCAGTGGCGAGAGTAGAGTACATTTGCATTGAGTGTATTGGCTTAGAAAACAGCGGCATAGAGTGGTGAACGGTAGATTGTAGTGTTTGGCGACTGGAATGGCGCAGAGTAGAATAGAGTGGCGTAGTGCAGTGGCATAGAGTAAATTGGTTCACAGTTGAGTGAGGTAGCGTAGAGTGCAGTGGCATGGAGTAGAGCTACGTAGATATTAGATTAGAGTGGAATGGCATAGAGTGCAGTGGTGTATGGCAGAGTAGCGTGGGGTAGAGTGAATTTATTTATTTTATTTTTATTTCTGGTATTTGTAGAGCGCAGCATTCATCCCAAGGGATATCAAGGCGCTAAAAGAGAAAAGACTGCTGAGGTTTATGCAGGAGGGGTTAGTATTTGGGAAAGAGGTGTGTTTTGAGTTTTTGCCGGAATGAAAGAAGGTTTACAGTATGTCTCAGATCAATCGGTAATTCATTCCATCGTTTGGCCGCCAGGTGGGAGAAGGCCCGTCCTCCTGTCCTTGTTTCAGAGTTGAGTGGTGTAGAGTAGAGGCATGGAGTTGTGCAGAGTAGAGTGAAGTGGTGGAGTGGGGCAGAGTACAGTGGCATGGAGTGGGGTAAAGTGGAGTATACATGTTGTGGCAGTACACTGCCACTACTAACGACACATCTTCAATTGAAATGACCATTACATTTGCACAGATATGCAGTTTGTGATTAAAGTATACAGCACACAAACAATAATAGTTGGAAATGTCTTCACCTAGTGTATAGACTATTAAAATCCTATTTAAATATTTGTTTTACTTCAGAATATCAAAAAATGCTCTACATTTGTACTTTCAATATTTAAATTTTGTTTTGTACTAGAAACAAAATAACATTGTACGCCACACCCTGAGTAGAAAGCACATTTGTCACATAAATCCTCTCACTTTGATGTCGGGGAAAGAAAAGTAAACACCAAGCTCCCTGAAAGAGAGCCTGACATTTGACCAATGTGACACGATAAGATTTAAAGGCATGTTTATATAAATTCTGTACTGGGGGAAGAATACAGTAAATAGGGTTTGGCAAAGGAAGGAACAAACTCAAGCTGGGCAGCCTAAAACTAATAGTCAGCAACTAGAAAGCAAGCAAGTTTGAGTTACAAACCACATATCCAATGGCAAGCAGCGGGCAAAATGCATTCCCAGGGAACCTTTCGGAATGTCCCTAAGATGCCATTTGCAAACCAGACAACTGTGCTGCCTCCTTTGACTTAAAAAGGAGGAGAGTTCATCTTACTTAGACGACCATCTCGACGAATCTCTAACTCAGGAAAAAGTAAAACAGTATGTTCGAGGCATATGCGCTGCAGATTACACACTATGCATAGATGGCCAACTAGTGTTGGGCCCGGATGTTTGCAGTTTGTTTTGTTGTAGAAAAGTCTTTGGAAGTCACAGGATAGGTGACTCCTCCTTTTGGATGATACTGCGCATGGGCATCGGCTCCATCCCCAGATTGTTTTTTTCCGCCACCGGGCTCGGATGTGTTTCCAGCGCTCCGTGTTGGAACCGATTTCCTTCGCCGCGCAATCCTCACCAACTTTCAGAAATTAAGTTTCGAACGCTTTTCCAGTCGATGTTACTTTTCAACTTCGATTCCGGTCGTCATCGACGGCCTTTGGGCCTAACTAGGCCTCGACTCCAGCTCATGGAAAGGACGCCATTTAAAAAGGGTCCTCAATGTGGGTCGAAGTTTCCTCACACCGACCTTCATGAAGTGTGTAACCTTTGCCTCTCCCAGGAGCACGAGGCCAGAGACTGCTCCGCTTGTGCCTCTTTCCACGCCAAGAAGACTATCCAGGACCGAAGAGCGAGGCGAACAATAGCTCTATCTTCAGCTTCCATTCTGGACGACATCTTCGAGGAAGGCGTCTACGTTACAGAACAACACGTCAACAGCAATTCCGAGGCAGAAGACTCTGAAGTCGAGGACATCACTCCAGCACAGCGGGTCGAAAGTAAGACAGTCGACCCAGACCCTTCCTCGGCACACCCAAAGAAGATCCTAGTCACACTCTCGCCCTCTGGCTCGGGTGCACACCGACACATTGCTTCTACTGCCCCACCTTCGGGCCCGGCTATGAAGCTAATGAAGCCTTCAGGCGACTCTGCTGGAGTCGGCCTTCGCACGGTGCCGGAGCACACTTACCGGCATCGAAAAAGACAACTTCACCGGCCATGCCGACATCCAGACCATCGGCGCCAAAACATACCACTACTCCTTCGGCACTGAAACCAAGGTCGGAACCAAGCAAACCTGCTTCGGATTCGAAAAAACCACCGGAACTGAAAAAAAAATAGATCCAAAAAACATACCGGAGCCGAAAAAACCCTCTGAACCGCAAAATGCTTCGGAGCTGAAAGACTCCTGCTTCTCCAGTTAAAGACATTGCCAAAAAACCAAAACAAACCGCTTCAGTGCCAAAATCCTCCTCCGCACCAAAAGATCGGCCTCCTGCAAAGGACTTACTTTATCCAGACCCTGCTCAAAAGACTCTAGCTAAAGATCCAATCACTGGACAGCTGATTTTGGCTTCAAAAAAGCGACCACTGGACGCACCAGCTCCAGCTCCGCATTCAAAGAAGGAAATGGCTACCTCTCCCTTATGACTGCCTTCCCTTTCTCTTTCACCAGTACCATCACCACATCCTCCCATACCACAAAATTCTCCAGCATTCTCTATCATACCAGACATTGACAACAGGGATGATAGCTCTGATGAAATGGGAGAGGGGGGGGGGGACATGCCTGATCCAGCTACTCCTACAGGATCACCTGACCCGTGGGATGATTAGAACACCCCAGATGTCCCAAATGTCCCTCAGGATGACATATACCCCTCAAGGCCTTCCCTACCAGAAGACACTATGGGTTTCAATCAATTAATTCACTGGGCTGCGCAATATCCTGGGGTAGACATGCATTCAGACCCTGTAGATGAAGACTTCTTAATGGATACCTTTGATAGTGCGCAAAGGTCCTCATCCATTTTACCAATGCTTAAAGGAGTGATTAAGCATGCTCCTGAAGTCTTCAATGACCCAGTCAGAACTCTGGTCATTAACCCTCGCATAGAGAAAAAATATAAAGCTGCTCCCTCAGACCCAGGATATATTAAAGGTCCTGTACCACTAAACTTACTTGTAGTTTCCAATGCACGCAAGAGAGCAAAGTCTCAAACATCAGGTGAAGCTCCACCACCAGATAGTCTAAGCTACTTGATGCATCAGGGAAAAGAACGGCGTCTCAAGCAGCAAACATGTGGCGTATCGCCAATACACAGGCATTATTAACCAGATATGACAGGCACATTATGACGAATTAGAATCATTAATGAGGCACCTCCCTGATAAGTACAAGGATAGAGCAAATGGACTTATCCAAGAGGGTAAAAAAATATTACAAACACCTCTATTCGATGTGCATTGGATGCAGCAGATACTGCCTCTAGGGCAGTTAACACCAGCATCCTATTACATGCCTGGCTACGCATATCCGGGTTCAAACCTGAAGTACAAAGTGCCATTCTGAATTAACCCTTTAATGAGCAACACCTATTCGGACCTAACATAGATGTAGCACTTGAAAAAATGAAAGGATACAGATACCGCCAAATCTATGGGAGCCCTGCAGTCGCAGGCTCCCAGACGTTCATTTCGTCGCTCATCCTATCGAGGTGCAACCCAGGGGATACTCTTCGGACACAGCTTCTACCTCGTACATAGCTCCTACACTGTCCACTTACTGCAAGATCTACCAAAGGGGTGGGTACAGGGGTAACCATAACAAAGGCAGAGGTAAAAAATAACAACTCCCGCTCTGCCTCTACCCGTGCCCAATGACTCCCTTCCCCTTCCCCCGTCCCATTCCACTCCTGTTGGGGGAAGACAAACAATACCTACTAGCTTGGTAAAACCTCAGATCAGACAGGTGGGTGCTCCAAATAATTCAGTCAGGTTACTGTCTAAAACTAACATCCACCCCTCCAAACATACCACCCAAGCAGCGTCCAAAGTCACAAGAACATTTAACACTGCTCAGACAGGAGGTAATATCCCTCCTGCAGAAAAATGTAATAGAAATAGTTCCAGAGCATCAGATAGACAAAGGAGTATACTCCCTATATTTCCTAATTCCAAAGAAGGACAGCTCTTTAGACCCATCCTAGACCTCGGGCCTCTAAACATTTACATGCAGTCGGACCATTTTCACATGGTCACACTCCAACAAGTCCTTCCACTTCTGGTACTAAACGACTACCTGGTCACTCTAGATATCAAGGACTCCTACTTCCATATTCCCATCCACACAGCGCACAGAAAATTTCTCAGATTTGTGCGAGACGGGCAGCACTACCAGTTCAAAGTGCTCCCATTCGGAGTCACAACAGCGCCAAGGGTGTTTACCAAATGCCTAGCAGTAGTAGCAGCACACTTAAGAAGACCACATATTCATGTCTTCCCATATCTAGGCGACTGGCTCATATAGCCAGTGTGTACAACACACTCACGCTACTATTCAACTGCTTCACGACTTGGGATTCACAGTAAATCACACCAAATCTCATCTGCAACCCTCGCACATACAACAGTATCTCGGCGCTACAATAAACACCCAACTAACACTAGCTTATCCCTCTCCAGCCAGGATAACAAGTGTACAAACTTTCCTAACAAAATTCAAACCGCAACACTCGCTACCAGCTCGAGTGTTCATACAGCTCATAGAAATGATGGCATCTTGCATATTTGTAGTACCTCACGCAAGACTGCAAATGCGTCTACTTCATGAGTGCCTAGCACGCTAATGGAACCAGGCTCAAGGTCAACTAACAGACCTAGTGTTGGTAGACAGTCAGACTCATCGTTCTGTGCCATTGTGGAACACCATAACCTTTCCAAAGGGCGACCGTTTCTAGAGCCAGTTCCTCAAATAGTCATGACAGCGGATGCATCGCTCTCCGGCTGGGGAGCTCACCTACTGCATCACACCATGCAGGACAGGTGGACACCGCAACAGAAGTTACTCCACATCAATCATTTGCAGTTGCTAGCTGTGTTTCTAGCCCTAAAAGCATTTCAAATGCAAGTGTCAGACAAAGCTGTCTTAGTCCGCACAGACAATATGACAGCGATGTACTACATAAACAAACAAGGGGGAACACACTCTCTGCATCTCTCTCAGCACAGCAGATATGGAGATGGGCTAAAACACTAAATCTCTTCCGCTTAGCCCAACATGTCCCAGGAGTACAAAACACTATGGCAGATCTGCTAAGTCGACAAAAACAGCAGATCCACGAGTGGGCACTTCATCCGCAAGTTCTTCATCCATTCTTTCAAATGTGGGGACAACCTCAGATAGACCTCTTTGCCACCCACGAAAACGCAAAATGACCAAGCTTTGCGGCCAGATACCCACACCCATTGTCCAAAGGCAATACGATATGGATGAACTGCTCAAAACTATTTGCGTACACTTTTCCTCCTCTCCCACTACTTCCGTTAGTGGTACGCAAACTACAACAACATTCCCTGATGCTCATTCTAGTCGCTTCAACTTGGGCCAGACAACCGTGGTACACCACGCTGTTGCAGATGTCTGTAGTACCACACTAAAAACGAAACCTATCTCCACGCCTATTAACACAGAACCATGGAGAAATCAGACACCCGGACCCAGCTCAGCTCAACCTAGTGATCTGGCTCCTGAGGTCAAAGTTTGGTTACCTCAACCTTCCTCCAGAATGTATGAAATTTCTTTAAAAAGCTAGACCTCCCACTACTAGAGCATGTTATGCTGCTAAGTGGAAACGCTTTGTCATATACTGCCAAAACAACCAAATAAATCCCTTAGACGTGTCTATTCAACACATCATAGGACATCTATTACACCTTCAAAAGTGTAATTTAGCCGATATGTCTATCAGACTACACCTTGCTGCCATTGCAGCATACCTACAAAATAGACAACATCTATCTCTTTTTAGAGTTCCTGCTATAAAAGCTTTCATGGAAGGACTCAAAAGAATAATTCCTCCCCGAACGCCACCAGCACCAGTGTGGAACTTAAACATTGTTCTTACAAGATTAATGGGTCCTCCCTTTGAACCATTACCTAAATGTGAATTGCAATTCCTAACCTGGAAAGTAGCTTTCCTAGTAGCAATTACTTCTCTCAGAAGGATTAGTGAACTACAAGCATTTACCATTCAACAACCTTTTCTGCAAATGCATCATAACAAAGTGGTTCTTTGTACTAATCCTAAATTCCTTCCTAAAGTCATTTCACCATACCATCTAAATCAATCAGTTGAGCTGCCCGTATTTTTCTCGCAGCCTCAAACAGTCGCAGAAAGAGCTCTACACACCTTAGATGTCAAAAGAGCATTACTGTACAATATCGAAAGGACACAAACTTCGTAAAACAAAACAACTTTTTGTGTCTTTTTCACTGCCACATAAAGGCAACCCCATATCAAAATCGGGGATCGCTAGGTGGATTGTTAAATGCATACTAAAATGTTACCAGAAAGCCAAATGTATGTTAACAATTCCTCCAAAAGCCCATTCAACAAGGAAGATAGGGGCTTCAATTGCATTCTTGGGGAACATTCCCCTAGATGATATATGCAGAGCAGCTACATGGCTTACACCGCACACATTCACAAAGCATTATTGTGTAGATGTGCAAACTAAACAACAAGCCACTGTGGGCCAGGCTGTACTAAAAACACGGTTTCAAACAACTGCAACAGATACTGGTGGTTGCAGCTAGGTGTGGGTACTGCTATACAAACTATGCATAGTGTGTAATCTGCAGCTCATATGCCTCGAACGGAAAATGCTACTTACCAGTATGCATCTGTTCTTTGCATGTAGAGCTGCAGTTGCACACGCCCATCCGCCTCTCCGGCTACCTTTATCTGTTCCAGTATTCTCTTAATTAGATACAAATCACATGGACATCACTACCTCTTGTACAGCTCCATCACTTCCCTAATGGCGAAAAACAATCTGGGGATGGAGCCGATGCCCGTGCGCAGTATCATCCAAAGGAGGAGTCCCCTATCCTGTGATTTCCAAAGACTTTTCTACAACAAAACAAACTGCAAACATCCGGGCCCAACACTAGGTGGCCATCTATGCATAGTGTATAGCTCTGCAGCTCTACATGCCAAGGACAGATGCATACTGGTAAGTAGCATTTTCCTTCCTGACAATAGTAAACCTAATAGACTGCCTAGGCCTTCATGTTAACATTCAAAAATTAGTTTCAGCACCGGTTCAAAGACTGTGTTATCTGAGGACAAAGTTAGATACCATGAAGGAAAGTAATAATAATTTTTCTATCCAGGGAAAATTCTGCAAGCTGCGTACAACCGCCAAACCAAAAGCAAGACAAATATTCTTGCTTCTAGGCTCTTGTGCAGCATTGTCTAGAGGACCAACAATGTCAGAAAGAAAACGATGACCACAACATGACCTTGACCCCTGCAGCGAAACCACCCCTGGCATGGTGGTGCAGAAGGCACAGCTTGCTCAAGAGTGCTCTTCAGAACTAGCTTCCGCAGGGGACAAACGGGGAATCCGCATACTATGATGGTACCCTGACCTTCTCCAAATGTCCATAGAACCACATGTATGTCCAAACCGGACCTACTGACCAAATACAGGAACAAATGTATCACTTGACCCCTGCATCATTGAATTTAGATGCATAGCTCCTGCAGTGACGGTATGGTCCTCTAAATCTCCCCCTGGAAAGAAGCAAAACGTCATTTAACAAGGCTTTTATTTCTTAGACGGGTAAAGGTTTTGTATTTGGTGTCAAGATAAAGGACCAATCAAATCACTGGTCAGAAATATGCGATTTTGCCTTTTTGGCTTAGTTTAGCTAAACTTAAATTTGTATCAATAAAGGTTAACCTGACTGCCAACGTCCCCAAACTTGGTAGGCTCACCTTTTGAGACCATATGCAAGGTCTACTTTGCATCATCTCTCCTGGAAGACCACTTTCTTAATGACCATTACCTCTGCTTGGAGAGTAAGAAAATTGCAGGCCTAATCTGTGATAAAGCCTCACACCTTTTTCCATTCTAACAGCGTTGTAATGAGAATCCACCCTTTATACTCCCCCCTCCCCCCCACACTTTATACTCTCCTCCCCCCTCCCCCCCCCACCCCACACCCCCAGGTAGTTTCAGACTTTCATATTAGTCTGAGTTTTACTCTCCCTACTTTCTTTCCTAATCCTTAAACACATGCAGTTTTAGAGCTACAACCCTTATTTAGAACACACATTCATGATTCATCTAGTTTTAAATGGCATGAGGCAGTCTATTTTTTTTTTAAAATAGAACTAAAGCCTTTTTGTGGTATGGCACTGACATTTACAGACAGCACATTTTCCATTGAAATGACCCCTAAATTTGCAGAGATACAGTTTTACTGATAAAACTATCGTGTACAAATGATGTGGAAGTCTAGCTTCAGTGAATATTTTTAATGTTTGCATCACTCAGTAAAGTGGTGTGATTTGCTCTGGTCCTATTAAAGTTTTCGTTTCCATCAGACTTCAGAGTTACAGAAAAAGTGCTTCATGTTTGCTTTCATAACTGCGGAGTGTCCTACAGTTTATTTACCGGTATTTACAATTTGTTGCGTGTTACAAAAAAATGACCTCATTGAGCCTTTCCTTTCACACTTGTGTACCACAGCAAGTTTGTGAGTTGATTGTCTTAGCTTTTCTTTCTTTGACCGCAATGTGAGAATATTTTATAAAGCCCAATGCCCGTGTTAAAAAACATAAGCAGCAATCTGCCAGAACATATAGCCTGACCTTTAACCTCTGTCTTTGAACGGTAGCAGAATTTAACCCGTTGCGTGCGTCTGAAGGCCTCCGGCAGTCCGACGTCACAGTGGGCATGTGCGGAGGACGGCCGGGGCCGTCCGAAACACGCCAACTCATTAATTCCCCAGCACCGCAGCAGAATTTATGCCGTGGTCAAGGGGTTAAAGCCCTCTTTATTCATTTACTTGGACCTTTGTCCCACCAAAACCAACTCACTATACACTAGTAAGTCTCGACCCACACGTTTGGGAAACACTGCTCTGGATATTAGAATGGTTCTTCGTATCTAGATAAGATGGATAAGAGATTGTCGAGAAACAACATTTCATTAACAGCTGTCAGATTAGACAAGGCCTAGTACAACCAACCAATCTATTGCTAGATGGATACTTTCCTGTATTACGTAATGCTGTAAACGAGCAACCAAGCCTCTGCCTCATAAGCCTAAGGCTCACTCTACTAGCTACTATAGCTTGGATCAGACAAAGATCAATTGCTGACCTATGTCAGGCAGCTATATGGAAACCAATAAACATAATTGCATGGCATTATTGCTTAAATCCAACACTCAGGCAGATGCTAGGAAGGGTCAGGGAACCATGAGAACTCGCTTTAATTAGAAAATATTTGTCAATATATAATTCTATTCGTTTTTTATCCTCATTCTCTTCCTCCTGTCCAGCAGATTCTCTCTGGATTAAGACATTAGCTTTCTATGCTATTCTAGTCTTTATGACCATCGATGAAGATCCTGTGATGCACAATAAACAGTTGGTCCTGGTTCTGTATAGTAGGAATCTACATGCAAGTCATAAAGAACCCTCCCATCTCCCCGGATGGGTAATTTTGAGTACTGGAAAGTGGATAAGATATAAAAAAAAAAAGTATATCGAAGTCCTGCAAAAACAACTGGCAGTCTGAGATATCTGCCAGTAGAGTGCATCAAGGGTAGGGGAAGCTCCTGGACTCACAAAGAAACAGGATGCTTTTTTCTCATCTTGCAACGAAGGCCTATTAATCAGCATTTTTTACCCTCCCTTAGATGTGACCTTTAATTGGCAGTACATCTGTGAGAACCTTTTCATATGTCCTAGACTGCAAAACAAGCCTCTTTTTCATCTCCCTTTTCATGATTCACATTCAGTGGGATTTATATAGTGTCTTGTGTTTCAGGATAGCCCTGCAGTCACTTTTATGAGTGTAATACAACCAAGATTAGTCTACAATGTTCCAAATACCTTCGAAAATACTGAGTGATCGATGGTTCAAATTAATGTCTGATGTAGTTGTAGTGTTATCTGCAAACATTGCGGTTGTTAGTCATGGTGTGAAGATGGTGAAAGAATTATTTATCCGTGGATTTGTTGGTTATGTCCTGGTCCGAATGGGTGGCTGACCTCTCCCTAGCTTGCTGGAACTCGCATGATTGGCTGGCTGTGTGCCTGTAAATAGACCAACGACTTTCCACTTCTATGTGGCTTGCACTGTGATTGATCTTGATTTGGAAGCTTACATTTTGGTTGCAGTATACCCCAATGCAAAGCGTCTGTCTGAGGCTTTCGTCCTAGTACTAATTATTGAAGTTGTAGAGGTCTTCGAATATATACACAAACTCCCCATTGTCATTGTTATTGCTTTAAAAAAGTGTAAATAGAACATCAGTTAAAAAAATGAGAAGTATTGAATATTGAAAAAGATTTGCAATCGTATTTAAAGAGATTGTAATAGACTCCTATGGGGTTAACCAGTGTTTTATGTGGAGCTTTCAAAGCATGACAGGATAAACAGGGATTTGGAAAAAGATTCTTTGGGATTGGGATTCTTTATGATTTTCTCTTCACCAAGGGGCTCTGAGTGACCTCAAATATGCAATAAGAACAAACTTGGCAACTTTGTGATATCTCTCAGATTCCCTTAGAAGAATACTTCCTCTGTAATACAGTGGTTGGCCCTAAGGACTGCCAAACTTGTAATTAGGCACAGAATCTTTACTCATGTGCAGTCGTTAGCTTTGGCATAGTGATGTATGGAATCATTTATTGTATTTAATGTTTATTCTCCATTTTAATTACTGATTTTATTATCTTCAGGTAGCTACCAAATCTTTAATACCAAATTCTAATAGAAAATTGACCACCATTGAGTTGGTTTGAGGTGATGCAGCTGCTCTTATCTAAACATTTATACAGTCCTAAAGTTCACATTCAGAGTTGTTTTTTATGTGTGTTTAACATTTCCTTTTGTGATACATTGTGTCTGAATTGAGATTCTGGCGTGCTTTGCTGGAGTGATTTTGTATTTTTTGTAAGTTGTTTTGTAAAGTCCGGTATCAGTGACTGCCTGTCTGGTTTCAAATCATCCATTGGCTTTAATACTTTGAAAGGTAACATTTTTGTTAGTAGTCTTTTACATTTATCAATCCTCAACAAGATTGTGGTTGGACCTGTAGTTTGACTGGCTGATTGTAAAGGTGTCATAATAAAAATGAAGCTGGATTTCGTCCTTCTAACCACACTCCGCGAATTTAGAATTATTTAGCTTAAGAGAAGTAGGTGGATGCTTCATGCTCCAAGTATGTGGAGCCTGATGGACTAACCTGTCTTGTGGCCACAAGTGCTGTGATTCCCAAATTGGTAGGTTTGTGAACGAATGCCTTTTGGGGGGGCTTTAAACTTTTACTGATTCCCACATTGGAATTTGCAATGGATACAGATTCCCAATTCTGGGAGCAATTGTTGGTGTCCCTTCAAATTGTGAATAGGTTTGAGATCCATCAACGTTTTGCAACACGAGTGGAGTTGCAAAACAGTGAAAGAACGTATGCTCCCGATCTGTGGTGGTAACCCGTTCGCAGAAGGGAAGGGAAAGTGTGTTCAATTGCGACCCCTTTTTCCTTTATGAATGTAAAGAAAATGTGTTTAGGAGTAGGCAGTGGTCCTGGGGTAACACTTTTTTAAAAAGTAAGGTTGTCCCTAAAGTCAAATACTCCCGTAAGAGTGATCAATAAAGAACTTTAATACCCACTGCACAGTTGGCCGGCACAACGACCAAAAAACCTCTAGAGTATTGAATCAATAAACATTTCATATATTTGAGGAACCTGGACTGAGTATCAGCATACAATCCCAATATTCACTAGATGATAGTGTTATTTAGATTTGTGACAACTAATTGAAATACTACGAGACATACATTTTACATTAAAATGAAACATGAATTTATTACATTTCATAGGTAAAAAAGTTTTTTCAGTTATTAGACAGTGCACACAAAATAATTACATAAAAATATACAGTATGTTATACAATAATTAAAAAGTGTTCTTGAGAACAAAAGTTTGTATCAAACTGACCGGGCATGTGCCAGCGGGACTAGAGCTGGTACGGTCTAATCTTACGGTGAATGCAGGGTATACCTCCATTTGTTCCGTATTTTACTGAGTTGGTTTATTGCCTGTAGTGAGGTCTATTTTTGTAAGTGAATCTGCAAATATTCGGTTTCAAGGCTAGGCCTAGGTCGGTTAAGTCTTTCTAGTTATGCTAATTAGTGGATGGAAAAGATTTCAGTTTTTCCTGGACAAGTTCATAACGGATACCAGACCTTAATATTTATGAGTCAATCGTTTTAAGTATAAAGCTTCCGTAAGGTAAAGCATCTCAGCATAACGTCATGGCACATCATAATTCCAATGACACCTCTTTCTATCAGAAAGGTGTATCACTTTTGCAGAGACAAGCATGTCTTTAACAAAGCTTCTTTGCCCAAGTCTGGGTAAACTCTGATGCATTTTTCTGGGATATCTATGTGAAACTAATGTAGTTTTTTTGGTAAAAAGATGAGATGGTGGTTGTTCTGAGCCTTCTCAGTCGTGGGGTTTAAAGTATTGAGGGTGTCCAGTAAACTTACTTTAATGTTCTTCAATGCATTAAATTACTGTATGAGCCTGATTACCTGGGGCTGATGAATGTTTGCTGAAAATGCCCAAGAGGACCACAGGATCCGTGCTTTTGAACACGTCTGCCCCGATACGTCAATCCTTTGGTTCAAGTATGAGATTCATAAGCTTGTTTGGTTCAGAGATTGATGATGGAATGCGATTTTTAGTTTTTCTTCCAGAAAGGATGTAAGATATTGGGAGAATTCAGATATTATCGTTGGAACAATACTTACTATTGCTGATTGTGCCATGGACTGCAAATACTGTTCTGTGAAGCTTGAATTTCTATGCATATCACCTGCTGACTTTGGTGAAATTGCTATTCGGAAACATTCTGCTTCTCTGGCGAACTTAAAACGATGATGATATCAAAATTATGCCATACAGTTCCTTCTCTTTTGTTCGTGCTATTGATTGCTATTTTAATAATTGTATCTATTTTACATGAGTACATGCACTTGAAATAGCGCACAGTCTGCAGGTATGCAAAATAGTAAACATATTTTAATGCTACAGGATATGTTTTCAAAAATTAAAATGGAAAAATGCCTAAAAAATAGTAAGTCTTTGAAATGTATCTTCCTTTCATGAGTGCTCTCTATACATTTGAAATATTTTGTTATAAGGCAATGTGCACTTAGAAGTGGAGGAACCCGGTTCTCTATAACCATTAAAACGCGAATGACAAACATATATTTTTAGAAACATCTGAAGTTGGATTTTTCTTCTATTGTCCATAATTGCTCTGATTTAGCTACATCTTCTTAGACATTTGTAAGAATCACTTTGATAGTGTTTTTGGTTGAACTGGTACGTTCTAAAACTGATATCACTCTTAGTGGTGTAAACCTCACTAGCCTAAACCAGTAACTTACTTTGCTACTTTTAAATTTCCATTAAAGATTTTTATTTAAAACAAATCTAACTTTTACCACGTGGTTAGTACTCATTTTAAAACGTTGTCTTTGTGTGCAACAATAACTTGCTGAACTCTCACCCTGCCAATTTTCTAACAGAGCCCATGACCTTTATCCTACACTGATCTGAACTAATCTGTCTAATCTTTCCCACCCTTCTGAATGCAGCGTGGACTGAAACCTAAAAAGGTGGTGCTTATTTGTGCTCGTTTCTTATTAACCTTTTTGTCACAGACTCATAGCATGAAAGCCCATGGCATGTTTATTGCTGTTGCACCGGTCAGTCATCTCATTGTCAAGCGGCATGCTTCTTCGTTGCATGTGCACCTCGCTTTTCTGGCTTCAATTGGCACCGCACCATTTAAAGGAACTGGTTTTATTGAAAGATGATCCTGTCCATATGGGGACTCCAGCTGACTTGAAGCTTCCTCACTGGAATGCGTTAAACTTGAGCTTAGCTTTTGCGCTTAGGTTTGTGGACCTGGTGAGAGTGAGCAGACATTACGGAAATGTGAGAAGTTTCTTGTAGGAATCAAAAGAAAATCTACTTTGAACCCAAAGTAGCCATTCTGCATAATTTTAAATGACTATTTCGTCCTTACGTCTTTATTACTTAACTTTGTCGTCATGTTCATAACCTACATTGGCTAAAAGTCAAAAATTAACACTAACATATTGACCACTGAGATTAATATTTGAACAGAAATGTAAAGTGACTTGAAAAACGAAAATAAGCAACAAAAACAGAGTTTTCTCCATGTTTCATTGCTCTGTAGAATTCTACTGCATTTAGAAAAATTCTCAATCGTACATGTAAGAAAATTGTATTGTAACTAAAACTTTCTCATAAGCAGTTAAATAAAAAAATATATTTTACCGTTGGTCATCTGAATGAGTGTTTAAATTCACAAGCAAAAAGCCCCTGGTTGTCTTTCGAGATGAGACGTTCTACGCATAGATCTTGTGAAGTGTTAATTTTTTTTTGCCTGTAAAGATAATATACCTTTGGGAGGCGAGATGATCTGACAGGTGAAAAGCCCTGCTGCAGAAAAGGCGAAGCAGCCTGTCTGCCGCGCAAAAATCCACAGGGGGAAGAAGAGGTGGAAATACTATCCCTGCTCAATAAGATGATTGCAGAGCATGAGCAAGAAGAAGAAAGGCCGTGGAAGGATGTGACGCTGCGGAAAGCTGTGGGTCTATAGTGCAGAGTGGAAGTTATACCCACAATTTAATATTGGACATTGATCGATGACCACTCGTGTGCCTCAGATGCAAAGCAAGGGTTCTGCGTTTCACTAGCCGCTTCGCAGCAGCCACAACTACTGGGATGAGGTGCTGGGATGGCTTGCCCGTTCTCTGCCTTCTTTAGTAACCGCACTCGTCTTGCTAGCCCAAACTGCCTCCGTGTGTCTGTAGGTTCACCGATCTGCATGCTTTCTTGCCTGCTTTTCTGACTTCTGTTGTCTGTCTGTTCATATTGATATGGTTCACTATCTGTCTGCTTGTCTCTTGTGTGTTCCCCAAACTTGGCTGTCTCCGGAGTGCTTTCGTATTGAATTTCGCATTTCATTGCATCCTTAACTTGCATGCCACTGAAGGTCTATTTTAGTGGAGTATGGTAAAATGATATTTCTTGTCTGAGCCAATTTTCACTGGGATTAATACAGACCATATATCACTGCGATCAGGGACTTGTTTTTTGTCAAGATTGTAATCCTGCATGTCTTAAAAACCACATTTGTACATTTTTAAATGACCTTTTTTACCAGTCAGTTGTGTGTTTTGTTAGACTTGAGTACAGAAGGACTGGCTACCACTTCAGACATGAGCAATACCTTGATCTTACTGTTTCTGTTGCACCCACATGGCTAGTACTGAGTCAGAACAGCACATTGCTTATTCTCTGCAATAAAAGGTCGAGCTAATGACATTAGTTTCTGCAGTAGCCCAGTGCTGGTAGTTGAATATGTGAGCTTTCCATTACTAGAATGTATGCAGTAAAATTTCCAGTCGTCTGTGAGATCCTGCCACATATGATTGTTCCTGAGGCTGAGCCAATGCTCTGTACTTGGTCACATGTTATACTACTTTTCATGTCTAAAACCCTGATATTCTTTATTTCTTATCGCTATTGGAAAGGATTAGTTCAAGTTACAATTAGTTCTTACTGACCTAAATATGTTGATAATATGTTTGAGTTACCGGTTTACAACCATTTTCTTTCCAACAGGCAAGCCTTTCCCTGTAGGCCTTGTAACTGTATGCCAGCTAGCCGGTATTCCTATAGTGTACACCACAAACCACACCGACCCGGCCTCTTAGAGCACTCTTATGATGAACAGAATACAAATGACCGTTCCCCAGAACTGAAAAGTGAACCTTATGTGATCCCAGCATATGACTGTTACTCTTGTCCGCTTCAAGTACTGGGACTCTGACTACTAGTAACATTGCTTTGCTTCTAATGATTTTTCTAGGAAGCCTCCATAGCAAGCATCAGTTTCATACTCCTTGATCAGAAAAAGCCATGGCGCTTTTGAGGCATCTTTCCTAGACCAAAAGAACACATTCAGATTCCTTCAGGCACCACCAAAGTGCTTCAGTGCTTCAGGGAGATTGTGTTATTGTTCTCGGTTTGGTAATAACTTACTGTTTGATTTGTGCTGCTCTCAGAGTTATTGCTCATGAGACATGTAGAGTGGTTGACAAACTATGCAATTCTATCTGAAAGCATTTAAGAAATGTAATATATATGGAAGACAGCTTGCCTCCACCATGCAGGAGTTTGGCATGTCAGGGGTATCGTATGCTGACGACACCCAGTTGATTGTCTCTGTCTAATGGCCCCAGCCATGGAAACCAACAACTTGTTTCCCGCCTGAACCAATGTTCGCACTGGATGTCGAACTGTTGCCTAAAATTGAATGGAGAGAAGACCGAACTAATGATATTAGTTAACATGGCCATACCTAAGCCACTGTATAATTGGCAAACCCACCTGATCTAAACCCGTTATAAAAAATGTAGGTATCTGGTTGGATAGCTCCCTTGCAATGAATCAACAGGCAAACAAACTGTCTGGTATCTGCTTTGGGCTCTTTAAGAATGCTCAGGAAGACACTGGAGCTGATCCCAGAGCAGGTACGGCAAACGGTCCTGCACTCCCTTATAGTCTCACGTCTGGACTATGGTAATTCTCTTTACCTAGGCTCTCAAAAAGTACGTGATCAAGAGACTTGACTGCAGAACGCGGCGGCAAGGCTCACTCCCTAGCCACGTATCGGTAAGAGAACCCCTTAAACAGCTCCATTGGCTGCCAATTCCAGCGAGAGTCAAGTTCAAATCCCTATGCATTACTCACAGGGCAGTAAATAACAAAGGCCTGGAAAAACTCAGAAATTTGGTATCTGCTCACGCCCCCACCAGACTACTTGGGTCCTCCCATCTACACCACCTCCACGCGACCAGAATCAAAAGATCAAGATGGGGAGGAAGATCCTTTGCACACTTGATTGACAAACAATCTCCCTCAGGACATCAGAGCGTTGCCAATTGAACTGGCTTTCAGGAAAAAACTTCAGACCTGGCTGTTTCCCCTAAACCATTAATGGGATCTGCTCTTAACACAACACTCATCGGCGCGGGGAAGCCCCTGGGCAGCCATGCGCTATACAAATCTCAAAATCAAACCGATACCTCTTTTCCTGACTCACTACTTTTCTTATGTGTCAGCCTGTCTGCTTTTTATTGACAGGATGCAACAGAAGTTCCTGTGCTTCCTGAGATAGTTCATGATGTAGTGGAATGATGCACGTTATCTCACGTTTTTACTAAGTATTTTCATGCCTAGTGTTCATGATGAAAAGTTTGGTGGTAAGCCTGTGAACAATATAACCACTCGGTTGATATTACAGAAGTTTGTAATGTGTTGCTACTTTGAGGTTGTAGAAAATCTTCTGACTTTCCCTATCTTCACTTCTTACTTCAATGACTGTTAAACTTTAACTTCTAATGGAAACTGAAATCATTGCCCTCTCCCTTTAGCTCTCTGGCATTGCGAGCAGATGCTACGCAATTCCAGCCGTGACCTCACCCGCTCAGGATGTGAAGGCCTTCGTTCTTGTTTCACCATCCCTCATCAGTGTGAGTCTTGATCTCCTCTCGGAGTTTCACTGACATGGACATAAAATTGCAAGTGACCTAGTTATACCTCATGTAGGGGACATCCTTTATTTCTCTAGAACTCCTTCAGAAGAACTCTTTGTTCACTTCGGTGGTGCAAAAAGCAGCAGCAGCGTTAGAGTTGAGCTGCCCATCACTGAGGGCAGGTATAACATTTTGACTGAAATCTTACAACCCTCCTCTGCAGTTTCACAGCCTTCTGTTCCTTTAAGTGAATATTACGGGATCCTATTTTAGCTTCCTCAGAGAAATCCTCCTCGAGCTTGGCAGTCATCCAACAAATTTCTCGACCACCCAGGCCTGCATCCTGTGATCAAAACCTGTGCCGCTGCATCCTTTCTGGAGAGTCTTGGTCCAAGCTTCTTCCACTAAGTTAACCCTTTTGTGGCAAGGGTGGATGTAAGCAACACCATCATCAAGAAGAATCAAAGCGATTAACCCCCAAAATTAGACGCTGGATCTGCTGCCTTAAAAACGTCTTTGACTGCCCCCTCGACACCACCACCTTCCAGCGGGGTTGAGGGTCTCCACTTTTTTCACCAATTGGGAGACCATCACAATGGATATGCAGGGTGATCCAGCTCCTCTGCAAGGGTTATGCCCTTCCTGCCATATCACTCCCTCCAGGCTGATCTCCTTCCACCAGGATGAGCATGCACTCTGGCTCATGCCTTGCTTTTGGAGGGTAAAGTTTTTGTCCTGCTGAAAAAGGGCTATATTGGTGACTTTGGAAGAGTGCAGCAAATTATTATATTCTCTTTATTTTTGGGTGCCCAAGAAGAACTGATCTCCAACTCTTAATATTTTTTTTATTCAGTAGGGAATATTCGAAATGCTGTCCTTGGGCCAGGTTTCGTTGGCCCCCATGGGTGATTTGTTGGTGTTGCTGAATCTCCAGGCTTGTCCTCTGTTCTGCAAATCGGGTATTTCCTGAGGTTCACTGGGCGGTCTCAAAACTATCAGTTTGCAGGTATGCTGTTTGTACTTACAACTACACGCGGGTCTTTAGCAAAGTGCTGGCTTCTCTGACGTCTTCTCCCACAGCTAGCCCTGTCTACCTCCTCACTAAACCACAAATTCCAAAGCTCTAGGTCCAAATTCTTTCGCAGTGAAGGGAATGCCTTTTTGATCTGTTGGACAGACCTTTCTTGGCATCTTTCCGCTGATTCCACTTATTCCTGTTCTGATCAATTTCATGTACTACAGAACACACATGATCCTAACTGCTCAAGATGTCACGGTCTCCTGGCAAGATCTCACGCTGTTCTGTTTACTGGACCTTCTATCCTTACTTCATGGTCAGATCCTACAACCCAGCCTTCCATAATTGAGCTTGGTGTTCTGGTTCCATAAAATACCAATATTAAAGCCTAGGCTTGTGTAATGTATGGACATCCTCAAAGATGCAACCTCACAGAGACCGCTGAGACCTTCAAGTTGAAATGGTCTTGCATCAACAAAACAACTGTAATCTAAGTGCCAAGCATAAGCAGTTCTGCCATACTCCTTTACTTGGTGAGATAAAGTCTGCAATTATCATATTAAGGACAGATCTTGCAGCTATAATAGCTTATGAAGAAAGGGATTTATAACCATCCTTTTTCACAGTAGCTGTAATTGCAGATTTATTTTATTAATAGATCTCCTAGCATATCTTCTGCATTGTAGGATCTTCATTGAAAGTCATAAATGTTAGAATATTGCTGTTTGCATCGCCTACCTCTCCATTATGAGGCAGAGGCATTTGTATATTTAAATTTGGGACGTTATGTTATAATAAAATAATACCCCATTATAGTGTATCTCGGGCAGATTTTTCATTTTTGGAGAATTTTTCAGTTCTCAAATCAGATAAACAACACTTAAAACTGCATTTATAACTTTGACTGCAAGGGAAAGAACCACAACAAATGTGAATGGAAAATGAGGGAAAATGCAATCTGATATACATGATCTATACCAAAGCGCAAAAGACGGTTCCTTTGAGAATGCAGCAGCTTCGACGTCTCATGAGGCTTTTTGATGACAGTTGCCTCACAGTGATTTTTATTTCTGGCTTGTGCTAGTAGGATCTCTAAACACTCCGTGGGTTTCGTTACTGTTTCCTCGGAGTATTGTTCTCCGAATTTGGCAAATTCTTTAATTTTTGTTTGACTTTTTACATCCTCATGAATTTTTCAACCGATTTGACATTTTGAAGTTGGTAATCTAACCTTTGTGACGTGCCCCTCCCATGGGGGGAGATAAAAACAGCATCAGATACACAGCACTTGTGTTTATCTTGCCAACTAGCCTCACATAGCGCAAAGGATTGTATTATTTTTAATAAAAAATAGGAAGGGCACTTAACGACTGTGAGGCATCTGCCCCAGAGTAAGGCTGGGAGCCCTACGATCTAAGGAGATAAACGAGGAGTGTGGCAAGATTCCAGGCAGGGTGTCTTTTCACTATGGCCGTTCGATCCACTACAACTGATCCAGGAAGGGGAGGAGACATTTAAGCCTTCATAGTCATTGGGGATACTCCCAGAAAGCATTGAAGGTAGGTAGAATGCCAACATGCTCTGTCGACGGGGTTGAAACTTCAGAAGAAACATGATACGGAGCGTTCCTCTTCTTCATTGTGAATGCAGTTCCAGTGAACATTGGTCATCCCGGCTGTAGTCTTTTCAGTAAATGACGCCGTTCAGACGTCCTTCCAACTGTGTACATTTCTTCAAAGACCAGACCTCTATTTCTTCAGAGGCACACTGGGTGCCTCCATGATAAAGAATGCCTCTTTACTAATGATTCACTCACTTGTGCCAATAGAATTTCCAGCGCATCCTCCTCCATTACAGTCTCACTTATTGTATCTCCAGAGACCCCGGTCCCCCATCACAGCCTCATACAAAACCGTCCTTTGGTTGCACCCTAACTAAGACACATAAGAAAGAATGGCATCTCCATTGCTCCACAGAAAGCCTAATGATATGCACTCTGATTCCGCCTTACGAGGCTTCCCAGCTTCCCCTTGGAGAATTTCCCCAGTGGTTGATATAATTGCCTTCCAGATTTCCTAGTGCGAGTGGCCTTTGAAGTTGAATATTCCCCTGGAATTACTGCAAGCTAAATATCTGCAATTAGCAAAACTCTTTTACCCAGTTCTACTTCAAGACTTGTGTTACTTCTTCCCAGCCTTGCAGAACTTTACAGCAGATTTTGTATTCTTCTTGCTGCAAAATGTGCAGCTCTGGAGATGTTACGGAGATATAAGCCTCCTGAGTAGGGTCCTGTTTTTCTCAATCATAACATCATGCCTGGCTGCCATTGTGTCTGCTGTTTGGAAGATGCATCCATTGGCTCCTAAAACATCCGTGTTTCCAAGGAAGCAGAAGGATGGATGCTGAAAGTAAAGTGTGTGCCACAGCAGCAACACTCCTAAAAGTAGCAACTGCAAAGACCTTTTGGGGGGAAATATGACCGGTCATTAGAGGAGACTATTTAGAAGTTGGAGGAAGATCTACTATATGATCGCAGACAGGACTTCTCTGAGATTAATAATGGGGAGCTCTTAGTGTCCAGCCAAGTCCATAAGGGAATACGATTCTGCAAATTTACCTGTTCTGGAGTCCTGCAGTAGGTTTACCCTCAGAAGCTCTTCTGTAGTCCTGCAATAGATTTACCCTCAAAAGCTCTGACCTGGCAACTCTGAGAAGGGAAACTCACTTAAAGATCATGAATGGCCCCTTTTCTGACTCACTTTTTCGTTTTTCTAGGATGTCATACCAGCGAGGAAAGGCTGTGGATTCACAATAAGATAGAAACCTTCATGGCTGTATGACTAAAAGAGGAAAATCATTTTTAAATCGTCCTTCGAGCATAGTTGGAGGCGGTCAGCACATGAGCATTCAATTCCTTCACTGGGTCAAGCCAACCACAACAGTCGTGTTTATTTCGTCAGAGGTGGAAGCCGTCTTCCTCAACAGGGTAGGATCCAAAGAACTTAAGGCAGTTACTCCCCTACTTCAACTCTTCCCTACGTCACTTACTTATCTTACTTAGTTACTTACTTAGTTACTTATCTTACTTAGTTACTTACGTATCTAAAGTAATTTTGAGTGGCAAAGCATTGACAGTGACAAATGGGGGCTGAATAATGTGGAATGTAAATATGCAGTTTATTTTAAACTGCCTTCCCTATTGAAACTGCACCAACATTTTAATCTTCTGCACACAAAAAACAGCTGTCACTAAATAAATACTTTTTTTTTTTTTTATTAAATAGCCGCCATAGATCCAATCCAAGAAAAGCCTTTTATTCAGGTATTTTCCAATTCAGAGGAAAGGTCCAAAAAGACTGTACAGGCTAATTCTGATGGATGCATCTGCCTGTGGATTCCTCACCTTATGAATATCCCCTGTGTCAGCATTCGGCGAGGACGTCACAATGAAACGGCTCCGCTCGCGACTCCACAGGACTTCACCGTATCCATAAGAGAGCCTTGTCGGCGTGATGACGTCAGTTCCCTTTTTTTTAGCGCCGTCGACGCGTCACGGTTTTCTGTCTCTCTCTGTATTGTTGAGATACTTACGTGGAGGACTGTTCCAGTTGCAGGAAGATGAACCCTAAGGCTCTTAAAGAATGGGAAGCTAAGCTCTTTATGGCGAAGGCAAAGAAGGAAGGAAGAGGCCGAAAAAGAGCTAAGTCGAAGTTGTCGGCTTTGCATTAGTCCAAGTCGAGGAAACCCAAAAAGAAGAGAAGACATTTATCTCTGCGCCTTTCGTCGAAGGGTAAGGTTTCGAGGTCTCCTTCGGCCCCTCGACATAGTCAAAAAGAACTTGCCGCCTTCGCCTTCTCCTCAAGTGACTCCGGAGAGATCTCCTTCAAAAGGCACTCCGGCGCAGTCTCCGGCGCCGAAGGGTTCGCCGGATTCGGAACGGTTACCACTCCCGATTGTTTCTTCTACTGGGCACATGGTCGATTCTGTGGCTCCGGAGGATCCAGCTGTTCCGACGCCAGATGCTGCTCGTTTGGATTCTGGGTCGCATCCATTTCCGCAATGTCCTACTCCAGGATCAAAACGTACGCATTTTTTTTAATGCAATGCACGGAGTATTTGCTAGGCAGGCTTCCCCTCCCGAGCACATTTGGGTCTACTGGCCTTCAACTTGGGTGTGCCTCAGCACTATACGTTCATGCAGACGGCACTGTCATGGCAGTTTCTGGCTCCGAGGCTTTCAACGCCGTTCATGGAGTTCCCGGCGCAGTCTGATGAACCTTTCTCTCTGCCTTGTGCAGCGCCGATTCCGCCTTCGGATTCTCCTTCGACGCCAGCTCCAGAGATGTCGGCGCCGTGTGTGGCGCCACCGATGCCGATTCCTAGATTTCGATCAAGGAGAGGGGCTCAGAGAATGCTGTAGGAAGAGCATTATCAAAGGCAGGAGGTTGAAGAGTGTGAGATAGAAGAATCAGTGGATGATTTTGAAGGCATATAGGACGCAAGTGGGCTGGACACTTCTCCGGAGTGGGAGCTTTCTTCCACAAGGGCTACTCCACCTCAAGAGGTAGCCCCATACCATACTGTTATAAGAAAGGGGGTGGAGCTTTTGGACTCGGTTACTACCGCTCGGTATAGGCCAAATTTGCTCACTGAGGTTTTACATTCGCCTTCTTCAATAGTTGTACCCTTGTTACCTTTTAATGAAGACTTGAGTGAGCCTATACTTAAGGTATGGCGGAAACCACTCTCTTCTCCTGCTGTCTAAATCGGTGGCAAGAAGGTATAGGTCTGCTCCAGGGGATCCTCTTTTTCTGTCTTCTCATCCTTCTCCAGAAAGTTTGGTGGTACAGGCGTCCTGCTTTAAGCAGTTTTCGGGTGCTTTTCCCTATGCTCCTGCTGATAAACTCTAAAACTGGAGCAGTCGGCTAAAAGTCTTTTCATCTTCCAGCAAGGCTCTTAAATCTACCAATTCTACCGTTTTGTTGGGCCGTTATATACATGCCTTGATAGACTTGGGCTAAGCAATTGGCACCCAAGTTACCCGATGAAGAGTGGGGAAATTTTATGGCGGTTCTTTCAGATGCTCAGGCTGCTGCTAGACAGATTATTCAACGTGACCTGGATACGGCTGATTCAGTGGCCAGAGTTATGGGTTTCTCCATTGCTACCAGGAGGCAAGCTTGGCTTAGATCCTCTGGTTTTTCCCTTAATGTTCAAGCTACTCTTGTTGTTTTGCCTTTTGATGGATCAAAGCTTTTCGGGGAAAAGGCGGATTTTGCCCTTCAAAGGTATAAAGACAGCAGAGCTACGGCGAAGTCTTTGGGACTGCAAACCCAGTCAAGGGGGTTTGGATATAAAAAATATTGTGGATTTGAAAGGTCTTCCTTTTGCAGCTTGCGACAACCTCAGCAGCAGCAAAATCCAATCTAGAAGTCCTATAGAGGAAGAGCCAAGGGTCGCCAACGTGGGTCAACCCACAATCTCTCCTCCTCCTCCTCTTCTACCTCCCCTGCTCCCCCTGGTAATGCAGGAAAACAGCCGTAGACCACCCCCTCCCCCATCCTAGATCATGTAGGTCCTGTAGGGGGGTCGGTTGTCTTATTTTCTACAGGGTTGGAAATCTGTCACACTGCAGCAGAGAGGACTTGGAATGTGCAGGGCAACCTGACTCAAGGGAAGCCTTTTCAGTCTCCTCCAACAGTAGCCACAGTGATCACGGATGCCTCCACTCAGGGGTGGGGTGCTCATCTGAAGGATCTGGAGGTCAAAGGTCTTTGGTCTCCAGAGGAAACGTTGCTTTGCATCAACCTTCTGGAATTACGGGCTATAAGTTTAGCACTAAAGGCTTTCCTTCCTTCCCTTCCCTTCGTGTTCCGTCTGTTCAGGTCCTGACGGACAACACTACCGCGATGTGATACATCAACAAACAGGGAGGTGTAGGGTCGTATCGACTGTCGAGAAGCTCTGCGACTTTGGTCCTGGGCACAAATCCATCAGATTTGTATGTTTGCAAATCATCTAGCCGGTGTGCTAAATGTTCTTGCGGACAGTCTCAGTCTGCATTACTCGGCCGATCACGAGTGGAAGCTTCCTCCGGAGCTGGTTCATCACATCTTTCAGATGTGGGGATCTCCTCGGTTGGACCGGTTTGCCACTCATGCGAATGATCACTGCCCATTGTTCTACAGTCTTCAGTATCCTCTGCAGGGAGCGCTGGGGAGGCGTTTCAAGTGAATTGGAGCTCGCAACTCCTTTACGCGTTTCCTCCCATACCCTTGATTCCTCGGGTTCTGAGGAATATTCGCCAAGACTAGGACCAAGTTATATTGATCGCCCCGGATTTGCCAAGAAGGGTGTGGTACACAGATCTACTTCACCTCTCATCACACCCGCTGCTCGTCTCCCTCTCAGGGCAGACCTCCTCTCGCAGGGGCAGGTTCTACACCCCCACCTCCAGAGCATGCACCTACATGCCTGGAGATTGAACGGGGCAACCGAAGTTCCTTCTCTCCCCCACCGGATGTAGTGGATGTTATCTTATCGTCCAGGCGACACTCCACTAAGTCTATTTACTCTTATAGATGGTCAAGATTTGTTAAATGTTGTCTTGAGCGAACCATTGCTCCTTTAAAGGCCCACTTGTCGAATGTTCTTCAGTTTGTACTTTTCTTGGCTCAGCAGGGATTTGCTGTGGCCACTGTTAAGGTATATTTGTCGACTCTTTCAGCCTTTATTTGTTTGGCGGATCAGCCGTCTTTGTTTAAATCTCCCATTGTTTTGAGGTTTATTAAAGACCTCACTAATAGGTTTCTACCTACACCTTTTGTTATGCCTCAATGGGATTTGAATCTTAACTTTCTTGATGGGTTCCCCGTTTGAACCTTACATAGTTGTCCTTTGAGGCTTTTGTCTTTTAAGACGGTCTTTCTTGTGGCTATTACCTCAGCAAGGAAGGGTGAGTGTGCTTCAGGCTCTCACTTCAAAACCCCTGTTTTTAACCATACATGCTGAAAGGATGGTCCTTAGGACCATGGCTGCTTTTCTGCCTAAGGTGGTTACTCCCTTCCATCTAGGGCAGTCCATAATTCTTCCTGTGTTCTATCCTCCCCCTCACCCTTCCAAGGAGGAGAAGAGACTTCACCGTCTGGATTCTAAAAGAGCGGTGAGCTTTTATTTGGACAGAGCTAAGGACAAAGGTCTTGCGAGTGGACGATCAGCTATTTGTGGGCTACGTTAGACGCATGAAGGGCAAGGCTGTTCACAAGCGCACTCTATCCAGGTGTATCATCTTGTGCATCAAGATCTGCTACGCCCTGGCTGGTAAGGAGCCTCGTGAAGGTATTAGGGCTCATTCTACCAGAGCCAAGTTGTCAACTTCTGCTTTGGCCAGAGGTGTACCTGTAGTGGACATTTGTAAAGCAGCGACTTGGGCCTCCCTCCACACTTTCGCAAAGCATTATTACTTGGATTCCGAAATGAGGAGGGAGGGCCATTTTGCGCGCTCTGTCCTACTGGACTTTTTGGTATAGAAGGGTGGACACCCTCCTCCGGGAGTGGGACTGCTGTGGGAATCTATTCAGGTCAAGAATCCACAGGCAGATCTGAAGAACAAGTTACTTACCTTCGGTAACGTTTTTTCTGGTGGATACAGTATCTGCCTGTGGATTCTTCACTGACACACCCTCCTCCCCGATGTCCACCCTTATATACCTTAAATGTGTTATTGTTTAACACAATTTTTTAATATTTGAATGATTTTGTTTATAGGAAATGCTGTTGCTCTTTGGCTTTCCTTTTGAATTTACTATGTGTGGTTGTTGAATATTGTGTACTGTGTATACTTTGAATATGTTGTCGGTTCACCCTTTCGCCTTGGAGAGACAGAAAAAATGGGTGGAACTGACATCACGCTGACAAGGCTCTCTATTGGCTCCAGTGACGTCAGGCTGAGCCGTGGCATTATGACGTCCTCGTCGGCGTAGAGAGCCAGGAAAAAATTCTGCAGAATGCTGGCGCAGGGGATATTCATAAGGCGAGGAATCCATAGGTAGATACTGTATCCACCAGAAAAAGCGTTACCGAAGGTAAGTAAATTGTTCTTCTGGACCAAGAGGTTCAGGATGCCGGCTTTTCAGCAAACATTCCCTCTGCTCAAGCAGGGGCATTTGATGTGTGCAGTGGTTTTATTTATTTTGGCATACCTATCCCTACAGAAGGTTTATGGTTCATACTGTGGAGGTGCACTGCCAGTACACAGTTAGGCCTCCAGTATGAAGCCGCCACCTCAAAGGTTCTCCAAGTGTATGGCAGAGGTAGCTGCCTTTCTTTACACGCTTGAGATGTACACTCTACGCTCACTGGTTCATCAAGGCTCACGACCAGAGAACAATTGAAACCTTCCAAACAGCAGAATCTCTCCCCTTCTTCCTCTGTGCTTTCAGGTTTATTTGTCAAACGTCTATGCCTCAGCCAGCCTAATGTCTTTCTTACCTAAAAGCAACCTTTGATGCAGGTCAAGGAAAAGTGTTTCCTTCAGTTGGGAACATTTTGCAGACATATCAGAGACTGTTAACTATGGCGATCACAGCAGCTTGTTCGGTGTCCAGCCTGCTGTGAGGAATGGCATCATGCATTTTAATGGTCACAAATGTAAAACTTTACATGAGGCTTTTTGACAGTGCCTAGAAGTCCAGTGACCTCAAAGAGAAGACAGCTGGGCTGCTGCTTTAGGTATGTCTCAATGCGATAGTATTTTCCATGATGGTGCTAGACGAATGAAAGGGGTAGTGGAGAAGCTATATTGCTTCAATCTGCTTGGGGCTCAGGGGCAATATATATCTGGCTCTCAAGAGTGTGGTCTCGAAATGAGGAGAGCGGCCCCACTACTCCAAGAAACAGGGTTCCTTAAACAGATAATGTATCAAAAGCGAGGGATCTCTTTGAGGGAATGTTGTGCCATTTCTGATTAGTTTAGTTCGAAAGGACAGTATCATCATAATGCATTCTATAAGCAAACGAGCCGACACCAGTTCAGCAAACGTTAGCTGAAAGCACAGACATCTAAAAACGGCTTCAGATCAGCCATCTCTGCATAAAGGCTGTCAATCTTCAGGAATTCAGAATTTTCAAGCAGATTTTGTTACCAAATGCTACAATAAAAACCACAAATGGGTCGCTAGTGGCTTTCAGCTGGGCATCGCTTTCAGACTGGAATTCCATCACAATGACGTTTTTGCCACGTACCTTAATGCATAATTTCCAGAGCTTGCATCTAGAACCCCTGAGCCGGAATAGTTGGGCATACCCTTTTGATGAGCAGGAAAATTCTGAAAAATATCTGTTTGTTGAGGTTTGCTCTCTGAGTAACAAAGTATTATTTATCTGATTTGTTAAACTGAAATTCAGAAAACTTAACCGAAGAGTTTGTGTGTCAGTAGTTTTAATAAAGCATAGGGGGTTCATCTTTTTAAAAAAAGCTTTTTTTTGCATAATTTTGATACATGCTAACATTTGTGACTTGAAAGATAAGTGCAGGAGTGCAAACTAGAATTGCAAGTAACTTTTCCTTATTCCTAAAGTTATGGGTCTTACGCTGGAATGTATATGTTAAATCCCCCTTTTTTCTTTAATTAGTATCATATCAGATAATGGGATAATTGAAATTCAAGCTGTATGCGACCTTTATACAGCCCCCTTCAAAAATAGGATTGGCATGCAGACCCTGTCCTCTCTACTTGAGGTGATCTCCGAGTGCAGCATCAATCAGTCTATTTCCTCTCCTATTCCACCATCTTTCGTCTCCGGCACACACTGGGTGTCATAAGTCTTGCACTTCTGCCGTTTCAGAACCAGAGATCTTGGGAAAATGAAATGGCTTTTAGTTCACTGTTGGCCCATTTGTACACGTTTACCCACGTCTGAACAACCCATTTATGGATGGATGGATAGGTGCAGGTCTTAATGTTACCAGAAAACAAAAAATAAGATCCCTTTTCATGTTAAAAATGTCTCAATTTTGTAAATTTGCAAGATGTTACTTTACACTTTTACGGTTACTGTTTCTGTTAGATTTTGGGGTCTCTAGTTGGCACAGATAGGTACTTGTGACAAATAGGGACCCTTGCCTCTAGTTAGGGTTAGGAGGTACACTCCTAAAATAACCCCTGCTCACCCCCTTGGTAGCTTGGCACGAGCAGACTGTCTTATCTCAGAGGCAGTGTGTAAAGTATTAGTGACCACATACAGTAACCCAGTGACAACACTACAAATGGACACCACACAAGGTTTATATCAAAAATGATTATTCTTTCTGTAGACTTAACACAAGACCATTGAACGACAAAAATCCACAATACTATACTTTAAAAATGGTAGGTTTAGTTCAGTTAAGTTATTAAGATGCAACACTTTGCGTCAATGTACCTTCCGATGCGTTGCGCTTCCACAACAAGTAATGTAAAAAATTTCACAGTGGTGTAAAAGTGAAATTGTCGCTAGCGAACTGACCTGGGCGAAAGAAACAAGAGCCGCACTAAGTGAAGCCTATGGTGTGTTGGGTTTAAAACTATGCCCGGAACTGAGTCATCCACATATAGCTAGGAAGGAATTGAGGTCATTGGGAGCCGAGACGTCCCGCACATATGATAGAGAGTATCTCTCGCAGAAAGTTTCGGTGTCATATATGACCCTGGCCTGGGAACTTAACCAACAGTACCCCTATTTAGACAGATTGCCCAGCTACCGCCTAAGACGTGAGGTCCTAAAAGTGCGAATGGGGATAAACCCCTGCTATGGGAACAAGGAAGCCAAAAATTTTATGTTGAATAATAATGGAACCTGTACTTGCAGGTTGGGTACCCACTGCGATATTGTACACATTTTACTAGATTGTATGATGTTTTTAGATTTACGAAAAGAAATTTTATGTCCGATTTTTAAAAAATACAGGATCAGAAATAGGATGCAAGCTGCTAGCCTTATAGCTGAAATGAGGTATCTAGATATTGCTTGTGCTATGGGGAAATTTTTGTGTAAAGTCAAGTTGTTTCTAAAGTGTTCAGAGTAAATACCTTAGGCGGCGCTCATGGGGGGAGGATGAGCCTGTACATGTAAAGGTTAACGTTGTGATTTGGATCCTTTGGAATTGATTTGATGCTGATGGAAATTACCTGACTTAATTACCCCTAGGGGTATTTTTGTATTTAGTACGAAGGAATGTACTATTTTACGGGAAGTACAAATGCCATGTTTTTAATATGATCTTGTTCAAGTTTTAACAGTAATTTTATGTATAGGGTATACTTTTAAGGTTGTAATTAACCAAATAAAGTTTTCTTACTGACTGACTGACTGACAGAGGCAGTGTGTAAAGTATTAGTGACCACATACAGTAACCCAGTGACAACACTACAAATGGACACCACACAAGGTTTATATCAAAAATGATTATTCTTTCTGTAGACTTAACACAAGACCATTGAACGACAAAAATCCACAATACTATACTTTAAAAATGGTAGGTTTAGTTCAGTTAAGTTATTAAGATGCAACACTTTGCGTCAATGTACCTTCCGATGCGTTGCGCTTCCACAACAAGTAATGTTGCAGCAATGGAAATGCGGCAAAGTTCCGGTGCAAAGAAATAAAGACGTGAAGATCTTCCAGATGCGGCACGCTTCTCCGAGCATGCGAGGAGTCTCTGTTCGATGTGTCAGCTGCATCAGCGACACCCTTGTTCAGCGATGCGACAGCAATAGCCTTGGCTGCGGCACTCTTCTCCGACGTGTTCGGGAAGCTTCCGCACAATGCGTCAACTACAGCGCCGACATTCAAGATGTGACGGCAGCAGCTCCGGCGGCGCCGCGCTTCTCCAGGGATGCGAGGCGCTTTTCTCGATGCGGCTATAGAGCAGACATCCACGACGGCAGCAATAGCGACATTGACACGCTTCTCCTTCGTTGCAAGACTCTTCTCCTGATGCGGTGCAATGCGACAGCTACAGCGGCGACACCGTCCCTTGGAGTTGCGACGGCAACACGCTTCATCCTTATTGCGAGACGCTTCTCTCAATGCGGTGCAATACGACAGCTACAGCGCAGACATTCACGATGAGACGGCACCGACGGCGACACGCTTCTTCCTCGTTGAGCCGTGTTTCCAGCTCCTTGCGACACACAGTCCCTCAGAAGGCCCAAAACAGCAGCAGGCACTTCAAAAGAACTCTGGGGAGCTGGAGTTCGAAGTCTGTTGTCCCTGAGCCTTCAGCAGGAGGCAAGCTCTTTTCCAAGCCCTTGGAGATCCTTAACAAGTTGAAAATAAAGTACACAAAGTTATTTCTCCTTTCTTTGGCAGTTAGGCAACCACTGCAGGCCAATCCCTTAAGCAACACTTCAGCTTGGGAATAGTCTCTCCTCCGTTTCTTCGGGTTCCTCTCCTCAGCAAAGCTTTCTTCTTGGGAGTCCAAAAGTGCTCTAATTTCATGGGATCAGGGTCTCAATATTTTATACCCAAAAATCCTTTTTTCTCTGAGGGGCCTTTGCCCAGTCCAAACCATTTCTGAAGCACTCTGTTTACAGGACTCCTTCTTTCCTTTCACATTGCAGGGCAGAAACATCAGATGCCCCACAGGAGGTGGAGCCAGCCTTGTTCAGGGAAAGCACAGCCCTGAAGTACTTTGTTGATGTTATTTTTTCTCTTCTTTCATAGTGCAGGGCAGAGACATTGGCCGCAACACAGGAGGTGGAGCCAGCATTGTGGAAGCCAGACATAGCCCTATTTAGGTCCCAGGTGCAACTCCTCCCTCCCATCTAGATGCAGAGATCTCTATTCACCACTGGGCTGACTCATTCTGTCTCATGGAATCCCTAGCTCTGCCACTCACTATCTCCAGACAAGGAATACACAATCTAGCAGAGGCAGGCTCGCAAGTGTTGGGCAAGAAAATACCTACTTTCTAAAAGTGGTATTTTCAAACACAGAATGTTAAAACCAACTTCACTAAAAGATGTATTTTATCATTCTGAGTTCAGGCATACTAATCTCGAACTTCCACCATGTTCTCTGAGTCAGTTGGGATTATAAGAATGTAATATTCTAACTGCCCATTCTGGCCTATGGAGAACAGTTGGCCTTGGAATAGTGAAAAACGAAAATGTCTGTAATTCACTGTTCGAACATGCCACACACACCAGGGCATGTCCTACCTCATGCTTACAATGCACCCTATCCTTGGGCCTACTACAGGGGTGACTGATATGAAGAATAGGGAAGGTTTAGGGACTTGCAAGTGGGTGCACTTGCCCAGTCAGCATCACAGTACCAGACTGCACGCAGGCTCTGCAATGGCAGACCTTAGACACACTTTTACAGGTTGCTTCTGTGGGTGGCACAACCAGGGCTGCAAGCCCACTAGCAGCATATGGATTTACAAGCCCTGGGCACTCCTGGTGCACTGTACTAGGGTCCGACGAGTAAACCAAATAGTCAATCATGGAATCCCCAATTAATACATTTATTTACAGTAGGGAGCACTTGCACTGTGGCACTGGACAGCCGTGGCACAGTGCCCAAAGCATCTAACCCCAGCAAAAACACGAGGCAGCAGCAAAAATGGAAGGGAGACCCACGCCAATGGTGCCAGGTCTAACAGTTTCTATTTGGAAACTAAATGTGTAAAGGAATCTTATTACACCTCTTGAATATGTTTCTATTTATCCAAAATTCTCTTCTACATCTTTTTGAGGATATCCTTTTTGTTATATTCATTCCTCATGACAATCGATGAGGATTCCTTGAAGGAAAATGAAATGTTAGTTTTAATCCTAATATTCTTCTTGGGTGGCTTATTTTAAGTCACTGGCAAAACTTAAAGCTCCCATCAAAATGACTTTGTCATGGATTCAGCATCCTGAGGGCCTGGAAAAGGGAGCTGAGGTAGCCACCACTACAGGGTATGATGAGATGCTGATGCTGCTGGCTTCTTTAAATGGCAAGGGTACATTGTCACCCTTCTAAGACTTCTGTCTGTCTGAATTTATTACTCTGGGTTTTTCACTTTTGTCCCTAAAGGTTTGTGATAGATCGAATTGCCACTTAGTTTTTTTTTGTTTACTAGTGATAAAGGGTAAAGTGACTTTCTAGTTAGGTGAAAATGTCAGTTTGAACATATTTTAAACAAAAAAAACCTGTAATTTACCAGTTATAGTTAACTAAATGAACTAGAACTTGCGCTGCCACCATGCACCGCGTTGTCATCAATGATGTCATATCGGACGCCATCAGTGATGGTATCAGTGATGTCATGGAACATGTCAGTGATGTAATATGTGAGGTCCTAAGCAGTTTTAATTTAGTTCACTGGAACTGGTGAATGGTTTAGTATTTTGGTGCTTGTTTTGAGTTTAAAATAATATTTTTAAACTAAGATTTCCACCCAAGTATGAAGTCCCTTTATACCTTTGTTTCTTTCATTGAATAATATATATAATCCACGTATCTTTTCCTTTCTGGATTTCCTCTACCAGTGACCCTTCTAGCCCATGTTGTGAGGACTATGGTGGCCCTACTGGCCCATTTGAGGAGGACTATGGTGACCCTTCTAGCCCATGTTGTGAGGAATATGGTGACCCTACTGGCCCATGTTATGAGGACTATGGTGGCCCTTCTGGCCCATGTTGTGAGGACTATGGTGGCCCTTCTAGCCCATGTTGTGAGGACTATGGTGGCCCTTCTAGCCCATGTTGTGAGGACTATGGTGGCCCTACTGGCCCATGTTGTGAGGACTATGGTGGCCCTTCTGGCCCATGTTGCGAGGACTATGGTGGCCCTTCTAGCCCATGTTGTGAGGACTATGGTGGCCCTACTGGCACATGTTGCGAGGACTATGGTGACCCTTCTGGCCCATGTTGTGAGGACTATGGTGGCCCTTCTAGCCCATGTTGTGAGGACTATGGTGGCCCTTCTGGCCCATGTTGCGAGGACTATGGTGGCCCTTCTAGCCCATGTTGTGAGGACTATGGTGGCCCTACTGGCACATGTTGCGAGGACTATGGTGACCCTTCTGGCCCATGTTGTGAGGACTATGGTGGCCCTTCTAGCCCATGTTGTGAGGACTATGGTGGCCCTTCTGGCCCATGTTGCGAGGACTATGGTGGCCCTTCTAGCCCATGTTGTGAGGACTATGGTGGCCCTACTGGCCCATTTGATGAGGACTATGGTGACCCTTCTGGCCCATGTTGTGAGGACTATGGTGGCCCTTCTGGCCCATGTTATGAGGACTATGGTGGCCCTTCTAGCCCATGTTGTGAGGACTATGGTGGCCCTTCTGGCCCATGTTGCGAGGACTATGGTGACCCTTCTGGCCCATGTTGCGAGGACTATGGTGGCCCTTCTAGCCCATGTTGTGAGGACTATGGTGGCCCTTCTGGCCCATGTTATGAGGACTATGGTGGCCCTTCTAGCCCATGTTGTGAGGACTATGGTGGCCCTTCTGGCCCATGTTGCGAGGACTATGGTGACCCTTCTGGCCCATGTTGCGAGGACTATGGTGGCCCCTCTGGCCCATGTTATGAGGACTATGGTGGCCCTTCTAGCCCATGTTGTGAGGACTATGGTGGCCCTTCTGGCCCATGTTATGAGGACTATGGTGGCCCTTCTGGCCCATGTTGCGAGGACTATGGTGACCCTACTGGCCCATGTTGCGAGTACTATGGTGGCCCTTCTAGCCCATGTTGCGAGGACTATGGTGACCCTACTGGCCCATGTTGCGAGTACTATGGTGGCCCTTCTAGCCCGTGTTGTGAGGATTATGTGTAGCAGGGAAGTGGGCCAGAACCTGTATTGTTTTTACGTCTTGAATTAGCGCTAGACCAAACTATTTCTTTTCATTTGATCTGGTACTTTATACCTTTTTCTTAAACTTTTTTTGTATCTATGGTGACATCTTTGCCTCTCTAGTGCCACACGCTTCCTGAAATCATGTGCCGGGCAGTTGCATGGGTAGCACTGTGGCTGTTGCGCCTTCTGTAACCATTTGCCAGGGACCTGCAAGTTGACGCTCGGTTTTGATAAATTCAATTTTCTGGTTTTCTTGACTTCTGCAGAAGTCTTCACTGTAAAGCTGTGATCGCCTTGCGCCACGCAGGGGAGACAGGCGTGCAAATAGGGCTGAGTGTGGGCCTTCTTACAGTCCAGCCATTGTTCCCCCAGCCTTCATCTCATCATAGTGTGGGGCACAGAAGCAGCTGCTGTCTTCTTTTCTGCTCGCTCACCAAGTCCCACAATGGAGACTGCTAATTTATCGGAGAATTGTGGGATTTATCCCAAGCTGCTTATCTGGGCTGCAGACTCCATGCTTTCAAATCATTGCTAATCAAAGGAGCATTGCTTCAAAGCAGTGTAAGCTTCTTACAGTAAAAACATTAGTGCCGGTGGGGATTGGCTTCAGTTCGCGATCCGGAGCGCGTGGACTCCGATTGCGGCACATTTCCGCAATGGGGCATCTATTAGATGCTTCCAGCGCATGTCTGGGCATCACTGTGTTCAGTCGAGTCTTTTTTTTTGTTGTTTTTTTGTGTTCAATAATTTTATTGGCACTAAAATCACCAAAGTACAGTACAAAAATGCATAGGTCTTGTGTCAAACAAGATGTAGTCATAGTACAAAATAATTCATTGCATTACAGTACATAGAATAAAATGTGTTATTGTACATCATCTTACCAAAGGACAACTTGATGCGAAAAACATGGAAGACCAGCATAAGTGGCACACAAAAATAAAGCAATCCCGTAAAGCAATGAGGTATAGTTGTGTGCCTTTAATAATTCCTTACAATATAACTAACTGAAGTAAGACGCAAGAATCTGAGAACATGTCTAAGGATGGCAAGGAATGTAGAAGGTGTAGCACACCACCTTTGTCATCCAAACTATGAATGGGCAGAAGGGGATGGATGGGGTGCACTGTTGAGTCCCATTACTAGAGTAAAGATGACAGGAAGTGTATAGACTATATACATTATCAAGGAGCGCCAGTGAGTGGAGGATAGCTGAGGGAAGGCCATTCTTTTCGAGTTTGAATTATGGGCAATATTATTCCTAAACCCCCAAAACAAAGTGTTGCCACTGTCCATCCGACTCTGATTTACAAAGATGTGTAGTTTAGTGAGCAGATTTTGGAAGTTCCACTCTGCCCCCATAAAGTGGACGAAGCAGATAAGCAGTTTGTCTTTTCACCTGGCCCTGTGGCACTAGGGTGTACCTATATCTGTGTGAACATATGCCTGTTGGCATGGAAGGGCATGCCTGGAGTGCAGAGCTGTGCACAGTTGTATGGACTCTTGCTTACTCGCGTGGGTGACGTTATAAACTGTCTCCAGAAGGGGTCCCCATGCTCGCCCTCACTCCTGCCGGTCAGTAAACCCTGCTCAGTGACCACCTACATTTCCTTACCTCCATCCCTCCACGTGTGGTTAGCGCACCCGCTGCTTGCGGCTCCATCTTAGGCCAAGGCTGCTCTTTCGAAACCAGCTCGTTACCTTGGGTAAATGGCATGTGGTCGAAGATGCACACATCCAGTATTTAAAGAGTCCCCGAAGACACAATGTTCTGCTCCTGCCAGGGAAGCCTGGTCGAAGGCAACGCGCTGGGGGCAGTGATGGGAGCCGACACCTGGAGTGGGAAGGGTGGTACTTATCTGTTGAGGCTGCAGCACAGAACTTGCAGTGCTGAGAGATGAAAACAGGGGGGTGGGGCCGGTGGTACCCACCTGTGCAGCCCGCAAGTTGCAGGGATGGGAGCTGACACCTGGGGGTGGAGGGAGTGGATGGGTGGGTCGGTGGTACCCGTCTGTGCAGGCTGAAACAGAACTTGCACTGATGGGGGGGGGGTCGGTGGTACCCATCTGAGCAGGCTGAAACAGAACTTGCAGTGATGGGAGCTGAAACCCGGAGGGAGAGGGAGGGAGGGAGGGGGTGGGGAGGGGTCGGTGGTACCCACCTGTGCAGCCCTCAAGTTGCAGGGATGGGAGCTGACACCTGGGGGTGGAGGGAGTGGATGGGTGGGTCGGTGGTACCCGTCTGTGCAGGCTGAAACAGAACTTGCACTGATGGGGGGGGGGGGTCGGTGGTACCCATCTGAGCAGGCTGAAACAGAACTTGCAGTGATGGGAGCTGAAACCCGGAGGGAGAGGGAGGGAGGGGGTGGGGAGGGGTCGGTGGTACCCACCTGTGCAGCCCTCAAGTTGCAGGGATGGGAGCTGACACCTGGGGGTGGAGGGAGTGGATGGGTGGGTCGGTGGTACCCGTCTGTGCAGGCTGAAACAGAACTTGCACTGATGGGGGGGGGGGTCGGTGGTACCCATCTGAGCAGGCTGAAACAGAACTTGCAGTGATGGGAGCTGAAACCCGGAGGGAGAGGGAGGGAGGGGGTGGGGAGGGGTCGGTGGTACCCACCTGTGCAGCCCTCAAGTTGCAGGGATGGGAGCTGACACCTGGGGGTGGAGGGAGTGGATGGGTGGGTCGGTGGTACCCGTCTGTGCAGGCTGAAACAGAACTTGCGCTGATGGGGGGGGGGGTCGGTGGTACCCATCTGAGCAGGCTGAAACAGAACTTGCACTGATGGGAGCTGAAACCCGGAGGGAGAGGGAGGGAGGGGGTGGGGAGGGGTCGGTGGTACCCACCTGTGCAGCCCTCAAGTTGCAGGGATGGGAGCTGACACCTGGGGGTGGAGGGAGTGGATGGGTGGGTCGGTGGTACCCGTCTGTGCAGGCTGAAACAGAACTTGCACTGATGGGGGGGGGGGGTCGGTGGTACCCATCTGAGCAGGCTGAAACAGAACTTGCAGTGATGGGAGCTAAAACCCGGAGGGAGAGGGAGGGAGGGGGTGGGGAGGGGTCGGTGGTACCCATCTGTGCAGCCCTCAAGTTGCAGGGATGGGAGCTGACACCTGGGGGTGGAGGGAGTGGATGGGTGGGTCGGTGGTACCCATCTGAGCAGGCTGAAACAGAACTTGCACTGATGGGGGGGGGTCGGTGGTACCCATCTGAGCAGGCTGAAACAGAACTTGCACTGAGCAGGCTGAAACAGAACTTGCACTGATGGGGGGGGGGTCGGTGGTACCCATCTGAGCAGGCTGAAACAGAACTTGCAGTGATGGGAGCTGAAACCCGGAGGGAGAGGGAGGGAGGGGGTGGGGAGGGGTCGGTTGTACCCATCTGTGCAGCCCTCAAGTTTCAGGTATGGGAGCGGACACCTGGGGGTTAAGGGGGTGGGGGGGCGGTGTTTGGGTGTGGGGGGTCGGGGGTACCCATCTTTGCAGCCCGCAAGTTGCAGGGATGAGAGCTGACACTGGGGGTCGAGGGAGTGGGTGGGTCGGTCGGTGGTACCCGTCTGTGCAGTCTGCATCACAGAACTTGCACTGATGGGAGCTGAAACCTGGAGGAGGGGGTCGGTGGTACCCATCTGTGCAGCCCTGAAGTTGCAGCGATTGGAGCCGACACCTGGGGTTTGAGGGGTGGGTGGGTCGCTGGTACCCCATCTGTGCAGCCCTGAACCTGCAGTGATGGGAGCTGAAACCCGAGCAGGCCTCTCCGTGCCCCCAGCGGCCTGGACCGAAGCACTCCGATTAGCCCGGGAGACAGCTGAGTTTAGGCTGTTGCTAGGCGACAGCAGCACATCATGTGTCCTGGATCCCTCCTCCGCCCGCCCGCCCGCCCCTCGGTGCGAAGCATCAATTACTGATGCAGAGCCGGCAGGGAGCACCGCCTGGACCCGGAGACGGGAGCTGATGTCATCCGGGCCGGGGCACAGGACGGGCCTGGGCTGGCACTCTTGGGGTCCCCCCCTCTGCTGACCAGCCGATGAAGGGAGAAGGGGGCGGCCATTTGCACGGATCGGCGGAGCCCGCGCCTGCAGCAGTCTGTGTTGTGCTTGAGTGTGCTAACCTGTCTCTCTGCTCTCTCCCTTCTCTTCTGCCCTCCCTGCCTCCCTCTCTGCAACCATGAAGCAGGCCCCGACGACACGCAAGGTACCGCTGGCTGCTGCCTGCCGCTGCGCGCCTCCTGTGCGCTGCGTTAGTTCAGGGCGCTGAGCATGAAGCCGCTTTGTGTGCATTGCCTTGTCGCCGCGTCATGCCTGGCACCCATGGGTTCGGTTCTGCCATACTGTGAGTTTATCAGCATTTCATGTGACGTGCTGCGCGTGTCTCGTTGCATGAGCGTCGCTGCCCCGGCGCTAGAGGGCGCCCTGCGGTGTTTGCCAGGCTTGAGGGGGCGCCCTTGAACCCTTTCCTCGGGTGGCATGACGGTGCGGGATGGTGGCCGTCCGGTGCACCGAGTGCCCCTCCAGGGCCCAGGAGGCTCTGCAGCATTCCAGCCGCGCTGCGCCTTCATGACGCAGTGTAGACCAGGCCTGCCCTCAAATGTGTTCAGTAAGGAGTACGAAATCCCAATCTGTAGGGAAATGGTGCTCGGGCTCCGTTCATTCATTCCCAGATTGCGTTTGTGGCGCTTTACTTTGGAGCAGTATTTATAGATTGATTGATTCATTCATTCGGATTCCGCAGACAGTGTGTCGGTGCATGTATTGATGAAATGTTTCTGTTCACTTGCTGCAAGTATTCCGCTCTGTACACAAACCAAGTGGCACGTGGCGGTGACCTCACTCTGTTTCTGAGGGTCCCCCGGCCACGACCACGTGTTTCACTCGGGCACTGCGGGCAGCCTTTTGTGTTCTTCGAAGGATGGAAGAAGTACAGTACTTTAGTGTTTCTTTAGCCCCAAGCCCTAAAAAAGGTAAAACATGACACATTTGACCTGATTATTTAAGAGAAAATTTTGGCGATGAAGAGGCAGCAAATTCTTTTTCTAAATACATTTTGAGCACAGAGGCTAGAGATTTCGGTGCTAAACTTCTCACATCATTGGATTGGCAGATATGTAGTCAGCAACCTATTTACGTTTTTCATTAATTTCACATCCTTTCATGTGTGAAAATGACAGAAGGAAAAATGCAGAAAAAAATCAGGTGTGAAATAAACTTTTTTCACTGTAAAATCAATGTTTGAGCTGGTGTTTTATCTGTATGAAGCTGAGAGTAAGCTTTAAGTGGTAGATGAGTCGTAGATGGGTGTTTAAAAGGCTGTGTTCAAATAAGTCCTGCTTTAATATGTACATGGAAACTCGTGCGGTTTGTGAGTAGGTGTTTCTGTTCAATGTATGTGTTGTGACTCCCGGTGCAGCTCAGAGCAGTCACAGGTATATTTTCAGATCTACTCTATTTAGGAGGGATAGGGAGATTCAGAGAGGTGGGGAGGGGCGGGGGGACTGCTGTGTGTGAAGGATGGCGGTAAATGTGCAGAGGGAGTGCTCTCGGGGATACCGTAGTGAGAGCCTGCCTCATTGGATGCATATATAGGCCACCCCTGTAAAGTGAGCAGCTGTGGAACGACTGCGCTGAAGCCATTTGTATTCATTCAAAGTGGGGCAACTGGTGATGGTCAGGAGCTCACCTGTGACCGATGCCCGGTGCTAGGAGCCTGAACGTCCTAGATATGAGCTGTTGGCGCAACCCAAGGGACTCGCTCGCGGGATCTACCGCTTTACTTCCACGGTGGCAATAGTGATGTAGACATCAATGTGTGTAGCTACTGGGCTCTAACGATCAATGAACCAAGAGCATCATCGAGCACCCACACAGGATGAGGCTCAGACTTTAACCTTGAGATAAGATTGCGACGTCGGATCTTCTCAAGAGGATGAATTATGGAGGGCGGAGGGGCTGCTTGAGAGTGCGTGCTTCGACGTTTGGTCTCCTGTTGTATGAGTGCGTGGGACCATCCTCTTGACTAACATTCGTAGATAGTTAATGGAGAGGCTTACACTGGAAGGTCAAAGGGAATGAGCTTCACTATTCTCTTATGTGTTTCTTTGGGGGTTCAGGGCTTTACAACGTGGACCCGTGACTAGAGCGTGGATCTGCAGAGTTCATTCTGGTGGCTTCTTTAAGACCCCCCACACCCAGTAGCCATATGATTTTTAACTAGTGTAATACCACATGTGTCATAATAATTAAGCTCATTCCTATTGGTGATATTGTTTTATATTGTTGATCACTTAATCCAAATTTTTTTTTTACATTTCATATTTTGCTACCAGTGGAATAACTTTTTCAGGGGCCCTCTACTTTGACTATCTACTAACCATTAGTCCTGAGGATGGTCTTGCACATTCTTACAACAGGAGACCGAAACGCTGATACGCACTCCACTACTTTTATTTAAATCAGTCCACCCTACGCTACGGTGAAACGCTCTCCAGGAATGTTCCTTGTATTAAGAGTGGATTGCACACTTCTGTCTCAGTGAATCGATGTATGGAAATATGTACAACTAACATGCTGGATAGATAGGTGTTTCTTGTTTATAGAACCCCTTGGTACCTCTTGCTTTAATATGGGACAATTGTTCGTAATGACAATAATTCTACGCATGTTTCATCATTTATTGTTCTCGTCCTTGCATTAACCTGCAAAGTCAGACATTGGATTGATTTCTGTGAACTGATCCCCTTGCTGGCCATTTGCTTTCGTTTGTATTCGTCCCAAGCTCACCAGGGTTTACCAGGTCGCCCTCCTCTTTTCTTGTTGCATGATTCTTTAGAATCAAGAGCTGCCCGAGAGGACCCTTCCATGGTAGGAGAGTAGAAGCGAGAAGTAAGCAGTCGTTACTGTGGGAAGAGAACTCTGGGGGGTGGAGGGGGGGTCCGTTTCTGATCTAATGCTCATCAGTAGATACCTAGTAATGCATAGGCAAAGGTAAGGCTTGAGGCCCAGGAGCAGACAGGGTGTTGGAGAGTACGTGTGAGCTGTCCTTCCCATTCCCTGCCAGGATCCTGTCATCTGCCTGTCTTCAGACAGAACACCGGTGCAGTGGCCAAGCATATACAAGTTTCTTTTCAAGTTGCCTAGCACAACCAACGCCTGCAGCTTTCAATGTGTTTTGGGATTGTTTTATGTTTTATGTAAAAATGGGGTTCTTTCACATTCCATTATTGAGACCCAGTTTCCAGGAGTAACTTAAGATCAGTGTGTGGTTGTGACCCCCACTGCCTACATTGTCGAGATAATAAGCACATGATGGTTGCTATGACACTTCTTAGATTCATCTTGTGCAGCCATTGAGCTAATGGCTCCTCACCCAGGGAGATTAGATGCTCTGGTGTAAAACATGGTACAAAAGGGGGCGGTGATGGACGGAGCATCTGAATCAATCAAACACTCGCACCCAGTCAAAAGATCTGGGTTTGATCCATCACCGTTCATTAGGTGTATAATATGACATTTGAGCACTCCTGAGAGAGCCCCAGAGCTTCGAAGACTTGTCGAATGTTTTCGAGCGAATCTTCATGAAACTTTCCACTCAGATTGAAATGGGTAAAATTGCAGTCTTTATTCTATTTCGGAGTTTACATTGTCATAATCCGCGTTGGTGGTGTAGTTTCTTGTGTCCTCCTCCACCGCCCCACCCCATCCACCTTTCACACTTTTTACCTTCGATCCCAATGGGAGTCCTCCGCTTATCACCGAGCCTAGGAGTGTTGCACTGGATGCCCGTAGAAACCAGCAGCATGCACTTGGCATTCCAGCCGTTGCCTGTTGCTTTTACAGTCCCCTTAAAAGGAGAGCCGGGGGCCTGCAGGGGAATAATGGGGGCCAGAAGGAGTTGGCTTCTTGTGCGTGGGAACACGAACATTGGGATCCAGGTCAAACTCTTTTCCACACTACTGAACTATTAGCTTTTGTTCTGTTTTTTTGTTCCATTGGCACGTTATTACATCTCTTGGCATCCTTTTTTTATTAGGACTGATTTGCTCATTTTATTCCTTTCACAGCCCCCCCCCCCCCCTGAGCACGTCGGACAGATGTAGTCTCGTTTGTTCATATAGTTTGTATAGCTCTCACTGTATATGGCAGTATAAGAATATGTATGTAGCTCATATAACCGCACAAGCTGGCTTGGCTCTGGATGCCGGTCTTAGGCCTGAAGAAGGGAAGGAAAGTTGGACTTGGATATTTCTTTGAGAAAGCTTCTAACAGTGTAACTCACGGGAGTGTCCATAGCTTGGCCCGGACGGAATCCGTGCAGCTTCGCCATAGTGTATAGTCTGAAATTTGAATGGAGTTTAGGCAGATAGCTTCTTATCAGAGTGGAGAGAACTTGTGTGTTTTTTTTTTGGGTAGTCCTGACCTTGGTAAGGCTCAGCTACAGAATGGTACCAGAACCAATCCAAGAGCGGACTGTGAAGCCGACATTAAAAGACCTTCAATTTTGAATGTAAGTGGTTTCCCGAAGGGATGACTGGTGGACCATCGCTTTTTACAAGGAGACACAAATGTGCCTGTTCAGTTTGTTTCGTTTTTCAAGATGATTTCTAGATTAATTGGGCATCGCGGCGAGGGATACCTTGATGACCGCGTTGAGCTGCATCCTGCTTCCCTGGGCCTCGCCTTCCATCACTGCAGCAAGCCAGTAAGGAGCCCTCATTGAAAACTCAGACTCCCACCAGTCTCTGGATGTCCTTCAGATAAGACGGGTAAAGAGACTGTTGCTCCAGATGAAGCCCAAAGAGCTTTTAGATTTATTTTAAAGAGGCAGATGCAGTGGACACCATGAGGTGGGCCATGCAGGAGAGTTCATCAGGAGGAATGCAAAGGAGATTTTGCTAATTTTAATTAGTTTTCGCCTTTGATATTGAAAGAAAGTGATCCAATAAAGGGTCCTTCCTGATTAGTCTGCTACCAGTGGCCCTGTAACGTCTCTCTGACGGCGAGCGGTTCAGCAGCACCACTGGGTCAGTCACACCATCATCAGTGCGAAGCTCTGCGCCGTTGTTTGTATAGTGGTCATTATTTTTAGACTCAGCAGGTTTATTTGCTCATAGAGACGCACAAGATGACAATGATCCCTTCCTGCAAGCAAACATGTTTTATAAAGTTTGAGGACAGCGGTCAGTGGACACATTTTATAAACAAGTCATCAGGACCTGGTGTGGCAGAAGTGTGTGTGTCTGTAGGAGAGTCGGAATAAGTGTGTCTAGCTTCTTCTTAAGCCCATGATGTGGATGCCCAAAGGAGAATTCAGGAGCTGGGGAGCTGTCGTGGTGTTGTTACTGCCTCCTCTACCATCACTCTTCTTCCTGGAACCACTAGTTGGTTTCCCTGGGTTGGGAGAGCGGCAGGCAGGGTGAGTAGCTGCTTGTCCTGGAGTTGCGTGGGTCCAAGCCAGTCCAAAGGATCTTCAATGGCTGTTTTCACCCCACAGGGAGTCACAGCATGTATCTCCGTTAAACTGGAGCTCCTTTAGATTTCTGCTCTGTTACCTATTTTGTGTCTTTTTATTCGGTAAGCCAGCTGATTGAGGTGAGGGTGTTGCTACAGTCCAGGCCTGGGTTGACTAGGGCAGCAACTAAAATGAGATGGTTTCGAGGTGACATCAAAGACAGGGTTTGTTGACTTGATGTTTTATCTGCCAGACTGAGCACGGTGAGTTACTTTCTTGAGGGATGGTGGTTCTTGAATAAGTATTTTTGATACAGAAAACATTAGGCACATTATTCCTATAAAGAGTTTTATTGTATTAAAATCTGTAAAACCAGCTTAGAGTGATCATTTGTTCCCACATGGTTGCTCGGAGCCGAGGAGGTTCATACATTCTTTAATATAGTAATTGGAGACTTGGCAGAGTAGCATGGGGCAACACTGGGTTTGGCACGGAGTACAGGCCACCCAGTCTTACCAGTCAGTTGACCGTGGTTACAAATAAAGGATTTTCTTTTTTTTGTTCAATATTTTATTAATTTTAAAAATAAGAATACATACAAGTATGGTAGGTTGCAATACATCAGGAAAAGTAAGCACTAAGCAATTAAAATAGTTAAGCACAAGTATATATTACTATATAATATGTCAGCGAAATAATGAGATCACAACCAATACAAAAACAAAGAATAGTATGTAAAGTTATTTCCTACTAGAATGATAATAAAAAGATTTATTGTATTGCACATAATCCCAAAAATAGTAGACTGAGAAAAAGAGAGAAAGAAAAGAAAATAGAACCGGGAGAGCAGGAAGAGAGAGAGGGGGAACGATATATAAATAAATAACGTTATAGATAAAAAGCGATACAAATAAATAGATTGATAGATGATAATTGATAAAAGAGAAATGAGAAATGGGGGCTCCCCCTGCAGTAGAAAGAAAATAAGAAAATAAGTAAATAAATAAATACATTAATAAGTAGAGACAAAAGGATATTGGGCTACCAACCCTGGAGAGGACAGTTCCATATACTTATCTAAAGACCTCCAAATAGTATTAGAGATGGAAGGAGTACAATGTTTCTCTTCTACAGAAGTATGCGCCCCACGAAGAAACCCAGGCCCACCAAGTATGATAGGATAGGAGATTGAAGGATTTCCACTTGGTTAAAATAATTTTAACAGCAACGGATATAAGGAGATCTAACCGCTGCATATCAGTATTATCCAAGGGGAGAGGAGTGCATGCGGCCCAAGGACCCCATAAAATCATAGCTAATGAGAGCTCTACTGGACTATCGAGTGATAGATAAATCCCAAAAGGAATGTAGTAACGAGCATTCAAATAACATATGTTGGTGAGTACCTGAGACTAAATTGCAATTCCAACAGAGATCATTATCTCGTAGTTTCATGTTGTATAAGCCAACAGGGGTCCAATGTAGGAGATTCATAGAAAAGCATTTAGATTGCATAGGAGAAGGAGCAATCTTATTCTGTAATGAGACCTTCCCAAGTAATTGCCATGACTCTTGCGAGATATGTTTGACGATATCACTATCAAAATGGTGTGACCATTTATCTTTAGTAATATTAGCCTGAGAGGGGGGTGGCGTAGATAAAAACTTGTACATTTTCAAGGCAGTATGACCTGAACGTGACCATATAGATAAAAGCGAAATAGTAGCCGATTCTTTACAAAGAACAACTCTAGAAATAACTACCTTTAATTTTAAAAAGGAATATAAATCCATATTAGGATTATATGTGCTGGCTAAAGAGGAAGAGGGAAGAGGATCATGATTGGAATCGTATAGATGTTTGACCAGTGTCAGACCTCTAGATGCCCAGGAAGCCATTGTAGCAGGGTCAATATCAGAAACAATTTTAGGGTTGTACCATAGTGAAGACCATCTCGTTTTATTAATGAGTTTGGACATTTTTTTTTTGAAAAACCTTTATTGCAGCATTAAAAAAAAATACAAGGATGGGCCTACAACCGCAGGGGCCGGCCGCTAAATAGTAGCAAACCTGACGTTTCAGAAGACAACACAGCTCTTCAGCCAACACCCCTGAGGTCCGGCAGCGATTCAGGATGGATATTGTATCTGGATGCAGTGATAAGTCACAGGATATAATAAAGGTCTTCATTTTTATAATATTTAAATGATCGGATCAGGTGCCATACAATCTAAACAACAGGGTATGGGACAGGCCAGGGAAACAGGATATGCGTGGGAAAACAGTCATTTGTGGGTCTCTGGCGTTGATACCTATATATCATTGTGAACAATAGAACAGTATACCTTATTGTGATCGCCAGTTCTCAAGGCCCGCCCACCCACCAATACGAGTAACATAAGAAGCATGGACACTAATTTCGAGCACAATGAAATCAGAAGAAAACACAGAACATACCGATCCTTTAGGAAATATGGGAAGGGAGAAAAAGGCCATAGAAAACAAAAAAGGAAAAATAACCACCCCACCCCCCCCCCTTCCACACTGCACCCCTGCCGATGGCTGTAGCCTAACCCCACTAGCAGCGTGCCTGTCGCCCTACTAACCTAAACCCCTAAAAGAAGGGAAAAGAAGAATAATGGAGGAGGGCCTGATCATACGGTGTTCCCGGCCCCTTGGCTCCCCCGCCAAAACACAGACACCCCCTACAGCCAAAGATGGATGTTGAAGCAACTTGTACATAAATCAAGAGGGGGCACCGTGATACACCGCCCAGCTTCTGGTATTAGACAGTACCAATTCGAACTTTCATAACCAATGTTCCAAGCCATCCCAGTTCAGTTGATTCAACCTTGACCCTTTCCAATCATCACACGAACCCTTCCCAGCGAAACCCAGAGGACACAAATAAGTCATAGACGAGAGGGAAAGTATCGAAAGGCAGTCCATTACCCCATGTGGCTAGTGACTCCAAGAGGTCTGCACGCGAAGAAAATTCCCCTCTCCAAATTGGAATATCCCGATAGTTCTTGCCCCGGAATCGTAGAACGTCCAGAAAAGGGGGATACAACCACAAGGTGGGGGAGAGTTCACAACACAGTTTCCCGGGGTGGGGACACCTTTCGAGACCATATAAGTCGATGATGATGAAAAGCACTGTGATACACTCGTGGTCCCAAGGACATAGTCTTCTTGGGCGCCATCCGTTGAGTCCGATAGTGACATCCACTCACGGGGTCCTCGCACGAAGTCAAAATGGCCGCAGCTTGAGGGGTTGTTGTTTGCTGGTACGACCGTAGGGCAGGATCCGGCATGTCGAACAGGATCCCAGTCAGACTGACATCCATTTTAGCCGTGAGCACTGTCGCTTGCAAGTGAAACGCCCAAAGTTCTGCCATTGTTTCCAGCGTTGGCCCAGACGTTGTTCGATCCACTATGCCACTATCGGTGGCAGTCACAATCGAATCCCCGAGTGAATCAAACATTTTCGGGGGTGACGAGCAGGAGACTGAGGGGGCAAGCGTAGACGGCGACCCGTCGTTATCCACAGCCGGGAGAGCCCGGCGCAGCACCGCAGTCCAGGGTCCCGACCTGCCGAACCCTGGCAGGAATCTATACCGGGTCAGCGGTACAGGGATCCCCCCACACAATCAGTAGAGCAGGTCACTTCTCTCAACGCTGGGCACGGAAAACAATAGCCATAAAATTCGGGCTTAGACAAAGTCTCCATGTCGGTAGACCGGACCCTGCCAGGGTCTCCAGCTGATGTTGTTGAACTGCAACGCAGCCTTACAGTTACTCGAGGCCCCAGCTTCCTCGCCGGAGCAGGCCACGATCTTTAACTCGATGTAAGTTTTTTGAAATCAAATGATAAAAGCTTGGGGATTTCACCACCGGAGTGAGGAACACTACATCCAGGTAGAGGCTGGGTGTAAGATCAGGATATCGTACAGGATCTCGCGGCGGAATATGGAGATCGGCGGAGCCGGGAACCTAAGCAGCCATCTTGGTTGATGTCGTAGCGCCTCCTCCTTGGACACTTTTTTTAACTATATATTTTAGAGCACTAATTGTGTCTGAAATAATGCGGGATGAATGGGGTAGCACCAGCTTAGAAGCGGTTAAAAAGGAAGGGGTAGAAAGAGGTTTACACAGCTCCCGTTCAACATATAACCATGGGGTATGAAGGGAATCCAATAAAAACCAAAGAGCACCTTGAGACGACAAAAAGGCAATTTGATATAAATTCCAAACTGGAAGATTACATCCACCCACAACAGATGGCTTTCTAAGATGTTTATATGGAACTCTGGCGTGCTTATCATTCCATAAAAATTTGATGTAAGTGAATCAATCTCCCGAAAAAAGGATGTGGAGAGTTTCACAGGTAGCATGGAAGATAAGAAGTTAATAATCTGAGTTATCATCTTGAGTTTGAAGTCGTCCCCACCAGGAGATATATTTCGGAGACCAAGAGGACGAAAGACCTTTCACCTTAGCTAGAATGAGACTCATTATAAGAAATGGTATCTAAAAGGTGATTGCAAAACCAAATTCCTAAGTATTTAATGTGAGTCGATTGCCATTTAAAGCCTGCCTCCCCCATGTGAGAAAGGAAGCACATCGCATTAAGAGGGAACATTTTGTCTTATCCCTGTTCAGAGTATATCCTGAAACTTGTGAAAACTCTAACGGTATTAGAGATAGCCGGAATGGCAGTAGCAATGTCTTCAGAAAAAATGAGAACATAGTCTGCATATGCTGCCGTTTTAATTGTATGAGGACCAAATTGAAAACCTTTGATATTCTCATTCAGATTGAGTAACCGGAGAAGAGGGTCTATAGACAAAAGAAAAAAGAGGCGATAAAGGGCACCCCGGTCTAGTACCTTGGCGTAGATTGAAAAAAGACGTAGCCCCATTAACTCTGATGTTAGCTTTAGGTTGGGCATATAAGGACATTACCATATTGATAACAGAATCACCTAAGTTATGAGATTGGAGTACTGCTTGTAAAAAGGGCCATGACACTTTATCAAATGCCTTTTTTGCATAAAGAGCAATCGCTGCCGAAGGGAAAGCAGAAAGCTTCGCTTCCTCTAATATGTGACAAAATGTTTGAATATTATCTCTAGCAAGTCTCCATTTTACAAAGCTAGTCTGAGACCCATGAATACGATTAGGGATATGGCCATCTAAACATTTAGCTAGGATTTTAGATAAATCTTAGCCTCCACATTTAAAAGCGAGTGGGTGAAAATTTTTAGTGTCAGAATGATCTTTCCCTTCTTTTGGAATCACTACAATGGTGGCCTCAGCGGCTGACCCACAAACTCTGCCTGATAATACAAAATGATCAAAAACTTCCTTAGGATATTTTAGTATCGAGGATGAGAAAGTCTTGTAAAAAGCAATAGGATAGCCATCAGCCCTGGAGCCTTCCCCAACCGCGTCGCCCAAATGGCTTGAATTATTTCATCGGAAGCAATAGGTCTTCCCAGAGCAGCCATCTCTGACTGCAAATTAGTATGTGTGGGGATCGAGGACAAAAATTGCTGACACACAAATAAGTCACATTGCTCTTTGGGAGTATAGAGTCTTTCATAAAAATCAGGAAAAACGTGTAAAATATTTCCTAGAACTGTTACTGTCATTAATATAGGAAATCTGAGTAGTGTTACCCTTAGTATTTTGATACTTTAAAGTGGCAGCCAACATCTTACCTGCTTTATTTTGAAGAAACAAGAGTCTAGATTTTTGAGCTTGTACCCCAATATGTGCTCTCTTAGTGACAATAGAGTTGAAAGAGTATTTCACATTTTTAATGTCTTGTAAGATGGACTTATTATTCGAGCTTTTTATACAATCTCTTTGCATTTGATCTCATCCCCAAAGATTGTAGCGACGTTCTGATATCTCTATTCCTTTTTGACATTTTCTTGATAATATGACCCCCTAATAGTGCATTTAAATGCATCCCAAAGAACAACTGGGGAGTTCACTGAGGACTCATTATCATTGAAAAAATTGTCAATCTCCACCAAGAGTTCTTGAACTTCATCTTTGTCATCTAAAATCTGTGTTAAGACGCCAAGTTCGAGGAGCTTGTTTATCTGCCAGAGAGAGGAGAGTATATCAGACCGCAGCGTGATCAGAAATAACTATTGGGTGAGTTATAGGATTACTTGTGTGGTTTTTTAAAAGAGCAGCATCAACTGTAAGATTATCAATGCGTGAAACTAGAATGTGGGGAGGAGAAAAAAGTGAAGTCGCTACCTGTAGGATTATGTAACCTCCAAATGTCAAAGCTGATGAGAGGAGCACATATTAAGCATTTGCTTATGCGACTTAGGATGACGAAATTTAAAAGCGGAATGCCTATCCAAGATAGGAACAAAAGGTAAATTAAAATCACCTCCACCAATTGTTCTAGCATTTTGAGGGGTTTCCGAGAGTTTTTTTATTTATTGAGCACCAAAAGAGTTGAATCAATATTGGGAGCATAAATATTCATAATTAATAAAATTAAATAAATCATCTGAGCCATTGGAGAAGTGAGAGAGCAGCCATCTGCCATCCATATTGTGCTCAGCAGAAACAAGACCGAATTCTTGGAAATCAAGGTTACAACCCAGTTCTTACCAGTGGCTTTAGAACAAACAACATCGAAGACCCACTCTTTCCATAGCAATGAAGCTTCCTTAAAATCAATATTAGTCTCCTGAAGAAGAAGAAGAAGAATATCACCAGATAGACTTTTACAGTAATCTAGGATCTTGGATCTCTTAACAGGATGATACAATCCACGAACGTTAAGAGAGATTAAGTTTAGACCAGACATAAATAGACCTGACACAAAATAAATAAAAGCATCTGTTAACAGAGAAGAGGAAGACTATGCAACCTGATAACTGGTACATGAGTAAATGACCAACATAAAAAACATAAACCATGAACTGAAGCAGGAGTCCCCAAAGAAGAAAAGAGAAAAATAGGAGAAGAAACGAAAAAGAAAAGATGTTTTAAAGAAAAAAGGAGCATATAAAAAGAAAACCCCCACCAGGGGATGTCTGTAATGGACACATTGCATGGGGAAAAAGACGTGGAGGCACAACCAGAGGCCAACGCTACCAGTGCAAACCGCTCTGAAATAATGTCACTAAGCAACAGAAAATATATAAAAACACATGAATTCTATATTGACAACATTCTAAGAAATCAGCGAATAGATAATCCAGAAACTGCTAAATCTAAGAATAAAAAATAGCATATGCAAGTAACATGAATATTAATAAGAGATATATAAATATCAAGCAAGATAAGTCAAATAAGGCATCGTAAATAACCATAAAAGGCATTATATATAACAAGCTGAGGTAACAATCAATTAAGGCATCATAAGTAACCATAATAAATATAAATTACAGGCAAAGGTAAGATTCGATTAAAGCATCCTAAGTAACAATAATAAATAGGAGAGATAACGGACTAAGGCAATATTAAGATAAGGCATCATAAAGAACAATAATAGAAATGATAAAAACAGCCTAAGATAATATTAAGGTAAACTAATGTGTCATAAATCACAATCTATCAATTATGAAAAGCAGCCTAAGGTAACATTAAGTTATGGGAGTAAAACCTAGCAATCGTACATATTATAGGTAACAGCACAGAGCATGGAAATTGATCACAAGTGAAGCAAGGAGTTTATTTTATTTTATTTATTTTGCAAACTTGTACCGCGCTAGGAATCGACTCCCAGAGGAGTATCTCCGCGCCCTTGGCATCATCTGAGAGCAAAAAAGGGCCCAGTCATATATCCTTCCTTCCTAGATGGTTAGCCTAGTAGCGAAAGAGGAAAGTTTTTAATTTTTTCCTAAAAGGAAGATGTTCTCTGCATAGTCTGATTTCCATAGGGAGATCATTCCACTACTGACAAGGCCCTTCCCCCTTGTCTTGTCTTCTTAAACCTGGGGACACATAACAATTCTTGATCTCCTGATCTAAGAGATCTGGAGGGAACATATAAATTGAATTTTTTAGTCAAGTAATCGGGACCTTTCCCTGTGAGGCACTTGTGGATGATGCAGCACGTTTTAAACATCACCCTCTGTTTCACTGAAAGCCAGTGAAGTTTGGTTAACAGGGGTTTCGATGGAGTACGAGCAGGGACGTTAAGAACAAGGCGTGCAGCAGTGTTTTGCACAACCTGTAGTCTTGCGATTATCCCCTCGTTAGCGGCTAGCAGTAATCCATTACAATAATCCAGTCTACTCAGCACGAGCGACTGTACCAAGGTTCTTCTGGTGGTATCAGGTAACAGGGGGAATACCTTCCGAAGAAGCCCAATAACATGGAAGCAGGAGCCGACCACTTGATTAGCGTGTTGTTTCAGGGCGAGCTCCTGATCCAGTTTTACTCCCAGATCTTTCACAACCAATTTGGGCTCAGGGACTGGACCTAGATCTTGAGGCCACCAGTCAGGAGTCCACAGGCGTTTAGCTTCCCCGAAGAGCATCACCTCCGTCTTGGAGACGTTGCACTGCTGGAAGTTTGCTGCCATCCAGTGGGCCACTTCTTTCATCCCCTGGGCAAAGGAGTTGCGTACTTCAGATGTCATCGTTTTGAACGGAAAGAGGAGTTGAGTATCGTCCGCATACGATACCGGGATGAAACTGTGGGATCTCATGATGTTAGCCAGGGGGCCACATAGATGTTGAATAACGTGGGGCTCAAACAGGAGCCCTGTGGCATCCCCTTTGAGATCTCCACCTCCTCCGACCGATAGGGACCCAGGATGACCCTTTGGGTACGCTTTGTGAAAAAACTCCTTAGCCAGGCCAGCGCCTTGCCTCCCAGACCGATGTCAATTAATCTGGAGGTCATGATGTCATGTGACACAGTGTCAAACGCCGCTGACAGATCTAAAAGCACCAGGATAACGGAGAAGCCTCTATCCTGTAGCATATGAATATCGTCAGCGACGGACAGCAAGGCGGTCTCGGTGCTATGCCTAGGCCTAAACCCAGACTGGGAGGGGTCTAGCCCCCCAGCACTTTCGATGTATTTTGACAAGTGCCGGTTGACAAACTTCTCAGTAAGCTTCCCTAATAGAGGGAGGAGTGAGATGGGTCTCAAGTTTGTCAATTCGGTCCAAGGGATGGTATTGTTTTTTCTCAGTGGTCTCACCAGAGCACGCTTCCAGTCCGGGGGAACTTCCCCTGTACTCAGGGACAGATTAACTACGTGCCGAATTCCAGCACCCAGATCATTAGTCAATAGTGGCATGATGCGTGCCGGGATGATATCTGAGGGGCACCCGCTCTTTATTTGAGTGATTAAGGCAATTGTCTCCTCCATTGATATGGGAGGGAATACTACAAGCTTACTGACACAGTTCTTCACTACACCAATGGATGACTGAACCATACGGTCAACTGTGACCATGTTGTTAGTGTTGTCATTGGAGGCTAGTATCTTATCATATATGCCCTCGATCTTTCTAATGAAGAACTGGGAGATATTATCACAAAGTTCCTGGGATTCTATCTCCCCAGTCTCACAAGCAACGGGCTTAATGAAGGTTTGTAAGACTTGATATAGAACATTTGCGTTTTTACCAGCTGCTGATAATTGGGCTGCTATATGATGTTTCTGAGCAGCCCGAATGGCTTTATGATAGCTTTTTAGAGAAATCCTGTGGCTCTCCTTATCCTCAGCCTTGCGTGTGACCCTCCATAGTTTTTCTAACTTCCTCGCAGTTAGCTTTAGCTGTCTAAGGTCGTCAGTGAACCAAACTTCTTGTTTGGGAGCAGGACGGGGTTTGAATGTTCTGAGAGGTACAACGTGGTTTATAGTCACTGTCACTGCTTCATTGAGTTTACACAGTGCAGTGGTAACATTGTCCCCACATTCATCCCAATTGGGTTCAGTGTATTTCCCCCTAAAACCCTCTGGTGTTAATTTATTCCAGGGCCTCCTAATGTCTGCCATGACCCTCTGAGTGCCCTTTGGTTTATGGTTGGTGCGAGTGTAAAATCCAATAATGGAGTGGTCAGTCCATTCCACTTGGATGGGAGGCAAACCTTTTATGGCAGTTTAATTGCACAACACTAGGTCCAATGTGTGACCTGCTGAGTGTGTGGGCCCCTGATTTATCTTATTAAGCCTCAGTGTGCCCAGATCGGTTAATAGAGTCTGAGCCTCCACACAGGTAGCAATTTCACTGTGGACGTTAAAATCCCCTACCAGGATGAAGTCTGAATTCTCCTGCACATGGGGTGCCAGAGCTTCAACGAGTTGAATAGAGAAATTCCCACATGGACCTGGGGGGCGATAAACTAACGCTCCCTTCCTAGTTTCCCTTGAGCTAGGGTTAATTGTAAAGATCAGGAGCTCCATCTGGGGGGTGCACACTGTCTCGGTAATTATAACATCCATCTCCTGTTTGAACACAATGGCTATCCCCCCTCCTGTTTTAATTGGGCGGTCCATCCTCACTATTTTGTACCCTAACGGTACCCCCACTGTTATGGCCGAGACAGTATGTGGCTTCAGCCATGTCTCAGTCAGAAAACAGATGTGGTCTCTCAGATGTTATAAGATTCCATACCTGGGTTGCATGTGTCACTAAGTAGCGGATATTGCACAATAAGCTCTTACAGTTTAAAATTGGGCCCTTAGGAGGGGTGTCAGTCAGCTCTGCATGATGTTTCATAGGGGCCAACAACCGAGACCTTGACAGACATGGTCCGGTTTCAGCGCTGATGGTAAATTGCTCATGGCATCCCCAGCATGAGAACGGCCCCTCCAGGTTGTTTCCTACCCTGTGGGTGCACAGTATGGGAGCGTACCTACCAATATCCATTAGTGTCTGGCTGGTATATGTAAGTCTGTTGCAAGAGGATATATCCAGACGGTCACTACAGTCCGCCATAGCCCCCTGCCCCTGGTCCCGTCCTGTCGCGGACGGGCGCAGACGGGCTAGTCTTCGGCTCGTCTTAGGCGCAGGAGTAGGCGCCACACTGCGCGTTGTAGCCGACGAGTTGCTTTATATCCCTCGAGTAGGGGAGAGGTAGAGCGCTAACCGCTCGCCTCCCTGAATGTTCCTGGCTCTGCCCCGCCTTCCGCACCCGTGATTGGATGGAGGGTTGGACCGGGCATGCAGGCACAGGTCGAGCTACCGTAGGAGCTGGTCCCTCAATGCGTGTAGGTATGCGGTCTTTTTTCAACAGTGTGCCACTAGTTATTCAGTTTTAAGCACTAACAGTTTCTGTCAAATTATTAATTTACACAACTTTCAAGCTAAAAATATTCCAAAGCTCACGGAGCCGATTTCTGCATTAAAACAATGAAAGAGCAACTATGCTCAGAGAATGGCGCCAAGCGGAGTCTGGAAGAAGCTGCCGCCGTCCCCCTTACTGCAAAGTCGGGTGCCTCCTCGCTAACTTTATAGCCCTCGAGTAGGGGAGAGCTAGAGCGCTAACCGCTCGCCTCCCTGAATGTTCCTGGCTCTGCCCCGCCTTCCGCACCCGTGATTGGATGGAGGGTCGGACCGGGCGTGCAGGCACAGGCTGAGCTACCGTAGGAGCTGGTCCCTCAATGCGTGTAGGTATGTGGTCTTTTTTCAACAGTGTGCCACTAGTTATTCAGTTTTAAGCACTAACAGTTTCTGTCAAATTATTAATTTACACAACTTTCAAGCTAAAAATATTCCAAAGCTCACGGAGCCGATTTCTGCATTAAAACAATGAAAGAGCAACTATGCTCAGAGAATGGCGCCAAGCGGAGTCGGGAAGAAGCTTTAACCTGAGGTATTAAGCAGTAAAAATGGCAATATACACATTATAATTCAGAACCCACTAAAGTACCTAACACTATAGAGATAGATAGTAATTGTGGTCCAATACTCCAATATATAGGGAGCTAATTAATTAAAAGCAATGGACAATAAATAAATCGCAATCCATAGAATATAAGAAATGTGATGACTATCTAACATTTTAACATTTAGGAAACAATAACATATAATATACAGGAAATGAATAGTAAAGTCTACCTAAAAGATAAACATGTCATAAATACACTTTGAGAGGAAGTTCTCAAGGCTCTAGCATATAGATAAGAGAACCCATAAAACCTGTAAAGAGAGTTAATGAGAAAAAAATAAAACAAAAAATATTACATCTCTAAAATACTTGATATTACATATTTATATCACAACAAGAACCAACACCGCAATATTAACCACTTACTAATGGTAGGGCACAGGACATATGAAGCCAACCTATCCGGCACTGAAAGGGGTTAAGAATGAGAGGCGCCAGGAAGAGACTTGGACTCCATCTGAGGTTCCGATTGATTATCCAAAAAGTTAGAGAGATCTGCAGGTTCATAAAAAATCTGTGAATGACCTCTGAATGTTGTTCGAAATCTTGAGGGACCTGCAAAGGAAAATGGAATATTCCTATCAATGAGTCTTCGGTGGAAATTCAAAAAACCTTTTTGACGAATGACAGTGTCTCTTGCATAATCTTGCGAGATAGAAATACTATGGCCTTCCCATTGTAATGTTTTAATCTCTCATTTGCGCCAACATTTTTTCAGTGTGTTGGTGACGTAGCGGTTTAAAAATCACTGGTCTCTGCGAAGACTATGATTTAGGCTTCAAGGTGGGGGACTCTATGAGCACGTTCTATTTCAAAGTCTTTCTGAAATGAAGTGTTCAGAACCAAAGGTATCCAAGTAAGAAGAAAATCCAATACTGAAGGGGCAGATTTCTCAGTCCTCCAGTAAGCCAAGAATTCTAAGGTTACTAATGCGATTTCTGTCCTCTTGTTCAGTTAAATCTGGTAAAAGTAGGTTGTATCAAAGCATACAATTGCTTGATACGCTGGGCATATTCGGGAATGTATGTATGCCCGAAATTCAAAAATCCCAGCAAGGATTGCAATTTTTTCAGTGTTGTGGGAGTGCGCAGCTGTGCGTATTTCTCCAAGAAGTGAGCAGCTACTCTAGTTATCAGCTGTCTCAACAACAATGAATTGGTCAGTCGCTGTCACCTTCAGTAGTGGACGCAGGGCCTCTCGGACAATGGTAATCTCCGCCGCGCTATCCAACAACTTCAGCACCCATGTCAGATTCCGAAGCTGCGTTCTCACTACTTGTGGCATATCTCGCTGTTACAACAGCAACTTTCTTTTTTTGAAACTGGGATCTTTTCTGAGAAGAATTGTCCTGCTTGCCTTTTCTGTCTTTCGGGCGGGGCTGGTCGCAACTCTGCTGGCCACCCAGACCTCTGCTGCCTCCTCCACCCCTGGACGATAAGGCCTATGTGTCCTGTAAAGAACGAGGAGAACGTTGATCAGGATCCTGAAATCTATCAGGTGACTCAATCGTAGAGTGGTTGTGCAAATCATAAGTGTGCTCAGTAGACGCAGGCACAGGTGACACAGGACGGGACTCCTGTTTCTGTTTTCCCTGTTATTTTTTTTTTTTCCAATTTTGCTTTGGGTTGAACATCTTTCTCAGACTTCGAACCCTGAGGTTATTTTTTATCTTTGGCAGAAAAGGGCTTGACACCTTAACTATTACGGCCAATGGTCTTCTAAGCCGCCGTGATAATTCTTGGTAACTGTCGGGGTTTGTCGGCATCGGGGACATCACTCAAGGCATTAGCCACTTGAAAGTTCACCGCATCTCCCTTTATATTAGAAAGGACAAGATCGGAAACTATGTCAAATGTGCCAACGAGTCTCGTTCCCAATTCAACCGCAGCCGCAGGTCCGTGTTCATCCTGAACACGCTTAATGACCGTTGGAAGGACAGCCATTGACGGAGTGCCGAAGCACCTTGTGTACACTGCCGCAAAAATTCTACCCATGACTCGCAGTCACCAGCTTCCGGTACCAAGTCCTTGGGTAAACTAATTGTAAGAATTTTGTGTTTTTCCACTGAAGTCGAATTAGGAAAAACTGCCTCCAGCTGGTCACATTTTTCGGCAAGCCAAAAAGGCATATCACCCTTATCTTTGAGACGCTTGCCCATAACCGCATTAACCATCACGGGACTAGGCTTCATTCCGCTCGGTCCAGCTGGAAGCGCCGCAACACCAGGGGCCCGCCCTGGAAATTGCGGGTGATATTTTGAACTAATAACACTGATTGCAGAGTTATATAGGGGCCGTAATTCAGCAACGTGGACTACCCCCGCACGAGGATGTGGGGTAAATCCCGCCAAAACAGGCCAAGAAGCGCCTGGAATGGCAAAGGACCTATTATAATCGCCGTTACACTGTGGGGAAGGGCGCCATCAAACCAAACACAGTGCTGCTATGCTGAAATCTGAATCCCCTGTGTCGTATAAGGAACATATTCCAAGGCACAGCTGTGTGAGTATAAGTGTGAAACACCTGAGTAGCCGCATCCATTGGAGGAAACGTTACCCATGAGTAGAATATCTCAAACGGGTAAGCAACCTCAGCACTGGCCACCAAAATAACTGCCATGCCCTCTTAGCCAATGTTATAAGCCTGCAAATGATTGCGGCCCGCAATGCGACTATGCTGCGGTATGTCAACATTAGCCATAGCGACACAGAGAGTTAGAGGTACAATGTAGCACAACTGGGTAGTAATTAAAAAAGAAACCATTTTGAAAGAGTCAAGCTTGAAAAGACCTATTTAACTATAGGTAGGTTTATCCGACACCACTGTTAACCGGAAAGAATAGTGAAGGGGCTAAGGACTGATATAAGACCTACTCAAGCGTCCTGTAATAAGACCACCATCGTTAGGGTGCCATGTTGCAGGGATTCTGCTCCTACACAGAACTGTGCACAGAGACTTGGGACCTCAGTGAATTAGGGTGTGCCATAACTCGCCTTAGTTCCCAAAATCCCCAACCAGACTAGCATCAGTGTCACATTGGCTCTTTGTCTTATAGCAAAAATACCAATGAGTAGACAACCCAGAACATGCGACTTAGGTTTCCTCAGGCAATGTGGAAAACAACAAGAACACTCTTTCGTTATACTCTCATACTAGTCCAAAACAGGGAGTATTTATTTCTAACACTGTGTTCTCATGTGCAGCACCTTAGCTAATGCAAGCAGACATATTAGAAATAAGATTGTCAGCATAGTTACTATTCCATAAAATACAATGGGAGAAAGCATGTTATAATGCTTAACGAAAACAGGTTAAATATATACCTATATTTCACCCTCCCTTGCTAGTAGGTTATTTTATAATTACAGAAGGTCTCTTGGGATTACATAGGTGGCCCCATACCTCTGGTATTTTGCAGAAGTGGATCACAACAAATTCATCACAAGCTCTCAGCATACGAATGTTCTCCAAGTGTGTGTGATCATGCCTACGCAGTGCATTATTAAACGCGCCAATATCCGAGGTGGCCGCAGCTGCATATGTGTTATGTCTAGAACTGCGCTGATCAGTCCGAACAATAACCACAGTGTTGAAATAACCTTGAAGGCCTCGGCACTCACTGTTCAGACTAAGCTTACCAAGCAAGGCTACTAATGTAGAAAAACATGTTATTCTCGTGTGAAGCAAAACACTCTGCTTAACTCTAAACAATTAATAAAGTGTGTGCCCCGTGTAAAAGGCAGCAGAAAGGAAAAATGGTGATTAAACTTCTAATAAGCTCATGTCAACCTAATACTGTTTGAATGCAAAGCTCTGCCCCAGGACACTGTCAGCGTCAGCCATTTTGTGAAGGAGCTCAACACATCAGATGAATGTCTCACGTATACCAAGAAAATGCACTAAGGGAGACATCAGCAGGACCAATAATTACTTGCTCTGTTTTGGTATCGGCAAACCTTCTTACTTCCTGCCATTGAAGTGAGGCAATGACCAATGAATTAAGGATTATACGAAATCTGTGACTCCAAAGGAGAACCTCGATTTCCCTTCAGTGTCCACGAAATAAAATAGTGTCCAATGTGTCACGCCTTAATTAGTTGAAGTTAAAGCTCTCCAACTGGCTTAACATTTAACGTGTAAACACCAGAGACAGAAGCCCCATATTCAATTACTTCTGAAATTCTGCGCTTAAAAGAGAATACAAAGAGCCCATCGCATGTCGCCATCCACAGCCTTCTACATTTGTCAAATAGTCTTGTTTGCCACAAAAAGACATGAAGGGGTAAGCAAGGTCACTGTAGAGTCATCTGAAATCAAAGTATTCACTTTATGATGACCAGACCAGCATTAATGATCTAAATATACACCATTGCTTGGGCAGGTATTTATTAAGAAACATCGCCCACTGGAACTCGATTTTATATGTATAACAGTGTCCGGTGACAAATCTCCTCCATTCAGGCATAATACAATCTAGCGCCTCCACACAGGACCGGTCATGAGGCGAGGGAAATGCCATATACAGGCACCACACCTCATAAGCAGTGAAAAATTGAAGAACAGTAGGTTACTATGGCGCTGACTTCTCCAGGACGGCAGCCTCTCCGCAAAATGCTACATGCACCGCCATTTTGTACAGCCTCCATGAGGAGAAAACCTAACCAGCATTTACAATGCAATGGTTTCGCCTTTTGAAAAGTTTGAGCTATTGGCATTGTAAATGACATCTGTATTTATGTGTTGGTTTTGAAAACAGATAAATAAATGGCATTGTCATTTACAATGTCAATAGTTTAATCTCTGGCAAATGCCAAACAAAAACACAGACCCACACACACACAGACCCACACACACCCACCCAGAGCCACGCACACCCACCCAGAGCCACGCACACCCACCCAGAGCCACGCACACCCACCCAGAGCCACGCACACCCACCCAGGGGAGCAAGCACAGCGAGGGGGCAGGGGAGCAAGCACAGCGAGGGGGCAGGGGAGCAAGCACAGCGAGGGGGCAGGGGAGCAAGCACAGCCAGGTGGCAGGGACGCAAGCACAGCCAGGTGGCAGGGACGCAAGCACAGCCAGGGGGCAGGGATGCAAGCACAGCCGTGCACGAGGGCCGCCCTTGGTCCCAGACCCCCTGGGCGCAGGGGTGGCAATGCCAGCACTTGACTGGCTCCCGCCTGCAGCTTCTGCGGCAGTGCCCATCTCGCACCCCCAATTCACCAGGACGTCTTTCTAGCTGTCGAAATAAGTCCACTTAACATCTCAAGAAACATGACAGTGATGAACAGCAGCCGGTGAGCTGCATGCTACAAGAGTCCGCACCCCTTGAGTGTAACTCAGCCTTTCATCGTCCAAGGGGCGATAACATGAGTAACGCCGACTGGCAATAGCAAGCATGATTTAAGCGCCAGGAGAAATACGAGGCTCGGACTCCGGAAGTGCTCCACATTAACATTGTGTGGTTGTTTACCAAAAGGACACATTTCATTTGCTAGGTGACTAAACCCACGCAACCAACTCTTCCTGCGGTACGAGCGGAAGCGCGTCATTGAGTGCCTGTCCGTGCCATAGGTGCGTGGGCAGAGGTCAACACTCTCCCAAAGTTTGTTCCGCTGCAGCAGGGGCAACAGCTTTCACCACCAAACAATAACCCAGAGATAACGAGAGGTGGAGACAGGAAGAGCAGCACAGACAGAACCCCCCCTGGACAGGGGAGGACGCCCTCACAGGCATTTATTTATCTAAGCCATGACATTTATGTTGCTGAAATATCACAGAGATGTATGATAGCTATCTGAATATCCCCGATGGGTGTAAATATATTGTGGCTCATGCGTAAAGTTGCATGAAGCATCTTGAGTTACAGAACAAACTAAGTATTCCTCCTGCAAAGCGGGAGCACCGCCCCAGTGCCCAAGAGCCACAAACTAGACAGATTTTTAGGATTCCACTCAAAACGCATGTCTCCCGCTTCACACCTGAAGCAATGCACATGTATTCAATACGCGATTCTTTCGGATATCCTAAAATCATGCTCTATGGCTAGGACGGAGAGAGGACATTGCAGAGGTTGATAACATCAATATACTTGAGATGCCATTGCAATATAGTGGGGGCTCAGGACTAGTGCATAACGAGGGCACGAGTCGTAGCGTGCAAAGATTACTATAACTGGTGAATTTAAGGGAAACAAGTTTTTTTTGCATTGAAATAGTAACGTCACGCTAAGTATTTTTTTAAGGGAACATACATGTTAACCCACACATGCATATATTTACACACACACACACACCTGTATATCACGAGTTAAATGCCTCTCCTAATTGAAAGCCAGTCCTCACAAAATGAATACCACACTGAGCCTAGAACGTAATGTAGGGATGCCTTAAGCGGCAGACATAAGATAAGATTATAACAGAGAGCCGGAGGGGGCGGGAAAGGCACGGACAGCGGGAGGGGGCGGGAAAGGCACGGACAGCGGGGGGCGGGAAAGGAACTGACAGCGGGAGGGGGGACAGGAAAGGAACGGACAGCGGAAGGGGGGGCGGGAAAGGCACGGACAGCGGGAGGGGGGAGGAAACGGCAAGAAAGGCACTCACCTGGACTTCCGGCGGCGGTCGGCCACAGAATGACCAAATGAAACCTCGACGAGCGAAAAAATAACCCTCCCAAACAGTGCCGCTCTTGGGAGGTTAGTCTTTGAGTTTAAGAGACAGTGTACACCTGGGAGCGCTTAGCCTGCTGCTGCGGTGATCAGAAGACACAAGCTCCCACAAGCCACCCCACGGGCAATGCAAATGCCCTTGGCTATATGTTTGACCAAAATGGCTACTTAGTTTGAGGGCATGAATGAATCTCCCCGTCATGCCTGCACAGAACATGACGAAGCTGTCTGACAAACACTCCAGCTGTGTCTTTTAGTACCAGCAGCAGCGCGGACCTTGCAGTGCCTCGAAAGACACCACGGTAAGTTTTCTCATACCCGGAGTGCCCCAATCTGTCACTTCAGCACTTGCACGCACTGTTCGCCATAACCCCTGCAAATCTAGTACCCCAATCCAAAAAATCCAAGCAACGCAACGCAGTATTTGCAGGTTGGATATGTTTTATTACTATATGTCAGGGATACTTGATAGCAAACGTTACGCTAAGTATTTTTTTAAGGGAACATACATGTTAACCCACACGTGCATATATTTCCACACACACCTGTATATCACGAGTTAAATGCCTCTCCTAATTGAAAGCCAGTCCTCACAAAATGAATACCACACTGAGCCTAGAACGTAATGTAGGGATGCCTTAAGTGGCAGACATAAGATAGAATTATAACGGACAGCCGAAGGGGGCGGGAAAGGCACAGACAGCGGGAGGGGGGGGCGGGAAAGGCACAGACAGCGGGAGGGGGGGGCGGGAAAGGCACAGACAGCGGGAGGGGGGGCGGGAAATGCAGGGACAGCGGGAGGGGGGAGGGAACGGCAAGAAAGGCACTCACCTGGACTTCCTGCGGCGGTCAGCCGCAGAATGACAAAATGAGACCTCGACGAGCGAAAAAATAAACCCCGCCCACCGCCGCACTGACTTAGTCAAAAGGGAAAAATTCTACGAGTCGCCTTGCAGAATGATGGACGCCTCTCTTCCAATGGCTAGCCTCCATTTATGGAGCTAGCCAATGGAAGACAGAGGCGGAACTGAGGCCACACTGTTTCTAACATTAGAAAGCTGCGCAGTGCGCAGCTTTCGATGAGGCGAAACCTAAAAAGCGCTTACATGACCAGTAGTTGTCCAGTGTGACAGAAAGATCATCGAAACAGATACTGCAATGTTCCTCTGCAGATATCTGCAATCCAAAGAGCGGAAAAATGAGCTTAAAGCATCCGGAGCCGATAGATCGCCTCTCAATCTGCCGGAGCTCAGGACAGAGCGGCCATCTCGGATGCTCGCAAGCCATGCCCCCTCACAAATAAAGAATTTGAAAATCCCAGAGTGGTTGTAATATTGGCCTCGAATTGGAAGCAGTGTTCGAGAATGTTATTGCTATTCCCTTCTATTGATGGCAGCTCGGAGATCTCAAGAATCCGCATGCTGAAGCGGCCTGTGTGTGTTTGCAGCAGATCACCCCAAACTCCTAAAGCAAAGCTTTCTTAAGAGGGTGAGCAATGTTCAGGGAAAAGCACACTTCTGTGCATGCCGTCTGTAGTTTGCTACACTCTTTTAAGTTTGTTTAGTGGCCCGAATGTGCCCTGTAGCAAAGGAATATATCCACAACTTGTGTGATGGCATTCTCACTCTGTTAAGAAGCGGTTTAATGGAGAAGAAGTGTTGGGCTTACTATTCTCAAAGTTCTTTGTCTGCTCTGTTTTGAAGGCATAAGATTATTGATTTTATTTTTTGTTTGAGTGAGACCGTGCATTTGTTACACCTTTTTGAGGTTGTGGGAAGTGAGGACATGAATACGTTTTTTGAGAATGGACCAAATCGTGAATGGGAGTGAATACTGAATGCTATCATATCATATAATGAGAAAATGCTCTCCGATGCAATAGGCGCTCCTGCATCGAATTCCATAACGGAGGCTGCCACATTTGTCAAGGAAGTTTCTGGAGGAAGGAATGGAATTGTTCTTGAACTAAAAGTGACATTACAGACGGCTAGGAGTTGTTAGAAGTAGAGCAAGAGTTCTGGGAGCGTAGGGGATACATTCTTCTGGAAGGCTGTGTCTAGGCTATACCCAGATTGAGGATCCGGTTTTGGAGGTTATTTTATCGGAAGTGTTTCTTTTCCCCAGAGCTGCTTGTGAGGAGATCGATTTTTGACGTGTATATTATTGAGGATGTTTGCTTAAATCCTCATCCTTTCTACATTTTCTATAGGTAAGATTTTTAACTCTAATAACGTACATACCAATGATCCCAGATGCACATAAGAAGGAAGCAGTTTGGAAATGTGGGTCTGTGCACCTGGGCCTTTTCTGGGCCTTCTTCGGGACATTGGTTCAGAGTCTCGGCGTGCATAATATTGAATTACACCATATATTCAGCTCTGTGTTTTTCTGTTATGAATCGTTCCGTTGTAAGTGTATGCCTTGCTTATTGTTTATTATTTTGTTAGTGCAATTCCTTGAAGTGTTAAACCCCATTTACAGAACAATATGGCAGTGTATTTAGCATTGGTGTGGCTGATCACTGACGGTGGCAATGAACAAACAGGATGTCTTTGTGGTCTGGGTGCAGATGGGTTCCAGGCAGAGCTGGGATGGTGTGGTCCTTTTCTTTTAACTGGACACCAGATTGGCAGCAGCTGGAGGTTACATTATTTAACGTACAGTGAGATAGTTTGTATATTTAGGGTTCATAATGAATTATGACATGAGATGTCTTAACATTTTTTTGTGTGGCATGTTATGGGCTCCTCCCTGGTGTATACAATTACTTAGTAAATATAGTTGGTATGCTGCAAAATATTTTGTGATGTGATCTCACGTGCTCTTGCTTGCATGGTGTGATGCAGTGTTACATGTATGAATTGTCAGGTGTGTTACTTTTTTACGTGGAGCATGATTTGTTGACGCTGGTTTGCTACTGTGTGGTGTAAGTGTTATGCATTTTCCATGTGGGATGGTATGGTGGTGGATGCAGTCACTGGCGGCATTGAGGGCTGTTGTTTCAAGTTGATGTGTGTGATCTGATGTCTTGGAATTAATGTTGAAATCGCCTGGGTGTGTGCAGTACTAAGCCCAGAGACTTCATCTTTTGTTTAAGTTGCACTTCTAATTGGAGCAGATGCTGCTCCTTGCTGGGTCTGTTTCTTTCTGAGCCCTCCTACCATGCACAAACACCAGCGGACAGGGCATAGCGTGGTGTTTTCGTCCTTGTGCTGTGTCATATGGAGATTGTTGATTCATCTATGTTTGGTACAGAGTTGCATTGCGTGAGTGGTATCAAGTCTTTGATGTATTGGCATATGATGTGGCCAATTAGTTTGTGTTGTGGTTCGATGTGGTTTAGTGTTACATCATAAGATTCATCTGTCAATGGATGGTGTGATGACTCTTTGGGTGTGTAGCGGTAGTCTGAGTGGTATAGAGTAATGTGATGTTTTAGTGTGTTCAGTTTCATGGTGTTTTTGTTGCAGTATGTTATAGTATTGCTGCCCTGAACGGTTGCAGTTTGACTTGTTTTAAGGTGATTGTAAGGTGTCCTGTGTTATGATGTTGTAAGGTTTGTTGAGGTGTAATGTTGCATGGGAAGAACCGGTGTTGGATTGATGGCTAAAATGTGATGTGGAGAGAGTAGTGTAATATGTATGCGAGTGACATAGTGTGATGCTCGGTTTGATGTTGTGGTTGGGTGTCGTGCAGAGCATGATGGCCTAGTGTAAGGTATGTTGTGATCAGTGGCATGGGCTGGAAGGTCTTTTAAGGGTGTGATGGGGTGTGATGTTGTGTCTGCGTGCTGTGAAGAATAGTGTGCACTGTGAATGCATGTTGTGTTTTGTTATTTGCTGAAGTAATGAATACTGCAGATGGATTAATTTAGGCTGCCTGTAGGTGAGTCCATGGATGCAACAGGCAGGTCATTCATCTTGTGAAAAACAAACCATCACTAAATCTCAAGCGTTACCACAGAAAACAGTCCTTTGCATGTAACTGTTCAAAGTTATCAACAATTTCCACCACCGAGAGGGAGTGACAAATTCTGTTTGCCATTTCAGTAAGAATACAGCAACCTGTCCAAACAACTCCAAAATGCTGGACATCCACCAGCTCAAAGCTTCAAACTTTCCAACATACCTCACTCAAACCAGGCACAAAACAAATCTAAACCGCTTCAACCAGACTTGCACCCAACAGAGACCGAAATAATGATCTGTTCAACCTCCAATCCAGAAGCCATGTTCTCCTTGTAGCTGCCATCATAAGAAATCAGGACCTTACTTTCAGCTTTCAAACTCTTTGGCACCCTCCTCAGGAAAGGCTAGCTCTAAAATAATGTAAACCAGTGCAGGCACAACACTGGAGTCCTTCTTAGCCACTCTCCAACCTACAAAGTGACGGTCCATCTGTAAATCCAATACATGGTAAAAGGCCACAAACCCACTGTCTTCAGCCAAGTCTCTGCCACATACCGTTCACTCCTAAACCCAGTCAAGCTGGATTCGACCTAGTGAGGAAATGTGGATGCTTTTCACACCATAACTGATGACTACTATGGGGTGGTCATCATCATCCTATACTAATTGACAAACAATAAACAATCACAGCCTCTCACCAGACTGAAAGACCTGGAGTTCCAAGGCCTTGCGCTCACCTGGATGATTTCCACAGTCAGTCATGACCGAGACTAACTGAACATGTCACAAATAACATGGGGTGTCTCAGCCCACTACTGTCACTTGGCTGAAATGTCTTAAAAAGAGGCCGCATTAGAGTACTGGGAATCTGGAGCATACTCCATTCCATGCCACAATCACCTGGAAAATGCCAGTAGGGCAGGATAAGGGTCAGTCCAATGGCACGCCCCCCTCCAAAATCTCTTAGAGCTGTTGAAAATGTAGCCATGAGACTGCCGTATGTAAAAGATTATAAAGTGGTAGCCGTAGTCGGACACTTCAGGATATCCTCTGAAAGGCCTTGTAGCATCCAAGTTATCATTCCAAGGTCAGTATATCTGGATTGGCTTCGGCCATCTTCACTCAGGTTGTCAGTGTTCCTTTACAGTTCAGTAATTGAGCTTGGCAGCCCTTTTGACTCGTATGGTCTTTTTAGACCAGCGAAGGATCTTAAGTAGTGAGACAGCAAGCACTTTGGATATCGCTGGATGTGGGATTGGCAGGTTGTTGAGGAATTCCCATGAAATAGGTGCAAGTTGGATTATATAAGTGTTTGGGAAGTACTGGAGAGAGGTTGTTTTTTTTGTCATATTTCTTTTGTTTTAATAAGAAATATATCTATGATCCATGGCACTGGTATGTACGAGTTGTTCTGATTCACACTAGGCTCCAGCATGCATGTGGGTCTTTTGAACAGTTATTAAAGCTGTACAACATCTACATTTTTGGTTAAAGTGATGTGGCTTGGTCAGTAAAGTTGAACTGTATGTCCAACCATAGTTTAACATTTTCCCAGATTCAGCAAGGGGGAGCCTCCCCATGGCATCGTTGAGTGTATCTGCCAAGTTGGGCTTGCATGGCACATGGTAGTATCCTTTGGATCAGCTGGAACGGTATGGCAGAACAGTAGGGACTGTCGTGAAGTCTGGGTGAGGATGTCTTTCCTAGGGTCAGGACCTCTGTAGCTGACAATGTTGTAGGAGCCTGAGGTTGCAATGAACTGTGAATGGCTGGAGCGCGGTCATCGAATCGCTAGCGTGCCATTAAGACCGCTTGGCTGGTCGACTACCAGTTTATGGCATTGTCTGCAAGAAATCTCCGTTTGTATAAATGATTGCAGATTTGGGGGTTTTGCTCATAAGATGTGAGAGTGCTCTTATGATGATGGATCAATATTTCCAAAAGCCTATCGGGTTTCTCTAATGGGTCATGATGGGAATGAAAGCTTTTGGAGCTGCACTTCTCATCGACCAGTTCTGTTCATAATGTTTTAATGATTTGTGATGCCTTACTGTGTTGCACAGCATCCCTACTCGGATGGTTGAAACCTCTTCAAGAGGCAGAAATCCCTATTGCAAGCCTGTAATGTGGAAAAGACAGTCAATCCACAGATGTAGCAAACTTCTCCAGTGTAACCAGATCTCTTTTAATCATGCTGTAAGTCCCATCCAAGCACACGTTGTGAATTCTGATAAGGTGGAGATTAGGGAAAACTGGACACATTCTTGGAGTATTTATTTGGTAGATATTTTTTTTCTAATTGAACAGCAAAGAAGTCATTGTTTTAGTATTTTATAATTGGTTAGGTTAATTGGGTCTCCATATACCTTAAGCTGTGTTATCAATACATCATGAACCACAGACACGCTCTCTCTCGCTTTCTCTCTCGCTTTCTCTCTCGCTTTCCCTCTTTCTCTCTCTCTTTCTCTCTCTCTTTCTCTCTCGCTTTCTCTCTCGCTTTCTCTCTCGCTTTCTCTCTCGCTTTCTCTCTCGCTTTCTCTCTCGCTTTCTCTCTCGCTTTCTCTCTCGTTTCCTCTCTCGCTCTCCCTTTCCCTCCCAGCCCCTCTCCCAGTCACACCTTCCATCAGTTGCTGTCAGTGGTTTATGTAAAGGTTTAGGCAATTGGCCGGCAGGCACACTTGGGGTGTATAGGATAAAGCATGGTATGAAGTAAGAGGATGAATATTTTAACCTGTTGTGAAGCCCTACTGGCACCAGGCGGAAGTTGTCCCACAAGCTCAACAGTTTAGGATATTGCTGCCGTTTGGACTCTTGTCTGGTTGGAAGAGGACAGAACATCACTGGATAATCAGTTGGTGTGGGGATGAGGGAGTGTAACTGAGCACCAACAGAGAATGAATAGAAAGAAGTTCGTACAAGTTCCCTAGCAGAAGGGCTGAAGTTGAACATATTGAAGTCCAGGTCATTAGAGGAAAGGTGGCCTAATTTCTTTAAGAAAAGAATGCTAAACTAGTCTGCATTAAACAGCTGCCACCTTGATGGTTTCCAAAGACATTCAAACTGCATAGTGTGCACGTTAACTGTCTTGTCAACTATGCTTGTAACTGGTAAGTAGAGCCAGTGGAAAGTAGATGGGTGGACGCAACATGACATGTCCGCTCTTCTTGGTTTGTGACTGTCTGTCTGGTGCAGTTAGACTATTCCAAAGCTGGATAGTCTAGTCTTGCTGGGTCTGCTACTTGGATGGTTGACAGTATGATGGGTCTGTTTGTAAGTACACTTGTTCAGGTTGCCACACCATGTTGCTCCTGTCAGTTCTCTGTTTCTTCTTTGCCTTGGTTACTGTGCAGAAGGGGGGGGGGGGACCTAACCATGATATTTGCCCTGTTCCTCTGTGGTGGGGCAAGCCTGATCTCCCATCATTCAATATTTATAACGGTACAGGGAACCCCCCAAAAAGATGTATTAGAGCTGTGGTCTTCTGCATTCCCAGAGGTTAAGGAGTGTTGCCTCAAACATTTGCAGCCATTATTAACTGTAGCGCAGCCATGGCTTTTAGTGGGCAATATGGACAGTTGGATTTGGGTGATGTCTCTTCAGACATTGAATTATTTGGCTCTCTCAGTAAAAGTATGACACACTTTTATGTCCTTAAAAAACTCATGGTGTCACATTGACTGGGTAACACTGTGAGATAGTGTTTGTAGAAATAAGGTAATCGTGGTGGATAACACAGTGCACAAACACACAGGACAGTGTCAGCCGTGTTGGCATTTGTACAGAGAAAATGCGCTTTCAAACTTCAGTAAGACGCACACACACAACCACATGAGCAGCACCGATGTAACTGGTCCATCAAGCAGCACAGGCAGCATTGGTACATGTTTCGCTCACACTCCTGCCCCTTTCAGACAATCCCACAACAGCTACAGCGCAGGCTGCAGGGGTACAAGTGTGAGAAGTTGGCCTGGTATATGATGATCACTATTCTAGTCAGCACTTTGCACCAGTCCAAACGACCCTTATGGTGATTGGTTGTAAGTCAACCTTATAGACCAGCTATCCTAGTGGTAGCATGGACAAAAGCAGTCTTAGGCTAAACTCAAGAGGGCATGTGAAGCCAGCTGTTTTACCATATGCAAACATCAAATGAAAGGACACCACACAAGTTATATATTATAAAATATATGTATTTATTTCTAGAATAATCCCCTATACTCTTTATGAGCACAGAAGCACAAGCGTTAAACAAAGAACTTCATATAACATACAATAAGCTGCACAATTATGGATTGGCCGGGTGGCCACTCAAACCATATATTAAAAAAGTGGTTTAAGTACCACGTCAAGAACAATGGTAAGGCCTAGGGCCTTGAGAATCACTGGGACTACACTGGACTAACGAAGGTTAGGACATAGGAGGCCCACAGAATGCGGGTGCAGTGTCTATAGCCAACCACGTTTACCTTACAAGTCAATGGTGCGTAAAAATTAGAAAGTTATAGGTTTGGGAGTCTTCTGACTGGACTAGAACTTAGCAACTTGAAACTAGGGCACTAGGGATGTAAATCACTACAGGCGCACCGGAGTACCCTCGTTACCTCACCATAGGAAGCGGGTGCATAGGTGCCAAAGTGCGTCGGGTTTCTTCGTGGAGTTCTATGGAGCCTGGAGGAAATGATGCTGCAGGCGACCAGAGATAGAAGAGTCCGTTGGATCCAAGGGTGGATCAAAGATTTAGAGTACCTGAAAGCAGAGTGGACAGAGTCTGGGTCACTAGCCAGTGACCAGGAAGGAACCAGGCAATGTCTGGTTGCAATCAGGTGCTGTCGAGTAGTTTGTCTCCGCTGCCACGTGGACCAGGAAGTATCGAGGACGACCAGGAGTTGAACACGGGCTGTCCCACGAAGGCTCTCGCTGTCGGTTCTTGTATCTGAGTCAACAGGCCTTCGCAAATGCAAACCACGCAGGAATCGAAGATGGCTTCTGGATCGGACCAGCAAGGTCGGATCGGTGGCTCCTTTTCAGGGGAGCTAGGGCCAGTCTGGAGCAACCAGACCAGCAGTGTAAAGTCGAAGGATTATCGTCACAGAGGCCACTAGCCAACGGGCAAGTGACCGGACAACGCATCGAGCAGGAAAAATGCAAAAGGGCCCCACGCAGCACTCGTGACTGTGGAGAGGTGAACTTCGGTGCACAGGCTGCTCGGGGCTGGGGCTTCTCAATCCCCAATGCACAGCTTCGCGGGTGCCTTGGGAACTGCACAGGAAGCACTTCGCTGGCTTTTCAAGATGGCCAGTCCCACGTCTCACGTCGCCTCCAAGGGTCTCAGCTGTGCAAGGCTGTGAATCTGGCTGTTGGAAGTCTGGGTCTTGTCTGTCTGTCGTTCGAGCTCCAGCAGACCTTTGAGCGCTGATGGTGTCTGCTTGCACAGGGTGGGCACTCCTTGACCACAAGGGAGATTATTCAGTCTTCTACGTTGAGTAGGATGTTGAAGGGTCCAGAGTTTCTGTGTCTGTGGCAGCAGCATCCATTTTGTGATGCTGAGGCTCTGGTTAGATTTAACTGCGTTTAAGGAAAGTAACATGTCTTCTCCCTCTAGAAGGGTGGAATGCTACCCCCGTCGCCAGAACTGGCAAGGGGGTAGTATTCCAAAGCGTATGACACCTTACACAACATATTTTGATTAAGCCAAACCAAAGTTAGCAAGTAACCGCGAGGATTATAATGCACTTAAGAGTATATGGTATGGCAATATCCCAGAACAGCTATAGGGACTTGGTTCCAAAAGCTGCAGACAGGCTCAGCTCATGCTTAGGCACCATCTCACATAAAACCAAGCACTCTGCCTCCAGGATTGTTAAGGCCTGCCATAGGAGTGACTTATAGGTATATATGTGTCCAGATATAGGTTTCGATATAGGTATACTATATCTAAGCAAGGGGTGATTACACCACCTTTCCCCAGCTGAGTGATCAGCCAGTTGTCAGTTTGGATGGGCAGCCAGAGGTGGCAAAATATATGCTGCAGCCCCTGGTAGGCGTGGATGCACCTATGCCCTGGGTACCTATGGTACACTGTACAGGGGCTGATAAGGTGACCCAATACCCAATTGAAGATGTAACTAAGGTACATGGAGTCCATTTTAAAGAGAGCAGATAGCTTGGGGCCCTGATTAGCAGGATCCCAGGCCAACTAAGCCGAAAACCAGCTAAACACTAGGCAAAACATCTGGGGTAACCATAGTCAGGTATCCACCTTCCTACAACAAGCTTCTCCACAAATCACTCACTCAGAAACTGGCATCGCATGGTGATCAGCAGCGCACACAGAACACGTACTGCGTGGGCATCATCAGTCCACACAGAGAACACGTACTGCGTGGGCATCATCAGTGCACACAGAGAATGCGTACTGCATGGGCATCATCCGTGCACACAGAGAACTGATGCGTGGGCATCAATAGTGCAAGGTGGTGTCTGTCGGCTCAAGCCCCTGAGAGTAAAGGGGGAGATTGTGGTTTCTGTAGAAACCCGGCACAGTGCATGGGCATGGAAATCTATTCTTGTGCATTGAAGCTGCTGTTCCACTGCACATTTTTCTTGTTTTGAGTGAGGGTCTTTGATTTTCACCAGTGCTGAGTTGATGGGGAACCTCCGAACGCCTGCTATGGATGGCGGCATCCCCATGTGCCACTTTATAAGATACTGTTTACTCAGCCAGGGTCACAGGGCCAGGACAGGGGTTGGATCTTAGACATCCAGGACTTGAATTAATGTTTCCTGGCAAAGGGAGATGGTTTTGGAGGAAGGAGGAGCAGAAAATGCAAGGGCTCTGTTGAAAATCATTCTGAATGACTAGGTGGAGACAGCATTGCTATATTCTTGCAAAGGCCACAAATATCAAAGTACACGGCCAAACCATGAGCATTTCACCAGAAATTGACACCTTCGTTAAAGTCCTTGGTGTCAAATTTGACCCACTTCTACAACTGGACCTTCATGTAAAGTCAATAAAATTGCGCAAAACTAAAGACTCCAATAAAAACTTTTTTTCACATTGTCAAGCTCTTCCTGCATAACAAAACCCCAAACTATAGCTTGCTGTCGAAGCTTTTGTGAATTCTGATTGACTAAAGAAATGTGGTCATAATACAGCTCCTCAAATCGTTCCTGGCTCTTTTCAAAGCGCTCTCATACAGGAGGTTGCGTGATCTCATGCTAAAAGCACATCACACCTGAACTCCCTCCTTTCCAATTTCTCCCCTAGATGTGCGTACAAAACCGCCTTCTTCACTTAAGATACAGTTTACTTGACTTCTTGAATGTGCTTCTCATAGCCGCTATGCCCATGACAGATTGACACTGTAAGGTTCATTCTCAGGCTGAACACTGATGCACGTTAGGTGCATCAGTGTTCTCTCTTTTAAGTCGGCTATTAAAACAGTAATTACTTCATATCCCTTCAATTCAGAACCCATAAGAAAGTGGAATATTAGTGGTGAAGGATGAGAATACTTCATGAGTAATAAGTTTAAAACCTTACATCTGTTGGGTAGCAAGGAACTGTAATGGGTGTTTATTCCAAAATAAGTGGATAAAAAGTCCGGTATTTGTTACACAAGTGGAGTTTGGAGATTTTGGTGATATCATTTGTTCAGGCACTGTGTGCGAGTTGGATAATTTGAGCTACATAGAAGTTCAACATTTTTAGTTTCAGGGGTTGTGAGATTTAACTTTGAGGACATTGAGGCTTTGAAGTTTATGGAGGCCAATCGGCATGTGGCACAAGGGTCTGTGAATGTATAAATATTATTGATTTTATGTAATATACCAATTAAGTATATTCTAATATGATGACTGTGTTATTTCAGGCTTGTACTTCAGGCTGCTTCAAGAGTGTCCAGTATCTGACAACTTTGATCTTTATATGAGGAGCATGTAAATTTTGTCACAGGGTGATTGTTTCACCCTAAAGACATGTTTGGCTTGTGTAAAATAGGGCTGTTTAAAATGTGTTTATTTATTTTCCTGAACAAAGTCGTAGAGCAAGACTCCCAAAAATGACAAAACGTGTGTTGGAAAAAGGCCAATAGAGATTGAATATTGACTAATAAGAAAAAAAAGTCAGAAGAATGGTCTCTGAACCTTTTCATAATTGTATATGTAATGGATGCGTCCTTAAGGCTGTATGACCGGCCCATGGGACCCCCTCATGGGCTGCTTCTGCTTGACCCCAGAGCTCCAAGGGCCCAAAAGATAAAGCTCTTGGGGTCCTGGCTCTCCTTGGGACTCTAGGAGGTTTCATGGAGCTCATGTTTGCCATTTGAATTGTATGACGGATGTTTCTGGGGATGCTCCACTCCCGCCTCCTCCCACATTCCCTTCTTCTGGCTTCCAGTAACCCCCTGGGACTTTGGCCTCACAGGAGTATCTTACAAGGTGGGAGAGAGACCCTACTCATGCCTCGGCTTATCACGGTTCTCTGGATGTACCAGTCTTCTCTGCTTTTTTCTTGGGCCCCGTAGGACCGATTTCACGGATATTCATGTTTTGCTCCTGGTGGTCAGCTCTAATCTTCAGGGCTGTTGGGTTTCAGCTTTTCTACCTCTATGATTTTGTTTTTGTCTGGGAGTTTGGTTTTCCGGAACATGTCCCCTGTGGGGTTCGTGCCCCTCTCTTTGGCAAAAGTCTTTCCGTCTTGCAGGAGCTTTTACGTGGGGATGAAATATTCTAGAAGGGAGGCACCTCTGTCCATTCCTAAGGAGACAGCATCACTCCACCCCTTCCCTCCCCCTCCTTCCCCCCCACCCCAACCCTCCTGCACAGCATTTTGGGACTTTACATAATTGCAACATTAAGTAATATGTTGAATAGGGTGACCACCTCTCTTGATGGCCAATTCAGGGCAGATGGGGAATTTTACTAACACATATGAGGTTGTTTCTCCATTATAAAATGGTTTGTTGACAGAAGTACAAATCTAAATAGGTTTATGTTCTTTGGTTTGTTTTTATAAATAATGAATATTCACGTCTCTTGCCTTCATTAAGGATTAGAAAACCAGCCAGTATTTGCACACTTAACAATTGATAACCGACATTGGAAGTAACTTGCATTTCTCCCACCATACCACATTTGCCTTGTTAATGGAGGGATTTGTGACACTCCAGAAACAAGGTGCTCGGGGTAGCTCTTGATTTTGATTAGGTAAGGCAAAGCAGCAGCCCTCCAAGCAATGGAACTGAATAACTACACATGGTCCGAATAATGTCCATTCGGAACATGTGTGATTGAAACAATTTAAACTGCGGCATGTCTACACACCAACTTACCATGCAGTACAGTATAGCTCTACCATATCTTACCAATTGGGAACAACTATTAAAACTGTTAAGCCTTTGTGTATGTTGAAATGGGACCATCACCATATTTTTACCTTCAAAAACCGCTATCTCCATTATGTTATGCTACCCCACTCAATTCAATCTACCCCGCTCTATCTACCCCAATCTACTCCACCCCATTCCCCTAATCTGCCCCACTCCACCCCAGTAGCCCCAAATTCACCTCAGTCTCTACAATTCAATTTACCCCATTTCACCCCAATCCACCCCACTCCAATCTATTCCACTATACTCCTCCAGTCTACCCCACTCTACTCCTCCAGTCTACCCCACTCTACTCCAAACTGCCCCACTCTACTCTACTACAATCTATTCCACTGTACTCCACTACAATCGACGCCAATCCAGTCTACCTCATTCTACCCCACTCTACCCCTATACAATCTACCCCCACTTTTCCCCAACCTACCCCATTCCACTCTACCCTAATATCCCCCACCCCCACACCACTAACTTTTATCCATGCTGAACAACACTGATGTACAACATGGCTTTCACATTGGCCAGACCTATTGGCTTTGCCAGTGCTTTTTTAGAATTCGTGAACCAGACCCTTTCTGCCCTGAACTTTTTGCAATATCTCGAGGGCAAGCGAATTTTCCTCTGCCTCCTAGAAAAGCCTTTATTGTTACGGATTGAGCTTTGATCTCTGAAACTATATATAACAGAGTTTTGTTTACAGTGCGCATCCTCAACTGAATGATTTAAGGGTGATTTAAAATATTACGATCACGGTCAAAGAGGCACAGTGAAGAAAAATACTTTTGTAGGATCAGTTTGCTCAGGTTGGCAAGCAGGGATTAAATAAATAAAAAATCTAAAAAGGGGCGTTTAGTCTGATGTAAATCAGTAGCCCCACAAGCGAGGATGCCTTGGGTGAGCTAAAAGACAATTCCGTTTGTGGCAGCTTTGTAGTATATTTAACCACATACACACATGCACATTTTGCTCTTTCTGCGAATGGAAAGACTTCTGCTTCAAATTTCATCTTTAAGAAAATAGAAGCAACAAGAGGTAAAAGTAATCTACCAGAAATCGAATGTGGGCAAGTTGATAAAGGAAAATTGTGGCTGATAGATGACTGACTTTGCCATAGCCACCGCCCTGCCCTGAGTGCAAGTTTCTGATGTAATTACAGCCCTGTCCACCTCTGAGTATGAGGCTCCAAGCACACACACAACCTCTGACAATTCAGGTCCTGCATACATCTGGCAGCTATTACTGATTACTAATGTGCTATGCGTATAATGTTGATCGTGAAAAAAAATAGCCACGTTTACAGAAGATCCATTTTGCTTTCTTTTATGAATCACCGTTCTAGGCTTTAAAAATGTAAATTTCATTTTGAGGCATGGAAATATTGCCTTTTTTTCTTTATTTAATGCTGATTGAGGAAGCATGTTCACAACTCCTGCCCAGCTCGGATTCATCACAGATCTTCTGGCCAGACAGAAATAATGTACTTATTATACATTATAAATCCTCTGTTGGTTTATGCATTCACTACGGATGTCTGTGCAACCAGAGACCAACACCATTGAACGCTGGTTCGTGTAGGGGGAATAGTGTCTTGGATGTTTTTTTAAATGTCCCAGTCAGTGACAAAGTACTGTGAATGTGTAAATCGTGATTTTAAATTTGCATTATACACCGTATACTATAGGCTCCACGGATTGTACAAATAGGCTTAAGATAAGAACAGTTCTTCCAGTTATAGATTTCAGTAAAACGCAGACAGTATCTGGTGCAAACAGGTTTTATAACTGTCTATTAGAAGGACTCTCTACAGATGAGCTGGTGACACAACAGGATCATCTTTGTGTTCAGGAAACTTCAGGGATTCCTTCAGCTAACAAGCAGCCTTTACGTTTGCAGATTAGTCAGTCGCACACGCTTACACTTTTTTTAGGCAACAGACACCCTGGCAAGTAGGTTTGTTTCAAGTTTAGCTCTCTGCCCCCCCTCGGGATCACAGCACAGGACGCTCTCCGCCTCAGCTGAGGCATCTCAAAGGTCGGAGGCTAAAATTACGGACACAGGCCATCCTTTGAAACATGGATCACGGGCAAAGGATATTAACCCTAATTTACGGACAGACCGTGTAAATTACGGATGGGTGTTCACCCGAATGTTGAAAGAAGTCTGAGTGCCTGAAACCACACCCTGGAGGGCCACCGTTGCCTGGTCCCTTCCCTCCAAACCTTGAAAGGGGGGTCCATCCTGTTTTTGGCTCCAGAGGGCTTGCTGTCCTCTTTAGCTTCTGTGGGAGAGGGCCTTACCACATCAGGTACAGTGTGCAAAGTAATTAGCACATAAAGAGTGCATCCCACCCTCTCCACTCCTAGCAGCAGGTCGAATGGCCTGAATGAGTGGGGAAGGCCATTGATCCTCCAGCTGGCCAGCCGAGTGCTCAACGCGGTCTAGCAGGGTGCAGCAAAGGGCTGGAATCCCCTTAGAAGCTGTCTCCGAGAAATGTGACAAATCTCATGCACTTGCAGGAGGGCAATATGAGAAATGGGGCACTGGATCTGCAGTCGAGGTTCACTTTGACAATGTGACCAGTACTTCATGCTAGTCAAAACGAATTTGATGCAGATTTTGTTCATAGTGTTTAATACAGCGAAGCACTCGCACTTCTGAGTAATCACTACAGATGTAACTGCTCATACAATTCATAACCACTCACATAACAAAGCCTACACCAGGTCAGTAGCAATCCGTGAAGGGTCCCTTCTGCATCATGCTTCCTGTACACAGTGTTGTGGCTGAGCTAGATTGTAGCCACACATGCACGTATGTGTTCAAATGCAACCGACCCAGAGCCTCTAATGCTGTCTGGGCAGCAGGAGGCCCATCTTAAAAGGAAGACACTGGTGGTGATCACCCCCTCGCCTTAATATCAGAGCTTGCACTGAGTGAGACCCACTCACTTCAGTGGTCCTTAAACCCATTTCTCCCAGAACCATTAATCCCTGGCCTCCGATTGTCAATCTCTTTGACGTATGTGAACCATACCAATGACCTAGAAGGTTACTTTTACCCATGTAAATTTTTTGCCGATTGAATTTCCAGTTTCTGTCTTGAGGGTGACACTGATTCTGTATGCACAATCCCCTCTCTAACTCGTTCAATCACCTATTATGATGCAGTGTACTTATTCTACTACGCAAAGTGCTCATAAGGACTATATCAGATTTCTGACAAGGTACTTAAAAAAACATAAGGTAATGATGCTATTTCCCTTATTTCTAATGGCCATGTTAACAGCAGAAGCCTTTCCCCACTTCTCAGTCAGGAAGTGGAGCCTCTGTGCTCTGTTGCTATTTAATTTGGCTGTCCTCAGTCCGAACCTTACATAATGTAAGAGTGTGTACAATGTTTTGTATCTTAACTGTTCTATGTTAAGGACCTCCTAAATTTTGCAGGCCTAGTCCCAGTCACCTCTCCCATAACTCCTTCGCCATCTGTGCAGGATTATTGCTCGAAGGAACTGTTGTCCCCCCTCCATAGTTGTCAGTGATTAAACATTCATTTGAGCCATTTATTCTACTTGTATGTTGTCTTGAACACTAGCTAAGTTGGCCATATTCCATGGCACCCTGGTACCGTTGACCATAATGTATCTTTTCACTTCTAAGTCCTAACAGTGCCGATCATGACGTCAATTCTCGAAGTTGGTACCTTTGCTTTTTTGGTGTTTGTTCCACTGAGATTCTGTGGTGGAGATAGAAATTGTTAAATATGAAAGCTTGTTTTCCTTACAGAAAATGTGCAATAATGTAAACCACTTGGTGAATGCCTCTCATTATACCCCCTTGAAGGGATTCTTTGACATGAAGCGTGTGATCATTTCAGCTAAATCAAATAGCAGACCAACTACTTTGACCGTTATGCGTAGTCTCAAATGTTCTCCAGCATGGTTTTTAGAAATCCTATCTTTTGTTTTAAGGAGTAAGTATACCCGGTATTGGTGATGCCCCCAGAACTCAGGCTGCTGCGCGTGTTGCATTCCGGTGTTGGTGATACCCCCAGAGCTCAGGCTGCTGCGCGTGTTGCATTGCCATCATGTACACTAACCTTTCTGTCTGTCTTTTATCTCTTTTGCTGCATTCTTTGCTGTCTCTGCTGCTCCTGCTCTGTTTCTGTCTTTCTTTGTGTGACTGTTTCCTCCTCTGCTATCTGACCACAACGGCTACCCTCCAGACAACTGTAAGGCGCACAAAGGTGAGAAGTCACCACTCTGTGGTAAACATTCATGCTTGATGACCCAATGGTGTTTGTGTGTATGTGGAGCCTCTGTATTGTCCCTGTTGTCAACACTCATAACTGTTTTTTAACTGATCGTGTGTGCACTTCTTCATAGTCTGTGGCCTAAGGCTTTTTATCAAGGAGCTCAAATTACTTCAGCACTGCCAGTTTAATGCTCACAGTGATTTAATTTGGTGGGGCGGGATCCTATGGAAAGGACAAAGGCAATTGTAGATAACTGCAGAGTCTGCACTGAGATGTTGTGGGTCCAAACATTCAACAAGTAAAGACACCCCGGCGATCGGAACTGCAGTAGGCTAATTCACCCGTGTACATTTCTGAAAGGTCGATGTGCAGCTTGGTAGTGGTAATAACAGAATATTCGTCTACAAGTAATTAGCAAATATTATGTTAATATCACACAGATCTTAGCAAAGAAATAGAAGATGTGTGTTTTATGTTGAAAGCTGCAGTAAGGACAAAATAGTATTTATTGCCTCTATTTAATCTTAAAAGAATTTGGCAACAAAACTAGCTTGGAGGTTCTAGAGAAGCTTAAGAAATATTGTAGTTGGAACTGGTCTGCCACATGGATTTACACTCCGCATACTGCCTGATTTTTTTGGGAAGGTTGATGTGCACGAACCACACTCCATTAATCCATTTGTGACTTGAGATTTTGTTAGTGCCCCAATTTAGCTTGTATATAGTAGTAACTGAATGTTGAGAAGCATAGATATCTGGACTCAGACTCTGAGTTGGAGTGGCGCTTGTCCCTTGTGGCATGCCAATTCAAGTGGGTTACTTTCCAGCATAACTGCTCAACTTAGTACAGGTCAGACAGAGGAACCTATCTTTATTAAGTGATAGATGTTTTCTGGCACTTTCTTACATTATGGCGGTGTCCTGTTTTTATCTGGATATGAATAGAACTGTGTTCAATCAACTGACAGTCTACATGTCTAGCTCCAAATGGTCAGATAATTGGGCAAAGAGGCATAAAAACAAGTTTAATAAGAGGAAGGGACAGGTAACTTCACGCCACCTTATGCATGATTTTTCAATTAAAAGATTCAACTGTACTCGTCTGAAATTGTAATTTGGTGCGTAATGATATCTGCTGTAAGGCAGTGGCTAGCTCTCTTATCCAGTCCTTCTAAATAAACAGCATGGTTTCTGATGCGATAAGCTGCTTAGTGGTCAAGAAATATTAGAACCTTTGTCCTAGGTTGTGCTGTTCTCTCAGATGTATCCTGCTCAAGTTTCAGTGTCTCTTGTTGACCTGAAATGTGCGCTATATGAAGGTTATTTCCCACAACACATAGTCTTGCTCTTTGTCTGCCTATCCAGCATTTTCCCTTGGTAGCAAACAGTTGTGATCAACCTGCCTGGTACTGTGTTTGGCTTTGTGTGTCTTCAGAATTGGGGAATCTATGCTTGCTTCATGCATTGGATTGTCTCCTTAAGGAAGCAAGGCGTTGGGGATTTTTGAGGTACCAGTGCTGGGGTTGCTTTCAGCACTTTTCTATGTATTTAAGCTAATGTTTATGTCTGCTAGTTGGAGCTGTGATCAGCTTTCCGCATAAATATTTCCACAACAATCTAGATCTCTCTAAAGTGGATTTGAGATCTTGATTTCTATTTGCAGCCAGAACTTAATGGCAAATTAGATTCAAACCTGCTTGCTTTGTTGTAAGAGCAACCAATCAACCTTCTTTTGTCCTTAGCAGCACGCTCATATCTTGGTCCTTTTTTGATTTTTTTCATTAGACTCCTAACCAACCTAGCATTGCAGATATAGCTTCATAGGATTTGTTTCAATTGTATTGAACTATATTTAGTTTAAAAAAACTAAAAGGAGAGAATGTGGCCTAACTGCTACGGCGGCCAACCTCGGATCTGGTTAACCGGTTTTGAGTCTTGGCAACAACGCTCAACATTCTGTGATTCTGGGTAAATCACTTAATCTACCCGTACCTAATAAAAATGAATGTGTCCGTCTGCAATGTAAATGGTGCTCATGTAAAGCGCTCTGATACCTTCGGGTCTAGTGTGCTCTATATAAAACTCTACAACTAAAAAGTCTACAGTGGTGGAAATGGGCCGTGTTGTGCAATTCTCTAATACTCTTATTGTTTCAACACAAATCATATTATTCGTTGGCGTGGTTATGTGTCAGGCTAGCTAATGCAGATGGTTGGTGTAGATTGCAGACATTTGCAGCTTGTGAAACAATAATCAACTAGATTGTTTTTTGCAAGAAAGTGGATTGAGCATAAAACAGACTTCAACTGAGATGTTATTATGAAGTGCTGGCCACTGCTTATCTGACGCCGAACATTTAATGCAAACTTGGAAATCTGATTTTTACACTTCAGATGATTTTTTAAAATCAAAACGGGGAAACGAAAATATCAATTTGAAATGTTTTTGTTTTGAGCATTTCAAAAAGATCTTTCTCAGGTGGTGTGGAAAGATCCCTTTTACACATTTACCATCTTTAAGTTTTCAATTGAACATTTGTTCAATTTTTTATAATTAATAATTCTTAGTTTACGTTCTTTTTAAATTGACTTCCAACCTTTTGTGTCTTCTGTATCCTTCACTCCTATGTTTTGATTTTTCATCTAACATCCCACTTACTCTTCTAACTCGCTTAATTTACACACACGTGTACATGTTCCTGGTTTTTCTATTGCCATTTTGTAGCTGTTCACCTAAGCCCTCGTCTAATCTTTTGACTCAAAAAGAGGTTATCAAAAATAAATGGCTTTTAATTTTGGTGGTATAAAGTGTTAAACTCGCTGTCTTTTTTTTTTTTAATCGACTTTACACATTTCTTAGACTCTTGTTTTTCTTTTCTTATTTGGCTGCACAGTAAATTTACTGAAGGAGTAGTTCTGATTTCCGTAAACCGGCTAGACTTTATGGACATGGTTTTTCATAACCGTGTGCTGTGGAAATATTTTAACCCATCTTTTTCAGAGGAAAGTCTTTCAGGTTTAGCATGCATATCAAACTCAACTACTTCGGGACTCTTTCAAAATTGGATGCTTCTTCAGTGCAACACCCTGAAGCCATTTTGATAGCATATGTAGCTTCACGTAAAATTTCCTTAATTAAGAAACCTTCTTAACGTTGAACAGATGATTTTTCTCTTCGGCTTAAGATAAGAGTTATCATTCAACCCACCAAAGTCCTTGAATTCCATGGCCTCAAACCTCTGCATTAGATGAAATTTTTTTTAGCACCATGAGTCATTTGAGCCAGTGCTGTTCTGTAATGTCAACGATAAGTTGTTCTGGAATTACGTGATCTCTGTGCATCTTTGCAAGCAGTGATGTTCCAGACTGTCTCCCCAAGCAATAGCAGTCAAAGTGGTCTTGTGATCTGATGAGGGTAGAATTCGATTGGACCCGTGGGAAAAAATTGTCATTACTGTAAAGAAACTCCCTGATCTTCCTACAGTTTTAAAACTGAAGATTATCAGATGTATGAATTTTTTCGAGGCATTCTCCAGGCAAAAATGAAGGTGCTGAGAGCTTTTTATTAGTGCCAATAACCTCCTCAAACACATTAGAGCTTTGCGTTCATTTATCGTGATGTGCACATGATTATACGGTCTTCACCAGGAGGCATACTTTTTTTATTGTGACTATTGCTCCTAAACAGTCTATATCTCTCTAATTGTCATTTTCAACCATCAAAAAAAATCTACATGTACTAAACAGTGTATATTTTCACTCTTGTTATATATATAAAAAATATATGTATGATTGAAATCTCCATTATTTTTTTTTTCATCCTCCTCTAGCCGGGCTCCTCAGTACCAAGTCAAGTCTACCCATTACATTTTCTTTGTAGAATCGTTTGGGGGGCGCAGATGTGATGCATGCCAAGTGAATGAACGGCTCTTGACTTCCAAGCATTTGAAAATAATTATGCGTTTCCACTGTGTTTCTTGCATTGTAGCCTACCCGTACCCCTAGTTCTGCAGCTTCAAGTGGGACTCCGGGAGCTTCCGGTTCTGCCTCTGCATCATGTGGGGAGATCAGCAGCAGCGAACCAAGCACTCCTGCTCAGACTCCACTAGCTGCCCCAGTCATCAGAACTCCACTTACTTCTCCAATGGGTCCTTCACCTGGTCCAATGCCCACAAAGGTAAGAAAAGAAAATACATTAAGCAAAATACATAAAATATATATTTAAATCCATTCACAGTCTATTTTACGTATAATGCTGAAATGCATTTTGTGGTTATCTTTGTCGAAGCAGGATAGATACTGACTGCCTATAGATTCATTTAATTTTATGCGTGGGCTGCTCAGTTGTTTGACTCAGTCTTCTCTAATAATGGTCACTAAAATCTAAACAGTTATAACTTTGTATCTGTCTGAGATGTGTTGCGCAGTGGTTACAAAGCGGGCTGCAAGATTAACGCTGATTCCTTGCCCTGGAAGAATCCTCACAGCAGAGGCAATACGTGTGTTCTGCTTGGGGTACGTCATGCAGCAGAGGTGATACGTCAGTTCTGCTGGATCCACAGAGAACTGGCAGGTTACAAGAGACTAGCACTGAAAGTCACTATGGTGGACTTGGGTTCAGGTTACAGGCCTAGTCTGTTTCACCCATGCAAGAGGGCATCCTTCTTTCAGTGCTGCAGTCCAGCAGAGAGGCAGTCCTTTCAGTAGCACAGCAGTCCTTCCTGATAGTCTTCCAGCGGTTCAGTAGTGTACTGAAGAGTGTGCGTCTGAGGTCCAGTGTTTATACCTAATGTCATATTTGCAGTAGAGGAAGCTTCTAGAGGTTTCTACACCCCTGAGGTATCAGGCATCCCCTTCCTCCCTCTCCTGGCCACAGCTTGTCTAGGGTCACAAGAGACCAGTATCAAACTGTTTGTGAGGCTGCTCAGGCAGAGTCTTTGCAATGTGCAACTGTGGTACGTGACCGCTCCTCCCCCTCTTTAACTCAGAGTGATTCATGCTGCTAGCACCTGTCTTCCCTTTGCCTCATTGTCTAGGACCAATGCAGAAAGACCGACTGCCAGCTATGCCTAGTCATGTGACCCAGGATCAGGCTGCAGGCACCAAATGGTTAGGACAAGAAAGTGCCAACTTTCTAATAGTGGCATTTTCAAATACTTTATTAAAAATCTGACTTTACCATTAATGAGGTATTTTAATTACAATTTGTTAGACACCAAACTCCATCTGTCTGCCTATTGCCATTTGGAAGTTATCCTTCTTAAATGTAATAATGTAACCCAAATGTTATCCTATGGGAGAGGTAGGTCTTGCAATAATGAAAAAAACTAATTTAAGAGCTTTTCACTATCATGGCATGTAAAACTTAAAAGTAAATGTTCTACTTTCTAAATACATTTCGCTTTGCCCTGTGGGCTGTTTAGTGCCTACCCCAGGGGTGACTTGTCTGTATTAAAAAGGAAGGTGTAGTCCTGGCAAGAGGTTTATTTTGACAGGTTGACATGGCAGTTTAAAACTGTACACACAGGCTGCAATGGCAGGCCTGAGACATGTTTAAAGAGCTATCTAAGTGGACGGCACAATCCTTGTTGCAGGCCCACTGGTAGCATTTAATGTACATGCCCTCAGCACATGTAGTACCACTTGACTAAGGTCTTAGTAAATTAAATAGGCCAATTGGGTTCAAGACAATTCTACAATGTTTTAAAGAGAGCTCAAGCAATTTAGCACTGGATATCAGTGGTAAAGTGCACTGACTCTTAAGGCCATCAAAATCGAATTGAGCAAAAAGTTAAGGGGAAAGACAAAAGTGCGAGTGTGGCCCTCCAGTGAGGGACAGGTCCAACAACGTTAAGTTTCTTCTCACTTTTTTATGAAACTTGTGAGATTCAAGATGCCAGGAATACTCGATCATTCAATACACAGGATGGCACTCCTCTCATTATCAGAGATAAGCCCAAAAGACTTCGATTATCTGACAAATTGCTTTAAGGTCCATTGGTTGATGGCCAGAAATTGTCAATGCCTTAATCATCAATAATAAGAATAGGTATATGCAACTTCATACCGTTCTTAAAGTAAATATGTCACTGCAGCCACTCCAATAGTCGTAAGTATACCTCTGAGACAAAGATGGAACACAAAGTGATGACTGAAGAGATTGCTTTAAGAAGTTAAGTATTTTTAAAGAACAAACAAAAGGGGATGAAAAAAGTAAAGCAGGAGAAAGAAGAAAAAATGTAATATAAGCAGGTGAAAAAGGAAAGAAATGAAATGAAATGAAAATTGCACTTATATAGCGCGTAGCTACCCGGAGGCCTCGCAGCGCTTTAGACTGAATGCTAGTGGTGGACTCAGGGTAGATCAGCACGTTTTTGCAAACAAGTGCGTTTTTAAAGCCTTTCTGAAGGACATGTGGTTATTGATTTCTCGAAGGGAGAGGGGGAGGGACTTCCAAAGCCTGGCCGCAGTATGAGAAAAGGAACGACCACCCTAACGGGCTTTGTTAATTTTGGTGGCGGTTACAAGTTGTAGAGAACTAGAGCGTAATGCTCTGGACGGTGCATAGGGTGTAGCTATAGGGTGCAGAATTGCCGGGCCAGTGCGGTGAAAAGATTTGTGCACAATGCACATGGCCTTGAACTGCACTCTGGCCACTACTGGGAGCCAATGAAGTTCTTTCAGAGCTTTCTTAGCTGACTGCCAGCGGGGGATGTTATACAGTAGACGGGCAGCACAGTTTTGTGTGACTTGAAGCCTATGGGTCACTGCTGCTGGGGCTCCCATATAAAGGGCATTCCCATAATCCAGGCGAGAGAGGAACAGGGCCTGGACCATGACCCTCTTAGCCTGGAATGGGAGCAGGGGAAGCACCTTACGGAGCATTTTCATCATCCCGATGTAAGTGGAGGCGGTTTTAGTGGCTTGGGCTGAGAAATCAAGCGCTTTGTCCACCCAGATTCCCAGGCTCTTAATCTGGCGTTTGGGAGGAGGAGGCGGGCCAAGAGATGGAGGCCAGATGGATGCAAGGGCAGATGGAGAGGGGTTGCCCAACAGCATAATATCTGTTTTCTCCCCATTAAGCTTGAGGTATGAGGATTGCATCCATCTGGCAACAGCCTCTAGACAGGGACCTAAGGTGGGAGATGATCCCGCTGAGTGGTCAAGGGAGACCACCAGTTGGGTGTCATCTGCGTAGATAACAATACGCACACCGAAGGGATGGACTATCCTCTCTAGGGGCTCCATATAGGCGTTAAAAAGAGTGGGGCTCAGGGAGGAGCCCTGGGGTACCCCACAACTAAGAGGATGCTTAGGGGAGACCGACTCGCCCTCAAACACCTGGAAGAATCTATCATCCAGGAAGGAGGTAAGCCATTCCAGGGCCGCGCCCGACACGCCCAGACAACTCAGCCGATGTAATAGTGTAGAGTGGTTGACCGTGTCGAACGCGGCACTGAGGTCAAGTAGTATGATGGCAGCCTTACCTCCCTGGTCCAACACAGCTCTAGCTTCTTCCGTCACCACCAAAATAGCGGTTTTGGTTCCGTGCTGAGGGCGGAACCCTGTCTGAGAGGCACGGAGCAGGCTATTGGACTCTAAATAGTCCACTAAGATGTTATTAACGTGCCTCTCAAGTAGTTTGCTCATCCATGGAAATAAGGAGATGGGGCGGTAGTTGGCCAAGTTGTTCTGGTCCAAAGTAGGCTTTTTCAACAAAGCTTTAACCATCGCACACTTCCATGGGTGCGGAACGGTTTTGGAAGCAATGGAGGCATTAAGGACATCTAAGATGACCGGACGAATAACGTCTATGACCTTAATGAGTCTGGGGGGGCGCTTGGTCATTAGGAGATCCCGAGGTGATCTTAGGGATCAGCCTATCTAATGAGGAGGGGTCAAGGAGTGGGAATTTTTTGAGCATACAAGGGGTGGGGTGATCAGAAACAGGAGGGGAGATGGGTTCTGTGTTACCATCACCAGTGGTAAATGAGGAGTAGATAGCCTGGACTTTCTGGGAGAAAAAAGTAGCAAGATTGTTGCACCGGGTTTGTGCGTCACCTTATGATGGACGCTCAGGGGGTGGGGAGATTAAAGATTTGGCTATTTTAAAAATTTCCTTGGGTGCATTAGCAGCCATATTAATTTTCACATCATAGAAGCGGGATTGTGTGGCATAAATTTCTTTTTTATAGAGCTTTATGGCGGCTCTGTAGTCGGCCTTCCTCTGTTGAGAATGGTCCTGCCTCCAAGCTCTCTCAAGTTTGCGGCATGTTTGCTTCATAGTTCTAAGGGCGGGTGTGTACCACGGGGCAACCTTAGATCTTGTTATTGATTTTAGGGGGGTGAAAGGGAGGACTTGATCGAGGGTACTGGAGATCCAGTTATCGAAGTTAGTCGTGGCAATATTGGGGTTAGTGGACCTCTGAGGTGGATGTTCAGTGAGGGCCAGAAAGAAAGAAGGAACTAAGGAGAAGAAAAGGAACGGCAAAGAAATAGAGGGAGAAAGGAATGGGAGCGGTAGAGCAGGGCAAAAGAGGAAGAAAAATTGAAGATCAAGTAGTTGAAAGGAGTGGAAAAAAGGAGAAAGTGGAAGGAGAAAAGAGGAGTAAAAAAAATACAGAAATGAAAGGTAAAAGGGAATAAAAGAAGCATACATGGAAAAAATTACAAGGGTGAGAAAAAAGGAAAGAAGAAACAAAGCAGAGAAGGGGAAAGAAAGAACAATCAGAAGAGAAAGGAAAGAAGAAGCAAAAGTGATATGGAGACAAATCAACAGGCAAAAGGAAAGATAAAAACAAAAAAAGCAAGTATAAGAGCAAGTGAGAAATAGAATACAAGTATTAACAACGGAATGAAAAATAAACGAGCTGAAATAAAGAAAATAAGAGGGTGAAATTGAAAATGAAGGAGAGAAAAAGGAAGAGAGGAAAAGAAAGGAACAGAAAAGAGGAAAAAATAAAATATTGAAAATGAAAAAGAGAAAGAAGACGAGAGAAGTATATTACTGCCATTAACGTTAAGGGAATAAACTACTCAAGCATACAATACTTTTTCAGGGTAAGGGTTTCCATATAATGTGATTTATGTGTTGTTTATTTAAGGCTTATTACGCAGCAGCCTTACACGGTCACCTTTCTGGGCCTCACAGCTGCATACTCCAAACTAGACTGACAGGCAGGGGGGCTACACCAAGACAGTCTGTGAGACTCTAGATACGTAGATGGATGGGCCCCCCCCCCCCCCCCAGTAACACTCCCCCACCTATGTAGTGATGCCTACTACTATGGCTGGGCTTGCATGCACCTCCCCTCCTCATGTCAGTAACTGGTACCGCTCATTATCCAAAAGCCCCAATGCTCAAAATCAATTTGGACAGGTTAAGCCTCTGTTTACTTCACTCATGTGTTTCAAAAAATGGTTTCAATATTCTGGTAAATTTATGGGCCTCAGCCATCAGGTCAAAAGTTATCTTTTCATGGCTAAACAGTTGCTAAAGTCTCTGGAGCCATTGATCTAAGGTTGGTGTTGAAGCAGTTCCAGAAAGACCTAAAATCATCCACCTGACCATGAGTAATAAATGGGAGATCCTTGTCCCCATGATCTTGGCTAGTGGGTAGGTTTCTGCTACGGATATCCCTAAAATTGTCGTGCTCTATTTTCAATTTAAAGATATACCTTGCAGCTCCTACTTAAAACTTACTTTGTTCCTAGGGCATATCCATGTTATTGGAGAATCGTGCCCAGTTCCACCACATTGTCTTCAGTAAGTTATAATTATCTCCAGTATATAGCCGGTAGGGGTGTAGTGCCCTCAATACAGGAACTTATAGAGTGTTTCATGCCCCTGCGCATGATGTGCCAAGTTAAATGACTGGTATGAATGTCATCCCACCGCTTGTGTAATTCAGTATTAAGGTCTTTCCCCCCCATTGTCTGTGGTAAAAAATACTCAGTTGAGACAGCCGTGCATCAAGGACTGCATACATTCTAGAAGTCGAATGGATATTAAAGTTTGCAGGAAATTTTCTAAACTTGAGCGTTACCTTGGAGCGCTCTCCTTTGTGAGACTGTGACCAAATGGATAATTTGCAGGTAGTGAAATCCTTCTTTCTTAGGGATGTGATAAGTACCACTAATATGAAATGGGTGAATTATCTCATTAGTAATGGTTGCAAAGTCTGAAACAGCCACACGTTTCCCATATCTGCAAGTGAGCTCTTACCACTGCGCAGAGAAGTCAAGGTTCCCTCTAACGGGTGTCATGGGAGAAAGGTATGTGCGTCTCTCCAGGGAGTCCCAACTCTCTGACGTTACTCTAGTTATAGGGAAGGCATACAAGTTCCTATACTGTTGCTGTTTCAGTATAAAGGCACCTCTCGGTAAGGGTGGATTGTGGTCTGTGAAGTACCATATCTTGTCCGTTTCCTCACGGGGATACTCAGTCACATAATACCACTGAGCAGATTCATAATAATGTTGTCAATGTGGTACACCTTAGCCCACTTTACTAGGTTGTGTTGTGCAAACTTGTCTGTGCAATTATGACTGATTTTCATCCGAGATATAAACATCCTGGATAACTTGTACCTGTGAGATGTCACTTCTATAGAGAAGTAGTGTCTGGGTCTGAAATATATGTAATATCCTGGCTAGATCCGCCATTTTAAGTGAAGTGATTCTCCCCAGGGATTACTACCACAAGAGTTTGACAGCTTTAGTCTCCTTCAATTTCAAGTGGCTTCTGATGCATTCATATAGGTCAGAAATATGAAGATCCCTAAATAGTTTAGCCCTTAAAATGTCCAACTGAATTGTTTCTTATCCTTTAAATTCTCATCCTTAAAGTTTCAGATTTCCCAAAATGTATTTTGTGACCTGCCATTGAATGACATTCATGTAGTAAGTAAATTCATTATCAAGGGGACTTTCTGGAGACACCAAGCAGCAGTAAAATATCTTTCCCAAAGGCGGACTCTTTCCATCTGGCTTGACGGATGTCAAACCCTTTAATATGCTCCTGCTCTTCTCTTTTGTTGTGAAGATCATAGGGGAGAGAGAGCAGCAGTACTGTCTTGTATCCCTTTGGATCGCCTTGCAGAAGAATGTTTTGCCGTTACCCCGTAATTCGGACAGGGGTGAACCTTGGAGTACATCAAACTAGGTTCTGAATCTGTAGCTGATCCCCAGTGTAGAGAGTGCTGCCTTCATCAAACTCTCTCTGCGCCCAGCACCAACAATGCCACTTCCTTATGGTATTTCTTTTTTAAAATTATTATTTATTTATTATATTCACAGCAGCAAAGGAAAGAAAGAAGTTTATGGTATTTCTTTGTCAAATCTATTTTTAGTATTGTCGATAGTTGATCTGGTCGGGATAAAGCTGGTCTGTTCGGCATATATCTGGAGGGATGTATATCAGTACAACGCAATCTTTTAAATCGCGGTACTTGACAACGCTGCCATTACAACGCAAGTCGTTACAACGACTTGCGTTGGAGGGCGCGGATTGTGGAATATTATAATTTTATATTCCAACACCAGTCCAGGTAACAGTAGGGGAGGTGTTGGAATATAAAATTACAATATTCCTTAACCAACAGCGCCATCCAGTGCAAGTCGTAGTAACGACCTGCGTTGTAATGGCAGAGTTGTTAAGGTAGTGCGGTGTAAACACTGCGTTGTAAACTATGTTCCCCATCTGGAGCGGCATACCCTTTCCAAGTGGTTTGCCAATATCTTGTTGAAGTCCTTAGCGTTCACATTCAACAAGGAGATCCGGCTTTACAATGAGCCTGATTTGTGGTCCTTACCTGGCCTTGCTGTCAAGGCAATCCTTATTTTGGCCACAGGGTGCGAAAAACCCTGGAATTAATGTAGGCTGCTAAAGCTCTATGAGGATAGGGCTCGTCGGAGGTGTGAGTTGCTTATAAAATAATGACTTTCCCACTTTCGTGCTTTGAATTACTGGGAGAACTTCAGCAACTGATAAGGGTTCATGTAGTTGCTATACCTTTAGTGTGGGTATAGTAGGAAGGGAGATTGAATGCTGCTGTCTCTATCTGGGAGGATATGTACAGCCTCTGATAGTGTGCATGGAAAGCCTGAAGTTTGCCCTCATCAGTTGTGTGGACCTCCTTCTCTGTACTCCTAATTTCCCTAGAATATATCTCAGTGCTTGTTCTGCACTGAATTTATTTTCCAGAATGGCACCTGCATTGTTCGCCTATTTATGAAAGTGGACTCCTGTTCTAACCAGGATGTACTTGGCTTTATCGTACACTAGGCAGCTCAGCTGACCCCTCGCCAAAGTAAGCTGCCTCCCTATTTGGATTGAGTTTGTGTCTGTTCGAGAAGAAGAAAGTCATCCCAGATTGTTCAAGACAAACTTTCCATTTACAGTGAAGGCGAATGGTCTCCTAAATAAATACCTCTTACTCTTGCTTTTAGTGCATCCTACACAATTTTGGCACAAAGTATTCCAGTGTTATTAACCGTGAGATATTTGTTTCACAGATTCATAGAGGATACCTTTGTCCTTTAAAAGGCCTGGTCAGCGCTTCTCTTTTTCTCTTGCTATATTTCCATGGCCATTTGATAGTGAGTTTTGTTCGGGTCATGGACCGATAAGGTTTGGGTACCTACTCTTTGACTTGAACTCTCTACATTGAACTTTGGTCTATCTGGATGTGGTGGATGCCTGCATAGGTTTGGTGGGCTGCTGAGTAATCCGCCGAAAGTGGATGTCTGTGGCGCCAAAATCAACTAAGTCCAAATCATTGACCAATGTTTTGGTAGTAGCTGATAGAACTGGTGTTTTCCCTGCCCTGCCCTGCCCAGTGATCTGTCCTGTGTAGAGTGCATCATTCAGTTTAAATCACCCCCAAAAGTAACTGGGCTGTCTGTTTTGAGTGATCTTGTTTATCGTTGGGACTAGGAATTTCTCTTATCCTACATTTGGGGCATCCGCGGTTGCCATAGTAATTGGTGAGCCGTCCCATTCTCCTCCATGATCAGCCAGTAAAAAAAGCACACTCGGTTTGCCTGCCACAATGGTCTCTCTCCTGTTTAGACCCCTTTTGTTTGCTGGTTGCTGTTCTCCAAGCCTCCCTTGTCTTTTCTCATGTCCAGTGCATCTGCCGATGTTTGAGATGGACTTCTCCCGTAGTCCCACGAATTGCACACTTCCTTAACAAAGGCTAAGGCGCGCTGTTTACTATCTCACTTGAATATACACTGAAATTAATGTCCTCATCTACATTTAATGCCATTGTTTATAGACGTTTTGTGACTGATCTGAAGGATCTACACGTTGTCAATGTGCTAAGAGTAGCCTTGAAATAATTGAATCGATACCCCATTGATCGAGATGGGGCCACTTTCTCTGGCTCCAGTCATGATGACATCTTTTTCCTCATGAAAGTGAACTAGAGTCGATGTCTGCGGTGGTCCTCTTTCTGTCTTTGGAGGACTCTGTGTTCTTTTCAATTTGAATGATTCCTGGCTTCCTCTTTGTAGTATGGCTTCAAACATGTTTTGGACGTAAGTCTGCGGGAGTTCCCCATAAATCCACAGCTACCTACATTAAACTGTAGTTGATTTACAGATTTTATCAGGAGACACATGGAAACACAAACAAGTTGTTTTCCCCTACAGCTCTGCATGTACCTGAAAAATGGAAGGATGGTGACTTTAGCAAAGCAAACCTTTTCTTGATGCCATTTTAGGACACTTTTTGTGAAGCACTTGTCCCTCCTTATTTTCTGGCTATTTTCTAGGTCCCTTCCAGGGACTTTCACAAACACCGGGTACCTTTATAAGTCCCATGATGATGGGGGAAAAAAGAGCGCACAGTTGGTATTAATACCTTATGTGGAAAACAAGTTATGAGAGACTAAGCTCAGGGTACCTTAAATAGTCAAAAGGGACTCTGCAATGTGGCGAGTAAGCATGAGCAGTTAAGGGGTTAAAGAGGGTTTTAAATTCGAATTCACATGAGTGTAAAGAGTGTATCTCTATCCGCTCCAATCCAAAGTTATCACATACTAAATGTAGCAAGGTTGTAACACACTGTTATCAATGGTAGAGTTAGGTCAGTGAAAGAGCACGTCTTACTTTTTAAATACAATGCGTCCTGCCATATGAGCCTTCAGGCCTGACCTTAGGTGTCACTTATGTGTAATAAAAAGTAAGGTGTAGGCCTGGCAAAGTGTTTTTCACCAGGTCGAAATGGCAATTTAAAGACTGCACTACAGGCTGCTAGAACATATATCTTTTACTAGGGGTTTAGAGGAAAATTAAATGTGCCAGTTAGGTATAAGCATATGTTACCATGTTTTAGGGAGAGAGCACAAGCACTTTAGCAACGGTTGGCAGTGGTTCTAATGCCAACAAAAACGAATTCAGAAAAACAGGAGTGATGGCAAAAGTTTGGGGGTAATACCACACCAAGGTTGTCATTTCTGATACTATCGTAAACTAACATCAACAACAAATAAATGGCTTAATAAAGTAATATGGTTTGAAATAAAAAAAATGATTCTCAAAAGGTGCCTGCGTGTTCATACTTGGAAACATCCCTCCTTTCACTTGAGTCAGTCTCTCTCTGGAACATGCCAATCATGTTCTCAGACTAAAACAAAATGTAAAAAAATTACACAGTGTGTTGAGGCAGCTTTGTCATACGAGACAGTGATGTTGTTGAAACGACTACACGCATGGATATCGTTTAACTGTTAAAAAAACATTAAAAATCTAACAATGCCTCTTTTGTTCCCGATGCTCACTTATTAAAAACAAAATTGTATGGACTTTCGATTTGGCTATCATCCTTCACTCAACCGTATTCAACCATACTTAGCATGGCTCAGGAAAGGTGAAAATATGAACTGTGATTCTCCAGTATTAGGGGTGTCTTTCATAGATTCACATGCCTGAATCATTCCCCGTCGTCGGAGTGGGAGTCCCACGGTATATAAAAAAGCAGTAATATGCCATTTGTACCTAGCAAATAACAGTTATACCCAACCAGGAAGTAAAGTAGCCCCAGCTACAGTGGAAAAAACTTCCACATTAGTGACTATCCAAGTCATTATGTATAGACCAAACTGCAGCCAATCAGGCCACAGCTCCCACCAGAATGCTCTCCCCAGAGACCCAGGCTCTCAGATTTTTTACCGCACGTCGTGTGATAGGGAGTCTCTCTGAGCTCTGCTCAGTTTTTTCTCTACTTCTGAAAGATTTCACTTTCTAAACATGTCTAAATCAAAGTCCCTATTCAGGGCCTGTGAATCCTGCGGAAAAGCAAGGCTGTTTAAGGAGGATCCGCATACTCTCTGCATCTACTGCTTGTACCCTGATCATCAGGCTAAGGAGTGCAAGATTTGTCGCACCTTTCCTCCAAAGACCCTCAGGGACAGAGAGGGTCGCCTGCTGCTGTGGATACAGCAGATTAAAGATAAGGATAACCCACTCTCTGAGGTAGGAAGTTTGGCCTCAGGGTCTTCTATGGGATCTAGAAAGAGGATGGCTGAGAGTAAGGTGACTACTCCTAAGGCTAAGGTGGCAAGACAGGCCCAGCTCACTGAAGACGCTGGTGAGCCTTCTACCTCAAAATTGAAAAAATCCTCTGAGAAATCTGTGAGGCCAACAGAATCAAAAAAGACTGCGTCTCTAGTGTCACCTCAGAGGCCTGTGACCAAGGCAGCAACTACTCTGCCGTTTTCCTGTCAGGCAGCCACGGCAGTGACTTCTACTATGACTTTTTCCTCACCAAAACCTTCTATGGTGATGTCCTCAGCGTCCTCTCCAACTTATGTGCATGTCCAGGTTCGTCCCATCTCGTCGACGAAAATAGTCACACCTCTCGTCGACGAGCCTCCGTCGACGAAGCTAATACGAGCGTCGACGACAAGCTTGCCGTCGACAACAGCCTTACCGTCGACGAAGAAGACCTTGCCGTCGACGACCTCATCATCGATGAAGCTGCCGTCGACGATCCCATCGTCGACGAAGAAGACCTCGTCGACGGCCCCGTCGACTAAGTCAACGTCGACGGCCTCGTCGACGAAGAAAATGGTCCCGTCGACGGCCCCGTCGACTAAGAAAGTGGTCCCGTCGACGGTCCCCTCGTCGACGACTAAGTCCATCTCGTCGATGAAGACTAAACAGCCACAGTCGTCGACGGAGCAATTATCGTCGACGAGTACATCGTCGACGACGAAGACAAAGCCACAAGAAACAGAATTAACAATGGCACAAGAGAATCCAACAACACCAAAGCTGTCATCTTGCACAGATCTTCAAGTTTGGTCAGCAAGGAGCAATGTGATACTGCTGCCATCTCCAGCCACCACTGCGGCACTATTACAAAAGCGTTCATCACAGTCTGCATCTATGTCGCCACTAAAGATGCCAGACAGGCTCTTGGATTCTGAGGAAGATGAATCTGGTGATGAGTTATTTCAGGCAGCGGAGAGCCCATCTGATTTGCTTATACAAATAAAGGATCAGGATGAAGAGGAGCAAGTGATACAACCGCCTAGGTTGGAGACTGAACCAACACCAGGGATGCAAATGTCAATGGAACTTTTCCAAAATTTGCAGTATATGTTGAGCGATTATTATCGCCGTTTTCCGCCTTCAGAGTCAGGCGAATCACAAATCACTTCTCCACGGCCTCGAGTAACCCCGACTCCAATGGCTACAATGACAGAAGAAACGGAGCATGCCCGACCATCAACACCGGTGTCCTACCACCAAACGGAGGGTGAGAATACTGATGAGGAAACTCATGAAGAAGGTGAATTGGATAAAACGGACTCGTCGGAGTATGAAGATTATCAAGCTGACACACCTTCTCCAGATGAACAACCAAAAGCTGAGTCACCACCGGTGGATATTGCAAATTTCCATAGGATTATGGACAAAGCAACTATGAGATTTCTCATTACCATGGAGGCTAAACAGGACGAATGTTTCCTGTACGACTTTAAGAGTTTGTCGCAGAGGCAAAGTTGGTCTATTCCTATTATAGACTTTATTTGGAAAGAAGGTCTAAAGATCATGGCCACACCAAATTCTTTACCTGCGGTTTTACCGCGAGTGGATAAAAAGTACAGGGCACCAACTTCTTCACTTGCTTGCCTGATCGGCCAGGCCAAGACGGAGTCAGTTATTGCGCAAGCAGCTCAAAAGAGAGCAAAGAACCAGTCATCTCAGATCTCCACTCCTACGGACAGAGATGGAAGGCGACTCGATACCATTGGGAAAAAGGTATCGACTATTGCAGCGACCACAGTTAGGGCTGCTAATTCGCCGGCAATTCTCGGCAGGTATGATAGGCAGATGTGGTCAGACATATCGCCTTACATTCAAAAACTGCCTGAACTGGACCGGACCGAAGCCACAAAAATTCTGCAGGAAGGGGAGTGTGCTTCGTCGGAGATCATTGATGCTGCAGTGGACGTAGCAGCTACAGGATTCAGGCAGTTGGCAGGAGCTGCAGTCCTTAGAAGAGAGGGATGGTTGAAATCTACATCCTTTAGGCAGGAGGTGCAAGCCAAGGTGCTGAATATGGCTTATGATGGCGAGTACCTATTCGGCTCGCATGTGGATGAGGCTTTGCAAGCCATCAAGAAAGATACAGAAACTGCACGATCGTTGGGTACTCTGCAGTACCGGAAATCTTCCTTTTGTGGTGCTAGAGGAAGAGGTAACTTCACAAATAGAGGAGGATATTACCAACAATGTTCATATACGAACAACCAAAATAACCAGAGGTACCAGCCATATAAGCATCAACCTTATGGCCAAAGAAGAAATAATTATTCACAGCCCCGTGGGAAAACAACATATCGGGGCAGAGACAACACTAGCAAAAAGTGAGTAACACATCCTGCCACCACTTTGTCCCAGCCAGAAACAAATTGGAGGAAGAATATCCCTACATTGCTCAAAATGGTCAAAAATTACCACAGACAGATGGGTCCTGGATGTGGTTTCCAAGGGCCACATATTGGAATTTGTAAAAACCCCTCCAAATTCACCCCCAAAAGGACCGCCCCCAGCACATCTCAAAGAGCTGTTCATCCAAATCAATACAATGATTCGAAAGGGGGCAATCGAGAGAGTACCTCAACATCAGAGATGAAAAGGTTTTTACTCTCGTTTTTTCTTGATACGCAAAAAATCGCGGGAATGGCGCCCCATCCTCGATTTGCGTGCCCTCAACAAATACACCAAAAAATTAACGTTCAGAATGTTGACACTCCAAGAGATCCTCCAGTTTCTGACAGAAGGGGACCACATGGCAACACTAGACCTTCAGGATGCTTACTTCCATGTACCCATTTTCCCCAGGCACAGGAAGTTCCTAAGGTTCAGAGTGGCTGGCAGGGATTTCCAATTCAAGGTGCTTCCTTTTGGACTACGTTCAGCCCGAGGGTATTCACAAAGATGTTGGCACCTGTAGCGGCCCACTTACGATTACAGGGTATTCAGATATACCCATATCTGGACGACTGCCTTATCAAGGCCAATTCCTACGCCACAACAAGCAAACCTGTCCAGAAATGCCTTTGCCTACTCCAAAGCCTGGGTTTCTCAGTGAACTTTGAGAAATCAGATCTGGTAGCATCCCAAAGGAAGTCTTTCCTAGGAGCAACGCTGGATTCCAAGCTCGCTCAGTCCTTCATTTCAAGCGAAAGACAGGAGAAGATTCAAAAGATGGCGACTGCACTCCTCAGAAAAGAGTGCATTTCTGTTCGAAAATTCAAATCTTTCCTGGGGATGATCTCATCGTGCATCCCTCTCACTCCAAACTGTCGTCTGAGAATGAGACCCTTGCAAGAGGAACTCAGTCACCAATGGATGCAGGTATCAGGTTCCTTCGAGAATATCATCACCTTAACGCCTCGAATGAAGAATACAATCCTGTGGTGGAGTCAGGAACACAACCTGCAGGTGGGCTGTGCTTTCCTCGCAGAAGTCCCCAGATTCATCGTAACCACGGATGCCTCGCTAGAAGGTTGGGGCGCTCACCTTCAAGGGATGACGATCAGTGGCAAATGGGACAGACAGCAAAAGAAATGGCACATCAATTTATTGGAATTAAGGGCCATTTTCCTCGCCATGAAATCTTTTCAAGCGATACTGGAAGACTCGACAGTGTTGATTCGAACAGACAACACAACGAGCATGCATTACCTGAACAAGCAGGGGTGCACAAGATCAGCCCTGTTTTCCCAGCAGGCTCAAGAGATCTGGAATTGGGCTCTGGATCACAACATCAACTTGTCAGCGGTGCATGTTCCAGGAGTAGCCAATGTGCTAGCAGATTCCCTGAGCAGATCCAAGAGCAGCACTCACGAGTGGGAACTGCATCAACCAGCGCTGGATCGGATCTTCCAGAGATGGGGTCACCCCGATGTAGATCTATTCGCAACATATCGGAACAAGAAATGTGCACAGTTTGCGAGCTGGATTCCCCACAGAGAATCTTGCGGGGATGCTCTGTCAATGAATTGGCAGTGGATATTCGCCTACGCCTTCCCGCCAATTCCATTAATTCCCAAGGTCATCAAGAAAATGAGAAGACAACCATGTCGAATAATTTTGATTGCTCCACGGTGGCCACGACAATATTGGTTCACACAGCTTCTTCTCTCAGAACGCGAACCAGTCCAACTGCCTCAAATTCCAAATCTTCTGACAATTCAAGAAGGCAGGGTATATCATCCGGACCCTCATTCTCTGAAATTATCGGCTTGGCTCCTCAACACCATGAGTTTGCACATTTAAACATTCCGCAAGACTGTCAAGAAGTCCTAGCCAATGCTAGAGCGCCTTCAACAAACAAAACTTACAAGCTTAAATGGAAGCGTTTTTGTGCTTGGTGCCAAACTATGAATTTACATCCCATGTATGCTGAACCGGAAAAGATCTTACCCTTCTTTTTGCAGTTGGCTAAATCAGGTTTGGCGCACTCAACACTTAAAGTGTTTCTAGCGGCTATATCCCGATACCGTCAGGATGGTACAAATTCTCTATATTCCTCAAGAATAATCCAGCAATTCTTTAAGGGTTTATTTCGTATGTTTCCACCAATACGTCGGCCACCTCCATCCTGGCATTTGAATATAGTACTAGCTCAGCTCATGCGCCATCCCTTTGAGCCGATCCATAAAGTTGATCTGAAGTTCATCACTTGGAAAGTCGCATTACTGCTGGCGTTAACATCAGCCAGAAGGGTTAGTGACATGCAGGCGTTCACGTCTAAACCACCTTTCTTGCAATTCACGAATGACTCTGTGATACTGCGCACCAACCCGAAGTACATGCCCAAGGTACCATTGGATTTTCATTTGAATGAGCCAGTGATACTTGAGACATTTTTTCCGAATCCGCAGTCGCCAGCTGAGCGAACTTTACACTCATTAGATATCAAGAGATGTCTTAAGTTTTATCTTTCAAGGACAGCTGCCATCAGGAAGACGGATCAGCTATTTGTAGCGCATGGCAGACTGAGACAAGGCTGTGCAGTGACAAAACAGACTATCGCTAGGTGGGTCTCATCAACGATAGGGCTCTGCCATCAACAAGCAGGTAAACCCTTACAGACCTTACCTAGAGCTCATTCTACGAGAGCAGTCTCTTCTTCAACTGCTTTGTTTGCTGGTGTGCCTCTCCTGCAGATCTGCAGAGCTGCAACATGGTCCAGCAGGCACACATTCACGAGGCATTACTGTCTGGATTCTTCAAGTGATACCGATGCCTCGGTGGGAAGAGCAGTCCTGCGTAATCTTTTTCAATAAGGTGAGCCTCTGATGATCTCTCCCATCTCCTCTTGCTCTTTTGACGCTTTTAATATGTTATTGCATTACATTATGTTCATGCATGAAAAGTGTGTAGCTTGGCGTCCAAGAGCGATGTATTGTATTACTGCTAACTACTCTGATTCAGGCATGTGAATCTATGAAAGAAACCCCTAATACTGGAGAAGAACAATAGTTACTTACCTGCAATCTGTGGTCCTCCAGTATTGGTGTCTTTCATAGATTCACATGCACCCACCCACCTCCCCTCAGAGTCTCACTCAGGCTATGGATATATATATATATGTATACTCAGGTACACTCCGGTGCCTCAAAATCTGAGAGCCTGGGTCTCTGGGGAGAGCATTCTGGTGGGAGCTGTGGCCTGATTGGCTGGAGTTTGGTCTATACATAATGACTTGGATAGTCACTAATGTGGAAGTTTTTTCCACTGTAGCTGGGGCTACTTTACTTCCTGGTTGGGTAGAACTGTTATTCGCTAGGTACAAATGGCATATTACTGCTTTTTTATATACTGTGGGACTCCCACTCCGACGACGGGGAATGATTCAGGCATGTGAATCTATGAAAGACACCAATACTGGAGAACCACAGATTACAGGTAAGTAACTATTGTTCGTATGTGAGTTAGCAAAGGAGTACTTAATGAATCTCGTCTGTATCTGTCCTACTTTTAAACAACAGGAGGGAGCTATTACAACATGACTTTGTGCGCCTGGATGATCGAATGTAATGCTGAACAATCAGATTGTTTTGATCCTACCAATAAGTCATTAATTCCGATTCACAAAGTTTCTGATCAGTCCCAGTTGTGATTGTCTTTGACTGACACGTGAGGGAAGACATACAAGTTTTATCAAAACAAACCTATTGTCCAATTTTATTGTGGGTCGAAACTGTGTAATTTGGTGACCTATGTATTCGATTGCCAATGATCTGTGTATTAAATGGTAATATCTGATGTGTTCATATATGCCTTTTACTAGTGATTCGCTTATGCAATGGTTTTAATTAATATATGCTTAATAAACTTGATTTGACTATTGCCGTAGTCCGTGCCCTGTTTTGTCAGAGTAGATCTTTAGAAGATTTCTGCTCTGGATGGGTATTTCCATCACATTCACCCCTTCCTTTTGTGGTTGCAGTCCTTTTGTACAGAGCCAAAAGGGGAAAAAATAAGACTATATTGAAAGCAATGAACACCATCTTAGAACTTCTGGCTCTCTGGAGAGGACTCCATTATTTTTGTGTGCTGTTCCCTTTGTCTCCCTTTATTAACCACCTTTCTTATTTCTGTTATGAGAAGTTCTTATTTCCTCACTGGCGGTATATTTAAAAGTGGCTTCTGCAGAACAGTTGGGCAAACTGTTAATAAGGTCTGATAAGCGTGAAATGGAAAGAGATAATTGAGTTCTACTCAGGGTTAGAGTAATACAACAATTGCACCATTTGAGGTGGATTAAATGTCATGGCAGTGAGCAGGCAGCAGTGATTTAGTGCATTGTCTTACATCACCACAGCCATAAATTGCGGTTTACATTTTACAGCATTGCATCTTGGGCAGTAACTCCTGAATAACCTAAACTTTTCTCTCTGTAGGAGGAAGAGAGTTTGCGAGCTCAGGTGAAGGACCTCGAAGAAAAACTTGAAACTCTGAAGATCAAGCGAAATGAAGATAAGGCCAAGTTGAAGGAGCTTGAGAAGTACAAAATACAATTGGAGCAGCTTCAGGAATGGAAGAGCAAAATCCAAGAGCAGCAGGCCGACCTTCAGCGCCAGCTGAAGGATGCCAAGAAGGTAAGCAAGCTCTGATATCGACCATCATTCCATAGACGTTCAGATGCTTCCTTTGTTCTTCCTCTATTTTCGGTCTGTCGTCGTCTGGGTATCTGTTAGGACTTTGTGACCAGTTTGGTGCTGAGCTCAAATCTTTAGTAGAAAAACCATCCGTTGTCCTTTGTCTTTGTCTTTTACGTTCTAATCTTTGATGCAACCCTCCTCCGTGTGCTTTTTCACCTTTAAGCGCATTGTAGACCGGTTAAATTCAGAACTGTAGTTTGGCTCCCTCAAGTCTCAGAAGGCAACGTAAGTTTCGCTGTAGGGCAAAAGAGAACACGTAGAGTGCGTAAAGGACACTTCTCCAAAGTCCAGTCAGAGTACCTTCCTCAAGAAAAGGCGCATTCAAGTGCCTCTAAAGAAGGGTACCCCAGCACAATACCTGCATGTCTTTTTTTACCTCTGCATTTGTTCTTTCCATCGATGTACATGTTGACCAACTTTTTTTTTAACTCTTCTTTTTCACATATACTTTTTTTCTAGTTTTTGTTTTTGTTTAACATATAACCATGTTAGGATGAGGCCAAGGCAAATTCTGTTGCAATCTGCTGATCAAGTACCAATTATCATTACAAGTGGATGCTTGTCATCTTCTTTTCAGAGATTGTGATATTTTTTTCCATTGATACAGTTCTATGAATTGTTGAAAGCTGTTTTACTGGTGCCTCTGTACTTCAAGTCTTTTAGGCTCAGATTTACTAAGATTTCACAACTTGCTGCGCTGCGTCAAATAGAGCGATCAGAAATGCACCATATTGACTAACATCTGGCGCATTCCTGCTTTCTGCAGAGCCGCCAAGCGCCAGCGCAGGTACCCTTGCGCCATAGTGCAAGGGTGCCTGCTTTATAGTCAGAATTGTTTGTTCAGGAATGGGCATCTATCTGCAAAAAAGCTCTCCGCAGAGGCATTTGCCTCTTTCTATGTGTTCTGCAGAATATCGCACGTTTAGAAAGATGAAATAACGAGCAAAAACAAACCTATTACTCCTTTATTGTCACCTGGGAAGGCGTAGCATTGTGACACATTCCCAGGTTTACTAGTCTTAAGAAATCTGGGAATGTGCCAGAAACTATGCGTGGGGACACCCATGAAACACCGTCCTCATTCTGGGTAATGCTAGGCAGCGTCTTGTGAGGCCATGAATGACTCCAAATGTACTATACCATGCAGAGCCATGCAAGGTGGCTCTGCGCAGCTTCAGGGGTTGCAATGCCTTACACCGCCTTTGCATGAATCAAGGGCAACTCAAGCCCTGGATAAATATCTACTGGTAGAATGAAATTTAATTACGTTAAAACTATATAGATAACTTTACTGGTGGCCAAAATCTTTGAAGTTTAGGTAAAAATGGTATCAGTTGAACAAAGAGGAAAAAATATCAGAAGAAAATTGAGTAAATTGACTAGCATTTATTCCAGTATTTTTATATGGTATTCCATGGACCCGGGATTTGTTTTGGTAGAAATGTTGTTCAAGTGCTTTAACTTTCCCTTTTCCACCTTTAACTGCAGAATATAAACACCATGGGGCGGATTACGATATAGGGCGGACGTCGGTCTGGAACCTCTCGACCATAAGTCACGTTCCGACCTGGCAATTTCGATACGGCCGCCCACAGGGTGGTCGGAAACATCCATTTCATTGTGGCAGCTTGTGCGGCGGGCCGAATGGCCCAAAGCACAAGCTGCTATAATGAAATGGATGTTTGTAAACATCCCTGCACCATGAGGTGCCTGCCACACGCTGCAGGGATGTTTAGGAGGGCACCATAGGTGCACTCTCGGCCCCATAGTGGGGGGCTGGGAGAAAGGGGGTTCTGCCAGGGGCCCCTAAAGCCATTTTTCGATAGCTTTTCCATGTCGGAAAGGCAGACGAGGAAAGGCTGTCGGAAAATGACATCATAATCCTGATAACTGAGCCAGCGTCATTAGGGGGTTCAGGTGTCTTTCTGACGCACCCCTTGAAGCCTTTGGAAGCGCCACGGATGGTCCCTCCGCCCGAATCCTCTGCCTGGTGTATCATAATAAGGCTGGCGGACCGCTGGAGCAGAAGTCGGTGGCTCTGTGTCGGACTCTTCAGCATCGTAATCAGCCGCACAGTGTTTATAGCATGTGTGGCTGTCCATACACAAGCCCTTCATACTCCTGCCATCTAGTGTTGGGCTTGGGTGTTTGCAAGTTGTGTTTTTCTTTGAAGTAATCCTTTTTTTAAGTCCTAGGATGTGCTTTATCTTCCCCCTTGGATCAAATTGCACACAGGCACCAACTCAGATTGTTGTTTTTTTTTCTGCTATCTTGTTCGGACGTACTCAGACAGGGCTCAGAGTTCACAGTTCTCCTCACACATTTTGTAGACTCACATATGTTCCTTTCACATTTTTCTGGCCCACACAGTCCAATTTTAACATCAACGTTTCAGACGAACAGTCAGCATTTTGATTGCCCTGTCATGCTACTTTGCCAGACACCTCTGAAGTAACGGTCACTGACTCAGTGGCTCGGACACCAGGATCCTCCCATGCCCTTTGGGTAGCACGTGTGCCCCCTTAACACAGGAGAATGCAGATTGCAATGTGGTGATGTAACGGACAAACCTTAAACCCGAGTGCAATTCAAAGTGTTAGTGGTCTCACCAGCACCATGTCTGCAATCTGTCTCTCCCTCACCACGACACCCCCTGCCTCACCTTCTGCTTGTAGGAGGGAGAGGCGTTGGCCACACCACAATGTGCAGAAACAAGCATCCTCCAAAACTCATTCAGTTTTTGGAGAAGATCCCTTCTTCGCAGAAGAAGGCGATGATGCAGGTCCATCCGGATTCCCATTAGTTCAGTTAATACCCAGCCCAAATACTGTATCCTCAGTTAAGTCCGAGCACGAGGATGAGGAGGAAGTTGAACTTATGCTGAACATTGGCCCTTGAATCAAGAAGCGTCCCAGAGTAGTATTATACCTGTCTCCCAAGATCCACACAACCAAGCCACGGTTGCCTTAAAAGTTCCACAGGAATCTGCTTCACAGCCTGAACGTGGATAAAAGACTGCTGTCGCTAGTGCCTCTGCTTCCTTAAGGTCCTGGTTAGCACAGAGAAAAGGCTATGAAGTAAACCAAGTCCTCACCAAAGGGCATTGAGTGCTATCGTTCACCCACGAAGCTGACACCTAAAGCAGGTGCCAAAGATCCTGTTGACGCTGAAAGCTTTGATGGCAGTCGGATCCAAGGAAACAGAGGCACTGATACTGCAGCTACTTCAGGAGGAACACCACCAGGGAAAAGCTTCTTTTTATTCACTCTGTCACCTGGAAGATCTTGGAGAAAACACGCCTGCTGAAGCCCTCAGAGACTCCTTCGCAAGTTGAACCCCCAGGTTCAAACGGAAGAAACATGGCGGTGCCTGCTTCTCCTTCCTCGCTCCGTCTACCTGGAACTCCTTTCCTCTCTCAATCCGGCTCACTCCTGATTACATCACCTTTCGTAAACACTTAAACTCATCTGTTCCAACTAGCTCACGATTAGTCCCTTACTCACCTGCTTCCTCTCTCCACTTGTCTGAGCGCCATGAAACCAATTGGTGACCGTGCGCGGTATCAAGTATTTTTAACATAACATAACAGGCTGGCCTTTCAAGAAATACAGTCCTCTGAGTCACATCGAAGCTGACATTGAAGAACCATGGAAACAGGGACACAAAGCTGTCAATCATATTTCCCTTCTCCACCTAATCCACTTCTGCCACCAGCTCCACCCCACTCATGCACACTACCACCGGAATACCCTGAGGGGTCCCCACACATTTTTGTGATTCAGGCAGTCCCATTGACCCATCTGACCAGCCCTTGAAATACTAAAATATCGACCCCATGGAAAACTAGAAATTCAAACCCTCCCTCCCAAACCCGTCCAACCCCTCCTCCCCCACCCCTCTCCACTCCAAAATTATCCTGACTTGCTCAATACTCTGTTAGGGCTATTACTGGTCTCAATCTAGGAGCTCGCCACCAAATGAGGAAGAGCATACTTAGAAAGTGGTTGTTCAAGAAACAAAGGTTGATGCACTTATGACATTGTCATCCTTATGACCTGGCGTCGAACTACTCTTAGGCGTACCATGGGCTATTAACCATCTTGGACATGTCTCTGTGTAAAGATCACAGTAATTGTGACAGTGCGATTTTCTTATTTTACACATGAAGTTTGTGAAAATAATATAAAGAAATGTGACCTATGTAAGATGGATAGTATGTATTGAGCCGGTATCTCCTATACAATGTGTTAAGGTGATTGTTCATTTTCATGCATTTAAATGTGTTCGTGAGAATCAGTGCTAATTGAATTTGCTTGTCAAACAATAATAAGCTTATTGTAAGACAAGTATCTTTAGGTTTAATCAATCCCTTTGGAGAACCATGCTACTCCAAACGTTGTTCCTGCTCAGGATTTTTAAGATTATATGAGCTTCAGGATCCTAGGCTATATCACCAGACTAGTTGCACTCTTACTAAAGACAGTAGCTCCCCTAAAACAAGCAGACCAGTAGGGCTTACTCCTGGGGGGCATACAGGGGAAACCGAGTGAAGGGCATAGATGTCTACTGTAAAGTAGTTTTCAACTCTAAGCAGTGTCTTGCCCCACCTCCCCCTCGATCACACATCACCTGTTGGGGGCAGAATACAAGATTTTCTCTGTGAGAGGAAATCCCATCTGACCAGTGGGTTTAATCAATGTTTCACCATAGTTACTGCTTAGAATAGATCTCATAACTCCTCTCAATGTCCCACCCTGAGGAGACCATTGAGGAAGAAGTACAAGCACTCCTTCAAAAAGGGAAATTGGAGAGAGCACCTCCACACTATCAGGGAAAGGGCCTCTACTTCTCTTTACCTCCTCACTCCCAAACAAGTCTTTCTCCCTCAGACTCATCCTGGACTTCAAACCTCAGACAAATACATCCTGGTGTAACATTTCCATATGGCATCCCTTCAGGACATCATCCCTCTGCTCTGGCAAAGCAGCACACAATCTCAAGGACGCCTACTTCCAAATACCGATCTACTCTGCCCACCGCCAGTTTGTTTGCTTTGTGGTTTGCGGATGCTGCTTCCAATTCAGTGTACTTTCTTCCGAGGTGAGGACGGCTCGAAGGGTATTCACAAAGGATCTAGCAGTGGTACACGCCCTTCTGTGAAAAGTGGAAGGGTGGGCACGTGCCTCTTCCCCTACCTTGACGATTGGCTCATCAAGAGCAACAGCAGGCAACAGTGTATAGTGGAGAAGTGTGGCTCAATGGTTAGAGTGGCAGACCCTGATGCAGAGGTCTGGCCCGGACCAGGGTTCAATACCCGCCTCGGCGGGACTTGGGCTCAATTTCCTCGGACCTGATAATTCTCGCCTCGGTGCCTATTCCAATCATGGAGTCCCACTCTGTAACTCTGGGCAATAGCTTGCTTAATATCCACCCATGGCCCCAGCAGCGCTTGGATGCCTGGCTTCACCTTGGGGGTGCCCAGGAGTGGACATTTCACAGGTAAAAGCCAGGAAGGGTTCCACAGCGGTATGAGTACAGCGCCAGGAGGCCCCGAAATGGGGCGGCAGTGCGCTTTACAAGTACAAATACATTTACATAAGCCACACTGAACAGTAATTTCCCCATAACTGTTACCAAGTCTACCTCCAACCTCAACAAATCCAACACTTCCTGGGGGTCTGTGTTGAAACGGTTGCAAGAAAAATCTACCTCGGCCAATAGAATGTGTTCCCTTTCCAACAGCTGCTCTCTCTTTTTCAGCCCAATTGCCCGCTCACTGTCAGAGCCGTGATGAGCCTACTCAGGATGATATACTTGTGAATCCCTCACTTGCCCCACTCCAGGTTCTACATGCACCCCCTACCAGAGTGACGAGTCATTGGTCCCTGGTGGAGGGTGACTAGGACGATCTAGTGATGATATAAACTAGAACTCTCCACTCTCTGCATTGGTGGAATAGCAACAACTTCCACACAGGAACACTGCGACCCGGGAGTACGCAGCATTACTTCGTTCGTCTTCATCAGATATTCACTGAGAAATTTTCGCCCAAACTACTGAGTGCACACAGGACTCCCGGGCTCAGCATGTCTTCACCGCTTTCTGGGGATTTACACGGTTCTTCAGCACATCGTTTGCGTTTATTACTGGGATTCCTTACAGGGAACACCTACTCCTTGACACAGGGTGTGGACTCCTCATCCCTGATAATCACAACTAAGGTCACGGGCCCTGCTGGGTCGGAAGTATCACCGGCAGAGCGACTTCAATGCTTGACACAGCCACGTTCAGCCCTGAGGATTCGCATAAGCGATGAAACGGGTATCTGCTGGCTGTTTTACGAAATAAAGAATTTCATCAGATCACCATCTTACAGGAGATCCCTAAATATTCTATTGCTTTGTTGCATTGTACTTTGTATATTGACTCTTATACAACGTATTGTAATTTTCTTGTGTGCATAGGGTTTTTTCCTTTGAACAACTTGTTGCAGGGCAGTCCTTCCTCAGACCCAATTCTTCAAGTAACTATTACCACAGAAGCCTGTCTCACAGGCTGCAGTGTTAATTTCCGCGCCATAACTGTGCAGGGTTTGTGAGCTACTCCAACACAAGGGCCGCCACATCAGTTACCTAGAATGATCGAAACAAAGGTGCAACCCTGTATTACTTGCAGAAACATGGCTGCACACAATTCCCCAGCTCCACCACGATATACAACTCTTAACAGAACATCTCCCAGGGGTGGTCAACGACTTTGTAGACCTGCTGAGCAAGTCCATGAGTGGGCACTTCACCAGTAATTCCTACACAGGTACTTCCATCTTTTGTGTTTCCCGCAAATAGACCTCTTCACCATTTCTGAAAACGCAGTATGCCAAACTTCACCTCCAGATACCCGTGCACACAGTCCATGGAAATGCATTATGGATGAACTGGTCAGAATTCTTAGCCTACAATTTCCCTCCTCTCCACACCTCCTTAATGTCAGTGAGGAAAATTTATAAGCATCCCTGGCGCCCTTGGGTCAGGCAACTCTGGTACTCCATGCTCCTTGAGCTGTCCATCAGCCCCCTTGAGAAAATGCCACTCTGGCCAGACCTTCTCATGCAGACCAGGTCAAATCAGACACCCAGACAGCTCAGCATAACAATCTAGCACCTTATGTCCTAGAGTTCAGTTATCTAAACCTCTCTGAGGAATACATGATCATTCTGCTGGACATGCATGCCCAATACTCTGACCTGGTACAGTGGAAAAACTAGAACAAGGACATTGTCTGCTGTCTTTTAAATCTGTAGAAGTTTGGTCTCTCAATAATCCTATACCTAGCTGCCGTTTCGGTTAATAAAATGGAACACTCATACCTCAATAGGATGCCAGTAGTCAAGATTTTCTTAAGTGTCATACCTCCTCAATACCCGCACCCAGTGTAGAAGTCTTATGTAGTCCTACTGAGGCTTATGGGGCCACCCCTAGAACCTTTACTCGTGACCTTTACAGTTTCTTTCCTGGAAGGTAAGATTATTTGTGAATTGCAGTGAATCGCCTTACAAGAACCGTTCTTTAGGTTCATAAAGCTAGGGTTGTTCCCATCACCAGTCCTAAGTTTATCTCCAAGGTGGTATTCATTTTTCACCTCAGACAATAGAGCTCCTTGTCTTCTTTCCACAGCCAGATTCAGTAGCACAAAGAGGTGTAAACATGTTAGATGTTAAAGGAGCTTTTAAATATTACATGGACAGAACCAATCCTTTTCACAAGCATGACCAGCTCGAGTGCATCCTGCATCCAAACCTGAGTCTTACCTGCACCCCAACCCCAGGGTACTCTTCCGATAAGAAATGGGCAGCCATGGTTTGCTTAGGGAACATCCTGTTAGCCGACATCTGCAATGTGGCCCCTTGTGGCACTACTTCATGAACTTCTTAGCCCGCCACCGGGCTGTGGTTGGCCAGACTGTTTTAAGCAATTTGTTCCAGAGATGGGCATCCTCTACTCGCTATCGACCGCTTACGGATGGCACTGCCTTAGTCGATGCAGAGCAGGTGTATCTACAGCCGCACATGCTACGAAATGAAAATGTTACTTTGTAAGAATCTGTAGCGTGCAGTCCTATAGATTCACATGCACACACTCTCAAACCCGTGACCATCGCATTTCTCATCCTTTATTACCCAATTCACATCACACAATATGATGGTGCACCGAGCTATGCTTACTCAACACCCTATACACGCAATCCCCCACTGGGTGAAAAACAATCTGAGATAGAGTGGACACTCATGCACATTGTGAACCATGGGAGAAGTGCTAAAACATCTTGAATGACTTATGATAAAATAAACAGCTTGCAAACGTCCATACTCCTGCCATCTAGTGTTGGCCTCGAAGAGCCTTTGTACTCACAGCATTGCACTGCACCAATAGATGCTACAGAGTAAGTCATAATTTCCTGTTAACCGTTGTAACGTGTTTGTGTTATTGTAGGAGGCCAAAGAAGCCATTGAAGCCAAGGAGCGGTACATGGAGGAGATGGCAGACACGGCGGATGCTATTGAGATGGCCACTCTGGACAAAGAAATGGCTGAGGAGCGAGGAGAATCCCTTCAACAGGAGGTCGATTCTCTGAAAGAGAAGGTGGAGGAACTCTCAATGGACCTGGAGATCCTGAAACATGAAATTGAGGAGAAAGGTAGAATATGTAGACGCAATTCATTTTATTTTGAGAGTTGAGTTTTTGTCACCTGTTTAAATCTGGGGGACAAAGAGGTCTAATAAATTTTCATGATGTCTTCATCGGCAGAAAATAACTTGTGCACAGGACACTTGGATCTAGACGTGCATTTTTGAAAGCACTGAAAGTGTCTTGTCAGTTTACATAAGTTAGCAAGAAATAAACTAGATCACTCTTTCCTTCACGTTATTTCATGAGAATTTAAATGTTTTTAGTCTTCAGGTCATTTTTACTTAGTTAAATCCACTTCACTAGGCTGCAGCTGCTAATGCACCAAACCGCACTTACTCGGCTACTGCCTTCAAGGTTGCTGAGCACTTCAAGTATCAAAACTTAATTTTCTAGAAACATTTGTACTATGAACAAATAATTTTGCAATAACGTGGATCCAGAATAAGACACGGTGAACAACGGATGAGACCGGGCAGTAGGCCTTTTCCATCTAGCACCCAAGATCCGAAACAACATTCCTGTATCCCTCAGTAGTGCCCTATCACTGCTCCAAAGTTGGAAAGAGTTGAAGAACTCTACATCACACTGCAGCTACCATTCTGATCTCTGGTGTACCATATGCGTACATTCCGGCAGATCTTGAAGACTCATTAACACAATTCACTCACAGGATCCTGTTCCTCAAACTCTCCCTTTACTGCCCCGGCAGAGCAACCCCTCTAGGGCATAAACCGGTATTCACCACCTACAGCACATCTGTGTTCGCATCACTGAACCGCTTTCATGCTCCAGCCCACTCCAAATCAAACCCACTAAAAGAAGAAAGACCACAATTTAGTGTCCACCGGTGTGAAGCAGTCCTTCTTTTATCCTCATTGTCCACTCTCCACTTTTATGTCCCTCTTGTGGGCACTCTGACATGCAAGCAGTTTAGTTTCAAAATGTCAAGACCAGTTTTAAAGACCAGAAGGAAGCAGTGACCTTTAAACTATTTGTTTGCTTCTATTCAGGCGATTGCAGATTGGTCTCCTAGGAATTCAGTAATCGTAATGCAGAAATGGAAATCTCTCTTCAGTTGTGCCACATAAAGGCAGCAGCACACCCTCTCTGGCAGAAACTCACCAGCGGGGACTGCAGATAGTACCCCTTGAACACACAGATTAGCTCCCCGTATAAAACGATTCTGTCTCCAACCTCCTCTACATCCTCACTGTCTTTACTTCTCAGAAGTTGAACTCCGCAAAAGCTTCACAATTCATCTGACCCACTGACTTAACTCCGTCCACAGCAGCACATGTCTTTGACTTTAGGAAGGCTTTTCCTCCTCCCAGGTGGTGCCTCAGTGCACCTGAAGCTGCAGCTCCATATGTCAGTGCTCAGGCGAGTTGTCTGCACGGGGGCAGCCCTTTCCATAGTCATTCCTTTGTCCTAGTCTGTGCAAGCGCACATAATGCAGGCGCGCCATGGTGCAGATCAGACCGTTCGTTCTCCCATGAACCTTGGTTGGTGCAGTCGATCATTAGGTGAATGCACTCGCCTCACTGCTTTAAAAATGACGTCACATACCTTGATGCAATTGGGTGACGAGAATTTTTCATTTGACACCCACCTGTGTGAAAGTCTCTGAATATTATTTATTTGAAAACTCTTGAGTGTTTATGGTAATAATAATGAGCTGTAAAATGAAAGATAAGTAAACCGTTAAGACGGTTTTCAAAAATGCTTTGCAGCAATTGCGCAGAATGTCTGCAGGACAGCTGTGATTTGGAGTAATGTGGATTATTTCCCTTCTGCCCTGCTCTCTGAGCTTCAGTCCAATCCCAACGGCACCCAGTTGGGTAAATAACTTGGTGCCTTTGGGATTAGAGTTGAAAGAAGGATTGTCCAAGCACCGTGCCACTTGCGCAAGGAAGGGGACTCCTCTACTGTGGTGTCCCTGCAGGGACCAGGAGCAGGGTTCTCTTCCTGGAATCTTCTCAGTGGAAGTCAGCGGGCACTGGGGCTCTCGAATTCAGTGCTTAGTAAGAGAGTGAGACTACAGACCCTTCCAGCCAAACGCCTCGAGGAGCGAGGAAGCATTGAATGGGAGCCACGTAGGCAAAAGGGATGTCTACTTTATTCATTTTATGTATTACATACATGCAGTTATCATACACCATTGCATACAAAACAGAACTGTAAAAAAGCTGCACATTTTGTCGTAAAAGCAGCTCATCGGGGCCCATGAGTTATCGAATGGGTTTGCTAAAAGCAAGATTGTGCACGCTAAAACGTTTGTAGGTTGAAAATACAAACAAAAGGATTTGATAATATATATGGGGGCAAAGCCTATGAAGCTACTTATACAGGGGGGAGTTTGTAAAGTCAGGCTAGACAGCGGGGATGTCTGTTCACTGGGAGCAGCACTTAGTGGGGTTCTTCCAGCAGAGCGCATCCATAGGGAGGACTGGTAAGGAATTGTAATCCTATCCAGCACCTGCAGAGACGGCATGTCCCTACCTGCAGCACCACTGCCCAAGCCATCACCACCCCTACTCTGCTACCCGTACTCTTATCTGTGGAGTCTGCCTGACTACACCATTTTTTCCTAGAGTCAGCAGACCTAATAGGGAAAGTGAAGATATGGGTAAAAACTGTCACCTTTTGATGTGCAATGCTGCAAGCCTTCCCAGGTATTTCTGATGCTTGTACCAGCTCTCCCCAGCGTTTTCTAATGTCTTGCAATCTTTCATAGTATTCTTGCTTTCCATTTCCCCTTCACGTGTCCAGTGCTGCATTGTGCCTTTACTACTCAACCTTCATTCATCCTTCTGATACTGCGTGGCAGCACCATTGATTCCTAGAATCCCCCAACGTCTTGACAATCCAGAGGCGACAAACACACGCGCATTGCGGCTCCTCCATGCGCCCAGCATCACTCACTGACTGCTCATCACTCTCTTATTCAGCCAGCTTAGAGATTCAATCCATGTTTGTGTCCGCCTCTGTGTCTGCCTGACTATTTTGACTCAGGCCAGTTAGAGAATTAAGCATAGCCTGGCAGTGATGCAGTTTTCAGCTTCAGCTCTTCCTACCACTCCAACACAGCAGTGGCTCAGGGGGATAGAGCAGGGAGTGAGCAAGAAAGAGACCGAAGGGAGGCATTAGAATGAAAGCTTAGAATAGTGGATGACACCAGCTCAGTGCCCCAGATCATAGCGGGAAGAAGGGTGCACAGTGGGGTATTTCCAATGAGAAAGTATTCTATAAATGTACTAGTCTTATCTACAACTGTTCTGAGCACAGTGACTAATGTTTGGCAAATATCACTTATGCTTCAAAATCTAAAGCGTTTTACAAGTGCAAATACCTGCCCTCCCTATACCTCTACTTCCGTTTTACTGTCCTGGAGTGCATTTGAAGACATTCTTCTGGCAGTAAATCATTGGACCACATAGTTGGGGTTTAATGAGGGCATTGTCAGGCTCCCAGCTGCCATAATACTAGTTCAGAAAGGGTAAAGGTGAATAGAAAACAAGAATTGTTGAAATCTAAGTGAGCCTACAGCACCAGGCCTCTGATTTCTGGATAAATAGGTATATGTTCGCATTGAACCGAACTATTAATGCTTATTTCTGTTGCTTTGGATTGGAACAGATACATGTCTTTGCTAGCTGTGTGGGGTGCATGTCGGGTATTACTGCATTGCAATTGCAGTGTCATCAGCAATAAAATAATGACATCTAAACTTTTCTGGAAGAGAACACTGTTATTGGAAAGTTGTCAGTTCAGTGATCTCTTGAAGATTAAGTACAGTGAATGCGATATTGGTGTTGAACATCTCTCCTTTTTCCCCTCTTGTATCAGGTTCTGATGGAGCTGCATCCAGTTACCAGGTCAAACAGCTTGAGGAACAAAATGCCAGGCTAAAGGAGGCTCTTGTCAGGTCAGAACCTCTCCTGTATTTGTATTACACATTAGTGTTTAATCTTTTGAGTCCACATATAGCTTGATTTTTAACTCTGGGAGGAAGCATTTCAAGCACAGAGCCCTTTCTTCGCATATTAAACAGCAGTCCCAAGCAAAGCGGTGGTGAATGTCCGCATGGTGGTATAGCGAACGCCATGCTGAAGGTTTGCCCTACTTGGTGTCTTCCCATTAGCAACATCTGGTGGAAGTTGTGGGTGGCAGTAATGCTCGGTGAGTGGAACCACCTCATAGATGAGTTCTTAGGTTGTAATTTACCTCCAAATTTGGTGTGTGAGGGGGGCAGTTACAGGCGTTTCCATGTGCAAGAGATCGAGGTAATTGTGGTGTGCACCGAAAGAAAACGCCAATGAGTTCTCAACACTTTGCATATGCAGAGTGCCAGGAATGTACATTTTGGTAAATAAGAGATAGTGTCAAAGGGAATGAAGTTTGAAGCATTTATTGTAAGAGGTTTACTCTCCTGACACAAGTGGAAACCGGTTAGTTTGCACAGCTGAGATACACATAGGTCACAGTGGAAGAGACATTGTGTGGAGGTTGTTTGAGGCTCGCTTGCAACTTTGAAGAGTAGTGGAAGCACAGCTGTAATTGTAAATTTTTACTGTGGGATACCACAGTTTTGGATAGGTATCAGATTGTAAGCATAGTTGGGGGCACACTGCTGAAGTACGGTGGCCGGCATTACTTTGTTTTAGTTCTGAATTATAGTCTTCACATTTATGGTTGAGTTTTAATTGGTTTTTTTAAAGAGCAAATGGATTGGCTCAACTCACTTCAGGAGCGAGAGAATTCATCCCTTTGGATGCTCTGCTCCCAGAGTCTTCCCCTTATTTTTGCCTTTTGAACTTGGATTGGTAGTTGGTGTGTGCAGTGGGCTGATTAGGGCTTCCTGCGTCAAACAGTAGTGGTGGCTGGTCTTTGAAGTACTCCGCTGTCTCGTTCCTCAAGGCTAACACATCATTTGTGGCACTCTGACAGTAGCTGCAGTAACAGCGTCTTTGATTTGGTCATGTTTGACCTAATTGAGGGCCAACCTAGCCACCCTATTTCGATATTTTGCAGTCAGTGCATGAGCTTCTTGGGTAATCCCTAATTAGCTACATCGAAATGGTCAACAGCCCCGACCCATGCGTGGGAACCCAGTCAGCCCCAGTAGTCTGGTAACTGAATTCCTTTAGCTCAGCATTTATTCCATGAGTGAATGAAAGATTGCGATGGAAGACTATATCCAGGTACTTAAAACTTTGTGGTGTGACTGAGCTCAGGGCAAGTGGACGTGCAAATGAGATAGCTATATTTTTGTTCCTGCCAATTGAAGAGTTTCTGTTTTGGTATCTGTTAGACCTAGGTTTTTCTAGACTACATAGGGTAGCCTGGCACAGAGCAGCATCAGCTAAACCCCCTCGAGGCTTTGTGTAGTGCTTACAATCTCACCCGCAGTAACCCAGTAAATGACCAACCAAAATAATGACACCACACCAGATTAGAAAAATACCGGTTCCTTTTATAAAATTCTTTGGTGTATCTTTCTTTTCTTTAGAGCCGGGTTTCAGTTTCAGATCATTTAACCTTATCACATTCAATTATTGGTTCATCGCAAAATTCATTTGGCAATTTCAGTATTTCTCTACCCCCAAGTATGAAGGTCACGTTGAAAAATCCCTACAACTTAGAGTTGCAATCTCTTACATTTCCCACCTATTCGGGTTGATAATTAAACAGGCTTCTTTACAATCTCCCCCGCACAGCTTCATACAATCACGATTAGGCTGTGGTGCGAGTAGTTGAATTACTGGAGAAGACCAGGAAGATATTACATCCCTGAAGAACAGCTCTCAACACCCTACAAACTTATTAAACCACTGAGCCCATCAGAGTAAACACAGGTGCTGCCAGCCTTTCGGATATCGTGTGCTCCACCCTCCAGGATGTTCACCACCAATCACCTTTTGTTCCCCCAGAACTCTCTGGTGATCCCCACTTGGTTGGCTACCTCCCGTTTCCCTGAAGCCCCTCGGCTTCCAGCTTACTCTCCCTCACAAGTTCCGTTATGGGCAGGTAGTTTCTCACATGGATCACCCCCTCACTGAGAGGATTGTCTCGTGTTTGCTATATCTCCTAAATGAGTGTCACACAGGTAATTTGCTGTCTCCTTAAGTGTCCCCGGTTGTTCAGCTACTTGGGGTAAGTTCCGGCAGGGACTCATTTGCTCCTCCCCGCCCGACCACTCTCCCACGCTTACTTGAGGTGTCTTGGCTTCTCTGCCCACTTGTGCTGCGTTCTACGAGTGTCGGCGGCCACGGTCTCTCCCTTGAACTGCTGCTCCGTTACCGCTGCCTCAGTCCGCCGCTTCGAGCCGCTTCCTGATCCTCCCAGACGCTCTTCTCATGCACGAAGGCTCCGCCCCCGTCCGGCCTCCTCCTGCAGTCTCCCCGCCTCTTCCGACGCTACCTCAGGTTCCTCCGGACGGCAACACGGATCAGCTGGGCTCTTCCTCCTCTTCCGATCCCGCGACAGGGATCCCACACGGCAGCGGCGCTTCCTTTGGGTAAGGTCAATAGCTGGTTCCGCCGCTTCTCTTCACAATGTGGACTCCGGGCTCATGTGCTGCAGTCGCGGCAGTTTTTCACTCCTTGACCCCTGATTCCTTTACCATTCAGAGTGTCACTGTGTCCAGGTTCGCTTCCACTGCACACGTGCCTTCAGGGCAGGACTTCACAGGTCACTTGAAAGCCATGCTGCAAGAGTCACTGATGGTTATAAAACTTGCCACGGAGTCTTCTGTTTCTTAATATGGTTGCTGTGGCAGTGGGGTTTGGTCAGCCTAAGAGGGGTCACTTCCCAGTAGAGCAACAGCCGGCCCCAAAGGTCGATCTTGTCACTACTAGTGTGCTATCCTCCTCCTCAAGTCGCCTCTCTCCGCACTGGTCACTTCCAATACTGTCCAAAATGGCTGCCTGGTCACTGGCCTTTTATAGGCTGGCCTCAGACCCCTGGAAGCTACTAGTTGGTTCTGGAACCTTCCTCATGCTAGCCTATGGGTCTGCCACCCTTAGGTGACCGTTATGGCAGTTAGTAGCCACCATTTTAGGAATCATGTTCTAACAGTTGCTTTCTGTGAGGAAAACTAGGCCTTGGTAAAACAATAGGCCCAAGAAACACATAGCCACCACGAGAACACTGGAAAAATTCTGGTGGACATTAAAAAAAAGGAAAATACATAACTGGATTCACTGGAAGGCCAAAGGGGACAACAAAGTTGTTAGTTTTTTAACGTACATCACAGTTGGCACATTCTAGGAGTTTTATTATGGTACATGGAGGGTTCTCTGTTTACCGGGAAGGTGTAATATATGAAGTAGTAAAACTTGCCAGAGTAAGTGCGTGCTCTAAGATTTCTGGCTCACAGGCTCTGAACCGATTGGTTAACGTGAACACTCTTTGGGCACAGTGAAGACATTTTCCGTAAACAGAAGTGTGCATAGTCACATGGAAGAGGCAGGCATGTTTGCTCCTTGTCTTGCAGCTTCTGACGTTACTTTATCACACTTCAGGGTCACCATCGCTGCTTGGTGCAAACAAACATTAGTAGCATAAAGTGGTGGACCTTGATCTAAAAAATAAAAATGATTTTTCTTTTTATGAAAATATTTTTCATGCAGGATGCGCGATCTTTCTGCCTCTGAGAAGCAGGAGCATGTAAGGGTACAAAAGCATTTGGAGAAGAAAAATGTAGAGCTCGAAACACTGCGCCAACAACGAGAGAAGCTGCTTGAGGAAGTAAAGCAGGCAGAAAAAACCATAGATGAGCTGAAAGAACAGGTGAGAACGGAAGTTGATGCCATGTGATACTGATACGGCTGCCCAGCTTGGGATTTTCAGAACAAATGCTTCTGATAGATTTGCCTCACAATAATAAAGTAAGATGGTCTCTGTTCCTGCTGAAATACAAAGTTTTATGCAAGTTTTTGAATGATCACCAGATACTGCTGCATAAGTAGAAAGACCCAACATTTAATATATGTTTTACCCTCCCTGTGTAGTTCTGTTTTCAGAAGTCTATTTGAGGTTGTTAAATTACCTGTCTGGTGACGTCCTCCTGGGCACAGTTCAGTAGGTCTAGTTTGCATGACCGTTTTCATGCGAGGCTCTTAGCAATTAATCTGTGTAGAATCCTAGGTTTGATGACCCTCGAGTTAAGGAAGCTTAAGTTGAAGCTCATAGGGTATTATATTTTGGCTTGTGTTAGTTTTCTGCCAAACCTACATTGTCAGCGCTTTGTGAGAGTTTAGTGAGCTTTGAGTAGTCTGGTTAGGTTGATAGAACTCCGATCCAGATCCTAGATAATAGTTATGTTGGGCTTTGACTTCAGGTGGATGCTGCTCTGGGGGCAGAAGAAATGGTGGAGATGTTGACTGAGAGAAATCTGGACTTGGAAGAAAAAGTACGAGGACTCCGCGAGACTGTCAACGACCTGGTAAGTCACTTATTTACCTAGACTATTACAAATCCTTGAATCCATTTTTATGTGCTGATTTCTCCTTATTGTTTCTTGACCATGGGTACAATTCAAATGTCTGCTAAACCTGCCTACAACAGTACAAGCTCTATGCTCCACCATGTATCGCTGCACCACTGCGAGCCATACTCTACTTCACGTCTGCCTGATTTGAAATCCCTCCTGTTGGAAATGATAGCAGATGCACGTTTTCCCTTTTTGTTTCTCAAAATGCAGCTTTCATGCATTGGAGCATTGCCATGTTTTTCCCTGTTATTTCAGAGTAAACATCATAGTTCCCCCTTCCTTCTGTTCAGGAGCAGGTATCTATAGTATTGATTATATTCCATATTTTACACCTGGCTCACTACCATACCTTTTATCATAAGGGCTTTGAGTCTTTATTTCAGAAGGTCCCAAAATTCCAGCTGCAAAATTAGCTCCTGATGAGTTATTTGGACCTTACTTTATTCGCTGGTTGTTTCCAGTCCAAGAAGAGAAACACTCAGTCGGATGCCTCTTCTCTTTCCAAGCCTTTACCTTTCAGTTTACTGCAATATAAATGTCAACTAACGATAACATGTTAGTGCTCTTCCCGCTCTACTTCTGCCTGATTTTAGGATTCTTCAGCAACCACTGTCTCGTCTTGATTGTTCCCATGTGACGTAAAACATAACTAAGCAGTGAATCGCCCTGTGGCACTTCCTTACTCAGCAGTATATAATGCTAATACTAGTGTCCAGCCTGATTCGTACAGCTCTTAATTTTTTGCAGACCGTAACTGAGACGCAAGAAGATGCAATAAGGTGTTTTTTTTTACTTTAGAGTTATGAAATTTTAGTCAAGTGAGGAAGCCCCGTTTGGAACTTTGGTCATCTGGTTTCCAAAGTGCCAAATATGTTTCTAAATCTGATATTTTTAGCTTTTCAGGGTCTGGAAACCTTGTATAGGGGTAACGTTTGTCTCGACCCCCCTTTAAGGAAACCGGAAGAATGCTCTTTTGACTACACTGACATCGCAGATATCCCCAAAATTGGTTTACCACCCCAGCTTCCCCACTTCCTCCTTCCAGGACGGAGGTAGTTATTTGCATTACTTAAGGTGATGCCAGAGAACTGCAGCTTCTCCAGCTGGATAATTTATTGATTCATATGCTCGGAATATTCCACGCCAGCCTGCTGGGAGGCCTCTGGAGTCACTATTAACCTAGCAGTATAGCCCCACAGCTATTGACATTTCTAACAAATTTACTTTTTCCACTTGTTTTCAGAGATATATCTGAGCTTCACAGTGAAGTTGAGTAAACCGATTTTAAAGGTGTGGAAAGAGTTTGAGAGAAAAAAGCAAAAAACATGATTATCTCGGTGTTTCTGGTTCCTATCTCTGAGAGAGAGAGAACACAAACTGCAGCAACATGGAGAGCATGATGAGATATTGGAGGATTGGGAGTCCTTAAAACTAGTGTCAGTTTTTCTGCTTAAGGGGGCTGCAGCCTGTATAGTTTCATTGCCCTAAATGTTCCCCTTCTTTTGCTATAACCCGTTGGCTGCAGCACTACCTCGCTGGTGCTGCCGTCGGCCAATGGCCGACTTGACCGCGCCCGTTTTTTAAAACGGCCGCACTGTCGCAAACAAGCGGAAGCAGCCAACGGGTTAAAAAAGGTTTATGAAAGAGGTTTTTCCTTTTCACCTAGTTCTCAAGGTGATATTTGTGCATCGTATGTGCTTTTGGTCTTTATAATAAATTATTAGAATTGGTCACTATAGTCTTTTTTCAATCAGCTTTTACATTTATTTACACCAGATAAGACATGACATTTCTCAGAAAATGCAAATACATCCCCTAGTGAGGCACTCCATGGGTGATCAACAGCATGATTCACAAAGTCGTGTTTCAACAAGTATTGTTGGTTTATTCAATGTTGTTCATGAAATGTCTTTCAAAATGATATTAACAACATATCAATCAAAGCATCATTTTTCCATTGGACGGGTGTATGAACTTCTCCAACGCATTTCGGGCGGGAGTGCCCTTTGTCACGGAGTGCTGTGAAGGAAGACGGGGGAAAGTGAGTGTAGGGAATGAATAGAGGCAGGCGATGAGCATTGAAGATTACTCGTGCCGATCAATGAGGGTGTGCAAGTTAAAAAACAAGTTATCTCGGTAGTGCACGAAGAACAACGTGGAGGGAAGGGACGTGTGGGGAATTTTACCGCGTGTGAATAGAGAACGGGAAAAATTATGCTCTAGCGTGCCGGGTGGTGAAAGCAACCAGGACTTACTTCATGTAAAGGCGTAGCGAGTTCCGCTATTCGACAGCTGTAAGGTCGGTGTCATGAGTTGGTGTGAGGAAGGTGATGGCTAAAAGTAACAAATGGTGAACAACAAGGGAGGACTACTAGGGATGTAGAAACTGATGAGGGACTAAGGGTCTAGAAGTGAAGCGGCCATGTTGGAAAGGTATGAGAGGGTGAAAAAAGGCAAGGGATACATAAAAGGTAAATAAGGCGATAAAGAGCAATGCAAACAAGTAGACAAATAGAAATATACATTACAGATAACAACTATATTCGATACGATCATTAAGACCGTATGGTTTCAAGGTCTGTGATCGGTAGATCCATTCAAGTTCTCTCGTTAGCAATAATTTGTGGTTGTCAGTTCCTTCTCTTTTAATGATTGTTTCCAACACAATAAATTTAAGTTGTGCGATGGTATGGCGTGATTCAGCAAAGTGCATGGCAATATTCGATTTCTCAAGTTTCAGACGTGTGTTGGATTTGTGTTCGTTTAAACGTGTTTTTATTTTGCGTTCTGTTTTGCCAACATATAACTTCCCGCAGGGACATTTCAAGGCATAGATCAAGTTCATCGAATCGCATGTGGCATCAACTTGTAATTTGATAGCATGACCTTTCATTGGATGTTGGATGATATTACCCTTAATGACACAGTTGCAGTGATTGCAATTTAGACAAGGTTGCGTTCCTCTGTGGTGTTGGGTTGCAGGGGTAGGTCTAGAAAGAATTTCTTTGATGTTTTTGCTTCTAGTGTAAGCAAATAAAGGAGGTTTCTCAAAAATGCCCCGAAAATCTGGTTCCATCTGTAGGATAGGCCAGTGCTTAAGTATGATTTTCTTGTAGGTAGTGCTGGCTGTGGAGAATTTGGAAACTAACACCATGCGTTGTTCCTTGTCTTTATTGGTTTTGGATAAGCTGTCTTGTCTAGAAATTTTCACCACTCGGGCTTGAGCTTACTTGAGGACGTCCTTGGGATAACCTCGGTCGAGGAAACGATCATGCATTTCGATGATGCGTGTTTCCAATGTCTGTTCGTCAGAGACTATGCGTTTGACACGCAACATTTGGGAAAATGGCAGATGTTTCTTGAGGGAGCCTTGGTGGAAACTAGAATAATGTAAAGTGTTATTGCGGTCAGTGCTTTTCCTATGGAGGTCTGTAATTAATCCTTGTTGGGTGATTTTAATGTTGACATCCAAAAATGAAATTTCAGTGTCGCTTATTTGCCATGTGAGGTTAATACGTGAATCCTTGGTGTTCACTTCAGTGAGTACTCTGTTTAATGAATCTTTGGTGTCTGACCACATTATGAATAGGTCGTCTATGTATCTGACGTACATTTTAGTTTTGTCTTGGAAAATGGGGTTTGTGTATATGTGCTGGTTTTCAAAGGTTTCCATGTAAATATTAGCATACGTGGGAGCAGCACAGTTTCCCATAGCCATTCCAGATAGCTGAAGGTACCATTGGTCGTTTGTTGGAAATAACTGTGGTAGAGAGTGTAAATCATGAGTTCCATAAAGAAGGACTGCATTTGCGCATCAATGTCACTATTGAGGAGAGCATGTTCAATGGCTTCGATGCCCCCTTGGTGGGGTATCGAAGTGTAAAGGGAGCTGACATCAGCTGTACAGAGGATGAGTGGTTCACTGTTGTTGAATTGAATTCCAGATAATTTCAGTAAAAAATCTGTAGTATCCTTGATGTAACTGGTGGTTTTGATGACGAGTGGCTGAAGGTATTTATCAATGAATTTTCCAGTGGGTTCGTGTATTGATCCTTTCGTGGAAACGATGGGTCTGAAGGGAGGGTTGCGGAGATTTTTATGTATCTTCGGACACATATGTATGGTAGGACTCTTGGGGTGCTCTTGTAATAGATAGTTTTTTGTTCGGTCTTCAATGATACCTGCTCGGTGGGCTGTAGTCACGCCTGCCTCTATTCATTCCCTACACTCACTTTCCCACGTCTTCCTTCACAGCACTCCGTGACAAAGGGCACTCCCGCCCGAAATGCATTGGAGAGGTTCATATACCCGTCCAATGGAAAAATGATGCTTTGATTGATATGTTGTTAATATCATTTTGAAAGACATTTCATGAACAACATTGAATAAACCAACAATACTTGTTGAAACACGACTTTGTGAATCATGCTGTTGATCACCCATGGAGTGCCTCACTAGGGGATGTATTTGCAGACCCTGCGTACACTACCTATTCTATGATTCTTGGGTGTTTTGATGGAAAACACCACCCTCGAGAGCACCCAGAACTTTGTAAAACTTCCAAGAAGCTCAGTTCAACCACGCAGTGCACTACCTACCACCTTCTTCTTATTTTTCAGAAAATGACATTGCTCAGCACAGCAAATACTACATAAATTTTCTTTGGAAAAGGTGCTCCGGGACTTTTCAGTGCATATGTCAATGGAGGTTCCATTGAAGGAAAACTAGGATTAGAGGTAGACCGCCTTGCCCGTCCGATATTGGTAGCAGCAAAGGAGTCAGTTAAGCAATCGTCAAAAGAGCTTCTAGTACACCATTTAAAGCAGACAAAGTGCAAGTTTACATAAAAACGATTAAAAACCTTCAGACACCACTTCACAGTAAAACATAAAGTACACATTGTCCAAAATACAAAAAAAAAAAAATTGTAATTTGGAGGAATTGACAGTGCAATTACAGCATGATGGCATACTAGTCGTTGTGTACATTGTAGCAGTATTATAGCGCTGCAGGCTCATTGTGAATGATGTGCACTGTATAACACAAAACAAAATAATCGTGTCTGTGTATTCTGCGCTTTATTTTGTTACATTCATGGTAATGGAACTGGTGCCTGCTGGTTGCCTTTTTTAGCGCCAAGATCCACTGTTCCTGGCTCTGTATGCAATTCAAAAGACCGTTTTAGTACCGTACACATGAAAATAGTTACTATTGGAAGTGATCTAATATTCAGCTGGAAAAAATGATTCCATTGCCAACAAACTTTTGTTCATATTGACAAACGAAAACCGCAAGAACAATTGAACAGGAAACAGAATGAAGTATTCAGATACCAATATTTGTACGCTTGGTAGGACAGAGGATTTTTTTTTCTGAATTTCTTGAGGCTTTCATATTTTGTGCTGTACATAAAAAAAAGAACTCCAGTCACACCCTGAAAAGTTTGTAATTCTTATACCATGCACCGTGATTGCACACTGTCACTGGCTACCAGCATTCTTTTATGAGTTTCAAACATTTCCAACATCCTTCACCCAATACATTTGTTTGTAGACCTCTGGGGTTGCTTGTGTATTCACTTTGATAGACCTCTTACTAGCTGCATTTTAAACCTTGTCCAATCTGTCCTCTGGTTGCTAGGAAGCAATTAACGAGATGAACGATGAACTTCAGGAGAATGCACGCGAAACTGAGCTGGAACTGCGGGAACAGTTGGACATGGCGAGTGCCAGAGTACGCGAAGCAGAGAAACGTGTCGAAGCCGCACAAGAGACTGTGGCAGACTATCAGCATACAATAAAGAAATATCGAGACCTGACTTCACATCTCCAGGTAAACGTGCATGGCCTGGATGTTTGAACCTTATAACCGACTTGTATTTTGCAAAGTCAATTACAGGGGCCTGATTTGCCATTATTTGCTAAAACATTGCTTTACAGTTATCATATGTTGTAAAGTATATTTGAGAGCCCTGAATTTTTACTGTATTGTGTAATGGGACGCAATATTAGTTGCATCAGCGTGTAATGGTAATTTGCATTAACAACCTATGTGCCATATATATTTGGTTTCATTCCTTTAACTGAAAAACGTACCCTGGTCTGTGGTACTAACATTTAAAGAATAGTCTAGGATACACACTAGACAATCTGATGTCACATCTCTTGATTTAAAAAAGACAATGATATACAACCAATCACAAAAGGTTTGTTACTGGACAGCCGACAGATTGCATGGCTCACATAATAGATCAGTGTCCTTGGATATACAGATCACAATGTGATACTTGTAATCCAGTGTTTAAAGATGTGCATATGAGATCAGCATGAACAATGTCAGCGCACTGAATCTATTTGGTTTTAGTGGGTGCTAGTTCTCAGCATCCTTCTCAATTTTTTCTGTTTTTCCTAAATAAAAAAAATGCATTTACTGAAGTTGTTTATATGAAGAACCACAGTCTACAATTGAATAAAGGTAGGCGATTGAGGGAAGTGAAGGTTAGTGAAAAGTCTTAGTTTAGTTGTTTAATTGAACTACACATTAGTTTTGTGGCTCTAACTAGTTTCAAAGTAGATAGATATAGCAGTAAGAGGAGCAGTCTTGGCCACAATCTCATTAAATACTCATTGCGGTGCCCCCATTTGTTTGTAAATGGTTCTGCGCAGAACTAAGGCGGAATATGGTGTCCTCAGCAAGTGACCTGCCCTCGGTTTGTGGTAATTGACCTTTATTTGAGTAGACAACTCGCCACACATCAATTAATACAAGATTCATCTTCAGATTAAGAAGCAATATCCTAAAAAGTAACCTTACACAGGAAGGGAGCTACATTAACCAGAGTGCAATACAAAGAACCTTAAACCCTTAAGTAAGGTGCCAAGATGGCCGCCGGGTAGGAGCTCTTGGTCGGAGCTCCGAGTGCTTGGGATTCCAATTCTGGATTTAATCCCTGTTAGCACTCAGCATCCCGGGCATCCTCAGCCTCGCAACGGAACACAACTACAACACATAATAAAAGTAATTGGAACATTATCGTATCGGCATGGGAGAGGATCGAATCGCCCCCGCCTTTGCCTGACACCGGGTTGCCACTGGATTTCGCAGCCTAGGACGGACGTCTGACTGGAGCCTGCTGGGGCGCTGACCGGAGCCAACTGGGGATACCTGATCGCAGACTGGCACCAGAGACACCCCCCATCCCCTCCTTATCCGGACTCCGGGCGGGCTAGACGCTGGGCTGCCCCTGGATATCGACGGAGCACGTGGTGGATCCCCTGTCTCCCTGGAGCCCACGGGGAGCTGGAGGCACCCCCCCCCCCCCCTCCTTATTCGGACTGGCCAGACGCCTGGATATCGGCGGAGCCCGTGGTGGATCCCCTGTCTGCCTGGAGCCCACGAGGAGCTGGAGGGACACTGGGACGACGGGTGCCCGCCGTGAGGGACTGAGAGGGAGCTGCTTCGACGACGGAGACGCTCGGTACGCCTACGAGCATAGCTGTGGATGACGGATTCTGCCCGGGCTCATGCAGCGCCCATAAGAGAGCGGGCTTTGGGGGGTCGACTGAGTTGGTCCCCAACCACAACGGGCTGCGGGAACAGACTGCGAGCGGGAGGGTTACGCCGCTGCACAGAGACCTGCATGAGTGCACAAGGCTATCGGCGAGGAAAGCGGGAGGCACACGACATCGCCTAGTGAGGCGGGAGAGGCTGCAGCCTAGGAGTTCTGGCAAACTTGCGGGCAACAGTGAGGATCCCTCGGCGGACGTGACTCCCGGTGCCCCCCCACTCCCCCTCATGCGGTTTGTCTGGACCCTGGGAGCGGACCTGCGGAGCAGACCGGCGGAACTACTGCCTTCTTGCGGTGCTGGCAGGAATCGAGGCTCCACGGTCGTGCATGGGGTCTAACATGCAGCCTGCCAGCAGGTCAACGCATACTGAATATTTCACTTTTTGCCTGGACCCTCGTCGCTTGCAAAATGCGATGGCGGCAAAACTGCACTCTCAGCAATAAGGTACAGTCTGAGCTGGCAATAACTAAAAGGTATTTCATTTACTTCACTCGCTTCACATTTTTAAACCGCCTTTGTTCAAAAGGGCAGGGGTCACTAACTGAATCTATAAATCTCCGCCTGTACCTCCAGATGCCCACGAGGCTCCTCGACATAACTCCCCCACATAGGTCCATCGAAACAGAGATAAGACTCCCAGAAGGCTAAGAGCAGGGCTTACTCAAATAGAATGTGAATCTGCCCTTCCCTGCTCTCAAAGCAAGAACAACAAACAGAGGACTACTGGCTCTAACTCCCCTACTTGGCGGCCATTTTAGACTGGTCTCTCTCAGTGGCTGCCATCATGGACTAGTCAATCTCACTATTGGATCATGACCTAAGAACTGGCCACATAGACTAATTTCAACTACCGCGCACTTTACTTAGCCGGTACTGACACTTTCTTGTGATAGGGTCTTCCTTCTATTGCAGTATCTTTACATTAGTCGTCTTTTTATGTAATTGTGTTTTTTACATGTAATGCACCGACTGCTACCTCATGTATTTTTGGATGGTCACAGTTTACTAATATTTCATATATTTTTGGATGCTCACAGTTTACACTGTCTTGTGATAGGGTCTGCCTTCTATTGCAGTATCTTTACATTAATCGTTTTTTATGTAATTGTGTTTTTTACCTGTAATGCACCGACTGCTACCTCATATATTTTTGGATGCTCACAGTTTACTAATATTTCATATATTTTTGGATGCTCATAGTTTACACTGTCTTGTGATAGGGTCTACCTTCTATTGCAGTATCTTTACATTAGTCGTTTTTCATGTAATTGTGTTTTTTACCTGAAATGCACCAACTGCTACCTCATATATTTTTGGATGCTCACAGTTTACAAATACTTGATTTATATATTGGTTTTATAACCTGTTGTTTATGTAATTGTTTTACCTGTAATGCACCGACTGCTACCTCATATTTTTGGGTGCTCACAGTTTACAACGATATGTTTATTATGGAGTGGTTTCTATAACGTGTAATGCACGGACTGCCACCTCAGATATTTTTGGTGCTCAATAGTGTCGCGTGATACATATAACTCCTGTACTGCAACGTTTGCTACCTCATATTTTTTCTGGTTGCTCACTAATGTCACTTTTGATTCATGTAACTTACTGTTGCTTCTGTATTTTGCTCCAGTATACCGTCAGCTTTTCACCTCTACTTGTATTCTGCACATTTCGGCAAACTACACCCATTTAACTCTTAACTTTTACCCCTGTAATGCACCGATGACTTCCCCATGTATCCTGGCTCCTCACTAGAGCCACATAAGTTCCTTGTAAATTATTGTCTACGCCTGTACCCTGTCCCCTAACCGCACCTACCTATACCGCCGTTCCAACATGGATCTCATCGGTAAGAACACATATAAAATCATCTACCCACCCGCAATCACCAAAAAAGCCGCTAAACGCTTTAAACACAACTTCCTGCAGTCCCACTCTGAAACCCCGTTTACAGACACCTACTTCTCACCGGTCAATGGATCCCTGAACACTGATATCATCTTCCACACCGCACGCAGAGCTCACTGGAGAAAAGCGTTCCTCACCCTGCTCTCCGTCAGAGCTCACTGGAGAAAAGCGTTCCTCACCCTGCTCTCCGTCTCCACCACCAGGAAATCCATGCATGGTATTACACTCTCCATCACACCATCCCAACTCTTCCCAGGCAGATCCACCATCACTATCTACAATAACGGGATTGTCCTAATCCAATCCACAGACAGGAATCTGGAGCTATTAGACAACCTGTTCCCCACCTTCATAGAGCACCTCTCCAATCTTAGGATTCCCACGCATATCACCCCCAATCCTAACACCCTTGACTCCACATCCCCCACTCTCAATTCCTCTAACGTAGCCCAACCCCAGAGCGACAGGCACTTCACCCCTACCCCCAGCACTTTAGTCATTCACCCACCTGCTGTGGCTGCTCCACACTCCTCAATTACAGTCACAGATCTCTCCCCCATTTGCCTCAGCCTCACCCCCACCTCCCCTATCAACATTCGGTCCTCCACTCATTTCACCCCCACTTCTCTCACCCCTGACTCCACTGCTCTCACCAGCAACACCACCCCCCCCCCCTCCAACACTCGGACCTCCACACATACCATTAACACTCCGCTCACCCCTGACATCACAACTCCCACCCACAACCTAGTTCAGATCCGGAACGACATTCACAACGACAATTCCTACCCTTTATCCCCTCCCACTCTCAGTCCCCACTACCCTCTGACTAAATACGCAGAACACACCTCCTCTCTCAACTTAACTCCCCCTCCTCACAACAGGAGCATTACCAATCCCATTTCCCCCCCCATTCTCAGCCCCCACTACCCGTGCGGCACCACCACTAACATACACCCATCCTCCACCCGGCTCTCTCCGCCCTACACCAATGCCCTCTCCCTCACCACCAACCCCCTCTCTACATCATCCACACCCCTCCCGCCCAAAATCTCTCTCCTCCCTAACTACTTCCCGTACACTGACACTGACACTACGGAGCCCTGCACGAATACCAGCCTACTCCCCCACATGCTCGACGATTCATTGGGCAGTCATGCTCCTCTGATCTCCGCTCCCAATTCCATCGCATACCCCATGTTGGACAAGATTATGGCCACACTCATCCCGGTCAAGGAAGACGTGCACAACCTCAAAGAACTACTCTCCACACACCACATACAACTCTCACCCACCTCCACCTCTCCCCCAAACATGCCCCCCACCCTTCCGGTTGACTCTCTCACTCAACACTCCCCACACCAGACTTCAACCACTGTCCGCAAGCACTACAGCCGCACTCGCCGCCCCTGCAACCCCTCACCCACCTCCACCTCTCCTCCAAACAGGCCCCCCTCCCTTCCGTGGACTCTCCCACCCAACACTCCTCACACTGGACTTCAATCCCTGTCCGCAATCACAACAACCGTCCTCATCGCCCCTGCAACCCGCTGTCAGACCTCGACACACGCAATCTCCTCCGATCCTACGACACAGCCCCCCACACATCCACCACACACCTTACCATACCCACCATACACGCAAATCCCCTTAGACCCCCTACTCTTAACAGCAGAATCTCCATCCATAATAACCTTAGAAAAGTTCCTCTATCTCTAGAACCCTCTACCACCATCAACACACCCCGCCTCAAATGCACTCTCCTCAACTGCAGATCGGCCTCGAAACATTCCGCCGCCATCGCAGATCTCATCCTTTCTTTGGACCTTGACCTAATCATTTTGACTGAAACTTGGCTAACTGAATCGTCGTCACCTATAATGGATATTTCGGTTCCTCCCAACTACCACATCATTAGACTTGACAGGTCCGGCAAATTAGGCGGTGGAATTGCATGCATTTACAGGAACAACCTCTCTGTTCGGAGAGTCAACTCCGCCTCCCTACCATCCCCTACATCCTGCGAATACATCTGCTTCAACATTCTCAATGAGGGCAAATCGATATGCTCTCTGCACGGCATTTATCACCCACCTAGGGACAACCTTACCTTTTCCCAACAAATCATGGATATGATCTCAACCAATTCTGGACGGCAGCTCACCCAAATACACCTTGGCGACTTCAACCTACACTGGAACGACCGCAATGACGCGGTGGTAAATAGTCTTAAAAACTTCCTCAATGCCCATGACCTCACCCAAATATGCAACAGCCCGACCCACGAGAAAGGTGCAATCCTCGACCTTATCATTTCCAAAGAGGACCATATCCAACTCAAGTCCATCCTACCCTGTGACTGGTCAGACCATCATATTGTCACCTTCTTCATCAATGAAAAAGTTAAAACTAATCCGGCTCAACCCTCCAAGCCCAAAGTCTGGAAAAGAGACCTGAAAAAACTCAACCCAAGCTCTCTGCCTCCTAACAGCTGCAAACTCTTGTTATGTTATGTTATGTTATTTTTATACTTCTATAGCGCACGGCCACTCCACGGAGTATCCCGGCGCTTTATCGAAGGAAACCCAACCGAAGAAGGGAGAACATAACACTGAAAGAACGTGCAGACACAGGAAGCAACATCAAATTAAGGGAAAAGCCATGTCTTAAGGGCCTTTCGGAAGGACAGAAGGCTAGAGGTCTGTCTCAAAGAAATTGGGAGGTCATTCCAAGCATGAGGAGCTAAGTAGCGAAAAGACCGTCCTCCTGCTCTAGCACGCTTGATAATGGGAACACTCATTTTTGATAGGGACGAAGATCTGAGAGATCTGGAGGGGTGATACCAGGACAATCGTTTAGAAATATATTTGAGGCCTATACCATGTAGGGCCTTAAAAGTCGTGGTCAAAGTTTTAAACAGAATCCTTTTAGCAATAGGAAGCCAGTGTAGGGTTGAGAGAAGATCAGTAGCTCTGGCTTTTCTTGGAAGACCAAAGATGGCTCGGGCTGCAGAATTCTGGGCGATTTGTAGACGCCTAACCAGATATTTGGGAAGTCCCAGAAACAAAACATTCGCATAATCCAGCCTAGAGCCGATCAATGCCTGGACAATGATTTTTCTGTGCTGGATGGAGACTAAAGGGAGAAATTTACGAAGCATCCGAAGGATGCCGAAACATTTCCCAGTAAGAGATGAAATATGCGGTCCGAAAGATAACTCATTGTCAATCGTAACTCCCAAATTTTTGGCCTTCAAAGACGAACTAGTGGGAGGAAACATATCCTGCGGCCACCAGGGTTTCCAATCGGGCTCAGAGGTACAACCAAAGAAGAGCAACTCCGACTTGTCGGAGTTGAACTTCAGTCCATGACGTCCAAACCACTCAAAAACAGCGCTCAAACAGCCCCTAACCTGGGCATCGTCAAACAGGCCATCCTTGTTGCTTACAAAGAGGAGCTGGGTGTCGTCAGCAATCCGGGCGCCGAAAGACTCCGCCGTCACCGCCAGGGGGGCCATAAAGATGTTAAAAAGGAGGGGGCTCAGGATGGAACCTTGGGGAACCCCCACTTCTAGCGGTGACATCTCGGCGGAGTAGGGAGGCGCCCAGATTGTCTGTCGGCGGTCGGCTAAGAAGGATTTAAGCCAATTCCACACCGTTCCCCGCAGACCAAAGTCCCAGAGTCTGGAAAGAAGAAGTGCGTGGGGAACGGTGTCGAAATCCGCCGATAGGTCTAGCATAATCAGTACCACTTTTCTTCCAACATCCAACTCCTCCCTGATGGCATCAGTGACTTCAAGGAGCGCAGTCTCCGTGCTGAAATTTGCACGGAAGCCAGATTGAGTACTGTGCAACAGACCCTTTTCCTCGAAATTAGAAATAGATCTGTGAACAAACCTCTCAGTCATTTTCGCCAGAGCAGGGAGTAGGGAAATGGGTCTGTAATTGGCCTGGACTCTTACTCCCACCTAACGGCACGACGGACATTCAATCCTTAACTGACCACTATCTCAATGCTATGACCTCAATAATTAATGAGGCTGCACCGATGCAGCTAAAAAGAGTCTCCACCTAAATATCCAATCCATGGTACGACGGGAGTCTCAATGAGGATAGACGAGACGTGCGAATGGCAGAGCGCACCTGGAGATCAGCTCCCTCTGCACTGCACTTAAAAGCCCTGAAGAAAAAAAGAAACGCCTATTTCAGGAAAATTAAACGCTCAAAATCAGAGTTCTTCAGCCTTCAGCTCGACCAAGCAAAAAAACGTCCGAGGAAACTGTTTGAGCTAATCAGAACACAAGCCAAGGAGCAACCCCAACCACCTAGCACGGTGCGCGAAGCACCCTCCTGTGAAGACTTCTCCGCCTTTTTTATCCAAAAAACTGATAACATAAAGAGCGATCTCCTCATTGATGCAAGCCTCTACCCCTGACCCCACTGCACAACATCAACTGAACCAAAAAAAATGCTTCATGGTCATCCTTTGACACCTACTCCGAAGAAGAAATCAGCAAACTACTCAGCACCTTGAAACCATCCAATCACCTCTCAGACCCCCTTCCAGCTGCCGCGGTAAAAGACTTTACCCCTCTGATTCTCCCACTCTGGACTAAAATTATCAACAGCTCACTACAACAAGGATCATACCCGACTCCCTCAAAGTTGGACAAGTCACACCCTTACTTAAAAAACCTACAGCCGACCCATCTGATCTGAACAACTACCGCCCCATTACCAATATTCCCACTCTCGCTAAACTGCTGGAAAAATGCGCACAGCTACAATTGACTAAACACATTGATCAGTTTGAGCTACTTAACCCTCATCAATCAGGCTTCCGAGCTGGGCACAGCACAGAAACTGCTATGACTCACATAATTGACAACGCACTTCAAATCCTAGACCAAAAGGACACCTGCCTCCTCATCCTGCTTGATCTCTCTTCAGCGTTCGACACCGTTAAACATGAGAAGCTACTCTAACTTCTAAACACAAGAATGGGTATATCTGGAACTGTTCTCAAATGGTTCACGTCCTTCCTACACAACAGATCGCAGAAATTCAAGAGCAACAACATGATGTCCTCTCCAATACCTGTATCGCTAGGCGTCCCCCAAGGATCCTCTCTATCCCCGACTCTGTTCAACCTAGTTATGGAACCTCTCACCACGTTACTACAAGCATCTAATGTTCTCTTTCACATGTACGCCGACGACACCAAACTCTATCTCAAACTACAATCCCCCAAAGACATTTTGCTCCTGAACTCAACGATCAGAAGCACCCAATCCTGGCTTGCCGACAATCATCTCAAACTCAATGCTCTGAAAACAGAGTTCCTTTTGATCGCACCTCCAGCAAAGATCTCTACCACCCAAGCTTGGCTTAAACACTTAACCGCACTCAATGTCCAACCCACCATCGTGGACTCAGCTAAATCTCTAGGCATAACACTTGACACTAATCTCAACATGCAGCAACATATCAGCAAGGCAACTAAGGGAGCGAACTTCCAAATCAATACCTTGAGAAAACTCAAGCCCTTCCTCCCAGCTAAAGACTTCCAAACTGCAGTACAAGCACTAGTCATCCCTCGAATAGAATATGGCAGCATCGCACTCTGCGGTCTCCCCCTTACCACTACTGCACCCCTAAGAGCTTCCCTAAACGCTGCAGCGAGACTCATCACGGGGTCTAAAAAGCACTCTCATATCTCCCCTGACCTGACATCCCTAAACTGGCTGCCTTTTGAAGACCGAATACACCTGAAAATTGCCTGCATGACACACAAGGCGGTTCACCTTAACTCCCCCGGCTACCTCACTCAGAAGCTTACAATCTCTGGCGGCTCTAGAAACACCAGAGGCACAAACAATCTTCTGCTGAAGCCTAGGAGATTCCGGAAGGAAAAAACTTATAAATGCTCCTTCTCAGGAATGGCACCCAGAATCTGGAACTCACTCCCTCCTGAAATCAGGCTCATCTCCTCCGCTATTCGCTTTAAGAAGGAAGTAAAAGCTATCCTCATGGCTAAATACACCTGAACTAACACTTCAGACTCTTTAAGAATCGGCACAGATCTCTACTACCTGTTCGACCTCTTTGCTTATTTGTATTATTTGTTTTATTGCCTTACACCTATTTGTACTGTTAGCTCTACCGACTTACCTGTTTGGCTATGATCATGTACCCACCCTCTCTTTGTAAAGCGCTCTGATATCTGCAAAGATCTTGTTCGCGCTATATAAAACTTTCAAATAAATAAATAAATAGACCCACCTTTTTAACATCACTGTATAGGGTCTTCCCCCTTTTCATCTTACCGGTTCTACTCTGCTCTGCCTCTCACCCATCTCGCGCCAGGATACTATTTTCTTAGTAACAGAGCGCGCTACAAAAGCCTCTATAATAATAATAATAAATAAATGAATTGGCACATTTGCAGGTCATGCTGGTAGGTTGCTGAGTATACCATCAAGTACATTTCTCACTTCTGGTAACTATATTTGGTATACAGGATGTAAACCGAGAGCTGATGAGTCAACAAGAAGCTTCTGTGGAGAAAGAACAGCAGCCACCACCCGAGTTATTTGATTTCAAGATCAAATTTGCTGAAACTAAGGCCCATGCTAAGGTATGTTTATTTATATTCCATCCCCTAATGCTTCATGCTTGTGAAATGTGGCCTTAAAATAATCTCCTCCTTGGTCAAATGTTTACTGTGTCAATTCCAGTTTCTCTTTGTGCTCATCTTGAATTAGTACAGTGTTTAGCATATTTCCTCTATCTCTACCTTGGGTGTGTGGTCGCAATTACTGTGCACCTTAGCGGTTCTATTTTTTGCACCTCTTATTTTCTTCACTGACCAAATGTTGCTAATTTCCATCTTGACATGAATTGTCAATTGACATGTTGATGTGACTTTGACCCAAAAGTGCCCAAATGTTTTGTTCTAAATTATTGTTAAAGAAACAACATTAAACCCGCTGTTCTCACCCTAACCATCTCACGATAGCTGAATATCTTAGTAGTTCAAGCTCTCTGACTAGGTTGTTGTTTGTACAGTTTTACCACTTCATATTGCAAAATAACTACCAATGAAGATTCAGACATGAGTACAACATTACTGCTTTGGTAAGGTCTCCCTTCCCCCGGGTGTATTCTCACCCCATAAACCTCGTTCTGTACAGTATCCTACTCCATCACCTCGCACATGCACTGGATCAAGAACTCCTCCCTCAAATGGTCCATAACTTTTTTCCCAACAGGGCAAGCTTTAATGCTGAAGTTGGTTATGTCATCAGATCCTGCAGAGGCTACCTGTGGTGTACCTCAAGGCTCTGTGTTGTCCCTGCTTTAATGTGGCCCCCCTTGGGTTTGCTATGGAAACTTGTATTTGTATTTGTATGTCGATTTGTAGAGCGCGATTGCTGCCCGGGGGCGTCCAAGCGCTAAGAAACCAACAGCACAAGAGGAGGTAGCCAGGGCGTTATTGGGCAGCATTGAAGAGGAATGTTTTTAGCTGTTTCCTGAATGAGGTAAGATTGGGATTTTTCCTTAGGTGGAGGGGTAGGGTGTTCCATAGCTTGGAAGCGTTCTAGGTGAAAGTCCTACCGCCAGTTCTGGATTTTTTTATTTTGGGAATTGTGGCCGTGAAGGTCTGGTTGGATCGCAGATTCCTAGTGGGAAGGTAGTGTGACACTAGGTTGCGAGTGATGAGAGGGCCCGTTTTCCAGAACGCCTGGTGCGCAATGCATAAGGCTTTGAATTGTATTCTTTGGGGAATGGGTAGCCAATGCAGTTTTTTCAGTCCATTTTTGACTGATTGACGTCGAGGAATCTGAAGCAAAGTGCGCGCGGCACAGTTCTGCACCGTCTGTAGTCTCCGTATCGTGTACTCTGGGGCGGCGAGGTAAAGGGCGTTGTTATAATCCAGACGTGATTGGATAAGGCCCTGAATGGCTACTTGTTTTGCCTCCATCGGTAGAAGATGGAGTACCTTCCTTAGCACTCTGAGGAGGCCGAAGCAGGTGGCTGCCAGTTTGGTGGATTGGGTGCCGAAGGACAGAGATCTGTCTAGCCACACCCCAAGGCTCTTGATGCTGTCCTTTGGGGCCGGAGGGGTACCCAGGCAGGGTGGCCATAGAGTGCTGAGGGAGTTAGGGTTGGCAGGGCCCAGGAGCATAAGCTCCGTCTTGTCTCCATTCATTTTTAATGAGGAGGAGGACATCCAGTCCTTGACTTCCTCTAGGCATTTCCTCAGCCCTCCTTTCGAGGTATGGTTAGCTTCCTGAGCCAGTGAGACCACTAGCTGAGTGTCGTCAGCATATGAAATGATCTTAATTCCATACTGACGAACAGCTACAGCCAGTGGCCTCATATATATGTTGAAGAGCGCCGGGCTCAGTGAGGAGCCCTGCGGGACTCCACATTTTAATGGTCTGCTGGTAGAGGAAGATGTTCCATCAAATACCCGAAAGGATCTGTCCTGTAAAAAGGATTCAAACCAAGACAAAGCTTTGTCCTTTATGCCGATGTTTGCCATGCGGTCCAGCAGTATGTCATGGCTGACCGTGTCGAAAGCCGCGCTTAAGTCAAGGAGGATCACTGCCACTGATCCTCCCTGATCCAGGATGTTTCTGGATTCCTCGGTGACCATGAGGAGCGCGGTTTCGGTGCCATGTCTTGGCCTGAAGCCCGTTTGGGTAGGATCAAGAAGCTGGTGGTTTTCGAGATATTTGATCAACTGGCTGTTAATGTGTCTCTCTAGGATTTTACTAAGCCAGGGAAGGAGAGAGATGGGCCGGTAGTTACTGAGGTTCGAGGGGTCCAGATTGGGCTTCTTTAATAGTGCTCGGACCATGGCTTGTTTCCATTGTGGCGGGACTACGCCAGTAATAATGGAGGAGTTAAGGAGGTCCATTATGACGGGCAGTGTGATAGCAGAGGCTGACATAATGATGTCTGGCGGGGCTGGGTCCCCCGGAGACCCGAATTTGACTTTTTTTGCCAAGGACTCAAGAGTCGAGAGGTTAAGAAGAGCAAAGTGGTCCAAAGTGGGGGAGGAGTTCAGGTCAGAATTGCTCGCGGTAGAGGGGGTGTTGGGAGGAGCAGGGAATGATTCCTAAATGGTAGTCATTTTTTGCAGGAAAACATCTGCCATGTTGTTGCAGTGTTCTGCGGTCTTGGTCTCATCTAGACTGGGTGGTAATTTGGTGAGGCTTTTCACGATACGGAAAATTTCCCTGGGTTTAGATTTCGCTAGGATAATTTCGTTGGCGAAATAGGCTGTTTTGCTGGCCTTGATTTGTTCTTGATATATTTTGAGTAGTTTTTGGTATTGGATTTTGTTTTCTGGCAAAGAGTCCAGGCGCCATTTCCTTTCCGCTTGTCTACACTGACGTTTTGTAGTTCTGAGGGGTTCGGAGTACCATGGAGCTGATTTGTGACAGCGGTTTGTGGTGGTTTTCCGTTTAGGTAGGGAAAGATCGAGTGACTTGGTGATCCATTCCTCATAAGAAAGGTTTGCAAAGCATGGGTCCTCATTAAGCGGGGGGTGTTGCTGGACAGTTTTTTTTGGTCCATGTCTCGATAGGGAGGCGGGACCACGGTCTGGCTATTCTTATAGTGGGTTTGGTGGCTGGGGGTCTGGAGGTGTGCCATAAAAAAGGGACCAGTAGATGGTCAGTCCAGGGGAGAGGGAGGGGTGGACTAGTTGTCAAATTAGTACAATTACTGAAAACTGGGTCAAGCAGGTGTCCTTGATCGTGGGTAGGGGAGCTGACCAGTTGGTGTAATTGTAACGCGGCAAGGTTGTCGGTAAGAAGAAGAACTTGACCTCTCAACAATGTCTGCGTTTTGAGTGTATTCTTTCTTGAAAGTGTTTGGTGTCCTAACTCCAGTAAATTGGGAGGAGCAAGGAGCCAGGTGAACAGCCCTAAAGGAATATGTCAAAATAATGGCCAAAGAAGATGACCTCCACTCCTTTACCCTTACATTCTTTGTTGACCCCATTACCATTATATTGATCAAGTGCAGTAAAGGTCGGAGCTCTTACCCTTCCATGATCTAAGCTTGAATTAGTAAAAATATAGCTATTCCACTGGGAGAAATTGTCCCACAGCGCTCTGTCTCTAGTTTTGCCAATGACAAAATTCTTGTTCATCAAAGGTTTATTGATAAGTTCATTGAATGTCGCCTTTGAAAAATTCAACAGCGTTCCTCGATTAGATGATCATTTTAGGGCATTTAAAGCACTTGATCCATTAAACTTGAATTTATTAGCAGGCATGTGTTGGAACCGGGACTGCCGGTCCACTTAGGGTAGCATGGTCCTGGGTGGAAAGTCTAAATCTGGAAGGCGACTGTGTCTGGCTGGCATCACACTCACTACAACACCCCAGTGCAAACCCACCAAAAATGACACCACACCATCAAAGTTGTTTAGTAAAAATATTGAAGCTTTATCTCTTTATATTGTGAATGTCAAATGAGGATTTCAATATTCAGCAAATTGTTCTTGGTCATTCTTTTCAAAAGTTAAATACAGTTTCTGGACAGTACATAATTTCACTCATGGCAGACCAAACACCCAAATCTTAAATATATTCAGCTTGAGCTACAGTAGACAATATTCATCAAATAGTTTAACTGTAATTGGGTGTTATTACTCTGATCAAAAAGGTACATTGACTAATAGCATAATAAATGTGTGCAATTGTCAAGCATAAAAGATGAATGACACTCCGTGTCAGCAGGGTTTTTCCTTCTCATTCTGAATTAATCTGGAGAAGATATTTATTCTCGAGTCACCAATAGGGAGAGTTTGAGAGCACTTCCCCTTTAACACTGGGCAGAAATATGCCTAAGCAGGATCTACCTCTGGGGTAGTCTGAGGATTATTATCTACTCCCACAAATCTAATTACCTTTGGTTCGTCAAGTGAATTCCACTGGTCCTGGATTTTGTCACATTCCCCACTCCTTGGCAGACCTCCCTCTCCCTACACAGTTTCACTATTTTCTTTCTCTACCCTTCGCTATGGGGGATCCCGATTTACCTCTGCGCCTTCTTCAATTTACCAGGGATCGAGTCGGCGGTCTGATCTTCCTCCTACTTCTCCGCTCGGGTCTTAACACTCTACCCGAACCAGAACGGGGACTGAGACTGGACCGTGTTGTAACTCTTCCTGTGCCTTGCAGCTGTCAGGCCACACCCTGCGCACACTCCCGATCCGCTGGGGAGTCAGCCGCGGGACAACCTGGCCTCGCTGACAAACCGCCCTACTTCCACCTCAGCAGAGCGCCGTCTTGACGAGAAGAAGCAATGCGCTGGGAGGGAGTCCGGTTGCTAAGCGACCCCGCCCAGCGTCTCTCCCCGGCTGGCGCTGCTCCACCTCACCTCACGCCTTGAGCGGGAATTGCTCAATCACACGATCTCTGCGACACAAAAGCTCAGGAAGGCATAAAGAGAGGGTTAAATACAAGAGCTCTATCCAAGACACTGGGGTCAGAGCTAGCGATCAGTAACCTCAGGTAGTACAGCACCACACCAATGAGGCAAATCAGCCAGTCAGAGCAAGTTTTATATCTACAGGCTATTCCAGGGGGTTTAATCAAGGTTCCTGCTTCCGCTTGACAAATTCTCCAGCAGCACCACTCTCAAAGGTTCCTGCGGTAGAGCCAGATCACTCTCACCAGTTAGTTATGAAGTTTAGTCCTTTTTATCTGGTGGACATCTGGGAATGGTACTCTCTCCTTTTCCTCCAGCAGGGTCAGATCAGCAGGAAGGAGGGCAGCCCCCACTACTAACTAGCAGCCCCTAAGAGCAATCTAGTCAGCCTGAGTCACAATCCCCCTACTATACAGTCTACACTCCAGCCACAGTTTCACTATTTTCTTTCTCTACCCTTCGCTATGGGGGATCCCGATTTACCTCTGCGCCCGACTGGCGCCTTCTTCAATTTACCGGGGATCGAGTCGGCGATCCGGTCTTCCACTCCAGCCAGCCAAGACATGAACAAAATGGCCGCCCAGTGTCCACCCTTGTATAGCCTTGGCCCTGGTCACTAGAATGGCCTGGAAGGTTCTGGAACTCTCCAATGTTATCCTATAGCCCAAAAGCTCTGAGGTAACTCCTGACAGGCGTCTATCTTATGAACCCGTCCACCATTTTAGAAAGGCGCACCTGTACCTCAGCACTGGATAGCAGTGGTGGGGCACCTGGAGACCTAAAGCCACACAAAAAAAAGGCTGGATGGATAAAAATAATGGGAGGCAGAAAGGGACCAACCAAAAAAAAAATATATATATATATAAGGGAAGTCCACCCAAAAAGCTGACATCTATTAATAGATTACAGCCATATTCCTATTAAGACCCTGATTCATTTCAGATCTAAACACGGATTGCCGGTCCCTTTGCGAAGTACTGCTGTTGGGGCTTACGGACTAGGGTGAGCCACGCACCCTTTCATCGGACTCACTGTCACCTCTCGCGTTTCCCGCTTTGCGGGAAACGCTCGCATCAGGGTGATTATCGGCGCTGGAAAGGACACTACCTGGCCCAGAAGGCATTGGGGCTAAGGTACACCATACTGCAATGCCCCGAGGAGGCGTATTTAAACACACCTGCCCCGCGCATCGCGGGAGAACACGGATTGCCGGTCCCTTTGCGAAGTACTGCTGTTGGGCTTACGGACTAGGGTGAGCCACGCACCCTTTCATCGGACTCACTGTCACCTCTCGCGTTTCCCGCTTCGCGGGAAACGCTCGCATCAGGGTGATTATCGGCGCTGGAAAGGACACTACTGGCCCAGAAGGCATTGGGGCTAAGGTACACCATACTGCAACACCCCGAGGAGGCGTATTTAAACACACCTGCCCCGCGCATCGTGGGACGCGTGCGGGACGAGCCGGGCGAAGCCCGGGCAAAGGGCGGGCCCTCTGTGGCCTGAAGAGGCCTGAAGAGGCCTGAAGAGACCGGACTGGGCCAGATCCCCTGGCCGAGGAGAGACCCACATCCAACAGAACAGTAAGCCCCGGTTTGTTATACCTAGCCTCTGATGGTATCCTCTGCTAGTGCTTGAGCGGGGACTAGCACACACCTGATTGGATTAGAAAGCGGAGCCCCCTTTGCCGGTATATAATTATTAAAAGTTATTACACTGCCAGAACCTGTCGTAGCTTATGGAAAGCCAGAAAACTAGAAGTATGGCTGCGGCAGGCGCAAGGAAAAAACTGACCGGTACTCTTGACGACTTTATCGTCCGCACCAACTCCTTAATAGATCAAGGAATCGTATTGATGGAAAGAAGAGTCTCCCAAGAACTTATAGCCGCCAAAAGGTCATCTGTGGGCCACATTGGCTCCGTGCGTACTCCCAACACCTCTACATGCACTAGTAACTCTTAACTGATCCATGCTGAGATTCATAAAGATATCAATAGCCAGTCAGCGGCATCAGACATCATACCCTTGGGTGCGCAGTCCCTGTCCCTTTCCCCGTCCCAAACTCAATCAGACTCTAGTCCACCAGCCAGTTCGGCTGACCCCAAACACGATAATTCATCTACCCGCAAGAGGGGGAAGCGGGAGGGGGCTATCCCGAAAAGTGTGCAACCCAAGGCCAAGCCCAATAACCCCAACACTATGAAAGTCAGTGGAACAAATACCAGAAGTACTGACCTCTCTAACAACGAAAGAGTCAGAACAGAAGAGGAGAGAAGCAGTTGGAGTATTCAGCAGGAACCTTACGGGGAATGTAGAGCCACGAAACGAGGCTCTTTGCTTACCAACTAGTATAATAGATGACACCATTTTAGACATTACCTTGGCTGTCATCCTTGAAGACAGCTCTATAGCTGATGAGCCTGGAGCTGACGGACCAGGAGGCTCAGCAGGTGGGGATGAGCCTGTAATCCACGCCCTGACCATTGTCATTAAAACCTTACTTGCTCACTTAGAGACTAGGCTCCTAGGTATTGAAAAACTGTTACTAGAACTACAAAAGGACCCAAGGCACCCGGCCCCACTCCGTGGTAATAGGGTAACCAAAGCCAATAACGCTACTGCCTCAGTAAGCAACCCACAATCAGCCAATAAACCCCCAGTGGTAGCAAAAAATAATACACCAAAGACCCTACGGCCGACCATTTCTAACCCCGAACCTATTAAAGGGAGTGCCCGGTCCCATTCATTAGCCGAGCACACTAACCAAACAAAAATAAACAATCACGCTGCCCCCACCCCAAAATCCGATTCCTCCCATCCCGCTAAGAGCCAAAAACGCCGAAACATCAACTTACCTCCTAATGCCTGTCGTTTTATAATCGTTTTGACAGGTGTACCGGAATTGGCCCCGAGATCCTCAGAGCCTTTTTGGGCGCTTAAAAACAAGGTATGCCACTGGTTAGCAAATACCCACCCATTACCACCTAATACCCACAGCAACATCTTGATGGTTGAGAGAGCACCTTGGGTGGGTCCCAATAGAAAAGCACTCCAGGGTGATTGTGTTGCTGTGACTTTCGAGGACCCCCGCACTGTCGAGCACATATGCAAGGGGAAACCCGGAATCCACGGCACTGCGATCGTGGCTAGACCGCTGTCCTATTTTTATATGCCCCGGGGAGCAGTTGGACAACGGCTGTAGCTGGCTGAGAGATAATAATTACACCCTGGGAGGGAGGAGACATGAGGAGCGTAGGGACTGGAACAGGTTCATCCCAGGTTGTGGGGTAGACGAAGGATGGAATTTGTCACAGTGCAGAGGCGGGTGGCCGACCCATGGAGGCAGTTTGCGTAGCAAGGAATGGTATGGCCCCAGTTTATCCAACCGCCCATCCCCTGTTATAACAGGTACTGTGCACTGGAGGCTGTTGATTGACTAATGGAACCCCCGGGAACTCCTTGCCCACCTATAACCGCAACTGAATCTACTGTTAACCAAACTAGTAACTTAGAGTTTAAATCTAGACTGTGGTAACCCAATGTCCACCTTTTTGGTAACCGGGGATGACAACCACAAAGTACGGGGCATCGATGGCTCCATATGTGAGAGAAGCACAGAGGTAGATTGTATTTCACCGCTGGACACTGACAATGTTGGGATCGAGGAGCCCATAGCTTCCGCTAGTCCCAACACCCCAATCTCCGCCATCGGACTTGGGATGAAACCTGCCACAACATCCATCAATGGAATAAACAGAAACTTGAGCGTTCTTTCTTGGAACGTCGCAGGTCTCAGGAATAAAACGGCTCTCCCCGATTGGAAAGAACTGATAGAAAGGCATGACCTGTGTATTTTCCAAGAGACATGGTGCTTGGAACCAGTATATAAGCCCGGCTATTCAACCTTCCATGTCCCTGCAACTCCCTCTAGAAGGGGTCGCCCCTCTGGAGGTCTGCTTGTCTGGGTTAAAATTTCACTTAACTGTAAGATCACGGTTTCTCCTAACATCTCCCATGACATGATGAGGCGAACAATTCGGATTCACCAAGCCCCTGAAACTCTGGAAGTCTTCAACATATATGCTAGAGGCATGCCGGGGGGGGGCAAATCTCCAACTATAGCCTTACTTGCAGAATCACTTTGTAACTGCTCCCCGGAAACACTGCCGCTAATAGCAGGCGACTTCAACAGCACATTTGAGCCGTTGGCTGTCGATGGCGCGGCAGGTCTACTGGAGGAAAATGCGAGATGGGGAATCCCACAACTGTCGATTGCGCCGATCAAAAAGTGGACATCTAAACTATCCAAATAAATGCCTTGGTGCTGGAACACGCTTTGGTAGCAGTAAACGGACGCACTCCATCTGACTTCTCCGGAGCATGTACCTACAATAGTCAGTTGACCCAGTAGAATTGACTACATTCTGGTAGATAGGAGACTGTGGAAACATGTGCTGGATATGGTGGTTATCCCTTCTATCCACAGTGACCACAACCCCCTATCTCTTAGCTTGTGCAATCTGATAATTGAGGGGAACCCCCTGCCCAGCAACAGACTAAAAATGGCGACAAGAGAAATAGTACCTTCGAACTGTAAAAGGTTCATCAAATGGCATAAATTTGCCATTAATGAGCATAAGATCAACGCCCTGGGGGAAATCGTCAAAGATCAGACGGAGAAGCTTTCTACACTCCGATGACCCTGGCTCCGTCCAGGCAAATATGGTATACGAGGAGACAATAGATAGGATGGCCGCCCTCTTCTAAGATGGAGGTGGGACAAGCCGGCCGAAATGTAGGCAGCCGGCAGCCAGGTGGTATACACGCGATTGCAGGGAGGCTAAGTCAAATCTGATCTGTGCTATTAAAACCCGAGATCCAACTGAGGTCCGCCTAGCCCGTGCTGTGTACAGGCTTGCACTATTAGTGGCAAAGAGGACCTGGGACGATTCCCACTGGGAGGAGTTAAAATTGGCCAGCCAGAATAGGAATGGGGAACAATTCTGGGCCCTAGTGAGAAACAAAAATGATGATCGAACAGACCATCCACCCAACCACATTACGGATGGGGAATGGTTTGACCACTTCAGGAAACTGTATGCAGGGGTGGGGGCTCCCGAGAACCCCGAAGCAACAGCTGAATGCACAGTACTTCACAATGATATACCCCCACTCATGGATCGTATCGGGCAAAGGGAGGTTGAATCTGCAATCAGTAAAATTGTCCAAGGCAAGGCACCGGGCCAGGATGGCATCCCTGCCGATCTGTTCTGTGCCAGCCCTAAGCAATGGTCCATATTCTTCTCCATTTTGACCAATGCCCTTCTCTTAGGGTCTCCAGTCCCAAACTCCTGGAAGGGAGTAGAAGTGATTCCTATATATAAGAAGGGGTCAAGGGGCGACCCTGCCAACTATCGTCCGATCAGCCTGATTGATGCTGGTCAGAACGTGGTTGGCAGAGTCCTCCTTGAAAGGATCCTTTCCTGGGCAGAGGAGAATATCATCTCCCCCTTCCAGGGGGATTTAGAGCCTGTACAAGTACCGTAGACCAGGCTGTTATTACTGCATTGGAAGACAGTCTCGATTAGCAAGGGTGGTCTGTACCTGGCTTTCATCGATTTGAAGACCGCGTTCGATCTGGTCCCCCGAGGGCGGTTGTGGGCGGTTTTTCACGAGATGGGGTTCCCCCCGCCCATCCTGCACCTGCTGGCCCGCATGCACGACGGAACATACGCACCCATTCGGTGGGGCACGAAGGAGCAGTTTACAGAAAAAATTCCTGTGAACAGAGGTGTCCGCCAAGGATGTGTCCTGGCGCCGACCCTCTTTTCCCTATTTGTCAATGCGGTGGTTTCTTTTCTAACTGACATTGATGCCGACGCCCTTAGTCTGGCTGGCGTGAAGGTCCCCGCCATGCTTTTTGCCGACGACACATTACTAGTTTCCAAAACGCCCAAGGGGCTCCAAAAACTACTGGATCCGTTTTGTGTGTTCTGCAACTTAAGGGGCTTGGTTATCAATACATCCAAAACAAAGCTCCTCTACTTCAATCCCAAAGAAAAGCTAATCGTACGCTTACCCTCAATGGAGAGCCGCTAGAGAGGGTCAAAACGTTCGACTATCTTGGGATTAGGATATCTGATCAACTCAAGTGGAAACCCCACATTGAAAAAATGGCCCTAAACCACAAACGGGTCGTGGGTGCCATCAGCAGGGAGCATAGATCCTCAGCCTCTAGACCCATAGCCCCTGCCCTAGAGATATACTCAGCAAAAGCAGTAGGCAGCGCACTGTACGGGGCAGAGCTCTGGGGTTTTAGCAATGTTGACCTGCTAGCAATGGCTGAAAACCAATTCTACAAGGACTTGTTGTCCATCCCCAGGAGTTCCCCTAGCAAGCCCATTCAATATGATCTTGGACGCAGATCTATCAAAGATCTTATAATTCTGCGTCCGCTTCTTTATTGGGCCCGCCTGTGGTGTACACTAGAGCTAGAGAGCTACGCAGACGGCCTCAAAGAAGTCATGAGCTTGCAGGGGTCAAACAAAATAGCTTGGCTTTCCAAAATAAAGGAACTGTTGTTGGCCACTGGCCTTTGGGTGGCATGGGAGTCCGGGGCTACACTGTCCAAACTAGAAGTCAAGCGGGCTTACTGGCGGTGGGTCGATGCCCAGGAATCTAGAGCGGATAACTTGGGCAGGCTCACCGACGAGTTTCGCCTGCATAAAACTGTCCCCCTACTTGAACCCTACATGGACTTTATCAGAAAACCCAAAGATAGAGCCTTATATGTACAGTTTCGATTAGGAACTTTACCAGTCCGCGAACGCACATCTAAATGGAAACCCCCCTACCAGACCCCTGCCACCTGTCCGCACTGCAGCACCGAACTGGAAACAATCCCACATGTTCTCTTTGTCTGCAGTTCCTACAAGAAGCCAAGATCCAAATGGTTAAAACCTCTCTGTCTCCTCCTTGAGACCAGAGGCTATGCCCCAGCACTAAGAATTCTGCAATCTGATCCTAACACAGTACTGGCGTGCGGGGTAGCCAAATTCCTTAGTTGGGCGTGGGTGATCAGATGCAAAGCTATGTGACGAACCCCCTTCCAGGCAATCCTTGGTCCCTTATTTCTTTTAATCTCAAAGCTGTAAATTGTTTAATACGTTCTTAAACTGTTTTTTTTAACTATTTGAGTGTTTTTTAATAACATGCATTGTATTTTAAATGTTATGTGCTTTTAAGATATTATTATATCGAAATAAAGCTTTGAACTATGGCTCAAAAGCTCTGAGGTAACTCCTGAGAGGCGTCCATCTTATGAACCTGTCCACCATTTTAGAAAGGCGCACCTATACCTCCGCACTGGATAGCAGTGGTGGGGCACCCGGAGACCTAAAGCCACACAAAAAAAGACTGGTGGACAAAAATAATGGGAGGCAGAAAGGTACCAAAAAATATATATATAAGGGGAGTCCACCCAAAAAGCTGACAGGCGTGGGGAGAGCTACCCAATCACTTGGGAGTTCTCGTCACTAAGGCCTAAGGCAGAAAAACCTCGAGAGACCGTCAGCGTTGGCATGGTCCGCTCCAGGTCGGTGTTCCACCTTAAAGTCCATTCCCTGTAGGGATATGGACCACCTTAGCAACTTGGGATTCTCACCCCTCATCTGCATAAGCCTACGGAGGGGCCGGTGGTCAGTCTGAACAAGGAAGTGCGAACCAAACGGGTATGGCCGCAACTTCTTCAGAGCCCAAACCACCGCAAAGGCTTCCCGCTCTATTGCACTCCACCTCTGGTCCCGGGGGAGCAGTCTCCTAGAAAGGAAAACCACAGGTTGGTCCAGACCTCCTTCATTGAGCTGTGATAACACTGCCCCAATACCATGCTCAGACGCGTCTGTTTGGACGATGAATTCTTTCGAAAAATCCAGGGCCCTAAGCACTAGAGCTGTGCACATAGCTTTCTTCAAAGGCTCCTTGGCACACATCGGTCCAAATTACCTGTCGAGGGTGTTTCTTGGATGTAAGCTCAGTCAAGGGAGCCACTATGGTACTGTATCCCTTGACAAAGCGGCGGTAGTAACTGGTAAGGCCCAGAAAAGCTCAGACCTCAGTCTGTGTCTTGGAGGGGGGGGGTTCCCAGTCCATGATGGTTTCAATCTTGGGCTGGAGGGGTTGCACCTTCCCCCGTCCCACCAAGTGACTTGGGTACACCACCGACCCCTGCCCGATTTGGCATTTGCTGGCCTTGATAGTCAGGCCGGCCTGGTGCAGGGCCTGAAGTACTTTCTGGAGGTGGCACAGATGGTCCTCCCAGCTGCTGCTGAAGACAGCGATGTCATCAAGGTAGGCAGCAGAAAAGGTCCCCATACCGGAGAGGACCTGGTTCACCAGCTGCTGAAAAGTAGCAGGGGCGCTCTTGAGCCCAAACGGCATCACTCGGAACTGGTAATGTCCTTCAGGGGTGGAGAAGGCAGACTTCTCCTTCGCCCCATCTGTCAGGGAGATCTGCCAATATCCTGACGTAAGGTCAAAGGTACTCAGGTATTGGGCAGCTCCCAGCCGGTAAATGAGCTCATCCGCTCTTGGGATGCGATGAGCATCAGTTTTTGTCACTGAATTCAGTCTCCTATAATCCACACAGAACCTGAGTTCCGGTGTGGTGCCCGGTGGGGCAGCTTTTGGTACCAATACCACCGGATTGAACATGGGGCTGTCGGAAGGTTCAATTACTCCCAGCTCCAGCATCTTGGTGACCTCACTATGGATGCTGGCCTTCACCTTATCTGACAGCCGGTAGGACTTGGACTTCACCCTGTGTCCACATCGTGGTTACACAGGTGGGTCCTCCCCGGGATAAGGTAGAACAGCGAGGAGTACTGCTCCAAAATTTGGCGGCAGTCCCTCTGCTGTTCGGGAGTCAGAGATGGTGATAAGACCACTCCTTCCACTGAATCGTCCTTCTCCTGGGACGCAAATAGGTCAGGAAGAGGCTCACTTTCAAGGTGACCTCGGGTCTCTCGTGGTGGGGCTCGAGGCGGTTGACATGGAGCTCCTGATGGGGCTGCCTGGGGGTCTTAAGATCCACCAAATAGGTGACCTTGCCCAACCACTTCAAAGGGGCCTGTCCAGCGATCCTGGAGGGCACTAAGCTCTCCAGGCTCCATGACCCACACCTTCTGTCCATGCTCCAACTCGACTGGGTGAGCATTGTGGTCGTACCACTCTTTCATGACTGCCTGGCTGGCCTCAAGGTTGTCAGAAGCTTGTTTCCACAACTTAGCCATTTGGCTACGGAAAGCCAGCATATAACGCACCACATCCTGGGGAAGCCTCCTGGGAGTCTTTTCCCATCCGTCTTTCACCAGGCTGAGAGGTCCTCTAACAAGGTGCCCATACAGAAGCTCAAAGGGGCTGAAGCCCACCCCCTTCTGTGGCACTTCCCTGTATGAAAACAACAAACCGGGTAGGAGGGTGTCCCATTTCCTTCGCAGGCTCTCAGGCAGACTCCTGATCATGCCTTTCAGGGTTTTGTTGACCCTTTCCACCAGACCATTGGTCTGGGGGTGGTAAGGAGTAGAGAACCTGTAAGTGACTCCACATTCGTTCCACATAGCCTGCATATATGCTGACATGAAGTTGGCCCCCCTGTCGGACACAAATTCCTTGGGGAAACCCACTCGGGTAAAAATCCCTATCGGGGCCTGGGCCACCGCAGGTGCAGTAACGGTCCTCGGAGGAATAGCCTCTGGGTACCGAGTGGCATGTTCCACCAATACTAGGATAAACCTGTGACTGGCTGAAGTGGGTGCATCTAATGGCCTAACAATGTCGATCCCACCCTTTCAAAGGGGGTGCTAACGACGGGCAGTGGTTTCAGGGGAGCCTTCAGCTTGACCCCTGTTTTCTTGACAGGACACACACGTCCTACAAAAAGTGTCGGATGCAACCTTCATCTGAGGCCAATAGAAGTGTGGGACAAGCCGGGCAAAGGTCTTGTCTTGGCCCAGGAGTCCCTCCAAAGGAATTTCATGAGCCAACTCCAAGAGAAAGGCTCGGTAACGCTGGGGCAACTACTAAGGCCCGGGACAAACTGTGCACCGGAGCCTTGGGTTCACTGTAGAGGAGCCCATTCTCCCAGTAAATATGAAAGTTCCCTGTAATGTTACCTGCTACCTGGGCTTCGGCCTGTTGCCTCAGACCCTCAAGGGTAGGGCACTCCTTCTGCCCTTGACAAAACTCTTCCCTGGTAGGTCCTCCCTCCACTTCGCAGGGATAGGTAAGTCCTCCAGGTAGACAACATCCCCCTCCATGGACTCCGGGGCCACCACCTCAGGTGTCCCATCCAACTCACGGGGTGAGGACGCCGAGACAGGTTTTCCCCGTCCCCGGATCTTCCCCTTGTTGGCAGCTGGCTGTGCCTTTGTTCCAGGCTCAAGCCCTTGCGGACCTTGTGCTTGCACAGGTCCAATCAGGTGATCCCAGCATTTCTGTATGTGTCTGGAACTCCACCTCTTTCCAAGCATTGTGCTCCAGGTAATTCCCAACAGGCAATCGACTGGCACGGCAGGGCTCACCTCAACTCGTAGAAGGCCCGCAACCCCTCCCCACTCAAAGGGACCTTCGGCCACGGGATAGTGACCTATTCTGCCGTCAGCCATCACAGCTGGGTGGAGTACTTTAGGAATCACCTGCTCTGGGGACACCAGCTGTCTCCTTACCATCTTCATACTGGAACCTGTGTCCCTCAGAGCCTCCCCTCTCTGGCCGTTAATGGTGACCCATTGCCTATACTTGGTGGTATTTGGAGGCACATGGACCTTAGGAACCATCTCGCTGTCTCCCAGGGACACTAGGTTTAGCCCTGCCCACTCACCTCCTTTGTCTAAGGGCAGCTCCTCCCCGAGCACTGCACTCGCAACCCCAGGGTTTTTTTCTCCAGTGGGAGGGTGTGGTCTCTTTAGGCACTTGGTATCCCTCTTATAGTGCCCAATCTCGCCAAACTCGTAACAGCGGACAACCCTAGGCTGCTGACTACGGTCAGGATAAGGGTTTTGTTGGCTAACCTTGGGAGTAAAACCTGACCCCTTCCCCGCGAGCTATTTTGGGGGCCTTTCGAGAACTCCTTCTTTTTGTCTCCCCCCCTCTTTCTTCTGGGGAGCGCCCTGACCAGTCCTTTGGGAATCCCCTTTAGTTCCCTTTGAGGGCACCCGGGTACTAGCCCAGATGTCCGCCTCCTCTGCAAGCTTCCTAGGGCTAGTCAGCTTGCAGTCCACCAGGTGTTGATGCAGCTCCGGAAAACATTTCTCGAGGAGGTGCTCCTTCAGGAACAGATTATACAACCCCTCGTAATCAGTAACCTCACTGTCTTGCACCCAACCCTCTAATGCCTTCTTAGCGTAGTCCAAAAAATCCACCCAATTTTGTGTAGTTAGGTTAGGGCTGTTCCGAAATTTCTGCAGATATTTTTCAGGGGTCAGCCCAAACTTCCTGATCAAGGCAATTTTCATTGTGGGGTAATTGGTCTGTTCCTCCTGTTCCAGAGCTAAAAGAGCATCCCTCCCCACTGGAGGCATGTACTTGTACAGGCCAGACTTTCTGGAATCCCATGGGCTCTTAGCGACCTCATAGGCTGCCAACCATTTGGCAATTTCATCTCCTACACTAAAACTGGCAACTACATCTTTGGGCAGGTAGGGTCTGGGCTCCCTGGGAACTTCCTTAGGTACGCTGCCACCAATAGGATTACTGAGGTCCCGATCTATAGAGCTTTGTGATCTAACTCCCTTAAAGTAAGTTCATGGATAAACCTCCTTTCCTCCCGCTCCTTCTCTAATCTGGCCAACTCCAATTTTAGTTGCCTCTTCTCCCTCCTGTCCCCTAATTCTGCTGAGGACAGGCTCCTTCCAGACACACTACTGCCTGCCCTCGATGGTGTCCCAGGACCTGGTAACAGATTCCCCTCTTCGGTTTGGTACAGCATGTCTAATACTGCGATGGTATCAGGCTTCCTCATCCCTCCCCCCATCCGGGTGAGCTGCTACCCATGCTCTCAAGCTGGTTTGAAGTTTTACTTTCTTTGCACCACGCTTAAAGAACACCCCCTTTTCCTGGCAAAATTCCCTAAGCTGCGCCTTGAGTAAGTCTCTAACTCAGCCAGCTCAAACTCCATTTTGCCAGACGGGCCCTCAGACATTTGTTTGGGATACTTGATAGAAAGGCGTCAATTAGGAGCTACTTACAACCACCATCTCAAGGAATGTTTTTGGGGAAAAGAGAAGAGACTAACTATGGACAGAGAAGGAACAACTAGGTGTAAGGTGCGTGTTGCTGTAGGGTGTACGCAAGCACAAATCCTATCCCACCACTGAGCACCAATATGCCGGTCCACTTAGGGTAGCATGGTCCTGGGTGGAAAGGCTAAAATTGGAAGGAGACTGTGTCGTGCTTGCATCACACTCACTACAACACCCCAGTGCAAACCCACCAAAAATTACACGACCCCATCGGAGTTGTTAAGTAAAAATATTGAAGCTTTATCTCTTTATATTGTGAAGGTCAAATGAGGATTTCAATATTCAGCAAATTGTTCTTGGTCATTCTTTTCAAAAGTTAAATACAGTTTCTGGACAGTACATCATTTCACTTATGGCAGACCAAACACCCAAATCTTAAATTCATTCAGCTTGAGCTACAGTAGGCCATATTCTTCGAATGGTTAACTGTAACTGGGTGTTATTACTCTGATCAAAAAGGCACATTGACTAATAGCATAACAAATGTGTGCAACTGTCAAGCATAAAAGATTAATGGCACTCCATGTCAGCAGGGTTTTTCCTTCTCATTCTGAAATAATCTGGAGAAGATTTTTATTCTCGAGTCACCAATAGCGAGAGTTTGAGGGCACTTCCCCTTTACCACTTGGCAGAAATATGCTTAAGCTGGATCTATCTCTGGGGGGGTCTGAGGATTATTATCTACTCCCACAAATCTAATTAGTCAATTTTGGTTTGTCTAGTGAATTCCACTGGTCCTCCACTTTCTCCACTCCTTGGCATTCTCCACTCCTTGGCAGACCTCCCTCTCCCTACACAGTTTAACTATTTTCTTTCTCTACCCTTCGCTATGGGGGAATCCCGATTTACCTCTGCGCCCGATGGGTGCCTTCAATTTACCTGGGATAGAGTCGGTGGTCCAGTCTTCCTCCTATTTCCCCGCTCGGGTCTTAACACTTTACCCGAAGCGGAACGGGGACTGAGACTGGGCTGCGTTTTAACTTCCTGGGCCTCGCAGCTGTCAAGCCACACCCTGCACACACTCCCGATCCGCTGGGGAGTCAGCCGCGGGACAACCTGGCCTCGCTGACAAACCGCCCTACTTCCACCTCAGCAGACCGCCGTCTTGACGAGAAGAAGCAATGCGCTGGGCGGGAGTCCGGTTGCTAAGCGACCCGCTCAGCGTCACTCCCCAGCTGGCGCTACTCCACCTCACCTCACGCCTTGAGCGGAAATTGCTCAATCACACAATCTCTGCGACACAAAAGCTCAGGAAGGCATAAAGAGAGGGGCAAATACAAGAGCTCTATCCAAGACACTGGTGTCGGAGCTAGCGATCAGTAACCTCCGGTAGTACAGCACCACACCAATGAGGCAAATCAGCCAGTCGGAGCAAGTTTTATGTCTCCAGGCTATTCCAGGGTGTTTAATCAAGGTTCCTGCTTCCGCTTGACAAATTCTCCAGCAGCACCACCCTCAAAGGTTCCTGCGGTAGAGCCAGATCACTCTGACCAGTTAGTTATGAAGTTTAGTCCTTTTTATCTGGTGGACATCTGGGAATGGTACTCTCTCCTTTTCCTCCAGCAGGGTCAGATCAGCAGGAAGGAGGGAAGCCCCCACTACTAACTAGCAGCCCCTAAGAGCAATCAAGTCAGCCTGAGTCACAATCCCCCTACTCTACAGTCTACACTCCAGCCAGCCTAGACATGAACAAAATGGCCGCCCAGTGTCAACCCTTGTATAGCCTGGGCCCTGGTCACTAGAATGGCCTGGAAGGTTCTGGAACTCTCCAATGTTATCCTATAGCCCAAAAGCTCTGAGGTAACTCCTGACAGGCGTCTATCTTATGAACCCGTCCACCATTTTAGAAAGGCGCACCTGTACCTCCGCACTGGATAGCAGTGGTGGGGCACCCGGAGACCTAAAGCCACACAAAAAAAAGGCTGGATGGATAATAATAATGGGAGGCAGAAAGGGACCAACAAAAAAAATATATATATATATAAGGGGAGTCCACCCAAAAAGCTGACATCTATTAATAATTACAGCTATATTCCTATTAAAACCCTGATTCATTTCAGATCAAAATTTGTCCTTTGTCAGGGGGATATTCACTAGGAAACCATAAACACATTATATCAATTGTTTAATAAGCAAAATAATATGTACAGCTAACTGGCCATCTTGTTTTAAAAAAGATTTAGCACAGTAACTAATCCTCACATACTGTTCTAAACTAACAGTCCTTAAAGGCTCAAATAGTGAAGCAAGCAACTTGGGCCATGCTGGTTTCCTTTTACAGTGATCATCAAGAACAGCTGATAACTAACCCACACCTCAACCCAGTTTTTACTTCCTCTTTTAGGTCAAAGGCTCATTTCAAAATCTTTGATTTTGCCTATTACATTTTTAGACATTCATGCAGAAATCGCTGCATGCTCTTGCTGACAACAGGTGCAAACAAAATGTGTTTAAAATTTGTTGAAAACCTCTTAATTATTTTTAGAATTTTTTAAAATTAAAGTGAAGCATGCCAAGACTGAAGGGTCTGTTTGGGTGGTTAAACCTTTCATACACCTAAAATTGCTTTCAATATAACACGCTTTGTCTCTCAGGCCATCGAAATGGAGCTGCGGAAAATGGAAGTGCTGCAGGCTAACAGACATGTCTCCCTGCTTACCTCGTTCATGCCTGACAGTTTCCTCCGTCATGGGGGAGACCACGACTGTGTTCTTGTGCTCCTGCTTATTCCACGACTAATATGCAAGGTGAGTGTAAATTGTAGCTGGCATGTAGCGTAAACGGCAGATAAATAAAAACTAGCAATGCTTATAAATTTAAATTTATGTAAGCCTTCTCTATCTTTTTGGCTCTTGCTTGGAAATGGGAAGCCTAACCAGCACATCCCGGAAGAATTTCATGCCCTCTTTCTAATGAATTACTTGTACTTTCCTAATATCCTTCTCGCTATTGCAACCACATTTATGACACTGATCTTGAAGTAGTTGTTTGTGATGAATGCCAAACTTACTGTGTTGCTGTAGATATGTATGCGTTGCATATCCTTACATCTAGGGTTGGGCGTAGACATTTGCAAGTTGTTTTTCTTCAAAGACGTTTTAAGTCGCACAATACGTCCTTTCCTAGCCTAAAACTTTTTCAATCGGGTCATATTGAAAACAGACCTGTACGCCGAATTCTGATTTGTGTGAGGCACTTTGGAGTCTGTGAGGTGGCAGAAATCAGACAGCATAAAAAATTTATTTATTTTTAAAGAAAAAATCTCAGGGTGGTCACCCTCGTAGGGCCAGCCCCAAACACCTCTCCTACTCGGGAATAACAGGCTCACTTATGAGGAACAGGTATCGGAGGAGCTATGATCCTTTCCTATCCCTAGGAAGGCTACAGACAAGACATGTAATCACTCTATCCAAACCTGCTACCCCTGGGCACCACATCCCACCATCACCTCCTCGGACACACGGACACACACACACACACTCGCTGAGAAGAAAGTGTTCGAGGCATGTGGGCTGCTGAATTCATATCTGTGCATAGATCGCCGCCTAGTGTTGGGTCCGGATGATCGCACATTGTTGTCCTGGAAGAGTCTTCGAGGTATCACAAGATAGGTGGCTCCTCCCCTGGACTACAGTGCGCATGGGCATCGACTCCATCCTCAGATTGTTTTTTTCCGCCATTGGGTTCTGATGTATATTGGTTCACTCTGTCAATCGATATAAAACTTTCTTAAAGCCAAAAGGCTTTTAGCTTTTCGTCTGTATAGTCTAGCGTTCGGTGCCCGATTCTTTCAGCTCAGTTCGAGCCGGATTCCAGAAAGCCACGTGCTTTCGTCGCTGAATGCCCAGTCGACGCCAGAGACTGTATCGACGGACTATCATAGACCGGAGTCCATTCAAGAGATGTCCCGTGTGCAACTCAAAATATCCCCACATTGACGTCCACCCGGTGTGCAACAAATGTCTCTCGCCGGATCATGATGAAGCCAGTTCCATGGCTTGTTCCCGTTTTCGATCCAAGAAGACTCTTTTGCATCGTCGCGCTGCGCACCAGGAGGCCCAGCAGACTGCACCGGCGCCGGTGAACATATTCGATGGCGGGGATGAAGGAGCTGCCCGGGAAGTTCGTGAGAACCTGTCGAATCCCACGTCGGAGGTTGACTACAACTACGACGCAGATGTTGAAATGCTCGACGTGGAAGAAGTAGTCAACGAGGTAGGAGACGACGACTGGGCCTTTGGGGCCTTGGAAGATAGCTCAGGCGAAGAGCTCAGTCAAACTGACATTGGGGCCGAAACGCTTCAAAAGGCTCAGGTCGAGGGATTGCCACTAGACCATACCCAAGATCTTCCAGTGGGTTCTACGGCCCGCCTTCGGGCTCGGCTACGGACATTGCTATTGAGCTTCACCCTGCGAAAACGAAACCGAAAGTGAAGACACCGGTCTCGACGCAAGTGAAAGCACTGGTGCCCCCATCGAAACCAAAGGTGCATATTGCTTTGGTCGGTTCAAAGCCCTCGGACCGGTCGGCACCGACAAAGCAAAAGGGCGTTATCGACCCGAAGAAACAGCTCAAGGGCGTCAAGACAAAATCTGCCACGCCGAAGACAAAGGTCAAGGCAGTCGAGCCAATCAAATCGGCGCCGAGGACGGTCGACACCGACAAAGGGCTCAGTGATCAAAAGGTTCTTGAGGCTCCGCGTCGACAAGACAAGGCCAAGAGCGGACCGATCCACGAGTCCACGTCTGGTGGTGCCTCAAAAGATTCCGTCGAGTCGACGCAGCCGTCCGCCGCTTTCTCCAATCAAGTGGCGGACTCCCTAAAGCGCATCAAGGACAAGGTCTCAAGTGTCGGGCCAAAAGATCTCCACCTTCGAAGCCTGTCGATAAACCGCAGAAGGCGTTGACACCCATTCATTTCACGTGGCCGCCGAAAGTGGCGTCGAAGGCTTTCGCCCCTAGAATGGCCACCAACGTGCCCGAGAAGGTGTCCTCGGTGCCGAAGTCGACGACAGCGGTCCCGGCCTTAAAGCATCGACAATCTTCGGTGGAAGAACAACCAGAACAATTTATCGATGCCGAAACGGACAGACTTTCCCTTCACAAGCGGATAATTGCCCCGGAACAGCCAATGGAGTCCTACAAAATTCCACTGAAGAAGGAGGATTCCACTTAGACCCCTGTTCTTGTGGAACCGGTTTCTCCACATGGCCATGATGTCTCACCCACTTATTCAGATGTGGACACCGGGGACGGTGATGAGGATGAATACAGCTATCCTGTCTATCCTGTCTATACTGAGCCAGATGATACCAATGAACCCTGGGCAGCTGCTGCTGACCCAGGTGATCCTCACTCTACCCCTGACACTCAGATGTATGCGGTTAAAACGTCGCCTACTGAGGATTCAGCTGCATTTAATGCCCTTATTGAAAAGGCGGCAAAGAACCATGACGTTCCAGCTCCATACTGACCCCATTGAAGTGGATTTTCTTTTTGACACCTTTTCCGTCTCAGAGAGGACTGTCAAGACTCTGCCTATGTTGAAGGGTGTCTTGAAGCATGCTGGGGAGATCTTTAAAGAGCCTACGAGAGCCAGGGTGATAAACCCAAGAATTGAAAAGAAGTATAAACCGGCACCTAGTGACCCTACTTACATCAAGGGACAGTTGCCTTTGGACTCTCTTGTTGTTTCTAATGCCCGGAAGAGGGCTAATTAACAAACAACGGGTGATGCTCCTCCCTCAGATAAAGAATCTAAGGTGTTTGAGGCATCAGGGAAAAGGGTGGCAGCTCAAGCGGCCAATCTCTGGCGCATGTCTAATACACAAGCACTTCTAGCAAGGTATGACAGGGCACACTACGACACTCCGGAGACCCTGTTACAGCACCTGCCAGACGAATACAAAGAGGCAGCTGAGATGCTCATCCAAGAGGGGAAGCTTATATCCAATGCTTCCATTAAATGTGCACTGGACGCGGCAGACACCGCGGCCAGAGCTATTAACACTAGTGTCATGCTGCGACGCCATGCCTGGCTCAGAATCTCAGGATTCAAGCCGGAGATACAGACCACCATTCTCAATCAGACAGTAAACCCTGATCATCTCTTTGGCCCTGAGGTGGACACCACCTTGGAGAAAATCAAGAAGGACACTGACACTGCTAAGTCCATGGAGGCTCTGCAGTCCCAGCAGTTCAGGGGTGGTTCTTTTCGTCGCTCAAGCACTAGAGGTGTTTCCAGAGGCCAGCTCTCCCAAACTACACAGTACTATAAAGGCGGCACGCAGACCACATACACCAAACAAAGTCGAGGTGGATATCGTGGCAACAGCGCCAAAGGCAGAGGTCGTGGAAACACCAACTCCAGATCCTCCGCCACTAACAAACAGTGACGCCTTGTCACTGCCCCTCGCCCACACAACACCTGTCGGGGGGAGACTTCAACAGTTCCTGCCGGTCTGGAAGTTCATCACCACAGACAGGTGGGTCACACAGCTTATACAGTACGGTTATTGTCTGGAGTTAACATCCACACCACCCAACATACCCCCAAGACACCGTCCTATGTCCGCCGAGCATTTGCACTTATTGCAGCAGGAGGTCCTTGTCATGCTGCAAAAAGGGGCAATCGAGCTCGTGCCTGCGGAAGAAAGAGGCACAGGAGTTTACTCACTGTACTTCTTGATACCAAAAAAGGACCGGTCCCTCAGACCCATACTGGACCTCAGACCCCTCAATCAGTACATTCTGTCGGAGCACTTTCACACGCTAACACTGCAGCAAGTCCTACTGCACCCGTCACACAAAAAATACCTCAGGTTCACCATCCAAAATCAACATTAGCAGTTCAAGGTTCTACCTTTCGGAGTCACCACGGCACCCAGGGTGTTTACGAAGTGCCTGGCGACAGTGGCGGCACACCTACGGAGACAGAACATTCACGTCTACCCTTATCTGGACGACTGGCTGATCCAGGCAAAGTCGGCCCAGCAGTGTGCCGCCCACATGTTCCGCACCATTCACCTTCTTCACGATCTGGGATTCTCACTGAATTACCCAAAGTCCCACCTGCAACCCGCCCACATACAGCAGTATCTGGGTGCGAAGATAGACACTCTGGCAGCCACAGCGCAGCCGAATTCAGTGAGGGTCAGTAGCATTCAATCGCTGATACAAAAATTCAGACCTCAACACTCGCTTCTAGCGCGAGTGTTCATGCAGTTGATAGGCATGATGGCCTCCTGCATCTCCATAGTCCCGCATGCGAGACTACATATGCGTCTGCTTCAGGAGTGCTTAGCACGTCAGTGGACCCAGGCTCACAGACAGTTGAAAGAATTTGGATTTGAATTTGAATTTAAAACATTTGTAAAGCGCAGCGTTCACCTTGCGGTTTCTTGGCGCTATGGAGACAGGTCCAGCAATCAGGGCCGTGGATGACTGGCGCAGAGAAATAACAGGGACAAATTACAAGGAAAAGGCCTGTTTAAACAAAAAGGTTTTAAGGTCTTTGCGGAAGGAGGAATAATGTGAAGCAGATCGTAAGTGGTCGGGGAGGGAGTTCCAAAAGGTAGGAGCCAGAGTTGAAAAGTTGGCCCCTCCCCACTTTTTACGTTTGAAGCGTGGGATTTGCAGAAGGGATTCGGACGATGAACGAAGCTCTCTGGCAGGAACATATTCGTTAATCAGGGAAGAAATGAAAGCGGGGGCAGAACCCTGGCGAGCCTGAAAAACCATGCAGCCGGTTTTAAAAAGGGAACGTTCCTTGATAGGAAGCCAATGAAGCTCCTTAAGGAGGGGTGTTGAATGATGAAAGCGTGGGAAACCGTACACCAATCGTGCCGCTTGGTTCTGAACCATCTGGAGCTTCCGCAGGCTGTACGCTGGGATGCCGTTGTACAGGGCATTGGCGTAATCCAGCCGCGAAATCACCAAAGCGGACATGATCAGTTTGAGTGCCAGGAGGGGAAAAAAACGGGAAACAGTGCGAATGGTACGGAGAGTGAGGAAGCAGGAAGAAACAACAGAACTGATTTGTGATTGTAAAGTGAGTTGGTTATTCATTTTGACGCCCAGGGTTTTAACTGTGGAGGAAGGAGTGGGCGAAGGACCAAAAGAAGAGGGCCAGAAAAGAGAGTTCCAGGGACTGGAAGAACCACCTGTGAGAACCAACTCGGTTTTGTCCGGGTTCAACTTGAGATGGTTGCGGTTCATCCAGTCCCTGATGAAAATCATAATAGACTGGAAATTAGAGACAGAGTGGGGAGAAGAGGAGAGGCTGAAGATGAGCTGGAGGTCGTCCGCATAATTATATACGGTGACCTCCAGCTGCTGAAGTGCAAAGATTAAAGGAAAGATGTAAAGATTGAACAGTAAGGGAGAAAGTGAGGAGCCCTGGGGAACACCACAAGTGACTTGAAGTGGGGTAGTCGTGAAATCCCCCAACCGGACCGCCTGGGTACGGTCCCTCAGGAAGGACGATAGCCAGACCAGGGCTGAGCCCTCGATTCCCGCCGCTCTGACACGTGAAAGCAAGATGGTATGGTCCACCGTGTCAAAAGCGGTGGAGAGACCTAGTGTTGGTGAGCGGTCGGGCATACAACTCTCTGCATTGGTGGAATCCACGAAACCTTTGCAAGGGACGACCGTTCCAAGAGCCTGTGCCACAGATCATCCTGGCGACGGACGCTTCTCTCCAGGGATGGGGAGCTCATGTACTCCACTACACTATGCAGGGACTATGGACACCACAGCAAAGGAAGAGGCACATCAATGTTCTAGAACTGATGGCGATCTTCATGGCACTGAAAGCCTTCAAAGTTTCTCAACAAGGTCGTGTTGATCCGGACGGACAGCATGACGGCCATGTACTACATTCAGAAACGGAGAGGAACACACTCCACAGTTGTCTCATCTGGCTCAGAGCATGTGGAAGTGGGCCATTCAGAGAAACATCTTCATCATGGCAGAACACCTCCCAGGCAAATCAGATGGCGGACCTGCTCAGCAGGTACAGCCACCAAATGCAGGAGTGGGAGATACATCCATCAGTACTCCACCCGTACTTCCAAAAGTGGGGTCATCCAGAGATAGACCTGTTCGCCACAAAGGAGAACGCAAAATGCCGAAGCTTTGCCGCCAGGTTTCCATTCCCACAGTCGCAAGGCAATGCGATATGGATGAACTGGTCAGGCAAATTTGCATACGCTTTTCCCCCAGCACCTCTAATACCGCTGGTGGCACGCAAGTTCAAGCAGCACTCGATAGACAGCACCTCTCACTTTTCAGAGTGCCTGCTATTAAAGCCTTTCTGGAGGGACTCAAACGAGTCATTCCTCCGCGGACGCCACCAGCTCCCGAGTGGAACCTCAATGTGGTCCTCACCAGGCTGATGGGTCCACCTTTTGAACCACTGCATTCCTGCGAGATTCAGTTCTTGACTAGGAAAGTGGCTTTCCTTATAGCGATTACGTCGCTACGACGAGTTAGTGAACTCCAGGCACTAACTATCCAAGAGCCATTTATTCAAATTCATGCTAACAGTGTGGTGCTTCGCACTAACCCTAAATTCCTTCCTAAGGTAGTGTCTCAGTTCCATATCAACCAGACTATAGAACTACCTGTGTTCTTCCAAAATCCAGAGTCACTTGCGGAGAGAATGCTCCACACACTTGACGTCAAGAGGGCCCTAATGTACTACATTGATAGGACCAAAGATTAAACAACTCTTTGTTGCCTTTGCGCCACAACACAAAGGTAACCCTATTTCCAAGGCTGGTATAGCCAGGAGGATCGTTAAATGCATTCAGATCTGCTATCAGAAAGCCAAGCGCACTCTCACCATTCCACCGCGGGCCCACTCCACCCGGAAGTTGGGGGCCTCCATGGCTTTCCTTGGAAATATTCCTTTGGAAGACATATGTAGAGCAGCCACATGGTCTACCACACACACATTTACAAAACACTACTGTGTTGATGTGCACTCCAAACAGCAGGCTGCTGTAGGGCAGGCTGTTCTAAAAACACTTTTTCAAACTGCTGCAGCTGGCACAGGCGGCCGCCGTTAATGGAGGGACTGCTATGTATTCTATGCACAGATATGAATTCAGCAGCCCACATGCCTCGTACCGAATATGCTACTTACCATTATGCATCTGTTCTTGGCATGTAGGGCTGCTGACATTCATATCGCCCACCCTCCTCCCCGGCGCCTGTAGCGGCTGCAGCGTTCACACATACTTCTGGCATGGTCATCATTCACGTAGTTTCACTCCATCTTGGCCACAATGGCTAAAAAACAATCTGAGGATGGAGTCGATGCCCATGCGCACTGTAGTCCAGGGGAGGAGCCACATATCTCGTGATACTAAGAAGACTCTTCCAGGACAACAATGTGCGATCATCCGGACCCAACACTAGGCGGCGATATGAATGTCAGCAGCCCTACATGCCAAGAACAGATGCATACTGATAAGTAGCATATTCGGTATTTCGCTAGAAGAATAGATTCAGCGAGTAACATTAGTAAAGAAATTTTTAGAATCTTTAAGGAGTTCACCTCCCCTGCGGGTCAAGCAACTGGCAAATTTTTTCTCGAATAAGATCTTAAGCATTCAAGCCTCTTTTGTGCCTGTTATTCCTACGAATGAGCTTTCTATGTCCCCTCCTTGACAACCAGTGTTTCCTCCCTGACAATCACCTGCTTACAACTTTTCCCCCTCTATCTCTTCAATTGTCTTTGGATCTGTTACTAAAATAAAAATCTGGCTCCCCATCGGATCCTTGCCCTGCTAAAATGTTAGGTAAGATAGCCCATGTTATCAACCCTTTGGTTAATCCGATTCTCACCGCCTCCCTTGAAACGGGTATTGTCCCTAATGCATGGAAAAAGGCGCACATCGTCCCACTGTTAAAAAAAAAACCTAACCTCGATCCTTTAGAGCACTGCAATTATAGACCGATCTCGCTGCTCCCTGCTCTGGCTAAAATAGCGGAGAAGCACGTACATTCCACCTTCCTTGAAGCTCGATCTTCTGCACCCTACCGAATCTGGCTTCAGCTCAAATTTGAGCACTGAGACCGCTCTATTGGAAGTCACCGAGTCTATTAAGGAGGTTATGGACAGTGGTGGGAAGGCGATGCTGGTGCTATTGGACTTGTCGGCGGCCTTTGATACCGTCCCTCACTGCCGTCTTCTTTCAAGACTCCAGGAGATTGGACTGAGAGGGACGGTATTCAATTGGTTTAAGTCCTTCCTGTCCGACCGCCAACAATTGATTTGGGCCCCCCCTTTCTCAGCTGCTTTGGCTGTAGGAGGGCCACAGGTGTCGGTGTTGAGCCCCACTCTTTTTAATGTTTATCTTTATCCCTTGGCTGAATTCGTTGAGTCGCATGGAGCGCGAATTGTTTCGTATGCCAACGACACGCAGCTCCTCTTCACCTGCGACAACAAGACTGAGTTTGTCGGCAATTCTATCAGGAGATGCCTTGAGGCCGTTTTTTCCTGGTTTCATGAGAACCAGTTAAAATGCAACTCTGACAAGTCAGAGATTTTCTTTGGCTGTCCCCCTGATGCCCACTGGAAATTCTGGTTGCCGGCCGATATGCATCCTCCTGCATCACCCACGTCAGTGGCAAAGAACCTAGGTATAAAGATCGATACTGGTTTAACTTTTAAGCCCCAGATTCTTAGCCTAGTTGGCTAATGTTTTGCCTTGTTGCACACTCTTAGGATATTTCTTCCTTTCCTCTCCCATAGTCATAGGAGAACTACAGTCCAGGCACTGATTGGCTCCAAGCTCGATTATTCGAATATACTATATCTGGGCCTTCCTGAGTATCTTCTTGCACGCATCCAGACAGTTCAGAATTCTGCAGCGAGGGCCATTTTTGGCCTTAGCCGTAGGGCTCATACCTCAGCCCTTCTTGATTCGCTTCACTGGCTGCCTGTGCGGAAGCGTATCCATTTTAAAACTCTGACCATGGCCTTCAAGTCATTGCACGGTATTGGTGCTGTCTACTTAAGGAAAAGAGTTCAATTCTATTTTCCTTCTAGATCTCTTCGCTCGGCTTCACAAGCTTTGGCCATTATTCCATCCATCAAACGTGCTCGCGTTGGCGGACGTTCCTACAGATTGCTGGCCCCTCAACTTTGGAATAAACTTCCCTTGTCTCTTAGGAAGCTCGACAATCTGTTGTCCTTTCGAAAAGAACTTAAGACTTGGCTTTTTGGCTTATAGTCATTTATGTTCCTGACCTCCCCTCTAGAGATCTGCCTAGCGCCGGGACACTGCCCGAGTAGCCGCGTGCTTTACAAGTCACCCATTTAACATAACCTAACATAACACACACCATCACCTGCTCGGCCTCGCACACACCATCACCTCACACCATCACCTCCTCGGCCTCGCACACACCATCACCTCCTCGGCCTCGCACACACCATCACCTCCTCGGCCTCGCACACACCATCACCTCCTCGGCCTCGCACACACCATCACCTCCTCGGCCTCGCACACACCATCCACCTCCTCGGCCTCGCACACACCATCCCCCTCCTCGGCCTCGCGCACACACCATCACCCTCCCCCTCCTCGCGCACACACCATCCCCCTCCCCCTCCTCGCGCACACACCATCCCCCTCCTCGGCCTCGCGCACACACCATCCCCCTCCTCGGCCTCGCGCACACACCATCCCACCTCCTCGGCCTCGCGCACACACCATCCCACCTCCTCGGCCTCGTGCACACACCATCCCACCTCCTCGGCCTCGCACACACCATCCCCCTCCTCGGCCTCGCACACACACCATCCCCCTCCTCGGCCTCGCGCACACACCATCCCCCTCCTCGGCCTCGCGCACACACCATCCCCCTCCTCGGCCTCGCGCACACACCAGCACCTCCTCAGTCAAAAACATTCTCTTCCCACTTTGACCATATTGACTCCAGTCAATGGAACTCTGTGGGGCCATCATGCCCATGTCACACCATAGGTTGACCCCACCTGGAGCCATGCCCTCTGAAGGCCTCCCTCCGTGTGACACTATTGCCTATCAAATTCACATATAGAGGGTGCTGCAACACAACTCATTTAAGCTTCAGGTCTTTGAGGAGGAACAGGATTTTTCTCATTGAGAAGACGAGATCGGTCTGATATCGGCCCATGCTGAAAAGTATGATGAAGTGCAGCACAGACAATTTCAATAACCCAGTTAAGGTCGGGGCTGTCGCCCTGCAGCTCTGACCTCTGAATGAAATAGATGGTGGTCCCAGCGGGCCAGGTTTAAATTGGGGGCCTTGTCCAGCCTGACTCTGGTGGTGCATGCTGCCAGAAAGAGCCTTCACTCAGGTGGCAGACAATGCTCCTGGAGATAGAGAGCAAGAAAATTGATGTGGCTCAGAGAGGGGATTACCAGTTTGGCTGGACTGCTCTGCAAATACGAACCTTCTGCTTTCTTTGTTCCTGACTCTTTTCTATATGTTGAGGATATCTCTCACCTCCACTCTAGTATGTTTCTGGCTGTAGCCTAGACTGGGCTGTTGATACCTTTCAAAACCTGAACCTCCAGTGTATGAATGGTTCTGGTTGCACCAGGATTGCTGTACACTTGTGTGCCAAAATGCACAGCTAGACAGTGGAAGGATCACATTATTTTTATTGCTGATGCAGCTCCTCTTGCATGTTTTGGTGGTTACAGTTTCCTCGATTTGCTTGAAATGCTGCTGACCCTGTATGTCTATTTGTATTTCTTTAAGTCTGTATTTCATGTAAGAGTGGCCCTCACACTTAGTTTTGATGACCGAATGCCAACCGTAGTAATATTGATTGTTAGGCTACCCAGAGCATGCTATAACTCTGGTGTTACTTTTGAAAATATTATGCTGTGCTCTGTTGCACATATTGTTTATCTAATGATGAGTATGGAAACCAATACATTTCACGTTTGTAGGCTCGTCTGACATGGCAACCAACATTCCTTTTCAGCTGTCAAGAGCTCTATTGTAGTTAGACTTATGGATAGCAGAATGTCGAAGAATAATCGACAGAAAACAGTACAATGCAAACATCTGTGGGCACATGTTAAAGTGAAATGTTTTTGTCAGGACTGACTTCATTGGTTAGCTCTTTGAAGTAATTTGTACAGTTGTGCTTTGCATGTCCAGGGGAGAGATACTAAATTGGGGCAAGTCTGAGTTATGTGCTGTGTAAAGACGAAGTTCGATCATCTAAACGTTAAGGTGGATTTGAGGAAGAATGCAAGGGGGCTCAGGAATTTAGAGAATTTCTGGATGTTAGCAGATTGCAAATGCCTTCACTATGTGAAACAAGATATATTTTAGTTTGTTGTGGAAGGTGCAAGATACATTTACTTGTAAAAAGTCTAACACATGTCTACAGATGTCTGTTAATGTTGCTGGAGAAAGTAACATTATGTTTTAGTAACCGGTCACTGAGGCAAAAGCAGGTAACATAATTACGAGCCATGAATAAATGAGCTGCCTGTCTCTTCATATGCAGTGAATCACATGATTTTGTTCTGATTCTCAAACATTCTCCAGAAGGATTATCCGTGATCTTAAGGGCTTGCTGAACAATTTGCCCAAACCCCAGTATACATGTGCATAATTCCTGTGTGTTCATTTGTCACAGGCTGAACTGATCAGCCAGCAAGCACAAGAGAAGTTTGATCTCAATGAGAGCTGCGCAGATCGAACTGGCTTACGAGGAGCGGTAGGAGAGCAGTTGAGCTTTGCTGCTGGGTTGGTGTACTCTCTTAGCCTCCTACAAGCTACACTTCACAAATATGAACAGTAAGTGTTTCACATGCCCTGCATATGATCTCACAAATGTGACTATATATGAACTACAAAGTACTGTTTAATTGTGTGTGTATATATGTGTGTCTGTGTGACTATATAAATATAGACACATATATATGTGTGTGTGTGTATAATTGTTGCAGGGCTAAACGGGCCCAGGACCCGTATATCTGTGTAATCCAGTACTCGTGTTGCCACGCAGGAAAGAGCCCGCACTGCAGGAAATTCAAAAAGTACATTTATTCGGCTGACTCGTTTCGACCTGCCCGGTCTTTGTCTAAGCCATGGCTTTGCAGCACAAATCTTTTCAGGATCCACATGCTGTTCATTATCCTGCCATCTAATGGTTTGGTCTGGAATGCTGTCTTTTGAGTCTTTTTTTTTCCATCTGTGATGTCCTCCATGTGGAATCATTTGGCTGTATGTTCTGCTTGAAGACATCAGACTTAATGCCCCAGAAGCCCTTGTGTGCATGGTCGCCATCTTAGATTCTTTTTTTCATCCAATGGGTCTAGAATCATGCACAAGCACTCCAGATCAAGAAGCGGAAATACACATTTTTCATTAAGGGAAATGAAGAACAAGCTCAGAATTAATGATAAAATAATTAACAACCAACAAACGTGGAGAGAAAAGGCCGATAACACCTTAGTGTTTTCTGAGGTGACTAAGTGGGTCTGAGAGTGTAAAGACTGCATATGAATCGCACCCCTTTACCCTTCTGCTTCATGTGTCATCACAGATTCTCCCAGAGGGACAATCACAAGGTATGCAACCTCTATCTGCTGAGAAACTATTGTTCAGGTGACTGTGAAGCCTGCTTGGAGTTTCAATCCAAGACTGTATTATCGAGGGTGAAACAAAGGTGGACTCCTAACTTGAGAAGCTGAGTGGCAAGGAAAACCCAAAGGGAACCGAACTGGCGCAGGCGAATCTTCCAACATCATGGAGGCAGTTATTGCCTAAAAGGAGAATACGCTGATGAGACCGATCAATGAAGGATACAAGTGGAAGGTAACCACATCCGGTGTAGAGCAGAGACCATCCGAGTCAAAACACTCCAAAACCATGCTACCTCCAAATGATTTGGCAGTCGAGGGAAAAAGAAAACATAAAGAGCCTCGCATACCCAAAGACATGGCCATCACTGACTGAAAACCCTCAATTTCAGCTTCAACATCAAAAGATGATCCAGGACGTTGGAGGGAGATGGAGCTCTGACTATTGGAGTAACAACAAGAGGCTATCATTATTTAATAGAAAATTCCAGACATTGAAAAAAAAAAAGGATTGATGCCGTAATGGAGGCTCTGCTGTTACAAAAGATGAAGTTTGCTGGGTTAATTTGTGTTTCTTGCTCCACGGTTGGGAGCCGTTCTTACTTCACTGTAGTACTTTCTATGCAACACCCTCAATTCAGATAGATCTGCCACAAAGGTCGATGGGACAATTCTAGATTAATTTACCGCTCTATGTAAGGGGCAGGGACATGACCTAAACCCTTTTACGTTAGAAGCTGTACTCCTTAAATATGCATTCCAATATGGTTGGGCCTAGGTCTGACCCTGGAGATTTTTACATACCTTTTCACAATGTCAAATTTTGTAACCCCCTTTTTTCTCAACGACACTCCTGTGAAGAGTTTGGTCATGTAATATGTGTACTCTACTAAAATTCTTAATAAAAATAAATTTGGAAAAAAAAAGATCAAGTTTGACTTTTTAGTGCGATACACGATCCCTACTCTACCTCCTCAAGACAGCGGCCAGCCACAGACAGAGCCAGAGATAGATCAGGCAGAGATGCCAGAAGAGGAAGCCTACATGCAAGTAGATAAGAATGAAGAGGGGCCAGAATGAAAGTGAGTTTTTCTTCGCTGAAAGGCACAATGGATGTAGGATAGCAGGATGTTGAAGCAGGCTTCCTGGAGGAAGGGATTGACATATACCAGTCAAGCCATCACCAGACAACATCCCTGCATACGTTGCTGTCATCAAGAGGGAGGCAGGCATATATGGAATGAGATTGGAAAAGGATCAGATGGAATCCTGCTCCTACTGGAAGCACTCATGCCCTCATAAAGGAATAACCAGAATCATCCAATGCTACTGAGCATCCTTGAATAAGAGAGAAATGAGTTCAGGGAGCCAGACGCCACTAAATTGATGACCCCCAGGGTTGAAAAGGTTGAAAAGAAGTATAGGCAATCCTTCCAGGACCCAGCTTACATCAGGGGTATTGTCAAGGCAGATTTCATTATTGGCACTACAGCTCGGAAAAGTGTAAACACACCAGCAACCATGCGACCACCACCAAGCAGAGCAAGTGGTTGGAGATGTTGGAGATGGTGGTAGGGAGATATCAGGCTCAACAACCTCACTGAATTAAACTGCAAACTATCTATCTCCAACTCTTTCAAATCTCTGGGGTTTACTCTTGACAAAAACCTAAACAAGAAAGAACCTATTCATACCTCAGCTAACATTGCCTTTTACACATTGAAACCTCTAAGTTAAGCCCTTCATCAATATCGAAGACCTAAAGACTGTGGTGCAATCCTTGGTCCTGTCCAAGCTGGACTACATTAACACAATGATCCTGGCTTCCCAAAAACCACACATGGCTCCTCTGAAAGCTACTCTCCACACATCAGATAGACTACTTTTGGTGGAGTCCCTTTGACCACATCACCCCCACTCTCCCCAAGCAAATGTGATCTACTCTCCTCACCTTCGCAACACCCCACCGTAACTACCTCAGAACGTTATTTTCTACATAACTATTGTCGATCATTTTCTTCTTTTATATACTGTTACTATTTATTTTTATTTACTTCATCTGTAACTTGTGTAATTGCTGCTGTGTTCACTCTGTAAAGCACTGTAATACCCTCAGGTCAATTTCGGTCTATACAAAACTTGATAAAGAAAATAAATTGCCAACTCAAATCCCGTCGCAACAGTTATGGAGACCAGCTATTGGAGGAAATAGAAACTCTGATGCAACATCTATCAGATCACTACAAGAAAAGAGCCAAAAGCAATTCGAGCTGTAAAAACAATTGATAACACCTGTTGAAAATCAGCACTGGGCACAGCAGACACTGCTGTGCTAGTTGTGCACAGCCAGTACCTTGAAAAGGCAGGGGTGGCTGCACTTGTCTGGTTTCAAGTCCGAGGAACAGGCAGCTGTCACAAATCTACCATTCACTGAGACACCCAATGCTGATAGAGATATCTAACTACAGAGTCCTCACCTTTTTGAATATTCCCCACGTGTCAGACTGTATCCACAAAGAAAATGTCAGCAGGACCTCTGCACACCGGTAGGTGGCATCATGCGGCTCTCCTCCAATCTTTGTGCTCCAGAAGTGATGCGTAGAACCGCTTTTATGTGCCGCTTACACAATTACATCAGTTCCTTTCTTTCCATACCACTAGACCTAGATCCTGAGCTACCGCCTTAATGAATCCTAAGACCACCTGAGGTAAAGCAGTACGTCGCCAAGCACCAAATGACTCCACACCGTGACCGATCAAATGGAAGGCCCCGTTGCCATTCCTAAAGTCCTTCCCATGCCCTATCATGATCACGGTCATCGTCTGTGAGTAAGTTGTAGAAATGAAAATAAAACTATCATGTGGGACTCTCCACCAATCTTGAACTCCAGAGAAGACACAGGGGTCTCAGTATGCCTCCGTCCTGCTCCAGAAGCCATTCACCTTCAGAGCCGGTTCCGATCTGTGTCCTGAAGCAACTTGAGTTTCCTGGGCTGTCAGCAATGGCACAGTAATAGAATAATTCCGTGAAGCCATGCTCCTCTTTTTGGCGCTTTTGACCATCTCCCTCTCCTCTAGCATGCCTTCAGTCCACAAGGAACCTCTAGTGCCTCCACCTGGTACTCCGTTTACAGGTCCACCGTTGGTCAATCAATCAGGTGTTAAGTGAGACTACCCACCTGTAAGGATCTCAAGGCACTTGGGGTTGGGGAGTGCCAGCTAGAACCTTCCAGATTAACTACAGACTCCTCAAAGCCACGCGCAGAGCTAACTACAGACTCCTGACCAGTTTTGTTGCAGACTCTGATCCTGGTGCCACAACCCACCCCAAACCATGGTGCATGGACTCTGTACAATGAAGTGCACCTCATTATACTTTCCCACTGTGGCTCGGTGCACCTCAACCAAATCAGCGCCTTGATACTCTTGGACCACAATAATCAAAAAAGGAGCATAAGGGTTTTTTTAGGAACAGCTCGACACCCTACTCAACATATCTAACACAATATGACCTGGTCCTATTCTTTGAACAGTCCAATTTGTATTTCCACGTGCCCTTAGCTATCACAATTTTGTGTGCTATCGTAGCAGTTATCTATATACAGTCTATTGCCGAGAATCCCGGTTCTATTTTGTCACTTTAATTCAGTTCCCCTTGTGTACAATCCGTTGTGTGATGTAATAAACAAATCAAAAAATTGTGAAAAGATGGAAAGAATGAAAAAGTAAATGAAAAAATAGTGAACAGGAAGTAACATAATGGGAGTCCACTAGTAGGTTTTCACTAGTGGCTCAGGTTCTCATCATCAGCACTACCATACCATAACAAAAATTGTGCAAAAACTGTGAATGACTAGTTAAGCCAGTGGTGAAAATAAAAAAACCTTATAACATGGGTGCTAGGATGTACCTCCCTAGTACTCACTGTCTGACCCCTAACACATAAAGTGGAACCTACTGCTTTGAAACCACTTTATTCAAGTTAAAAACTAGCTAGACCCCCACTAGCTATCCTACTTTATTGTTGCTGTGGGTCTGATCACATTAAGACTCTGTTGCCTACTATATCCATAGAGGGCCAACATGTTTCATTGCGTGGTAAGTTTCTGGCAATTTCTTCAGGACGAGGGTCAGTTTTCACCACACACACACACTTCATGCGTGACCCATTACCTGAGGGAGCATATAACACAAAATCTTAGAATAACCCCCAGGGCTCAGACTGGATCCGGAAAATTTTGCGTAGCAGTACCCTTGCGCGTCAGTAGGTGTCGTCTGCGGCTCCGCGTCCGTCGTGTGTGCCGGGATGACGTCGTCAGAGTACTTAGAAGCCGCCCTCGCGCGCTGACGTCAGTTCTTCTTTTTTCTGCGCCAGCTAGCGCAGGTCCGGAGAAAGCAGTACCTTAGTCACTTTTTGACTAAAACTTTTTGATCTCTTCTCGAGTCGTCACAACTCTTGGTGCCGGTAGGGAATGCTCGGGTTCAAGCCCTGTACCGACTGCAACCGACTGATGTCGGTTACCGATCCCCACCGCCGTTGCGTGTATTGCCTTGGGGCCGAACACGACGACCGGTCGTGCCCCGACTGCCGGGCCTTGACGTCGAAGGCTAGACGGAGCGGTCCCGCAAGCGCCTCGAGCTCCGGCAGTAGGCTCCGCGCCGCTCGTGGTCCCGGTCCAGAAGGGGGTCGAGGGACCGGTCGCGGGCCACAGTCATCGAAGCTCGACAAGTCGACACCATTCGTCGGGGTCCAAGTCCTCAGGTAAGAGGCACAAGAAATCTGACGCCATTGCTCTTCTGACTCCCCCGACGCTCGCGTGACACGGCCGGGGGTTCGGGCGACACCGGCTCCGCCGGAGCCACGGCCAGCTCCATACCCGCCGATCCCTGGGCTGAACGCGACGCCGGAGGAGATAGAGGCCTTCCTCATGGCCATGAGGTCCCTCTCTCCTCCATCTGGTCCCGTGGTGCCTCCGTGCCCAGACTGGAGTCCAGGCGAGTCGGGTGCTCTGGCAGCGTCGAGTGCTTTGGCCCTGGCGCCGTCTGCGAATTCGGTCCCGACGCCACTGGCTCCCGCTGGATCCGGTTCCGGATCCGGGTCGCCGCTAGACGACCCCGCTGGCGCCGACCCCCAGGGTGCCGTCCCCGCACGACGCCGTCCCTGATCCCTCTCTCGTTTCAGATCCGGCGTCGGATCGGCGTCGACTGACGCCGGCTGAAGAGCATTTCTTCTTTGATCCGGCTCCATCCTTTGACCCTGAGTTTCAGGAGACTGAGGACGAAGGGGATTGGGAGCGGTCTATGGACCCTCTGACACCTGAGTGTCAGTCCTTCCAGGACTGGACAGAGTAGCTAGGGGAGGCCAGTGGTATTGATACCTCCTCTGACACTGGCTTTGTCTCCACTCCTACCGTGGCTATGGAGGAGGGGGCTGCTTATAGTGTAGTGCTGACGCGGGCAGCCAAGGCCTTGGTGCTTATGCTCCCTGTCGCTACTGTGAGGTCTAACATCCTCACTGAGGTCCTTAAACCGCAGACTGGCGCTCTGGAGCCTTTACTGCCGTTTAATGAGGCTCTCATGGACGTCCTGTTGGGCACCTGGTCCAGCGCCGCTACAGGCCCCCCTTTAGATAGGAACGTAGTCAGGCGCCACCGCCCAGCACCGGGTGACCCTAGCTTCCTGTCCACCCACCCCACTCCAAGAGTCTGGTTATCCAGGTCTCTACTTCCCAATCCGCATTCCCGACTGCACCCCCTGATCGGGCATCCAAGAGGTATGATAAGCCTCCAAGCCCTTCTAGTCCGAGCTTTCAGGCCCATTTAACCCCAGTGGGGGGCAGGGTCCGCCATCACCTCCTTCCCTAGCGTACCATCACTTCGGACAGGTGGGTGCTGCAAATCGTCCAAAAGGGCTACTCACTCCCCTTCGAGGGCTTACCCGCCAGCCATGCCACCGCAGTACCACCGCGTGTCGGGGATCACTTGCAACTTCTGCAAGAGGAAGTGTCGGCCCTGTTGGCCAAGGGGGCCATCGAGCGCGTTCCTGGGCCAGAAGTAGGGTGTGGTTGCTATTCCCACTACTTTCTGTTTCCCAAGAAGGGAAAAGGGGGCCTACACCCTATCTTGGACCTACGGAACGTCAACGGCTTCCTCCGGAAGAAGTTCAAGATGCTGACTCTGGCTCCGGTCTTAGCTGCCCTGGACCCCGGAGACTGGATGGTAGCGTTGGACTTGCAGGACGCTTATTTCCATATCTCCGTCCTGCCGGCCCACCGGCGTTACCTGCGGTTCACGGTAGGCCACGAGCACTTTCAGTTCACCGTGCTCCCCTTTGGCCTTACCAGCTCCCCATGGGTGTTCACGAAAGTGATGGCGGTGGTCGCAGCTCATCTGCGCAGTTTAGGGGTGTCAGTCTTACCCTACCTTGACAACTGGTTGTTGAAGACTGGCTCGCCCCAGACAGTCTTCAACCACCTTCAGACTACGGCCGACCTCCTGCACTTGCTGGGGTTTTCCATCAATGCGCCCAAGTCGCACCCGTGTCCCTCTCAAAGGCTCCTCCTCATCAGGACGGTTCTGGATTCGGAGCAGTTTCGGGTCTATCCCCCAACAGCGGGTTTGGGATATTCAGGATCTGATTTCGATCTTTCAGCCTTTATCCCGGGTCTCAGTCAAGTTGACGCTGCGGCTCTGGGGCTGATGGCCTTCTGCATCCTTCTGGTGCATCACGCCACGTGGCGGATGCGGGCTCTGCAGTGGGACCTGAAGTTTCAGTGGGCCCAGCATCAGGGCAACCTGTCTGACCATATCCGGATCTCGGAGGTCACTGCAAGACAGTTGCAGTGGTGGCTCACGGACTACGATTGGGTCAGCGGCAGATCCCTCTCCCTTCCCCAAACAGAGCACGTAGTTGTGACGGATGCATCCCTCCTGGGCTGGGGGAGCCACATGGGAGAGGCGGAGATCAGAGGCCTCTGGTCTCCGGCGGAGTCCTGGCTCCACATCAACCTTCTGGAGCTGCGGGCGATCCGGCTTGCACTGAAAGCATTCATCCCCTCTGTCCGGGGGAGTGTAGTGCAGGTGTTCATGGACAACACCACTGCCATGTGGTATGCCAACAAACAGGGCGGAGTGGGGTTGTAGACCCTATGCCAGGAGGCTCTGCACCTCTGGCAGTGGTTGGGACATCCGGGCATGACCCTGGTGGTTTAACACCTGGCAGGTTCCCTGAACGTCAGGGCGGACAAACTCAGCCGTCTGTGCATGATTATCACAAATGGCGTCTGAACTCTGACGTGGCGCAAGGTCTCTTTCAGCAGTGGGGAGAGCCTTGGTTAGATCTATTCGCCACAGAAGAGAACGCGCAATGTCATCAGTTCTGTGCGTTTCCAAGGCGGCACTCGCTCAGCAACGCTTTTCGTCGCGAGTGGAGTTGCGGTCTATTGTACGCCTTTTCCGCCTATACCACTTCTGCCCAGAGTGCTGAAGAAGATCAGGCGCGACCGGGCCCAAGTCATCCTTGTGGCTCCGGACTGGGCACGAAGATACTGGTATCCCGAGCTACTCAGCATGTCAGTCGATCGCCCGATTCGTCTGCCTCTTCAGGAGTCCTTCTGTCGCAGCAGCAGGGGACGGTCCTCCACCTGAACCTGTCCAGCCTCCACCACCATGCGTGGAGTTTGAGCGGCGACAGTTGAGGCCATTTGACTTGCCTCCTGAAGTCTGTTATGTTGTTCTGGCAGCCTGGCGTCCCTCCACAAAATCGGTATACGCCTGCAGATGGAACAAATTTGTGGCATGGTGCACAGCAAAGTCTGTGGATTCCCTCTCTGCCCCTCTTTCTGAGCTTCTCCTCTTTTTTCTTTCTCTTGCCCAGCAGGGCTCTGCTCTGGGCACTATCAAGGGCTACCTTTCTGCCATTTCCGCCTACTTAAGGCTACCTGATCAGCCCTCTTTGTTCAAGTCCCCCGTTGTAAATAGGTTCTTGAAGGGCATCACTCATGTTTCCTCCTGTCCCTTTTGTGATGCCGCAGTGGGACTTGAACCTTGTTCTAACTTATCTGGTGTGCGCTACTTTTGAGCCACTTCATAACTGTCCTCTTTGTCTTCTCACTCTTAAGACTGCATTCCTGGTTGCCATCACCTCAGCCAGGAGAGTGAGTGAGCTACAGGCCCTTTCTTCATAACCTCCTTTCCTTTCTGTCCATCCAGACAAGGTTGTGTTGCGGACGCGACCCTCTTTCCTGCCCAAGGTAGTCACACCCTTCCACATCTGACAGTCCTTCACCTTGCCCACCTTCTGCCTGCCTCCGCATCCCTCCAAAGAGGAAGAGAGGCTCCACTGTCTGGACCCAAAACGTGCGCTTTCATATGATCTGGATCGCACCCGTCAGTTCCGGGTGGATGACCAACTCTTTGTTGGTTACGTGGCCGCTAAGAAGGGTCGGGCGGTGCACAAACGAACCATCTCTCGGTGAGTCGTATTGTGCATCAAGATTTGCTACTCTTTGGCGAGGAAGGAGCCTCCAGTTGGGCTGAGGGCCCATTCCACTTGGGCCACGGCGGCTACTACTGCCCTCGGTCGGAGAGTCCCCTTGCAGGACATCTGTCAGACAGCTACGTGGGCCTCGCTGCACACGTTCGCAAGTCCCTTCTGCCTGGACAGCCAAGTCCGGAGAGATGGCTTCTTTGGCCGTTCCGTTCTACAGGACTTTCTGGTGTGATCTTCGTTCGCAGACCCACCACCGGGGTTGGTATTGCTGGGGTATCTATTCTAAGGTAAGGAATCTAACTAACGTGTTTCTTTCAAATGAACAAGTTACTTACCTTCGGTAAATATATATCTGTAAGAAACATTAGTTAGTTAGATTCCTTACCGCCCCACTCATCCGCCCCACTCATCCTCCCTGTTCTGCGAACCGATATCTAGGGTTAAGGTCTTCCCTTTCAGGGCCCTAGTTTCTTGGCACCAGTGTCGGTTTTTATCATGGCTCTGCGTTTCTGGCGTGGAAAAGCTGTGTATAAGAACTAACGTCCAAAAGGGGGTGGTGATGGACGGAGCATCTGAACCAATCAAACACTCCCACCCAGTCAACAGATCTGGGTTTAATCCATCACCGTTCTTTAGCCCACTCTGCCACCTCAGTTCAGACATGGCCATATGCAAATCAGTCTGCCCGGTATGCCCAATTGAGGCAGTGAAATGGTAAATACATTTTGGCAGGATGTGTGTTCAATGGGCAAGATAAAAGGAATCATGGAGCCCAGAATGTTGTACTGATGCAGTGTTGTCTTTGTGTTATATGTTCCCTCAGGTAATAAGTCAGGCATGAAGTGTGGTGAAAACTGACCCTCGCCCTGAAGAAATTGCCAGAAATTTAACACGCAATGAAACATATTGGCCCTTTATGGATATAGTAGGCAACAGTGTCTTTTAATGTGAGCAGACCCACGGCAACAATAAAGTAGGATAGTTAGAGGGGGTCTAGCTCGTTTTTAACTTGAATAAAGTGGTTTCAAAGCAGTAGGTTCCACTTCATTAGTTAGGGGTCAGACACAGTGAGTACTAGGGAGGTAGATCCTAGCACTCATGTTATAAGGATTTTTTATTTTCACGACTGGCTTAACTAGTCTTTCACAGTTTTCGCACAATTTTTGTTATGGTATGGTAGTGCTGATGATGAGAACCTGAGCCCACTAGTGAGAACCTACTAGTGGACTCTCATTGTGTTACTTCCGTAAGGCATTCCATACCTGTTAACTATTTTTTCATTTACTTTTTCATTCTTTCCACAATTTTATAGAACTGTTTATTACATCATACAATGGATTGTACACAAGGGGAACTGAATTAAAGTGACAAAATAGAACAGGGATTCTCGGCAGTAGACAGTATATAGAGAACTGCTAAGATAGCACACAAAATTGTGATAGCTAAGGGCACTTGGAAATCCAAATTAGACTCTTGGACCACAGCCTTTTGTGAACCCATCAGACTCTGATACTCTATCCTGGTCTCAGGTAAGGCTCATAACTAACTTGGAATGGTTTCAGACAATACTGCTTATGATCCTTGAGGATGAATTTCATCAACCATATGCAGGAGACAAATGGTATAAGTACCTTCAGCTTGCCAGTGGACTGGATACTTCGCCACACGCTGCGATCATTTCACCTCCAAGCCCTGTCAATTATGCATTTCATTAGAATCCTTTCATGATATAGACCCTAAATATTTTTCTTCCCAAATGCCAGAGGCACACACCTGCGATCTGTTTCCTCGCATAATCTTGTGATTCCCTGGTTTAAGAGATCTTTCTGGGGTAGTAAAAGTTTTGTAGTCTGCACAGCCAGTCTATGGAACTCTTTGAACCTCAAAAGCGCCTCTTATGTATTGACATTTAGGGAAACACTGAAAACCTGACTCTTCAACCAATAGAAACCTGATCTCATCTGTGAGATTTACCAGGTCACTTGTTTTCTTTCCTTTGGCTAACACCTTGACGCCCTCTGGTAGTAGAGCGCTTTAAAAATCATTTTTTTCTTCATTTCAATCAAAGAAGAAAGCTCCTCTTTTGCAATGGTCATGTGAAGGACAGCCGGGATTCTTGACCTCCAGCTGCTAAGTTTGGAGGTGAAGACTAATGTTTTTACGAAGGAGCTTCAGCCTGGGCAAACCAATACTGAGACCCTGCCGTTTATGAAAGCCCTTGCAAACAGTCTTCTCTAGTCTTAAGCAAAACCCTGTACCAGAACTCTATTGAACAGACAGATAGCCCTTTATCGTCCAGCCTCTGGTGATCAATACTCTTTGACTTTGCATGACTGAGTGAGTAGTCAAGCAGTCATCAAATAGCAAAGTTAACCCCAATGCTTTCCCTAACAGTCCTCCGGATAGTGGGGTCAAGGGACATTGAAACCTCTGGAAAGCATATGTTTTTTTTCAACAAATTTGGCACTATGTTCTGTTAATGCCAGTTGCCTCTTGGGCCCTTTCGGACTCTGTTGCACAAGTCATACCCTGTGTCTTGATGACGTGCGTCCTGTCCTCAAGGAAGTTATGTAGGTTGGATGTGACATGGTTAAATTAACAGCCACTGTGCATTAGATACCATAAATTGCCTATGCAGACCAAATGTCCCCAGTGTAGCTTTTGAAGCACGCCTGGAGGAGGTCCATGGGCTTCTCAGACAATGTTCAGTCTATGTTCCTTGGATATGCCTTCCGATGACACTCACCTTTTTGGTGAGAATGTGGATTTATCCTTTGAGTGCCTTAAGGATAGCAGGGTCAGGACATGAACTTTGGGCCTGTCTGCTACTCCATGTCAGTCTCGCCTTATGTTTCATCCCATCTGACTACGGTAGGGGCTTCCAGTATCGCCATCCAGCAAACCCAGCAGCCTTTTCATTGGCAAGGCGGTGGTACTACAGACCACGTGGACAACAGGGGCAGCATGCATCACTATCTTTCACCCCTCCTGCTGCTGCAGTCTGAACTTCTCTAGTGTATCCTTTTAGGAACACAGACACTGTTTTGGAGGCAGGATCATTTTTTTCTGCCAGGGGATAACTTCATACAAGGAAGTCCTACAGATTGTCCAATGGGATTGCACACCATCATTTCTTTTCCCCTCTGGCACCTTACCCCACCCACAAATTGGCTGACGGAAAACAATCTGTCCCCCTTGCTGCAAGAAGTGCAGGTCCTTCTGGCCAAAGGAGCCACAAAGAGGTTGCTGGCATCAGAAGTAGGACTTGGCTGTTACTCCATCTATTTTCTGGTGTTGGTAAAAGGCAGAGGCCTTCGTCATGTCAGGGGCCTCTCCATGCCTTCGTATAGAATGACAATTATAAGTTGGCCGTGGGTGTCCACAAACGTTATGGCTCTGGTTCCAAAACTTCTTTGCAGGTCAGTGGTTCTAATCTTCCTCTTCGACCAGGAATGGCAGTTGAAAATGGGTTCGCTCCAGGCAGTCGTCACAAACCTCCAGACTATGGCAAACTTCATTTCATTGGGGTTGATTCAAGGCACTGAATTAGCAATGTGGAAATGTATCCACAGGTTCTGCAATCATTGCTGTCTACAGCCTGATGGAACAGATGATGCATGTGCGTACGTGGTATTAGGAAAGCGTGAACCAAAAGGCTGCAGAGTGCTGTGTGGATGATGCCATTGTAGGTTAACCCATGCCTATATGAACTGCCAGTAGATGCACCACACTTGTTAAATATTCTGTGCACTCTGAGCACAATGTTGAAGGCAGAAGAGCGTTTGCTTGAATAGAAATGCATGCACGTCACCACAAATTCTAGGTATAGGCTTTATTATCCAGAAGAAAAAGCAACATTGTGCTAATTATATTTACATTCTGTCTGATGTACTAGTGCTTGACATTGATCTTGAGATTTTGCTTTGGCGTAGATAGAAACTTGTTGCGTTAACCTGCTCTGCTGGGACACTGCTCCCGGTGCGGTGCTATAAAAGAAGTGAATCCACAGAAGATAATCTTGAAGATCCTTATGGTCAGGAAAGCAACTTCTTTCTGAGTGCATCTTGAAATCATGGGCCTATAGGCTGCAGCCATTATCTTGGTCTGTTTCTTCAGCCTCCTATCTTATTTCTTTTTAAAGACTTATAACACTGGTTTCTTGAATGAGTTATTCCCTTTTGTAAAATGATGAGCTGAGAGAGATTACTTTCATGTTCCTTTATTCTCCCCTCTCTCCAGAGCCATGAATAAATGTAATGTGGAGGTGTATAAGAAGGTTGGAATGCTTTATCCTGAGATGAGCGTTCATGAGCGCTCCCTGGATTTTCTGATCGAGCTGCTACACAAGGATCAACTGGATGAGACGGTCAACGTGGAGCCATTGACAAAGGCCATTAAATACTATCAGGTACAGCAAAAGGACGTACAGTGGAAAACGTCAGTGTCAAATAATGACTGTTGCATCAGTTATTTAAAAAAAATAATAGATGTATTTGCAAAGCTTTTATCAGGTCTTTAAGCTCCATGTGTGATTTGATCTGCAGAGGAAACGGAGAAGATTCGGAATGGGTTTTCGTTCAGTTTTCAATAGTAATTCATTCAACGTCAATTTGCATCTAAACAATTAGATGTAATTAGTACATTCTAATGTATACTTTACCTCTGCGGAATTCCTTTAGAACATAGTCCAGCCACCATACTGGGGACCCAAATGTATTTTGCCTCTCACCATGACAGGGCATGCTCTGTGTCAAACAGGTGGGAGGACACACCAGGTGTAATTACTTCGGAGCAAGTCCATCGGTCAACCTAGTATTTTCAACTTCAACTTCAAAAATTCTTTATTTCGGCCGTTCTGGCCATGGCCATGAAAGAGTACAGAAATAAAACATGATAGAGGGAGATTATGTTCAGAATTCATTTACATAGACACAGTAGATCATAAAATTCATTGGCGGTATATTAAACATCTTTGCATTGGAAAAAAGTTCAAAGTATTTAGTCCTTAACATTCGATATCAATTAATAGGCGCCGCTTGGCCCACATGGCTAGCAAATACCTAGAAAGTGGAAATACAATAGAACTTGATGTGTCCGTTTTTAGTATTCTAAAGGGAGGTAGACCGTTTTTAAAACCCACATTTTTACAAAGAGGTACCAGCCAATACTTCCTGGATTTACTGTAAGCTGGACAGAATAAGAGCACACGAAGTTCATCCTCTACGTCACAGCTACATCCTGGACACAACTTATTGGTAGAGGCTGACCATTTACTTGTAAATGCTTTTAGGGGTAAAGTGCCATATCTCCATAGTATAAAGAGTTTCCTAGCTAAAATCGGGAAAACAACGTCCATAAAATCCTCAAAGAAATAAGAATTTTTAAAGGCTAAAAAGGAATTAGTCAGGGTGCCAACATTGGGGGCGCAGACAGCAGAATTCAATTTCTTATCTTTAAAAATCCTAGTAAGGGACTTACGCGAAACCTCGGGACAGCCCCTTTCCGGATTGTCCCACATGGCAGGTACACCTAATCTTAAAAATTCATGTTTTATGAACGCCAGCCAGGGGATTTTTCCTACACTACTATAACTTAGTATCTGCTTCAGCTCTTGCCTATAATTTAGCAGATCTGGCGTTGTCCATAGCCTACATTAAAACCTGAGGGGCTTTAATGCTATCTCGTCCTGTAGGTCTCAGTCCCAAGTCTAACCTTAGGGGGAGGAGCGGGGTACTTTGAGGTAGTGTCAGCAACTGCCTAATACATTTTGTTTCTATTTTATCGATTGCCGACCCACACAAATGCCCCCACAGCTCCCCGCCATAAAGAGCTGCAGCCCTTGCTTTGGTCTTATAAATCTCCAGGGCTGGGCTCACTGGCTTGAATGTCTATGTGCTAGAGACTTTGAGAATACCACCCGCCAACGGTGCCAATTTCATTTGCAATTTAACTTGTTGGGGTCCCCAAAACAGATTTTCATGCGGTGTAACGCCAAGATACTGGAAGGTTGTGACCCTTTCCAACCTCACACTGCCCAGGGTCGGGTTCGGACGAGTGGATGCCAGAGGATTAAATATAATAAATGTTGTTTTGGCGGCGTTTATCTCAAGACCACGGCATTGACCGAAGTCCCCAAAGCCATTCAATATGCGTTGAATCCTCATAGGGGACTTGGAAAGCAGGAGGGTATCATCGGCGAACATAATCGCAGGAACCCTCCTGCCTGCCAACCTTGGCGCGTCGTTGTTGGGGACATTGCCCAGATGTGACACCATTTACGTAGAGGCAAAACCGGGTCGGTGCCAGAACACAGCCCTGCCTCACCCCTCTGCCGACTGGAAACCTTGGTGACAACGCCCCAGTTCGAGGCATGTGGGCTGCTGAATTCATATCTGTGTATAGTTCGCCGCCTAGTGTTGGGTCCAGATGATTGCACATTGTTGTCCTGGAAGAGTCTTCGAAGTATCACGAGATAGGTGGCTCCTCCCCTGGACTACAGTGCGCATGAGCATCGACTCCATCCTCAGATTGTTTTTTTCTGCCATTGGGTTCGGATGTCTTTAATTCCCTCTTGTCGGAATCGATAGAAAAACTTTCTAAGACCAAAAGGTCTTTAGTCTTTACCGTCGGTTTTGTTCTTGCGTTCGGCTTTACTCTTCTAGCTCGGCTCCGAGCCGGTTTCTGTACTTCCGCGTGCTCTCGGCACGGAAGGCCTAGTCGACGCTCCAGACTTATCGACCATCCATTATGGACCGAAGTCCATTCAAGAGATGTCCAGTCTGTAACTCTAAGTACCCCCACATCGACGTCCACCCGTTGTGCAACAAGTGTCTGTCGCCGGACCACGATGAGGCCAAATGTATGGCCTGTTCACGCTGCAGGTCCAAGAAGACGCTTAAGCTTCAAGCTGCGCGCCTGGAGGCCCAGCAATCTGCTTCGGCGCCTGCGGACATTTTCGATGCTGGGGATGTCGAGGAAGAATTTATCCAGGACGTCTCGGAATCAAACCCCGCGTCGGACGTCGAAGAAGACTACGACGCTGATGCTGAGGTGTTCGAAAGCGAAGAAGTTGTCGAGGAGGTAAGAGACGACGACTGGGCCCTCGGGGCCATGGAGGATAGCTCGGATGAGGAGCTCCCTCAAACTGACTCTGGGGCCGTGCCTATCTATAAGGCCCAGGTCGAGGGATTGCCTTCAGGCCTTACCCAAGACCTCGATATGGGTTCCACGGCCCCGCCTTCGGGCCCGGCCACGGACATTGTTACAGAGCCGCTCCCGGCCAAACCGAAAGTGAAACCTACGGTCTCGACGCCAGATACTGCGCAGGTATCGAAACCGAAAGTGCACATCGCATTAGTCGGATCGAGGACTTCTGAGGCTTCGGCGCCGAAGAAGCCGAAGATGGCGGTCGAGCCGAAAGGCCAAGTCAAGGGCGTCGAGACAAAGTCCGCCGCGCCGAAGACTAAGGTGAAGCTGGTCGATACGGGCGCGTCGGCGCCGAGACTGGTCGACGCCGGCAAGGGCCTTGTCGACCCGAAGAAAGCTGTCGACGATCCAAAGGAAACCTTCAGTGAGCCGAAGAAGCGACTCGATGACCCGAAGGTCCTCTCTGCCCCGCATCCACATGACAAGGCCAGGGGCGCTGCGCCCCGTGGTTCAACTCCGAAAGTGACCTTGAAGGACTCGACTCCGAAGGTGGCCTCGAAAGACTCCGCTGAACCGGCGCATCCATTCGCCGTGTTCACAAAGAAGGTCACAGATTCCCTGCAGCGCATCAGGGACGGCACCGCGGTGGTCGAACCAAAGGACCCTCCGCCTGCGAAGCCTGTGGAGAAACCAGTTAAGGCGTCCACGCCGATCCTCTTTACCTTGCCGACTAAGACGGCGCCGAAGGCTTTCGCTCCGAAGGCAGTGGCCGGCGTGCCCGAAAAGGTCTCCTCGGCGCCGAAGGCGTCGTCGGTGGTCCACGGCCCACGGCCTCGACAACCTGCGGAGGATGAGCGTCAGGAGCACTACATCGACGCCGAAACGGGCAGGCTTTCCCTTCTGATGCCGAAAATCACCCCAGAACCCCAACTGGAGTCTTACAAGATCCCTCTCAAGAAGAAGACGGACTTTGCTTGCTCTCCTGTCTTGGTGGAACCTCTTTCACCACAAACTCATGATGTGTCGCCCACTTACTCAGATGTGGACGCTGGTGAGGGTGATGAGGAGGATGAATGCAGTTATCCAGTCTATACAGACCCTGAGGATACCAATGAGCCCTGGGTGGTGACCCTGGGGACCCTCCTTCAGGACAAGACCCTCAACTCTTTTCTGCAAAAACTTCTCCTACTGAAGACTCTGCTGCTTTCCATGCCCTCATTGAACGGGCTGCTAACAATCACAATGTCCAGCTGCATGCTGACCCTGTGGATGTGGATTTCCTCTTTGACACTTTTTCAGTATCGGAAAAGACTGTAAAAACTCTGCCTATGCTCAAAGGTGTTTTGAAGCATGCTGCTGAGATCTTCAAGGAACCTACCAGGGCAAGGGTGATAAACCCTAGAATTGACAAAAAATACAGGTCGGCGCCTACCGATCCGACCTCCATTAAAGGACAATTGTCTCTGGACTCCCTTGTCGTCTCGAATTCCCGGAAGAGGGCCAATTCTCAGACTACGGGTGATGCTCCTCCCCCAGACAAAGAATCCAAAGTCTTTGAGGCTTCGGGGAAGAGGGTAGCAGCTCAGGCAGCCAATATATGGTGCATCTCCAACACACAAGCGCTACTAGCACGCTATGACAGGGCACACTACAATACACTAGAGACCCTGTTGCAACACCTGCCTGATCAATACAAAGAAGGGGCTGAGATGCTGATCCAAGAGGGGAAGCTAATCTCCAACGCTTCCATTAAGTGCGCTCTGGGTGCAGCCGATACCGCTGCACGAGCTATAAACACCAGTGTTATGCTTCGGAGACATGCCTGGCTGAGAATCTCTGGATTTAAGCCAGACATCCAAACCACCATCCTGAACCAAACAGTTAACCCAGATCACCTGTTTGGCAAAGAAGTTGACACCACCCTAGAAAAAATGAAAAAGGACACGGACACTGCAAAATCCATGGGTGCCTTACAGTCCCAGCAGTTTCGGGGTGGGTCCTTTCGTCGCTCCAACACTAGAGGCGTCTCAAGGAGCTTTCCCAATCCACTCAATTCTACAAAAGCAACACTCAGACTACTTATGCCAACAAGAGTCGAGGTGGATATCGCGGCAACAGCGCAAAGGGCAGAGGACGTGGCAACAACAACTCCAGGTCCTCTACCACCAGCAAACGGTGACGCCTTGTCGCTGCCCCCCGACCACAGAACACCGGTCGGGGGGAGACTCCAGCAGTTCCTGCCCGTCTGGAAGTCCATCACCACGGACAGGTGGGTCAGAAAACTTAGCCAATACGGTTACTGTCTGGAGTTAACATCCACTCCACCCAACATGCCCCCAAGACACCGTCCTATGTCGGATGAGCACTTGCACTTATTGCAGCAGGAGGTCACCGTCATGCTGCAGAAAGGGGCAATAGAGCTCGTGCCTATGCAGGAGAGAGGCACAGGGGTCTACTCCCTGTACTTCCTAATACCAAAGAAGGACGGGTCCCTCAGGCCCATTCTAGACCTCAGGCCCCAGAATTACTACATCCTGTCGGAGCACTTCCATATGCTGACCCTGCAGCAGGTGCTCCCGCTGCTCCGGCAGGGGGACTTTCTCGCAACCTTAGACCTGAAGGATGCGTACTTTCACATTCCACTGCACCCTTCACACAGGAAATACCTCAGGTTCACCATCCAAAACCAGCACTACCAATTCAAGGTTTTGCCCTTCAGTGTCACCACGGCACCCAGGGTATTTACAAAGTGCCTGGCAACAGTGGCGGCACATCTCAGGAGACGAAACATCCACGTCTACCCCTATCTGGACGACTGGCTCATCCAAGCGAAGTCAGCCCAGCAGTGTGCCGCACACGTGTCCCACACCATTCACCTCCTGCACGATCTGGGATTCTCACTGAATTACCCAAAATCCCACCTCCAGCCCGCCCACATACGGCAGTATCTGGGTGCGACCATAGACACTCTGGCGGCCACAGCACAGCCAAATTCAGTGGGAGTCAGCAGCATTCAATCGCTGATCCAAAAATTCAGACCTCAACACTCTCTTCCAGCAAGAGTGTTCATGCAGTTGATAGGCATGATGGCCTCCTGCATTTCCATAGTCCCGCACGTGAGGCTACATATGCGTCCGCTTCAGGAGTGCTTAGCTCGTCAGTGGACCCAGGCTCACGGGCAGTTGAAAGACCTAGTGTTGGTGAGCGGTCGGGCATACAACTCTGCATTGGTGGAATCCACGAAACCTTTGCAAGGGCCGACTGTTCCAAGAGCCTGTGCCACAGATCATCCTGACAACGGACGCCTCTCTCTATGGATGGGGAGCTCATGTACTCCAGTGGCACGAAGTCAAACGCGAACCAAAGGTCCACAAACACCATGAAGAGGCTGCCACCCTCAATCTTTGCCGTTTTCCAATACAGTAGCATTAGGCGAAAGATTTGGTCCATGGTGGAGGTGTTCCTCCTGAACCCCGCTTGAAGAGGACTTAAGATTTCATGTTCCTTCATCCAAGCCAACAGGCGAGCCAAAACGAGCCGCGCAAAGATTTTTTGCGGGACGTCAAGGAGGCTGATGGGCCTATAGTTGACTGGGAGCAGAGGAGAACCCTTCTTGTAAATCGGGACTATCTCTGCTCCCAGCCAAGTACAGGGAACCTCCATGCCTCTCAGGATTGCATTAAACACAATCTGCAGGTAAGCGCTCCAAATCCTGGTTGATGCCTAAAAAGGTCTCCTGGGAGTTTGTCAAGTCCCGGTGCCTTTCCCACTGCAAGTTTCCCTATCACGCGAGACACCTCCTCCAAAGTGAACTCTAGCACCTTGTGCTGACCATTTAGAACTACGGGTACCGGCATACTATCCGTGGCAGGTTCGTCTGAATATAGGGCTTTAAAATTAGATTCCCACACTAAAGCGTCAATGTTAGGTTCTATAGCAGATTTTGGTTCCCCTGAACCTGTACTAACTAAAGACCAAAATCTGCGTGCATCCCTTAAGTCCAGAGCAGTGGTTAAGTTAGACCACCTTTCCAAGTCCCACTCTTTCTTTGCGTGAGCCTTTACCTCTTTGTAGCACAGTCTCAGTTCACGAATTTTGGGTTTATTACTCCCAGACTTAACCACCATAACCAGCACGGACTTAGCCTTTCTGCAAGCTGAGTTGTACCAGGATGAAACTGGTGCTTTTTTCCTCCTCATCGGAACCTGGGGATTAAAAACCTCTGCTAGACTAGAGACTAAATCAGAGTGGAGGGACCATAATGTTCCGTTAAAATCTGAGGGTGAGGCTTGAGTGATTAGAGTATCAACCTCCAAAAATCGAGGGAGGATTAGGTTATATAATTTAGCTAATTCATCTTGGGATTCTGCTATTTTGCCCCACTTTACCCAGCGTCTATGGTTTGAAATTGTCATCCCATCACCTAGATCAGCCATGTCTGTATTTGGAATTTCCATTGGTCCTGGAAAAACCATCTCCAGGCATAATGCATAATCACTACCAGCCCTAGGGATTACCCTGAAATCAATGACCTTAGGGCACATCCTTGTTTCGACCATGATGTAGTCGAGACGAGATTCTTGACTCCTCTTGTCAAAAGTGCACATCGATGGAGTATCGGACGGTGTGCGCCCGTTACAGGCCCTTAAAGAATTATTTAAAGTAAGGGCCGTCATCTGGATCACTAGGGGAGACCATGACTTGGGACGTGGGGATTGGCATGGTGGAGTGGCCCAATAATCATCCTCGCCCATAAGTGCGCCTTCACTCATCCCCAGGAGGGGCTCATAATGGCAGTTCACATACCCAGCCACCAAAAGATGACAATCGCTGGACAATGTACTCAGAAACTGAGAACTCATCAATGGTGGTCGATTTGGAAGCCAAGCTAACTGGACGTGAATAAACATTCACAATGGCTGGTATTAGAAGGTGGTTCGGACACGGTGCCGCCCGGATTTTTAGCTTTTTGAGCACCTAATTGTTGTGCTTTTACTGTGGGGGAGCCTCATAATCTGGGACTCATCCACAGTGAACTCATAATGAAGGAGACTGCATGGAGATTTTACTGGTGTACGCCTGGCTTGACTAGGCCGCTGCGCAGCAGCTGGAGTATGGGACACTGTGCTGGTTACATGAAGACACGGGTGTACATGCGTGTGCACACGTGTAGGAGCTGCGTAGGGGAGATTCCTAGCGTGCGCAGTCCAGGAGCAGCTACAGAGTGAATGGTGTGGCAGGACTTATGCAGAATTGGGTGGTGACATGGAATAGGCTTTATACCTTGGGAAGGAACATGCCAGGGAAAGTCAGTGTGTTTTATTGTGTTTTCACTTCATTATTCCCCTATGGGGATGTGGGGGCCATGGCTAAAATAACTTCCACAAAGCCTACAGATTCCAGACACGCACTAATGTAGTTTGTAGCAGATGTGAAAATGAGTATTCTGCTAAGTCCAAAGTCCTATTTGTACTGCTTTTGGGTCGTCCAGAAATGTCATGTTTCTCTGAGTCCCTGGCTGGGGTCTGGCCATGGCAGGTTGGATTAATGACCTTTCCTCCCAGAGCGAAGAACTTTCCTCCAAGGAGAAAAGATAGTTGGAGCTAAAAGCCAATCCTTCAACTGCTGTCGCTGGGTGCCAGGCACCAGGTTGCCTCATGTGAAGGCAGTGAGGGGGAAGGAGTTGGGTTTCAGAGGCCATGTGGCCAGAGACACTGGACGACGCCATGTTTGAACAACCCAGAGGCTGGACAAGGAGGAGGTAGCAGGGGCAGGGAAGTGATGTGTCGCTGTTTGATAGGACCCAAAGAGACTTTTTGCCAGCCCCCTACTCAACTTTTAAAAAGTACTTGCACTGGAAGAGAAGCTCTCTGGGGTGTGGTCTGCGGCGGCGAAAGGTGCTGGAGCCTGCTGCAATGGGCAGTTGGAAGGAGAACACCCCTGACTGCCCCCCAGGCCCCTAACAGCGCCAGAAGAAGAGCCCAGGACCGGTGCGCTGTAGAAGAGGCTTCTGCACAGGGAGAGGAGCAGGAGGAGAGCCAGGCGAATGGCTGGCGCAGGGAGCAAGTGCAGACCGCTCCCTGCAGAATGCACCCTCTTGGAGACCCGGAGGGTGAAGGAGAATTCTTGCTCCTGGCGGTGCCCCCAGTCACTGGGAGCAGAGACGGAAATGGGGCAGATCGGACCTCCAGGGGTTGAGATATGGCCACCAGAAGGTGAGCGACCTTTGACTTGTGGCCCCCTGATGGCGACGCGGGTGAGGCTCTGCCGCCGGTCTAAAAAAGGTGGTGGGTCAGGTCCCAGGGACTGCCTTCCAACGTGGAGCGACTGCAGGGGTCCTGAGTGGGACCGGGGCCCCGAACAAGGAAGGAGGAGCCAGGGGCCCGGGTGGGACCGGGCCCCCGACCAAAGCACGGAGCGGCCGGGTGTGGGCTCCCCGCGTCGCATACCCTTACCCCGGGGGTCCGGGTGGGACCGGGCCCCCCACCGAGGCCGGGAAAAGCGGCGAAGCGCCAGCGCGGCTCTCCCCGGAGCAGCGGGAGAGCCGCTCATCGAATATGCGGCCCAGCCCATAATACCTTGCAGGCCTGGACCGGCCTGCAAGGGCTAACAGTGTGTTCTTTGCCTGTGGGGTCCCCAGGAGGACAGGGTCCCCACCACACGAGTGTAAAGGTGCCGGGGGAGCTGCAGGAGCTACAGTCTCCCCCCGCGTAAAGATGACAAGTCACCCTAGGTGTCCTAGGGATTTAAAAAGAATAACCCCTCCAGGGCTCAACCTGCCTTTAACACCTTCTGGGCTGGAACTTTTGTTCTTCAGCTGCGGGTGTTTTGATAATTGCATCGAGAAGTGAAGGACTGAGTGGGGGATGTCTGGAGAAGGGCATCCCCTGGAGGTGAAAAGTGTAATTGCATCGAAAGGCATTGATTGATGGTTATTTCTTTTCAAGAGACTGATGTTCTAGCTGAAGTATTGGTTTAAGGTGATGTCATTAGCAAATTGGATTTAAGGGACTAGACATTCCTGCTAGGGTGTCTGACTGGAGATACTTAAACCTGTGATTGTATCTGTGACGCCTTTAGGGGCTGTAATTGCAATGCATTCTAAATGTGCTGAGTACTGTCATTCTAAAGTGTGCTTAAACATGCATTCTTGCTGCTGCGCTTAGGTGAAGACCCCAGACTGTTAGCCCTTAAGATGAAGAGGTGCATACTGTATGGTCAGTAGGGGATGCTCAGTCAGGGTCATGTGTCACCAAGGCAGGTGTAGCCTGTTTAATTCTTGTTGAGGTTAGGGGGGGGGGGGGGGAAAGGGTGAGGGGTTGCCACTGGGGTGATGCCAGTGTGCAGGGCCCTCGCTCCAGTTTAAGACCAATTCACTGCATTGGGGGCAAGATGATGTGCATACGTGGGAGTGGTGGAACTAGACCCTACCCCCCCCCCTGCGGGAGGGGTGGAGATGTTATGCAATGTCACAAAGTAATTCCAACAGCTTTTGTATATTTGTAGTTTGGTGTATAGTATTGAGTGGTGTGTGTGTTTAATAAATGTACTCTTACTTTTATAGAGCAAAGTACAGACTGGACAATCAATTATTGTGTTATTTTTGCACACCTGCCAATGGCGATTACTAGCCACACCACCTCCCTTGAGTAAGCCTCAGACTGCTCTGCAACGCTACCCTCAGAGTCAGGCGCTGCCCTAGGGTGTTTGGTTCCCAGTGAAGGACAAATGTGTCATGTTATTTGTGCAGGCATCACAGATGCTGCCTCGTTTTCCAACAGCTAGTTTAAAAGAATTTGACCATTTCAGAACTATGCACTGAACGTCTTCAAAATATGTGACCAAGTTCTCAGCCATACAGCCCAAGTGAAGACTGACCCAGATGGCAAGGCCACCTGACGGTCGTCCTTTCCCTCCCCACCTTGCAGGTACATGGAATGAGGCAAATCCTAACGTGTCCGTCCCTCGCCCAGGTCTCTTGGAAGAGACAAATTTCGTTTTGATCCACCAGGGACCCCCACTCTGTACAATTTAATTTATGCGTTAGGCCTGCCACATTCCACGATATTATTGTCATGGACTTCAATTTAATAGCATTATTTGCGATGGTATCACTACCCAGTGGCGCTTCACCTATGGCTGCATGAGGGGACAGCACAAAGTTGGGCAGCACTGTACTCCCCAATCCATGATCGCCAGTTATCGCGTTAGGCCCCTGGATATAGGTATGAGGATCTAAGGCAGGACTAGAAGGTCGACAGCTAGACGACTCCACAACTCCATCAGATTTAACAATGGTCCTGGTTTGGGTAATGCAAAAAGCTTCCACCTTGCTATGATGTAGTCAATCCACCCTTTCCAAGCTGTTGAACCTATTGTGGATAGGTAAATAACGGTTGGTCGCCCCTGCCATCCCCTATCCACCCTTCCACCACGACAGTGCGTTACTAGGGACCAATCACCTCCACGGTCTAACAATTCAATTGAAGGATAGAAATATGATAAAGGGTGGGATAGTTGTCCCAGTACTGTTGTAGCTCCAGTTACAAATATGCTCCACAGTACGGGGATCTTTAAAATTTACCAACAGTCGCCTGTAATAGATTTAGGGCTATGACCCACCCAGGAGAGCTTACGCACCATCAATATTTCACTAGTAATATGAGGGTAGTGGTCTATTATTGTTAAGCCAGTGTGTCACTTTATTTTTTAGGGACTTGAACGATTCCTGGCCGGGGTTACTTATTTCAGGAATCCCTGTCAGAACTAGCAGATATGGACTACTTTCAGGAGGTAAATCAATTCTAGGGGCACCCTGAGATACTGCCCACTTTCTTTTGGTTTTGCTGTGGTTAGTGTAATACTCCTACTCGGGGTGTTGGTGCATACGGGCAAGGCATCAGCAGATTTTAGGATTGATGTTTTAGTAACATCTGAAATAGATGGCACTGCGGGAAAAAGGGGATTTTGTATTACAGACCCATCGAACACAGTATTCATTAAAGCATTGCCCAGACATGAACCATTAGCTTTGTATTGTCCGCAATACCCTGTATAACTAGCTTGAGCTCGGAGAGCTGCTGCTCGATGCACCCGAGTCTCTTCTATCGGTCCAAGTGAGGATCGCAAAAGTGCACCTAGTTTTGTAAACAAGGGGTCCTCTGCCACCATTGTGCTGCTGGTAATCTGAGCCACATCTGCAAGAGTTGTCCCTGGGTTCAATACAGGCGGTGGCCCATATCTAGTCAAATCATTCAAAGCGGTAGACCCCGTATTATCCGATGTTATATCAATATCACCCAAGCCTTTTGCGAGTTTAGACTTCCTGCCACCAGCAGCAGACGCGGCGGCCCGCTTTCTCTTGGGTTTTGCGGCCTCACGTCTCTCCCGGGGGTGTCGGGTAATAGATTTCTCTGGAGAACTAGCCGGGATTGGAGCATCAATGATCACTGTAGCCTCCGATGATTGTTAACGGGCAATTGGTGAGGTATGCTCATACTCCTGGGAAGTAGGTGGGGTATGTAAAGATACTGGGGCGAGAGTTATGTTGGCACGGCTATCGTGCTTGGGTGTACAATCATTTGCAAAATGGCCCATAGAAGAACGTTTAGCGATGGCGAGATCTTGTGACACCCGGCGCTCCATTAGAGTTATCCCCTGGTCAATGACTGAGTTAGCTCTAGTTATGAAATTGTCCAAAGTTCCTGTTAAATGACCTCTAGCAAACAGAGTTTGTTCCTCGTTTCGCGTGCAGCCATACTACTACTTAAAATCTTCGCCCACAACAGTACTTGCAGCAAATCCAGGCGATGAATATGTGTTATAGAACCGACGAAAGAGGGATGGCCCATTCCGGTCTCTCTCTGTCTAGAACGGGCTAAAACGGGCCCGCCCTTGGCCCGGGTTTCGCACGGCGCGCGCCCGCGCGCATTCCGTGCAGCGGAAGGAGTGATCGGATAAATACCTGCAGGCAGAGGGCTGGAGCAAAACGGGAAGAGGACACAGCTGTGAGTAAACCGATCTGCTGGTCCTCGCAGTCCCAAGTTCTTTCAATCCCCAAATGTCCAAACCAAGTCAAACTGCTGCGAGCACGAGCAGTATTTGAGCTGCAGGTAGAGGGCGGGAGCAAAACGGGAAGAGGACACAGCTGTGAGTAAACCGGGCTGCTGGTCCTCGCAGTCCCGAGTTCTTTAAATCCCCAAATGTCCAAACCAAGGCCGACTGCTGCGAGCGGCACCTAGTATTTTAATTCTATTTTGTTATGGTTTTCCTTTAAAAATTGATTGAAATTTTGTGTTAAGTTGCCAAAGATTATATTAAAAACACTATTGACGGGTAGATGTGGTATTTGTGGCTCAGTAGGACGTACAAGTCTGAACATTCTGCATAACAAAAAATGATACAGTAGTGCATGCCAAAGAGATATGGGCTACCCCTGGAAAACTAGAGAATCCTGTCACTTAGATAACTATCTTACATTTAGGGTTTTATACTTGCTGACCACATGATTTGAGCGAGACCAACTTGGCTGACACAGTTGGGCAAACAGAAGCAATTGGCTTCCCATGCCCACAATTGTACACTTCCTATGTGTAGATGCTGAAAAAGGACACTAGAAAACTTGTAGAAGCCTCATAGTAAATTGTTTCCCCTTTAAGATGTGGGTTGTTTTTGTGAGTCCTTTTTCAATGCCTTTGATACCTGGTGTTTGAATATCGGTTGAGAACTTTACACCTCCAATGGTAACAGTTCCTTTTTTTCCATGCCACCAATTCCGATCCAAAGCATCAGGGATCAGCATACACATTTTATTTGCCTTAGTTCTCATTTGCCTGCATTTGGAGCTTCTCGTCCTAATTTCTTTTTCTGTTGGTTGATCCAGCGATTGACTCCTTTCTGGTCTTTAATCAGGTGGTGGAGAATCTATTTGGATTTTGAAATTCTCTTATTAACCTTCTGCTTCTCACACAAGAGAGAGGTAGATTGAAGTATTTGAGGAGTAAGGGGGAATGCTGCTTTCATACTATGCAAAGACTGAGCTACTGAGTAAAGCCCTTATTCTTGAACTGTTCCCGGTACACATATGGGAGTAAGAGGAGCATCTGAACATGGCAGCTATTGAGTCAAGAAGAGTAGAAACCTTTTTCAAGGGATTCAAAGGCCCAGCTACAGCAGTGTGAGTGTCTACACATTGGGGAGGGTCTCTAGCTTTGTCAGCCCACCCCATGTTTGTGCAGAGGTCAGGAGTGAAGAGGTTTCAACCTCCAGCTGAACAACATTGTCGAAACAGTAGAACTCTGACTGGGGTGGATAGCTTCATTCTGCGTGGGCTTCCTCTGCAACTTGCCTCTCATCGTGTCTCCCTATTGAGCACTGCTACCCTTTGTCATGGGTTTTGGGAGAGGAGATGGTGCTCATTATTGTTTTCACTTATCAAGTCTACAATGTATGGATGGGGCTCTCTGGCAGTTGGAGATGTGGCTTAGATGCGAGAGCTGCTGACTAGATACCTCTGGACCTAGGTTTTAGTCTTCCTTGGTACTTTCATTATTAAAAGGCATTATAAAAGGTAAAGCCTATTGGCTTAGTCAGCATTTCTTTACCTCAGCCTTACCCCCTTCCTGTACCCTAACCCGTATCTAATGCACTAACCACTTGACTTAAATCTATACATTTTCAAAATAATTCTATTAATGTATTTCCTTTAATTTTCAGTGTGACTGTTTTTCCTCCAGTTGGGTTTTCTATAGATTAGATTCCTTAAATGCGGGTTCTCTGTTTCAATATTCCATCAAACCATGTACTACATTTCCTTATTGATCAGATCTGGCTCATCCACATCTATGAACTACACCGCTCCTCATTCTGAAAAACAACCTATAAACGTCCATACAAACGGGAGGCTCAAGCATAGTTTGTTGGTTTGCCATGTACACATAAGCTTTCTTGGATTAATGTCGGGGGTCGGGCAGTGGCTCTTCTTCCATTTCAATCTGCCTTTTCTAACATATGGGATGATGTTCCTCAAGGATCTGCCATCAGTCCGATTTTGTTTAATATATATCTGAGCCCATTGAGTGACCTAATTTGGGTTCACATTGTGAATGTAGTCAATAATGCTGATGACACCTAAATGATCTTATCCTTGGATTGAACTCAGTCGAACGCCTTGGATAACTTTCATGCCAGTATGCTTGATACTGCACAGTGGCTACGGAATAACTTTATACAGTTTAGTTTGGATAAGACCGAAATCTTATACTGTACAGGTGGGAAGGTCCCTCCACCCCTCCTTCATAACTTCTGACCCCTTGCAACTTCTACTCCTCTGGCTCCGACTAAAACGGCGCAAAATTTGGGAGTCACATTTAGCGCCAACCTGTCTTTGGAGACGCAAGTGAATAAAACGGTGGGATGTTGCTTTAGTCTGATGAGAGCTCTGAGAAAGATCCTCCCGTTGTTTCCTAACTCGGCCAGAGCCTTAATAGTATGAGGCATTATTTTAAGCAGACTTGATTACTGCAATACCCTACGGGACTCTTCTGCATCACGGTGGTTAGCCGAGCTACATTAGCACCCAGTGCTGCAAAGAATACACTTCAATTCTCTATGTATAGTGTTCAGGACTTTGCACAGATCTGGCCCTAAGCCTCTACAGAAGAAACTGGTTTGGTACACTCCCACTCTGAGACTCCGCTCCTCTTCTGCTTGTTTGGCGAAGGTCTCTAGTTTCAGCAAGGTTAGAAAGGGAGGGCTTTTAGCCTTGCTGCTGCGAGGCTATGGAACAAGCTACCACTTGAAATAAGACAATGCAACACCTTGTCTCTGTTTAGGAAAAGGATTAAAACGTGTCTGTTTCCCAGAAAATGATCTCTTGTTTCTAAGTGCTGTCTAATCGGTCTCTCCCTCTTCATGTTATGTTGGGTTGTGTCTTGTACCACAGCGCCAGGGTACCCGTAGGGTGTTTATTGCGCTTTATTAATGCTATAAAAATAAATACAAAAATAAAATGTTATTTACATGGATACAGAACATTCTCTACCATCCTGAAGTTCATTCCTCAAACCTGAATAATTTAATAAGGAAGTGAACAAACGTCCTCTGCAAATCTTTATTCCTAGTTACTGTAGCTCTCTTCAGTGTTACCGAGGTGACAATGGGTGCAACATACTTTAACACATTCTATTTCTTCCTTTTTTTGTAGCACTTGTACAGCATACACTTGGCTGAACAAACAGAAGACTGTACGATGCAGCTGTCAGACCATATTAAGGTGAGATCTGCTTCCCTCTCTTTCCCATTTGATGTGCTTCTACCTAAACTACAGGCGCTCACGCCATGCGTAAGCAACTTTCACTTTTGGCTTTATTTTAATGGATCAGCCAGTGCACTACTCTTTTGAGCATGAAAACTGGCCTTTTGGAGTGTGATACAATGCTATAGTTTGCTAAGGCAGTGTATGGTTAGAATCTGCTCTCAATCCTTCATTGTACATTATTTTGTGTATTATTCAATATTTTGGTAATAAAGGTAAAGACTCATCAGATTGTAACTTTTCAGGTTGCTGCAGTTGTTCCACCCCCCCGCCACCCGCCGAAGACAAGCAGTCACCTGCACCACTGTTCTTGTATCAAGTCTGTAATGCACACCGTGTATTGGCCTTGTTATATCCTCCATCTTGGTTGATACACTGCGGACCCTGCACGGCCATCGGAAGTATCCTCCTTAGTGATTATTTGAGAACTGTAGCACACTCTCAGCGTATCCGTTACTATCACAATGACGCCCGGATTCCTCTCTCCACTTAAATCTCCTGTGGAACTATGTTTGAGAATGTGTTCCTTTACTAGTTAAAATAAGATACTGCTTCTTAATGAAAAGAAGTGGATTAAGTGAATCTTCATCTTAAAAAAAAAAAAAAGAGCGAGAGATTTAAATAGTGAATTGTACTTTCACCGTTGGTTTGTCGGGCTGTCACAGCAGGATCAGTGTTTCAGGTGAATATCTAACATATAAAATGCCCATAATTCAGAAGGCCTCCGAGCTCATTCCACAAGCTTGGAGCCAGCAGTTATTGTTTGCACATGCCTGTGCTTTAACAAAATAGTAGTATTTGGATTCTGATGGCAAACCTGATGTAAGAATTCATAAGTGTTGGCGCTTTCTTTGATATTCCTAAATAGTTAAAAAAAAATACACAAAAATTCTACCCATGTGCAGGGATCCTGAAACACATTTTAAATACATTGATTTTTAATTTTTGAAATCCATTATTTAAAATAAAATTTTGAAAAGGAGACCGCACAGTTTGTAGTTTATATCTGATAGAGACATCTAGCCGCAGATTCCTTAACTTAGAATATCCCCAGGCGTCAGACTGGATCCGGAAAACTTTACGCAGCAACACCCCTACGCGCCTGGGGAGGCGCCGCACAGCTTCGCCATGATGTCGACCACGGGTGTGACGTCAGCGGAGCCATATATGCCCTCCCGGCGCGCTGATGTCAGTTTTCTTCTTTTCCCCGTCCCAACGCGGATTCTGGAAAACCAGCAGTTCCTTGGCCTGTTTTTTGGGTCTTTACGATGCCTTTGGTGTCCTGTAACAGTGTGCAATGCCTTCGGGCTTTAAGGTGTGTGAGACCTGTGCACGTCAGATATTGGTAACGGTCCTGCACGCCATCTGTATGTGGGTCGCTGGAGTGCACCACGACTCCGAAGAGTGCGACGCCTGTCAGTGGATGAAACCAAAGTCCTTACGGGAGCATCGTTTGAAATTGCTGGCCGCACGGCTGTCCTGTCCTGCACCCTCATGTTGCCGCTCTCCCTCTCTGGATCAGGCCCATTCCTGAGGTCATTCCCGTGGACGTCGTCCGGAGGTGTGTAAGCACAAGCGTAAGTCCATGAGGTCTTCCTCCCATACACGTGACGCTGGCGCCTGCTCTTCGCGCTCCATGCCGGGCACGGGCTTCTGGCAGTCTCCTCCTCCGTAACCTCCCTTTCCGGGTGCCGGAGCGGCACGGGCCCAAATGGATACTTATTGTAAAGCACTCCACTCTTACTTTGGGTCACCCTCTCCCCCTGGTGCACCTTCGGGTCCCATAGAGGTGGAAGGCACTCAAGTTGGGTCCTCGCCGGCTGATTCGTCCTCGGTGCCGGCTGTGTGCTTCAACTCTGATTCCGGAGCGGATACGATGCCGACGGGACACAGTCCAGCGGGTCCTCCCAGTCGCCCATTCAGTCTCCGCATAGCCCTGAGCGACTTCCTGCTCTGCCATCGTAGTGGCTCAAACTCCACGTCGGTCGACACGGGTGCCGACGCAAACGCCTCCTCTATTACATAAGGTTAGTGTCCAACCCGACTTCTCGGACGCCGGCACCTACGCCTCCTCTTATGCAAGAGTTTGACGCTCCTCTGGGCTCCCCTGATCTGAGGTCATTTCGGTCCATGGTGCAGGTACCTTGTGTGGCGTGGCCTTCGGGTCAGCCTCCAGTTCCTCCACTTTTGCTGTCAATTGGACTGGTCAGTCTCCAACAGTCTCCTACTGATGGTTTTTTGTCTCCTCCCTGGATGGCAACTGAGACTAGCGCTGCCTGCGCACGGGCTATTCACAGGGCGGCAGCTATTCTCCCTGTGGTTTATCTGCCTTTTGATCTTCTCCACATGGAGCAGGTTGAGGTGTAGCCTTTGCTGCCCCTCGGGGCATCTTTATTTAACAAAATGCTGGGCACATGGGCGAAGCCTTCCTCTGGTGACCCTGTTGATGGGGCCATAGCTCGTCAACAATGTCCTTCCCCCCGCATGATCCGCTCTTTCTATCCCTTCAACCTAGAGCTCAGGGCCTTTTTGTTCAGGCGGCCTTTGACTTGCCCCAGTATTAGAACTTTCATAGCTTCCCATGCTTTTGTATCATTCCCCGTCGTCGGAATGGGAGTCTCGGTAACAAAATAACATAGCAGTAGGTACAAAAGAGAAAGAAAAAGGCCTAGGCCTCATTCCCTTTTGTAGCATATCTGCCTATTTTTGTAAAAGAGACCAAACTTTGGCACCAGCCATTCAGAAGAGCCACACCCCATAGAACCCTCCTGAAGGAACCTCGAAGCCACAGATTTTCGTAGCCGTTGTGTAACAGTCACCATATCTGCTGAAGACTGAGCTTTCCTCTGGGAGGTGGGTGGGCGCATGGGACTCTATGAAAGTTACCAATATTGGGGAACCACAGTTACAGGTAAGTAACTTGTTTTCTTGCCCCAGTATTGGAACTTTCATAGATTCCCATGCTTTTGTATCAGAGTAGCAAGCAGTCAGCCATAAGCACATTTTGTGGCATAAATATACAGTCCCGCCCATGTGCTTGGACCCCAGAGCAATCAAAATAGTCTCTTAAGTTGTCCTCTTCTGCAATCCTGCATAGACACGTAAGAGTAAATCAAAGACTAATAATGCAGCCTGAAATTAACAAGGCTACTCTGGCCTGTCCTTCATCCTGATGTGAAAAAGAATAGCCAGATAACACTGAAATGTAACATTTTGCTAGGCTTCACACATAGAGAAACTCCCCTTCACGAAAATCCTTTGTCATGATAGAGCGGAAGGGTTGGACAGACAAGCCCCATAGGCTGCCTTTTGTCTGTAAATGGATACCGTGCCTTTGAGGAACCCTCCACACACCCTCTGTATCCCATGATGCACAGCCAAAGGCTAGTTACTTTCAGTTCTTTTTTCCGGCTCCTGCTAGCAGGACCCTGGAGCATTGAGCTCTACCTTTAGTGGTATCTTCAATTATTTGAGCTTTTTTGATAGTTAGTGTTTCACTCAACGTCTGAGGCCTTTACCTTACTTTTGATGTCTTTTTGGGGCAGTTAAGCCATTTTTCTTGTTAAAATGCCATCTTTATTTGACAAGTGCCCAGAATGTGGCAGGAAGAAGGCCAAGTCGGACTCTCACAGAGTTTGCATACTCGTTCCAGGTGACATTGGCGCTCGCCGTTCACCGTCGCCGCACAGGTCGCCATGAACAAGAAGAACAACGCCGTTGAGGGGGAAAGTCGACGTCTAGGGGGGAAAGTCGACGTCGAGGGGGAAAAACTAGACTTAGAGAAGCCATCGGAGCTTGTCGTCGAGAAGCCTGTCTCCCTCTGTGGTCAGCATCTCCACGTCTGGGAGTTCAAGGTCAAGACGGCGTCTATGTTCAACGTCGAGGGGCACTACTTCCAGAGCTTCCTCTTCAAGGCCTGCCCGAAAGCGGAGGAGGGCGATTCATACTTCGGACTCGGAGTACTCCAGGACCTATTCACCAACCAGGTCACTGGAATCAGCTCCGCCTGTGGCTCCTTATAAGTCGCCGCTGTGGCCTAGGACGCCTGCTCCTCCTCCTCCACCTCCTCAACGCCTCCACCTCTGCCTCCTTCGCCTCAGACACTTCCTCGGCTGCCAGTGGCTCCACCTGTGCCAGTGGTCTCGACAGTGCCAAGAAGGCCAAGGTTTCGATCCCGGCCGAGGCATCGCTCTCGCAGCCGGTGCCGGTCTTCTACCAGATCACGGCATCTTCATGAGCGGCCAGGCTCCAGATATACTAGGGACACTTTAGTGCAGGAAGATATTCGCCGACTGTCGGATTCCCCACCTCAGTGGGTGTCACTGGTAGATGGCATTACCACGTTTCAGGAGGTTCTGGTAAGGGGAGCGGCTAAACTGGTCATTGCACTGTTCTTGCCTCCCCCTTCCACGTCTGATCTTCGAGACGCTACAAAGGAAGCAATTCTGTCGTCCATTGCTGCCTTTGGTACCTGGTTTGGAGGAACCCGCAATGGAGTTGTTCCGGACGCCTGCCTCAGTGAAGTCGGCTCCCTCGAGACTTCAAAAGAAATACAGGCCCCCGGATTCGGACCCTGCTTTCCTGCAGGTGGATCCTCCTCCGAATTCCTTCATAGTGGTGGTGGCGGCGAAGAAGCAGCACGCTACGGCCCCTTCGACCACAGTTCCACCGGGTAAGAAAAGCCGTAGACTTGATTCTGCGGGGAGAAAAGTCTGTAGCACGTCAGCTACTTCAATGAAGGCAGCAAGCTTGACTGCTCTCTTGGGCCGGTATTACCGCTCCTTGTGGGAGTCACTCCAACAGTTCATGGAACTCCTGCCTAGAGACAAATGCAAGGATTTTCAGGAGGTTCTCAATGAGGGTCTTATGATCTCCAATCAGATCAGTGCTGCTGCGGACACCTCTCCTAGCAGTCCATGGTTATTGTCATGGTGTGACTCTGCGGCGCCATTCATTGTTGCGTCTCACCTCCCTGAAACCGGAGGCCCAGCAACGTATCGCTAACCTGCCATTTTCGGGTCCCACCCTCTTTGGTTCCCATGCCAAAGAGGAAATGGCTCGTATGAAATCAGAGCTTGAAACCCTCAAGGCTGTTTGCTTGGAGAAGCATAAGGAACAGCGTAAGAGTTTCCGCCCCTACCAACGGCGGTACTCTTCCAACGGTTCCAGCGCGGACAAGGAAGTCAGGCTGGACAACCGCAACAGCAGCAGCAGTTTCAGTGGCAGCCTTTTCAAAGACGTCAGAGAGCCAGGTTTGACCAGCAGTCCACATTGGGGAACAAGGGCCCGCTGGTTCTAAGCCCTGAGGGATTACTTCCCCCTATTCTGTTACCCAACCCGGTGGGGGGAAGCATTCAAAATTACCTGGAAGAGTGGAGAAAAATAACACAGGACAATTGGGTGCTGAATATTGTTCGCAATGGATACTGTCTACGTTTCACCAGCCCTCCTCCATTGATTCCACCAGTTCATTCACAATACCTGTTGCGTGCAATTCAAGTGGAGGCCGATACCCTGTTAAGAAAAAGGGCGATGGAACTGGTTCCTCCTCCTCAAAGGGGAAAAGGTCTATACTCCAGGTTCTTTCTGGTGCGCAAAAAAGACAAAAACTAATTCAGACCCATTCTCAATTTGCGACAAGACAAGCACACAAATGGATTCGCAGAGAAAAGTTCTGGATGCTGTCCCTGCACCAGATTTATCCTCCGCTTCATCAAAGGGACTGGCTATGCAGCCTATGGGCCATGATCTGATCTTCGAGACGCTACAAAGGAAGCAATTCTGTCGTCCATTGCTGCCTTTGGTACCTGGTTTGGAGGAACCCGCAATGGAGTTGTTCCGGACGCCTGCCTCAGTGAAGTCGGCTCCCTCGAGACTTCAAAAGAAATACAGGCCCCCGGATTCGGACCCTGCTTTCCTGCAGGTGGATCCTCCTCCGAATTCCTTCATAGTGGTGGTGGCGGCGAAGAAGCAGCACGCTACGGCCCCTTCGACCACAGTTCCACCGGGTAAGAAAAGCCGTAGACTTGATTCTGCGGGGAGAAAAGTCTGTAGCACGTCAGCTACTTCAATGAAGGCAGCAAGCTTGACTGCTCTCTTGGGCCGGTATTACCGCTCCTTGTGGGAGTCACTCCAACAGTTCATGGAACTCCTGCCTAGAGACAAATGCAAGGATTTTCAGGAGGTTCTCAATGAGGGTCTTATGATCTCCAATCAGATCAGTGCTGCTGCGGACACCTCTCCTAGCAGTCCATGGTTATTGTCATGGTGTGACTCTGCGGCGCCATTCATTGTTGCGTCTCACCTCCCTGAAACCGGAGGCCCAGCAACGTATCGCTAACCTGCCATTTTCGGGTCCCACCCTCTTTGGTTCCCATGCCAAAGAGGAAATGGCTCGTATGAAATCAGAGCTTGAAACCCTCAAGGCTGTTTGCTTGGAGAAGCATAAGGAACAGCGTAAGAGTTTCCGCCCCTACCAACGGCGGTACTCTTCCAACGGTTCCAGCGCGGACAAGGAAGTCAGGCTGGACAACCGCAACAGCAGCAGCAGTTTCAGTGGCAGCCTTTTCAAAGACGTCAGAGAGCCAGGTTTGACCAGCAGTCCACATTGGGGAACAAGGGCCCGCTGGTTCTAAGCCCTGAGGGATTACTTCCCCCTATTCTGTTACCCAACCCGGTGGGGGGAAGCATTCAAAATTACCTGGAAGAGTGGAGAAAAATAACACAGGACAATTGGGTGCTGAATATTGTTCGCAATGGATACTGTCTACGTTTCACCAGCCCTCCTCCATTGATTCCACCAGTTCATTCACAATACCTGTTGCGTGCAATTCAAGTGGAGGCCGATACCCTGTTAAGAAAAAGGGCGATGGAACTGGTTCCTCCTCCTCAAAGGGGAAAAGGTCTATACTCCAGGTTCTTTCTGGTGCGCAAAAAAGACAAAAACTAATTCAGACCCATTCTCAATTTGCGACAAGACAAGCACACAAATGGATTCGCAGAGAAAAGTTCTGGATGCTGTCCCTGCACCAGATTTATCCTCCGCTTCATCAAGGGGACTGGCTATGCAGCCTATGGGCCATGTCTGTCCAAACCTTCCTCTCTATCATGACACAGGATTTTTGTGAAGGGGAGTTTCTCTGTGTGAACCTTAGCAAAATGTTAAATTTCAGTGTTACCTGGCTATCCTTTGTCACTTCAGGATGAAGTACTGGTCAGAGTAGCCTTGTTAATTTCAGGCTGCATTATTTGTCTTTGATTTTCTCTTAACCCCTTAGGTGCTGCGCACGTTCACCGGCCGACGGCACCACTACCTCCGTAGTGCTGCCGTCGGCCGTTGAACGTTCGAACTGCACCTGTGCAATGGAACGTCCAGCACTGGAGCTGGACGTTCCATAGCAGCTATGAGGTTAAGTGTCTATGCAGGATTGCAGAAGAGGACAACTTGAGAGACTATTTCGATTGCTCGGGGGTCCACGCACATGGGCGGGACTATTCACATGATTATGACTATAACAGATACCCCTACTACAGAACTGGAGTTACAGGTAAGAAACCACTCCTTTTTTGTGTTCAGCTCACCTCATAAGTGAAAGGATACTCCCACCAGGGTTTCAGACATTGCATTAGTAGCAGTATCAACAACAGCAGAATCAAAAACCTACCGACCCACATCCAAGAAAAATGTCCGTCATTTATTTCTCTTTAATCACCATCTCTATTCACCCAAAGTTGTCCCATGCTTTCCTCCTCCGGATCAAAGGAAAGCTTGTCACTTCACAGTATCCTCTACACCGGTTTCTCATGTTTCAGAAGATTGGTACCTCATTGGTTAAGAACATAGTCGCCTGTTTAGCTCAGGTAAGCCTAGACCGGACTGCCTCGCCCTTACTAATGCTTTCTGTAAGGATGTGCCCCTTTTTGTATGGTCACCCCCAAGTTCTTGGACTAATGCTGTTTTTTTTTTTTTACCCAGAGTCCGGTGAGGCTTGCTAACTAGCCCCCGTGCCTGTGCCCTTAACCTTAGATAGGTATGTTGAATTGGCTCATACCCAATTAGCTAAGCGAACCAAACCTATCTAAGTCCCTAGTAAATGGTACACAACGCACCCTGGGCATGTGAGGTAGAGGGTCACTCCTGGGAATGCAGAACTGTTTGTACCACCCTGGGTGTGATAACAGTAGAACGAGACTCCCAGCCAGTCATTGGCAGGCTGGAAGAGCACTTTAAACTGCTGTTTGACTTTGGAATTTAAAGTAATGGCAAAGCCAGACTTCCCCCTAGTATATGTGTAAGTCACACCTACAGTACTCCTATCAAGTCCTAAGGCAGGATGCAACATATCTCATGGGCAGAACATGTATTTTACATGTTCTGATAGTAAAACCCCACTTTTTTAGTTTTTACTGTGGAAAGGCTTGGTCGCCCAGTTTGCGAGTGCAAAGTTACATGCTAATCCTTCAGCTGTACTAACTCTGGAAGGAGGTTTGTGTTTTGAAAAGGTCTATAACTAGTGAAAAAACTAGAAGATAAATAAACACTACTATTGTGTAAGCCCACTAAATCTGATATTGAATCACCAAAAGTGTATGTGTATTCTGATTTATTTTATTTTTTCATAGATATATATACTTTTTATACACATTTTTTTGAAACATTTTAAAGAAGATACATAGATAGTTGATAGATAAATTACAATATACTTGATAATCAGATAATACTTCAAATAATGTTCACAAACCCGTCTAAAATTTCATAGCAAACATATAAATAAGCATGTGACAAAGAATGATGGAGGCAACGTGGTAGGTAGCACACAGGCAAAATGGTGGGTGACACACTACGCGCGTTTCGGCTTTGGAAGCCTTCATCAGGTGACCCGTCTTTGGCACTATAGTTTAAGAAGAGGGAGGAAAAAAGGAGAAACAAAACACATATATTTACCAACAAACATATACATAAATGAACATGATTATAGTGGGCTTATATATCTCTCTCTCTGTTAATTCCTAATACTTATGAGTCATAAATCACAATACATGATATGTACAAAAGACCTAGAAAAATATACTATATACATGACCTAAGGAAACGACACAATATTTTCTAAAAACCACTTATTATAACAAACTCTATGTATTTTCTTGTCATTTCAGTGCAACATGTAACGACTACAATTGATGTAGAGTTTATGTACATATTAATTCTCTGGGTGTACAAAGGGAATATACCGTATAGTTTAGAACAGATGTACAAACTTATTTTTGGGTTCCACAGAACAGCAAGACAATTGTTACTAAATATACACAACCAACCTGTTATTTAAAAACCATGTAGAAAAGGAAATTTATATATCCATATTTCTGATGCCTCTCTTCATAATGACTAGTTGCAAATGGGTCAGCATATGCTTATGACTATCAGCTTGAACCCATGCATATCAATGACACAGATGTTTTCATATAAGCACTGTAGGCGGACACGGTACATATAAAAGAAACACCAATTAAGATATATATATATATATATACGCGATCTATACATATTAATCAGCCTATTTGTCCGATATAGAGCCATTGACACCACCTAGTGCTTAATTTTTAGCCATGGTGTACAGTGACAGTAAAGCAAAACAAGGAAATATTTTAGGGACTTACGTGAGAAAAAAGAGGAGGCTTAAGATGAGAGGAAATTCTAACTTAAAAACATATACTTCATCAGAGGTTCGCATTCCTGTATTTTAATAAGAAATGGAAAAAGCAACAATGGGTAATATGGTTAAAGTTACGGGGTCGCTAAGATGTAAATAGCTATGCAGTGAGAAAATAAAAGACAGACAAATATCATACATGAAACAAGGTGAACAAACAGACTAATCAACATTAAGCACCAAATATTAGTAATGGGGCCCAGGTGTTTGTCAATACCGGTGATGGTGAGTATTGCTAAAAATATACTCACCAAAGTGAGGAGATAGTAACGTAGTAATATAAATAAAGGGTAGCACTGTATAGTCCTGTAGAGAAAATAAAAAGAAGGAAAAGATGCGAACCTAAATGTAATTCTGTTTTTGAACTGCATTAAAGTTCAAAAAGATAAGCTGTTGCTACAGTTGTGAATAGCGAGTGCTTCTGTACCTTATGATAACGAGGATATATATGGGGATTCTGTTGGAACGATATGCCGAACTTGAAGTAGTTAAATATTCATGCTAATCCTCCAGATGAGGGTGTCGGGAAGGACTTTCAATCTATAGCGAAGAGAGTAAATAACAAAGTTGATGACCTATTATTTAGTCAAAAAGAATGTGCCATTCTACGATTCAGGACGATATATACCTTCAAAATAAGAGCCCTTTTTGGAAGCTGAGGGCCAGACAAAAGGTGTGTTCATACAGGGAATCTACAGGAATATGCAAAATAAAGACGTTACTAACAAACACCGTAAAACGGAAAACCTGCTAGAGGTTTCATGAGGGGCTATAAATAAATAATCGGAAGAAAATGTAAAAAATAAGGAGAAAAATATAATAAAAAACACATCTTTGCTTGTCGTCTATAACGAGACTTTTAGAGCACAAACAACTAAATTCGCTACATACCCGACTCATGAATGAGAATACTAAGTAACAACCCATTTAATGTGTCACTCGATAGATGCGCGATACAAGTAAAATATATTTGGCAACAATGTTACTGAAACCGCGGTAATGGATGCCGTAGACCGCTTCATAGTCTGCTGGCAGACATTGAAATAAATAAATGCGGGCAGTTCTCATACTCGTATCCTGTAGCTCTCGACTACATAAAGTTAGAGCAGTACTGCAGTAACCGATAGGAGAGGCAACTTACCTATAGTCCATAGGAGGGAAAGCGAGATATGGCCCTCATAGTTATTCGTGCTCGGACGGAGCTCGTCAAAAGCGGCGAGTAGAAATGAACCGAGGGGAGAAGTATCAAGCCTTTTTGAGGCTGAACCAACTAATGACGTAGCCAAAATCATGCAGGTAGAAACCGGACTTAGAAAGAGTGGCGATCTTGATTAAACAACGGACTAAAAATCGGAAACATACGTCTTCTAGATCACGAAAACTGATTGTTAATGCTAACAAGTATCGCTTTGTTAGATGGATGGAGATAAAGATAAATATAAGGAATACATAAAAAAACGTATATTAATGAAAAACATATAACAACCAAGTATCAAATGAAATGAAACAAAAAAACAAAAAAATGAAAAAACGAAACCCCATGGTAAAGATGAAAGCGCTAACAGGAGTGTTGTTGATAGCACGACGACGAGTGCTTCTTCGATGAGGATGTGCACATCAACGAAGAGTGTACCGTTGACAACCCTCCTATCGACGACGGCTTATGAAATGAAATGAAATGAAAATGAAATTTAGGTTTTATATAGCGCATGGCTGCCCGTGAGCGTCCCAGCGCTGGGATTGCAGAACTTCTGAGGGTGAAGTCGGAGAAAGGGGGGAAGTTATTGCGGGAAGAGGTGTGTTTTTAGAAGCTTGCGAAATTTCAAAAGATTGGTCTCAGAACGAAGATGAAATGGCAGAGCATTCCAGGAGGTGGCCGCTGTAACCGAGAAACGGCGTCCTCCAGTTCGGGCTTTTCTGGTTTTGTGGACTGTGGCCAGATGACCTTGAGCTGAGCGTAGGGGCCTGTTGGGTCTGTATGGAAAGATCATAGCTTTTAGCATTGGAGGCCCTTGATTTTGCAAAGCTTTATGGGTAGAGCAAAGGGCCTTAAATTTGACCCTTTCGCGGATCGGCAGCCAATGTAGTGCCTTAAGGGCGGGTTTGGCTGAGACTCTGCGAGAGGTCCCAGTAAGAATCCTAGCGGCAGCATTCTGTGTTCTTTGAAGAATGTTGATCGTGGATTCTGGGGCAGCTAGAAAGAGAGCATTGCAATAATCTAGTCTTGATAAGACTAGACCTTGAACGAGCAATTTCTGTGAAGGTCCTGGAAGTAGAGGGAGGATCTTTCTGGTGGAACGCAGTAGCCCCACACATGTGCCAGCTGTTTTTTTCGCTTGCGTTTTAAGGGATAGGTCCTGTTCAAGCCAAAAACCCAGACTTTTTAATTCAGTCTTGGGTTGAGGGAGGGGGCCTAAGCATGCTGGCCACATGGCGGATGGAAGAGAAGATATTTTATTTCCCAGCAGCATGAGCTCCGTTTTCGAGCCATTGAGCTTGAGCCTTGAGGAGGACATCCAGGCATGAATTCCCTCTAAACAGTCATGAAGGTTTTTAACCTTGTCCTCTTCCAGAGAGAATGATACGATCATTTGGGTGTCGTCAGCATATGTGACGGCTTTTATCCCAAAAGGGGAGACCACATCTTCCAGGGGGGCCATGTATGTGTTAAAAAGTGTAGGGCTCAATGAGGAGCCCTGGGTGACCCCACACTGGAGAGGGAGAATGTTGGATCGCACATTCCCTTCGCAGACCTGAAATGTTCTGTTTTTTAAAAACGAAGAGAGCCAGCAAAGGGCTGTGCCCCTTACTCCCAAACTAAAGAGGCGCTTAATGAGAGTTTTGTGGTCCACCGTGTCGAATGCAGCGCTTAGATCCAGGAGGATCAGTAGCACTGATCCTCCCGAATCCAAGATGCATCTCGCCTCTTCAACTACCTTCAAAAGGGCTGTCTCCGTCCCTTGACCCGGACGGAAGCCTGTCTGTGTGGGACGAAGGAGATTGTTGATTTCAAGGAAGGCAGACAATTGCTTGTTGACCACCTTCTCTGCAATCTTACTTAGTCCAGGAAGGAGTGAAATTGGGCGGAGGTTGGTCAAATCTGCAGGGTCTATACCAGGTTTTTTCTGAAGAGCTTTGACAATTGCGTGTTTCCATTTAGGAGGGACCACTCCTTGGTTAAATGAGGCATTAATGAGGTTGGTGGCCACATGCGAGATGGTGGGTCCAACTTGTTTGAGGATGTGGATAGGTGCTGGATCATTAGGGGAGCCACTTTTCAAGTCTGAAAGGACTTTTAAAAAGTCGTCGTCAGAAAGTTGGTTGAAACTGTCTAAAGTTGGACCACTGACGGAGGCTGATAGGGCGGTCAGGGGATTATCATCGTTTAAAGGAGGGAGTGACTGTAGAATATTGATGATTTTATTTTGAAAAAAACAAGCTACTTGGTTGCATCTGGCAACTGTGGGTTGTTGGTTTGAGGGGGTGTTAGGAATAGTGAGGAGCTCTTTAACTATTTTATAAGTCTCACGAGAAGAATTAGAGGCCGCTTTGATTTTTTTATCAAAGAAGGAGGCCTGGGCTGCTTTTCGCGCCGCTTTATAAGTCCTCATCGCTGATTTGTATTCTTCCTTGATGGTGGGGTCCCATTTTTTCCTCCATTTCCGCTCATGGATTTTGCAGATTTTCTTGAGGTTCCTGAGTTCCTGTGAGAACCATGGTGATTTAAAGGTGGTACTTTTTTTCTTTAAGTCTATCTTAGGGGCGACTATATCCAAGGTAGAGGTGATCCAATTAGTGAAGTTATCGTTGGCTAACACAGGGTCAGGGTCTGCCGAAGGGGTAGATCGTGTCAACTCCTGTGTCCAGTCTTCAAGAGGTATTCTGGACCATAGTCGGTCCCGTTCTCTTGGGATTTGCAAGTGGCCGGTGATTTTGCTAGTTTGCCATGTAAAAGGGATGAGGAAGTGATCAGACCAGGGCAGAGGGAGTGAAGGGCAAGCTTCAATTTTTGTAAGATTGGCAAAGAGAGGGTCTAGGGGGTGACCCTTAGTGTGGGTTGCCTCTGAGTTAATCAGATGAAGGTCAAGTACTTTTAATTCTGAGATAAGATCCCCAGCAATTTTATTAGTACTGTCCTCAAAATGTAGATTTAAATCGCCAAGCAGGATAAAATTAGGGGTCAAGGTACAAGATGAAGTGGTGGTATCCAATAGTGAGCTGACAAAGTTACCTGTGGTCCCCGGAGGACGGTATATCAAAAGACCTGACAGGGATTTATTGGGAGTTAGTTGAAGTGAGAAATGAGCACTTTCACAGTCCTCTATCCCTCCTTCTTGTAGCCTGCAAGTGAAGGAATTCCTGTAAATAATCGCTAGTCCGCCTCCTATGCCTTTTATTCTGTTCTGATGGTGTGTGAGGTAATCCTTGGGTAGCATACTCACAATATCAGCATCTGAATGAGGCGTTAGCCAGGTTTCCGTGAGGAATAGAATATCTAATTGTAGGTCCTGAATGAGCGTTTTTATCTCTAACGCATGCTTGACAGCCGATCTGCAGTTCAGTAAAGCCAGACTGAGGCTGTTGGTTGTCTGGTTGGTGAGTATCTCAGGAGTATCGTTATGGAAGGTAATTAAAGGGATCGGGGTTGGGAGTGAATTTGCCGCGCAAAATTGTAGGAGATAGTCCCTTGTGTGTCTAATTCGATGCTCGTGCAAAACGGGCATAGTGGGTGGCCCTGTGCCCGGCCTGGCCCGGACGGGCCCAGACGGGTGCGCCTTTGGCGCGCTTTCGGCGCGCCGCCGGCGCGGACGTGCATGTCCGTTATTTTTATTCATGGAGGAGGGGGAGGGAAGAGGGTGGGAGGGGCGGTCCACTGGACCGTCGACCTTCCCTACCCAAGAAGGCGGGTCCGTTCGGTGAGGCGATTAAACAGCGCCTGTCCCGAAAATGCTACCTGGCGAAGCAAACTCGCTGCAGGTAAGGGAAAGTCCGAGTCTAAAAACTGCTTTTAAAATATATACACTTTTTAAAATGTCTCGGCTCCAGCTAACGGGTGCTCGGGCGCGACTGCACAGATGAGCCTGTGCTCCTGTTTGTGATCCGGTCAGAGTGTTATTTTTAATTAATTAACAGAGTGCGCAAGAGAGCGCTAAGAGCCCCGGCTTTCCGCCTCAGGGTAAAGATTTTCAAGTTCAGCAAAAGTCACGAAGGTGTAAGGGACCGCCCTTAAGTATCCAGAGAGGGCGGGAGGGGCGGTCAACTGGACCGTCGACCTTCCCTACCCAAGATGGCGGGTCCGTTCGGTGAGGCGATTAAACAGCGCCTGTCCCGAAAATGCTACCTGGCGAAGCAAACTCGCTGCAGGTAAGGGAAAGTCCGAGTCTAAAAACTGCTTTTAAAATATATACACTTTTTAAAATGTCTCGGCTCCAGCTAACGGGTGCTTGGGGCGCGACTGCACAGATGAGCCTGTGCTCCTGTTTGTGATCCGGTCAGAGTGTTATTTTTAATTAATTAACAGAGTGCGCAAGAGAGCGCTAAGAGCCCCGGCTTTCCGCCTCAGGGTAAAGATTTTCAAGTTCAGCAAAAGTCACGAAGGTGTAAGGGACCGCCCTTAAGTATCCAGAGAGGGCGGGAGGGGCGGTCAACTGGACCGTCGACCTTCCCTACCCAAGATGGCGGGTCCGTTCGGTGAGGCGATTAAACAGCACCTGTCCCGAAAATGCTACCTGGCGAAGCAAACTCGCTGCAGGTAAGGGAAAGTCCGAGTCTAAAAACTGCTTTTAAAATATATACACTTTTTAAAATGTCTCGGCTCCAGCTAACGGGTGCTCGGGGCGCGACTGCACAGATGAGCCTGTGCTCCTGTTTGTGATCCGGTCAGAGTCGACGAGTTGCATCATTGAAGGCAGTGCCACCTTTTACCATTGACTATGAATATTTAGACGACAACCTCGTCGACGACGCTGGCAGTGTAGAAAATCCCATCGTTTAGTGGACTGTGGCAGCGTCCCTACCGCTTTTAAACCTAAGCGCTTTTGCTCGCTTGCTTAGCGGCGCGTGAGCATTTTACTGAATGCTAATATTTTAATTAGTCACTGTTTCTCCTCACCTGGCTGGAAGCACAGCGCGTTGGCAGCGTGTCGTGTGTGCCTTTAGATTTCAGCTCGGCTGAGCTTGCCTGACTGCTCACGGAGGACTGGACTCGCCCCTCCCTCCCGCCTCGGTCTGACGCCGGTGATTAGCGCCGTTTGTGCAGAGGGCGTGGAGGGTCCGAGCCAGGCACTTCCGGTTAGTGAACTGCAGCGCTCTAGTGGCTGGAACGCTGGGGGGGATATAAGACGGATGTGTTGTCGACAGCGCAGCGGGCGAGCGCAGCGGGCGCGACGAAGGCGCGCCGGAGTTGCGCCAGAGTTAAGCCCGTCTGCGCCCGTCCGCGGCCGACTGCGGCCCAGGGCCATACCCTCTGCCTCTCCCTCCTGTCAAGTCTCCTGGAGTCGAGATGAGCTACTTCTCCTCCGAGGGGAGCTATGTGGGCTTTGCCCCCACAGCATTGACGCTGGGACAAATGTGGGCTGCAGCCACTGTGAGTACACCTTTAACACCGGTAAGGCGCTAACTGCTGGCCAACATACTTTGATATGTGGCCTATTAAATGTTCGCTCCTTACGGAAACACTCCCTTGATATCCGTGACCTCCTTACGGAGAAACCATGGGATCTTTTATTCCTTACGGAAACGTGGCTGGATCAGGACTCCATGCCGGAGATTATTGAGGCCATACCTGAAGGTTACTGCCTTCACAGGCTAGACAGGCCACGTGGGAGAGGGGGCGGTATAGCCGTGGTTGTGCGGCAAGACTATCAATGTCAGCTCGTTCGCACTGCGATCGATGATAGTGAAGCTGGCGTCTTTTCCATCTCCATTAATGGCCGCTTCACCTTGAAAGGCTTGTTAGTCTACCGTCCACCAGGCTCTTCCACAGCTTTTGTTGGAAAGCTAGTGGAGGGTGTCACCGAGGCCGCCCTGCGCTCAGATAAATATCTGGTCCTAGGAGATCTTAATTTACATCTAGATACTCCCTCGGACAGAGTGGCTAGTGAGTTATGCCACACAATGGCTAATCTACAATTCGAGCAGAAGGTCTTATCATCTACCCACAAGCTGGGTCACCTTCTGGACCCAGTTTTTGCTAACTGGAGCCAAGTGAATGCTCAAGCACCGATTCCCATTGCTTGGTCCGATCATTTCCTCGTCCCTTTTACCATCGGAATACAGGGACCCCGCCCCGATGACCCTCCCGCTGATAAACATCCCAGGCGCAGGTGGGCAGCATTCTCTCTGGCCAAATTCAATCGGGCACTTACTGAGAATGGTCATCCTGGGGGTGACGGGGTTGATGAAGTGAATTACAACCTGGACCAACGCATTTTGGAAGCTTTGAATCAGGTGGCACCTCTGGGTACGTCGAAACCAGGCGGCCGTACACAACGGTCGGCGCCCTGGTTCAATGAGGACCTGCGTACGGCCAAGGCGGCATGCAAACGCGCCGAGAGGAAATGGAGGATCGCATACTCCATACAGGCCAAAAACAGTTACACTGACTGCAGACGTGCTTATCACATGTTGATTAGGAAAGCTAAATCTTCATATTATTGCAATAAAATCGAGGAAGCTAAGCAGTCTACCAAAGAGCTTTTCTCTATCTACAAAAGTATTGCAATAGGAAAATCTGTTTCAGCACCAGAAAAACTTTGTACTACGGAGGGTTGTAATCGTATTGCGGAGTACTTTGCAACCAAGGTCTCCAATATATATAATTCCTTCCCCCAGAGGACAGATAGTGGCACTGCCCTCTTGGAACTTCCAAGAAGGGAAGGGGAACATCGGCTCACCAGGTTTGTTACCCCCCCCACTACGGAGCTCCTTCGTATCTGTGGATCCATTAAATCCGGTTCCCCCAGAGACCCGACCACTCCCAATCGGCTCATGGATAGCTTGCCAGTGCTAGAGCCTTATGTGCGTCAGCTCTTGGACACTTCCTTTGAGTCGCAAGTGGTCCCGAAGGCCTGGAAACAGGCAGTGGTACTCCCCCTGCAAAAAAAGGCTAATGTTAGTTTTGAAAAATTGGAGAATCTCCGTCCCATCTCCCTTCTCCCCTACATGGCGAAGGTGGCGGAAAAAACAGCCAATATACAACTTATGCAGTTCGTGGAGAGGGCTTCGCTACTCCACGACTCGCAATTTGGCTTCCGTCCCCGTCACTCGACGGAGTCTGCTCTCCTCGTGGCGGTGGAGGCACTTAGACAGGGAGTCGACGAGGGCCAGACGATGGCACTGATCCTCTTAGACTTAAGCGCAGCATTCGACACTGTAGCACATTCCACCTTGCTACAGTGTCTGAATGGAGGTGGGGTGACAGGAGCTGCGCTTGGGTGGATTAAGTCCTTCCTCTCTGAGAGGTGCTTCCAGGTCAGACTAGGTGAGTGTTACTCTAGGGAGATTGAGCTGGGCCAGGGCGTACCACAGGGTTCGTCCCTGAGTCCAACCCTATTCAACATTTATGTCTCCCCCCTAGCGGCCATTGTGGAGGGCTATGGCCTCCGCCTGGTGTCCTACGCCGATGACACGCAATTGGTCATCTCCCTTTCACGCGCGCCCGATCTTGCGGCAGACATTTTCAGGAACTGCATGAATGATCTCGCTGCCTGGATGTCTGCCAACTGTTTAAAGTTGAACGGGAGCAAGACCGAGGTGCTCGTGGTGGGGGGTGTACCGTCGGCGTGGTCGTCGGCATGGTGGCCACCGTGTTTGGGGGAAGTTCCCGCACCCTGCCGTGAGGCTAGGAACCTGGGCGTGTGGCTCGATAGGGACCTCACCTTTGGCCCACATGTCGGTCGGGTGGTGGGGGTATGTTTCAGTGTTCTGAGAACCCTCAGGAAAGTCTTAGACCTGCTTCCTATCTCAGCGCGTCAGACGCTGGTGCATGCCCTGGTCACCTCCCGACTTGATTATGGGAATCTTCTTTATCTGGGGGCCATCGGCAAGGTCATTCGTCGTCTGCAGGTTCTCCAAAACGCGGCAGCACGGCTGGTCCTCAGACTCCCTAGGAGGGCATCTGCCAAGCCAGCCCTGCGAGCGCTCCATTGGCTCCCTATTGAGAGGAGAGTGCAGTTTAAGGCCCTTGCCACCTGCCACCGTATTCTGAATGGCAAGGCACCTCTCCCGCTGCAAAGTCTCATAGCTTACTATGAGCCCACACGCAGCCTTCGGTCCTCGCAGACCGGGCTGCTAAAAGTACCCAGAATTTCCAAAGCTCGCATGGGAGGCAGATCCTTCAGATACCTTGCCCCCAAATGTTGGAACAATCTGCCGCTGGAACTTCGGCTTGAATCTTCCGAAATCCTGTTTAGGAAAAAACTTAAAACTTATTTGTTTCAGTAGGTAGCTTGGTTGGGAGTAGGGGGGACAGTTACTCCGCTTGCCATAGCGCGGGGACACGCCAGTGGCGTAACCAGGCGCTTAATAAATCTCCAATAATAATAATAATAATAATATTATAAAAAACAAACTCTGCCAGAGGAGCTCCTTGCGACCTAACCCCACAAGGTCCGCCAAGAAGACTGCTGGCACATTATCAACACATCACATATTTACTGTTACATTTTGAAACCGTTACCTAAGAAGGAAAAATACAAGTTGGTACAGGTTGGTGCAGGGGAAAGACCATATATGGGAGACAAGCGCTCCTAGTTTAGCCCAGCTCGTTATAGCAAGGTCGTGAGGGTAACTCCCTTCTGCTAACTCCGAGAGAGTCTGCACTGCACCCCTTGGAATGTGCTTATCCAGCCTACCCTCACCCTCAACCTTGACAGGCCTAACGTGCAGAAGCAGCAGCTTGCTACAGTTGTACTATTTCTCAGGAGAACGGCTTGAGCTAAATGCAATGATAGGTTTTTACTACTACGATGAGTGAACTAGGCCACAAAATGGCATCGATTGAGTCAAGCAGTACTGCCTATGATTAGGTACAAACGTGTAACATAGTTTATACTAATCCCTAAATTATTATATATTGTGTGCGTATTAGTGTTTGCGTCCCTACATTAGCTTACTAGGTACATCACGCTAATTACTAAAAGTAACTACATGTTTTACTAGGCCCAAATCGAATTCTAGTTCCTCAAGGTAGACGCACCTCCAGAAGATATCGGATTCCATAATCTCCTGGAAAGAGGCAAAACGCTTTGAACTTCCAATGCCTTCTCACCAACAGGACTGTTTCCTTTAAGACTTCAAGGAACCCTTCAAAAAATCTGTTCGATCTATGCCTATCATAGATTATATTGGGGACCAAGGCAGCCAAATAATGCAAAACCCTTTTACAGTTCCTCTGGTCTTGCCAAGATTGGTTAAAAAATATAGAGCTCCAGACGACGCTCTAGCCTGCCTTATAGGCCATCCCAAGCCTGATTCAGTCATTACTCAGGCAGCTCAAAGCAGATAAAAAAAAACATCTGCTCCACTATTGGCACCCCGGATAAAGAGGGCAGGCGGTTGGACAATATTGGAAAGTGCTTTTCCTCCATGTCATTGTTAACTGTAAGAGCGTCTAACTCCTTCACAGGCAGATGTGGTCAGACCCTCCCACAAGACACTAAAGAGAAAGCAAAGAAGGTGTTGCTGGAGGGCGAAAGATCGGCTTCTGAAATTATCGACTAAGCGATGGACATCGCATCCACTGGTTTCCGCCAATTGGCTGGGTTGGCGGTCCTAAGGTGCCAAGGATGGCTTAAAGCGACAACACTCCGGCCTGAGATCCTGACCAAAAACCTTGACATGCCCTATGACGCACAATATCTTTTTGGAACACATATTGATGAAGCCCTCCAAGGGATCAAAAAAGATACGGATACAGCCAGAGCTTTGGGTACCCTCCAATATAAAAGCACCCCTTTTCGTGTCTCACGGGGTAGAGGGCAATCCTCCTACAGAGAAGTCTACCAGCAGTATAAGTATCCTTCCTATTCCTCCTCTAACCCGCAATAAAGACCACAGTTTCAACAGACAAACTTCCTACAACAAGTCTTTCATTCGTGGAAAGGCTGGACTCCGCCCGACGCCACTGACTACTCTCTGCCGCCGTTCTCCGTTTCACCTCCACCCTCCAAAATAGGAGGACAAATATCCCACTACCTTCAAAATTGGACTCCAATCACAACAGATCGTTGGGATTTGCCAGCTAGTACAGTTTGGACATTCTCTAGAATTTGTACAAACTCCTCCACCTACGCCTCCTCAACCTATGGCTCACAAACATTTACACCTCTTACACCTGGCAATATCATCAATGATCCAGAAAGGAGCTATAGAGCGGGTTCCTGTTCATCAAAGAGGAAAAGGTTTTTACTCCTGATTCTCCTTGGTATGCAAAAAGGGAAAGTAATGGAGGCCAGTTCTAGATTTGCGGAATTTAAACAAATTCCTGAAGAAACAATCGTTTTACATGGTCACCATTCAAGAAGTCTTGCAGCTTCTCAATGCGAACGACTACATGGTATCGTTAGACCGCCAAGATGCCTATTTTCATATTCCTATCCACAGAAAACACCAGAACTTTCTGAGGTTCGCTGTGGCCGGCAAGCACTACCAGTTCAGAGTTCTGCCCTTAGGGCTCAAGTCAGCCCCACGCATCTTCACAAAATGTCTTTCCCCAGTCGCTGCATGCCTCAGGCAGCAGCATCACCAAGTCTTTCCTTATCTCGACGACTGGCTCGTCAAGGCACCCTTTCTCGAAAGCGTGAGAGTCTTCCAGAGCTTGTCTATGGCTTTTCAAAAAATTGGGTCTCACCCTCAATCCAGATAAATCGGTCCTTCAACCTTCTCAGCGGACAACATTTCTGGGAGCTGTCCTGAATACCATCCTGAAACAGGCTTACCCATCACAGAAACGACAACTAAAACTCCTGAAATTAGCAGAACGTATACAGAAAAAGTCTCAGTTCGCCTATTCACATCCCTCCTCGGAATGATGTTCTCCTGTATTCTTCTAGTTCCCTAACGTCACCTCCACATGCGTCCTCTCCAAGAGGCTCTCACCACTCTGTGAATTCAAGTAAACGGATCATTCGACGTCATGCAGGTGACTCCTCAGATGGTCAACCTCTATAAACTGGTGGACTCATCCACGAAATCTCTCTTGAGGCCTACCTTTTTTAACTCTAGCCTCTCCTCAAGTGATAACCACGTATGCATCTCTAGAAGGTTGGGAGCCTTCCTTCAGGAGCTTCAGATCAGCGTGAAGTTGTCCTAGAGCTTAGAGCAGTCTATCTAGCCCTCCTGGCTTTCCTTCCCAGGATAAAAGGTTCACTAGTGCTCGTCAGAAAAGACAACACTACGACAATTTACTTTCTAAACAAACTGGGAGGAACTCGTTCGGTGTCACTCTTTCAAGAATCTCAAAAATTTTGGAACTGGTCACTTCAGCACGGAATTTCTCTGAGGGCTGAATATATTCCAGGAAAAGACAATACATTGGCAGATTCGCTAAGCAGACTACAGACAACCTGCCACGAGTGGAAGTTGAACCAAGATACTCTCAACAGCATCTCCCATTGGGGCGAACCACTGTTGGATCTGTTTGCCACAGCACAACACCAAATGCCAACACTTCACAAGCTGGCATCCCCAACAGGGATCTCTGGGGAATGCATTTTCAATAGCATGATTTGGGGTATTTGCCAATGCCTTTCTACCGATTCCCCTGATTCCCAGAAGAAGAGGAAGGCAGCGCCCTGCACACTAATTCTAATAGCTCCAGCCAGCATGCTAATTCTAATAGATCCAGCATGGCCTCACCAACATTGGTTCATGGAACTCCATCTCCTCTCACTGCAACCTCCAATTCCGTTGACCGTTTCCATCTCTCCTCATGATGGAACAGGGACAAGTCCAACACCCGGATCCAGCCTCTCTCAAATTATCGGCCTGACTCCTAAGTTCCACGAATTTCATGGCCTAAACATTCCTCCAGACTTAAGGGTGGTTCTATCTCGCGCAAGAGCAGATGGTACAAACAGGACTTATTTTTTCAAATGGAAAAGGTTCTGTATCTGGTTTAGATCTGCTAAGGTGCATCCCCTCATTTTCTCCGGAAGAAATCTTTCCATACCTTCTCCATCTAGCAACTTCCGACCTCGTTCACGCTTCCATCAAAGTTCACCTGGCAGCAATCGCCCATTTTAGGAGATCTTCCACAGGACCTTCTCTTTGATTAAACAATTTCTCAAAGGTGTATTCCGAATTTTCCCTCCTGTAAAGTCTCCTCCTCCAACATGGCAGTTCAACACAGTCCTTGCTCAACTTATGAAGCATCCTTTTGAGCCGATACACATAGCTGACCTCAAATTCCTCTCTTGGAATACTGCCCTTCTTCTTGCCCTTGCATCCTCAAGACGAGTCATTGAGCTTCACGCATTTACAATACAAGATCCATTTCTTCAATTCAAGAACGATAGGGTGATTCTTCGTACTAACCCAAAATGTATTTCCGCCGGACTCCCACCTTAACGAACCTATTGTCTTAAAGACCTTCTTTCCAAATCCTCAAACAGCAGGCGGAAGAGCTCTACATTTGTTGGATTTGAAACACTGCCTTAAATTCTACCTTGAGAGGACAAAAGCATTCCGCAAGTCCAACCAACTTTTCGTGGCCTACAGTTTACCTAGGAAAGGTTTTCCCCTTACAAAACAAAGTATCTCTAGATGGATCCCTGGTGCTATGGTCTTCTGTCACCAGCAAGCTGGTCAACCTTTGCAATCAGGAATTTGTGCCCATTCCACTCGGGCAGTTTCTACTTCTATGGCATTGTTTGCGGGCGTGCCTATCACAGACATTTGCAGAGCGGCAACATGGAAGGCGCCGCATACATTTACCAAGCATTACTGCTTGGATTCGGAGCTAATGAAGGATGCTGTGGTGGGACAGGCGGTGTTGTCATCTATTTCGATAAAGGTGAGCCTTCCTTCCCACCAACCTCTCTCTCTTTCTAAACTCACATTTCTCTGTTACTTCTATAACCTTTGCCATAATTGCAACTTATTGCTCTGCACTTTAACATTGATATGTTTATTTAATGGGCGTATATGTATATTACCTTCCTATCGAAGAAAATAGTTTTGTAACAACTGGTGCATTTATGCCTTATGTACAAAAGGAAATGTGCTCATTATTGCTTTCTATTCTGATTCAGGCATGTGAATCTATGAAAGATAACCTATTACTGGATAAGAAATTAGTTACTTACCTGTAACTGCAGTTATCCACTATTGATATCTGTCATAGATTCTTATGCAACCCACTCCCCTCCCTTGGAAGGGCTCATCTAGTACTATGTTGTTCCTCCATATAGCACTGTGCTTATGAAAATCTGAGGGGCTAGAGCGCCTTCCAGGAAGGTTCCAGAGGGTGGTGACAGCTGATTGGTGTTCCTCTAGTTTGGTCCTTATCACAAAAGGACCTGGATATATTACTAATATGAGGCCTTGGGCGTATTACTTTCTATGTCTAATGGGACATTACTAATGTACCGGGGACTCCCATCTCGAGGACGGGCAATGATTCAGGCAAGTGAATCTATGAAAGATACCAATACTGGATAACTGCAGTTACAGGTAAGTATCATGTCCACTCTTCGGTACCTGGTCCAAACACTACTGAGACTCTGCTTTGCATCACCAGATTGCCAGACACCATCACCCTACTCCAGTTGACCCAGCTTACACGTTTAGTGCAAAATGTGGGTTGCCAGTATCTCATGTGGCTTTTTTAAATCATAAGTGCGCCTCGAATACAAATCTTGCGAGATACCAGCAGGAGACTGATTCATGCAAAAAATATCTTAAAGTGAGAACTAGTCTTCTGCTGATATCTCAAATTAATGACTTTTGAAGATTTTACCAGCATACTTAAAATTCCATCCAGACCTAGTGACAGTAATGCCTTAATGTTGGGTCTTCATGTTGGACGCCAGTTCCTGGAACAATATATTCCAGTAAAGATCCACCCAAACGTCAGCTCTTTCTTACTTGGTCTCTCCCTCTTTCTTGTTCCTTCATCTACTCCCTTGTCTGTATGCTAAAAACAAGCTAGGCTGACTTCAAGAAAGCTCTAATTTAGGATTTTGTAAATTACAGTATTAATGTTTTAAACAAGAATGTGAAAATTCCACTTCTCCTGAAGTATATGTAAAGAAAACTAAATCCGTTGTACTCCTAATAGAATGCTTTGTTGTTCAGCCCTTTCAGTCCTAAGACAACCCATTCATCACCTCCGCACTAGTCTGGCCTCAGAATCCTTCCACTTTGAGATGGAGCGAAAACGTGGTGAAGAGAGAATACTCAAGCATTGCCACTCACTCGAAGGTGTCTCGATTTAATAACTTCACAGAGAGCTGTGTATTTGCTGTGATATTATCCAGTGGCTTGGGCTTCCCTTATGTGCAACTGAAGGGGCAAAAGATAAAGATATAGAAGCTTACGGAGTACATTTATACTTGACTTACAGCTCATTATTCAGTGTTATGAAGTGTTTGGTCTGTTTTTATTGTAAATTAATGGCCATACAGAGTCTTATTTGATTTCAAAGTTTGTTAACAGCTCTGTATTTTTCATTTTTTCAGTTCACCCAAAGTGCCTTGGACTGTATGGGTGTGGAAGTGGGTCGACTCCGGTCCTTTTTGCAGGTCAGAATAACTCCTCCTTACTTTCATGTAAAATGGTAATTCTTTGGTGCAGTAAATATTCAGTTGTTTTTTTTTCTTTTCCTGACTGTTCTATTTAACAGCCCGGGCAGCAAGCCTCGGACCTTGCTATCCTTCTAAAGGATTTGGAAACCTCCTGTAGTGATATCCGTCAGTTCTGCAAGAAAATCCGCCGCCGAATGCCTGGGACTGATGCACCAGGAATACCAGCAGCTCTCAGCTTTGGGCAGCAGGTCAGAGACTACGCTCCCGCCTGTTAACAGAAGCTTTACGTTTGTAGTATACTTGTTTGGTACCATGTAGTGTGCAGTCTGCGGTGTATTGGAGCAGCTTGTTGAATATTGGTCCCTGGCTTAAACTAAAACACCATATATTTCTAAGGTCCTGCCTGTCTCGTTAGTAGAAGGGGCACCATGACATTCATGGAAGTAGACCGATCAATTTGTGTGGGACATAGTGTTGAAGATGGAGGCACCATGAAGGCCTTGAACCTTTTTTTGCCACAGGGCTGCCAGCGTGTTTCTCAAGGTAGTGGTGAGATGTACAAATAGTGTGCTCCATAGCAATTGAGCTGCCACTTTCAATATACATTTTTACAAAGCACCTATAACTGGAACAAACACTTCCTGGATATTTTGTCCACTTCCATTTCATGGGTCTGTTCAGCATCTGCTGTTATATTCTAAAATGACAGTGCCTTGGTATATTTCCAGCACAGACCAGAACCACTGCTTATTGTTGGCTAGTTTTGGCACCATACACTCTTAAATTGTTTTCCTGGGTTTTAATGATAATCTATAGCACAATCTGCATATTAACACAAGGTGAGTAGGCCCTGAGGTCACAAGATCGAACAGCCTCTACTTGCATTGCGGTTACAAGAGGCAATAACGAATTACCCTGTTGTGACGCTACAAGACTGAAAGGGTTTGTTTCATTGATCTGAAAACCCCAGGAGAACGGACTTTATTTCAAGCCCTTGGAGCAACAGTGACTGCATTTCCCACTATTTGTGCCACATAGTGCAGCAGACAAATTGGGCTACCATTTGTAGGCTTAAAGATGATTATGGTATTCATTTTATTTACAAATATGGGTGGACCTCTCAGTGCTGTAGGCCCTGCTGAAGTAGATTGTGTGCACAAGGGTTTGCTGGCTCAGTGGAACATGCGTTCTCGGCCACAGGCTCCAATCCAGATGGTTTATTTGGTCTTTCATGCTTACGCAGTTGATAAGATTAGGTTGTAACATGCTGCTTTGTACCTGTCTGTGTTTTTTCTTCCCAGGTTTCTGACACACTCTTGGATTGCCGTAAGCATTTAACTTGGGTGGTGGCAGTGCTGCAAGAAGTGGCTGCCGCAGGAGCACAGATGATTGCGCCTCTGGGGGAGAATGAAGGGTTATTATCACTGAAGCTGGAGGACCTGGCTTTTAAAGCTGCGGAACAGGTAATTCTTATGCTTGAATATAATAATATAATATAATCCACATTTGTAAGGCGCACAATCACCCGTAAGGGTCTCTAGGCGCTGGGGGCCGTTGGGAAGATAAAGCAAGCTATTGCCCAGAGTCACATGGTGCTGGGCTAATCTGGTGCTGGGGATCGAACCGTGATCCCCTGATTTCGGAGTCAGTCTCCCTAGCTGCGGCACCACACCTCTTCCTGAAGAGAGACAAGTTCTACAATATCCATTTCCACATGTTTTTTGTTTGAGCATTGTAGTTATGGAAAACAAAGTAGTGAATGGTGTTTTGTTGCAAAGTAGCATAATCTAAGAATACACAATCGCAGTATTACATTTAACTGAAATCCCTTTTGTATTCCTCCCTTTAATGTAGTAAGTTGTAAGTCAATTGAGTAAAAATGTGTACAGCTTGATCTTCACTCTGCTAGAAACTTCAGAAAATGTTTGTGCTGCACTTAGGCCACAGATTGAGAATCTCAGTGGACAGACTAAGGCCATTATTACAAGAAGGTCATAGGTGGACAATTCTGTTCCCGCACCCACGCTTACCTGGCACAGGAACACTGAACCCAGTTTGACTTGGTGCCCATGTGAGATTAGCCCACCATGGCTCCAGGGCAGGCACAGCCAAACACCCTCCTGCAGCACGGGGCAGTATGCTGTGGTTATTCACAATAGCCTTTAACCTACCCTCACCAACCCCCTCCTAGTGCTTTGATTCCTACACTTAGATCCGTGGTGCTTCCCTCCTCCCAAACCTACTCACATTTTCCAGCAGGGCCGTCTCCCAGGTTATTACGTATGGCGGTGACTGAAACATGGAATGGTTAAAGTTGGGGGTGGAGAATCGGTTGTTAGGTCTGATCCTGGTATCTCCCCTTCTTAAGCCCAGATACTGGGCATCAAACCCCTTCATCTTTAATCCATCTGTGGCTCCTAATTTATTTTTATTTTATTATTATGCAATTTGTATCGCGCAAACTAAACCCGAAGGTGTCAAGGCGCCTATCAAAAACAGATCAAAAAGTTTGCAGAGCACCACTACAGGTATGCGCGTGTGAAGAGGTGGGTCTTTAAAGCAGATCTAAAGGCTTGTAGAGTGGGGCGGGACCTTACTTCCAGAGGGAGAGCATTCCACCATTTAGGGGCCAGATTGGAAATGGACTTGCCTCCCCATCTTGTCTTCCTGACACGAGGCACAGAAAGTAGAAGTTTATGTGAGGAACGAAGATTCCTGCCGGGGTTGTACTGAGACAGGATAGATCCAATGCCCGTAGGGCTAGTTTTAGCTAAGGCTTTGTACACCATACATATGGATTTAAAGAGGATGCGATCCCCGACGGGAAGCCAGTGGAGCTGCTTCCGAGCATCGGTGGCAGAGGCACGTTTGGGCAAGTCGAGAACAAATCTCGCTGCTGCGTTCTGGACCACCTGCAAGCGCTGCAGCTGACTCTTATTCAGCCCAGCATACAGCGCATTGCAGTAGTCCAGACGGGAGCCCAAAAGTGCGACGGCTAGTTGCTTTCTTGCCTGGAGGGACAGATAGGGCCTGATTTTTCTTAGTATGTGGATGATCCCCCAACAGGTCGAAACAGTCCTGTTGACCTGTTGGCACATACTAAGGGTGGAATCAATCATAACCCCCAGATTTTTTGCAGAGGAGGTAGGATCGGGGCAGGCACCCAGTGAGTTCGGCCACCACTCAGCAGACCAGATCTCTTCCTTTCCTCCAAATACCATCACCTCCGTCTTCTCCTCATTCAGTTTCAATGAATTGTGAATCATCCATTGGCCGACTGCCTCCATACAAGATCTAAAATTGGCGGCAGTCGACGTAACTGACTGGGAGAGAGAGACGAGGATCTAAAATCTAAAATCGAGTATTGTTAAGTTCAATGATAGTAAACTTCAATCGAAATTTCTGTATACAAAGGTAAAATCTTTGTTCAAAGTCTTATAAGTATTTTCTGATAATTTCATGATATCTGTGGAATGGGCAACTGGAAAAAAGACGACCAAATGACTCATGTTATTTTTCACTGAATGCCAAACTTGCACAAACTTTATTTCAGATCTATGGCTCTCAAGGCATCAACCCACATGAAAGCTTGCGCCAGTCGTGCAGCATTCTCATTGCAACCATGAACAAGATGGCTACAGCTATGCAGGAGGGCGAATATGATGCAGACAAGCCACAGATAAAGGTATGACGGTTCTAAAACGCCAAGCTGCAAGAGGACAATGATGCCATTCATTAAATTATGACCTGAGACAGATTTTGGTTTTAATTTTGTTAAGATAATCTCCCGTTTCTGTAAACAATTATCTCGTATTACAGTGGGGGTCATGGAAATGATGCCAGTGCTACACAATGTATCCCTGCATACAATTAAGGTTTTGCAGTTACTGTATAGTTCTCACTGCCAGGTTCTTTTGAGCAATTTCTTCGCTTCAGGAGATATTTAGAGAATTGGCCTTACTTGAGCCTATTGATGCGTGCATGAAAGAGCCATGTTTTATTGTAATGAAGAATCCTCAAAAGGCACCTTAGGTCTTTTTTAGTACTGGTATGCAGATGGAGCGGAGACCTATGCCTCAAGACAAGAATTCTCTTCCTGATACAGTACCTTTGGGGGGAGAAAGGGAACCACCGAAGAGAGCATCCAGTCCACGCAGGCACCCACAGAAGTTGATGTGTCAAACATTTTCCCCCTTGAATGGCTTAATTATGCCTGGCATCTTGATTGATCTTCACTGTGGTTGTCACACTCTCAGTACAAGAGCTTAGAGTGAAAGCTGAGGACACTGAGGTGAGTCTGAATCCTTCACTTGTGTCTTCTCTTCTCTGTTCACGTCGGAGTAAGAATATGATGAAAGAAGTCCTAATCAACACTATTCTCTCTTCAGGATGGGAACACCTAGTTTTCATTTAGACGTGGCACCTGGCGGTGCACGTTTTCCTGAGTGTCATATGGCTTTTACCTGACTTGACAACACCCTAATTACTATGCAGCACTCTCTCCACTTACCTCTTCAGTTCTCGCTTACACACCAGTTTCCTGAAATTGTTTTTGTTACTTTTTTTAGTGTATAATAAGAAACAAATGTCCAAGTTTGAAAAGCTTTACCAGGTACAATGAGATTGTGCCAAATATTCAGACACTTGATTGGTGAATGCTGTTCTCCGGTGTTGAGCATTACAGGTGGTAATGTACTGTGCTGCTCGTCATGACAAGAATTATCTGACATTTCGGGGAAATGAAATGAATGGCTTGCACAAGTGTGCCTCCAGAGAGCCGATGGACCGATAAAATCCGTAATTTCTTTTTTAAGATAAACCAAGAGAACAGTGGCCTCCTCAACCAGTTGGTGGTACGGACTGTAGCACTCACCAACAACACTTGGTGGTGACTGGAGACAAGGCTGCAGTGTTGACATTTTGCATGGACCTGAACCATGTTCCAGGATCAAATCTTGTGTTTTGAGTACTGTTACTGATTCCTGTGGCATTGTCTCTGGTAACAAGTCTGAAGTCTAGGTCTGTAATTTTTGTGCCTGATCCAAATACTGATGGTGGTTGTTCTCACCTGTTGGAGCAATGGGTTTATGGTGTGCATTTGGGAGGATAAAGGAGACCTTTTCCCTGATTAATTATTGTTCGAGGCATATGGGCTGCAGATGGTGCATTATGAATAGATCGCCATCTGGTGATAGGCTCGGATGATTGCACTTGTTTTTCTCTTGGAGAAGTCTTTTGTAGTCACGAGGCTGGTGACTCCTCCCTTGGGTGGTAGTGCGCATGAGCATCGGCTCCATCCTTAGATTGTTTTTTTCCGCCATCGGGTTCGGATGAGAATCGAAGCGCTCTGGATCGACTTCGAGAAAAGTTATATTTCGGCGCGTATTCCCTTTCCAATTCGACGGTATTGTTTATCGAGCGCGAGTTCATTCCCAGTTCAACGCGTTTCGACGTCAACACCGAAGATTTCTAACTCTACATCGATGGGACAGTGAGGCCTTTTTCGACGTAGTCCAGCCTGGTGTCCATGGAAAGGACCCCATTCAAAAATATCCCAACGTGTGGTGTTAAATTCCCAAACAAGGGCCTACACGAGGTGTGCAACCAGTTTGTCACCTGACCACGAATCCAGGGATTGTGAAGCCTGTGCAGCTTTCTCCTCCAAGTGGACTATTAGAAACCGTCGAGCCCGAAGATACGAGGTATCGAGGATGGAGTCAAATGCAATCCCAGAACTGTTCGAGGTAGAACACTCCGAGGAGGAAGAAGATGAGGACGGGTCGGGGTCGGAAGCGGAGGAGTCTGATGTCGAAGTCGACGTTCATCAAACTGTGAGTGACGGCGTCCCTTTACCAAAAAACCGACCCCGATTGGTGTCGACCCCGCCTTCGAGCCCGGTCAGACAACCGAAAAAAGTTTCCGACGCCCCGCCTTCTGGCTCGGCAGCGAAACCGAAACACTCAGCCCATCACTATGTCGGATCCGAGAAACAGTAAACATCGACACCGAAGCTCCACACCAAAGAGAACTCGAAGTCGAGACATTCCATTTCGAAACCGAAACATGCTTCGACGTCGAAGATTCCCTCGACACCGAAAAGATCGGACTCGAGCAAACTCTCGGTGGCAAACACATAGCACCGAGACACAGAAGCAAAAGCACCTATCGGACCCGAAATCTTCGGTACCGACACAGGAGCAGGACATAGATCCAAAACAAAAGACTTTGTTTATTGATCCACAAACTGGCAAGGTGGTGGCAAAACCACCTAAAAGGAGGAAGACACAACCATTGGAGGGGAATGTTCCTCCTCCTATGAAGAGAACAATGGGGACAAATACAACTCCTCCCCTTTCTCCACAGCCTATGGATACACCCTCTTCTCCTCTTCCTCATACTCTACCAGCTATCCCTAGACCTTTTACACCACGCCCATCTACACCTCAAACTGATGTAGAAAGTGACACAGGGGATGGGGACATTCCTGGGGAGGAAAGCAATACTATCCCAGAGGACACAGACCCATGGGAAGATTATGATGCAGTAACAGATAATGATAATGACCCTGATCTGTATTCCTCAAAACCCTCCCCACCTGATGATAATTCGTGTTTGCACAATTAATTAATAGGGCAGCAAAATATCACAAGGTAGATTTACATACTGAACCTCAGGTAGAAGATTTTCTTTTAGAAACACTACCAGCTGCACAAAAATGTTCAGGGACCCTACCAATGCTTAAAGGTCTCCTCACTCACACATCAGATATATTTAAAGATCCTGTGAGGGCTAGGGTGTTAAACCCAAGAATTGACAAGTATAAGGCAGCCCCAAAAGACCCAGTATTTATTAAGGGACAGATACCTCTAAACTTGTTAGCAGTCTCAAATGCTCGTAAGAGGGCGAACTCGCTAACAGCAGGAGAGGCTCCTCCTCCTGACAGAGTCTAAGTTAATAGATGCCTCTGGCAAAAGAGCAGCAAACAGCTGGCGCATAGCAAATACTCAAGAGCTACTTGCACGCTATGATAGAGCTCATTACGATGAGTTAGAGAAACTCATTACACATCTCCCTAAGGAACATCAAAAAAGGGCAGAACAGCTCATACAGGAAGGGAAGATAATAACCAACACTTCCATTAAGTGTGCCTTAGACGCAGCAGACACTGCGGCAAGGTCTATAAACACCAGTATCATGTTAAGAAGACATGCATGGCTTAGAGTCTCAGGGTTCAAACAGGAGGTACAAACTTCTTTATTGAACCAGCCCTTTGATGGGAAAACACTCTTCGGCTCAAGCACAGATGAGGCGTTAGAGAAAAGGAAGAAGGACACTGAAACGGCTAAGTCAATGGGAGCATTGCAACAGTCATCTCAGAGAGGTTCCTTTCGTAGATTCACCTATAGAGGCGGATCAAAAAATACAGGCACAACCCAACAATCACTGTCTTTTACACCAACATCACCTAGAGGTAATTACAGAGGTAACGACAACAAGGGTAGAGGTCGCGGAAACAGCAACAACCGCAACTCTCCTACCCCAAAACAGTGACTTCATACAGCTCCCCCCAGACCATGTAACACCGGTCGGGGGACACATATCACAGTTCCTGCCTGTCTGGGAAAACATCACATCAGACAGGTGGGTGAGACAAATTATCCAACATGGTTATTGCCTAGAACTCACTGCTACCCCACCAAACATCCCCCCCCGGACAGCGTCCAATGAGTCAAGATCATCTGACATTATTAAAACAGGAGGTACTATCGCTGCTACAAAAGAACGCGATAGAGGAGGTTCCACAACATCAACAAGGAACAGGAGTATACTCTCTATACTTCCTAATTCCCAAAAAAGACGGATCTCTAAGGCCTATACTAGACCTCAGACCTCTCAATGCATACATAAATTCTGAACATTTCCGCATGGTCACACTCAAACAAGTACTTCCTTTACTGAAGAAAGGGGACTTTCTTTCTACACTGGATCTAAAAGACGCCTACTTCCATATCCCAATTCACAAAGCTCACAGAAAATACCTCCGATTTGTAATAGAAGGACAACATTATCAATTCAAAGTCCTTCCGTTTGGAGTTACAACAGCACCAAGGGTGTTCACAAAATGCCTAGCAGTGGTTGCAGCACATCTAAGAAGACAGCAGATACATGTCTTCCCTTACTTGGACGACTGGCTAATAAAGGCGATGTCACAAGAACAATATCTTCAAAACACACAAAAGACAATTCAACTACTGCACCAGTTAGGGTTTACGGTGAACTACACAAAATCCCACCTGCAACCAAACAAAGTTCAACAATATCTAGGGGCTACTATAAATACAGAAAGGGCTATAGTATACCCCAATCCAGTCAGGATTCAAACAATGATTACCCTAATTGAAAGATGTCTACCGCAACACTCATTGCCAGCCCGAGTGTTCATGCAGTTATTAGGGATGATGTCCTCTTGCATACTGTTAATCACATATGCCAGACTGCAAATGTGTCCGCTTCAAGAATGTTAAGCAACACAGTGGAATCAGGCTCAAGGTCTGATTACAGATCTAGTGTTGATAGACGACGCACGCATCGCTCTCTGAAGTGGTGGAATACAACAAACATTTCTAAAGGGCGGTCGTTCCTAGAGCCAATTCCACAAGTGATACTAACATCAGATGCATCGCTCACCGGATGGGGAGCTCATATGGACAAATACACAGTACAAGGGAGATGGAGTGTACAGCACAAAAGACAGCACATACATCATCTAGAGCTACTGGCATTAAAAGCTTTTCAAATGCATGTTCTCAACAAAGCAGTCCTGGTCAGAACAGACAACATGACAGCAATGTACTGTATTCAAAAACAGGGGGGGGGACACTCTCTCCAACTATCCAGACTAGCGCAGGAAATTTGGAGATGGGCCATTCCTCAAAACATCGATCTGTTAGCAGAACACCTTCCAGGAGTTCAAAATCAGATAGCAGACATCCTAAGCAGAGAGTCAGAACAAATATCCAAATGGGAACTGCACAACCAAATACTGCAACCATTTTTCCAAAGATGGAGACAACCGGAGATAGATCTCGTTGCCACTCATCAGAACGCAAAATGCCAAAGCTTCGCATCCAGGTCCACACACCACCTGTCGCAGGGCAGTGCATTATGGATAAATTGGTCCAACAAATCTGCATACACTTTTCCCCCTCTCTCACTAATTCCATTAGTGGTTCGAAAACTGCAACAACATTCAATGACCATGATATTGGTAGCACCCACGTGGGCACGGCAGCCGTGGTTCACCACGCTCCTACAACTCTCACAAGTGCCACACCAAAAACTAAAAATCTCACCCAGGCACCTTACACAGAACCATGGAGAAATAATGCACCCAGATCCCAAACAACTGAACCTAGCGATCTGGCTCCTGAGGTCTTCGAATTTGGATACTTAAATTTACCTCCAATCTGTATGGAAATTATTAAACAAGCAAGACGTCCCACCACCAGAGCCTGTTATGCAGCAAAGTGGAAAAGGTTTGCTGTATACTGCAACAGTAACGACATCAACCCTCTGGACGCATCTACACAAAATATTACTTGCTACTTACTACACTTACAGCAATGTAACCTTGCTTATACCTCCATTAGAGTACATCTTGCAGCTATAGCAGCATACCTACAAAACATGCAACATTTATCCCTGTTTAGGGTACCCGCAATCAAGGCCTTCATGGAAGGCCTCAAGAGAGTTATTCCACCAAGACTACCACCTTCTCCAGTCTGGAACCTCAACATAGTACTCACCAGACTAATGGGACCACCTTTTGAACCTATGCATAGGTGTGAAATACAATTTCTTACATGGAAGGTGGCTTTCCTTATAGCCATTACCTCCCTCAGGAGAGTGAGTTAGTTACAGGCATTAACAATAAAAGAACCATTTCTACAGTTACACCAGAATAAAGTGGTTCCTGGAACAAACCCAAAGTTCTTGCCTAAAGTAATTTCAGCATTCCACATCAATCAGCCAGTTGAACTACCAGTCTTTTTTCCAAAGCCACAGACGGTAGCAGAGAGGGCCCTACATACACTAGATGTCAAAAGGGCAATATTATATTACATAGAAATAACACAAACTTTCAGAAAAACTAAACAACTGTTTGTAGCGTTTTCCCCAACACATAAAGGCAACCCTATATCTAAAGCAGGGATTGCTAGGTGGATTGTTAAATGTATACAGATATGCTACATAAAGGCAAAAAGAACACTAACTGTTCCCCCTAGAGCTCATTCTACACGCAAACTAGGGGCATCTATGGCATTCTTAGGGAACATTCCCCTAGATGACATATGCAAAGCAGCAACTTGGTCTACACCGCATACCTTCACAAAACACTACTGTGTTTATGTGCAGGCAAGACAACAAGCAAATGTGGGCCAGGCTGTATTAAAAACTTTATTTCAAACTGTTGCAACACACACTGGTGACCACCGCTAGGGAGGTATCTGCTGTGTAATCTATTCATAATGTACCATCTGCAGCCCATATGCCTCGAACGGAATATGCTACTTACCAGTATGCATCTGTTCTCGGCATAGAGGGCTGCAGAGTGGTACATGCCCTCCCTGCCTCCCCGGAAACCTGTGTCTGTTCCAACATTATCTTCTTTAGATACACTTACATGGGCATCTCTTTCTGTATTCTATCATACTACTCCATCTAACCTTACTATGGCATAACAATCTAAGGATGGAGCCTATGCTTATGCGCACTATCACCCAAGGGAGGAGTCATCAGCCTCGTGACTACAAAAGACTTCTCCAAGAGAAAAACTAGTGCAATCATCGGAGCCCAACACCAGATGGCGATCTATTCATAATGTACCTCTCTGCAGCCCTCTATGCCAAGAACAGATGCATACTGGTAAGTAGCATTCCATTTACAGAATGTAACTTTATGGCATACTGCAAACGTTTCTCTTTTTAGAACTTGTTTTACTTTGAGATTGAAGCTGCCAACGAGGCAAATGGTGATGTTAAAGGGGTGATATTTTGCGTAACGGCTCGAGGTGGAAGACTCTTCCTGTTCCCTCTGGCACTGCTTTGGGGCCCCAGGAGTTACAGGGGCCTCAATTTGAGGTACTGCTGGTGGGTCTTCCCTGATGCCATCTGCCACCTGGGGTCCCAGTATCCGATCCCTTCCTGAGGCCAGTTCAGCAGTGGTGGCTGGTGACTTTTCAAAGTGATGAGGCGTAACTGTTAGGGGCAAGTTCAACTTTGACTTGCCAAGTGAACCCAACTGACATAGGGGCAGCATGGGGGGAATTCTCCCCCTGAGAAACGTTTGAAAGAAAGTGGCAAAGGGATGCATTTTAAAACAAATTTTGTTAAAGAATTTGTTGAAAAGCAAGAAGAATCTAAACCACATATTGAGTGCACATGGCCTTTCATTTGCCTCCTAGTTCACTAAGGGCGTTGTTGTAAGGGGGAGGCCGAATGTTTCTAGTAGGTTTGTTTTAAAACTTCCACTTTTAATAAATAGCACTCAATGCTGTATCATAATCATTCTGATGTACTTGGGTGAAACTGCGCATGTTAAAAAAATCACATTTTTGATTTTTGAAAAATCTACGTGACATGCTCTGGATGGTTTACATTGTATTGTATTGTAATTGGCAATTACTGAACCGATTAGGCTTTGAAGCACTTTATGACTTCACAGTAAATAAATATGCACGCATATATATCATCTGGGTGGGCAGGTTTCATGAGGCATAGTTGTTTTAGAGCTATAATGCACATTTTATCCAAACATTGAGAAACTTAAAGCAAAACACTGCACAGTGGATGGCTATGAAAGTCGAGATATGTGTCTGATCGCAGCTGCTTACTCAACAAAGCAAACATAACCCAAGCAAACATAACCCATCAGTGCATGCTTCCCTAAATACAAAAAATGCCAGCACTTTTGCAAAGTACTGGATTAGTTACATAAACACAGTTTGTGATACTATTCATTTATTCCTAAAAATTAACCATTCAGCATCTCTATAATCTTGCACATATTTAGAATAAGTACAGGCCAAAGAGTACAAGAATGGGTGGATCATTAGAGACCTATTTCAATAGATTCAGCACTGAACACGTAGGCAGATATGGTTAAGCGGACTTCGAGGCGCCTATGGCTCATAATCTGTAATTGAGCACTGTGAAAAATAAAATGGAAACTTACTCTTTCAAACAATTCAAGTGTGAGAGAACCAGCCACACATCATCTACCTGTCAGCAAGTCAGGTTAGTGAAGACTAGGGTAAAATATGAACATAGTCATTTATAGAGTGTTTCAGTGTCTCTACGAATACTTCAGAGCTGTGGAATATCAATGTTGTTTGGAAGTGTCACCTGTCTTATAGATAAATTATTTATTTTATTTAAAATCCCCTGAAATAAACCAGCTTTTTAGTTTTCATCTAATTACATCACTATTACAGTAAGATCAGTACTTAGTTAGTCTGCATTCTTGTTGGTTTAGCCAGGTTCTCCACAGCTTGCTTCATTCGTACACCCTGATTCCTGTTTACTGAAGATTCTCCCCCAGGCACAATAAACTTTAAGAAAATATTCTTAGCACACTTCCAAAGTGAAGCCCTTGCACCTCATGTATCTGGCAAGTAGATTTCGCTGAGTTAATTTTGGTGAAATGGCTCTGAAAAAAGACAGCCGCAGGAAGTGGTGTGTTAGAAAGTGAGTTCCTGTTGCAGTGCCCTCCCACTTTTTGCCTGATACCTGATGCACATTTCCTAGGTGTGCCCTGGGTCCCTGCCAATCAGGTACCCAGGGCCTGTGTTCCTTCCCTAAAAACTATACTAAAGCCTAAACCCAATTGGCAACATATCGGCTCCTAGTAAATGGTACCCTAGGTACCCAGGGTATTGTGACCAGAGAAGACACCTAAGGGCTGCAGCACTTATTGTGCCACCCTTAGGGGCCCTGTACCCTGACACCCACACACTGCCTTTGCAGGCTGAGTGTGTAGGTGCAAAACTAAACAGAGTCGAAATGGCACACATCCCTGTGTGCCATGCCCACAACCCCACTGCCCTGGAATAAATCAGCCACCCCTCTAGCTGGGTGCCCTATGCCAGTGGTGTGGGCACAGGTGCATGAGCCCTGTGTCCCTACAGTACCCAGGGCTATTCCTGGGCACTGTAAGTACAGTGATGCCATTAAGATGATATGGTGCTGGGAGGTTGTCATTACGAACACCACAGCACCATAATGGCTACACTGAACACTGACAAGTTTGATATCAAACTTCTCAGCACATTAAACCCACACTGATGCCAGTGTGGGATTTACTGTAAAATGCACTACAGAGGGCATCTTAGAGATGCCCCCTGCTCCCTAACCTACAATCCACGTCTGGACTGAGAGGCTGCCACACAGCAGACCTGTTGCTGGACCCCTGGGCCCCCGCTCTCCTGGGCCTGCAACAATGCACATCCAGGGCGAGGTGCTAGGTCTCCTCCCCCAGGATGGGCAGAGGAAAGCTTCAAAGGCATACTGCCTCTGTGAGCTTCTCCAGACCATTTGCTGTACCCAGCAACTGGCCCCCACCAGTCCTGAGCCCCAGTCTGGCGGGAAGACTGGCGGAAAAACTGTCAGGAAGGGGGGAGGGGTGTCAGCCTGTGCCAACCCCACTCCTCAGGGGGAGACGAGGTAAAGTGTGACCCCGGGCTCCAGCCATCTTGAAGATGAAGAGCCCTGCCCAATCACAGCTAGGCTCCTGCCCCCCTCCCATAGGAGAGGAGCAGGCTAGGGGGTGTACCCACCCCAGGACAGGGACCTATTGGTCCCTGTCCTTGCCCTACTAGTAACACCCCTAAATTCAGTATTTAGGGGCTCCCTGAACCTTCCTTCCTGAGATCCAGATACCGAAACAAGAAACAAGACCAGCCATGCAGCTGCTAAGAAGAGGAAGACACCAACTGATTTGGCCCCAGCCCTACCGGCCTGTCGACCCTCGAATCTGCTCCTGCTAAACCCCGGCGGCGTCAAGTGGTCAGCATACTCAAAAACCCCGGAGGACCTGACTGCCTTATGACTCTGACAACCTGGGTCTCCCACGAGCAATGGTACTGCTCAAAGCAAGTAACAAGCCCTGGCATCAGCCGGGAACCGCGAACCCTGTACACTCTGCCCCCGCCAAGCCTGGCCTGTGCTGGAGTGGACCAAGACCCTGAGGACATCCCCTCGGCGATTCTGACTCTGAATCCAGTGCCCATGGACCCTCCTCGGCGACCCAGACGACGCCTGCAGCCTCAGGACAAAGGACCCCTCCGGCCGCGAGCATCAGGGGGTAAGATTTCCCAACCTCAAAAGACACCCCTGCACCCCACGGCCCCCTGTGCTCAACTCCTGGATGCCTACTTATCCTCAAAGATCCCAAGTTAACCCTCAAAGTGTTGGTTGCTCCTGAAGATCCTCCGTCCCCCAGCCTGCAGCCTTTGTTCCCTTTTCAAGATCCTCATTGGATAACATTGAGCGCCCGACGGCTCAAAAGCACCCTGCACCCAGCCGCCCGAGTGCCCCTGGCAGCGCAACCTGTACCCTATTCTACTTCGCCATTTGCCCTGAGCAAGTGACCAGGAGTCCAGCTCCCACAGCCGCGTGGCCTGCTAGCCAGCAGCCACCAACCGAAGGCCCCCTACCTCTCATTGGATAACATTGGGCCTAACTACTTCTGCACACGGCCGCCCCTGTGCCGCTTTGGGTGTACCAACTGTACGTACCTGACTCTGGGGGACCCCCGAGTATGTCCAGAACCTTAACTTCACCAGTCGAGTACTCACCTGAAAACCGATGACTCACTTTCCTGCCATAGGATAACATTGACTGGTTTGACTCGAAAAATCTTCTAAGTGTGAAGCTTTGAAACTTTACAATATTCATCTAAAATCAGCCGAATAACGAATTTCGAATTACTCACCTGTGATCATGAGAGAAGCCAGTACTGTACCTTGTAGCCCAGTACTGAACCACAAAAGTAATCCCAACCGTGTTTGCTAGTAATCTAAATTTCTGCCATAGGAAACCATTGACTGTTTTTCTGTGAAATTTCTTCGGTCTACTTTTGAAAATTACAAATCTTCCTTAACAATCGTACCTACTACTGAAACGTAATTGCTTACCTGTTTTAAGTAGAGACGCCAGTGCTGGAGCCCAGTCCTGGATTACCAAAGTAACGAGACCGTACTTTAACTGCAACTTGATTTTCCTCCCATTGGATAACATTGCCAGATTTTCATTGAAAAGTTTCTAAGTGTGGACTCTTGAAATAGCTTTATATTTCTTAAAAATCATAGCAATAGCCAAATCGTTTTTGCTAAACTGTTTCCTGCTTAGAACCCAAGACTGACCCTATGATCCAGTCCTGGGACTAGAAAAGTAGTCGATAAAGTAACTAGCTGCATTTATGTAGAAAACCCATTGAGCTCAATGTTAAATTGTGTTTCGAATTGTGTTGCCTACTGCAACCATTGTACCTATGGTGTTTATAAAGTTTATTGCTTCTTTGCAAAGTAATTATATGAGAGTACTCCTATCGAGAAAAGTACATTCTTAAACCTGTTGGTTCTAAAAACAAAACTATATCTTTTGATATAAAAACAATTGGCCTAGAGTTCAGTCCTTGTGTGTGAAACCTTTTGCTGAATGAATGTGTACAACAAATGCTTTACACTGTCCTCTGGCACTGCCTTACTGCTCGACCAAGCTACCACTTTAGAGAGAAAGGTCACACTTGGCTTTAACCTCTGTTATACCCCTGGGGTTTGTGGACTCTATTCACACTGTACCTTATTCTGGTCCAGTATATATAAAGCCACTTTCTCACATGATGCATAACAGTTTTGTACCTTGTTCTGTGTGTAGTGATGCTAAATTAGTGTGAAGAAACTGGGTACGTTCACCACAAATATTAACAATAGCACCCTGAATTTAAGCACCTCGAAGTGACCCTTCATTTGCTTCTCTGTGCAGCCTGGTCTTGGATTTATTCTTAGCCCCATAGACAAGGCTTGCAAAGCAGGCACTGTTCATTTCTTCATTCATTGATTCACACTAATTGCTAATTATTATTACACTATTAGATGCTAATTGTCGCCTTTCGGGCTTTCAATAAATCCGGCCCTAAGTACCTCACCAGACGCTTCCCCCACTACAACCCGAGTAGATCCCTCCGCTCCTCCCATGACAACCTCATACTACCAGTCAGGTTCAACATGAAGACGAAAGGTGGAAAAACCCTAAGCTTCTTGGCCACTAAAGCCTGGAACCGCATGCCCAAAAACCTTAGACACCAAACTCAGGAAAAACCCTTCCGAAAACTGCTAAAAACGTGGATTTTTAACCTCCCGGATGACTACACCAAGGCAGCCATCTAATTCCCACAGCCACCACGAAATGTTCTGATCCCCGACCTGGAAATTCAGCGCCATGATGCTCCTTCCGGAGCGACCTCCGCGCTTTACAAATACCCCCACGAAATCACGAAATCACACTTGACACACGACTGCCTGACTGTGTAGTCATCCGTCATGAGATCGTATGCAGCATTTCACTTCAGAAATGAACACGAGGCCTAGCACAAGATATATTCAGACTGCCACAACGGAGGATTTGGGATATCTGTGCAGCTGTATGAACTTTTTGTAGTTTAAAAAATTGAAACAATGTGGTAAAATCCGCTCGACCTTGGTGTCTGCTCTCAGAAAGAATGCACAAAACACTGTTTGAGTCTCTTTGCCAGCTCTATAAATCCCCTGATTCTCAGGCAAATCGCTTAAACTCTTGGGCGCCCATTGTCTGATCTTGTGTATGTAGCCAGGATGCTCATGTAATATGTGTAATGTCTGCCAACACGCACCCAGTATTGGCTCGTGGGAGGTGGGGGGGGGGCGTCACCCGGTGGTGGTGGGTAGGGGGGGAGTTTTAAAATAAATTTAAAAAAATCCTACCTGAGCAGGTCTGCCCCGCTTCGGGTCCTCTGGCACCTACAGGAACGGAACAGCTGCATCACTGCTGGCAAGTGGGTGGCAGCCCCTCTCAGCCAATCCTAGATTGACTTGGGGCACAGTTTCTCCCCACCCGCCTGCCTATCAGGAGACCGAGGTTTGCGCCTTTGCTCAACCCTCGCTTTCCTAATCGGCATGCGCCAGCCTGTGCAGACACTAGTACGCATGACTAGGCACAGCAGAAAAATGTGCCGACCTTCCCCAGTCATGCACACTTGTGGTGCTGCCTGCTGCCCCTGGTCTGACAATCATGTCCGTCAACATGACGATAGACCGCCAACTCTGAAGGGGGTGGGCAGTCCGACGTCATGCTGACTGACATGATTGTCAGTTCTCCCTCAGCGTCTCTGAACTTCAGTAAACTGAGAGTTTACTTAAGTTCAGAGACTGTGAGCGGGGGCTGCTTGTGGGGCAACGCCCTAATGGACGCACTGCCCCTGCAGTTAAGGCATCCACCGTGAACCCATGTTCCATGCTGGTCACTGTTGCACTTATGCCGCTGCAGGCTCCCTTGGCACCAATTGAATACCTGGTGCCAACACCCTCATCATCTTGAACCAATGTCAGCACCACCTCTGCCAAATTAACAAAATAAATCTGTTATCACGATTCCTGATTCTAACCCAACAGCACTATCAGCAGAGGCTCAAGTTAATTTTTGGCTTTGCTTGTGATCCCGAACAGAACAGGGAGCACACCTAATAATAATGATGGAGAGAGGCATAGCTTGCTTTCCTCTTAATATACAGATACACCTCCACTGAGACACCGCTTTGCTTGCTTCATAGACTACCAGTGTAGGAACATGGCTCATTTGCCATAGTGATTCGGAGTCCAGTTGAAGTACTAGAAGACTAGGAAAAATGTTGTCCTAGAGATTGTCAAACATGGGTGAGCCACATCGGAGCCCTTGCTTCCATTCAGTGACTCTCTTACGGATGCATTGCTGGCTACCATGTTCTTGTATGCCTCTAGCTTTCAAGAAGCCAGGTGACAGAGGCCTGCTCTGGTTGATCCAGATTTCCTCACCAAGTTCCCCTCTCATGAAAGTCTTGTTATACATGCTTTGGCTAGTATAGTTAATCCGAACTCCTTTCCGACCGATGTCCTGGAAAGAGTCCAAACAGAATGATGCTTTTGGCTTACAAATGTCTTCTACTGATAGCTTGGCACTGCGGTCCATAAACAGTCTATTAGTCTGCAGTCTGTTAGTGTACTATACACATGCTTTATGGGACTTGGCCAGCGAGATCTTGTTCGCAGTCCAGGAAGCTCTGGGGGCTGCCTTCTGCAAAACAATACACCCTTACATTCTACAAATGTAGGGGCTACTCCAGTGGGTTGGCCTTAGGGCAATGCTAACCTTCCCAGCCTCTATTGAATGAGGCAGCACAGTCCTCCCAAGGATGCAGTTTAGGCACCAGCAGACAATGCTCAGGCCAGCAGGGGCACCAGACCAACAGGTCGTTCCCTACTACAGTGGGCTTCAAGCTGCTTTAGGTTATCCTCAGCAACTCCCACCTGACTTATGGGAGGCAGGATTCAGTATTTCCACCCAGGTTGGTGATCCATCACTTGTGGCAGGTGAGTCTTACAGATTGTCAAAAGGAGTTACTCCCCACATTGCATGTTGTTGCCATCCCACATTTCTCCTTATGGGAGACTGAATGGTGTCTGTGCAGTCCCATCGTGGAAGAGGTGTGGCACCGCGGCCAGGGAGATGGACTCCGGAATCTGGGGATCACGGTTTGATCCCCAGCGGCAGATTAGCCCAGCACCATGTGACTCTGGGCAATAGCATCCTTAATCTTCCCTACTGCCCCCAGCACCTAGAGACCCTTACAGGTGATTGTTCGCGCTTTACAAATGTGGATTATTACTAAGCACACTTTAGGCACACTTTAAGTTTCCCTGTTTCCCTTCGGCCTTACCCTAGCCCCTTGGTTATTCACAAAAGTGATGATGGTGGTCGCTGCGCATCATTAGAGGTTGGGAGTTTCCATATGAATGGCAGCTGTAAGCTGACTCATCAGTCAGTCGTTGACCACTTCTGGGCAGTGGCAGAAGTCTTGAAATTTTTTGGTTTTATCATAAATGAGCCTGCCTAATTCCCTCATGAATGCTTTTTCACTGGTGTGATCCTGGAAATGATCAATTTCAAAACTTTCCCTCCACTGGGTTTAATCCCGGATCCCAGTACGGGTGGCTCTCCGCCTTTTTGGCCTTGTAGCAACTCCAGGTGGCACATGCGGCGCTACTATGAAACATGAAATCCCAGTGTACCCAGCATCAAAGCCACCTCTTTGGCCCCATCTAGGTTTCTCAGGTGTTACACAAGATGTGTTGTGGTGGCTGTCCGATGACACTTTGTCCAGCAGTCGACCGCTCACATTGTCACAACCCAGAGCTGACATTGGTGATGGATGCCTCACTACTGGGTTCGATGGAGAAGATGGAAATTGGAGGCCTCCAGTTTCCAGCAAAGATCCAGCTCCACCTCTTCCTACTGAAGTTGTGGACTGTTCCTTCGGCCCTGAAGTATTTCATTGCCATTGATCAAGAGGAAGCTGGTGCAGGTTGTCACAGACCCCACCACCACCTTGTGGTACTATTACAAGCAGGGCTGAGTGGTGTCCTGGACCTGTACCAAAAGAATTTGTTTCTGAAGGTGTCTGCAGCAATAGAACATCTTTATAGCTGCCAGCCACCTGGCAGTGAGACCTGAATGACAGAATGGATTAATTAAGCAACCTTGCCTGGCAGACCATTAGAGGCATCTGTGCCCCAAAAAAGTGCAGGGCGTATTCAATCCATAGGGACAGCACTGGCTGGATCTGTTTGCCAGTGGCAATCATGCGATGTCAATGGTTTTGGGTGTTGGAGTTTCCATCAGAGCTCTCATTAGAGGACGCATTCCAGCTTGATTGGAAAGATGGACTCCTGTACACCTTCTGCCGCTACCTCTTTTGCCCAGAGTGCTGAAGAAAATCAGGAGCAACCAGGAGAGTAATGTACCAAAAGCCTTTGAGCATCTGTCTTTTGATCAGTCTTCCACTCAGAGGAACTCCTGTCTCGGTATCGAGAAAGCTCCTTCATCCAAACCGCCATAACTTACACCCCCATGCTTAGAGATTGAACAATAGCAGTTGACTGCCTTTGAATTGCTGGCTGAGTTGGTGGATGTCTTCCTCTCTACCAGACTCCCTTTATTTATGCTGTGCACCGGGACTAGTTCTTAACCTGTGTGGTGTCTAGAACACTGACCCCTTACAGGCAAAACTGTTGAACAGTCTCGTTTGTTCTATCTTTAGCCCAGCAAGACCTTGCATTAGGCTCTTTAGAAGGTAATGGTGTTGAGTACCTGTTGTGTGAGCAGCAGGTCTGATATTAAGCATTTCCAGATCATAACTGCCTCAATTATGAGTCGCCCCTTCTGTCTCGCATGTTTTCCACCCTCTACAACATTGTGTGGACACATTAGATGTCTTAAACAATGGGTGAGGGTGTGGTTTCCTCACCAGTTCTTTCAGTCTTCGCACCCGTCTTAGACTCTTTTTTTAAAGGGAGCAAACTTTGTGCTGTTTCTAATGAAGGTTAAATTTAGGGCTCCCGGTTTTATGGTATTTATTTTTTTGCCATTTCCGTCTGTATTTATCCATGTTTATTTTTTGCTAATTTTATCAGTATTTATCCATATTTTTTTTGGGTTTTGTGGAAAAATTAAGCTGAAATTAATATATTTCCACACTTATTTAACCAAAATATGCAGTCATGCTTGAATGCCTGCCAGGTTTCAGTGCTGTGAACACCCGCAGAAGATAAAACAGTGAACTTATATGAAATTATGCAAATTTCAGTATCAACTTTGTGCAGATCGCCTCTTTACTAAAATCCCTTTTTTTTTTTTACCACCTTATCTATCAATCGAAACATCTCTTGGCCTAGCAGTCATGGAGGACAGTATTTAGAATTACTCAAAAAGCACCCAATTAACGTTCTTATCCACATTTAAAAATAAGTACAGACAAGAAAATGAATGTTTTCAGTCTGTATTTTTCTGTAAAAATCAGTAAAAACGGAAAACAGGGAGCATTGGTTATATTTCAGTAGGATTGTTCTTTTCTGAATGTGCATGTTTTGGGCTTGCATAGATTGTCATGTGTTGAAATAGTTAATTCCGACAGTGTAACAGGTTATTGCAAAATGTTAATTAAGAATAACAAGTTTTAGAGATGTCAGATATCCTAATTTTTCACAACCTGGAGTTAACTTTCATTGGCCACGGTAATCCCCGAGAGGTTCACAGTTTTTAGAAAACAAAATTAGTAAATTGAACGTATTTTCTATTCATGTTCTTTATTTCCTCAAGTACCTGGCTCTAGTATTCTGTGGTACAGATTATTGATCCCCTGGTTGTGTTTATTCCAGTCACCGCCTCCAGTGGAGCAAAGAGCAGCTGCACTGCGAGCTGAGATCACAGACGCAGAGGGACTTGGATTGAAGCTGGAGGACCGGGAGACTGTCATCAAGGAGTTGAAGAAATCTTTGAAAATCAAGGTTAGAATGAAAGACCTTTTACACTACATCAACATTCTTGGGCAAGATGATAGCTGCTTAGGGAGGGTCGATGGTTTAGATTAAATCCCACTTACGTCGGTCCTGTATTCTGGTCTCGTACAATCTTTCTCAAAATTCAAATCCATATTATGTGTCACAAAAGTAATTGATCCATTAACTTGTTCACCAAAGACCAACTTCTGCCAGTGTCTTATTTCCAGCATTTTAGACTTGAGTTTTAGAAAAGAGGCAACTAGATGCACTTATAGAGTCATGGTAAAGAATCATGGTAAATAGACATCCTAATCTTCACATGGAATTCTCCATTTGTTAACACTTACACACTGAGAATAAATAATGCACTTAAAGAAGATGATTTTACACCTTTCAAATTTAAAATGTCCTTCCCACCTCACTGCGATTTACGTTGCCTTCACTGTGTCCAAACAGTGCCCTTTTCACTCAATGTATTTTTAACCAAGCTATTCCTACTTAGTAGTTGATGGCCATATACTAGTATATAAATAAAGATACAGGGGTTTAATTTTTCACATATCTCTAAAGACCTCGTGTAGGTACTTGGGACAAACTGTAGAAAAAAGTAAATGGTTTTGTTCAGAAATCTGCAGAGGGTGGAGCGTCCAGTAAAGTTAGTTCTGATGGAAAATGTGTGCCCTTGCAGATTCTTTCTATCCACCTAGTCTCAGACCACAGATCATTTGCCATCTCCTGGAGTGGAGGATTCTGTCAAGTGAAAGATTCAAACCACGCAGCACTATATATGTACTTTATCATCATTAAGTGAATTCTGTGTTTTTACATTTTTTATTTAGGGCGAGGAACTTAGTGAAGCCAGCGTTCGTCTCAGTCTGCTGGAAAAGAAGTTGGACAGTGCTTCCAGGGATGCAGATGATCGGGTTGAAAAGATACAAACCAAATTGGAGGAGACCCAGGCCCTCCTGAAAAAGAAAGAAAAGTGAGTCTGATTGTATGTCAGTATCCCTCAGTCTCCACCTTCTGATAGTCTTTGGCCCACTGTAAATAATAACACTGATTAATATTTTATATAAACTCAATCCTACTTTTTGGGAAGTGGGCCTCACTCTTGCATTCCGTAAGGTATAGACAATGAGCTTTGATTCATCAAAGCTCTTCGCGCAATAGCAAAATGTGATTGACTGCAACAAAACTTAGGTTGGAGGGAGTGGAGCTGTTTTACCACTTTATTTTTATTTTGGAATGGGAGTTACCAATAATACTGAAGAAAAGTTATACGCTAAACAAATGCTGGATTATGGTGTTTGGTAATTCACACAAGTTACCAAATTATTCAGTTTAATTTTCACCAATGTCCATGATGTTTGTGCAAATTTACTTTTGTGTTAAAAATATATCTTATTCTGTAAATCTCATAAAAATATAGTAGATGACTAACCAGTGCCTTATCTTAAAAATGCCCAGGATAAATCTGGCATCATGAGTATCTCCTGGATAGCCGTGCATTGATTACATGTTCACAGTTAAATACAGTTCAAGGCTCTAGATATTGTGCATGAATACATGAGCAGCCCATCACTTTTATAAGGATCTGTTAAAGCGCGTTCAGCCTGTGAGAGCTCTGTTGTAAGTGAGCCATTGCGCTTGCATTTATTTGTAAAATGTCCATCTCCTGGTGGTCTTTGCCATTGATCTTACTCTTCGGAATGCACAATCTGCCCTTTTTCACACTTCTGAGAACTGACCTGTTTCAATCCAGTGTTGTTGGTCACCACTACTTCTCATCTTAGCAGTTCTGGCAGCAGAATGCCTGCATTGTTGCAGTAGAAGAAACGTTTTTTTATAAATATTGTTATGAATAATTTGGCTTTGATTTGCATGCATGACTATTTTCCCCCTAAAGTGTGCATGACCATCCTGCTCTCAGTCAGTCAGTCAGAATATCTTTATTCGACTTTTTACAAGTCATACAAAGAGCAAACAATAAAACAAAGACAATTACATTTACATACAATACATCCTGCTCACATTTCTTTAACACTTGTAGTTTGGTTGATACGTATTTACCTTGAGCACAGCTTATTTACAGCAAATAGAACCTTTTTATATAAAGTCCATGTTTTTCTCTTTAATTAGACCGGATTTGAAGTATTCAGTTACCTTTTGCAGTAATACTTCAGAATGTTGGGACAATGGTAACAAGTGCATATCAATGTTAAAACCACCTACCTTGGTTTTTGTAATGCTTCAAGATATCCCAGTGTGTATTTGTGAGCTCAAAAAACTGTTTCCCTATGTTTTTTTGTTTAGATGTTTTGTGCAAATCTTCAGGTCCTTTCTGAATAAGCGCACTGTTTGAAAGTGTCCATGCTGAAAGGTTGTACCTTTAAGTGATGAAATACACTTGGTTAATAACATTTTCTCTTCTTCAGGGAGTTTGAGGAGACGATGGATGCTCTTCAAGCCGATATTGACCAGTTGGAGGCTGAGAAGTCTGAGTTGAGGCAACGCCTCAACAACCAATCAAAACAAACAATTGCAGGTCTTCGTGTAGCACCTACCTCTGGAGTGGCTTCTATTGTGTCTGGTGCCACTGGAGGTGAGTGTACTAGTTCTCCATTCCATTCAGTACATGAAAAATGTAATCATGAACCTTATATATTTGCTTCCTTTAATTGCGTCCCACTATCCTCAAAAGATCTGCTGCTGTTGCTGTGGGTTGCAGTTTTGGCAGTGAAGTCCCTCCAGTTTTGGTTACTGGTATGTCCACGTTCCTCAATACTTGTGGAATGTCCAGGCTATCCGGCTGTATTTGGAAGGCAATTTTTCCGGGGACAACAGGATTAAAGATCAGGAAGCCAGGGTGCTTGCTTGGCCTGCCACACACAGACCCTTCCTATCAGGCATACCCAAATACTATGTCTTCAACTTTGTGAATTTTGTTTTAACTTTCCTGATCTTCCCAATGAGTGTAAAGTTTCACATGCTCTCTTGTTCCTCTCTCCTTTTCTTGGTCCTAGAGCCCAGGTGCTCTGTCGGTACATTACACTGTGCTGATATCACAGTGCTCTGCGCCTTCTCTTTGGGTCAATGACATGCAGTATTCTGCTCTGATTTTGCATTCTATGACCCTACTCCACCAGAGCCCCTTTAAGAGTGCTTTAAGCCAGTCGCCCAGTGGCGTAGCATAGACCCTGCAGTGTGAGAGCCCCCTCAGCATAATACCCTGGCCTTAGAGCGCCTGATTGAGTCCTGAGGGGGGACCCTCCATGTAACTTGAAAGGGGGCCCTCAGGTTTCGTTACGCCACTGCAGTCGTAGTTCTGCGGTTTTGTACCATATTATATCTAAGGTGTAACTTGCACCCCCTCGGCCTCAAGGTACTGCGCTCCAAGTCAGCATTGACTCCACTGTGCCAGTGTGGGTCTTTTATTTGATGCTCATGCTCTCTCTGTGGACCTTAGCGCTTTTTCACTCTTGCTCCCTTTACGGGGGCTGTAGCATCCTTTTAGGTTTATAGGTGTGAGGTTGTAGAATATATTAGAATGTTGTGATTTCTGGTGCATTTTATTCATTGGCGTTCCTTTTCTGCCAGGTTGACTGAGTGGCGAGTCTAGGTACGAAATTGAAGATTTTATGGTAATGTGAGTTACATTGGCCAGCGCTTCTAGAAAAAATCGTATACAGGCAGTTTCTGAAGATCAAGTATTGGGGAATGTTGTGAAATTTTCAAATGGATGACCTTTAGAATCTAGTGGTGAGAGGAGAAGAAAGGATGTTGGGCTTGCTGTGGGTTATTGGATGTTTTATCAAGAAACATTTAACTTTTCAGATTCCCCTGAATTGGCGATTTGACGTAAATACTGTGAAATATTGTGTATATTTCTGACTGATTTTATTTAGTAGAAAGGGAACTGTGCTGCATTCTGCTGAGTTTAATAGGCATGAGGTCATAGCATTCATGTTGTGCGGATTCCTCTGCATTTTGAACAAGATATTCCCTTCTGCTAGGGAGCAGACTGTCTCATCCCATTAAATTAGTACTAATTACTCTAGCTTGACTACTCATGATGGCCATTTTATAGTGACACTCTATTCAGATAAAGTAACTTGAGGGAGTGATTACGGTGCTGTGGGCCCTGTGGTTTTTCCTCCTGGAGTATGAGTGCTTTCTCACTTGAGGCTGACGCTTTCTGTGAGATGCAGCAGATTCTCTGCTTCCTTGATGAGCATACTTGTGGACTCCAGATTTCAAACCAAACCATGCAAAGTCTACTTGGGTTAATCCATTGACTCGCCTATCCACAACACAGCCTTGCACCCCCTGACCAACTCCCTCCCGCCCCCCCTACCCCTTCCTCTTTCGTTCCGGAGCAGTTTTTCTTTCTGAGAGAAAAGTACAAGACTGTATCAGGGTTCCACTTTTGAGTTCCAGGAGGCCATTTCCTAGGTTTGCTGACCATCTATAAGCCATTCTGGCAGATGTAGAGCATGAGGAAACGATAGCCAGGATGGACCCAGCATCTTCGAGGAGATGTTCAACTCTTCGAATTTTAAATAGTCAATCATCACATTAGTGGTCTCCAAAGGCACAAGAGATAGCAGATACACAAAGGAAAATCATGAGTTTACTAAATAAAAAACACTGAAGGAATTTAGAGCAGAAATCATGAACTGTAATAGTGTCAAGAGCAAGCTGTACCTAGCAGGAACAGGGAAAGCTAACCACGTTCTGGTACATGCAAACAGAAACTGAACCTCAACAGATGTTCAGAACAGGCATTGGTGTCCAGCTGAGAAAACAGCAACTGGAGAGTGGGGTAAGGGCTCAGACAAAAATAACTCTGGCAAAACAAGATGTGTGTGTAAACTCAGTGTTCCTCTGACAACTAAAGGTCAGAGCTGGACACAAAAGGAAATAAAATTGAACACATTGGTGTTGCTAAGCTTTCAAGGGTTCCACTGGCACTCAGCAAGACAGCAAACAAACTAGCTGCAAATTAGAACAGATGCCCAGTGACTGCTCTGAAGTTCTAGTGAAAATCTCTCATCCTTTTCTCTGCTTGTGCATGCTTACAGATACCAGGAAGCAAAAGATTGACACAAGTAAAATCTAGCTGCAACAGAGAATAAATGTGTATTTTCATGTTGACCGGAAAGCTTCCAAAACAGTCTAGTATTGTACTACAAGTTGTAATTTGGACTTAAAGTACACATATGCTTAGATTTTGGCTAAAGCCTAGAAGGACAGTAGTACAAATTCATTTTGCAGACGCAAACTCTGCAATTTGCAAAGTCACAGGGGTTGCAGCTATAAAAAATAGCTGTTTGGTATGTTAAGCTCATTTTGCAAGTCGGAAAAGCATCTCTAAATCAAAGAATGTGTTTACCGACTCATAACGAATCTCAATTAGGAAGGGGCGCAAAAAGGGTGTTCCCTCCTCATTGCAATTTGTATCGTATATATCAGGTAGACCATTGAACAATTACCACATCCTCAGAATGAGGATGAAGCTGTCCCTTTGAACTGTCAGGTGACCACGCGGAAGGGTTTGGGATGTGTAGTATGGTGGGTGCAGGCAGTATCCAAGCATCCTGCGCTACTTTAAGAAACACAGGCTGCTGAGATGTTGATCACAGCAACTGTAAATGCAAATTTCTTAGTCAGGAGATGTGTAAAGGATACACCTAGTATGATTAGTGAGCATTGCTTCCTTGATATGGTTTAAAAAGCTGGAAGCAGAGTTTGCAGTACTGTCCGAAAGAATCTTGGCCTGCTCACTTAAACACTGAAAACGCAGGGGTGGAAATAAAGATATCTTTCATACTGTTTAATGTAGTCCCTGGACTGATAGAGTTGACCAAATCTGATATATATTTCAATACAGTGATGCGCTGCACTCTTAAGAACTCCGGTTATTCAATATTTATTACCCTATCGCATATCGATGCCACCAATGCGTTTCAGCCCTCCTTGACCTTAATCATGTGATTAAGGCCTAGGAGGGCTGAAACGCGTTGGTGGTATCGATATGGTAATATATATTGAATAACCAGAGTTCTTAGAGTGCAGCGCATCTTTGTATTGAAATTAATTCGAGGGCTTGGACCATGCCTGCACCCGTTGCCGAGCGCGCTGCAGATCAGGATCCAAATTGGGTACACACACACACAAACTTAGAGAGAATGTTACCTGTTCTTACAGACCTTATATTTTCAGCACATACGTCACAAGATTTTAAAACTTTGCAGGAACAAAGACTAGCATTTCACTTTACAAATGAAGATTAGCTTGATTTGTTCCATGTACTGAAGGAGGCAACATTACAACTACGCTATTTGGAGGTTTTACACAGATTGTATTGGTTTCCTCTCAGGCTATACACAGCAAAGTTAACTGATTCAGAAGGATGTTGGGAATGTTTGAAATTCAACGAGACGTACATGTATTGTTGAACTGTAAAAGGTTGAAACAATATTAGGGACATATATGGGGCACTTTGAAGCAATAAATGTGGCTACAAGAAGCATAATTTGCCTGGTTACATGATACCACATCTATCCTACACTTAAATTTAGTCGGATATGGTTTGCAACATCTACGCCCATTGTACACATGTTAATCCTAAAGTTATAGAAGACTATGAAGATAAAATCAGAGTCTGATAGCCGGGGCTATCAGGCACAGGGGCAGCCGCTCTGGCCCCGCAGGACCCCACCCGGAGGACCCTGCCAAGCGGCATGACCGAGGACTGAGCCTGGGGTAGGGAGGCCGACCTCCCCGTGGCCCCTGGGAGACCCTGAACCGAGCCAAGCAGGGGGAGGCTCCCCAGGCACGAGTGAACCCCGTCCCGGACCTTTGGCAGACAGGCAGGGTGCGGGGAAGGGCGCAGGGATAGAGCACCCAACCCAGGGCCCGCCGGGGCCCCAGGACCCAGTCGGGGCTACCCAGCCCAGAGGCACAGGGGCAGCCGCTCTGGGCCCGCAGGACCCCACCCCGGGCACCCTGCCACGTGGCAGGACTGAGCCCGGGATGGGGAGGCCGACCTCCCCGTGGCCCCTGGGAGACCCTGAACCGAGCCAAGCAGGGGGAGGCTCCCCAGGCACGAGTGCACCCCGTCCCGGACCTTTGGCAGACAGGCAGGGTGCGGGCAGGGGCCCAGTGATAGAGCAATGTCTGACATGGCAAGTTATATAAAATTAATATATACAATAAATGATCGACTGGGTAAATTTGAGGAGATATGGGGAATTTTTATAAAGAAATGATCAGAATTCAGTTGCGAAAACAAACAAGGAGGGATATGCCCTTCAGTCTACACGTGGTTCAATGCCATTTTGGTGTTTGTTGGTTGACCACTCCCCTCCCTGACAAGGCTTTTGTGTCGTGTGTGCATAATCTAGAATCTAAAAATGTCCCTGAATGCAGGTTAAAGCCAGCTTTAGTAGGAAAAAAAGGTCCACAATGAAGTGGTAGCCTACTGTGTTAAACTCCTTCACAGCTAAAGTACATTGCTCCCTGATGGGAAATAATCTAAATATAAATCTAAGAAGGACAATAGTTTTGAGACTTTAGTCAAAGGTATGTAAATATCTATTGTGTTTATTCAGCATCATGGCAATGATAAATTGTTGCAAATGAAACGTTTCATAGACTGAGGTGATTCTCTATTTATTTTATTCTGTATTTTTGTATTTTGCCGGGTGCAACCAAGAAATGATGACCTTTATTTTTAGTGGTCTTTACTTTGTACTATTTTCTTCTCTCTGCAGTAGACTCTTTCCTCTTATATTGTGTCTTAATCTATATTCTGATCCTCCTTCTCATTCCTCCTTTTCTATCTTTCCTGCGATGTTTCTACTTCTCGTTGTACTTCTTCAGATGAACAGTTGAAAGGTAAAGTATTGCATGTCCCTTTTAGGCATGTTCTCTACACACACATTGTTTTTTGCTGGCAGACTCTGAAGGGCCATGCAACACTGGTATGCTCTGTATCTGGAGTGAACCGTAAAATACAGTTATGCAACTTAAACCAATGTATCTGTTTCTATATCAAGTTGCATTTTAGGTTGAACATTTAAATTTGCCTCTTTTCCTGCATGCTAGACATAATCCAGAAATGTTCTTTCAAAGTAGTATACACGGACTGGTAATGTGAAGTCATTTAAAGCTGCAGTATTCTGCACACATAGAAACCTGTGACCAGTCTTCTATCGTTACATGCGTGCGCCTTAACCCTTGTCCAGAACCCTTCTTACTAAGGAGTGGAGGTGATGGCTGCTTTTGGATCACTGGGAATGAATTTCAAAACTTAATATGTAGCGCTTGAAGAATTTTGGAGTATATTCAATGTACCTACTGGCTAAAGGGCATGCAAAGATGCCATCTTTTATCTGCTGTGGCACATTCGCTTCAAAGGCCTTTGGTAGTTCCTTAGCAGTAAGAATGCTTGAAGGCACTTCATTCCTCTTGGCTGACTAGGATAGTTATGCCTGTCTATGAACTGTTGAATTCAAGGGGCTTAGTGCCAATAAGCATTGGAAGGACTTCGGATGAGGAGTCTTCCACCAGAAAACAACATACGTGTTTCTTTTTCAACCGTCTGCATTTGTAGGAAAACTTAAGAGGATTTCCTGCTCCAAAGGAGTTGCCTGTGCAACCCCGGAGATGTCACAAGTCAGCACTTTACCTTTTTTTATTGTTTTTTCAGTTTGAATAAGGACCATATTCAAGTAAACCATGAAGACTCTTTCCCTTAGTCTGTGAATACTGCTCTTCTTCCATAACTACGATTTGTCAGGCGTCTTTGACGGATGTTAGCATTTATTAACTCACATTTATGAGCGAAAAACGAAAATGTTCTCCCAGTCATTTCTCTGTCTCTTCCTGGCTATGGAGAGGTTGGTGTTAAACTGTAGTAGATACCAGCAAGCTCCTTACTATGCTTTCTAAAAGTAAAACCAGGCTGTATCAAGTAAGTACACACACACCAGAACAAGAAAACTGGTCTCGACGAGAGAGAGGAAGAAACCTGAAAAAAACTCCAAAATGAAATTGAGTAATTAGACTGCATCAGTGCTTCAAAAGAGTGTATTGATACTTGCCAAAACCTGGGTGAAAGATTGCAATGTTAAGTATTGTATGTAAAATGGTAATCATATTAATTATTTTTAGGTGCAGCTCAAGGCCAGGTGATGATGGGTGGAACAGGTCCTGTTCAAGTTAAGGATTCTCCTCTTCTTCTTCAGAAAATCGATGCGCTTCAGTTATCGATCAAACATTTGAAACATGAGAATAACAGGCTGAAAGTGAGTTTTTCCTATGTTGAATTCAGTTCTTTGTCAGTGTAGGCTCTGTTTTATTTTTTATCTTCAAACTTTTTGTTAAAGATTTTGGTGCAATCCACACAAAATAACATGTAAAAAGAAAAAATACATATTATTTTAGCCTCTCATCCAAATCTTTTCAGTAGGTGCACAATTGTAGTTTTGATTCATATTTCAATCTGCAGATTCCTCACCTTTGGAATATCCTCAGATGGCAGATTAGATCTAGAAGATTTTTTGAACATATCCCCTGCACTGGGGCATTGTCTGGTATATGTCGAAGTCCAACTCGAAGTGACAAGTGGAGCTGACACAGATTCCCTTCTTTCATGCCTCATACATTGTTTCGGAGCTAGCTCCTGACATTTGTTGTTAGTTGACAACCTTTTTCTGTTCCATATTTTTTTCCATTATGCAAGGCAACATTTCCCCTCCTAAAACTGCAGAGTTTAAACCTTTTAAAGACTATTACAAACAAATGTCTGTGACCCATCGTCACAAGCTGCGTCTCTGGTGTTTGGGGATGGACCACGACTTCCAGCCATTTGATTGCATTCCTACAAAACTGGCCAAGCTCTCAGATCTAACTCCGCCTGTAAAAGGCTAGAAATGGAGGACGATCTTTAACTGTTGAACACCCTGCCTCTTACTCTTCAGAAATCAATAATGAATTGTCTCTCAGAAAACGCCTCAAAGCCTTTCTATTTGTAATCTAACCCCGACAGGTGAGATTGTGGCGAGACTGACTCTGGAGCACGAGACTCTCAGTTCGATCCAGGGAGGCCGCTCAACATCGTGTGATTCTGATCCAATAGGGACTGGACATACTATAATGAAAAGTTCGATGTAATTCTGTTACAAAAATCATAGGGTTTGAATGATTGAGTGGAAGGGCTGTCTCCACTTTTGTGTGGCAGCTGTTTCCTCTCAGTCCAATAGACCAAAGGGAGGGAAAGGCTATTCTTTTGTGTTCCACATTATCTCCTAAGGTATTTCCAATTAAATTTACACATTCTGGTTTTCAGGTTATTTGAGTGGTGCGTTGCTATACTTTTAACTTACTCTTATTGGGTTTTATAATTCTGTCAACTAAAAGGAGAAAGCTGGCCGTGTTGTCACCTTGTTCCAACTTATTGATATTCCTAATCACAAATGCTCCTTAGTACACAAATGTTTTATAATCATAATGGAAGGGAATTTAAATGCTTAAGTTAGTTTGAGATTATTCATCAGCGGAGTATGGATGTTAGAGGGGAAACCCTATTTAGGAAGTTACTCAACTATGAGCTTGTCCATTTTATTGAAATTATGAAGGTTTTCAAATCCCCACTTTTATTGATCGCGCAGGGAAGTACAATTGATTTCATCTTTATATCTTTCTTTGCTTCCTATTCTTGAGTCTCAGATTCAGCAGAGAAGTGCGGTAGAGGTCATAACCCTAATACTCTGAAAATGATGGTGCTGGAATGTGAACCCATATCTCACCGCAGATGCACTATAGCCATTTGGTCGGTGGGCAAACTGCTCTTGATACCAACTACCTATTATACGCTTGCTTAACTTCAATTTAACTTTGATTATGGAAATGCTACTGAGCTAACCAGTGATACATGGGGGATTTAGTGGATGCATCTAATAATCTGGGGGAAATCATAAAAAAACTTCTTCTGTTCCCGTTTGTTTCCAGGCATAATATCTGAACCGAGTTGGTTTAACAGTACTTGCAGGTCTGTAATACACACAGAAGGACTGTCCTACACAAAGCCTCTAGGGACAGGGTCAGTATTTCTTTATTGTGGACTGAATGTAAAAAGGCACTTAAAGTTAGGAAGCAGGTGATTAAAATGGGTAGTTGCAATCATTTAATAAACGCCTACTTGGAGGATAATTAATTCTGGCGACCTTCTTGTCAGACACTGTTATTCCTCTCGACAAGTGGGTGTCACATTTTAAATCCATTTATGGCCTCAATCCAGAAGACCTTACTCATTAAGATGATTCTACTATTAGTAATCCTCAGACCATCTTTAACTTAGAAGTGTATTTGGCTGTTGTTCAAAGTCCAAGCAATAAGGCACCGGTTCCAGATGGTTTCCCGATGGACCTATACAAGGCCAAGCCGGAGTTCTGGGCACCTATTACTAACGACTAACGCCCATAATTCTGTTGCTTGATCTAAGTTACCTAGTTCATGGCACTCCGCTATCATCATGCTGGTTTTCAAGACGTGCAGTAGGCAAGATCCAGAGTGCTATTGCCCAATTTCTTGTTGGATTACTCTGTAAAAATAATGAGATCAGTTGGCCATACCGGGAACCCCGAGGCTTGAAGTGTGGGGGCTGGTTTTACAGCAGTGTAAGGGGGGGTGCAGTTTTGTTACTAGGGGCTGATTTTGCGGGAGTTCTGTGATATTGGACCCCAGTAACAAAACCAGCAAGCAAGTATTTCCAGCCTCCGGGGAACAGGCAGTGCTTCCCCAATGGGGCTGGTCTGAGAAAATTGCCTGGGTTGCTTTGGGTTCCCAGTCTGGCCCCCAGTTAGATGTATAGTCCTGAAGAGAATTATGACCTGAACAGAGGCTCGTGGTATTACCCCTGTCCAGTATGGTTTTTGAGAAGGCTTGGGTACCATAAAGCAGAGCCTTAACCTCCTGTTAATCCAGAAATATACTGTGGCAAAAGAGGGGGAAATATACCCTGCATTCATGGACCTTAGTTTTGCCTTTGACCCGGTAAACTGATCAGTTATAGACTATATTAAAAATCAGGACTTTCTTCGAACCCTTAACCAAGAGCTGAACGCATAGGCTCGATATGACCTTGGGTGAGAATGTACAAATACGTTTAGACAAACTTGGAGTTAGGCAGAGATGTGTGCTTGCTCTAATATTATTTTTAATATATGTTAATAAACTGCATGAATTTTTAACAACCGATGGCTGTGATCTCCCAAAAAGCAAGAACCGCTCTGTGGCAGTGTTTTCTGTATGCTGATGATGTGGTAACTGTGTGCAGATGCCTTCGGGCTTTAAAACGTGGACGTCTGATGTCTGCAACGGACCCTCACCTCATTTGCATGCGGTGTATGGGGGAAGATCACTGCTCCACTGATTGAGAGGCATGCCAACAGTTGAAGCCCAAGTCTCAGAGGGAGCGCCGGATGAAACTTCTCTCGGCTCACATGTCCAGATCGGCTTCGTCACCTCGATCAGCTTCTGCGGAAGGTTCTCAAAAAAGCCGTCGTCATCCTCATCCCTCTCCTATGCCGCAAGAGCGTCGCTCCCATGTCGGTAAGTGTCGCAGTTTGTCCCAGAGGGCTGGTTTCCGGCATGTTGGGGAAATAGGCTCTCTGCGGGTGATGCGACCCGCGTATCCACCGTTTCCTGGTGAGGGGGCGTCGAGAGCCCAGATGGAGACATGCGTGGCAGCTTTGCAGGCCTCGCTGGTTTCTCCTCCTCCTTCCCCTCCTGGGACGTCGGCAAATCCCTTGCGTTGTGTGGGGCCCTCCGCGGCGGCTCAGGCCCCGGCGCCGACTGGCTTGGCTCCAGGCTTGGAGAATGTGGTGCTGTTGGGGTGCGGCCCTTCGGGGGTCCCTCCTTCGGACCACGGCCGTTAACTCCTGCGGGATTCCCAGTGGTGTCACGGGAGTTCGCCGGGGCTCGGGTCTCATCCCCGAGCCCCCCTAGGCCCTCTTGACAGGCGGTGATCTTGGCTGAGGTGATGCCGCTACGGCGCTGCTGGCCCTGGCGGCGCCACAGAGGTCGGCGGACCCCCCTCGTCTCAACATGGGTCGAGGCTGGCGAGGGACCCCTTATCCCTCCCCGGGCCACTCTTGCCCCTCCGCGCAGACAGCTGCCTTGTCGGTGGTCGAGTCGACCATGGTTCTGGGGTCGGCGGGCCCCTCCCGCCCTCTCATGGGTCGAGGCTGGCGGGGGATTCCTTGTCACTCTCAGAAACCCCTCTCATCCCTCCGCGCAGGCGGCTGCCTCGTCGGAGGTCGAGTCAGCGCCGGAAGCCACCTTCTCCGGCCCATCTCCGCTCCCCTGCATCGTGTGGTGTGGAGGAGGCCTGTCTGGCGTCTCCTTCAGCGGCGGTCGACGATGACGTCCTGTCTCTGGTGTCGGACTCTACGGTACCGGACAGGCGTCCGGTAGTGGACTCTAATTCGGACATCCGCTCTTCCCCTGAGGTTGGGCGCCTGCTGGTGTTGTCCTCGCCAGAGACGGCCTGCCAATTCGTGGCGTTTTCCCCAACGTCATCAAAGGACGGCTCCTCGCCGTTTCTGAGGTTTTTGCCAGAGGAGCCACAAGTCCCCCACTCCTCGGCCCCTCTTCCTTCTTTCTGGGCCTGACACGTCCCCACTCCGGTTGGCTTAGGGGATGGCCGCCTAAGCTTGCAGCCATCGCCTACGGAGGAGCTGCTTTCCCCACCGCAAGGCCCTACGGAGGCAGGTGCGGCCTTCACTCGTGCTGTGTCCATGGCTGTGGGTATTTTGCGCATGGGAGACCGGCTGCCCATTTCTTTGCGGATCATCTCCTGGGAGTTCTCTACCAGGGATCTGGTGGTAGGGAGCTGCTGCTTCCTTTTGAGGGTTTGCTTCATTCTTCGCTGATGGGGACTTGGGGGCGTCCTGCCCTGGGTGATCCTGTGCCCCAACACCTTCTGCAGTGTCCCCTTCCAGCACCACGGGACCCGGTGTGTCTTTCCCACCACCCCTCTGCCAGAAGCGTCCTTTTGCAGACTGCTTTTCCATCCCTGCCGCCTCTGTTGTCTCCACCATCACGTTAGGCCCACTGGCTGGACTCTTGGGGGCGCAAACTGTTTGCTTTGACCTGTGCTGTTCTGCGGGCCCTTAACACTCTGTGTGTTGGCTAGGGTCACTTCTTGCTTGTGGAACTCGGCGGAGTCCCTTGGGTCTGCCGCTTCTCAGGAGGGTGCTGGTGTTTATTTGCGGCACCATGCGTTAGCTGGCCGAGAGCTGGCAGTGTTTATTCTTCGCTCCGCTCTGGACATCTCGGAGGTGCTTGGTCATGCCATGGCTTCTTCTGTTGCCCTTTGCCGCCATGCTTGGCTTCGGGACAGTGTGTTACCGGAAAATGTTCAGGAACGGCAGGTGGATCTTCCCTTCAATGGCACGTCTTTGTTCCATGCCCCTGCAGACTCTGCCATCCAGAGGATCTTGGTGGGGCTTCTGCCTCCTCCTCCTCCTCCTTCCTCTTCCCCTTAGTGACCTGTGAGTGGATCTGGTTTTTGGGAGTTGTTCTTTCGTTGGGGCGAGTCACCCCGGTTGTGTGATCTGTGTGCCGCATGTGCATTCGAGTCCTCTTGTTAGGATTGTGGTTCTGTTGGCGGCTGGCCGGCCCTTCTTGATTGTGTGTTTTTCCTACACCGGGGGGGCCCTGATATTAGGCCTTGTGTTATTTCTCTTTGGCTGCTGACAAGCCTTCTACTGGAGTTTCCCGTGAATTTTTCTGTTGTCTGCTGCCGAAGTTTCTTCCAGAGAGGGTTCCCATGTCTTGGGACTTAACATACCCTATGTGGGGTAGTGGTAGCGGTTATATAGCTTGTTCTGTGTTTGGGAGCTGGGGTCTCCTTTGGGCCTCTGCTCTCCATGGCGTTACAGTAAGTTCTATTATTGTGGGCGGACTCCTCCCTGAGGTGTTTCAGGGCCCTTCTTCGCCTTCCGGCTCTCTTCCTTCGGCTGGCGTCTGGCTTGCCTGGAGTGCCTTGTCTTGTGTGTTCTCTGCCTCTAGCTATGTTGCCGGTGCCAGCGTATTGTTTTTCTGCTCCATTGTGCCTTCTGAGCACTCTGGTGGATTGGCCATTCTTGCCTTGTCCACTTCCTTCTTTGGGCCCTGCACCCGGTTCTGCCTCTCCTCCCTGAGGGCTACGATGGGTTTTTTGTCCCTCCCTCTTTCGGGTGCAGTCTGCTTAGTTCTTATGGGGTGACCTCGGGCTTCTTTTTTGCTACCACCTACTTTTATTGCTGTCTGCACCGTTCTGTCTGGTCTATTGCCTTCTGGCTGTGGTAGACTCAGCTACCCTCTGCACGGGGTTTGTTCCCGGTGAAAGGGCTTGTTTTCATTCTACCTCATTTCCTTGGAATCTCAAGGTTGATCTTCTTCCTCGGTCCTTCACTTCCTTGCCTTGGCCTTTGGGGGAGGTTTGGTTGCCTTGTATAGGCGTGGGATGCTTTGGCCAAAAAAATATGAAAAGGGAGTTCCCAATGATAAAGGGGAGTTAATCCTAACTCTACAGGAAAAGCCCAAAGAACAGCTAAATTATATCAAATATTTATTTTTATTAACATAGAAAAATATATCAGTTCTGGAGAATTAATATACAATACATTTCTTTATCATAATTTTGTTTGAAGTTATCATAAAAAACTCATACAAGAAATATTATGGCACCAGCCTAAGGACAAAAAGAACATTAAAAGATTGGCACACAAATCACTCTCTCCCAGTCAGACCAAATTCATACCCATCCAATACACACACATTCAAGAAAAAACATCCAGGAAAAGCGCCGACGCGCGTTTCGGAAAAGTGCCAGTAAAGGCTTCCTTCATCAGGGCGCAAAATATATATAGTCTTGATAAGCGTGGTCTTTCAAGATCCAACAACCCAATCCTGGGAAGGTATCCTAGTAACAATGATGGCTGGCAAATCTTATCAAAGAGCCTGTTTGTAAAGGGGTCCTCTATGTGGTAATAGGTGGCAAAGGCGAGTCGTATTAGTCCTCTATATTAACAGGTTAAAGCCTGGATTCAAGTCGGAAGAGGCAGATGGCTGGTAAAAAAGTGGAAAGCTCAACAGGTCGTCATGAGTTTTGATTAAATAATCTCCCAAAGGTACCACATAATATCAGGGTTCAGAAGTAGCAGCTTTAAAATGGGATAAGGAGATCGAAGACAGTGCAGTATTCAGGCGGCAATGGCAGGACCTGAGAATAGTCAGTGTAACGGCACAAATATTAACGGGACGACAGGAAGCTTGCATTTAAGGTGGCATAACAGAATAGGCAGCCTAGAAATGGACAAACGTATGTCCCGATAAGTCAAAGGACCGCACGGACCCCTCGACTTCGCAGGCCGGATGCTTTGGCCTACTCTTGCCTGGCCCTTGTTTTCCTCTGCGGCGTGTAAATGGGCTTCCTCTTTTATTCTTCCTGCGTCCCCTTTTGGGTCGGTGGTCTTCCGTTTGTAGGGGTTCCCTTGCCTGGGGGTACAGGGCCCCTTGCCTTGTCTGTTGGACTTGTCCCCTGTGGGACCCTCTGTTATGTCCAGGCTGTGGGGTCCTCTCACAGACTCTCCTTCCCAGTGGGTATGGCTAGGATATCTATTCTACGTTAATGAATCTGCGGCTAGTAGTCTCTACCAGATGTATGAGTTACTTACCTTCGGTAACGATGTATCTGGTAGAGACGATTCTAGCCGCATATTCCTTCACGGCCCGCCCATCCTCCCCGTCCAGTGAGGACCTTTAGCTTGGTCTTCTACACTCGCCTCCCTGTGGGTGGCTGTCTTCTGTGAGTGCATTCTTTCCCTCTTTCTGACTGGATGCTCGTCCTGTTTCTTCCTTTCCTCCTCTGTTGGCACATTGGAGGGTGGGTTTATAGGTACTCTGTGCCCTTCTGCTTTGGTTGCTCCAGGCGGGGGGCCTGCTTTTCTCTCGCCCCTCCCTGTTATTACTAAGGATCCTGGTACCTCTGCTATCCTTGGGTTGGAGTCTTTTGGCTGTGCCTCTGCCCTTTGTTCCTTAGGGGGGTCGTCACAATCTATGATGGGGCTGTCTTGGTGTTTTGTCGTTCCGTGTTTGTCTTCGACTGGTTCCCCTTCCTTGTTATTGGTTGGTGTTGTAGTCCTGCTACATGTTGTCATGACATTTTCACATATGTCCCTTGTCTCCAAGGGGGGCTGTCTCTGTACTGGCAGTGTTGCTGCTCAGGGCTGCACTCTGTTTCTTCTTTTCCACTTTTTCTGCTTTTTTGCACACTGTTCCCATACTTGCACAGTTTGTCTGATGGCTCTGCGTTGTGGCGCGGAAAAGTTCTCGGAAGAAAACTGACGTAGGCGCGCCGGGGTGGGACGTATGTGACCTCGCTGACGTCACGTACACGGACTACGCCTGGGCGCGGAGTCCTATGATGCCGTCCCCTCGGCGCGCAGGGATGCTGGGGCAAAAATTATTTGGATCCAGTCTCACACCTGGGGATAATTCTACGTTGAGGAATCTGCAGCTAGAATCGTCTCTACCAGATACATCGGTTCGAGGCATGTGGGCTGCTGAATTCATATCTGTGCATAGATCGCCGCCTAGTGTTGGGTCCGGATGATTGCACATTGTTGTCCTGGAAGAGTCTTCGAAGTATCACGAGATAGGTGGCTCCTCCCCTGGACTACAGTGCGCATGGGCATAGACTCCATCCCCAGATTGTTTTTTTCCGCCATTGGGTTCGTATGTCTTTGAATTCCCTCTTGTCGGAATCGATAGAAAACTTTCTTAAGACCAAAAGGTCTTTAGCCTAATACGTCGGTATAGTCTTGCGTTCGGTCTTAGTTCTTTCAGCTCGGCCTCGAGCCGGATTCCCTACACCCGCGTGCTTCCGACGCGGAAGGCCCAGTCGACGCTTCTGACCCTATCAACCGTTCATCATGGAACGTAGTCCATTTAAGAAATGTCCAGTCTGCAACTCGAAGTATCCCCACATCGACGTCCACCCGGTGTGCAACAAGTGTCTGTCGACGGACCACGATGAAGCCAAGTGAGTGGCTTGTTCACGCTTCAGGTCCAAGAAGACGCTTAAACTTCGACGACCTGCGCGCCAGGAGGCCCAGCATTCTGCACCGGCGCCTGTGGACATCTTCGATACAGGGGATGTCGAGGAAGAATCTATCCAGGACATTAATGAGTCGAACCCCGCGTCGGACGTCGACTACGGTTGCAACGCGGATGCTGAGATGTTCGAGGCCGATGAAGTCGTCGACGAGGTAGGAGACGACGACTGGGCCCTCGGGGCCATGGAGGATAGCTCGGACGAGGAGCTTCCTCAAACTGACTCTGGGGCCGTGCCTATTCATAAGGCTCAGGTCGAGGGATCGCCATCGGCCTTACCCATGACCTTACAATGGGTTCTACGGCCCCGCCTTTGGGCTCAGCCATGGACATTGCTGTTGAGCCGCACCCTGGCAAATCGAAACCGAAAGTCAAACCTACAGTCTCGACACAAGACACTGCGCAGGTGCCGTCCTCGAAACCGAAAGTGCACATAGCTTTGGTCGGCTCCAAGGCCTCGGAGCCCTCGGCGCCGAAGAAGCCAAAGGGTGCTGTCGAGCCGAAGGCTCAAGTCAAGGGCGTCGAGACGAAGTCTGCCGCGCCGAAGACTAAAGTCAAGGTGGTCGAGCCGAGTGCCTCGGTGCCGAAGACGGTCGACCCGAAGAAAGCTCTTGGTGACCCGGAAAATGGACTGAGTGACCCGAAGGTTCTCGTAACTCGGCGTCAGCAGGACAGGACCAAGAGCAGCGCACCCCGAGAGTCGACTCCAGGTGAGGTCTCGAAGGAGTCCGTCGAACCGGCGCGCCCATCCGCCGCGTTCACCAAGAAGGTTACGGACTCCCTACAAGGCATCAGGGACAAGACCTTATCGATCGGACCGAAGGATCCTCAGCCTCCGAAACCGGTTGAGAAGCCGCGTAAGGCATCCACGCCCATCCATTTCACGTTGCCGCCGAAGACGGCGCCGAAGGCTTTCGCTCCTAAGGCGGTCGCCGGCGGTCGCCGGCGGTCGCCGGCGTTCCCGAGAAGGTTTCCTCGACGCCGAAGTCCTCAACGGTGGCCTCCAGCCCACAACCTCAACTACCTTCAGTGGACGAGCATCAGGAACACTTCATTGATGCCGAAACGGGCAGGCTTTCCCTCCTCAAGCGTAAAATCGCCCCGGAACGTCCAATGGAGTCCTACAAGATCCCTCTCAAGAAAAAGGACTCTGCTTTCACTCCCGTCTTGGTGGAACCACTCTCTCCACAGACTCATGATGTTTCGCCCACTTACTCTGCTGTGGACGCTGGGGAGGGTGATGATGAGGATGAGTATAGTTATCCTGTCTATACAGACCCTGAGGATATCGACGAACCCTGGGCCGCTGGTGCTGACCCAGATGACCCTCAAGCGGGACAAGACCCTCAACTATTTTCGGCAAAAACGTCTCCTACAGAAGGCTCTGCAGCTTTCAATGCCCTCATCAAACGGGCAGCTACCAATCACAACGTCCAGCTTCATGCTGACCCTGTTGATGTCGACTTCCTTTTTGATACCTTCTCAGTCTCAGAAAGAACTGTCAAGACTCTGGCTATGCTAAAAGGTGTTCTGAAACATGCTGGCGAGATCTTTAAAGAACTTACCAGGGCGAGGGTGATAAACCCTAGGATTGAGAAGAAATACAAGTCAGCGCCTACTGATCCTACCTACATCAAAGGACAGTTGCCTCTGGACTCCCTTGTCGTCTCGAATGCCCGGAAGAGGGCTAATTCTCAGACAACGGGTGATGCCCCTCCCCCAGACAAAGAATCCAAGGTCTTTGAGGCGTCTGGGTAGAGGGTAGCAGCACAGGCAGCCAACATCTGGCGCATTTCAAACACACAAGCGCTTCTGGCACGTTATGACAGGGCACACTATGACAGACTGGAGACCCTGTTGCAGCACCTGCCTGATGAATACAAGGAGGTGGCTGAAATGTTTATTCAGGAGGAGAAGCTGATCTCTAACGCTTCGATTAAGTGCGCTCTGGATGCGGCTGATACTTCTGCCAGAGCTGTGAACACTAGTGTTATGCTATGACGACATGCCTTGCTGAGAATCTCTAGATTTAAGCCAGAAATCCAAACCACCATCCTTAATCAAACAGTGAATCCAGATCACCTGTTTGGCCCGGAGGTTGACACCACCTTAGAAAAAATTAAGAAGGACACGGAAACTGCTAAATCCATGGGTGCCTTACAGTCCCAGCAGTTTCGGGGTGGGTCTTTTCGTCGCTCAGGCACTAGAGGCGTTTCCAGAGGCCAGCTCTCCCAGTCCACGCAGTACTACAAGGCCAACACTCAATCCACATACACCAACAAGAGCCGCGGTGGATATCGTGGTAACAGCGCAAAGGGCAGAGGTCGTGGAAACAACAACTCCAGATCCTCTGCCACCAACAAACAGTGACGCCTTGTCACTGCCCCCCGACCATACAACACCGGTCGGGGGGAGACTCCAGCAGTTCCTGCCAGTCTGGAAGTCATCACCACAGACAGGTGGGTCAGAAAGCTTGTACAATACGGTTATTGTCTGGAGTTAACATCCACTCCACCCAACATACCCCCAAGACACCGTCCTATGTCGGCCGAGCATTTGCACTTATTGCAGCAGGAGGTCATCGTCATGCTGCAAAAAGGGGCAATCGAGCTTGTGCCAGTGCCGGAAAGAGGCACAGGGGTCTACTCCCTGTACTTCTTAATACCAAAGAAAGACGGGTCCCTCAGGCCCATCCTGGACCTCAGGCCACTCAACCAATTTATCCTGTCGGAGAACTTCCATATGCTGACCCTGCAGCAAGTGCTCCTGTTGCTCAGTCAGGGGGATTTTCTCGCGACTTTAGACCTAAAGGATGCGTATTTTCACAGTTCGAGGCATGTGGGCTGCTGAATTCATATCTGTGCATAGATCGCCGCCTAGTGTTGGGTCCGGATGATTGCATATTGTTGTCCTGGAAGAGTCTTCGAAGTATCACGAGATAGGTGGCTCCTCCCCTGGACTACAGTGCGCATGGGCATCGCCTCCATCCCCAGATTGTTTTTTTCCGCCATTGGGTTCGGATGTGTTTCGGTTCCCTCTGTCGGAATTGATAGTTTAACTTTCCTTACTTGAGACCAAAAGGTCTTTAGGATTGGCGTCGGTATTGTCCATCGTTCGGGTCTGTTTATTCCTCAGCTCCGAACACTTGCTGCCCTTCCGCGTGCTCTCGGCGCGGACGGGCCTACACGACGCTCCAGACTACTTAAACATGGAACGAACTCCGTTTAAGAGGTGCCCGGTGTGCACCTCAAAGTATTCACACCTCGACGTGCACCCAGTGTGCAACAAGTGTTTGTCGCCGGACCACGATGAGGCCAGGTGTATGGCCTGCTCCAAGTTCCGGTGTAAGAAGACTCTCAAGCTTCGTCGGGCCGCTAGACTCCAGGCCCAGTTATCAGCGCCCCCGCCAGACAACATCTTCGAGGAAGACGTTGAGGACGACACCGTATTGCAAGTTTCGGACTCCAGCCCAGCGTCGGAAGATGACAACTACGACGCAGGGGACGAGGAGTTTTAGGAAGTCGTCGGAGAGGTAGGGGACGGCGACGGGACCATTGCCACCGTGGAGGATAGCTCAGAGGAGGAGCATCCTCAGACTGACTCAGGGGTCAATCCCCATTATACGGCCCAGGTCGAGGGATCGCCTTCGGGCCTTACCCAAGACCTCAATACTCGTCCCACGACCCCGCCTCCGGGCCCGGCCACGGACATTGGTGATGCGCCACTCCCGGTGAAGAAACCGAAAGTGAAGCCATCAGGGTCCGCACCAACGGTATCGAAACCGAAAGTGAAAGTCTCACTGGTGGGGCAGAAGGCTCCAGAGGCCTCAGCGCCTAAAAGGTCCAAAATGGCCGTCGTCATCAAGAGCCACGCCAAGATGGCCGACCCGAAGACCCCGGCGTCGGCGCCGAAGATGGTCGAGGTCGATGACCTAAAAAAGGCCTCGAAGAAGCGTCAGGACGACCCCAAAGCTCCGGCTGCGCCGATTCCGGTCGTCAAGGCCAAAGGTGGTGATGTGTCGGCTCCGAAGACCGTGCCTTTGATCGCCGACCCTATTCCGGACTCAGGGGAATCGCTCGGGCCGGGCCAGCCCTCCCTGTCCTTAACCAAAAAGGTCACAAAATCCCTTCAACGTATTCGGAAGGACGCATCGGCTCCCGAACCGAAGGATGTGGTGCCGAAGCCTTCACAGACACCGGCGAAGGCGCTGGCGCCGATCCATTTCACGCTGCCGCCGAAGACGACGCCGAAGGCTTTCGCTCCAAGACATGGGGCCGGGGTGCCCTTGAAGCTGGTGTCGACGCCGAAAGCGTCATTGGTGGTGCAGAAGCCTCGGCTCCAGCCTCTCGCGGACGAGGAGCGTCGAGAGGTTGTCATCGACGCCAACACAGGCAAACTCTCTCTCCTTAAAAGGAAGATCACCTCGGAGCCAGTGTTGGAACATTTTCGTATTCCACTCAAAAAGAAGTTGGACTCTGCGGGTACTTCTGCCCCTATAGAGCCTGCATCTCCTCAAAATATAGAACTCTCACCAACTCATTCTAACGCTGGGGAAGGTTACAGAGATGAGGAGGAAGAGTACAATTATCCAGCGTACTCGGATCCAGAGGAGGTCAATGAACCTTGGTCTGCTGGAGGCGACACTGAGGACCCTCAGTCAGGTCACGAACCGCAGCTTTTTGCAGCGAAAACTTCTCCAACAGAGGACTCTGCAGCCTTCAACGCTCTAATTGAGAGAGCTGCTGCTAATCATGATGTCGACCTCCATGCGGACCCAGTGGATGTCGATTTTCTGTTTGACACTTTCTCAGTGGCTGAAAAGTCGGTCAAGACATTGCCTATGCTCAAGGGAGTGCTGAAGCACGCGCCAGAGGTTTTCAGGGAGCCCACTCGGGCGCGAGTCATCAATCCTCGTATTGACAAGAAATACAAGGCAGCGCCCACTGATCCAACGTACATCAAGGGACACTTGCCACTGGATTCTTTGGTTGTATCCAACGCACGCAAGCGGGCAAACTCGCAAACCACGGGTGATGCTCCTCCCCCAGACAAAGAATCGAAAATCTTTGAAGCCTCAGGAAAACGTATTGCTGCGCAGGCAGCCAATATTTGGCGCATTTCAAACACGCAGGCCCTACTTGCACGCTACGATAGGGAGCACTACGACACCCTAGAAACACTTCTTCAGCACTTACCTGATCAGTACAAAGAGGGAGCTGAAATGTTAATTCAGGAGGGGAAGCTAATCACCAATGCTTCCATTAAGTGTGCACTGGACGTGGCAGATACCGCCTCCAGGGCTATAAACACTAGCGTGTTACTGCGTAGGCATGCATGGCTTAGGATATCAGGCTTCAAGCCAGACATACAGACAACCATCTTAAATCAAACAGTTAATCCAGACCACCTGTTTGGCCCTGAAGTGGATGCAACCCTTGAAAAAGTGAAAAAAGACACGTACACTGCTAAGTCTATGGGGGCCCTCCAGTCCCAGCAGTTCCGGGGTGGTTCCTTTCGCCGCTCCAATAACAGAGGCACCTCAAGGGGTCAGGCATCGCAATCCACGCAGTACTATAAAAGTAACACCCAGACCTCATACACCAACAAGGGTAGAGGTGGTTACAGGGGTAACAACGTCAAAGGCAGGGGACGTGGAAACAACAGCTCCAGGTCCTCCACCACCAACAAACAGTGACGCCGGTCGGGGGGAGACTCCAGCAGTTCCTGCCCGCGTGGAAATCCATCACCACGGACAGGTGGGTCAAATCTCTTATCCAGTACGGTTACTGTCTGGAACTTACTTCCACTCCACCAAACATACCTCCAAAAAACCGTCCTATGTCCGGCGAGCACTTGCACTTGTTGCAGCAAGAGGTCATAGTCATGCTGCAAAAAGGGGCAATAGAGCTCGTGCCACTGCAAGAAAGGGGAACAGGAGTGTTCGAGGCATGTGGGCTGCTGAATTCATATCTGTGCATAGATCGCCACCTAGTGTTGGGTCCGGATGATTGCACATTGTTGTCCTGGAAGAGTCTTCGAAGTATCACGAGATAGGTGGCTCCTCCCCTGGACTACAGTGCGCATGGGCATCGCCTCCATCCCCAGATTGTTTTTTTCCGCCATTGGGTTCGGATGTGTTTCGGTTCCCTCTGTCGGAACCGATAGTTGTTCAACTTCGACTCGAGACCAAAAGGTCTTTAGGCTGGGCGTCGGTATAGTTGCGTACGGGTTTCTTTCAGACTCTCAGCCCCGATCTCTTGCTGCCCTTCCACGTGCTTTCGGCGCGGACGGGCCTACACTACACTCTTGCTATGGAGCGAACTCAGTTTAAGAAGTGCCCGGTGTGTAACTCTAAATATTCACACCTCGACGTGCACCCTGTATGCAATACCTGCTTGTCACCGGATCACCGCGAAGACACCTGCATGGCGTGTTCGAAGTTCCGGAGCAAGAAGACTTTAAAGATTCGTCGGGCCAATAGGCTCCAGGCTCATTTATCGGCTACGGCGCCCCCACCAGATGACATTTTCCAGGAATCTGTCGAGGGAGAAGACGACGTGCAAGGTTCGGACTCGAATCCCGCATCCGAGGGGGAACCCTACGACGAGGGTGCGGAGAACTTTGACGAAGTCACCGACGAGGTAGGGGACGACGATCAGGCTTTTGCCACGATGGGTGATAGCTCGGAGGAGGAGCATCACGAACCAGACTCAGGGGTTATTACCCTTCATACGGCCCAGGTCGAGGGATCGCCTTCGGGCCTTACCCAAGATCTAACTATGAGTCCTACGTCCCCGCCTCCGGGCCCGGTCACGGACATTTCTGAACCATCACTTACGTCGAAGAAAACAAAAGTGAAACCAACTGGTCACGCACCCTCGGATGCGGAACCGAAAGTGAAAGTTGCGCTGGTGAAGAAGGTTCTGGAGGCGTCAACTTCCAAGAAAACCAAAATGGCCGACTCGAAGAGCCACGCCAAGATGGCCGACCCGAAGCCCTCGGGGTCGGTGCCGAAGGCGAAATCGTCCGACGCAGCTGCGTCGGCTCCGAAAGGGGTTGTGGACCCGAAGTCAGCTCCAAAGAAGCGTCAGGGCGACGACGCGCATGGCCATGGGGCGTCGGCCCCGAAGAAGGCGCATGCGGGTGATCGGGCTCTCGATGCTGAGAAGTCGCTCGAGCCGGTCAAGCCCTCTCCGGCCTTGACGAAGAAGGTGGCGGAATCCCTGCAGCGGATTCGGAAGGACAGTGTGGTTCCCGTGTCGGGCACTGTGGCGCCGAAGCCTGCGAAGGAGCAAACGCCTATCCGTTTCACCTTTCCTCCCAAGTCGGCGCCGAAGGCCTTCGCGCCGAAACAGAGTGGACCCTCGAAGGAGGTATTGGCACCGAAAGCTGCCTTGGTGGTGTCGAAGCTTCGACTCCAACCGCTTGCAGAGGAGGAACGTCGTGAGGTAACCATCGACGTCAACACCGGAAAACTGTCGCTCCTCAAAAGGAAGATCACGACGGAGCCGGCGTTGGAACATTTTAAGATCCCTCTCAAAAACAAAAGGGACTCCGAGGACTCTTCGGCTTTGGTGGAACCTGTGTCCCCACAAACCCTGGGGCACTCGCCGGCGCATTCCGCTGCAGCCGGTGCGGACGAGGAAGATGCCGAGTACGACTATCCGGCGTACTCGGATCCGGAGGAGGAGCACGTTCCGTGGTCCGCCGGAGGCGACACGGAGGACCCGCAGTCGGGTCAGGACACCCAACTTTTTGCGGCCAAGACGTCCCCGACTGAGGACTCGACGGCCTTCAATGCTCTGATAGAGAGAGCTGCTGCTAACCACGACGTCGAGCTGCACTCGGACCCCGTGGATGTGGACTTCTTATTCGACACCTTCTCGGTAGCCGAAAAGTCAGTCAAAACGCTACCAATGCTTAAGGGGGTGCTTAAACATGCAACAGAGGTTTTCAAAGAGCCCACCCGAGCGCGTGTGGTCAACCCTCGCATCGACAAGAAATATAAGGCAGCGCCCACGGATCCTACATATATCAAGGGACACTTGCCATTGGACTCCTTGGTTGTTTCCAACGCTCGGAAGAGGGCGAACTCTCAAACTACTGGTGACGCTCCTCCCCCAGACAAAGAGTCCAAGATCTTTGAGGCCTCAGGCAAACGGATTGCTGCACAGGCAGCTAATATCTGGAGAATATCTAACACCCAAGCCTTGCTTGCACGTTATGATAGGGCCCATTATGACACGTTAGAGGCCATACTGCAACACTTGCCTGACCAATACAAGGAGGCGGGGGAGATGCTGATTCAGGAGGGTAAACTCATTACGAATGCATCCATCAAATGTGCACTTGATGTGGCAGACACAGCCTCCAGGGCTATCAATACCAGTGTGCTGCTTAGACGCCATGCCTGGCTTAGAATTTCGGGGTTCAAACCCGACATCCAAACTACAATACTGAACCAAACAGTGAATCCTGACCACCTGTTCGGCCCTGAGGTGGATGCCACACTGGAGAAAATGAAAAAAGATATGGACACTGCCAAGTCAATGGGGGCTTTACAGTGTCAGCAGTTTCGGAGTGGTTCCTTTCGTCGCTCAAACTCCAGAGGCACCTCAAGGGGACAGGCATCCCAGTCCACCCAATCTTACAAGAGTAACACCCAAGCCTCGTATAACAACAAGGGTAGAGGTGGTTACAGAGGCAATAATGTCAAGGGCAGGGGACGTGGCAACAATAGCTCCAGGTCCACCGCCACCAACAAACAGTGACGTCTTGTCACTGCCCCCCGACCATACAACACCGGTCGGGGGGAGACTCCAGCAGTTCCTGCCGGCGTGGAAGTCCATCACCACGGACAGGTGGGTGAGGTCTATTATCCAGTACAGGTACTGTCTAGAGCTTACGTCCATTCCACCGGACATACCCCCAAGGAGCCGTCCTATGTCAGGCGAGCACTTGACCTTGTTGCAGCAAGAAGTTCTAGTCATGCTGCAAAAAGGGGCGATAGAACTCGTTCCATTACAAGAGCGGGGAACAGGGGTTTACTCCCTGTATTTTCTGATTCCCAAGAAGGACGGATCCCTCAGGCCGATCCTGGACCTCAGGCCCCTGAACTGGTACATCCTCTCGGAGCACTTCCATATGCTCACGTTGCAGCAGGTGCTTCCCCTGCTTCAACAGGGGGACTTCCTGGCTACGCTAGATCTGAAAGATGCTTACTTTCATATCCCCCTGCATCCTTCCCACAGGAAGTATCTCAGATTCACGCTCTTAGACCAGCATTACCAGTTCAGGGTTCTGCCGTTCGGGGTCACCACGGCACCGAGAGTGTTTACCAAGTGCCGGGCGACTGTGGCTGCGCATCTCCGTCGCCAGCACGTCCACGTCTTTCCCTACTTGGACGACTGGCTCATTCAAGCAAGGACGGAACAGCAGTGCGTCGACCACGTGTCACGCACCATTCATCTCCTGCACGGTCTGGGATTCTCTCTGAACTACCCAAAGTCCCATCTCCAGCCCGCCCACGTGCGACAGTATCTGGGCGCGACAATAGACACTCTGGCAGCCACTGCGCAGCCAAATTCAGTGAGAATCGCCAGTATCCAGGCGCTGATCCAACGATTCAGACCCCAGCACCCGCTTCCAGCGAAGGTGTTCATGCAGTTGATAGGCATGATGGCCTCCTGCATCTCCATTGTCCCGCACGCGAGACTTCATATGCGTCCGCTTCAGGAGTGCCTTGCACGTCAGTGGACTCAGGCTCATGGGCAACTGACAGACCTAGTGTTGGTGAGCGGTCGGGCATACAACTCTCTGCATTGGTGGAATCCACACAGCCTTTGCAAGGGCCGACCATTCCAAGAGCCTGTCCCACAGATTATCCTGACGACGGACGCCTCTCTCCAGGGATGGGGAGCGCATGTACTCCAGTACACTGTGCAGGGACTGTGGACACTACAGCAAAGGAAGATGCACATCAGTGTGTTGGAACTGATGGCAATCTTCATGGCCTTGAAGGAGTTCAAAGTACATCTGTGCAACAAAATCGTGTTGATCCGGACGGACAACATGACGGCCATGTACTACATTCAGAAGCAGGGAGGCACACACTCTCCACAGCTGTCTCATCTGGCTCAGGGCATGTGGAAGTGGGCCATTCAGAGGAACATCTTCCTCATGGCAGAGCATCTCCCGGGCAAGGACAATCAAATGGCGGATCTGCTCAGCAGGCACAGCCATCAGATGCACGAGTGGGAGATACATCCATCAGTACTCCAACCGTACTTCCGAAGGTGGGGTCATCCAGAGATAGACCTGTTCGCCACAAAGGAGAACGCAAAATGCCAAAGCTTCGCCGCCAGATTCCCACACCCCCAATCACAGGGCAATGCGATGTGGATGAACTGGTCAGGCAGATTTGCGTACGCTTTTCCCCCAGCACCTCTGATACCGCTGGTGGCACGCAAGCTCAGGCAGCACTCGATGACTCTCATCCTGGTTGCTCCAACGTGGGCTCGCCAACCATGGTACACCACGTTTCTCGAACTGTCCGTGGTGCCGCATCAAAGGCTTCATCTCACTCCCAGCCTTCTGACGCAGAGCCATGGCGACATTCAGCACCCAGATCCGCAACAGCTCAACCTGGCGATTTGGCTCCTGAAGTCCTAGAGTTTGGCTACCTCAATCTTCCTCCCGATTGCATGAACATCATTCGGGAGGCAAGGAAGCCCACTACCAGAGCTTGTTATGCGGCTAAATGGAAGAGGTTTGTCATCTACTGTGCTAACCACAATATTGACCCGCTAGGTGCTTCCATTCAAAACATCATTTGCTATCTTTTCCACCTGTATCAATGCAATCTGGCATACTCTTCCATCCGCATTCACCTGTCTGCTATGGCAGCATACCTCCAGAATAGACAACACCTGTCACTCTTCAGGGTCCCTGCTATCAAGGCCTTTCTGGAAGGACTCAAAAGGGTCATTCCACCAAGGACCCCACCAGCTCCAGAATGGAACCTCAATGTGGTTCTTACGAGGCTGATGGGTCCTCCCTTTGAGCCACTGCACTCTTGTGAGCTTCAGTTTCTGACTTGGAAAGTTGCGTTCTTAGTAGCAATTACTTCACTACGGAGGGTTAGCGAGCTGCAGGCGCTCACCATCCAAGAACCTTTCTTCCAGGTACATGCTAACAGGGTGGTGCTCCGCACTAACCCTAAATTCCTACCCAAAGTGGTATCCCAATTCCACTTAAACCAGACAATCGAATTGCCGGTGTTTTTCCAAAACCCAGATACGCTGGCGGAGCGCATGCTCCACACCGTTGATGTTAAGAGGGCCTTGATGTATTATGTAGACAGGACAAAAGATTTTCGCAAAACCAAGCAGCTTTTTGTTGCTTTTGCCACTCACTACAAGGGAAACGCTATCTCTAAAGCAGGGATTGCTAGGTGGATAGTGAAGTGCATTCAGATCTGTTACGCTAAAGCTAAGCGCACTCTCACTATCCCACCGAGGGCCCACTCCACCAGGAAGTTGGGGGCCTCTATGGCTTTCCTAGGTAACATTCCCTTAGAAGATATCTGTAGAGCAGCCACATGGTCTACCACACATACTTTCACTAAACACTACTGTGTAGACGTGCATTCCAAACAACAGGCAGCTGTTGGTCAGGCTGTTCTAAAAACGCTTTTTCAGACTGCTGCAGCTGGCACGGGCGGCCGCCGTTAATGGAGGGACTGCTATGTATTCTATGCACAGATATGAATTCAGCAGCCCACATGCCTCGAACTGCAAATGCTACTTACCAGTATGCATCTGTTCTTGGCATGTAGGGCTGCTGACATTCATATCGCCCACCCTCCTCCCCGGCGCCTGTAGCAGCTGCAGAATTCATTCATTTACATACATATGCACATAGCATGGTCATCACTCAAATTCTTCACTCCATCTCTGCCAATGGCTAAAAACAATCTGGGGATGGAGGCGATGCCCATGCGCACTGTAGTCCAGGGGAGGAGCCACCTATCTCGTGATACTTCGAAGACTCTTCCAGGACAACAATGTGCAATCATCCGGACCCAACACTAGGTGGCGATCTATGCACAGATATGAATGTCAGCAGCCCTACATGCCAAGAACAGATGCATACTGGTAAGTAGCATTTGCATTACTCTCTGTACTTTCTGATCCCCAAAAAGGACGGATCCCTCAGGCCCATCCTGGACCTCAGGCCCCTCAACTGGTACATTCTGTCAGAACACTTCCATATGCTCACGTTGCAGCAGGTTCTCCCTCTGCTTCGGCAGGGGGACTTCCTGGCTACTCTGGATCTCAAGGATGCATACTTTCACATTCCCCTGCATCCTTCACACAGGAAGTACCTCAGGTTCACAATTCAAGACCAGCACTACCAGTTCAGGGTTCTGCCTTTCGGGGTCACCACAGCGCCCAGGGTCTTTACAAAGTGCCTGGCGACTGTGGCAGCGCATCTAAGACGTCAAAACATCCACGTCTACCCCTATCTGGACGACTGGCTCATTCAAGCAGTCGGAACAACAGTGCGCCGACCACGTGTCCCGCACCATTCATCTCCTGCACGATCTGGGATTCTCACTGAATTACCCAAAATCCCATCTCCAGCCCGCCCACATACGGCAGTATCTGGGCGCGACAATAAACACTCTGGCAGCCACTGCGCAGCCAAATTCAGTGAGAGTCGCCAGTATTCAGACGCTGATCCAACGATTCAGACCTCATCACTCGCTTCCAGCAAAGGTGTTCATGCAGTTGATAGGCATGATGGCCTCCTGCATCTCCATTGTCCCGCACGCGAGGTTACATATGCGTCCGCTTCAGGAGTGCCTAGCACGTCAGTGGACTCAGGCTCACGGGCAACTAACAGACCTAGTGTTGGTGAGCGGTCGGGCGTACAACTCTCTGCATTGGTGGAATCCACAAAACCTTTGCAAGGGCCGACCGTTCCAAGAGCCTGTGCCACAGATTATCCTGACGACGGACGCTTCTCTCCAGGGATGGGGAGCGCATGTACTCCACTACACAGTGCAGGGACTATGGACACTACAGCGGAGGAAGATGCACATCAACGTATTGGAACTGATGGCGATCTTCATGGCCTTAAAGGCATTCAAAGTACATCTGTGCAACAAGGTCGTGTTGATCCGGACGGACAACATGACGGCCATGTACTACATTCAGAAACAGGGGGGCACACACTCTCCGCAGCTGTCTCATCTGGCTCAGAGCATGTGGAAGTGGGCCATTCAAAGGAACATTTTCCTGATGGCAGAACATCTCCCAGGCAAAGACAATCAGATGGCGGACCTGCTCAGCATGCACAGCCACCAAATGCACGAGTGGGAGATACATCCATCAGTACTCCAACCGTACTTCCAAAGGTGGGGTCATCCAGAGATAGACCTGTTCGCCACAAGGGAGAACGCAAAATGCCAAAGCTTCGCCGCCAGGTTCCCACACCCGCAATCGCAGGGCAATGCGATATGGATGAACTGGTCAGGCAGATTTGGGTACGCTTTTCCCCCAGCACCTCTGATACCGCTGGTGGCACGCAAGCTCAACCATGGTACACCACGTTTCTGGAACTTTCCGTGGTACCGCATCAAAGGCTTCGTCTCACACCCAGCCTTCTGACGCAGAGCCATGGCGACATTCAGCACCCAGATCCGCAACAGCTCAACCTGGCGATCTGGCTCCTGAAGTCCTAGAATTTGGCTACCTCAATCTTCCCCCCGATTGCATGGACGTCATTCGGGAGGCAAGAAAGCCCACTACTAGAGCATGCTATGCGGCTAAATGGAAGCGGTTTGCCATTTATTGTGGAAACCACGACATTAACCCGCTAGATGCTTCCATTCAGAACATCATATGTTACCTGTTCCATCTGTACCAATGCAATTTAGCGTATTCTTCCATCCGCATTCACCTGTCTGCGATGGCCGCGTACCTCCAGAATAGGCAACACCTATCACTTTTCAAGGTTCCTGCTATCAAGGCATTTCTGGAAGGACTCAAAAGGGTCATTCCACCACGGACACCACCAGCTCCAGAATGGAACCTCAATGTGGTTCTTACAAGGCTGATGGGTCCTCCTTTCGAGCCACTGCACTCTTGTGAGCTTCAGTTTCTGACTTGGAAGGTGGCTTTCTTAGTAGCAATTACATCGCTACGGAGGGTTAGTGAGTTGCAGGCTCTCACCATCCAAGAACCTTTTTTCCAAGTCCATGCCAACAGGGTGGTGCTCCGCACTAACCCTAAATTTCTACCCAAGGTTGTATCTCAATTCCACTTAAACCAGACAATTGAGTTGCCAGTGTTTTTTCAAAATCCTGAGTCGCTGGCGGAGCGGATGCTCCACACCCTTGACGTTAAAAGAGCATTAATGTACTACATTGACAGGACAAAGGATTTTCGAAAGACCAAGCAACTTTTCGTTGCATTTGCCTCACACCACAAGGGTAACGCTATTTCCAAAGCTGGTATCGCTAGGTGGATCGTGAAATGCATTCAGATCTGTTACGCTAAGGCTAAACGCACTCTCACAATTCCACCAAGAGCCCACTCCACCAGAAAGTTGGGGGCCTCTATGGCTTTCCTTGGGAACATTCCCTTAGAGGATATTTGTAGGGCAGCCACATGGTCTACCACACATACTTTTACTAAACATTACTGTGTAGACGTGCACTCTAAACAGCAGGCAGCTGTTGGTCAGGCTGTTCTCAAAACACTTTTTCAAACTGCTGCAGCTGGCACGGGCGGCTGCCAATAATAGGAGGACTGCAATGCACAGATATGAATTCAGCAGCCCACATGCCTCGAACTGCAAATGCTACTTACCAGTATGCATCTGTTCTTGGCATGTAGGGCTGCTGACATTCATATCGCCCGCCCTCCTCCCCGGCGCATGTGGCAGCTGCAGTATTCATATTTATATATGCTCATAGCATGGGCATCACTCACATAGTTCACTCCATCTCGGCCAATGGCTAAAAACAATCTGGGGATGGAGGCGATGCCCATGTGCACTGTAGTCCAGGGGAGGAGCCACCTATCTCGTGATACTTCGAAGACTCTTCCAGGACAACAATGTGCAATCATCCGGACCCAACACTAGGCGGCGATCTATGCACAGATATGAATGTCAGCAGCCCTACATGCCAAGAACAGATGCATACTGGTAAGTAGCATTTGCATTCCACTGCACCCTTCCCACAGGAAGTACCTCCGGTTCATCATGCAAAACTAGCACTACCAGTTCAAGGTTTTGCCTTTCGGAGTCACCACGGCACCCAGGGTGTTCACGAAGTGCCTGGCGACGGTGGCAGCGCACCTCAGGAGACAGAACATCCATGTCTACCCTTATCTGGACGACTGGCTCGTCCAGGCGAAGTCAGCCCAGCAGTTTGCCGCTCACATGTCACACTCCATTCACCTCCTGCACGATCTGGGATTCTCAGTGAATTACCCAAAATCCCACCTCCAACCCGCCCACATACGGCAGTATCTGGGTGCGACCATAAACACTCTGGCAGCCACAGCACAGCCAAATTCAGTGAGGTTCAGCAGCATTCAATCGCTGATACAGAAGTTCAGACCTCAACACTCGCTTCCAGCACGAGTGTTCATGCAGTTGATAGGCATGATGGCCTCCTGCATCTCCATAGTGCCGCACACAAGACTACATATGCGTCCGCTTCAGGAGTGCTTAGCACGTCAGTGGACTCAGGCTCACGGGCAGTTGAAAGACCTAGTGTTGGTGAGCGGTCGGGCATACAACTCTCTGCATTAGTGGAATCCACGAAACCATTGCAAGGGACGACCGTTCCAAGAGCCTGTGCCACAAATCATCCTGACGACGGACGCTTCTCTCCAGGGATGGGGAGCTCATGTACTCCACTACACTATGCAGGGACTATGGATACCACAGCAAAGGAAGAGGCACATCAATGTTCTAGAACTGATGGCGATCTTCATGGCACTGAAAGCCTTCAAAGTACATCTGTGCAACAAGGTCGTGTTGATCCGGACGGACAACATGACGGCCATGTACTACATTCAAAAGCAGGGAGGAACACTCTCCACAGCTGTCTCATCTGGCTCAGAGCATGTGGAAGTGGGCCATTCAGAGGAACATCTTCCTCATGGCAGAACACCTCCCGGGCAAGGACAATCCGATGGCGGACCTGCTCAGCAGGTACAGCCACCAAATGCACGAGTGGGAGATACATCCATCAGTACTCCAACCGTACTTCCAAATGTGGGGTCATCCAGAGATAGACCTGTTCGCCACAAGGGAGAACGCAAAATGCCAAAGCTTCGCTGCCAGGTTCCCACACCCACAGTCGCAGGGCAATGCGATATGGATGAACTGGTCAGGCAAATTTGCGTACGCTTTTCCCCCAGCACCTCTGATACCCCTGGTGGCACACAAGCTCAGGCAGCACTCGATGACTCTCATCCTGGCTGCTCCAACGTGGGCTCGCCAACCATGGTACACCACGTTTCTGGAACTGTCCATGGTGCCGCATCAAAGGCTACGCCTCACACCCAGCCTTCTGACGCAGAGCCATGGCGACATTCAGCATCCAGATCCGCAACAGCTCAACCTGGCGATCTGGCTCCTGAGGTCTTAGTTTGGCTACCTGAACTTGCCTCCCGACTGTATGGACATCATCCGGGAGGCGAGGAAGCCCACCACAAGAGCATGGTATGTGGCAAAGTGGAAGCGGTTTGTCATTTATTGTGCAGACCACACCATTAACCCGCTAGATGCATCTATTCCTAACATCATTTGTTATCTTTTCCATCTGTACAAATGTAATCTGGCCTAAGCTTCCATTCGCATACATCTATCCGCAATGGCCGCTTATCTCCAGAACAGGCAGCACCTCTCACTCTTCAGGGTGCCTGCCATTAAAGCCTTTCTGGAAGGACTCAAGAGTCATCCCTCCGCGGACTCCACCAGCTCCGGAGTGGAACCTCAATGTGGTCCTCACCCGGCTGATGGGTCCTCCCTTTGAACTACTGCATTCCTGCGAGATTCAATTCTTGACATGGAAAGTGGCTTTCCTTGTAGCAATTACATCACTGCGTCGCGTTAGTGAGCTCAAGCCCTAACTATCCAAGAGCCATTTATTCAAATTCATTCCAACAGGATGGTGCTTCGCACTAACCCTAAATTCCTTCCTAAGGTAGTGTCTCAATTCCATATTAACCAGACTATTGAGTTGCCCGTTTTCTTTCAAAATCCTGAGTCATTGGCGGAGAGAATGCTCCACACCCTTGACGTCAAAAGGGCCCTGATGTATTACATCGATAGGACCAAGGATTTTAGGAAGACTAAGCAACTCTTTGTTGCCTTTGCACCACACCACAAAGGTAACCCTATTTCCAAGGCTGGTATTGCTAGGTGGATCGTTAAATGTATCCCGATCTGCTATCTGAAAGCCAAGCGTACTCTCACCGTTCCACCAAGGGCCCACTCCACCAGAAAGATGGGGGCCTCCATGGCTTTCCTTGGAAACATTTCTTTGGAAGACATATGTAGAGCAGCCACATGGTCTACCACACACCCATTTACAAAGCATTATTGTGTTGATGTGCACTCCAAACAGCAGGCAGCTGTAGGGCAGGCTGTTCTAAAAACACTTTTCCAAACTGCTGCAGCTGGCACAGGCGGCCGCCATTAATGGAGGGACTGCTATGTATTCTATGCACAGATATGAATTCGGCAGCCCACATGCCACGAACCGAATATGCTACTTACCAGTATGCATCTGTTCTTGGCATGTAGGGCTGCTGACATTCATATCGCCCGCCCTCCTCCCCGGCGCCTGTAGCAGCTGCAGGATTCACATATACTTCTAGCATGGTCATCATTCACTGAGTTTCACTCCATCTTGGCCACAATGGCTAAAAACAATCTGGGGATGAAGTCGATGCCCGTGCGCACTGTAGTCCAGGGGAGGAGCCACCTATCTTGTGATACTTCGAAGACTCTTCCAGGACAACAATGTGCAATCATCCGGACCCAACACTAGGCGGCGATCTATGCACAGATATGAATGTCAGCAGCCCTACATGCCAAGAACAGATGCATACTGGTAAGTAGCATATTCGTTACCGAAGGTAAGCAACTCGTACTTTTACGATCACTCTTGTTAATTTTCTTTTAACCGCTTTTACAGGTTTTTTTTATTGTATTGCAAAAGAAAGCCATTATTCAATTTGCAATGAACTAGTTTCGTTTTTTTAAAAAAAAAGGTATTACACTAATAATTTATTATGCTCTTCATAGCTATATGTACTATTTATTGTGCTTTTATGGCAAATTTTGATAGGCCTAATAAGTCTTTAATGACTTGTGCATCCTTTCTTCTTAAAGTGATGTCACATTTCCACTTGCAGAGGGCGTGTGAAGGGAAAAAGCAGTTAAGCTTCCCACCTCCTTCTGTCCTCTGCATCTCTGAGGAGGGGAGGCTACAATGATTGGATCTACAGGAGGTGCTTACATTCTGCATTGATAGGATTAAGGATTGCCTGGGGGAAGATCAGCTTTTTAATGAATTTGCCATGCAAAGAAAGCAATGCCACCATTTATCAGTGAGGTTTTGTATTCTACAAAAACCCATTCTTGCATACATTAATGTGACTGGATGTTTTCATTATCTTTTGAATGGTACCTAATAGGAAATAGAGCTGTGACTCTCCTAAGATTAAAAGTATATAACATCTGATTTTCTTTTAAATTTTTGTTCCCTTATTGAATAAATTTTTTATACCCATATGCTCGCCTAATGCCTAAATATAATTTTTTAGGCCTCTCAGATGAAGGCTGAACTTGAAGCATTACCACCACTGCATGTGCCAAAGCTTCCTGTTCTCAAAGACGGGCAACGGGAAGAGGTGATGTCTAGTTCACTGTACCGGAAAACCAACCAGCTGTTGAAAGCACTGCAGCAAATGAGTGTCACTTCGAAGGTTGTGGACATCACACACAAGAAAGCAGGTTTGTCCAGTGAAACTCAATATCACACTAACCAATTTATTTTCTGAATGTGTGCTGCCTTAATATTCAAAATTGGTATCTAAAACTATAATTGACAAAATGATGTCCCTGTATCAAGCTAGAAATTGATATCGCTTAGTTCTTCTTTGTTAAAGAAAAATGCACTTCTTATTTGTTAATGACACTTCAATTATTAACTTCAGAATACACACAATAAATTGCAATCCTCTTTGGAATTGCATAAAGTATTCATATTGGGAATGATTTCAGCAAAGCTCCCTCCCTTGTGATAGCCTGTGGCTCCTAAGCCCATCACAAAGACATGGGTATTATCCCAATTCCATCACCACTACCCCTTCCTTCGCCTCCTCCACCTCCCAGGTCACAACCACCCCTTTATTTCACCCTCACTAGAGAGTTCCCCTCACTACTCTTGAGAAAAAGGCTTCCCTTTTGACCCTACCGACCCCTACAAGGTGCCATTCAACCTGACATCGATTCAGAAAAGGGGGTGGTGATGAACAGAGTGTCTGAATTAAGCAGACCACTCTTACCCAGTCCACAGATCAGGGCTTGATCCATCACCGTGATTTAGCTCACTGCACCATCCCAGCTCAGAACCTGGCTATATGCAAATCAGTCTGTCCCTGGCCCAGTGCATCATGGGAACAGGGCAGATTAAACTACTAAGCCAATTCTTCACCAGAAAGGAGACAAGCTTCCGGGGACCGGTTTCTGGCATTTCAGCCGTCGTCGGCCCGGCTTGCTTGAATCCTGATGGTGCAGTGAGCAAGGGACTCATGTCTGAGTATACCCTGCCACACCTATAGTGGCCAAAAACGATTCAGAAAAGGGGGTGGTGATGAACAGAGTGTCTGAATTAAGCAGACCACTCTTACCCAGTCCAAAGATCAGGGCTTGATCCATCACCGTTATTTAGCTCACTGCACCATCCCAGCTCAGAACCTGGCTGTATGCTATACGTCCTGCGGGACGACTACAATGTTGATCTCCTAGGGATTCCAGACCTGAACCATTACCCTATCGAGCCATCTTCCATGGACAACATCACAGCATTCCACGAGGTGTAACAGCAGTCCAACAGGCAGTCACTTTCCACAAAGTAGATATGTATGTCATCCACGAGGAAGACACCTTCCTTGTGGAATTGCTTAAAAGTTAGCTCCACTTCCTTCTGATGTTGAAAGGCTTTCTCAAATCGACACCTAACTTTTTCTAGGAGCCAGTCAAGGACAGGGTAGTAACACGTTGGGTAGAGAAAGTAAAAACCTTCTCCCACAGACCTGTTCTACATTATGAGCAATGTCTCCCCATATTCCCTAGTCATCCACATAGCATTTAAATGAGCTTCCCTTCAGGTCACAGTCAATGCTATCCTACCCGATAAGAGGAGCAGGTATTGTGGCGGGCTGGTTAGAGGGTAGCAGTAAGGGCCACTACCTACTAGAGGATAAACAACTCTGTCGGCCTCTTCTCCAGATAGGACAGTGCCCAGTGGGATGAGATGCAGGAGTTATTTAACCTTTTCAGTGCTCCTGACAAGGTCAACTCGTCATGGGTTTTACCTGCCCTGTGCTTATGACGAGTTGACCTTGTCATGATTCTATAGTATTCAAGAAATGGCAGCACAGGACGGGAAAACCCCTTAGCAGCCAAGGTGTTAAGGATCTCCCTGAAGAATCAAGAGGGAGGAAGAAATTGGTGATGGGAATACTATTTCCATTGCCACCATCTGCTGCACCTTGACACTGCTGGCATTGTGACTATGGCAATTAGGCGCTTTATGTGGCTTCGCATTTCAGGCTTATAGCTGGAAATCCAGCAGCATCTGCTCAGCCTATCATTCGATGGAGAACATCTCTCAGACCTGCATGTCGATCAGGTATTAGAGAAAATTCAGATTTTCCACAGCTAGGGTGGGTAGAAAATCATGTATTTTTATAAAGACACGGAGGGTGACATTGTGCATTCCTCTTCAATTGCAAACTCACAGCAACAACATCAGAATGAACAGAACTTAGAACAAGAATAATTTAACATTCTATTCACTTGATAGTTCCCTGTGTGGCAGCCATCTTCCTTCTATTGCTGCGAACAACCTTAAATGTCCAACTTCAAACAAAATGTGTAAACAACAGGAACCATATCATCTCCTCAATATCTTCGGATTTACTTCCTAAACGACTCTCCTGCTGCGAAAAAATCAAGACAAATATTATAGGTGGGAAATAACAGGGCGGGATAATAACAGCCTCCGTGTCTTAAATAAAATCATGATTTTCTATCCGCCCTAGCTATGGAAAATCGGAATTGTATGGCAAGGGATGGAGGCCAATATTATGCATGTTTAAGCCTTGCCATAATATTCCTCACAGCTCACTCCACAGGTTTAACATAATATTTCTTAATATTGACTCTGATGACTAATCTGAAGCCGCTAAAATTCCTGTCAAGCCTCCTCGAACAAATAAGCTTTAGAAAACATAGGATCCCTAGTAGAATTTGCCCCAAACTTAGAGATATGTTATGTTATGTTATGTTAGAACTGTATTTCTTGAGCGCACGGCTACCCAGAACGGGTGTCCCGGCGCTTTGGCAGAGAGTCCTGAACACAACCAAGAAAAAACCCAGCGACAGAAACACTGTAGGCCCACTGGTTAGGTGGAGAATAGGAGCGTCTTGAGCTCCTTTCTAAAGGCCAGAAGATTATTAGCCTTGCGGAGTGATAGAGGGAGCTCATTCCACAACCTGGCCGCCATAAACTGGAAAGACCGGCCTCCCATCCGCACGCGTTTGATCACTGGTATCTCCACTTTAGCCAGGTCAGCAGATCTTAAACTCCTCCGGGGAACGTAGCGAACAATCCGCTTCCTGAGGTAAGCTGGGCCAATGCAGTGGAGGGCTTTAAACGCCAACGTAAGGACTTTGAAACTAATTCTGAAACTAATTATCTATTCCTGACCTCTTCATTATCTCTTACCCATCTAACAAATGTGATTGTAGTCACTGCTTTGAACTGTTTCTTGAAAGAAATTATTAGTTTACAGTTTGTCACATCTCTTCGATTCTGTCCTTCTTTCATATTCCCTCAAATATCTTACCACACACAGCTTTCTACATGCGTGACATAGTCTTTGTTCTCTTTTTTAAATTAAAACATACGTCTTCTGGTGGATATCTACATCCCATGATCTCCGGGGCCTTAACATCTGTGACACTCCTAAATGATATCAGGCAAGAAGCATCCCCAGCTTCAGATACAGACTTTTTAAATCTAGGAACTCATTTTCAGACCAATTTCTGCAGTACATGAAGCACAAAACCATGCGAGGAATGAATCCCTTGCTTGGTGGGGGGCCGAGAGGAACTCTGGAGGGCGTACACCCTCCCGTGGGTATATACTGTCACAAAAAATACTCCCTGTATGACCTAAACCAAACCGAGGGATCTGTCACTTGTAAGAGACCTGAGAGCAAGGTATAAAACCACGCTACGTACCCGATCTGAGGCTCTAGTGATAGACCACTGGGAATCCCTTGTTCGCTCCGCGGCCCTGATAGATATCACTGGATTCTGGAGAGAGGTCAAGTCCCCAAGATCTTTTGGTTCCAACATTAAAGCTATTAACTGTAATATAACAGGAGATGTGTGGGTAGAGCATTTTTCTAAAACCTACGCTGTACCAGGGCATCTCATCGATACTGCACCTCTTGTTATGTCTACTAGACCTTTGAACATCACACTATCCGAGGTTGAGGATGCTATAGATGAAAGCGCGGGCAATAAAGCTCCCGGCCCGGACGGCCTTTCAATAGATCAAATTAAATCTGAAATTAATTTTTGGGCCCCTTTACTATGCAATTTGTTCAATAATTTATCCGACAATTCAATCCCAGAATCATGGTCGAATAGTGTTATTGTACCAATATTTAAAAAAGGCGACAGACTGGATCCTGGCTGTTACCGCCCGATATCACTAATTGACAACACATTGAAGGTTCTTGGGAGGGTTATTTTTAATAGGATCAGGAGCTGGGCCGAGGATAATGATGTCCTACACCACTGCCAACTCGGATTCAGAAGTAATGTGGGCACTGTTGAACAATGTTTGAATTTGAACCTGTTAATGGCAAAGTACAATATTGTAAAAAAAATCCCCATTGTACCTTGGTTTTATGGATTTAAGTTCAGCCTTTGATTTTGTTAATCGTTCTAGTTTGTGGTCACTTTTGCTTAGTTATGGTTTGGATGATTCTTTGGTTTATTTTCTTTCTTATTTGCATAGGGACCTAAAGGCCAGAGTGCGCATTAATACCGAGGGAGCAGTCTCGAATGACATTTTAATTGGCAAGGGTGTTAGACATGGCTGAGTACTCGCCCCCCTGCTTTTTATCTTGTATATTAATGGGCTGAGCAGCAACTTGTGTGCGATAACTAACAATGTACCAATTATAAATGGCAACCCCATCCCCGTCTTGTTGTACGCGGATGACGCGGTGCTAATGGGCCGCACACCTAATGCCCTACGTATTTTAATCTCTGGTTCTGTTGATTTTATGTCAGATTTGGGCCTTACCACCAATTTCAAAAAATCCTTTATTATGAACTGTGAGCCCAAAAAATATAACATAACCTCAATTAAATCTGGTGACAACATCTTAAAATGCACAAGCACTTTTCCATACTTAGGATTGTTATTTTCTAACACTGGCTCCTGGCAACCTCACGTCGCCTATGGGACAAACAAGATTGGTAAATCTATTAATTCGATTCTCTCCCTAAGGCAACCTAAACAGGCTGACGTTACCACTTCATTGCTAAAGATTTATTGTACTCAATGCCAACCTACGGGAACTTACGGCGCAGAAGTGTGGGGATACTCTAATTGTGTGCCCATTCAGACTGAGGAAAACAGAGTTTGCAGAAAAGTCTTGGGGGGAGTCTTCTGTGCTCCAACTTTCATTTGTCATAACGAGCTTAAGCTATTGTATATTGAGGACTTCATCCGATCCAGGCCCGCTCTTTTCTGGCAAAAAATCTGGCTAAATCCCGCAGCCCACTTAACTCGCAGTATAATATCCGACTGCTTACAAAGTGAAAGGTCCCACCTTGTACCATGGTTGAAAGCAGTTGAGAAAAGGCTTTTTGTTCAGCTCCCCAAACACCATTGTCCATTCACATAAGAACATAGTTAAAAGGGCACTCTATGTATCATATAGGGAGGAGCGGATAAGACTAGAACATTCCAAACCTTCTGTTCTCAAATACATTTCCTATGCCGAGCCTGATAATGGCTCCCTAGTTTCACCACATAGATATCTGCTCATTACATTAGGAAGATGGAACAGGAGCCTTCTGTTCCGATTTCGGGATGGAAGCATCGTAAATTTATTAAGCTTTCCCCTTGGTTATAATAAACATCTGGAACAGTTGGATTGTCCTTGTTCCGAGGGCAGCAAACAAAGTTTGACACATTATAAACTTTATACCTCCCAATATCTAATGCCGTACTGCCGCAGACATGACCTCAGGGACTTCACCCAAGCAATGAAAACCTTTCAAATGATGATCTCAGATGAAGTGATATTTATTGTGAGTTGTTTTCTTAAAGCTTGTGTCCGTTCACGGGCAACTATGAAACTTGCCTGATGAATACTAGCATATTGCCTCTTTGCACATTTGCTTTTTGCACATCTGAGTATTGCATATTAGTGCATAGATATGTAGACGTTTGGGTGTACTGGAAATCTTTCTTTGGAACCCCGTCTGTAAAATATTTACACATTGTGAACTCCTGTGCTATTGCTATTTGCACATTTGATGTCTGATATATAGTTGTTCTTCTGTATTTGGAAAAGATCATTTTTTACGTGCGTTTTTAATGATATTATGATGTTTGCTCAACAGTGTAATGCATTTGTTATTTTTATCAAATTACTTTTATTGTACTTTTTAAATTTAACCTGTGTGTACTTTTTTTTGTGGATGTTTTTAATTCCGAATAAAGATTATTTGACATTGACATTGACCTAGTTAGCCACAGAGGAATTAATTGGCTAACTAGAAAAGTCTGTGTATTTTTGGATAGGTGATATGCCCTACGTGAAGTATTAATACCACTGCTGCATGGGGAAGGAAGCAATTCCTTTTGTTATTTTATTCCCTCACACACCCTAGTGGTGTCATGCTTCATCATCGGGACACCCTGACGCCTAGAAGTCAGGGTGAGCTCGACCATATTTCAAGGAGCGCTTAGTAAATTCTGCAGTACACCATTGACCGCAACGAAGACTAATATTTAGCTCCTGGTGGGACCCTTAATCTTATACTCCTTAATAGTCTCTTCACTACCTCCAGTTGTCCTATTGGAATACTGTCTTACAATTCATGACCAGCTGAAATTGCTATGCCAACCTACAAATATTTACTGAACTGTAAGACCTAAGCAAGAAAACCTCTGTTAAAAAGTTTACCACCTCTACAGCAAGTGCCGATATTGGATCCAGACTCCACGAAACACACCAACAAACCCATCTTTTCCTAGCCAATCTTTATGCCTTTGAGGTTCCTGGTGTCCAGGACTCTTGAATGAGTTTTGAAGCCTCCAACGATAATCCTGACTCTGCCATGCTCTCCTGAAATTAACCAATCCATCAGTCGCAGTTGACCCTGAAGGCCTAACTTGTGTCTGTCCCCTGCTGTATTCACTAATAGATCTGGGAAACTCTGAAGAAGTACTGGGTCTGCTATCAACAATTCCCTCCCATCTGAATACCACACCTGAGATGCCCAAAAAGGGGCAACCAACACCATTTCCGCCTTGTTGCTTTTTACCTTCAATAGTGCTCTCCAAATCTAAGCAAATGGAGGGAAGGCATATACTAAAATTTTGCTCCAAATCTGCAGGAACGCATCTACTGGCTCCTCTTCCATGTCCAGTCTCCAACTGTAAAACCGTCTTAATTGGGCATTCACTCTGTTTGCGAACAGGGCTACCATGAACGGACCCCATTTCATCAAATTGAACACTTCTTTGCACAGTTTCCAAACGCTGAAATCGTTCAACTCCCTTGAATTCCAATCAGCTATTGTATTGTTTATTCCTGGAATGTACTGACCCCTGAATCAAGTGCCAAAAACACCTTGCTAGATCTGCCAATCCATTGGACCGAGGGCCACCTAACTTGTTGACATAACGCACTGAAGAGATGTTGTCCATCTTTAAGAGTACACAACAAGCCATTCGTTTCCTGATTAAACTTTTTCACAAAGGAACCTATCAACAACTCTAGTTAATTATGTGCCTCTTCTCCTGAGCTGTCCCTGTCAACGATCCACACCTTGTACCCCAGCCCTGTAGACTACCATCCAATGTGACCCAATTATCCAGTATTATGGGTGTCTTTCATAGATTCACATGCCTGAATCATTCCCCGTCGTCGGAATGGGAGACCCCGGTATATAAACAAAGTAATGTCCTATAGACATATAGAGAAATAGGCCTATAGGCCTCACATTAGTTACATATCCCTGTCCTTTTGTAAAAAGGACCAAACTCTAGAAAAGAGCCAATCAGCTGCCACCTCCCTCTAGAACCCTCCTGGAAGGAGCCTCAGTCACCCAGATTTTCTACCGCACGTTGTGCTAAGTGAAGTCTCCTCTGAGCTCTGCTCAGGTTCGTTTATTGACAACTGGTTTTGAGATTTTGTTTCCTGTTTCTTCAGTGCCTACTTGAGAGTATGGCTGACACACCAAAAAAGGGTCTTTTTCGATCCTGCGGTTCTTGTGGGAAAAAAAAGGCTACATATTGATGACCAGCATAAAGACTGCCTGTATTGCCTGTAGCCGGATCATTCTGATAAGGACTGCAAGGTATGTCGTACCTTTTCCACTAAAACCCTCAAGGACCGTGAAGGGCGCCTCTTAATTTGGCTCCAGAGGCTGAAGGACAAAGACCACCTTGATTCCTCTGAGGAGAGTGAAGGTTCTTCAGTCTCTTCAAAATTTACTCTGAAGAGACCAAGGGTGGCTTTCCCTATCCCTACGGCGGCTCCTCAAAAGAAAACATCAAAAAAGTCTTCAGAGGTTCTGGCTAAGACAACTTCTGTGAAGGAAGTTCACACCTTCAAGAAGCCGGTTTCGACATCATCGACGACTATATAGTCGACGACATCTTCATCGTCGAAGAAAACACTGTCTGCAGCTTCTTATGTTTCTACGTCGACGACAACAGTTTCTACGTCAACGGCATCGTCGTCATTATCGTCAACCGGTAAAGCTTTGTTGTCGACGATGGCCATCAAGAAGACACCGTCGACGTCTAGGACCCAGTCGACGCTGACCTCGCCGACGACAGCATCTGCGATGACAAAGCCAATATCGTCGACATCTACTCCGTCGACGAAGGAACGTCGACTAAGACCTCGTCGACGACAGGAATATCTTTGCCGTCGACGGTGGCCCCGTCGACGCTCCACCGTCGACTATAATACCGTAGACGGTGATGGATTCTGGCCTACAGGCAACATGCGTACGCCTTAAAATCACAAAAAGGGTGCCACCACCGGCGTTAACTTCACCAATTCCTCCAGCATGTCTCCTCCAGGAGGAAGACTCCGACGAGGATGACGTGTTCCAAATGGCAACAAGTCCTTCGGAGCTCAACATAAAGTGTCAGAGTTCAGATCAGGAGGAGGTATATCATCAGCCACCTACTCCGGTGGTTTGTCTTCCAGCATCCTTAGTTAAGGATTTGCGATACCTCATTCAGGATTATAAACTGAGGTTTCCAGAGTCTCCAGCTCCTCCGCCTGCCACAGTAACTCAGTCTTCAAGACCACGGCCTTCGCCCTTAAATATTCAACCAGAGAAAGTTGATGTACCACATCCTCCGACTTCTGATGAAGGAGAAGAGGAAGACCAGTAAGAAGAGGGTGAACTGCAGGATATTCAATCTGTGCATGATGACTGGGATGACTACGTCATTCCCTCTCCCGCATCTCCAGTGCCCGAGCCCGCGGATTCACCACCAGGCGACATTGGAGGGTTCCATAATGTGGTTGAGGGCTGCTCAGCGTTTTAAGATCGCAATGGTCTCTCAAGAACAAGACTGCTTCTTGTATGACTTCCAAGAACCTATCAAAAAAGCAGTTAGGTCAATACCTATAAAACATGGGATCTGTGCACACGTCAATTATTAAACTGTACAATATCGACAGTTGAGTTACACAATTCTGAGACAAAAATTGTTGATTCAGTCTTGATTGTTGTGATTTTTAATTTTGCAACGACCAGCCAACACATGTTTCGTCAGGGTGGTATACCCTCGACTTCGTCAGGGCTCTAAAATGTACAATGGCTACATCTTACATACATGTACCAACAATGCATAAGTTGCAATTTAATTTAACTTAGTGAATTGCGTGCTAATTTATATCAGACTGTGGTGAGAAACTGGTGAGAGGTGTTTTAGACAGGTTCATAAGACCTAGCTTACAGTAGCTCCATTATAACCCAACCCAAAGTGAACTACATTAATGATTTCTCAACGTAGCTGACATGTGGTGGTTACTGTAAACAATCTGATATGTGCATTAAATATTGTCCACCTGAATTTGTCCGTGACCCCTTAGACACCCAAGATACAAAATCCACATTTTAGAGTTCAGTATCCAAGAGAAAGATTAGAAGAAAATGTTATTTAGTTCAGCACAGCTGTGCTCTTACCCAAGTGGGCAGCGATAATCCAATGACTGTTGCAACAAGTTTGTATGCTGTAGGGGGCATCAACAATATAATGGCCATATAAGTATCCCATTTTACAGTACATGTGAGCACTTTATCTACAGGTTTCATATACTATCTATAGGGAGAGTCTCACCTCTCCGCTGGTTGTACTTCCGTCCCGGCTGTTAGGTTCAGACGAATAAAAGGTTAAACACTGCTTTATATTCAGCAGGCTAACGTCAGTATCCAAGTATCAGAGTAGTAAGGCACTATATGGGGAGAAGGATTTCGTATCTGTTACTATTGTCATTCTCTTAACATTCTGCCTGAGTGAATTGTATTAAGCAAAAACCATATAAGTACTATGGGGCTGGAATAACTAGCTTGATAATCTTGAAATGGTTTATTAAGCTTATTCATGGGATTTATAGTTAGAGTTGGGTTAAATTAGATGACACATGACACATGATTAATATTTACTAGATATCATGATATAATTCCCGAAATAAAGATAAGTCTAAGAGCAAAATTGTAACTGCCAATATACTCACAACCACGAACACGATTTGGAGTATAATTTCAAATAATACCCGCAGTCAATTCTACACAAATATTAGATAGAACTTCTTCAGCAAGCTTACTATGTTGTGTCACTATGCCCGAATCTTATGACATGTATCATGATACAACCGTAAACTGATTAAAAAGGTTAGAAAAGCAGGCCGTCTAAAGGCTGCTCTTGTAAACATCTGACGTCTCCCCGTGTAAACATCTGACGTCTCCCCGTGTAACAAGTCGTCCTTACCTTGTGTGTGCCCCGTGCAGTTACGAATCGGACGCCGCAGCTAGAGTACCGCTGCTGGCTGCGTCCTCGCGTGTGAGTGCGGAAGTGCACTCCACGCTTCCTATATTGCTGAGAAAGACTATAACGCGCATCCCATACCGGAAATGGCAAATTGGCCAACCGGAAGGGGATAAACGCTGGTGTATATTGTGATTTGTAGATAGCCCCAATACCTATGATCGATTATCTATGGACCCAGGGGGTTAAGATCATGCAAAACCCCGGCTCTGTATCTCCAGTGATTCCTCGGTTGGACAAGAAGTATAGAGCGCCTGATACTGCACCGGCCTGTTTGACAGGACATCCCAAACCGAATTCGGTGGTAACACAGGCGGCCCAGAAAAAACTCCAGGAATCCTTCAGCCCCTTTATCGGCTCTTCCCGATAAGGAGGGAAGAAGATTAGACAACATTGGGAAATGGTTTTCCTCAATGTCTGCGATGACCGTGAAGGCTGCAAATGCTTTAGCGCTCTTGGGACGCTATAATAGGCAATTATGGGCAGCTATAGCCCCATATCTGTCAGTTACCAGATACATCCAAGGAGGAGGTGAAGAAGATTCTGCAAGAGGGTGAAACATCAGCATCAGAAAGTTTAGACTGTGCGATGGATATCGCTACGACAGGGTTCTGCCAGTTGGCGGGAGCAGCAGTCTTGAGACGCCAGGGGTGGCTGAAAGCAACTTCGTTCTGCCCTGAGGTACAAACTAAGATATTGGACATGCTGTATGATGGCCAGTTACTATTCGGCTCCAAAACTGATGAAGCATTACAGAATATTAAAAAGGACACAGACTCTGCGAGAGCTTTAGGTCCTCTCCAGTACAAGAACCAATCCTTTTGTGGAAATAGAGGAAGAGGACAGTCTTCCTATAAAGGAAATTTCAAATACAGGTCCTCATTCTAGTACGGTCTAAGTCGACCCCAATATCAACAGCGCCAACACAGAATCAGCAATCTTCTTATGGCAAGTCGTCCTTTCGGAGTAAAGGACAACGAAAAAACAACGGACGTAGACAATGACATGTTTATTCAGCCAGTCCAGACTTCATTTCACTCATTAAAAATTGGAGGAAAGATTACCCACTTCCTGAAAAATTGGAAAAAGATTACCACGGACCGTTGGGTCCTTCAATTAGTGCAATTCGGCCATTCTATGGAATTCATGCAAATCCCTCCCCAAACTCCTCCCCGCCCAATGCGTCACAAAAATCTACAGCTGCTTCTGCAAGAAATCTCTATTATGCTCTAGAAAGGAGCAATAGAGAAGGTACCCCCATCTCAAAGGGGAAAGGAATTTTATTCCTGCTTTTTTAATTCAGAAAAAAGAGAAGTGGAGACCGATTTTAGACCTCCGGGCCCTCAACAAATTCCTGAAGAAGCAGTCGTTTCGCATGGTGACGATACTGGAGGTCCTACAGCTACTGGAAGAGGAAGATTTTATGACGTCCCTAGACCTTCAGGACGCTTACTTCCAAATCCCGATTCACAAGAATCACAAAAAATTCTTAGGATTTGCAGTAGCAGGCAGACGCTTTCAATTTCACCTCGCAACTTCACGAAATGTCTTTCCCCAGTGGCCGCATACCTCAGGCAGCGCCATCACCAAGTTTTTCCATATCTGGACGACTGGCTGATCAAGGCTCCATCCTTAGAAGACGGGTCCAGGTCTTCCAACGCCTGTTTAAGGCTCTTCAATTGTTTGGGTCTCAGACTCAATCAAGAAATATCAGTCCTGCAACCTTCTCAGTGCATCAATTTCTTAGGTGCAACCCTGGACACGCGTTCGAAGAAAGCTTTCCCTTCCCAAGAGAGTAAGAAAAAGCTCATGGCACTAGCTGTTCTAGTGGCATCAAAGAAGGCCTTGACCGTCCGCCTTTTCAAGTCCCTTCTGGGGATGATGTCATCTTGTATCCTCCTGATTCCTCACTGTAGTCTTCGGATGCGACCTCTACAGGAAGCACTCTCAAAGCAGTGGATCCAATGCACAGGGTCTTTTGACGACCTCATAAAAGTAACTCCCCAGATGGTCAAAGTCCTGCAATGGTGGATGTCATCTCAAAACCTTTCTCAAGGCTTGACATTCCTACTTCCAGCTGCTCCTCATATTATCACAACAGATGCCACGGTGGAGGAGTGTGGCTCAATGGTTAGAGCGGCAGACCCTGATGCAGAGTTCTGGCCAGGGACCAGGGTTCGATTGTTAGGTTATGTTATGTTATGCGTTTTTATTTGGCGCACAGATGCTCCAGCTAAGGAGCGTCCTGGCGCCCGACAAGGCAGCAGCACAACACAACGAAACAATAATCAGACAGTGTTAAAAACTAAGGGAATAAAAAAGTTTTCACCGCACGGCGAAAGGAGAGCAGATCCCTCTCAGCACGAATCGCCGGGGGCAGGGAGTTCCACAGGACCGCAGCGCGAACTTGAAACGAACGCCCTCCTGCCCTACTCCGCTTAAAGCGTGGCACAACAGCCAGTTCTAAGTCCGCAGATCTTAAGGCTCGGGCTGGGGTGTAATGGGCTAGAAGAGCCATAAGAATCGTTGCTGGGGACCCCTTCAAGATCTTGTAGGCGACACAGAGGACCTTAAACTGGATCCGCTGGGCCACCGGGAGCCAGTGCAGTGAACGCAAAGTGCTAGAGGTAGGGCAGAATCTTGGTAAGCCTACCACCGATCTTGCTGCGGCGTTCTGGATCCGTTGTAAACGCCCAATCTCTGCCTGATTCAGGCCAACCAGTAGGGAACTCGCATAATCCAGCCTAGAGATGACAGTGGCTTCGATCATGAGCTGCATAGTGGGGGCATCAAAGAACTTAAGCACTGGACGAAGCCCGCGCAGGATACCAAAGCAACAGGCCGCCGTACGTTTGGTATGACACACAAACGTAAGGGTAGGGTCCAGCCAGACCCAGAGGTTCTTAAGCTCGGCAACTGGGATGGGAGCAGGACCCAGGTCCCCTGGCCACCATCTCTCTCCCCAAAGTTCCGGTTGTTTGCCAAAAACCATGACCTCGGTCTTACTAGCGTTCAGCTGGAGACAGTTGGACGTCATCCAGCTGGCGACCGCCTGCAGTCCTTGTTGAAACCTGGGGGCATCGACTTCGGCATCCCCGCTGATCGTAACCGCTAGCTGGGTGTCATCGGCGTATGACACCATCGTCATACCCCTTTGCCTGACAACCTCAGCCAGCGGCCTTACGTAAAGATTGAACAACGTAGGACTCAGCGAGGAGCCTTGGGGGACCCCCAGGTTCAACGGATGGAATTTGGAATGGTAAGGTGGGATGGTCACGCTAAAGGCCCGATTGGCTAAAAACGACCGGAACCACTGGAGAGCAATGCCGGTGACACCAGCCTCCTCTAGGCGACGCAGAAGGATCGGGTGCGAGACGGTGTCAAAGGCAGCGCTCAGGTCTAATAGCACCAGCGCTGCCGTTTGTACTGCGTCAAGCACGGAGCGAAGATGCTCCACCATATAGAGCAGAGCCGTCTCCGTGCTATGACCGGCCCTAAACCCATTCTGCGTTGCATCGAGGATATCTGCATGGCGAAGATGTTCCGAGAGGACTGCGTTGACATGCGCCTCAGTCACCTTGGCCGGCCACGGCAAGAGTGAAATTGGCCGATAGCTCTCAGGCTTGCTACCGTCCAAGCTAGGTTTCTTGAGGATAGGACGAACCATGGCTCGCTTCCACTTCAGTGGGACTTCGCCTGATGTGAGTGACGAGTTGATCAGAGAACATAGCGGCGAGATATCATGTACCGCTAGGTCTTTGAACACAGCTGGGCAAAGCGGATCCTCTGGGGACCCAGACTTCACTTGACGAGCCATATGTCGAGACTATCGGGTGTTAAGATAGGAAAGGAATGCAACCCCTCAGATGATAACGGCTTAAAAGGTGGATTAGCCGAGGGAGTGGCCAACGGAAAGGCCCGATAAATGGCATTAACCTTTTCCAGAAAGAACTCTGCCAATTTTTCACAGTGCTCCACAGAGCTCTGGTGCGTCGTAGTTGCCTTTTTGGCAGTGAGGTCTTTCAGCACCTTCAGCAGTCTTTCAGATTCCTGCCTCAGTGGGGTCTCGGGCTCAATTTCCTCAGACCTGTTAATTCTCGCCTTGGTGCCTATTCTAATCACGGGCCCCACGCTGCAACTCTGGGGAAATAGCTTGCTTAGCCTCCACACCGGCCCCAACGGCACTAAGGATGCCTGGCTTCACCCTGGGGGTGCCCAGGAGTGGACACTTCACAGGGAAAGCCAGGAGGGGTTCCACAGCGGTATGAGTATCAGCGCCAGGAAGCCGCATAGGCGACACCGCAAGGTGACGTCTGGTGACAGTACGCTCTATAAGTACCATGACATTTACATTTACATTTACATGCCTCCTTGGACGGTTGGGGAGCTTTTCTGCAGGAACTTCGGATAAGCTGGAAGTGGTCTCCCTTGGAGAGAGGACTTCATATCGATCTCCTCTAACTGCGGGCAGTCTTCCTGGCCCTTCAGGCTTTTCTTTCAAGAATTCCCTTGTGCTCGTCCGGACAGACAACCCCACGACGATGCACTACCTCAACAAACTGGGAGGGACACGTTCACTAACACTCTCGCGAGTCGCAGAGAATCTGGAACTGGCTAATCATATCTCTTTTGGCGGAGTACATCCCAGGCATGGACAATGTGCTCGCTGACTCATTGAGCAGACAGACGACAACATCGCACAAGTGGGAACTGGGTCAGGAAATCCTCAACCAAATCTTCTTGCGATGGGGCACTCCACAGATCGACCTATTCGCCACAAGATCCAATGCCAAATGCCCACACTTTGCAAGTTGGCATCCCCAGTCAGGGTCTGTAGGGAATGCATTTTCGATTGCATGGTGCAATGTCTCTGCGTATGCCTTTGCGCCATTTCCAACGCTTCTCAGAGTCCTCCAGAAACTGAAAGCGGAGCCCTGTACTCTCATTTTAATAGCCCCGACTTGGCCAAGGCAACATTGGTTCACGGAACTCCACCGCTTATCTCTGCAGCCACTGATCCACCTGAAACAGTGTACATCTCTGCTCACAATGAACAACAAACAAGTCCAACATCCGAATCTGGCATCTCTCAGGTTAGCCGCCTGGCTCCTGAGTTCAGAGAGCTTCAGAATTTGAATATTCCACCTGATTGTAGAGCCATCCTAGCTCGAGCACAAGCAGATCACACCAATAAAACATACTATTTGAAATGGAAGAGGTTTTGCGTCTGGTGTAAAAATCGAGGAATACACCCTTTCTCTTCATCTCCGGAGCAAGTTTTACCTGATCTTCTCCACTTGGCAACGTCAGGCCTTGATCACTCCTCCATTAGAGTCCACTTGGCTGCAATATCCCGTTACAAGAGATCTTCAGCGGGTCCTTCTCTCTGTTCCCACAGACTGATCAAGCAATTTTTAAAAGGATTATACCGGACGTTCCCTCTGGTGAAAATATTGCCTCCTGCCTGGCACCTTAATACAGTCCTTAATCAGCTCATGAAGCATCCCTTTGAACCAGTGCACAGGACTGACCTGAAATATCAATCTTTGAAAACAGCTCTCCTACTTCTGCTCACATCCGCAAGGCGGGTGAGTGAGCTGCAAGCTTTCTCGGTTCAAGATCCTTTTCTGCAATTTGAACAAGACAGAGTGATTTTACGGACAAATCCGAAGTTTATTCCAAAAGTCCCATCGGATTTCCATCTAAATGAGCCTGTAGTTTTGCGTTCCTTCTTTCCAAATCCCAGTACTGCAGCGGAAAGGTCTTTGCATTCATTGGATCTCAAGCGGTGCTTAAAATTCTACATCGACAGCAAAAGGCTTTCAGAAGTCAAATCAGCTATTTGTGGCTTACAGCACGCCCAGGAAAGGTCTTCCGCTCCCCTACACTCTAAAGTACATGCTCATTCTACTAGGGCGATGTCCACATCCATGGCACTTTTCGCAGGTGTGCCTGTCATTGATATTTGCAGAGCGGCAACATGGAAGTCGCCACATACCTTCACTAGGCATTACTGCCTGGACACAGAGCTTATGAAGGATGCTGCTGTGGGACAAGCAGTGCTTCGTCATCTATTTCACTAGCGGTGAGCCTTCTTTCATCCCTCCATCCTTTTCACGCACATTTCTCTGTTGTGTAATGTGATGTTATTTATTGTTCGCAATTATATGCTCCTGTTAGTCGCTTTATGTTTTTATCTAATGACTTGCATATACTGTACCATCCGAAATGTGCTTTATGCATTGATGACTACTCTGATTCAGGCATGTGAATCTATGAAAGACACCCATAATACTGGATAAGAAATGCGTTACTTACCTGTAACTGCAGTTATCAAGTATTGGTGTCTTTCATAGATTCACATGCAACCCTCCCGCCTCCCCTGGAAGGGCTCACCTAACTCTCTGTGATACACCTACTTAGCTTTGTGCGTACAAAAATCTGAGGGACTGAGGCTCCTCCCAGGAGGGTTCTAGAGGGAGGTGGCAGCTGATTGGCTCTTTTCTAGAGTTTGGTCCTTCTTACAAAAGGACAGGGATATGTTACTAATGTAAGGCCTATGTCTCTATATGTCTATAGGACATTTCTTTGTTTATATACCGGGGACTCCCATTCCGACGACTGGGAATGATTCAGGCATGTGAATCTATGAAAGACACCAATACTGGATAACTGCAGTTACAGGTAAGTAACGCATTTCATTTGCAACCAGCAACCTAGAACCTAGTTCCTCTCTCGTTTCCAGATCTAAATGTATCTCCTGAGAGTAAGCCTCCCTCCCCCCCCCCCAACTAATCCCCCCCATCCTAATAGTTTCCACTTGGGCCTTACAGCCCTGGTACTCTGCACTACTCGAAATGTTATTCAGCCCCCATGAGAGCCTGCACACTAGGCTGGACCTTCTCACCACACCTACGTCTCATCTAGATCCCAAACAGCTCAATCTAGCGATCTGGCACCTGAGGGCATAGAGTTTGGCTACCTGTCTCTTCCACAAGAATGCATGGACATCTTACGGGAGTTCCATAGGCCCACCACTCATGCTTGTTATGCATAAAGATGGAAGACATTTGTCCTGTAGTGCATTCCCAAACATCTGGACACCCAAGACCATCAGTCCATGACATTATCTACGGTCTGCTACAGAGGCAGAAGGCAGGCCTCACCTATACTTTTACTAGGCACTCTTTTGCAGCTACAGCAGCATATATGTAAAATGGTGAGGATTTCTCTTTTTTTCCACATACCATTCATGAGCAGCTATTGTTCTCCTCAGTTCCAACCGCACCTGTCTGAAATCTTAATCTAGTCCTGACCAGACTCATGGGGCCCCCTCTTGAGCCCCTCCAATCTTTCCCCCTTCAGTACCTTTACTAAAATGTTGCTTTCCTTGCTTGTGGCCATAACGTCTCGCAGATGTCTCAATGAGTTGCAACCCCTCGCAATCCAAGAGCCTTACAAGTTCACAAAGTCAGGATTGAACTTAGAACTAACCCAAATTATGATAACAGGGTAAATAACATTTTCCTTCCATCCGGGAACAGAATGTCCTCAATCTGGGAAGTTTGATATATCTTGCTTTATGAGATTCTTGTTTCCATGGCCTCCTGTATTTTCATTTCCCCAACGGAAGACTCCACATGAGACCACTTCAGCAATTTGTGGAAGTTCAGTGGTCTTAGTGGAAAAATAGTTGTGATGTCAAATTTCACCTTCGATATCTGCAAAGCATAACACTAGATAATGATACCTGCTTGAGTTACATCTCCTAGGGACTCTTAAATATCTATGGAGCCCACCCTAAGCAAGCACTGATGCTTGGTGTCAGGAGCACACTCAATGGTGAAGCATGCAACCTTATTTGGGTGAGTGCTCAGTGTCCTATTTATGCAAATATTTTGATCTAAGACAGCACAACCATTAGGATTAGGGATCCATCTGAGATGACTTGACCCCTCTCCCATGACTCACTTCGTCTTGGGTTTGTGATTCTCCTGTACTCTTCGTCTTTGGGATGTACGCAGGATCCTACCGGTGTCCATATCTGGCTTTGTAGTTTGCAGTGCCTCAACAGTCTGTTTGCCAAAAACGTTGTCTTTGTCAAAGTGGATGTCCATAACTTGCTTGCTCTTCAACCTAAAAGATGTGCTGTTAAGTTGGCTATATTTCCCACACAGCTGCAGCATTACCCATCTGATTAAAAGCACCATAAACTGAACTGATGGAGTAATCAATGAAGGTTGAAAAGAATATCTACCCTTCTTTTAAATTAGTCTTGGCCTGTACTCAGTCCTCTTCAGAAAAGTTTTCTAGATAAGATATGTCCTGCCAGAGTTGCCTGTTCTATCTGACATTGATGGGAGGGTAATTGGTTACTTTGAAATTGGCAGCCGAGAAAGCACTTCATCTTTTGCATCCTTCCCAATGTAGTGCATAGAATACTGTGAACAGTGCTTGTTTGTTGTCGAGCTAACTGAATACATCTTTGTTTGATTAATCAGGTATGCAGGTGAAATATAGTGATCCTTATAATGTTTTGGGGTTTTACTGTCTCGACCTTTTCTTCAGTGGAAAAAGTACAGAAAATGGTCCTACAGCACATCAGCGAAACCAAGCTTGCTTCAGCTCTTACTTCCACTTCTTTCTGTAGCATCCAGCAATGGTCACTCTGCTAAATGTTGTCTCTTGCAGATCTCTCAAACATACCCAACTCCCTCACAGCCACTTAACAAATGATGCATTATCCTGGTCCTTAATCAAAGCGCTCTGTGGGGGCAGTCACTTACCCCTTTTTCAGGGATTAGTTTGCGTAGTTTCACTATGCGGAACTCAGCCAAGTGACAAAAAAACTCAGCAAAGTTCCACAAGTGGTGGAGTGCAGTGCAAACTGCTGTTCATGCGGCTCTTCCTGCCGCTCGGGTGGAAATTCTACCCGAGCGGCATCTTACCATTTGAGAGCGGGTAAAAAACAGGTGCACTACGCGCAGCGGAATTTTCTGCACTCCACGAGCTGTTCAAAGTGCAGGAAACTCCGCAAACTCCTCTAACGGAGTGGAGTATATCGCCCAGACCAACCGTTTTTATCATTGACAATGCCTCTCTTTCTTAAAGCACCTTCCCAGAATCTCTCAAGACAGGATGATTCTTCCAGACCTAAAAAAAACCTACGGTAGACACTAATGATGTCACCAACTAGTGATCCATCACTCACCTATCACTCATTGGCAAGATCATTGAAAATGCCGTCTATATTCAATTCCTAGATCACATTGATATTTCTGGGCTCAACTTTCCATGACACTGTCAACCATCCCACCCTCATAGATACCTTGGTGTCTTTAATCAAATTTACTAACAATGTATTTCATTAGTTCTCCTCCAGCCTTTCCAGCAGTTTCCATTTTTTTCACATGAGCACCTCCAGGTTTTAAAAAATCACTAACATCTGTGGAGCCCCTCATAGTGTCCCCCGTCATAGGATCTCAGACTCCGCACTAGTGTCTCTTAAGGGCCTCCTTCACACCGCAGTGCATCTCATCCCAGTCCTGAATAAATATGATCACTTAACCTCCATCCTGGTTCAGCTCCATTGAGCCCACCATCTTCAAAACAAGTGACATAATTAACAAAGCCATCATGACCTGCACCCCCGCTAATCTGGAGGACAAAATCAGCATAATTGATTGTGGTTCTCAATACTCACAGGCAAGACACCATCCGACTACAGACTAAGAAGTGTAAAAAATTACAGCAGGCTTTTTCCATCTGTGCACCCAGGATGCGGGACAACATTCCCATACATGAATATCTTTAAAGAACACCATGTCACTATGAATTAAAAGTCCAAAACCCTGCTACCTCTCCTATTACTTGTCAAGTCCATGTTTATCTTTCACCCTGTAAGAACCTCCAGTGCCTTTTGGCTATATTGGCGCTATAGAATATCACATATATTCATACATATATACTATATAATCACAGAGGCCAACATAGGGTTCTTCATTTGGTTCTTCATCAAGAAGAGCTCTTCCTCTCATGAATGGTCAAGGTTTTGAATGGCTCAAATAGTTGTTCTAGATTTTCCTTCAACTAAAAAAAAAGTATGGCTACTTGGTTAAGGGAGAAATAATCAGAATTTTCAGGGTGGACTTTTGACCAAGTCATGAAAGCCTCTGATGTCATCTGGCGCTGAGACACTTGCAGCAATTCTTGCCTAACCTAGTCTGTCGCACGGTGTGACTTCCATTCAGGTGCTACAGGAGGTTATGTATTGTTTGTATGATGAGTTGCTTAATCGTCCTAGTGGCAGTCTTCCGCCTGAGCCCATCACCCTTTTGCTCATCATAGTCACTTGCGGCATTGTAATTCTGACTCCGTTCTTGTAGCAGTGGAACTGAAGGCACACCTAATGGATGCTGTGTTCTAGAAGTACACAGTGACAATCAAGTTCAATGCGAAGATGGTTTATGCATGAAATATACAAAACAATCGCTGTGAGTACTCCAGAATGCATTTGTGGAGGCCAGATCAGCTCGGTTTCTTTCCACTACTTTGACTAGATTTCAGGTCACAAAGATTTAGACAGAGGAACATTAGTATGTGACACTACTCTCTAGACAGTCTATAGAGGATTTTCCGCATGACCGGAATAATTCATGAATATAAATCTATAAAAAATACAGGCAAGTTACTTTTTTCTTCGTTTATGAACAAAGCATATGATGGTCATTTTGGGCTCTCTCTTTCAAAACCTACTGAAGGGAAATTGAATTTGAAAGGTTTGGAGTGTCTTAAAGTTGTGGCATTATAATGTTTCTGCAAGGAATGGATCTGCAGTTTTTTAAGTCATTTTTTTATCTACCATTGGCCGAAAGCCTCAATTTATGTGGATGAATTTTAAATGTTGTTTTTTCTTTTAGGAAGCCCAGCAGCACAGCTAATGGAGCAGATGGCCAGGCTGAACTCCCTGAATGAAGCCATTGAAAAACTCAAGGTAAATATGTTAGAAATTGCATTAACTCTTGGGTAACATGATAAACAGACCTCTACAGAAGAGCATCTGAATACATTTACAGATGTGCCACGCTACACTTTAAGACTTTCCATTAAAGTAAGTAAGAGAGAACTCCATACTTAAAGTAGGAAATAGATTCTGTCGGTTTTGATCTCAATTGTTGTGCATCTGTTCTTCTTTTACCAAGATTTACTCGGCTCTCTCACTCAGTATAGACCATACTTGAGCCTTCCCATACCACTCATTCCACAATATTAATTTCTACGGCTATGAAATAAATGTATATATTTACTGGTTTAAAATAAAATATCTTGTATTGACAAAACAACAATACTGTTAAATCAACAAATGTAAAACATTCAAATGTAAAGTGTAAGATTTCTTCTTGAGGAAAAATAGACTTTTGTAAAAAATGCCTTTTCTCACAAGTGATTAGTCAGCACAAATTTTTGTTTTACATATTTTAACAAACATAATATTTTGTTTAATTTGCACTGCTACGTATAGAACATACCAGTGCAAATTAGAGACAGTGACGCAAAAGGCACTAGAACGTTTCTCTGAAGTGCACTCTCTCGCAGAATTGGGGAATAACTGAAAGCAATTTTATGGATCTGGTCAAAGCACTATTTTCCCAGTGCTGCAGTATCGTCTCCCAGTAACAAAAGCATAAGTGCTGGGGGCTGGTTTGGTTAAGCAGCAGTGCTTCAAAATGGCACCCTCGCCCACACCCGAACCCCCCCTCTCCAAGGGGTTGGTCCAATAACATTGCTAGGGCTGATTTGTGTTCAGTCCTGGCCCTGATGACTCTGGGTGATAGTGAACACCTCAGCAGATTTCAGCCTTCATGGACGACCTGCTGCAGATTTCTGCCGCACTTCTGGCTCCCTCAGGCACACCTTTGAGATCTAACGATTTATAGGGGGTTCCAGTCAGGTGGCAGATCCATCCTCGATGCCGTCTGACCCATTGTGTCTCACTCTGGGCCTCATACAGACTTTTACAGACCTACACTCCAGCTCCAAAACTTGTACTGGCCTCTTCTTCATTGACAACATCATCTCCATTAGAGGATCCGGTGCGGACTCCAGTGTCGGACGCTGAAACAAGTTTAATCCATTCTTGACTGATGTTACACTAATAAAACCGCCACCGGTCTTCAAACAACCAGATTCTGAACCAGAGGCTCTATTATTGTTTTGCTGCAGACTGTGTACAAGATACACACCAAGAAGGGTGGGGAGAGTAGTGGTCCTCTCTCTCCCCACTGTACAAGAAGCCAGTTGGGCTTGACTCGCCACTTGGACCACTAACGTAAAAGAGCGCTTCATTTGCAATAGTGGTTCAACAGACAGCCAAGATCATGGACTTAAGAACCTTCTTAAAGCCTGGCTCTTCTGATCCGCTACACTAACTGTTTTTTGCAGCTTGTTCAATTAATGCTGGGAAGCCCTGGTTGACCAAAGACACACAATTCATGGACGGAATGCAGAACAAATCAAAACATTCACCCCAAGTCAAGAGATCTGTTACACCTATCCGTCTTTTGGTCACCATGCCAACCCAGTTTAGACCCAACAATGGATTTAGGCCCTGATCTCTGTACTGGAGTGAATGTGTGACATTGTTCTGCATTCTTTCCAATTGTTCTTTTTGCATTTGTCACCCTGAGAGGGACGGGTACGCCCAGACCTGGGTCCTATGCTCTCTATGCCACTTTAGTCAGGCTAGTGTGGCTGATGAGGGGTTAAACACCTAAACCAGTCCTAGGATACTTGTTTCCAGTCCAGGCAGGACTTGGCCTTGCAGTTCGGGCTTGACTGTTCCCATAGAGAGCAGGGTCAAGACTGGTTTGCATATGGCTGGGTTCAAACTGGAATGGAATGGGGAGCAAAAAAACGATGGATGTAGGCCCAGATCTCTTTACTGGGTGAATGGATGACATTGTTCTGCATTCTGTTCATCAATTGTTCTTTTTGCACAGGAAACCCTTGTTAGACACCCTTGGGCTTTACAAATGCATAAACATTTGCACCTACCTTACGTTGCAAATGTAGGGAGCTGGCTTTGTATATACTATACTAGTGAGGTATAGTGTGCACAGAGTCCAATGAAACGCCAAGGGTAGGCAGAGGTAAAATTAGATAGAACCTTACTCTCTATTTGTTGTAGTGTGGTTGAGCAGTAAGGCAGTATCAGAAGACAGTGTTAAGCATTTGCTGTGCACACTCAGTCAGCAAATGAATTCCCACACTCAAAGACTGAACTTCAGACCAATTGCTTTTGTATTAAAATATTATTTTAGTTTTATTTTATTTATTTATTTTGAAAGTTTTATATAGCGCGAACAAGATCTTTGCAGATATCAGAGCGCTTTACAGAGGAGAGGAGCAAATATACACAGATACATCTATAGTGTTAAAAGTACAGTGAAGTGATATCATAAACAATCAAGTAAGTCAATTTCAAAGTCAAACAAAAATGCAAAGGGTTCGAACAAGTAGTACAGATGAGCACCGAGTCTTTGAAGTTGATCACCAGTAGTGGTTCAAGTGTATTTAGCCATGAGGATCGCTTTTACTTTTTTCTTGAAAAGTATGGTAGAGGGGATGAGCCTGGTTTCAGGGGGGGGTGAGTTCCAAATCCTGGGAGCCATTCCTGAGAGAGCGTTTATAGGTTTTTTCTTTGCGGAATCTTTTAGGCTTTAGCAAAAGATTGTTTGTGCCTCTAGTGTTTCTGAAGCCTCCAGAAATCGTCAGCTTCTGAGCGAGGTATCTAGGTGAGCTCAGGTGGACAGCCTTGTGCGTCAAACAAGCGATTTTCAGGTGTATTCTGGCTTCAAAAGGCAGCCAGTTCAGGGATTTGAAGTCAGGGGAAATGTGTGAGTTTTTTTGATCCAGTGATAAGTCTCGCTGCGGCGTTTAAAGAGGCTCTTATGGGTGCCGTAGTAGCTAGGGGGAGACCGCAGAGGGCGGTGCTGCCGTATTCTATTCGAGGTATGACTAGTGATTGTACCGCAGTTTGGAAGTCTTTGGCTGGAAGGAAGGATTTAAGTTTCCTAAGGGTGTTGATTTGGTAGTTCACTCCCTTAGTTGCTTTGTTGATGTGTTCCTGCATGCTGAGATTGGTGTCAAGTGTTATGCCCAAAGATTTCGCTGAGTCCACGATGGTGGGTTGAACATTGAGTGCCGTTAGGTGTTTAAGCCACATTTGTGCGGTAGTGATCTTCGCAGGAGGGGAGATCAGAAGGAACTCTGTTTTAAGGGCATTGAGTTTGAGATGATTAGCGGCCAGCCAGGATTGGGTGCTACTGATCGTTGAGTTCAAGAGCGTGATGTCTTTGGGTGATTGTAGTTTGAGATAAAGTTGGGTGTCATCAGCATACATGTGTAAGTGTACATTGGATTCTTGTAGCAAGGTGGTGAGAGGTTCCATAACTAGGTTGAACAAAGTTGGGGATAGGGAGGATCCTTGTGGTACGCCTAGCGATACAGGTCTTGGCGCGGACATCAAGTTGTTGCTCTTGAATTTCTGCGACCTGTTATGCAGAAAGGACGTGAACCATTTGAGCACAGTTCCAGATAGGCCCATTCTTGTGTTTAATAGTAATGCGGAGGAGAGATCAAGGAGGATGAGGAGGCAGGTATCGTTATGATCTAGGATTTGGAGGGCGTCATCGACCATGTGAGTCATAGCCGTTTCAGTACTGTGATTTGCTCAGAAGCCTGATTGATGAGAGTTGAGGAGATCAAACTGAGTAATGTGTTTAGTCAATTGTATTTGTGCGCATTTTTCCAGCAGTTTGGCAAGAGTCGGAATGTTGGTGATGGGACGGTAGTTGTTGAGGTCAGAGGGGTCGGCTGTAGGTTTCTTTAGCAAAGGTGTGACTTGTCCAACTTTGAGGGAGTCGGGAATGGTCCCTTGTTGAAGTGAGCTGTTAATGATTTTAGTCCAGAGTGGAAGGAGCGACGGGGTAAGGACTTTGACAGCGTTAGCAGGAAGGGGGTCCGTGAGGTGATTGGATGGTTTCAGAATGTTGAGCAGTCTGCCAATTTCTTCTTCCGTGTAGGTGACGAAGGTTGACCAGGTGGCATTGTTTTTTGGTTTAGTGGGTGCTATGCAGTGGGGTTTGGGATAGAGGCTTGCGTCCATGAGTAGATCATTCTTTATGTTGTCAGTTTTTTGGTTAAAGAAAGAGGCGAAGTCTTCGCAGGAGGGAGCTTCGCACATAGTGTTGAGAGATTGGGGTTGTTCTTTGAATTGCGTTCGGATAAGCTCAAACAGCTTTCTCGGACGATTTTTGGCTTGGTCGAGCTGACGGCTGAAGAAGTCTGATTTTGAGCGTTTTATTTTCCTGAAGTAGGCATTTCTCTTTTTCTTCAGGGTTTTTAGGTTCAGTGCAGAGGGAGCTGATCTCCAGGTGCGCTCTGCCATTCGCATGGCGCGTCTATCGTCATTGAGACTCCCGTCGTACCAGGGATTAGAAATTTTTGCGGAGGCTTTTTTTAGCTGCAAGGGTGCGACTTCATTAATTATTGAGGACATAGTGTTAAGATAGTGATCAGTCGGGATTGGACGTCCTTAACGCCAGTAGGAGGAAGTAGTAAGTTGCAGCTGTTGGGGGGCAGAGAGTTTGAGTTTAGTTTTTTCATGTCTCTTTTCCAGACTTTGGGCCTGGCGGATTGAACAGGGTTAATTTTAACTTTTTCATTGATGAAGAATGTGATAATATGATGGTCTGACCAGTCACAGGGTTGGATAGATTCGAGTTGGATACAGGCCTCTTTGGAGATGATAAGGTCGAGGATAGAGCCTTTCTCGTGAGTTGGACTGTTGCAAATTTGAGTGAGGTCAAGGGCGTTAAGGAAATTCTTCAGACCTTTTACCACTGCATCATTATGATCGTTCCAGTGGAGGTTGAAATCACCAAGGTATATATCTGAAAGAAACACGTTAGTGTTAGATTCCTTACCTTAGAATATCCCCAGGCGTCAGTCTGGATCCGGAAACTTTTGCGTAGCAGTACCCCTGCGCGTCGGTAGGCGTCGTCTGCAGGCGTCCCCTGCGGCTCCGCGTCCGTCGTTGGCGTCGTGCGCCGTGATGACGTCGCTGGAGTATATAGACGCCGCCTCCGCGCGCTGACGTCAGTTCTTCTTTTTTCCGCGCCAGTGGACGCAGATCTGAAGAGCAGTACTCCGGTCTTTGACCAAGTTTTTTCGAGTTGTTATCACTTTGTGCCTGTTAGGATGCCTGGGTTCAAGCACTGTGATGACTGTGAGCGCACGATGTCGGTCACAGACCATCACCGCCTCTGTCTCCGGTGTCTGGGCCCCGACCACGACGTGGACTCCTGCGTCGACTGCCGGGCCCTCACCAGCAAAGCTAGACGGGAGCGGTCCCGCAAGCTGCTTGAGCTCCGGGTGTCGGCCCCACGTCGGGACCGGGAGCAGTCCCGGTCCGGCCGGAGGTCGAGAGAGCGTTCGAGGGAGCGGTCGCGGGGCCGCGCCGAGCGTTCCGGAAGTCGACACCACTCGTCATCCTCGTCAGGTAAGAAACACAAGAGGTCGGGGCGTCGTCATCGTACCCCCGACTCCCCCCGACGCTCGCGCGATGCGGCCGGGGGTTCGGGTGACCCCAACCCCGCGGCTCCGCGAGAGTCGCCGGCGCGGCCTGCCCCATACCCTCAGGTCCCTGGGCACGGTGCGACGCCTGAGGAGATAGAGGCGTTCCTCATGGCCATGAGGGCCCTGTCTCCTCCGGTGGGTTCCACGGCGCCTACGGGCCCAGTGAACCCGTCCGGGGGCCCTAGCGGTTCTGCTGACCCTACCTCAACGCCGTCGGATGCTCCGATTCCGGCGCCGCCGGCGGCGCCGATCCCGGCGCCGCTAGGGCCTTCGGGGTCGACGCCGGATGGACGCCCATCCAACCCGGCGCCGATTCCATCGGGGTTGCCCGCGGCTCCGCCTCCGCGCGACGCCGGTTCCTCGGTGCCGGCTTCGGGCGGCACTGGGGCTCCGGCGCCGGCTCCGGGCGGCGCCGTTCCCCTACCTTCACCGACGCCGGACGCGGGGCCGGACGGGCGTCGCTCGACGCCGGTCCCGGCGCCGATGGGGCCCATGAACCCCGAGGACCCGGTCTACATCGTTGACTCCGAATACGGAGAAGATGAAGAGTTCGGTGAAGGTTGGGAGGGGTCCGAGGACCCTCTGTCACGCGAGTGCCAGTATGACCCGGACTGGACGGGTGACTTGGGGGATGCCAGTGGTCTGGACGACTCTCCTAACCCTGGTTTGATCTCTCCTCCTTCCGTGGCATCGGTGGAGGGAGCTGCATATTCTGTGGTGCTGATGAGGGCTGCCAAGGCCTTACACCTTGAGCTCCCCGTCGCGGCCGTGAGGCCTAACATCCTCACCGAGGTCTTCAAACCGCAGTCATGCCCACAGGAGCCACTGCTGCCGTTTAATGAAGCCTTGTCGGACGTTCTGTTGGGCACGTGGTCCAGGCCCGCGTCAGGTGCGCCTGTCGATCGGAACGTGGCCAGGCGCCACCGTCCCTGTCCGGACGACCCCAAGTTCCTGTCTTCCCACCCCACTCCTGAGAGTCTGGTGATCCAGGCCTCGACCTCCCAGTCCGCATTCCCGTCGGCCCCACCCGATCGGGAATCCAAGAGGTATGACCAATTTGGCAAGAAGGTCTTCTCGTCCATTAGTTTGGGCCTGCGGTCTTGCAACACCGCCTGCCTCTTGGGCCGCTACACCCACTCTGTGTGGGATACGGTCGCGGAACTGCTGCCAGAATGCCCCATGGAGGTGCGGGCAAAACTCGGTCAGGCTGTGGCTGAGGGCCGAGATGCAGCGAAATATTCAATACGGTGTGGTCTTGATACGACCGACTCGCTAGGCAGGGCTATGTCAACGACGGTGGCGATTCGTCGCCACGCCTGGCTGAGATCCGCCAATTTTTCGGCAGATGTCCAGAGTACATTGATGGACATGCCGTTTGATGGCTGTCACCTGTTCGGTGACAAGGCGGACCACGCGCTGGAACGCTTCAAGGACTCCAGGGTCACGGCCAAGTCCTTGGGTCTCTCGACCCAGCGTCCGCAACCGGGTTCGTTTCGCCCCTTTCGTGGCCAAGGAAGGGGCGCCCCCACACGTGCTGCCAGCCACGCGCCGCAACAATCCTTTCAACGCGGTGGCGGCCGTGGAAACCGCCGTGGTGGCGGTCGGGGACAACGGTGGGGTCAGACCACACCCTCCCCCGCAGCATCTACCCCAAAATCCTCCTAGTCCGTGCTTTCGGCCCCATGTGACGCCAGTGGGTGGCAGGGTTCGCCATCACCACGCTCACTGGCGCACAATCACTTCGGACAGGTGGGTGCTGCAAATTGTCCGAAGGGGCTACTCCCTCCCCTTCGAGACCTCTCCTCCAGCCATGCCACCGCAGGACCACCGTGTGTCGGGGGACCACTTGACGCTTCTGCAGGAGGAAGTTACGGCCCTCTTGGCCAAGGGGGCCATTGAGCGCGTTCCTGGGCCAGAAGTAGGGCGTGGTTGTTATTCCCACTACTTTCTGGTGCCCAAGAAGGACAAGGGGGGCCTACGTCCTATCTTGGATCTAAGGAACGTCAACGGCTTCCTCCGGAAGGAGAAGTTCAAGATGTTGACGTTGGCTCAGGTCTTGGCTGCTCTAGACCCGCAAGACTGGATGGTAGCGTTGGACTTGCAGGACGCCTATTTTCACATCCCCGTCCTGCCGGCCCACCGGCGTTACCTGCGGTTCACGGTAGGCCTGGAGCACTTTCAGTTTATCATGCTCCCCTTCGGCCTTACCAGCGCCCCACGGGTGTTCACAAAGGTGATGGCGGTGGTCGCAGCTCATCTGCGCAGGTTAGGGGTTTCAGTCTTCCCCTACCTAGACGACTGGTTGTTGAAGGCGGGCTCGCCCCAGACAGTCGTTCACCACCTTCAGATGACGGCAGACCTCTTGCACGACCTGGGGTTCTCCATCAATGTGCCGAAATCACACCTGTGTCCCTCTCAAAAGCTCCTTTTCATCGGAGCGGTTCTGGACTCGGCGCAGTTTCGGGTTTATCCTCCGGAACGGCGGGTTCGGGATATTCAGGCTTTGATTCCCATCTTTCAGCCGCTATCCCGAGTTTCGGTCAGGTTGACGCTGCGGCTGCTGGGACTGATGGCTTCCTGCATCCTTCTGGTGCATCACGCCCGGTGGCGGATGCAGGCTCTGCAGTGGGACCTGAAGTTTCAGTGGGCCCAGCATCAGGGCAACTTGTCCGACCACGTCTTGATCTCGGAGGGCACTGCGAGACAACTGCAGTGGTGGCTTACGGACCGCAATTGGGTCAGGGGCAAGTCCCTCTCCTTTCCCCAACCGGAGCACGTTGTCGTGACGGACGCGTCCCTCCAGGGCTGGGGTGGCCACTTGGGAGAGGCAGAGATCAGAGGCATCTGGTCTCCGGCGGAGTCCCGGCTCCATATCAACCTGTTGGAGCTGCGGGCGATTCGTCTGGCACTGAAGGCATTCCTCCCCTTTGTCAACGGGAGTGTAGTGCAGGTGTTCACCGACAACACCACCGCCATGTGGTACTGCAACAAACAGGGCGGAGTGGGGTCGTGGACCCTTTGCCAGGAGGCTCTGCGCCTCTGGCAATGGCTGGAACGTCAGAGCGTGACTCTGACGGTTCAACACCTGGCAGGTTCTCTGAACGCCAGGGCGGACGAACTCAGCCGTCGGTGCTCGATGGATCACGAATGGCGTCTGAACTCGGACGTGGCGCAAGGCATCTTTCTGCAATGGGGAGAGCCTTGGTTAGATCTATTCGCCACAGAAGAGAACGCGCAATGTCATCAGTTCTGCGCGTTGGAGTTTCCAAGACGGCACTCGCACGGCGACGCCTTTCGGCGCGAGTGGAGTTGCGGTCTGTTATACGCCTTTCCGCCTATACCACTTCTGCCCAGAGTGCTGAAGAAGATCAGGCGCGACCGGGCCCAAGTTATCCTTGTGGCTCCGGACTGGGCTCGAAGATACTGGTATCCCGAGCTACTCAGCATGTCAGTCGGTCCCCCGATCCGCCTGCCCCTTCAGGAGGACCTTCTGTCGCAGCAGCAGGGGACGGTCCTCCACCCGAACCTGTCCAGTCTCCACCTCCATGCTTGGAGATTGAGCGGCGGCAGTTGAGGCCATTTGACTTGCCTCCTGAAGTCTGTGATGTTATTCTGGCAGCCAGGCGTCCCTCCACTAAGTCGGTATACGCCTGTCGGTGGAACAGATTTGTGGCATGGTGCACAGCAAAGGCTGTGGATCCTCTCTCTGCCCCTCTTTCGGAGGTTCTTCTGTTTCTTCTTTCTCTTGCCCAGCAGGGCTCTGCTCTGGGCACTATCAAGGGCTACCTTTCTGCCCTTTCAGCCTTTTTGAGGCTTCCTGATCAGCCTTCTTTGTTCAAATCCCCGATTGTAACTCGGTTCTTAAAAGGCATCACTCACATGTTTCCTCCTGTTCCGTTTGTGATGCCTCAGTGGGATTTGAACCTGGTTCTGACCTTCCTGATGTGTGCTCCCTTTGAGCCCCTTCATTCTTGTCCTCTCCGTCTCCTGACTTTAAAGACGGCTTTCCTGGTTGCCATCACCTCTGCCAGGAGAGTGAGTGAGCTCCAGGCTCTTTCTGTCCAACCTCCTTTCCTGTCCATTCATCCTGATAAGGTGGTTCTGAGGACTAGACCTTCTTTCCTGCCCAAGGTTGTTTCGGCCTTTCACATCGGGCAGTCCATCACCCTCCCTTCCTTCTTCCCGCCTCCGCATCCTTCAAAGGATGAAGAGCGGCTCCACCGTCTGGACCCAAAACGTGCGCTTTCATTCTACATGGATCGCACACGCCAGTTCCGGGTGGATGACCAACTGTTTGTTGGCTACGTGGGTGCGAAGAAGGGACGGGCGGTTTGTAAACGAACCATCTCTCGATGGGTCGTTCTCTGCATCAAAGCGTGCTACTCTTTGGCTCGGAAGGAGCCTCCTGTTGGGCTGAGGGCCCATTCCACTCGGGCCACGGCGGCTACTACTGCCCTGGGCCGGGGAGTCCCCTTGCAGGACATTTGCCAAGCGGCTACGTGGGCCTCGCTGCACACTTTCGCGAGGCACTACTGCCTGGACAGTCAAGTCCGGAGGGATGGCTTCTTTGGCCGTTCTGTCCTCCAGGACTTTCTGGTGTAGTATTGTATTGGTTCGCAGACCCACCACCGGGGTTGGTATTGCTGGGGTATGTATTCTAAGGTAAGGAATCTAACACTAACGTGTTTCTTTCAGATGAACAAGTTACTTACCTTCGGTAACGATATATCTGTAAGAAACATTAGTTAGTGTTAGATTCCTTACCGAACCCACCCATCCTCCCCGTTCTGCGAACTGATACCTAGGGTTAAAGTCATCCCTTTCAGGGCCCTGGTTTTACATGGCACCAGTGTTGGTTCTCTCATGGCTCTGCGTCTCCTGGCGCGGAAATGCTGTGTGCAAAGAACTGACGTCAGCGCGCGGAGGCGGCGTCTATATACTCCAGCGACGTCATCACGGCGCACGACGCCAACGACGGACGCGGAGCCGCAGGGGACGCCTGCAGACGACGCCTACCGACGCGCAGGGGTACTGCTACGCAAAAGTTTCCGGATCCAGACTGACGCCTGGGGATATTCTAAGGTAAGGAATCTAACACTAACTAATGTTTCTTACAGATATATCGTTACCGAAGGTAAGTAACTTGTTCTTTTGTGAGTTGTCGCCCGGAGTTGGTTGAGATCATATCCATGATTTGTTGGGAGAAGGTAAGGTTGTCGCCGGGTGGGTGATAAACGCCGTGAAGAGTGCAGATCGGTTTGCCCTCACTGATAATATCGAGGCAGATGTATTCACAGGAGGTTGGGGAGGGTAGGGAAGGGGAAGTTACTTTCAAGACAGAGAGGTTGCGCCTGTATATACATGCGATTCCGCCACCTTTTTTATTGCCAGACCTGTCAAGTCTAGTGATGTGGTAGTTGGGGGGAACCAGAATGTCCATTATAGGTGTAGAAGATTCTGTTAGCCATGTTTCAGTCATGATGATTAAGTCAAGATCCAATTTTAGGATGAGATCGGCGATAGCGGAGGAGTGTCTTGCGGCTGATCTGCAGTTGAGGAGAGTGCATTTGAGACTGGGTGTGTCGAGGGTGGAAGGGGGTTCTAAAGCGAGGGGGACTTTACTCAGGTTACTATGGATAGCGATTCTGTTGTTCAGTGTGGGGGGTCTAAGGGGATTGGAGTGAATCGTAGGAATGGCAGTGAGAGTGTTGGGTGTGTTGCTATGGGGAGCTGGGTCGTAGGAGCGGAGGAGGGCGATTGTGTCGAGGTCCGAGAGAGGGTTGCAGGAGCGATGGGGGCGGTTTTCGCGGTTGTGAACAGGGATTGTGGTCCAGTGCGGTGGGAGTAGAGTGCGAGAGTTCGCCGCCCGGTTGGTGGTCCAGTTGGGAGGGGAGGTGATGGTGGAGGCGCGTGAGGGGTGTCTGGGGTGTGTGCTGAGTAATTGTTTGATGATGTGAATGTCTTGTTTGATCTGGTGGAGGGTGTTGAGTAAGGGGTGACTGGAGTGTGATAGACAGAGTAGTTGTTGTTTGATGCTGTGCATGTCTTCTTTGAGCTGGAGGAGGGAGGCCGTAATGCAGTCCAGTGTGGGAAATGTGTTGGAGGTGGGGATGGGAGGGTCGGGCGTGGATGACATGGGGGAGAGGTTGGTGGTGTGGATGAGAGTATTGGTGGTAGGCGGAGAGTGCAGGGTGGAGGATGGGCGTTTATTAGTGGTGAAGGGGGCGCATGTAGGGTAGTGAGGGGTGAAAATGGGGGGGGGGGAGGTGGGATTGTATGTGGTTCTTTGTTGAGGAGTCGTAGTTGAAGTGATAGGGGCGGCGTGTTCTGCGTGGTTGGTTAATGAGTGGAGGTGTGGGCTGCGAATGGGGGGGGATAAAGGGTGGGGTTTGTCTGTGAGCGTGTCGATCTGATGCTGAGCTTGATTAGGCGGGATGTGGGTGGGGGCTGTGATGTCATGGGTGAAGAGAATGGGAATGTGGGCTGGTGTATGGGGGGAGGGGGTACGGCTGGTGTATGTGGGGCCAAGATCTATGTCTGTGATTGAGGGGTGTGGGGTAGCAGCAGTGGATGGGTGCATGGCTAAGGTGCCGGTGGTAAAGGAGAGGTGCGCGTCGTTTTGGGGCTGAGCTAGATTAGCGGCGTTGTGGATGTGGGAAGTGGTTTCAGGGGTGATCAGAATGGTTGTGGTATGAGTGGGGGTCAAGGTGTTGGTGGGGGGGGAGGGGGCGCGGCTGGTGTATGAGGGGGAGAGGTCTGAGTCTGTGAATGAGGAATGTGGGGTGGCTACAGTAAGTGGAGGAATGACTGTGGTGACGGGGGTAGAGGAGAGGTGCGTGTCGTTTAGGGGCTGAGCTAGGAGAGAATGGTTGTGGTTGGGGGCTGTGAAGTCAAGGGTGATAGGACTGAGAGTGCTGTGAGTGGGATCCGCGGTTTGGAGAGGTGCTGTATGAAAGTGGGGAACAGGTTGTCTAGTAGTTCCAGGTTCCTGTCTGTGGATTGGATTAGGACAATCCCGTTGTTATAGATAGTGATGGTGGTTCTGCCCGGGAAGAGTTGGGAAGGTGTGATGGTGAGTGTTCGGCCATGAGCGGATTTCCTAGAATTGGAGACGGTGAGTAAGGAGAGGAACGATTTTCTCCATTGAGCTCTTCGTGTGGTGTGGAAGATGATATCAATGTTTACGGCACCATTGACCGGTGAGAAGTAGGTGTCTGCAAAGGGGGTTTCAGGGTGGGACATCAGTAAATTGTGTTTAAAGCGTTTTGCAGCGTTTTTGGTGAGTGCGGTTGGGTAGTTGATTCTATATGTGTGCTTGCCGATGAGCTCCATGTTGGGATGACGGAATAGGTAGGAGCGTGCGGGTGCCCAGTAATCGCCGGTTGCAGGGAATAAAAGTGACACTAGTGAACATCCAAGGAATATGAGGTAGTAGTCAACGCAAACAGGGATAAAAATTGTAGCAGGAGCGGATTATAGATGAAGACAATAAGTTACATGGCACAGGGGCGGCACCGGAGGGCAACCAAAATATGTGCAGTAGTAATCAGTGTGTACGGGAGGGAACGGTGTAATGAGTGCAGGTTACATCAATGTGACAAGTCTACATGAGGAATTAATTGGTACATTACAGGAATAGAAGTGAATTCGATGTGGGTTACAAACAAATGCAGAATAAAGTAGACGTATAATGCTAATAATATACTGGAATAAAATAAAATACCTATGCAGGCAGTAAAAAACCTGAATCGAAAGTGACAGTAGTGAGTATGTGTCAGTAGCAAAATACAATTGCAAACAAAAGTCAAATGCAGAATAAATTAGACGTACAATACTAATAATATACTGGAATAAAATACCTATGCAAACAGTAAAATACCTGAATCGAAGGTGACAATAGTGAATAGTCAAAAATATGTGAGGTACATGAGTCAGTAGCAAAATACAATTGAAAACAAGGTTCACATGAGACAAGTGACACTAAATACAATCCCACTGTAGAAGGCAAAAATATGAGGTAGCCCTCGGTGCAAGATACAATTAGGAATATAAAAATATAATACCACTATAAATGGCAAAAATATGAGGTAGCAATCGGTGCATTACAGGTGCAGATAAAGTGAAATGTGCTGGATACAGTTAGGAGTATAGTAATATAATACCACTGTAAAAGGCAGACACTATCATAGTCCGACGTGAAAGCGCCAAGTGGTGTACATTGTGCCACCGATATGAGTAGTCTGAAAAGGCCATAGGTCCGGTGGTAGAGATGATTAGCCCATGCTGGTCGCCCAAAGATAGACAGACTAATATGGCCGAACCGAAAGGGGAGATAGAAATGTTGGTCCTCTGTCTGCTGCTATTGCTTTGAGCCCCGGGAAGGGCAATATCACTTTCAATTTGAGCAAGCACTGCTCATAGCTTGCTGGGAGGGAGTCTTATCTCTATTTCTGTTGGTCATGCGTGGGGGAGGCAAACTGAGGAGCCTCGCGGCCATCAGGATACCGGAGGGGATTTATGGCTACAGTTTTATGGCCCCAGCCATTTTGCCTAAAGGAGGTAGCTTAAAAATGTGAGCAGTTTAATGGCCCCAGCCATATTGCACCAAGGAGGTAGTTTAAAAATGTGAGCAGTCGGGTGGGCTGAAATAAATACCTTATGCCTCCATAAGCGTGTTAAGCTTGCCAGCAGGGTTTTGCAGTTGCAGTGCTTTAATCCAAGTGTCTAAATGCAGTTATATGTGAGCTGTGCGTTTGCCGCAGGGCTCCAAACCTTCCAGGCGACGTGAGCTCAACTGACTACCACAAGAATTCCAAACCTGTATTTCCCTGTGCGGTGGGGAGACTCCTCAGCGAGTATCCATGCCCGGTGCCTGTGGGGGCAGGCTCCTGTCGGCCCCCTAGTTCCCGTTTCCCAGGGCTCACTTCAGCTGCTACACCGGTCAGTGGCGCCACACCTCCGGTCGCATTAATCTTCCGGTGCAGCCGGAGGCAGGCTCCACTAACCGACGACCCTGGGGGGGGGCCGCTGTTGTGGCCTCGTTCCGACCGAGCACCCAGCGACCAGCGCCTTGAAGCGGGCGGGAGGGGGGGTCCTCTCTCAGCCCTCCGGTCCGTCGTCGTAGCCTCGTCCCGGCCAGGCAAGGCACCCAGCGACCAGTGCCTTGATGCGGGCGGGAGGGGGGGCCTCTCTCCATCCTCCAGTGCTGTGGAGCGGGCGGGAGGGGTCCGTCTTCGTGGCCTCGTCACGGCCAGGCAAAGCACCCAGCGACCAGCGCCTTGAAGCGGGCGGGAGGGGGGCCTCTCTCAACCCTCCGGTGCTGTGGGGCGGGCAGGAGGGGGGGACCGTTGCGTAGCCTCGTCTCGGCCAGGCAACCCAACCAGCGACCTGCAGGCAGGCTCCTGAGAAGCCTCGGCCGCTTAGCCCAGAAACAGCTCCCAAGTGCTCCGGTGCAGCGGGGCGGTCGGGCTCCTGGCACCACAACCTGCGTCCTCTGCCATGAAGCGGGCGGGAGGGGGCCTCTCTGACCTCCGACGCCGCAGGGGCTCTTCTGCCGGTCGCAGCGCTGATCCGCGGGGAAGTGGAGGCTTGGCAGGCTCCCGGGGCTTCAGCTGCACAGTCCAGCAGCGCGATGGGGGTGCCTGAAGGCGAGTGACCAGTAGCCGGTCACAGGCTATGCAGGTTCCAGGATCCGCTCAGCAGGCAGGCTCCCGGGGCTCCAGTAGCCAGTCGCAGGCTATGCAGGTTCCAGGATCAGCTCAGCAGGCTCCCGGTGCAGGGGGTGAACTTCAGAACCTCCGCCGACCCTCCGTAGGCTCGAGACAGTCCGCTGAGGGTGGTGATGTCTCCAGGCGATCCGGACTGAGAGACGAGTGGCTAGTAGGTTTCAGCCCTCCGCCGTACGAGGTAGAAAGAACAAAAAAAATAAAAATAAAAAATATGCTGGTTACAATCCTGTTACTCGCATGTATTCAGTTCCACGAAGCGGTGGGTGCTGACAGGGATAAATCCAACAAGTGGGGTCCCAAGCACTGGGAGCTCTTAGCAAGCTCCTGCTCCGTCGGCCATATCTGACTTCCCCACTATTTCTAGAACCAAGCAAGTCCGGCACAGGTAAGCAATAAATACTTTTTAGTAGTGATTGCTGATTTTAAAACAGTTAAATTGCAATTGTAAATGTACTATGGTTTTTCTACAGTATTGTTTCAGAGTAATGCAATCACTTGTAAATACAGTACATATACTTGAATGGGATTTTCAGTTAAATAGCAGGTAAGTTACTTTTAGATTAATTTTCTTATTCCTTGCTGGATGCAGCACTAGGACATTTCCTGTAAACAGGTGAGTAAAAGCGTTTTTGTTAAATCGTACAGTTTTAAAGAATTTCTTTAGGTTTCAAAACTCCACACTTGAAAACGTTTTCAGGAAAAAGTGTCAATGTTATCCTATGGAGAAAAATGTGTTTTAGGTAAGTAATCGGTCTTTGGAGTTGAGGTTCTGTGGTTTGAACAATTGTTCCCCCTGGGTCCAGGATGCACTCTCGTTACACCCTCAGGGGCACTAGGACACCTGTGAGCGGAGTGCTGAAGCCCAGTATTATCCAATGAGGGTTAGGGGGTCTCCGGTTGGTGGTTGCTGGCAAGCAGGCCACTGGGTTGTGGAAGAAAAGCTCCTGGACTTTAGCTCAGGGGAAATGGGGGAACACATTCGCACCCTCAGCGGCACTAGGGCAGCCTGTTGCAGGGTGCTGTTTTGAGGTTGGGTGTCCTGTTGCCAATGGAGAAGCTCCGGTTTGCAAAAGCACTGCAGCCAGGGAGATGAAGGAGTTCTGGGTGCCACCACCATTTCGAGAGGTAAGTTGGGAAGTTAGGGGTTGGCTAGGCACCGTCGGTTTGGGCACACAAGGCCGTGGGGCATAGGGTGCAGGGGTGCTTTTTGGGATCGGATCTTCTTACCAACTCCTGGTTGCGGTTAGGGGAGCCTTATGGATTTAGGCTGCAGGTGTCGGCTGGAGGCTTGAGGCAGATCAGGAGTCGCCCGATCTTGGTTTAGGATCGCCGGGGTGACCTCCTCATGGTGTTTGCCCACTCGAGCTCGGGCCCTGGAATGCGGGTGCAGTGTAGGGCGGATTTGCGGTCTCCGGCTGTTGCTAGAGGTTGCAGTTTAACAAATCCGGTGTTCACTGGAGAAGCAGTCTTTGGAAGTGAAGGCGCGAAGGTCCTCTGGGGTTTTTGAGGGTGTTGGCTGCAGGACACACCGGGATTTCACAGGAGCATGTTCGAGGGGGAGACAGGCAGGTAGGGCTGGGGACAAGTCAGTGGACTTCTTCCTCTTGTTAGCTACTGCACGGCTGTTCGGTCATGCTTCTTCTTTTCTTCTTGTTTCTTGTCTTGATCTGAGGAAGCAAGGTTCCGGTGTGCCCCAAATACTAGATTTAGGGGCGTTACAGGTAGGTAAAAGGCAGGGACCAATGGGTCCCTTCCCTGGATTTGGTACACCCCCTATTAAGCCACCCACCAGTGGAAAGAGGGCATATGCCTGTCCATGGTTAGCTGAGTCCCCTCATCTTCAAGATGGTGTGGATTGAGAGTTGTGCTTCACCTCGCCTCCCCCACCTGAGGGGTGGAGTTGGCATAGGTGGGCACACTTCTCTTCACTTGTTTTTACAGCCAGTTGTCCCGTCCAAAGTGGTGGTCAGAACCACTGAGGACTAGTTGCTGCAAGCAGCAATTGGCGTGGGGAAGCTCACAAAGCGGGCAAGCCTTTGAAGCTTCCCCTTCGTGATACCTACCCATCCTGGGGGAGGAGGCTTGGCACCTCATCCCAGGATGTGCATTGTTTCAGGCCCCAGAGAGTAGCAGGCTCCTGACCCAGAGGTCCAGAACGAGGTCTGGCTGTGTCAGCTTTCAGGGAGCATCTCTTAGATGCCCTCTGTGTGCATTTTTCATTAAATCCCACACTGGCATCAGTGTGGCTTTAATGTGCTGAGAAATTTGATACCAAACGTCTCAGTTTTCAGTGTAGCCATTATGGTGATGTGGAGTTTGTAATGACAAACTTCCAGCACCATATACTCTTAATGGCAACACTGAACTTAGACACTGTGGTGGTAGTAGAGGGCTCATGCCTTGGCTCTGTTCTCAATACTCTCCAGATTTGCAGGCTCGTCTGTACTTATCCGTATGGTCAATACTACCAGCATGCACTACCTAAAGAAACAGGGAGGGACAAGTTTAGTTGTTCTATCACATCAAACGCAAACAATTTGGAATTTGTCCATGCAGAACAATGTAACACTGAGAGCGGAACATGTTCCTGGAGTAATCAATGTGCTGGCGGACTAACAGCCAGTTTTAACAAGTGGGAGCTCTATCTCCGAGTTCACCACAACATCTTCCTGCGCTGGAGTGCACCTCATCTCGATCTGTTTGCGACAAAAACAAGAAATGCCATTACTACGCGTGCTGGCATACCCAGAAAGGATCGTAGGGAAATGCCTTTTTGATTGGATGGTCCAAAATATTTTCTTACGCTTTCCCCCAATTCCTTTGATACCGAGAGTACTCAGAAAAATGAAGAGAACCATGCAGATTAATCCTCATTGCTCTAAAATGTTTCTGGCACACTGGGCTCCTTCTCTTTGAACAACCTCCCATTCCTCTGACAGCCACTCCGTTACTCTTCATGGAAAGGGGCCGGGTACTTCATCCCAATGTGACTCCTCTTAATTTGTCGGCCTGGCTTCTGACTACCATGAGCTTGAAACATTAGATATCCCTATAGACTGCAGAGAAATCCTCACTATAGCTCAAGCGGATTCCACTAACAAATCATATCCACTAAAGTGTAAACATTTCTGTGCATGGTGTCAAGAAAAGGATATACATTTGTTCCTCTCTACACCAGTGCAGATCTTGCCATCTCTTCTTCAGCTAGCCAAGTTCGGCCTTGCACATCAAGCAATTTCTCGTTTTAGGAGATCTGGAAACACCTCCTCTCTGGTCTGCAAGAATCATTAAGCAGTTCCTCGAGGGACTCTTTAGAACTTTACCACATGTGAAGGAACCTCCTCCTCCTTGGTATCTCAATGTGGTATTAGGTTCAATGAAATCCCCTTTTGAGCTAATCTACAAGGCAGATCTGAAACATCTTTCTTGGAAGATGGTGTTACTATTGGCATTATTATCAGCTAGAAGAAATAGTGAATTGCAAGCATTCACTATAAAACAACCATTCATGCAAATAAAAAAAGACAAAGTAATGTTGAGGGCTAATCCTAAATTCATTTGAAAAATACTGTTGCTGAAAGGTCTCAACACACCTTAGATGTTAAAAGATGCGTTAACTTTATTTGCATAAAACAAGGTAGTTCCGTAAATCTGATCCGTTATGTCTGAAAGAGACATGTTAGTGATAGATTCCTTTCCTTAGAATATCCCCAGTTGTCAGGCTGGATCAGCAAGGTTTTTCTGCTTAGCAGTAACTCTGCGCGCCAGAAGGTGGCGTCCTGCGGCTCTGCGTCCGTCACTGGTGTCGTAGGCGCCGAGATGACGTCACAGAGTACTTAGGCGCAACCCACGCGTGCTGACGTCAGTTCTTACTTTTTCTGCACCGAAAGCGCAGATCCGGATTGAGCATGTACCTTGGTAATTTTTTGACCACTTTTTTGAGACTTTTTGTCTCCTTTTCTTGTCTCCTGGTGCATGTAGGCATGCCTAGATTTAAGTCTTGTGGGTCGTACCACCCTAATATGTTGGTAGCGGTCTGCCTCTACTGCCTGGAGCAGGACCATGACTCCTGGGATTGTCAGGACTGCTGTGCCATGGCCCCGAAGGCATTGCGGGAGCGGCGCCAGAAGTTGCTGGAGGTCCGGCACTCCTCTCACCGCTGCTCCGGGTCTACGGGCCGATCACGGGACAGCTCGCTGGACCGCCGCCGCTCCTTGGATTCGAAGTCTTCACCTTCAGATTCCGGTAAGCAACGCCATAAGAAGTCGAAGAAGCGTGTTCGCTCTTGGACGTACCCCCGTCTATCCCCGGAGGTGGACGTGAGGGACTGGAGCCTGGGAGTCCCGCGCCCTACCCGCTCTACCTGGGTCAGTCAGTGACTCCCAAACAGGTGCAAGAGTTTCTTGCTGCCATGGACCTCCTGTTTAGGCCTCTGGCTCCTGCCAGCGCGCCTGCGGGCCCCGCTGTCCCGTGTCCAGATCCTGTTGGCCCGGCATCACCGACTTTGGCGCCAGCCCAAAAGCCACTGGATTCAGCCCCCTTGGCTCTGACCCCTGCGCCACAAAGTGCAGCACCGCTGGCTCAGGCCCTGGCACTGCCCTTGACTCCGGCCCCAGCGTCGCCAAAGGCGCCGCACTGGGTGCAGTTTATCCCGCCCCTTCCCCGGTTCCCGGTCCATTTTGTTCAGGCCTGGGATCCACGTTGGGATGCCACTTCTGGCGCCGCTGACCCCCTCTCCGGCTTTGCCGCCGCGGCCGGCTCCTTGGACCCGGAGCCGACAAGGACTGGGACAGCTCTGAGGCCCCCCCTTGCACGGCAGTGTGACTCCGAGCAGAATTAGGTGGATGACCTTCAAGATGCGGGTGAACTTGATGGGCCCCTGCCTACTATGGAGGAGGGCGCTACCTACACCATGGTGCTGCGTCGAGCTGTGGATGCCCTCCACCTAGACCTCCCTACGGTGACCCATAAGACCAACCTCCTTACCGAGGTGCTCCAGACGGCATCTGTGTCATCTGAGCCGCTGCTCCCTTTCAATGAGGCCCTTACCAAAGTCTTCTTGGGTACTTCGTTGTGGCTGGCCTCGGGGGCACCAGTAGATAAGAACGTCGCTAGGCATCATCGTCCGGTGCCTGGTGATCCCGCTTTTTTGACTAGTCACCCCTCGCCTGAGAGCCTAGTCATTCAGGCCTCGACGTCGCAGAGTGCCTTTCCCTTGGCTCCGCCGGATAAGGACTCTAAGAGGCAAGACCAATATGGCAAGAGGTTGTTCTCCTAAGCCGCTTTGGGGTTGAGATCGGTAAATACCGCCTGCTTATTGGGCTGTTACTCCCACGCAGTGTGGGATTCGGTGGCGGAGGTTCTGCCTCAGTACTCTGAGGAGGTCCAAGCGGTCCTTTCCCAAGCGGTTGCAGAGGGCAAGGATGCAGCGAAGTTTACCATCAGGTGTGGTTTGTACACTGCTGATTCTTTGGGCAGGGCGGTTCCTAAGACTGTGGCGTTGCGGCGCCACGCCTGGCTGGGTTCTCACCCCATGTCCAGAGCTCGCTCATAGACATGCCCTTTAATGGCTCCTGTCTCTTTGCCGACAAGGCGGGCACGAGCGCTTTAAGGACACGCTCGCCACAGCCAAGTCTTTGGGTCTTTCCACGAAGGCCCCTGCCACGTCTGGGTTTCGTTCCTTTTGTGGTCAGGGTAAGAGTACCCAGGCACGCTCCTCCGCTAAGCCTGTGCAGAACCAGCCCCAGCGTGAACACGGCTGTGGCTTCTTCAGGGGCGGGTATGGTAACCAGCGAGCAGGACAGTCCACCTCCACCTCGCTGCTTCCGCCTCTAAGCCTTCCTAACGCCAGTGTGCGGCCTGGTACCTCCTCCATCACTGGCGCGAAATTACCTCGGACAAGTGGGTGCTACAGATAATCTGTCATGATTACTCGCTCCCCTTTCTGGCTTTCCCTCCTGCCATGCCACCTCTGTACCACGCATGTCGGGGGATCATTTGGCTCTGCTCTGTTAGGAAGTCACGGCCCTCTTGGCCAAGGGGGCCATTGAGCACGTTCCCGGTCAGGAAGTAGGGAGTGGTGGTTATTCTCACTACGTCCTGGTCCCCAAGAAGGACAAGGGGGGCCTTTGCCCCATCTTGGACCTCCGGGACGTCAATCGCTTCCTCCGGAAGGTGAAGTTCAAGATGCTTACTCTGGCTCAGCTCCTGGCTGCCCTGGACCCTGGAGACTGGTTGGTGGCGTTGGACTTGCAGGATGCCTATTTTCACATCCCCGTCCTGCCGGACCACCGGCGCTACCTGTGGTTCACGGTAGGCCAGGAGCATTTTCATTTTGCTGTGCTCCACTTCGGCCTTACCAGTGCCCCACAAGTTGGTTCACAAAGGTGAAGGCGGTGGTCGCAACTCATCTACACAGGTCAGGAGTGTCAGTCTTCCCCTACCTCGACGACTGGCTGTTGAAGGTGGTCTCGCCCCAGGCAGTCGTCACCCACCTCCAGACTACGGCCGACCTCCTGCTCTTGCTGGGGTTCTCCATCAATGTGCTGAAGTCGCACCTCAGTCCCTCTCAGAAGCTCCCCTTCATCGGAGCGATTCTGGATTCAACACTGTTTCGGGTCTATCCTCCTGAGCAGCGAGTCTGGGCTAATCAGGCTATGACTCCGCTCTTTCAGCCTCTATCCCTGGTTTCAGTGAGTATGACTCTTCGGTCTCTGGGCCGATGGCCTCCTGCATCCTGCTGGTGGCACATGCAAGGTGGCATATGCGGGCTCTGCAGTGGGACCTGAAGTTCCAGTGGGGACAGCATCGGGGCAACCTGTCCAATCACATCCAGATCTTGGAGGGCGCTGCACGACAGTTGCAGTGGTGGCTCACGAATCGCGATTGGGTCAGTGACAGATCCCTCTCCCTTCCCCAACCGGAGCACACGGTGGTGACGTATGTGTCCCTTCTGGGATGGGGAAGCCACATGGGAGAAGCGGAGATCAGAGGCCTCTGGTCTCCGGTGGAGTCCCGGCTCCATATCAACCTTCTGCAGCTGCGGGTGATCCAGCTTGCACTGAAGGCATTCCTTCCCGCTGTCCAGGGCAGTGTAGTGCAGGTGTTCACGAACAACACCACCGCCATGTGGTATTGCAACAAAAAGGGCGGGGTGGGGTCGTGGACCCTATGTCAGGAGGCTCTGTGCCTGTGGACATGGCTGGAACATCAAGGCATTACCTTGGTCGTTCAACACCTCTGAATGCCAGGGCGGACGAACTCAGCCGCTGGTGCATGGTGGATCACGAGTGGCATCTGAACTCTGACGTGGCGCAAGGGCTCTTTCTGCAGTGGGGAGAGCCTTGGTTAGATCTATTCGCCACCGAAGAGAATGTGCAGTGTCGTCAGTTCTGCGCGTTGGAATTTCTAAGGCAGCACTCGCTCAGCGATGCTTTTCTTCGCGAGTGGAGCTGTGGTCTATTGTACGCCGTTCCGCCTATACCACTTCTGCCCAGGGTGCTGAAGATCAGGCGCAACAGGGCCCAAGTCATTCTTGTGGCTCCGGACTGGGCCCGAAGAGTTTGGTATCCCAAGCTACTCAGTATGAGTATCAACCCCCCCTCACCCCCCTCCTTTCGGCAGGATCTTCTGTCGCAGCAGCAAGGGACAGTCCTCCACTCGAATCTGTCCAGCCTCCACCTCCATGCTTGGGAGATTGAGCGGCAGCAGTTAAAACCTTTCGATCTTCCTCCCGAAGTCTGTGATGTCATTCTGGCAGCCAGGCATCCCTCCACCAAAACAGTGTATGCCTGTAGGTGGAACAGATTTGTGGCATAGTACACAGCTAAGACTGTGGATCCCCTTTTTGCCCCGCTTTCTGAGGTCTTCTGTTCCTTCTCTCTTTGGCCCAGCAAGACTCTGTTCTGGGTACTATCAAAGGTTATCTTTCGGCCACCTCTACCTTTCTATGGCTTCCAGATCTGCCTTCTCTTTTCAAGTCCCCGGTTGTTAACCATTTTCATAAAGGCATTACGCATACGTTTCCACTAGTACCCTTTATAACACCTCAGTGGGACTTGAATCTTGTCTTGACTTTTCTGATTTGTGCTCCCTTTGAGCCCCTTCATAACTGTCCCTTGCGTCTTCTTACTCTCAAGACGGCCTTCCTGGTAGCTATCAACTCTGCCAGGAGAGTGAGTGAGCTCCAGGCTCTTACTTCCAAATCTCCTTTCCTTTCTGTTCATCCAGACAAGGTGGTTCTCAGGACCCGTCCTTTATTGCCAAAGGTTGTCACGCCCTTCCACATCGGGTAGACCACCACTTTGTCCACCTTCTTTCCGCATCCTTCAAGGGAAGAGGAGAGGCTTCACTGTCTGGTCCCAAAACGTGCTCTCGCATTCTATCTGCAGCATACACAGCAGTTCCGGGTGAATGATCAACTTTTTGTTGGCTACAGGGGTGCCAAGATAGGTCGGACGGTGCACAAACGGACCATCTCCCGGGTGGTTGTTCTGTGCATCAAAGCATGTTGCTCCTTGGCCAAGAAGGAGCCTTCTGTAGGGCTGCGTGCCCATTCGACCAGGGCAACAGCAGGTACTACTGCCTTGGGACGCGGTGTTTCCCTACGGATATTTGTCGGGCAGCTACGTGGGCCTCGCTGCACACGTTTACCAAGCACTACTGCCTTGACAGTCTAGTCCGGAGAGACTGCTTCTTTGGCCGCTCTGTGCTCCGTGACTTTCTGGTGTAAACCTGTTCGCAGACCTACCACTGGGGTTGGTATTGCTGGGGTTTTTATTCTAAGGTAAGGAATCTATCACTAACTGGTCTCTTTCAGATGCACAAGTTACTTACTTGTGTAATGATATATCTGTAAGAGACAGTAGTGATAGATTCCTTACCGCCCCACTCATTCTCCCCGTTCTGCAACCTGGTTACTAGGGTTAAGATCATTCCCCTTTTAAGGCCCTAGTTTTATGCACCAATTGTCAGTCTCTTGCATCGCTCTAAGTTTTGGCGCGGAGTAGTTGTGTACAGAACTGACATCCGCGTGCACGGGTGGTGCCTAAGTACTCTCCGTGACGTCATCTCAGCACCTACGATGCCAGTGGCGGACGAGGAGCCGCAGGACTCCACCTACTGACGCGCAGAGGTACTGCTAAGCAGAAAAACTTTCCGGATCCAGCCTGATGCCTGGGGATATTGTAAGGTAAGGAATCTATCACTAACTAATGTCTCTCACAGATATATCGTTACACAAGTAAGTAATTTGTGCTCATCACCTATGGCAATTTGCATAATGGACTACCATTCTCTAAACCATACATTGCTTGAGGGATTGCACCAGCCTTTCAATTCGGCCATTTTGCGTCTTGAAGACCCTTAACTTCTCGAGTTAAGGCTCATTTTACAAAAGTTATTTCTACATCTATGGCTCTATTTGCTGGTGTGCCGATTCAGCAAATCTACAGGGCAGCAACATGGTCCACCAGGCATACCTTTACCCAGCATTACTGTCTGGATGCTGCTGACAAAGCTGAGGCGGTCGGGGGACAGGCTGTATTGCACCATCTATTGCACCATCTATTGCAGTATGGTGAGCCTTTTATCAGTTTCTTTTCCCACCATCCGCTACTATTAAGGTGGTTATTCTTATTATGATTTTGATATTATTTGAACGATATTGTATGCTAATATTTATGTTTACTGCTAACTATTCTGATTCAAGCATGTGAATCTATGAAAGACCCACTACTAGAGAAGAAAATAAGTTACTTACCTATAACTGTAGTTCTACAGCATATCTTTCATAGATTCACATGCAACCCACTCTCCTCCCCTGGAGGCCCCCCTTACACTTTGTGATTATATATTTTCCCACTTGAGCTTAAAAATCTGAGGGATTTAGCTTCTGTGAGGAGTGTTCATAGAGGGTGCTTTCACCTGTTTGGTTATAGGTCACGTTTGGTCATTTTTATAAAAAGGACATACATAGGCTATTGAATGTTTGGCATAGTGCCTTTATAGGCTATGCTTACTAAAATTATTGCTTTATTATAGTACCATGGACTGACTCCGACGACGGGGAATGTTTCAAGCATTTGAATCTATGAAAGATACCAATACTGGAGAACTAGAGTTGCAGGTAGTAACTTATTTTCTGTAGTAGGGGGATCTCTGTGTATAGTCATAATCTAGTGAATAGTCCCGCCCATGTGCGTGGACCCCGGAGCAATCAAAAATAATCTCTTAAGTTGTCAAAAAATTGCAGAACTGCAAAGACACTTAAGAGAGAATTTAAAGACAGATAATGCAGCCTATATCCACAGGCTACACTGTCCAGTACTTCAACTAGAAATTCCACCAAAAAAAGCACACAAACCGCACAGCCTGCCCAGTTTCCTCCACAGAGAAACTTGCCTTTACCAGCAAAAGCCTCTGGAATGATAGAGAGGAAGGTATGGACAGACAAGCCCCATAGGCTGCCATTATGTGGCTCAAACAGGATAATGTGCCTTTAAGAAAACTTTCCAGAACACTCTCAGTATCCCAGAATGCACAGCAGGTCCCTTTCAATTTCCGTTCTTTTTCCAGCTCCTGCAAGCAGGACCCTGGAGCATTGAGCTCTCCCTTTCAAGGGTTTATTTGGTGATTTTTCACGTTTTCTTGTGTGTAGTGCTTGTTGTTAAGTACCAAGCCCCTTTTTTCTTTGTATTGTCAAAATGCCTTGCTTGTTTGATAATTGCCCAGAGTGTGATAGAAAAAGGCCAAATCCGACCCACATGGAGTGTGCATCGTCTGCCTCCCCTCTTCTCACATCCCAGAGGAGTGTGAAATCTGCAAAACCCTCTCTGCCAGGACCCTGAGAGAGAGGATGAAGATCAGGCTCCAAGGCCTCGAGGAAAGACGTCCGAAGGCACAAGGTGGGTCAGGGCATGCTTCATCTGCCCATGCTGAGGCATCTGGGGGGCTCCCCAGGGGCAGGAAGGCCAGCAAGCGTCCCCATACTCCGCCAGCGTCGATTGCGGCGTCGAAAAGGATGACAACAGTCTGTTCCCCATCTCCCCCGGGGCTCTGGGGAGAAGCAGCGTCGACGTTCGGCGTCGAGCGAGCTGAACAGACCACGTCGAGTCATCTACGTCAGGAAAAGGCCCGGCTTCGGCGCTCGCCGTTGGGCGACACCGCCGTTCGCCGTCATCTAAGGGGAGAAGATCGGCCTCGAGGGGATCCTCGCCGCCGAGGAGGCGTTCGCCGTGGAGGAGGCGTTCGCCGTCGAGGAGACAATACCGGTCGACGTCGAGGAGGTGCCATCGGTCGACATCGAAGACGTTCCTAGACGTCGAGGCGACTTTCTTTGACACCAAGGAAGCGCAGGAGGAGTCCTGACGTTAGGAGGTCACCGATTGGTTCGCCATCATCGCCAAGGAAGAAGGCGAAGCCCCCGGCTCGGTCTACTCAGTGGTATATATGCCTACTAAACCTAGGACGCCTACCCCTCCTCCTTTGCCGAAGGGTCCGCCTCCGCGGAACCCCACCCCGCCTCCACCACCGCCTTGTGGGCCGGCTCCTCGACAGTCACCGCCGCCTTAACTCCCACCGCTTTTTCCCTCCATCCCTCTACCAGTGCCTCCACCCAAGACGGCCTCGTTGCCACGTTATCCAATGCCACCTAAGGGGACCCCTCAGCCGAGAGTCCCGGCTAGGCCGACATCGCCTGCTCCTGCGAGGCCTGCGGATCGGCCGAGAAGATCCCGCTCCGGCCGCAGAGTTAGATCGCGGAGCCGTGGCCGGTCGTCATCTCTATCTAGACGACGCCACTGGAGGCGCAGATCCAGATCCCGCACAGGCTCTTCCACCAGGGATTATTCACCGACGCTGTCTGAGTCTCCAGGGACGAGGGTGTCGCCCGTTGACTATATCGTCTCCTTCCAGGAAGTGCTGTCGAGGGGTGCGGCTAAGCTAGGGATTACGGCGACGGTTCCAACACCTACGACGTCTGTGATCTTCGAGACGCTTCACAAGAACCATTTGTCTCGACCGCTGCTTCCGTTGGTACCAGGATCGGAGGAGCCCGCCAAGGAGTTGTTTCTCACTCCGGCGGTGATGAAGGCCGCTCCCTCCAGGCTCATCAAGAAATACCGGGCTCCGGAATCCGACCCAGCTTTTCTTCGAATGGTCCCAACACCAGACTCCGTTATTGTGACAGCGGCTAAGATGCAGCATGCCACCACTCCTTCGACAGTACCGCCTGATAAGGACAGCCGTTGGCTGGATTCGGCGGGCAGAAAGGTCTGTGGGACGGCATCTACCATCATGAAGGCCGCAAGTGCCGGGGCTCTAATGGGGCGATATGATTGTGCCCTATGGGATTCCCTCCAGCAGTACGCTGAGCTCCTCCCTTGTGACAAGAAAGAGGACTTTCTGGAGATATTAAGTGAAGGGATGATGGTGTCGAACCAGGTCATCAGCGCAGCGGCTGATGTATCTCTTCTGGTGGCGCACGGATACTGCCACAGCATCAATCAACTGGGTCACGCTTGGCTTCGCCTCACCTCACTCAAACCGGAGGCGCAACAGCGGGTGGCCAACCTGCCTTTCTCGGGGGAAACCCTTTTCGGCAAGCATGCGGTCGATGAAATGGCCCGTATGAAAGTAGAAGCCGAAACCCTGACGGCTGTCAGGTTAGATAAGGCTGAGAAGAACTACCGCCCGTTCCAGAGACGGTTCGGAACTTCAGGCAGAGGGCGAGGGCAGACTTCCGGACAGCAGCAACAACAACAGCAGCAGCAGTTCTGGAAGCCCTTCCAGAAACCAGAGGGGCAGAGGAGGCCAACAGTCCGCAACAGCGACCAAAGGCCCGGCCGGGTCTAGGCCCGGAGCGTTTACTTCCCCTACATGCGTTACCCACTCCGGTGGGGGGAAGCGTTCAATTTTTTCTGGCAGAGTGGAGAAAAATTACTCTGGACAAGTGGGTGCTGAATATTGTTTGCAATGGATACAGTCTTCGGTTCACCAGCCCACCTCCAGCTATTCCGCCGTGAGCTTGCAGTTTCAGCTGCGCGAGCTCCAGGCAGAGGCCGACATCCTATTAAGGAAGAGGGCGATAGAAGACGTACCTCTGTCTCAAAGGGGAAGAGGTCTGTACTCGCGCAAGAAGGACAAGAACGAGTTCAGGCCCTTTCTGGACTTGCGGCAAGCAAACCAGTGGATTCGCAGAGAGATTTTGCATGCTGTTGTTGCAGCAGAGTTACCCTCAGCTGCAGCAGGGAGACTGGCTTTGTGCTATAGACCTACAGGATGCGTTCTTCCATGTGCCCATTGCACAGAAACACAGGAAGTTCCTGCGATTCCAAGTCGGCGCCAATCATTATCAATACACAGTACTGCCATTCGGGCTGAAGTCTGCGTCCAGGACGTTCTCGAAGTGCATAGCAGTGGTAGCAGCACACCTGCGGAAGAACAAGGTGTTTTGTCTACCCGTACCTGGACGACTGGTTGATCAAGGCCTCCTCCTTCTCAGAAGCTCAAGCACACTTCCAGAAGATGTGCGTTCTATTGAACAAGCTGGGGTTGCACATCAACATTTCCAAGTCTGTCCCGACTCCGGTCCAATGCATACAGTACTTGGGAGCCTCCATCAATATGCTGTCAGCAAGCGTGTCTCCATCGGAGGAGCGACTGTTATCACTCCTTCGGAAGGCTCAGGATCTTATGACCGCTCTATCTACAACAGTGAGGACGGTGTCTGCTCTACTGGGGTTGATGGCCTCTTGTATATTCCTCACGCACGGCTGCACATGAGACCACTGCAGGAGTGTTTGGAGGATCAGTGGGATCAGAGGACTGGTTCTTGAAACGACACGATACGACTGTCTCTGCATGCTCTTCAGTCTCTGAAGTGGTGGTGTTCAGCGGAGAATCTCCTCAGAGGGGTTCCCTACCACAAGGACATTCCCGCACAGTCGATCGTGACGGATGCGTCTCTCCACGGCTGGGGAGCGCACTCCGGAGACTTACAGATTCAAGGAACGTGGTCTCCGTCGGAGTCCACGTACCACATCAACCTCCTGGAACTCGGAGCTATTCACTTGGCACTGAAGGCCTTTCATCCGTCCTTTCAGATCAACTCTCTGCTTGTACAGACAGACAATACGACCATGATGTATTACCTCAACAAGCGGGGGGCTCGAGATCACGCACTCTGTCGCACGAGGCGCAGGCTATCTGGCACTGGCTTCTGGCCAGAGGACTGACTATAACGGCTACCCATCTGCCAGGTGTGCAGAATGTTCAGACGGACGCACTGAGCAGACTGATTCAGGAAAACCACGAATGGGTCATAAACGACGAAGTGCTAGGAGAAGTCTTCGCAAGGTGGGGGACTCCAGACGTAGATCAGTTTGCCTCCGCCGAAAACAGCAAATGCAGAGACTTCGCCTCCAGGTACTACCAACAGGGGACGTTGGGGAATGCCCTATGGATCGACTGGTCGAACAGCTTTCTGTCCGCTTTTGCACCCATTCCCCTGATTCCGGCGGTGCTCATCAAGCTGTCCCGGTCCAGGGCGCGGATATTATTGACCGCCCTGGAATGGCCCAGACAGTGGTGGTTCACGGACCTGCTTCACCGGTCTCTCCTTCCTCACATACGGTTGCCGTGCAGACAGACCTTCTCACGAAGTTCGGGGGACAGATGGTGCACCCAAACCTCTCATCTTTGAGTTTGGCGGCATGGCTCAAGAGATAGTGCAATATGGCCATTTGAATCCGCCCGAAGATTGTATGGACATACTGAAGGAGTCTAAGCGACCTTCCACTAGGACTTCTTATGGTTACAAGTGGAAAAGATTCTGCATCTGGTGCAAGTCCAAGAACTATGACCCTACGACGTGAAAGGAGGATGTCATCCTTCCTTAGCTTCTTCATTTGGCGCAGTCTGGCCTTAATTTTCATTCCATTAAGGTTCATCTCGCTGCATTGACTGCCTACAGGAAATGCCCTTCACAGACTTCCTTCTTCCAGATCCCTGTGATCAAAGATTTTTTGGAAGTCTTGAAGAAAGTATTCCCTCCTGTCCGGCTTCCTTCGCCTTCATGGGAATTGAATGTGGTGCTGTCCAGATTGATGAAGGAGCCTTTTGAACCTATTCATAAGGCTTCGTTGCAGCACCTGTCCTGGAAGGCGACGTTCCTCGTGGCCATTACATCGGCCCGCAGGGTGAGTGAAATTCAGGCGTTGTTGCCAAGAACCTTATACTGTATTTCATGCTGTTAAGGTTCCCAAGGTTATTTCTGATTTTCATGTCAACCAGACCATAACTTTGCCTATGTTTTTTCAGAATCAGTCATCTCCAGCGGAAAGGTCTTTACATTCCCTGGATGTTAGGAGGGTGTTGAAATTTTATCTGGATAAAACCAAAGAAATTCGTAAGTCAGACCAATTGTTTATCAATTATGGATCAGTCGGGACCGGTCTTGCTACCTCAAAGCAGTCCATTTCTAGGTGGATTGTGTCCTGTATACAATTGTGTTACCAAAAAGCTAATACGACCTTAGGAGGTAAACCTAAGGCTCATTCCACAAGGGGCAAAGCTGCCACGACTGCTTTGCTCCGTAATGTTCCCATTGCAGAAATCTGCAAGGCGGCCACTTGGAAGTCGGTCCATACCTTTGCTAAGCATTACTGTCTGGACACTGATGCCAGGACAGACGCTCAGGTTGGGCAGGCTTCGCTGCGAAATCTGTTCGCACAGTAGTGGTGTTATGTCTTGATTCTCCACCGCCGTTTTGGTGTGGGGATGGGCTTGCCATTCTATTGACTAGATTATGACTATACACAGAGATCCCCTACTGCAGAAGGAGTAGTTTCTGTGCTGTAACTCCAGTTCTGTTGTAGGGGTACCTCTGTTATAGTCATAATCTAGTGAATAGTCCTGCCCATGTGCGTGGACCGCGGAGCAATCAAAAAGAATCTCTTAAATTGTCAAAAAATTGCAGAACTGCAAAGACACTTAAGAGAGAATTTAAAGACAGATAATGCAGCCTATATCCACAGGCTACACTGTCCAGTACTTCAACTAGAAATTCCACCAAAAAAACACACAAACCGCACAGCCTGCCCAGTTTCCTCCACAGAGAAACTTTCCTCTACCAGCAAAAGCCTCTGGAATGATAGAGAGGAAGGTATGGACAGACAGGCCCCATAGGCTGCCATTATGTGGCACAAACAGGATACTGTGCCTTTAAGAAAACTTTCCAGAGCTCTCTCAGTATCCCAGAATGCACAGCAGGTCCCTTTTACTTTCAGTTCTTTTTGAAGGCGTAACACGCCAGACCTGTAGCATTCCTTACATGAATATCTTTCTCCACCGGGGAGGAGGGCGGGTACTTATGACTATAACAGAGATACCCCTACTACAGAACTGGAGTTACAGGACAGAAACTATTCCTTGTTGCACTCTAAACATTGTACTTCAAAGAGCCTAGTGCTTCGCGATTCAACTAGCAAAGTGAGCTTTGTTTATTCCCCACAACCACACAGGATAGAGCCATCAAGAGGAATTGGGCATTAGGAAAACGTATGTTATCTTCTGCTAGCCTAGCACTGAGATTAGTCAAGGTTGTTTGTTTATTGATTCGCTACACACATCTTGTCTGGAAGTGGACAGCAAGATCTTGCAACTCTCCCAGTAGACCTTAGGGTTGGAACCAGTGTTATGCTTTGTTGACATGTGGATACTCAAGTCAGTATTTTCTGGAGATGTACAATCCTCTCTCTTGGATATGCCCTTTGATGGCTGATGCCTTTTCAGTGAACGAGCGGATTGTGCCTTGGAGAGTTTTAATTAAAGTAGAGCTATGGCACTCTCCACAGGTCTGATTACCTTGGCTATGATCTCCCATTTCTCTACGCCCTGCCAAATCCTCAGTCCACATCAGAGTGGCTTCCAGAGGTGCACCTATCTGTTGTAAGAGGTGCTGGTGTTACTCTCCAAAGGTGCTATCCAGAGAGTTCCGGACTCGAAAAAAGGAGAGATTTGTGCCAAAGTAGGACAAGTGCCCCTGGTAGATTTCTGACCTTTGACCTCGGAATTCCTTCCTACGAAAGGAAAAATCAAAATGCTGACAATGAGTCACACCCTGTCTGCTCTGGACTCTGGTGACTGGATTATGCCCTTGGACTTTGCAGGAAGTGTACTTTCATATACCTATTCTGTAATCCCACAGATGTTACCTGCAGTTCATGGTTTCCCAGGAGCACTTACTACTTCCCATCTGATGTTCACGAAAGTGATAGCATTTGTCACTGCCCACATTTGGAGGATCATGATAGTAGTTTTTCCCTCCCTCAACGCCTAGCCGTGGAAGGTGAGCTCGCCTCCGTCAAAAGTGGTGCGAGATAAAATCGGACCCCTGAGTATCGTTCGTGTACACGAGCCAGTCACACAGACTCCTTCAAAGAGGTTACATTCTATGGAGTTATCCTGGATGCAGTGCAGTTCAGGACATTCGCTCAGACGCAACGAGTCCAGGACGTTCGGGGCTAAGAGTCTGATGTTTCAGCCTCACTCTTGTATCTTGGTGGGAGCAGCTTTTGAGGCTTCTTGGCCTCTTAGCCTCCTGCATCCTCTTTGTTGATTGCACAAGGTGGCACCTACAAGCTTGACAATGGAATCTGAAGTTCCAGTGGGCCCAGTATCCAGATATTCTTTGGATGCCATCTTGATTTCAGAGGGGATTGTACGTAATCTACAGAGGCGGCTGCTAGAATGCGATTATTCCAGCGGCAGGCCTCTCTCCCTTCTCCCACCAGAGGTAGTGCTGGTGATGGATGCCTTACTGCTGGGCCGGGGAGGTTTTTGGGTGGGGGTGGAGATTGACTGATCTCCGGCAGGAGCCCGACTACAGCCTGTTTGCGTTGTGAGCCATTTGTCTAGCTCTGAAGTCCCTCCTGTTAAACATCAAGAAAGGTGTGTGCAGGTGCTTACTAACAACACCAACGCCATGTGGTACTTCAAAAAGCAGGACCGAGTGGGGTCCTGGGCCTTTTGTCAGGAGGCTCTGCGCCTCCGATATTGATTGGAGCACCTGGATATTTCCCTGATCAAGAACCACCTGACAGGTTCCCTGAATGCCTGAGCAGATGAGATCAACAGGCGTTATCTTGCAGATCCGAGGTTGCATCTACATTCCAAGGTGGCCCAAGACATCTTCCAATTCTGGGGGAAACCCGGGCTAGATCTTTTTACCACCTTTGAGAATGCACAGTATTGCGAGTTTTGCTTGTGGGCGATGCATGTTAGCTGAAACAGAACATTGAACTCCTTTAAACTTTCCCGCCTATGCCACCCCTGCCTCGAGTTGTGAAAAAGATTAATCATAGCGGCTCCTAAATAGCCTGGATAGTTTGATATCTGGAAATTTTGAGCTTGAGCATCAGTTTTCCAATCCGGCAATCATTTTGTGAGGTCCTTCTGTCCGAGCAGGAGAGCAGGATCTTCCACCTGAATCGATACAATATACACCTACATGCATGGAGATTGAGCTGTGGCAACGGGTTACGTTTCATCTACTGAGGTGGTGTATACTTTTCTTACTGCCAGGTTCCGTTCCACATTCTCAATTAATGCGTGTGGTCGGACACTTTGTAATCTGGTGTGGTGCCTTTGACAGTGGCCCCTGACAGGCAAAGTTGTTGGATGTCCAGATGTTTTTGTACCTAGCCCAGCAAGGCCTTGCAGAGGGTGCTGTAAAATGTTATTTGTCTGTCCTTTTGGCATTTCTCTCTTTGCCAGACCACCCGTCGTGGTACAAATCATCTGCTTTTATGAGTGTTGCTCAAGGTTTGTGATACCTCAGTGGGACCTTAACTTGGTCTTGACACTCCTCATGTGCATGCCTTTTGAGGCTGTTTATAGCTGCTCTCTGCATCTCCTGGCCGGTATACACCTGTTACAACGCATTCGTTACTCCGCACTACCATTACAACGCGACTTTTACAACGCATACCATTACAACGCATTGCGCTGGGGGCGCTCTAGGATAGGGAATAAGTATAATTTACTATCCAACACCTTCCCTAGGGTCCACGGGGACTGGAGTTAGAATAGTAAATTATACTTACCACTATCCAGCACCTCAAAGCGCTATGCGTTGTAATGGTCGCGTTGTAACGGTAGGTAGTTGTAATAGTATGCGTTGTAACATGGTACATTCCTCCTGGCCTTGAAGGCAGTCTTTCTAATTGTGATTGCCAGCTCATCGCATGAGTGATTTGCAGGCACGTTTGACATACATCAAGTTTCGTTTATGGCAAACTCATGCTGAGGACTCAGGTGGCCCCCTTACTAAATATTGTGACTCCGTCCCAATGTGGGCAGTCTCTTTACCATGTTCTTTGTGCCCCCTCGCTCTACATGAGGAGGAGAGGCACCATCGGTTGGATTCCAAAAGGGCCTTGAGTGTTTACATTCAATTATACCAAGGATCATTGAGTGGAGGATTAGATTTTTGTGGGGTTCTCTAGAGCAAGGACCGCGAACACTGTGCAGTAGAGTACCTTTTTTAGGTAAATAGTGCTCTTCATTAAGATCTGCCTCACACTGGCCAGGAAGCAGTCCCAGAAGGTCTGAGAGTTCCTCCTACTACGGGTAAAAATACTGCCACTGTGTTGGGGGTTGAAGTGCCCATGCTTCATAGCTGCCAGGTAGCAATGTGAGCAGTTGTGCATACATTAACAAATCACTACTGCCATGTCTGGTGGTTAGAACATTTCACCCTCAATTCTGCAAGACCTTTTAATCCGAGTCCTTTCCACAGACCATCCAGCTGGTCCAGTATCTATTCTAGGATGAGGGATCGGCAATTAGAAGTAGCCACCTGAAAAAAGTTACTTAACCTTGAGTAATGCTCTTTCTGGTGGAGACACTATGTAACCTCATGTTCCTCACTTCCCTTTTCCGTAGAGTGGCCTCCTTTTAATGTCTAAAAGGATTTCAAAAAGTGCTGAACACACTGTAACCAAAAATTGTTCATGCTGCAGGCTCAGAAAAGACAAAAAAGGTATACTGATGCTTACAGTTGGCACTTGTATGCAGCTCCGTTCGGTAACTTCTGGGGAGTTGTGGAGCCAAAGTATGGCCACATGGCCCCACCTATAAAAAAAAAACTCCAGATTCAGTCTAGTGCCTGGGAAATATTCTAATATAAGGAATATAAGTATCCACCAGTAAGAGCATTGCCAAAAGTAAATTAACTTATTATCCATAGATATTTGTTTTGTAAATGCTTTGGTAAACATTCTATAGCTAACGACATCTGCAGTAGTAACTGTCGTCTATCTTCCCTTTTTCACCACTATGGAGATATTTTAAGGTTGATTGTTTACATGAACCTCACATCTATTAGATCTGTTTAACTACTACTTTGCCTTAAGCAGTGACCTTCTGTTGTGTCGACCTGGATGGCAGGTGCCACCACAGTGCAAGTTTTCTCTTGATTATGTTGTGTAAATACCAGTGTGGTTCACAACTGACTTTAAGGGGACAGAAAAAACAAATGTGAATGCAACTATCTACCTTTGATTCCCTCTATTTATATTGAATTTGGTGACTATTTTTCTTTTTGCATTTGCAGGATGACGTAATAAAGGAGACCGTATCACACTGTCCTGGTGCCAGTGTTCACACTGATTTTGCCACTTTCCCTTCATCATCCTTCATCAAGGTAAAGCAAATGATCTGTTAAATGATATACCAAGATGTTTCTGGAAAAAGATTTCTGGATCTGAAGAATTATGTGGAGCCTGCCATCATGAATTTTGATGACCATGTAAATCTAACTATGTTGCTAATCTTACAAGATGATCTGTTCACCGCCACCGCTATGCAAGTCCAGTACAATAAAATCCCTTATTTCTGTTGTACAGATGTAGACTCTAATTCTACAGAATAGTGATCAGAAAGCTTACACGCGTTTCGATCTAGAAATGTGGGGTTTGACAATGTTTTTTATAATCCTTATGTTCCTCCACAAATCGACAATTGTAATCATATTGTTGATCTGAGGTATATACCCATAAATTATGTTGCTTTGTTCACTTTACTACCTTGAGTGAGGCCAGGTACCTAATAAGACAGTGTTGTGAATGAGGCAATGAATGCCAGCCACAGCTCCCGATGATTATATGTTGTGAATACCTTTGTACTGAAGAGCTCTATCCAGTGTGGATCTTTTTTCTTAGGTATAGTGACCTAGGGCGCATATGATTGTATGTTTGTGACAAGATGTTTGCCATCCTCTATAAAGTCACTTTATATATGAATTTCCATTTTTGTATTTTAAAAATCATGTAGCCTTTTAGTCACTGACTGACTGTTTTTTGATGCATACATCAGTTCTAGAGAATGAATGATTGCTTTCTTGGCTTTACTACCAGACAGGGCGTCCAAGAGAAAGGTTGTCTTGGTGGCCCGGAGGTCTATGATGCTGCAGAACCTTTACGGGATATCAGTGCTCATGGCAGCCATTGGTGGAAAAGGTTGTACAGCGCCTCTCTGCTGAGCAGGTTGTCTCTCTAAAACAGGTGATTTTGGGTGGTATGAAGCACTCTAATGCTATCAACCTTACAGGAGACAACTTTGCGCTAAACTCCACACAGAAGGCACCTCTACTATCTGAGCAACTCGTGGGACATGTTTTTGACGTAGGCTAACGTCACCAACAGCTACCAGGATATCCTCCATTAAATCAATTGCTTCTCTTCAAACAAATATGGTGCTCATTGTCACACAGGCCCCTCCGTCATCTGCTTTGAGCAGAGTATCCCAACCCTGGAACTATCTAACCTTGAGTGAAACATGTCTTGAACGTCAAGCCTATTTCCAATCTTCCTTGTTAATGTGAAATCCTAAGTGCCTCCAACCAATTTCTTACCACAGTCACCAAACTCTTACTGGGATCTAGTCCGTAATAAGTACTAAAGGAATCCTACAATACTGATGGATTATCTACATTGCAACCTGGACAAAAGGGAGGCCTGTCTGCTCCTTCTCAACCTCTCGGAAGGCTCTGATTTAGTTGACCAGGATAGGCTGTTGCATATACCAGTACACTGCATGGACTTTCACAACTAAGCCCTGAGATGATTTGCCTTGTTTTTAACCAATTGACATCAACTGGCGGAAAAATGTGATCTAATTTCTAACCCAAGTCCCAATGTCCTGCTCCTGATTGACCCACATTTCTATACTGACACTTACCTTCTGCAGTCTGTCTCTGGAGCCCTTAAACAGGTACTTGAGCTGACAGCTATGTCTATCCACCAGTACACAAAATGTTCACCTGTAACCATCTGTCTGTAGCCTGTTGAGCTGTAGATTCACATGCTCTTCATATTCCTGCCATCTGAAGTTGGGCAAAACTATACCTTAGAACTTCATTTTTACACAATATTCAGACTGTATGTCAAACCACTGCAAAACTTACATGTTTGAGGCATGTGTGCTGTAGATACACATACCTTGCATACTTCAGCCATTTAGTGTTGGGTACGGAAGTTTGCATGTTTTTTCTTCGAAGCAGTCTTTCCAGTCACGAGGTAAGGCGACTCCTCCTTTCAGTGATAGTGCGCATGGGCATTGACTCCATTGTTAGATTGTTTTTTTCCGCCATTGGGTTCGGACATGAATTGGTGCGCTCCGGTTTGAAACCGTTCTTCGGGTTCCCTCAGTATGCAATCCACTTTACCCTCCATGGTATTGTTTCTGTACGTGTTTCCCTGTTCTCAGTGCATCAGATCGATCATTTTCAATCAAAAACCTTGTGAGCAGCCGTCGGGCCTTGCCGCCTCAGGCCAGCCTTCTGCCGATGTAACGGACTCCATTCCAATTCTGTCCTGGGTGCCACACCAAATAGCCTCGCACCAGCCTACATCAAGTTTGTAATGTGTGCCTCTCTCCGGAGCAGAAGGAGGAATCCTGCAATGCTTGTAAGTCGTTTAGGTCCAAGAAGACTACGCGATCGAAGAGCTCGACAATGAGATGCAGCGCCAAAGCATCCAACACACTCCGGACATCTTTGGGGAAGAATCCAACCAAGAAGAGATTGAAGCATCCGCGGCAGAAGAAGAAACCCTCTCCGTTCCAGATTCTGTTTCCGAGATTGATCTGGAGTCCAGAGATGGGCCTCCGGGACAGGGTGCTGTAAGTACCGAAGACTCCTTGCCCCCTAGGTCCTCTTCTAAAATTCATAAGGCTACGGCACCACCTCTGTCTCCTGCCCAAGGTCGGCACAGAGACAATGTTTCTGATGCCCCGCCTCTCAGCTCACCATCAACACAAACCGTCAAGCCTTCCGGCTCGGGACACAGTCAGACAAAATTACTTTTGGATCTGAAATCAGGCTTCAAGAACAAATCTGGGTTGGAGCCGAAAACCTCCGCTTCCAAACACAAACATGCTTTGGAGCCGATAACCTCCGCTTCCAAACACAAACATGCTTTGGAGCCGAAAACCTCCGCTTCCAAACACAAACCTGCTTTGGAGCCGAAAACCTCCGCTTCCAAACACAAACCTGCTTTGGAGCCGAAAACCTCCGCTTCCAAACACAAACATGCTTTGGAGCTGAAAGCCTCCGCTTCGAAACACAAACACACTTCGGACCTTAAACATTTTAAAGACAAGTCGATTTCAATGCCAAAATTTAAGGACTATGTTCTAGAGCCTCCAGAACCAATTTTAGACGTTCTTAAGGCCAAATTGGATCCCTAACAATAGAAAGTTTATATTAATCCTGATACTTGACACATTTTGGCTAAAAATACAGCAAAACACAAGCTTCCTTTAAAGGACACTTCTGATAAGATTCCCTTAAAGAAGGAGGACATGGCTGCTCCCCCTGTTTGTCCTGCCCCACAACCCTCTCCACCTCTACCATTTTCTCCACAATTAATAATTGAAGATCCATTACACAACACCTCAGGGATCTCCACATACAGATCTAAATGTGGATCAGGGTGGTGATACTCATTTGCCTGCAGACCTATTGAATGATTATACCATCGACCCTCAAGTAGACAATGATCCAGACCTTTCTCCTGCAAAACCATCACCACCAGATGATAATTTGGCTTAACAGCTCATTGCCAGAGCAGCAGTCTCATGGGGTACCATTACATAGAGAAACATTAGAAGAGGATTTTCTATTTGAAACACTTGAGTCCACACATAGGTCAAGTCAGACTTTGCCTATGCTTTAAAGGCATGATGAGACATGCAGCTGTTTTCTTTAAAGACCCTGTCGGAGCACGTATTTTTACTCCAAGGGTAGATAAAAAATCTAAACCCTCACCATCAGACCCTGTGTTTATTAAAGGTAAGTTACCTCTTGACTCCCTAGTAGTGTCTGACGCTCGCAAAAGAGCTAACTCGAAACCCTCTGGGGATGCACCTCCCCCAGGTAAAGAATCCAAACGTATATATGCCTCTGGAAAACGAATAGCTGTTCAAGCCACTAACCACTGGTGCATCGCAAACACACAAAGCCTACTAGCTAGGTACGACAGGGCACATTGGGATGAGATTGAGCAACTGCTTCAATATCTCCCAGACCAACACAAAACTAAGGAACATCAGTTAGTTTAAGAGGGGGAATTCATCTCTAACTCCTCAATAAGATGTGCTTGAGACTCAGCTAACATCGCAGCTAGGGAGATCAATACCAGCATTCTCCATGGAAGGCATGCTTGGCTTAGGATCTCGTGGTTTAAGCCTGAGGTTCAACTGGTCATTTTGAATACTCCCTTTGACAAAGAACACCTATTTTGTCCTGTAGTTGACCAATCCTTAGAAAAGATAAAAAATAACACTGAAGTCGCAAAAGTCATTGGAGCGCTCAAGTCCCTATTCTATAGAGGCACCTTTTACAGAGCAGGGTCCAAAACAACATCCTAAGACCCAAATGCTTCCTCTTAGATGGGAAACAACCAATCCTTTTCCTCTAGAGGTTTCTACAGAGGAGGATATAGAGGAAATAAATCCAAAGCCAGGTGTAAAGGCGCCACACTACGTAACACACCTTCCCCTAACAAACAGTGATTTGCCTACACTGCCTCTTAATCACTCAACACCTGTCGGTGGAAGACTTTAATAGTTTCTCCCCATTTGGCAATCTATAACAACCGAGAAATGGATACTAGACCTTATCCAACATGGTTATTGCCTGGACCTCCACTCCAATCCACCAAACATTCCACCTCACATTCACACATTGTCAGACTAGTTGCAGTTACTCAAAAAAGAGGTGTAATTTCTCTTACAGAAGGGAGCCATAGAACCAGTTCCGTTTCGGTACCAAGGTTCAGGGGTTTACTCTCTTTATTTTCTAATTCCCAAAAAGGACTGTTCCTTTAGACAAATTTTGGGTCTCAGAGAATTAAACCACTACATAATGTCAGAACATTTCCATATGGTAACTCCAACAGGTCCTTCCTCTTTGTCCACACTGGACTTAAAGATGCAGATTTTCACATTTCACATTTCCATTTCAGCTCATGGCAAAGATCTCAGATTTGTGATTGCAGGCGAACACGATCAGTTCAAAGTATTTCCATTTGGAGTGGCTACTGCTCCCAGGGTATTTACAAAATGCCTAGCAGTAGTAGCAGCTCATCTCAGAAGACAATATATTCATGTCTTCCCCTACCTAGATGACTGGCTCATCAAAGCCAGCACACACCAAAAGTGTTGTCAAAACACTCGGACCACACTAGACCTACTTCACCAACTGGGTTCCATGGTCAACATTCAAAAGTCTCACCTACAGTCTTTACAGATACAATGTTATCTAGGAGCCACTCTGAACACTCACACGGCTCTAGCCTCCCCCAATGCAGCCAACATTTCCAATATTCAAACTCTTGCTGCAGTTTCAAACCAACCAACCAACCAAACATTGCCAGCAAGGACTTTCATGCACCTACTGGAAATGATGGCTCATGCAATACTACTCATGCGTCCATCACAAGAATGTTTAGCACGTCAGTGGAATCAGTCACAGGGTCATTTAACAGATCTAGTGTTGGTAGACAGCCGCACCCATTGCTCTCTGCAGTGGTGGAACACAAAATGTATCAAAAGGGTGGCCTTTCATCCACCCTGTTTCACAAGCCATGGTAACGGCAGACACATCTCTCACCCGTTGGGTTGCACATCTCCAGCATTACACAATCCAAGGTCTCTGGAACAACAAACTCAACAGCTCCACATCAGCTATCTAAAGCTTCGAGCAGTGTTTCTAGAGCTGAAACGTTTTCAACCTCATATCTCATATCACAGGCAAAGTTGTCTTTGTCCGCACAGACATCATGACAGCAATGTACTATGTACAAAAATAAGGGAGAGGCACACTCTTCATCTGTCATGTCTGTCTCAGACAATTTGGAGATGGACAATCCATCACAAGATTCACCTTCTGGCAGAACACCTCCCGGAGTGAACAAGTATATTGCCTACCTCCTCAGCAGGAGGAGACAGCAAATAAGAGTTGGAACTTCATCCCCAAGTTCTGCTTCCATACTTTTACTCTTGGAATGCCCACAAATAGATCTGTTCGCCACAGTACAACGCACAATGCCCAAACTTCGCATTCAGGTTCCCACACCCTCTCTCCAAAAGCAATGCTCTATGGATTAGTTGGTCTGGGATATTTGCCTACGTCTTTCCACCTTTCACACTTCTTCAGTTTCTGGTTCGGAAACTAAGGCAAACGTCACTCACGCTGATTTTGGTAGCTCCCTTGGGCTTATCAACGGTGGTACTCCACCCTGTTAGAGCTCTCAGTAGTTCCACATCAAAAGCTATGTATCCCCTCCAGTCTCCTCACTCGGAACCGGCTCTATCTTTGCCTAATTCGACAATAATTAATTCGAGGACTACTGCACTTAAAACCCATCGACCGATCCGGGCCACACGTCAGCTGGTACACGGAAGAACTGTGACAATGAAGCACCACTGCAAACTGGAGCGAATGTGGAGATCTAGCAAAAATGACGAGGATAGGGGCACATGCAAATGAGCCCAGGGACGATAACATCAAATGATATGCATCTTTATGTGAACCTCCCTGGCAAGATTTCCCTGGCCTTATCCCGTTGAGCAGGGTTCTACCTGCTCAAGTCACACCACATTTAAGGATGTTAAGGCCAGACTGGCATCAATGTGTTTCAACTCTCTTATCTGGAGGATTGACTAGAAAGCCAGTACGGGTGACTTTACTAGTCCATGCATGTGCCACAAGGCTTTCAAGGCATAGGCTGCCTTGTCATATAATTAGCATCACTGGCCTATGTTCCCTAGCAGCATACCGACTCACCAGAGGGCCAGAGCACGGCTTGGAACACATGGCCAAATGAATGTTTGTAAGAGCCTTGTTGAATGGCAATAATGGCTTAGAAGAAGTTGTACCTACGACTGTATGTTACATAGGGTGCAGTGTTCAAGTTTGTGCCCCCAGCACACCATTAACTAGTTGTGCCAGGGACAAACAGGGACAATGTGCCCTATTACAGATAATGCACTGACTCCAAAGCTGCCCCCCTTATGTATTTTGTGATATATGGTCTTTTCTTGCCTTTTAAGACAAAGCATAAAATAGGTCAGCAGGAGGGATCTGTGTGAAAAATAAAATCGCTGGTTCAAACCCAGAGAGGGCTGACTCATCCCTGCATCATGCAGTGGCTGAGAAAATGGTCAACATCAAGCTGGTTAATATCTATTTTTATGGCACTTAAAAGTTGGACCAATCTGACATTAGCCCCTATATTAGAAATTCTATTCTATGAAGCTACCTATGGAATGTGAGGTAAATAGACAGTTGCACATGAAAATAATTGTAGGTATTCTGCCAAGTATTCTTTTGCAAGTAACAGCAGGCACTTAAAAAGAAGAATAAGGGTGTTGTAGGCAGCCCGGGAAGCTTACGTCGGGCTAAGCTGTTCAGACCAATTTCTTATGGTGGGCGATTCTCATTCCTAAGATTTTTAACGTTGATGAGCCAGTCAGTTGCTGAAAAATAAGCATGCAAGAGAATGCCGTTGCAAGATGTAACATCCTTGCTCCCAATTGTCCAGGCCTTCACTTGATGTCACTGCTGCTACTCATTCTCCAACTTACAGGATAAAAAGGCAAAGAGTGATTGCTGATTTGCGCTAACTGGATAGGATGACCATAAGCTATTTCACAGCAAACTAGATAGTAAGACCGTCGGCTATTTCCCAGTAAACCACTCTTGCTTGCCACTTTCAATGTGCACATTATACCTACCTACCATTTTAGTCCAAACAAGAGACAGGCATAGCACTGGCTGTTAATTAACATAGGGCTAGCCAGCTGCTGTAGGAAAACAAGCTACTTACCATTGGTATTGCTTTTTCTGGTGGTGGTCTATCAGACCTCGGATTCCTCCCTTTAGAATACTCCACAGGCACCAGACCCATGTGCTTACACGTGCTAGGAATCTCGAATAATAAATCTATTGTGTCTAAACTTATCAGGATTCGAGGCAAACGAAAAGTACTTCTAGGGAAAGAAAAGCACATGGAACAACAAAAATAGGGATATAGGAGCTTCCAGGAAAAAACTAATTATAGCTAAAACTTGAGACAATGAGGAAATTACCGCAAAGCCTTGAATATTTGTTTCTGATAAACACTTGTAGTCACCAATTCCTCACCTTTTGAATATTCCCCAGGGCGTCAACCTGGATCCAGAAACTTTTATGCAGTACCTCAGCATGCCGGAAGGCGGTGCCATGCGGCTACACACTGATGCTTTTCCAATTCTAATAGGACGTGTGGGGCCTATATAGGCACCACTCCCACACGCTGACATCTGTTGCTTTCCTTCTGCGCAATCAGATGCGGATCCAAAGCTCCCTACTTGCCTCTTCGAGAGATCTGCCTTAATGTTCTCAACAGATTTTCTTCAGAGTACAAGGGATTTAACCCCCAAAAATGACAAGTTTTAAGCCCTGACGTGAACGTTGCAAACAAATGTCAATGACTGATCCCAATCAAGTGTGCCTATGGTCGAGGCGACTCCTAGGCAGTCGGCGAATGCGTGCCAATAAACCAAAGGCCATCAGGGAACCCAAGGGGGAACTTTCCGTCGCCAAGTATAAGACTCCTCTCCGGGACCATTCCAAGCCACACTCTGCATCCAAGGTTCGATCTCTAATCCGTTCCCTGATTCGACGGACCTGCTCCAGATGTCTTTTTTGTCATGCTCTAAGACCTCAGGAAGCATTAGAAACACAAGAAATTGAAGACGGATTCTCCTCCCATGCACCACTTGCCTGAGAAAGCATATGGCTGGCGGCACCTTTATCGATTTCTCTCCCAAAGTGTGCCGTCATCGGAGCCAATCCTGCAGTTGGTTCCGACACAACCAGAGTTTTAGTCCTGCAGTCTCCCTGTCTGAAGTTCTGCATATTTCAAACAGAAGAGCAACCAGGTATACCATTGACCTGGGTGAAAGTTTGTTACCTTATAACCCACAACCAAATGAAAAGACTGGAAAAAGTAGTCAGAGACACTGTGGAGATGAACCCTCATGCACCAACAAAGTCGGTGACTAGCTTCATCATTGGGTTCTTTTTTTAAAAGGCTGGTGAGTTAGTGCCCATATGTGAAAATAGTGATTTAAAAGAAGATATAGCTGTTCCCTGAATACATTTTTAATAAAGGGACAGTTCACCTTCGATAAAAACAAAGTGAAAACGGACAACTAATGGTTGAGTCAATTTGAACGATAGTGTCCCATGTGAACATCGTGGTCAACATGTTTCTGCTCTCATGAGCTCATTGCGCTCAGCATTCATCAGGACCATAAACTATGCCACTCTGGTATGCGCACCCTAAGGCGCAAACACTCTGTGGAGATAGGCAATCTATACATACAAACTCACGGAATTCCCGTGGAGACACTCCATGATTTATAGGGGTCTTCAATCTGAAAAATAGAAAGTTATTCCAACATGACAGTTATCGTAGTTAACATGTGAAACTACTACGCACAACAAATTCAAAAACAGAGTGTGTAAATGTTATGCTACCAGTCGATTATTTCACGAAAAGACTTGGTAATAGTGTCCAGAGACAGATTCCACCAAGAGAACCATAACCGTCCAGTGAACATACCTATTTACAACCCTCAATTTTTTTTAATCATGTATGGCACCAACGAACACACAGCATATTGAGGACTGTGTAATACGGTTATCTTTGTTAGTCCACCGGGTGTTCCATTATTCGTAAGGCTGTCTATATTAAGCGCTCTACCATTATTATTCTTCTGTGTTGAGACCGTCGCCCGCTCTGGTGTCCGACATACAGAAGTTCAAAATTGTAAGTGCCCACAAGTAGTAACCCACACCTAATACCATGGAATATTAACTATTAAAATGAAGCAGGAACTCACTGTCTATGTAAGTTGAAATTTCAACCTGGGCTCGTGGCAGGGCAAAGCTTCACGCCCGGAGTTTCTGTGCATCACAAATCAGAAATAAAACAAAGACATGCCGTCATCACCCGAGCGTCAACTGCTCAATAAAGTTACATTCCCGTTTTGAATCATACATCGTTTATGCTAAATATGCAACTAACGGGATGCAGCTTGGGGGTGCCACTTACTGTTATCCAGGCGACTACCCGCTGAGAAATCTACAGCGGTCACATCCACGGCCCGCACAATACTGAGGTGGGGGACGGGGAGTGTTTTTCTAACGCGTCATTGTGCACCATGTGACCAAAAACGAAAGGGCCACGCACCTCCGAGCTCGTTTGGTACTTGACGCTCCGTAGTTTACCTATGTAAGAAACATGCTTTAAAAGACAGCAATTCTTAATCATTCAAGAATTTATCAGGAAGAAGCTAAAATCTCATGCTCAGTCCAAAATCAGAATTGATATTAACTGCTGTTCGTAAGTTTATAGAAAGAGATCTCCTTACTTTTCTCTGTATACAAACTTTATTAACACACAAGTCCCTCACACGAGTGCATTTGCTTGTACCTTACAAACGGGTGTATTTAGCCAAGGTCAAATGCCTTAGAAACCGGAGGAAAATCATATTATCCAACCGGCGAAACCAACCGCCTAAACAGTGCTAGAAGACAAAAAGCATCTTAAATCATCAAAAAGGAATATTCTTGATAATAAATAATATTTGTATTTTGTATGTGGCATTTATAAAGCGCAACTATCGCTCCGAAAGGAGCATCCTGGCGCTATAGAACTTTAGTGTACATTGAAGGAATGATACGAATATCATTCCCCACTTAAACGGAAAAAAGAGGGGAAGTGAAATAAATATAGAGTACCACATTGAGAAACTCGGCGTCTCCTAACCGAGCCCCATGGAATAGCATCATTTAACCCGGTAACATGGGTGGAAAGACTGTAAATCCACCGCTGCTCCTTCTCAAAAAGGCTACCTTCTGTTCCTTGTTTAAGTTGCTCGATGATGGTCCATTTGTTGTCATTGGGGCTGTGATTTGTCTGTAAAAAATGTGAAGGTGCCAGCGCCAAAAGTAGAACAATGTTGTTCTTCTTGCTGCTTTCTGGCGTTCAAGAGGGACGTAGGTGTGCAGCCTATTCTAGACCTGCGCCTTCTCAACAACTTCCTCAGGAACGAGAATTTCAAAACCCAAACTGACACTTGGGGAATAGTCAAAAGTGTGAAATCTGATGGAGTCTCAACTAGAAAGAGCGTTACCTGATTGAAATGCTGCATTATGGGACTGTGGCAGCAAGGAACTTGAATACTGACAACTGATTCATATGTCACGCTCTGCTGGAAGCTTCAGTAATAGAAGTGTTTGAATGTGAGAAAGATACCCGCACATTACAGTGTGTGTAACAGGCAAGTAACTTGCTGTTTTAAGTCTGTGTCCGGCACTTGAATTCTAGAAAGGGATTGTGTGACCACTGGGTTTCTAGGGCATCAAGGCAGTTGGGGGTTACTGGGCTTCAGTTTCATCAATTGGAGCTGTTCACTGCTGGTGTCCTGGGCCACACTACTATTTGACACCAAATTCGATATCCAAGTGCTCCTCTCCAGCACTTGACTCTCTCTAGGTAGCGGGACAGAGCAATTCAAGGCTTACTCAAGAAGGTGAGGGGGGGTTAGACATTCAGAATAGTCTACACCCTAATACCATCTAATGTAATCCATGTCCAATCAGTGCTTCTCTTTATAAAAGAGAAGTACTTTAAAACACAAAAATACTACGCAGAAGACTTAAGATGCACAGTGAAAATCAGAAGCCTCTACAACTCTCTGGAGGTTCTGACCCCAAACAGTAATATATCGCCTAGACGCTGAGCACTATAAAAACAGTTAACATTGCATTGAACAGACCATATTGCACAGGGTTACTCTTCAAAGCTAGAGCAATGGTACCAATACTTGTAATATATTGTTAGGGATTCAGCAGTTGATATGAAGCCAAATGTTCATCATCCACCCTCTGTCCCACCACGCAAAGCAACAGAAGTGCCCACCTTTCCTTGGCAAAGACACAACTCTGGGCAGCGGCAGGGGTCTGGATAGGACTGACTGAACAGCCTGAAACAACCAACCGGGCTTGTTGTAGGAGAGTGAGTGCCAGTCCACCCTGAAACACTCAGGTGACTCAAAAGAGGTGGGAGCCCAGAGCCCACTTGTCACAGTCTAGATTTTCTATTAGTAGGGCACCCACAGGACGATGCTACTTGATAGCAGTGCAGGACAAGCAAGGATAAAACTGGGGACTATGCGAGTCCTGGGGCATGGAAAGAGATTTAGGGTTCAAATGGTTTGCATTTATAGTTCTAATACCTGCAGGCCTTCCTTTTGTAAAGCATTCTGATATCCTGCGGGGGGAGGGGGAGACGGACGCAGGGGGGGAGGACGCAGATTCTAAAGCATACTACTAGGGTACACAATACAGGACATGCTGCAGAAGAGCAACATCTCCCCATCTGCATCACCATTGCTCAAAACAGCCATGCAGTGCTGGAGGAAAGCACTGTAATATACATCCTGCTCCATCCCGTATGTTGGAAATATTCCACTACTGGGGATTCCAATACCTGGTGGGAGACACACAAAGCGTAGGCTACAGGCCTGGGCTTATGTAGGAATAGATACAATAGGAGCTCTGTTTAGCTATAACACTGTACTATATCATGACAATTTCACATGCATAACGGGGGCACCAAATCACATGTATTTGACTCATGCCATGGTGCCACACTATGTAAGGAAGTGTTGGGCACCTCAGCGTATGGAACCTCCGCCACATGAGTTAGTCCGCTCATTATACTACATGGGTGAAGGTCAGCACCTCCTAGGATGGCTGTATGTTGGTATCCGAGCTCAAGCAGCAGTGCCCCTTACTGATTTGAGAACCAAATGGTTGGGTGAAATAGGGCGGGAACTGTCTGATAAGGATTGGGGTGGTATCTTAGTACATCCTAAACGAGTGACCCGAAATGCAAAGTTTAAATTCATACAGTGCATGGTTCTTCATAGGTCCCATTAAACACCACTCCGCCTGCACCACGTGTTTCCAATATACAACATTGATTCCCTCGCAAGAGCGCTATACGGATAACCACACATGCAGGTTGCAAACACTATTGAAGAGTGCCTATTAGGGCTACTTAAACGCACAGGCGCTCAAACTCCAACTTCGATTTTGAAACTTCGCTCTTGTACTAGTGAAACGGTCCATGACTATGAGTTGGAAGTCAATGAGAACTAATGCAAAATACACTTGGCATAGCGAGGTAGTACGATGGAGCGGTGGTGAAAGTGAAGCTATCAGACGGGAGGAGGCTCAGGGACTGCGCAAACACCCGATATCCATGGAGTGGGATATCCTGCTGGAGAGCTTTAAAGCCATAGACCCCAATCCTCATCCTGATACTCCAGCTACACAGTAAATTCAAAGTCCAGCTGCAACATTCTGTAGGCTTTACACGCACCTGCACAACTCAGAATATTATGCAACTTTGTTCGCGAACCATCAACATACTAGACTGCAGACACGTTGGGCCAGAATGTGGGTGGGGGGTGAGGGGGAGAGAGGGCAGTTGTTCTTAGTTGTGGTGTTAGCCTTATTCACAATGTGGATGTTTACAAATAACAGCAATGTAGTGAATGATAATAAACCAAATCGAAAATGTGATTAACCTGCATTGCGGCAATGTAATACTCTTGATTAAATATGGTAAGACTTAAAATGGCCAGAAATATGAGAATAATGTTTTTAACTAATACATGTGACATTGTGACAATCAATAACATTTGTTTTTAAAAAACAAGCACCCGCATCCTCCCACAGCACAAGGGAGGGCTCCGCAGTGAAGCAGTCTTTCCTTCAAGGGAAAACATGGAGCTTCCCCATCTCTCAATGTTGATAAGCTGCAAGTTTCCTTATCTTGAGCAGATGTCTGAAGTCTTCTTGTGTTCCGAAAGAAAGAATCGCCTCCGACAGCCTTTTCTCTGCTTCAATAACCCGCTCGATCAGCTACAGTCCAGTCCCTTCCATCAGACTGGCATATTCCTTTCACCGGTAATCTATCACAGAGAAACCACCTCAGGTTTAAACCCAATCCCCAGGTCTGAAAGGAGAATAGCACTCTAACCTTTGGCCTGGACACCTGGATCTTGGCTTCCTCGACGGTCCCTTGTCAGAAAAGAGAACTGCCCTGAACAACCAACTGGCTGATGAGGCCAGACTCATCATTCTCTGACAACTGATCCAATCAGGGGGCCTGCTACTTTTGCATTATGGGTGTCCCTCCAATCCTGTGGCATATTTCCTCCATATTCCCCTTCCTGATCAGCCCAAGGGAGGAGGACTGTCCCATATTCTTGGTCATGACCTATATGTCCCATACCTCAGAGAGGAATTTGTATTAACTCCAGACCCAGCGGCCATGACCATTACTCATAGAACAGCAGAAGTGACAATACTGATTCCTATTCAAAATAAATTATTCTCAGGGATCACACATTGAAACCAAACATGTTCCTCAGACCTCTTTTTCCGTCTGAATTAATCAAAATGTATTTACCCCAATTACATTTTTAATGGATATCAAAATTACTAAAGAATCTTAAAACCATTCAAAATTTTGTTTTCTACACCACATCACTTTCATCCGTCAATTCAAATAAAACATCTTGCAACCATTCGCCAAATAACTTACAACCCACTTCTCTCCATTCATTCTACATCCAGACATCTTTCAGTCACCACACAATCCAGCAACTGGATAAGGATGTCTGTTTGATAAGGATGTTGATTATCATATTCATTCCAGAAAACATACATTTCTAACAATTTCTGTAAAATAAAAATGAGTTTAATTGGCATGGTTTGGCACTATTTTAAATTAATTTTGCCTTCAAATATTAATATATCACTCACGGATTCTCCACTTGTTTTATGAAGAAACTTTACCTCGCATTTTTCATATGTAATAATTTAATATGTATTGTCCTTTTTCTTGCAGGCCAAAGAAGAAAAGGAGGAGGACAGTGTTTACATTGGAAAAGTGACTTTGCCCTGCAAGCCTGGTCAGAGCCAGGTTCATCGGCTAGTCCTTACTCAGGAACAATTGTTCGAGCTGCATGGTCGGCTAATTTCCTAAAGGAAAAACACAAGCACTATCTTCTTGTATGAATATCTCTTGCATTGGAGGAGACAGAGCATCATAAGAGACTATCCTGATTTCAAGTCAATAAAATATTGATACAAACAAGAATCACTTCTAAAATGTTAAAAGCATTTTGAGCCTGAAGAGTCCGGCGTACATTGGACGCTAGCTCTCTCAAGCTGACATAAAGTTCAAAGGTTTGTTGCTGACAATGTTTGCCTGTATCCCTGTTTCACACTTGCTGGTATGATTGACTGTTATGTCCTGTATATATCCTTTGCATACTACCACTATACTGCAAGCCTTGGTAGCTATACTATCAAATGAAGACTCATGTGTTGTATAAACCTGGACTTCATGCATCTTCTGAAAAAAGCCACTATTAAAAGTGTAAATTTTTGTACCCATTGCCGCCTCCAAGATTCCTAGTCTTTTTCTTCTGAGTTTGAAATATGCCCTTATTGGTGCCTTTAGGGTAGACTTGTCTTCAAGTTTCTTAGTTCACTCCATGGTATTGAGGGCCTTGTAGCTTTCTTTTTTGTTATAGTTGAATGTTTTACATACATTTGCTATAGTTTTACGGTTAAAATTCACCATTTTAACTCTGGCATTATTGACACCACACAGGAGAGACTTGTACTTACTCTCTGTCCTTCTTCGAAGACCAAGTTCCCTTCATATTTTCGGTGAGAATGAGCATGCCTCCTGGAGCAACACTGAAAGAGAATACAGGAAGTGGGCCATATTGAGTACCACTTTGAATTCTTTTGAGGCTTTGGAATGTCTCTGGGTAATATTCACATGTCGTATGTACATTTTTTCAGATGGCCTTATTTTAGACTTAAACGTTTTTCTACTTGGGCTGTATGACATGTTTTTCCTGGAGCAGAACTCTTTATTTATTTTTTAATTATTTTAAGAAAAATGACCTTATACAGTGGTGACGTTGGCTAACTTTTGACCACCTCAGTTGCGTTCAGTAGACTTTGCAACCATTGGACACGTTTCTAATCCTTTATACTGCTTCATGTCTAATCCAATACTCTGCGAACATCCTTTTTCTTCCATCTTTAATTGGGGGTTGCAGGGATTTGTGAAATTGTGAGGAACTATCAAAGACCCACTAATCCCAATTCCAGGTACACTCACCCAGGCAGGAGGATTAGTACTAAGGTGCCAGCATCCTGAAATTTACAAAGATTCTGCTAATGTCAGCAGGAGCGACCTCAGACCTGAAAGAACCGCTCATTTTGCAAGCAATAGTAGGTGCTTAGTGAATAGTTGGAGACGTAAATTCCAACAAAGGCAAAATCTGGTGATCCGCATATATTCTATCTCTTGCCTCATGTTGTGGATTTCAGTCAGTTTTGTTGGCCCATTATTCTAACATGACATTGTTTGACTGTGTGGTAACTTGTTACAGAAAAAACAGTAACAAGCCCTTTTGCCTTGAAACAAAGCTGCTTTTAAACCTGTATACACACTTGCATATACATTATACATATATGTATTTATATGTGTATTTATGTTTTTGTTTTTTATCTGCTAGTGAAATTGAGAGTTCATGCAACTGTCAGTATACTTCTTTTGATAAATCCGTATTTAAAACCAGGATACTAATTTATTACAAGTGTTGCCCCCTCAGTAATAAATTACTTTTGCAAAACCTCTTGAGTTATTTGTTGTGTGATTTCGTTCAGTACAGAAAGGAACATTGCTGAGTACATTTGATTGTAAGAGATGTTGTTGCCTCTGAAGATATTATTCATTTATATTTGCACAGTGCATTTCAAAATATGAGGAGCAGAAGGTTGGCAGATCGGTTTGTCTCCTATAGCACTCTATCCAAAGGGGAGCTGTAATGAAAGTCATTGTGTAATGGGCAGTGATGTGCACCAGGAGGTGCTAGTGGTTGTGTAGGAAAGTGGGTTTCTGTTGCAGTAACCCCCCCACTTTTTGCAAGACTACAGATGCACTTTGTCTTGATGTGCTCTGGGTCCCTGCCAATCAGGCTACCTGGGCCTGTGTTCTTTCCCCAAAACTAACCCATTTGGCATCTCTAGCTACAGGTCAGCCCCTGGTAAATGGTACCACAGGTACCCAGGTCACTGTGACCAGAGTAGACCTCTAAGGGCTGCAGCACGTATTGTGCCACCCTTAGAGGCCCTGTGCCATTATACTCACACACTGCCTTTGCAGGCTGTGTGTTGTGGTGCTGAACAAGTGAAGAGGGGACATAACACACATCTCTGTGTACCATGCCTACAAACCCACTTCCCTGGCATAGGGCCATCACCCCTCTAGCTGGGTACACTATACCAGTGGTGAGGGTATAAGTGCATGAGCCCTGTACCGCTATATTGTCTAAGTCCATTCTTAGACTTTGTAAGCGCAGTGCTGCCATTAAGAGTATATGGTGCTGGGAGTTTGTCATTACGAACTCCACAGCACCATAATGATTCCACTGAAAACTGAGAAGTTTGGTATCTGCACATTAAACCCACACTGATGCCAGTGTGGGATTTAATGAAAAATGCACACAGAGGGCATCTTGGAGTTGTCCCCCCTGAAAACTAGCTGCCACCACCAGACATGTTTCTGGACCCCTGGGTCGAGAGCCTGCTGCTCTCTGGGGCCTGGAACAATGCATATCCGGGGACAAGGTGCCAAGCCTCCTCCCCCAGGATGGGCAGGGTTCACGAAGAGGAGGCCACTTGCTGCTCTCATCAACTGGTCCCCACTAGTTCTGACCCCCACTTTGGGCAGGAGAACAGGTCGGAAAAACAAGTGAGGAAGAGATGTGTGCCCACCTCTGCCAACTCCACCTCTCGGTGGGGGAGGCGAGGTGAAGCACAATTCTCAGTCCACGCAATCTTGAAGAGGGGGGGACTCAGCCAGTCAGGGACAGTCTAATGCCCCCCTCCCACTGGAGGGAGGCATAATAGGGAGTGTACCCACCCCAGGGAAGGGACCCATTGGTCCCTACCTTTTACCTACCTGTAACGCCCCTAAATCTAGTAATCTGAAAGAAACCGATTAGTATTAGATTCCTTACCTTATAATATCCCCAGGTGTCAGTCTGGATCAGGAAATTTTTGCGTAGCGGTACCCCAGCGCGTCGGTAGGCGTCGACTGCGGCTCCGCGTCCGTCGTTGCCGCCGGGATGACATCGCCGGAGTACTTAGACGCCGCCCTCGTGCGCTGACGTCAGCTCTTCTTTTTTCCGCGCCAGCAAGCGCAGGTCCAGAGAAAGTGGTACCCTTTAGTCACTTTTTGACTAAGCTTTTTCGATCCTTTTTGGATCCGTTTCAAGTCGTACGACTCAATCGGTGCCGGTAGGGATGCCCGGGTTCAAGCCCTGTGCCGACTGCAAACAACTGATGTCGGTTACCGACCCCCCCATCACCGGTGCCTACATTGCCTGCGGCCCGACCATGAAGACAAGTGGTGCCCCGACTGCCGGGCCTTGACGTCGAAAGCTAGGCGGGAGCGGACTCGTAAGCGCCTCGCGCTCCGGCAGTCAGCCCGCGCCGTTTGAGGACCAGGTCCGGAAGGAGGTCGAGGGACCGGTCTCGGGCCGGAGTCATCACAGCTCCGCGAGTGGACACCACTCATCGGGCTCAAAGTACTCAGGTAAGAGGCACAAGAAATCGAAGAGGCGACCTCGCTCTTCTAACTCCCCCCGACGTTCGAGCGATGCGGCCGGGGTTCGGGGGACAACGCCCACACGGCTCGGCTGGAGCCGCAGGGGTCGCGGCCTGCTCCATACCCGCTGGTCCCTGGGGAAAACGAGGCCAGAGGAGATCGAGGCCTTCCTCATGGCCATGAGGTTGCTCACTCCTCCGTCTGGTTCCACGGCGCCTTAGGGCCACACGGCCCCGACTGGGAGCCCAAGCGGGCCGGGTACTTTGGCCCTGGCGCCGAGTGGTGCTTCGGTCCCGGCGCCGTCGGCGACTTCGGTCCCGGCGCCACAACGCCCCGCGGGATCCAGTTCCGGGTCGCCGCTGGTCGACCTTACGACCCCCCGGTGTCGTCCCCGCACGGCGCCGTCCCTGGTCCACCCCTCGGTCCGGATCCGGCGTCACTCGACGCCGCATTCGGTGCCGGCCAAAGAAGACTTCTTCGAGGATCTGTGTCCATCCTTTACCCCTGAATTTCAGGAGATGGACGACGAGGGAGACTGGGAGTGCCAGTCATTTCAGGACTGGACACAGAAACTAGGGGAAGCCAGTGGCCTGGATTCCTCCCCAGACACTGGTTTTGTCTCCCCTCCTACCGTGGCTACAGAGGAGGGGGCTACTTATAGTGTGGTGCTGATGAGGCCAAGGCTCTTGAGCTCACCTTCGCAACAGTGAGGTCTAACATCCTCACAGAGGTCCTTAAACCGCAGGTAAGCTCCCCAGAGCCTCTACTGCAGTTTAATGAGGCTCTCACAGACGTCCTGTTGGGCACTTGGTCCAGGCCCGCTACAAGTCCCCCTGTAGATAGGAACGTCGCTAGGCGCCACTGCCGTGCCCCGGGGCAACCCTAGTTTCTTGTCCACCCACCCCACCCCCGAGAGCCTGGTTATCCAGGCCTCTACTTCCCAATCCGCATTCCCGACTGCACCTCCGGATCGGGAATCCAAGAGGTATGAGCAATTCGGCAAGATGTTCTCCTCCCTTAGTCTGGGGTTGCGGTCGGTCAACACTGTGTGCCTCTTGGCCGTTACTCCCACTCTGTGTGATACTGTTGTGGCCGTGCTGCCTGAGTGCCCGGAGGGAGCCCGGGTAAAGCTCGCTCAAGCCCTCGCGGAGGGACGAGAAGCAGCGTGTGATTCCATACTATGTGGACTTAATACCACAGACTCGCTGGGGAGAGCGATTTCCACGTCTGTGGTGGTTCGCCGCCAAGCCTGGCTGAGGTCTGCCAACTTCTTGGCTGATGTCCAAAACACCCTTATAGACATGCCGTTCGATGGCAGCCACCTCTTCGGTGGCAAGGCAGATAGTGCGCTGGAACGCTTTTAGACTCCAGGGCTACGGCCAAGTCCTTGGGCCTGTCGGCCCGCGCCAGCAATCTTCTGCCCAGCGCTCCTTTTGTGGCCACGGAAGAGGCCCCCACACGTCCTGCCAGCCACGGGCCGCAGACTACCATTCAGCGCAGGGGCGGGCGTGGGTACCGTTGCGGCGGTAACAGGGGACAACGGCCCGGCCAGTCTACATCCACCCCGCAACATCCGCCTCAAAGCCTTCCTAGTCCGAGCTTTCAGGCCCATTTGACGCCAGTGGGGGGCAGGGTTCGCCATTACCTCCCCCACTGGCGCTCCATCACGTCGGATAGGTGGGTGCTGCAAATCGTCCGAAGGGGCTACTCCCTCCCCTCCGAGGCAACCCCTCCAGTCATGCCACTGCAGTACCACCACGTGTTGGGGGATCACTTGCAACTTGTGTAAGAGGAAGATACGGCCCTCCTGGCCAAGGGGGCCATCGAGCACGTTCCTGGGCCAGAAGTAGGGTGTGGTTGTTAATCCCACTACTTTCTGGTTTTCAAGAAGGCCAAAGGGGGCCTACGCCCTATCCTGGACCTGCGGAACATCAACGGCTTCCTCCGGAAGGATAAGTTCAAGATGCTGACTTTGGCTCAGGTCTTAGCTGCCCTAGACCCGGTAGACTGGATGGTAGCGTTGAACTTGCAGGATGCCTATTTCCACATTCCCGTCCTGCCGGCCCACCGGCGGTTCACGGTGGGCCACGAGCACTTTCAGTTTACCGTGCTCCCCTTCGGCCTTACCAGCGCCCCACGGGTGTTCACGAAAGTGATGGCCGTGGTCGCAGCTCATCTGCGCAGGTTAGGGCTTTCAGTCTTCCCCTACCTCGACGACTGGTTGTTGAAGGCGGGCTCGCCCCAGACAGTCGTCAGCCACCTCCAGACTACGGCCGACCTCCTGCACCTGCTGGGGTTCTCCATCAATGTGCCGAAGTCGCACCTGTGTCCCTCTCAGAAGCTCCTCTTCATCGGAGCGGTTCTAGACTCGGCGCAGTTTCGGGTTTATCCTCCCGAACACAGTGTTCGAGATATTCAGGCTCTGATTCCGATCTTTCAGCCTTTATCCCGAGGCTCGGTCAGGTTGACGCTGCGGCTACTGGGGCTGATGGCCTCCTGCTTCTGTGCATCACGCCAGGTGGCGGATGCAGGCTCTGCAGTGGGACCTGAAGTTTCAGTGGGCCCAGCATCAGGGCAACTTGTCCGACCATGTCTTGATCTCGGAGGGCACTGCAAGACAGTTGCAGTGGTGGCTCATGGACTGCGATTGGGTCAGCGGCAGATCCCTCTCCCTACCCCAACCGGAGCACGTAGTTGTGACGAACGGAGAGTCCCTCCAGGGCTGGAGGGGGCGACATGGGAAAGGCGGAGACCAGAGGCCTCTCGTCTCCGGCGGAGTCCCGGCTCCACATCAACCTTCTGGAGCTGTGGGCGATCCGGCTTGCACTGAAGGCATTACTCCCCTCTGTCTGGGGGAGTGTAGTGAAGGTGTTCATGGGCAACACCACCGCCATTTGCTACTCCAACAAACAGGGCGGGCGGGGTCGTGGACCCTATGCCAGGAGGCTTTGCGCCTCTGGCATTGGCTGGAACATCAGGGCGTGACCCTGGTGGTTCAACACCTGGCAGGTTCCCTGAGCGCCAGGGCGGATGAACTCAGCAGTCGGTGCATGATGGATCACGAATGGCGTCTGAACTCTGGCGTGGCTCAAGGTCTCTTTCAGCAGTGGGGAGAACCTTGGTTAGATCTATTCGCCACAATATTCGCGCAATGTCATCAGTAATGCACGTTGGAATTTCCAAGGCGGCACTCGCTCGAAGACGCTTTTCGTCGCGAGTGGAGTTGCGGTCTGTTGTACGCCTTTCCTCCTATACCACTTCTGGCCAGAGTGCTGAAAAAGATCAGGCGCGACCGGGCCCAAGTCATCCTTGTGGCTCCGGATTGGGCACGAAGATACTGGTATCCCGAGCTACTCAGCATGTCAGTCGATCCCCCGATTCGTCTGCCTCTTCAGGAGGACTTTCTGTCACAGCAACAGGGGACGGTCCTCCACCCGAACCTGTCCAGCCTTCACCTCCATGCGTGAAGATTGAGTGGCGACAGTTGAGGCCATTTGACTTGCCTCCTAAAGTCTGTGATATTATTCTGGCAGCCAGGCGTCCCTCCACAAAATCTGTATACACCTGCAGGTTGAACAAGTTTGTGGCATGGTGCACAGCAAAGGCTGTGGATCCACTCTTTCTGAGGTTCTCCTCTTTCTACTTTCTCTTGCCCAGCAGGGCTCTGCTCTGGGCACTATCAAGGACTACATCTCTGCCATTTCCGCTTTCTTAAGGCTCTCTGATCAGCCCTCTTTGTTCAAGTCCCCAGTTGTAAATAGGTTCTTGAAGGGCATCACTCATATGTTCCCTCCTGTTCCTTTCGTGATGCCTCAGTGGGACTTGAACCTTGTTCTGACTTATCTGATGTGCGCTCCCTTCAAGCCACTTCATAACTGTCCTCTTCTTCTTCTTACCCTTACGACTGCATTCCTGGTTAACATCACCTCTGCTAGGAAGGGTGAGTGAGCTCAAGGCCCTTTCTTCACAACCTCCTTTCCTTTTTTGTCCATCCGGACAAAGTTGTGTTGCGGACGCGACCCTCTTTCCTGCCCAAGGTAGTCACAGCCTTCCACATCGGGCAATCCATCACCTTGCCCACCTTCTTTCCGCCTCCGCATCCCTCGAAAGAGGAAGAGAGGCTCCACCCTCTGGACCCAAAACTTGAGCTCTCATACTATCTGGATCGCACACGCCAGTTCCGGGTGGATGACCAACTCTTTGTTGGTTACGTGGGCGCTAAGAAGGGACGGGCGGTGCACAAACTGACCATTTCCCAATGGGTCGTCTTGTGCATCAAGACTTGTTATTCACTAGCTAAAAAGGAGCCTCCTGTGGGGCTACGTGCTCATTCCACTCGGGCCACGGCGGCTACTACTGCCCTGGGTTGGCGAGTCCCCTTGCAGGACATGTGTCAGGCAGCTACGTGGGCCTCACTGCACATGTTCGCAAGACACTACTGCCTGGACAGCCAAGTCTGGAGAGATGGCTTTTTCGGCCGTTCCGTTCTCCAGGACTTTCTGGTGTGATCATTGGTTTGCAGACCCACCACCGGGGTTGGTATTGCTGGGCTATCTATTCTAAGGTAAGCAATATATTTCTTTCAGATGCACAAGTTACCTTCGGTAACGATCTATCTGTAAGAAACAGTAGTTTGTATTAGATTCCTTACCGCACCACCCATCCTCCCCGATCTGCGAACCGATATCTAGGGTTAAGGTCATTCCCCTTTCAGGGCCCTAGTTTCATGGCACCAGTGTTGGTTTTTATCATGGCTCTGCATTTCTGGCGCGGAAAAGCTGTGTATAAGAACTGACGTCAGCGCGCGAGGGCAGCGTCTAAGTACTCCTGCGACGTCATCCTGATACCTACCGAAGCGCAGGGGTACTGCTACGCAAAAATTTCCGGATCCAGACTGACGCCTGGGATATTCTAAGGTAAGGAATCTAATAATGACTGTTTCTTCCAGATATATAGTTACTGAAGGTAAGTAACTTGTTCTTTAGGGACACCCCTGAACCTTGCGTTCTTGACCAGAAGAATCTACAAGAGAAGAAGGACCGAACAGCCGTGCAGCACCTAACGAGATGAAGATGCCCAATGACTTGGCCCCGGCCCTACTGGCTTGTGTCCCCCTCAAAGCTGCTCCTGCGAAATCCTAGTGTGTCCTGCAGCCAGCAGACTCGAAAACCTCAGAGGACCTGCCTGCCTTCTACCACAAAGACTGTCTCCTGTGAACACCGGATTTGTTCATCTACAACCTCTGACCTTGGCCGGAAACCCTGAATCAGCACCACTCTGCACCCACCGTCCACGGCCCGAGCTCAAGTGGGCAAACACTAGGAGGAGGTCAACCCCGATCCTGATCTGAGATCCGCAACCCCTGACCTACCTCCAGCCGGCGCCTGCAGTCTGAATCCAGAAGGCCCCCCTAACTGAGACCAGGAGCTGATAAGAAAATTTGACCCAAAAGACACCCCTGCACCCTGTGGCCTTGTATGCCCAAACCGATAGTACCTTACCAACCCCTAACTTCCCAACTTACCTCCCGAAGTGGTGGTCGCACCCAGAAGACCTTCATCCCCAAGCTTGCAATATCTTTACAAACAGAGGTTCTCCATTGAAAACAGGGCGCCCAACGTTGAAACAGCACCCTGCACCTGGCCGCCCTAGTGCCGTTGAGGGTACACCTTTTGGTGCTAATTTATTTCCCCATTTGCCCTGAGCTAAAGTCCAGGAGCTTTGCTCCCGCAACCAAGTGGCCTGCTAGTCAGCAGCCACCAACCGGAGGCCCCCTACTCATTGGATAATATTGGGCCTCAGCACTCTACACCTCAGCAGCTCTAGGGCGGCTGGGTGCAAAGAGTGCATCCTTGACCCTGGGGGACCTCTGAGCATTGTTGTCAGCGCAGAATTACACAGCAAGCCGCCTACAACCTCTCCGGGCCGGCCGTGTTAACTTAAGCAGTCATTTTTATTGTTTTCTTATTTTATACATTCTTTTTCCTTTGAAATATCGTTATTGCGGTTTTTGCAGACCACTGCATAGGATAAGCCATTATTATTTTACAGATAACTTCCGAGAAGTAGGTCTTTTAATCCCCATACAGCAACAGGTAGTCTAAGCTGAGTTGCCGTGGTGGCTTACATTAAACCAGCAAGTAATGCAACCATTGGCTACCTCAACCACACAGTGTAACTAAACCCCCCCCCCCCTCACCCCCCTTACCGGGCCCTTCCAGTCAGAGGATCCTATAACACTATTTCAAACAGGGGTTACCTCCTGTTCCTCCTCCCGCCTGGGGGATGCGGTCTTCCCGTGGCTAACTGAAGAGGATATCGTCTGCGTAGAATCCGGGCGCTCCTCCCAATCTCCTGGATCATTAACCCCCATGCCTGTAATACCTCCGGGAGTTTGGCATCCCTCCTTGCGCTTCGTATGTTTCCCTCCTCTGCCAATGCCCATTCCCTCAGGTCTGCTTTCAAGCTCCCTACCAATGACCCAGCCTGTGTCAGCCAGTGAATTGCTGTCCGTCTTCGAGCTATAACAAGTCGCAACATCGGGAATTTTAGGCTAGTTTTGCATTTCGGTCCCGAGGGATCAATCCCAGGAGACATGTACGCAGCTCCAGGCCACCCTCCATCCCGTTATTCTATTCAGGTCTTCTATGATGGTTGTCCAGTATGTCTGTATAATGGGGCATCCCCAAACCATATGTGGCAAATCTGCCGGGTAGTACTGGCACCTGGGGCATCGTGGATTTCTCGTGCGATCTATGACATGGAGGCACTTCGGTGAGAGGTAGGTCATATGGACCATATTATACTGTGTCAATTTGAATCGATTGGAAACTGCTACTTTCCGAACTCCTTAATGGATCTTCTCCCAGTCTCGTGGTGTGATCTCTTGGGGGGCTCACCTCCTGCCACCTACTTTCTACTGTAAGTGGTGTGCATTGTCTGTCCTCCCTAAGTAACTTGTACAGGTAAGTGACCAATTTCCGCCATCCTGCCATTGCTATCAGCGTGACTAAGGTACACGAGTGGTCAGGGGCGTTCGGGAAAGAGGGCCATAGATGTTGTGCCATCGCTGCGATCTTGGCATATTGCAAGAATTGCCCCGGGCCCAACTCAAAGGTGTCTACTGCGTCTTTTACGTGATGAACCACCCACTACTGAGTTTGAAAACCTAAATAAATTCTTTAAAATTGTACTAACTAACAAAAACGATTTTACTTACCTGTTTTCAGGAAATGTCCCTGAGTAGTATCTAGGTGTACTAGTCTGTGTAAGCCTAGTAATCTTAAGTTACCTTGCATGCTATTTTACTTAAAAGTAACCCTGGACGTAGTTCTCGTAGTAGCGCTACACGAAGTGCACAACGCAAGCTATGCGAACTGCATAGTGCGGTAGGGAAAATGCTGTTCGCCCTGATTGCACAGGCCGGATGCTTGTCCGCACTGCAATCATTGCAAATTGCATCTTGCACAGTGCAAGCAGTTGTTTTCTGCCTTGCGGGAAAGGCTAATGAAGTTGTTGACGGTGCGGCTCTCACTATCGGAGTCCAGGCAAAGTCGGTCTCCTTCCCGCGCTGATGTTGCTGCCTGGGGCAGTTACTGGAGCCGTTTACATGAGCGTCGTCCACTCAAGTTGCTAAAATCCTGTCATAAGGGATCGTGGTCGCAATGGCCTTCGGCCTCACCATGTTGCTATATGCACTCTGCTGGTTCCTCCCGTTCCTCACTTGAGGAAGTCGCACAAGCATCGACCCGTGCCTACCTCCTTATCCTGGAGCTGGGGCGACCATGACCCAGATGCAGGCATACTATCATGCTCTGCGTGCCAATTTTGTGTTCATGCCTCCCCCTGATGCACATTCGGGCCTCAAGGAGGTAGGGGGTACACTGGCTGGAAACACACCGGCGGGTTCGCCCTCGGCGCCGGTCAAGGACCTTGACTCGGTGCCTGTGGTCATCATGGCAACGGTGCATAGTCCGGTGCTGCTTCCAGTTGTGATGCCGGCGGAGGCGCTGATCATGACAAATGCGGTTCCCATATCTTCTCCTTTGTGTTCCGGAGTCAGAGTAGGCTCTGTTGCTGTCTCTACAGCATTGCAAGGTGGTTCAGGTAACCGCTTGGTTAGTCTTGTTAAGCCTTTTGTGTGAGGTTCTTAGGCTGCATTGGGTGAGGATGGTAGTCTACATGGTAGTCTACAACCCTTTCCAGTTTCTTATCTGCTTTCTCCGCCACGTATGGCTACAGAGGCTAGTGCAGCTTTTTCTGAAGTACTAAATAGAGCTGCTGATGTCTTGAAATTGCAGCTTCCTTTGGTTATTTCTCCTTCCCTTGTTGGATCTGCTTCAAAGGTGTGAAAGGTGTTGAACCTTTACTGCCCTATGGAGAAACTTTATGATATTCTTCTAGGAACTTGGGCGAGGCCAGTGACCGGGGTCTCTGTTGATTGTGCCATTTCCCATCACCATCGTCCTGCTTCAGACGACCATCTTTCTCGACACTCAACTGCTAATGGGTTCGTCCTGCAAGTTGCTACTGCTTCGCCAAATCCAGATGTTTCTCCTCTACATCCACCTTCTAGAGAATCCAAATGGCTGTATCTGTGTGGGCTTAATATCTTTACCTCTGCTATTTCAGCCTAGAGATCGTTAAACACTTCTTGTGTCTTTATATGCTTTATGCAACTGTCACCCATCTGCTTCTTTCCCTTCCTGAAGGAGTCATAGCAGCCAGATCGTCTATAAGGTTATTGCTCATGCTGTTGGTGGGATTTTCCAAGTGCACATTAAGGTCGCCCACCACCACTAGGAAATTGCTGGTAGATGGAAGCACAGAGCTTATATAATCTGTAAACAAAGCCAGCCAGGTGTTTGCCGGTAAACTAGCAGGCCGGTGAGAGTAGTCTTAGGGTGCAGAGCAAGCTTAAAATGCGGTGCCTCGCAGTTGTCTAAAACGACAGGATCTAGCTGACATTGGTAGGTATTATTAAATATAATAGCCACGCCGCCCCCAATTTTTCTGGGGCGGTCGCACCTAACAATAGCATGGCCAGTGGGTAATGCTTCTGCAACATCAGGGCCAGAACAAGTGTGAAGCCAGGTTTCAGTGATGAAGAGCCCGTCGGGGGATTCATCAGTGAGGAGATCAGAGATCTTGTGTCTGGGTAGAGAACGACAATTCACACTAAACCAGCATTTGCAATGCAATAGGTCTCGCAGTAGGAAAGTTTGAGCTATTGGTATTGTAAATGACAATTTTTTGATTTATGTGTTGGTTTTGAAAATAGCTAAATTAATAGCTTTGACATTTATAATGCCAATAGTTTTAACTTTCGCAAATGTGACACCTATAGCATTTGTAATGGAATAGGTGTTGCATTTACGTGACTTTGATGTATTGTTATTACAAATAGCAATGGCTTTTCATTTTTTTAATCATTAATACTTAAATAAAAGTTACTTTAATTTATAATGGCAATAGCTTTTGTAAATAACTTTTTTGAAGATTAAGTTCATTGTATTTTATTGTGACGAAAATCCAAGAACAGAAGTAAAATAACATCTTTTTCTGACATTTGTAATAAACCTTGAAACATTGAGAGAACATATTTGAACCAGTTGTTGTTGAATGGTTGCACAGATTGATGCTGTGCTGGCACTGAGTGTTGTGGTGGCTACGAGTAATGCTGTGTCGTTCAGTGAGGCTGTGGTAGCGCATAGTGATGTTGTGATGCCCCTGAGTGATGCGGTGGTGGGGCTGAGTGATGTTGTGGTGATGCAATAGATGGATTGAGTGAGTGCTGGAGAGGGGTGACTGGGATGGAGAGGGGTGACTGGGATGGAGAGGGGTGACTGGGATGGAGAGGGGTGACTGGGATGGAGAGGGGTGACTGGGATGGAGAGGGGTGACTGGGATGGAGAGGGGTGACTGGGATGGAGAGGGGTGACTGGGATGGAGAGCTGTGAATGGGCAGGAGAGCTGTGACTGGGCAGGAGAGCTGTCACTGGGCAGGAGAGCTGTCACTGGGCAGGAGAGCTGTCACTGGGCAGGAGAGCTGTCACTGGGCAGGAGAGCTGTCACTGGGCAGGAGAGCTGTGACTGGGCAGGAGAGGGGTGACTGGGCAGGAGAGGGGTTTTGGGCAGGAGAGGGGTGTTGGGCATTTACTGGTTTGAGAGGGGTGTTGGGCAGGAGAGGGGTGTTGGGCAGGAGAGGGGTGTTGGGCAGGAGAGGGGTGTTGGGCAGGAGAGGGGTGAGTGGGCAGGAGAGGGGTGAGTGGGCAGGAGAGGGGTGAGTGGGCAGGAGAGGGGTGAGTGGGCAGGAGAGGGGTGAGTGGGCAGGAGAGGGGTGAGTGGGCAGGAGAGGGGTGAGTGGGCAGGAGAGGGGTGAGTGGGCAGGAGAGCGGTGAGTGGGCAGGAGAGCAGTGAATGGGCAAGAGAGCGGTTAATTGGCAAGAGACCAGAGAATGGACAGGAGCACTGAAATGGGCAGGAGAGGGGTGAATGGGAATGAGAGGGGTGAATGGGGAGAGGGGTGAATGGGCAGGAAAGGGGTGAATGGCGGGTGAGTGGATAAGGGGTGGGAAGGCGGTGAATAAGGAGTAACTCTAATATGGGTGATTGTAAAAATAAGTTTGAACGTGGATCTGGGGTGTGCAGCACCTCCTCTGAAGAGAGGGAGAGGTGTGGAGGCAGGGAAGGGACACCGAGGCCTGAGGAGGCAGCTGGGGCGCTGCATGTAGGAGAGGGCGCATCAGTGGATATGAAGGTCGGCAGAGGGGGGAGAGTTCGAGGAGAGGTGAGAGTGGAGGAAGGGCTGTGAACAGGCTAGTGACCGAGGGCAGGAGGGGGGGGCTGCGAGAACATAGGGCCGAATAAAGCTAAGGGCGGACAGGCGGGAGCCGCACCTCATGGAGGATTCCCCACATGAAGTACTGACTGAAACAAGGACAAGAGACACAGAGGTAATATAGACTTTGATTCTCTGCCAGGTAAAATAAAAAAATGTTAACTGTAGTCACCTCTTTTCCCAGTGACGTGAGGAAATCCTGGCTGGCACTGATTCAGTCAGATAAGGACATTAATTAGTTAATGCCTCACTGCTGGCGTCTGTGTGTAAGTACTGGGGGTCCTGTGTGTTATCCCAACAAAAGTAACTCCGCTTACATTTCTTCTAAAGTTTATAAATTTAATAACATTCATTGAAATGGGTAACAGCAACACGATTGACCGCACTCATAAACTGCAAAACCGCTATATCCCACATGCTACATAAATAAAGCTATTATACTGTAAAAGACGATACGAATAATGCGCATAGTGTATATAAAATACGGATTGTAGTTTGAGATGTGAATGCGAGGAGTTTAAAGAGAAACAAAAGAAATAATAATATGCCCCACTCTTCGTCTCCTGGAAGGGTCACATCGTCCTAACATCATGACAAGAGACGTGTTAGTGTTGTTTAATCACAGTATTTTAGAAATATTTACACTAATTAAAAAATTCAGTAAATATCGTTCTCTTAATCTTTGAAGGATATCCTGCCCATCCACAACATAGACCTATTTTCCGTATTGACTGAGAACATATTAGAGTCCGTAACTTGGCAGGGCGAGGTAGTTAACTTTTTGGTGCTTAAGTGTAAACTCAGAATGAAAATGATGAACACTACCGTCTTGGCATGCGACCCAACTCTATCGCCTGAAAACAAACAAGTTATTTCTTCTTTTTAGCTCTTCCAGCCCTCAGCCACTCATGCTCACTCTTTCAGTCAGCGATACATTTCGCAAATAAAGTCACCTTGCAATTTACGGGCCGCGCCATGCCAGAATCAATTGCCGAAAATTCACCAACTCAAAGCATCAATACAGCAAGACTTACCTACCGTCTCGCGACGGAGGATCTTCCATAAAAACAAGCCACAGAAAAAAAGCCAAACACCCGGCACGCAGTGCTGACTCTTCTCCCCCCCAAAAAAAACCTAGAGCTGCCCGTGCATGCACCGTACATGCAGCTTGCGCATGCTCTGCGGCTCATGGCCAGTGGAGGCCCATGTGGACTCTGCAGGCAGCGCCTGTCTCCTTCCGGGGCTCCCATGGTTAAGAGGGGGCCCCGGTGCTAGAAATGAAATGTGGGACCTGAAGTCCTGGGTCCCAGGAGGGGGCCCCGTGAAGAGCAGCAGATGGCAGTGCGGGGCTCCCGTGACTGAGGAGAGAGTCCCGCGTCGTGCTGCCGGACTGAAACTGCACCGAAACAGCAGCCAGCCGCCATTCAGCTGGAATCCTGCCTCAGACCCGGTAAGTGGGGGATTCGCGTAATATATAGAAGCCGTCCCTAAGTGGAGCTTAGTTGGAGGGGGGAGGAGCGCTTGTGTGTGTGTGCGCCACGGGAGTCTCTGTATGTGTGTGTGTATGTGTGTGTGTGTGTGTGTCTGTGGCAGATGGTGCGAGCCTGGTTACGTAAGGGGGAGGGGGGGTGCCTGTATGTGTTTGCATGCGCGCGCGTGTGTGTGTGCCTGCCTGTGTGCATGTGAGTGTGCCTGAAAGCAAAAGCGCGCCCACACAGCTATGCAGACAGCAGCGAAGGCGCGCTCACGCAGGCAAATCTCCGACACCAAATGCACGTGGCACCCTCTTGTCCCTCATTCCCATGAGACGGATGGCTCTAGTTGTCTGGCCTGGATTCATCCTTCGGATGCTAACTCCAGCTCGACCTAAAAAGGTATAACCCAAGGAGGGGGAAGTAGGAGTCCTCTGCGTGAGCCTGCTACAAAGCTGCGAGACATTGAGTTAGAAAGAACAGTGGGTACAGTTTTGCGAAAGCTGATTGAACTTGTCAAACGCAGAAGCAGTGTGTTCTAGTGTGGGTCTCAGGGCACAAAGTTGTTTCGCCCCGTACACAAGTCTAGGCATCATAATTTGGCCAGGGGTTGTGGCCACTGGACCCGTATGGGAACGGATGGGCGCAGATGGGCACGCCTTCGGCGCTCAATCGACGCGCCCGCTGCGCGGGTGGAAAGGAACACACATTTATACCGGAAAAGGGTGAGAGGTTCGGGATGTCTGGACCGCCAAACCTGCACCTCCCTGTAAAATGTCTGCTCACCCCCTGATCAGCCCGCGACAGCACCTAATCGGCTGCGCTGGGTGACGTAAGTGCCTGGGAGGTAGCCGGGGACGAGAGGAGCAAGTGTGCAAAATAGGCAAAGAGCAAGGTAAAAACTATTTAAAGTAGTAAAACAGTAGAACACAAATGAGCAGCCTATCTTTCCCGGCTTTCCGCCTCAGGAAAGGAAAAGTGCAGAGTGCTAATGACAATCTCACTACAGTGCACTTCTCTTCTGTAATTAATCACACCACAGGGCACTACATTTACCCAACTTTGCATACCCAGGGTACTCCACTTATACAACCTCTGGTGACAGGGCACTGCCCTTTCCGCAGTGCATCAAAACACACACACATGTTCTACACTCTTCCTCACATGTGAGGTACACACAACCACCACACAGATGGGTACTACTCTTTTCCCATAACTAGCTGTACTCCATATGGAGTCAAAATACTCTACTCTCAAACAATATACAGGCCCGTAATTTAAACTTCCTAACCTGTCTTTCAGTTCATTCTCAAACCACAGAAGTCAACTTACACAGAAACCTACTAACCTATGACATGCATTATCAATAAGATTTATATGGCACATGTCAATACGCTTGAATCAACAATCAAACGGTTCAGCTACCTAATGGCCCTTGCAATTAGGGTGAAACAAGGCACATTTCTTAACAGATGCACATGGAAATATAAGAACTCCATGAATGACTAATAATCCCACTGATTAATTAACTGAATGTCATATTTTACCATCACATTTGGACAAATGCCATCCAAGTGATGCTTCAACTTCAGGAAACGGTACACCCTTGACGAGTACAGTGCATTTCTATCTCCAATGAACTTGGAGATTGTCTTTCTTCTAAATTAACTAGGAGGCTTTGGGCAGTCTTTCTTCAACATCTCTTGGGTTGTCCCAATCTAACACCAGCTTATTACCCTCCTTCATGTTGTCAGAATCTACCTAGTCAGTGCTTCCACTCCTACATCTTGCCTGGAATCCAAGACACTGAAAAGGTTCTCTTTGTTTAATCATTTTTTTATTGAGTTTCCAAAAAAACGTAAAATATAATGGTCAAATGAATACATTATGAATAATAATTACAACAATTCCTTTTAAAGAGAAAATGTGAGCAGAAAAAAAAGTAAAAATGAGAAGAAAAGAAGATAAAAAGGAAAGAAAGAAAAGAGGTAGGAAGTACAAAAAAAGTAAGTAAAGAGATAAGAAACAAGTAAGAAATTAAGATGCAGATGTATATGTGGAAAGATTAAAGGTGAAAGGCAGCCAAAATTGGTCTGATTTTAATTTTCTGAGAAAGAGTAAGTGAAGAAACAGTAGCAATTCGGAAACAAAGTTCCACCACATTAATAATGATAATATAGAGTTATCTTTCCAACAGGACAAAATCACTTTAAATGCTATAGCAATGAATAAATCAAACAACAGAGTAATATGATTAGAAGTATCTAAATCAGGTGAGGAGGAACCTAGGAAAACATTTTTTATAGTTAAAGAAATATTTCATTGAAATATTGCCATACATTTAGACCAAATAGATTGCCAAAACTTTAATAAATTCGAACATTCATAAAGTTGATTAAGTAAATTTCCAGTATATTCAGAACAGGACCAACAAAGAGATGAGGAAGTAGGGGAAAACTTGGATATATAAACAGGAGTAAGAACAACTCTACTATAAATAAAGTAAAGGGATTGAGTAATTCGTGCGGCAAGAGAACTTTTAAAAAGCTTGAGCCATAATTTATTCCAAGTGGACAATGAGAATGACATAGATAACGGTAGCCTACCACTATATGACACTTACTAGGGGTAAGGGGGGGATGGGGGCACCGGATTTTAGATTTTATTATTGGGCGGCGGCACTACAATACTCACAAGGGCTGATTGGAGGGGGAAGTGCTAGTCAAAGAGGTGGCAGATACAGTTTTGTGAATGTTTATAAGGCGTTGATGGGTAGGGAGGCGGAGAATGCACTACTAAATACGGTAGATTACACTTACTTTAAACATACCAGGTTTAAGACTTTAAGAGCAGTATATAAAATATGGATGGCTATTGCAAAAAAAATTGGGAATAGGCAGACACAATAGATATACAAGATTGTGCACAAATCACTCACAGGGGAGATCTTCAGGGACACAGTCATGAAAGAATGGGATAATAAGGGGATTAAGAAGATAGGAGATATAATGGACTCGGACGGTGGGATTTTACAATTTCAAGAGATTCAAAGTAAATTTGAGATACCGGGAAGTAATTTTTTTAAATACCTGCAAGTAAGGAGTTATTTTCATAATAAACAAGGAAGCCGCTTAGGATTCAGCCAGAGCAGGTTAATGGATTATATAGAACGTAGTAGCCAGTGTACAATAAGACAGCTGTACGCAGAACTTTATGCACTAAAAGGTGATAACAGGGGCAAATATGCTAGTAAATGGCTGGAGAAAGTGGGTTCGCCCCTTGAGGGATTACAGGCTTCCTTAGATCTAGGCCGGACAGTCTTGTGTTCAGCGACATTACAAGCTCAGCATTATAAAACTGTATATTCATTATACCATACCTCTGCCAGAATTGCACAATGGGGGGGGACCACCGGAATAACTTGCCCGCATTGCAACGCAAGTAATGTGGATATTGTACATATGTTCGCACAATGCCCACAATTGCATACAGTGGAATTGGCAATCGAGGAATTTCTTGAGGGATCCCTGGGGATTAAGATTAAAATGACAGAAGAACTTATAATTCTTGGGGTGAGTGTAGGAATGGATGGTTTGCCCACTGAATTTGTTTATGCCAATGGCAGTATATAGGATTGGCATAGCAAAAACGTGGCTTGATAGGATGCCTCCCATGTTTCAGATGTGGATAGCACGGCTAATATCCACATACAATATGCAGAAAGCTATATATGATAGGAAGGGTAAAAGGGCAAGAACATTGGGTGAAAGGATATGGAGGCCCATTGAACTCTGGAAGACTAGGGCAGGTGAGGGGAGAGCTCTCCGCCAGTGAAATTGAAGAAAGGACGAATATATATCTGATGAAATAGATTACTGTTTATACTGCTATATCTTACTTGATTTCCTTTATGTTTGTATAATAATGTGTATTTGAAATATGTGCAATGTAACATGTTTTGGTATTCTTGGTAAAAAAAATAAAAAATAAAAAAAGAGAATGACATAGATAAATCAGTTTCCCAAAGTAATTCGACAGGAGATTTAGGATGTTCAGTGACATGAGATCACCACAACTTATAAATAAAAGCCGCCTTAGGTTTATGTTCCTGAGAGACATTATATAATGGTGAGGGTGAAATATGAAATGGGGAAGTTAAAGGGCAATTATTGGATGATAAATAAGATTGTAAGGCTGTTGATATTAATAGATATTCATTAAAAAATGAATCAGGTAAGTTATATAGTAACTGTAATTGCAGGAAGGGAATAACAGCATTATGTTGGATCAATTGATAAATAAAAAAAATTCCCTTCTCCTTCCAATGTTTGTAATAGAATGATGTACGTTTATATTTAATATATTTATTATACCAAATAGTGGAAGATAAAAAATGTTGGTAAGGGTCTAAGCCGTCAGAAAAAATGTTATAAATTAATTGTCGGGAGTATTTCAAAATAGGATTGTCTGATATAAAGGAGCAATTAGACATGAATATTACATCTCGAAAAGAATTTTTTTTTAATAGGGAACGCTTAAAAACAATCCAACTGGGAATGGGGAAATCAGAAAAGTCATAGGTTAAAGCAAAAAATTATGAATTAAAAATGCAGAATAAGATTTGAAATCTGGAAAAGGCACGCCCCCTTCTGATGTGGGATGTTTAAGTTTCATAAGAACACTACGGGGGTGTTTATATTCCATAAAAACTTTGTACAGATAGGATTAATCTGTGAAAGATACGAAGTTGGAATTCGAAAAGGTATCATGGATAGTATAAAGGACATGGGGCGCAATCATCATTTCAATAGAATCTAATCTACCCCACCAAGACAAATAAAGGGGAGACCAAGAAAAGAAAAGTGACTGTATTTTGGTAGCAAGAACATTAAATGTATAGCCAATAGTAGTAGAAAGGGTAATGTAATGTAATGTAATGTAAGTGTGCACTTTTATAGCGCGACTGTCACTCCAAGGAGCATCCTGGCGCTTATAGCCCGTAGCCTAGATGGAAGGCCGGAAAAGTCAGCTCACACATCTATCTCATTTAAACAGAACGCTGTGTCTAAACCAGAGTCATACAGACCGAGTCTGGGAGGTTGAAGATCCAAGTTTTCAGAGCCTTACGGAAAATCTTCTCATCGGAGATTAGGCGCAGGTTGGGAGGGAGTTTATTCCAAGCTTTTGCGCCCAGTGTTGCGAGAGATTTCCCTCCTCTAGTTGAAAGTCTGAATTTAGGGGTCTGTAATAAATTCATGTTGGCTGATCTTAAGGAGCGTGTTGGTGCATACTGTTTGAACCAGGGAAGGAAGTATTTGGGTCCTTTTTGGTGATATGCCCTAAAGGTAATCACTAAGATTTTGAAGAGTATGCGTTTGTGAATAGGTAGCCAGTGTAGGGCCTTGAGGGCGGCTGAAAAGAGGAAAACCAGATACCAAGGTATTTAATTTTTGTGGTACACCAGGTAAAATTAGTATTTGTAAACATATATTGGTAGCAACAAGAATTTAGGGGTACGATCAAAGGTTTTTTAGCATCCAAAGACAATGCTGCAAGTGGGGATTTGTACTTTTTTTCCGAATGAGATAACATTGGCAAACATGCGAGCATTATCCGAAGCCAATCTGCCATTAACAAAACCAGCTTGATCTGTTTTAACCAATAGTGGGATGATACTCTCAAGGCGATGATTTTAGCAAATATCTTACAATCATAATTGATTAAAGAAATAGGATGATAATTTTTATATAGGGAATGATCTTTATCAGGTTTGGGAATAAGGACAATCAGGCCTCCATAAACGAGCCAGATGCTTTAGATTCAGCAATAAATTAATTAAAAAGGTCTAAAAGTTTGGGGGCATAAATAGAGGGAAAAGTAGACAAAAATTCAACAGAAAGGGCGTCAGGACCAGGTGCTTTTGATTTTTTTAGGGATTTAATGGCTGTTATGTCTTGAAGAGTAACCTCACTTTCTAGCTATTCAAATTTATCAGGGAGTAAACGAGGGCTAGAGAGGCCCCAAAAAAGGCATGTAAGTTTTGAGCAGAAGGATTCGTATCATCAGAGTATAATGATTGATAATAATCATGAAATACAGAAGCAATATCTTCATCCAAGGATGCCAAAATATTAGTGGATTCATTTAGAATAGGACCTATATTTTTACATTCCGATTTAATTTTTAAATAATTGGCCAACATCTTCCCAGCTTTATTTTGACCACCGTGATATTTAGATTTAATTTTAAGAAGAACATTGCATGCATCAATTGTGGCAAGTTTGTTAAGAGCAGATTTGGCCTTAATCAATTCATGAAGAGTAGAGGGGGATTCAGACGTAAAATAATTATGTTCCAACAGTTTAAGTTGCTTTAGTATAATGGCATACTTGCCTTTAGCAATTTTCTTCTTTTTCGCTGAATATGAAATAACAAAAGCACAAAAAGAAGCCTTGAAGGCACCCTAATTATTAGTATTGCAGGTGTCTGAAGGATCATTAATGGTGAAGAATTCATTAATAAAGGTAGTAGCTTCATTAACAAAAGTATTGTCTGATATTGAAGAGGCTCTCTAACAAGCAAGTTGCGCTGCTGTGCTCCCAAACACCACATCCTATTCTTCAATCACTGACTGACTCACACTGGAGAGGAAAGTGTACACTAAATTGATGCTATTCATTGTCACAAACAATGAATCATTTAATCAATCAATCAGTCATTAGATTTGCAGAGCGCAGCTTGTCACCCATGAGGGAATCCAGGTGCTGACAGGGTCCTGTGGTTCAATTGAAGAGCCAGGTCTTTAGCAACTTCCAGAACTCCAATAGAGACAGGGAGGTCCAGAGATGTAAGAGTCGTTCGTGTAGGTGGGTTTGCGGTTGTGTAGACCTTTGGATGCGAGGGTGAGTAGTTTGAAATTACATCTCTTCTGATCTGGGAGTCAGTGGATATCCCGAGGTGATGGGAGAAGTGGGTTTGTTGCGTGACATCAAGGACGAGTTTGTACCATTTGTAGAGGGTCAGCTGACATCCCTGTGTAGAGAATGTTGCAGTAGTCTAGCCAGCTGGAGAGGAGGGCTTGAATGATGCTGCCTCTTGAGCTCTAGGGTAACCATTTGGAAATCTTGCACAGCATGAATATGACGAAGAAGCAGGATGAGGAGACGGAGTTGGTCTGAGACCTCATAGTTAGTTTGTTACCCAGGATGATGCCTAGATTTCTAGTGTGGTTGGTCAGATTGGTGTTGGCCTTGTCCACCTGCCTGACACTCAGCAGGAGCCACTCCATCTTCTCTGGTCACTCTTTGCTACGGACCATAAAAAAAAGCATATTTCGCACAGGGCCCTCCAAAGGCTTATACTAGTCTGTGCCATAGTCAACTTAATTGAGAATCCATACTGCACACTCACCAACACTGCTCTTTATACCACTGCCACCATTGGATGAATTACTACCATGAACTCCATGGTATAATTTCATAGTTATGCTCAGTGTAAATTAGTTTTCCTGCCTCTTATGACTGTCTCCACAACACGTCCTCCACAGTGCTGTCCTTGTAATACTGTCTTCATGCATTGTCTTTACACTTAGGGCCATTCAATGGGGCACATCCCCTCAGTATTGTATCATGTGTAGGTTCTTCTGGTCTAATACCCACTTTCCCTTCTCAGGTAAAAACAACTTACAGATAGTTTGTTTTAAATGTTTTTAAACCTGAAGACTAGGCTCCTATAGCCAGACATTTCTATTGCTTCACCACTGTCAAATGATTGCATCCTGTTTTATTAGCCAATGTTCTCTTCCACACCTCGTCATCAAAGATGGTGTAGGGGAATCTCAATCAGAGGGCACCTCCATCAGGAACACCTGAACACTAATATTACCAATGGTCCTACTGTACAGCAGTCTCTTTTTACTCACACCTTTTTCACTCATGTTCACAATAATGTCTCATCCAGTGAGTCTTTTCACACTGATCTGGTTGTATGCAGGTAAATATTTTTATTTTATCATCAAACCCCAGAAGATGAAGGCCTGTCGAACGGCTCAACCTCCCTGGCCTGGAATTCGCTGACCTCTATGGAATGCTTGGTCCATTCCATTGAGGTCACCTAATTCTTCACAGGCTTCACATTACAACATCTCTTAACTAAGAAATTGCCCAGGGATTGCTCTTTCTCAATTAAGGATGGATTATCTTCTACCTCACCATACTTAACTACTTCTCATTGTTACCTACAAACCCTGGCAAACATTTCCTACATGTACTACATTTCTGCCTGTCTGTCACATTACTATCAATCAATCAGATATTTGTAGAGTGTGCTACTCACCCGTGAGGGTCTCAAGGTGCTGGGGGGGGGGGGGGCTGCTGCTACTGCTACTGCTCGAAGAGCCAGTGCTTGAGGAGTCTTCTGAAGGCGAGTAGGTCTTGGGTCTGCCGTAGGTGGGTGTGTAGGGTGTTCCAAGTCTTGGCGGCGAGGTAGGAGAAGGATCTGCCGCCGGAGGTTGTTCGTTGAATGCGGGGGACAGCAGCAAGGGCGAGGCTGGTGGAGCGGGCTGGTGGGTGGGGGTGTAGAAGTTGAGTCTGCTGTTCAGGTAGGCTGGTCTGGCGTTGTGGAGTGCTTTTTGTGCGTGGGTGAGGAGCTTGAAGGTGATCCTCTTGTCTGCAGAGAGCCAGTTTAGGTCTCCCAGGTGGGGAGTGATGTGGCTGCGGCGGGCATGCTTAGAATCAGTTGGGCTGAGGCGTTTTGGATGCGTTGCAGTCGACCAGGTGTTTGGCTGGGATTCCTGCGTAGAGTGCGTTGCCGTAGTCGAGTCTGCTGCTGATGAGGGCCTATGTCACCATTCTTCTTCTTTCAGTCTGTGTCCACTTGTAGATCCGGCGGAGGATGCGGAGGGTATTGTAGCAGGAGGAGGAAATGGCACAGACCTGCTTCGACATGGAGAGGGAGGAGTCGAGGATGAATCCAAGGTTGCATGCGTGGTCGGTGGGTGTCAGTGCTGCTCCCAGCGTGGTTGGCCATTAGGACTCGTCTCAGACTGAGGGGGTGAGTCCGAGGATGAGGGCCTCCATTTTGTCTGAGTTCAGCTTCAGGCTGCTGCTCCTCATCCAGCCGACGACGGCCTTCATTCCCTCATGGAGGATGGTTTTGGCGGTGTGTGGGTCCTTGGTGAGGGAGAGGATGAGCTGGGTGTCGTCGGCGTAGGAGATGATGTATAAGCCAGAAGATTACTAATACCACACCTATAGCATCATGGGACCTTTAACAGTACCTTGTTTATTCTATTTCTCCAGTTATACCTTTAAATCTAGTTTCTCTAAAGTTTGTTTTTCTTATCTTCGATTTTACTACCACTTCATACTCTGTATATAACTTGACTGACTTAATAAATTTAGTGCATATGCAGCCATCTAAGTCTTATGTTTTATGGCCAAGAGAGCTTTCAACTCAGAGTCCCTGGTAACCACCAACAAGTATTCCTCAATGGAGGGGTTATACACATGCATCACTACATGGTCTCTAATAACTTTCTCAAGAAGTGAACAAAATTTGCAATCAATTGCTAACCTTTTATAAGGCACAAGATGGCCACTACGCCGGGTCATACTGTCCTGAACCCAGCAGCTGCATAGCTGTTTGGCATCTGATTAAGGTGTGTGGACACTAGAAAGAAAAATGCTTGCAGTTTATACACCACATGCACCCAGTGATGTTTTCCTTGCCTCTTACTAGCGATTACCTTGGATCATTATATGTTGTGATCCAACTTCACCACCACGCCGTGACTCACAAGTTTTCTTGCCTTACTTGCATTGATCATGTGCGGTACACACACTCGGGTCCTTAATACAGGTCAATAATACCATTTGCCACCAATTATGTAAAGGATTCCCTTCTCAGGTGAGCGAGCCTGAAGGACACCTAGACATGAAGGCCCAGATTTACAAATACTTGGGTTTTGCAAAGTCTAAGATTCAAAATCCTTTCTACATAGAATCCTGTAGTGTAGTTCCTATATTCCCAATAGGCTTTGCACATTGGAATAATATATCCTATAGATTTGACGTACGACTTAAGTCAGTAAGTCTCTATCTCTATTGAATATACTAAACTTCATTGTGTGTGCCAGCTAACTCAGAGGTCACTAGAAACTTTCTTGAATAATAATAATAATAATAATAATAATAATACAGAGTTTTGTATAGCGCGAACAGCTACCTCGACTAGGAGGTGTCCCGGCGCCTAGAGAGCAGGGCACAGCGAGAATCGCAGACAGGAGGATGTTTAGCCTCTCAGAGAAAAGTTACAGACTTAAGTCATTACTATCTACACCATTGCACATTACAATATTTTGAGTCATATTGCATATGGCGGTCGACGACGTTTCGATGCCAGCACTAGATACTAGGCATCATCTTCAGGACTTTTAGATCAATCATTGTTGTCTTTAATTTTAACAATTACACATTGCCTTAATCACATTACTGTATTGATAAAAAAAACGCTCGTAAGAGCAGGCGCCACTAATTTACTGGATTTGCAGTATTCGGCGGGAAAAAGGTCAGCTAATAGGACCTAGAAAATGGATACCCCGCTCGTGGTGAGAATGATAAGGGTCCAATTAGATGCACAGTCGCACGATTAGAGAGGCAGGAGCACAATGGCCTGTCCGGCTGCAAACGCTGTGGGGACAGTAAATTAGTGGCGCCTGCTCTTACAAGAGGCCTAGTATCTAGTGCTGGCATCGAAACGTCGTCGACACCCACACGCCATATGCAATATGAATCTAAATATTGTAATGTGCAATGGTGTAGATAGTAATGTCTTAAGTCTGTAAAATTCTAAAACACAAGTATACAGACATATTTTACCTTGCCCTTTGGTCATTCTGTGTTGTTGTGTCTCCATGTTTTGTGGGTCACGGCTGTGCCCACTTGTCATCTAGTGTTTGAAACACCTCAGTAATTTCTTCTTTATTTGGAAAATAAATTCTTGTCCGGCTGGACAAAGGACATACTAACTATTTAGTGTATGATTATTTCTTGTTTGTGAATATTGTTCCAAAATAGGGACCTCTGTTCTCTAGAATATGATACTGCCCAAGGTCCCTATACTATACCCTTTGCGTTCCCTTGTTTCTTTGAAATTGTACCTATATGAGGGCATGAATCGGGAAAATTCAATCGGAGCCTAAAACACCACACAACAACCCTAGACAGGGATTTTCGAACAAAATCCTGCGTCAGCCTGGCACAGGCTTAACAAGGAGAAATATTTTCGATTATCCACAATGTTTCGTCTTTGCAATTGTGCTGCATTCTACTGCACACATGCAAAGAGGGAAATGCCTTTGTTGTTTTACTGGAGGGAACACCTCTGCCTGCTCACAAACCATTCTTTACACAATGCAGACATTGTTGCACTATGGCTCCAAGGTGTCTGCGTTGGTGCATTGCAGCCTAAAATGCAGTTGTGCGTAGAGCACCACATCTTAGTAGAGATGCGCTGTTCTACTCTTTCTCACTCATGCAATGAGGCACAGCAACTGTATTTGCATGATATATTTTCCCGGCTGAATTTAACCTTGAATTTTATTTCCTAAGATCATCGATCTGGGATCCAGTCCACTGGACCTCATTCATCAAACTACTTTCATTCCCACTGCTACAGCAACAGTGTGATTGGCATTGGAATATGAACCACCGAAGGAAGAGTCGACCAATAAAAAAGCATCAACCCACACACTATGAGGCCCTTACCGGAGCCTGACTTACCTGTGAGACCTCGGCAAATTGCTGCTTCTCTTGCAGTTCCGCAACTGTCACTCTCACAAATCCAGTAGGCAGTTTCACGGTTTCTTTGTGTCATCACAGGCACACGGGTAATGATCTTCCCAGCTGAGGTCAGAGGACCACCACAGTTGGAGCACTAGAATGTCAACCGCTGTAAGCGAATGGCACAGTCTGATAGAGACCGCTAACCGCAGATTTCTCACCTGTTGAATATTCCCCAGGCATCAGACTGGATCCGGAAACCATTTCAACACTGCGTGTATGTGCTGGTAGGTGGTGCTGTGTGACTCCAGACTAGCCCTGTTCCTGAAATGATTGTATGGAGCCTACATAGGCAACACTTCCGCATGCTAACATCAGTTCCTTTATTTTTGCGCCACCATACACAGATTCAGACCTACCTATTGTCTGTTTGTGACAATTTACCCAAAATGTACTTTCCTTTGTGCAAAGGAAATGTCACCTCCCCAAACTATTTGAGACAATGTGGTGAAACTTTATGGGCCTTGTTTACGTATTTTTACATGGGGCAGCGCCACAGGCCTTCCTGCTACGCTTCCCTACGGTAAAAGAAAAGGGCAGGAATGCGCCATATTCCTGTCCTTTTCCCCTGCACCGGACCAATGGGCTGCCATGCGCCATCGCAGGCACCTTTGCACCATGGTGCAAGGGTGCCTGCATTGAGGGGATAATTGTTCTTGTGCAGGAAGGGAAATCTTCCTGCAACAAAAAGAACCACAAGAGGCTTTTTCCAGCACACATACAAAAAGGAGCCTCCCTTACTCTTCCCCTGGGGAGGTGTAGTTTTTGGACGCTGACTCAGATTTACGATTTCTCATAAATCTGGGACAGTATCAAAATGCCATGGATGTTGCTGGGAACACCCCCAGCAACACCCATTGCACGCCACTTTAACACTGAAAACTGTGTTAAAGGGGACGATATTTCCGAGGCAGTATTAAGCCAAAAATAGTGGCTTAATGCGGCCTCGTAAATATGGAGCAGGCTCCTGTACCACGGAACGTCACAAAAAGTGACATTCCGCCGGCGCAAGGAGCCTCATAACCGAGGCCCTATATCTCCAAGCGCTGGCAAGACTTTGCAGCTACTCTTAATACAGAGTGCAGCCCCCAACTATAGGGCTTATTTACAAGCCCATTGTACCTTTGATGCATCACTTGTATTGACTCACTGGCAGTGCAATGGACTTCTCCATATTTACAAGGCCATGTAACGTCACCCTGTGTGACTTTTCATGGCCTTGTAAATATATTTCACTCTGCGTGAAAGGGGCATTCCATAGGTGTTGCAGTGGGTGTTCCCAAGCAACATCCATGGAACTTGGCGCATTCCCAAATTTACAACAATTTGTAACCCTGGGAATGCTTCAGAACCCTACGCAAGGTGGCGCAATGAGGAAAAATACTTTTATAGCTCCTCATTTTTTCCTTTTTCTATGCATGCTGTATCCTGCAGCATGCATAGAGAGAGGACTATGACTTTAATGTTTGTTTTGTGGCGGAAGGTGTTCCTTCCTGCAAAAACACAATCATCCCCCCAGCGCACGCGCCGTTGCAAAATGACGCAGGGCTGCCTGCGCTGGTGCACGGCTGCTATTTGGGCACAGGTGCAGGACCTATTATTTTGATTCATGGCAGGCAAGCAGGAAAGCTTGCAGCACTGCAGTGTTTCAAAATATAGTGAATAAGGCCATGTATAGTTATAGGTTCTGGAGCACAGGGGAAACAAAACCATTACAAAAAAAGAATCCTTCCTTCACAACCAATCTACAGTAATAAATGGAATGCATCCAACATTGTCACTGACCCAAGAAATGTTTTTGAATTACATTTTATTTTTCGTTATCCTTTCGTATACACTTATACGGTAGAGCATTTCTTTTGTAAAATTATCTTTTCAAACAAATCTGACATTATACATACATTCTTGTGTTCATATACATCTCAAAATACAAACAACATTAATCTACTTGACAAGAAGGCACACAAATATACCTTACTTTGCAATTAAAAAATTTACCACCCCACTCAATTCACCATTACTCATTTTGGACTACATTCATCCACACTCATAACATACACTCACCCAGGGACACCAGAGAGATGTATGCTTTATGCAAATTGGCTCAATGAAGAGACCACTTTTCATTTAGTCTTACATTCTTGCCCCCTTAATCTGTGGTCTCCAAAAAGTCTTCAAAGTCCGGCATCTATTGATGCATCGCTAGTACAAGGATGACCTAAAGTTCTTTCCTAAAGTTTGAAAGTCTTGATTTCTACCTAGTGATATGACTCACCACTTTAGCTGCCTCTTTTACATTTAGCGGCTTCTCTTACCGGTTCTCCACTATGTCTCAGCGCCAGGATGCCCGTAGGGTTGCAGTGCGCTCTACAAAAATCAAAAATAAATAAATAAATGACCTGTAGCGAGGTTTCGACCAAAAAAGGCACGTTACCATTTGAGGGAGACTGGATGTAAGATGGAGCTCCTTCCAGGTGAGGCATCAATAGGATCAATGGATGCTGAATTTTAAATTTAAAAAGAGAAATGGAAATATTTGGGATATCTTTCCTTGAGAAAGCATTGAGTGTACCAGCCTAGATCCTGATGAAGGTTGTGTAAAGAAATTGAAAGCCACCGAAACGTGTCTTGACCATGAACATTTGGAGAGCCCAGATTACGGCACAAGAATGAAAAGTGGCCTGAACATTGAGCCAAATCACATGAAACCTACTTCTTTTTTAGGTCCCTGGGGTAATGCATGTTAAGAATGTGGATGAATGTAGTCTGGAATGAGTAATTGAGTGGGGTGGTGATTTTTTTCATTCAATGTAATGTATTGTGATGTACTGTCTTGTCAGGTAGATTAATAAATTTACTGTTGATTGTATTTTAAGATGTATATGAACACAAGAATGAATGTATAATATAAGATTTGTTAGAAAACAAATTCACAAAAAGAAATGCTGTACAGTATATGTACATGTGAAAGAATAATTAAAGAATCTAATCTAATTAAAAAATAATTCTTGGACAGTGACAATGGAGGGTACATTCCATTTATTAATGTAGATAGTTTGGGTGGGAATGATGGGTTTTGTGATGAAGATCCCAGTGCAAAACAGATTCAAGTCAAAATAACGGTCCCATTCCCGTTCCTGGTCCAAAAGTCGCAGGAGTTCTTCTGGTAAGTCAAAGTAAAAACAGAAAGGGACTCATTTATGAGGCTGTGTGTCACTTTTATGCCGCCGGTGCATCACTTTTTGTGAGGCACCAGTGTAATGAAAAATGCTCCTTGTTGCCCCATATTTACAAAGTGACGCATGTAGGAAGATGCGTCACTTTGTAAACCCCTGCACCACATTATACCTGCGCCAGGTATAATGTATGCAAGGAGGGCATATTGACGCAAGAAAGGGTCGTAGAAGTGACGCAGTGAAATCTATAAGATTTCACTGTGCCACTTCTAGGACACAAATGCGTCAATATCTTACGCCTGCCTCACAGTAGGCATAGGACTGACACAGGCCCTTTCACATGGGGCTGCCCCATGTGAAAGGACACATTGCTTGAGTTGAGTCACTTTTGTGACACACTCCAGCAATGTGTCACTTTTGCGCCCTACAGATACGTCAGAAATACTTACGTATCTGAAACTCCTTGCGACATGATACATCATACCGTAAATATGACACATCAATCATGTCACAAGGAGGGCGCACTGAAAAGTCACGCATCGCTGCTTTCACGCAGCGATGTGTCACTTCTCATAAATGAGGCCCAAAAAATCTAAGCGGGACTCTGCACCTTCACTCACATTCTCCTGAGAAGACACAGGAGCATCGCCATTCCTCTCGATCTCGCTTTCGAATTCAATCAACCTCAGAGCCAATATAGAAATTTTTCCTAGCATAACCAGAATTCCTTGGGTCGTCTGTGGGACAAAGCAGATCGAAGAGTTCTGCATGGCCATGCTCCAACTCTTCGGCTCTTGCCGACACGCCCATGGGTATCAAGGACCCAAGAGGCCATACATCTGGGATACCACCAGTAGGTTCACCATCAGCACCAGTTGGACCCTCCTCATTCCCCATTAGGCCTCTTCTTACTTCAGCACCATCTCCACCACCCACCACTTCCTGGAGCCTTGACGCTGATGCCGACTCCAACAACATCGGAGGACAAAGTGCCCATTGTTGTCTTTGACTCCAAGCCAGCGCCATTACGAACCTGCACAAAGGGCAAATCCCTCCGGTGAGTCCCATCAAAGCGCAACCCCCAACCTAACTTACCACCTCCACAAGGAAAAAAACACATATTGCATTCTTATTTGATAAGGATTCAGACAAGGATTATGATGCAATCAATGAGGTTTGCCAACCATACCATGAGAAAAATTGGTATAGTGATCTGACCTATAAAGCGTCTCCTAAGTTGGGTCTCTTCTCCCTCAAGCCCTGCCACTGAGGAGAGTGCATCTCATGCAATGGCCATGCATAGGGCTGCTCAAGTTTTTGACCTCTAGCTTGCCATGTTAGAGATCAAAACAGTGTCTTGATGGAAGCTAGGGCAAACATCTACTGAGACCTCTTACCCTTCAATGAGACACTTACGGGTACTCACTCAGGGGCCTGGGCAACCCTTGCTCTGGACACCTCAGTCAATTGCCAAATTGCGAGATGCCACCTCCCTGCCCTGGGCAACCTCGGATTTTGTTCTCAGCACCACTAGCCTGAAAGCTTAGGAGTGCAGGCATCTGCCAGTTGGATGAACCTGGATACCTTTCTGATTACTACCTCGATAGGGAGTCCAAAGAGGGTTTATTCTCCCACCAGCTTGGCCCTCAGGTCCATGAATACCGGTTGCCTGCTGAGCTGCTATTCCCATGCTCTTTGAGATTCAGTGGCTCAAGTTCTCCCAGGTGTCCCAAAAGATCTATACTGTGTACTGACCCAAGCCAGACAGGACAGCCATTACTCAGTCAAGTTCACAATCTGTTGTGCCTTGGATACCAACAATTCCATCACGCAAGCCATTGGCACCAGAATCGCCATTCTCCACCATTCCTGGCTCCTGCCAATGGGTTTTTCAGGCGATTGGCAATGATCCCTTATGAACATGCCCTTGGACAGGACTCCTTTCTAAGACCGTCCCCTTCATTTGAGCCATATGGTACACCATTCAGTTTTGCGCATTTCCCCTGGGAAGAGAGTTCATGATCTGCTAGATCCTATATTCTCTAGCCTTTCTGAGATGGTATGCTATCCTGCCATTCCTATATGCTGGTCAGATAATTTTTTATCTAAATTTACTCTTGGACTATCTGTCCCAATCACCCCTCCTTTCTCCCCTCAGATAACACCGAGAAGGAATTGGAAAAAACTTGACCTCTCTGCTTTAAATAAAGCTCTCTGTGGTAATCCCCCCCACCCCCAGATGAAATGGAAATCGCTGCTGAGAACACGCAAAGCTGGCTTTCTAAAGCCGTTGATTTATGTCTGCCCACATCTCACAAAAAACTCAATAATCGACGCCCCCCAGCCCCATGGTTTAATGACTCACTCAAAATTGAAAAATCCAAATGTAAAACACTAGAGAGGAAATGGCATAAACGTTACTCACCTGAGCAAAAAATTATATATACCAAGGTCAGAATTGATTATCACACCTCCTGTATAAAAACGAAAGCCAGTTATGTTTCTAAAACTATCACCGAAGCCTCCATTCGCTCAAAAACTCTGTTCAACATGGTCAAAGAACTGGCAGGATCCCAAACAGTCGCAACTCCTCTATCTTTAAACGAGCTACAGTGCGATATTCTCGCTTAATTTTTCATAGGGAAAATTGAAAATATAATCCTGGAAATGAATAGTTCCAACCCTGACAACACCATTTCCACTAACCAAGAGGACACTGTAATTTCCTCTGCCTTTATGGGCACCTTAGACTGTTGGCCTCCCATTAATATGGAAGAATTTAAAACTATTCTTGAAAGTAATAAATCAGGTTCACCTAATGATCCCCTTCCCATTAACATCTTGAAACAATTTGATAACCCTCACTTGAAGGTGATTCTTAACACTCTTAATACCTCACTTCTACAATCCATAGTACCTGCTCCCTGGAAACATGCAATGGTGACCCCCTTCCTAAAAAAACCTATGGCTAACTCGGAGGTTCTGTCCAATTATGGACCAATTTCCCTCTTACCAGTCTTTTCGAAAATTTTGGAAAGAGATGTTCACTCACTTCTAACACAATTCACGGAAAACAATAACTCTCTCCATCCTTCTCAATCCGGCTTTCGGGCCGGTTACTCCACGGAGACAGCATTACTGGGCATCACCGAAAAGCTCTGTAAACTTCTAGATGAAGGTCAAACAGTCGCACTTATTTTATTAGATCTTAGTGTGGCTTTTGATACCATCTCGCACAAACGGCTAATACATACGCTTAAAAACTCTGGCATATGCGGCGCGGGGCTAGAGTGGATCGTTTCCTTTTTAGAAACTCGTACGTTCCAAATCATGTCAACCACAGCCTGCACTAAAATCTATACCTCACCTCACCTCACGGAGTACCCCAGGGCTCAATCCTCAGTCCGCTGCTATTTAATCTTTACGTTAGACCTTTAGCGGATATAGCAGATCAAGCTGGACTAACTCTGTTTACCTACGCGGACGATTCCCAAATCATCTTTTCCCTCTCTAACTCGAACCCGCTAGCTCCTTCCCATCACAAACAAGGCCTCATTAACATTCCCAACTGGATGACCAAAAACCAGCTAAAACTAAATGGTGATAAGACTGAGGTTCTCAACTTGGGTAAACAGAAACCCTCTGGAAGCTCTCCCACTGGCCTACTCAAATGGGTAATCTCCCTGAACCTACCAGTCATGTTCGGCACTTGGGCGTCATTGTGGACAACACACTGTCCATGCACCAACAAACTGTTAAGGTAGCTGCACTATGTTTCACCATTCTAAAATGGCTCAAGAATATTCTATGGATGTTGCCCTTTTCAACCCAGAAGACCGTAGTCCACGCTCTTATTACATCAAGACTTGACTATGGCAACATTCTTTATCTTGGGTCAAACAAAGCCGTGGTCTGCAGACTGCGGGAAACAACCGTTACATCGCAACTTTTACAACAGACTTCTATTACAACGCAACTTTTACAACGCTGGATCCATTACATCGCATGCCTTTACAACGCATGACATTACATAGCAGATGCTATTACAACGCATGCCATTACAACGTAAGTATAGGTAAGTATATAATTTTTTTATTTTATTTAATATTATTTAATTAATTTAATTAATATTAATTATAAATAAATATATTTATTTATGTTTTTTATATTATAAATTAAATATATTAATTTAAGTAATTTTAAAAATAAGTATGAGTATAGGAGTATATGTTTTGGGGTACTGAGGTATATGTTTTGGGGTGTTTGGGTATTTTTAGGTTTCAGAGCTGGGTTTGGGTTTTGGGGTACAGGGGTATTTTTAGGTTTTAGGGCTGGGTTTGGGTTTTGGGATACAGGGGTATTTTTAGGTTTCAGGGTTGGGTTTGAGTTTTGGAGTACAGGGGTGTTTTTAGGTTTTGGGGCTGGGTTTGGGTTTTGGGGTACAGGGGCATTTTTAGGTTTTAGGGCTGGGTTTGGGTTTTGGGGTACAGGGGTATTTTTAGGTTTCAGGGCTGGGTTTGGGTTTTGGGGTACAGGGGTATTTTTAGGTTTCAGGGCTGGGTTTGGGTTTTGGGGTACAGAGGTATTTTTAGGTTTCAGGTCTGGGTTTGGGTTTTGGGGTACAGGGTTATTTTTAGGTTTCAGGGCTGGGTTTGGGTTTTGGGGTACAGGGGTATTTTTAGATTTCAGGGCTGGGTTTGGGTTTTGGGGTACAGGGGTATTTTTAGGGTTCAGGGCTAAGTTTGGGTATTGGCATACAGGGGTATTTAGGTTTCAGGGCTGGGTTTGGGTTTTGGGGTACAGGGGTATTTTTAGGTTTCAGGGCTGGGTTTGGGTTTTGGGGTACAGGGGTATTTTTAGGGTTCAGGGCTGGGTTTGGGTTTTGGGGTACAGGGGTATTTTTAGGTTTCAGGGCTGGGTTTGGGTTTTGGGGTACAGGGGTATTTTTAGGTTTCAGGGTTGGGTTTGGGTTTTGGGGTACAGGGGTATCTTTAGGTTTTAGGGCTGGGTTTGGGTTTTGGGGTACAGGGGTATTTTTAGGTTTCAGGGTTGGGTTTGGGTTTTGGGGTACATGGGTATTTTTAGGTTTTAGGGCTGGGTTTGGGTTTTGGGGTACAGGGGTATTTTTAGGGTTCCGTTTTTTTTTAAAAAACGACTTTAAATAGATTAAATTAATGAAATTAAATTAAAACAAATAAATTATATTATTTACAATTTATAAATTAATTAAATTAATTAAATTAAATTAATTAAAATAAATTAATTACAATTTTAAAATTAATTTAATTAAATTAATTACAATTTTTAAATTAATTAAATTAAATTAATAGAATTAAATTTATTAAATTAATTACAATTTTAAAATTAATTAAATTAAATTAATTAAATTAAATTAATTAAATTAACTTAATAAATTTTTTTTAAAAAAGATATACTTACCTATACTTACGTTGTAATGGCATGCGTTGTAATAGCATCTGCTATGTAATGACATGAGTTGTAAAGGCATGCATTGTATGGGATCCTGCGTTGTAAAAATCACGTTGTAATGGAATGCGATGTAAAATTATGCGTTGTAACGCCATACATCCGCAGACTGCAGCTAATCCAGAATTCTGCAATGCCAAGTTGCTTTTCAGGATTCCAAAGACCTCCAGCATTTCTGGATGTCTACGTGACCTACATTGGCTCAGGGTGGAGAGCCGTATTAAGTTCAAAGCCCTGAGCTATATATTGAGGATAAAAGCAGGTACAGCTCCCAAATATCTTCAAGCACTAGTATGCCCTTACATACCTGCCCGCCATTTAGGATCTGAAACCTCAGGAAACTTTTGTGTGCCCAGGGTTAAACTTTCCAGAGTGGGAGGGAGATCATTCTCCTATCTGGGCCCCTCCATCTGGAATATTCTTCCCGCCTTCATCCGTAAAGAAACTAATTACATGCGTTTTCGAAAAAAACTCAAAACCTGGTTGTTTGATCAGTAGCATCTACTGAAGGACCTGCTTACTGCCTATATCCGCCCTGGCGCCGGGAAACCCTTTTTGGGTAGCTGAGCGCCTTACAAACTCAACAAATATATAAATAAATAAAATTCCGGCCAATGAACCTAACTTTCAGCCTCTGCCCTGGATTCCAGTGAGGTCGATTCAGAGGTTGCTGGGAATGATGGCTTCCTGCATACTCCTGGTCAAGCCAGCCATATCGCACATGCGGGCTCTGCAATGGAATCTAAAGTCTCCGTGAGCTGAACATCATAGGGAACCTCTACGATGATGTCCAGATGTTAGAACTGCAAAGAAACTGCAGTGGTGGTTCCAGGACTGTGCGTGGGTCAGTGGCAGACCCCTTTAACTCTGAGTTAACAGTGGTGACATATGCGTCCCTTCGTAGGACGCTAGACTAAGGAGTTCTGAGTTCTGAGTGGAACTCAGGGCTCCTGTATGCCTTCCCACTGATGCCTTTTTTGCCCTACATGTATGTCATCCTAGTAGCTCTGGATTGGGCACGGATAGCATGATATGTAGAACTCTTTGTCTCGTCCGATCAGCTTGCCCCTCTGCGAGGACTTGCTGTTACAGTAATAAAAAGAGGGTTTGTGCATTTGTGCCTTTCCAATCTCCATCTTCATCCATGGAGATTGAACTAAACACCTTCTGTAGATGGTTGATGTCATCTTGGCAGCCAGACGTCCCTCGACAAAAACTGTATATGCCTGACATTGAGAATAATTTGTAGTTTGGTGAGACATATGCCAGCTTGACCCCTCCATCTGATGTTCTGTTATTTACTTTGTCTCTTTCCCAGCAAGGCTTTGCTTTGGGCATAGTTAGAGGGTACCTTTCTGATCTTGCAGCCTTTTTTCCATTGCCAGAGCAGCCCTCATTGTGATGCGTTTTGTGGAAGGTCTCCTCCCTCTCCTTTCATACTGCCACAGTGGGACCTTCTCTTATTTGATGAGTACTCCCTTTGAGGCGCTTCACATCTGTCCTTGGTGGCTTCCTACCTTGAAGTCAGTGCTCCTCGCTGCCTTAATAGTGGTGCGGCGAGTGAGTGAGCGAGCTGCAGGCTCTGTCCTATTCTGTCATATACCACCTTCATTCCAGACAAATTGGTCCTAAGGATGCAAGCATCTTTCTTGCCTAAAGTTGTGATGCCGTTCCACTTTGACAGAACCATCAACATGCCTGCATTCGATGCTCTGCCTCACCTCTCCAAGGAGGAACAACTCTAACGCTTGCATCCCCAAAAGAGCACTCGACTTTTACATTGATCGCAACAAAGAACACCGGGTGGATAATCAGCTCTTTTTTTGTGATTATTGTAGGGAAGAGAAAGGTTGTGCAGAAGAGGACCATTGGATGGTATTCTGCATCAAAAACCGCTATGCAGTGGCCAAATGGCAGCCTCCAGAAGGCCTGCAAACTCATTCCACCAGGGCCAAAGCTACTACCACTGCGCTGGCATGCAAAGTTCCAGTTCTAGACATCTGCCAAGCGGCTATGTGAGCGTTGCTCCATAGTTTCACAAAGCACAATTGTCTGGACAGCCAGGTGACCAAGAGGGGCATTTTGCCCACTCCATCCTGCAAGAATTGTTGGTTTGAGCCAATTCACAGACCGGCCTCCTAATTGATACTGTTTTGACATCTATTCAAAAGGTGAGAAGTCTGTGGTTAGAAGTCTGTATCGTAAACACGAGTTACTTACTTTCTGTAATGCTCTTTCTGGTACAGAGACCATCGAACCGTAGATTCCTCACCAACCCTCCCATCCTCCAAGTTCTGTGTATCTACCCATTAATAAGATCTCAAGTCTAGGAATCTGCGCACTGTGCACAGCCAATTTGCTATTTGGCTCTGTGTCTGGGCGCACGGACAGCCTCCAAAGCAATAGATGTTCATGCGTGGGATTGGTGCCTACATCGGCATTCCATGCCATTTCGGGGGTGGAATGGTGTCCGCACAGAGCTGTATGGCGCCACCTACCAAACGGGCAGAGATACGGATGAAAAAATGTACAGATCCAGTCTGACGACTGACAAATATTCAAAAGGTGAGCAATCTGCAGTTCGCTACGGTGGCGCTAGCCTCATCAGCGCGGCGCAAATTCGTGCGCTGTGCTGAACGTTCCATTGGGCGTATGGAACCATTCCGTCATGAGCATCGAAGGGGTTAAAGAAAATAATGGAGTCCCCCTTGCAGAATGTGATGGGGATCCCCAAGTCTCCAAAAACGTACAGATATTCATGAGTTTTGGGCTGAATGGTCTCCATTTGACTGGTTGGGATTTCCTTGGACCATTGGGGGCTGCAGGGGGGTCTAGTATGCCTCTGGTTAGATAGAGTCTCTACCAGAAAGAGTGTTACTGAAGGTAAGTATCTTGCTCTTCACACTTGCACAGAACCTATCCCTCAAGTGAAACACCGCTCCCACGGAGGCACAAAATATGGGTTGCACATTTGAACCTTTCATCAGTGCTGCTAAAAACAATATCATTGTATGGAAATGGGGACATGGGTTGCCCCCGCTTGGCATCGCATAAGTGTGTTTCCTTCCTTGTTGATGCTCCTGAGCAGAAGGCGTCCAATGTTAAACACCGAGATATAGGGTAGTTGTGCGCTTAATACATTTCCTAAATAAACAAATAAAATAAATAGGGGAAAAGCCCATAGACTGCACTATAAAACATAACATGATAAATACACAGTTCAAAGGGGCCATCATCTGTACAGTCGTTCATATGGAGCCCCACATGCTTCCTGCGAAGCAACCATGGGAGTTTACAATAAGACACCAAGAACTCTCTATGCAAAAAAGTAAATTTGGTTTGCACTAGAATTTTATAGAATAGTCATGAAACTCCTGTAAATGTTATTATAGGAAATTAATATGGTGGGTTGTATGACAGAGTTGTTTTAGCATGCATTTATTTTAATTTTTTTATGGAGTTTTATATAGCATGAACTTGACCCGAGGGAATCGGGTATCAGAGCACTTTACACGAGCACCAGTTGCGTTACATGAGTACATATTCATTTTTGTTAGGCACGGGGAGATTAAGGGGCATATTATCAAGCACGGCGTTAACATTATCGCCGCTTTAGCGGCAAAAACCTGCTCCTAACGCGGCGATAATGGGCTTGATAATACGCCCGTAGAGAATGCCCATGTTCACACCAGGGAATTCACAAGGGCGTATTATCAACCCCATTTTCGCCTCTATAGAGGCAGTTATGTGCCACCAAAGCGGCGATAATGTTAACGCTGTTTTTTGGTAATATGCCCCTCAGTGATTTGCCCAGAATCACGGGATGTTTCGTGTACTTGCCGAGACTCGAACCCGTGTCCCCATATTTGAGGTCGACCGCCCTAGCCGTTAGGCCAGTTATTACTTCGCTCATTTTTCCACGCATACCATTACCACATGTTTTCATTTGGTCAAATAAAAAATTCATCTACCACGCAAACAATTAGCACGCAGACATTCATCACGCATACCATTGCAATCGATTTGATTATAAAGTTATTTTCATCGGTAGGTGGCAGTGTAACTCTGTGTAACTCTGTGAGTGAAACCCTGGCACTGCCTAGTGAGTCCAATCACTTCAGAGTGTTGAAGCACAATGCACACAATATGGAGGGTGGGCGACTTTATGTAGGTGTAATAGGGTTGTACCATTATTAAATATTAAATATGTTGGTCCATTTAAAGTATGACTGAACCGCTATTTTAAATTGAATTTTTTTCCCCAGCTTTACAAATGTGACCAACTCAGTTATCAACTAATTGAAATAGAACGTTTGCCCCAAAATTTACACTTTTATTTACAGTTTTCAAATATTGTTGATTTAAACAACACTGCAAGTATAAATTGCAAATAAAACCAATATCGAATAAAAATACAAAACAAAATGCCTGTGTCTAAACACATATACCAATCCATTGCCCCAAAACCCTTTGCATCCCGTCCCAGATATTTTTTTATATTAAAAAGTAATTCCTGAGAAAAACCATACTTTACCGCCCAGCGTCCCTAACTCTCTGCATTCTGCCCTGAGAGTATATTATTGTATATTACTATATTACATTATTATTCATATATTTCAATGGCACCTACTGATGAATCGCGTGGTAAAGTCTTGCAATATAAAGACATGCACGCATCGGTCATTTCTTTGTGAATAATGCATGATAAATGCAGCACGGTCTTAAAACGTCAGAGTAAAGGCTGTTTCCCCCCAAAACATAGGGTAGCGCTATCCTGTGCTTTTCAATAAGGTGTTTGCTTTTCCATGGGATAATTTCCAATGAAATGATGCCAGGAGTCTTCATGGCCTTGCTGTTGAGAATCACCATACCTGTGAATCCAGCCTGGCAGCAGGGCAAAAGAAATCCTTCAGGAAGGCACAAGCATGGGGGCTGTGCCCTCCAGGAGACTACTGAAGGCTTTGCGGTCATGTTCCTATGTATAATATATATATAATGTACCTGGTGCTCATGTAAAGTGAGCCAATACTTTTGGGTTGAGTTTGGTCTATATGAAACTCCCCCCCAAAATAGAAGTGCTACTTAGCGCCAACAGCTAAGCTGGCTGTAGCACTGGTGGCGCCCGGTGAGGCAATCTTTATCAGTGCCCCCGCCCCCCCCCCCCCCACGACCTCGCTGGATTCTCTCACTACCACCCTCCAACATTTTTAAAGCTCTGGCTGGGGTTGGCTTTGCTAATAAGAATGTATATCTAGCCCTTTTTTAGCAACATTAGGAACAGATAATGAAGGACGAGGTACAAAAAAACTTGGATGCATATTTACAAGCCTCTACTGCAGAGGTCTTCAAACTTTTTTACCGTGAGCCCCCCCTCCCAAAACATTTTGAAGTCGGGCCCCCCTTCAAAATTTTATGAAAAGACTGTAGAAAGCAAGAAGAGCAGGGCTGAGAATAGGGGGTGGTGTTTATGAGATAATTTCATGGGCATTTTTTTAGTATCTCATAAGCCACATTAAATGTGCAACTTATGAGAAAATATACTACAAAACCTGAAATAGAAGAAAAAACTACTCCTGTTATTTGGGGTTTTGTGACCTCCCCACCCTCCCCCCCGGTATTCCTGGGCCTCAATGCAACTGCACCCACCTTCTTCACTAATCATAGCTGCAGCCCTGAGAAGCAGGGTATCTATCTCCTTTGACTCTTTCACCCCCTTCCCACCAAGTATGGCCATCAACCCAATTTTGAAACAGACTCTGAGTCTCTTTCAGAACAAATTAGATCCCCTGTGTTTCTCGCCTCTTTGCAGCAATGGTGCCCTCAGCACTAATGCTATCCAGCATGCCTCTATTCTAAAGTAAGACTGTCATAATTGTGAGCAGGGGGACCTTCACACTCTTGTGCAGGGCACCACTGCATCTGCCTCACTAATAAGAGCTAATGCCTTGTGAAGCTGGACGTCTCCTCTGCCCCTTGTTAACCCACCATCCGCCTTTCTATCTCTGAGGCCTTAGCTAAGGCATCTCCTCTGCTTCAATGTTCTTCTCTCTGGTGCCATTGGTTCAATGCTCAAAGCAACACTGGCACAACAAGGGAGCATTGAGCCCTAATATAAGACAGGAATGATGGTAGAACAGCCATAATAGGGCTCTAGTTGGCACCTCACACCCTTGGGACCCGTTGACACTGCACCTGCAGGAGCAATTGTACCTATTCCTCTGCCCACACTACAGGGCAATTTCTGCTAGACTTGAAGCCTAAAGCAGGATGTCTGTTCTTTTCTGTAAAACAAAAGGAAAAGTTCCACATTTCGTCCCCTCTGTTGCTTGGGATCTGTTCCCTGTGCAGCATGGGGGACTTGAGCCCTAATACCAGCCAGGAAAATGGCTTCCTTCTACCCCCTTTTTTTGCTAGTGACATATCCTTAATTGGTGTGTAATGACTCCTCACACCAATGCCCCAGTGCCAATGCACTTGTTGCACTAATGGTAGTGATGTTACTAAAAAGAAAAAAATGTATGAATCCACATTTCTCAAAATCATTCAGAAAGTGGGACAGCTGTCTCTGTCCATTTGTGAATTAAAAAAAAAAATACACCCCGCATAGCGCTTGTTTTTTTTCAGGGTCATCTCTTTGACTCTATCCATGGATTTTGCTCTGTTCCGCTTTTTCCTGGGCCATTAGTCTGAAAATGACCCTGTGTGTAGAAAAAGGTAGGGCTATGACCTTTTTCAAGATTTGCCCGGCGCTAACCGCCCTTGTACCATTCAAATTACCAAGCAATGAGGCAGGCGCCGGAGACCAGAAGGCAGGAAACAGAAGTTTTATTCCGACGGAGCAGAACACATCAGATCGGACAACAAGGTATCGTCTCGAGGTGCTCTAACAGCCTCTCGGAGGCCTGGCCTCTTATACACTGGTTTATGTCATGTGACCTTTCTTTATTACAATCAGAACATTGTGAAGTAAGGAAAAAAACATCCCCGTAATCCTCGTGTCAATCCCACCCCCATATACTTCCACAATAGAGGTCCTCAACCTGCTGATAAGAGGAGGGGAGTCATCACGCAGCTGAGTATTCCGCCGAGTCTTAGGATGTGTGCGCCTGATCATATCCCAGGGGGTGGAGAGGCCTTGGTCAATAGAGGGTCCTTTGAGGAAGAGCGACTTCATACAATAAAGGGCAGTAAATGGTATCTCCCGGCTTAGGCGATGGCCTCGGACCTGTGTGGACAGCTGGACACGGGGGAAGGGGTCATCAAAGGAGTGGTATTCATGCCGCGTGGACAATCGAGCGCGGAGAGAAGGTTTATCAACAGAGGGGCATTCATGGGAAGAGAGGAGATGCTGGTCAGGCGCAGGCGTGACTCCCAAGGACAGGGTCATGCAGAAGGGTTATGCTCATGAGAGGGAGGGAGGGGGAGCCAGGGTGCGCGGAGGATGCTTGCTGGGTCAGAGGGGCGCGCTGGCGATTTATCGCGGACAGGGAGACCATGATACCTAAAATGGCTGCCGTGCATGTCGTACGTGGGTGACAAGCTGGCGCAGATGATATTTAGCTCGCAAACTAAAATTCCACAGTCCTCCCTTTTAATATGTCTCGCCAACTTGTCAGTTCGGATTTATCCCCATAAGGCCACGTATTTCTACTTCGTAGAGGGGACTCATGTGCTCAGTTCGGAAGTCCAAAGTCTTTGGGCACATACAGTTAGAAACAAAGCTGCACAAGGAGGGTAGACATTGAATACCCAAGCAACACCCACATAATATCACAACAGGTATCAGCACGAAGGAAAACAACCTCCAACCCCAGTTCCTCAAAGTGTCCCAAAACCAGCTCCCAAGCGACCATCCTTCTTGTTCTTGGTGAACCTCCGAGGAAAGTCTGTGGAGGTGTTCAATGGCTTTGTAGACTGATGGCGAGTTATCTGGCACGTAGGTGCAGCAGCTAGATCCGATGATGCGGCATGCTCCTCCTCGGTCGGCTAGGACCACATCTAGGACAAGGCGGTTTTGGAGGGTCACAAGGCGGACCGCCTGAAGCTCCGCCGTGTTGTTAGCGAGGATGCCAGCGGTGATGTTGATCGTTGTTTCCACTGCCTGGGTCAGGTGCCGGATAGCACGGCTGTTTGCCATTGGGCCCCACAGAGGAACAAGTCCCTTTGCTGCATCTAGGAACTGGGCTCCAGTGGAGTCGGCTTGCCCGATGTCATCTGCACGCCTCTGCCGGTGATGGTTGGCAGGGGCTACATATGTGGGTGGAAGAACGAAGGCAATGTAACAGATACCCTTCCAACCTTTCGGGAGCCAGGTGTAAGCTTTGGTGCCACACACAAAGTACATATTTGGAGAAGCAACAAAAGAAGGGGGGTCAACTGAGTCCAATGTTCTGGTGATTCGGCAGGAACTGTGACCCACCAGCTGCGTTCCCTGGCCTTCGAGGCACACAAGACCTGTGACATTGATAACAGACAGAGCCACAGTCAGAGTGGCGGTGGTTTGTTTTTGCAGATGAGAGAAGGTGGATCTAGCTGGATTGTGGAGTACCTGTACTTCAACACGTTCTTTGGCTGGAATGTCTTTAAGGAAGGTGGCGCCTGTGAGCGCAGGGCACAGGGGAGCAGAGGTCTTTCCGGTTTTGTTCAGCCAGAACCCAGAGTAGAAGTGCGACACTGTCTGGCTGGAAGTGGCGTTGTCCTTGTGGCTCTCTTGCATGAGGATCAACCAGGCGAGGCAGGAGCCGTGAAATGAGAAAGGAGAAGGGATGAAGGGGATGGAGTGTCCTGTGGCATGCGGGAGCAACCCGCAGATCCAGCAGTTCGTAGCATTTGCAGCAAGGTTGTGTTGGTGCAACAGTTGCACGAAGGAATAGTTCCAGAATTCCCTGCGCCTTTCTCGGAGCTGAGGCGACAGAGAGATTAGGTGATGCTCTTTCAGGGGTGTTGGCTGTGCAGTAGGTAGCAATGCCTCATGAGCCGGTGTGCTTTCCTCCAGAATCCAGAAGGAGGTCATGAGGAGGAGGCAGAAGAGGAAGACAATAAAGAGGGCGATTGTCTTTGATTTGTGCAAATTGTCAGTCTTTGGGTTTCTATAGTGGGTATTTCCTGTTGCTTCCATCATCTTCTTATCTGGCGCTTCCATCATCTTCTTATCTGGCGCTTCCATCACCTTCAAGGGGCTCGGTAGCGGGCAGAACCACAGACCTCGTTTTAACTTCTCTCCCGGCAACCCTTGGTTGTGCTTAGGTCACCGTTCTGAGATTCAACTTAGTCCGTGGCCTACTTAGCCGAAGCTCCCTCCTTTCGGCGCAGGAAATACCCTTCTCTGGATGGCACAGTGGGATCAGAGAATTTTGCAAGTTCGAGTGCCTCAGTATCGGGATAACAGTTCAATGTCGGTCGGTCTTTGTTCAGGAGCTCTTCTTGGGTGCTGACGTTTTCTGTCGTGGCCAGGTTTGCAGAGACCTTCCGGCAGTGATGTGCGTGCAGCCAGTGCCTCTTCCCCTCCACTCGCGGCGCCGTCCGTGTGGTAATCAGCACTTGCCAGGGGCCCGTCCACCGGGGTTCCAGACTCTTGGTCCGTTGGAAATTTCGTATTAGAACGAAATCTCCCGGTTGGATGTCGTGGCCGGGGCCCCTGGAAGCATCGGGGATGGCCTGCTGCACCTGTTGATGAATGACAGACAACGTTTTAGTTAACTTGCACAAATAATGTTATGTTATGTTATGTTATGTTAAAGTGCATTTTTATAGCGCTCGGCTACTCTAAAAGAGTGTCCCGGCGCTTTCCACAAGCAACTTACAGTGTAAAATCAACATAACAAGTAAGAACAGAACCCGAAAGAGAAAGAAAAAGAAAACCACCTAAGCAAAGTGATTAAAAAGCCACGTCTTCAAATTCTTCCTAAATTGAAGCAGGTTGGGGGTGCTACGCAGAGCCAATGGAAGCGAATTCCACAACTGGGAGGCCTTGAAGCTGAAAGAGCGCCCCCCAGTGCGTGCCTTCCTCACGCGTGGAACCACGGCAGTGAAAAGGGATTCTGAACGCAGAGAGCGAGCCGGGCGATAGAAAACTTTTCTTCAGATATCCGGCGCCTGAGCCAAATAAAGCCTTGTGCATCAGCGTCATAGATTTGAAAGCAATCCGCTTCCGAATTGGAAGCCAGTGGAGCGTCTGCAGCAACACAGAAGCCCGTGCTCGTCTATGCAGACCAAAGATTGCGCGGGCTGCCGAGTTCTGTGCCACCTGCAGACGCTGAACCAAGTAATCCGGAAGGCCTAAGAAAAGGGCGTAGGCATAGTCAAGCCTAGATCCGATGAGCGCCTGCACCGTAATCCGTCTGTGCTCCGCAGACAGTAAGGGAAGAAACTTGCGGAGCATTCTGAGGATGCCGAAGCAGGTGCCGGACAGGCCAAGGATGTGCGCTCTCAGAGAAAGTTTGTTGTCAAGCTTAACACCCAGGTTCTTGGCAACCAGGGATGATTGTGCCGGAGGACACATGGCGGCCGGCCACCACTGCCGCCACTCGGGATCGGAGGCACAGCCAAAGAATAGAACCTCCGACTTGCTGGAGTTGGCCTTCAGACAATTTAGCTGGAACCAGCTGAAGACCCTGTCCAAGCAGTCCCGGATTCTCTCCCCATCAAATGTCTGGTCTTTTTCACAAGTGAAGAGGAGTTGTGTGTCATCGGCATAGGACACGATCTGGGCACCGTATGCCTCAGCCACAGCCGCCAGAGGGGACATAAAGATGTTAAATAATGTCGGGCTCAACACAGAGCCCTGTGGAACCCCAACACCCAATGGCGGCATCTCGGCTGAGCTCTGGGATACCCAGACCGTCTGGCGGCGGCCCTCCAGGAAAGATGTAAACCACCTGAGCACCGTCCCCCTTAGGCCGATGTCGTAAAGCCTGGCGAGCAGCGCCTTATGGGGGACGGTGTCGAAAGCCGCCGACAGGTCCAGCATGACTAACATGGCCTTGCCGCCCCCATCCAAGGTCTCCCTGATGATCTCAGAGACCTCCACCAACGCTGTTTCCGTACTGAAATTCGGACGGAAACCGGATTGGGATGGATGGAGCAGATTGTTAGACTCCAAGAAGTTCGACAAGACGCCATGAACATGTTTCTCAGTAATCTTGGCCAAGGCCGGGAGAAGTGAAATTGGCCTATAATTGGCCAAGACCTCGGCATCAAGACCAGGCTTTTTCAGGAGGGGGATCACCATCGCCCTTTTCCAGGGGCGTGGGACACTCCCCTCACTCAAGGAGGCATTGAGGATCGGGTTGACCAGGGGATTCACCACTGCCGCCATCCCAGCCAAAAATTTGGCGGGGCAGGGGTCGAGTGGGGATCCAGATTTAAGACTGGCTAACAAAGTCAGGGACATGTCACTGGAGACAGATGGAAAGTCCTCCAGGATAGCCATAGGCATGGCCGGTGTTCCAAGTCCTGCCCCAGGATCACAGCAGGCCTCCGCCGTGCTCTCCGAGAAGGAGGCCTGAATAGCCTTAATCTTGTCGGTGAAAAAGGTGGCAAGATCACGCGCCCACGCACCAGGTGACACAGGCGGGGGTGAATAAGAGGAGGGAGACGTGAACTCCTTCACAATCGTGAAGATCTCCTTGCAGGAGTTCGCTGATGCCTCAATCCTCCAATAATCAGATAGTAGGACGTCCGGGACGTCACGAATGGAGGTTGGCTTGGGAGCGGTCCAGAGGTTCATCGGTCGCCCGAATACAACCTCGTAGGGGGTCAAATGGTGTTTGGTGGGGGTAGAGCGCATCGATAGCAGGGCCAGAGGGAGAGCGTCTGGCCATTTAAGCCCGGTGGTTGCCACTATTTTTGACAATTTCAATTTCAGTGTGGCATTATGGCATTCCACCAGCCCGGCGGATTGGGGGTGGAAGACTGCGTGGAATCTCTGTTTCACCCCCAATCCCTTTAGGGTTAGTTGGATAACCTCAGCTATGAAGTGGGGGCCATTGTCGCTCCATAAAATTCGACAAAGGCCATAGCGAGGGAAGAATTCTTTCAGTAGTACTTTGGCAGTAGTCATGGCAGTGTTGTCACGGGTTGGATAGGCCTCTACCCATTTGCTGAAGGCACATACGATGACTAGTACATACTTCAAGCTTTGACATCTCTCTAGTTGGATGTAGTCCATCTGAAGGACCTCAAAGGGGTGATTGGGGGTCCCAAACCCTCCCCGGGGTAACACAGTTCCTTTCCCGGGGTTGTGTTGCAGACAGATAAGGCACTGTTGGACTAGGCGTCTGGCTGAGTCGGGGATTTTGTCGTTGTGCCAGACTTTGGAAATGAGTTCAATCATGGGTGCAGATCCTATGTGTGCGGGGGAATGAGCCATTGTCAGTATGGGGATCAGGTATGAGTCAGGTAGCAACCATTTGTCTGCATCTTTTGTTCGCCAGCAGCCCTCATCATCCTTCAGACCCACCCCTGCCCACTTAGTCAGTTCGTGAGGGGTGCTGGCCGACTGGATGTCTCTGATCATTTCCCTTGTGTCAGTCCATTTCTCTGCTTGTGACCTGGTCACATACATGCGTGTCACCGTCCTATTCTCAGCTGTGGTTCGTGCAGTGATGTCGGCCAGTGCATTCCCTTGTCCGACTAAGTCTGTCACCCTTTTGTGTGCCTGACATTTGATCACCGCAAATCGTTTGGGGAGGAGAACTGCATCAATCAGGGCGGAGACTAGATCTCCGTGGAGGATAGGGGTGCCGTGGGACGTCAGGAATCCCCTCTCCCTCCACAAGAGTCCAAAATGGTGGACCACCCCGAAGGCATACTGGCTGTCTGTATATATGTTTGCGGTGGTCCCTGTGGCTATGATGCATGCTCGTGTGAGGGCTATCAGCTCTGCCGCCTGGGCAGATCGTTGTGTGATACAGGCTGTCTCAACTACTGTTCGGGCTGTCGTTACTGCATAGGCAGCTGAAGTGGTGCCATCTGGGAGCTTGATGCATGAGCCGTCTACCCATAGTTCTCCATCGGGGTCAGTGAAAGCAGTGTCTCGGAGGTCAACTCTACTCCTAGTTTGTTCGTCCGTGAGGGTCACACAGTCGTGTATGGGAGGCGCGTCGGGGTCATTTTCAGGCAGGGGCAACAATGTGGCGGGATTCAAAGTTGTGCATCTCTTTAGTGTGATGTGGGGTGCAAGTAGCGTCAGTTCGTACCCTGTAAGTCGTGCGCTAGTTAAGTGTTGAGTCTTGGTTTGGTTCAGAAGGGTGTCGACAGCATGGGGTACTAACACGGTGAGGGAGTTTGAAAGTACTATTCCTTCGCTCTGGCGGATAGAGACAGCAGCGGCGGCTACTGCTCGAAGGCAGGCAGGCAAAGCTCTGGCTACAGGATCAAGAGTGGCGGAGAAGTAAGCACAAGGGCGCTGCTTAGGACCAATTGATTGAGTTAGGACAGACAATGCACACCCCTCCCTTTCGTGGGTGAAGAGGGAGAAGGGTTTGGAGTAATCCGGGGTTCCTAGGACGGGTGCTGAACAGAGTGCATTTCGTAATTCACAAAAGGATGCTTGACACTCAGGGGTCCAGGGGAGCGGGGAGGGGACATCTTTGGCCAACAGGGCAAGTAGGGGCTTCACAATGAGGCTGAAATTAGGTAACCACTGTCTGCAAAAAGAGGTTAGGCCAACCAAAGAGCGGACTTGCTTTTGTGTTTTTGGGACTGGGGTGTCTAGGATGGTTTGGATTCGGTCGGGTGTGAGTTTCCTCCCTTCTTTGGACAGGAGATGGCCTAGGTATGTCACTTGTGGCTGGCAGAACTGTAATTTCTTTTTGGAAACTTTATGGCCATTCTCTGCAAGAAAGTGTAGGAGTTGGACAGTGGCTGTGATTGCAAGGGGGGTCGTGTCGGCCGCCAAAAGGATATCATCGACATATTGGATCAACACCACTCCATCTGGTAGCTGGAAGGCATCCAGCTGTCTTTTGAGGGCTTGGCTGTAAATGCTGGGGCTTTCGGTGTACCCCTGGGGAGCTCTACAAAATCGGTATGAGCGGGATTTTAAAGTGAAGCCGAAGAGATAACGGCTGTCTGGATGGATGGGGATAGAGAAAAACGCATTCTTAAGGTCGATAACAGTGAAGGTGGTGGCAGTGGACGGGATGAGGGTCAGAATGGTGGTGATATCGGAGACTACAGGGTATTGGGGTACAACCACTTTGTTAATTTCTCGCAGGTCGATGATGAAGCGGTATGCTTTCTCATCTCCTTCGCCTTGCTTCTTAACAATAGGTAGGATTGGGCTGTTGCAGACGTTGCTAACCACCTCTTCAACCACCTGCCACATCCCTGGTGTCCCTATTTCTATTCATCTCTAGCAGAATCGGACACTGGGATTTCCAATGGCCAAATCCTTTGCAGAAGGCGCATTGGTCATTGCTAATGTCTCTACGTCCAGTGTGGGGTGTTGGGGTGTGATCTTTAGGAGGTAGATTTCTGGGGGTGGTCGATTGGTAGTTCCCCCTTTGGTGTTCCCGTCCTACCGCTATACCTTGTATCTGGGCTATCATCACCCTTTCTTTTAAATCTTTCTTCTTTTTCTCGGACGCCCTATCGTTCTCATTCTTTTGGTGCTCGTAATACTGAGCCATCTGAAGGATAGCTGCGGGTTTGGAGGCCCCCCAACTACTCTCACTCGTCTGCAGTTTTTGGGAGACCTCTTGTGATAGGCCCTTTACATAATTTTGTACGAACAGGTGTTGTCCGGTTGCGGTGGTCATGTCTTGGCCACTGTAGTCGGAGAACACTGTCTCGAATCGGGAGAAGTATTCTGACACATCTTCCTGGTGTTTCTGTCGACAGGCCGTGACTATCGACCAGTCTACCTTTCTTTCTGGGATCAGTGTCTTTAACTTCTGAACTAGTTTGTCTGGGAGTTCCAGTATGTCCTTTACTGGTTTCCTTCCTGGCTCTCGCTGTCTATCTAGTTTACCGAGTTGGTCCCAGGTATGTCCAAACAGATCCGTGTGGTCAGCCTTCCGGATTTGCTTCCACACGTCAGCTGGCAGGCATAACCCGAAGAACAAGTCAATGTCCGCTAAAGTCATTATCGTCGAACCCAAGGCTGTGCCTAATTCGGTATAGAATGCTGTCGGGTTCTTTCTCAAATCGGGCAGAGTTTGTTTAAAGGTTAGGATATCTTGTCGGTCCCATGGTTGGTAAACCCAATTGTACACAACTCTCCCTTTTGCATCTGCATGATTAATATCATCGCTTGTTCCCTGGCCACGTGGCGGGATCCAGTAAGAGACCGCTTCTCTGATGGGCATCATAGTATTGGCTACTTCTACTGAGGTCGTTTCAGGGACTGTAACCTTGGCTTCTGGTTTTTGTTCTGTGAGGTGGCGGAAGACCTCAAGCATCTGCATGAAGAGCTCCGTCGCCTCACATTCAGTCCCATCTCCAACATCAATCTTCCTATACAGCGTTGTTAGTTTAGCGGGGCCCTTACTTTGATACCTATCCTCATATGCGTTCAGGGTGTGGTAGCTGAATCGCAAAATGAAATGCCGTCTGTGGCTGTCGGCATGCGAATTATATATGTTCATTGTGTATTCTTCGCTCTCCCTTCGTTCTACTAATGTCTTTGCTATTTTGTCGATCCCATCCCGCTCATCTTTGCTCAACCTATTTGGTCTGGCTGGTGGTTGTTTGCTAGCCTCGGGGTCGTCTGACGATGTTGTTAATGTGGCTGGTGCAGAGGCCGTGAGGGCTGGTGCACTAGCGCTAAGGTCACTTTTGCTCGCACTCGGGGCTTGCAAGCTTTGTTGGCAGGGAGCATATGGAGGGGGCATGTAGATGATTGGGGGACCTAGCAGTAACTCATCGTTCGCCCGTTGTTTGGAGGGCAATTCAGGGTAGAGCGCAGAGGGGGTCCTAATAGGGCATTGACCTGTCGACCCTGATTCTTGGTTTTGTGCTGCTTCTTTTCTTTCTTGTATTTCTTCTTCTAGTTGCTTAGCGGCTAGGTGGGCTGCCTTTCGTAATTCTTTCCCTATTTTTGCTTCTTCTCTTTTCTTTCGTTGTTCCGTTTCTTTGCGCCACATGCCTATACTATCGAGCATAGTGGGCGTGGTCTTATTTTTCTGGAGCGCTATTTCCAATGTTTTTATTTTGTTTTCATCAAAGGAACCTATCAGTGGCCACTGACTTTCAGGGTTCTTCTTGGTATATTTATGCCATAGCTTAGTATAAGCTATAGCGACTAGTCCATGCTTAGTGAACATGTCCTTATTAGGGGTGCCCTCCAGTGGAGCTGGATGGTTCATCTCTAATAAGCGGTCCGGGCTGTACAGGCTACCAATCAGTGGGGAGAAGATAGGCATGACGGGTTACAACGGGGACAAAGGTCTGCACTACCTATCTTATCACGGCGGGCAAAGACTAGACAGAATATTTCTATTCTCCGTTGTTTGCCGGCGGTGAATACCTCAAAAGAACCAATACCGAACAATCAATGTTCGGTCAATCAAACAATCAGTGGGGAGAATAAGTGGGTGCGAAAAAGGTTTGCGTTACCCACTCTTTCTCTACCTGCAAAGAGAGACCTTGTTCTTCCCTGTTTGCAGATAAAGAATCTCCAGACAATAATCCACGAACGATAGTTCGGGAAAACAGTGGGGGAGGAAGATAGGCACGACGGATTACAATGGGGACAAAAGTCTGCGTTACCTATCCTTCACTGCTTGCAAAGAGAGAGCCTGTTGTTTTCTCCGTTTGCAGACGGAGAATCTCCAGAGGTTTCAACAAAGCGTAATACTAGTATTATCCAAACCAAACAATCATTTCTCAGTTTGTCGTGTCTACACGACCTTACCCGGACCGCATGGACGGTTTCCTGTCCTCTGAATCCAGCGCCCGATCGTCCTCTCTTCTTCGTGATGTTCGTGGCACTCCTGATGGTTCCCAGTCAGGACCGTAGATCACTCGAGAGAGGTCTGTTCGGAACTAGTGAAGGTCGGATGATCGGCTGTCAGACGAGGGTCTATCGGACACGAGCTCTCCCGATCGTTGCAGTCGTTCACTCTGTCGTCGGGACCTCTCCCACTGGATCCACGTGTCGCTGATGGGCCCCACGCTTTGGGACGCCAATTGTAGAAAAAGGTAGGGCTATGACCTTTTTCAAGATTTGCCCGGCGCTAACCGCCCTTGTACCATTCAAATTACCAAGCAATGAGGCAGGCGCCAGAGACCAGAAGGCAGGAAACAGAAGTTTTATTCCGACGGAGCAGAACACATCAGATCGGACAACAAGGTATCGTCTCGAGGTGCTCTAACAGCCTCTCGGAGGCCTGGCCTCTTATACACTGGTTTATGGCATGTGACCTTTCTTTATTACAATCAGAACATTGTGAAGTAAGGAAAAAAACATCCCCGTAATCCTCGTGTCAATCCCACCCTCATATACTTCCACAATAGAGGTCCTCAACCTGCTGATAAGAGGAGGGGGGTCATCACGCAGCTGTGTATTCCGCCGAGTCTTAGGATGTGTGCGCCTGATCATATCCCAGGGGGTGGAGAGGCCTTGGTCAATAGAGGGTCCTTTGAGGAAGAGCGACTTCATACAATAAAGGGCAGTAAATGGTATCTCCCGGCTTAGGCGATGGCCTCGGACCTGTGTGGACAGCTGGACACGTGGGAAGGGGTCATCAAAGGAGTGGTATTCATGCCGCGTGGACAATCGAGCGCGGAGAGAAGGTTTATCAACAGAGGGGCATTCATGGGAAGAGAGGAGATGCTGGTCAGGCGCAGGCGTGACTCCCAAGGACAGGGTCATGCAGAAGGGTTATGCTCATGAGAGGGAGGGAGGGGGAGCCAGGGTGCGCGGAGGATGCTTGCTGGGTCAGAGGGGCGCGCTGGCGATTTATCGCGGACAGGGAGACCATGATACCTAAAATGGCTGCCGTGCACGTCGTACGTGGGTGACAAGCTGGCGCAGATGATGTTTAGCTCGCAAACTAAAATTCCACATGTGGGCCTCCTTCTTCTCACCCCCTCTAATTACCTGAGAGGACATCGGAATGAAAACAGAGGTTAAAATCGGCTAGGTGTATGGGGACCAAGGTGTTTTTAATTTTACAAAACAGTTCTCATATATTGTGCTAAAGCCAACAATCCATGAATTGTTAATGCTGACCTTGAGTACTTGGAATGTGCAGAAGGTGGGAGGTCAGGGAAGAGGGCTCTAAAGTGATTTAATTTAAAGAGCCACTTGAAGTTTCATGATGAGAAGCATTAATAACTTTTTTGAAAGATAATGTAAGGATGGCGATTTAAAAAAAATGTCCTTTAATGATCTTATAAAAATGTCTACACTAGGTTAGCTATTATGAGAATTTATTCTTGGGAACTACATGTTTTCATAATATACACCAAATTATTGTGTGCCAGCCTATTTCATGCTGTTACAACTTAAAAATAATTACTTAAATATTTTCAGTGTTTTCTGTTACTTGTTAGAACCTCAGACCACTATAAATATATGTCAGTATTCTGCACTGTGCCAAGTTGAATTCAGTTCTCTGACTCTGGTCTAACAAAAGACATCTGCAGTGACAGCATTAACCCATAAATGGTTCATAACTGAAAGAGGGCATTTGCCAACAATTAATTGAATCTGGACTGATTTTTTTTATATAAGGAGTAATTTAAGAGCATGTGCAGTTTCAAAATGCAGTTGCCCTGAATTTAAAACAAAGTACAAAATACTTCTCAACCACAGGGCTCAGGAACACAATTGCTGGCATGACTAGTAATTTAATGTCATGCAAATATTAGAAAAATCACATACAACCGGTATTTCTTTCTGTTATTAACACATACTTTGAATAGAAAATGTTAAAAGGAAACCATTTAAAATGTGTACCACTGCTGCCCTAATGACCTCTGAATGATAACGAAAGTAGTTAGACAGAAAAGCCATGTTAAGAATGAATGCCGATGTTCAGGCCTTTGCAGAATCTTAACACATGAACAGATGTCAGGCCTTCACCGTGAAAGATGGAACTCCTATCCTCGACTGCTTCATGTAAATGAAGACGGCCTGGAAACAAGTTAAACAAAGAAAGCCATGCTTTCAGGCCATCATTGTTTACAAGTACTTACTGAAGCATTTTCGCCCCCCTTGGACTGCCTCCACGGACCCCCAGGCGGGCACGCCCCACAGTTTGAAGACCTCCGCTCTAGTGCCACCGGAGCACCACTTTTTTGACTCTTCAGTGATGCTGTGGCCCATATTTTCAAGGCCACACAAAACCATTTTGCATGACTTTACAAGGTCTTGTAAATATGGCCCTTTTTCACCCAGTACTCTGCATCAAAGGGGCGTGTCATGGGTGTTGCTGTTCCCACGCAACACCCATGGCTTTTTGACAGTGCCCACGATTTACAAGGGTTTGTAAATCTGAGGCAGCAGCTAAAACCAACGAGGCATATTAGTAAGACGGGCGATATGAAATTATCCCCGCTTTTGTAGCAGTTTTCGGCCGATAAGCAGTGATAATTTCAACGCCCTATTAGCAAGCTGTCGCTAACAGCAGTTAGCGACAGTTTGTAGACAGTTTTTAGGCAATAGCGAGCGGTTTGGGGCCCGCTTTGCATGTTAGCGATAGTTATCGCTAATGACATGCAAAGAGGGCGTACCCAACCAGTTAGCGACTGAAAGCAGTCGCTAACATCGCTATCGCCTATCATCAATTCAGGCGTAGCGATAAAAAAATTACAGCTAAGCGCGAATATCGCTGAAAACTAATGCCTGCTCAGACCACTTCTTAACCTGTATATCCCATGGGAGTTGGATATTCAGGTTAAGACCTTATTGGCGTTAATGCCTGATATTCACACATTAAGTCGCTATCGCCGGATACTTTATCGCATTTGAGATAAACGTTGCTAATAGCACGTTATCTCTGCGATAAAATCCGGCGATGCACGGCAACAGAAAAAATTTCGCTAAGCTTATTTAAAGATAAATATGCCTCAACGTTTTTCCAGATAAAGCGTTAAAGTGGTATAACAAGGAGAAACAATTTTATCTCTCTTCAGGGCATATTAACAAGGGCTTTAAAAGCCCAAAAAGCGGTGATAAAACTATTGGCCTATTTACAAGAGGGTGCTAACATGCATAATCACATGTTAGCACCCTTTTTCCCGACGCCTCCCATTGCATCTCTAATGAGATGCAAAGTGGGCGTCACTGGGCAGTACAGCCTTTCAAATATCGCTGATGTGCACATCACGATATTTACAAGGCTTGCCGAGCATTTGAGCACATGTTCGTTTTTGGAGAAAACTGCTGTTTTCTCCAAAAACTAACTTCTGCTAAAATCCTGACTTTTCATCCCTAACATAGGGGGTGGATTATGCTGCTACGACCACAGGGTCATTTAAGCAAGGTTATCGCCCTTTTGCAGGGAACATTGCTGGAAAACCAGCAATGTTCCCTGCAAAACAGTGATTTCCCCATCTATATCTGGAATTTTTGTCGCCCTTGAGCAACGCGTTGTTGATAACGCGCTACCAGGGCGATAAATACCAGGGCGATAAATTCCAGAGATAGACAACGATGAATAACAAAGTGCTAAGCAAGCTTTGTGTTATTCATCACCGTTCCTTGCTGATATGCCCCCTCATTTTTTGCTCTATCTAAGTGTGCTGCATTGTGCACCACACATAGATGGAGCAAAATGCCATTAATAATTTTATGTAGGAAGGTGTCCATTCATGCTCAAACACAATCATCTCTGTAACCCAGGCACCCTTGCACCATGGAGCAATGGTGCCTGCGTTGGCGCATGGCTGCTGTTTGTGCGCTGGCACAGGGGTGCGCTGAATTCTTGTAAATGTGGTGTATCCCTGCGTTTTTTAAATGACCAGCTCGGCACAGCAAAATTGCTTGTGGTGCCTCACCATTTCATGGAAATATACACAATAACGTCCTAACCTTTAATATGCAGTCTGCCTGCAGCTCTCTGATGACTGTTCCTAGGTCCCTGTTCTCTATAAGGATTGTAACTTATGAACTGCAAGTAACACAAGGATCTCTGTGACAAAAGCAGTAACCAACTGAGCTATCTACATAAAATACAGGGCCATATTATCAAGAAAGGGCGATACATTATAGCCGCGTTTATCGGCAGGAAACTGACGCTAAAGCTGTGATAATGGGCTTGATAATATGCCCTTGTGAATTCCCATAGAAGCCCAGGTTCACACCAGGGAGGCTGATTCTGGCACCCAAACACCCCTTCCCAGCCCACCATCAGCATGATTGCTTGGCAGTGCAGGGGGTCAAGGAAAGGCCACAGCTGATCTTCACTGAACGGCCGCCCAGCGAAGCTGCTTTCCTCTCCCTGTCAGTGCTCTCTGTGGACTGGGAAAGATTGTAAAAAAAAATGGCCCACCGAGTGTACTGATACACTGGCCCTTCAGCCCATGCCTGAGTGCCCGCAGTGCCAATACGCCCCTGCACATGAGACACGTTCACGCATTGGGTGGCTGATGTCACACATCGTATTTCTCTTTACATTACTAGAAGGCAGTGCCGTGGCTCCCTGCAGATGGGTCGCCACCCAGGGCCCTTGCTTGGCACGAAGGTAGCACTATTAATATTGGGACCTTCAGCAACGCCTTAGGCTTAAAGTCCAACTGTGTGAGGTAGACCACAGCTCCATAGTGCCACCAGGTCACCAGAACTGTCATCCTTCATTCAACGCTCGTACTGCACACCTGCCGCTTTGCACTGCTGCTGGTTCTAGCCAGCCACCCGGTGTAGGGGCAGTCTAACCTTGTGCAGTCCGCAGATGTTTACCAACAAAGGATGAACAGGTCTTTCTATGTGCCCAGCAGACCTTGTAGCTCGGCACCTTCAGGTGGCAATGAAGGCTGATGCCTAGGGCGGAAACCTGAGAGGCTTGAACGGATGCCCCACATGCCAAGGAAGCCAGTGCATCCCAGAGTTCTTCTTCGTCTGTGGATGTGTTCACTGTTTTTCATCACAAATCACAAAATCAGCTGATAATAAAAGAGACAAAATATTGGTGTGCCAAGACAACACCCAACCTGCAGTTTCTAACACCGAAGGTCAGATTTATCAAGGGCTTGTCCACACCAGGATATGAAAGCCCTTAAGTCGGATTTACCAGGCCACACAGAGCTACAAGTCACTGGCTTGATGTGGGAAGGCGTTCCATAGGTGGAGTATGTGTGTTCCCACGCATCCACCCATGTTTTTTGCCCATTACCTGGTTTACTAAGAATAGTAAACCTGGGAATGGGTCAGCATGCAAGCCTACCCAGGTGAGTCGTAACAAGGAGAAATATGTTTATTGCCCATTATTTCCTCTTTCTATGTGTGCTGCATCCTGCACAAAAACAATTCTGCCTATAATACAGGCACCGTTCGCCAGCAACCCCAACGACCAGAACGCTGCATCCCTTCTGGAGAACCTCGCCAACATCGGACTCTAGCAGCTAGCCACCTCTCCAACCCATGCAGCAGGACACATTTTCAATCCAGTCTTCTCCACCAGGGAAAAAAACACCCACAGCCACACCTCTGAACTCCTCTGGAGCGACCACCACTACATTCACTTTGCCTTCATCAAACCCACCGTACACCGCACCCTCTGCTCCCCCCACCGTCGTAACTGGAGCAAGGTCACTGAAGAACATCTTGCTGCCTCCCTCAGCACAACCTTACCACCAACATCCATAGATACCAAATGCTCAGCAAAGGTGCCCCTCATGATAGCACCCAGCAAGCAACACTCCAATAAAGCCAGCTGAATCAGTCCTGCTCTCCACGAGTCCCGGAACACCCGTAGACGGCTCGAGAAGAGATGGAGGAACAACAAAACCCTGGAAACCCATGCAGCCTTGAACGCTGTGGCCTTCGCATACCTCAACCTCCTTAAAACCGCACTCAACACCATAGACCTCTTTGCCATCATCAAGGAGGTCGCCAAACCACACAGCAAGACCACTGAAGTCTCACTCTCCCAAGACCTCTGCAACAAAATTGGCACTACTCTCAATCTGGCTTCCGAAGCAACCACAGCACCGAGACTGCCCTCCTCTCTGCCACCAACCATATCTGCTCCCTCCTCAACCGGGGAGAAACAGCAGTCCTAGACCTCTCAGCTGCCTTTGACACCGTGTTGAACTGCATCCTACTCAAGAGACTCCATGACGCCGGTATCCATGACAAAACCCTGGACTGGATCCGGTCCTTCCTCACTGGTAGAAAAAAGCGAGTCAGACTTCCCCCATTCCTCTCAGAACCCACAGAGATCAGCTGCGGAGTACCTCAGGGTTCCTCCTTGAGCCCCATGCTTTTCAACATCTACATGGCCCCGCTCGCAGCCATTGTCATGAGCCACGGACTCAACATCATTTTCTACGCCGATGACACCGACTTGATTCTATCCCTCACCAACAAGCCCACTATCGCCAGAAATAATTTTCACAACAGGATGAAGGCCATCGCCAACTGGATGAGACACAGCTGCCTCAAGCTAAAATTGGAGAACACCGAAGTCCTCATTCTGGGGCCCAACAGCTCTGCTTGGGAAGACTCCTAGTGGCCAATCAAGCTAGGACCCCACCCACACCTACGGACCACGCACGAAACCTTAGCAGCATTCTGGACTTATCGCTAACTATGAACCACCCGATCAAAGCCGTCACCTCATTATGCTTCCACACTCTTAGCCTGCTTTGGACGATCTTCTCAAGGATCCCCACTTAGGCCAGTCAGACGGTCAGCCACGCACTCATTAGCAGCTGATTCGGCTACAGCAACACACTCTACGCAGGTGCCACTCAGAAACTTCTCAGGAAACTTCAGAACATGCAGAATGCCACAGCCAGACTGGTCCTCAATCCCCCACCGCAGCCACATCTCTGAACATCTACGAGAACTTCACTGTCTCCCAGTCAACAAAAGAGTCACCTTCAAGCTCCTCACACACGCCTATAATGCCCTTCATGACATCAGACCAGCACACCTGAACCACTGCATCTTATTCAATGTACCAACCAGACACCTTCGCTCCGCCCAACTGGCCCTCGCCACCGTGTATCGGATTCACAAGACCAGGACGGGAGGAAGGTCCTTCTCCTACCTTGCCATCATATCCTGGAAAGCCATGCCTCTCCACCTCAGCCTGTCCCCGTCTCTGACACAATTCAGGAAGGATCTGAAGACTTGGCATAAACCGCAGTGCCCAATCGGACCTGCAAACCTGACTCCTTCTTACCCAGCACCTTGAGACCTTCACGGTGAGTGGCGCGCTTAACAAATACTGAGTGATTGACTGTGGCACAAGGGTGCCTACGTTGGTGCTTTGTAGCCACAAGTGCGCCAACGCAGGTAGAATGCAGAAATGCGCCCTATGTTGGTAATTATTAAACATGCATGCTCTCTCCATTTGACGCCGCGCAACTCAGCAAGTTTTTCTTGCTGAATCGCACCCAATGTTGATAAAGCTGGCTCCTGGTACTGAAGCAGTGTGGAATGGAGTTTGCACCATGTAAATCGTTTGTGCAAATTCAAGTATGAGCTGAACTCGTGTCTATGGACCTTTGTATCGAATTGATGCTTAACAGGAGCAGTTCCACAATGTATCAAAGACGGAGTAGCTCATTTTGCCCCTCAAGGACTACATGGAGTAGTAGATTTGCAAACCATGACAGTTTATTAACATATTAGTGAAACTACAAAATCAAATCACTCAAATGAGTTAGTATTAATGTCTATTGGTATAATGATCAGAATAATTGAAAGGGATTCAAATACAGCAAATACAAATACAGAGGGGCAGATTTATGTTAACTGGCGCATCCCCAAGGATGCGCCAGATAATGTGCGCCACACTGCGCCACAGCTCCGCCAGCCATGGTGCGCCACATTTATAATGCGGCGCACCATGGTGCAAAAACGGCACAGATGCGCGACACATCTGTGCCGGAAATGTGGCGCATTGCTGGAATTGCGTCACAAGCGCGACGCAGCTCCAGCAAGGCTCGGGGATGCCCCATTTTAACAATGCTGCGTCAAGACCTACGCCTGCTTCAAGCAGGCGCAGGGTTTTGACGCAGCATTGGCCTGAAAGTGACTGAGTGACATCTCATAGATATCACTCAGCCACTTTCAGGAGGCGTTCCTGCTCAGGAACGCCTCCTGATGGCGCAGGGCTTTACAACGTGACGCATCTCCTAGATACGTCACGTTGTAAATAGGGCGCATTGTTTGCGCCGCCGTTGCGTCAAAGAGGCGCAAAGAGGCGCAAGGCCATCATAAATCTGCCCCAGACTGTTTAAAGTTGCCAGGTGCAAATTGTGTAAGTTTCATTTTCTCCTGATGGGGAATTCCCCATGCTAAGGCATGAAGCTGAACGAATGGCTGTCAAGAAACTGGAGAGAAGTTTCGATCAACTGAGTTTGGTTCTGATGAAACATAAGTTGTTCTCGTGAGAGAAACATCAGATTCAATCAACTGACCCCTACGTAGCAGCATTAAGAATATTAGTAGATGATTGTGAGTTCGAATAGTTCCCATGCACCCAACCATGTATTTTGATGCAAACCCACATTTACATAGACTGTTAATCTGGGTTTGTGCCAAAATAGTGTGCATTCTCGACAGAGGAGTAATTAGGAGAAATTCTCCTGGTTACTTTCTCTGTCCATGTAGGCTGCTCTCTGCCGCACACAACAAAAGAGGAATATGACTCTAAGGGCCTCATTTAAGAAAAGTGTTGAATCGCTACGATCAAACAGGGATGCAACACTTTTTCTGCCGCCCTCCTTACAACTCCTTGGATTCGCCGTGTTTACTGTAAGGCGCTCCATGTCGCAAGGATTGACAGATGCGTCAGGAATCCTGTTGCATCTGTCGGCACAAAGCTCACTCTTTGCTGGAGTTGTGTCATAAGCATGATGCAACGACAGCAATGCATGGGGGAAGCCTATATCAATTGCACTGCGTCGCCCTTATGCCTGCTGTCAGGCAGGCGTAAGGTTTGACACAGTGGCGTCCTAGAAGTGGCGCAGTGAAATCTGATAGATTTCACAGTGAAATGTCTACAACCCCCCTTGCATACATTATACCTGAAGCATGTATAATGTAGCGCAGGGGTTTACAAAGTGACGCATCTGCTTAGATGCATCACTCTGAAGATATAGCGCAGCATGGCGCATTATTTATGCCGCCTCTGCGGCGCAAAAGTGTCACAAGGGGCTCATAAATAAGCCCCTAAGTATTGTTTTTATGCTAGAAGGTGTTCGTTACTAGGCGGCTTACAGTGCACCAGTGCACGGAGAGCAGAAATACTTCCTAGCTTTGTAAATATGGAGCATTTCTGCTCTCTCTCTTCCAATGCAGCGCTGCAAGTTTCCTGGCTCTGCCACGTTGCTTGAAATAATAGTAAATGTGCCCCTAAATGCCTATAAGCCCAACAATATCAAGGGCTCCCCCAGGCTCCCTCTGTGAGCCAAACCTCAACAGAGGGCATCCCTGATTTCACTGACCCCTCATTCTCCTTCAAATATAAATCAGTTGTCTTAATATTGAACCCCTCAGTGTCCCAGTCCTTCAACTCTCATAGACCCAACCTCCATCCCGGCTTTGTCTGGGTCGCTGGAGTGTGGAGCATCGCCACCAACGGGGAATGATCAGAAATGCCTCTCCGGAGCTATCTGGTATCCATGTCTCTCCTCCACTGTCTCTGTGTGATAGAACTCACTTTTCGATGCCCCACCCATCCCTATTTTCATATATGAGTTAGCATCATGTGACTAACTGATGAAGTGCGTATATATATATGTGTCTGCATTATTCTTGCTTGTTACATGATTATACAATTATATGTGTGACGATATTAGTTTCTTAGCTTAGCCTGTGTGCCTCCATTTTGTGTATCTCCCCGTGCCTGCGAGTCGCACTCGCTCATCTGCCCATCCCGTAGGAATAGAGAATTTCGTTTCTCAGCTAACTGTGGCCGAAACTAACAAGTCTCTTTATCAGTAATGTTCTCATGCCCCAGAGACACTGAAGCCTAGCTCCGCGGCCTTGAGTAAAGATAGCGATGTATCCCTTGCAGGTGCAGATGCCTACTGTATGAGGACATTGTTCCTCTGTCTGGGTTTCAGTAATTTTCCAGAAGGGGCGTACCCTAATGTACTGTGTTGCATTATAAAGTACTGCTGTGATAAAGGGAGTCAGTCCTCTCGACGCACTCTTTGGGGTGATGGTCGGACAGGGCCCTCTCATATGGGAGTTTGTGGCCTAATAAAAGATATAGTTTATTCTTCTCCACTGTCCGGCTGACTTCTTACAGAGTTACTATAGGTGAGTGCGGTAAGTCACTCAGGTGGATTTGAGCCACGCTTATCAGATGGCGCCCGAATAGGGACCCCGCGATAAAGATCTTTCTCACCCGTAGGTGGGTAGCAGAAGACCGGGGACCCGCTGGTCGGCACGGTGGGCCCGGGTACCCATCTGATGCCGAGCTTGGTTCTCGCAGCGCTGCCCCACCCTGCTGATCGGGAGAGGTCCCGGTTCGGATCTTACGCCGGGGTCCAGAAGGTGGAACTCGGAGCTGACCGTGTTGGTCCTGGCAGCCGGAGGTGGAGAACGGTAGAGGTCGGTACCGCCTACGGAAGGTGAGTGGTCCACCTGTGATTGTTTAAGGAACTGGAGTGTTCCGGGAGACTAGGGTGTCTCCGGTGGTTTGAGGAGCCGGTGTGCTCCTGGGGCTAGTGTGCTCTGGGGAACTCAGAGTGCGAGCAGGCGCTCTGACAGACTTGACGAGGTTGGGAGAATATCTGGATATATTGTTTGCAGTAATCCGACCAGGTGGTACTGTGGTGAAGGCGTGGCTCGTTATGGGTGGACTCCGGAACTTACCCTGAACTCCTAGAGTGGCGGTTCAGTGGAGGTGAGTCCTGGGTCTCCCGTGGTAAAGTGTGCAGCGATCCATAGTGCCGCACGGGGAGCGGATGTGTTCTCCATCCTCAGAACAGTTAGTGTACTGTTCGGTCTGCGGTAGGGTCCAGGTTCCCCAGGACTTGGTCGACGGGCCTTGTCCCATTCGGTAACACGTGTTTGGAAGAATTTTATATGTGTATGTGTGTGTGTGGTTTCCTAATGCATATTATATGTGTGTGAATGAGCTCGAGCTAGCGATTCAAGGTAACGAATTTTGTGGAGAAGTGTTTTATTTTACACCAAAGTAGAGATGCCGTGTTTCAGTAAGTTACGATGTTTTGGGTGCTGTTGTCGTGTCTCAGATTCCAGGCTGGCCGAGAGCCAACCTGCACCCCCTGAGGGCACTCCAAACTTTGATATGTATATCAAGCATGGATTGCCCCCGATTTTGTTTGGCACTTTATGGCACCGATATACCGCTGACAATGTGGATTTACAATGGCCCTTGACAGGTTCATTCGAGGAAGCTAAATTGGACTATTTGCAGGACAAATTGTTTGCTAGGCGTAGCCGTCAAAGCATGTTTGATTCTTTAAGAGTGTGGCAAAAGGAAGTTAGGAAACGTAAGTTGAGAGAAGAGAAGGAGGCTTTTAAAAAGTCCGCGCAGACCATGGCGCAGAAAGCAAGAGAACACACTAAGAATGAGAATGAGCAGCGTTTGGAGCGCGCAGATAGGCTTTGCAGGTTGAAAGAAAATAAAAGTTATGTAGTACGAGAGAACGAACAGGATGAGATGGAAGACATTTTGAGTACTCGACCCCCTCCTCCTTATGCCCCGCAGTCATTGTATCCCTCTCTGCCAGCTCCCGCCTCTACTAGCGGGGTACCGGGTCCATTGGCAAGTGCCCCGCACCAACATGGCGCAGCGACTTCTGCTTCCCCGCCCCCGACACCCCTCGTTTCTTTGTTCCCGACCATCCCGGCCACTTCACCCGCTCCCTCCCAATTTTCTCTAGCACTCCCTACTGTTTCAGCTAGCACCACCCCTAGTCAGGAGATGTCAACGCCGAGTCGAGGCGCAGGTAGCGGACTGCTCTCACAGGTATGGAAGTTGCTTACGCGTTCTACGGTTGGTTTGGATGAGAAAAGTATAGTGGCCAACCAGGCATGCCAGTGGGCTAGCAATAACATTTATTCGTTTGAAGACATTTGGTCCACAATGAAAGATTTTGAGCCTTTGATGCAACAGCATGCTTTGTGGCATATGGCAAATGTATTAATATCACTATGAGAGCAGGGGTATGGAGGTGTGGCTCCGGCGACTTTACGAGATATACAGAGCGGAGCCTACAGAACGAATACTGGGGTGAAGGAGGTGATGCGCAGTCTACGTGCTTTATTACAGTATAGGAATGAATTGCCCTCTGCAGGTGTGCCCCATTTTCCAGGTATACATCCAATGCGTGAGGTGCACCCGATCTTTCATCCCGAGATACCCGAGATGGTAGATCCGGTCACGAAGGCTGTCACCAGGAACAGGGTAGATGCACATTTCCAGGAACAATGGGTGTATACACCATGGAAGAGAAGTGAGGTATTAGCCTTAAAGGCCCAGTTGCCAGATTCTAGAAAGAACCCGACCGCGTATTATAAAGAGTTGACTGAAGCTGCGTCTTCCACTGTAATGACTTTAGCTGATGTTGAACTGTTTTTTGGGCTTCTGGTCCCAGTTGATGTATGGCGACAGGTGAAGGGCACAGATCATTCGGAAGAATTGGGTGGTACGTGGCAGGAGTTACAGGATTGGGATAAGGAACGTAAGCCAGGGGAAAAGCCGAAAGCTGAGATTTTGGCGTTGCCGGGGCGCATAATAAAGTATATGCACACTCTCATTCCCCCGAAGAAGGTAGATTGGGACAAGTTGACGGCTTGTAAGCAGAAAAAGGATGAGGCAGTCTCGGACTTCTTTACGAGGTTTGAAGAGGCGCTTATGGACTTTAGTGGGCAAGATGTGTCACAGGATGGAGGGTTGCGACTCTTCGTTAATAGGTTTGTCATGAACTTGTTGCTGGAGATCTCAGCAAGATTGCAAGCGTCGGAGAGTACGTGGACGACGTCCTCTCCCTCTGGTATTCTCAGTATGGCTCAGTATTATGAACACAGAGAAAATGAGAGTAAGGACAAGCAGGAAAAGAAGGCTAAAGATTTGAAGACAAGGGTTTTGTTACAGCAAGTGTCGAGGGGTCGAGGGAGAGGCGCTACACCGGGAGGAGGAGGTGGCGGCTATGGCAGAGGCGAAAGTAGAGAAAGACTGGGACCGAATCAGTGCGCGAAGTGCAAGCAAGAGGGGCATTGGTGGAGGGATTGCCCTCCGTTTCAGTCGAATGCCAGTTCAGGGCGAGGACGAGGAAGAGGTAGTGGTGACTCCGGGAGACAGAATGCACGGTCAGATGGGGGCGGGAGGCCAGGAGGTAATTACTTTGACAATGGTGCAGACAGACAACAGCTACAAAGGGGCAGTGGTCAGTATTATAACGATGACTACTCTGTGGACGATCTGACGGGGTTCTCCCATAACTAGGACAGCGTAGGACAGAGCGAGGGACCAGTGCCTGTGGAAGTTGATCAGAGGGGACCCTATGTCGAGGCAGACTTATTGGGGTCTCAGCAAAAAGTTCTGGTGGATACGGGTGCAATGAAAAGTTCAGTGGCTCATTCTCGGGTCCCGGCGGCGGCTCTGTCTGGCAAGAACAATATCTCTGTGGGTTTTTCAGGTACCCCGGTGATTAGCCCCATTTCCAAACCTCTTACGCTAATGATTGGTCCTTTCACTGTTGATTCACCGTTTTTATTGACCTCAAATTGTGGAGAAAATTTACTGGGTTTAGACTTGTTGAAGAGGTTGTACGCCACCATTTATTGTTCCCCGGATGGCGTGTACCTCACGTTAGGCCCGACTGTTGCTCGCCCACTACAATGTTTTTCTAAAGACGATCCACTGCCACCTGAATTCGAAGGAATACCCGCCAGTTTGTGGGCTACCAATGATACAGATGTGGGTAAAATGGATATTGCCCCGGTAACAATAAAGGTTAAGGTGGGAGCAAAATTACCCAGGGTACCACAGTACAGAATTCCTAGGGAGGGAGAAAAAGCCCTGTTGCAAATAATACAAGATTTGATTCGGTCAGGTGTAGTGGAAGAGACGGACTCGAACATATGTAACAGCCCCATACTGCCGATCCTTAAAAGACACTCGCCTGATGCTGCAGATAATACCCCTGATGTATATAGGTTTGTGATTGATTTGCGCCATGTGAATAGAGTCGTGGAGCCACAATACCCAGTGGTCTCGGACATCACTACGATATTGACAATGATTCCCCCATCGGCTAAGTATTTTTCTGTTCTGGATCTGAAGAATGCTTTCTTCAGTATCCCAGTACATGAGGATAGCCGTTATTTCTTCGGATTCTCATTGGCTGCCCGAAGTTTTGGGTTTAAGAGAATTCCCCAAGGTTACACAGAAAGTCCGAGCATATATAGTCAAGCGCTGAAGGCGCAATTGGACAAATTGGAACTTCCACCTGGCAACGTTATGTTGCAATATGTGGATGATATCCTGATAGTATCAGATGAAAAGGAGGGTTGTCGGGATGCTATGATAAAATTACTGCATCATTTGGCACAAAGGGGGCATAAGGTGTCCCTTCCAAAATTTCAATATTGTCGAACGGAGGTTACCTACCTAGGTCACCTCCTTTCGAAAGTGGGGAGGAGATTGACGCCAGAGCACATAAAAGGGATAACCAGCATGAAAGTACCTACCACGCAGCGAGAGGTGCGCGCATTCTTGGGCATAACATCGTATTGTCGCCAGTGGATACCTAGGCACTGATCCCACATCGCTGAGAAAAAAACGTGAGGTCTTTTGGATCTTTTTCCTCAACAGCATGGATAAGGGCCTTAATGAGGAATGCCCATGGGTGAATGCCCTATTGTAAATTTCGGAAATGTTGTGCCCCTTTTTCCCTATTGTACCCCCCTGATCTGCTAATCGTTTTTCAGTTCCAAAAATCCCCAGTTATTCTACCCCCTTTATTCTCTCTCCCCGTTTTTAACTCCTCCCTTGTCCACCCATGACTAACATATCGCAGGGGGCCCTTATTTTCATATATAGGGGTGGTTAAGTACACCACCGCTACTACCCATAGTAACCCTTGACGCGTCCGCACCTATTGACCGCCTTTTTATCTTAAAGGCTGGATTCCCCTAGAATTAACATCCTTTGCCTGACTATCGTGTCCCTGGATGACCGTCCTATTACTCACAGTGAGATCCCACCTCTCCCTTCGTGTGTTAATGACGGGTCCCCATTATAAGATGGCCGCCGCTATTTTGATGTAGGGATTAGAACTCTTTCAACCCGTCTTCGATGTTGCACAGACGCCAGGATTCCCGCGCCTCCACACCTGAATCCAACTGCGGCTCACGTTTGGTGTATATATAGACGGTTCCCTATCAGCCTCTGTGCTTACTGCCTGTCCTCGTGCGCGCTATCCGGACCGCCGACTGGAGACTGCCCCCCGCTGATGCATCAGGTATTTTAACTCTGCTGACTAAATCGAGCAGTCGCAGTTCATGCCTGTAATTATCTTTCTGCACATTTCATGCATTTTGGTGATACGCGTTTATTGCCCTCTAGGTTCCATCCATGAGGGACTTTACAAAGCCTGAAAATAATCCTATTGTGGAACTAACTCATCAACCAAGGACACCCTCTTTGGTAGGAATTCTACCTATGTGTCATGGTGTCTGATAATTTACTTGGCAAAAGCTAGGAAGTCAGCCTGCTTGGCGTTTGTATTCAGTCGGCGCTTCCTGCAGCCCAGCCTTCATTCAACCGCCCCTCTTTTTCATTGTAGGTTAGCCCAATATACATCCCCAGCCGGCGGTTCCAGCACTGATCAGAATCCTTCCGTGGCATTTACACCACCATTTAAAGGTACACCCGGAATAACATTTTATGTTGTCACTCTGTGCTTCTATGCCGAGTTAGGACTATACCTGTAGTCTGTGCTTAATTAAGCCGCCGTTTCCTCCGTTTTAGGTTTATTTATCGCGCACCAGTAGCAGACGATGTCAGCATTTACCTAAATTCATCTATGGTATCTCCCCCACGATCTAAAGGTATACCCTCAAAAACTGCGATTCTTTACCTTGCTTTTCTCCCCCTATTCAGGACTATCCCCCTGTAAGACAAGTATTCTGATGTGCTTTTTCTTCCACCTCAGGGACCCATTTTATCCATCCTTGTGTCTCCCTCCTTGGTGCTGATATCCCTACGCACATCTGGGGACAGGATTCCACCTATTACAGATACCCCCTAAGGCGACGCGATTACATCCTGGTACTAGCGAATTATTATCTACTTCTTTAATCAGACGCCAGCCTCATTCGCCATCAATAGGTAAAATCTAATACAGCACTACTGTCATTCCCGGCTGACTACATTCTGTACTCATTTTTTGCAGGTGCCCCCTGTTGATATTCTTATTTATGCGTTAAAGTGTTTTTCTCTCATCTGAGATGTCTACATATTGATGTGTTGCTCTCTCTGTTTAATTGTTGTCTGTGGGCCTAGTCAAGACTGGTCAAACTGTTTGTCATTATCCTTATGAGTATCTAAGTATTTTTGCCTTATTGTGCCTTGAACCCATGCAAGTATGCTTTCTAAAATATATGTTTTTAATATGTTTTCTTATACAGAATTCTTGTACACTTGTGGTTCCTCCTTCCTCACCCCACTTTGCCCTGATGAAGGTGTAGCCCCGGACGGGGCCACACACCGAAACGCGCGTTGGCGTTTGTTCCTATTTAGGAACCCACTGAACCAACCCGGACATCTGATCATCGGTCCCCATGTCATCTAAGATCATCTCTGCCTAGTGCTGTATGATGTGTGAATGTTTTTTGTATGAGTGTTAACGGTATGCAAGTATGGAGTCAGAACCACTGTTTAATTGTTGCTAAGGTGTTTATTTATTTATCATGATGCTAAACTATTTATATCCATTCACAATGAAAATGAATTCAAAAATAAAAAAATAAATTTTGATAATATCCAATTGTTATATGGTTTGCTTGCGTTCAGGGCAATTTTTATAATACAAAGGACCTCTTCGAGGCCATTTACTAAAATCACTGTGGGCAGGTCCCCTCCCCGTGCTTGATTGCCAGTGGATACCTAATTATGCGTTACTAACAAAACCCCTGTTGTATCTGACTACCAAAGAAGTGCGCGAACCCCTACCCTGGACCCCTGCATGTCAGGAAGCGTTTGAGTCACTAAAAACAGCTTTATGTTCTGCACCCGTTCTGGGAACACCTGATTACCAGAAGCCTTTTGTGCTTTATGTACATGAGGCGGAAGGATGCGCGTTGTCTGTCTTAACACAATGTTTCGGAGGGAAACAGAGACTGTGTGCTTACTTCTCTGCGATGCTCGACAATGTGGCAAGAGCGCTGCCGAGTTGTCTGAGAGCCACGGCGGCTGCTGCGGTCTCTAAAAGACAATCGGCAGGGCTCGTATTGGGTTCAGACCTCACAGTAATGGTACCGCATGCTGTGGACATTTTACTAAACAGAACACAGACGCAGCATTTAACGAGTGCTCGTCTTACCGGCTATGAGATGACCCTCTTTGCACCCCATGTGACGATAAAAAGGTGTGCTACTCTGAACCCTGCCACGTTGTTACCTATCCCCACGGATGCAAAGGACGATGACATACATGACTGTTTGTTTCGAACAGAGGAAGAGACAAAAGGGAGGGTGGATCTGACGGACAAGCCTTTAGATGAGCCGGATGGGGAATTGTATGTGGATGGGTCTTGTTTCAAACTTGCAGATGGTACATCGACAGCAGCATATGCAATAACGACATTACAGACAGTAGTGGAGACCTCTAGAATACCCTACAATTCGGCCCAGGCTGCAGAAATTATAGCTTTACTGAGAGCATGTGAACTGAGTGAGGGACTGGACGTGAACATTTATACTGACAGCCAATACGCCTTTGGCGTGGCTCATAATTATGGGCGACTGTGGGCAGAACGGGGATTTCTGACTTCACATGGACAACGTATACAACATGGTCCGCTGATATTACGACTGTTGACAGCATTGACGTTACCCAAGTGACTGGCTGTGATAAAATGTAGCGCGCACAAGACAATAGTGGATGATGTGGGACGAGGCAATGCCTTTGCAGATCAAACGGCAAAAGAGACTGCTCGGACAAAATTACCACGGATGTTTGTGGCAGGCCCAGCTAGATGGGTGCCAGACATTAACATGTTTGCAGATACTGTACAGAGTGTAAAAAATATATAAGAGAAAGTGACTGAAGATGAATTGAGGACATGGAAGGATGGTGGGGGGCGATTGGATGCTGATGAATGTTGGACAGATGTGACCGATAAGAGACGATGGTTACTTCCCAACGCATATGTCCTCCCAGTGGTGACGATGGCTCATGGGCCTGCACATATTAGCGCCAAAGGTATATGCAAGCTGCTGGACCCAGTGTGGAGCAATAAAAATATCTCTAAAGTGGCGACTCACTTGGTCCGACAGTGCATGGTATGTTTGAGGCACAATCCAGGAAAGGGTACCCCTGTCCCAGTGGGATATTTTGCACCTCCCTCTTTCCCTTTTGAGGTGATTCAGATGGATTATATTGAAATGGAAAGGGTTAACAATCTCAAATACGTCTTGGTGGTTGTATGCGCTTTTAGCAGATGGGTGGAGGCATTTCCAACAAAAGATTGTACAGCCATTTCTACTGCCAAAATGTTGATTAAAGAATATTTTTCCCGTTTCGGATTGCCTAGGGTGATCTGGAGTGATAATGGCATGTCCTTTAATGCTGAATTGATGAAACAGATATGTAAAGGCTTGCAGATTTCCCAAAAGTTCCACGCGGCCCAACACCCTCAGGCCGCGGGACTTGTGGAAAGATTTAACGGAACGTTAAAATTGAAGATGGCCAAAATACAGGAGAGTACGGGACTCCGTTGGCCAGATGCCCTTCCTTTAGCCTTGCTTTCTACCAGAGTGACAGTTAATTCCAAAACGGGTGTCTCCCCTTACGAGGTAGTATTTGGCCGCCCGGCCAACGTTTGGGGAGTACCCAGACCTAAATGCTTTTCTGAAATAGAGTATCCTTTGTTGATAGACTACTTGTATGCTTTGACTAAAGATCTTCGTTCTATTCATCAGCAGGTAGCAGACACCCTGAAGCCGTTGCCGGAGGGGCATGGACACTCCATTCACCCAGGGGACTGGGTCATCGTCAGAAGATACCAGCGTAAATCCTGTCTGGAGCCCAGGTGGTCGGAGCCACGACAAGTACTCCTCACCACACGTACCGCACTTCGAGTTGAGGGCAGAAAAGCGTGGACGCACGCCTCCCATGTAAAAAAGGTTCCGCTACCGTTACCCTATGACAAATGGGTAAGAGAAGGCATTGCTGATGAGGAACACGAGCAATTACGTTGCCTTCTCGGATGCTTCACTGAGGGGAGAGGAGCAAGGTGAAAAGACGAACGCAAAGTCTCAGGCAGAACAAAATGCTCCGACAAGCTCCGTTACTCCCGTTGCTACTAGTGAAAAGGCGTCAAAGAGTTCAGTTCATGCTACAGATACACCTGTTCTGTTCACTGACCCCGAAGTGCGAGGGAGCACTCGCTATAATCTGCGGCCCCGGAAAAAGTGAAAGTGTGCTGGACTAAACACTGGAAGAAGGGCTTAGCGGAGATTCTGATATAAAAGAAGATTTAGTGGTAGGGATGGACTTGTAAGAGCCCTGGTGTTTAGCGGAAGATTGTGTTTTATGAGACTATAGAGTGGTGTGGGGCCCAGATCAAGTGCTTCTCTGTTTCAATTGCTGTGTGTTAAGCGACGTGGGATTAAGGTATGGACGGTAAAAGCCTGCCTGTGAGGCTTTGAAGGACACAGGGAGAAGATCCCTTTTTAGGGTTGAAGAACCCCTCTGGCCGGTTTCGAAGGACTTGTCTGGGACTATTTTTTAGAGTGTCTTTTTCCCATTTGTTGATATATTTTTGCGATTTTAAATATGCACCCTTTTGGCCGCCCCATCCCTGATGAGGAGCAGCCCTTTGCGGCTCCTCGAAGACCTTTGCCTGCTTCCCCCTGGTTGGCCCTTTCCCGGAGGGGAAAGATAGTACTCCTTATCATAGTGCTCATTGCTTTTCTAGTAGCTCTTGGTATATTGTTTTTCTTGGATAAAGCCTACCCCGTTCATGTGTTTGCACCCACACCTACTGCTGTTCCTGAACACAACATTATTACTGTGGATTATGGTGAACGAATACTTAGACGAGGTTACAAAGAAAATGTTTTTATAAAGAATTTGCACCATGCTCATGCTACCACAAACATTACAGATTGTTGGGTCTGTGGGCTCTTGCCTTCTGCTGCTTACAAGAAGGATAGATTTTTAGCGCTCCCCTTGACACCTGTAAATAGTTGTGTGGGGCGGTATACTCTCATAGGTCTTGTTAAATATTTTCAGCAGCCAGATTTTCTGACTCCTCGACTGCAGAATAGGGGATCGACTATGACAATGCGAGTTTGCCCTATGCCCCCCTCTTCCCTTGGACGGATATATACTGATGGACGTTTTGACCAGACATTTATAGAGACGTGTGAGAAAAAGATAGGCCGGTTTTTGACTCCAAATGACACTGACAAGGTTAGAGAAAGTTTCTTTCAGCTGAATTCCTCCCTGTCCTACAGACACCCGCCAAAAGGAAATGGCAGTGTTAAGTCTTTGATTCCCTTGGCTGTAGTGGGTCCGTCGCCATTCTTTTGTATAGAGGGTAGGGGCCCCATCAAGGTCGGTAATAGTTCTTGTAACGTGACAGCATCCATACGTTTGCCTCTCAGTCCCTCCTTGGTTACTCCCCCCAGTATCTATTTTGTATGCGGAGATAATGGATACCTATGGTTGCCTGAAGGTTGGGGTGGGGTATGTTACCTAGCCTATATGATTCCTCCCGTATATGTGGCACCCTCCGACTACCACAAGACTCATCGTAGGTTTCCCAGTCCACAAGAGCAGCGTAAAAGGAGGGAACTCCAGGTAGATGACGTTGACCAGACAGACACCTCTCTACAACAATGGACTGATTTCTCTAAGGGTCTTCTGCCTTTCTGGGGTCCAATATTTAATAGTAGGGCCATTCGGCGACTGTCCAGGGTGATGGAGAAAGTAGTCCTTACTGAAGCTGACATTGCGACTAACATGTCTGTTGAGATTCAGGCTATGAGATTATTTACGATTCAGAATAGGATGGTGCTTGACGTCATCCTGGCAGATAAGGGCGGGGCCTGTCGCGTCATCGGGACGTCTTGTTGCGTATATATTCCAGACTCAGCTCCGACTGTTAACTTAGCAGTACAGAAAATCCATAGATTAGCGACTGAACTCCATCAGGACAACGGGACTTGGTCCTTACAAGGGTGGCTCTGGGGTGTTTTCTCCTCTTGGGGTTGGAAAATATTGATGGGTTTAGTTGGTGTGGTGAGCATACTATTGACGTGTTGCCTTTGTGTGTACTGCCTTCCCCCATGTTGCTCAATGTGTGCTACAAATTTGCGACAACGAAAGAAGGTGTCAGGTCAATATAATGCCTCTATCATTACTGATATTCCTGATGCACATTGGATGATGTTTATTGCAGATGATGTTTTTGAATAAATATGATGCCCCACCCTTAGAATGGATGTAAAAGGCGCTACCTTTCGGCAAATAAATGTGTGGCTGCAGTTAGCCAATGATGCTAAAAGGAGGGTCTGATAGAACTCACTTTTCGATGCCCCACCCATCCCTATTTTCATATGAGTTAGCATCATGTGACTAACTGATGAAGTGCGTATATATATACATGTGTCTGCATTATTCTTGCTTGTTACATGATTATACAATTATATGTGTGACGATATTAGTTTCTTAGCTTAGCCTGTGTGCCTCCATTTTGTGTATCTCCCCGTGCCTGCGAGTTGCACTCGCTCATCTGCCCCTCCCGTAGGAATAGAGAATTTCACTAAGACAGCAGTTTTCGTTTCTCAGCTAACTGTGGCCGAAACTAACAAGTCTCTTTATCAGTAATGTTCTCATGCCCCAGAGACACTGAAGCCTAGCTCCGCGGCCTTGAGTAAAGATAGCGATGTATCCCTTGCAGGTGCAGATGCCTACTGTATGAGGACATTGTTCCTCTGTCTGGGTTTCAGTAATTTTCCGGAAGGGGCGTACCCTAATGTACTGTGTTGCATTATAATGTACTGCTGTGATGAAGAGAGTCAGTCCTCTCGACGCACTCTTTGGGGTGATGGTCGGACAGGGCCCTCTCATATGGGAGTTTGTGGCCTAATAAAATATATAGTTTATTCTTCTCCACTGTCCGGCTGACTTCTTACAGAGTTACTATAGGTGATGCGGTAAGTCACTCAGGTGGATTTGAGCCACGCTTATCATGTGGTACCAGAAAGTAATCCAACCTTGACATAGTTCCCATAGACTTAAAGGTGCAAGGGTCTGTCTTGCGCCTGGTGTGCTGATTGCCATAAGTCGGCAAAACCCCAAGCCCCCAGGAAAGTCGACAACGCAGAGGCTTATTTACAAGCCCATTGCGCTGCCGGTGCATCAATAAACGTGCTGCAGCATACATACAAAGAGGAATATGCTTCTATAAATAGGTGTCACTTTCTGCACAAAAACAATTCTAACCTTTGTGTCGTAGCACAATGCTGCCTGCATTGGCACGAGGTAGCCAGAGGTGCACTAGCGCAGTGAGGGAACAGCACTGTGCCATTTCTTAGTAGATATGAAGCATGTCTACTCTCTCTCTTTGACTCAACACAGCACAGCAACTTCCTTTGCTACGTTGCGTTGTGTCAATGTTTAGTAAATCTAGTCCAGGACTTTTCACCAGCACCTAACTGCGATCAGATGTGGCATTGTAATTAGCACACTGGACGTAAAGCAAGACTGCAATACTCAGAGGCGCATATTCACAAACGTTTAGCGTCAGGTTAGCATTACTTTTCTAAAGATAACCCACTGCTAAACCTTTCTGGGGATTAACAAACCAAGGCAAATTGCTATTTACGTTGGTTTATATGAAAAAGTAACGCAAAGCAGCACAGAACGCTCCTTTGCATTACTTTACGTCGAGGGGACATTACATGGGTGGTACATAGGTGTTCCCATTCAACCACCCAATGTGCTTCGACACGAAAGCCAAGGACTGGAAAAAGTGTCCGTAATCACTTGGAGTGAGGTGGTCACCCCAATGTGAGCTGGAGACGGAATGGAGTTCTGGGAGAGGCAAAAGACGAGGAAGGTGGAGGAGGGAAGAGATGGACAGAATCTCAAGTGAAATAGAGGAAGGATTTAAGAGACAGATGTGGAGAGATGCAGCAAAGCTGTTAGATGTTTGTAGAACAAATGGCGGGAAAGGTGAGGGGAGACAGAAGCAAAGTTGAGGACGAAAGCTAGAGGGGCAGCTAGGGAGTAGTGGTGAACAAAAGCGAATGGGGAGACACCCTTGAAGAAGAAGAAAGATGAAGGAAAAGCTGAGGAGATGTAGAAGTGCTAGAATCAGAGTGACTGAGATGGACAGAAAGAGTTCAAAAGAGTCTAGAAGAGGAAAGGAAGTAAAATGAAGAGTAATGGAGAAAAGAAAAATGAGATGGAGAGATAGAAAAGGAGAAGCAAAAGAACAATGAAGGACAATGAAGACAAGAACAGACTGGAAAACGAGACAGCTTAAGGGTTGATAGAGAGGGAAGAAGAGTCACGGAGAGTTAGGGGCCTCAAATTCAGCTCAGTCAGAGAGTTGACTGGGTTTGAACCCCATCAAGGTCACTCAACCTTTCATTCTTCAGAGATGAAAAAGAAATGCTGTTGACTTGGGTAATTATAACAGCTATTTGGGTAATACATAAACCAATGGCACTTGTGGAGTGTGAACTACAGGCAGGGCCACTGGAATTATGCAATGCTGTGTTTTCTACATAATTATGTGTTTGTCGCACTCACCACTTAATCCATTGTCTTCTAATAAAATACAGACTTTACTTAAAAAAAGAATTCCAGCTTGAACAGATCATAAAGTATTAAAAACGCGGGGGCATATTTGCAAGGTCCTGCGATAATTATCGCTCAGCGCTTTTAGCCTAAGGATAATTATCGCAGGCTAACGCTGGATTCCATCGCGGAGATAGCGTGTTATCAGCAACGCCTATCTCCCAAGAGATAGGAATCCTTGCATTAGCTTGTAAACAGTGTGATTATCGCTGGAAATCCGACGATAATCACACTGCAACCAAAAAAACCTTGCTGATAGGGCAGGGTGATCTTAGCCATGTAATCCACCTCCCATTGGATTGCATGGCTAAGTCTGAAAATTAACAGATGTAAAAAAGCAGCGTTAACTGTGGTTAGCACTGCTTTTTTTTGTCTCTAACAGCATTAGCGGGAAGCTTGATAATAGGAGAAATGTCGCTTGGCGACATTTCTCCTATTATTTTACTCTGGAACGCCCACTTTGCATCCCATTACAAATGCAAAGGGAAGCGAAGTGGAAAAGGGTGCTAACATGCGATTTTGCATGTTAGCACCCTGTTTTTGAAAGGGCGATATTTTTATCTCCGCTTCTTTGGCTTTTAAAGCCAAAAAAGCGGAGATAAAGCCCTTGATAATATGCCTCTAGGCCACACACGTTGCTTTTCAGCAGAAGGTCACCTTTCAGTGGCTGAGTACTGCACTAGGTGTTACCCTTGACCTCCTAGGTCTAGCTCACCGCTTCCCCACTGCTGCTCCTGTTAGCTTAGATGCAACAAAGAAACAATGTCCTGAGAGGTAAGGATATGTAGACAATTAAAACATGCATGCACATAGCATTACTTGTAAAGAAAGAAGGAGGAGAATACTCGTTGGTATGACAAAAGATAGTTAATCATCTTTATATTATACCATTAGTTCCATGGTCGGATAATATACAGTTAAAGACAGCACTGCATAAATTGAATTGATGACAACCATATAAAACTTGGTGCATAAAAGTGTACAAAGTGCAGGTGGCGACGCAAGTGAAAGTGAACAGCGTGGACGGCGCACTGTGAATAAGGTGCAGATAATTTACAGTGAGTGGCTCAAAGGCGCATGTGACAACATGATATCACAGTAGGCAAAGGTTCTTTCAATTGAATGTTGAGCCACAAAGGAGGAGTGCGCCTATAATTTAGGCTGTTAGGTCGACGGCGTTTCGATCCGTATTAGATTTGGATCGTCATCAGGACTTGGTTGTCTGAGTTGGGGCATGCTGTAAGAAAAGGGAAGAGATTCAGGAGTTAAGTTTCGGGAGTGGAGGAAGGAAAGACGTGACAAAGGGGGCTGTAGGGTACCTAGAGTGGGTTCCGGTAGCGTGAATCGACTATTTAGCAAGTTTCCACGAAGAAGCAGTCTATAGCAGCTTGTGCAGGCTAAAGTCAAGGATCGTCTGCAGATTGCCTGAGAGCACTGGGGAGAGGGAAGAATGAGGGGAGCACTGTTAAGGAGAAGTGGACAAGACTGGCGTGCTGAGCTTGAAAGAGTCAAGCCTTTGATATCAAAATGATACCAAGTAAGGGCTGTACTGTTAGGCAGTAATTAGGGGGCTAGACGACCTAATCGCCACGTACCTTAAGTGATCTGTGCCTGGATCGGCCGTGTTGGGTCAGCCGTGTTCTAGCACGTACACTGTGGAAAAATGGAGAGGGAGGCATTTGTTAGCAGCTCCTTGCGAGGGAGCAGGGGAGTAGGAAGTGGTATCCCTGTGGTGGCGGGGGCGTATACCTGACTGAATCGGCGTGCTGGAGCTCCAATGAAGGCAAGCATTTGGAAGCCGGTGGCGGCGAGGAGTGAAAGTTTAACTTCCGCGTCTGGGCGGAGTTGTAACGGGATCAGGGGCGGGAACTGGGTGTGTCAATGCGTGTCAGCATTTGTGGGCTAACACAAAGGGGAGCGTCAGGGGTGTAGCTCGAATGACGTGTCAGAACGGGAGAGCGGAATGGAGGGTTTCCATAGTGACGCGTCCTGGTACCGGAGGGAAGAAAAATGTTTCAAACCCGGTTAACCGTTAAGCAATCAAACAATCATCACATTTTAACACATGCCTTAAGTTCAAGTTCAAGAATTTATATAGCGCAGTACTCACCCAGAGGGTCTCAAGGCGCTTGGGGATGGGGTTCATTATTTATCGTATAGCCAGGTTTTAAGTTCTTTTCTGAAGGAGATGTGGTTCTGTGTAAGGCGGAGGTGGGTGGGGAGTGAGTTCCAGGTCTTGGCCGCCAAGTAGGAGAAGGATCTACCTCCCATGGTGGGTCTTTGGATGCGCGGAATTGCGGCGAGGCCTTGATCGGAGGATCTTAATTGGCGGGTGGGTGTGTAGAAGGATAGTCGAGTGTTGAGGCATTCGGGCCCTAGCTTGTAGAGGGCCTTGTGTGCGTGGTGAGGAGACGGAATGTTATTCTCTTGTTGACGGGGAGCCAGTGGAGGTCTTTCAGGTGGCCGGTAATGTGATTTTGGCGAGGGATGTCCAAAATGAGTCTCGCTGATGCGTTTTGGACACGTTGGAGTTTTTTCAGTAATTTGGCTGTAATTCCGGCATAGAGGGTGTTTCCGTAGTCCAGTCGACTCGTGTCTAGTGCGTGGGTGACAGTTTTTCTTGTCTCAGAGGGGATCCAACGGAAGATTTTTTTGAGCATACGAAGTACGTTGAAGCAGGAGGATGAGACGGCGTTGACTTGTCTGGTCATCGAGAGTGAGGAATCTAGGATGAAGCCCAGGTTGTGTGCGTGGTCTGTGGGTGTTGGTGCTGTGCCCAGAGCCGAAGGCCACCATGAGTCGTCCCAGGCAGAGGGGGATGATCCTAGGATGAGCACCTCCGTTTTGTCTGAGTTAAGTTTTAGGCGGCTGGTTTTCATCCATTCGGCAACTTCTTTCATACCTTCGTGAAGATTGGTTTTGGCGGAGTTAGGGTCTTTGGTGGGGGAAAGGATCAGCTGGGTGTCGTCAGCGTAGGAGATGATGTTAAGGTTGTGTTGACGCGCGATGGATGCGAGTGGACTCATGTAAACGTTGAAGAGGGTGGGACTGAGTGATGATCCTTGTGGTACACCGCAAATGACTTCGGTAGCCTCTGATTTGAATGGGGGAAGTCGTACTCTCTGGGTTCTTCCGGCGAGGAAGGAGACGATCCAGTCCAACGCTTTTCCTTGTATTCCGATATTGTTGAGGCGTTGTATGAGGGTGCTATGACAGACTGTGTCGAAGGCGGCGGAGAGGTTGAGTAGAATGAGGGCCACTATTTCTCCGTTGTCCAGTAGTGTTCGGATGTCGTCTGTGGCTGCAATGAGGGCGGTTTTGGTGCTGTGTTTGGCTCGAAAGCCATTCTGTTAGGGATCGAGGGAGTTGTTGGCTTCGAGGAAGGCTGCGAGTTGACTATTGGCGGCTTTCTCGATGACTTTTGCCGGGAAAGGGAGGAGGGATATTGGGCGGTAGTTTTTGAGTTCAGAGGAGTCTGCTGTGGGTTTCTTCAGGAGGGCGCTGACTTCGGCATGTTTCCAGCTTTCTGGGAAGGTAGCAGAGTTGAAGGAACAGTTGATAACATCACAGAGGTGGGGTGCGATGATGGAGTCTGCTTTGTTGAAGATGTGGTGGGGACATGGGTCGGTTGGCGAGCCAGAGTGGATGGAATTCATAAGGCGGATGGTGTCTTCGATGGTGATTGGGTTCCAGGCGTTGAGATTGTTGGAGTCCTAGGTTGCAGCCTATGTATATTGCGGGGGCAACATGTTGTTAGTTCTGATCGACATAGTGCGATTGCCTTCTTTGGCAAAGGAAAGTCATAACATTTTAAGGTCACATTATTGTACATCATATTATCTAACATGTTCTGACCAGGGCTAATGTGTGGGCGACATGTTGTCAGCAGTTAAATCAATTGGTGCAGTAGCCTGCAGTCGGCAGATCTATGAGGTGGTATGTGCCGTCTAGAGACATGTTATACATTTATAAAAGATGTATGTTTACGTACACTTATGTTTACAGGAGAAGTGTGGCTCACTGGCTAGAGGAGGCAGACCTGGAAGCAGAGGTCAGCCTGGAACCAGGGTTCAATTCCCGGCTCGGCGGGGTCTTGAGTCCTAAAATGTTTATGGACTCGACAATTCTCGCTCTGGTGCCTACTCGATTCACGGGTTCACACTCTGCGACTCTGGGCAATAGCATGCTTAATCTCCACAACGGCCCCTCGCGGCGGGATGCCTGGCTTTCACCTTGCGGATACCCCGCCGGGGATATCTCACAGGGGGATACCAGGACGGGTTCCCTAAGCAAGCGCTTAGAAACCGCTTGGTGATTTGCGCTATATAAATTCCTGTACATTTACATTTACATTTACATTTACATTTACGTATTGAGAAGGGCAATTTTTAAACACGTGCACAATGGAAGTATATGGGTATAGTGATCAAAGAAGACCAGACGTGTTCTGTAGGTTCAGTTAGTATGTCGGGCTGTTCAATAGTTCCAGGGGCAGGAAGCTGGCGTGTAGATTCTGGTTACAGTTTAGCTATGGATCATTAGCTGGGTCCGGTGGTAACAGTACAGTTCCATTCGTCAATAGTATTAAGCCCCTGATTGATCGAGTCGCAAATGGTCAGCCATTTGCATTCAGCCTTATTTATGAGAATTTTGATATCACCTCCTCGAGTGGGCAATGTGGGTTTTTCTATCACTTGCCAATGAATGTCAGTGTCCAGGTGACCGTGTTGCAGGTAGTGTGATACCAAGGGAGCTGTTAATGTTTTGCAGTTGATTCGACTCTTATGCTTAATGATGCGTTGTTTAATCATTTGTGTCGTCTGCTCAATGTAGATTTGGTTACATGGGCACTTGATCGCATAAATAACGTTTTATGATCTGCAGTTTATGTGTTTAGTCAGTTTATGTGAGAGACCGTTGACTGTAAATTCTTTTGTATTTGTGGTCAAGCTGCACACACTGCAATTTTGGCATCTGTAGTGTCCCACAATCGTATCGAGGCCCCAGGCAGCTGTGATGGTATTTCTTTTATGGTTGGTTTGTGGCCAAGTAATGGCATGTACCAGATGATTAGCCAAATTGTTGCCGCATTGGTAGGAGAATAGAGGGGCTTCTTTAAATTGCTCATGGGAGCGTAGTAAAGGCCAATTTTTTCTGATGATTTTATTGATTTTGTTGCTGTGAGGGCTGAATTTTGAAACGAAAGGGATCCTGGACATCGATTTCTTCGGTTGAGTGGTGAGGAGGTATTCTCTGTGACGGTACCACGCTCTTTTCTTTGCTTTGGTAACCAATCGTTTGGGATAGCCACAATGTATTAGTTTTTGGTGAGGGTGTCAGCCTCCCTGAAATAGTCTTTTTTCCATTTGCATTTCCGGCGGATCCGGAGGAATTGGCCATACGGCAGTCCATCACGTAGTCCACGAGGATGGTAGCTGGAATATAGTAGCAGGGTATTTTTCTCAGTCGGCTTGCGGTATAGGGTTGAACCCAGAAGCCCTTCTTCTGCATGGATGGTCACATCCAAAAAGGGTAGGTCATTTTGTTTGCAGTCACTTGTGAATTTAAGATGTCCTTGTGAGTGGTTAAGCCAGTGAATGAAGGGGTGCAGTGTTTTAGCTGTGCCATTCGACAGTAATAGCACATCGTCTATATACCTGCGCCAGAGATTGATGTTTTGGAAAAATGGATTGATGGGTGTTAAGATCAGGGTCTTCTCTAGGTAATGCACAAACAAAATTGCAAAGTTCGATGTTAGCTTAGAGGCACTGCGACTCTGACACAGTCAGCGAGCCCTTCACCTCGAACCTGCTGTTTAAGTGACGGTTGCCTTCCTGCTTTTCGTGCATGATGCTTTTGTTGTCAATTTTCTTGTAAAGTGTGTCAGCTTTTGTTACTTTTTTCTTTTATATGATTATTTTTCCCCGAAATGTTGTTCTGTGTTTATTTTGGCCGCATTTTTACTGTTGCGCCTGCCATCTGTTTCCTCCTCCCAGGACTACATTTGGAGGCCTATTTGCATCTGTGCGGTGTGGCAAAAGTGCGCCAAAGGAAAGCCCGTCTGTGTCCATAAGCGCCTGAATGGCGCCTTCACCATGAACCCTGGATCTTTCACCCCGCGTACCTACACCACCACCAACTAACAAGACCTGGACTCCGGACACCTCAACAACCAGTACTACTGCACATCCCCACGCACCACCAGAAGACCATTCTCCTGTTGGCACTGCCGCTTCACAAGAAGAACGTGTCATGACTAGGGTACAAGGAATGCCACATTTATGGCTGGCACCAGATTGTGGATGGAGGTTACTCCTGGGTCCTCCCTAACTAACTAAATCCAAGATGAGGAAACCTTGCTCTCTGTGCAGAGCCTTTGTGAGCCCCTCAAATATTTGGCCGGGGAATGAGCAACCCCTCCTTTGTGGTCACTCCCAACCAGTTGTGGGTACAGCTCCCCCCAGTGGTATTGGAGCCTGCAAGACTGGGTGAACAAAAGAAAGGACCTGCCAGGTGGCATCTAACATTTGTCTGTGATAGATGAGACCTCTTTGAAGTTAAACAAGTTCCTGGACACAGCCCAAATTGCCATCCTGCCATAGGAACAGAAACACCTCCCTGCACCGAAGCTTTTGTCTCTGGTCTGGGAGCTTGAGCAGCCACAGGGCTGCAGCTTGAGGGTAAATTGAACTTTTAATAATTATTGCAAAGAGTCTAAAAATTTAATGTTTGATTGTTTTCTAGCCTTTGATTGCATTATTACATTTAATAGCGGATCCCAGTGTTTCTCTGTGGAACATTCAGCCTTGCTGCAGTAAAATAACTGCTAGATGCATGTCACTGTAGGATGTTTAATATTAACTTTCTACATGTCCTACATTTACATACGATGCACCATGCCTTCTAGGCTATAAGGCCTTCATAGGGGTGACTTATTAATGTTTAAAAGGAATATTTATACCTTTCAAAAGGGTTAATAATGACAGGTTGAATGGTTGTTTTTAAGCCGCCACAGTGAAGCTACAATGGCAGGACTGCAGTCATGTTTATTATGCCACTATAGTGTATGGCAGAATGGCTGCTAAAAGCCACTAGTAACATTTAACTTACAGGCCCTGGATGTGCACTTTATTTCATATACTAGGGACTTAGAGGTATGTTAAATATGCCAATTCGGAGTGTAACCAATTTCAACATGTTTTAGGGTTCAGAGTAAATGCATATGGACCTGGTTAGCAGAGTCCCAGTGCACAAAGTAAAAAAAACAGCAGCATTAGTCTATAAGAAATGGAGATGACCACATAAAAAATAACCACTTTCCTACAGTGTACACATATGTATATATGTAGATGTGTGTGTGCATGTCTTTTTACATATATATTATTTTTCATGAAAAAAAACTCTTCGACCTCTGACTTTCCCTCCATTGACTCATCCCAAACATTTCTGACTTCAATGGACTCCCAAACATACTTTCCAAACTCTCATCTTCTTCCATCCATTTCATCCAAATAACAGGTGCACATGTCCATCACTCCTAGTAACATCTCACAAGTTCACTTTTACACGTCCACTTCAATTAATCCATTCATATTCAAAACACTAGAGTAGACATATGAGATCATATGAGCAGCAACTTAACTATGTATACGTGTTTATGTATGTATGTATGTATATGTGAAAAACTGGATTATTAGTTGGGGTATAATAATGTCACTACCTTTTTAGGTCCAGTAACGATTGAAGTAATTTAAACCTGAGCTCAAACTCTGGTAGCTATGGTACAGACCAAACAGGTTTAACTGAACAAAACTAATCCTGAAAGTAAAAGGAAGCACATATTATTAATATTCAACCAATGTATCGCTAGCCTTGGGTTCTGGAGTAGCATTCTACTTGCCCAAAAGCCCTTCAATGCCATGTCAGTGGTAGAAGTGCTTCTTAGAAATTGGGTTTCTGGTTGGCAGAGGTATGCACCCTCTGCAAGCAAAAAACACAATACTAGTCAGGGTAAGTCAAATACACCCCATAAATTAATCTGTGCTCACCCTCTGGTAGCTTGGCACAGATCAGTCAGGCTTAACTTAAGAGGCACTGTGCAAAGTATTTGTGCAACACTCCAAACAGTAACACAGTGAAAACTCCACAAAAACTGCTTAGAAACAATAGATTATGATTTTATGATACAAATAATACAAAATGACAAAAATCCAATAAGTATAAATTGAGATATTTATTTCTAAATATTAAATCTACAAATATTTTTAGAAGCAATAAGCGCCTATGGGGGTTATCTAGTTACTCTGGATCGGGGCAAGGTCAAGAGTTGAAGCCAACCACAATGGAGTCCGAACCAGATACAGGAGCCATGCAAGACCCGCTGAACAAAGTACCTTGATCCTCGTTGCAACAGGGAGATGTGCAGTAGTGGCGATGTACCTGTTCCAAAGGCAATGCACCGAGCCAAGAGACATTGGTTCCGTAGACGATGAGCTGAGTTTCTCCACGCAGTCGAGGGGATGTGTCGATCTTCCCACACTGCAGCGGTGGCAATGTGTTAGTTCAGATGCATCATTTTTTAAGGCGATTTGCTCATTCCGAGTGTGATGTGCCGATTCTGCTCCTTTAACAGCAACAATGCATTAGTTCTGCTACACACAGATGCGTTGGTTCGACTGGCGAAAGCACCTGGGTCCACCTCCAATGGACTTGAAATAGGAGCAGGGGTGAGACTTTGATAATACAGAGTATCAAAAACAGGAGTCAATCCAACTAGCCCTTCTAGGTTCAAGCAGAGTCCAGTTCTTCCTCAGCAGGGTCAAGGGAAAGCAGAGCAGCACAGCAAAAACACTGGGGCATGGTTACAAGGATTTAACACTGCTGTAGCGTCAATTGCTTTACATTACGGTGGCTTTTTTAGCACCATATTCACAAGTTACTGCAAAGTCCAATTAGTGGCATTTTTTCATCGTTAACATGAAATTTTTACAGCGCCACTTCTGTTAGTGGGACGTACCGAAAATGAGATGCAAGGTAGGCGTTCCCGTGAAAAAACTCCTGCAAAACACACAATGCAATATTTACAAGAAATTCCTTGTACCTCGCTAAAAAAGAAAAACTGCTAAGTCCCAATTGCGGCAGTTTTTCAATGTCAGAAATTACCTGGTCTCAAAAATAATGCAAACACACTTGTGTCCTCATTTATGAGGTTTTGGTGCAGGACAGCGCTGCAAGGAATCTGTTTTTTTTCCCCAACTTTGCCGCACAATGGCTGCCATGCACCAACGCGGCCACCCTTGTGCCATGGTGCAAGGGTGCGGGGGAGAGGCCCAAGGGGCCTCTCCCCCGCCCTGGTGGCTAGTGGGTGGATTCCTGCTTGGGTATCACCCTCCTGGGTCGATCCCCAAGCAGGCAACCACTAAGGAAGGGTGCCGTTGGAAAGGGGAGATCTCCCCTTTCCAACAATACCTCTCTCAAATGTTTCGGTGCTTGGGGGGCTAAGATAGCCCCACGAGCACTGAAACTAAGGGGCATATTATCAAGGGATTTATCTCTGCTTTTTTGGCTTTAAAGGCCAAGAAAGCGGAGATAAAATTATCTCCCTATCAGCAACAGGGTGCTATCACGCAAATTCGCATGTTAGCACCCTTTTTCACTACGTGAACGTGTACAGGAAGGTGTCCCTTCCTGTACATAAACAAACCTTTTTTAAAAATGCCATTCTGTCACTTTCATGTGTGCAGTATAAAGCAGCCCACAGGAAAGTGAGAGAATTGCATTCAGTATTGTTTATGTGTTGAAAGGGTCACCTTCTAACCCATTAAAAATCCTCCCCTACACACAGACTCCCTTGCACTCTGGTGCAAGGGTGCCTACGTTGGCACTAAGTTGTGAAAGTAAGTGGCAGAAAGGCGTTAAGCCAAGAAGGCTAACGCCTCTCTCCGCCACTTCCTTGTTAATATCCCCCCAGTTTGTTTTTTTTGCTTCCTGTTTAAAATATATACATATAAGTAGTACTAATTACATCTGTAATGATTGAAATATTCCTGAAACTTGTTTGAGTGGAAAGCATGTAAATACAAATGAGATAGAACAGGTGCATTCAAATAATTGTCAATAATAGCATTCGTTTCAATCAGTGAATGCATTGTTTAGGCTTGAGATATCGTTTCTATACTTTATTTTTCTCCCAATGATTTCACTAGAGGCTTGAGACATGGGCAATCATGTCTTGGATCAGCCCACAAGAGTATTTTAGTCTCACTGGGCCTCATTTATAAATATTTGATGCAGGGTAGCGCAGCACAGGAAGTCAGTTTGCTGCACTGCCCTGTGCCAAAAGGAAGGGGCAGGAGTGCACTGTATTTATGACATAGACTGCATTTCTGTGGTTCCCTCCTCCGCTGGCACAGTTTCGGCTGCCTAGTGCCAATGCAGGCCCCCTTACACCATGGTGCAAGCGTGTCTGCGTTTCATGCAGGATTTTATTTGTGCAGGAAGGGACCTCTTCCTGCACATAAACAATCCAGAGAGCGGTTTGCCTCGTTCTATGTGTGCAGTACAAGGCAGCACGCGTGGAAAGATGAAAACATCAGGAGATATGAAAGCCTTTATCCTCATCACACCTTCTCTGGGGAGGCGTGCGTTTTTTGGTGTTGTCCCAGGTTTACATGATGTTGTAAATCTGGTGCAGTGTCAAAATCCATGGGTTTTGCATGGGAACACCCACCGCAGCGCCCATGGAATGTCTCCTTGACACAGAGTAAGGCAAAGCGCTGCCTTGCCGTACTCCATATCTATGAGGCCACGCAGAGCCACATAAGGTTGCTTTGAGTCACCTCCTAGATCTGATTGAGAGGCCATCGCCGCCAGAGTGTAAAATAAAATGACGCTCCGGCTACACATGCCTCTTCAATATGATACCCAACATTTTTTTGTTCACTGTTTGGGTGTGTCCTTCTGCCTCAAATGGCGTGGATGATGGACTAGTGAGCACTGAAAGAAGCACCTGAAAAATAGATGTTACAGAAAAGGATGCTTTAGTATCCGTGGCATCCGTTTTACGATGCCTTTGTTTTTGCTCTCTTCCCAGTACAGAAACAAGCACTGGCAAAGCCACCAGGTTTAACGTTTTGATGATATTCAAACTTCTACAAATTAAAAAGCTATTAGTTTTGTCAAAGCTTGTGGAAAATAAGTTTGCAGTAGGTTTCTCTACTCTCCAGTTATGTTGACAGCCATATGGTATGGGGCTACTGTGGTGGCCCTGATATGAAGGGCTTAGTTTACAGAATGAGCTGGTGTGAACGCCTTACCACATAATCTACCCTGTATTCTAATTTTCCACTGCAAAAAAAATCTGAACATCTATTTTTCTCCAGTTTTATATAGCAAAAACTCAACCTAAAGGTATCTATGCACTTTAGATGAGCAGCAGTTACCTTTCACAAGGACACACAGGGGCATATTCACAACAACGTGTGATAACCATCTCAAAAGTAATATAACGCAACTTCCAACATCGCAGTTTATTGTGGGAAAATTATGCTGTGTTATCAAAGCATTCTCAACACTGCGGTACCATGCTATAGTCTCCAGATAACGTGTCAACTGACCACGTTAAAATCAATGCCACGCCGCAAAAATGCGAAACGGGAACGCAATAAATCTTGCGATGAGGCCCATTGCGGTACAAAAAGCACTGAAAACCAGCGACCGGCCTGCAAATCCACGCGTCTGGCACCATAAGAGCAGAGTCAATAAGCGTTGAGATGACAACGTGCGAGCACAACCCCACAGCTGTGACGCAGAACAAATTACATTGTCCAAATCAGATAGGCATTTCCCCACAAACAGCCACAATGTACATTGACATGCATTCAGTATGTAACCTCCACCAATACGGAACCAAACATGGTGCACACCGTGAAACCGCATCCCCGCCACACATTGCAGAGGGACAAACAACACCCCCTGCACACCGAAGTGCCATGCCCATGATCAAACAAGAAGAAAGCACGGACTAATGTAGGGGCAGCGACTCCCCCTTTATTTAGTTATTTATTTATTTTGAAGGTTTTATATAGCGCTAGCTCCACCTAAGGGTATCAGAGCGCTTTACATCAGCAATGGAAATAAACAAGAAAACAATAATAGTAATGAACAAAACAGATTATACAGGAGATCAAACAAAATAGAAGGAACAGTTTAGGGTACATAGTGAGAAAATACATACAGGATAAATAGAAAACCCATTGAATGAACCAGATTGTTGTTATAAATAGAAATGTTACAGTATGCCAAGGAGGATTCAGTGGGCATAGTAGGGTGTGTGGGGGGTATAATGAGGGGAAGTGGGGGAGAGGGGTGTCAAGAGGGGGGTGAGTGAGCGTGGGGGGTAGGAGGAGTTGCTTAAGGAAGGAGGAGGGAAAGTGGTCAGAAAGGAGATCAGGGATTTAATTTCCCCAGAATTTAGTGAGGAAGTGAATTTTAAGGTTTCTTTTGTTGCTGGCATAGGAGTGGTTGCATCGAAGGTCTTTGGGGAGGGCGTTCCATATGGTTGGGGCCTTGCCAGATAAGGAGCGGGATTTCAAAGGTTTTTCTTTGTAGAGGGCGGGTATGAGAAGTAGAGTGTTGGTGCTTCTCAGCGTTCCGGCACAGCCAGCTTTATTGGGTTTAGTTGAGAGGTAGGTTGGAGTCTTCTGATAGAGGGCTTTGTGTGTAATAGAGGCAATTTTATAGGAGGATCTGCCTTCAATGGGAAGCCATTTGAGGGTCTTGAGAGCAGGGGAGATGTTGTCAAAATGTTTACAGTTTGTTGTTAGTCTGGCAGTGGGGTTGAGGACGGATTTGATGGGGGCAAGGTGGATTTTGGAAGTACCAGAGAGAAGGGCATTTCCGTAGTCGATTTTGGATATGACTAGAGATTGGATAATTAATTTGAAATCTTCCGCTGGAATAAAAGGTTTGATTTTTTTGGAATGCCGGAGTGTGAAGAGTGCACTTTTTGCTGAGTTCTTTACATGGTAATTTAGTGAGAGTTATTGTTGACTGTGATGCCGTGTGATTTGACAGATTCGGCGAGGGAGAGAGAACAGTTTAGGGCATTAAGGTCAGTGATCCATGTTTGAATGGGGAGAGGGTTGTTTTTGGGAGAGAAGAGGATGATCTCAGTTTTGTTAGGGTTGAGCTTAAGATGGTTGTTGTGGATCCAGGTTTGGATCTTGGTAATGCAGTGTTAAGGTGCAGGATATCGGCCTGGGATTTTATTTTATAGTACAGTTGGGTGTCGTCAGAGTACAGGTGATAGTTGATTTTTGCCTGTTTAAGTATAAGGTTAAGGGGTTCCATAAAGAGGTTGAAAAGGGAAGGAGAGAGGATGGACCCTCGAGGGACACCTAGGGAGGCAGAGGTTGGGCTAGAGAGGCAGTTTTGAATTTTAATTTGTTGGGTTCTGTGTTGGAAGTAGGAGGTGAACCAGTTAATGACAGTGCCATTGAGGCCAAAGCGAGTTTTGAGTGTATTGAGTAAGTTTGGGTGGTAAACTGTGTCAAATGCAGCGGTGAGGTCAAGAAGGATGAGTAGGCAGGTCATGCCCTTGTCCAGGGCTAAGTGAATATCATCAACTATGTTGAGCAGTGCAGTTAAAGTGCTGCAACCTTTGCGGAAGCCAGATTGAAAGGGGTCTAGTACATTGAATGTGTCAATGTGTTTCTCCATTTGGAGTAGGGCACACTTTTCCAGGACTTTGGAGAGGAGGTGGAGGTTGGAGATAGGACGGAGATTGTTAGGGTCATTGGGGTCTGCCTTGGGATTTTTGGGGATGGGAGTGATTTGTTCAAGTTGAAAGTAGATGGGGACATTCCCTGTTGAGAGGGAGGCGTTAATGATGATGGTCCAGTAGGGGACAATGACTTGTTTGAAATCTTGGACAAGTGCGGAAGGGAGAGGGTCTTTAGTGTGGGAAGAAGGTTTGAGTTTGGCTAGGATGTTGAAGACTTCCAGTTCAGAGATGGAGTAGAAGTTATGGCATGAGCGTTTTAAGAGGGGTATGCGATGGGAGGAGGAGTCAGGGAGTCAGGGGTGTTTTCAAGCGGAGGGGTGGATGAGGTGTAGTATCCAGGAGAAGTTGGGGGGTGAGCGAGGGTTGAGTATCAAGGAAAGCACGGTCAATTTTTGCGACTTTTTCGCAGAAAAAGTTGGCAATTTTTTTACATTTGTTAGTGGAGGCCATCGGGTTAAGGGGAGCAGGGGAGGTTTGATTTCTAATAATGTTGAAAAGTTCTTTGGGTCGGTTTTTAACATGAGAGAGTTGAGGACGAAAGAAATATGCTTTTTCAGAAAAGATGTGTTTTTTGTAGGAGGATCGTGCAATTCTAAGGAGAGCAAGATGGGATGGGGAAGGGTGTTGTCTCCATGTTCTTTCAGCCAGTCTCAGTGAGCGTCTTTCTGTTTTCAGAGGGGAAAGTTGGTCTAAAACCTCAGAGACAGTTTTGTTAAAGTGTTCAGTGAGTTCATTTGCATTTGAAGAGGGGGGGTGAGACTGAGTTGGTATTGGAGTTTATGTTACAGTGCACCGGGGGGATTTGCTTAAGATTTCTGGTCACAATTGTAGTTTTATTGCTTTTAATAGGGGCGAGAGGGGCTGGAGGGGAGATCGTGAACAGAATGAGAAGGTGGTCAGACCAGTTGATAGGGATGATGTTGGATAAGGATGTCAGATCAGGGTTGGAGTTGATTGCTTCTAGAACAGCTCCTTTGGCGTGGGTAGGGGAGTGGCAAAGTTGCTTGAGGTCGCAAATCTCAAGAACGTTATTGAGAAGGTTGATTGTAGGATCATCGAGTTCATTCCAGTGAAGGTTAAGATCTCCTAGGAAGAGATTTATGGAGTTGGAAAGTAGTTATTTAGTTAGAAGGTCCGATATCTCTTCGGCAAAGGGAAGGGGTTCACCAGGAGGGTGGTAGATGTTATGAAGTCGTATTGGGGGAGAGCTTTTCATTTTGAGTTCAGCTCCTAAGTATTCAAAGTTTGTGTAGTCAGTGTTATTAATTGGGGAGAGTTGTAGTTCTTCTTTAAAAATAATAGCTAGACCACCCCATATTTTTCCAGGTCTGTCTCTTCTGATAATAGAGTAGCCAGGGGGTGCCAGAAGGTCAGTGATGGGTGTAGAGTGGTCTTTGAGCCAGGTTTCAGTGAGGAAGGCGATTTAGGCATCTTCGTTAAGAATGGTTTCGCAAATTTCGGTTCCGTGCCAGACAGCCGAGCGGCAGTTCACGAGCATGCAGGCAAGTGGCTTGGGGTTGGTGATAGGGGCGGGAAATAATTGAATGCTGGTGAGTTGAGGGGGGGTGTCTAGGGAGCTAGGAGACTAGGTGATTCTGCTGGTACCCAAGATAACAGGTATATTGGAGTGAGAGGGGGAAAGATATTTAGGTGGGGGTTGTTAAGGTAGGCGTTGCAGAGGCCAGAGAGATCGGGGGTGGAGTAGGTATTCGAGGTTCGGAGGGGTCTATGAGAGCGGGTGAGGAGAGGCGTTGTTAACCAATGTTTGGGATAAGAGTGTTTGCGAAGGCTAGCACATGGGGGGAGGGCCAAGAGAAGCAGGCAGTGGGTTTGTAGAATTAGAACCAATTGAAATCTTTTCTGAGTAGGGTAAGTTCAGTAGCTAGGGTAGAGAGATTGTGGTCCAGGTTACGAAGTGTCTGGCTGAGGTTGGAGAGGAGGGAAGTAGGAGTGGCTGGAGAGGAGGGGAGTTAGGGACAGAGTGGCTAGGGAGAGAAGGTTGACAGCTTGGATAGGTGGTACACCAGAGGTGGATAATGTGGTTAGTTTCGAGTTGGAGGAGGAGTGGGGGATGCAAGGGGAGGGGGATGTGGCCCATTGTTGGGATGGAGGGATGGTTGTGGTGTGCGATAGCCTGGAGGGAAAGGGGAGGGGGAATGGGATAGAGGTGGGGGAGAGTGGGAGGTGTGAGAGGGGATATGGTAACGACATAATGGGTAGAAGTGTAGTTTGAAGAGGATAGGGTAAGGACATGAGGGGTTACGGTCGTTATGGGATGGTTTAGAGGGGTAGGGGTAATCTGGAGGTGATAGGGTGTTAGAGGAAAACGGTCATTCGGGGACATGGGAATTTGGAGGAGTGTATTAGAGGTATAGGGGTGATGATTCCTGGTGGGTAGAATAGGAATTAAGGAGAGGGCTGTGTCCTTACGGGTAGGAGTGTCATCAGGGAGTAGATTTTGTCTCTGGGTGGCGGAGGAGAGTTGGGAGTGAGTGGGGAAGGGGTTTGGTGTGGGGAGAGGGGATAGGATTGAGGTTCAAGTGAGGGTGACAGAGTAGGAGTTGGTGTATGGGGATTGTCATTAGGGAGAGGGTTGGGAGATGTGGCACCTGTGGGAGCTCAGAGGGGTTTAGGGACTGAGAGGGTGTTGGGGGAGGAGTAGGTAGTGACAACTGGTTAGAAAAAGTGCTGAAGAGGTGTTTAAAAATTGTGAGGTGGCGTTCTGAGGCTTGAATCAAGATGTTTCCAGTTTTGTAGATGGAAATAGTTATTTCACCAGGGAAAAGAGGGGTAGGGGAAAGTTGCAAGTTTGTACCCATGGGGTTTTTTAATTGCACTAGATATTGGGAGGTGATGTAAAAAGGTGCTCTTACATATGGAGGGGCGTTTGCTGTAGAAATATATAGTTTGTTTTAATGGGGGACGTGAGGCTGTGGTAGTTGTCTTCAATTAGGGTTTCAGGATGTCGGATTAGTAATTTATGTTTAGGATTCTTTTTGGCATTTTTCGGAAGGTTGGGAGGATATGGAATGGTCCAGGAGTTGGGTCCTTGTTTGATGAGGGTGGTATTGTGGAGGGACATGGTGGTGAGCTTTGGTTGGAGGCGAATAGGGGAGCGGGCAAAAGGGGTTGGAGAGGTTCAGAAGAAGGAGGTTTGGGTAAGAGCGTGGAGGGAGAGGGAGTGGGAAGGAGGGCGGGGTTAGGTAAAGGGAGTCACGACAGCAAATCCGGGGGATTTTATAATTCAAAACCCAATATAAATACTTATAAAGATAACATAATAATGGGTGGTAGCACGCCAGATTTGTCACAGTAACAACATAACAGACATTATGGCGAGACATCAACACTCAGTTGTTTTCATGAGGGGGGGCAACTCATCGGTCATCTTGGGAAGGGGAAATGGGGGAGAGTTGTCATCTAGTTTTAGGGCGTTTTTGATACCAAATGTAATTTGTCTCCTTCAATTTGCCGAAACCGCAGGAAAATAAAATAAGAAAGGGGAGGGGGGACTCCTTCTGTTTGTCCAGTTCGCAGGACTTAGAGGATGAAGGTGGTGGGGGGGTGCTGACTTCTCTCGGTCGAGGGCTGATTCCGGTAGTGGGGTGATGTTAAAACATGGCTCAGAGAGCGAGTCGTACAGGATCCTAATTGAGCCAAAGGAATTGGTAAACGACTAAGGCAGAGTAGGTAAACATAGAGGCGGCCAGCAGGGGGCAGCAGGAGCCGTGAGGTAAAGTAAACCGCAGCAGTCAGTCCAAGCAGGCGGCCATGTTCGGAGTACAGCAAAGAAATTGGAAAATAAGAAGAGCAGTATGTATACACTTTAAGGCTTTGAGGTGGCCAGCAGGGGGCCGCAGGAGTAGGGGGAGTAAATTGCAATTAGCACTAGCAGAGGGCCGTGTTCAAAGCAAGACAACAGAGTTGGCAAATGTTTAAAGTAAAATAGTTAGGGGCAGATTTACAAGCCCCTTGCGCCTCTTTTGCGCCGCCGTTGCGTTTCTTTTGTGACGCAGGGGTGGTGCAAAAGATGCGCCATGGTGCGGGCTATTTACAACGTGACGCATCTGGGAGATCCGTCACGTTGTAAAGCCCTGCGCCTTAAGGAGGCGTTCCGGTGCAGTGGTGGGGGGGGGGGCGTTCCGGCGCAGGAACGCCTCCTAAAAGTGGCTGAGTGAAATCTACAAGATTTCACTCAGTCACTTTTAGGCCAATGCTACGTCAAAACCCTGCGTAAGACTTGACGCAGCATTAGTAGAATGGGCCCCCCAGAGCATTGCTGCAGTAACTCCAGCAAGCAATTTACGGCACAGATGTGTGATGCATCTGTGCTGTTTTTGCCCCCTGGTGCGCCACATTGTAAATGCAGCGCATCATGGGTGGCGGAGGCATGGCGAACAATTACTGGTGCATCCCTGCTAATTTGCCGAGATGCACCAGTAATTGTAAATATGCCCCTTAAACTTTTGGCAAACGAAAAGGCATAAAAAGCCAAACCTTGTGGTAAAGTAAAATAGTCAAACTTTTGGCAAACGAATAGGCAGAAAAGTCAAACCTTGTGGTGCACTGCTGGGGCAAACAAAGATCGATGTGAAACGGGGGCTGTGCTCGCAGTGCAGGCCGCACCCGGGGGGGGGGGGGTCGATAGAGAAGGGTGATGCGGTTCTGTCACAAGTCGCGCTGCAAAGGTGCCCTAGAACGAGGGAGAGAAGGAAAAACTGGCCGGGAAATGCCGAAATCACAGGTGGTGGAAGGGACGTCCACACTCCAGGCTGCTGGTGACCCTCCCGCTCTCGATGCAAACAGACTGACCTCCGCTGCGACTTTTGACTCCGGTGAGAACCAAGAAGAAGTACGGGGGCTCTATCTACCATCGGTGGACGGCAGCCATTTCACCACCAGTCCCAGTGCACAGAGATAACACACCCACCATTAAGACAAACTTAAGACAGACTTAAGACAGATTTAAGACAGACTGAAGACAAACTTAAGACAGACTTAAGACAGACTTAAGACAAACTTAAGACAAACTTAAGACAGACTTAAGACAAAATCCTAACTTAAGTCTGTCTTAAGTTTGTCTTAAGACAAACTTAAGACAAAATCCTAACTTCTGTGAATACCAAAAGTAGTAAGTGCATTCTGTGAATGCCAAAATATTAGTAAATTTAGGATTGAGTCTTAAGTTCATTCTGTGAATCGGACCAGAGGTTTGGGCTGTACAGGAGGTTACCACCTGTGACGTTCAGGAACCCAAAACGTGACTTCAACACGCCAAATGTGTGCTCCACAATGCCTCTGGTGCGTTTGTGGGCTACATTGTACTGTCTCTGGGCCTCTATGTTCGGGGCTCGGAGGGGTGTCATTATCCAAGCACAGAGTGCATTTCCTTGGTCACCTGTGACAGTGCAGAGAGACATGAGTCATGACTATGTACTGCATGATGTGCTGGCAGGCTCACTGGTTAATTGGTGTGTGATATGTGTGACTTAGTGATTCCTGTATGACATGTACTGCGTGTTGCAAATGAGCTGCATCACTGTGCACTACGTAGCATCACTGCTTCACCTCCCTAACCCCGAGCACATTCACTAGTGTGTGCAATGTGAATACATCACATGCATCCCTACGGCACACCACTGACATGCCTATCTGCGCATGTCTACAAGCCTGAGTACGACACAGTGATAATGCTGTGCAGAATGTGGCCGGCCACGTGTGTGTAGGCCCATTGCAAGGACAGGGCTAACACAGATGTAGAGCACCTGCCTGGCTGAACTCGACATGCAGTTGAGGGTACATCTTTGGCTCATGCTGCACTAATAGCGACACAAACAACAGTTGTAATGTGTGATCCCTGACCCCGAGTGAGCATGCCCTCCCCATGTACAACTTCTGCTTACCACGCACACCATGGACATGCCACATAGCAACATTGTCGATTGCGTGACGGGTGGCGCAGACACTACAACAGAGACACACACTTTTACAGGACCCACACTGAACCACACCCAGATCCACTTGTGGAGTAGCCACACCCCTACGCAGTACTGTCGTACACCTGTCCACCCTGCTTACTCTCACATGAAGACACAACATGTCCAAGGTCTACACCACTGCCTGCGGTGACATGGTTGCGCACGCTGTACACAGCACAATGTAATGTGGAATGGCCCCGGTGCCACATGCATACATAATGACCACAGGGACACACTGAGTGAGTTTGTGGGACTGGCTACGGGCACGTGTGCCTGGCCCCTTTTATTGCCAGGGTTGCATCTCCAGTGACGCCTGTGCTGGATGGGTAAGCCACCACTCAGAGGTTGGTTGGTGCTGTCAAAAACCACAACAGTGAGTAGACAATCAGCAGTACAAGGTATGGACATCATGGGCCCCTGACTTGAGCAGTTTGTGTCCCAGAATGCACAGCGGCTGGCACAGGCACACCAACACAGAGACGATGACTTGCGGTGCACCCAGGTAGGGCCACGCGAGCTGAGCGGGTCGATGTCAAGGAGAATGTTACGGAGGGTTGCGGGGTACAGTGGAAGGTGTCCTTCTAGGGCATGATGCAGATGGCAGAAGCAAGCAGAAACAGGCAATATGGAGGAGTTGAATGCTAAAGACTCCACTTTTCCACCTTGTCAGTATCAGCTACATGTAGAGGAAGACAACCTCCAGCCCATGGGCCCAGACGCCACCGACGTACATCGACCATGAATTTCAGGGCACACACTCAGGGGCAACAGAGCTGGAAGGGGATACAGTCAGCGATGAGGCCTATACAATGACATGGACTCTGCCATATAGAGGGCAAGAATCAGTTGAAAATGTGTGACTTACTCCCCCGCAGTGTGTACCGGAGCCAGTGGTCTTTAGGGGCCCACAGCCACGTGTGGTAGGCATGCACTGCCCGGAGTCAGTGGCACCAGTGCAGTTGTTGGCAGTGTCCCATCACCTCGGTAAGGGTGAGCTTTTTCTCCTCCAGACTGAAGCGCATCTTCCTCTTACTCCTCTCCTTGCGTACTGTGACATTTACATTGCCATAAAGCAATCAAGACTCAGTTCCAAAAATGCAAACTCGTTGGCCGCAGTGTCAGACGGTGGCTGCGATCAGCGCAGGTGAACCTCTGTCCAGCCATCTCCTCCTGGATCTCTCACACACGACGATGGAATGACATTTGTTTTAGATTTGTGGGTGACATAGGTAGTGGCACCAGAGCTAGGCGGGTATTTAGCCAGCAACGATGCCGTGTCCTGCCTGTGACGGACTACATTGGAATGGTGTGAGGCCAGCAGGACCGCAGTGTAGTCCGAAGGCCGAAATCAGCAAAGGCCCAAAGACATGTTTGGTGCAAGTCTTATGCACAGCCTTGGTGGCACCACATTGAACGGGGTATAGTGACATATCCTCAGCCTTAAATAATGTACTCTGCCATGGTGTAATCAAGACTCGGTTCCAAATGTGTATCCTACTTGTCCGCAGTGTATGCCTGTGGAGTACGTCAACGAGAATGGAGTTCAGCGGGCCTGTGTCGCGGAGGCCATGATGGTCCGAGGAGGCTGCCAAGGTCAGGGGCCACGGGCCTGGAGCTTGCACCAGCATGTGGGGGGCCATCTTCGACACACGCCGGTGTCGGCATTTGGGCATTGAGGCCTGGGTGCGCAGGGATGGGCAAGATGGGTTAGGGGACCAGTGGCCCGGGGTGCTGCAGGATCAAATGATCACAGGCTCACGGCGACGGCATTGGCCTCGTGGTGGGAATAGAAGCGCCTGTCAGAATCTCCGTTGCTAATCCCCAGGATTGTATTGATGCTGTAAAGGGGGCCTCCTCTAGATCATCCCAAGTCTGGCAACAATGTTCACAGACTGTTAAGGAGATCAAGCGGGGGAAAATAGGTCCGGAGGGGAACAGCTGGGCTGCGGGAACTGGAGACCTGTAAATCTACAAAGCACGAAATAAGTGGCACTGTCACCCTAGTACTATAATACTAATCCACAAGAAAAGGTATGCCATACATGTCTCACCTGTAATACTAAACAGGAATGCAGAAATAAGAGAGCAATAGAACGGACCTCTTCTCATTCCCCAGGTTTCCTAATGGAATAGATAATTGAGAACACAATCTTACTGGACTTCCCAAAAATGAGTGCTAAGAAATCAGATAGAGAGAATAGGGGCACACCTACCCTATTCGGAATGAGGAAGAACTGGCTGCCCTGAGACTTCTATTACGGTCTTCTATCACTCTTCTCAATATAATGTACATATGAACAATACATACTTTCTGGTTCGTTCATCAAAAGTTATCCACCATCCCCTCCGAGGTGGAATATTACTATGGTATATCAGGTATCAAAATGAGTGAGTGTAGATTAATTCAAACACCATAGATGCATCAACCACCACCTAATCATGTAGTCAGTACTTGAAGTTCTTCTCGTAAACAAAATAAAAGAAAAGGCAGCCCAGCACAAAATAACGTAAATAAACGTCTCTGTTGCAGATAAGCCTCTGCAAAGCCAGAGCAATCATAAGAAACCTTCAGATAAATAGCACCACGTCTCCCGGTGTCTGAAGGAAACCAAACGACCCCAAACCTTCAAAGGTCACTTCCGGTGGTAACCGGGGAGACGGTGCACAGTACTTAATAATTCGATCCAAAAATGAACCCCCCGGAGAAAACCTGATTGAAGGGTTCCCTCGATGTGGGCGTTTCCTAAGTCCCACCGAAGTTCTCCGCCATAGACACCCACGAAGCTCTCACGCTGCGGGCGCTTCCGAAGCCCCACCAAAGTAATCCGTAATGGGAAGCACAAAGTACAAATGTTGCGGGCGCTTCTAAAGGCCCACTTCTCTGCTACGACAAACCAGGAATTCAGAACAAACGCGACTGCCAGATACCAGGAATAATCAGCAGCGCGTCTATCGGCTTGTTCCATATTATACAGTTTCCTGTCGCCTGGCGTCATACCAACGCGACGCGCTAAGGATCATGGGATTAGTAGTGTACGACCCGTGAATCACTCAGACTGCAGGCAGTGATTTACCAGCGGCCGGGAATCCTGACAGCGCCACCCTGGCAGATACGTTGGGCATTCCGGAAGAGGACCACGCCCAGAGTTACGTGCATTTTATTCACACCCCTACACAGGCCTGGCGTAGGCCGGACCAGCCCAATCCGCTCACGCTTAATGGGGGGATGTGACAAGCTACATTTCTGAGTTCTCCCCCACTGGCTGGGGTCACATGGTTGCGTCCACTGTCCACTAAACTACAAACACTAGCGGTCTATGTCGACATGGATATGTGTGTGGTCTGCATACTGCAGTCTGTCCAGCACATCCACACCACACTTGCCATTGTGTACATGCTTCTTCATGGGTCACTTGCCTCCTTTGCACATGCCTGGTTCCCACCTCTCCCCACAATCTGCTATTGTGTGGCTGAGGCGCCATGCCGTTGATGGCTAGTGTACATGGCCAGCCCAAGTTACCACAATAAGTTGGGCTGTCGTGTCTGGTGGGTGAGCATGTTGTTTGGCATGTTGTATGTGAGTTTGTAACATGTGCATTCCCAGAGATGTGAGTTGAACGATTGTGGAGTTGAGGTGTGCAGTGTGCTCATTAGGTACTTACCAATAAGCAATGCATTTCCGTAGGTGCCATCCTGGAAGCACCGGTTGATGATGGACTGTCGGAATATGAATGGAGTCAGGCCTACTGCCTGGGTAGTTGGCGACGACATTGTTGAAGAGTCCCCGGTGGTCCACTATTGTGTGCACATTGATGGAGTGCGTGTGCTTTCTGTTGCAGCCCCAACACGCGCGGGAAGCCAGCTATTGCATGGAAGCCTTGCTTGGTCTCCAGCTGTTCCTGCACAGTTTGGGGGAAGTGAAGGTGCTGGGGTACCAAGCTGATGATGCATCAGGACAGGTTTGAGGAACTTTGATAGGGCTGGCTGTAAGACTCCTCCGACTCTGGCAGTTGTTGATTGGAAGGTACAAGAGGCCAACAGGTGCAGCACAGCCAGCAGCTTGTCTGAGATGGGATGTTAGTTGTCCGCTCTGTTGGTACCGTCAGCCTGTGAGCAATGATGGTCAGGATGTCGAGCATGGTTGTCCTTTTGAGCCTGTAGTGGGCAATGACATTCTCTGGTGTTAAGCCTGTGAGGCTAATGCGTTTTCTGAAGGTCTGTTGTCTGTGTCTTTGCTGCCTCTGTGGTGGTCCGAGGGGGGTGGTGGGTGTTGGGGGCCTGTTGGGGCTCTGAGCTGCATGATCAGTAGCTCAATGGCTTCTATTTGACTTCAGGTGTGGCTGTGGGCTAGGCTCCCTTTTCTGGTGCCCCCTGCCGTCCGACTTTACACTAGGTCAGAGCAGGTGTTAACTTCCTTCTGCTAACGCTCCTTATCGCATTTTTTGTGGTCATATCGCCGATCTTGTTGGTCATTGAGAATGCTGCTGTGTAGGGTCATCACCGCTTTTTTCACGGGAATGCCTACTCTGCATCTCATTAGCGATAGTTGCGGGGGTCATCTGTGGCGTTGTTTTTTGCGCCTGCTATCGCAGGTAAACTGGTGATATGGGCTGTTAGCACCAGCTTGTGAATGAGGCGATACATTTATTGCAACCTTGGCTGCGATAAAGTGCTGTTAACTCAGCGATAACTCCTTGAAAATATGCCTCTCACTTTTTTAGGCACAGGAAGATGAAGGGGCACATCAGCAAGGGCTTTATCTGATCAGCAAGAGTGTGCATATTCCCATGTTAGCACCCGTTTGCACTACGCCTATATTTACAACTCTAATGCGATGCAAAGTGTCCGCTCCTGACATACACTACACGTCAGGAAATCAATAGCTCGGCTTTGCGCTATCAGCAAGGCTGCCCTAGCATTTTAGCAGACGTTAGTTTTTGGAGAAAACTACTGTTTTCTCCAAAAACTAACGTCTGCTAAATTCTTGACTTAGCCAACCCTAACATAGGGGGTGGATTCTGCTGATACAACCTTGTGGGCCATATCATCAAGGTTATCTCCCTTTTGCAGCGTTGTCTCCCTGCGAAAGGGAGATAACCTAGGGGCATATTATCAGGGGGGTTTATCTCCGCTTATTTGGCTTTAAAAGCCAAGAAAGCAGAGATAAAATTATCTCCCTATTACCTAGCTGTCGCTAACAGCAGTTAGCGACAGCTAGTAGAAGATAGCGACCATCTTGGGCCCGACTTTGCATATCAGTGATATTTATCACTAATGACAATCAAAGTGGGCGTGCCAAGATGTTAGCGACTGAAAACAGTCGCTAACATCGCTATCTCCTATTACCAACTTTTGGAGATATTCGCGCTAAGCGCGAATATCTCCAAAAGCTAACACCTGCCCTGAGCAGTTCTTAGCCATGTTATCCAATGGGAGGTGGATAACATGGCTAAGAGCATTAGCTCGCTAATGCATGAATATCGCTGACTTTTCAGCGATATTCATGCATTGCGGCCGATTTTTATCACTTTTGCGATAAACCTTGGTAATACCAAGGTTTATCTGCGATAAAAATCGCCGCAGCTCGGCGATAATTTTTTCACGCTAACCAAGCAATAGCGATAATTATCGCTATTGCTTGGTAATATGCCCCCTAGCTATCTCTGGAATTTTTATCGCCCTGGAGGAACGCGTTGTTAATTACGCGCTACCAGGGCGATAAAAAGCAGAGATAGCCTGCGATAATCCGATAATTATCCCTGGCCGTTGTTAATATGCCCCTACATTATTTGCCCAGAATCACAGGATTTTGAGCAGAGACCCGAGCCTGGTTCTCCAGGTGCACAGTGGGTAGCTCTAGCCGTGGTGCCATTGGAACCTCTCCCATCATGGCTGCCCCAGGCCTGAATGGAAGGCATAGCCAGTCAGGGCAAAACTGTTCCAACCAGCCCCTCTCCAGACTTGAATGGGGCCATGCTGGCATGGGTGGCCAGTGGTAGCCACCCAGCTCTGCAAGCCACCCCGTGGGCTGCAGCCCAGCGGGAAAATGTCAGAGTGGCAAACTGGAGGGTGTTTGCTGATATCTTCTGATTGTGACTGCGTACATCAGCTCCTGATTTCAGCTGTGTAGGTGCAAAGACCTGTGTTGAAAAGGCCCTATCAAGAATGAATCAGAAAGTCCAGCGCTTTTAAAGGGAGGTGGGAGGGCACTTCCTGCTTCTTTCTCAGACCCCAGCCTCCTGGGTAGGCAGGTCCTGATACTTTTCATTTCATAGACCAACAACATAATTTAAGCTTTGTAAAATAATTTGTGACTCCTCGAAAGTGACCCAAGAAGACCTCGACGATTCAGGTCCCCTCTACCTGCCCCCTCTTACCCCCAACTGTCTCTTCGCCTCTTCTAGAGAGGAAAATACTAGCTTCAAGTATCGTGATAAGAAGGCCATCCTCAGCCGGGAGCGCTCACTCGGTAAAAGTTAATTTGGCTCCAGTCCAACAACATGACTTTTTAGAAAGTTGGAAATCGGCCGTGTCTGCAGTTTTAGTGGATGACTTCCTCAACAGAACCGGAAGTGTGGGTGCAGATGTGTGCTGGCAGGCCTGCCCCCTGCTGCTGCCGTTACCACATCGATTGATTTCTGAAGTTCCTCTCTTGGCTCAGTGTCCTCTTTTAGACCTCCTTAGAACACCCGCGGTTTCCCTTTCCTGTCCACCAACAGATGTTGTCACCAAGGCCCTGGCAACAGAAACAACACTCTATCTGCCAGGCACCCTGAGATGAACTCTGCTGGCGCTCTAGTGCCAGGTGGGTGGCACCTCTGGGTGCTCGCGTGCAGCTGCAGGGCCCTCGGCTCCTTCAGCACTTCAGGTTGAAGCGTGAACTCTGGAAGTGTCGGGGAACCATGGGCCCTAACTTGTGGGGCACCATCAGTGCGACCAACAACCCTCATCGGGGTGTGCCGAACGCCCACCTTTGTATTCCAGGCCTAACTCAGGGCTCTGGCCAGTGAATCCATCATGCTTTGGGGGCATGAGGGGACAGAGGTTTGGAACATCACTTCAAAATGAAGGGCAGATTTACAAGCCCCTTGCGATACTTTTACGCCGCCGCTGCGTCACTTTTGTGACACAGTGGCATCGTAAACAATGCACCACCATGCAACATATTTACAATGTGACGCATCTAGGGAGATGTGTCACTTTGTTAAGTCCTGCGCTACATTATACCTGCGTCAGGTATATTGTATGCAGGGTGGGTGTTCCGACACAAGAAAGCCTCATAAAAGATTTCACTGAGTCACTTTTACAATGCCGCTGCGTCACTCCTTACACCTGCTTGAAGCAGGTGTAAGGAGTGACGCAGCACAATAAGTATAGGCCACCCCTGAGCAGTGCTGGAGTTGCGTCGCACTTCCAACATGACTCCAGCAATGCGCTACCCTTACGACAAAAGATGCGACACGCATCTGTCTATCCTTGCGCCACGGTGAGCCGCATTGTAAATGCGACACATCCGTGGTGGAACAAGGGTATATTTGTGTGTCACATTTTAACTGGCGCATCCCTGCTAATATCCAGAGATGCGCCAGTTCTTGTAAATCTACCCCTCAATTTTTTAAGCTTAACAGGAACTGGTAGGCCCCTCCCTCTCCTGTTAACCCTTGCATGAAAGCACCAAGGGCCTAAAAGTGCCTCTTCACTGTTACCAAGCACCATTAATATCACTCTGAAGGCAACCTCCACGGTTAACATCAAATGAGCTCCTAAAAACCCGCACTGCCTAGACCTCTTCCCCCCATGCCCCAAATATGTCCCATTCCTACCACAGGATCCTCTTCTAACTGAACTTTTAATACACCTGACCACGCCCTGCACCTGACCACTGTGGGTGTCACCGGGTTCACCCCCTCCTGGTTCTCCTCATATCTAACAGGCCCCACTTTCACTTTATTGATTTGTACAGCGCATTATTCACCCGAGAGCGTATCTAGGTGCTTTGATACCGGTGGGTGTTGGTATCGACGTGCTATGTTCAGCAGTAATCCAGTATGGCTCACAACTTTACTCATCCATTTTCACTCCCCTTCTCATTGCTCCCTATGTGCCATTAAACAGGCATTATACCCTTGCTGAGCTTTGAATGACAACTGTTTGCCACCAATGCCCAACTCTTCATTCAATCACCCGAGCTCACTGCCAACTGCCCCATCCTACACTGCGCCCGGCCTCCACGTCTCAGCTCCATCTGACAAAGACTACTAAACTTTCTTTCTCTCTTCCTCTGCCACCAGATCCCACACAGCCTCTCTCCCACCTGCCGGATGTGCCTCCAATTGCTGTGAAGCACGACTCCTGGCCCTCTATTGAGTACTCATCACATTGTGAATCATTGGGATTAGCCCAGTCTTGCCAATGCCGTTCTCTGCCACATCGTTTCTCGCATCCCCTCAGATCTCAACCCTCATTACTTGATCATTCCCCAATTCCTGACTCCAGTAGTTTATCCTACTATTCACTACCAATGGAAAACTCTTGCCTTTCTGATCCCCACCAATTGAAAACTCTTGCCCTACTGATCTCCTCCAATGGGAAACTCTTGCCTTACTGATCCCCACCAATTGAAAACTCTTGCCCTACTGATGTCCTCCAATGGGAAATTCTTGCCTTACTGATCCCCGCCAATTGAAAACTCTTGCCCTACTGATCTCCTCCAATGGGAAACTCTTGCCTTACTGATCCCCGCCAATTGAAAACTCTTGCCCTACTGATTTCCTCCAATGGGAAACTCTTGCCTTACTGATCCCCACCAATTGAAAACTCTTGCGCTACTGATCTCCTCCAATGGGAAACTCTTGCCTTACTGATCCCCACCAATTGAAAACTCTTGCCCTACTGATCTCCTCCAATGGGAAACTCTTGCCTTACTGATCCCCACCAATTGAAAACTCTTGCCCTACTGATCTCCTCCAATGGGAAACTCTTGCCCTACTGATCCCCGCCAGTGGAACAATCTTGGATAAAGGCCTCATCCATCATTCTTATTTATTTATGTATTTCTTTAGCAACAATAATATTTTGGTGAAAAACATTTTACAGCAGTGAAAGTACATAAAGATTTGGGTGTTGAGGTACATAGCATATGAAGAGCAGTAGTTGGTGGTGGGTAGACTGCACCAGTGGTATGGATAGACATGGTGGAGACGTTCACACATCTTGGATAATGACACATCTGCAAATGCTGAAGCACATAGGCTTTACAATACACATACTGACATCAGTCTGGGGTGTGGGGCAGCTTGCACTCATATCCTTTAAGTTGCAAGAGATGGCCATACAGTGCATTTTTGATCTCCTGGGGAGTTGTTGTAGTATGAATGCTTGATGGTGTGGAGTTCAAGTCTAGTTGATGCACGCGGTGCAAGCACTGGACCTGAAGGCTATTGCGGGTGGTTGGGGAGAGATCAGAAGGTTGTGGAGATGTCATCAAGGATTCAGAATAGGTACAAGCTAGGATGTCAGAGAGGTAGTTATGGCCATGCACCTACTTAAAAATAAGATTCTATAGCTGCTGTGTGGCCCTGGTGATGGTTTGAGTAGGTGGAAGTCTGTCTAGGTTGATTGAACAAAGTTATAATGGCAAAGTGTGTTACCTTGTCAACTGATGCAAAAGACTGTTGGGTTGGTCCACCGGTAAACTATTGCAGTAGTCAAAGTTGATGAGTAGCAGTGAGTTAAAGAGCATTTTGGTATATTGAAAGGGTTGAGAGGTCGAATCTTGTGCTGAGTTGGATAAGAACAATAGTACTTTTTTATGCATGTGCGAAAGCGAACCCCAAGGTTTCAGGGGGAAGTAAATAGGGTCAGTGATAGAGGTGGGACCTAATGAGGAGGAAAAGTCTAGGACCTCAGTTTCAGAGGAGTTAAACATGAGGGACTGAAGATCCGTTCAGTGGTGGATAGCTGTGTGACAGTGAGAGACAAGTGACTGAAGACTAGGTGGAAAATTTGGAAAGGAGAAAACCATTAGTCTCATTGGCATAAAGGTGGTTCAGGAACTAAAAGGATGGCACAGTTTCTTTTGGAGAGATAGTGTATAGTGCAAAGCTGAGGACAGAGGCTGATGGTGCTCCCACTTGAGGTGGGTGGGTCTTGATGACTTGGAGGTCTAAGAAAAGAAGAAATAGCATCTTGGCAGGAATAAAGCAAGTAATTTATGAGCTGGAACCGCAATACCATGTGAGTGGAGACAGGGCTGTAGTGTAAGCCTAGAGTGGTTGAAGGCAATGGAGAGGTCTAGGAGTACGAGGATGGAGGAAGATGATTAGGATGTGCAGCGGTGAAGGAGTTGGAAACGCATGACTGTGCTGTTTCTATTGAGAGGAGGGTACGGAAGCCAGTTTACTTAAGGTAAACCAGTAACATCCTTGTTAGAGGCTAGAAGGAGTGCAGGATGGTCGAGAATCAATTGTTCCAGTACCCTGTAACAAAAGGGGAGCAAAATGAACAATAGTTGGATGTAGCGGACTAGTTGCAATTTTAGTAGATGCACTATCACTGCTGATTTCAAACAAGTTGGGTAAATGCCGGAAGTGATGGAATATTTAGAAATGTCACGGAACAAAGCCCAACAACTCAATATAACAGAATGCAACACAACAGAACACGATAAAACACACAATACAACAAAACATAGCTGCTAGACCAGGCATTCTAGGCGTTGTTTTACAACTAACCTTTTGCCTTCATACCTCCTGTTTTGTTGACTTCATTGTTGCTGGCCTTAGGACTCTGAGCTCTATACCTACTATTGCTAACCAGTGCTAAAGCATCTGTGCTCTCTCATTAGATGTTATGTTATGTTATGTTATGTTATGTTATGTTATGTTATGTTATGTTATGGTATGTTATGTTATGTTATGTTATGTTATGTTATGTTATGTTATGTTATGTTATGTTAGCAGCTTGCGTAGTGCATGGTTACTGCAGTTCGGAGTGACCCAGCGCTGAATTCCGTCAAGACCAAGAATAATTACATAGTAGTAGAATTGGCTAACACCCAATTGATCCACTTTATTTACTTGTAAGTCCCTAGTAAAGTGGTAGTACAGATACCCAGGGCCTGTGAAATAAATGCTAGTAGCAGGCCTGCATCACTTATTGTGACACCCACTTAAGTAGCCCTTTAAACATGTCTCAGACCTGTCAGTCGAGCCTGTGTGTGCAGTTTTGAACTGCTATTGCGACCTGGTAAACTAAATCTTTTGTATTATCAATGGGAAGTAGCCTCAAAGGGCATAGAGATAGTGTGTTTGTACAGAAGAAAGAAATAATATTTCTTTTGAAAACCCTCACCCACCTACCTAGTTGGTGGCATGCTTCATCATCGGGCCCCACCCGGTGACACTGAATGTGTCCATGGTGTGCTTCAACGCCTGTTTACAACGGAGCTGGTTTCGTGGTGAATGAGTTTGCAGTGATAGATTGTGAGTGTGAATTAAAAACTGTCCTTAGGTCCCAATTCCTATACTAGGTATTTTTATTAGCGGGCCATTGGCAGTGTTATAAACAAGGCAATGGGTGTGTTGTGGAGTTACCTATGGTCTCCTACATCCTGTGTGGTCAACATGTTTCAGCCAGGCCTCGGTAATGAGCTGGCTTTCTTCAGGACCTATGAATGTGTGAAGTGCTTGTGAAGTGATTTAAAAAAAAGGCAGGGCCAGGAATTGAGTGTGACCCGCTACGTGTTGCACTCGCTAAGGTGCAATATGGGTAAGAAGGTGCTTCCCTCTGTGCTTTGTACTCTTGAGATTATCAGAGCAAAGCTTCATGTATATCCGGCATTGGGGTCGGCTTAGAAAAGGCTTTTGGGTGAAGCTAGGTCCCCGCGTCAGCACATACTTGGTAAAAAAAGAAAAATATTTTGCCAGGCCCAAACCTTCCTTTTTAATACATATATGTTACCACTAGGTTAGGCCCTGGACACAGAGTGCAGTATACTTAAAAAGGGGGCATGCACTTTTAAGTTGTACCTGCTCTGATAAAGCAAAATTCTTAAATTCGTTTTTCACTACGGCAGTTTCTACCTCTCCCAACAGATAACATTGGAGTTACCTTATTACATTTAATACGCTGTAACTTCCAATTGGGAACAGGTGGACAGATCAAATTTGGTGTATAAAGAGTTGTAATTAACAAACCTCTTTAATTGTAAAGTTGGATTTTTAATCACAAATCTGAAAATGGCACTTTAAGTTTGCATTTTCTTGTCCTAATAATTTAGTGTCTGGAGCCTGATCCTGGGTTACATGCCTTCGTGTACCTGGCAGTTGGTCTTTGTGTATTCCTCCCAGTCAGTGAGATAAAGGATTGCTAGCTGTTGGCAGGAAGGGCCACTCTGAGTTAACGAGAGAGAGGAGTTGTCACCTACCACACTTGCCCATCACAAAGGCTCTCTCTGAGCACTCTCACAAAGAGGATCTTGCAAGTCTTTTGTGACCCCAGGCATGCTGGGGCCAGGACAGGGAGGAAGAGGATGCCTGACACCTCTAGACGCTTCCTCCTCTTAAGAGGGGGCACCTGGTATCAATAATGGACCTCAGACTCCAACTTTTCAGTACACTTCTGGACCTGTGGACTCTGCCAGGAACAAGGACTCCTGTGCTGTGGAAATTACTGCTACTCTGAAGGACTGCTGCCCTGCTGTGCTGAACTGCTATCTGCTGCCCTCTTGCCTGGGTGATAGGACTGGACCTGTATCTGTCGAACCTAGGACCCCAGAATGACTTCAAGGGCTAGCTGGAGGGCCTCCTGACTACAGCCTCAGGGACAGAAAGCTCCAACAACCTTGAACCCAGCATTTGGACTACCCTGCCAAGTGGTGCCACCCCAGTCCTGCACCCTTGAAAGTTGGTCTGAAGGTGCTCTGCGAGCCCATCTGTGAAGCCCGCAGAATCAACTCATCTCTTCTACTGCGTGGCCCAACCCTGAGCCAAACCAACATATCGCCTCTGCTTTGTGGGCTTTCTCAATTCAAGATCTTCACTTTGCAGCCCGCAGCACAATCAGAACCATCTCTGCACAATGCATGCTCAATGTAGGCCACTCGTCAACGGGATCCTCGACGACAATGCAGGACCTTGCATCACAGCCTCACAGCTGATCAGAACCTTCTCATCGCCTTGGCTGCACGGCGCATCCTCAAGACCAGACTTTGCACCACAAGCCTTTGTCAATGGGTTCCTCAAAGATGATGCAGGATTTCGCACAAGAGCCTTGCAGCTTCACAGAACTAACACTTCACCCTAGATGCGTGACCCATTCTTAGTGCGGGACTCCGCAACTCTCTGCAACCTGGTATTCTTGTTCATAGGGCCTAACTGGGTCCCTGTAGCTGGCCCGTTCTCAATAGCAGAAAGCCAGAACTCGTGTCTATGTCCCAGTCTAGCTCAATCAGATATCCACAGTTGGTGCTTTGTGCTTTTTGGCACTATTTTCACTAGAATCTTTGAACTTACAAATCTTTGGTTTTACAGATTGAATTTTTTGTTGTTTTGTTCTTGAGTTATTTATTAAATTGTACTCTATTTTGTAAATCAGTGTTGGATTTTTTCTTGTGTTGTGTTTTCACTTTACTACTGTTTGAAGTGTTGCACAAATACTTTATACATTGTCTTTAAGTTAAGCCTGATGACTCTATGCCAAGCTATCTGACCTGTGGTTTCACGGGCTACTTACCAATGAGTGTTAGTAGACAGACATGCACATCACCCACTGTAGTCTCAAGTCTCCCTCCCTTAAATGTATGAATCAGAGACTGAATGAAATAGAGTAGACCTTTGAAATTAATCGCCGCAAGGCGCTTTTAGTTTAGTAGGAGTCGATTCACCTAGAATTAAGAAAAGGGAAAGTTAAAACAAACAATATTGATGACATCATCATTATTCGGGTGCCATTGCCCTGAAGAAGCACATTTCCTACAGGGGTTCCTGGATGGCGAAACACTAGTTTCCCTGTAGCATACAGCAAGTTTGAGGTTTTCATCAGACAAGTACAGGACACATCCCTAAGTCTGTAGGATGTTCTTGTTAGGTTCTTTACGCCCCCCCCCTCCCTCCCCCTCCACGCCAAAGCTCGATTTGTGGGCAAAATAGATGGTCTGAAATTTGGTTTTGATGGTGCTCCACTGTGCTCATTCCAGGGCCAGGAGAAGGCCTCAGGGCTTCTTTCCAACAAGCATTGTTTCTGGAGCTTTCAGGACCACCTTGAGAGGCACAGTTCCATGGTCAGGCCCGGCTTGGGAACACAGAGCAGCCCTGGCATTTTGTTGGGCCAGCCACCAGGGGTGGGGGGGGAGGGGACCAAAGGCTGTGCAAGTGTGAAGCACTGCTGCTTTTGTTACTTGATTTACAAAAAGGGGGTGGTGATGAACAGAGTGTCTGAGTTAAACAGACCACTCTTACCCAGTCCAAAGATCAGGGCTTGATCCATCACCGTTATTTATCTCACTGCCCCATCCCAGCTCAGAACCTGGCTATATGCAAATCAGTCTGTCCCTGGCCCAGTGCATCATGGGAACAGGGCAGACTAAACTACCAAGCCAATTCTTCACCAGAAAGGAGACAAGCTACCGGGGACCGGTTTCTGGCATTTCAGCCTTCTTCGGCCCGGCTTGCTTGAATCCTGATGGAGCAGTGAGAAAGGGACCCTTGCTCATTGCACCATCAGGATTCAAGCAAACCGGGCCGAAGACGGCTGTAATGCCAGAAACCGGTCCCCGGGAGCTTGTTTCCTTCCCAGTGTAAGAATTGGCTTTTGTAGTTTGGTTTGCCCTGTTCCCATCATGCACTGGGACAGGAACAGACTAATTTGCATACAGCCAGGTTCTGAAACTGGGATGGTGCAGTGAGCTAAAAAACGGTGTTGGATCTAGCCCTGATCTCTTGACTGGGTGAGAGCTTTCTGCTTAATTCAGAGACTCTGTCCCTCACCACCCCTTGTTGTAAATATTTTTGTCCACCCTAAGCGTGGAAGTGTATTCTCAGATGTGAGACCCTTGCTCATTGCACCATCAGGATTCAAGCAAACCGGGCCGAAGACGGCTGTAATGCCAGAAACCGGTCCCCGGGAGCTTGTTTCCTTCCCAGTGTAAGAATTGGCTTTTGTAGTTTGGTTTGCCCTGTTCCCATCATGCACTGGGACAGGAACAGACTAATTTGCATACAGCCAGGTTCTGAAACTGGGATGGTGCAGTGAGCTAAAAACCGGTGTTGGATCTAGCCCTGATCACTTGACTGGGTGAGAGCTTTCTGCTTAATTCAGAGACTCTGTCCCTCACCACCCCTTGTTGTAAATATTTTTGTCCACCCTAAGCGTGGAAGGGTATTCTCAGATGTGAGACCCTTGCTCATTGCACCATCAGGATTCAAGCAAACCAGGCCGAAGACGGCTGTAATGCCAGAAACCGGTCCCCGGGAGCTTGTTTCCTTCCCAGTGTAAGAATTGGCTTTTGTAGTTTGGTTTGCCCTGTTCCCATCATGCACTGGGACAGGAACAGACTAATTTGCATACAGCCAGGTTCTGAAACTGGGATGGTGCAGTGAGCTAAAAAACGGTGTTGGATCTAGCCCTGATCTCTTGACTGGGTGAGAGCTTTCTGCTTAATTCAGAGACTCTGTCCCTCACCACCCCTTGTTGTAAATATTTTTGTCCACCCTAAGCGTGGAAGGGTATTCTCAGATGTGAGACCCTTGCTCATTGCACCATCAGGATTCAAGCAAACCGGGCCGAAGACGGCTGTAATGCCAGAAACCGGTCCCCGGGAGCTTGTTTCCTTCCTAGTGTAAGAATTGGCTTTTGTAGTTTGGTTTGCCCTGTTCCCATCATGCACTGGGACAGGAACAGACTAATTTGCATACAGCCAGGTTCTGAAACTGGGATGGTGCAGTGAGCTAAAAAACGGTGTTGGATCTAGCCCTGATCTCTTGACTGGGTGAGAGCTTTCTGCTTAATTCAGAGACTCTGTCCCTCACCACCCCTTGTTGTAAATATTTTTGTCCACCCTAAGCGTGGAAGGGTATTCTCAGATGTGAGACCCTTGCTCATTGCATCCGCACGATGAACTCCATCCACTCCGGATCACCGACCGACCCCTGCCCTCACCACGTCTTCAACAAAGCCGACGCTGTCATCGCACCCCACCTGCGAGACATCATCAACACATCCCTCGACACCACCATCTTCCCCGAGAGCTGGAAACACGCCGAACTCAGCGCCCTACTCAAGAAACCAACAGCGGACCCCACCGACCTCAAGAATTACCGCCCCATCTCGCTCCTCCCGTTTCCAGCCAAAGTCATCGAGAAGACCGTCAACAAGCAGATGGCCGCTTTCCTCGAGACGAACGGATCCCTCGACCCCTCACAGTCCGGCTTCCGAGCCAACCACAGCACCGAGACCGCCCTCATCGCCGCCACCGACGACATCCGAGCCCTGATGGACAATGGAGAAACAGCGGCCCTCATCCTCCTAGACCTCTCCGCGGCATTCGACACGGTCTGCCACCGCACCCTAGTACGGCGCCTCAGCAACGTCGGAATCCAGGACAAGGCGCTGGAGTGGATCACCTCCTTCCTCGACGGGAGAACACAGAGAGTCCGCCTACCACCGTACAAGTCAGAGGCCACCGAAGTCATCTGCGGCGTCCCCCAAGGATCATCTCTGAGCCCCACCCTCTTCAACGTCTACATGAGCCCCCTCGCGGCCATCGTACGCAAACACAACCTCAGCATAATCTCCTACGCCGACGACACCCAGCTGATCCTCTCCCTGACCAACGACCCCGCCGCCGCCAGAGCTAACCTGCACGAAGGGATGAAAGAGGTAGCCGAGTGGATGACGACCAGCCGCCTGAAACTGAACTCGGACAAGACGGAGGTCCTCATCCTGGGCTCCTCTCCCTCCGCCTGGGACGACTCCTGGTGGCCTCCCGCCCTGGGCACCGCACCCAAACCGACAGACCATGCACGCAACCTGGGCTTCATCCTGGACTCCTCCCTCTCCATGACCAGGCAAGTCAACAACGTCTCCTCGGCATGCTTCAACATCCTACGCATGCTACGGAAGATCTTCTGGTGGATCCCCACCGAGACCAGGAAGACCGTCACCCAGGCCCTCGTCACCAGCCGACTGGACTACGGCAACGCCCTCTACGCCGGGACCACCGCCAAGCTCCAGAAGAGACTCCAGCGGATCCAGAACGCCTCAGCCAGACTCATCCTCGACATCCCACGAACCAGCCACATCTCCGGACATCTGCGAGACCTTCACTGGCTCCCCGTCAACAAAAGAATCACCTTCCGCCTCCTCACCCACGCACACAAAGCCCTACACGACCAAGGCCCGAGCTACCTCAACAGCCGAGTCAACTTCTACGCTCCCAAACGCCACCTCCGATCAGCCAACCACGCCCTCGCCGCCGTCCCCCGCATCCGAAGAGCGACTACAGGAGGAAGGTCCTTCTCCCACCTGGCCGCCAAGACCTGGAACTCCCTCCCGACCGACCTGCGCCTGACCCAAGACCACCTCTCCTTCAGGAAGAAGCTGAAGACCTGGCTGTTCGAGCAGTAGCGGCTCCCCCCCCCCCCCAGCGCCTTGAGACCCCACGGGTATGTAGCGCGCTTTATAAGTGTCACTGATTGATTGATTGATTGATTGCACCATCAGGATTCAAGCAAACCGGGCCGAAGACGGCTGTAATGCCAGAAACCGGTCCCCGGGAGCTTGTTTCCTTCCCAGTGTAAGAATTGGCTTTTGTAGTTTGGTTTGCCCTGTTCCCATCATGCACTGGGACAGGAACAGACTAATTTGCATACAGCCAGGTTCTGAAACTGGGATGGTGCAGTGAGCTAAAAAAACGGTGTTGGATCTAGCCCTGATCTCTTGACTGGGTGAGAGCTTTCTGCTTAATTCAGAGACTCTGTCCCTCACCACCCCTTGTTGTAAATATTTTTGTCCACCCTAAGCGTGGAAGGGTATTCTCAGATATGAGACCCTTGCTCATTGCACCATCAGGAGTCAAGCAAACCGGGCCGAAGACGGCTGTAATGCCAGAAACCGGTCCCCGGGACCTTGTTTCCTTCCCAGTGTAAGAATTGGCTTTTGTAGTTTGGTTTGCCCTGTTCCCATCATGCACTGGGACAGGAACAGACTAATTTGCATACAGCCAGGTTCTGAAACTGGGATGGTGCAGTGAGCTAAAAAACGGTGTTGGATCTAGCCCTGATCTCTTGACTGGGTGAGAGCTTTCTGCTTAATACAGAGACTCTGTCCCTCACCACCCCTTGTTGTAAATATTTTTGCCCACCCTAAGCGTGGAAGGGTATTCTCAGATGTGAGACCCTTGCTCATTGCACCATCAGGATTCAAGCAAACCGGGCCGAAGACGGCTGTAATGCCAGAAACCGGTCCCCGGGAGCTTGTTTCCTTCCCAGTGTAAGAATTGGCTTTTGTAGTTTGGTTTGCCCTGTTCCCATCATGCACTGGGACAGGAACAGACTAATTTGCATACAGCCAGGTTCTGAAACTGGGATGGTGCAGTGAGCTAAAAAACGGTGTTGGATCTAGCCCTGATCTCTTGACTGGGTGAGAGCTTTCTGCTTAATTCAGAGACTCTGTCCCTCACCACCCCTTGTTGTAAATATTTTTGTCCACCCTAAGCGTGGAAGGGTATTCTCAGATGTGAGACCCTTGCTCATTGCACCATCAGGATTCAAGCAAACCGGGCCGAAGACGGCTGTAATGCCAGAAACCGGTCCCCGGGAGCTTGTTTCCTTCCCAGTGTAAGAATTGGCTTTTGTAGTTTGGTTTGCCCTGTTCCCATCATGCACTGGGACAGGAACAGACTAATTTGCATACAGCCAGGTTCTGAAACTGGGATGGTGCAGTGAGCTAAAAAACGGTGTTGGATCTAGCCCTGATCTCTTGACTGGGTGAGAGCTTTCTGCTTAATTCAGAGACTCTGTCCCTCACCACCCCTTGTTGTAAATATTTTTGTCCACCCTAAGCGTGGAAGGGTATTCTCAGATGTGAGACCCTTGCTCATTGCACCATCAGGATTCAAGCAAACCGGGCCGAAGACGGCTGTAATGCCAGAAACCGGTCCCCGGGAGCTTGTTTCCTTCCCAGTGTAAGAATTGGCTTTTGTAGTTTGGTTTGCCCTGTTCCCATCATGCACTGGGACAGGAACAGACTAATTTGCATACACCCAGGTTCTGAAACTGGGATGGTGCAGTGAGCTAAAAAACGGTGTTGGATCTAGCCCTGATCTCTTGACTGGGTGAGAGCTTTCTGCTTAATTCAGAGACTCTGTCCCTCACCACCCCTTGTTGTAAATATTTTTGTCCACCCTAAGCGTGGAAGGGTATTCTCAGATGTGAGACCCTTGCTCATTGCATCCGCACGATGAACTCCATCCACTCCGGATCACCGACCGACCCCTGCCCTCACCACGTCTTCAACAAAGCCGACGCTGTCATCGCACCCCACCTGCGAGACATCATCAACACATCCCTCGACACCACCATCTTCCCCGAGAGCTGGAAACACGCCGAACTCAGCGCCCTACTCAAGAAACCAACAGCGGACCCCACCGACCTCAAGAATTACCGCCCCATCTCGCTCCTCCCGTTTCCAGCCAAAGTCATCGAGAAGACCGTCAACAAGCAGATGGCCGCTTTCCTCGAGACAAACGGATCCCTCGACCCCTCACAGTCCGGCTTCCGAGCCAACCACAGCACCGAGACCGCCCTCATCGCCGCCACCGACGACATCCGAGCCCTGATGGACAATGGAGAAACAGCGGCCCTCATCCTCCTAGACCTCTCCGCGGCATTCGACACGGTCTGCCACCGCACCCTAGTACGGCGCCTCAGCAACGTCGGAATCCAGGACAAGGCGCTGGAGTGGATCACCTCCTTCCTCGACGGGAGAACACAGAGAGTCCGCCTACCACCGTACAAGTCAGAGGCCACCGAAGTCATCTGCGGCGTCCCCCAAGGATCATCTCTGAGCCCCACCCTCTTCAACGTCTACATGAGCCCCCTCGCGGCCATCGTACGCAAACACAACCTCAGCATAATCTCCTACGCCGACGACACCCAGCTGATCCTCTCCCTGACCAACGACCCCGCCGCCGCCAGAGCTAACCTGCACGAAGGGATGAAAGAGGTAGCCGAGTGGATGACGACCAGCCGCCTGAAACTGAACTCGGACAAGACGGAGGTCCTCATCCTGGGCTCCTCTCCCTCCGCCTGGGACGACTCCTGGTGGCCTCCCGCCCTGGGCACCGCACCCAAACCGACAGACCATGCACGCAACCTGGGCTTCATCCTGGACTCCTCCCTCTCCATGACCAGGCAAGTCAACAACGTCTCCTCGGCATGCTTCAACATCCTACGCATGCTACGGAAGATCTTCTGGTGGATCCCCACCGAGACCAGGAAGACCGTCACCCAGGCCCTCGTCACCAGCCGACTGGACTACGGCAACGCCCTCTACGCCGGGACCACCGCCAAGCTCCAGAAGAGACTCCAGCGGATCCAGAACGCCTCAGCCAGACTCATCCTCGACATCCCACGAACCAGCCACATCTCCGGACATCTGCGAGACCTTCACTGGCTCCCCGTCAACAAAAGAATCACCTTCCGCCTCCTCACCCACGCACACAAAGCCCTACACGACCAAGGCCCGAGCTACCTCAACAGCCGAGTCAACTTCTACGCTCCCAAACGCCACCTCCGATCAGCCAACCACGCCCTCGCCGCCGTCCCCCGCATCCGAAGAGCGACTACAGGAGGAAGGTCCTTCTCCCACCTGGCCGCCAAGACCTGGAACTCCCTCCCGACCGACCTGCGCCTGACCCAAGACCACCTCTCCTTCAGGAAGAAGCTGAAGACCTGGCTGTTCGAGCAGTAGCGGCTCCCCCCCCCCCCCAGCGCCTTGAGACCCCACGGGTATGTAGCGCGCTTTATAAGTGTCACTGATTGATTGATTGATTGATTGCACCATCAGGATTCAAGCAAACCGGGCCGAAGACGGCTGTAATGCCAGAAACCGGTCCCCGGGAGCTTGTTTCCTTCCCAGTGTAAGAATTGGCTTTTGTAGTTTGGTTTGCCCTGTTCCCATCATGCACTGGGACAGGAACAGACTAATTTGCATACAGCCAGGTTCTGAAACTGGGATGGTGCAGTGAGCTAAAAAAACGGTGTTGGATCTAGCCCTGATCTCTTGACTGGGTGAGAGCTTTCTGCTTAATTCAGAGACTCTGTCCCTCACCACCCCTTGTTGTAAATATTTTTGTCCACCCTAAGCGTGGAAGGGTATTCTCAGATATGAGACCCTTGCTCATTGCACCATCAGGAGTCAAGCAAACCGGGCCGAAGACGGCTGTAATGCCAGAAACCGGTCCCCGGGACCTTGTTTCCTTCCCAGTGTAAGAATTGGCTTTTGTAGTTTGGTTTGCCCTGTTCCCATCATGCACTGGGACAGGAACAGACTAATTTGCATACAGCCAGGTTCTGAAACTGGGATGGTGCAGTGAGCTAAAAAACGGTGTTGGATCTAGCCCTGATCTCTTGACTGGGTGAGAGCTTTCTGCTTAATACAGAGACTCTGTCCCTCACCACCCCTTGTTGTAAATATTTTTGCCCACCCTAAGCGTGGAAGGGTATTCTCAGATGTGAGACCCTTGCTCATTGCACCATCAGGATTCAAGCAAACCGGGCCGAAGACGGCTGTAATGCCAGAAACCGGTCCCCGGGAGCTTGTTTCCTTCCCAGTGTAAGAATTGGCTTTTGTAGTTTGGTTTGCCCTGTTCCCATCATGCACTGGGACAGGAACAGACTAATTTGCATACAGCCAGGTTCTGAAACTGGGATGGTGCAGTGAGCTAAAAAACGGTGTTGGATCTAGCCCTGATCTCTTGACTGGGTGAGAGCTTTCTGCTTAATTCAGAGACTCTGTCCCTCACCACCCCTTGTTGTAAATATTTTTGTCCACCCTAAGCGTGGAAGGGTATTCTCAGATGTGAGACCCTTGCTCATTGCACCATCAGGATTCAAGCAAACCGGGCCGAAGACGGCTGTAATGCCAGAAACCGGTCCCCGGGAGCTTGTTTCCTTCCCAGTGTAAGAATTGGCTTTTGTAGTTTGGTTTGCCCTGTTCCCATCATGCACTGGGACAGGAACAGACTAATTTGCATACAGCCAGGTTCTGAAACTGGGATGGTGCAGTGAGCTAAAAAACGGTGTTGGATCTAGCCCTGATCTCTTGACTGGGTGAGAGCTTTCTGCTTAATTCAGAGACTCTGTCCCTCACCACCCCTTGTTGTAAATATTTTTGTCCACCCTAAGCGTGGAAGGGTATTCTCAGATGTGAGACCCTTGCTCATTGCACCATCAGGATTCAAGCAAACCGGGCCGAAGACGGCTGTAATGCCAGAAACCGGTCCCCGGGAGCTTGTTTCCTTCCCAGTGTAAGAATTGGCTTTTGTAGTTTGGTTTGCCCTGTTCCCATCATGCACTGGGACAGGAACAGACTAATTTGCATACACCCAGGTTCTGAAACTGGGATGGTGCAGTGAGCTAAAAAACGGTGTTGGATCTAGCCCTGATCTCTTGACTGGGTGAGAGCTTTCTGCTTAATTCAGAGACTCTGTCCCTCACCACCCCTTGTTGTAAATATTTTTGTCCACCCTAAGCGTGGAAGGGTATTCTCAGATGTGAGACCCTTGCTCATTGCACCATCAGGATTCAAGCAAACCGGGCCGAAGACGGCTGTAATGCCAGAAACCGGTCCCCGGGAGCTTGTTTCCTTCCCAGTGTAAGAATTGGCTTTTGTAGTTTGGTTTGCCCTGTTCCCATCATGCACTGGGACAGGAACAGACTAATTTGCATACAGCCAGGTTCTGAAACTGGGATGGTGCAGTGAGCTAAAAAACGGTGTTGGATCTAGCCCTGATCTCTTGACTGGGTGAGAGCTTTCTGCTTAATTCAGAGACTCTGTCCCTCACCACCCCTTGTTGTAAATATTTTTGTCCACCCTAAGCGTGGAAGGGTATTCTCAGATGTGAGACCCTTGCTCATTGCATCCGCACGATGAACTCCATCCACTCCGGATCACCGACCGACCCCTGCCCTCACCACGTCTTCAACAAAGCCGACGCTGTCATCGCACCCCACCTGCGAGACATCATCAACACATCCCTCGACACCACCATCTTCCCCGAGAGCTGGAAACACGCCGAACTCAGCGCCCTACTCAAGAAACCAACAGCGGACCCCACCGACCTCAAGAATTACCGCCCCATCTCGCTCCTCCCGTTTCCAGCCAAAGTCATCGAGAAGACCGTCAACAAGCAGATGGCCGCTTTCCTCGAGACGAACGGATCCCTCGACCCCTCACAGTCCGGCTTCCGAGCCAACCACAGCACCGAGACCGCCCTCATCGCCGCCACCGACGACATCCGAGCCCTGATGGACAATGGAGAAACAGCGGCCCTCATCCTCCTAGACCTCTCCGCGGCATTCGACACGGTCTGCCACCGCACCCTAGTACGGCGCCTCAGCAACGTCGGAATCCAGGACAAGGCGCTGGAGTGGATCACCTCCTTCCTCGACGGGAGAACACAGAGAGTCCGCCTACCACCGTACAAGTCAGAGGCCACCGAAGTCATCTGCGGCGTCCCCCAAGGATCATCTCTGAGCCCCACCCTCTTCAACGTCTACATGAGCCCCCTCGCGGCCATCGTACGCAAACACAACCTCAGCATAATCTCCTACGCCGACGACACCCAGCTGATCCTCTCCCTGACCAACGACCCCGCCGCCGCCAGAGCCAACCTGCACGAAGGGATGAAAGAGGTAGCCGAGTGGATGACGACCAGCCGCCTGAAACTGAACTCGGACAAGACGGAGGTCCTCATCCTGGGCTCCTCTCCCTCCGCCTGGGACGACTCCTGGTGGCCTCCCGCCCTGGGCACCGCACCCAAACCGACAGACCATGCACGCAACCTGGGCTTCATCCTGGACTCCTCCCTCTCCATGACCAGGCAAGTCAACAACGTCTCCTCGGCATGCTTCAACATCCTACGCATGCTACGGAAGATCTTCTGGTGGATCCCCACCGAGACCAGGAAGACCGTCACCCAGGCCCTCGTCACCAGCCGACTGGACTACGGCAACGCCCTCTACGCCGGGACCACCGCCAAGCTCCAGAAGAGACTCCAGCGGATCCAGAACGCCTCAGCCAGACTCATCCTCGACATCCCACGAACCAGCCACATCTCCGGACATCTGCGAGACCTTCACTGGCTCCCCGTCAACAAAAGAATCACCTTCCGCCTCCTCACCCACGCACACAAAGCCCTACACGACCAAGGCCCGAGCTACCTCAACAGCCGAGTCAACTTCTACGCTCCCAAACGCCACCTCCGATCAGCCAACCACGCCCTCGCCGCCGTCCCCCGCATCCGAAGAGCGACTACAGGAGGAAGGTCCTTCTCCCACCTGGCCGCCAAGACCTGGAACTCCCTCCCGACCGACCTGCGCCTGACCCAAGACCACCTCTCCTTCAGGAAGAAGCTGAAGACCTGGCTGTTCGAGCAGTAGCGGCTCCCCCCCCCCCCCAGCGCCTTGAGACCCCACGGGTATGTAGCGCGCTTTATAAGTGTCACTGATTGATTGATTGATTGATTGCACCATCAGGATTCAAGCAAACCGGGCCGAAGACGGCTGTAATGCCAGAAACCGGTCCCCGGGAGCTTGTTTCCTTCCCAGTGTAAGAATTGGCTTTTGTAGTTTGGTTTGCCCTGTTCCCATCATGCACTGGGACAGGAACAGACTAATTTGCATACAGCCAGGTTCTGAAACTGGGATGGTGCAGTGAGCTAAAAAACGGTGTTGGATCTAGCCCTGATCTCTTGACTGGGTGAGAGCTTTCTGCTTAATTCAGAGACTCTGTCCCTCACCACCCCTTGTTGTAAATATTTTTGTCCACCCTAAGCGTGGAAGGGTATTCTCAGATATGAGACCCTTGCTCATTGCACCATCAGGAGTCAAGCAAACCGGGCCGAAGACGGCTGTAATGCCAGAAACCGGTCCCCGGGACCTTGTTTCCTTCCCAGTGTAAGAATTGGCTTTTGTAGTTTGGTTTGCCCTGTTCCCATCATGCACTGGGACAGGAACAGACTAATTTGCATACAGCCAGGTTCTGAAACTGGGATGGTGCAGTGAGCTAAAAAACGGTGTTGGATCTAGCCCTGATCTCTTGACTGGGTGAGAGCTTTCTGCTTAATTCAGAGACTCTGTCCCTCACCACCCCTTGTTGTAAATATTTTTGTCCACCCTAAGCGTGGAAGGGTATTCTCAGATGTGAGACCCTTGCTCATTGCATCCGCACGATGAACTCCATCCACTCCGGATCACCGACCGACCCCTGCCCTCACCACGTCTTCAACAAAGCCGACGCTGTCATCGCACCCCACCTGCGAGACATCATCAACACATCCCTCGACACCACCATCTTCCCCGAGAGCTGGAAACACGCCGAACTCAGCGCCCTACTCAAGAAACCAACAGCGGACCCCACCGACCTCAAGAATTACCGCCCCATCTCGCTCCTCCCGTTTCCAGCCAAAGTCATCGAGAAGACCGTCAACAAGCAGATGGCCGCTTTCCTCGAGACGAACGGATCCCTCGACCCCTCACAGTCCGGCTTCCGAGCCAACCACAGCACCGAGACCGCCCTCATCGCCGCCACCGACGACATCCGAGCCCTGATGGACAATGGAGAAACAGCGGCCCTCATCCTCCTAGACCTCTCCGCGGCATTCGACACGGTCTGCCACCGCACCCTAGTACGGCGCCTCAGCAACGTCGGAATCCAGGACAAGGCGCTGGAGTGGATCACCTCCTTCCTCGACGGGAGAACACAGAGAGTCCGCCTACCACCGTACAAGTCAGAGGCCACCGAAGTCATCTGCGGCGTCCCCCAAGGATCATCTCTGAGCCCCACCCTCTTCAACGTCTACATGAGCCCCCTCGCGGCCATCGTACGCAAACACAACCTCAGCATAATCTCCTACGCCGACGACACCCAGCTGATCCTCTCCCTGACCAACGACCCCGCCGCCGCCAGAGCCAACCTGCACGAAGGGATGAAAGAGGTAGCCGAGTGGATGACGACCAGCCGCCTGAAACTGAACTCGGACAAGACGGAGGTCCTCATCCTGGGCTCCTCTCCCTCCGCCTGGGACGACTCCTGGTGGCCTCCCGCCCTGGGCACCGCACCCAAACCGACAGACCATGCACGCAACCTGGGCTTCATCCTGGACTCCTCCCTCTCCATGACCAGGCAAGTCAACAACGTCTCCTCGGCATGCTTCAACATCCTACGCATGCTACGGAAGATCTTCTGGTGGATCCCCACCGAGACCAGGAAGACCGTCACCCAGGCCCTCGTCACCAGCCGACTGGACTACGGCAACGCCCTCTACGCCGGGACCACCGCCAAGCTCCAGAAGAGACTCCAGCGGATCCAGAACGCCTCAGCCAGACTCATCCTCGACATCCCACGAACCAGCCACATCTCCGGACATCTGCGAGACCTTCACTGGCTCCCCGTCAACAAAAGAATCACCTTCCGCCTCCTCACCCACGCACACAAAGCCCTACACGACCAAGGCCCGAGCTACCTCAACAGCCGAGTCAACTTCTACGCTCCCAAACGCCACCTCCGATCAGCCAACCACGCCCTCGCCGCCGTCCCCCGCATCCGAAGAGCGACTACAGGAGGAAGGTCCTTCTCCCACCTGGCCGCCAAGACCTGGAACTCCCTCCCGACCGACCTGCGCCTGACCCAAGACCACCTCTCCTTCAGGAAGAAGCTGAAGACCTGGCTGTTCGAGCAGTAGCGGCTCCCACCCCCCCCAGCGCCTTGAGACCCCACGGGTATGTAGCGCGCTTTATAAGTGTCACTGATTGATTGATTGATTGATTGCACCATCAGGATTCAAGCAAACCGGGCCGAAGACGGCTGTAATGCCAGAAACCGGTCCCCGGGAGCTTGTTTCCTTCCCAGTGTAAGAATTGGCTTTTGTAGTTTGGTTTGCCCTGTTCCCATCATGCACTGGGACAGGAACAGACTAATTTGCATACAGCCAGGTTCTGAAACTGGGATGGTGCAGTGAGCTAAAAAACGGTGTTGGATCTAGCCCTGATCTCTTGACTGGGTGAGAGCTTTCTGCTTAATTCAGAGACTCTGTCCCTCACCACCCCTTGTTGTAAATATTTTTGTCCACCCTAAGCGTGGAAGGGTATTCTCAGATATGAGACCCTTGCTCATTGCACCATCAGGAGTCAAGCAAACCGGGCCGAAGACGGCTGTAATGCCAGAAACCGGTCCCCGGGACCTTGTTTCCTTCCCAGTGTAAGAATTGGCTTTTGTAGTTTGGTTTGCCCTGTTCCCATCATGCACTGGGACAGGAACAGACTAATTTGCATACAGCCAGGTTCTGAAACTGGGATGGTGCAGTGAGCTAAAAAACGGTGTTGGATCTAGCCCTGATCTCTTGACTGGGTGAGAGCTTTCTGCTTAATACAGAGACTCTGTCCCTCACCACCCCTTGTTGTAAATATTTTTGCCCACCCTAAGCGTGGAAGGGTATTCTCAGATGTGAGACCCTTGCTCATTGCACCATCAGGATTCAAGCAAACCGGGCCGAAGACGGCTGTAATGCCAGAAACCGGTCCCCGGGAGCTTGTTTCCTTCCCAGTGTAAGAATTGGCTTTTGTAGTTTGGTTTGCCCTGTTCCCATCATGCACTGGGACAGGAACAGACTAATTTGCATACAGCCAGGTTCTGAAACTGGGATGGTGCAGTGAGCTAAAAAACGGTGTTGGATCTAGCCCTGATCTCTTGACTGGGTGAGAGCTTTCTGCTTAATTCAGAGACTCTGTCCCTCACCACCCCTTGTTGTAAATAATGCTTTTGTTACTTGGGCCTGAGATTACAGCACTGCTGTAAAACCAGCCCCCACCGCTGCAAAACCAGCCCACACACTTCCCGCCTCCTGAGGAAACGCCCGATGCCGGCTACGGCCAGTCCGGCCCTGTCCATTGTCTATGGGTCTCTCTTACAGCAATGGCCTGCTCTTGAACAGCTCAACGGCTAAACAGGATGAAAAAAGTTTTTGTTCATGGGGTAGAGAGAATATCTAACTTCTACCCCCAGTGTTACACTACGTTGTAATTTTTAATCTGGCAGTGATGCCCAGGTATGTGTATGTGTATCAGTGTCCACCGCCACTACATATGCATCCTCCCTTCCATACGTGAAAAAAAGGGGAGGGGAGGTTGACAGTGCCTCACGGAAGCAACACCAAGGGGAGGACTATATCAGACTGGTACTCGCCTGATTCCTCACTTCTCATCATCGGCTACTGTCAACCTTAAAAATAAAAGGGAGAAAACAAACATAAAGATAGTGCATACACGACCAACAACCATGAGTTTGTGAGTGCTGAGAACCCAATGTGATATTTCTGTGCCCAAATCAGTGAAAAAACAAAATATCACCTTAAAAAGAGCGTAACTAACTGGCAACTCATGTCTTTATTCTGTGCTGCTAGCTCGCTCTGATTAAAAGTCAACCGACATGTTTCATCACTATATTTTCAGTGATTTCTTCAGGGTTTTGATGGTGGGTCAGCGTTTAGCATGCACCTTTCAGGATCTTCCCTTATTGTACCAGGTGGCCTGTTGTGATGAGCCTACCCGGCCCCCGTGGAAGATTGCGTCACGAGTAGCGGTTCCTGTCTGTGTACTGGGACGCTTTGAACCGCCAATCGGTCGGTATCGCGTAGGTGTGCTGGTGTGGTCTCGGCTCACCACACGAGGGGTGACCCACCATCAAAACCCTGAAGAAATCACTGAAAATATAGTGATGAAACATGTCGGTTGACTTTTAATCAGAGCGAGCTAGCAGCACAGAATAAAGACATGAGTTGCCAGTTAGTTACGCTCTTTTTAAGGTGATATTTTGTTTTTTCACTGATTTGGGCACAGAAATATCACATTGGGTTCTCAGCACTCACAAACTCATGGTTGTTGGTCGTGTATGCACTATCTTTATGTTTGTTTTCTCCCTTTTATTTTTAAGGTTGACAGTAGCCGATGATGAGAAGTGAGGAATCAGGCGAGTACCAGTCTGATATAGTCCTCCCCTTGGTGTTGCTTCCGTGAGGCACTGTCAACCTCCCCCTCCCCTTTTTTTCACGTATGGAAGGGAGGATGCATATGTAGTGGCGGTGGACACTGATCCACATACACATACCTGGGCATCACTGCCAGATTAAAAATTACAACGTAGTGTAACACTGGGGGTAGAAGTTAGATATTCTCTCTACCCCATGAACAAAAACTTTTTTCATCCTGTTTAGCCGTTGAGCTGTTCAAGAGCAGGCCATTGCTGTAAGAGAGATTTTTGAGTGGGGGGCGGCCTGTCTCTGTTTCCCCCTAGGCTCCTGTTTTTGTGAGAGCATTGTCTATGGGTGTCAGGCTGAGGTTGGGTGCGGGGGAACCCTCACGTTCGTTTTTATGAGTAATTGAAAATATTCCCAGGAGGACGTGGCTGGGGAAGCACTGAGATAGCCCGGAAGTGATAGGAAGGTGGTCATTTGTGTAATAGGTCAGGGTGACTCCTAGGCTATGGTCCTTGGCTTTAAAGGGGCCTCAGAGGAATGACGTTACACTCGAACTCAAAACCGGACCTGAAATCATCAAACAAGGCAATATTCTAGAAGGCCTAATGCTGCTGTTTATGCCCCCAAACAGCTGGAGTTATGGGGGTCAAGTGACGGGAAAGGGAGAAACGCTGCTGTATGTTTAACCAGTAATACTAAGGAAAAGGCGTTGGGCACTAACCTCTCTTCGGGCACTTAATTCAAATATCCAAATAAACAAAGAAAGCATCATAAATGCAATAATGCAATGTGCCTTTAAGAAATTAAACAAACACGGACACAGATGTGTCATCGCGCTATCTCCGATTGTGTCCCAGTCCTGTTTCGTTATTGGCTTGCTGCCATTTTGTTGTTGTTGTTGTGCCTCCCTGCCCTGATCTCCACCCCGCTCCCGCCTCCCAGCTGATCCTCCCTCGACCCTCCCCTTCCACTATCCACATATGATAGATGCTTTTGCGCGCAGCGTTCACGCGCAGCAGATGCGCCCCATGCGCACCAAAGGTGCGCCAGAGGTAAGCCCGTCTACGCCCGTCCGCGCCTGGACCGCGCCCAGTGCCAGACACCTGGTCCACGCAAATCCCATTCCACCCGCATAATATACGACGCCGCAACCCTCTCAGCACTTAACCCCGGCCCAATCCCTAACTGCTACCGAGCCGCCCCAGGACACACCCATGGACCCTTCACCTGCCACTCCTGCAAGTTCGACTGCATCAGGACCCACACCAAATCCACAAACTCCAAACAGAGCTCGGACACTAACCACCTAAAGTGCTTACTGCTCAACACCCGCTCAGTCCACAGGCACTCCATCGAACTCTGGAACCTACTCGACACTACATCGCCGGACGTCGCCTTCCTCACAGAAACATGGATGAACGCCTCATCAGCCCCCGACATCGCCATAGCCATCCCGGACACCTACAAGATCATCCGAAAGGACCGCATCAACCAAACAGGAGGAGGCATCGCCATCGTCCATAAGAACACCATCCGCATCGCGACCAGCTCCGACGATAACCTCGCTACCGCCGAACACCTTCACTTCCAGATTCACAAGAACCCCAAAACCACACTCAGAGGCACCCTCATCTACAGACCCCCAGGACCCCGCTCACAATTCAGTGAAGACATCGCTGACTTCATCAGCCCACGTGCCATCCCATCTGAGAACTACATTCTACTGGGAGACCTCAACTTCCACCTAGACATGAAAAACGACAACAACACCACCACCCTTCTGGACAACATGGCCAATCTCGGACTCAAACAACTGGTTGACACCCCCACCCACTCCGCCGGACACACGCTTGACCCTATCTTCACCTCTAGCAAGCACATCTCCTTCGATCACACCACAGCTCTCCATTGGACGGACCACAGCTGCGTTCACTTCCACTACAAAAAATCCATGACCCATAACCCCTCACAACCTATTCCCCGAAGAAACTGGAACAAAATCACCACCGACCAGCTCTTCTCGTCGCTTCAACAAAACACCCCTGCCAATTCATCGGACCCAAACCAAGCAGCCACCTACCTCACACAATGGATCACCCACAGCGCAGACGAACTAGCACCCTTGAAAAACCATCTAATCAAGCAAGGTAACAAAAAAGCTCCCTGGTTCAACGATGACCTTAAGAAATCCAAGAAGTTCTGTCGGACTCTCGAGAAAACATGGAGAAAAAACCCTACCACTGACAACCTGGCCTCCTTCAAGAACGCCACCCGCAAACACCACCAACTCATCCGATCCACCAAGAAATCAGCATTTAAGGATCGACTTGACAACAATGCCCAAAACAGCAAGGAACTATTCAACATCGTCAAAGAATTCACTAACCCCTCCGCAGGCACTAAAGACATCACCCCCTCCCAAAACCTCTGCGACTCTCTATCATCATTCTTCCACAACAAAATCGCCGAAATACATAACAGCTTTCAAAACCAGTCCGAAGACCAGCCCATTCCACCCACCTCCGAACCAAAACCCCCCTCTAACAACCTTTGCGCCTGGAACCCAATCACCACTGAAGACACCATCCGCCTGATGAATTCCATCCACTCAGGATCGCCAACCGACCCATGTCCCCACCACATCTTCAACAAAGCAGACTCCATTCTCACACCCCATCTCCGAGACGTCATCAACTGCTCCCTCAACTCCGCCACCTTCCCGGATAACTGGAAACATGCCGAACTCAGCGCCCTTCTGAAGAAACCCACAGCGGACCCAACCGAACTTAAGAACTACCACCCGATCTCGCTCCTCCCATTCCCCGCCAAAGTCATCGAGAAAGCTGTCAACAGTCAGCTCGCCGCTTTTCTCGAATCCAACAAATCCCTCGACCCCTCACAGTCCGGCTTCCTAGCCAAACACAGCACTGAAACTGCCCTCATCTCAGCAACAGATGACATCCGAACACTACTGGACTATGGAGAAACAGTCGCTCTCATCTTACTTGACCTCTCCGCAGCCTTCGACACAGTCTGTCATAGCACCCTCATACAACGCCTCAGCAACATCGGAGTACAAGGAAAGCCATTAGACTGGATCATATCGTTCCTCACCGGAAGAACCCAGAGAGTCCGCCTCCCCCCTTTATACATGAGTCCCCTCGCATCCATCGCGCGCCAACACAACCTCAACATCATCTCCTATGTAGACGACACCCAGCTGATCCTCTCCCTCACAAAAGACCCAAAAACCGCCAAAACCAACCTACATGAAGGAATGAAAGAAGTAGCCGAATGGATGAAGATCAGCCGTTTAAAACTAAACTCGGAAAAAACAGAAGTCCTCATCTTAGGACCATCCCCCTCTGCCTGGGACGACTCATGGTGGCCACCGGCCCTCGTAACCGCACCCATACCTACGGACCACGCACGTAACCTGGGCTTCATCTTAGACTCCTCCCTCTCGATGACCAGACAAGTCAACGCCGTCTCATCATCTTGCTTCAACATCCTACGAATTCTCAAAAACCCGAAACAAGAAAGACAGTCCCCCATGCACTAGTCACAAGCCGACTGGATTACGGCAACACCCTTTACGCAGGAACCACAGCCAAACTACAGAAAAAACTCCAACGCATCCAAAACGCCTCAGCCAGACTCATTTTGGACATCCCTCGGCAAGCTCACATTTCAGACCACCTGAAAGACCTCCATTGGCTCCCTGTCAACAAGAGAATAACGTTCCGTCTCCTCACCCACGCACACAAAGCCTTCTACGACCTAGGACCCGAATGCCTCAACACGCGCCTGTCCTTCTACACCCCCTCCTGCCAACTACGATCTTCCAATCAAGCCCTCGCCGCAATTCCACGCATCCACAGGTCCACCATGGGGGGAAGATCCTTCTCCTACTTAGCGGCTAAAACCTGGATTTCTCTCCCCACCCACCTCCGCCTCACTCAGAACCACCTCTCTTTCAGAAAGCAACTAAAAACCTGGATATTCGATAAGTAAATCCACCTCCCTCCCTCAAGCGCCTTGAGACCCTCTGGGTGAGTAGTGCACTATACAAATTTTTAAACTTGAAACTTATTAAGGTTACGAAATAGTAAATAGGTCTAAATACAGAAAGGACTGTGAGCATTTAACCCTCCCTAAGCAACAAGCAGAATATCTACTGCAGCAGAATGAGAAAGAATCTGGCAGCTCCCCAAAGGCATGTCTTTTAAAGTGTTTTATTGAAGGGAATCACACAATTTTATTAGCACAACACTATGTAACTGTGCAGTTCTGAAATGTTACTTGCCCACCACCAATTATAGTATTATTTTAAAATAACTGGTACTTGCACTGGCACACAGTGCACATAATTTGTTGCAGAAGAAATATTAATGCAAAACATAAGAGAAAGCACTGCCTCTGTACATAAATACCATTGATTGGCATGTTAACGGGCTCTCAGCCAGGGGCCTTGCAACATCACAGCATCCTTCCCGGTGAAGCTGGAGAAACCTACTCTGTTAGACGCAAGCAGAGGCCAGGGCTCGCAGCTCATTTCGAATCCTTTCTCCCAGAATGTGCAGGGCTCGTGAACACAGACGAGCAATGTTGGACAGGCCACATGAAGGGCCGCTCTCCCCCGGCCCAACCGGGCCCGAGCCCAGCTACGCAAGAAACTACACACCCCCATTGAACGTCCTCCGTCCCCTCAGGGACCCCTGCCCTCGAACATGTTAACCTCGTGGATCCGATCCTCTGCCGGCCCACGCGCCCAGCCCGGGCCGCCATCTTGGACACTTCACCACGAGGCCGCCTGGCCCCCGATCGACCTCAACCCTGGGCCTAGCCCGGCCCCAGACATTCCGGCACCACCCTCCACCCAGGAGGTGAGCGGGCTACTTGGCAAGTCAATGGGAGGAAGAGGTGCCGATGGCTCTCCCCCGCCAAGTGCCGCTCGCCCATCGCCTCCCCGGGCGCTGGCTCCACCCCCCTGCTGGGTGTCTGGACTCCCTCATCCCGGACCTCCCGACCTCCAAGTGCGAGGGTCCGGACATCAAAGCACACCAGCCCTATAACTGGGGCAGCTCCAGAGCAGGAAGGCAGTTGTATCTTGGAGTCGAGAGACGTAAAGAGGAACTCATCCTGGACGGACTACTGGCGCTGCCGTAGCTCTGTCCTGTGCACCATCGTCCTGCCTGTTGGCGCTGCCACAGCCGTCGTAACCTTCGTCCTTCATCGCCGTCCGGATCTGCTGGCGTGGCCGCGGACCGTTGTAACCGTCATCTTTCACCGGGACCTGCAGGCTCCGCCGCGGACCGTCGTCCTTGCTCCATCCATCTCGGGACCTGCTTGGCTCCTCCACGGCCCGATCATCTGTAACGCCGAGCTCGAGGATTGAGAGCTATTTTGAACTCACTGGTAACTAAGACTGTCCCGCTACCCTTTTCCTCAGCCCGAGATCAGAACCGAGGGGACCCCTGAGTCCAGACCTCCTTGTATCATACTATCGTAACCTAAGAATTGCATATAAAGTCTCGTTAACCTTCAACCTTGTGTGGTGTCCGTCTGTGGGGGGGAAGTTACTTGTCTGTACAGTCGTTGGAGACGGCTCTCCCTGGAGACCTCTCCCCGTAATCTCGGCCGACCCTCCCGGTCCGTCTAACATTGGTGGCCAGCGGCGCGATCCGAATCACCGCATAACGTACAGAGAGTAGCTCACCCCACAACGGTCCACAATGACAACTAAAGAAAGCGGATCAACTGAGAAGTTCCAAATGGAAAAACTAGAGGACTACAGCCATCGTGAACTGAAGCAGTTCTGCATCGAACTAGGTATCGCTACCACCGGACTAAGCACCAAGGACGATTTTAAGCATGCCCTGGAATCTTGGGCAGAGACCGGGGATGTCGAAGCCCCCGAGCAAAGCACCGCGAAAAATACCAACACGGCCCCGGAGGGGCAAAGAACCAGTCTCTCGCAAGACGAGATCCAAGAGAGAGAAAAAACCCGACTACACGAACTAGAAATGGCCCGACTCAAGATGGACGTAGAACTCAAGTTGGCCGAACAAAAAATAAACTTAGAGCACCTGCGTCTCCGAGAAGAAAGAGAGGAGAAACAGAGGCAAAGGGAGCTCGAGGAGAAGAAACTGGCGTACGAGCACGAACGGAACCTAGCCGAGATCAACCTGCGCAAGCAGAATAAAGAGTTAGGGGTGCCCGACAGACCACACACCCCAGGGACCACGGAGAAAAAAGTACACATCCCCAAGGATGTGGTCCGAGAATATTTTCGAGAAGACGACATCCAGCAATGGTTTAAAGCCTATGAAATCGCAATGACTGCGCACCGGATCGATAGAAATGATTGGGGAGCCGGCCTATGGGGCAAATTCCTCAATGAGGGTCGCGATACCCTGTTACAGCTCCCAGACCACCAGATGACCTCCTACGACCATATGAAAGCGGCCCTCCTCACCCGCTATGGCCTCACGCCCGAGATGTACCGTCAGAGGTTCAGAGACTGCACACGCATCCCGGGTACAACTTGGGTGGACTATGTAACGTACTTTAGCCGAGCCTTCGAAGGCTGGATCAGAGGGAACAACGTCACGACCTACGAGCAGCTGTTCAATCTGATGGTATGGGAGCACCTGTCCAACAATTGCTTCATTGAACTACGCCAACACCTCCTCGACAGCAAGTTAACCGATCCCCGGCAGCTCGCAGCCGAAGCTGACCGGTGGGAGATCACCAGAGTGGGCCGGAATGGGTCCTACGAGCAGAACAGGAACAACAATGGTCACCACCGACCCAGAGGAGGAGAAGGGGCCAAGGACGAGGAAGAGACAACACTCCGGCCGCCCCCGCTACCAGCACCACCCCCCCGGCCAACCGGGGCAGCACCCCGGCACGACCGGGGTATAGAGCCAATGTTACATGTCACCGATGCCAACGAGTCGGCCACTATGCGAACGACCCAAGCTGCCCGCAGTATCAGAGTCCGAAACCCCGCCATGTGGCCGCCGCGGCACTAGGGGAAGAACAGATCTCCGAGGAACAAGAAACAGACGAGCAAGAGTATCAAGAGTGGGAGCCAGCCGCCATGACTCTCGCGTGCTTAGGGGGAAGAGACATGGTTCCGCGGGTCCCCCTACCCGCTAACACCCAGAAGTACAGCCAATGGGTGAGCATCAATGGACAACGGGCCGAAGCCCTTCGGGACACCGGGGCCAGTGTGACAGCCATCCGCTGTCATCTGGTAACCCCAGAACAATATCTACCGAACATTCTCTGCCCTGTGCGATCAGCCGACAACTCAGAAAGTCTGTGTCGGATGGCCTGCGTCCCCTTTGAGTGGGGAGGGGTCTCCGGCATGTTGAAAGTGACGGTCCGAGACGACGCCCCCGTGGACTGCCTCCTCGGAAATGACCTGGAAAGCTCCCCGTGGGCAGCCGTGGAGCGAAAAGAACACTTGGGGATGTTGGGCGTCCCGGACTGGGCGTGCGTCACCACCCGGTCCATGGCCGCCCGTGCCAACCATCACCCAGAAGAACCAGAATGGCCGGCGCCACCGCCTCCGGTCGCCCCGGCCGAGACCACCGACCATGACATCCCCCTCGAACTTGCTCAATCCTCCGACCTCGCTAACCTTGACCAGTGGGCTCAAGAAGGGGGACCCACACAAGAACAATTTCGTCAGGAACAGAAGACCTGTCCCTCCCTCGAGGGACTCCGACAACAAGCGCTCGCCCAAAGCGCCGGGGATACCTCCGGAACTCATTGGGTCTACTGGGACAATGATCTGTTGTACAGCGAGCAACGAATCGCCGAGCTGGGGGCCAACCGAGTACTGGTAGTGCCCCTCCGCTTCAGAGACTTCCTGCTGAATCTGGCCCACGACGTCCCCCTGGCAGGGCACCTGGGACAAGATAAAACCTACAGCCGCCTGGTGACCCACTTCTTCTGGCCCAAAATGAGAAACGATGTGCACCAGCATTGCCGATCTTGCCCCACGTGCCAAGCTAGTGGGAAGAGCGGCCGCAAACTAAAGGCCCCCCTGCAACCCTTTCCAGTAGTCACGACCCCATTTGAGAGGGTCGGAATAGACATTGTGGGACCCCTGGACCCGCGTACAAGACAAGGCCATCGTTTCATCCTGGTACTAGTGGACCACGCCACCCGCTACCCTGAGGCTATTCCTCTCCGGACCGTGACAGCCCCAGTGGTCGGCCGGGCCCTGATGGGGATCTTCTCCTATGTGGGGTTCCCCCGAGAAGTCGTCAGCGACAGAGGCACGAACTTTATCTCTAAATATATGAAGTCCCTCTGGCAACAGTGTGGGGTCACCTACCGCTTCACGACCCCCTATCACCCCCAAGGAAACGGACTTGTTGAGCGGTTCAATCGCACGCTAAAAGGGATGATCGGGGGATTGGAAGAGCCCCTCCGTCGCCAGTGGGACGTGCTGCTGCCGTGCCTCCTCTTCGCCTACCGGGAGGTCCCACAGAAATCCCTAGGCTTCAGCCCCTTCGAACTACTATATGGGCACCCAGTGCGGGGGCCGCTCAGCCTGATCAAAGAAGGCTGGGAGATGCCTCCGGCCAAGAGTCCTCCAGATGTCTTCCGGTACCTCCTCACCCTCCGCAACCAGTCCCGGCGGTTCAGAGACCTAGCCAAAGCTAACCTAGAGGCCAGTCAAGAGGACATGAAGAAATGGTATGACCAGAACGCCTCATCAATTGAATTCGAGCCGGGGCAACAGGTATGGGTAATGTCCCCCACGGAGCCATGCGCTCTCCAAGACAAATGGACGGGACCCTTCAAAGTAATCGAGCGCAAGGGTCCTGCCACCTATCTGATCGATATGGAGTCCTCCCGGAATCCACTCCGAGTCCTCCACACCAACAGACTGAAGCCCCACTTTGCACGAACAGAACTCAGCCTACTGATGGCCACAGACAATGGGGTTGAAGACGACTCCGAGCCTCTCCCTGACCTCTTGCGGGCCCAAGAGCAAGACGGCTCCGTGGATGGGGTCAGACTCTCGGAGACCCTCACCAGAGAACAACGCCAAGAGTGCCAAGCCCTCCTGTCACAGTTCGCCAGTCTGTTCTCCCTCACCCCAGGTGTCACTTCCTGGTGTGTGCACGATGTGGACACCGGAGACAGCCCTCCTATCCGTCACCGGGCCTACCGCGTACCTGATCGGGTACGGGCCTGCATCCAGGCAGAAGTAGCTAAGATGCTCACGCTCGGGGTCATCGAGCCCTCAGACAGTCCATGGGCCAGCCCGGTCGTACTGGTCCCCAAAGCAGCCGCCCCCGGAACCACACCAGAACTCCGGTTCTGCGTCGACTACCGGGGCCTGAATGAAGTCACCAGGACGGACGCACATCCCATCCCCCGGGCAGATGAACTGGTCGACCGAATGGGAGCTGCCCGCTACCTCAGCATCTTCGACCTGACAGCAGGTTATTGGCAGATCGGCCTCACACCCCGAGCACAAGAACGTTCTGCCTTTTCCACCCCCGATGGCCACTATCATTTTACGGTCATGCCCTTCGGCATGAAAAATGCACCAGCAACTTTCCAACGGCTCGTCAACCAGGTCCTGGCGGGGCTCGAAGATTTCAGCGCCGCCTACCTGGACGACATCGCTGTGTACAGCCACCATTGGACCGAGCACCTCCACCACCTCCGAGCAGTACTGCAAGCCCTTCAGCGAGCTGGCCTTACGATCAAGGCCAGCAAATGCCAAATCGGACAAGGGTCTGTGACCTACCTCGGACACCAGGTGGGAAGCGGCCTAGTGGCCCCTCTACAGCTGAAAATTGCCGCCATCCAGAACTGGCAGCCCCCTATCACACAAACCGAGGTGCGAGCCTTCCTGGGCCTCACGGGCTACTACCGAAGGTTCGTGAAAGACTATGGTACAATAGTGGGGCCCCTCACCGAGCTCACATCGAAGAATCAGCCCAAGAAGGTGAACTGGACCCCAGAGTGTCAAGCGGCATTCGAACAATTGAAGGCCGCCATGTGTTCCGCTCCTGTGCTCCAGGCCCCAGACTACAGCCGGGAGTTCGTCGTCCAGACGGACGCCTCTGACCAGGGCATTGGGGCGGTGCTGTCTCAAGTAAACATCGAAGGCCTTGATCAACCGGTGGCCTTCATCAGCCGGAGACTCCTACCACGGGAGCAACGCTGGAGCACCATAGAGAGGGAAGCCTTCGCTGTGGTATGGGCCCTCAAGAAACTCCGGCCCTACCTTTTTGGTACCCACTTTCGGGTACAAACTGACCACCGACCCCTGCAGTGGTTGATGCATATGCGGGGGGAAAACCCAAAATTGCTACGCTGGTCCATCTCCTTGCAAGGTATGGACTTCACAGTCGAACACCGGCCTGGGTCAGACCACGCCAACGCGGATGGCCTGTCCCGGTTTTTCCGCCTCGACGAGGAGAGTCCCCAAGAGGATGGGTAACTCTCCCCGCCTTCAGCTGGGGGGGACGCATGTTGGACAGGCCACATGAAGGGCCGCTCTCCCCCGGCCCAACCGGGCCCGAGCCCAGCTACGCAAGAAACTACACACCCCCATTGAACGTCCTCCGTCCCCTCAGGGACCCCTGCCCTCGAACATGTTAACCTCGTGGATCCGATCCTCTGCCGGCCCACGCGCCCAGCCCGGGCCGCCATCTTGGACACTTCACCACGAGGCCGCCTGGCCCCCGATCGACCTCAACCCTGGGCCTAGCCCGGCCCCAGACATTCCGGCACCACCCTCCACCCAGGAGGTGAGCGGGCTACTTGGCAAGTCAATGGGAGGAAGAGGTGCCGATGGCTCTCCCCCGCCAAGTGCCGCTCGCCCATCGCCTCCCCGGGCGCTGGCTCCACCCCCCTGCTGGGTGTCTGGACTCCCTCATCCCGGACTTCCCGACCTCCAAGTGCGAGGGTCCGGACATCAAAGCACACCAGCCCTATAACTGGGGCAGCTCCAGAGCAGGAAGGCAGTTGTATCTTGGAGTCGAGAGACGTAAAGAGGAACTCATCCTGGACGGACTACTGGCGCTGCCGTAGCTCTGTCCTGTGCACCATCGTCCTGCCTGTTGGCGCTGCCACAGCCGTCGTAACCTTCGTCCTTCATCGCCGTCCGGATCTGCTGGCGTGGCCGCGGACCGTTGTAACCGTCATCTTTCACCGGGACCTGCAGGCTCCGCCGCGGACCGTCGTCCTTGCTCCATCCATCTCGGGACCTGCTTGGCTCCTCCACGGCCCGATCATCTGTAACGCCGAGCTCGAGGATTGAGAGCTATTTTGAACTCACTGGTAACTAAGACTGTCCCGCTACCCTTTTCCTCAGCCCGAGATCAGAACCGAGGGGACCCCTGAGTCCAGACCTCCTTGTATCATACTATCGTAACCTAAGAATTGCATATAAAGTCTCGTTAACCTTCAACCTTGTGTGGTGTCCGTCTGTGGGGGGGAAGTTACTTGTCTGTACAGTCGTTGGAGACGGCTCTCCCTGGAGACCTCTCCCCGTAATCTCGGCCGACCCTCCCGGTCCGTCTAACAAGCAAGCACTTTTAAAATGCTGCAGCATGACGCAGCCTGATCATGGCACCCAAAGCAAACCTAAAAAAGGCCCGATATTGGATCCTGAAAACACGCCGCACATTGGGGATTGTTAGTGATGCAAGGCTGAGCTCAGAGAACTGGAGGGACCCGTTGAGGGTCAGATCAGTGGCTGACTGGCCTCGAATGACGTGTGCACTGTGCATGTTTTTCTGAGCTGGGTTCCATACTTATAATTTTTTCACACAGGGAAACCAGGGCAACATCAAGCCTCCTTGCTGCGCTGCGCTGCGCTGCGCTGCGCTGCGCTGAGCTGCGCTGCGCTGCGTGAAAGGGAAAGGACAGGAATGCTCCATATTTAACTTTATACAGCGCATGCTGTCCGGTCCTATCGCTGGCACGCATTTGCCTGCCTTGCGCCAACACAGGCTCACTGGCATCAGGGTGCAAGGGTTCCTGCGTGGCAGGCAGGATTGTTTTTATGCAGGAAGGGGCGCCTTCCTAGTCAAAAGCAATCCTGGGAGGCAGTTTCCTCTTTCTCTGTGGGCTGCAGAACGCAGCACACGTAGAAGGAGGGAAAAACAACATGAAAGTAAAACATTTCTCCTCGTTCGGCCTCACCTGGAAAGACGTAGCATTTTAATGCATTCCGAGGTCCACCACTGATGGCAAATCTGGGAATGCAGCAAAATCCATGTGTGGCTGCGTGGGAACACCCACGCTCCCCCCATGGAACGCTCCACCATGCAGAGTAACTCAGGGCAACGGCGTTGCATTATTCTCAGTTTATCGAGCCATGCAGGGCCCGCAAGGTGGCCGTGCGTGGCGTGATAAATCTCACTTGGGTTCTTGCGGCACCCGTACACTGCCTCTAGGGGCACCAGGGCGACGCAAAGCCTTGACAAATATTACCCTTTGGGGATGTGTTTGGTGGTGACTGATGAGACGTACAATGATTGGTGCAGTGCAGTTGTTTGAGAGCTGGGTGATATATTTGTCGGTGAGCAATATTACTTCAATTTTTCTGTATTAAGTTTCAGATTACGCTTCAGTACAGTCCGTGGCATACATGATATTTGGCAGATAAGGATGCTTCATGGCCTGATTCGTTTAGTTCCTCCTCCTGATTTAAATCTAGACCAGATTCACTTAGCAAATGCTCTTCACCTTTTTCCCTGTAAAAATAACATTTGTTCTCTACATGCTCACTTTCTCAGGGCCACATCTACTGGAAAATGATGCAGCGCGGTGCCGCAAGCCATTTAGCTGTGCCGCGCTGGGTCATTTCCAAAGCACAGGGATATGTCGTATTAACAACAATACAATGTATCGCTGTTCTTTCTGCTGTGCTTGGTGCACTATTGGCTGCCCTGCTCATCACAGGCCCCCTTTAAGTAATTTTGCAAGGGCGCGTGCACTGGGGGATGATTGTTTTTGTGCAGGAAGGGCCACCTTCCTGCACAAAAACAATAATAAATTACATTTTTCTCTTTCTATGCGTGCTGCAGAAATCAGCACACATAGAAAGAGAAAAAAAACGAGTCGACATAAAAGTATTTCTCCTCGTTGCGCCACTGAGACGATTCTGATACATTCCCAGTTTTACAAAATATTGTAAATCTCGGAATGCACCAGGTTTCATGGATGTTGGATGGGAACAGCAACACCCATGGAACGCCGCCCTGGCACATTGTTATGTGTAAAAGGGGAAACTTATTTACAAGACCATGAAAAGTAATGTGGGGTGTAAATATAGGCCAGCACACTGTGCTACCGGTGCGTCAATAAAAGTGACGCACCGGTGGCGCAAAGGCCTTGGGCCTCATTTATAAGAAATGACACATCACTGCATGAAAGCAGCGATGCGTCACTTCTCAGTGCGCACTCCTTGCAACATTCCTGATGCGTCATATTTAATGTATGACGCATCATGTCGCAAGGAGTTACAGGTACGTCAGTATTTCTGACGTATCTGTAAGCGCAAAAGTGACACATTTCTGGAGTGTGTCACAAAAGTGTCTGCGTCAGTCTTACGCCTGCTGTGAGGCAGGCGCAAGATTTTGACGCAACGGTGTCCTAAAAGAGACGCAGTGAAATCTCATAGATTTCACTGCGTCACTTCTACGACCCCTCCTTGCGTCAATACGCCCCCTTGCATACATTATACCTGGCGCAGGTATAATGTCGCGCAGGAGTTTACAAAGTGACGCATCTACCTAGATGCGTCACTTTGTAAATATGGCGCAACAAGGCGCAATTTTTACGCCACTGGTGCGTCACAAAAAGTGACGCACCGGCGGCGTAAAAGTGACGCACAGCCTCATAATGAGGCCCCCTGTATATAAGCCCCTAAATTTCTTTGCATGCTGCAGAGAGCTCCATTTTACAGCGCACTGCTTAGGACACCTCTTTCAGAGCCCTTTTTACAAACCATTTACAAGATTCAGACTCCCGTCTTGGGATGGCAACTTATTTCCAAAATGGAAGGGGGTCCCCTTTGCACCCCTGTTCCTTTGTCAATTGAGGTAAATGTTTCAGTGTGAGTAGGCAGCTCGACAGGGGAAAGCGTAGATTTTTTTTAAAGCAGCCCTGTTCTTCTAACAGCTGTTTTAAAAATAAGTATTTATAAACAAACAAATAAAGCCATCGTGGTCTGCGAACCTTTGCAGGCCACCATCCCTGTGATTGCAAACAATCGGTTTAAGGAGCAATTTGTGACCAGCCTAATGAATATTCATTAGATAGGTCGGATTGTGATTCAATGTGCAAACCAACCAATCAATACATATGTTGCGTGACGTCGCAAAGAGGATGGTTGCAAATTGAGACTGTTTTTGTAATAAGTAGTTTAGTACATCTTCCCACGTGAGAGCTAGGAAAAACTTTTCAAAGAGGGTAAAATGTGGTAATTGACTCCCAAAATTAAAATCGACAGGTTTTGTCTCATTCTAAGCAGGAAAGATCTCTCTATATGTATATTATACCGCACCGTCCTGCGGTATCTGCTTTTCATCTGATGCTCTATTGCTTTACCCAATGCTCAAAAAGAGACCCTTAATGTGCACATTTGACTGCATCACGGCTGCCGGTAAAAGTTTCATCGTTTTCCACTCTGGTTTTTTTTTTTTACTTATTGCGCCTGGTACTTTTATTGTCGCCAATCTCCTAGAGAGTTGGGTCTTCTATCTTCTATTCTTGCTTTTGGATCCCCTCCTCACAGTTGATTTATCGAATACAGAATACAGAAGGATCTTCCCTCTGCAGCTTCCATCCACACAGTAGTTAATTTGTAAAAAAAAAAAAGTGCCTGGGCTCTTGTCGGGAGGCAGCTTGCACCAGATCATTTCTCCTGTTAGCGCCACCTAAAACAGAAGCAACCACTGACCTTGAAAGTAGGGCGAGGAGGTGTCATAATGGCCAGAGCTGGTGAACCAGGTTCGAGTCTCGGCGTCGGCTCAACGTTCTCTCAGTAAATGAATGTGTCCTTAACTGGTGGTCATGAAAAGCACAGTTGTTGATGATTAAGTGCCGGTGCTGAGCACCGGAAACCACTGGCTCAAATTAAGCTCTGCATTCACAGCCTCCACCTTAGGAGAGAGTCCTGGCCCAAGTGCTGTTCACTGGTAGATGAGCGGTCCACTTTGGGTAGTACTTCCTGTGTCGAGATGTTTCGAATAAAGATCCCTTCTACACTCCTCAAAGTGTAGCAGCCGCGAGGAGGCATTGTCCAGGTGAGGTTGTGACCTTGATGACTGACTAAAGGTGCTCCTTACCTCTTGTTCTAAAGGCTCATGGGCGTTATATGGGCTAAATGTAAACCCATATCTTCATTATACCTACTGGGGTATAGTATACTGTGCATGTGGATTGTCATGTGCACCACTTGGCATTGATCTAACATAAATAGATTTTTTCCAATAAATAATTTTTTGGGGTGTAGAAGGGATCTTTATTGGTCCTGATGAGAAGCCAGGGGATGGCTTCAAATCATGTCGACACAGGAAGTACTGCCCATTGAAGCACAGTACTTCCGTCTGACTTCCCACTTTAACAATACCAGCTCGAAAGGACATGAAAGGTTTTTTTTTTCCTGCCGAGCCAGGTATTTTTTAACCTTATACCACTTTTCACTCACTTCTGACCCTTCCACTCGCATTCCTACACCACGCATAGTTTTCTCAAAATCTGTGCTCCCGCGTATTTGCAGGTTGTAGGAACCCCCGTCCCGCAGCCGGGCGGGAAGACCCCGATGATGAAGCATGCCACCAAGGGTCCTTTTGGTGGGTAAAGAGTATTTTAACAAAAGCTGTGTGCTTTCCACCACTGTAGGGGACACACAAAGTCTGGAGGAACACTTTTTTGTTTTCCTTTAAGGGTGAATCCCTTTGTTTTGTTATATATTGAACTGAGGAGGATGTATCCACCTCTTATGCTCTTAGAGCGCTACCTCTACCATCCCCCTTTTTGTTGATTTGATTAAATCCTTGGACAGACAGCATTACCATGTGTGAAAATGACAAAATAATGAAATACTACGATTAGAAAATGTGCCGCATGATTAGCCTTTTCTTGTTGCATAATTTAGTCAACCCTGCCACAAAATGTTGTGCTCCCTCGCAGCATAATTCCAGTGACCCTGCCTTTAACAAGCGATCACCAGGCCCCTAGCGCAATTCACTCACAGTCACTCGGCAGTCCCCTTAGATCCCTCCTCCCCATCGTCTGGGATCAGTGTCACAGGCCCTGCCTGAGCAGTTTGTGTAGTTCTTTGTGAGTTGGACTACACCCATTGCTTAGCAGTGCAGGCCTCTCCTGAGGTCACAGTGGCTGTGTCATCAAATCCTCTCACCTGGGCTCTTCATAGCCCCTCTTCTCATGCCAGGGCGCCCTCATTGCCCCTTCTAAACAGTTGATCCACTCTCTTCCTGAAGCAGGATCCAGACAGCCCCTCCTGGTGCACTTGTCAAATTTCCCCAGGTTCCTGGTCCCAAACGTGGACAGGGAAGTGTGTGGTTCCAACCTCAACCCTAGAACTCTTAGGATTATCTCGACCCCCATTGGTGTGTAAGCCAAGGCTTCTGGTCAGGAAACCTTGCCAGACTGGCTGGATGTTTCGGCCCCATCATCACGCTCAAGATGCAGACAGAGCTTGTGTATTCCAGCAGTTCAGTTCTCTGGCTGGGTTTGGCTTGTTTTCCACTTCAGCTCTTTCTTTGCAGACTGGTCCAGCCATGGTCTCTGTCCAGTGTGTGAGCAGGAAGGTGGGGTGGAGCTGGGAATATCCCATCAATAGAGCCTCTAAACTAGGATACATTTGGAATGTTCCACTTCGCTGCGACCACTGTCGGCCCGCCACAGCCTGGTGAGATGACAGCAGTCACACTCTTCCAAAGGGACATGTGTCTCACTCCATATCAAAGACGGGCTCACTTGTGATCGTCCTGTGTGCTGAGGTGGTAAAAACATTATAACTTGCTATCCAGAATTTGAAGCGAGCACCCACATTGTCCAGAACTGCGCAGGGGACATTACTCCAACCTAACAGTGTGAATCATTTTTAAAAAGTATGGTGAAATGTAGTTGTAAATATGTGAATTGTAATTCTATAATTCAAAGATGTATCCCCCACTTGATGTGCACTAGGGCTCAGATTATTAAGGTTTTGTGTTGACCTTGCACCACACAAGGTGATGCAGGGTGACGCAAAATCTACAACAAGATTTACCATGCCACGCGTGGCCCTCCTTGGCTTGGTAAATTTGGTGTATTGCAAGGCAGCACAAGTCAATGCCTGGTGTTACAGTGAGCCAGGAAGGTGTTAAATGGGTGGAGCGTGGGTGTACTCATGCATCCAAAGTATTTAGAAGCATTCACAGATTTGCCAACACTGGTAGACCTGAGTATGCATCAGAATTGTACGCCTTCCAGAGGAGGCGCAACAAGGAGAAATATCTTTATTTTTTCCTAGTTGTTTCCTTTTTCTAAGTGTGCTGCGTTCTGCATTCCTGTAGAAAGAGGAAAAAGCTGCCAGGGATTGTTTTTGTGCAGAAAGGTGTGTTGTAAAGCCGCCACCAGTGTGCAAGGGTGACTGTGTTGGCACCAGGCTGCAGTTTGAACGCCATGCCAGGCAGAGGACACGAATGTGCCATGTCTTGTTAGATTAGTTCTCTTGCTGCATTGCGAGAATTTTTTTAAAATCTGGCCCTAGGTATCGGCTACATTAAATAGAGGGGCATATTACCAAGCAATAGCGATAATTATCGCTATTGCTTGGTTAGAGACAAAAATGTATCGCCGACCTGCGGCGATTTTTATCGCAGATAAACCTTGGTATTACCAAGGTTTATCGCAAATGCGATAAAAATCGGCCGCAATGCATGAATATCGCTGAAAAGTCAGCGATATTCATGCATTAGCGAGCTAATGCTCTTAGCCATGTTATCCACCTACCATTGGATAACATGGCTAAAAACTGCTCAGGGCAGGTGTTAGCTTTTGGAGATATTCGCGCTTAGCGCGAATATCTCCAAAAGTTGGTAATAGGAGATAGCGATGTTAGCGACTGTTTCCAGTTGCTAACATCTTGGCATGTCATTAGTTATAAATTTCTCTGACATGCAAAGTGAGGCCCAAGATGGTCGCTATCTCCTACTAGCTGTCGCTAACTGGTGTTAGCGACAGCTAGGTAATAGGGAGATAATTTTATCTCCGCTTTCTTGGCTTTTAAAGCCAAAAAAGCAGAGATTAACCCCCTTGATAATATGCCCCACAGTGCTCTGTCGCTCCCAAGCTTGGTTCACACTGTGAAAACATCAACAGAAGCGCATACAGAGGCACACACGCATAACTCGCACACATCCCTTCCTCCTCAGGCCCAGGGAGTTTCCTTGGACCCCTGCTGGCTTTCACTCTGGTGCACATGTTCTGGCATCACCACAAGTAACAAGAGATTCACAGTGTGGGTCTTGGAAAGCAGAAGGATGCTTGCTCAATATTGCAGGGGGTGCAGTGGTTTCTCTAACGATGTCTGCTCGTGATTACTGCCCTGGGCGAGGTCTTGTTGTCTCAGTTGGTTGTGGATGTGATCCACAGCTGTGGAGCGATTATTGCACCTGGAGGAATTGCATCATGTGAGGACTGGAAGGAATTGCACAACTCATACTAATTCCTCCTCTCTGTGTGTGTAGGTAACCAGAAATCTTTTAGACTTTTCCTGATCCTCTCTTCAAGTTTAGCCATGATTTTTACTTTTGCACATGTGAATTGTGTAGCTCCAACAACTCCGCAGTGCTGCACGGGAGAAAGGTTATACAATAAGGGGCATATTTATGAGCCCCTTGTGCCGCCATTGCGTCACTTTCTGTGAAGCTCCGGCAGTGCAAACTACAAAATCATATTTATGAAGCCACGCAAAGCCACTTTCCATGGCTTTGAAAGGCCTCGTATAGAAATGCATCAAGGCAAGGCAGCGCACATCGCTGCGTTGCCTTACTCCGCGCTGGGACGCTGCCTCATGGGCATTGCTCTGGGTTTTCCCACACAACATCCATGGATTTTGATGCTTCCCCAGATTTGCAACAGCCTGTAAACCTGGAGAAGCACCAAAACCTTACGACTGCCATGGTGAGGCGTAATGAGGAGAAATATCTGTATTTCTCCTTCTTTTTTCCTCTTTCTATGTGTTTCTGCATTCTCCAGCACACATAGAACGAGGAAAACGCCTCTCGGGATTGTTATGTGCAGTAAAATAATCCTGCATGCAACGCAGACACCCTTGCACCTGCAAGTGTGCCTGCGTTGGCGCTAGGCTGCCGAAACGGCACCAGCGCAGGGAAAGACAGGAATGCACTGGAGTGGATAGTCAAGTCAAGTCAAGTCATAAAATTTGTATAGCGCACTACATACCCAGAGGGTTTCAAGGCGCTTAGGAAGGGGAGGAGGATTATTCGTCAAATATCCACGTTTTAAGCTGCTTTCTGAACGCTAGGTGATTCTGGGTGCATTCCTCTCTTTTTACTCTGACACAGGGCAGCACTGCAAGGTGACTTGCTGTGCTGCCCTATGTCAAATCCTCATAAATGAGGCCCTAAGGGTATGAGGGAGGGGTGACTGTGCACAGTAAGAGGGAGGTGTTGCAGGAAATGGACAAGGTTGTACAGGAAGGGATGGGATTCCCGGGTGAGCATCCTTTGAAGAGTGAGATGGGAAGTGTGGCTGACTGAGGTGGAAAACTCATTTTTAAACAAAAAATCAAACATTTCTTTAAGCTATTTCCAAATATTGTTATTTATGTCTTATGAACCTAATGTGCCCTGTTCTGTTGCTAACATAATCTCATAGATCAGGGGCGTCATTCACCAAATATAGAGATAGCGGAAGTGACATCTCATCCCCTTTGACTTATTGACATCACAGGAAGTGACCCTAATTGTTTCTTGGAAGGCATGTCACATGACCCTAACATCACACTCACATTTTATTACCCCCCTATTCTTGTTCATTCTCACTCACCTGCATTCACTCTAAATCTCACTCATACTGATACTTTGGCCACAGGTTTACTAATGCTTTGCACTGAGTTGGCATCACTCACATTTGTGACGCAATACCGGTGTAAAGTGCTAGGATGGGATTTACTATCCAATGCAAGTCCTGTTTTGTGCCGTATGGTATCTCAAAGTAACGCAGAATTGCGCTGCCCACTGCCTGGTGTTTCTTTGCGTCATTGGGAATTCCATGGCTGGTGCATGGGCGTTCCCATGGGTTTCAAAGCAAATCCATAAGCCACACGTGCACCAGTGCACAGGTAGGGAGACAATGCACCATATGTTAGTAGATATTGTGCATTTCTTCTCTCTTTCTTTGACGAGAGACAGCGCAGCATCTTTGGTGCAGTGTTGCCTTTCATTAAAGAATAGTAAATCCTGGTCTCAGTCCCATAGGCTTCAATCCCACGTAGTCTCACTCAGTGCCTGTCACTGACTCTTACTCACTTTCACTCATACACACATGCTTACACATACAGCCATGCTCGCACATAGACATGCTCTCTCACATAAACACTCTGGGCCATATGTATCAAGTAACCTTTTTGTGATTCTGAATTTGTGATTTTTTGCGAATCGCAAATTCAGAATCGCAAAATGGTATGTATGTAAGAAAGAAAGAAATCGCAAATAAATAGCGATTCTGTAAAAATCGCTATTTACATTGCGAGATCCACAATAGCGATTCTTTAACCAAAAAAAATCGCAATTTTGCGATTCCTTAATGGAAAAAATCGCAAAATTGCAAATTTTGCAAATCTGCTTATCGGAAACTCAGGTGCAGCTTGATGACATCATAACCAGGAAGTGTGACTACCCATGCTGCACCTGAGTTGCTGATTCACAGTCAGAGAGAGGAGTGTTGGAGAGTGAACTCTGCAGTGGTGAAAAAAATGGCAGAAAGTGGAGACATGGCCAGCCAGGAAACACAGCAGCAACAGCAGGCTGAAGGGCCGAGGAAGAGAAAGCAGAAATTCTCTGAGGCAGAGTTGGAGATTTTAATCTAAGAAATGGTGGTCAGCCATGAACACCTCTTTGGCAAAATATCACTCAGGGTGTCTGAAACACGGAAGCGGCGCATCTGGGCTGACATTCAGCAGAAAGTTAATGCTGTTGGGGTGACACACAGGAGTGTTGACGATCTAAGAAAGCGATGGTATGACCTGCGCCAGCGCTCTAAGCAGAAGGAGCAGTCCAGGAAGACTGGTGGAGGAACCTCCACAGCCACTGACAGCACACCTCTGGAGGAACTGGTGGAGGGGACCCTGCTACCTGAAAGTGTCATGGGCGTGGCTGACCTAGACAGCTCCGAGCATCCGGGACCAGGACCAGGTAAGATGCATGCCATCACACCCCTGACACCCCCAAACCCCCATCCCAGCAGCGAGTCAGGGGCAGGACAAAGTCCAGGGCAGGTACACAAGCACACACAGCAATGCATTATGGGAGATGTAGTCACATGCACATAACAGTGGTGTATGTACACCCAGTCAGTCCCCAATAGCATGTGCACTTCAGGAAACGCAAATACAAGACACATGTAACCCCAAACAGTGATATTTATTAAATGTCAAGTGCAAGTCAGAACAGTTAATAAATGTGTGCTTTTACATCCACAGCACCATCTGGAACACAGCCTACAGGCAGTGGGAGACAGGCAGATTCCCCAAACATAGAAACAGCAGGGCAAGAGGAGGACACAGAGGAGGAGGACAGACCCGTCAACCCTCCAAAGCAACGCAGGAGACATGTTGTCCGACCACTAACCCCATTGTAGACGAGGGCCAGGACAGCGATGTCAATGTGCAACCTTAGCCAACACAGCCACAGCTGACGCAATCCCACAAGTCACAAGCAGGCGCAGGTCACGCACATCCAGCAGTAGTGCAGATTCTGGGGAGGAAACAGTCTTTGCCGGCCTGGAGATGCACATGTTGCAGGTACAGCACCTGCAAGAAAAAGACATCAAAGCATTACAGAGGGAAGTGAGGGCAGGCTTCAGGGGCATGACAGGTGCCCTGGAGGCACTCTGTGAAGAACTCAAAGCTGACTGTGCTGCTAGGTGCAGAGAGATGCAGCGCCTGGACCCATACACATGGGCGGTGAACCGCCTGTCCTCTGCCACCAATGTCCTATCCAGGCGCAGCATCTGCATGCAGAGCGAGGTGGCCCACAACAGCCAGGACGTTGCTAGGGCACTGGTGCAAATCACATCAGCAGTGGATGAGCTGAGGGCAATTCGCACATCTCGGCCAGGTGTCCTGACTGACACTGAAGAGGACGCACTATCAGGGAGGAGCAGCGCCACCCCCCCACCCACCATGGATATGCGCCGTAGAGGCCGTAATAGTAGTCCTACTGGCCCAACTGAGGAGGGCTCCGTGCAACCCCAAACAGGGGCTACCTCATGACAGCACCGCATGTGAGGTGCAGCAAATGTAAACACTGGATGGGTGCAGCTATCCATTGTACTTGTACTATTGCTCCTGTTTAAATTTGTGCACTGTGACAATAACATGTGCTGGACATTGGGAGAGACATTGGGTGTCATTCAGGCTGTGTGACATAATTGATCCTGTCGTTAAGGAATAAAACACAGTCGCACAAATGAGATCTAGCATTGTGCCTTATTTACTTACCTAGAAATAGTTGCATGTAATCTCATCTCGCCTCTGGCGCCCAGCAGGTGCACCAGCTACACTGGCTGGCATACATCCTGGGCCAGGCCCCTCCACGTCAGATTAATTGGATTCACTGAGCTCCACTGGTGTGCCTTTCCTGGTGCAGATGTGCAGAATGGCACATGCTACCACTATCTTGCAACAGGTCTGGGGGCTGTATTGTAGTGCCCCTCCGCTCTTGTGGAGGCATTGGAATCTGCTGTTGAGTATCCCGAATGTACGCTCAATGGTGCCTCTGGTTGCTATGTGTGCTCTGTTGTATCGCCGCTCCCCAGCGTTGGCAGGATTCAGGTAGGGCGTCAGTATGAAGTCCCGTACCGCATACGCACTGTCACCTGTGGGGTTGAATGGATATGGTTAAACACTGTCCTGCACATGTTAGTCTTAACAAGTGTGGACTCTGTTCAAATGCATTTACCTAGTAAATATCCCTAGCCAAACTCCCCACTTGTGAGTTTACGGTGTATCCCACTGTGACGGAAGATGAAAGCGTTGTGTGTGCTGCCTGGGTATTTTGCAACAATGTCTGTGATGATGTGTTTGGCATCACACACCACCTGTATGTTCAGGGAATGGTAGCTTTTGCGATTCCGGAACACCAATTCATTCTGAGAGGGAGGGGATATTGCAACATGTGTCCCATCTATGCATCCTATGACGTGGGGGAATTGGGCTATTTGATTGAAGTCCTACTTGGTCTGGGCTAGTGCCTGTGGTGTGCTTGGTAAGTAAATGTGGTGATGCAGCATCTGTACCATGGCATCAAGGAATGCGTGGAAAAAGCGCGAAAGTACACTTTGTGACACCCCTCCTGCTGAGGCTATCACCCCCTGGAAACCTGATGCCAAGAGGTGCAGTGAGCACAGGACCTGGATGTTGGTGGGGATGGATTGTGTCCTGTGTGTGGGGTGTTCAAGGAAGAGTTTGAGTTCCTCAATTAAATCAAGGATACTCTCTTCATCCAGTCTGTAGTGTCTTCAAGTCTGTAGTGTATGTAGATGTCCTCCTCAGTGCACTGGAAGATGGAAATGCGCTTACGGAATATCCTCTCCTGGCGTCTCCTCCTCTGTCGCAGCCTCCTGGCTATCACGTACAGCCCAGCCATTGTGGAGAAAAGTCTGTTGCATTCTGGACTCCTTAAATAGTTTTCACCTGGTTACCACATGCTCCTACTTGGTGGTAATTGCGATTCTCAAAATTGCGAATTTCGTGAATTAGCAATTTGCGATTTTTCATACATACCATAGCAATTCCTTACTTTGCGATTTCCCGTTTGCGAATTTCGCTGAGAAATTGCAAAATTAGAAATCGCAAGGAAATTCGCAGATTTTTTACTCTCGCAACGTAAGGAATCGCAATTTTAGCGATTTCCCATTTTGTGAGGATCTTTGGCTTCATACATTGGAAATAGCAAATTTTTATTCACAAACGCTGTTTTTTGCGATTCGCACCATATACAGTAAAATTCTTTTTACTTACAATAGCTACCACCAAAGGTCCCACTTTTTCTTACACTAATAGTGAGTGATAAAATATTTTGTGGCCTGGTAAAAACGGCCCCTTTTTTACGCAGCACTTTGTGTGAAAGTGACGTTCCATGGGTGTTGCAGTGGGTGTTCCCATGCGACACCCATGGATTCTGCCGCATTCCCACATTTACAAAGTTTCGCAAACCTGCGAATGCATCAGAATTCTACGCCTCCCCAGAGGAAGCATAAGGAGGCGCAACAAGGATACATTCTTTTATTGCTCCTAGTTTATGCTCTTTCTATGCGTGCTGCATTCTGCAGCATCCATAGAAAGAGGAAAACATCTCTTGTGCCCCTTCCTGCACAAAAACAATCCTCCCTGCAACACAGGCACCCTTGCACCATGGCTTAGGGGTGCCTGCGTTCGCGCATGGCAGCCAACTGTGCACCAGCACAGGGGAGAGCACAGGATCCGTCATATTGTTGTAAATATGACGCATCCTTTTGCTCTGAAAGCAACACACGTTGGCGCAGCCAAATGGCTTGTGGCACTGTGCTGCGTTTCTTTTAAATAAGGCCCCCTGTGTTCATGGCACTGACTATGCTACCTTTGAGGACTGGGTCGCAGAAGCAGGGCAAGGGGCTATCCAAAGGCCTCAACACGTCTGTGACCCCCGGGAAGCACTAAATACTGCCCGTGTCCCAGAGAACAGAAAGAGACACTGGACCTCACAACTCGCTGTAAACGCCACTTGCACAGACAGGCTATGTCACAATGACCCAGCTAATGGTGAAGACAGCTATATTTATTAACGGTAACCATCCAGGACACGCTACCACTACTTGTGCTCAGCAGGCCCACAGGTTTGCTCCTGATTGCACCCACAGGAAACCTGCTTCAGCTCGGGAATGGTGCCATGATTGCTCCACCTACCTTTTATTCCCGCTATTGGTCGTGATTGGCCACTGGCGAAATGCTAGTGTGAGCTGTCATGAGGGGATGCTGGATGCCAGACTCCATATCAAACGAAGCAGACAAACAAAAATCAGCAATCAACTCAACATGGACCACAGCATCAGAAGCAGAAACAATCGTCTCTGTCGCAAGTTGTCTCGGTGGCTCTTGAGTTGGGGTATTAGTCCTTGGCGGTTGCCGCTGTCACTGCTGTGATTGCCAGTCAGGGAGCTGGCCAGGCCTGTGTTGAGCCAGCTGGCTTCTAGGTTGGGGCCTGTTGGATTCCTCCTATTTGAACGCTTCTTCAGTCTCATCTCCTTGCGGGTTGTTGAGAGGGCGGTTCTTAGGAAATATCCTGAGCTATCTAGACATCAAGAAATTCCTGGTGATTAATTTCCCTTCTTTGGCAAAGACAGAACTATTTCAAAGGGTTTTTGACGTTGCTTTCTGGATGCCTGACTTGAACGAGCCCCTAGTCTGCTGGGTGGATGGGCAACAATGCTTTCAGCCAGCTGCTATGGCCAATTTAGAATGCTGAGTAGCTTACACTCACTCCCACCTTTATCCAGTAGGCCTGTGGTCCGGACATTCGTTCTCTCCCGCCTGGATTATGGAAACTTGCTCTATTTTGGAGAACCTAAAGTCATAACCAAGAAACCTCCGGTTATACAGAATGCGGCAGCCCACATTCTGCTCACTGTCACCAGACACAGTTCAGCTTGGCAGGCCTTGGTCACTCTCCATTGGATCCCCAAAGATCAGAGGGTGAAATTCCAAGCACAATGCAAAGAATACATGGCCCTTCTTACGAAAGGCCCCCAACCTCTGATCTCACCCTACACCCGAGCAGAACCCTTAAAACTACTATGGCTCGATTGGCCACAGTTCCCTATATTCAGAGAGCAAGAAGTGGAGGGTAGACCTTTAGCTACAACCTGGCTAAACTATGGAACGCACTCCCTTTCACAATACGACTCATTGACAACAAACCGACATTCTGCGAACACCTAAAGACCTGGCTCTTCGAAGTCTAACTCCTGCAGAGCGTATGGGGCGCTCTATGTTGTAGAGGCTAGCGCTTGGATGCCCTATGGTAGCCCTGTGCTCTACAAATGTACATAGAATAGACTTAGCTGGATTCTCCTCAATTTACTTGCCAAGTCGTTGTTCCTTCTTCACATCTTTGGGTTTGCTGTGGGTATGAGGCCAGTGGCATCCACTTCAGCCCACTAGGGTGCTGCAGGGATAATATCTCTGATCGGTCTTCCTAACAGGAGAATAGTCCACTCTTTCTTCGCAGTGTAATGTTGAGCGGTGGCATATATTTTCGGAAAGTGAGGTTAGCCTCTCACTGCCCCAATGCTATCTTACTTCTTGTTTGGGGTTCGCATGAGCCGCTCAGCTTCCCTATTTGCCTGAGGTTAGCATGGGAGATATTTATGTGATCATTGCACTGCTATTGGAGGTAGGCCTTGATGTCCGCTCCTTGGAATCAGGGTCCATTGTCAGCTTTTACCGACTCAGGATGCCATTCACTGCACCGACTTTACCCAGTTTAGGATGCCAGTGTTCAAAGGCTGAGGCTTAACTGTTTCTACCACTGAGTACTTCTTGCATGCATCAATGAAGACGAGTACCTGTCTCCGTCCGGGAGTTTGCTAAATTCTGGACTGATGGTGGACCACAGCGATTCACAGGCTGTTGATCACTTGGCACAGGTGACAGTGATTAAGGGTTTCTGTGACATGTGCCAGGATACCATAGCTTTTCATGGAGCATTTCCTTTGGTTGGACAATCCCATGAAGACCTTGATGTGTCAGCTCCTCCTGTTGTTGAGGAGTGACTAGAAGTAAGTCATTGGAAGCATTGATTAGGGGAGTGATAACCCAACTTAAGCAATATCCGCAGTCCTTGTCAGGATGAGCCACAGAAGTCTCTAAATCAACCTGAGCTCAACCCCCTGGAAGCGACGGCACAGAGCAGACGAGCCTACATCGAGGCAATGTAGAGTATTTATGCGGTGCCAAAACAGTAAGAAACTCAAAACACAAGGAAAATCACAAACCAATTGTTTGTTTAAATTTGTTTTATTGATTTGGTCTGCATTAAACACAATACAATTCCATTTGGCTGCCCCATATACCCGCGTTATACCCCACCTCCACCTTAATTGGAGATCTGCATCTACAACAGGGTAGACCAATGTGTCCATGAAAGCGGGTAATGGTGGTCTACCTTTTAAGAGTGATTCAACAACCCAAAGAACAAACATCCCCCCTCCCTATTCCCCCTGCCCCCCAAACTTCCTCTCCTGTGTGTCGCAGCGCCCCTCCAGATGTAGCGCAAAGAGCGAGTGCATGGGATTACTAACGTGTGGAGCCTGTCCCCCTGGCAAACTCATCCGCGAATCGCAGAACCCTGAGGTATTTTGGACAAGTAAGTTCAATGAATTCCCCAGCCAGAAGCGAAATGAAAGGTTGCTATGTGGTGGTGAAGAAGTCCGCTGTCTGACTAAGAGTCGCCTGTATCTGCTCCATGCCCATTATGTATCAGAGCCAGTGGAGCCAGCCCATGCGTGTAGGTTTCCTCGTGGTGCCCCAGAGTGAGAGGATGTGGTGTGCCGCTGCCCCTACTGCCAATCCCATCTGTCTTCCCCTGATCGATTTAAGTGGAAATGTAAGGGTGTTGGGGAGGCCTAGTAAAGAGTAGGCAGGAAATCGGTATAATCTCTGTCTTAAAGTGTGTGTCAATGTCATGAAGCACTTCCTTCCAGTAATCCGTTACCTCCGCACACTCCCACAACACTCCCACAACAAATGAGTCAGTGTCCCACCCCCTCCAGCATGCGTAACTGCGATTTGGGTTGCCTTGATGGAGCCGTGCCGGAGTTAAGTGCCAGTAATATGCGATCTTAACTGCTGATTCTCTGCTGCTCGCCACGTTCCAGGTGGTGTGGCAGGCCCTGTGATAAATGTCATGCCACTCTTTATCCATGAAAGTTCTTCCGAGCTCCAATTCCCAGCATCTCTGACCAGCAGAGCACGAAGTATGTGGGGGTGGGCTCAGCAGTTTATACAGGTCCCTGATCACTTGTCTGTCGGACTTTTTCGTGATGAGCCATTTCTCGTATGCTGTGAGGTGCCTACTCGCCAGCGGCAGCATGTCGCTGCTTGTGAGCAAGTGGTGATTCTGAAAGTATAAAAAAAATGCTGTGGCGATATCAGGGTGTACATCTCCTGCAGGGTATCGAGCTACATAAAGCCCTCCAAGTCAAACAGATGACTGGCGGACCTACATTCAGAGGAGCGCCACTGGTGACATGCCCCAGGTTCCATCCCAGGAGGTAAGGCTGGATTATCCAGTAGCGGCGTCATTGGTGAAGGGAAGGTGGTGAGGCCTCTAGTGACCGCCACCGCATCCCACACCTTGAGTAGCGTGCGAGTAATAGGTGATTTCTTGATATAGGATGATCTGTCAGAGCGGTGCATAAAGGGGACTTTCCACTGCGACATTTGGGCCATCGCCCGGTCCTGGAATAGCCATCTTATGTCTGACTCAGGGCGGTTCGACTCTAGGAGATAGCAAAGTTGTGTGGCTCTGAAGTAGGGGAGAAGGTCAGGGATACCCAAACTGCCTTCTATAGGAGCCCGCCTGGCCAAATCCCTGTGGAGTCTCAGACGTCTACCCGCCCTCAAGAACTGCTGTATTGCATCTTGCATTTTCTGAAGCATCCCGATCGGTGGAGTTACTGGGATGGTTTGGAACAGGTAGAGGTTCTTGGGTAGCAGGGACATTTTTATCGCCGCCACTCGCCCCAGCCACAAGAGCGGTTGTTGCCGCCACCTCCTCAGGTCCCCTTGAAGTTGATCATAGAGTGCCAAGTAATTTTGCTCAACCGCCTGGGTTGTGCTGGGTGTCAGGGTGATCCCCAGGTATGGCAGAGACATGCGGGAGGAAAGTCCCCCAAAACTGCCGCAAACCGCCAGCGATGCTACGGGCGTTAAAGCCCAGGGGAAGAATCAGGGATTTCCCTACATTCATCTTAAATCCCGAAACTTTCCCAAAGGTCTCCATTTCCATTATGTTGAACTGTATTTTAAAAATGACCCACATGACTCCATTTTGTTTTGCCATGCTCTCGGCAACTTGGTGAAGAACTGTTTTCCAAGTCCCTGTTGAAACTTGCACAACCCTCCCCGTTCCTTGTGGTTGAGCCGATTCCGAGAAGCTGCCTGTGTGCCTCACCCCCCCAGTCGTGTCAAATACTCAGCTACATCCTGTCCATTGTTGGTAACTCAGCCTGTCACAACTCCTTCGCCCCGTGACCACACCATCTGGTCAAGGAAGCACAAGGCTGTGCCCTGTGACCACACCATCCGACGAAGGAAGCACGAGGCTGCTCCCTGTGACCACACCATTGAGCAAGGAAGCACAAGGCTGTGGACATTGTGCAATCAGAGACGGATATCCCCTGGCCACGATTGCACCACAAGACTGGCGAAGAACTAGTGAGATGAGGAACTTATCAAAATGTGGAACTATGTATTGTACAAATGGGCATGGCTAGCGCTATAAGAATGTGTGCTCTGCGGATTGAAGCAGCAGTCTCCGTAGAATTGTCTTTGTACCATTCTGGGACCCTGTCCTTAGCTCGAGCTAATAAATAACTTACTTCCCTCCACTGCTGGTTGCCCTGGTCTCTTTGGTAATGTATGCCTTAAGCAAGAAGAACCCGTAGATTTTAGGTGTCCCCTGCACCACTGGCTTTGGCTCTCCTAGTGGGGGAGAGGTCTCCAAAAAGCCAGTCCTACAGTTAGGAAAGCCGGCACCGAACGTTCGGGATTGTCTACTGCCGCAAGTATGTCGTCTGCGTAGAGGCTAATGGTTTGTGGCTCACCTCCAAACGTGACACCAACAATATCCGGATTGTCGCGGATTCTCTGTGCAAATGGTTCGATACATAGGGCAAACAGCAGTGGCGAGAGCGGGTACCCCTGCCTAGTCCCACGCCGGATATCAAAGGGTTGCGAGCCCACACCATTAACCCGAATTGTCGCCTGCGTCATAACAGCTAGCAACCCATGACCTTAAGCGATCCACCCTATCGAACGCCTTCTCGGCGTCGACTGATAGGAGAGCTGCCTCCGAGTCATTGAAATGGGCTTTATCTATGATCTGCAAGAGTCGCTTAGTGTTATCGCTACACTGCCTGTTGGGGATGAAACCCAATTGGTTGGGCTCTATGATGCCCGGCAGGCAAGGACCTAGTCTAGCTGCCAGAATCCCCGTAAACATTTTGAGGTCTAAATTAAGCAGGGAAATGGGCCTTTAGGTGGCACACTGTGACGCGTCCTTGCCGATAATATCTGCAGCAAGCACGTCCTGAGGGACGGAGCCTTGTCCCTGAAAGGAGTTGAACAATTTGGTAAGTACAGGGGCCAGCAGTGGGCAAAAAGCTTTATAAAAGCCTGCGGAGAAGCCGTCTGGCCCTGGTGCTTTCAGAGGCTTGAGGCCTGCTATAGCCGATACCACTTCCTCCTTCCGTATCAGGGCATTGAGGGCTGTAAACGACGCCCCGGTGGTAGGCGTCTCCACCCCCTGGGTCTAAAGCTGGGTCTGCGGCAAAGAGTGAGGCATAAACCGCCAAAAACGCTTCTGCTATCTGTTCATCCCCAGGAGCATGTGCCCCCCTTGGCCCTGATTAGTGGGGATTTTGGAGCAGAGGACCCTAGCTGTAAGCTTACTGGCCAGTAGGCTCCCCGTTTTGTCGCCACCCACGTAATATGTGTGTCGGAGGCATAAAGCCGCATATTCTGCGCGGTCCAGGTCCAGGCTCGCGAGGTGTGCCCTAGCCGCTTTCCACTAGAGCCAGATTCTAGGGGACCCCGTTCTACTATGTACCCGCTCTAATTCCGATAGCGCCTTTCTCCTTTACTTGCGTTCTTGAGCTTCAGCTGCCGCTATTGCTAAGCGGTCACCGCGTACCACTGCCTTAAGTGCCCCCCACACCGCAGTCACTGGCACTTCTGCGTTATCATTAATTCTCAGGTATTCTGTAATAAATTTGTGTAATTGTTGTGTGACCCCCTTGCGTTGTAACAGTGTCTCTCTTAGGCGCCACCGACCTTTGTGTGGTTTCGTGCGAGGGACCGCTAAGTGAAGTCTGACGGCGTCATGGTCCGAAAGTGCTGCTGGGATAATGTCGGTGTCCGTGACTAAGGGAGCTAGGTCGGTATACCCCATAAAGTGATCTAACTGGGCATATGTGCAGTATACATGTGAGTAAAATGTGTACCCCGTGGTGTTGGGGTGTGTCTCCCTCCAAAGGTCTAAAAATCCTCTGCTGGCCAACCACTGCCTACCCTCCTGGGAGATTGAAACTGTGGAGCCTTATCGGTGCACTGACCTGTCCCTGTCCGGGTCCATCACCAAATTAATATCACCTCCCACCAACGTATATTGCTGTTGAAACACCAGAACATCCGCAAGGGCCCCCGTGAGAAAGGATTCTTGCCTGGTGTTAAGAGCATATATCGACCCTATAGCCACCGACAATCCCCCCACTTGCACATTGCACGCTAGGAGCCTGCTCTTAATTTTGGCGCTCTTATCCCCAACCTGGCCTCTGAAATGCTTAGCAAATAGAAGGGCTACCCCCGCCTTTTTCTCTACAGTGGAGGAAAAGTATTGCTGAGGAAAAGCCTTGGAGTGCATGCGATGACAATCTCTGGAGAGCAGTTGCGTTTCTTGCAGCAAACATATTGCGGTCTGGGAAGGCTTGGAGCATCAGCTGAAGGACAGAACATGTTGGGACGCCTTCTGAAAGATTGACATTGGCTTTTAACAGTCTCTAGACACATAGGGCGTGGTTTAGGTCTGGTGGATGGGTTACTTCCACACAAACACAACAGATAGCCTGTCCACCTTTTCACAAGGGCTTTAAATCTTTTGGTACTTGTTTTCTTCACTCCGTTTTGCCTTTTAACCTTCCAATTTTACTTATTGCATTTTTCCTTCTTTTTTTTCATGTATGTTGCATATTTCGCCTGCCCTGCGAACCGGATCCCCTTAAGTAGTGTTTGCTTTCCCTGCAGGTTAAACAAATGTGACTTATGGTTCTGCTACAGACAAACATCACGGGGCTTATTTCCAAGCCCCTTGCATCATCTGTACGTCACTTTTCCCATGTTAAAAATGATGCAAAAGGGGCCCAAGAGGTTTGTAAATAAGCCCCTACATGGCTACATTGAGCCAAAGAGACTCTATCGGCTAACTTTGAGAGGTGACCTGCCACGCCCCTCTCCCGAAAATGTCGTCCTTCCAGGCCTGCTGGACCAGAAGTAAACAAGCCCCCACTGGCCCAGCAGTCCTCCAGCATGGTCAGGACCCCTGCTTGGAGTGGTGACGAATTGGCTTGGTAATTTGGTTGGCCTGTTCCCATCATGCACTGGGACAGAAACAGACTAATTTGCATGTAGCCAGGTTCTGAGCTGGGATGGTGCAGTGAGCTAAAAAACGGTGATGGATCAAGCCCTGATCTTTGGACTGGGTAAGGGTGGTCTGCTTAATTCAGACACTCTGTTCATCACCACCCCCTTTTCTGAATCATTTTGTACACCATAAGCGTGGAAGGGTATACTCAGATGTGAGTCCCTTGCTCATTGCACCATCAGGATTCAAGCAAGCCGGGCCGACGACGGCTGAAATGCCAGAAACCGGTCCCCGGTAGCTTGCTCCCTCCCCAGTATAAGAATTGGCTTGGTAGTTTGGTTTGCCCTGTTCCCATCATGCACTGGGACAGGAACAGACTAATTTGCATGTAGCCAGGTTCTGAGCTGGGATGGTGCAGTGAGCTAAAAAACGGTGATGGATCAAGCCCTGATCTTTGGACTGGGTAAGAGTGGTCTGCTTAATTCAGACACTCTGTTCATCACCACCCCCTTTTCTGAAGCATTGTAAATGCGGCGCATCCATGGTGGTGGAGCCGTTGCGCACAATAACTAGCGCATCCCTGCTGCTATGCAGGGATGAGCCACGTATTGTAAATCTGCCCCGTAATTTCTATTGGATATGCGTGCAAATAAAATACACACTTGTTCAGGCCAGTCCTTATGCTTTGACAATGCTTCTTTTTGCTCAGTTGTCTCACTGTTTAATATGATCGCCTTTTTGGGAGTTTTTTTTCATGATCTCTTGTGGACCTTCCAGTCACTCACAGATCTTCCACGCCTCTCCTTTCATTACCAGTAAGAACGATTCTGCTGCATTTATCAGTTCATTCGATCTCACGAGCGCTGCTTTGCTTCCTCTCCTTAACTCTGCACCTCTCCCGCCACACTCGTTATTTCCTCTCGCTCGTCCCTCTCTGCACCTCTGCTCTTGTTATCAGATCGGGTGTTAGATTCGACAATCATTGTTACTTCCTTCCTTCTCACACTTGGCAGCTTTCAACCTTCTTCAGTTACCCAGAACTCGAGGCCTGGGCACTCCTGCTGTCTCCGGGGAGTTAATTTATCATTTTAACTAGCAGCCCGTCCCGGTGTTGTCCGGGTATGAATTGCTGCCGGCCAGTAGTATATTGTTTTGTAGGATTTCGTTTTGATAGCATTTCTTATCTGTGACAGGCCTGTGAAACGCTCCGATTGACAGTGCACTGCTGATGCACTTAAGAGTGCGCGTTCAGTAGTGTGTGAACTCGAGTTTCCTTACTTTATTTTTCCTTGCAATATTATATAGCGCGAACTCGACAAAATGGCATGAGCACAATTTACATTACAGAAGAACACATTCATTTGTGTTAGGCACGGGGAGACAAAACGATTTGCCTGGAATCCCAAGATGTTGAGCTGATGCCGAGATTCGTACGTAGCTCCCCAGCTCTAAAGTTCGCAATTCTAGAACTTGTGGCGGGAGGTGTGTCTAAAAGTGTATGTCGGTGCTAGCCATCAATGAGAGAGACCTGTGTATTTTTCAAATGGGTGGTGAAAAAATATGAGTATGTTGCTGGAGATGTGGGCCGCCGTGCCACCAATGTACTTACCGGGGTAGGGTAAACACCCATTATTCCGCAAATTTCTTTCCGCATACCATCACTCTGCATACTTTCATTACGAAAGTACCATGACTCCGCAATGCCATTATAACGCATGGCATTACATTTCATATGCTTTTAACACGCATACATTTACAACAAAATTCGTTGTAAGTGCATGAATGGTAAAAGCATGTTTTTTTTAATGTTAGGATAAGGTAAGTATGGTTATAGGGGTATATGTTTTGGGGTACTGAGGTATATGTTTTGGGGTGTTTGGGTATTTTAAGGGTTCAGATATAGTTTTGGGTTATGGGGCACAGGGGTAGTTATAGGGTTTAGGGATAGGTATGGGTTTTGGGGTACAGGGGTATTTTTAGGGTTCAGGGCTAGGTTTGGGTTTTGGGGTATAAGGGTATTTTTAGGGTTCAGGGGTAGGTTTGGGTTTTGGGGTACAGGGGTATTTTAAGGGTTCAGAGATAGGTTTAGTTTTGGGGTACAGGGGTATTTTTAGGGTTCAGGGCTAGGTTTAGGTTTTGGGGTACATGGGGTATTTTAGGGTTCAGGGGTGGGTTTGGCTTTTGGGGTACATGGTTATTTTTAGCATTCAGGGCTAGGTTTTGGTTTTGGGGTACAGGGGTATTTTTTGGGTTCAGGGGTAGGTTTGGGTTTTGGGGTACAGGGTATTTTAAGGGTTCAGGGCTAGGTTTGGGTTTTGGGGTACAGGGGTATCTTAGGGTTATGGGGTAGGTTTGGGTTTTGGGGTACAGCGGTATTTTTAGGGTTCAGGGGTAGGTTTGGGTTTTGGGGTACAGGGTATATTTATAGGGTTAAGATGGGTTAGTGTTTAAGGGTGTTGGGGTATTTTAAGGAGTAAGGGTGGGTTATGATTATGGGGTGCAGAGGTATTTAAAGGGAGCAGGGTGGGATTAGCACACGATATGGGACATGGCATGAAGGGCGGAACGTACCACACGCCCCCAGCGTTTGTCACGCTCCCAGCACATGCCCACAGCACAACGCAGACACGCCCACAAGGGACTACTTTGCTGGCACGGTTCTTTTACCTTTTAAATGTATATGGTGGGCGTCTGCATAGCCTATGTCCTTCTGCTGCAACTGCCCTTTCCAAGGCTGTATTGGGTGTTGTGATTGGTGCTGTGGTTCCTGAGATTACCCGCCTCAAAGGTTTGGGCTCTCTCTTTATTATATTAGTATGGATTAACTTTGTTACCCAAGATTGACGTAGCATTACATTGTACATGCCAACATACTATGAATACATTAATGCGTGTATGTACCTTACAAAACAGCAGAGTTCCAGCAACAAAAAAACAAACAGAAATTCCAAAATACAAAAAAAAAAGAAGAGAAAAACATGTGCAGTGTAGTATCATACCATGTATTCTGCGGCTCCAGCGGCCGTAAATCCCCGCTCAGACCCCTGATAGCAAATATACCCATACATCACCCCTTCATGAGCTAGCAGAGTTAACCAAGTCGGGTGACCCAGCAGATAGCAAGTCAGCAGCCCCCAGAAGTCTTTAGGTCTGGAGGCCTCAGGCAGTTCCTCTACATACGTATCCAATGGGAAACAACCATTACAACGCAGTCATTACGATGCACTACCTTTACAACGCAGTCATTACAACGCAGCTGCCTTTACATTGCATGCAATTACAACGCATTTCACTACAACGCATGCCATTACAATGAATACCATTACAACGCATGCCATCACAACGCATTACAAGGTAAGTAATGGGCATTTTTTCTTTTTAGGGTGGGTATGGGTTTTGCGGTACATGGGGATAGTATTCTTACCCCTACACTATCCAATACTTTCCCTACTGTTGCACTCACTGGAGTGGGAATAGCAATTTTTACACCTACACTATCAAACACTTACCTTACTCTTTCTCTAAAAGTATAATGGGTTGTAATGGTATGTATTGTAATAGTATGCTTTGTGATGGAATGCGTTGTAAATGTAGCTTCTAAAAATGCGTAGTGATGGTATGCGTTGTAAAATCATGTGTTGCAATGTATGCTGGGATGAAAAAAACGAGTTGTAAAGTCCTGCGTTGTAATTGATTACGTTGTAACGTCATATATATTTATATCCAATTCTTCCTTACAGTGTACACGTTCTTTTATCCATTTTGCCACTATGGAAGTCGATCTGCCACCCCAATGCTTTGCGACCATGTGTTTCACCGGGGGGGGGGGTGAGGGGGGGGCAGTGACAGCTACTGTTTGCCTGTTGCATGGCTTAAGCCTTTTAACCAGACCCAACAAACATACCTCAGTTGTGCATACCACTTTTTCCATTGCAATCATTGCTAGCGTCTGAGTTACATTCGTCCAGTAATCAAAGGTAGATTGCCAGGTCCAAGCCAAATGCGCGAAATCTGCCCCATTCTCCCCGCCTCTCGCACACCTAGCATCCTCACGCAGCCCATATGTCTGCAGTGTAATACAATTGATGCAAGAACTTAAAATGCATTATCCTAAGAATACAGGGGCATATTACCAACAACTAGCGATAATTTTTGTCTCTAACTTGTTTAGAGACAAAAATTATCGCCGCACATCGGTGATTTTTATCGCAGATAAACCTTGCTATTAGCAAGGTTTATCGCAAATGCGATAAAAAACGGCCGCAATGCATGAATATCGCTGAAAAGTCAGCTATATTCATGCATTATCGAGCAAATGCTCTTAGCCATGTTATCCACCTCCCATTGGATAACATGGCTAAGAACTGCTCAGGGCAGGTGTTAGCTTTTGGAGATATTCGCGCTTAGCGCGAATATCTCCAAAAGTTGGTAATAGGAGATAGCGATGTTAGGGACTGTTTCCAGTGGCTAACATCTTGGCACGCCCACTTTGCATGTCATTAGTGATAAATATCACTGACATGCAAAGTGGGGCCCAAGATGGTCGCTATCTCCTATTAGCTGTCACTAACTGGTGTTAGCGACAGCTTGGTAATAGGGAGATAATTTTATCTCCACTTTCTTGGCTTTTAAAGCCAAAAAAGCAGAGATAACCCCCCTTGATAATATGCCCCACAGTTAGCAGTGAGACCTGTCAATGCACAACACACTTCCCAGTCATCCCAGCCCAGTGGCTCCTCTAGCTGTCTGTTCCAATTGTCAAAGGAGAGCGTTCCACATCCATCTCTCTTTGGGATGCATTATATAACCGAGAGATAAGCCCCCTGGACTCCCCCACTGTCAGCACAATTTGCAAAGCTTTCAACATCTTCAGCTCGTCTGGGAACCGCGGGTGCAACGCCCTAACAGCCATGCGCAGTCTGGTGTAGACAAACCCTTGCATTGCCTTATATTGCTGCCGGGCTGTGAAGTCGCCCAAGGACATAAACTCTCCATTTAGATACACACCTCCCAATTTAGTAATCCCTGCTGTGGACAGAGTTCTCAGTGCCCCTGCCTCCTGTGCCACTGGGATATCCGTGTGTGCAACAATTGGCATAGCTGGCGCACACAGACATTCACGCCCTGCGTGGACCGCTAGGGCCTTCCACGCCCTGAGAGTACATGTAACGGTATTTATCTCAGTCCTATTCCCCTGTGTACTGTTTCGCAATAACAAAGAGGACTCGCACAGCCTGATTACTCTGATGTACTCTAGTGTATAGTATCTGTTGCGTGCTACAGTGGAATCGCTGTCTGGTCCACACAGCGTACATGTAGCCCTTGGAGTTCAATGGAGTTGCGCGCCTGGAGCTGTGGGTCCCGCCAGTAATTGCACGTGAAAGGTCCTCTCCCCCCCCCCCCCCCCCCCCCTCCGACATGTCCCATAAATCATTGGTTCAAGTCCCATGAACCCTCATACCTTGCGCTGTTCTTCACACTGAGATGTTGTTACACCCTGTCTGCCCTCCCCCTCGCACCCAGCAGGGAGGCACAGAGATGCCCTCCCATGAGAGAGGAAGAAGGAAGAACACGCAGAGAGATACTGACCCCCTCGCCCCATGAGAGAGGCACAGAAAAGGTGGGTGGAAGAATGATGGGTGGATGGCTGGATGGATGAAAGGGTGGATGGATGAAGGATGAATGTATGGATGGAAGGATGAAAGGGTGGATGGATGTATGGATGGAAGGATGAAAGGGTGGATGAATGTGTGAAAAGGTGGGTGGATGAATGATAAGTGGATGGATGAAAGGGTGGATGGATGAAGAATGGATGGATGAAAGGATGAAGGATGTATGTATGGATGTAAGAATGAAAGGGTGGATGGATGTGTGAAAAGGTGGGTGGATGAATGGTAAGTGGATGGGTAGATGGATGAATGGATGAAAGGGTGGATGGATGAAGGATGGATGATGAAAGGGTGGATGGGTGGATGAAGGATGTATGTATGGATGGAAGGATAAAAGGGTGGATGGATGAAGGATGGATGTATGGATGAATAAAAGGTTGCATGGATGAAAGATGCATGGATGGATGTGTGAAACGTGAGGGGATGAATGATGGATGTTTGGATGAAAGGGTGGATGGATGAAGGATGGATATATGGATGGAAGGATGAAAGGGTGGATGGACAAAGGATGGATGTATGGATGGATAAAAGGTTGCATGGAGGAATGATGGATGGATGGATGTGTGCAAAGATGGGTGGATGAATGATGGATGGATGGAAGAGTGGATGGGTAATGGATGGATGGATGGATGGAAGGATGAAAGGGAGGATGGATGTATAAATGGAAGGATAAACGGGTGGATGGATGAAGGATGGATGGATGGGAAGAGGTCTAACAGGCGCATATATGGTTGTTGATAGTTGTTGATGATGAGGAGTACCAGTTTCTAGAAAATTTTGTCGGAAGGGGGTCCTTACGCCTAAAAAGGTTTTACAAGGGGGTCTCGGCATAAAAAAGTTTGAAGACCTCTGGCGTACAATATGACAAGACTATTACAAAGATACCCCGGCATGGGGGAAGGCTCCTCTATGCACTACTTGTAAAAGACTGAAGAAGTCTTGTTCACATTTGTCGAACAATAACGTTTTTTTAATTCAAAGGGTTTTGCTTTTGAAGTCTTTTAAATTCATCAACTCATTAATTCTCTTATGTTAACTAAGAGTTCTTCACTTGACATTTTCTCAATGTCCGGATGTGGTGTGTAGCTGGCTAGAACCGGCCACGTTGCTCCTGGTCTACCTAGTGGACCGAGCCTGGTAATATGATCATTATGTTTTAGGGCGCCTTTAAACCAAAGTAAGTGTTCTTGGTATTTTAATGGAATTTCAGTCTCCTCGAAAGGAGCGTACTCTTCCGGTGGATCCTCTACTGTATAGTAGGGGAACTCTATCCATGAATAGAATATTCATTCATGAATCCATGAATAGAATACCATTCCATGAATTTTACACGGCAAACGGATTAATATCCTCACAGCAGAATCCGCCTTCGAGGCGCTATTCAGCCCAGTAAACCTGCCTACAGTGTCACTGGATCCGAAATGGATACAGTGTATAGATTGTCTTGGAGCGGAAGATGTTAAATACTATTTCGCCCCGCAATTCGAAGAACTGAATGATTTAGAATATGAAGAAGAATATCCTCTGCCAATCGAACTTCTGCCTCTCCCACAATACGCCTGTATAATCTATACAGATAGATTTGTACAGCTTTTCAATGTAGAGAACAAATCCTACAATGCAGCCTGTGCGATTGTTAAAGGTCGTAGGCTGTGTGGTAAATTCAGACCGAAAATAACAAAAACTGAATCAGTGAAGTACTGTTCGGCTTAGAGAGCTGAAATCAGATCTTTAAAGATGGCGCTTGAAAATGCAGAACGTGAATTCCCGACACTAATCGTGTGCGATTCTCATTTTTGCGTCAACTCTTACAATAACAAACTGCAGAGCTGGATTGAAAACGATTACAAAGATGACAGGTGCCACAATGAAGCATAAATTGCTCTGGAACCAGGTAGCTCTTTTACAGAAAGAACTACAAAAGACTCACGTGGTACACGCACAGAGTCTTCAACGTGATGGCGTTCACGTTTCAGGGAATTCATTGGCTAATACAGCCACAGCGGAAGCAACTGAACCGGCTTCCGTAGCCACAAAAAAACGTGCAGAAAAATACATCAACGGGGAAACGATGCTGGCAGTAAAAACGACCGTAAAAGGCGACTGTGCAGCGCTACCCGTGAACTATCCACTCAATTATGCATACGTAATCGATGCAAACTCCTTTTGCTCGAATCCCTGGAGTGGGGGATAGGGTAATTCCAAACATGAACAGGAGAATATTTTTAATAGCAGACGCACACATGGGATTGGGACCTAGGCATCAAACAATCAGGGACTCTCTGAGAGAATTGGAATCGGTATACTGGTGGCCGGGAATGAGTGTACAACACCAAATATATGCAAACAACTGTGAAAACTGTAACAGGGATCGCAGTAGTGAACTACACTACCGGCTACCAATCAGGAACAGCGTAACACTGTCTACATCCCATCCTGCGTCCTATTAATCATTAAGGCTAAACACACTTAAAAAATGTGGCCCCAGCGCTCGGCTGACGCCAGAACGGTTATAGAAGATCTGCGAGTCTCTATCGGCACATACGCAATTGCCATGTTCCATTCTCACCAGGGTCCAGCTTTCAGCTCTTGAGCTTATAAGGAGGCCATGGCCAGCATGGGAGTTGGATTGCAGTATTCTTGTCATTCACACCCCGAAGGGAACAGTGTGGTAGAAAGAAAAAAACGGGACATAAAGCAATCTATAACAGCGAAGGCATTAGGTTCGGGTGCTGGGTGGGTCAAACATTTAATGAGTGTCCAAATCAGTCTTAATAATTTGCCAAGAAATTCTCTAAAAGGTTTCAGCCCATACGAACTATTGTTCGGAACTAGAATGCGAGTTCAGGACTTAGATAGTCAAGTATCAGTGGTACAAGATAAGAAAACAGACTTTGACATCAAATATCATTTGGCTGTTTTACAGGACTTGAATGAAACAAGAAAATCCTTAAGCAACATAAAGTTAAAGCAACAGCCAGATACCACTGACGAGGCACCACAAGCAACAGCCCCAGCAAGGCCTGTCTGGATTCCAAAGATTGGGGATCTAGTCAGAGAAAAAATAGCGGTGAAGAAGGAATTTGGGCCTTCTTACAGAAAAGCAGTACCTGTCTTGGCAGTCACCGGAACAAGATCAGTAGTACTACCGCCCCTTGCTGGTAAAAAGGAGAACAGAGTTGTATCAATCGACCTGGTAAAACCACAAGCATGCGGCCTATAATCAACAGTAGGCCCAGTGGACTCCCGAGAAACAACAGAATACCCAAACTTGCAACAATCCAAGAGGTTCAAACTGAAAGACTAATCACATTCGATCAGCCTGCAGTGCACAGAGAGAAACTACGCAATAATGCCATGGAACTCGTGCCTCTTGAGACACAGATTGAAACAGTTCGTCAAGAAACACCAGTCTACAATGATGTGGCATCAGAAAGTGCTACCGAAAGACAAATTGAAAGAACAATCCCAACAATTGACAGAACTGCCTCTGGCTATTTCATCGACTTCGACAACGTTTCCGAGGATCAAAGTAACCCCGAAGTGATGCCAGAAATAAAAAAAGACTTTTAAAGAAAAAGCAACAGAACTCGTTCAACAAATCAAAGAAGTATATCTGGATGCACCATTAATTGAGCATTGGATTATTTCAGGGGTATTTATACTCCTACTATGCCTAATTTAATTTTAATTTTAGGAAGGTTTATTATAATTGAATGGACACAGCAAGTCAGAACATCAACTTAGTCCTCAAACCACACAGATCATCCCACGTGAAGAAAAGAGAACTGTCAACAGTGAATGTCACAGCCATTCCAATACCCGGTGGGGTAGTATGGGAGAAAACTGACTATGAGATCTATGGTCCGGTCGAGATCCTGAAGTATCCTCATCAACTGAAGGTTTCCTTAAGTGACTTTGTAAAACCTAGTACATTCTCTGATGATTGGGACTTTGACAGTATTAATAACATGATGTCTGATTTAGTAATGTCAGCTAGATTCACAGAACATGATTATTTACAAGGTTCGTCTAGTTATGAACAAATGATCTGTTTTACACATTATGGCGATCATTATTTGCATAAATCTGCACAGCCTAGAAATGTTTTTAAGTATAATCAATGGGAACATTGTGCTACACCACCTAAAAGCAGTTCTAAAACATTCTTTGAGAAATTCAAGTACTTCTCAGGGTTTAACACCAGTGATGCAGAAACGTTTTATTACAAACTGTTAGATAAAGCAGGATTGAAAACAATGCTGACAAACACTAAATTGATATATTCAGAAGCATTTTATGAAAAAATGATGACATTTGGTTTTGATTATTGGAAAAATAACATTGAAACAAAAACCATTTGGGGTACAAAAGATTGGCAGGTACAAGGCCTAGAAGCATTATTCAGAACCTGCATGATACCAGAACAAATGATGTTTTTAAATGACACAATTCATCAAACATCCTGTCTTGGCCTAGCTAAGATCAAAGAACTTAACAAACCGTCTATTCCAAAACCAATACCTGAAAATACAACAACAGATATTGAGATAGACGTATCTAAAATTTTACATTTAAACAGAACACATCCTGATTGGAAAAAGTGGTTAATCTGGCCTACTGACACAAACAACTGTCAAGATAGATTCCTGAACAAAACACAGGGTTAAAAATGACCAGACAAGACCTTAGATACTTCCAGAGACAACATCCAGGGATAGTAACAACATACAGTGTAGGGAAACTCTGCCTCGAATGGCTAGGATCATCCACACTTGCTGAAATTAAGCAACACTTGTCTTTACTCAAAGATGGTGCTGATTTGCGCGATTTTATTATGGGACCACGCAAACAGTGTCAAAAGCGTTTCATAGCGACCAGTATCTATGCTGCATACAACGAGGCTTGGAAAGTCACACAAATTGAAACAGCAGAAAAAATACGAGAAAATTATCGTATTAATTTGGAAAAATCACTTTCTGTAGTGGACAATGGGTTAATGACTCTGTCCTCCAGAATATATTCGTTGGACAATATTGTATCCTCTGCCTTTGATATAATAGACAGAGACTTGCTAATGTTACAGCATGGCCAGTCGCAATTACATTCTATTGTACAATTAGGCTGGACGCTGCAAAATCTTCGTTCAGGCTATGTGCCTTGGCGTTTAATCAACACAACGTCATTGTTTTCCATTTTTAACCTTACTGATAAACAAATCAGCTTGGCACAGAAAGGAGCAGACTATACAATCCTGAGCATTGAAAAACTTGAGAGATTACCATTGACAATGTCAGAAAGTCCTGTCATTGAATGGATAATACACAGGATTATCACAATTCCAATAACAACTTTGCGATTTAAAAAGTGCCTTGAATACATACCTACTGGCCAGTATGAACGATTAGGTAAAGGATATGTTAAGTCAGCATGGAAATTACCATACATTCATTCATGCTATAGTGACAGCGACAAAAATGCATTTCTTAGTGGTGAAAATTGTAAACGTTCACTAAGCGGTATACTTTTGTGCCAGGGTATTAATTTACACGGAGCCTGTGAAGGTAATTCTAATAACCTTTCATGCCACCAGCTTGTCACACCTGCAACGCAGATAGAGCCTTTCTTTATGCAACTCGCGAATGGGAGTTACATTCTAAGAACGGATCACAGATGTTGTGGCCTTTTGCCAGGGAAAGCGTATCTCGTAAGCGTAACTTCCATGTCAAATGCTGCATGCAAGCATTGTTCCCGAGCGGCCCTGGAGACATAGAGACTCCCATCTGGCCTCGTCTGCATTTCTCTTCTATACGAATTGATACTTTAAGAAAAATGAAGTCTGTGCTTTTGCAGACAACAGTGCCCATCACGTCATCAAAAGAGACGTATGATCTCCTAGTTGCAAGGACAGCTACGGAGGTTCATGACCTTTTATCAACAAATTGCCCCGTGCATTTCGTAGAAATGCTTAGCCAACTCCTTAACATGTCTAATGCCACAGGCATCCCAGGCATATTTGAGACTATTTTTACGGGACTGCTAACACCATTTCAAGCAATTCTGGGAATCATTCCCAATTTTGTCCATTCAGTCTTTGGCGGCATACCCCTATTTTTGGGACTTGTAGCAGGGATTTTATTTTTGACCCTCCTGCTCCGATATGGCAAGCCACAGCTCAGACATGACTCTTATAGGAATGGAAGAAACAATCCTAGCAGTGCACTACCGGGACAGAATAACTAGAGTCATTGGATTGGCCAGGCTGAGAGATCTAAACATGACCTGGTTCCTTTCATTCAGACCTTTATGGCAAAACTGCATCTTACCTGTACTTCGATGTATGCTATGCGGAGATGAGTGCGTGTTGGACACCTGTCTTGCACTTCCATCAGCAGTACCAATGGATATCGATACTTTGCTCAGTCCGATAACGGCTCACGCATTGTGTTGTCCCCAGCGGCTACCAATCCTGATGACGGCATTCGTTGAGACTCCTGTACTACGACTAGGTGGTAACAGTGGAGCGAGTGACAAAAGCAACATCACCCAGGTACGACCTTCTGTGAACATTGCTGATCCAGCCTCATCACACCTGCCAAGTTACAGCACTATCGAATTTGGTCGAACTGTCACCTGATTTTGTAGACCAATTCTTTGAGAGCCTGTCTGATATGATGTTCTCACCCGAACAGAAACAATAACTTTAGAGAAGCATTCCGACACACAGCGTTCCCATGAACTGTGAATTCGGCCTTCAGTTTTGAACAACAAAAACTGCGAAAAGCGTTGGAACTCTATTTTCCCCATTCAAGCAATAATTCTTTTGAATTGAACACTTTTTAATATTCACCTTTTTTCTGGCATGAAAAATTCTTTGCTTAAAGTAGAACTATTCATAGAGAACAGAAGCTTCTACTTCTATTTTTAGATACATCTAGAGACATAATAACTTTGCACCAGCCTCTAGCACATTTTACTGCAATGCATTTATATGTGATGAAATTATCTCGCCCTTCTTTTCTGTATTCAGAGATATTTCATGTGTTATTCTTTTAGCAAAATCGTTCATTGATTTCATATGCTACAATTTTGAATGATTCCTATGCTTCAAAAACTTACAGTAGCTACATTTTCACATATTACAAATACGCCTATTTCAAATGCATATATGTATTTTGGGGTGGGCAATGTTACACATGCATCTTATTGCTCTAGTTTTAGTAATTTGATGGACATGAATTCGTGGAGTGGGTGTTGCGTTCTAATCTAGGACCCTGATCGATACTGTGACCTTATGCCCCTATACGGCTATAATCCCCTTATACCCCTATATTGGCATAACCGATCAAATGCAATATTCAGAAACTCGTCTCTGGCCTCACACGAACAGAGCCACATTTCAAAATCGCTTCCTCTGCCACTTCCTTTGCAGCTAATTAGTGCAATGACATAGCAGAAGTTACTATCTAAGATTCCTAGATTAACACGCCGAGTTCTTCAACAAGATAAAAACTCAGCAACCTGGGAAAGCCCCGCTTGCTATGTTTTGATTAGTAATAGAACTCTAATGAGCACTGATAGACGATCACTTCCTAGTGACATCTTTATTGACGTCTTATGTCCAAAAACTTACGTCAAACAAGGCACCTTTCAGGTATAAATATTACCATCATTGCCTTAAGCAAATGCTGCTGTTTTCGCTGAAGCTGAAGCTGTCTCGCTGAAGTTGCTGCTGTTATGCTGATGATACTATAGCTGCTATCGCTACTGCTATCGCTGCTAACGAGCGAACAATGGTGTGGTGAACTTAGGAGCTGAACAGCCGTCCCCTGCAAGAGCCCAGCAGATGCAAGCTGCCCACGGACGCTGCCCCTTCTCTTCCTCGACGCGCTGAGAGAGACGCTGTCTTTTCTCCTGCAGAGAAATCCAGCTCCGGCGTTTCCAGTCCACTCTTGAGAGTGACTGGGATATCGAGTTCCCTGAAGGAGATACCAGACCTCCATCATTCTATTCCAGAGGTATGGTGTTGACTAAACCCTTAGAGAGAATTTTTGAAGCAAACCTTGGCAAAACCAACTTAACTTAAAGCTACTTACTTACTCCCCTCCCAAGTATTAGGCTTAGGTCAGGTACACTGGGGTAGGCGTAGTTAGAAGCACCAGTTGAGCATGTTAGCCTAATGTATATATGAATGTATATATGTTTTATTCATTTTAAACCATTGTATGGCTAAGAAACCATATCAATGCTTTTACAGTATTATTTCGCAATACTCATCTTACTGTACGTACTTTTTATAATAACAAATCTTGCAATTGTGGCAATTCATTTCTCTTGTATGAGAAGAAAGACTGTTCAATAAATGTTACCTTTTATTGAAAACGCCCGTCTCTCTATTATCTGCATATTGTGACAGTAATCTGTGTAGGAAGGTACCTCCTGACTATGGTTGCCCCCAACTTTTTTGCCCTGTGTTTTAGCTGGTTTTTGACATAGTCGACCTGGGGCCCTGCCAATCAGGACCCCAGGCCTACTGCTCTCTCTTTAAAATGGATTCCATGTACCCTAGGTACATTTCCAATTGGTACTGGGCCACCTTATCAGACCCTGTAACTCAGGGCATAGGTGTACCCAGGGCTGCCAGGGGCTGCAGCATGTATTATGCCACCCCTGGCTGGCCTCCTAAATTTGACACAACTGGCTGCATGACAGCTGGGGCAAAGTCGTGTAATCACCCTTTGCTGTAGATATAGTATACCTATATCTAACCCTAAAATGGACACACAGATTCCTATCAGTCACTCCTATGGCAGGCCTTGACAATCCTGAAGGCAGAGTGCTTGGAATCGTGTGAGATGGTGCTCTGGCATGAGCTGAGCCTGTCTGCAGCTTGCGGAACCAAGTCCTAATAGCTGTTCCATGATATCGCATACCATATACTCTTAAGTGCATTATAATCCTCGCGGTTAAATGCTAACTTTGGTATTGCTTTATCAAAACATGTCGAGTAAGGTGTCATACGAATTGGAATACTAACCCCTCGCCAATTCTGGCGACGGGGTTAGCATTCCACCCTTCTAGAGGGACACGACATGTATGTAACTGTGAACCCCGGTTAAAGTTAACTAAAGCCTCAGCTCCACAAAATGGATGCTGCCACCACAGACACGAGTCTGACCTCCTGCTGCTGGGAGTCCTTCCAGCGAGGGAGGCTTGGACAAAGGGTTTCCTGTCCGGGGCGGTGCTAGCACCATCCCAGACATGGTTTTGTGTATCCTGGGTAGGCAGGGCTTTACAGGAAGGTGACTGCTGAGTGGCACCCCGGTGCTCACTACGCATAGGCCAGTCTGAACCAGTTCCAGGTGCACACCAGCCCCTGGCCTGGGGAAGTCCTGCATGGGAGAGGGGTGTAACCACCCCCCTCCTAGTCCCACCCATAGGCAGGACCTAGTCACCGGATCAGCCCCCTTTTTTAGTATAAAGATAGGAGCGGGCCCCCTGTTAAAATTAGATCATCTTTGGAATCAAGACACGACTTTCTTCGAAAGGACTTCAAGATTTCCTTCTTCAAGATTCTCCCTTGTGGCTAAGGAGTAGTCACCCTGCATCAAGCGGGCACCATCCTAAGAACACTGCGGTCTGCTGCAAGTCCTTCTTCACGAACCCGACGACCCAGCTCGACGAGACCCGGCTTCCCTGGCACCTCTGACCTCTACTCACCTCTACAGCAAAGCTGAGAACTGTGAGTGCGACGAGACCTCGAGGGACCGACGATCGCCAAGACTGCACGACTTCTTTGTAACAAGCCCACCAAGTCTTCCACTGGTGAGTGCTTTGGGGTCCGAGAAGCCCCAACCCTGAGCAGCTCCAGCACCGAAGTTCAGCCCTCCAGCATCTCCACGATCTGCGTGGGGCCCTTCTGCTTTTGCGTGCTCACCGCGCTGTGTGGCTACTAGCCGGCTGGCTTGTGGCCTTCTACACGACGCCCGACGACATCACTGCTGCTGGTCTGGTTGCTCCAGACTGGCCCTTGCTTCCTTCTTCAAGAGAGGCACCCCGGACCCTCCTGGTCCACTCCAGACGCCATTTTGAGTCCACCGCGTGGGCTTGAATTTGCCAAGGCTTTGTTGCCCAATCCTGGGTCCAGTGACGCCGACAGCTTCATCCATCGTGGGACAGATCGCTCCTCCATCCTGGTCACCGACAACGCCTCCTGGTCCGCGAGATCTGCGATCACAGCGTCACCCACTCACCTAGTCGAGGTGGCTACCATCCGGTGCCCTCCTGGTGCCCACTGACTACTGGCTAGTAGTCTCGAACTTGGTCCCCTCTGCTTTCAGGTGTCATCTTCCATCGATCCAGGCTTGGATCCACCGAACTTTCTTCACTGGTCGCCTGCCAGCAACTTCTTTCTTCCAGGCTCCTGGTCCGTCAACGAGGATTCCCGACGTCCTTTGAGTCCTATGCAGCTGCAGCCCCTGGGCTAGGTAACTTCGGCATTTCGGTGCCCCAGCATAGCCTCACTATCCAAGGGTCAGAATCCACTTTCGTTTTCCTCCTACCAGGTCGGGTTCGCCCGAGAACACTAACTTTGCAATTTCTAGCTACCATAGACTTTGTCCCGCATCACGCGTGAGAGTGCACACTCTGCACCCGAGCCCCCTGGGTCTCCTAGAAGTAATCTGAAGATTCTATAGTCAAGATCTAGCGATTCCAAAGCCTATTAGTACTGTACTTACCTGCTAGTAATTTCGCATTCCACTTTCAGAGTATATGGTTTTCCGTGCCCCTCGGGCATTTGTATATACTGTGCTAACTTAAGTATTTTCGTAAGAGTTTTGTTTTGTGCTTAGTACCCTGTCCTCATAAAGAGTACAGGGCTGTTGTGAATCTTAATAAATAACTGTTTATTTTCATAACACTTGTGTGGTGTCCTTTCACTTGGTATTCAAGGGGTATATGTGTGGTATAACAGCTGGCTTAACATGCCCTCTCGAGTCTTTAGCCTTAGACTGCTCGTATCCACGCTACTAGGATAGCTGGTCTATAAGGTTGACTTACAACCAATCATCAATAAGGGTTGCTGGACTGATACATAGTGTTCACTAGAATAGTGAGCACTGCATATCAGGCCACCTTCTCACATTGGTGAGCAGCGGTTGGGATTTGAGCTTGCTGTTGTTTTACCACACGTATCCTAAGAATATCTTGTTGAAAGATCACATAAGTACTGTTAGTACATATAACTAAGCTTAGAATACTCTGAGTTCTACTGAACCAGCTGTTGCAGCTCCCCAAGGCTTAGCACACCTTGGCTGCAACTCTTAGCAAGGGATCAGTAGGCAAACACATAGTGTAGGTAGGTGCATCACTTACACCACACTAGAATCAGCATGTCAGACAAAGGAGGAAACTCTGAGTATCCCCTTGTGTCAGTGGACCCTCCACAGGTCACTTCTAAATATGCTGCTCTTAGCTTCCATGAGATGAGACAAGTGTGTACCCTCAGGAAGCTAAAACAGGGGTCTAACCCCACAACTTCCTTTCTGATTGGTCTCTTAGAGGCTTATGATACCAGTAGGGCTGGTAACCCAGACCCTTCTAATCCAGATGGGAGTTTGCCCTCCTTACAGGGACCCTTTGATAGCACTGACCATCCCCTCCAGGAAGCAGATGATGCTGAGGATGAGGATGAGGATCAGTTGTCAGGGGATGAGGCAGATAAGGGACAGGCAGAAGTCAGTAGACTAACCAGGTCCAACTTAAGCAGACATGAGCTTGGTACTGGGGGACCCCTGGGCCCACTCTCAGGTCAGCTTAACATTGGGAATGGACGAGTTAGGTCTCTATCAAGAGGCTCTAACAGATCCCTTCGAACCAATGGCTCTCTCAACTCTTCTCACAGAGGGATGTCTTCCCCTAAGAGGAGAGTGTATGAAGCTGAAGAAAGGGCAGTCAAACTGAGGATTGAAAGGGAAGAACTTGCCCTGGCCAAAGAGAGACTTGCCCTTGCTAGAGAGCAAGAATTATGTGGGCTACAGCCCACTGGTGGCAGCGATAAACCTAGCAATAGGGAAAGGAGTTTTGATACAAAGCACCTGAATAAGATAGTGCCCCCCTTTAAAGAAGGGGATGACATCCACAAATGGATTACTGCTTTGGAGAGAGCCTGCACTGTGCAGGGTGTTCCCCAAAGTCAGTGGGCAGCTATCTTGTGGCTCTCCTTTGATGGTAAAGGTAGAGATAAGCTCCTCACTACTAGAGTTGAGGATGCTAACAATTACCAAATCTTGAAGAATACACTGGTTAATGGGTTTGGTTTAACCACTGAACAATACAGGATGCTGTTCAGAGACACCCAGAAAACTCAGTCTCAAGATTGGACTGACTTTGTTGATTGTGCCACTAAGGCTTTTGAAGGCTGGCTACTGGGTAGTAAAGTTACTGATTTTAAAGGATTGTACAATCTAATTATGAGGGAGCAAATCTTAAATAATTGTCAGAACCAGTTATTACACCAGCACCTGGTAGACTCTGATCTGACCTCTCCACAGGAATTGGGTAAGAGGGCAGACAAATGGGTCAGAACCAGGGTTAGGCCTAAAAACCAGGGTGGTGACCAGAAAAAGGAATCAACCAAGCCTCAAGAGAAGGGTGGGGATAAATCCACAGAGAAGACTTCCCAAGGGCCCCAAAACTCCAACAAGGGTGGTGGGTCCCAGAACACTCCTTCAGAACAGAAGAAACCTTATTGCCATACCTGTAAACAGGTGGGTCATTACAAAAGTGATGCCAGTTGCCCTAAAAATGGTAATAAGGGAATATACCCCCAGGTAATACTCCTAAACCTCCTGTTACCACTAGTGGTAATCCCCCAGGTGGTGGGAGTGCCCCCAAGAATGTGGTGGGCATTACTTTGGGCAATCAGGAGGACTATGGCCTAGCCAGGTTCCCTGACCACACTCTTGTCTGTGAGACTGGCATGGGGTTTGCCAACTTCACTACTGGACCCCACATTTTGGGAAAGTATAGACAAGAGGTCATAGTGAATGGTCAGAAAGTTGAGGCATTCAGAGACACAGGGGCCAGCATCACCATGGTGATTGACCATCTGGTCCCCTCTGCTCAACTGACCCCTGGTTTTACTTATCAGGTGACAGACATTCATGGAGTGAAGAGAAGGCATCCCATGGCAGTAGTCAAGCTCAGCTGGGGTAATGTCACAGGGCCCATGAGAGTGGCAGTGACAGATAACCTACCTGTAGATTGCTTACTGGGGAATGACCTGGAACTCTCAGCATGGGCTGAGGTGGAGCAAGAAACTCACTCCAGAATGATAGGCCTATCCAGACAGGTTAGTGGGGCAGTAATAGCTACAGCCCCAGTCCAAGCACCATTCCTCCCTGAAAAGGTTGGAAGGGCAGTGGTAGCCACTGTCCAGGCTCAGACAGACTTTCCAGAACAGGATAGGAGGGCTGTGACAGTCACAGCCCAAACACAAACTGAGTGCCCTCCTGAAAAGGTTGGCAAGGTTGAAATGGTCTCAGCCTCCACTCAAACAGATAGTGAGGTTGTAAAGCCTGAAACAATGGATCACTCCACTCAAACAGAGAGCATTGAGGAGGAAGAAGAGTCTTCCCCCTCCCAGACACTAGGTGAGAGCCAGCCTCCTCAGGGAACTGACTCTACCCCTGTTGAAGGAACTGCCCCAGAGGTAGTCAGGCCTAGCCTGGCAGAGCCCCTGATGGCAGTGGACCCTTCCCAGGTGGGACCCAGTCTGGAGCAGGTAACCTGCACCTCTCTACCCTGCCTCAGTCAGCCCAGGGCTGAAGGGGTCAGGGAGGCCAGTGGTGGACCCCAAAGGGCCCCCTGTCCAAAAGAACTCCTTAATCAGCAGATTAGGATCACTGAAGCTGGTAAACCTAGCCAAGTAAAAATAAAACAGACTCCTGAGGGATCCCCCTTAAAAGTAGTTAGGGACCTCCCACAGCTGGACACTGTTGGGCACAGCCAAACATGGGGCCTAAAAACCTCAGACCTGGCCTGCCCCTCCAGTAAGCCAAACAGAGGGACTCAGCCTCCAGCTTTAGGTAGCCAGAGGCTGACCCTGAGAGCTCAGTGCATCTCAGCTAAAGAAAGAAAGGCACACATGATGAATGGTGTTTGGAGGAAGTTGAGCCCAAAGGTAGAGGAGCCTCACTTCAGTACTCCATCCCAGCATCAGCCTTTTACTTTCCCAAGACACACCAGAGCCAGAGATTCCCTATGGTGGAGACCCTCAGATACCCTTAGGGTGAGGGGTTGCCTAGTGGACCATGATACAGGGGGAAACCAAGCCAGAGCTGGTCCTTCCTTATATGGCCACTTAGGTAATAGAGGCTTACCTGGACAAGGATAGCCTTATCTCCTTTCGTTTGGGGGGGGGGGGGGGGTTGTGTAGGAAGGTACCTCCTGGCTATGGTTGCCCCCAACTTTTTTGCCCTGTGTTTTAGCTGGTTTTTGACATAGTCGACCTGGGGCCCTGCCAATCAGGACCCCAGGCCTACTGCTCTCTCTTTAAAATGGATTCCATGTACCCTAGGTACATTTCCAATTGGTACTGGGCCACCTTATCAGACCCTGTAACTCAGGGCATAGGTGTACCCAGGGCTGCCAGGGGCTGCAGCATGTATTATGCCACCCCTGGCTGGCCTCCTAAATTTGACACAACTGGCTGCATGACAGCTGGGGCAAAGTCGTGTAATCACCCTTTGCTGTAGATATAGTATACCTATATCTAACCCTAAAATGGACACACAGATTCCTATCAGTCACTCCTATGGCAGGCCTTGACAATCCTGAAGGCAGAGTGCTTGGAATCGTGTGAGATGGTGCTCTGGCATGAGCTGAGCCTGTCTGCAGCTTGCGGAACCAAGTCCTAATAGCTGTTCCATGATATCGCATACCATATACTCTTAAGTGCATTATAATCCTCGCGGTTAAATGCTAACTTTGGTATTGCTTTATCAAAACATGTCGAGTAAGGTGTCATACGAATTGGAATACTAACCCCTCGCCAATTCTGGCGACGGGGTTAGCATTCCACCCTTCTAGAGGGACACGACATGTATGTAACTGTGAACCCCGGTTAAAGTTAACTAAAGCCTCAGCTCCACAAAATGGATGCTGCCACCACAGACACGAGTCTGACCTCCTGCTGCTGGGAGTCCTTCCAGCGAGGGAGGCTTGGACAAAGGGTTTCCTGTCCGGGGCGGTGCTAGCACCATCCCAGACATGGTTTTGTGTATCCTGGGTAGGCAGGGCTTTACAGGAAGGTGACTGCTGAGTGGCACCCCGGTGCTCACTACGCATAGGCCAGTCTGAACCAGTTCCAGGGGCACACCAGCCCCTGGCCTGGGGAAGTCCGGCATGGGAGAGGGGTGTAACCACCCCCCTCCTAGTCCCACCCATAGGCAGGACCTAGTCACCGGATCAGCCCCCTTTTTTAGTATAAAGATAGGAGCGGGCCCCCTGTTAAAATTAGATCATCTTTGGAATCAAGACACGACTTTCTTCGAAAGGACTTCAAGATTTCCTTCTTCAAGATTCTCCCTTGTGGCTAAGGAGTAGTCACCCTGCATCAAGCGGGCACCATCCTAAGAACACTGCGGTCTGCTGCAAGTCCTCCTTCACGAACCCGACGACCCAGCTCAACGAGACCCGGCTTCCTTGGCACCTCTGACCTCTACTCACCTCTACAGCAAAGCCGAGAACTGTGAGTGCGACGAGACCTCGAGGGACCGACGATCGCCAAGACTGCACGACTTCTTTGTAACAAGCCCACCGAGTCTTCCACTGGTGAGTGCTTTGGGGTCCGAGAAGCCCCAACCCTGAGCAGCGCCAGCACCGAAGATCAGCCCTCCAGCATCTCCACGATCTGCGTGGGGCCCTTCTGCTTTTGCGTGCTCACCGCGCTGTGTGGCTACTAACCGGCTGGCTTGTGGCCTTCTACACGACGCCCGACGACATCACTGCTGCTGGTCTGGTTGCTCCAGACTGGCCCTTGCTTCCTTCTTCAAGAGAGGCACCCCGGACCCTCCTGGTCCACTCCAGACGCCATTTTGAGTCCACCGCGTGGGCTTGAATTTGCCAAGGCTTTGTTGCCCAATCCTGGGTCCAGCGACGCCGACAGCTTCATCCTTCGTGGGACAGATCGCTCCTCCATCCTGGTCGCCGACAACACCTCCTGGTCCGCGAGATCTGCGATCACAGCGTCACCCACTCACCTAGTCGAGGTGGCTACCATCCGGTGCCCTCCTGGTGCCCACTGACTACTGGCTAGTAGTCTCGAACTTGGTCCCCTCTGCTTTCAGGTGTCATCTTCCATCGATCCAGGCTTGGATCCACCGAACTTTCTTCACTGGTCGCCTGCCAGCAACTTCTTTCTTCCAGGCTCCTGGTCCGTCAACGAGGATTCCCGACGTCCTTTGAGTCCTATGCAGCTGCAGCCCCTGGGCTAGGTAACTTCGGCATTTCGGTGCCCCAGCATAGCCTCACTATCCAAGGGTCAGAATCCACTTTCGTTTTCCTCCTACCAGGTCGGGTTCGCCCGAGAACACTAACTTTGCAATTTCTAGCTACCATAGACTTTGTCCCGCATCACGCGTGAGAGTGCACACTCTGCACCCGAGCCCCCTGGGTCTCCTAGAAGTAATCTGAAGATTCTATAGTCAAGATCTAGCGATTCTAAAGCCTATTAGTACTGTACTTACCTGCTAGTAATTTCGCATTCCACTTTCAGAGTATATGGTTTTCCGTGCCCCTCGGGCATTTGTATATACTGTGCTAACTTAAGTATTTTCGTAAGAGTTTTGTTTTGTGCTTAGTACCCTGTCCTCATAAAGAGTACAGGGCTGTTGTGAATCTTAATAAATAACTGTTTATTTTCATAACACTTGTGTGGTGTCCTTTCACTTGGTATTCAAGGGGTATATGTGTGGTATAACAGCTGGCTTAACACGCCCTCTCGAGTCTTTAGCCTTAGACTGCTCGTATCCACGCTACTAGGATAGCTGGTCTATAAGGTTGACTTACAACCAATCATCAATAAGGGTTGCTGGACTGATACATAGTGTTCACTAGAATAGTGAGCACTGCATATCAGGCCACCTTCTCACAATCTGCACAACAACTGACTGAGTAAAATAACTGTCTATTGTTTCACACGACCCTAGAGATTGACTCTTATCTGAGGAGCAAAGTTGTCATGTTGCACGGTTGTTGGAAAACTGAATCCCTTCTTGTCTGTACCAAGGAAGCTGATCACTTCCTATTCAGAGAAGAAAGTTTCCAGTGACCTCTGAGCTAGTTGGTAACAAACCCAATTAAGTTTAGCATAGTCAGTAGAGGCCTGGAAGATCCGCACTTCTACATCGATACTACTGTTTATGTTATTCCAATGCGCAGGGCCTATTGGGAAAATAGGAACTACACTACAGTGATGGACGAAGCATCTGAATCAATCAAACACTCACACCCAGTCAAAAGATCTGGGTTTAATCCATCACCGTTCTTTAGCCCACTCTGCCACCCCAGTTCAGACATGGCTATATGCAAATCAGTCTGACCCTGTGCCTCATGGGAACAGTCCAGCTCGAACTGCCAAGCCATGTCTTCCCTGGACCGGAAACAAGCTTCCGAGGACCGGTTTCTGGCATTCCAGCCGTCTTGAGCCCGGCTTGCTTGAATCCAGTGGCAAAGTGAGCAAAGGACTGACGTCTGAGCATACCCTGCCACACTTAAGGCGGCCAAAAGCGGTACAAAAGGAGGTGGTGATGGACATAGCATCTGAATCAATCAAACACTCACACCCAGTCAAAAGATCTGGGTTTATTCCATCACCGTTCTTTAGCCCACTCTGCCACCCCAGTTCAGACATGGCTATATGCAAATCAGTCTGATCCTGTGCCTCATGGGAACAGTCCAGCCCGAACTGCCAAGCCATGTCTTCCCTGGACCGGAAACAAGCTTCCGAGGACCGGTTTCTGGCATTCCAGCCGTCTTCAGCTCGGCTTGCTTGAATCCAGTGGCAAAGTGAGCAAGGGTCTCACGTCTGAGCATACCCTGCCACACTTATGGCGGCCAAAAGCGGTACAAAAGGGGGTGGTGATGGACGGAGCATCTGAATCAATCAAACACTCACACCCAGTCAAAAGATCTGGGTTTAATCCATCACCGTTCTTTAGCCCACTCTGCCACCCAGTTCAGACATGGCTATATGCAAATCAGTCTGACCCTGTGCCTCATGGGAACAGTCCAGTCCGAACTGCCAAGCCATGTCTTCCCTGGACTGGAAACAAGCTTCCGAGGACCGGTTTCTGGTATTCCAGCCGTCTTCAGCCCGGCTTGCTTGAATCCAGTGGCAAATTGAGCAAGGGACTCACGTCTGAGCATACCCTGCCAAACTTATGGCGTCCAAAAGCGGTACAAAAGGGGGTGGTGATGGACGGAGCATCTGAATCAATCAAACACTCACACCCAGTCAAAGGATCTGGGTTTAATCCATCACCGTTCAGCTGGGTGTCGTCGCTGTATGAGACGATGTTGAGGTTGTGTGATCGGACGATGTTGGCGAGTGATGTCATGTTGAAGAGGGTCGGGCTGAGGAATGATCCCTGGGGTACAGAGCAGATGATCTTGGTGGCTTCGGATTGGAATGGAGGGAGGCAGACTCTCTGGGTTTTGTCAGTGAGGAAGGAGGTGATCCAATCCAGGGGCTTGCCGGGGATCCCTGCGGTGGAGGCGTGTGCGTAGAATGTGGTGCAGACTGTGTCGAAGGCGGCTGAGAGGTCTAGGAGGATGAGGGCCGCTGTTTTACCGTTGTCCTGCAGGATCCTGATGTCATCAGTGGCAGCGATGACGGCGGTCTCGGTGCTGTGGTTGCTGTGGAATCTGGCCTGGGATGAGTCCAAGGTGTTGTTCTCTTCAAGAAATCGAGTCAGTTGTCTGTTGACGGTCTTCTCGATGACTTTCACTAGGAATGGCAGCAAGGAGATGGGCTGGAAGTTCTTGAGGTCCTTAGAGTCCTTAGGGTTTCTTGAGTAGGGCTTTGATCTCTGCATGTTTCCAGCTTTACGGAAGGTGGCTGTCTCGACTGAGCTGTTGAGGATCTTTCAGAGTTGGGGTGCGATGATGGAGCTCGCTTTTGTTGAAGATGTGGTGGGAGCAGGGGTCTGACAGTGAGCGGGAGTGGATGGTGTTCATGGTTTTGAGGGTGTCTTCATCATTGACATTTTCCAGGAGGTCAGGAGGCCGGTGTGACCGGGGGCGGTGAGTCTGCGGTGTCGGCAGCTGTAGGGGATCTGAGTGTTAAAGCTGTTGTGGATGTCTGTGATCTTGCGGTGGTAGAAGGTGGCTAGACAGTCGCAGAGGTCTTGTGATGGTGGGATGTCAAGGGAGCTGGGGCTGGGGTTGGCGAGCTCTTTGCTGTTGTGTGCGTTGTTGTCGATGCGTTCCTTGAAGGTGGTATTTTTGGCAGTTCTAATGAGTTGGTGGCGCCTGCAGCAGGCGTTTTGAGGACTGTGTGTTTGTCTGGTGTTTGCTCGAGGCGCATTTCTTCTGCGTCTTCGGCAGGTCTGCTTGGATGTCTGGAGGTCGGCGATGAACCAGATGGCCCTTCTGTTGATGCGTCTGTTTGTGGGTTACTTGATCAGGGCGAAAGTGTTGGCGCAGTCTTTGATCCATTGCCTGAGGTTGCGTGCAGCTGTGTCGTTGTCGGTGTGGTTGGTTCGTGGTTCTCAGGCGAGGGTGGTGATTAGTTGGTCTTCGGTGACCCTGTTCCAGCTGTGGTAGGGTATTCGATGCGGGTGATTGTGTGCGGTGTTTTTCTCGAAGGAGAAGTGGATTCAGCGGTGGTCGGTCCAGTGGAGTTCGGTGGTGTGGCTGAAGGTGACGTGGTTGCTGGTGGAGAAGATGGGGTCGAGCGTGTGTCCGGTCCGGGTTGGGTGGCTGTCATGACAAGCTGTTTGAGACCGAGGTTGGCGAGGATGTCCAGCAGTGTGATGGAGTTGCTGTTGTTGGCATTCTCGAGGTGGAAGTTCAGTTCTCCAAAGAGGATGTGATCTGTGGAGGCCAAGAGGCATGCGAGCTGAGGACGTCTGTGAAGGAGTCACTAAACTGTAGCTAGGGCAAGGGGGTTCTGTATACGAGGGTTCCTCTGAGGGTGGTGTTGGGATCGGTGTGAATCTGGAAGTGCAGGTGTTTGGCAATGCTGAGGGTGTCTTCGGTGCTGGTTGATATTCTGAGGGTGTTCCTGTCGACGATGGCGATTTCTCTTCCTGCACCGTTGGTGCAGTCTCTGCGCGTGATCTTGTAGCCATCCAGGATGGCTAAGGCAACTTCGGGTGCCGATGAGGTGTTCATCCAGGTCTCCGTCAGGAAAGCGACGTACGGGGAGTATGAGTGGAGCAGGTCCCAAAGTTCTATGGTGTGCCTGTGGACGGAGCGGGTGTTGAGCAGTATACATATGAGGTGGTTGTGGCCTGCGTTGGTGGGGGGGCAGGACGTGCTGGTGTACGCTGGCTGGTGAAGCTGCAGTTTCGGCAGGTGAAGGGTCTGTGGGTGAGCTTCCGGGTGGGGCTGGAAGCAGATGGTAGATCGGCCGGCGTTGAGTGCGTAGAGGAGGTTGGCGTCGTAGCGGCGTCTGGTGTTGTGCCGCTCACGGGGACCAAGGGGTCTGGCGCTGGGCACGTTCCAGGTATAGACGGGTACAGACGGGCTTGCCTTAGTCACGTCAGCGGCACACCAGTGGCGGGCCCGCTGTGCGCGGCCATGCAGCGGCCACCATTAAGAAGGGAGGTGGGAGGGAGGGACAGCTGCGAGGTGGGTGGGATGGCAAATGGGCGAGCGAGGGGGGCGGTGGGAAAAATGGAACCGGGGGGCCACGGGTGGAGAGGGGACCAAATAGTGAATGGAGGGGAAGCAAGCAGCAAAAAGGAGGGAAGTACAAGCCCAGAAGAGCGGGTGAAATATAATAACAAATACAGTGGAAATTAAACAACAGGAGCGGTCACAGGAGCCCAGAACTCACGGCAGCAGCAGCAGTGGGGAGGCACGGCACAGACAGGTAGAGCTAGCTGTGTGGCGTGGGGAGCGACCTGCTTGTACACAGGGTCAAGGGCCGCTCTCCTCATCGCGCAGTGGCCGCCATTAAGAGGGGAGCTGGGAGGGAGGGGCAGCTGAGAAGTGGATGGGATGGCGAATGGGCGAGCGAGGCGGTGGGGCTGCAGGGGACGCAGCGGCGGGAAAAATGGAACCAGGAGGGTTACGGGGGAGAGGGGACCAAATAGTGAATGGAGGAGGGGAAGTAAGCAGCAAAAAGGAGGGCAGTACAAGCCCAGAAGAGCGGGCAAAATACAAAATCAAAATACAGTGCAAAATAAACAAAAGCGAATGGGAGTGGCCACAGGAGGATAGAACTTGTGGCAGCAGCAGAACTGGGGAGGCACGTGTTAGTTTTAATATGTGCATTCTGTCAGAAAAACGCATATAAAACCGACGCAGTGGTATTTATGTCACTTTCTCTAAAATGACCCATTGTCGGGAAGAGGGATGTTGAGCTTGAGATGCATCAAAAATCCTATGCTTCAAAAACCCAGTCGTAGTAATGGCGCATTGGCTGTTTCAGAGGATTTTGACGAGCTGAAGTGACTTGAAACAGAGTAATCTACAATCAAGTTAAATCCTCTCAACAGGTGAGTGCACATATAAGGTAGGTAATACAGCAAATTATACATTACACTTCATTAATCCATTATGTCACACATAAGTACACTATGCAAACTCGTATGCCTGACATACAGTACCATTATAACAGAGTGCAAGGTGATTTTTTTCTCCTTTTGACACTATATTACATTGGTCTCCATACAGTAGGCTACTTGCATCACTAACAACTAACTCATCGCCTCTGTTTTTTGATGAATTGCTTTAGATGAGTTAGTTTTATGACCAACTACAGCAAAGCGCCACTTTTGGGCCTGATGCCTTGCGGCATCCTTCCCATGGATAGATCCGAATTTCTGATGCATCAATGAACCCTTGTGCCATGGAGCCCCGTATTGTAAATACGGTGCATCCAGGGTGTCATAAGGATTTCTGACGCAGGCGCAAGTGATATTGACGCATCGCTCTATTCCTGCAGCAGTGCATCATTTCTTGTAAACGTGGTCCTTTGTTTTGTCCACTATGTACTTCTGATGTTCGAATAGGGCAATCAGGCATGCATCAAACACACACACAGCCCTTACAAGGGCAGGGGGAGGAGAGACAGGTTGTGGGCCATACACATCTGCACTCTCCCTAGTAAATATTGATATTACAATTAGCAAACATGACCCTTGTATGGAGTGGGATGACCGATGATGAAGCATGACAGCCAGGGGTGTGTGCAGTCATCCTGTTTAAAAAAAAAAAAATATATCCCTTAGGTCCTTCTGCCCAATGGGACACAAAAGTACCCTGGAACAGGGTATTAGCCCATGTATAGAATACAGGGGTTTCCTACCCAGAAGCACTGCAAGGGACATGTTTGCCATTTGTGATTTCAATCAGGGATGTTCCCTGACTTTAAATATTGCACTATTTGCTCGTCCACTGCAGTAAACCATATGTATTGTAAACACTGTTCCACTGGCATCATGTGGGAACTGCAGGGTTGAACATCCCCACGCACTGTGAACACTGCATTATTTGATGTAGTGGTCTTGATCTAGGGAGACCCCTACAGGGTCTCTACAGAGGCCCCTTGCTCCGCAGGAATGTCACTCCATATTTACGAGGCAGCACTAAGCCACTATTTTTGGCTTAGTGCTGCCTTGTACATATTGTTCCGTTTATTGCAGTTATCTGCATTAAAGGGGTGTGCAATGGGTGTTGCTGGGGCGTTCCCCGCAGCATACAGGACTTTTTGACACTGCCTCATATTTACGGGAAATCGTAACTCTGAGACAGCGCCTAAAGCTTAAGCCTAATAAGGAGAAGTATCTTTATTTCTCCGAGGTTTTCCTTTTTCTATGTGTGCTGCATTCTGCAACAACTTAGACAGAGGAAAAACCCTCATGTGATTGAATAATCATCCCCGCAATGCAGGCACCCTTGCACCATGGTGCAAAGGTGCCTGCGATGGCGCACGGCAGCCCATTGTGCACTGGCGCAGAGGAAAAGGACAGGAATACCCTGTATCTGATAAATACGTAGCATTCCGCCCTTTTCTTTTGCCTGGGGGGGCGTTAGAATCTGATGCTCTCCACGTTTATGATTCCTCGTAAATCTGGGAAATGCTTCAGATTCCATGGGTGTTGCGTGGGAACACCCATGGAACGCCCCTTCCACGCAGTGTTGTGCGTGAAAGGGGCACATATCTACAAGGCCATGAAAAGACACTTAAAGTGACTTTACGTAGACTTGTAAATATGCCAGTGTACATTACGCCTCCAGAATGGCAAAATAGTGATGTTCCGCTGCCGCGAGGGGCCTTATAAATGAGGCCCTAAATGTATCACTTCTCTCTTTTACTGTTAGATATCTCAAAGCTGAACCTGCCTTCTGCTGTGACCCATACATTACAAATATATACACTGTACTACCTGGGGCTGTATTACATTTGCACCACTTTGCGCGCCCCCGGGGCATTTTGGAATTACAGAATGGGGCCGCAAATGCTTGTGCGGCCCCTTCTGTAACACAAGTAGCGCGGATGCACATAAAGCGTCAGCACTATCTTCAAGGGGGCGTTCCCTCATTTGCCCTCTGCACCCTTGCCGTATTACCGACACAGAGACAAGGAAGCTCTCAGGAGGTGCACTGACAGGTCGCCACCTAAAGGTGGGGCAGTGTCAGTGTGCCTACTGAAAGCAGCCCTCTGCAGGAGGTAAAGGGGGTTTATGGAGCTCTCAGATATCCCCTTGCAGGTAGGTGCAGTCACTCACTGCACCCGCCTGCAAGGGGATTTTTAAGTGCAGGTCGGTTGCCGTCTGCACAGTGAAACGTGGAGTGGCTTCAAAACAGTCGCTCCGTATTCCATGTGAATGTGCTGCCCTTGTGCCAGCACGAGTTCGCAGCTACCCTGTATGCAGCGCATTCCCCATTTGCGATGCACTTTCCTTCACTGTGCCTGGCGCACCTTTTCTAAGGTAAAAAACAAGGACCCCCTGAACAATAATAAGTTCAAAACCTAGGACAGGGAAAAATATATGTGCACAAATTCATAGGCAATTGATAATGGTAACAAGTGAAGAAGGGGGAAACAACCAAAGGCAACTAATTAAAAAAGCATATTCATTTTAATAGTCATATTTAAAAACATTTTGATCATTATTGGAAAAACATAATCGTCAATACATAATTCAACAAATAATAAAAACAAATTCATCAAAAGAATCAAAATAAAGCCGTAAATCTTTATATTTAGTCAGAGAGTGGCAATAAAACTCGACGCGCGTTTCGGCGTGTCCAACGTCTTCTTCAGGAGCCAAAAAATACTAAAATATCGAAGATCCAATGCCTGGTACAGTGTAGATATTTTCAATAATAAAAACGGTTGATGATCAAACCTCATATCATTCCATGTATTCCTCCAAATCTAAACGTAATGTCGATTAAAACATAGATTTAGTCGGTGTTAGTCCTCTGATGTAAGGGACTGATTTCACCCGTCACGAGCCACAAACTAAATAGTTCACTAACAGTATAGTGCAACCTCTAAAACGACAAAATGATATTTCTGTCGCAGGGATCAAATCTTTTTGTTCACTGTCCTGTCACACTAGTGTTTTCTCCTCCCCGTGACGTAAGACGCTGGAGGCCATTTTCCGCCCCGCGCCTGGCAAACGTGTTTGAGCACTTAACGAAGATCCATATATCCAGGATTTTTGATATAAGTGCCCATCTACATTGCCATTCCGGGTTATTTTAAAGTGTCCTCGTTCACGAATTTTTAACTGCCTAAATACATGATCAAGGTCGTATAGTGCCCACAACGCCATCGCTCGCTCCACCATACACCCCATACACTTACAAACCAAGAAGACTCGTGAGACATAATTGTGGGAAAACGGTGGTGCAGGTTTATTGCATACAAGTAGCAGATGTGTGGGTCATCTTACAGGCGATCCAAAGCGGCAGCCCCTCGCTGACCCGCATGCCTAATTAGCCAATTTGCACGGTAAGTCGATGCTCTTGACGGTGCAATACTTTGATAGTTATCTCGTTTACTCCCGCCCCCCCTGTCAGGGCGGAGCGATGAGGCACACCCCCGGTCGGTTCAGGCCCCCCGACCGCCCGAAGGACTAACGGGGCGCCGACGTTGTTTCCTGGAACCCCCTCGGCTCCAGGTTCTTGGCTCGGGCACCCCTACTGTGCCAGGCAGAGGTATTGCTGTCCCCTTCTGCCGCAGAGGTACCCTTACTGTCCATCTGCTTCCAGATCGCCCTGTGACTCCGCCTGCAACACAAAACAGACCATTAATTGCTCACACCAAGCTGCTGCTCTGCTGCTGGGTCAGGGCCAGGGTGGGAACAGCGCAGAGCAGTCAGGACGAAACGCGGCGGAAAGAGGAAGGCCATAACCACGCTGACCTAGATAAAGGTCCTAGGACCGCCTCCCCCTTCACATGCTCATCCTGCATTGGCCACCTCCTAAAGGGGGGCGGCAACCCGACCGGCGCGCTGATGACGTTCTGCTCGCGAGGCATGTGTCACTAAGACGCTGTCTCGCGTTATCTCCCCTTCGTGTCGCGCGGCCAGCGGCATAGTGCCCACAACGCCATCGCTCGCTCCACCATACACCCCATACACTTACAAACCAAGAAGACTCGTGAGACATAATTGTGGGAAAACGGTGGTGCAGGTTTATTGCATACAAGTAGCAGATAGGTGGGTCATCTTACAGGCGATCCAAAGCGGCAGCCCCTCGCTGACCCGCATGCCTAATTAGCCAATTTGCACGGTAAGTCGATGCTCTTGACGGTGCAATACTTTGATAGTTATCTCGTTTACTCCCGCCCCCCCTGTCAGGGCGGAGCGATGAGGCACACCCCCGGTCGGTTCAGGCCCCCCGACCGCCCGAAGGACTAACGGGGCGCCGACGTTGTTTCCTGGAACCCCCTCGGCTCCAGGTTCTTGGCTCGGGCACCCCTACTGTGCCAGGCAGAGGTATTGCTGTCCCCTTCTGCCGCAGAGGTACCCTTACTGTCCATCTGCTTCCAGATCGCCCTGTGACTCCGCCACAGCTCTGGAGGAGGCCCCCGTCGATGACAGAGCCCCCCACCCACCTAGCTACTTCAACTCGCTGTTTCGTACCACTTGTACCCAGGAGGGATATGTTCACCCCCAGACCAGACAGCGTACCCAACCTAAGAGCATTCTTACCAGGCAACGATTTTAAAGCCCGCAGATGGTGCGGCACGTGTAATTCGGAAGCCTCTCTTAAGCCCCTGTGGAAAATTACCAGTCTTCGCCTCCAATTGTACCTTATTTCTCTTGTAGCCTGCCCCTTCTCACTTTGCCACTCTGAATGCAGCTAGCTACCTCATGTGTATTTGTTTACCCGGGGCGTTACTTGTCCCTGCACATACATTCGGGATCTAATACAGAGGCACCCTTCACCTTGTACCCACCATTGCAGTTGTAACCCCTTAATTTAAGCCCCTTATTCCGATCCATAAGCCTGCAGTGACTCTTAGTACCCTTCACCACACCACTATGGAGATTTCTTAGGACAGTTCTTAGGACCCGCCACTAGTTACATAAACCGCACCCCTGGTGGGGATTGCTTAGATACGGTTCTTAGTTTTTTGTCCGGTTATATCGTACGGGGGATCGGCAGGTGACTATTAGCATTATTGTATCTGCTGATAATGGCAACCAGTGAATTTGTCCAAGCCAAGGGGAGGGCTTGTGCAAGACCTGACTAGTGCTGTAATAATCATGGCAGTGAATGTCCTGGCAACACACTGCAAGATTGTTAGCCCGTAATCAACACATGTCATTCCCAGTTCTCTCTTGTATTGCAGTATTTCACCTCTAATTACACGTAATTACCCACTTACGCAAGCATTGACCACGTATAATGCGCATACTACTTAAAACTCTCTACCCTCTCAATTGGGAAAAGTGGTGATGCAAAATTCGGCTGCACTTATATGTAGAGTAAGCCAAGTCAAAAGCCTGTCCATAATCCCTGTGGAGTGTGTGCCATTTAATGCCGTATTAGCCTTGTATCTGCGTTTCGTACTCCTTAGTACCATTAGCCCGCCACTTTTCTCTGGTAACACACAGTTTGCAACCTCTCCCCTGCTGTTTGACTTTGATACCTGCCCAAGTTCACCATTGCCTACGTATCGTTTGTTCTTGTGCCTGAGTGTCTAGCATATTTTGCAGTATGTCCCTTCCAATTGTATTTTGTTACTCTCGTGACCTGCACACTGGTCAATCATATCCCCTTGTAATGCACTGTGCCACTTCATGAATTTGTTTGCTCACAATTGTCACTTTTACCTTATCTAACTACCACTTGCCTAAATGATTCTTATAGTGAGATCCAGATAAGGGGCTGTGCCGCCTGCTAGACACTTGGTATTCAGAATCTTTACTATCATATTTGAATATATGTGCATAAAACAAATTCCTTCTCTGCAAGGGGCTGCTATACAGGAAGCCAGAAGGCATGTCGGGCATGTATTGCTTCCTTTCCTAAATTGACTGTACTTGACCCAGGCCCGCAGCCCTCACTGCTAGTTTCGCGGATGACATACACAGCTCCGCGGTGCACAGCGAACCACCAGCCCCGAGCCCTCTAACTGCTACTTTCGAGTCCTAGCTGAATCACCCTGCCCGCTGACATTTATTCATATACCATTGTTATCTAATCTGCATCGTTATAAGGCCGCGGTCAGCTTTGGCCAATCACAACTACAGCCAATATCTGCGTATTTCTTTATGTTTCCGGCGTATACCTAGTCGTTCAACTACCTTGCTGCCAAACAATGCCATGTCCGTCTACTTGACCCAGGCCCGCAGCCCCACTGCTAGTTTTGCGGATGACACACTGCTCCACGGGACACAGCGAAACCACCAGCCCCAAGCCCTCTCACTGCTACTTTCGAGTCCTGGCTGAATTGGGTGAAGATCCCTGCCACGTTGACATTTAATTATATACTATTGTTGTCCATTTCTGCGTCGTTATATGTTGCGGACTTTACCCGAAGGCATGACTGCGGGTTGCAGATAGTTGCCCTTTGTTTTCTTAGCTTTCTACAGCGCGCACTAGACGTGCAGGTATCAGGGCAATTTAATGAGCACCATTACTGTCACAGATGGCTACCTTGACTTCGCTAAGCGCAGGCTCGAACCCGGATCCCCGACTCCGCGGACGACCGCCCTAGACGTTAAGCCACGTTCTCCCCCTGCAGCGCACCTGGAGTTAGCTGCACGCTCCGAGGGCACCAGTGTAGCCAAACCGAGCTATCAAACCTGATCCGATCACTCAAGGACCATAACATGCCTTTCAGAGAAACCACGCTAGCCCCACGGTAAGTTCCGCTATTCTCTTGACAATCGCGTTGCACGCTAAGGATCCATAACAAAGGGCACTGCCGGCATATTATCACAACAGAACAGAGTGGTATGTAGGTGAAACACAGCAAACGACGTGTGGCTGAGTAAAGTTGACTGGTTTGCACATGGCCTGTTCTGGCCTGTGATCTGACGCTGATGAGTGGGGTGGCCCACCAAATGGCGCGCAGCAGAGACTACCAATGCAAACTAGGGCAAGGCGGGCACGCGCTCAGAGCGCCGCGCTGTACACGCTATCCCATAGAAGGACAATGAAAGCAACCACTGTTGTTCAAAATCACAACACCGACAATGAGCACAAGGGCACAGGGTAGAAGACGCCTCTATAATGTCCGAAAACAAGACATGCAAAGCAAAAACGAGCAACTGTAGACCAGCAACTGGAGCAAGGACTGAAAAGACTCAGGTAAAATACTTAACGATTCCATGTAGGAATGCATGATTTGATTACCAACTTGCACAAAAGTGAATGTTCCTGCAGCAATCGCCTGCATGGGACGTCAGAAATAGCTAAAGCACCCAAACAGGAATTTCTAAAGAAGGAACTGCTGCACCAGAATATGAACTATGCTTCCAGGACTCATTACGCTCTGCCACAGCTAGGAACACGGAATTAATGTCTAATGAGAACGGCAAGCAAACTTGATCAGGTTTTAACCAAGTCTCGTTACCTCAGCAGTTTGCATGTGCATCAAATACCAAGCACCTCAAGAGACGAGCACAGATGCTAGCAGAGAGAAGACAGCTGCTGGGAATCATAGCGCCACGTTGTCTCGTACATAGAAAGGCAAAAGGTACCCGAAGAGTACCAGGGAAACAAACTGCATTAATATGCTCGCCTTTTCAGGCATTATACATCGCTTTCATGTCCATCCTTCAGCACCGTTCTTCTAGCAGACAGTAGTAACTGCCTTCACCCAAGTATTGTTACTGCCAAGTTTACAAAAGAATCAAAAAAGAAATTGTGCGATTAAGGGAACCCTGACAATAAATTTCGCCCGTTTTATTATAATCTACATCTGAAAAGTTGGCAAAGATAGCCAGCTGTACTCATCTCAAAAGGATGGAATGTCGTTTTCGCTTGTAGACATCACTACTTTAGTTATGATTAGGGATGACAATGTTACTAATCAGTTTAGTTATCCTTTACTGTGATTTGCTACGTTTATTAGCAGCCTAGTGAACATGACAATTAACAGCCCTATAGCCGAATAGGATGTGGAAACTCACTCCAAGCCCCTGCACATACACAGTGAGCCACGTACTCTGCTAGAAATAAGCTTATTAGTGCCTGTCCTCAGTCTCACTTCCTTACATACAGACACGTACTCGAAGTGTTAATTTAATATTTTTATTACAAGGCAGAGCAGTGACTAAAACTGTGCAAAGGAAAGAAAGCTGGCACACTATAGGCGGTCTAGCGCCACGCGCAAAATATGTCTTGCACTGGAAGGTAAATACCCTTGCGGATCTGTGTTGTTTTGCACAATATTTGTGACTGTGGTAGAACAACGCTTTTGTAAATCTAGGGCAAATTGTCCTTATTCTCAAATACTCAACACATTCTATGCACCTAGAAAGTAGGCAAACCTCAGAAAGGAGCTAATATCGGCATTCTAAGACTTCCAATTAGTTGAGATGATTAAACCATACCGCAGAAGGTGCCCCTTTTATATTGTTTTTTTTTTTTCTTTTTTTTTTTTTTGAACGTTGACATTTACACCAAGTTGCTTGTACATCTCTCTCTCTCTAAATTGAAAGACAAATATGGAATCAGGTGCCTGCTCTACAGAACTATTACTTCCTGGCACATCAGGTGACAGCATGCATCTTCCTGGTTTAAACTGGATTGGATAGCGCAATGTTCCATAGCAAAGTGGAATTATTTATAGTGCTCAATTGTTCCTTCAAATGCCTTCAGGAACATAGGGACCAAGTAAAAGTGAAGGTTGAGCAGCCGAGGCCCTGCACAGATGAGTACAATGCACTTTGTCTATGATACTGTACTCTGGTGCATGTTATATATTATGTGCGTAATTGTTTTCCCTGCAAGTTATGATGGAGAAGGGAACGTGACAGCTGAGAGTACCTGAGTGAACATGAAGTGCATTTCATGCTCCGACTGCGTTATGCTGGATGCTGTGCTCTTTGTAGGGCCAGATGTACTGCACAGTCATTGTTAGAATCAAATCAGGTTTTGTGATCGGACCACCAGTGACTTCCATGAAACGTGAGCGACAATGCACAATGGAGTGCGGCCAAATATAATTCGAAATAAGTAATATTCATGTGTTAAAGTCAACACCGATCGCATTCAAGATTAAAACTGGATAATTTGGGACTCGCACCAATTGGGGCTAGTTCGTAAGGGATGTATATAGACTTAACCCTGGTTTTCACCTGCAACAAGTGAAAGTGGAAATTAGTGTAAATCACATCTGCCTCTCAAACCACCCCAGAAACAAGGATAATTGCTAGGGATCTTACAATAAAACGTGTTTAAAAGCTTAATTCCGCTGTTTCCAAGCACTCCAAATATAATTCGAAAGAAGTAATACTCATGTGTTAAAGTGAACACCGATCGCATTCAAGATTAAAACTGGATAATTTGGGACTCGCACCAATTGGGGCTAGTTCGTAAGGGATGTATATAGACTTAACCCTGGTTTTCACCTGCAACAAGTGAAAGTGGAAATTAGTGTAAATCACATCTGCCTCTCAAACCACCCCAGAAACAAGGATAATTGCTAGGGATCTTACAATAAAACGTGTTTAAAAGCTTAATTCCGCTGTTTCCAAGCACTCCAAATATAATTCGAAATAAGTAATATTCATGTGTTAAAGTCAACACCGATCGCATTCAAGATTAAAACTGGATAATTTGGGACTCGCACCAATTGGGGCTAGTTCATAAGGGATGTATATAGACTTAACCCTGGTTTTCACCTGCAACAAGTGAAAGTGGAAATTAGTGTAAATCACATCTGCCTCTCAAACCACCCCAGAAACAAGGATAATTGCTAGGGATCTTACAATAAAACGTGTTTAAAAGCTTAATTCCGCTGTTTCCAAGCACTCCAAATATAATTCGAAAGAAGTAATACTCATGTGTTAAAGTGAACACCGATCGCATTCAAGATTAAAACTGGATAATTTGGGACTCGCACCAATTGGGGCTAGTTCGTAAGGGATGTATATAGACTTAACCCTGGTTTTCACCTGCAACAAGTGAAAGTGGAAATTAGTGTAAATCACATCTGCCTCTCAAACCACCCCAGAAACAAGGATAATTGCTAGGGATCTTACAATAAAACGTGTTTAAAAGCTTAATTCCGCTGTTTCCAAGCACTCCAAATATAATTCGAAATAAGTAATATTCATGTGTTAAAGTCAACACCGATCGCATTCAAGATTAAAACTGGATAATTTGGGACTCGCACCAATTGGGGCTAGTTCATAAGGGATGTATATAGACTTAACCCTGGTTTTCACCTGTAACAAGTGAAAGTGGAAATTAGTGTAATTCGCATCTGCCTCTCAAACCACCCCAGAAACAAGGATAATTGCTAGGGATCTTACAATAAAAACGGGTTAAAAAGCTTAATTCCGCTGTTTCCAAGCACTTTAAATGACAGATGCTGCTACTACGAAATCTAATTGCACTGCACTTACCAACACCAGAAGGATATGCAGCACAACACGTCCCAGCTTCCCTGTGAATACACCCGTGTCAGATCAGAAAAATGCACTATGCCAGCTCAAATGTAGGCCTCTATGAACAATGTTCCAAAATACTCAAGCCGCAAAATGCGCTAAGGCGGCACCCAAACTGATTGTTCCGGGAGGTGTTGTAACGAGGGAACTGATACCTGCGATCAATTAAAGCGCCAACCTAGTCCCACACACCAAACGCTGCACCTCCCGGCACTAACCACACACCCGTAACACCCGACGAACCCTGAATGGATCGCACACCGGAAATTCGCCATTTACCACCCAGACCAGACAAGACTCGAACTCACTACGTCAACTCTGGAGACCGATGCCCGTTCCCCCCCGCCACTGGGTTAACGCCTGAGCAAACTCCAAACAATTTCACACACGCGGCCCGAAAACGCTATACACTTCTCTCCCGCAGAGACACGGACCCACCCAGCTACACTTCCCCGGCGCATCCCCGCAGACTCTCACCAGTGTAACGCCACGATACATCCAACGAAACCCCACAGCTCCCGCAGACAGTCCCACGAGCAGCGCACCATGAGTGCATCATGCATCCTTACCAATGCCCTTGCCAGCCACGAAACCCACACAGCTCGCAACTGATTTTCCTGCCCAGAATTGTAATGCAACCGACAAAAGTAATTTGAACAGGAAGGATAAGAACACTGTTTAATGTGCACCGCAAAATGGGGCTAGACGAAGGGTAAGAACACTGTTCACGGGCGAAGCAAAATGGGGCTAGACTAGCGGACTATCACACATGCGCAGAGGACGCAAAACTATAACCGAATAACATCGTCCGTGAATTAAGATATGCATGCATTAATGACTCTCACCATCCAACTGGGGCTACTGCCTAATTTCAACAAATTATTCCGCCTAACGGACCGCCAGCGCTCTAATTGTTCCCAGAAAACCCCGGCGCCCCATTAATTAGACCGGGTACACACTTCCCTCTTCTCAGCTCACCAGAAAGTGTCGAAATGCCCTCCTCGCGCAGGACCAAGACCCCAGTCATCGCTCCACGCGCCCGCCGTTTTGGATGTTGAACATGAAACCAGGCACCACACTGTTCGCAACCCTGGCGCCGGTTGTGGCCATAGAAACACAAACAACGAGCGTACATGGTCACCTCTTGCTCGCAGCTGCAAGACCATTCATTTTTCCCAAGCACAAAAGAAGACGCCGAATCGCGATGCAGGTTTATTAATAAAACGTTTAATGCGTGTTCTATTAGATCCTTGCTGTGAGAAGTTGGCCCGATATGCAACGTTCGCTATTCTAGCGACCGCTATGTATCGTTCCAACGACCCTTATGGTGTTTGGTTGTAAGTCAACCTATAGACCAGCTATCCTAGTAGCGTGGATACGAGCAGTCTAAGGCTAAAGACTCAAGAGGGCGCGTTAAGCCAGCTGTTTACCACACATGTACCCCTTGAACACCCAGTGAAAGGACACCACACAAGTGTTATGAAAATAAACAGGATATTTATTAAGAATCACAACAGCCCTGTACTCTTTATGAGGACAGGGTACTAAGCACAAACCAAATCTCTTTAGCAAATACTTCCAGTGCACAGTTTAAAACAAGTGTCCGAGGACACGGAAAGGTTAAGGTCTCGGGCGGACCCGATAAGGCAAGTCGGAAGCGAGGGACTCGGGACCCTAGAGTAAGGAGGCTATGCAGGCACCGAAATGCCGAGTTACCTAGCCACGAGGGCTGCGGCTGCACAAGTCTTACAGGCGTCGGGGTCTTCGCTGACGAGCCAGGAGCCGGAAGAAAGGAGTTGCTGGCCGGCGACCAGTGCTGAATAGTTCGTAGAGATCCAAGCCTGGATCGGAGATTGATGAAACCTGAAAGCAGAGGGGACCAAGTTCGTACTACTAGCCAGTAGTCAGAGGGTACCAGGAAGGCACCGGTTGGCCGTCACCTCGACCAGGTGAGTGGGCGACGCTAGGCTCTGCAGTCTCACGGACCAGGAGGCGTTGTCGGCGACCACGGTGGAGGTGCGAGCTGTCCCACGAAGGATGATGCTGTCGGCGTCGCTGGGCCCAGGATGGGGCAACAAGCCTTGGCAGATCTCAGGGCCACGTGGTGGGCCTAAGATGGCGTCTTGAGTGGACCAGGAGGGTCCGGGGTGCTTCTCGCAAAGATGGAAGCAAGGGCCAGTCTGGAGCAACCAGACCAGCAGTGATGATTCTCGGATGTCGTCACAGAAGGGCACAAGCCAGCGGCGAGTGACCAGACAACGTGCTGAGCAGCGAGCAGAAGGGCCCCACGCAGATCGTGGAGATGCTGGGAGACTGCACTTCGGTGCTTGAGCGGCTCAGGGTCGGGGCTTCTCGGACCCCAGAGCACTCACCAGAGAGTTACCTCGATGGTCGTGCTGGTTTTTAAGAGCGTGCAGGTTCTGATGATGGCCGGTCCCTCGAGGTCTCGTCGCACCCACAGATCACAGCTGAGCTGATGACGTGGGTAGAGGTCAGAGGTGCCAGGGAAGCCGGTTCTCGTCGAGCTGGGCCGTCGGATCCTTGAGGAAGGACTTGCAGCAAACCGCAGTGTTCTTAGATGGTGCCCGCTGATGCAGGGTGACTACTCCTTAGTCACAAGGGAGAAATCTTGAGAAGAGTCTTGAGTGTCCTTTCGTAGAAAGTAGTTCTTGATTCAAAGATGATCTAATTTGGAAGGGTCCCCGCTCCGGCCTTTATCCTAAAGAAAGGGGTGGGTACATGACTAGGTCCTGCCCTAAGGGTGGGACCAGGAAGGGGGGTAGTTACACCCCTCTCCCCTGCCGGACTTTCCCCAGGCCAGGGCTGTCGCCCCTGGAACTGGTTCTAACCGGCAGATGCGTAGTGAGCACCGGGGTGCCACTCCGCAGTCACCTTCTCGCAAAAGCCCTACCTACCCAGAATACACAAACCCTGTCTGGGACGGTGCGAACACCGCCCTCGACAGGAAACCCTTTGTCCAAGCGCTCCTCGCTGGAAGGACTCCCAGCAGCAGGAGGTCAGACTCGTGTCTGTGGTGGCAGCATCCATTTTGTGGAGCTGAGGCTTTCGTTAACTCTAACCGGGGTTCACAGTTACGTACATGTCGTGTCCCTCTAGGAGGGTGGGATGCTAACCTCATCGCCAGAGTTGGTCAGAGGGCAGCACCCCGATTCGTATGACACCTTACTCGGCATGCCTTGATAACGCGACACCGGAGTTACCGATATGGTACGCGTTATCATGGAACAGCTATTGGGTCTTGATTCCGCAAGCTGCAACCGGGCTCGGCTCGGGCCTGAACCTAGCTCACACGAGCCCACGCACTCTGCCTTCAGGATTGTTAAGGCCTGCCATAGGAGTGACTGATAGGAACTCGGGTGTCCATGGTATGGTTAGATATAGAGTTACTATACCTAAAGCGAAGGGTGGTTACACGTCTTCGCCCCAGCTGTCGTGCAGCCAGTTGTGTCAAATTTAGGAGGCCAGCCAGGGGTGGCATAATACATGCTTCAGCCCCTGGCGGCCCTGGGTACACCTATGCCCTGCGTTACGGGGTCTGATAAGGTGGCCCAGTACCAATTGGTAAATGCACCTAGGGTACATATCGTAATTTAGAAAGAGAACAGCCAGGCTGTGGGTCTGATTAGCGGGCCCACAGCCAGAGAAAGTCGTAAACCAGTGACACAAAAGCAAAAAATCTGGGTGATCATAGGATTGCAGACCCTACTCTCCTACATGACCCCCCCCCCAAACGTCGGAACAATAAGCTAACCTTGACCAGGTGAGTCTTCTTGTTCTAAGTGGAAATATCTGGAGAGCCCATCGGCATTGCCATGATCAGTACCAGGTCTATGTTCCACTGTAAAGTCCATCCCCTGTAGGGAAATGGACCACCTAAGCAGTTTGGGGTTTTCACCCTTCATCTGATTTAGCCACAAGAGGGGCTTATGGTCGGTCTGAATCTTGAAGTGAGTGCCAAACAAGTATGGCCTCAGCTTCTTCAGGGCCCAAACCACAGCAAAGGCCTCCCTCTCAATAGCTGACCAATTCTTCTCTCTAGGGGTCAGCCTTCTGCTTATAAAAGCAATGGGCTGGTCTTGACCATCAAAATTCAGTTGAGAAAGAACAGCCCCCACACCCAACTCAGAAGCATCTGTTTGGACAATGAATGGTTTGGAGTAGTTCGGACTCTTGAGGATAGGCGCCGTGCACATGGCCTGCTTTAGGTCATCGAATGCTTTTTGACAGCTCGCTGTCCACTGAACCTTCTTTGGCATTTTCTTACTTGTCAGTTCGTTTAATGGGGTCACAATGGAACCATAGTTCCTGACAAACTTCCTATAGTAACCAGTCAGGCCCAAGAAAGCTCGAACCTGAGTCTGGGTGGTTGGAGGAGCCCAGTCCCTGATTGACTGTATCTTGCTCTCCAGTGGCTGAACCTGGCCTCCACCTACAAGGTGGCCCAGGTATACAACCTGTGTCTGCCCTATCTGGCACTTGGTGGCCTTGATAGTGAGGCCTGCTGCTTGCAGGGCCTCTAACGCTTTCCGCAGGTGGACCAGGTGATCCTCCCAGGTGGAGCTAAAGACAGCAATATCGTCAAGATACGCCGCACAGAAGTCATCCAGCCCAGTAAGGACTTGATTCACCAACCTTTGGAAGGTGGCAGGTGCATTCTTCAGACCAAAGGGCATCACCACGAACTGATAATGCCCACCAGGGGTTGAAAATACGGTTTTAGGCTTGGCGTCCTCAGCTAACCTGATTTGCCAATACCCAGCTGTTAGGTCAAACGTACTTAAGTAGTTGGCCGAGGCCAATCTATCGATAAGCTCGTCTGCCCTCGGTATTGGGTGGGCGTCAGTCTTAGTGACTGCATTGAGACCCCTGTAGTCTACGCAAAACCTCATCTCTCTCTTACCACCCTGGGTGTGAGGTTTCGGCACTAGAACTACGGGACTAGCCCAAGGGCTATCCGAGGGTTCAATGACTCCCAGCTCCAACATTTTCTGCACTTCACTCTTGATGCAGTCTCTAACGTGATCAGGCTGCCAGTAGATTTTACTCTTAACGGGCAAGCTGTCACCAGTGTCAACCTCATGGGTGCACCAATCGGTCTGGCTGGGTGTTAGAGAAAACATATGTCTGAACGACTGAAGAACCTGTTTACAGTCGCTCTGTTGATGTTCGGAGAGGCTGCCACAAAAGACAACACCATCTACCGATCCATCGTCAGGATTCTGAGTGAGCAGGTCGGGGAGAGGGTCACTCTCTTCTTCCTGTCCCTCATCTAGGGCCATGAGCAAACTCATGTCCTTCCTGTCGACATATGCTTTTAGCCTGTTGACATGAAGCACCCTGTGGGGGCTCCGGGGAGTTCCCAGGTCGACCAGGTAGGTGACCTCTCCCTTTTTCTCCAGGATGGTGTAGGGCCCGGACCATTTGTCCTTGAGTGCTGCTGGGGCCACTGGCTCCAACACCCACACCTTCTGTCCGGGCTGGTAAACAGTCAAGACAGCCTTTTGGTCATGCCAAGCTTTTTGGAGTTCTTGGCTGGCCTTAAGGTTTTCAGATGCCTTTTCCATGTATTCAGCCATCCGCGAGCGGAGGCCAAGCACATAGTCCACTATGTTGGTTGCAGGCTTTTTGAGAGGTCTCTCCCATCCTTCCTTCACCAAACACAGGGGTCCCCTTACAGGATGCCCGTACAAAAGTTCAAAAGGGCTGTAGCCAACCCCCTTCTGTGGGACTTCTCTGTAGGCGAACAAGAGGCAGGGGATCAGGACGTCCCATCTACGCCGAAGCTTTTCCGGTAGTCCATGAATCATCCCTTTCAGGGTCCTGTTGAATCTCTCAACAAGCCCATTGCATTGTGGGTGATAGGGTGTAGTGAACTTGTAGTTAACACCACATTCCTTCCACATAGCAGTTAAGTAGCTCGACATAAAGTTTGCACCTCTGTCGGAGACGACCTCCTTAGGGAAGCCCACTCTGGAGAACACTCCAACTAGGGCTCTTGCCACAACAGGTGCTGTAGTGGTCCTAAGGGGAATAGCTTCAGGATACCTGGTGGCATGATCCACTACCACCAGTATAAACTTGTGCCCTGCTGCTGTAGGTGGTTCCATGGGACCGACGATGTCGATCCCCACCCGTTCAAAGGGTACCCCCACCACAGGCATTGGTATAAGGGGGGCCTTTGTCGTGCCACCTGACTTACCACTGGCTTGGCAAGTGACACAGGAGCGGCAAAACTCCTTGGTATCCTCGTTCATATGAGGCCAGTGAAAGTGGGAGACAAGCCTGTCCCACGTTTTCGTCTGGCCTAAGTGACCTGCTAAGGGAATCTCGTGGGCCAAGGTAAGTAGGAAACCACGCTGAGACAAGGGTACAACCAGCCTCCTGGTCATGCCAGGCTTGGGGTCTCTTGACTCAGTGTACAGGAGTCCATCTTCCCAGTATACCTTGTGGGTACCTGTGGCGTTCCCAGCAGCCTCAGCAGCAGCCTGCTGTCTGAGGGGTTCAAGAGAAGGGCAGTCTAACTGGTCCTTCCCCAGGTCTTCCCTTGAGGGTCCCCCCGAACCCAAGAATTCAACTTGATCAAGTTCGAATTCCCTAGGCTCAGTTTCCCTCAATTCCTGTAGGTCAGCCTCCTCTGAGACTTGATCCTCGACCTGGGGCAAGGGGGAAGGCGCAGCCTTAACCCTACTGCTCTTTTTCTTGGGAGGTGTCTGGTCCGTTGTTCCAGGATCCAGCACCTGTTCAGTGGGGCATTTCCTGACCTGTGACCTGGTCACAGCGAACACATGTGCTGGCAAACCTAACATTTCCATGTGAGTCCGGTGCTCCACTTCAGACCATTGTGATGACTCCAAATCATTGCCCAACAAACAATCCACTGGGAGGTCTGGACTAACTACAACCTTCTTTTGGCCAGTTACCCCTCCCCAGGAGAAAGCTACAACTGCCATACTGTGATTGGTAGTGACATTGCTTGCATTGGTCACCAGGAATTCTGTACCTGGCATGATCTGTCCAGGGTCCACAAAGTTAGGCGTCACCATGGTGACGCTGGCACAAGTGTCCCTATAGGCCTGAGCCATCTTTCCATTTATAAAGGGCGTCTGTCGGTATTTGCCCAAAGAATTGGGGCTTACGTCAGGGGACACGTCCACGTCCCCTGTACTGACAAGGACAGCCTGAGTGAGTGTGCCAACTAAGTTGTCACGCCCCTCAGAACCCAGGGTTAACCCTACTAAACCCTTGGGAGGCGCACTACCACTGCTGACTGTACTAGGGGGCACAGGTGCCTTAGGGGCTGCAGTGGCAGGAGTCTGCCCTCCTCCTTTCTTGGCGCACTCACTAAACCAGTGAGATTTACTTTTACAGTACTGGCACCATCTTTTGGATTGGCCTTCTTTCTTCTTTTGGGGAGCCTGACCCCCACCCTCTTTGGGTTGTTGGGGACCTGTCGAAGACTTCTGGTCACTTTGTTCCCCTTTAGAATCTTTACCCTTCTGGTCTGCTTTCTTCTGACCACCTTGATTCTGGCCCTGGTTCTGTTTAACTCTTGTACGAACCCATCTGTCTGCCTTCTTTCCCAATTCTTGGGGAGAGGTCAGATCCGAGTCGACAAGATGCTGATGCAACAACTGGTTCTGACAATTGTTTAAAATTTGTTCTCTCATCATCAAATTATACAATCCTTGATAATCAGTAACCTTACTGCCCAGCAACCAGCCCTCAAAAGCCTTAGTGGCACAATCGACAAAATCAGACCAATCTTGAGACTGCGTTTTCTGGGTATCCCTGAACAGCACCCTGTACTGCTCAGTGGTTAGGCCGAACCCTTCAACGAGTGTATTTTTCAAGATTTGGTAATTGTTAGCATCCTCCACCCTTGTGGTGAGGAGCTTGTCTCTTCCTTTTCCTTCAAAGGAGAGCCACAAGATAGCTGCCCACTGACTCTGGGGAACGCCCTGCACAGTGCAGGCCCTCTCCAAAGCAGTAATCCATTTGTGGATGTCGTCCCCTTGTTTAAAGGGGGGCACTATCTTACCAAGGTGTTTCGTATCGAAACTCTTTTCCCTATTACTAGGTACATTGCTGCCACCAGTGGGGACTACCCCACTTAACTGTTGCTCTCTTGCAAAGGCAAGCCTCTCTTTGGCCAGGGCAAGTTCTTCCCTTTCGATCCTTAGATTAGCTGCCCTTTCCTTAGCTTCGTACACTCTCCTCTGAGGGGACGTCATCCCTCTTTGAGAAGAGTTGTGAGAGCCATTGGTTTGAAGGGATCTGCCAGAGTCTCTTGACAGAGATCGGGCTCGTCCATTCCCAATGTTAAGCTGACCTGATAGTGGCCCCAGGGGTCCCCCAGTACCGCTATCATGTTTGCTTAAGTTGGACCTGCTTAGTCTGACGACTTCTACCTGTCCCTTATCTGCCTCATCCCCAGAGAGATCCTCATCCTCATCTTCCTCCCCATCTTCGTTCTCAGTTGCGAGGTGGATGAGGTCAGGATCGTCTCGGGTTCCCTCGAGGGGAGGCATGTCTCCTTCTGGATTAGAAGAGCTACGAAGTTTCTCCGCTCTTCTGGCATCATAAGTCTCCAAGAGACCAATCAGAAAGGACGTTGTGGGGTTAGACCCCTGCTGAATCTTCCTGGAGTGACACAGCCGTCTCAACTCCTTGAAGCTCAGCACAGTATATCCTGAAGGGATGACCTGTGGAGGGTCAACTGACACAAGGGGAGACCCAGAGTTTCCTCCTTTGTCCGACATACTGTTTCTAGTGTGGTGTAAGTGATGCACCTACCTACACTATGTGTTTACCTACTGTTCCCTTGCTAAGAGTTGTAGCCAAGGCGTGCTAAGCCTTGAGGAGCTACAACAGCTGGTTCAGTAGAACTCAGAGTATTCTAAGCTTTTAGTTATATGTACTAACAGTACTTGTGCGATCTTTCAACAAGATATTCTTAGGATACGTGTGGTGAAACAACAGCAAGCTCAAATCCCAACCGCTGCTCACCAATGTGAGAAGTTGGCCCGATATGCAACGTTCGCTATTCTAGCGACCGCTATGTATCGTTCCAACGACCCTTATGGTGTTTGGTTGTAAGTCAACCTATAGACCAGCTATCCTAGTAGCGTGGATACGAGCAGTCTAAGGCTAAAGACTCAAGAGGGCGCGTTAAGCCAGCTGTTTACCACACATGTACCCCTTGAACACCCAGTGAAAGGACACCACACAAGTGTTATGAAAATAAACAGGATATTTATTAAGAATCACAACAGCCCTGTACTCTTTATGAGGACAGGGTACTAAGCACAAACCAAATCTCTTTAGCAAATACTTCAAGTGCACAGTTTAAAACAAGTGTCCGAGGACACGGAAAGGTTAAGGTCTCGGGCGGACCCGATAAGGCAAGTCGGAAGCGAGGGACTCGGGACCCTAGAGTAAGGAGGCTATGCAGGCACCGAAATGCCGAGTTACCTAGCCACGAGGGCTGCGGCTGCACAAGTCTTACAGGCGTCGGGGTCTTCGCTGATGAGCCAGGAGCCGGAAGAAAGGAGTTGCTGGCCGGCGACCAGTGCTGAATAGTTCGTAGAGATCCAAGCCTGGATCGGAGATTGATGAAACCTGAAAGCAGAGGGGACCAAGTTCGTACTACTAGCCAGTAGTCAGAGGGTACCAGGAAGGCACCGGTTGGCCGTCACCTCGACCAGGTGAGTGGGCGACGCTAGGCTCTGCAGTCTCACGGACCAGGAGGCGTTGTCGGCGACCACGGTGGAGGTGCGAGCTGTCCCACGAAGGATGATGCTGTCGGCGTCGCTGGGCCCAGGATGGGGCAACAAGCCTTGGCAGATCTCAGGGCCACGTGGTGGGCCTAAGATGGCGTCTTGAGTGGACCAGGAGGGTCCGGGGTGCTTCTCGCAAAGATGGAAGCAAGGGCCAGTCTGGAGCAACCAGACCAGCAGTGATGATTCTCGGATGTCGTCACAGAAGGGCACAAGCCAGCGGCGAGTGACCAGACAACGTGCTGAGCAGCGAGCAGAAGGGCCCCACGCAGATCGTGGAGATGCTGGGAGACTGCACTTCGGTGCTAGAGCGGCTCAGGGTCGGGGCTTCTCGGACCCCAGAGCACTCACCAGAGAGTTACCTCGATGGTCGTGCTGGTTTTTAAGAGCGTGCAGGTTCTGATGATGGCCGGTCCCTCGAGGTCTCGTCGCACCCACAGATCACAGCTGAGCTGATGACGTGGGTAGAGGTCAGAGGTGCCAGGGAAGCCGGTTCTCGTCGAGCTGGGCCGTCGGATCCTTGAGGAAGGACTTGCAGCAAACCGCAGAGTTCTTAGATGGTGCCCGCTGATGCAGGGTGACTACTCCCTAGTCACAAGGGAGAAATCTTGAGAAGAGTCTTGAGTGTCCTTTCGTAGAAAGTAGTTCTTGATTCAAAGATGATCTAATTTGGAAGGGTCCCCGCTCCGGCCTTTATCCTAAAGAAAGGGGTGGGTACATGACTAGGTCCTGCCCTAAGGGTGGGACCAGGAAGGGGGGTAGTTACACCCCTCTCCCCTGCCGGACTTTCCCCAGGCCAGGGCTGTCGCCCCTGGAACTGGTTCTAACCGGCAGATGCGTAGTGAGCACCGGGGTGCCACTCCGCAGTCACCTTCTCGCAAAAGCCCTACCTACCCAGAATACACAAACCCTGTCTGGGACGGTGCGAACACCGCCCTCGACAGGAAACCCTTTGTCCAAGCGCTCCTCGCTGGAAGGACTCCCAGCAGCAGGAGGTCAGACTCGTGTCTGTGGTGGCAGCATCCATTTTGTGGAGCTGAGGCTTTCGTTAACTCTAACCGGGGTTCACAGTTACGTACATGTCGTGTCCCTCTAGGAGGGTGAGATGCTAACCTCATCGCCAGAGTTGGTCAGAGGGCAGCACCCCGATTCGTATGACACCTTACTCGACATGCCTTGATAACGCGACACCGGAGTTACCGATATGGTACGCGTTATCATGGAACAGCTATTGGGTCTTGATTCCGCAAGCTGCAACCGGGCTCGGCTCGGGCCTGAACCTAGCTCACACGAGCCCACGCACTCTGCCTTCAGGATTGTTAAGGCCTGCCATAGGAGTGACTGATAGGAACTCGGGTGTCCATGGTATGGTTAGATATAGAGTTACTATACCTAAAGCGAAGGGTGGTTACACGTCTTCGCCCCAGCTGTCGTGCAGCCAGTTGTGTCAAATTTAGGAGGCCAGCCAGGGGTGGCATAATACATGCTTCAGCCCCTGGCGGCCCTGGGTACACCTATGCCCTGCGTTACGGGGTCTGATAAGGTGGCCCAGTACCAATTGGTAAATGCACCTAGGGTACATATCGTAATTTAGAAAGAGAACAGCCAGGCTGTGGGTCTGATTAGCGGGCCCACAGCCAGAGAAAGTCGTAAACCAGTGAAACAAAAGCAAAAAATCTGGGTGATCATAGGATTGCAGACCCTACTCTCCTACACTTGCCACTGAATTAAAATTGTAATTTAACTTGCGCCCTTGTGCAGACCCAGCCTTTCATGCTTCTGAAGTCGGTAAACTGAGAACCCTTTGAATCGAATGAGTGACATCTTGGCAAGTGCTGCATTAGGCACTACATCAAACAAACCACTATTATATAAGGTTAATTACACACGCTCACTCACCTCCGGAATACCCTACGCAAAACCCGCGAGGCCGTTAGGCACACGACGGACACATCAGGGGCACCCACATGATGGGGGAAGTTGCGATGTCTCCCCCAAAGCCTAGCCTATGAATCAATGCCCGAGCTCTTTCAAGGCTCAAGCTGGCTGCCTCACCCGTACGCCGGCGTGAACAATGCAGAGCACACAAGCACTCATGCTCGCAGATGCGCACCGATGCAGCTCTCGCTGAAGCCCCGCACCCGAGCCGACCACCCAGGGCCATCCCCACCCTGCGCAATGAAGGAAAGTGCGCCTCATGTGTAATGTGGCCCCTGGATGTCCAGGTGGTGCCAAAGGCCCTCAATCCGGGACACAATTTTGAAAGTGAAACTGCGAATGATGAAAGTGTCACACCTTTTATTGTAAGACAAGGATAAAACGAAGACTCGTTTCCTATTGAGTCCAGCATCACAGATGTATTCATTAAATTAACCATTTTAATGCAGTAGGTAGAAAAAGCTAAATAAATGTAACAGATTTCCTTTGCTCTCAATAAAACATTACTTTTTGATGAATCCTATTTGTGTACAGAACTGCTGAAGTACGAGTTGTCTTTCCCTAATTCTGTTACCTGGATCATTGGGAACTCTTGTGTGCATGCATCTTAAAAAGGCAAAATAGCCATAAAGTAATGCCAATAAATGTAGTAAACGTACTTTCATTTGTGGTGTATTAGAGTCACCCTGCCGCATAATTTGATATTACTTTGCCGAATAATTCCACTAGCAACACCGGTATCATTGCTAGTGAGAACGAACCCACAGACGAACAAGCATGCCCCATCCAAGCACTTCCTGTTATGACAGGGATGCCTTAAGGACATCCTTTCAAGCACCAAGGGCCTCATTTATGAGCCCTTGCGTCACTTTTACGCCGCCGGTGCGCCACTTTTTGTGACGCACCAGTGGTGTAAAAAATGCGCCTTGTTGCGCCATATTTACAAAGTGATGGATCTAGGTAGGTGCGTGACTTTGTAAACCACTGCGCCACATTATACCTGCGCCAGGTATAATGTATGCAGGGGGGTCGTATTGACGCAAGGAAGGGTCGTAGAAGTGAGGCAGTGAAATCTATGAGAATTCACTGCGTCACTTTTAGGACACCTTTGCCTCAAAATCTTGCGCCTGCCTCACAGCAGGCGCAAGACTGGCGCAGGCCCTTTCACTTGGGGCTTGCCCCATGTGAAAGGACGTATTGCTGGAGTTGCGTCACTTTTGTGACACACTCCAGCAATGCGTCACTTTTGTGCTTACAGATACGTCAGAAATACTGAAGTATCTGTAACTCCTTGTGCAATGATGCGTCATAATGTAAATATGACGCATCATTGCTGTCGCAAGACGGGTGCAATGAAAAGTGACGCATCGCTGTTTTCACGCAGCGATGCGTCACTTTTCATAAATGAGGCCCCAGGTGCCTTTCCCCGGACCTACTTCTAATCCAGTTACTTAACAAGTGGACTCCCTAAAGAAGCATTTCTCTTTCTCTAGCCAGGTTGCTCTGGGCACTTAAGAGTGATCCTTACACAGATTGGGTCAACTACTACGATGTAATATAAATTACAAATACAGTAATTGTAATTGTAAAGAATTTTTATTAAGCGCGATTGCTGCCCGTAGGCGTCCAAGCGCTAAGTTGAACCAGAGAGGTGACAGTAATCACATTGACCCGGAACATAAGTGGTTGAAATCCTCTTTTCCCTCTCGTGCTCAACCACCGATTTGATCTGATGAGACACTTTAAACGGATGTATGATGCTACATCGCAAACCTTAACATCGCCGTCTTTACATCGCATGCACATTCACAACGCAACCTTTCACAGCGCAACCCATTACTTCGCTTCCCATTGAAATGCATGCAAAAGACATTTAGAATGCACACAAATACGGCGCATGCTTTAAGATCGCAATGTTTTCCCCGAAATAACCCCCAAACTAATACACTACCCTGGATAACACACACTTCACAACGCTATCATACAGTACAAATCAATACACTTCTCTAAACCCTAAGCCCTAACTCCTTAATCCTTAATTACTACCTTACCGTCCCTAAAACAGTACCCTATACTTCCCTAAACCCTAATACACTACCCCAACAGTAAGACCCCTTGACACTACCCTAAACCCTAATGCCTAACACACTGCCCTACACTACGACCACCAGACACTGCCCTAAACCCTAAACACTACACTCTAAGCACAATCCCCCTTACCTCTCTCTTCTCGCGTCATCCCGCTGGTCCTCCGCCTCTTTCCCAGTGCTTGTCCGTGCAGCCCGCCTCCCGCCCATTACACCACATGTGATTTAAAACCGTATGCGTTTTAAGTGTGCATGCGATGTAATAGTACGAGGCGCAATGCACCGTGTCGTAACGTCGCTTGCGTTGTAACGCTTGCGACGTAAACGCATGCGACGTAACACATACATTGTTCTGGATGTTCCCCCTTTACACATATTAAAAGAAAAAGCAGAGCAAAAAGCATTTTTGAAGTTGCCACAATGTCTCATGGCCCCAGGGCCAAAAAGGACATGGCCCCACTAGCTGCTGTGTGAATTTTTTTTATTTATTTATGTATTTATTTATTCTAAAGTTTTATAGAGCGCGAACCAGACCCGTGAGGGTATCAAAGCGCTTTACAGTATTAAGAGTGGTGTACAGAGCGAAGGGAAGGGAGGGATCAATTGGGTACAAAAAGGGGATACATAATGCAAGGAAACAAGTAGTCAAAGTCCGAGCTACATGTGGGAAGGAAATTATAACAGGAAGATACATTGTACAGGAAAGTACATAGTCTCAACTCTTGGGGGAATTGCCGACCCCTTGAGCCTTTAAACCATGGTGCCACTGCACCTGCTGCACCAACATAAGCTATGTCCCTGGTGGGATGCCCGCTTAGGGTTACCACCCCCCTGGCACTGGTGTACATAACAATAAATACACCCAGGCTGAAGGTGCAAAACATACACTCCGCACAGTGAAATATGAAGGCAGTTAACCTCCTAGGAAGGCCACATGGAACACACACTACTAATAAAAACAATAATTTGCAAAGCAATAGGTCTTGCATGTACGAGACTTTGAGCTATTGGCACTGTAAATGTCAAAGACAAAAGCCAATGAAAAAAAATGGGCGGAGCTTGAAGTGCATACTTCAGCATGCCTCGCAGAGCGGTTCCATGTTTGAATATCGATAACAAAAATATAGTTTAAGAAGATATAGATGTAAAAATATCGATTACAAAAATATCGACTCCCTATACTTAAACAGTAAAGTACAAAAATATCGACTCAAAAATATAGATGTAAAAAATATAGATGTAAAAAATATCGACTTTAATAAATATTATAACTTACATTAAATAATTAAATAATATTAATATTATTAACAAAATAAATTACATTACATTTATATTTTACCTATTTATAACAAATGAACTTAATTTAATCAATATAAACTTAATAAATGTGTACATATACATATATTCTCTTAAATACATTTTATTATGTTTATTTAATTTATAAAATTTAATAATTACATAAAAATAAAATAAACACATATAAAACATTTTGAATAAAATAAAATTTTCTATATTTATTTAACACATAAAAGTATATAAATATAATAATACATACATTTAATAACAATATAAAAACATTAGTAGTTAAAACATTTGATAGCGAAGGGGTGAAAATTACTATTCCCACTCCAGTGAGTGCAACAGTGGGGAAAGCGCTGGATAGCGTAGGGGTAAAAATTACTATTCCCACTCCAGAGGGTGCAACAGTAGGGAAAGCATTGGATAACGTAGGGGTAAAAATTACTATTCCAACTCCAAAAGTTGCAACAGTAGGGAAAGCGTTGGATAGCGTAGGGGTAAAAATTACTAATACCAATCCAGAGGGTGCAACAGTAGGGAACGCGTTGGATAGCGTAGGGTTAAAAATTACTATTCCAACTCCAGTGAGTGCAACAGTAGGGAAAGCGTTAGATAGCGTAGGGGTAAAAATTACAATTCCCACTCCAAAGGGTGCAACAGTAGGGAAAGCGCTGGATAGCGTAGGGGTAAAAATGACTATTCCCACTCCAGAGGGTGCAACAGTAGGGAAAGCGTTGGATAGCGTAGGGTTAAAAATTACTATTCCCACTCCAAAGGGTCCAACAGTAGGGAAAGCGCTGGATAGCGTAGGGATAAAAATTACTATTCCCACTCCAGAGGGTGCAACAGTAGGGAAAGCGTAGGATAGCATAGGGGTAAAAATTACTATTCCCACTCCAAAGGGTGCAACAGTAGGGAAAGTGCTGGATAGTGTAGGGGTAAAAATTACTATTCCCACTCCAGAGGGTGCAACAGTAGGGAAAGCGTAGGATAGGGTAAGGGTAAAAATTACTATTCCAACTCCAGTGAGTGAAACAGTAGGGAATGCGTTGGATAGCGTAGGGGTAAAAATTACTATTCCCACACCAAAGGGTGCAACAGTAGGGAAAGTGTTGTATCGCGTAGGCGTAAAAATTACTATTACCACTCCAGAGAGTGCAACAGTAGGGAAAGCGTTGGATAGCGTAGGGTTAAAAATTACTATTCCCACTCCAAAGGGTCCAACAGTAGGGAAAGCGCTGGATAGCGTAGGGGTAAAAATTACTATTCCCACGCCAGAGGATGCAACAGTAGGGAAAGCGTAGGATAGCGAAGGGGTAAAAATTACTATTCCCACTCCAGTGAGTGCAACAGTAGGGAAAGCGCTGGATAGCGTAGGGGTAGAAATTACTATTCCCACTCCAGAGGGTGCAACAGTAGGGAAAGCGTTGGATAACGTAGGGGTAAAAATTACTATTCCAACTCCAAAAGGTGCAACAGTAGGGAAAGCGTTGGATAGCGTAGGGGTAAAAATTACTATTCCCACTCCAAAGGGTGCAACAGTAGGGAAAGCGCTGGATAGCGTAGGGGTAAAAATTACTATTCCCACTCCAGAGGGTGCAACAGTAGGGAACGCGTTGGATAGCGTAGGGTTAAAAATTACTATTCCAACTCCAGTGAGTGCAACAGTAGGGAAAGCGTTAGATAGCGTAGGGGTAAAAATTACTATTCCCACTCCAGAGGGTGCAACAGTAGGGAAAGCGCTGGATAGCGTAGGGGTAAAAATTACTATTCCGACTCTAAAGGGTGCAACAGTAGGGAAAGCGTTGGATAGCGTAGGAGTAAAAATTACTATTCCCACTCCAAAGGGTACAACAGTAGGGAAAGCGCTGGATAGCGTAGGGGTAAAAATTACTATTCCTACTCCAGAGGGTGCAAAAGTAGGGAAACGCGTTGGATAGCGTAGGGTTAAAAATTACTATTCCAACTCCAGTGAGTGCAACAGTAGGGAAAGCGTTGGATAGCGTACGGGTAAAAATTACTATTCCCACTCCAAAGGGTGCAACAGTAGGGAAAGCGTTGGATAGCGTAGGGTTAAAAATTACTATTCCCACTCCAAAGGGTCCAACAGTAGGGAAAGCGTTGGATAGCGTAGGAGTAAAAACTTACTATTCCCACTCCAGAGGGTGCAACAGTAGGGAAAGCGCTGGATAGCGTAGGGGTAAAAATTGTTATTCCCACACCAGAGGGTGCAACAGTAGGGAAAGCGTTGGATAGCGTAGGGGTTAAAATTACTATTCCTACTCCAGAGGGTGCAACAGTAGGGAAACGCGTTGGATAGCGTAGGATTAAAAATTACTATTCCAACTCCAGTGAGTGCAACAGTAGGGAAAGCGTTGGATAGCGTAGGGGTAAAAATTACTATTCCCACTCCAAAGGGTGCAACAGTAGGGAAAGCGCTGGATAGTGTAGGGGTAAAAATTACTATTCCCACTCCAGAGGGTGCAACAGTAGGTAAAGCGTAGGATAGGGTAGGGGTAAAAATTACTATTCCAACTCCAGTGAGTGAAACAGTAGGGAATGCGTTGGATAGCGTAGGGGTAAAAATTACTATTCCCACATCAAAGGGTGCAACAGTAGGGAAAGCGTTGTATCGCGTAGGGGTAAAAATTACTATTACCACTCCAGAGAGTGCAACAGTAGGGAAAGCGTTGGATAGCGTAGGGTTAAAAATTACTATTCCCACTCCAAAGGGTCCAACAGTAGGGAAAGCGCTGGATAGCGTAGGAGTAAAAATTACTATTCCCACTCCAGAGAGTGCAACAGTAGGGAAAGCGTAGGATAGCGAAGGGGTAAAAATTACTATTCCCACTCCAGTGAGTGCAACAGTAGGGAAAGCGCTGGATAGTGTAGGGGTAAAAATTACTATTCCAACTCCAAAAGGTGCAACAGTAGGGAAAGCGTTGGATAGCGTAGGGGTAAAAATTACTATTCCCACTCCAAAGGGTGCAACAGTAGGGAAAGCGCTGGATAGCGTAGGGGTAAAAAGTACTATTCCCACTCCAGAGGGTGCAACAGTAGGGAAAGCGTTGGATAGCGTAGGGTTAAAAATTACTATTCCCACTCCAGAGGGTGCAAAAGTAGGGAACGCGTTGGATAGCGTAGGGTTAAAAATTACTATTCCAACTCCAGTGAGTGCAACAGTAGGGAAAGCGTTAGATAGCGTAGGGGTAAAAATTACTATTCCCAATCCAGAGGGTGCAACAGTAGGGAAAGCGCTGGATAGCGTAGGGGTAAAAATTACTATTCCGACTCTAAAGGGTGCAACAGTAGGGAAAGCGTTGGATAGCGTAGGAGTAAAAATTACTATTTCCACTCCAAAGGGTACAACAGTAGGGAAAGCGCTGGATAGCGTAGGGGTAAAAATTACTATTCCTACTCCAGAGGGTGCAACAGTAGGGAAACGCGTTGGATAGCGTAGGGGTAAAAATTACTATTCCTACTCCAGAGGGTGCAACAGTAGGGAAACGCGTTGGATAGCGTAGGGTTAAAAATTACTATTCCAACTCCAGTGAGTGCAACAGTAGGGAAAGCGTTGGATAGCGTAGGGGTAAAAATTACTATTCCCACTCCAAAGGGTGCAACAGTAGGGAAAGCGCTGGATAGCGTAGGGGTAAAAATTACTATTCCCACTCCAGAGGGTGCAACAGTAGGGAAAGCGTTGGATAGCATAGGGTTAAAAATTACTACTCCCACTCGAAAGGGTCCAACAGTAGGGAAAGCGCTGGATAGCGTAGGGGTAAAAATTACTATTCCCACTCCAGAGGGAGCAACAGTAGGGAACGCGTAGGATAGCGTAGGGGTAAAAATTACTATTCCCACTCCAAAGGGTGCAACAGTAGGGAAAGCGCTGGATAGCGTAGGGGTAAAAATTACTATTCCCACTCCAGAGGGTGCAACAGTAGGGAAACGCGTTGGATAGCGTAGGGTTAAAAATTACTATTCCAACTCCAGTGAGTGCAACAGTAGGGAAAGCGATGGATAGCGTAGGGGTAAAAATTACTATTCCCACTCCAGAGGTTGCAACAGTAGGGAACGCGTTGGATAGCGTAGGGTTAAAAATTACTATTCCAACTCCAGTTAGTGCAACAGTAGGGAAAGAGTTAGATAGCGTAGGGGTAAACATTACTATTCCCACTCCAGAGGGTGCAACAGCAGGGAAAGCGCTGGATAGCGTAGGGGTAAAAATTACTATTCCCACTCCAGAGGGTGCAATAGTAGGGAAAGCACTGGATAGCATAGGGGTAAAAATTACTATTCCGACTCTAAAGGGTGCAACAGTAGGGAAAGCGTTGGATAGCGTAGGAGTAAAAATTACTATTCCCACTCCAAAGGGTACAACAGTAGGGAAAGCGCTGGATAGCGTAGGGGTAAAAATTACTATTCCCACACCAGAGGGTGCAACAGTAGGGAAAGCGTTGGATAGCGTATGGGTAAAAATTACTATTCCTACTCCAGAGGGTGCAACAGTAGGGAAACGCGTTGGATAGCGTAGGGTTAAAAATTACTATTCCAACTCCAGTGAGTGCAACAGTAGGGAAAGCGTTGGATAGCGTAGGGGTAAAAATTACTATTCCCACTCCAAAGGGTGCAACAGTAGGGAAAGCGTTGGATAGCGTAGGGTTAAAAATTACTATTCCCACTCCAAAGGGTCCAACAGTAGGGAAAGCGTTGGATAGCGTAGGAGTACAAATTACTATTCCCACTCCAGAGGGTGCAACAGTAGGGAAAGCGCTGGATAGCGCAGGGGTAAAAATTACTATTCCCACACCAGAGGGTGCAACAGTAGGGAAAGCGTTGGATAGCGTAGGGGTAAAAATTACTATTATTACTCCAGAGGGTGCAACAGTAGGGAAACGCGTAGGATAGCCTAGGGTTAAAAATTACTATTCCAACTCCAGTGAGTGCAACAGTAGGGAAAGCGTTGGATAGCGTAGGGGTAAAAATTACTATTCCCACTCCAAAGGGTGCAACAGTAGGGAAAGCGCTGGATAGTGTAGGGGTAAAAATTACTATTCCCACTCCAGAGGGTGCAACAGTAGGTAAAGCGTAGGATAGGGTAGGGGTAAAAATTACTATTCCAACTCCAGTGAGTGAAACAGTAGGGAATGGGTTGGATATCGTAGGGGTAAAAATTACTATTCCCACACCAAAGGGTGCAACAGTAGGGAAAGCGTTGTATCGCGTACGGGTAACAATTACTATTACCACTCCAAAGAGTGCAAAAGTAGGGAAAGCGTTGGATAGCGTAGGGTTAAAAATGACTATTCCCACTCCAAAGGGTCCAACAGTAGGGATAGCGCTGGATAGCGTAGGGGTAAAAATTACTATTCCCACTCCAGAGGGTGCAACAGTAGGGAAAGCGTAGGATAGCGAAGGGGTAAAAATTACTATTCCCACTCCAGTGAGTGCAACAGTATGGAAAGCACTGGATAGTGTAGGGGTAACAATTACTATTCCCACTCCAGAGGGTGCAACAGTAGGGAAAGCGTTGGATAACGTAGGGGTAAAAATTACTATTCCAACTCCAAAAGGTGCAACAGTAGGGAAAGCGTTGGATAGCGTAGGGGTAAAAATTACTATTCCCACTCCAAAGGGTGCAACAGTAGGGAAAGCGCTGGATAGCGTAGGGGTAAAAATGACTATTCTCACTCCAGAGGGTGCAACAGTAGGGAAAGCGTTGGATAGTGTAGGGTTAAAAATTACTATTCCCACTCCAGAGGGTGCAACAGTAGGGAACGCGTTGGATAGCGTAGGGTTAAAAATTACTATTCCAACTCCAGTGAGTGCAACAGTAGGGAAAGCGTTAGATAGCGTAGGGGTAAAAATTACTATTCCCAATCCAGAGGGTGCAACAGTAGGGAAAGCGCTGGATAGCGTAGGGGTAAAAATTACTATTCCGACTCTAAAGGGTGCAACAGTAGGGAAAGCGTTGGATAGCGTAGGAGTAAAAATTACTATTCCCACTCCAAAGGGTACAACAGTAGGGAAAGCGCTGGATAGCGTAGGGGTAAAAATTACTATTCCTACTCCAGAGGGTGCAACAGTAGGGAAACGCGTTGGATAGCGTAGGGGTAAAAATTACTATTCCTACTCCAGAGGGTGCAACAGTAGGGAAACGCGTTGGATAGCGTAGGGTTAAAAATTACTATTCCAACTCCAGTGAGTGCAACAGTAGGGAAAGCGTTGGATAGCGTAGGGGTAAAAATTAGTATTCCCACTCCAAAGGGTGCAACAGTAGGAAAAGCGCTGGATAGCGTAGGGGTAAAAATTACTATTCCCACTCCAGAGGGTGCAACAGTAGGGAAAGCGTTGGATAGCGTAGGGTTAAAAATTACTATTCCCACTCCAAAGGGTCCAACAGTAGGGAAAGCGCTGGATAGCGTAGGGGTAAAAATTACTATTCCCACTCCAGAGGGTGCAACAGTAGGCAAAGCGTAGGATAGCGTAGGGGTACAAATTACTATTCCCACTCCAAAGGGTGCAACAGTAGGGAAAGCGCTGGATAGCGTAGGGGTAAAAATTACTATTCCCACTCCAGAGGGTGCAACAGTAGGGAAAGCGTTGGAAAGCGTAGGGGTAAAAATTACTATTCCCACTCCAGTGGGTGCAACAGTAGGGAACAAGTTGGATAGCGTAGGGTTAGAAATTATTATTCCAACTCCAGTGAGTGCAACTGTAGGGAAAGAGTTAGATAGCGTAGGGGTAAACATTACTATTCCCACTCCAGAGGGTGCAACAGTAGGGAAAGCGCTGGATAGCGTAGGGGTAAAAATTACTATTTCGACTCTAAAGGGTGCAACAGTAGGGAAAGCGTTGGATAGCGTAGGAGTAAAAATTACTATTCCCACTCCAGAGGGTGCAACAGTAGGGAAAGCGCTGGATAGCGTAGGGGTAAAAATTACTATTCCCACACCAGAGGGTGCAACAGTAGGGAAAGCGTTGGATAGCGTAGGGGTAAAAATTACTATTCCTACTCCAGAGGGTGCAACAGTAGGGAAACGCGTTGGATAGCGTAGGGTTAAAAATTACTAATCCAACTCCAGTGAGTGCAACAGTAGGGAAAGCGTTGGATAGCGTAGGGGTAAAAATTACAATTCCCACTCCAAAGGGTGCAACAGTAGGGAAAGCGCTGGATAGCGTAGGGGTAAAAATGACTATTCCCACTCCAGAGGGTGCAACAGTAGGGAAAGCGTTGGATAGCGTAGGGTTAAAAACTTACTATTCCCACTCCAAAGGGTCCAACAGTAGGGAAAGCGTTGGATAGCGTATGGGTAAAAATTACTATTCCCACTCCAGAGGGTGCAACAGTAGGGAAAGCATAGGATAGCGAAGGGGTAAAAATTACTATTCCCTCTCCAAAGGGTGCAACAGTAGGGAAAGTGCTGGATAGTGTAGGGGTAAAAATGACTATTCCCACTCCAGAGGGTGCAACAGTAGGGAAAGCGTAGGTTAGGGTAGGGGTAAAAATTACTATTCCAACTCCAGTGAGTGAAACAGTAGGGTCTGCGTTGGATAGCGTAGGGGTAAAAATTACTATTCCCACAACAAAAGGTGCAACAGTAGGGAAAGCGTTGTATCGCGTAGGGGTAAAAATTACTATTACCACTCCAGAGAGTGCAACAGTAGGGAAAGCGTTGGATAGCGTAGGGTTAAAAATTACTATTCCCACTCCAAAGGGTCCAACAGTAGGGAAAGCGCTGGATAGCGTAGGGGTAAAAATTACTATTCCCACTCCAAAGGGTCCAACAGTAGGGATAGCGCTGGATAGCGTAGGGGTAAAAATTACTATTCCCACTCCAGAGGGTGCAACAGTAGGGAAAGCGTAGGATAGCGAAGGGGTAAAAATTACTATTCCCACTCCAGTGAGTGCAACAGTAGGGAAAGCGCTGGATAGTGTAGGGGTAACAATTACTATTCCCACTCCAGAGGGTGCAACAGTAGGGAAAGCGTTGGATAACGTAGGGGTAAAAATTACTATTCCAACTCCAAAAGGTGCAACAGTAGGGAAAGCGTTGGATAGCGTAGGGGTAAAAATTACTATTCCCACTCCAAAGGGTGCAACAGTAGGGAAAGCGCTGGATAGCGTAGGGGTAAAAATGACTATTCCCACTCCAGAGGGTGCAACAGTAGGGAAAGCGTTGGATAGCGTAGGGTTAAAAATTACTATTCCCACTCCAGAGGGTGCAACAGTAGGGAACGCGTTGGATAGCGTAGGGTTAAAAATTACTATTCCAACTCCAGTGAGTGCAACAGTAGGGAAAGCGTTAGATAGCGTAGGGGTAAAAATTACTATTCCCAATCCAGAGGGTGCAACAGTAGGGAAAGCGCTGGATAGCGTAGGGGTAAAAATTACTATTCCGACTCTAAAGGGTGCAACAGTAGGGAAAGCGTTGGATAGCGTAGGAGTAAAAATTACTATTCCCACTCCAAAGGGTACAACAGTAGGGAAAGCGCTGGATAGCGTAGGGGTAAAAATTACTATTCCTACTCCAGAGGGTGCAACAGTAGGGAAACGCGTTGGATAGCGTAGGGGTAAAAATTACTATTCCTACTCCAGAGGGTGCAACAGTAGGGAAACGCGTTGGATAGCGTAGGGTTAAAAATTACTATTCCAACTCCAGTGAGTGCAACAGTAGGGAAAGCGTTGGATAGCGTAGGGGTAAAAATTAGTATTCCCACTCCAAAGGGTGCAACAGTAGGGAAAGCGCTGGATAGCGTAGGGGTAAAAATTACTATTCTCACTCCAGAGGGTGCAACAGTAGGGAAAGCGTTGGATAGCGTAGGGTTAAAAATTACTATTCCCACTCCAAAGGGTCAAACAGTAGGGAAAGCGCTGGATAGCGTAGGGGTAAAAATTACTATTCCCACTCCAGAGGGTGCAACAGTAGGGAAAGCGTAGGATAGCGTAGGGGTACAAATTACTATTCCCACTCCAAAGGGTGCAACAGTAGGGAAAGCGCTGGATAGCGTAGGGGTAAAAATTACTATTCCCACTCCAGAGGGTGCAACAGTAGGGAAAGCGTTGGAAAGCGTAGGGGTAAAAATTACTATTCCCACTCCAGTGGGTGCAACAGTAGGGAACGCGTTGGATAGCGTAGGGTTAAAAATTACCATTCCAACTCCAGTGAGTGCAACAGTAGGGAAAGAGTTAGATAGCGTAGGGGTAAACATTACTATTCCCACTCCAGAGGGTGCAACAGTAGGGAAAGCGCTGGATAGCGTAGGGGTAAAAATTACTATTTCGACTCTAAAGGGTGCAACAGTAGGGAAAGCGTTGGATAGCGTAGGAGTAAAAATTACTATTCCCACTCCAGAGGGTGCAACAGTAGGGAAAGCGCTGGATAGCGTAGGGGTAAAAATTACTATTCCTACTCCAGAGGGTGCAACAGTAGGGAAACGCGTTGGATAGCGTAGGGTTAAAAATTACTAATCCAACTCCAGTGAGTGCAACAGTAGGGAAAGCGTTGGATAGCGTAGGGGTAAAAATTACAATTCCCACTCCAAAGGGTGCAACAGTAGGGAAAGCGCTGGATAGCGTAGGGGTAAAAATGACTATTCCCACTCCAGAGGGTGCAACAGTAGGGAAAGCGTTGGATAGCGTAGGGTTAAAAACTTACTATTCCCACTCCAAAGGGTCCAACAGTAGGGAAAGCGTTGGATAGCGTATGGGTAAAAATTACTATTCCCACTCCAGAGGGTGCAACAGTAGGGAAAGCATAGGATAGCGAAGGGGTAAAAATTACTATTCCCTCTCCAAAGGGTGCAACAGTAGGGAAAGTGCTGGATAGTGTAGGGGTAAAAATTACTATTCCCACTCCAGAGGGTGCAACAGTAGGGAAAGCGTAGGATAGGGTAGGGGTAAAAATTACTATTCCAACTCCAGTGAGTGAAACAGTAGGGAATGCGTTGGATAGCGTAGGGGTAAAAATTACTATTCCCACAACAAAGGGTGCAACAGTAGGGAAAGCGTTGTATCGCGTAGGGGTAAAAATTACTATTACCACTCCAGAGAGTGCAACAGTAGGGAAAGCGTTGGATAGCGTAGGGTTAAAAATTACTATTCCCACTCCAAAGGGTCCAACAGTAGGGAAAGCGCTGGATAGCGTAGGGGTAAAAATTACTATTCCCAATCCAGAGGATGCAACAGTAGGGAAAGCGTAGGATAGCGAAGGGGTAAAAATTACTATTCCCACTCCAGTGAGTGCAACAGTAGGGAAAGCGCTGGATAGCGTAGGGGTAAAAATTACTATTCCCACTCCAGAGGGTGCAACAGTAGGGAAAGCGTTGGATAACGGAGGGGTAAAATTGACTATTCCACCTCCAAAGGGTGCAACAGTAGGGAAAGCGTTGGATAGCGTAGGGGTAAAAAGTACTATTCCCGCTCCAAAGGGTGCAACAGTAGGGAAAGCGCTGGATAGCGTAAAGGGTAAAAATTACTATTCCCACACCAGAGGGTGCAACAGTAGGGAAAGCGTTGGATAGCGTAGGGGTAAAAATTACTATTCCCACTCCAGAGGGTGCAACAGTAGGGAACGCGTTGGATAGCGTAGGGTTAAAAATTACTATTCCAACTCCAGTGAGTGCAACAGTAGGGAAAGCGTTAGATAGCATAAGGGTAAAAATTACTATTCCCACTCCAGAGGGTGCAACAGTAGCGAATGTGCTGGATAGCGTAGGGGTAAAAATTAATATTCCGAAAAAAGGGTGCAACAGTAGGGAAAGTGTTGGATAGCGTAGGAGTAAAAATTACTATTCCCACACCAGAGGGTGCAACAGTAGGGAAAGCGTTGGATAGCGTAGGGGTAAAAATTAATATTCCTACTCCAGAGGGTGCAACAGTAGGGAAACGCGTTGGATAGCGTAGGGTTAAAAATTACTATTCCAACTCCAGTGAGTGCAACAGTAGGGAAAGCGTTGGATAGCGTAGGGGTAAAAATTACTATTCCCACTCCAAAGGGTGCAACAGTAGGGAAAGCGTTGGAAAGCGTAGGGTTAAAAATTACTATTCCTACTCCAAAGGGTCCAACAGTAGGGAAAGTGTTGGATAGCGTAGGAGTAAAAATTACTATTCCCACTCCAGAGGGTGCAACAGTAGGGAAAGCTCTGGATAGCGTAGGGGTAAAAATTACTATTCCCACACCAGAGGGTGCAACAGTAGGGAAAGCGTTGGATAACGTAGGGGTAAAAATTACTATTCCTACTCCAGAGGGTGCAACAGTAGGGAAACGCGTTGGCTAGCGTAGGGTTAAAAATTACTATTCCAACTCCAGTGAGTGCAACAGTAGGGAAAGCGATGGGTAGCGTAGGGGTAAAAATTACTATTCCCACTCCAAAGGGTGCAACAGTAGGGAAAGTGCTGGATATTGTAGGGGTAAAAATTACTATTCCCACTCCAGAGGGTGCAACAGTAGGTATAGCGTAGGATAGGGTAGGGGTAAAAATTACTATTCCAACTCCAGTGAGTGAAACAGTAGGGAAAGCGTTGGATAGCGTAGGGTTAAAAATTACTATTCCCACTCCAAAGGGTCCAACAGTAGGGAAAGCGCTGGATAGCGTAGGGGTAAAAATTACTATTCCCACTCCAGAGGGTGCAACAGTAGGGAAAGCGTAGGATAGCGAAGGGGTAAAAATTACTATTCCCACTCCAGTGAGTGCAACAGTATGGAAAGCGCTGGATAGTGTAGGGGTAAAAATTACTATTCCCACTCCAGAGGGTGCAACAGTAGGGAAAGCGTTGGATAACGTAGGGGTAAAAATTACTATTCCAACTCCAAAAGGTGCAACAGTAGGGAAAGCGTTGGATAGCATAGGGGTAAAAATTACTATTCCCACTCCAAAGGGTGCAACAGTAGGGAAAGCGCTGGATCGCGTAGGGGTAAAAATTACTATTCCCACTCCAGAGGGTGCAACAGTAGGGAAAGCGTTGGATAACGTAGGGGTAAAAATTACTATTCCCACTCCAGAGGGTGCAACAGTAGGGAACGCGTTGGATAGCGTAGGGTTAAAAATTACTATTCCAACTCCAGTGAGTGCAACAGTAGGGAAAGCGTTAGATAGTGTAGGGGTAAAAATTACTATTCCCAATCCAGAGGGTGCAACAGTAGGGAAAGCGCTGGATAGCGTAGGGGTAAAAATTACTATTCCGACTCTAAAGGGTGCAACAGTAGGGAAAGCGTTGGATAGCGTAGGAGTAAAAATTACTATTCCCACTCCAAAGGGTGCAACAGTAGGGAAATCGCTGGATAGCGTAGGGGTAAAAATTACTATTCCTACTCCAGAGGGTGCAACAGTAGGGAAACGTGTTGGATAGCGTAGGGGTAAAAATTACTATTCCTACTCCAGAGGGTGCAACAGTAGGGAAACGCGTTGGATAGCGTAGGGTTAAAAATTACTATTCCAACTCCAGTGAGTGCAACAGTAGGGAAAGCGTTGGATAGCGTAGGGGTAAAAATTACTATTCCCACTCCAAAGGGTGCAACAGTAGGGAAAGCGCTGGATAGCGTAGGGGTAAAAATTACTATTCCCACTCCAGAGGGTGCAACAGTAGGGAAAGCGTTGGATAGCTTAGGGTTAGAAATTACTATTCCCACTCCAAAGGGTCCAACAGTAGGGAAAGCGCTGGATAGCGTAGGGGTAAAAATTACTATTCCCACTCCAGAGGGTGCAACAGTAGGGAAAGCGTAGGATAGCGTAGGGGTAAAAATTACTATTCGCACTCCAGAGGGTGCAACAGTAGGGAAACGCGTTGGATAGCGTAGGGTTAAAAATTATTATTCCAACTCCAGTGAGTGCAACAGTAGGGAAAGCGTTGGATAGCGTAGGGGTAAAAATTACTATTCCCACTCCAAAGGGTGCAACAGTAGAAAAAGCGCTGGATAGCGTAGGGGTAAAAATTACTATTCCCACTCCAGAGGGTGGAACAGTAGGGAAAGCGTTGGATAGCGTAGGCTTAAAAATTACTATTCCCACTCCAAAGGGTCCAACAGTAGGGAAAGTGCTGGATAGCCTAGGGGTAAAAATTACTATTCCCACTCCAGAGGGTGCAACAGTAGGGAAAGCGTAGGATAGCGTAGGGGTAAAAATGACTATTCCCACTCCAAAGGGTGCAACAGTAGGGAAAGCGCTGGATAGCGTAGGGGTAAAAATTACTATTCCCACTCCAGAGGGTGCAACAGTAGAGTAAGCGTTGGATAGCGTAGGGGTAAAAATTACTATTCGCACACCAAAGGGTGCAACAGTAGGGAAAGCGTTGTATCGCGTAGGGGTAAAAATTACTATTCCCACTCCAGAGAGTGCAACAGTAGGGAAAGCGTTGGATAGCATAGGGGTGAAAATTACTATTCCCACTCCACAGGGTACAACAGTAGGGAAAGCGCTGGAATTCAATACAATCAAAAAACCAACTATCACATTTTTTTAAAATTTTACTTTACAATGTAAACATAATTAATATATACATTTAAATATATTATTATTATTAACAAAGACCTGCACACCTAAAATTAATTACTCAATTATATTTAATATTTACTATTTAATTAATGAAAATAAAGTATTTTTTTAATTAATTAATTAATTATTTAATTGACAGCTTTCACACCATATACACTTATAAACACCACAACACAAACCTAAAATGAATTACTCTTTTACAATTAATAATTAATTAATGATCATTAATTGATAAAGTATTTAATAATTAATCAATAAAAATGTAATTACTTCACACCATTTTCACATATAAACTCCACTACACACACCTAAAATTAGTTAAATAATTAACATAATTAATTAACATAATTAATTAATAATTGACTAATTGAAATTGATTAACAAATAATTAATAAACAATTAAAATTAAATTAACACATTAATTAATCAATTAATTTTATATATTTAAATTACTTCCCACCCTATTCCCCTATAAACCCACAACCCGCTACGGAACTAATAACACAAAATTCAACATAAAATACATTAATAACTAATACAATTCTACAACATATAATAAAATGACAAACAATTCTCATTAAAAACACTAAAATACATCACATTATTAAAAAATCGATATTTTTGTAAACAATTTTTTTGTAAACGATATTTATTACAACTATATTATTGTTATCGATATTACTTACCTGTCAGTCGATATTCTGGTCAAACTATATTTTTGTTGTCGATATTTCTTCAATTCGATATTTCTGCGGGGATATTTATATCACACGATATTTCTCCGTCGATATTCCTTCTCTGCACCTCGCAGAGCAGCGCATGCGATGCCCAGGCTCGAACTAAAAATGACAATACATGCTGCACTTCTCTCTGGCTGTGCTGCTTTTCTCTAAAACTAACAAGCATTGGTAATGGCAACAGGCTTCACTTTAAAGTGATGCACACTGCACTCACAAAGAAACAATGCACACCATGCACACAGAGGTACACCTCTCAACCTCATTTCACACACATTGCGTATTTGTGCGATACCTCACTGTGCAACAACACAGGCGTCACAGAGGTATACTAATCACCATAAACTCTCACAGGCACAACTTCCGCTGCACTCCTACTGATATACATTTACCTACTCTCCGTCATATGCAGCCCCTGCACACACAACAGTGCACTTACACTCACCCTGCATGCACACAGAAACATGCTGTCCTCACACACAAACCTGCCTCACCATGGCACCCTGCACTCACACAGCCCTAACTCACTCTACACTCCTAAGGACATCTCTTCATTTGCATTCAAACATGCATACTGCTCACCCTACTTTAACAGTCACACCTTTCATCCCGCACACACACATACCACTACTCACTCTGTACACCTCTCTGATTGCAAACACAGAAACACTGCTCAGGCTGAACACACAAGTACACTACTGTAGTGTCCTGGAGGGCCCCCCCCCCAGGATTGCACGCCGCACAGTCTTCGGTAAGGTACCTTTATTATCTCGTCTTCATATAGCTTGCATATGTGCGTCCTGCTCCTTACCCCGCTCCCTGAATTGTGTATCCTGCCCCCCTGACCAGGATGTGGTGTCCGGTGTCCTTTTCCCAGTGTCTCTGACCCCGTGGGTCCTAGTGCCCGACTGCCTGGTCACGACATCTCCCCCTTTGTGACAAACAAACAATTTCATGACGTAGCCTGCGTCTACTGTTAGTGAGTGCTGGTAGAGAGAGATAGTGAGAGAGAGAGAGAGAGAGAGAGGGAGAGAGAGAGAGAGAGAGAGACCTTGTCACGTTACATCTCTTCAATCAGTCTCTGTGGTTTCTTGCAGGTTCTTCTCGGTCTTGTTTCATTTTCAGTCCCTTGTTCATTGTCTTCTTCCTTCACCGCTGTTGTAGTTGGGGTCAGCGGTTCATCTTCTTCTGTCTTCAGTTCTTTGAAATGCGAACTGTTCCTTGTAATGTTGTTGTGCCCCGCCGCCACTGTTATCATCGGTCTTTTCACTTCCATCACAGTCAGTGGGTCTTTCGAGAATGTGCTGTCTGATTTCCTCTGCTGTCGTTGCCGCACTACCACTGTGTCGCCCTCCTTTATTTTTGGTTTGGAGGCATGCCTCCGGTGATCAGCGTAGGCCTTCATTTTTGCCTCCGCTTCTTCATCTCTGACAGCTATGTCGCTTCGGTCCACACTCATCGTTGGTTCCATTTATGGCAATCTGGTCTTGCTTGAACGACCTAGAACTAGTTCGGCCAGGCATCGGCCTGTGGAACTGTGAGGGGTGTTCCTGTAGTCCCTCAGTATTTGGCATAGGGCCTGTCCTATCGATATTTGTGTCATTTTCACTCTTTGGACTGCCTTCTTTATGGTCCCCATGAACCGTTCCGCCACTCCATTTGCTTGTGGCCACAGAGGCGTTATCTTCTGGTGTCTAATTCCTAGGTATTCCATAAACTTTCGGAATTCTTCTCCCGAGAATGGCGGGCCATTGTCAGTTTTTAGTGTTTGGGGCGAGCCCCATGCTGCGAATAAATCCTCCATTACTGGAAGGGTCGCGTTTGCTGACGTGGATGCTACTTGTCTGACTATTGGGAAACGTGAGAACTCGTCTATGATGACCAATAGATAGTTTCTTGTCTCTAGGGGTCCATAGAAATCTGCCGCCGATTCGGTCCACACCGCCTTTGGTAGTGCAGACATTTGTAGTGGCTCCGGTTTGGGTGGTGGCCCCGTCACCTGGCAGACGTGGCAACGCATGACAATCGCTTCGACCATGCTGTCTAGCCCCGGGAACCACACTTTTCTCTCAGCATTTTCTTAGTTGCCACTATTCCTCGGTGTGACTCGTGTGCCAGTTCTATTGTTTGCTTTCTCAGCGTGCGGGGCATCACTATCCTTGTTCCTCAGGATGCCATTTTCGGTCTCGGAGAGCTCTTCATTAATTTTCTTGAAAGCTAGCAGTTCCTCCTTTATTACCCCTTCATCCAGAATGCTATTGTTGTTTATGTGCCTCCACCTTTGTTGTCTGGTCACTTTCTGGATGGCTTGCATGGTAGGGTCCTTCTGTCGGCTCTATGATGTCCTGTTTCAGTAATGATTCTATGTCTTCCTCGACTTGTGGTTGCAGGTGTATTGGTACTCGCCGGTGGTGCTGAGCTACCGGTTTTATTGTTTTGTCGATATGTAGCGTAATTTGTCGCCCTTTTAGCTTCCCCAGTCCTTTTAGTAGTTTTGGATATTCTTTTAGGATGCTTCCCTTTTCTGACATGTTGTATGTCATCTCGAGCAGGCCCATCACTTGTGCTGTGATGTTGCTCAGCATACACGGTGCTGGAATATCCCCTCTCAACACATGAATCTCCTCTTTCGTCGTTTGGCTTTTGTATGTTAAGTTTTCTGTGAATTTTCCTAGGTTCGTTACTGGTTTCCTTGAACCCCATGTGAACACCTCAACTCTTGATGGTTGTAGTACTGGTTTTATTTCCATCTTGTCATATTCCAATGCACACATGATGTTACATGTGGCGCCGCTGTCAAGCACGAACCATGCTTTGTGTGGTCCTACGTCTATTGTCACAGACTCTGTCTTTTTGATTGTTTTCTTATCCACCAGGCGGATGCTTTCTTCAGTTTTGCCTTCATCTGTGGACATGAGGTAAATTCGCTCCACCTTTTCTTCTTCTTCCTCGCCTCCTGACTCTAATGATGAGCTTCTGTTTGCTGTTTCAATGTGCCTGACATGCCTGCTCGTCGTCATCCGTGGTCTTTCACAAGTACAACAAAATGCATTAAGCCCCATGTGGTATCACAGTGCATGGAGGGTAAGTGATAAACCTCTTTTGCTGCACAAACCCTGACATGCCCTACTTGAATAAGAGCCCACAAGTTACAAAAAAGCGTTTCCCCGGGATGCTGGAAATGTGGGGGCCGGTTTTGCAGCAGTTGGGGCCAATTTTGTTACTGGGCCTGTTTTGCAGAGGTGCTGCAATTTCGGCTTCCAGTAACAAAAGCAGCAGTGCTTTACACCTGCACCTCCCTCACGGCGGGTCTGGTATGACAAAATTGCCAGGGCTGCTTTGGGTTCCCAGTCTGGCCAGGATTACAAATGCACGCCTCCCTGCCCTGACCACTGAGCTATCTGTGTGGAAATGGAAACCATGACATCCAGGTCATGCACAAATGTCTGCTGCAAATGAACTAACCCCTTCAGCCATTCCACCATGACAGAACATATGTATTGAGTATTACATAAATATCTGCACGTCTGGTGCATCACCCCCTGGATGGTCTGATATTTCTGCATATGGCGCCAGGCATGCCAGCAGCCTAGCAAGGATGCCATGGGTCCTGGTGCAAGTAAGGAAAATGACCATTTGGATGCTGTTTGAGTAGTAAAATAGAGCAATGATTAAGGTCAATTGTCCCCTCTGGGCTCTGACCCTGGTGCCACTGCACATGCTGTCCCAATAGTTACACCCTAGGCATGGCTACAGGCTGCACGAGCCACATTTCCCAGCAGCTCTAGGCTTTGATGCTGCTGGTCCCTTTGCTCCACAGCAAGGCCAGGAGCCAGAGGAGCGATAGGCCACCAGACAGCAGCATCCCACTGTTGCTTCCCATACATGCCCTCGATAACACCCTCCATACAGGGCTTCTGGGACCACACAGGCCTCTCTTGCGGTCCGGGCTGTAGGTTAGGCGGAGAAACATGGACTGGAGGGTCTTGAAAGGGGAGGTCAAGCCAGATAAAGGCTCTCTATGTGCACTTCCAAACCACTGCCTCAATATAGAGGGGCTCAAAGCAACCAGGAGGCATTGAGGAACTTTAGGAATGGTCAGAGGTGGCCAATAAGACTGAATGTTATCTTGTAACCACATGTTTCACCAAGGGCCCTGGATCATCTCACCTCATCCTGCGCCCAAATGAGCTTCAGCAAAGGCCTTCAATCCCCTGTTTTCATCCTGTTGAGGCAAAAAAAAGAATCGGAAACACACTTTGATCTCATAGGCACAATATGGGGGCGGGAGGCAACAAAGTAGAGGTAAGCTGCAGGAATCCCACCACTCCGTGGCCTTTAATAGGCACTGAGCACTGCACTACTGAAAGTACTGAGAGCAGGGCCGGACTGGCCATAGCGGGCACCGGGCAATCCCCCTTTGCGCCGCACGGGTGGGGGCCGGTTTTGTTACAGGGCCATTTTTGCAGCATAGCTGCAGAATCGGCTCTATACCGAAATTGGACGAAAACCGACCCCGGAAAAGAGCTCGGCAGCACCTCCAACCCCCCCTTCCTGAGTGGGGAGGGGAGGGCCGCGCACTTTGCCAGGGCTGGTTGTGGTTCCCAGTCCGTCCCTGACTGAGAGTACCGTGCCGACCCATGCTTCACGGTAGGACCTTGCACCTGCACCTAATGCATCTAACGAAGCAGAAGTGGAGGACGATCCTTCTCCCGCATCGCAGCAAAGACCTCGAACATGCAAGTCCGGACCATCACCTTACTTCCAGCATTCCAAATGGCCCTCAAGATCTGGCTGTTCGAGTAAGCTTCTATGGCCTGCAAGCGCCTGGATACCCTCTTGAGTGATTAGCCGCGCTTTCCAAATCCTAATTGAGATGCTGTAAAGAAACACCTTTCTACCCTAGTCTCCTCATGCATTGTTGGCACATTTGACTCTGGTGGTGGGGGGGCAGCTAAACACTACCCAGTGCATGTGTTTAGAACCTAAAAGCATGACAAATAAGTGACTATACCCAATTTGCATATCTGACATTTAAATAAGAAAACTGTAACGCTGCACCGAAAACTGCAGAAGAGGCATAAAATCAGATGTCACATTGGAGCTGCAACCTAGGTTGGCTTCAGTCAGATGAGGGACTTTAGAAACAGAGAAAAAGGGCTCCACAGCAGCATTCGTCAGAATAAGGTTAAAGCATGTATTACAAAATTGCTGCCTATGTGCCCTCAAAGTTCCCAAACCACAGGTGCATAACATGAAAAAGTTGTCAAACATGCCAAGTAGGTACCTTGCACGGTCTCTGCAGTAACAATTCTACAATGTAGTGATTGAGTCAGGTACGCATGATGAGTTTCAAGTAGCTTTATTCAAGATGGTGCGATAGACCCCACCAGGAGCAGCCAGCAGGCTACTCAACTGTGAAGATTTGACTCCAAACTTTCTATAGGATGACATCATAGCAAGGTTCCGCAGAGAGGACAAGAATAACATTAGAGTCAAGATACAACATACCCCCCTTTCTTCTATATATAAAAAAACAACAATGAAGGAAAAAGAAAGAAGAACCAAAATTGAGAAGAAGCTGAGAAAAGCGGAAGCTGAGAAAAGCCGAAACAAGAAACAATTCAAATAAGAGAGGTACTCAAAATATACCAAACATAGGAACCATCCTCCCTTCTACACACGACAGAAAAGAAAAGAAGCAACATGATCAGAGAAGAGAAGAAAGAGAAGCACAAACAACTGCCCCAAAACACACCCACTGGCCAGAACAGGAATGTAAGAAGGCAGTAGAGGAAAGAACCAACAAAACCCCGGGCTACAGGATGTGGAAAACACAGAGAAAGAAAGCACAGCAGAAAAGGAGAGGAAAGCGGAGAATCCACACGAGACACCAGGAGAAAACATCACCAAATGAACAGAAACAAAGGAGGTAAACAAGGAAGATGAGGAAAATTAAAAAGATAATCTTCACCCAAGTCAAACACCATCATTAATACAAAATGAAATATATAATGTAAAGACAACAGTGTAAATATAATATTCAAAATACAATATAATATTAACATGCCTAAAAGTGAAATGTGGTTCCTTATGTCTGTAGGGGATTTAAGCAGTAACAGAAGGGACTAGAAACAGTACTCCTTGAAAAATTGACATTGTTGAGGTTGAGTGATGTAAACAAGCAGATATGGATAGGGACCCATATGATAATGCGAGAAGGACTAAAACCCTCGCATAGCTCCCAGGAGGAAGATAGAATAAAGTTGCGCACATGTGAGACATGTACGAATGTACACTGAGCAGATGGGACTATAACCCTCTGCGAGTCCCGTGTAGGGAAACCTAAAGCCTGCATGAGACAGTGAAAAAAAAAACCAATGGACTCTTGATGCCGTGTACCATGGTAGCGTGTACCTACATGGTGTATACCTGGTGTCCATGAACCAATTTGAAACAAGAAACACTCTAAATTGTGGAGTGGACGACCGGATAGAGACCCGACAACTGAAAATGTCTGGGTAGGAACCTGTACCAATGCAAAAAGACTGGAACCTTTGCATGGCTCCCCTGTAAACAGGTAGAACTGAAAGTGTTTTGGTAGGAACCCATACTAATGCTAAAGGACTGTACACTTTGCATTGCGTGTACCAATTCAATTCAATTCAATTCAATTTCAATTCAAAAATACTTTATTTCGGTCAAAATGACCTAAAAAGTACAACACACAGCAAACATTTACGTCTAAAATTGCATCATGCTGTCAGTCATGATTAAAAAATTAAAACTATGGTAATTGTACACACATTTTCATATTAGAGTACATTGGATTTTTGAGATATAAGATTAGGCAAAGCTTACACAATTAATTTTGAAAAATGCGTAGTGCAATAAATACATAAATTAGCTAAAAAAACGTGGATATAAAAAGCAAAAGCTCTTGAATTTAAAACTATACATGATATACAAAATAATTAGGGAGTTTACTATACTATCACAATTGCTACACCACAGGGCAGGGCAATCGATGGAACATTTCAACATCTCAGGTAAACCCTTCTAGTGCACCACATTGAAAACAGGAAACCTGCGACCGAATATATTATTGGGATGCTAGAATCAGATTTCAATATCCTGAATACTTCAAGACAGCGCCTGTTGCCAAGATTCCTTCAAATCTGGACCAACCAACATCTCCTTGCCTTCTGTTAGCCTGGACAGCTAAAAAAACATGGAGCTCAGTTTCCTCAGGGTGGTCACATGCCGGGCACTGAATCATTTGTTGGTCTTTCCACTTAGATGTAAAGCAGCGAAGTGGAAGCACCCCATATCTGTATTGTAAATAGAGCTTCCTAGCCGCTGGTGGAATTATGAGATCTATTGCCTGCTCAAAGCAAGGAAAATCTTTTTATTTCTAGAAAACCACTAGTGAGTTTCCCAGTTCTGAAAAATGTATGAAGTTGAGTCAGTCTGTACTCTTTATAACATGCCTTCATGTAATCCTTAGATGTTGGCAAACAGACTGACTGAGGTTCAGACAAACAATACCCTAAACCCATGCTAATTAGCAGAGATTTAATGTGGTCAAACCACGGTATCTTTGCAGCACCCCGTGCCCTCAATACCTCTAGTAATTCCTCCCTGTAGGGTATGAGTTTGGGGGTGGTCCACAGGCGACGCCAGTACATTATAGGTTTGAGACTCGCAACTTCAGCTATTGAAATTATACCCATATCAAGACGTAGCGGGACCAATGGGGTGCTACGTGGTAGTCTAAATAACTGTCTTAAATATTGGTTCTCTACCCGTGTTAGTTTCTTCAGGTTTAGGTGGCCCCATAGCTCTGCGCCATATAGAGCCCCGCCTCTCGCCTGAGCCCTATAGATTTCTATTGCTGGGCTAACAATTCTTTTGCTAGACTTATGAAAGACCTTCATGATGCCACCTGAAGATTGTGCTAATTTTAGCATAGATTTTGTGATGTGCGCCCCCCCTTCCAGAGACTCGGTGATTGTAATGCCTAAATACACAAAGGATGACACTCTCTCAAGGGGTTTACCATTTAAAGATGGGTTAGGGCGTGTACTTTTTGGGCAATTGAATGCCATAAATTTGGTTTTCTGTAGGTTTATTTCTAGGCCTCTATCTCTACGGAACATCTCAAATTTATCCAAAACCCTTTGTATCCCCATAGGCGATTTAGCTACCAGTAGGGTGTCGTCGGCAAACATCATTGCTGAGATTCTACGGGCGGCTAAATTGGGGGCATCAAGGTCTTTTTCTGCAAGCAAGACGTCAATCAGGCCATTAATATAGAGGTTAAGTAAGGTTGGCGCAAGCACGCACCCCTGGCGTACGCCACGGTTAATGGGTATAGGGGCTGTGAGATTACCGTCCTTACCATACCTAATTTGCGCATAATTGCATTCATGTAAATGTTTAAAAAGTCGGATTAAATATTCGGGGACCGGGGCGTGGCCAACACCCGAACATGGTGGACGTGAGCTAGGATCGCTCCGTCCACAATTCCCCTGAAATCCTGAAAAACATCCTGTTGTAGAGGTGTCTGACCCCCACCCCTTACCTGCAACCTGTCGACATACGGTCCGCATTGTTGCTGACCGATCGACGACGCTGGGGACCTCGGAAAGCGATACCGAGCTGTAGCGTCGCGTGTGAGGAGAGAGGCCTGCAGCCGAGGACACGACCGCTGCCCTAGTACATCGGGAAGCAGACCGGAAGTGACCCGCGCCCGGCTGCGTGAGTGCCCTTGCGGGCGGTGGAGCTGTCCGGGGTGCCCTGGGGCCACTGGAGTGCGGCGACTGCCCGCGGGCCGACGTTGTTGGCCCCTACTGCGAGGGAGGTGCCTGAGGAAGATGAATGGTTCTGTATGAAGCTGGGCTTCTGATCACAAACTGGGGAGACAAGCGCGAGAGCACAACTGGAGTGAGAGCTACAGGGCCCTAAATGACTTAACAGGACTGTCCTGTCACACACGCCTTGGAGCGGCGGAGCCATGAGGAGGGTGGGCAGCCTGAACAGCGGCGCTCCCCTGGGGGTGCTGGGTGCGACCATAGTGACGCTGGGGCCCGGAGGAGAGCGCGCCACGCATTGCCATCAGCAGGAGCTCGGAGCCGGCCGCTCCTGGGACATCTTCGCCAATACACGACCCATACCGAGGACTGACGTAGCCCAGGCGTCCTGGTACGGGGCATCACCAGCCCACACTCTGTGATACTCTCTCACCGCCTCGGATGACCGCCGCGGGCCCGCCCACCGACCCAGAATACCGGAACACAACATCACTACTGCCCTCCCTGGTGTAGGGGACATAACGGTGTGCCGGGACTGGCCCGATCCGATCACGAACCCGATCCTCGCTCCCACAGCTTCTGGACTCCATACCCGGATACCATAACGTGGCGCGAGACCATCCACAGGGTACCCAGTAGTGTGACATCTGCCTGTAGCTGAATCGATCTGGTAGTGAGTGCTCGGAATATCCCCTGGCCTCCTCCAACGACGACGTGATCCCACCGACAGGAACTACCACACAGGAGGCCAAGCTGGACCTCATATTAACTGAGATCAGGGCATCCAGAGAGGCTCTTGAAACTCGGATGGACACTATGTCAACGGGACTATCACTGCTCAAAGCCGACCACAAAAAATTGGCAGAAAAAGTGTCAGAACAGAAACTTGCGCTTGCCGATTTGATCCCGCAACAAACTGAACATACCACGACGCTAGAATGTCTGGAGAAGCAAATGCGAATTCTGAGAGACAGGGTCGATGATGCGGAAGGGCGCTCGAGACGCAACAACATACGCATCTTGGGCGTACCGGGACACAGCGAAGGGACTAATCCGACCCATTTCGTAGAGGAATGGTTAAAGACTGTTGCGGACCCAGCGGACCGTACCCAGATGTACAGTGTGGAGAGAGCGCACAGGGTCCCCCCCAGACCGCCGAAACCCGGAGCTCCACCTCGCCCCTTGATAGCGCGCCTCCTCCACTTTAAGGACCGAGATGCCATACTGAAGGCCGCAAGAGAAAGGGGTCCCATACAATACGAGAACCACTCGATCTCCATCTACCCGGACTTTACGCAGGCGGTCTAACGAGCCAGGGCATCCTTCTGGGGAGTGAAGAGAACACTCAGGGAGCGCAATGTGAAATATGCTCTGTTCTACCCGGCGCGTCTTAGAGTTGTACACGATTGCAAGACTTATTTCTTTGAGAATCCGGAGGAGGCTTCGAAGTGGCTGGAAGTGACACTCACCCCCATGCAGTCCATACGGGAAGAACAGGAAGTGCCAGAAACACAGAGGTCCGACAGTCGGACGGAGGCTCAGGACCGCCCTGGATGCACGGATTTGGAGGAACCTCAGGCTGATAGACCGAGCGAGGAGGAAGAGGACGGCTCGACAGTAATAGCGCAACTGACTACTACCGCACTGGCAGAGCATAATGCGAGCATTGGGGCACCGTCAGCGAGCCAGACAAGTTCCCATACGGCAGCCTCTGACATGAAAGGTAGCCTGCAGTTATTTCCCCGGATCACGGCACAGATCGCGGCGGACATGTGAACATTATCCCAGCGGACGGCGATCTGGTAACGTAGCGGATGATCTTCAATGTTTGGTGGAGGCAGGGTGGGGGTCTAGGATCTGAAACACTTACGACCATAGGGGACAATGGTTACGAGACTTTTTACAGCGAACTGTTGTGAACGTTCATCTGGGCGCACGCCCCCAGGCTTAGGCACGGCTCCACAATGCTCTTAACCCAGTTGGGTATTCTAGTTTGGTCCTCTACGGTTTTGGAGGGGGACCTACTGTGGTACTGTAAATTTGGACCCTGCTGTTCCACAGATATCGAGGTCCAACACTCGTGTTATAAAATACCGTCATACCATGACGAATTTGGTATCTACGAACCGGTAATGATTAGGACATCATCCCTATGCATTTGCGTCATGATTAAATGATGCTAACACCCTCAAATCTTGATTTACGTCTCGAACCCGCAGACTCCATTTTGTAAACGGCATCCATCTTATGACTTGCCCTCATATAGTCAATTGATTAAAACCGAGTTTGATCTGAAAGGACACGTCCACCGTAGCTGACTTCCCCATGACCTGGCCGAGCTGACTCCACTGCCTCCAGCCAAGCCTGTTTGGGCAGCTCCTCGCCCAGGGGCCGAGCCAGATATCATCAAGGCACAACATGTCATAAACCCTTCACTACATACAGACCCTGTTTTCCCATACACACACACACCTGTCCATGATTCTTGTTTATGACCCGTTTTATGATGGGAGGGTGCTCGACCTTATTGGCATTTCATCGATATCTGATGGGAGTTCTGGATCTGGCGGGGTAATCCGTCACCAACTGGACATCTGAAATATGTGCTGACCAGCATGACTTCGCTCTTTGTATTATTGTGGAAATATTTGTATTGCCATATCGTAAACTTAAGAATTCTTGCCTGCAGCTGTTATTTATGTATATAAGGAGAAGTCTGGTTCTGTAAAAACGAACAGTCTCCTGAGAACTTACGGCCCGTGCTGTCGTACTTCTAGGACACATGTTACTTGGTTGCAGCCAATAAAACTCGATCTCTGACTGCAACTAGAAGACTCTGTGTTTCTGTAAGTCCAGAACAGGGAGAACCTAGAGGTCTTCGGGCATGGGCGTCCGCAGAAATCTTTCCAGGGGGGGGCAACATTTTAACTTCATCACCATCTTCCGACATGATTGAGTACAAGTATTAAATAAAAAATAAAATTATTCATAAGAAACCCCCTCAAAAAATGTAAGTCGGACTATCCGACATTAAAGGTCTGGACATCTCGCCCCTCCGCCTCTGTGTTTCGGTTCCCTGCACAGGTAGAGACTTCTAGGCGCTTTCTTTCCTTTTAGGTATCGAAGGCTCTCGGAGTCGTCACACATGCCTCGAAGCCCCCCTGTAGTTACCTCAGTTGAGTATCTCAGATCACCGAGACCAGTGCCTTTTGATGCAGGGGTCGAAAGAGGACTATGGTGGTGGACCCACAGTTACACAGCTTCCAAACTAACAGGCCTTTTGGTATTTCCTGTCAGCCTGGCCATGTAAAAAAACCTGCCTTAGATTCTGGAACATACCTGCCCACAGACGCAGGAGCAGAGCCAAATCACAGGTCCCAGAATTGTAAGCAAGAATTGACGGACGAGCTGGTGCAGGATGGAGGTGCGCACATGGGTCAGGGCCACGCAATAGTAACTTCATGTAGGCAGATTTCTATCGCGCCGAACACGACTTAGCGCTTAACGAAAGATAAACTGTTTAAAACGATGATGGGCAAAAACATTTGCTGTACAATAATTGATGTAAAAGAACCCCCCTTTATTAAAATTCATTTTCTTAAAATTAAGTCTTTTAAACGGACACGAGCAGATTAAACTTATCACATCACTTATTAGCATTACTACAGGCCACTAGATCTTTCTGCTTTGCACAGGGATTTTCAGCAATTGCGCCGCCACGCTTTGAATAATTCCTTGTGCTGGAATCAGGCCAATATGGGAACACTGTCCACGTCACCCCCAGTACACCCCGCACCGGACGGACCGCCGATCCAGGGGGGGGCAAGTGCCCCCCCTTGCCCCTCCCTGCGGACGCCCATGTCTTCGGGTGTGGTCCCCTGGCACCACCGGGTCTCTAAAAACCCGGCACCTCAGTTGGCGCCCAACTCGAGGCGATATCAAGCGGTGACGGTCCAAGCCAGATGTTCGTGAGGAGCTTCGTGTGAAAATTCCGGAGGACGGCCAGCCACTTCAGCGACCCCTGCATGTCGACGTGGTTCCGAAGGTCTTTGCTGCGAGGTTCCCCGCGTCCCGACGGCTACGAAGGACTGCTGCCCTGACTATCGCCCTGTTTTGGACCCAGTGATCCTTGGTAGAGCGAAACGATAGACGAGTCTTCTAGTGACGTCACCGATCTTCAATACTCAGTTAAGTATAAGTGGAGCGTCTCCCAGTTCTTAGTTTGGTTCTTAGTTTGGTTCTTAGTCTTGGTATCCCAGAGATACGGTTTGTATTGGTACTTGCAAGCACCAAAACCGAGGGATTCGTGTATTCACGACAATATCATAATTAGATAATCCCTTGAAGTTTGAAGCTAGACTAGTGAGCGAAGATGCCTGGTCTCAGCAGACTTGGAAACTTGTTTTGTCTTGGTTGTAGTAAGGACTCCCGATTAGAGGATTCGTGTCCGGTTCCTCCGATTGGAACTCCAACATATGAGTTATATATAAAGCACGGAGTAGGTCCTATCGCGTATAATGAGGTATGGATAAAATACACCCGCAAGGATGGTGTTTTAAAATGGCCCCAACATGGTAGTTTTGACTCAGAAATATTAGACAACCTCGAAGTCAAATTGTTCAAGAAGAAAGCCCGGCCGGCGATGTTTGACTCTTTTCGCTTATGGCGCAAAGAAGCCAAACAGAAAGAAATAAAATTAGCAAAGAAAAACAAAAGAGGTATGTCGATGGTACAAGCTGCCATCGCATACAGGGATAATGAGGAAGAGCAGGAAAGTGAACAAATACTCAGAAGCAAGAAACTAGCAATAGATAAATGCTACCCGATGTTACCACATGAGGGACAAGACTCAAAGGGTACATCCGAGAAAGATCCACTAATGTCCCATTTATTGAACTCACCACACCCATATACATCAAGTGTTGTGGGACCCCCGAGATGTATTGTTATACCGCGCCCTGGCGCACGAAAAGCAGCTCTTGCACAAGCACCAGCTCCTCTTCAGCTGGTTCCTACTTCTCCGGCGCAGCCTTCTCAAGGGCCGCCGCCTTTGCTCCACACTCCATCTACTTCTACAACTTTGCCTACCGCTCCAACTATTAACTATGATACTACGTCTGCTACTGCTTCAACTTCCTCTGCTGTTGCTTCGCCTGGAAAAGAGTAACGACAGCAACACCACCTCCCTTCGGGACAACCTCGCCAACCTCGGACTCAAACAACTTGTATCTTCGCCCACCCACATCGCAGGTCACACACTCGACCCCATCTTCACCTCCAGCAAACATGTCTCCTTCAGTCACACCACTACCCTCCAGTGGACGGACCACAGCTGCATACACTTTTTCTACAATAAAACCACCACTCACAACCGACCTCAACCTACTCTACGAAGAAACTGGAACAAAATCACCATCGACCAGATCTCCTCATCGCTTCTTCAAAACCCACCTGCCCACTCCTCAAACCCCGACCAGGCAGCGTTTAACCTCACCCAATGGCTATCCAACAGCGCCGACATCCTAGCACCGCCGAAAAAAAGTCAAATCAAACTTGGCAGCAAAAACGCCTCCTGGTTCAATGATGATCTTAAGAAATCGAAGAAACTCTGCCGCTCCCTCGAGAAGGCCTGGAAAAAAGACCCAAACACCAGCACCAGGGACGCCTTCAAAAACGCCACCCGCATACACCACCAACTGATCCGGACTGCCAAGAAAGCCGCATTCAAAGACCGACTAGACAACAACGCCCACAACAGCAAGGAACTATTCAACATCGTCAAAGAATTCACCAACCCCTCAGCCAACTCCAACGACATCACCCCCTCTCAAGCCCTATGCGACTCCCTAGCCTCATTCTTCCACAACAAAATTGCAGACATCCACAACAGCTTCGACATCCAACCCGGAGACCATCCCACCCAATCTTCTGCCGTACCTGCACCCCCCTCGAACATCCTTAACGACTGGAACCCAATCTCCACCGAAGACACCATCCGCCTGATGAACTCCATCCACTCAGGATCCCCCACAGACCCATGTCCGCACCACATTTTCAACAAAGCAGACTCCATCATAGCACCACACCTCCGAGACGTCATCAACTGCTCCCTCAACTCCGCCACCTTCCCGGAAAGCTGGAAACACGCCGAACTCAGCGCCCTTCTGAAAAAACCCACAGCGGACCCCACCGAACTCAAAAACTACCGCCCCATCTCGCTCCTTCCATTCCCGGCCAAAGTCATCGAGAAAGCCGTCAATAACCAGCTCGCCGCCTTCCTCGAAAGCAACAAATCCCTCGACTCCTCACAGTCCGGCTTCCGAGCCAAACACAGCACGGAGACCGCTCTCATCGCAGCAACAGACGACATTCGAACTCTACTAGACAACGGAGACACAGTCGCCCTCATCCTCCTCGACCTCTCCGCAGCCTTCGACACAGTCTGCCATAGCACTCTTCTACAGCGCCTCAGAAACATCGGGATCCAAGGAAAAGCACTGGAATGGATCACCTCATTCCTCACCGGAAGAACCCAGAGAGTCCGCCTCCCACCATTCAAGTCCGAGGCCACTGAAGTCATCTGCGGCGTACCCCAAGGTTCCTCACTCAGCCCCACCCTCTTCAACGTATACATGACCCCCCTCGCGACCATCGCTCGCCAACACAACCTCAACATCATCTCCTATGCAGACGACACCCAACTGATCCTATCACTCACCAATGACCCCAACACCGCCAAAACCAACCTACATGAAGGTATGAAAGAAGTAGCAGAGTGGATGAAGCACAGCCGTCTGAAACTGAACTCAGACAAAACAGAAGTCCTTATCTTAGGTACCTCCCCCTCCGCTTGGGACGACTCTTGGTGGCCAGAGGCCCTTGGAAAAGCACCTATCCCGACGGACCACGCACGAAACCTGGGCGTCATCCTGGACTCCTCTCTCTCGATGAACAGACAAGTCAACGCAGTCTCATCTTCATGCTTCAACATCCTTCGCATGCTCAAAAAAACATTTCGCTGGATCCCCACCGAAACCAGAAAGACAGTCACCCATGCACTGGTTACAAGTCGCCTGGACTACGGGAACACCCTATACGCCGGTATCACCGCAAAACTCCAGAAAAAACTTCAACGCATCCAGAACGCATCAGCCAGACTCATACTAGACATCTCACGCAAAGACCATATCTCTAGCCACCTGAAAGACCTCCACTGGCTCCCCGTCAATAAGAGGATTACTTTCCGCCTCCTAACCCACGCTCACAAAGCACTCTACGAACTTGGACCCGAATGCCTCAACACACGACTTTCCTTCTACACCCCCCTCGCCAGCTACGATCTTCCAACCAAGCCCTTGCTACCATTCCTCGCATCAATAAAACCACCATGGGAGGTAGATCCTTCTCCTACCTCGCAGCTAAAACCTGGAACTCACTCCCCACCCACCTACGTCTCACACAGAACCACCTAGCGTTCAGAAAGCAACTTAAAACCTGGATATTCGACAAATAATTCCCTTCCCCTCCTCAAGCGCCTTGAGACCCTCTGGGTATGTAGCGCGCTATATAAATTTCTGACTTGACTTGACTTGACTTCGATTTCCTCTTTACATCAGCCTGTCTTTTTTGGCGCATCTGCCTTGCCGCAAGCTTCTCCTTCTGTCAGACAGAGAGTGACAAGTACTGTCACTGGTCTATTCTCGCCTTTCTTCGGGTCGCCCAAAACGACCCCTAAAACAGAACGTAGACAGTTGCGTAGTCAACTACCCGACTACGAGGAGAGAGAAGTGCTGAACGAGTTAGCACGCAAATGGGTTACTGATACTGTAAGGTATGATGTTCAGTCTGTCATGAAAGTCTTCAGTCAGTGGGATCCGTCCACTCAGAGATATGTATTTGAGGAGATGTGCGTGTACCTCTGGGAAGATTTACAAGACAATGACCCAAAACGCAGAATGCAGGAACTAGCCCGCATGCGATTCAAATTTTACGAAGGCATGATTGTAGGTGCCGATGTTGAAAAAGCAATGGATCTGTTGTTATCTTATAGGAGTCAGGGAAACAGCTCTAGATCATTCTATGAGGATGATGTGTCTGGTAGGAAAAAGGCGCGACAATACCCCATGAGAGAGGTTCCTCCAGTATGGAGGGAAGGTGATGCGAATGCACAACCACCTGTTCCACCGCATTTCCAGCGAGTATGGGTACATGTCCCCTGGAAAAGAGCCGAAGTTTTAGCACTCAAACAGACATTACCTGATCCACGTAAAAACCCAGCAGGATATTACAAGGAGTTGTCACAGACTGCCAGCTCATGTATAATGAATTTAGCAGATATAGACATGTTGTTTGGGAATGTTGTTCCGCATCCTTTATGGAGTAAAATTTGTCATGCAGATCACGATCAAGAACTAGGTGACTCATGGGCTAATATTACTGCTACTGATGCTAGACAAATTGGTGGTTCTAAACCCGAGCCCTTAATAGCAGACCTTCCCGGTAGGATTATCGCGTACATGAAAACGTTAATGCCTGAATTACGTGTAAATTGGGACAAGCTATCTGCGTGCAAGCAGAAGAAGGATGAGAATGTGTCTGACTTTTTCACGAGATTTGAGGAGACTTTCACTGATCATAGTGGTCAGGACATGGCTACCGAGGGTGGCCAAAGATTGTTTGTAGACAAATTTGTACATAATCTGCTTCCTGAACTGTGCAATAAATTGAAAGATTCAGAGAGTGCTTGGGCTGTCTCCACGTCAGCACAGATTTTAGCCACAGCCCAGTACTACGAAAATAGGCGCAAAGACGAGCTAGATAAGACAGAGAAGAAGACTAAAGAACTAAAGACTAAAGTTCTTCTCCAGCAAGCGTATCCGCCTCGCACTCCTAGTCAACCCAATTATCAGCAACCACAGCAGTATTCGAGAAACGCGCAAGGGAACGAGTTTTCCCACCAGCGTTCTCCGTATGGCCCGAATCAATGTGCATATTGCAAGGAAGAGGGTCATTTCAAAAGTAATTGTCAAGCTCTTGCGCGACGCTTAAGCGGTGTTTCCGGCGCAAGAGGTAGAGGTGTTCAACAGGTTCCTAGAGGTAGGGGCCGTGGAAATTTCTCCCAGAACACCACTTATTTTCCGACTCAGAATTCTATGAATAGCTTTGACCAACAGAATAATGCGTCTTCCAGGTCAGCTCAGTACTATGCAGATGACTATTACGCAGAAAACGAGAATGAGGGTAATAGTTGCTAGGACAGCCATGGACAAAGAGAGGGAGTTGTTTCAGTTCCAGTAGATCAGAATGGACCTTATGTCGAGGTGATTACATCCGGAGTGTCGGAGCCATTTCTGCTGGATACTGGTGCTACAAAAAGTTCGATTATGCACTCAAAACTTCCTGGCGCACCTTTGTCTGGCGAAATGAATGTTTCAGTAGGTTTTTCTGGCGCCCCTGTTAGAAACCCGATCTCCAGTCCCATGCCCCTTTCTGTTGGCCCATGCGAATTAGAAGCACCCCTCATTCTTACCACAGGTTGTGGCGAAAATTTGTTAGGTTTGGATTTACTGAAGAGACTATATGCGACCTTGTACTGTTCTCCTTCGGGAGTACAACTTACGCTTGGTAAGAGAGTGATTTCCCCGATGTATTTGTCAAAAGAAAGAATTCCGACTGAGTTGTCATCTCTTCCAGATGTACTTTGGGCAAATGGTTCTAATGATGTGGGTCATTTAGAGATAGCACCGTATGTCATAACATTAAAAGCTAATGTTAGGTTGCCACGTATTCCCCAATATAGAATATCAAACGAATGTGAAAAGGCTTTGTTAGCGATCGTCTATGATCGGATTGCGAAAGATGTCATCGAAGAAACTACAGGCAACATTTGTAACAGTCCTGTTTTGCCTGTCTTAAAGCGTACCGATCCTTCACAGCCCCCTGTGTACCGATTTGTGATCGATCTAAGGGAAGTGAATAAGATCGTTGTACCGCAGTTTCCAGTCGTTCCCGACATTACTGCCTTATTGACAATGGTTCCAGCCTCAGCCAATTGGTTTTCGGTGATTGACCTGAAGAATGCTTTCTTCAGCATCCCGATTGCCGAGGAGAGCAGAGATATCTTCAGCTTCAATCTAGGAGGACGAAGCTTCCGCTTTAAAAGCGCTCCTCAGGGCTACTGTGAGAGCCCATCAATATTCAGTCAAGCTCTGAAAACACAACTAGATACGATTATTCTACCTGGTGGCGCGACTCTGATCCAGTATGTAGACGATCTACTGATCGCTGCAGATACTGAAGAAATCTGCAAGCAAGCCACGTTGTCATTGTTGCGTCATTTATGTGACATGAAGCACAAAGTCTCGCTTTCCAAACTACAATTTTGCCGACAAGAAGTAACCTACTTAGGTCACGTCTTATCGAAGGAGGAAAGGAGACTGACCCCAGAAAGAATACAGGCGATTGCAGAACTGAGTGTCCCAAGGACACAAAGAGAAGTGCATGCCTTCTTGGGCATTACATCGTATTGTAGACAATGGATACCGAACTTCTCACTGTTGGCCAAACCTTTGCTGGCATTAATGCGTAAAGACACACCCAATCCTTTGCCTTGGTCTGAAGATTGTCAGGCGAGTTTCCATGAGTTGCGTGAGGTATTATGTTCGGCTCCTGTGTTGGGCAACCCCGACTACAGCAAGCCGTTTACATTATACGTCCACGAGAAGGAAGGTTGCGCATTATCAGTCTTGACGCTGCACTTTGGGGACAAACAACGCCCATGTGCATATTTCTCAGCGACTCTAGATCCCGTAGCTAAGGCATTACCGAGTTGCTTGAGGGCCACTGCCGCAGCGGCTGTCTGTATTCGACAGTCCGCTGGGTTAGTCATGAATAATACTCTGACCGTTATGGTCCCACATGCAGTAGATATTTTACTAAACAGAACGAAGACACAACATCTGACTAGTGCTCGACTGTCCAGCTATGAATTGACCCTGTTAGCAAGTCACATTCACATAAAAAGGTGTGATACACTCAACCCCGCTACGTTATTACCTATTCCAGCAAAAACAGATGAGGTCGATAAACATGATTGCTGTTTTAGGACAGAGGAAGAGACAAAAGGGAGAGTAGACTTACAGGACACTCCTCTCCCTGAATGTAATGATAATTTATGGGTTGATGGTTCATGTTTCAAGTTGCCGAATGGTGATACGACTGCAGCATATGCCGTGACAACATTACACACGATTGTAGAGACAGCTCGCATCCCCCACAATTCTGCGCAAGCAGCAGAGTTAGTCGCACTCACAAGAGCGTGCGTGTTGGCGAAAGGAAAACGAGTGAATGTGTACACTGATAGTCAGTACGCCTTTGGCGTAGCCCACAGTTTTGGAAGATTGTGGCGTGAACGTGGGTTCCTGACGTCGCATGGTGCAAAGATTCAACACGGCCAGCTAGTACACGACCTTCTCGAGTCACTGACCTTGCCCCTACAGGTTGCGATCGTGAAGTGTAGCGCGCATAGAAAGATCCGAGATGATGTTGGTCGAGGGAATGCATTTGCCGATGAAGTCGCGAAAGAGACTGCAAGGAACACAATGAGTCGGATGTATGTTGTAGGTCCTGCTAGATGGACCCCTGATGTGGATATGTGTGAGGACACCATCGAAAGCGTGAAGTCCATACAAGCTGACGCGACTGAGAAAGAGGTGAATGAATGGAGAGAAAGCAAGGGTAGGTTAGACGCGAATGGTTGTTGGGTCGAACTGTCAGAACATCAGCGATGGTTGTTACCGGATGCTTATGTGCTCGCAGTGGTAACGATGGCCCATGGAATGGCACACGTCAGTGTGAAAGGAATATGTAAGTTGTTGGCCCCAGTATGGCAGAATAGTGGTATCCCAAAATGTGCAGAGAATCTGGTCAGAAATTGTATGGTGTGTTTGAAGCACAATCCCGGTAGAGGAACCCCAACCCCAGCTGGTCATTTTGCACCTCCAACGTATCCGTTCGAGGTCTTGCAACTCGACTTCATTCACATGGAGAGGTGCAATAACCTAAAATATGTGCTTGTTGTCGTTTGCGCTTTCTCCAGGTGGGTAGAAGCGTACCCCCTTAAGAACAACACTGCATTGTCAACTGCCAAAGCCCTTGTCAAAGAATTCTTCCCTAGATTCGGCATGCCTAGGATTGTCTGGAGTGATAATGGAAGTGAATTTGTGGGACGAGTAATGAAGAGAGTGTGTGAGTGTCTAGGCATCCGCCAGAAGTTCCATGCTGCAAACCACCCCCAGTCGGCAGGCCTGGTAGAGTGCTATAATGGCACGTTAAAATTGAAACTGGCCAAAATCCAAGCCAGCACAGGTCTCAAGTGGCCAGACGCCTTGCCTTTAGCACTCCTGTCTACCAGAATGATTGTCCATTCCAGGTTAGGACTTAGCCCACACGAGATCGTGTTCGGGCGCCCAGCAAATATATGGGGAGTACCGAGGCCAAGAAAGCTCAGTGAAATCGAGTACCCTGCACTGTTTGACTATTTGCACGAATTGACAACTAAACTGCATGCTTTACATCAACAGGTCCACAGCTCCTCTCCACCGGCATCCGACGATCCAGGCCATGCTATCGAACCTGGCTCCTGGATCCTGATTCGCAACTTCAGACGAGCAAAGAACGAGGAGCCTCGCTGGACCGGACCTTTCCAGGTTTTGCTGTCGACCCGCTCTGCAGTACGTATCCACGGAAAGAAACATTGGGTGCACGGCGCCCATTGCAAAAGGGTCCCGTTGCCCCTTCCATACGACCGATGGGTCCAGCAAGGAGACGCTGACTCCGAGACTGAGTTTATACCACGTTTTGTCCCCTTCAGCGATGCACGACTAAAAGGAACTGGTACCGACAAAGAGAGCGATCGTATTTTGCAAGAATCTGTGCCACCGTCGCTGCAGTTGGACACTACAGAACCTGAAACACTGTTTGAAGATCACACCGTGCCTGGAAAAGAACGATATAATCTGAGGTCAAGACCAAGGAACTGACACACTCGAACTAGTGCGATCTTCCCTTTTCCCATGAACTATTTTTGATTCCACAGCTCTCTCGCCCAGGAAACTAGCGCATTTTTGATTTTCGAACCGCCATCCGGTTCTGCTGCTAAGGCCGCGGTTGAAGTCTGAGGAGTGCAGCCGGGGACGCCTAGGTCAACGGTTCTGGTCAGTCTGAGGGAATCACCCCGGACTGGTCAGAGCGCACATCTTGGCAGAAGCAACCTCCCACCGCGGGCAGCAACCAGAGGATGGAGTTTCCGAGGGTAGAGAGACCTGCTAGACACATGAACTTTGAAAAGAAAATATGTATTGTAATGGCAAGAAGACGATTTCTAGTATTGAGCATCTCAATGTTGTGTAGTATAATAATGTTTTAACTGGCTATGCTCTGTCCATTTTTCGAGTTCCATTCATACACAACACCCAGCTCACACCTCCTCCTACCGTTCCCACACACTCCTTCCACCCTTTACCTGAACACGTGTCTGCCAGAAGACTAGAATTCGTAAACAACTCCTTCGTCCAACTCCTCCACCAGCACCAATCTGTGATGAACACTACGAACTGTTGGATATGCGGACTCATGCCACACACTACGGATAAGGGCATCCCTTACTTTGTCCTGCCATTTAGTTACTTCGGTTCTCTGTGGGCTTTCCAGACCATGTTCCTGTTTTCCCTTGAACCATACGTTCGAGGGGAGAACTTAAACAATAAGGCACTAGTGGCAGGAATCCGAAATATGAGTAGAGACATCGACACAGTTAGAGCCACTCCCAAAGATGAGTTTACACCATACAGTAGATGGAACATCACCAAGTATGGGATTTCCCTAAGTGAGAACCAGAAATCAAAGAAATCCTCCCCAGTCTGGGTAGTACCCCACCGTGGTCACTTATGTCTGCAAGGTATTGGCAGAGATCCCAAAGCACAGTTGGGGAAGAGCATATGCACGGAAACATATGTGTTTGCCTCCCGAACTTCCCCTCCATTCTTGGCGGCTAAAGGCACCTATTTTGTCTGCCATGACAAAGCCTACACATGGTTGCCCTCTGACTTCTCGGGCACATGTTTTATCTCGTTTCTGCTGCCACCCACCTACACGGCCGGGGCAGATTACCACCGGACAAGGACAGTTAGGGGTGTCGTGAGTCAAGACGACACTGCGGGTCAAGAATTTGGAGACTTCGCAAAGGGTTTTCTGCCATTTTGGGGGCCTATGGTGAACAGCAGGAACATTCGCCAATTAACGAGAATAGTTGAGTCCGCCGTGACTGAAACGGCCGGTGCCCTTAGCAACTTGACAGCTGAGCTTCAGTCGGATCGACTTATGACCCTTCAAAACCGGGTTGCCCTGGATGTCATACTTGCAGACCGTGGTGGTGTATGTAGAGTGATCCAATCTAGTTGCTGCATTTTCATCCCCGATAATGCTCCGACAGTGTACCAGGCCATCTCCAAGTTACACAAAATCTCTTATTCTCTTCACATAGAAAAAGGAAATTGGTCTCTGCTAGGGTGGTTCTGGGAACTGATCTCTGCCTGGGGATGGAAAACTCTGATCTTCATTGGGATGATCTTAGCCGTTCTGTTTATGTTCTGCCTGTTTGTACAGTGCGCCCCTGCAATATGTGGCCTCTGCGCCACTTCATGTGTAAGGAAGCCTGTGTCAAAGGACGAACTGAGCAACAGAATGATGCTACAGCAGCATCTCCGTGAATTCATCAATACAGATTTGGACTCCGACTAGCGTGAGTTATTGCCTAATATGAGGGCAAAAGGAGGGTCTGTGGTACTGTAAATTTGGACCCTGCTACTCCACAGATATCGAGGTCCAACACTCGTGTTATAAAATACCGTCATACCATGACGAATTTGGTATCTACGAACCGGTAATGATTAGGACATCATCCCTATGCATTTGCGTCATGATTAAATGATGCTAACACCCTCAAATCTTGATTTGCGTCTCGAACCCGCAGACTCCATTTTGTAAACGGCATCCATCTTATGACTTGCCCTCATATAGTCAATTGATTAAAACCGAGTTTGATCTGAAAGGACACGTCCACCGTAGCTGACTTCCCCATGACCTGGCCGAGCTGACTCCACTGCCTCCAGCCAAGCCTGTTTGGGCAGCTCCTCGCCCAGTGGCCGAGCCAGATATCATCAAGGCACAACATGTCATAAACCCTTCACTACATACAGACCCTGTTTTCCCATACACACACACACCTGTCCATGATTCTTGTTTATGACCCGTTTTATGATGGGAGGGTGCTCGACCTTATTGGCATTTCATCGATATCTTATGGGAGTTCTGGATCTGGCGGGTAATCCGTCACCAACTGGACATCTGAAATATGTGCTGACCAGCATGACTTCGCTCTTTGTATTATTGTGGAAATATTTGTATTGCCATATCATAAACTTAAGAATTCTTGCCTGCAGCTGTTATTTATGTATATAAGGAGAAGTCTGGTTCTGTAAAAACGAACAGTCTCCTGAGAACTTACGGCCCGTGCTGTCGTACTTCTAGGACACATGTTACTTGGTTGCAGCCAATAAAACTCGATCTCTGACTGCAACTAGAAGACTCTGTGTTTCTGTAAGTCCAGAACAGGGAGAACCTAGAGGTCTTCGGGTGTGGTCCCCTGGCACCACCGGGTCTCTAAAAACCCGGCACCTCACTACAAGTTGGGGTAACACATGTATACGTAGCACTGAAAATTTCCATTATGTGGTTGATACTGTTGTGGGCAATGGTTTTGGTTCGTACTGTGGGTATCCTGAGTTATGGCATCCCCTAATGATTATATGATCTGCACTTGGAATGTTCGGGGATTGGGCTCGGTACACAAACGGCACAGGGTTCTGGCACAATTGCATAGGCGGCAGGTACACATAGCATACCTCCAAGAGACACATTTAAATGATTCAGAGGGTGCCAAAATGCTACGCAAATGGAAGGGCCAGCTCTACGCCACAAAGTTCTCTGTGTTCTCCCGGGGGGCGGCCATTTGGATTAGAAACACGGTTCTGTTCAAGCTCATTGAATCTAGGGTAGACAAGGAGGGCCGATATGCGCTTGCCCGAGTGCTGTTGGACGGTGTGTGTGTAGTACTTGGATGTATGTATGCTCCGAATGTGGACCAATTGCAGTTTTTTGTGGAGATTGGTAGGGTGTTGGCGGACTGGGTGGAGTATGACTGGATTATCGGTGGGGACTGTAACGCGGTATTGGACCTCACGCTGGACAGATCACACCCCCCCCCTACATGCAACTAAAAGTAGGAAGCAAGCAGGAGCGCTGGCACAGTGGGCGGAGGGATGGGAATTAGATGACGCCTGGCGGGCACTTCATGCATCACATAGGGAATACACGTTCTACTCCCCACCACACAAATTACACACCAGGATAGTCCGTATCTTTTGCTCCAACACACTCACTCCGTCAATCTTGAAGGTACAACACATGGGGAAGACATTGTCAGATCACAACCCGGTGGAACTATCAATACAATGGGGAAGACTGCCCACTCCTATACCGACATGGCGACTGTCCCCGAGTCTCCTAGAAGACCCGGTCTTTAAGTCCACACTACTAGACGCCACCACACATTATTTTAGCGAGAATACGGGCACGGCCAGTTCCAGACGGGACGAATGGGACACCTTTAAGGCTACCATACGTGGTGTGGCCATGGGTACCAAAATAGGCGTTAAACACCTGGTAATGGGAAAGTTGAGGGCAGTGGAGGGCAGTCTGGCGGTGCTGGAAAACGAGGCCGCAGGCACGGACGGGGCCCTCACGCAACTGCAGGAGGCTAACATACAACATGCGGAACTCTTGTAGGAACTAAGAGTGCTAGACTATAGGGAGTACACCGCACGGCAACACACACAGGCGGATAGAGCGGGCACACTTTTGGCACGTCTGACGAAGGACGCCCCAGCGGCCACCCCTATTATGGAGATACAGGATACCTCCGGGGAACTGATTCAGGGGCAGCGTGAGATTAACACGATATTCCGGCAATATTATGCAACCTTATATGGCCCACACGCTCCACTCTCGGAACTGGCATTTGAGGAATTTTTCTCCGATATCTGTGTTCCTCAGCTGAGTGCAGCGCACAATGCGGAACTAGCGAAGCCCATTACAACGGCTGAAATTAGAATGGCCATCCAGGCTTTGCCGAGGAACAAGGCACCCGGGACGGATGGGCTCCTGGTGGAATTTTACCTGACATATATTGACCTACTGGCCCCCGCCTTCATGCGTTATACGGTGAAGCACTGGAGAGAGGCGAACTGCCTGACACGACACTGCAGGCCCTGGTTGTTTCTCTTCTGAAGCCAGGGAGGGACGCACTGCAGCTAGACAACTACAGATCGCTGTCACTTCTGAACACTGACTCTAAAATCCTCAGTAAGATACTAGTGGTGCGCCTATCCCAGCATATCCCGGAAATGGTACACCCCGATCAATGTGGGTTTGTGCCGGGTAGGGGTACGGCTCTGAACCTACGGAGGCTCAGCCAATTAATGTCCCCGGATGCAGAGGGTGATGACGCCGAGGGTTGTATCTCACTGGACCTCAGACAGGCCTTTGATTCCCTCAGATGGGACTACATGTTTGCGGCCATGTCCAGATTTGGGCTCCCTGCTGAATTCATAACCTGGGTGTCTCTGCTGTATCGGAAACCCACGGCACGGGTTCGAACCAACAAATGTATCTCAGATCGGATTGAGATAGCGAGGGGTACGAGGCAGGGATGCCCGCTCTCGCCCTTGCTGTTCATAATCGCTCTAGAGCCCTTACTGCTGAAAGTGCGTTCGGTGGCGACCACGGTGGGGATTACTAGGCTTCACACTCACCACGTCATATCGGCGTATGCCGACGACATATTGCTGTTCCTCAAGGATATAAACAATCCGGTGACGCCACTGCCGCAGATCTTTGCGGATTTCCGCGAGTTGTCGGGCCTCGCCATCAACGAGACGAAGTCATACGGGTTTGGCTTCCGGGGCCCGGTAGCGGGTACACACGTCCGATTCCCGCCACACTGCTTACAGCTCGCACCCGTGACCTTCAAATACCTGGGTATTTAGATATACCGACAATCACAAGACCTGATGACGGTAACCTGGGAAGAACCCTGACCAACCTACATAAACAGGTGCAATTCTGGAACACCCTGCCGTTGTCAGTGGCAAGCAGAGTAGCTATCTCAAAGATGGTGGTACTGCCGCGAATGTTATACTTCTTCACGAATTTGCCTATCTTGGTCCCTATGCCCTTTTTTAAGAAACTAAATACTCTGCTAATTGAACTGGTGTGGGGGAAGGGCAGAAGACACATAAGCATCCCGAAATCCTAAGTTTAAATTCATACAATTAATGATCGTACACAGGGCGTACCTCACCCCACACAAGATACATGTGATGTTTCCGGAAGCGGCTGACACCTGCCCCAGGTGCCAACAGGAAGATGCAGGCAAAATGCACATGTTCTGGGATTGCCCTAAGCTGGGACACTACTGGGGCGCGATACACCACATTTTGAATGACATAGCGCCAGGCAGACCTTACCCATCCGCTTCATATTGTTTGCTGGGACTAGGCCACAAAGAAAAAAAGAAAAGTGTGACTACCAGATTCGTAGACCTGGTACTGTTATTAGCGAAGAAGACGGTGGAGATGAGATGGAAGTCGGCTAGACCACCGTAAGTAGAGACCTGGGGCCTCATTTATGAAAAGTGACGCATCGCTGCGTGAAACCAGCGATGCGTCCCTTTTCACTGCGCACTCCTTGCGACACCAATGATGCGTCATATTTAATGTATGACGCATCATGTCGCAAGGACTTACAGATACGTCAGTATTTCTGACGCATCTGTAAGCGCAAAAGTGACGCATTGCTGGAGTGTGTCACAAAAGTGACGCATCTCCAGCAATGCGTCCTTTCACATGGGGAAAGCCCCATGTGAAAGGGCTTGCGTCAGTCTTACGCCTGCTGTGAGGCAGGCGCAAGATTTTGACGCAACAGCATCCTAAAAGTGACGCAGTGAAATCTCATAGATTTCACTGCGTCACTATTACGAGGCTTTTTGCGGGGGAACGCCCCCTCTGCATACATTATACCTGACGCAGGTATAATGTGGCGCAGGGGTTTAAAAAGTGACGCATCTACCTAGATGCGTCACTTTTTAAATATGGCGCAACAAGGCGCATGTTTTACGCCGCAGATGCGTCACAAAAAGTGACGCATCCGCAGCGCAAAACTGACGCAAGGCCTCATAAATGAGGCCCCTGGAGTGGGGAGGTGATCAGGTGGGGCAAAGCTGAGGGACAGGAACTACAAAGGGAAGAGCGCAGAGGGCTCAGGAAACACCCCATCTCATTAGAGTGGAATGCATTACTCCTAGCATTTGAACAGGGCGTACATGATCATGGGGAATAGAGCAAGGTCACTGCCTGGCACGGGAGAACAATGTACGAACGAACGGACATGCCCAAGAACCGCGGTTCGAGTTGCGGACTTAAAATGCATAATCTGATGTAATTGTATGTTGTATATATGGGGATCGGTACTCCCAACAGATGCCAACTGAAACATAGAGATTAGAACCAAACCACTGTAGGCCGCGATTGAGGATTGAGTACGTGCTGGGGAGGGGAGGGTAGGGGGAGGGAGTTTGGGAGTTGGGGATTCTTATCATTAACGGAAAATGGAAAATGACAATCCTGGTTTACAATATTGAGTTGTATGTCACGATGTTGAAGCACACTGCACAAAAGATTGTACTGTATTAAGTGACCTTTACTGTCAATAAAGAAACTTTAAAAAAAAAAATATTCGGGGACCCCCATCTCACCCAAAACTAACCATAATTTCTCCCTAGGTACTAAATCAAATGCAGATCTCAAATCTACAAAGATTAGGAAGAGACTACCCCCCAGCACGCTTACAGTCTTCCAGTACAGCAATTGTAGTCTTAGTACTTGGTCCAGGGTCGACAACTTTTCCCTGAACCTGGCCTGCAGGGTGGACAGGACCTTCATCTCTTCCATCCATGACTGCAATCGAAGGAGTAAGACTCGCACAAAAACTTTCTGAGAAATGTCTATTATTATTATTATTATTATTATGGGTCTGTAGTTAGTTGGGAGGAGGGGGGAGCCCTTTTTTAAAATCGGAATTTTTTCCGCACCAAGACAGCTTGGAGGAATCTTCATACCTTGCATAATTGAATTAAAAAGCATCCAAAGATATGGAGCCCAAAAAGCAGGTTCACTCTTAAAAATGTCTCCAGGGAGCTTGTCCAGACCTGGGGCTTTGCCCGGAGCTATTCTTGCTATACTTGCATGTACCCTGACGATGTGTACTTACAGGGTGTATACCTAGAGTCCATGAACCAATCACGTAAGAACCCAAAAAGGAAATTAAGAGATGTACTACCTAGCTGCTCACCAATGTAATAATTACATCATGCGTAAATAATTATGTAACAAGTACATCAGGCGTAATAAATGCTTCATAAGGATGTGGAAAACACAGTACATTGAGGATTGGAGCTTTAAACATAAGACTTATAGACAATTTGCGCAATCAGTCCAACCTTGAAACGATGTGGCTGCAGTGTTCTCTGATATCAAAGCGATTTCTCCAGACTCCATCCGGTTTTAACCACTACCTTCCCAAAATCTTTGAATGGAAATAAAACTTTATTGAAAAACTGGTTGGAAAATATGAAACTGAGGCAAAGCAAGAAACAGCCTTCTACGCCAATTACAAGATGGCGGCACGCTGTGTCACGCCGTACAGGGTGGCTTACGGCAACGTCGTCCTCAAAAACGTCAGTAGACATAGCCACAGTTGAGGGCAAGAAGGTCGCACTGAATATTCCACAAGTGACATGGGAACCGGAGGAGAGACTGCATGCGATCAAGTACTGCATAAAGGTAAGCACGTGCAATGCTTGTTACGATCTTCGTTATGATTCAAAGTAAAAAATGTTGGTTCGGCAACACTGGAGCCTGGAAGTCAGAGCGTAGCCCAACAATTACCATTAAAAATGTGTCTCACCTTGACCCCGCCAACAAGAGCTCTCGAAACACATGTGAAGTCTGTGAATAGGGCCAATAGTAGGACACAGGGATCGTAAGCAGGTTGACAGATAACACTTGGGAACAAATCAGCAGCACAACTCCTCACAGAAGGATGACAGTTCCATGGTAGATGATAGAAAAACCTTCCTCAGCATGCCAGGAGAGGCAAGTCAACGTTGAGGAGGCGAAATTGAATGTCGAAGCGTTTGTCGACGTCTGGAACATCGACGTTGAGACAAGGAAAGTCAAAGAGGTCGACGTCGAGAAGAGAAAAGTCGACGTCAAGGAGACGCTCCTGGCCTAGGACGGTGTCTAGTGCCTCAGTGGTTCGTCTTTCATCTTCATCTGAGAGTTCCCGGAGGCGCCGGTGCTCTTCTGCAGAGAGGTCTGCGTCCAGACCATCCTACCAGAGGCCTGCTCGAAAGAAAAGGAGGTTGCCTAGGTTGCCGGACTCTGAGTATTCCCGGACCTACTCGCCCTCAAGGCCCAGGACGCCTACGCCTATGCCTCCTTCACTACCTCCTCTGCCTACAACGATACCTCCGCCGCCTCCGCCTCCATATCTGCCTCCACCACCTCTGCCTCCTCTTCCACTGCTTCCCGGGCCGCCACAACCACAGCCAGGGGTTCCGGTTCACACTCCTCCATTGCCACCGCCTCCAAAGCCGGCGGTTCCTGCGAGGCCTCTGTGGTCAAGGTCCAGGTCCAGAGGGAGACATCGCTCTCGCAGTGAGCGTCGTTCCTCGTCGAGGTCTCTTCACCGTCGAGGGAAGGAGAGGTCATGGTCCCGGTATACAGGTTCTTCTAGTGACAGGAGGTATTCTCCCACATTGTCTGACTCTCCCCCTATGAGGGTGTCGCCTGTGGACGACATTGTGACATTTCAAGATGTGTTGCTGAGGGGAGCAGCGATGTTGGTGATCACGCTGACGGTGCCCACCCTGTCAACCTCCGTGATTTTTGAGACTTTGCATAAGAGGCATCTATCTCGCCCATTGCTGCCTTTGTTACCAGGACTGGAGGAACCGGCCATGGAGCTGTTTCTGACGCCGGCTTCGGTGAAGTCGGCGCCATCTCGGCTTCAAAAGAAGTATCGGCCACCGGATTCTGATCAGGCGTTCTTGCGGTCAGTTTTTTTACAAAAACAATGGCTCCTGTGGACAATTACTCAAATAATATGGTAATATTACCGCACAATGGCAATGTGGGTGATTTGAAAACAGACGAAAGGCAAGTAAGTGGTGTATACACCAGCCAAATTAAATTCTGATTTTACACATATAGACAATATACACATTTATATACACTTATACAAATTGAAAACAGTGAATTTGTGTCCCAAGTGAATAATTTTGAACAAAAAACACAACTTATTTACAAAATTTCATACAAAGAAAAAGGAGTGACATAGGTTTTCAATTGTGAATTCGTTTTTTGGAAAGAAAAGAAAAGAGGCGACCTATTGGTTAGTTTCAAAATTAATATTCAAGTTGACCAGTAATGCCTACTTAAAAAACGGTCTGCTTCTTTACAAGTTGTCGACGACGTTTTGACCTTGTATGGATAGAAAGTCTCTTCAGGACTGACTGTATATAGGGGACCTGCTCAATGCTGGTAAATATGTATACAAAAACATTGACACCGTGATGAAGGTGAATGAAAGCAACTTACAGAGATCGCAGCCGGGACCCCTGTTGTGACTCAATTTGGTGTACTCGTAATGATTTTTTACCAATTCATGAAACTTGTCCACGGTTCAAAAAACCTCTGCGCACTTAATAGTGCTATGGATGAATCAATATTCAATGCCACAAGGTGGCCGAAGTCTATGGGGCTCAGACGATGTTGGCTCTTGGTACGACTTGTAAACTCCGGACAATCCTGTGAGTAATGGTGGCGTCTGCACAATGGCAGGGCTTACTGATCGGCAGTGCGGTCAGAGCCTGTCCCGGATTCTGTGATCATTACAGCAGCCAAAAAGCAGCATTTCATTGCCCCGTCAGCAACGGTCCCTCCGGACAAGGAGAGCCGTCAAATAGACTCTTCTGGACGGAAAGTCTGTGGTACAGCTGCCACAGCTATGAAGGCGGCAAGTGCTTCAGCGCTCCTGGGACGCTATGACCGCTCCTTGTGGGAGTCCCTGCAACAGTTTATCAAACATCTCCCTAGGGATAGAAGTCATCCGCTCGGCTGCAGACTCCTCTCTCCTGGCCGCTCATGGGTATTGCCATGGCATCAACCTGAGGCCTGCCTGGTTGCGCCTTACCTCTCTTAAGTCGGAGGCGCAGCAGAGGGTCACGAACTTGCCATTTTCGGGGTCGACCCTCTTCGGGAAACATGCGGATGAGGAAATGGCCCTCCTGAAGGCAGAAGTAGAAACTCTGAAGGCCGTCGGCTTGGCGAAACCAATGGAGCAGAAGAAGTCCTTCCGGCATTTCCAGAGGAGATACGGTTCCCAGAGGTGAGGTCAAGGCAGTCAAGCTGGCTAGCAGCAACAACAGCAGCAGCAGTACCAGTGGCAGCCCTTCCAGAAACGTCAGAGGGGCAGAGGCGGCCAGCAGTCCTCCTCGGCAAACAAGGGCCCGGCCGGGTATAAGCCCTAAGGGGCTACTTCCCCCTCATCCATTACCCGCTCCGGTGGGGATAAGCATACAAAATTTCCTGGCAGAGTGGAGAAAAATTACTCAGGACAAGTGGGTGCTGAATATTGTTTGCAATGGATACAGTCTTCGTTTTGTCAGCCCGCCTCCAGCAATTCCACCAGTTCGCTCGCAGTTCCAGCTGCGCAAGCTCCAAGCGGAGGCCGATACCCTGTTAAGGAAAAATACTACTTGATCTGTCCGCGGCTTTCGACACGGTCGATCACGCTATTTTGATCGACCGTGTCGGAAAAGCTGGAATATCATCTGATGCTCTCTCGCTCCTGGCATCCTTCCTGACAGACCGAGTGCAATCAGTCTCTATGGGCTCATTCTCTTCTGACTCCTTTACACTACCTTGTGGAGTCCCCCAGGGATCCTCGCTAAGCCCAACGCTTTTTAACATTTATGTGACAGAATTAGCGAGGAACATCAATGCTCATCGTCTAGCAGTTACATCGTACGCAGACGATACACAACTTGTCCTGGCCATTAATAACAATGGTATGGAGGTTGCCAATAACTTCCAAAAAGGAATGAGTGCCATATGTAATTGGATGCACTCGAATTGTCTGAAACTCAACTCAGACAAAACTGAGGTGATGGTGTTTGGGAAACTCACTCCTGCATGGTCTTCTATATGGTGGCCACTAGATCTTGGCCCCCCGCCCAATCCGGTTACTAAGGTTAGAAATCTTGGTGTTATCTTTGATAACAAACTCTCATTTAATCAGCATGCCAACTCTATAGTTTCGGCTTCATTTTTCATACTTAAAATGATAAAAAAATTCAGCCCTATCTTCCATTAAACACCATCAATACCTTGATCTCTACCTTATTAATGTCCCGAGTTGACTACTGCAATGCTCTCATGCTTAATGCCCAAGAACAAGTAGTCAACAAACTTCAACTAGTTCAAAATGCAGCCGCTCGACTTGTCACAGGTACACCAAAATTTAAGCCAATTTCCAATACCATCCGTAATCTCCACTGGTTGCCAATTAGACAACGTATTAAATTCAAAGCCCTCTGCATTGCCTTCAAGAGCATTCATGAAAAATCACCTGCCTTTCTTAAAGACGCTCTCCATCCCTACCGACCTTCACGCAATCTTAGATCTGCTGATGCTAATCTCCTGGAAGTAATTAAAACTAGGAAAGCTACTTGGGGAGATAGATCTTTTGCAGTAGCTACAGCTAAATTATGGAACTCCATGCCAAGACATCTAAAAAATGCTCCTACATTACTATCATTCAGGAAGCAACTGAAGACGTGGTTGTTCAATTATTAATCTCCCTGACTCCCGGGCCCAACCTCCGATTTCTGTCTATCAAAGCGCCAAGACACCCTTGGGTAATCGTGCGCTCAATAAATTGCATAAAATAAATAAATAAATAAGATAGAAGACGTCTCTTTGTCTCAAAGGGGTATGGGTCTTTACTCACGGTTCTTCCTGGTGCGCAAGAAGGACAAGAACGAGTTCAGGCCCATTCTGGATTTGCGACAAGCAAATAAGTGGATTCGCAAGAAAATTCTTTGCATGCTGCCATCTACGACAGTGAGGACGGTGTCGTCTTTACTGGGGTTGATGACCTCTTGCATCTTCCTCATGCCACACGCATGCCTCCACATGAGGCCGCTGCAGGAATGTCTGGAGGATCAGTGGGACCAGAAGCAGGGGAGCTGGGACGACAGGATCCGGCTGTCCCTTCACTCTCAACAGTCCCTGAGATGGGGGTACTCAACAGAGAATATCCTCAAAGGGGTTCCATTTCACAAAGACATTCACATTCAGACTATCGTCATGGATGCTTCTCTCCACGGCTGGGGAGAGCATTCAGACCATCTACAGATACAGGGAACGTGGTCCCCGGCGGAATCCACGTATCACATAAATTTCCTGGAACTCAGAGCTGTTCACTTGCCACTGAAGGCCTTTCATCCGTCCTTCCAGACCAACTCCTTGCTTGTACAGACAGACAATACAACCACAATATATTACCTCAACAAGCAGGGGGGCTCGAGATCGCGCACACTGTCACAAGAAGCGCAGGCGATCTGGCACTGGCTGCTAGCCAGAGGTCTGATGATAACAGCTACCCATCTGCCAGGTGTGCAGAATGCTCAGGCGGACACACTCAGCAGGCTGGTGCAAGAAAACCACGAGTGGGTTCTAAACTACGAAGTGCTAGGAAACATCTTTGACAGGTGGGGCACTCTGGACATAGATCTGTTCGCCACTGCCGAAAACAGAAAATGCCGAGACTTAGCCTCCAGGTATTACCAACCGGGGACTCTGGGGAACGCGCTATGGATCAGCTGGTCGAACAGCTTTCTGTACGCTTTTCCACACATTCCCCTGATTCCGGCGGTGCTCTTCAAGCTGTCTCAGTCCAGAGTACGGATGATCCTCATCGCTCCAGAGTGGCCCCGACAGTGGTGGTTCACGGGCCTGCTTCAGCGGTCTCTCTTACCCCACATGCGGCTGCCGTGTCGGCTGGACCTTCTCATGACGTACGGGGGCAGATGGTGCATCCCAACCTCTCATCGTTGAGTTTGGCGGCATGGCTCCTGAAATAGTGCAATATGGACACCTGAATCTTCCTGACGATTGCATGAATATACTTAAGAAGGCTAAGAGACCTTCCACTAGGACTTCCTATGCCTACAAGTGGAAGAGGTTCTGCATCTGGTGCACTTTCAAGAACTATGATCCGACGACCTGCAAGGAAGATGTCATTCTTCCATACCTTTTGCATTTGGCTCAGTCTGGCCTTAATTTTCATTCTATTAAGGTTCACCTCGCAGCATTAACTCCGTATAGGAAATGCCCTTCACAGACATCCTTCTTCCAGATCCCCGTAATTAAAGATTTTTTGGAAGGATTCAAGAAAGTGTTTCCTCCTGTTCGGCGTCCTCCGCCATCATGGGAGCTGAATGTGGTGCTGTCCAGGTTGATGAAGGAACCTTTTGAACCTATTCATAAGGCTTCACTGCAGCACTTATCGTGGAAGGCGGCTTTCCTCGTGGCCATTACATCGGCCCGCAGGGTGAGTGAAATTCAGGCATTGTGTTGGCAAGAACCTTATACTGTATTTCATGCTGCTAAGGTTGTGATGCGTACTCACCCTAAGTTCCTTCCTAAGGTGATTTCTGATTTCCATGTCAATCAGACTATAACTTTACCTACGTTTTTCCAGAATCCTTCCACTCCAGCGGAAAGGTCTCTGCTTTCCCTGGATGTCAGAATGGTGTTGAAATTCTGCTTGGATAAGACCAAGGACATTCGTAGGTCAGACTAATTGTTTGTCAATTATGGGTCGGTCAGGACTGGTCTTGCCACCTCAAAACAGTCCATCTCAAGGTGGATTGTGTCCTGTATCCAGTTATGTTAGCAGAAAGCTAACAAGACCTTAGGGGTAAGCCTAAGGCACATTCTACCAGGGGCAAAGCAGCTACAACAGCTTTGCTACATAATGTTCCCATTGCAGATATCTGTAGGGCTGCCACTTGGAAGTCGGTCCATACCTTTGCTAAACACTACTGTCTGGACTCTGATGCCAGGGCAGATGCTCAGGTTGGGCAGGCTTCGTTGAGAAATCTGTTTGCACAGCAGTGCTGTTGTCTTTTTCCTCCACCGCCGGATTGGTTAGTTAGGATGGGCTTACCATTCTATTCACTAGATTATGACTATACACAGAGATCCCCTACTACAGAAGGAGTAGTTTCTTACCTGTAACTCCAGTTCTTTTGTAGGGGTATCTCTGTTATAGTCATAAGCGCCCGCCCTCCTCCCCGGTGGAGAAAATGATAATGTACTGTATTCTACAGGCCTTGCTTTAAACACCTCCAAAAAGAACTGAAAGTAAAAGGACTTTGGCTGTGCATCCTGGGATACCGAGGGTCTCTGGAGAGTTCCTTAAAGGCATGGTATCCCTTTTTCCAGACACATAATGGCAGCCGATGGGGGCTTGTCTGTCCAACCCTTCCTCTCTATCATTTCAAGAATTTTGGTGAAGGGGAGTTTCTCAAGGAGTGAAACTTGGTAATATATGTAAAATTTGGTTTTATTTGGCTATCCTTTTCACTTTAAGTTGAAGTGCTGGCCAGTGTAGCCTTGTGGTTATAGGCTGCATTATTTGTCTTTGATTTTCTCTTAAGTGTCTATGCAGAACTGCAAAGAAGACAGCTTAAGAGATTATTTTTGATTGCTCCGGGGTCCCAACACATGGGCGGAACTATTCACTAGATTATGACTATGACAGGATACCCCTACTACAGAACTGGAGTTACAGGTAATAAACTACTCCTTACTGCACAGGCTAAAGCTGCCTTGCCAACAGCAAAGCCTGGTTTTCCAGTTTAACCAGAGTACAACCCAATGGAAGAGGAAAGTAAACGGTGATGGATCAAGCCCTGATCTTTGGACTGGGTAAGAGTGGTCTGCTTAATTCAGACACTCTGTTCATCACCACCCCTTTTTCTGAATGCAGACCTTGAACAGCAGATTCTGCCTATGTGGAGAGCGTGATTAACCCGAGGCACTTTCTGTTGGCTCAGCTTCCGTTAGGTCCAGGTATAACACCGACTTGACCTGCCCCTCACCCTCTTAGATCTGCCACAGATGCGCGTCCCACTTCTAGTCAGCCTCAATCTATCCAATCCTAGTATTCAATTCAGACTCTCTCTCTTACTCCTAAAAAGTTCCAAACTGTCTCTCCTTCTCCCAGTAAAGTTGCTGCAAGTAGTCTCTTCTACTTCAAGCTTACCTCAAGCTGTTTCTTCTACTATAAGTTTAGCGCAGTTTAGATCAAGCTGTCTCTTCTACTTCAAGTTTAGCTCAAGCTGTCTCTTCTACTTCAAGCTTACCTCAAGCTGTTTCTTCTACTATAAGTTTAGCGCAGTTTAGATCAAGCTGTCTCTTCTACTTCAAGTTTAGCTCAATCTGTCTCTTCTACTTCAAAGTTAGCTCAAGTGGTCTCTTCTACTTCAAATTTAGCTCAAGTGGTCTCTTCTGCTTCAAGTTCAACTCAGACTCTCCCCTCCTCTAAAACCAACCACAACAGCATCCTCTCCCCGAAGTCGAGTGTACCTCTCTCTCTAACTGAAGACCACCTGCCCCTTCCCAGGGTTTACTTCAGACTATCTTCCAAACTCCAACATTGGCCCGACTGTCACTATCTCTTATTTCAGTCTCCCTTCCTTCTAGCCAGCCCAGACTGTCCCTCCAGTAAATGAGCCACCTCAAAATCTCTCTGCTGTCCCTGGATCAATCCTAGCAGTCTAAGCTGCAGTCTATCCCCTGGAAAGGCTGTGCCTTTTGCTGCTAGAGTGGCCCCTTGTATCTCTCTCGGTAAATGTCCCCCGACCCGCTCTATCTCCATCCCTCCCCTATCAATGGACTTGTAGCAGTGAGCAGACCACCTGCCCCACCTGACAGGCACCTGTCTCTCAGCCCCTTCAACCCATCGCTGTGAGCCGCACTAATGAGCCCGCCAGCCACCACAAGCAAATGTCAGTGTCTGTCAGAGCCTCCCCGGCACAAAGGCTAAACTGGCACAGCAAGGGTTAACAGTGAAAGAAACGTGAAGCAGACAGGCTGATGACTGTCACAATTATGTCAGAGCGGCACTGGCATCAGTACACACATGGTTATAGATAGACGCCGGGATGCAGAAAAACGCACAAGCACGAGTCTAAAGATAGCAGCACGCAGCGACAGAAAAAACACTCACGCACACTCACCAATAGAAACAAGCAGAAATATACCTACACTGAACTACACACAAAAAATACTTATATAGCTCCTAATAAAAACAAGAAAACATACATCCGAAACATATAAAAAATGAAAAGCATATCCACAGAAAGGCACATGCGGCCATCTGTAGAATCCTTTATGTATAAAAACCAGAAGAAAGACACCAGCAAAAAAACAGAGATATACAGCTACAGAAATAACAAGCATCGATCTCTTAGCTTTATGGGGCCATGTGTTTCTAATTAGCGTGGAACACATGGCCCCATTAAGATTAGAAAGTGCTTTGCGACAGCAGCAAAGCAGGCGACCCAGTCCCGATCGGAGGCGAAAGGGCGTCAGCAAAAACCCCTCATTTCCAATGGCAGGCCACAGTTTAGCATAAGCAGTGACGCCAGTCAATGAAAATAAGAGGCGGGGCTTCAAACCCACTTCTCAAATCTACTCTCCTACAAAATCTCTTGCCCTGCGTACAGCGCTTTGCACTGCAACGCCGGGCGAGACATAAACACTGGGCAACTGGGCAATTAATTAGGGGATATGTACAAGCCCCTTTTGTGACATTCCCGTGGCGATAGGGGCCTTGCCGTAGGTACAAGGCACCGTAAAGCCACTTAACGTTGCTTAACACAGCCTTGTACATGACGCACCCTTTCATGCTATGTTTAGCATGAAAGGGGCATGCAGGGGGTGTTGTGGTGGGCGTTCCACCACAACACCCATTGTTGAACTCTACCCCCTATGTACAAGGATGATGTGCTTAGGAGGCAGCGCCAAATTTAAGACAAGTAAAACCCTGGTCTTTAGGTGGTGAAACGAGGAGAAATGCATTATTTCTCCTCGTTTTTGCTTTTTTTCCATGTGTGCTGCCAAGCAAAATGCCATGGTTTGTTTATGTACAGGAAGGTGTTCCTTCCTGTACATAAACAAACCTTTTTAAAAATGCCATTTTGTAATTTACATGTGTGCTGCATGAAACAGTACACATGAAAGTTACGAAAGCCATTTTAGGATTGTTTATGTGCAGTAAGGGACACCTTCGTACACTTAACCAATCCTCCCCTGCACTCTGGTGCAAGGGTGCCTGTGTTGGCCCTAAATTGGGAAACTTAGCATCAACGCAGGGGGAAACGCAAGGCTCCACCACATTCTTGAAATATGGTGCAGCCTGGCATTTCTGAAGTGGCGGAGCAGGTCGTTAAGCCCAGGAGGCTAACAACGCACTCCGCCACTTCTTCGTACATATGGCCCTGAGTCTTTCAGGCGGCTGGGTCCTGGTTGTTTGGACCTTAGGGCACCACATTGTAGGCTTGGTTGCCTAGCGCCTAGTGGGGTTACCTTTGTTTTGTAATTGCATGTATGTCTATTGATTGCTAAGCACTAGCTATGCGAGTTCTAAGACACAGGAGACACTTCCTCCCTCATCCAAAGAGCCAAGTTCAAGCCATGGGCATCTGATTAATGGACTCTGGTAATACAACACTGCAGGCAGCCAGTACCCCTCTGCCCAGCTCACCCCCAAAACAGAGAGGTCAGATCACAACAAACCGGTTGTGGCCTCATTGAATAGGATACCTCTTCAGACATGCAGCAACTGGAAGCCCAAGCAGGACAGCCTGCAGCGCTGCCTACAACACATGTGAGGCTTCACACATGGGCACCCTCAATCACCTGGCACTCAAACATGCCACATCATGGCAAACAGAATTCTGGGAGGACAACAATCTTTAAGGCATATTTACAAGCCCCTATCACCACCACATCATCACTAAAAGGGACATTGTGGTGGCGATAGGGATGCTTCACCTTATTTACAAAGCAGTGTTAAGGCACTTAACGCTGCCTTGTAAATAAGTCCTCCTTTCACGCTATGCTTAGCGTGAAAGGTGTGGGCAGTGGGTGTTGCTGTGGGCGTTTCTCCACAACACCCATTGATTCTGACGCTGCCTCCTATTTACAAGAGCAGCGTAAGTAGGAGGTAGCGCCAGAATTAAAAATTGGGAAAACCTGGACTTACCCTGGCGCGATGAGGAGAAATGTTAAATTTTTCCTTGTTTTCTCTGTTTTCATGTGTCACTTGGGAACAGCAAAAGGCCAATGTTTGTTTATGTACAGGAAGGTAACCCCTCCTGCACATAAACAATCATTTGTAAAAAAAAAAAATAAGTTTTGCAAATTCTATGTGTGCAGCATCAAGCAGCACACATAGAAGTTACAAAACAGCATTTCAAGATTGTTTATTTGCAGGAAGGGGGACCTTCCTGCACATAAGCAATCTTGCCCTCAACGCAGACACCCTTGCACTATGGTGCACAGGTGCCTCCATTTGCACTAGGCAGCTAAAGGTAGCACTAGCACAGGGGGAAACGCTGGGCTGCACCATATTCTTGCAAATATGCCTACAGCCCTGTGTTTCTGAAGTGGCGGAGTGAGGCGTTAAGCCAGGAAGGCTAACGCCTCACTCCGCCACTTCCCTTGTGAATACGCCCAGAATGTTCTCGTTCTGCATGCATTGCTCTAAACCTTTGGCGTCCTTCGCAATGAATATACACCTGGTCGCCACCTTTACAGGACTCAAAGCTAGCCTACAGACCCATCTGCTAGCCACCTGCTAGTGTGAGAACCATGCCAAGAACTTTTCACTGCAAGGTTCTGTCAAATAAGACTTCAAATGTATAGGTGAAATTGTTGTAATATTCACATGCTATCATGAGGGGACACTACACCTGGCCTCTATGGACCTGTCCTTGGTCTTTGACTGAGTAAACAGATCTAAATTATATGGTTTTATTAATTGCAATGGGAATGGACCGGTGCAGAGTAAATTTTCTTTCAGATCTGCGCAGCGGTCTCTTTGCCACGGTGAGATAAGACCAAAGGGGTAACCGTACCCTGTACATTTGTATCACAAGAGGCGTCAGACAGGGTTGCATTCTAGCTCCCCTACTGTTTACTCTATCTATAAATAATCTTGACTCCTCGTTGTGTACAGCCTGTAAAGATATCCCTTGAGGGGGGGACCAGTCAATCCCTGCGCTTTTATTTTTATATGCAGATGATGCTGTCTTATTAGCGCGTACAGCGGTTAGGGTCCAGAGTCTTTTAAATTCTTTTGTGGATTATATGAGATCTTTGGATCTAAGTGTAAACTTCTCCAAATCCCACACTGTGACCGTGGGCCTCAGACCAAAAGAGTTAAAAACTTACCTCTGTAAAGGAACTGATATATTCAGGGGGACAACATTCTTGTACTTAGGGGTGCTGTTTGATGATAGGGGCTCATGGGCAGTGCAAAAGAAAGCAAAAAGAAACGCTATGGTAAGATCAACAGTAGTGGTTCTTGATTTTGCGCGTAGGCTAGGGACCAAGAGATTCCAAGCCGTGCTCAACATATATAGAGCTAAATGTATTGCCATCTCTAAATATGGATCTGAAATCTGGGGTTATAAGGATGCTGAGGAATAGCAATTAGTGGGGAAAAAAGTTTCTTAGAAATCTGCTCTCAGTCTCGCAATCCATACCCTCTTATATTATCCATCAAGAATTAGGTATAGGCTTTGTTTCAGACTTGATCGAACTAGCCTGCTCCTGAGCTGGTTAACGATCTGGACTAACCCAGAATTGGTGGTAAATCATGAGATCGCCCAAAATTGCTTATCCTTCGATCGAGCAAGTAGCATCTCCTGGATAGGTTATGTTAAGAATTTACCAAAGAAATTAGGGTGCCCCATACTTTTTGATTTTTCAAACAAACTCATGAAAGAGGACTTACTGTGGGCTAGAAACTTTTTTCGGTCTCGCCTTTACCATTCCACAGGAATGGGAAATGGGGAGAATTCAAGTCGGCAAAATCCTCTTCAAACCACGGGCTTTCAGCCGCGGTTTTCTTTAAGTTCACGTGAATCACGTGATTAAACATGCACGCGCATCGGCAGCATTTCTCCTGCAGGCTCGCAAAAGGCTCTCCTCCCTCCCCACATCAAGGGCATCAATCACCCTCCCACAGGCTTCCCCAGCGCTGCCCCGCCCCCTGCTTCACAGCCAGGCCATCTGTTCCCTGCCAGACCTCTCACACCTCCGTCACAGCATGCCTGTGTACTTCAAAGGCTTATCACTTCACACGGCCGGCCGCAGGCCGTGCAACCAGAGCACTTCAGCCGTGAGTCCCTAAACACTTTTTATATTTAATTAGCAGCAGCAGCATTTCTCCTGCGCCAGGCCACATCAAAGGCTCTGTGCCACTTTCACCCACACAGCAACACTTACAGACACGCAACGCCACTCACACCCACGCAAGCCCACTATCATCCACGCAACACCACACTCACCCACGCAAAGCCACTCACACCCACGCAGTGCCACTTTCACCCACACAGCACCACTTTCAGACACGCAACGCCACTCACACCCACACAAGCCCACTATCACCCACGCAATGCCACACTCACCCAAGCAACGCCACTCACCAAAGCAACACCACTCACACATGCAACACACTCACCCACGCAACCCCACTCATCCACGCAACGCCACCCATCCACGCAACGCTACTCACCCACGCAACGCCACTCACCCACGCAACGCCACTCACCCACGCAACACCACTCACACACGCAACGCCACTCACCCATGCAACGCCACTCACCCACGCAACGCCACTCACCCACGCAATGCCACTCACCCACGCAACACCACTCACCCACGCAACGCCCCTCACCCACGCAACGCCACTCACTCAAAGCCACTCACACACACGCAGTGCCACTTTCACCCACACTGTGCAGTGCACAATAGGTCTCGCAGTAGGAAAGTTGGAGCTATTGGTTTTGTAAATGACAAAGCCCTTTATGTTTTTAAAATGAAAACAAAAATAAAAGGCATTGTTATTTGCAATTGTAATAGCTCCAACTTTCCTACTGCGAGACCTATTGGCAACGCCAGTGTTGTTTAAACATGGTGCAAACGGAAAGAGAGGCCAGAGAGTTAATGAAACCCACGGTACAAGCCTATCTTTTATCGAAAACAGCTCCAACAATAGAACCCTATTTAAATTATATAACAAAGGGGCATATTAGCAAGGGGAAGTATCGCTGCTTTTTCGGCGAATTGTGCTGAGAAAGCGGCAATACTTCTAGAGCCCTATCCACAAGGGCATTTTAACGCCTGGCTCAATCCCACTTTGCATGTCGGCGACAAACATCGCCAATGACATGCAAAGTGGGCATTCCCACGTCCCACCACATGTAAAATGTGGTTGGAGCTGGGAACACCCTATTACCAAGGCAGGCGTTGGGAGAGGCAGACCTGCGATAAACTTGTTTATCGCAGGTCTCCCAACACCTGCTCTGACCAGGAGTTAGGGCATTGATAACATGGGGGTGTGGATCATAACGCTGATTCCACACCCCCATATTATCAAAGCACACATTAGCGCATGAAAACAATGTTTGTTTTCATGCGCTAATGTGCCATATCCCAGACTATCGCCGGATTTCATTTCGCCTACATGATGCGCATTGATAATTGCGCGCTATCACGGCAAAAAATTTCGGCGATAGCCGGCGATATGGGAATGTGCGTTGTGCATTTTCTAACGCACTTCTAGGTAATATGCCCCAAAGTCTTTTCACCGGTTTCTCTTAACCAGATTTAGACTCTACCTCCTGCACTTTTTATTGGTTGAACCTCAGGGATAGAGAAAGGTGAAAGATTTCGGCCCTTGCTCTTGTGATAATTTCTCTACCCAAGACACTTTGCACTTAGCCACGTTTTGCGACCATTATCATCATATTCACAAACGTTTTTTAGTACCAATTTTAAAGGATATAGGTTTTATACAGGTAAGGCCTGAGTTAGTGTATTTACAGATGTTGAACAATACATGGAAAAGTTTTAATATTGCTAGCTTTAGTTGCTGCGGTTAGGCTAAGGAGCAGAAGGGCCTCTACGTTACGAAATATTTTAACTCTTCTATAATTGCAATGAAATTTTTTCTTTAACTGAATGTCTCTGATGCATAAGATAAATCTTTTAAAGAATTCAGCATTTGCTTCATTTATAACATCAAAAGGATGGGAATTTTTTCATGTTGAATTTTTATGGTGTATAAGATTATCCTAAATGAACTTTGCATATGTTTTAATGTTGTTTTACAAGATTTGTTGTTGTGTGCTTTTATGGTTTTTATTAACCGAATAAAGTGATTATGACTGACTGAGTACCAATATGCACTTTGCACTGAGTGTCCTCTGTTCCTGCCAATCGCAATGCATATAACATTTTGGGGCTGTTCCACAAATGCATTTTGAGTAATGGGAAGTAGTGCTCGAGTGTTCTTTTAAATACTCTTACATGACTTTGCGAAAGAGCTCGGAAACCTCCAACTTCTATTAGTAAAAGTACAAAGTGGGCACAGCCCTTTCTATTGTTCTAACTTGTGTCAAGAATTCCTGAATATTACAATGTTATTCCCATTTTAGATGTTTAAGTAGAATCCACAGGGGCATTTAAGAGTACTTAAGAGTGTTACAAGCGTACTACTATACCGTTTTACTTTACGTACTCTGAAATTTCTTTGTAAGTAGGACCCCATGTTTTCCAGTTTTTGTAAAGTGCTCCACCACTCTAGTTGGGCACCAGAACAGCACCTTATGAAACCAAATACAAAGGGCCAGGTTTACTAACCTTTCTCGCAACGCAGTGCAGCTAAGCAACTGCGTGAAAGGGAGAGAGCAGAAATGCCCTATATCAATTAAGATACAGCACACTTCTGCTCTCACATAGAACTGGCTCACTTCAGTGCAACCCTTGCACCAAACTAGGCACCTGAGTGCAAGGTTGCCTTTGTTACAAGGGGAATTGTTTTGGTGCAGGAACGGATACCTTCCAGCATAAAATAATCTCTCAAGGCATTTTCCTCTTTCTATTTGGCATATTTATAATGAAGTGGTGTAGCGCTCCATCAGCCTCCTTGGCTCAACTCCTCTCTCCGCCACTTCAGAAATGCAGGGCTGCTCCATATTTACAAGAATATGGTGTAGCACTGCATTTCCTCCTGTGCTGGTGCTAAACTTAGCAACATAGCGCCAACACAGGCACCCATGCACCATAGTGCAAGGGAGTCTGCTTTGTGGGGAAGATTGTTTATGTCCCTTCATGCACATAAACAATCTTTAAATGGCATTTTGTAACTGTTATGAGTGTTGCCTAAGGAACTACACATAGAGGTTGCAAAACATCCTTTTTAGGTCGAGCCTAGGGCAGCGCGCATGCGCTGATCTGTGAGGCTTCTTGTAAGTACTCTAACCTACTCTGTATGGGTCTGACTCCTCCCACACACAGGATTGGCTTTTGCATGTATCTTTCAATAATGAAAGCCTGCAAATGGCTAAAGGCGGGTGCACATCCCACCTCTTTTTTAACATGTTCACTCCCACTGCATTTTGCTCTCAGGAATGAGCAGCGGCACGCAGGGTGGCAGCTGCATTCCTCTTGGGTCAGTTTGCTGTTTTGACACAACGTGCCATGCTTTCGCTGGTAATCTGGGGGCCGTCCGCTTTTGCATTTTTTATTTTTTAGAGCGCTACTATCTGCTTATCTTTTTTTAGCAATAAAAAATGGTGGCTGCACCTCTTGTCTTCCTAGCTATGATGCTCTAATACCATACCCTGATAAGTTATTCTGACACTTTGAATTAATGAATTTCTCCTAAAGTATTTTTTTCATTCCAATAATTTTTTGGCTTCTAAGCACTCCTTTCCCATCACTAGCTGTGCTTATGCCATAACATTATCTCCCCTAAGCACTGCTTTAGCACCGGATTTATCTTTGCCGCCTAGCTAGACAGGCTGTGACAGTGGGTAAACCAGTCTATAAATGATGCATGCAGCGACTGGTGGTTGCTGAGGATTCTCTTGGAAATATCAGATATACAAACATTTAATGTAGGTGAATCACACAGCTCATCTCAAGCCGGAGTTTCACGCTGCAGACCGTCGATTGTGTATTCCCTTTTTGCACATGAAGGGACATGACAGTGGGGCGCCTCAGAGTGGGGAGGTGGGGAGTGCGCTGCTTGTGAGATACTCCTTCGACGCAGTGTAGTGTTCCGCACACCAGATGCCCCAGGACTGAGTTACCTCGCGGGATACTTGCTGTCAGCCACTGGAAGTTGCACATTTTGTTTTGTTTGTACTACACGTGTGAGGTTTTCAAACACGCACTTCATCATAATAAAGATAACCATTGCATTATTTTGCAAGTACGGATGTTATGTACATGCATCCGTTACTCCGCCCCAATAACGAAGCTAATAGTTCTCCCATCGGCGAGACCTATTGGCATTGCCAATGCTTGTTTTTTTATTGTTTATGTGCAGGAAGGGTCACTTTCCTACACATAAACAATGAATGACAATAGATGTTTCTATGTGTTCTGTGTACACAACACAGCACAAAAGGAAACAAAAAAAACAAGGAGAAATAAAGCATTGCGCCTCGATGCGTCAGGGTGAGACGAGGTTTTCCCTGTTCTTAATTTTGCTGTTGCCTCCTATTTACGCTGCCCTTGTCAGCAGCATCAAAATCACAAGTACATTAGGGCTTATTTATGAGCCCTTGCGTCTCTTTTGCACCGCTGGTGTGTCACTTTTTGTGACGCACCAGAGGGTAAAAATGCGCCATATTTACAAAGTAATGCATATAGGTAGATGTGTCACTTTACAAACTCCTGCACCACATTATACCTGCGCCAGGTATAATGTACACAGGGTGGGTGTTCTGACGCAAGTAAGCCTCGTAGAAGTGATGCAGTGAAATCTATGAGATTTCACTGCGTCACTTCTAGGACGCAAATGCATCAATTGCTTACGCCTGCCTCACGACAGGCATAAGACTGATGCAGGCACATTTGAAATGGGACTTGCCTATTTGAAATTACCCATTGCTGGAGTTGCCTCACTTTTGTGACACACTCCACCAATGGGTAATTTTTGCGCCTGCAGATACGTCAGAAATACTGACGTATTTGTAACTCCTTGCGACATGATGAGTCATACTGTAAATATGACGCATCCAGCATGTCACAAGGAGGCCACAATGAAAAGTGACGCATCGCTGTTTCACAAAGCGATGCGTCACTTTTCATAAATGAGGCCCAATGTGAAAGGGGTCCTTATTTACAAGGCAGTGTTATGCCACATTAAGTGGCTTGACGCTGCCTTGTAAATAAGGCAAAGCCCCTATCGCCAACACAAAGTCACTAAAAGTGACATTGTAAAAGCGATAGTGGCTTGTAAATATGCCTCTAAATATGCTGCAAATACTGAGGAGGAATAAGATTTTTTCTCCTCTTTATGCCATCTTCTGGGAGGCGTAGTGATTTCGTGACATTCCAGGTTAAAAAACCTTTGTAAATCTGGGATTGCATGAAATCCCTGGGTGGATACATGGGGACGCTCATGTTCCACCCATCGAATGCCTCTCAGAATGAAAAGTAACACGACGCAAATCGCCCCATATGTGGCCCCGTAAATTTCTACTAACATTTTGCGTCATAGACGCGCCACAAAAGTGGTGCAACTGTGGCGCAAAAGTGTTGGTAAATCTGGCTCCAAATACATTACATGCTGCACAAGCCTAGTAAAAAAGCGGCGTTCCGCACAAAGATGAGCTGAAAGAGTGAAGATGCTTTTTGATCTTACGTAAAAATGAATAACTCTGTTTCAGAAAAATCTTTATTTTCAGAAATAAACACAAAGGGCCTGATTCACAGAACTAATCTGAGACAAAATCCGAAATTTACTACTTTTGATATTCACAGAAGGCACTTAGTACTTTTGGTTCTATTTACTACTTTTGGCATTCCCAAAAGGCATTTAGTAGTAGTAAAGTTAGTTTACTACTACTAAATGTCTTCTGTGAATACCAAAAGTAGTAAGTTTAACCAAAAGTAGTAAGTGTATTCTGTGAATACCAAAAGTAGTAAGTTCAGGATTTTGTCTCAGATTAATTCTGTGAATCGGGCCCAGTATGGCTGATTCACAACAGAATGTATATGTACAGGAAGTAGAGTAATATGCTTTCATAAAATTGTACTTGAAATGTCCAACTTTCCATAGTAAAAGAGTCAAGAGGCTATCGTACTTTCAATTTGTACTACTAATTCGATCTGAATAGTCCCTGAGTATTGCTATTTTAGATGTTTTCAGGCCAACTGAGAAAGGCATGTATGAAAAAGACCTAATAGAGCTCTACTTTATATACTCCTAAATGGTTTTATATTTAGGCTCTCATGTTTCTTCTACACTACGGGGCATATTCTCAAGGAGCTATCGCCGAGTTAACGGCACTTTATCGCAGCCAAAGTCACAATAAATGTATCGCCCCATTCACAAGCTAGTGCTAACAGCCCATATCACCAGTTTACCTGCGATAGCAGCCGCAAAAATCATCACCACAGATGACCCCCGCAACTATCGCTAACGAGATGCAAAGTAAGTGTTTCCATACACCACTCTGCAACATCCTCAACGACCAGCCAGGTTGGCGATAAGATCACAAAACATGTGATAAGGCGCGTTAGCAGCAGGAAACTAACATCTGCTCTGACCTGGTGTAAAGTCGGACCACAGCCAGCACCACTAACAGGAGCCCAGCCCAGAGCCACACCTGAAGAACAGATGCCATGGAGCCACTCACCATGCAGCCCGGCACCCAAGAGGGCCACAACACCCACCTCCACCACCCCTAACCCCCTCCTCCCCTGGCCCCCACTCAAAGACATGCCACATCGACTACACAGAATCATGTACCAAACATTCCGCCTGATGTCGCACAATCACATCTGGTTACATGCATGTGTCAACATAAAAATAAGCATCACACATTCACCTTCGAAGCAACAAACGGAAATGTATTAAAACAAACACAGAACAGAAATGAAGACACTTGGCGGCACTCCTCGGGACACTCCATAGGTCACAGCCTGCAAGACAAAAATCATGATGAGAAGGTGTGTCATGCACACATCAAGGGGCAGAGAGAGAGGGAAGGAGAGAGAGAGAGAGGGAGAGAGAGATAGATGGACAGTGAGGAAGAGAGAGAGACGGACAGAGAGGGAGAGAGAGAGAGACAGACAGTGAGGGAGAGAGAGAGATAGACTTACAGAGAGGATGAGAGAGACACAGAGAAAAGAAGAGAGGGACTGGGAGAGAGAGTGCCGACACTACGCACGCAGGCCACACTGCTCACCTGCTGCCAACGGTCGCCAACCACGTGCCAGTATGTAGTTCTCCAGGTCCCACATCTGAGACAGACCCGTCATTTGAAACAGAGTCCAGATACCTGAATGGCAAAGTGCATACATTTGCACGCGACATCATCGCCTGTCAGCCCCTGCGCACCCAGGCAGCTGCACCTCAGCCCCGCCCGCCACCCAGCGGTGCAAGCCCACCCCTGCACACCCAGGCAGCTGCTCCTCAGCCCCTCCCGCCACCCAGAAGTGCATGCCCCCCCTGCACACCGAGGTAGCTGCACCCCAGCCCTACTCACCGCCGAGCGGTGCATGCCTGGCCCTGCACACACAGGCCTCACTGCTCACCTTCCGACACTGGCGTGTAGAAATGAGGGCCCACCAGTGCCGGTGCAAGCCACAAGCCCGGGGCCCACGGACATGGCACCCTCCACATCATGCAGCTCCACTCTGCGGGCCTCCAGGTCTCACATTTGGTGTTGGTTCTTGATTTCTCCATGGAAGAAAACATACCAGTGCACCTGGCATCATTGCAGGCTGCACACACACTTAGCCTTATAGGTGCCACTAACTCTGTGATCCAGGAGGCAACGCCACGTGGCGGTAGGCCCGTGCTGCCCACTGGCTCAGGACTACACTGCGGTCCAGCATGGCACACAAAACCTGAGCTGTCCAGACCACCGGGACAGGGCATCATTGAGTCACGTGGCGGTGTGCCTGTGCCGGCTGCAGTGTATCCGATGCCACCAAGTCTGTGGCCCCTGGTCATGGACCATCTATGAATGGGTATCGTGGTGCGGACGCCATCATGTCACCTCCGGGCCTGCAGAATGTGATATCATAGTCCCCTGGGCCCCCATGTCTACTTGCACACCACACGGATACACCCCGAGAGAGGTTGGAAATGGCATTGTTCACGTGCGCGCTACACTTTTTATTGGCTGGATCACATGTGTTGTGAGGCGTGTGCTGGATGGGTGTGGTGTGGGTGTAAACCAGGCGTGTGGGAGTGGCCGTGGCATGCTGACAACTAGACCTGCGAGCAGCAGATCACTACAGGGGAGTAGTGGCACATGTGGCGTTGTTGTCCCCCCGGAGTGTAAGCGTAGTGGGCTGGCCTGGCGTATGCCAGTCCAGCGTGAGGTTTTGAACAATTACCCCGGGGCTTTGGGCATGGTTCAGTACGGGAAGGGCAAGGCAATAACAAATGTGTGTGTTGCTGTTGTTGTGTTCCAAAACCAAAGGGGATGATTGACAGAGTGTTGAACATTGCAAGCACTCACCCCCAGTCAACCAATCTGGGTTTAATCATCATCAACACAAGGCGTTGGAAGGCCATGAGTCCTGGGAGGCAGCTGTGGTGGCGGGTGTTATCTGATGTGTGGTCTGTGCAGGGGGTGGGGGACTCCACATAGCAGCGGGGCTGCCCTGCTCCTGGAAACATTACATTTGCCAAGGCTTGTTCAGGGTTGAGTGAAATTGCTTTGATTTATTATTGAATGTAAAATCTATATCCCCAGAACCCTTGATTTTCATACTAGTGTTTAATTTCTTATAAAGATACAGTCTATTTTTCTACATTGGTGTTGGATTTCTTCTTCGATTTTTTTGGTGCTGTTTAAATGCTGAACACTTTCTTCTCTGTCAAAGCCTTGCTGCTCAGTGCCATAGCTACCCAGGTTTGAGCAGAGGGTTTTACAAATGAAAACCTACTGGACCTAAAGGGGTTGGCAAGCCGGGCCGGACTGGCCGTAGCGGGCACCAGGCGTTTCCACAGTGGACCGCCAGGGTGGGAGCCAGTTTTGGGCCCCTGGGGCCGTTTTTGTTACCCGAGGTCAACAATATTGGTCCCCTGTTACAACATTGGCTGAAACGGGCTTAGCCAACAGATCATCCGCACCCCATGCCCCCTTGGGGGGCCAGATGAGCAGTTTGCCTGGGCCAGTTTGGGTTCCAAGTCCGGCCCTGTTGACAAGTGTATTACAAGGTTAGGTTGAACAATCACACCATATAATACACCCCATTTTCTCACAGCTGCCGCACCTCTGGGGGACCACACAGGCAATGGACGAGAGGAGAAGGTTTTCACCATCTTAGATTTAGGGAGAGAGAGGTACTGTGGGACTGTTTGCAGAAAGGCGCACAGGAAGTGCTGCAAACATGGATAGATTAATCCTGGGAACTTCTACTCGTTAGCGAGGAGCCAGGAGTCACCCCCACTTACTGGCTTTTGCCAGGCCTACATGTGCACTCCCAGTACCCTCCTCAGAACACTACTGGACCTGTGGAAGATCAGAAGAGGATTGAACCTGCTGTTTGAGACCTCAGAAACTATGAGAAGACTTGGCCTATACTCGCTCTTATTCCCAGGACAAGGAAGTGGACTCCAAGGATAGTAAGCACGGCCTCTTGTTCAAGCTCCAGTGAAACCTTGGACTTTGAAACTTTTCAGCTCTAAAGACCTCTGGAGAACCAGGATCAAATTGCCACGCCAATGTGATGAGGGTGCGTTGCCACTGGGCTGAAGATTCAGGTTGCTTCTGCTCAGATCATTTCTGCAGCAGGGACTCTGATTCAGCAGGACATCGGGAGAAGGTTTCAGGCATCATGGAGCGCTCTTCAGCTGCAACCTGCATATTTGCCCCGCTGGAAGAAATTGAGGGGTTTATTTACAAGCCCCTTGCACCGCCGGTGCAGCACTTATCCCAAAATGAAAAGTGACGCACCGGCAGCACAAGGGACTCTTAAATAAGCCAGAGTTCCATAAAAGTGACAAAGGTCCAAATTTACCATGAATTTCCTTTGGGGTTGCATCTCTTTGTGGCGCAGCCTCGAAGCAACACAATTTTTGCAATTTACTAAGCCATGCAAAGCCACTACATGGTACAACCTTTACTTTCCCATGAACTGCGAATATTCTCACGCAATTCACATAAATGAAGAGGACTGTGGGAAGGTAAAAGAGTTCTCCTTCCCATCCTTATAAATGCTTTTGTGAACCAGCTCCGCAGTCTGGAGGTCTGCGCATGTGCAGTAATATACCGCTGACTGCCCTTTGTCCCACTCTGGGTGCATTTCAGCTACAGAAGGCGCAGGATTGTTTTTCACTTATAGCCTGGAAAACAGGATAACGCCGAGGGTCAACTTATGCAGCAGGGTTGATCAAATTATATAGCAATACAATGCAATTTATGTTGCAAAATACCCTAAAATCTGTATCAGTATTAAATTGTCATTTTGAATCATATAAGCAATGCTTGGGCAAAGGTGGAGAAGTGTGGCTCACTGGTTAGAGGAGGCAGACCTGGAAGCAGAGGTCAGCCCGGGACCAGGGTTCAATTCCCGGCTCGGCGGGGTCTTGAGTCCTAAAATGTCCATGAACTCGACAATTCTCGCTCCGGTGCCTACTCGATTCACGGGTTCACACTCTGCGACTCTGGGCAATAGCTTGCTTAATCTCCACAACGGCCCCTCGTGGCGGGATGCCTGGCTTTCACCTTGCGGATACCCTGCCGGGGTTATCTCACAGGGGAATACCAGGACGGGTTCCCTAAGCAAGCGCTTAGAGACCGGTTGGTGATTTGCGCTATATAAATTCCTGTATATTTACATTTACATTTACAAAGTTGCTCTTCATTGGTATCAGTTAAACATCTCAGTACATCAATCAGCAACTGAAAAGTGACTAATAAATCTTAGTGAAGCGTTTGTCACTGCGTGGAACAACCTGTGGTGCTTTTTGTTTAGTAACTTTAGATCCTTTGAAGGTAGAAACTATTTTTGGATGGAATCTGCACTTTGGGGCAGATTTCTGAAGAAGTGACTCAGTGCATTCGGCAAGCCATTTGGCTGCACCGCACTGAGTCACTTTCAGAGCACAGGAATGCAACATATTTACAATAATATGTCACATTCCTGTACTCTCCCCTGCGCTGGTGCACAAACAGCAGCCATGCGTCAGCGCAGGCACCCTTGCACCACAGTGCAAGGATGTCTGCATCATGGGGAGATTGTTTTCATGCAGGAAGGGGACCTTCCTGCACCAAAACAGTCACTACAGGCATTTTCCTCTTTCAATGTGTGCTGTAGAATGTCCTTGTAAATATGGAGCAGTGAAATATGCCACCAGTACGTCACAAAAAGTGACGTGCTGGTGGCGCCGGGCGCTTATAAATCTGCCCCTTTGTGTGGCAGATGGTGGATTATATGGCATCTGAGGCAAATCAATATTTATGCAAAAAATGCCCCGACTGCAGAAACACATCAATCTAGTTGCCCTGCTTCGAGCTGAAACATCCGATGCCAAGTGCCACAGTAATATACGTAACCCTGCGGTGCAGCCGTAAGCACTCCTAAAATGTAACAATGCTTCTTGGCGCTAGGTAAAAATCATTTGGATTCTCTCTAATCACTGTGTTTTTCGTCTCCTCCTGTCATAGTCCAATATTATTTTGCTGCACTACAAAAGATTTGAACGCCTTTATGTAGGACCTATACTAGGCTCACCCACTTCTTCCTGGTGAACCAGTGGGGCTAGCACAGGGATCAATTCTGGACAGGCTCGGTTGTGGCTTGTCCCACCCTCCATGGTCTGAGCTCTGGGTACCTGGATCTGAATTGAGAGAGAGAGCCTGAGAGCTGCAGTGGCTTTCAGAATCACACAGGTTCATTTCTTGGCAGAATGGATCATTACTCGGGGAAAGTGGGATGTTGATGAATGTTTTGGCTTGTTCTCGTGTTTGCTTTAGACATATTTCTGTTTCAAAGGCGGTTCAGTGGACCACTCCCTTCTCAAGAATGTTGTTTGAGCAGATGCAAACATGGATCTGTGTGTTCTTCAATTGCAGCCCATCCTCTTTTGATTCTTCTAGAATACTGAATATATATACTAATTTCAATATTCTTTTATAATGATAAAAAGCTTTGTACCTTTCTGGCTCTGCATGGATGGCACTGTACTAATCCTGTGCTTACAAACCTGTGCTTGAAAACCAGACATATGAGGTGAGCAGGTTCAGAGTGTGATTGGTGTTGTAGGGTGCTCCATTTAAAGGAGCTGTACAGACTAAACTTGGGAACAATCCAGAGTGCCTTCTTTCCAGTTTTGCATAATTGATGCAACACTCTAAGCCTAAACGGGTATTGTCTTGATTTATACTGGGTGCTCCCGTGTGTCTGTACAAACCTATACTTCTCTGGTGAGCTCTAACTGGAGCACAACCTGTGTCAATTAGCTTGGATGGTATGGTACCAATCCAAAGCTGTAATACTGTGCCTGGTGAGGTCAAAGGCTTTTGTCAGTTTTCAACTCCGAATCAATGGCACTGTGCTAATCCTATGCTTAAAAGCTCGACCACAAAAATAACAAAAATAACAGACAATTGAGATGAGCAGATTCAGAGTGTCATGGTGTAGATTGTTTCATAGAAAGGAACTACCCAGTGTTCCCTGCTTCTATCTATCTATCTATCTATCTATCTATCTATCTATCTATCTATCTATCTATCTATCTATCTATCTATCTATCTATCTATCTATCTATCTATCTATCTATCTATCTATCTATCTATCTATCTATCTATCTATCTATCTATCTATCTATCTATCTATCTATCTATCTATCTATCTGTCTGTCTGTCTGTCTGTCTGTCTGTCTGTCTATCTATCTGTCTGTCTATCTATCTATCTATCTATCTATCTATCTACCTTTCTATTTATCTATCTATATTATATATATATATATATATATATATATATATATATATATATATATATATATATATATATATATATATATATATATATATATATGTATATATATATATTCACTGAAAAAACCATAGGTTTGACACCAGTTATAGTTAGCTGGAAATTTTACTGACATAAAACCATTGAAATTCCCACGTTATAGTTAGTTGGACTCACTATAACTTGCGCGCCTGCAATGCACTGCTGATGACGTCACATATTACATCACTCATGACATGGTCAGTGACATCACTCATGACACCATCCAGTGAATGTGTGTCTTTCTGAAAAATAAATATGTTTTATATATGTATATGTAAAGGTCGATGGAAAAATTAATTTGTTTAAATAAGTGTCTTAATGGATTACTTTTTTTTAAATTGATTGGTTAACTGGCTTATTTTATTAAGTGTATCTTAGTGAATACATATATTAGCGAGTATTGTTTAATTATTTAAATGTTTGTATCAGTGTTTCACTTTGTGTATAAGTGGCTGCATGGGTTGGTGAGTAGCTACATGTGTGTGTATATGGGTTATTAGATGTTTTTTTGTATCAGTATGAGTATCTGTATGGTTTGGTGGGGGTGTTACTTAGCACATAGATGCATCAATGACTGACTCCCTGTTTGTATTTGTTTTGAAGACAGCATATGTGCATGACTGTATGGGTGGATGAGTGTGTATATGTGTGTGTTAGTGAGTGAATGACTGTCTCACTAGTGTCTTTATCAGTAACTACATATGTTTTAATCTAGTATGTGTGAGTATTGATGTATATAAGTGAGTATATGTGAGAGTGAGAGATTGAAAGAGTTCTTGTTTAAATAAGTATGTGTTTCTATAAGTAATTGTTTAAGAGAGTAAGTATGTGTAAGTTTCCTTAGAAGTAAGGTGGTAGTGTGTGTATAGCTGTATATGCAAATAAATGCATGTTCAATAGTTTATTTGCATGTGTGATTATGTGTGTGAGTAACTTTTGGATGACTGTCAGTGTGTAACAGGATGTATAGGTGTTTCACTACATCGATGAGTGACTATATAGAACTGTTGGTGAATGAGTGGATGTGTATATAGATGGTGGTATTACTGTATTGGTTGTTGTAACTGGTATTGGTATCTCTATTTTTTTGAAAATTTTAGTTTCTATTTTTGAATATGTGTTTCAAGGGTTACATTACACTGAAAGGAGGTCTGTCACTCTGTCACAAGGATGGTGTCATCAGTGATGTCATGAGTGATGTCACTGACCATGTCATGAGTGATGTAATATGTGACGTCATCAGCAGTGCATTGCAGGCGCGCAAGTTATAGTGAGTCCAACTAACTATAACGTGTCAATTTCAATGGTTTTATGTCAGTAAAATTTCCAGCTAACTATAACTGGTGTCAAACCTATGGTTTTTTCAGTGAATTTAATAGGTTTTTTAAATGGTAATTCCTAACTATAACTGGTGTGAAACCTATGTTTTTTTCTGTGAATTTCATAGGTTTTGTAAATGCTAATTTCTAACTATATATAGTGCCTCAAACCTATGTTTTTTTCAGTGAGTTTCAAAGGTTTTTTAATAGCAAATTTCTATTGCTATCAAATATAATATTTTTTATAATGAATCCTATATTGTTTATTTATGTAATACTACTTTTTTATGTATATTCTTTATTTTTTTTAAAAAAATTTGCCCTGGAGCGCTCCCGGTGCGCGTACCGGTGTTTGCACCGGAAAGCGCAGTCTTGCGGCTCGCCCCGGTGCGCGTACCGGTGAGCGTTCCATTTGCGCTATTGCCGTGAACGAAAACATCATCATGACGTATCGCGTAGCCGCGTCCGCGTGATACGCACGGCGTAAGCGCACCAGAAGCATCCGAGCGTATACGATATAAGCACGAAATATAGTTAGTACAACTAACTATGTAGGAGCAATTCCAATGGTTTTGTATGAGTGAAATGTCCAGCTAACTATAACACCCCTAAAACGTATAGTTTTTTGAGTGAATTTTAAAGGTTTTTAAAATGCTAATTCCTAACTATATAAGACTTGAAACCTATGTTTTTTTCAGTGAATTTCAAAGGTTTTTTAAATGCTAATTCCTAACTATATAAGGCCTGAAACCTATGGTTTTATCAGTGAATTTGCAAGGTTTTTTAAATGCTAATTCCTAACTATATAAGGCCTGAAACCTATGTTTTTTTCAGTGAATTTCAAAGTTTTTTTAATGCTAATTCCTAACTATATAAGACCTGAAAGTCCACCAGGAATCTCCAGTATGCGCCAGGGGACTGCATTGCAGAGAGGTGTAATGAAGCCACGCCCCTTTTTACACCTCTCTGCAATGCAGCCCCCGTGAATGTTTGAAGAGGGGGAACTAATCCCCCTTGCATACTAGGGGTTCCTGGGAGCCAGCTAGCCCACCTGGAACCTCCAGTATGCGCCAGGGGGCTGCATTGCACAGAGGTGTAAAGAGGCTATGCCCCTTTTTACACCTCTCTGCAACGCAGGCCACTGTCGCGTTTGCAGAGGGGGGACTAATTGCCCTTGCATACTAGGGGTCCCTGGGGGCCAACTAGCCCACCTGGAACCTCCAGTATGCGCCAGGGGGCTGCATTGCAGAGGTGTAATGAGGCTATGCCCCTTGTTACACCTCTCTGCAATGCAGCCCCCTGCCGCATTTGCAGAGGGGGAACTAATTCCCCTTGCATACTGGGGGTCCCTGGGGGCCAACTAGCCCACCAGGAGCCTCCAGTATGTGCCAGGGGGCTGCATTGCACAGAGGTGTAATGAGGCTATGCCCCTTTTTACACCTCTCTGCAACGCAGGCCACTGGCGCGTTTGCAGAGGGGGGACTAATTCCCCTTGCATACTGGGGGTCCCTGGGTCATATCTGCCCAAACAACGATATTCCGAACGATTGAAAATGACTTTTCTTGAGAAACATTTGGATTTGGATTATCATGTCCTATACATTGGAATTTTTGAAAGACTGACTTTGAGGATGCTATAAATTACTCAAGTCTGCCCGAATTGTGTGGGTAAAATTGATAGCTAGTCACTTTGAATAAGAATGTACTTACGTCTCGTCTAACATTTGGAAGAAATATCTAGTTATATGACAACAGGATACCGACATAACTTGAAGGAAATTAGAACGCCCTGAAGAAGTTCTGTTGTACAGAACGAAACGTTTCGGCTGGCTGTGGTACATAAACTTAAGGAAAATAAAAGCATTTGAATATACACCAAGATTCAGCTCTTCAATAAGGACTCTAAGTGATATGATTTGATTTGATTGGACTTATTGTGCAAGTGATGCAGTGCCAAACTTTGGAATATTCTCCACTACTCTCTACTACTTACTCTCTCCTACTCCACTACTCTCTAATACTCACTCTCTACTGCTCATTCTCTACGACTCTACTACTCTCTACTACTCTCTCTCTACTACTCACTCCCTACTACTCACTATCTACTACTCTCTACTACTCACTCTCTACTACTCTCTCTCTACTACTCACTCTTTACTACTCACTCTCTACTACTTTCTACTACTCACTCTCTACTTCTCACTCTCTACTACTCTCTACTACTCACTCTCTACTACTCTCTCTCTCTACTACTCACTCTCTACCACTCACTCTCTACTACTCTCTACTACGCACTCTCTACTACTCTCTACTACTCACTCTCTACTACTCTCTCTCTACTAGTCTCTACTACTCACTCTACTACTCACTCTCTACTACTCTCTACTACTCACTCTTTACTACTCTCTACTGCTCACTCTCTACTGCTCTCTACTACTCTACTACTTACTCTCTACTTCTCTCTACTACTCACTCTCTACTACTCACTCTCTACTACTCTCTACTAATCACTCTACTATTCACTCTACTACTCTCTACTACTCACTCTCTGCTACTCTCTCTACTGCTCTCTACTACTCTCTACTACTCACTCTCTACTCTCTATTACTCACTCTCTACTCTCTACCTCTCTACCTCTCTCTACTTCTCTCTCTACTAGTCTCTATCTCTCTACCGCTACCTCTCTACCTCTACCTCTCTACCTCTACACCTCTACCTCTCCACCTCTCTCTACACGCACACATATACACATATATATATGCATATATATGCATATGCATTTATATATATGTATGTGTATGTATATATATACATATATGTACATACATATATAAACATATAAATTCTGTATATCTATATAAATACAAAGATAAATGCATGCATACATATACATATATGCATACAGATGCTTGTTATTTACATGAAAGTTTAAAAAACACTAATAAAAGCAAAGCTAAAAAGCCACCTCATTACAAACAGAATGGCTTTAACTTAAACAAGGGCGAGATCTATTGCATTTTCAATGCTTGTTTACTTTAGTTCCATCAAGAAGGCATTCAGATGTGTCACACATTTGCCATAAATTCTGAATGTTAGCACTCTAGTTGCTCATTAGATCACTGTAGTAAAGCCACTGCTCACCAGGGAAGTCTGCTGCTGGTATTCAAAGTGCATGTTTCAGTCTGCATGTCAGAATGTTTTTAATGAAATAGAAGTGGATTTGAGAAGTCACTCAAAATGATCCCTAATTTTTCTTTCTGAAGCACTAATCATACTTTCTATGGCAAAATGAACCCCCTCATTTTGTTCCTTTTTAAATTAAATGTTTTCAGACTTACCACTTCATTCCAATCAAGATGGCTTCTGGTGTGCCATACTTTTGTCATAAGTAAGACTGTTAGCGCTCTAGTTGTTCTTTAGAACACTCTGGGACATTCTGTCATTGGGCTATACTTGGGCTACATGATCTGGGTGATATTTGGGCTACATTTAGGCTCTTTTGTCTCTGGTGGCCATCTTCGGAGACCGCATGTCAGAATGTTTCTATGAAATTGAAGAGGATTTGAGAAGTCACTAAAAATGTGCCCTAATTTTTCTTTCTGCAGCACTAATCATACTTTCTATGGCAAAATATACCCCCATCATTTTGTTCCTTTTTAAATTAAATGTTTTAAGAGTTACCACTTTATTCCAATCAATTGTCAAAGGTGTATGTAAATTATTAGATAAATACTTGCTGTATGTTCTATGGCACTACTTGTCATCCTACTGCTCCTCTGTTGTGCTCCATCACGTTGCAGCGCTGGGATCTGGAAGTCGTTAGTTGAGTTTTGTAATTGTATGTTATTATTTTAACATAGTGAACAAATGTGAAAAATAATAGAATCTATTTTTTGTTTTTAAGAAAATTATTTCATTTGGATTAAAATTTAGAAATGCCTAGAAGAAGTGAAAAAAAAAGAGAAGAAAAATATATATTTGACGAACAGGAAAGATCTTGAAGTAGAAATAAATGTGAGTAGTACAGAAACTGTTCGATTAAAAGTAAAAAACAATTTTTGAAAAAAATATTACGAGCATTTAATGAGAAAAATATCGCACAGAGCAACAAGAAGAATTTTTCAAGTAAGGTGAAGCAGAGGTCAATTTTAATACAAGGAAAAAAGAAACATAATAAAGAAATAGTATCTGTTACTCAGAGACAAAAGCAATTTCGTTTTGGTCTAGAGTGATTCAGAATTTAATGAAAACATGCTGTAAACATAAAAGAAAAGTGTTGCAATTCAAAGAGTAGCAGCGTATTAAAAGCATAGTGGATACTGCTTTCAATTTAAAACAGAAGTTATTCATTCTGATTTTGAAGAGAATTAAACTGTTGGATAAAATAGTCAAAGTTTTGAAAGACAAAAGTAGAAAAAAGAGACCTGTGAACAGAACCAACTTTTGCAAAATCTTTAGTGGATATTGGAGACATACTTCTACTAGTGAGCCTTTTTTTAATGAGGAAAGTTACTTCCAGGATAATAGTTTATCATTTGTAGTTGATACTGGAGGTCGTTGCTACAAAGTTCATGATGGTTGTCCTCTTCCAAAGTAGGAAATGGTTGGTAGAAAACGCAGAAGCGTTAATAGATGAAGAAGTGCAAGGGAAACGTCCACAAGCTCCTGTGTATAAGTGGGGTTGTAGAAGTATTTGTAGTATTCGACAGGAATCCATTGATATAATGCGAAATTTGCTGCAAGAGTATACAAAGAAAAGTATTAAATAAAAGATTAAGTTATTACAAGGACTAGATCCATGCAATATAAGAAACTATACTGAGAAGTATGGACATTCTCTGGCTTGTCTTTCAAGAAAAATTTGTAAAAGTGTTTTTCATCATTTGAGGATGTTAACAGTACATCATTCAGAAATGCAGAAGTTTGTAAGGAAACCGTACTATGTAAAAAGTCCTGCATTATGTTTAAGTGAACTGAACACATGTCTTTTATATGGTTCTTTATCAGATGTTCAAATAAAGTGTGATGATATTGAAATGCGATATTTTGGTTCAGAAGAGCAGTCCATAGAAAGTGAAAGTTTGACAATTGCAGATGTTGGAGCAGATGGGAAAGTGATTAGCACTGATCAGTTTGAAGAAGAAATTGGAAAGATTAATGTAGTGTGTTCTGAAATACCAAACTATGTTTGTGTTTGTTGTCGACAAATTCATTATAAAAGTCAAAGTAGGAATAGTGATTTGTATTTGAAGTGGAAAGGAGAACAATGGTAAGTGGGAAGAATTTGCAACTTACTTGTTTGTGGAAGGTCGATTTGAGTTAGGTAGTGATCAACGTATATATAAATATTGTTACAACAAATTAGAAGAGAACAAAACGCCTGCTAGAGCAGTACATAATAACTTAGAATTAGTAGCTATTCCGGAGGAACTGGCCACATTTTCAAACTATTATTCGGATGGAGCCTAAAATAGGTATACTGCCACCAACAGACTTGCAAAGAGGGCTGAAAGGAAGAGTGGTGCACTTACATTTGGATTTTAAGAAAAATATTGAAACTATTGCAGGAGAGAAAGAGTAAAATGAGGCAGTAGTTATTTTAGTAAATGGTGTACCAACAAAAAATCAGAAAATATGGCAAGAATTTGTGGATGTTAATAAAGTTGAAAAGGCTACCTTATATCTTGTAGAGAACAATATTTATTACAAAAATGTAAATGTGAATGAACAGGTAATAGTTTAGAAGATGAATCTGGAATTTCAAATGGTCAAATATAGAAGGTGGACAAGTCAAGGACTAAAGAGATTTATGAACATTACACAATATGTCCTTTGCATTCAAAAGAAGTAATATGAAGTAGCATTGAGTTATTTCAAATGAAAAAACCACAGGGAACTCCAATGAGTGTATGGGAGAAAAGCTTGGAAGCTCGTTGTTTTCCATAGCTGTTTCCTACTGGAGAAGGTGGACGATATGATGATCGAACTGTATGGATTGCAGCTTCAGAATATCGGTCAACAAGATTATATTCAGAAGATCTTAGATTTTGACAGTGCATTCCATACATATTTCACCTTTTGTTTGAAAGTGATCTGTCTTCTCTGTCTTATGCAGTGAACCACATACTTAAAACTGGAGTTCATTAATCACTTCTTTCTGCGAAAAAATTTGTGGAAAAAGTTCAAGGAACAGATGAAAATTTAGAAGCACAGTTAATCAATTTGACGGTATGTCAACGTGGAACATTTGACATGACGACGATACCAATACTCATTTGAGTACTGGTATAGTCGTCATGGAGAACTCAAGTGTATGTTATGGAACTTAGGCAAACCAACATGGTTTGTCACACTTAGCTGTGCAGAGTATGTATGGGAAAATTTGCTTGAGTTTATAAGAGAAGCAAATTCCAATATAAAAAATGTTGAAATAAAGACTCCTGGTGAACTGTGTTCATGGGATCCTGTAAATGTGTGCAGATATTTTAGTCATAGGTTTCAAGCTATTATGTCTTTTATCTGTAATAAAAAGAATCTACCTCTTGGAGAAGTTACCAATTTCTTTTGGAGAAAGGAGTATCAAGCAAGAGGTGCACCTCATATACATATGCTACTATGGATCAAGAATGCATCTAAATCCGGAAATGATTCTGATGAAACACTATTGCCTTTCTTCGAACTGTATGTGACATGTAATATTCCAGGAGAGGGAGGGGACAGAAGCTTGAGACAGCAAGTTTTACGTTTCCAAAGTCATCGTTGTGGAAAGTATTGCAGAAGAAAATATAAGTATAAAGGAAATTTTTACACCAAATATTGCTTTGGTTTTCCCAATCCAGTCATTTCTAAAGGAAGAGTAAATTCTTTTTTTTCTTCTGTAAGGCACACAATAACTCGGAAATCGCCAAAGAATACCTACAACTTAAAAAGAACAGAAGCGTCAAAGTATATCAATCACTGCAATCCAGTCATTTTAAAATTGTAGAATGCGAACATGGACATCCAGTATTTTGCAGATATCTCAATTGCTGTTGAACGTTATGTTACATCGTACATAAGAAAATTAGAAAAAACAGAGATGAAACAAATGTGTGAAGAAATTTCACAAGATAAAAGCCTTAGCAAAAAATTGTACAGATTTACTTTGAAAATGCTTTCCCACCGAGAAATTGGATCCTATGAATGTTTAGACCGCTTGTGCTCTGCACGTTTATATTCAAAGTCACAAGGAATCATATGGGTAAGTTTAGGTCTTGCCTGCAAACGAAATAGAGTATTGAAATCATTGGTATAAATTGATCAATTAGCAGCAAATGAACCAGACAGTACAGACATTCTTAAAACTAATATGTTGGAAACATACTATCCGAAAAGGAGTCGACATCTGGAACAGCTATGTCTGTTTGAAGTACTTCAACATTACAGCAATAAAAGAAATGTTAAACAGAATTTAAAAGAAGATAAGTTTGCAGTAGTTGGATGTCATGGTTGTTTAGTAAAACATGCAAAGGGTAATCTTATAAAAGACAAGAAACTTAGTTTTGAAACTCCAGATAATCGAGAATTTTACTATTTAGCACTTCTGCAACTGTTTAAACCATGGCGTAGTGAAAGTGAATTACTTGGAGACGTATGCTATGAAGATTCTTTTAATGCATGTGAAGATAGCATTGGATGTCCAATTTTCCCTACATATTTAAAAATGTTGAATGATGAAGTTGAACAGGAAAAGACTATTACAGCTAAAAAAGCTCATGAAAGTTCTCAAGATAGTCAAAGTAGTGGTCCATGTAGTCAAGATCCTCTTGGTCAACCAATGCTGGAAAATGAAGCAGCGATTGCTATGGATGAAGTCGAAATTGCAATGCAACAAGCACACGAGGAGAATATTACATTGGAAAACTTAGAAGAACAAGTAAATGTTGAACAGAAAGAAATATATGTGCAAGTGAGAGAACGAATTGAACATGGTTTGTTGCATGAAAAAAAAGAATGTGTGTGTTTATCTTTTAAACCTCTTCTGATGTACATCAGTGGTCAACCTGGGACAGGTAAACGTTTTTTAAATAAAGTTTTCACCAGTTATATTAAAAAAAATATTGGGTTACATTTATGTTGTGTGGTAACTAGATAAGCTGCACACAATGTTAAAGGAGTTACTTTGCATAAACTATTGGTGTTACCAGTTGGACACAGGGACATCTTAAGGATTTTGGGGGCCCTGGGCCAAACATATTTTGGGGGCCCCTGTTCAGAACAGCTTTGAATTTTTTGATCTGATTTGAGCCCTTGTTTCCCATGCAGTTTCCTCTTCCTCTGCCGCATTAGCGATCCAGTTTGCATCATAGGCATTAGCCTACATATTCCCGATGTAAATGGACGCGCACAGCTGAGAGTGGTAGGATTTAGAGTTTCCTGCCCTACTACTAGGTTTTTAATACTTTTTAAATTGTATATGTGTGGCAGAATTACTCTGTATTTTTTTAACAATTTCTCCTACCTATGCGCACTTTACTTGATTCTGCTTGCCTACCTCCTCCTTAGCTGCTCCGATTCGCATCTCGCTTTCCTCCAGTCCTGGTCCACCACGGCTGATACGCCGATTGTGCAGATGGCTGAGGCTACTATCGGGCTCCTCACTAACGCCTAAGCATGGGCGGAAAATCCGTTACGCTCACGGATTTTGCGGATTTTCGGGAAATTCGCAATCCGCGAGATTTGCGAATTTCCCGCAAAATCCGCAAATTCGCACGCAGCGGATTTTTTTTGCGGCGCGCGGCGTTGGTGATACAATTTTTGCGGCGCGCGGCGTTTATCATCGTTTGCCGGGTTGTTTTTCTCTATAGTTTGCGAGTGCTGCGCCATTTTGGATCTTGCTGTGTGATCCCGCGGGAATTGGCGAGCGCGATTACGTCATCGCGGCTTGCCAGTCAACGCGAGTACGGCGAGAGCACGTCTCGCGGTACTTCGCAATTGCGAGATTTGAGATGCGGCGAGCAGCAAGAATCTCGCACAAGCGAAAATATAAAATTTGCAATTCTGCACAAGAAATCCACCAGCAAGCAGCATAAACCTTCTTGAAATGATGATTTTTATCTGAATAACTCCTTAGGTTGACATTTGCCTGCACTTTTTTAGCGAGGAGTCCATTTTGGGGAGGGGGGGAGGGGGGTGGGAGGAAGGAAGTGCCCCACAGTCTTCAACTTCCTGTTCCTGTTCAGCAGGCTCCTCCCAGTGCTTTGTCCATCTCCTGGTCACTTTTCATTTGGATCTGGACCTGGAAGGATTACTTTTTGTGGATGCTGCTGGATCTTTGGATTTGAGGCCTTTTTGACTTTCTTTGGATCACTGTTGGATTAGAAATGTTACAAGTAAGTTTGTTTGGGGCATTACAGTTGCTGCAACTAAAATTTTGGAATTTTCGATTTTTGGGCTGTTTTGGGGCCTTTTGCCCAGGGGTACTCAGTGGTGGGTGGACTGAGTCTTTCTGTGGGCTGTCTTGAACTTAAACATCATGGAGGGCATGGATGGATTGGGATTGTGCTGATTTTTCAGTGATTTTCATTTTTTGGGGCTGTACTTGTGGCCTTTTCACCAGGGGTATTTGAGTCTAGCATGGGCCTAGTCTTTCTGTGGGGTGTCTTGAACTTAAACATCATGGAGGCCATGGATGGAATGGGATTGTGCTGATTTTTCAGTGATTTTCGTTTTTTGGGGCTGTACTTGTGGCCTTTTCACCAGGGGTATTTGAGTCTAGCATGGGCCTAGTCTTTCTGTGGGCTGTCTTGAAATTAAACATCATGGAGGGCATGGATGGAATGGGATTGTGCTGATTTTGCAGTGTTTTTCGATTTTTGGGGGTGTTCATGGGGAGGGACAGGCCATGTGGCTGGTGGCCATTTTGAGTGCTGCTACAGGCACTGGCCATGTGCTGGCAGGCAAGTGGCCATTTTGAATGCAGGCTTTGTTGTTAGGCCTGCAACCATTTTGCCTACTTTTCAACCTTTATGCCCAGGGGTAGTGAGTCTTGCATGGGCCTAGTCTTTCTGTGGGTTGTCTTGAATTTAAACATCATGGAGGGCATGGATGGATTGGGATTGTGCTGATTTTTCAGTGATTTTCGTTTTTTGGGGCTGTACTTGTGGCCTTTTCACCAGGGGTATTTGAGTCTAGCATGGGCCTAGTCTTTCTGTGGGCTGTCTTGAAGTTAAACATCATGGAGGCCATGGATGGAATGGGATTGTGCTGATTTTTCAGTGATTTTCGTTTTTTGGGGCTGTACTTGTGGCCTTTTCACCAGGGGTATTTGAGTCTAGCATGGGCCTAGTCTTTCTGTGGGCTGTCTTGAACTTAAACATCATGGAGGGCATGGATGGAATGGGATTGTGCTGATTTTGCAGTGTTTTTCGATTTTTGGGGGTGTTCATGGGGAGGGACAGGCCATGTGGCTGGTGGCCATTTTGAGTGCTGCTACAGGCACTGGCCATGTGCTGGCAGGCAAGTGGCCATTTTGAATGCAGGCTTTGTTGTTAGGCCTGCAACCATTTTGCCTACTTTTCAACCTTTATGCCCAGGGGTAGTGAGTCTTGCATGGGCCTAGTCTTTCTGTGGGTTGTCTTGAATTTAAACATCATGGAGGGCATGGATGGATTGGGATTGTGCTGATTTTTAGTGATTTTCGTTTTTTGGGGCTGTACTTGTGGCCTTTTCACCAGGGGTATTTGAGTCTAGCATGGGCCTAGTCTTTCTGTAGGTTGTCTTGAATTTAAACATCATGGAGGGCATGGATGGATTGGGATTGTGCTGATTTTTCAGTGATTTTCGTTTTTTGGGGCTGTACTTGTGGCCTTTTCACCAGGGGTATTTGAGTCTAGCATGGGCCTAGTCTTTCTGTGGGCTGTCTTGAACTTAAACATCATGGAGGGCATGGATGGAATGGGATTGTGCTGATTTTGCAGTGTTTTTCGATTTTTGGGGGTGTTCATGGGGAGGGACAGGCCATGTGGCTGGTGGCCATTTTGAGTGCTGCTACAGGCACTGGCCATGTGCTGGCAGGCAAGTGGCCATTTTGAATGCAGGCTTTGTTGTTAGGCCTGCAACCAGTTTGCCTACTTTTCAACCTTTATGCCCAGGGGTAGTGAGTCTTGCATGGGCCTAGTCTTTCTGTGGGTTGTCTTGAATTTAAACATCATGGAGGGCATGGATGGATTGGGATTGTGCTGATTTTTCAGTGATTTTCGTTTTTTGGGGCTGTACTTGTGGCCTTTTCACCAGGGGTATTTGAGTCTAGCATGGGCCTAGTCTTTATGTGGGCTGTCTTGAACTTAAACATCATGGAGGGCATGGATGGATTGGGATTGTGCTGATTTTTCAGTGATTTTCGTTTTTTGGGGCTGTACTTGTGGCCTTTTCACCAGGGGTATTTGAGTCTAGCATGGGCCTAGTCTTTCTGTGGGCTGTCTTGAACTTAAACATCATGGAGGCCATGGATGGAATGGGATTGTGCTGATTATTCAGTGATTTTCGTTTTTTGGGGCTGTACTTGTGGCCTTTTCACCAGGGGTATTTGAGTCTAGCATGGGCCTAGTCTTTCTGTGGGCTGTCTTGAACTTAAACATCATGGAGGGCATGGATGGAATGGGATTGTGCTGATTTTGCAGTGTTTTTCGATTTTTGGGGGTGTTCATGGGGAGGGACAGGCCATGTGGCTGGTGGCCATTTTGAGTGCTGCTACAGGCACTGGCCATGTGCTGGCAGGCAAGTGGCCATTTTGAATGCAGGCTTTGTTGTTAGGCTTGCAACCATTTTGCCTACTTTTTAACCTTTATGCCCAGGGGTAGTGAGTCTTGCATGGGCCTAGTCTTTCTGTGGGTTGTCTTGAATTTAAACATCATGGAGGGCATGGATGGATTGGGATTGTGCTGATTTTTCAGTGATTTTCGTTTTTTGGGGCTGTACTTGTGGCCTTTTCACCAGGGGTATTTGAGTCTAGCATGGGCCTAGTCTTTCTGTGGGCTGTCTTGAAATTAAACATCATGGAGGGCATGGATGGAATGGGATTGTGCTGATTTTGCAGTGTTTTTCGATTTTTGGGGGTGTTCATGGGGAGGGACAGGCCATGTGGCTGGTGGCCATTTTGAGTGCTGCTACAGGCACTGGCCATGTGCTGGCAGGCAAGTGGCCATTTTGAATGCAGGCTTTGTTGTTAGGCTTGCAACCATTTTGCCTACTTTTCAACCTTTATGCCCAGGGGTAGTGAGTCTTGCATGGGCCTAGTCTTTCTGTGGGTTGTCTTGAATTTAAACATCATGGAGGGCATGGATGGATTGGGATTGTGCTGATTTTTCAGTGATTTTCGTTTTTTGGGGCTGTACTTGTGGCCTTTTCACCAGGGGTATTTGAGTCTAGCATGGGCCTAGTCTTTCTGTGGGCTGTCTTGAACTTAAACATCATGGAGGGCATGGATGGAATGGGATTGTGCTGATTTTTCTGTTTTTTTCCGATTTTTTTTGTGGTGTATAACTGAACTGATGTTCCTCTGTCTTCCATTGTTTTTAGGTGCACAAGACTCAAGAGAACCACCAGTGCCAGGAAGAAGTCCTGCAGCGGTGTGTGTGTGCAGCATAACGTCACGCGACGTCACGTCTGGCCTCAGACAACTCTACAATTCGTGCAACTGCGGCCTGCTGTCTGACCTGCTCTGAAGAAGATGGCCCCAAAAAAAGTTCTCCGTAGCTCCTCTATCAAGAAAGTTGCTAGTAAGGAGCAGAAGAAGCAAGTTACCAAGGAGGCTGGTGTGCCAACCGCCACGTTTTTTGGGAGCAAAAAAAAAAGTACGCCTGCAGCAGCAGCAGGATCTGCTGGGGACCAAGTTGGGAGCAGCACCCCTGCTCCATTGGGTTCAGTGCCTCCACCACCACGCCAACTTAAGTCAAAGCCCTTGAGTGCTTCAGAGGCAGTCAGTGCACTTCTCCAATCACCATCGACCAGTGATGTTGGCTCATCGCAAGAAAGTAGCAGCAATGTCCCTGAATCAACACAGGTTGTTGTAACTCATCTGACAAGTGTTGAACAACCACAGCCGCAACAACAACACCATGTGCAAGTACACGCCCAAATACATGTGGAAGGAGAGGCAGCAAAAGGAGATGCGCAAGCAGAGGTGCGTGGAGGGTCACAAGTGCCCACAATAGTTGTTCCTCCCGAAGTAGGGGCACATCAGGAAATCGACAATGAAGCCGAGGTACCATTGGAAGCCACTCCTTCTGATGATCATTCATTGTCTTCCACATCCCTAGCAAGGAAAAGATCAAGGGGGGTGTCTACATCTTCTTCAAGCCCACCTCCTTCTGATGATACGGATCCAGCTTGGAAACCACCACTGCGGTCTGAGAGTGAGGCACACCATGATCTGACAAAGGTACCTAAGCGTAAAAGGAAGGTCGTCGAAAAACTCATACCTATGGAGTGTGATGAGGCTCAACAAGAAGTGACAGATACTGCTGGTGATGAAGCCTCTCACGATGACGACGAGCCAGTCATCACAAAGGTCACTGCAGCCCCAGCGGGCATGCAGCAAAGAGACATTTTGACCCTATCCCGAGAAGCTGCTGAGCATGATGATGATGTCGACGAGGAGGCAATGGAAATGGAAACACAACAATCATTAGATTTGGAGTTAAGTAGTACACCAACACCTACCGCTTCCATATTTCTTCCTCGCAAGAAGGTACCCACCTCGACCTCAATTCGTGGTGGTGAAAGTGCAAAACGTACTGAAGTTCGGCAATCCACATCCTCCACTTCATCTGGCATTAGCAGCAGGACCACCACCACCAGTATCGCCGCCTCCTCCGGCCCCCAAAGACATTTCAAGTCTCCAGTTTGGGACTTCTTTAGTGTTTGCCCAAAAATGGAAAACTTAGCCATTTGTAGCCTTTGTAAGGTTCGAGTTAGTCGTGGTAAGCTTGGTTCTAACTATGGTACCGGAGGCCAGAGAGGTCATCTTAGGAGAGCGCACCCTGTCCAATGGTTTCCGCACCTAGAGGCGGTCAAGGAAGCCGGAATTGCACGTAATGAAAACGTTGATTTTTCATCTGATGATGACGAGGAGGAAGAAGACGATTCAAACACTTCACTTACACCCAGTACCCCTGTCAGCAGCACACCCCATGTGAGGCACACTAAGAGTGTGGGAGAGAGTGAGACATCAATGCGGAAAAGTTCATCAGCGAGCGTAACTGGGTCGAAGATATCATCATCATCCCGTAAATCCTTGGTCCAGGGCAACATTAAAAAGATGTTGTTTACAGAAGCGCAATATGAACGCAACCAACCACTGACGCGTCTGTATAACACTAAGCTGGCTAAAATGCTAGCTCTGGACCTTTTCCCTTTTTCTTTTGTAGAAGGGGTTGGTTTTCTAGAATTAGTGGCAGCGCTCTGCCCTAAATGGAAGGTTCCTAGCCGGTTCTATTTTGCCCGAGTTGCGGTTCCAGCACTACATGAAGATGTTCTGAAGGTGATTGGGGCAGCTTTGCAGAAGAGTGCTGTTCACACTATACATATGACAACAGACATGTGGACCAGTGGCGCAGGCGCTGATTACATGTGCATCACTGCACACTGGGTCTCTTTTTCAGGGGCTAAAGCAAAGCTAAACACAGGTGTTGACATGGACATTGTTTTTAAAGCTGCTCGGAAACATGCAACACTAGCCATGTTTGGTTTGGAGAAACGTCACACAGCAGAAAACATTTTGGATGTCTTTAACACAAAGGTCCTTAACTGGCTGTCCCCACTAAAACGGCAGGTTGGTTATGTTTCCACGGACAATGGCTCCAATATAGTTAAGGCCATGAGGGACGGTAACTATTTCAGAGTGCCGTGTTTGGCGCACTGTATAAACCTGGTTGTCCGAAAATTCTTGGGTAATAAAGGCAGTGCAGCGTACAGTGTATTGGACACCTGCCGAAAAATGTGCAAGCTTTTCAGCCATTCTTTTAAGGCCCGGAAGCAGCTGAGGAGCCTGCTATATCAACGTAAAATGCCAGTGAAAGCACTCATCCAGGAGGTGGTAACACGTTGGAACTCAACCTTCTACATGCTTGAGCGTCTGTATGAGCAGAATACGGAACTCGATCAATATTTCCTTACAGAGGGTACAGAGGAGCTGAGGATGGGTGCGGCGCAATGGAACATAGTTCAAAGCCTGACACGCATGCTTCGTCCTTTTGAGTTCTTCACGCGTGCAGTCAGCAAGGAGGACTCTAATTTGGGAAAAGCTATCCCATTGTTGTACATGCTGGAGGACCAACTGAAGGAGGTGTGTTCTGTGTTTGAAAAAGATGTAAAAAACCAAGACTCTTTTCTTCTGGCTGAGAAATTATTAGAGCTCCTACAAGGTGATGAACGTCTTAAAAAGATCCACTCAGAAGAGCATTACATTTGTGCTACTATTCTGGATCCACGCTACAAAAAGGCGCTGGCAGGCCAAGCATTCTTTCCTTTTGATGATGAACATGTTCCAAAGTACAAACATTGGCTAGCCTTGTCAGCCAAGAGGTTTGAAAGAGAACGGCTGGAAATTGAAGGAAATGGCAGTACATCAGCAGGCCATCCCCAGTCAAAACAATCCACTTCTGCACCTGTGGCTGTGGCACAAGTGACCTCTCAGCCGTTAAAGACACCGGCAACCGGATCATCTGCACGAGACACAACAGAAACATTGGAGGCTGAAGAGGATTGGCTAGCTCTGCGTGGGTTTGGTTCTCAAAAGGTAAGAGGCACAGCAAGAGCTAAGCAAAGTGGAGGAACCTTGGATGAGGACCTTGAGTCGATGGTGAAGGACTATCTGAATGACTCAACAGAGGTCTATGTTAATTCTGACCCATTGGCGTATTGGCATGGGAAAAAAGAATTGTGGCCACAGCTCACCAACCTGGTGTAGGAAGGGGGAGTCTCTAGTTGGCGCAGTGCAACACTAGCGACAAGCAGGGACTCTCCTCTTCCTTGTCAGGGCTGAGGGTTACCTTCCAGACAACCTCTGCTTACCCTCTAGGTAGTGTGGCTTAAGCAGTCGTAGGCTAATCTTTGGGGCATATAGGTTAAACACTTGCAATAGTACACCTTTACAACCAACCCACCACACAACGAGACCAGACTGTATTCTGTAAAAATATATATCTTTATATAGACTTTAAGCAGGCTTGTGAATACAGTCAACGTACTTTATGATAACGGTTGCAAGTTACTTAGTTCAGGTTACCACAGTTCTTATGCAGTTCTCTTGGGGCCCGTAGGCCGGTGTTAACCAAAGTTCTTGTGGAGCCGGCGGCTTCCAGGGGATCTGTCCCACGTCGCGTTGCCTTCCCGGGGTTGCTGATCGTTGCGGCTCTTCAGCCGAGCAGGTCACTGGTCATCCGGGGCAGCGGTGTTCTGTGGCGGCAGAGTCCTCTCTTCGTCGTCCGCTCCGACCCTGGAGGCGGCGGCTGTGCGGCGGTGGCAAGTGGCAGTACGGTCCCCAAGTGCAGGACGTACCCAGCCAAATGTCGGTGCAGCTGTGGGCTCACAGCTGGGCTGTCGGGCAAGCTACCGACCTTGCGGATTCTCGTAGGGCAATTTGTCCGTCTTTGCAGGTGAGTGACTGCTCGTTATGCGGTCACCTCGAGAGCTCGGACCGGACGGGCCCTCCTTCGCTTTGCTCTCGGGCTCCCTGTGCGGTTGCGGTCACGGTGTTTGGGCCAGCAGACGGCTGGTCCTTACTTTGCTCTCGCTGTTGCTTTGGGCCCCGGTCACGGTGGTCAGGAGGATGGCGATGCCTTAGAGGAGATTCCTCCGTCGGTACTGCGGCGATGGTCAGCACCTGCAGTCGCTTTCTTCCAAGGGGGTAGCGTCCACTGATCCTGGGACGCTGGTCAGGGGGCAAGTTCAGTTACAAGCCCTTGGAGATCTCTTTAGCAGAGTTTGGCACAAAGTAAAGCAAAAGTCTTCTCGTAGTCTTTTCTCCTTTCTCTCCTTCGGCAGCAAGGCACCAGACCCAGGCAAGAGTCAGCACCCTTCCTTGTCTCTCACGGTCCTTCTCGTCGGGCAGAGTCCTTCTGTGGCCCAAACCGGATCTAATTTTCAAGGAGCAGGGCTCCTTCTTTTATAGGCCAATTCTTTTGTTCTCGCGGGCCAGGGGGGCCTTTGCATAGCCACTCTCAGTCCTTGAGTACCCTGGCGGGTGTACTCCGGCTTCTGCTTTCAGTGTGAGGGGCAGGCGCATCAGACGCCCCACAGGGGGTGGAGCCAGCATTGTGCGGACAGGGGCGGCCAGAGTACCTTGTTGATGGAGGCTTCGCCCTTCCTGGGCCAGGTGCCGGCAGAGTCATCCGCCGCTCCCCAGGAGGGTGGAGCCAGCATTGTGGTGGCCGAGCACAGCGACAGTTCGAGTCAAGAGGCACTCCTACCTCCCACTAAGGTGTAATCTGCGCATTCACCACCTGTCATCCCTCCAGCCCTGTCACTCACACATCCCAGACAGTCAGATACACATACCAGCAGAGGCGGGCTGAAATGGTTAAGCAAGCAAATGCTAACTTTCTCAAAGTAGCATTTGCAAACCCAGGATACTAAAATAAACTTGACTACAAGAAATATCTTATCATCCTGAGTTCAGGCATACTAAACATGACTCGCTACCATGCTCCTTGAGCCTGCGGGAATTATATGGTGTAATAATTCCAGCAGCTCAGTCTGGCCTAATGGAGCAGGTAGCCTTCAATAGTGAAATACGGTCTTGGTTGTAAGTCACTACTAGGACATGCCACACACATCAGGGCCTGTCCTACCTTACACCTACAATGCACCCTGCCCGCAGGCCTACCACAGGGGTGACTAATATGTAGTCAAGGGAAGGGTCGAGGCTGGCAAGTGGGTGCACTTGCCCAGCTGGCGTGACAGTACGGGACTGCACGCGGGTTCTGCGGTCGCAGTTCCCAGACACATCTTTACGGCTGCTTCGGTGGGTGGCGCAACCAGCGCTGCAGGCCCACCAGCAGTATTGGCATCTACAAGCCCCGGCACTCTCTAGTGCGCTTTACTAGGGACTGACAGTAGATCCAATGCACCAATCATGGATACCAATCGTAAGTATAGTTTTTACAGTAGGGAGCACTTGCACTGCGGCACGGGTCAGCCGTGGCGCAGTGCCCTGAGTATCGGAAAACCAGCAAAACATCGGAGGCACATCAGCAAAAAGTGGAAGGGAGACTCACGCCAAGGTGCCAGGTCTAACACCTGGCTTTAAACTACTTGTCTTGCCCACTCGCAAGCGTATCTTCTGAACGGGTTTTCAGTGCTGCTGGTGGCATTGTAACTCCCAAACGGAGCCGCCTCTCGCCCAAAAATGTGGAGAGGTTAACAATGATCAAGATGAATCAGCACCTCATACCACCAGATTTCAGAGTACGAGAAAGCGTGCCGGATGAAGAGGAGGTGGCCAGCAACATAGATGAGGGAATTTCTACTCTGTCAGGTGACACTGAGCTCACCCTGCCTGAATTCGCAGAGTATGATGACGAAGCCTTATTCTTATTCCTGGACCGTGATACCGAGCCCTGAAAATGAGACAACGAATCAATAACTTTCTTTTTCGTCCTTATTCACTTTTATTCCTGTGTGTCTGTCTTTCTTTGTTGTGCACAGTTAATATATTTCAAACTTTAATCAGATAATCACAAAAACAAGCCCATCAGCAGAACTGTCTTCACTGGTTTGCTAATTGATTTGAAGTTGCCGCAGTCTGCATTCCTCAGGTTCACAAGTTCAGAAGAACATGCTCCTCTATCCTCCTCCTCCAGACTCCTATTTCCATCAAACCAGAGGGATGGTTTACGCCCAATGAAGAAAGACTCAGCACTTGTGGGGGTGTTGTTGTACCTCTTTGCAGGTGAGTTGACGGCTCTGGGACCATTGTTGGGAAGCTCTAATACCGGATAAAAGTGGTTTGGACCAAATCCCAGGCGGAATTTTTTTTGTGTTTTTGATGACTTGCTTGCCTTTTAGGTGCTCTTAGGGGGGTTCCGTCTGTTTGTGGGTGAGTTTCGTGGTCTGGGAGCACTGCTGGGACACTCTAATCTTGATTGCATTTGCTTTTCAGGAAATCCGTGGTGGCAACCCCGACTTATGGCCTAGCTACGCAGCGCGTTTGGACCGAAGGCCGAGAAATATTGCAAGTATGAGATTTTGCTTTTGGCCTGTTTGGGGGTGTTATGCTTCTTGGCGGGTGGGTTGGCGGGTCTTGGGGCATTCCTGGGAAGGTCTAATACCGGGTAGAAGTGGTTGGGACAAAATCCAGGCCGATGTTTTTTTTGCTATTTCTGACATTTTGCTCAATGTAGCGTTTTCGGGGGCCTGTTTGTGGGGCTTCCTGGTGTTTGTGGGTGAGTTTCGGGGTCTGGGAGCACTGCTGGGACACTCTAATCTTGATTGCATTTGCTTTTCAGGAAATCCGTGGTGGCAACCCCGACTTATGGCCTAGCTACGCAGCGCGTTTGGACCGAAGGCCGAGAAATATTGCAAGTATGAGATTTTGCTTTTGGCCTGTTTGGGGGTGTTATGCTTCTTGGCCGGTGGGTTGGCGGGTCTTGGGGCATTCCTGGGAAGGTCTAATACCAGGTAGAAGTGGTTGGGACAAAATCCAGGCCGATGTTTTTTTTGCTATTTCTGACATTTTGCTCAATGTAGCGTTTTCGGGGCCTGTTTGTGGGGCTTCCTGGTGTTTGTGGGTGAGTTTCGGGGTCTGGGAGCACTGCTGGGACACTCTAATCTTGATTGCATTTGCTTTTCAGGAAATCCGTGGTGGCAACCCCGACTTATGGCCTAGCTACGCAGCGCGTTTGGACCGAAGGCCGAGAAATATTGCAAGTATGAGATTTTGCTTTTGGCCTGTTTGGGGGTGTTATGCTTCTTGGCGGGTGGGTTGGCGGGTCTTGGGGCATTCCTGGGAAGGTCTAATACCGGGTAGAAGTGGTTGGGACAAAATCCACACCGAAAAGCCTTTTGGCACTTTTTGTAACTTAGGGTTCGTTAGGGTTAGCCCTAGCAGCAGGATTGCATGTCTTTCGGAGTGTTCTAGATTTTTGCAACTGAGTTCTGGGGTCTTAGAGCACTCGTGAGAATGTGTAATTTTGGTTGCAAGTCATTTGAAGAAAATCCATGGTGGGAAAGGGGGGATTTGGCATAGTTAAAGAAAGCCTTTGCCACTATTCTTAACTTAGGGTTCGTTAGGGTTAGCAGTATTTCAATTGCATGTGTTTGGGTGGGGGAGTTTTCGAGTCTTGGAGCGATGCTGGCTATGGATACTTTTGCTTGGTTGCTTGCAAGTGGTTTGAATGCAATCCACGGTGGGTAAGGGGGTACTTGGGCCTACTTTTACTTTCAAAGTACGTTTTGTCACCAGTTTTCTGCTAGGCCTAGTTTTTTGAGATTTGATTGGGGGTCTTCTACATTTTTGTGACTGGCTTTAGTAAGGGTCTGGGTGGGAGCACTGCTGGGAAGATCTAATTTTGTTCTAAAACACAGTTTACAGGACACCTAGCTTGAGGGGAAAGATCCGCTACATTAATTTGCCCATACTTATTTATCCTTTAAAAGGTGACTCTGACAGAGTACGCACTTTCAAAAATATTGTACTGTCTACTAGGAAAATCAAAGTGTGACTTTTTGCACTCCACAGCCTACATACCTTATATTTATTTATCAGTGGTGTTGTAATATTATATCACTTCCTGTTTTTCGTTGAATAATTACAGGCCGGGTTTCAGTCTGTGCAATGGGGAAAAAAGGATGGAGTCAGGCTTCACATTAGCGAGCCACAATTCAGCATCAGCCAGGCAGTGGACAGGGTGTCTTCTGGTGACCAACATCGATGGACGAAGCGTCAGCTGCAATGGAGGAGTGCCGCTAATAAGAGGATTTTTTTTCTGCAAGCAACTTACTTACCAAATTCAACAGGACAACTACAACAACATAGAGATACAGTATCCTTTGTCTTTTTCTCTGACTGTGACTGCATTTCTTGGATCTCTCTCTGCTTCTAAATTGATCCCTTAACACATCACTTAGTCCACTCCACTATCACATCTGCACCACACATAGTCATTTGTAAGTGCTCCTACGTAATCCGCAAGTCGCAGCACGCCCCAGCCCGTAGAGGACTGGGATGGCCCCAATGATGAAGCATGTCACCAAGGGGCAACCCTGGTGAGTGAGGGGACACCTAGAAAAAGAGCAATTTCTCCTTTTCTATCTACTATACCTTCCAGACCAACCCCATTGAGTGTTGTGAATGGATTTATAGTGACCAGCAAGGCTCTCAGTTATCTGGCAACAGAGACCTTATGTTGAATATAGTTATCAATAATTCCACACACGCCCTGTACTGTCGCATTCTTTCTTCCACAGTTGTCGAAAGTACTACTTACTTTTCACTGACATGCATCCAGTAGTGCATGCACTTTCAAAGATTGATGGATATGTTTGTACCCAAAGATTTGTTTATGTTCAATTGTTTGTCCATGCTGTGCTTTTTTTACAGGGTGTCTTCTGGTGACCAACATCGATGGACGAAGCGTCAGCTGAAATGGAGGAGTGCCGCTAATAAGAGGATTTTTTTTCTGCAGGCAACTTACTTACCACTTTCAACAGGACAACTACAACAACATAGAGATACAGTATCCATTGTGTTTTTCTCTGACTGTGACTGCATTTCTTGGATCTCTCTCTGCTTCTAAATTGCTCCCTTAACACATCACTTAGTCCACTCCACAATCACATCTGCACCACACATAGTCATTTGTAAGTGCTCCTACGTAATTCGCAAGTCGCAGCACGCCCCAGCCCGATAGAGGACTGGGATGGCCCCAATGATGAAGCATGTCACCAAGGGGCAACCCTGGTGAGTGAGGGGACACCTAGAAAAAGAGCAATTTCTCCTTTTCTATCTACTATACCTTCCAGACCAACCCCATTGAGTGTGGTGAATGGATTTATAGTGACCAGCAAGGCTCTCAGGTATCTGGCAACAGAGACCTTATGTTGAATATAGTTATCAATAATTCCACACACGCCCTGTACTGTCGCATTCTTTCTTCCACAGTTGTCGAAAGTACTACTTACTTTTCACTGACATGCATCCAGTAGTGCATGCACTTTCAAAGATTGATGGATATGTTTGTACCCAAAGATTTGTTTATGTTCAATTGTTTGTCCATGCTGTGCTTTTTTTACAGGGTGTCTTCTGGTGACCAACATCGATGGACGAAGCGTCAGCTGAAATGGAGGAGTGCCGCTAATAAGAGGATTTTTTTTCTGCAGGCAACTTACTTACCACTTTCAACAGGACAACTACAACAACATAGAGATACAGTATCCATTGTGTTTTTCTCTGACTGTGACTGCATTTCTTGGATCTCTCTCTGCTTCTAAATTGCTCCCTTAACACATCACTTAGTCCACTCCACAATCACATCTGCACCACACATAGTCATTTGTAAGTGCTCCTACGTAATTCGCAAGTCGCAGCACGCCCCAGCCCGATAGAGGACTGGGATGGCCCCAATGATGAAGCATGTCACCAAGGGGCAACCCTGGTGAGTGAGGGGACACCTAGAAAAAGAGCAATTTCTCCTTTTCTATCTACTATACCTTCCAGACCAACCCCATTGAGTGTGGTGATTGGATTTATAGTGACCAGCAAGGCTCTCAGGTATCTGGCAACAGAGACCTTATGTTGAATATAGTTATCAATAATTCCACACACGCCCTGTACTGTCGCATTCTTTCTTCCACAGTTGTCGAAAGTACTACTTACTTTTCACTGACATGCATCCAGTAGTGCATGCACTTTCAAAGATTGATGGATAGGTTTGTACCCAAAGATTTGTTTATGTTCAATTGTTTGTCCATGCTGTGCTTTTTTTACAGGGTGTCTTCTGGTGACCAACATCGATGGACGAAGCGTCAGCTGCAATGGAGGAGTGCCGCTAATAAGAGGATTTTTTTTCTGCAGGCAACTTACTTACCACTTTCAACAGGACAACTACAACAACATAGAGATACAGTATCCATTGTGTTTTTCTCTGACTGTGACTGCATTTCTTGGATCTCTCTCTGCTTCTAAATTGATCCCTTAACACATCACTTAGTCCACTCCACAATCACATCTGCACCACACATAGTCATTTGTAAGTGCTCCTACGTAATTCGCAAGTCGCAGCACGCCCCAGCCCGATAGAGGACTGGGATGGCCCCAATGATGAAGCATGTCACCAAGGAGCAACCCTGGTGAGTGAGGGGACACCTAGAAAAAGAGCAATTTCTCCTTTTCTATCTACTATACCTTCCAGACCAACCCCATTGAGTGTGGTGAATGGATGTATAGTGACCAGCAAGGCTCTCAGGTATCTGGCAACAGAGACCTTGTGTTGAATATAGTTATCAATAATTCCACACACGCCCTGTACTGTCGCATTCTTTCTTCCACAGTTGTCGAAAGTACTACTTACTTTTCACTGACATGCATGCAGTAGTGCATGCACTTTCAAAGATTGATGGGTAGGTTTGTACCCAAAGATTTGTTTATGTTCACAATTGTTTGTCCATGCTGTGCTATTTTTTCTTGTCTCCCAAAACCTTTCCCAAAAACCCCCGTACCCATCCATTTTTCAAACCCTAACCCTCTTCCCCCGGGCTGTGTGGTTTTGATTGATGTGTGACTAAATTACAGCAATAAATCCACACACTTGCTGGGGAGGATAAGGTGATAGCAACAGGCTGGTGAAGAAATCCGAGGATATATTCTTAATCTGCTTGACAAAGACCCATGGCTAATGTCAAAGAACTTCAACCGAATTAGTAGTTATACTTTACCATTTGTTAGGCTACAATGTGGCACTGTTCTAGTGTACTTCTGTCACCTGCTATATTCTCTATTGTACCGTTGAATTGCTCAGGAGGACAAACCAGATTTAATTTTCTTTTTTTTCATAGGCATGCAACTGCCACTGTGTCACACCACTAGTACCACCGCTATGAGGAAATTTTATCCGCCCAGGATTGCCAACCTTATTCGCTGTTTCCCGTGGAGCCAGCCCTGGGTCTAGCCCTACTTTCAAACACAAATTACAGGTAAGATAAGCGTTTGGTGGTTTGGGAGTATAATGGAGTATTAGGAGAGACGAGAGACTGACGGTAGTACTACTAAAGTCCTAGGACTCTTGAATTCACTTCACTTACTGTGTGAGAGGCACTTAGTGTTGAAAACATTTGGGCATTTACACTTAAAGGAAGAAAATGGAACTAAACTTTCAGGAAAACAAAGTCACTGTTAAACCCCCACCCACCAGGCAAGCAGTAAAAAACAGGTATGCTCAGATAAAGTTTGAAAAAGTATATTTATATCCCTAACAAAATAATCTCCCGCAAGACCCTCCCTAACCCCAACGATTGTCCTTCAAAAGTCCCCAAAAACCCAACTCCCAATTCCCACCCCCCAAAAGTCTCTAAAAAAGGGGCAAGGGACACTATGGGTGGATGCTGTTTACTTTTTGGGCCAGGGCATCATGCTCCTCGCGGAGCAAGGCGAGCTCCTGCTGAAGGCGGGACACCATCAGGGTACTGCGGCGCAGGCGTGCCTTCACTGCCTTGCAGGTGCAATGCCTGTGAGAGGCAGCTGTTGTCCTTGCTGCTCGGCGGTGGCGTTTGCCTTTTGCAGCCCGGCTCAGTCTGGGTGGACCACTGTGCTGGGTGGCAGCCCGTGGGGCCACGGAGGCCGATGCAGACGACGTTGTTGTTGTGGTCGACTGCACACTTTCTTCGTCCTCCAGGGCCACCAGCCGCCGATATTCCGCAACAGTGGCCTCGATCCTCCGTTGCCGGGCCGCTCTAGCCAGCTCCTTCCTCCTTGTTCGTTTGGAAGGAGCATCTATATGAAGAAAGAAAGACATACAGCCGGATTCATCATAGACCCGTTTTGCGAGTCTATAATAGCGATTCATAAGGAATCGCTATTACAGACTCGCAAAACGGGATTCATGTGGGAATCGCAAAAGATTTGCGATTCCTACACAATCCTTATTTGCGATTAGCAAATTGCTAATCGCAAATAAGGAATAACTCCCCATTCATTCCTATGGGCCAAAAGGCCCATAGGAATGAATGGGGAGTATTCCTTATTTGCGATTAGCAATTAGCTAATCGCAAATAAGATAGCGATTTTAAGGGTGCCAGGGGTGTCCAAAGGACACCCTGTAGCACCCCTTAAATGCAAATTGAAACAGGTGTTGCGCACACACATGTCCAAAGGACATGTGTGTGTGCAACATGCAACTTAGAAAAATGCTTTTAAAAGCATTTTTCTAAGTTTTCGCTATTTACCACGAGGTTTGACCTCGCGGTAAATAGCGGGTCAAAATTGCGAATTCGCAATTTTTTAATGGATGATGAATTGCATTTAAGGAATCTCAAATAGAGATTCCTTAAATGTAATTCCTCGCAAAATTGCGACATCGCTATTACCAATTTTTGCATTTGGGATGATGAATCCCAAATGCAAAAAGAGAGCTCGCAAAGGGCCAGATTCTCAGAATCTGGCCTTTTCCGAGCCGATTTCGGCTTGATGAATCAGGCTGATAGTCTGTAACCAATGCTCTTTAAGATTAACTCAATCATTCAGCAGAAATGTGTGTTGCAGTACAACTAGCAACTTGCAAGCGCATTACATAACTATTGATGCCAGTATCTATCTAACCTCCCACTTCTTCATCCTTGCTCTAACATTAGTGGGAGTTTAAGGAACAAATTCTACGAGCACTATGGACTTCCATTGGAGTCGACTATGAAAGTACTCCAGTCTTATTCTTCTTCTTGTCTCTTGTTTAGGAAAATTGGTATGTTATCTTCTGCAAGCCGGCATAATGCCAGCGCAGTGAACTTGCACCCGAGAAAAAGAGACGCACGCCATGATGAGTGACCTAGACTTGCGTTGCGTTACTGTACCCGTCCAGTACATGCAGGTGGTGAAGCTCTTACTTTTCTATTACGGGTGGCACTGAGAATACTCTGTTACAAGGGCTACTGCTTAATTATTTTAACTTTCACCCTACAGTGCAAATGAGTACTAGAAATGGAAAATTGAAGAAGATAAATAATCTGATTATCTATCACTTCACATGGGATGTTTTTGCTTGTATATGGGATGACTTTAGGTGCTTTGCTTTTTAGTGAGTGACCAGTGATACATCCACACATGAATGACTGAGTACTACTAAACTTATTAAGAGAGGTAGGGAGTGGCCACCGTAATAAGCAGATCTATGCTGTGCTTGCAATACAAACTACTGCTACTATTGATGGTTGTATTTGGACAAAATTAAAACTTCTTTTCCTTGCCTTTCCTACACTGGAACGGACGTGCGGGTGCAGTGTTACATGCTCTTCAAAGTTACACTTAGTTCATCCACTGACCGTCTACTCTCTCTAGATCATGGGTACTCACAAACTTTCTCTCAGGGGCTAAATTTACAGTGTAGTTTGTGGCCGAGGGCCGCACTGGTGGGGGCGGAGTCAGAGGGGGCGGGGCTAAGGCAAAACGAAAACTTGTGACCATGAGGTTGCACACAGGTCCCTGCAGCAGATGCCTTCATCCACTGAGCCACCAGACCCAGCATTTACATACATCTCTCTCCCTCCTGCTCTCCCTCCTGCCCTCCCTCTCCCTCCCCCTCTGTCATCTCACTGTGTGTGTGTCTGTCTGTGTCAGCCTTCAGCCCGGGCTGAGACCGCTTCCTCAACGCGCACACACAGACAACCACACCAAAGTACTTAACAGGTCTTTAAAAGACCATTAACATATTATTGAGGCTTTGTTTGTTGTAGCGCCCCTGCATCTCCACCCTGACAATCACTGCTTGCCCGGCCCCACAGAGCAGAGGCTTTGTTCTATTTCACCTCTTTGTGGCCCTGCATCTCCACTCTGCTCTGTGGGGGCCGGGGGAGCAGTGATTGTCAGAGTGGAGATGCAGGGGCGCTAACAGGTGAAATACAACAAAGCCTCTGCTCTGTGGGGGCCGGGGGAGCAGTGATTGTCTGCAAGGTCTGCGCACCGCCAAGGAAGGCTTGCCGGGCCACCACCGGCCCGCGGGCCGTACTATGAGTACCCCTGCTCTAGATACACATATGCTATCTAAGAGTCAGATAGTAGCATGATCCAGGTATATGGACACATACAGTTTCTGTGTCACCCACCCAGGCTGTTGTCCTTCCACCCATCATTGCTTCATCATTCACCCAGCCATGCATCTCATATTCTTGCCTTCCCAGCCACGTCTTCAATCTCAATAAGTAAGGAATATATAAGAGCTTACCTCTGGCCGCCACCACCACCGTCTCAACTCTCACAGCCGCCGCCTCCTCCCCTGAAGAATTGCCCTCCGCCTCCGTGTCGAGCACCACCACCTCCACGCTGGCCCCGCCACCAGATGTTCCACCTACAAAGTACATGTAAGAATGTTAGAATAAAGCACTCACTAGTATTTGGTCTAGGAATGAAGACATGTGAAAACAATGTAATTTGTGACTGTCTACTTTAAAGTTAAAAAAAATGTCCCTTTTTCCAGGGAAGGTTGTCTTGCTGCACTTTTTGGCACAACTGATGAAGGCTGGTTTTTTAACACGCACCATTTTTCTCCACACAGACAGAAGATGGACTTCTAACAACAAGATCAAGTTGAAACCAGGTGAGAGCTCGGCTCGACCACAAGAAATGTCTTCAATTAATCGTCAGCACTAACCACTTTTCCATTATCAGTTAAACGTTTAGTTTTATTATGACTTAATTTTAATAAATGTGTTTACTTTTAATAAAGCTTTTAAACTTAAATAGACTCAGTGTTTTTTTGTCCAGACTAGAGTGACTGAGCGAAAGGTTTTGCAATTTTTGCAAGCATGAGTCCAGATAGAACACTTCAAAAGACATTATGGACAATCCCAGAGGACTGCACTAAGTTGATAGAGCTATTGCTGACTAGAATGGGAGTTTCGCCAACCGTGCAATCTTAGTTAGCTACACAGACAGACTAATAAGAATAATCTAGTAATACCACAGGGAGTCATAGTAGAGGCAGGATAAGAATTTAGATACAGTCTACAAGAAGATCAAAGACTATTTTGAAAACATCAAATGAGGAACGCTAGGAAAAATAGGTATTAGTCTAAAATGAAAACTTACTGGGGCCAGCAAAGGAGCCCTCGCCTGCCCGATCCTGGCCCTGTTCAACAGCATCCACCGCCTGCTGCTCCTGTGTCCTCCCCTCGCCCCTGGGGGGAGCTGACGTACAACATGAAAGAAAGAACAGAAAACATGGATGATTGTTGCTTGTCAATGTCAACCAAATCAAACATTTCAAAAGAACAATAACAAAATATTTCCGCGAAATTATATTGATTAGGGTTAGTTTTCATTTATTTGCGGACCTGTGACTTCGAAAGTCACGTAACTCACTAAACAAAGTACTGAAAGATTCACCTAGGACTGGCAGGCAGCAGTCCGCAGGCAAGACGCAAAGTGACAGACAAACTCCATTGTGATTTCAGTCAGATCAGTGACAACACTAACAGTTGCCTGCTACATTACCAGTCATTTAAATAGTCAAACTATCAATCCACCGCCACTATTTTTCTTATTGTCAGGGGTACAAAGGAAGGGGCAGATTTAAGCCCCTTGCGGCTCTTTTGCTCCGTTCTTGCGTGACTTTTGTGACGCAGCAGCTAAACAAAAAAGGGCGCCATGGTCCGGCGTATAATATTATAACAACGTGACGCATTTGGGAGATGCATCCCGTTATAAAGCCCTGCGCCATCAGGGGGCGTTCCGGCGCAAGGGAGGGCATTCCTGCGCTGGAACACATCCTAAAAGTGGCTGAAGGAAATCTACAAAATTTCAATCAGTCACCTTTAGGACAATGATGCGTCACACAAACCCTGCACCTGCTTGAAGCAGACGTACGGCTTGACCCAGCATTGGGGAGATAGGGTACCCCAGAGCATTGCTGGAGCTGCGCCATTGTTGCGACGCAACTCCAGCAGTAAAGCTTCGGTGACGTTTTGGGCCCATGGTGCGCCGCATTGCAAATACGGCGCACCATGTTTGGTGGTGGTAGCGGGCCGCACAATTATTGGCGCATCCCTGCTACTTTGCAGGGATGCGACGGTAATTGCAATTCTGCCCCTTAGGGGCATACTTACTTACGCGTTCTGGCGCATCTCCAGAGATGCGCCAGATCAAATGCGTCACGCAAAACTACCCTTGCGACCATCAGATGCGCCTCATTTACAATGCGGCGCGCCCTGGCGCAAGGGTAGGCACTTGCGTGACGCATCTCGTCACGTAAGAGCGGCGCATCGCTGGAGTCACGTCGCCAACGCAATGCAACTCCAGTAATGCTCAGGGCCACCCAATACTTAACATGCTGTGTCAGTCCTTTCGCCTGCTTCAAGCAGGCATAAGGAATTGAATTGACGTAGCAGCGTCGCAGAAGTGCCTGCGTTAAATCTTGTAGATTTCACGCAGGCAATTTTGCGAGGCGCACAGCCGCCGGACCGCCCACCCTGCGTACTAGGAACGCACCCATTGTGGTGCAGGCCCATGGCTTTATAACGTGACGCATCTCCCTAGATGCGTCATGCTGTAAATGACTCGCAGGGATGCAGCACGTTTACGCCGCTGTTGCGTCACGCAAGGCAACGTAAACGTGGCGCAAGGGGCTTGTAAATGTAATCTGCCCCCTAGTGTCTAGCATTACGCAGTTCTGTAAAGTACACTCATACATAATAGTTACTCAGGCCAATGAGACCACAAAATAGAAAACAAATAAGCATAGTAGCAACGCCACTGAGAAGGAGAGCAGTGCACCTGAAATGCACAGAAGATTTTGAAATATAATTTAACTACAATGTCATCGTCATCAGCGGCATTATTGGCTTGCTCCATGTAAAAAACAAATATTTGCAATACAACAACACAGAGCAGGAGAAAACATCATAGTAGTGAGTGATGAAATGGCTACTACTACTCACCAAGCCCGGGGATCTCCAAGCCGAGCTGGTCCAGCAGGTCGCGCTCCCGGTCCAGGAGGTCCGTCCAGCGATGGGTGACCTGGCTGTAGGTGCGCTGGACCCCGTAGAGGTGGGATATGGCCCAGCACACCTTCTCCCACCGCTTCCGGCGCTCCCGCATGTTGTAGCCGCCGGCCGCGATCCTGCCGCCTCCCGCGATGGTCCTGGGCAGGCGGCGCTGGACGAAGTAGACCAGCGCGCCCACTTCCTCCGGGCTGAAGATCTCCCGTCGCATCACCTGCTCCCCCCTCAATCGACCGCATGGTGTCCTGGCACGGGGTCCAGGACTCCTCCTCCCCGCCGCCGCTGCCGCCCTCAAGTGCCTGGGCAGCTTCACGGCGCCTGGCTTCACCATGGTCTGGGCAGGTAAGGTAGGAAGTAGAAAATTAAGAAGGAATAGGATAGGGAAGAAGAAAAGAAAAGAGTTTAAAAAAGTAGTTTAAAAGTAAAGAAAAATAGCAGAAAAGACAAAAATATACAGCTAGGAAAAGAGAGGGATAGATAAGAAGCAAAATCGTTAAAAAAAACCTGAAAACAAGCAAAGGATGGCAAAGATAGCAAGAGGATTAAACACCATGCCCAGACACAGGAAATGAATGAAAAACAAGATGGCCGGCGCCCGTTCACGAGCGCGAAAGTAAGTTCGCGCGGGATTTTCCTCGCGATCTCGTGCGAACTTCTACTCGCAATGCGCTTACTGCGCGAGATTATACATAGCGGGCGGAAACGGAAATACGTCACGCAAACAAAATGGCCGCGCCCGTACTCGACCTTGGGGTAAATTTGCGTGTTGCGCTGCAAGCGGCTCGCGAATACTGCAAAAAAACTCGCGAAACAACAAGCCGCAAAAAAATAAAAAGCTTATTCGCACGAATTGGCGGCTTCCGCGGTCGGTTTCGCACGACGCCGCGCTCCGCGAATAGCGCGAAAAAACCGAAAAACGATTTTTGCAAAAGCAAAAGCAATGAGCAGGTGCAAAAGGTCAACCTCATGATTTGTAACGATTCCCTGTAGTGCTTCCTGAGGGGGCCCTCCAGAATTCGGTTGCCTGCTTGCAACTATTGTGTGACCCTGCTCTGACCTTAACTGTATGCCACAAAGGTCCTGATTTACAGCTAAGGGAGCAGACAAGCAGGTGCCAGGCTGGAACTTCAAATTCAGTGACACATTAATTAGCCCCTAATTCATTATTGTCAGTTGGGGCAGGGCAGGTGTTGTTAATAAACTAACCCCAAATTAATTCATGTCAGTTCAAGCAGGGCAGGTGGGCTTGCTTTTCCCCCCCATCTTCTACAGTGATGATGAACCAGAGGGTGGCATTGATGTAACAGAGGGTGGCATGGGTCAAAGAGAGGGTGCCAGTGGTGAAACAGAGGGTGCTGGGAGGCTGTGATGATGAACCAGACGTAGAAACAACATAGTCGCGACCGTTGCGAGCCGACAAGTAAGTTCGCAATTGCGAACTAGTACCAAATCCTCGCGAACTGGCAGAAACCCTTGCGAACACAAAAAAAAAAAAATCCGCAAATTCGCGAGAATTCGCGGATTTTGCGGATTGCGAATTCGCAAATCCACAAAATTCGCGAACGCGAGATTCGCAAAATTCGCCCATACTTACTAACGCCCACGCAGTTTCCACTTCCTCAGCTGCATTAGCGATCCAGTTTGCATCATAGGCATTAGCCTATATATTCCTGATGCAAATGGATGTGCGCATAGGACGTGAGCAGTAGGCGTGACGCTGGGGCACCAAAGGCAAACCCGTACAGCCATGTTGCCCAGTTCTCCTCTGGTGAGTTTCTTCCACTATATTACATAGGGAAAAACGGATTAGCCTTAGGCAGCTACCCTTATGTCAGTGTACAGTGGCTCATCTGACTTTGGAGGTAGACCTCCGATGCAATAAGTGCAACTGGCCTCTCCTCCAGCCCGGGAAACTCACACCCAAGATCCTCCCACACAACAATAAGTGTAAAATTATAAGAAAACAGAGGACTTAAAGCCCACCCTTTTAAATTGTCGCTCTGTGCAAAAGCATGAACCACAAATCTATGGCTTACTTTTAGACGAACAGCCTGATCTTTTATTTCTCACTGAGACATGGCTGTCTGAAGCCTCCAACCATATTAGCACCTCAGCCATCCCTATGGGTTATAAGATCCTTAGGAGGGACCGACCGAGTGGGAAGGGGGTCGGTGTCATCATAATTTACAATTAAAAGCTAGACTGCTCTCCCATACCGATGGAAAACATCAAGGGGGCAGAGTCCTCAGGCTTCCACTGTACCTTATCCCCCATCATAGCATAACTGTTTTTCTGATTTACAGACCTCCCTGTCCAATTGGAAATTTTATTACTACACTTAATACAGCCACCATTTCCCTGGCCTTAAAATACAACAACTTCCTGATTCTGGGAGATTTCAACATACATATGGACAATGGAAAAGACCCTCAAACAATTTCCTTGTTGAAGACGCTGCAGGCCTGCAACATGTTTCCATCTATTTCTTTGGTCACCCATGAGAAGGGCCATACACTAGACAAAATCTTTTACAACTTTGACATAATGGTAAGCCTACCTCTTCCCATTACCTGGTCTGACCACCTCCTATTAAAATTTGTCATTCCCAACTCTGCCACAGAACCTCGGGATAACGCAGGGCGGAAAGTCCCTAATTACAGGTCGTTCCATAAAATATCAATCCCGATGCTAGCAGACGCGCTCAGTCGTTCCTCACCGAAACTGTCTGTCTGCCCCAACTCGGATGCCCTCTCAGTAGATTCATGGCTCCGAGCAAACATTGATGCAGGGGTACCAGTTGCTTCCCGCTGCTCAAAGAGGTTCACCACACCAGCTCCATGGTTTAACAATTCCCTTAGATCTAGCAAAAGAAATTGTAGAAAAATGGAATGGAAATGGCATAAATACTATCTACCTGAGGACAGGCAGGTGTATAGAGACACCTTAAAAGTTCATTACATTCTTGTGAAGGCAGCCAAGAAAAACCTTTCAAGCCAAAATAGAAAATGCCCAAAATAAGAGTAAGAAATCTGTAGCATAGTTAAATCCTTCACCGCCCCGAAAGCCAGCACAAAGGAAGGGCCAGGCACTAAAGAATGGTCTAAGCAAATAGCTCAATTCTTCCACAAAAAAAAGTTCTACTTGATCCAACAAGCCTTCACTAACATCTCAGATGAAGAACTGACTTTCTACCTTAGTTCTAATAGCAGATTTCACCTCTTGGATCCTCCATCTTACTAGCTTTTCCTGAGTTTTAGTTTAAAGAGTCACTGACCCTTCCCCAAAGCATTATGTCTGGCTTTCCTACCGACCCATTTCCAGTGAATATCCTGAACCTATTAGCTCCCACCATAAACACCATGGCAAACCAGCTTTTTAATGCTTCCCTCTCCTCAGGCAACATGCAGAAATAATGGAAGAATGCTTAGATTCTTCCACTGATAAAAAAGGCTAATGCCAAACCAACGCACCCTGCCAACTACAGGCCAGTCTCCCTTCTTCCGGCCCTCTGCAAAGTATTAGAGAAGCATGTAAACAAGGCCCTCCAAAAGCACACTGAAGCTTGGAAGCTCCCTTCATGAGTCCCAATCTGGTTTTAGGGCTAACTACAGTACGGAGTCCGCTCTGCTGGAAGTGACTGAATTTCTCAAGGGTAAGCTGGAACAAAGATGTTCTGATACTGTTTGATCTGTCGGCGGCCTTTGATACAGTCCCACATTAGAGGCTCCAGGAGAGACCTGCTAAAATGGACCTAGGGGGGGCCACCTTAATATGGATGTCATCCTTCTTGGCAAATAGATCTCAGGACAACTGGCTCCCCCCTTTCTCATTCCTGGTTCCGGCCATGAATGTACGTATCCCTCAGGGCTCCATTCTCAGCCCTATCCTTTTTAGGTTGAGCATTTGAGACCTCTTGTATACTTTAGTATACCTATTTGCTTACTTGAATATGTGGACACGAGTCTGACGCGCGCTTTTTCAGTGTCAGATTTGTCCTTGTGAGCGCGCGTTTGCTGCTGGCATGAGCTGTGAGCGTGTACGGCGGCGTCAGCAGCGTCTGTTCTCGCGCTCCCCCATGCTTTCACTTTTGCGACGCCACATGAGCCTCTCGCAGGCACCTTCACTGCCGCCGACCTCTCCCCCACAGTGCTTGTTTAATATAGTGCTTGCCACCGGGCTGTGCTGTTTAACCGCGCTACGGGCGACTGGTGCTTCAATGCCAAATTCAACTGTAATGCTCGCGCTCTTTGCCCTGCCTGTCAGCGGCTGTAGGGGTTGCTGAGCGTTGACTGTTGAGCTCCCCAACCAAACCACTGCATCTACTGCCTGGGTGCAGCTGGCCTGGAGGACCTGCCGCACACAGCTACCAGTTAATGCGGTGGGGGTGCGGGTGTGATTTTATCGGAGGGAACGCAGTGTTTTCTTATGGGCAAGGAACAGCTCTGTGGTGCCAGTCACATGGACCCGGCTTGTTCGTCACATGATGAGCAGGGATTCTGGGAGTTGTAGTTCACCCTGGCAGGGAAGGGAACCCCGCCAGGAGTCAAACCATGTAACCGGCATATGGTATTGTTTGGTATGTAAACAGCTGCGCAAAACTCTATTGATCGCCTCACGTCTCAGCAGGGGGTTCTGTGCATTTTCTTTTTCATGCCATGAAGGGAATAGTTGAAGGTGGCATACACTGCATTCTGCAGCACCTCCTGCCTTGGTGAACATCAAACGTGTCCCGGGGGTTGGTGGGCAAGCCTTTTGCGCTGTGTCTCGGATCACACAAAGCGCATTCCCTCAAAGAAGCCGTCTCTTCTTTGTCGCCGCCACTTTCAGAAACACGGGATGTGCTGATGAACGCGGAGCGGGGGCAGTTGTCGCCTTTTGGGATCCCGGACCGCTTCCTTTACCTCAATTGTCGGCCTTGGCACTTCACTTTCACACGGTAATCAGCAGAGGTGTTGTAGGGATGATGCCCAGTCATTAGAATACAACTTCACTCTTCGCCCCCTCCAAACCAGCAGACTCTTACATGTCGCGCACATCTAACGGGGTCTGTCCTTGCGCCCCTGTCCCCACAGTACCTGGCAAGTGATCACGGCCCACAATACTTTGGTTCAGGTACACGTCAAAGAAATCACTGAACTAGCCTTTTAAACACGGACGAGCATGTTAATTCTCTACATCAACGTTGTTCTTTGTCCCCCTCCTCCTTCCCTGTTGTGCTTGCCCATGTGTGTTTGCCAGCGTCTCCCTTCCTGTACACCCCCCCTGCCCACCCTGCAGTTGTTCTTTGTCGCCCTTCCCCTTCCCTGTTATGCTCACCTGTGTGTGCACTTCCCATTGTCTCATGTTGTTGTATAACTGCAGCGCTGGAGGGCCTGCAATTCCGCTATACACCAAATATATTCAATTCACAACACCCCCATAGGTGTAGGGTGAGTCAGGATATATGGGACAGAGTGTGTCAGCTAACGAAGCGGTTTGGCGCGTCAGTTTAGAAGTATTCTTATGGCACAAGAGCTCCTTCACTGCACTCTTACTGTGGGCCCCGCGTGCGCTGCCTGGGAGTGGTTTAAAAGAAAATATAAACTGCTGGTACTCTCCTATTAAATATATTGCAGCTTTGTTGACAAGTGCAGGTACTCTCTCTTTCACCTTGAAGTGCAGGTACTCTCTCTTTCACCTTGAAGTGCAGGTACTCCGTCCTGGACAGTATCTGCCCATTTAAAGCACTGTTTTCCGCATAAGAGCCCTAGCATTAAGGGGTCTAGACTCGGGTGAAACCTCGAGGGTGCGAGTGTCCAGCTCCTTCTGCCCACACAGAAATGTCTTCCAAGCTTTCCGTGCAGCTTTCACCTGGTACTGTCTGACCGCGCCATAAAAGCTGTTGACGACTGAAAGGAACACTCTGTGCATCCTTTAACCTGACAGTTCAGGGGACAGGGGAGATACAAATCGATTTACACAATGTTCAAGTGTGAAAGAAAGCTGCATTTTTTTCTTTTTAAAATATTACATTCCTGTAACCCTCCCACCCCCCATGTTGATTCTGTAGACTCTGTTTGCATAGCGTTTGATCTCACCAAGCTAACATTTCAATCTCTGTGCCTTCACATCACTTAATGGTGTGTGCGCTTCCCGGCTCAAGAGGTCCCAGTTGGTGTTCGCGACGGCGCCTCGCTCTTGGGGCTTTTAGATACTGCTCGAACAGGGGCGTAACAAACGCCCCCGCAGCCCCTGCAGTGCGGGGGGGCCTCACTCTCTACAGTTAATGAAGGGGGCCCCAGGGGGCCCCGGCCCCCTCAGCTCTTCTGAGAGCTGTGAGAGAGGTCTGCGCTGAAGCAAGCCTCTCTCCTTCTGCATCTGAAGCAGGTGCAGCCTGCTCGGAGCCCCTCGCCCCCTCCCTCTGACTGAAGAGAAACAAAGTATCAATATACATTGTTTCTCTTCAGTCAGAGCCAGAGGCAGTCCCGGAAAGAGGATGGGGGCCCCAGAGACAGCAGTCTCCACTGCTCCTCTGAGGCAGCACAGAGCCCGGCCCACACTCTCTCCTCTCGATAAACAAAGCCCACCCCACAAGAGAAGAGAAGAGACAGGGACAAGGATGGGGCGGGGGGCCCACCCCACAAGAGAAGAGAAGAGAAGAGACAGGGACAGGCCCCCATCCGAGAAGAGACAGACAAGGATGGGGTGGGGGGCCCACCCCACAAGAGAAGAGAAGAGACAGGGACAAGGATGGGGGGCCCACCCCACAAGAGAAGAGAAGAGACAGGGACAAGGATGGGGTGGGGGGCCCACCCCACAAGAGAAGAGAAGAGACAGGGACAAGGATGGGGCGGGGGCTTCACCCCACAAGAGAAGAGAAGAGACAGGGACAAGGATGGGGTGGGGGGCCCACCCCACAAGAGAAGAGAAGAGACAGGGACAGGCCCCCACCCGAGAAGAGACAGGGACAAGGATGGGGTGGGAGGCCCACCCCACAAGAGAAGAGACAGGGACAAGGATGGGGCGGGGGCTTCACCCCACAAGAGAAGAGAAGAGACAGGGACAAGGATGGGGTGGGGGGCCCACCCCACAAGAGAAGAGAAGAGACAGGGACAGGCCCCCACCCGAGAAGAGACAGGGACAAGGATGGGGTGGGGGGCCCACCCCACAAGAGAAGAGAAGAGAAGAGACAGGGACAGGCCCCCATCCGAGAAGAGACAGACAAGGATGGGGTGGGGGGCCCACCCCACAAGAGAAGAGAAGAGACAGGGACAAGGATGGGGTGGGGGCCCCACCCCACAAGAGAAGAGAAGAGACAGGGACAAGGATGGGGTGGGGGGCCCCACCCCACAAGAGAAGAGAAGAGACAGGGACAAGGATGGGGTGGGGGCCCACCCCACAAGATAAGAGAAGAGACAGGGACAAGGATGGGGTGGGGTGGGGGCCCCACCCCACAAGAGAAGAGAAGAGACAGGGACAAGGATGGGGTGGGAGCCCACCCCACAAGAGAAGAGAAGAGACAGGGACAAGGATGGGGTGGGGGCCCCACCCCACAAGAGAAGAGAAGAGACAGGGACAAGGATGGGGTGGGGGCCCACCCCAATGGAGAAGAGAAGAGACAGGGACAAGGATGGGGTGGGGGCCCACCGGTGGGGGCCCACCCCACAAGAGAAGAGAAGAGACAAGGACAAGGATGAGGTGGGGGGTCCACCCCACAAGAGAAGAGAAGAGACAGGGACAAGGATGGGGTGGGGGGCCCACCCCACAAGAGAAAAGAATAGAAGAGAAGAGACAGGGACAGGCCCCCATCCGAGAAGAGACAGGGACAAGGATGGGGTGGGGGCCCACCCCACAAGAGAAGAGAAGAGACAGGGACAAGGGAGGGGGGGGGGGCTCAGAGAGCAAGAGCAAGAGACAGCACAGAGCAGTGCTCGGGACCCTGACAAGGCTGGGAGTGGGGGCCCCCCAGACAGAGTATTCTCCAGGGCAAAGCTCACATGAGAAGGGACAGGCAGCAAAATGGTGCCCTCAGGTAAGCACTCTTGTTAGAACACACCATGGGCGTCCGCAGGGAGAGGGAAAGGGGGGCAGAGATTGGAAGGGTGCAAGGCAGAGGGGGAGAAGGGTGCAAGGCAGAGAGGGAGAAGGATGCAAGGTAGAGAAGGGTGCAAGGCGGAGGGGAGAAGGGTGCAAGGCAGAGGGGAGAAGGGTGCAAGGCAGAGGGAAGAAGGGTGCAAGGTGGAGGGGAAGAAGGGTGCAAGGCAGAGGGGAGAAGTGTGCAATGCAGAGAAGAGAAGGGTGCAAGGCACAGGGGAGAAGGGTGCAAGGCACAGGGGAGAAGGGTGCAAGGCAGAGGGGAGAGGAAGAAGGGTGCAAGGCACAGGGGAGAAGGGTGCAAGGCAGAGGGAAGAAGGGTGCAAGGTGGAGGGGAAGAAGGGTGCAAGGCAGAGTGGAGAAGTGTGCAAGGCAGAGAAGAGAAGGGTGCAAGGCAAAGAGGAGAAGGGTGCAAGGAAGAGAGGAGAAGGGTGCAAGGTAGAGAAGGGTGCAAGGCAGAAGGGGAGAAGGGTGCAAGGTAGAGGGGAGAAGGGTGCAAGGTAGAGGGGAGAAGGGTGCAAGGCAGAGGGGAGAAGGGTGCAAGGCAGAGGGGAGAAGGGTGCAAGGTAGAGAAGGGTGCAAGGCGGAAGGGGAGAAGGGTGCAAGGTAGAGGGGAGAAGGGTGCAAGGCAGAGGGGAGAAGGGTGCAAGGCAGAGGGGAGATGGGTGCAAGGCAGAGAAGAGAAGGATGCAAGGCAAAGAGGAGAAGGGTGCAAGGCAAAGAGGAGAAGGGTGCAAGGAAGAGAGGAGAAGGGTGCAAGGTAGAGAAGGGTGCAAGGTGGAGGGGGAGAAGGGTGCAAGGTAGAGGGGAGAAGGATGCAAGGCAGAGAGGAGAAGGGTGCAAGGCAGAGGGGAGAAGGGTGCAAGGCGGAGGGGAGAAGGGTGCAAGGTGGAGGGCAGAAGGGTGCAAGGTGGAGGGGAGAAGGGTACAAGGCAGAGGGGAGAAGGGTGCAAGACAGAGGGGAGAAGGGTGCAAGGCAGAGGGGAGAAGGGTGGAAGGTAGAGAAGGGTGCAAGGCGGAGGGGGAGAAGGGTGCAAGGTATAGGGGAAAAGGGTGCAAGGCAGAGAGGAGAAGGGTGCAAGGCGGAGGGGAGAAGGGTGCAAGGCGGAGGGGAGAAGGGTGCAAGGCGGAGGGGAGAAGGGTGCAAGGTGGAGGGGAGAAGGGTGCAAGGTGGAGGGGAGAAGGGTGCAAGGCAGAGGGGAGAAGGGTGCAAAGCAGAGAGGAGAAGGGTGCAAGGCAGAGAGGAGAAGGGTGCAAGGTAGAGAAGGGTGCAAGGCGGAGGGGGAGAAGGGTGCATGGCAGATGGGAGAAGGGTGAAAGGCAGAGGGGAGAAGGGTGCAAGGAAGAGAGGAGAAGGGTGCAAGGTAGAGAAGGGTGCAAGGCGGAGGGGGAGAAGGGTGCAAGGCGGAGGGGGAGAAGGGTGCAAGGCAGAGGTGAGAAGGGTGCAAAGCAGAGAGGAGAAGGGTGCAAGGCAAAGGGGAGAAGGGTACAAGGCAAAGAGGAGAAGGGTGCAAGGCAGAGGGGAGAAGGGTGCAAGGCAGAGGGGAGAAGGGTGCAAGGCAGAGGGGAGAAGGGTGCAAGGCGGAGGGGGAGAAGGGTGCAAGGCAGAGAGGAGAAGGATGTAAGGCAGAGAGGAGAAGGATGCAAGGTAGAGAAGGGTGCAAGGCGGAGGGGGAGAAGGGTGCAAGGCAGAGGGGAGAAGGGTGCAAGGCAGAGGGGAGAAGGGTGCAAGGCAGAGGTGAGAATGGTGCAAGGAAGAGAGGAGAAGGGTGCAAGGTAGAGAAGGGTGCAAGGCGGAGGGGGGAAGGGGTGCAAGGCAGAGAGGAGAAGGGTGAAAGTTAGAGACGGGTGCAAGGCGGGGTGGAATAGGGTGCAAGACAGAGAGGAGAAGGGTGCAAGGCAGAGGGGAGAAGGGTGCAAGGCAGAGGGAGAATGGTGCAAGGTAGAAAAGGGTGCATGGCGGAGGTGGACTAGGGTACAAGGGGAAGGGGAGAAGGGTGCAAGGGGGAGGGGGAGAAAGGTGCAAGAGGGAGGGCAAGAAGGGTGCAAGGCAGAGGGGAGAAGGGTACAAGGGGGATGGTGATGAAGTTAAAAATGTGCCCCCCCTGGAAACATTTCTGCGGACACCCATGGAACGCACACTACTTTGTGAGGGAGAGTGGGAGAGTGTGGAGAGAGAGAGAGTGGAGAGAACCAGTGGAGAGAACCAGTGGAGAGAAACAGTGGAGAGAGAGAGTGGCTAGAGAGAGAGAGTGGAGAGAGACAGTGGAGACAGAGTAGACAGTGGAGAGAGAGTGGAGACAGACAGTGGAGAGACCGAGAGTGGAGAGAGAGTGGAGAGAGCATGGAGAGACACTGGAGAGAGTGGAGAGAGAGAGAGTGGAGAGAGAGAGTGGGGAGAGAGAGAGTGGGGAGAGAGAGAGTGGAGAGAGAGAGAGTGGAGAGAGAGAGAGTGGAGATAGACAGTGGAGAGACCGAGAGTGGAGAGAGAGTGGAGAGAGCATGGAGAGACACTGGAGAGAGTGGAGAGAGAGAGTGGAGAGAGAGAGTGGAGAGAGAGAGAGTGGAGAGAGAGAGAGTGAAGAGAGAGAGTGGAGAGAGAGATAGAGTGGAGAGAGAGAGAGTGGAGAGAGAGAGAGTGGAGAGAGAGAGAGTGGAGAGAGCGAGTGGAGAGAGCAAGTGGAGAGAGCGAGTGGAGAGAGCGAGTAGAGAGAGCGAGTAGAGAGAGAGTGGAGAGAGAGAGTGGAGAGAGAGAGAGAGAGTGGAGAGAGAGAGAGAGAGAGGAGAGAGAGAGAGAGTGGAAAGAGAGAGAAAGAGTGGAGAGAGAGTGGAGAGTGGAGAGAGAGTGGAGAGTAGAGAGAGACAGTGGAGAGAGAGACAGTGGAGAGAGAGTGAGTGGAGAGAGAGTGAGTGGAGAGAGAGTGAGTGGAGAGAGTGGAGCGAGAGAGTGGAGAGAGAGAGAGTGGAGCGAGAGTAGAGAGAGAGAACGGAGAGAGGGTGGAAAGAGAGAGAGTGGAGGGAGACAGTGGAGGGAGACAGTGGAGGGAGACAGTGGAGAGAGAGAGAGAGACAGAAGAGAGATTGTGGAGAGAGAGACAGTAGAGATAGAGTGGACAGAGTTGAGAGAGAGAATGGAGAGAGTGGAGAGAGAGTAGAGACTGACTGACTGACTCAGAGACTGAATACTGACTGACCGAGAGACTGGCTGACTGAGAAACTGACTGAGAGAGAGAGTGACTGCCTAACAGAGAGAGAGAGACTTATTGAGAGTGAGACTGACTGACAGAGACTGGCTGAGGTAGAGAGAAACTGACTGAGAGAGAGACTGAGAGAGAGAGGCAGAGACTGACTGACAGAGAGATAGACTGATTGACTGTGAGAGACTAACAGAGAGAGAGACTGACTGAGTGAGAGACTGACAGAGAGAGAGACTGACTGAGTGAGAGAGTCTGACTGACAGAGATTGACTGACAGAGAGGGAGAGACTGACTGACTGGGGTAGAGAGAGAATGACTGACTGAGAGAGACTGACTGACTGGGAGAGAGAGAGAGACTGACTGGGAGAGAGAGAGACTGACTGACTGAGAGAGAGACTGACTGACAGAGAGAGACTGACTGACAGAGACTGACAGAGAGAGAAAGAGACTGAGAGACTGACAGAGAAAGAGAGACTGACCAACAGAGAGAGAGAGACTGACTGACAGAGACTGACTGATAGAGAGACTCACAGAGAGAGACTGACTGACAGAGAGAGAGACTGAGACTCTGACAGAGAGAGAGACTGACTAAGAGAGAGAGACTGACTAAGAGAGACTGACAGAAAGACTGACAGAGAGAGACTGACTGACAGAGAGAGAGCGAGAGACTGACTGACTGACTGAGAGAGACTGAATGGCAGAGAATGATAGACTGACAGAGAGAGGGAATGACTGACAGAGAGAGACTGACTGGCTGACAGACGGACAGAGAGAGAGAGAGAGAGAGAGAGAGACTGAGTGACTGACTAAGAGAGACTGAATGACAGAGAGAGATAGACTGACTGACTGAAAGAGAGATACTGACTGACAGAGAGAGAGAGAGAGACTGTGATGGAATTGGGGTCAAAGTGTGTATGAAGCTATGCAATGCCTCTTAAGATTGCTATTGTCTAATAAAAATAAAAATGTATTATCAAAATGTGCTCTTTGTGGTTACATCTGCTTTTGAAATACTGCATTGAAGCTTTGTCCAATGTCTTAAAACGGAAATGAGAAGGAGCAGTGGATGCACTTTTGTCAAAACTAAACAATGCCCGATGTTGTATATCATGACAGGAGTCTGCATCAGGAAACCCACATAACATTGGGCAAACTTCCCCGGCGTACTGATGGCAGGGACCCTGTAATGAATGGACCTCCACCTATGATAGCCTGCGGGCAGACTAAGCCCAACCTTTAACTCCACCATTCAGTGTTACTTGCAACGGCTGTATTGGTGACAGTGGCGTAACAATCGCCCGCATCCCCTGCAGTATGGCGGGTCGCTGGCCTGAGCGCTCTAGACTGGCACGGAGGATGGGAGGGGGGCCCCCTCCATGTATTTTGCAGGGGGGCCCCCTCAAGTTTCGTTACGCCACTGTGCTCGAATCATGGAGACGGTAGAGGTAGAGGAATATACCAGCTGCGGCTTAAAGCCGGTCAGTCCTTCGGTTAAAGAGCAAGAACCGCAGATGTGACCTCCGAGACTTAAGAAGTGACAAGACAACAATGTCCTGGGTCCGGTAAGTAACTTCCGTCAGCCGCACAAGTGTATGACTGCTTAGAAAAGATTGGGGACGAAATAATATATAACATTTCCAAGTGAACGTAATGATTTTCAGAATGTGTATGAATGAGTCCTTGTGTAATGTAACTGGTGCTTATGTAAAGCGCTCCAAATCCTCCGGGTCAAGTTAGCGCTATACAAAACTGCAAAACAGATAATTGTATATAGTTTAGGTAATCAACCATAGCTGTCATGGTTACAGGGTCAATGCGTGATGTTATGTTAGTTTGTATGGTGTTATGTTATTTTATATGCCGAGTTATGTTGCATTACGCGCCATAGTACTCTGGGTTACGAAAAGGGCAATTTTGAAGGATCTAAATAATTCCACAAAATACCTAAAGACTCAAAAAATCGAAATAAATCATAATGTTAATTTGTTTTCTGGGCGGGACTGAAAAGGACGTTGTCTTTAAAGCTGCCTGTCTTTTTTTATATTGTTTAATTAAGGGATTTATTCCATTCTAGCCTATACCATTAGACTTTAAAATTAACAGTAGCTTTCCGTTTTACCGATTTGTATTTGCGCTAACACCGGCAGCAAAAGCCAAAAGCAGCCTCCTGTAGCCCCCCACCCCCACCACCACCTTCCTTTCTATGCCCTCTCGTGCCTACTCCCAGTGCCCCGTTCACCTGCTCTGCCCAGGTCCTTGCTCTCTCCAATGTTCCCCCCCCCCCCCCTCTCCTCTGTCTCCCCCCCCCGCCCCCATTCCGGTTTTCCCATATAGGAGTGTGCCCAAAAATATTATTTTTTCCAAACGTATCGCTGCCTGCAAACCACTCTTGCCAGGGGCTTTGGAGCAGGACTCACAAATACCCTTGGCCCGTGTGTGTTGTGGTGGAGGATCAGGTTCATTGGGTGTCGCAGCGAACTCTTTTCTTGTCTTTCTCTCTAACTTTCGTGAAGGAGGCGTGTCATTACTTAATGGTGTCTGCTGGGTTATAACTGCTCTCAATTGTGGAAAAGTGGTACTGTATGTGCGAGAACATGGGCTTAAGTTAAATGAAGTTGAGCAGCTGAAAGGGAGAGAAGGAGGTGCCTGGCCAGTGATACCTAGCTATATGGTATATTGCATCTGAGTTTGATATGTTTTCAGTGTTCTGTTTAATGTGTTCTGTTAGTGGTGTTTGCTGCCTAAAAGAAAATTTGTGCCAGCCTCAACTTAAAAGTAATAGTAACAACCCTAACATCTTGAAAAAGGCATTGTCATTTATAATGCGAGAGTTTAAGCTATCGGCATTGTAAATGACAATGCCATTGATTTATCTGTTTTCAAAACCAACACATAGATAAAAGGTTTGTCATTTACAATGCCAATAGCTCAAACTTTTGCAAATGCGAGACCTATTGCATTGCAAATGCTTGTTAATATATATTTATCCCCCCTTGCATTTCTGGTAAAGGAAGGGGGCACCAAAAAGTATTTCCTGTGCTCATGACAGTCAGCTGAATTTTACGTGTGAAAAAGAATCCGACTTTGACGGGCAATGATTAGGTATTGCCTCACAAAGGTTTTTAACTGGCTTAAGATCAATCAGCTAAAGTGCAATCCTGACAAAACTGAAGTTGTTTTCTTTGGTAATCCAGAAACGCCTGACTTGAACTCTTGGTGGCCAAATGATCTGCTGCCCCCGCCCGTGGAAAAGGAGAAAGTCAAAAACTTAGGAATTGTCATAGACAAGACAGTCTCCATGCACTTTCAAATCCAAAATCTAACTGGCGCTTGCTTTGGCATACTCCGGATGCTAAAAAAATTCCTGCCACTGTTACCACGTGAGATCAGAAAGATTGTGGTACAGGCTCTGGTGACATCAAAGCTTGACAATGTCAACAACTTGTACCTCGGTCTTCCCAAATCCCTAATCCAGCGCCTACAAGTGGTACAAAACGAGGCCAGAGCCATCCTTAGACCTAAATCCAGATCTAGCATGACCCCTATTCTTAAATCTCTGCACTGGCTCTGCATAAAGAACAGATCGACTTCAAAGCGATGACCATCTTCTTTAAAGCTTTCCAGGCTTAGGAGCCGGCTACCTAAGTAAGCGTGTTAATCGCTACACAACATCTAGAACCCTAAGATATTCCAATGCCAACCTGGCCATGATCATGCCTAAAATATACCATGCATTATCTGGAGCCAGTTCTCTCACCTTTCTAAGTGCAAAATTGTGGAATAGCCTCACTGAGTCTCTGAGACTAACCACAGACCTTCTCTCTTTCAGGAAGAACTTTTACGCACGTTTTCCTTCTACTGTCACGCGCAAGGGCAATCTAGTTTGAGTAGCTGCACGCTTTATTAAATACAGTATTTCCTTTCATTAGGTCCCTGACAGTGCAGAGGAACATTCGTCCAAATTCTAAGGGCCTTATTTATGAGGCCTTGCTTCACTTTTATGCCGGTGGTGCATCACTTTTTGTGACGCACCAGCAGTGTAAAAAATGTGCCATGTGGCGCCCTATTTACAAAGTAATGCAACTAGGCAGATGTGTCACTTTGTAAACCCCTGCACCACATTATACCTGTGCCATGTTTAATGTATGCAGCTTGGGTGTTTCCCTGCAATAAGCCTAGTAGAACTGGCGCATTGAAATCTATGAGAACTCAGTGCGCCACTTCTAGGATGCCATTGCGTCAATATCTTACACCTGCCTCACTGCAGGCGTAAGACTGATGCAGGCCCTTTCACATAGGGCTTGCTCCATGTGAAAAGACACATTGCTGGAGTTGTGTCTATTTTCAGACACACCCCAACAATGCATCACTTTTGCGCGTACAGATACGCCAGAAATACTGACGTATCTGTAACTCTGTAGTGTAGTTCCTATTTTCCCAATAGGCCCTGCGCATTGGAATAACATAAACAGTAGTATCGACGTAGAAGTGCGGATCTTCCAGGCCTCTACTGACTATGCTAAACTTAATTGGGTTTGTTACCAACTAGCTCAGAGGTCACTGGAAACTTTCTTCTCTGAAATAGGAAGTGATCAGCTTCCCTGGTACAGACAAGAAGGGATTCAGTTTTCCAACAACCGTGCAACATGACAACTTTGCTCCTCAGATCAAGAGTCAATCTCTAGGGTCGTGTGAAACAATAGACAGTTATTTTACTCAGTCAGGTTGGTGCAGATTACTTTCACAATATGTAGAGAATAGAGAGATGGGCGTTTGTCAATAAAGGGTTAACATTTATTGAACAGTCTTTCTTCTCGTACAAGAGAAATGTATTGCCACAATTGCAAGACTTGTTATTATAAAAAGTACGTACAGTAAGATAAGTATTGCGAGATAATACTGTAAAAGCATTGATATGGTTTCTTAGCCATACAATGGTTTAAAAGTAATAAAACATATATACATTCATATATACATTAGGCTAAAATACTCAACTGGTGCTTCTAACTACGCCTACCCCAGTGTACCTGACCTAAGCCTAATACTTTGGAGGGGAGTAAGTAAGTAGCTTTAAGTTAAGTTGGTTTTGCCAAGGTTTGCTTCAAGAATTCTCACTAAGGGTTTAGTCAACACCATACCTCTGAATAGAATGATGGAGGTCTGGAATCTCCTTCAGGGAAACTCGGTATCCCAGTCACCCGCGAGGGTAGACCAGAAACGCTGGAGCTGGATTTCTCTGCACGAGAAAGGCAGCGTCTCTCTTCAGCGCGTCGAGGAGGAGGAGGGGGGACAGCGCCCGCGGGCAGCTGGCATCTGCTGGGCTCTTCGCAGAGGGACGGCTGTTCAGCTCCTAAGTTCACCACACCATCGTTCGCGCTTTAGCAGCGATAATGGTATCAGTAGCTTTACCAACAGCAACGAGACAGCAGCAGCATCAGCGTACTGCAGACAGCGTTTGCTTAAGGCAACGTTGGTAATATTTATACCTGACAGGTGCCTGGTTTGACGTAAGTTTGCTGGACATAAGACGTCAATAAAGATGTCACTTAGGAAGTGATCGCTATCAGTTGCTCATTAGAGTTCCATTACTAATCAAAACACAGCAAGCGGGGATTTCCAGGTTTGCTGAGTTTTTATCTTGTTGAAGAACTCGGAGTGTTAATCTAGGAATCTCAGATAGTGACTTCTGCTCTGTCATTGCACTAATTGGTTGCAAAGGAAGTGGCAGAGAAAGCTATTCTGGAATGTGGCTCTGTTCGTGTGAGGCCAGAGATGACTTTCTGAATATCGCACTTGAACGGTTATGCCAATATAGGGAATAAATGGATTTATAGCCGAATTGGGGCATAAGGTCACAGTATCGATCAGGATCCTAGATAAGCAGGCAACACCCACTCCACGGGTTCATGTCCATCAAATTACTAAAACTAGAGCAATAAGATGCATGTGTAACATTGCCCACCCCAAAATACATATATGCATTTGAAATAGGCGTATATTGTAATACGTGAAATTCAGGTACTGTACGTTTTTGAAGCATAGAAATCATTCAAAAAATTATAGCATATGAAATCAATGAACGATTATGCAAAAAGAATTACACATGAAATATCTCTGAAACAGAAGAAGGGCGAGATAAATCATCACATATAAATGCATTGCAATAACATGTGCTAGAGGCTGGTGTAAGTTTATATGTCTCTAGATGTGTGTAGAAAATAGAAGTTGAAGCTTCTGTTCTCTAAGAATAGTTTTTACTTTAAGCAAAGTATTGTTCGTGCCAAAAAGGGGTCAATATTAAAAAGTGTTCAATTCAAAAGAATTAATTCTTGAACGGGGAAATAGAGTTCCAACGCTTTTAGCAGTTTTTGTTGATCAAAACTGAAGGCCGAATTCAGAGTTCATGGGAACGCTGTGTGTCGGAAAGCTTCTTCAAAGTTATTGTTTCTGTTCGGGTGAGAACATCATATCAGACAGGCTCTCAAAGAATTGGTCTACAAAATTAGGTGACAGTTCAACCAAATTCGATAGTGCTGTAACTTGGCAGGTGTGAGAATGATTGCTGTCATCATAGTCGGGATCAGCAATGCTCACAGAAGGTCGTACCTGGGTGATGTTGCTTTTGTCACTTGCTCCACTGTTACCACCTAGTCGTAGCACAGGAGTCTCAACAAATGCCGTCATCAGGATTGGTAGCCGCTGGGGACAACACAATGCGTGAGCCGTTATCGGACTGAGCAAAGTATCGACGTCCATTGGTACTGCTGATGGAAGTGAAAGACAGATGTCCAACACGCACTCATCTCCGCATAGCATACATCGAAGTACCGGTAAGATACAGTTCTGCCATATAGGTCTGAATGAAAGGAACCAGGTCATGTTTAGATCTCTCAGCCTGGCCAATCCAAGGACGTTAGTTATCCTGTCCCGGTAGCGCATTGCTAGGATTGTCTCTTCCATTCCCATGGGAGCTATGTCTGAGCTTTGGCTTGCCATAACGAAGCAGGACGGTCAAAAATAAAATGCCTGCTACAAGTCCCAAAAATAAGGGTATGCCGCCAAAAACAGAGTGGACAAAATTTGGAACGATTCCCAAAATTGCTTGAAACGGTGTTAGCAGTCCCGTAAAAATCGTCTTAAATATGCCTGGGATGCCTGTGGCACTAGACATGTTAAGGAGTTGGCTAAGCATTTCTACGAAATGCACGGGGCAATTTGTTGATAAAAGTTCATGAACTTCAGTAGCTGTCCTTGCAACTAGAAGATCATACGTCTCTTTTGATGACGTTATGGGTACTGTTGTCTGTAAAAGCACAGACTTCATTTTGCTTAAAGTATCAATTCGTATAGAATAGAGATTCAGACGAGGCCAGATGGGAGTCACTGTGTCTGCAGGCCCGCTCGGAAACAATGCTTGCATATAGCATTTGACCATGGATGTTATACTTACTAGATAACTTTTCCCTGGAACAAGGCCACAACATCTGTGATCCGTTCTAAGAATGTAACTCCCGTTTGCAAGTTGCATAAAGAAGGGCTCTATCTGAGTTGCAGGTGTGACAAGCTGGTGGCATGAAAGGTTGTTAGAATTTCCATCACAAGCTCCGTGTAAATTAATACCCTGGCACAAAAGTATACCGCTTAGTGAATGTTTACAATTTTCACCACTAAGAAATACATTTTTGTCGCTGTCACTGTAGCATGAATGTGTGTATGGTAATTTCCATTCTGATTTTACATATCCTTTACCCAATCGTTCATACTGGCCAGTAGGCATGTATTCAAGGCACTTTTTAAATCGGAAAGTTGTTATCGGAATTGTGATAATTCCGTGTATTATCCATTCAATGACAGGACTCTCTGACATTGTCAATGGTAATCTCTCAAGTTTTTCGATGCTCAGGATTGTATAGTCTGCTCCTTTCTGTGCCAAACTGATTTGTTTATCAGTAAGGTTAAAAATGGAAAATAATGACGTTGTGTTTATTAAACGCCAAGGCACATAGCCTGAACGAAGATTTTGCAGCGTCCAGCCTAATTGTACAATAGAGCGTAATTGTGACTGGCCATGTTGTAACATTAGCAAGTCTCTTTCTATCACATCAAAGGCAGAGGATACAATATTGTCCAACGAATATATTCTGGAAGACAGAGTCATTAACCCATTGTCCACTACAGAAAATGATTTTTCCAAATGAATACGATCAATTTCTCGTATTTTTTCAGCTGTTTCAATTTGTTTGACTTTCCAAGCCTCGTTGTATGCAGCATAGATACTGGTCGCTATGAAACGCTTTTGACGCTGTTTGCGTGGTCCAAGAATGAAATCGCGCAAATCAGCACCATCTTTTAGTAAAGACAAGTGTTGCTTAATTTCAGCCAGTGTGGATGTTCCTAACCATTCAAGGCAGAGTTTCCCTACACTGTATATTGTTACTATCCCTGGATGTTGTCTCTGGGAGTATCTAGGGTCTTGTCTGGTCATTTTTAACCCCTGTGTTTTATTCAGGAATCTATCTTGACAGTTGTTTGTGTCAGTAGGCCAGATTAATCACTTTTGTTCAATCAGGATGTGTTCTGTTAAAATGTAAAATTTGTGACACGTCTAACTCAATATCTGTAGTTGTATTTTCAGGTATTGGCTTTGGAATAGACGGTGTTTTAAGGTCTTTGATCTTAGCTAGGCCAAGACAGGATGTTTGGTGTATTGTGTCATTTAAAAACATCATTTGTTCTGGTATCATGCAGGTTCTGAATAGTGCTTCAAGGCCTTGTACCTGCCAATCTTTTGTACCCCAAATGGTTTTCGTTTCAATGTTATTTTTCCAATAATCAAAACCAAATGTCATCATTTTGTCATAAAATGCTTCTGAATATATCAATTTAGAATTTGTCAGCATTGTTTTCATTCCTGTTTTATCTAACAGTTTGTAATAAAACGTTTCTGCATCACTGGTGTTAAACCCTGAGAAGTATTTGAATTTCTCAAAAAATGCTTTTGAACTGCTTTTTGGTGGTGTAGCACAATGTTCCCATTGATTATACATAAAAACATTTCTAGGCTGTGCAGATTTATGCAAATAATGATCACCATAATGTGTGTAGCAGAATAATTGCTCATAACTAGATGAACCTTGTAAATAATCATGTTCTGTGAATCTAGCTGACATTACTAAATCAGACATCATGTCATTAATACTGTTAAAGTCCCAATCATCAGAGAATGTACTAGGTTTTAAAAAGTCACTTAAGGAAACCTTCAGTTGATGAGGATACTTCAGGATTTCGACCGGACCATAGATCTCATAGTCAGTTTTCTCCCATACTACCCCACCAGGTATTGGAATGGCTGTGACATTTATTGTTGACAGTTCTCTTTTCTTGACGTGGGATGATCTGTGTGGTTTCAGGACTAGGTTGATGTTCTGACTTGCTGTGTCCATTGCACTATATTTTCCCTCAATGAATTTTCCCAAACAAAGTACCATGATGAGCCAAAGCAGGAGGAAAAATACACCTAGACCGAACCAGAACTCTAGCCAAGGGGAAATAAGGTAGATTTCCTTCAGTTGATGAAAGAGTTCCGTTGCTTTTTCTTTAAAAGTCTTTTTTGTTTCTGGCATCACTTCGGAGTCGTTTTGATCTTCAGAGAAGTTGTCGAAGTTGATGAAATAACCAGAGGCAGTTCTGTCAATTGTTGGGATTGTTCTTTCAATCTGTCTTTCGGGTAGCACTTTCTGATGCCACATTATTGTAGACTGGTGTTTCTTGACGAACTGTTTCAATCTGTGTCTCAAGAGGCACGAGTTCCATGGCATTATTGCATAGTTCTTCTCTGTGCACTGCAGGCTGATCGAATGTGATTAGTCTTTCAGTTTGAACCTCTTGGATTGTTGCAAGTTTGGGTATTCTGTTGTTTCTTGGGAGTCCACTGGGCCTACTGTTGATTATAGGCCACATGCTTGTGGTTTTACCAGGTCGATAGACACGACTCTGTTCTCCTTTTTACCAGCAAGGGGCGGTAGTACTACTGATCTTGTTCCGGTGACTGCCAAGACAGGTACTGCTTTTCTGTAAGAAGGCCCAAATTCCTTCTTCACCGCGATTTTTTCTCTGACTAGATCCCCAATCTTTGGAATCCAGACAGGCCTTGCTGGGGCTGTTGCTTGTGGTGCCTCGTCAGTGGTATCTGGCTGTTGCTTTAACTTTATGTTGCTTAAGGATTTTCTTGTTTCATTCAGTTCCTGTAAAACAGCCAAACGATCTTTGATGTCAAAGTCTGTTGTTTTTTCTTGTACCACTGACATCTGACTATAGAGGTCTTGAATGTTCATTCTAATTCCGAACAATAGTTCCTATGGGCTGAAACCTTTTAGAGATTTTCTTGGCAAATTGTTAAGACTGGACTGGACACTTATTAGATTTTTGACCCACCCAGCGCCTGAACCTAATACCTTCGCTGTTATAGATCGCTTTATGTCCCGGTTTTTTCTTTCAACCACACTATTCCCTTCGGGGTGCGACGGACAAGAATACCGCAACCCAATTCCCATGCTGGCCATGGCCTCCTTATAAGCTCAAGAGCTAAAAGCAGGACCCTGGTCAGAATGGAACGTGGTAATTGCGTATGTGCCGATAAAGACTCGCAAATCTTTTATAACAGTTCTAACGTCAGCCGAGAGCTGGGGGCCTCATTTTTTAAGTGTGTTTAGCCTTAACTGATTAATAGGACGCTGAATGAGGTGTAGACAGCGTTATGCTGTTTCTGATCGATAGCCGGTAGCATGGTTCACTACTGCGATCCCTATTGCAGTTTTCACAGTTGTTTGCATATATTTGGTGTTCTACACTCATTCCCGGCCACCAGTATACTGATTGTAATTCAGTCAGGGATTCCCTCATCTGAATGTGCCTTGGACCTTCACCCATGTGTGCGTCTGCTATTAATAATATTCTCCTGTTCATGTTTGGAATTACCCTATCCCCCACTCCAGGAATTCGAGCAAAAGGAACGGAGTTTGCATCGATTACGTATGCATAATTGAGTGGATAGTTCACGGGCAGTGCTGCTCAGTCGCCTTTTACGGTCGTTTTTACTGCCAGCATGGTTTCCCCGTCTATGTATTTTTCTGTACGCTTTTTTGTGGCTACGGAAGCCGGTTTAGTTGCTTCCGCTATGGCTGTATTAGCCAATGAATTCCCTGCAACGTGAACGCCATCACGTTGAAGACTCTGTGCGTGAATCACGTGAGTCTTTTGTAGTTCTTTGTGTAAAAGAGCTACCTGTTTCCAGAGCAATTTATGCTTTATTGTGGCACCTGTGTCATCTTTGTAATCGTTTTCAATCCAACTCTGCAGTTTATTATTGTAAGAGTTGACGCAAAAATGAGAATCGCACACGATAAGTGTCGGGAATTCACGTTCTGCATTCTCGAGCGCCATCTTTAAACATCTGATTTCAGCTCTCTGAGCCGAACAGTTTCTCAATGATTCAGTTTTTGTTACTTTCGGTCTGAATTTACCGCACAGCCAACGACCTTTAATAATCGCACATGCTGCATCGTAGGATTTGCTCTCTACGTTGAAATTCTGTACAAACCTATCTGTATAGATTATACAGGCGTACTGTGGGAGAGGCAGAAGTTCGATTGGCAGAGGATATTCTTCTTCATATTCTAAATCATTCAGTTCTTCAAATTGCGGAGCAAAATAGTATCTCACATCTTCTGCTCCTAGAGAATCTACACACTGTATCCATTTCGGATCCAGTGACACTGTAGGCAGGTTTACTGGGCTGAATAGCGCCTCGAAGGCGGATTCCGCTGTGAGGATATTAATCCGTTTGCCGTGTGCTAGTTCTCTTTCATTTGCTAATGCAATCAGCACTGCTTTCACAGTTCTTTCTGTGTGACTGAATGTTTTTTCTACTTGTGTGTACAAGTGAGATTTAATTGAAATTGGTACCTTTTCTCCCTCATTAGAGGTTAGGTATGTGAATCTGCATCCTCCTGGGATGACTCGGATTACAAGATCGCGTGTATTGTCACGTGTATCTAATTTTGTTTTAGCTAACATGTCTGCTTGCAGTGATCTCAAAATTTCTGTGTGTTTTTGAGTCCAATTGATTTGTTTAAAATCAGGTTTAATTAGTTCGTAGAGAGGTTTAACCCTCTCCGCGTAATTTAGAATGTAAGTTCTTCCGAAATTCAGAAAACCTAGTATGGATTGTAAATTCTTCAGCATTTTTGGAGCTTGGAGTACAGCGCACTTCTCTAAGAAGTTGTCCGCTAGGCTTTTCCCTTCACTTGATAATTGGTACCCTAAAAATAGTACTGTCAGATGGGCAATTCGGGACTTTTTAAAGTTGAATTTGTAACCCTCTGCTGCGAACCCAAGTATAATGGTGTTCACTCTTTTCAAGTAAGTATCCAAGTCGTCGTCTGTGAGATAGATATCATCTACGTAAGATAATGCCTCATCATCATAGATTTGTAGTAACTCTGTTACCCTAGCTGAGAATAGTCCTGGGCTGTTCTTGAACCCCTGTGGGAGTCGACAGAATTTGTTCTGCGACCCAAATGCTGAGAAAGCGGTCAAATATCTGCTTTCTGGTGCAATGTTTTGACAAAAGAAACAATTAGATATGTCTAATGTCGTTTTATATTTTTTCCTAACTATGTTATTCATTAGGGCTGCACTATGCGAGTTTTGTACTGCAAATGTTTTGCAACATGTATTAAGGTGTCTGTAGTCCAAAACTAGACGATATGAATTGTCTGGCTTGGAGACAGGAAACAAAGGATTGTTCATTTCAGAGGTGCATGTTTCAATCACCCCCTGGTATTCAAGTTGATCTAAGATCTCCCTGACCTGTTTTTTAGCTTCTTGCTTAATGGGATACTGCCGTTGGGCAGTTGGTTCACTTTTTAACTGGATTTTGTGGGGAGGAGAGTCCTCATCCCATCCTACATGATTTTTATACAATGCCGGCTACTGCCCATTTCCTTGCATATGTATATTTTTTGTGAATCGGAATGTGATTCGAGAAGGCAGGCATAATCACTTCTTCGCCACGAGGGCACTCCCTGACAAACTCTGGGGGCCAATCTTTTTCAGCTAACAGAATATCGTAGCCTTTTGAGAGCTTATCCCAAAACAGACCCTTTATTTTCCTAGTCTTATCACCCTCTATACGCAATGTTATTTCGTATATTTTATGGTGCTCGCTAAGTCTGGTGTCGGCAGTTTCAACCTGAATGTATTTATTCGTGTCCACTGTCTCCAGATGACTCATCAGGATCTTGCGGGCTATACTGATTTCTGCTGCACTGTCCAACATTTCAATGCCCACTCCCCGTTTTTCAACTGTGTCCTCAGTATTCTCGGCATGGTTGATTACTCTAATACTGGCTACCTTCTTTTTTGGAAATTGAGATTTTTTACTCTGAGCAGGTTCCTTGTCTTTGGACTTGGTGTGCTTTCCTGGGTCTGACCGTCCTCTTCTTTCCGATTTCTGCGAAAAAGATCGAGAGGGACGTGTATCAATACTTTGATATCTATCAGGTTTTTTCAAATTATCCCTATTTCTAAGGTTATATCTTTTCTCAGAGGGCTCCCTCTGGGGAGACTGGTGTTCTCGAGTCGGAGTTCTTTCCCTCCGTCGAGGAGACCTTCCTCTGGACTGGAAAACTTTTTCCTTGGGAGTGGATTGTTTATTTCCATCCCAGCTCTTTTTAGGAGTATTTGAATTATTTTTAATAAATAATTTTTCAGGATTTTCGAGCAGTTGGGGCTTCACTGGTTTCCCACCCAAGCTGTCTCTACCTAATTCTTCATAGCATTTTTCTATGATTCTGGCAAGCTCAACTGGCTGCTCTGTTATATCTGTTTCCTTCAACTTCTGGCGGAACGTCACAGATGCTGCTTCTCCTTTTATGTTGGCTAATAATATAGCCGAGACCTGCTTGAAGTCTTTCAGTAATTTCATACCTAGATTTAAAGCCGGCTCTGGACCGTATTCATTTTGAATCTGTTTTAGCACTTCTGGTATTACCGCCATAGACGGAACACCGTGTGTTTTTGTGTAAATGGAAGCAAAGACTGTACCCCAAGTGTCGCAGTCCTCCACGTGTGGTGCGATTCCCATAGGAAGGCAGATGGTCAAGATTCTGTGTTTCTCTATAGGGGTAGTATCAGGAAATACTGCCTCTATTTGAGTGATTTTCTGTGCTAACCAGAAAGGAATGTGTTCCCGTTTTACGGGTGTTTTACCAAGACATGACTGTATGTTCTGTGGTGTTATTTTATTAGTGTTCCCCTGATGAGGGGTCAGCTGTGGTACATTAACAGCTGGTTGGACTTTTGCAGTCCGCATTACATATTGCACTAATTGCCTATGTATTTTTATTAATGTTTTTAGCTGTACTAACAGCTCTTCTCTAGACATTTTTGCAATGTCCGGATGTGGTGTGTAGCTGGCTAGAACCGGCCACGTTGCTCCTGGTCTACCTAGTGGACCGAGCCTGGTAATATGGTCATTATGTTTTAGGGCGCCATTAAACCAGAGCAGGTGCTCTTGGAATTTTAGTGGGATTTCAGTCTCCTCGAAAGGAGCGTACTCTTCCGGAGGTTCCTCTATTTTGTAATAGTGAAACTCTTTTGTTCTAGCGTTTGCCGCTGGAAAGTTTATCCATGAATAGAATACCTCTGTCTGCCGATATTCGTGAGCCTCTATCACGAAAATTACTGTACCACCTTGTGGTGTCAGTCCATTCTCTATAAGTTTTAACGTTATAGATTTTCTTAAGTGGACCGGGATGTCGATGGCATCCGGGTCAGTCTGTAGGAGACTTGAGTCTTCCTCTATTAGTTGGGTTGCCAGCCTAGCTGCTTCCCTTTCTTCTTCATTGTCTGTCATTTTTTATAAATGCAGGCTTTGCAGAGTTGGTCTCCAAGGAGACAAAGATTAGGTGCACAATATTTTGGAACACTGTATCCTTCAACGTTGAATAAACCAGAGCTTTACATAGGAATCTCTTCCTACTGAGTTCGGGCGGATTTTAACCTTTCACCCACTCCAGACATCTATTGGAGTATTTACGGGAGAAAGGGGTCTGTGTGAAATATGGACGACTGAGTTACTCTAACGTCTTGCGTTAGTTTATCGCCTTACCAAACGTTGGGCGCCATGTAGTGTAGTTCCTATTTTCCCAATAGGCCCTGCGCATTGGAATAACATAAACAGTAGTATCGACGTAGAAGTGCGGATCTTCCAGGCCTCTACTGACTATGCTAAACTTAATTGGGTTTGTTACCAACTAGCTCAGAGGTCACTGGAAACTTTCTTCTCTGAAAAGGGAAGTGATCAGCTTCCCTGGTACAGACAAGAAGGGATTCAGTTTTCCAACAACCGTGCAACATGACAACTTTGCTCCTCAGATCAAGAGTCAATCTCTAGGGTCGTGTGAAACAATAGACAGTTATTTTACTCAGTCAGGTTGGTGCAGATTACTTTCACAATATGTAGAGAATAGAGAGACGGGCGTTTGTCAATAAAGGGTTAACATTTATTGAACAGTCTTTCTTCTCGTACAAGAGAAATGTATTGCCACAATTGCAAGACTTGTTATTATAAAAAGTACGTACAGTAAGATAAGTATTGCGAGATAATACTGTAAAAGCATTGATATGGTTTCTTAGCATATACAATGGTTTAAAAGTAATAAAACATATATACATTCATATATACATTAGGCTAAAATACTCAACTGGTGCTTCTAACTACGCCTACCCCAGTGTACCTGACCTAAGCCTAATACTTGGGAGGGGAGTAAGTAAGTAGCTTTAAGTTAAGTTGGCTTTGCCAAGGTTTGCTTCAAGAATTCTCACTAAGGGTTTAGTCAACACCATACCTCTGAATAGAATGATGGAGGTCTGGAATCTCCTTCAGGGAAACTCGGTATCCCAGTCACCCGCGAGGGTAGACCAGAAACGCTGGAGCTGGATTTCTCTGCACGAGAAAGGCAGCGTCTCTCTTCAGCGCGTCGAGGAGGAGGAGGGGGGACAGCGTCCGTGGGCAGCTGGCATCTGCTGGGCTCTTCGCAGAGGGACGGCTGTTCAGCTCCTAAGTTCACCACACCATCGTTCGCGCTTTAGCAGCGATAATGGTATCAGTAGCTTCACCAACAGCAACGAGACAGCAGCAGCATCAGCGTACTGCAGACAGCGTTTGCTTAAGGCAACGTTGCTAATATTTATACCTGACAGGTGCCTGGTTTGACGTAAGTTTGCTGGACATAAGACGTCAATAAAGATGTCACTTAGGAAGTGATCGCTATCAGTTGCTCATTAGAGTTCCATTACCAATCAAAACACAGCAAGCGGGATTTCCAGGTTTGCTGAGTTTTTATCTTGTTGAAGAACTCGGAGTGTTAATCTAGGAATCTCAGATAGTGACTTCTGCTCTGTCATTGCACTAATTGGTTGCAAAGGAAGTGGCAGAGAAAGCTATATTGGAATGTGGCTCTGTTCGTGTGAGGCCAGAGATGACTTTCTGAATATCGCACTTGAACGGTTATGCCAATATAGGGAATAGATGGATTTATAGCCGAATAGGGGCATAAGGTCACAGTATCGATCAGGATCCTAGATAAGCACGCAACAACTCCTTGTGACATGATGCGTCATACAGTAAATATGACGCATCCATCATGTCGCAAGGAGGGCGCACTAAGAAGTGACGCATACCTGTTTTCAGACAGTGATGCATCACTTCTCATAAATAAGGGCCTAAATGTGTTTGCATCTAATTTTCAGTGTTTTCAATATTGTTTGACACCACCCTTTCTAATTTTTTACAGTGAAGTCTATACCCAGTCCCCGTCCTGAGGAGAACCTGTAATTGTTTTGGTTCGAAACGCGTTGACCCCCAGCCTGTGACAAGAAAGAAGGGTGCAGCTAGGGATCAACTTATTCCATTGTTGTGGGCCCTTTCTTGCAATCATATTAAATATTCCGTCACAGGTTTTGTGTGACAGGCAGGCAGTGTTATTCCATCTCTAGTTCCGCCTGTCCACTGGTATTTTAGTTAAAGGACTGGTTTTTCCCTTTATGTCTTATGTAATGTTTTTTGATCACAATTGATTTGGAATGTATGTACTGTGTATCAAGTCGTATTTTGGTGTCATGTAATTTTTTGAATATTTACTATCAATGTCTGCATATTTTGTATTTATTGTGCACACAATTGTTTGTTTTTGCCTTTGACTTGACTGTTTTTGACAGTTGTTTCCTTTGAAGACATGTGTTTATGAATTTTTTGAAGCTTGATTATAAATGAAAATAAATGTTTTGCTAAAAAACTGCTGGGTCACGCAGCATATATGGGCTGTGTGGGTTCTAATTTCCCTTCAAAGTATCCTGGCTAGCCACTTTGTTCTGTTTTGCAACTGTTGAGGTTCAGGCTGGTCAGTTGTAGGACCCAAAACCTTCTTGTGTACACTTCAATATTGTAACAGCAGCAGCTCACCAATATTACTGAAAATAATCTCTGTGACGTCCTCCCATTTCTTATATGCTAGACCTTGATTTGATCTAAAAGAAACTTTTTTATGTTAATTGCATGAAACATAAACACAACATTTCACAGGCTGACTAGACTCTCACACATCAGGTGCATAAAAAATAAATTAAGGAAAATAGGGGCATATTATCAAGGGGGTCTATCTCCGCTTTTTTGGCTTTAAAAGCCAAGAAAGCGGAGATAAAATTATCTCCCTATTACCTAGCTTTCGCTAACACCAGTTAGCGACAGCTAGTAGGAGATAGCGACCATCTTGGGCCCCGCTTTGCATGTCAGTGAAATTTATCACTAATGACATGCAAAGTGGGCGTGCCAAGATGTTAGCGACTGGTAACAGTCGCTAACATCGCTATCTCCTATTACCAACTTTTGGAGATATTCGCGCTAAGCGCGATTATCTCCAAAAGCTAACACCTGCCCCTGAACAGTTCTTAGCCATGTTATCCAATGGTAGGTGGATAGCATGGCTAAGAGCATTAGCTCGGTAATGCATGAATATCGCTGACTTTTCAGCGATATTCATGCATTTCGGCCGATTGTTATCGCTTAGGAGATAAACCTTGATAATAGCAAGGTTCCTAAGCGATAAAAATCGCCGCAGCTCGGCGATAAACATATTGCCGCTAAGCCAACATAGCGATAATTATCGCAAGTTGTTGGTAATATGCACCATAGTATTTAAAACAATCTTTTTTTAAGAAATATTCAAGGTCATTAGGAGAAAGGAGCTGACTCTGTCAAGGGGCCCCCTGAAAGGCTGGGGCCCTGATCCAGAGCCCACTTTGCCCATGCATTAAAACGTCTCTGGTTGAGCTGTGGTAAATAAAATTACCGGACTATTTTTCTATACATTAAATGATAATAAGGATAGCTCAATCAAATGAGAGGCAGAGTCCGTGGTATCAGAGTCATACGGGCTTTAATTAAGCATCTCGAGATACTGGACATCGGGTTCCATCACCACTAAGGTTCAGGAAGGGATACTCAACATTTTATTAACATCACACATTATATATAGTAAAACCATATAATTGAAATGAATACAGTAGGCGTAACAGGTGAAAAGAGAGAGATAAGAACACATGTGCGTAACAGGAGGCGTGTAAGAAGGCGTACACGTAGGCGTGCACTTGACGAGTCAGAGAAACGTCACAAGTGGGTGGATGCTTAGAGAAAGTTTGCAGGATCAGCAGAAACCTTTGGCACGTATGCGCGCGCAACTGAGCATGACGTGTAACTGGCGAGAGCTGGGGGCTTTGACTTTAGCACTAGTAGAGGAGACTAATGTCTGGGATGTCAGAACGACCTGTAGCTATAGCATATCTGGTATCTTGTGTTTAGAGGATGTAGTGTCTGAAGTAAAAGGTCTCTCGGGCAGAGGCCGTTCAATACTGAATGCTAGTGCGTGCATATGGTTCTTCATGCAAAGTACGGGGGCCATGGCCTACCATGGTAACGGGTGCAGTAAATTACTTGTATGGAGACAGGGAGGCAGGGCCCTTTGCTCTGCAGCCGGGAATATGTTTACCTATTTCACTAGACTGGAATGTGTTTTTACGGAGGCTGAGCAGATAACTATAGGCAAAATACCGTCTTGGCAGGCAGGCCAGGCCGAGCCGGGCACCGCTCGTCTGGGCAGGATGTAAGGTAGAGGTCAGGGATGGATACCTAAACTGCAGCTTTTAGAAACAGAGGAGACTCGGAGTCTCAATTAAGGGCCTGGCTCGGCTGAGCCAGAAAAACATGGAGAACGTGTGCTTTATTCAAAAGTGCACCATGTAAAGACGTTGGCACCATAGGCCTAGAAGCCTAATTAACGTGGTTTTCTTGGAGAACTGAATAACTGACATGTTAACGTTGGACGCAAATGCATATGCGTCTTCCTGGCAGGCACGGAAGAGGAATTACATGACATACATGGGGCACATGTGCATGGATGGGGTGCGAGTGGGGGACACATTGGCTACCTAAAAATTTCTATTTCCTCATTCCCTCCTTGGCCCCTACTTCACCCTTTAGGATATGTCTATTCTCATGAGACCATCTATCTGTTCATATAACATCATTTTCTCATCTTTTTTCATTCGGGAACGGGAACGTGAACTTGGACGGGGAATACAAGCTGTGGCGCACAAGCCGCAAATCGCTGGCCCACATTGCAGACAGAGACAACAACTGAATAGAATAAGCAATATTATTCCTAGGAATGATAACACTTTCCATCCCCAGGCAGATATCACACTCCAGAGCCAACCGGACAAAGTCCAGGTGCCAGGATTCTGGTGTATCAGGTGAGCAATCTCATGGAGCCTGGTTATGGCTTTATACACAGATGGCGCGTTATTAGGAATAAACACGCAACAACTGGATCCGATCACTTTACAAGCCCCGCTCCTATCGGCCAGGATGACGTCAAGGACAAGGCGATTTTGAAGAACAACAATTCTCATAGCAGATTGCTCTTCGGTCAGGTTACCTAAAGCAAACGTAGTTTCGTTCACTACTGCTTCAAGGGTTCTTGTTAACCTGCGTATTATTTTACTGTTCTGGACAGGACCTACGAACCAGAAATATCCTTTGATGTAATCCTTATACTGATCCCATGCTGATTCGGAATAATCGATAACAGGAGGAAGGTCTCTCTTATGTCTGACATGCATAAGGCGTGAATTTCGATGATAATCAGGTGGGGCTAGAAAAACAGGTGGTAATAGGAACGCGATATAACACGTCCCATCCCAATCAAGGGGCAGATGTACATAAGCTGTCTGACCACAAATAAAATAGGAATGGCGAGAGGCTTTGAAAGTAGACTTTCCTTTATCGCTGTATTCGACCACAGTATTACAATCACTGTGTCCTAGATGTACTGAACCATTCTTTCTAACGCATAGTTCACCTTTCACTGGTAAAACTGTTATAGACGGCAAGTCCGAATTAGTCTCGGACTGGACGTTCAGGATCATGAGATTGAGGGAATAATTACCTAATTCATACACTTCATTTTCTAGATCTGTCCCTATCCTTTGGGGAAGACCGTCTGCATCTGGGAAACATGCTTTATTCATGACTGTATTCAGGTTCCCCCATATCCAATTGCCTTGGGAAACTTTGGACTTACTGTCTAAGGAGGACATTAAAGCAAACCATGCTCCACACGAACCATTATGTGTAAACGGGTAGGGAAAGAGGGGCAGAGCTCCCTTGTATTTCTGATAAGGTGGGAGTCGGCCACATACCCAGCAATTGGTGGCATTGCTGGTCTGGTGAGTATGGTGTAACATACGAATGAAAGAATTGTTGCGCATTGCTAGTCGATAGGACAGCTCGTGAGGGGGCAGGTCGCTGAAAGTGTGCTCTACGGTGCTATTAGAGAAAGTATGTACATGTGAACCAAGAGGAGGAAAGAAAATTTGTAGCATCAAGCTTATACATATAATCGAGATACTCAGAATAAACATAAAAATTAACGTAATGACGCATCTGCTATGTAAGTTTTTGCAATATTTTTCTCTCTTTTCGATTCGCCTATCTCTCTGACTACTTGGGTCTATCTTATACATGTCAGAAACCTGTCTAACCGCTTCACCCAGGGAGGGACTTAAACAATTAAACACTGTCTGACTTACTAGACCTTAGCTTAGCTCGGTACTCCTGCTGCGGAGTTTTTTCTAACAGGGGGAGTTTAGAGTCAGTGTCGGGGCAGTCCTTGAAAACAGTCTCTGGACACAGTCCATGAAATCGCTTGATGTGGCTGGAGTGGAGCCACCCTTTTCTTCCCTCCACCTTCACCGCGGTCCTCGTGGTCATCAACACCAGTTTCGGCTGCTTCCACCTGGGCTCCAGAGGGCTTGTACGATCAAAATTGCGGACGTATACCAGGTCCCCTGGAACGATTTCATGCGGTTTCACTTGGGTGTTGTCCGGGAAGGCAGCCGCGACCTGTGAACGACAAGATAGTAGTGCAGACATCAAGGAAGCCAGATAATCTGTCAGCATGTTACTATCGACATCAGTTATCTTTCGAGGCATAGGCGTACCCCACATGTTTGGAGGTCTGCCGAAGACTACCTCATAGGGAGATAATCCGGTTCTGGAATGAGCTACCATACGCATGTAAAAGAGGGCAACTGGCAGGGCTACTATCCAATCTACACCTTTCTCTGCACAGACCTTCGCTAACCGTGTTTTCAGAGTCTGATTATGTCTCTCGACCAAGCCAGCTGCTTCGGGGTGTCGTACACAGTGAAATTTCCACTGGTAACCTAACAGGAGTGATACCTGTTTCATGAGTTCGGACGAGAATGGCTGTCCATTATCTGAGTACACGACACGGGGCAAGCCGTATCGCGGGAAGAATTCACGGACCAACTGTTTGGCAGTGGTCACGGCAGTGTAATCTGGGACTGGGTACGCTTCTGTCCATCTGGAAAGGGCACATACAACTACGAGGACATATTTAAATCCTCTACATCGGTCCATCTGGATATAATCCATCTGGAGGACTTCGAAAGGGTGGTCAGGAGGATGAAATCCACCTTGTTCCACGGGAATGCCTTTGCCTGGATTGAACTGACAACAGATCATGCAGGTACGCACTTTCTGTTTTGCTGCTGCACGTAAATGCTTGTTGGACCAGAGATTCTGAATACTGTCTAACATGGCTTTTTCTCCTAAGTGTGCTGGACTATGTGCTGTATTTATGATAACTTGAACCATAGAGTCGGGGAGAAACCATGTGGCTCTTCCCTTCGTCATCCATCCCTGATATGTCTGGATCCCTCCTTGTTCAGTCCATTTCTTGATTTCGTCTGGAGTGGCATGTGTCTGTATGTCGAGTACATCTACAGTGGGATCCTTCACTGTCATACAATGTGTCTGTGATGATACTTCATTCTTTGTCGTGTCTGCTAGAATGTCTGTTTGAGTCTGAGCTGTGAATTTAGCTGTTCGATCTGCCAGGTCGTTACCCTGGGAAATGGTCTCAGTAACTTTCGTATGTGCTTTGCACTTCATGATAGCAATGGATGTAGGTAGATGTATTGCTTCTAACAGAGCTTGAATGAGGGGACCATGCTGTATCTTGGCGCCGTGAGAAGTTAAAAAACCTCTTTCTTGCCAGAGGATACCGAAGTCGTGAACAACTCCGAATGCGTACTGTGAATCTGTGTATATGTTTACTTTCAGGTTCTTGGCTCGTATGCAGGCTTGGGTCAGAGCGATGAGCTCTGCTGCTTGGGCTGACAACGTGTCAATACGATGTGTTTCTATGTCTTCAGTTTCAGTGGTCACTGCATATGCGGCCACTAACTCTCCTGTGCTTGTTCTCATACATGAACCATCCACGTAAAGTGTCAGGTCTGGGTCGGGCAATGCAATGTCTGTCAAGTCTGGTCTGGGTTTTGTTACATTATTAATGACTTCCACGCAGTCGTGTGGTGTAGGGTCAATTGTGCTCGAGGGTAACAATGTGGCAGGGTTTAGAGTGTTGCAACGTCTGATCTCTATGTGTGGCTGAAACAATGTCAATTCATATCCTGTCAGTCTTGCTATGGTCAGGTGCTGTGTCTGGGTTCGGTTCAGGAGAACTTCCACAGAGTGTGGAACTTGTACTGTCAGGGGATGTCCTAACACTATTGAATCGCTTTGTCTGATTGCTAAAGCTGTTGCTGCAACTGATTTGAGGCACGCAGGCAGAGCCTGGGCCACTGGATCCAATGTACTGGAAAAATAAGCACAAGGCTTATGTTTTCCTGCTTGATCTTGTGTGAGGACAGATAATGCTGTGCCATCGCGTTCAGTGACAAAAAGTGTAAAAGGTTTGCTGTAACATGGTGTCGCTAAAACAGGTGCTTGACATAGGGCTTTCTTCAATTCATCAAAAGCTTGTGTAGGTTCCTGAGTCCAAGGGAGGACAGTTGAAGTTGCTGCCTCCTGTGTTGTCAACTGTATGAGTGGTTTGGCTAGATATGCGTACTGAGGAATCCATTGTCTGCAGTACGAGGTGAGGCCAATGAAGGCCCGTACCTCCTTTTGTGTCTTGGGTTGTGGCAGATGTGCAATTAACTGGATGCGGTCTGGTGTCAACTGTCTACCCCACTTGGACAGCAAGTGCCCAAGGTATACCACTTGCTGGGCACAGAATTGTAGCTTTGAAGGGGACACCTTATGCCCCTTTTCGGCCAAGAAATACAAGACAGTCAGTGACGCGCGCTCGCAGTCACGTTCGGTCCGTGCTGTTATTAACAGATCATCAACATATTGGAGTAGGGCAGTGTCAGTAGGCATGTGAATACTGTCTAGTTGTCGTTTCAGGGCTTGTCTGTAAATACTAGGACTTTCCGTGAACCCTTGAGGCGCACGTGCAAATTTGAAACTTCGGCCATTTAAACAGAATCCGAAAAGATACTGACTTTCCGGATGGATGGGGACACTAAAGAAGGCGTTCTTGAGATCGATGACAGTGAAGAACGCTGCTTCTGAATCAATAGCAGTCAATAAGGAAGAAATGTCTGGGACCACTGGGTACTGGGGTATGATGCATTTATTTAATTCTCGAAGGTCGATCACCAATCTGTAGACTGGTGGTGCATTTGGGTCAGTTCGTTTAAGAATCGGAATGATTGGAGAATTACATACATTGGAGTCGGTTTCTACAACTACTCCTTGGGCAATCAGTTCGTCAATAATTTTCAGTAAGGCTGCTACAGCCTCAGGTGGTAACTTGTATTGTCGGATTCGGGGTAGTACAGCTCCTTGCTTCAGAGTAACACGATATGGTGTAATGTGCATACAACCTACATCAGTCGGACCTTGTGCCCATAAATGCTGTGGTACATTCTGCAATCTTGGATCAAAATCTCTCAACACATAATGTCCTTTAAAATCACGTAAAAACAATCTCACTCCTTCCGGAGAACAACATATTACTGCTCCTAGTGCTTTCAACGTTTTAATACCAAGCAGATTTTCCGGACATGCTTTCGTAAGTAACAAGTCTGTAGTACGGGACAATGGACCAACTTCTAGGGAAACTGGCTTTGACACTTCGTTAACAATAGGCTTTCCTGAAAAACCCAGGGAAACATTCTGTGAGCCTGAGAGGGGTGCCCCTGGAACTTCGTCATGACTGATGGTAGTTCTGCTCGCCCCTGTGTCAATCAAAAATTTTCTGTCTTTCCCTAATACCTGACTATGTACATAGGGACCCTCTTGATCTACAGGTACCTCGATAAGAGGCAAGCCAACCTCCCTCTCTAGGCTGTTTCATGAGTACTGCTGATAATCCGGGTAATCGGACTGTGCATACTGGTACATTTGTTGCGTGACATGTTGCGTGGCAGCAATGGGTTGGGGTTGGGGTACAGCTACTGTCTGCTGTGTATTCTGTGGAGGTTGCGTGTTCTGTGGAATATGCTGTGGAACGTGGTCTTGTCTTGGTGGACGCGGTCTTTCTTTCGTCCTGCCTGTAGCAATATTGTATTTCAGAACGGTGCATTCATTTATATAATGACCTGGCTGCTTACAATAATTGCAATTCCCTTTAACGGGGGCTGCAGAATGGCCTGGCGGTGCCGTACCCTTCTTCTGACCGTCAGCTGGGACAGACTGAGCAACTAGTACTTTCATTTTCGTGTCTTTAATACGTCTCTGTTCATGGTCGTGTTCCTCTCTAATTCGGTTCTGGTGGTACTGTAACATTTGTAACATTTGAGAAGGGGTATTTGCTTGCCATGTACTCTCGACTTTCAGTACTCTATTTTTAACTTGTGGTAAGGAATTCTCTACTAATTTGGTCACAAAAAGATGTGGGTATGATTCACTACTCGTTTTCAGGCCGCTATTAATAATGAAACATTTCTCGAATCTAGAATAATAATCACTAGTGTCTTCGTCTTGTTTCTGTTTGCAGGCTGAGATTGCATCCCAGTCTTCCTTTTTCGTAGTTAGTAATCTTGGTAAAACCTGTATTAATAATTCGGGTAATGCTTTGGCTTTTTCCCCGAGACCAGTACCTGGAACTCGTGTATTTTCTTCGTTTTCTAATACTGTCCAATCAATCTTTTTCTCTCCCACCTCCCATTCCTTTTCTTTCAGTTTTTCGTAAATACCGGCAGGCAACAGTACTTTTAACATTTTAAGGATATCGGGATATGTATACTCCCCCATAAGGAGCATATCTTTTAATTCACGGTGGAACCCTGCTGGATCTTTATCATGATAGGGCACTAATTTTTTCATTTCCAATAATTCCATTTTGGTCAAGGGGGTGTAAACAAATACTCGTTCAAGCTCACCGTCTGTTCTCCGGACGGGATGAACTTCTCGTAAGGGATTCTGTCTGTCTATGTAAAATGTTTTCCTTACTGGGGGTGGAACAGGAACGAAATGTGGAGTCAGGAAAGTTCTGTATTTGTGTCGTTGTTCTAGAATGGTATTAATTAAATCGGTGCCTAGGCCTCTCCATCTACCTAGGAGTAATTCGTTCAATGTATTATATAGGGGACGTGGATCAGAATGCTGACTCTCATGTAGTGTAATGAGATGCTGGATCATGTACATACCAGCTAATCGCTGTTCGTCTGGGGAAAGATTCAAAAATGTTTGCGCTACTGAATCATCTTTATATACGCTGGTATTTCCAGCCCATTGAACTGCTGACCGTGCTAGTTCCTGTTCATGCATGGTACTAAGTTCACTGTAACCTATTCGTTGTTTCAGTACTTTATCAGTGGCTTGGAATAGATGCTCAAGAGAACATTGTTCTGGTATGGGAGAAAGAAAACGTTTCTTGCTTTCTGGGCGTATGGGTCTGTCAAAAGGTCTTGCTCTACCTACGTACGCTATTCTATCTGGGTCTTCTGTATCATCTATATCTTCGTCCTCTGAGATTTCTTCCTCCGCTTTCTCGGCTTCCCTAGCTGCTTTTTCCTTTGCGTGTATGTCTAGAATTTCTTTACGGATCTTTCTGTACATGGATTCTATACAACTTTGTTTACTATGTTTACCATCAGCTATGTTGTCACTCCATTTTATCAGGACTTGCATCCCTTCTTTGCTTTTACCTGGCCGATCTTGTTCCCTTATCAAACAATTTATCAAAAACTGTAAGATCATATTTTGTGTCTCCACCTTATTGTGTGCCATGGCCTCGTGAATACATTCTGGTCTTTCCCCTGTTCTAATAAAGTGGTATATGTTATCTAAATGTTCTCTCATATTTGGTAAAATAGTCAAATAGTTTGTAACCCGTCGTAAACGTATTGAATATAGTATCATCTGGTCTTCGCCTGGTACTGGATCATATCTGCAATCAGTAAGGTAGGTTTTAAGGGCTGCGTATGTAGTTACTTTGGGTGTGCGTTGTAATGCTGCTTCTCTAAGTGTTAGTCGTTTTACTTGAGGTGGGGTGATAGGGAGACCTCCTACGGCTCCTCCTGAAGCGTGACCGTCAACTGGCTGTGCTGTCGTTACTGGTGTCATAGCTGGTAAAGTAGGTGTAGGTAATGTAGGCAGACTCTGGGTTGAAGGTGGAATGAAAGGATTGCCAGGACCAGTGACAGGAGAGACGGTGGGGGAAGTGACAATAGGGGGAATCGTGTCTTAAACAGGGGGCTGAGCATTATTATTAGCAGGTGGCACGCGTACATTGGTATACTCTGGAGCAACGTCATCTAAATAGGAAGAAAGGAAAATGTCCGCTGCGGTCTGTTTATGACGGAGTTTAGTCGGGATCAATGGTGGCGGCAAGTTACGGGGTACTTCCGGGGTCGCCTTGGGTAGGCCCTCGGCGAGAACAGGATACAGACCTGTAATAAGGGCATTTCTTTGTCTGTCTAATTGTTCTATTCTGACTCGTTCACCTTCTTCTAGTAACTCTCTTTCTTTAGCTTTTTCGGATTCTTCTCTACTTCTCTCTGTTTTCCTGATTTCTTTCTCTGTTCTTCTATGCGCTTCTTTACGCCATAATTCTATGGCATCTTTCTGGGATTGTCTGGCTTTCTTTTTCCATAATGCTTCTTCTACTCTCATGATGCATTCAGCATCCCATGTCCCTGAGACAGGCCATCTATACTTCTCATCCAGGTCCTTAGTGTAGTCAACCCATAAGTCTAAATACAGTATGGCATCTAAGCCATGTTTCTGGTACATAAAATGTCCAGGAGTGTCCCTAGGCGGGACGGGAACTGCTTCTTCGAGTATCCCTTTCCTTGTTCCTATCTGACGTAATTTCGAGAACAGTGGCATATTTAAACTGACTTGAACGTGAACACAATAAACACAGTAATGAATTGCAAACAATCATTCATACCATGACATGAAACACATTAAAACATTTTCGAACAGATGGTACCTAGTACATGAAAACACAATTCTGAAAATATCTCGAGATTCTAGAATACTGAATTTCTAGATGCACTGCTAGAACAGTACAGACATACCGGTCCCATAAAGAGACACGTCATACCGTATCCACCTAAGTGAACACGTCTAGATCAGGTCTGTGTACCCAGACCCGTCTTGACCGGGCACAAATTAATGAACCCGTCTAGATGCGTTCCCAACAACGGTACTCACCGGGAAGCAGAAACTGAAGGCCTCGGAAACTTGACTGAACTGGACTGCTACGGTTTCTACTGCGCATGCGCCTCGGAACAGGTGGGCCTTCGGATACCTCGGACCTTGCTCTCTCGGCTTGGGGCTCTGGTCGGGATCCTCCGCATTCCTCACCGCCTCGTCTGGATGCCGGGTCGCAGTCTCCGTCTCCTCCGTGGGCCTGAGGGAGATAGCGGGAAAACCCGCAGGTGTGCACGGAATCCGTCACGGCTGTAGAAGGGGTCAGGGGCCTGCGTTACATCGCCGGCGAGTGGGGAAGGGGAGGGGTCCCTATTCGGGCGCCAGATTTATGTGGTAAATAAAATTACCGGACTATTTTTCTATACATTAAATGATAATAAGGATAGCTCAATCAAATGAGAGGCAGAGTCCGTGGTATCAGAGTCATACGGGCTTTAATTAAGCATCTCGAGATACTGGACATCGGGTTCCATCACCACTAAGGTTCAGGAAGGGATACTCAACATTTTATTAACATCACACATTATATATAGTAAAACCATATAATTGAAATGAATACAGTAGGCGTAACAGGTGAAAAGAGAGAGATAAGAACACATGTGCGTAACAGGAGGCGTGTAAGAAGGCGTACACGTAGGCGTGCACTTGACGAGTCAGAGAAACGTCACAAGTGGGTGGATGCTTAGAGAAAGTTTGCAGGATCAGCAGAAACCTTTGGCACGTATGCGCGCGCAACTGAGCATGACGTGTAACTGGGGAGAGCTGGGGGCTTTGACTTTAGCACTAGTAGAGGAGACTAATGTCTGGGATGTCAGAACGACCTGTACCTATAGCATATCTGGTATCTTGTGTTTAGAGGATGTAGTGTCTGAAGTAAAAGGTCTCTCGGGCAGAGGCCGTTCAATACTGAATGCTAGTGCGTGCATATGGTTCTTCATGCAAAGTACGGGGGCCATGGCCTACCATGGTAACGGGTGCAGTAAATTACTTGTATGGAGACAGGGAGGCAGGGCCCTTAGCTCTGCAGCCGGGAATATGTTTACCTATTTCACTAGACTGGAATGTGTTTTTACGGAGGCTGAGCAGATAACTATAGGCAAAATACCGTCTTGGCAGGCAGGCCAGGCCGAGCCGGGCACCGCTCGTCTGGGCAGGATGTAAGGTAGAGGTCAGGGATGGATACCTAAACTGCAGCTTTTAGAAACAGAGGAGACTCGGAGTCTCAATTAAGGGCCTGGCTCGGCTGAGCCAGAAAAACATGGAGAACGTGTGCTTTATTCAAAAGTGCACCATGTAAAGACGTTGGCACCATAGGCCTAGAAGCCTAATTAACGTGGTTTTCTTGGAGAACTGAATAACTGACATGTTAACGTTGGACGCAAATGCATATGCGTCTTCCTGGCAGGCACGGAAGAGGAATTACATGACATACATGGGGCACATGTGCATGGATGGGCTGCGAGTGGGGGACACATTGGCTACCTAAAAATTTCTATTTCCTCAGAGCATGATAATAAATTAGAATATATAGATTTTTTTTAAAGACGTAGTTTATTGGTTTTCTGTACAATACTCACATATATATTGACATCACAATTTCCAATTTAACATCACAGAGTCAGTGGAAACCCCCCATCTGCTGTTCGTTGAGTGCTACATTATTGTATAACCACAGTGGAATCAGTCCACCAAACTAAACGTAGCCCTTTGAGTTATATCCCTTCCGATGTACAAATTCTCTTCCCCTCCCTCCATCCCCTAACCCTCCCCTCACCGATGCTTGCATCCATGTCATTTCTCTTGAGTAATCTCATTCAGGAGGTACCATGTCATTGTTCATTCGATGCACCTGCCCTGTCTCAGGACTTTCTGCTCAATCATCCTGCTGCTCATAGTCTCGCAGTGCCTGCACTAAAGTCTCCCATGCTGTTGCCGCCTCCAACTCTCTATCATTATTTCGTCTTCGCGCTAGCTAGTATCTTAATGTACGCTCACTATTCGCCCACTTCGTGAACTCGCTCCTCCATATTTTACTGCTAGAACCCACTGTTGCCTTCCAATGCTTCGTGATTTCCCGTTTTGCTAATATAAGCCCCATGTCCACAAATTTGCTCATTATCTTAATTTTGGATGTGTGTGGAAACCAATGCAGAACGCTAGTGGCCATATCAACCACCAGTTGTCTTACTGTTATCGCATTCAGGGTGTCCCCCAACTCCACCCAATAAAGTCCCATCGCTGGGCAAGACCACAACATGTGCTCTAATTCCACCCCTGCTCCCATACATCTGGGGCACGCCGCCTCCGTCACCTTAAAATATTTCTAGATTTTCCCTGGCGTCAGGTATGCTCTATGGAGTATATAGAAGTTCACCAGCTGTAACCTCGCATTCCTCGTGCCCTTCCAAGCTCTTCGCACTATCTGCGTCCAAGCAGCATCAGGGATCTCCTTCCCTATGTCTACCTCCCACTTTACTTTTATTGTCTCCAGGGGTGCTAACCCTTCATTGAGCATTCTGGAGTACAGGCACGTTACCGCCTTAAAGGTCCCAGCTGCCATCATGGCATACTGGCAAGCCATTGTCGTCTTAGGCTCCATCAATCCTTCCCGGCAGTGTGCCTGTATTGCTCTTGTTAACGCTGCATGCAACAGAAATCCTCCACTCGGCAGTTCATACCTCTCCTCTAAAGTCTGGTACGGCAACATGGTCCCATCTTCATACAGGTCCCCCAGCACCTGGAGTCCCACCTCCTACCAGGTCTGCAACTGCGACCAATCCCCCCATGTGGCAGTGCCGTCACCATTCCAATCAGAATTTCAGGTGCATATGGGTGCAATACTCCCGCCTTGCGTTGGGAGCGATTCCAACAAAGTCTGAGTGTTTTCTCCTCCGTTAGGAGACCTCTAAGGTCTGACTTCTACTGTAACGCTATAAACGATAGGATGTGGCGCGGTATTCCCCTACCTCTCTTATGTTCTGGTCCTCTGAATTCTTTCGCTACTGCTTGCGTGAAGTACTGCAGTTCTGCTGTCAAGTAATATATCTCAAAGTCTGGTACCGCCAGCCCTCCTTCAGCCCTCCTTCAGCCTTAGGTTGTATAAGCGTTGCCTATGCTACTCTACATCTGCATGTTCCCCAGAGAAAAGATACTATCAGTGATCTCAGCAATTTAAACATGGAGCTCGGCATCCACATTGGCAATGTTCTAAAATAACACAAGAATCGGGGAAGTGCTTAAGTAAGGCTATTCGGCCTGTCACCGACAACGGGAGGGTGGCCCAAAATGCCATGCTACTTTTCAATGCCCTTATTCCACGACCCACATTCCCCTCCTGCATGTCTGCGGTAATGTGATAGATGTGTACTCCCAGGTATTTCAAACAGGTGGGCTCCCACCTCACCTCTCTGACCACTACAGGTCGGGGCTCTCCCTGCCTCACCGGAAACAGGCATGTCTTAGACCAGTTTACTCTCAGGCCCGATACGTTCCCAACATTCGTAAGCAGGTTTCCAGCCTCAGTCAGCACTTCGCCAGCATTTTCGATGAAGAGCAGTAAGTCGTCCGCATACAGCGATATGTACTGTTGTCCCTCTCTGCTCCCCAACCCCCTATAGTAGTTCCCCGAGCGAATCGTAACCGCTATGAGGCTCCACTGCTAAGGCGAACAATAGCGGGGAGTGTGAGCACCCCTGTCTTGTACCTCATGCTACCGGATATTGCGAAGATATCAGCATGCCTACCCTCACTCTGGCCACCGCCGACGTATATAACACCTTCGTCCATTGTAGAAAGTCCTCTCCCATTCCAAAGCACCCCATTACCTTGTATAAGTATCCCCATTCCAAGCTATTGAATGCTTTCTCAATATCTACTGATAGTATCATTGGTTGTTGCTCCTCTGGGCGATGTTCCTCCAGTAATCGCACCAATCGCCTAATGTTCGTTGTCGTATTTTGTGTTGATATAAAACCAGCCTGGTCTTCATGGATTAACCTAGTCATATATTGTAACAGGCGGGTCGCTAAGACGCTGTTCAATATTTTGTAGTCGGTTGTTAACATTGACAATGTCCTATAAGGGGCGGAGCCGGACCGGCGACCAAGATGGTCGCTCGGGTTCCCGGCTCCGCCGATCTTCTTCCCCCGCCGCCTGATCCCGTCGACTATCCCGCTCAGCTACGGTGCTCCCGCACGTTGGAAGGGGTGCCGTGATGCTGCGTTTGACTTTGAGAAATTTCCGAGTCCCGAGGACGGAGATACGGACCCCCGCACGTTATGGCCTGCGTGATGCTGCTGCCGGCCACAAGTTTAACAACAACGGACATGCAGACCCGGAAGGTGCCGGTCAACCGTCATGGAGGTCAGCCCACCCCCCGAGAGTGTATACCCAGCGCTTGATCAGCGGAGCCTGGTGAACGTGAAATGAGCCGTCCCTCTATGCCGATCACTCTCCCTCCCCGATCACTGCTCGACGGCAACGGGAACCTGGACGTTGCTCTTTGTTTCCCTAACGGAACTTTGTTGGACCCGTGTACAGCTGTCTACATCCCGCACTGCAGCTGATCGGAGCCGGTTGATGCAAAACGTTGCTGTGGCACTTTTTGGATTGGGGGGGCTCGTATGTGACCGTCAGTGGGGAGTGAAGATGGCACCCATATTGTGTACAAGTGTGGAGGTCTTGGTGGACTATGCTCCTCTTTATGGCAGGGGCTGGCGGCTCTGGTGCTCGTCTGAGCGGCGCTCATGCTGGGGGTCCCTTTTGGAAGTGGCGCCTCAATGGGTCCTACCTGATCATGACGGTGGCAGTGCGCACTGAAGACCGAAGTGAGGAGATCAGATACCCCCTGTGTGCTGGAGGGACAAAATCTGGAAAAGTTTGCTACGGGGATGATCCCGGTTGCCAGTGGATCGGACAGATAGCCTGAAGCCGGTATTATCTCTAGGAGACCTTGTTTGTGTGGCCCATACTACAGTTCTCCGTGAAGACGCTGCTGTTGGGTGTGGAGGCAACTCTATTCGTGGCTGAGAGGCGAGTTTGCGTACTTGGGAGACTCCCTGGTCGTTCTACGTGGACCGCCACAGGGACATCTGGCTCCGTGGGTGACGGTGGAAGGCTGCCGAATGTGTCGTATCCTGGGACATTGTAAGAACTCTGGCTTCTCCTGGACTGGCCTGCGTGCTCAATCTGGTACTTTGCTTGCCCGACCCTGCACTACACAGACTGGGATAATTTTATGACTAGGGCCGGGTGGGTCTGCGGGAATCGATGGCACTCTGGTCTCCTTTGTTGCTACACGGGGGAATTTCCATCTTCACTGTGTGATTTGAGGAGCTGAGCGGCGACTGCTATCCTGATTATGTTGGTGTCTTCGATGCCTTGGTTATAACTCCGGTGTAATTGAAATGCCATGTGGCGGTGGGGGGGAGGGTCGGGGGCCTGCAATAGGAACCCTCCATATTTCTTCTTTCTCCTATCGTGAGGCTCTAGTTAACTTCTTTCCTTTCCCCTTTTTCTTCTACTTTAGTGTAGATTATTGTCTCTTTCTCCTTTCTCTTTCTCTTTCTTCTATATTTCGGGTTTTAGACACTGGGCGACAGGCACGCTGCTAGGGGGGTAGGCCGTAGCCATATGCAGGGGTGCATGGTGGGGGGATGGGGGAGGGGTGTTATTGTTTTTCTTCTTTCTTTTCTGTTTCTATGGCCTTCTTTTATTTTTGTTATACTTGGCTCGTCTTCACTTTCCTCTTTTCTTCTCCTTTTCCCGGGATCTGAGTGGAGTTACCTCTCCGCACGCTTTTACTATTTCAAATACTGAGGGTGGAAGTTTTTCTAATGCTTTGTGTCACCGCGGTCAGGCACTGTTTCGGTGGGAGAAATGTATTGCTAACTGATTATCCTGTTTATGTACTCCAGCGCTAATATCTTGCCTACAGCAATCCTGACTGTGAATATCCTGTCTTCCGCATATCCCTTGATTTGTTCTGGTTTAATTGTACTGTATCAGATCCTGCTCTTTCCTCAATTTAAAAGAAAAAAAGAAACCTTCTTTAATCCTGTTACCAACATGGTAAGAACGTTCTCCTGAGTTACAACAGAGTATTTGAGGAGCGGACTCCTGTATTCCTATGACTTACTTGTTTTGATTTGACCGCCTCTGTCTTGATGGCCGACCGTGATGGTTTATATACTCATGACTGTAACTGATTTAAGTAACAATAAAGGTTTACCCAAAAAAAAAAGACAATGTCCTATAAGAGGCCGTATGGCTACTCTCCCGGCCTGGTTTCAACAGTGGGATCACCAGCGCCTCCCGCATATATTGGGGCAGCTGTCCTAGCTCTTTCGCCTCTTTATATACCTCCTGGAGTCTTGGCGCCAATAGGTCAACATATTTACCATAGAATTCTATGGGTAACCCATCTAGCCCTGGGGTTTTGTTGCGGGCCATACGTTTAATGGCACCCCTAGTTTCTCCCAGCTCTATGTCTTTTCCCAGGTCTTTCGCCTGTTCCTGGTCTATTCCTGGTAATTGTAGTGTCTCCAGGAAAACGTCTATGGTAGGGTCTTCGGCTCTTATTGTACTTTTATATAAGTTCTCATAATAGAGCTTAAAACACTGTAGGATCTCAGCTTGTGTATTTACTACCGTCTCTTCTTCCGTTTCCAATGCTAGAATGGGGGAATTTATTTTGTTGGATTGGCTAACCAGGCCAGCAAGGTCCCTGCTTTGTCTCCCTCTGCATGGGCTCTCGCCGTGTAAGCCTTATGGTCAAAGCTACGTAAGCATTCTATTTCTGTTGCTACTGCTTCCTTTGCTGCACTAATCTATGCTTGCAATTCGGGACGTACAGGTCTTAATAATTCTACCTTCCGTAATTTATCCTCAGCTGTGCTCAGATCGCCTAAGAGCACTTTGCATACTCTCGCGTGTTTCCCTATGCAGATTCCCCTTACAACCACCTTGAAGGCGTCCCACTCCACTGCCCGTGTGGTAGTCGAACCAGCATTCTCCGCAAAATAATGGGTAATGCCGTCCTTCAGCGCTTCATGGAATACCGGGTCGTCCATTGTTTCGGGATGTAGTCTCCAAGTGGGGACACATGATATTCCAGTCATCCATTGCATGGTAAACAGCAAAGGATTATGATCAGAGATCGTTCTGGCCAGATATTCAGACTCCACTATAGCTGGCATTACCTCAGAGGAGCACAGCACCGCGTCCAGTCTGACGTGCAGCTCATGCATTCCTGAAAAATAAGAGTAGTCACGGTCAAGCGGGTGTTGCGCATGCCAAGCATCCACTATCCCCCATCTTGTCTGCCAATCTAGCCTACCTTTGGTCAGCCTATGTATCGGTGAATCGGCCAGGGGAGGATGCGATCTATCTAGTGATATGTCCGTAATGGAATTAAAGTCACCCCCATCACAAGAGGACGTGTCAGATAATGCGCTAAAGACCCAGATATCTTTGCCAGGAAGCCCAGTTGCTCAACATTAGGTGCATAAATGCTGCAGAAAGCAATGTCCCTACCTCTAGGTTTCCCTTCAATGGCTACAAACCTGCCCTCCGTATCTATTGTTTGCCTAGTCATCTGATAAGGGACCCCGCTCTAATCCATATCAGTGTACCTCTGGCAAATGCTGAATAAGTGGTGTTGTATACTTGACCCCTCCATCTACGCTGTAGCGCTATACCTTCAGCTTTAGTAAAGTGTGTTTTCTGTAGCAGTGCAATGTGTACGCCCCTGCGAACTAGATAGGCGTGAATTTTATGGCGTCATGTCATAGTATGTAGTCCCCTCACATTCCAGGTTATACATATCAAATTAGCTGTATCACCCATTCTCCATTGGTGTCCTGTGCAGCATAATTCGTGACTCTGTACCTGCATCAGTAATTGCCCATCCACAACTTCCCCCCAACTCCCCAATCCTCCCTCCCCCCAAGAACAGGACCTAGCAACATCCTTCTAGCTCCCATCCAAACCATTCCTACTATCAAAGAACTATAAAGCCTGATAGCAGACACACTGCAGGCACGCCTTAAGGGCAAAGAGGGGGGCTTGTTTACCAACTGGTAGCTACCCTTCTCCTCCAGTATACTCCAATCAAATGAGCCCCCCGTAAATAAAGCTCTCCGAGATCCCCCTCCCTCCCAATAGTGCAGAAAAGCGAGCCCCCCCCGGTACCACCCACCTGTGGGTTCATGTTGGCCTCAAGTCCTCAAGCCCGCCGGCTTCTCAGGCCTGTTCACCCTTCGTCCAGCATTCCGTCAGCTGTCCCCGGAGTGACCTTCGGTAAGCACACACTGTTCGCTTCAGAGCGTTCAGAGTCAGATTGGTTGTTGTCCTTCTCCGATCCTGTGCCATCCTGCGATGGGGACTCCTGCACACCCAACAATGTGGATACCACTGCCAGCACATCCCGTCATTCTGCTTCCGCCTGTGATGAAGATGGTTGTCCTAGCCTCCGCCGTCTTTTGCGGAGTTGTCGCGACTTTCGATGTGGTAACTCTTCAGGCCTACTTTGCGTCCTTCGGTAGCCGTCATCCTTCCCCGCCTTATATTGTTCCAACCAGTCATAGGCATCGTTCGGGGTGTCAAAGAAACTTGTTTTGCCATCTACAATGACCCTCAGTCTTCCCGGAAAGAGGAGAGAATATTGTAATCCCTCACTGCGTAATTCCCTCTTAACAGCCAGGAAAGAAGTTCGGCAGCGTTGGGTCTCATAGGTATAGTCTGGGAATATGTTTACTCTGCTGTTCTCCACTTGATAGGGGCCATCCATTCGCGCTTTCTGTAGTATTAAGTCCCGGTCTCGAAAATGCAGCAACCTAGCCACCACAGGTCTCGGAGGTCTCCCCAGTTGAGGTGTTCTAGCCGGCAACCTGTGTGCTCGTTCCAAGGTGTAGAAGGAAGACAGGCCCTCCGGCGCCACCACCGTTTTTATCCATTCCTCAAGGTACCATGTCCAACCCCTCTATTTTCTCTGGCAGACCCACTACTCGGATGTTGTCTCTTCGATTGCGTCCCTCAGCATCTTCTGCCCTTCGTTCTAGGGCGTTCACCCGCTCCAAGATATTAGCCATCATACCTTTAAGGTCCCTTTGTGCTGTTTCAATGACTTGAAGAGTTCCCTCCACTAATTTGACTCTATCAACCAGTTTGCTATGATTGGCCTTTAATAAGCCCAGTCCTATGGCCACTTGTGATATGTCCAGTTGGAGCGCTATTCGGGAATCAGCTATGGCCGTTAGAATTCTGTCCAGCTGTTGCTGCAGGTGGGGGTCTTGCAGCTGCCCAGGTTCTGTCTGCTCCTCATGTTCAGTCACCTCTTCATCCACGGATGCATGAGTGCTGCTCTTGGTGCCCTTCGGCTTCCCCATGTTCAAGCACGCCGAGAACAAGTAGCCCGTGTCCTCCCGCAATAGTTATCGCTGTATGAATGATCACTAGGTAGTGTGGTATTACACAGTTCCCATAGGTCACGAGCCCCTGCCCCGCATGTTCCACACTCCGAGTGTGCTCGGTAAGTATGGGCGAATTTTGTGAATTCGCGGTTCACGAATGTGAGAATTCACGAACTCGCAATCTGCAAAATCGCGAATTCGTGCGAATTTGCGAATGTGCTGTTTTTGCCACTTCGCGGGGGTTTTGTACAAGTTCGGGAACGCAAACTTACTTGTGTGGTCGCAACGGTCGCGACCATGTTGTTTCTACATGTCCAGCCTGTTTGGGACCCTGTGGTTCATCGTGGCCACCCTCCGGTTCATCACTGCCAACCTCTGGTTCACTAATGCCACCCTCTGGATCATCACTGTCCCCCTCTGGTTTATCACTGCACCCTCAGGTTGATCACTGTCCCCCTCTGGTTTATCACAGCACCCTCTGGTTCATCACTGCCACCCTCTGGTTGATCACTGCCATCCTCTGGTTCATCCCTGCCACCCTCTGGATCATCACTGCCACCCCCTGCTTGACCAGTGCCACCCTCTGGTTCATCACTGCCACCCTCTAGTTTATCACAGCACCCTCTGGTTCATCACTGCCACCCTCTGGTTTATCACAGCACCCTCTGGTTCATCACTGTCCCCCTCTGGTTTATCACAGCACCCTCTGGTTCATCACTGCCACCCTCTGGTTGATCACTGCCATCCTCTAGTTCATCACTGCTACCCTCTGGATCATCACTACCACCCCCTGCTTCACCAGTGCCACCCTCTGGTTCATCACTGCCACCCTCTGGTTTATCACAGCACCCTCTGGTTCATCACTGCCACCCTCTGGTTCATCACTGCCACCCTTTGGTTCAAGTCTGTGGATTGGGGCAGGGAGGTTGAATGAACTAGACACTGCCTGGGGCACACAAGGTGTCCCATGCCACGTCCAGTTCAAACCGGTGCTGGGGCTCTCCAGCCCCAGCTCTGGCGTGAAACTGGACAAAGGGAAAGGGGTGTAACTGGGTCATACCCATAGGAGGGACCTAGCAGGAGATCCAGCCCCTAGATTTGGAATAAAGGTAGGAGCTGTGCCAATGCAAACCAGATCATCCTGACTGAAACTTTGAAATGAAACTCTGTACCCTTCGACATCCCACTCGACGTGGAAGACTGAAGAATCTCCTTTGTGGTCAAGGAGTGGCCATCCTGTGCAAGCAGGCACCATCAGCGCATCAAGACTATCTTTGCTGTTGCTCCCGCCAGAGCTCGAACAACAGAGATCAACAAGACCCAGACTCCCAGATACAGAACAGCCCGATCCACAGTCCTGGCAAAGCTGAGACCCGTGGAGGCGACGAGAGACGTGGGACCGGCCATCTTGAAGAGTCGACAAAGTGCTTCCTGTGCAGCTCCCGAAGCACCCTAGATGCTGTGCTTTGGGGTTTGAGAAGACCCAGCCCCAAGCAACCTGTGCTTTAAAGATCACCCCTCCACACTCACCGAGTGCTGGGTGGGGCCCTTTTGCACTTTTCCTGCTTGACATATTGTCCGTTCACTTGCCCGTTGGCTAGTGGCCTCTGTGACGACGATCCATCAAAACTACACTGCTGGTCTGGTTGCTCCAGACTGTCCCTTGCTCCCCTGAAAAGGAGCCATTGATCTGACCTTCCCGGTCTGATCCAGAAGACAACTTTGAGTCCTGCTTGGGTTGCATTTGCCAGGGTTTGGTGACTCCAATTCGAGAACCGACACCGCCGACAGCAAGAGCCTTTGTGGGACAGCTCGTGTCCACCAGCTGGTCATCTTCGATCCTTCCTGGTCCACGTGGCAGCGGAAACAAACTACTCGACAGCACCTGATCGCAACCCGACACTGCCTGGTTCCGTCCTGGTTCCATCCTGGTCACTGGCTAGTGTCCTAGACTCTGTCCCCTCTGCTTTCAGGTACTCTACATCTTCGATCCACCCTTGGATCCAACCGGACTCTTCTCTCCTGGCCGCCTGCAGCATCTTTACCTCCAGGCTCCATAGAACTCCACGAAGAAACCCGACGCACTTTGGCACCTATGCACCCACTTCCTGTGGGTGAGTTAACGAGATTACACTGGTGCTCCTATAGTGGTTTACACCTCTAGTGTCCTACTTTTTAGTGGGTAAGTTCTAGTCCAGTCGGAAGACTCCTAAACCTATAACTTTCTGATTTTTACGCACCATTGGCTTGTATGGTAAACGTGATTGCCTATAGACACTGCATCTGCATCCTGTGGGCCTCCTATGTCCTAACCTTCGTTAGTCCAGTGTAGGCCCAGCGATTCCCTAGGCCTGTTCATTGTTCGTGACGTGGTACTTATACCACTTTCTTAATATATGGTTTGAGTGGCCACCCTGCCTATCCATAATTGTGCATCTTATTGTATGTTATACTGTGTTCTTTGTTTAACGCTTGTGCTCCTGTGCTCATAAAGAGTCAAGGGGATTATTCTAGAAATAAATACATATATTTTATAATATATAATTTGTGTGGTGTCCTTTCATTTGGAATTTAAAGGATTGCATATGGTAAAACAGCTGGCTTCACATGCCCTCTTGAGTTTAGCCTAAGACTGCTTTTGTCCATGCTACCACTAGGATAGCTGGTCTACAAGGTTGCCTTACAACCAATCACCATAAGGGTCGTTTGGACTGGTGCAAGGTGCTCACTAGAATAGTGATCATCATATACCAGGCCAACTTCTCACACACAGCACCCTCTGGTTCGCCACTGCCACCCGCAAGTTGATCACTGCCATCCTCTGGCTCATCCCTGCCACCCTCTGGTTCATCACTGCCACCCTCTGGTTTGCCACTGCCACCCTCTGGATCATCACTGTCCCCCTCTGGTTTATCACAGCACCATCTGGTTCATCACTGCCACCCTCTGGTTGATCACTGCCATCCTCTGGTTCATCCCTGCCACCCTCTGGTTCATCACTGCCAACCTCTCATTTGCCACTGCCACCCTCTGGATCATCACTGTCCCCCTCTGGTTTATCACAGCACCCTCTGGTTCATCACTGCCACCCTCTGGTTGATCACTGCCACCCTCTGGTTCATCAATGCCACCCTCTGGTTCATCAATGCCATCCTCTGGTTCATCCCTGCCACCCTTTGGTTCATCACTGCCACCCTCTGGTTTGCCACTGCCACCTTCTGGATCATCACTGCCCCCCTCTGGTTCAAGGCTGCCACCCTCTGGTTCATCACTGCCACCCTCTGGATCCTCACTCTAGTGATTTATCTATGAGGCCTCAAATTAATGCTGTCACCTCTTCCTGTTTTTTCCACCTGCGCAGGATCTGCAAAATTCGCAGGTTTCTTACTACTGAGGCTTCACACTTGTCATCATGGCCCTCGTCACCTCCCGTATTGACTATGCCAACTCCTATGTATGCTGAGATTCCTGCTTACCATCTCCATCGGCTCCAGCTGGTACAAAACCAGGCGGCCAGACTGGTCTTTCAACAGCCTAAGCATCAGCATGTCTCGCCCCTGCTGAGGAGATTGCACTGGCTCCCAGTAGCCTCTCGATGCATTTTCAAACTGGGCTGTACTGTTTTCAAGGCACTCTTTGTTCCTGCCCCAGCTTTCACTTCCCTAAGCCTCAAGCGTCACATTCCCTCAAGAAATCTCCGGTCCTCTACACATATCCTACTCACTGTCCCCAGGTTTAAACGTAAAAAGCACGGTGGCTCTTGCTTCTCTTTTCTTGCCCCTACATTGTGGAACTCCCTCCCGATTACAATCCGACTCTGTCCTAATTACACCTGTTTTCGTAAACTACTCAAAACGCATCTCTTCCAGTTAGCTTAAGAGTAACCACGCTGCTTGCCTCCTCTGCTTTTGTCTATGAGCGCCATGAAACCGACTGGTGACCGTGCGCGGTAGATGTAATTTTAACATAACATAACATAACACTGTCCCCCTCTGGTTTATCACAGCGCCCTCTGGTTCACCACTACCACCCTCTTGTTCACCACTTTAGATTATGGGGGGAAAGCAAAGCACACCTTCCCAGCCTCAACTGAGATGAATTAATTTGGGGCTGGTTAATGTGTCACTGAATGTGTGCTTCAAGTCTGGCACCTGCTTCCTTAGCTGGAAGACCTTCCTGTTGTAGTTATTTTTTTTACAGGAGCATTGTGCCATACTTGTAACTATTCTCTGACCCTGCTTTGAGGGTCAGAGCAGGGTCAGAGAATAGTTGAAAGTAGGCAACTGAACTCTGGAGGGGCCCCTCAGGAAGCACTACAGGGAATGGTTACAAATTAGTTTGAACTTTTGCACCTGCTAAGTGCTTTCAGTTTTCCAAAATGTGTTTTCCATTTCGCGAGATTTGCGGGACGCGAAATCGAACTTGCAATCCGCAAATTCGTGCGAATTTGCTGATTTCTCTTTTTTTGCATGTTCTGGCGGTTTTTCTTTTTTTTTGCGTGTTCGGGCGTTTTTTTGCTTATTCGCGGGCCGCTTGCAGCGCACCGACCCCGAGGTTGCCCATGAGGCATGTACGGGCACGGCCATCTTGTTTGCGTGACGTGTTTCCGTTTCCGGGCGCTCGTTGCAAGCTTGCGTCGTATGCGGCGCGCGATTACGTATTCATGGGCGTTTTGCGTGCTCGCGGGGGAAATATCGCGCAAACTTACCCACGCGGTCCTCTATGGGCGCGGCCATCTTGTTTTTCATTCACTGCTATGGTTTTGGGCATGCTACCTTTCTATCCACCTCACATCTTTGCAATCCTATGTTTTTCTGAACTTTTTGGGGGTTTTCTTTGCTTATTATCTCTCTCTTCAATTTCCTACATCTATATTTTGTGTTATTTTTTCCTTTTTGTTACTTTATTACCTACTTTATTTCTTTTGCTCTCTCTCTTTCACACCTATTCTTCTTTCCTTCTTCTTGTGCCCAGGACCATGGCTAAGGGAGGCGACAAGGGCAAGGGAAAGGGCCCAGCCCCACGTACCCGGCTCCCTTGCGGGCGTTGGAGGGGGGAGGAAGTGCAGCCCAGGGAGATCTTTTCTGCGGTGGAGGTGGCCGCCTTGATGGTTTTTCTCCAGGTCCACCTCCCTAAGACCGTGGCAGCAGGTGGGCGCATTGCTTCCGGTTACGGCCTCCGGGAGCGTCGCCAGCTGTGGGAGAAGGTGTGCCGGCGCATGTATAAGGAGTCTGGGGTCCGGCGCACCTACCAGCAAGTGACGCACCGGTGGACTGACATCTTGGACCGGGAGCATGACATGCTCGACCTGCTTGGTGTGGAGATCCCTGGGCTTGGTAAGTAGCTATTTAATAACTACTTTTTTTCCTTCTGCTCTGTTATATTGCTAATCTATTTTTTTCCTGAAGAGTACGGATGCTGATGATTAGATTACATTGCAGGTAAATTAATGTTTAAATAGCTTCTGTCATTGCAGGTGCTCACCTGGTTATTGGCGTTGCTACTATGCTTACTTGTTTGCAACTTTTTAGTCATTTGAGAGCATTACTACGTAATGCTAGAGACAGTAGACTCAAGTCTAGTCCTTCTTTGTACTCCTGCTGCTGCCACTTTGAAGAGATAGTGGTGGATTGATACGTTGAGTATACTATTTATTACTTGTTCTAGGACATTTGTTAGTGGTCTGCAATCATGATGACGGACTGTCTGTCACGCGACGTCTCGTGCTGCTGAGTGATGGCAGTCGTAGTAGAACCTTTTTGTTGTTGATGCAGTTAGTGAATTACATAACTTTCCAATTAGACGGTCTGCGAATCCTGCAATACTGTACTACTATCCTCCTAGTTGACCAGATCAGATGCAATTGATGTTAATTTGTTTCCCCGACATAATTTTAGATTGAGTACAAAGAAATCAAATATTTCCCAAAAAACAATCATCCATGTTGTGTTTCTTTATTTCATGATCACCAGCAACTCCCAGGGGCAAGGCAACGGCGGAGACAGAGACTCCGGTGTCAGAAGTTGGACAGGAGCAGTCCCTTCCAGGCTCTTCTGCTGGCCCCAGTAAGTTGTCTTATTGTTATCTTAATACTTATACTTCCCTTACTTTTACAGCTCCTATTTATTATAAACTGGTTCCTAACAATTCTATGTTTTACAAAATAGTCTTTTACAGAGTAAATGCTGTAGGTAATCAAACAACACAACCAATAAACAAACAATGTGGAAGTAGTCTTGATAGAAGTTTTTCCTCATTTCAGATTTTATCCACCACGCCCAGCCAACACGTGTTTCGTCAGGGCTAGTAGCCCGCGACTTCATCAGGGCTCCCGCGGGCAGCGGTTCCAAAGCTATTGCCACAATGGCTAGGTGCTCTCAGCCGCATCCAATTCCGACCCAGCTACCGGGTACTGTGGAGGTTCTCGCTGATTCGTCTCAGCCGTCTCAGCTTTACAGCGTCTCCGCGTGTAAACTGTAAATGACTTCCGTATTTACACGCGGAGACCCTGGAAAGCAGTACGGCTTAACCTGCCGCTCACACGGATACTCCTATGGTGTGTTGCATCTTTGGTATTAACCATCACACGGACGGCTGAGACGAATCAGCGAGAACGTCAACAGTACCCGGTAGCCGGGTCGGAATTAGACCGGTTGAGAGCACCTAGCCATTGTGGCAATAGCTTTGGAACCGCTGCCCGCGGGAGCCCTGATGAAGTCACGGGCTACTAGCCCTGACAAAACACGTGTTGGCTGGGCGTGGTAGATAAAATCTGAATTGAAGAAAAACTTCTATCAAGACTACTTCCACATTGTTTGTCTATTGGTTGTGTTGTTTGATTACCAACAGCATTTACTCTGTAAAAGGTGACGTGTGCACAGATACCTGCTGTATCAATTATGTTTGGATCTTGGTCCTAACTGGAGGTTTAGGTTCTTCCTCCTTTCTGGGGCACCCTCAAAATAGTGGTTAGAAATTATAAATAACGTCACATACGGGAGGCGCCAGTTGTGGATCGACAATCAAAAAAAACCTGGTCCGTTATATTCAAAATGTTATACTGTGTTTGCTACTTGCTGGTGTTACTGATGCTGGTGTTACTGAGTGTCAACTTTCTGTTGAATTATTTTGACTTTATGTTAAAGACTATTGGCTACAGTATTTTTCTTTCTATTTTCATAGATGCTACTCCCAAAAAATTCACCCGTAAGGAGATAAGCTGGAGGCTATTTGTGTTGAGTATCGACGGTTGTGGGCTCTGGAGCATGAGGAGGAAACTACAACAACCTTCAGTATATCCTCCTCCACTGCCCCCGGGTCCACCAGCCACAAGCCTGCAGCCAAAGGGAGCCGTGGCCCGACAGCCTCCCGCCGCCGCCGCACAGCAGCAAAAACAACAGCTGCCCCCCCCCAGAGCCTGGATGGTACGCCAGCGCCGCCTCCGAAAGCGAGTGGACTACCTGAAGCGGTTGGCCGAAAAACATCAGCGCCAGCTCCGGGACCTCCGCAAAGAGCTGCGGGACATGCAGCACCAGCTGTCCAAATGCCAACGACTGTCCCTTGTCCCTTTTTAGGTTTCGACTTTTGGCGAGGGGCGAAGCCCCTCCCAGTCGAAATCTTTTGTCTTCAGTAGTGAGGTTAGGACAGCCTCTGTTTCCAATTGGCTAGCTCCATAAATGGAGGCTAGCAATTGGGAGGCAGAGGCTGTCAATCGCGCTTTCTCACGAAAACGCGATTCGGGGGCGTTTCTGGTGCTTTTTTTAAGCCCCGCCCCTTTGTCCCGGGCCGCGCTGCGATTGGCTGCCGGCCCGGGACACCCCCGTGACGTCATTCCCGGGCCGCGCTGTGATTGGCTGGCCGGCCCGGGACCTGACTTGTTTAATGAAGAGACGGCCTCCACGCTCACTGCCGCCTCCCTCCCCTCCGGGAGGCCGCGTCTAACGACGGGACACTATATCACAGCCTGGTTTGCGCGGCAGCGTCCCTAATACCCCCTTTCTTTCAGAAGCAAATAGACCGTGCCCTTATCTGAATGCTAATTTCCTAGTTAAAAAGACAGCCCCTGCATAGAACGAGCACGAGGCGGGCTGAAAGAGTTTTAAATCACAGATGCAGAGTATCAAATGCAATAATGCAGCTGCGGCGGGCACTGAAGCCTCAATTCATTAACCCCGGGGCCTAGCAGGCAGGACGATGGCGCAGGCCTCAGGCGGTGCGCGGCGCGGGCCTAACTGGCCACCTCGTCCCCTCAGCACGGAGCCCGCAGACAAGGGGCGGCGGGAGCCCTCGCCTCGTTTAACCACCCGCGCTAATCCACCTAATCCCACCTGATCCGCCTGAGGGCTGAAAAGGAAGGCCGGCCAAACGCTTTAAAGCTGCTCTTTGTTTACACGCCCTCCCCCCGGGAGGCGCGCAGGGGGCACGGGCTCCCCTTTTAATTGGGGGTCTCTATGAGCAGTTGTCGTATGGCAGTGTTTAAATAAAGATTATCGGGGCACTTCACTCCATTCCACTCCGTTTACAACATGAACGCCTTTGTGAGCCGGGGATTAGAAGGGTTGCTTTATTTGTGCCGTTTTCCAGCTAATTTTCTACACAATCGGATTAATGTAACCAATTCCTTTCAAGGGAGAGGCGCTCGGTCGTTCGATTGCCCCTCTGTGTCCGAGCTGGCAGGCTGTTTGTTTACAATCTTCAGATAACCTGATTAATTATGAACGTGTTTACTTGATGATTTAAATTAACATTATTGTGGTTCATGTTTTTACAATCAGACCGAGAAAGCACACCCCGAGGCTAGTTGCAGAATTCAAATACTTTAAAGGAAACCCGTTTTATTTGTGACTGGAGCTAAATGGGCTCACAGCGCACCTTTAGAGTGTTTGGCGTCTGTACTGCCGCTGTGTGCGTTGCAGAAACTGGGACTACATTAAATACAAGCAGCCAATGTTCTTGCTTAGATCCTGTAGAGCGTACTGACACTTTCTCGGATATCATCTTTCAATGCTTTCTTTCCACGTTCCTTTCGATTGTTAGTTTTCTTTCTTTTTGTTAGCTTTCTTTCTTTCTTTCTTTGTCTTTCTTTCTTTCTTCTTTCGTTCTTTCTCATTGTTTCTTTCCTTACTTCTTTCTTCCTTCTGTTTTCTTTCTCTTTTTCAGTCCATCACATTTTTGCAACTCTTGTTCCTCGCTTCCACATATGTCTATCTCTAACTTCCACGCTATTATCCAATTCATTGTTCTCCTGGCCCCCTCCCCGTTCCCCGCTACCCTCCACACGGCGTTGGCAGTCATTTTGAACCAGCGCGTACCACTCAAGGCATCTCCCCACCTCATTTCTCGCCACGCGATTTACCATCTGTGAGCCCGTCTTCAACCTAATAAAACCCATCTAGCTCCGGACTAACAAGAAAGGGAAACAGTGTTCATTGTGGGGTTTTAGGAAAATGGCTTCACTAATCTGCGGGCTGCGAGTGGAGTGATTTATCGGCGGTTTTAACTGTGGGCTATGATTAGGGGGCTGGGAGTAAGTGCATTAGGTGTCTAAGTGTGGCAATAGAGTAAATAGGCGTTTTATTTATCGCAGTGCCAGCGGCCTCTTAGCGGAAGAGCGCTTTGCCAAATTGAAATATAGCAGAGTTTACACTCCTGATTAGAGCTGCAAGCGCAGAGCCCAAGGCCATCAGCGCGCGGGAGCCGCGCGCCCTGACACCTAATTGTCACTGGATTAATGTGCAAACAAGGACAGCAAACGGCAAGAACAAATAGCCCAGTGTCAAAGCTGCGGGTGGCACTGTCCACTTGCAGCGGCTGAGGGGCAAATCGAAGTTTATATCTCAAAATCCAGGCGATCAATGCGTCTGTTCAGAGGGCCAGAATAGGAAAGCGTGTTCCGGCGCAGCCTGGAAATACAGAGGCACGCCCGCAGCGAACGAAGCGCTATCCGAGCCCTGCTGAAATGTACCAAAGCCCGTTTAGAAAATACACAAAACCATGTACAGCTGAAGGGACACGCCGATATTAAAACAACACGTTCACAGTTCAACAAATGCACACGCACAGGGAAAGAAAACAGTTAAGCCAGTGCACTTCCGAATGTCTCATCGAAGACAACCAACCACTGGTGTAACCGAATACAAACAAATGTTCGCATGAATGAACCCGGGCAAACGCAGAGGGAAACACAGTAACACTTGCGCAAAAGAATGCACACAAACCGTAAACGAGCACGAGCAAAGAACTGCCTATTGAATATTGATCAACTTAAACCAGACCAAGGCAGAAATGACCACCTACATGAGGACCAAGTGATAAAAAGCAGAGAAGCACCGCACGCAAACGTATGGGACCAAACAGGTAAATAAACTAAAAGAAGATATTCTCATAAATAAGATGCACATAATAAACAATAGCCAACATTTGGATGCATGAGCACACACCAACATAAACACAACCAATCAACTGACAGAAAAACTGCACACATCAGCGGACACACATACACATGAAACGGAACCAGGGAGTGCTGTACACACCCATCCAGACACAGTGGAGCTACAACGACTTTTAGACCGGGGTGCAAGCATAGAACAGTGTTTCTCATGAGACACAAAAAATGCTGCTAGAGCATTCACATTTAAAGGCCTCCCTTTATTGTTCATTCGCCACCTAAACTCTTTCATCCCTACTGGTCCCTGCGCCTCTGCCTGTCATATGATGACGGACGAGGGTGCCCATACATTCTCCTGTGAGTGTACATTCTAATATTAATAAAAATACAAATATGAAACATACTCATATTGTGCACACATATATTCATGGAAAGCAAAGAAAACCGGAACACACTTCATGCAGTACAGCAAGTTCAAACAAGCATTTACAATGCAACGGTTTCGCCTTTGGAAAAGTTTGAGCTATTGGCATTGTGAATGACAAACTTTTTATTTATGTGTTGGTTTTGAAAACAGATAAATAAATGGCATTGTCATTTACAATGGCAATAGCTCTAACTTTTCCAAAGGCGAAACCTTTGCATTGTAAATGCTTGTTTAAAGACTGTTGGGGGGCGGGGGGGAATTGGGTTTTTGGGAAAGGGTACTTTTTGATTTTTGGACATTGGTTTGGTTTGGGAGGGGGTGAGTTGGGGTAATTCTATTTTTGTGACGACAACAACATCCATAATTTATATTTCTTAATAATTATATTTTTCCTTAAAAAACACAGTACACACGCTCATATTATTTTGTGTGGGGGTTGGCGGTGGTTAATGGACGTTTGGTTTTTCAAACTTATCAGCATGAATGAAACATCTTGTCCTGAAATGTACCAAAATGCAAGTAACCGAGTTAGTCAATTCAGTACCCCTACTACTGTACTTTACTAGTTGTACTGTTAGTCTCTGCACTCCTCCAAACTTAGTCCTGGCCCATTATTCTACTACCTCCCCAATATGCTTATCTTACCTGTGATTTGCGAATCACGGTTGGTGAATAAGGTTGGTTGTTGGCTTGAATCCTCGATGGATGCAAAATCATTGTTGTGCTGGTAGCAGTAGTGGTACACACTGGCAGTATCACCATATGAACAAAAGAGGAAATTAAACATTGAGTGGCCTGAGCGTAGCATTAGAAACAGTACAATAGATAGTACGGTACAGAACAGTGCCCTAGCCTAAGCAGTGCCAACGTAAGGTAAGCAATAATCATTTCAATTTTGTTAACGTCGTGTAGGAGGAGGATGTTCTTATCAATCCACGATGGCGCACATGAACTTCTGGTTGCTTTGACCTTATCCTCCCCAGCAAGTGTGTGAAATTTATTGTTGTTATCAGTCACACCTCAATGAAATACCACCCAGCCCGGGGGAAGAGGGTTAGGGTTTGAAATTTGGATGGGAATGGGGGTTTTTGGGAAAGTTTGGTAGAGAGGAAAAAAAACACAGCATGGACAGTCAAACAACAAATGAAGAGAAACAAATCTTTGGATTAGAAGATATTGATAAATCTTGAAAGGGACATAAAGGAAGTACACTACTGCATGCCATAAGTAGTAAATGGATGGCTAGGTTACTGAAAAGTAGTACTACTACTTACTGTAACTTACTAGTAACTACGAAGAAACAAGTTGACAGTACAGGGATGCAGTCATTACGCAATTTCACCCGCCTCTCTGCCCTCAGAGAGAAGAAACACTTAGAACATTAAATTAGTGTTAAACATAGCAAAAATGTATCTAATTGCTGGAGGGAGGGATGAATTTGAAGCAGAGATCAAACAAACTCACAGAGTCACACTCGTAGAAGTAAGTTCAAGTTCACAACAATATCATTTAAAGGATAAGGAGAATTTTGGATACTGTTACTGTTTTTTGTAGTTGTCCCGTTGAATTTGTGAAGTCGATGCATCCAGCCATTCCTCTTATTCGCGGTACTCCTTCATTCCATCGGATGCTCCGTCGATCAATCTTGGTGACCTGACACACTGTCCACTGCCTGCCTGATGCGGATTTGCGGATCGCTAATTGTAAGCCTGAGTAGTACATCGATGGCACAGGGTAAAAGCCTGCCTGTAATTGATGATGAAAAAATACACCTGTAAGTGTTAAAGACACCTCGGAGAAAAAAATATGTAAGGCACGCTGTGGAGTGCAAAAATTATACTGTCACTTTCAGAGATGACAATCCCCAAGATCTAGAACACCCCACATTACCCTCCCACAAACGTGCAGAATACTGCTGCTACTAAGTATGGGCGGAAAATCCGTTCCGCTCTCGGATTTTGCGGATTTTCGGTAAATTCGCAATCCGCAAGATTTGCGGATTTCCCGCAAAATCCGCAAATTCGCACGCAGCGGATTTTTTTTTTCTTGGTGATACAATTTTGCGGCGCGCGGCGTTTACTTCCCGTCATTCATCGTTTGCCGAGTTATTTTTCTTGATATTTTGCGAGTGCTGCGCCATTTTGGATCTTGCTGCGGGATCCCGCGGGAATTTGGCAAGCGTGATTACGTAATCGCGGCTTGCCAACTTTTACAGCGAGAGTTTGTCAACGCGAGTACGCCGTGATCACGTATCGCGGTACTTCGCAATTGCGAGCTTTGAGATGCAGCGAGCAGCAACAATCTCGCACACGCGAAAATATAAAATTTGCAATTCTGCACAAGAAATCCACCAGCAAGCAGCATAAACCTTCTGGAAATGATGATTTTTATCTGAATAACTCCTTAGGTTGACATTTGCCTGCACTTTTTTTGCGAGGAGTCCATTTTGGGGAGGGGGAAGTGCCCCACAGTCTTCAACTTCCTGTTCCTGTCCAGCAGGCTCCTCCCAGTGCTTTGTCCCTCTCCTGGTCACTTTTCATTTGGATCTGGAGCTGGAAGGATTACTTTTTGTGGATGCTGCTGGATATTTGGATTTGAGGCCTTTTTGACTTTCTTTGGATCACTTTTGGATTAGAAATTTCACAAGTAAGTTTGTTTGGGGCATTACAGTTGCTGCAACTACAATTTTGGAATTTTCGATTTTTGGGCTGTTTTGGGGCCTTTTGCCCAGGGGTACTCAGTGGTGGGTGCACTGAGTCTTTCTGTGGGGTGTTTTGAATTTAAACATCATGAAGGGGCTGGATGGCTTGGGATTGTGCTGATTTTTCTGTGATTTTCGTTTTTTTGGCCTGTTGTGGCCTTTTCACCCGGGGTAGTGAGTGGTGCATGTGCCTAGTCTTTCTGTGGGTTGTCTTGAATTTAAACATCATGGAGGGGCTGGATCATGGCATGGGATTGTGCTGATTTTTCTGTGATTTTCGTTTTTTGGGCCTGTTGTGGAGGGACAGGCCATGTGGTTGGGGGCCATTTTGAGTGCTGCTACAGGCCCTGGCCATGTGCTGTGATGGAGGGGGCCATTTTGAATGCAGGCAGTGTTCTCAGGCCTGCACCCATTTTGCCTAGCTTTCATCCATTATGCCCAGGGCCCAGGGGTAGTGAGTGGTGCATGTGCCTAGTCTTTATGTGGGTTGTCTTGAATTTAAACATCATGGAGGGGCTGGATCATGGCATGGGATTGTGCTGATTTTTCTGTGATTTTCGTTATTTGGGCCTGTTGTTGTGGCCTTTTCACCAGGGGTAGTGACTAGTGAGTGTTGCATGTGCCTAGTCTTTCTGTGGGGTGTCTTGAATTTAAGCATCATGGAGGGCATGGGATTGTGCTGATTTTTCTGGTTTTTTTCGATTTTTTTGGGGTGTATAACTGAACTGATGTTCCTCTGTCTTCCATTGCTTTTAGGTGCACAAGACTCAAGAGAACCACCAGTGCCAGGAAGAAGTCCTGCAGCGGTGTGTGTGTGCAGCATAACGTCACGCGACGTCACGTCTGGCCTCAGACAACTCTACAATTCGTGCAACTGCGGCCTGCTGTCTGACCTGCTCTGAAGAAGATGGCCCCAAAAAAAGGTCTCCGTAGCTCCTCTAGCAAGAAAGTTGCTAGTAAGGAGCAGAAGAAGCAAGTTACCAAGGAGGCTGGTGTGCCGGCCGCCGCGTTTTTTGGGAGCAAAAAAAAAAGTACGCCTGCAGCAGCAGCAGGATCTGCTGGGGACCAAGCTGGGAGCAGCACCCCCGCTCCATTGGGTTCAGTGCCTCCACCACCACGCCAACTTAAGTCAACGCCCTTGAGTGCTTCAGAGGCAGTCAGTGTACTTCTCCAATCACCATCGACCAGTGATGTTGGCTCATCGCAAGAAAGTAGCAGCAATGTCCCTGAATCAACACAGGTTGTTGTAACTCATCTGACAAGTGTTGAACAACCACAGCCGCAACAACAACACCATGTGCAAGTACAAGCCCAAGTACATGTGGAAGGAGAGGCAGCGCAAGGAGATGCGCAAGCAGAGGTGCATGGAGGGTCACAAGTGCCCACAATAGTTGTTCCTCCCGAAGTAGGGGCACATCAGGAAATCGACAATCAAGCCGAGGTATCATTGGAAGCCACTCCTCCTGATGATCATTCATTGTCTTCCACATCCCTAGCAAGGAAAAGATCAAGGGGGGTGTCTACATCTTCTTCAAGCCCACCTCCTTCTGATGAACTGGATGAAAATTGGGAACCACCACGGCCGTCTGAGAGTGAGGCACACCATGATCTGACAAAGGTACCTAAGCGTAAAAGGAAGGTCGTCGAAAAACTCATAGCTATGGAGTGTGATGAGGCTCAACAAGAAGTGACGGATACTGCTGCTGATGAAGCCTCTCACGATGACGACGAGCCAGTCATCATAAAGGTCACTGCAGCCCCAGCGGGCATGCAGCAAAGAGACATTTTGACCCTATCCCGAGAAGCTGCTGAGCGTGATGATGATGTCGACGAGGAGGCAATGGAAATGGAAACACAACAATCATTAGATTTGGAGTTAACTAGTACACCAACACCTACCGCTTCCATATTTCTTTCTCGCAAGAAGGGACCTCCATCCACCTTGACCTCAATTAGTGGTGGTGAAAGTGCAAAACGTACTGAAGTTCGGCAATCCACATCCTCCACTTCATCTGGCATTAGCAGCAGGACCACCACCACCAGTATCGCCGCCTCCTCCGGCCCCCAAAGACATTTCAAGTCTCCAGTTTGGGACTTCTTTAGTGTTTGCCCAAAAAAGGAAAACGTAGCCATTTGTAGCATTTGTAAGCTTCGAGTTAGTCGTGGTAAGTTTGGTACCAACTATGGTACCGGAGGCCAGAGAGGTCATCTTAGGAGAACGCACGCTGTCCAATGGTTTGCGCACCTAGAGGAGGTCAAGGAAGCCCCAATTGCACGTAATGAAAACGTTGATTTTTCATCTGATGATGACGAGGAGGAAGAAGACGATTCAAACACTTCACTTACACCCAGTACCCCTGTCAGCAGCACACCCCATGTGAGCCACACTAAGAGTGTGGGAGAGAGTGAGACATCAATGCGAAAAAGTTCATCAGCGAGCGTAACTGGGTCGAAGATATCATCATCATCCCGTAAATCCTTGGTCCAGGGCAACATTAAAAAGATGTTGTTTACAGAAGCGCAATATGAACGCAACCACCCACTGACGCGTCTGTATAACACTAAGCTGGCTAAAATGCTAGCTCTGGACCTTCTCCCTTTTTCTTTTGTAGAAGGGGTTGGTTTTCTAGAATTAGTGGCAGCGCTCTGCCCTAAATGGAAGGTTCCTAGCCGGTTCTATTTTGCCCGAGTTGCGGTTCCAGCACTACATGAAGATGTTCTGGAGGTGATTGGGGCAGCTTTGCAGAAGAGTGCTGTTCACACTATACATCTGACAACAGACATGTGGACCAGTGGCGCAGGCGCTGATTACATGTGCATCACTGCACACTGGGTCTCTTTTTCAGGGGCTAAAGCAAAGCTAAACGCAGGTGTTGACCCGGACATTGTTTTTAAAGCTGCTCGGAAACATGCAACACTAGCCATGTTTGGTTTGGAGAAATGTCACACAGCACAAAACATTTTGGATGTCTTCAACACAAAGGTCCTTGACTGGCTGTCCCCAAAAAAACGCCAGGTTGGTTATGTTTCCACGGACAATGGCTCCAATATAGTTAAGGCCATGCAGCTGGATGACTATTTCAGAGTGCCGTGTTTGGCGCACTGTATAAACCTGGTTGTCAAAAAATTCTTGGGTGATAAAGACAGTGCAGCATACAGAGTAGTGGAGACCTGCCGAAAAATGTGCAACCATTTCAGCCATTCTTTTAAGGCCCGGAAGCATCTGAGGAGCCTGCTATATGAACGTCAAATGCCAGTGAAAGCACTCATCCAGGAGGTGGTAACACGTTGGAACTCAACCTTCTACATGCTTAAGCGTCTGTATGAGCAGTATACGGTACTCGATCACTATTTCTTAACACAGGGTACAGCTCAGAAGGAGGACCTGAGGATGGGTGCGGCGCAATGGAACATAGTTAAAAGCCTGACACGCATGCTTCGTCCTTTTGAGTTCTTCACGCGTGCAGTCAGCAAGGAGGACTGTAATTTGGGAAAAGCTATCCCATTGTTGTACATGCTGGAGCACCAACTGAAGGAGGTGTGTTCTGTGTTTGAAAAAGATGAAAAAAACCAAGACCCTTTTGTTCTGGCTGAGAAATTATTAGAGCACCTACAAGGTGATGAACGTCTTAAAATGATCCACTCAAACCAGCATTACATTTGTGCTACTATTCTGGATCCACGCTACAAAAAGGCGCTGGCAGGCCAAGCATTCTTTCCTTTTGCTGATGAAGATGTTACAAAGTACAAACAGTGGATAGCCTCCTCAGCCAAGAGGTTTGAAAGAGAACGGCAGCAAATTGAAGGAAAAGGCAGTACATCAGCATCAGCAGGCCATCCCCAGTCACAACAATCCACTTCTGCACCTGTGGCTGCGGCACAAGTGACCTCTCAGCCGTTAAAGAGACCGGCAACCGGATCATCTGCACCACCAGACACAACAGTAACAATGGAGGCTGAAGAGGATTGGCTAGCTCGGCTTGGGTTTGGTTCTCAAAAGGTCACAGCAACAGCTAAGCAAAGTGGAGGAACCTTGGAGGAGAACCTTGATTCGATGGTCAAGGACTATCTGAATGACTCAACAGAGGTCTATGTTAATGCTGACCCATTGGCGTATTGGCATGGGAAAAAAGAATTGTGGCCACAGCTCACCAACCTGGCTTTAAACTACTTGTCTTGCCCACTCGCGGGCGTGTCTTCTGAACGTGTTTTCAGTGCTGCTGGTGGCATTGTAACTTCCAAACGGAGCCGCCTCTCGCCCAAAAATGTGGAGAGGTTAACAATGATCAAGATGAATCAGCACCTCATACCACCAGATTTCAGAGTACGAGAAAGCGCGCCGGATGAAGACGAAGTGGACAGCAACATAGATGAGGGAATTTCTTCTCTGTCAGGTGACACTGACCTCACCCTGCCTGAATTCGCAGAGTATGATGACGAAGCCTTATTCTTATTCACGGACCGTGATACCGAGCCCTGAAAACGAGACAACGAATCAATAACTTTCTTTTTCGTCCTTATTCACTTTTATTCCTGTGTGTCTGTCTTTCTTTGTTGTGCACAGTTAATATAATTCAAACTTTAATCAGATAATCACAAAAACAAGCCCATCAGCAGAACTGTCTTCACTTGTTTGCTAATTGATTTGAAGGTGCCGCAGTCTGCATTCCTCAGGTTCACAAGTTCAGAAGAACATGCTCCTCTATCCTCCTCCTCCAGACTCCTATTTCCATCAAAGCAGAGGGCTGGTTTACGCCCAATGAAGAAAGACTCAGCACTTGTGGGGGTGTTGTTCTACCTCTCTGCAGGTGAGTTGACGGCTCTGGGGCCATTGCTGGGAAGCTCTAATACCGGATAAAAGTGGTTTGGACCAAATCCGAGGCGGAATTTTTTTTGTGTTTTTGCTGACTTGCTTGCCTTTGAGGTGCTCTTAGGGGGGGTTCCGTCTGTTTGTGGGTGAGTTTCGGGGTCTGTGAGCACTGCTGGGACACTCTAATCTTGATTGCATTTGCTTTTCAGAAAATCCGTGGTGGCAAACCGGACTTATGGCCTAGCTACGCAGCGCGTTTGGACCGAAGGCCGAGAAATATTGTAAGTAGGAGATGTTGCTTTTGGCCTGTTTGGGGGTGTTATGCTTTTTGGCGGGTGGGTTGGCGGGTCTTGGGCCATTCCTGGGAAGGTCTAATACCGGGTAGAAGTGGTTGGGACAAAATCCACGCCGATTTTTTTTTTGCTATTTCTGACATTTTGCTCAATGTAGCATTTTCGGGGGCCTGTTTGGGGGGCTTCCTGGTGTTTGTGGGTGGGTTTCGGGGTCTGGAAGCACTGCTGGCTATGGATACTTTACTTTGCAAGAGGTTTGAAGCAAATCCATGGTGGCTGAGGGGAGTTAGGGCCTAGCTGCAGAGCGCGCGCGGAGTGATTTGGGAAATTTGGGAAAAAATGACTAAGTCCCCATTTTTGTACTTTTGCTCTTTGGCTGTTTGGGGGTCTTCTACTCGTTTTCTCCTGGGTTGACGGCTCTGCTGGGAAGCTCTAATACCGGATAAAAGTGGTTTGGACCAAATCCGAGGCAGAATTTTTTTTGTGATTTTGCTGACTTGCTTGCCTTTGAGGTGCTCTTAGGGGGGGTTCCGTCTGTTTGTGGGTGAGTTTCGGGGTCTGTGAGCACTGCTGGGACACTCTAATCTTGATTGCATTTGCTTTTCAGGAAATCGGTGGTGGCAAACCGGACTTATGGCCTAGCTACGCAGCGCGTTTGGACCGAAGGCCGAGAAATATTGTAAGTAGGAGATGTTGCTTTTGGCCTGTTTGGTGGTGTTATGCTATTTGGCGGGTGGGTTGGTGGGTCTTGGGCCATTCCTGGGAAGGTCTAATACCGGGTAGAAGTGGTTGGGACAAAATCCACGCCGATTTTTTTGTTGCTATTTCTGACATTTTGCTCAATGTAGCGTTTTCGGGGGCCTGTTTGGGGGCTTCCTGGTGTTTGTGGGTGGGTTTCGGGGTCTGGGAGCACTGCTGGCTATGGATACTTTACTTTGCAAGAGGTTTGAAGCAAATCCATGGTGGCAGAGGGGAGTTAGGGCCTAGCTGCAGAGCGCGCGCGGAGTGATTTGGGAAATTTGGGAAAAAATGACTAAGACCCCATTTTTGTACTTTTGCTCTTTGGCTGTTTGGGGGTCTTCTACTCGTTTTCTCCTGGGTTGACGGCTCTGGGGCCATTGCTGGGAAGCTCTAATACCGGATAAAAGTGGTTTGGACCAAATCCGAGGCGGAATTTTTTTTGTGTTTTTGCTGACTTGCTTGCCTTTGAGGTGCTCTTAGGGGGGGTTCCGTCTGTTTGTGGGTGAGTTTCGGGGTCTGTGAGCACTGCTGGGACACTCTAATCTTGATTGCATTTGCTTTTCAGGAAATCCGTGGTGGCAAACCGGACTTATGGCCTAGCTACGCAGCGCGTTTGGACCGAAGGCTGAGAAATATTGTAAGTAGGAGATGTTGCTTTTGGCCTGTTTGGGGGTGTTATGCTTTTTGGCGGGTGGGTTGGCGGGTCTTGGCCCATTCCTGGGAAGGTCTAATACCGGGTAGAAGTGGTTGGGACAGAATCCACGCCGAAAAGCCTTTTGGCACTTTTTGTAACTTAGGGTTCGTTAGGGTTAGCCCTAGCAGCAGGATTGCATGTGTTTCGGGGTGTTCTAGATTTTTGCAACTGAGTTCTGGGGTCTTAGAGCACTCGTGAGAATGTGTAATTTTGGTTGCAAGTCATTTGAAGAAAATCCATGGTGGGAAAGGGGGGATTTGGCATAGTTAAAGAAAGCCTTTGCCACTATTCTTAACTTAGGGTTCGTTAGGGTTAGCAGTATTTCTATTGCATGTGTTTGGGTGGGGGGGTTTTCGAGTCTTGGAGCGATGCTGGCTATGGATACTTTTGCTTGGTTGCTTGCAAGAGGTTTGAATGCAATCCACTGTGGGTAAGGGGATATTTGGGCCTACTTTTACTTTCAAAGTACGTTTTGTCACCAGTTTTCTGCTAGGCCTCGTTTTTTGCGATTTGATTGGGGGTCTTCTACATTTTTGCGACTGGCTTTAGTAAGGGTCTGGGTGGGAGCACTGCTGGGAAGATCTAATTTTGTTCTAAAACACAGTTTACAGTACACTTAGCTTGAGGGGAAAAATCCGCTACATTAATTTGCCCATACTTATTTATCCTTCAAAAGGTGACACAGACAGAGTACGCACTGTCAAAAATATTGTACTGTCTACTAGGAAAATCAAAGTGTGACTTTTTGCACTCCACAGCCTACATACCTTATATTCATTTATCAGTGGTGTTGTAATATTATATCACTTCCTGTTTTTCGTTGAATAATTACAGGCCGGGTTTCAGTCTGTGCAATGGGGAAAAAAGGATGGAATCAGGCTTCACATTAGCGAGCCGCAATTTAGCATCCGCCAGGCAGGCAGTGGACAGGGTGTCTTCTGGTCACCAACATTGATGGACAAAGCGTCAGATGGAATGGAGGAGTGCCGCTAATAAGAGGAATTTTTTTCTGCATGCAACTTACTTACCAAATTCAACAGGACAACTACAACAACATACAGATACAGTATCCATTGTGTTTTTCTATGACTGTGACTGCATTTCTTGGATCTCTCTCTGCTTCTAAATTGATCCCTTAACACATCACTTAGTCCACTCCACTATCACATCTGCACCACACATAGTCATTTGTAAGTGCTCCTACGTAATTCGCAAGTCGCAGCACGCCCCAGCCCGTAGAGGACTGGGATGGCCCCAATGATGAAGCATGTCACCAAGGGGCAACCCTGGTGAGTGAGGGGACACCTAGAAAAAGAGCAATTTCTCCTTTTCTATCTACTACACCTTCCAGACCAACCCCATTGAGTGTTGTGAATGGATTTATAGTGACCAGCAAGGCTCTCAGGTATCTGGCAACAGAGACCTTATGTTGAATATAGTTATCAATAATTCCACACACGCCCTGTACTGTCGCATTCTTTCTTCCACAGTTGTCGAAAGTACTACTTACTTTTCACTGACATGCATGCAGTAGTGCATGCACTTTCAAAGATTGATGGATAGGTTTGTACCCAAAGATTTGTTTATGTTCAATTGTTTGTCCATGCTGTGCTTTTTTTACAGGGTGTCTTCTGGTGGTGACCAACATCGATGGACAAAGCGTCAGCTGCAATGGAGGAGTGCCGCTAATAAGAGGAATTTTTTTCTGCATGCAACTTACTTACCAAATTCAACAGGACAACTACAACAACATACAGATACAGTATCCATTGTGTTTTTCTAGGACTGTGACTGCATTTCTTGGATCTCTCTCTGCTTCTAAATTGATCCTTTAACACATCACTTAGTCCACTCCACTATCACATCTGCACCACACATAGTCATTTGTAAGTGCTCCTACGTAATTCGCAAGTCGCAGCACGCCGCAGCCCGTAGAGGACTGGGATGGCCCCAATGATGAAGCATGTCACCAAGGGGCAACCCTGGTGAGTGAGGGGACACCTACAAAAAGAGCAATTTCTCCTTTTCTATCTACTATACCTTCCAGACCAACCCCATTGAGTGTTGTGAATGGATTTATAGTGACCAGCAATGCTCTCAGGTATCTGGCAACAGAGACCTTATCTTGAATATAGTTATCAATATTTCCACACACGCCCTGTACTGTCGCATTCTTTCTTCCACAGTTGTCGAAAGTACTACTTACTTTTCACTGACATGCATGCAGTAGTGCATGCACTTTCAAAGATTGATGGATAGGTTTGTACCCAAAGATTTGTTTATGTTCACAATTGTTTGTCCATGCTGTGCTATTTTTTCTTGTCTCACAAAACCTTTCCCAAAAACCCCCGTACCCATCCATTTTTCAAACCCTAACCCTCTTCCCCCGGGCTGTGTGGTTTTGATTGATGTGTGACTAAATTACAGCAATAAATCCACACACTTGCTGGGGAGGATAAGGTGATACCAACAGGCTGGTGAAGAAATCCGAGGATATATTCTTACTCTGCTTGACAAAGACCCATGGCTAATGTCAAAGAACTTCAACCGAATTAGTAGTTATACTTTACCATTTGTTAGGCCACAATGTGGCACTGTTCTAGTGTACTGTCACCTGCTATATTCTCTATTGTACCGTTGTATTGCTCAGGAGGACAAACCAGATTTCATTTTCTTTTTTTTCATAGGCATGCAACTGCCACTGTGTCACACCACTAGTACCACCGCTATGAGGAAATTTTATCCGCCCAGGATTGCCAACCTTATTCGCTGTTTCCCGTGGAGCGAGCCCTGGGCCTAGCCCTACTTGCAAACAGAAATTACAGGTAAGATAGGCGTTTGGTTGGAGGTAGTATAATGGAGTATTAGGAGAGACGAGAGATTGACGGTAGTACTACTAAAGTCCTAGGACTATTCAGGAAAACAAACTTACTGTTAAACCCCCACCCACCAGACTCAAAAGCAGTAAAAAACAGGTATGGTCAGATAAAGTTTCAAAAATTATATTTTTATAGCCCTAACAAAATAATCTCCCGCAAGACCCTCCCTAACCCCAACGATTGTCCTTCAAAAGTCCCCAAAAAACCCAACTCCCAATTCCCACCCCCCAAAAGTCTCTAAAAAAGGGGGAAGGGACACTATGGCAGGGTGCTGTTGGCTTTAGCAGCCAGGGCATCATGCTCCTTGCGGAGGGTGGCAAGTTTGAAGCGGAGGCCCTCCACCAAGTTCTTATAGTTCAGGACCTCCTGCTCCAGGTAGGACAGTCTGAGGGATAAGCGGGGCCGGTGTGCCTTGCAAATCCTGTGGGGGGCAGCTGCTGTCTTTGCTGCTCGGCGTTGGCGTTTGGCTTTGGTAGCCCAGCTCCGTACCGCTGGAGCACTGCGCTGGCTGGCAGCCCGCACGGAGGAGGATGCAGCTGTCCCCGTGGACGTTGTTGTTGTACCAGACTGCGTCTCCTCCTCCTCCAGGGCCACCAGCCGCCGATATTCAGCGACAGTGGCATCCAGCCTCCGTTGCGGGCCATTCGAGCCAGCTCCTTCCTCCTTGATGGTGTCTTGGATTTCGAAGGAGCAACTACATGAAGAAAGAAAGACATAGTCTGTAACCAATGCTCCTTAAGATTAACACAAAATGATTGAGCAGAAAGTTGTCACAGTACAAGTAGCAAATTGAAAGCACAGTACATAACTATTGAGGACAGTATCTATGTAACCTCCGACTTCTTCATCCTTGCTCTAACATTAGTGGGAGTTTAAGGAACAAATTCTACAAGCACTATGGACTTCCATTACAGTCGACTATGACAGTACAACAGTCTTATTCTTCTTCTTCTTCTCTCTTGTTTAGGAAAATTGGTACGTTATCTTATGCAAGCCGGCATAATGCCAGCGCAGTGAACTTGCACCCGAGAAAAACAGACGCACACCATGGTGAGTGAGACAGACTTGCGTTACTGTACCGGTCCAGTACATGCAGGTGGTGAAGCTCTTACTTTTCTATTACGGGTGGCACTGAGAATACTCTGTTAAAAGGGCTACTGCTTAATTAATTTAGCTTTCACCCTACAGTGCAAATGAGTATTAGAAAAGGAAAATGAAGAAGCTAAATAATCTGATTATCTATCACTTCACATGGGATGTATTTGATGACATATGGGATGACTTTAGGTGCTTTGCTTATTATTGAGTGGACAGTGATACCCCCACACATGAATGACGTACTACTACTAAACTAAAGTTATTAAGAGAGGTAGGGAGTGTCCACCGTAATAACCAGATATATGCTGTGCTTGCAGTTGCAATACAAACTACTGCTACTATTCATGGTAGTATTTGGACAAAATTACAACTTCTTTTCCTTGCCTTTCCTACACTGGAACGGACGTGCGGGTGCGGTGTTACATGCTCTTCAAAGTAACACTTAGTTCATCCAGTGACCGTCTACTCTCTCTAGATACACATATGCTATCTAAGAGTCAGATAGTACTATGAATGATCCAGGCATCCATCCATTCAAAGTATATGCACACATACAGTTTCTGTTTCACCCACCCAGGCTGTTCTCCTTACACCCATCCTTGCTTCATCATTCACCCAGCCATGCACCATACCATATTCTTTCCTTCCCAGCCACCTCGGGGACCAAGCAAACACATATCTTTCTTCTTTGCCAGTCATCATTACATTTCTCGTCCTCCCACACTTACTTACACCCTTCTTTCGCTTTTCCTTCATCCCTTCCATCAAGTTCACCTCAGATCTGATTGGGATTCTTCTCGCCAAAAACTTCACAGCTAAGTCGAAGTACATTTAGAGGAGGCTACTACCTGGTTTATTTATAATACACCCGTGCAGAAAGCACACTCTGCAGTCTTCAATCTCAAATGAGTAAGGAATGTATAGCTTACCTCTGCCCGCCACAGCCGTGTCATCCCCCACAGATTTGTCCGGCACTTCCACCTCCTCCTCCCCAGAGTTGTCCTCGTCCAATGCCACCACCACCTCGACGCTGGCCCCGCCTCCAGATGTTCCACTACAAAGTACATTTAATATTGTTAGAATACACCACTCACTACTATATAATATTTGGTCTAGGAGGAAGAATAAATGTGAAAAAACAGTATACAATTTAATAATTTGTGACTGTCTACTGTAAATTAAAAATGTCCCTTTTTCCAGGGAAGGCTGTTGTCTTGCTGCACTTTTTGGCACAACTGATGAATGCTTGCTTTTTATTTTTAACACGCACCACTTTTTCTCCTAACAGACAGAAGCTTGACTTCTAAGAACACGAGGAGGATCAAGTTCAAACCAGGTGAGAGCTCGGCTCGACCACAAGAAATGTGTCCAATTAATCGTCAGCACTAAGCACTTTTCCATTTCCAGTTAAACGTTTACTTTTATGACAAACTTGATTTCAATAAATGTGTTTACTTTTAATAAAGCTTTTAAACTCAAATAGACTCTGTGGTTTTTGATCCTCCAGACTAGAGTGGATGAGCTAAAGGTTTTGGAATTTTTGCAAGCATAAGTCCGTGCCTCTGCCATCGGTGACTTTGGGAGCTAAATGACTCTGCCACACTATCTAGTCAGTAAGGAGATTGGGGGTTCAACTACAAAGTCTGTTATCACTGAGGTATGTGGAAAGTCTAACAGCACCTATTATAATTGATAAGCTAAGCAATGCATTATTTAGTGTCCATAGTTCTGTTTGTGCAGATTTGTCCCTGCAACAGTAGTAGAATGGATTGTCCTCCTATCCAAACCAAAAGTAAAGTAGTATCTTATTCTTTCTTGGTGGTCATTCACCTTTTTATTGTTGGCAATTGTCAAAGCATAAACATTTAGAATACTTGAAAAGACATTATGGACAATCCCAGAGGACTGCACTCAGTGCATAGAGCTATTGCTGACTAGAATGGGAGTCCAATGGAAATGCCAAATGTGCAATCTTAGTTAGCTACACAGACAGACTAATAAGAATAATCTAGTAATACCACACGGAGTCATAGTCGAGGCAGGATAAGAATTTAGATCCTGTCTACAAGAAGATCAAAGACGATTTAGAAAAAATCGAATGAGGAACGCTAGGAAAAAATAAGTACTCTATATTAAAATTAAAACTTACTGGGGCCAGCAAAGGAGCCCTCGCCTGCCCGGTCCTGGCCTGCATTGTCAACAGCACCCTCCTCCTCCTCCTGTGTCCTCCTCTTGCCCCTGGGGGAAGCTGATGTACAACATGAAAGAAAGAAAAATAGAAAACATGGATGATATTTGTCAACCAAATCAAACATTTCAAAAGAACTAACAAAATATTTTTGCGAAATAGCAAATAGACAACTACTCCACGGGATATATTATTGACCAATCTCATGTGGTCGACTACGTTATTACTTTAGTATTGCTTGATTTGCGGACCGTCAAATTGGAAATTACCTTATGTAACTCACTAAACAAAGTACTAAAAAGGTTTGCCTAGGATTGGCAGGCAGCAGTCCGCAGCACGCGAAGTGACAGCCAAAGTCCATCGTGATTGAAGATCACCGACAACACTAAAGTTTCCTACTACATTAACCAGTCATTAAAATACTCAAACTATCAATCCACCACCACTATTTCTTCTTATCGCCATGCGTACAAAAGAAGGACTGGACTTGAGCCTGTAGGGGCTGATTTAGAAGCCCCTTGCGGCTCTTTTGATCCATTGTGGCGTGACTTTTGTGACGCAGCGGCAGCACAAAAGAGGCGCAATGGTGCGGCGTATATTAACAACGTGACGCATATGGGAGATGCATCACGTGGTAAAGCCCTGCGCCAATAGGGGGTGTTTCGGCGCAAGGGGGGGCGTTCCTGCGTAGGAACGCATCCTAAAAGTGGCTGAGGGAAATCTACAAGATTTCAATCAGTCACTTTGAGGACAATGATGCGTGACTCAAACCCTGCGCCTGCTTGAAGCATTGATGGAGCTGCACCATCGTTGCGACGCAACTCCAGCAATGCGCCGCCTTTACGGCACAGATGCGTAACGCTTTGGTGATGTTTTGGGCCCATGGTGCGCCGCATTGTAAATACGGCGCACCATGGGTGATGGTGGCGTGACGCACAATTACTGGCGCATCCCTGCTACTTTGCAGGGATGCGCCGGTAATTAAAAATCTGAACCTTAGTGTGTAGCATTACGCAGTTCTTTAAACTACACTCATACATAATTTCACAGGCCAATGAAATGAACACAAAATCTAAAACAAATAAGCATAGTAGCAACACTACTGAGAAGAAGGAGAGCAGTGTACCTGAAATGCACAGAAGATTTTGAAATATAATTTACCTACAATGTAATGAGCAGCATTATTGCTCTTGGTAAAAAACAAAAATTTGCAATATAATAACACAGCAGGAGAAAACATAGTAGTAAAGAAATAGCTACTACTACTCACCAAGCCCGGGGATCTCAAGGCCAAGGAGGTCGAGCAGCTCTCGCTCACGGGTCAGGACATCCGTCCAGCGGTGGGTGGCCTGGTTGTAGGTGCGCCAGACACGAGAGTGGTGTTAAATGGCCTGGCACACCTTCTCCCACCGCTTCCGGTGCTCCCGGACCCCGTACCCGGCACTGATCTTGCCGCCTCGCATGATGGTCCTGGGGAGGCGGCGCTGAACATAAAAAATGAGTTGGCCCACCTCCTCCGGGGTAAGGATCTCCCTGGGTACGACCTCCTCCCCCCTCAAACGCCCGCACGGGAGCCGGACACGGGGTGCGGGACCCTTCCCCTTCTCGGGATGCTTCCCGGCTCCCTTCACCATGGTCTGGGCGGAAAGGAATAAAGAAAATAGAATAGGGAAGAGAAGAAAAGAAAAGAGTTTAAAAAAGTAGTTTAAAATTAACCAAAAGTAGCAGTAAACACAAAAATATAGGGCTAGAAAAATAGAGGGATAGATAATAAGTAAAATAGATCAAAAAAAACTTCAAACAAGCAAAGGATGGCAGAGATTGACAGAGGATACAAAGACCATGCCCAGAACCATAGCAATGAATGAGAAACAAGATGGCCGCGCCCGTTCACGACCGCGCGGGTAAGTTCGCGCGAGATTTTCCTTGCGAACACTCGCAAAACTGTACTGGCGAGCCGCACACTTTGCGAGATTACACTTCGCGCCCGGAAACGGAAATACGTCAGGCAAACAAGATGGCCGCGCCCTTGAACGACCGCGAGGGTAACTTCGCGCTTTGCGCTACGAGCGGCTCGCAAAAACGCACAAAACCTTGCGAACTAACACGCCGCAAAAAAACAAATTGCATATTTGCACGAATTCGCAGCTTCCGAATCCGATCTCGCGAGTGTTCGCGCCCCGCAAATCCCGCGAAATTGCAGTAAAACGTGTTTTGCAAAACTGAAAGCACTCGGCAGGTGCAAGAGTTCAAACTCATCATTAGTAACAATTCCCTGTAGTGCTTCCTGACTGGGGCCCCTCCAGAATTCAGTTGCTAGTTGCAACAATTGTATGACCCTGCTCTGACCCTCACAGCAGGCTCATAGAATAGCTACAAGTAGGCCACAAAGGTCCTGGAAAAAAATGCACTGCAACAGAAAGCAAATTACAGATAAGGAAGCAGGTGCCAGACTGGAATTTTAAAACAGTGACACATTAATAAACTAACCCCAAATTAATTCATGTCAGTTGAAGCAGGGCTGGTGTGCTTGCTTTCCCCCCATAATCTACAGTGATGATGAACCAGAGGGTGGCATTGATGTAACAGAGGGTTGCAGTGGTGAAACAGAGGGTGCTGGGAACCTGTGATGATGAAACAGATGTAGAAACAACATAATCGCGACCGTTGCGAGCCAAAATGTAAGTTCGCAATTGCGAACTGGTACGAAACCCTCGCGAACTGGCAGAAATCCTTGCGAACACACAAAAAAAAAAAATCCGCAAATTCGCGAGAATTCGCGGATTTTGCGGATTGCGAGTTCGCAAATCCGCAAAATTCGCGAACGCGAGATTCGCAAAATTCGCCCATACCTAGCTGCTACCTCACAGAGGCCTAATTTCAAATCGTGTCAAAACGCACTCAGAAAGTATGCCCAAAACCCCCCTTTCCCACCATGGATTATGTTCAAACGACTTGCAATCAAAATTAGACATTACAACAAGTTTTCCAAGACCCCACCCAGTCGTAAAAATCTATAACCCCCGCCCAAACACATGCAATACAATACTGTAGTGCTAACCCTAACGAGCCCTAAGTTAAGAATAGTGGCAAACGCTTTCTTTAACTAGGCCAAATCCCCATTTTCCCACCATGGATTTTCTTCAAACCACTTAAAACCAAGATTACACATTCCCACGAGTGCTGTAAGACCCCAGAACCCAGTTGCAAAAATCTAGAACACCCCCAAACACATGGAATATTGCTGCGAGTGCTAACCCTAACGAACCCTAAGTTACAAAAAATGCCAAAAGGCTTTTCAGCATGGATTTTGTCAAAACCACTTTTATCCGGTATTAGACCTTCCCAGCAATGCCCCAAGGCCCGCCAACCCACCCGCAAAAAAGCACAACACCCCCAAACAGCCAAAAAGCAAAAATGGAAAATCTCATACTTACAATATTTTTCGGCCTTCTTTCAATTCTGTCCAAAAGCGCTGTGCAGCTAGGCCATAACTCCCGTTTTCCACCATGGATTTCCTGAAAAACAAATGCAATCAAAATTAGACTGTGCCAGCTGTGCTCCTAGACCCCAAAACCCACCCACAAACACCCGGAACCCCCCCAAAGAGCACCTCAAAGACAAGCAAGTCAGCAAAAACGCAAAAATAAATTTGCCTCCTATTTTGTACAAACCAGTTTTATCTGGTATTAGACCTTCCCAGCAATGGTCCCAGAGCCGTCAACCCAGGTGAAAACAAGTAGAAGACCCCAAACAGCCAAAAAGCAAAACTACAAAAATGGGGACTTAGTCATTTTCAGCCCAATTTCCAAAATCACTCTGCGCGCGCTCTGCAGCTAGGCCCTAACTCCCCTCTGCCACCATGGATTTGCTTCAAACCTCTTGCTATCAAAAGTATCCATACCCAGCAGTGCTCCCAGACCCCGAAACACACCCACAAACCACAGGAAGCCCCCAAACAGGCCCCCGAAAACGCTAAATTGAGCGAAATGTCAGAAAAAGCAAAAACCTTTTCCTCATGGATTTTGTCCAAACCACTTTTATCCGGTATTAGACCTTCCCAGCAATGGCCCCAGAGCCGTCAACCCAGGCGAAAACAAGTAGAAGACCCCCAAACAGCCAAAAAGGAAAAGTACAAAAATGTGGACTTAGTCATTTTCAGGGCAATTTCCAAAATCACTCCGCGCGCGCTCTGCAGCTAGGCCCTAACTACCCTCTGCCACCATGGATTTTCTTCAAACCTTTTGAAATCAAAAGTATCCATACCCAGCAGTGCTCCCAGGCCCCGAAACCCACCCACAAACACCAGGAAGCCCCCAAACAGGCCTCCGAAAACATGATAATGAGCAAAAAGGCAAAAACATTTTCAAGTCTGATTTTGTCCAAACCACTTTTATCCGGTATTTGACCTTCCCAGCAATGCCCCAAGACCTGCCAACCCACCCGCAAAAAAGCACAAAACCCCCAAACAGGCAAAAAGCAAAAATGGAAAATCTCATACTTACAATATTTTTCGGCCTTCTGTCCAAACGCGCTGTGCAGCTAGGTCATGACTCCACTTTTCCACCATGGATGTCTTAGAAAACAAATGCAATCAACATTAGACTGTGCCAGCAGTGCTCCTAGACCCCGAAACCCACCCACAAACACCAGGAAGCCCCCCAAACAGAGTCCCGAAAACATGATAGTGAGCAAAAAGGCAAAAACGTTTTCAAGTCTGATTTTGTCCAAACCACTTTTATCCGGTATTAGACCTTCCCAGCAATGCCCCAAGACCCTCCAACTCACCCGCAAAGAAGTAGAACACCCCCACAAGTGCAGAGTCTTTCTTCATTGGGCGTAATCCAGCCCTCTGCTTTGAGGGAAATAGGAGTCTGGAGGAGGAGGATAGAGGAGCATGTTCTTGTGAACTTGTGAACCTGAAGAATGCAGACTGCGGCACCTTCAAATCAATAAGCAAATAAGTGAAGACAGTTCTGCTGATGGGCTTGTTTTTGTGACTAGGGGATTAAATTTTTTATTTATATTGACTTTGCAAAACAAAGACAGACATACACACAGGAAAAAAAGTGAACAAGGACGAAAAAGAAAGTTATTGATTCATTGACTCATTTTCAGGGCTCGGTGTCAGGGAAGAAAAGTTCGTCCTCATACTCTGCGAATTCAGGCGGGAGTAGGTCACCTAACACCTAAGTTGGTGTCCTCCTTGTCTTCTTCCGGCGTGTATTCTCGTACTTTGTAATCTGGTGGTATGAGGTGCTGATTCATCTTGATCATTGTTAACCTCTCCACATTTTTGGGCGAGAGGCGGGTCCTTTTGCAAGTTACAATGCCACCAGCAGCACTGAAAACACGTTCAGAAGACACGCTTGCGAGTGGGCAAGACAAGTAGTTTATAGCCAGGTTGGAGATCTCTGGCCACAATTCTTTTTTCCCATGCCAATACGCCAATGGGTCATCATGAACTTAGACCTCTGTTGAGCCATTCAGATAGTCCTGCACCATCGACTCAAGGTTCTCCTCGGTTCCTCCACTTTGCTTACTTTTTGCTGGGACCTGTTGAGAAGCAAACCCAAGCTGAGTTAGCCAATGCTCTTCTTCACACAATGTTACTGTTGTGTCTGGTGCAGATGATCCGGTTGCTGGTGTCTTTAATGGCTGAGAGGTCACTTCTGCCACAGCCACAGGTGCAGAAGTGGATTCTTTTGACTCGGAATGGCCTGCTGATGCTGATGTACTGCCTTTTCCTTCAATTTCCTGCCGTTCTCTTTCAAACCTTATGGCTGACACAGCTAGCCAATGTTTGTACATTAAAACTTCTGCGTCACCAAAAGCAAAGAATGCTCTGCCTGCCAGTGCCTTTTTGTAGCGTGGATCCAGAATAGTAGCACAAATGTAATGCTGTTCTGAGTGGATCATTTGAAGACGTTCATCTCCAAGTAGGCGCTGTAATAATTTCTCCGCCAAAACAAAAGCTACTTGCTTTTCTTCATCTTTTTGAAACATAGAAGACACCGCCTTCAGTTGGTTCTCTAGCATGCGCAACAATGGGATAGCTTTTCCCAAATTACAGTCCTCCCTGCTGACTGCACGCGTGAAGACCTCAAAAGGACGAAGCATGTCTGTCAGGCTTTTAACTAGCTCCCATTGCTCCGCATCTAGCCTCAGGTCCTTCATAGCTGTACCCAGTGTTAAGAAATACTGATCGACTACCGTAAACTGCTCATACAGACGCTCAAGCATGTAGAAGGTTGAGTTCGAACGTGTTGCCACCTCCTGGATGAGTGCTTTCACTGGCAGTCGACGTTCATGTAGCAGGCCCCTCAGATGCTTCCGGGCCTTAAAAGAATGGCTGAAATGTGTGCACATTCTTCGGCAGGTGGTCAGTAACTCGCACACTGGACTTTCTTCACTCAAGAATTTTTTAACAACCAGGTTTATACAGTGCGCCAAACACAGCACTCTGAAATATTTACCCAGCTCCATGGCCTTAACTACATTGGCGCCATTATCCGTGGAAACGTAACCAATCTTGCGTTTTTTTGGGGACAGCCATTGAAAGACCTTTGTGTTAAACTCCTTCAAAATGTTTTCTCCTGTATGACTTGTCTCCATGCCAAACATGGCTAGTGTTGCCTTTTTCAGAGCAGCTTTAAAAACGTTGTCCGGGTCAACACCTGCCCTTAGCTTTGCTGTAACTCCTGAAAAAAAAAACGAGTGAGCAGTGATGCACATGTAATCAGTGCCTGCGCCACTGGTCCACATGTCTGTTGTCAGATGTATAGTGTGAACAGCACTCTTCTGCAAAGCTGCCCCAATCACCTCCAGCACATCTGCATGTAGTGCTGTAACCGCAACTCTGGCAAAATAGAACCGGCTAGGAACCTTCCATTTAGGGCTGAGCGTTGCCACTAATTCAAGAAAACCAACTCCTTCCACAAAAGAAAAAGGGAGAAGGTTCAGAGCTAGCATTTTAGCCAGCTTAGTGTTATACAGACGCGTCAGTGGGTGGTTGCGTTGAAATGGCGCTTCTGAAAACAACATGCTTCTAATGGTGGGCTGGACCATGATTTAAAGGGATGATGATGATGACTTCTTCGACCCAGTTACGCTCGGTGATGATGTTTTTTTCGCATTGGTGTCTCACTCTCTCCCACACTCTTTGTGTGGCTCACATGGGGTGTGCTGCTGACAGGGGTACTGGGTGTAACTGAAGGAATGTTTGACGCTTCTTCCTCCTCGTCATCATCGGATGAAACATCAACGGATACAGTTTGTTGACTTGCAATTCGGTCTTCCTTGATCTCCTTTAGGTGCGCATGCCATTTGCGGACTTCAAATGTCTGTGGGGGCGGAGGAGGCGACAGCCAGTGAAGGACCTTTGTGTTAAAGACATCCAAAATGTTTTCTGCTGTGTGACGTTTCTCCAAACCAAACATGGCTAGTGTTGCATGTTTCCGAGCAGCTTTAAAAACAATGTCCGTGTCAACACCTGTGTTTAGCTTTGCTTTAGCCCCTGAAAAAGAGACCCAGTGTGCAGTGATGCACATGTAATCAGCGCCTGCGCCACTGGTCCACATGTCTGTTGTCAGATGTATAGTGTGAACAGCACTCTTCTGCAAAGCTGCCCCAATCACCTTCAGAACATCTTCATGTAGTGCTGGAACCGCAACTCGGGCAAAATAGAACCGGCTAGGAACCTTCCATTTAGGGCAGAGCGCTGCCACTAATTCTAGAAAACCAACCCCTTCTACAAAAGAAAAAGGGAGAAGGTCCAGAGCTAGCATTTTAGCCAGCTTAGTGTTATACAGACGCGTCAGTGGGTGGTTGCGTTCATATTGCGCTTCTGTAAACAACATCTTTTTAATGTTGCCCTGGACCAAGGATTTACGGGATGATGATGATATCTTCGACCCAGTTACGCTCGCTGATGAACTTTTCCGCATTGATGTCTCACTCTGTCCCACACTCTTAGTGTGCCTCACATGGGGTGTGCTGCTGACAGGGGTACTGGGTGTAAGTGAAGTGTTTGACGCTTCTTCCTCCTCGTCATCATCAGATGAAATATCAACGTATACAGTTTGTTGACTTCCAATTCGGGCTACCTTGATCTCCTTTAGGTGCGCATGCCATGGGACAATGTGCTGTCTCTCAAGATGACCTCTCTGGCCTCCGGTACCATAGTTGGTACTAAGCTTACCACGACTAACTGCAAGCTTACAAATGCTACAAATGGCTATGTTTTCCCTTTTGGGGCAAACACTAAAGAAGTCCCAAACTGCGGACTTGAAATGTCTGTGGGGGGCGGAGGAGGCGATACTGGTGGTCATGCTGCTAATGCCAGATGAAGTGGAGGATGTGTGTTGCTGAACTTTACAACGTTGTGCACTTGCACCACCACTAATTGAGGTCGAGGTGGATGGAGGTCCCTTCTGGCGAGAAAAAAATATGGAAGCGGTAGGTGGTGGTGTACTAGTTAACTCCAATGATGGTGATCCCATTGCTTCCTCGTCGACAACATCACGCTCAGCAGCTTTTCGGGCTAGGGTCAAAATGTCTGTTTCCTGCATGCCCGCTGAGGCTGGAGTGGCGTGTATGATGACTGCGTCGTCGTCGTGAGAGTCTTCATCAGCAGGAGGATACGCCACTTCTTGTTCAGCGTCATCATCACACTCCATAACTATGAGACTTTCGGGGACCTTCCTTTTACGCTTAGCTACCTTTGTCAGATCATGGTGTGCCTCACTCTCAGACGGCCGTGGTGGTTCCCAATTTTCATCCATATCATCAGAAAGAAGGGGGCTTGAAGAAGATGTAGACACTATCCTTGATCTTTTCCTTGCTAGGGATCTGGAAGACAATGAATGATCAGGAGGAGTGGCTTCCTCAAATGATACCTCGGCTTACATGTCGATTTCCTGATGTGCCCCTACTTCGGGAGGAACAACTATTGTGGGCACTTGTGCCGCTCCATACACCTCTGCTTGCGCATCTCCTTGCGCCGCCTCTCCTTCCACATGTACTTGGGCTTGTACTTGCACATGTGGTTGTTGTTGCGGCTGTGGTTGTTGAACACTCGTTAGATGAGTTACAACAACCTGTGTTGATTGAGGGACATTGCTGCTACTTTCTTGCGATGAGCCAACATCACTGGTCGATGGTGATTGAACAACTAGACTAAGTGCCTCTGCAGCACTCAAGGGCTTGGACTTAAGTTGGCGTGGTGGTGGTGGTGGCACTGAGCCCAATGGAGCGGGGGTGCTGCTCCCAGCTTGGTCCCCAGCAGATCCCGCTGCTGCTGCAGGCGTACTTTTTTTTTATTCCCAAAAAATGTGGCGGGCGGCACACCAGTCTCCTTGGTAACTTGCTTCTTCTGCTCCTTACTGGCAACTTTTTTGCTAGAGGAGCTACGGGGAACTTTTTTTGGGGCCATCTTCTTCAGAGGTCAGAACAGCAGGCCACAGTTGCACGAGTTGCAGAGTTGTATTGTCTGTGGCCAGACGTGACGTTATGCTGCGCACACACCGCTGCAGGACTTCTTCCTGGCACTGGTGGTTCTCTTGTGCACCTAAAAGCAATGGAAGACAGAGGAACATCAGTTATACACCCCAAAAAGTCGAAAAACACATAAAAATCAGCACAATCCCATGCCATCCATGCCCTCAATGATGTTTAAATTCAAGACACCCCACAGAAAGTCTAGGCCCATGCACCACTGAGTACCCCTGGGCATAATGGATGAAAGCTAGGCAAAATGGGTGCAGGCCTGAGAACACTGCCTGCCTTCAAAATGGCCCCTTTCCCCCCAGCACATGGCCAGGGCCTGCCTGTACCAGCACTCAAAATGGCCCCCACCCACATGGCCAGTCCCAACAACACCCCCAAAAAGTCGAAAAACACATAAAAAACAGCACAATCCCATGCCATCCATGCCCTCAATGATGTTTACATTAAAGAGACCCCACAGAAAGACTCAGTCCATGCACCACTCACTACCCCTGGGCAAAAGGCCCCAACAGCAGCCAATAAAATCGAAAAACACACCAAAATCAGCACAATCCCTTCCCATCCATGCCCTCAATGATGTTTAAATTCAATACACCCAACAGAAAGACTAGGCCCATGCACCACTCACTAGCCCTGGGCAAAAGGCCCCCACAGCAACCAAACAAATCGAAAAACACACAAAAATCAGCACAATCCCATGCCATCCATGCCCTCAATGATGTTTAGATTCAAGACACCCCACAGAAAGACTAGGCCCATGCACCACTCACTACCCCTGGGCATAATGGATGAAAGCTAGGCAAAATGGGTGCAGGTCTGAGAACACTGCCTGCATTCAAAATGGCCCCTTGCCCCCCAGCACATGGCCTGCCTGTACCAGCACTCAAAATGCCCCCCTCCCACATAGCCAGTCCCCATCAACACCCCAGAAAATCAAAAAACACACAAAAATCTGCACAATCCCATGCCATCCATGCCCTTCATGATGTTTACATTAAAGAGACTTTGTGGAAAAGGGATGTGCACCGCCTTTTTATTGAAAACTTTTACAGTGCTGACATGGAAATCACTCCCCTCCTGGAGTGTATGTCTTAATACTAACTAGTTGCACACCTATGAGCCCATAGGTGTATCTCCCATGGCACCAGTATCAATGCTGTATATCCAGCTGAAGTTATAATCCAAAGAAAGGTTTCAAACGAAAGTTTATATTGTTCAGAATAAATTATATTTCAAATTGTTTCAAATTGTTTCACATTGTTTCTTAGTTCATAACATGTAGCAACAATCCTGTTTGTTCCAATGCATTTCGGTGAATACAATCACCTTCGTCAGGGAACGTCTACAAACAAATGAAAAATGTACAATGTAACAATTTGCTATCAAGACGTGTTTAAATCACACATTTACTTGAGTTTTAACTAGTTAGTAATTCATTTCTAAAGCGTGTTTAAGCGGGCTTTTATGCTAACAAAATGCTCGTGTATGGCGCTTCTGCGTGCCCCTCTGTTTACCGTTCGGTTTTAATATTAAGTGTGCGGCTCGCTTTAGATTATCGTATGCTGCCTGCTTGATTCAGTTCACAGAGGGTTATGACCCTTTAGGAAAAGTCGCTTGCCGCTTACGCTCAGTTTATCTAAATCTAGCCGAAGCTCACCTTCTGTTGCTTACAAAATCATTCCGCTTCTACGTGAGGGTTCCTGCTGTGGTTTGCTTTCTCACAGGCTAAGGGAACTCCAACTGACGCCGCGATTGTAGCGCATGCGCGGTGTCTAACTTTGACATTTTTTTATGCCTACTGCGTTTTTTTTAAAAAACAAACCAAAACTTTAACAATCAAACCTCGGACGTCACATGTCTTCTGCAGGTAGAGGTTAATCAAGGCGCCACTGGTTATAATTACATATTACTCATGTGTCCGTTCTGAATAAGTGTACAACTTGATAAAGTATAGATGCATATTTACAAGTAACACAAAAATTCTGTGCGATCATTTAAACCATGTGGCTTGAGGCTGTTCAAATAATAAATCCAGTGATTTTCTCGCTTTAGCAAGTTTTTTTTGTTCAGAGCTCCTTCCTTCCTCGGTACAATTTCCAATACACATGCTCTCAGTTGATTTAAATTGTGGCGTTTTTCAGTAAAATGGGTAGCTATCGTGGATTTCGTGGAATGGGTTCGGATATTGCTTTTATGTTCAGTCAATCTGACTTTCAATTTTCTTTCCGTGTGTCCCACGTATACACTCCCACATGGGCATTTTAAAAGGTACACCACATTGGTGGTGTCGCAGGTTGCGTTGACTCTTAGTGGTATTTTGTATCCTTTCATGGGGTGATTGATATTTGTCCCCTTAATGATGTTATGGCAGTTGGCACAGTTTAAACACGGTACTGTTCCTCTGTATATCTGATGTGGTATAGTTTGCTTAGGTTTCTTCAATAGTTCACCTAGGTTCTTACCTCTTGAGTGTGCAAACAATACACATCCCATACAGACACTTCATCCACAGATAGCGATAGAACAGAGAAAAGAAAAGCACCCACAAGAAACATACCTTCTGATAAACCAACCACCTCGGAGCCTTTTTTAGACGCAGGCCCAACAGTAACAGAAGACCCAGGAGGGGACGCAACAAAAACAAAAGAAACAAACCCACCACAAACGAGGAATACCACGACCAGGAAAGAGAGAAAGAAACAGCACTAACCATGAAAGAAAACCTAGTTTTGAACATCTCAGACCAAAACCTCAATGACTTACAAATAAACACCTTGCAACGAGGGTTATCGTTCGTACCAAGTACCCACACCAATCTGTTAGAATTGGAAGTGAGTCTCTTTAAACTCACACGCAAAATGAGACTAAGACACTTTTTTGAGAATGTCATAACTGAAAAACCACCTCCCAAAGAAGACGAATTGAAAGGATTAAAAACCTCCAGTAATTACATGCCACCTACATCGCATAAGATGATAGACCTTTTTGAAAACTTGTGTAAACAAGAAATCAACAAAATCAACACCAACAAGAGGGTCAAAAATCCAAACATGTTAAAGAAAGAATTTGGAGCTATTGAAAGTATAGCAAACAACCAACAGATAATATGCCAAAAGGCTGATAAGGGAGGAGCAACGGTAATAATGAATAAAGAGTTCTATGAGGAAGCCATGCAGATTCATTTAAGTGATACCAACACATACATGGAAATAAATCATGATCCCACAATGGACATTCGTAAAACATTACAAACCATTTTGAAACAAGCCACCGATAATGGAATCATTAACGAAAAGACCAAACAATATCTCATGCAAGAGAATCCAAAGAGTCCCACTATATATCTAGTACCTAAGGTACATAAAGACCCGAATAAACCCCCATGCCGACCTATCGTATCCACCAAGTTGAGTATCCACGAACCAGTGGGTAAATTCATCGATAAGTACTTGCAACCTTTAGTTACAAAAAATCTTTCCTATATTAAAGATACCACAGACTTTTTGGTGAAGTTACAAGCTGCAATAATTGAACCAGATTGCATCATGGCCACCATAGATGTTAAAACACTATACACAGCCATACCCCACAGAGAAGGCCTGGAGGCCATTGAAAAAGCTTTATTACACAGCACTTATTCACAAGATTTACAACTCTTTTTGTTGCAACTGATGGAATTCACCCTTATGAATAGCTATTTCACCTATGAGAAACGCTGGTACATCCAACTAAATGGAACAGCCATGGGAAATTGCGCCGCACCGGCGTACGCAAATCTTTTCATGGGATCCTTTGAAGAGGAAAACATTTATAACGATCAGGAGTGGGCGACACATCTGTTAGCCTACATGAGATTCATCGATGACATGTTCATCATATGGAAAGGTACACAAGAATCATTGGAGCAACAATTGAAAATTTTGGATGAGAGAAATGAGAGAATCAAATTCACGTGGAATATTAATGACACCACCATCCAATACCTTGATGTGGAAATCACATTAAAAAATGGCATCATTACCACGAACTTATACCGAAAACCCACATATAAGAACAATTTATTACATTATACCAGTCACCATCCTCCAACTTTGAAGAATCACCTCCCATACACTCAATTTCTCAGGGTTAGGAGAGTGGTATCTGAGGACCACGTATGCCAAGAACAACTACTAACCATGGCTGACAGATTTTCCACCAGAGGTTATCCAGAGGATATGATTCAGAAATCTCAGGCAAGAGCACAAACAAAAACCAGACAAGAACTACTAACCTACAAAACTACCACAAAACCACAAAGAATAACGTGCGTCAGCAAATACTCCAATGTAAGCACCCAGTTCAAAAGAATCATCTACAAGAATTGGCAAATAGTTAAAATGGAAACGGATTTCAATGGGATATTTGATCAAGAACCCTTATTTGCACACTCAAGAGGTAAGAACCTAGGTAAACTATTGAAGAAACCTAAGCAAACTATACCACATCAGATATACAGAGGAACAGTACCGTGTTTAAACTGTGCCAACTGCCATAACATCATTAAGGGGACAAATATCAATCACCCCATGAAAGGATACAAAATACCACTAAGAGTCAACGCAACCTGCGACACCACCAATGTGGTGTACCTTTTAAAATGCCCATGTGGGAGTGTATACGTGGGACACACGGAAAGAAAATTGAAAGTCAGATTGACTGAACATAAAAGCAATATCCGAACCCATTCCACGAAATCCACGATAGCTACCCATTTTACTGAAAAACGCCACAATTTAAATCAACTGAGAGCATGTGTATTGGAAATTGTACCGAGGAAGGAAGGAGCTCTGAACAAAAAAAACTTGCTAAAGCGAGAAAATCACTGGATTTATTATTTGAACAGCCTCAAGCCACATGGTTTAAATGATCGCACAGAATTTTTGTGTTACTTGTAAATATGCATCTATACTTTATCAAGTTGTACACTTATTCAGAACGGACACATGAGTAATATGTAATTATAACCAGTGGCGCCTTGATTAACCTCTACCTGCAGAAGACATGTGACGTCCGAGGTTTGATTGTTAAAGTTTTGGTTTGTTTTTTAAAAAAAACGCAGTAGGCATAAAAAAATGTCAAAGTTAGACACCGCGCATGCGCTACAATCGCGGCGTCAGTTGGAGTTCCCTTAGCCTGTGAGAACGCAAACCACAGCAGGAACCCTCACGTAGAAGCGGAATGATTTTGTAAGCAACAGAAGGTGAGCTTCGGCTAGATTTAGATAAACTGAGCGTAAGCGGCAAGCGACTTTTCCTAAAGGGTCATAACCCTCTGTGAACTGAATCAAGCAGGCAGCATACGATAATCTAAAGCGAGCCGCACACTTAATATTAAAACCGAACGGTAAACAGAGGGGCACGCAGAAGCGCCATACACGAGCATTTTGTTAGCATAAAAGCCCGCTTAAACACGCTTTAGAAATGAATTACTAACTAGTTAAAACTCAAGTAAATGTGTGATTTAAACACGTCTTGATAGCAAATTGTTACATTGTACATTTTTCATTTGTTTGTAGACGTTCCCTGACGAAGGTGATTGTATTCACCGAAATGCATTGGAACAAACAGGATTGTTGCTACATGTTATGAACTAAGAAACAATGTGAAACAATTTGAAACAATTTGAAATATAATTTATTCTGAACAATATAAACTTTCGTTTGAAACCTTTCTTTGGATTATAACTTCAGCTGGATATACAGCATTGATACTGGTGCCATGGGAGATACACCTATGGGCTCATAGGTGTGCAACTAGTTAGTACATTAAAGAGACCCCACAGAAAGACTCAGTCCATGCACCACTCACTACCCCTGGGCAAAAGGCCCCAACAGCAGCCAACAAAATCGAAAAACACATATAAATCAGCACAATCCCAAGCCATACATGCCCTCAATGATGTTTAAATTCAAGACACCCCACAGAAAGACTAGGCCCATGCACCACTCACTAGCCCTGGGCAAAAGGCCCCAACAGCAGCCAAATAAATCGAAAAACACACAAAAATCAGCACAATCCCATGCCATCCTTGCCCTCAATGATGTTTAAATTCAAGATACCCCACAGAAAGACTAGGCCCATGCACCACTCACTACCCCTGGGCATAATGGATGAAAGCTAGGCAAAATGGGTGCAGGCCTGAGAGCACTGCCTGCATTCAAAATGGCCCTTTGCCCCCCAGCACATGGCCTGCCTGTACCAGCACTCAGAATGGCCCCCACCCACATGGCCAGTCCCAACAACACCCCCAAAAAGTAAAAAAAACACATAAAAAAACAGCACAATCCCATGCCATCCATGCCCTCAATGATGTTTACATGAAAGAGACCCCACAGAAAGACACAGTCCATGCACCACTCACTACCCCTGGGCAAAAGGCCCCAACAGCAGCCAATAAAATCGAAAAACACACAAAAATCAGCACAATCCCATGCCATCCATGCCCTCAATGATGTTTAAATTCAAGACACCCAACAGAAAGACTAGGCCCATGCACCACTCACTAGCCCTGGGCAAAAAGCCCCAACAGCAGCCAAAAAAATCGAGAAACACTCAAAAATCAGCACAATCCCATGCCATCCATGCCCTCAATGATGATTAAATTCAAGACACCCCACAGAAAGACTAGGCCCATGCACCACTCACTACCCCTGGGCATAATGGATGAAAGCTAGGCAAAATGGGTGCAGGCCTGAGCACACTGCCTGCATTCAAAATGGCCCCTTGCCCCCCAGCACATGGCCTGCCTGTACCAGCGCTCAAAATGGCCCCCACCGACATGGCCAGTCCCCATCAACACCCCAAAAAATCGAAAAACAAACAAAAATCAGCACAATCCCATGCCATCCATGCCCTCCATGATGTTTACTTTAAAGAGACCCCACAGAAAGACTCAGTCCATGCACCACTCACTACCCCTGGGCAAAAGGCCCCAACAGCAGCCCAAAAAATCAAAAAACACACAAACATCAGCACAATCCCATGCCATCCATGCCCTCAATGATGTTTAAATTCAAGACACCCAACTGAAAGACAAGGCCCATGCACCCCTCACTAGCCCTGGGCAAATGGCCCCAACAGCAGCCAAAAAAATCGAAAAACACACAAAAATCAGAACAATCCCATGCCATCCATGCCCTCCATGATGTTTACATTTCGAGATTGTTGCTGCCCGCCGCATCTACGTGTTCGCAATTGCGAACTCCCGCGATACTTGATCACGGCGTACTCGCGTTGACAAACTCTCGCTGTGCAAGGTGGCAAGCGGCGATGACGTAATCGCGGTCGCCAAACTCCCGCGGGATCCCGCAGGAAGATCCAAAATAGCACAGTCCTCGCAAAATATCGAGAAAAACAACTCGGCAAACGCTGAATGACGGTAAGTGAACGCCGCGCGCCGCAATATTGTATCACCAAGCAAAAAATCCGCTGCGTGCGAATTTGCGGATTTTCTGCAAATTCGCGAGAGTTCGCGGATTGCAAATTTACAGAAAATCCGCAAATTCCGCGAGCGGAACGGATTTTACGCCCATGCTTAGTGGTGGGCCTCATGTATGATATGGTGCAAGTGGGAACCCTGAAACCCCACTTTGTGCTAGCCTGTTGCAAGTGTGACCACTCCAGTAGTAGTCGGTGCAATAGAATTTGCTCTCTGCTGTTCCTCAGCCCCTTCTACGGTCTCTAGGGGTGCCCCTGTCGGCGGGTGTGTCCGCTGCTCTCTTGTATCGCCTGCCCTTATGGGGAGGTGGGAGGGGGCCTATCTCCTTATCCGATCTCCAGGATGTCTCACCCCCATCTGCCACAGACCTTAGTTCTTGTTGTATGGCAAGGCCTCAGTCGCCACTCGAGTTGCGCTGTCTTTTAAGTGGTAGCGCGCCAACACCGTCCTTCCAGAGATCTTGCAAACAATCTCCACTGTTGGTCAGCTCCCCAGCGCTGATTTTCCCTCTGCCTGCAATGGGGCCATAGTTTGCCATTGGGTGTCTCTTTACGGTACCAGCCACTGCGTAACACTTCCTCCGCAGATCCGCTGGTTCTCTAGCTTGGATCTCTCTGCTCCGGTATTAATGGCTCCGCTCGTCTACGCTGCTAGTTCCAAGCTCCACCCTACTCTGGGGTCACCTCTATTTCAGCCGTTCAGCCGCCCGCAGTGCTCGTCCACGCCACATCAATCCCTACCGAGGTCGTCTCTGCCGCCCGGGGCGGTAACAGAGATTTCAGTGCAGCAGTACTTAAGCCCCAGTCTTGTCCCACTGTTTCTCTATGCCGCCACGGATCACGCTCTTTCTCATCTATGGGACGGAGGGATCTCTGAATCTGTCCCTCCGCCTCCACCTCAGCAGCAAGGGACTCGTCAGCTCTCAAGTCCTTCCGTCATTGCAGCTCCTGAGGAACCTTAGCTGTTCGCCGCGGGCGCCATATTGGGTCGCCTCTCGCAGCACTCCGGTCAGCTCGTAAATGGGCTCCGACTGGCCTCTGGGTCATCTGTCTCCTCCGGTTCTTGATCCCAGGGGAGGGACGCCCTCTCCTACTCCGCTCCGCGGGAGGTGAGGGTCCGGAGCTCCGATTTAACAGGATGAATGGGGGCTCAGTTGCAGAGCTCTCCGCTTAGGCAGCCACCATCGTCGGCTCCAAGCCACGCCCCATTATAATAAAATAGAATATCAGAAGTTGTCTGGAGAAGCTTCTTATGAAGTGTCAAGAGTGCTGAATAAAATGAAACTTTTAATTATTGATGAGGTGAGCATGGTCTCAAACTTAATGCTTGATTTGGAACACTTAAGAATGCAACAGGTATTGAAAACAGATTAAGATGTTCTCTTTGGGGGAAAACATTTATTGTATTTGGAGATCTGCTACAACTAACCCCTGTAAAAGGAGAACCAGTGTTTGAAACTCTTCTACATGAAGATACTAAGAAATATTTGGGAAGTATTGGAAATGTGAATTTGTGGTTATATTTTGAATATACAGAACTCACTCAGAATATGCGACAAGCAAGAGATTACGATTATGCAAATATTCTAAAAGATGTAAGAATTGGTGTTCTAAGCAAACATGGTAAACAAGCTTTTCAAAGTCATCTACTAAAGAACTTTTTTATAAATTAAAACACACCAGCAGAAGTTATGTACAAGAAAATGAAATAAAAAAGTCTATAGTTTGCTTAATGCCTACAGTGGAAACGTGTTATACATTTAATAGAGAGCTTATGAAATTGGAAAATCAAGAAATATTTCACATTGAAGCTATTGATAAAATTGAGCATCAAGGAATAACATTTGTTCTTTCAGAAAAAAACTACAGACTAAATTGGATTCTTTGGAAAAGTCTGTATCAAAAACTGCTGACTTAGAAAAACATTTAGATGTATGTTTAAGTTCTCGGGTAATTTTGAAGCATAATCTGAATGTAGAAGAAGGTTTAGTGAATGGAGCAATGGGGAAAGTTGTTGATTTTGTGAAATATCAAAATAGAAATGGAATTGAATTCTTGAAAGTTTTTATTGATAAATTTGTTTATTGGCATTTCAAGAGACAAAACAAAATACAGCAATTCAGGGCATCGGCATGTACATATATAGTTCAGGATCAAAGGCAGATAATGATAACTGACACATGTCTAGTAGCACAGTTAGAGACTAGATACCAGCAATGCAAATACGTCATACCTAATTAAGCAGTCTTGTGGCAGTATCCCCCTCCGGTTTCTACCTTTTCCCAGACGGTTGGGCAATCTGTACCGAAACTCACCCCACTGCGTCTTGGTGTACAGTCTGCAGGGCAGGTGTGTCAGTCGGAGGACAAGGGGCCTATAGCTAGTTATTTATATGTGAGCCACAGGACCATCCTCCCCCATCGCCGTGGCAGCAACCTCCCCGTCTGTAGTCTTGTGTGAGGGCTTCCTGGTCAGGTAAAGGGACCAAAATTTTTTGGGTCTGTTGCGTGTAGTAATTCGCTATATAATTCTGTTTGAGTGCTACAGTGAATTCTTGAAAGTTAAATTTGATCAGATTACAGAGGTAAAACAGATTGCGCGTTATGCAGAACCTTTTATGCTTGTAAAAGACTTGTATTTTCGTAGAAACCAGTTTCCCTTCTGTTTAGCATATGCAATAACTATTCATAAATCTCAAGGTTTAAGTGTAGATAATGCTTAGGTAAATGTAGGAAAAAGTGTGTTTAAAGAGGGAATGGTATTTGTTGCATTATCTCATTATCTCATTGTCCGGTTTGTATTTAATTGATTTTGATGAGATTGTTGGATACCAATTAGAAAATGCTTCTGATGTCAACTGCTATGGTAATGTTATTCTAAACTTTATATTTTATCTTGAAGATGTTTATGAAATTATGAAAAGTCAAGAAAAAAGATTATGTTCGGCACTTTATAGTTTATTTCAAGAATTGAGAATAGATAGAAGTAAGATCCAATCTGCTTCTGGTATTCGCCAACTGTTTGATACATGTACTGGAACTTTAACGTTCAGTGCTAATACACAACAAGATGCACAAGAATTTCTGATGGTTATGCTTGGAGTATTAGAAGATGAAGGAATTCAGATTGGGAATTTATTTGGTCTTAGTTACAAATGAGTACATAAATGTAAAGAGTGTTCATTAACTTCAAGCACTATAGTTGACAGAGAACGATTTCTATATTTAACTATACCTGACTGCAAATCTTCCAAATTAGCAAAAGAAGCTGATCACAAGACGATGTGTCCATAGGTTTCAGGCACATTATAGTTAGGAATTAGCATTTAAAAAACCTTGGAAATTCACTGAAAAAACATAGGTTTAAGGGGCGTTATAATTAGTTGGACATTTCACTCATACAAAGCGATAGAAATTCCCCTGTCATAATTAGTTGAGCTAACTATAACTCGCTCCCCCGCAACGCACTGCTGATGATGTCACATATTACATCATTCATGACATGGTCAGTGACTTCACTGATGGCATCACTGATGACATCTCAAATGACATCACTGATGACATCATCCATGTGAAAATATGATGCACCTAATCAGACCCTAATATAACACTTGATACACCCATTCTAAAATACAGAGTATAATTTTTGAAACCATGAACACATCTGTACCAGTTATTACATATCCACTCACTAATTCCTAGGTCTACACACACATCCATTCATTCATCCATACAGTCACTCATACATACAGTTAGCAATATATACAGCATTATCATATCCAGTCACATATCTATACAGGCACTCACACACTGCCTCTTATTCATAGAGTTATTCATACACCTAGTCAGTAATGGAAATAATAAATCACACTTTCATTTACTCACCTGTACAGTTATACACATACCACTGCACTTATTTTAATATATACTAAAACATACTTACACTCTACTACAATAACTAATACAAGCACACACTAATCCATACAGGTACTCTCACAATCACTCACTCTCACATATCGTCATTTATGTAGTCCAACACTTGCATATACTGCCTTTTACATAGGCAGTTACTCACACATGTACCACTGAGGCATACATTCACTCACCAACACAACCATACACACACTCACCCAGCCATATAGCCCTTCACCTATACAGACTTGAAAACATATACCCAGTGAATTATCCACTCACACATCTATGCACAGAGTCACACCCCCCAGCCACCCACACAGACACTCAGGCACCCAAAAAAGAAACTCAGAGAACCAATCAATAGCACATATAGTTCCTCATTTAGCTGCTAACCAACCCATGCAACCGCTTAGACAGCAACTGACAACATAAACTGTGTGAATGTCTGTATCAGTCGCTAACACATGCATTAAGTAAGACACAATTAATCACTCACTTATACAGGCAGTCACACACCTACTTAATTATCCATCCTGACACTTATATATCCATTCATGCTTCAATACACCTTGGCATATATATATATAAAAGATATTTATATTTTATAGAAACACATAGTCAATGGATGATGTCATCAGTGATGTCATCAGTGATGTCACTAGCCATGTCATGAATGATGTAATATGTGACATCATCAGCAGTGCATTGCGGGGGCCCGAGTTATAGCTAGCCCAACAAGTGAAATTTCCAACTATATATAACGTCCCTGAAACCTATGTTTTTTTCAGTGATATATATATATATATATATCAGGCTCACAACTTCGCTCTTTAGTCAACAAAGTAGAAGCACTCCGGTGGGTTTTCCAAACGGTTTTAATCCGGTCAACAAAACAGACGCGTTTCGGACGTCTAGTCCTTCGTCAGTGTTTACCACATAGTCAGTGTTGCCTGGCTATAAATCAACACGTCATTGCTAGCTATACATGAAAAGCAATGACGGCACCAAAAGTATTTCATTTCGTATGTAAACACCGCGGCCATTTTAGAATGGGCAAATCCATGATCAAACATTTTATAAAATATTTTACAAAACATTTTATGCGCCCGCATTTTATGCGGCGCCAGGTTGTCAAATTAATAAAGCCGTGTATCGGCAAATGGGCCGCGTGGGGCCGGTGATTAGAGCAGCAATTAAGCCGTGTATCGGCATAGCACCAGCCATTACATTACATACAGTACCGAACCAAAACCATTAACAGTACTTATATTAGGTCAAAACGATCAAAGGAATTGACATATTAATCTTTTGTTTTCATTGTTAAGTTTGAGTTTAAATTTAACCTTTGTCATATTGCTCTAGGATACGGAGTCAACATTTCATCAAAATTTACATCAAAATTATACATAGAAAGAGCAATTCAGAAAAATCAGAAAAAGTATCAGAATATTCAAGATTATTTGCAGTTATAGCTCGAAATAACAGTAACAATGCATGGTTTCATATTTCATTTGCCCAAATGAACTGTCATCTCTTCACCACTATTCATCCCTTGGGGAGTCTTAGTATCTAGGTCTATAATATAACGTGATTCTAGTCTTCTCAACTTCAGCAATCTGTCCCCTCCTCTGGGTTGTGGAGGTACATGGTCTATACCCCAGTATTGCAATCGATCCCTATTGCTATCATGTGTTTGGGCGAAGTGTCGGGCAACCAGATATGTTGTATCCTGGTTTGTTATTGCTCGTTGGTGTTCTAGAACCCGTAGTTTAACGCTCTTGATCGTGCTGCCAATATATTTCAGGCCACACGGACAAGACAGACAGTAAACCACGAAGGGAGTAGAGCAAGTAATGAACTTATTAATCTCCCTATTATTCGATTGTCCTGGTACTTTGTAGGTCAGTATTCTTCGACTGTTTTCACATGCTCTACATTTCCCACAGGGGAAAAAAACCCTTCATTTCTTTCAATGTTCCCAAGTTTTTAGGTTTTGGTGGCATGAGATGATTTTGGACTATTTTGTCTCTGATGGATTTCAGTTTTCGGAATGTGATTAATGGACGGTCTGGGACGTCTTTGCCAATTACTGGGTCAGTGTGCAGTATATGCCAATTCTTTGTTAGTGTCTTACGTAAAAAATTGGCATCGTCAGAAAAAGTTGTTACCATACGGAATTTGTCAACAGTGGACGTGGATTCCTTTATGTTTGCTTTAGCAAGCAGTAGCTGACTTCTAGGGATCTTGATTACTTTTTTATAGGTTTTCTCTAAGAGGTTGCTGTCATACCCTCTAATTTTAAACCTTTTGATACATTCTTGTGCCTCCCTTACGAAATCACAATCCTGCGAGCAATTGCGTCGAATCCTGAGTAGTTCTCCGTATGGAATACTGCGAACTAGACTAGGGGGGTGACTACTTCGAGCATGTAGTACACTATTCCCCGCGGTGGGCTTTCTGTATTTAATTTGCTCCCACCACTGTTCATGACCCTGAGGTCCAAGTAATGTACCTCCCTGTTGCTGATCTCGCTGGTAAATTTTAAATTCAGATTATTTCTGTTAAGTGCGCAAATGAAGTCCTCTGCCTCGCTGGAGGAGCCCCTCCACACGAGAAAGAGGTCATCAATATAGCGTCTCCAAGCCACTACCTGTGTTGCCCATTTTGCATTATCCCCCGCCAGGGCCACCTGCTCCTCCCACCAGCCAACGAAGAGGTTCGCGTAGCTGGGGGCGAAGCAGGTTCCCATCGCAGTCCCGGATATTTGCTGATAATAGGTCTCCTGAAACATAAATATGTTATGGGTTAAACAGAATTCTAATAGTTCCATTATCATGACCCCATGTTCAGTATATTTCGCAGGCCTTTTGTTAAGAAAGAATTGTATTGCCTCTACTCCCCTTTCATGTTGAATACAAGTATACAAACTTGAAATATCAAGAGTAATCAATAGATAATCAGGGTCCCATTCTATTGTCTCTATTTGGCCAATAAAATCCTTCGTATCTTTCACATATGATTTTAATGATGTGACATGAGGTGCCAGGAACGAATCAATGAAGATGGAAAGATTCTCTGTTAGTCCACCTTTTGAGGAGACTATTGGTCTGCCAGGGGGTGAATTCAAGTCTTTGTGTATTTTGGGCAGTTGGTAAAACGTGGGTATTATTGGTTCGGGGTTCCGTAGAAATAAAAATTCATCCATGTCCAGCATTTGTCTGTTGCGCCATTTGTTAAGAAGTTCATGGTATGTTTCCACACTCTGCAGGTATTCCTCTTTGTTAGTTTTAATGTAATCATGGGAATTTTCCAATTGTCTGAGTGACTCCTGGCAGTATTGTTGTCGACTGATTAACACAATATTTCCGCCCTTGTCAGAGGGTTTTACTATTATCTCATCCATCGCTCCAATATCATGGATCACGGTTGACTGTGTGATGGATAGATTTTGTTGTTTGCTTTTCTTTTGTTTGTGTTGAGTCATTCTAAATTTTTTAAGATCCATGATTACTGCCTCTGAGAAAGTGTCAATAGCATCATAAGGCATTTGTGGATTGAATTGGGAAGGTGTTTTGAAATCTGTGACAGGGGCCTGTTGTTCAATACCGGCCCACCTCATACGTGCAATGGCATCAGTGCATTCCTCTTGTGTCTGTCCTAATCGTATGCCTTCTAGTATTTCTATGGTATTGACATCATCACTTACAAGAATATCGGTGGCTTATTTTGAGGTTTTTTTCTTTGAATTTTTAGATTTTTCAATTGAGGGTTTCAACATAAAGAATTTGTGAAGTTTGATTTTCCGCACTAGTTTGTACAGGTCAATTCTTGTCTGCGTGTATTCTAATTTTTCATTCTTGCAGAATGTTAGACCTAATTGTAGAGTCTCTTCTTCTAGTTTGGATAAAGTTTTATCAGTTAAATTGATGACAGTCAGGTTCGTGTCTGATTCTAACGTCTCGCACCCCTCTTCTTGCGGGTGATGTTCCGTGGGGTGCCTTGGGTTCTTCCCCTTCCTGTTCCAGCCACCTCTCCGAGTTCTTCTTCGTCGTCCGGTGGTCTTGTTTTCCCATCTCTTAGCCAGGTTTTGCGGATAAGATCGAATTCCACATGAAAAGGATTTTGCTTTATTCCTATCGATGTTCCGGCTGTCTCCTCTCCTGACTGTTCATCTTCAGTTACGCTTGACTCTGATGTCTGTATTACAACCGATGGTACTGTTGTTGCTTTTTTCTTGTTTAGTGCTTTCCTTGGTCCATCAAACTTTTTGGAGAACGTTAAGATCCTCCCGAGAGCATAATCTTTTTTGTCTCGTTCGTACTTCTCCTGTTTTCTTTGCCTGATCTTCAATTCATATTTGATTAGGCGCTTCTTCATCTTATCCCGTAGTTGATTTTGTTTCACCGTGTCTGGGTCTTTTGTTATTTCAAGTTCCAAATTGCTCATTTCCTCTAGGGCTTTAGCCCGGTCACTGCATGCGAATTTGACTAATAGGTCAAGCATAGCTTTACATGAAGCTGCAGTTAATTCCGTCCATTGGTCTAAAAGTCTCGGGTCCGGATTTTCATATGCGGGTACCGTGTATATCCGCAGTCCCCTCTGCACCCTATCAACATCAATGTAACTTTGTAGGGAGGTGGCCTCCCACCATTTGCGGATCTCTCTCTCACTGCATCTTTCCAATTTTGTAAAGAGATTATGGAGTGTCCCTTTGGTTGCATTGCCCTCGACTCCTGCCTCCGGAGTACTAGTGGTGGTCCTGGTTCGTTTTTAAAAAATGTCTTTTGCCGCCTCGCGACGGTCTTCCTCGTCGCACATACTGACCCAGAGGAGGGGACAGATTGCTGAAGTTGAGAAGACTAGAATCACGTTATATTATAGACCTAAATACTCAGACTCCCCAAGGGATGAATAGTGGTGAAGAGATGACAGTGCATTGTTACTGTTATATCGATCTATAACTGCAAATAATCTTGAATATTTTGATACTATTTCTGATTTTTCTGAATTGCTCTTTCTATGTATAATTTTGATGTAAATTTTGATGAAATTTTGACTCCGTATCCTAGAGCATATATGACAAAGGTTAAATTTAAACTCAAACTTAACAATGAAAACAAAAGATTAATATGTCAATTCCTTTGATCGTTTTGACCTAATATAAGTACTGTTAATGGTTCTTGTTCGGTACGGTATGTAATGTGATGGCTGGTGCTATGCCGATACACGGCTTAATTGCTGCTATAATCACCGGCCCCACGCGGCCCATTTGCCGATACACAGCTTTATTAATTTGACAACCTGGCGCCGCAAAAAATGCGGGCGCATAAAATGTTTTGTAAAATATTTTATAAAATGTTTGATCATGGATTTGCCCATTCTAAAATGGCCGCGGTGTTTACATACGAAATGAAATACTTTTGGTGCCGTCATTGCTTTTCATGTATAGCTAGCAATGACGTGTTGATTTATAGCCAGGCAACACTGACTATGTGGTAAACACTGATGAAGGACTAGACGTCTGAAACGCGTCTGTTTTGTTGACCGGATTAAAACCGTTTGGAAAACCCACCGGAGTGCTTCTACTTTGTTGACTAAAGAGCGAAGTTGTGAGCCTGATAATTAAGCATTGAAGCACCCGCCCGCGAGTGCCCCGTGATTCTGTGGTACAAGTTGAGCTGGAATATATATATATATATATGCGCTTTATCAAAATTTTACTTTGAAGTCTTATGGGGTGCAATGGTGAATGTATTTATGCTGTATGTATTTATACTGTTAGTCATGCATTTAAGCCATGAGTTTTTTTCTTTTTTCCTTTATAAATTGCGCTGGTTTATAGCTTAGGTCATCACATGCATTTATTTCTTAAAATTCCCTCATATTAGTTGGTACAAAGTAGTTATTCTAACAGTTTTACCTTGTACGAAGCACAGTCTTTCTTCTAAGGTCTGAAAATATGTTGCATTTCACCTTTTCTTTATGTTTATCACCTTCACAATCACGTGCATAGGGTGCTAGCTGTTTTAATGGTCCATTCAATGTTTGAACGTTGTCATGTGATCAAGCCACTCCGGTGGTGAAACGCGTTATGGCGGACTCATGAGAAAATAAACGCTACTGCTTGCACTTACTCTGGGCTCGTGTCTGCTTTTTCGGTGCTTGCTGGAGATTGCATGCTGCACCTGATCTCTTCAAGCGGCTTCTGAGATATATATGTATATATATAAAACGCTCCACTGCCCCTAGAATCAGTAATGACCAGCCCTCTCGTTGGTATAAAATCCAAATTCGGATTTATTTGTGCACAAAAATAAGAACAAACACGTTTCAGCCTAGGCCTTCGTCAGTGTTAGACCTGTCAGCCCGTTTGTGGTCTTTCCCTATTTTTTTTTCGCCCTTGCGTCATTTTTTGCCTCCTTCTTTTTGTTGGCCTTAGGTCTCTGGGCACCTTCCTATTGCTAATCAATGCTAAGGTGCAGGTGCTCTCTTCCCCCAACATGTCTGCCACTGACCCCTGCTACTGCAGCATAGTCCTTTTAGATGCACTCTAGTAGCCAGGAGCTGGCTGGAACCCCTAAACAATGTAGCAATGCTAGCCTGCCTGCCTGCCCATAGTTAGAGTCAGGGAGCTCCTGGAACCTTCCAGAATAGGGGAGTGGGCACCAACTGCCAACTGCCACTATAAAAGAAAAGGGAGGGAAACTTTCTAGTCAGTTGGGGCATCACTGACCTGGGGGACCCTACGCAGGAGACTTAGGCGGTAGGGCCTAGTCAGGAACCTATACCACTGGGGGTGACAGGGTTTAGGCGCTGCCCACCAAGCTGAGTAAGGAATACTGAACTAGCCCACTGATCTGGCCCGGCGGGAGGGGAACCCAGGGACTACCTGATGTGACCTGCTGAGGAAGATTGACAAGCCTTCAACTCAAACCCCCCCTCTCTTCAAGTAACTTCAACCCAAGGGCACCAGAACCAACAAGCGCCAAGAAGAAACTCCCCTGCGCTAATCAGGACTTCTGGGGATCAGCCAGGTATTGGGCTGTGCCAATTCTGCCCCTCTGTCTAGCGCTGTAGTTCCCCCCCAAGCGCTATCTCTACCGAACGCTGTGGCCCCACGAACTGCGGTGCCCTTACAAGTGCTATCCCCTGAACTGCCTAATTTGGTTGTAGCGCTAACAGGCCATCAAGCACTGTAATTGACCCTCAAGCGCTTTCATGTGTGCCTTCAGAGAAGCGCTGTAATTGCGACTCAAGCGCTCACCTGCCGAAACCTGTGAGGAACTTCCAAGCGCTCCTTGGACCCGCGAGGCGCTGTGCGGTTTGAGCGCTGTGGGCTACCTGGCAGCACTGCCCCCTCAACGGCGCTGTCCTCAGCATATCATCGCCGCAGCCCGGCCCCCGAGTGACAAGTCTCTGCAGCGGCCTCCAGAGCCTGAGGTAGGCCGCCGTGAACTCCAGTCGGCCGCGCTAGGCCTGAAGCCACCCCCACCATCACCACGAGACGGGGCGCCCGGCCGCGTCATTGGCCGCGCCCCTGCACTCGCCACTGATTGGCCCTGGGCCCGAGAAAAGCTCGGAGGCCCAGCACCGGAAAAAAATCCGTGCGGAGGCTCAGGAGGAGCCTCCCACCAGCCGTCACCAGCCACCGAAGGCCCAGACATCGCGGGGGGGGAGGCGCTGAAGTGAGCGCGTGCCCCTGGGGTCATCAGCGCCGGAGATCTCCGCAAGGGCTCCCCCAGGAGCCGAAGCACCAAGTAACCCCTGGGAGAGGAGGGCGGAGGTCTGGAGAAAAGCGGGGCCTCCCATGGATGGAGAGGAAGCCCCGTGACCGCCCCTGCCTGGGTAAACTGTTGTTGGGCCCCGTTGGCCCGAGTTGTATGCAGGAGGTCCTCTGGACTGGGCGATTCTAGACACACACGGCGTGTTACAATTCTGTGCATATATAAACTATAAGCAAACCTCGGTTAGATTCTCTTAAATCAAGTTGAGAGATGTAAGAAATATATAAATATGTAATTTTCACATTAAATTAACCTTGAGGGAATTTTGAATATGCACCTTTTCCATTACGTACCGTGGAGTCGAACCTTTTGAATGAATTTTTAAGGAATTGTTTTTGTTAAATTCATCTGTTTCCAAACAAGCAATGTAATTCACAATGAATTTTATGGGGTTCTCCCGTTTGTTTTTAATAGCACAAGCACTTTTTTGGAATGCCATTCTCCTTGTATAGTTTATAAATTGTAAACCAATGTACATTACAAGATGTCTGCCAAAAAACGAACATGGCACTTTAGTCCTCTCTTGATGTTGATAGAGGGGTGGAGATAAAATGGCGTAAACTGTTATGCACTTTGACACTGAGGAAGCCTTTACGGCGAAACGCGTTTGTCTTTTTGGGGGCAGGGGGGTCTGCCAATAAATTGTGAAACATCTGAAGCTTGGAGTGCCGTCTACTTTCTTGAAAAGAAGCAAGTGTTTGCCGATATATATGTGTATATATATATATATATATATATATATATATATATATATATATATATATATATATATATATATATATATATATATATATATATATATATACATATGTATATATACATATGTATATATATATACATATGTATATATACATATGTATGTATATATATATATATATATATATATATATATATATATATATATATATATATATATATATATATATATATATATATATATACACATATATATCGGCAAACACTTGCTTCTTTTCAAGAAAGTAGACGGCACTCCAAGCTTCAGATGTTTCACAATTTATTGGCAGACCCCCCTGCCCCCAAAAAGACAAACGCGTTTCGCCGTAAAGGCTTCCTCAGTGTCAAAGTGCATAACAGTTTGACATATATATATATATATATACATATATATGTATATATATATATATATATATATATATATATATATGTATGTATATGTATATATATATATATTACCTACTGGCGGTCGCCAGTAGGTATATATAGTTAGGATTTTTTCTCTATGGGATTTTTGAAAATTCTATGTCTAATAACTTTGGCGTTTGTGGACGGAATTGGCTGAAATTTTCAGGAAAATGGAACATTTTGTTTCTGAGCAGCCCCTGACAATTTGGGGGGGTTTCATCAAGGGGGGGGCCGAGAAAAAAGGGGGGTCCCAAAACGCGTTTTTCCCATGTTAATTTCCATAGGGCGGTTGGCCTCACTTTTAGCTCGAACGGCTGAATGGATTTGCACGAAACTTGGCAAAATTGTAGGGACTGTTAGCCCGATGTGCCTTTGCTAGGTCTCAATATATGTGCTCCAGTGGATTTTGAGTAATTTAGGTTCAAAAAAAGATATATATCTGGGCGGAGCCTAACCACACATCTGATCTGATTGGCTGTCAGCACTTCATCCAAGAAGTGTTGGCAGCCATCTTGGGACCAATATACATGATAGCACCTCATTAAAAAGCATTGTAGTTAATAGAGGGTTTTAGGACTTTAGTTACATTATAAATCATTTGTTGATGGTACCATACTCGTTTTAGGAATTGTGGTGGGTTCTAAGGTGATTTTACCATGTGAAAAAACCTTCTGCTGTGATATCATGAATATTGTTTGAAAGAAAACTAATATCTCATGATTTTCCCACAGTGGTTTGGAAGGGGATCTATAAGCTAAACTGAAAGCATATTTTCTGTAAATTCACATTATCTTTCTCAGTCATGTGAAAATGAAGTCTGACATTCTCAGTAAAACATGTACATCCAACAAGGACAGAGACTGTCAGTTGATTCCTTTGTGTTCTACTGCAGCCTCCTAGAGTGTTCTAAAGAACAACTAGAGCGCTAACAGTCCTACTTATTACAAAGGTATGGCACACCTGAAGCCATCTTGATTGGAATAAAGTGGTAACTCTTAAAACATTTAATTTAAAAAGAAACAACATGAGGGGGTATATTTTGCCATAGAAAGTATGATTAGTGCTGCAGAATGAAAAATTAGGGCACATTTTGAGTGACTTCTCAAATCCTTTTCTATTTCATTAAAACATTCTGACATGCAGTCTCCCAAAATGGCCACCAGAGACAAAAGAGCCCAAATGTAGCCCAAATATCACCCAGATGTAGCCCAAGTATAGCCCAATGACAGAATGTCCCAGAGTGTTCTAAAGAACAACTAGAGCGCTACCAGTCCTACTTATTACAAACGTATGGCACACCTGAAGCCATCTTGATTGGAATAAAGTGGTAACTCTTAAAACATTTAATTTAAAAAGAAACAACATGAGGGGGTATATTTTGCCATAGAAAGTATGATTAGTGCTGCAGAATGAAAAATTAGGGCACATTTTGAGTGACTTCTCAAATCCTTTTCTATTTCATTAAAACATTCTGACATGCAGTCTCCCAAAATGGCCACCAGAGACAAAAGAGCCCAAATGTAGCCCAAATATCACCCAGATGTAGCCCAAGTATAGCCCAATGACAGAATGTCCCAGAGTGTTCTAAAGAACAACTAGAGCGCTAACAGTCCTACTTATTACAAAGGTATAGCACACCTGGAGCCATTGTGATGGGAATAAAGTGGTAACTCTTAAAACATTTAATTTAAAAAGGAACAAAATGAGGGGGTATATTATGCAATAGAAGGTATTATTAGTGCTGCAGAAAGAAAAATTAGGGCACATTTTGAGTGACTTTTCAAATCCTCTTCTATTTCATTAAAAAATTCTGACATGCAGTCTCCCAAAATGGCCACCAGAGACAAAAGAGCCCAAATGTAGCCCAAATATCACCCAGATGTAGCCCAAGTATAGCCCAATGACAGAATGTCCCAGAGTGTTCTAAAGAACAACTAGAGCGCTAACAGTCCTACTTATTACAAAGGTATGGCACACCTGAAGCCATCTTGATTGGAATAAAGTGGTAACTCTTAAAACATTTAATTTAAAAAGGAACAAAATGAGGGGGTATATTTTGCCATATGAATTATGATTAGTGCTGCAGAAAGAAAAATTAGGGCACATTTTGAGTGACTTCTCAAACCCTCTTCAATTTCATTAAAAAAATTCTGACATGCAGACTGAAACATGCACTTTGAATACCAGCAGCAGACGTCCCTGGTGAGCAGTAGCTTTACTACAGTGATCTAATGTGCAACTAGAGTGCTAACATTCAGAATTTATGGCAAATGTGTGACACATCTGAATGCCTTCTTGATGGAACCAAAGTAAACAAGCATTGAAAATGCAATAGATCTCGCCCTCGTTTAAGTTAAAGCCATTCTGTTTGTAATGAGGTGGCTTTTTAGCTTTGCTTTTATTAGTGTTTTTTCAACTTTCATGTAAATAACATGCATCTGTATGCATATAAGTATATGTATGCATGCATTTATGTTTGTATTTATATAGATATACAGATGATATATGTTTATATATGTATGTATATATATATATTCACTGAAAAAACCATAGGTTATAGACCATATATAGTTAGGAATTAGCATTTACAAAACCTTGAAAATTCACTGAAAAAACCATAGGTTATAGACCATATATAGTTAGGAATTAGCATTTACAAAACGTTGAAAATTCACTGAAAAAACCATAGGTTATAGACCATATATAGTTAGGAATTCGCATTTACAAAACCTTATTTTACTCACACAAAACCATTGAAATTCCATATATAGTTAGTTGCACTAACTATATATCGCGCACCCGCAATCCACTGCTGATGATGTCACATATTACATCATTCATGACATGGTCAGTGACATCACTGATGACATCACTGATGACATCTCAAATGACATCACTGATGACATCACTGATGACAACATCCAGTGACTGTATGTTTCTGTAAAGTTAAAATATGTCTTACATATTGAAGAATGAGTGGATGTATAAGTGTCTGGATGAAGGATTTAGTAGGTGCATGACTGACTGTATGAGTGAGTGATTAAATGTGTCTCACTGAGTGCATGGGTTAGTGACTAAACTGTCTTAATTTGTGCATCATTATGTCTGTTGTTCTGTAAACTGTTGCATGTGTTGATAAGTAGCTATATGAGTAACTATATGGGTTATTGATTGGTTGCCCAAGTATTTGTATGGGAGACTGAGTGTGTGTGTGGGTGGCTGGGAGGTGTATGACTCTGTGCATAGATGTGTGAGCAGTTGATTCACTAGATGTATGGTTTCAAAAGTGCATGTGGAAACAGCTGTATGGGCGGTTGACTGTGTGCATGAGTGTATTGGTGAGTGAATGGATATCTCAGTGCTACATGTCAAAGTAGGTACATATGTAAAACACAGTACATGTGAGAGTTGACATATATAAATAACTGTGCATAAGAGCCAGTGAATGTGGGAGTGGCTGTATGGATCATTGTGAACTTGTATCAGGGATTGTATAAGAGAGTTATCAGGGATTGTATAAGAGAGTAAATATGTGTTAGTATATGTTTGAATAAGTAAAGTTTGTATAACTGTATAGTTGAGGAAATGGAGGTGTGATTGATTCTTTGCATGACTGACTAGGTGTGTGAGTAACTCCATGGATGAGTGACAGTCTGTGAGTGTCTGTTTACACTGATTGTATCTAAGGTTATATTAGAGTCTGAAGAGGTTCATCGTATTATCACATGAATGATATCATCAGTGATGTGATCAGTAATGTCAAATGTGATGTCATCAGTGATGTCATCAGTGATGTCATTTGAGATGTCATCAGTGATGTCATTTGAGATGTCATCAGTGATGTCATCAGTGATGTCACTGACCATGTCATGAATGATGTAATATGTGACATCATCAGCAGTGGATTGCGGGTGCGCGATATATAGTTAGTGCAACTAACTATATATGGAATTTCAATGGTTTTGTGTGAGTGAAATAAGGTTTTGTAAATGCGAATTCCTAACTATATATGGTCTATAACCTATGGTTTTTTCAGTGAATATATATATATATATATATATTACGTTTCACCACACGCTCAGGACAAGCGTGGAATGCACTCGAAATCCAGTAGATATTCACCATTCAATCAAACCATCCAGCAGAGTTCATAGGTATTCTTTTTATTCCAGCATGGAAAACAGTTCATGGAACCAAACCCCCAACGCGTTTCAGCGACAACTCGCCTTGGTCACGGGTGAGTGTTGTTGGAAAATAAACCATTAAATAAAGTTTTCAAACCTTCTTGTGTGAACATAAAAAAAGGACAATGTGCACAAAGTAAACACAGCGGCCATCTTAGCCTGGTAAACTCCTCATAATAATGTGCCTAAATAACAGACATTATCATCCAAATGTCTAGTTCTCGTGTAAACATGCTAGCATATTGCATAGTCCCAACAGTAATTATCAACAGTATTTTCAGTATCTACATTGTGCTTAATAATCACAGCAGCATAATTGTATAATTCCTACATCTACTGTCCCAAGTGGGAAGTTACGCAGCTGCCATGCACATACAATATCAATGAGGCAACACGAAGCGCATGTTTGCAAATATTGCGTTCTGGTGACAGTGCAGATATCAGGCTATGTGCGTCTTCATACCCAAGTGGGAGAAGGTCAGCACACAAATTCTTAAAAAAGAAATTTTTTAATTTATCAACAGATTCTCAAATCAATCGCAGTCAAAATAAACCAATGTCACAGAGACATATCCTTAAGTCCCAAGTGGGAAGTTATGAACATAACCCCTTGGGGTAATCAGATCTTCTGCCTGGTCTTTACTCCACAATTGTATGTCACCTATAGAGAAAACAAGAACGGCACATCAGGAATATTGAAACCATACTCAGACGGCCTCCAACATAGTATATAAAGTGTAAAATAAATTAAATGTAAAGTGATTTAAAAACAATAGAATCATCGCTAGGAGTACGAGAGAACAAACAACATCATATATGAATATTCATCATTTTAGGCAGAACAATATACAGTTTTAGTCTCCCAAATACCATTTCAGTTCTTCCTCAGAATTTAGCCCTCCTGGGATACGTGTGTCTAGGTCAAGAATGTATCTACTTTCCAGCTGACGCAGCCTGCGTATTCTGTCACCACCCCTCTTCATGCTGGGGATTCTATCAATCGCAAAGAATTTCAATAGGTTACGATTGGCTTTATGTTTTTCTTCAAAATGACGGGCGACTGGCGAACTTTGGTCCCTGTTATCAATCGCCCTCATGTGCTCAAGAATGCGCTTTTTCGCAGGGAACATTGTGCTCCCTACATACCTTTTGGCACATGGACAAACCAGCACATATATCACATGATCAGAGAGGCAGTTGAGATGTTGTGTAATCAATTTTTCTCTATCTTCTATGGGATAGTAGACTGATTTGACATTGCTGCTGAACTTACAGGCTTTACACTTCATACAAGTGAAAAAGCCCTTTATCTCATTGATCTTCCTAGGTATGGTGTTCACCTCATTTCTACTCAGCCTGTCCTTAAGAGAATCAGCCTTCCGATAGGTAATGCTAGGGTTGTTACCTAAGACCTCAGTTAGCGTCTGCTCAGTGAGTAGTACATTCCAGTGTTTTTTGAAACTCTTCTGTACCTGCCATGAATTGGCATGGTAAGTGGAGATAAACCTTACAACCTCCTGTTCCTCAGGTGTATTGATATTGGGAACCAATAAAGATTCATGGCTGATATTGCTAGCCTTCACAAAAGCTGCCTCAATTACCTGTGGGTTATAACCACGTTCTCTGAAACGTTGTTTCATGTTAGCTCCTTCTCTTACAAAGTCCTCATCTCTGCTGCAGTTCCTCCGAGCCCGGAGGAACTCTCCAAAGGGGATACTGCGTATGAGTGATTTCGGGTGGCTACTGTCAGCGTGAAGTAAAGTGTTACCTGCCGTAGCTTTACGGTATAGTTTAGTAACGAGTTTGTGCCTCTCAACCTCAACCTTCAAATCCAGGAACTCCATCATACAGTTGCTGATTTTCCCATCAAAAGTGAGGTTGAGATCATTACAGTTCAATTCACAGATAAAATCTTTTGCCAGTATTTCAGGACCATCCCAAATGATGAATAAATCATCAATGTAACGCAGCCATGTCTTCACATGGCTACGATACAATGTGCTGGTCTCAGCCACCTGTTGCTCCCAGTTTGCCATGAATAGATTCGCAAAACTGGGAGCAAAACAAGTTCCCATCGCAGTCCCTTGTCGCTGTCTAAAGTAGATTTCATTAAAGATGAAGAAATTATTTTCGAGACAAAACAACATCATTTTCAAAATCATATCAGTATGGTCTCGAAAAGAGATGGATCGTTTCTTGAGAAACCTCCGACAGGCATCAATACCATCCATATGCCTGATGGAGGTGTACAGGCTGCCTACGTCAAGAGAAATGAGGAGATAACTATCCTGCCATTCACAGTTCTTAATCTTATTGATAAAATCTCTGCTATCCTTCAGGTACGAGGGTATCCCCTCCACAAATGGACGCAGAAAAAAATCAATATATTTGGAGGTGTTCTCAAGGAGGGACCCCATAGCTGAAACAATTGGCCTGCCCGGGGGCCTGGTAGCATCCTTGTGCAGTTTGGGCAGAAGATATAACACTGCCACTTTAGGGTTTCTATTAAGCAGAAAAGAATATTCATTCCATTCTAACAGGCCCTCACTTTGCCATTCTTTCAGCATGTTGTGGTACATAGTATTCATTCTTTCGATCTTTTCAATGGATGATACCTCATAACAATCCACATTGTTTAGTTGGCGCATACCCTCCTCAATATAGCTACTAACATCCACAATCACAACATTCCCTCCTTTATCCGATTGACGGATAACAATTGAGGGGTCGTCCTCCAATGTTTTTACAGCCAAACGTTCATATTTGCTCAAATTGTCACAAGACCAGTCTTTCTTTCTGGCCAACTTTTTTAAGTCACCAATCACAAGAGTTTCAAAAACGTCAATACCACATGTTGGCAAAATGGGGTTAAAATTGGATTTGGGTTTGAAGTTGTTAGGACAATTCAAGCTTGGATTAAAGCCCAATGATTCAACAGCAATGGGACTCTCAGGTGGTACATTAAATTCCAATTCCTTTAGAGCAACCAATGCTTCGACTTCCCAAATGGATTCCATGGCCGGCTTAGTAGTCTCAACAGTTTTACCCGCATTCTTTACTTTAAGTTTGTTCCATTTGTGCAAACGTAATTTGCGGGTAAATTTAAAAAGATCAATACGCTCACGTGAGTAAGTGAAGTTCGAGGTTGGGCAGAAAGAAAGACCAAATTGTAATACATCGTATTCTGTTTTAGATAGAGGACGAGAAGAGAGATTTACCACATTTCTTTGGTTCATTTTCCTCTTTTCTTTTGGCCCCGTGTTTCCACTCCCACTGGGGTTACATTGCCTTTTCCACCTGCCGCCCCTCCTTGTTTGGCGCTGGATGCGGTGGCTTCTTCTCCAACTTTGCCTCTTCCTCTGCCGCGTCCTCGAAATCCTTTGCCCTGGCCTCTGCCCGATCTATTTGCCAATTTTGCTGATGTGATGTTTGATTCATCACACGAAACTCCTCCCAAAAATTTGTCGGTTGGATTGGGTTTGTTTGTGCCAATAGACTTCCATCCTCCGAAGCATCGCTTTCAACAACCTCTTCCTCCGAGATGCCTTCCGTTTGTACCTTATCCAAGGTAGCTTGTATACCCTTGCGTTTGACATTGTCGTATTTACGACTAAATGTGAAGATGCGACCTGACTGGTAGTCAATCTTGTCTCTCAAGAACTTCCGTTCTTTTTCGGCTACAATTTCATCTTCATGTTTTGCAATTCTTTTTGCTATTTCCTCCAATTTCTTTGTCATATTTTCAATTGTGTCTTCTTTAGTAATCTCCTCTTTAAGTTCCGCTATTTCCTTCAACAGTGCTGCTCTATCCTTCCACGCATGTTTAATTAGGATTGATAGCATCCTGTTGGAACAATCCATCAAATTCTCAGCCCATTCCTCCGCCAGTTCTACATCCGGATCTTCATAAGATGGGGCTATTAGGATTCTCAGACCCCTTGGTACCCTCTTTTCTTCTTGGTACTTCTCCAAAGTAATAGCCTCCCACCATTTAGAGACTTCCTTCCTGGTAAGTTTCTCCAATTTAGAATATTTTTGTTGTAGAGAAATGGGGAGGTTTATATTCCCGGGCTGGGCTTTTGGCACTGTTGTTTGGACAAACATTGTTTGAGCCCTCATTCTCCTGCGTGATTCAATTTCTTCTTCCATGGCTGTGATACAAGGAGTTAAATATATTAATTTAACTCCACATGCTCTTATAACGGAAATAAACCCGAACTTATTGCTGGGATGGTAAACAAATGTGTGTGCTGGAAAAACCTCCGCTCGATTACACCAGAACAATTACTGGCGTACGTGCCGGAGACAGTCGCATTACTTAATGAGGCGTTTAAACAAACACTGTTTCATTCCGCAAAACGTTCGCACTTTCCCAATGTTAACAGAACCCCATGTGCGTCAAACGTGAATGTTTCAATGAGGCCGGGGTCTGTGAAGCGAAACCTGGCTCTATACACGGCGGAACAGGCACTCACCCTCGCAGAGATGTCTCGGATCCTGTATGGCTGCACTCGCGTCCAGGATCTTCGGCGGCTCGGGGTTGCAGAATCAGTTGCTGCTGTGCTTGTTATTCATTTCCCTCGCCAGCGCGGAAAACGCCAAAAGTAAAGCGGTCAACCGGTTGGGAAAATATACACAGTTCACTTCCTTTGAGAAACCGGGACACTCGGACTGCGGTGCATCCAGGGTCAAAGGCACCCTGTCCGTATTACGTTTCACCACACGCTCAGGACAAGCGTGGAATGCACTCAAAATCCAGTAGATATTCACCATTCAATCAAACCATCCAGCAGAGTTCATAGGTATTCTTTTTATTCCAGCATGGAAAACAGTTCATGGAACCAAACCCCCAACGCGTTTCAGCGACAACTCGCCTTGGTCACGGGTGAGTGTTGTTGGAAAATAAACCATTAAATAAAGTTTTCAAACCTTCTTGTGTGAACATAAAAAAAGGACAATGTGCACAAAGTAAACACAGCGGCCATCTTAGCCTGGTAAACCGCAGTCCGAGTGTCCCGGTTTCTCAAAGGAAGTGAACTGTGTATATTTTCCCAACCGGTTGACCGCTTTACTTTTGGCGTTTTCCGCGCTGGCGAGGGAAATGAATAACAAGCACAGCAGCAACTGATTCTGCAACCCCGAGCCGCCGAAGATCCTGGACGCGAGTGCAGCCATACAGGATCCAAGACATCTCTGCGAGGGTGAGTGCCTGTTCCGCCGTGTATAGAGCCAGGTTTCGCTTCACAGACCCCGGCCTCATTGAAACATTAACGTTTGACGCACATGGGGTTCTGTTAACATTGGGAAAGTGCGAACGTTTTGCGGAATGAAACAGTGTTTGTTTAAACGCCTCATTAAGTAATGCGACTGTCTCCGGCACGTACGCCAGTAATTGTTCTGGTGTAATCGAGCGGAGGTTTTTCCAGCACACACATTTGTTTACCATCCCAGCAATAAGTTCGGGTTTATTTCCGTTATAAGAGCATGTGGAGTTAAATTAATATATTTAACTCCTTGTATCACAGCCATGGAAGAAGAAATTGAATCACGCAGGAGAATGAGGGCTCAAACAATGTTTGTCCAAACAACAGTGCCAAAAGCCCAGCCCGGGAATATAAACCTCCCCATTTCTCTACAACAAAAATATTCTAAATTGGAGAAACTTACCAGGAAGGAAGTCTCTAAATGGTGGGAGGCTATTACTTTGGAGAAGTACCAAGAAGAAAAGAGGGTACCAAGGGGTCTGAGAATCCTAATAGCCCCATCTTATGAAGATCCGGATGTAGAACTGGCGGAGGAATGGGCTGAGAATTTGATGGATTGTTCCAACAGGATGCTATCAATCCTAATTAAACATGCGTGGAAGGATAGAGCAGCACTGTTGAAGGAAATAGCGGAACTTAAAGAGGAGATTACTAAAGAAGACACAATTGAAAATATGACAAAGAAATTGGAGGAAATAGCAAAAAGAATTGCAAAACATGAAGATGAAATTGTAGCCAAAAAAGAACGGAAGTTCTTGAGAGACAAGATTGACTACCAGTCAGGTCGCATCTTCACATTTAGTCGTAAATACGACAATGTCAAACGCAAGGGTATACAAGCTACCTTGGATAAGGTACAAACGGAAGGCATCTCGGAGGAAGAGGTTGTTGAAAGCGATGCTTCGGAGGATGGAAGTCTATTGGCACAAACAAACCCAATCCAACCGACAAATTTTTGGGAGGAGTTTCGTGTGATGAATCAAACATCACATCAGCAAAATTGGCAAATAGATCGGGGCAGAGGCCAGGGCAAAGGATTTCGAGGACGCGGCAGAGGAAGAGGCAAAGTTGGAGAAGAAGCCACCGCATCCAGCGCCAAACAAGGAGGGGCGGCAGGTGGAAAAGGCAATGTAACCCCAGTGGGAGTGGAAACACGGGGCCAAAAGAAAAGAGGAAAATGAACCAAAGAAATGTGGTAAATCTCTCTTCTCGTCCTCTATCTAAAACAGAATACGATGTATTACAATTTGGTCTTTCTTTCTGCCCAACCTCGAACTTCACTTACTCACGTGAGCGTATTGATCTTTTTAAATTTACCCGCAAATTACGTTTGCACAAATGGAACAAACTTAAAGTAAAGATTGCGGGTAAAACTGTTGAGACTACTAAGCCGGCCATGGAATCCATTTGGGAAGTCGAAGCATTGGTTGCTCTAAAGGAATTGGAATTTAATGTACCACCTGAGAGTCCCATTGCTGTTGAATCATTGGGCTTTAATCCAAGCTTGAATTGTCCTAACAACTTCAAACCCAAATCCAATTTTAACCCCATTTTGCCAACATGTGGTATTGACGTTTTTGAAACTCTTGTGATTGGTGACTTAAAAAAGTTGGCCAGAAAGAAAGACTGGTCTTGTGACAATTTGAGCAAATATGAACGTTTGGCTGTAAAAACATTGGAGGACGACCCCTCAATTGTTATCCGTCAATCGGATAAAGGAGGGAATGTTGTGATTGTGGATGTTAGTAGCTATATTGAGGAGGGTATGCGCCAACTAAACAATGTGGATTGTTATGAGGTATCATCCATTGAAAAGATCGAAAGAATGAATACTATTTTTTTTTTTTTTTTTTAAATATATTTTTATTGCAGGAATCAGTAAATCAATACAGTATCGACCAGCATTGTGTTATGAACGATATGTACAACAGAAAGCCCACTGATCCCCCTCCATAACGTTTGTACACAGCCAATTAGCCCATATCCCTGGGGTCGGGCGGCAAATAAGCTGGGGTCAGTAGAATGCTGGAGCTGGTCCGGATGACACACTGTCCGTCTTCTGCTTTTCTAAACAAACCCAAAACCCCCACAGTAACCCCCCCCCTTGAACTGCCCATTAACTACGGAACTCTCCCCCCCGCCCCCCACCATCAGCGCCAGGGAGCTCATCAACGTAGGATCCATTGCTTGACCCACGGTGAAGGTAATAGTGCTATCAATGCTAATGTTTATCGGGACTCGGGGCGAGTTGCCTCATCACAATCGGAGTCGCTGGGGGTACAATAATCTCTGAGGGCCTGCACCAGCGTTTCCCACTCTAACGCGGCCTCCTGCGCCTTCTCGTTACCCTGCCTCCAAGCCAGCTGTTATCTCAGCGCGCTCTCACCCGCCGCCCACTTCAAAAGCTCACTGTGCCATCTGCTGCCTGCCGGACCAGCCCGTGCCTTCCAGTTCCTGGTCACCACTCGCTTAGCAAGTAGGAGCCCCAGGTCAATGAATTTACTGGAGATTTTATTCCGGGGGGTGTGGGGGAACCAGTGCAAGAGCCCCACCGCCACATCGAATGATAGATGCCTCCCCGTCACCTCCTCTAAGGTCGCCTCTACCTCCTGCCAGTAGGACGTCAGCCCTGGACAGGCCCATAGCATGTGTAAAAGGTCCGCCTCCTGAGCCGGGCACCTAGGGCATTCTGCTGAAGCCGTGGCAAAATAACGCCTGATCTTTACCGGGGTCAGGTACGCTCTGTGGAGAACATAATAGTGGACCAGTTGGAAACGGGCGCTGCGTGTACCCTTCCAGGCACGCCTCACCAGCTGGGCCCAGGTCGTCTCCGGTATTTCCCTACCAATGTCCTCCTCCCAGCGGGATTTCAATGTGGTGAGAGGAACCAACCCCTCGGTGATCAACCTGCCGTAGAGGCAAGTGACCGCCTTCACCGTGCCCGCCGACATCATCACGTACTGGCATACCTGAGATAATTGGGGTTCCTCTATCCCGTTCTGCCAGTGCGCCTGGATCGCTCGCACAATGGCCGAATGCAGCAGAAAGTCGCCCCTGGAGATCCCAAAGCGGTCAATGAGATCCTGAAAGGACAAGAGCGCTCCGTCCTCATACAGGTCCCCGACGAGCTGTAAACCTGAGTCCTCCCAGTCCGCCAATCGTGACCAATCCCCTCCGTGGGGGAGGGCCGTCAGCATCCCCAACAGTATTTCAGGTGCATATGGATTCCGTGAGTGGCCTCTAGCGTGAGCCCGGTTCCAGCACAGTCGGATAGTCCGCTCCTCCATCGATAGGTCCCGTAGGATCAAGCGTTGTCGCAGCGCGATAAAGGAGAGGATGTGCCTGGCCATACCCGTCCCCCTTCCGTCTTCCGGGCCTCTGAATTCCCTGGCTATCCTGGGTGTAGGTCTGGAGCTGTGCCGCCAGGTAGTACTTCTCGAAATCCGGCACAGCAAGCCCCCCCTCGTCCTTTGGCCTCATCAGGGTGTTGAAGGCCACCCGCCGCCGGCCCGTTCCCCAGAGGAACCCGATCACCATAGAACGCAGGCGACGAAACGTGGCCGGTGGGACCCAAATCGGCAAGGTTCGGAAGTAGTACAATAGCCGGGGGAGCGCCACCATTTTGAGCAGGGCAATACGTCCCGCCACTGAGAGCGGCAGCGTGGCCCAGAAGTCCATGCAGCCTCGGAGCGCTCGCATGCAACGGGCAATGTTCCCATCTAGGAGGTCGGGTTGGTCATGATACACAAATACCCCGAGGTATTTAAAGCAGTCGGGCTCCCACCTGATCTCCTTACTTAGCGTAGGAGCGGGGGTGCCCCTGCGCATTGGGAAGAGGCAGGTCTTAGACCAGTTCACTTGGAGACCCGAGACTGCTCCGAACTCCGTTAGCGCTACTTCCGCTCCCCGCAAAGCGTCGACCGGATCCTCCAGGAAGAGCAACAGATCGTCCGCATAGAGCGAGACATAATGCGGGCCCGCCGCCGTCCATAAGCCCGTGTAGTGGGCTCCTGAGCGGAGGTGCATCGCCAGCGGCTCTACCGCTAGTGCAAAAAGAAGCGGGGATAAAGAGCATCCCTGCCGCGTGCCCCGTTCCACCGGATATCGCGACGAAATCAAAGGGCCCGATCGAACCCTGGCCGAAGCGGAAGCGTAGAGGACTGCGGTCCATTTGACAAATCCCTCTCCGAGGCCGAATCTCCGTAATACCGTGCATAGGTAGTCCCATTCCAGGCTATCAAAAGCCTTTTCCAGGTCTACCGACAAGACCACCGGGGACGGGGCTTCCACAAATGGTTCCCCAAGCAAGCGGAACAACCGTCGGATGTTCATAGTTGTATTCCGCCGTGGGATGAAACCGGCTTGGTCCTCATGTACTAGGGAACTCATATGTCCCAGCAGCCTCGAGGCTAAGATGCTGCTCAATATTTTGTAGTCCACCGTCAGCATGGATAGGGGACGGTAAGACCCCGGGTCGGACGAGTCCCGGCCCGGTTTGAGGAGAGGAACCACCAACGCCTCACACATCGAGCCAGGGAGACGACCCAACCTCTTCGCCTCCCTGTAGACCACTAGTAACCGAGGGGCCAAGAGGTCAGCGTAAGCTGCATAGAACTCCACTGGGAGGCCATCTAGGCCCGGGGTCTTGTTTCTCGCCATCCGTTTGATGGCCCCGCGGATCTCCCCTAAGTCGATATCGGATCCCAGGGTTTCAGCCACTTCCTGTCCTACTGTGCGGAGTTCCAGTGGGCTAAGATAGTTGTCAAGCCAATCCGGGTCACGCGCGGAGCGACTACGGTACAAACTTTCGTAGTAATGCCGGAAGCAACTAAGAATCTCCGGTTGGGTGCAAACCTCGGTCCCATCTGCCCTACGCATGTTTGTCGTTGTCTGGGACTGGCGCGTGGGGTTGGCCAACCACGCCAGCAACGCACTTGACCAATCTCCCTCCGCAATAGACCGGACCGTATAGGCCTTATAATCAAAACAGCGGAGCCGCTCGACCTCTACCGCTACCTTCTCCCTCGCCTCTACCGTTTGCGTTTGTAATTCCGGGTGCCCGGGACGGCTAACCTCAAGTTCGCGGAGTGCCCGGTCCGCTGTATCTAAATCTGCCAGGATAACACGCCTCATGCCCACCTTCTTAGAGATACAGTAGCCCCTCACCACCACCTTAAAAGCGTCCCATTCGAACGCCCTAGTACTCGCGGAACCGCCGTTGGACGCAAAATAATCCGCGATTTTCTCCCCTAGGTCCGCCTTGAAGACACTGTCCTCGAGGATCTCGGGGCGCATCTTCCAGGTGGGTACTGCCGGCGTCCCGGGGAACCAGCGAACGTCCAGCAGGAGGGGGTTATGGTCCGAGATGGTCCGCGATAGGTACTCCGAACGGACCGCTGCCGAAACTAGTTCGGGCGAACCAAGAAAGCCATCTAGCCTGACATGTAGCTCATGGAGGCTCGAAAAGTATGAATAATCTCTAGTCGCGGGGTGATGCGCCCTCCAAATGTCCGTCAAACCCCAGCGGGTCTGCCAATCCTGACGACCCTTGGCCGTACGCCGGACCGGGGAATCGGGGAGCGGGGGGTGCGAGCGGTCCATGTCCACATCTACTACGGAGTTAAAGTCTCCCCCCAGCAGGAGGGGCCCGGCAAAAAAGTGGGCCAGCGAGCCCGATAACCCGGAAAGGAAGGCAGTCTGGTCAACATTAGGAGCATACACACAGCAAACGTTCAGATCCCTCCCTCCTAGGGTGCCTGAGATGGCCACGAAACGCCCCTCTGGGTCCAACACTGTCCTCGTGACCTGAAAGGGGACTCCTGCCCTAATCCATATTAGCGCCCCCCTGGCATAAGCAGAGTACGCCGTGGAGAAGACCTGCCCTCGCCACCTACGCTGAAGCGCCGCCCCTTCCGCCTTGTTCAGATGCGTTTCCTGCAGCAGCGCCATTTGCACTCCCCTACGCACTAAATAAGCATGGACCTTGTGACGCCTGGACATAGTGTGAAGCCCCCTCACGTTCCAAGTAACACATTTCAAGTTAGCAACATCAGCCATTGTCCCATAGTGTTCTTGCACAGTCTTCCCGTTTGGGTCCCCCCAAAGAAAAAGCATCAATCCACTCAGCGCTGATGGCGGCCATTTTCCCCAACCAAAACCAAACCACCCAAAAACCAACAAGGCCCCCCCCCAACCCCCCCAGAACAGGACCCAAACTGCACCATCTAGATCCCATCCAAACCTCGGCGTGTATTAACCCCAAAACCTCCCCTAGTCCCACGGTCGCCACCGTAGGAAGGCCTTATGGGCCAGGTGCGGGCTGGGCGGAGGCAGTGGGCCCTCGTCGCCCAGGCTACCAGGACTATAGCAAGCCCCCCCGGTATCAAACCCTCCTGGGGCAAGAGCAGAGGCCCCCCAACCCTCCCTCCTCCGTTGTCAGCAATAAAGAACGGCAACCGCCTCCCCCCTGCCGGGCCCCCACCCAAAACAAGGCAGCGTACCCCGTCACCCTTGTCCATCTAAGAGGTCCTCCACCGACTTCGGTGTGATCACCGGTGTATGGGTACTGTCTGCCACTGAATCCTCCGAGTCCGATGGTGCCCCCTGGGCACCCGGGTTTTCTTCCTCCTCCTCGAGAGTTTCATCTCTTGCTCCCGATAGTTCCGACAGAACCTCCAACACTCCCCTCCGCTCCGATGATGTCTCCGCAGTCGATGGCCCTCCCGTGCGGCCGCGGCGATTTCTGACTCTCTTGGATCGCCTCCTTTGTTCCGGCTCATCCTCCCGTTGGGTCGAGGCGCCGAAACCATCTTTCCCTGTCCGATACAGTTCGAGCCAGTTACAGACCTCCTCCGGGGTGTCGAAGAACTGGGTTTTGTCGTCGACAATGACGCGGAGCTTCGCGGGGAATAGGAGGGAATATTGGATGCCCTCACTTCTGAGTTCACGCTTAACCGCCAGGAAGGAGAACCGCTTGCGTTGCGTCTCGTAGGTATAGTCAGGGAAGATGTTCACCTGACTGTTCGCGACCTGGAACGGACCATTGTGCCTGGCGGCGTTTAGGATCAAGTCTCTGTCCCGAAAATGTAGCAACCGCGCCACCACCGGCCTTGGAGTGCGTCCCTGCTGTAGGGGTCGTGCTGGAACTCTGTGGGCCCGTTCCAGAGTGTAGAAGGAGGACAGCCCCTCCGGGACCACCGTGTCTCGGAGCCAGGTCTCCAAGTATCGCACCATATCACCATCCTCGATTTTTTCCGGTAGGCCCACCACTCGGATGTTGTTCCTTCTGTTGCGGCCTTCCGCATCCTCCGCCCTCCGTTCGAGGGTCTCGATTCGGGACATGGCATCCTTTATCGTCGCAGCTAAGGTTCTCTGCGCCGGTTCCAAAGTTTTCACCGTGCCCTCCACCTCCTTGACCCGGTCCGAGAGTTTACCATGGTCCGCCCTAAGGAGGCCCAGGCCTGTCGCCACCTGAGCAATGTCCTGTTGGAGGGCCGACCGAGTAGCCTCTATCGCCTCCAGTATTCGGTCGAACTGTTGCTGCAGCGGAGCGCCATCAGGTCTTTTGGGGTCTCCTTGCTCTTCCTTGTCCTGGGCTTCAGAGTCCGAGGTGGTCTGGGTGGATCCCTTGGCTCCTCTGGGTTTCCCCATGCTGCCGGGGGCTCTCCGTAGGTGTCCCGGAGTAAGTGTCTCCGCGTACAGGAGTCGATCGCGACCTTCCCGGGAATTCCGTCTCACATCGGGTCTGGGCGATCTCCTTCTCCAGTGCCTGTAGGGGCTCCGCCGCCTCGGCTCACACCACCGCCACGTCGTCCGAGGGCACCGGTGAGGGGGCGGAGACAACCGTCGCCTGGACGGGCAGGCCCGTTCACCCACTATAGCTCCCGGGTGAGGGCCACCGACTCCCTCGGTTGTTCCGTGGCGCCAGAGTGTCGCGCCTCCCATGTAGTTGAATTGGCCGGGAGGACGTATCTGGCTGCGGAGTCGCGATGCGGGCCACCACCTGTAGCCGAAGGCTCCCACACCCGGTGCCCTCCAGTGCGTGGGCACCCGCCCAGTCGTCTAATCGAGTGTGAACCCGTTGCATAAAGTCTGAGCCCGTCAATGTCCACTGTCCAAAACAACCGAGGATGATGAAGCCGGGTGCCAGCCGACATCCGCGAGTCCTCCTCAGCTCAGTAGCTCCGATCGAGGGGACAAAGGAATCCGGGCGCCATGTTGGGTCGCACTCCGCCACTCCGCAAACTTCGGCATTTCTTCAGAGCAGTCCCCGTCCAAACTCCACTAAGGCCCCCGGCAGGGTGTCGTCGCCTCGCACAACCGAATGCGGGGTTTGGGGTGCCCCTCAGCCACCGATTTTCAGGATAATCTCGGGCTTAGTCCCGGAGCCGAGCTCTCAGGCGACCATCGCCATCGGCGCCCAAGCCACGCCCCCCGAAAGAATGAATACTATGTACCACAACATGCTGAAAGAATGGCAAAGTGAGGGCCTGTTAGAATGGAATGAATATTCTTTTCTGCCTAATAGAAACCCTAAAGTGGCAGTGTTATATCTTCTGCCCAAACTGCACAAGGATGCTACCAGGCCCCCGGGCAGGCCAATTGTTTCAGCTATGGGGTCCCTCCTTGAGAACACCTCCAAATATATTGATTTTTTTCTGCGTCCATTTGTGGAGGGGATACCCTCGTACCTGAAGGATAGCAGAGATTTTATCAATAAGATTAAGAACTGTGAATGGCAGGATAGTTATCTCCTCATTTCTCTTGACGTAGGCAGCCTGTACACCTCCATCAGGCATATGGATGGTATTGATGCCTGTCGGAGGTTTCTCAAGAAACGATCCATCTCTTTTCGAGACCATACTGATATGATTTTGAAAATGATGTTGTTTTGTCTCGAAAATAATTTCTTCATCTTTAATGAAATCTACTTTAGACAGCGACAAGGGACTGCGATGGGAACTTGTTTTGCTCCCAGTTTTGCGAATCTATTCATGGCAAACTGGGAGCAACAGGTGGCTGAGACCAGCACATTGTATCGTAGCCATGTGAAGACATGGCTGCATTACATTGATGATTTATTCATCATTTGGGATGGTCCTGAAATACTGGCAAAAGATTTTATCTGTGAATTGAACTGTAATGATCTCAACCTCACTTTTGATGGGAAAATCAGCAACTGTATGATGGAGTTCCTGGATTTGAAGGTTGAGGTTGAGAGGCACAAACTCGTTACTAAACTATACCGTAAAGCTACGGCAGGTAACACTTTACTTCACGCTGACAGTAGCCACCCGAAATCACTCATACGCAGTATCCCCTTTGGAGAGTTCCTCCGGGCTCGGAGGAACTGCAGCAGAGATGAGGACTTTGTAAGAGAAGGAGCTAACATGAAACAACGTTTCAGAGAACGTGGTTATAACCCACAGGTAATTGAGGCAGCTTTTGTGAAGGCTAGCAATATCAGCCATGAATCTTTATTGGTTCCCAATATCAATAAACCTGAGGAACAGGAGGTTGTAAGGTTTATCTCCACTTACCATGCCAATTCATGGCAGGTACAGAAGAGTTTCAAAAAACACTGGAATGTACTACTCACTGAGCAGACGCTAACTGAGGTCTTAGGTAGCAACCCTAGCATTACCTATCGGAAGGCTGATTCTCTTAAGGACAGGCTGAGTAGAAATGAGGTGAACACCATACCTAGGAAGATCAATGAGATAAAGGGCTTTTTCACTTGTATGAAGTGTAAAGCCTGTAAGTTCAGCAGCAATGTCAAATCAGTCTACTATCCCATAGAAGATAGAGAAAAATTGATTACACAACATCTCAACTGCCTCTCTGATCATGTGATATATGTGCTGGTTTGTCCATGTGCCAAAAGGTATGTAGGGAGCACAATGTTCCCTGCGAAAAAGCGCATTCTTGAGCACATGAGGGCGATTGATAACAGTGACCAAAGTTCGCCAGTCGCCCGTCATTTTGAAGAAAAACATAAAGCCAATCGTAACCTATTGAAATTCTTTGCGATTGATAGAATCCCCAGCATGAAGAGGGGTGGTGACAGAATACGCAGGCTGCGTCAGCTGGAAAGTAGATACATTCTTGACCTAGACACACGTTTCCCAGGAGGGCTAAATTCTGAGGAAGAACTGAAATGGTATTTGGGAGACTAAAACTGTATATTGTTCTGCCTAAAATGATGAATATTCATATATGATGTTGTTTGTTCTCTCGTACTCCTTGCGATGATTCTATAGTTTTTAAATCACTTTACATTTAATTTATTTTACACTTTATATACTAAGTTGGAGGCCGTCTGAGTATGGTTTCAATATTCCTGATGTGCCGTTCTTGTTTTCTCTATAGGTGACATACAATTGTGGAGCAAAGACCAGGCAGAAGATCTGATTACCCCAAGGGGTTATGTTCATAACTTCCCACTTGGGACTTAAGGATATGTCTCTGTGACATTGGTTTATTTTGACTGCGATTGATTTGAGAATCTGTTGATAAATTTAAAAATTTCTTTTTTAAGAATTTGTGTGCTGACCTTCTCCCACTTGGGTATGAAGACGCACATAGCCTGATATCTGCACTGTCACCAGAACGCAATATTTGCAAACATGCGCTTCGTGTTGCCTCATTGATATTGTATGTGCATGGCAGCTGCGTAACTTCCCACTTGGGACAGTAGATGTAGGAATTATACAATTATGCTGCTGTGATTATTAAGCACAATGTAGATACTGAAAATACTGTTGATAATTACTGTTGGGACTATGCAATATGCTAGCATGTTTACACGAGAACTAGACATTTGGATGATAATGTCTGTTATTTAGGCACATTATTATGAGGAGTTTACCAGGCTAAGATGGCCGCTGTGTTTACTTTGTGCACATTGTCCTTTTTTTATGTTCACACAAGAAGGTTTGAAAACTTTATTTAATGGTTTATTTTCCAACAACACTCACCCGTGACCAAGGCGAGTTGTCGCTGAAACGCGTTGGGGGTTTGGTTCCATGAACTGTTTTCCATGCTGGAATAAAAAGAATACCTATGAACTCTGCTGGATGGTTTGATTGAATGGTGAATATCTACTGGATTTCGAGTGCATTCCACGCTTGTCCTGAGCGTGTGGTGAAACGTAATACGGACAGGGTGCCTTTGACCCTGGATGCACCGCAGTCCGAGTGTCCCGGTTTCTCAAAGGAAGTGAACTGTGTATATATATATATATATATTCACTGAAAAAACCATAGGTTATAGACCATATATAGTTAGGAATTCGCATTTACAAAACCTTATTTTACTCACACAAAACCATTGAAATTCCATATATAGTTAGTTGCACTAACTATATATCGCGCACCCGCAATCCACTGCTGATGATGTCACATATTACATCATTCATGACATGGTCAGTGACATCACTGATGACATCACTGATGACATCTCAAATGACATCACTGATGACATCTCAAATGACATCACTGATGACATCACTGATGACATCTCATTTGACATTACTGATCACATCACTGATGATATCATTCATGTGATAATACGATGAACCTCTTCAGACTCTAATATAACCTTAGATACAATCAGTGTAAACAGACACTCACAGACTGTCACTCATCCATGGAGTTACTCACACACCTAGTCAGTCATGCAAAGAATCAATCACACCTCCATTTCCTCAACTATACAGTTATACAAACTTTACTTATTCAAACATATACTAACACATATTTACTCTCTTATACAATCCCTGATACAAGTTCACAATGATCCATACAGCCACTCCCACATTCACTGGCTCTTATGCACAGTTATTTATATATGTCAACTCTCACATGTACTGTGTTTTACATATGTACCTACTTTGACATGTAGCACTGAGATATCCATTCACTCACCAATACACTCATGCACACAGTCAACCGCCCATACAGCTGTTTCCACATGCACTTTTGAAACCATACATCTAGTGAATCAACTGCTCACACATCTATGCACAGAGTCATACACCTCCCAGCCACCCACACACACACTCAGTCTCCCATACAAATACTTGGGCAACCAATCAATAACCCATATAGTTACTCATATAGCTACTTATCAACACATGCAACAGTTTACAGAACAACAGACATAATGATGCACAAATTAAGACAGTTTAGTCACTAACCCATGCACTCAGTGAGACACATTTAATCACTCACTCATACAGTCAGTCATGCACCTACTAAATCCTTCATCCAGACACTTATACATCCACTCATTCTTCAATATGTAAGACATATTTTAACTTTACAGAAACATACAGTCACTGGATGTTGTCATCAGTGATGTCATCAGTGATGTCATTTGAGATGTCATCAGTGATGTCATCAGTGATGTCACTGACCATGTCATGAATGATGTAATATGTGACATCATCAGCAGTGGATTGCGGGTGCGCGATATATAGTTAGTGCAACTAACTATATATGGAATTTCAATGGTTTTGTGTGAGTAAAATAAGGTTTTGTAAATGCGAATTCCTAACTATATATGGTCTATAACCTATGGTTTTTTCAGTGAATTTTCAAGGTTTTGTAAATGCTAATTCCTAACTATATATGGTCTATAACCTATGGTTTTTTCAGTGAATTTTCAAGGTTTTGTAAATGCTAATTCCTAACTATATATGGTCTATAACCTATGGTTTTTTCAGTGAATATATATATATACATACATATATAAACATATATCATCTGTATATCTATATAAATACAAACATAAATGCATGCATACATATACTTATATGCATACAGATGCATGTTATTTACATGAAAGTTGAAAAAACACTAATAAAAGCAAAGCTAAAAAGCCACCTCATTACAAACAGAATGGCTTTAACTTAAACGAGGGCGAGATCTATTGCATTTTCAATGCTTGTTTACTTTGGTTCCATCAAGAAGGCATTCAGATGTGTCACACATTTGCCATAAATTCTGAATGTTAGCACTCTAGTTGCACATTAGATCACTGTAGTAAAGCTACTGCTCACCAGGGACGTCTGCTGCTGGTATTCAAAGTGCATGTTTCAGTCTGCATGTCAGAATTTTTTTAATGAAATTGAAGAGGGTTTGAGAAGTCACTCAAAATGTGCCCTAATTTTTCTTTCTGCAGCACTAATCATAATTCATATGGCAAAATATACCCCCTCATTTTGTTCCTTTTTAAATTAAATGTTTTAAGAGTTACCACTTTATTCCAATCAAGATGGCTTCAGGTGTGCCATGCCTTTGTAATAAGTAGGACTGTTAGCGCTCTAGTTGTTCTTTAGAACACTCTGGGACATTCTGTCATTGGGCTATACTTGGGCTACATCTGGGTGATATTTGGGCTCTTTTGTCTCTGGTGGCCATTTTGGGAGACTGCATGTCAGAATTTTTTAATGAAATAGAAGAGGATTTGAAAAGTCACTCAAAATGTGCCCTAATTTTTCTTTCTGCAGCACTAATAATACCTTCTATTGCATAATATACCCCCTCATTTTGTTCCTTTTTAAATTAAATGTTTTAAGAGTTACCACTTTATTCCCATCACGATGGCTCCAGGTGTGCTATCCCTTTGTAATAAGTAGGACTGTTAGCGCTCTAGTTGTTCTTTAGAACACTCTGGGACATTCTGTCATTGGGCTATACTTGGGCTACATCTGGGTGATATTTGGGCTACATTTGGGCTCTTTTGTCTCTGGTGGCCATTTTGGGAGACTGCATGTCAGAATGTTTTAATGAAATAGAAAAGGATTTGAGAAGTCACTCAAAATGTGCCCTAATTTTTCATTCTGCAGCACTAATCATACTTTCTATGGCAAAATATACCCCCTCATGTTGTTTCTTTTTAAATTAAATGTTTTAAGAGTTACCACTTTATTCCAATCAAGATGGCTTCAGGTGTGCCATACGTTTGTAATAAGTAGGACTGTTAGCGCTCTAGTTGTTCTTTAGAACACTCTGGGACATTCTGTCATTGGGCTATACTTGGGCTACATCTGGGTGATATTTGGGCTACATTTGGGCTCTTTTGTCTCTGGTGGCCATTTTGGGAGACTGCATGTCAGAATGTTTTAATGAAATAGAAAAGGATTTGAGAAGTCACTCAAAATGTGCCCTAATTTTTCATTCTGCAGCACTAATCATACTTTCTATGGCAAAATATACCCCCTCATGGTGTTTCTTTTTAAATTAAATGTTTTAAGAGTTACCACTTTATTCCAATCAAGATGGCTTCGGGTGTGCCATACCTTTGTAATAAGTAGGACTGTTAGCGCTCTAGTTGTTCTTTAGAACACTCTAGGAGGCTGCAGTAGAACACAAAGGAATCAACTGACAGTCTCTGTCCTTGTTGGATGTACATGTTTTACTGAGAATGTCAGACTTCATTTTCACATGACTGAGAAAGATAATGTGAATTTACAGAAAATATGCTTTCAGTTTAGCTTATAGATCCCCTTCCAAACCACTGTGGGAAAATCATGAGATATTAGTTTTCTTTCAAACAATATTCATGATATCACAGCAGAAGGTTTTTTCACATGGTAAAATCACCTTAGAACCCACCACAATTCCTAAAACGAGTATGGTACCATCAACAAATGATTTATAATGTAACTAAAGTCCTAAAACCCTCTATTAACTACAATGCTTTTTAATGAGGTGCTATCATGTATATTGGTCCCAAGATGGCTGCCAACACTTCTTGGATGAAGTGCTGACAGCCAATCAGATCAGATGTGTGGTTAGGCTCCGCCCAGATATATATCTTTTTTTGAACCTAAATTACTCAAAATCCACTGGAGCACATATATTGAGACCTAGCAAAGGCACATCGGGCTAACAGTCCCTACAATTTTGCCAAGTTTCGTGCAAATCCATTCAGCCGTTCGAGCTAAAAGTGAGGCCAACCGCCCTATGGAAATTAACATGGGAAAAACGCGTTTTGGGACCCCCCTTTTTTCTCGTCCCCCCCTTGATGAAACCCCCCCAAATTGTCAGGGGCTGCTCAGAAACAAAATGTTCTTCAATTTTCCTGAAAATTTCAGCCAATTCCGTCCACAAACGCCAAAGTTATTAGACATAGAATTTTCAAAAATCCCATAGAGAAAAAATCCTAACTATATATACCTACTGGCGACCGCCAGTAGGTAATATATATATATATATATATATATATATATATATATATATATATATATAAATATATATATATATATATATATATATATTTATATATATATATATATATATATATATATATATATATATATATATATATATATATATATATATATATATATATATATATATATATATATATATATATATATATATATATATATATATATAAAAATATATATTACCTACTGGCGGTCGCCAGTAGGTATATATAGTTAGGACCTAGTTTCCATAGGAAATCCGCAACATTCTATTGGGAATAACTTTGGCGCCGGTTGTTGAATCTTCGCGAATTTCTCAATGAAGATGGCCTGTTCCGCTTCGCTTCTTCCCTGAAAGTCTCGGGTAGATTCGTCAAGCGGGGGCCGAGAAAAAAGGGGGGTCCCAAAACGTGTTTTCCCAATGTTGATTTCCATAGTACGTTTAGACACGGCTACAGACCCAACCGCTGAACGGAATTACACCAAATTTGGCAAAATGGTAGAGTCTGATTCGCAGATCACCCTTTTGCTTAAATGGTGTAAATCCCTCCAGTATTTCCTGAGAAACTAAAAAGAGAAAAAATATATATATCTCTAAGCTTGCACCGTGCGTGCACCGTACGCGTACCTTCCCGTGCACGAGCTGCATGCTGATTGGCTACCACTGTCTGTCAACACTCCAAAACAGAAATTGATGGCAGCTATCTTGTGCCTCGGTAGACTAAGGCACAAGAAAGCAAAAAAACAAACGTGTAGAACTCAAAAAGGGGGCAGGGTAGAAGCACCCGGACCTCCTAGGCCTGCTCAGGGGGTCACGGGGTACGCGATTTCCCCCCCAAAATAAAATTTGGGGGGGGCCTTGGGGGTCCTTGTGGGACCCCCTGAGCAGGCCTAGGGTGTCAGGGTGCTTCTACCCTGCCCCCTTTTTGAGTTCTAAAACTTTCCGAGCACGAGCTGCATGCTCATTGGCTTTCAACACTTCAAACCAGGAAGTGTTGGCAGCCATCTCGTGCTCGTTGGACCGAGGCACAAGAAAGCAGAAAAACAAACGTATAGAAAACAAAAAGTGGGCAGGGTAGAAACACCCTGACCCCCTAGGCCTGCCCAGGTGGTCCCACAAGGCCAATTTTTATACCATTTTTTTTCCTTCAAATTACCCCCCGGGGGGACAAAATCGCGGGGGCATAGTGATAAAGAAGTGTGGGGGGCCCCAATCCCCCCCTACACTGCCCAGGGGAACGCCGCCCCCCGGGGAAAAGCAACACAGCCCCCTGGGGCATAATGGAGGCTCATGGTGGGCTAGTTGGACCCCAGGGACCCCCAGTTTGCAAGGGAATGTAATCCCCCAATTTAGAACACTCTACAGGGCATGTTTGCACAGTTTAAGTTGGGGAATTATTTCCTGTTCAATCCAGAGGTCCCCTAGAGGGAACTAGTCCAACAGGTATCTCCAGTAAGCGCCATAGAGCTGCGCTGCAGAGTGTTGTAAAAAGGGGGCGTGCCCTCTTAACACCTGCCTGCAAAAATGTAGTAAATCAGTATAAAAAAATTACAATTAATACATTTAAAAATTGTCATTTACAAAACCTTCGAAATCCAATTACAAAAACCATAGGTTTCAGGCCTGATATAGTTAGGAATTAGCATTTACAAAACCAAAACCATTGAAATTCCCTGAAAAAACCATAGGTTTCAGTCCTTTTATAGTTAGGTATTAGCATTTAATAAACCTTGCAAATCCACTGAAAAAACCATAGGTTTCAGGCCTTATATAGTTAGGAATTAGCATTTAAAAAACCTTTGAAATTCACTGAAAAAAACATAGGTTTCAGGCCTTATATAATTAGGAATTAGCATTTAAAAAACCTTTGAAATTCACTCAAAAAATTATAAGTTTTAGGGGTGTTATAGTTAGCTGGACATTTCACTCATACAAAACCATTGAAATTGCTCCTATATAGTTAGTTGTACTAACTATATTACACGCACCCACAATCCACTGCTGATGATAACACATATTACATCATTCATGACATGGTCAGTGACATCACTGATGACATCTCAAATTACATTACTGATGATATCACTGATGACATCATCCACTTGACAATCACATACACCTTTTCATACACTAGTAAAATCTTTCATCACTCTTTGTAAAATACAGAGTATCATATTTGAATCCTTTGACACAGCAATACAAGTATCTAAAAACCCACTCAGTGATTCCTAGATGTATACACACATCTAATCAGTTACCTGTAGATTCACTCATACATGCTGTCAATGAACAATAGAACACTATCAAAAATACGTATACACCTATATCGACATTACACACCAGCACACATCCTATTCACATATGAAGTCATCCTACTCACTTATGCAAACAATGGATCATACTTACATACTTACGTAGCTATACACTTATATAAACACCACTTCATCTATTCATTTAGATAGTAAGTCATACTTAGTGTATTATAAAATCATTATTACAAGTATACAGTTATCCATAGTCACTCACACAATCATTGAGTCTTATGTATACTTATTTATATACAACAACTCACTCATACACTGCCTTTTATTTTTCTAGTTTGTTGAACATGTACCATTGAGAAATATATTTGCTCATCACCACACCCATAAAGATATTCACTCACCCAAACAACTGTTAGAACATGTAGTTTTAACTTCATATATCTACTGAATCAACTATTCACATATCTTTGGGCAGTCACACAACCCCCACCGAACCACACACACAGCGACCGCGGTGCCTTCCTAGGCCAGGTCGCCCCCACGCTCCCCTGCTGCTCATTCTGCCGCCTTCTTCCTGAGATTCTCGCCACCGCTGCAGGCGACCCAGCTGCTGAGCCGCCCGCACTTCGCTTCCCGCTTTCCCGCCGCTGCCTCCCTGTGGCCCCGCCCCCGCCACCCGATTGGCTACCCCGCTCCCGCGACACAGAGGACCCTCCCTCCCGGCTCCCTGCTTATGATGCCACCACGCACGCGCAGCAGTGGTCACGCGCAGCGGGCGCGCCGCGCCTGGACCGTGCCCAGCGCCAGGACCCCTGGCCCCCGAGGCTGCCAACCCATCCGCCGGTCCTACGACGCCGCGACACTCAACGCACTCAACACCGGCCGAACCCCCGGATGCTACCGAGCCACCCCGAGATGCTCCCACGGACCCTTCTGCTGCCGAACCTGCAACTTCTCCTGCATCCGGACCTGCACCATACCCGCCAGGACGAGCACCAGCAGTAACCACCTGAAGTGCATCCTGCTCAACACCCGCTCCGTCCACAGACATGCCGTGGAACTCTGGAACCTCCTCAACACCACATCTCCAGACGTCGCCTTCCTGACAGAAACCTGGATGAACGCCTCCTCAGCGCCCGACATCGCCATCGCCATTCCGGACGGATACAAGATCACCCGGAAGGACCGCATCAACCAGACTGGAGGAGGCATCGCCATCGTCCACAAGAACACCATCCGCATCACGACCAACTCCGACGACACCCTCACGGCGGCCGAACACCTCCACTTCCAGATCCACACCGACCCCAAGACCACCCTCAGAGGCACCCTCATCTACAGACCCCCAGGACCCCGCACACAATTCAGCGAAGACATCGCCGACTTCATCAGCCCACACGCCCTCCTCTCCGCCGACTACATCCTCCTCGGGGACCTCAACTTCCACCTGGAGAACAACAACGACCGCAACACCACCACCCTGCTGGACAACCTCGCCAACCTCGGACTCAAGCAACTAGTCAACACCCCCACCCACTACGCCGGCCACACGCTTGATCCAGTCTTCTCATCCAGCAAGCACATCACCTTCAGCCACTCCACAGGACTTCACTGGACCGACCACAGCTGCGTCCACTTCAGCTTCAGAAGAACCACGGCCCACCACCACCAGCAACAGGCTCCCCACAGGAGCTGAAGCAAGATCACCGCCGAACAGCTCACCACCTCCCTCAGTCAGAACCCACCCGCCAGCACAACGGACCCCACCGAAGCAGCACGCAACCTCACGAAGTGGCTTTCCGACTGCGCTGACGACCCCGCGCCACTAAAGAAACCTACCAGCAGACCCAGAAGCAAGAAAGCCTCCTGGTTCACCGACGAACTCAAGGACTCCAAGAAGAACTGCGGCACCCTCGAGAAAGCCTGGCTCCTCGACCAGACCACAGACAACAGGACCGCCCTCAAACACGCCACCCGCAAGCACCACCAGCTTATCCGCACTACCAAGAAGAAATCACTGAAGGAATGACTGGACAACAACACCCACGACAGCAAGGAACTCTTCAACATCGTCAAGGAGTTCTCCAACCCCAGCACCGGCAACAACGACATCACTCCTTCACAAGACCTCTGCGACTCTCTCGCCTCGTTCTTCCACCGCAAGATCGCCGACATCCACAACAGCTTCGGCGCACCATCAACGCACCCAAACGTCGAACCTACGCCCCCCACCACCACCCTCTGCACCTGGACCACAGTGACCACCGAAGACACAGCCCGCACGATGAACACCATCCACTCCGGATCTCCGACCCACCCCTGCCCCCACCATGTCTTCAACAAGGCCGACTCCATCATCGCACCCCAACTGCAGAACATCATCAACGCCTCCTTCAACACCGCCACCTTCCCGGAGAGCTGGAAGCACGCCGAGCTCAGCGCCTTACTGAAGAAACCAACAGCGGAGCCCACCGACCTCAAGAACTTTCGCCCCATCTCGCTCCTCCCTTTCCCTGCCAAAGTCATTGAGAAGACCGTCAACAGACAGCTTGCAGCCTTCCTCGAGACGAACGGATCCCTCGACCCCTCGCAGTCTGGTATTCGAGCCAACCACAGCACCAAGACCGCCCTCATCGCAGCCATCAACGACATCAGAACCCTACTCGACAACGGGCAAACAGCGGCCCTCATCCTCCTGGACTTCTCTGCAGCATTCGACACCGTCTGCCACCGCACCCTAGTTCAACGCCTCAGCAACATCGGTACCCAAGAGAAGGCACTGGAGTCGATCATCTCATTCCTCACCGGCAGAACACAGAGAGTGCGCCTCCCCCCGTTCCGATCTGAGGCCACCGAAGTCATCTGCGGCGTACCGCAAGGATCATCACTCAGCCCCACCCTCTTCAACATCTACATGAGACCTCTGGCAGCCATCGCACGCCAACACAACCTCAACATCATCTCCTACGCCGACGACACCCAACTAATCCTCTCCCTTGCCAGAACGAGCCTACACAAAGGGATGAAAGACGTCGCCGAATGGATGAAGAACAGTAACCTGAAACTGAATTCAGACAAGACGGAAGTCCTCATCCTGGGACCATCGCCCTCCGCCTGGGACGACTCCTGGTGGCCCCCCGCCCTGGGCGCCACCCCCAAGCCAACAGACCAAGCACGCAACCTGGGCTTCATCCTGGACTCCTCCCTCTCGATGACCAGACAAGTCAACTCCGTCTCCTCATCATGCATCAACACCCTACGCATGCTCCGCAAGATCTTCCGATGGATCCCGACCGAAACCAGGAAGACGGTCACCCAGGCACTCGTCACCAGCCGACTGGACAACGGAAACGCCCTCTACGCCGGAACCACAGCCAAGCTACAGAAAAGACTCCAATGCATCCAGAACGCATCCGCCCGACTCATCCTGAACATCCCCCAACGCAGCCACATCTCCGGCCACCTGAAGGACCTGCACTGGCTCCCCATCAGCAATAGGATTACGTTCAGGCTCCTCACCCATGCACACAAATCTCTCCACGACCTGGGCCCCAAGTACCTCAACGACCGCCTGACCTTCGATACGCCCACCCGCCAGCTACGTTCGACAAGCCTCGCCCTCGCCGTCGTACCACGCATCCGAAGAGCCACCGCTGGTGGCAGATCCTTCTCCTACCTGGAAGCCAAGACATGGAACTCCCTCCCCATCCACCTTCGGCTGACCCAGGATCATCTCGCCTTCAGGAGACAACTCAAGACCTGGCTGTTCGAACAATAGCAGACCCCTTTGCCAAAGCGCCTTGAGACCCTGCTGGGTGAGTAGCGCGCTATACAAATGTTATGATTGATTGATTGATTGATTCACTCTCCCATACAAATACTCAGTTAACTAATCAATAACTAATATAGACTTTCACATAGCTAGTAACCAACTGGAGAACCAGTTTACACAACAACTGACAAAGTGATACAGATATTCACACAGTTTAATCACTATCCACTATATTTAGTGAGACACTATAAATTGGTAAAGTGAACAGTCAATTTCACTGCTACTAAATCCTCCATCCAAATATTTTTTTGTATATATCCACTCATTCTTCAATGCAAATATATATTATGCATATTTAAATAACGAAGCAAACCACATTCACTGGATGATGTCATCAGTGATGTCATCAGTGATGTCATTTGAGATGTCATCAGTGATGTCACTGACCATGTCATGAATGATGTAATATGATCTAATATGTGACATCATCAGCAGTGGATTGCGGGTGCGCGAAATATAGTTAGTACAACTAACTATATAGGAGCAATTTAAATGGTTATGTATGAGTGAAATGTCCAGCTAACTATAACACCCCTAAAACGTATAGTTTTTTGAATGAATTTCAAAGGTTTTTTAAATGCTAATTCCTAACTATATAAGGCCTGAAACCTATGGACATGAAAGAGGAAAACACCTCTTGTGATTGTTTTTGTGCAGGAAGGTATCCCTTCCAGGACGAAAACAATCACCCCTACAACACAGACACCCTTGCACCATGACGCAAGAGTATCTGTATTGGTCCATGGCAGCCCACTGTGCGTCAGTGCAGAGAAAAAGGACAGGAATGCGCTGTATCTTGTAGATGCAGCACATTGCGGCCCTTTTCTTCTGGTGCACAGCAACACAGCAGGAAGGCTTGCAGCGCTGCTGTGTGTCAAAATATTGTAAATGAGACCCTAAATGACTCTTGAAGCTAGTCAAAAAATTCAGTGAGATGACTCTCTCCGACAGAGAGCTGTGTGTAGGAGCTCCCAAGAATGAGATGCAACAAACTAAGGGGTCTATTTATGAACTTATCACGCAGTGCAGCGCAGCGTTACAGGGAAAGGGTAGGAATGAGCCATATTTAATGCAATACGGGCATTCCTGCCTTTTCCCCTGCACCTGCGCCTTTTTGGCAACCTAGCACCCGCGCAGTCCCCAAGGAGGCGTGCATTGTATGCAGGATTATTTTTGTGCAGGAAGTGGCATCTTCCTGCACAAAAACAATACAGAGGCGTATTCCTTTTTCTCTGTGTGCTGCAGAATGCTGCTCACACAGAAAGAGGAAGTAATGAGAAGAGATAAAGATATTTCTCCTTGTTACGCCTCACTTGAGAAGGCGTATCTTTTTGGCACGTTCCCAGGTCTACCAGTTTTGGTAAATCCGGGAATGTGTCAAAAACAATGAGTGTTGCGTGGGAACACCCACACCTCATCCAGGGCAAAGTAAGGCAACACAACGATCTGTGCTGCATTGCCTTACTGCAGATTTACGGAGCCACTCAGGGTCAGGCAAAGTAGCCTTGCATGGCTTCACAAATCCTACTTAAGGTTTGCGTCGGTAATCTAGCACATTGCGTAGTGCAAATGTGATGCAAGCCATCTCGTAAATAGGGCCCTAAGAAACTCATAATTACTCTCCTGCAAATGCGGGTGGAACTCGCCCACACGCTAATAACCGTTTCCGTGAGGCGCAGTAATTAGCGAATTTGCAGGTGGCACCTGAATCTACTCCCTGGCTGGTCTGTGGAGTCCAAACTAGGGGTTTTCCACACTGACATGCGTTACTTTTTACCTTACACACATTGGTAGGGCAAACACATAGGTTATATTTTTGCCTGATTTATAATCACGACTGTCGTGCAGATAGAACATTTATTAGTGGTGTGGCTCACTGGTTAGAGGCGGCAGACCCGGGAGCTGAGGACGGCCCGGGACCAGGGTTCAATTCCCGACGCGTTAGGGTCGTGGACCAGGGTCAGCGGACTCGATAATTCTCACCTCGGTGCCTACTCTAACCAGGGATCACACTCGGTAACTCTGGGCATTAGCTTGCCTCATCTCCACAACGGCCCCCCACATACGCCGGGGATGCCTGGTTTTACCTTGGAGATACCCAGTAGGGACCATCTCACAGGGAAAGCCAGGACGGGTTCCCCAGCGGTCTATTGCGCAGAGATACTCCTTCGGGAGTCAATTCTAGCTCGTTAGAAACCCACAATTAATTAATTAATTAATTACTGCTTTTGTAATCAGGACCTCAGACATTCATCGTTCCCAGGCTGATAAAAACTGGGTAGATTTCAGGCCGTACATGATACATATCCTTAGTTCCCCAGAGACAGTCCAGTTTGTGGCATGCGCTGTAAACATTATTAGAACATTGGAATGTTGAGAGCTCCATTGCAGATAATGGAGTGCTCCATGCTTTTACGGACCGGTAAAGGGCCGCAAAGCAATATTCCAATGTTATTTTCAAAGCCCTCTTGGAGACCGAGGGAATTTAAACCCCTCGAACTCCGAGAGGCCTTTGATTTATTTGTTGGAACATTCTGCCCTCTAGTGGTAGAATTTTCTAATAGCCTTATAGCCCTTCGTTGCAGGGCTATATCGGCGATTAAAGTCCCACTCCCTTGTTAAAATCGCTCGCCTTCTGCTCGGGCCTTTAACGCTAGAGCGGGCCTTTAATAGCCGGTATAGCCAACTACAGCGGGCTATAAGGCTATAATAAATGTAAATCCAGTATTTGTAAAGCGCTAACAATTACCCAAAGGCGTCAAGGCGCTGGGGGGCTGTCGGGAAGACTAAGCGAGCTATTGCCCAGAATCACATGGTGCTGAGCTGTTCTGCCACTGGCAATCGAACGTTGAGTCCTGTGTTCTGGAGTCAGCCGCCTTGGCCCCTGTGCCACACCTCTTCCCTCATAATATGAGAAACAAGTGCCACAGCACTCCCTACAACAATCAACATGAAGTGCTTCCACTTCTCTTAGTAGTTTATAGATCCAAAGGTTAAACGATAAGAGCCAAGTATTTTTTCATTGGCGCTTGTATTTTCAGTCAGGCTGTTTTTCCTGAATGAAAATACAAGCTTCAATGAAAAAATACTTTTTTCTCATATTTACGCAGAGGCCTTTGGCTAAAGTGCATTATGCATTCAGGGTAGTATGATGCATTCCTACCATATAGCACCACATGGAAAAGTTTTTCCGTACAGTTCTGATTTCTAGTACAGTGGCACATGACAAGAGAAGTGCGGTCAAATATTTGGGGATTGAAGTTCCAAGAAGCATCGAAGATGTGGCACAAGTCAATCTTGAACTTAAAACCAAAGAAATGAGGAAACTACTAAAATCATGGAGTTGTGTACATCTCACATTCTTGGGGAGATCAAACATTATCAAAATGGCAATCCTACCAAAGTTCACATTCCTATTCAATGCAATTCCCTTGGAGTTTAATTCTCTCTGTATACAAAATATACAGAGTAAAATCAACTCCTTTATTTGGGCATCTAAAGGGGTAAGAATAGCCTGGAGAAAGCTTTGCCAAAAGAAAAGTAGGGGGGGGATCGCTAGTCCAGACTTAGCCGTGTATTATAGAGCTTTTCATTTTAAAAACATTAGAATATTACTTCTTCCCCGGGAGTCCTACCCCTCCTATTGGAAAGCCGTAACCGATCAAGATCAATGTCTCTACAAATTTGGCCATTCCAAATACTTTAAAAAGATCAGACTGAAGGTATTGAGATAAGCGTATAAAATGTGGTCAGAGATAAAGAAAGTGTGGAGGTTTTCATATTATAGTCCTCTGGCCCCAATATGGAACTCGCCGGGTACTCCAGAATGCCTGAAAAATGCCCTAGCATGTCCTTTGAAAAAAGCAGGAATAGAGAGGTGGGGGGATCTTCTTGAAAATGGGAATCTTAAACATTGGGTCGTCTTAGCGGATAGAACCAATAATGAACTATCAAGATTCAAATACTACCAAATGGCCAGTTGGACCAGAGGACAAGTAATAATACCGGATTCGGGCAGCACGCTAGAGGAGAACCTACAAAAAAGAACAATTCGAAAAGAAGTTTCACTCTGGTACTGGCACTTGATCGAGGGAAACAATGCCGATTTTGATACACCTGAAGACATTTGGAAGAAAACCTTTCCGGATAAAGACGTGCAACATTCTTGGCAAGTATCTTGCACCTTTTTATGGCACATTATTGTTTCTGCACCTCTCAGGAGAAACCATCTTTTTACTTTGCACAGGTCGTATTGGACACCTGAAAAATTGTCCAAGATTAACACACAGATGATGAAAAAATGTCCTAAATGCAGAGAATTGAAGGCCAACAACATACACATGTTCTTTACATGCACTCACCTTGACGTTTATTGGCATGCAGTCGGTAAGATTGTGGATAAAGCTCTAGATTTCAACGTCAAGGTAAGCCCTTTCACTAGCATTTTTGGCATTTTAGACACTGCTGAATTGAGTATTAATTTAAGTAAAAAACAGAACCACTTGCCATTTATGTCTATGTTATTAGCTAGAAGAGAGGTGTGTAAAAATTGGATCCTTCCATCACCTCCTAAAGCAGATGATTGCGTTAGGGCAATGAACAAATTCAGAAAGCTGTACGAAATGAGAGGGAATAGCAAACGTACGAATTACTGGGAATTATGGGACAAGGTTAGGTGGTAGGGCAGGGAGGGAAGTCCAATGATTTAAACAAACGCGATCGAGCAAGTTCTTTCTATAGTGGCACTTCGCTCGCATAAACTAGTTGGAACTTGCTGGTATTTATGACATTTGTAAATCTATGGAGATAGGTCCTTCAGGGCATGGAGTAGGCTGGACCTTATTTTATCAAGAAAAAACGAAATTGCCTCCTCCACTCTTATTCAAAATTTACTTCAAAACTCAAACTATACTTTATTTAGTTTGATAAGGTATTTTTATTTATACCAACCATTTTTATTTTTTTGAATTGTTTTTAAAGATTCATAAATGCAGAACAAGACCACTGTACATTGATCTATTTACAACACTATACATTATCATTGGAAATATACATGTAACAAAGAAGACAAATCAAAATCAATTAATCAATATCAATCGTTCATCCCGAACAGAAACAATTCTAAACAAAACAACACATTATGTACACTTCAAATGTCAAAAATGGATAGACAAAGTGAGACAATGAGGAGTTCAATTAATGAAAACAATATATCTACACATCAGATATTATTCATTGATACTGTGATAGATTATTTACTACTCACCGTTTGCTGACGCGTTTCGATCCCGGGTAACCAGTTCCCGGAATCCCATCAGGGCTTTGTCATTATCATAATATGAGCAGAAGAGGGTTGTAGGGAAGCTTCCTTAATTTAAAAAACTGGCGTGGATTTCTTCTTATAAGTATTCAGTCTTCCGTTTGGATCGAGCAGTCCTGCTCCGATCTATTCTGCCACTCACCAACCTTGTGAGTGTTTCTGCCAAAATTCAGCAAGGTTTCTTTTATTAATCCCTTAATGGACAGCTTGTCTGTTACTTTCGGCGTTCACCATCGCCGGGTGCTGTCTGGAACTCTTTGTTCGTCTTTTGTAAACAAGTAGCCACGCTCGGATTCTTTACTTCGTGAACACTGAAGCCGACAACCCGGTTAATCCAAGATTAACCGGTGTTGTAAATAGATCAATGTACAGTGGTCTTGTTTTGCATTTATGAATCTTTAAAAACAATTCAAAAACATAAAAATGGTTGGTATAAATAAAAATACCTTATCAAACTAAATAAAGTATAGTTTGAGTTTTGAAGTAAATTTTGAATAAGGGTGGAGGAGGCAATTTCGTTTTTTCTTGGTATTTATGACATGGCTATTTTTCGCCTCTCTGGGAACTCCCCCGTGCATGACTCAGAGGTGACCCTGTTGCCAATTGCATAAAGATCGTATAAATGAGGACAATAAAAAAAAAGAGAGAAGTGCGATGAAAGTACCATCACTACCCGTTCTAAATGTTTGCACATTATTAATAATATTGGCCTCACTTTAAATGGAAATGGTCCAACATCGGTGTGAAATGCAAATGAAAAGCACCACTAGTTCAGTTTTTGGAGCCCACGCGTCTCTCAGCAGCAGAATAAACATAGACATTAATAGGAGGTGACCTCACATTAATACAGTGTCAAGAATGACCTTTTCTCATGGAAAGGAAATACAGCCACATTACAAGATTCCTGCAATTGTGATGATTGCTGGGCTACTGTTAGCCAGACATAAGCATTGGCTAAACAGGGGAATTGGCACTGACTACCCATAATCACACTGTAGGGACATCAAGGGAAAACAGGCACTGGCAAAGCCAACATGTGGGCTCCAAGGTGCAGGCAGGCATTCTGATATACTGTTTGAACGAATATGTGACCTTACAACGCAATCAAAATGATCGCGGTACGTTACATCGCTGTTTTAACAATGCAAGTCATTACAACGACTTGCGCTGGAGGACGATGGACTTATGAATAGTATGATTGACTATTCCAACTCCAGTCTATGTACAGTAAGGAAGGTGTTGGAATAGTAAATTATACTATTCCTTAGGTTAGCGCGCCTTCCAGCGCAGGTTGTTGCTACGACCTGCGTTGTAATACCCACGATGTAAAGGCATTACAATGCAATGTCCGCGTGGTAATGGATGTTTCCCTGTTTCAACACATTACGTGCTTACATGCTATTTCGCTCCATTATTTCACTTTGTGACACTTGGTCCCTCACTTGTTTTTACAGCACGATGTTCATATCGGTTTTCCAGAGTCCACGCAGTGAGTCCTTGTAACGATTTTCTTCTTTAAACACGGTATAACGATTAACTCACTTGCTTGCTTTACTGGAAGTCCCCACACGGAGTATTAATATCGTGCTGTCGTTGCGCTTTGCATGGCAGCCTCGTTATCCACTAGAGCACCGTTTACTTCCGTGTACACGATATACCGTCAACTGACACGAGCACTTCACTTCACCTGTTGTTCACATATATAGACACATCATCATCATACTTATTGCGCAGCATGCTTGTTACATTTTTATATTATCACACAGCATGTTAGGCACTTATTGGCATGCACATTCAGGCACTTAACTAACCCTGGCAACTAGACACACTACCTTTAGTTGGTACACTTATTTTCTTCTTCATTCTCTGTAGATACCCCTTGACAAAGGGCCCCGCCCGAAATGCATAGGGAGTGGAACTCATTCACCAGCATATAATATGCTTCTGAAGATTGCATCACTTTGATATGATGTTAATATCAAAAAACTTCTTTCATGGAATAAATTGACAAAAGAATGTCATGAACTTTACTGGAGTCTAAATTCATTTTGGAACCCTACGGTGTGCCTCCATCCAGGGATGCACTCACTCTTATGCGTGTACATAGCCTTATTGTACTTCATAGCGTCATTGGACGGTGACGCCACCTGGGAGAGCACCCTATCTGTTTAAACTTTTGTATCCAAGCCAATAGACAAAACATAGTAGTGCACCTTCTATCTTCTGATTGATTACATGCTATTTAGCCCACTAAAGTGACAACAATGCTAGGAAAAAAGATTGGCTCATGCAGATACAGCATGATGTGTAACTTGTAGTGGAGAAACACTGTCTGTTCTTTAGCATTTATTTGGCTGACACAAAGACACAATAGAACACATCAATCCATTCATAACACAGCATAGCACAGCACAACACAGCATAACACCATAAAATGGCACAGCACAGCATGACCCAAGTGGTAGCTCCCCGCTAAGGCGGAGGAGCGTCGCCCCACTGCCAGGAGCAGCAAAGAAAGGAAAAAACAAAATGAAAATAACAGAAGGTTATTTTTTCCTCCTTCTGCGGCAGAGAGTGAGGAGGCGAGTGGAGCGGCAGGGGAGGAGTGGCAGACACTCCTGTGCGCCGTGACTGGTTGCCCAGCCCTCTCGGGCCGCCCAAAACAGTCATCAGCACTCCCCTGTTCTCCATGCAGGCTTGAACGGAGAACATGCGCACCCCTACAGCTCCGGGCTGAGCCATGTGTCACGGTGCTCAAACCAATGACAATGCTTGGTTGTGATTGGCTTAGGGGTGGGAGCCTGGCTGCCTGCTTCCTGTTCGGACACAGGCAAATAGAAAAGATGACACGGGACCCGGCGGCGACAAGGTAAGTCACCCACGAGCCACGCCAGCCGCCCCTGCTCAACCATAGCACCACATGCCACAGCATAGCACAGAATACCATAAAACGGTATAGCACAGCATGACACAACTTAAGGCCCCCCTTTATTTTTGAGCACGGACCTGGGGGGTAGGGTCCCTGAGGCCCCTTTACGGTTTGGGAAGGGGGTTGTTCTGCACTCCTCCCTTTTTTTTACAAAATTGGTCCGGGGAATGGGGTCCTTGGAGCCACCATTGGCTGTGGGGCACAAAACGTGCTGGGGGTCGTAGTCAGGCCACTTTCCCCATATAGGAATTGCGGCAAAAAAAGTTTATTTTTTGGGTTCCACCTCCCCCACACAGGGCACTGGGGGAAATTATATCCCTCCCAGGCACACTTATATTTTATTTAACTTTAGGACAGGGGATTAAGTCTCCGAATTCTGTAATGGCTGCCAGCAACAATTTTCTCATGTTCCTGGTAGCCAATCAGAGTGCTCGCTCCAGCAGGAGTCTAACTCCTTCAAGATTGGATTGGCCCAAAGGAAAAATAGCTCCCTGGGCCAATTAGAATGCAATGGACTCTCACAGGAGTCCCACGGACCCAAAGATCAAGAGGTACAAATAGTTTTGTACCTATATATTTTTTTAACTACTGAATGGATTTGGACCAAATCACAACAAGCACTGGAAATACAACAGGTCTCGCATTTGGTTGAGCTACCATGTGTTATGGAGTGTATGAATGTGGTGTGTAGTGGAATTATGTGGGTTGGATTGGAATTGTTCGTTTTGGAATTGTTGGCGTGGAATCGTGTGGTGTGGAGTGGATTTGTGTAGTGGAATTATGTGCCATTATGTGCAGTAGAAATATGTGGATGTAATTATGTGATATTGAGTGTTATGGAATTATGTGGAGTGAGATTGTGTGTTATGGAGGGATGTATGTCGTCACTACGCATGCGTTTACAACGCATGCCTTAACCACGCAGGTTTTACAACGTAAGTCTTTACAACGACTTGCGTTGGGGGGCGCTGGATAGTAAATAGTTTAATTTACTATTCCAACTCCAGTCCCCGTGGATAGTAGGGAAGGTTTTGGATAGTAAATTAAACTATTCCCTATCCTACAGCGCCCCCCAGCGCAAGTCGTTGTAACGACTTGCGTTGTAAAAGTTGCGTGGTAATGGTACTGCGTGGTAAAAGTTGCGTTGTAAACGCTGTTCCCCGTTATGGAGTGTAATTATGTGGAATTGCTTTCTGTGTTGTGGAGTGGTATGTAGTGGAGTTTAATTTTGTGGTGTGCCGTTGAGTTTTGTGGCATGATGTGGAATTCTGTGGTGTGGATTGGATGTATGTGGTGTGTTGTGTAATTGTGTTGTTAAGTTGAATTAAGTGGGTTGGTGTTGAATTATGTGGTGTAGATTGGAAATCTGTGGAGTTGAATTGTGAGGCGTGGAACTGTGTGGATAGCTTTGCCTTTTTTGTGATGAGAAAAAAACTAATATTTAGGAACTAATCTCCAGATCTTTGTTTTTTGGGTGTTGAAAAAACAATCATTGGTAAAGGCATTAGGTTTCGCATATCTGATTATTGAGTTTTTTGGTTGTAAATATATTTGATGTGAGTTATGCAATATAAATGATCGAAACCTCGTAAAAGTGTTATGACTTGTTTATTGAGAAAAGCAATATATGCAATACCTGTATTTTCCACATAATTATGGATTTGCCGCATTTGCCACATAATCCATCATCAGATGCATTATCTGCAGATTTTTTTTTTTTTAGTTTCTAAGCCAAACGGTTAAAAAATACTGAAACACAGGGAAGTGTTGCTGAGCAGTGCAATGCCCTTTGAAAAAGTTGACTAGTCACCTTTCTGTTGCTTATTGCTATGTTTGGGTGTTTAACTGGTACTAATGAGCTCCGGTCTATGCCCAGACAGTGTAAACAAGTGTAACAAGTGCTTGAGGTCAGCGCAAGTTTAAAGACAGACACCTGCCTCAGCTGACACATGCACATTGCTACACCTCTGTATTATGTGCTTAAAGCACCCTCCATCAGATAACTGAAGGGATCAAGGCTACGGGTAAGAGTGTAATGGCTCGGACGTGGCTTAATGGCCAGAACTGTCTACTTTGGAGCTAGGGGGACCAAGTTTAAGTCTCGTGTCAGCACAACATCCTGTGATTTGGGGTAAATCACTTAATCTCCCCATGCCTACCCAAAAGTTAATGTGTTGTCGTTTAATGTTACTGGTGCTCAAATAAAGCACTACGATACCTTCAAGTCCATTTTGCTTTGAAAGCCCCTAGAACATAATGCCACATTTCTCGAAGACAGTGCATGTGCATCCGAGGCGAGACCAAAATAGCACAATATGTGGACCAACATCTAGCTTCCAGCGAAATTTAATGCAATTCCATTAAGCAGTTTTTGCAGCAGAACTGCCTAAGGAAGTCTATGGAAAATGCATTGGGTATCCTTTTTTAGGTCTCGCCTGTCAATGCGCATGCGCATTGAGCTTGCGAGACTATGGGGGCTTAAACAGACTTTAACCAACTTGCAAGGAATCGTGGCGATTCCTTGCAGTGCCCGTGCAATTCAAGCTCAATGCGCATGCGCATTGACATTAAAAGCGCGTGCACATGCCCCCAGCCGCCTGCCTTGCATGTCTTTCCCCTCAGGCGCACTCCTCCCACACCCCCGCTCCGCCCCCTCCCCTGCCTGCTGTGTCGCATTTCTTCAGGGCACCTCCCCTCATCACTTCCCCAGCAGCATCTGTTCCCCAGCCTGCCGAGAGCAGCTCTTCCTGCTCCGCCCTCTCCCCGCTCTCTCTCCCCTCACGACGCTCCTCCCGCTCCGCCCCCTCCCCACTCTCTCTCCCAGCACACCTCCCCCTCCAGCATACAGCACGGAATTCAGGCTCCGCCAGCAGCTCTTCCCCTCCCCACTCTCTCTCCCAGCACACCTCCCCCTCGATCCGCCCCTTGTTTAAACCTTGAAAAGACATCCCGCCTCTCCTCCCCCTTCCTTCCTAGCACGGAATTCAGGCTCCGCCAGCAGCTCTTCCCCTCCCCACTCTCTCTCCCAGCACACCTCCCCCTCGATCCGCCCCTTGTTTAAACCTTGAAAAGACATCCCGCCTCTCCTCCCCCTTCCTTCCCTCCCCCGGCTTCTTCCCACCCTCCTCCCTTTGCCCGAGGACATCACGAGAGCCGCTAACCCTCCTCCAGGAGCCAGATGATGAGGGAGGAGACGCACAACTGCGGACCTCTCCTGTTGGCACACGAAGAACAGCAGCATTTCTGTTCGCCAGCCTGCCGAGAGCAGCTCTTCCTGCTCCGCCCTCTCCCCACTCTCTCTCCCCTCACGACGCTCCTCCCGCTCCACCCCCTCCCCACTCACTCTCCCAGCACATCTCCCCCTCCAGCATACAGCACGGAATTCAGCAGGAAGAATTGAGTCCAGGTTCCGTGGACTATTCTGCTCATTGCCTTTTTCAGGAAGATTTCATTATTACTGCTGCCAAGAGGTCCTTCACTATTAAAGCAGCTGGTTAATCCTCATCCCAAACTTTGATTCTTTCATTACGGCAACTAGCGTTCTTGTCTTCCCTTCCTCTGTCTAGGTCTATATACTGAATGTTCTGTTATTAGCATATTTCCTCCACTGCAAATTAATTGCCCATCAAATTACTAACAATAATATTTTTGACATATAGCGCTTGGAACTCCGCCAGCAGCTCTTCCCCTCCCCACTCTCTCTCCCAGCACACCTCCCCCTCGCTCCGCCCCTTGTTTAAAGCTTGTTATTCTGAATGTCTTTCTAATTTTACCCCGTGTACAGCTGTGTTTATTCTACGGGTAAGCAACCTTGGAGACTGCAGCCCATGTCTGCTTGCCTTCAACTGTGTTTTTACTGTAATATATGGACTTCGTGGGCTTTATTTGATTCGTGTTCGGCTCTGTCTAGTCTGTTGTTCAAATGGGGGTTGTTTACAGTTCCGCAGGTAGCTGAACCTTTTCCTCCTGCTTGCATCACCAAACACGCCCTCATTGCCCAGTTGGAGGTGGGGAGTGGCGGGTGTTGATGAAAATGATCTGATAGCTTCTGATGGGCTCGTCACAATTCGGCTTCGTAGCGTATGTCCTCCACTGCAAATTAACTGCCCATCAAATTACTAACAATAATATTTTTAACATATAGCGCTTGGAACTCCGCCAGCAGCTCTTCCCCTCCCCACTCTCTCTCCCAGCACACCTCCCCCTCGCTCCGCCCCTTGTTTAAAGCTTGTTATTCTGAATGTCTGTCTAATTTTACCCCGTGTACAGCTGTGTTTATTCTACGGGTAAGCAACCTTGGAGACTGCAGCCCATGTCTGCTTACCTTCAACTGTGTTTTTACTGTAATATATGGACTTCGTGGGCTTTATTTGATTCTGTTCGGCTCTGTCTAGTCTGTTGTTCAAATGGGGGTTGTTTACAGTTCCGCAGGTAGCTGAACCTTTTCCTCCTGCTTGCATCACCAAACACGCCCTCATTGCCCAGTTGGAGGTGGGGAGCGGCGGGTGTTGATGAAAATGATCTGATAGCTTCTGATGGGCTCGTCACAATTCCGCTTCGATAGTTTTCAGTGACACAGCCATGGCTTAGTCTTCAACTATAAACGTATCCATGCATCCATTCACCCACCCATTCACATTTGCATCCATCCATGTGTGCATCCATCCACCATCACCTCCAAATCCACCTCAACCACCACATCCACCACCACATCCACCACCACATCCACCACCACATCCACCATCACATCCACTATCACATCCACCGCCACATCCACCGCCACATCCACCGCCACATCCACTGCCACATCCACCACACCCACCACCACCACATCCACCACACCCACCACCACTACATCCACCACCCCATCCACCACCACCACCACTGCATCCACCAGCACCACTGCATCCACCACCACCGCATCCACCACCACCACATCCACCGCATCCACCACCACATCCACCATCACCACCACATCCACCACCACATCCACCACCACATCCACCACCACATCCACCACCACATCCACCACCACATCCACCATCACACCCACCATCACATCCACCATCACATCCACCATCACATCCACATCCACCGCCACATCCACAGCCACATCCACCACCACATCCACCACACCCACCACCACACCCACCACCACTACATCCACCACCCCATCCACCACCACCGCATCCACCACCACCACATCCACCGCATCCACCACCACATCCACCATCACCACCACATCCACCACCACATCCACCACCACATCCACCACCACATCCACCACCACATCCACCACCACATCCACCACCACATCTACCATCACATCCACCATCACATCCACCATCACATCCACCATCACATCCACCATCACATCCACATCCACCGCCACATCCACAGCCACATCCACCACCACATCCACCACACCCACCACCACTACATCCACCACCCCATCCACCACCACTCCATCCACCACCACCACCGCATCCACCATCACCACATCCACCACCACATCCACCACCACCACATCCACCATCAACTCCAAATCCACCTCCACATGCACCACCACATCCACCACCACATCCACCATCACATTCACTGCCACATCCACCGCCACATCCACAGCCACATCCACCGCCACATCCACCACACCCACCACCACCACATCCACCACACCCACCACCACTACATCCACCACCCCATCCACCACCACCCCATCCACCACCACCACCGCATCCACCACCACCACCACATCCACCATCACCACATCCACCACCACATCCACCACCACCACTTCCACCATCAACTCCAAATCCACCTCCACATGCACCACCACATCCACTGCCACATCCACAGCCACATCCACCGCCACATCCACCGCCACCAGATCCACCACACCCACCACCACTACATCCACCACCCCATCCACCACCACCACCACCGCATCCACCACCACCACCACATCCACCACCACATCCACCATCACCACCACATCCACCACCACATCCACCAACACATCCACCACCACATCCACCACCACATCCACCACCACATCCACCATCACATCCACCGCCACATCCACCGCCACATCCACCACCACATCCACATCCACCGCATGCACCACCACCACATCCACCACACCCACATCCACCGCATCCACCACCACCACATCCACATCCACCACCACATCCACCACCACATCCACCACCACACCCACCACATCCTCCACCACCACATCCACCACCGCATCCACCACGCCATTCACCACCACCACCGCATCCACCAACACCACATCCACCACCACCACCACATCCACCACCGCATCCAACACCACCACATACACCACCACATCCACCACCACTTTCACCACACCCACCGCCACCACATCCACCACACCCACCACCACCACATCCACCACCACATCCACCACACATCCACCAACACATCCACCAACACTTCCACCACCACCGCATCCACCACCACCACATCCACCACCGCATCCACCACCACCACATCCACCATCGCATCCACCACCACTGCTTCCACCAACACCACATCCATGACCACCACCACATCCACCACCGCATCCACCACCACATCCACCAACACATCCACCACCACCATATCCCCCAGATCCACCACCACCACATCTATATGTGTGTGTGTGTGTGTGTGTGTGTGCGTGTGGCTCTGTGTGTGTGTAGGTGCAAATGCAATGTGCTTGGATTTTCGTCAAAATAAAATACACTGAACATAATCTTCACAAAAGTTATTTACAAACGTTTACGGTATTGCCATTATAAATTACAATAACTTTTATTTAAGTAATAATTATTTACAAAAATAAAAGCCATTGTTTTTTTTTTTTTTTTTTTTGGAAACCTTTATTGTGCAGTAATAGAAGAACAAATACGGGCCCACAACCATCAGGCCAGCCACGATTCCATTTGAAGCACAAGTGCAAGCTATGCGGCGACTCAGTAGCACATCAATACAAAATGGCAATCAATTAAAGTTACACTGGATATCGCCGTGTTACCGAGTCACAGGAGCAATGAAGGTTAATTTTAAAGATTTTTGTTCCAAGTATAAAATTTTTTTTTTAAACAGTAAACTAAGGAGAGCAGAGTCCGTGCAATCGCTTCACAACATGAGCAGGCAACTTCGTCACGTGAAAACCAACAACAACAGAAGCCGAAACCCCCCCAGGCAGCATGGCGGCTCAAGAATATGTGCAACAGGATTATCAACCAACCATTGCGCTCCGTGTCCACCGTCACCCACCCCCTACCAATCTCATTCGCGGACCCAAGATAGAAATAGGAGAAGAAAAGATCATAAGAATAAAGAGAAAAACAAGGCCCATAGAAACTAAAAACGGACAACTAAATTCCCAACCCCCAACCCCCCACCCTACACGCATGCAGAGGCTACGGCCTACCCCCCCCCCAGCAGTGTGCCTGTCGCCCAATAAAGAACCCGAAATATAGAAATGAAGGAAAGGAAGAAAAGAAAAAGGAAACCTTTTAATACCAGAGGAGGGCCAAATCCAAAGTCTCCCGGACTCCCCAGCCACAAATGTACACTCCACCCCATGTATGAGAGCAAGAACAATGAGCATCAAACACAAAATGAAGTGGGGAGAGTCATCACATATCACATCAGTACGTGTTGAGGAAGCGCCCCAGTCCGAGTCCCCACCGGCCAATCAAGCACAAGTTGTAAAAAGAAATCCCCTAGCCCTGGCCAGTTCGCAAACGTCCCCCTGAACATGGCTCCCGAAGGGAGCCCGCCTCAGACAGAACAAAGGAACAAAATGGCCACACTCAGCAGAGAAGAGATGCCCAAAAACAAAATGGACATCGCCAATTGCAATCAGTTCCATTGACCCAAAGGAGTGGCGTTTCCAGGTTCGCCCGATGTTGCAGAGTACAATGTAATAGTAGCGGAGCTTGCAGGGCGTAAGCAGCCAAGAGAACCAGTTGCTGCGCCGGCGGCGCCAAAAACAAAGGTAGCGATACCATGGGTGAGGTCGTAGGTTTCAGCAGGGAAGGAAACTCTGTAGCATCATTGGAATAGGCGGACAACAGTCCGCAAACACTAACACTGCCAGAAAAGAGATCCTCTGTGCACTCGCGCGGCAACAATGTAGCCCGGTCAGGAATCAGTGGGGGCAGATCGGTGCAGCGAGGAAAACAAGCTGGTGGTGCACATCCCAATGCGAGTGCGGCATCGTCAAGCTTCTTGCCCAGCAATCGAGAGCCCTCACTCCATTCAGCTCTCAGGTCGGCAAGAGCGGCAAGAACAGAGCCGCAGGTTAACACAGACTGGTGTTCCATCGTCTCCGCGGTATGAGGTGCGGCACACGGTCCAGCACACTGTTCGTGTCCATACAGGGCGACCCAGTCTTGAGCCGAGGTATCACCCACCAGCACCTCAAAGGAGCCAGCCGCCATTGCCACCCCGCAAGGGGATTCACAGGGGTGCGTGGGCGAAGCCTGCACTGAACGGCTGGGGTCCAAGCTACCGGTGCAGTCCGGATCAGCTAATAATGGGCGGCCCACAGTAAGAGTCCCCCCTGTTCGGCTCCGGGCGGGGGCAAACTTAGGGGTGAGCTACGGTAGCCGGATAAACGCCGATATGGGAGAAGCACAGCGCGCCTCACCTTCAGCGTCCCACAAAGAGAAGCAGCAGAGTAAACTCCCAAGCGGCCGATGTTTACATTCCGCATAAAGGGGTGGTAAGTTCCTTCGCAGCAGTAGCGTGGTTTAGAATGCCAGCTCCGCCCCAGCGCGATCGCCCCACGTAGCTCCAGCAGCCGCCGTCGGTGCACCATAACATGGGTCCCGGTTCCAGGGCTAGGAAAGGCCGTCAGACTAGCTCGTCAATATCTCCGGCTAGCAGGAAGGCAGGGACATCGGAGAAACGCCAACAACAACAGCGCACTTTCACCGTCATCCCGCTGTAGCGCAATCGCAGGATAGGGATCAGGATATCGTTGCGGGAAACAAAGGCTCGCGGAGCCGGGAGACTACACGTCCGTCTCCGCCGCCATCTTGGCTCCTCCCCATAAAAGCCATTGTTATTTGTAATATCAATACATCTAAGTCACGTAAATACAACACACATTGCATTACAAATGCTATAGGTGTCACATTTGCGAAAGTTAAAACTATTGACATTGTAACTGACAAAGCTATTAATTTTGCTATTTTCAAAACCAACACATAAATAAAAAAGTGTCATTTACAATAACAATCGCTCAAACTTTCCTAATGCGAGACCTATTGCATTTCCAATGCTTGTTTTCTCTTCCTCTGCTTGATGGATCACCTGAAAACTTTCCAGGAAGGAGCTGTAGTGAATTTGGGTTTTTTGGGGAAAGTTTTTTGAAGATTCATCAAATGGTGTCAAAGTTATTAGAAAAAAACCACCCTGTCTTTGGAAAAGTGGATCCAACTATAATTTTCCAGTATACATATCTATTACCTAGTGGCAGTCGCCACTAGGTAAGTTATAGTTAGGTCTGCTTTTCTATAGGTCCTGCAGCCAGCTTTGGCTGTGCATGGCTGTGGGTTGGACTTACGTACCACAATTATATATTAATTTATGTGAAAAAATGTCACTGAAAATATCAAAAGTTAAAACACTGTAATAGTTAGGTTCAATAAAAAGGACTGCTTTTGTTAAAAAAACAACTTCGAAATTCACTGAAAATACCAAAGGATAAAAATAACGTTATTGATAGGTCAATTTGTCCATACAAATATTAACATTTTAAACTAAAAAAAACACAGAAATTAATTACTCAGTTACAGGTAGCAGCATGAACTGTCACTTGTGACCCCGCCTTGCACTGCTTATAACATAACCCATTACATGTTCTATGACATCATTTATGACATCATTGAGTACATTTTGACTGACATCATGAATCTATATATGAGTGTGTGTGCTTGTGAGTGTATACTGAAAAACTCAAAGGTTAACATGTTGTTATAGTTAGGTCTTGTAATAATAATAATTACTTAATTTACATTTAGGAAAAACCTAGATAAAAACAAAGGTAACAGGGACTGCTAAGGATTTTTTAAACATAAAGATAATCCTATTGTTTTTTTTTAAAGGGTGATGACATCAATATACATGGCAAGCCTATTGGCTTTGTGAGCAACTTTAAACACTGTGGGCATATTTACAAGCCCCTATCGCCACAGGATTATCACTTTTTATGGCATTCTGGTGGCAATAAACTCTTTGCCTTATTTAAAAGGCGGCGTTGAAGCCATTTAATGTGGATTGACACCGCCTTGTAAATAAGCCCCCTTTCACGCTATACTTAGCTTGAAAGAGGCGGGCAATGGGTGTTGTGGTAGGTATTCCGCCGCAACACTAATTTCTTTTGTCGTTGCCCCTATTTACAAGAGTTGTGGAAATATAGAGCCTCGCCAAAATTAAGACCAGTGAAAACCTGATCTTAAAATTGCAAAACTAGGAGAAATGCTTAATTTCTCCTCCTTTTTAGGTCTCGTAGCGAAAACACAGCGCGTCAGCGCTGTGTCTCGCCAGAGATCTTTTGTTGCTGACTGTGCTTCCCAGGAGACAGTACCGGCTGCGCACATCGCCTTGGAGGCGATTTGAAACTGCCACGCGCACGCGAACGCGTGCTGTGGCCAGGCGCTGTCTCCTGGGAAGCTCAAGCACCACACACGCATGCGCATACACACAGACACACACACAAGCGCCCATGCACGCACGCACATACATACATACAGAGACACCCCCCCTCACACATACACACACGCGCGCACACACACACAAGTGCACCGAGCCCCCGCCGTCACCGTCGCACACATACATACACACACGAGCATACACACACACACACACAAGTGCACCAAGCCCCCCCAGCCTTTTGGAACTTACCTGGCCAATGTCGGGGACTCTGCTCTCAGCACGCGGCGCCCAACCTCCTGCTGGCGCGGCCCAGGGGCTCTACACCGAACACAGGAGCCCCGGGCCGCGAGACGCATTGACTCCGCCTGCCTCCTCTTCCGGTCTGGACGTGGCCCCGCCCCCGTCACAGGCGACCGTGCCTGACTTCCGGGGCGGCCGCGGCGGGATTCCGGGGGCATTTTAATAGCAGCCTCCTGTAGTAGGGGTTGGTCTGGCCATTTTGTCAGCTATTGGAACTTCCTTATCTCCAACAAAACACCGGCAGCCCTTGTCATAGTTTCTCGGGCCATTCCGCTCCTAGCGATACAGCACCGTGTGCGACCGATGAACTCGACTTTCTGCTGTAGGCAGAGGGCCTTGTGACTTCCTCAAGATTATTTTGCCTGCTCAACTCTTTCGCCATGAGAGACAGGCAGCAGCTATATTATTAATCTGAAAACGTGTTCTTCCTGGAACGACGGCCCACTTACGGCTGTACAGTCATTGTTGGCACGTTCTGTTCCGGGACAGCACCTTTTTTTGTCGCTGTGAGCATATGTGCGCGTGCGTGGTCCGACTCACACATAGTGCTGAGCATGCAGATGCTATAATGTCTGGAGTTAGATCTTTAGCTGGTAAGGAGCTAGAGAATACTTATTTTGCGTATCTATACTATATGTGCTGCATTTAGTTCATATGCATTAAAGTGCTTTTTTTTTTTTTTACTGTTAAGAACGGATGACAATCCAGTCAAAGAGGCACTGCTTTGTTTTTCTGTTGCCTAAGTGTGTACGCCTCATCACTTCCTTCATTAACATTTGGGCTGCTCTGTTTTTTTGCCGTTCATAGTGAAGTGCTAAGGGGGAGTACTTAGTAATTTAATTCGGGATCGACTAGTCATGTGGGCCCAGGACACGAGAAGCTACTCCAATTGTCAGAGTTCCCGGTGGAACCACAGCATCTGTCTATTTATACTAAGAATATCTCGGCCTTTACCAGTTTCCTTCGGGAAGGTGCAAATCAGGGGAAGACCACGCTTTTCTTGTGTACTAGTAACTCCTTTTGTTTTTAAAGAAGAACCACTTTGAGCACTTCGCTATGGGTCTTTAGGGTGCCAGTTTGTGGGTCCTACCACGGTCACGATGTTGTTACAGTTAAATCGCTTTCCCAACTATTTGATGGTGGACACTAGTCACTGTTGCTCATGCAGAAAACGTGGAGGGGCTTGCTCGACAGAAAGAGGTGGCAATTGCAGACTTATGTGAAGGAGACGGAACGTGGCAGCTTCATTTGTGGTGGAAACTGAGAATTGTAGGCAAATGCTGGAGCTGAATATTAACCGAAGTTCCTTGTTGTTGGGGCAGAATGCAAAGACTAATTACCTTTTCACCCCAGACCATCAACAACTCAATGCTCATCCAGCAAGAGTAATAACAATGATTTTGGTGTAGGGCTGTAAATACCTTCTTTTGATAAAAAGACAATCTCTGAATGGGCGCTATTCACAAGATCCAAGCTAAAGAAGATATACTATTGTCGGCGTCTCATTCAGAACCACACAGTCTCAACAATCACAAATCACAGTCTTCGATTAAAAAAACCTCAGTTCGGAAAAGTGCACCTTGAAGTCCATTTGGACACCACCACTGCCATGCACACACAGACACCACCATTGCCATGCACACACGGACACCACCACTGCCATGCACACACAGACACCACCACTGCCATACACACACGGACACCACCACTGCCATGCACACACGAACACCACCACTGCCATGCACACACGGACACCACCACTGCCATGCACACACAGACACCACCACTGCCATGCGCACACAGACACCACCACTGCCATGCACACACGGACACCACCACTGCCATGCACACACGGACACCACCACTGCCATGCACACACGGACACCACCACTTCCATGCACACACGGACACGACCACTGCCATGCACACACGGACACCACCACTGCCATGCACACACAGACACCACCACCACTGCCATGCACACACGGACACCACCACTGCCATGCACACACAGACACCACCACTGCCATGCACACACAGACACCACCACTGCCATGCACCACATCACTCAGGGGCACCGCCACATCACTCAGGGGCACCGCCACATCACTCTGGGGGCACCACCACATCACTCTGGGGGCACCACCACATCACTCAGGGACACCACCACATCATCCAAACCAAAAAGGAGAAGCGTAGAGGTACTGATAGAATCACCCTCCAAAGTAAGCTTTTATAACCACAGAGATTCTATCAAAAAAGTGAATAAGTGATATTTTTATATAATTTTTACCATTTATAACCGGGTACTAGGCTCTCTCTTACACAAGGAAAGATGGGAGCACAATGTGCTTGTTAAAATACCCCTCACACTCTAAAAAACCAGGTAGAGTCATGCTTCATCATAGGGGTCTTCCCGCCCCTATAACGGGACGGGGCGTGCTACGACCAGACGAAATACGCGGGAGCACTAAGATGTGACAGAGGCTATGTGTGGGTGTATAGGAATCAGTGAAAGTGTAGGGACTTAACACTAGTGAGTGTGCAAAAAGTGAGAAAAATGAAAAAGATTTAAAAATTCCCTGGCTTGGTAGAAAAAAACAAATTTATTAGCTTCTCCAGCTGGGAACATTAAGAAGGGGTTGTGTGGTAGAGCATTAGCTACTACCTTGTCGACATGTTTCGTAAGCAGTCCCCTACTGCTTACTCATCAGGACCAAAAGAACAGTCCCTACTATTTTTTACTCAGTTTCTAACAAGTAATGCCTACTGTCCTATAAACAACCAACAAAAATAAGTTGGCTGTTTAGGCCTCAGGGCATGAGTTGGCCCAAGTGAGGCAGAAAAAATCGACCTAATATGGTCTCTGTAAGGAAAAAGAAGAGAAAAAACCAACATAAATTTATGCATGGACATTGTTTTCTGAATGGGGAAGAAAACAAACGAACAGACTTCTTCTATTCTTGTAGGGGACCGCAATTCCAAATACTTAAAGCGGTTTTTTACTCATACATGAAAATCAGCATGTAATCATGTGTCTCTCGGTATCACTGCCCTTTGTGGTAGTCACCAATGATACCGTTTTATCGGGACCGTTATCATAGTATCACACACACACAACATTCGTGACTCAATGCACTTACAACAGACTAACAGGAGAGAGGGGAGGGGGACCTCCTTGGTAATGTTTCTGAAATGGTAATGGTGACATACTTATCTCAGCAGTTATCAATGCCCCATGAGGTTTGCAGGCGAGGGGTTAATCTGCGCAGTTTACTATGAAAAACAAAGTCTCATTTTAGGTGTTTGGTTGAAAATGCGCAGCGAGATATTAGTGCGTTTATCTACCCCCGCGACCCGTTTATTAAAGACTCAAGGTCGGAGTCTATTACTTACGTTTCTGCTAGCAAAAAGAAATCATTGTTCCTACCCCCGTGCACCTCCGAGGATTGCCGGGCTCGAGTGGCTCGGTGTTTTTGACAGCCTTTATGCTTCCGCGTTTGTTACACGCTGGGTGCCGCCCCTTTCCATACGCTAGAGCGTCAACCAGCAAATATGGCCGCCTGTTTTTGGCACGGCGGAGGGGCAAAGAGGCGGAAGTCTTTTTTCAGTGTCAATTAAAAGGGGAGCGATAATATTATAAACCCTTAATGCACACAGATTCCGCGTATATTGCAATTGGTACATTATTTTTAGAATGTATTTTTAAAAAAAGATTTTGCTGTTGACACAACCTCGTGGTGGTACTTGATATTTCAATAGGGGGATTAAGGCTGGATACTTGTTGTAGCAATATAAAAAAAGAGGGGGGGGGGAGGTTTTTTTGGGGTTGATACTTATTGCAACAATGACGTTTGTACAGTATGCTTATGAAGTATTTATAGACTTTCCGCTGATAAGATCTCATGGTGGCAATGACTGCTGAAGGGAGATATAGTAAGAATGCCGGGCTAGCCTACAATTGGCTCCAGGGTATATCATCATTTAATCCGTGTTTGTGTGACTGGATGCGGAAAACCCATTGTTGCTCTTTTTCCAGTAGGAATCTTTCATTGCTTACTAGTTCTATTACTGTCCATTTAATTTCCTCGGGTTTGTGGTTCATTTCAAGGAAATGGTTGGTCAATTTTGTGCTTGTTTTTCTGCATTTGATTGTGCTCTTATGTTCGCCAATCCTCACCTTGATTGCCCTGCTTGTCATGCCTACATATTCCAGTTGGCATGGGCAGGTGATCAGATATACAACATTCGCACTGTTGCAGTTACTGAATGCCCTCTGCTCCCAGACGGTGCCATTCTTGAAAGTTATTTCTTTACTCTTTTTGGTTAGTCCACATACCTTGCATCCGCCACATGGGTGGTGCCCATGGACAAAGTTGGGGTCTCTCTGTATAGTGTTGTTCCCCCTATTGAAATATCAAGTACCACCACGAGGTTGTGTCAACAGCAAAATCTTTTTTTAAAAATACATTCTAAAAATAATGTACCAATTGCAATATACGCGGAATCTGTGTGCATTAAGGGTTTATAATATTATCGCTCCCCTTTTAATTGACACTGAAAAAGACTTCCGCCTCTTTGCCCCTCCGCCGTGCCCAAAACAGGCGGCCATATTTGCTGGTTGACGCTCTAGCGTATGGAAAGGGGCGGCACCCAGCGTGTAACAAACGCGGAAGCATAAAGGCTGTCAAAAACACCGAGCCACTCGAGCCCGGCAATCCTCGGAGGTGCACGGGGGTAGGAACAATGATTTCTTTTTGCTAGCAGAAACGTAAGTAATAGACTCCGACCTTGAGTCTTTAATAAACGGGTCGCGGGGGTAGATAAACGCACTAATATCTCGCTGCGCATTTTCAACCAAACACCTAAAATGAGACTTTGTTTTTCATAGTAAACTGCGCAGATTAACCCCTCGCCTGCAAACCTCATGGGGCATTGATAACTGCTGAGATAAGTATGTCACCATTACCATTTCAGAAACATTACCAAGGAGGTCCCCCTCCCCTCTCTCCTGTTAGTCTGTTGTAAGTGCATTGAGTCACGAATGTTGTGTGTGTGTGATACTATGATAACGGTCCCGATAAAACGGTACCATTGGTGTCTACCACAAAGGGCAGTGATACCGAGAGACACATGATTACATGCTGATTTTCATGTATGAGTAAAAAACCGCTTTAAGTATTTGGAATTGCGGTCCCCTACAAGAATAGAAGAAGTCTGTTCGTTTGTTTTCTTCCCCATTCAGAAAACAATGTCCATGCATAAATTTATGTTGGTTTTTTCTCTTCTTTTTCCTTACAGAGACCATATTAGGTCGATTTTTTCGGCCTCACTTGGGCCAACTCATGCCCTGAGGCCTAAACAGCCAACTTATTTTTGTTGGTTGTTTATAGGACAGTAGGCATTACTTGTTAGAAACTGAGTAAAAAATAGTAGGGACTGTTCTTTTGGTCCTGATGAGTAAGCAGTAGGGGACTGCTTACGAAACATGTCGACAAGGTAGTAGCTAATGCTCTACCACACAACCCCTTCTTAATGTTCCCAGCTGGAGAAGCTAATAAATTTGTTTTTTTCTACCAAGCCAGGGAATTTTTAAATCTTTTTCATTTTTCTCACTTTTTGCACACTCACTAGTGTTAGGTCCCTACACTTTCACTGATTCCTATACACCCACACATAGCCTCTGTCACATCTTAGTGCTCCCGCGTATTTCGTCTGGTCGTAGCACGCCCCGTCCCGTTATAGGGGCGGGAAGACCCCTATGATGAAGCATGACTCTACCTGGTTTTTTAGAGTGTGAGGGGTATTTTAACAAGCACATTGTGCTCCCATCTTTCCTTGTGTAAGAGAGAGCCTAGTACCCGGTTATAAATCGTAAAAATTATATAAAAATATCACTTATTCACTTTTTTGATAGAATCTCTGTGGTTATAAAAACACCACCACATCACTCTGGGGACACGACCACCTCACTCGGGGACACCACCACATCACTCAGGGACACCACCACATCACTCTGGGGACACCACCACATCACTCGGGAACACCGCCACATCACTCGGGGACACCACCACATCCCTTGGGGACACCACCACATCACTCGGGGACACCACCACTTCATCGGGGACACCACCACTTCACTCGGGGACACCACCACACAACTCTGGGTCACCACCACATCACTCAGGGGCACCACTCGTCACTCGGGGACACCACCACATCACTCGGGGGCATCACTCGGGGACACCACCACATCACTCGGGACACCACCACATCACTCGGGGACACGACCCACTTCACCCTTCCACCAACTCAATTACAATAACTTTTATTTAAGTATTAAAAAAATGAAAAGCCATTGTTATTTGTAATATCAATACATCTAAGTCATGTAAATACAAGTCATATTGCATTACAAATGCTATAGGTGTCACATTTGCAAATGTTATAGCTATTGGCATTGTCATACACAATGCCAATAACTCAAACTTTAATGCTGCGAGACCTATTGCATTGTAAATGCTCGTTCTGTTTCTATCTGTGCTGCATTGTGCAGCACACATAGAAAGTGCAAATCGTCATTAATGATTCATCATGTGCAGGAAGGTGTCCCTTCCTGCACATAAACAATTTATTAAAAAATTACGATTTGCTAATTCTATGTGTGCTGCACAATGTAGCACACATAGAAGTTACAATTCACCATTCTGGATTGTTTGGGCCTCATTTATGAAAAGTGACGCTTCGCTGCGAGAAAAAGCAATGCGTCACTTTTTATTGGGCCCTCCTTTCGACACCTATGATGCGTCATATTTAGAGCATGACGCATCATGTCGCAAAAAGCTACAAATATGTCAGTATTTCTGACGTATCTGTAGGTGCAAAAGTGACACATTGCTGGAGTGTGTCACAACACTGCACATGGGCAAGTCCCATTTAAATGTGCTTGCTTCAGTCTTATACCTGCCATGAGGCAGGCGTAAGTGTCCTAGAAGTGGCGCAGTGAAATCTCATAGATTTCACTGATGATGGACGGAGCGTTTGAGCAAATCAAACACTCACCCCCAGTCAACTGATCTGGGTTTAATCCATCACCATTCTTTAGCTCACTCAGCCACCCCAGTTCAGACATGGCTATATGCAAATCAGTCTGACCCTGTGCCTCATGCGAACAGTCCAGCCCGAACTGCCAAGCCATGTCTTACCTGGACCGGAAACAAGCATCCTGGGACCGGTTTCGGATTCATAATCCTCATCAGAGAGAGTAGAGAAGTGTGGCTCAATGGTTAGAGCGGCAGACCCTGATGCAGTAGTCTGGCCGGGATCAGGGTTCAATTCCCGCCTCGGCGGGTCTCTGGCTCAATTTCCTCGGACCTGATCATTCTCGCCTCGCTGCCTATTCTAATCATGAGTCCCACTCTGCACCTCTGGGCAATAGCTTGTTTAATTTCTACAACGGCCCCAACAACGCTGAGGATGCCTGACTTCACTTTGGGGGTGCCCAGGAGTGGGCTCCTCACAGGGAAAGGTCAGGAAGGGTTCCTCGGCGGTATTCGTACAAGCGCCGAGATGCCTACGGGTAGTCGTGCGCTATACAAGTGCGTAATCATTTCATTTCATCATTTCATTTCATCAGCCAGGCTATCTTGAATCCAGTGAGCAAGGGACTCACGTCTGAGCATACCCTGCCAACTTAGGGCGAACAAAGCGAAACAAAAGGGGATGATGGACGGAGCGTTTGAGCAAATCAAACACTCACCCCCAGTCAACTGATCTGGGTTTAATCCATCACCATTCTTTAGCTCACTCAGCCACCCCAGTTCAGACACGGCCATATGCAAATCAGTCTGACCCTGTCCATCATCCCATTTTGTATCGCTTGCAACCCCCAAGTCTCCCTGGACCGGCGAGGACGCCGCATACGTCAAGCCACAGCGCCAGGAGGCGCATAAATTGTATTGTATTGTGGTATATTTATATAGCGCAAACCTGTCACCACCAAGGGCATCCTGGCGCTTTGAACGATGAACCAGCAAATTCAGCAGCTTAGCCTGTTCTGGGGAAAAGGTAGGTTTTTAACGCCTTTCTGAAGGCTAAGAGATCCTCAAGACTCCTTAGGGATATTGGCAGGGAGTTCCAGAGTTTGGCCGCCGCTACTCTGAACGATCGGCCGCCCATCCTCACTCTCTGAAAACGCGGTACTACAAGTAGCCTGGATGAGGAGGAGCGTAGAGCGAAGAGAGAGATAAAGGTCTGCCGGGATCCTCGCCCCGCGAGACGCGCGCGGGACTCGCCGGGAGAAGCCCGGGACAAGGGCGGGACCGTCTGTGGCCGTCAGCAGCCAGAAGAGGATGAGCTGGGCCACCCTCCTTGAGTCTGCTAAAGAGGTAAAAGAGGACTTACCCCCAATTTAAGAGCAATACGGACATTGACTTTATTGTGAACTGGTTATATTTTCAAAATCTATGATACTCACTATTTGTACTTATAGAATAGTGTGATACTGGTAGAAGGCATATACTCATATACTCGGCAGGGGTAAAACGGAGCTCTTTAACCAATATCTGAGCAATTAAACTAGCCGGGAGTTTAAAGCTGTTACTTGTAGGTTTAGCTCATAACTCCTCATCTTTAAGCACCGGCCATGCCTAATAAAACGAAAGCACGCTCTGCTACGAGTAAAACTCACGCATCTCGCACTGATAACCCCTTAGGTGTGGCATTAAATGGGGTGCTACAACCCACCGCAATTGATCTGGTGCTGCAAAAAGTGAACAGGGAGATAGAACGTACTGAGAGAAGCCTATCCACCCCAAACACACCCGTTCAACCCATTGCTATAGACACCTCAGAAACGACTGTAAATGACTCTATAGAAAACCCCGCTGATACCATCCCTTGCGCCCAGGTGGTAAAAGAAGTAGCTAGTAGCAAAACAAATCGAGGGCCCAGCAGGAAGGGTAAAGTGAACAAAAAGAAGCAAAGTAGAGCAGCAGGAGGGACAAAAAGCAGGGGGGAGGTAGTGATGGAAGAGTTCGAAGGAAGGCCAGCAGGGCAGCAAATCCCACCGGGATGGTTGGAGGAGGTAAAGTGCGATTTTCAGAAAACGCATGGAAACTTTCATCGTGAACCAATTAAAACCAATAATAAGTAAGCTAGACAAAGCAATCAATGAACTAGCAAAGCAGGGTAAATGCAAGGGTATAACTGATAGTAAGCAAATGGCAAATCACCCCGTAGCAGGGACTAGGTCAGGGGACCAGGTAGTGGGCAGAAATAACTGTGTGAGTAACGAGCACTGCACTATAGTACAAGTACATGACATACCCGTGGTCACAGTACAAGGAGAAAGGGGCAACTCTAACCAAGGGGGGGGGGGGGGAAGTCCAGGAAAAGACACCACAGAACATAAATCCCACACTCCTACAACCAGGTATTGTAAAAACTCATGGTTGCTCAGAAAAAGCCCAAACTAGGCACGAGCATTTAGACATCCCCACTGACTATGTACCACCACGCATAAGCTTACCACCTGAAGCTTGCCCCTATGTTGTTGTTTTTACGGGGGTCCCGGCACTTAGGGCGGGGGAGAGAAAGTCGCATGGTGAGTTAAAAACTAAAATAATCAAGTGGCTAAACATACACAGGCCCCTGAGGGAAGGAAAATGTGGGGAGATTTTGCTTAAGCTTTCTCTGGAGTCTCTCTCGAGTCACTGCTCTGCTCTGCTCACTAGCGCCACCTTCACTGCCCTAACACTGTACCAGTTTTTATGTACTTGTACCCTAACACTGTAACCAGTTTTATGTACTCTTGCTCTAACAGTGTACCCGTTTTATGTACTCGTGCCCTAACACTGTACCAGTTTTATGTACTCGTGCCCTAACACTATACCAGTTTTATGTACTCGTGCCCTAACACTGTAACCAGTTTTATGTACTCTTGCTCTAACAGTGTACCAGTTTTATGTACTCGTGCCCTAACACTATACCAGTTTTATGTACTCGTGCCCTAACACTACCAGTTTTATGTACTCGTGCCCTAACACTATACCAGTTTTATGTACTCGTGCCCTAACACTGTACCAGTTTGTATGTACTTGTACCCTAACACTGTAACCAGTTTTATGTACTCTTGCTCTAACAGTGTACCCGTTTTATGTACTTGTGCCCTAACACTGTACCAGTTTAATGTACTCGTGCCCTAACACTACCAGTTTTATGTACTCGTGCCCTAACACTATACCAGTTTTATGTACTCGTGCCCTAACACTGTACCAGTTTTTATGTACTTGTACCCTAACACTGTAACCAGTTTTATGTACTCGTGCCCTAACACTATACCAGTTTTATGTACTCGTGCCCTAACACTGTTCCAGTTTTATGTACTCTTGCTCTAACAGTGTACCCGTTTTATGTACTCGTGCCCTAACACTGTACCAGTTTTATGTACTTGTGCCCTAACACTGTACCAGTTTTATGTACTCGTGCCCTAACACTATACCAGTTTTATGTACTCGTGCCCTAACACTGTTCCAGTTTTATGTACTCGTGCCCTAACACTGTTCCAGTTTTATGTACTCGTGCCCTAACACTGTACCAATTTTTATGTACTCGTGTCCTAAAACTGCCCTTGTTCTCTGTACTCGTGCCAGAACACTGTACCATGTTGGTCCACTTATCCCCTAACAGTGTATCATTTGTGTGTACTCGTGACCTTTGTGCTCGAAGTACATGGATGAACAAACCAGCCAATGAATGAAGAGATTGCACAGTATTCTCGACCGAAGATGGAGGCACCGATATTCCAAAGAGCAGGGAGAGTTTTACATCGGACCTCGGTGTTTTTAGATTCTCCTGTTTGACTTTTCACTGTTTCTTTCCCAAATATGGACTCTTTCCATGTTTTGGCTTTCCCTCGCCCTTGCTTTCGGAGATTTTCTTTTAACTGTTCATAAACACGCGGCTGGGAGGGGGGGTGGGGGGGGAGGGGGGGTGGGGGGGGCGGGGGGAGGGGGTCAAGGATTGGATTTGCAAATGTTGTTTTTTATTTTAAATCCGGTCTCTGTGCAGATGCTCGGCCTCTGGCCTTTAACATGCCACCTTTCTTCTCTTTTTGTGGCAGTATGGCAGAGGGGCTGTGGTGGCCCTTCCTCGCCCTTCCCAAAGCACGCGCCTTCGGTGTGAGGGTAGTCGTGCTGCTCCGACTACAACATCCAGAATGCATCTGGGGTACTAATCTAGACAGACCGCTGTTGAAGTGGGTGAAAATAATAGGTTCGGAGATAGGAAGCAGTCTAAAGTGGAAGATGCTGTGGGGGTACAGGAAGGAGGTGGAAGGAGACAGGAGATAGTTGAGGGGAGGAGGGGAGTAGAGGAGGGATGGAGATGGGGAGAAAAGAAAAGAAAAAGGCAAAGAGAAAGAGGGGAGCGGAGGAGAGAAGACAAGAGAAAGAAAAAGGCAAAGAGAAAGAAAGAGAGAGAAGAGGGTGGAGGGTGGAGGGGAGGGATGGAGATGGGGAGAAAAGACAAGAGAAAGAGAAAGAAAGAAAAAGGCAAAGAGAAAGAAAGAAAAAGTGAAAGAGGGGATGGGGAGAGAAGTGGAGTGGGAGAAGAGAAGAGAAGAGAAGAGAAGAGAAGAGAAGAGAAGAGAAGAGAAGAGAAGAGAAGAGAAGAGAAGAGAAGAGAAATGAAATTGGGGGAGTGTTAGGGCAGGGAGAGTTGTCAAAAAGGAGTAGGGCAGAAATAAAAGGGGTGTCAGGGTGAGTGGGCAGGGGTGCAGGGGTGTGAGGCAAAGGCAAGAGGTGAGAGGGCAGTCGGAGGCGGGAGGGGAAGAGCGGGGTCTAGAGGGAGGGGTCCCGAGTAACACGAGAAGGGGGTCCGGGAAGAGCCGCCGGCTGTGGAGGGGGGGGGGGGGGGGGTGAAGGGGCCGTCTGAGGGCAGAGCTGGGAGGGGGGGGGATCAGCTGCTCCGGAAAGAGTGGAGGGGGGACCCCGGGGCAGGGGAGCTGAAGGAGTCTGAACGGGGCAGAGAGACGGGGCTGGGCGGGAGGGGAGGACTGAGGGCAGGGCTGAAGGAGGAAGGAGCCGCCTGGGACAGACGGAAGGGGCCCGGGGCAAGAAGGAGGGGGCACTGACCAGGGCAGGGAGACGGGCGAGAGAGGGAGAGAGGGCAGAGCTGGAGGGGAGGAGCCCCTGCCTGGACAGAGTGGAGGAGCCCCGGACAGAGCTGCAGGGGACTGCAGGAGAGCGAGGCAGCAGCCGGGCAGGACCGCAGGGCAGGAGCTGCAGCCCTGGACAGAGTGAAGCAGCATCCAGACAGGACTGTAGGACAGAGTGAAGGGCATCCGGACAGAGAGCTGCAGGTCTGGGGTCGAAGAAACTACTGCCCTGGACTGGATCAAGGGGCATCGGGAGAGCAAAGGCAGCAGCCGGGCAGGAGCGCAGGGCAGGAGAGAGTGACGGAGCACCCATGCCACAGGGGCCGGGCAGGACTTTAGGACAGAGTGAAGGAAGGGGCATCCGGACAGAGCTCTGCAGGTCAAGTCAAGGGACTCCAGGAGAACGAGGGTACACGTCGGACCGGGCAGGAGCAGCAGCCCTGGGCTGAGTGACGGAGCACCCAGGCAGCGAGGACAGTACGATCGGGCAGGACTGTGGGACAGGGATGTCTCCGAGGGCAGGACTGTGAACGAAGCAACTTCTGGCCGGGACAGGGTGAAGCGGCAAAGGGGAGCAGGGCAGTGCTCCCGGGCAGGACTGCAGCGTTCAGACTGCTGCCCAGGAGGCCGGGCAGTGAACCCGGCAGGAGTGCAGGGTTGAGGCTGGTGCCCCAGACAGCCGGGCAGGGAGGGCAGTCCTCCCGGGCAGGAGTGCCTGCTTGAGGCTGCCGCCCCAGGCGGCCGGGCAGTGAGTCCGGAGAGTGGCTCCCACGGAGGCAGAGATGGGCCGGGTGAGCCCCGGCGCCCCCGCTCGCTCCTGCACATGGTACTCGCTTCTGCTGCTGCTTCTCGTGCCCCCCGGGCACCCCTGGACTGTGGCAACCCCAGGACAAGGTAAGAACCAACTCTATCCGGGGCTGGGGGCTCTGCTGGGCCGGGGGTGGGGGGCGTCTCCTTTAGGGCCACACACCCCCTGAATATGAGGGATTCGTTTCTCATGCCATGTGGATACATTACTTTTTGTATAGCGCTGCTCCAATCACACGCCAAACTGAACCAGGCGCTACCGGTGTTTGAGAGAGAAATGGTATTCGGAGCGGGATCGTGATATTGTCAAGGTCACGCGGTGATGGCACGCAGAGAAGCCAGGATTACTGTCATGTTTGTGGTTTTCGAACACTGGTTTATCTGTTAACCAACAAGCGCTGCGAGACCGCTCCTGCGCTAGAAGTGTGCTATACACATGCCGTCTCATACATGAGTCACGAGCCACTGTTCCAAACGTGACCTCCGCGCATTGAAGGGGACAGTGGGAAACTGCCCACATATGGACTAAAGTAGTAACGGGGCAGGACCCTGGACAGGGCAGAGCGCAGAAACTCTCGGGGTGTCGGGAGGGGCAGGTGAGAGCCACCCCATGGCACCTTCCCCTGGTAGATGCACACTCATTCCAATGGCAAGTTTCTCATGTAGCGCTCTGGGTTGACCTTTCTTCTAGCCCTTCCTCTAGGCGCTACTGGTTAGCAGAGATGACACTCCGGCATCGAAAAATGAAGCAGTTAAATGAAGCAGTTAGCCTGATTGTATCGCTCTAAAACACAGCAAATCGCAACAGCACACAGAAGTGCACGCCATTGAGTTCAGATCAAAGAGCACAAGAAAAAACACATGTGCAAGGGCCTGGCGGAGCCCGCAGCCCGCTCTCCCAGTCTTCTTTCCCGCTGACAGTCGAACCGACGACTGACGCAAACAGGCCATGCGCCCCGGGACCTCACTTACAGGATATTGGCGCAGGGCATCGCAGCACCGTGTGCGCTGCCCAATGCCAACGTGAAAGGGCAGGAGTGCACTGTATTGATGCAACACAGTGCACTCCTGTCCTTTCTGCCTGTTCTGGGGCCGTTTCGGCTGCCTAGCGCCAACGTAGGCATCCTTGCACCAAGGCGCAAGGGCGCCTCCTGCCGGCAGGACTCTTCTTGTGCACAAAGGGGCACCTTCCTGCACAGAAACAAATCTAAGAGGCGTTTTCTCTCTCTGTGTGCGCCAAAGAATGCAGCGCACACAGAGAGAGGAAACATCAGGAGAAATAAACATATTTCTCCTTCTTACGCCTCCCATCGGGAGGTGTAAGTATGTGGGGCTTCCCCAGGGTTACATGATTCTGCAAATCAGGGGCAGCGTCAACATCCATGGGTGTCGCGCGGAAACACCCGTCGCAGCGCCCATGGGACGCCTCCCGAGTGCAGAGGAAGGCGATGCAGCGCTTTGCCCTGTGTTGCCTCACTCACTCCATACCTACAAGGCCACTGACAGCCACAGGTAAGCTTTGTGTGGCTTCATAAATCAAAATGCGAGCCCTGCGTCATGCATGTACCGCTTACCGTGGTGCAAAAGAACCACAAGGCTCTGATTAAAAAAAGTGACTAGTGCAAACCCCAATTATTGCATCTGCTGTAGGTCGGTGCACACCATTTCTGCACTGGCCGGTAACTGCAAAATCAGTGCAAAATTGGACTGCATCCGTTTTGCACTACGCAATCTGTCTCACTTCCGTGGGAGCGTCAACATGCCTGATGACGTAAAATGTGAAAGACTGCCCAGGAGAGGGTTGTGTGTGTAAAACTGCAAACCCTGGCCGACACTGGTGCAACCCTATGACGTCAGAGGGATGCGTCTAAAAAGATGATTTGCATTTTTAATGGTTTTGAAGGGTTTGAGATTCATATCAAATCCTGGCAGGGCCTTCCCTGCACCTTAGAACCACCCATCACTCTGGAACACAGCTCTCCATATCCATCTAATATCCTGTTTCTTGGGTTTTGTCTCCTCAATGCCTCTGTTGCAATTTGAAGGAGCCGGAAACAGAATCATGGCGAGGAATCCTTATGCCAGTTTCGCCTTTCTTACCAGGAAACTATTGAACTCATATTATGCATTTACCACAAAATACAAGATTCCTACAAGTAATATTGGAAACTTACTTTGAATGCTAGCAGATTTAGGTCAATTCATGAGGCCTCTGATGTGTGCTTTTAAGGCCAGATAGGAACATTAATTGGTTGTCCTATGAAATTAATATCCGTTACAGAGAAGTTATTAAAGTCCCTACAACGACCAGTTTAAATATTACTGAGTGTATATTATAGTAATCTACTTTAAGGTCGAGAATTAGACCATAAAAAAGTACTGTGACAAATGTCTTGTTTTAATATGGTCTTATATTTTTAAAATAAAAATATTAAGTGAAACCAGTTTTATAGGGGGTTAACACGAGTGTCAAATTTTTAGGCTATTTTTAATTTTTACATCCCTTTCTTTTTATTGTCTAAAGTTTATAAAAACGGAAGACAATAAAGGATTACTTAATTCATAAACCTCTCTTTACAATGTGTTACAAGGAGGAGTCTTTCTTCCATACATTGAAATGCCACAAGCCCCGCCTTGTTTACAGGTGGCCATTAGCATGTGGTAGGCCTTGCATTGCAGTCAGCTGCCACGGCGCTCCTGATTGGATGAACAGAGATTAGGCTAGAGCTCAGGATTTGCAGTCAGTTCTGGTTATTAGGTCTGGATTGTCTGCGATGCTGGGGACCTATTGTTACCGTTTCTATGAAATATGCATGGAGTAAGATATGGCCCCTCCCAGAGAAAGTAACACTCTCTCACCACATGCTGTTGGCTGTTCGTTTTCTCATTCCGCCTCCGACAAAGCTCCTGAAATACAGTACACAAGGCACAATTTTACCTCAAATGTACACTGAATCACAGTAAATTCTGTATGTCATAGATGCATTGCATATACAAGCAATGGCTTTTTTTTTGTTGCATGTATTTTAAAAATATGTGCAGTCAGGACTCAAATTGCAAGCCAAGCCAATTACATTTGGTTAGCCAGTGCTTTTTTACATGCATATCTGTGACTCCTGCTTTTTTATCTTGTTTAAATTGCTAGTTTTTCTTTAATATGTATGATCTGTTTATGTACTTTTGTGTGTGGTGAAGATGGCATCTTTGCTGTATTTGGATCATTCTTGAATGTTTTTGTTGGTTACTTTTACTGAATGTGTACATTGCCTGACCCCCATGTTGTGTCTAATATGAATAAGCACATACATTTGTTGAAATATATCCCATACTCTTCTGGAGTGGCCAATTCTGAGTCTCCCCCTCTCGCCCCCATGCTCTGTCTGTCCATTTATCTAATCAAGTGATCAAAACGGCTGACTTCCTCTGCCAGAGACGCTCAGAAATACCCGAGTGCCCCCTCTCTGCCCCCAGCCGCCCGCCAAGAGATGTCAGATGTTGCCATGTGTGCCGCCTGGGGTTTCAGGTCGGAGCAAAGCAAAGCCTCGTTTATTTTCTAAGTAAGAACTCCAAAATAAACAACAACACACCGGGCCCATCAATCACTCACCTGCATGGGTGAGACCGGGGGTGCTGAGCTCAGTCATGTGCCCACGATCACACCGTTCTTTGTGAAGGGCAGCAGCCCAGGGATTGCCGGCTTGTAGACTTGAAAATGCATCCTCCAGACCACAGCTTGTGACAAAGTATAAACAATACTTCACAGTTGTCGCCAAGTTGAGCAGCGATTTCAGTGAACAGATGTGCATAGAGTTGTTTTTGCGATGACCTAATTGAATTTTTGCGATTCGCTGTTAGAAAATCGCAAACAGTGATGTACTACAGTGTGTTTTTCACTGTTTGAGATTCCGATTGGGTCATAAATAGACATACCTCATTAAAATTCAGGAGGTAGGTCGCAATTTGCCCCCCATTGGGTATCGCTAAATTCACAGGGATGGTGGCCTGCTGGGGTCACCAGACCCCAATGTCTGCGATCGCTTTTAAATGAAGCAATGTTTTGTCTTTTTTTTTTTAATGCCGTCCGTTTACCTTAAATGCATTTCAAAAACAAATAGGAAACGTTTTCTTTTCTTTTTACAACCATTCAAAAAGAGGAACGGGTCCCCTGGGGACACCTTCCTGTTTGCAAATGGGTTACCACCAACTCAGAGCTGGTGGTAAACTGTGAATGGTTTGCTACCATATTTTGTTTGCAAATCATTCGTACACAGCACTGCGACTCACTATCAGGGAGAGACGCCCTTAACACGCCCTGCATAATACCAAATTACTAACCCATTTTGTGATTTGGTAATAGGTTATCGAATCATAAAATAGGGTTCTGTGTGTGCAAAAAGTCTTTTTTTTTGAGGTCGCAAACGGCAGGATTCGTAGAATCGTTCGTTTGCGACAATAAGCTACGTACATGCGGCCCTAGAGCTTCTAGAGTTGGTGTTCATGTATAAGGGATTACTGGAATATATACTGTGTAATACTGGGGCCCTGGCACTGCTGAAATATACAGAGTTTTACCATATGCTCTTCAGCGTTTGCCCAGCATGCTATGTAATGTTTCATCCTATGAATGAAATGAAATGAAATGAAATGAAATGAAATGAAATGAAAAAAATATTTAATAAAGCGCACTGCGGCCAAGCGGCTTCCTGGCGCTAGGGACCTGTTCAGAACTCACAACGGGAAACCAGGAGAACTAAGAGGGAAAAGCCTGAGAAAAAAGGAAAGTTTTAAGGGCCTTACGAAAGTGAGTGTAGATGGGAATGGAGCGAATGGAAAGTGGGAGGCTATTCCAGAACTGGGGGGCCAGGACAGAAAACCGAGTACCGCCCGTTCTGGATTTGCGAAAACGAGGGATGTGCAAGAGAGAGAGAGAGGAAGATCGGAGAGTGCGACTAGGGGCGTGAGAAGAGATGAGAGAAGTGATGAAAGAGGGAGCAGAACGGGAATGAGCTCGAAAAGCTAAGCAAGCCAGTTTGAAGAAGGATCTGAATCGGATAGGGAGCCAATGAAGAGATTTGAGAACGGGAGTGATATGGGAGGATTTGGGGAGAGACAAAATGAGGCGAGCGGCCTGATTTTGTATGGCCTGGAGCCGGCGAGTTTCGTAAGCAGGTATGCCCACGTAGAGGCCATTCCCATAGTCGAGGCGGGAGATGATTAAAGCCGCGACTATGGTTTTGAGTGCGTCGATGGAAAAGAAACGCGAGATTTTTCGGATGAGACGGAGGGACAGAAAACAGGAGGACACGACGGAACTGATCTGGTTGTGCATGGATAAGTCATGGCTGACTTTAATACCAAGAGTGCGAACGGAGGAAACAGGTGAGGGAGGGGGTCCAAAAGATGGGGGCCAGTGTGCAGGGGACCAGGGGTTAGAGGGACCACCAGTGAGGACAAGTTCCGTTTTGTCAGGATTGAGCTTAAGATGATTAGCGCTCATCCACTCGGAAATAAAAATTAAAGTGGAACAAAATTTAGGAAGAGAGTCGGGGGAAGAAGAGAGATCAAAGACGAGCTGGAGGTCATCGGCGTAATTGTACACAGAGACCCCCAGCTCGAGAAGGGAAGAGATGAGAGGACAGATATAGAGATTGAAAAGGAGGGGGGAGAGGGAGGAACCTTGGGGAACACCACAAGAGACCGAGCGGGGAGGGGCAGAGAAACCGGAGAGGTGAACAGCCTGGGACCTATCCCGAAGGAAGGACGCGAGCCAAGAAAAGGCCGCGCCCCGAATGCCCGCTGCGCTGACACGGTCGAGAAGAATGGAGTGGTCAACCGTGTCAAACGCAGCGGACAAATCGAGGAGGACCAAGGCTTGGGGAAGGTTAGAATCGGCTTTCCCCTTGAGTTCATCCAGAACTGCAATGACCACTGCCTCCGTGGAGTGGCCCGGGCGGAAACCCGCCTGATGGGAAGCCAGGAGGCCATTCTCCTCGATATACGAGGAGAGGCAGGAGGTGACATGGGTCTCAAGGATCTTGCTGAGGTAGGGAAGAAGGGAAATGGGTCGAAAATTAGAGGGGAGAGAGGGATCCAGACCAGTTTTTTTTAAAATGGGGAGGACGATTGCAGATTTAAAAGATAAGGGGACGGAACCAATAGCCAAAGAAGAATTAAGTAAAGCAAGAGGGGGGGCAGGATGTGGAAAATTAATACAGTTTGATGAACATTATCTACGCCATCTTGCCTTTTTCCGATGCCACACTTTTCGTCATGCACATCCGCCATATTTCAGCCGTTACGATCAGAATCACCCTCACGAAAGACCCCCACGCACCGGTCATTCCCACTCTCACATGCCTTGCGCGTAAGCAGCAGCCATTTTAAACACCATGGCCTCCCTGCCCCTCGCTGATAGCCGGCGCGTCTCTCTCTCTCTCTCCTAACCTCGCAAGCATCCCCCGCACGCTGACAACCCCCGCTCTCTCATGCCTTGGGTCATAAACCCCTCTTCAGCGCAGCTCCGCCACAGAATCCCATCCTGTTCCCAGCGCGACACCTCCCTTCATTCCTTTCATGGTCTCAGATCCTTTTGATGCAAACCCCCCTTTCCCTGTGTCCCCGTTTGTCTTCCTTGTTCCCAGGCCGCCACCTGGCCCTGCGGATACTGTTTATTACCCCGTACAGTAGGAAGCTTTCCCCCCCCATCAAAAGACCCTCGAGCTGATCAAAGCCCCCACCCTATGAGATCCGATCAACCCCACGCATTCCGTGAATCGGCGGAATGCCCTGCTGCGCGACAATCATCACCTGTTGTGACCGGGGTGGGGAATTCAACTGTAAATGTATGTGGGAACGGGCCTGAAGGGGAGATTCCGAGGATGTTCTTTCAAATATCAAAGTGTTGCGAGAATGTGTTACGTGCAATAAAGATCATAAACCCTAGTATAAGAGGCCAGGCCTCAGAGATGTGGTTAGAGCACCTCGTGACGATACTTGCTGTCTGAATTGATGTGTTCTCCTCCGGAGAGAATAAAATCCTCGTTTCCTGCCTTCCAGTCTCCAGCGCCTGCTTCTTCATATATTAATATTGGTGGGTCATAGAGGCGAAACCGCCGGGCAACATAAAGGGGTCTTTGGTTACTGGTTGTCTTTGAACCCCTTTTAACAATTGGCGTCCCAAGCGTGGGGCCCATCAGCGACTCGTGGATCCAGTGGGAGAGGTCCTGACGACAGAGTGAATGACTGCAACGATCGGAAGGTACCCTGTCCGATAGACCCTCGTCTGACAGCCGATCATCCGAACTTCACTGGTTCCGAACAGACCTCTCTCGAGTGATCTGCGGTCCTGACTGGGAACCATCAGGAGTGCCACGAGGAGTACGAAGAGAAGAGGACAATCGGGCGCTGGATTCGGAAGACAAGAAACTGTCCATGCGGTCCGGGTAAGGTCGTGTAAACACGACGAATTGTGAAAGTGATTGATAATTGATGAGAAAATACTAGTATTACTTTTTGTTAATTTATTTGGAGATTCACTGTCTGCAAACGGAGAAACAACAGGCTCTCCCTTTATAAACAGTGAAGGATAGGTACGCATCCGTCGGACCTATCTTTCTCCCCCACTGAACAATTGCCCCCCCCCCCATTGATTAACTGTTATAGATTGTTTTCTGGAGATTCTCTGTCTGCAAACAGGGAAGAATAGGTCCCCTCTTTGCAGATAGTGAAAGGGTAGGTGACGCGGACCTTTGCGAGCCTACTTATTCTCCCCATTGACCATATTGATTTTTTATTTTTGACCTAACATTGATTGCTCAAGATTGGTTCATGAGGTATTCACTGCCTGCAAACAACGTAGAATAGAAATATTCTGTCTAGTCTTTGCACGCAGTGATAAGATAGGTAGTGCTGACTATTATCCCCATTGTGATCCGTCATGCCTGTCTTCTCCCCACTGGTTAGTAGCCTGTTTAGCCCGGACCGCTTATTAGAGATGAACCATCCGGCTCCGCTGGAAGGCACCCCTAATAAGGACATGTTCATGAAGCATGGATTAATCGCTATAGCCTATAGCCAGCTGTGGCATAAATATACGAAAAAGGATCGAGAAAGTCAGTGGCCACTGATAGGATCCTTCGATCTTGACAAAATAGAAACGGTAGAAATAACCCTTCGTAGGAATGAAACAACACCTATTATGCTCGATAGTCTCGGTATGTGGCGCAAAGAAGCCACACGACGAAAGGAAAGCGATGAAGTCAGAAAGGGTGAAGAGACACGACGGACAACCCTCCAAACGTCTAGTAGGCAAAGGGAAGGGCCAGCGATGGCACAGTTCCGAGGAGTAGACATGAAAAGGGAACGGTGTAAAGGGATGTGCCGACAGGACAACCCCGGGACACAACGACCCGAAAGTAATCCCCCGACACTATGCACAGGACGAACAGATTTAAAACAAAACCAATGTGCTTTCTGTAGATGTCTCGGGCACTGGAAAGCCCAATGCCCGACTCTACAGAGCATAGGTAAGAACGGAGGGTCGACAGAAAGAACAGGCCGACAGAAAGGGAAAAGGCGCGAGATAAAAACCAATCAGACTAGTGCAGACAGAACAGATAGAACCACCCCGTTTGATTATGCTCGATGGCACAGATTTCGTCAGACCAATTTTAACGACATGTTAGAGTTCTGGGACTGATTGCTCTCTGTTGCTCCCCCACTCTGAAAAACAAACACAATTACAGGCCAGTGTAAACAACCCCCGTTAGAAAAAAAAAAGGGACTCAAGGAAGCCAAGCATCTGTTATATAACTTAGGATTTAATTACGGTAAAGATAACACACAACCAACGGTAAATAGAATAACTAGTAAAACACTCTCTAAAACAAACTGTACTAATAGAAGAAATACAAAACATATTACGCTCACTCCGGAAGTCCTCGAAATGTAACAGTTCGATGGTCCCGCCCACCCGAAACACATAGCACGTGTGGGGCGGGGCCTGCCAACAGCCATAGACCAAAAGAGATCGCCGGCGAGAAGGTACAGGAGCCTCCTCAAAGCAGGCGATGAAATGGTCTTCCCATACTACCCTTCCAGGGATGGCGTCCCCCGGGCCACGGGTAGGGAGGGGGCGGATGCAAATGACCCCCTCCCTCGTATCTCCTGGTCCGGCCATCACGAATTCCTCCATCGAACTGATGCAGGGTGGGCAGGGAGGGAGAGGCGACGCGGGCGAGCCTCTCCCGCCTCCACAGGTAGGAGGTTTCCCAGCCCTGGCCCGGCGCCGATGTCCTCCAGCCGGGCGATGGCCATATACCTGCACAGCACAGGACATACAATGCCCGACGCACATATATTTCCGCAGCACAGGACATACAATGTCCGACGCACATATATTTTCGCAGCACAGGACATACAATGTCCGACGGGCATACTTGAACAGCACCGGACGTACAATGGTCCCCCAAGAGTCGGAATCAGGGGTGTAGGGTGGTCATCATGTGCACCCCTGATTCAAAGGGACGGCGTGGGATGCGCCGGGAGAGGGAGGCGGCACGGACGAGCCTCCCTCACCTCCCCAGATGAAGGCTCCACTGCTGCACCCTGGCGCCCCGAACCAAAATGTCCTGCTCCAACGGCATGATGTTCTGTCTTTGTCACCACAAGAAGTTTCTTCCACTCCTGAAAGATACGACGGAGGGCGGCTGCCGCAGGGTCTCAAAATGGCGTCTGGGCCCTCGGAAGGCGGGTCTAGGCCGCTGGAGTAACTTTGTCCGAAATTGCAACTCGGGCACTTGCCCACCTGGGCGCAAGCCCCCACCATCGACAAACATCCCCTCGACTTTGAAGATTCTACCAAAGTCCCAAGAGCCCTCAGCCCCTTCAGGCTTCCGGTGGGGAACAGCTGCATTGATCACTAATGAAATAACCACGGCACAGCAACAAGATGGCGGTGCTCTCGTGTCTGCATCAGCTTCCGTCTGAACCACCCAGGAACATTATGGGCTAACGAACTCGAGTAAGTTCCGGCTGAACATCAACATGACCCGGTAAGAAAGACTCTACCTCCCTCCCTCTCTTGATTGACGGTCCACACCACCAGCCCCTCTGTTAGCACAGTTTTTTTGAACTGCTGAAAGGGACCCTGGTCCAACCGCCAATCGTCGGAGACATTTTTGCCCCTGATGCTACTTCCGGACTAAACCGGCCTCGCCCAAAATGGCGCCGGTATCAATAGGAACTAACGGATGCCTCGTGGTGTTCCTTAGCTAATGAAACTTGATGTACTAAGATTTATATACGAACCTTTGCGCACTTGATGAAAAAGGGAGGAGGGTTCGCTTGACGAACATTTGAAAGGGGTCCCGTAAAAATGTTGATTTCAATGAACGATTTATTTTGATATTTATTGTAACTGGTACATAACGTCGCTTATGATGCACACCCACGGTATACATCTAGGAAATGTGATTACAATGAGCTTGACTGTGTTTCCATTTATGAACTGAAATGCCCCTGATCCCTCATCACGCAATGAAACATTTTTAGTTACTTGCAAATAATTAATTAGGCCTTTTTAACATGTTCTTGTGCCGCAAAATAACCCCCCTAATGTATGTGCTTCCATCGTCGACATGTCCGGCCAAAATATGATTGCACTCTCACATTTTACGTACTGAACGATTATGCAAATAAAGGTTTTCCAAACTATGAATAGGCATCACATACTTTTGTAAATGTGGGAATTGGTGGGAGGGCTTTCTCTGTGCGCAACCGTTCTGCTCTTTTTTTTAAGGTTATCTGAAAAATGGTTGTTCGGCCCTGGATTGATGATCGAATCAAAGGTATGATACGCTGCCTCCAAAATATGCGACTAAGCTCAGGAACTAACGTATGAAGAAGGACCTCGACTTCTGAGAATGGGTAAAGTAAAGCGGTGTGATTGATAGAATGTTATAAAGGTATGGTGGTCGAAGGTACTAAGGGACAGGGTTGACCGAAGAACTGATATGCCTTAGAACATCACAGCTTTGGGAATGATTTAAGGATCCCGATGGCCAGATACATCTACAAAACCAGGTACCTCGCGATAGGCACCTCTGATTCCTTTTTAGCGTTTCCCTACACACGATCCATAATGCCACCCTCGAACCCCCCATGAACCACCTATCACACTGCCCGCCCCCTTGACTTCAGAAACCAAGACCCTAGGGATTATATCCCGAGGAGATAAGTAGGAGTATGTGGTAAGTAAAGGACTTTCGTGCCCGTACATTTGATGTGCTCGAATGTTGTCCCCCCTCCCTTCTCCTCCTTTTTCCCTCTGCAGGTTACATTGGAGTCCCGATTAGGGTATCGTAAAGGATCTGGAGCCACGTCACGCCCGATACATGAATACGAACTAACGCTGCAAGACAACACAACAAGACGCCCTACTCAATGCGCGACCTTTTTGTACCTGACCTAATGCTCTTCCGTCCCAAAACTGCATGCTTTCTACGTCCTAACACAGACCCGAAACGTCTAACGTTGGGTAACGCACTGAATAGCCCAAACAATACACGGTCATTCTCCGTGTCACACGTGTACTATTTGGCCTATTGTTACTCTCTCTCTCTCTCTCTCTCTCTCTCTCTCTCTCTCTCTCTCTCTCTCTCTCTCTCTCTCTTTCACCCCTCCACACTTTCCCTCTTCTTAACGACTGGCACCTAATTGGCGAACCTGGTGCACCTCCTGATTGGCCCCAAATACCACAAGTATTTGCGCAAATTCGTCCTAAATAAAATTGTATCGATACCACGTTACTACCTCTCCTTTTCTGCTAAATATGGATGAAAATTAAATTGGCCAAAAGGAAAGGGACAGGTAAGACGACTAAGGTTCCCTAAATTTGACCCACAGTCAGGGAACTATTTGTCAGTGGCTTCCATGATAAAAAATGTCTGTGGTAATGTGACCTTCCCCATTCCAAATTGTCTCCATACCCCAAGCAGTAAGAAATAATCGAGACACCCCCGTCTTCCCAAATTGCCCCCAGTTTGGTATCAGCTGCCCTGAACGAGAATCTGAAAAAACGCCCCTTGCTCCAATTCGCTGTGTTCCTAGTTATTTTAAATAAGATCCCACCCACCCCAAGGATAAGTTTAATAATTATCGCAAAACCCCCCCGAGTTTTTGTAGTGGCCAGGTTGCGAGAATCTATATAGAAAGTTAGAAAGATGTGTGCAAAGTTAAAATTAGATCGAAAACTGAAAGAACTTGTTGCAGTAAACCTTGTTGAAAATAGGATGTTTAGCTAAAAGATAGGACGCATTGATGTAATGGAGAGTCGTTTAGCCTATGTTCATCCCTCAGAAGGATGCCTATCAGACTATGGTGAATAGCACGTTGCATCTTTCCGTAAGATACAAAGCCCTGAAGACCGGCCTAGCCTTGCAAGACTCGTACTAGGGAAATGGGTCTCTACCAGAAGAACTGACATCTACTGTAATAGACGAATGCAATGAATGGGTACCAGACCTCGTACCACGACAAATGAATGTAATAACCAACAAAACGCCAAAGAATTAGCCACAAAGGGAAGTTGTAGGAAATCCAGCAAACCCATCATCAATTGTTTATACGTTGGCTGCAAATCTCAATCTAGCGGATGTTTACCCCAGTTGCTTGGTGTTGGGAGAGAAATAGGTTTACGTAATTACCTTCTTCTGCAAAATCTCTAAAGACTGTCTTTTCGAACTCATTTAAGGGTACCACTGTCGGAGGAGAAAGAGACCGGATGTGGGAGCACGCGGCTTGACTGCGGATCGTGGAACCTCAGCGACGGAGGCCAAGGCGAGACCACAGCAGTAAGGAGTCGCAGGATGAGGCACTGTTTCAGACAAAGCTAAGGAAAGGGCTGACCTGAAGCCCCTGCTCTATGATCGACGTGTGCCAAAAAGTCCCCGCTCTCCGAACCTGGTTATGGACCCGCCTGTCTCAAATTCTCTGTCCCCCTGATCTGTTCCCAACTTGGCCCTGCTCCATCCCCTCCTCCTCCGACCTACCATAAGGACTGTTCACACACACACCTTTCCACCTGAACTTCCAAGTTCCTCCAAATCCTACTGAGCTATCCAGAGAAGGGTATTCCCTGCGTCAAAAGGGAGGGAGCTCCGACTAAGTAGACCACGAACTATGTTAATCTCAGAACGGTGACCTAGAACTCCACCAAGGGTCGCCCCTAAAGAGAAGATGAACGAAGTATGTGGTTCTACCCGCTGCTGAACGCCTCGATGATGGAAGCAACAGGAAATACCCACCACAGAGACTCAAGAAACAAACAGACCCCACAACTCAAAGACAATTGCACTTTTCGTCACAATCCTTTTTTTGCCTCCTAATAACTATGCTCTGGGTTACGGAAGAAAGTGCACCTGCTCCAAAACCGTAACGCATTTCTCCTATGAGGTCTGGCGAAACAAAACAAAATGTACCCCTGCCCGCAGACCTCCAACGACTCAATCCACATGAACACCCCTGTTGACAGAACAAATTGTAATCCAGGTGCTTAACAGTGCCAACAGAAGACGACAAAGACACTGAGAACTCTGATTTTTATTTTTATTATATCTCATTTCTCTCCCAACCACCATTGGACTGACTATGCTCCCGCCGAGTACAAAAAGGACTTACTTATATGATAACTTACCAGTTCCTATTCCAAATGACTATAAGTATCTATGATCTGTACCCAACGCCCTCGCTACATAATTCTAGTCTGATATTGCAATACTATGACTTTTTCTGCAACCAACTTAACGATGAACCCGCCTACTAGATGATGAGATTTTTCAATGTGATGTTTATAATGTGATGTTTATGTACAGTTCTTTTGCCTAAGTCCCCTCTCCCTTACTTATGACCGCTGCAATAGGTATAGATAGGAAATAGGCCAGCAAGATGTCTTGGAAATGTTAAAGGGAGGACTGTGGAAAATTAATACAGTTTGATGAACATTATCTACGCCATCTTGCCTTTTTCCGATGCCACACTTTTCGTCATGCACATCCGCCATATTTCAGCCGTTACGATCAGAATCACCCTCACGAAAGACCCCCACGCACCGGTCATTCCCACTCTCACATGCCTTGCGCGTAAGCAGCAGCCATTTTAAACACCATGGCCTCCCTGCCCCTCGCTGATAGCCGGCGCGTCTCTCTCTCTCTCTCCTAACCTCGCAAGCATCCCCCGCACGCTGACAACCCCCGCTCTCTCATGCCTTGGGTCATAAACCCCTCTTCAGCGCAGCTCCGCCACAGAATCCCATCCTGTTCCCAGCGCGACACCTCCCTTCATTCCTTTCATGGTCTCAGATCCTTTTGATGCAAACCCCCCTTTCCCTGTGTCCCCGTTTGTCTTCCTTGTTCCCAGGCCGCCACCTGGCCCTGCGGATACTGTTTATTACCCCGTACAGTAGGAAGCTTCCCCTCCCCATCAAAAGACCCTCGAGCTGATCAAAGCCCCCACCCTATGAGATCCGATCAACCCCACGCATTCCGTGAATCGGCGGAATGCCCTGCTGCGCGACAATCATCACCTGTTGTGACCGGGGTGGGGAATTCAACTGTAAATGTATGTGGGAACGGGCCTGAAGGGGAGATTCCGAGGATGTTCTTTCAAATATCAAAGTGTTGCGAGAATGTGTTACGTGCAATAAAGATCATAAACCCTAGTATAAGAGGCCAGGCCTCAGAGATGTGGTTAGAGCACCTCGTGACGATACTTGCTGTCTGAATTGATGTGTTCTCCTCCGGAGAGAATAAAATCCTCGTTTCCTGCCTTCCAGTCTCCAGCGCCTGCTTCTTCATTGATTAATATTGGTGGGTCATAGAGGCGAAACCGCCGGGCAACATAAAGGGGTCTTTGGTTACTGGTTGTCTTTGAACCCCTTTTAACAAGGACAGTTGGTGAAGAGGGTTTTAAGAATGCGTGCAGGTGCACAATCCGCGGGAGAGCCAGACTTAACTTTGATCAGATATTTGAGAAATAAATCAGGTGAGATAGGAGGAAAGAGAGTAAAGGAAGACGGGGGAGGTGCGAAGGGACGGGTGCGGCTGGGTTGAGACACGGTAGGGATGTTAGCTTTGATCTTCACAATCTTGTCAATGAAAAAGTCATTGAGTGACAAACAGAGGGACTGAGAGGGAACCAGAGAAGGGGAGGAGCGTTCCGAAGTGGCAAGATTGTGAACCAGGGAGATCCTAAACCTTGGGCATCCTTTTGGCACCTGATTTAAGGCATGGTTGGCTTTGGGGAAACTGCTTCAGTTACCCTAGTACTTGTTATAGAGTGCAAAGACTGCAGGCGCTGCAGAACAGGAACATCTGAGTATATCAAACCCTGGGAGTGCTACGTTTCTGAGTGCCTTGCACTCTTTATGATTTTGATGATGCTTCTGTGAGCGCACTCTCACTAGTAAATGAGGTTTCAATAGCACCTATATGTCTCCTGGGTATCCCCAGTTCTGGGTGGGAACTGGTGGCCCGATATACTGAAGTCAGATGTACAAAGCATTTAACTGTTTGCAAAAGGCCCATTGGTATGGACCAGCCCTATTTTGCGAGCCTGTAACCTATTACTGACTCGCAAAATGGGGTTTGCGAGTTGCTATTAAGGAGGGGCGTGTTAGGGGAGTCCCTTCCTAACAGCGAGCTGCACTGCTTTGTAGGAATGATTTGTGATCGGAAATGCGGTCGCAAAACATTCGCAGTTACCACCAACTTCAAGTTGGCGGTAAGACATTCACAAACTGTAAGGTGTCCCCTTCCCCTTCGTGAATGTGGTGCCAACATTTTTTCAGAGCAGGCAGTGGTCACACGGACAACTGCCTGCCCTTAAAAAACGAAAAGAAAACGTTAAATCTTTTTTCTTTTAAACGCAAGTCTAAAAAAATTTCAATTAGAGACTTGCAAAATAAAAAGTTCGTACTTCTGGCCCCAAGGGCCACATGTATCATTATTTGAAATAGTGGTTACCTAATAGTGATTCCCTGTGAGTCAGAATTTAGGTAATCGCTATTTGAATATTTGAAACTCAGTGACTTTCATTTAGCGTTTCATACTGGGTCGCAAATTGACCTAAGCTAATTGTGACCCTCTGTCATTGGCTGCAAACAGAGTTGGTGACTTGCAAGGAACCTCTGGCCACCATCTCTGTGTTTGCATTCCCAAATGGGAAGAACAGGTTCTGTATAAAAAAAGTTTCTGGTTTGGGAAAACATTGGGGTGAGCAGGGAGTAGAACTGGAAGTAAGAGCGGACGCCCCTCTCAGGTCTCTTTCAAATTACGATTTGAAAGGGTCGTCAGACCCATTTTATGAGGTGGAATGGCTTTTCCTGCTCACAAAATGAGTTTCCAACATGGGTTCTTGTAAACATTTTCCCAAGGGCCACAACGTTTGGTCTGTGTTGTGACCGAGGGCCGCATCAATGCCAGCAGGGTGAGGACTGGGGGGCATGCAGTGTGGTGGGTATAGGGGAAGCGACGCATATACATCCTGTGGCTGAACTGCACAATGTGAAACAGGAAACCCTGGGATTAATCCCGGCTTCCCCACTTTACCAAATTGTGTGATCCTCGGCTATTGTTACCTTTCACTTCCCCTGCTTTTTTGTTTTATTATCAGATTTAAGAGGACCTCGAAATACATGACCTCAGGATGTGCGCTGTACAAAACCTTCTCCCTTGATTGATTTAATACACTATAATGTTGTTCATGTATAATAGGAACCCGGGTCACCCAAAGAGCGCACATAACAACTGACCTGCCTCTGAGTTCACTATTCACATTGTTGTCAGTGTGGGGGGGGGAAATGAATGTTTCTCAATTCATACCTGAAAACTTTAACTTCAAAAATACTTTTGACTGCACTTATATAACCTTATTTACTACGGTGAGATGGTTCTGCATGTTAATTAAATACACTTTATAATTTTTAAGAGACCTCATCATATTTTTACACTTTTGCTGCAAGGCGGCTTTGAAAATGAAAGTGTTCCCAAAGGTAAGTGGTGCAATATAACCTAGTTACTTCCTTTCTTTAACTTCAATTAACTTTTAAAGACTTGCCGGTTTAATATTTTGCAATCTTAGTGCTGAATCCAGTGAACAGCTGCCCAGTGCTGCTGTGGATCCGGGGGCCACATGTAAAGGCTAAGAGGGTCCCCTGTGGCCCCTGGGCCATACATTGAGTATCACTGGTTTATAACATACCAAAAAGCCATTTTGCAGTTGCAAACACTGTGATTTTGCTTATCGCAGTGTTTGCGGTCACATAGTGGTGCTGTAAACCTCTGCCTAGATCTGCAAGAGACCCTATAAGTGCCCAGTATGCGCTGGATAGCGGTCTCGTGTCTAAGATGGGACGGTGTCTCAGAATTCGCCTCCTAGGGTGGATATTGCGATGAACAGACTAGGGCAGAGGTACTCGCAAACATTTTCCAAGGGGCTAAAAAGGTTGTCCTGTCATGAGACTGAGGGCCCCATTGATGCCAGCAGGGTAGCGGGTGTTGTCAATGTATAATAGCAACCCAGGCCACTCAGACGGCGCCCATAACAACTGACTTACCTCTTAGTTCACTGTTTGCATTGTTGCCAGGGTTGGGGGGAAGAAGTAATCTTTTTAAATTCATGTTTGCAAATTATCTTTTAAAAAAATACTTCTCAATGCACTGATATACTAAGCTAAAACGCTTCTGCATGTTGAAGAAATGCACTTTTTTTGATTTTTGTAGAGACTTTACTTTTTTCACGTTTGTTACAAGACGTCTAAAAAAGAATGGGCCTCATTTATGAAAAGTGACACTCGCTGCGTGAAAACAGCGATGCGTCACTTTCCATTGTGTCCTCCTTGCGACATGCTGGATGCTTCATATTTACAGGATGACGCATCATGTTGCAAGGAGTTACAGATACGTCAGTATTTCTGAAGCGCAAAAATGACGCATTGCTGGAGTGTGTCACAAAAGTCACGCAACTTCAGCAATGGGTCATTTCACATGGGCAAGTTCCATTTCAAATGTGCCTGCGTCAGTCTTGCGCCTGTTGTGGGGCAGGCGTAAGATATTTACGCATTTGCGTCCAAGAAGTGGCGCAGTGTAATCTCATAGATTTCACTGCACCACTTCTGCGACCCTTCCTTGCGTTGGAACGTCCCCCCTGCATACATTATACCTGGTGCAGGTATAATGTGGCACAGGGGTTTACAAAGTGCACATCTACCTAGATGAGTCACTTTGTAAATATGATGCACCATGGCGTATGTTTACGATGCTGAAGCGTCACAAAAAGTGACGCAACACCTGCGCAAATGTGACGCACGGCCTCATAAATAAGCCTCAATGTGTGCCTGTGGTTAAGTGGTGCAGGACACCTTCACTGCTTTTCTTTTACTTTGGCTAATACGTTTGGGTCTGATTACGACCTTGGCAAACAGGGTTACTCCAGCGTGACTGATATCCCGTCCGACAAATTACAATCCCATTATATCCTATGAAACTCGTGATTTGCTGGCTGAAATGTCCATCATGTTTGTGACGGACTATGCCATCCGCCAAGATCATCCTCAGGCCCCTAGTGTAGTAGGGAATAAATGCCTGCCCCTTTAATTCACCTCTTAGGGAATGTTAGTGCCCCCTACAGTAAACAGCAGGCCAGTGCTGCTGTTCACCAGGGGGCCGCATATAGAAGCCAGGAGGGCCGCATGCGGCCCCCGGGCCGTATTTGAGTGTCACTGGACTGGGGCCCGTTTTGAATTTCCTTGAAATGCCGGAGCGCCTCTTGCAAGTCCAGAGTTCATTTTATGGACTAATGACGCAACTGAAGGTTACTAATGGATCCCAGTACTCAAGCAACCGAAAGACTGGACATTTTCCATCAAATGTATGTACTCTAAATTTAAACAAGCCTTGGCAAATCCAATCAGTCTGGGCTTGATGAGCTTCTGCAGTACTTTTTTTTTAATCGATTGCAAGCATATGATTCAAAAACTAAAAAAAGGAAAAAAAATATGGCTTGCCACCCCTTAAACGTGGTCACCATATGGTTACAACATAAATCTGAAATAATAAAATAAGTATTGCATATGAATTTATTAGAACTTTATGATATTTCTTAGCAGGCAGGTGTACTTGGAGGAGGCAGAGACAATATTTTTTTTACTTGTAATGCACATCAGAGGTATATTGTCTTGCTCACGTGCACATCCACCCAAAAAGAAGTAAGTGTTTTTAGTGCTGGGGTTGGTGGGTCAGTCCATTACTTTGCCAATGCTTTTCTCTCTCTATTGTCTATTTTTTAATTTTTGCTGTCATCTTTGTGTGTTTAAAATATGTCTTCAGGCTGCAGTAATTCAAAACCAAAAGTGCATTTTCTTTGAGTCTATAATGTTTCATACACTGCTGCCCTGTTAGGACCCTACAAAGCCTAGCTGACAATGTCCCCGCTAGGGAATGAGGGTACAGCCAGAGGCAGCACTCGCTCAACAAGGTCGGAACTCACTTTACATTCACATTAACCACATGAATATTGTTAGAAATGGTTCTGTTTGACATCGGCACTTTCAAACCCAAGACCTAAAACACTTCCAGATGTTTGTGATACAAAACAGCAGTGCTTAATTTGAGCAGGTGCTGAGGTAAGCACTGTTGCACGTCATCTGAACTGCTCCCACTGCAGGACAAGGCCCCTTTCTCAGCTCAGGCCATCTGTGGAACTCTCGAGACTCCAACATGAGCCTCTGTGGATCTAGAAGAATCCACAGCTTCAGGAGGGGGCCGAGACGGTGCTCTTATACAGTGCATTTCATCGCAAAAAGTGAACCTTCCCTGTGGACGCGTGATGGCTCAGCTGGCAGTAAGCCGCTGTGCACAACAACACAACACCTCACATTCCAGCAGTCCACAACATAACAGGATAGCACAGCATGACAAAACATGCTACAGTGCCATACCACAGACAATAACACAGGATAAAGTGACGCCATAGTGTAGCATAACGAAAAACATAACAAAGCATAGTATGGCATAACGAAAGCATAACATGGCATAGTGTAGCATTACGAAAAGCATAAGACAGAGTAGCATGACATGATATATTGTAGTACATTATTACATAGCACAACATAACAGGGTAGCATAAATAGCATAGCAAATCATGGCATAAGGTAACATACTAGCATAGCATACCAGCATAGCATAACATAGATAGTGTTGCACAGCATAACAGCAGGGCATAACACTATAAAACACAGCATACCATGCATGAACATACCATACTATGGCCCAGCAGGACAGCACGGCATAGGAAAGCTTGGCATAAGACAGCCTGAACATAGCATAGCATGGCACAGCCATGCAGAACATCCGGAAGCATCACTTTACTGGAGGTGTTTGACTTTGGAGCCCATGCCCTTTGACCTTTTCGTTGAAGTGCTTGGCACGCAGCCCCCATGCTGCCCTGGGAGAGCTGTGCGCCCAGACGGGGGGGGGGGGGGGGGGGGGGGGGGGAGATGGGGTACGGGGAGGGGCCACTGGTGGGGGAGGGGATTAACCCCGTGGGGCGGTGATTACCACAGGGGAGATTAATTACCGCCCAGCTTGGTAGCGCCCAGCTTTCTTTTCCGACCTCCTAATTGCACCTTAAACAAGCTGCGGAGTGGACGGATTGGGCGCCCCCGTTTCCTCAGACCATGGGCCAGCCGCCCCTCCGTGTATGTGGTCCTCAACTTTCGTTACGCCACTGGGCTTGCTGAGGTTCAGTGAAGGCCGGCACGTCTCTTATCATGTTTCTCATGTGATGGAGCCCTGCCTGTAAAGCGCTGTATAGTGCAGACCTCTAGGCGCTAATAATATGGGGGCATATTATCAAGACAGGTGAAAAAATTATCGCTGTTTAAGCGGCAGAAAACTGCCCATGTTAGGTGTGAAGGACAATTGGAATTCCATAGAGCATATTATCAAGCCCATTATCGCCGTTTTAGCGGCAGTTTTCTGCCACTAAAACGGCGATCATTTTATCGCCTCTCTTGATAATATGCCCCATGGTTTATTGAAAATCCACGCATTGACTAACATCATCCACAGGTAATGCCAACATAAAATGTGCTGGAGAGGGGGTAGTGGACTACACGCCCCACACCGCAACCACCGCACGCTTATTTGCGACTTTTATGTACTGAATGTTTAACATTAGACAGGGAGAGTCGTGCCAGGGGTGGGCACGAGCGTGCCACACGAGGCACACACCATGACACGGAATAAAGGGAACGTCAATAAAGTGGGGTAAGAAGGGGGTACATAATAATCAAGGCAGCACTAGCTTGGGGAAGACGGTACATGTAGGCTATACGGTATAGGAGCACAGATGTCATCTTCCGGCAGTTGTAAGCCAGCGATGTCCACATCCTCAGGGGTAGATTTACAGTCATTGGCGCAACCCTGCATATCAGCAGGGATGCGCCAGTTATTTTCCATGATGTTAGAAACCCCTTGCACCACCATGGATGCACCGCATTTACAATGCGGCGTACCGTGGTGAAGGATAGACAGATACGGAATGCATCTGTCAGCGTATAGGTGACGCAGTGCTGGAGTCGTGTCGCAAGCGCGACACAACTCCAGTACTGCTCAGGGCCGGCCTACACTTGCTGTGCTGCGTCACCCCTTACGTCTGCTACAAGCAGGCATAAGGTTTTGATTCAGCGGGGACGTAAAAGTAACTCACTGAAATCTTGTAGATTTATACTGAATCCACTTTTACGAGGCTTCCTTGCGCCGGAACGCCCACTCTGCATACATTAAACCTGGTGCAGGTTTAATGTAGCACAGGGCTTTATAACGTGACGCATCTCACTAAATGCGTCACGCTGTAAATATGTTGCATGGTGTTGCATTGTTTACGATGCAGCTACATCTTAGAAGTGACGCAACAGTCGTAAAGATGTCGCAAGGGACTTGTAAATCTGCCCCTCAATGTGGGGGAAACTGACTGCAGTGGGTGCGCCCTCTTAGTCAATGGAGGGAAGGCGCAGAGAGGCAGGAGGGTAACAGGAGGGTGTGGGGAAAGGGAGAGGGTGGGGAAACAGTCATGTCGTGGGTCTGCAGCAGCACATATAGTCAGTGGGTCTCAGGCTGGGATGGAGGTGGGCGACCAATTTCAACACTCCAGTCATGAAGGGGATCCAGGCTGCCTGAAGCTATATGATCATCCATAGCATATTTGATTTTCTCGTACCCCACAAGGGGGAGGGCTGACTCCAGTGATTTAATACAAAAAGAACAATTGGTGGACAGAATGCCTATCAATGTCAGCCATTCATCCCAGTACAGAGACCTGGAGCTGAATCCATGTTTTTTTGCTCACCATGCTATTCCAGTTTAGACCCAGCCATATGCAAATCAGTCTTAACCCTGCCCCCAATGGGAACAGTCCGGCCCGAACTGCGAAAGCCAGGTCCTCCCTGGACTGGAAACAAGCATCAGAATCCTAGGACCGGTTTTGGGATTTCACCCCTCTTCAGCCTGGATAGCTTGACTTAAGTGTATGGAGAGCACAGTACCCACGTCTGGGCATACCCAAACAACAATTGATGGACAGAATGCACAACAATACTTCAATAGAGCTAGTCGCACTTTCACTAGACTCCAGGACAGGACAGGTCCAAAGAAGTGTAAACATACAATCATAAGGCCCCTGCTGAAGAAACCCCACTTAGATCCAATGATGTTGGGCAACAATCGCCCTATCTCGTTACTCGCCGTCCTAGGAAAAATACTTGAGAAACATGTCAATCAAACGTTATCCCAATTTCTTGGTTTCCGCCCACCGCACTGCAGCTCCTGGTGGTCACCTAGGAGCTAAAAAGCATCCTGGAGCAGGGGGGCTCGGCCGCAATTTTGTATCTGGATTTAAGCGCGGTGTTTGACACTGTAGATCAATACATTCTAGTAAGAAGGGTTAGGGAAGTCAGGATTCAAGTCGAGAGTGGCTCACCTCCTTTGTGGCAGACAGATCATTTTAGATCATGGACACCGCCTGTCCCTCCGACACTATGCCAGCTATATGGTGAGTCCCACAGGGCTTGTTTCTCAGCCCCACGTTGTTCAACATTTATATGCGCCCACTGGTGAAAATCAGATGGGATTCTGGGTTGTCTGTCATCTCCTATGCAGATGACACACAGCTGGGGATCTCTTTTGCGTTTGGCCTAAACTTGAAACATCATCAATTAGTGCTCTGTCTGGGAAAGTTGTGAAACTGGATGGCCAACTGTTGCCTAAAATTAAGTGGCGACAAAACAGAGCTGATGATCCTGGGGAATAACCATTGTCCCAGGCCTGTGATTAGCTGACTGAAGGACATAGGAAACCCTCCCACCCCCAAATCCTCCATAAAGACCCTTGAGGTCTGTGGCTGGACAAAGCACTAATAATGGACGGTCAAACAAATAAACTAGCGCCCACATGCTTTGGCCTGCTTAGAATGATCTGGAAGATTAAAGGGCTTATCCCAGAACACCTGAAAAGATTTGTATTTCAATCCCTGATGGTATCCCACCTCGATTATAGCAATTCCCTTTATTTGGGTTCACCAAAATATGTCACAAATAGACATCAGGTCGCACAAAATGCGGGTTACACCTCAAAATCCCAAATCAGTGAAGGCGTCCCTGAAACAGCTTTACTGGCTGCCCACTGATGCCAGGACCAGGTTCAAACAATGAAGGGTTCAGGCCCATAATCAGCAAGGCTCGGCCAATTCTATACTGTAACAACCACACAAATGCCAATAATGAGACTTATTCTGCTGATAACTACTACCAATCACACATGACTCTCACAGTGACTGAAACAAGATTCAGTTTTTCTTTTTCTTTTTTGTGTATCTAAAGATTAAATTTCATCAAGAATCACTTTATCAGATCATGGTATTATTTCAATGAGCAATTTCAACAATTTTGCTTGAACCACATTAAATTACAAACCAATATAGCATTACTCCTAAATCCCATGTATGACAAGACATTAATTACCACAGAACAGGCTGCAGAGCTTTCTCAGGGATTGCACCAAAGATTTGGAACTCTCTACCCCCACTAGTGCATGGAATCACCTCCTTTTCTGTTTTCAAAAAGGAAGTTAATCGTCTACTAATGAACACATTCTTGTCCTAAGTTTAAGTATGGGTTGTTTTTGAGTGTAAGACTTTTCATCACAACCCCTGTTGCTCTATAATTGTATGCAGCTTAATGCTTAGTTGGATGAGGATCTGCTTGATCATATACACTTTTTATATATCTACTTTTAATCGATCAAAGAAATAGTATGTTTGTCTGATAGCACAATGTCCTAACGTACAGTAACTGTTGAATGTACAACGTTCTGCAGATTCTATTGCTGGTCCCTACATTTTCTATGTATATACTTTTCATTTTTATTTCTATTTTGACAAATTGGCAATTTTGTTTGTGTTGACTACCTCACCCATTGTTATCCTTCTATTGTAAAGCGCTCTGATACCCTCGTGGGTCACGTTCGTGCTATATAAAACGCTATAAATAAATAAATAAATAAATCACATTTAGACCAAAAGCTTTTAGTGCATGAACAAGCTCAAGTTACAAAATAATTTTTCACATAGACAATGACATGAGTGAATGGACAGACAGGAAGAAAAACAAACAAAAGATCCAGGGGAAAGGTTGAAAGGTTATTTGAAAGAAAGTGTCTTCAAATTGTTAAAAGACAACACAAACCCTGTAGCGACATTAGCCAAACAGCATTGTATTCAGGTGTCCAAAGTTAAACATATACTTCTATATTTTAAGGTTTCATCAAAGAATTCGTTTTGCACATAGTGGACACGATACTCAAAATTAAAGGTCACTTGTTTGGTCAAATGAGAAAAGGTTGACACGTTTCAAACCCCTGATATACTTTAAGCGGGATCTCCTCAAGACCTGAAACAAGGAAGAACTTGTATAGGCTTTCATTAAATGACACTGACTATGCCACCTCAATAGGCTGTAGCAGTTACAATTCTATTTAGTTGAAAATGCGGGGCAGTGTAGCATAAGATAGTGTAGCGTAGCACAGCAACAGTGTATGACACTTTAAAGCACAGCATAACATGCGTGAACATAGCATAGTATCGCCCAGCCGTAATTTAAAGCTAATAGTACACTATACTATAACATAGAACAACGGCATAGCATAGCTTAGCATAGACCAACAACAGTGCATGACACTGTAGGCATAGCATAACATGCATGAGAATAGCAGAGTATGGCCCAGCAGAACAGCAACACATAGTAGGGCACGGCATAAGACATCCTAAACATAGCATAGCATGGCATAGCCTTGCATAACATCAGGAAGCATCACTTTACTGGAGGTTAGAACCAAGTCCTGTGCACACGTTTCTAGATAGATCGTTTAAGTGTATAAACCGCTATAAAAGTACTTATTGTTCACAAATTATGAAGGTTGACATCAAGAGAGTGTGTGCTGCACAACGCAACACATGTCGAAAAGAGAAAAAACACAAAGTAAACATTTCTCCTTGTTGCGCCTGCCCTGGGGAGGCCTGTGTTTTTGGTGCTGTGCCAGCTTCATACTATGTTGTAAATCTGGGGCAGAATCAAAACCTATGGGTGTAGCCGTCTCAGGCTGGCCAGACTGTCATGCGCACTGACATCTCTCCACCGCAGGTGTGTTGTTGGGTGGAGAGATCAGCAGGCACAGGCTCCCAGCTCTTCATGGAGTTTAGAACCAGTGCGCTCTGCCCAATCCTGACGCTGCTCTCATGGTGGAAGCAGCGGCGGGATTGGCTGCAGGGGAAGCTGGGAGCGTCAGCCTGTGCCCAGTGGAGGAGAAGACCAGCGGGTACGTTTTTTTAAAATTAGTATGCCAGCCCCCTTGAGCTGCTGCCCCCCCCCCAGCACTGCCCACCACATTCCCAGCCACCTACCGCCACTAGCTCTAAGTTGGGATGTTATTCTTAAGTCTTCTCCCATATCAGGAGATGGTCTCCCTGAGGTGGAGGGTTGAAGGGGTCTGTTGGATATAGAACAAGATCTTACGCTGGGGTCTCCCTCTGTAGCAGGAGATGGTCTCCCTGAGGTGGAGGAGTGAAGGTGCTTGAAGGATGGAAGTGGGAATGATATTCTGGAGTCTCCTCCCTGAGTAAGAGAGGGCCTCTCATGAGGTGGAGGGGTGAAGGTGTCTGTTGAGTATAGAGAGGACGGGACGTCACTCCGGAATCTCCTTTCTTCTCACCTGTTAGTGTTAACACAGCCTTTATTGCTATTATTCAATGGTGCACTTTTCAATGAGCTGTTTCCATGTATAGGTAATGCATCAGTGCTATGTAATGTAATAACAATAACTTGTTTTATATAACACTCCATAGAGCACTTACACTTTTAGTGTAATAATGCTTTGTGCTGATCAATGTGACTGTAAAGTGAGTTCCTTCTGCTAGGGATCCTTGTAGTGAGATCACTTCCTGTGATGGGACCCAGGTCTGGGGGGTTGGAAGGCTCCTGAGGGTCAGTCGTGTATGCAAAGGGTCCGGCCGCTGTATGTGGAGGGCGGCAGCGTCCTGCTGGCTCCACACAGCAATTGAACATGAACGTCTTTAGTTTTTTGATGTACCTGTGATGCATTTATCTTGTCACTGGTATAAGGGCTACACTACCGCCCTGCCGTACATTATAAGGAGAGTGCGTGTCACCGAGGACACCCTTAACCATGGAAGGCCACGTTCATTTATAAGGTTATGGAACTCCGAGGTGACTTGCAATATCTTGATGATATATGGCAGGGGGTGCAGGATCCCATATAATACATGATCACACCATCGTCTTTCCCATAAACCACTTAAAACCTTGCTGCAGCTCTTTCCAAGGAGTGCAAAAAATAAATATGTTTTTTCTACTAGTCACTGTAAGCTAGAAAAATAGCACAGAAATTGCTATAAACAGCTGCTCCATAAACTGACCTGCCTCTCACCTTGGCTGCTGGCTCTGGCAGCAGGCATTGTGATATCAGAACTCCACTGTAATAACTTATTACCGTCGAGTTCTGCCGTCTTTTCGCTGATTAAAAAGAAATAAGAGACGGGATATTATACAGAGATTGCAGAATCCCAGGTATTATACATGTAATATGTGCAACTGCCATTTATATGCAGGCATGCAGTTCAGCAGTGATCTTATGGAGAGCACTGAGTAGATGACAGAATAACAGCCACTTACGGAACAAATTAAACAAGCATTGGTACAGCCAATAGGCCTGGCTTGCACTTAAATCTGAATAATCTATGTTAAAAGGTTGCTGTTATGAAAAGCAAATAAATGCGCAATCGAGTTTTGTAGACAGTGCATCTATGAGATAACAGATTTACTGGATGACTATTATGAATCCTTTTGAAATGTACACTGGTTCTCATGCATGACTATGCCAGCCCCTCTATAGAAGGGGGAATGATACACCGAACAGCCGACAGCATGAGGTGAGAGGGAGCAATGCTCCTTTGGGTGGAGCCAAAGGCCGCCCAACGCCCTTTTTAAAGAATTGGTAACAACAGCTCTGGGTAACAATAAGTCAACTGCTAGCTGCAGTGTGAAGCCAGATCTAAAACCACAACATGACCTAGCCTACCCTAACCATACTGTATAGCAGGCTGCGGGTATGACACGTGTGGACTTTGCAGCATACATAATAACTGGAGAAACAGAATCTCAGCACAGTCAACCAACCACGCGTCAAGGTTTGCTCTGCCATTTAGGAACCTATGGCGGCGAGGTGTGAGATGCATATATCAGTTCATATACATACATTTTCCACTCCGACAGATCTGACCCTGCACAAAAGCCCGTTCAGACACTCTCTACCTCCGCCCCAGGATTTTCTGCCATGGAGTCATGTGATAGCTGTAGGTACTGTGTTTGACCCCGCAGTCCGCACATAGGCTCCGCCCATTCACACTCCCTTAATTCGCTCCTCCGCCCTGGGTTTTCCCCTATGGAGACATGTGATAGCCAGAGGTCTCCCTATGGAGTCACATTGCAGCTAGAGGCCCCTCATCTTTTGGGCAGAGGTGTGGCGCAGCGGCCAGGGTGCCTAACTCCAGACCACGGAGTTCACGGTTCGATCGCCGGCGGCAGGTTAGCCCAGCACCATGTGACTCTGGTCAATAGCTCCCTTAATTTTCCCGACGGCCCCCAGCGCCGGAACACCTCTTCGGAGGTAGCTGTGCGCTTTACAAATGCTGGTATTTCATTTAATTTAATTTTCATTTCATCTGACCCTGGACACAGGCTGAGTCCATTGAGACACATTCTTCATCTGTTCCCCCACCCTGGGGGTTTCCCTGTGGAACCAAGTGAAAGCCAGAGATCCCCGGTAAGGTCACGCCAGGGCTCTCACCCACTCCCTAATCTTAGGTGAAGGTTGCTTTTTCAGAATAGGAGTTATTAACCTCATAGGAGCGTCGAACGTTCAGCGCCCAGTGCTGAACGTTCGAAGAACGAATGCTGGCCCGTCGGCCAACGGTCGTGTGCAGCACTGGCAAGGTAGTGCTCGCGACGACCGTTGGCCGACGGCAGCACTTAAGGGGTTAGCACACTTGGTGGGCTTTTCAAGCATTGCCCTGCATGTCCTGGGATTCATATAGAGCAGTCTTCTCCAGCGAGCAGCTTGCAGTCTACTGATAGCTCCTTAACTACTTAAAAAGAGCTCTCCTGGGTCCAGCCCAGCCTGCTAACCTAGACACCTTTGCTTGCTTGAATTAATATATGTATATAAAAAATGAAAAGCATGTATTTACAACAAAATATATCTGTTTTCAGAACTCATAAGCTGATGTTTGGAGAAAAAGTGTTGATTTTCCCAAATATATTTAAAGTTCATAATTCAGTGATAAGTCATGGAACACGTGAGAGTCCCATTACTATTATTATTACCCTGGCACTGGGGCTATTGCAGCTACAGCTGCTGTAAAATGACAGCTGTTATATATTTCCCACGAAGAGGCAGTCCACATTGATAAGCCATTTTTTACGTTATTGCTGGCAACGGTCAGGGCCGGACTGACCGCATCGGGCGTTTCCCTGGTGGGCTGGAATGGTGGGGGCCGGTTTTGGATCCCTGGGGGCTGCCTTTGTTTCAGGATAGCTGCTTTTGCAGAAGCTCTGCAATATCAGCACCTGTGACGGAAGCAGCAGCGGGGGGTCTGGTGCTTCCCTCTCACACCCCCCTGCCCCTTGGTGGCCGGTCGAGTTGATTGCCAGGGCTGTTTTCAGTTCCCAGTCCAGCCGTGGCAACCGTGCTGGATGAACTGAGATCACTGATGTGTATCATGGCAATTAATGTAATCTGGTGTGTTACTGTCACAATTTTTTTTTTTTTAGACCACACCAGGGGGTAGAGTTATTGTTCTGTATACCTTTACGGTCTCTAAACTCCCCTCCCACCCCTTTTAACTAAGGAATCAGCCACGTTATTAAAGTTGAAAGTGGACTGATTACCTTTTGTATTACTTTCACTCACTATTGCACTGACTACACCTTTCTTCATCCTCACCTACACCCACCATCGGCAAGGAACAAAAGAACCCCGTCAAAAGAGTACCTTTGGGGACTCCGTCAGACATTGCAGCGCCGGTCTGACGTGGGGCAGTGAGTCGATGATGACACCGGACACCCTCCAGTAAGGGTGTGTTTCACGCCTATTACTTTGGGTGTGTGAGGCTCTCTAAGTTCCGACTAGGGAACCCTTCCTTTGCAGCCACGGTATTGACAATACCAACTCCTTGCTCCACACTGTTACACGCTCCCTGGGGAACTTTGTACTCTGCTGTAAGCCTTACTGTCACTATTGCCACACTTAGGGGCATTTTGCGAGCCCTTTTCGTCACTTTTTTTGATATTCCGGTGACACGGTGTGCCATCCCATATACAAAATGCTACGCAAAGCCACCCAGTGTGGCTAGTCATAACCTTGTAAATATGGCCCCTTTCACACATTAGCCATTGTGTAAACCTGGGAAGGTGTCAGAACCCTACGCCCCCCCCAGAGGAGGCGTAAAAGTGGTGCAATGAGGAGAATTACCTTTATTTCTCCTCGTTTTTCCCTTTTCTATAGGCTCTTCCTGCACAAAAACAATCATCCATGCAACGCTGGCTCCCTTGTGCCATAGTGCAAGGGTGCCGGTGTTGGCACTAGGCAGCCTATTGTGCACAGCGCAGAGTAACGCACAGGGATGCATCTTATTGTAAATTCAACGACTCCCTGCACTTTCCTAGCGATGTAGCTTGGTGCAGCAAGATGGCTCACAGCGCTGCGCCATAATCTTGTAAATATACCCCAATTAATGTTAGTAACTCACTGAAGATAAGTAGCTCCTATTACGGAAAAGGTTGGAGACATGTGATATAGAGCAACCTTAGTGGATGGTGTACAACCACAGTCTTGAAGACACCTTTCCTCACAACGCTGTGATTTCGTGCCCGCTTCAGTCTCTTTCGGAGTTTGTTGTGTTGGTCTTTACATAGTGCTTGCTTTGCACAGCGCTCTTCACATCGACGTAGCAGGCGACATGGTTGGTGGTGGCTTCATTAAGAGTTGTGTAGTGCCTACAATGTAGTTGTGTTGGTCTGGCTGCACTGAGAGGGGTGGGAGGGCTCGGCTGTCTTAGCCTGTGCTTCTCGTGGTTGACAGGTGCCCATCGCCTAGTGTTTCAGGTTAGGGTGCGCTGTGCTTGGTTGACCGGTAGTATACACTGCAGGTTTTAGTTTAGTCACTTGTGATGCGCCCATTGCTGTCCTAGTGTCATTGGCACGGCGAGGGTTCAGTGACAGTGCATGCAGCTTTGTTGTATTGTGTTCTGGTTCTGCTTTTGGGTGTGATGCGATTGGTGGCTGGTAGGGGACGGTGGCTGGGGGGCCTGGGCAGGGGGTAGACATTTAAAAAAAAAAAACTGACCTGCGAATGCCGTCACCTCTCCTCTGTCGTCTTCTCTCGGAACGGAAGCACCTAGGCTTCCAGGCTCTCCCAGCCAATCACAACACTGCTTTACAGCAGCGTTGTGATTGGTCGGAGCGGTGTGGTTCGGCGCTCAGAGAAGGACTGGGAGCCTGTGCGTGTTCTCCACCCAGGCTGTACAATACAGCAGGTGGAGAAAATGCACAGTACGCATGACAGTATGGCCAGCCCAAGACGGCCGGCAAGACAGCGTACTAAACTGTCATGCCGTTTTATAGTGCAGCCGCCACTCCACCCTCTGCTGGCGTCACGCGAGCCCAGCCCCACCCCGCCCTAACATGCAGCTTAAAGGAAGACTAAAAATAAAAAGATAATTACCCTCTGTTATTATATATTTTTTTTTACTTTGATCTGCTCGTAGAGCGGTGAGCCGACGCTCCTCCGCCTTAGCTTAGGAGCCGCCCCAGTCACTGTCGCGTGCCTGGTCTTTACCGCCCTGAGGTTGCACTTCGTGTGCGGTCGGTGCAGCTGTGCCCGGGTGTGTTGATGATCAGGCTGAATGCTGCATTAATTCCAGATCTCGTTAACAAGTTTCCCTGGATCCGCGGATCTCCCCTCCATGCCTCTCTCTGTTTTCACTCGCTTTAAGCAGCTCCAGACCGGCCGCTGGCCCGAGCCCTCATGGGTCTACACGACTTTAATCAAAAACATCTTTCAAACGATGGGAACTAAAGTTATGAAGCCCAAACTCAGCAGACTAATTGGAAATAAAGTGTAAAAAGATGTTTTTAAGAGAAGGAATATATTATTGATTGAACGAGTCTGCGTTTGTTTTTCAAACTGATGAATGGGCCTGAAAACCTCAAAAACAAACTTAATTAATATTTCTAGCGCAATCAGCAATGAGGAACCTCCAAATGTATGGGGGTGCTTGGGTCAGCCCATTCATTACAAGTAGTTAAGGGCTTCAGTATACCTCTGAGCTGCGCCGCTACAAACATGACCAGATTTAAATATCAAATGAATCTCTATTCACTCTCCTGAAGGGAATGGTCCAGCCTAGAGTATCACTTGCAGAGAAGCCTACAGAGATAAACAAGCATTGGCAAAGACAATAGGACTTGTATTAGACTGCCTTTTGGTTTTGCCAATACTTTTTACTGATGCATAACAGCATAGGACAAAAAAAAAGCCAGTGCAATGATGTATACACACACATACGTCACCATGTATGCTTCATGAAGTTGCAGCAATGATGTATACGCGGGAAAGACATATCATATGCATTATGATTAGGGCTGCCGGTTTTATGGTATTTATGTTTTTGACATTTCCATCTTATTTATCCATATTTATTTTTTGCAAATGTTATCTGTATTCATCCATATTTATTAGGGTTTTTAAAAAAAATGAAGGTGAAATTAGTATATTTCCACATTTATTTAAACGGGAAATATGCACTCATGCTTAAATACCTACTAGGTTTCAATGATGTAAACACCTGTAGAAGATAAATCAATGAACGTATAAGAAAATATGCAAATTTTAGTATTAACCTTGTGTATATATACTGCTGTTAAAGCCTCTTTACTAAAATTCATTTCTTTTTTAGACCCTGTATTATCAATCCACACAGCTATTGACCTGGCAGTCATGGCAGACAGTATTTAGAATTACTCAAAAAGCAAGCCAATTTCCGTTTTCATCAACATTTAAAAATAAATACAGGCAAAAAAATAAATGTTTTCCGTCTGTATTTATCTGTAAAAATCAGTAAAAACGTAAAACAGGGAGCCTTTATTATGATGCAACAGCAGCTATTTTCCCAAGGTGGTGGCTGCCCACCTTATAAATCAAAAATATATAGGTAGGACAGGAAAGCACATTTAGAGACCGGATCAGCGAAGTAGCAAAGTAAAAAAACAAGCATTTGCAATGCAGTAGGTCTCACATTAGGAAAGTTTGAGCTATTGGTGTTGTAAATGACAAATTTTTTATTTATGTGTTGGTTTTGAAAATAGCGAAATTATTAGCTTAGTCATTTACAATGCCAATAGTTTTAACTTTCGCAAATGTGACACCTATAGCATTTGTAATGCAATACGTGTTGTATTTTCGTGACTTAGATGTATTGATATTACAAATAAAAGTGGCTTTTAATTTTTTTAATAATTAATACTGAAATAAAAGTTATTATTTTATAATGGCAATAGCTTTTGTAAATAACGTTTGTGAAGATTATGTTAATCCAAGAACAGAAGTGAAATATTAACATCTTTTTGTGACATTTGTAATAAAGCTTGAAACATTGAGAGAACATATTTGAACCAGTTGTTGTTGAATGGTTGCACAGATTGATGCTGTGGTGGCAACGAGTGATGCTGTGGCGTTCAGTGATGCTGTGGTAGCGCATAGTGATGTTGTGATGCCCCTGAGTGATGCTGTGGTGGTGCTGAGTGATGCTGTGGTGATGTGATAGATAGAGTGAGTGTGACAGACAGATAGAGTGAGGGCGATAGATAGATAGAGGGAGGGCGATAGATAGAGTGAGGGCGATAGATAGACAGAGGGAAGTCGATAGATAGATAGATAGATAGATAGATAGATAGATAGATAGATAGATAGATAGATAGATAGATAGATAGAAAGATAATTATGTGGCACTGATTGGTATTTGGAATGTATGTTGCATTGAGTGCAGTGTATTATGTGGCGTGTAATTATGTGGCACTGAGTGGTATTTGGAGTGTATGTGGCATTGAGTGCAGTGTAATTATGTGGTGTGTAATTATGTGGCACTGAGTGGTACTTGGAGTGTATGTTGCATTGAGCGCAGTGTAATTATGTAGCATATAAGTATGTGGCACTGAGTGGTATTTGGAGTGTAAGTTGCATTGAGGGCAGTGTAATTATGTGGAGTGTAATTATGTGGCACTAAGGCGTATTTGGAGTGTATGTTGCATTGAGTGCAGTGTAATTTTGTGGCGTGTAATTATGTGGCACTGAGTGGTATTTGGAGTGTATGTTGCATTGAGCGCAGTGTAATTATGTAGCATATAATTATGTGGCACTGAGTGGTATTGTGTGGAGTGTGTGTTACAATCGAGTGCAGTGTAATTATGTTGCATATAACTATGTGGCACTGAGTAGTATTTGGAGTGTATATTGCATTGAGTGCTGTGTATTTTATGTCGCGTGTTATTTTGTGGCACTGAGTGGGATTTTGGAGTGTATGTTGCATTGAGTGCAGTGTAATTATGTGGTGTGTATTTATGTGGCACTGAGTGGTATTTGGAGTGTATGTTGGATTGAGTGCAGTGTAATTATGTGGCACTGAGTGGTATTTGGAGTGTATGTTCCATTGCAGACTGTGTGAGGGTGCAGAGTGTGAGGGTACAGAGTGTGAGGGTGCAGTGTGTGAGGGTGCAGTGTGTGAGGGTACAGTGTGTGAGGGTGCAGTGTGTGTGAGGGTGCAGTGTGTGTGAGGGTGCAGAGTGTGTAGTTGCGGTGTGTGTGGGTGCGGTGTGTGTGGGTGCGGTCTGTGTGGGGTGCGATTTGTGAGGGTGCAGTGTGTGCAGTGTGTGAGGGTGCAGTGTGTGTGAGGCTGCGGTGTGTGTGAGGGTGCGGTGTGTGAGAGTACCGTGTATGTGAGGGTGCAGTGTGTGTGAGGGTGCAGTGTGTGAGGGTGCAGTTTGTGAGGGTGTGGTGTGTGAGGGTGCAGGGTGTGAGGGTGTAGTGTGTGTGAGGGTGAGGATTAGGGTATGCTGTAGGAGTATGAATGTTTGCGGGTGAGATTGCAATGATTATGTAGAGTAGTGGTGGTGTTTGGTACAGCATGATGTTGGAAGCCCGATGCAGTCCAGGTATGCTATAGCAGAGGGGTGCAAGCAAGGATTGAGACAATGTGTGGCAAGCCTTGGGTTGGATGGTATGTGCATCCAGAAAAGTTTGGCACGGTTCCCTTGGAGATTTGTCAAGGGCTCCAATGTGCCGCCCTTGCCTGGGTGCTTGGAACTGGGCTATTCCTGCATCAGGAACCGACCAGCCTGCTGATAATGGAAGGATGGAGTGCACATGAACGGGCACACTGCAGAGACATCTGTGCAACACACAGGCTGAAGATTTGGAACAGGCAGTCACCTTTGAAAGGCTGATAGAGCAAGGGAACAACAAGCCACAAACCTGTCATGTTAGTCACTCTTCCCTAGCTCAGGTATTCTTTGGGTAGAATTAGTCAGCTGGCAAGCTTTGACACTCCCCAGGCTAGCCGGCCTCTGGCTGTAAGTGGAGTAACTGGATTCTGTGGCAGTGATGAAAATCGAAGATCCAGCAGCAGACCAGGTGACTGCACCCGCTGCCTTACCGGTATTCGCTGAGCGCCTGTGTATGTGTATTTGCGTGGGGTAATGTGAGGGAGGCATCCATTCCGAATTTTAGTTTAGTAGTCTGATTGCAATAACTGGGGGCACGTCTAAAAAGAAGGTATCTCAACCCTCCTCTCTAACATTATAGACATCGGTACGTCGGCGCCCCCAAAAAACACAAAGCCGGCATCTGAAACAGACAGCAAGCAGGTGGGAAGCGGTGAGCAAGAAGCCGTCTACTAAGAGGTAACCATCAGCAACCCCCGGGCACCTAGGCAAGCAGGGGTATTTCAAGGAATAAAGCACTGCGCGGAAATGTAAATCCGCACCTTAGTCTCCACTCGGAAGCAATTTAGTGAGAGATCGACTGCATAATTTACTCCTCCAATGACCTCATGCTTTCCAATCAGTCTGCCTCTTTCTGCACCCCTTCACTCGCCAAGTCAACTAAAAACCACACGTGTCTTCCTCACCAGACCACGGCGATTCTACAATCTTAAACTTAAATAAAGTGAAGCCAACTAAACCTGGTTTGAAAACTTTTAAATGTTGTGCCTCCACATAGACAAGAACAATAAACAAGTACAAAATCACCGTTGAGGGCGGGGGCGAAACCAGGAAGTCAGGCATCCTTGCCCATGACATGGGCGGGGCCTGTGACGCGGCCGGAAAAGGCCGGTGTTGCTCATTGATGCAGGGATCCCATGAGGGAGGGAGAGCCCCGCAGTAGCGGTGGAAATCCAGAGAAGTCATGGGTCCCAGGAGGGGGCCCGGGTGAAGTGGAGAGGCAGGGTGTGTTTCGCCGTCGCATTGCCCAGCAGCCCGGTGAATGTGGGGCGCCAGTGCGCTGACACGTCTTGGGCAAGGAAAGTGAAAGTGCCTTGCCTCTGAAGGGGGACAGGAGATGCGCACGGTGCACGCGTCCACATTCCCAGTCTGGCCTGCAGCCTGCGCGTGCCCATCTCCTGTCTCTCTTGAAAGCATAGCCGATGACTATGGGTCCCGCTGGCGACAGCGCTTTGCGCTGCATCGCCAGGTGCGAGACCTAAAAAGGAATGAAAAGGTAGAGGAGCAATATCGAGAAGGTGCAAATAGCAAAGTATACGTGGAGTTCTATATAGTAAATCTTTGCTTACCCATAGAAACTTACCTTCACGATATTTTTGTCCTCGATGTTTTTGACACAATGTACTGTAGCATATTTGTGTTTCTGATTTATACGCTGAGCGATTCTTATGGATGATTTTTATTTCATGACATGTCTCATAAAATCAATTTAAAAAATGGTGGATCAGATTTTATGAGACACGTCATGAAATAAAAATGATCCATAAGAGTCGCTCAGCGTAAATATTAAGGGGGTACTGGGGAGTGCGTATTTAGACAGAATATCAGAAACACAAATATACAGCATGTCAAAAATTTAGAGGACAAAAATATTGCGAAGGTAAGTTTCTATGGGTAAGTAAAGTTTTACTATATAGAACACCACATACATGTATTTATTTATTTAGGTGTTTTATAAAGCGCTGGCCAGACCCAAAGGTATTGGAGCGCTTTACAACAGTCGTCATTCGAGAGTCATACAGTCTAGCAGAAAGTATACATATAGGCTCATGGCGCTTTGAAAATCTCCGCCTAATGTACAGTATTAATGCACGAAGGTCAGGTAGTATTCAGGTTTTGTGCCTGTTAACTTGCATCGAGCCTCCGTTGGGAGAGGTGTGACAATGACAAGGGTCGCGGAGGTGATAGAAGACTTAATGTCCCAATAGCAGAATGAGGCAGTGTTTTGGATTGTGAACTTCGCGGCAGCTACCGATTCGGGAGCGAAAGATTAAGAAAGAGGTCTTTGACCTGTCTCTTGAATTTTACAAAGGAGGTGATAGTCCTGATATGGACTGGAATGGAGTTCCAGATTTTGGTGCATTTCCAGCGTAAGGACCGTTTTGTGGTTTTTTGTTTGCGTATTTTCAAAGGGATGAGGAGTTGGGTTTTGGTGCTCCTGAGGTTCCTTGCCTGGCCAGCTTTCTTCAGTTTGGAGGCCAGGTATTCAGGTTTCCCTGTGTGCAGGGCAGGTGGTTCTGAAGCTGGCACGCATTTCGACAGGGAGCCATTTTAGTTCTCTGAGTGCGGATGAGATGTAATCGAATCTCTTAACTCCGGTGACCGTTTTAGCTGCTGCGTTGAGAGTTGTTCTAAGGGGCGCCAAGTGGGATTTCACTGTCCCTGTGAGGGTTGCATTTCTGTAATTGAGTCTAGATAGCACTAGCAAATTGAGTCACTTGTTTGAGGTCTCTGTGCGGAATGAAGGGTTTTATTTTGTTAAGTAGTTTCATGTTGAGGAAGGAACTTTTTGCAGAGTTCTTGATGTGTTTTGCCATGTTGAGTCTTGGGTCCAGGGTGATTCCCAGTGATTTTACAGAGTCAGCCAGGGTGAGATTGCTGTTGAGAGCATCAATAGCTTTAAGCCATTCTAAGATTTGGGGGTTCTCTTCTTTGTTGGAAATAAGGGGGATTTCCATTTTGTCCTGGTTGAGTTTTGGATGATTTATTGTTAGCCAGTGTTGGACTTCTCTCAGAGTGTCATTGAGGCTCTGAATGTCGGCAATGGAGGAAGTTTCAAGATAGATCTGGGTGTCGTCTGCATATAGGTGAAAGGGGATGTTGGCTTTTCTGAGTATGTTGGTGAGGGGGTTCCATGAAAAGTTGTGGTGAAAGTACGGATCCTTGGGGGACACCCCTGCTGACGGGGTGTAAGTCAGACATGTAGTTTTGGATTTTTATTCTTTGGGTGTGGTTGTGGAGGAAGGAGGAGTACCACTGTAGAACCACCTCCTCCACACCTACCCTTTCTTGAAGGACCTTAATGAGTCGATTATGGTCAATTGTGTCCAGGCTGCCAATAAGTCAAGGAGAATGAGTAAGCAGAATTGGTCCGTATCAAGTGACTTGTGAATATTGTCTATGACATTGAGGATTGCGCTCTCAGTGCTACTGCCTTTTCTGAAACCTGATTGGTGGGGGTCTAGAAGGTAGATGCTGTCCAAGTGTTGAGTCAGTTGTGGTAGGACGCACCTTTCTAGGACTTTGGATATGAGAAGGAGGTTGGAGACGGGTCTGAAGTTGTTCAGTTCATTGGTGTCCCGGCCTGGTTTTTTCAGTAATGTTGTGCCTTGGCCGACTTTCAGGCAGTCTGGTATATCTCTGGTTCTTAGAGAGCTATTTATGATCTTGCTCCAGAGTGGGGCTAGGCAGAGTTTAGGCTTTTTGGCCATTTGGGCGGGTATAGGATCGAGGACGTGAGAAGAAGGTTTGGTGGAAGAATTTAGTTTGACTATCCCCTCTTCCGGGATGGGGTTGATTTCCAGGGTATAGGGGGGAGTTTGGGTATGGGTTCTTCTGTCCCTGGTAGAGGGATCTTGTGAGGGGGACAGAGGTTGTTATCCAGTGAAAGCTTGAACTTGGTGATTTTGTCACTGAAGAAGTTGGCGAAGTTGTCACATAGCTCTTTGGAGGATTGTCCAGAGGATGCAGGGGGCTTGAAAGTTTGCTGCCTAATGAGGTTGAAGAGTTCTTTGGGCCTGTTATTTGCGTTGTTCAGAGCGTTGCAGAAGAATGCAGATTTTTCGGTCCTAATGTGGTTTTTGTACTTCGCACAAACTGATTTGAGTTGGTTGTGGAGAATTTTGTAAGGGTTGTTCCTTCAGACTCTTTCTGCAGCTCTAAGTTGTCTCCTTTCATCATTGATGTCTGTGCTGAACCAGGATCTGGATGGGATTAGCCTGACACTTTTTAGTTTCAAGCGGGCTAGTTGGTCCAGAATGGAAGTCATATTTGTGCTGTAGTGAGAGGTGAGTTCTGCTGTGGAAAGATCCTCTGTGTGGATGTGAAGGAGAGAGCTTACCTTTTCTTCTAGGTCAGCCATTGGAATCTGAGTTAGATTTCTCACCCATTTGGGGGGGTTAGTCATGAGGGATTGCTCTTCAAAAGTTTGGTTGATGTGGAATAGGATGCTGTGGTGGTCGGACCAGTGAACAGGCAGGATGTGGTCTATCGTGACTATGTCTCTTTGGGAAATAATGACATCTAGGATTGCTCTTCTATTGTGAGTTTCCTCTGAGCAGTGTTGAGTGAGGTTGTTGGTGTGGAGGAAATCCTTCAGGGTTTGGATTAGCGAATTGTTTTCTTCATTCCAGTGTAGGTTGAGGTCCCCCAGAATAAGGTTATTTGTGTCTCAGAGTGAGCAATTGGCAATCAAGTCAGATGGGTGTTCGCCGAATGACTTGGTGTTGCATGGTGGATGACAGAGTAGTTTTTTTTGTTACTTGTCTTAATGTTGGTGGTTAGCCATTCGAAGGAGTTGTAGTTGAAGGAGTTGGTTTCCGTTATGGAGATGTTGTTCTTGTGAATGATTGCTGTGCCCCCACCTCATTGGTCTTTTCTGTCTTTATTAATGATTGTGAAGCTGGGTGGTACCAGCATATCCATGATTGGGTAAGAGAGATCATTTAACCATGTCTCGGTGATGAACGTAATGTCTAGGTCGTGTGTGGGGATTGATTCTGCCAGCTCTGTTGCATGTCTGGAGGCAGATCTGCTGTTTATGAGCATGCAGTTGGTGGAGGTCTCCTCTTTTTCAGGTTTCTTCCTTAGGGGGGCCCTAGGGATGTTTGTGAGGAAGGCAGGGTGTCTTAGGGATTTCGGAGAGGAGTAGTCACTTCTGAATCCTGTGATCACCTGGATCTTAGAGTTAATGGAGGCAGTGGGGGAGGTGTCATAAGTGGAGCCAGGATCTGATGCTTTACTCACGGACATTGCATCTCTTGTTCTTTTTGGTCTCTGTGTCTGGTTCAGGAGGGGGATTGAGATCCAGATGGGGCACATTACCTTGGAAGGACTTTGTTGTGTGGGGCTGGGAGACGTGGGAGTTAGGTGGGGGCGTTGGCTGGGCTTTCGGAGCGTGGCTAGGTTCTTTGTGATCTCGCTAAGGCCCAGGTTTATAGTATCTATCTGTGTTTCTAGCAAGGTGATACATTGAACCATTTCCTCAGGGGCGGGGGAGGGGGAGATCTGGGCGGAGTCATCCTGCGAATGGGGGAATTTGTCATTGTTAAGTTGCCTTTTGTTTTTTGTGTGGTCCGTATTGCCTCTGTGGGGCGCCCTGGGCACAGGGTGTGGCTGGTCGTGTTTTCCGCATCATCTTGTGTGTGGGAAGAGAGAGGACATTGGGGGTTGTAGACTGTGGGTTGGGGTCGGTCTTTGTTCGTTTGAGGGGGAGATGTGTATGTGGGGGGTGTAGGGGACGTCAGCAAGGGGTTGGAGCCTTGTTCAAGACGTCCGGTTAGTATTGGAGAGGGAGAGTGTGCGAGGGGGCATTATGTAGCGAGGGGAAGAGGGAGTCAAATGTATCAAGATTGTCATTACTGGCTGGGATCAGTGCTGTGCTGTTAAGAAGATGGCCACAGATGTATTACCTCTCCGCCTAGGGCAGTTGGGTATTGAGATTGTCAGTTTTTATATGTAATGTGATATAATATATATCTTCAAGGTACGTAGATGTGTAGCTAAGAATAGTAAATCTATAATTACCTATTTGCACCTTCTCAATATTTTGGTCCTCCTAATTTTTTTTGCCGATATTCTGACCCCACGATATTTGTGTTTCCGATATTCAGTGAACCACAATTTTGCGTGAACAAAATGGAGACCATGTAAAAGTGTAAACACGACCAGCACTATGGATGGTCTTCAAAATATTATTTTCTTGTACTGTACTGATGGACTGGATTAAATGTAACTGTTTTAAGTCTTTTCAGAATTTGCTATCGGAATTCTGAGAGGGATGCTCGTGATCGTCTTCGAGGGTCCTCTATGGTCTGTTAGTGTTTACTTCAGGGACCAATAGGACCTTGATGTGTAACATTACCAGGCAAAGGGTATGGGTCTATGCTGAAGCATTACAACTTAAACTGGTATCGCTGCCATTTTTGAATTTTTTTATTAAAAAAAATATTTAATACACTGTTATTGTATTTTCTTACTAGTTGAAATTTAGATGCAATGTATTCAACTGCCCATTTTGTACTTTTGCATTGGCAAAATCATGGTAAATATAAATGGATGTCTCCAGCAGTTGCAGGGCATCTCATTCTCTCCAGCAACATAAGGGAATATCAAAATTTCTTTGAATAAAAGAAGTCGCATTTGCATAGCAATTTGGTGACCCGTAATAGCAAGCTAGCGCTTTTGAGACTGGGATGGCGCAAGTAGGCTGAAGCATCGTGAGCCCCACGTCCACTGCCACTGCAGGACCATGTGTGAGGAATTAGAAGACATCAAATCACAGCTCCTCCCTGGCCGCGTGTGAAAGTCCTACCAAGTCAACCACCGCAGCTTCAGTGCCCGTGATGTGGACATGCTCAGAGACTCTGGCCGCTCAGATCCTGCTGGCACGGGCAAGACTGACTTATGGGCCAGTCAGACCTGAGGGAGCTTCCCTTACAGAGAGGGCGTCAGCGCTGGAACAATTTTGACTTTAATAAAGCGTGAAAGTGTAACTCTTGAGACCAAGGCTACTAGTGGGACTTAACCTGAATGTCGCTTATAGTGAATGGGGAATAACCACCACCGCTTGTGAGAGGGAAGTGGGACTCAGGGACCAGTGTATGCAGCACTAGAGACCTGACCTCATGGGACTGCGTGAATGTTGTATTTTACTTTGTATTCATATATAAATATTCCTTTTTTCATAAAAGCAAGTCATTGACTGGATAATCATTTATTGTTCCTGCATAGCATATATTTTGAGTTGTGAGCCTGTGTACATCCTGCTTCGTCTGCCTTTCCCCGATAAGGCTTGGACTTCTCGAGCTGCGCTTCGACTGAGAGTCGAGTGTGGGAGGGGTACTGGGCCCAGTTGATCAGGATCCATAGTAGGTAGGGCCCTGGGACATCAGGAGTAAAAGAGTTCAATCCCCATGATTGCGCCCAGTAGCTCCTGCTTGCCCAGTGGCCCTCTGAACCGGGTTCTGACAGTGTCAGATTCCATGGGTGGATGTATGGGAACGTCCATGTTCCACCCATGGTACGCATACAACTACGAAATGTAAAGCGACACAGTGCAAGATGCTGCATCGCTTTGCATTTCTTTACAAAGTCTTGCAAGGTTACTTGCAAATCCTGTGTGTCATGCAAGGAAAATGCAATTCCTGAGTAAATGTGGTCCACGGTCTCCATGAGGGACTAAGACTAGTCTGGGGGTCCGGTTCTGGATGCCTCAGAGCTATTCATTCAGATATTCTGGTATTCTGGTAAGCAAAGACAGAATGAACATTTCTAATCAAGGTGGGATGAAATCATGTGATGTCACATCAGTTTACATCAGTTTACTACCTAAATGACTATCCACTGATGCAGAACCTTCAGAACCTGCAATTATGTGGGACCTGCAGTGGATTTCTTTTCCTTCCCCGTCTGCGTCCAATCTGAAGGCAGTAGGCAGAGACTTCTTCTCTCAGGTTCAGCTTCATCGTCACCATCTCCACCAAGGTCTCTACAGATCTGTGGGGATCAGAGAAGAGGTGGGGGTGTAGCTCTTCTGATCTTCACCCATCTCTTGAGACCCTTGGGTTCAAGGCTTCTGACCTTCACCCATCTCTTGCGACCCATGGGTTCATGGCTTCTAACCTACACCGATCTCTTGAGACCCTTGGGTTCTGACCTTCACCGATCTCTTGAGACCCTTCGGTTCAAGGCTTCTGACCTTCACCCATCTTTTGAGACCCTTGAGTTCAAGGCTTCTGACCTTCACACATCTCTTGAGACCCATGGGTTCAAGGCTTCTGCCCCTAACCCATCTCTTGAGACCCTTGGGTTCTGATCTTCACCCATCTCTTGAGACCCTTCGGTTCAAGTCTTCTGAACTACACCCAACCCTTGAGACCCTTCGGTTCAAGGCTTCTGACCTTCACGCATCTCTTGAGACCCTTGGGTTCTGACCTTAACTCATCTCTTGAGACCCTTCGGTTAAAGGCTTCTGACCTTCACCCATCTCTTGAGACCCTTCGGTTCAAGGCTTCTGACCTTCACCCATCTCTTGAGACCCTTCGGTTCAAGTCTTCTGACCTTCACCCATCTCTTGAGACCCTTGGCTTCTGACCTTCACTCATCACTTGAGACCCTTCGCTTCAAGGCTTCTGACCTTCACCTATCTCTTGAGACCCTTCGGTTCAAGGCTTCTGACCTTCACCCATCTCTTGAGACCCTTGGCTTCTGACCTTTACCCATCACTTGAGACCCTTCGGTTCAAGGCTTCTGACCTTCACCCATCTCTTGAGACCCTTTGGTTCAAGGCTTCTGACCTTCACCCATCTCTTGAGACCCTTTGGTTCAAGGCTTCTGACCTTCACCCATCTTTCGAGACCCTTGAGTTCAAGGCTTCTGACCTTCACCCATCTCTTGAGACCCTTGAGTTCAAGGCTTCTGACCTTCACCCATCTTTTGAGACCCTTGAGTTCAAGGCTTCTGACCTTCACCCATCACTTGAGACCCTTCGGTTCAAGGCTTCTAACCTTCACCCATCTCTTGAGACCCTTTGGTTCAAGGCATTCTGACCTTCACCCATCTCTTGAGACCCTTCGGTTCAAGGCTTCTGACCTTCACCCATCTTTTGAGACCCTTGAGTTCAAGGCTTCTCACCTTCACCCATCTCTTGAGACCCTTCGGTTCAAGGCTTCTAACCTTCACCCATCTCTTGAGACCCTTCGGTTCAAGGCTTCTGACCTTCACCCATCTCTTGAGACCCTTCGGTTCAAGGCTTCTGACCTTCACCCATCTTTTGAGACCCTTGAGTTCAAGGCTTCTCACCTTCACCCATCTCTTGAGACCCTTCGGTTCAAGGCTTCTGACCTTCACCCATCTCTTGAGCCCCTACGGTTCCAAGGTAGAGTTCAGTGCCGGAGTACAGTTTCCCACTTAACCCTTCAAGTATCTGTAGGGACCTGAATAATGCCCGGTACGTCTACTCGAGCTCAGCAGCTCGCGGCTGCTTCTTGTGTCTGGTGGGTGCGGAGGGGCTCCCAGTGCAGGATGAGGGTGGAGGACCGCTGCAGGTGCAACCAAAGTGAACCTCGTTCGTTGTCGGTGGTTGGGCCGGGTTGTCCCAGGTGCTTGAGGAAGGATGGGAGTGCCCGGCGAACATGCGAGTGAAAAATATCGAAACCAACCACCGCAGCGGCTGTGGTAGAAATGATCTGTGAACACAAGTCGAATGTGAGGCTAATCAGGCCAGAAATGGGTCTGGAAAAGCCAACTCAGGGATTTTGTCTGCGAAAGATCACGCTTAGACCTTGGCTTTAAAGTGAGCGTGTGTTATGCTTCACACCCGCAGTCAGCCATAACTTTTTATCCCATCATTTTCAAGGTTCTGGTGCCTATTAAGCCTGAATTTCACTACGGTGCCATTATTTACCGGGGTGGGTGTGGGATTGGGGGGCAGTTTTGCACTCAGTATATATTCATCCAGACCAATTCAGAGTGCGGTTGGAGCAGTATTTCAGTGCCAGAGACACCTCATTAAAAGTCATTGTAAATGAGGTATGTTTACTGTAAAAACAGCAAATAATGAAACGATGGGCCTCACATCAACAATGAATCCTCCCTTTGGTAGAGAGCGCCCAGGCCCGGGATGGGTGTTTCCTTGCAGTCTGCAGTGATAACGAGAGGAGTCAGAGACGATGACGTCAGCATGAGACTAGGGGCCCGATGTAGGTAAATCTACATTTACCACTTCATAAATACCGAATCATACCGAATCGGTATTTATGAAGTGGTAAATTAGAGGGGGGGAGATGTAGGTATTTCAGATTCGGTAAATACCGAATCTGTAAGATTCGGTATTTACCGATTCTGTAAATACCGATTCGGTATACCCCATTGCTTCCTATGGGCCTTGAAGCCCATAGGAATCAATGGGCATTACCGAATCGGTAATTACCGATTCGGTAATTACCGATTTCTGCAAGGGTGCAGGGGGTGTCACTTTGACACCCTCTAGCACCCCCAAAACAGGCATGTGAGCCATGTGGCACACAGACATGCCCTAAGGGCATGTCTGTCTGTCACATGGCATAGGTGTGCATGCACACATGTGCATGCACACCTGGATTCGGTATTTTAACACCCAATTGGATTGGGTGTTAAAATACCGAATCTGAAGGCCCTGTGGGACACAAAGTAGTCCCACCTACATCCCAAATTTAAAAATCGGTAAAATTACCGATTCGGTATTTTTGCGATTCGGTAATTTTACCGAATTTGTAAAATACCGAATCGGACAAAAAAAGGTCCCCTACATCTCAGTAGGCCAAATACCGGTCGGAAACGGCCGAAATCGGCCGTTTCCGACCGGTATTTGGTACCTACATCGGGCCCCAGATGAGGCGTAGCCGGAAGTGAGCTGCCTCTTCTGAGCAGGTGGGGTACCACGGATGCCAGGGTTCATACGCAGGAACAGGTGTGGTTAAAACCAGAGGCGCAACTAGAGCCAAATTTCGGGGAGGGCTAAGTAAATAATTCGGGAGGGGGGGCTGAACCTTTAATCAGTAGGCAGAGTGGAGCTGCAGGGGCTCTTAAAAGGGTTGAAACGACTGCAAAGCCTAATTAACATTCAAATGGTCTTTTAAAGACCTGTGAATCGTTCGGGTGCGGCTCTGTGTGTGCCCTGACTGCCACACACGACGGGGAGGGGGGGTGGGGAAGGGGTGGGGTGAAGCCTGGTGAGTCCAATGGGTGTTGCGCGCCTGGTTAAAACAGACAGTACTGCTGAACCTCGCAAGTTTCAACAACTAACGGCGGCTTGCCCCTGGCTTTGAAATACCCCCACCCCGCCCAGAATTGGCGAACAAGATAACATGTGCTTGTTAACCCCTTCACTGCGGCGGCTATTCCGCCGCAGTGCTAAGGGGGCAGGGCGGAAGAGCGGCGGGCGCATGCTGGTGACGGAACCGCTCCGTCACCAGCGTCGGTTGCGCTGTGCTTGTGACGGAGCGGTTCCGTCATGGCCCCGCCCGCTCAATAGAATGCTCAGCACAGGCGCGGAATTCGCGCCGCGCATGACCGGCAGGCGGGCCATGACGGAACCGCTCCTTCATCAGCACAGCGCCACCACAGCTGATGACGGAGCGGAGGGGTTAATTGTATGTGGAAACACTCCCTTCCGGGCATCGGCTCACTTACCAACACTTCCATCCACACACATGTATATGTACACGGAGGGTACGTTCAGAAACAACATACATAGGTCCTTACGTTTCTCGCTCTCTTTTCTGCATGGGCCTGTCGTACTGCCTGGAGGCAGTATTACGTCACTAGCTTCAGACCTATGCCAAAGTGATATTTATGTCAGCATATTGTCCCTATTACCTGTCTATTGTGGCAGTGTAGTCTTAAGGAATTTTGGGCACTGCTTAATTTGTAAAACAATAAGTGCCGGGGCCCTCGTCAGGCGCTTGCTACAGCTTGCACCACACATCACCCAGGCCAGCGCTGCCAATGACAGCACCAACACAACTACTAACCATCACACTTTTACAAGTGTGACAATTCAGACTATTACAGGTCCCCAAAGCTATAAGAATGGCTTGGATGGCAGGTGTTAGCAGGGCCACTGGAATTATGCAATTGTGCAGCCGCTGCCTTTTTCGCATAAATATAGATTTGCCGCATTTACCACATAATCCATCATCTGCTGCATAATCTGCAGATTTCACCTAAAAAATGGCGTCTTGTTCAAACTGTTCAAAAGATACTAAAAATGCAGCAACACATCGCAGTGGAAGGCCCTTTGCAAAGCATCACTGGTCACCTTTCTGTTGCTTATTACTATATCCGGGTTTTGAACTAGTACTTCTACTTTTTTTTAATGCAACCCGACGCAGAGTCTTCTGCTGGGATTTACAAACCAATGCAAATCACAATTTGCGATGATTTACATTCCAAATGGACGCAAACAGAGCAATGCGCTGCCGTGCGTTACTTTGCGTCAATGGGACGTTCCGTGGGCGGTGCATGGGTATTGCATGCAACCACCAATGGGGTTTGATGCAAATCTCTATCTACAAAGATTTCTACTCAGGGATTTGCACCAAAATCCAGTGCCTCCCTGAGGCAGGTGTAATGAGGAGACATGTTTCAACTCCTCATAATTTTTTCAATTTTACATAAATATGCAAAGAGGAAAACGGTGGAAAGCTTAGTGTTCTTGCAAGAAGGAACCCCTTCCTGCACTTAAACTATGCTGACTGCAATGCAGAGACCCTTGCACGATGGCGCGTGGTGCCTGTGTTGGTGCATGGCGGCCACACGTGCGACAGAGAAGGGAGGGAGCACGGCCGCACCATTTCTGAGTAGATATGGTGCAGTTCTGCTCTCTCCTGCTTGCAACGAAGCGTAGTTTCTTTACTTGCCGCTCTGTATTGCAGGAACTCTCTGTACATCTGCCCCGGGATGCTAAGCTCCCTTGGCGAGGGCAGCATTGAACACCAGCCCCAGCTTTTTAAAGATGAGAATGACCTTCCAGATGAGTTTCAATGAGGTGTTAGGTCAAGATGCAGCACGGAGGCCTCAATAATACAATTAGCTGATGATACACTTCCCACACCAGACAGCGGTGTCCCCTATCTCTTATCTCCTATCCCTACCTCCTACCTCCTATCTCTATATCCTATCCCTAACTCTTATCTCCTGTCTCTATCTATTATAGCCTATCCCTATCCCCTATCTCTTATCCCTATCTCTCCACTCCTATCATTATCTTCTATCTACACCAGTGAGTAGCTTTTGATACAGTATGTCAGACACACATTTTTCATTTCTTCTAGAGCACACTTCTATGCATGTATGTATATTGGGCCCGATTCAAGGAACTAACTTAAGACAAAATCGTAAACTTACTACTTTTGGTATTCACAGAAGTTAGGATTTTGTCTTAAGTTTGTCTTAAGACAGACTTAAGTTAGGATTTTGTCTTAAGTTTGTCTGAAGTCTGTCTTAAGTTTGTCTTAAGACAAAATTAAGACAAAATCCTAACTTCTGTGAATACCAAAAGTAGTAAGTTTAGGATTTTGTCTTAAGTTTGTTCTGTGAATCGGGCCCATTTTGTCCTTGAGGACATTGTATTGATGTCAGCGCTATACTGGCCCCACACCGCTGGTATACTGGGAATCTCCCCAAACTGCAGCAGAGTAGTCTGTGATTTCAATGGCAAAGATAAAGTCAGAAGGTGATTGGACGGAAAGCGACTCTCTGAGAGCGGAAGTGGAATGCTAGTCTGTCTGTGTTCTTTAAAGAAGTGAGTTCACCCCTTTTCGTAAATTAAGCAGCGTTTGGGTGGATAAATTGTTTCCAATCAGAACCTTCCTACATTGTATTTTAGAAAATGTGTATCCATTTTGGTGGCAACTCGGGCAGGTGTGTTCATTGAACGATGCATGTGTGGCAGGGGCCTCTGGATTTCATCAGTAGGTCTTATGGGAGCCGAAAGAAGGTATGGTGTGTTTGGGTTTGGATTTATCTCTCTAAAAGCTTCCTGAAGAAGCAATGAGTGATTGGCCACCCAAAAACAGCCGCTGGTGATCCCCATATCTATGACTCCGATTAGCCGTCCTCCCTTGCGATTCCAGTCATTGTGATCAAGCCCTGTCCCCAGCCCCACATTATGCGGACGCGTCACAAATCTTTCTTATGAGTAGCTGAGTCTAACTCCAGTCTCAGGTGTATCTTACACCTGGACTTCGAAAAGTATCACATGCTTAGCCAGGGGTTATCTTTCCCCTGAGCGGACATCTTTAATTCATGTAGATTTATAAATAGGACACACCTATGACTGGAGTAAGGCGCAGGCACTCATAAAAATGTTTTGTGAATCAGGCCTGGATGTTCAGAGGTAATCTACTTCAAGGGCAGGAGTAAGACACAATTACCCCACCTGACACCAGCGATATAACCCAACATCCGGCTTACACTAATACCCCCTTTTATTAATGCGTAGAATCCCCATGATTCGTACCCCGTAACCTACCAAGCATGAGTTGCATCCCTCGTTTACATTTTCTTACACAATCACTGTAAATTTGCTCCACCTGTGATGTACCTCCCTGTGGTAACTACAGCTCCATTGCTCTCCCGTGCTACCTCCTTGCTACCTTGATACCTACAAAATATTAAAATCAAACATAGTGCAGCTGAATGGAGTGAACTTTCTGAAGAAACTAATCCCTTTTGTCTGCTCCCATCACAGGATCTTCTGAAGGAGAACTCACCACTGCTCACTGGTTGTCGGGAGGCCGTGTCAAGAGAGCCATCAGCGCCCTGGAGACGGTAAGGGTGGAGCAGTTATTCTGATATTGGCATCTGAACAGCTTCCATTCTGCTAATGCTATTGCCTTGTATCACTTTCAACAGTCTGGTCATGTCCTAGATGGTTTTGAGGACACCATCTGCCTATGGAGTCTAATTTGGCTTAGGAGGATATACTTATGGCATTCTTTGGAACTAGAAGGAAAACTCTTGTTAAATGTGCTGTGCCTGTATGATTGGGGGGTGCATGAATAATGCCGGAGAACTTTGCAAGCTTCTTATTCTTCTTGCAGGGCAAATGATACTCTCTTCGCTAGGCAGATAGAGATGCGTATGTGCCGTTTCTTCGCGGTGATTGATTCCGGTCCTATTATACATGACTATATGGAGAATAAATAAGACTGGCCAGGCCACCTTCTGCTAGTCCCTGATATATCTCAATAGACCCCATGTCAAGAGTGGGCCTTGTAGCCAGTCCTGGATTTTCAGCCAACAGCACTAAGCATGCAAAGCATGCTGGTACTTGGGGGCCGCACTTATAATCAGAAAAATATAAACTACAAGTCCCAACATACTTGGTCCTATTGACTGAAAATAAACCATATTAACTTAAAGTCATTCTTCAGACATGGAGTTGAGAAATGTCATGACTTTGTGATAGTCAATATTGAAAAACATCTAATACCACCATTTGATGGAACATGCTCAACATTGAGTTAAGAGATAATAACTTATTTTTAGGTTGAGCCTGGCAGTGTGCATGAACTGCTCTGCGAGGCATGCTGTATTCACTTCTACGAGCTTTGGCCACACCCTCGCTCCCGATTGGTTAAATTGTGTGTTGTTCTGAAAAGATTTCTTCTGTATGGTTTCTTGTGGGTATATGTCCCACCTTCTCGTGACTTACTTCTCCCCTGCAGTATTGGCCTATTACGGTATCCTTTCTCTGAAGGATTTTTCCATAGTGTTTGTGCCCTCTTTGCATCTTGTTTTTTGTGTGCTTGCCCTCGGCTCGTGTATCAGAAGGCGCCCGCTTCACGGACGCCGCGCTCCATGTTTTGGGGAAGAAATATTGTTTTATCTATTTGTATATATTTGGTCACAATGTGCGTCTTTTGCCCACTCACAATAAATCCAACCGATCGTTTGTATTAATCTGTCTCACCACAATGTAGGGGACCACTTCTGAATATGATGATCCTCGCCCCCTCCCCCTCACCACACTCATCTCACACCGCCCACCTCCCTTCAGTGTTCACTTCTCCTGCTCTGCAGCTGGCAGCCATCCCCCTTCTCTCTCTCTCTCTCTCTCTCTCTCTCTCTCTCTCTCTCTCTCTCTCTCTCTCTCTCTCTCTCTCTCTCTCTCTCTCTTTCTTCCTCTTCACTTACTGCCTCTCTTTCTGTCCCTGTCTTGCTAATCCTCACTTGCTGAAAACTGTGACTTCAACAAATGGCTCTTGGCCTTTTTCTGCTCATTTCCTTTATTTGTTCCCCTGTGAAATGGATCCAAAAAACAGAAAGACTTATTTTTGCTGCAAATGTCATCTTTTTCTGACATTTTTCTATTCCGAAGTGCAGCCTCGGGACAGAGAGAGGAAAAAAAGGTTCAAAATACGAAAAACAAATAAAAACTAAATAAAGCAAGACAGAGTAGTCGCAAAGTGCCCAGATTGGTTTTATTCACATCCACACATATTAGCGCCACTTTACAGAGTTTACCAGTGAAGCACTATTTATTATTTATTTATTTTTTCAATTTGTAGGGCGCAACAGCTACCCAAAAAGGGTTTCCCGGCGCCTAGACACAGCTAGTTAGAAAGACAGGAGAAGGGTTTTGGCTATTGAGATTATAGTTCAAAAAGCCAGGTCTTGACATGCCTTCTAAACCTGGCATCATTTTCCTCCTTTCGGATGAAGGGAGGGAGTGTGTTCCAGAGGGATGGTCCCAGATATGCGAAAGATCCGCCACCTACTCTTGCCAATTTGAATCTCGGCACACAGAAATTGGCCGCCGATTGCGACCGCAGGTTACGCTTGGGAGTGTAGGGGTGGGCTAGAGCTAGAAGGTATTTAGGTGCCGTGCCTGCTTTAATTCTGAACATATAGTTCAGGGCTTTAAAGCGGATTCTGTTTTCAACCCTGAGCCAATAGAGTTCCCGGCGGTGACTCGAGACTCCGGAGTTTTTAGGAATTTTGCACAGTAGACGGACTGCTGCGTTCTGGACCAATTGTAGTCGGCCGACTACTGATTTGTTAGCTCCCAGATACAGAATATTGTCGTAGTCCAGCCGCGATGTTATAAGGGCATTGACTACGGTCTTTTGCGTGGAAAGAGGCAGCATCCAGAGGATTTTCCTCAACCATTTGACTATGGTGAGGCATAGACCCGTAACTTTACTGGCCTGTTGATTCATGGAAAGGGAATTGTCCAGAATGAATCCCAGATTCCGAACATGGGTCACCGGGGTAGGCAGAGCGCCCATCTGATCAGGCCAGTGTAAGGGATTGCACAAATCTCGATGTTTTCCCAGGACCAAGATCTCTGTCTTGTCACCGTTGAGTTTTAATTGGTTTCTCGTCATCCAATTCAGGATGTTTTGGAGTCCACTACTTTCGTGTTCTCATCTTTCGTGAAACAACATATTTTTCCCCGTTGCGGAAGCACACCATTCCTGGAGGTACTGAAATACCTGGTTAATGCGCAGAGTGGCAAATATTTATCCTTATCAGCTGTCCCTATATGCACTCAAGTCCCTTTATGCACTATTATAGCATTCACACTTTTTCCAACAACTATGTACCGTTCTAAGCACCTTTATGCATTAGTTTAGCACCCACACTTAATTTGTCAAGCAAAATCTGTGACTCAAGCCCAAAGTGTTCATAAATTTTTGAATGTAACAAAGTTTTGAGTAGTAAATTTAGTGTTTTTGCGTACTGGGTTAGACCCATTGATTGCCTAATATTTTTATTATTCTAATTCAGTGTAAACCCCAAACACCAGTGCGAATGTCCAAAGACGCAATCAAGACTATCATTCGTCTAAACTGTGCTTTTAAGATGTGTTTTTTATTGGTATGTTTGAACTGTTTTTATTTTGTATCTTTTAAGATTTTTCAAACCGAATAAAGATCTTTGAATTGTCTTATCAGCGGTTTCCCTTTTTAAGTTCATAAAATATGTACTGCAGCTCTGTGTTCGGGGATGTGGTCTTTTTAAACCATACTGCTTACGTTTTGTAAGATCATAAGCAATGAACATTGAAGCGGATCCTTTCTGGGCCCTGTAGCATTGTCCCTACATTTTCAGGCAAAAACACTCATTGATTTCTGAATAATAGGTTTAAAAGCATTAAGGTAACCATGTTGTTCCTGCTTACATTTCACATGCTTTACTTAATCCTGCATGCCCTATGAACGCTTGCTTTTTCCGGGATGTTGTTACTTTTTTTTTCAGGCAGCATATTACTCTTGTCTCCCCTTCCTCATAATCTATTTCCCATTTCTGGTTCTCCAGCGCTGTGAGGTCATTTGAATGGCAATAGCGCTATGCAAATAAGATCACTCCACTGCAAATACAAAAACAAGCATTTGCAATGGAATCGATCTCGCCTTCGGGACATTATATGTATTTAGCTATGCAGCACATTAGCCTGGGGAGCTGAAACATCTACTTTACTTTAATTTGGAGAGAAAGTGAGCACCAAACTGCGTGACAAGCCTTGTATGGGAACACATGGAGAGAAATATTGCCTATCAGCTAGAAATGGTATAGTCCAAAGCTCTGTTTTTAATATAAAATCAGGGCCTTAGGTGGTCATATCACTGAAAATACAAGATTTGAAAAAAATATCATTATCTATTGGTAATCAAGGAAGACAATTTCTATGGACTCGAATCTAGAGAATGCCAAAGTGATTCTGGTATTTTACTGACCTCTGCTGGTCGTTTTCTATCAAGAAAACGCCCTCAGATGCAACCCCTCCTTCTCCTGTTTCAAAAGGGACCGGAAACTCCATCTCCTAAACAAATTCTTTCATGACCAACGTCAACTAATCTAGTCTTCCTTATCCGAGTTGTCTCCTCTCTCTCTGGACATTCAAGAATAGTGGTGACCGGACTATGTCACTCTCGTCTTTTTCTATTATTGCTCTCCCCCCCTCTGCTCCACTGCATATTTATTTCCCATGTTGTATTTTTTTTTCTGTGGTTTGCTTCCTTACTGCCTACAATGCAATGTAATATCCTTCTGCTGTTTACTGTGTGTATGTAAAGCGCTCTGATACTTACAGGTCAAGCTAGCGCTATATAAAACGTTAAAAATAAATAAATAAATAAATAAAGGTAAATAGAGCAGTTGCCAGATAAATAAAAAAAGAAAGTCCCTCAGCAGAAAGCAATTCTGGTATTTTACTGACCTCTGCTGGTCGTTTTCTATCAAGACAGTTAAATAGATGCAGTTGAACAGAAAAAAAAGTCCATAAGCGGAAGCAGACAGGTCCTAGGGATGATCTCCAGAGACCACAAAGTACATACACATATAGGTATATATGAGTATATACTGAAATATATACAAGAGGTCTTGAATGCTCGACCTAAAAACAAAAGTCACAAACATTGTCATTAACAACGCCAACAGCTCTAACTTGCACAAATTTGAGACCTATTGCATTGCATATGCTTGCTAAAATTATTGGGGCAATTATGAAGCACAAACCTTCCACAAATTAGAAGTGGAGCACTGTGCTTACCAGGAGCAGATGCAGACAATATGACAATAAGGAACATTAATGTGCAAAATATAATGGTGTGCAAAAGCTGATCTGTGTCCTGGAAGTGGTCAAATATTGGTGTATTGAGCATTTACTGCCTGTGCCGCGCTGAAGTGTCAGCATAGAGGTGTGAAAACAAGTGTGAACACTAAGTGGAATAAAAATGAAGGCAATTACGTCAGGGACATTCTCTGTGGAACTTACTCCTGTGTTTAGAGATTGTACTTATCCCTGGAATGGATCTGGCTTGTTGGTGGCCTGTGCATGTCTGTGAGCACAGGACTAATCCACAGAGATGTGAGCACAGGACTAATCCACAACTCTGCCATTCTCCTGGCTGTCTAGAAGAGTGTCTGGTGTCTTCTTAAATATGTCTTTCTTAGAAAATGAATCTTACACAGTGTACCTTACACATTGGTGAAGGGCACATGAAGAGAGCAGAGCCCATGTAAAGCAGTGTGAAAGTTGGGTGATGAAAGATATCATTTGCAAATTTGAGAAAGGTGTTGCCACACATATTGGGTGTTAAGCAAATGTACAACCGTGCAAAGGCTGCTTGTTGAAAGATGTGCCTTCCCCGTTGGTGAAGGGCGATACTAGGTAAGTAGGGAGGTACGCGTATTTAAAGCCATATGATGTTTGGATGACGAAAGACCACATCCAAAGATGAAGAAGTGAGAAGAGGCAGGGGCATCCTAGTGGAAACCTGACCGACTAGGTGTCGTCCTGCATCCTGCTGCAGCATGTGGGTTTCTGGGCATGAGACCGCAGATTTCCATTGAAAAAACAACGAGAAATATTGGTTTAAGAAAAAATCGAATTGAAGGTTGTAAATAACATTGGGACCTAATGCACAGATCCAAAGCTCAACCACTCAAGAGGAGTCAGCTGCAGTTTTCGCAATTACAGAGACGTGTCTGTGTTGCGATTGGTCCAGTGGTTAAATTGTAAAAAACATAAGTGGCTCTCGTCAGGTGGCAGCTTGCACCAGCCAATTTCTCCTGTTAGCGCCCCCTAAAACGAACCAACTACTAAGCATGAAAGTGGGGGGATATGGCGTAATGGCCAGAGCTGCCGACTTCAGAGCTGGGGAGCCAGGTTCGAGTCTGGGCTTCGGCTGAGCATCCTGCTATTCTGGGCAAATCACCTCACCCCCCCCCTGTAAATGAATATATCCTTAACTGGTGCTCATGAAAAGTGCCAGTGTTGATGATTTCGTGCCGTTGCTGAGCACCGGAAACCACCAACTCAAATTAAGCACGGTATTGGTCTCATATTGGTCATCGACACGCTTTCACCACATTGAGATCGCAGTGTGGACAGGTTTGTACAATTCACAGCTTCACCTCCTCAAACCGAGGGAAGTGGTCTGATAGGTGTCCCAAAGAGAGTGACACATGGGGACTTTGGTCCATTAAAATGGTCATGCCGGATTCCCTATCATTGGGAGGATAAGACGTGGAATTTTGTAATTCTTTAAAAAATCTGTTTTTGTTGTTAAGCAATTTCCTTCATGAAACCCAACTTAATTAATTCCAGATAAGGCACTGTCAACAACTGAAGAGTGACCTTGAAAGGGGTCGAGGCAGGAGGTGTAGACAAGGGTATGATATACGACAAAAACAATCCATAAGGAAATATCCAATAAATGGTTCTCATACTCTGCTCTGCTAACTGGAGGTAGCTGCAAAGGAAAGCTGGATCAAAGGCAGGGGTGGCAGAGCCAAGGCTATCAACACAACAGGATGGCAAAGACATGGGTAAGAAAGGAGGTGTAACATACCAGGGGCATAGCCTACCGCCGACACCCAAGGGGGCGGAGAGACACATGTGACATAGAAGAGATAGGTCTTCAGCTCCAGAAGCAATCTTATATTTTCCCATACTTAGAATGTATGGTACATGTGCTGATTGTCTTATGTAATATATTTTCAAAAATCGAATAAAAATATAGTAAATGAGAACAAGGACAAGTTATCAATAGAGCATAGGACTGATTGTCATAATCATTCTCCTTGTTAGTAATGGTCAGACAAATTTATGAACTACACAACAACTGCATGTGTAATAGGTGGTTATCCGGTAAATACGTATTCAAGGCTTTTGGAATTATGCGGAAGAGCTGTGATACCCGTAGGGTGGCAGTAGCGCTATACAAGCATAGATACAATACAATGCATCAAGATAAGGAAAATTATGCAGCACAGTCTGGAGCAGGGCGATCTCACAATTTTGCCATTTTAACAGACATTGATATCCAGTGTCAGCCACCACAAATAAAGGGTTTTGGGTGGGAGGGGGAACATGGAATGGGGGGTGGTCAATGGGAGGGGGCCTATGCAGGGGGGTGGTTAGAAATAATAGATTATTTAAAAAAAGAACAACTTACCTTTAGCCGCTGGCTGCCTCCAGTGTTGCGTCACCTCTCTTCTTCCTGGGTCCCAGCAGCCCCTGGGACAGACTCCCATCCAATCCCCGTGCTGCAGAGCAGTGCAGGGATTGGCCTGAGCCGGCTCAAAAGACGCCCTGCTCAGACCTGTCTGTGGGGGTTTCTCCAGCCCGCTGCTCAATGCAGCCCAGCTGGAAAAACCTACGTGCGTATTTGTGGTTTGGTCGGCCTGAGAAGACCAATCAAACACACGTGAGCACTTAGGGAGTGGAGTGCACGTAGCACTCCTCCTCCCATGCCTAGGCCCCACCCCTTCGTACAGCACTGGCTAAGAGCCAATAAATGCAAAATAAAATAATGCAACATCGTTTTATTTTATATTTGCGTGCTCTTAGCCAAGCAGTGGGGTGAAGCTCCTTCGCCATTGCGGAGGATCCGCCGCTGTTGATATCAAAATGTTCCAAATGGTACACATCATCCAATGGTTACTTGAGGAAGTAATGTATCCACATTCGCAGATGGTATTTTAAATGTTATTTGCTTAGAAACTAATGACTGCGCCATATGTGGCATGTCTTTTTGTGATTTTTGATCCATTTTTGTTAGAACCAACACTTCTTGTTTAAATCTGTAAAGAATACAGCAGATGGTGGACTATGTGTCAAGTGTAGCAAATCCACGGGCCAGATTCGCAAAGGTAAACTTATTCTATTGTGTAAGTTTACTACTTTTCGGAATTCAGAAAGGTAAACTTAGATCAAAAGTCTAACTTTATTGTAGTAAATTACCTTTGTGAATTGAAAAGTAGTAAAGCTACACTTTTCGTCTAAGTTTATCTTTGTGAATACCAAAAAGTAGTAAAGTTATACAGAAGTGTACGTTTACCTTTGTGAATTGGGCCCATGAGTATCGTAAAATGCCCTGGGCCCAAGTTCATGTTTTACAGCTCATATTGTACTTCAAGCATATTCTTTGAGTCTGGTGTTAGCCAAGACTTTTAGATTTCACTACAATGAGATGTATAATGTATGTACTTACCAGGACTTTCAATCAGACCTCTTCAGCCATTGATCCGTGGTTGTGTCATTCACATTTTCTTGCGCCCACTACACATGCAGCCTGGGGCAGTGGGTCCGCCCACTTCAGCGATTGGCTGCCTTCGCTGTCAGCGCTGGCATTCTACTCTTTCATAAGGAGCGCAGTCGCACCTAAAGTAGTTCCCTCAATGGAAGAGGCTTCTATCGCGGTGTGTGTTAAAGACCCCAAACATATTTTTGCTTTTAAGATTTTTTCTTTTTATATGGTGATAGGGATCGTGGATTCCCCAACGATATACTTTTAGAAAAGCACTGAGAGAAAAAAAAGAAGCATTGGCAAAGGCAAAAGCCTGACAGCCAAGACCAGATCTATTGGCTTTGCCATACTTATTTGGACTAATGTAAATTGAGATTGTACTGGAGAAGGGACCTCAACACTTTACAAATTATCCCGTCTTCTAGTCTTATCAGGGTCTTACATACCACACTCTGTGCAGCCCACAGGTTGCCTCAGAGAAGGAGGTGCCGCCACCAAGTAGACAACCCGACCTAGGAGACTTACTATTGGCGTTCGATAGAGGAAGGTCTCAGTATCTCGTGTGAAACTTCAGCGATGTTTAGTGCTCTATCACCACTTGCGTTAGTATAGCTCCTAATACCCCAGAGTCTAGGGGTGATCTAGAGATCTCACCTGCCTCTTGGAACAAGAGTCTCCTCTATCCCAAACAGCTCCTTTGGACAAGGGCAGAACCTTGACTTCAAAGCGCTGTTTCATAGGAAACTGCTGGCGATTTCCAACAAACGCCACCCCTTGTTGTGGGATGCTTTCAGCAGAGGAGGGCCTCTAATCAAATTAAGTGAAGATCGACTGAGAGAGGTGGTCAGCTTTGCTAGCATTGCACTGACAACGGACTCTACAGTGGCGTAGCGAGGGCCGGGGCGGCGGCCTCCTCCACCTAACCCTCTTTCATGCGGACGCTGCGGGCTGCAACGCAGAAAACCGCCAGCCCCCCTCTTTCAAGTATAGGTTGCTCCATATGTTTAACCTATCAGAGGCTACTCCACTGCTATGGCGGTGGACAACCCCCCCCAGCACCCCCCCCCCCCCAGCGCCAGCAGTCTAAAAACGTGAAAAATAAACGATAATAAAAAGTGTTTATTATAGTTTTATTTTGCCTTCCCAGGGCGAGTCATTGGGGCCGGGGCCATCGAGGTAATAGTGATGAGGGGAGTGGTAGGCACTGTTGTCAGTGCGCATGTAGGTTAGGCCGGCCGTCTCAGGACGACCAAACCGACATGCGCATTGAAGCTGTCTACTACCCGAGCTGCGTTTCCGGGTTGGAGACAGCAGGCACACGCTCCCAGTCCCTCTGGGATCGTAAATCAAGGGCGCTTAGCCCAATCTTGTTGCTGCTCTCATGAATGAGAGCAGCGTCAGGATTGGTCACAGGGGGGTCTGGGAGCCTGTGCCTGCAGTGGAGAGGAGCATAAGAGCACGATGCGGCGGGCTGCAGGCAACTTCTTTTTTTTGTCCGTTGCCCCCATTCCCTGTTCCCCTCCGGGATACTGCTTCATGAGGAGCAACATCTAGCCTAGCACCAGAAGCGAGGTTCATGCGCCCACCCATGGGTGGCCCATGCAGGCATCTTGTGCTCGCCTAATTTGTCTATTGTACCACCCGACTCTTTATGCTTTTTAGGTCTGGCATAGAGGTAGGTTTCTTGTTCTAGCAGCCTCATGTAATCAACAGCATTCATGAATGAAAAATATGTACATATTGAGGCTTTTGGTTAGCCCTCTTCACACATTGGTCTGTTTACCTGTCATTCAGAGGTGCTTCCACCCACCACAGCACTCATCATGGTACAGTGGTCCAACCCCATCAGCCATTGGTTCTCTTGCACTGTGAGTGACACCATTTGGCCTGACTACATCTGTATAACATGATGTGCACCTCAGAGCAAGAGCTGATGGGCAAATTCGTTGCTTTGCCAATGCTTTTCCACCCATTATTTACACTTACCTTCAGGTTCAGTACAATAAATCCAGGTTAAGTAAAGCCAATAGAACACTTTCTCTAAATCAATAAGAATAATGTTTAATAATAATTATAAGCAATGGTTATTTTATTTTATTTTAAATTTGAATCGAAAAAATATGGTTGACATGTTTGGAAGTTTTATTTTTTATTGTTGTGGCATAGGTATGTAATTTAAAAATAAATGAAATAACCTCCAGCTTGCAAGGCCAGATCTCCTGACTTTGCAAAGTTTCTTGTATGTAATAACTTACCTTTATGTTCTGAACCCCAGCTTAACTTTGGTACATCTCATATTGCATTTATTTGAGCTTTGTTCTACTTGTAAAGATCGTGGACTCCTTTTCACGCTTTACAATCGCTATAAAAATTAAATAAAATTTCAAATAAAACAGCCATATAGGCAGCGTTGTGGCGAGGCGTTACCAAGCCGTCTTTTTGGTTGATGCTTTCCTTCCCGGGTTGACTTTTACCTGTGGGTTTGGTCAGAGGTTTTCTGCTTTTCAGGCAGACTTTTTTGTTTACATCTCAAGCTGATACATATTGAATCATATAATGTATATTTTCATATTTGCCAGTTGGTTATTCAAGAAATAGAATATTAACCATTAATAAATTACTCTGTGAGATTTTACCCTGATAAATTCAAATCCACAGACCCAGATCTCTTTCCTAACATGGGCCCTGTACCCCCTCACCCCCAGCCCTGCACAGGTAGGCGCTGGGCACCGCTGCGGGGTTATTGCAAACCGATAACGTTTCCATCACACCGTGCTGCACAGGAAGTGCAGAGCCTGCTTTGCCGGAAGTGACCTCACGGGCTCCCTAGGCTGGGTTTATGAACTTGGATAATCAGGATTGCCAGTATACTGGTCCCAGGCATCTGGGCCTGATTTTAAGGTCACGGGGTGAAAGCACACTCACAAAAACTTTAAGTGGGGAAAAAAGCCCTGGGCTAGCAGAGCCCTCTGAGTGCACCAGCCCTCAGCTGGATGTCACCTCCGGGCTTCCGTAGTTCTGGTCTCATTAAAGACAGGAACAAGAAAGAAGGGAACTATTGTATCCTGATTTAGGTGTAATGCATTCCTTCCCTAGTTTCCCTGTTTCCTGCTGCTCAGCCAGTCTGTGCAATGGAATGCAAGGTGAAGCCGAGATTCGAGCGCTATAAAAAACCCCTAACATAACATAACAATGTCGGTGAGTGCCTGGCTGGGAGAGGGTCAGTTGGAGAGAGTGGGCTGAGCAGAAGGATGCTGCTTCTGGTGGGGCATAGAGACTCACCTTGTAACCTGTAACTAAGTTACAATCTCTTTAACCCGTTGTGCCGCGGTGCGGGACTTTTAATGAGTGGGCGGGGCCGCGTCGGCCAAGGGACGTGCGCAGCACTAGCCAGGTATATAGTGCTCGCGATGGCTGTTGGCCAAGCGCGCACGGAACAAGTCAATAAACCTACATGTTATAACCTGCGTGGTCTGCCTGCCGAGGAGCTATCTTTATTTGTAACAGGGCGTCATTTTCTGGCATCTGTCTCTCCTTCTCTTATTTAACGGGGTGTCCTCCTTCCCCCACAAGGATCCTGAACATGGCCGGACTGGGAACTGAAACCAGCCCTGGCAAACTGCTCGGCCGGCTCCCCTGGGGGATGGGACGTGCAGCCCAGCTGTTTGTTAGGGCCGGTTTCGGTCAATTTAGTTAAAGGGGGGTCGATGGCCCTCCCCAGGGGCCCAAAACCGGCCCCCACTATGGCGGCCTAACAGGGAAACACCCGGTACCTGCTACGGCCAGTCCGTCCCTGATCCTGAAAGATAGAAGCAAGACCATCAGATATAAATTATTAGTTTTAGTGAAAAGCAAAAGAATAACAATAATAACAAGCATTTGCAATGCAACAGGTCTCACATTAGGAAAGTTTGAGCTAATGGTATTGTATATTACACATTTTTTATTTATGTTTTGTTTTTGAAAATAGCTAAATTAACCCCTTCGCTGCGGCGGCTATTCCGCCGCAGCGATAAGTGGGTGGGGCGGTCGCGCGGCGGTCCCGTGCTTCTGACGGAACCGCTCCGTCACGGCTCGCGGGTGAGCTGTGCTAGTGACGGAACGGTTCCGTCACGAACGCGCCCGCTCAATGGAACGCGCCGCGCAGGCGCACCGAGCGGGCCGTGACGGAACCGTTCCGCCACTAGCACAGCTCACCCGAGGCTTGTGACGGAATGGTTACGTCACAAGCATGCAAGGGGTTAATAGCTTTGTCCTTTACAATGCCAATAGTTATAACTTTCGCAAATGTGATACCTATTGCATTTGTAATGCAATATGTGTTGTATTTACGTGACTTACATGTATTGATATTACAAATAACAATGACTTTTATTTATTTTTTAATAATTAATACTTAAATAAAAGTTATTGTAATTTATAATGGCAATAGCTTAAACTTAAGTGAAATATAAACATCTTTTTGTTACATTTGTAATAAAGCTTGAAACATTGAGAGAACATATTTGAACCAGTTGTTGTTGAATGGTTGCACAGATTGATGCTGTGGTGGCGCTGAGTGATGTTGTGATGGCGAACGAGTGATGATGTGGCGTTCAGTGATGCTGTGGTAGCGCATAGTGATGTTGTGGTGCCCCTGAGTGATGCTGTGGGGGTGCTGAGTGATTCTGTATGCTATGTAATGTTTTTTTTGCTATCCTATGTTTTGTTTTGTTATGCTATGCTATGTTTTGCTATCCTATGCTTTGATTTCTTTTGTTATGCTATGCTGTGTTTTGCTATGCTACGTTTTGTTATGATATGTTTTGCTATGCTATGCTTTGTTATGCTATGCTATGTTTTGTTATGAAATGCTATGTTTTGTTGTGTTTTATTATGCTATGCTATGCTTTGTTTTGCTATGCTATGTTTTGTTATGCTATGCCATGCTATGTTTTGTCGTGTTTGGTATGCTATGATATGTTTTGCTATGCTAGTATATGTTTTGTTTTGCTATGCTATGTTTTGTTGTGTTTTGTTAAGCTATGCTGTTTTGTTGTGTTTTGCTATGTTGTGTTATGCTATGTGTTGCTGTGTTTTGTTATGCTATGTTTTGTTATGTTATGCTGTTTTGTTATGCTATGCTATGTTTTATTTTGCTATCCTATGCTTAGTTTTGTTATGCTATGCTATGTTTAGTTTTGCTATCCTATGCCTTGTTTTGTTATGCTATGCTATGTTTTGTTGTGTTTTGTTATGCTATGCTATGTTTTGTTGTGTTTTGCTATGCTATGCTTTGTTATGCATTGCTATGTTTTGGTATGCGATGCTATGTTTTGTTGTGTTTTATTATGCTATGCTTTGTTTTGCTATGCTATGTTTTGTTATGCTATGATTTGTTATGCTATGCTTTGTTATGATGTGTTTTGTTATGCTATGCTAAGCTTTGTTTTGTTATGCAATGTTGTGTTGTGTTTTGTTTTGTTATGCTATGCTATGTTTTGCTACGTATGCTATGTTTTGTTGTGTTATGTTATGCTATTTTTGGTTATGTTATGCTATGTTTTGTTCTGCGATGTTTTGTTGTGTTTTGTTATGCTATGCTATGTTTTGTTATACTATGCTATGGTTTGTTTTGCTATGCTTTGTTATGTTATGCTATGCTATGCTTTTTTTTGTTATGCTATGTTTTGTTATGCTATGTGTTGTGTTGTGTTTTGTTTTGCAATCCTATGCTTTGTTTTTGTATGCTATGCTATGCTTTGCTATCCTATGCTTTTTTGTTATGCTCTGCTATGCTGTGTTTTGTTATAATATGCTATGTATGTTTTGTTATGCTATGCTGGAGAGGGTGTGTGAGGGTGAGTGAGGGTGTGTGAGGGTGTGTGAGGGTGAGGAGGTGTGAGGGTGAGGAGGTGTGAGGGTGAGGGAGGGTGAGTGTGTGAAGGATAGTGAGGGTGTGTGAGAGGGTGTGAGGGTGAGAGTGTGAGGGTGAGGGGGAGAGAGAGTATAGGGGTGTGAGGGTAAGGGAGTGTGAGGGTGAGGGTGTGGGGTTGTGAGGGTGAGGGTGTGTGAGGGTGTGAGGGTGAGGGTGACGGTGTGAGAATGTGAGGGTGAGGGAGTGTGAGGGTGAGGGGGTGAGGGTGAGGGGGTGTGAGGATGAGGGGGTGTGAGAGGGTGTGTGAGGGTGAGAGGGGGTGTGAGCGTGAGGGGGAGTGAGGGTGTGAGGGTGAGGGTGTGTGAGGGTGAGAGGGTGTGAGTGTGAGAGGGTGTGTGAGGGTGAGAGGGTGTGTGAGGGTGAGAGGGTATGTGAGGGTGAGAGGGTGAGTGAGGGTGTGTGAGGGTGAGTGGGTATGAGGGTGAGAGGGTGAGTGAGGGTGTGTGAGGGTGAGTGGGTGTGAGGGTGAGGGGGTGTGAGAGTGAGGGTGTGTGAAGGTGAGGGTGTGTGTGAGGGTGTGAGGGTGAGGGAGTGTGAGGGTGAGGGGTTGTGGGGGTGTGAGGGGGTGAAGGGGTGTGAGGGTGAGAGGGTTGTGAGGGTGAGGGTGAGTGAGGGTATGTGAGGGTGAGGGGGTTTGAGGGTGAGGGTGTGAGGGTGAGTGAGGGTGTGTGAGGGTGGTTGAGAGTGAGGGTGTGAGGGTGAGTGAGGGTGTGTGAGGGTGAGGGTGTGTGAGGGTGAGGAGGTGTGAGGGTGAGGGTGTGTGAGGTCCGAAGTAAATGGTGGCAGGGCAGACATCATAAGACAGAGAGAAACACAAATGTTAAGATATCAGTGCTCGAAGGGGTTGTGAGAAGTTGGAAATGGGATTAAAGGAGAAAGGATGAAAAGTTAAGCAGGAAAGAGGCCAGAAAGGAGACACAAAGGAGTGGAGATTGCAGCACGGGGAAGCAGCTTAGAGTGCAGCACTGCGCAGCAGCTTACAATGGAGCACTGCGCACGTGGCAGGAGATTAGAGTGCAGCAGTGCATACTGTGCAGCAGCTTAGATTGGAACACTGGACACAGGGCAGCAGCTTATAGTGCAGCGCCGCACACGGGGCAACAGCTTAGAGTGCAGCACTGCACACGGGCATCAGCTTAGAGTGCAGCACCGCATACGGGCATCAGCTTAGAGTGCAACACCGCACACGGGCATCAGCTTAGAGTGCAGCACCGCACACGGGCATCAGCTTAGAGTGCAGCACCGCACATGGGCATCAGCTTAGAGTGCAGCACCGCACACGGGCATTAGCTTAGAGTGCAGCACCGCACACGGAATCAGCTTAGAGTGCAGCACCGCACACGGGCATCAGCTTAGAGTGCAGCACCGCACACAGGCATCAGCTTAGAGTGCAACACCGCACACAGGCATCAGCTTAGAGTGCAGCACCGCACACGGGCATCAGCTTAGAGTGCAGCACCGCACACGGGCATCAGCTTAGAGTGCAACACCGCACACGGGCATCAGCTTAGAGTGCAGCACCGCACACAAGGCAGCAGCTTGGAGTTGAGCACCGTGCATGGGGCTACAGCTTAGAGTGCAGCACCGCACACGGGCATCAGCTTAGAGTGCAGCACCGCACACAGGCAGCAGCTTGGAGTTGAGCACCGTGCATGGGGCTACAGCTTAGAGTGGAGCGCAGCGCACAGGAATTGCTTGAGGACCTTGGCAGGGAGAGAGCCGCAGTAGCCTCACATGCTGCTCTCTAGGATCGGCCTCATTGATGCACTACTCTTTATGAGAGCCGTGGCATGCCCGAAAGCTGCTGGGTGACACCAGTCCAACTGCGCTGACAGAAGCACTCAAGTGCGCAGCTTCCAAGGAACGCATGTTAGGCTCCCAACAAAGAGTCAGACTCTAGCGGCCATTTGCTGGCTTTTCTGATGCCATTGTCATGCTCTGTTGCTTGCAGATAGTCAGATGGCAATAGAGGCACTGTTAGAGCTGGGGTTTGCGATTAGGGAGGTGGTGGGGGAGGGGTTAATTTGCCAAGCGTGATGGTTTTGTAAGACGGAACGGAAGCCCTCAGAAAACAGCGTGGTGCCTACAAAAATGCACAACTAGTATTGTCTGAAGCTGCACTGGCGAAATATGACTCACACCACGTGACAGGCTGCTGGCAGAACAGAGTTGACATGTTACTGAGGACCGTACAGTGGACTAGTGTGTGGCACTTATGCATCGATAAACAAGCCGTCTTAATGTCTGTGGTTACTGGAGATGCTGTGACTTTCATTAAGGACATGGATGACAAGCAAGTTATTCGAGAGTGCATGTTTGTCCTACAACAGCTATTTAAAGTGCAGGTAAGCCATATATCATACACAATATATCTCTGAATTTTTTTTGTGTCTATAAATCCAACATAATCATTTTGATTAATCCTAAAGGTAAAACAGAGTAAAAACCTCCAAGTGCTACACTAAAGCAGATGATGGGTAAAGTAAAGCAAACATTTTACTGGGCAAATGCTTTCCATGATGTGAAGTGTCTTTAAAGTCATAAATGTGCTGTATGGATGTTCCTAGAACTTAGTTTATGGTAATTTATTTTGTCTGAAGTAGAGTCTCTGAAACTTAATGTTTTTAAATTCAACACAGTACTTGAACAGAGAACAGTTATTCCTACTGTTTGTGGTATTTGCAAGCATTGCCTAACAATAAATTGTTGGAAGCAACAAATGGTGAGCACTTCCGTAGCACTTTTGCGGCCGCTTGGATGTTCTCAGTGGCCACACGGCTCACTGAGAACATCAAGGCGGCCGCGAAAATGCTCCCAAAGCCTGCAGGGGGACAGATGGTGCGCACGCCTGGGCACATGCACTGTGCCAGATCCGCCTGCAGACTTTGGGAGCAGTTTTGAAAGCCCCTTACTATAACTTTCGCCGAACAACGCATGCGCGTTGGTTCTACGAGACCTAAAAACAGCAATGACAATAATAATAACACAATGCAGAGTGTCAACAGTTTCTCCAGCTGCAGAGCACTCTCTGAGCCTTTTCGATCATGAGGACCTCAGGCTCAACGTGGGTCTGGGTTCTTATCCTTTTCTGTTTTCCGAATGATAAGGGAATTTACTGCTTCTCGTTTACAGTGTTGTTTCCTTGTTAACTAGTTGGAGCTGTTATCAGTGGTCCTCTTCATGTCTGTCTGCTAGGTTCTGGTTGCGTGTTATCTGTACAGTTGTTAGAATGAGTAAGGAGATTGACCTTTCTACCTACCGCCAACGTGTGCACTCTAGTGGCGTGAGGCCAAGCTAAGAGCCCATGTGCAGCGGAGGCTCCGTTAGAAACCATCTCTGTCGAGGAGGCCCGGTCACGATTTAGGACCTGATTTAGATCTTGGCGGATGGTTACTCCTTCACAACGGTGACAGATTCCCATCCGCCGTAATATGAATCCCATTGAATAGAATCAGATTTATATTTCGGCCGACGGAATGTCCTTCACTTTTGTAACTGAGTGACCAGTGGGAACTCCTCCCATTAGGGCGGAGGAGCGTCGGCCCACTGCTTTCTTGCAGTGCGAGAAGCAGAAATATAAAATGGTAAAACTAACATTTTATGTTTCTGCTTCTTGCACTGCGAGAAAGCAGAAGTGTTTGGTTGAGGGCGGGCGGGTGGGTGGTTCTGCTCCAGGGCAGGGGAGGGAGAAGTGGCTTGCACAATGCTGAGGGCGCTCACTGTTTGGTCGGCCCTCTGGGGCCAATGAAACCAGTCAATGCACTCTCAGCCTTTTCTCCATGTAGGCTTCATGCAGCCTACTTGGAGAAAAAGGCCTCCCCATAGGCGCCTGGCTGGTCGGTGTCCCCACCAAACACAACGCTACCTAAGCAGCGTTGTGATTGGCTTAGGGGAGGGAGGTTGCCTGCTTCCTGTTCTTGCAGGAGGTGAAGGATGTGTTGTATCACTGTTGACCTGATCTACTACTATGCTCGTGTAACCTTTTCAACTACCTGTACTCTTACAATATTCTGGTGCTGTACATTAAATATTATACACACACATAGTCCCACAGCTACAGTGAACATGTGTTGATGTATTATTTTCTCTTATGAAGACTGCAGAGTAAGTGCTGTGCTCTTTGCCCTGACACACTCAGCAAACAATGGCTCACCCAATGGAGAGGAACATTCAGCTGCAATCAAACTGCCATAGTATGAGGTCTCTTTTCCTAGTTTCTGACCTCAGGGCCTTCTATGTTACAAATCTAATGGTGTGTTCAGCTACACTTAAAAATCTCAGGGTTCTGTGTGCACCCCGAGAAATGACTATGCAAATGCAGAGGGCAGTGCACGTTACTTATTGGCACAGAGAATCTGCAGCCTTGTAGCCAGTGTCTCCTTATGCCGTGGCAGATACTGGCCAATTGGGACCTTGCCGTGTTTACACTAAAGTGCGGCTTGTCGATGGGGTGGGACAATAATCTCCTGCTCGCTGGGGCGACCAGAACTTCTCTAGATTTTACCTCAGTCAATCAGTGCCTTTCTGATTCCACTAGAGGGTGATGCTCGCAGGTGCAGGTCATTCCAGGACTTGGCGGCGAGGTGGGAGAAGGAACAACCTGCACTGCAGCTTCAGCGAATGCGGGGCGTGTGAGCGAGGGCAGCGGAGATCATGTGTTTGGTGGGTTGGTGGAAGCTCAGGCGGTGGTTGATGTATGCTGGTCTATGCTCGCGAAGGGCCTTGTAGGCATGTGTAATACCTCTGGCATTATCATTATCAAGACGTAATGCCATTTCCTGGATAGCATGACATAATCTCCTTCTGCCCTGCCAAGGGCCCTGGAGTGCCACCCCCTCCTCCCATCCTCAAGTTCACAAAAACTGAGGCACACAATGGGCAGCAGGAAATGTGGGAAGTGGCATGTTTATGCCAATCTAACGTACAGTAGGAGCCGGCCTCTAAAGGGCGCCTTCACAAAAAACACACTGGCGCCTTTCACAGAGGGGGGTGCAGAGAAACAGGCGCAGTTTAAGAAGGTGTTCCACCAGTGGGGAGACAAGCCCAGGAGCACCAGCAGCTCCCCGCCATCTTAGAACACTCATAACATTGGGTTTTGAAGCCTAGATTTAGATCTACAATTGGAAAGGTGCCCCACCACTGGTGAGGCTCAAAGGGGAACTTTGCGAGGACAGGTTTGAAGCTCTTCATCAGCACTCCTGAGACCTCAGTTGAAGCTCGTTTATCAACCGAGCCTCTGGAGATGGTTCTAAGGGGTCAAGCAAACAGCTTCCTGAGGTCCTGAGGAAGGTAACGGGCAAGAAGGGTATCTTTGGAGAAGAGCCAGCGCCTAGTTGGGACCGACTTTTGGCTGGGTCCTGGCAGAAGAGAGTGGTTGGGCCTATCTAAATCTGTTCTTTGCACCCTAGCGTGCTAGGGGGAACATCAATGGAATGTTGACCAGTGTTGACGTGACCAGGCGGAAGATTGTCGTCATCTTGTACATTTGGGCCTGGACTCCTGGCCGCTGCCCTGAAGAAAAGGAGGCTGTTTCCCAAGGAGCCTGCGTCCAGGGCCCCCAGAAGAACTCCTTCGGGTCTGAGTGCATCTCAAGTGCCAGGATAGAGCAGAAGTGTTGTCTTTAGATTCTGGAAGTCTGAAATGTCCTGGCCCATGTCTTGGGAAACAGGCATTTGCTGTTGCAACTAACGATCACTGTTGGAGCATAAGGCTTTCTTTGATGAAAACAGATGTGTTAACACCATTGTCTGAGGCTGGCTGGGGTGGGGAGAGGGGAGAGGGGCCTTAGTATATAATAAGTGCTCAAATGGAACGTCTTGTTGCCCCCAACGGGCCATTTAAAAAAGCACAGCCGTGTAGGATAATATTTACTTTTTTGCTCACTGTTGTTTTCTACAGATACTCGTGCCTTTAAAAATCATATCTCTTGTTCCAGTTTTAGGTCTGGCTACAGACAGCTTTTGCTGAATCTATGAACTCATGTCATAACTTCTTCAAAAAACACCCTAAGAAGCACAGAGAGTGCTCTTTGGTCAGCTTCCTTCAGTTATTGGCTTTTGTGGTAAATGAAGTACAGGAGTCCACTGTAGTTATAGGTTCCTTTATTGTAAGTTCCTTCTAAGATAATAGATACAGATGTAGATAAGTAGAACCCCACCAGGAGCTAGCTCTCATCAGCTCAGCCTGACTAGATCAACTGACGTTAAGAGCCAGAGAGTCACAGAGAGAAGTAGTTTACTACAGCTTTCATGCATTTTGGATGGGTTGTCCAGAAAGGCCATGGCATTTGGATTGCATCCATTTGTATTCCCATTAGATTTTGGTGATGGGGTGTCAAGAAGTTCTTAGGCCTGATTACAGCCAGTGTGTCTGCACTCTCTGATTTGTTTACTTTCTAACATGACACCATTTGAATTTCTGATTTGTGTTTTTTTTTGCTTAGGGAGTTGTTGCTGTGTAGACACGATGTTAATTAATAATCACCCTTGTGAGTTTACTTGTTTTCCTTTCCTTTCATGGCATGTTGGATCTACAGTTTTGTGTTCAACAACGAAAGCTGCGCTCCTAAGCAGTCTTTCTTTACTTCACACTTGCTTGAGGGTGCAGCTTAAGTCTGCTAATGGAGTCTGCTCAGAAGAAGGGCCCTAATCCCAGCTCCAGTACTATAGGAGCTCCATTATTATGGGATTTTCTTTCTAGGACAACTGGATTCCTCAGTTAATCCTGCTTTTAACAGCAACTAGATAGCTAACTTTTCAGAGGTTCACCCACTGCTCTCTCTATAGTAAACAATCCAGTTTCCTTCAGCTCCCACCAAAAGTCTTCAAACTTGTAGTTGTTTCTCCTTGGTGAATTCTACAATTCCATACCCAGCAGCTCAGCACCAACCTCCAGGGCGAGCAGGCGAACAGCTCAGTGGGCGGAGTTAAGAAAGCTGCAAGGCAAAGGAAGGAATCCAGACCTTAACGTGTATAGTTTGTAACCAGGAGGTTTCAACCGCGAGCTTGCTCGCCCCTTGGTTCTTACCCTGAAGATGCTTAGCTGAGAACAGTACTCTTGCTTGAGCATCATTTACATAATCCAGGCTCATCTCAAGGTCAGCAGATTTATTCCAAAGTCTTTACCCTCTCAAATATGTATTATAACTATCAACACAGGCTGTCTATGATGTACACAGGGTACAAAACATCTGCAAGCTTCTCTGTGGTCCAGCTGTGCTTCCACTGATGTACGCTGTGCACTCTCTGCCCAGGTGCTCATCCCATAATCATCAGTTGGAGCCACCAGATGAACATCTGAGCAATGCAGAACTCCCTCCAGATATCCACTGATGCAAACACAGAGACCACCACCTCTGGATACATACAACCTTTGCAGCCCAAGACATGACTGAGTCTGAAAGCAAACTCTGCCATCAGCTGGCACAGCCAGATACTCCCTCTCTTAAAACATGTCAGCAGCATGGGGCGAATCCCTGTGTGGAGGAATAGTCTTTTACCGGCAGTGCCCAAACATCTCTATGAAGGCTTCTATCCAGTGCTTAATTTGAACCAGTGGTTTCCGGTGCTCGGCACCAGCACTTCCTTGTCAACACTGACACGTATGACAGCCATACACATGGTGGTGCTGTTTGACTAATTTTGTGATGAAGACAACAATAATTGTTTAACAATTCTGTACACATTAAAAATTACTAATACCTAATTAAAAAAAAAAAGAAATTACTAATACCTGCCACGCAAAGCATAAAAGAATAGTTTAGACTGCAGGTATAAGTCATTTTTAATGTATAAAACTTCTTAATTGTCATTGGTAGCACTGACACTGTCAATGGGTGGTGCAAGCTGCAGTGGTCTCTTGACAAGGGCCCAGCACTTTTTTTTTTCTTTTACAAATGAAGTACTGCTGCTATCTTGATACTATCTGGGTGCCTCCTTCTAGCCTCCTGACCTTCTTACAGAGAATATATTTACCCTTACAATCTCTCAGAGCTTGGAGCACAACTTCCTGATCTGAATGTTATTGCTTAACCGTTATCAGATTTCATGTGTGTGGCCCTTAAATATTGGTTATCGATGCTGGCTCCTGTGTGATGGTGCCGGAGGACCCATGTATTCTCTTAGATTTCTTTTTTCTTATTCGGCAGAAACAAATCTGAAAATCATAAAATCGGTGACAAAGATTAGATCTAGATTTAAATCATTTTTAACTACCCAGATGTACAGTATCCACTCTAAGAATAAGGATGCAAGGTTCATTTTGAAAACCCTGGTGCGAAACAGCCGCGTGCTGCGCTTTAATACTCAACCTCAGCTGCCAAGACCCTTGCAGTCCATCGTCGAGTCCAAAACAGACTTCCTTCCTCTCTCAGATTTTAAAATGTGTAGTGACACCAGAGTCTAGACCACCAACCTCCATCCCTTCTCCACGTCTGAAATCCATGTCTTCAACCGTCAGCGCATCACAGGCTGCCTACCCAGATGCCACCTCCCGAAGGGCGCTTGGATGCCCATTAGTAACGCTCCTCGTCCACCTCGCCGCCCTGACCATCGGGCTAAGCCTCACACCTGCCACCCCTGTACCTGTCCCCTTTCCACTGCTGCATCTGCCATTGACGCTGAATCCCTGGCCTCCATGCCCCATTTCATCGGTGATACCTACTGTAAAATTGTTAGGCCCATGACTGGACGCTTGCTGTCACATGTAGTAAGTTTACTCATAAGCTACGTGTAGACACATATGTGCGGAATGGTGTGAATGGGTTGGTCTCTGGCTTCAGTGCGACTCACAGGCTGCGCTCCATGCACAACCACGTGGCGGTACAAAATGGTTCTCTCCTTCTCCAACCCACGCTATTAATACACACAACTGTTCCTGCTGCACATACACACATGGCACTCAACACAACCACACAACAGCGGGATAGGGCACATCATGGCGGTCACGGCTCCCTGGATTCCCATCAGGTACATCACTCTCTTCGCAGCCAGAGGTGGTTGACATGTCACATGCGTACAGCTTGTCAGCTCACTCCTGTCTCCACACTCAACAAATTCCTTGGTCAGCTGGTTTGGCCGGTGGCCAGCCTCTGACACCCAATCCTGTTTCCAAAACCAATCTACTACAATTAGGCCTGGCGAGCCAATCTCTTGAAAATAATGGTGTCTCAGTGTATACTGACTCTATCCTAGGTCGCGTGGTCAGATCGTCTGCTATCCCCACACCTCCCTTGTAGGCTTTCAGGTAAGCACGGCCCATCTACGGTGACCCGACATCAAAGATTTCCAACAGAGTCCCTGAGTTTGTATGTCTGGCCCAGAAAATTCTTGTAAGTAACTGCTCCTCTGCCCATCTTTCACATACATGCCAACTTCTGGACTCAAAAATGCAGGTGAAATCAGGTATTTAAGAGGGTGAACCCATTAAGGTGAATGGAGAATGAACCCTTATAGAGGGTGATACAAGGTTGAAAAACAGGTGAGTGATCATATTAGTCTTTGGAGGCATGTTGCTTGTCAGGTGGGTGAATAGAGGTAAAAAGAGGGTGACACCCACCAAATGCGGGTGAGTTGACAGATCATGACCAGCCGGGCTTGGTACTGCAGGGCTCTCTTAACAGAGCACATGCTGGCCTTATTCTCTGTCAGATGTGCCTTGTTGCAGCGAGTAGCAGGTGCCCATTCGCAAGATGGGGCAGATTTACAAGAAACTGACACATCTGTAGAGATGCGTCAGTTTTCTTGCACCATCCTGCGATACACTTGTCCCACCATGGATGCGCCATATTTACAATACGGCGCACCATGGCACAAGGATTGACAGATGTATCAGAAATGCTGACGCATCTGTTGGCCTAAAAGCCACACATTGCTGGAGTCATGTCGCAAGCCCGACGCAACTCCAGCAATGCATGTTGAGGCCTATACTCATTGTGCTGTGTCACACCTTACGCATGCTTAAAGCAGGCGTAAAGTTTTGATGCAGTGGCGTCCCAGAAGTTGCGCAGTGAAATCTCGCTGCATTACTTTTACAAGGCTTTACCGCATGGGAACGCCCACCCCTCATACATTAAACCTGACGCATGTATAATGTGATGTAGGGCTTTATAACGTGATGCATCTTCCTAGATTTGTCACGTTATAAATGGGCCACATTTTTATGTCGCTGCTGTCACAAAAGTGACGCAACAGCGGCGCAAAAATTACACAAGGGGCTTGTAAATCTGCCCCACAATAACTGGCACAGGCATAATGTGACCCAGGGCGTTATAAAGTGCCGCATCTCCCTAGATGCGTTACGTTGTAAATGGGCCGCATTTTCATGCTGCCGCTGCTTCACAAAAGTGACGCAATGGTGGCGCAAAAGTGTCCCAAGGGGCTTGTAAATCTGCCCTTGTGTGTGCTGTACCAGGCAGGAATTAGCAGCGCTCAATAGTAAGCATCGTAAGTTATACAAATGATGCCGCGTCGGTGCCCCACACCTGCATTTCATTTCCCATGTTTCATTGCCACAAGGCCCCGGGCGAGTGGCCTTGGTTCCTCGTGGCAGCCTGTGTTCCAGTTGGGGCATACTGTCTTGTAGGTACTTCTGTGCTCCAGGGTTCAGCCCACATTTATTTTATTTTATTTTATTTGTGAGATTTTATATAGCGCAAACTTTACCCGAAGGTGTCAGAGCGCTTTACATAGGACCCAGTTTCAAACATAAGGACTGAAGGTTACAAGTGGACAAAAGAATTTGCAAATGTTTGACTTACATAAGAACCAGTTGAAAACATACGGATTTAGGATTACATACGTTATTAAACGGTACAAACGGAAAAAATTGCAAATGTACAAGAGATAAAGTTACACACGGAGGAGATACAAATGGATACATTCTAGGCATATACTAGTGTTGTCCTGCTTCTATTTCTACGGCTTGTCCTCGGGTTTTGAAATGAAATATATGACCCCTTCCTGTCTGCCCTGCCCAAACAACCCCTAGACCCTGCTTTCACCCCAAGCCTTTGCGCCTCATGGTGCTCCACGGGTCAGCGGAAGCCCCTCAGGGGAGGTTCCTTCCGGCTGACATGTGGTGTTTCGAACCTGGGCGGGCTTCGCATTGCTCCTGCTTGTTTGTGGCGGGAGGGGGTGGTCCCGCCGCGCCCCCTGCCTCTGGGGCTCTCCTGCAGTTGCTGCGGTGGGGGTGGGAGCGGAGCAGGCCCGCATCTGGTTGTTGTTAGTCCCGACAACGCACACATGGCACAGATTTCCGAGCAATTTTCAGCCCATGTTCTGTCTTCACAGTGCCCCGGCCCCGCCCCCTCTCCCTGCCAAGGATCACATGGAGCTGACCCTGTCAGCCGAGGGGAAGAAGGGGCTTAAGGGGTGGCTTTTCACTTCCCAGAACTGGAGTACATTCGACTGTTCTTCCGTTGGCCTCGTTATTAAGAGCCCAGCCCTGCCCAGAGCATCTGCAGCTGTGCCAGCCCTGTGAGGGATGCTCAGGTCTGTCACTCAACCCCTGCCCAGAGCATCGGCAGCTGAGCCAGCCCTGTGAGGGATGCTCAGATCTGTCACTCAACCCCCTGTCCAGAGCATCTGCGGCTGTGCCAGCCCTGCGAGGGATGCTCAGATCTGTCACTCAACCCCCTGTCCAGAGCATCTGCAGCTGTGCCAGCCCTGCGAGGGATGCTCAGATCTGTCACTCAACCCCCTGTCCAGAGCATCTGCAGCTGAGCCAGCCCTGTGAGGGATGCTCAGATCTGTCACTCAACCCCCTGCCCAGAGCATCTGCAGCTGAGCCAGCCCTGTGAGGGATGCTCTGATCTGTCACTCAATCCCCTGTCCAGAGCATCTGCAGCTGTGCCAGCCCTGTGAGGGATGCTCAGATCTGTCACTCAACCCCCTGCCCAGAGCATCTGCAGCTGTGCCAGCCCTGTGAGGGATGCTCAGATCTGTCACTCAACCCCCTGCCCAGAGCATCTGCAGCTGTGCCAGCCCTGTGAGGGATGCTCAGATCTGTCACTCAACCCCCTGCCCAGAGCATCTGCAGCTGAGCCAGCCCTGTGAGGGATGCTCAGATCTGTCACTCAACCCCTGTCCAGAGCATCTGCAGCTGAGCCAGCCCTGTGAGGGATGCTCAGATCTGTCACTCAACCCCCTGTCCAGAGCATCTGCAGCTGAGCCAGCCATCCCTGTGAGGGATGCTCAGATCTGTCACTCAACCCCCTGCCCAGAGCATCTGCAGCTGTGCCAGCCCTGTGAGGGATGCTCAGATCTGTCACTCAACCCCCTGTCCAGAGCATCTGCAGCTGTGCCAGCCCTGTGAGGGATGCTCAGATCTGTCACTCAACCCCCTGCCCAGAGCATCTGCAGCTGTGCCAGCCCTGTGAGGGATGCTCAGATCTGTCACTCAACCCCCTGCCCAGAGCATCTGCAGCTGTGCCAGCCATCCCTGTGAGGGATGCTCAGATCTGTGTCACTCAACCCCCTGTCCAGAGCATCTGCAGCTGTGCCAGCCCTGTGAGGGATGCTCAGGTCTGTCACTCAACCCCTGCCCAGAGCATCTGCAGCTGTGCCAGCCCTGTAAGGGATGCTCAGATCTGTGTCCCTCAACCCCCTGTCCAGAGCATCTGCAGCTGTGCCAGCCCTGTGAGGGATGCTCAGATCTGTCACTCAACCCCTGTCCAGAGCATCTGCAGCTGTGCCAGCCCTGTGAGGGATGCTCAGATCTGTGTCACTCAACCCCCTGTCCAGAGCATCTGCAGCTGTGCCAGCCCTGTGAGGGATGCTCAGATCTGTCACTCAACCCCCTGCCCAGAGCATCTGCAGCTGTGCCAGCCCTGTGAGGGATGCTCAGATCTGTCACTCAACCCCCTGCCCAGAGCATCTGCAGCTGTGCCAGCCCTGTGAGGGATGCTCAGATCTGTCACTCAACCCCCTGCCCAGAGCATCTGCAGCTGTGCCAGCCCTGTGAGGGATGCTCAGATCTGTCACTCAACCCCCTGTCCAGAGCATCTGCAGCTGTGCCAGCCCTGCGAGGGATGCTCAGATCTGTCACTCAACCCCCTGTCCAGAGCATCTGCAGCTGTGCCAGCCCTGCGAGGGATGCTCAGATCTGTCACTCAACCCCCTGTCCAGAGCATCTGCAGCTGAGCCAGCCCTGTGAGGGATGCTCAGATCTGTCACTCAACCCCCTGCCCAGAGCATCTGCAGCTGAGCCAGCCCTGTGAGGGATGCTCTGATCTGTCACTCAATCCCCTGTCCAGAGCATCTGCAGCTGTGCCAGCCCTGTGAGGGATGCTCAGATCTGTCACTCAACCCCCTGCCCAGAGCATCTGCAGCTGTGCCAGCCCTGTGAGGGATGCTCAGATCTGTCACTCAACCCCCTGCCCAGAGCATCTGCAGCTGTGCCAGCCCTGTGAGGGATGCTCAGATCTGTCACTCAACCCCCTGCCCAGAGCATCTGCAGCTGAGCCAGCCCTGTGAGGGATGCTCAGATCTGTCACTCAACCCCTGTCCAGAGCATCTGCAGCTGAGCCAGCCCTGTGAGGGATGCTCAGATCTGTCACTCAACCCCCTGTCCAGAGCATCTGCAGCTGAGCCAGCCATCCCTGTGAGGGATGCTCAGATCTGTCACTCAACCCCCTGCCCAGAGCATCTGCAGCTGTGCCAGCCCTGTGAGGGATGCTCAGATCTGTCACTCAACCCCCTGTCCAGAGCATCTGCAGCTGTGCCAGCCCTGCGAGGGATGCTCAGATCTGTCACTCAACCCCCTGTCCAGAGCATCTGCAGCTGAGCCAGCCCTGTGAGGGATGCTCAGATCTGTCACTCAACCCCCTGCCCAGAGCATCTGCAGCTGAGCCAGCCCTGTGAGGGATGCTCTGATCTGTCACTCAATCCCCTGTCCAGAGCATCTGCAGCTGTGCCAGCCCTGTGAGGGATGCTCAGATCTGTCACTCAACCCCCTGCCCAGAGCATCTGCAGCTGTGCCAGCCCTGTGAGGGATGCTCAGATCTGTCACTCAACCCCCTGCCCAGAGCATCTGCAGCTGTGCCAGCCCTGTGAGGGATGCTCAGATCTGTCACTCAACCCCCTGCCCAGAGCATCTGCAGCTGAGCCAGCCCTGTGAGGGATGCTCAGATCTGTCACTCAACCCCTGTCCAGAGCATCTGCAGCTGAGCCAGCCCTGTGAGGGATGCTCAGATCTGTCACTCAACCCCCTGTCCAGAGCATCTGCAGCTGAGCCAGCCATCCCTGTGAGGGATGCTCAGATCTGTCACTCAACCCCCTGCCCAGAGCATCTGCAGCTGTGCCAGCCCTGTGAGGGATGCTCAGATCTGTCACTCAACCCCCTGTCCAGAGCATCTGCAGCTGTGCCAGCCCTGTGAGGGATGCTCAGATCTGTCACTCAACCCCCTGCCCAGAGCATCTGCAGCTGTGCCAGCCCTGTGAGGGATGCTCAGATCTGTCACTCAACCCCCTGCCCAGAGCATCTGCAGCTGTGCCAGCCATCCCTGTGAGGGATGCTCAGATCTGTGTCACTCAACCCCCTGTCCAGAGCATCTGCAGCTGTGCCAGCCCTGTGAGGGATGCTCAGGTCTGTCACTCAACCCCTGCCCAGAGCATCTGCAGCTGTGCCAGCCCTGTGAGGGATGCTCAGATCTGTGTCCCTCAACCCCCTGTCCAGAGCATCTGCAGCTGTGCCAGCCCTGTGAGGGATGCTCAGTTCTGTCACTCAACCCCTGTCCAGAGCATCTGCAGCTGTGCCAGCCCTGTGAGGGATGCTCAGATCTGTGTCACTCAACCCCCTGTCCAGAGCATCTGCAGCTGTGCCAGCCCTGTGAGGGATGCTCAGATCTGTCACTCAACCCCCTGCCCAGAGCATCTGCAGCTGTGCCAGCCCTGTGAGGGATGCTCAGATCTGTCACTCAACCCCCTGCCCAGAGCATCTGCAGCTGTGCCAGCCCTGTGAGGGATGCTCAGATCTGTCACTCAACCCCCTGCCCAGAGCATCTGCAGCTGTGCCAGCCCTGTGAGGGATGCTCAGATCTGTCACTCAACCCCCTGTCCAGAGCATCTGCAGCTGTGCCAGCCCTGCGAGGGATGCTCAGATCTGTCACTCAACCCCCTGTCCAGAGCATCTGCAGCTGTGCCAGCCCTGCGAGGGATGCTCAGATCTGTCACTCAACCCCCTGTCCAGAGCATCTGCAGCTGAGCCAGCCCTGTGAGGGATGCTCAGATCTGTCACTCAACCCCCTGCCCAGAGCATCTGCAGCTGAGCCAGCCCTGTGAGGGATGCTCTGATCTGTCACTCAATCCCCTGTCCAGAGCATCTGCAGCTGTGCCAGCCCTGTGAGGGATGCTCAGATCTGTCACTCAACCCCCTGCCCAGAGCATCTGCAGCTGTGCCAGCCCTGTGAGGGATGCTCAGATCTGTCACTCAACCCCCTGCCCAGAGCATCTGCAGCTGTGCCAGCCCTGTGAGGGATGCTCAGATCTGTCACTCAACCCCCTGCCCAGAGCATCTGCAGCTGAGCCAGCCCTGTGAGGGATGCTCAGATCTGTCACTCAACCCCTGTCCAGAGCATCTGCAGCTGAGCCAGCCCTGTGAGGGATGCTCAGATCTGTCACTCAACCCCCTGTCCAGAGCATCTGCAGCTGAGCCAGCCATCCCTGTGAGGGATGCTCAGATCTGTCACTCAACCCCCTGCCCAGAGCATCTGCAGCTGTGCCAGCCCTGTGAGGGATGCTCAGATCTGTCACTCAACCCCCTGTCCAGAGCATCTGCAGCTGTGCCAGCCCTGTGAGGGATGCTCAGATCTGTCACTCAACCCCCTGCCCAGAGCATCTGCAGCTGTGCCAGCCCTGTGAGGGATGCTCAGATCTGTCACTCAACCCCCTGCCCAGAGCATCTGCAGCTGTGCCAGCCATCCCTGTGAGGGATGCTCAGATCTGTGTCACTCAACCCCCTGTCCAGAGCATCTGCAGCTGTGCCAGCCCTGTGAGGGATGCTCAGGTCTGTCACTCAACCCCTGCCCAGAGCATCTGCAGCTGAGCCAGCCCTGTGAGGGATGCTCAGATCTGTCACTCAACCCCCTGCCCAGAGCATCTGCAGCTGAGCCAGCCCTGTGAGGGATGCTCAGATCTGTCACTCAACCCCCTGCCCAGAGCATCTGCAGCTGAGCCAGCCCTGTGAGGGATGCTCAGATCTGTCACTCAACCCCCTGCCCAGAGCATCTGCAGCTGAGCCAGCCCTGTGAGGGATGCTCAGATCTGTCACTCAACCCCCTGCCCAGAGCATCTGCAGCTGAGCCAGCCCTGTGAGGGATGCTCAGATCTGTCACTCAACCCCCTGCCCAGAGCATCTGCAGCTGAGCCAGCCCTGTGAGGGATGCTCAGATCTGTCACTCAACCCCCTGCCCAGAGCATCTGCAGCTGAGCCAGCCCTGTGAGGGATGCTCAGATCTGTCACTCAACCCCCTGTCCAGAGCCTCTGCAGCTGAGCCAGCCCTGTGAGGGATGCTCAGATCTGTCACTCAACCCCCTGCCCAGAGCATCTGCAGCTGAGCCAGCCCTGTGAGGGATGCTCAGATCTGTGTCACTCAACCCCCTGCCCAGAGCATCTGCAGCTGAGCCAGCCCTGTGAGGGATGCTCAGATCTGTCACTCAACCCCCTGCCCAGAGCATCTGCAGCTGTGCCAGCCCTGTGAGGGATGCTCAGGTCTGTGTCACTCAACCTCCTGCCCAGAGCATCTGCAGCTGTGCCAGCCCTGTGAGGGATGCTCAGATCTGTCACTCAACCCCCTGCCCAGAGCATCTGCAGCTGTGCCAGCCATCCTTGTGAGGGATGCTCAGGTCTGTGTCACTCAACCCCCTGCCCAGAGCATCTGCAGCTGTGCCAGCCCTGTGAGGGATGCTCAGATCTGTGTCACTCAACCCCCTGCCCAGAGCATCTGCAGCTGTGCCAGCCCTGTGAGGGATGCTCAGGTCTGTGTCACTCAACCCCCTGTCCAGAGCATCTGCAGCTGTGCCAGCCCTGTGAGGGATGCTCAGATCTGTCACTCAACCCCTGTCCAGAGCCTCTGCAGCTGTGCCAGCCCTGTGAGGGATGCTCAGGTCTGTGTCACTCAACCCCCTGTCCAGAGCATCTGCAGCTGTGCCAGCCCTGTGAGGGATGCTCAGATCTGTCACTCAACCCCCTGCCCAGAGCATCTGCAGCTGTGCCAGCCCTGTGAGGGATGCTCAGATCTGTCACTCAACCCCCTGCCCAGAGCATCTGCAGCTGTGCCAGCCCTGTGAGGGATGCTCAGATCTGTGTCACTCAACCCCCTGTCCAGAGCATCTGCAGCTGTGCCAGCCCTGTGAGGGATGCTCAGATCTGTCACTCAACCCCCTGCCCAGAGCATCTGCAGCTGTGCCAGCCCTGTGAGGGATGCTCAGATCTGTCACTCAACCCCCTGCCCAGAGCATCTGCAGCTGTGCCAGTCCTGTGAGGGATGCTCAGATCTGTCACTTAACCCCCTGCCCAGAGCATCTGCAGCTGTGCCAGCCCTGTGAGGGATGCTCAGATCTGTCACTCAACCCCCTGCCCAGAGCATCTGCAGCTGTGCCAGCCCTGTGAGGGATGCTCAGATCTGTCACTCAACCCCCTGTCCAGAGCATCTGCAGCTGTGCCAGCCCTGTGAGGGATGCTCAGATCTGTCACTCAACCCCCTGCCCAGAGCATCTGCAGCTGTGCCAGCCCTGTGAGGGATGCTCAGATCTGTCACTCAACCCCCTGCCCAGAGCATCTGCAGCTGGGCCAGCCCTGTGAGGGATGCTCAGATCTGTCACTCAACCCCCTGTCCAGAGCATCTGCAGCTGTGCCAGCCCTGTGAGGGATGCTCAGATCTGTCACTCAACCCCCTGCCCAGAGCATCTGCAGCTGTGCCAGCCCTGTGAGGGATGCTCAGATCTGTCACTCAACCCCCTGTCCAGAGCATCTGCAGCTGTGCCAGCCCTGTGAGGGATGCTCAGATCTGTCACTCAACCCCCTGCCCAGAGCATCTGCAGCTGAGCCAGCCCTGTGAGGGATGCTCAGATCTGTCACTCAACCCCCTGCCCAGAGCATCTGCAGCTGAGCCAGCCCTGTGAGGGATGCTCAGATCTGTGTCACTCAACCCCCTTCCCAGAGCATCTGCAGCTGTGCCAGCCCTGTGAGGGATGCTCAGATCTGTCACTCAACCCCCTGCCCAGAGCATCTGCAGCTGAGCCAGCCCTGTGAGGGATGCTCAGGTCTGTGTCACTCAACCCCCTGTCCAGAGCATCTGCAGCTGTGCCAGCCCTGTGAGGGATGCTCAGATCTGTCACTCAACCCCCTGCCCAGAGCATCTGCAGCTGTGCCAGCCCTGTGAGGGATGCTCAGATCTGTCACTCAACCCCCTGCCCAGAGCATCTGCAGCTGTGCCAGCCCTGTGAGGGATGCTCAGATCTGTGTCACTCAACCCCCTGCCCAGAGCATCTGCAGCTGTGCCAGCCCTGTGAGGGATGCTCAGATCTGTCACTCAACCCCCTGTCCAGAGCATCTGCAGCTGTGCCAGCCCTGTGAGGGATGCTCAGATCTGTCACTCAACCCCCTGCCCAGAGCATCTGCAGCTGTGCCAGCCCTGTGAGGGATGCTCAGATCTGTCACTCAACCCCCTGCCCAGAGCATCTGCAGCTGTGCCAGCCATCCTTGTGAGGGATGCTCAGGTCTGTGTCACTCAACCCCCTGCCCAGAGCATCTGCAGCTGTGCCAGCCCTGTGAGGGATGCTCAGATCTGTCACTTAACCCCCTGCCCAGAGCATCTGCAGCTGTGCCAGCCCTGTGAGGGATGCTCAGATCTGTCACTTAACCCCCTGCCCAGAGCATCTGCAGCTGTGCCAGCCCTGTAAGGGATGCTCAGATCTGTCACTTAACCCCCTGCCCAGAGCATCTGCAGCTGTGCCAGCCCTGTAAGGGATGCTCAGATCTGTCACTTAACCCCCTGCCCAGAGCATCTGCAGCTGTGCCAGCCCTGTAAGGGATGCTCAGATCTGTCACTCAACCCCCTGCCCAGAGCATCTGCAGCTGTGCCAGCCCTGTGAGGGATGCTCAGATCTGTCACTTAACCCCCTGCCCAGAGCATCTGCAGCTGTGCCAGCCCTGTGAGGGATGCTCAGATCTGTCACTCAACCCCCTGCCCAGAGCATCTGCAGCTGTGCCAGCCCTGTGAGGGATGCTCAGATCTGTCACTCAACCCCCTGCCCAGAGCATCTGCAGCTGTGCCAGCCCTGTGAGGGATGCTCAGATCTGTCACTCAACCCCCTGCCCAGAGCATCTGCAGCTGTGCCAGCCCTGTGAGGGATGCTCAGATCTGTGTCCCTCAACCCCCTGTCCAGAGCATCTGCAGCTGTGCCAGCCCTGTGAGGGATGCTCAGATCTGTCACTCAACCCCTGTCCAGAGCATCTGCAGCTGTGCCAGCCCTGTGAGGGATGCTCAGATCTGTGTCCCTCAACCTCCTGCCCAGAGCATCTGCAGCTGTGCCAGCCCTGTGAGGGATGCTCAGATCTGTCACTCAACCCCCTGCCCAGAGCATCTGCAGCTGTGCCAGCCCTGTGAGGGATGCTCAGATCTGTCACTCAACCCCCTGTCCAGAGCATCTGCAGCTGTGCCAGCCCTGTGAGGGATGCTCAGATCTGTCACTCAACCCCCTGCCCAGAGCATCTGCAGCTGTGCCAGCCCTGTGAGGGATGCTCAGATCTGTCACTCAACCCCCTGTCCAGAGCATCTGCAGCTGAGCCAGCCATCCCTGTGAGGGATGCTCAGATCTGTCACTCAACCCCCTGCCCAGAGCATCTGCAGCTGTGCCAGCCCTGTGAGGGATGCTCAGATCTGTCACTCAACCCCCTGTCCAGAGCATCTGCAGCTGTGCCAGCCCTGTGAGGGATGCTCAGATCTGTCACTCAACCCCCTGCCCAGAGCATCTGCAGCTGTGCCAGCCCTGTGAGGGATGCTCAGATCTGTCACTCAACCCCCTGCCCAGAGCATCTGCAGCTGTGCCAGCCCTGTGAGGGATGCTCAGATCTGTGTCACTCAACCCCCTGTCCAGAGCATCTGCAGCTGTGCCAGCCCTGTGAGGGATGCTCAGATCTGTCACTCAACCCCCTGCCCAGAGCATCTGCAGCTGAGCCAGCCCTGTGAGGGATGCTCAGATCTGTCACTCAACCCCCTGCCCAGAGCATCTGCAGCTGAGCCAGCCCTGTGAGGGATGCTCAGATCTGTGTCACTCAACCCCCTGCCCAGAGCATCTGCAGCTGTGCCAGCCCTGTGAGGGATGCTCAGGTCTGTGTCACTCAACCCCCTGTCCAGAGCATCTGCAGCTGTGCCAGCCCTGTGAGGGATGCTCAGATCTGTCACTCAACCCCTGTCCAGAGCATCTGCAGCTGTGCCAGCCCTGTGAGGGATGCTCAGATCTGTCACTCAACCCCCTGCCCAGAGCATCTGCAGCTGTGCCAGCCCTGTGAGGGATGCTCAGGTCTGTGTCACTCAACCCCCTGTCCAGAGCATCTGCAGCTGTGCCAGCCCAGTGAGGGATGCTCAGATCTGTCACTCAACCCCTGTCCAGAGCATCGCTGTGCAAATATGCGCAGACACTCACTAGTAACTGTGCAAATATGTCTGATGCATTTTTTAAAAGATTTGCTAAAATGCCAACATCCCACGTCGTTGGAGCAAAGCTGCTCAACAATCATTGTGGGGGGGCCGTTGACTCTACCGGGCCTGCGCCCGTTCCCAACGAATTGGTTGGTCAACCAAATCGCATGGTGAAAACACACTGATAAATCCAGAGCACTACAGAAAGTTTTTTTATCGGTCTGCTGATGAAGCCGGTCTAATTGTATTGCTGACGGAATCAAAGTTCCAGCAGTGGTTACATTCTTTGCACGGGACAAGACAGCTGACACGTGTTTTGTCGTTAACAACTTTTTCAAGGCTGCTCACTGTAGCTAAAAGGTACGGTCCTGTCAAACCACTAGGGCCCAAGAAGAAATATGAACACATCAGGACAAACACATTGGCACCATCACCTTTTGTAGTGCTCTGGGTTTATTAATGTATTTGAGCTATATGAAGGAGTGTCTCTCTCAAGTATGTCTAACACTAGTTCTGTGGCATAGTGTTTCTGGCCCATTGAGCAGACGTTACTCTGTATGTTTGTTATATTCCCGGTGTCATCGGATGTGCAGAATATATCTATACAACTGCCGCCATATTTCTCTGTTCAAATTGCATGGTGCACGGAGAGTGGACCAAACGGGGGTTAAAGGCCCCAGCACCGTAGAGGTTCGCGTTCCTAAGGAAGGCCTTTTAAAAAAATCTTTATTTAAAGTTAGAGCCCAGGGCACGTCACCGTAGAGGTTGGGGTTTCTGAGGGAGGCCATTTTGTTTCATCTTTATTTATTGTTAGAAACTAGGGCACATCACGAGGAATGAGCCGGGACAAGTAGGAGGCATACAAGAACGGAATACATACGGAGAGGGCCCACTACAGCCAGAGTGAACACGCTACGCCCACCATACTCCCCATGCAACTCAATTGGGAGGGCCTAGTCAACTAGTCCTACTCGTCAAAAATAGTTTCACAACTACGCCACTGACTTTGAGAACGTTGGCAAATGGATTCAGGATTTCGGTAAGACCGGGTCGCCCCAGTATCTGAAAATGAATACAACAACAAGACACTAAGGGTGCTTAATCTTAAATATAGACCAGTATAAAGATTGGATACGCGCTATAGGAGTGACCCATAATTGTGCATAACTTTTGTTGGGTTCCTGTGATTCGCACAAATCAGAACCACTGGGATCTTTTTGGTACATTATAAATCTTACAAATATATTTCTCTCAGTGTGAGAAACTCTGGGACGGCTAATACACTATTTTCTGAACATCTGCGGAACTCGAATGCGTTCACCTACTTTTTTGATAAAAGCCTTGAGGAAGTCACTTGTCGTGACGAAACACGTGTTGGCTGTCGAGTGTGCGGGTCAAGATAATGAGGACACCACAACCAATGTAATGATTATAATTGTCTTGTAACCATGAAAGAATTTGTCCTCAATTGATCCTACTTTGTGTATTTATAAAAAACAGTCAAACAGTAGATCTTTGAATTTTTGTATACGCTTGTTTGGAAACAAATACATAGTGTTTTTTGAACAAACCTATCTTTGTGACCAGAATTATTTGGAATTCTGTAAATTATTTCTTATCTGTCTGGATTAATGACAAATATCAAACAAGACTAATTGAGTGCCGGGATACTAGTTTAATGATATTGTTTCTCATGGTCAATGCATTGCAGAAACCAGAGTATTGTAACATCCAGGTGGTAAGGTGTTTTGTATCCCTAGTGGCACCACACTAATACAAGATTCAGATTGTCATTACAATGAAAACATTATAATGTGACCTGATCCGATCATAAATTTTGTTGATGTGCGCCCCGTCCATCGCATTACCACAAGAGAATATTTTTTTCACATCACCGTAGAGGTTGGCTTTCCTGAGCAAGGCCATTTTGTTTCATCTTTATTAGTTGTTAGAACCTAGGGCACGTCACTGCAGAGATTGGCGTTCCTGAGGGAGGCCATTTTGTTTTATCTTTATTTATTGTTAGAAACTAGGGCACATCATCATAGAGGGTTGGCGTTCCTGAGCAACGCCATTTTGTTTCATATTTATTTATTGTTAGAAACCATGGCACGTCACCGTAGAGGTTGGCGTTCTTGAGGGAGGCCATTTTGTTTTATCTTTATTTCATGTTAGAACCCAGGGTATGTCATCGCAGCGGTTGGCGTTCCTGAGGGAGGCCATTTTGTTTTATCTTTATTTAATGTTAGAACCAGAACCCAGGGCAGAGCACTGAATGGAAACATCTTGTATAGCAGGTTCCAGGTCCCCTGCAAAAGATCTCCCAGAAAATACACATGAAGGATTTGTTTGCTCGCTCTAGTGTCCGGGCATCTACTGTCCGGACACTAGAGCTCGTGAGTAGGATGCTGTACGTCAGAGAGTTCTTCGACGTAAAGCAGCGTAAGTTGCTTGGTGTGGCTGTCAGGATAGATTGCTGCTTCTGGGCGGGGCATTCAAACATCTACCATCAATTTTCTTCAGCTTAAAGAACGATGCCCAGTTTTATAGACACCCTTGCACAGCAGAAGGATGGCGGTGCTAAGACTCAGAGGCCATGTTTGTTGCACCGTAGGGTAAACAGACAGGGGCAGCGCGCCGTCCTCATGGAGGACTGGGAAGCAGGGGAAGTTTATTTATTTATTTATGTTTCAAGTTAAACACTTCAACAAATGCAATTTGAGCTTTTTCTAGCAAATGACACATTTCTAGTGAAAGTATGGGACATGTGTGTACTTGTTAGAATGGCAGAGTCGTGCATTACACTTCGAGTACCAGTGTACACTGAGATATTAAACGTAGAAAGCTAGTAAATCCAACACCTGATTGTAAACATACATGCATACATAGTATGGGTGCATTGAGACATAATAATGTACGTGTCAGTCAACTGAGATGTCATATATTTTGTGAAATGAAAAGTAAAAAAGTAAAGGTAACCATTATATAAATACCAAGAGTATTTATAAAATAGCTTACTTTGTTGCCTGTGTCTCTCCAGGGATGTCTGCCACGTACAGATTATTTGTGAGTTTTGTAAGTGGAAAGAAAGAGGCCCATTGTTTTTTTTACTTTGGGGTGTGACAGGTACATGCAAAGAAATATTTCCCTGACGCCCACAATACATGCTAATTCATGGAAAAATATTTTTCTTATCATCTTAAACATGGTTTTTCTGTTATTTCATTTCCTATTCTCTGAAGAACTAGCAACCAAGCACAAAAGGATTTGCAGAGTACATCTGGCTTAAATAAAATGGGTGTGCTAAAAAAAAAAACTTTAAAAAAAAATGTGCTGGTCGGAAAACTGTCCAGACTGCGAAGTGTGCTGGGATTGAAAGACGAGGCTCTTCTTTCCCTTGTGGGCACTCAGGGCCGGACTGGCCAAAGCGGGCACCGGGCATTTCCCCGGTGGGCTGGAAGGGTGGGGGCTGGTTTTGTGACCGCTTTTCTTACAGGGTGCCGGTCTGGCAGCAGTGCTGCAAAATCGGCCCCCGGTAAGAAAAGTGGGAGCAGTGCTTAGTGGCTAACAACTCCCTCCCCTCCCGTTCTCAGGGCCGGTGCAGAAGCAACCTTCCAGGGCTGGTTGCTGTTCCCAGTCTGGCCCTGTGGGCACTGGACACCTGGTAAGGCTGTTGGCTTCTCATCTTGATGGCTAGCACGTTGTTTTAGGGTATTTCATTATGGGTTCCCCTTTGCACTGCCCCAAACCAACTTGTTTGACGCAGGGCTTGTAATGGGCCATCCATGGATGCGTGGATAGCTCAGGAATAGTCGGAAATAATTGGATCCTTGTGTAATATAATGTGATGTGTATCTCCCCTGCTCGCCGCCCGGGCTCTCCAACCATGGTGGGAGGCCTGGGTGACCGACGGTCACCCAGGCCCTCGTCACTAGCCGTCTGGACTACGGCAACTCCCTCTACGCCGGAACCACCGCCAAACTCCAGAAGAGACTCCAGCGGATTCAGAACGCCTCAGCACGACTCATCCTGGACATCCCCCGTCGCAGCCACATCTCCGGACACCTGAGAGATCTGCACTGGCTCCCGGTCAACAAGAGAATCACCTTCCGTCTCCCCACCCACGCACACAAAGCCCTACACAACAAAGGCCCAGGATACCTCAACAGCCGCCTCAACTTCTACGCTCCCACACGCCAGCTTCGATCGACCGGCCACGCCCTCGCCGCCGTCCCCCGCATCCGAAGAGCCACCACAGGAGGAAGGTCCTTCTCCTACCTGGCCGCCAAGACTTGGAACTCCCTCCCGACCCACCTCCGCCTGACCCAAGACCACCTCACCTTCAGGAAGCAACTCAAGACCTGGCTGTTCGAGCAGTAGCGGACCCCCCTCCCCTAGCGCCTTGAGACCCTCCGGGTGAGTAGTGCGCTATATAAATGCTTTGATTGATTGATTGATTGATTGATTGTGCAGCCGTCAGTGGCTTTAAGAGTTCTGACTTCTGTGGAATCCATCTACAGGCCACAGTTCTGTAGAGGTCATCTACAGGCCAATGACTCCTGAACTAGGGCAAATATTGTTGCTTTCTTCTTTGTGGGTCAGGCTACGTAATTTGCCAGGGGACCTCAGGAAATGATTCCCAAGAGCATTCAATTGACCTTTGTACATCTGAGGCTGCAGTAGGTTCCAGGGGCACTGTTTATTTGATACCTTGGGGTCCCCTGGATCTCAAGGCCCTGTTGCTTGGATATTAATTTACTTTAAATAGATAAAAAGACAAGAGGCGTTTGGCAAAATAGAAACATGTTGGTTTAAATAAACGTAGTGGCCGGGAGAGGCTCGAAGGAATGCATCAGAGAAAGGTCTCCTGGCGTACAGTTTCGGCTGACATTATATCCATCTGTGAGATATAAACAAGTCATTTCTGCATTCTTGAAAATGCATCTTAGTCATAAATTAACAAGTTTGGGCATCTGATAAGGACACAGATGGCTCTCGATCTCAGGTAGAGCTAACATGGGCCAGTGTTTATGTGTCCAGATGTCCGGCATGAGGAACGTGTGATCACTGCGTGTGGTGTGATTGTCATGTCCTGATTTCCTGAGTGTTCCTCAAGACTGATTTGCATATGGCTGGGTCTGAACTGTGGCGGCGAAATACGCTAAAGAACAATGATGGATTCAACCCAGATAAGTGACTGGGGTGAGTGTCAGAAAAGTTTCAGCGCTCGGCCCATCATCTCCTTGTGTTTGCTTTTCATTCGCCCTAAGTGGGAAGGGTATGCCCTGGCGTGGGTCCCTTGCTCACTTTGCCACTGGATTCGAGCTAGCCTAGCTGATGAGGGTTCTTACCCAGAAACAGGTCCGAGGATGCTTGTTTCCGGTCCAGGGACGACCTTGCTTGGCAGTTCGGGCTGGACTGTTGCCTTGATGCACACGGTCAAGGACTGATTAGCATATAGCTGGGTCTGAACTGGGGTGGCGAAGTGAGCTAAAGAATGATGATGGATTCAACCCAGATCTGTGAGTGGGTGTGAGTGTCTGAAAACTTTCAGCGGTCCGTCCATCATGTTCCTTGTGTTTGCTTTGAATGTTCCTATCTACATGTGCTATCTCTGACTCAAGTTAATGGGGAGGTCACCTTGGGGGAATCCGACTGCAATGATACGAGTTCACTGGAACTCCTGAAAATAATATGGCAGTCACTGGTATCATTTTTATCAACATTCTCAACATTGTGCGTACAGTTGTCATAGCGTACATCGATATTGTTCTTACTCATATTGACATAGTTATACATAGTTACACCATGGCATATATCTACATTGTTTTTATTGGTAACAACATTGTCCTTCATACATGGATTATGGCATACATTGACATTGTTACAGTAGGTATCAGCATGGTTGTATGGGCACAGGTGATGGCACACGTTGACATTACATTTATTAGTATTGCCGTTCTAGGGCAAGCACATATTACAGTAACAGTGACATCGTATTTATCCATTCCAACTGCCCGACCCCCTCAGGCACCCTCACTGGGTACACCAACTGTGTGCTTCATCTCATAAGGGACATAATCAGGCGTACGTCCAGACGGTCTCTGCACTTGTGTCCACAACCCTATGTAAATGAGGAAACACCCCATTGGGATGAGACTGGCATAAAATGTGACCCACTGAATCTGTTTTACTGAAGGGGCAGCACCGGTGGCTGTGGCCCTATCTCTAAAACCAAAGTGCCGGACAAGGAGAGGGGAGGGAGAGGGAGGGAAGGGTACTTAGGGGTTGTTTTCAGTCCTGGTTTGGGGATTCCTGTTTACGCTTGCATTATTGTTGGCATAGCTTGCACCTCTTTTGACGCGGCCGGCCCTGAAGGGTTGTAGGCGGCTTGCTGTGTTAACAGACCTAGACCCCGATGGGGACGCATTGGGCGCCGGTGGTGCCCCGGAACTAGGCTGCCTCATGTCAGAGCCGGCACGGACGATGTTGAGAGGTGCATTACGCTTATTTTTGCTCAATAAAAGATTTAATTCATAAAACCAAAGTGCCCCTGAGCGTAAAAAAGAGAGCACAAATGCTCTTTGAATTTCTAGGATGCTTAGGTACTACAGGCCTAAGTGATCTAACCAGTGGAAGCATCTTTCACCGCAAAGTACAGCCATAGTGTCCCCAATTCTTGCTCTGCATGAACAGCACTATTCTATTTTTTAATACCTTTGCTCTTACTATGGAATAAAACTACCTCCAAGTTCTTATATCAAGAGCCATTTATGTGCCTTAAATATAGTTAAATCTATTTTATAATAAATATTTGTCTAAGAATTCAAAAATACAAGTATTCTAGGAACAACATTAAAATTAACATCCCAGTTTTAAATGATCACGCCCCAAAGAGACATTAAGGCAAAATATGGAGGACGCTGAAAATAGGGATCGAAGGAAGGAGCTGCGAAATATTGCTCATGATATATCTAGACCATTTCAGATCACCATATTTTTTTGTGTGAGGATAAACTTGTGTATTAAGTTCCAAGAATTCAGCACCTTTGTTGAACAGGAGGGTGATTTGGAAATTGACCGTCCTGGACTCTATGCTCTTCTGCCCACACCTTCAAAATCAGCCCCTCTGGATTGCACTTTCATCCCTTTCACTCATCTATGGAGTCTCTGGTGTCTGTAGGTGTGTAAAGGTAACCCTAACCCTCACACTTCTGGGTGGAGATATTACCGCATTGTGGCGTCATGGATGGGATATCATCCTCCCGGTAGAAAGTCTGAGGGATTTGGAAAGAAAGGATACAACACAACCCTCTGGAATCCGAGCAGTCGTTGGATGCATGCTTCCTAGTGATAAACCTTTAAGCGAGCAGCGCTACCACACAAAGCAACCACTGGTGCAGTGTAACACTTTTTTAAACTTGTCTTTATTACAATTTGGCCCATCCAAGACATTATAAGGCAATAAAGTATCAAGGTATAATAAGGAAATACATGGACATAAATTACACATGTCCACATCTGGCTCTGTATGTCCAGGAAGGAAATGATGTCATTGGCTGTCCAATTATATCTTATCTTTGTAAAACGTAGACTCAACAACCAACCCATGGGAACCATATACATGTAGGAGCAGCAGCAAGCAGACGGCATAGTATCTCACCCATGGTGGGGGCCCACTTTTCCACTCCCCTGGGGGGGAGGAGAACGGTCAATGAGGTAGGAGACAGAACACCACGGAAAGGCACATTGAGTAGGATTGGAGGGGGGCAAGGAGGTGGGGGGGCAGGACGCGGAGTCCAGACCCTCTGCGGCAGTGCAGCGCAGGGCCGGACTGGGTACCACAACCGGCCCTGGCAAAGTGTTCGGCCGGGTTGGAGGGGCCGCCGAGCTCTTTGCCAGGGACGGTTTTCAGCCGATTTTGGTACAGGGCCCGCTATGTCCAGTCCGGCCCTGGTTCTGCGCTGTACAAAGCTTCACGTTCATTCATGAAATCTAAGAGATTAATTGAAAGTGCCATGATCTGGTTCTTAACACATGCTCCACTCCTCCATTACTTCTCCACACTCTTCGGTCACAACCTTTAAAAATAAATGTTCTATTGGAGGACACAGCAGGTGCTATTCTCTACCGTTCTCATTTTACTTCCACATTGGAAAAACGGATATTTTTTTGTCGATGCAGAAGAGCACTTGTGGGATTCTGGCTTAGGGCAGGAATGCACCGTATTTGGGCAAATGAGTGCATTCCTGTCCTTAGTCTCTGCGTTGGTGCCATTTTTGAAGCCTAACGCCAATACAGGCAGCCTTGCACCAGGGTGTAAGGGTGCGTCCGTTGGAGGCGGATTGTTGTTGTGGACGAAGGGGCACCTTCCAGCACAAAAACAATTCTAAGAGGCATTTTTCTCTTTCTACGTCTGCAGCAGACTGCAGCACACGTAAAAAGAGGAGAAACGAGGAGAAATAGACATATTTCTCCTCGTTACTCCTCACCTCGGGAGGTGTACGGATTTTTCGCTTCACCAGGTTAACATGGTTGTGTAAATCTGGGGCAGCTGCAAAATCCATGGATGTTGCGTGGGAACACCCACCCATACCCCCATGGAACGCCCCCTGGGCACGAGTAAGTGGATTGTCGCTGCCTGGCCTGACTCATGATTTATGAGGCCACTCAAACCACGCAGGGTGGATTTACGTGACTTCATAAATCGACATGAGAGGCCTGCGTCGTGTAAGTACCACTTCACATGGTACAAAAGTGACGCAGGACTCTCATAAATAAACCCCTTAGTATGATTGGTTATTGCTCTGTTGGAGTTCATTAAAAAGACGCATGAATCTATGGGAATTATTAGATATTGTAACCCACGGCTGCTTCGGAAAATGCCTTCCATTGTACAGTTTAGAATACAGCTGTGCTGTATTTACCTCCCAGATTCAGGCATCTGCAGTCAGAGAGAGCAGAGACCAAGAGATGAATGAGGAGGGGCAGAGGGAGGGTTGGACCATGTATAAGGCTTCGGTTTTTCACTTTTGCCTGGTTTTTACAGATAAATACAGACAGAAAGCAATGTGTTTCCTGTCTGTATTTATTTTCAAAAACGGAAAATATTGAAAATGGTGCTTCTTAGGAGAGACTCTCTGTGCTGTCTTTCATGAATGCAGAGCTGAGCAGATAGGTAGCATGGGCAGGTAAAAAACAGGATGAGACTTCCTTAAATACCGACATATGTTAACATACATTTGCAGTATCGCGCTAATATATACCTGTGGGTGTAGGGTTTTGTTATACGTGGCTGCTTAATTTGCTAAAACGCGACAGGGATGCGCGTATGAGTGAGCGTCCAAGAGTTAAATAACCGTGGCTGTATACCATTTTACGGCTCCATTCATTCTCAAAGCACAAAACAAGTATGGATAAATCCCAACAAGATGGCCAAAAAATAAATATGGACAAATACAGACCAAAATGTGAACAAAAGAAATACCATAAAACCAGGACCCCTAAACATGTATTATAAATAATTACTTACCATTTACATGTAAAAAAGGCTAGTTTAACTCTCCTAATACAGGAATTTTGGCCTTTGACCTCTTCCTTCTGCTTGGTCACAGAACTCCTCCATTACTTGCAGTATCCTTACAACAAACGGCAAATGTACATAATCGCATATATAAAAGTACTTGTCCTGTTTTCTATGGATCCCTTGAGATCCGAAGAATCTTGTGAAATACACTGCGACACTGAAGTATTATCACTCATGGCTGCCCTGGGTGGCTTTACGGGCTCCTTTGAGTTTTAGGAGGTCACTGCTCTGGATTGTACCATCTCGTGTCCCTTGGCTTTTAGGGTCACTGGTCTGGATTGTACCATCTTGTGTCCAGTAGCTTTTGGGGTCACTGCTCTGGATTGTAGCATCTCGTGTCCAGTAGCTTTTGAGGTCACTGCTCTGGATTGTAGTGCCTCGTGTGCATTAGCTTTTGGGGTCACTGCTCCGGATTGTAGCGCCTCGTGTCCCTTGGCTTTTAGGGTCACTGGTCTGGATTGTAGCATCTCGTGTCCAGTAGCTTTTGGGGTCACTGCTCCGGATTGTAGCGCCTTGTGTCCATTAGCTTTTGGGGTCACTGCTCCGGATTGTAGTGCCTTGTGTCCATTAGCTTTTGGGGTCACTGCTCTGGATTGTAGCATCTCGTGTCCATTAGATTATGGGGTCATTGCTCTGGATTGTAGCATCTCGTGTCCATTAGCTTTTGGGGTCACTGCTCTGGATATTAGCATCTCGTGTCCATTAGCTTTTGGGGTCACTGCTCTGGATATTAGCACCTCGTGTCCATTAGCTTTTGGGGTCACTGATCTGAATTGTAGCACCTCGTGTCCAATAGCTTTTGGGATCACTGCTCTGGATTGTAGTGCCTCACGTGCATTAGCTTTTGGGGTCACTGCTCTGGATTGTAGTGCCTCGCGTGCATTAGCTTTTGGGGTCACTGCTCTGGATTGTAGCGCCTCATGTCCATTAGCTTTTAGGGTCACTTCTCTAGATTGTGTCCATTAGCTTTCAAGGAACCATGAAAGCATGTTAAAGAATTTTCCAAAACGTATTTAATCCAGAACAGAATTTCTTCTTTTAATTACTGTATTTATTAATTTGGCGAGAGGGGCACTTTTTGCAACTTTCAAGGAAATGTGAGTCAGTTCAGATTTATCTGAAGGGGCGGGTTGAAATCCAATGTAAGTTTTCCAGTGTTGGCTCCTCCACTAGGGCGGAGAAGCTTTGCCCCACTGCTTTCTTGTAGTGCGAGAAGCAGAAACTTAAAATGATAATAACTACCATTTTCTGTTTCTGCTTCTCGCACTGCGGGAAAGCAAAAGGGTTTGGTTGCAAGCGGACAGGTGGGCGGGGCTGCTCTGCGAGCAGGGCTGGGCAGGGGAGGGGGGGGGTGAGTGCAGTTGACTCATTTGGTCGGCCCTCTGGAGCCGACCAAACCAGTCATGCGCACTCTGCCCTTCTCCATGTAGGCTGCGCAGCCTACATGGAGAACATGGCCGGGCCATTAGCCCCTGGCTGGGCGGCATCCCGACCAATCACACCGCTGCTTGCAGTGTTGTGATTGGCTTAGGGGTGGGACTGAGAGCCTGGCTTCCTGCTTCATGTTCCTGAGAGCAGGAGCTGAAGCAGGGACGACGAGGGACATGGCAGACAGGAAGGTAAGTTTAGCCCCCTCTGTGCAGGACCCCCACCCACGAGTCATTCTGGCCACAACTGGATAATTCGCCAGATTCGTTATTCAATACTTCTCTCGTTCAGGGGGACATGGCTGCTGCCACATCTGGGCTTGTGGCGTCATCATGCCCAGCTTTATCTCTTGTCAGTACCTCATTCCGTTTGGAAACAGCAGAAGAGTGGCCTGAAGCGCTACATAAAAAACACCTTTTTATTCATCTGGAAATGATTTACATGATATCGCTTCTGTATTAGGCTAGTTTCGGCCTGGCTGTCTGTACTTCTCTACAATTATTTTTTAGTGTTATTTTGCACTTATTTACCATATGTAGGGCGCCATTGCACAGCCCTTGGTAGTCCTATAATAACTTTCAAAGTTTCTGAGGCTGCCATTAAAAAACGGGGTCTTCGGTCCTCATTACAAAGTTGGCAGATAAGGGCGGGTTCAGCACCCCGGGTAAACGTCATAATTATCAGGTCATAGGTTGGCCCTGGACTTGTAATGTAGACCCTAGGTTTGTACAGATGTGGTGTCGCTACTGTAAGGTGCGCGCCTTGGTTGAATGAACATGCCACACACAGTGAGCTGTGGTTTGGCAGAGTGAGGTTGGAGGGCTCCACCCAGGTCATGTATGTATCTTGTCATTCAGAGCACATAACCATTGCCCGGCAGATATCTGTGTGAGTGTATTGGGCACCTCGCCCAGGCATATGCTGTTGTGTTAGTTGCCCATTCGGGCAGTGACAGATGTGCGATCAGACTTCTGTCTGTTGTAGGAGAGGTATGTGTTAGTGTGTCACGTGTAGGCGCGGTGCTCCATTATGTGATGTGTCTATGCTATGTTGCCTGTGCACTATCGGCATATTTATTATTATTATTATTATTATTATTGGACATTTATTAAGCGCCTGGTTACGCCACTGGCGTGTCCCCGCGCTATGACAAGTGGAGTGACTGTCCCCCCTCCTCCCAACCAAGCTATCTACAGAAACAGATAAGTTTTAAGTTTTTTTCTAAACTGGATTTCGGAAGATTCCAACCGAAGTTCCAGTGGCAGGTTATTCCAACATTTGGGGGCAAGGTATCTGAAGGATCTGCCTCCCATGCGAGCTTTAAATATTCTAGGTACTTTTAGCAGCCCGGTCTGCGAGGACCGGAGGCTGCGTGTAGGCTCATAGTAGGCTATTAGGCTCTGGAGCGGGAGAGGTGCCTTGCCATTCAAAATACGGTGGCAAGTGGTAAGAGCCTTAAACTGCACTCTCCTCTCAATAGGGAGCCAATGGAGCGCTCGCAGGGCTGGCTTAGCGGATGCCCTCCTGGGGAGTCTGAGGACCAGCCGCGCTGCCGCGTTTTGAAGAACCTGCAGACGACCGATGACCCTGCCTGTGGCCCCCAGATAGAGTAGGTTCCCGTAATCAAGTCGGGAGGTGACCAGGGCATGCACCAGCGTCTGACGAGCAGAAATAGGAAGCAGGTCTAAGACTTTCCTGAGGGCTCTCAGAACACTGAAGCATACCCCCGCCACCGACCGACATGTGGGCCAAAGGTGAGGTCCCTGTCGAGCCACACGCCCAAGTTCCTGGCCTCACGGCAGGGAGCGGGAGCTTCCCCCAAACAAGGTGGCCACCACGCCGACGACCATGCCGACGGTACACCCCCCACCACGAGCACCTCGGTCTTGCTCCCGTTCAACTTTAAACAATTGGCAGACATCCAGGCAGCAAGATCATTCATGCAGTTCCTGAAGATGTCTGCCGCAAGACCGGGCGCGCGCGAAAGGGAGATGACCAACTGCGTGTCATCGGCGTAGGACACCAGGCGAAGGCCATGACCCTCCACAATGGCCGCTAGGGGGGAGACGTAGATGTTAAATAGAGTTGGGCTCAGGGACGAACCCTGAGGAACGCCCTGGCCCAGCTCAATCTCCCTAGAGTAGCACTCCCCTAGTCTGACTTGGAAGCACCTCTCAGAGAGGAAGGACTTAATCCATCCAAGTGCAGCTCCTGTCACCCCACCTCCATTCAGACACTGTAGCAAGGTGGAATGTGCTACAGTGTCGAATGCTGCACTTAAGTCTAAGAGGATCAATGCCATCGTCTGGCCCTCGTCTACTCCCTGTCTGAGTGCCTCCACCGCCACGAGGAGAGCAGACTCCGTCGAGTGACGGGGACGAAAGCCAAACTGCGAGTCGTGGAGTAACGAGGCCGTCTCCACGAACTGCATGAGCTGGATATTGGCTGTTTTTTCCGCCACCTTTGCCATGTAGGGAAGGAGGGAAATAGGACGGAGATTGTCCAGCTTGTCAAAGCTGACATTGGCCTTTTTTTGCAGGGGAAGTACCACCGCCTGTTTCCAGGCCTTCGGAACCACTTGAGACTCAAAGGAAGTGTCCAGAAGCTGACGCACATAGGGCTCCAGCACTGGCAAGCTGTCCTTGAGCCGGCTGGGGGTGGTCGGGTCTCTGGGGGAACCAGATTTGATGGTTCCACAAATACGAAGAAGCTCCGTAGTGGAGGGGGTGACAAACATGGTCAACCGATGTTCCCCTTCCCTTCTTGGGTTTTCCAAGAGGGCAATGCCACTATCTGTCCTCTGAGGGAAAGAATTGTATATATTGGAGACCTTGGTTGCAAAGTACTCCGCAATACGATTACAGCCCTCCGTAGTGCAAAGTTCCTTTGGTGCTGCGGCGGATTTTCCTATTGCAATAGATTTGTAAATAGAGAAAAGCTCCTTGGTGGACTGCTTGGCTTCCTCAATTTTATTGCAATAATATGATGATTTAGCTTTCCTAATCAGCACGTGATAGGCACGTCTGCAGTCAGTGTAAGCAATTTTGGCCTGCGTGGAGTATGCGACCCTCCATTGCCTTTCGGCGCGTTTACATGCAGCCTTGGCCGTACGCAGATCCTCATTAAACCAGGGTGCCGACCGTTGTATTCGGCCACCTGGTTTCGACATACCCAGAGGTGCCACCTGATTCAGGGCTTCCAAAATGCGTTGGTCCAAGTTGAAATTAACTTCATCAACCCCGTCGCCCCCCGGATGACCTTTCTCGGTAAGAGCCCGATTGAATTTGGCCAGGGAGAATGCTGTCCATCTGCGCCTAGGATGTTTGTCAGCGGGAGGGTCATTGGGGCGGGGTCCCTGTATTCCGATGGTAAAAGGGACGAGGAAATGATCGGACCATGCAATGGGAATCGGCGCTTGGGCGTTCACTTGGCTCCAGTTAGCAAAGACTGGGTCCAGAAGGTGACCCAGCTTGTGGGTGGGTAGCAGTACCTTCTGCTCGAATTGTAGGCTAGCCATCATGTGGCATAGCTCGCTCGCCACTCTGTCCGAGGGGGTATCTAGGTGTAGGTTAAGATCTCCTAGGACCAGATATTTATCCGAGCGTAGGGCGGCTTCAGTGACACCTTCCACTAGCTTTCCAACAAAGGCTGCGGAAGAGCCTGGAGGACGATAGATTAACAAGCCTTTCAGGGTGAAGCGGCCATTAATAGAAATGGAGAAGGCGCCAGCTTCACTGTCATCGATCACAATGCGGTCCAGCTGACATTGATAATCTTGCCGCACAACAATGGCTATACCGCCCCCTCTCCCACGTGGTCTATCTAGCCTATGTAGGCAGTAGCCTTCAGGTATGGCCTCAATGATCTCCGGCATGGAGTCTTGATCAAGCCACGTTTCTGTAAGAAATAAAAGATCCCATTGTTTCCCCGTGACAAGGTCACGGATATCAAGGGAATGTTTCCGCAAGGAGCGAACATTTAATAGGCCACATACCAAAGTATGTTGGCCTGCGGTTAGTGCCTTACTGGTGTTAAAGGCGTACTCGCAGTGGCTGCAGCCCGCATTGGTCCCTGCGTCAATGCTATGGGGACAAAGCCCGCATAGCTCTCTTCGGAGGAGAAGTAACTCATCTCGACTCCAGGAGACTTGACAGGAGGGAAAGGCAGGGATTGTGGCCCCAGGCCGCAGTCGGCCGCGGACGGGCGCAGACGGGCTTAACTCTGGCGCAACTCCGGCGCGCCTTCGTCGCGCCCGCTGCGCTGTCGACAACACATCCGCCTTATATCCCCCCCAGCGTTCCAACCACTAGAGCGCTGCTGTTCCCTACCGGAAGTGCCTGGCTCGGACCCTCCACGCCCTCTGCACAAACGGCGCTAATCACCGGCGTCAGACCGAGGCGGGAGGGAGGGACGAGTCCAGTCCTCCGTGAACCGTCTAGCAAAGCTCAGCCGAGCTAAAATCAGGGGCTCACACAACACGCCACCAACACGCTGTGCTTCCCAGCCAGGTGAGGAACAATGAATAATGTGAAAAGTTAAATTTAAAATAGCATAAAATGCTCACGCGCCGCTAAGCATGCGAGCAGAAGCGCTTTGGTTTTAAAAGCGGTAGGGACGCTGCCACAGTCCACTTACCATCAAAGTTTTCTGTCGCCCTTGCACCACGCAAGGTAACACAAGGGCAACGGAAAACCTAGATGAGATCTACTAAGCCACAGGAGGCCACCTTGAGTGGCCCTGTGGTGCTTGGTAAATCCAGAGGAACACAAACAAGCACAAGTTGCTGCCTTGCATTGCTCAGCTCCAGGGAGACGTTCCACGGGCAGGTGTTGGTGTTCCCGCACATCCGCCCATGGTTTGTGGTGCATTAACAGATGCACTGAGACTGGTAAACCTTGGAATACGTCAACATGCTAATCCTCCTCAGGGAGATGTAACAAGGTGAAATAGCTTCATTCCTCCTTGTTTTTTTCTTCTTTCTGCGTGTGCTGCCTTCTACAAAGGCGCCCCTTCCTGCACAATAACTATCCGCCCTTGCACCATGGGGCAAGCGTGCCTGCATTCGCACTATGCAGCCAAAAGTGCGCCAGTGCAAGAATGCATCATATCTTTATAGATTCGGCCCTCTCCTGACAACGGTGTTTGCTGTATTGCATTAAATATATTATAAATATGACCCATGGTGTATTGTGTCGCGAGGGCTGTGCCATTTTGGTAGTAGAGAGTTTCATACGAAGACATGCAATTTGAGGTGCATGATGTATCAGCATTTTGATATCCAATTAATTATATGGTATACATAAGTGGTATTTTTTTCTGTCCAACATAAATAGGCTTGTTTCTTTTTTAATTGCGTTTGTCAATGCTTGTCTGCTAGCTTGTTTTGTTTTTAGTTATACTTATGTTTGCTTTGAACTTGTCTGCCTTATACAAGTCCACAAAAAAACACAACATAATAAAAAATAAATGTCTATCTGAAATGTACTGAAAGTCAGGATGCTTCTAAGCGCTATTCGTAATCCCCCCTTCCCCCACTGTGGAAGTTCTGTGACCCCACCCTACGCTGTGAGCAGCACCTCCCCGCATCTTGAATTTATGCTTAATTTTCACGCTTTACGATCACCGCGGACACCGGTTTCAAATGTTTTAGAAAAGAAAAAAGAAAGTTCAGATGGTCTTGGCACGTCATCATTGCAATAAAAACAAGCATTGGAAATGCAATAGGTCTCGCAGCATTAGAGTTAGTGCTTTTAGAATTGTTTATGGGTTTTTTTGTAAATCTTTAGCATTTTTGTTTCCTGTAGCCAATGCTAAAGAATTAAAAAAAAAAGCCATAAACATTTCTAAAAGCTCTAACTCAAATGCTCCGAGACCTATTGCACTGTGTGAGGGTGAGGGGTTGAGGGTGAGTGAGGGTGAGTGAGGGTGAGTGAGGGGTTGAGGGTGAGGGTGAGGGGTTGAGGGGTTGAGGGTGAGTGAGGGTGAGGGGTTGAGGGTGAGGGTGAGGGGTTGAGGGGTTGAGGGTGAGGGGTTGAGGGTGAGTGAGGGTGAGGGGTTGAGAGTGAGGGTGAGTGAGGGTGAGTGAGGGTGGGTGAGGGTGGGTGAGGGTGGGTGAGGGTGGGTGAGGGTGGGTGAGGGTGAGTGAGGGTGAGGGGTTGAGGGTGGGTGAGTGAGGGTGAGGGATTGAGGGTGAGGGGTTGAGGGTGAGTGAGGGTGAGTGAGGGTGAGTGAGGGTGAGTGAGGGTGAGTGAGGGTGAGTGAGGGTGAGTGAGGGTGAGTGAGGGTGAGTGAGGGTGAGTGAGTGAGGGTGAGGGGTTGAGGGTGGGTGAGGGTGGGTGAGGGTGAGGGGTTGAGGGTGGGTGAGGGTGGGTGAGGGTGAGGGGTTGAGGGTGGGTGAGGGATTGAGGGTGAGTGAGGGTGAGTGAGGGTGAGTGAGGGTGAGTGAGGGTGAGTGAGGGTGAGTGAGGGTGAGTGAGGGTGAGTGAGGGTGAGTGAGGGTGAGTGAGTGAGGGTGAGTGAGGGTGAGTGAGTGAGGGTGAGTGAGGGTGAGGGGTTGAGGGTGAGGGGTTGAGGGTGAGGGGTTGAGGGTGAGGGGTTGAGGGTGAGGGGTTGAGGGTGAGGGGTTGAGGGTGAGTGAGTGAGGGTGAGTGAGTGAGGGTGAGGGGTTGAGGGTGAGTGAGGGTGAGTGAGTGAGGGTGAGTGAGGGTGAGTGAGGGTGAGGGTGAGTGAGGGTGAGTGAGGGTGAGTGAGGGTGAGGGTGGGTGAGGGTGAGTAAGGGGGAGGGTGAGTGAGGGTGAGGGGTTGAGGGTGAGTGAGGTTGAGGGTGGTTGAGTGAGGATGGGTGAGTGAGGGGTTGAGGGTGAGGGGTTGAGGGTGAGTGAGTGAGGGTGAGGGGTTGAGGGTGAGTGAGGGTTTGAGGGTGAGGGGTTGAGGGTGAGTGAGGGTGAGGGGTTGAGGGTGGGTGAGTGAGGGTGAGGGATTGAGGGTGAGTGAGGGTGAGTGAGGGTGAGTGAGGGTGAGTGAGGGTGAGTGAGGGTGAGTGAGGGTGAGTGAGGGTGAGTGAGGGTGAGTGAGGGTGAGGGGTTGAGGGTGAGTGAGTGAGGGTGAGTGAGTGAGGGTGAGGGGTTGAGGGTGAGTGAGGGTGAGGGTGAGGGTGAGTGAGGGTGAGTGAGGGTGAGGGTGAGGGTGAGTGAGGGTGAGGGTGGGTGAGGGTGAGTAAGGGGGAGGGTGAGTGAGGGTGAGGGTGAGTAAGGGGGAGGGTGAGTGAGGGTGAGGGGTTGAGGGTGAGTGAGGTTGAGGGTGGTTGAGTGAGGATGGGTGAGTGAGGGGTTGAGGGTGAGGGGTTGAGGGTGAGTGAGTGAGGGTGAGGGGTTGAGGGTGAGTGAGGGTTTGAGGGTGAGGGGTTGAGGGTGAGTGAGGGTGAGTGTGAGGGTGAGGGGTTGAGGGGGAGGGGTCGAGGGGGAGGGGTTGAGGGTGAGTGAGTGAGGGTGAGGGGTTGAGGGTGAGTGAGTGAGGGTGAGGGGTTGAGGGTGAGTGAGGGTGAGGGGTTGAGGGTGAGGGGTTGAGGGTGAGTGAGGTTGAGGGTGGTTGAGTGAGGATGAGTGAGAGTGAGGGTGAGTGAGGGGTTGAGGGTGAGTGAGGGGTTGAGGGTGAGTGAGGGGTTGAGGGTGAGTGAGGTGGTCAACATATGAGGTCTGAGCGTAGAGTACTCAGTGAACTGAGAGGCATGAATAGGCGGCGGGCACTGGAGTGGGGAGACAGTGCTCAGAGCGAGGTCATGGTAACAGCTGAACGTGTCACGTCGACCTCCCCTTGCCTTGTCTTCCCAGCGGTTTGCAAAGGAAATGCTTTGAGAGTTGGACACCGACTGAGCAGGGACACATTTTCAATCGATTCCACGTCCTTCTGCCGTGTGATCTGACCTTACACTGCAATAATAATTTATTGTAAGGATACTGCTAATGATTGCAGTGTAGAGGAGTTAGCATTAAGTATTAGCCGGCATAAGAGATACAGTGAGAAATCCGTTAGTTCTGCTCGCTGTAATGGTATGAGGTGCTAAGCATTTGGAAGATAATAGATGAAAAGCGCTGGGGCTTAGACGTATTTAAAAAGCTTAATAGCACCATATGTAAGGGGGCTACAGGTAACCCATTAGAGACGCATGGTGCAGTGTAACTAGAGCTGTGGACGCGTCCTCGTATAGAGAGAGCCTGACTGTAAGCGGAGCTTCAACCTTAGGAGATGTTGGCAAGTGTAGATAAATTTCGGACCCAGTGCAAATAGACGCTGATTGCTACAGAAGATTTAAGTGTGAAATGCTCTGTCAGGGTGCCGAACGCATGAGGGAGGCTTGGTGCAATATAACTAAAGCTGCGCATGCGTTCTGACATAGAGAAAGTCTTTCCAGTGGCTGAGTCTCAGCCGTAGCACCTGCTGGCATGTTGAAATAAGTTCTGGAACCAGAGCAATAAAACGCTGATTAATACTAAAGACTGAGAGCACTTATCTTTGTCAGGATACCGGATAGCCAATTAGGACACTGGAAGTCTATATGCGCGAGTGTAAGGGCGGCATTTGCGGCGAGCTTTCACAGGCGGCGAACGATTTACGAAGACGGGTAGTGCCCTGCGCTAAAAGTGCATGGGTGGCTAGCTAGGCAGGAGTCTTACCTTAGTTGATGGATGCTGACGGTGTAGCAAGGGGTTCCTGGGTGTATCCGCAGATGGTGCGAGGTACTGCTGGGAAGACGCCGATTTAAATAAGGCAGTTCCCGCCAGCTTGAAGTAAATGAGCTGCAGCTGGGTAAGCATTAACACTGAGGAGGGACTAGTAACTCGGCAAGGGAGCCCACAAGCTCTGGTTGTAATGGCACAAGACACAGAGGAGGGACTACTAGAGCAGCGGAGCCATTTTGGATGAGAGTAGATGCCCGTAATGAGTATGTAAAATAAATATAAAGATAAAGACAATTAAATGTGAAGATGAAGACAGTTACTGAATGCTTAAAAAAAGGGAAAATAACTATAAAGATATTAACATGGGGAGGGCAAAAAGCACCTTTTAAACAACAGGTAACAGTAATAACAAGCCGGAGGGAAGAGAGGGGAGGGGGGAGGAGAAATGCGAGACGGCGGGAAGGGGAGGGGGCGGGGGAGAGGGTGTGTGTGTTAGGAGGGCATTGCGAAATGCGAGACGGCGGGAAGGGGGCAGACATGGCGGGGAGGGGGCGGAGCGGGGGAGAGGGTGTGTGTGTTGTTAGGAGGGCATTGCGAAATGCGAGACGGCGGGAAGGGGAGGGGGCGGAGCGGGTAAACAAAGACGGACGTGCACGCGCTTTTAAGCTCAATGCGCATGCGCATTGAGCTTAAAAGTCACGGGCACTGCAAGGAATCGCCACGATTCCTTGCAGTGTGGATAAAGAGCGGATAAGTCCCAATACTCTCGCCTTGCTCGATGCGCATGCGCATCGACAGGCGAGACCTAAAAAGAATGCTTGCCAAGCAATGAGTCATGGGCCACAGTTGCAATAGGATTGCTTCAACTTTTTTGGCAATGTTTTTGATCAAATTCCCTGCGGATTATAAACACATACTTAGAGTCCGTTTCCCAGATCAGCCTTTTGTGCCAAGTTACCGACTTTGAAAAGAAAGACGTCATTCGTTCCCAGACCTCTGCCTGGCCTCTCGGCTGCACAAAGGAAGATGAACTGCAATTTGAAATGAGCGTATTATAGCCCAAGTCATTTTTTTAAAATAAAAAAAGCAATGTAAAACCCAATGACGTTGACCTTCTTAAGCATGTCATATTTTGTTGTTAATTTTTGGTCAAACATATGCAATATGCAAATGAAAACTGGTAAAAATTAATAAATAAATAAAAATAAGAGAGTGGCCTTGCAGCCCGGACACACCTGCCAGAAGCGCACTCCTTTTCAGGCACCTGTGCACATTGTCAGGCAAAGTGGCATCACGCGCAATGCAAGGCAGCCATTGGATGAAATGGGCTGACCCGCTTCCAGCATTTGATGAAAGGGGCTGACCCTCTGCCAGCCACTGGATGAAATGGACTGACCCGCTTCCAGCATTTGATGAAAAGGGCTGACCCGCTGCCAGCCACTGGATGAAATATGCTGACCCGCTACCAGCCATTGAATGAAATGGGCTGACCCACTGCCAGCACTGGATGAAATGGGCTGACCCGCTGCCAGCCACTGGATGAAATGGGCTGACCCGCTGCCAGCCATTGAATGAAATGGGCTGACCCCCTGCCAGCCATGGGATGAAATGGGCTGACCCGCTGCCAGCATTGGATGAAATGGGCTGACCCGCTGCAAGCCATTGGATGAAATGGGCTGACCCGCTGCCAGCATTGAATGAAATGGGCTGATCCGCTGCCAGCATTGAATGAAATGGGCTGATCCGCTGCCAGCATTGGATGAAATGGGCTGACCCCCTGCCAGCCATGGGATGAAATGGGCTGACCCGCTGCCAGCATTGGATAAAATGGGCTGACCCGCTGCCAGCCATTGGATGAAATGGACCGACCCGCTGCCAGCCATTGGATGAAATGGGCTGACCCTCTGCCAGTCATTGGATGAAATGGGCTGACCCGTTGCTAGCATTGGATGAAATGGGCTGACCCGCTGCCAGCCATTGGATGAAATGGGCTGACCCTCTGCCAGCCATTGGATGAAATGGGCTGACCCGCTGCCAGCCATTGGATGAAATGGGCTGACCCGCTGCCAGGGGATTAAAGCAGGATCCTGCGGCACGGGGGTGCACCCAACCATTCAGAAGACTGCATTCAGCACTAGGTCAATAAATATCTGACAAATGGGAGACTTGGGGGCCACTTATCACCTTCTACTTTGGGTCCCATCAGTCTCTCAATTACAAACTGACCGCATCGAGACTGGGAATTCAGCTACGAACCTATCGCCGCTACAAGCCTTCTCAATATTGGTGGAATGGAGCCTACCCGAAACAACCACCCAAAAACGTTTGTACATTATATTAAAACCTTGAAAAAGCCCCAGACCTGAGCACCAAGAGCAGGTAAAGCACTTGTTGGCTCTGATCCTCTGAAAAGCAACAATGTAAGGATTCAACCATTTCATCTACTATCGCACTGTTATTTTTCGCCGCTGTACATTTTTAATGTACTATATTATTCCTTAATCTGACGTGATTTCCATTAGAAAATATTTACAGTCAATCAATCAATCTGATGGTCTTGTGAAGCGAGGCTTGTCACCTCAGGGGGGGTCTATAGGCGCTGGGGGGTGGTTCGAGCCTCGGTCGGAGGGTGATGGCGGTCGAAGAGCCAGGCCTTGAGTTGCTTCCGTAAGTCCTTCAGAGACGGGGAGGTGTGCAGGTGGAGGGAGAGGTCGTTCCAGGACTTGGCGGCGCGGTAGGAGAAGGAACAACCTCCACAGTGGCTACGATGGATGCGGGGGATGTGGGCCAAGGCGACGGTGGGAATTCCTTTGTGCGTAAAGCCGGTCTAGCCTGGAACTTGCTGCCCCTGGCCCTTCGGGGTATACAGGACACACTGCTGTTCAAGAAAAAAGTTCAAACGCTGCTCTTCTAATTTGTGATGGTTGTGCATGTTTCCCTTTTCTGAAGCGAGTGTCGGGACACTTTCGAGTAGCCGCGCGCTATATAAATTAAAATAACATAACAGTGTAATCCTCCCCGACTTCACACTACCTCAGACAAATCTGTGGCGAGCCTGTTTAAATGCGCCAAAAACGCTAACTTCTGTTTTACAGAACTATTTGATGTCTTTATTTTTTTTGCATAGGGCTAGTTCTGCCCAGAGACTGCTTGACAGTGTTTTTCAAGAAAAGTGGGGTTACAGGCGGATCATGCAGAAGGAAACTCAACTCGTAGTAGATGACCAGGTGTGACAGGATTACCAGCTGGGTGCTGTCCAAATGTCTGTCTGGACAGGTGGGTCTGCAGCGACTTCCTAAATCTTAGAAAAGTGTCTTCAGTGCAAAAGAGGAAAAGGAAGGGAACTCCATGGGGTGGAGCCTTGACCAGGAAGTATTTGACCTAAGTCCCTAGATGGGAGTCTGTTCAGAGGCCATGGGTGGAGCTCTGCTGCCTTTTGTCTAGGTTAGCAGCACAGCACTATAGAAAATAATTTACATATATAGTGGTCGACCTTGAGCGCCTAGCATTTATTTGTAAATATTAAGTGAAGTTTTTTAATATAACCTGTGTCCTTAATAATGTAATATTCTAATTTAAATTGATAAACATCTGAGAACAAAGATGGCCGTTCTGGCTATTATCCTCAAAATGTCCTCTGCATAACCTCTTCTCTGCCGCCGGTACCTTGCTCTAGCATCGCTCATGGATTTGGCTTTGTTAATGCTTGTTGAATAGCATTACCAATTTAGGTAGAGCCAAACCACTACAAATCGGCATCTGTGCAGTAATGCTCCATTACAGGAAGACTGCCATGCATGAATAAGCAAGTTTCTTTAAAGGTTTTTTAAAAACAAGAAAACCCATTCTAAGATGGCTGCCCTGCATGCGTGTGCAAGCTCACAGCCATCAGGCGAGGGGGGGGGGAGGGGGGATATTGACAAAGTCAGTAGCTTAGACCCCCAAGGCAAAAGTGTGACCTATTGGCTTTGCATATGCTTGTTCTGAGTTCAATTTCCAATTTCATCTCTGGTACCCTAGAAGCATTCCTCATACGTTATATCTGGCACACCGCCCCTTTTTTATTGTTAATTTCCCAGCCAACACACACTATAGAGCGATTCTTGCTTGTGACGTGTTCAGTTACACCTCGCTCTGCTGACATTCAGTGACTAGTTGTAAAAATAAGTGAGACGGTCTGAAGGTTTCCCAGGGCCCTGTCTGCCTGCGGCGACCACTGTGAATGAATATTGAGGCTGCCTGGTCTTGATTCCACCTCAAGCCTCTTCCCTCCAGCACCCTGCACTTCCCGTCTCTTTATCTACTCTTGTGGGTTCATTGGCCCATGCTCACCCTGCTTTCTTCTTGTCATTTGTTTCCTACCTTCCTCCTTTCTTCTCCCTGGTTTTCTATATTTCTTTTCCTCTTTTTCTTCTCTTTCCTTGTTTACACTGGTGATGAAAAGTATGTCCTGGCCCCCAAAAATGAGAGCCCGTGCTCGTTGCCTGCACCCACCTGTATGCACCGGTGACATACCTTGGAGTCTTCACAGTACTGGCCTGCAGCTGAACTGTGAGGACTATGATCAGGGCCTCAGTATCAGCAGAAGAGACTACTGGGCGGTGTCCCAGGAATCCCCGGTCCCACCGCACTTTGGGAAAAGGCGGATATCCACAGCTCTGGCAGCAACAGAGCAGCATGCTTCTTGTGAAAAGACGAGACAGCAAAATACACACATTTCCACACTGCCTTGAGAAGACAACACGATTAGTCGCACAAGACTCCAAGACCGACAGATTCAATTTGATGCATGGCCATGGCGAGTCTCCTGGAAACTAATCGAACCTCAAGCCAAGACTCTGTACAAGGATGATCGAAAGGTGGAACTGAGATGCAGTTGGTGAAAGCGTAAGGACATGTAGGTGGAGATGAGCCAACAGGCCTCTGTAGCAGGAGGGCGGAAAAGGAGAATGCGCCTAAAACCCCCAGAATACCCGTATGTCCATGCCTGCAGTGGTTGAGCAGATGTATTTCAAATTGCCTCCAGGAAGGCTGTCTCGTCCATCTCAGCCATCAAGTCCTCTCTAGTTCGGAAGCTAACCCCACACAAGCAGATGACAGCACCACCACTCCGTCGACAGTGGCACGTCTGCCACCTGTATTGGACTGACATCCAGAAGGACCAGCTTGAAAGGATCATTTCCTAGACTGTTTTTGTTTTTTTGGTCCTATGGCCCATGACGAGACCAACAAATCTGGTCCACAAACTAGCTCTGTCAAGCCCAATAGGCCAGTCCAACACTTACAACCACCATGCTTAGCAAAGTTGGAGATCCGAAAGACTTTCATAGAATGGTGGGTATTGTGTTCCTAAAATGTAGGGAACCCCTGCCTCCCTGTTTGGGAGATAAGACATGTGGGCACTGATAATGGGTCCTCATCTCAGCAGTTAATTTCCGGGCCCCACCATCCGACTCTCTCTGTCGCTCTCTCTCTATATATATATATGCTGCATCTACCTCAAATATCGTCCTATACCATATCTTCCATAAATATTGTCCATAATTACTATTGTCCGCCGTAAATTCTCTTTATATATTGTTATATTTATTTTTATTTACTCCACATGTAATTCAAGCACTTTCTTCCTTGCTAACTCTGTACAGCGCAATATACATTTATTCTGTATGGTTACCAAATACTGATGCCTTTCATATACTTCGTTAACAGACTTACTTTCACTATGTATTTATAATTACTCCAAATGTAACTCATGTATTTACTGTTATGCATAACAGCTGCACTGCGCCCATTCCAGGAACCGTACTATACCTGTGCATCTGTATTACTACACACAGCCAACAGTCATTGCTTTTGTTGTGGTTGTTGGCCGCAGTTTTATTACTCATTACATACGTCATATTTGTACAACTCCCCTGGACAACTTCTCGGGCCTGGGTCATAAATCATTGTCATACATTATCACAATTGGTTATCACTCCGCGTCATTTCGACATCATAAATCATGGGTCATAAATCATCGGGTATCATAAATCATTCTGTCACAAATCTGTCATCATTTTGTTGTCATAAATCGCTCTGCCTGATCATCATAAATCAGCCGCCATAAATCATGGTCATAAATCATCGGGATGTCATAAATCATTCTGTCACAAATCTGTCATCATTTTGTTGTCATAAATCATTCTGCATTGGCATCATAAATCATCAGCCATAAATCATCGGCTGGCCATAAATCACTGGTTTGTTATGTTCTGTTATCTGAGTTTATATAGTGCACAGCTGCCTCAGCAAAGAGTCGTCCCGGCGCTGCCAGCGCCAGAGAGGACCAGGAGGCTAAGAAACAAAACAGGTAGGCGCAAGAAACATGTAGAAGGACGGGAAACAGCTAGGCAGAAGGGAAGAGAAAAGTTTTGATAGCTTTCCTAAAGTCCAGCAGGCGATCCAGACAACGGATTTGGGAAGGCAAGGAGTACCATAGCTTGGCTCCTAAGTAATAATAATAATAATAATCCACATTTGTAAAGCGCAAACAATCACCCATAAGGGTCTCTAGGCGCTGGGGGCCATCGGGAAGATTAAGCAAGCTATTGCCCAGAGTCACATGGTGCTGGGCTAACCTGCCGCCGGAGCCGGGGATCAAACCGTGATCCCCAGATTCCAGCGTCAGTCGCCCTGGCCGCGGCGCCACACCTCTCCCTCACCTCAAGTAGTGGAAGGATCGACCCCCGGCCCGAAGACGCTTCACTCGGGGGACTCTAACCAGGTGCTGTCCCAGGGAGTGCAGCAGGCGAGTCAGGACATACCGGGCTAGCAGGTTAACTAGGAGGCTAGGCGATGCAAGCTTCAAGTCAAGTCAAGTCAAGTCAGGTAATTTATATAGCGCGCTACATACCCAGAGGGTCTCAAGGCGCTTGGAGAAGGGTGGGGAATTACTGGTCAAATATCCAAGTTTTAAGTTGCTTTCTGAATGCTAGGTGGTTCTGAGTGAGGCGAAGGTGAGTGGGAAGTGAGTTCCAGGTTTTAGCTGCCAGGTAGGAGAAGGATCTTCCTCCCATGGTGGTTTTGTTGATGCGGGGTAAAGCAGCAAGGGCTTGGTTGGAGGAGCGTAGCTGGCGGGAGGGGGTGTAGAAGGAAAGTCGTGTGTTGAGGCATTCGGGTCCAAGTTCGTAGAGTGCTTTGTGAGCGTGGGTTAGGAGGCGGAATGTTATCCTCTTATTAACGGGGAGCCAGTGGAGGTTTTTCAGGTGACTAGAAATGTGGTCTTTACGCGGGATGTCTAGTATGAGTCTGGCTGATGCGTTCTGGATGCGTTGGAGTTTTTTCTGAAGTTTTGCGGTGGTACCGGCGTAAAGGGTGTTTCCGTAGTCCAGGCGGCTCGTGACCAGTGCGTGGGTGACCGTTTTTCTAGTTTCGGTGGGAATCCAGCGAAATGTTTTTTTGAGCATGCGAAGAATGTTGAAGCAAGATGATGAGACGGCGTTGACTTGTCTGTTCATCGAGAGTGAGGAGTCCAGGATGACGCCCAGGTTCCTTGCGTGGTCCGTCGGGATGGGTGCTTTTCCAAGGGCCTCTGGCCACCAAGAGTCATCCCAGGCGGAGGGGGAGGTACCTAAGATAAGAACTTCTGTTTTGTCTGAGTTCAGTTTCAGACGGTTGTGCTTCATCCACTCGGCTACTTCTTTCATTCCTTCATGTAGGTTGGTTTTGGCGGTGTTCGGGTCTTTGGTGAGTGAGAGGATCAGTTGAGTATCATCAGCGTAGGAGATGATGTTGAGGTTGTGTTGGCGTGCAATGGTCGTGAGGGGGCTCATGTATACGTTGAAGAGGGTGGGGCTGAGTGAAGATCCTTGTGGCACGCGGCAAATGACTTCTGTGGCCTCTGATTTGAATGGTGGAAGGCGGACTTTCTGAGTTCTTCCGGTGAGGAACGAGGTGATCCATTCCAATGCTTTTCCTTGGATTCCGATGTTTCTGAGGCGTTGTAGCAGGGTGCTATGGCAGACTGTGTCGAAGGCGGCAGAGAGGTCAATGAGGATGAGGGCGACTGTGTCTCCATTGTCCAGTAGGGTTCGAATGTCGTCTGTAGCTGCGATGAGTGCGGTCTCAGTGCTGTGTTTTGCTCTGAATCCGGACTGTGAGGAGTCGAGGGATTTGTTGGTTTCGAGAAAGGCGGCGAGCTGGTTGTTGACAGCTTTCTCGATGACTTTGGCCGGGAAAGGAAGGAGCGAGATGGGGCGGTAGTTTTTGAGTTCGGTGGGGCCAGCTGTGGTTTTTTTCAGAAGGGCACTGAGTTTGGCGTGTTTACAGCTTTCCGGGAAGGTGGTGGAGTTGAGGGAGCAGTTGATGACGTCTCGGAGGTGTGGTGCAATGATGGAGTCTGCTTTGTTGAAGATGTGGTGAGGGCATGGGTCTGTGGGGGATCCTGAGTGGATGGAGTTCATCAGGCGGATGGTGTCCTCAGTGGAGATTGGGTTCCAGTCATGAAGGATGTTCAAGGGGGGTGAAGGTACGGCAGAAGGTTGGGTGGGTTGGTCTCCGGGTTGGTTGTTGAAGCTGTTGTGGATGTCTGCGATTTTGTTGTGGAAGAACGAAGCTAGGGAGTCGCAAAGGGTTTGAGAGGGAGTGATGTCGTTGGAGTTGGCTGAGGGGTTGGTAAATTCTTTGACGATGTTGAATAGTTCCTTGCTGTTGTGGGCGTTGTTGTCTAGTCAGTCTTTGAATGCGGCTTTCTTGGCAGTCCGAATCAGTTGGTGGTGTATGCGGGTGGCGTTTTTGAAGGCGTCCCTGGTGCTGGTGTTTGGGTCTTTTTTCCAGGCCTTCTCAAGGGAGCGACAGAGTTTCTTGGATTTCTTAAGATCATCGTTGAACCAGGGAGTGTTTTTGCTACCTAGTTTGATTTGACGTTTTTTTCAAAGGTGCTAGGTTGTCGGCGCTGTTGGTTAGCCATTGAGTGAGGTTAATGGCTGCTTGGTTGGGGTTCGAAGAGTGGGCAGGGGGGTTTTGAAGAAGCGATGAGGAGATCTGGTCAATGGTGATTTTGTTCCAGCTTCTTCGCAGAGTAGGTTGAGGATGGTTGTGGGTTGTGGTCTTTTTGTAGGAAAAGCGAACGCAGCTGTGGTCCGTCCAATGGAGAACTGTGGTGTGACTGAAGGAGATATGTTTGCTGGAGGTGAAGATGGGGTCGAGTGTGTGGCCTGCGTAGTGAGTGGGGGTATTAACAAGTTGTTTGAGTCCGAGGTTGGCGAGATTGTCCAGAAGGGTGGTGGCGTTGCTGTCGTTGCTGTTTTCCAGGTGAAAGTTGAGGTCTCCCAATAGAATGTAGTCCTCGGAGGGGAGGGCGTGTGGGGTAAGATCTTAAAAGACAAGCAAAGAGCCTTAAATTGGATCCGCTTGGCCATGGTTGGCCAATGTAGCCTCCGGGTCGCACCAGTAGAGGGGCAATTAGGCGGAAGCCCCAACAGGGCTCTGGCGGCAGCATTTTGGACATGCTGCAATCTCATGACCTAAGCCTGATTAGTCCCCCGAAGAAGCAAACTAGCATAGTCTAGTGTAGATAGGATGGCTGATTGAACAATCAGCTGGCGTGTAGGAGGATCAAAGAACCTCAACAGAGGCCTAAGTCCCCGAAGGAGGCCAAAACAGGTGCCTGCAACTTTTTTAGTATGATCTTGAAAACTGAGGGTAGAGTCTATTCATACAACCAGGTTCTTGACCACCGACTATGGGGTGGGAGCACCACCAAGAAAAGTTGGCCACCATTGCTCACTCCAGAGACTCCTATCCTTCCCTACCAGCAATACCTCCGTTTTGTTTGCATTCAGCTGGAGGCAGTTTGTGGTCATTCACTCTGCAACGGTGGCCAGGCCGCTCCTAAATCTAGAAGCATCCTGAGTGGAACCATCAGCGAGGACCACCAACTGCGTATCGTCTGCATACGAGACCATGGTGAGGCCCATGTTCCTGGCCACCGTTGCAAGATGTATAACATATAGATTAAACAATACGGGGCTTAGCACAGAGCTCATTTGCATATCCTAGGGTCGTAAAATACCCTGACAGCTTGTAGATTGTTCTTTGTTGTTTTCCATGCCCCTTTACGTGTGGGGGGGTAGCCTTTTCCCGGAGCCAGGCCACAACTCACTACCTTGCTAGTCTCTCCTGCGCCCTGCCGTCTAGCGGGGGCTGGGCTTCGAGTGCCGTCTCCGTTTGCTACCCCGATTTTTTTGTCAGGCGTACTCTCCAGCTGCGAGGCTTCCCAGAGTGAGTGGCCCTCCTTCGACCCCCTGCGCCTTGTCGGTGTGTTTCCATAACCAAACCAATACACCTTTTGTTTCCGCCCCTTTTGGTTGGATTTGCGCTCTCTTTTTGCTCTCATCGCTGGGGGTAGCCTCTTCCTGGAGTTAGGCCACAGCTCACTACCACGTTGGACTCTTCAGTGCCCTGCCGTCCGGCGGGGGCTGGGCTGTGAGTGCGTCTCCGTTTGCTACCCCCTTTTGTTAGACCACTTCCCTCAGCCGTGAGGCATCCCAAAGTGAGTGGTGCCACTTCACTCAGCCGTGAGGCATCTAAAAGTGAGTGGCCTTACTCCCACACACCGCCCGGTGTGTCTCCTTCGCCAATCGTTGCACCCTTAGTTCTTTTCGTCCCTGTCAGCACTGCAGCGCTGCTGTTGTAAGTGTGGGTGGGTGGGACTCAAAAACCTTTGGTGCCACTCCCCCAGCTCCCTGATGTAAAAGGTGAGCTGCCCAGGGGGAGCGTCGCCTTATATCCCCCTCCCCCTTTCCTTCTTTCCTTTGTTCTTAGGGAGGGGGAGGAGAGGGCCTTGGGCGCTTTTCGCCCTGCGGCAAGTCCCTACGGCGCTAACCATTGCAAACCAGATCCGTTTCTTGTGAGTTCGGGCGGCCGTTATGGCACTCGAGGCACCAGCCCTCGAGGCACCCTTCGGGAGCGGCCTCTGCTAAACTCTGCGTAGTTCTTTGATACGTTCGGGTCAACTTCGCGCTATACAAAACTCGATAAACAAACAAAAGCATCCATAGAATTTCTACCAGAGGTCCTGATGCCTCCAAAACGACTCTCCCAGAGGCAGAGACAACTTTGGCGAAGAAACCCCGGTCATCTGTCAGAGAACACAAAATGTGTGGTCGTTTCCATTCCAATTCGGAGGGTATACATCTTTCTGCCACATTGGAGGACAGAATTTGTGCCAGGTGAAGTCTAAATCACAATTCATGAAAAACCAGCACAAAAACAATTTTGTGACATTAATGCCTTAGTCTTTGTGTGATAGTGAGTGCTTATGCAAGACTCAATGGAAAGCATATGTAACAGCATTTTAATGTATTGGGGGAACTGTCAGTAAAGATAAATTAAAAAACAGGAATATTGGGTTTAGTGCAGGGTAAACGAGTACGGATCTCATGTTCCACTCTTCTGAATGGATCGGAACATTCCTGTTTCTAATTTTCCCTGTTTCTGCTTATTTTACGGTTTCTTCCCGTCTTGTTAATCACAGCGTTTATATTTTTTCATAAAAACACGCTTGGAAGAACAGCTTTAAACATCCTGTGTTGAGTTTGGGATTTAGGGAGCTGAGACACAGCTCTCCGGCTCATACCAATGGAGCAGACAGGAGGGGTGGCCGCCGCCCCATCCCCCTTCGACTCTCGCAGAAAGTCTGTCTCTGTTTCCTTGGACCTCATTTCCCTCCTCTTATTTCGATCTCTGTTTCTGTCCCTCCAAAGCTGAAGCCAGAATTATACTACTGCAGATAATCACAAGTCTTCTGGGTGAATGAAGTAAAGAAAGCATGCAGCCAGACCAACTTTCTCTCCTTTTGTTGACCCTCTCCACCCCCCGAACCTCTCGCCTCCGATTGAGCAAATCTCTGAAACATCAAACCACCTCCCATACCGGAAGCATTTTGAGGCCCGAAAGTAACTTGATTGGCAGATAGTTCCCATCATGCCTAGCGCATCAGTCACGTGTTAGCCCGGAGTAGTGTCTAGGCCCAGGTGACTTAGCTAGAGTCACAGTGCTGGTATAATCAACCACATGATGAACATAGCATGCACTGCAATAAATAATCACAGAAAAACAGGTTTTTGGGAAAACAGTTTTCTGCAGGTTTATTTCATACAAGAAGTATGCCATAGTGGTGGGATATCTTACGGGCGATCCAAGGGCAGGCAGTGGTAACTGACCTAGCTGCCCACCCGCCTGATGAGCCAAACGGCACTGTGACCAACCTAATAGGTGCTACATCTACCTGGGGGATTTTTCCCTATTAAGTACCGTGGACCCCCAGTCCATGACCTTACTCATGCCTTTTTAGGGGCGGATCGTTGCAAGGCTACCCCCCGTTGATCAGGCTTACAATGGCCCGAAGGACTAGTGGGGTGCCGACATTTGCATCCAGGGTCCTGCCGTAAAGACTCCTGGGGATTAGCATAAGGCACCCCTATTGTGCTCCTGAAGAGCATACCCCTATATACCAATCAGCCTCCGGATCACCCTGTAACTCCGTCAACACCCTGGATGTGGCCACCGTCATATCCGGCCCCTCACGCCCACCTTGTCAGGCTCCATAACCTCCTGGAACCTGCAGATACCCGTCCAATCTGGACCAAATCCCTATCTACCTTTGGCAGGTGTGCTATGTCCCTATCGGGGTACCATGTGGTGTTTGCACGAATGAGAGAATGCCTAATTTTCCAAGCCCTTCTTATTTTATTTGATTTTGAATTAGAGTTGAACCAAGCCCTCCTGCTTAGTAGGCTTGCACATGGCTTTATTTACCCTTCTGTAGGAATGTTCGATGGCTTCCCCGGGAGTTGGGACATACTGTTCTCTTCTTTAACCACAGTTCCGTGTGATGCCCCTATGGTGCCCTCTATGGCATTTTGTGCCTTCTGATTAGAGGTTGGCTGTGCCCCGTATTTACCCCTCACTGCCCAGGCCCAGAATTCATGAATCGCTGCTTGGTCTTGACCTGGCCTTGCATTGGCCTTTGGGTAGAGATGGTACTACTACGTCAATGTGTTATACTTCATGGGACTTTTCATCATAGGTAGGTACATTGGAGTCCTTACATTGCAGGTAGCTTTATAATTACTTCACTAAGCAGGCCTTTACTTGGCAGGCAAGTAGTTTTTTAATTGTTAAAAGTAATTATATATGTTAATATTATATGTGTGTATATGTTTGCATATGTTTGTGTGTGCATATATATGTATGATCATATATACACATACATATTTACACTTATGTAACAAGGACTTACTTAAATTAGTTTAAAATAAATAAATATTAAAGTATTTATAATTCACAAAGTTTAATTAATACACAAATAAATGTAAAATATATTAACAAAACACTAATTTAAGTTTTGTATTTCAATAAATTAGGTTATTAAAATGGTAATATTAGATAATAAGAAGTGTAGATTCAAGTTAAATTATAAACAGTATTTATTTTCCAATATAGGTATACGGTGTTAAAAAGGTAATATACCTTTTTATTTAAAGTTTGGATTTTAACGATGTTAAATGAATTTTAGGGTTCTGGATTAGAAGATTTTTGGGGTAGTTTAGAGTCTTTAGAGCTAAGGGATGGGTAATATGTAGGGGTGGCCGGGGATTTTTAGTATTGGGCAGAGCATTGGGGTAGTAAGTAGGTTTATGGCTCAGGAATCGGTAATGCGTAGGTATATTAAGGAGATTTTAGGGCACATGGAGGGGAAGTGCATATGGATATGGGGTACTGAGGGGTTTTTAGGGTTCAGGGATAGTTATATATATATATATATATATATATATATATATATATATATATATATATATATATGCTGCTACCCATCTTGGAATAAAGCACTTTTTTTCATTCATCGCTTTGGTCTGAACCTGTTTGTGCTGGTGTTCGGTTTGGATCCTTGTGCTGCAGGACTGTGGGGTTGTGTGTTTGTGTGTGTGTGTACTTACCACTTTATGTGTAAAGGAAAGTGCTCTTGATGTAATAACCTACGATGTAAAGGCACTCATTATGTGATCATTATGATGTAATCAGGACCGGACTGAGAACGAAAATCGGCTCCGGCAAAGTGCTCGCCCCCCCCCCCGGGAAGGGGGAGGGGCATTGGGGCTGCGACCGAGCTTTTTGCCGGGCCGGTTTTCGGCCGATTATGTCACAGGGTCGATATGCTACAAAAACGGTCCTGTAACAAAAACGGCCCCCAGGGGCCCAAAACAGCCCCCACCCTTGCGGCGCATCGAGGGATTTGCCCCATGCCCGCAACGGCCAGTCTGGCCCTGGATGTAATGACTCCTGATGTAATAACTTGTAAAGTAACGACTTACATGCTATGAAATATTGTCTTGTGCATAATTTTTTAAAAGCAAAGAACAAGAAGATCTTTTCAGTTGTTGTAAATTAGACTTGCACAGTTTTCTTTGCCAGTTTCCTATTCTGCCTGTGGACCAGGAGAAACGTAGCTTACAAGGTGTGTAAAAGCCCTTGATTTCATCTCAAAAGGAGGGGCAACAAAGGATTAGGAAATGTTGGCTGAAGAGCTATGGAAGTAGCTGGTGGTTGGCAGAGTCAACATTGTTGCTGTCAAAGGAGATGCCATCACAGAGACATGGCCTCTGATAGGGGACCTCTCTGATTGTGAGTCTCTGATTGGACTGCTGATTCAGGGACCATCCCTTGGGGTCGAGGGCTGCAACACCCGAAATTCAAAACTTCATCTTCCTCACATGTGCAATCGCCATTGCCATTGGATACACAACGGGGTGCTGCGTTGTGACCGTATCCGTAGAGCCAAATGAAAGAAATGCAACAAGGGCAGTCACTAATACTATTGAAAGAACTCGGGGAGTAGAGGGCTGTAAGTCATGCTTTTTTATCAAACTTCCACTGGCCTGTTGTCATGATCCCCAATCCTAGACAGAGATAACTACGGTCAACTTTCAGGTGGTGCTGTGAGAAAGAGGCAAACAAATGACAGGTAAGTAACTTTTCCCATTTTCATTCTTCAACCTATTAAATGCAGGAAGAATGAGATGTCGATAAGAATGCTTTGTAGCCACTCACAGGCCAATTCAAACTGGTGTCTAGAGGGGAACATCCTTTTCAACGCAACTTTTACGACGCATGCCTTTACATCGCAAGTTTTACAATGCATGTCATTACAACGCATTGCGCTGGGGGGGCACTCTAGGATAGGGAATAGATTTAATTTACTATCCAACACCTTCCCTACTATCCACGGGGACTGGAGTTGGAATAGTAAATTAAATTATTCACTATCCAGCACCCCTCAACACTATGCGTTGTAACAGCATGCGTTGTAAAATTTGCCATGTAAAGGCTTGCGTAGTAAAAGCATGCGTTGTAATGTCATACAACCGTGTCTAGAGGTAGCTGAACAAGTACCGTCTGAGGACTCGAGTGAACCGGTAGCATATTTCGACGGTTGTAGCGCCTGGCTACATTTGTATCTAACATGTTCCCGCCATTTCACCATTTCTAGCTACTCGGCCTTGGAAGAGACACAGTCGGCGACCCTGTCAGAATCCACCTCCGTACCGCCAATACGAGGGCCAACTGTTGCCCTTGGCCATGTCCCGCCTTTGCTTATGTCTGGGGATACAGTGTCTGTCTGCTCTAGCCTCGCCTTTCCTGGAATGTTTTCCCTCTGGATTAAGGCCTGGTTGAGAGTGTTTTCCTTGGCAGGTTGGAGCCACTCTGGGGTGCCTGGCGAGTCACGAAATGCGAAGGACGAGTGGTTCAAATATTTGAGGCCAGCCGAATCCAGCCAAACAAAGCAGGCCTTCGGAGAGCTGTGTATCCTTTCAAAGGATCAGTGTTCCAGGCTTTCATTGGGTTTCAGGTTTGTTATTTCAGCCAATGGCTTTCAGCACATGGAAGTTGTATCAACAGTGTCGGCTCAGCCAGACGATCCGCGCGAGGCCTTCATCAGGCAGGTGTCGCTGCAGAGAGAACTGTCTGCCTTCCTGCAGTGCTGCCCCCTGCCTGCACCCTCCACAGACGGCTGACTTATAATTACATAAACTGAGCCAGAAATGCATTAAAGAAAAGAACATACCTGTGTTTATTAGCCTTTAACATTACTATATATAGGTTCTCACCAGTACCTCTAAAAGTTTAATAGCAGCTGCAACGTTTAGTGCCAGACCACAGAAAAAAGGTTAATAAACCTTTATTGTGTTGGAAAGAAGCTAATTAAATCATAGTAAATTGTGAACAGATTTTTGTATCAAATTTTTGGGACGGTGTGGACACAAAGAACCCATGATAAAATGTGTCAGCAAGATACAATGCAGATGGCATGGCCTTGTAAATGCGACTATAATACCCACAGGCCTGATTCTCAAAGTCTTGAGAATTTTTTTTATAATTAGCTTCTGTAGAGTTGTTCTTAGGCGTGGAATACATTTTATTTGGAATCCACAAAGGATTCCTGAAGCACTTCTAGGAAACTACTCCAGAGGCATTTTTCCATTATTAGTCTCAAGTGTTACATTTTCATCTCTAGAATTGTAGAATGGTGAACTATAACATTTAATTTTTTGTTTTTATTTCTCTCTCCGCGGGACCAATATTTTTTCTATAGAAATCTATACACTTCATGCATAAAGATAAAAAACCAAGCATTAACCATTGCGGTAAAAGGAAAGACAAATAGATATCCATTTAAAGGCTGATTTTTACAGACTCAAACAGCAAAATCTGGAATACTCCCAGCTTCCCCGCTTAACCAAATTGTATGATCTTTGACAAATATTTTATTTTACCTTTACAGAACCTCCTTTTTCTATATGAAAGCACCTTCAAGTGCGAGAGTTCTGAATATCAGCTGTACAAAACTTATTGTGTTGCTCTAAGAATCTGAGGCACATACAGCGCTCACATGACAATTGTCATGCCTCTTAGTTCATTAATGGTACTGTCACCATAGTGGGGGTGGAGGCTGAATAGTTCTAAATTCACGTTTAAAGACTATCACGTTTAATAAGGACTTCTCAGTTCAGTGCTATAATAATAATCCACATTTGTAAGGCGCAAACAATCACCTGTAAGGGTCTCTAGGCGCTGGGAGCCTTCGGGAAGATTAAGCAAGCTATTGCCCAGAGTCACCTGGTGCTGGGTTAATCTGCCACTGGTGCCAGGGATCGAACCGTGATCCCCAGGTTCCAGCGTCTGTCGCCCTGGCCGCGGCGCCATACCTCTCCCCTAACGTGAAGTATTAATTTGAAAGCTTCCACATCTTAAACAAATGCACTTTTTTTGAATTCTGAAGAGACTGTCATATTTTAGGTGATGTTAGTGTATGATTTCCATGGCATTTCTCATAGGCTCGGCTCGTGCACGGATCTAAGACCCTATCTCGCCTCCCCTGTTGGCTCGCACACCTCTATCATTTTCCCCTATGATGAATTGTGCATCTGTCAGAGGGCAGCTTGAAGGTGGGGCCCCAGAGCAGTCAGAGCACAGGAACACTGGCTGCTTTGTGACCCCCACCCCCTCTCGTACTTCCGGTCCCCAGCCCACTCCAGCATCACCTTGGTTAATGGAGCCATAGGCTGGACTCCCTACTGTCTCTATGGCTGCTTCAGGGAGGCCTTTGTTGTCCATGAGGTTGCTGGAAGTTGTATGCCCCTAGAGTGGGCACAGGACCCATTTCCTTCCAGGATTTCTGAGGCAGCGGATGGAGTCAACAAGCAGCCGATAAAGACGGAGAGAGTCAACATGCCCAGGCTCTGAAGCGGGAGGACAGGTGATGCCGCCTGGGAGACCTGGACGAGCTTGTTTTCACTCATGTACATCATATCTGCTGCCCCCCAAAAAAGTGTCCGACCCCCCATTTTTTTCCCTCTCTTATTTTTCAAAATACCCTACCATCTAGGGTATCTTCTCACTTCTTGGAAGCTAAACTTCTCCTAATGCTGAATTCAAAATGTTTGTGCATGATTCTTGACTCAGTGGCAACAAAGATGGCGTACACAGATTTTCGAAGGGGCTGTGATAGGATATTGAAGTTGCACGTCTAGTGCTGCCATGGCTTGCTGAGGTGCATGGCCGCATTCCAACAGACTCATGCACTGTTGGAAATCCAGCAGCGGTATGCCGTGGTTCTGTGTATCAAAGGCACTGCTGATACCTGCCTATCTGTGGGGTCCTCAACTGCTTTTTCTCGGTCTTACTAATATATATTTAACTGGTATGTTTGGAAATGTTCTTCCATGGGTCTTCTAACTGCACGCTTCCAAGATAGTCCTACAATCGTCTATCCCAGGCAATTGCACAGCACATTGGGAATTTGGATCTTTCAAACCATCCTTTCCCTTTTTTTATTGGGGTGAACACATTTTCTGTAAAAATTAAGACTCCACCTACCCAAACCTTATAATTGTCGACACGTTTCCGCCAAGGGCCTTGTGCGTTACCTTCTTCAGGATGATGTGGTGCTACTCCCACTCCCAGTTTAGTAGGCAGATCAGCCGAAGTTTCTGTGGTTTAAGTTTACCAAAATGGCTTTTAATTAGAATAATAGCCCTGAAAGGTCATGTAATTGTAAATTTAAAGGAAGGAAACTTTGCTGTCTAATCGTATGAGGAATCCTAGCAAATTCTTCAGTCACAGGAAGACACCAGGTCCTGAGAACAGATTATGACCAGGCGGCAGATACTTATACCAGTATGAGCCTCGCTTGAAGGGCTGCAGCCTGATTTACAGGAGAAAGGCAATGGAGGATCGGTAGAAAATGGAATGTTGTCAATCAGCTCCCTGGACAGACGAACCATCTGATATGGAATTGACTTACTGATGGATGGCCCACGGGCACAGGCTCTTCCAGCTCTCCCATCTGGTCCTCCTAATACACAGAGGCCGAACTTGTGTAGAGTGGTTGGTCCGCCACCATGGATGACCGCTATAAGGTTGTATACTTTCAGTAAAAGATACGTAGAGTGTCCACAGCCTGGTAGGAAACACCACATCTTGCTAGGATAGCCAGAAATGTGGATCATGACAGTATACAACATAGGGATATATTTCCAGTGTCCACACATTGTGTATACTGTAGTTTTAGTAAATGTGGGAGGGACTAGGGGGAGTGGATAATTCCTCGAAAAATAATGGGTTTAAGGGAAAAGGAATGGTTTGGAAGGGAGATGATGAAGCAAAAGACACTCCCACAAAAGAGTAAGAGCTTTGCAGTTCACAAAATACACTTCTAAAGTAACCACAACCCTAATAGTATTGAAATGGGCTTAAATGTACTCCAGACCAGCCCTGATGTATTGCAAGTACATCACATGACCAACAACTGGCACTGAAAGATTCCCATGGAAAACAGTGGAGATAGAGGATTAAGTTAGCATTCCACAGGAATTAAAATGACAATAATTACATTACATTTAAATTCAAAACATGTGATGAAGTGTAATACAAATTAAATAAAACTAAAAATGGTAATGTGGGAGTTTTTCTATAATAATAAAAAGTAGTATTTATACATTTAATATAAATATTTTGTTATTCAATACACATGTAATCTGAGGAGGTAATGTACTGTAAATGTATATTGAACTAATTCCAGGTTAATAGTAACTCATTTAAATTATTTCACTTTAGTATTGTACATTATTTTTAAATAAATTACGTCTATTACATTTTCCTGTATGGGAAACTCCACAATGGATTTCAAAAACATGCAATGACAGGTTTGTGCAAAAGTTACCAGTGATGATATTCACTGATTCATTTATCCATGATCTCACTGCCTCGAGCGGTCAGTGCCTCACCGCTTGGACGTGTTTTCCATGCCTAAGGTCACAAGGTGCTTTCCTGTCCCACCCCACCCTGCTCTCCACCTTGCTGGTTCATTGTTTATGGCACCTTCTCACCCTCATCTTCCTGTCTCCACCCTCTCCACCCATGTGCTTCCTTTCTCGACGTACACCACCCTTCCCATGCCCATGCTCACCAGCTTGGACGCACCCATCGTCTCTTAGCGGAAGAACATCTGGGACTTATCGTCAGTGGGCGTGCACCGGGGTGCAGAAGGTGCTCCAGAATCTACTTCTGAGACAGACTTTCATCAGAAGGACTTCAGTCCAAACTGAAATAAGGACTAAGACATAGTGCATGACCTACAGGTCAGTTGTGGAACTGACCACCCAGGGTCAACGTCATCATCAAACTGTAGAACTGTAAGTGACATCTGTCTCACAAGAATACTTGTAGAGACAAGAAACAAACAGGATGACATGGAGTACCAAGTAGGGAGGAGAGACCAAGAAGGGTGCGAAGAGGGGAGTGATGGGGAAAGAGAGGTAGAGAAGGATAGAGGGTAGAAAAGAGAGGAGAGAGAGAGAAGGGCGAGAAGAAGGAAGGGGCGGGAAGGAGAGGGAGAGATGGGAGAGAAGAGGCACAGTTGCATAAGATACAGCTTTGGCGTAACTCTGCAAGGTGTGCTTTCCCACCCACGGGTGACACAGATGAACTGGTTCTATGGACCAGTGATAAATGTGAAAGCCAAGTTATTGTATCCCTGCAAAACACGAGTCAATGTGTTATTGACATAAAAGTACTGGTCTTGGGTTACTAAGAATCCCATGAAGAGAGCAGGGGCCCGAGGAAACCGCAACAAACCTCACTTCAGTATTCACAGTATCACACAGACTGTACTGAGAAGAAGAAACACTTTTAAGTTAAAAGAATGTATTGCTACAGGAACATTTTGTTTCTCAATACATCTAAAACAACTACACCGAATATTAAAAAAATAGCAAGAAGATGCGTTATAAATAAAAGGAACAAAAAGGACATTTCCAGCATTGTTAAAATGTAATTTGAAATGTGATCTAGAGCCTAACACTCTAATGCCCACTTCTAAGCGCTATACTATGAAAGCATGAAAGGCAGAGCAACTTGCAGTCTAGAGTATCTTAAAGGAGATGGGATGCACAGCATGCCTTGTTGACAGCAAACGCTCGGCGGAGGTGTGAAGACAGTGTTCCCCGCAAAGGGCAAACACCTACTTTGGTAGCAGTCAGTCCCGGACTTGGCTTTCTCAGCTTCAGTCTTTAAGTGAGATGCTGTCGGTCGGTCTTCTTCCAGGAAGGAGAGGTAGAGAAGGATGAGGTGAGGCATGGGACAGATAAAGAGCAGAAGTCTCTGTCATGAAGGGGATCCCCCACTTCTCAGTTGACCACCTCCCAGCCTGGGACCCTCTATGAGACGAGGAAGCCCTCGTCAAGGGTGATTCTGCTTATGTTAGTGAACCACAGCCCCCTCGATCCTCACCATGCCTCAGTCATCGGTGGTGCCTCTTTGGCCGGTTGGTTAAAACTGACAGAACAAACATCGTATTGACGCGGGGTGCTCCATTTACATAATATGTGTTTTGGGTTTAGTTCACAAACTATTGTTTGGGCTGGGCTCCTACGTTAAGCAGAAGTGTCTACGAGCGCCAGTGCAATGCAGTCACTTGAGTGCTCACAGCAGCTCCCGCCGGGAGTAAACTCACCCGGTTCTAGTTATGAGAGCGTGTCGGATGTTTGGAAAGTGAATATTCATTAAGTGGTCTGTATATAGTTTCTTGTGTGGATGTTAACCTCATCTAAGGAGTGCACTAACACAGCCTCATGGCTGCTGGACAGGAGGGTGCACAGATGTTGGCTCAGGGTTGTGTTGAGTAAACAGGACTCTACCACGAATGGAGACCGATGACTTGGCCCGGATACCAACCTTGCGCAGAGTGTAGACGGTTCTAAACAGAGGAACTCCAGGCTGGTGGGAAGATGCCGTTCAAAACAGAAAGATCCCCTTGGGTAATTTGTGTTAAGATCAGTCAGAGGAATGGGCTTCCTGCACAGCACCAGGGCGGTGGGTGCTCCAAAGCTCTGTGCTGTTACTGTGAACTTTGTCCCATTATTTTACAAAATGTGTCTACCCATGTCCACCGCCATCACTTTCAAAAGCTGCAGCAATAAACTTCAAAGCTGAAGTACCCACAGGATCTCCGGCGAGCAACGGTACACCTGCAGTAACAGCACTGACTGGCTTGAAATTCCAAATGGAGAAATGTGATCACAGAACAGCAGGCCTTTACCTGAATCACACTGATGAACAGGAATCACATTTTTACCTCACCTGGAAGCTTGTCTCCATACTTAACTTCTAGAACTGTAGAGTCCTCGCCGCAAACTATACCTTATCGATGTTTTAACCTCCCCAGATGCTGCTCGACCACTGATGAAGACCCTGGTCAATGGAAGAAGATCCCGGTCCACTGAATAAGACACTAGTCCACTGAAGAAGACACCAGTCCACTGAAGAAGCCCCCAGTCCAATGAAGAAACCTCCAGTTCACTGAAGAAAACCCCGGTCCACTGACGAAAACCTTGGTTCATTGAAAAGACACCAGTCCACTGAAGAAGACACCAGTCCACTGAAGAAACCCCCAGTCCACTGAAGAAACCCCCAGCCCACTGAAGAAAACCCAAGTCCACTGAAGAAAACCCCAGTCCACTGAAGAAAACCTTGGTCCATTGAAAAGACACCAGTCCACTGAAGAAGACACCAGTCCACTGAAGAAACCCCCAGTCCACTGAAGAAAACCTTGGTCCATTGAAAAGACACCAGTCCACTGAAGAAGACACCAGTCCACTGAAGAAACCCCCAGTCCACTGAAGAAACCCCCAGCCCACTGAAGAAAACCCAAGTCCACTGAAGAAAACCCCAGTCCACTGAAGAAAACCTTGGTCCATTGAAAAGACACCAGTCGACTGAAGAAACCCCTAGTCCTCTGAAGAAACCCCCAGCCCACTGAAGAAAACCCCGGTATACTGACGAAAACCCCAGTCCACTGAAGAAAACCACAGTCCATTGAAAAGACACCAGTCCACTGAAGAAGACGTCGGTCCACTGAAGAGGACACTAGTTCATTGAAGAGGAGGATGGGTTCACTAAAAAATACCCTGGTTACTAAAGAAGAGCCTGGTCTACTGAAGAGGCCACCAGCCCACTGAAGGAGACCCAGGTTCCCTGAAGAAGAGTCTGATCGACTAAAGAAGACCCAGGTCCACTCTAGAAGACCCTAGTCCATTGAAGAAGACTCTGGACCACTAATGAAGGCTGGTCCACTGAAGAAAATCCCAGTCCACTGAAGAACACCCTGCTCCGCTGAAGAAGACCCTGGTACAGTGAAGAAGACTCCAGTCCACTACAGAAGACCCTGGCACTCTAAAGAGGCCCCGGTCCACTGAAGATGACCCTGGCCCACTGAAGAATGCCCCGGCCCACTGAAAATGACGCTGGCCCACTGAAGAAGGCCCCAGTCCACTGAAGATTACGCTGGCCCACTGAAGAAGACTTTGGTATCTTTTCCAAACTCTTGCTTTGAAAGTAGCTCGAACTCTGCAAGTTCTATGGAACCGAAAGCAAAGACCTATGATCCGTTTATTATTATAGCGCTTCAAAAAGACTGAAGAGCCAGCATTATGTGGGGCTGGTGCAGATTATAACTCTACTGGTGCAAGACTAACCCCAGATGAAGACGTTAATGATGATAATAGGCAACTGCAAGTTAGTAGTCAGGACAACAGAGAGAACTGAGAGAATGTGCGTGCGAGCACACTCAACCACCTGCACAGCCTCAAACAATCCCATGAATTGAGTCCTACACTCAGTAAGCACTGGTTGAAGTTGAGGATCACAAGGCCTAATCGCATAGCAGAATCCCTCGTTTTGAGCTAACACCTAACTAAGGTACCTTAAAGGCTACTTTTTCTTGTACACCGCAGGCTTATAAATCAAAACATTGTTGTTGCAAATGGTGAATGTTGCACTATGAAGCAACTATTGGCAATGCCAATCGATCTTGTTTTGTGCTGTTGAGTGGGCAACGTCATTGACTTGGCCAATACCAGATTGGCATTTTGAAAGTACAGGCAGTTGTGTGTGTTTTTTATACTTTCAAGATGGCTGCCACATTGCGTGAAGCAAAATGTGTTGCACCAACACGTGATGTAAATGACGTTGTAACATGTGTTATGTCACCCAACGCAAAGGCCACCTTGAAAGGGTAGAAAACAATATTTGCAGTGTTTTTTATACTTTAATGAGGCCAGTTACTGCTACCAGCTCTACCAATGCTGGCGCAGTTCAAATACCTCTGGCTTTGGCGAACATAATAGCTGTTACCACCATGGAGAGGAGTGGTACAGGACAGTGCGGTGGGACAGCATCCAGGAAATCACCAATGCCTCCATCTGCCTCCTGGAGCATTGTGGAGGAGCATGGGCAGGGAGGGTGGAGGTGAGACAAAGTGTAAGGACAACATCCATGGCATCACAGTCTACCAGCGGGCACCCGGCGCGTTGCTGAGGAGCATCAGCAGGGAGGGTGGGAAGGATGAAAGATGAGGTAAGATGAAGGGAGCAAGGGCAAGAGCATGAGTGTGCTCTGTGGAGCAACACATGCACTCCCATGGAGTGCTAAACAACTAATTAAAAAAGTAGTTCCATGGCTTCAACAGTGGAAGGATACTCCCAAGCCATCAACAGAAGGAATGTACACAAGCTATGCTTCAGGGGACGGTCAAACTCAGCATAGGGAGGAAAGATATCAATAAAGAGCAGGGAATTTAGATTAACAAGGAAACCGTCTAATCATCCGCTGGGGCTCATTCTGAGTAGTACTGTACGCAATGCAGTCTGGGACAGACAGCTGGAGCTGTTTATAGCGAGAACGCAGTCAACAACAACATCATAAAATAATACGGCGGAGCGGAGAGGATCGGCCAGGTCTAGGTTTCTTGGGCCAGAACAATTTTTAGTGTCATATGTGCTGCTTAAGTGCACAAGATTCTTACTTTTCCTCTCCAGGCGTCATCAGCGGAGGGGGAGAGAGGAGCTGCTGGGGTGGACTGGGCAGACTTGGAACCATGGGACATATTAGCAAGGGGGGCGATAGGCAATTTTCGCCGATTTAGAGGCCGTTTTCGGCTGCTAAGCGCCGATAATTCTATCGCCCTATTAGCAAGCTATCGCTAACTCATGTTAGCGACAGCTTGTAGGCAATAGCGAGCGGTTTGGGGCCCACTTTGCATGTCAGCGATGTTTATTGCTAATGACATGCAAAGTGGGCGTACCCAACCGGTTAGTGACTGAAAGCAGTCGCTAGCATCGCTATCGCCTTTTAGCAAGGCAGGCGTAGCATTGGAAATATTCACGCTAAGCGCGAATATCTCCAAATACTAACACCTGCCTAGACCAGTTCTTAGCCATGTTATCCAATGGGAGGTGGACAACATGGCTAAGAGCATTTTGTCGGTAATGCGTGAATATCGCTGTATTCTCAGTGATATTCACGTATTTCGCTGCTATCGCTGGATATTTTAGCACAATGGAGAAAAACGTTGCTAATAGCATGTTTTCACCGCTAACATATCCTGCGATAGGCAGCGATAAAAAAATTGTTGCTAAGCCTATTTAGCGATAAATATCGCTACTTGTTGGTAATATGCCCCCATATCATAGTCTGATCTAATGCATGGCTTGGCATCAGGGCCTGGGCAGCCAAAGACCAATAGCCAACCCCAGATACTAGCGACGTCATTATTCTGTCAAATACCAAAACAGAACTTGGATTCATTTCTGCATCCTAATGATGCTCAATAGGATCAGCATGTGTGCTTACCAAGACTAATGCCACAGAGAAGGGTTTTGATGGTGCAGCTTGAAACAGATTGATTTAGTTTCATTTGGGGCTTCTGTAAAGCGCTACAAACCACCTCAGTTAGCATTGTTACAGTTTATATAAAAGAGTGAGCCTGGATGGATGAAAAAACCGTCAGTCTGTCCAACTGAAGAGTGGCATCTGCTAGTGAGGAACACATCTGTGTATGCTGAAGTACGGTATCAAATCCATAATCTTACAATATTTTATTGAAAGTAAATCAACCGGTTTCAAGCCGTCACTCTCAAAGCCAGATCTCTGTGGCATCCATCTTGGTAAGCACAAATGCTGATGTTAGAACCGCCATCAACCTTCAACACACATCCAGGCTGGGGTCAGACGGTGTGAGCGCTTGAACACACGGCAACTGAATTTTCACCCACTCAAATGCCTTTTAACAGTCATCATTCCACTCAAAATAAACATTTTTCTTTAACAGATTGACTATGGGTCTCACTTTAGCTGCAAAATGATGAATGAAGCGCGAGTAAAATTCACTCAAACCTACAGACGCGAGCTATATACGCCGTTGTAAATTTCAGCTTGAGAAATGCTGTGCACAGCACTGTGCGTTATATTTTCAGTAAATACGTTATAATATTGGATAAAAAAATAACACAACTCCAATAAACTGGCAAAACTAAGGGGAAGAATTTAAAATCCTGGCGCATCCAGGAGAAGGCACTGGACTGGATCATCTCCTTCCTCGACGGAAGAACACAGAGAGTCCGTCTACCACCGTACAAGTCAGAGGCCACCGAAGTCATCTGCGGCGTCCCTCAAGGATCCTCGCTGAGCCCCACCCTCTTCAACATCTACATGAGCCCCCTCGCGGCCATCGCACGCCAACACAACCTCAACATCATCTCCTACGCTGACGACACCCAGCTGATCCTCTCCCTGACCAACGACCCCGCCGCTGCCAGAGCCAACCTTCACGAAGGGATGAAAGACGTAGCCGAGTGGATGACGACCAGCCGCCTGAAACTGAACTCAGACAAGACGGAAGTCCTCATCCTGGGTTCCTCGCCCTCCGCCTGGGACGACTCCTGGTGGCCACCCGCCCTGGGCACCGCACCCAAACCGACAGACCACGCACGCAACCTGGGCTTCATCTTGGACTCCTCCCTCACCATGACCAGACAAGTCAACGCCGTCTCCTCGTCATGCTTCAACATCCTGCGCGTGCTACGGAAGATCTTCCGGTGGATCCCCACCGAGACCAGGAAGACGGTCACCCAGGCCCTCGTCACCAGCCGACTGGACTACGGCAACGCCCTCTACGCCGGAACCACCGCCAAGCTCCAGAAGAGACTCCAGCGGATCCAGAACGCTTCAGCCAGACTCATCCTCGACATCCCACGACACAGCCACATCTCCGGACATCTGAGAGACCTGCATTGGCTCCCCGTCAACAAAAGAATCACCTTCCGTCTCCTCACCCACGCACACAAAGCCCTACACGATCAAGGCCCGAGCTACCTCAACAACCGCATCAACTTCTACGATCCCAAACGCCATCTCCGATCAGCCAGTCACGCCCTCGCCGCCGTCCCCCGCATTCGAAGAACAACAACAGGAGGAAGGTCCTTCTCCTACCTGGCCGCCAAGACCTGGAACTCCCTCCCTCCCGACCTGCGCCTGACCCAAGACCACCTCTCCTTCAGGAAGAAGCTCAAGACCTGGCTATTCGAGCAGTAGCAGCACTCCCCCTCCCCCCCCCAGCGCCTTGAGACCCTCCGGGTAAGTAGTGCGCTCTATAAATGTCTTTGATTGATTGATTGATTGATTGATCCATGCAAATCAGCAGGAATGCACCAAGAAACTTGCGACACGCATCACAATCCTTGCACCACCACAGATGCACCGCATTTACAATGCGGCTCATCATGGCGCAAGGAAATGCAGATGCATGTCACATCTGCCGTTGTAACGTTGGAGCAGTGCTGGAGTTGTGTCGCGGGCGTTTCGCAACTCCAGCACTGTGCCAACCCGACATATCTTGCATATGGTGCTTCACACCTTACGCCTGCTTCAAGCAGGCGCAAGGTTTTGACGCAGCATGGTTGGAAAAGTGACTGAGTGAAATCTTGTAGATTTCACTCAGGCACTTTTCCGAGGCGTTCCTGCACCGGAAATCCCCCCCTCCCCCCCCCCCCCCCCCTGACGCAGGTTTCATGTGGTGCAGGGCTTACAATGTGACACATCTCCCTAGATGCATCACATTGTAAATCCCCTGCAACATGGCTCTAGCTTTACGCTGCCGCTGCGTCACAGAAGTGATGCAACAGCGGCGCAAAAGTGGCGGACAGGGTTTGTGAATCTGCCCCAAGGGGCAGATTTACAATGACTGGCGCATCCCTGCATATCAGCAGGGTTGCACCAGGTTAGATGCATCACACAAGTTTACCCTTGCGCCACCACAGATGCGCCGCATTTACAATGCAGCGCATCATGGCGCAAGTATAAACAGATGCGTGACGCATCTGATGGCGTAAGGGCGGCACATTGCTGGAGTCGTGTCGCAAGCGCAACACAACTCCAGCAATGCTCAGGGGCTGCCCATATCTAACATGCTTTGTTACGCCTTACGTCTTCTTCAAGCAGGCGCAGGGTTTTCACGTAGCGGCGTCGGTAAAGTGACTCAGTGAAATCTTGTAGATTTCACAGCATCACTTTTCTGAGGCTTTTTCCACGGAACGCCCACCCTGCATACATTAAACCTGACGCAGGTTTAATGTGGCGCAGGGGTTTACAACGTGACGCATCTCCCTAGATGCGTCACGTTGTAAATAAGGCACAACATGGCGCATGGCTTACGCCGCTGCTGCTTCACAGAAGTGACGCAACGGGGGCGTAAATGTGTCGCAAGGGGCTTGTAAATCTGCTCCTAAGGGGCAGATTTATGAGGCCGTTGCGCCTCTTTGCGCCGCAATTGCGTCACTTTATTTGACGCAACTGCGGCGCAAACAATGCGCCCTATTTACAATGTGACGCATCTAGGAGATGCGTCACGTTGTAAAGCACTGCGCCATAAGGAGGCGTTCCTGCGCAGGAATGCCTCCTGAAAGTGGCTGAGTGAAATCTATGAGATTTCACTCAGTCACTTTCAGGGCAATGCTGCGTCAAAACCCTGCGCCTGCTTGAAGCAGGCGTAGGTCTTGACGCAGCATTGTGCACATGGTGTACCCCCGAGCCTTGCTGGAGCTGGGTCGCGCTTACGACGCAACTCCAGCAATGCGCCACATTTCAGGCACAGATGCGTCACACATCTGTGCCGTTTTTGCACCATGGTGCGCCGAATTATAAATGCGGCGCACCATGGGTGGCGTAGCTGTGGCGCACTGTGGCGCACGTTAACTGGCGCATCCCTGGGGATGCGCCAGTTAACATAAATCTGCCCCTTAGTGTTTAAATCATGCAGACTGATTGGTACAATCCTGTGCTGATGCCTGGAAACCCACTGTCAGGGGCTTCCTGTAGTAGAAGTGGTGTAATAGTGTGTAACACAAGGGAGTGATACACTGCAATATTGTGTCTGCGATGGTGGTACTGGCTGTCAGGCACCTTTCCACCAACCCTGTGATTCTCAACCCCCGCTGGTGACGTCACTGGCCCGGCGGATGAATTTCTCAAGGGTGTTCTGTGTATCTTCATTTTTTTGGTAATCCATAAGGAAGGTTCTCCTGTTTCTCAAAAGGGGGTCCCACTGCTGACTGGTCCACTCTGCCTGGCTCCCTGTGGCTGACTGTGCCCACCTCTTTAAGTCTCCAGCCTGGGGCTGCGACCCGCGTGGGCTCTTCGGTGTGATTAGATATTCTGTTGGAGAGCCGTTTCTATCTCGCATTTTGCGGCCTTTCACTGGTTTTGTGTGGTTCTGTGTGTTTTCTACTGGGCTCTCTGTCTGTGCTCGGCTTCTTGTGTTGCAGGTCCGGGGCCTGTTTACGGGTCGCCATCATGCTATAGGACGCGTGCGTCAGTCTCTAGAGGCCTCGAGACACCCGCCCCGGCACCAGGGAGCTTTGGTCTCATTCTCCTCCGTTTCTACTTTGATGTGTGGTTGGTTTTCTTGTGGAGTACCTGGCTTTGCATGTTGAATTGTTCTATGTCGATTCGTCTTGGGTGTCGCTCGGGGGCCCTCCGGGGGCCCCAGATGTATTCGTATCCCTCAGATGTTGAGGTCTTTACTCAGACAAGACACCCGGGTTACTTTGTCCAGGATTGGGTTTGCCTTTCTTATCTCTGGCATGTTACTCGTGGAATGCCAGCTCACCAGGGGGGTCGGCAGTGCCTGTCAGAAGAAAATAAACACCGCACTGCTCAACAAATATCTCCTGGGCAAAAAAAGCTGCTAGCATCAGGATTCCGCTGGCGCCCCGCAGGAGCTGTCGGGGCCCTTTGTTATTGTTTAACTCTTTAGCGACAGCATGCTCTGGTGTCAGCACCACAGCATCAGCCTGACACGTCCGTAAACTTCGTGCACATACAGTGGAGCTGTTGTCTATTTAGAAGTCATGGCCTCGAATGACCTTGCAGCGACCCCTGTGTCAGCTGTAACCCTTGTTAATCACCATGCAGAACACAATGTATCTTTAATGATTCTGTAAACCTCTGGTTCACTGGTGGGCAGGATTTACTTGTCATATGTTCTTCAAAGCTTTCAATTTCCTCAGAAATGTTGACTGGAAATCCTATTAAATGCCTCTGAATTTCTGCTAAAGATTGGAAAAGTTTATTGTAACAAATGCAAGTTCATAGAGTGAATAATGGATTCAGGGTGTCTCGCTTCTCTGATATCTGCCAACAAAGTCATGTTTGTGGAACTTTACTCTGTGGTTGGCCGCACGTCTGCTTTAGGGACATTTGTTCAGTGCCCTTTCAGACGCATTGGAGGGACTACAATTGCTATTTTTGTCAAGTATGTAAAAAGTAGTATTTGAACCCAGGCAGTGAGTGATATTCCACGTTGGACTCCTGGCTGGTGCTGGCCTGGGGCCGCCTGGGCTTGGCCCTGCCTAAGTAGAACAGAACAGACCGCACCTTTCTTTTAAGCTCGACAGCTGTCATCAGCGACCCCTCAGTGAAAACTAAGCAGTCGGACAGTTCAGGAGGATAAGAAAGAACAGCTTCGATCTAATGCTTTCGATACAGAGGCAGAGAAGATAACTAGAGAACCCTGCATACCCTGGGAAAGTGATCAAGAAGGCGTGTAAACGTTCATCGAAGAACGGAGACAGAGTGCCTCCTTTATGGGATCTTGTTGTAGGGCAGCGCAGTAAAGCACCTGGCTGGGCTGCCCTACGCCAAAGTGAAAGGGCAGGAATGCACCGTATTTAAGCAATACAGGGGCATATTATCAAGGACCGGTGTTAAAATTATTGCTGTTTTATAGGCAGGAAACTGCCGATAAAACTGCGATAACGGGCTTGATAATACGCCCTTGATAATTCCCATAGAAGCCCATGTTCTGGTGTTAACCTGGGCTTCTATGGGAATTAACAAGGGCGAATTATCAAGCCCATTATCGCAGTTTTATCGGCAGTTTCCTGCCTATAAAACAGCGATAATTTTAACACCGGTCCTTGATAATATGCCCCCAAGTGCATTCCTGCGCTTCCCCCCTGTGCTGGCACGCACAGTGCTGCCCAGCGCCAGTGTGGGCACCCTTGCACCAGGATGCCTTTGTTGCAGGCAGGATTGTTTTTTGTAGGAAGGGACACCCTCCTGCACAGAATCAATCCTAAGAGGTGTTTTGTTCCTTCTATGTGCGCATGGAAAGAGGAAAAAAGAGGAGAAATAAACATATTTCTTCTGAATATGTCTCACCTCGGGAGGTGTTCAATTGGATGCAGTGTCAACTTCCAAGGGTGTTGCGTAGGAAAACCCACCGCAATGCACATGTAATGCACATGGAACGACTCCCGGGCGCAGAGTAAGGCGATGCAGCAATTTGCGCTGGGTCACCGCACTCATGATTTATGAGCAGTGGCGGCTGGTAACACATGAAAGTGGTGAGGCGAGCGTAGTGCCTCACCGCATTCCCAAACACATACATAAAACAAGCAGGAAAAATACAAACACTTGCATGCATTACAATAACATTAAAAACTAAATAAACGCGTCCTTCGCAGTCTGTGGCTTCGACGGGCATGAGTGGAAGAGATATCTTCCCTGAGCAAACGAGAGGCTGCTCTCACGCTGTAATCCAGCATGAAAGCAACGCCAGGAGTGGATGGAGCGGGCTGGCTAGACGCTCCTTCAGACCCTGTAGGCCTCGGTCACCACCCAGCTGTCTAAGACAGCTGGGCGGAGAGCTTCAAGTGCGCATGTCAGTTTGTCCAGCAGAAGACAGCCGTCCAAACTGACTTGCACACTTACCAGCCACTGCTCTAGTCCTCTATGCAGCAGAGGACACGCCCATCATCTATCCCAGAGCTGGGGCAGGCTGACAGCTGTGACCCGCTTTGTGGGAAAAAAAACGGCAATGAAACAATTCCTTTGCCATTTCACTTGCCCACATTGATTTAGCGTGGCTTGCTGCGGGGGGCAGAGGGGGCAACAGTCCCCGCCCTCATGAAGAAACTGCTGCTGCTTATGAGACCACTCAGAGCCGCGCAGGGTGGCTTTGCGTGACTTCATACATTGAACTGAGAGCCCTGTGTCATGCATGTACCACTTTACTTGGTGCAGATGTGGAACAGGGCTCTCATAAATAAGCCCCAGAGGGTTTACTGAAGTCACATATAAGGGACCAACAGCACGGGATGACACGTCTGACCACTCTCCACACTACAGCCATTAAAAACACTGGGATAGCCTCAATTCAGAGGAAGCAAATCTACCTGAACCCTTATTTGTCTTTTAAAAGAGGAAGAAATCTCACGGCAAAGTGATCTTTAAGAGACCATCAACTAGGAACCGATGTGCATTAAAAATAAACCCACAAAAAACCCTCTAGTCTGTTCCCAGTGTTTAGGACATTCACCGGGTGCCTCTTGCAGGATCTGCACACAGACGACACACTCCCGACCCTAGACCTAGGGATGAGAGTACCCTGGGTGCAGGGACCGTTTATTAACACCATCGGTGCAGCGCATTTTCCCGCTGTGCGCTGAAGATTCGAAAATCCCGCGGTTCATGACGAGCTCAGCTCGTCATGAGCGTACGAGAGGTGTACTTCATGGCGAGCTAAGCTCGGCATCAGCGTCGAAGGGGTTAAGTTTTACAGCCAAAATATAGATATATGTAAATATGCTTGTGCAGTGTGTTATATGTGGTCGCGACCACAAGGAGAATTGGAACCAGAATATTGGTAATTAATTAAGTATAAGGTATGGTGGAATAATGGAATAACAAATAAATTGGTCACACATTAAAAAAACAAAAACAAAAACACTTAGTGAAAGACATAGTGGACAGTGATTGAGAAAGTACGTAACAAACGGGGTGGACAGAATACCAAGAAGTGGGTCTTCCATAAAGAACAGGAATGGATATTTAGATTATCATCAGGTAAAAACATAAGAAGGGGTTAACCAATGAGATCCAGTAGAGTGCATTGATCTGATAGGATATTTAAAACAAGACCCTACAGGGACTTAGTATTATGAACTTGATTTCTTTTTAGGCTAGTGCTTGTCTCTGTATAGTTGGGGATGTGTTTACACCTGAAAAAGTGGCCTTTTATTTAAAAACAAACACACACAGAATCCAACATATCTGGATTAAAGCCTCCTCTAAAGCACTAGGAATTGATTTCTAAATATTGATAGAGGCAATTCTAGGAGCGTCAGGGACTACATTTCCCGTCAGCTTACTGCGTGATGTTGTGCTGTACGGCACACACAATACGACTGTGCATCTCCAGGCATTGATTGTGGCCGGGCAGAGCCACCAATAAAACATAAATAGCACATTGCAGCATTTTCCCAGTCATAACGGAGATCAGAGTCATGGCACCAGGAGGCCACATGCTAATTGGAAAAGAGGTTGGTCCCACTACTCTCAGCTATATTAGAAGGAACTTGAAATAACTTCCTTCATCAGAAAGGGCCTGATTATGAGATTGGCGGGTGAGATACTCCATCACAAACGTGATGTAAATCCCATCCGCTGTGTTACAAGTTCCATAGGATATAATGGTCTAGTGATCATTTCAGAAGCGGATCCTAGGAAAGTATATGTTGTATTCCGGCAGACAGGCATTTCCAATGCCCACTTTCCCCTGACTACACCATAAATTATTTAGGAATAGTTAAAAGTACATCGAGAACGATAATGTCAGTCCTGATGAAGGCCCCTCTGGCCAATCAGTTAGGATAAGTCATGCAGAAACATGTCGACCATAGTTGAAAGTGATGACTGAGGCCATTTGTGAACTAGTTGCCCTCAGCGTCTTATCATTGTGGTATATAACAGGAGGTTTTCATGAGAAGGTGCGTCTGAGTTCCCTCTGGAGTGTTTTCAGTTTTGGATTTGAAGCCCCTGTTTTCAGGAAAAAAGCAGATCTTTAACCCGTTGCATGCTTGTGACGGAACCGCTCTGTCACAAGCCACGGGTGAGCTGTGCTTGTGACGGAACGGTTCCGTTTCGGCCCGCTCGCCGCGCCTGCGCGGCGCGAATTCTGCGCCTGCGCTGACTGATTAATGGGCGGGCGGGTTCGTGACGGAACCGTTCCGTCACAAGCACAGCTCGCCCGCGAGCCGTGACGGAGCGGTTCCGTCAGAAGCATGGGACCGCCGCGCGACCCCCCCCCTTAGCGCAGGGGCGGAATAACCACCGCAGCGAAGGGGTTAAGGCAGTCTTTCTGAGAAAGTGCAAGAGAAGTAGGTAATTTAATCTTGCTCTTCCATCATGACACATTCCTCCTATGACACATTTAAGAAAGAGTTTGCACACATAATTCATCGACGCAGTTTCTACGTATGGAATCTCACTGTCCTTGGACTGCAGTTGACGGACTCTTGACTCTGCACTGAAACAAAACATTTGCTCTCAAAATGAGTATATGCTGGCATCTTATAAAAGTTTTGAAGTTACACTGCATATAAATATATAGTGTCTGTACTCACTTGAATCTGTGAATTTATTCGAAGGCGGACATCCAATTCACAGTTCCCAGGACACACTGGTGAAAATAATGAACAAAAGGAGAACAAAAACGATGCAAAGTAACAAGCACACACAGTCGGGATTACGGCGGATTCTGCTTGTGTAAAGACAGTTTTGGTCTGGTCTAATGAAAGCAGGACTGGACACTGGGAGGGAGAAGCTGTCAGTGCAGCCCATCTCTCCACGACATGAGGACAGTAAGGCCCACTGCCCTCAGCACAGAGATCAGGCTCTGTCCAGGTCCCCGGGATCCATATTAATACATTTTGTATCAAGATCTCACAGACCACTATACATTGTGCCTGAAAAAAGCAAAGAAGGGCCTCATCCGCATTTCTGGAATCTTTGTATTGCTTTTAACCGCCTTGCGGACGGTTTCCACATTTCACAGTAACATTTGGTACATTCTACCCACTTCAGGGAGCTTTGTGGTGAAAATCATTGAAGTGGTAGGTGTGGCTGAGCCACGGGTTCGATTGCATCGGCCTGGGGAGACGCCCCACTGGTCCAGAGAGCTGCAGGGATGTCGCTAAATAAAGACACCCAAGTTACTTAGGGTCATTTTTAGAGTTTGGTGAATGCGGGACAAATGGCGGATACCCAGGCCACTTCTTCCGAGTCCCTTGCAGCCCTGCACACTCTATAGAGGGCTGACGGGCAGAGCTTTAAGTGGGACTAAAAGTGGGGGTGTCTCTCTGATAGGGGCGTGGCATGTATCCTCAGGGGCGTGGCTTAAACATGCAAAGTAACATTCTCTGCTTCCCAGGCAGTGCCACCCAACTGATATATTGATGCCTTTCTGAACTTTCTGTTATTGCATCCAGATATATAACTCAAATGACACCCACGAAAAAGAAGCTAGGACCAGTAGCGGCACCTCATATTGTGAAGGGGTGGGGCAGGTGGAGGGGGGGGGGACACAAACAAAAACCCTATAATGATACATAAAGAAAATGGCACTTACCTTCCTCCGACGGCCACCCCCTTTCTCCCGATCCGGGCATCCTGGTTCGAACTGCTGCGCACTGCGCAGACTCCCAATTACTAATTCCCAATCCCAGCGCTGCTCAGATGCTGAGATTGGTCCGAGCGCCGTGGTTCGGCGCTCAGACATTGACTTGGAGCCTGTGTTGGTTTCTCCACTCAGCTGTACAACACAGCTCGGGTAGAGAAAAGGTAAGTGCGCATGACGGTTTTGTCGGCCCCAGAGGGAATGCTAAACCATCAGGCGAACTGGGCAGTGCCCCCCACCCGCCCGTCCTCCCTGGTGCTGCAGCTGCAGCGTCAGTGTGGGTGGCCACGCCCCTCCCTCAGCTTGCAGTGGCAACCTGCGGGTCAAAAAAGAAAATGATAATAAATATGTTTTATTAGCATTTTTGTTTGTCCTTTGCCTCTGCTGGCTTTCAGCAGAGGGTGGTGAGGCTCCACCACCATAACGGAGGAGCATCCCTGGCCAAGACTTTTAACTTTGCCAGTGGTTGTTATCTGTCAAAGCTAAATAAGTAACAACAGTGATTTTGTTGTAAATAACTAATGTCGAAAAGGTTTCATTTCTAAAATGATGAGATTGTGCGAAGGTCTATGGAAGGGGTAGTGGTGTTCACAGTGACGAGATCACTGCTGTTCTTCTCTTCACACTACTATTCCCTGCTCTCTGTGGTAGACATGTAGGCCCTTTTTATCTCCACATCTTTCTGAAATGCTTCATCTGCTTATCTCACACCTCATCTCTTTCCTCTTCAGCAAACTGTTTCTACTCTATCGTGCATGCGCTTCCTTCAGTTCTTTTATTTCACCGCCTACAAACGCACAAGGCGCACCCTCACATCTAAGCACTGCCTCTTCTTTTACTTGCACCTTGTCGATATTTTGACAACTGTGTACCTCCTTAGACACATTTGCATAGAATCACAAAGGCAATTGGCATACGTTCACATTGCTGTAAGTCATCTGCAGAGAGGCCAAGGATTGGATGACCATGTATTCTGAACACCATTTTGACCCACTGATGAGCACTGAGAAGACAGGCACTGCCTTCAACCTCAGCTCCAGAGCTCTCTATCGTGGCCTGTTATAAACATCTGGAGACAACTCATTTCAAAGTATGCACTGTAAAAGAGTAATGCTGCACTCACAACATCCTGGGAAAAGCAAACATGCTTAGGAAATGCAAGATTTAGTAAAGATGTGAAATATAAACAGGACTGCCATGGATTATTTAACCATTTTTTACATTCGTAGTTCAGAAATCGATCAGTGTTTCTCAGCTGAAGTAAAAGACATGAATGCAGGGTCCAAAAGGGACCCATTTCTATGTCTGTTTTAAATTAACTACTGTGTCTGAGACCCGGCCCACTTAAATACCTACCGACAGGACATCCGCTAGGGTTTGACAAATGTCTGGCATTCACCAAACTCTGATTAAGGCCTTTAGTTCAAATACCTGAAAAAGGCATTTGTGGTATTAGAACATATGATTGTGAAATACCACTTGGGAGGCTCACTAGTCACCAGTGAACCACTTTACGCAGGAAGGTGGAGTCAGTGACCCACGATACAACAGGCGCAACATCCGAAAACAATTCATAAATAATTGAAACAATCACAGGGAGAAATGATCGTGCAAGAGCAAAGACAGAGCTGCAGATCTGCTAGGAATGCAAAACCAGTAATCATAGAGAAGGAGCAAAGACAGAGCTGCAGATCTGCTAGGAATGCAAAACCAGTAATCATAGAGAAGGAGCAAAGACAGAGCTGGAGACCAACGTGGAGCCAGAGGTGGAACTCTAGGGCACCTCCAGGACCAGGAGGAGGGTGGCCCATGGCCATAGATTAGATAGAGTTAGCCAGGATTGCTGGCCTGTATGCTTCATGTGTAAGGAAACTGGTGCAATTCAAGGCATGTGCTGGTCACAGGCAGCCACCTAGGAGGCAACAGAGGCGGCCGCCATGAGACGCCCTGCAGACAACCATCACCACCGAACCAAAGAGGAAGCCCATAGCAGCCCGATGGGGTCCACCCAGGTGCAGCAGAGGAGAACCTTTAGAAACATGTCCCTAATGTAGATCTAGCGTGAGCCAAGAAGTGATGAACCGTTACCCACATACGTGCGTTGGAGCATCCCATGGCGTTTACTATGTATAGATTGAAAGTAAAATGTTTTATAGGGTTCATCCTTGAGCGAATGATGATCGATCCATGGCTGCCCGGTTACAAGCCAGACAGCTGGTGTCCATCTCAGTAATGGCCGCATAATGAGCTAAACCGACCCAGATGCTTCAGAGGCACCAACATCCACGCCTGAAACTCCTACACCATACATGTATGTGCACATACGTCATCAAAGTTACAGGACTCCACATCCTACTCACTCCGTGCCCAGACAGCACGCATATGGCAGACATAGGGGAGGTCCGCGGCCTAACTGTGTTCTCTTATGCTGATGACACGCAGATCATTGCCTCTCTGTGCTCACTCGATGCTCTCATGTCAACCAGCCTGAGCACGCGTCTGGCTGAGGCTGCACGCCGGATGGAACTAGTACTCAATGGTAATAAGACTGAGGTTCTAGCTGTTGGAAATAATCCTAATTTCTAGGTCCCCGAGTGGTGACCTGAAGATTGTGGGCCTCTACCCTCCCCAAAACAAGCAGTAAAAGATCTAGGATTCTGGATTATTAAAAAGTTGCATATAGGCTTCTAAATCAACAAGGTGTCCGCCGGATGCTTTGGCTTACTCAGATGTTTTAGGATTACTGCCCATAACCTCTCAAAGGGCTGTCGTCCAGGCTTTGATCATCTCTCGTCCTGATGAGTCCATCTCAGTACTGGAAATATAAAGAGCTTTACAGACCCAGTGCAGCAGAGGAACCAACAGTCCCCACCCACTCATGAACCTTCTACGCATCAATGTAGGTGTAGGTTGTCAAACCTCCAAAACTCCACATCCTACTCACTCAGGGGCATATCAGCAAGGGCCGGCGATAATTATTGCTAAGCTCGCTTAGCGCAAGAATAATTATCGCTGGGTAACGCTGAATTGTATCGCCAAGATAGCATGCTATCAGCAACGCTTATTTCAAAAGCGATAGAATTCCATGCACAAGCTGCAGAATGTGCGATTATCGCTGGAAATCCAGCGATAATCGCACAACGTTTGACGATAGCTTGATGATAGGGCAGGGCAGATTTAGCCATTATATCCACCTTCTATTGGATGTAATGGCTGAGTCAGATGAAAAGCAGGCGTAAGAAAAGTAGTGATAAGCGCGGTTAGCGCTACTTATCTTATTGCTCTGCAGGTTAGCATGATGCTAGATAATAGTAGAAATGTCTATTAGTGACATTTCTCACGTTACTTTAGGGAGGAACGCCCACTTTGCATCTCATTGAGATGCAAAGCTGTGCGTTAAGGGAAAGGGCGCTGAGGCAAGGATTCACGTGATAGCGTGACCATGCTAATAGTGCAATACAATTATCGCCGCTTTCCGGCCCCAAACAGCCGCTAAAGTGGCAATAATTGTCTTGATGATATGCCCCTCAGTGCTCAAATAGCCATTGGATACCATGGCTAAGAACTGCTCAGGGGCAGGTGTTAGCTTTTGGAGATATTCGCGCTCAGCGCGAATATCTCCAAAAGTTGGTAATAGGAGATAGCGATGTTAGCGACTGTTTCCAGTCGCTAACATCTAGGCACGCCCACTTTGCATGTCATTAGTGATAAATATCACTGACATGCAAAGCAAGGCCCAAGATGGTCGCTATCTCCTACTAGCTGTCGCTAACTGGTGTTAGCGACAGATAGGTAATAGGGAGATAATTTTATCTCCGCTTTCTTGGCTTTTAAAGCCAAAAAAGCGGAGATAAACCCCCTTGATAATATGCCCCCCGGTTTTCTGTTAAGAATTCACATAGGAGATAAAGAAGTGAATGTGTCAAACAGCGTAGGGGTCATATTTACTCAAGAAGTGGTGAAGCCTGTCGTTAAGCCAAGAAGGCTAACAACACGCTTTGTCACTTTAGAAACGCAGGGCTGCCCCATATGTACTACAATATGGCGCAGCCCTGCATTTCCCCCTGAGCTGGTGGTAAATTTAGCTGCCTACTGCCAACCCAGGCACCCTTGCACCATAGTTCAAGGGTGCCTACGTTGAGGAGAGGAGTGTTTATAAGCAGGAAGGTGTCCCTTCCTGCACATGAACAATTTTTAAATGGTGTTCTCAGGGCTGGACTGGCTACCGGGCAGTTTGGAATGCTGCTGAGCTGGGGGCTGAGTTCGTTGATGGGGACCTGCGTGTACTAAACAAAATTTGTTTTGATTTCATTTTTTCAAAGCACATGCAGGTCTCCATGAACAAAATCAGCCCCCACTGCAGGGAAATCAGCCCCCAGCTCGGCAGCATTCCAAACTGCCCGGTAGTCAGTCCGGCCCTGGGTGTTCTGATTCTTCTATATCTGCTCCTTAATGCAGCACGTAATGAAGTCGCAAAATGGCATTTTTTTAATTGATTGTTTATGTGCAGGAAGGGACACCTTCCTGCACATAAACAATCAAAAGCTTTTTGCTGTTGCTATGTGTGCTGCACAAGGCAGCATGCATGTAAACAGCAAACACAAGGAGAAATGAAACATTTCTCCTCATGCACCTGTTTAACCTCTTAAGTGCTTCGAACGTTCGGCGGCCTCCGGCACCACTACCTCAGGAGTGCTGCCGTCGGCCGTTGAACGTTCGAACCTCATAGCTGCAATGGAACGTCCAGCACTGGAGCTGGACGTTCCATAGCCGTTATGAGGTTAAGACCAGGTTTGTCCTGGTTTTAATGTTGGCGTTGACTCCTATGTACACCACCCTTGTAAATATGGGGCAGCATCAAAATCAATGGGTGTTCCAATGGAACGCCAAAAACAACACCCATTGCCCACCCCTTTTACACTAAGTATAGCATGTAAGGGGCCTTATTTAGAAGGCAGCATTAAGCCACATTAAGTGGCTTAACGCTACCTTGTAAATAAGGTGAATCACATATCGCCACAGGAACGTCACTAAAAGTGGCTTTCCTGTGGCGATAGGGGCTTGCAAATATGCCGCTAGAGGTTGAGTGTACTTCTCAGGTGTAAAATAGTGCTTCACGCATTCCAATGGAAGGACTTCCTGGAAGTTTGTAATGATACACCAAACAGCCAATACCATGAGGTGAGAGAGAAATACTCCCCCAGGTGGAGCCGACACCTATTCTGTGTGTATTGCAAAGATCAGGTAGCAATTGGTCTGCAGAAAGCTGCAGTGCCAAGTCGACCTACAAATAGTAATCACATAAAGTGGGGAGTGTACACTTAAGGGAGCAGTCCTTTTACATAAACCGAAGCATTGTGGAGGACCCAGGGTATGGTCCGGGGTAGGGTCAGCATAGTAGGGCCACTACCTATGTCTGTGAGACCCATATCCGTGATTCTAAGGGTAAGATGTCTATCAGGAGCATTGAGAGAGTTGAAGTCAGTAGCTCGGCCAGGGACCTGCCGGGTGAAGGGCAGGCTGACCATGAATTACTTAGAAGAACACCAGATCCAGGGATAAACGTCACCTTAAGAGACTGAATGGTTAGACCCTAAGACAAGAGCGCGTCTCCCACCGCATAGTCCAAAGAGAAGGTTGTAGTCAGAATGTCTTCCTTTACGCACTGTTATCATCAATTAAACAAGTTTCTCATAAAGAAAGGGAGTAAAGGTCCAAATTAAGACACAGGTTGTGCGTCAGCTGTCGGTGTTTGGCTGTTGATGGAGCTGGAAGTAGCTCACTTTTAATATTCAGAGGTGGAGGAATGGTACAGTTAGAGTTAGTGGTAGACTTAAAACATGGGCATGATTTAGGGACTAATGTACAAGACCCTTGTGCCAGTTGTGCCATATTTTTAACATGGGAAAAGTGACTCAAAAGTAGGGCAAGTGGCCTGTGAATAAGCCCCGTAGAGTTTAGCAGGAGGGAAGCATCAGCCCAAAAAATGTAGATGCCCCACCCCCCACACCTGCATTCCCCCACCCCTTTGGAGGCGGAAGAACCACAACGTCGATATATTCTTCAGCCATGGTCAGCCGTAGGAGAGGGGAAGCTGGTTGCAGACAGGGATATGAATTAATGGACCTCACGTGCGAGCAGGAAACTCCACTTGGATTGGTCTATTGGGTTTGTTGTTTTTTATTAGCAACCCCTCACTCTAGGATCTTGTTATTGAAAAACAAAAAAACGTAGTGAAGCCGGTGAAACAATCGTGATCATGGAAACAAAGAAGCCCCAGCCCTCATGGCTACAACAAAGTATCCGCTCAAAGAGAGAGTGCAGGAGTCAAGAATCCAGGGTCCTCCTGGACTGAAAAACAGGGAGTCCCTATTGTCAGCAGTCAAGTGGTTCAAGAACAGCAGCAAGGGGCTGATGGCAGCCCTTATTCCCATAGTTACACAAACATGGTGCTTGCACAGCAGATCTTTCTGCCTTCAGTATAACTGGCGCCAGAGCCGGACTGAGAATCCAAACCAGCCCTGGCAATTAAGTTGGACTGGCCCCAGCCCCGGGGCAGGGGAGTGGTTGATGGTTGGAAACACTGCTGCTGCTTTTGTTACAAAGGAGAGTATTGCAGCACTGCTCCAAAACCGGCCCCCACAAACAAAAACGGCTCCCACCAGACCAAAACCGACCCCCCCCCCTCATCTGGACCCCCGGGAAAATACCTGGTGCCCGCTACGGACAGTCCGGCCCTGACTGGCGCACCAGAAGCTACACTGAATGCTTTCGAGATCCCATTAGGCAGGTGGGGATATCTGAATCGGGCAGGCATGGACATCAGAATCTGTCAGGTGGGGACATCCGACTTGGGTAGGTAGAGATATCTGATTTGACAGGTGAGGATATCTGAATCTGGCAGGCAGGAACATCTGGGGCCATATTACGCATGACTGTGCCAGCGCTAGTTGTCGTTGTGTACCAGAGTATGTTTGTGTTTAAGTGTGTTTGCGTCTGTGCGCTAATACAATATGTGCACGGACGTAAACGCACACTGTTGCAAAGTCATCCTGTGCCCTGGGCACCCCCAACTTTTTTGCTGAACTGGTGGTAACTGACTCTGACTGACCCTGGGCTCTGTTTAACCAGGCCCAGGGCCAGGGCCAAGCTAAAAGGAACACATTAGAACATAGTTAAGACACCCAACGTACACTAGGGTACACTATAGTATGGTGGGGTACACCTGTAGTTGGCATGACCTATCACCTAAGCCCCTAGTATGTAATAGGGCAGGGGATTGAAACTACCTAGAAGTCTCCAGTATCCTGGGGCATGGCAGTTTAGAGGCCAGCTGATTCTCTGCGCCAGCATGTGTGCTGTGCTGAAGCCTGAGGTCAGTTTAAAAGCTGCACTGCTGGCCAGGACAGCTTTTTAAACCTTAAATTGTGCCCAAACTCGACCATGTTTTTGCATATTAGGGACCCCCAGGGTCACCCCTAGGTATCCCAGGGGTGGGTGGTCAGTTATCTATAAGGAGCGCCCTTATAAAATGAGTTTTTAGAAGCCTGGGTAAAGTGAAATGTTACATTTCACTCCCCACATTGTCTTAAAGAGGTGCTCAAATTCGACTTTGATGCTGGAAGAATTGGGTAAGGGTGATCTGCAATATTTCTGCAGATTCAGAACCCCTGAAGTCTCCCCTAGTTGCACAGGGGGTGGGGGTCCGGTAGAAATTAAGGAAATACTTATAAAATATGGTTTTATAAGCCCTGGTGCTACAAAAGTGGCGCAAGTCATTTTCCCCATTGCAAACCCCATGGTCAATAGGTTAACATGGTAGGAAGTGATTGATTAATAAATATTGATAGGAGAGGACTAGCCAGACCATTAAAAGACTTCCCAGAATGGTCGTAGGAAATCCAACAATATTATATTGTTGAATTTCTCCTAAAGTGTACATACAATAAGTTATGAGACTTTCTTGTTTGTAAGTCCAAATTCAGCCTTTCAGTGGTCTGCCCTGATTAGTCAGAGTTAAGTGGATTAGCCAGGCTGCTGGGAGGGCAGTGTGCTGTTCTATAGGAATGCCAGGCCAGGAGGTGGCGTCGTAAACTATGTTCTTCAAATACAGAAGGGAGGCCTGGGTTTCAATCCACTAAGACAGCCCTGACCCAGAGTCAGGGCTTGGCTTAAGAAAGGTATGTGCAGATGTTAGTGGGTGTGTTTAGCCAGCTCTTACCTCATTGCTGGAAAATCAGCCATTATGGATTTGGAAGACTGGTGCACTCTGGGACAAAATAATGCCATACTCCACAGGATGGGGTCATAACAATGAGGAGTTGTCCTGCTCTCATTGGTCAGCAGTGGCCTGGTGCTTGACCCAGAGAATTTTGAATACATATCTGAGAGGGGCAGAGCCCTCCAGATCTGCTGCTTGAAACTGAATGAAGCAAGAAGTGCCCTGCTGATGATTTTGCTGTGTGCAAGGAACTCTAAGGCATGACCTATGAAGACTGCACCCTCTGAAACTACAGCCCTGTGGATTACCTTGCTGCCAAAAGACTCAAGAGTGGAAACTCCCTGCAAGCTACAGGTTAACAGAGCTCACCTGAACAGCCCCACAAAGAATTCAAAGCCTGGAGTACCAGTGGATTTGTAAGGGTTTTGTTAAAGTGGATTGCGGAATTGAAGTTTCACACTTTCAAGGACCCTCTTGGAGATTCCAGAACCTTGGATTGTGTGTTGGATACTTTGGTACCTGCAAGCTGAACGCCAGGAAGGCGTTCTAACTGGACTCCGCTTGCTGAAGAAGGCGGCCCACTACAGTGGTGAGAATTCTTCAGAACAATTTATAAAGGTGTGTCCCTGACAGAGAAAACGAAATGACTTAAGGGGCACTGGTGGTTTCTAAGCACTAGAAAGTGACTAATCTTTAAAAAATCATATCTCTGGTTCCCTACAGTGGATTATTTTCGTTTTTGGTGCCTTTTAAAAGATACAAATATTACATATTTTTATAAATTGGTGTTGGATTTTTATTTTGTGTGGTGTTTTTTTTAAATGCTTTACATACCTGTCTTTGAAGTTAAGCCTGTCTGCTCGCAGCCACGTTACCAAGGGTTAAGCAAAGGAATACTTTTCTAAGACCTATCCTGAGTCCTATCATGTGTTAGTGGCCTTATTGCCAGTGGCAGACCTACATTTGCCCCTACCAATAACCCACTTTCCAACACACACAAACACAGAGCTCAAAGTCTGCGCCAACCTCACGGCGCATTACAAACCGATCCTCTGTAATGCGTTCAGGCGCATACTCTGGCTCACATCGACAACTAGGGTTGGCGCAGTCATGCGTATTATGGCCCCAGAATCGGGCAGGTGGGGATATCCGAATTGGGCAGGTGGGGATATCAGAATCTGACAAGTGAGGATATTTAAATTTGGCAGGTAGGGACATCCGAATCTGACAAACAGAGATATCTGAATATGGCAGGCGGGGATAACTGAATCTTGGAGACGGTGCTCTGCAAGGGAAGAGAAGTCCATACCCCTCTCTGACCTGGAGGCAGGTGGGCCGCCCCTGTTCTTTGAGGGACCTGTATAGCCTTCAAGGGATTAGTGTGAACAATTTTCTGGTGAGGAACCCTGTGCATCCTCCTTTAAGAAGCAAGACAAGGATAATCCACACTGCTCTGAGAAAGAGTAGGTAAAAGGAGGGCTAAACAATGTATCATTTAAAGACTAGGCCCCACCAGGCCTGGGAGGAGGAATCAATGGCACATTTTTGGTATGGCCAAGCACTCATGGAACCCGTGCAACCGTGGTACACCCACTAAGCAGATCTCTGCAAAGCCTTATGCTTTAGGTGCAGGGGCATCACCCTGGAGCACCACATCGCCGACCACATGCCCATCCACAAGGGTGAAAGGACCGTCAGGTATCGAGTTTGCGGAAAGTGTAAGTACCCAGCCAGTAGCCGCAAGAAGTTGAAGCCTTAGCGAACTCCTGGATAGTAGACTGAAACACATTTATACAGTCAGTACCACAATTATTTGTACATAGCACCTTTGAGTAATATAAAATAAATGTGTCAGTGTACACTAATACACATAGAGGTACACACATATACATATTATTGTGTTGTAATGTAATGTTTTTAAATTGATATAACGGTTTATATCGCAGATGAGGCGCTGAAGGGTATTTGCTGACAGGTAGCACTCTGCTCGAGAGAGAACTGCCCTGGATGTAAGAGCCTCAGTGTGCCATGAGGCCTCTGTGGGCAGTGTGTTGATGTTGTGCACGAGGGCCATAGATGTGTCCTTATTGTGGTGCAAATGTGTCAGTGTGTGAATTTGAAATGAAAGGGACTGAAGGATAGAAAGGTGTAGCACTAAATGCTAGTGTATGAATGAACAGAAAGTGTGCACGGACTCTATGCTCTATGTGTTTTACTGCCCTGCGTGCTTGGCAGAGACTGTGCAAGCTGTGTCGTAGAAAGTGTGCTGCTCTGCCTATCATGGGTAAGAGTAAAATGCCACAGAAGGCGCAGTCATACAGTCATGCATGCATGCCAATCCCTATCAAGCACCCAGTTGTGCATGCATGCAAATCCCTACCAAGAGGCGCAATCATGCATGCATGCAGATACCTACCAAGCAACACAGTCATGCATGCAGATACCTACCAAACAGCACAGTCATGCATGCATGCGAATACCTACCAAGTGAAGCAGTCATGCATGTGGATACCTACCAAGCACAACAGTCATGCGTGCATGCTGATACCCAACAAGCAGCACAGTTGTGCATGCATGTCGGATACCTACCAAGCCACGCAGTCATGCATGCATGCATATGGATGCCTACCAAGTGGCACAGTAATCCATTCATGCAGATACCTACCAAGTGGCACAGTCATGCATGCATGCAGATACCTACCAAGTGATGCAGTCATGCATGCATGCCGGCATGCAGCTACCTACCAAACAGCACAGTCATGCATGCATGCAGATACCTACCAAGCGAAGCAGTTATGCATGTGCATACCTACAAGTCGGCACAGTAATGCATGTGGATACATGCCAACTCACATAGTCATGCATGCATACAGATACCTACCAAGTGGTGCCGTCATGCATGTGGATACATGCCAAGTGACACAGTCAAGCATGCATGCAGATACCTACCAAGCAGCCCAGTAGTGAGTGCATGCTGATACCTACCAAGCAGTGCAGTCATGTATGCATGTTGGATATCTACCAAGTGGTGCATGCATGCATGCAATACCTACATCGGTGCAGTCATGCATGCATGTGGATGACTACCAAGTGGCACAGTCATGCATGCATGCTGATACCGACCAAGCAAAGCAGCCATGCATGCATGCAGATACCTGCCATGTGGTGCAGTCATGCATGCATGCACAAACCTACCAAGCAGCACAGTCATTAATACATGCGGATACCTAACAAGCGGCACAGTCATGCATTAATTAATTAATTAATTAATTATGTGCTTATATAGCGCTGGAATCACTCCCGAAGGGGTACCTCCGCGCTTCGACCGCTGCGAAACCCTTCCTGGCTTCCCTGAGAGATGGTCCCTTAATGGGTATCTCCAGGGTGAGACCAGGCATCCCCGGCGGTCTGGTGGGGCCGTTAGTGAAGATGAGGCAAGCTAGTGCCCAGAGTTGCCGAGTGTGATCGCTGATCAGAGTGGGCACCGAGGCGAGAGAATTATCGAGTCCGCTGACCCTGGTCCAGAAACCTGCCGCGTCGGGAATCGAACCCTGGTCCCAGGCCGTCCTCTGCTCTCGGGTCTGCCGCCTCTAACCAGTGAGCCACAATACTTCACTGCATGCATGCGAATACCTTCCTAAGCAGCACAGTCAGTCATGCATGCATGCCGGCTTGCAGATTCCTATCAAGGGGCACGTCATACATGCATGTGGATACCTACCAAACAATTCAGCCATGCCTACCAAGCGACGCAGTCATGCATGCATGCAGATACCTACCAAGCAACGCAGTTATGCATGCAGATACCTACCAAGCAACGCAGTCATGCATGCATGTAGGCTTGCAGATTCCTACCAAGGGTCACAGTCATGCATGCATGCAGATACCTACCAAACAAGTCAGCCATGCCTACTAAGCGACGCAGTCATGCATGCATGCAGATACCTACCAAGCAACGCAGTCATGCATGCAGATACCTACCAAGCAACGCAGGCATGCATGCATGTAGGCTTGCAGATTCCTACCAAGGGTCACAGTCATACATGCCTGAAGTTACCAACCAAGCAGCAGTCAGGCATGCATGCGGATACCTACCAAGCTGCACAGTCATGCATGCATGCGGATACCTACAGTGTCACAGTCATGCATGCCTGCGAATCCCTACCAAGTGATACCGACCAAGCAAAGCAGCCATGCATGCATGCAGATACCTGCCATGTGGTGCAGTCATGCATGCATGCACAAACCTACCAAGCAGCACAGTCATTAATACATGCGGATACCTAACAAGCGGCACAGTCATGCATGCATGCATGCGAATACCTACCAAGCAGCACAGTCAGTCATGCATGCATGCAGGCTTGCAGATTCCTACCAAGGGGCACGTCATACATGCATGTGGATACCTACCAAACAATTCAGCCATGTCTACCAAGCGACGCAGTCATGCATGCATGTAGGCTTGCAGATTCCTACCAAGGGGCACGTCATACATGCATGTGGATACCTACCAAACAATTCAGCCATGTCTACCAAGCGACGCAGTCATGCATGCATGCAGATACCTACCAAGCAATGCAGTCATGCATGCATGCAGGCTTGCAGATTCCTACCAAGGGGCACGTCATACATGCATGTGGATACCTACCAAACAATTCAGCCATGTCTACCAAGCGACGCAGTCATGCATGCATGCAGATACCTACCAAGCAACGCAGGCATGCATGCATGTAGGCTTGCATATTCCTACCAAGGGTCACAGTCATACATGCCTGAAGTTACCTACCAAGCAGCAGTCAGGCATGCATGCAGATACCTACCAAGCTGCACAGTCATGCATGCATGCGGATACCTACAGCGTCACAGTTGTGCATGCCTGCGGATCCCTACAAAGCGACGCAGTCATGCATGCATGTGGATACCTACCAATCCTGGATTCTCTATATTCTGTCATTTAATCCATTTTGAATATTGTCGTAGAGAGTGACCATAGGTGAAGGACGGTTCCCTTGCGAGCACAGTCTGGCATCAACTATGCTATATGGTTTGGAGTCCACAAAGGAGGGTTAGAGGAACATCCTGTAGGAGTAGACATTATACAGCCAGCCATGCCACATGTACTGATGGGTCCACAGGGGGGGTGGCAAAAGAGAAACCCCTGAGACTGGTTGCTCTAATGTTCTGGTCTGAGGGTCCAACCAGGAGGCCAGTGGAGCAACCCTTAGGAAAATGCATTATACAACCGTTCATGCAACATGTTCTGATGAATCCACAGGGGAGTTGCAGAAGATAAACATGTGAGATTGGATGCTCTAATGATCTGGTCTGCTCAGTGAAGCAACCTGAATGAATAGGCGTTATACAACAAGCCATGCAATAGGGTCAAAGGAGTCCCTTCTCAAAGGAGTCACCCTAGGAAGTGCAGAGAAACAATCCACAGAACATGGCATTTTACAACCAGTCACAGCATATAAGGTGTCTATGGCAGCGCATGTTTGTGCGATACCACAGTTATGTGTACAGGAACACTAGTGTCTGCACAGAACCACAACCATGTGAACTGTCACGCATGTTGCATAGCATGTACCAAAGCAGCTTCACAGCGCTGGAACAAACATGCAGGAGAAATGAGCCCTGTCAACGTACATAGACAATGTCCCATGTTGCTACTTGCTCCCCTTTGAAATTTGGAGGTCTTTTTAATGCTTTGTAGACAAACTGGCAGCTGCCAGGTTTAGCACGAAAGGACGCCAGCCTCAATGTCTCAATCTAGAATCAACCCTGGTGCTCCAGGTCGAAACATTTAACCCTTGAACCAAGGTCGTTTCACTGCAAGGAGCTATGACCGAACTGAGGCACTGTGCAGAGTGATGGATATCTCGTCCACCGAAATATACATTCCATGGGATATAATGGGATCAATTTATATTTCAGCAGACGGGACATCCGTCATCGTTCTGATGGAGTAGATGGAGTAACCCGTCCAACAAGATCTAAATCAGTCGCATTGACCCTAGACTCTCTCGCCAACCAAAAAGTCTGTATCCTTTTGCTACCGTGGCTGCCGGTAGATTCTTAAAGTCTGGATGTCCAAGGGCCAGAGGAAGCCCTGTCCAAAGGCTGTCCATAGGACTGACAGCCTCTCTGACAACCAGGCCCTCACTGGGACTCTAGGAGTAAAGCTGAGGCCTGAGCTAAGAGGTAAAGAGGTGCACGTCTATTGTACGTTTGTAGAAGTTCCAGCGATGGACTGGGTGCATTTCATATACACGTGGAAACATGTCCGAAGGCCAAAAACAACATGGCGGGCATCCAGCTGCAGAACTTTCCAAGGCTGCGAAGCGGCGCCGTTTAATGTGTGGCACCATTTTCTGGTCCTGGCTTACTAGCCAGTGGCAACAAGAAGGCTTGGACTCTGAGCTCAGACTCACAAGGGTAAAAATAAAACAGCAAATGCAAGTGTTGATGCCTGAAAGCAAACACCCTGGAGGGGCTCCCATGACAGCTCTGACTGGTTAGTTGCCAAAGGGCTGGAGTGAGAGCCATAGATGTGCTCTGGGCTGGCGACTGAAGACCCAAGCCAGGCCCCCTTTGAACCTCAAGCCAAAAGACAGCAAGCCTGTGTGTGGCCCTGGGACCCCCACCCCTCCTGCAGCAGACCGGTGCTGCCCTCTGCAGTCTCCATTCTGCAGCTGGTTCGTAGTGAAGCCCCCCAGAGTGCAGTGAAAGTGCTCAAAGGAGAATGCGATGATTTCTGAGCACTTTCACAGCTCTCTGCTGGGTCTAGATTTCAGGCCCATCTGAAATGCCACCCAGGTCTGAGGCTATTGAAAAATGCCACAAGTTTGCTCCTTATGTCCTCTTTAGGAACGACTATCAGCCAATGAAGCGCTACTTTGTTTAAATCAGAGTGCCCTGCTTTCCTGTAACATTGTAATTATTTTTCGAAAGTCTTGTTTCATTTTGATTTAATATGCATGAGATATATTTATTGAGCACTGTGAACTGATATAGCTCATCAAAGGAAAGACAAAGCATTAACCTTTCATGTAAAATGGGAGAGAGAAAGTGAACCTTATCTAGTGACTGGATCACGCATCTTGAAACCAGGAACTCTGAGACCAATCCCGGCTCTCCCGTTTGACCAAATTGTGTGATCCTCTGCAAATATCTAATTTCTATGTGCCTCCTTTCGCTTCTTCAACATGTTCCTCGGATATGAGTTTATCTTCAAAAAATTAAAAGACAAGAGGCGTTTGGCAAAACAGTAACAGGTTATTTAATTAAACACAGAGGCCGGGGGAGTCTCAACAGAATGCGTCTGAGGAAAGTCGCTCGGTGTACAACATTTTGGCTTGAATTATATACATCTTGTGAAGTACGATAAAGGAATTTCTGTATTCCTGAAAAAGTAATCTCAGTCATAAGTTAACAAGTTTGGGCTTCAGGACCCAGAGGACTCTCAACTTCTGGGGAAGCTAGTGTGGGCCAGTTTGTGTGTGTCCAGATGTCTGGCATGAGGAGCAAGTGATGACTACGTGCCGTGTGCACGTCGTGCCCTTATTGACTGAGTCTTCCTATCTACATGTGGTATCTAACTTTGTCGTATTTTAGAGGAACTTGAGCCTTTAGCCAAATGTGTTTTATTGGAGCCAATTTCCTCTGACTTGTCTGTGGGGCAAATATCCATCTGTGGGATCGATCAGGGTTTTTCCAGGGTGCTCATTTGTTTTGTGTTAAGAGAGACCCAACCTGTGACCTGTCATTCGATAGGCGTGAGTGTGAGTTGCAAGACGTGCCTGACCACGTATCTCTGACTCAGGGTTGATGCGGAGGTCACTGTGGGTAAATCCGACAGCAATGACGCCAGTTCACTAGAACTCCAGATAGTAATATCGCAATCGCTGGGATCCTTTTTATCGACAGTCTCAACATTGTGCGTACAGTATCATAGTGTACATCGATATTGTCTTTACTGATACTGAAATAGTTATGCAAGCCTTGATCATAGCGTACATCTACGATGTTTTTACTGGAAACAACATTGTCATTTGTGCATGTATTATGGCATAAATTGACATCATTTCTGCCGCTATCGATACTGTTGTGCGGGATAGATTATGGGATATATTGACATTGCATTTATTGAGAGAGCCTTTGTTGGGCCTGCACATATTATGGTAATCATTAGCAACATATTTGCCCATTCCAGCAAACACATTTGAGAGCACTTTGATTCATTTGACTAATGGCATTGTTGTCAGAGCATAGGTATGATTTTTTTATTTTATTTATTTAGTGCATTTTTATAAAGCGCGGACATTACCCAAAGGTGTCAGAGCGCTGTACAATAGAGCCAGTTACGTTACAAGAGAACAGTGGAAACACAATAAAACATTACAAAGAAAAATAGGAGACTAAAAATGAAGGTTACATAGACACAAAATCCAACAAAGCACACAGGAGTAAGGACTGTACAGGAAAAAAATACAAATTTCCAATGAGGAGTAAACTTCCAAGAGGGGTCTGAGCATGAAAGTATTATTTCCGAAAGTGTCTTTGAAAGAGGAGTGATTTGAGATCAGCTTTGAAGATCTGTGTAGAGGAGGTGGCACGGAGCAATGGGGGATGTGGTTCCAGCCTTTCTAATCAAGGCTTGTGTTGTCTTTCCGCTTGACCGGTGATAATTCCAACCCGGTAAGGGTATCTGTGTAACTCTCGGTTTGGACGGGGCTCGGTAATCCTATCTCCTGGACACTAAATTGCCAGAGTATGGCCGTACTGTAGTTGAGGAACAGAGCAGGGATCTCAATCTCTGAAAATGTAATATGCTTAAGTTTCTGTCATTCAATATCCACTTAGTGTTCGGTTATCTAGAAAATGATATATGCTTCTCCCTCGGTGAGCACTTTAATTTATGTCTTTTATTTCACCATCCATATCCAATCTTCTAGAATATGACCCCACTTCGTAGGAACCTGCTCTGTCTTCCTGCCGCGAATCCGGCGTTCTCTCTCGATGGTGGCTGCAATTGCCGTCCAAACCGAGAGTTACACAGATACCCTTACCGGGTTGGAATTATCACCGGTCAAGCGGAAAGACAACACAAGCCTTGATTAGAAGGCAGCCCTGAAGAGTCAAAGTGACAATTGTTTTGATGAAACACGTGTCGGCTGGCGCGGTGTAACTCGAGTATTAAAAAGAAAAAAACTTCACAAACAAGAAGATTGGGACCGAGTTTTTGATGTTGTTGCATGATTTAATTGTCTATTTATCCGTATATTGAACCCTTGTGTGTGCATAGGATTGTGTTTCACATCACAACCAGCACCCAGTTCATCTTCCAGACAAGCTCTCCATCTCGGGTGCTTCTCTGGGCACCCACAGACAGGACCCCATCAGACAGACTGAGAAGTGTGAAATAGAAAAACTATGGAAATTGACTCCAAACTTGGGTGCATGTCTAGGAGACTTCTGAGAATCACACCCTTTGCTTTAAAATATGATCTCGGTCATCATTTACCACTAGTGTCAGTTTTGTCCTTTTACGGTATGTGATGGATTTTCATGACACACACAGTAAATGTTGGAACAAAACTTTGGCTTTGCATAGCCTGCGGTGCCTCGAAAGATTACGACCTAAAAATAAACTGTGCTTGCTGTCGATGCTGTGAGTCGATGATGTGAAGGGCTGTGATAACCTCTTACTTCTCAGACTCTAGGACACCCTTGACGCGTCCAATAAGGCACTTTCGCAGAGACTCTCCGGGTGACATCACCGCCCTGGCACGGTCCGCCTGGTGGCAGCTCGCCCATGACCAGTGACCTGCAGAAAACCTGGAGCTCCCTCCTCGAAGGGCCTGGCTTCCTTTTTTGGGCTGAAAGTATCAGGAGTTTGGAAATACAACCATCAGAGGGAATGCTGGGACACACTCTCCCACCGCATGGAGGCGCTTATAAAGTGCGCGACCGCCAAGCAGACGATGATGTGTCACGAGCTGCAGCAGCAGCATATTTCCCAAGTGAGGTTACAGATTGGGAGTCAACATTTCCTGTTAACACTTTTGGATCAAAACATCACATTGACATTTTTATATCTCCATGACTTCATGATAGGAGGGCTTTGTCAGGAGTGTAGCAATTTTTGGTACAGGAGGGTTCCCTACACCCCTCATATGATAGTCTTTTATTACGCAACGAGAGGGGTCGTTTTCCGAGATTCCCACACTTCTGCCTGGGACCTTGGCTCTGATTTTAGGTCTGGGTTTTTATAGTGCAGCTGTCAAGTTGACTTATTACCAACACAATACTTAGAGTGGTTTTTAAGACCGTGCCTTTCAATATTTGTCTTATTGGCTTGAGCCTTTGTCAATCATGGCTTATCTCAGCCCACTGGGGTATACATCTCTCACCTAATGCAATTGACTGCATGGGTGTATCCTTCCCCCTCCACTCACTGTTTTTATTGAACGGCATGAGGGACTATTGTACAGCTATAACACACTCTGTCCAATCCTGCTGGCTCCCCCTTTGTGTCTCAATCTAATCTACAATTACATTGTTTGGGTATATATCCTCCCACCTCCTCCCAGAGTTGGTATTGAACTGAATGAAGCTGATGAGTGACCACTTTATGACTATAGCCCTCTCTGCCCAATCCTGTTGTCACCCTCCTTTGTGCCTCTCTCTAATGTGCTAACACTGCATGTTATACTCGTATCTATTAGCGCAGCCAATGGTTGTTTTATTTCTGTGGATTTCTGCAACCTCATCAAGCGCCTGAGTCTGCCTGTTCTACGTCACACTAGGCATTGCCGTGCCATCGCCCCCCCTTCGTCCACCCCTTGGCCACACCACAGTCCTAGGAGTGGACGCTCTTCGCCAAGGGTCCAGGGGTTCTGAATTTTGGAAGATTTGATTGCATTCTCTTTTTTCAGGGGTAAACAAAATCGCAATGAGTGCGCCATGGTCGCCTACTCAAAGCTTGGATGTAATAAGTACGTTTAGTGCTATGCGCATTCTTCCAAGTGCGAGCACGTCATCCAAGCTGTTGTTCCTGCATAAACAACCGACAGAGGGGAAAAATACTTGGTTAATTATATTACTAGGTGACTGGTACATCTTTACCGATAAAAAAAGCCTTGTTATCCTCCCCCTGTGTTACAATAACTTTATTATTAATAGAAATGATCATAATAACAATAATAATGCCAATGGTGATAATAGTAATAATCACAATATTAATGAGTAATAATAATGATGATGATGAATAATAATAATAATACTAATTATTATTAATAATAAGGACAATAATAATCACAATAACTATGGCACGAAACTGAGATTCTCTGCTCCGGTCACAATTTCATTAGGACTTACAAGCCCACTGGCCGGGTTTGCCTCCCCCACCTAATACCCAAGTCGATGTAGTGAAGAACTTGGGCGCCAGGTTAGACTAACAGCTGACCCTTGGTTTGATGTGCATGGCCGAAACATGTCTGCAGTTCCTGTCCTTACCAACCAGGGCTGCCGTCCTCCTTGCCTTGGTAATGTCCAGATTAGATGATGCCAATGCTCTTCATGCAGGACTCCCCCAATATCTGCTGCAGAAATTGCTGACTGTCCAACATGCAGCACCTCGCCTGGCACTCCATCTACCCTGACGAGCTTTGAGGGGGACCCATTTGAATATCCTCTGGTGCAGGGGTCTCCAACCTTTTGTGTAGTGAGAGCTACTTCTGGTCAGTGAAAATCGTCGTGAGCTACTAAACGGCAAGCAACTCGCACATTTTTCCGGGAGACCCCCCCCACGCCAAATTTAATTGATTTTAAGCCTAATTTCTTCAGAGCCTATACTGTGGTTTGAACAGAGTTCCCGTCTAGAAACACTGAAAGGAATGACTTTGGATTTGTGTCATGAAGACGCTTCAAAACCTTATAATTAATAGCTTCAAAATCAAGACCTTTCCTTCTTTGAATTGTGACAATGCCCTGCTTCTGCCTGTTGAGATGTGTAGCAGATGAAACATTTGCAAAGGAAGAGGCACAGACCTACCTTTTTCAAAAACATGTACTTTCAGTAATGCTGGAGGTGCGAGTACTGTTCTAGTTGGCACCAGTTTGACCTTCATTTTCAAAGTGCACCTCATTTTAATTACAAAATTGGAGACCAGTGCATGTGAGGCCCTTTGATTTTAAGCTCGGCTGCCACCGCGCTTTACTATTGAATGAGGATGTAAAGCACGGTGGCAGGCAACGTTAGAATCCAAGATCCTTGCATGCTTTGAACTGCTTTCACAGTCATGCAATGGCAAATATATAGTGCAGTGTAGAAATCAGTGAAAGGCTTTCACTGATTACTACACTACGCTAAATATTTGCCTTTGCATGACTGTGAAAGCAGTTCAGTACAGCCAAGCACCTTGGATTTTTGTGCTGGCTGCCACTGTGCTTTATTGAAGGCAGGAAGATGTAAAACACAGTAGCCAGGGCCAGCTTTAGCGCTGGTGGCGCCCAGTGCGGCAATGCTTGTTGACTCCCCCCCAAGTGACCAACTCCGTTACGGATTCCTTCATAAACATCCTTTAACAGTGCCTCTCAAGCCCTCATAACCACTCTCTCTCAGATGCATTTATTTTAATTAGTTTTATAGCGCCACTCCTGTGTAACCAGTGTAAGGGGTCAGAACACTTTACGTGACACAGATTTACACAGGGACAATCAGTGAATGTTACATAAGACAGAGGACAAGAAGCTATAGGAGTCACAAGTCGTCCATACTGGCATGCAGCATAGTTTAAGAGTGCTTGGTCAGGGGAGGCAGAAACATAGCATTTTTTTTAAAAACCCCTAACTCCTAACACCATGTTGGGGGATTCTAATAGGAATTGATTTCAACCCAAATGAACCTATTTTGCAAAAACTGGGGGAAATCATAATGGCCAAGTCCAGCCAGCCTATACCTAGCAGTTTTCATGCAGCTCTTTGATAAGTTACTTGCTCACTGTTCTGCATTAGGATTTTAACTCACAAAGAGCTAGTTAGCAACAATCTTCACCTTCTTTGCAGCAGGCATATTAACCCTCTGTGCTACCTGATGGTGAGTAAAAACTTTCTTTGTAAGTTTACAAATTATTACACAAACGATCTCTCTCTGTTTCCAGTAAGTGCATTCATCAACTAGTTTAACATTTTTTATTGTTGGCAGAAATTTGTTTGAGGCCAGGAACGCAGTAGCGGGTGTTTGCTATATTTATGTTGGTGCCCCCACTTGAAGTCAGCATTAGCTCCCGGTGGCATAGGTCGCGCTGCAGCACAGTACATGCAAGGACTTTTAAATTGAATGTCAGCTGCCATTGTGCTTTATTACTGTTAAGGCAAATGTTAAAGCACGGTGGCAGCCGATGTTAAAATCAAAGGTCCTTGCATGCTCTGAGTCTGAACTGCTTTCAAAGTCATGCAAAGACAAATATATAGCGCAGTGTGGAAATCAATGAAATCCTTTCACTGATTACTACACAGCGCTATATATTTGTCTTTGCATGACTGTGAAAGCAGTTCAGTGCAGGCAAGCACCTTGGATTTTTTGTGTTGGCTGCCAGCGCATCAGATCAAATAAAACCATTTATACCTCAGGCACAGGGCTCTATCAAGTACTCAAAAGCAAGCCAAAGTGTAGGCAGATATCGATCAATAGCACCATTACTTTGGCTAATTATACCATCTGGCAAAAAGAACGGTCGCCAATAGCAGGAACATAACAGATCCACTCATGTTCCAAAAGCAAAACAGACACCTACTGAAGATGGTCTTCAACACTCAACAAGCCCACTCCACCATAGGACACCCAGGTCCATATCACACCTCCTCCTAGTCACTCCGTAGTTAGTACATCAAAGGCACAGGCATCGTTTCGTTTGCACAAAAATTACCTAGAGTGCATGCACTTCAATGTTCAAGCGCAGTAGCAGCACAGTGCATGCAAGGACTTTTAATTTGAACATCGGGTGCCACTGTGCTTTATTACTGTTGGTTAAGGCAAATGTAAGCATGGTGGCAGCCGATGTTAAATCAAAGGTCCGTGCATGCAAGTTTAAACCAAGCCTGCTAACAGCTGTCCAGTCATAGAAAGGCAAATATATATCGCGGTGCAGTAATCAGTGAAAGGCTTTCACTGATTACTACACTGCGCTATATATTTGCCTTCGCATGAATTTTAAGGTGTTCAGTGCAGGCAAGCACTTAACGTTGGCTGCCACCATCGTAGCTTGCCTGCAAGGACCTTTAATGTTAACGTTGGCTGCCACTGCACTTTATTCCTAATGCATATGTAAAGCACGGTGGCAGTCGATGTTAAAATCAAAGGCACTTGCATGCACTTTCACTGACTAATCCGCTTTCACTGACTACTACACGAAGGCAATTGAAAGTGTGGTAAAGTCAGTGAAAGCGGATTAGTGCAGACAAGAATCTTAGACTTTAACATTCACTGCCACCGTGATATCGGCCCAGTGCCTGAAGGGACTTTTAATTTTAGCGTTGGCTTCCACTGCGCATTATTATTGAAGGCAGATGTAAAGTGCAGTGGCAGACGCTAAAATCAAAAGGCTTTGCAAGCACTGAGTGCTTTTTAGCCGGCAACTCGGCTCATTCAGGGTCAGGGGCCCCTCTTACCTCACAGCTGCTCCGGGAGGCCCAAGTCAGTGGAGGATGATGCAAAGCGTGGTGCCAGCCTGGAAAAGGCAGGTGGCGCGTGACTAGAAGGAAAAACGTCACGTTCTTCAGCCCGTCCCGCCCCAGCTAAGCTCACTACAGCCAATCAGAGCAGCTGGTTTGTATAAGGGCGGGCAAGGACGGATTGATTGTGAAAAAGGGCTGATAGGTCTGAAAGAAAATGACGGGATACAAAATAAAATTGTTAATGACGTCTTAATAATTAAATAGCAGCGCGAGCTACTCTCAGAGGGTCGGCGAGCTACCTGTAGCTCGCGATCGACCTGTTGGAGACCCCTGCTCTGGTGTCTAAAAGGATCATGTTCAAAACCTTGACACTCATGCACAGGGCTCCTCACCAGTCTGGGTCTGAGTACCTGTGCTCTAGGATTCAATTATACTCTTCCTTCAGAACTTTGGTGTCATCTTCTGTGCATTTTGCTAAAGTTTCTAGGGTAAAGCGAGTGAAAACGGGAGGCAGATCCTTTTCCTTTCTGGGTCCGCAAGCTTATAATAGCTTGCCGGCCGTGTTACGCCAAGTGGTCAATGAGAAAGCAGTTCATTTGGAAAACATCTGAAGACCTGTTTTTTACTCTTTAAATACAAATCCCCTCTTCTCTTTCTCTTGCTTATCCATTAGCGCCGGGATACTCCCAGGGGTAGCCGCATGCTATATAAATCCCATAATAACATAACATACCCAAAATAATAATAGTAGTAGAGATAATAATAATAATAATAATAATAATAATAATAATAATAATAATAATAATAATAATAATAATAATAATAGTAACAATACTAGTAGTAATAAAACCACTGTATTTTAAAACCCAGTTTCCTAGCACAGTTTCTAAGTGCTGTAAATCACAAAACAACCAGCACCAGGGTAATGGTACTGCATTTATCGACCTCACAAAGATGAACGCCTAGGTATCCTTGTCAGGATTTACACTCAGACCATGTGACAACATGGAAAGCTTTACTCATGGGATACTCTCTAGCAACACTGGACTTGTTAGCACCATTACAGTTTTTTTTAGATTTCTAACTCTAGTACTTAAATTATTTCTACATTACACACAGACCCCTGATTCCATCACAGCCTGCTGTTTATCACAAGCTGATTTTTAGGTCTCGCCTAGGCAGCTCATGCGCTGTCTCTTCGAGACTGCTGTATCTAGAATATGGGCTTTAAGCACCGCCCATCTTTGTAATTGGCTCCTTTTACTGTCCTTTGTAAATGCAGATTTTCTTTGGTTAATATGCTCAGTAGTCCCTCCTTTTCTACTTTTGTAATCTCAGCTGAGGGGTGACCCTGTTACATGTGCTCTAACTCTTCATGTTATTTATTGCTTTGTGGGCACTTTTTTTTAGTTTGTGCTTGTTTAGGCTCAGGAACTCACTCGTGCCCACACTTGCTCGCTCTCCTGCGGTTGCAGCTGCCTCCTACTCTTTTCTCCTGCTTGTTTAATATTTATTTTCTGCTCACTCTGCAATGTTTGTATCACTATGCTTAAAATGCAGCTCACAGTTTAATTAAACAAATATTTCCAATGAATAACGAGAAACAGACACAAAAATATGCACAAAAACACTGCGACAGCAGCTCTGGGCCTGACAACGACATAACTGGCCTTGCCACTTTAATGGGTCCCTTAAAACTGCACCTTTTCCGGTCTTGATTCTCAGCACCCTTGAGGGAGGGAGCCTCTGTTCTTCACTACAACATGTCGAAGCCCTTTCCAAGATGCACAGTCTTGTCAGCTTCAACTCCTTTCCCTTCACTGGTCCTCGGAGGTTTCTGCCAGGAAGCCCAGGGCCATATGTTATGTGGGTCTGGGTTAGAACATGGCCCCCTGTGACCGTTTGTGTCACTGTCCTGTAGTTAGGACAGGGGAGCTACTGCCTAACCACGTTCCCCCCACTTTGTGCTCTCTCTGCCATCTCCTCCAAATGCTCCCAGTTAATGTTAATCTTTTCTTCCACACTAGAGAATAGTTGGGTGACATCATGAGTAGACTGAACGATGTGGCTATGGATGCATATCGTTCTATAATTACTGTACTTGCAATGCGATAGATGCAATATATCAGCGGATGCATGGGCGTGATACAGCCCTCCCCCTAGAACACACTGCGGCCCCTGCTCTTCTAACAAATGAGATGCGTGAGTTAAGGGCAGCGTGAGCGGGCCCACTGTTTAAAACGATTCCCCTCCAGAGAGGGATATATAATGGCTGTGCTGCAGGGACACATAACTGGTACCGCCATCAAAAAAAACAGATTGACAGGAAGCCAATGAGTTGTATAATGGTTTCAAACAATACACACTCTGCACGAGCTTTGTAGACCCTCAACACCCCCCTTAGGGACATTATTCCCAGATTTGTTAAAAAGATGTCCTTTTCCAGCTCAACAAATTCAGCACGCTCCCGGGCATAGAGGGTGCAGATGGAAACACAGAAACAGGGCAAGAGCTCTGTGCATTATGTTTCATCAGGTGAAGTTCTGGGCTATGGCATACACGAATGATGTGTGTTTTTATGACTTGTTCCTCTTGCCACCTTGCGGGCATCTGTAGAGCGAGCGCTGCTGGGGTTGGATCATGAGCGTGTGTGCTGTGGCACGCAGAGCGCTTCTTTTTGTGTGATTAGACTCTCTGAAGGGCATTACATTTAACACAGAAGGGCAGATTTACAAGAAACTGACACATCTGTAGAGATGCATCACTTTCCCTGCGCCTGCCTGTGATACCCTTGCGCTACCATGGATGCGCCATATTTACAATAATGCGCACCATGGCGCAAGAATTCTGATGCATCTATTGGCCCAAAGTCACGCATTGCTGGAGTTGTGTCGCAAGCATGATGCAACTCCAGCAATGCATGGGGAGGCCTATACTTATTGTACTGCGTCGCTCTGTTTCAAGCAGACGTAAGGTTTTGACACAGTGGCGTCCTAGAAGTAGCGCAGTGAAATCCTGTAGATTTCACGGCGTCACTTTTACGAGGCTTACCTGATGCAGGTATAATGTGACGCAAGGCTTTACAACGTGACGCATCTCCCTAGATGCGAGGGATTTACAACGTGATGCATCTCCCTGGATGCGTCAAGTTGTAAATTGGGCGCATTTTTTACGCTGCCGCTGTATCACAATAGTGATGTAATGGCTGCGCCAAAGTGTCGCAAGGGGCTTGTAAATCTTCCCCAGAATTTCTCCTTGCTAACGTGTGAGCTACAGACAGCGCAGTTTGGAAACAGCAAGCACTGATTGCCACTTTCAGTTTTCGACCTATGGCATCTGAAGCTCACGCAGCAACTCAGAGAAACTGCAAGTTAAATATACCCAATTTAGAGAGCGCAGTTGTTTTTTTAAAAACACTCAGCTATACTCCATTGCCCCGACTGTTTGGAAAGTGAAGGCATGCATGGCGCGGTGAATGTAAGAAAAGCACGCCGGGCCTGCAGTAGGGCAAAACCCATTGAAGAAAACAGAGCTTACAGACAAAATCAAACATACTGTGTAGCAACAGAAGTAAAAGGGGCATTCAGCATGCAAGGTTTCAAATGAAGACAAGACAGTACTAAGGAGGGACTAACAAGGCGATTAGGGAATCAGAAGCCAGCATTTACAAAGTACAACGACGCAAGCCTATGAAAAATATGGACAGAGAGTGGGTGGAGCTTCAAATCCCTAACAGAATACAGCATACCTCGCAGAGCAGCGCATGCGCTGACCAGGCTTGACCTAAAAAGAAACATTCCATAAGTGTTTTAAGATACTAGTGTAGCACACACCAGACAGGTGCTTGGGTAATACAGCAATACATTACACAAGTTCATTTAGTCCATTACCATAAAGTATGCCCACTCGCTTTCTTGTAGAATGGAGTTTAGTTATTATGCTATTGAAACAATCACAGCCCTGCCAAGTGCCACGCATCATGCGTTAGCCTTACACATTTGGACGCAAGCCCCCACATCCCTGTATTAAAAATAATATATAGTGCCTCTTCAGGTACCAAGCGCTTGAGTGATGCAGTATAATAATTAGTACTGTCTGAGCAAAGCCCCCAGTTTTCAATCGGTGTCACCATGCAGTAGGATGGAATGGTTCTACGAACCTTGTGTTGAAGATGAAGGGGCAAATTTAAAGCCCCTTGCGCCCCCGGTGCATCACTTTTTGTGTCGTACTGGTGGCGCATTTTACTGCTCCATATTTACAAGTAAAGTAAAAGCCACCCTGGATGACTTCTCCTTTCCTTGTAAACATGGCCCTTCACACGCAGCACTTTGCGTGAAAGGGGCGTTCCATGGGTGTTGCTGTGGGTGATCCCATGCAACACCCATGGAACCAGACACATTTCCAGATTTAGGAGGATTAGTAAATCTAGAAATGCGTGTGAATGCTATGCCTCCCCTGGGGAGGCGTAGGGTGGCGCAACGAGGAGAAATGTAATAATTTCTCATTTTCTTTTCCTCTTTCTATGCATTGAAAGAGGAAATCACCTCTAATGATGGTTTATGTATAACAATCATTGAAACAATGACATCTTTCAACTTCTCTGTGTGCTAATGCACACACATTGAAGTTGAATAACCGCATTTCAGATTGTTTTAGTGCAGGAAGGGAACCCTTCCTGAACAACAACAATCTTCACAAGATGCAGGCATCCTTGCACCATGGTGCAAGGGTGCCTGCGCATGGCTATTCAAACAGGGGGTACCCTAAGTAACCTTTCGGCATCTGGGTCAATTCACGAAATCAAAGAAGAAGAATAATGCCTCTGGATAGATACCCAAACCATAGTAGGTTGAAGAGATACTTCAATTAACTCTTCCTCTAGATATTAATCTCTGGAAAAATCATCTATTTTGAACGAAAATCAATAGCCTAAGGCAATTCCAAAAAAGTTTCAAATACTCATCATTGAAAAATACTTCTCTGTATTTATTTTACTATTTTCTCTTTCCTACTTTTCACTTTTTTTAAAGACTCAAAAAGATATTTCTCTTGTTTTCACATTTATGCACACATTTACTTCACATGAACATATATATATATACACAATATTTACATTAAACACACAAAAGAGTGTATGGTTTACTTTTTGTTTCTCATCGCCCTTCTAATTAATCAGGAGGCTCCTTATGAGAAGTTTGGTCCTTATAGTAAAGATTCCAAATAAATACTATGGCCCAGTATTACTAATGACCCCCGGTTCGAAGTCCTGATGAGAACCCCCAAACAAATTGGGGTTCGAAACGCTTTGACAAGTTTTAGAACCACCAGAGAGGCCATTTGCTAGTAGCGTTGATTTGGCCTTAAGGGAATGTGTGTATATGGACACTCTTTTTTTTCAGTTTAAGAAATTTTTATTTGTTTAAAGAAAGTACAATACAAAAGATAATATAATAGTACAGTAGAACCAAATGATATTCATGTGATGCATATGAAAAAGTAGTAAAAAATAACGGTTCATTTGTAAAAGAAGAAATAAGAAGATAGATTGATGGAAGGCCCCTTTGAAAAGCCGAGCAAAACAAAATCATTTATTAACACCCCTAGTGCTTCGCGTTACCATCAGTGGCCCATGCTAATTCTGCAAAGTGGTGGGCTCTTTTGGTTTGAAAAATATGTGAATTGGGATTTGCTCTGTTTTGTTTGTTTTTGATGTAAGTCATGGTGCTTTGTATATACTGTAGTTTGTACCAGTTGTGTGTAGCACTTTATTGTATACTTGCTTACAAATGTATTTAAAGATGTTCGTCATGTTCTCTGTATTGTTTCTATGTGTTTGACAGACACTTTGACAGTGATTGAATTGAGTGTTGAAATTCATACCGTTGAGGAATAAAAGAAATGAGATGTGATCGCGTTGTTTGAGAGTCGTGATCAGTTTCTAAAAAACCTCGCGTTCAGTTGTGTCAGTATTGACACTTTCTGGGTTTTTTTCAGTACAGAGTGGCCTCGTTTTGTTGACAATACCTAGGCCCCGCCCCCTTGTTGATCCCTTGCAGGGTAATCAATGGCACTGGCTGGGCACAGCTGGCAGCATCAGTCCTTGTTGAGGGGGGCTTCTTCTACTCCAGGCTCCTGAAACCAGAGCCCCATAAACACAAGATCACACTGAGGGTCTGCCTGGAACAAGTTCCCTGCTGTTCCTTCATCGGTGGGCGTGGCACTGAAGAAAACAAAAAGTGATGGTGGATTGCTTGAATGAATCTCAGCCTCACTGGTGAATACTCAGGAGTGAGTCACAGGTCATCGGTGTTTGCCCACAATGTCATCTCAGCGAGGGATCGGGCTTGGCTCTGCTCCAATAGGAAGAGTCGAGTCCGAGCTGCCAGGACAGGTCCCCACGCGTGGGATGAGGACAACACGCAACCCCCGACTGGTTTCCCTTCCCCTGGGTATCCTCTTTAGGGTGTAGGTTCAGTCCTACGGTGCAGTGTGCAGGGGCCCGCGTCCGGCACGCAAGAAAACCAAAAGGTGATGGGTGTAATGCCTGAATTAGTCTCAGCCACTGATAAATACTTGGGGCCACATTCTATTCCACACCTTTGTTTTCATCGCTCCACGCATTGCATGTGTTAGAAGCAATGTGGGGTGAGATAAGCATAATGTGCTGCAGGCCTAAACACTTACAGGCTCCAAAAAGTGAGACCTATTGGCTATGCCAATGCTTGTTTAACTTTTCTAAAGGACTATAGTTGTTGCAGATTTTCCCACCTATGGTTATTGGTCTAGTCTTTGCCTTCCAGTTGGACGGGGTCAGACGCAAACTTGCACATGCCCCGTGTCTGCGCCTGCCCTTGTGGGTCTCGCGCAGGCCCAGTATCTGCTCCTGCCCTCATGGGTCTCGCGCAGGCCCAGTATCTGCTCCTCCCCTCATGCGTCTCGCGCAGGCCCAGTATCTGCTCCTGCCCTCATCGGTCTCGCGCAGGCCCAGTATCTTCGCCTGCCCTCATGGGTCTCGCACAGGCCCAGTATCTGCTCCTGCCCTCGTGGGTTTCGCGCAGGCCCAGTATCTGCGCCTGCCCTCGTAGGTCTCGTGCAGGCCCAGTATCTGCGCCTGCCCTCATCGGTCTCGCGCAGGCCCAGTATCTGCTCCTGCCCTCATCGGTCTCGCGCAGGCCCAGTATCTTCGCCTGCCCTCATGGGTCTCGCACAGGCCCAGTATCTGCTCCTGCCCTCGTGGGTCTCGCGCAGGCCCAGCATCTGCACCTGCCCTCGTGGGTCTCGCGCAGGCCCAGTATCTTCGCCTGCCCTCATGGGTCTCGCACAGGCCCAGTATCTGCTCCTGCCCTCGTGGGTCTCGCGCAGGCCCAGTATCTGCGCCTGCCCTCGTAGGTCACGTGCAGGCCCAGTATCTGCGCCTGCCCTCATCGGTCTCGCGCAGGCCCAGTATCTGCTCCTACCCTCATCGGTCTCGCGCAGGCCCAGTATCTTCGCCTGCCCTCATGGGTCTCGCACAGGCCCAGTATCTGCTCCTGCCCTCGTGGGTCTCGCGCAGGCCCAGCATCTGCACCTGCCCTTGTGGGTCTCGCGCAGGCCCAGTATCTTCGCCTGCCCTCATGGGTCTCGCACAGGCCCAGTATCTGCTCCTGCCCTCATCGGTCTCGCGCAGGCCCAGTATCTTCGCCTGCCCTCATGGGTCTCGCACAGGCCCAGTATCTGCTCCTGCCCTCGTGGGTCTCGCGCAGGCCCAGTATCTGCTCCTGCCCTCATGGGTCTCGCGCAGGCCCAGTATCTTCGCCTGCCCTCATGGGTCTCGCACAGGCCCAGTATCTGCTCCTCCCCTCATGGGTCTCGCGCAGGCCCAGTATCTGCTCCTGCCCTCGTGGGTCTCGCGTAGGCCCAGTATCTGCGCCTGCCCTCATCGGTCTCGCGCAGGACCAGTATCTGCTCCTGCCCTCATGGGTCTCGCGCAGGCCCAGTATCTGCTCCTGCCCTCATGGGTCTTGCGCAGGCCCAGTATCTGCTCCTGCCCTCGTGTGTCTCGCCCAGGTCCAGTATCTGCTCCTCCCATCATGGGTCTCGCGCAGGCCCAGTATCTGCGCCTGCCCTCATCGGTCTTGCGCAGGCCCAGTATCTGCTCCTGCCCTCGTGGGTCTTGCGCAGGCCCAGTATCTGCGCATGCCCTCGTAGGTCTCGTGCAGGCCCAGTATCTGCGCCTGCCCTCATCGGTCTCGCGCAGGCCCAGTATCTGCTCCTGCCCTCGTGGGTCTCGCGCAGGCCCAGTATATGCTCCTCCCCTCATGGGTCTCGCGCAGGCCCAGTACCTGCTCCTCCCCTCATGGGTCTCGCGCAGGCCCAGTATCTGCTCCTGCCCTCGTGGGTCTCGCGCAGGCCCAGTATCTGCTCCTGCCCTCGTGGGTCTCGCGCAGGCCCAGTATCTTCGCCTGCCCTCATGGGTCTCGCGCAGGCTCAGTATCTGCTCCTGCCCTTGTGGGTCTCGCGCAGGCCCAGTATCTTCGCCTGCCCTCATGGGTCTCGTTCAGGCCCAGTATCTGCTCCTGCCCTCATGGGTCTCGCGCAGGCCCAGTATCTGCTCCTGCCCTCGTGTGTCTCGCGCAGGCTCAGTATCTGCTCCTGCCCTCATGGGTCTCGCGCAGGCCCAGTATCTTCGCCTGCCCTCATGGGTCTCGTGCAGGCCCAGTATCTGCTCCTGCCCTCATGGGTCTCGCGCAGGCCCAGTATCTGCTCCTGCCCTCGTGTGTCTCGCCCAGGTCCAGTATCTGCTCCTCCCCTCATGGGTCTCGCGCAGGCCCAGTATCTGCTCCTGCCCTCGTGGGTCTCGCGCAGGCCCAGTATCTGCTCCTGCCCTCGTGGTTCCATACAGGGGAAGATGGTCTTCTCTGCTGGGCTGCGGCTCCTCTTCCAGGCTCAGCCCCTCGGTATTAGAATATCTCATGATTCATTCTGTGGATCTCATGCTTACTCCCTGGTGGGGGCGGCGGGGGCTATTTTTGTGCCGAGCTATCCAGGCACCCTCAAGGGGAACTCCAGAACTTTGCTGAACTCTGCTCGACCTCCAGGGACACCGGATGTGCCGTGACGGGCACAGAACGTTGGGGGCATTTTCACTGCTGCAAGCTAAATACAACTTGCCGTCTGGAGCTGTTCCCATACATCGGAGTTTTAAAGTAATTTACCCCCCCCCCCCCGCTGCTGCTGCTTATGTTCTGGACCGATGCTGCAGAGCGAGTATGGACGCCTGTCTTTATCTCCTTTGCCTGCATCCGTTTTTAAATACATTGCTAAACGGCCATTTTTTGTTTATTATTTACTATGCTCAAACAAATGCATCCAGTCGAGTCTGAAGGCGCTCTAAACCATCATTGCCTGCCGCCGGAAGTCCCGCCTGTTGCTGTGTTTCCCCATTGCCGCTCAGTGCTAAGGAGTGTGACTGCGCCGACCACTACGCCACGTGAGTACCCAAAAATGTACGAATTCTGTGGCAGATTTACAAGAAAGTGACGCATCTGTGAAGGTGCGTCATTTTCCCTGCGCCACTTTGAGAAACCCTTGCGCCACTATGGATGCACTGTATTTATAATACGGCGCACCATGACGCGAGGATTGACAGATGGGTCAGTAGTTCTGACGCATCTGTTGATGCAAAAGTTACGCATTGCTGGAGTCGTGTCGCAAGCACGATGCACCTCAAGCAATGCAGGGGGAGGCCTATCCTCATAGTGCTGCGTCACTCCTTACGCCTCCTTTAAGCAGGAGTAAGAATTTGACGCAGTGGCTTCCTAGAAGTGGCGCAGTGAAATCTTGTAGATTTTGCTGCGTCACTTCTACAAGGCTTTTTTGCGTTGAAAAGCCCTCCCTGCATATGTTATACCTGACGCAGGTATAATGAGACGCAGGGCTTTACATCATGACGCATCTTCCTAGATGTGGCGCAAAAATGACGCAAGGGGCTTGTAAATCTGCCCCTCTGATTGCAAAATAGTGGCCGCAAATGACTATCAGTATTTTTATGACCAGTGTGGAATTTTACAAATTGACCTATGTACTAAAAGGCAGGTTCACAAAATTCAAAATAATGATGAGTCACAATCTGAACCACATCATTACTATTCATGAGGGAGGTCACAAGCTGTGAACCACTTTGATTGGCGGGCATCACAGGGTTTGTGGCAGAGGCGTACCTACTAGTGCTGCAGCCGGTGCAATGGACCGGGCCCCTAGCTAGGATGGGGCCCAACTACGACAGCCCCTACAGGGCTCCTCAATACCCATGCTGGAGTCCAGAAGGTGAACGACGAGCTTTAAAGGTTCATTTAGGAGGTGAACTAGCTTTAAAGATGACTTTAAAGGCAGTTTTTTTCTCCTCACATTTGATTTGCGTTCAAAGACAGATCAAATGCCAGTATGGTCTTCTGAAAACTGCTGCTTATTTTTAAAGTCAAGCCTGGTGTTTACTTGTCTTTTGCTTACTGCAAAATATGAGTATTTTGTAAAGGGAGCTTTGTGAAAATTTTGCTGATGTGAAAGGGAAGGCTGTAAGACGTTGTTTTCTTTTAACACACAGCAAAATTTAAATAGCTATAAATGGACTTTGCAAATATTTCAAGATAAATAAACAAGAAAGCACAAATAAAGCATTCTTTTTCTAATTCTGAAGTGGGATGGAAACAAAGGGGCTTATTTACAAGCCCCTTGCGCAGCTGGTACTACACTTTTTCCCATATTAAAAGAGACGCACCACCGGCGCAAGAGGCATGTAAATAAACCCCAGACATTTTTAAAGGGGCAGAACAAATCAAGACACTTGGGGGCAGATTTTCAAGCCCCTTTAGACAATTTTACGCCGCCGTTGCGTCGCTTTTCTGACGCAGCGGTGGCGTAAACCATGCGCCAAGTTGCGACTTATTTACAACTTGACGCATCTAGGCAGATGCATCACATTGTGAAGGCTTGCGCCACATGAAACCTGCTTCAGGTTTCATGTGGGCGTTCTGTCGCAGGGTGGGCGTTCCCTCGTAGGAAAGCCCCTTAAAACTGATGCAGTGAAATCTACAAGATTTCACTGAGTCAGTTTTACGACGCTGCTGCGTCAAATCCTTACGCCTTCTTGAAGCAGGCGTAAGGAGTGACGCACCACGTTGGGTATGGGCGGGCCCTGTGCATTGCAGGAGTTGCATCGCGCTTGCGACGCGACTCCAGCAATGCGCCGCCCGTCCGCCACAAGATGTGTCACGCATCTGCCCCTCCTTACACCATGCTGTGCCGCATTGTTAATGTAATGCATCCGTGGTGGCGCAAGGAGGGGATTGTGGGGATTGTGTGGCGCATCCCTGCTGATTTGCAGAGATGCGACAGAAGTTGTAAATCTGCCCCTTGGTGATGTGCAATTACAAATATTCCCTGAAACCCAATTTCCAAGCATTATTATGTGTGCACTGTATAGTTTATACAGTAAAGTATATGTTTATCAGTAAAACTTTATATCTATGCAAATTTAGTGTTCATTTCAATGGAACATGTTCTGTCTCTAAATGGAGATGGCTGCCACTCTGCGGTTTAGTAACAGTGGCGTAGATATAAATGGTGGTGCCCCCTTGCAGAATGTGAAGAGGGGGCCCTGTGTCACCCATATCTCACAGATATTCATTGGCCTTGGGTGGAATGGGGCCTCTCTGAAGGCTTTGGGGCCCCTGAAGGGTTGGGAACCTCCTGTGCTGCAGTGGCAGCCGGGCCTCTGGTACGCCTCTGTTTAGTAATATATGACAGTGTGCTCCTAAATGCAACACCAGCTCCATACTACACCTTACCACTCTCTCTGGAGGAATGGGCGTGGCTCATTTGCGGCACTTGTTCTTTGTGTGATGCTTGGATTTTTCAGAATCTCTATGAATTCCATGAGACATTGTTCCAGCTCCACTGCCTCCAGGGCCACAGGAGCTCTTACAGCAACGGGAGCTCGCTGTTAACTGTACGATTCCATCATTTGCAGGAGTAAGTCTCAGAGCAGCAGATTCTGCTGAAGCACCGGTGCAGCCACTGCCGAGGCCTCGGTGCGTGCACTGCATGGCTGTACAGTGCGGATGCTCACTATTATAAATGCAGAGAGCGCCATGCGTCCATGGCTGCCTAACGCCAGCAGAGATTAAAGAACTTATGCCCAGGCCCGGACTGGCCGTTGAGGGCACCAGGCAATTCCCCGGTGGGCCGCATGGTTGGGGGCCGGTTTTGGGCCCCTGGGGCCGTTTTTAGGTTTTGGCTGCAAAAAAGCTGCGCAAGCAGCTTTTGCGCAGGAGAAATCTATTGAGTTACAGTATGTGGCTCTGGAATCCGCCCTCTGTTCCATTGGCTAGCTCCATAAATGGAGGCTAGCCATTGGAACAGAGAGGCGTCCGTCATGGCCAGACCAGATTCGGGGGCGTTCCGGAGAATTTTTGGCTTTTGGCTACGTCATGCTACGTCAGCCAAAAGCCGGGAACGCCCCCGAATCTGGTCCGGCCGGGCCGTGCTTGTTTTTTGTGTGTATTTAGTATGGGTGACAATCCAGATGCCTGTTGTGCTCGCCACTATGATGTGTTCTCCGACGGGGTTCACACAGTGTTTAGCTGCCTGGTTTCTCTGTGCACAGTCCCTTCTTGTTGGCGCTGTGCGCAATAAGTGGCCGGTCACACAGTATCTGTTTGTTGTTGAACACGGTGCTCGATGACCTGTTGATTCTTGGTTGCTTGTATGGGTAGCTACAAGACTAGGTTGCCTCTGTATGCAATGCACAGAACCGGTATGCTTGGTTGTTTCTTGGGGGTGCATACGGTTGCCGGGTGCCTCTTTGAATCCTACACGGTGCTTGGTTGTTTAATTGATTCTGTACGCGGAGGTTAGCTGGTTTATAGTACTGTGCAGTATGCTCAGTTCCCGAGTGCCTGTTGGTGCCACGCACGTCCCCTGGCTGCCGTCGGCTCGTGCGAGTGCTCGCTGTTACTTGCTGCCTGTTGGTGTGGTATGACAGCGATCGGCTGCCTCTTGGGAGCGTGCACAGTTCCTGCCTGTCGGTGCTGCTCTGCGGGTCAGTGCTCCGTCCGATGCAGTGTCAGCGCACGGTGCTTGCCCGCCTGTTGATGCCGTATAGGTGCATGCGCTGCGCGCAGTGCCCGCCTGTCAGTTGGCGCAGCGCACAGTGTGGTGTGCAGGGAGCCCGGCAGCCGGTGAGTGGGGCAGCTGTTTCTGCTGTTCCCTGCTTGTGCCTCGGTTTTCGTGCCTCTGTGGCCGGCTTCTGGGTTGTCGCGCCTGTGCGCAGATCTATAGCAACCCAGCTTGGCGTGCATCTACCGCTGCCATCTCAGTGGGCAAGTCGTGCTGTATTATTGTCCAAACATCAATAAGGAACTTGGGAGGGACTATTTTGTAAAGAAAGTGGGTGAAAAACTATTGAAGTCAGGCATGAACCCAGAAGTATATAGCTGGGGCAGGATTGACATCATAGGGTTTAGGTGGTTAACCTTTAGATTTTAGGACTAGACAGGCTAGAGGCAAATTTTATGTTGCTAAGCATGGACCACCTGCGCTCGGTTCGTTTGACCAATGTAATTTACACATCATGCTTGATCCAACCAGCCAGGAACAAGTCCTGGTGATTGATGAAGGGATACAAATGAGTAATGAGTTGACTACAAAGTTTCTAAATGTTTTCCGTTGTAAGCTAGGACATTTTAAAGGATTCAAGCACAAGATTATCTTGGTAACTGATGCAAAGCTCATAGTTCACAAAGTATGGAGTATTCATTTTATGGTGAGGGAGGACGTTTCCAAGGAACTTGAGTAGTTGATAAATTGTGGGGTCATAGAACTGATTGATGTGTCAAATTGCATATCTCCTTTGGCCGTAGCCAGACAGGTGTGTGGCTCTGGGTGGGTGTGTGTGCCTCTGGGTGAGTGTGTGTGGCTCTGGGTGGGTGTGTGTGGCTCTGGGTGGGTGTGTGTGGCTCTGGGTGTGTGGGCGTGGCTCTGGGTGGGTGTGTGTGTGTGGCTCTGGGTGGGTGTGTGTGGCTGGCTCTGGGTGTGTGTATGTGTGGCTCTGGGTGGGTGTGTATGGCTCTGGGTGTGTGTGTGTGGCTCTGGGTGTGTGTGGGTGTGGCTCTGGGTGTGTGTGTGTGTGTGTGGCTCTGGGTGGGTGTGTGTGGCTCTGGGTGGGTGTGTGTGGCTGGCTCTGGGTGTGTGTATGTGTGGCTCTGGATGTGTGTGTGTGGCTCTGGGTGTGTGTGTGTGGTAGTAATTGCTGTCTGCTGTGCTCGTCCATAGGGTACAATAGGTCTCACATTTGCGAGAGATTAAGCTATTGGCAATGTAAATGACAATGCCATTTTTTTATCTGTTTTCAAAACCAACACATAGATAAAAAATGTGTCATTTACAATGCCAATAGCTCTAACTTTTTCAAAGGCGAAACCGTTGCATTGTAAATGCTTGTTGTTACAGGGCCGTTATGCTGCAAAAACGGCCCTGTAACAAAAACGGCCGAAAACCGGCCCTGTCACAGAGCGCGGTCACACCTCTCCCCCCTCCCCTCTCCTCCCGGAGGGGGGCCGGCCGAGCACTTTGCCAGGGCCGGTTCTGGTTCCCAGTCCGGCCCTGCTTATGCCCACCCTGCTGGGTAGCTTCTGGCGACAAGGCAGTCACAGTCATCACTGCGCTCAGCCTGACTGGTGGAGGGCAGACAATGGCATTAATAAAAGAAAATACAGACGTACTTAGGTTAGAGGGCGGGAACTGGGAAAATGAATTGAGTGCATTTTTTTTTCTGCTAGAAATAACTTCTTGGGTTCCCTAATGCCCAATTCTTACTTATTAAAACCAGAAGTAGGAATAGTTAACCTTCTGACACCAGTGGAAACTGGCCAAAATCTCAGGAAATAACATTTTACTCCCCAGAGCAAGACACTGACAAAGGTGAAACTCAAGTCACTGTCATACACAGTGTTATAGTAGAAGTGAACGAGCCAACGGATTACTAAGGAGAGCCGAGTTGAGGGTCTGTCGTGGGACAAAGAGCCCGCCTTGGTCCTAAGAACCCAGGCACAAACTGAGCAATTGGACTATTTGGCATAGAAATCGTGCAACAAATATGTAAAAATATGATAAATTGTCTTCAAATTAAAAAAAATGTGTTTCACCTTAGTACATCAGATTATATCACTGTATTTAGAGTTGTTTATTAAAAGTGCCAGTTTTTAAACATGAACTTAGAAACGCTCCTTCCCCCACCTCCAGCCCGACGACAATACCACTAGTGAAGTAGGAGACAAATTAGTCGTCATTTGCACCCTATATGTGGGCTGTACTCTTATTTTTCATAGAGCAACATCAGAGTGCATTAAGTCAAACACAAGAGAGATTTATCGACAGCAGCTTTCCCCACGTATTTCAAGGTTTTCTTGTGCTATAATGAAAAAACAGGAGACACAATGAAATAGAATAAAATAATTGAGTGGGATCACATAATTTGGTCAAGTGGCCAAGCTGGTATACATCCCACGTTTTCTGCTCTCACGCCGTTTAATTCAGGAACTATATTGATATCTCTTTCCTTCTTCTGTTTGACATCAAAGTTAAAGTATATTGATATCTCTTTCCTTCTTCTGCTTGACATCAAAGTTCAATGCGTTGTCGTACCTTCTTGGTGCCTGAGGCTAGAGCATGGTTAGCAGGCAGAAGCCACAAGAAAGCTCAGCACGTTTTGGGCTTGAGGGCTCAAGAGGACCACAAGCTGGACTAGCATCTGGCTCGAGCCTTCAGTGGTTCACCCACCTCCGTCCTTTACTCTGGATTTCCTGAGCCTGAAATGAGCTTAGATGTTCCCACCGTCGTGATACCTGTTTTTATGTGAGGATATATTAGCTTGCACTCTTGATGGCCATCTTGTACCTGTGCTACGTGTGAGGGGAATTTACACTGCTGCAACATGCTGCACATTATGGGGCAGATTTATGAGGCCCTTGCGCCACGTTTACGCTGCTGTTGCGTCACGCAAGGCGGCGTAAACGTGGTGCATCCCTACGAACGATTTACAACGTGACGCATCTAGGCAGATGCGTCACGTTGTAAAGCCCTGCGCCGCTTGTGGGCGTTCCGCCGCAGGGTGGGCGTTCCGGGGCAGGTGCACCTCGCAAAAGTGGCTGAGTGAAATCTATGACATTTCACTCAGTCCCTTTTAAGCCAATGCTGCGTCAAAAGCCTGCGCCTGCTTGAAGCAGGCGTAGGTCTTGACGCAGCTTTGTTAAAATGGGCACCCCCGAGCCTTGCTGGAGCTGCATCCCAGAACTCCAGCAATGCGCCACATTTCCGGCACAGATGCGTCACGAATCTGTGCCGTTTTTGCACCATGGTGCGCCGCATTATAAATGCGGCGCACCATGGCTGGCGGAGCTGTGGCGCACTGTGGCGCATGTTAACTGGCGCATCCCTGGGGATGCGCCAGTTAACATAAATCTGCCCCTATGTGTGTGTGGGGGAGTTAGACACAGGCATGGGCTGCTGCTGCAGATGCCGTCAATGTTCTGTGCATGTGAGGGAAGCTTGCATTGCTTGTGGCCAGATCAGTATCTTTTCTGTGGGTATGAGGGAAGCATGTACTCCATTATAAATGTGGCGCACCATGGCTGGCGGAGCTGTGGCGCACTGTGGCGCATGTTAACTGGCGCATCCCTGGGGATGCGCTAGTTAACATAAATCTGCCCCTATGTGTGTGTGGGGGAGTTAGACACAGGCATGGGCTGCTGCTGCAGATGCCGTCAATGCTCTGTGCATGTGAGGGAAGCTTGCATTGCTTGTGGCCAGATCAGTATCTTTTCTGTGGGTATGAGGGAAGCATGTACTCCTGCGCAGTGCTGTACTTGTTTTGTGTGTTGAAATCTTGATATGGATGTGTGAAGCTTGTACTCCTGCACCCCAGTGGTGGTTCTTACCCTTGTACCAACTCTGAAATGCTGCTTGTTTGTTGTGTCTAAGGGGAGGCGTACATGATGTTGATTAGTACCACACCTGTTCCATGTCTTTAAAGGAAGCTTGCACTGGCTCTGCAGTGCCACACCTGTTCCATGTCTTTGAAAGAAGCTTGCACTGGCTCTGCAGTGCCACACCTGTTCCATATCTTTGAAGGAAGCTTGCACTGGCTCTACAGTGCCACACTTGTTCCATATCTTTGAAGGAAGCTTGCACTGGCTCTGCAGTGCCACACCTGTTCCATGTATTTGAAAGAAGCTTGCACTGGCTCTGAATGCCACACTTGTTACATATCTTTGAAGGAAGCTTGCACTGGCTCTACAGTGCCACACTTGTTCCATATCTTTGAAGGAAGCTTGCACTGGCTCTGCAGTGCCACACCTGTTCCATGTATTTGAAAGAAGCTTGCACTGGCTCTGAATGCCACACTTGTTCCATATCTTTGAAGGAAGCTTGCACTGGCTCTGCAGTGCCACACTTGTTCCATATCTTTGAAGGAAGCTTGCACTGGCTCTGCAGTGCCACACCTGTTCCATGTATTTGAAAGAAGCTTGCACTGGCTCTGAATGCCACACTTGTTCCATATCTTTGAAGGAAGCTGCACTGGCTCTACAGTGCCACACTTGTTCCATATCTTTGAAGGAAGCTTGCACTGGCTCTGCAGTGCCACACCTGTTCCATGTATTTGAAAGAAGCTTGCACTGTCTCTGAGTGCCACACTTGTTCCATATCTTTGAAGGAAGCTTGCACTGGCTCTGCAGTGCCACACCTGTTCCATGTATTTGAAAGAAGCTTGCACTGGCTCTGAATGCCACACTTGTTCCATATCTTTGAAGAAAGCTTTCACTGGCCCAGCAGTGTCATTCTTGTTCTGTATCTCTGAAGGAAGCTTGTGCTGACTAGCCTTGTAGTAACATACTTGTTCCATGTCTTTGACGGGAGCCTGCCCTGGCCCTGCAGTCTTCATTTGTTCCATGTTTTAGAACGAAGCTTGCACTTGCGGGCACTGCAGTACCGCACCTGTTCCTTGTCTTTATAGGAAACATGCACTGGTCCTGTAGTTCCACCCTTGTTCCATATCTTTCGGGGAAGACTATGATGGTGATGATTAGTGCTGTATGCCTTATGCATGTATATTCAGGACCCCTGTGCTCCCGCTCCCTGTGCTCTATTTATGTGTGTTTTAGGTCTGACCAAAAGACTGCTTTAGCTGTCTCACCAGACTCATGTTTTCTCAAAAATAATACAGATTTTTGCTTAGAGGAAATGGGCTCAAGGAAAGCCTGCTTCAGCTATTCCTCAGACAGTGTCTTTCACATATCAGTGCAGCCCTTCAGAATAAGGGTGGGTGAAATATTCCATTCCGCTTGTGTATTTAGCAAAAGTTTGGTGACGCCAGGCCGAATCCAGCCAATCGCCGTATGGCGGAATTAATTCTTGTGCGTGCACCAAATGGTAAGTTGGCGTTCGCAAGCACGAATTGCCTTACCCTAGCACGATTTTCGGATGCTAAGAGGACATCTGGTGAGATTTTTCCAAAGTGGGTGGTCGCGACTGTTGACTGTCAGAACTCAGAAGGCTGCCGCTCAAGTAGAAAATCTACTCGAGAAAATCTACTCGAGTAGCTGCGCCCTCGACTGAAGTCATTTCTCAGTGACCAAGAGCAACTGTTAGAGCTTGGGGGATAAAAGTCACCATTGTTCTCTTTTCCTTGTGGGGTGCTGCAGGGTTCCTCGTTGAGTCCGACTGTGTTCAACCTCTATGTCACGCCACTTTGCTTACTTATAAAGTCCTTTGGCATTAACCCCTTATGCGCTGTCGTCGGCCAACGGTCATCGCGAGCGCAACCTCCCCAGTTCTGCGCACGACCGTTGGCCGACGGGCCAGCGCTCGTTATTCGAACGTTCAGCACTGGGTGCTGAACGTTCGACGCAGCTAAGGTGTTAAGACAGAATCATACACCAATGACACGCAAATCATAGCATCCTTTGCAGGGGATCCAACGAACACTACGTCAAGATTCTACAATTGTATCCGTGAAGTAAGTCACTGGATGTCCCAAAACTGCCTGAAGTTAAATTCAGGAAAAACTGATGTGCTTCTCTTCGGACGAGATACCTCCTTCTGGACACCAAAATGGTGGCCACAGGAATTGGGAGAAATCCCGAGCCAGTCACAAAGGCGAAAAACTTAAGAGTCTACTTTGACCCAACCTGTCCTTCAGAGGACAAAACTATGCGATCACCTCTTCCTGCTTCTTTATGATTAAAACCCTCAGGAAAATATTATCTTTCATTCCATCAGTGCTCCGGAAAGCAGTGGTCTCTGCACTCATCCTGTCTAAAATTGATTACTGCAACAGGCTTTCTATCAATATACAATCACAGCGTCTTAACTGCAGGTCCTCCAAAATGCAGCAGCTCGCCTGCTGCTTGCTATTCCAAAACATCAGTCAGAGACCCATGGTCTTCCATCTCTGCACTGGCTGCCAGTTAAAAGACCAATCGAATTCAAGTCCCTCGTTATTGCCTTTAAAGCATTGCATGGGCTTGGCCCGATTACTTTACACAGAGTTTCACATGGCTCATCCCAGAGAGGCAGCTTCGATCAATGGCCTCCGCCAATTTGATAATCCCAAGGACTAAAACTGCCTCATGGGGGGGCGTTTTGTGGTGGCCCCTGCTAGCTTGTGGAACTCTCTGCCTCTGACAGTGAAGAAGGAAAGTAATCTTCTGGATGTCCGTAAAGTTTTAAAAACTTTGCTGTTCAACAACTAGCCGAATGCGCTTATCGAACATCCCTTTTCTGGTTAGTCAATTCAGTAGTAACGCCTGCCTAGACACCCTCGGGTATTACTGCGTGTTATGAATCTCAATTTAATTTCATTTCATTTCTCTGGCACGCCACATGGCATGGTTCGCACTGATTTTTCATTGGGAAAGGTGCTCCCAGCGCTAAATCACAGTGCGACCAGTGCGCATGGCCTATTTCTGCCCATTGGCAGAACTCCGTGGAATCTCAAATAGTTATTTGTAACTCTGCGGAATTCCGCGAGTTCCATCCACCCCTACTTCAGATCATCATACACACAATTAGTCAATAGATCATCCCTCTTCATTGTTGCCAATGTTTGGCTCTACCTAGCAGTCAATTGCTGGTCTTTAGACTGTGAGGTAGTCTGAGTAATACTATTTTTTGCCTGCTTACTCAGTGTTACCCTTCGTCCAAAGAAGTCGGCCTCAGGAGATAGTCCCTTTAGTTCATCCGCCAGTAGCCCACCTGCAACTGCAGTCTTGTGCTAATTGAGTACTGAAGAACCAGCAGCTCTGCTGCCATTGTTAATGGACCACAACTTTCTTATGCAGAGAGCCAGGCATCACTGCTGCAAACTTCAAAACCATGCCACCATCTTGAAATGGTATTCTGCATACTCTATAATGTTGTATTGTTCCACGATGACAGACCAATGCATAGCTTTGCTTTTTACTTTTTTTACTGAAGCACATGCCCTTCCCTTTTATGTTTTCTTTTGTTTTTCTTTATTTAGCATATGCTTGCACTACAAAGAAAACCACCACCTTGTTTGTTAGAAGGCGAGTGGGACTTTATTTTTTATGCCATGATTGTTCCCAAGACCTTTCCCTGCAAAAGTCCACAAAAAGAAAACCCACGTATTCAGCAGTGCTGATAAAAGTGTGACTGTGAATGATGGCACGCGCCTGTGTGAGTGCTGCATGTGGGGTGTGCCTATGTGAGGGCAGCAGTGTTATGTTTTTTTATGTGTTCACTTTGCAAGAGACAAACCTAACGGGTTAAGGTTTTGATTTTCAGAAATGCAGTGCAGTGGTACTAAGGAGGTGAAATCCTTACCCTTACAGTATTACAATGTGCAATAACTATATAATGTTGAAGTAATAGTATTCATAAATGTTGTGTATTAGGCCACATAATTTGCCTTTTCTTGATGCATAATTTAGTCAACCCTGCCGCATAATTTGGTGCTCCCCTGCCGCATAGTTCCAATGGCCCTGCTTAACGGACATCAGCAGTTCAAAGCCATCGAACAGGGTCCTGGAAATTCACTGTTTACATCGGTTTTCAGCTCGTTTTCCGTGCCATGGTGTGATATCAGCTCCCTAGCGGTGACCGTGTGAAGCGACATGATATCCCGTGTCAAACTGTGGCACGGTGTGAGTTGGCAGGCCTGCACATGTTCTCTGACCCACCTGTCCGTGGTGTACGTCAGTGCCCCTGGCACCCACCACAGACCACTGAGCCGCATCCGTCTGCACCCAACAGCTGGTGCCAACTCTCTCTTCACCAGTCAGCCCTTCAAAGATGGCCGCCAGGTTGGATGTAGTGAGGCTGCGCACCTGTCACGGCGCGTGCGTTGTGGGCAGGAGCGGACAACTGCTCACCTCTCACCCATCCGCCACATGGCCTCTCGCTGCTCACACAGCTGAGAAAATGAGTAATAAGTCAGGACCCCCAAGGCGACAGTGCTGTCACAGGAGAAAGCAATAAGTGCACAACAGCAAAGTACCAAATACAAGCACACACCACATGCACGCGACTACAGGGCAGGACGAGCTGAAAGCTGACAATTCGAGTGACAGTCGAAAAGAAGCCACAACAGCAAATGAGAGTCCCCAACATGATGATGTAAGAGGGAACTCCTGAAAGCACCTGGCACAAAAGACAGCTCTCTGCCAGGAAAAAGCATACAAATGACGTTATGTGCTACAATGGTGTTGGCGAGATCCCAAAACCTGTCCAACAGCCGTGCCGCGCACATGGAAATGGCTCGGTGTTCGGTTGACTTAAAGCCAGAGCCTGAGCCGCACCAGCTTTGAAAGAAGAGGCCAGATTCACTGAGGACTTGTGTTGTCCTTGCGTGGCACAAGTCATCGCACAGCAGTTCAAATCCGTACCTGGGATTTATTAGGCTACGCAATGCCCCATGCGAGGCTTTGTGTGGTTTTGTAAATACAAAGTAACACAAGGAAGCGCATGGTGGCGTCTTGTGGCACCTGGCGTTGGGAAGGCGTTCCATGGGTGGAGAATGGGCGTTCCCTTGCTTCCACTCATGGATTATGACACGATCCCGGATTTACTAACAACAGTAAACCTGGAACTACACCAAAGTTGGTGCGACTCTCAGACCCAAGTGTAACAAGGAGAAATGTCTTTATTTCTCCTTGTTACTCCCTTTTTAAATTGTATGTGTGATGCATTCCGCATCACACACAAAAAGGAAAATGCCCTTAAGGATTGTTTTTGTGCAGGAAGGTGTCCCTTCACACAGAGCTTCGGCGCAAAGAGGGAGCAGAAGGCGCTATATCTTGGTGCATTTCTGCTCTTTCCATTTCACGCAGTGCAGGCAGTTGTCTTGCGGCTTTGTGTTGCCCACAGCGCAGACGCCGGGTCAGGTGCGCAGCCTCACTACATACACCCGCTTGCCCATCCCTGAGGGGCTGACTGGCGCAGAGAGAGTTGGCACCAGCTGTTGGGTGCAGACGGATGTGGCTCAGTGGTCTGTGGTGGGTGCCAGGGGCACTGACGTACACCACCGACAGGTGGGTCAGAGAGCCAACTCACACCGTGCCACAGTGCGACACCGGATATCATGTCGCTTCACACGGTCACCGCTAGGGAGCTGATATCACACCATGGCACGGAGAACGAGCTGAAAACCGATGTAAACAGTGAAATTCCAGGACCCTGTTCGCTGGCTTTGAACTGCTGAGCAGGGCCACTGGAACTATGCGGCAGGGGAGCACCAAATTATGCGGCAGGGTTGACTAAATTATGCATCAAGAAAAGGCAAATTATGTGGCCTAATGCACAACATTTATTAAAACTATTACTTCAATATTATATAGTTTTTGCTGCATTGTGTTGTGTAAATACCTTAGTAAATATACCCTGGAGTCTGTGGAAGACATCAACAGCAGATAGCCAACCTGAACAGACACCCAACCACTCAACAAAATCAAGTCTCATTGTGGATACAATGGTGCAGACCGACACAGGAGGATACCAGTGTGCCCAGCACCAGACAATGCTGCTTGAACGGTTACAAGCCTAACCATTGTACACATGTGTGCAGAGAGAGACCCAGTAAGAAGGCGCCCAGTCACCAAACGAATGAGAACAACCACCCAATGCTTGGAACCCTGGGCAAGAATGATCTTGTCCACCACTGGAAAAGGAAGCCCACAGTACGAAGGATACATACATTCATTTCGCTAGTATCCTAAACAACAAGCAAGACGAGGCAATGACCGAAAATCAAGGGATCTCAGACGGCCATTGATGTATCAGGTGCATCGGTCAATGGTATGGACAAGGCTGAAACCCAGGACAAGCACAAACGTGCACCTGTGCGTGCGGAGGGCTAGTATCACTACTATTCACTGGGCATTCACCATGGCCATCAGCCATCGAGCGAAACAAGGTTTAACCAGGACCTTCGTTGCCGAGACTGGATCTGGTACTCTACTCTCTGCACCACAGTCCTCTTCGCCCTCGGGATCACTGAATGTAGTGTTCACCTTGGTGTATGCGTGATGTCTAGCATAGGTTTTGTACTGGAAGCGTACCCTGGCATTACAACATTCTATGCCAAGGCAAGTTCTATAACATTCCAATCAATCAATCAACTCGGATTTGTAAATCGCGACTACTCACCCGCAAGGTTTCATGCGGGCCGTACACTGCAGCACACATGCAATGTGTGGAACACTTTGAGAAATTAAATTCCACTCTCCAACCTCCTTCAAGGATGGGCTGTTGTTTGGCACAAGGCCCGGTCTGACTATGGGAAACCGGGCGCCGGGAAACCCACTGCGGGTAGCTGTGCGCCTTATAAGTTAAATAAAATAAATAAAATATTGTAGTTGATCAGTCTTTGCGTATAGAAGTATGGGTGCTTGTATTGATCTGTCGATGTACCACCCATGTAACGCCCCTTGACACAAAGTGGGGCAAAGCAGGGCAAAGTGGGATTTGTGCCGAGAAAAGGGCACCTCTCCAGCGCAAAATACCTTCTGGGCTGGAAGGTAAATATCCTTCCAAGACTTTGCGCAGCCTTGTTCCACTGTGCATTACTTTCCACCGGTGCCAATTATTGGTAAATATGTCCCTATGTGATGAGCTGTGAGGCTTTGTATATAATTCCCCAAAACTTGGGTTTCCGTTTGTAGTGTAAATCGAGAAGGCGTGCAGTCGGCAGACCTAGCACAGCCGCCATATGATGCATAGAAATTAAAGCACATGCCAATCGGTCAAGGGAGTAAATAACAAGCAGTGGCAAAGCCAATAGGTCTCGCCTTAGAGATCCATTGGCTATTCGAATTACTTTTCTTTAAGCTGTATAACAAAAAAGCAGATGGTGTACAACATAAAGAAAGGGTTTCTTTTAAAAAAGAAATAAAAAATATGCACAATGATGCAGCAATTTTGAAGACAGGTGAAGGATTTAAATTTGTGCACACCTACAAATTGACGCAGCCAAGCGGCTATATCAACACGTTTTTTCAAATGTTTATGGGGTCCAGACGCAAGGGGCTTCATTTATGAGCCCTTGCGTCACTTTTACGCTGCTGGTGCGTCACTTTTTGTGACGCACCAGTGGCATAAAAAATGCGCCTTGTTGCGCCATATTTACAAAGTGACGCATCTAGGTAGATGCGTCACTTTATAAACCCCTGCGCCACATTATACCTGCGCCAGGTATAATGTATGCAAGGGGGGCGTATTGACGCAAGAAAGGGTCATAGAAGTGACGCAGTGAAATCTATGAGATTTTACTGCGTCACTTCTAGGACGCCATTGCGTCAAAATCTTGCGCCTGCCTCACAGCAGGCGTAAGACTGACGCAGGTCCTTTCACATGGGGCTTGCCCCATGTGAAAGGACCCATTGCTGGAGTTGAGTCACTTTTGTGACACACTCCAGCAATGCGTCACTTTTGCGCTTATAGATACGTCAGAAATACTGACGTATCTGTAACTTCTTGCGCAATGATGCGTCATACTGTAAATATGAGGCATCATTGGTGTCGCAAGGAGGGCGCAATGAAAAGTTACGCATCGCTGTTTTCACGCAGCGAGCATCACTTTTCATAAATGAGGCCCAAGGTGTATTGGGGAGAACAACATGGAGTCGAGATGGCGGAAGGCTACAGAAGCAGGCATGGAGGAATGAGAGCAACATAGGTGTGCGTGCACAGGTGCCCACGTGTGAAAGAGGCAACATGAGAGCACAGAGAAGGAAGACCGATGCGGGGGGCACAGCACCTCACTGGTGAGAGTTGGGGGTGGGCGACAAAAGCGCACAGGTAAAGGAGAGCGACACACAGCAATGAGGGAGACCACTGTGAACACGCACTCTCATGAAGGGCCTCAAAAAAAGAAAAAAGTAGCTCCCAAAACGTGAGCAGTGGAAGGACACAGGTGCTTGTGCCATGCTCCAGGGGAAGGCCAAAGACAAGAAGCGGAAGTGAATCGCGCACGCGCTGATAAACGAGAAGCAGGGAAATGAGTATTACGGTGAAGCCAGCCAATGGTATCACAGGACTAGTCCACCCCGCACGGCACCGCACCAGCAAGGACAGCCCTGCATCAAGGTTTTTGTTAGGGTCAAACACTCATGTGGTAGCAGGGACTTCTTGTGCTACACAGCAGCTGTCCACTGTGGGGTTGTGTTTGTACAGCGTCTGAGCTCTGTTGATGTTTTGACATTTGATTCTGGGCAAGTCGTTTTATATATATATCAAGGTATATAACTTTTTAAGTATGATGTATATATCACTATAAGTGTGATATGTGATGGGCTCGATTTAGAGAGGGTGACCACAGGGACTACTCCAGGAATGCGTTTCCACAAGCCCATGGGTCCATTGTGCGATATGTGCACATATCCTTATGTCCTAATTGTGCATACAGGCTCATTGCTCCAGGGTACGATATGTGCACATATCCGTATATCCTCAGCATCCAAGGGGTATGCATACCGGCTCATGGCTCGAGAGTGCCACATATGACCATAAAACCACCCAATGTGCAGTGTGGACTGAAATCACCTTATGCTGTAATTAGTCTAATTTGTTTCTAAAGCCCTGAAGAAGTTCTCTTGGCAGTTTGGCCAAACGGAACGAAACGCGTTGGCTGCTTCTTTAAATAAGTGTATTTGGAATTGATAATAAAGGATTAAAAGAAATTATAAAGAGACTCAAAGGCTTTTTGTTCACGTGCACTGCTCTTTGGGAATTATAATCTTGGAATCTATGAACAGTGGCACTAAAGGGCAATGGGTGCTGAGAAGTGTGCACGAACCTTGTCTCCAACATGTCTACAGTATAAATGTGAGGTGCTTTGTTGCGATAAGTCCGTTGCCCATTTGCTTTGTTTGCAATATGCCCATGAAGGCTTGTGTCTCCAGAGTGCAAGACATGCCCATACAGACTCATGGTTCCAGGGTGCGAAATGTGCCCATAGAGGCTCATGGCTCCAGGGTGTGAGATATGCCGATACAGGCTGATGGCTCCATGGTGAGAGATATGCCCACACAGAGTTGTGGTTCAAGGGTGGGAGATATGACCACACAGGCTGGTGGATTCATGGTGTGAGATATGCCCATACAGGCTCATTGCTCCAGAGTGGGAGACATGCCAATACAGGCTCATGGTTCCAGGGTACGATATGCTCACATGTCCTTATGTCCTCAGCATGAAAGGGTATGCATACCGTCTCATGGTTCCAGAGTGCGAGATATGCCCATACGGGCCCGTGGCTCCAGGGTGCGATATGCCCATACAGGCTCATGGCACCAGGGTGCAATATATGCACATACAGACTTGTGGCTCCAGGGTGCGAGATATGCCCATACAGGCTTGTGGATCCAGGGTGCGAGATATGTCAATACTGGCTGGTGGCTCCAGGGTGTGAGATATACCCATACAGACTGGTGGCTCCAGGGTGAGAGATTGCCCATGCAGGCTCATGGCTAAAGGGTGCAAGATATGCCCATGCAGTCCTGTGATTCCAGGGTGTGAAATATGCCCATACAAGCTCATGGCTCTAGGGTGTGAGATATGACCATACAGGTTCGAGGATTCGAGATATGCCCAACAAACTAGTGGCTCCAGGTTGTGAGATATGCTCACATATCATTGTATCCTCAGTGTGCCTTCAGGCTCACGGCTCCAGAGTACGGGTTGTGCCCATACGGGCTCGTGGATCCAGGGTGCAAGATATGTCCATAGAGGTACTTGGCTCTAGGGTGCGAGATATGACCATACAGGCTAGTGACTCCAGGTTGGCAGATATGACCATACAGGCTCGTTGATCCAGTGTGCAAGATGTGCCCATACAGGTTTATGGCTCAAGGGCATGAGATGTGCCCATACAGGCACATGGCTCCAGGGTGCAAGATATGACCGTACAGGCTAGCGGCTCCAGGTTGTGAGATATGCTCACATATCCTTGTATCCTCAGTGTGCTTACAGGCACATGGCTCCAGAGTGTGAGTTGTGCCCTTACAGGCTCATGGCTCCAGGGTGCGATATGTGCACATATCCTTATGTCCTCAGCATGCAAAAGGTGTGTATACTGGTTCATGGCTCCAGAGTGTGAGATATGCTAATACAGGCTCATTTCCAAGGCACGCGATATGCCCACACAGGCTCATGTCTCCAGGGTGTGAGATATGACCGTACAGACCCATGGCTCCGTGGTGTGAGATATGACCATACAGGCTCATGGCTCTTGGGTGCGAGATGTGAACATACAAGTTCAGAGCTCCAGAGTGCGATATGTGCACGTACAGATTTATGGCTCCAGAGTGCATGATCTACACATATAATATCTCTCTAGTGTGCAACGTGTGTGCATACAGGCTCATGGCTCCAGAGTGGGATATGTGTACATACAGGCTCAGGGCTCCAGAGTGTGATTTTTTTTTGTTAATTTGTTTTTATTGAATTACACACAACATTGAGCCGGACAGCATACAGTAATATATGGACACATAATTGCATTGCATAGTACACAGATTGACAAGCAATGTAGAATATCACATCACACCAATATCGGACATCCATGATATTCCCTGCGTGGAATCATTTAGTGGTCTAATGTCGATAATGCGTCCCAGACGGCACAAAAATTGATGAAGAATTATCAACAGTTACCTCTGTGCTAAGAATCCGGTCAAACGTGTCACAATCAAACAAATCTATACATTTCTAATACAATCATAACATTTCTAACAAGAACTTACACCCACCCTTTCTCTCCCCCCTTGCATGCTCGGCCCTATACACCCACCAGTTGTATCTGCACATTCCTTCCATCCGCAGTTGTATGTGACTTGGCTCCGAGGACTGACTTAGGTAGTCCGCATATTCCTGTCAATCCACACAGCATATCCCACAAGGGACGAGAGGAGCTCACGGACCCGATTATTGTGGAGTAAGCCCCATATAATAATCTGAGTCCGCCTCAACAGGACATGGAGTCTATCGCAGCATATTCCTCTATCATTGCGTACCATCCCATCGAAATCAGTGTTTTCCTTAGGCCTCTATATTCCTCATGTTTCGGTTCAGCCCCCTCCGCCCTACCCCCACCTCAGCATTTCCGTTTGCCAGTCCTGCAGGGACGGGGCTCCTGTAGCCTTCCATCGAGCAGTTATGGCTCTCTTGGCCAGCAAGAGCGCAAGATTGGCAAAACGGCAGGCAGAGCCGCCCTTCTTGTCGCAGGCCCCAGACCTAGTATGCAGTATTCCAACGAGGCGTTCTGGCGCACCGGGGCTACATTCGTCAGTATTCTACAGATCGTCGCCCAATAGTGTCCCGGTCTATGGCAATCCCACAGCATATGGATCAACCCCGCGTCGGGGCGCGACATGGCGGGCATGCACCGTCCGCTTCTGGAAACATAGCGCTCAGTCTGTGCGGGGTCAGGTAAGCTCTATGCAGTAACACAAGTGGATAAATTTAAAGTTAAAATTTCGAGAAACCTTCTTGGGGTACCCCAGTATAGTGTCCCATTCCTTGTCTGTAAATGCACGGCCTACATCTCCCTCCCACTTATCACGCAGCTGCTGTAAAGAGACCATTTTCTCAGTGCAAATTCTGAGGGTTAGCCACCTCGTCAGCCTTGCCCCATTTCCCATTAAGTTATGCATGGTAAGTAATACCCTCGGGTGACCAATCGGCGCGTATGTATCTGGATATATGTGCATGCAGGAGGAACTGCGTATCAGGGGCGCCATGTACACGTACAAAAGTTTCATGTGGCATTAATACACCCTCAGTAAAGAACTCCCCCACCATGGTGATTCCTTTTCCAGCCCATGCTCGCAGCGTGCCGACGGTGGTCAGTCCCAAGCGTGTAGGGATACCCAGTAGGGGAATAGTGGGGGCATACGGCGCCCTCTGACCAGTGTACCTCACTGCACTCCGCCAGCAAGCGATAACTAGTTTCAACAAGTAGAGCGTTGACGGCAATGGGGGGGTCTGTGGTAATAAGAGCCTGTGAATGACCCCCTGTCCCACTCCCGTGATGTCATATCCAACTCCTGCAAATTACGTCCTGCCAGCCACTATGCCAGCCACTTCAGTTGGCTTGCATAGCAATATGCACGTTAATCCGGCACTACCATCCCCTCTCGTGCCGTGGTGAGTTGTAGTTTCACTAGGCTAACACGTCTCGCCCTGTGCCCCATATTCGATCTGATACCAGTGAATTCAATATTTAAAAAATCCTCGCGGGGACAAGTATTGGTAAGTTGGGCTCCAGAGTGTGACATGTGCACATACGCTGTGCGTAGCAATAACTTGCAATTTTAAAACAACTACTGCAGGGTTCTTGTGCATCCAGCTTTCGGGCAGCAAAAAAAATGTTAAGATAACTCTTGTGATTAATGTCCCTTTTACAAAGTTTGAAGTGTAGGATAAAGTAGCACAGCGGGTTAATATGCCTGCTGCAAAGAATACAATAGGTGCAGATCGCAAATCTGTATTTTGTATGGCTGGCTGAGTGGGTGACCTCTTTTGTCACAGAGATCCTTTTGTTCCACGCCGTTCATAAGATACAACACTATAGAACAGTGTCTGATACGAATTGTCATCAAAAAGCTGCATCAATGGGTTCATATGTTTTGGTTTTCTCCCCAGTCTTATCTATTCTTAATGTTGCTAAAAATGGGTCTGTTTGGGTAGAGGTACATTCTCATTAGTAAAGGCAGTCTTTACCAGCGCTTCAAAACAAATGAAATGCACGTGAGAGAGGGGCCATGGGGAGGTGGGGGCTCTTTTGCCCAGGGGTAGTGGGGGAATCCTATGTGGAGGTCATGGGGGGGGGGGGCACCAAAAGAGATTGTCACATCAGCGCTACAGCCGCCCGGCCTCGATTATCGCCCCGTCCAAAGGAATACAAGAGTCCCCCCCACTAATCAAGCAAAGAAATGCGCCGAGTGTTAACCCCTTCCCCGCCCAGGGGAGGAAAGATAATGAAGCAAACCCCGGCCGGTAAAACAAGGCTGCAGCCTGAGGCATGAACTAGTAAGGAATGTGCGAAGCGATGCCCGTCCTCGTCCACTTGAACTCTGACCCCTGACCCGTGCAATAATGGACGGCAGCTTTGGGTTGGAATCTGCTCTAAGAGCAGCTTTCTTTCATCTCTGCTGTTGACTCGGGTGATGCGCGCGCGCCTGGCTCCAGGGAGTTTGGGGTTTGGGACATGTTGGCGTCATCACGGCAAGGAGGCGGGAGTGAATTCTACAGGAACAGCGGACGGTAAACCTTGGCCGGGTGTGTCCTGTTTTCATTCGGATTCTTAACGCCCTGCGTCCTGGCTTGCAGCTGACCTCCTGTGACCTCTCAGAGGGGGCGGGGCTAAGGGCAGAGGGCAAGATGGCGGCGGTGTCATGGCGCCCGACTCTGCTAAATGTCCACTTTCCAACATGAACCGCAGTCAGTGCCAGCGCTATATCTGTAAAAAAATCAATGCCAGGGCCCTCGCCATGAGGCTGCTGTACCTTGCACCACCCATTGTCCCTGCCAGCGCTGCCAGTGTCAGTGCCAACACACCTACTAACCATCAAACCCTACAAGAGGGAACATTCAGGCTATTCTAGGTCACCAAAGCTATGAGAAAGGCTTGGACAGCAGATATTCGTTATTTTCATGTCTATTGAATCAATAAACAACTGTAACTGTGCTCATACCTACATTAGACAAACAGCGCCACCATGTGGCAGACTGTCATAAGAGCCGGTGTTGACAATTGAGTGCCGGTGCTGAGCTCCGGAAACCACCTGCTCAAATTAAGCACTGGTCACTGGGCCCAGCTTTACAGCGAGTGATATGTGACATTGACATGCATTGGACAGTAAGGGCATTTTCTATGATCAGAGCAGAAAAGTTTGGTTATTTTTACTGAAAACTATAAGTTCAAGTAACAAGGAAATGGTTCCAATATCCGTTGAGATCTGTAATGCCGGGCCGTGGAGATAAAACAGAACCACGAGACAGATGCCCGCATCCCATCCACTGTGGGCATAGGGCAGCAGAGGGGAGCCACGTTGTGGCAGTGTGTGCGTGGAAAGCAGAGTCTGACCCCAACAGATGCCTGACCAAAACATCAAATTACAAAATCCCGGTACTCCTGGGCCAGGAGGTGGAAACAGAGGGAGTATGGCAACCTCTTCCTCACTCTCCACCGCCACCTTCCACCCCTCGCCACCACGTTTATCGGACCCTTCCATCAAGGTCATTATTTGGTATTCAGAGAGCGCAAGATTCCCAAATCCATGCCTAACTAGATTATCCCTTCCAGATTTTATTTCCGCGCATGTTGGAATTTCTAGTCCTAAGTAACCTATTATAACTACAAGTCCCAGAATGCACATATGTGGCCTCGATAAGATATTCTCCTGTATGCATTCACACAAAGCGATATTTTTTGCTACTTTTTCCCAGCTCTGGCAAAGCCAGTAGCGGTGTTTGAACAAAATTTTGTGTCAAAACCATCGAGGACAAGAATATTGTGACGGTAAGATTCCATGGGTTAGCAAAGGCTGACTGCACTTAACTCCACATCCATGCACCTTGATATATATATCTCCAAGGTGCGTAGATGTGGAGTTACCAATAGTAAATCAATACTTACCTATTTGCACTCACCTTCTCGATACTTTGCTTGCTCCTCGATATTCTGTGATTCGCCCGTAGCACAAGCTTTAATGTCATAAACAACATTTGTGTGTACAATGCATGTAAACGGCAATGACTAACTTTACATCTATTGTGCATACAAGCCAGACCTATTGGTTTTGCCAGTGCTTGTTGGGTCTTGCTTGGTGCGCCGTTGTCTGCATGACTTATTGTTACCAATGCTTTACAGAGATGGCTGTGGCTCCGCCCACAAGTAGACTTTCTCACCTCCTGTGACTGGCTGTTTGATGTATCACTCCACCTCCAATGGAGCGCTTGATTCAGAATTCATGAGCGGGCCTGGACGCTCACACGAGGCGCCGTGTGACACACGACTTCAAGACTCATAACACGGTCTCATGTGGAAGAAGCACAATCACACTGTGATCTGGAAACCCTTGCACAGAAGGGGTTTCCAGGTCAAGTGGGGACGCTCTGTAAGGTTTCCATCTGGTGTCTTTTTGTTAGCAGCCAGGCCTGAATTTTTTAAGTGCAGGTTAGTGAAAAATATTGGGAAAAGCAGTGAAGGGAAAGTCGTTTCCATTCTGAGACATTAACCTAAAGAAGCAAACACATAAAGAAATTGGTTAAAAGTATAATGACAATTGTATACAAAATATATTTCAACACTGGCCCTTGGGTGTTCCAGAATAGCAATAAAAAAGAAACAGTTGGTATTTTTAATCCAAAAAGTGGCCGCCCTAATGCTCCGCACAGCTGGGGTGTAATTGAAACCTTCCCAGACATGGGAGGGGGCGCTGGGGGAGTTCGTGCTTCCTGTGGGGTAGGGTAGCTGTGGTTGTGGCAGTTAGGGCAGAGCAAGGGGGGCAAAGCCCACTCACCCTAGCCCCGCCCCTCGCCCAAGCCATAACTACTTCTCCTTGTACCAGGACAGGGTGAAAAATATCCTTCGGTTAGCAGGTCTGCACGAGGGGCTGTTTTGCATCTTAAAAGTGCACGGAACCATCTCACATTACATTCTTTGTCTCAGAGATGTGTTTTATGCAGGAAACATTATTTTAATTCCAGAGGGAAAATTCCAAATCTGCTAGGCTTATTGACTTTGCCAAGGCTTGTTTTGGTTGATCGTATCTTGGCCAGTCGAAAGGATGATTTACTGGCTACCAGAGACCCGTGTGTCCTGTGGTCCGGTTCGTTGCAGCCTCCTGGTGTGAGCCTTGGGTGCGCCTCCGCCCAGCTTCTCCGACATTCAGACTCATCACGTGTGCGATTGAAAACATGTGTGTTTCGAGCACGTGGTTTCTATCCCAGGCTGGAGCTCACAAAGGATGAAAGGCGGAGCCTGTTGGCTTGCTGAAATACTTACCTTTGACCTTCATCACTTCTGCCTCAGTGGTGAGTATGGTGGTCAACTCGCTGAGCCACCCACATAACCGTCCGGTTTTCGGTGACACGTCACAACATGTTCTTTGAGTAGCCGAGAAAGACTAATCCATTGAGCTGCCGAGATCCCTCGGCTGCCGATGTTAGTTTCATGACATTAGGTAATAGCAACACTTGCTCTTTCCAGTGCTTAGAGGCGGAAAAGGTGCAGCATGTAGCGCTTTGTAGAAAACAACTTATTTTTATTTTCGTTATTGTCATTAATGGGGCCACAATTGAAGCCAGCAGACTGGACCCAGCAGGGGACCCGCATGGGACATTCATAAACCAGCCATGGGTGTCGACAGCTCAGCCAATGGCTGACGTCCAGACCTCGCATCTGCTTCTCATTGGCTGACAGGCAGCAGTCTTGGCGCCTGCTGCTGGAGCGCTCCCCATGTTTCCATGTTCAATGCTTGTCCAGTTTACACATCCTTTCTCGTCCATGTCCAGCGGCCGGAGACGCGCAGTAATAAAATGCAGCCATCTGAACTCCAGAGAAGGCCTCTCGCCTGTCTCCGGGGTGAGGGGGCGCTGCAGGGGTGGGGGGGTCATCCTCCATCCACAGCACTCAACCAGCTGTGCTTTCTCTGGACAGGGACCCTCGTCCTGCTGCGTCCGGCGTCCACGGTCTCCTGGAGGTCAGGGGTGGTGCCTGGCAGGCTGCGGGCCTCTCTCTGGCCCTGTGGCCAGCCCTGAGCTCCAGAGGCTGCCACAACACAGCTGTCAGCTGAGAGTGCGTGCTGGAGACCCCGAGGCCCGGCGCCATGTTGGAAGGGTCAGCTGACTGTGGAGGAGGCCTCACTCCCGCCAGCGACCTCGAGGCGTGACTCGGCTGCCATCAGGCTGCTAGGCCTGGGCCTGCCCTTACTATCCATAGGGGCGAATACGAGCCTGGGTGCTTGTCAAAGTCAAATAATTTATATAGCGCACTACATACCCAGAGGGTCTCAAGGCGCTTGAGGAAGGGTGGGGAATTATTTGTCGAAAATCCAGGTTTTAAGCTGCTTTCTGAAGGCTGGGTGGTTTTGAGTGAGGCGGAGGTGAATGGTAAGGGAGTTCCATGTTTTAGCCGCTAGGTAGGAGAAGGATCTTCCCCCCATGGTGGATTTGTTGATGCGTGGAACCGCAGCGAGGGCTTGGTTGGAGGAACGTAGCTGGAGGGAGGGGGAGTAGAAGGATAATCGCGTGTTGAGGCATTCTGGTCCAAGTTCGTAGAGTGCTTTGTGTGCATGAGTGAGGAGGCGGAACTTTATCCTCTTATTGACAGGGAGCCAGTGGAGGTCTTTTAGGTGACCGGAAATGTGGTCTTTACGCGGGATGTCTAGTATGAGTCTGGCTGATGCGTTTTGGATGCGTTGGAGTTTTCTCTGAAGTTTAGCAGTGGTACCGGCGTATAGGGTGTTTCCGTAGTCCAGGCGGCTTGTAACTAGTGCGTGGGTGACCGTTTTTCTAGTTTTGGTGGGGATCCAGCGAAATGTTTTTTTGAGCATGCGGAGGATGTTGAAGCAAGATGAAGAAACTGCGTTGACTTGTCTGGTCATCGAGAGAGAGGAGTCCAGGATGACGCCCAGGTTCCGTGCGTGGTCCGTTGGAATGGGTGCTTTTCCTAGGGCAGCTGGCCACCAAGAATCGTCCCAGGCGGAAGGGGAAGTACCTAAGATGAGGACTTCTGTTTTGTCTGAGTTCAGTTTAAGACGGCTGTGCTTCATCCACTCGGCTACTTCTTTCATTCCTTCATGTAGGTTGGTTTTAGCGGTGTTTGGGTCTTTGGTGAGGGAGAGGATCAGCTGAGTGTCATCAGCGTAGGAGATGATGTTGAGGTTGTGTTGGCGTGCGATGGCCGCAAGGGGGCTCATGTATACGTTGAAGAGGGTGGGGATGAGTGAAGAGCCTTGTGGCACGCCGCAGATGACTTCGGTGGCCTCCGACTTGAACGGTGGAAGGCGGACTCTCTGAGTTCTTCCGGCGAGGAACGAGGTGATCCAGTCCAGTGCTTTTCCTTGGATTCCGATGTTGTTGAGGCGTTGTAAAAGGGTGCTGTGGCAGACTGTGTCGAAGGCTGCGGAGAGGTCAAGGAGGATGAGGGCGACTGTGTCTCCATTGTCCAGTAGTGTTCGAATGTCATCTGTTGCTGCGATGAGGGCGGTCTCAGTGCTGTGTTTGGCTCGGAAGCCGGACTGTGATGAGTCGAGGGATTTGTTGGCTTCGAGGAAGGCGGCAAGCTGGTTGTTGATTGCTTTCTCGATGACTTTGGCCCGGAATGGTAGGAGCGAAATGGGGCGGTAGTTTTTGAGTTCGGTGGGATCAGCTGTGGGTTTTTTCAGGAGGGCGCTGAGTTCGGCGTGTTTCCAGCTTTCCGGGAAGGTGGCGGATTTGAAGGAGCAATTGATGACGTCTTGGAGATAGGGTGCTATGATGGAGTCTGCTTTGTTGAAGATGTGATGAGGACATGGGTCTGTGGGGGATCCTGAGTGGATGGAGTTCATCAGGCGGATGGTGTCCTCAGTGGAGATTGGGTTCCAGTCATTAAGGATGTTCAAGGGGGGTGAAGGTACGGTAGAAGGTTGGGTGGGTTGGTATCCGGGTTGGTTGTCGAAGCTGTTGTGGATGTCTGCGATTTTGTCGTGGAAGAACGAAGCTAGGGAGTCGCAAAGGGTTTGAGAGGGAGTGATGTCGTTGGAGTTGGCAGTGGGGTTGGTAAACTCTTTGACGATGTTGAATAGTTCCTTGCTGTTGTGGGCGTTGTTGTCTAGTCGGTCTTTGAATGCAGCTTTCTTGGCAGTTCGGATCAGTTGGTGGTGTATGCGGGTGGCGTTTTTGAAGGCGTCTCTGGTGCTGGTGTTTGGGTCTTTTTTCCAGGCTTTCTCAAGGGAGCGACAGAGTTTCTTGGATTTCTTAAGATCATCGTTGAACCAGGGGGCGTTTTTGCTGCCTAGTTTGATTTGACGTTTTTTCAAAGGTGCTAGGTTGTCGGCGCTGTTGGTTAGCCATTGAGTGAGGTTAATGGCTGCTTGGTTGGCGTTCGATGAGTGGGCAGGGGGGTTTTGAAGAAGCGATGAGGAGATCTGGTCGATGGTGATTTTGTTCCAGTTTCTTTGCAGAGTAGGTTGAGGATGGTTGTGGGTTGTGGTCTTTTTGTAGACAAAGTGAACGCAGCTGTGGCCCGTCCAATGGAGAACTGAAGTGTGACTGAAGATGTGTTTGCTGGAGGTGAAGATAGGGTCGAGTGTGTGTCCTGCATTGTGGGTGGGGGTGTTAACTAGTTGTTTGAGTCCGAGGTTGGCGAGATTGTTCAGAAGGGTGATGGTGTTGCTGTCGTTGCTCTTTTCCAGGTGAAAATTGAGGTCTCCCAGTAGAATGTAGTCCTCGGAGGGGAGGGCGTGTGGGGTGATGAAGTCAGTGATGTCTTCACTGAATTGTGCACGGGGTCCTGGTGGCCTGTAGAGGAATGTGCCTCTGAGTGAGGTCTTGGGGTCGGTGTGGATCTGGAAGTGAAGGTGTTCGGCGCTAGCGAGGTTGTCGTCAGAGCTGGTTGAGATGCGGATGGAGTTCCTATGGACGATGGCGATGCCTCCTCCTGTTTGGTTAGTGCGGTCCTTTCGGATGATCTTGTAGCCTTCCGGGATGGCTATGGTGATGTCCGGAGCTGAAGAGGCGTTCATCCAGGTTTCTGTTAGGAAGGCGACGTCCGGAGAAATGGTGTCTAGTAGATTCCATAGGTCGATGGCGTGTCTGTGGCCTGAGCGGGTGTTGAGCAGGATGCATTTTAGGTGGTTAGTGTCGGATCTCTGTTTGGTGTTTGTGGATGTGGAGTTGGTCTTGGTGCCGTCATACTTGCAGGAGTTGCATGTGAAGGGTCCATGGGTGTGTCCAGGTGCGGCTTGGGCGCAGTTGGGGAGTCGGCCGGGGTTTAGTGCTAGGAGGGTGGAGGCGTTGTATGTAAAGCGGGAGGGGTGGGTGGTGCGGGGACCAGGGGGTCTGGCGCTGGGCGCGGTCCAGGCGCGGACGGGCGTAGACGGGCTTACCTTTGGCGCACCTTCGGCCCGACCACTGCGCGAGACCGCTGCGCGTTGGGTCATCATTCTTAAATGGATAGTGGAGGGGGCGGAGCGTGGGAGGTCAGCTGGGAGGCGGTAGCGGGGCAGGTAGGCGGGGTCAGGGAAGCACAACACAAGATGGTGGTCGGGGCACCCAAAAACGAAAGTTAGGCTGGGCTGATAACAGAGATGCAAAATAAACAATCACGGCAAGCGCAGGCTTTCTAAATGGTAAACAGAAGTCGCGCTGACAAACTGCTCAGTTAAATGTGATATTGCGGAGTAATTTGTTGAAACCGGCAGAGGGGGCTCACAATGATAAATCAAATCGATAGAATGTAACGATACCAAGCGTCTGGTCTCGATCTCAGATCTTGCAGTGGCTGAAAGCAGGGGAAGCTCTTCGAGAGTAGGCGCTATGCTAGGAGGTCTGGAGGCGTGGGGGAGCGACCGTATTGGCTCGAGTCCAGGCGGTCACAGCGGCGCAGGAGGAGGTGAGCGCTGTATCCGTGGGTGGGAGGTCAGCTGAGAGGCGGTAGCGGGGCGGGTAGGCGGGGTCAGGGAAGCACAACACAAGATGGTGGTCGGGGAACCCAAAAACGAAACTTAGGCTGGGCTGATAACAGAGATGCAAAATAAACAATCACGGCAAGCGCAGGCTTTCTAAATGGTAAACAGAAGTCGCGCTGATAAACTGCTCAGTTAAATGTGATATTGCGGAGTAATTTGTTGAAACCGGCAGAGGGGGCTCACAATGATAAATCAAATCGATAGAATGTAACGATACCAAGCGTCTGGTCTCGATCTCAGATCTTGCAGTGGCTGAAAGCAGGGGAAGCGCTTCGAGAGTAGGCGCTATGCTAGGAGGTCTGGAGGCGTGGGGGAGCGACCGTGTTGGCTCGAGTCCAGGCGGTCACAGCGGCGCAGGAGGAGGTGAGCGCTGTATCCGTGGGTGGGAGGTCAGCTGGGAAGCGGTGTAGTTTATGGCATGTAATCAATAGCACCTAATATTAGTTTCTGGGGAATAACATGCAGACGTTCGTGTTTAAGCACCAAGATCTGCCTGATATGGTAAATACCTGCGATACTTTTCCGCACCCGAAGTGAGCTGTACAGTGCAGCACACCTACCAAGAGGGTAACATCTGGAGACTTTTAAACCTCGCTCCCCAATGCACCTGCCTTCAGGGGGCGGAGGCTGTGGGTGCCAATCCCTGTCTCCCAATGCGAGTAGATAAGGACCCATGGGGTGACGCGCCAGAGGGCTACTTTGCCTTACTTTATGCAACTTTTCACCGCACATCAGGATTTCTGTTGGAAAGTAACTCTCAACCTAACATTTTAAGTCAGACTTGCCTCACGTTTGTGAAGGGTTCTTAAATCTGGACCACAGACGTGTCATCCACAGGGTGTGTTTGGATGTCGGAGCGGCGTCCACTGTGGAGAGTAGATCTGCCTGCCGCAGTGTCTGACCCGTGTTTGGGTATCTGCGGCCTCGAGTGCACCTGTGCAGTGAGCTATGTCAGGTACCATCAGGGGCGTCCTGACCCCCCCCCCCCCCCCCCCGCCCCCCCCTGCTTTGGCAGCTACAGGGGTGGGCTCTTCACGGGCCTCTTCCGTCCGCAGCTCCACAGACACAACTCATACTTAGCAGGGAAGACCGAAAGATGAATAAATAGAAAGAAGGAAGTAATACTAGAGGGACGGATGTATAGCTGAGGTGGTGGATTCATTTTGGGGTCGATGAATGAATGTTGAAAGGATGAGTGAATGGATAGGTAGATAGACAGGTGAAAGGATGTCAGAGTAAAGGGGTGGGTGAATGGATGAATGGGTAAAAGAATGAGTGAATGGCTAGGTGGATTGACAGGTGAAAGGATAACAGAATGGATGGATGGGTGAAAGAATGAATGGATGGATGGGTGGATCGAAAGGTGAAATAATGAGTAGATGTATGCATGAAAGAATGGGTGGATGGATGGATAGACAGATGGATGAGTAAGTGAGTATAGGTGGGTGGACAAGTCAAATCAGTGACCAGGTGAAAGGATGGCAGAATAAAGGGATGGATGGATGAATTAATGGATCATTTAACAGATGAAAGGATGATAGAATAAAAGGGTGGAAGGATGGATGGATGGATGAATGGATGGATGAGTGACTAGACAGGTGAATGGCAGAGTAAAGGGATGAATGGATTGACAAATTAATGGATCACTGAATAGGTGAAATGATGGCAGAATAAAGGGACGAATGAGTGGCTGGATAGATGAATGGACATGTGAAAGGATGGCAGAGTAAAGGGATGTATAGGTGAAGGATCAAGTGACAGTATGGTAGAGTAAAGAGATGGATGAATAGGTAGATGGACAGATGAAAGGTTGACAGAGTTAAGAGATGGATGAATGCATGGATTGATGCATGGATGGATGCATGGCACAGTGGATGGATGGATGGATGGATGGAAGACTGGATGCCACAGTGGATGGATGGCACAGCGGATGGATGGATCAGTGGATGGATGGATCAATGGAATGATGGATCAGTGGATGGGTGGATGGCACAGTGGATGGATGGATCAGTGGATGGCACAGTGGATGGATGGATCAGTGGATGGATGGATCAGTGGGTGGATGGATCAATGGATGGATGGATCAGTGGATGGGTGGATGGCACAGTGGATGGATGAATCAGTTGATGGATGAATCAGTGGATGGCACAGTGGATGGATGGATCAGTGGATGGCACAGTGGATGGATGGATCAGTGGATGGATGGATCAGTGGGTGGATGGATCAGTGGATGGTACAGTGGATGGATGGATCAGTGGATGGATGGATCAGTGGATGGCACAGTGGATGGATGGATCAGTGGATGGCACAGTGGATGGATGGATCAGTGGATGGATGAATCAGTGGATGGATGGATCAGTGGATGGCACAGTGGATGAATGGATCAGTGGATGGCACAGTTGATAGATGGATCAGTGGATGGCACAGTTGATAGATGGATCAGTGGATGGATGGATCAGTGGATGGCACATTGGATGGATGGATCAGTGAATGGCACATTGGATGGATGGATCAGTGAATGGCACAGTGAATGGATGTATGGAAGGATGACAGTGTGGATGGATTGATGGAACAGGGAAAGATTGATTGATGGATGAAAACATGAGTACATGTAAGGATGTAAAGATGAAATAATGTATATCAGCGGGTGGATGGATGAGTGAAAGGATGTATTGAAAGATTCTTGGATGGAAGAGACAAGGGGAGTTCTTCTAAGGTGGGCCGGCTCTCTTGCTTCACTTGCTTTGAGTCATCACAGCTTTTGTTTCAAAGTTGGGGGTCATTTCATTTTCTGACTACACCATTGGGTACCATAAAAGCATAAAATCATAAAAATTGTATTTCAAAATAAAACATTTGGAGTTGCTACTATGTAATAATACTGTATAAATTCAGATGCGGTCTGTTGCACCAGCTGCCAACATCACCAACATTAATGAAGCTTGACGAGGATCACACATTTTCCTGCCTTTACAGAGGACAACATCTGTTTTGATGCGTGGGGGATGGTCCCTTTTTTTCTGGGCTCCATCTCTTCAGCTTTATTGCATGATAAATATAAGAGGCACAGATGGTGTAATCTAAAGGGTCAATGATTGCAATGCCAACAAGATGGTGAAGCTGAAAGGCCGAGCACCAGGGGGCAGAGGGGGGCATGTGTGAGGGTTAGACTGGCTGACTCCCCCCTTCCCTGCTTTCAGAGCCACCGCCCTCGTAACAAATATCACGCTCAAAGTGTAGCAACGATGCCAGTGGTCCAAATACTAGCACAGAAAAACTGCCCGCCATCTCCTGGGCTGTAGTAAAAAACATCTTTAATTGGGGTGAAGTGCCTCTTTAAACACCTGGGCCATGGTGCCCCTGCACCTGCTGCACTACTTATATCTACGCCTGTGCTCTCAGTATCTCTAAAGCCCAGTTGGCTTCTTCCTATAAGTGCGCCCTCTGTATGACGTGCACTTGAAGTGCGTTCATGGACACCAGGGTGTTTGTGCTGTGTTTATGCATTTGATAAATTAAGGCACATGTTTTCTGTCCAGTGACTGGTCTTGTGCTAGTTATTAATTCTTCTTTTTCTGTTTTTTTCCAGCAGGTGGAGAGCCCGGCCCGGGGCGAGATCGCCGTCACCGCCGAAGGCAGACCGCTCGTGTTGGTGGTGGAGAGAAACCAGTGAGTACCCCGGGGGTACCGGGAGACCGCCTTTTTATTAATAATAAGTGACCTTTTTGTCTGTTTTGTCACTTCCTAGTTCAGGCCTGGGGTAACAAGCTTTGGAAAAGCCAATAGGTTTTGCCTGTGAGAGTTACTGGCTTCCGCAATGCTTTGTAGCCATGCTGTACAGCAGCGCTGATGCTTTGCAGTGTGGCTAAAGCACATTTTACAAAGCGCTATCACGCAGCCAGCGCATTAGCACTGGATGCATCTTGGCCCTTTATTTATTATTATTTTCAGCCATGCTCCACAGCAGCAACACTGAATACTGCATGGTTACAAATAATTGCCAACCTTGGCAATGCCAATGCTGTAAAGCATGAACAAAAGAAGAAAATAACATTTGGTAAAAAAATCTTATCACATAAAGAAAGCAATTGTACACACGTGCATGTCTTAGGGCCCGATTCGCAGAACTAACTTAAGACAAAATCCTAAACGTACTACTTTTGATATTCACAGAAGTTAGGATTTTGTCTTAAGTTTGTCTTAAGACAAACTTAAGTCAGGATTTTGTCTTAAGTCTGTCTTAAGTCTGTCTTAAGACAAATTTATGACAAAATCCTAACTTCTGTGAATACCAAAAGTAGCAAGTTTGGGATTTTGTCTTAAGTTAGTTCTGTGAATCGGGCCCAGAGTGAATATACATTTGAAAGCAGATAACATCTGTTGTCACAATAAAAGCAGATAACATCTGTTGTTCCAATAAACTTTCATTTCAAAGGAGAAAAAGGCATCTTTGAAGCGTGTATTACATAGTAAAACATAGCTACAAATGGAACGAGGTTCAACAAGGAGAATAGGGAAGAAAAATAAAAGTAGTACTTTAATCACAGCCTGACCATCGAATGGACAGCAATCAAGCTGAAGCAATCAGTACTCTGTCCATGCGCCATCCGACAGAAGAGGAAGTACAGCCGGCATGCATTGGCAATGAAAAGTCAGCAAATAAGATCTTCAATGAAGCCAAAATATGTTAAGGAATGGGTGGGCTCTAAGCCCCTTGTATACAATATCTCTCATAAACAAGTGTGCCCCAGGCACTTCTTATACCCTTGGGGCAAATTACCGAAGTGGCGCTGAGTGCCGCGGGCAGAAAAGGCTGTCCAATATCTGCTATCTGGAGCTATATTTTGGCAGAAGAATACATTAGAGGTATCTATTATGGTTTTGTATTTTTTCCACACAATGTTACTCTTTAATGCGGCACAGTGTGCATTTTGAACTGCAAACGGTCATGTGCATGTATTTAAATGTCTGCAATCTAAAACTAGATTGTATGAGTTGTCAGGTTTCATTACTGGAAACAAAGGATTGTTCATCGGGGAGGTGCAAGTCTCAATCACACCTTGGTATTCAAGTTGGTCTTAGATTTCTTTGACCTGTCTTTGTGCATCATTTTTTATAGGGTTCTGTCCCTTTGGATTTAGAGTAGATTTTAATGGGTTTTCATAGTGGGTAGGCTCCAAGCCCCACCATACATGGTTGCAGTATAATGCCGGAGCTAGCGCCAGCGCCAACTCCTGCTCGTATGAATGTTTCAGAGATTCTGGAACAAGGTCGGAGAAAGCAGACAAAATGACGGTTTCCCCTTTTGGGCAATCCATCACAAACTCAGGTGGTCAATCTTTTTCTACTAGCATTATCGCATATCCATATGTCAAGTTCTCCCAAAAGAGACTTTCCTTGAGATGTCCTCTTCTATTTGGAGTGTAATTTCTAAAGTCTATGTGGGATACTAACTCTTGTATCAGGTGTTTCCACCGTGATGTGTTCATTCAATACCGCTGCCACCAGAAAATTCTTCAGGTTCTGGCAAGCTATTGTTACTTCTGCCGCGCTGTCTAGCATCGGCAGAGCCCATTCCCCGTTCAGAAGCTGAGTCCTCAGTAACCTGGGCAATTCTAAATTTTAAGCCAGCTACTTTCTTCTTTTTGAATTGAGGTTTTGTTTTAGGTTGCTCTTCCTGTTTGATAATATAATCTGAATTTTGATGTGTTTCCCTTTTTTTTCTTTGGTTGATCTTCAGTCTTTTCTTCTGATCACCCTTTCCTCTCTGAGTTTTTTGATGAACCCTGGAAGGAACTAAAGGAACGTCTATCAGTGTCAGGTTTCCTAATGTTATCACAATTCTTCAGGTTGTACCTCTTTTAGAGACTCCCGTTGGGGAGACCCACCCCTTGATTGTATATTCATTTCTATGTTGTTATTTTTGGATTGTTTGTTATCCCACCTCTTTTTAGAAGAATTGGATGCTTGCTTCGAGTTGTCCTTGTCAGGACTACTCGCTATTTGTGGCTTCCAAGCTTTGGTTCCCAAATCATGTCTACCTAATGCAGCATACGTTTCTAGTAATTCTCGCTCCCTATTGATAGGAGATATTTCCCTTAGGCGGCTGTGTATGGCCACTGCTGCTGCCTCCCCCTCTATGTTGCTCACAACGATTGCAGAGACTTGGGCAAAATTACCCGTCAGTTTCATCCCCCAAGCCCAGGTCACGTCCTGCCCCGTACTCGTTTTGTATCTGTTTCAATACATCAGGAACAACTGCTAAGGAAGGGGTACAAAGTACTCTGACATAGACGGCAGCAAAGATTGATAACCAAAGTGGTACAATCCTCGATGGAGGGAACCATCCCCATTGGCAAACAAATGGTTAGCATTCTATGTTTTTCCTGCTGACCCGTATGGGGAAATGCTGCTTCTAGCTGTGCTAGTTTTTGTGCAATCCAGAATGGAATTTGCTCCAGTTTGGAAGGTATTGTCTGTGGGTTCATTGTAGGTGTTGCCGATGTGGACCAGCTGTAAATTAAAAAAATTGATACTTGTATAGCGCACTACTCACCCGCAAGGGTCTCAAGGCGCTTGTACGAATACCGCTGTGGAACCTGTCCTGGCTTTCCCTGTGAGGCATCCACTCCTGGGCACCCCCAGGGTGGAGGCCAGGCATCCTTAGCGTTGTGGGGGCTGTTGTGGAGATTAAGCAAGCTATTGCCCATAGTTGCAGAGTGGGACTCTATGATTAGAATAGGCACCAAGGCGAGAATTATCAGGTCTGTGGAATTTTGAGCCCAAGACCCGCCGAGGCGGGGAAGTGAACCCTGGTCCCGGGCTAGACCTCTGTATCAGGGTCTGCTGCTCTAACCATTGAGCCACACTTCTCCACCTGAAGCGTTTCTCGCAGGTTGGACTGTCAATGTTTGCATGACAAACTGGACAATGTGTCTGTATAACCTGACTATTTCTTTATATATAGTACTGACTTCATCCACTGGTAGAGTATCTATCTCGGGATACGGAGTGTATGTCGCTAAGACCGGCCAGGTTGCTCCTTCTATGCTGAGAGGACCGAGTCTCACAACAGATGTTGTGTGTGGGAGGCGCCTTTAAACCAGATTTTGTGTTGCTGGTAAGTTTACAGGACTTCAATGTCTTCGTATGGAATGTATTCTTCCGGTGGTTCAACAACAATGTATGTGTGGAACAATTTAGTCACCAGATCTGTAGGTGGGAACTGAACCCAGGAATATAATACCTCTGATCCGAACACCTAGTGACCTAGTGTGCTTCAATCACAAAGGTTACACAGTCTCCTGTTGTGGGTACGCCTTGTTCTAACACTGCTTTATAATGACTGCATATCTGCAATTCTCTGTGATGTTAAGAGCGTTTGCAAATTCTTCCTCCCCAAGCTACTCACAGGGTCAGTCATTCTTAAAGGAAAAGAGAAAAAGTTAAGAGCTAGGGTTTTGCACAATGTGGGGAACCTTTTATCCTTACAACCTTTTAAAACTTCAGCCAATACGCATAGAATATCTGCTCAGCTGAGGCGGATCTCCTTTCCCACTTCATATGTCTCTGAAAAGTGTGAGTAGGGCTTTCTGAGAAAGCATGACTGAACTACTCAGTTTTTTACTGTTAATATAAGAACCAAACCAAAGTTGGTGGTGCCATGTAGTGTAGTTCCTAGAAACATTGGTGTCCCGAGTGCTTCTGGACATCCCCACAGGATATATCAGCTGTTAGACCAGCTAGCTCTACAGTGCCACTACCACCCCCTCTATTCTACAGTGGTATAGGTAGTCTCTGGCAACCACTGAACATGACAACCCTGATTCCTCAGGGATCGTTCAAAACAGCACAGTACTTTTCTCAGAACATACACAAGATGGCAATTAGGACGTTTCAATAAGTATTTATTGGTCCAACGGTAATCTTGTGTAAAACATATGTGCTGCAACAAGGAGACAGAATCATATGAAAGGGATTGCTATTACCAATATAGTAAATAGTAGATACATTCCTACCACAGTGCTATTAAAATGAACATAAGCAGCTCTGATAAAAACAGTAGCCTTTGCATATTCCTAAAATGCATGCCCTAAGTAATTTGCCTAAATGTACCTTGCCTAGATATGGGTATGTAGTATGTATATGCGTGTCTGTAGCTAAGACTCCCCTAGAGAAGAACCAGCCCCCTCACCTGATGTTTGAGAACACAGGACCCAGTCTCTTGCTTCGAGGATGACCCCCCGCAAGGGATGTCAGACTGCTGCGTGTCGAAGATTCAGCATGCAGGACCCCGTTTCAACTTGGAAGGAAATCTCCTCTAATTTGAGAGTGGAAGAAGGGTCTTTTATACCAGAGTGGTCACTCCAGGGTTTCTTCTAGAATCGATATGTTTTGAAAACAACCATAAATGTTTTGGAAACAATCATGAATGTTTTCCCAAACAAGTGCGATCATGCACAGCTGGCTGTTGGCTAACGATGAAAAAAGTGGTGACCCTTATACAGAATTATTATACTGTGCCTGAGGACATGTTCATGCACATTAGGTACAGAGATCATGATAGAGTACAGAGAGCCTGGTGTGGAAGAGACAAGAGCAAGCTACTAGGTAAAAGGTCACCTGTTTAGAATCATTATTGTCGTATGGATGGGACAATGTATCTAAAATGGGGTATACATGACAATACTATCCTAAAGGACATGACAGACAAGGATGTAGGGCCCGACAAGGAACTGTATCAATGTCCGTTTCTAGTTACTACCGGGTCTGAGACCCAGAGGGACCCGACCCACTTAAATCCCTGCCAGCATGGATGTTGGCTCATAAAGAGGACGGTTTTTAGGTTTTGTAGTACCAGAGGTTGTGCTCCTGCCTCTCTGTTGGATTTTGAGATATCTCTCATAAAAGAGAGAGGGACCCTCTCCCAAAGGGATGGGGTACCAACTATTGACAATGTCAAAAAAGAGAAATTCCCTTTGGGCACATTAGCACAGACAAATAAGCTTATATATACAAACTGCAAATCAATTCCTCAAACATACATACAATAATCAGAGCAATGCACTAATTAACCAGATTCTGAAAAGACAAATAAATTCAATATGCACAGTTTATTATTGTAATTAAAAAGTAGATTAAAAACACATTAAGAAAGTGTATAAAACAAGGGAAAACAGACAATATACATGGGAACAAATCATATACACAAGTTCATCCAATTAATTCCTAAAGCTTGAAAGGGAGGTACAAAAAAGGTATATTCAGCACCAGTAAGAATACTCCTTAATCAATATATGTTGAACTTCTCCCCCAATTTTCAACGCGTTTCGACGGACATTAATCATACAGCCGTCTTCTTCAGGAAAATATTAGCTGTCTTCCCCAGATAACTTTAAAAGAAGGTCTGCCTTCAAGGTAGGGGATAAACACCTCCCTCCTCTCAGATCAAGTCGTGTTTTCAGCTGCTAAAGGTATTTGCATAGACCTTATCGCAGATAAACCTATTTTTTCTCTCTCGGTGTCATATGCACGAACGTAGGGTATTACTTCTTGCCAGAGTAGAAATATCCATATATATAAATCTTAAAATCCTTCTTATCTTGCTTGCACGCGGTACAACGTTGTGATTATCACGATTCAGTAATGATGTTATAATTTGATTTAAAATCAGGCGCGCTAAAACTCTTGAGAGATTGCTTCAGTCTTTTCAATCTTTATAATAACGCTGCCTCTTAAAGAAAAAAATGCAGAGCCTCCCGCGTGCAGCTCCCGAGGTGTTCAATAGAGATATGACTCCCCGCCTGTGGTGCTTGGTAAGAATGATGTCTATGGCTTTTACCGGCAGATGCAATTGCTAGGACCAGCAGGGCGCTTCGAGGTGAATCGCTGGGATTTGAACCCCGTCGAACAAAAAAACTCCCCTCCTCACCCACTAATTATAGAAAGACTGTCACACATAAACCTACAGACCAACACAGGACTTATGTACCAGTTTGTGTGTCATTTCTGCTCATTACTCATGAATTGCCATCATTACGTGCACAGTGCACACCTTGCGTGCTTGTAGTTTCTGTAACGTAGAAGTATGGCTTTGCTTAGACTACAGGTAGTCTACATTTTTAAATATTGTTTTGAGGTTTTTTTAAGAACATCTCTTTGGCATGTAGTCATTCAATCAGGATTTTGCACAACGTGGCTGCTTCACCCATGAGTGTCTCAAGGCGCTGTGGGGTCCTGCTGCAGAATAACGTTGCCTGTTCCTATTGGTTGAACACAACAGCAACAATCTTCTGGGTAGGAAGGAGCCCAGTGTCACCTGCCTACAATGAATATGAGCATCTCTATATAGTCTAAGATGGGTAACTTAGCTGGGGAAAACAAAATAACACAACATGTGGCATGGTCAATAAAACACTTAGGTGCATACAGCAAGAATGGATAAACAATGGGGACAAAACAATAATTTATTAAAGCCAAGAACTCTTTTTATAAGTAGGATCCAATAACAAAAGGATAAGACTCTATTTCCCTTTGAATATGTAGTAAAATATGCATATGGACAATACTTAGAGGCATGTATACATATTCCAACCAGAGCAATCATCAAGAAGTGCACAAAAATATATGATTACAATGAATAAACACACCTTCCCCCGTCGGAAAAGATGAACCAAAAAAGACTTTAAAACAACTTTCATCGAAGCACAATCTAAAATATCAGGCACACCATGAATCCATTCATATTACTAACTTTATCGCAATCATACAATTAAAAGGGTCGCAAAACAAGAGCGACAGATGTCAGGATTTGAGGAAAATTTGAGGAGGACATCAGAGGGTGTCAAAATTATTTGGCTGGAACCCAGGTCAGGGATCAAGTAACTCAGTATAGCATTAGCGAGAATTTATGGGATAATTAATAAATCAAAAATCCCTATGTAGCTGCACGGATCATATGCATATAGTGATAGGTTTCAATTTAAGGAAACTTTATAGTGTTGTTTCATTAATAACACTATGTAACTTCTGTCAAGCTCAGGGCTGACGCGCGTTTCGGTGAAAGGCTAGCAACCTAGCCGTCACCTTCTTCAGGGCACAAAACAGATGCAGTCCAACAGGGAATTTTTTGACACAAGGGGGGGACAAGATACACCAGAGCTGTATTATCACTGGAACTCGATAAGGTCCAGGAGGTCCGCTGACAGTTCTCAGATGGATGTAAACAGGTCAACAATGGTGCACAAATACAGGTAGCTGAAAATACGTCCAACAAAGGAAGGGCTCAAACACGGACGAGTAGAGTTTCAGCCGGAGCCCAACGTATGGATAGATGGCAGGGCTGCTAAATACAAGGTCACGAAATGGAGGATCCTGTGGAGAAGGATAGAAAGGAATCCTAATAGTTGTTCAGTCAGGGCCTCTCAAGGCGAATGGCTGAAACGTGAGGATGAAGGCGGCCCGGGGCAGAGCCCCCAACAGCTCATGGCGAGGCCTTCAAGATTACCTCGGTCGAACATGGCCAGTGGGAAAAACCTTGAGACGGGTGCTCCAAAGAGGTTATTTTGCTGCCATGTTTCGACCCTCGTGAGAGGCACTGGCAGGTCTTTGTCAGGACATTTTGGACTGTATTGTTTACATCCTACGTCTAGAATACATGGTTGCAAAAAGTATCATTGTCAGTCTGCTGCGATGTGCACTTTCAAAAGTGGATGTTGCCATATGGTGATGTAATTATGTCAGAACTAATGGCAAGCCTCTGATTTCTTTTGCAGGAGAGGGCCCAGAGTAAGCCCTGAGTGCCTGCCTCCTTCGCTGTCTATGTTTAATGCCTGGAAAAACACAAAAGGCTGTCCTTTGGGAATAACCTGACACTTACTACACCAAGTCACCTCATTCACCTCAACATTCATCTACTCTTAGAGATTGCTGTTCTGATCAAGAAAACAATGCACTAGCACATATACCTTACTTACAAATCTGTAAATTCGTTTTTATCAAAATATATTTCTTTACACAGTTTTAAAAACTTCCTCATACAAAATGCATTGTATGTGGTAACATCAAATTTCATAAAAAGTTTTTTCGACAATTTAATATGCAGTTTGAACAAATTAAAGCGCAATAAACAAAAACAGCGAGAGTTAAAACGAGACACTACTATTTGTCATATTTGCCATAGAAGCCCAGGTTCTGGTGTTAACCTTGGCTGCTGTGGGAATTCTCAAGGGCATATTATTAAGCCCATTATCGCCACTTTAGCTGCAGTTTCCTGCAGATAAAGCAGTGATAATTTTATCGTCTGTTCTTGATAATATGCCCCCCAGCAACTGTTGTGTAGCTTGTCAGACTGTGAACTCTCATCTGGCTTACTTCCACCCCACCTTGTGTGCCCTGTGTGATGTGTGCATACAGTGCTGTGCATGTGTGCGTACATCGCCGTGCATGTGTGCGCACAGCGCCGTGCATGTGTGAATACAGCGCCGTGCATGTGTGCTGTGTGCGCACAGCGCTGTGCATGTGTGCCTGGACAACCTGCAGATGTGTTCACTGGGATCCACAGGGAGGCGTTAGTAGCCGAGGGGGTTCAGGTGCGTGCTGTGTCTGAAAAATCAACGGTTGGTGTTGGCTGAACATGTGTTGCTAAGATGTGAGCAACAAACGGTCATGCAGCAGGTGTGAAGGGTCTGCCCAGACTTTCATCCTTCCAAAGTCGGTGAAAGGACGCTTTTGTTATGATGACAAAACTGATTATTGATTGGAATCGATTACAGATATTAACACAATTCTGCAACCTAGCAACTTTTCCGGGCAACTAATTCTAAAAACAACATTGAGACTTGCCTGTGATGACACCCGGACCCCGTCCCCCACAGACTACAGGACATTGAGGCTGCCAGCCAGTGGGCACCAGCCATAGTTGCGAACTGTCCCGTTTTTGCTGGGACGGTCCCAGCACGTTGGAGACTGTCCCAGGTGATATAGTTGCAGAAACTGTTCATCTTTATTACACACAGGTACACAAACAAGAACTTTGTGTCTGCATCAGCCCTGTGCTGCAAAGTGTCCCGGGAAATGTTTTTCAAATGTTGGCATCTATTCAAGCACTGCGTCAGTGCTGTGTTACAGTAGTTAGACACATCGGATAAAGGCGACTCTGAAACAACGTTGTTCTAAAGGTCTTTGTTGGGTTGGATTGGGATTAAAAATCGGCCCGTGCACGCTAAAAAAACAGTGGCCCCACATTTGCATATTGCCTTTCCGCAAAACACTGCTTCGGCGAAATTTTATCTTAAAAAAGGGGATGGGGAGTTTAAAAAAATGCACAGATTAGTTTACACTGGTGAAACAAACCTGAAAACAAATGAGGCCACTTTTGCTCATCAATGCAGAAACCGCTCAAATCGGCCCCCAGGCAGCTCAAAAAAGCAGCCCACCGCTGGAATTTAGATACCGGCCCCTCGGGCATTGCCCACCTTACCAATCCGACGCAGTTTTTAGGGAGACATTTAGGTGCCGGGAGGCGGGACTTTATGGTGTGAATCCATAGGTTCACAAGCTATGTATAGTTGCTGCACGGATGAGCTTCTGTTTTCATGTAAAACCTAACGTGACTAGCTGTGTGCGGTGTTTACGTGGCAGGGGGTCAGGCAGTCTAGAAGCACAGATGCATCGGTACAATACACAACTATTGACGCTGGGGCCGCCCAAGGTGGACGTCCAATTCTGTGTCAGTACAAGCCCGGTACTAGAAGGTGGGCCCACACACGCCGGGCTCCATGGGTATTGGAGGGCAGTGCCAGTCCAGGCCCATCTCTGAGTACTGGAAGGCGGTGAATGTAAATGTCCAGTAGTTGTAAAGCGCATACTACTACCCGAGTGTGTCAAGGCGCTGAGAGCCGTCGGGAAGATTAAGTGAGCTATTGCCCAGAGTCACATGGTGCTGGGCTGAGCTGCCGCCGGCACCGGGGATCGAACCGTGAGCCCCTGGGTTCAGGAGTGAGTCGCCCTGGCCACTGCGCCACACCTCTTCCCAGTGCCAGTACAGCCCCTGCCCCTTGTGGATGAAAAGGAATTGCTAGTACAGGCCTTTCTGTATACAAGGAGAGCCTGGTTCACATTAGCAAGGGGTCCAAGCATGGGAAAGAATGCAGGGGCGTGTCGTGGAGATGAATACACCAACCTCACCACTAACCACAGAAGCTTGGGGCGTGCCAGGTGCAAGCTCTGCATAAAAAGAAGTTGGAGTCACGAGTCTCACCACCAGGGTTGTTTGAGGCTGTTGGCGTGATCTTGTGCAGCAGATGTGGTCTCCATGGGGGAGCGGTCGAGAGGCCAGTGAGAGCCAAAGCAAGCAGCCGCTGCTTCTGTTTGCGACAATCACTCTAGTGTTGTATGCACAACTTGGACACTGTGGGGATATGTAAAATAAAATGAATAGCGTGGTGTTATGGCAACGCCATACTCTGACATTTAAAAAAATGCAGGTATGCGCTGTATTTACAAAAATACGGCATACTCCTGTGTTTCCCCTAGTGTTGGCGCTAAAGAAGCTGCCAGCGCTTGCGCCTTGTTGCAAGGATGCCTGCGCTGCAGGAGTGATTGTTTATGTACAAGAAGGGACAACTTCCTGCACATAAACAATCAATAATGGTGATTTGCTCAGTCTATATGTGCTGCAGAATGCAGCACTCTTAGAAAGAGGAAAGAACATGGAGAAATTAATAATTTCTTCTCGTATCGCCGTCCTAAAACGAGGTATTCCCTGGCCTTCATTTTTGGTGCTGTTGCTTCTTTCTAAATCTGGCACAGTGTCAAAAAGCAATGGGTGTTGTAGTGCAAGATCCGCTTCTTTGTCGCAGAGGACTGCAGAGGAAAGGGGCATATTTACCTGATGGAGTTAAGGCACGTTAAGTGGTTTAGCGTAATCTTGGAAATATGGGGAATGGCGCAAAGCTGCCAGAGGGTCTGAAAAAGTGATGCTCCGGTGGCGTTAGGGGCTTGTAAATATTCACCTCCGTGCTCTAAGTTTGAGCAGACAGAGGATGTTAGCCACGGGCAGATCCTTCAAATTTCCCAAGATCACACAGTTGGTGCAGTGTGAAAGCTTGCAGTGGAACTTGGGTCTCCTGGTTTGACAGCTGAAAGATTACGCCACATAACATTTTCTGGTTCTCTTATGGGAGCCACAGAGCTATGGGACATCAAGAGGACACGGGGCACACACAACTCGAACTCTTACACGTGTACGCAACAAGAGGTGTTTCCACTTTGGTGTTCCAAGATATAAAAACCCTGGCTATAAGCGTCACTTGAACCGCTCCTTGTAATGTGTTGCGTTGCTGGTCCATGTGATAACCATTGTGCGCCGACTGACCACTTCCTCACACATGCCTCCCAAAAGTTGTTTTCAATAGCTAGAAAAATAATTGGTGATGGCAGCTGCCTTTGCCGTATGCACAGTGAGTGTTAGATTTGGAGGTCTCTAGTTGGCACAGGTAGGCACTTGTGACAAATAGGGACCGTCATCTCTAGTCAGGATAAGGGGATTACACTCCTAAAATAACCCCTGCTCACCCCCTTGGTAGCTTGGCACGAGCAGACAGGCTTTATCTCAGAGGCGATGTGTGTTAAGCATTTGTGACCACATACAGTAACCCAGTGACAACACTACAAATGGACACCACACAGGTTTTATATAAAAAATAAATAGACTTTATATAGAGTTACCACAAGACCATAAACTACAAAAATACACAATACTGTTACTGTAAGATGGTAGATTTAGCTTAGTTCAGTTCAGTTCTTAAATGCGACACTTTGCGTCTATGTACCTTGGGTTGTGTTGCGCTTCCACGACAAGCAAGGTCGCAGCGAGGGAAATGCGGCAAAGTTCAGGTGCAATGAAATAAAGACGGGAAGATCTTCCAGATGCGGCACGCTTCTCCGGGGATGCGATAAGTTCTCGGTTTGATGTGTGGACTGCAGCGGCGACACCCTGACGATGAGACGGCAGCAGCTCAAAACCAGGAAAGGAATACACAACCTAGCAGAGGCAGGCTTAAAGGTTAGACAAGAAAATACCTAATTTCTAAAAGTGGTATTTTCAAACACAGAATGTTACAATCAACTTCACTAAGAGATGTTTTTTATCATTCTGAGTCAAGTCATACTAAACTCGAATTTCTACCATATTCTCTGAGTCAGTTAGGATTATAAACATGTAATAATCTAACAGACCATTCTGGCCTATGGAGAACAGGTAGCCATTGCAATAGTGAAAAATAAAAATGGCTGTAATTCACTATTAGGACAAGCCACACACATCAGGGCTTGTCCTACCTTATACTTAAAATGCACCCTGCCCTTGGGCCTACCATAGGGGTGACTGATATGAAGAAAAGGGAAGGTTTAGGGACTGGCAAGTGGGTGCACTTGCCCAGTCAGCATGACAGTACCAGACTGCACGCACTCTCTGCAATGGCAGACCTTAGACACATTTTACAAGGCTGCTTCTGTGGGCGGCACAACCAGTGCTGCAAGCCCACTAGCAGCATATGGATGCACACACCCAGGGCACACTCAGTGCACTGTACTAGGGTCTGACAAGTAAATAAAACATCCAATCATGGAACCACTAATCAATATATTAATTTACAATTTGGAGCACTTGCACTGTGGCACTGGATAGCAGTGGTACAGTGCCCAAAGCATCTAACACCAGCAAAAACACATGAGGCAAAAGCAAAAATGGAAAGAAGACTCACGCCAATGGTGCCAGGTCTAACACTGGGGGACTGAAGTACACCGCAGAGGATTTGTGCTGCATAATATGTTTTTCCACCGGCAGCTGTTGGTCATCCTTCGTTTACTGTGTGCCTTGGGCCCGGGTTCTGGTCAGCAGCCAGTAATGCCCCGAGAGTGTGGTTGCATTGTCTGGGTTGTAACATATGGACTTGTTTCTTCTTAGAACATAGAAGTATTTTACAGACAGATAATACCTTACTTCCTTTGTGACACCCAGCACACAGAAAGACACCCAAATATGTGAAGTGATGCACCCTGAATGGGTGTAGTACTTTGCCATTCTGTGCAGTGGCGTAACAAAACTTGAGGGGGCTCCCCTGTAAGGTACTTGGAAGGGCCCGCTCTGGATGTAATCAAGAGCTCTAGGGCCAGAAGAGTACTGTGCTGAGGGGCCGTCTACAGCTTGGGCCCCCTACAGCTTGGGCCCCCACACCAAGGGGCTGCTGGGGCCTATGTTACACCAGTGATTCTGTGCCTCTTACTGCACTATGCCAAATGTTTACCCATGACACACACGACCCACCAGTGTAATGCTTTCAGGGGCGTAGCTTCAGGTTGGCCGTTAAAGGTGTGACCCCTCAAATAAATGCATTCTTTGCTTTGTAGTTCATCTAGGGGCCTTGAGTCGTTTTTGTTATGTGTATGTTAGTTTTTCTTGTCATGAACCAAGAAAGCGAGCGAGACAGAGATACCCATCTGGTGGCTGAATTAAAAAATGTGAAACCAGATAATCTGGAATCAATACCGGCTTCCCTGCTTGCCCAAAGAGTGGGATCCTAGGAAAATAGTTTATTTCGCACAGCCTCTGTTTTCTTTATTATCCAAATGAGTGCACTTTTAAATATTTGCATTTAGGATGTGTGCTATACAAGCCCCTCTTATGTTTGATTTAATAGTCTATAAGGTTGCTCGTCTTTAATCAGAGTCTAGGCCCCTTTCAGGGTTTAAATGACTACTGACTTGCCTCTTATTTCACTTATGACATTGTCGTTAAGGGGGCGAAGCCATGAATGTTTCTAAAAACGATCTTACCGAATAAATGTCTGCCTATGCAGTGATATAATCTGATCTACGAATGTGAAACGCTTCTGTGTGATAATGAAATACACTTTTATTTAAATTTCAAAGAGATTTTATCATATGTTTACACTATGTTTGTTGCATGATACGAACGCCAGACGCGTTCATAGCTCGGCTCATGCACAAACTCTTAGAGCCGAGCCAGACCCATGGCTCAGCTAGCCCTATTAATTTGCGGCCCATTTGGCACTCATGCTCAGTACACCGGCCGTCAGATACTTGATGACATTATATGTAAAAGGTGAGGACTGCAAACAAGGAGCCCTTCCCACAGGAGCCAAAGTTGACAACTCTACCATCGAGGCTTCTTGCAGTAGACATGAAGGGGAGCGCGAGCAGTGCAAACATATCGAAAATAAGCGATACTAGGGCAGGGACTCCAGGCTATTGTGTTATTTGTGAAGGTAGTCATGACTTCCCAGGGAGAAAAACCAGGCCAAAGTAGGACCGGCCTGGGCGTAGCTTCAGCAGGGGTGTTTGGGGTGTGACACCCCTCAAAATCATTTCTTGGTTTGGTAGTTGGGTCTGGGGGGCCTGCGCCAGGTCTGCTGTGTTTGTGTCAGTTTTTCTCATCATTCTTATTTCACAAAGAAGTTTTAACTTTCCATTTATTTTGTATTGGATCTTAAATATATATTGTGACCGCTTTTCCAAAAAAGTAGTAAATCTTCATGAGTAGAATTTACTATCATTTGCAATAGAATTCACAAACATTGGCAGTAGCAGGCTGGGAAAGCTGCACCAGTCTCAAGTCTCCTGGGATACTATTGGCAAACAAACACCTAAAGGTGATGGTATGAATGCTTGCAAATAGTCTAACCAGGTTAATTGTTCAGGGTAGCATTCTGATTCATCCTCTTTCACCCACTGTGCAACTCATGACAGAGGCCCACCTAATGCAAATCAGTACTGTCCCTGTTCCTCATGGAAATAGTCCATCCTAAACCTGGGGCATCTCAGCCATCCAGCCCCCATCCCACTGCTTTTTTAGTTGGGAAACTCGAAATTCATTTTCACCTTTCGAATCTCACTCACAATAATTCATTATTGTTTTCCAGTTCACCATAGTGTTTTAACTTTAGGTCCTGCCGAATCGCCTCTAGACTTGTAGAATTGTGAAGAAAGATGTTGACCAACCACACGGAAGATGCCACACCAAAGACAGTAACTTATGATTGCGCCTTTGCTCTTTATTTTAATCAGGGTAGGAGACCCCACAATTAAAGTTATTTTTGCTGGTACTCTCAACCCTGTTTTAACTCACAGAAACATCACACACCACTTACTCATCTACACTCACTAAATCACTCCCCCCTACGGCACCAACGGCTATTGGGAAAAAGATCTTGGCTAAAGTGCCCCTCATCGGGAACCCGTCAGGCATTGCAGCGCCGGCCAGAAGAGGAGCAGCCCGATGATGACGCATGACACCCAACTGGGTGTGTGAGGGCATTACATTCCAAAGAAATGGATTCCCATCTCTCCGACTCTGTAGCCTACTGCCCTGTGTATATTGCTCAATTCTAGATCATTCAGGAACAGCACAACTTTAATTTTCATATTGCATTTGGGCAACTGTGCTGGTCCCTAATGTTTCCCTGGAACGGTATGCCCAGGCTTCTGAGGCAGTTTGAGTGTAATTAGAGTATCCAGGACCACCCCTCCCCCCACCATGTTCCTCTGCCAGAAGCATGCATAATCTCTTTGAAAAGGCCCTATCATGTGGGGGTGGGGGCTGCAAACTACCTGCTGGGCAGCAGATTAAATATTTCCCAACAGGGAAGTTCAAAGAAAAATCTAATTAAGGTCTGACTCTGAGAAATGTAACTAAACTTAAATGCATGAAGGATTGCAAACATGATTAATGTTTGTGGTCAGAACCCTCCGTTACCAAGGAAAGCGCCTGCTGGACTTCTCTCGTGATCCAAATAATGCGAGGTTATCTCTAGTGCAGCTTGTGCATGCAGGCTGAAAACACAGCCAAGCCCTGCAGACTTTCAGAGAAGCACTAGTCAAAAAGAATGGCAGCATTTCTTTATGGATGCCCAATTAAATAATTTCTCCTCTCTATGTACACAAGTTGCACAATATTTCACTTATGTCACTGTGTTCACTACACCGGCTTGACACTATTAAGGAACTTTGGAGCATATTACCAACAACTAGCGATAATTATGGCTATGTTGGCTTAGCTGGAATAATCCTATCGCCGCCCTTCACCTGTTTTTATCGCTGAGATACCTTGCTATTATCAAGGTTTATCTCAGAAGCGATAAAAAAACGGCGAAATGAGTGAATATCGCTGTCAATACAGCGATATTCAGGCATTACCGTGACAATGCTCTTAGCCATGTTATCCACCTCTCATTGGATAGCATGGCTAAGAACTGCTCAGGGGCAGGTGTTAGCTTTTGGAGATATTCGTGCTTAGCGCGAATATCTCCTAAAGTTGGTAATAGGAGATAGCGATGTTAGCGACTGTTTCCAGTCGCTAACATCTTGGCACGCCCACTTTGCATGTCATTAGCGATAATTATCGCTGACATGCAAATCGGGCCCCAAGATGATTGCTATCTCTTACTAGCTGTCGCTAACTGGTGTTAGCGACAGCTTGGTAATTGGGCGATCAAATTATCGCCACTGTAGCAGGAAAAAGTCCTGCTAAAGCGGCGATAATGGCCCTTGGTAATATGCCCCAGTGTGATTAACTAATTTTAACCTGTATCTATAAGTTATGGTCTATGGAGGATAGGACTTTTCATAATTTTGTAAGTTAAATAGGTTCTCAGTGAACCTTTGTCTTTCTAGGCATTACCTACCCAGAGTTCACTTAACATAAAAGGTTACTTTTGTTTTATATAAACAAACAAACAAATTATGAGGCCTGCACAGGCCATAAACAATTTACTAAAGGCCCCATCTGCAACAGGCTACATGTTGCCGAAGCCAGACTGAGTTGTCCCATTCGCTCAGCCCACAAACGTGTGCGCACGCGTGTGTGCACACGATCACATGCAATGATCTTCGAACCACTGACCCCAGGTGCGCAGCAGCGGACCCTATTGTAGTGTGGACACTGGGGGGTGAGCACTCAATTCCATTTTACCAGAGATTACAGTGAGTGAGACTCAGTGAGACTCACTCATAGCTGTGATCCAAACACAGGATGGGACCGAAAGCAAAACAGCGGGAGGGGAAAATGGATAAAACCCAATCCCCACAACACACAACTGTCAGCCTTTTAGTAAATGAGATGTTATTCTGAGCCCAACTACTATTTGGAGGAGGGAAACAGCATTTACCACACAGCGTGAGCCACGTGCTGCTGTTCCAACGTAGGCGTTACAACGAATGATTAGTTACTACGCATTCCTTTACCACACATATCATTACAACAACATGCCTTAGAAAAAGCGGCGTTGAACTTTAAAGTCCATCACTTTCCCTGTTGCGCAGACTGGAGTTGGAATAGTAAATTTAACCCTTCGAAGTGCAGCACTTTCCTGAAGTCATGGCGAAGTAACGATATGCGTGGTGAAGGAATGCGTGATAAAGACGTGTTCATTGTAAAGACTGCGGAGTAATGGCATGCGTGGTAAAGGCATGCATTGTTCCGACATGCATCCACAGCACATGAATCTCCAATAGTTTCATGATGCAAATTCTGCTACTTATGAATATTCAAGAGAATTGATGACATCAGAAGGCCCAGTGCAGTACCCCAGGGAAAGACTGCCTGGTCCGAAGACAGCTGCTTCATTAAGAGTCATTCAAATACAATGCCCAGTTTATTGACCACACATCAGAGCATCGACAGAGAAACACAGTGCGTCTTAGAATATTAGAAATCCATTTTAATCTTTTGGATAGGGGGCGGCAAATACAGGCCATGGGGTGCGAGAGCCAGGTCAGGTTTTCAGAATATTCACATAAGATTAATTTTTAGGACTCTAAATTCATATTCCAAAGAAAACCTGCCATGCATTCTGAACCTATGTTTGACACCCCATCCATACTAACTTCTCTTTGTAACTGAGTCTTGGATATCGGGCCATAGTTAGGGCCTTATTTGTGAGGCCTCGCTATAGTTTTGCGCTGCCGTTGCGTCACTTTTTCAGCGGCGTAAAACATGCCCCCTGTTGTGCCCTATTTATAAAGTGACGCATCCAAGCAGATGCGTCACTTTGTAAACCCCTGTGCTACTTTATACTTGCGTCGGGTATAATGGATGCTGGTTGGGCGTTCGCACGCAAGTAAGCCTCGTAAAAGTGACGCAGTGTAATCTATGAGATTTACCTGTTCCACTTCTAGGACGTAAATGCGTCAGTATCTTACGCCTGCCTTACAGCAGGCGTAAGACTGATGCAGACCCATTAAAACATCGGGCTTGCCCTATGTGAAAGGACACATTGCTGGAGTTGCGTCACTTTTGTGACACACTCAAGCAATGCGTCACTTTTGCGCCTACAGATACATCAGAAATACTGACATATCTGTAGCTCCTTGCGACATGATGCGTCATATAGTAAATAAGACGCATCCATCATGTCGCACAGAGGGCGCACTGAGAAGTTACGCATCGCCACTTTCACGCAACAATATGTCACTTCTCATAAAAGATGCCCTTAACATTTACAAGGTAGGAGCAGACTGCGCTTCGGCTGGGCTACTACGTAATCCAGACTCCTATGTCACCAATCCCACTTGCTGTGTTACTCTGTCACCACCAGACTCAGGAGAAAGGTTGTGAACCAATCAAGCAGATATAAAACTCACCTAGAATGGGCATGGCGATTCGTTTGGATTCGGATGGCGTCCCATCTGAAGGCTATTCGGCTACTCACAGTGAGTTCACTAAAGTAATACTGGGCACATTTACTATTTCCACGCAACGCGGCACAGCAAGATAACTTGCTGCTCCATATTGCGTGATACGGAGAGAGCAGAAATGCTCCATATTTACAACGAAATGGAGCATTTCAGCTCTCTGCGTGCGCTGGAGTACTGTAGGCACTCTGTTACCATGGTGCAAGGGTGCCTGTGTTACAGGCAGGATTGTGTTTGAGCACAAAGGGACACCTTCCTGCACCAAAACAATCTTTAGAAGCATATTCCTACAGCATACATGGAACAAGGACATAACGAAGAGAAATACCAGCCTTTTGCTTCTTTTGTTTTAACTTGGTTTTAGTAAATCTTTCTTGTTGAGGGGGGGGGGGGGGGGGGTGGGGGGGCTTCCAGGATCTTGCCCATATAAAAAAGCTGTTTATAAGGGAAAATATGTATTTTTTAAAATTAAATTCAAACTTTATTATGCACGATTAATTGAGTCTTTGCCTGCGAGCACCAAATCTTATCTAAAGTTTAAAAAAATAACATAACTGTTTTGCAACATAATTATTATGTTGAGAAAGTGCGTTTCAGAAAGGGCTTGCTACTTAGAGAAGAGTGGACAGCGACAGCCAAAATGGTCATTGCTACACAAGGTCATTTCAGTCTCTTGAGTTTATGTTCATATCGAATCCTATAAAATGTCAAAAGAATTAGAAAATTTACAGAATGATTATTCTGTCAGGAGAGAGCATCAAATCATCTTACAGCTAGATTCATGAAAGAGCCGTTTTGCGAGTCCTTAATAGCGATTATTAAGGACTTGCAAAACGGGATTCATGTAGGAATCGCTAAATAAATTGCGATTCCTACACATTCCTTATTTACGATTAGCAAATTGCTAATCCCATAGGAATGAATGGGGAGTATTCCTTATTTGCGATTAGCAATTAGCTAATCGCAAATAAGATAGTTTTTTCAAGGGTGCCATGGGTGTCCAAAGGACACCCTGTAGCACCCCTGAAATGCAAATTTACACAGGTGTTGTGCACACACATGTCCAAAGGACATGTGTGTGTGTAACATGCAACAGAGAAAAATGCACTAAAGTGCTTTTTTCTATTTTTCGCTATTTACCACGAAGTCAGACTTCGTGGTAAATAGCGGCCAAATATTGCGAATTCACAATATAAAATTGGTTAATGAATTGCATTTAAGGAATCTCTAATAGAGATTCCTTAAATGCAATTCCTCGCAAATATGCGATTTCGCAAATAGCGATTTTTGCATTTGGGATAATGAATCCCAAATGCAAAAATTGCGCTCGCAAAGGGCCAGATACTGAGAATCTGGCCCTTTGCGAGCCGATTTTTCGTTCATGAATCTGGCTGTTAGTCTCTTTATTTTATGCTCGACCCTTATACCTCGTTGATTAAAAGCTGCTCTCAGGAGATCTCTGCTGTCCTTCAAAAGTGTGGGGCAGATACAAACCAGATGAACTATGTCCTCTTTACGTGTCTGACACCAACAGCAGTAAGTTAGTTTGTTGATCCGTAGCCACAGTGGGTTATGCATAAGCGATGGCGTGTTCCATGTAGTAATCTCAGTAGTCTCCTGAACCGTCATGATGCTCAAGGGCCTGGATACCCTCTTGGGTGATTAGCCTTGATTGATTGATTAAGTCTTAAAGAGCCTCATTGCGATGTCGGTTGGAAGACCTCTAAGGCTTCCGACAATCATGGTAGGTTTAAAGTCCGATCGCCGAATTATGATGATGGCCGTTGGAGTTTAAACTGGCTGGAGAATCTGACACGGTTCTGACAGGCTCAAGGAGCCGGTCGGTCAGTTGGAAAGGCATCATGATCCCTTACGGACGGCGTTCCCACCGTTAGGATTATGATGTTGGTTTCTGACATTCATTCCATGTTGGCCTTTCTGACATGAAAAGGCTGTGGGAAAGCAACATTGGGGGCACCTAGCAGGGCCCCCGTCCCTCCTCGGCCTCCGCATTTGGTCCGGGTCAACATCCCTGCATCATGTAGCAGGAACCTTGAAGTGCCTGCCACACGGCGCAGGGATGTTTTCCTCCCACCACACAAGTTCCCATTGCAAAATTAATTCTTCCGGCATGTGGTCGCATACAAATAAGTTGGTTGGTCAGTTCCCGATCCGCAATGGTGTCGGTCGAAGTTGCTCATATTTGTATTATAAAAAAACTGGCTAACCAATTATGAAATAAATTGGGGGTTTTAAAAAAATTTGTAATTACTGAAAAGCATCCAGGCGTGAAACCTTTTGCCGCTTTCTCCACAGCTGCTGAAAGTTTCTTCATTAGGATATTGAGTGATTTTTTTTAAGGCAGCATAGGTGACTGTATGGTCCCAGCGTGGTTGTATCTGAAGAGCTTGTATCGCTGAGTCGGAATAGATCCTTGCCGTGGTGTCAGGAAAATTTGCCATTGCATCCATAATACCTTACTGAGGGAATTATTAGCTGATGTTGTCAGTCTGTGGCAGCATTTGATGTAGGTCCCTTGTCTTGTATCATTTGTTTAATTATCCCAAATATATTCTAAATGGATCTGTGCTGGAGAGGCATTTTGTGGCAGGTTAAAAAGATGCCTGTATGCTTCTGAAATAATTGTGTCTAGCAATGCTGCATCGAGGCCCCGTAGGGCTTTGCTACCAAACGTCAAAGTTGGTAAGAGTTTGGCTGTGGCAATCTTTAGTATAGGTGTCAGACTGAGCCCTTTCAAGGGTCTCTATAGGGTGTGGAATGCTGATATCAGTGCAGTTAATTTCCGTAATAGTTGTTGTTTTTGAGGATGAAAGGAGCCTTTTGTATGAAATAGTATCTGGAGCTAAGGAAATGGATAAATGTATGATTGCCGAGAAGGGAGTGTGTGAAAATAGAGGATGCACCAAAAAATGGAACAAAAAGTGGGGCAAATGGAACATCTATGGAGGAGCGATATGCATCTCCCCGATCACCAATATGAGCGATATGCATCTCCCCGATCACCGAGATGAGCGATATGCATCTCCCCGATCACCGAGATGAGCGATATGCATCTCCCCGATCACCGAGATGAGCGATATGCATCTCCCCGATCACCGAGATGAGCGATATGCATCTCCCCGATCACCGAGATGGAGCTGAGAGAAAGACGAGGAGGTGGACACGAACGATTATGAGCCTGCAAAAAGGGCCAAGTCTAACATGGACAGTTTATTGAAAGTCCTCTCCAAAATGTTCTTTGAATACTGTGTATAACTATGTACTGCATACAGATGCAGCCATGACCTGTATTGTCTCTTTCAAGGTCAATAAGTAGATATATAAAAAAAATAGTATCTGGCGGCATTTGTACTCATGCACGGTGTCCAGCAGTTGATCCTGTGAGTACAATTTGTATATGTAGTTTTTGGGTTGTTACCTTAGTCATCCTAACACTGAAGGGAACTACCTTGTGTGTGGATGTGTTTATTGTGAAGAAGCAGAATGCCTTCACTCACAGTGAAGTTAGGCAGCGGCTGAAGTGGGCGGACCCGCCCCCATGCTGTATGCTGTATTGGACGGATGAGAATGTGAATGACACTTAAGCAGACCAATAAATGAAGATGGCTGGTTGAAAGCCCTTATAATTAAGTATGTTGTATACAATTTTAGTTTGAGCTAGAGACATCATTATGAGCCTACTCATCAGCTGTCGCGCTCCGATTCATTTCAGCATATACAGCTAAGATTCAGAAAGCAAAATAATCAGTTGCATATTTAATATTTACTAATTGATCAAGCAGTTTTGTACAGTGTTGTGTGTTGCCTTTTGTTGTCTTCCTAGCGTTGGTTGTAAGAAAGTAGAGTTTAATAGTGTGAAGGAGAAGTTAGTGTTCTGTGAGTGAGTAACCACGTGCATTATTTTTCACAATGGTCACGAGCTGTTCCCAGACAATCTCAACTGCAGGCCGGGCTTGTGTCGTCCTTCTTTCTGTTGCCTCTATCTCATATCTCACTCCTTTCAATCAACCAATCAGGATTTATAAAGCGTGGCTAATCAACCTAGACTCGTATCCGGATGCGTGTTGGTCCCGCAGGCTCATTTGAAGGGCTAGGTCTTTGAAAGAGAAAAATGGGGGGGGGGGGGGGGGGGGGGGGGGCGGAATTAAGGAGAAAGCAGTTAAAACGAAGGAAAAGCAAGGAGAAGACACACAAAAAACGGGGGGGGGGGGGGGGAAGTAAGGAGACAGCAGTAGCAAGAACGATGAAGCAGCCCAGGAAGAGCCGGGCCTGGGGCTGCTCTCTTACATCTTTTCTCATGCCAGCCCTTCCATTCCCACTTCCTTGGCTTTACCCCGGGTTCTCTTGGAACCTTCCTTCCATCATTGTTTGCAGGAGGCATATTAACCCTTCGCGTTGCTTTATGATGAGTCAAAACTGCTACTAGATAAAATTCCAATCTCTCACCAGTAGCCACATTAATCGCCAGAGTTATCTTGGCATGCTTATTGTTGCCTGAAAACTACTGGACACATTAGGAAATCCATGAGCTTTAAACTAATAGTTATTTTCAATCACAGCACCACCCCCCCACCATAGTGAGAGCCTGGTGCGGCGGCAACGGTCGCACCGCCCTAAAGCTGGCCCTGTCCAAGGCATCATTAGATTGTCTTCTGCATTGAAATCCAGTGGCAGCTGCCAGACCTTCAAAGTTGGGGTGGTGGGGTAGGGGGTGGGGGGGGGGAGGTTGTAATAACGTATTGCCCAGAAATACACAGAATTAACAAATAGAACAAACGTGAAGTTCCGCAGAGGGGATGAGCTATGGGTTCTCACTCCTGGAACAGCTTCTAAAACAGAGTAAAATTCCTCATTTTGCTCTTAAATGCTCAAGTAAATTGACTAAAAATAATGTTTTGATAGACATTCTGAAAGGGACCCTCATTAAATATTTTATTAACTTCTTTACGTGACGATCAAGAAACACTATCCACATGGCTGCTGAAGGTTTTAGAATTGTGGTGGTAAAATGGTGTATTTTTCAAAACAGTTTGTCCCATAACTTAACTAAAAAGCGTTTATTTTACAAGCGCAAGCAACAATCTGTGGGGCAGATTTACAAGCCCCTTCTGCCGCTGCTGCATCACGTTGCGTGACGCACCAGTTACGCAGCCTGCTGAGTGATATTTACAAGCACAGGTAAAGTCACCCTGTGGGACCTAACCTGTGCTTGTAAATATCGTCCCTGTTCACCCAACACTTTGCGTGTTAGTGGCGGGACATGGGTGTTGCTGTGGGTGTTCCAACACAACACCCATGTCCACTTTCCAGATTTACGAGAAATCGTAAATCTGGAAATGCATCAAAATAGCGAGGTGCAAAAAGGAGAAAGTTTTAATTTCTGCTCGTTTTTTTCCTCTTTCAATGAGTGCTACATTTTACAGCACAGATTGGAAGAGGAAATAACCTCAATTGATTATTTTAACAATCTCCCCATGAAGCAGGCATCCTTTCACTATGATGCACGGGTGCATCCGCCGGCGCATGGCTGCAGTTTGTGCGCCAGTGCAGGGGGAAGCACAGAGATGTGACATATTGTTGTAAATACATCGCATCCCAGTGCTTCGAAACTAACTCAGCGCGGCGCAGCAAAGTGACTTGCGTCACCGCGCTGCATTCGTTTATTGTAGATTTCCCCCTGAGTATGTAACTGGACAAGGCCTCCTATGGCTTTTCAGTACATGTGTATCCAATGTCCATGCTCTTCACTTACACTTTACACCCACCTCTGCTTTTTTAGGTCCCACCTGACCCAGCGCAAGGGCTGGTTGGCGAGACTTTTAGTAAGGGCTTAAAAAAATGCTGCCATGGCTGGCCTAGCGCTTGCGTTCACGCGAGCGTGTACGCGCGCACCGCCGTCTGTCTTTCACTGGTCATTAAGCTTGTGGACGCTGCAGCTGCTTTCACTTTTGCAGCCGCATGCCCACTCGCTCGGCCCTGTCTGTGTCCATGCCTTTACTTTTGCTATAATCGTGGCACCTGCGCTTTACTTTTAACATTAAAAGTAAAGCGCGGGTGCCGCGATTATAGCAAAAGTAAAGAAATAGATTTTTTTTCAATTTCTTTACTTTTGCTATAATCGCGGCACCCGCGCTGTAATAACTTTGGATCTTCTTTAGCAGAATGTATTACTCCTTACCTACTGAAGTCATCTGTTTTCTATCTGGGGGGGGGGGGGTTTCTTAACATACAGTGGGACACCATAAACAATTGTAATACCAAAGATCGTTATCACTCTTTGGAGGCATTACATTTGTAGCAGCATGTATTTACTCCCACACATGAGAAAGGGCATTTAATCGACCCGTTTTTCTCTGTGAATGAGATAGTCCGGGTCCAATCAAATTGTGGTCATATCACTGTCATTCCTTTTTTTTTTTTTTTTTTTTTTGTTTTAAATGTTTCATTGCGAGTTGATCAGGTTTACAAGCAAATACTGTTCACAGCACGAAAAGAAGATAAAAATATAGTACTAATTAAAGAAAAACAGTAAAGAATCCTTCATATATACAGCAGAGATTATATGTACAGTACACAACACTGTTAATGAATAACATTGGTAAACTGGCCTACTTAACCAGTTCCTCCCTCCATCCATCGCTCTATCGGTTCCCAAATTTTAATTCCCATTCTCCTCCTTTTACTGCCTTTTGTCCTATATATTGCTCGTTCCATAATGTATCTTGCCAACAAGCGTCCTTGCCAGGAAGCAAAAGAGGGTGGGTCTGGGCTAATCCAGTTTTGCGTCACACAGGAGCGAAAGATCCCAACAGAAATAAATAACAGTTTTTTATGATCATCTATCATAGATATATCAGAAATTCCTATCACAACAAGTTCGGACGTGAGTATTACAGGCATTCCAAGTATCAAAGAAAGAAAATGTTGCATTTCTAATAGGATTCTACTTAAATGTGGGCATGAAAAAAACATATGTACAGAGTCAGCTGCATGTAAGCCACATCTACTACAAGCAGTACCAACTGAGGAACCCCATTTAGAGATTTTGGCTGGTGAGTAATAAAGATCATATAACACCATATAGTGTTGAGTTCTACTCCTACCCGAAAGCAAGATGGAATTAGCCAAGTGGATAGATTCTTCCATCTTAATTGAGTTTGAACCTAGTTTCTCCACCCATAAATTTTGCCTAAACAAAATATCATCTGGTTGTTTTGATATCAACTGATTATAAAAATAACCAATTTTCCTTCTTTGATACAAAGAGTCAATCAAAAAAATATGTTGTAGCGACGTTCGTTCCCATTCTGATAGTGTATAAAAATAACTATGCCACTGTAAGTATTTAAAATAATCAGCATTGGTAAGTTTATATTTTATTTGAAGTTCCGTAAATGACTTAAGTTTATTATTCTGTAAGAGATCCCCAAACTGGGTAATGCCAAGGTTATGCCATCTTCTCCCAGTACTGTCTATACCCACAAATGGGAAAATATGAGAGGAGGTCAAGGGGGTATATCTCGTGATTCTGGGGATGTCAAAAATTCGCTTGATGGATTTCCAGGCCCTAAAAGCAGCTTTAACAATTTTAAATTTTGTTTTTTTGTAATAGCTGGGCTCAACAAATTTTAGTAAACAACCCTTGGCCTCTGTCCCTAGAACCAATTCGTAAATAGATGGAGAGTGAGAATCTAGAATCGGAGCCATCTCACTGACAATTAAGGGAGCGATGAACTGCAATACTGATGATAAGTAATAATAAAAAAAATATGGTGTACCCCAGCCCCCCTATCTTTTGAAACTATCATTTTTTGATAGGCTCTACGAGGTCGTTTATACCCCCATAGGAATCTTCCTGTCATTTTCTCCAGCTGTTTAAAAATAAGCGTAGAGAATTCTAAAGGAATACAACGGAATAGATATAAGAACTTAGGGAGAATCATCATCTTCAAAACATTATTTCTACCATATAAAGAAAGATGTAAATGGTTAATGCGCTCTAGTAGAGTGTTAGATTCCTTTATCATGGGCAGGATATTTATTTCTGGAATTTGTGAAACTGGTGATGTAATCTTAATACCCAGATATGTTGCAACGGAAAATATGTTGTTATGTAATGGGGGATTTAGACCTGTAAATAAAATTTGTGTCTTGGCCATATTTAATTTATAACCCGAAAAGGCGCCAAAACGACTAGCCAGGTCTTCTATCCTTGGGATAGCTTTACTTATATCTGTAGTAAGGACCCACCACATCGTCAGCATATGCAAGTGCCCTATAGTGTATGTCTGCTGCTACTACAGGTGTAATATCATATTCATGATTCAATTTGTTTAAAAAAACATCGATATAGATTGCAAAAAGCAAAGGAGAAGCAGGGCACCCCTGCCTTGTACCACGGCAGATTGGAAAGGTGGTCGACTTATTTATTCCAATTTTGATGGATGATATAGGAGTGTTATACAGAGCTTTCAATGCTCTAATCATACTTGGTCCAAACCCCTTAAATGCAAGTAATTCCCATAGATAGGGCCAGGCCACTCGATCAAACGCCTTCTCGGCATCTAAAAGAATTACTCCCATTGATGTGTTTGTACCTTCAGCCCAATCAAGCAAGGAGATTACTCTACGAACATGATCAGTGGTATCCCTTTTGGGTATAAACCCATGTTGCCACCGTGATACTATAGTTGGAATTATCACAGATATCCGACTTGCTAGGATTTTTGAAAAAACCTTGCTATCGGCATTTATAAGTGAAATCGGCCTATAAGAAGCCGGATCTAAGGGAGGCTTATCCTTCTTTATAAATGCCATAATGGTCGATTCTGCCCAGGAAGGTGGGGTTTCTACTTTGAATTTTTAATTTGAAAAGGAATGATATCACTGTCATTCCTTTTCAAATTAAAAATTCAAAGTAATAATCTCTGTGCTTCCCACTGTAGCGTGCTTCATTTGACCGGATCATCTTGGTAAAAAGATTTCAGAGAATGTTTTAAGTTAGCCTTCGGTGTTTTACCATTCCCCACAACTAATCTTAGGAATGATGTGACACAAGCGGTCTACGTAGTTAAACATCTTGGTCAGTAATGTTTTGGACGTAATTGCCCCTCTTAAAACAAAAAGCTATTAAAGGAAAATTCCATCAGCTCCAGGTTATTCTACAGAGATTGCGGCAGCTAAAAACCTCACTAAAGTGCTGAAACACAACCTAAGAGAGAGCTACCTGGATGAGAATGAGAGCCTGTTTAAACAAGAGTTTAAAATCTCTTAAAAATCTTTGTAGGCTGTCTAAAAAAATATTTTTCTCAATTTTACAGCAGAGAGCTCTCCCCATGAAGTGAAAAAAGATGTTTACTTCAAAAGGGTTTTACTTGAGCAAGGGAATTATGTTAATATTTCTTGACTTTCTTCCACTGGAAGATAAATTCAAGTGGGCAAAATTATAGATCAGGGGGTCTGGAGGAGACAGTAGATCAAGACCCTCCACTTTATATTGAATCCTCTTTATTGAGTTTTGCTGCTGTCAGAAATAGTGAAAACTTCCACGATGTCCATTAAATCCAGGTCACTGCTGAAGCCATGTCCAGCCTCTTGCTGTCAGTTGGCTGGGGCCTAGGATGCTTGTTTCCAGTCCAGGGAGGACCTGGCCTGGCAGTTCGGACTGGACTGTTCCCATTGGGCATAGTCAATAGGTCTCGCCTTTGGAACCTTATAAGTGTTTAGCCATGCAACAGTTTATGTTGTTGCACCAAGGATATTGTGCTACATAACTAAATACTTATAGGGTCCCAAAAGCGAGACCTATTGGCTATGCCAATGCTTGTTTCATCTTTCTCGCCCTGTTCATGTTGATTCTCGACCATATGTTAAACCTGAGAGGAGAGAATGAAAAACTTCCACGAGTCACAGATACCAGCCACATCACTGCGCGGCAACAACAGCGGAGCCATCACATCAGCAGTAAATGTACCTAACTTAGCATGCGCCGTCACTCAAATATCAGCATTGTAATACACTCTAAAAGTATCATGATTTTGCCCCAAAATGTCATATTGTCACTCTGTTAAAAGGCATGCGTTTTTGGGTTCAAACACTACTTTTTATGATTTTGCTAAACAGGCATGTTTTTCATCAAACATACCCTTGCTGCATTCTGAAAATGCACACGTTTTGCTTTCATGCACCATCTTTTCATTTTGGGTAAATAGACTGAATTCATCCAAACAGCATCTTTTTCTTGTCTATGAAAAAAACATTTTTGCCACCAAATGTCAGTTCCCATTTTGGTCATTACTGGGCTGGGTCCCCAGATATTAGCCTGTCCGTTTTCCAGGACTCAGATGTGCCCATGCCTCACACTGCTGCCTCTTGGCCAGCCCTCAACATCACATGTGTGCTGTGCCAACATGATCGAAGGGTTGCCCCCAGATCTCAGGGATGACCACGTTGTAACACTATTGGTGCCCATCTAAGGCAAGGGTGGGCCTCATTATGCCAAGGATAGGAGAGGTTCATCCTGATGCCAAGGGTTGACCCCCATTATGCCAAGGACACTCACAGTTTCATGGGGTGTTCTTTGTGTCACCTGAAACATGACAAAAATGGCCACTGTTTGCCATAGTCACCATTAAGCCTGATGATGACTGCTGTATTGTAAAGGAGGGCCGCAACATCCCAAAGTCTATCATCTTGCCCAGATATTCCTACATCATCAGTTACACATGCATGCACACTCAAGCGCACGCTCACTCACACATGCCATGCGTGTGCACTCAATAGCTCTTGACCACTGACATTCTCGCCTCACTCCCCTAAAGGTTGCACGGTTGTGGGGCTCCTGACGGTCAATGGTTTCTGGCTCTGTGGGTTTTATTCTGCACATTGTCTGATTGACAGGGCATGCGCAGGCTCTCTCTGTCTCTGCCTTCTGGGTCCTGAGGAGGGCTGGCATGTGCAACCGAGAGCTGAGGTGCAGTACAACAGCTGCAGACAGGGCATTGGGCGGAGGGCAGTGAACGACATGCTCAGGAGACATGAGGCGGGCAGCAAGAACGGTAGGAACATGGACAGGCAGCTATGAGTGCCCTGAGCATCGCCCCCCCTCTCTGGTCTCCGCCTCCTGCGCTCATTGGCTGAGCTTCTGTACTGCCGATGAATGTGATGAGAATGTAAGTTCTGTTGGATTGCAATTAGGTCCTCCTGGGACTCCAGGTGAGAAATGTCCTCACCCAGGGATCTGCCTGACAATCTGAAAGCGCACTGTGTGGTAATTCAATTGTATTTCAAGTTTAGCTTGCCAAAGCGCGTGCGTGCGTCTGTGGTTGTGTGCATGCGTGTGTGTGTGCATGCGTGTGTATGTGTGTGTATGTTACTTATGAAAAAAGAACCCTCTGTATGTCATGGTTCCAGTGCTTGTCTCTTCACTGGTATATCTTGGTCAGTTGCCACTGGATCATGAGTTGGATGAACCTGTGTGGAGGGCTCTCGATGAAGAACCAAGGGCCAGATTTATGATGCCCTTGCGCCTCTTTGCGCCGCAATTGCGTCACATTATTTGACGCAACGGCGGTGCCATATTTACAATGTGACGCATCTAGGAGATGCGTCACGTTGTAAAGCCCTGCGCCATAAGGAGGCGTTCCTGCGCAGTGGGGGGGGGGGGGCGTTCCAGCGCAGTGGGGGGGGGGGCGTTCCTGCGCAGGAACGCCTCCTGAAAGTGACTGAGTGGAATCTATGAGATTTCACTCAGTCACTTTCAGGCTAATGCTGCGTCAAAACCCTGCGCCTGCTTGAAGCAGGTGTAGGTCTTGACGCAGCATTGTGAAGATGGGGCACCCCCGAGCCTTGCTGGAGCTGCGTCCCGCTTGCGACGCAACTCCAGCAATGCGCCACATTTCCGGCACAGATGCGTCACGAATCTGTGCCGTTTTTGCACCATGGGTGGCGAAGCAGTGGCGCACTGTGGCGCACGTTAACTGGCGCATCCCTGGGGATGCGCCAGTTAACATAAATCTGCCCCCAACTTTTTGGGAAATCACGTACAGCGTGGAATTTACTTCACTACACACTCGTGCCCTGTTTGGGGTGAAGTGAAAGGTATAGTGCATGGTCTGTGTGCACAAGGGACGCTTGAGCGGTTGATTCTCATGTGGCATGTTTGCTCTTTTTGAGTGAAGGACTCTCTCCCTGCTACCTTTAGTTAGTTACCAGTGCCCATTACAACAAGTTCCCCAGACCAACCAGGCGGCTGGACCCTTCTCCTCCCTCCCTGCCACGGTAGGGTGGCTCTGCTCAAAACCTGTTGTGGGGTTCAACAGGGCCCGTGAACAAGAGCCTTCATTTTGCGATACATATTTAAACTTGAGATCTTTTTAGACGGTAACTTTGTACATGCTTGGCACGCGCATGAAAGCATCACCCCAGAAAGCGTGCCCTCCCTTCTTAATGCATTTTCACCAGTGTGCGAGAGTAGAGTTTAAGGGACTCCCAAGTCCAATGTTTGCTCTGTGTTCTAATGCCTGGTACATGTTTAGAAAAGTGCAGGTGGGTTTGCCTTTGACATGCCAACACTACACCTGCATCACCTGCGACAGGAAGATGTGCCCTTGGCACATGAGAAACAATGCAGCAATGGACGTCTGCTCGAATACCAGCTGCTTCCCATGCCCCCTGGCAGTGCCCTAGCTACCCCTGGTCTCTGGAGCCAAAAGGTCTGCAGCTAGGGTGACCAACTGGCATTGGTGCAAATTCAGTACGGTCAGTGTAAATATTCAGGACAAAGGGTCAAAATTCAGGACACAAATTCAGGACAATTGGATACGTTTTACAGACAAATCAGAGGTCGCGCAATAGTATATAAGTAAGCCCAGCCATATACAAACATATTCAACCATTTGCAAACCTATCCATCATGTATCATTCCATCTATCCATTCACTCAACCATCCCTTCATCCATCCTTTATCCATCCATCCACCCTTTCACCCTAGCCATCTGCACACTCAGCCATCCACTCTTCTACCCATCCATTCACTCATCCATCCAGCCATTTACCCTTTCACCCATCCAGCCATCCTTTCACTTACTCATCCATCCACCCATTCACTCTTTCAGTCATTCATCCTCCTTCCTTTCTCTCTCCATTGTCCCGTTCACTTAGCAATCCTTCCTTCCATCCATCCTTCCACCCATCCATCTACTCATCCACTCATGAATCCATCCATTGACCCTATCACTCATCCATTTATCCTTTCACTCCTTCACTCATCTATTCATCCTTTAGTCCATCTACCATCCCTTTCACTCACTCATCCATCCTTACATCCACCCTTTCACTCATCTGTCCATCCATTCACCCTTGCACTTATCAATTCATCAATCCATCCATAATTTCACTCATCCATCCACCCACCCACTCACTCATCCACCTTTTTACTCATCCATCCTTTCACTCATCCATCCACCCTTTTACCCATCCAGCTACCCTTCCACCCATACATCCAGGTATTTACCCTTTCTCCCTCCCATCCTTCCACCACTCACTCATCAATCCACCCATCCTCTTTTATTAATCAACTATTCAATATTTTATTCATCCTTTCACTAATTCATCCAGCCACCCACCCAATCCCATCCCTTCACTTACTCACTCGCCCACCTTTTCATATTAATTTTGAGCTGAGCCTTTTTGAGCTGCAGGAACCATTCCTGGACTGGGACAGAAGCCACCCAGGGCAGAGACAGGATCCACCACAGGTGAGGGGGCGAGGGACAAGAGCCATCACTGGGGGGAGGGTGGGCAGGAGGGGGACCAGGATCCACCAGGGTGGGCAGAGGAGTGGGCATGCAGTATTCTTGTATCAGCTTGGTCTCTTCCAGGGTGGGGTGAGGCTCCTCACCCCCTCCTGGACAAGACAATGAAAAGTCAGTCTCTCTTTCCAAAGTGTTACTTTTGCCATCCCCCACTGTGACGCACAGTACTTAAAGGAGATGCTCCAAGAGAACTGATTTAACCGATTGTCCTCCATACTTTGTTAATCAGTGTGGGTGTGATTGTGCCATTTCTTTATTTTATTACATTAAAGACTTCATGTTTGAAGAATCGAGGTTTGCTTACAATTTAGTGACAGTAATTAAGCTGTGTGCTGTGAAGAGAACGACATGCTGCCTCGGTGTAATCCAGACCGGTTGTAGGAGGTTTGGGGCCCTGGGCAGCAAGAGAATGTCTCACACAAATTGCAGAGACATGACGCATTCAGGGCTGTTTGCATCTGAATAGATGCCCCCTGCTCCTGAAGCTGCACCCCTCCCTCTCAGTCACTTTCAAGCACCTCTTAACAGCTCATCAAGGGCTGGAGGTGTGAGGGGTGGGGGCTGCAGCTTCAAGAGCAGGGTGCATCTATTCAGATGCAAACAGCCCTGAATGCGTCAAGTCAAGTCAAGAAGGGAGGTGGGTGGAAGCTGTGCCGGCTTTAGGGTAATGCGACCGGTGCCCGGTTAAAATTACGGACAAATGGCGTCCGTTAAAGAATCCTTCACGGACAACGGACAGATGGCCGAAATTACGGACTGTCCGTGAAATTTACGGACGGTTGGTCACCCTGCAGCAGGACGAGGAAGTAAACAGAGCTTTAAGAAGCATGTTTGTTTTCTGGGTCAACAGGAAACAGAAGGGGGGACCCAGGGAGAGCCAGGCGCGAGCCGGTCTCTCCCTGGGCAGGTTCGCGCGAGGAACATCACCAGGTGGGGGCTGATTAGCAGTAGGATGAAAAGGGGAAGTTAGGCGGGCGGTTAGTATCTGCGTGGCGGGAAGGGTGAAGGGAGGCTGTTTTTTGCGCTCGTGTTTCCCACCTTTGTTTTGGGTCATGGAGGAGGCTGCGGAGGTCAGGAGGGCTGTCCAAATCCTTTATGCGGCAGGGCGCGAGGACTTGTTGATGCCGGGTGTCCCGGCGGAAGCTTGGGTCGGCATGGCCCGCCCCCCTCGTAAGGCTTCGGAGGGCGTCGCCAAGGCTGTTGAGGCGTGCCTATCGCCTGGACCAGAGGAGGAGGAAGACGGCGAGGCGGCCATGCCGGCAGACGGGCCTGGGCTTCTTTTGCCCGCCGTGGAAGCTGAACCCCCGCCGTGCGACCCGGGCGCCCTCCAGCAGGTATGTGCTTTACCGTTTTTTGATGCTGGTGCACGAGGGGCGCCCGGGGGGAGGCGGGGGCGTTCCGTGGGCCGGCTGGCTCCGCGCACAGGCGGTTTGACACTTGGGAAGCAGGGGAAGTCGCAGGGGGGCCCCAGGCCCAAGCGTGGGCGCAGCTTGGAGCAACATGGGCGCTTGCCCGCCCCTCTGCCTGCTGCGGTGCCCCCTGCCTCTTCCCCCCTGGTACCGCCTTTGGCAGATGGGGTCCCCCCATGCTTATGGCTCAACGGGCAGTGTTATCTGCTCTCCCCTGCATTGCCGGGGCCGGTTCCTGCCCCCCCCCTTGTTGTTGGCACCCCCCCCTCGGTTGACGCAGATGCCAGGCACCCCAGTGCCACGATGTCGTCGCTCCCCCACCTTGAGGCCCTGCCCTCGGCCCCTGCTGTGGTTATGAGGGGGGCTGCACCCACTTTGCTGCCCCCCCCGGCTAAGGCTGCTCCATCTGGTGCCCCTGGCCCCCGGCCCCCCCCCCCTACTTCCTCCACCCCGGGTGGCAAGGGTTTGCTGCGCAAGGGAGTGCCCCCGGCTACTGGTCAGTCCCTGTTCCCGGTCCCCAGGGGGCGTCCAGGTGGGCTTCTGGGTGGCCCTGAGGTTGGGTCGGTGGGTTTCACTGCCCTGGCGTCGGGGGGTGATTGCGGTTCCGCTGTGGGGGGCAATGTTTTAGGGGCTGTTTCTTTGTCTGGCTCGAGCGGCCGCAGTTTTCAGTCTGCGCCATCGGCTGGGCGGCTGTTGGCTGTTTCTACGGGCCCGGGAACTGTCCACACGGCTGTTTCCAGTGGTGGGCTTACAGGGGGGCTGTCTGGAGCGGACGGCTCTTCTACAGCTTTCAGTGCACATAGCTTTCAAAACATCGACTGGCAATTTTATGATGGGGGTATTGGTGATGGGGCTATGCCCAGTGGTAGTGCTCAAGTTGAATTTTCTGATGAAGCTTTCGGTGGGAGTTTTCATGATGATGAGTTGGAAGAAGGGGAATTGAGAGACAACGATGTTGGGCTTTTGGCAGCACGGGCCCAGGGGGGTGGGTTGGGGCAACCCACTGTTTCTCGTGTTTTGCAGGCGTCTCGTGCGGACCATGCAGCAGTACGAGGGGCAGTGAGGTCTGGACCTCCTCAAGGGGATCGAGTGGCTGTTCAACCGCAGGTGGAGCAGCTGCCAAGAGGTAAGGATGGGTGGTGGTCTGTGTGGCAACCCAGGGAGAGTCTCCCGGTTAAAAGTACAAGATCTATTGGTACGGGTGATGGGGTTGTGGTTGAGCGAGTCGCTCTGGCACCGAGGCTTGAGCGGCCTGTAATTTCGAATGTTTCTACTGTGCAAGTGGGAAAAGAGTTTTCTGTGACAAGGGATGGTGGGGTTGTGGTTGAGCGAGTCGCTCTGGCACAGGGGCTTGAGCGGCCTGTATTTTCGAATGTTTCTACTGTGCAAGTTGCAAAAGAAGTTTCTACAGTGGGGGATGGCGGGGTGGTTGCCCCACGGGTCACGGAGGATAGTATCCGACCGAAAAAGTTGCCTTATTCAGGGGTTGGGATGCCCCTGGGGTCACATTTGTCTGAAAAAACGAAGAATCTGATATGGTCTGGGGCATTTGTGGATGTTTTTTCGACTTCTCCATAGAGATGTACAGGCAAAAGAAGGGTCGAAGGAGGAGGAATTAGAATTGGCTCGGAGGCCTCGTGTTCCGAAGTCCATAGAGAACTGGACATCGGCCTTTCTTATTTATGCCAGCGTTTATTGTCAACGTCATCCTGAAAAAGCAATAGGCATGTTTAAATATGCAGATGTCATCCGCAAGGCTCACAGTTATTTTGGCGGCTTTGCTTGGTTGTCCTACGATGACGAATTCAGGGCGCGCATGAGCGCTTTCCCTGAGCGTTCGTGGGGTGAGGTTGATTCCGAGTTATGGTTGCAATGGATGGCATCGGCAAACCCACCTGCTACGACCCACACAGCTAGCGGGCAGCCCGTGTATTATCGGCCCTTTTCAGCTCGCCCCGCTCAGTCTGGGGCGGGGGTTTGGGGCAGAGGTCAATCAGCCGTCTCTGGCACATGCTGGCATTTTAACAGAGGTTCCTGTAACAGACCTGCTTGCAGGTACAAACATGAATGTTCGCAGTGTGGAGGGAAGCATGCCCTCACCCAGTGTTTTCCCGGCCAGCGATTGGGTGATCAGGGAAGAGGTTCAGGGGGTAGGGGACAGCAACAACAGTCTGCTTACAAGGGCTCCTACTCCTATTAGGCAAGAGGTTCTCGATCTCTGGCTGGTGGATTATCCAGATTTTGAGGCCGCTAAGATTTTGTCTTGGGGTTTCAAAATTGGGTTTCGGATTGGGTATCAAGGACCCAGGGTGGGCAGGTGGTCGGACAATTTGAAGTCTGCGAAGGAGAGTCCCCATGTTGTGCGGAAGAAACTGGATGCCGAGCTTGCGGCTGGTAGGATTGCTGGTCCTTTTGTGAATTGTCCACTGCCTGACTTGATTGTATCACCCCTGGGCGTGGTGCCCAAGAAGGCGGAAGGGGAGTTTCGTCTTATCCATCACCTGTCCTGGCCCGAGGGTTCTTCAATTAATGACTTTATTGACCCAGCTGACTCAACTGTCAATTATGCTTCGGTGGACGATGCCTTACGGCTCGTGCGCACGGCAGGTGTTGGGGCTTTGCTGGCGAAGAGCGACATTCAGTCGGCTTTCCGGCTATTGCCCATTCACCCTTGGGATTTCAGTCTGTTGGGAATGCATTTTGATGGTAGTTTCTACGTGGATCGGGTGTTGCCCATGGGCTGTTCAGTGTCATGTTCCCTTTTTGAAACTTTCAGCACCTTCCTGCAGTGGCGTTTCACTTTTGTTAGTGGCCACGTATTGGTCTGTCATTACCTTGACGATTTTCTTTTCATTGGGGAGGGTCGCTCTGGGCAGTGTCAGTCGGCTTTGAACACCTTTCAGGCTCTAGCGGAGGAATTGGGTGTTCCATTGGCACCGGACAAGACAGAGGGTCCCTGTACGTCCCTGACTTTCTTGGGGATTGAAATTGATACTCTGTCTATGGTGGCGAGATTGCCTGTGGCTAAAGTGAAGGAAATGTCTGATTTCATACATCTGGTGTTGGGGGAGCGGAAAGTTGTTTTGAAAGTGGTTCAGAAGTTGTTGGGTTACCTCAATTTCGCTTGCCGGGTTGTTCGAGCGGGCAGGACGTTCTGCAGACGTCTGGGTCTGTCCATGTCCGGAGCAAGCCTTCCCCATCATAGGGTGCGCATTACCACTGCTGTGCGTGCCGATTTGACTGTCTGGCTTCGTTTTCTACAAGAGTTTAATGGTGTGTCCTTGTTTTTTGCGGATGAGGACATGGTGTGGCAAGTACAGTTGTTCACTGATGCGTCCGGGGCTCACGGCTTCGGAATCTTCTGGGAAGGTCGATGGTGCGCGGCCGGCTGGCCGGCGCGCTGGAGGGATCAAGGTCGCAGCATAGCGTTTCTGGAGCTCTTCCCGCTGCTGGTTGCTTTGCACTTATGGGGGGATGAGTTTCAGAATCGCTCAGTCTTGTTTCACGTGGACAATTTGGCAGTAGTACACCTTGTCAATCACCAAAAGGCTCGCGATTTGCGGGTTTTGCGGCTCCTGCGCGCTTTCATGCTGAGGTGTCTGCAATTAAATATTGTCTTTAAAGCACGACATGTCCCTGGTACTTCTAATTGCATCGCTGACTCTTTGTCTCGCTTTCAGTGGTCCGAGTTTCGCAAGTTAGCTCCTGGGGCGGACCTGGAACCAACAGCGATCCCACAGTACGTATGGGACCTGGGGGATTGAGGGTTCACCACTTGGTGGAAAATTCAGTGGCTGAATCCACCCGGCGGGGTTATGTGAAAGCCTGGAATGAGTTTCTGCAGTTTGGTAAGGATTCAATGGGGCCAATCAGGGCTGGTTGGTCGGATGAACAATGCATATTGCAGTTTGTTTTACATTTGGCGGACAAAGGCCTATCGCCCACTACCATTTCTGGCAAATTGGCTGGGGTTTCTTTTTATGGGCAGCTTTGGTGGGGGAGGGATCCGGTTGGGGGGGTGTTGGTTCGTAAAGTGTTGAAAGGTTTGGCCAGGCTCCGGGCTGGCGGTCAGCAGCTCCGGCAGCCTGTGACTTTTGAGTTGCTCCAGTTGCTGTTGCCGGAATTGGAGGTGTGTTGTTATGATGCCTTGGAGTGTGCCAAATTTCGTTTGTGTTTTGTTTGGTTGTTCTTTGGGGCATTTCGGGCATCAGAGTTGCTAGGGCTGCGGGGCAGGGTAGGTATGACCAGTAACGAGGTGGTGTTGGAAAGTGACAGAGTGCGGCTGTGGCTGCGGGCATCTAAAACCGACCAGATGGGGAGGGGTAAGTGGGTGTTCCTTGGTAGGAGTGGTGTCTCTGCATGTTGCCCGGTTTGGGGAATGGGAGGTGTTTGTGTCCTCTCCGCAGTTTCTCCAGGGGTCCATATTTTGTCATGCGGATGGTAGTCCCATAGTGGCCCCTCAATTGTTGGCTGTGTTACGCAAGGTTTTGTTGCGCTTGGGGAAGAATCCTGTTCAATTTGGTACTCATTCTTTCCGAATTGGTGCGGCGACGGAGGCCGCTAGGTTGGGGTGGGACTGGTCCCAGATCCGACGCATTGGTCGTTGGCGTTCCAAGTGCTGTGAAAAGTATGTGAGGAAATAGTGCATTTTGGCTTGTCTAACATTTCTTTCTCTCCTAGGTCCTTGGCCATCAGCCGCCGGATGCAAAAGAAGGGTGTGGATAATGGGGCACTCTTTTGTTAAAAGAGCAGCTTTAGCTGCTGCCAGTCAGATCTGTGGGAGATCACTTGGTCTGAACAGTATGACACACGAAGTCTCCTGGCATGGAACAGGAGGAATGCGTTGGGGTGGTCTTTTTCCCGCCTTGGCTGCTTTGGTCTCTCAGTGTTTGGGGGGCCCTCCGGATCTCCTGGTGCTACATTTGGGAGAGAATGACTTGGTTTCTCTCTCTGGGTTGACCTTGTTAAAATTAATGAAGCAGGATCTGGAAATCATCAAAAGCACATGGGTGAGCACCATGCTTATATGGACTGAGTTTGTGCCTCGTTTGCAATGGCGTGGTGCGAGGAACCATTCTGCCCTGGAAAAGGCTAGAAGGAAAGTGAACAGGACAATGCGCCCCTTTTGTCAACATTGGGGTATCTACAGTTTGGAACATTATCATTTGAAAGTATCTGAACAGCATTTATTTTGTGAGGACGGTGTGCATCTCTCAGCTTTGGGCCTCTCTTTTTACCTCCTTGAACTAAGGGACTTGATTAGCAAGGTTCTTCAGGTACAATTGTGGTGTGCTCCTTCCTTTCCTTTGGGTGGGGCAGGAAAACGCTAAAGGTTTTCCTGGGTGGCGGGTTTTTGTTAGTGGGGGTGGGCAGCCTGGAGCGGGTTGGCCATCCTGAAGGGTAGCGTTGGGTAGGCTAGGGGTAGTAGGCAGGAGTTTGTTCGGGGTTTTGGGATTTAGGTTTTGTAGGCTCACTGTAGAGTGAAATATGTAAATAATAAATAAATAATGAATGTGTTTATGATATTTATGATGCACCTGTCCTAAAATAAAAGTGGCCTTTCTTGCTCCTAAAAGAAGGTGTGGACAATGTTTTCTTGCGCGAGGGGGGACCCAGGGAGAGCCAGGCGCGAGCCGGTCTCTCCCTGGGCAGGTTCGCGCGAGGAACATCACCAGGTGGGGGCTGATTAGCAGTAGGATGAAAAGGGGAAGTTAGGCGGGCGGTTAGTATCTGCGTGGCGGGAAGGGTGAAGGGAGGCTGTTTTTTGCCCCACCCACCCTCCCTCTTTTTTCTTTTCTTTATTTATTTCTGGGTTTTTTATTTTGCGGTGCTCTAGGCACTGTTTAGTTTAGGTAGGTTTGCCACTGTTAGGATGGGTGCCTTTGTTCTTTTGTAGGCGGGTTTTTGTTAGTGGGGGTGGGCAGCCTGGAGCGGGTTGGCCATCCTGAAGGGTAGCGTTGGGTAGGCTAGGGGTAGTAGGCAGGAGTTTGTTCGGGGTTTTGGGATTTAGGTTTTGTAGGCTCACTGTAGAGTGAAATATGTAAATAATAAATAAATAATGAATGTGTTTATGATATTTATGATGCACCTGTCCTAAAATAAAAGTGGCCTTTCTTGCTCCTAAAAGAAGGTGTGGACAATGTTTTCTTGCGCGAGGCCGCTGAGGTTGGGCCAAACCGGTGATGACAGCACGTGTGCTGTCACTTCCGCCACCTCTGATAGTTTGATGACTCAGCGCGACAGCAGCCGTGGGCACAGTGACCTCAGGAAAGACCCTGCAGCAAACCCGCGCCTGCCCGCCTCCTCCGTACGGCGAGTGGTCGTGAGCGCGCCTCTAAAGCACTGACACGACCAGCCAGAAGTCAGGGTCATCTACTTACTGCCTCTGCAGACCGCCCGGCTGCATGGTGGCCTCGCTTTCATCTGGCTTCCTTCCCAGACAGGAAGCCCTTGGGCCGTTGTCTGAACATTAGAAACAACGTTTAACTGAAGCTACATTAGCTCAGCACTGGAGCCGCAGAAGCAGGGGAAATCACGAGCTGCTTCTCTCACCCACGAGGGTCACACATGATACCCTTTAAGGAGCACGTGCATACTCCCCAGCACCCTGGCTTTAGGGTACAGGGCGCACCAATAGGAGCTTCAAACTAAGAGGAAACACCAGAAAACCTCTCAAGTCCAGCCTTTCGTGAATACTGTGTGCCTTATCTTCTGCGAGACCACCGCAGACTTCATTCTACAAGACTGTGCTAAGTACATGTCTTCATTGATTTTGTTCATTCATTCACTCATCCTTTAAAAGGGAGCGGAGTAGATGCATCAAGAATTTCTGGTGACACAAAGTAACACAAAGCAGTGCAAAGTCTTGATATGATATTTATTTTTTGTGCAAAACCTTTTTTTGCTGTCGAAAAGCGGCCTTAAAATAGCACAAATAGTGCTTTGTTCTGCTTTGTGCTTATTTGTGTCAAGGGGTGTTCCATAGGTGGAAAGTTGCAGAAATGTTTTTATTTCCCTTTAAATTTCTCACATTGCCTGCATACATACATGTACACCACACATTCAATTTGTGAGATGTTTTAAAAATTGCCTAGGACTGGGAATTTGTTCTCCATGTGTATCCTTCCAGTACAAAACCTATGCTAGGCATCCTTAAAGAGCACCGATGCAGGGGACGAGAGCGGCAGGAGGCCATTTGTAGTCCATACGGCTCTGCACAACTCAGTGCAATACTTTGGTTGCTGCGCTGTGCTGCACGATTTTTTTTTTTTACTTCTGCCCCAGAGTATGTCCATCACGGAACCAAACAGGCATGGAAACAAGGAACGCAATGCTTCACGTACAGGCACAGGGATGTGTTTTGCAGCCGCACCGCTGGTGGTACATCGCCAAAGGTCACAGGCACAGGGTACCAAAAACGACAACACATTAACCTTGTCCCGAGCAGCATCACAAGTAGTTGTGTCAGACTGCCTTTAGCTGTGATGGAATCGCAGAAGTTGAAAAAGGCAAGAGATGGAGTTGTAGGTAAGTGCATGAGGATGCAGACGCAAGCCCTGTTGAGCAAAGGTGAGGCCACAACCATGAGCCACGGTGTTTAATAATAAGAGTAATAATCATAAGAAAAAGAGCGTTCTGCACTGCACGACCATTTCTGATCTCTGTAAACAATGGGGGGGGCATATTTACGGGAACAGTGGCGCAGGGCAGTGCACCAAGTCACCTTGCTGGTCCGCCCTGCGTCACAGAGAAAGGACAGTTATAGTCATAGTCAAGTTTATTTGTTTGATTAATTAAAATCTTACAAAAATTATTTTTTAAAATATCATCAAGCAGTAAAAAGCCTAAAACACCATGCACATAATTCATCTAGTATTATATAATTTAAAAAGGAAAAACCGAAGTAATGTTTTCCTTAAGGTTTTTGCCAATCACAGATAAAAATTTTACAAATGCAGAATTCATTAATACATCATTCGGGTTTAGACATGCCATTAGCGCTTGTCGGCATGTTCTTATTCCTCGAGCATTAAATAATCTCTTAAGGGTAACTTTCCTTTCCACCTCTGTTGCAGGACATTGACATAGTAGATGCAAAATTTCTTCTTGACCACATTTACATAACCTACATATCGTATTGTCCTCAATAGTCTTCCATATTGGCCGATGGCACAAACCTGGCCAAAGACCAAAACGTACTCTTGTAAAAGTTTGTTTACTTTGCTGTCACCAGTTTCAAGATATTTTTGGACTTGCTTTTTTTTGTATCCATTTATAATTGGCCATGCGTGCCTTCTTTTTGCCAATAATTCTTTGTCTTTTATCAGTGAAAGATGAATAGTCAACTTATTAATTGTTCTTTTGAAACTTTCCTGGGTAATTGTGTTTTCCCAAATTGGTATTATTCCAAATTCTTCTTTTGCTTCATTTAAATATGCCCAAGCTTGCAGTTTCCGGTTGTCTTTTACTTCTTGCCATAATGTTCGGGATAATTGATTGTCAAGGTCCTTTTTTACACGATACCAGACTTTCAGAATTTGACCTTTCCGGGCATATTGCTGATTATTTATCCCAAACTCCAACCTCACCTGTGCTTGCGAGGCATTACCTGGTAGGTGGAATAATATCTTGTAGGTTTTCGCCACTGCGTTGTTAATTATCTCTGCATCTTTACCATTTAAGACTTCAGAGCCATATGTCAAAGTTGGTAGTAATTTAGCAGATATGATTTTTAATAAAGTGCCATATGACAGTGTAGTTAGCTTCTTTTGTATGGTTCTAAATGCAGTCACCAAACTGTTTGCTTTCCTAGTGATATCTTTCCTCTGTAGGGACTGTTTCGCTAAAAGTGCTATATCCATTAAAACAGATAGGGTTAATATATTTGTTGAAGTTCCTAATCCTTTGATGAACCCGGTTTGGTTTGGGGGTAATATTTGCTTTCCTTTGACCCAACTTGATAAATTTGCCAATAAAATACCTGCAAATAGTTTTGCGTCCGTGTCCTGGAGAGTAATCAAGCGGTAGTTCTCGGGTAGTTGCCAATTACCCTTTTTTGTAAATGGGAGATATTAATGATCCTCTCCAGGATTCCGGTATTTGCCCTGTTCGGACAACTACATTATACACCTTTGTCAGGTAGGTAGCCCATAAGTCAGGATCCTCCTTATAGAGTGCAAACGGAATTCCATTAGGTCCCGGTACTCCATCCTTTTGTCTCTTTATTAAATTAGCTACTTCAGTGTTCGAGAAAGCATTTACCAGTTCAATTTCTTGGTTTTTATTGGCCTTCATTGTCTGCTTGTCACCCTGAGGCTTAGGTTCAGATTCAGCGTCTAGGGTCTTTTTAAAGAATTCTGTCCAGTCCTCTTCCGTTATTGGTGAAGCTACCACAAGTTTATTAGGTCTATTCAAGCCATTGATAATTTTCGAAAATTCTCTGGAATTTACTTGATTACTTGCGTGAAAGATTTTTGTCCATAACTCTTGCCGGATTTTATTTTTTTCATTCCACAATAGTTTCCTAAAGTTACTGTTGGTCCTTTATGTTGGTTTCGAATTTCTTCCTTATTCGGGAGCCTGGTTAACTGCTTCCTCAGATTATTACGAATCCGCCTGACTTTTTTAATTGTATATGGAAGGTTGATAGTAGTTTGTCTTTTTTCCACTATAATCTGTTGATTTTTCCGATTACTTGAAGTAACCTCATTCAATTGGACTACCTTCTGTGTGAATTGTTCCCATTGCTTAAGTGCAGACTGCATAGAATGTTCTTTAAAGCACTCTTGAACTAATTTTTGGGCCTTTTTTTCCATGTCATCTTTATTGTCTGGTTTCCAAATAAGTTTCCTATGGTTGATCGTATCGATCTGGCCATATGTAGTTAAATAATTTTGGTGTTTTGAAAGTTCCATTTCCATTTCTAATATTTGTTGGCTATGGTCACTCTCGTTCACTTTTTTTCAATCTATAGGAGACAATTTTTTCCAAAAATATTTATAGATAACAATGTAAAATCTATTCTTGAGAAAGGACAGGAAAGTGCTGAATTTATCCAATACGGTGAATTCCTTTCCTTCCCTCCTGGGCTGGCGGCGTTTCGGCAGCCTAGCACCAAAGCAGGAAATGCTTGCACCATGGTAAAGGGGTGTCTGTGTTGTTGGCTGGATTGTTTTTGTTTAAGAAGGTGCACCTTCCTGCACAAAAACGATCCATAGAGGCATTTTCCTCTTTCCATGTGTGCTGCAGAATGCATGAATTGCATGCCTCAGCAGTGAGTGTTAAACTCATTGAGGTACCCCTCTAGCATGGCTCTTCACAGATCCTTGTTGGTCCCTGCGGGGTCAGTCTGGTTTGATGAAGTGTCTTGGAGCTGAGAGCCTCAGGGGTACATAACAACAGAAAGCAATAAGGGTCACATTGCAGCGACCCCTTGACAAGCCCCGAGTTACGTCCCGGTGGTGGCTGAGGGCTAGGGTCCTCTGCTGCTTGACAGCAGTGTGTTGGGCTGGGAGGGTGCCTGCTCCCATCATAGAGAAATCTTCTGGGCAGGTAAGTCCATCCCTCAGTTCTTATTGAATCCGAAGCTGCAGCCGGCGATGGCTTGGGACCTGCTTTCCACTTGTGAGCTCTCTGCAAAGCCTGGCCCCTCCCCTTCCTGTCCTCTAAGCGCTGCACCAGCCGGGTACAGGCTCCGGCCGCTGCACATCAGTTTTCGGGTTGTGTGAGTGAATCTGCACTGAAAAAAGGTGTAAAATTAGTTTTTTAAAAGTTTTTGGACTGTGGCTGGCGATTTCATGTTTAAAAGGATTTTCATCTCTTTATTTATTTGAATTGAGTCTTTCCTACAAACAGTTCCGCTAGCAAAGATAAATAGGTTGTTTATCTCTAATTTGCTTGCAGCTTCCATAAACCTGTCTTTTTTGGTCGCCATCTTGCATTGTCTGTGAAGAGAAATAGATTGGCCACAACAGATTTGCTATTCTTAACTTCGTATCTGTGTATGTTGACGATATATAAATTGACAAGGTACATATACCTGCAGGCAAGTATAGTAACCCCGCATTTACTTGTTATTTTGCAATTGTATTCTTGTAGCACGAAATTCAAACCACGACAATCTGGTGCTGTACAACCTGATCTGCGGATAGGATATGGGTAGAAACCTCTGTCATGGCGAGGAGCGTCCCCCCCCCCCCCCCCCTGTCAGCCGCTGCAAAGACGAAAAATGCAATGATAATGAAAGTATTTTATTATCATTTTATTTTCTTTAGGAGCCGAATCTTAGGGGCTGGGCACTCATGAAGACAGCAGTGAAGGAGGTGTGGTGGGCACCTCTACAAGTGCGCATGTCACTTTGGCCTGCAGTCTTAGGATGGGCAAACTGACATGCGCACTGGGATCTCTCCAACCTGAGCTGTGTTGTGGGAGCGCAAAACCAGCCTGCACAGACCAATGCTTATGCTTCTCTCATGCTGGGTAATAGTATTACCATCATGAGAGTAGTGTCTGGATTGGCCGCAGAGGAGTCTGGGAGCCTGAGTACTAGTAACAGAAGACCACTGCGGCAGCGAGCGGAAGGTAGGTACTTTTAATTATTGTTACTGTCACCCCCGCGCTGCCCCACCACTTTTGTCAGGTGCCTCTACTGGTTGAAATATGCTGGGTAGTGGCCGGCAAGAGAAGAATAGATGAACTAATGTTTGGTGATGGATTATATTGGGTAGTGGGCGAATTAACCTATTATTTTTCTGTGTCATTTATGCTGTCCATGGAATCATCAGACATAAGGCCCACATTTTAGTAACAGCTGTGTGGCACCGAAAGCAGATTTGAGTGCAGCGCTAACACTGCTTTGCAGCACGGAGCACCAGCAACCTCTGCAAAGTGGATGCAACTGTGCAAACACCCATCACATTGCATAGGAAGCCAGATTCAGGAAAATAGTGTAGTCGAGATTTACATGAAATCCTAGCGGCAAACGAAACCAGATCAAATCAGGGCCAAGATGAATACTGTGTGCAATTCCTAAGCATAGCATGTAATTCCCACAGAACTACACACCTAGCACGGGAAACAGACATAACAGTGCATGTGTTACAACGCATGCAATTACAACACGGTAGTTACAACAACCGCTTTGTTACATCACAGTTCAATACAACGCAAGTCGTTATATCGACTTGCTGTAAGGGGCTCGCTAACCTAAGGAATAGTATAATTTACTATTCCAACTCCAGCGTGTGCAACAGTAGGGAAGGTGTTGGAATAGTGAATTATACTATTCCTAAGTCCAGCACGCCCAGGAAAGCAAGTCGATGTAACGACTTGTGCAATGTACTGCAATGTAACAACGCGGTTGTTGTAACGACCGCGTTGTAATCGCAAACGTTGTAATCGCATGCAATGTAAGGTGCTATATTCACTTAGCACAGGTTACCTTAGGGCAGTTGTCACTGCATTGAAACCAGTAGTGGCCATGAACCACTATTGCAAAGCTCACACATGACACCACGGTCTCTCCGTAAGTCTGTAACTCAACAGGTAGCGTCAGGGTAAAACTGCTTTTTTAATACTAGTGTGGCTAATGACATCAGCATGGTGCGACCCTTTCTAATTACTCAAACAGAATAACCAAGTATCAGAAGTGTATATTAAAAAGCAATTGCAAAGCCAATAGTTCTCCCCCATGGTAGGGCTATTGGCTTTGTGAATTTCTTTTAGCCATGTTGTACAGTAGTGCTGATACTGTACAGCATAGCTTATCCTTTTTTTGTTTGGGATTAATCTCTGACTTCACATTATTATGTAGGGGCAGATTCACAGAACTAACTTAAGACAAAATCCTAAACTTACTACTTTTGGTATTCACAGAAGGTATTTAGTAGGAGTAAAGTTAGGATTTTGTCTTAAGTTTGACTTAAGACAGACTTAAGGCAGACTTAAATTAGGATTTTGTCTTAAGTCTGTCTTAAGTTTGTCTTAAGTCTGTCTTAAGTTTGTCTTAAGTCAAACTTAAGACAAAAGCCTAACTTTACTACTACTAAATGCCTTCTGTGAATACCAAAACTAGTAATTTTACGATTTTGTCTTGAGTTAGTTCTGTGAATCAGGCCCCTAATGTCCAGGCTGAAAATGGCCATGTTGGCCCTGCATGAAGACAGCACCAAAAAGGACACGCAGCACAAGGAGTGCAGCGCGGTCTGTATCTTTGAAGCTTCTTGAAACGAGTTGCCAAGACTTTTGGGCACTTTTTTCCTGCAAAGAGATGACAAGCAATAAAGGAGGAGGAGCAGGGGTAGACCGTACAAGCATCAACAAGGGAGGGATGGACTGGACAAGCAACAGCAAAGGAAGGTTGCGGGGTGGACCAGACAAGCAACAATGCATTAGTAGGGTGAAGGGGGCATGACAAGCAACAATGGGAAAGGGAGGAAGAGGTTGCAAGTATAAGCAAAAAAGTACCTCTGAAAGCAGTGAGTAGTGGAAGGACCATGGGCAAGGGACACAGCACTTGGGCCATGCTCCAGGATAAGGACAAACACGTTAATAGGAAGCGATGCCGGCACTCCCTGACCAAAGAGAAGCAAGGAAATGAGCTTGATAATGACATGTAATGGGCAGATTCTAAGCCCTTTGTAAGCAAACAAAATATCTAGCAAGAGACAATACATGGGTTATCTCAGGCGACATCTAAAGTATTAGGTGTGGGTGGGGCAAACTGTCAAAGAGGTGAGGGTGTACGCCAAACATACTAAAGAGCATTAAACAATTAACAATACCAATCGGGACGCTTGGTTGAAGCCAGGAGAGTGTTCAAGTAAGATGTGGGGATGTAACCTGCCTGAGGGGAAACAGCCTTTGTTATGCAGCCTTTACCATGCAAGACTTTTACCACACAGTACTTTACCACACAGGCATTTTGTTTTTTTAATAACATTAATGTTATGTTATTTTGATAAAGTTATTTTATGGTTCAGGGAGTGGGTAGAATCAAAGGGACATAAGGATGATTTTAGGGTTCGTGGTCGGTAGAGGTAAAGGAAGGTAATGGTGAATTGAGGGTTCATAGGTGGGTAGAGGAACAGAGAAGTGAGGGTGACTTTAGCGTTTAAGGTGGGTAGAGGTAAATGGAGGTGAGGGGGACTTGGGGATTTGGGCGGGTAGAGGTAAAGGGAGGTGAGAGTGATTTAGGGGTTCTGTTGTGGGTAGTGGTAAAAGTAGATGTGGATGATTTTAGGGTTCATGGCTGGGTAAAGGTACAGGGAGGTAAGGGTGATTTTATTATTCAGGGTTGGAAGAGATAAAAGGAAGTATGGGTGAGTTTTAGGGTTTGAAGGCGGGTAAAGCGAGTTATGTTTAAATTTAGGATTTAGGGTGGGTAGAAGTAAAAGGAAGTAAGGCTGAGTTTAGATTTCAAGGGTGGGTAGAGGTTAAGAGAGGGAAGGATAATTTTAGGGTTTAGGGGGTGTGTAGAGGTAAAGGCAAGGTATGGTGATGTTACTGGTCTGTGGTGGGTAGAGGTACAGAGGTAAGGTTGATTCTAGGGTTCAGGGTTGGGTAGAGTTAAAGGTAGGTAAGGGTGATTTTTAGGGTTTTTAGGTGGTTAAAGGGAGTTAACTAAGTTTAAATTTAGGATTCAGGTTGGGTAAAATTAAAAGGAGGTAAGGTTGAGTTTAGGGTTCAGAGGTCGGTAGATGTTAAGAGAAGTAAGGGTTATTTTAGCGTTTGGTGGTGGGTAGAGTTAAAGGGGATAAGGGTCATTTCATTGTTTGGTGGTGCGTAGAGGTAAAGTGAGGTGTAGGTGATTTTAGGGTTTAGGTGTGGATTGAGGTGAAGGGAGGTATGGGTGATTTTAGGGTTTAGGGATGGGCAGGTAATGGTTATTTTAGGAGTTAAAAGTAGGTAGAATTAAAGGTGAAACAAACGGTTTGAAATCCCTGCATGTTTGATGATAAATAAATCATCCTATCAATTTTAAAAGAGATCGTCAACAAATAAATGAATGTGACACAGCAGCAAACGTTAATTTGTAAAAAAAAAAAAAAAACAATGTGCACCAGTCTTAAACAAAGAGAGTATGTTTACAACTTTGTCATCAATAAAAGTGACAGGCGGCCCAAATGTGTACTTTGGAAATTAGCCACATGATAGAAAGTTTTGTTGTTGCTAGTTGTTTGCATTTAGCTCTTGGAAATATTGAGAATTGCGAGCTTCAGCTTTGATGGTTTCAAGTTGTCTTCAGAAAAGAAACCCACAATCTAAGTGCAAGCAGTGCGGAAGAACACTAATCAAGAAATCAGTCAGTACTTGGTCCCTGCTCCGGGAAAGGAAACAGACACATGGAGACAAAGTGAAGTCAGCCGTCACTGACTCACACTCCGCAATGAAAAGGAAGACAATAAGACGGACAATAAAGCCAACCAGTGGTAAGAAATAGGCAGGCTAAAACCCCTTTTTAGGTTGAGCATGGGCAACGCATGCACTGTTCTGCGAGCCATGCTGTATTGGAGTACAGAATAGAAGACCAGCCCACTCTCTTCCCATATTTGTAATTGGCTTGTGTCATTGTCTTTCGTAAATGCTGGCTTCTGATTTTTAAATAGGCTTGTTAGTCCCTCCTTAGTACCGCCTTGTCTTCATTGGTAACCTTTCATGAGGGCTGGCCCTTTTACTTCACTTGCTGTAAGCACTATTTTCTTTAATGCGTTTCTCCTACTGCAGGCATGACACGCTTTCCTGCATAATTCAGCGTCCCATGTGCACTTTCACTTCCAAGCAGCCTCGTACAATGGCGGCCACTTCTTTGTATAGGTCTCGCATTTACAAGAGTTTTAGCTCTTGGCAATGTTCATGACAAGGCCTTTTATTTATGTGTTTATTATCAAAACATATCAATAAAAGGCATTGTCATTTACAATGCCAAAAGCGTAAATTCTCGCAAATGCAAGACTTAATGCTTTGCAAATGCTTGTTAGCGTTTTTTTGTGGATCATTGCAAGCAACAGCAAATGTGCTATCTCAGGAGAGACCTAAGAAGCAAAGAAGACAGGCATGAATTATATGCACTCACTTATTAGAGTGGGTCTAGCAGCTTAAGAAAACTGACTGCCAGTAGAGAAAAGCAGACAGTGCTTTGCTGACACATAAACAGGCCAACACAGGCGCTGCTTAGCTGGCGTGGAGACTCAAAGAATTGGGCAGTGTCCAGCTGGCACACAGGAAGACCAGAAACAGGTAATGGCAAATAAGCACTGACCGATTAGCAGAGGAAGCAAGTAGGCACAGGGCATGCCCAACTGGCACAGCAACAAAACAACAAGAAAAAGAGAGCATGTTATAGTGTCAGTAAGTATGTTTAGCAATGTTTGAATGAACATTTACAATGAAACTTTACAAAATCTAGCTACAAGGAATTAAAGAAACAGGGAAGGACAGCCCGGGGGAACAGAGCTGCAGGCTTGTGAAGAGTCAGATGCTGAGGAAGTGATGTCAAAGAATACACCCAGAGGGTGGCAGGTATAAGCATACACCCGAGGGGGGCAGATATAAGCATACACCCTGAGGGGGGGGCAGATATAAGCATACACCCTGAGGGGGGCAGATATAAGCTTACACCCAGAGGGCAGCAGATACAAGCATACACCCAGAGGGTGGCAGATATAAGCATACACCCTGGGGGCAGATATAAGCATACACCCTGAGGGGGGGCAGATATAAGCATACACCCTGGGGGCAGATATAAGCATACACCCTGAGGGGGGCAGATATAAGTTTTCACCCTGAGAGTGGCAGATATAAGCATACGCCCAGAGGGGGACAGATATAAGCATACACACAGAGGGCGGCAGCTATAAGCAGACACCCAGAGGGCAGCAGATATAAGCATACACCCAGAGAGGGCAGCAGATATAAGCATACACCCAGAGAGGGCAGCAGATATAAGCATGCACCCAGAGGGCAGCAGATACAAGCATACACCCAGAGGGGGGCAGATATAAGCATACACACAGAGGGCTGCAGATATAAGCATACACCCACAGAGGGCAGCAGATATAAGCATACACCCACAGAGGGCAGCAAATATAAGCATACACCCAGAGAGGGCAGCAGATATAAGCATGCTCCCAGAGGGCAGCAGATATAAGCATACAGCCAGAGAAGACAGCAGATACAAGCATACACCCAGAGGGTGGCAGATACAAGCATACACCCAGAGGGTGGCAGATATAAGCATACACCCAGAGGGCAGCAGATATAAGCATACACCCACAGAGGGCAGCAGATATAGGCATACCCCCAGAGAGGGCAGCAGATATAAGCATACACCCAGAGAGGGCAGTAGAAATAAGCATACACCAAGAGAGGGCAGCAGATATAAGCATGCACCCAGAGGGCAGCAGATATAAGCATACAGCCAGAGAAGACAGCAGATATAAGCATACACCCAGAGGGTGGCAGATACAAGCATACACCCAGAGGGTGGCAGATATAAGCATACACCCTGAGGGGGGCAGATATAAGCTTACACCCAGAGGGTGGCAGATATAAGCATACACCCTGAGGGGGGGCAGATATAAGCATACACCCTGAGGGGGGCCGATATAAGCATACACAATCTGAGGGGGGGCGATATAAGCATACACCCTGAGGGGGCAGATATAAGCTTACACCCAGAGGGTGGCAGATATAAGCATACACCCTGAGGGGGGCAGATATAAGCATACACCCTGAGGGTGGCAGATATAAGCATACACCCAGAGGGTGGCAGATATAAGCATAAACCCTGAGGGGGCAGATATAAGCATACACCCAGAGGGTGGCAGATATAAGCATACACCCTGAGGGGAGCAGATATAAGCATACACCCAGTGGGTGGAAGATATAAGCATACAACCAAGTATTGGTAGATGTAAACATACACCAAGAGGGAGGCAAATGTAAGCAAACACCCAGAGGGTGGCAAATAAAACCATACATCCAGAGCATGGCAGACGCAAGCATACACACAGAGAGCGGAGCTGCAGATATAAACATACACCCAGAGGGGGGGGGGGGCAGATATAAGCATACACCCAGAGGGTGGCAGATATAAGCCTACACTCAGAGGCGGGAGGGACAGATATAAGCATACACCCAGAGGGTGGTAAATAGAAGCATACACCCAGAGGGTGGCAAATAAAACCATACACCTAGAGGGTGGCAAATAAAAGCATACACCCAGAGGGCAGCAGATATAAGCATACACCCAGAGAGGGAGGGCCAGATATAAGCATACACCCAGAGGGGGGCAGATATAAGCATACACCCTGAGGGTGGCAGGTATAAGCATAACCCCAGAGTGCAGCAGATACAAGCTTACACCCAGAGGGAGGCAGGTATAAGCATACACCCAGAGGGTGGCAGGTATAAGCATACACCCAGAGGGGGGCAGATATAAGCACACACCCAGAGGGTGGCAGATATAAGCATACACCCTGAGGGGGGCAGATATAAGCATACACCCAGAGGGCAGCAGATACAAGCATACACCCAGAGGGTGGCAGATATAAGCATACACCCAGAGGGCAGCAGATACAGGCATACACCCAGAGGGTGGCAGATATAAGCATACACCCAGAGGGTGGCAGATATAAGCATACACCCAGAGGGTGGAAGCTATAAGCATACACCCTGAGAGTGGCAGATACAAGCATACACCCAGAGGGAGGCAGGTATAAGCATACACACAGAGGGCGGCAGCTATAAGCAGACACCCAGAGGGCAGCAGATATAAGCATACACCCAGAGGGGGGCAGATATAAGCATACACACAGAGGGCTGCAGATATAAGCATACACCCACAGAGGGCAGCAGATATAAGCATACACCCACAGAGGGCAGCAAATATAAGCATACACCCAGAGAGGGCAGCAGATATAAGCATGCTCCCAGAGGGCAGCAGATATAAGCATACAGCCAGAGAAGACAGCAGATATAAGCATACACCCAGAGGGTGGCAGATACAAGCATACACCCAGAGGGTGGCAGATATAAGCATACACCCAGAGGGCAGCAGATATAAGCATACACCCACAGAGGGCAGCAGATATAAGCATACACCCACAGAGGGCAGCAGATATATGCATACCCCCAGAGAGGGCAGCAGATATAAGCATACACCCAGAGAGGGCAGTAGATATAAGCATACACCCAGAGAGGGCAGTAGAAATAAGCATACACCAAGAGAGGGCAGCAGATATAAGCATACAGCCAGAGAAGACAGCAGATATAAGCATACACCCAGAGGGTGGCAGATACAAGCATACACCCAGAGGGTGGCAGATATAAGCATACACCCTGAGGGGGGCAGATATAAGCTTACACCCAGAGGGTGGCAGATATAAGCATACACCCTGAGGGGGGGCAGATATAAGCATACACCCTGAGGGGGGCCGATATAAGCATACACAATCTGAGGGGGGCGATATAAGCATACACCCTGAGGGGGCAGATATAAGCTTACACCCAGAGGGTGGCAGATATAAGCATACACCCTGAGGGGGGCAGATATAAGCATACACCCTGAGGGTGGCAGATATAAGCATACACCCAGAGGGTGGCAGATATAAGCATAAACCCTGGGGGGGCAGATATAAGCATACACCCAGAGGGTGGCAGATATAAGCATACACCCTGAGGGGAGCAGATATAAGCATACACCCAGTGGGTGGAAGATATAAGCATACAACCAAGTATTGGTAGATGTAAACATACACCAAGAGGGAGGCAGATGTAAGCAAACACCCAGAGGGTGGCAAATAAAACCATACATCCAGAGCGTGGCAGACGCAAGCATACACACAGAGAGCGGAGCTGCAGATATAAACATACACCCAGAGGGGGGGGGGGGGCAGATATAAGCATACACCCAGAGGGTGGCAGATGTAAGCAAACACCCAGAGGGTGGCAGATATAAGCCTACACTCAGAGGCGGGAGGGACAGATATAAGCATACACCCAGAGGGTGGTAAATAGAAGCATACACCCAGAGGGTGGCAAATAAAACCATACACCTAGAGGGTGGCAAATAAAAGCATACACCCAGAGGGCAGCAGATATAAGCATACACCCAGAGAGGGAGGGCCAGATATAAGCATACACCCAGAGGGGGGCAGATATAAGCATACACCCTGAGGGTGGCAGGTATAAGCATAACCCCAGAGTGCAGCAGATACAAGCATACACCCAGAGGGAAGCAGGTATAAGCATACACCCAGAGGGTGGCAGGTATAAGCATACACCCAGAGGGCTTCAGATATAAGCATACACCCAGAGGGTGGCAGCTATAAGCATACACCCTGAGGGGGGCAGATATAAGCATACACCCAGAGGGCAGCAGATACAAGCATACACCCAGAGGGTGGCAGATATAAGCATACACCCAGAGGGCAGCAGATACAAGCATACACCCAGAGGGTGGCAGATATAAGCATACACCCAGAGGGTGGCAGATATAAGCATACACCCAGAGGGTGGAAGCTATAAGCATACACCCTGAGAGTGGCAGATATAAGCATACGCCCAGAGGGGGACAGATATAAGCATACACACAGAGGGCGGCAGCTATAAGCAGACACCCAGAGGGCAGCAGATATAAGCATACACCCAGAGGGGGGCAGATATAAGCATACACACAGAGGGCTGCAGATATAAGCATACACCCACAGAGGGCAGCAGATATAAGCATACACCCACAGAGGGCAGCAAATATAAGCATACACCCAGAGAGGGCAGCAGATATAAGCATGCTCCCAGAGGGCAGCAGATATAAGCATACAGCCAGAGAAGACAGCAGATATAAGCATACACCCAGAGGGTGGCAGATACAAGCATACACCCAGAGGGTGGCAGGTATAAGCATACACCCTGAGAGTGGCAGATATAAGCATACGCCCAGAGGGGGACAGATATAAGCATACACACAGAGGGCGGCAGCTATAAGCAGACACCCAGAGGGCAGCAGATATAAGCATACACCCAGAGGGGGGCAGATATAAGCATACACACAGAGGGCTGCAGATATAAGCATACATCCACAGAGGGCAGCAGATATATGCATACCCCCAGAGAGGGCGGCAGATATAAGCATACACCCAGAGAGGGCAGTAGAAATAAGCATACACCAAGAGGGCAGCAGATATAAGCAAACACCCAGAGGGCAGCAGATATAAGCATAGTCCCATAGGGCGGAGGGGCAGATATAAGCATACACGCAGCAGCAGATATAATCATACACCCACAGAGGGCAGCAGATATAAGCATACACCCGAAAGGTTAGCAGATACACGTATACACCCAGAGGGGGGAGGGGCAGATATAAGCATGCATCCAGAGGGCAGCAGATATAAGCATACACCCCCAGAGGGCAGCAGATATAAGCATACACCCAGAAAGGGCAGCAGATACACGCATACACCCAGAGGGGGGAGGGGCAGATATAAGCATACACCTAGAAGGTGGCAGATATAAGCATACACCCAGAGGGGGAGGGCAGATATAAGCATTCACCCAGAGGGGGGGCAGCTATAAGCATGCACCCAGAGGGCAGCAGATATAAGCCTACATCCAGGGGGGTGGCAGATATAAGCATACACCCGGAGGGCAGCAGATACAAGCATACACCCAGAGGGTGGCAAATAAAAGCATACACCCAGAGGGGGTGGGGCAGATATAAGCATACACCCAGAGGGGGGCAAATAAAAGCATACACCCAGAGGGGGGAGGGGCAGATATAAGCATACACCCAGAGGGGGGAGGGGCAGATATAAGCATGCACCCAGTGGGTGGCAAATAAAAGCATACACCCAGAGGGGGGAGGGGCAGATATAAGCATACACCCAGAGGGGGGAGGGGCAGATATAAGCATACACCCAGAGGGTGGCAAATAAAAGCATACACCCAGAGGGGGGAGGGGCAGATATAAGCATACACCCAGAGGGGGGAGGGGCAGATATAAGCATGCACCCAGTGGGTGGCAAATAAAAGCATACACCCAGAGGGGGGAGGGGCAGATATAAGCAAGCACCCAGAGGGTGGCCGCTATAAGCATACACCCAGAGGGTGGCAGCTATAAGCATACACCCTGAGGGGGGCAGATATAAGCATACACCCAGAGGGTGACAGATATAAGCATACACCCAGAGGGTGGCAGATATAAGCTTACAGCCAGAGGGCAGCAAATAAAAGCATACACCCAGAGGACTGCAGATATAAGCATACCCAGAGGGTGGCAGATATAAGCATACACCCAGAGGGTGGCAAATAAAAGCATGCGCTTGGAGGGTGGCAGATATTAGCATACACACAGAGGGTGGCAAATAAAAGCATGTACCCAGAGGGTGGCAGATATAAGCATACGCCCATGCAGGATTGTTGTTCATGAGCAATGCGGCCACAGCTAGTTCACACATTCACAGTCATCTAATTGGCCATGTGGGCCAGGGTCAAACATGCACATTGACTCATTTCCCTGGGTGTACCTATTTCTGCACTCAATGTCCCTTCATTCGTCCATACGTGTATACTTGATGGAACATAGACATGACACATCTGTGTAACTTTTAATTTCTTATTCACATTCTGTGGTGTGTCGGAGCTGGAGCAGGACATGGTCTTGCAAACCACACATTACATGGTTGCCTAGTGGAGGGTCAACCAGAGTTCTTTGGGGAACGATAATTTAATAGGAAGAGGAAGAGTTCAGTCCGCAGACTGATTGCTGTGTCATTGGTAACCAGAGCAGATATGGCAGTCCATGTCGGGGTCCAGGTGAATGTCGCATAGGGCCCGATTCACAGAACTAACTTAAGACAAAATCCTAAACTTACTACCATTTTGGTATTCACATAAGGCACTTACTCATTTCGGTAATCACAGAAGTTTGGAGTCCTAACTGTAGGACTCCTAAATGCCGTCTGTGAATATCGAAAGTCTTAAATTTAGGATTTTTCTCAGTTTAGGAGTAGTAAAGATAGGACTCCAAACTTTACTGCTCCTAAACTGTAAAAAATCCTAACTTTAAGACTTTCGGTATTCACAGAAAGCATTTAGGAGTCCTAAAGTTAGGACTCCTAACTTCTGTGAATACCGAGATGAGTAAGTGCCTTCTGTGAATACCAAAATGGAAGTAGGTTTAGGATTTTGTCTTAAGTTAGTTCTGTGAATCGGGCCTAGAGTGTTTTGGGGGACAGTGGAAGGTGTTGTTCCAGGGCATAATGCAGAGGGTTGAACCAAGCAGGGACAGGCCATATGGGGGGGATGAATGCTACAACCTCCTCTTTGACACAGAGTCATTACCATCCACATCTTAGTCCTCTGATATGTCTTCTGTGTCAGGTGTGTGTGGTGGTGTTATTGCTGCATCACATCAGGGGGCGGAGGTGGTATGGCTGCATCACTGTGTGCCGCTGACACATCAGGGGGCGGAGATGTGTATCTCGGAGTTCCTGCAGTAGTCATCTGGGACAGGCTCTGTGATAGCAAAGGCAAGATGAGGATCTGCAGGCCATGGAAGATCCCAGCTACATCTCCCTGGTGTTCAGCCGTGGCAGCCATACTTCCAGCTTGCATCTGCTCCATGTTCTCCATTGTCCTTCGCAGTTTTGCCAACTCTGTGCTGTCATCGCTGGAGCCTGTCTGACTAGACAATTCTTGTATCCGAGTAATGGCTCCAGCGAGGTCAGCCAAGGATTGTTGTAGAGCATGAAACAGACTGTGGGTGACCCTTAGGGACTGTAAGTGGCCCCTGATGGGACTTATACACCCCCGTATGGCATCTAGTTTGGCTGCTGTGAGGTTGAAACCCACCCGCATCTGTTCAGCCAGCTCCTTGTGGCAGTCTAACACACGGCATTGGAATGCCATGTCTCTTTCCGTGAGGTGGTGGGAGCCAGTTGTGGTGGTGGGTGCTTCCTGCTATGTGGTCTGTGCAGGGGGTGGGGGTCACCCCAATGCAGATGCGCTGCCCTGTTCCTGGAGGTGGGGTGCGGAGGCTATCCACGAGCCGTTGGAGGGTGTCGGAGCAGGTGGCCAGGGGGTCCTCTTCATCATCACTGAAGAGCTGTCTGGTCTGCTTTGCAGGAGGTGTTGATTGTCCCTCTGCAATGTAAAGGGGGGATGCAGGTTAACAGTGTGTTCCATGTATGTTGGCGCATTGTACATGTTTACAGACAAACAGCGAGACAATGTACATTATGACTGTTTTGGAGTATCTGGCTATTTGATGGGAGACAGTGGACATTTCCACTACATGACGGATGTGCGGTTGTACTCGTACATTATCATCTCACTGTTTCCTGCTATTCCAGTTGTGATTGCCCAGTTTCTACGCACAAGTGGCACCAGTTGTGTCCTCTGTCCTGTAGTGTAAGTGTTGCACTTTGTACGACATTGTCATCAATGTTGATGTGCTGTGAGTGCTATGTGTGTATGCTGCATTGTGGGAGAGTTGCCCCTACAGCTCTGATTTAGCTACCCCTTATCCCTGTCAGGCGGTGTGCCTTTGACTTGTGTGCTTTTAAGGTGCCGAGATGTTGGCGACATGGGTCATTTGTGCTCTTGAACGGTTTTTGTACTCTTATATCTTTATTTTTCTGCCGATGTGTTGTTGACGTCAGGGGTTGTATGTGCACGTGGATGTGTCAGAGTGTGACCTGCTACTTTGCGTATGTGATCCACACCGGGCCACCTCAGTGTAGTGTCATGCACCATGTCATGTATTTTGACTACTGCCATGCTATCGGTCATGCAGTGTTACTTGCATTGTCAGTGTGGCTCACAGAGCCGCTTCTTTGCTGGATTCAGCACATGTGCATGGGTAGGATGTGGGACTGGTGATAGGGAGGGGGGCCCCTTTGTACACATAGTGGACTGGGGCCTACTTGGTGTTCCTATGTGTGCAGCAGTGTGCCAAGGGTATCAGGGGCATGCTCTACAATCTTTGTGGGTGTGCAGTATTCTAGACACAATTGTGCATGCGTTCCATTGTGCCCATCTCCCCCCGTCACCCCAGTCCCTGGTCGTTACTCACCCTGTTGCTGTTGAGTCAGGTCATATCGAGCTGTGTCTGAACACCCAACTCTATGCACCGTCTCCACACTGATGACTGTGACCACCATTTCCTCCAGCTCATCCAGCTCCTCCTGTGGCGCAGGACTCCCACCTCCAGTCGCCGTTGCTGCCTTCCTGTTGGCAGCGAGCTATTGCTTAGTTTGGCTTTGCACATCATGCCAGCGTCTCTTGACCTCCTGCATTGACCTTCTCAACACTCCGACTGCATTGACGTTGTTCACGATGGACTGCCATATTTCCGTTTGTGTTGCCATTGACACAGTGGAGGTGACGAACAGTTGTTGGTAGTGTTCTTTCACCTCTGTGACAGTGATCCGGTTTTCCTGCGGACTGAACCCTGTCTTCCTCTTCCTCTTCTTCTTGCCCTTCCCCGACCACGGGGTTCCTAGCTGGTCCTCCGTGGGGCTTGTGGGGTTCGAGTTGTCCTCTGCACTCGGTCCAGGTGCATCCATGGTGCTACGTCGTTTATTTTGGTGTTGGTGTGGTTTTTTTCTTATATAGTGCATTTTCCCGCATTCGTGTTTCGCATTTTTTTTGCTTCGCTTTAATTTTTACGTGGTAATTTGCCGCGTTATCGTGAGACTATCGCATGGTGCCGCCGGGTTGTGAATACAATGTTAACACAGTGTTATTTTGTCGAGATAGACTGCGATGTGCAAAGTTGCGATAAGCTAATTTTGCGATGATTATCACACGTTCTTGAGAATATTCCCCTTAGTGTTCCTATTCAGGAGGGGTGAGTCCTGCCAACTGGATTAATCTTCTGTTTTAGGGCAGAGTGAAGACTAATTTGCAAGTTAAAGTCCCTGTCTCTAAAGGCAAAAAAGAGCTAAAATGGTGGTTTGGAATGTTGCTAGAGTATTGCCAATAGTTCAGAATACTTAAAGAATTTCCATCAGGACATTTGTGCTGTTTAGGTGAGTTAGTCTCTGTAAGTTGTACGGGTATGGAAAGTATACGTCACAAGTTTGCTGTTTATTTATATTATTTTCTTGTATGACACAAACCCAACTGTGAATCAAGCGAGGGTTGAAAGAGGATGGGTGCTTAAGGGTAAGAACTAACGTTTTCACATAGGGCCAGACTTCATGAGTTCATATAGTGATTCAGGATAAACTTTCTTGAAGAGATGAGTCTTCGGCTTCTTTCTGAATTGCAGGAGGGTTGGAGCAATTCCGATGTAAGTGTAGATGCTGGTGAATATCACGGGGCACAGAGAACCTGTGTCTTATGCTTATTTCCTTCTTGCATATTTTGATGACCAACCTGCCTCCTTTGGCTCTGTCTGCCAGAGGTGGTTAGTTTCTTGGTCAGGTAGTCAAGTTGTCTTTTCTGATTGATGTGTAGGCCATGGAGCTGGTCTTGAAGATCATGTGGGCCTTGGGTGGTGATTATGGGGGATGTGCATGAATTTCTTCAAACCCTTGATCAGTCGTGCTGTGGTTTGAAGTTGGGTGGACCATTGAGCAGGGCATTGCCTCCTTTGAGGTGAGAGAGGACCTGGGCTTGCACTGTTGTTCTGAAATAGACTTCTGGAAAGAAGAAGTTTGGGTTTTTTCAGGTGGGGGCTGGATACCCAGCTCTTGTGGATGTATGATGTAACAACGCGTGTTATTACAACGCGTGTTGTTACATCGCAGTCGTTACAATGACTGCATGTTACCACGCTATGCCTTTACAACGCAGGTCTTTACATCGACTTGCGCTAGGTGGCGTGCTAACATTAAAAAAGAGTAATTTACTATTCCAACTCCAGTCCACTTATCAGTAGGGAAGGTGTTGGGATAGTAAACTACACCGTTTTTAATGTTAGCAGGCCATGTCATTGACTACTTGCAGCAGCTTCCTCTGTGCTGTGGCAATAGCCTGACACCAGATCGGTAATCTCTGGGGCGATTGTTCTTGGTGATCTGAGCCTGGAGTTTGATAAAGACTGCTTTCTCAATTAATTTTGTCTGTGATCGGTAGGTAGGTGATAGAGCGGTAGATGACCAGGTCCTCTGGGTCCAGAGAGCAGTCTCATAGCATCTCCAACTACAGCTCACCAATGAGGCTGCACAGCGCTGAAATACATCGGGGGATGCTCGTGTACCAGTAAAGACAGGACCGGACTTTGCAGCTCTACCAAGTCCATTAGCGGAAAGCCAGGACAAATGTACCTGTGATGTTCTAGAACTGTACTGAGACTGAAAAGCTAAAAATGATGGAATAAAATGTGCCCGGAGTTGTTAAACAAGCGCAAACATTTCCATCATCACTTTTGTTCTGATTGAGTGAGTTACCCTCAGTGGCACGGTCATGGGCCCCAAGCTCGCTGGGTCATTGACTGAAAAGGCATCTCGCCAATGAGATAGACTGAACTCCCTCTCTGGTCACTTGTGTTCCTGTACAGACAGGAGGAAATGGTTTGAGTGACAGTTTTAGGGTGGGCCATGGCGGACTTGCTCATGTTGGCCCCAGTGGAATTCCCAATGGAATCCAATGTACACAGAATAAAAACCAGTGGTTCAGACTGATTCAATCGTTTCCATTGAGAAATGTTTCCTCTCGAAGCACAAGAGCAGAGCATGGATGACTGACATGATATTTTGCTGCTGCTCTTTTCAGGCCCATGCCAGGTAGCTCTTAAGTACTAGAACGTGGCGGCTGGCAATACAAAAATATGGGGAGTGCCATGCACCCAACTCACCACAATGATGCCCCCACCCAGTGCAACACTCCCAGCGATGGTACTCTGACGTCCAAGAGCAGGAAAAGGAAGCCCTTCCCTTACTGCCCGGTGGAACGCGACTCCTGACCAATCCCAAAGCTGCTCTCAGCATGAGATCAGCTCCAGGTTTGGTGGGAGCAGGATAACCCAGTGCTCATTTTGAGGATAGAGGACTGTGCCAGCAATCCCCAGGCTGTTTCACACTGTGCTTGTCGGACCGGCCATAGGTAGCCAGCCGACCAACCCGACGTGTGCACTGAAAGGGGCAGCAGTAATCGTGCACCAGCGCCCCCTGCCTCATGATCACGCTGTACACATTATTATGTCATTTGATTTATTAGTGTTTGCTTGCTGTGCTCGCAGCAGAGAGGCCGCCGCTCCTCCGCCATTTAGGAGGAGCCGCCTCTTGCAGTGGATATATTATCCCACCTACAAAAGTTAAGGCGCACCACACAATATGCAGTTTAAAAAACATATGTTTTTTTGTATGTATGGCATAATCATTATGACCCATACTGTAACTGATTCACAAAGCAGCAAAGAATAAATGCAATACTCAGATGGATGCATTTCCCTGTGGTTACTGCAAAGACATTGCCCTGCTTCAGGACTGTTACTAAATGTGACCAGTCCTGAAAGTTGCCAGGTGTCGAGGAATATTTATAAAATAAGACACTCAAGCTCTCATTATGAGTTGCACGCTACTAGCTGGGTGCAAACTCCACACCCGTAATTACCAGTAGCATAATTTAACACCCCACTAGCACAGGTTTATTATGAGTTAAACCCTATGGAATGAGGAATAACTGTGAAGGCCCATATTCTTTAGTCTAACACCTGATGCGTGGTACTTGGCAGGGCTGTATTCCTAATTCCGTGAGGTTTAGCACTCCCATCTACCGCCAGCTGTGAGCAGAGTGGGGCGGAGAGCGTTGTCTGCCCCCTGCCCAGAAAGAGAGGTTGGGTGAGGCCAGAGCACAAGGTTTTCCCGGCCAGAAAAAAAATGGGTCCAATTTTCCCACAATCTGGAAAACTGGATGTGAAAACACCAGGACATTGGCTCTCTGGGGGAGTGGGTCCATGCAGGAGGTGCGCTGCTCCCCACTCGCAGGAGGCTGTAAGACGTTCACTGATACAGAACTGATGCCGCAGCCCCCCTCCCCTCTATCTCCCCCCACCCCGCCTTCTCCTCAGCCCGCTCTCTTGGGCGCCACAAGCGGCCTGCGGTTGTCTGCTGGCTGCAGCCTCTCCTTCTGGGGGAACGGCGGGAGCGCTTCAGAAGTGCTGAGCTTGAACAACGCGCTAGGAAGCCAGGAACAACCCTGGCAGCGCTGCTCGCAGACTGACCTTGCATGCCCTTGGGCTGCGCGCCTCTCCCATCCAACCTCTGTACATCCACGCTTGTGTGTTTCATCCTTTGCAGCCTGTAAACTCCATCCCTTGGAACCTTGTACTTGTAAAGTGCACATTTCTCATGAGGTGCGTCTTGGCGCTGTAGGACACCTCAGGCAACAGCGCTCGTGATATTGACTACAGGAGGATGAAAGGCTCAGAGGACCTGCTGGGTTTGAACCTGTGACCACCTGACTCATGCATGGATGCCCTGCAGTCCCACTGCCACCATCATGTGCAGCAACCAGTGACGCAAACAGCACCCCCCTGCGGTGCATGTCTAGACCTCTCCTGGTCACATCACCCGTGCGCCACCACTGATCCACCGAGGCGAACGACCTATCACCACCATCATGTGCAGCAAGCAGTGACGCACACAGCACCCCCTGCGGTGCATGTCTAGACCTCTCCTGCTGCACATCACCCGTGCGCCACCACTGATCCACTGAGGCGAACGACCTATCACCACCATCATGTGCAGCAAGCAGTGACGCACACAGCACCACCCTGCAGTACTTGTCTAGACATCTCCTGGTCACATCCCCCGTGTGCCCTGCTGGTGCACAGCACACCATACATGCTGCCACACAAGTTATGTGCTTGTTGGGCCTAATCAGAGTTCCTTGGCTGGTGGGTGGCTGTATGTCTTTTGGAATTACTGGAATGTTGATTTGTGTGTAACCTCTGCCCGCACGTGTGCTTTTGTGTGCATGCACTTTAAAAACACACCTATTGGCTTTGTCTCTTTGTATTCACATTTTGCTATCCGAGCTACTCCGTTATTTCAGTTTTGCTGCACAGATTTTCTCCCTGCCACCCTACAGACTAGAGCAGGCAGCAGACGTGGCTTTTCGTTTATTTTTAGTTTATTGCTCCACTGAAGTATCTTCAGTGCTTCTTAAAATATAAATAGCTGCCATGAGGGTCCTGGCTGCCTGCCACCGCATGTCCTCTCATTTCTGACTGTGTGGCTTTTCTTTCTTTTTGTCATAGTAAAGGCTTAGGGGGCACCACTTCCTTGCACTCTCTTCACTCTGGAAAGATTAAATATGTTTAGCTGGTTCCCAGAACAGATCTGGAGAAGTGAAGTCACCCATGAGACCCACATCCTGCTTTCCTGTCATTAGGAAGATTTCTTCCTGTAATTTGTCACCCACAAACTCTTCCTGGCTTGTTGAGCCATTCCGACTCTCTTCTGGCTCCTGTGTGAGCTTGGTGCCCAGAAGCCCACGGCGAATGACATATTATAATTATTGCTCCCGATTTTATGGTATTTATTTTTTTAATATTTCCGTCTGTATTTATCCGTATTTATTTTTTGGGCCATCTTATTTGGTATTTATCCATATTTATTTTGTGCTTCATGAATAACAGGTACATGCATCTCGGTAGCATTTTGCGATTCCTTAATTGCGATTATTAAGGAATCGCAGTTAAGGAATCGCAAAAGCCTATGCATGTAGAAATCGCTAAAACAATAGTGATTTCTAAACATTCCTTAATTGCGACTCGCAAAGTGCGATTTTTGGGATGATGATGTATCCTAAATGCAAAAATACAGGTCGCAAAGGGGCAGATTCTGAGATTCTGCCTGTTTGCGACCAGTTTTTCTTTTGATGCACGTGCCTGCAAATGTTATGTTATGTTATGTTAGCTGTTTTTGTACCGCGCACAGCTGCCCCAGCAAAGGGGCGTCCTGGCGCCAAAAGAAGGTATACACAACATCACAAAAGGCGCAGAATCAGAGATTTTTATTAAAAAGAAAGGTTTTAATGGCACGTTTAATGTAGCTGTAAAATGATATATTTCTGCATTTAAAAAACTCTTTGACGTGCATTCAAACATGGAAGCCTGTCACGTTTTAGCAAACTAAGCAGCCACATATAACAAAAGTCTAGACTCACAGCCAGCCGCGGTCCATACAGGTAACAGCGGTGGGGCCGTGTCAGGGGGGATTTCGAGGGACGATGCAGAGGGAAAATTATTTATTTAATTTTCCATCTGCATCGTCCCTCAAATCCCCCCTCACCCGGCCCACCGCTGTTTCCTGCACAGACCGCGGCTGCTCACAGCTACATATTAGCCTCCTACTACAAATATATGTCAACATATGCCTGTATTTAAGGAAATCTCATCCTGTATTTTGACCCTCCATGCTGCCTGCCTGCTCAGCTGTTGCTTAGAATTCATGAAAGAGATTTCGGAGAGTTTCTCACAAGAAGCAACATTTTCAGTATTTTTCCGCTTTTAAAAATCAATACAGACATGAAACACTTTATTTTCTGTCTGTATTTATCTGTAAAAATCTGTAAAATCCTTTCCTGTTAAAAAAATTACATAGTGTCAAATGTTTGGCAAACATTCCTAAATCAAGTGGATATAAAAATGGTCTAATGTGCACTCCGAAACACAGCACTAAAGACAATAAGACAAAGACCTTATATAAGAAGTAATTGTTTGCATAATAGATATTCCACTTGTGTAAACCTCTTGGTTCCTTTTTAGTCCTTTACAGTCGATTCCCAGTAATAACAAAGTTCGGTTCCCCTAAAAGCGGTAGAATTATACTTCATGTATGGACGACATAATGGACGTTTCCGTCTGCCATTTTTGAAGTGTACAGCTCTAGTCGATCCACCGATGACTAGGCGGATGCGGAAGTATATCAGGATGCATCCGAGGGGAGATGCGTTAATATGCGGTCTCCAAGGGAGCGAGTAGGTGATTAACCGGTGAGGCGCACTTTGACAAAGTACGTTTTTCTGACCATTTCATTTACAGCTGCTCGCCCTCTGGACATAAGCTGGCGGCGTTAAGGCTCATGGAGGCACAGAACACCCCCTGTTTTTAGCTCTCACCTACGCAGCGTGCATGCGCTGCATAGGAGGACCTTTAGCCGTCGCTCTGCGCTTTTTCGAAGCACAAACTTGTGCTTGTGGAGGCATCCACCTTGCAGGAGCGAGCAGTAGCATGCATGCTAAGTGGCTGTTGCTCGCTCCCGCAAGGCGGATGGTGCCAGAAGCACAAGTGTGCTTCAAAAAAGCTGCTGCAGGCGTCGGCGGCGGCTAATTAGCGGAATCATCCCTCGCAATCACTCGGCCTCTCACAGCATAGCGAAAGCTAACAGGGCAGCTGCAGGAGTTGCTACTCCGTACTCTGTTGAATGGCACAGTTTGGGATTCCTGCTAACTATTATTTCTGTGCATTTTAGTTAAACGAAAACGCAAGCGGCCATGGCTTACATAGTTGTGTGGCAATTCCTGTACTGCTTTGAAGTGCCTGCGATTTCATAATTGTTTTTAATTGATACCTTTTATTAGCCATTCCCTTCCATAAAATAAATAACACGTAGTTCAACGATGGCAACTGCGCGGAGTCCGTTCATGTACGTCCTCTCTCTATGGCCATATCAAGTGCTTTAACTACGCCCACCATAATTCCACTGTTTATCCTTATGTAGAGGTTGTATGTGCTTCCTGTCTAGTGGCACTCCTAGCTTCTTGCAAGTGGAATGACAAAAAAGGTGAAACAAATGAAGCTAGTGGGGGTGCAATCTCTGTCCATTTCAGAAGATGGTTGAGTCAACATGACTATCATTGAAGTGCAAGGGCTGTCTCTGAGTCGTTTATATACAGGCCTCGAAAAATCATAGAAATGTTAATAAACCTGCAGGTCTAGTGCCATGAATAATCAATTTTACCTATCTATAATGTACTGGCCCCTAATCTCGTCTTATCTTGTGGGATCCTACCAACTATTTTATTTTACGGAACTCGCCTTTTTTCATTATCACATATGAGAGCACCTTAAAAAATACAAGTTCAGCATTTGTGCTGTACAAAAAAACTATTTTGTTTGATTTAATAAACTAAACTTTAGCTCCACATATAACAAGCATTGGCTTAGCCAATAGGTCTCGCCTCTGGGTCCCAAACGTCCTTATAAGTGTTTAGTTATACAGCACAATATCCTTGGTGCAACAACATCAACTGCTGCATGACTACACACTTATACAGTCCCAAATGTGAGATCTATTGGCTATGCCAATGCTTGTTTTACAGGGTCACTAACAACTACCCTTTGTTACCATTACTATTACAGAGTGTGACAACGAGCCCCTCCAGACCATGGGGCACATTTCAGCCATATAAAAAGTATGTGACTTTTTATGTGTACATGTTCGTAAATGGTGTTGTATGTCACGTGGTGTTTATGTTTTTTGTCAATAGCACTCATTGACTATTTCCTTTGAAAACACTTGCCATATGTTTCTCTCCTGCAAAGCATGACGAGACACAAAGTAGTTGATAACTACACGCACTATAGAGGAGCATTCATACAAATTATAATGACGCCTGTATTTACGATGCCTGCCATATCTTCTGGAAGGCAAATGTTACTCTAACAGTGTTCTGTTTTATTCCCTACAGATACTATGTACCATTGTGAAATCATATGTATCCAACTAATAGTGCACACACATTAGGTGTGGCATTTTATTTAACTTTTTCACTGCACTTTAGCTGATTTATAGGTCACTTAGGAGTGGTACGCACAGGGCTGGCCCCTGTGTGGTCCTGAGGAAGAGCTTTAGGGGAGGCCCGAAACATGTCGACTAATACTAGGGGCACCTGACTCATCCTGGCTATGTTGTTTTTCCCCAGTATTCACCCCTGTTTTTAATATACCAACTAGGAGCAGGAATAAAGTATTCGCCCACTAGTTAGGTATTTTTAACAATTTTTCTTTCCCACTCCACAACACTGCACTACACATAGATCCACATAAGTTCTCCTACGTAATTTCGCAAGAAGCAGCACACCTCAATCTGCAGCGGATTGAGAGGACCCATATGATGCAGCATGTCACCAAGGGGAGACCCTGGTCAGTGAGGGGATGCTAGAAAGATACATTGTCCTTTCTCGTCAGTATACTTTTCTACTCCACTTGAGCGGAAGTCTCGTTTTTTCTCCCACCGGTTAGGTTCTTATTCCAGTATTCCTTTTTTTTTGTGTACACAAACCCACATAAAGGAACACAAGAGCACAAACAGAGACAACACTTTGTTGTTGGAGAAACATTGGCATAATTGTATTTAAACTTAGGCACAAGTAATGTGTTATCTTGTCAGCGATCCAAGGGTAAATAGCGATGGTGGGAACTAAGCTGCCTACCCGCCTGATTATCCACTGAGCTCCAGACTTATCCTTCATCAGGTGCTTAGACCTTCTGAGTCAGCTCAGCTGCAACGGTCAAAAGAGGTGTACAATGATGTAGAATGTGAGAAGGTTGTGCAAATTCTTAGAGTTTCTTGTTGCTCAATGGGTGTAATTTCTGATATTTACATGTTTTCCGTGTCTCCATTGCTTGATTTTTGCTTGCGAGAAAGTGTCACTCAAGTGGAGAAGTGGAGAAGTGGGCTCACTGATTAGAGCGTCAGACCCTGAGGCAGAGGTCTGGCCCGAGACCAGGGTTTAATCTACGTCGCGGCAGGGTCTTGAGCTCAATGTCCTCGGACCCAATAATTCTCGCCTCAGTGCCTACTCTAATCATGGGTTCCACTCTGCAACTCCGGGCAGTAGCTTGCTTAATCTCCACACCGGTCCTAACAATGCTAGGATGCCTGGCTTCACTTTGGGGGTGCCCAGGAGTGGACGCCTCACAGGAACAGGCAGGAAGGGTTCCACAGCGGTATTCGTACAGCGCTTAGAGACCCCTGGGTGATAGGCACTATACAAGTGCAAATTACATTTACATTTACTCATAGTAGACGAATGTCACTCATCATTACACTAAAATTCTGTAAATGTCACACATAAGCACAGTGTGAAACCTTGGCAGCTATGGTCTGTCCGCAGTGATGCTCGTAGGTGGTATTTTACACACTTAAAAGTGTTGTTGAGCCTTGAACTTACATATTCCTATGGGGAGGGCAGGGCCAGACTGGCTGTAGCGGGCACCGGGCATTTCCCCGGTGGACGGAGGGGTAGGGGCCCAGTTTTGTGGTCGCAGGGGGCAGCTTTTCTTACAGGGTGCCAGTTTTGCTACAGAGCTGCAATATCGGCACTCTCTGTGAGAAAAGTGGGAGTAGTGCTTAGCCGTTAATAACCCCATCCCCTCCCGTTCCTTCCAGGGCCGGTGGAGAAGCAACCTGCCAGGGCTGGTTGCTGTTCCCAGTCCGGCCCTGGGGGAGGGGCGTGGCATCCTGCCTGCCCCTAACAATTGCATACGACTTGGCCCTGCATATGTCTTTTCCCATCACTCTTTCTGACGTACTACTTCTAAGAGGCATCTGCGCCATTTCCACAAACATAAATATATCTTTATTGCTTCACGTCATTGACCCAGTCGTGTGACTGCACTGAACTTGGGGACATGTTGTCTCGCGGACACTTTAATTCATGTCACCCGGTTTTGTTTCGGATTTGTGCCAGTATCGTTTAAGTAACAAAGAGCAAAGCGCGAGGTGACCTCTGGAGTCCCGTCGGTCTTGGACGCCGTGTTTTCGTGCTCTGCTCAAGCACGTGCTGCGTCAGCCGCCCGGACGCCTCCATCTTGCTTGTTGTCGTCGCCGACTGCTGCTGCGGCTCTCAGTGATTGGATATAGATTTGAGGGTACATTTTTGTCAGGCTTCCTGTGCATGAACGCGCTTTCCAGGCCCTGGGCCGACTTTTCCCGCATATATTTAACGGATGAGAATGATATGTATTAATTATCTGACAAAGAATTAGTTTGAATTGTTGCAGAAGGCAGGATGCGTCCCGCCCAAGCACATCTTTTGTGGGAAAAGGCCAGAGTCACTGACGGTATTTAACCGAAATCACAGGGTTACCGGAAATGACGCACGATGCCCTTTGACCCACTGCTGACTTCACAGGAAGCATTCTCACACACCCTTACACCCACATGGAAAGAATAAGTAATTCTAGAAAAGCCCTACAAACCTACTATTGTTCCAGCGTCTTAGTTCAGTGAGTCCCCAACCTGGGGTCAAGGGGCCCCTGGGGGTATGCAACGCCTACTCAGGGGGTCCGCAGCTGCTTAGAAAATGAAACAATATTAGAAGACTGCTAAGGCGTACATAAATAGAGAAGTAAAATTGGAAATGTTTAAATGTTCTATAAGTGTGAAGCAACTTGAAATTGGAGGCTAAAAATAACATTGGTTTTCCCAGATGATTCGAGGGAGCAACGCAAGTGTATTGAACAGAATACAGCTTGGATGACGGATTATTTTTGTGCATTGAAGTGGGGGGTCCACAGCAGGGTCAAAAGGTGAAGAGCCATCGTCTTGGTTCAAATAAAGAGCTCGGAGCCTGGACGGTGGGTGGGTGAATGACACGCTCACTGCTGACATTTGCTGTGGCCCACAAGCCTTATGTTTGTATTCTAGCATAGCCAGATCAGCCACCCATCCTTCTGGAGATGGTATATGGAGTGCCATTTGAACAGTGATTGTAAAGCCTGCTATTTACTGTGCTTAGAGACAGTTAAAATAGTGGTATAACCGCTGTGTACAAATAAGTTATCATCTGGAGTGAGCAGTGTGAATCCTAATCAGCCAGGCAGGCTCTGCATTTCATGCTTCTTAGGTCGATGCATTGAGTGACAGTAAAGAGTTGCAGATTCATCCCTTTAGAGAACACTACATCACAATGCAGTAACCGTCCACGGCCCAGCATCCTAAAGTCTTCCTCGTTGACTTTATACTCGTCTTTGACCCTGTACCGAGCTCTGCTGCCTTTTGGATATGTTTGTATTATAGAAATAACATATGCATACAAACAAATAGTGAGTAGGAAGTCATGATTATAGAGGACACATTTACAACTTACGGTGATCCACGTGTCTGGCGTAGGCTACTCTGCCACGGATAGGCGCACAACACCCATTGAACTCAAAGGGCTTCAGCCATGACTGAACCATTCCGTCACCAGCACAGCACCACCGTGGCTCGTGACGGAATGGTTCCGTCACGAGCATACAAGGGGTTAAAAGACCTTGTGCATGTTAATGTGGGGCTTTGTTGTTGTTTCACCCCTTCTGAGAGCCCCTGTAGCTCGACTCTGCCGATTGCCTAAAGATTCAGCCCCCACCGAAATGTTTTCTTAGCCCCCTCCACCGAAATTTGACTCTAGTTGCGCCTCTTGCCACGGATTGCTGGAACGTGTGCACAATGTGTGGTATACATCGCACAACTTCATTTAATTCAATTCAGTTGTTTTTATATAGCACATAGCTACCCGATGGGCCTCCCAGCGCTTAAGACACATAAATGTCCAGTGATCGTGTCCTTGCTTCTTTAGGCGGAAGGGGTGGTGTAAGGAAGCTCGTGAGCCTCCACTCCCGGGAGTACTAGCCTCAGGGGGGACTCACTTGACGGCTGAGAATCTCAGAGAGTCAATGATTTTTAAAAAACATCTCCTGATTCTCACCTGCAGCCCCTCCCAACCCCTTCCCTGCGGCCGTGAATGCAGTTATGATTTTCAAAAAACACTAGTATTTTTTTAAACCCGTTTCTGCATCTATTTTTCTAAATTAGGAGTTTGAAGATCGAATCCAAGGTGTATAGCTATTGGTTTATGTTCTTATTAAAGTGTTTGACACTGCAATGTCTGTTTCTTTTGGTCACTTCGGAGTGCTGTGGTCAGATATTCTTCACTTTTTAAAATAATTTTTTATTAAAAGTTTTTAGCAATTTTTTCCAATAAATCCTATGAGTGTTACAGCACACTTATATAAATTATTTCATTTCTACCATGACACAACTATTTACTGAATAATTCATTACACAATGAAAACCACACATAGAAACCAAGAGATTACATTTTTCAAACCATGACGGCAGGTGTATTGCCAATAGCGGCAGCAGTCGCCTCTCCGTTAATCATTGCATTTTTCCAATTTGCTATAGGTGGCCATATCTTCCCGCCCAGAATTCTAGCTCTTCGTCCCTTTCTGTCATATATTGCTTTTTCCAGGTTATAAGTTGAGAGTAGCCTGGCGATCCAGTTTTGGAAGGTTGGTGGTACCCTATCAAGCCATGATCTTGCTATGCATATTCGATAAACCGCAGTTGCCATAAACAGGAACTCCGTGGGAATACCCACTGCCCCTGCCAGCACCCCCAACAGTATTAATTCATCTGAAAACATAATCTTTAAGCCCAGTGATCCCTCAATACACTTCTCAATATCAACCTTTAAAGAATACAGTTGTGGGCATTGTGAGAACATGTGGACGATGTCTGCATTAGTTGAATTGCATGCCGGACAGGTTATTCCCGAGTTGCCTCCCCATTGTGCAATTCTAGCAGGGGTGTGGTAGAGCGAGTATAGGGTCTTATAGTGCGGCGACTGTAGAGTTGATGAGCATATCACCGTACGACCCAGATCTAAGGAGAGCTGAAATCCCTCTAGCTGTGATCCTACTTTTTCTGCCCACTTTGTGGCAAATTTAGCCCTGTCATCGTTTTTATATTCATAAAGTTCTGAGTATAGCTGCCGGATTGTATGTCAGATATTCTTCAATTGCAGCCCATGTCCGGGTGAAGGTCCATTATAGACAAGCCAGGAACTTTAAAATGCCAGACTTTTCCTGAATCCCGAGAAATCTGATCGTGCCTCTGGTTTGGGTTTGAGGCATTCCATCCCAAGGCCCCTAAGCTCAAAGGGTCCTGTCCTGTTTCTCAAGTTTGTGTGTCCAGTGTGCAGTCATTGAACCTAGGCCCTGTCTGGCTGCTAGTGAGGTGCTGATCTGCAGATACTCTCAGCCTTTGTTCGAATAGGTGTTGTGTACCGAGAGACCCTTCATTGTGTGGTTGATGTTGCTTCTCGTCCGCAGCTTCAGGGATCGAGTGGCGGCTGCTTTAAGATCCTTCCATGCCCATCAATGAGGTACTTTCGGAGTACGGGGTTGGCGATGCTGTAAGATAACTAAATTGTCTTCCTGCTAGCTGTAGTGTCTTGTGTATTAAAGAGACCGGGTCCCTACGGTCCTTCACAGAAGCCCTGGGTCACATTGTCGGGACGGGAGAGTTATGAGGCGAGGAGAAAGCTTCATGTTGGTGCACTTGGCACAGCATTGACCTGGGGAATGTAAGAGAGCTTGGAGTCAAATCTGACTCCCAAAGTCTTCTCTTTCAACGTGGAGAGGTGAGGGGCGCCTCGTTTAAGCGACCAGTCGAAGGTACCACACCGCCTCTTCTGCTCCCAGTGCTGGGGTGTCATTTGTGGCTCGGTTCATGCACAGGGGTTCTGGTTCCTTCAGTGTAACACGTGGAGGCCTGGAATAGTCTGAAGTGTCACTCGTAGGAGTGTGATGCTAGTAGTTGTGTTGGTACTCCCATTGGCACCATGGCAGGGGCAATGTGGGGTGCAAGCTGCTGTGGCCTCCTGACGAAGGCTTACAAATTAGGCACTGGAATGCAGTACAGAGGAGCTGAAAGCAAGAGGCAGGCCAGATAGCGCTGTCCCTGCAGTGACAGTACCAGCACTTCTCAGGAGCAGACGGGTACTCTGGATAGTGATACCAGGACTTCTCTATTTCCAATGAAAGTGCTGGGTTTACCCTAGAAAACCATCGCCCTCACCTTCAGTGGGGGCTCAAAGCACTGAGAGGTATGCAGAGGATCACACAGTGCACTGCACGGGAGGAGGGGCTAGTTCATATATATATATGAAGATCCAGCTACCAAGGGACCAGATATTCTGGTATGTTAGCATTGCACCAGTGTCTGCACCAGAACTGACTTTCCATCGCAGACCCGGTGCCAGTCTGAGGCTGGGTCACAAACGGGTGACTTTTTAAGGCACTGCGTGAGCGGGTTGTATTGATAATTAGCATTTTCAAAGCGCAAGCTTAGATCACAAGCAGAACTGCACAGGTACTAGAATACATGACATTTGAGGATGAGGGTGCTGCTACAAGGTCATGTACGATAAGCAGGGAGTGAACTACTGTAGCTGGCGCAAAGGACTTGCGGTGTCTGCAGTTCCTTAAATATAAACAAAAAGGTACTACTTTCTGAACTGCACGAGTGAAGGTGCACGCCTGAGGCATGGATGTTTGTTAATCCAGATCCCTGGTGTGTAAAGGGAGATGGCTAGACTCCTGGGGCCTCATTTATGAGAAATGACGCTCCGATGCGTGAAAGCAGCGATGCGTCACTTCTCAGTGCGCACTCCTTGCGACATACCTGATGCGTCATATTTAATGTATGACGCATCATGTCGCAAGGAGTTACAGATACGTCAGTATTTCTGACGTATCTGTAAGAGCAAAAGTGACCCATTGCTGGAGTGTGTCACAAAAGTGACGCAACTCCAGCAATGCGTCCTTTCACATGGGGCAAGCCCCATGTAAAAGGGCCTGCGTCAATCTTATGCCTGCTGTGAGGCAGGCGCAAGAATTTGACGCAACAGCGTCCTAAAAGTGGCGCAGTGAAATCTCATAGATTTCACTGCGTCACTTCTACGACCCTTCCTTGCGTCAATACGCCCCCTTGCATACATTATACTTGGCGCAGGTATAATGTGGCGCAGGGGTTTACAAAGTGACACATCTACCTAGATGCGTCACTTTGTAAATATGGCGTAACAAGGCGCATTTTTTACCCCACTGGTGCGTTACAAAAAGTGACGCACCGGCGGCGTAAAAGTGACGGAGAGCCTCGTAAATAAGGCCCCTGGTTTTTAATTTTTTACTCTTTTTGGTTTGAAGCCTGACAATATCTTGGCTTCTTGCATGACATTGGCTGCCTGTGGTTGTTGGTGTTTCGGTTGGCATTCTGTTTTACAGGGGCTGCATCAGGTTTTGAATGTGATGGTGAAGTGTGCATTGACGGTACAGGTGATGCTGCCATAATCTTTTCTGAGCCTGCCAGTGGCCCCTCAGAAGCCTCTCAAGGAAGCTAGATAGGAGACAGGAGGGGCTGCCAGACAGACAGACTTTATCCCATCCAGGTGAGAGAACCAGGGCTTGGACTGTTGTTCAGAGTTCTGCTTAGGAAGGTAGACTTTACCTTTCTGCAGCAGTAAGAGCTGGTACCAGGCCCTCTGAGTTCTCTGAGTTTTTGGTCAGTGTATGCATTGGGATGGGGGTTGGGTCTCCTGTGATGAACTATGGTTTGGCCGCCGGTGGCTTTAGAAATGAGCTCTACATACCCTCATGCAGATGAGGCACTGCCGGACAGGTCAATATTACACTTTGATAACCATTTGTTTTCTTTTTTCTGCAGCCAGCTCCTCTCACCAGATTTTACCGAAACACATTACACCAAAGAAGGTGGCAGCGTGACGGTGTCTCCAAATCACACAGTGAGTAAGAAGCACACACAGGGGACTGCAGGTAGAGACTACTACGCAGCCCTCACAGTTTGCAGAGACATGGTTATAAAATAACAAAAACTCAACTTATAATTGTATTTATATAGTGCTTACTATCCCTGACAAGGTGTTGAAGCGCTTTTCGGAGAGTAGCGCACTACTCCAGAACCTGAAGGATTAGTGGTGGATTAGTAGAGGGAAGTAAACATTGTTAATTGGAGCGGTGGAGGTGCGAGTCCATTAGTTGGATTGAAAAGTACAAAGGATGTATAGAGGGAAGAGTCTAGAAGGTATTATTTGGGAGATCATTGTAGTAAAATGAGGTTTGGGATGAGTCAGAGGAGGTTAGAGGACGGAATGCGATGTAGAACTTTTATTAGGATAAAGTTCTCAGCAAGTGAAGAAGTTGGAGAAACTCCCCCTGTGCATTATCAAGGACAAATGAAAACTAGCCCAATGCTGCTCCTCAGCGTATGAGAGCACATCGGGCCGGTGCAGACAAGAGACATTGTAAGCAGCTGCCTGGTGGCGTCACCACAACAAGTATTGCTAATTTCACAGATCACAAACGCTCCTTTTCTGAACTCAATCCCTTGCAGTGTAACGAAACCTAGTCTCCTGTAGCACATCTGTTAATCTCACAAACCATCTTTATGAACTCACACACCCCCCCCCACCACTAATGGCAGCCCCTAATTTAATACTTTAATCTACCTCAAAGAAGCTGAAGGGAACACATGGAATGGTCTCCTTCAGGCTGGACTAATCCCAGAAACCAATAACGGTGAACTGACCACTAACCTTAAGTTCTGGAGCAGCGTGCTGCCTGGTGAAAAGCGCTTCATTGCCTTGTCAGGGACTGTAAGCGCTATATAAATGAAATTACAATACGAGGTGCTGGGACCCCCTGAGTGCAAAATCTCAGCAGGGGTATGATGTGCGTAACCTAATGACAATTCCAAGTAGTGTGATTGGTTCCAAGGAGTGTTGGACATGACATAACATCCTCAGTAACCGAGCAAGCTCTTTCATTGGCTCTCGTCTCATCTGATAGGTGCAGGCGCGTGCGCAGTGAACAGGAGAGCCTACAGGGGTACCACGTATGGCTCTCTACCTGAGAGTTCAGTTTCTGATTATTTCACCACCCACCCCCACTTACATCAGTGTCCCTCCAATTGCAGCCCTTGCATGCAATGGACGTACATAAAACCATCATAGCCCTGCAAATGTGGATAGGGGAGACTGTTAAAAATAAAGCGAAGAGCGAAAATGACGCTGGAGGGAGAACAGCACACGCTGGTAACATGTTTTAATGCATTGTCCAGGCAGAGGTTGTAAGCTCTGACTATGGTGTTCAAGGGGAGAGGATGTAGACTTACGGCTAGGGCGGTCGACCTCGAAGCTGGGGAACCGGGTTTGAGTCTCGGCAACAACGTTCAACATCCTGTGATTCTGGGCAAATCATTTAATCTCCTCGTGCCTAACAAAAATGAATGTGTCCTCGTATAACGAAACTGGTGGTCGTGTAAAGCGCTCTAATACAAAATGTCTCGGTCTAGTTTGCGGTATATAAAACTCTAAAAAAATAAATGTAAAAAAAGTCCACCACAGTTTATGATGTTGACAAATAGCAGTTGTGCTACAGGACACCAAGTGAAATATGTTTCTTGCAGGATCATTGCTACTACCACGGGCAGGTCCACGGGCACAGGGATTCCTATGTCGTCCTCAGCACCTGCTCTGGAATCAGGTAAGGGCTCTCTTGTTTCTGATGCCATGAATCTAAATAATTTTATTCATAATTACTGGTCAGGTGGCGATGTCTCCTGGGTGCCACTGATCCGGTTTAACGTAGGATCACCTTTGTTCACAATATCCCTGATTTCTAATGACAAACTCAGGGTCCTTCTTGCTACTGGTTCCAAGTGCCTCATCGCGCCGTCCCTGGTAATTCTGAGGGGGTCTCTAACAAAACTAAAAGCAGCCGTATTCTGTAGGCGAAACTCCAGGGAGAAATAGAGAATTAGCCTTGCTATCGAACAGGGCATACCTGTTCTTCAGTAATTCTTCAGTTTTGAGGGGACCTGCAGGGCCCACATATGATTCCTGGCAACTCCTCGCTCTGGTAGTTACGTATAATCAGGACCACTGGAATTATACAGCAGCTGAGGGCAAATTACGCGGAGTAATACGGCTCATTTTGTGATAGCATTACTTCATTATTTTGACATTTTTACACATGGTAACTGTCTAGGAAATGCTTTCATTTTACTAGTATCGGTTTACCACCCATGTACAGCAATGAGTAACTGAAAGAGGACTAGTCAACCTTAGAAAAGGCCCTTCCTGTTGCAGGGAAAGATTGTTTATGTGCATTAGGGCGACCCTTCCTGCATAAACAAACAGTAATGGTGTTTTGTGACTTCTATGTGTGCTGCATTGTGCAGCACTTAGAAGTTGCAAATCGTCATTTTTGTATGATTGTTTATGTACAGGAACGAACACTTTCCTGCACATAAACATTTATGCATGGAGTTTTGCTGTTTCAGCAAAAACGGGGAAAAATAAAGCTTTTCTCCTTGTTTTGCCATGTTAAGACCAGGTTTTCCCTTGTTTTTATTTTGGCGATGCCTCCTATTTACACCACCCTTGTACATAGAGGACAGCATCAAAATAAATGGATGATGCGGTGGAACACCGTCAGCAACACCAATTGCCTGCTCCTTTCACACTAAGTCTAGCATGAAAGGGTGCCTTATTTACATGGCAGTGCGATATAAAAGAAGGTTTACTATGAGACAGGGGTTGGGTGGAGGACTGTTACCTTCTCCACCATTTTTCCCCTATCATGAGCACATTTAATTCCCTTTGGTGGTAGTTGCAGGAGAGAGGCCATAAATTGTATGGGCATAAACACAAGTGCCCAGAGTAGTTTGTTTTCCAATAACCTCCACACAATGGAAGTTTGCGCAACACATTTCTTCCCCACGCCTATTCGCCAAAAAAAAGTTCTGTACATTTCTCTGCCTTCAGAAATGTGAACACTAACACATTTGTAACCAGTGGGCCTGACTCATAAAAAGTTACACGTCATGAGCAGGCCATCGCAAATGTGAGTGTGCCCACTTTTTCCTGATTCACAAAAGCCGGAGGCATACTTCAGACGCATTGTTGTTTGCTGTAGATTTACTGCTGTACGCATGGGTATCCTAAAGCAAGTCTGTTTTTTTTTATGTATTTCAGAAATTAACAGCCTTAAATTTGTAATAAATGTGAAATTTCCCATTTCTTTTTTTTCTCGTCTTTTGAAGACTACTTTTTCTACGCGCTTTCTTCAAAAATAAAGGAGTTTTTGTGGTTGTCCAGGGGATGCGTTGGCCTTTCCTGTCCTCGGGGTCATGTGGGTCACATCATAAGGTCATGGCAGGGATCTGTCCCTCACTTTCAGCCCCACTCTGCAACTTACTTACTGTTGTCATACTGTAAACTAGACATTGCAAATATTGTTGAACACGCACCTCTCAACACCACTCTGGGAACACAATCTCCCCATTTCTAGGTATCGCGACTGTGGTCGTGTTTGCACTGTTCTCTCCGATTTTACACGGTCGTAAGTGACGTCAGTTCCGGTAAAATGTCGCAGATTAGGAATCAACATCCAGATTTCACGTGCACATTTGCCATTTTCTTCTGTGTAAATTAATCTGACGCGCTGCAAACATTTACTAAACAGCCCCAGTGTGATCACGTGGAGCGCCTCGACAACCCTCGTGCTTCTGATTTTGGGGGCATTTAAAAGTGGCGGCCTCTCGTGACCACCACGCGCCGGTGATGTAACCCTCTGGCCGCATCCCAGCTGTTTATATTCAGAGACTTTAGCCCCCCCCCCCAGGACCGCTCGTGATATCATCCTCCAAGTGACTCACGTGGCAAAGCAGCGCTATCCTGACGGACTGCAGGACTCCCCGGGGTCCACTGGGGGCTCGGGGCAGTCACGTGTCCCGATGAGCCTGACTTCACCCCAGACGCCGGCCTGCGAGGATCCGCTCTGTGGGGGAGGATGTGTCAAACAGCGCCATGAAACCGCACGGATGCCGCGACGCCCAGCAGCATCGACCATGTGACTGGGGGGTTCTGCAGTGGGAACAGGGCTGTGAAAGCTGATTGGCCTAGAGAGTCCTCTTGGAAAGTATAGTGCAATTTAAACACGAGCTGGCACCTGTGGCACAATGAAGAGTTCATGTCAGGGCGCAAAATGTCTGTGATTGTCGAACAATGTTGAGGGAAAGATAGAAACTCTTGTTGATAACTTATGCCAAGCTCAACCAGTGTCTATTCAGATCACACATATTGAACACAATCTAGTGAGATGCGTCATGTAACTGTTGTAAGGCCCTGCGCTACATTATACCTGCGTCAGGTAAAAATGTATGCCAGGTGGGTGTTCCGTCGCAAAGGAGCCCCGTAAAGGTGATGCAGTGAACTCTACAAGATTTCACGGAGTCACTATTACGTCCATGCTGCGTCACAACCTTCTCCCTGCTTGAAGCAGGCGTAAGGAGTGACGTGGCATGTTAGGTATAGGACATCCCTGAGCATTGCGCTTGCGACACCAGCAATGCGCCGCCCTTACCCCATGAGATGCGAAACGCATCTGCCTATCCGTGTGCCGCATTGTAAATGCAATGCATCCGTGGTGGCGCAAGGGTATTCCTGCGTGTCGGATCTTTACTGACTCATCCCTACTAATATGCAGGGATGCGCCAGCCCTCGTAAATCTGCCCCTTAATTGTCAACCCAGGTGCTTGTGACGGTCTTGCCACAAGGCGGCGCTGTCTGGCTAATTTAGAGAGGACCACAACAATAGGTAATTATGAATTCAATATACATTAGAAATGACTATTACCTGCCGTCTAAGCCATTCTTATAGCTTCGGGGCCTGAAATGGTGCAAATTATCACACACGAGTGTGATGGTTCGTAGTTGCGTTGCTATTGTCATTGGCGGTATGGAGTGGCAATGTGTGGTGCAAGCTGCAATGGTGTACTGAGAGCCCTGGCACTTATGTTTTTTTTTACAAATTAAGCATTGCAGACCTGCAGGTAAAATGAAACACAGGGGTGACTGACAGAAGCATTTATGAATATACAAAGGAATTGCGGGGAAGCGGGGGTGTAAAGGCCAGAACTGCAGACCTTGGAACTGGGGATCCAGGTTGGCTCAGCATCCTGTGATTCTGCGCAAATGACTTAATCACGTACCCCCCCAAAAAACATGATCGTGTTCTTTTGCGATGTAACTGGTGCTCATGAAAAGTGTTCCAATACCTTCGAGACTAGTTCGCCCTATAGAAAAACTGCAAATAAGTAAAAAAAAAAATCGAAAAATACTGCAGGCCTCTGTGAACCTGCAAAGAGTGCACAGGCTTTCTGTTTGTACTAACTCTATGTGAATATTCCCTGAATATTTCAATGTTATTCTCATTTTAGATGATTTGGAGCCAATAAACAAAGGTTAGTAAGAGTTTGTAGAAGAGTACTACCTCATTACTACTTTATGCACTCTAAAAAGCCTTTGTAAAAAGCCGTGAAGGGGCCACAAAGAGATGCTGCCTTACTATCGATGTTGACACGTGTCGGCTCCTGCTTACAGCTGTTGCAGGAAACAGGCGGCCGTTGCTTCATACATTTCCATACCCATCCTTAGGGCTACTGCTTCACCTATGCCACTGCAGGCAGCTGCCTTATGATGCCACCACAAATAAACCACTAGAGGCCACTAGAATCTCATAAATGGCATAAAATAGACATTGTTTCCCCAGGAACACTGGCTAACAAAATGTGATTTTGCCTATAGCTCCAAAAATCCTTGCATCAAAGCTGCTCCGCCTTTTTCTCGCTACTTGGCTTCGCGAATAGAGTGCAGGACGTTCACGCCTGACCCTGGAAATGTTCTCCGTGGGTCCGGACTCCATGTCTTGCACCGGTGCCTGTCCTGCCTTCCTGCGACTTCACATGTGGCAGTCTTGTATGTATTATGTTTATATGAAGTGCTGCGCCCCACTGCCGGCTGCCTCAGAGTACTTTGTCGGGTAGTGGGGATTACATTTGAGGGGATTACATTTGAGTTGAATTAGTGAGAGCAGTGGTTTTCAGCTTTCATTTGAGCTGGCTGCACGTTCTCAAAGATGTAACTTATTTTGGAAGTTTTGCAGGCGCCTGGACCTCAGTGAGTGTCAGAGTGCTTTACATAAAGCTGCATCATTTGGCTGTGGGGCTTTCATCGTAATGATTGATTCGCCGCATAATCCATCATCTGCTGCATAATCTGGAGATGTTAGCAAACATTGTTTGTAGCTCAAACTCTTCAAAAGCTGCTAAAAACATGACAACGTGTTCCCCTCAATGGAAGCCCTCGGAAAGATTGACTGGTCATCTTTTAGTTGCTTATTGCTGTATTTGTTCTTAAACTGGTACTAATGAAGTGAAATCTTTGCTCTGACCGTGTTACCCTGTGTACAACTCACAAAATAAGGATGTAATACACTCTCAAAATGTGCTGCATTATGATGCAAAGTTTGCTTTTTCTTGCTCCATTACTTAGTGACCCCTGATGCATAGTTTAGTCAACCCCTGCCACACAATTGCAGTGTCCCTGCCTGTGATTACAGATTTGGAGCATGAAATGGGGGGTGTGACTTGGGCGCTGTCTAACCAGCCAACCCGACTGAAGATCTGACAGATATACATTTGAAAAGTGTAGGGTTAGTCATTTGTTGCCAAAAATAATTAGAGCTAAAGATTTAAGAAAGACACGAAAGATTCAGAAGCAAGTCATCTACATAGCAGCCTAAAACAAGACAAACACAATTTACCTACTACAACACAAGAAGCAAAGGAGAAACATACATGAAGTGAAGGACAAACAAAACACATTGAGTTGTACTGGCCTTTAATCTCCATGAGAATCAATCACATCAGGCAAGGTGATCACTCTATATTTTACTGAAACCATCTCCTCATTTCCATGGATGTTAAGTACCTGTTTCTAGAAGGGCTAGAGTAGGTAGGTAGTCGAGAGACCTTTACTCAATGTCAGCAGACTCTCCAGTCCCTCTGCATGAGGGTTATAGTATTGTCTTGATACATTCAACTAGCCACTGCTTCTGAGGGTAGTGAGAGGACAGCAGTGATGTCTGGAGATATTGTGAGTCCCAGCCTACCATCGGATGGCTGGCGATTTACGTCTGGGTCAGCCCGGGGATGCACCAACTCTTGAGGTTGTTCAAGTGCCTGGGTAGAGGGTTGCATGCCAGAATACCATAAGCAGAAATACTGTCTGAGACGAAAAACGTCATGAAATTATTTACAAAATAACATCCCATCTGGTGATGATTTTCTATGAACTTATCTGAGGTGATATTTTTGTAAACAATATTTCAGTCATGATAATTATGTCAGATGATATCCTGACAACCGTAACCTGATACCATACTGGGTAGAGTCTCGACAGTCGGTAGGAAAGTCTTTTCACTCTCTATAAGCTCATGGACTTGGTCTTTGGGAAAATCATCCATAGTCCTATGATAAAGCACCTCAGGGCATATTTACAAGCCTGTATTGCCAAAACAACATCACTTTTCAGGACGTTGTAATGATGCTAGGGACTTCACCTTATTTACAGGGCAGCCTTAAGCCACTTAACGTGACAAAGCTGTGTTGAAAATAAGGCACCCTTTCATGCTATACTTAGCGGCAAAGGGGAGAGCAATGGGTATTGCTGTGGGCATTCCACCGCAACATCCATTGATTTTGATGCTGCCCCATATTTACAAGTGTGGCGTAAGTATGGGGCAGTGCCAAAATTAGGACCAGGGAAAACTTGGTCTTACCCTGGTGAAATTAGGAGAAATGTTTGATTTCGCCTCGTTTTTGCTGTTTCAATGTGTGCTGCATTGTGCAGCCTATATGGAAACAAAATGCAAATGTTGGGCGCGGGGATGCCCAAGGGTAACCAGGCGCGATATAAAACTCTTTAATAATAATAATAATAAATAATAAATGATTATATATGTGCATGAAGGTGTCCCTTCCTGCACATAAACAATCATTAAAAAAGAAATGACGCTTTGTAACTTCTAAGTGTGCTGCATTGAGCAGCAGCACACATAGAAGTTACAAAACGCCATTAAAAGATTGTTTATGTGCAGGAAGGACACCTTCCTGCACATAAACAATATTCCTCTGCAACGCAGACACCCTTGCACTTTGATGCAAGGGCGCCAGTATTGGCGCTAGGCAGCTCCATTTAGCACCAGCGCAGGGGGAAACGTAGGGCTACACCGCATCCTTGTTAATGTAAATATGGTGCAGCCCTGCGTTTCTAAAGTGATGGAGCTTGTTGTTAGCCTTCTTGGCTTAACAGCACGCTTCGTCACTTAACTTGTAGTAAATATGCCCCCTAGTGTGTAAGCACTATATTCGTTTTTAGGGGTGTGTCTTTGGCCAGGAAGGAGTGAGCGATTATTCTTTTCTCTGCATATCATCTGTATAGTATCTGCTGATTTCTGTTATCTCTGTTTATCACCTGTATAGTATCTGTTAATTTCTATTCTTCTCTGTTAATTTCTATTCTTCTCTGTTTATCACCTATCTATTTTTCTCTGTTTATCATGTGTATAGTACCGGTAACTGTTAATTTCTATTTATCATCTGTATGGTAGCTGTTGATTTCTGCTTTCACCGTTTATCATTTGTATAGCATCTGTTGATTTCTGTTTTTTCCATTTATCATCTCTATAGTATCCGATGATTTCTGTTTTCTCTGTTTATCACCTGTATATTATCTGTTAATTTCTATTCTCCAGCCCTGGTCTTACTGATCCACATATGTCTCAAATAATTTGCAAATGAGCTGCTCACTTCTTACAGTACGTATGAAGTAAAATCTACTTTCCTATCCTCAGGACATATAGCTACTGTATTTGTTCAATATTTACTTACAAATGAATATATCTACATAAAATCTGAAATACTGATGCTCCTCAAGATGAACTAAAATCTATATTTAGAAAAATGAATCTGTACTGTATGCCTCATGCAATTGATATAATGTTGGAGTGGAGGAGTGTGGCTCAATGGTTAGAGCGGCAGACCCTGATGCAGCGTTCTGGCCAGGGACCAGGGTTCGATTCCCGCCTTGGTGGGTCTTGGGCTCAATTTCCTCGGACCTGTTAATTCTCGCCTCGGTGCCTTTTCTAATCATGGGCCCCACGCTGCAACTCTGGGCAATAGCTTGCTTAACCTCCACACTGGCCCAACAGCGCTAGGATGCCTGGCTTCACCCTAGGGGTGCCCAGGAGTGGACCCTTCACCGGGAAAGCCAGGAGGGGTTCCACAGCGGTATGAGTAATAACGCCAGGAAACTGCTTGGTGGCAGTGTGCTCTACAAATACCTTGACATTTACAAAAATGAATCTGTACTGTATGCCTCATGCAATTAATATAATGTTGTCATGTTACTTTCTTCCACTTCCCTGTAAAGCACTCTAACATCAATTGAGATAACGTTGTGTTATAAAAATAAAATAAAATATATGAAAAGAAATTAAAAATATAATATAATACAACATTGGCAAGAGCGAGTTAGCACAGGTGAACTCCCATGCAAGGGACCCTTTTTGTGATTATCGAGTAAGTTCAACAAGCACAATTAAAATAAACTCCTCCGGTGTTGCTTGGAGCACCATGATTTATAGAAGGATCTGCAGATATGTCCATCCACTCGAGAGCAATGATTATCAAACATTTTGCACTGGATTTGTGTCACTAAAGTAATGCAAGCCAGCGCAAAACTTGTTTTATGTTATCAAATTGCCTGAAAGTAACGCAAAGCGCTGCTTTGTGTTACTCTGCGGCAAGGGGGCATTCTACGGGTGGTACATGGGCTTTCCTGTGCAACCACCTATGGTTTTTGATGCAAAACCCTATCAACTAACAAAGTACACAGGATTTTGTGCCAAAACATGACACATCTTGAAAGGAGGTGTTAAAAAGGAGAAATGCTTTTATTTCTCCTAATTTTTCTCACGTTGCGTGTGTGCTGCACTGTACAGTTTTAAAGTTAGTTTACGCATAGTATTTTATACTGGAAGGGTGCCTTCCAGTACTGAACGTATGTTAGACTCCCGCGGACAGCTTTGCACTGTGGTGGAAAGGTGTATGTGTGGCGCTCAGCAGCCTGATTCGGCTCCAGCAATAAGGAGAGAGCGGCATAGTGCCGTATCTTTGTAGATATGGTGCTTTCCTGCTCTCTCCCCCTCACACAACGCAGTGCAGCAACTTTGCGTGCCTGGCTGCGTTGTGGGAACGTTTTGATGATCTTGGCTGAAGGTTTGTATTCCACAGATGTGCTTTGCGCTTTGAAGAAAGTCAGTGCTGCTTTGGTGACTGAGCCCCAAAGAGTTGGGATGGTACAGCAGACTTGAGGTTCCCCAAAACTAGAGTTATGGGTGAACCACCACTATGACATGCAGCTATGTCGACAGACGGGTAATTTACAAAGAGCGGGTACAATGGTAAGTTAGTTTCCCACTATAGGTCGATGGGAAGTGGTCAGTATGGCCTCTCGGGCATGGATTCTCTATTTAGTAGGTTGGTTTGGCATTATGCTTTATTTGATAAGGTTCTGAAGCTGTGATGCACTTTACGATGCAGGTGACTGCACCTCTTGTATGAGGACTGACGTAAGGTTATACAACACTAACTAGGATGACCTGCCAGGTACATGCATTAGCCCCGGGGATGCGGTGCAAACTGATGGGTCCATGAGGCAAATGCCCTCCCCGGCCCTACAAGTACAACGCTGATATTTAATTCCCTGACAGTGTCTCAGGTTGGAAGGAACCTGCAGCCTGCCCCTTTGAGGTCGCAGAGGCCACAGTGGCGCCCCCACGTCTTCCAGATGATAGAGCAATGGAAACCAGACCTGGAAGTTAATTCAAAACCATTATAAAAATCTGATGTTTTGGCAACATCAAACCTATCAATCTTTCCATATCTACCTCATTGAGATTGCTTGGGCAGCCTACAGTAGGTTGGTTAGTTCAGCAGTGCTTAATTTCAGCCAGTGGTTTCCGGTGCTTGGCACCGGCACTTAATTGTCAACACCAGCACTTGTGACTGGCTGCCACAAGGGGGTGCTGTCTGGCTATGACCACAACAACAGCTAATTATTAATTCATTATACATTACAAATGACAATTACCTGTCTTCCAAGCTGTTTTTATAGCTTTGGGAGCCTGAAATAGTTCGAATTGTCACCCTTGTGGGAGTGTGATGGCTAGTAGTTGTGTTCGTACTGTCATTGGCAGCGCTATCACGGGCAATGGATGGTGCAAGCTGGAGTGGCCTCCTGACGAGAGCCCTGGTACTGGTAGGTGGACTTGCTGTCTCCAAAGCACCTGGACTCGGGTCTGGTAGTGGTCAAAGCTCAAGTAACGTTCAAACAAACATATATCTTGAATAAAATAAAGCCCAAAGCTGCCTCAAGTATCTTTGCCATGCTGGGTCTAGTATTATAACATTGCCTCTGCCCTTCCTTAGTAGGGACCCTGTTAATCGCTGAAGCAGATAGATGTATCAGCGTTTTAAATTATATTCTTTTTTTATGTCTCCCCTTCATGCCCTCCCCAGAGGCCTCATTGTTCTGGACAGCAACAACAGTTACTACCTGGAGCCCCTGGGCACCCCTGAACCCGAACACCACCTCATCCACCGCACCGAGCACCTGCCGATGAAAGGTGGCACCTGTGGGCACAGCGGGCCATCCAAGGGCCACCCCCTGAACATCGCCAGTTTCATCGCCAGCCCTGTGCATCACAGAGTAATAATTACATGTTTGTCTGAGTATGGGCTGTGATCTTTTTCTGGAGTGTGAAAATAGTTATATATGTTGTTTGGGTTCAAGTAGTGAGCCCGCATTTGTGCCCCTTCATTGTCAGCTGACCAGGTCCCCCAGGTGCAGACCAGGGTCCCCAGTAGCAAAGACCTTGGGCGCCAGATGCTGCGAAGAACCTCTGCTGTCTATTAACGTCTCTAGTGAATGGCGTCAGTTCAGAGATGTTTGACTCCCCTTTTGGGCTCCTTTACTCTTTTGGTGTGTTAAAGTTTCCTTGTGTGCTTGTGAATATATAATGAAGTGCCTAGAAGCAGTAAGTTCTCAAGTGATCTCTCTGACCTTTTATGAATAATCTGGAAAGAAAACGGGGATCCACATTTTCATATCCCTCGGACCTCCCTGGCAGTGTCGAGCAAAGGCACCTCACTTTGGGGCTCATTTATGAGCCCTTGCGTCACTTTTGCGCCACCAGTGCATCACTTTTTGTGACGCAACAGTGGCGTAAAAAATGCGCCATGTTGCGCCATATTTACGAAGTGACGCATCTAGGTAGATGTGTCACTTCGTAAACCTCTGCGCAACATTATACCTGCGCCAGGTAAAATGTATGCAGGGCGGGCGCACCCCTGCAAGAAAGGGTCGCAGGAGTGGTGCAGCGAAATCTATTAGATTTCGCTGTGCCACATCTAGGATGCCAATGCGTCAAAACCTTATGCCTGAAGGCAGGCATAAGGATGACGCAGGCCTTTTCACATGGGGCTTGTCCCATGTGAAAGGGACATTGCTGGAGTTGCGTCAGATTTCCGACACAACTCCAGCAATGCGCCACTTTTTGCGCTGGCAGATATGTCAGTTTTACTGACATATCTGCCCTTCCTTGCGACATTATGCGTCATATTATAAATATGACGCATCGTTGGTGTCGCAAGGAGTGCGCACTGAGAAATGGCGCATCACTGCTTTCACGCAGCGATGCTCCACTTCTCATAAATGAGGCCCTTTGAATCTAGCAACATAAAGTGCCCATCTCAACTACACCTCTCATAAACATCTCTCTGGGAACTTGCGTTGAAGTGCTCAGTTCTCAGGTGTTTCACTAGTATCACCAAGTCTCGTTTAATCTGTGTATTTTTGTGGACCTCCGTAGGGGTTCCATATCAAAATAAATACATTGGAATTGGTGGGCAACATGATGAGTTGCTCGGTCCTTTTCCAGAGATCCCTGCCCAGTTCATGGCGCCCTGTGGTGTATCCCAGAAGGTAGACTAGTAAATATTGTGACAGGTAGACGATAAGTGGTGAAACAAAGACAGCAACATGGTCAAACAATCTTATTTCTTAGAAGAAGACATATAGGATTGATTGGATGTGTGTATCATAAAAAAACGGTGTGATACTTTACTCGTCTGGACCTATTATTGGGCATTCATGGCTACTAAAGCAGAGGATGCAGAAGATGTATGTCGGTGCTACCCCTCTCCTCAGGTGGAGTCACTCCCTGTCCCTTCAGTCAAGATCTGGCTGACTGCCGGGGCACTTTACATGTACTGAAAATAGAAGCAATTACACAGGAGCATATGAGGTCCCAAGCAACTACTAAACTGGGTCTCTGGCAAGTGTTTGGGGGGAGGTTCTTCATAACTGGGGTGTACACTTGGTTTTTCTATTAAATATGTAGATGATGATGTAATTCAACCTCATCTTATGTCCATTACACACAGTAAATGGTCTCTTCTCCCAGGACCTGCCGACTCCCGGAAAAACGCGTACTCACTAGAAGCAGAAATTCTGGGATGGCGCAGAATGTCTTAAGCAAGCAGCTTCCCTTATGTCAAAAGCCTGGATTGAGTCCTTCTGTTCTATCCAAGTTTTAGCCTATAACCAATTTATAAAGTTGACCAAAAGTCTGGAAAAGTTGCTTGTGCAGCACTCACAGGCTATTGTAGGGACGCCGGACCAGTATACTGTACGCCAGATGGATTCGCGACACTGATGATGGAGGCTCGGCTGCCCTGGTCCCATTGCCTGAGTTCAGCATCTTTGCTGAGGTTTTGATAAGACGATCTTTGGGATTTGAGCTGCCAAAGGAACCAGGGATGATATGAAGATTTTGTGGAAATGTCAGATAGATATGATGGGCTCCTTCTTTTGGCTCAGATGCCACTGACTTGTGGGGTACCACCGGACCTCTTTCTACATTTTTGCCTCCTTTTTAATCAGCGTATAGACATTCAAGTGTACTTCCAGTCACATGGGGATGACACCAAGCTCCTGCTGAACACATCCCCAGACCATATTTCCTGTGACTTGATGAACCACTATCCGGCACAAATCCAGCATAGGGGAGCAGAGAGCAAATTCACCGAACACAGGGAAACCAAGACCCTCATCTGGGATGTAGGGACATGTCTTCTGTGGCCACTATGGCCAAGTCTTCCTTTGTCGAAAGGCCTGACCTCCAGAAATACAGTCAACCACTAGAAAATCTGCAAGGAGAGGTATCTCTTCTCTCATCAGCATGGAAAAGAACTGATTAACGGCTAAATGACTGCGATGCCTTTTACTCTGTTCCAGCATTAACGCTGGTTCCCGTCTGTGAAGGTCCAGAATCCAGTCTGCCCTGAAGGCTGGATCTGCCTAAGTTGAGGGCTGGAGACAAACACTTGGAATTGATCTCCAGACTTCCTGCAGCCAACAAAATTGCTTTTAAGGTTTACGCTTATCCTAAATATGTCTTAATGACTTGGCCCTACCTTCTGTTGAGGAGATAGAGCGTCTTGTAAAGAATAAGCATATGCAAAGACAACACATCTGGTTTTAAAGTACTATTGCATGCTGCATTAGCATAATAGCTAAGCACATGGGAACCTGCAACAGGAGTGGGCAGAGAGGGCTACAGCTATAAACGAATCCCGCATACAGTATACTACAAGCACTCAAGTGGAGGCGGAAGCATACATCCAGGCATCCAATAGCATTAGGTGAGACATCAGTATACCACTGGGCCGAGCCAAGGCATGATTGACAGAGTCTCAAGCCAATGGAAATGCAAGAGGCTGGTAGAAACAAGTGAATGGTTGGAAAGGGTGGACCCGCTCTTTGCGTATAGTAAGCAATAGGTCTGCGCCTGCAGACCCTGAGAAAGAATGTAGCACACAAAAGCACTGTCACTCACTCCTTTCACTTTTTCTTGCTTGCTCAATGCATCTTTTGCAATGTAGTTTCCTGGTGAGACTGACAGGTTAGAGGAAACTCACGCTGATCAGAAATGGGAGATCTTTGTGTGCTGCAAAAGGACCTTCCAAGCAGAGAGATGGAGGTGTCCTCATCTTCCTTCCCCTCTCAGATTGCTACACTTCCTCATGCACTGTGTCACGATGATCGAAAATGAGCAAATTGCGCAGAAAGAAGCCCTTTTACGGAAAGCAAGAGCAACGCAGGAAACTGATGAGAACACAGCAAACATTTATGTCGGCCACTCGCAAATAACCACGCAGCCAAGTAGTGGGGTTGCCGAGTTGTCATGAAACACAAACCTGAGCAAGTCTGACTGATGTTTATTTAAATAGAACATTGAATGTGTGGGCCTGATTCACAGAAATCCTCCGCCCTAGTGGCGGAATCTCCACCATGAGAATTCTCATCGTGGAGATTCCGCCCCTAGTGCACAGACTCTCCCACGACTGCGGGGCCTCCATGACGAGTGCGGAGACTACCCCATGACTGCAGGGCCTCCGCCATGAGTGCAGGGCCTCCACAACGAGTGCGGAGACTACCCCATGACTGCAGGGCCTCTGCCGTGAGTGCGGGACCTCCGCGACGAGTGTAGTGGACCTTTGTGAATCAGGTCCTGTGTGTTCGTATATTTACCACGAGAGCTTTGAGCGTGGAACGGCAGAAAACCTCTGCTACATAGAACACGCAATGGTAAAGCCAATAGAGCTGGATTTGGGAAGCTGGTGCAATGGTTAATGTTTCCTCTTGTACTGGTAGCAAATGCACAAAAGATCAAAAAAGAGAAACTAAAGAAATCATGTTCTTGCTGAGGCACCAATAGTTGTAATTTTTTTTTACTATTGCGTATAATTTTAATAGAATTGCCTGGGCACTTCATAGCAGGCAAGAGGTTTTTAAGAGTTATAGATCCTTTTTAGTTTTAATGCATGCCACAAGGACCAGTTGTACTAAGAGTATTTTACAGAAACCGGTTGCAATTTGCACACCAACTGTTTACAATCAGACTCTAATTTTTCTAAGGAACCTATGTGCTAAAAGATCACTTTCCTAAATCAACATATTTTTAGGTGGTCACAGAAAGAACTGCCCAGTGCAGGGTAATTAGGTAGGTTGGAAAGGTCGACCCTCTGTGATCATCTACAAATGGAAGGACGGTGGGCTGCAAAGGACAGCAGGCAACCATCCTTACCTTTGCAGTCCAAAATAGGAATAACAAATTAAGTGACCTGTGCTGCTTTAAAACAAGCATTTGCAATGAAATAGGTCTTGTATTTAAGAGAGGTTGAGCTATTGACATTGTAAATGCAGATGCCTTTTGTTTATGTGTTGTTTTTAAAACAGATAAATAAAAGGCGTTGTCATTTACAATGCCAATATCTTAAACTCTCGAAAACCCGAGACCTATTGCATTGCAAATGCGTTCAGTGCCCGTGCTCAAAAGATAAATACAAAAAGCGTTAGGAGAGAGCATGTCCTGCCTGCGTCAGCAGGTAGGTCAAAGCTATTTGAGAAAATAGTGCTCGGCGTCAGTAATTAAAGCCTACAGAGTAACAACACACATAACAGGGGGGTCACCATGGGAAGTTAAAAAATGAGACAAGGCGGTACTAAGGAGGGACTAATAAGCCTATTGACCAATGAAAAGCCAAAGTTTGCAGTGAACAATGATTCAAGCCAGTGAAAAATATGGGCAGAGAGATGGCGGGGTTCGAGTCCATACCTGAATACAGCATGCCTCGCAGAGCAGTGCATGCGCTGCCCAGACTCGACCTAAAAGCATATTCCACTGCCTACTCCCCCTGAGGCTGCCATCGCAGTTCCCAAGGGAAAGGAGTCTCAAGGGGACAAACCAGTTACCCCTCCTTTGAGGTGTTGGTAAGTGTTCAGTGCTCTGTGACCAGAAGTGCAGTTGTAAACCATTGATGCATAGCATAGCGATTCACCAGGTTTGGGACTGCACAACTTTGGCCCATAATTTCTATTGTCATGAAGAAAAACATATTAGCATGGCTGCTCTGTGCCTAGTTTTAATGCCACTGTTAGGGGTCTATTTACTAAGAAAGGCGTGGTGCAAGAGCACTTTTGCAACACCGCTCTGCGTCATTTTGAAACCTCAGGGAGGCGCCGCATTTACAAGAGTATGGCATTCCTATGTTTTCCCTTGTGCTGGCACTAAACAAAGCTGCCTAGCATCAACATAGACACCCTTGTACCCTAGTGTAATCCTGCCCATAAACAGTCATTAATGGCGCTTTGCTCTTTCTATGTGTGCTGGGAAATAAAAGTATTTCTCCTCGTTGCATCAATGGAACGCCTGCTATTTAGTGTTATTCGTTTTTGGTGCTGTCTTGGATTTATACATCCTTGTAAATCTGGGGCAGCGTCAAAAAGCAGTGGGTGCTGCGGTGGAACGCCCACAATAACACCCATTGCACGTCCCGTTGCCGCAGAGAACTGCGTGAAAGGGGCCATATTTACAAAGCGATGTTGAGCCATCCGTAAATATGGTGCAGGGCATTGCACCACCAGAACGTCGGTGAAAGTGACGTTCCGGTGGCACAATCCCCTTGTAAATATGCCCCTTAATGTTTCCTGAAGATGCCTGTGAGGCCACTTAGACGCATGATTCCTAAAGTGGGTTTTACACATTTTCGCTCTTGTTGCCAGTAGGTGATCACTGCGAATTGAGCTTGTCCCCATTTTGTTGGGTCCTTTTGGCCTCGTTCTGAGTGGTCGGTTCTGGGTGGTGGTAATATCAATTTGTAAAATAATGCTGCCTCGCGGCGCAGTATTTCCTGGCGCGGTTTTCTCATCCCATTCCAGGTTTTCTTCTTCCGAACGAGACCTAACCTGTGGCGGTGAGGTTTGTGGATCCGTTGATGCAGACACTCTTTTCCTGACCAGAATTCCCGCTGCACATGTTTCCAGGCTTGCACCCAATCCCAGTATTGTCCAGGCACCAAGAATCAGGTCCTTGCACCGGTTTAGCTGGACTAGTGGTATTTGCCAAGGCTCTGCTGCTCCTCACTCAAGTCTTTCCTTGTGCACTTTCCTTTAGATGAAGAGAGATGTCTGGAGGACCCCAAAGTTCATGGAGCTCTTCATCGTCGCGGATCACACCCTGGTAAGGACCCATGACGCTCTACGGGCAGACCGGAGAGCGGCTGGACGTGTGGTAGAGTTCTGTAATATGTAAATGCATATATTTTTGCTTCATGGCAGAGCCAGGGGTGTGGCAAAGGCCAGGATCAGCATTATTTATTGGTTTGTTTGTTTTTAGTATAATTCCTGCATGCAAGGGAGAAGCCAGAAAATGAAATGACTCCCCAGTTTGAGCCATCAAGCATTTAAAGGCAGCAGACCTGAGTCTCAGCAGAGTTCGGTTCACACTTTCATCCTCCTTCCAACCTTCTATACATCCATGCTTTCACCCTTCAACTATTCATCCATCAATATGTTCTTCCCTTCACCTTTTTGTCCAGTCACCCATTCGGCCATCCACCCATCCATCCATCCATCCATCCATCCATCCATCCATCCATCCATCCATCCATCCATCCATCCATCAATCCATCCATCCATCCATCCATCCATCCATCCATCCATCCATCCATCCATCCATCCATCCATCCATCCATCCATCCATCCATCCACCCACCCACCCATCCATCCATCCATCCATCCATCCATCCATCCATCCATCCACCCACCCACCCATGCTTTCACCCTTCAACCGCAGACGGCACAGCTCCTTCCCACAGCACACCTAACCTAGTTCAACACCAGAACAACACCCCTATTTACAAATCCCCCTCTCTATCCCCCCCTATACTCAGCCCCCATTACTCTCGAAATAACCACGCAGAACACACATCCTCTCTCAATCTAACTACCCCTCCCCACAACAGGGCCACCTCCAATCTCATCTCCCCTCCTACTCTCAGCCCCCACTACCCGACCGGTTCCCCCACCACCACTACCAGTCTCCCAGACTACACCCTGATCCGCCCGCCTACCATCAATGCCCTCACCCAGACCGCCAACCTCCTACCTACCTCATCCACTCCTCTCACGCCCAAAACTTCTCTCCCCCCTAACATCACCCAGTACACTAACACAACGCAACCCCGTTCGAACACCAGCCCTCCCTCCCATCAGCACGCGAATTCCCTAGTCGGTCATTCACCTTTGACTACCACCCCCAACCCCACCCCCTCCCCCTCCACCTACCTCACGATGGACAACACCCCCTCCACCTACCCCACGATGGACAACATCATGGCTACTCTCTTCCAGATCAAAGAAGACATACACATCATCAAAGAACTACTCTCCATACACCCCACACATCCCTTACCCACCCCCACGCCCCACCCCAAACTGGCCACTCCCCCCCCAGCAGACACCCTCACACACCCGCCCAAATTGGCCACTTCCCCTACGGCCGACACCCACACCCTACACCGGGCGGCAATACCTGTTCATAGTCGCAAATTCTGCCCTCGGCCCCCTCGCCGTCCCTGCAACCCCGCACACAACTTCACCTCCCAACCCATCTTGTCCTCCGCCCTCCCAATCAACTCTCCCACTCAACTCTCCCCCAACCGGACCTCAATGCCAGCTCGCAATCGCAACAACCGCCCTCGTCGTACCCACAACCCTATTTCTGATCTCGACACACTCACCCTTCTCCGCTCCTATGACCCAGCATCCCAAAATGACACAACCTCCCTACACCTCACCATCCCCTCGATACACTCAAATCCCCTTAGACCCCCCACACTAAACAACAGAACCTCCATCCCCAATAACCTCAGAAGAGTCCCCCTCGCTCTTGAACCACCCAGCACACCCCGTCTCAAATGCACCCTCCTCAATTGTAGATCGGCCTCGAAACATGCCGCCGCCATTGCAGAGCTCCTCTTATCGCGGGACCTCGACATAATCATACTGACTGAAACCTGGCTAACTGAATCTTCTACACCTATAATGGACATTCTAGTTCCCCCTAACTACCACATTATCAGGCTCGACAGATCAGGCCAACTGGGGGGTGGAATCGCATGCATTTACAGGAACAACATCTCTGTTCTGAGAGCCAACTCCACCTCACTACCATCTCCAAATTCCTGTGAATACATCTGCCTCGACATTATCAGTGAGGGCAAACCGATATGCTCTCTTCACAGCATTTACCACCCTCCCAGGGACAACTTCACCTTCTCCCAACAAATCATGGATATGATCTCAACCAATTCCGGGCGGCAGCTCACCCAAATATACCTTGGGGACTTTAACCTCCACTGGAACGATCGTAACGACACGGTGGTAAATAGTCTTAAAAATTTCCTCGACGCTCTTAACCTCACCCAAATATGCAACAGCCCGACCCACAAGAAAGGCTCTATCCTTGACCTGATCATCTCCAAAGAGGACTCTATCCTACTCGAGTCCATCCAACCCTGTGACTGGTCAGATCACCATATTATCACATTCTTCATCAATGAAAAAGTTAAAGTCAACCCGACTCAATTCCCCAAACCGAAAGTTTGGAAAAGAGACATGAAAAAACTCAACCCAGGCTCTTTGCCCCCCAACAGGCGCAATCTCCTTCTTCCACCGACAGACGATACGGACGTTCAAACCCTGACTGACCACTATCTCAATGCCATGACCACAATAATTAATGAGGCTGCACCTATGCAGCTGAAAAGAGTCACTACTAAAATCTCCAACCCATGGTACGACGGGAGTCTCAATGAGGATAGACGAGACATGCGAATGGCTGAACGTATCTGGAGAGCAGCTCCCTCTGCAATGCACCTAAAAGACCTGAAGACAAAGAGAAACGCCTACTTCAGGAAAATAAAACGTACAAAATCAGACTTCTTCAGCCGCCAGCTCGACCAGGCAAAAAACAGACCGAGAAAACTATTTGAGCTTATCCGATCACAATCCAAGGAACAACCCCAACCAATTAACACTGCGAGTAAAGCACCCTCCTGTGAAGACTTCGCTGCTTTCTTTATCCAAAAAACTGACAACATAAAAAGCGATCTCCTTATTGATGCAAGCCTCCATTCCAAACCCCAGTGCCCTGCAACCGCTGAACCAAAAAACAATGCTACATGGTCAACCTTTGGCACATACTCGGAAGAAGAAATTGGTAAACTGCTCAACACCCTGAAACCATCCAATCACCTCACGGACCCCTTGCCTGCCTCCGCAGTAAAAGACTTTACCCCTCTGCTTCTCCCTCTCTGGACTAAAATTGTCAACAGCTCTCTCCAACAAGGAAGCGTCCCTGACTCCCTCAAAGTTGGTCAAGTCACACCTCTACTAAAAAAGCCCACAGCCGACCCCTCCGACCTCAACAACTACCGACCCATCACCAATATTCCCACCCTCGCCAAACTACTAGAAAAATGCGCACAACTACAATTGACTAATCACATTGAGCAATTTGATCTCCTCAACCCGCACCAGTCAGGCTTCCGAGCGGGACACAGTACTGAAACGGCAATGACGCACATAATTGACGACGCACTTCAAATGCTAGACCAAAACGACACTTGCCTCCTCATCCTTCTTGATCTCTCTTCAGCATTCGACACCGTTAAACATGAGAATCTGCTAGAACTCCTAAACACAAGAATGGGCATATCTGGTACTGTTCTCAAGTGGTTCACTTCCTTTCTTCACAACAGGACGCAGAAATTCAAGAGCAACAACCTGTTGTCCTCGCCAATACCTGTAACGCTAGGAGTCCCCCAGGGCTCCTCTTTATCCCCAACTCTGTTCAACCTAGTTATGGACCACTCACCACCTTGCTACAAGCATCCAATGTACACTTTCACATGTACGCCGATGACACCCAACTTTATCTCAAATTACAATCTCCCAATGACATCCTGCTCCTGAACGCAACAATCAGATGCACCCAATCCTGGCTTGCTGATAATCACCTCAAACTCAATGCCCTGAAAACAGAGTTCCTTCTGATCTCACCTCCAGCTAAGAGCTCCACTGCTCAAATCTGGCTTAAACACCTAACTGCACTCAATGTCCAGCCCACCATCGTGGACTCAGCAAAATCTTTAGGCATTACACTTGACACCAATCTCAACATGCAGCAACACATCAGCAAGGCAACTAAGGGCGCGAACTTCCAGATCAATACTCTGAGAAAACTTAAACCCTTCCTCCCAGCCAACGACTTCCAAATCGCAGTACAAGCTATAGTCATCCCCCGAATTGAATACGGCAGCACCGCACTAGTCGGACTCCCCCTAACCACAACCGCACCACTAAGAGCCTCCCTAAACGCTGCAGCGAGACTCATCACTGGGTCAAAAAAGCACTCCCACATTACCCCTGACCTGAGAGCCCTGAATTGGCTGCCATTTGAAGCCAGAATACACCTGAAAATCGCCTGCATGACACACAAGGCGGTTCACCTTAAGTCACCCGGTTACCTCGCCCAGAAATTGACAATATCTGGCGGAACCAGAAACACTAGAGGCACAAATAATCTTCTGCTGAAACCGCGAAGATTCCGGAAGGAAAAAACATATAAGCGCTCCTTCTCTGGAATGGCACCTAGGATCTGGAACTCTCTCCCTCCAGAAACAAGGCTTATCCCATCCACTACACTCTTTAAAAAAGAAGTAAAAGCTATCCTCATGGCTAAATACACTTGAACTAGTATCTAGAACTCTGTTAACACTGTACTACATGCTTCTACCTGCTTGACCCCTTTGCCTACTTAGATGAGTAGTCTCCCTCACATACCCCGTATGTAACCTAGTTGTACTGTTTGATTTATTGATTTATTTGTATGATTACGCCCCCATCATGTACCCCTCTATGTAACCTATTTGTACTGTTTTGATTTATTGGTATGGGTACGCCACCATCTATGTAAAGCGCTCTGATATCTGCAAAGATCTTGTCCGCGCTATATAAAACTTTTAAAATAAATAAATAAATAAATAAATGCATCCATCTATCCATCCATCTATCCATCCACCCACTCATGCATCCATCAATCCATCCATCCACCCACCCACCCTTGAATCCATCCATCCACCCACTCATTCATCAATTCATCCATCCTTTCATCCTTTTATAAATATGTCCATCTTTCCACCTATCAGTATATGCAGATATCTCTCCACCCTCCATTCTTTCATTCTTTTTCCCTCCATTTTTTAAAATCTTTTTATCCAGTCTTCTTGATAGTCTCACTTTCACTTATCGATCCAATCGCTTTTCAGTCCCCCCTTTCACCTCTCCACCTAGTCTTCCTTCACCCCTCCTTCCTTTAACCCTTCCATCTGTCCGCCCTTTCATCCCTGCCATTTGATCATTTACCTCTTCACCACCTTCAGCGCCTGGATACCCTCACGGGTGATTAGCTGCGCTATACAAATCAGAGTTGATTGATTCACCCATCTTTTCACCCTTCCAGCTTACCTTTCACCTTTTCTTCCTTATTTCCTTTTATGTTTTCTTCCTTCCTTGCTTACAGGTCCTTCCTCCTTTCCCCCTCCTTCCTTTCCCCTTGCCTCTACTCATCTTCTTCCTCCTCATCCTTGTTTGCCTTTTCTTTCTCTCTCACACTCTTTCCACCTGCCTCTCTTTTTCAGCTCTTTTTCCTGTTTTCACCGAGGGCCACAGCCCTCTGTGATAATATTCCCCAACAGATTTCCTTCTGAGCCCTTGTCTGCGGGCGGAAGAGGCCAGTAAATAACGAATGAATGTGTTAGTGATTCCCAGTTCAGCAGCTCAGGGGGCGCAGCGCCAGCCCCCGCTTGGACAGCTGGAGCGGGGGATTCCCGATGGGGTCATCTCAAGAAGTGCGACCGAAGGACCGTGAAAGTAGCGATTCCAATCGATTCCACATCCGATCTGGAGCAGCGATGACGTATGGGGGGTGTACCGCGGGACAGTGCAGCTTCCATGTTTGGTGGGGGTGCACCTGCACCGAGGCATCGTGTCCGAGGCGCCCGCCTCCCTGGAGGGGGGAGGGGGGAGCCGGAATGGCTCTAAGAAGGATTCTAGGTCATGCTTGAGATGTGGACACGTCATATACATTTATATTACTGGATCTAATAGTGCCATTAGGAGTGTAGCTCGGGAACTGCAACTGAAGATATATTGGTCTAACTCCTCCCAGATCTCTCAAGAGGATGCATTGATCTTTGAATTTTTTTTAAGTGTTTTATATAGCGCAAACTAGATCTAGGTATCAGAGCGCTTTAAATGAGCATCAGTTTCGTTACAGATGGACACATTCATTTTTGTTAGGCACGGGGAGATTAAGGGCCATATTATCAAGAAAGGGCGATACATTATCGCCGCTTTTATCGGCAGGAAACCGCCATTAAAGCGTCGATAATGGGCTTGATAATATGTCCTTGTGAATTCCCATAGAAGCCCATGTTCTGGTGTTAACCTGGGCTTCCATTGGAATTCACAAGGGCATATTATCAAGCCCATTATCGCCGCTTTAGTGGCAGTTTCCTGCCGATAAAAGCAGCGATAATGTATCGCCCTTTCTTGATAATATGGCCCTTAGTCATTTGCCCAGAATCACAGGATGTTGAGCGTGGTTGCCAAGACCCCCAGCTTGGAGGTCAGCCGCTCTGGGTTCCTCACGACGGTGGACATTCTGAGGGGCCTCTCTGAGGGAACAGGGTACATGGATGTAGTTAGTGGCTCGCTTCTGGGCGTTAATTAACTGAACCTGAGTAAGACAAACGAACGACTTTGAAAATGATGACGTAAAAAACTGAGGCGTGATAATCTTGGTGCACTAATGCCCACTCAACCTTTGACTCTGCAAAAAACACCATCGCTCCTCTGGCATAAAAAGTTTGCCATATTAAATGCAAGACCAATATTGTAATTATTGCATCAAAGGCTCTGTTGGATTTTACTTTCTTGTCACTCCTTGTTTTTGGTCAGTTTGCAGCTCAGAAGAACGACCTGGGACGCACAAAGCAGCGCATCATGGAAATCGCAAACTACGTGGACAAGGTAAGGGCAAGCTGTGCATGACCCCTTGACCTGGATGCAGTTATTTCTTTTCTTATTATTGCACTGACAGCTGTGAAAAAGATAATGCTGGGACTCTGGAGAGAGATGCTTTTGACCTTCTTTCGTCACATTAATGCACCAGAGGTGCTGCCTCCGAAGAGTAGAGTCAGTCCCTAGCTCCACGCACCATCCGCAGTCATTCATATCCTTGAACCTTGGCTTGACACAGAGGCATATTATCAAGCATTGAGTTAAAATGATCGCCTCTTTAGCGGCAGGAAACCGCCGCTAAAACGGCGATAATGGGCTTGATAATATGGCGTAGAGAATTCCCATAGAAACCCAGGTTAACACCAGAACCTGGGCTTCTATGGGAATTCCAATGGCCCCACTTTACGAATTCCCCCACCAGGCTTGCAAAAATATACCAGATTGCAATTCCCCATATAAGTGAGATGGGCGAACTGCCCCTTTGCCGGCAACCCGTAGAAATACTCACGCAACTAACCATGACACTAGGGGAGGTGCTCTACCCAGTAAGTAGAAACAAACGAAGCACGCCTAGGTCACACCCCTGCTTCGATTGTACCTGTAAGAAACTAAAGAGGGATCTCCTTGCAGCAATCAAATCCAAAGATAAAGCTAAAATAAGGGCAACTAGACTGCTGTATAAAAAGGAGATCATAAGGGGCAAGAGAGACTGGGAGGAAGCCAGGTGGGAAGAACTGAGACAAGCGCTCCTCTTAAAGGATGCCAAATCATTTTGGGCTATAATTAATGCTGGTACAAAAGGGGGGAGAGAGGTTGATTTCCCGAACATAGCTCCCTCAGTATGGGAGGCACATTTCGCAGCCCTTTATACAAGCCCCGAGACTGGTGCCCACGTGCATCAATGGCATGCCAAGATGCCAGGAGTAGATAGGTCCCTTCGGACTCCCCCGTCCCTATACCCCCTGCACGAGCATCGACTGCCGGGGGCCTCGGGCTTGGGTCGTCGGAGGGGCCCGCTGGATGATCAAGAGATGACCCCCTCTCAAAACCTTGAGAGTATTTCTCTCAAGGAAGTGGAGTCCGCTATTGAAAGATTGCTCCCAAACAAAGCCCCAGGCCTTGATAAATTACCTGGAGACCTCTTTCGTTCCCAGCCCAAAATTTGGACTCTGTATCTTGTAGTTTTGTTTAATGCGATTCTCGGGGGTTCCAAGTTACCGGAAACCTGGTTGGGAGCTGAGATCGTCCATATTGAACACTCTCCAAGCCAGATTTAGATCTGGCATCTCAACCCTGGACCAGATTTTTAGGCTGCAGGTCCTTTTTTGGAAAACTGCAAGAGCAGAGGGTGGTAGCCTCTACCTTGTGTTTGTGGACCTGCGGGCCGCCTTCAACCTTGTGCCCAGGGAGAAATTATGGGGGGTACTGGAAGATCTGGGGCCTCCCGTCCTACTTATTAGATGTTTTGATCCGACTCCATGCGGGGAATTATGCCCAGGTGAGGTTCGGAAGGAATGGAGAACTTTCGGCCCGCTTCCCAGTAACCAGGGGTGTACGCCAGGGTTGCGCCCTGGCCCCTACACTCTTTAGCCTTTATCTTAATGGCTTGGTAGATGAACTTGATGGAGTCAGGGATAATGATGCACCGAGGTTGGCTACTGGACGGGTGCCCTCTCTGATGTTTGCGGATGACACCTTGTTGTTATCCTGAACATCAACGGGCATCCAGCGGGTTCTGGATGGGTTTGCAACCTTCTGTGCCTCGAGGGGATTGGAGGTAAACTTGGATAAAACCAAGTTTATGGTTTTCAATCCCCCGAGGCACACCCGCCCGAACCCTGTCTTGAATGGCACCCCGCTTGAGCGGGTGAAAACTTTTGTTTACCTCGGTGTCACTCCAACTGAAGATTTTGACTGGGGTCACCAGGTGTCTAGATCCGCCCTGAGACTATCACAGATTACAGGGGGTATCGGGAAATTTCATAAAACATCCCAATGTAAACCAGTTGCCCCTGTTCTTGAAACCTATAGAACTCAGACCAGGTCTGAGTTCTATAGGTTCTGCTATGTACGGTGCAGAACTTTGGGGACACAAGAACGCACTGAGTCTTCTAAAGGTTGAGCAGGCTTTTATGAGAAATCTGGTAGGCCTACCTCAAAGCACCCCCTCACACCGTTGCGGCTAGATATGGGCCTTGAGTCCATTAAAGATCTGATAGCCGCACGACCCCTGCTCTACTGGAGGAGGCTCTGGACTGTACCGGAGCTTGTTGATTACAGAGCGGAATTCTCTGCAGTCTGAGAGCAGGTCATGAACAAAAATATACCCTGGCTATCCCACATCAAGGTTTTCTTCTACCAAATTGGCTTGCCTCAATTGTGGGAGTTCCCGGGGGAGAGCTGCCCAAGGTTACAGAAGTCTGAGCTGCTGGCTATTTTGAGAAACCATAGCCTTAACATGCTACACTGCTCGACAACTCTGGGTAGGCTATCAACTGAATATTTGCAGGTGAAAATTGCACCCAAGAGGGAGGAATTTTTAGATCTAGTGCAGCCTCCTCTTGCAAAAAAACGATATACCCAATTGAGACATGGCTGCTTACCCATTAGGGCGCTGACCTCTAAATGGACTATCTCAAATGAGGGAACCTGCCCAGCCTGCAACAATAGCATAGAAGACATTGTGCATGTCCTGTTCTTCTGCCCGGCGTATAGCAAAATACGGAAATGCTGGTTGTCTCCACTGTGCAGAAACCTGGGACTCAGACAATGCGCACAGGGTTGTAGAGTTTTAACATATGATACCTCCCCTCCTATTGTTTTCTCGGTTTCCCGCTTCCTATATGGTATGTGGTGCAGAAGGACCACCTTTCTGACAAGGATCAAACTTGGGTAATACCCCTTTTTTCTTTCTTGATAACTTGCTGTTTAATAACTTTTTAACTGCTCGTATTTATGGATTTTATTATTGTGCTTGTATGTATTTTATCTGCACTTTTATGGTCAAGGACCGAAATAAAGTTATCAAATGAATGGAATTCCATAGAGCATATTATCAAGCTCATTATCGCCGCTTTAGCTGCAGTTTCCTGCTGCTAAAGCGGCGATAATATTAACGCCGTTCCTTGATACTATGCCCCACAGTTCCTTTGGTAAGAGGCAGGTGGGTTAAAGGCAACGATCAGTGCCGCACTGGTTCTCTTGCAGAACAAGGACTCAGGGGCATATTAGCAAGAACCTTGTTAAAATTATCGCCGTTTGAGCGGCAAGAAACTGCAGCTAAAACAGCGATAATGGGCTTGCTAATATGCGTTATAGAACTCCAATAGAAGCCCAGGTTAGATGTGCAGGACATCTTGCTAATATGCCCCTCAGTGTACTCACTCTGAGAGGTGTAGGCTCTCCCCACGAGGCAGGATAAGGCCAATGATGATCAGTGCCAGACTGATACCCCTGCAGGACCGAGGCACAGGGTAATCAGTTGCAGAAGTGTTGGCTTTCCCCTCGGGGCAGGGTAAGGGCAATGATCAGTGTCCGACTGATACTCCACAAGGGCCAGCTACCGTGCAGTCACTCTCAGAGGTGCTTGTCCCGCAGAAATTTGCAGGGATTAAGAGAAGATGCACAACAATTAGGCAAAAAGGAAGAAAGGGCTAAGTCAATGCCCACACAAATAGAGTACACAAATGTAAAATGTATCCAAATATCTTGATAAATTATGCCGGGGTTCAGACTTAATGGCACAGCCATTCCTAAATGTTTACGACATGCTCCACAGCAAGGACATAAGGTACGATTCTCAGTGGAGCTCACCTGGTCCCTGTATCCGGCCCGTACTCCATTGCAGTTGGCCTAAATTGTTACTTTATCCTGGTCTGCCACGACCAGATAACCACAGTTGGCACTTTGCACTACTTTTATCTACAATTTAAAATTCAATACCTCCAGTGTTACTGATTGGATTTTTGTTGTTATAGTGTCAAAAATTTATAAAATTTGAATCCATTTTTCTAAATCTGTGTGGAATTTGTCTTGTGTTGTGTTTTCACTTTATTGTTGTGTGTGTGTGCTGCATAAATACTTTACACAGTGCCTATAAAGTAAGCATGAGTGCCTTTGTGTCAAGATGCCAGAGGGCTAAGTGCAGTTGAATTCAGTGATTGTTTGTGGCTCACACTGACAAGGATTGTGGTTGTTGTTGAGAAGGGCTTACCCCCCCCCGACCAACAACTCAATTCCTCACAGTTATTCTTTTATTACAGAATTCTTATTTTTTAAGAATAAGATCCACAAATAAATCAGTTATTGACAAAATGTTTAGGAACATCATATTACCTACCATTTGCATGCCCAGTTACTGCTTTATGCCACCACATTTAGCGCAATCTGAGAAACCCTAAATTAATGTAACCCCTTCTTCTGCCTTCTCTTTATCCTCCTGCAGTTTTACAGGTTATTGAATATCAAGGTGGCTCTGATTGGGCTGGAAGTGTGGACGGAGCGAGACCAGTGCAAGGTCACGGATGACGCCAACGCCACCCTCTGGTCCTTCCTGAAGTGGAAGCAGAAACTGAAGCTGCGGAAAAAACACGACAACGCCCAGCTACTCACGTGAGCATTGGCTGAGCTTTTAAAAAATCAAGCCCTCTCTATATCTGCAGTCACTATTCCCTCATTACTTGCTGTCACCACTTTATTTATTTGTGTTGCCACTGCTTCCTCCATATCTGAGCTCACTCCTGCCACTAAAAATAGTTCCAGGACCTTAGACGGTGGATCTGCATGCACCCACAAATCTGGAAAATAAGTGCAAAAGTAAGCCCCAAACCACTCTACTGTGTTCCAATTCCAAGTTCAAAGAGCTGCTGTGAGACCAGGGCTGGTGTCTGTGTGAAAGCCATTCTCCCGTAATTATCGCCCGATCTCGTTACTCCCTTGGGCGTCGAAAATTTTGGAGAAACACGTCAACACCATTCTGACAACGTTTTTCGAGGAAAACCACCTCCTCGACTCTTCCCAAACAGGTTTTCGTACCAAACATGGGACAGAGACCGCTTTACTGGCTGTAACTGAGGAGGCAATCAATCAATCAATCAATCAATCAGTGACACTTGTAGAGCGCGCTACATACCCGTAGGGTCTCAAGGCGCTGGGGGGGGGGGGGGGGGGGGGTTTGGGTGCCGCTACTGCTCGAACAGCCAGGTCTTCAGCTTCTTCCTGAAGGAGAGGTGGTCTTGGGTCAGGCGCAGGTCGGGAGGGAGGGAGTTCCAGGTCTTGGCGGCCAGGTAGGAGAAGGACCTTCCTCCCGTAGTCGCTCTTCGGATGCGGGGGACGGCGGCGAGGGCGTGGTTGGCTGATCGTAGGTGGCGTTTGGGTGCGTAGAAGTTGATCCGGCTGTTGAAGTAGCTCGGGCCCTGGTCGTGTAGGGCTTTGTGTGCGTGGGTGAGGAGGCGGAAGGTGATTCTCTTGTTGATGGGGAGCCAGTGAAGGTCTCTCAGATGTCCGGTGATGTGGCTGGTTCGTGGGATGTCGAGGATGAGTCTGGCTGAGGCGTTCTGGATCCGCTGGAGTCTCTTCTGGAGCTTGGCGGTGGTACCGGCGTAGAGGGCGTTGCCGTAGTCCAGTCGGCTGGTGACGAGGGCCTGGGTGACGGTCTTCCTGGTCTCGGTGGGGATCCACCGGAAAATCTTCCGTAGCATGCGTAGGATGTTGAAGCACGTCGAGGAGACGTTGTTGACTTGTCTGGTCATGGAGAGGGAGGAGTCCAGGATGAAGCCCAGGTTGCGTGCATGGTCTGTCGGTTTGGGTGCGGTGCCCAGGGCGGGAGGCCACCAGGAGTCGTCCCAGGCGGAGGGGGAAGAGCCCAGGATGAGGACCTCCGTCTTGTCCGAGTTCAGCTTCAGGCGGCTGGTCGTCATCCACTCGGCTACCTCTCTCATCCCCTCGTGCAGGTTGGCTCTGGCGGAGGCCGGGTCGTTGGTCAGGGAGAGGATCAGCTGGGTGTCGTCGGCGTAGGAGATTATGCTGAGGTTGTGTTTGCGTACGATGGCCGCGAGGGGGCTCATGTAGACGTTGAAGAGAGTGGGGCTCAGAGATGATCCTTGAGGGACGCCGCAGATGACTTCGGAGGCCTCTGACTTGTACGGTGGTAGGCGGACTCTCTGTGTTCTTCCGTCGAGGAAGGAGATGATCCATTCCAGCGCCTTGTCCTGGATTCCGATGTTGCTGAGGCGCTGTACTAGGGTGCGGTGGCAGACCGTGTCGAAGGCCGCGGAGAGGTCTAGGAGGATGAGGGCTGCTGTTTCTCCATTGTCCATCAGGGCTCGGATGTCATCGGTGGCGGCGATGAGGGCGGTCTCGGTGCTGTGATTGGCTCGGAAGCCGGACTGTGAGGGGTCGAGGGATCCGTTCGTCTCGAGGAAGGCGGCCATCTGCTTGTTGACGGTCTTCTGGATCGAGGAGGATCAGTGGCAGTGATCCTCCTCGATCTAAGTGCCGCATTTGATACGGTACACCACAAAATCCTGTTAACCCGCCTTGCCGACTTAGGAGTGACCGGAGATGCCCTGACATGGTTCGACTCTTTTTTATCCGACAGAACCTTTCAGGTCTTCAACGGCACATCCCGCTCATCCACTCGTCCTCTGGGATGCGGAGTCCCCCAGGGCTCCTCTTTAAGCCCTACGCTCTTCAACGCATACATGAGGCCACTGGCTGAGGTTGTTCGTCCTCATGGTGTCAAGATCATCTCCTATGCGGACGACACCCAGCTGGTGGTCTCCCTTGCACAGAAGAGCGGCCTCCAGGCGCCACCAGAGCTAGCGGCCTGCCTGGAGGACGTAAAGAGGTGGATGATGAGCTCATGCCTAAAACTAAACGATAAAACTGAGCTAATGCTCCTGGGCCCAGCCTCCCCTGCCTCCATAGAGCTGATCTGGCCATCAAGCATGGGAGTGGCCCCACCCCCAAGAGACAACATTAAAAGCTTAGGCGTCTGGCTCGATAAGTCCCTGAGCCTTAACACACAGGCCACCAAGATTTCAGCCACCTGTCTTGGCCTCCTCAGGGTGATCAAAAAAGTCCTTCCCCTCCTCAGCTTCGAGGCCAAACAGATAATCATACAGGGCCTCATCCAATCTCGTCTGGATTTTAACAACGCCCTCTACTTGGGAGCACCAGACTACACCCTACAGAAGCTCCAACGCACCCAGAACTGTGCTGCCAGAGCGCTGCTGGGAATCCCTCGAAGGACCTCAATAAAAACCGGCCTAAAGACCCTACATTGGTTACCTGTCAGGGACAGAGTAAAATTCAAATCGCTCTGCATTGCCCACCAGACATTCTGGGAAACGGGCCCAGACATCAACCGTTCCCTGATTTCTCCCTACAGGCCCAATAAATCCCTCCGCTCTTCAACAGCATTCCTGGCCAAGATTCCCAGAATCCGTATAGCCAGAGCAGGAGGACGTTCCTTTTCGTATAATGTCTCCAAACTTTGGAACACCCTCCCTCTGCAGCTGAGAAATAACCCCAACCTGACTAGCTTTCGCAAACAGTTAAAAACCCTACTGTTTAATGCCTAATAAAGTAACCTCATGAGGGCTTTCTCTGTTTTAGCGCCTGTACGCCTCAGGGCAACTGCAGCGCTCTACAAATCACATTTTCATTTCATTTCATTTAATTTCATTTCATTCCCGTTCTCTCAGAGGTCATAGGACAGAGCGGCTAGAAGCCTGCCTGCATAGAATGGAAAGGAGCATGTCTGGCCCTAGAGAGGGAGAGACGGTCCAGGAGGAGAAGCCCAGCCGTGCTGCCACTGTACGGGACAATGAGAAGAATCTGACAATGCAAGCACGACATACGGGAGAGGACTAACCTAGATACAGGGGAGCGGGCGCAACAGCATAGAGAGGGTAGGGGGACACTGGGTGGGTGTCAGGGTGAGATACCGTACCTTTGTTTAACCTAATTGTGTAGTATTTTGCACCACTGTGATATTGAAAGTCCGTTCTTTCCTAAAAAGAAAATCACTGGGTTGGACATTGATTTATTGGGTCTGTTGGTGGATTGATCAGTTCTGAGTCTCTACACCTCTCCCCCACAATAACACCCTAAGATGCCTAGAGTTAAGTGTGGAAAAGATATACTTGGGCCTGTTTGCAGAACCACAGTAGGGCAGGCCGTAGAGCACCAGTGACACATGATTACAACCACCATGATTGGCGCTCGTAGTCCCTGACATCCCTGTGGCCCCCGAACAGGATGTGACATCCTTTATATTATTCCTTCCATAATAAATGTATGGTGTCATGTTTCATTATAACTGCTGTCTCTGTTTCCTCTACTTCTCCTGCCAATAATGTCTTGTTATCTACTGTGAAATCCTTTTTGCAATATTTTAGTATTAATTAACATCTGTCATCACTTGTTCAATATATACTGACACCTCTTCTTTTACTTGCTCTTCATGTTGTCACTGCTTCCTTTATCAGTAAGAACACACTCTCAGTTGCAGAAGACTCGTGAGACATGAAGCCACGTGTACACCAAACACAGGAGCTGTTTATCAAAGCCCACAGGAGCACCGGCTGTAGTGCTTAATTTGTAAACCAATAAGTGCCAGGGCTCTCGTCAGGAGGCCTCTGCAGCTTGCACCATCCTTCATCTCTCTCAGTACTGCCAATGAGAGCACCAATACAACTACTAACCATCGCCAAGGTTATCGAGAAAACCGTCAACAGACAGCTAACCCGATACTTTAAAGAAAATAGAATCCTGGACCCTTCCCAGTCAGGGTTCCGCAGCAACCACAGCACAGAGACTGCCCTCATCGCCGCCACCGAAGACATCAGGACCCTGCTGGACAACGGGGAGACCGCAGAACTCATCCTCCTAGACCTCTCCTCCGCCTTCAACACTGTCACCGCACACTACGCTCACGTCTCTACGCCGCAGGGATCCAAGACAATGCTCTGGATTGGACCACCTCCTTCCTCTCCAGCAGAACCGAGAGCGTCCGCCTCCCCCCCATTCCGTTCCATAGCCTCCGCGATCATCTGTGGCGTACCCCAGGGATCCTCCCTCAGCCCGACGCTGTTCAAAATGTACATGGCCCCACTCGCACATGTAGACCCACAGCACTACCTCAACATAATATCCTATGCCGACGACACTCAGCTGATCCTCTCCCTCACCAAGGACCCCATCACAGCCAAAGCCAACCTCCACGAAGGAATGGAGGCTGTCGCCGCCTGGATGAAGACCAACCATCTGAAGCTGAACTCGGACAAGATGAAGGTCTTCATCCTCGGCTCCAACCCTTCAGCCTGGGATGACTCCTGGTGGCCGACGGCACTGGGGGCAGCCCCGACACCCACCGACCACGCACACAACTTGGGAATCATCCTTGACTCAACGCTCTCAATGACCAAGCAAGTCAACGCCGTCTCCTCCTCCTGCTTCAACAGCCTCTGCATGCTCTGCAAGATCTACAGATGGATCCAGACAAATACAAGAAAGACAGTCACCCAGCCCCTCGTCAGCAGCAGACTCGGCTACGGAAACGCCCTCTACGCGGGACCCCTGACCAAGCTCATCAAACGACTACAACGCATTCAAAATGCCTCGGCACGACTGTTCCTCGACGTATCACGCCACGGCCACATCACCCCCCACCTGAGAAACCTGCACTGGCTCCCCTTATGAGGCAGGTCGCAATCTATGACTCCCGGCAATCAGCCACAGGGATTGTGTCCTACCAGGAACAGCAGACCACCGTCCCTGCATTTGGATTCACAAGTGGATTGGTGACGCTGCAAATATTGGATCATATCCGTTCAGCAGCAAGAGGCTGCGTCATGGTCATTGGTTTTTGGAAATGTGACCTTCATGTCTCACGGAATATGCCTGAGTGTGTGGTCTGAAGCCCATCTGCTCTGATTCCCCTCCACATTTATTACTTCTCATCGGAAGTTGCTGAAGGGGTTTTACCCAAAGACAGCTCACAAATCGTGGCTGCAAAGTGCACAACGACCATTTGCGACCTGTGTCTGATTTTGCATTGTGAAATCTCAAGTCAGAGAGGGTCCCATATCCCAGCCTCATGAATATTAATGAGGCAGGTTGCAATCTATGACTCCCGGCAATCAGCCACAGGGATTGTGTCCTACCAGGAACAGCAAACACCGTCCCTGCATTTGGATTCACAAGTGAGAAACTTCTTTTTGTAAGTTGCCTGTGCTACTTTACGCAACCGATGCTGCTTTTAAAAATAAGTTTCCCTCTTGGAAAAACATTTGGAAAATGTCTTAACCCCTCCTCCAAACCAGCCTCCCCACCCCCACTTCTCCCCATCCCCAGAAGTTGCCAGCACCTAAGAGGACACATTCTCCTTTGTGAATCAGTTACCACTTCCTTTGAGTAGATGAATGAAATGTATAGAGCCAACTGCTTCTCAAAAGAGTGAGCTGTAGCAAAAGGTCAGTTGTTACAGCCACGAACCGTTAGTACACGCAGCGTCAAATCATATTTAGGAAGGGATTGACCATTTCATGCTTTCTGGTAATGGCGACTTGGTGTGGGTCAGTAAACCCATTTTTGCAAGTCATAAATTCGTTTTTGAACTCCAAAAATTGGATTCAGACCTACCAAACAGCCATTTTGTGTCTGCTTGTGCTGCCATTTTGCGGATAAAATGTTTACAAATGCAAAATGGCTTTACACGTCAGGTGCTTAGTTCAGAGAGTTGAGTTATTAGCAAATGAAACAATAGATCATCCCTTCATTGACGTGCATGAGAGACTAGTAAGTGCTGCAAACTCAGGAAAGGCTGTGATTTATTGTGAAATAATAAACTGAACATGAAACTGGAAAGAGGGAGCGGTCCAGCGTGGAGTGGTGGACCTGGTATGAAGTTTGAAAGGAATGGGCCAGTTTGAAAGAGACATCAGGATTCAGAATAACCCCCCCGCCTTTGTGCCATAATACACATCCACCGGTCACCCATATGTCTTTCATATCACCCTACTGTGTCACTGGACGACCCTACAAGTGACTTCTCCTTGTGCTCCACTGGTAGTCCTGCAGCTTGGATGGAATAGTGACACGTGCTCTTTCTTTCCTTTAGTGGGGTAACCTTCAAAGGCACCACCATTGGAATGGCCCCCCTGGAGGGAATGTGCACTGGAGAGAACTCTGGCGGGGTCAGCATGGTAAGTCCTTGGTCCTGAGATCAGAACCTCTCTTGCATTACTAATAATGGTAGCACTGATCGCTGATACAGCGATCAGACCCTGCCTCCTGTGTCACTGCTAAAGTGCATATATGTACCCACCCTCAGGGTGCTCCTTTCAGATCCCTCTGGAAGATGACATGTTGACGGAACTGCAGGGTGTCCACTGATCTCTGCAGGAATATAGCATGTAACATCGCATGCTATAACATCGCGTTCTAATACAGTGCGGTTGTTACAACGACTGCGTTGTTAGAACGCGATACCTTTACAAAGCAAGCCATTAGATCGACTTGCTGTAGGGGGCGCGCTGCATTTGTATAATTTACTATTCAAACTCCAGCCTGAGCAACAGTAGGGAAGGTGTTTGAATAGTCAAGTCAAATTAAGTCAAGTTTAAATTTGTATAGTGCACTACTCACCCAGAGGGTATCAAGGCGCTTGAGGGAGGGGGGGAGCTTTACTTATCAAATATCCAAGTTGTAAGCTATACTATTCCTTAGGTTAGAGTGCCCCCTACAGCAAGTCGATCTAATGATTTGTGATGTAACGGCATCACGTTCTAAGTAACAACGCGGTCGTTGTAACAACCGTGCTGTAATGGTAACACGATGTAATGGCAGCCTTATAAACGCTGTTTCCTCTACAGCATATCATCAACCTACTAAACCAGGGTTCTCCAAAGTCTGTCCTGGAGGCCCGGATCCATGCCAGATTTTTAAGATAACTACATTTATCTAAAGGAGGATTTACCAAAAATATGATATGGATCATGCCCTCCAGGAACGACTTTGGAGAATCCTGTATTAAACTAACACTTTACCATGGTCCAACTACATAGAATGGTTTCTGTTACGTGGTATACATAGTATAACAGACTGCATCGGGGAACCAATTTTATGTTGGACAGACCTCATATGCGCACATATTTGGAATATATATATTTTCGTACGTGTGTGTGTCTTTGCTTGGTATGTGTATTTGTTTTTTGTGTTTGTGATGCGTCTCTGAGGGTGGTGGTGGCAGGTGCACATGTGTGTGTTTCTATGCCAGTGGTGTGTGTGTGTGTATGGTGTGTGAAGCTTGCAGAAACATGTCGACTCTGCTGGTTATACCGTGTACACATGTCCATGCAGTACATGCAAGCTTGTGGCAGTGTGCTTCCTGCAGCATCCATACACGTGTGTCTACCAGTATGATTCAAACACAGAGTTTCTAACTTTTCTACTCCTATCCCAAGGACCACTCAGAGGTTCCAATCGGAGCAGCCGCTACCATGTCACATGAAATCGGACACAATTTTGGGATGAGCCATGACGACGATGGGTGCTGTGTTGAGGCTACCACAGCAGAAGGAGGATGTGTCATGGCTGCTGCTACTGGGTAAGAGGGCATAAGACCTGCTGTTTGTACCTCCTTTATGTGTTTCAGCCACAGCGTAGTTATGGAAAGGAGTGTGGCTTGGATTTGGTGGGCTGCGTTGCATTAAATTGCATTTGTGTTTATAAGGGAAACAACCTTTACAACGCAACTCTTACAACGCACTACCATTACAACGAAACTTTTACAACACAACATCCATTACAAAGCATGCCATTACAACGCAGCCATTACAACGCATGACACTACAACGCATACCACTACAACGCATGTCCTTACAACACAGTCATTACAACACATACCATTACAATGCATACCATTACAACGCTAAGTACCCTTACACTATCCAACACTTACCCTACTGTTGCACCCCCTGGAGTTAGAATAGTAATTTTTACCCCTACACTATCCAACACTTACCCTACTGTTGCACCGTCTGGAGTTAGAATAGTAATTTTTACCCCTACACTATCCAATACTTACCATACATGCAATAAAATGGTATGCGTTGTAAAGGTAGTATGCGTTGTAATGGAATGCGTTGTAAAGGTAGTTTTTTAAAATTCGTTGTAATGGCATGCGTTGTAATGGAATATGTTGTAATGGATGTTGCGTTGTAAAAAATGCGTTGTAATGGTATGCGTTGTAAAAGTATGCGTTGTAACGTCATACATCCGTTTATAAAGTGTAAAAGACCTTTGACGAGCAACCTGGTGCAGCATACATGATGAGCAAAGACAGTAGTTTTGGAAAAGACTAGAGAAGGAAATCAGAACATTCTTGACAGGACAAAGGAATGGTTGGAGATTTTTTGTCCTTAAAAACAACCATAAGCCTATTTCAAACCAGAGGTATCCTATAGGCAAAGCCACTGGAATTATGCGATTGTGCAGCTGCGGCAATTTTCGCATACTTGTAGATTTGCCACATTTGTCACATAATCCATCATCTCCGCATAATCTGCAGATTTGAACCAAAAGAACATTTGTTTCTAGCTCAAACGGTTCCAAAGTTAGTAAAAACGCAGTGAAATATGCTGGCGCACCGTAGAGGGTCCCTTGCAAAGCTGAACTGGTTACCTTGTTGTAGCTTATTGCTATATTTGAATTTTAAACTGGTACTAATGAGGTGCGACTAATGCCCAGACAGTGTTAACAAGATTAAACATGGCAAAATAATGAAGTAATACTGTCACAAAATGTGCTGCATAATGCCGCATCATTTGTTTTTTTGTGCCACATAATTTACTCAACCCTGCCATATAATTCGACCCTCCTCTGCCACATAATTCCAGTGGCCCTTCCTGCGGGCTAATCCTTTGCCACTATCTTGGATACATTTATATAATAGAAGAACCAACACACATGTTGCAGCGGACTTGCGTCTCATAGACCTGACGGTGGAGACTATTCTCTGGGGGGTAATGTGGGACCCTTCCAAGCAGAGGCATGACCTGTAAGATGCTTTCACTTGCAGCCAGTGTGGTTGCCTGAGAACAGGGTTTGAGTTCAATGTCCTAGAAGGAACAGGGACTGGGTGGGCTGCTGGCTTTGAATCATCTGAGCAGACGAAGAAGAGATGGTCTCAAGATAGCCTGTTTTGAGTTACAGGTCCAGCTTGGCCATCATCATCAGTTGTCAGAGACCACTAGCACCACACAGTCCCCAAAGAGGCAGCGTGGAGCCAATTTATAGAGTTTCAGATAGAAAAGAGGAAGTGAGCACAGCTCTCACTTGTGCTGTCATATTCACAGTAGAGTCCACATAGAAATCTACTTCCCCACAACACTGGGAGAGGATGTGGCCTTCACTTTCATCAATCAATCAATCAAGCAAGCACTTGTAAAGCGTGTTACTTACCTGTGAGGGTCTCAAGGTGCTGGGGGAGGGGGGGAGGAATGCTGCTACTGTTCAAAGAACAAGGTTTTGAGAAGCTTTCTGAAGGTGAGCAGGTCTTGGATCTGCCACAGACGGGTGGGGAGGGTGTGCCAGGTCTTGGCAGCGAGGAAGGAGAAGGATCTGCCGCTGGAGGTTGTGTGTTGGATGCGATAATCACAATAATTTATTGATACGTTTATTTATTTATGCATGTTTTTCGTCACATGCCACCTTTCTGCTAATGACCACTTGTGCAACTGGGATGCCAATTGCATTGGAATAAAGAGTGTGGCCCAATCTGCAGAGATCTGCGATTGGCTGCAAATTATTTCTATGTTAGTCATGGACCATGAGTGGTCTTAAGTGGTACTTTATGTGGTTATGTTTGGCGTTGACCAAGAACTTTGGATTTTAGCACAATGATATGTTTAGTACATTTACTTACAGAGGCTTCACCCAGTCCACTTCATTCATTGGTCTAATATAGTGTGATATAGTGTAATTCACATTTTTCTTCCATCCAGTAGAGCATTTAGCATGAGCCAGTGGGTCGGCCCACATCAGTCATTGGCTAAATTCACTTTCACTGACGGCATCCTACCCTTTCACAATGAAATTGTTCAAACGACTCTTTCCTTGGATCCCATTAAATTGCAGACAAACAGTAACACAGGCTCTGCTCTTAAGCAGACTCGACTACGGCAACACCCTTTATGTTGGCATGGCCGACTAACTTTTCTCTAGACTCCAGGAAACCAGGTTGGGTGGAAGAGCGTTATCTGTTGTGGGTCCCAAATTGTGGAACTCACTTCCGTTGTCACTAAGGCAATGTAATGACCACTGTCAATTCAGAAAACATTTAAAAACGTTTTTGTTTGGTTCATTTTAAAGCGTTCCTTGTTTACAGCACTTCTAACTATGCGCTCCCTTTCTCAGTTTTGCACCGGCAGTTACAGCGCGGAGATACTCCCTTGGGAGTTTATTCATAGCGCTATATAAGCCCATAAATAAATAAAATAAATAAATAAACAAGTGTTCCAGAATGCCGCTGCTAAACCAATATGTAATTTTAAAAAATACAGTTCGACATCACACTTCTTGAAGGAATTACATTGGCTACCAGTCCTCCAACGAGCCAATTTTAATCTCCTTTGCTTTTCACATAAAACCTTGCATAAAAAGGGCCACACATCTTGCAAGATAAGCTACAATTCCATGTCTCTTCGCGGAATCTGAGATCGCGCCACCTGGCTATCGTCTCAGTCAAACGCACATCCAAGTCCGGATGAGCGATCAGTCCTTTTCCAAATCAGCTGCGGTCCTTTGGAATAACCTACCCAAAGATCTTCACCTGACAGATGACTACATTCTGTTCAGGAAAAAATGTAAAACCACCCTGTATCCTAGATGCTAATCCTACTCAACTGACCAACTTGCACTGCACTAAAACCCGTCCTAGCGCTGTGATGTCCCTCTGGATGATTGATGCGCTCTATAAATACCAATAAATACAAAATACAAATACAAGCACTTCAATACACACAGTAGTTTCCTTCAGTGCCTGGGACAACTAGGGCAATGGGTGCTTCGAGAGACAAAGACATGTTTTTGCCTTATTTTGTTAGATTGAAAAGGGCCCAGCAGCTTCCTCAAAAATAAAATTTTGTAGAAACCATTAGAAAACAAAACAAGTATTAACAACAGAAACATTGGGGAGCAACACTAGACCTAATAGCTTTGCCAGTGCTTGTTCTTGAATGTGATCGTATGCCTTCTTACTTTCCAGAATACCAAAAATTCCCCATGCTCCCCTTAAAGAAGCCTTGCATGCGTTTGGCTGCTCTCAGGAATTGAAAGCTCTGAACACATCACCCCTGTGTGCAAAACACTTCAGTGACACTTGCCACCCACTGAAGCAGACTGAACACAGGCAGGGATGCAGAGGTCACCAGACAGCAAAGAACCTTGCTGACAGACCTCACCAGACAGCAAAGAACCTTGCTGACAGACCTCACCAGACAGCAAAGAACCTTGCTGACAGACCTCACCAGACAGCAAAGAACCTTGCTGTCAGACCTCACCAGACAGCAAAAGAACCTTGCTGACAGACCTCACCAGACAGCAAAGAACCTTGCTGACAGACCTCACCAGACAGCAAAGAACCTTGCTGACAGACCTCACCAGACAGCAAAGAACCTTGCTGACAGACCTCACCAGACAGCAAAGAACCTTGCTGACAGACCTCACCAGACAGCAAACAACCTTGCTGACAGACCTCACCAGACAGCAAAGAACCTTGCTGACAGACCTCACCAGACAGCAAAGAACCTTGCTGACAGACCTAGCATACCTTCCAAGAAGGAAGACCACAGGTACTCCTTGACTACCATCCTGAAACGTAGGAATCTGACACCACAATAAGTCTTGAAAAAACCCACGCAACGTGTGTGCCATCGAGGGGTGAAACACTTGTTGCCTGTATTTTGAGTATAACAGAAAATGTTAGTATGCAACCAACTATGACAAAAAGAATAACTATTTCAAGCATATATTTACATTAGCAACATCTATAGCTCAGCCTTTTAAAGTTGAGACTGTTTTACTTTCTTGTGTTTGTTATATATATATATGTGTTTATATCCCATGTGCTTCCTGGTTTTGCTTTCGGCCAAGTATTTACTGTTTTGCCTTTCTCTGTTTTGCAATGGGGAGTCATTTACAATAAATTGGCGCTAGGCATCCGGGGCTAGCCTTTTTGCTCTGCCCCATAAGCCAATTCGAAAGGGATGAAATGCACCATATTCACAAGACGCAGTGCCTTCCTGTTCTTTGAGCAAGCGCCTACGCACAATTTGGTGCCTAACTCCAATGCACACACTCTTGCATCATGGTGCAACGGTGTCTGCGTTGTTGGCAGGATTGCTTTTGTGCAGTAGCACCCACTGGACAGTCCCATGCTTGTTGGACGACTTAGAGGTGGGATTTAAGTGGTGCGGGTCCTGCCAGTGCTAAGCACCAGCAGTTTTAAAAAGGGGGCATCAAGACGGGCCCCTATCGGTCTCTGTTTTTATCCCCTCACCTTTTTATGGTATGCCCCAGCAATATACACTAGGTGGGAATAGGTCTAACAAATATGGCTCATGCATCACTACGTAAGTCCCTCCTAACCCTTTCATCATGAAACTGGGATTTCAAAGTCACCAGAAGAGGAGGATGTTGCTTTATGAGCACCCCGGCCCGCTGTGCCTCCTTTCTGTGCTAGATTTATGTGGGTGGCCCTCCCGCAGTGGCTGGGCTGTGCTTTCCTGTGCACCCTACCTGCTGCTGCCGTTGGCAGAGTAACCTAGCGATCCGGAGGCTGATTGGTATATAGTGGTACTCTATTCAGGAGCACAACGGGGGGCCCTATGCGAAACTTACAGGAGTCATTACTGCAGGACCCTGGATGGAAACGTCAGCGCCCACTAGGACTTCGGGCGGTTCTAAGCCTGAGCAACGGGGGCTTGCCTTGCCACGCTCCACCTCTAGAACGCATGAGCAAAATTATGGACTGGCCGTCCACAATATTTAAAGGAGAAAATCCCCAGATACAACGGCAGCCCCGATTGGGTTGGCCGCGGTGCCGTTTGGCTCATCAGGCAGGTGGGCAGCTTAGGTTACTCATCGCTGCCTGCCCAGAAGTTAACCCACCAAGTTGGCTTATTTCATGTATGAAATAAACTTGCAGCAAACTGTTTTCCAACAAACTTTGTGGGGCGTGATTAGTTTATGCTGTGTTTACTAGCCACCTTACTATGTTGTGGGGGAGGGTTGCTGATACCAGCACTATTCCCTTTGGTGCTCCATGTGGTGTTGTTCTAAACCGGGCTGGAATCATCCCCTGGACAGACACCTCATCAGAATGGTGATTCACGGGTGGCACTTGGCTGGGACTGGCCTAATTTATGAAATGGCTTTGCGACCGCGAATTTCCCTTTTTGTCGTACCTTTTCATCTTTCTCCCTGCCTGATATTGTCTGAAGTTACGGATTCCAAAAGCGGCTGTGGTTTAGCCTTTAGGCTACTGTGGAGCCGTGAATGTAAAACGTGCCAAATTTAACCACAAGAAAACAAGGGGGCAGATTTACAAGGTCTGTCGCATCTCTGCAAATCAGCAGGGATGCGCCAGAAAACTTGTGACACGCGAAACTACCAATGCGCCACCACTGATGTGCTGCATTTACAATGCGGCGCTCCGTGGTGCATGGATGGTCTTATGCGTGTCGCATCCCGTGGCATAAGGGCTGCACATTGCTGGAGTTGTGTGCGACGTGGTTCCAGCAATGCTCGGTGGCGCCCTATGCCTTACATGCTGCATCACTCCTTATGCCTGCTTCAAGCAGGCGCAGGGTTTTGACGTAGCATGCCCGTAAAAGTGACTCCGTGAAATCTTGTAGATTTCACGGCATCACTTTTACGTGGCGTTCCTGCAATGGAACGCCCTCCCTGCACCGGAAAGCCCACATGAAACCTGACGCAGGTTTCATGTGGTGCAGGGCTTTACAATGTGATGAATCTCCCTAGATGCGTCACGTTGTAAATAAGGCACTATGTGGAGAATGGTTTACTCCGCGACTGCATCACAGAAGTGACGCAACAGTGGCGTAAAAGTGTTGCAAGTGGCTTGTAAATCTGCCCCAAGGTGTGCAGGCCATGAGCCGGAATTCGGGAAGTTCCAACGTATGTGGCATGGAGGAGAGACGTTTGTGGACATTCGTCGTCAGCGTGTCATGTTTGTTTGTTACCCAGCACTTCAATTGCTCAAAAAGTGCAGGTAAACCTTGAGTGTGTCAATGCGGCGCCACACATCACACTGACGCGTGTGTGCTGCTCACAGCCAGGGCACATGAGGTGAGGTATATATAGGAATTTACGGTACAGCGCTGGTTAAGCCTCTCTGGGATCCCCCCTGCCTTCTGCGTGCATGTCTTTGCATCCTCTAGGGACAATGTGTACTCTGTGCCTGCTGGGGTCAGGATCTGAACTAAATGTAAACCATGCAACAGGCATCATGTTTGAATATGATAGGCCGTCTTCAGAATTAAAAACCTGTATTTCTTTAACATGGAGTAGTGATTTACCTTATTGCTTCACATAAAATCAAGGCATATATTAAAATTTAATATTTGTAAACAGGGAGTGAGATACTGAGCATTTGCTTAATCTCATTTTGGGCATTAGCCTTAAATTAGCTCTCTTTAATTACATCAAAGGCTTTGCCCTAATTTTTGGAGGATGAGATTACAGGATGGGCAGGGTCAAACTGGGACAGGAAACAGGCCGGGGGCCAAAATAACAGTGTCCTCCATGAGAGACACAGACAGCTAAAAGAGGGGCCCATGTTAGCAGATGTATCGGATTTGGCCCCAGTGAAAAAAAATACCCTTTCTCTCAAAGTGTCTTTAAAAAGCTGCCAGGCTACAGCCATTCCTCCCCTGCAGTCCTTGCCATCCTTTCATCCACGTCTGCCCCGCCCCCAACACTTGTCGAAAACAGGAACATGGCTTCCATTGGTTCAGCAAGTGCAGTGACACCGGGGCCCAAAGGTCTGGGGGCCGGACTGAATATGATTTACTACTTTATTTTGCAGTTCAAACTGCAGCCAGGAGGGCCCTTTCCTTCCTTGACCTAAGGCCCAGGATACACAGCCAACTACACTATGATGATAATGTGTGTCTCTTGTCTGCCTGAGCTGAGTGCATAGTACCAATATCAGGTCTGGACTGGCCATAGCGGGCACCGGGCAATCCCCCGGTGCGCCGCAAGGGTGGGGGCCGGTTTTGGGCCACTGGGGGCCGTCTTTGTTACAGGGCCGTTTTCATCCTGTACCAAAATCGGCCGAAAACCGGCTCAGGCAAAGAGCTTGGCGGCACCGCTAACCCCACCCTCTACCCGAGTGGGCAAGGGGGGAGGCGGCCGAGCACTTTGCCAGGGCCGGTTGTGGTTTCCAGTCCGGCCCTGGCCAATATGATGAACAAAGCATGCACTGCAATAAAAAATCACACATGACCGGTTTGTTGGAAAAACAGTGTGGAGCAGGTTTATTTCATACAGGAAGTCTGCTAACTTACAGGCGATCCAAGGGCAGGCAGCGATAGCTGACCTAAGCTGCCTTGCCCGCCTGATGAGTCAAACTGCACCGCAGCCAACCCAATCAGTGTACCCATTTATGTGGGGATTATCCGCCTTAAATACCGTGGACCACCAGTCCATGACTTTACTCCCGCCTTTTAGGGGCTGAGCGTTTCAAGGCAAACCCCAGTTGCTCAGACTTTCAACCGCCCGAAGGACTAGTGGGGTGCTGACATTTTCACCCACTAAACTTTCGTCGCTGATCCATGGCCCTGTAGTTAGGGTTGCCACCAGACTCAGAGAAAATTGCGTAAGCACACTATTTTAGTTCTCATGATTTAGGCCACACCTCGCAATTGCGTTGGCCACGCCCCTTTAGCCAGTTTGCCTCGCCCCTTTCAGAGACCCCCACACTTTTTTTCATCCCACGTAAAGCCCTGACTCAGAGGCTTGTTGTTCGGACATCTGGTTGCCCCTGGTGGGTGGGTGGGCCGCGAGGCCCTGTCCACGCTCTGGCAGCGCCCCTGCTAATCACGCGGTCTGGCTTCTGGCCGCTACTTGACTTTCTTCGTCTGCCAGTCTGTCTCATGACAGGCAGCACGGGAGGCAGGAAAACACAGCTTCTCATTCCATGTGGTAGGAGTGTCATTTCAGTCTGCCGCCCGTAACCCTTCGCTTGAGGTTGTGTAGTGATTGCTTCCACATGACGCACCGCAGGCGCTCTGTGGGTGTGGAGCGGTCTGTTCTGCAGAGGCACCGACACAGCAGAGTGTAGTGGGGGGGATGGTTACTCACTTTCAAATAGCTCTTAATTCAGCTGTGCGACAGTTTCTAAGCAGCAGGTTTTACTATTATCTTATTCAATGGTTATCACTTTTTCGATCTCAGAAGGATGAAAGGCTGACTCAGCCTTGTCTGCAGATGACACCTACCAGTCAGCAGGAATTCCTTTCATTATTGGTTCATTTTGCAATATTTGACACCTTCAGTTTCACTTCCATGAGTGGTTTATTTTACAATATTTAGGGGCAGATTTATGTTAACTGGCGCATCCCCAGGGATGCGCCAGTTAACGTGAGCCACAGTGCGCCATAGCTCCACCACCCATGGTGGAAAAACGACACAGATGCATGACGCATCTGTGCCGGAAATGTGGCGCATTGCTGGAGTTGTGTCGCAAGCGCGCGCAGCTCCATCAAGGCGCGGGGGTGCCCCATCTACACAATGCTGCATCAAGACCTACGCCTGCTTCAAGCAGGCGCAGGGTTTTGACGCAGCATTGCCCTGAAAGTGACTGAGTGAAATCTCATAGATTTCACTCAGCCACTTTCAGGAGGCGTTCCTGCGCAGGAACGCCCCCCCCCTGCGCAGGAACGCCTCCTTATGGCGCAGTGCTTTACAACGTGGCGCATCTCCTAGATGCGTCACGTTGTAAATAGGGCGCATTGTTTGCGCCGCAGTTGCGTCAAATAAAGTGACGCAATTGCGGCGCAAGGGCATCATAAATCTGCCCCTTAATACCTTCTGTAACTTTCATGAGTCCTGCGCCATTGAGACGTGTTCATTGGGGCCAGACCTAAAACACAAGGCCAGTCAAAGAGGTGCAAACGAGCAACAACAAAAAAATTGGTTTGCTTGACTTATTATGCTTTTGGGTTTAGGATTAGCGACAAGTAAGGCTGTCGCCTTGTGACAAATGTCCTGGTAGAGCCTGGAAGGGCCTAGGGGGCTGAAGCTGTGCTCTTCCTCTTCCTACACTGGTCCTTTTATTGACCCTTGACCTCTGCCACTCCTTCTCATCTTCCCATGGCTACACACAGTCTTCCCACAGGATCACTGCTTGGCACAGACCAGCGTTGGTCCCCTACTCCTGTAGAAGTCATCACAGGAAATTCTGCCTGGATCTATAGAAAGAGCCACTGGAATTATGCGACTGTGCGGCCGCAGCGATTGTCATATAGTTAAAGATTTGCCACATAATCCTCCATCTGCCACATAATCTGCAAATTTTATAAAGAAAAGAGTTTTGTTTCTGGTTTAAAGTGTTCAAAAGTTACTAAGAATGCAGCGACACATGTTGCCGCTCAGAGGAAGGCCATTTGCAAAGCTGGACTGGTCAACTTTCTGTTGCTTATTGCTATATTTGAGTATTACGCTGCTTCTAATGAGTTGCAAACAATGCCGAGACAGTGTTCCAAGTTTAAAAATAATGAAATAACAAAGCAATATTGTTACCTATTGTGCCGTGCTATGCTTCATAATTTGCCTTTCCTTGCCACATAATTTGGCCGTCTCCTGCTGCATAATTCCAGTGGCCCTGCCTATAAACCCATGTCCTGTGGTGTGCTCTGACCTCCATGGGCTTCCACTGGACTCCGAGAGAACCTCCATACTGCATTCGAATCGACCCTGTCACCAGTGTGTTAAACTGTACTTACGACATCGTAGTGTTCAGTGGGAGAACACTGTCCGGCTGGACACTGTTCGATACACACCGGACTATAAATGCTGCAAAGTGTGAATTTCACAAACCCTACATATTCTGGGACAAAGAAATGTGCATTGGCCAGACAAGCTTCAGGCCCTCAAAGAACCTCCTTCTCCTAAAGATGTCAGCCATGTCCCACCAATCCTGTTTCTCGCCAGCTAGTACTCAAAGAGCAAACAGGACTAGGCCAACATCAGCGATGCCCTCCATGAGCAAACCAAGCAACGGCCCTAGCTAGGGCAGGTCCAGGAATGCGGACAAACATTCCGCGAGATGAAGAGGAAAGTGAGCAGGACCTCCTCGAATCCTTAGATCCCGCCCTGTACACTGAGCTCGCAGTAGATGCCAGCGACTTAGGCCTACGAGCTATCCTGGCACTACATCGCAAGGGAGATGACCTGCCGTGGCCCATGCAGGTAAGAGCGGTGGAGCGGTAGGGCCAGGGGGACGGGGGCTTTGACAGACGACGACGTGGTAAAATTATTTATGAAATATTTCCTCATGGTCATCTGTCGAATCCCCCCCAACCCGGCCAGATCGCTCTTACCTACACAGGCCTTGGCTGGCAATGACCATTGTCAAATTGTGTGTAACGCCTCTCACAGTCTCTGGGATCCTGGGACATCATACTCGCGAGAATTCATAAAGTGCGCGTTCACCCGATGGCATCTTGGCGCTGAATACCCGATGTTTATTGTTACCCAACTCAATCGTACTTATTTTATCGACTTCAGAAGGATGAGTGGACCCACCGGGATTTGAACATGCGATCATACACAGGGCCCCACAGTGGATGCATTTGTCTACTAAGCCACCAGACCCAGCAGATTCTGGGGTAGTGAGCATGTGAACATTACCACATCCTAGCTATGGAAAACACTTCTACATGGTCATAAACCACCAGGCACTACTACCAATATTAGTAAATCCAAAAGCCAAAATGCTGCCATAAATATTCTGGTGGTTGATGTGCCTGCTTCAATCGAACCCAGGCGACCATCGGGCATCTTTACAAGAGAAGAGGCAGAGCATGGTGTCAGCCACCTTAGCTTAAAGCCATGCGTCACAATTTCTGAAACGTTGGGCTGCACTTTATTCAAAAGAATATAATACAGGCCTACGTTTCCCCCTGCACTGGCGCTAATTTAGCTGCCTAGCACCAACGCAGGCACCCTTGCACCATAGTGCAAGCGTGCTTGTATTGCAGGGGAATGATTGTTTCTGTGCAGGAAGGTGTCACTTCCTGCACAGAAACAAGAAACAATCAGTAAGGGCGCTCTATAACTTCTGTGTGTGCAGCTTAATGCGACACACATAGAAGCTGAAAAACAAATTTTTTTTTCAATGATTGATTATTTGCAGGAAGGGTCGCCTTTCTGTTCATAAACAATCAATGGCGTTTTGCTATTTCTATGTGCGCTGCACAACGCAGCATGCATGGAAACAGAAAAAACAAGGCGAAATAAAACATTTCTCTTTGTTTCTCCTGTCTAAAACCAGGATTTCCCTGGTCTTAATTTAGGCGCAGCCTCATGTTTACGCTGCCCTTGTAAATTGGGGGCAGTGTCAGAATCAATGGGTGTTGTGGTAGAACGCCCACCGCAATACCAATTGCCCGCCCCTTTCATGCTAAGTGTAGCGTGAAAGGTTGCCTTATTTACAAGGCAGCATTAAGCCCCTATCGCCACCTCAGTGTCATGAAAAGTGGCGTTGTGGTGGGGATAGGGGCTTGTAAATATGCCTCTTTGTGTCTTGACCAGGGCTAGTCAACAGAAGGAAAATGCCATCAGCAGAAGAGTACATTAACTTTGTAACAAGTCAAGCGACGCCCCCCTCCAGCTACAAAAACAAACCCCACATTGATGAACGTAAAAAAAGAACACAAGAGGGGAAGCAGCGATGCCTTGAAAGGAGTTCGCTTCCAGAGGAAGTGGACAGAAAAGAAATGGCTGCTTTTAGGCAAATCAGCGAAGAGCTGGTTGAAACCCCACTTGGGCTTTCACAGCAAGACCCAAGGGCTGTCATCCTGGCATCACTCAGAAGGCGTACTGTTGAACCAGCCAATGAAGGGCATCAACCGATAGTAGCAACTAAAAGAGTTCTCCAGGACAGTGTGCGGTTTTCAAAGGCTGGATCAGATGGTGGACGACATTCTCGACGATGGATTTTGCCCAGATCTTTGGACTGGGGTGAGTGTGTGACATTGATCCACATTCGGTCCATCACCTGTTGTGTTTGCATTTTCCGCCCTAAGGACGACATTCTCTGACATTGTCACCAGTGCCAAAGGATAATGTAAATAAGCCATCTCCCCACCCAACGTCCCCTCTCACGGAGGGTGGTTGGCCCAACATCCCAGTTGGTTTCTTTGGACCACTAGAGCGAGGCAAACACGCGCTGGTAATTATAGAAGAGAACCCACGCTTCCCCGTAGCAAAACAAGTCGCATCGACAAGTGCAGTAATTCCGGCACTGGATGAAATACTCGCAGCAGGAGCCATTCCAGAAGTAGTGAGGACTGAGGGCGGGAGTCTGCCCTCACCTCAGTGTGGACTTCCTAGTTCACATGCCCAAATAAGACACTGCACCATCTTCATTTGAGAAACACTTTTTGTTGTATCAACGTTTTACCTCTTGAAACCCACCCGCCCCTTTGGCAGTAACTGTAGTGTAACGTAAGATCAATGTTACCACCTCAAGCAACAGAGTCTGCCGTCTTCAAGCCCTTCACCATCATATCAAGTAGTCACCTCCTGGGTTTTGTCAGACACCCTTTCTTAGCCAATGCATTTTCCTAATGCACAAGTTGCAACAATCCTTTCAGCTGCCTGTTTGTGAAAGGCCTCTTGAGCACTAACTGAAAAACTGGCAGCCAGCCGCCTACTATTGGTTGGTTGATTGTCACTCTTATTTGCTTGCTTCTGATTTGATGGCTTGCCTTCCTAAGCCATCCTCTTCTTGCCCGTGTCCTTCCCCTGCAGCATAGCCTCATAACCTGGCTTCTGATTGGATGACTTGTATTCTTCCATTGCTCTGAATTAGGGAATTACTTTTTTCTTTTTCATTAAGCACTCCCTGCGAGTGCATGTGCTTTCTTGCTCTCTGTGTGTTGTTTCCTCCCTCAAATACTCGCTTGCAGAGGGCGATTTCCCTTTGACCATCCACAGTTGCTCCTCATTTGCACTCCTATGAATCTCAGTTATTTAAGTAAAGTGTTTTACTCTTTTTTGGAGGGCCTGTTAGCTGCCTTTTGCTGCTGGGCCACTCTGCATTCCAAGAGTGCTTTTCAGCCTCCATTGCTCCCTCGCCCCACTGCCTCCCCGTTGCTTAACGCCTACATACTCCATACCTGCCCCTCCTCTGCCTCCTCACTCCTTGTGGTCCTTTCAAAAGAAGTGTTCATGCTTGTTTTGGGTGCCCCAGCAGCTGCTGTTTGCTGCCAGGCCTCTCTTCATTGCAACATTCTTGTTGCACAGATAAAATTATTTTTCGTCAATCTTGGAACGGTAAAATAAAATGGCAGCTGCGTCATTTCACTGGTGCACACATATGTCATCATGCCAGCAGTGGCCAAGTCTTTGTGCCTTTTTTCTTTCTTTTTTTAAAAGGTACTGATGCGTTACAAAAAAAGCATTTAGTTCAACAAGAATAGACCTATTGGCTTTGCCAATGCTTGTATCACAATAGCATGCCATGTTTTTAAGAGACTTTGAGGCAGATTTACAAGCCCCTTGCACCGCTTTTACGCCGCCGTTGCGTCACTTTTGTGATGCAGGGGCTGCGCAAAAGATGCGCCATGGTGCGGGGGTATTTACAATGTGACGCATCTGCGCCAGAAGAGGCGTACCATCGCAGGGGGAGGCGTTCCGGCGCAGGAAAGCCTCCCAAAAGTGGCTGAGTGAAATCTACAAGATTTCACTGAGTCACTTTTGGGCCCATGCTGCGTCAAAACCCTGCGCCTGCTTGAAGTAGGCGTAAGGATTGACGCAGCATTGTGCACATAGGGCCCCCCTGATCATTGCTGGAGCTGCGTCGCGCTTGCGACGCAACCCCAGCAATGCGCCGATTTTGCCGCACAGATGCATGACGTATCTGTGCCGTTTTTGCCCCATGGTGTGCCGCATTGTAAATGTGGCCCATCATAGGTGGCGGAGCAGCGGTGCACAATTACTGGCGCATCCCTGCCGATATGCAGGGAAGCGCCAGTAATTGTAAATCTGCCCCTATGATTTTTGTTCTGCTGTCTAGAACGATATGGGAAAGGATTCTTCTGGAGGATGCTTGCCCTAACATGACAGGATTGTGTTGTTTTAGGATGTGATAACTTAGTTTTTGCAGGACATGAGCATTGGTCTCTCTGCGGGAGAGAAGGCATGTAATTCCTAAACAGCACTAAGGCTAAGAAACCCTCTCTCACAGCAACAGCTCGGTTCATTCCTGATTACTGGAATAAGCTCTAATAAAGTAGACTATTTGCGTGGAAATTTATCTCGTGAGGATTTCCTGTAAATCCGGCCTCGCTCTGGCCCGTGCGATCCAACGCTGGACTTCCCTGGTATAGTAACAAATAATTAGAGAAATGTTATACACATATCGACATGGATAACTTGGATATGTATCTCTGCCCCGGAGCCCTCTCATTGCAGTAAAATAAGTCATTGTTGAGATAGACCTCATCTGTGGTGCACCGCAGGCGTAGCCGAGCTGGGAGTCGGCGGCAATGTTGGACCCGACAGGTGGTTTCGCTATATGTCGTCATGTGGTGGGAATGTGTTATGGGCAGGACCAGATGCAGCCGAGCAGGTGGAGGGCACTGGCTCCCCCCTGAGTGCAGCCTCCAGTGGTCCCCCTCCTGGCTGCCTGCCTGGACTGAGGAGTGGAATGAGCTTTGGCTGAGGTTGGAGCACAAAGGGGCTCTGTCGAAACACAAATTAAACGCACATTTCTTTAAGACTGTGGTACGAGGACCATATGTTGGAGGAAGAAGCCGAGAAAGGATGCCATATTTGCAAGAACGACAGGACTGAGAGAGACCTAGAGAGCTTGTTCCTGGAATGTGGAACAGAGTCTGGGATTGTGCTGCGGTTTGTGTTTTCTAAGCAGCAGGCAATCCTGGAAGACACTAAGGATGATGGTTGTACCTTCTTCAGGCACCAACTGAAATCACAATGATTGGAAGAAAGACCCGAGTCATTCTTCAAAACTAAGGCCACATTTGCAAAGGCTGCAAAAGTTACACAACAACTCATGTTTGGATTCAATTTATACATTTTTGGGAAATTCACAAAGAATACAAGATGGTCCTGAAAATGCATTTTTATGTAGTTTTTTTCTGTCAAGCCTCTACCTCAACCTTTTATGCTCAGGATTAGCACAGGGTGTAGTTTCAAACTCTGGTGACCTGCTGAGCTTTCCATACTTGTGTTACAATTGTGTTTACTGCTTTGACTTTTTGACACATACTTAGGGCCTGAGTGCGAACTTGGCGGGTGGGATACTCCATCACAAACGAGACGGATATTCCGTCCGCCGTATTACAAGTTCCATAGGATATGTTATGTTAATATAACTTACTGAGCTCACGAATAAAGCCAGTTTGAAGGATATTGTAGTGCTCTAGAGTAATGGCAGAATGTTTTAGGTCTGGCTTGACAGCTCAGATGTCCCGGGACCTAATGTGACTCATCTAATGTGACCACCAGAAAAAACCCTCAAGAAGCAAAGAAGCAGTACTGAGAGTTGATATAGATGTCACCCACATGATGATCTTCTGTACAAACGTTTGATTTGTAAGAAGTTGTGCACTTCCACTGAAAACAAGCACTGTTGGGCTTATTTACAAGAATGTGCTGCAGCGCGGCACCATAAGCCCTTTGGCTGCGCCATGCTATTGCACTTTCAAACACAGGGATACATCATATTTACATCAATGTGACACATTCCTGTGCGTTCCTCTGCGTGGGCACAGATCAGCTGCCATGCACCACGCCGGCACCCTTGCGCCATGGTGCAAGGGTGCTTGCGTTTATTTATTTATTTATATTCTTATATAGCGCTGGAATTCGACCCCCGAAGGGGTATCTCCGCACTTCCGCTTTAACAAAAGAGCTAAGCCCTGGTTCTGAGCTGTAAGAGGGTTTGAGTGAATTTTTTAGCAGGCAATAAATAAAAAGGTTTTTAAGATTTTCTTGAAAGATTGAAAGTTGGTGGTATTTTTAAGGGTTGGGGGCAATGAATTCCAAAGAATGGGGCCTTTATAGGACAGGGCTCGCCCTCCCTGCCTGGCCTTTTTTATCCTTGGGACCTGGAGTAGTTGCTGACTGCTAGAGCGCAGAGTGCGAGTAGGTTTATAGAGAGTGAATTTTTCTTTTAAGTATTTGGGTCCATTACCAAAAAGACATTTAAGAATTGCGCAGCAAATTTTAAATTTTACGCGCTGCCTAATTGGCAACCAGTGAAGTTTGACCAAGAGGGGGAGTGAAGCAGACCTTGGCTGAGCGTTGAGAACTAGTCTCGCTGCGGTGTTCTGGACCACCTGTAATCTCTGTAATTGTTCCTCTTTGGCCGAGATTAACAAGCCATTACAGTAGTCCAGTCTACTAACTACCAAGGCTTGGATGAGAGTTTTCCTGTAGGAGTCTGATAGAAACGGGAAAATGCGTCGTAGCAGTCCAATGACCCGGAAGCAAGATCCTGCTACTAGATTTGTGTGCTCTTTGAGCAGAAGTGTTTTATCTAGCCTCACACCGAGGTTTTTAACGGTCTGTTTGGGACTTGGTGTTGGTCCCAAATCCGGGGGCCACCATTCAGGGGACCATGAAAGTGTGGCCTCTCCGAAACAACATGACCTCTGTCTTGCCTACGTTACACTGGAGGCAATTTGTAGCCATCCAGTCTGATATTGCCCTCATTCCGTCCGCAAAAGATTTTTGTATTGCGGGCGTTAAGTTTTTAAAGGGGAACAAAAGCTGAGTGTCGTCAGCGTACGACACAGGTGTGAACCCATAAGTTCTCACAATGTCTGCCAAGGGGGCCACATACACGTTGAAAAGTGTGGGGCTTAGGCATGAGCCCTGTGGTACTCCCTTGGTGAGCTCCCTTGAGATGGAATGATGGGAGCCCAGTCTGACCCCTTGTTGTCGATACAGAAGAAAGCTTTCCAGCCAGGTAAGAGCCACAACTTCTATGCCCATCTCCCTCAAACGACCGAGGAGTATCTCATGAGACACTGTGTCGAAGGCAGCGGATAAATTAACAGCACCAGAATCGTAGAGCCTCCTCCATCCAGTGACATCCTGATGTTATCGGTCACCGAGAGGAGGGCAGATTCCGTGCTGTGATTGGGCCTAAATCCAGATTGAGAAAAATCTAGGCCCTCCGCTGCCTCGATGTACTTGGACAAATGAGTGTTCACGTGTCTCTCGGTCATTTTGCTGAGGTAAGGCAAGAGGGAGATGGGTCGGAGGTTCGAAAGGTCAGTCCATGGAAGTGCCGTGTTCTTGCGGATGGGGTTCACCACCGCTTTTTTCCACCCTAAGGGTACAGATCCTTCCCTGAGAGAATGGTTGATTAGTGCTTGGATATGAGGTCCAAGCAGAGTTTGCAGGGAGGCAGTTGTTTTGGCTGACAGAAGGTCATTTGGAGACCCTGATTTTATGTGGCTCATAAGGGAGGAGAGATCTGAGTCATTGACTACTGGAAATGCCGTAAGTTTGGTAGTTCTCCGTGTGGGCAGAATAGAGGGAGAGAGAAAGTTGTTGCTCTTTTGACTGGAGGCCTTTATGATTTTTTCGTAAATCAAGTTGATTTTATTTTCCAAGAATAGAGCGATTTCATCACATAGTTTTTGTGAAAAGTCATTAGTTGTTGCAGGGAGATTGTTTCTGTGCAGGAAGGGGTACCTTCCTGCACAAAGAAAATAACAAAAAAAATAAAAAGAGGTGATTTCCTCTTCCTATGTGTGCTGCAGAATGCAGCACCCCTAGAAAGAGATGCAAACAAGGAGAGTTGTGTCTCGCTACGCCACCCCTTAGGGGGCGTAGCATTCTGACACAATTCTAGGTTTACAAATTCTCGTAAATCTGGAAATGCAGCAGAACACATGGGTGTTGCATGGGAACACCCACTTCAACACACATGTTACGCCCTTTTCGCGCAAAGTGTTGCGTGAAAAGGGGCCATATTTACAAGGACAGGAAAATCCACGCAGGGTGGCTTTACTTGTCCTTCCAATTATGGGGCATGAGGTTGCGTCAGTGGTGCGTCACAAAAAGTGGCGCACCAGTGGCACAAGGGGCTTGTAAATAATCCCCTGTGTGCCTTGTGGGAACGCTTATGTTCGATACAATAGAACCGGCTTGCCACCAATACAATAGACCTGGAGACAAGCCAAAGTTCAAGTCTAAAGGTCTCCTTTGTTTATTGGGAAAGGTTATGTGAGATGCTAAAGATCTGATCTGTTTGTGATGGAGATGTGTGCTAAAGGCAGTAGGCATCATACTCTTGAAAATCATAAGTTAAAGCCGACACTCATTTAACCCCTTTGCCGCTGGGCATGTTCCGCCGCGGTGCGAGGGGGGGGCGGGGTTGGGCGTGGAGCTCGGGTACTCATGGGGGCGCCCGGCCGTCATAAATCACGGTGGGCGTGTGCTCATGACGGCTGAGAGCCGTCCGAACTCTGCCCACTGATTAATTCGCCCGCACAGGCAGGGAATTAGTGCAGCGTGGGCAGAGCGGCAACGTTCGGACGGCTCCCGGTTGTCATGAGCACACTCCTACCGTGACTCATGACGGACGGGAGCCGTCATGACCTCGGAAGGAGTTAAGTGTGTATTGTTAATGCTGTAGGCAGATATTTTCTTACATGGAGTCTCATAGAATAGTAGGCAAATATTTTGGTGTTGGTTACACACTTTGGCAGACCCTTAGGGTCACTCTTAGGGTTTAGACCTCTAGGGTTTACCCTTAGGGTACAATATGTGCACTGTGATAATCTTGGTTAAGCCCTCTTAGGAGAGGTTGTATATTGTTTTGTCAACTGTGATTATGTAATGTTATCAGCACGTGCATAATGGTTGCAGTCCTCTGGCTTGTCAGGTTAGACAAGGCTATATCCTCCGCTTCCCTACCACAGGTACGCCCACCAGATTTAGATATTCATGCTTACCGCATGTCAGTTAAGTCGCTGCTGCGGCAGCTCTACTGAGGGTACTGATCCTTTCCTCAGTGGGCATTACAGGGCATATTTATAAGTCCCTATCACCATAGGAACGTCACTTTTTGGTGCCCTATTCATTACTTGAAGCCGCCTTGTGTATAAGGCACCCTTTCACGCTATACCCACCACAACACCCATTGATTTTGACCTCATATTTACAAGGGTGGCGCAAATATGGGGCAGAGCCAAAATTAAGACCAGGGAAAATCTGGTCTTAAACAGGCGAAACGAGGAGAAATACTTTATTTCTCCTCATTTTTGCTGGTTCTTTGTGCGCTGCGTTGTACAGCACACATAAAAACAGCAAAACGCCATGTATGATTGTTTATGTGCAGGAAGGTGTCCCTTCCTCCACATAAACAATCATTACAAAAATTATACGTTGCACCTTCTATGTGTGCAGCACAAGCAGCACACATATAAGTTACAAAGCTCCTTATCAGATTGTTTATGCGCAGGAGGGGACACCTTCCTGCACATAAACAATCATTCCCCCAAAGCAGGCACCCTTGCAATATGGTGTAAGGGTGCCTGAATTGGCGCTAGGCAGTTAAATTTAGCACCAGCGCAGGGGGAAACGCAGGGTTGCACCGTATTGTTGTAAATACGGCGCAGCCCCGCATTTCAGAAGTGGGGGGTGCGGCGTTAAGCCAAGAAGGCAAACGCCGTGCTCCGTCACATTGCATATGCCCCTATGTTTGATGTTCAACATATTTGTTAATTTTTAATACTCGGGGCACTGATTCACAAACGTAAACTTAGACCTGAATTCTAACTTTTGACCTGAAGTCTAAGTTAGTATCTAAAGTTTATCTTTAGAGCGGAAGTCTAAGCTTAGACCTGAAGTCTAACTATAGACCTGAAGTCTAAGTTTTGACCTGAAGTCTAAGTTTAGACCTGAAGTTTAACTTCACACCTGAAGTCTAAGTTTAGATCTACAGTCTATCTTTAGACCTAAAGTTTAAAATTAGGCCTGAAGTCTAAGTTTAGACATGAAGTGTATGTTTAGATCTGAAGTTTAACTTTAGACCTGAAATCTAACTTTGCACCTGAAGTCTAAGTTTAATCCTGAAGTCTAAGTTTAGATCTAAACTCTATTTTTAGATTTGAAGCCTAAATTTAGACTTAAAGTCTGAGGGGCAGATTTACAAGCCCCTTGTGACACTTTTGCACCGCAGTGGCGTCACTTTGGTGCGTAAACAATGCAGCCAATTTACAATGTGACACATCTAGGGAGATGTGTCACGTTGTAAAGCTCTACGTCACTTTAGACGTGCGTCAGGTATAATGTATGCTGGGTGGGCGTTCCCACGCAAGAAAGCCTCGTACAAGTGGCGCAGTGAAATCTACAAGATTTCACTGCGACACTTCTCGGATGCCACTACGTCTAAACCTTACACCTGCTTGAATCAGGCGTGAGGAGTGACGCAGTGTAGTGGGCATAGACCTCCCCGTGCATTGCTGGAGTTGCGTTGTGCTTGCAATACGACCCCAGCAATGCATGACTTTTGGGCCAACCGATGCACCAGAAATTCTAATGCATCTGTCAATCCTTGTGCCATGATGTGCCGTACTGTAAATACGGCGCAATCATGGTGGCGCAAGGGTGTCACAGGCTGGCGCAGGGAAATGACAGATCTCTACAGATGCGTCAGTTTCATGTAAATCTGCCCCTAAGTTTAGACCTGAAGCCTAACTTTAAACCAGAAGTTTAGACTTCATGCGTAAAGTTAGATTTCTGGAGTAAAGTTAGACTTGAGGTCTAAACTTAGACTTAAGTCCTACGTTTACCTTTGTGAATCAGGCCCCAAATGCGAAAGTGAAAAACAAAAATAGCAAAAATAAATTACACAAACACCCAGTTCCCCGATTCACTGAGAGTTTTGTCTTAGAGCTTAGGGGTCCTTTCTGTTGGGTCTTTTTGGTATTGTAATGTTCTTCCTGACAATAACTCACAAATGACAAAAATGTTTGTTAGAAGGACTGTCCTAGTTGGGTGGACTAATGTACATTGACCAATGGCCTGACTGTTTGTCAAGGTTATGGTGGCAGAGCTGAGGCTCCCCTGGAGGAAACCTGGCACTTTGCCCACTCTTTAATGTGGTGGACGAACTGTGGGCCCGATTCATAAAATTAACTTAAGACAAAATCCTAAACTTACTACGTTTGGTATTCACAGAATGCACTTCCTACATTTGGTATTCATAGAATGGATTTACGACTACTAACTTTACGTCCGCACTTGGGCCAGAGCTTTTGGCCCAGAGGCGGAGCTTGCGGCCCGGAGGCGGAGCTTCCGACTTGGAGGCGGAGCTTCTGGCTCAGAGGTGGGGATTTAGCCATGGCTGAAATCTTCACCTCTGGGCCAGAAGCTCCGCCTCTGGGCTGGAATTTTCGGCCTGAGTGCGGACGTAAAGTTAGTAGTCGTAAATACATTCTGTGCATACCAAAAGTAGTACGTTTAGGATTTTGTCTTAAGTTAGTTCTGTGAATCTGGCCCTGTGAGTTTAACAGGTGGGGCATGCTCCACTTTCTCTTGTAAATAACCCTATTCATTTCCTGGTTGGGTGCAGGTGAGCGCGTTGCTTAATTTTGCTATTGCACTAGTTCATACCATCTTGCTTTTCATTTCACAGCCACCCCTTCCCACGTGTGTTCAGTTCATGCAGTAAGAAGCAGCTGCTGAATTACTTCCAGAAAGGAGGTGGGATGTGCCTTTTCAACCCGCCCAACACCAAGGACTTGGTGGCTGAAAAGAAGTGCGGCAACGGCTTTCTGGAGAGTGGAGAAGAGTGTGACTGCGGGGAGCCAGAGGTATCGGCCATCTCTTGTATATGAGTTTGTTTAGTCTTCTAAAGTTGGACCCTATTGTTAACTCTTTGATATATAAGTTGGACAATTCAGACTATTCCAGGCTCTTAAAGAATGGCTCGGGTGGCAGGTACTAGTCATTTGTGATGTATACTGAATTAATGAACAACTGTTGTTGTGCTTATCTAAAAATTAGACAGACAGTGCCACCATGTGCAGACTGACATAAACACCGGTGTTCACAATTAAGTGCCAGTGCTAAGCACCGGCTCAAATTAAGCACTGGTTTCCAGCTCAGCATCCCCTCTGTCTTCCTCTTGAAGCAAGGTACATCCAAAGTGCTGTAGTTACAATTAATGCAGCAGGCACAGTCTTCAGAGTGCAGGGCTTTGTTGGTGCAAAACAAACTTCCAGCATGGAACGTTCTTTCTCAAGTTTCAAGCAGCAGATCTGAGAGGCACTGCCGCTCTCAGATACTTATTCAGTGTTCTCTGGGGTCAAGCAGGAGGGCACTTATGCCCAATGAAGTATAGGGCAACACCCAGAGCATAACCATTTATTCCAATGTGTGGCACAATGGTCTCCCGGAAAGCACTATTTCTCCAAAATTCAATATGTCAGAAATATCAGCAGAGACAGAAGAGCTAACTAAATCAGCCTACAGGGGGGCTTCATGTACATAGTTTCTCCCCCTTGCATCTGCTCATTCCGTCCTTAATCCTAGCATCTGGCTGGGTTCAAAGTGTAGAGGTGTAAATGAAACTGGTGTCTTTTGCCTGTTTCCTCCTTCCATTGAAGGATATTGTTTACGACCCCTCGCCCTGCTCTGGCATGCCTGTGTAGCAGAACCCTGCCCTGCCAGAAGAGCTGGCTAACCCTAGGGGCTGTTTATTACCTCATCAAAGGAGCCTGGCTAATCCACTTAACTCTGACCAATCAGGACAGACCACTGGAAGGCTGAATGTTGGCTGACAGACAAGAAAGTCTTATAACTTCTTCTCTGTACACTTTAGGCGACGGTCAACTATACCATATCGTTGGAATTATCAATACCATTCTAAGAATTCTTTGAATGGCATTGATTACCCTAGCAGAAATTATTAGGTGCCATGTTAACCTATGTGGCAGGGAATTTTTCAAGACCAGGGCTTATAAAACATCTTTTATAAGGAACCAGCCCATATTTACAGGACCCATCACCCCAGGAATACCTAGCGGAGACTTTAGGGGTTCTGAATATGTAGAAATATTGCAGATCCTCACTCCACAGTGCTCCCAGCACAAAGGAGGAATTTGGGCAGCACTTTATCACAACATGGGGAGTGAAATGTGCGATTTTACTAAACCCAAGGCATGTAAACTCATTTTATAAGGGCCCTCCTTATAGCTACCTGGCCACCCACCCCTGGGACAACTAGGGAAGACTCTGGAGGTACCTAATATGCCAAATATTGTAGTTTAACAATCTAAGTGCCCCAAACACCAAAGTTGAGTTTGGGCACAATATACTTTTTAAAGGCAGTCCCGCACCCCAGGGCTGCTTGTAAACTGACCTCAGGCTTGAACAGTGCGCACATGCCAGTGCAGAAAGGGCTGCTGGCCTCTAAATTGTCATGCCTTATTATATACTAGGGACTTAAAGGTAGTTTCAACCCCCCTTCCCTAGTATGTACTAGGGCCTTATAGAGGAGGTTAGGAGGTCATTCCAATCATGGGGTTACCCTAACCCATAATGTAGGTGTTTTTACTGTATTCTATGCGTGTCTTCAGCATAGCACTGCCCCTGGGCCTGGTTAGGCAGAGCGCAGCGCCATTCAGAGTCAAATACCACCAGTACCAGCCAGCAAAAAAGTTGGAGGAGGCCGGGGCACAGTATGGCTTGGCAACAAGCGACTAGTCATATTAACCACAAGTTACAGAAGAGGAACAAACTTTGTGGAATGGTGCACTCAAACTTTAAAGTGTCCATAATCGTGAATATCTTGAAGTTTTATTTTATTGAATCCCTTTATTTCATTTCATCAAAACACACCCAGACAACATCCAACGCATTTCACTCAAAAGGCTTGAGCTTCCTCAGGGCTCCTTGTAATAAAATATGGGTATTTTCATACCATAATCAAATCCAATGATCCAATTGCCACATGAGTCATGGCTAAATGGGATAATCTTCCCAAATCCCAAGGGTGGGGTATTCTACACCCAGTAGAGACACCTGAATCCGTGTCAATCATCACCAATATAGCGTTCCACAAAAGGTAAAGATCATACAAGTTCCAAGAGGTTCTATTATATTTTCGTCCTTATCCCTGTGTCAGGTGGCGCAGTGCCCAACTCATTTGGGGTTCCATATTTGCGAGTGGCTCATCTTAGTTCCTCAACACAGCTGACAGTCGCGCTTCACGCAGCTCTGAAGGGTTCCTCAGTGTCTTGGTGTCTGCACATTCTAGCCTGACATTATGCACCTTTATCTTTCATTAGTCAACTATAAGTACAGCAGGTCATTGGAAAAGGAAAGGCCCTGAATTCATTGTGGTCGTGTGACCAAGTTGTCAGCCGTGTAACCAGTAGATCCGGGTTCCGGTCGCACGCTTCCAGCTTCTTGGAAATGTTTAATCATTTACAAACCACTTCATCACTTAGTGGCCTTGTTTCCTTATTTCTTGTTAAATCTGCTTAAAACAGACACACTTAAAATTGGAGGTGGATTTTAATGGAAAATTCTCTTTTGGCAGATTCTCTGCAATGCAGAAATTGCTGGTGGAATGGTCTCTGCCATACTATGGCTAGGGTCGGAGCCCTTTCCTTAGCAGATTGTCCACAGGGGAAGAATCTGAGTTATCATAAAGTGGACTTTCCGTTCTCCCTCACCTGTCAATGTGGTCATTGTCTACATAACATTTGTCATTTCCACTCTAAGGGGCTGGGGACGACTGCAAACCCCTGGTGTAATCTGTCTTTCACCGCCCCCAAATCAATGCTGGTTGATTTCAAGATGCCAATGGGTGACACCGGACCATATATAACAATATAAACTCTATAAGCACTGGGTGCCCAGTGAATGTCCATGCACATGGAACAGCGTAATGTATAGGGCACCGAGTATGCTTCTCCGCAGGCTCTGAACCTATGAACTCAACGTACGCTGTTACCATTACGCCTCTTGTTTCTTGCGCATCCAGCACCACCAAGGTGAATGCCCAGAGGGGTTTACGCCTCTTTCAATGCTATAACTGTATGACAGTAACAGAGACTTTTACTTCTGCTGTTTCCTAAGGAATGTACCAACCCCTGCTGCAATGCCATCAACTGTACCCTGAAGACTGGAGCTGAGTGTGCCCATGGGGACTGCTGCCAGAGCTGCAAGGTAATGTAACTCCTGCCGCCAGCGTACGTCTGACATACATGAGTTTATGTACAGTTTGGAGATTCAAAAGCTATATTCTGTGAACATGCGCTTTGAATAATGGTGGTCAAACCATCAGCTGAACAGCGCTTACACTGAATCCTTCAAAAGGTCGCCCCATGTTTGGTGGGATCATGGGTGGCTGTCAGCTAGTTTGGTGCCCACTTGAGGGTAATTGTGGTCACATTGCAAGTCATCTTCCTATAAGAACCATTAATGTAGTCCTGATTAAGCCTTGTGGGAAGAACGGACCATGATTATCGCCCAGAATATCGATGGGAGACAATATCACGGACAGGAAAAAATATTCTAAAAAGCTATAACAATAAGTAGGTCAGTCTATGTTTTGTATACCTAACTCCACATACATGTACCTACACATGTACCTACACAGTACATATATCTTCCAGGTATGTAGATGTGTTAGGAGTAATAAATCTGTACTTCCACTTATGCTCTTATCGTGCAATATTTTGTCCTAGGAGATTCTGTCCTCCGTATTCTTGTACCGCGATATTCTGGGGATCGTTATTCAGTAGTACAATCCTTTTGGGACAGTGACCGGTATTGTAGATGCAGGGAGCGACGAGCACTGTATGAATGAGAAGACATAAGGATAGATCAGAGAGACCGGATGAGAACCAGCCAACGGGGAGGAGATCCTGTGAGGAGATCTAGCTTCTTTATCTGGAGAGTGGATAAAGAAGCTAGTAGAGGGGATGATCAACAGTATCGAAAGCCGTAGAGAGGTAATGGTGCCTGACAAAAAAGGACAGGCGATAAAGGTGGTGAAGGCAGGTTCTATGAAGTGCAGCACCCTGAATCCAGATTGAAATAGATCTAGTGGATAATGAGAAGTGGCGCAGGTAAGATTATTAAAAAGTAACTACTCAAGAACTTTAGAGATAAATGTAAGGAGAGAGCAAGGGTATTAGTTAACTGGGTATGTGTAGTGAGGAAAGAGGTAAGACGAATATACCTATATTTACAAACCCCTGTCGGCACAGGAAAGTCACTTTTAGGGGCTTTGCCTTAACACCTTAGCTGCGGCGCAATTCCCTCCCCAGTGCTGCGCTGTCCATTCGAACTAGTGCTGAATGGACGTCCAATGGTCGTGCGCAGCACTGGGGAGGTAGTGCTGCCGTCGGCCAACGCACCGACGCAGCACTTAAGGGGTTAATTACAAGGCAGTGTTAAGCCACATCAGAGATTTACAAACTTTAGAATGACATCTATCCTCCCGGGTGATGATGCTTTCTCTACGTTTGCACTCTTCAAATGCGACATACGAACATACATAAATACATACTTGTGTGAGAGACTATAGGCTTGGATGAGAGGGTTGAAAATGTGTAAAAAGCGTAGGATGATGAACACAGATTTGATTGAAACATGGCCGAGCCTTTTATGATCTTTGATATCTTTAAAGAGAAGTATAAGGCAAAGTTATTGGCTAAGAGCAAGAAGTTTGTCGTAGGTTTAAAGGGAGCCTAGAGTGTTACTAGAGTGAGTACATTTTGGGGAGTGGTGGTGTAGATAGATGATTAAGAGCTGGAGGTATCAGAAGATGTTGCTGATATGAGGTGGATGATTCAGGACGTTTCAAGGCCTCAATGTATTCCATGGTTCACAGCGCTTGGATGTGGGGGTAATCAAGGCTCTGGGGATGGGGCTTCACGGGTAAACCTGCAGAGGCGAAAGTTGAAATCAAATGTTGTTCTCAATCTGTCATTAAGTTTGTTAAAGGAGGTGAACTTCGATGTGTGTGTCAGCTCTGGTGGATTGGATTTAGGAATGAGGGTAGTTCATTTGGGAAGTGTTTGGTGCTAAAAGTCTTTGGTGAAGAACTAGGGAAGGAGGGATGGCGGTCATTGGAGTGGGAAGAGAAGCCTTGCCCTCCCACGCTGGATGATCCCAGTTTACCTGATCTCAATGTCTTTTAAGTGGACTTCAGTTCTGTGATCATGAGGTGTGAGGAGGTGCATGTGAGGGGCTAGGATTTCTATACACTATAACAGGAAGTGACACTCCTAAATGTGTTCTACTTAACTCTGCTTTAGAATTTTGTTTTTACGTTTAATGCAGCGAATAAGCAGAAATATGAATGCTAACATTGGAGTTTCCCTAAACCAGTAGGAGAAATCCAAATCCCTTCATTCCCTCTAGCCCATCTAGCTTTTGTCTTATTGAATTAATGACTCGTCTACCCTGATGGTCATCATGTGTCTGATGGCACGATCAAGGGGAGGTGGGCTGTTGTACATGGACCGTCAGTCAATGTCTAGGAGATTAGGATTAAATGGACTGGATTCCGATGTGAGTATATAGGGAAGAAGTGAGTGTTTCCAGTGAGTAATCATAGGAATGCAGAAAAAAAACATTGGGCCAGATGTATCAAGATACCCTTTTGCGAATCTCAAATAGCGATTTTTAAGGAATCACTATTTGAGAATTGCAAAATGGTATGTATGTAGAAATTCGCTATTTTTTAGCGATTTCTTAAAATTCCTTAATTGCGATTAGCAAATTGCTAATCGCAATTAAGGAATAATTTTTCATTCATTTCTATGGGCCAGGAGGCCCATAGGAAGGAATGGGAAATTATTCTCAATTTGCGATTCGCAATTTGCTAATTGCAAATTGAGAATAATTTCAAGGGTGCAAGGGTGTCTTAAGGACACCCTGCTGCACTCCTGAAATTGACATGTGTGCGCATATGGCGTACATACATGCCCTAAGCGCATGCATGAGCGTCACATGCCACCTTTACAAATTGCAAAAAATGCATTTGTAAAAGAATTCGCAAATTACCACCAACTACAAGTTGGTGATAATTTGCGAATTCTTAGTGTGAATTCGCAAAACGTTCTTGTTTCTTACATACCATTTAAGGAATCGCTTTTTGCGATTCCTTAAATGGTAGCGCAAAAGTAAGGAATCGCAAATTTCGCGATTCCTTATTTTTGTGATGCGATTTTTTTCATACATCGCATTTCCCGTTTTTTTTGTCGCAAACACTGCTATTTTGTGATTCGCAGCGTTTGCGACAAAAAAAAACGCTTGATACATGTGCCCCTTTCTGTTGATATAGGGTTAAGTGTAAGTTTTGGTTTAGGATTAAGTTCAAGGCCTCCTAAAAGGATGAGTGAGATATAGTGGTATAAAAATTCCAATCTCTCCTGGAGTTCATCTGAGATGACGCTAACATGAGTGGCAAATTTCCACATTATGAACCTTTAATGGTGTAACAGTAGTTTCATGGTACTCAAAGAAGGAAGGAGGGGATACTTTGTTACTGTTGTGAGAAGTGTGGAATAATCTGGTGTGGAGTGTTGTTATTTATGCCTACTAACCCTCCTTGGGTAAAGGCCATCAACCAGGACTCTCCAGCCATCTCTGTCCTGGGCTTTACTTTCAATCTGATGCCAGGTGTATCCCATCTCCCTGTAGTCAGCCTTGAGGCCTTGGCACCGGGTGTTTCTTCCTTTTCCCTTGAGGGTTCCCGGTGTGTTTGATGAGGGTGTACTCACATGTCTGTTTTGTAAGTAATCGGCGAGGATAGATGAGGTTATTTGTGAACAGGTTTTGTGAACAATGAAATGGAATAAGAAGGGGTAGAGGGGTTTGTGTGTCTCTGATGATGGGTGCACAGTACTGTGTAGGTTGAGGGTATTGTCCATGAAAGCCCAAGGCCCAATGGGGTAACAGGCATATTAGAAGGAAAGAACTAGTAATGGAAACCGACTATAGAAACAATTTCACAGGTAGCTGCAAAGTCACATGTAGGAACCAGCTCACTGTTAGGCACAAGCTCGCAGGTGGTGTGAGGCCACTGGTAGGTGAAAAATCATAGGTAGGAGCAAAAAAGCAGAGAGGTGCAAAATAATAGGTAGGACGACAATCAAAGCATAGGAGCAACACAACAGGAGTACAAATCCCACCCATGGCCACAAGAGTGATACGGAGCCAAGTCAACAGCTGGCCCATTCCAGGTGTCTACGCATATCAACGTCTAGTGCTAGAAAGGCATAGCGAGTGCCTCTACGCCCTAAATGACTATAGCAGGCCCATATGAGAGGCCATACAAGGATCCCTGGACATATGTTGACATTTCTAACTCCACGAATTCTGTTCCTGATAAAAATAACATTGTCTCCACCTATATTGATTGGGAAGACCAACATTCTTAAGCCAATAATGATGCGTTACCTAAGTCAGTGGTAATTATCTAACTGACCTCAGAGCATTGTCCTCTTCATTTGTCTGATGTGTACCTGCAACCTTTGTAAATGAATATCTCTCTCTCTCAAGATCTCTTTATTCTTCTGCCTTCCTTGCCATCTGTTTCTGTTGCTTTGATCTCCCTTTGCTTCCTCAGCCGTACTCCACTTCCCCATTTCTTTGATCCATAATTACATCTAGGGTGGGTGGTACACACAGAGTTGGCATCCGCAGAGTTACATAAAAACTTCCGCAGAATTCCGGGCAGAATTCGTCCCATTGCACTGATATTTTAGCAGCGTGAATGGCACCAGGCGGCGCGCCAGGGGGCACAGCTTCTTTCTGCCGCTCGAGTAGATTTTCTACTCAAGTGGCAACTTTCTCAACACGAACGTCCGCGTTCAGTAATGTATCCGGGAGGCGTTCTAGTGCCTGAAAATCACGCTCAGGACACAAATTCTCGCTCCTGCTCGCCAAAATCGGCAATCAGCGTGTGAGAAAAAACTCAGCCAAGTGGTGTTTGGCGGAGTTTTCCTTGCTGGAAGTCCGCGTTACAGGCGTAACGTGAAGTGGCCAAACCTCCGCAAACTCCGCCAGGGGAGCAGAAGTTTTGCCCACCCCTAATTACTTCTCCTTATTATGCATTAGCCTTTCCTTTATCCCTTCACTCTTTCCCTTCATTATTTTCTCCTGTTTCTTTATCTGTCTTCTGTCTCGCACTGTGCCCGGATACTCAACAGTCACCTTCCATGGTATTAACCCTTCTTCTCCACTTCCTCCCCTAACATATCACAGCTGAAGACAGCAGGAGTGCTTTGTCGGGAGCCATCAGGGTCATGCGATCTTGCGGAGTACTGCACTGGTGCCTCACCCTACTGTCCCGCGAACGTGTACCTGCTGGACGGTTCCTTCTGTAGGAATGAGGACGCCTACTGCTTCAACGGGATGTGCCTGACACACCAGCAGCAGTGCGAGCAGCTCTGGGGACCAGGTATGTCAGGGGGAGACAATAATGGCATTAAGGTAACAGCAAAGTGATGGAGAAATGATGCAGAAGAAGCAGCCACATATCCAACTCCCTTCTTCTTTAACTCTGTGACTATGTAATATGTATTTCTTTAAAATTATTCGCTTTAACTTTTCTAAATATGTAATCTGTAATGAATATGTAATTTGTAAATATGTAACTCTCACTGCTATATAAAAACTCATAAATCTATCTATCTATATCTATACTACTATTATAAAGAGAGAACAGAAACCTTTTGGCAAGGTAAACTCGGGAACCACAGCGCCAATCCACACACCCAATACATTGTTGGAATCCTCAGGGTGTGTAGAAGGACATAGGCGACATAAAATAAAAATAAAACGTAAATTAAAAAATTAAAATTTAAAAACAAAGTAGTCCCCTAAAATTAGCGCCGGCCGCGACGTAGCGCTGACCGCGACCTAGACATGCGTGATGACGTCAGGCGGGGATGAGCGGTGACGAGCGGCGAGGAGTGGCGGTGAAGTCCGGAGCGCGGGGAGGAGCGGCGGCTCAGGTAAGGCAAAGGCGAGGCGGGAGGCGCGAGGCGGGCAGGAGGTGGGAGGCGGTCTGGGCATTGTCGGGGCGGGCGGGGGCGGCGAGGCGGGAGGCGGGAGAGAGGCGTGCGGGAGGCGGTCTGGGCAATGTCGGGGCGGGCGGGGGCCCGGGCGGGAGTGCACAGAAGCCTAAAATGCTGTCCCCAGCCCCCTTCTGCCCCGAGCAACGCCGGGGCGGGCTGCTAGTACATAAATAAAGTGCTTTGGACACCTCAGGGGTAAAAAAAGCACTATGCAAACACAACACAATACAATACGACCACCTTGTGCCAAGAAGCACTGATTACTTATAGCGATTAGCAAATGCAAAAGTGCAATATGAAGCGCTGTATCAAACACAAACTAATATTATTCTGTCTTGAGGAGCCAGACAGCAGCAGGACTCCTCTCAATGCAAGAGATTAACTGTACTCCGGTGTAACTTGTCTTCGGCACCGAGGGTCAGTTATCTGTGTCCTAGATGCTATTCTGACACCTCTGTAAGCAATTACAGGGTGTCTCCTAGGCCACCTGTGCAGTTCTGTGTTGCTTTTCCTTGTTCTATGCTTATTTCAGCCTCTTGTTCCTTCTCTATGAGGGGCTCTTCTGCCAACTCAGCATTGAGGTCACACAGTGCTTCTGTTGTGTGGACCTCGCCGGGGCAGGGCAGCCCAGCACCTGCTATTAGCTATGGATCTCCTCACGGGGGATTAGCCGCGCTCTACAAATTCACATAACATAGCAGGTATGGATCCAGTTGGCGCTACACCTAACAGATCTTTTTGAGTGGATATTGCTTTACACTCCTGTAGTTCTCTCTGCTTTCAACACATTTATACGGTTTTGTCAGCTGTTTTGTCTCCATCATGGCTGCCGCATGATCCCACTGCATGTACACAAACACAGGTGTGACACCAGATCTGACCCAGCTGAAGGGCAAAGCGGAGGATCCTGCTAAAGTCTTCTGAAGGCTCAGGCCACACTGATTTGGGAAACACCCCACCCACAGGCACCCACGCCAAGTCTACCTTCCAGTGCCTGGATGCCAACATGTCTTTCTGCTCCACTGCTTTTGGAAAAGCTGGCTTTGTTTTCTAGAGATGCCTCTGTAATAGCACAGTCCTCAGGATATATGAAATCCACCTCACCCCTAACCTCCTGGAGGCGTCTTTGTTTCATGGATACCCCCCTGCACAACTGACATAGGCCCTCATTACAAGTATTAGTTAAGTTTGATATTTATTGCTCCTGAAAAAACACTGTATCATGGAGTGCATTTCTTATCTGGTGAAGTAAATAGCACCTATGTTGAGTTCATCTCCTAAAATGGAAAATAAAATGCAGCTTTTGGTTCTTACCATACCAAAGATGTGCATGTCCCAGTATTTACTGGACATTTTTCCTACAATAGATTTCAACAAGTTCACGCTGCTGAAAATGTATCCGGGAATGCATTATCTCACCCAGTATTTATCAGATTGTTGCTCGGATATGAATTTACCTTAAATAAATGAAATACAAGAGGCGTTTTGCAAAACAGGAACAAGTGGGTTTAATTAAACGCTGTGGCTCGGAGAGCCTGGACAGTGTGCGTTTTCTCAGAATCATTCTCTCGATGTACAAGGGTTTTGACAGTCAATTTATACAGTACATGAGGAACAATAAAACAATTTTCTACATTCCAAAAAAGCATCTTGGTTGTAAATCAACAAGCATGGACATTTGATAAGGACACAGGTGGCTCTCGACCTCGGGGAGAGCTACTGAGTGTGCAGATGTCAGACATACGGAGCACGTGATCACTACGTGTGATGTGCCCGTCATGTTCCGATTGGTTGAATGTACCAATCTACATGTGGTATATAACCTTGTGGTATTTCTGGAGAATGCAAGCCTTTGGCAAACCAGGTTTTACTTGGGCCAATGATTTCAGAATTGTTTGTGGTGCAACTATCTGTCTTTGGAATCAATCAGGGTTTTCCCTGGGTACGTGTTTTTCGTTGGTTTATGGGGGACCCCACCTGTGACCTGATACTCGATATGCGTGGGCACGGGCCGCAGGACCTGCCTGACCATGTATCTCTGACACGGGGTTGATGAAGAGGCCATCTTGGGTGAATCTGATACTAATGATATGTGTTCATCGGAACTCCAAAATATAATATGGCATCCACTGGTATCGTTTTTATCAACATTATCCTCATCACGCATACAGTTGTCATTTTGTACATTGATGTCGTTTGTACTAGCATAAAAAATATTATGCTTTATCTGGTCTGAATGTACATTGACAGTGGTCTCTTTAGCAACAGTAATATTACCGTATGAGCATGGATTGTTACATACATTTGTATCACTGATGCTGAAGTCGGCACTACTGCGCGGGCGCAAGTTACGGTATGCATTGACGGGCATTGTGAGTAGCAGTAACATACGTTCAACATTGCATTTATTGATATTGCAGTTGTTGGGCCTGCACCTATCATGACATTCATTGACTTCGTATTAACCCATTCAAACAAAAAGTTATGAAATCAGCCAAACTAATAATTGTAATCGATACAGTGACAGGAGTTACAGCTCCTATAGTTATCATGCCACTTATAAGGAGGGTCTCAGTACCATAAAGATCGCTTCAACTGAAGATGGGTTGGATAGACACAGATCAGAGAAAAATATTTTTCTGGACTTGCTCGAAAAGTCATCTCGGCCAAATACCTACATTTAAAAAAAAAAAAGACCTGTGCCCTTCAGATTGTAAGGAAACGCGAATTAACAGTGGTATTCCCACTGCCTCTAGTACACTGTCGCCATGTGTGAAAATGAGTTTGTCAGCTTTCTTCTTTTTTTTTTTTTATTTCATATGCTCTTAATGTAGTCTTAACTAAAAGTCACATCCTGAAATGAATGTGGACATCATTCAACAAATCAGCATGCTTAGAATGCTGGGGCTACTGCTGATTGGCTGCTTTCAAAGTTCAAGGATGGCTTGAATCACAGACAAGAAGTCTATTTTGTGTTAGGTGTGTTTATGGGGATGGGTGTATAGCCTTATTTCTCAAACGCTGTCAGGCATTAACAGCTGCAAATTGCCCTTCTCCTCGTTATACAGGAGGACAATTGTGGTGCAGGCATTAAACCTAATGCTTTATGAAGAAGGTATTAACCGCGGTTAGTGCGCTGATTACTGTGCAATAAGGCATAATTAGTACATGCGAGCACTGCAGAAGACAGTGGCATCGCAGAGGGGTAATAATGGCTGGTGTAAGCCTTCTCCTTCATCATTACAATATCTCCCTTCCTGTTTCTATATCTTAAGCTTACAACTTTCTTAATAAATAATTGGGTACAGGAGCTTTCAGTCGAGTATCATAAGGTGTCGATCGGATTTCATCTGGTATTTTTAAATACATGAGTGAGTGAGGGACCATTTATATAGCGCAACTTAGCCCATGGGCATCAAGGCGCATTACATGCACCCACACTCAAGTCTCTGTTTTTAAGGTCTTAAAAGTGCTGTGGGGCTCATTTAAAAGCACATTGCGGTGCCAGTTCGTCACTTTTTTTTGACACACCGGCTCGCACAGTGTGCTGGCCCATATTTACAAGGCTATTCACCCTTTGTGGCTTTTCGTGACCTTGTAAATACTGCCCCTTTTCAGGCATTACTTTGCAGAAAAAGGGCATGCCTTGGATGTTAATGTGGGTGTTCCCATGCAACACCCATGGATTCTGCCGCATTCCCAGATTTACAACATTTTGTAAACCCGGGAATGCGTCAGATTCCTGCGCCTCCCCAGGGGAGGCCTAACAGTGGCGCAACCAGGAAAAACACTTTTATTTCTCCTAGTTTTTTCCTCTTTCTATGTGTGCTGCATTCTGCACCGTAGTGCAAGAGTGTCTGCGTTGGTGCACAGCTGCTGTTTTAGCACTGGTGCAGGGGTGAGCACGAATGTCTGACATAATATCGACAGACAGAATATCGAAATACAAAAATATCGGCACAAAAATATCGACATCAAAAATATCGGAGTGATATCTTCATAAAGGTAAGTACAAAAATATCGAAAAAATAATATCGTAGTACAAAAATATCGAAATTAAAAATATTGTTTTTTTAAATGTATTAATAATAATGTAAAAATAATTTTAAAATACATATAATTTTACAAATATTAAATAAAAATATTAAAACAAAATTAAAACTAATACATATACATTTAAAATAAATAAAACACTTATTAATTTAATGTAATTTTCTTTTTTTTAATTTCATTTAATAGATTTATAGTAATTTTTTTTTATTTTTACCCTGTACGCCTGTACCCCAAAAACCCAAAACTGACCCTGAACCCTAAAAATATCCCTGTACCCCAAAAACTGAAAACTGACCCTGAACCCTAAAAATATCCCTGTACCCCAAAAACCCAAAACTGACCCTGAACCCTAAAAATACCCCTTTACCCAAAAACTGAAAACTGACCCTGGACCCTAAAAATACCCCTTTACCCAAAAACTGAAAACTGACCCTGAACCCTAAACATACCCCTTTACCCAAGAACTGAAAACTGACCCTGAACGCTAAAAATACCCCTTTACCCAAAAACTGAAAACTGACCCTGAACCCTAAAAATACCCCTTTACCCAAAAACTGAAAACTGACCCTGAACCCTAAAAATACGCCTTTACCCAAGAACTGAAAACTGACCCTGAACCCTAAAAATACCCCTTTACCCAAAAACTGAAAACTGACCCTGAACCCTAAAAATACTCCTTTACCCAAAACTAATTAATATTATTTAATTACCAATTAATTATTAATTAACAATAACAATAAAGTAAATATATTAGCACATTAGCTGTAATTAATTTAATTTAATAATTAATATTATTGTTCCCAATTAATTAATTAAGAATAACAAAAAATTATATATAAAAAAATTACTCTAATTAATGTAATTACCTAATTAATATTAATTAATTACCAACTAATAATTAAAAATATGTACAAAATTATATTAATTAATTAACTAATTAATATAAATTAATTACCAATTAATTATTAATTAAAATATGTACAAACATATATTAATGAATTAATTATTATTAAATTACTTCCCACCCTATTCCCCCATAAACCCATAACCCGCTACAGAACATATTTATCAATTAATCAATTAATTTAAATTAATTAAAAATTCATTCTCAATTAATTAATTAATAATTCCTACTAATTAATAATTAATTTAACATAATTAAATTACTTCCCACCCTATTCCCCTATAAACCCACAACCCGCTACAATAGTAAAAGACAATATTTAATTAAATTACATTAAAAATAAATAATAAAACATAATAAATACAATATAATATACACTAGATTTATTTAAAAATTGATATTAGTAACATCGAAGTTATTTATTTCGATATTATTGACATCGATATTTAAAACTTCGATATTACTGATATCATACTAATATCGATATTAAGACTGTCGATATTACTTACCTTCGATATTTTGTCCCATCGATATTTAAACTTCGATATAATTGTATATCGAAATTTAAAACTCAATATTTTGTCTGTGTACCGTGCGCCATATTGCTGTAAATATGGTGCACCCCTGTGCTTTTAAAATGATGCAGCTCCGCACAGCAAAATGGCCTGCGGCGCCATGGCATTTCCTAAATAAGGCCCAGCGTTTTTAGTGTCCCACACAATCCGTACTTGTTTACTTTTCCACTTGCCCTTAAGCCACCATCTTGAGTAGCGTCTCATATTCTGATTAATGTGATATGCAGTGTGATTGTTGACAACTCTGAAGCTCACACCCCCTTGGTCGTACTGAGCAAGCTACGCCTCTACTTGGCCTATCCCTGTTGTCAGCGGCTCTCTACCTCAGTATAAGGGAGAGGTCTTTTAACAACCAGTACAGCCCTTAGCAGTGGTTCCAAATGGTATATTATGATGCCATTGCCCTGGCACATACCTCACACTTTTGTACAAAACATAAAAATGTAAGATCGAAAATAAAAACAAGGGGCCTTATTTACAACATTTCGGCACAGGGCCGTGCTGCAAGGCTTCCTAATGCACTGCTCTGCTTCAAAAGAAAAGGGCAGGAATGCACCTTATCTATGAGATACAGCACTCTCCTGTCCTCTTTCACTATGCTGTCGCAATATGTGCTTCCATGTGCGAATGCAGACACCCTTGCACTATGGTGCACAGGCGTCTGTGTTGAAATCGGGTTGTGTTTCTGCAGGAAGGGACACCTGGGGAGGAGCAAAGTTTTGAAGCATTCCTAGGTTTACGCTATATTGTAAATCCGGGGAATGTGTCCAAAACCATGGGCGTTGAGTGGGAACACCTACTGCAATGCCCATGGCACGCCTCCCCAACGCAGTGTGAGGCAGTTCATTGATTTGCGCTGCGTTGCATTACACCATATCTACGCGGCCATGAAAAGCCTCGCAGGGTGGATTTCCATGCAGCACCGGCTTTAGTGCTGGTGGTGCCCGAAGCAACAATCAGTTTTTGCGTTGTCTCCTCCTCCCATGACAAAAGTACCCTGTATCTCTCCATAGACCCTCTCTCACATACATTTAATTTGTCTTAAAGCACTGGTAATGGGTGGATTTACTAATAAGAATGTATATCTACCCAAACTAACCCTTTTTAGCAACAACCCCCCTGAAATCAACACCCTCTCCCCAGGTCAGCACCCGGTGCGGCCGCACCAGTGACACTGCCATAAAGCCGGCCCTGTTTCCATGGCCTCGTAGATATGAGTAAGGCCAGCGCGCTGCCAGAATGTTTAAAACAAGCATTTGCAATGCAATAGGTCTCGCATTACTGCTAGTTTGTGGTATTGGCGTTGCAAATAATAATGCAACACCAATAGCTAATTCTTTCAGCAATGCGGGACCTAGTGCATTGCAAATGCTTGCGTAGTGAGCTTGGAACCAGCATTGTGTGACTCAGTGCAGTACCGCAAGCTGTTCCTAGAGATCCCTAGTGAGCAACGCTCCAGCACTGCATGTTTCGGTGCAGTACCGCAAGCTGCTCCTAGACGTCCCTAGTGAGCAAGGCACCAGCACTGCATGTCTAGGTGCAGTAACGCAAGCTGCTCCTTGAGGTCCTAAGTGAGCAACGCACCAGCACTGCATGTCTAGGTGCAGTAACGCAAGCTGCTCCTTGAGGTCCTAAGTGAGCAAGGCACCAGCACTGCATGTCTCTATGCAGTACCGTAAGCTGCTCCTAGAGGTCCCTAGTGAGCAAGGCACCGGCACTGCGGACCTCTTTTGGTCAAAAATGGTACTGCACCCTACAGAAGATATGGTAAATCCACCCTACCCATAATGCACTGCAAGCAAGACAGTACTACGAGTACATTCAAATAGCTATGTCCATATATACAATTAGTAGTTTTGAAATGTATGTGACAAAATATTCATTACATTAGTTTTGGATTAGGTTGTACTATGTGGAGCTGATGAAGGGAAATGTACAGATGGTCTTATTTAAATGTGAGATGTTCTAGTGAGCTAAGTAACCACTTCCAGCCGAATTTAGGACCAAGTGTGTGTCTTGCCTGATGCCTTTTAAGAAAATAGTGCCTTGAGGCTGTAATTAAAACCTAGGGAGTAACAACCCATGTAACAGGGGGTGTCCTCATGGGAGGTTACAAAAAGAGACAAGGCAGTTCTAAGGAGGGACTACTAAGCCTATTAACCAGTGAAAAGCCACCATTTACAAAGGACAGGGACAGGAGGCAATTAAAAAGATGGACGGAGCTTTATGTTCATATCCTGAATACAGCACTGCCTAGGCGAGACCTAAAAATGACGTTTTAGAAGCACACTGGGCTTGTAAATAAGACCCAAGGTTTGAAATCCCTTTGGTAAATAGGTATCAAAAAGAATTTGTTATCTGCAGGGAAGCACACGTAAAATGCTTTAGTCTTGTAGACCCTGAAAATTATGAAGAATACCATGTTATTGTGGTTTTCATGAAATTGAAATTCCAGAAGTATATTTTTGGTTTGTGCTATTGTTTGCTGTAGATGTAAATCATTCAGGGTTCCAGGTTTTCCTAACTTTACTTACAGGATATGGTGAAAAAACAACATGCATTTCTCATTGCGCTGTGAAAAATCGTCCACTGGTATAAGCTGGTTTGCATCACCCTCTTCCCTATGTTCTATTTGTTTGTGTAGTGAGAATGAGGGTGTCTTAAGTCTGTTCTCGCTTTCTTTGCAGGCGCTCGCCCCGCACCTGATGCGTGTTTTCGAGACGTGAACGCGGCCGGGGATAGCTATGGCAACTGTGGTAAAGTCGCAGGGCAGTTTGTGAAGTGTGACAAGAGGTGGGTAGCAAAACTTTGTGGATATGTTTTTTCTCTTTTGTGGCAAAGCTACCCTGAAGCCGCAGTGTCTTGAAATGCATCCGCTTAACCAAATATTACCTTTGTCACCTAGTATATTAATTAACAGTAAGCCAAAGTATTAGCATCAGTCATAGGTTACCTTAACCCAATATGAATTATCACCAAACATATCAGATTAAATATACTTTAGAAATGCAATTGTTTTATGCAAAAACATCAGCTTGTCATTTTCTCAAAATACATATATTTTTCCAGTTAGGACCAGCTCGTCATTAGGTCTCACCTACCAGACAGCTCTTAGCTGTCTGGTTGTGAAACAACCTTTGATGACTATACCAAAAGCTTATAGTGGGCTTAAACTTTAATGTCACTTTCATTTGATTACTTCTTGTTAAAAGGTTTCCTTCCTCTTCCTATGTTTGTCCCTCCAATGGAGAATATCCTTTTTACCATCCTGTTGAGTAAATTTGTATCGGTCTACTGTTCTGATTTAAGGAACTACATTTTCCTTTCATTAAGCACTCCATTACAGTCCATTTGTTTTCTAACTCTCTTAAATGTTTCTCTCCTCTTTCCAATTCCGCCACACTATTTGTGTTGCTCTGTCCTTGATGTGTTGCTTTTTCACTACTCCCCAACCCAGTTTTATTTTCATTTTATTCCACCCCACTGATCCCCGTTGCTTCCCCACATCTACTCCTACATTTCTCCTCTCCACTCATGGGCATTTCCATTTTTTTGTTACATTGTTTTGGAGGGCCCAGCAGCTTGTACTCGCGGGGAACAACGTTTACAATGCAACTTTTCCAACGCACCACCTTTACAACGAAACTTTTACAACGCAACATCCATTACAACGCATACCATTACAATGCAACCATTACAACGCATGCCACTGCAAAGCATACCACTACAACGCATGTCATTACAACGCAGTCATTACAACGTATACCATTACAATGCATACACATAGTACCCTTACACTATCCAACACTTACCCTACTGTTGCACCCCCTGGGGTTAGAATAGTAATTTTTACCCCTACACTATCCAACACTTACCCTACTGTTGCACCCCCTGCAGTTAGAATAGTAATTTTTACCCCTACACTATCCAGCACTTACCCTACTGTTGCACACCCTGGAGTTAGAATAGTAATTTTTACCCCTACACTATCCAACACTAACCCTACTGTTGCACCCCCTGGAGTTAGAATAGTAAATTTTACCCCTACACTATCCAATACTTACCATGCATGCAATGTAATGGTAGTTTTTAGAGATGCTTTGTAATGGCATGCGTTTTAATGGAATGCGTTGTAATGGATTATGCGTTGTAAAAAATGCGTTGTAAAGGTATGCGTTGTAAAAGTATGCGTTGTAACGACATACATCCGTACTCGCTGTTGGGTGGTCTGCTACAAGAAAACTGCTTGCTGCACTTAACATTTCATGTTTTTCCCCAATTTTGAAGCGTCAGCCATCTTAGGTTGGTCAATAAAAATACAAAAAGGGTGACAGTGTCACTCTGTATGTGCACAAATGTTGGTGCATATGTCATTGCACATGCATGCGCTTACAGAATGATGCAACTGGCTGCAGGTACCATCTCATCACACCTTTTTCATTAAATGTTTTACTGATGCTTTGAAATATCTTAAAAAAGACATTTGACTTCTGACAGTGCTGTACAGCATCAGAAAAAAGCATAGGCACAGTGAATAGGCCTAAAAGGCGTGACCTAAGGGCTTTGCCAATGCTTATTTTTAGTGAGTAAATTTGTCTTCTAGAAACGCCCTGTGAAAAATTGATGAAAATACACCAATTTTCTATGTGGTGGCAGCTTTTAATTTATGGCAAATAACCGATTGCATACATACATACATACATATATACATAAACGCCTCCTCCGTCGCCAGTTTTGTGTTTGCCTCCTCCTTACCAGTGTTGCACGCCCCAGCAGAGTGTTGGTTGAGGAGGGAGACACAAATGTTACCGTGACACCTCGCCTTCCAGCACACAGATGTGGAGGGGAACTTAGCATGGTATAGAGCAGACAAGCATAAGCGACAGGAATCCGCTGACAGGTACAGGTGGAGTTGCACAGGCTCATCCTTACACACTAACTGCAGGCTGGAGCGGTGTCCATCATAATATCAAGCAAAACGTATTGTGTGACCAGAATACTGTGGACTAAATAACAGAGATCAAAATATCAACAAGGTAAGCATATAATGGTGAGTGTATGTTATGTTTACTACTTAACTAAACAAGTATGTACTTTGACTATATATATATTCAATGTACATAGAGGTGGAGTTAAGAATAGTACATCTATATCTGCACTTTACGATTTGTTGGTTCTCGATAATTAGCCTCAATTATTTGGCCCCACAATATTTTTCCCTCAATATTTTGACACACAGTTGTCTGTTCCAGTGAGTACAATAGATGGAATGCTTGAAGCCTTGAAACTATTCTCTGCCCCAGCGCTGCTAAAAGTGCAATTGTGGACCTGCACGTGCCTTTTTACATGCACACTGAGGATTGGAGTTCAACAGAAATGCACTCTAGGCCCCCTTGTGCACTTTGTGCTTTACTGCACAAGTATCTAAACTCAGGTCTGAACATCAGCATTATTTACTTACTTACTTACCTCTTTATTACTTTGTCTTAAATGTAAGCTGGTGGTGCTAAAAAGTGCCTTTTGGAAAAGTTGAATGTGTTCTTCAGAACCCACACTCTGTCACTCATGCTACAGGTGAAGAATTCACCACTAATGCGTCATCTTAGGTGCTGTGTGTCAAAGGTATGGGCTTTGTTGTATGTTAATACATCCTCCCCGGTGTTCCAGGTCCCTGCTGCACAGCCAGTGTACATGTGGTGTAGTGGAATGCTGGAGTGGCTGGTGAGGTTGAAAGTGTCAGTTGAAGATTTGGGCTGAGCAGCAAGGAGGTTGCTCCTGGTGGCGCTTACTGTAGCAATGCTTCATTTGTAAATAAGTACCAGGGCTCTCGTCTCGTCAGGAGGTCACTGCAGCTTGCACCATGCATTGCTCCTGCCAGCACTGCCAGTGACAGTACCATCACAACTACGATCCCTCACACTCCTACAAGTGTGACAATTTGGACTATTTTAGTCCCCCAAAGCAATAAGTACGGCTTGAGCGGCAGGTAATAGTCATTTTTAATTTATATTAAATGACTAATTACCTGTTGTTGTGGTTCTCTCTAAATGATCAAGACAGCACTACCTTGTGGCAGACTGTTACAAAGGCCGTTGTAGACAAGTGCCAAGCACCGGAAACCACTGGCTCAAATTAAGCACAGGGCTTATTTAATAACTTACTTACTGGCTTAACTATCTACTTATCTACTTAAAATTAAGATCTAATAAACCTAAACCTTCTTATAATCTATACTATGGCCTCTGAACTTTTGTTACAACAGACATCTAAGCCAATGAAGTTTACATAGAGCTGGGCATTTTTTCAGTTTTTTTCATCTGTTATTGATGATCTAATCTCTTGTAACCAGTGTTAGGCACAAAACTCACATGTAATGCACAACTCAATGAGTAACACTGACTGATGTAAACATATAGAATATGTTGGGTGTCTCATGCGTCCCTCTTCTTTCAGCAATGCCAAGTGTGGGAAGATCCAATGCCAGAGCAGGGCCACGAAACCGAAGGGCCCCAACACTGTGTCCATGGACACCACCATTCGCTTTGAGGGTCGCGAGGTAAAATGCCGTGGCACATACACCTACACTTCGCCGGATGAGCAGGGGGATCTTCTGGACCCCGGACTTGTGCTGACGGGTACTAAGTGTGCTTCAGGAATGGTAAATCGATTTCATATCATCCTTACCTAATTCATTTCATCCTTCCTTTCTTTTTTAGTCTCGCCTCTTATTCCTTTCTTTGCTGTTTCACTTACACTTCCCAAATTCCCACTTAGATCAGGTCATAAGAATTCAAACTAATCTTAAACCGTTTCACAGAACAAGCATTTAGACCACTTTTCCTCTCCACCTTCATACGACCCCACCCCCAAGTCCACCTGACCAATTCCATTTCATGTAATGCATCCTTCTGTGAATCTAATCAACAGAAAGAAAGGTGTTCCATCACTCTTGGAATTTTACAGCAAGAAAAACCATTGGATCGATGCTGTCTTATGTTCTCTGTGTCGCGTTTAGCCAGACTGCCTTTTTCCATGTCCCATTCCACGCAGATTTATTGGCAACATTTTGTCCCATCAACCATGCAAAATAAAAGTACGAAAAACTAACACTGGTATTCTGTGATGTCACGAAGCCCGAGTATGTGTGGTGACGACTCCATGCCGATAGACTCAAAGGTCCATGGTTCATGTCTTTAATATGTACATTATATTTCCATGAGTCAAACTATATCCCGCTAGAGCCATCTGAAGAGTTTCATCGCACCCAGTGTGAACAAATCCATCATCAGTTTGTACATCAAATGTCCTCTGATTAGCCTTCACAAACCTTATTCATTGTTGTATTGCAAACATGCATGGAAAGACAGCATTGAGGAAACAACTGAAAGAAACACAGATGTTTGCACCTCTTGCACCATCAGGAGAAGGAAAGCATTGTTCAGAAGGGCCATGCTTTTGTGGATGACTTTTCTTCTTGGCACTCAGTAATTTGGGGAGCTCCTTCGTAAGTCTGCTGAAAGACTACCTCGCTGACCGGCTGATTTTTTCAGCCTCCTGAGCTTGTCTCTTTCAGCCTTTCTTGGACTCATCTTTCCTGGGTCACTCTCTTTGATCTAGGGTGGGGAATTGCCAGGCCCTTCCTTCCAACTGACTCTGGATATTCTCCACCTCATGACACCCGAGGTGCGAGCTGGGGTGGACTGGATGCAGGGGACCTGCCGCTCCTCTGGGGCAGAGGACTAGGGGCATCTAGCCTCAGGTGGAGGTCATTCTCCAGTGCTGTCATTCAGAGGGGCCATGATGACGAAGAGGCAATTATGAGTCCTGCACTTAGCTATGACTGGCGCATCCCATGATAGGTAATGAATGATCAAACTCAGGGGGATCATGGGAACTGACAGCGTTCTTAAAATACCTGTGCATCAACCATGGCTTAAAATGCATGTGGGTTCGCAATGAAGGGTATAGTGTATAGTGTAAAGGGTGCTGGTTAAGATTTTGGGGAACAGGGTTGCGGTTTTGGGGTACAGCAGTAATGCACATAGAAGCAACAAGAAGGAACTGATGCTGTTTCTCAGTGAATAGCTGAAGATAGCATGATACGACCAGTTCTGGAGTAACACAAAGAAGCGATCAAGATAACATGGTACGACCAGTATTAGAGTAACACAAGGAAGGACTTGAGATAACATGGTATGACCAGTATTTTAGTAACACCAGGCAAGCACTTGAGATAGCATGGTACAACCATTTCTGGAGTGACACAAGGAAGCACTCAAGATGAGATGGTTTCATCAGTTCTAGAGTAACTCAAGGAAGTGCTCGATATAGCCTGGCATGACCAGTTCTAGAATAACACAATGTGTTTACCATGCATTGCCTCGTCCTTTGGGAAGGTTAACCGTATTATTAATACAATGAAAAGGCCTGGATCTAACTCAGTATGAGGATTGTAGTTTAAGAACTAAGACAGATCTGTGGGATATGTATGGTGTGCAATAATTGAAATAGTAGAACCCGGTGGTACCATCTTTATATGTCACTAAGTATCAAAGTTAACCTGTGTCTTTCCCCTTTTGCCTTTCAGGTCTGTAAGGATCACCAATGCCAGAATGCCTCCTTTTTTGAGCTGGAGCAGTGCGTTTCCAAGTGTCATGGACATGGGGTGAGTGACTTTCTACCAGCTGGATGCCCGTCCCGCTTTATAGCCTGAAATTATGGAGCAGGACATTTCACTCAAAGTGGTTGACACCTATCGACAATTTATCCATCTTCTTGAGGTTCTAGGGTATGATTTGTCATTGTTTCTGCACTCCTGCTGCCCAGGGCACCACCAGACTGGAGATAATGAAGTGCAACAAAAGAAATAAAGGCAACAGGCCTACTCTATCTGTGCACCCAGAATCTGGAACAACATTCCCTCATTGATCACTACTGGCTCAACCCTGCTGCAACTTAGGAAAGAGTTGAACCCACACATCTTTAAACATTAATTATATGGGTGGACGGCCCACAATTCCTCCATGGGGAAGGAGTAAATTACTCATTTATAAATGACCGCCAAGTAGGCGGTCATTTCTAATGAATTGGCAGGAATCACCATGACAGTGGTTCCTGTCAATGCTCTTCGCTCAGCACTGCACCAAAGAGTTTTCTTTTTTCTTTTCAAAAAGAAAATTGCAAAACAGGATTTTCTTTTTGAGGAAAATAAAAAATATAATACCCTCGACTTCATGGGAGTTATATCCCATTGCGAGGAGGGCATTATTCCTTTTTTACTATCCCTTACCACCAGGTTTTGCCTGGGTTATAAACAGTAAAACAAATGGCTATATGTCCACCCATCCTAATTGGTTGGGTGGACATATAGCCATTTCCCCGACAGCCCTTACTCCGTCGGGCCGTCAGAAATGTTTTACTATGGTGGTGACAGAGTAGTCACTGCCGTAGCCAAACTTAAGGTCCGTACGTATCAAAATTTGGTGGGCGGACCTTTATCTTGGCATATGAATACTCCATCACCATTGCGTCATAGTATACATACCACGAAGATATAGATCAGCCCCTAAGCTTTTTATTGAAAACATAGAAGAACATATGGATAGCACAGCACGCCTCTTTAAGCAACACTACATCAAGATGCAGTTGTAGTCCACATTCAGATTCTAGCTATCTCTCCAATCACACGTTGACTGTCTTTTTGCCTTGGAATCTGTACGGTGCTCAGCAGCCTTTTGCCTAAGTTTGTGCTATATAAATACCACATATATACATATATATATACCACTTTACAAGAAGTTTCAAAATTAATGCTCCATACCAAATAGTGATGAATATATGCACCTTGTTACTTTTCCATGTATATATGGACCAAAGTCAATGGGAAATTTTTATAGAAATCCGTCTCAGGATCTATAAAAGTAACGTTAGCAATGTTACACTTAAGGTTTCTGGGAAAAAGATAGAACACATAGTTTTATGTACTTTGAACAGCTTTTGTATTAAGGAATGGAGTGGACAAGTGTGATGCCAAGATTAATCTGCCCCTTGTAGTTTAACGTTTTGCAGCAGTCAAGAAAACATACACACTTCAGTGTCCACCTTAAATAATGCATGGCTTCTAAAAGGAACAGGCAAATATCCCAGGATTTTGAGGAATGCTGCATGTTAGTTTCCATGGAGCCCAATTGGCGCTTCCATGGGAAGTACCTACATTTCAGAGGTTCTCTTGCAATTACTGCCTGGAGTTATGTGGGCCTCAGTCCTGTGCTACGTTGGAAAAGATTGACTTTGCATGAGTCACCTGTTTCTGTCCTGAGATTTGGGCTGTATGGCTAAATTCTGACTCTGGTCTGAGTTTTAATCCTGACTTCTGTATCTGGAAAAACAACTGATCTGGTCAAAAATAAAAGTGGATAATGTATGGTAAATGTGCCAAAACAGAAAAGTAGTAGCTGTGCATTGTGTTGTTCCAATTAGCCTGGGGTCTGAAATGTGGTTTCATCCAGATCCTCTCATGCACTGTACTGTTCTGTGTCCAGCACTTCATGGTTGAGGTGCCCCTCCTGCAATAGAAAGGTCTCTGCAATTTACATTGCCTGTACCCATCATTCCTGATTCTACCACCAGGCGCCACAAGATTAAGGCCTAACCAGGATTCACTCTGGTTCTTTTTGGGCTGTCACTCCCCTATCCCTGTTCTGTCCTGATGAAGACCCGCCTTGACTACCCAATGAAGCATAGTTTGGGTTGAAACGTCAACTACCTCGCATGGTCCAGATTGACCAAGGCTCTGCGTACAAAAGAATAACTAATATACAGCAGAGTCATTGTTTTTCCCTCATTTTCTGGCCTACTCCTCCCCATGTACATATTTTAACCACTCTGTACATATTGCGCGCTAAAACACCCGCACTGAGCACAAATGTCACTTGATCACCTATTACCTGCAAATCTCACCTCGTATTTACAAATGTGAAGATATATATGAATGATTTCATTTATATAAATCAAGAAAGTAGACAGCAATTTGAGTCACACTTGTTACTATTTGCTATATGTTCCATATGTTTAGACAGCTGAGATAATAATGTTTAAAGAATACAGAATAATATATTTGACACTAAGCGTACTTATAAGAAATAGCCGGTAAACCAGACAAAACCATTGTTTTTTGTTTACTTATCCATACCTAGGTTCTTAGGGAACCATTATTGTTTATCTATTTTTTAAAGGGCACAACTTGTAATAGGTGATAATTATAACACCTTTTAAATGCCGATCCCAGTGGTAACATACCATTTTCCTAGCCGGGCACTCGTAATGAGAAGGAAAGTGCATCCTTGTCTGAGACACACGTTACAAGCTGCCTTTCGAGAAGCATATGTGTGCTTCGTCATATTCGTGCTGGTGTCACTCCTGTAAGACCGATTGGGACACCAAGAATGATGGCATGGACTGGACTGGACAGTCGACCGGTGGCACAACATCAAGGAACAGGCCAGCCCGGTGTATCCTTTTATATGCCCTGGAAGACTCTGCATCCTCTTAGGCCTCTTTAGATCATCAGCACACCAAGGATGTGTGAGAAATGAGGGTAGAGTGAGGGAGCCTTTTGTCCTTCCCTAGTGTCCTACCCTTGTCTCTACTTTGCTCTATTTTCCTTGCCCTCTCTCTTGCTATCACCCTGTCCTTTTTTCTCTCTTTCCCTCCTTTTCTCTTTCAGTTTGTTAGCTCTTTTCAGGAGTACCTCTATAGGAATTCTACATGTTTTTCTATTTCTTCTCCATATTTTGTCTCTCTCTCTAGTTCTTAGGTTCTGTTTGTATGCATTCAAATTATCATCCTCTCTCGTGCTGTCTTTTTCTACAATCCACTAAAGATGGAAATCAAATGTAGGTGACCTCCATTTGTTGATAGATTTGACACTAGACACTTGGAGGTCACATGCCATCACTGGTGTATTTTATTCCCTTAATAGTATTGGATAGTTCCATTAACCAAATTGTGACTGTCTGTAAGTTTCTTATGGCTTCAACGCTGTATCGTGACCCACTTTCTCTCCATCTTCAGGTCTGCAACAGCAACAAGAACTGCCACTGCGAAGTGGGCTGGGCGCCGCCCACCTGCGAGAAACAGGGGCTGGGCGGGAGTGTGGACAGTGGTCCTATTCAGCCCGACAGTGAGTTGTGTTCAAGCTTGATGTCTATGCATAACCTCTTTTTCACTCAAACATCTGCAATCAAATTCTAATTGGTGCTGACAAGGCTAAGGACTTGATTTAGATCTCAGCAGAAGGGTGACTCTATCACCACGGTGACTGATATATAAATATTAATCCCATTATATCCTATGGGATTTATATTTCGGTGCACTGGCTATCTGTTACCATTGTGTAACCTGTCTGCCAAGATCTAAATCTGCCTCAGCAAAAACGCTGACTCTGCCATCACCAAGGAGCCCATACCTTACCATAGGAGGGTCACCAGTATTAAGAGCATACACACGTGTGTAAGTTACATGATGCATTATACACAGAGACGGGGGTAACGGGATGCATCCATACTCTCCTAGAGTGAAAATGAGGTCTACTTATATCGTTTTTGGTGAAGAAATGCCACTCGATCTCTTTTACCGATATAGACATCAAACATGTCGACCTTGTACTTATAACTGTCATAATTCATTGGATTACACCCTTACCGTCAAGGAGACCCTAGGAACCTCATTCTCTCAGGCTCCCCTTACTTAACCGGGACATAGATATTGTCACTTGAATTACATTTTCCTTTAGCAATATATATAGTCAATTTTTGCTCACACTTGATTCCAAACTTACCACTATTATAATAGGGACACAATATATATATTCCCAGTATCACTTTGGCAAATTGAGAATATCTCCGGCAAAGAGCCCCCTTAAGGGGCCCGTTGGGCATTGCAGCGCCGGCCCAATGAGGAGCTGCCCGATGATGAGGAATGCCACCTTTCGGTGGGCGAGGGCACTTGCTTCTACAAACGAATGCTTCTGGTGATCAGAAATGTTCCAGGCCCCTAATTAGACACCTGGAACTGAGATTTCATAACAGTATACCCTTTTGCTATTAATCTTTTAGATTTAGACACAATCTGAATGCCTAGAATTGGATCATCCAGATTCCTCTTATAGAAGCATTTGGGTAGAAGATGCTCTGAAGGGAAAGGACCAGCACTCTAGTCAATTCCAGTATAAGTGATATGGCCTAATCCCAGCATCATACATGCGAAGTTACACCCTTTCACAATTGTTATTTTCTGCAGGTTCACAGAGAGACTGAAATTGAACGTCCAATCTCAGGGGCATATTAGCAAGAACCTCGTTAAAATTATCGCCGTTTTAGCGGCAGGAAACCTGCGCTAAAACGGCGATAATGGGCTTGCTAATATGCGTTAGAGAATTCCAATAGAAGCCCAGGTTAGCTGTACAGGACATCTAACCTGGGCTTCTACTGGAATTCTATAACGCATATTAACAAGCCCATTATCGTCGTTTTAGCGGGGGTTTCCTGCCGCTAAAACTGTATAATTTTAACGAGGTTCTTGCTAATATGCCCCCTAGTTCCTTGTTCCTGCTCTGGGGATGGGTCTCTTCCCACAATCGATAGACCATCAACATGAATGGAGTTACTACTTCTGCCCCTAAACTCCTTCATCTCGGAATCAATATGCCGACAGTAGTCTTTCACATCTCTCTCCGCACTATTCTCCAGGGTTCCCTGATGAGGAATATTGTCTGTGCACTTTTGAAACTGGAGTTTCAGTGAGGTTAGCGGTGCCAGGGGTGGATTTTATAAAAGCGGTTGAGTAATCAAGGAGCCTGAATAGCCCCACGCAGGATATTCTGAGCACACAGCGGGCAAGTTCTAATCAACGACGGTCTCAAGATGATGAGCGGAATCCAGTTGAGGGCCATGTCAGATGCCTCTGTTCGCTTCTCGAAGCTGTCAAGGACAATCTTGTGTGGGCTGAGGAAACTCCAGCAGGGATCAGGGCCAGTGGTGGTCCTTGTCGGGTGAGATGTGGAGGTTTTTCCTATTATCCACCAAGTTTGTCCTAATTCCGGGTTCCAGTGAATCTCAATCATGTTCCGCTATGCTGTGCATGGGCGGCATCGACGGCGTAAAATATGCCTCCTGTTGCGCACTATTTCAAAAGTGATGCATCTAAGCTTAGCTGCGTCACTTTGTAAACCCCTGCGCTACATTATACCAACGTCAGGTATAATGTATGCAGGGGGGGGGCGTTCCCCGCAAAAAGCCTCGTAGAAGTGACACAGTAAAATCTATGAGATTTCACTGCATTACTTCTAGGACGCTGTTGCGTCATAATCTTGCGCCTGCCTCACAGCAGGCGTGAGACTGACGCAGGCCCTTTCACATGGGGCTTGCCCCATGTGAAAGGACGCATTGCTGGAGTTGCGTCACTTTTGTGACACACTCCAGCAATGCGTCACTTTTGCACTGACAGATATGTCAGAAATACTGACGTATCTGTAACTCCTTGCGACATGATGCATCATACATTAAATATGACGCATCAGGTATGTCGCAAGGAGTGCGCACTGAGAAGTGACGCATCGCTGCTTTCTCGCAGCGATGCGTCATTTCTCATAAATAAGGCCCCTTGAACTTTGCAAAGACAATTGCTCCTGTGAGTTTGGAAGGCCATTTTCAGCAGCCCACAGGACACGTTCCACAGAACTTCTTAAGATTGATGCCTTAACTCTCATTACAGAAACCCAGAATACTCTACAAAAACTAGTAGCAAATTATTGTCTTTTTTTATGCCTTATTTTCTTTAGCTCAAGAAGTAATTTATCTATTGAATACAGTCAGCACAAAAATATTGTACATATTTGGATAAACTCTGCTTCTCTGCATCCATTCTATATTCGAGTTTAAGGACCATTTTGTTTAACCTGTCTAGTTCGGTATCTATTTTTGATTTTATGTACCCTAATTTTCTTCTCATTGCCACTGTTATGTGGCTTCAATGGGGCAGTTTTACTGGTGATGAAGAGAAATTCTGGGATGAAGTCGGGTCTCTCAGAAGGGAAGATAGTGAAAAGGGAAACTGTCATTGTTCTCATATTTATTGTTTATAAATCCCCCCAAAAATATGAAATAGGTATAAAAAGCTAATTGCAAGTTTTCATTAAGAACAGCTTAGCTTTCGTCCTAGATTCCCAGGGGTCATTCCTGTTACATGGAGTTTGTATGAAGAGGGTTTACTGCATTACAGAGAATCGAGCAGCAAACAGGCAGACATCGAGGGGCGTATGTATAAGAAAGGGGCCGCGTCAAAATCAATGGGTGGTGCGGCAGCATGCCCAAAGCAACAGCCATTGCGAACCCCTTTCACACTAACCATTGCTTCAAAAGGGGTTATTATTTACAAGGCGGTGTTAAGCCATGTTAAGTGGCTTATCACCGCCTACTAAATAAGATGAAACATTTATCGCCACCAGAACGTAAAAAGTGGCATTGCTGTGGCAATAATGCTTGAAATATGCCCCTGAGTGAGGTCCATTCTGAGACAGTAGATGATGTGTAGACTTAAAGGGAAGGAGGAGTCCAGTCAAGTAGAAAGTGAGGGGCGTATTTACAAGCCCCTAACCCCACAGGAACGTCGACAAAAGTCATGTTACCCTTAGCCTTATTCATAAGGTGGCGTTAAGTCACTTAACATGGCTTGAGGCCGCCTTGTGAATAATAAGGCCCTCTTTCTCCCTGTACTTAGCATGAAAGGTCTGTGCAGTGGATGTTCTGGTGGGTGTCCCGCCGCAACACCCATTGATTTTGACGCTGCCCCATTTTTACAAGGGCAGCGTAAATATGGGGCAGTGCCAACATGATTAAACCCAGCGAAAATCTGACCTTAAACAGGTGAATTGAGGAGAAATGCTTTATTCTTTCCTCATTTTTGCTGTTTCCATGTGTGCTGCTTTGTGCAGCAAACCTACATCTAACAAATCACCATTCTGGATTGTTTCTGTGCAGGAAGGGACACCTTAATGTTGTAAATTTGTTAATATGGTGTAGCCCTGCGCTTCTAAAGTGACAGAACGCGGCATTAGCATTCTTGGCTTAAAGCTGTGGTCTCCCACCTTAGTTGTAAATATGCCCCTAAGGTGCAGAGAGCTGCATTTCCTGAAAGAATTGTGGGGCATATTACCAAGAATAAGCGATAATTATCGATAAGCTTGGTTAGCGGCTATAATTTTATCCCCGTGCTTCGCCTATTTTTATCGCTTAGAAATCTTGCTATTATCAAGGTTTATCTCCTAAGCGATAAAAATCGGCCGAAATGCATGAATATCGCTGAAAAGTCAGCGATATTCATGCATTACCGAGCTAATGCTCTTAGCCATGTTACCTGCCTACCATTGGATAACATGGCTGAGAACTGCTCTGGGCAGGCGTTAGCTTTTGGAGATATTCGCGCTTAGCGTGAATATTTCCAAAAGTAGGTAATAGGAGATAGCGATGTTAGCGACTGTTTCCAGTCACTAACATCTTGGCACACCCACTTTGCATGTCATTAGCGATAATTATCGCTGACATGCAAAGTGGGCCCCAAGATGATCGCTATCTCCTACTTGCTGTCGCCAACTGGTGTTAGCGACAGCTAGGTAATAGGGCGATAAAATTATCGCCGCTTTAGCGGGAAAAATTCCCGCTAAAGCGGCGATAAGGCCCTTGGTAATATGCCCCTGTATTTTACCCTCTGTCTGGATCTTCTGTAGTGAGCAGTCTTGAATGCGTACATTGCTGTATGTCCATTCGGCCGGTGTCTCCCTTCCCCTTGATAAGTTAAAGCACAGTGCTAATTATGTGTGCAGCGACAAGTGCTGGCGTTTGGTTTCACAGACAGTGGTGCTGACTCTCCCCATCTTTCCCTTCAGATCATACGGTGCTCATGGTGGTTCTGTTGGTGTTATTCATGGTGGTTCTTCCTCTGGTGGCTGGTGTGCTCTACTACTGCTACCGTCAAGATAACTCCTTTGTGAACCGGGTCCTGAAGAAGAGCAAAGCCACGTACAGGTGAGTGTGCAGGGGATGCTGTCTGTCAACAAAGAAACAATTGCACTTCCTGGTTGGCAAAATTGCTGTTCCCAAGTTCTTTGTCTCATTACCTGTAAATCTGCAATGCTGACCGCCTGACGTGAGTGTGTTTTATCTCCATGAGCTTAGCATTTTCAGAAGGATTGTCTGAGCAGGTAAAGTGGTGTCATCCTTGTGGTGTTGCAATAAGGAAAACAAAAACATGAAGGGTGGAATGCTGAAATTGCTGTCACCCACAGGATGCATCCCTGACCAGTGGCTTTTGTCCATAAGGTTGCTTCCAACACAGAGTAGCCGTTTGCAAGATAGACTTGGTCCTATGGATAGCACAGTCCGCACTGCCAGCCAGGCCCCCTCTACAGGGAATGCATGAAGTGCTATACAAGTTTCAGCCTTCTTGGCCTCAGCAGTGGCCTTCAGCTGGAGCACTATGGCACAGTGAGTGCTGGGCCATGTTTGTCCATATTTGTCGCATTTATGGACCCATATCTCAGCGCACCAGTTAGGGGGGGCCCATACATTGTCCTATTAAAATAAATGTTTCCACCACATCAGAAGATGTCTGCAGAAACTGCATCATACTATAAGGCTGGACCTGCTCTTGTGTCTCGTGTGTCATGTCTTTGCACTAAATGCTAATTGTGCACAAGCAGTCGCTGAAGGACCAAAGAATGAATGCTACTTGTAACAAGGTCAAAACAGATTTATTTACAAACTCATAGGTAAGATTTGAAAGAAACGATAAGAGCCAAGCAACATAATTTAACAGATATCTAATGACATTTTGTGCATGGCTGGCTCAAAGTTTGGCCTTATAGTGAGAAGGCCATGGCCTGCAGGTCAGGGCCTGAGTCAACCTGTGTACTCACACAGAAGCTATAAGGAGAGATAAGCAATGCCACAAAATGTGTACCACCGGAAATAACAGGAGCTTATTTGATCAGCCTTAAAAGACTAAAGTTGCTCTTGATGGCTCAAAGATTACAATTCAAGCCCTGTTGTGATTAAAGGGTTGTATGACGTTTCAACACGTGCTTTTACCACGTATGCCTTTACAACGCAGGAATTACAATGCAAGTCGTTACAACGACTTGCGTTGGGGGCCGCTGGATAGTGGAATAGTTTAATTTTCTATTCCAACTCCAGTCCCCGTGGATAGTAGGGAAGGTGTTGGATAGAAAATTAAACTATTCCCTATCCAACAGCGCCCTCCAGCGAAAGTCGTTGTGAGTGAGTGAGTGAGTGAGTGAGTGAGTGAGTGAGTGAGTGAGTGAGTGAGTGAGTGTGTGATGGTATTTATAAAGCGCACTATTGCCGAGGCGTCTTGGCGCTGTGCAAGGGAACAGGCTAAGAGGAATGACCACGATCCTATCTAGTTGTAACGACTTTCATTGTAATTCCTGCGTTGTAATGGTAGTGGGTGGTAAAAGTTTAGTTGTAAACGATATTCCCCATCGAAATAGGCTCAGTAGAATAAAATATGGAGGGAGTGAGTTGGGAGCTCAGGTATATGGACAATATGGACGCCCATCATGTCCACCTTGACAAAACCATCGCTGTTGTGAACAAAGCGATGAAGGCCATTGCAGACAAGCTTTTGGCATCTAGTGCAAGGCATGAGGCACCCTGCCCAAGTGTCTCGTCACTCAGACCCTCATGGTTTATTATTGTAGACGGCATCAAACATTTAAGACCCAGCAAGGTGCTCACTGTTGGTAGCTAGGAAGTTCATATGGTTTCCCTCCCAGCCTCACTCAGGGGCATATTACCAACAACTAGCGATACTTTTTGTCTCTAACTTGTTTAGAGACAAAAATTATCGCCGCACATCGCCGATTTTTATCGCAGATAAACCTTGCTATTAGCAAGGTTTATCGCAAATGCGATAAAAAACGGCCGCAATGCATGAATATCGCTGAAAAGTCAGCGATATTCATGCATTATCGAGCAAATGCTCTTAGCCATGTTATCCACCTCCCATTGGATAACATGGCTAAGAACTGCTCAGGGCAGGTGTTAGCTTTTGGAGATATTCGCGCTTAGCGCGAATATCTCCAAAAGTTGGTAATAGGAGATAGCGATGTTAGGGACTGTTTCCAGTCGCTAACATCTTGGCACGCCCACTTTGCATGTCATTAGTGATAAATATCACTGACATGCAAAGCGGGGCCCAAGATGGTCGCTATCTCCTATTAGCTGTCACTAACTGGTGTTAGCGACAGCTTGGTAATAGGGAGATAATTTTATCTCCGCTTTCTTGGCTTTTAAATCCAAAAAAGCGGAGATAAACCCCCTTGATAATATGCCCCTATGTTCCTTATCTGATCTGTTGCAGTTTAGGAAGGCGCTTAAGACCTGGCGTTTTCGCAAGTAATGTGAGTTTTTGGTCTCAATATCAATTATCTGACGTATTAACTTTCCTGTTCTGCGGCTCTTTCAAACTTTTTGCTTTTTTATCTCTCCGTTTAAGTGGCGAGCACCAGGATACCAGTTGTTGGCAGATCCATTTATAAATCTATAAATAAATAATAAGTAAATACATGTCTACTGCCAGCCCCTCTGCGTCAAACACAACAGTGAGAGGTGTAATTGAGCTTTGCGATACCCGTCTTGCCGGTCTAATCTCAGGATTGCAATAGGTTTCCAGGAAACCAAGTCCCACCGGACTCAGTCTGCCAGATCTCTTCCCTGAGAAAGAACCACATAACCTATTTATATATGCTTGACCCTGAAGTGGCTGAAAGGCATCATACTTGCCATGATATTAAATAAACACACAGTTAGCAAATAAATGTAGTTGTAGCAGATATTCCGGAAACCCAGGGGTATATTTACTAAGACATATCACTGTGTTTGCATCACAAAAGTGATGCAAACAATGCAAAATCTTTTTTACTAATTTACTTTCAAGCACAAAATTTGTTTAGAAATACCGACCAAAGTAGCGCAAAGCATTACTTGTATTACTTAGCGCCAAGGGGGCATTCCAGGGGTGGTGCATGGGCATTCCTGTGGAACCACCCAAGGTTTCTCATGCAAAAACGTATTTACTTAAACAATTTAGACAAAGTGTTGCATCAAAAAATAGCACCCATTTCAACCAGGCGCGATCACTGAGAAATGTTTTTATTTCTCCTTTCTTTTCCGACTTTGCATGTGTGCTACTCTGTACAGCACACTAACAAATGGCAAAAAGTTTAAAAATAGCCTAGGTTATGTTATGTTAAAGCCGTACTTTTAGAGCGCACGGCTACCCCAAGGGGTGTCCCGGCGCTTTAGCAAAGAGGCCTGAGAAACCCAGAGACACAAAGGCAGAGACGCAACAGTCACCGTGATCACATGGAGAAGAGCACGGTCTTCAGCTCCTTCCTGAAAGCTAGAGGTTATTAGCTTTGCGGAGGGAGAGAGGGAGCTCATCCCAAAAATGAGCTGCCACATATTGAAAAGACCGGCCTCCCATCCGGACTCGTTTAACAGCAGGTATCACCATTTAAGCCAAATCGGCTGACCGCAGCATCCTCTGCGGAACATAGAAAGCGATGCGCTTCCTGATGTAGCTGGGGCCAACAGAGTGGAGGGCTTTGAACGCCAGCGTGAGGATTTTAAACCTAATTCTGCTAGAAATAGGTAGCCAGTGCAACCTATTTAGCAGCAATGAGGCACTGGCTCTCCTTGGCAGGCCGAATATGGCTCTGGCCGCCGAATTTTGGACAATTTGCAGTCTGGACAGAAGGTACTTTGGCAGACCTGCAAAGAGTGCATTTGCGTAGTCTAAACGAGACCCCACAAGCGCCTGGACTACGGTCTTACGGTATTGCAGGGAGAGCAGTGGAAGAAATTTCCTGAGCATCTTGAGGATGCCAAAGCATTTCCCTGATAGCCCCAAAATATGGGGTCGAAAAGAGAGGTCGTCATCAAACACAACTCCAAGGTTTTTCACTTGGGAAGATGACTTCTCAGGAGGGAACATGTCCTGGGGCCACCACGACTTCCAGCCAGGATCAGGGGCACAGCCGAAAAAGAGCAGCTCAGACTTATCCGAGTTGCATTTCAGGCTGTGCCGCTGAAACCACACGAATACTGCACTCAGACAGTCTTTAATTCTGTCGCCGTCAAAAGCCTCTCCCTTCCTGCAGGTAAACAGGAGCTGGGTGTCATCAGCGTATGAGATGACCCGGGCCCCATAAGCATCCGCTACCCTCGCCAGAGGGGCCATGTAGATGTTAAAGATGGTGGGGCTCAGAATGGACCCTTGAGGCACAACCACCTCTAGCGATGGCATTTCCGCAGAGAACGGTGGAGCCCAGACCACCTGTCGATGGTCGGCTAGGAAGGATTGAAACCAATCCAACACCGTCCCCCGCAGTCCTATCTCCCTGAGTCTTAAAAGGAGACCTGCGTGTGGGACGGTGTCGAAAGCCGCCGACAGGTCCAGCATGACTAACATAGCCTTTCCCCCCGATCGAGCGTCTCCCTGATGGCGTCAGTCACCTCCACGAGGGCTGTCTCCGTGCTATAGTTAGCACGGAAGCCAGATTGAGAATCATGGAGCAAGTTGTTATTTTCAATAAAGGTGGTAAGAGTGTGCTGCACATGTTTCTCAACCACCTTCGCCAGAGCAGGGAGGAGGGAGATCGGTCTGTAGTTAGCCAGCTGCAAGGGATCTAACAGAGGTTTTTTGATCAGCGGCAGAATGAGTGCGTGTTTCCATTCTCGAGGTACCACCCCGGAGCTCAATGACAAATTGAGCAAGGGATTCAGCAAGCTGTTTACTGCCGATGCCACCTTGGCCAGACACTTAGCTGGACAAGCATCCAGAGGTGAACCGGATTGAAGCCGGGATAGTAGCTCAAGCGATGTTTCACAGGACAACTGGGGAAAAACCGATAGTGTGGGCCCGGACTCTACCTCTGAAGATGGTGCCGACCTCCAATTGGAACCTGAGGCAACGGCATCCATAGAAGGATCCGCGGGGGGAAAGGAGTCTTGAATCTTTATAATTTTTGTGACAAAGAAGTCAGCAAGCTGCCTAATCCATTCTTCAGTGTGAGAGTGTGAGAGGGCACCTGCAGCTGGATCTACAAACTCTTTCACAATTCTGAACAATTCCCTACTCGTGTTGTCAGCTTGGTCTATTCTGTGCTCGAGATAATCCTTTTTGGCTTTAGCAATCTGTTTGTGGTACAGTTTCATGACATCACGGTACTTGATTTTCTCCACAGGATCATACTTGCGGCGCCAGAGTCTTTCCGCCTTTTTACAGTCTTGGCGCATTTTTCGCCTAGGTATAGTATTTTGTCCTGGAAGGATATCCTTTCTGTACAAAACCAATGCCAGACTCACACCGACACCTCTGCACTATGATGCAAAGCTGTGTTCATGGCTCACAGCAGCACAATTCCTGCTCTGGCGTTCGGGAGAGGAATGAGAGGGCCATATTTCTGTAGATATGGCGCACGCCTGCTCTCCTCACTCAGCGCAGCATTTGCAGCTGCTGCTCTGCGCAGCGCGATGGTTTAGTACATCTTGGCCCCAGTCTTGAAAGCCCAAAAGGCATGTACTGAAGTGAGTCACCGAAGGCATAGGTGCCCCCTCGCCTAGGGACAATGATTATCAGCTGCAGCCAGGCACAGGACCGCGCCTTAAGTTTCAGTTCTTCTGATGTTGCTTCTTGTTGATGTGAATGTGGTCTGCGGTAGGCCTTCCAATCAGGTTGTAGACTTCACTCTCACAGCTCTTTCACGACTGTGCTCGTCTTCTCTTTTCTTCCAGCAGGAACGGAGCCTCGAATCGCAAAAAAAGAGACACTGGCCACACGAACTCAGCGTTCACTGTGAAAACTGTCTCTTCTTCCACTAAACCCAGCAACAATATCAAGGTAAGCCCCAAGCACTCCCTGCCAGGAGTCCATGCCTGCTGCCTGAATGGGCCTCTTCTCATGGCCTGGCCTTGTCTGAGTGGTTTGTCAATTCAATAGCCTTGTTTATAATCCACGCGCCATGGTTCGCTGGTGTCAGTGATGTAGCATGGCTTTACGAAGTTTGTAAAGATGTTTAGAATGACTAAAAGTTTGAATATGAAAGATCATTGGGTAAATACTTTTCTTCTCTTTGCATGAGCTAAGGGTAACATAAAATTTGCATTTTTGGACAACTTGGACCCAATTAACAGATGTATAATATTTCCCAATGGTACTCATTTTATCGACCTCAGAAGGATAAAAGGCAGAGTGACCCACTTGGATTTGAACCTTTGACCACCAGGTCAAACTCAGGCCCTTACAGTGGGCGCATTAGTCCACTAAGCCACCAGGACCAGCTTAACCCTATCAGAATTTTGCAAACAGGTACCACCTTGCTGTCTAATTTTCCTGGATACCAGTTTCAAAATTTCCTGTCCAGGTAATAGTAGCATTTTAAAATGTTGACAGATAGTGGCCTGAATGTGGCCATACCTATAGCAATGTACACAATTTATGTAAAAAATACACACAATACACCCAAAAAATGATCTTTAGCACTAATACACACTTAGAAAAAAAACATATAATAGTAATAATTCTCTTAATTCAAGATTCTTAATTTTAAAAACCACAGCTTCGTATTTGTTTCCATGAATGAGACAAATAGCATATTAAATGCAAAATAAAATCAAAGGATTAGAGAAATAAGATAATACAGCCTAGCCATATCATAGCAAATACATTTTATTCTTCAATATATTTTATCTGGATAAAATGGAATTAGGTCATATCTTCCCTATTCAGCTTTAACACAGCTATTAGCCGAAGGGTCCAGAACACAAGAAATGTGAAATTGAGCATGGCTTCCTGAAAGAACATGGAGGTCTGTGGCCAACATTCTCCTTGTGGCGCATTTTTGACAAACACACACTGGGCCACAAGGTGTAAGCACAGGTCGTCTTTCTGAATGACGACAATCTGGTAAGGCCAGCTGGTTCAAGAATTGGATGCTAGCGTCTGGAAACCATTTGTCGTTATGTAAATGTTTGTACGATGGACTTAATCAGACCAGTAACTGGACTAAATCCGTGGGACCCGGTCACCATTGTTTCACTGTAAATCCCCAAGCCCCAGTCAGACTCCTCTGCTTCATGCACACATTCATCCACATGGAGCCCCAAAATTCCTCAGGCCTCATTTATGAGGCCCTGCCGGAAATTTGCGCCGCCGAAACGTCGCTTTTTTGATGTTCCGCCGGCACAATGTGCCACTGGCATGTTTATGGCATGTTTATGGCATGTTTATGTGGGGAAGTGTGGCTCAGGGGTTAGAGGCGGCAGACCCGGAATCTGAGATCGGTAATGGACTAGGGTTCAATTCCCCGCCCCGGTGGGTCTTGGGCTAAAAATTCCACGGACTCGATAATTCTCGTCCCGGTGCCTCCTCGACTCACGGGTTCACACTCTGCGACTCTGGGCAATAGCTTGCTTAATCTCCACAACGGCCCCTCGTGGCGGGATGCCTGACTTTCACCCTGTGGACACCCTGTCGGGGCTTCTCACAGGGGAATATCAGGACGGGTTCCCTAGGCAAGCGCCAGGATGCCCTTTGTGGTGACAGGTTGCGCTATATAAGTATACCTACATTTACATTTACATTTACGTAAAGTCGCGCTACGTGGCACACCATGGCCTTATAAATATGTGCCCCTTTCATACTGCGTGAAAGGGGTGTTCCATGGGTGTTACTAGGGGTGTTCCCAGCAACATCTATGGCTTTTTGACCCTGCCGCAGATTTACGAGAAATCGTAAGTGTGAGGCAGCGCCAAAATCGTATGTCTCCTCAGGGGAGGTGTAAGGAAGGCACAACGAGGAGAAATATCTTTAGTTCTCCTCGTTTTTCCTCATTCTATGTGCGCTGCCTTCTGCAGTACACATAAAAAGAGGGAAAAGCCTCTTGTGATTTTTTTTGTGGACAAAGGTTTTCCTTCCTGCACAAAAATAATCATCCCCCAACGCAGGCAGCCTAGCAACATGGCGCAGAGGTGCCTGCATTGGCACACAGCTGCCCATTGTGCGCCGTCGCAGGGGAAAAGGACGGGACTTATTCCTGCCCTTTTCTTTTGCCATCGGGCAGAGCAGCACCCCCTGCGGCAAACAATCCATCAATGAGGTCCTTCGTTCACGACATACAGCAGGACAGCTCATGCAAGCAGCAACCTACTCAGAACTCATTTCAAAGGCCAACAATCGAGTCTATGGACATGTCCCCTTGGACCATCCACACAGAGGCTAAGCAACTAGGGGGCGTATTTACAATATTTTGGTGTAGGGCAATGCCGCAAACCTTCTAGCTTGCTGCCCTACGTCAAATGAAACGGGCAGGAGTGCGCCATTACTACAAGATACAATGCAATCCTATCCTTTTTGCCAGCGCTGGTTCACAAACTTCAGCCGAGCCCCAAAGCAGGCACCCGTGCACTATGTGGCAAGGGTGCCTGTGTTGTAGGCAAGATTGTTTTTGTGGAGAAAGGGACACCTTCCTGCACAAAAAGGAGGTGTTTTCCTCATATTATGTGTGCAGCAGAATGCAGCAGATGTGGAAAGAGGAACAAGTAGGAGAAATGTAAACATTTCTCCTTGTTACGCCTGCTTTGAGAAGGCATTCGTTTTGGCGCTGGCCCAAATTTACACTATGTTGTAAATCTGGGATAGTGTCAAAAACCATGGGTGTGGCGTGGGAACACCCACAGCAGCATCCATGAAACGCCTCTTCCACGCAGAGTAAGGCATTGCCGTACGCCATATTTACATGAAAAGCCATGCAGGATTGCTCTGCTTGGCCTAGTAAATATGGTCCGGCACACTGCACCCCCAGAACGTAACAAAAGTGATGCTCTGGTGGCATAAAAGTGTTTCCGGGGCATTGTAAATATGCCTCTAGGTTTGACAAAAATACTCATCTTCTTTCTGTTTACCCACTCATCAAGCCCCTAGAGGTGATTAAGAAGGAAGAGCTGCTGAATACCAGTGAAACAAATATAAAAAGCAAGTTGTGAAGACAATACATGCAGTCTGAATAAACAGCTTCCAGCCATGAAGGTCCTTTGTAAAGTTTCTCTTTGCCATTCCATCTGCCTTTTCCTTTGCGCTCTTTTCTGCGACTACCATCTATGCTACTTCTGCCTTCATCCTCCCCCCTGACTCATTCCGTGATTCCGTTTTCTGTCCACCTGATCTCTGCATCTCTTCTCAGTTTTCCCCTTAGCTGATGCTATTTTTTTTATTTTTCTTTCTCCCATGCAGGCAGTGAAAGATATATTTCAGCCTAAAACAGGTGCAGTTCAAAATGGCTTCCAGCCAGTAAACATTGTCCGCCCTCTCCGCCCTGCTCCCACCCCGGTCTCTCGAGCCCAGACGGAGCTGAAGCCAAGCAGACCCCCGCCGCCTGTCAAGAAATCTCCTATGGTGCAAGCTAAAACAGCAGACATTGAATCGAAGCTGCTACCTCCGAAGAAACCTCTTCCGACCAGCCCCATGAGGACACCGCAGGTACTTGCAGTGCCCTTCAAACAGGTGTGCCGTGTGCAAACAGGGAAAGCGTGCCCTACTAGGTTGGATGCGCTGAGGGGCAGCCGCAAGCTTAAGCTGCCATGGGGGCAGTGCATTCAAGTGAAATATGGAGCGGCTGCTTCATTGCCGCTCCATGGTTCACTGTGCAGTTGGCACCCGCCTATACTTTAAAGAGGCAGGAGAGAGCCCCTTGCATGCGGGTGCAGTGAGTGACTGTGCCCGGCTGCAAGGTGATGTCTGGAGGGCCCCTTGACCCCCTCCATAGGGCTGCCATCAGAGGGCACACTGGCAGTGTGTCACCTTTTTATGGCGTACTTTGAGTGAGCCTCCTGACAACTTATTTACCACTGCGTCTGCGTCCATAATACGGTGTGGGTGCAGAGGTAAATAGATTCCTCACTTGTATGGGGCCACTCTCCAATGTAAATGAGGGAATACCCTCTTGAGATAGTGTTGGCACAACATGTGTGCCAGCGCTATTTGTATCACAGAAGGGGCCGCAAAGGTATTTACTGCCCCTTCATTAATACCAAAGTGCCCCGGGGGAGCGCAAACGTCCGTTGCGCCCCTGAGACCCCTCTGTTATGCTGGCCTAGTTGGGTTTACGAGTGACCCGGATGCACAAAGACAAGGGGACAAGGATCACCCAGTGGTGCGCAGCTCTCAATCCCATGCAGCACATTAGATGTTCTCCCCACACGAGACAAGGGAGGAGAAACATTTAGAGATGCGCATTGCTCGATCCGAGGGATACGTTCTGCGTTTATTTACCCAGCTGAGCATGAAAGACTTGGATAAGGAGTAAATGTCCACAGTGCATATTCCGGTGGCAAAACCATATTCCAGAACTGGAAGCCGAATGCTCTAAAGAGAGATTCAGACTTTGTATTGCGTTGTTTGAGCCCCCGATGAACATTAATACACCACAGCCTCATATTACGACACACTTACCTTATTCAGCATAAAAGAGGGGAGCACGGAACCCACCCTCAAGAACACTTTACCTGCACCAGGTCTCAGACCCACAGCCAACGGGAAGGCCTGACGTTGCGTTGATGAACTGTCCTTTAATGCCACCCTTTTGTTTTGTTTCACAGCTCATTCCAAAGCAGAATCCTCCTCGAAGACCCTTGCCCGGCAATCCTCTCCCTGTCCGGGAGCCCCTGCTCGTGATGGTTCCTCCCGCCAACGTCAAACAGCCCCCGACCAACTCTGTGAGCCAACTACCAAAGCCGCAGCGGTAAGAGCGGCCTCGGCCCGGGGCGTAGCAGGGGTGCTGGGTGCAGGCTACATGCTTCAAATATGAATATTATAATTATAATTATTACTGTTATTATTTTTATTATTACTAATATTATTACTATTATTAATATTGCAGTTACTATTATTATTATTTGCTTTTGTTAATATTATCATCCTCCCTGTCGTTTCAAGGTTTGTACAAACCCACATACACATTCATTTACAAAAAACAAAGGGCCTCATTTACTATATTTTGACACACGGCAGCGCCGCAGGCCTTCGTGCTGCACTGCTGTGCCTCAAAGTCAAAGGGCATGAATGCGTTGCGCTTATAAGATACAGCGCATTCCTGTCCTCCTCCCCTGCACAAACAGCAGCCGTGCGCCAATGCAGAAACCCTTACGTCATGTTGCATGGGAATCTATGACAAAATATCTAATACAAAAATACCTACCTACAAAAATATTGCAACAAAAATATCGATTACAACAATATCGACATCCTATCTCTAACAAGGTAAGTACAAAAATATCCCCCAAAAAATAGCGATGTCAAAAATATCATTTTAAAAAATATATCGTTTTTTGTATTAATTTTTTTTTTATATTAATAAAAATAATACTTATACATTTAATAAACAGTTAAAAATATATTGTAATATTTAAAATTAATAAAGTATGTAATAAAAACAAATAATAATAAAGATATAATACATAGTAAATACTTCATTATTAATAACTCTTAAAAAATTATTTTAATAACTTATAAATAAATGAAAATATAATAAATTACAAATACATTTATATACATAACATAATAATATAAATAACAATTAATAAAAATGTAAAACACATTTTAAAAAGTAAGTAAATGTTGGAAAGCGTAGGGGTAAAAATTACTATTCCCACTCCAGAGATTGCAACAGTAGGGAAAGTGTTGGATAGAGGAGGGGTAAAAATTACTATTCCAACTCCAGAGAGTGCAACAGTAGGGAAAGTGTTGGATAGCATAGGGGTAACAATTACTATTCCAACTCCAGAGAGTGCAACAGTAGAGAAAGTGTTGGATAGCGTAGGGGTAACAATTGCTATTCCAACTCCAGAGAGTGCAACAGTAGAGAAAGTGTTGGATAGCGTAGGGGTAACAATTACTATTCCAACTCCAGAGAGTGCAACAGTAGAGAAAGTGTTGGATAGCGTAGGGGTAACAATTACTATTCCAACTCCAGAGAGTGCAACAGTAGGGAAAGTGTTGGATAGCGTAGGGGTAAAAATTACTATTCCAACTCCAGAGAGTGCAACAGTAGGGAAAGTGTTGGATAGCGTAGAGATAACAATTACTATTCCCACTCCAGAGAGTGCAACAGTAGGGAAAGTGTTGGATAGCAAAGAGGTAAAAATAACATACTTATAAATATATATATTTTTTTAAATAATAAAAAACGTAACTATTAAATAAATATAAACCATTTACAAATACCAAAACATAATTAATAAAAACATGATTAGCAATAAATATTTAACTAAACAAAATAATAAACAATACCATTTAATAATATTTAATTACCAATTAATAATTAATTAACAAATATATAATTAACAAAATAATTAATTAAACAGCATTTACGTAATTACATTTAAATTACTTCCCACCCTATTCTCCTATAAACCCACAACCCACTACAGAACATATTTATCAATTAATACAAAATAATTACCAATTAATTAAAATGAATTACCAATTAATTAAAATAATTTTATATTTCCTAATATTTAATAATTAATTTTGTATAATTAAATTACTTCCCACCCTATTCCCCTATAAAACCACAACCCGCTACAGAACATAATTATCAATTTATCAATTAATAAAAGTTAAATACCAATTAATTAAAATTAATGATCAATTAATTAAAATAAATGTATAATTCCTACTAATCAATAATTGATTTAGTATAATTAAATTACTTCCCACCCTATTCCCCTATAAACCCACAACCCGTTACAGAAAATAATTATCAATGAATCAATTAATTAAAATTATTTATCAATTAATTAAAATTAATTACCAATTAATTAAAATTAATTTGTAATTCCTAATTATTATTAATGAATACAATATAATTAAATTACTTCCCACCCTATTCCCCTATAAACCCACAACCCGCTACAGTACTAAAATACAAAATTTAAATAAATTACATAAAAATAAATTTAAAACATAATAAATACATAATAATATACAAAAAATAATATAAAAATCCATATTAGTAACATCGAAATTATTTACATCGATATTACTAACATCGATATTTAAAACATCGATATTACTAATATCAATATTAAATTCGATCGATATTACTTACCTTCTATATTATGTCCCTTTGATATTTAAACATCGATATTATTGTATATCGATATTTAAATTTCGATATTTTGTCTGCATACCGTTGCATGGGTGACTGCATTGCTGGGATGATTGTTTTTGTGAAGGAAGGGAAATCGTCCAGCCTTAAAACAACATTAAAGGCATTTTCTTCGCATAGAAAAGGAAAAAACAAGGAGAAATACAATTATTTCTCCTCATTGCGCCTCCGTACGCCTCCAGGATTCTAATTAATTCCCAGCTTTACAAAACGTTGTAAATCTGGCAATGTGTCAAGATCCATGGATGTGAGGGAGGAGCCAAGATGGCGGCGGAGACGGACGTGTAGTTGCCCGGCTCCCCGAGCCTGTGCCATCTGCAACGCTATCCTGTTTTCTATCCTGTTACAGCGCTACCGCGGAAGGACGAAGGAAGCGCGCTGTTGCCGGGGGTGTTTTTCCGGTGTCCCTACCTGCCTGCTTGATGGTGATACTGGCGTGCTCACCCGACGATCATTGCCGAGCCCTGGGTCCGGACCCCGTGTCGCTGCGCACAGCCGGAGACGGCCGGAGCTCCTGAGGCTTGACCGACGAATGGTGTGACTGCTATCCCCTGCCAATCTGCTGTCTGTGAAAGCGCCTGCACTGGTCCCTCCTGTGGAAAGTGTGAGTCGACCGACTGTGGGTCTACACCGCTACTCCTTCTTTGAGCGACGCTGAGGTGAGCCGCGCTGTTCTTTTCTTTGTCGGTGCGGAACTGGACGCTGCGGCTCGCCTTTGTGATTACTCCTGCTTGAGCTCACACGAGGGGGACTTATGTTGCTTATCGCTCGCAAGTGGGGAGCCCAGATTATATCGTGAGATCACACCCTCACTGCCTATTGTAAGAATCGCCTACGTGATCGGTGAACCCCTTATTGTACTTAACATGGCGGCCGTCCCCTCTACAGTACTGGTGGGCTCCATCTCGGCCCCTGACTGGGTCGCCCTGCATGGCCTCGAGAGGCGTGTGGAATACTCTGGTGCACTTCGGACTGTGGATACATTGGATCACCCGCCTGTGTTCACCTATGCCTCCATTATTGCCGCGCTTGCCGAATTGAGGACAGAATGGCATGAGTGTTCTCGCGCACTCGGCGCGAAGTTGGGTGAAGCCGCTCTCGGTTCGGAGGGTGCATCGTCGGCCGGCTCCCCTTGCTGCATCGATCGGCCCCCTCTTGGCATTGCAATAGAAACATTGTTGCCGCGTGAATGTGAACTGGAGCAACTTTCTGACAGTGATTGTTCTACAGGACTGCCATCAGCCCATACCGTTGATGCTACACTGTTTCCCATCCTGCCACAGTTTTCACTCTTGGACATTGAACCACTATTCTTGTTTATGGCTCAGCTGACGATGCAACTATTTTCCTTCACTGTATATGTTATGCACGGTGTGGCTCCGATTAATTGTTTTCTGCAACATCAGGCGGACCTGGGAGCGGCGTTCTTCTGGATCTCTATCATTGCGTGTGACTGGAGGTGTCCATCTTGTGTTTGGGGACCTTCTCCTTGCCGAGGGCGGCCATCTTACCCCTTTGATCTATCTGGGGCGGGTCCCTTTCCGGAGCCATGTTCAGGGGGACGCTTGAAATCTGGCCAGGGCTAGGAAAGTCCTTTTTCCTGTGAACTGTGAATGAGGGGCGGGTGGGGACCCGAGATGGGACGCTTCCTCAACGCGTGCTGCAGTGTTCTATGATGTCTCTCCCCATTCCATTTCGTGCATGAAAGTCTTGATTTTGGTGTTACGTGTAGGGTGGAGAGTATTTTATGGCCGGGGAGTTCGGGAGACTTGGAATTTGGCCCTCCTTGGGTATTAGGGATTTCTTTTTCTTTTCCTCCTTTCCTTTGTCTATATTTCGGGTTCTTTAGTGGGCGACAGACACACTGCCGGGGGGGAGTAGGCCGTAGCCTCTGCATTGGTGTAGGGTGGGGGGGGGGGGGTTTAGTTTTCTACATTTCGTTTCTATGGGCCTTATTTTTCTCTATTTCTCTGCGCTTTTCTTAACTTATTTCTGTTCTGGGTCCGCGATAGCGGTTAGTAGGGAGTGGGTTGCGCTGTACATGGCGCGTAATTGCCAGCTGACGATCTTGTTATTTTACTCTGTACCGCCATACTGCCTGGGATGTTAGCTTCCACTGTTGGTTTCATGCGATGCTGTTGCCTGCTCATGCTGTGAAGTTACTGTACGGACTCAGTTCTCCTTGGTTTCTATGCTTCACTGTTTTATATTTAAGACGAAAAAACTTTAAAAATTAACCTTCAACGCTCCTGCTTCTCGGCGACACGACTCTATTCAGTGTGACGTTAATTGATTGTTGCTATGTAACCTGGTGCCGCTGAGAAACTGTATTGCTCGCATTTGTGCTCAAAAGTATCGTGGCCGGCCTGACGGTTGTGGGCCCGTATTTGTTCTTTTCTTCATGCACAATAAAGGTTTACAAAAATTAAAAAAAAAAAAAAAGATCCATGGATGTTGCGTGGGAATACCCATATTTACAAGGCTGTGAAGTCATGAAGGGGGGCTTTGAGTGGCATTGTAACCATGGTGACGCACCGGCGGCCCAATGGGCTTGCAAACGAGCCCCGAAATTCCTCCGTAGCATTAATATTGTAAAATTCAGGTTACTTCAGTAGAATTATCAGACCATTTGGAGAAATATTCATACAAACTATTATCTTTTTACTTTAGGGTCTGAAAAGCTCTGCATACACCGTGAGGCAGCCTTAGAGCACTAGCATTCTTCTTGCCCCACATTTTGTTCACTTTTTGGGGAGGTCACTTTGGCAGGTCTGGCATTAGAAAAGGCCTTTTGTTTTCCCAAAAAAATCTAAAAAAAATAAAGGAAACATTTATAATCATATATAAAGGTGCTTTCGGTTAGCCCCTTGCTTCCATTGGCCGTTTGTACTGTCAATCATGTTTAGCTTCCATTCACCATACTGTTCAGCATGGGTCAAGAGCCAACACACTTCATCTACTGGCTGTTGGGAGTGTAGTGAAAGCCTTTTGCCAGTGCACATGTGCCTAGGTGCTAAAAAAAATCTAATTCAGTGCCAGGACTGGTGGGCCGATGTCTCTCCATTTTTATCATTCTACTTTTCTTTTAACTTTTGAAAGGGCGCGGCGGCTTCTAGACACTGCTACCAGGCTCTTCCTTCCGCTTCCTGCACCCCACATTCTGAATGGGTCTTACTAACGGTTGCCATCTTGACATGGGCCTTAAACCATTCCAAGAAGTCCTCCTGTGTGTGCGCATCAATTCTTACCATGTCCATATTGGCTCTTATTCAATGATTTTGTAATAAAGATTAACAAAACTAGTCTGAGATTGCTGCCCATGAATGACCACGCACACATAGGTGGTCATCCTTGAATTTCTTCTCTGAAATAATAACAAAAACCATTCAAAGATGGCCATTCACACGGCCGCATGGATGCCAGTCGGAGAATGCTTTTGCCTTACCTTATCATTCTGCAGTCTTCCAAGATGGCCGACACATTGCTTCCAAATGTATCAACCATCTTGCAATGGTACCATTATAATAAGCTGTTGCAAAGAAAACAAGTATTGGCAAATCCAATGTGCGGCTGCGGCACCACCAAGCGTATCACGACTTTCCTCACCGCCACAGTTTTCATGGCGGTGAGCCTGCAATGAAAACATAGGCGGTGGGGAAATGAAGGGGGCCCTGCAGAGCCCCCTGTTGCCACGGTGTCACCATCTGTCACACAATTTCCGCTCCCTTTACACGGTCACCAGGTGAGCAGCCTAAATCACGCGGTGGCAGGGATGTGAAAACCACTGCAAATTGTGGATTTTCAGCTCGTTTCAGAGGCTGTAAGCAGCTGATGTCCATTAAAAGGTGTGAAAACAAGCCCAGGACATCAGGGACAGCCTCAAGGACCCATTGTTTATTTTTGGGGGGAGGGAAGTGGAGAGGGGCAGAGTGACTCTTAGGTAGCTCTTGGCACGATATTAACCCCCCCCCCTCCTCTCTCCCCCATATGTACAGTGCTATGAAACCCTATTGGGTGAAGTTTGCGCTGTATAACACAACAAATAAAAAATATTTTAAAACACACTTTGGGGGAGACATAGGAAAAGTGACGCAAAAGTGGCACAAGGGGCTTGTAAATTTGCCCCTTTCTGTTTACTTTTCCGCTGGGGCTGAAGGTAGAGAGAATTGGGGGGGGGGGGGGGGGGGGGTGCGAGAGGGTTTGCACAGCTACACCTAAAGAGAGAGGGTGGCTAGAAGCCCTATTCCTAGTCAATTGGCATACTTCACGGGAGAGAGTTAGTCGACCCTCTTATCTTATTTTTAGAAAGAACATTTACTTTTTGGGAATAAGCGCTAAAATGTTAGAAATATTCTGTACTGTGGGTTTATCCTGAAATGTATTTGTGTTCGGAAACAAACCCTCTATATCACGCACATTCAAATAATATGTTTCTCACTTTTTTCACAGGCCTGTGCTCCCGCAAAAGTAAGTATTCCTATCTGATTTCACGCATGCCACATAAGGCATGCGGGGCTGTATGCTGTATTCTATAATTATTTAGTAGAGTTTGCATCCTATATCTCCGCTTGAATTGTTCTGCCATCTAGTGGCTGGATCAGGAAGAGTTTTTTTTTTACATGTTTAAATTAAATGTTTCTGTGTGCTTTATCAAGGGAGCCTGCATACTCACACCCTCATATTTAAATCACAGCAGTGAAAAAAGTAGTTGTATGGCTGTGACATCAAAGCACTCGCGTCACCAGACTCCCTCCCAGACCCGAGTAAAGCACAGAAACTGCTGACAGTCGTTCTCTGTTTTTCCGCCTCTTTCCGGTCTCTGTAGACCACAGTTGCAGGGGGACTGGAGACAAGAGACATCTCGCCGCCAGCCTCAGGTCTCAACAGACCAGCAGCTGAGGGGAGGTGGCACTCTGTGCTGACGTCAGATCTCCACTTTGTTTTAAAAGTTTGGGTCATGGAATTCGACCACGGATGGTGAGCACAGTTATCTTTTCCCAGGTTCATCTGCTGCTCCAGTGCAGGTTGTTTCTTTGAATTCTGAGACTTGTGTATTCTATTATAAAACAGGACTACAAGTCCCAGAATTCAAAGTAAAAAAACCTGGACTGGAGCAGCGCGTCATGCAAGGACCTGAAAAACGTAGCAGATATGAGCAGAGTGGTAGGATGCAAGTTTGTTTCGTTTCTACCCTATATTTAAGAATAGCTATAGGGCAGTGCTTAGTTTGTGAAAGAAAGACTGCCAGTGCCCGCAGCTCTGCTCAGAAGCCAGCGGCTGGTGCAACTAAGCATTGGCGCGCCGTATACCGAGGCTGATAGACCTTCATCCTTTACCAGACACTCCCTGCCCTAAATTCTCGTTCTTACAGGTTCCTGCCTTTTCCCTTTGTGAAGGTTTTCCCGTCTTTCTCTTCTTCTGTCTTTCCCACATGTGTGTTTTTCCCTATCTTACACTCGTTAAATATAAGCTTCAGGATAATAAGTACCGGTCCCAAAAAATAAGCACCCGTGACCCCCACTGGCAACCTCCGGCTCAAATTAAGCCCTGCCAGAAGGTGCTGGGGTGGGAGGAGTGTATAAGATACAGCTAGAGTAAGGTCTACACCAGAAGATGGTGGGGCAGGCGGAGTGTGCAATATACAGCTTCATCGCCAATGAAGACTCCACCCAATTAGGGGCAATCCAACCTTGTGATTGGTCAGACCACCACATTATCACCTTCTTCATCAATGAAATGCCTACTTTAGGAAAATAAAGCGCGCTAAATCTGATTTCTTCAGCCTTCAGCTGGACCAAGCAAAAAACAGACCAAGAAAGCTGTTCGAACTAGTCAAAACTCAAACCAAGACGCAACCCCTACTATCAAACGTCACAACAAACAACATCCCACACTGTGAAGACTTTTCTGCTTTCTTTAAGCTAAAGACCGACAACATAAGGAGTGACCTCCTTAATGATGTAAGTCGATACCCAAGCATCACCAAAATGCCCGACACCCAACCTAAAAATAACGCTTCCTGGTCGTCTTTCGACACCTACTCTGAAGAAGCAATACATAAACTGCTCGGCACCTTGAAGCCTTCTAATCACCTCACAGACCCACTACCTGCCAATGCCGTTAGAGACTTCATCCCCGTTCTTCTCCCACTCTGGACTAAAATCATTAACAGCTCCCTTCAACAAGGTCTCATTCCAGACTCCCTCAAAGTGGGGCAAGTCACGCCCATACTCAAGAAACCTACAGCTGATCCGTCTGACTTAAACAACTACCGCCCTATCACCAATATCCCAACTCTGGCCAAGCTGTTAGAAAAATGTGTGCAACTCCAACTAACAAAACACATTGACCAGTTCGAACTCCTCGACCCTCATCAATCAGGCTTCCGAGCGAAACACAGCACGGAAACGGCCATGACACACATAATTGATGACGCCCTCCAAATCCTGGATCGCAACGACTCATGCCTCCTCATTCTCCTGGACCTCTCCTCAGCATTCGACACGGTCAAACATGAGAACCTATTAGAGCTCCTGAATACCAGAATGGGCTTATCTGGGACTGTACTCAAATGGTTCACTTCCTTCCTACACAACCGATCCCAGAAGTTCAAGATCAACAATGTGCTGTCCTCTCCAGTGCCAGTAGATTTAGGCGTCCCACAAGGATCTTCCCTCTCACCCACGCTGTTCAACCTCATCATGGAACCACTCGCTACCATGCTCCAGGCATCCAATGTACACTTCCACATGGATGCCGATGACACTCAACTTTACCTAAAGGTACAATCCCCGGAAGATATCAAACTTCTGAACTGCACACTTAGGAACACCCAATCTTGGTTGGCTGACAATCACCTCAAACTAAATGCGTTGAAAACTGAGTTCCTCCTGATATCACCCCCTGCTAAAATTACCACCACCCAAATATGGCTCAATCACCTAACAGCATTCAATGTCCAACCCATCGTCGTGGACTCTGCGAAATCCTTAGGCATCACACTTGACGCAAAGCTCAATATGCAACAGCACATTAGCAAAGCAACGAAAGGAGCTAACTTTCAAATCAACACCTTGAGGAAACTCAACCCCTTCCTCCCAGCCAAGGACTTCCAAACTGCTGTACAAGCACTAGTCATCCCCCGCATAGACTATGGAATTGTGGCCCTCAGCGGTCTCCCTCAAGCAACAACAGCACCCCTAAGAGCCTCCCTCAATGCTGCCGTGAGACTCATTACGGGCTCAAGGAACACTCTCATATAACCCCTGACCTGAAATCCCTGAAATGGCTTCCCCTCGAAGCCAGAATACAAATGAAAATTGCGGTTATGACACACTCAGCCATACACCACAAGGCTCCCACCTACCTCACTCAAAAGTTGACTACATCAGGAGGTTCGAGATCCAATAGAAGTGCAAAAAGTCTGCTCCTAAAACCTCGCAGATTCCGTAAGGAAAAAACCTACAAACGCTCCTTCTCAGGAATGGCACCCAGGATCTGGAATGCACTCCCTCCTGAAACGAGGATTATCTCCTCCACTGTACTCTTCAAGAAAGAAGTGAAAGCCATCCTTATGGCCAAGTTCACCTGATCCTAACTGTTGCTGCTCAGAGACTTTGCACCGATCTTGTAACGTTGGATACTTAATGTTCCAATAACTTTATGCTCATGACCTACTGAACTCTTTTGCAGTTGGATCAAAGACTATGCACCGTCCTATAGTATTGTCTTTTGAGGGTTTACTGGTATCCACTGATCTCTATGGCAGCTGGATCAGAGTCTTTGCACCGCCCTATCATAATGTCTATTTGAATGTTTATTGTTATCGCTAGAACTGTATTGTAGCTAGCTCAGACTCAGCACTGTCTTATATTTTTGTCTATCTGAGTGTTCTCTGCTATTTCATGATCTCTATTTTAGTTAGATCAAAGACTCTGCACCGCCTTATTTTACTGTCTGAGTGTTTACCTGTATCTTATTAGCACATGACTGTTATCCTATTATGCTACCGTTCACTATACTGTACCCAATTATTATGTCTACTCACCCTCCTGTTTGCCCACTCCCCCCCTGTGAAGCGCTCTGATATCTGTTAAGATCTTGTTCGCGCTATTTAAAACTTTGAATAAATAAATAAATAAATAAATAAATAAATACAGCTGGAGGATGGTTGGATTGAGGGCGGTGAGGCCAGGTGGTGTATGTCTTCCTCTTGGCCCCTCTGCATCTGCTCAGCTCCCCATAGTGTCAACTGCATAGAGATATGTGGGGTCTGGGAGGGCATGCATAGCACCATTGCAGATGGGCAGCTCTCAATAACTTGGAATTTTTACATGAGGGTTCCAAGTGACATCATCAACAAATCAAGCTTCTTGTCTCTTTAACACCACTTGGCACCCATTGGTGGAGCATAACTGAACATGTTACATGGGCTAATTTATCCTTGGAGCTATGTTGATCTATTCTGCTTCTTTTCTCCCTTTAGGGCCGCGCCTGGAGTCAAAGTACAGTTAACGTCTTTCCCATTGCGAAAATGACATCTAAGGTTAAACAGGAAATACAGGAATTGAACAGAACTTCTTGTTGTATTTTGCACTATATGAAAATAATGGCGGAAGACAATTTTTTATAGGAAAGATTTCAGCACAGAGAGGCCGACGACCCTTTGTGGAACTATTGGACATGATGTAATAAACTTTAAACCACTGGGAGGACATGCCTCAGTCCTGCCGTGGGATGGTGCCTTCAACAAAATCCCAAAGGATGATCATCTCGTCTGTGCCACATAGTGCCTGCGATAACTCACAATGATGGTCCCTCTGTGACGCTATCATGGGTGACGATGAAGAATCTGTCTTGGATCGTCATCCCAGGGTCAATGAAAGTCCACAGCGTCACTCCTTCATGCTGTGATCTGAACCTGTGACAAAGTTATCCAGATGATCATTTTGTGCCTACAATGAAAAGCCAAAAAGTTGCCTTAACAATTGAATGACATTGAACTATTGCTGCACAATCGAAGCGCCACTGGGCTGCGATACGGCATCTGCGATGATTTGACAGTGGTTGACTCTTGGCCGAGCCACGGCTTGCAGGTGGCGATAAAGGCCATAGACTGATTCTGCTTCTTGTGGTGGAACCTCCAATCCATGCCTTGATTAATGGATTGCCCAAGTCATGCGAAGAAACGGCACTCGGAGCCCAGGTCCATTGTGTGAATCCACCTTGTCGTGGCCTTTTTTCAGAGACAAACTGTGTCTAAGTCACTTACGTTGACCCTATGATGCCCCATTTTCTCAATGGTTTCAAACTTATGAGGGTTGATTTATAGCAACAAAGATTGATCTAGGACAGTGGATACAATCAATGGAAGGTATTTTTCCGTGTCACCTGTTGGGTGATACCTTGTAACGCACACCATAAATCACACGTCTCTCTAGCACGTAATATCTGTAGAAATGTGGTACGCCGTCTGTAATGAAAATGGACTCATCCCATTCACAAAATCATACTGAGTTGCCTGTGAAAGTCTGTACCAGTGATTCAAGAGATGGACTTCTGCGCAGTCCTTAACGGTGTTCATCACAAAGCACTTTTTGGATGCAATCCTGTCACATAAGGTATGTACTCCACACGTACAGCGACACGACTGCGCTGGAGACTAACCCAGTGGGATGTGTTTTCCAAGGTGCTTTGCTGATGTCTAAACATTTTGCAATCCTAGTGAGGCCAAACAATGGAATGAGCAAATAATATTTATAAATTATAGGATGTGATTGATCTCTCTGGGCTGATGTGAGAGGAATAACACAGATCAAGCCTTTGATGCACAAAGTGCCCTTATTTATGATTTCTCAAAGTAAAGCTCATTCATCCCTTATTGACCTTTGCTGAGGACAATATATACTTTAATTGCACAACCCACACTTGTGTCTTGATTGGGAAGATTTAATTTTGAGTGGCCGTGAATGCCCTGCTGCATGTGAACAATAACATGCCTGAACTCTTTTCCTGCACCATGAAGAAACAGGCCACTGTCATTATCTCTTTCATGCCCCTCCATCAGAGTTTCTCTGAACTAAGGGGCATCGTTCGTTCGTTAAAACCACTTTATTCGATTAGGTAAAATCATAAAAGTACACATATAAATCACGCACCATAAAATAAAATAGATTTGAAACAATAGACAATATTAAAATCGTGGGAAATCCTAGTACGACCCAATTAAGTTACAAGTCTCTTAAAAATACAGATACAAGAAGATACAAAGAAATTCATGGTTCAATTATACCTGGGCATCTTCATTTTCTCGATCTTACAGCTATTACAAGATAACTGGCGATATTAAAAATATTCCATATATTATCCAATAATTGGAAATACATTAAGGCAGGTTTAACTTGTGAGAACCCCATGCTTCTTAACAGTGGGATTATAAACTTTTTCCTAATATCAAAATAATGTTTGCAAAAAAATATAAAATGCGTAGTATCTAAGGGGCATATTTACTAGGAAGTGGCGGAGCGCGGCTTAGCCACCTTGGCTTAAAGCTGCGCTCCGCCACTTCCAAAATGCAGGGTTGCACGGTATTTACAAGGATATGGTGCAGCACTGCGTTTCCCCCTGTGCTGGCGCTAATTGTAGCTGCCTGCTGCCAATGCAGAATTGTAAGTGAGCAACCCAGTAGACCTTTGGGGGCTTGGGTAAAACGTAATCTGAATGGGTAAAGTTGCCTCCAAAGGAGTTTATTGATGAACGTGAATTAATGATTTGTAACTAGTGAGTAGGTAACTTAATTAACCTGAGTGAAATTAATTCATTGATAATTAAATGAGCAAGTATTGAACCAAGACTAACTAAACAAGACAAAACAAAACAAATAGAGTGATACGATTTAAACTATTAAGCATGTGTATAAGCAAAAATAGATTTTATCAACATTTAGTCATCAAGGGAAAGTACAATACAGAAAAAATATGTGCAACAGGAATACAGGAAGAAAATCAGAGATAAATCAAAAATCACTGTAATGCCTGTAGAACACCTATCCAAACAGATGTAGATAATTTTTCTTTGGATAAGGTTGGGAGTCGACGTTTCGGTCTTTATGGGTGACTTGTTAAGACCATCATCAGGACAAGGGTAAATTAATATTGTAGCTCCCTTTAGGCGAAAACAACTCTTTTCTTGTGTCGGAAGAGTATACTACAATAGGTCCAAAGAGAAATTTATCTCTATTGCCTCTAGGGCACATACAAAATAGAGAATTGTGCTGGCTTTAGAATGACCCGCCTCACAAGGTTGAGGATGACGTCGTTTCAAATTGACGATCTGTTCGAAAATCAAGGGTGAAATGCGTCTAACTGGTTTGTATCCAGGATAAATTCCAGGGGGAATCTGATTGAATCACAACGATTCACTGAAATCGGTTCACTGAAAGCGGGAAATATCAGCGTGTAGTCTCAGGTAAGTCTAAGGTACCTTACGCAGTGACGGCTGAGACTTTACGCATCCGGAACTATCGAGATTCAAACAGATTGTTCTTCTTCGAGCATTCCCTTAACTAACCCAAGAGGCAAGCTTGATACACGCTGATATTTCCCGCTTTCAGTGAACCGCTTTCAGTGAATCGTTGTGATTCAATCACAACGATTGCCAATCTGTAAATCAGGTTCACAGAGTACAACTTTTTCATCCAGGGGCTCAACAATGCTCACAGGTGAAGTGGTCGTAACACTTCGATCTGCATCAGGAGAAGATTGTTTTTAGAATATTGAGGCTGTATTCACTCAGAGAATCTTTGTTCTAAATGATGAAAACTCAACGGAAATAGTTTGTTCTAACATACGAAACATAGTTGACACCTTTGTATAAAAAATATGCCCCTTCCAAAACATGTACAAATAATATTATATGGAATATGACAGCAAGTGAAACAATCATGAATAACTCATTGAGATTTAAATAAATCATGGAGATCACAATGGCATAAATACAATAAATGAAGACAAGTACAGATACAAGATATGTTGTGCTGGTTTAGGCACACAGTTGTTTGTCACAATATCAAGTCGTAAATATCAACCTGCAAAAATAAAGATTCCAAAATATCAAATGCCATTATGCAATCAAGGTCAGTAATTATACGTACACATAGATTTACATTTCTTCAAGGTACTTAGAGGTGGAGGTATGCATAGTAAATCTGATACTTAAACAATCCATACGTACCTTGATGATATAGAGGTATCGATATTCTGGAGTGTATTTTTTTGGGCGGTCCTTATTAGAAACTCCATATTTTGGTAGCATACCATGCATGCAGGCGTTTTCTTTCTATCAGTGTTATTCCTTTCTTACAATCATTGTAAGTTTGACTCATAATCTTGACACATTTAAACAAATCCTATTCCTCTTCAATAGTAAAGGGATTGTAGACTTTCAGCATACCGTTAACATAATTCTCAATTACTATTTAAAAAGACAGAGACATTGCACATTCTCAATTTTCAGTTTAAGTTTCATCCAAATATTTCCAAAAATCCAAATCATGACCATCTCTTGTGTTGAGTTGAAGACCAATGAGGCGTCATCTTCATCCAAAGAACTAACGGGCGCTCAGGGTAAAGAGAGATACTTTCTATAACCTGTTGAATTAGGATGTTGTCTTTTATTGGGTGGGAGATTTGGCAGAGGTGTTTATTTTGGTTACTATTCCAGTATGTGGTTATATAGGTACCTGCATTTGCCAACTTAAGATGTAGCAAACTAGTATACGTTCACCCACAAATTTTCGTTGAGCTAATCAACTTTGAGTAATACAGACACATCAACTTACATTTCCTTTATTTTAGTCTTTTTTTTTATCTTACTCCCAAATGTTCTTCGGGCCCCATCCTTGAGGACATGACACGGCCCATTGGAGTAAATTGATATAACATTTCAAAAAACAAAAAAACATTCTTCAATTTGTGATTGGAGTATGTTTCGAGTAATGTGGTTCCGGATAGGACTTTCTTTTTCCCACAGTGTTACAAATGATTCCCAATATTGCCATTCTCACCCATTCCTTAATTGTTTTTTCTTGTTGTCAAATGTTAAGAAAATTCAATAGTTTAACAGTTTGCTCAATAGTCCTGAAATAAATGGTTTTCCCATGAATGTCATGTGACCCCAGCCCACTCTTGAAAAACGGGCTGATAGAGGTGCATTCGGTACGTGCATGTTTACAAATTATGTATTAGGATCCAGAGAGGTTTACTTTTTTAATTCTTGAAAATGTTAATTAAATGAGAATGTAATCGCTGATGTGAACTATTTTGTACTTGGACATCCAACTGTGGAGGTTAATAAATACATTTACAGTTTGTACAACTGATTGTCTGTCTCTGTCTCAATTATTTCAGTAAAACACTGTTAAACATATTGGGCCTATCATGTAAAAAGTCTTTGTTACAAATTTTAACAGAAATTATCATTGCCTAAACCTGCTATTCAGTTGTGTTATAGTTAAGTAGTAATCTGCATGGAGGGTAGAAAGTTAAACACTTGAGTGATTTTATTGTTACTGAACTGCTTCTACAGATCACAGTTAGTACCTATTAGCATCTGCTGTTTGACTAGTAACTACTTTATAAATAACTAGCAGCCCGTCCCGACGTTGTCCGGGTATGAATTGCTGCCGGCCAGTAGTATATTGTTTCGTAGGATTTCATTTTGATAGCATTTCTTATCTGTGACAGGCCTGTGAAACGCTCCGATTCACAGTGCACTGCTGATGCACTTAAGAGTGCGCGTTCAGTAGTGTGTGAACTCGAGTTTCCCTACTTTATTTTCCTTGCAATATTATATAGCGCGAACTCGACAACATGGCATGAGCACAATTTACATTACAGAAGAACACATTGATTTGTGGTAGGCACAGGGAGACAAAGCGATTTGCCTGGAATCACAGGATGTTGAGCTGATGCCGAGATTCTAACGTAGCTCCCCATCTCTAAAGTTCGCAATTCTAGAACTTGTGGTGGGAGGTGTGTCTAAAAGTGTATGTCGGTGCTGGGCATCAATGAGAGAGACCTGTGCATTTTTCCAATTGGTGGTGAAAAAATATGAGTATGTTGCTGGAGATGTACTTACCGGGGGAGGGTAAGAACCCATAATTCCGCAACTTTCTTTCCGCATACCATCACTCTGCATACTTTCATTACAAAAGTACAGTGACTCCGCAATGCCATTATAACGCATGGCATTACATTTTATATGCTTTTACCACGCATACATTTACAACGAAATTCGTTGTAAATGCATGAATGGTAAACGCATTTTTTTTAATGTTTGGATACAGTAAGTATGGGTATAGGGGTATATGTTTTGGGGTACTGAGGTATATGTTTTGGGGTGTTTGGGTATTTTAAGGGTTGTAAAAAAAAAAAGAAATGTAAATGTATTTGAGCTTATATAGCGCACAGCTACCCACAAAGGGTTTCCCAGCGCTTGCTTAGGGAACCCGTCCTGGTATTCCCCTGTGAGATAGATATAGTTTTGGGTTACGGGGTACAGGGGTAGTTTTAGGGTTTAGGGATAGGCATGGGTTTTAGGGTACAGGGGTATTTTTAGGGTTCAGGGCTAGGTTTGGGTTCTGAGGTATAGGGGTATTTTTAGGGTTCAGGGGTAGGTTTGGGTTTTGGGGTACAGGGGTATTTGAAGTGTTCAGGGCTAGGTTTTGGTTTTGGGGTACAGGGGTATTTTTAGAGTTCAGGGCTAGGTTTGGGTTTTGGGGTACAGGGGTATTTTAGGTTTCAGGGGTAGGTTTGGGTTTTGGGGTACAGGGTTATTTTTAGGGTTCAGGGGTGGGTTTGGGTTTTGGGGTACAAGGGTATTTTAAGTGTTCAGGGCTAGGTTTAGGTTTTGGAATACAGGGGTATTTTAGGGTTCAAGGGTAGTTTTGGGTTTTGGGGTACAGTGGTATTTTTAGGGTTCAGGGGTAGGTTTGGGTTTTGGGGTACAGGGGTATTTTTAGGGTTCAGGGGTAAGTTTGGGTTTTGGGGTACAGGGTTATTTTTAGGGTTCTGGGTGAGGTTTGGGTTTTGGGGTACAGGGGTATTTTTAGGGTTCAGAGGTAGGTTTGGGTTTTGGGGTACAGGGGTATTTTTAGGGTTCAGGGGTAGGTTTGGGTTTTGGGGTACAGGGGTATTTTAAGGGTTCAGGGCTAAGTTTGGGTTTTGGGGTACAGGGGTAATTTAGGGTTCAGGGGTAGGTTAGGATTTTGGGGTACAGTGGTATTTTTAGGGTTCAGGGCTAGGTTTGGGTTTTCAGGTACAGGGGTATTTATAGGGTTCAGGGCTAGGTTTGGGTTTTGGGGTACAGGGGTATTTTTAGGGTTTAGGGATAGGTTTGGATTTAGGAGTACAGCGTTATTTTTAGGGTTCAGGGCTAGGTTAAGGTTTTGGGGAACAGGGGTAATTTTTAAGGATCAGGGGTAGGTTTGGGTTTGGGGTACAGGGGTATTTTAAGGGTTCAGGGGTAGGTTTGGGTTTTGGGGTACAGTGGTATTTTTAGGGTTCAGGGCTAGGATTGGGGTTTGGGGTACAGGGGTATTTTTAGGGTTCAGGGGTAGGTTTTGGTTTTGAGGTACAGTGGTATTTAAAGGGTTCATGGCTAGGTTTGGGTTTTGGGGTACAGGAGTATTTTCAGGGTTTAGGGATAGGTTTGGGTTTTGGGGTACAGGGTATATTTATTGGGTTAAGATGGGTTAGTGTTTAAGGGTGTTGGGGTATTTTAAAGAGTAAGGTCGGGTTATGATAATGGGGTGCAGTGGTATTTAAAGGGAGCAGGGTGGGATTAGCACACGATATGAGACATGGCATGAAGGGCGGAACGTACCAATCGCCCCAGCGTTTGTCACGCGCCCAGCACACGCCCACAGCACAACGCAGACACGCCCACAAGGAACTACTTTAACGGTTCAGATATAGCTTTGGGTTACGGGGTACAGGGGTAGTTTTAGGGTTTAGGGATAGGCATGGGTTTTAGGGTACAGGGGTATTTTTAGGGTTCAGGGCTAGGTTTGGGTTCTGAGGTATAGGGGTATTTTTAGGGTTCAGGGGTAGGTTTGGGTTTTGGGGTACAGGGGTATTTTAAGTGTTCAGGGCTAGGTTTGGGTTTTGGAGTACAGGGGTATTTTTAGAGTTCAGGGCTAGGTTTGGGTTTTGGGGTACAGGGGTATTTTAAGTGTTCAGGGCTAGGTTTGGGTTTTGGGGTACAGGGGTATTTTTAGAGTTCAGGGCTAGGTTTGGTTTTTGGGGTACAGGGGTATTTTAGGGTTCAGGGGTAGGTTTGGGTTTTGGGGTACAGGGTTATTTTTAGGGTTCAGGGGTGGGTTTGGGTTTTGGGGTACAAGGGTATTTCAAGTGTTCAGGGCTAGGTTTAGGTTTTGGAATACAGGGGTATTTTAGAGTTCAAGGTTAGTGTTGGGTTTGGGGTACAGTGGTATTTTTAGGGTTCAGGGGTAAGTTTGGGTTTTGGAGTACAGGGGTATTTTTAGGGTTTAGGGATAGGTTTGGATTTAGGAGTACAGCGTTATTTTTAGGGTTCAGGGCTAGGTTTAGGTTTTCGGGAACAGGGGTCATTTTTAGGGTTCAGGGGTAGGTTTGGGGTACAGGGGTATTTTAAGGGTTCAGGGGTAGGTTTGGGTTTTGGGGTACAGTGGTATTTTTGGGGTTCAGGGCTAGGATTGGGTTTTGGGGTACATGGGTATTTTTAGGGTTCAGGGTAGGTTTGGGTTTTGAGGTACAGTGGTATTTATAGGGTTCATGGCTAGGTTTGGGTTTTGGGGCTCAGGAGTATTTTCAGGGTTTAGGGATAGGTTTGGGTTTTGGGGTACAGGGTATATTTATAGGGTTAAGATGGGTTAGTGTTTAAGGGTTTTGGGGTATTTTAAAGAGTACGGTTGGGTTATGATAATGGGGTGCAGGGGTATTTAAAGGGAGCAGGGTGGGATTAGCACACGATATGAGACATGGCATGAAGGGCGGAACGTACCACACGCCCCAGTGTTTGTCACACACCCAGCACACGCCCACAGCACAACGTAGACACGCCCACAAGGAACTACTTTGCTGGTACGTTTTTTTTACCTTTTAAATGTATATGGTGGGCGTCTGCATAGCCTATGTCCTTCTGCTTCAACTGCCTTTTCCAACGCTGTATTGGGTGTTGTGATTGGTGCTGTCGTTCCTGAGATTACCCGCACCAAAGGTTTCGGCTCTCTCTTTATTATATTAGTATAGATTTCATTTATCACTTTCAGGAGTTTTAGTGTTAGAGTGTTCTGTATTGCCAAATGCATTCTAGAATAGAGATTGTAAGAGTCATTTCTAAAGCTGATACACTGGATGGATGTCATGGGTTTCCTTACAAATCATTCTGTTTGGGAGCAACTTTTTTGAGGAGGAGCTTACTACAATCCCGCGTTTGATCCGCCTGCAAAGCCCGTGGGCATAAGGTGAGCTCCAGTTGCGGGACATCGGCAGGGACTGGGAACCAAAACCGGCCGTGTTAAAGTGCTCGGCCGGCCCCCCTCCCCTCCCCACTCGGGGGTGTTGGAGGTGCCACCGAGCGCTTTGCTAGGGCCGGTTTTCAGCCGATTTTGTTGCAGGGCCGATTTGCAGCTATGCTGCAAAAACGGCCCAGTAACAAAATCGGCCCCCAGGGGCCCAAAACTGGCCCTCACCCTTGCGGCGCACCGGGGGATTGCCCGGTGCCCGCTATGGCTAGTCCGGGCCTGGACATCGGGGGCAGTGAAGAGAGCGTAACGTGGGGAGATTAGGAAAAAGAGCAGTGGCCCGCTCTGTCACCTTCTCGAAGAATACAATCATGCCCCATAGCAGCGCCAAATTCCCAACACCCGGCGCGGCGTGTGAACTGCGAGGTTGCAGTGGAGTAAGGACCATCGGAGCACCGCAAGTGCAAACTCAGCCCATGCCAGGCCCGGACTGGCCATAGCGGGTAACAAGCAACCCCCCGGTGTGCCGCACGGGTGGGAGCCGGCTCTGGGCCCCTGGGGGCCGTTTTTGATACAGGGCCGTTTTTGCAGCATCGGCCCTGTACCGAAATCGGCCGAAACCGGCCCCTGCAAAGAGCTCGGCGGCACCTCCAACCCCCCCCCCCCAGTGGAGGAAGCACACGAGGGCTTCCGGCTGTGTGAAGAATCGCAGCTGAGGCGCATGTGGTGTTGCGCTCTAGTCTCCGGCGCTTGGCGTGATGACGTGCCGCGCCGGAGCAAGAGCGGAACACCGGCGCATGCGCGCTAGGCGGGAGGAAAGCGTGCGAAGGGGAAAACTGTAGTAACGACCGGAGCTGGGGACATTCAGACGCTCGGCGCTCTGTATAATAGCGAACTGGTTAAACGGAAATAAATCCTTGTTCCTTCACATAACCTGGCATCCTGTACTCTGTGGGGGGAGAAATTAACAACATTACAGTGGCGCCGAGGACTGGGAGCACCCCACCAGCCCCTTGCAGCTACACAGGAGAAGCAGAATCTGAGGACAAGACGCCTACAGAAAGTTCAGAGACTGTTGACAGTGGCACTTCAAGGTGAGCTCGCCCAGAGCAGCAGCGCTATTCACAACAGAGCGTGGCAGTAGCGCAAACCCACAGCAGCCTGCAACCACGTGGAACCAAGCCACATCAGTGCAAGTCAGAACCAGCACAGCGCGCAGAGAGGCCAGGGAGGGTAGAGCACACCTCCCCAGCGCCACACGAGGTGGAACTAGGAGTACACTGGGCAGTCCCAAAAACCAAGGCGACAACTCTGACCGAGAAGGGAACCCCAGCGCACCCGGCAGCCCAGGGAACCGAGACGGAGGGCCCAGAACAGCGCCCAGAATGAGCAACCAGGCAACAGCTCTAACGGCACCCATCCCCTTCCTACCCAGACCAGGTGAACCCCTAATGAAATGGGAGGACTGGAGGGAGTATTTCAAGAACTATGTGGAGGCCTTGGAAGATGAAAACGGTGAGCCATTCCCCAGCACTAGGAAGAAGAGGTTGTTACTGCATAGCCTGGGTCCGGAAGGTGTACGTGTGTTTGCCAACATTGTGCCTAAAGAGAGACCAGACACGGACAATGACGTCTTCAAGAATGCTCTGGAAGACCTTGACAACCACTATTGACCGGCGGTATGCGTATCCATCGATCGGTACAACTTCCAGCAACGAAAGCAGGAAGAAGGAGAATCGATAGATGACTATGTGGCAGCCTTGAGACGACTATCCTTCACGTGCAAATATGGGCAGCTACAGGACGAATACATCAAAGACCAAATAGTCATGCACACCACGAACAACTCGGTCCAAGACAAGTTGTGGGCACAGGGAGAAGCGTCGCTCAAAGACGTAATTGCCATGGTAAAGAAAGCGGAACTTTCGAAACGCTGCGCAGACGCAGCCAAGAAGGAAAGCACGCAGAGGCAGATGGTCAATAAAATTGACGAAGCTCCTTCAGCCTATAAGCAAAAGGGATCCACTGGAGAAAGGAAGCAGGATTCCAGGTGGACAGGGAAGCAAACATCTCCGGGTAGACAGCCCACGGACAGTAAATTCTCTTGCTACAGGTGTGGGAGTACTGCTCACTCTGTGCAAGACAAACGGTGCCCTGCATTTTGCGCCAGATGCTCCTTCTGTGGCCTGGTCGGCCATTTCGAGAAAGTATGCCGCAAGAAAGGGAAGAAATCCATGGTGAAGTGCATAGGGCAGTCCCTGTCGGAGGACCAGACTGAGGAAGACCTGGAAGACGACGACCTGGTCTTATGTGTTGAAGACCAGGTGTTGGAGGTGACAGGCAAGCGCTCAGACAAGCCGCGCACGGATATGCTCATAGGAGGAGTGAAAGTGCACATTGCTATTGACTCAGGTTCTCCTTACTCCATAGTACAGCGATCAGTATGGGAAGAAGACTTTGTGCCCACCCTGGGTCTGCAGTTACACCCGCCAGACATCCGTCCCATTTCATACACCAGCAACGCAATCCCTATGGTGGGTTTCTGCGCCCTGAAGTTCGAATTCAGAGGTAGATCGGCGATCTGCAAGCTATATGTGGCAGAGCGGGGACCATCTGTGCTAGGCTGGAGGGACCAAGGTGACCTGGGAATCAAGTTGGATCCAGGGGGCAAAGAGCAAATCCTCTTAACAGAAGACAGCCGCTGGCCACAGCAAGACAAACTGAAGCAGGCCTTTCCCAAAGTGTTCGGAGGCACGGTTGGGAAACTGGATAAGTTCGTGCACAAGATACTCCTCAAGGAGGATGCCCGCCCGGTGTCCCACAAGGTCAGGAACATCCCCATTGCCTTCAAAGACGCAGTCTAGCAGGAGCTCCAAAGATTAGAAGACCAGGGGATAATTGAACCGATTGACAGCTCAGAATGGTTGGCCCCCTTGGTCGTAGCCAGGAAACCCAATGGCAAGGTACGTTTATTTGTGGACCTCCGCGAGCTCAACAAGTGCTTAATAGTGGAGAAATTTCCCCTACCAAGGATCGAGGAAATGTTGGCAAGAACGAAAGGAGTATCATGGTTCTCTACTATTGACCTCACATCAGCGTATCATCAGATTGACTTGCACCCATCGAGCAGAAAACTAACCTCATTCATCACACCCTTCGGGTGTTATCAGTTCCGGTGCATGCTGTTTGGTCTGGCCTGAGCAGCCGCGATGTTCCAGAAGTTAATGCACCGTCTTTTTAAAGATCTACCAGGTGTCCAGTACTTCCAGGACGACATCCTGATCATGGGGACAAACCAAGAAGACCATGACAACAAACTGACAAAGGTGCTGACAGTACTACAAGAAAAAGGCCTCACCGCCGAGTGGAGTAAGTGCAGGCTGGGAATGTCATCCGTCACATACCTAGGTCGTGAAATTGGGAGTCATGGAATATCCCCCAAAAGGCAGAACGTGAAAGCCATTTGCGATGCCAGAGCCCCAGTCAACAAGGAGGAAGTGAGATCATTCCTCAGAATGGCGGAGTATTATAGCAGATTTGTAAGACGATTTGCCACCAAGACGCATAAACTCCGTCAGCTCATCAGGTACAAGTCGGCATTTAAATGGGATGAAGAGGCACAGAGCGAATTTGAAGGTCTGAAGAACGACATAAGTGGAGCAGTGCCCCTACATGGATATGACCCAACGGGCAGCACCATATTGACTACGGATGCCAGTGAAAAAGGATTGGGAGCAGTGCTGGCACAGGAAAGGAAGGATGGCACAATAGAAACTATCAGCTTCACATCCAGGGCGTTATCCCCTACCGAGCAGAAATATAGCGTCATCGAAAAAGAGATGATGGCGGTTACATGGGCAATGGGAAAATTCAGACAATTCATTTGGGGCACCCGCTTCAAACTACAAACTGACCATAAACCATTGGTTAAGGTGTTAACATCCTGCAGCCACGACACAGCCACCCCACGCATCGCCAAGATGACACTCAAGTTGCTGGACTAAACATATGATGTGGAGTACTTGCCGGGTACACAGAATAAAGTAGCGGACTATTTGAGCAGAGCCTCCGCCAAAAGGAAGGACAAGGACTGCAAACAGCTATAATTTGCACTGCAGTGCCATCTGGTGGCCGTTTTGCGCTACCGCGGCTAGAATAAAGAATCATATGGCCAAGCATGCAAGCAAAGGGAACCCATTGCTGCAGCATGCAATAGGTACCAGCCAAGAAGGTTATCCATGTGTTCTAAACTAAAATAAGTTAAAGAACACAACCAGGGCCAACAGCAGCACAGAAATGGTTCTTGCAGCACAACACAATTGAGGGACAATGTTGCACTAAAAATTTTTTTAAAAAAAGGAAAAGAGAGGCAAACTGGACAAGGACACAGTGAGGGCTGACAGGGTTCACAAAGTGAGTGTGAAGGAAAGCCACCATGTCAGAGTGCTGCCAAGCCACTACACAGCTTTAAGGATGAAGAGATAATGCACAGCTAGGCGCCAGGAGTTCAGGAACACAGCACCAAGCACGTGCGCAGCAACACAGTGAGTGCATGAAGTAACACAACACTGCACCTAAACAGCAAGCGCCCACACCTACTGTACTGGTCACTGCGCAGCCCAAACACAAGGAGAGGAGAGAGTGGGAGACACTGAGCAATGGTCAAGACGTCACATTAATAGATAAATCAGAATAGGGCCACCTGCCCCATGAACTGCATTTCAGACTGACATAGAGAGACTGCTCACTCTACAGAAAGCCTGCCCAGGCGCCGCCACGTTACATCCAGCCCAAGAAGAAAGGCTTAAAGCCCACAGCAGCCACGCCGACAAGAATCAGTCTCAGCAAGGTGATCACTGATCGAGCAGCAGCTCAAGGGACGCTACACGCGCCAAAAGTGCAAGAAAAGACAATGCGCAGAAACATGCCAGAAGTTCAGGGCACAACAGCTGAAAGCTTGCAAGTAGCCCCAAACTGCTTCAGCTACGAAAGACACTGCTAAAAAGCCAAGAGAACCATCAAGGCGCCAAGTAAGGTCCAGTGGAGGGGATAGGACCGAGAAGCGTTTGCAGAGAGCACAACCCCAAGTGGCTGGGTGGCGCCATTGCAAGCAAGGAAGTTGAGCAAGCCCGCCAAGAAGTACAAGATAGGCTGGTGCAGAGCACGCACCCCCAGCGGCTGCCAAACGCCACCACATGTGAGAAGAGCGCCACACGCCCCTGATGGTGAATGATCACCACTGCAAGGAGGAAGAACAGTCACGCCCAGTGCCAGAAGAGGGCGCCCAGGAAAAGACGAGGCATGCGCAGTTCAAGGTGCGTGACAAATGCACCCAGAAGCGTGTCAGCATGAATTAATGCCCAGGAGGAAAATAGACCCCTCCAAAAGAAAGAAGCACTGCTGGAGACAGCAGGGAGATCCTTTACATCGCCACAGCCGCAACGGAGCCTGGAAGGGGCCAAACTCAGCACAGCGTCCTCCCTCACACTGCCTCAAACATGAGTCGTCAGTGACCCAAGGCTGACGTGAGGAGAATCGCCCGCCACAAGTGGTCAACCACAGCTCACCACTGCCTGTGGAAGTCATTCCCTGGAGAGGGAACACCCAGAGAAGGAGCGTTCAGAAGCTGCCAGAAAAGGAGCACCCGATATAAGTGGCTGCTTGCCATGCAGCCGAGAAGAGCAACTGAAGATTCGCCCGTATGGTCCGGAGACCATTGAAGGTAATAGGCCTGTTGGCCTTGTTAGAACATGGTGCATGTCACTGCACCCGGAGGAGAAGCAGAAGAAGTGTGGAGATATAGTGGCAACCATGTCACCCCAAAGAGCTGGACTAACACAGGTGTGTCAAAGACAATGAGAGGAGAAGCATGAGGACTCGTAGCACCACACGCCAAGAACACCTCCAAAGACACCAGACAGCTACCGAGGCGGAACGACGGCCCTGGCGACAGCACCAAGGGAGAACCACATGTAAGCCGCAGCAAGCGCTAACCGCGTTGCTCCCATTGCTTCGGTGAGACCGTCCAGCCTGAGCATCGGCAGGTGGAGTCGAAGGGAATCCGTGCCCTTGATCACAAATGCCAGAGGTGCAAGAGAAGATTCCGAAGAGGTAGTCAAGTGACTACAACGTTCATCCAGAAACCACCTCTCCTAAGTAACCATGCCCACCTGTCATCTAGGTTCAATGGCAGCTCGATCACTAGTGCCAAACCAGCCTTACTCAGAGGCTGACTGCTAACCCGAACTGCGGGAGAGAGAGCATGTCCTGACCAAGACCCATACACCCCTGAGGTTTGTGCAAGAGACTGGCTATTGGCTCATCAGCGGCTTGCAGCTGCCCCCAGCCGGCACATATGCAGCCCCAATCGCAGCCCACCAGCAGTCACGTGGCAAGCCCGAAGAAGGGTCTCCCCAGGTGGGAGAGCTGAAGGAGACATTGCCCCACCTACAGGTCCCCAGACACAGCAAGGCAGCCTAAGTGAGACTTCAGGCGATCTAGAAACAATCCAGTGAACTTTCACCATGGACTCCCACCATGAACTTGACACACCCAGTAAATGTACTATTGGTACACACCACATACCATCATGCAGGTCGGCAGACGGAAATCACGAGCGACTAAAGGACATGATTAAACTGGCACGTTCCTAGTGCGCAGATGACATCTTCAAGCAAGAGTTTGTATCCTGAACTGATCAGGTTAAATGATGAACATCTGTTGAGAGCATCCTGCCACAGTGGAACTCACCAGCCCTTGTTGACCGTCTTCCTGATAGCGGGCTCGAGAAACTGATGGACCCTGTGGTGTACATTTCACTGTTAGTTATTCTTACAGGTTGAACTTTTGAGTTTTTATTTTCATTAAAGTTTTGGAGGAATGTTGTGTCCTGCGAGACACGTTCTAGTGTCTCAACAGGCACTGGTTTAGTAGCCACTTCCCCTATGGGAGTGGGCACACAGACACCCCACACCCATCCACCACGGAGTCACGAGTGACGTGACCCGGCTAATAAATGGGCCAGTGTGCACGTGCTCCTGGCCAGTTGATGAACGATTAATCAGCATGTGGGCCTAGGGTCCATGTCATAACAAGTGAGAGCGCATCGCTGTGGAGAAGCAAGAGCTGAGGGACACGTGGTGCGTAAATGTGCCCACTTTGAGTGCTTTGCCTGTTGCTTGATTACCGCTGGGGTGAACGTTACGTGGGCAAACAGCTTCTGGCGCTTGTGCCCGCCTCCCCGTTGAGTGTTTCAGGGGCTGTGGTTGAGAAGAGGGAGATCACCCCGGCGGCTAACATCATTTCGCCGGGCCATGTGAAGTTTTCCCTCTCGTCGTCTCCTGGTGCTGCGACTGCGCTGCCTTCTGGGTGTACGCGGGAAAGTGGCTAGTGCGGCAGTGAACTCTTACAGGGGTAGTTTTCCCTCACACACTAAGGAACGACCACTACCAAGAGTGTTGTCTCATTACACCGGCTTTTCTTTCCCATCGGCTCTGCAGGCTTCCTGAGGTGGGGAAGAGCAAGGACGGCCCTGGTAGGTGTTCCTCAGCGAGGAGATCGACAAGCTTAACCCTTGCAGCTCCAGTGTTCATCATAACCTGTACAGCTTCCCATTGCATCTCCACTGCTGATTACTCTCACAAGCCTGTCCAATATTCCACGCTGACAGGCACAGCTTCACCTAAGGTGTCTTTTCTCTCTGGTGTCTTCCATCAGCATTACTTCCTCCTCACGCTGACGGGCACAGCTTGTGCTTACTGTAGTGAATGAAATGATGAATGGTCAAGTAGTTTCTTGAAGCTCTTTATTTCAAGTAAGATGAACAGGAAGAAACCCCACCAGGAACAGGATGGTCACTGCTCAGCCCTCACTCTTCAACTGTCATTCCACATCCACACCAGGCACACTAACATTCTACTCACTCTGTCATCAGCATTCAACATTACATACCAACACTGCGTTGGAGCCAGTCTCCGCAGGAGTCAATCGAGTGTTACTGTTGTGTTCCGGTAACGTTGTCCTCCTATTTATTTGACGGGCACAGAGAACATGGCTATTACAAATATGTCACACCCGCTCCCTTTCCTCAGCGAAGTGGGGGAGCCCGTATTACTGTGGAGATAATGGTTTGGACTAATGGATGTACCCAGTTACATCCAGGACATGTTTGAGCGTCACAAACCTTCACGGAATCTGAAATCTGCAAAAGCTAACCTCCTCCCCATCCCCACTTTTAGATTAAAGACAAAGGGAGGAAAGGCTTTGGCTGTCCTGGGGTCAAAAGCCTGGAACAAACTACCCCTGTCTCTTCGGCAAATTCTTTCTGAAGCAGTCTTCAGAAAATCCTTAAAAACCTGATATATAGCCTCCCTGACGCACTATGCAAAAATCTAGTTTGAAGTAAAAACTTGCTTGAATCTGACAGATAGCTGACCCAGTTCTATTTCCTTTCTATGCCCAGCCTTTTCTCGAAGCGCCAAGAAGCTCCCTGGAGTGATAGGTGCGCTATATAAAACCCCCCTTACATTACATTACATCTAATCGCAATTGGGGGGAGAAATGTTCTTCCCTGTGGAAACTACATACCCTACTTCATAACTTAGGCATCAAAGGGCGTAAGACCTATGATAACATTTCAACATCGGCAGATGTGGAGGAAGATAGCGACGATGAGGAGAACGTATACTTAGTAGCAGTTAACAGACTGGAAAAGCATTTTGGTAAAACTATAAATGTCGTTGTAGAAAGGCACAAGTTATTTTCTAGGGTACAAGGCAAAAACGAGAAAGTTAAAACTTACATTGCAGCCTTGAAGGGCCCGGCCAATACGTGTGGGATTGAAGCCTTACAAGATTTCCTCATTAGAGATCTGTTGGTAAGATGCACGAACAACACTAAAATACAGGAGAGGCTATTAGTTGACAAACCAGGTCTGAAACAGGCTATAGAGATAGCAGTGGGAATTGAGCACACTGCAGATTGCATGTGTGAGAAGTTGGCCTGGTATATGATGTTCACTATTCTAGTGAGCACCTTGCACCAGTCCAAACGACCCTTATGGTGATTGGTTGTAAGTCAACCTTATAGACCAGCTATCCTATTGGTAGCATGGACAAAAACAGTCAGGCTAAACTCAAGAGGGCATGTGACACCAGCTGTTTTACCATATGAAATCCCTTTAATACCAAATGAAAGGACACCACACAAGTTATATGTTATAAAATATATGTATTTATTACTAGAATAATCCCCTGTACTCTTTATGAGCACTGAAGCACAAGCGTTAAACACAGAACTTCATATAACATACAAAAGTTGCACAAATATGGATAGGCCCGGGTGGCCCCTAAAACCATATACTAAAATAGTGGTATAAGAACCACGTCACAAACATTGGTAAGGCCTAGGGCCTCGGGAATCGCTAGGGCTACACTGGACTAACAGCAGTTAGGATGTAGGAGGCCCACAGGATGTGGGTGCAGTGTCTATAGGCACACGTGTGCACCAATAGAAGTTAATGGTGCGTAAAAGTTAGAAAGTTACAGTTTTGGAAGTCTTCCGACTGGACTAGAACATAACCACTCAAAACTAGGACACTAGGGATGTAAATCTCTACAAGAGCACCGTAGTACTCTCGTTACCTCACCCACAGGAAGTGGGTGCATAGGTGTTAACCGCATCGCTGCAGGCGATATTTTCCTCCTGTGCTGGGCCCCTATGAAAACGGGCGTGGCCGTGACGGAACCATTCCGTCTTCAGCACAGCACAACCGTGACTGATGACGGAATGGTTCCGTCACCAGCATCGAAGGGGTTAAAGTGCGTCGGGTTTCGTCGTGGAGTTCTAAGGAGCCTGGAGGAAAAGATGCTGCAGGCGACCAGGAGAAAAGAGTCCGGTTGGATCCAAGGGTGGATCGAAGATGTAGAGTACCTGAAAGCAGAGGGGACAGAGTCTGGGTCACTAGCCAGTGACCAGGAAGGAACCAGGCGATGTCGGGTTGCGATCAGGTGATGTCGTGAAGCTTGTCTCCGCTGCCATATGGACCAGGAAATATCGACGACAACTAGGAGGTGGACACGGACTGTCCCACAAAGCTCTCGCTGTCGGCGTTGTCGGTTCTCGAATCGGAGTCAACAGGCCTTGGCAAATGCAACCCACGCAGGAATCGGAGATGGCTTCTGGATCAGACTGGCAAGGTCTGATGGGCTGCTCCTTTTCAGGGGAGCAAGGGCCAGTCTGGAGCAACCAGACGAGCAGTGAAAATTTGTAGGTTCGTCGTCACAGAGGCCACTAGCCAACAGGCAAGTGACCGGACAGATGTGTCAAGCAGGAAAATGCAAAAGGGCCCCACACAGTACTCAGTGAGTGTGGAGAGGTGATCTTTGGTGCAAAAGCTGCTCGGGGCTGGGGCTTCTCAATCCCCAAAGCACAGCTTCAAGGGTGCCTCGGGAGCTGCACAGGAAGCACTTCGCTGGCTTTCCAAGATGGCTGGTCCCACGTCTCACGTCGCCTCCACAGGTCTCAGCTTTGCTGGGACTGTGGATCAGGCTGTTGTATGTCTGGAAGTCCGGTTCTTGTTGGTCTCTGTTGTTCGATCTCCGGCGGGAGCAACAACAAAGAAAACCATTGAGCGCTGATGGTGCCTGCTGGTGCAGGGTGGTCACTCCTTGACCACCAGGGAGATTCTTCAGTCTTCTACGTCGAATAGGATGTCGAAGGGTCCAGAGTTCTGTTTCAAAGTTTCAGTCAGGATAACCTAAAGTCTATGGACACAGCTTCTACCTTTATTCCAAAACAAGGGGCTGGATTTCCTGCTAGGTCCCTCCTATGGGTGGGACCCAGGAAGGGGGTGGTTATACCCCTTTCCTTTTGTCCAGTTTCACGCCAGAGCTGGGGCTGGAGTGCCCCAGCACCGGTTTGAACTGGGCTATGCATGGGACACCATGTGTGCCCCAGGCAGTGTCTAGGTTCATTCAGCCCTCCCTGCCCCAATCCACTATCTCCTGTCTGGGGTGGTGTTAGCACCTCCATGTGACAGGAAACCTTTTGTCCAGGCCGCCCCTGCCAGACTTTTGGTCAGCAGCAGGAGGCCAGACTTGTGTCTGTGGCAGCAGCATTCATTTTGTGATGTTGAGGCTCTGGTTGATTTTAGCCGCGTTTAAGGAAATTAACATGTCTTCTCCCTCTAGAAGGGTGGAATGCTACCGCCGTCACCAGGACTGGCGAGGGGGTAGTATTCCAAAGCGTATGACACCTTACACGACATGTTTTGATAAAGCCAAACCAAAGATAGCATCTAACCGCAAGGATTATAATGCACTTAAGAGTATATGGTATGGCAATATCCTAGAACAGCTATAAGGACATGGTTCCGAAAGCTGCAGACAGGCTCAGCTCATGCTAGAGCACCTTCTCACATAAAACCAAGCACTCTGCCTCCAGGATTGTTAAGGGCTGCCATAGGAGTGACTTATAGGTAAATATGTGTCCAGATATAGGTTTAGACATAGGTATACTATATCTAAGCAAGGGGTGATTACACCACCTTGCCCCAGCTGAGTGATCAGCCAGTTGTGTCAGTTTGGATGGCCAGCCAGGGGTAGCAAAAGATATGCTGCAGCCCTTGGTAGTCCTTGGATGCACCTATGCCCTGGGTACCTATAGTACTCTGTACAGGGGCTCATAAGGTGACTCAATCCAAATTGGAGATGTACCTAGGGTACATGGAGTCCATTTTAAAGAGGGAGCAGATAGCCTGGGGTCCTGATTAGAAGGATCCCAGGCCAACTAAGTCGAAAACCAGCTAAACACTAGGCAAAAAATCTGGGGTAACCATAGTCAGGTATCCACCTTCCTACAGCATGGTAGCAATGAAATAGGATGGGGACAAACATGCAGAGGTTAATGCTATAAGTAAACAGGAGGCCAGCAAGCACCAAGCTGAAGTGTTACCCGTGTGGCAGCCCGAGGCATTTAGCTAATTATGTAGGGTGCCAAGCCAGATCTGTCACATGTCACAAGTGTGGTAGTAGCGGACATTTGGCTAAGGTCTGCCGAGATCAACGTAATTTTTTTTTTTTTTTTTTAAACTTTATTTTTGTCGCAGACAATGATAGTATATAACAGTTGCGCCGACAGTTACAGCAAATCAACGACATTATGGCCAATAACATACTGCTGTGTACACGGCCCTTCAGCCCACAACCCGAAGGCCGGGCGGCGATAGGTGGTAGTATGGAAGCCAGGCATTGAACCTAGCCATGCAACTGCGCGGCAGGACATTCTAATCTGCTTTTACTTTTTTTTTTCTATACAGGTTACCCCCCAACTCCCCAATGGAACCCTCCCCCCCAACACTTCGGCATTCGTGACTAAAACATGTGTACACAGGTCGTTCACCTCATTATGGCACTCCTATCGGCAGAAAATAGCAGCGATCATTACGTGTATTAGGCATGAAACTTGCAGATACCAAATCCCAATTCCACTCAGGTGTATCCTACATGTGCGTGTGCGGTCAGGCACTCCCCTGACTCACTGCCCTCCCTCACCCTCCCCACCACCCTCATCTTCAGACCCTGTGTCCCCAGGAGTGAACAACTCCGCACTTGTTCCATCCGAGTCCTCGGCTGTCTCCCCCACCTCTCGCATCATTCTCCACGCAAGCAGGTCGTCCTGCAGTTTCTCATCCCTACGCACTGTTTGCATAAAGGTTTCCTCCGCCAGGGTCCATTCCCCCACATCCCTAAGCCACTGTGACATCACTGGGGCCCTCTGTCCCATCCATGTGATGGCTACCCTCCTCCTTGCCAGTACTAAAAGCAGTTGCAACATTTTGTAGGACAAATTACACTTCCTGGGCTTGGGGACTAGGGCTAACAAGCAGTACAGGGGGGTCAGTTCCATCCGGAGTTCAGTAACCTTATGAATGTGTGCCACTACCGATTTCCAGAAGGTGTGTACCAACGGGCACTCCCACGCCAGATGAAGGAATGATGCACCCGACGCGCCACACCTAGGGCAGTCATCGCGCTTGTCCGGGGCAATACGCTTCAAGGTAACCGGAGTCACATAAGTTCGGTGTAAAAAGTTAAAGTGTGTCAGTTTGAACAGTGCATTGCACGACACCTTCCGGGTGAGGGTACCGATGCGTTTGCTCTGTGCCGGTTCCAGCACAATTCCCAGGTCAGCCTCCCAAGCCGCCCACGCCGGGGGCACCGGCGGGGTGGAGTCCAGCCGCATGGCCGAGTACAATAGGGTGATCAGCTTCCTGCCCCTACCACAGGAAAGGATAACATTGAGGGTATGGGACACAGGGGGCACATCAGGGAATTGCGGCCAAGTGTCCCGAGCCAACGCATGGAGGCCCCTGTACTGTAGGAATTGGCCCTCACCGAGACCGAACGTCTCCGTCGCCCGTTCGATAGATAGGAACGTGTCATCCGGGTAGAGATCTGCCAACATCCCACATCCACCCGCTCTCCATTCATGGAATGGCATGTGTACCTCCATGTCCACCACTGGGGCCATAATCCATATCGGCAGTTCCCTGTGAAAGGGGGCCCTCCGTAGGATTTTTCCCCCACACGTTGCCAAATGGCTGCGGTGTGGCGCACTATATATGGCAGTGTCTCGTCCGCTCCCCTGCCGCGCATCAGGCCCATCTGTACTGTCCTTTCATCCGCGCTCCCCGCGAGGAGCCGCAGTTCCCAGGTGTCCGCATCCGTGAACCACCTGGCCGCTGGCAACAGCTGAGCCGCATAGTAGTAGAGGTCGAATCTCGGCGCCTTCAACCCCCCCTCCTCCCAGCTCCGGACAACCGTGTGTAAAGCAACTCTACTTCGCCTGCCTGCCCAGAGTAAGGACGTAAGGAGTGTATTGAGAGTGCGGAACATCCGCGGTGGAAGTGGGCACAGTGAATTCTGCAACACATAAAGCACTTGCGGCAGCATCACCATTTTCGCCACTGCCAGTCGCCCCATCAGGGAGAGAGGCAACGTGTTCCAGAATGCTACCGACTGTCGTAGGGACTGCACCACCCTGTCCGCATTGCGGGCCAGCAACTGTTCGTCCGACGACGCCACCTGCATCCCCAGATAGCGGAAGGCCTCCAGTTCCCACCGCAGCCCCAAGCGCGGCAGGTCCCCGTGCGCGTCCACATCATATCCCGCTAGGGGGAAGACCAGGGACTTCCCTGCATTGATACGCAGGCCCGACGCTGCGCCAAAACGGTCCAGTAGCTGAAGCAAAACCGGCAGCGCATCCTGCGGAGATGTTAAGTAAAACAGAGCATCGTCTGCGTACAAGGACACTGTGTGGACATTACTCCCCACCTTGATTCCCCATTGGGCCATTGTGGTACGGGCTTCCACCGCCAATGGGTCAATTGCCAGGGCGAACAGGAGTGGCGAGAGGGGGCATCTCTGGCGGGTGCCTCTCCCTAACGCCCAGTCCTCCGAGCGTGCGGCCCCAAGTTTGACTCTGGCTCGAGGCGCCCGATACAGTATCTGGACCCACCCGCGAAACACAGGCCCCAGTCCCACCTGTTGAAGCACCGCCGATAGGTACCCCCAGCTAACCGCGTCAAATGCTTTGGCCAAGTCTATTGAAACTAGGACCTGGGGGTCCTCCCTACCGCACACCTCATGCATAACATGGGTTAATCGCCGTAGGTTCATCGCGGTGTTGCGTCCGGGGATGAACCCACACTGGTCCTCATGGACCAACTGGACCATGTACGGCGCCAACCGAGCGGCTAAGAGTTTGGTCAGGATCTTGACATCCGTGTTAATCATTGTAATAGGGCGGTACGCCGCGGGGTCATATCCATCACCTCCCGGCTTTAGAAGCATGCAGATCTCACCCTGGTACATTGTGGGCGGAAGAGCGCCCTCCTCTAGCGCCGTGTGGAAGACTTGAAGGAGGAGGGGGCCAAGGACATCCCCGAATGCGTGGTAGAACTCGGAAGGAAACCCGTCTCCCCCCGGGGATTTTGCCGTCGGCAAGCCTGCCATAGCCACCCGCACCTCGTGTAGGGTCAAGGCCCCATCCAATTCCTCCGCCGCCTCTCTCGGAAGGGCCGGCAGAGTCACTCCCCGGAGGTAGGACTGATAGGATGCCTCCGTGACCAGCGGATCTGCCGTATACACCTGCTGCAGGTGTGTTTTGAGAACCCGCAATATACCTGACTCCGAATGGACCATGACCCCATCAGGGCCCCTCAGGGCAGCTATCTGAACCGGGGCCGCTTCCTTCTTCAAAATCCAGGCCAATAACCGGCCGGACTTGTCCCCCTCCCTGTGGAGGCGCTGTCTAAATTGACCCAGCGTGCATCTGTCGAGGCGCGTAAGTATATCATGTACTTGCGCCTGGGCTTCCCGCTCCAGGGCCAGTTCCGGGTCCCCAGGGTCTGGTGAGGCCTGCCGAGTCCGCAGGGAGTCTTCGGCCTCTCTCAGTTCACGGGTCAGCTGTCGGCGGACTCCATAGGTAAGAGCCATGCATTCACCCTGTACCACTGCCTTCAGCGCCTCCCATTTTGTCGACAGGGGTACGTCGCCTCCCTCCCAATTCAGGTCCACGTAATTAGTGAGTGCAGTCTGCACATGCTCTCTGCCCAATGGGTCCTGTAGGAGGTCCGCGGGCATCCGCCATGTACGAGGGCGGCAAGGCTGGTCGACGTCCTGCGTAGCGCATAGCACCAGGGAGTGGTCGGACAGGAAGCGGGCCAGATGGGTGACCTGTAGGGAGTACGACGCATCCATATTTGCGGCGAGGACCCTATCTAGCCTGCTATGAGTGTCGTGCGTAGGGGTGTAACAAGTGTACAGTTTCTGTGACGGGTGACCCTGGCGCCACACATCGACCGCTCCCAGGTTTGCCATGACCTCGCGCAGTCTCGCCGTCATGCGAGGCTTCGTCCCCGCTCGGGGAGGATGCCGATCCAGGACAGGGTCCAAGACACAGTTAAAGTCTCCGAACCACAGGAGAGGGCTGTCCACGTCCGACCCTAGGACGTCTTGCATTTGTGGGTAGAAGGTCGCGTCATCTACGTTAGGCGCATATGTATTAAGTAGCGTAAGGTCCCTGCCATTCAACAGCACCCTCAGCAGCAGGTACCTGCCCTCAATGTCCGCCTCCGCATACTGTACCGCGAGGGGGACCCCGGGCGCTACCCAGATCAAGACCCCACGCGCATACGTCGAAAAGGAAGAGTGAAAGACCTGACCCCGCAAGCTTTTGCGCCCCCTCCTCATTCAGATGCGTTTCTTGCAAACATGCAATTGATATGCCATGCCTCCGAAGGAAAGATAGGACCCTATATCGTTTGGTACAAGTGCCCAACCCACGCACATTCCACGTTAAAAATTTGTATCCCATGTCTCCTGTAAGTGCCCAGCCGGGCCATGCAGTCTGCTGCCAAAATACCGCCTCCTAGGGGCCTGAACAGTGATACACATGATGCCTATGCCAACATTTTTAAACAGTTTCCCCCCTTCCACCCCCCCCCCAAAATTGCAACATCAGCAGAACATTCCCCCCCTCCCCCGCCCACGAGCAGGATAACGACAACAACCCAACCTGTCAACCCGCCCTTCCCCCGCTGGTGCCAGGACGTGCACAGCCCCCCCCACACACCCCTCACAACCCATCACACACTCACACAACTATGAACTGCATACACCCCCCCCCCAGCTCCCCGCATAACCCAATGCACGGATTGAATTCTCCCGGCTCCGGACCAACTGTAGTCGACCATACAGGACCAATTCCAACCGTTGTACCCCCGTCTCCCGAACATCAATCAATCAATTCCCACACTGCAAACCCACCGGCCCCCCTCTCCCCTCCCCCCCAATGCAAAGTCTGGTGGCTCCTGGAACAATGTCAAACCAGTGCCCACCTATACTCCTCTCCACCCCGGGAGCCACAGTAGCCATCCAAAGACAAAGTATATACGGCTCCTACATCACCTGAGGGCGGGCCATTCACCTCCAGGGCCCCAGCTCCCCCAGTCTCCTGAATCACCAGGTCTGACGGTGTCATGTCCCGCACCGCAGCTGTTATCGTGTCTGGGACCAGGATTTCCATAGGTTCCAGTGGGTTTTGAGACTCCGCCCCGGCCCCCTGTAGCAAGGGTTCCAGGAGCATTCCTCCATCAGCCCCCACCGTGATTCTAGGTTCCTCAGCGTGTTCCGACGTAGAGCGTTGTCTGCGTCCGCCTCGGGGCCTCCGCTGCCGTTGGGGTCGGCTCCCCCATGTCTCTTTGGACCCACCACGGGCTCCCGGTGGGACCCCGTCTCCCCTAACCTCCAACCATTCCCATACCTCCCCCGGGGATTCAAAGAAGTGTGCCTTGCCCTGTGCCAGCACCTTGAGTTTGGCGGGATACAGCAGCATTTATTGCAACTGCATCGCCCGGAGTTTCTGTTTAACCCCCAAAAAGGATTTCCTCATCTCCTGAACCTGGTGGGTATAGTCCGGGTATATTGAAATCCGGCTATTTTCAATGGTTAGGTCCGGTTTTTCCCTCGCCGCTCGCAGGATGCAGTCTCGATCCCGATAATTCAATATCTTGGCGATCAGAGCTCGTGGCGGGGCCCCCGGCTGCGGCGGGGGAACCAGGGCTCGGTGTGCCCTCTCGATTACAAACACTTCCGAGAGACCCTGCGGGCACAGCTTTGCTCTAATCCATGTTTCCAGGAAACGTTCAGGATCTCCCGCCTCCATTCTCTCCGGTACCCCCAGGACTCTAATGTTGCTGCGACGCGCCCTCCCTTCCGCGTCCTCAGCTCTCCGTTCCAAGGCTCCAGTCGTCGCTGTAAGGTGTGTGACTGTCTTCCGGAGAGAGGCCACTTCTCCCTGTAGCTGCTCGATATTGGCCTCCGCATCTGTGACTTTGTCCGCCACCTTGCGGAGGTCCGTCCGCAGGAGATTGACGTCGATGGAGACTGTTTCTATTTGCCTCTCCAACGCTGTGTGGGAGCCCTGGATAGCCTTTAGGAGTTCCGCACGGGTGGGCTCACCGGAGCCCCCCGGTTCCTCATCCTGGCCTGATTGGCGTGTAATCCTTTGGGGCGGCAGTCTCTGCGTGGTATACTGGGTGATCGTGTTGGCCTGTGACGATCGGGACGCCCTGTCCTTACGCATCTTCGGAGTGATCCCAGTGCGGGGATGGCCCGCCTTCAAAGCAGCAGCAAGCCCAATCTCGCCTCCACCCTGTCTGTGAAGAGTTCCGTGTGGAGTCACGCTCAAGCTCCCAGCCTTGCACGGCCAGTCTGGCTTCCACACACCCCCAACACTCCTATTGCAGGCAAGGCCCAGAGAATTCAGGCACTATCGGGAAGCGTCGTGTCCCAGCAAGGAGAAATCCGGTAACCACACTTCGCCAGCCGGGTGGCACGGTCTCGTCAAGGGTCCCTGTGGCCCCCAGTGGGTGCGGCGCTGCGTCCCCCCGTCCAGCCGGGCCCCACAGGGAGGAGGCCACTCCACTCTCCGCACCCGGCTTGTATGGGCTGCGTAGTTCGTATGCCCTGACCTCCCAGCTAACAGCCAGGAAGGGGGGGGACCCCCAGGCGCCCCACCTTGGCTCCGCAATCAGGAGTCCAATCTGCGCCCCTCGACCAGTAGAGTCCTCAGCGGCCCAGGGCCTCGCCGGTAATCAGTGGGGGGAACTTGCGCCCCTCCCCCCCTGCGCTCCAGGATGCAGGTAGGCCCGGGAGAACTGTGCCGGTCTCGCGCGTTCTGTCAGGGGCTCAGTGTTCGTGACTGCGCCGTCCACTCCGCCCGTCTGCGCTCCTCTGAGCCCCCAGCCCGCTCTCACCTCACAGCCACGCAGCGTCTTCTGGGACCCGGGCCTGCAGGCGCCGCCGGTCACTCCGGTGTCCACGGCCCGATGACCGACACCAAGATGGCGGCCCGGTGGGGGAGGGGCACGCTCCGGTCCGCAGCTCTCCAGTCTCTCCCTCGCTTCGGGGTGGCGGACCCTCTCCCAGGCAGGCAGCCGCACAGCCGGACTAGCACACGCAGGGCACCCCCACGGGTCCGGACCCCCTTGTCCGCCAGCTGTTGCTCGCGATCCCCTGCACCGGGGCCAAGCTTCTTCTCGGGACGTCTCTCGGACCGGCGCCGTCCACCACTCCTCCGCTCACGGCGCCGTCCACCGGGTCAGGGTCCAGGCTCGGGACAATCCCCTCAAGTCTCCCGCCGGCCCACCGAAGCACTTCAGGATATGGCCACTCCCGGCTGATCAGGCCCAGACCACGGGCTCGCGTAGGCGAGGCGGCCGCTCTCTGATCACCGGGGCTGCTCCGCGGCCTCTCCGCTACTCCCGCCAGCCGAGATTCGGCAAGAATGGTCCTCGCACCTTCCGCAGCAAGTCCGGTCGCTCAGGGTGGCACATCGGAGCCCGGGCAGGATAATCAACAGGATTGTCGGGTCCGCAGGACGGGAGCTGGCAGAGCTCACGTCCTGTCGGCCATGCTGCTAGGCCATGCCCCCCAACGTTGAATTTTTTTAATGTCAATAGAGCAAGAGCCAAACATGTGTTTCAACTCAACAACTCTGATAAAAATGCGGACTTTCCTTCAGGTACCATCACTTTAGATAAGAGAGAGGTCACTGTCTTTGCGGACTCTTGCTCACCCTATACTTTGGTGGAGGTTGAGGTATTCACTAAAATGTTTCCCTTATGGGACCAGGACATGCAACCTCCTGACATTCATCCAGGGGGGTACAATGGTGACCCCATACCCTTGATCGGTATGACCACCATGAACATAGGGCCCGATTCACAGAGCTAACTTATAACAAAATCCTAAACTTACTACCATTTTGGTATTCACAGAAGGCACTTACTCATTTCGCTATTCACAGAAGTTAGGAGTCCTAACTTTAGGACTCCAAAATGCCTTCTGTGATTACCAAAAGTCTTAAAATTAGGATTTTTCTCAGTTTAGGAGTAGTAAATTTAGGACTCCTAACTTTAGGACTCCTAAATACCTTTTGTGAACACCGAAAGTCTTAAAATTAGGATTTTCTCAGTTTAGTAGTAGTAAAGTTAGGACTCCTAAACTGAGAAAAATTCAAATTTTAAGACTTTTGGTATTCACAGAAGGCATTTAGGATTCCTAAAGTTAGGACCCAGTCAACAGATCTGAAAAGTGGTGCATAGGAGTGGGATCAGTTGAGTACTTGGGCTACACTATTTCTCAAGATGGAATTAAGCCCAAGGTAGATTTGGTTGAGGCTATTCAGGGTACTGCGGGCCCTACATGTGTTGAAGATCTAAAATCATTCTTGGGTTTATCTGAGTATTTTGCTAAATTTGTCCGTAACTATGCTAGTATTGTGGAGCCGTAGAGAACATTGCTCAAAGAAAGAACCCTTTTTGTGTGGAACGAAGAGTGTCAGACAGCATTCATCACAGTGAAAGGGGGCATTGCCACCGCTCCATCATTGGGCAGATTTGATCCCACCAAAACCACTGTGTTATGCACTGACGCAAGTAATAAAGGGTTGAGCGCCAGTCTTACCCAAGTGGCCAATGGCAATGAGCAAGTGGTCGCCTTTGCTTCTTGCGCCCTTAAAGGAGCGGAAGCCACTTACTCCGTGGTGGAAAAAGAGGCACTTGCATGTGCCTGGACCGTTAAACATTTCCGTTTCTTTTTATGGGGTATCCCCTTCACTGTGGAGACTGATCACAAGGCCCTAATGTATGCATTCACCACAAAAGGGTCAGCGAAAACTACACCAAGGATCGCTAGATGGATCCTGGGACTGGAGGGGTCCAATTTCACTGTTAAGTATATGCCAGGCAATAAAAATGTTGTAGCAGACTTTCTATCTCGCTCACCTCCTGATGTTGATGATTGTGCAACCTTGGTTGAATCTGGTGAAATGATACTTCAACTGACTTGCCTTAACAAAGAGGAATGGGACGAGTGCTTACACACATATGAGGAAATAAAGGCACTCAAAACCCTTATAGTCAATGGTTGGCCTAATGAAAAAAAAGAAGTCACCACACCATTGAGCAGCTACTGGAATGTATAATTGGAGTTAATCATTCAAGAGGGAACGGTTTGTAGGGGTGAAAAGATCGTTCCACCTGTAAAGCTGAGACCAACAATTGTGTATCTTGCTCATATCGGTCATCTAGGGCGCAGCCTTACAAAAAATAAGATCAGGATGGACTACTGGTGGACGGGGGGATGGATGCCATGGCTAAGCACACGGTAAGGGACTGTCCAGAATGTAGCCGCTCTGACAAAATTCATCAAGCCAGAATACCCCCCTGCCTCTGGTGTTTGTGCCTAATCGGCCGTGGTCAAAGCTATACCTCGACATCATCGGTCCCCTCAACCTCAAAACCTTAAAAGAATGGTTCATACTAGTCATGGTGGACTAACACACCCACTGGGTGGTTTACAAGTGTGTAGACACTAAGATACTCATCAGTTTCCTGAAAGACGTATTCTTCGATGAAGGTATCCAAGACATCCTGGTAACAGGTAACGGGGTACATTTTACATCAGAAAGCATGAGGGAGTTCCTTTTGGAAATGGGCATCACCCATCATAAAACAGCACTATATTATCCTCTGGTCCAACTGGCTGGTGGAATGCATGAACTGACTAGTGAAAGAATGTCTACAGCGAGCAGAGGTCTTAGGAATATCAGCAAAAGATGCATTGCAAGATACATTTTGGGCATATCGCGCAACTCCTAATTTACTCACCGGGGTTTCCCCTTTTAGCTCCTTGAAGGGAAGAGTCCCCAAAACCAGACTCTCACCTCCTTGGGAAAGACAAAACACCTGTAGGGTAAACCGTGAAGAGATTGACAAAAGAGTAAGTGTTCATCAGTCAAAATATAAAATCAGGTATGATGAAATGAAACGTGAAATTGCGCACTTTCAGAGAGGTTGATTGGGTTTGTGTAGACCTGGCAAAACCACGAAGAAGGGAGCCTACAAGGTTCTCAGAGCCCATGATGGTAACTAAAGTGGGCAGAAATGTAGTCCAACTTGCCAATGGTCAAACTTGGAGCATGGACAAAATTGTCCCTCACAGACATGGTGTTGTTCCTCATGTTGTTGCTCAGGAGACAAGAGGAATTCTGCTGCTCCTAGAAGATCACTAAGAATCAGGTCCGCACCTAGGTGGACAAAAAACCACAGTACTGTATAACAGTTTATTCTGTGGCCCTCTGACCTTGTTAGCCACTGTTTTATTCTCCCCTATGGGAAATGGCTTTGTCCACATTCTAAGGTTGCGTTCTGACTGCCTTGCTCCTCCTAGCCCCCCTTTTCCTTCCCTTCTCTCCTTTTCCTTCCCTTCCCTTCCCAATGTAAGGGGGTGTGTTATAATCTGCACTTGGTATGCCCCGCGACCCCTGTCCCACCACCCCTGTTGGTATATGCCTATCTGTGATGTACTGAACATTCCACAGCTGACTCCAGCTGACTGAAACCTGTGATGGTGAAAGGAACGAATAAAGAAGACTCTTCACGTAACTGGACTTAATCTCGTCTTTGTAACAGTGGAACAAACAGGAAGCATTATCTACGTTGAAGCAATGTTTTTTAAAGGAGACTAACATACACCAATCAAAAGCTGCTCTTTTCCTGTCTACTTCCTCCCACAAGTCTGTCAGTGGAGACGGCGTTGCAAATGCAGGGGATGAAGAGCATGAAGGTGCTCATAACATTAGATAAAATTACAGACATGCAGTTATTATAAAATTAATGCAATACGGCCTCCCAGCAACGGGTGCTAGTGTTATCTTCGTGATAGAGGCACATGAAGCATTCAGGACAGAGATATTTTATTCTTGGGTCAAATTCCCACCAGCAGATGCATGCACACATTTGTTTCATACTTACATTGAAGATGACACACCTGAAGAATACTTTCCATACATGGACGTAGAAGTCCTGTTAACATACCAAGATCATATTAATTGGTTTAAAGGTGCTCTCCCCCACAACACTACAAATGTAAGACTCGGTCCGCTCAGGAGAGAAGGAGCGACCTGGTCAGTCCTTGCTGCTTACAAACTGCATCCAGATATTGATACATTGCCAGCAGCTGAATTATGTGCACTTTACAGAGATGTAGTAAAATATACAGAAACCTTACACAGTTGCAAACACTTACAATTCAACCTGCGCTGATTACTCAAGCTGGTCAACATCAAATGACTATGACAAATATCAGCCCACAAATGCTGAACGCGATTATGGGAAGAATGCCCACCAAAAGTGAGCAAATGCCGTTCTGCATATGCACAGAAAATAGCACAGCTTGAAGCAGTATTTCCCCATACGAGCCTGGAGGAAAAACACAGAACACTAACAATTTGCTTGAGAATGGAGATAGCTCCCCTGATGGAGGATTGTACTACTTGTGGTACAGTTTCACTGCCGTTTATACCAGAACTCATGGTACCCCCTCAATAGCAGTTATGTCAGATGTCATGAAACAAATACAGAATGAATTTGAGGCAGTACCTGCCCTGGACTTGGGGATACAATGAAAAGGTAATTTTGTCCAGGTATCAACAATTATGTTAGGTAACATAAAAGGAGAGGCAGCAGGGGTGGCTATATGCCAACGCCTGAGGGAAGTCACTCCTGCACAACAGGAGCAAGAACTACCTAAGATTAATGAAGAAACCTATGCTTTGCTGGATAGAGATAACTTGGGAGCTAGACCTGGTGACGGGTAATCCTGAACAGATAACTCAAAGCAAGCACCCGATTCTTCTAAAAAGAATGGCATAACAAACTATCAAAGAATAATGATGAGCAGAATGCATCATGATCACAGGGTGGATCTCCTCTTCAGGAGCCCTCTGAAAAAAGATATAATCTTAGGTACTGTGATAATATTTAAAAACCTGAGAGGTATCAGGATATTAATACATGTTTCTTTCATTCCTTTCAGAGTTCATCAAACCACTCGGAGAGGGAAGAACAGTCAGAACCCAGATCAGAAGAGCAAGTGAAGCCAAAAGAGACACATCGCACTCCAGACTACATTATCAAACATGAAGATAAACCAAAACTAAACCTCAATTTAAAAATAAGAAGGTAGCTAGTTGTGAGAAGTTGCCATCTTTCTTGCATTGGTATGCCCCCACTTTTTGCTGAACTGCTGATGTACTTTGACTGAGTGTGCCCTGGGCTCCTGCCAACCAGGTGCCCAGAACTTGTGTTCCTTCCCTAAAACTGTGTTGAAACAAAAACCAATTGGCATCTCTGGCCACCTGTTAGCCCCTAGTAAATGGTACCCTAGGTACCCAGGGCTTGGTGACCAGAGAAGACCCCTAAGGGCTGCAGCACTTATTGTGCCAACCTTACGGGCCCGGTACCCTGACCCCCACACACTGCCTTTGCAGGCTGAGTGTCTAAGTACAGAACTAAACAAAGAGTCAACATGGCACACATCCCTGTGTGCCATTCCCACAAGACCCACTGCCCTGGCATGCCTCAGTCACCCCTCTAGCTGGGTGCCCGATGCCAGTGGTGTGGGCACAGGTGCATGAGCCCTGTGCCCCTACAGTACCCAGGGCCATTCATGGGCACTGTAAGTGCAGTGATGCCATTAAGAATATATGGCGCTGAGAGGTTGTCTTTACAAACTCCACAGCACCATAATGGCTACACTGAAGACTGACACGTTTGATATCAAACTTCTCAGCACATTAAACCCGCACTGAGGCCAGTGCAGGATTTAATGTAAAATGCACCAGAGGGCATCTTAGAGATGCCCCCTGAAAACCTAACCTACAATCCACGTCTGGTCTGGGAGGCTGCCTAAGCTGCCACAAAGCAGACGTGTTGCTGGACCCCTGGGTGGAGAGCCCCCCGCTCTCCTGGGCCTGTAACATTGCACATCCTCGGTGAGGTGCTAGGTCTCCTCCCCCAGGATGGTCAGGAGGAAGCTTCAGAGGCATGCCACCCTTGTGAGCTTCCCCAGGCCACTTGCTGTACTCAGCAACTGGCCCGATCAGTTCTGACCCCCACTCTGGTGGGAAGACTGGCGGGAAACCATACGTCAGGAAGGGGGCGGGGTGCCAGCCTGTGCCAACCCCACCTCTCAGGTGGGAGAAGCGAGGTTAAGCACAACCCCGGCTCCAGCCACCTTGCAGATGAGGAGCCCGAGCAAATCACAGCCAGGCTCCTGCCCCCTCCCACAGGAGAGGAGCAGGCTATTGGTCCCTGCCCTTGTCCTACCTGTTTTCAAAAGACAGTGGTCCTTAGCTTATTTGAATCAAAAGTGTGAATAAAATATAGGCCATAATAGGGTTCTATATTTGTCCACTGTCCAGCCGGACAGGGTATTTATTTGAACAATGAGAAACAATTAAATCATGTTTTAGGCACAGTCCTGTACCTTACTCTGGAAGGACAAACAACACATAGGAAGAAAAAGTTTCACAGGCAAAAGAGAGCAGTACTGGCCACTTTCAAATCAATATTAGATTAAAGGTTTTGCCAGGAAGTGCTACACACAACTGAAATACAACACAATGGCTAGGTTGTGAGAGCACTATATTAGTCGACGTTTCGATCCACTTTTGCTCTAGTTACACAGGATCATCATCAGGACTAGGGGTGAAAACAATTGCCTGTTTATACATGTAATACAACCGCCCATTAGTAGACTCTTTTTATCGATAGTGTTGGTGATTCCACCTAAAGGAATTGATGTGCACCGCGCTGTCAGAGTAAGATTCCTCTGCCTGAATTACGGGGTCCGCTCAGATACAGTTGGCCTGCCGGGTCCTGTTTAACGCCACCCAATTTCCTCTGTTGCAATGTCTTTCATTCCGAGCAGCGAGGGTTGAACTGCCGGGTTGGGCTCGTAATTCGCGCTGCATCTATGGGAGTACACTGACTCCGTTGCCGGTGGGTTTCTGGAAGCGGGGGAACAATGTCCTATCCGCCTGGTGCTATGATTGTCCTACCTGTAACACCCCTAAATTCAGTATTTATGAGCACCCTGAACCTTCCTTCCTCAGCTCCCAAGAAGAATAAGACACGCCGTGCAGCTGCTCACAGCAGGACGACACCAACTGACTTAGACCCAGCCCTACCGGGCTGTCAATCCTGGAACCTGCTCCTGCTTAATCCCGGTGACTGCTGCGGACAGCAACCTTGGGAAACCCGGAGGACCTGACTGCATTGACCCTCTGAAAGACTGGGACTCCCATAAGCAGAGGCTCTGCTTCAACAACCATACCCCTGGTGCCAGCCAGGAAGCACAAGACCAACCCACTCTGCACCCGCCGAGCCCGACCCGTGCCCGAGTGATAAAAGACCATGAGGACGTCCCCCCAGACACTGGGACCCGAAGTCCAGTGCCCAAAGACCTTCCTCTATGAACTGGATGACGCCTGCAGCCTCAGAACCAGGGACCCCTCCAGCCACGACAGCTGAGGGTAAGATTTCCCAACGCCCAAAGACACCCCTGCACCCGGCGCCCTGCGGCTCCCTGTGCCTTCCTTTGTGGTACCTACCTCTTCTCCAAGATCCCAACTTACCTCTCGAAGTGGTGGTCACACCTGAAGAATCACCGTCCCCGAGTCTGCAGCCTTTGTTCCCTTTTTAACTTTCCCATTGAATAACATTGAGCGCCCAACAGCTCAAAAGCACCCTGCACCCAGCCGCCCGCGACTCTCTGGCAGTGCACCCGGTGTCCTATCCTACTTCCCCATTTGACCTGAGCCCAGCTCCCACAGCCACGTGGCCTGCTAGCCAGCAGCCACCAACCGAAGGCCCCCTGCCTCTCATTGATAACATTGGGCCTAACTACCTCTGCACCCAGCTGCCCCTGTGCCGCTGAGGGTGTACCAACTGTACCTACCTGACCCTGGGGGACCTCTGAGTCTATTCCCAGAACCTTAACCTCACCAGTCGAGTACTCACCTGAAAACCGATAACTCACTTTCCTGCTATAGGATAACATTGACTGGTTCGACTCTAAAAATCTTCTAAATGTGAAGTTTTGAAACTCTAAAATATTCCTAAAAAATCAGCTGAGTAACTACTAAAACGTAAATACTTACTTGACTTAGGTAGCGACCCTAGTACTTAACCTAGGAGTCCAGTCCTCGATTACAAAAGTAGCGAGAACCTACTTTACCTGTGACTTGAATTTCCTTCCATTGGATAACATTGCTAGTTTTTCACTGAAAAGTTTCTAAGTGTCAACTTTTAGAATATCTTTATATTCTTTAAAAATCATTGCAATAACCAAAACGTTTTTACTAAACTGTTTTCAGCTTAGACCCCAGGCCTGAATCTAGGATCCAGTCCTGGAATTACCAAAGTAATCTATAAAGTAATCAACTGCATTTATGTAGAAAAGCCCACTGAGCTCAATGGTAAATTGTGTTTATTATTGTGTTGCCAATTGCAACCACTGTAGCTATTGTACTTACCAAGTATATTGCCTTTCTGCAAAGTAATTACCTGAAGTAGAGTTCAGAGTTCAGTTCTTGAGTGTGTGAAACCTTTTGCTGACTGAGTGTGTACAACAAATGCTTTTCACTGTGCAGTACCGCCTTTCTGCTTGAGCAAGCTACCACTTTTGAGAGTAAGGTCAGCCCTGATTTTAACATGTGTTATACCTCTGGGGAATTGTGGACTCTATACACTCTGTACCTTACTTTGGTCTAGTATATATAGAGCCACTTTCTCACACTAGTCTTAAAATAAGAAATGCCCAGACTACTGAGGACTCAGGGGCATATTATCAACAAGTAGCGATATTTAGCGCTAAAGGGGCTTAACCACATTTTTTTATCGCCACGGATCGCCGGATTTTATCGCTGAGATAACGTGCTATTACAACGTTTATCTCCAAAGTGATGAAATATCCGGCGATAGCGGCGAAATGCGTGAATATCGCTGGGAATCCAGCGATATTCAGGCATTATCGCTAATGGGGTCTTAACCTGAATATCCAACTTCCATTGGATATACAGGCTAAGAAGTGGTCTGAGCAGGCTTTAGCTTTTGGAGATATTCGCGCTTAGCGCAAATATTTCCATCGCTACGCCTGCGTTGATAATAGGCGACAGCTGTGTTAGCGACTGCTTTCAGTCGCTATCAGGTTGGGTATGCCCACTTTGCATGTCATTAGCGATAAATATCGCTGACATGCAAAGAGGGCCCCAAACCACTCGCTATCGCCTATAAGCTGTCGCTAACATCAGTTGGCGACAGCTTGATAATAGGGCGATAAAATTATGATTTGATATCGCCCGCTTTGATAATATGCCCCTCAGTTTCTGAATGGGGAATGGGCTCTGATGATGCTAGACAGCACAGCAGAAGTAACAATAGCTAGACAGGACCCGATGGAATGTCTGGTGACAGCAGCATTGACTGAACATAACACAGTGGAGACACCAGATACAAGGGTAGGTGTCCCACATTGTCTATACGAATTACACTCCGGATGGGAGAGGAACATACCTTGGAAAGTGAAAGGTCTCTTTTGGGAAAACCTGACAAATGTATACAACATCCTTTTGGCTGAAAGAGATTGGCTGCCTGAGTTTGTAATGGAGTGCTTAAGGGGGACAATGTAATTTTACCTGCTTTCTGTGACCTTGTTCGAGAATCACTTAAACATTAATACCCGTAGTAGTGGGCGTTATCACTACCTCTCCAGTCCACCACAATCATGTAGGGTAGGATGCTGAGTCACCTCACCACGAAATCCCATTAACACCTACTCCTACTCTACAGAGACAGCACCCAATAAAACATTAGGCAAAGAAACAGGACAGGGAGATCTTAGATCAACTTGAATACCACGGTGTGAATGAAAATTGCACCTCTTCCATGAATAATCCTTTGTTTCCCGAAATGAAACCTGAAAATACAGGGCCCTATTAATGAATAACATTGTGAGGAAAAAATACAAAAAACACTAGGGGGCATATTTTCAAGCCCCTATCAGCACCACAATGTCACTTTTAGTGGCGTGGTGGCGATAGGGTTTTGCCTTGTTTACATAGCAGCGTTAAGCCACATACTTAGCGTGAAAGGGGAGGCCAATGAATCTTGTGGTGGGCATTTCACAGCAACACCCATTTATTTTAACGCTGCCCCTATTTATAAGGGTGCCATAAATAGGAGGCAGCACCAAAATTAAGACCAGGGAAAACCTGGTCTTAAACAGGCAAAATGAGGAGAAAGGCTTTATTTATCTTCAATTTTGCTGTTTCCATGTGTGCTGTGTTGTGCAGCCTACATAGAAACTGCAAATTGCCATTGATTGTTTATGCGCATGAAAGTGCCAGCCAGGAAACCTTTTGGTGTCAGTGCGCTATATAAGAGCCCCTTAAGATAAGATAAGATAAGAAAGTGATAATAAAAAAAATGCATTTTGAAACTTCTATGTGTACTGTATTAAGCAGCACACATAAAAGTTACAAAACTTCATTTAAAGATTGTTTATGTGCAGGAACAATCTTCCCCTCAACGCAGACATCCTTGCACTATGGTGCAAGGGTGCCTGTGTTGGCGCTAGCATGCTAAGTTTAGGGGCCAATGCAGGGGAAAATGTAAAGCTGAACCATATTGATGTAAATATAGTGCAGTCTTGCGTTTCTGCAGTGGTGGAGTGGAGCATTAAGCCAAGAAGGCTAACACCGCACACCATCACTTTGGTGTAGATATGCCCCCAGACATCACAAATGTATTCTTCTGGCAAAATATAGCATCTGGAAACAGTTATTTAACAGCATTCTCGACCCTTGGCTCTCAAAGCCAAATCTGTAGACTGCCCCAAGGGTATACGAATAGCCCAGGGTTGTTCTTAGCAAGAGTAACAGAGTTACTTCAAAATTGTGATGAGGAGGCATTGTCATACATAGATGATATTTATCTGACAGGCGATAAGATATTGGAACACTTGAACAGGGTGAGCAACATCATTCTGGGGTTGCTACTGTGAGCTACAAATTTACCTTTAAAAATTCAAATATTGCCCACCTCAATGTCCTATTTTTGGGATATGAACTATTGAGTGAAGGGAAAAGCCTGGCAGCTAATTTTTTTGAAAAATGTGTGCTGCTCCAAACTCCATAAACTCTGAAAGGTTTACAATCCATTTTAGGATTCCTACATTTTGGCAGAACATAAATTTTGGAATATGTGGATAGGGTTAAACCTTTTTACGACCTAATCAGACCTGTTTTTTCAGTTCAACATTGTACACAGGAACACACAGAAATTCTCTGTTCCGTACAGGCTGACATGATAGCTTCTGAACACTTACACACACGTATAAATACCACTGTGTATTCGAGGGTCAATCAGGGTTCACTTACCTCACCTTCAGTAAAGGCGAAACAGTACCCATAGCATACAAATCACATTTGTAAACAAAACGCTGAAATGCGTTTTACATCCACGGAAAAGATACTGACAGCTGTCCAACTGCTGTAGTGAGAGAAAGAGCACTAGCACAGGGGAAACACATAATTGTCGTGACTCCAGCACCAACCTTACAAGCTGTTACCAAAGCAAGCGTTCCAAACGCAAAGTCACTGCACCCAGGATGGATACAATGGGCTAATTCTCTCACTGCAACAGATGTAGACTCTAGATTTGATTCTACATTAAAAACACAAGCATTTCTACAGTATGAACAAAAATATCCTCTCCCGAATGAAATAATGCCTGTAGATCAGTATGAATACAACATTTATACTGACGGATATGGTGGTTCTGTGACTCTGAGGGTCTGTGGTTCGGAGATTCTGAACCCGTTCAATGAAGGTCGTCGGATATAGACGATTTTGGTGTCAGCGGACCGCAAATGATGAGTGCGGTATGTGCGAGTGTTTTCGTCATAACCGATCAATGAGAACACTACGTATTCAGGGATTTCGTTTGAACCCTCGGGTTCCATTTTGTGTGCGGCAGCCATTTTGTGTGGTGGCCCTCACATAGGCCGATGACTATGGCCGAACGAGTCTTTGGGACACGTACACCTTAGCTGACTTCTGTGTGACCTGGCCGAACTGACTCCCTTGCCCGAGGCTGACCTCGTTGAGCCAGTTCCTTGTTAAGCAGCTGGTCAGATAGAGATCAAAGAGCAGGACATTGCTGAGTTTATGGTACATGCACACACCCTTCTATCTTGCTTCTCATCTGCTTCTGTTCCTTCCTTTATGGCTTAATTATTGATTTGGGTTGAGGTCGATACGATGGGTTTGTCCGGCCTGTTCGAACAGGAATGTTGAATTCTGCCTTGTCATTTCAGGTGGGCTGGACAACGGAAAGTGGGATTGTCGTCATGCGATATGTTTGAAATGTCACCTTTCTATTGGTCAGTTTGTATGTAATTGATGCTAGCCAGGAATGTGATTTTTTGCATAAAAGACGATGCTCCGCTCTATGAATTTGTGCAGTCTCTAGCGAACCACCCGTGTTGTGCTTCGTAGATCTCTGTTCCTGGTTGCAGCCAATAAAACTTGGTCTTTGACGTCATCAAGAAGTGTCCCGTGTCTCTGTTTGCCGAGGCAGGGGAATCCGAAGACATCGGGCGTTATCCCTGGCGCTGCTGGGTTCTAAAACCCGGTTCTTCAGTTGGCGCCCAACGTGGGGCGACTTCAGCGGTACCGGTCCAAGCCTGAAGATCGTGAGGAGCTTTGTGTGAAAATTCTGGAGGAAGGCCTGCCACTTCCCCTGCCCCTGTATGTCGTCGTGGTCCGAAAGCCTTTGCTGAGAGGTTCCCCGCTTTCCGACGGCTACGAAGGACTTCTCCCCTGACTGTTGCCCTGTCTTGGAGCCATTAGGCGATTTGTAGAGCGAGACAATAGACGGGTCTTCTGGTTACGCCATCGACATTTCAGTTAAGTATGAGTGGAGCATCTCCCAGTCCTTAGTTTTGTTTTGGTATCCTTCGGGATCGCTTTGATTTGGTACCTGCAGGCCGCAAAGCCGAGGGACTCGTGTATTCGCTAGACTATCGTTTTGAGATTTCCCTTGAAGTTTGAAGCTAGACTAGTGAGCGAAGATACCTGGTCTTAGCAGACTTGGAAAGATATTTGGTTGTGGTTGTACTGGGGATTCCCGATTGGAGGATTCGTGTCCGGTTCCTCCGATTGGAACTCCGACCTATGAGCTCTACGTAAAACATGGAGTGGGCCCCATCGCGTATAATGAAATATGGATCAAATATACCAGGAAAGACGGTGTCCTACAGTGGCCCCGTTATGGTAGCTTTGAAACAGAGATTTTAGACAATCTCAAAGTTAAATTGTTTAAGAAGAAAGCCCGGCCGGCGATGTTTGACTCTTTCCGCTTATGGCGCAAGGAAGCCAAACAGAAAGAAATTAAGTTAGCAAAGAAAAATAAACGAGAACGTGGTATGTCAATGGTGCAAGCTGCTATACAGTTTAGGGATAATGAAGAAGAACAAGAAAGCGAGCAGATGCTTAGGCAGCGTAATTAGCGGTAGACAAGTGCTATCCAGCTTTGCCGCCTCAACAACAAGAAGAGAAGAAAGATCTTGTGAAAGATCCTTTAATGTTGCACCTATTGAGTTCGCCACCCCCTTATGTGCAGAGTGCTACGGCACCTCCACAAGTTGTAGTTCCGCAACCTCCGGTTGCTTTGCCACCTGTGATTCCTCAACAGCCAGCTCCTCCTCCACTGGCTCCTATTCCTTTGGCGCAGCCTTCTCAAGGGCCGCCGACTTTGCTACCTCCTTCGTCTGCTACTCCTACACCTGTGTTGTCTGTTCCTTCTGTTACTGTTCCGACTTCGGTTTCTTCTCATTCTGCTCCGTCTCCTGTTCTTTTGTCAACTTCTCCTTCTGCTCGACAGAGAATGACTGATGCGGTTGCTAGTCTCTTTTCTCCTCTGTTGGGTTCATTGGGTATGTCTCCTGTTGTAGAGCGTAAGCAATTGCGTAGCCAATTGCCTGGTCCTGATGAACGGACAGTGTTAGATCACTTAGCGCATAAATGGGTTACGTATCTTTCGCACTATGATCTTGAAGGTGTTATGGATGTTTTCCATCAATGGGAAGCACCGAAACAAAGATATGTTTTTGATATGATGTGTTCTTTCCTTCGTGAACAATGGGAAGATGGTGAGGTAGGACAAACTCCGCCTGAGTTGTACCGTATACGTTCTGAGTTTGCGAAAGGGACTGTTGTGGATCTTGAGGTTGAGAAAGCAGTTGCGACTTTGTTGTCGTTTAGGAGTGAATCTCCTTCTCAGCGATTGTTTGAGCCTGATCCGTTGGTTAGGAGGAAGACGCATCAATATCCGATGCGTAAGGTTCCCCCAGTTTGGAGACCTGGTGATGCAGCTGCTCAACCACCTATTCTTCCACACTTTCAGCGTGTCTGGGCACATGTTCCATGGAAACGTGCTGAAGTTTTAGCTCTTAAGCAGACTTTGCCTGATCCGCGTAAAAATCCAGCAGGGTTTTATAAGGAGCTATCTCAAACTGCGGATTCATGTATTATGAATCTGGCTGATATAGATATGTTGTTTGGGAATGTTGTTCCACAGCCTATATGGGGAAAGATTCGTCACACGGATCATGCTCATGAATTAGGTGATACATGGAATAATCTTAGAGCTGCAGATACTAGACAAGTAGGTGGTGCTAAGCCTGAGGATGTAATTGCCGAACTACCTGGTAGGATTATTGATTATATGAAGACGTTGATGCCTGCTTTGCGTGTTAATTGGGACAAATTGTCTGCGTGCAAGCAGAAGAAAGACGAGACTGTGTCCGACTTTTTCACGCGATTTGAAGAGACCTTTGTAGACCACAGTGGTCAGGACATGAGTACAGAAGGTGGTTAACGGTTGTTCGTTGACAAGTTTGTTCATAATTTGCTTCCAGAATTGTGCAATAGGTTGAAGGATTCTGAGAGTGCTTGGGCTGTTTCTACGTCAGCGCAGATTTTGGCTACTGCCCAGTACTATGAGAATAGGAACAAGGATGAGATAGAGAAATCGGATAGGAAGACTAAGTAGTTGAAGACTAAAGTTTTGTTGCAGCGAGCTTATCCACCTCTTAATAATCAGAGCGATTATCAGCAACCTCAGCAATATCAGAGAAACTCGCAAAGGTTTGAGTCTTCTCAACAGCGTTTTACCGTAGGCCCTAACCAGTGTGCGTATTGCAAAGAAGAGGGCCATTTTAAGAGTAGTTGTCCGGTTCTGTTACAGCGCACGAATGGTGCTTCTGGTGTGAGAGGTCGAGGTGTTCAACAAGCTCCTAGAGGTAGAGGTCGTGGTCAGAATGCGCGTCCTTTGCCTCCACAGAATTCTATGAATAGCTTTGATCAGCAGAATGGTGCGTCTGGTAGGACGGCAAAGTACTATGCGGATGATTACTATGTTGAAGGTGAAAATGTGGATGGTAATGATTGCTATGACAGCCATACACAAAGAGAGGGAGTTGTTTCAGTTCCAGTAGATCAGAGTGGACCTTATGTTGAAGTGATTGCATCAGGTGTGTCAGAGCCTTTTCTGTTGGATACTGGTGCTGCAAAGAGTTCTATTATGCACTCTAAACTCCCTGGCGCACCTTTGTCTGGCTTAAAGAATGTTTCAGTAGGTTTTTCTGGCGCCCCGGTTACGAATCCGATTTCTAGTCCGTTGTCCATATCTGTTGGACCTTGTGAATTCGAAGCACCCCTCATTCTAACCACTGGTTGTGGTGAGAACTTGTTGGGATTGGACTTGTTAAAGAGATTGTATGCAACGCTATATTGTTCTCCGTCAGGAGTACATCTTACATTGGGTAAGAGAGTGATCTCTCCGATGTATTTATCTAAAGATCGACTTCCACCTGAATTGTCTTCTCTCCCTGATTCTTTGTGGGCTACTGGTCCTAATGATGTAGGCCTTTTAGAGATTCCGCCATATGTTGTGACGTTGAAAGCGAATGCTAGATTGCCACGCATTCCGCAATATCGCATTTCCAGTGATGGTGAAAGAGCACTTTTGGCGATCATCTATGATCTGATTGAGAAAGGTGTGATTGAGGAAACGAGAGGTAATGTGTGCAATAGTCCGATTTTGCCTGTTCTGAAAAGAACTGATTCTTCACAACCTCCTGTATATAGGTTTGTGATCGATCTTCGCGAGGTGAATAAGATCGTTGTTCCGCAATTTCCTGTTGTACCTGATATCACCGCTTTACTGACTTTGATCCCGGCTACAGCCACGTGGTTTTCGGTTATTGACTTGAAGAATGCTTTCTTCAGCATCCCGATTGCCGTGGAAAGTAGAGATATCTTTGGCTTCTCTTTAAGAGGATGAAGTTTCCGCTTTAAGCTCGCTCCTCAAGGCTATTGTGAGAGTCCATCAATCTATAGTCAAGCTTTGAAGACGCAACTTGATTTGTTGGTTTTATCTGATGGTGCTGCTCTTATTCAGTATGTCGATGATCTGTTAGTTGCGGCTGACAATGAAGAGATTTGTAGAGAGGCTACTTTGTTGTTGTTACGTCATCTGTCTGATTTCCATCATAAGGTTTCTCTTTCGAAGTTGCAATATTGTCGACAAGAAGTTACCTACTTAGGTCACCTCTTATCGAAGGAGGGAACAAAACTGACCCCAGAAAGAATTCAAGCGATTGCGAAAATGAGTGCCTACGACACAGAGAGAAGTATGTGCTTTCTTAGGTATTACGTCGTATTGATGAATTCAGGCCTCAGCCAGGCCTTCAACCGCAAAAGGGTTCGCTCTTCTGTGCACAATGAGTCCACAGACTATGTAAGAACTTGACATGGAAACTGAAAATACAAAGACAAAGTTTATTAAACCTTTAAAGGTGGTGCTACAGCCCACACAACACCCTTCAGTATTGTACAAGGTAGCACAAAGAACTCAGACACGCGGCCCCCTTTTATACACAAAAGAAGGGGTTCATAAGTGGGCGGTTACAGCTCAAAAGTATGATTTGTGACCATATAGGGACATTTCTTGAACATGATCGATACATGGGTGGAGTCAACGATCCATGAGACCCTCGAATGCACATTCCAATCCCCTCTAAGCAGAAACAGATGTTACACATTCTGAGCATGCGCTAGATTGGCTGCAGCTATTTATAGCTTGTTGCTGGGCAAACTCCAGCGGTAGCGGTCAGTGAGGTAGGACTTGCCTCGTGGCGGGCACATGGCAGAATGTGGCTCACAAGATGGAGGCCAGAAAACAAAATGGAGTCCGGCCGTAAATACAAAAACTTACGGAAACCATATTAGAGGAAGACTAAATATGTCTTCAGCGAATGCTTAACACTAATCGCTGTTTTATTTACAACAGACGACCCTTTCAGCATTTGCTGAAGACATTCGGTTTCTTTGGATAGTCTAAATAGTCATCGTTTATATCGATCCTCATCATCTCCGCTATCTCACTAGTTATGGTTTTCTTATGGGTAGCATCTGCAACAGCTTGTTTATTGGGCACACAAAATGAAATGCATAACGAACAGATCATGGGGCTACATTGAATACACACACAACAGGTAAATAATATAGCAACAATTATGCAGAGTCCAGTGAGAACCTTCCAACCCCATGTAGAGATTAGTGTCCAAAACCACCCAGAAAACGTCCAAGACCCATTTTCTTGATGAATATCTGCTGCGATTTTATGCAACTTATTGATGGCCTGGTATACAGAAGGAGTATGGTCGGGTATAAAGACACAACAGCTACTTCCGATAATTCTACAAGCTCCGCCTCTATCTGCTAACATAACATCGAGCACCATCCTATTTTGTAATGCAACAACCCTAGTAATCTGTAACTCTTCATTAATGTTTCCCAAAGCTGCTGCAGTTTGATTGGTAACAGCTTCCACTACTCGTGTTAATCGCCGTATCTTTCTGCTGTTCAAGGCTGGTCCCACAAAGAAGAACAATCCCAAATTGAAATCTACATATTGTTGCAGACTAGTGTCAGTCTGATCTACATCGTCTATGGATAAGGTTCTCTTAAATCTATTTACAGTTACATTGTTCAACAATTTCAAATCCTTATGATAGGATGCTGGTGCCAAAAATACAGGTGGCAACAAAAATGATACATAGCATACTCCAGACCATCCAGCTGGTAATCGATAATAACCCTTATTCCCACATACAAAATAAGTGTTGTGTGATGCAAGAAAAGTACTATTATTCAAACCGTCAATATTCAACACAGTATACAGTCACTAACACCTACAGGAATATGGCCTACACTTTGCACACATAAGTCGGCTTGTGCTTGGGCCACAGAGATTACAAATTTTTCCTGCCCAACAGTGTCTCTTGTATTCGTGAAAATATACGGTGTTGATGCATTATCCGGCTTGTACTCCTCCCATTCCCATATAGTTCCATTAGCTTGAGGATAGCCGTCTTCATTTTGGTGGCATTCTTTATTCAGTTTGAAAATCAACCGTCCTACAGTAGGTTTCCTTGTAGCAAAAAGCAAAGTGTACCATGCCCTACAAGAACCATTATGTGAAAAGGGAAGTGGTATGAACGGTGTCCCTCCTTTCTTTTGGTGCGCTGGCATCATCCCACATATCCAACAGTCTGTAGCATTTGTAGCAACGTGGGTATGATGCAACATCTGTATGAAAGTGTTATTCAAATAAGATTGTCGATGCTTCAACTCTTGATAAGGGAGTGTATAAAAGAAATGCTCATCAGGAACTGGAGTAGAAACAGCATACAGTTCACGGGCAGGAGCTTTCTCCTCAGCAAACCACGTGACTGTAGCAATGACTGCTATTACAAGGATGAACCCTACAGAACCAAAAACCTCCTTTCTGTCCATCTCGCACAAAGCCACAGTATCTTCCTGTTTCTAAAAGTGTTGTCGGAACTCTTACCCCTAGGCAGCCGTTGTTTTCTTCACCACCGGGCCAAGACGGGTGTCGCTACTCTAATGCATGGCTGATCCCCGCCCCCTTGCCTCATGGGCTCTCCGTTTCACAAACCTAGGGACCGTTCCGACAACTTCTCACACAATCGCAGATTCTTTTCTTGGTCGCAGATCGTATCTCCTTGATGCAGGCGTTGTTTGGTCCGGGAAGAACTCCTACGAATCGTCAGGTCCCACAGCACGGCCTCTTTCTGTAGTTAAGATGTCACAGTGGTCTGTTAGCACAGCAGGCTCCACCAGATCAGGTTGCACTTTCCGACAGTGCACTGAATGGATCCAGTTTTTCCGGTTCGTCACTCGCACTGCTGTTCTTGTGGCCAAAAGTACCTGCTCAGGGCCACACCATCTCGGCTCCAGACTACTCGACCTCTCAAAGGATTTGATATAGACGAAATCACCAGGCCGCAGATTATGACCTTCTCCTGTGGCCCGATCAGGGAGTGCTTCTCGAACCTGTTGGTGAATAGAAACCAAACTATCAGTTAATTGTGCCAAATAGTCGTTCATTAAAACACAAGGTACATCATACACTGAACTCAGTTTGGGCACTCCCCATATGTTCATGGGGCACCCAAAAACAATTTCATAAGGTGTTAAGCCTGTCCGAGAGTGTGGTACCGATCTGATAGATAACAACGCCAGGGGCAGAGCATCAGGCCAAGGCAAAGAAGTAGATGCCTATATTTTCGCAATCTTCAATTTCAAAGTTACGTTGTACTTCTCCACCAATCCTGCTGATTGCGGGTGGAATACTGCATGGAACTTTTGCACGATGCCCAATCCCTTTAGGACATATCTAATAACGTCCACCACAAAATGTGGCCCGTTATCACTCCATAGCAGTCTACAGACACCAAAGCGAGGAAAAAATTCCTTCAAGAGCACCTTAGCAGTAGTCATTGCAGTATTGTCCTTAGTAGGGTATGCCTCAATCCATTTACTGAATGCACAAACCACAACCAGGACGTACTTCAGATTATTACAGCGTTCCAGCTGAATGTAATCCATTTGCAATACTTCAAAGGGTGCGGTAGGTGTTGCAAATCCTCCTGCCGGAGTCCGTGTCCCTTTTCCTGGATTGTATTTTAGGCAAATCATGCATGTCTGCACTAATCTCTTAGCTGTGCTAGCAATTTCTGGGTGCTCCCAGACTTGTGTAAGCAGCTTCACAATCGCTGAAGCTCCAACATGTGCTAGCCCATGTGCCATCTGAACCATGGGTTGTACAAAGGCAGTGGGCAGTTTCCATCTATCCATCTGTTTATTTCTCCAACAACCTTCGTCGTCCAACTCTCCATCTTTGGACCATTGCTCTCGTTCCTTATCAGTAGCAGTCTTTTGCATTTCTAGTACTTTCTCCCTTGCATCGTGCCACCGTTCAGCTTGTGATTTGATAACATACACAGATGTGGAACCAGGCTGCATTGCAGTCTCTCGTGCCACTCGATCTACGAATGCATTCCCTTGTCCCACTTTGTCTACCACTTTCTTGTGTGCACTACATTTCACTATAGCTATTCTTCTCGGAAGTGTCAGTGCAGTCAAAAGCTGGTGTACTAATTCTCCATACATAATCTGAGTTCCGTGTGATGTCAAAAAGCCTCTCTCCTTCCAGCGCAGGCCGAAATCATGCGCTACTCCGAAAGCATAGCGGCTATCAGTATAGACATTCACACATAACCCTGTGCTAAGTTCACAAGCACGTATCAATGCTATCAGTTCAGCTGCCTGAGCTGATTTTTGCGGTATGCGTGCTGTCTCCACTATTGTGTGTAATGTGGTAATTGCATAGGCCGCAGAGGTGGTTCCATCTGGTAATTTTAAACAAGACCCATCCACCCACAGTTCTCCATCCACATCTGCAAAAGGCGTGTCTTGTAAATCAATGCGACCCTTTGTCTGTTCCTCGGTCACAAAGACGCAGTCATGCGTCTCTTGTGCCTCGGGCCGGGTCATTGGAAAGGGTAACAATGTGGCTGGGTTTAGTGTTGCACATCGTTTCAACGTTATGTGGGGAGCCAGTAACGTCAACTCATATCCTGTGAGACGAGCACTAGTCAAATGCTGCGTCTTTGTCTGATTCAAAAGGGCATCAACAGCATGGGGGACCAGCACTAACAGCTTGTGAGATAAGACAATCCCTTCACTCTGGCGTATTGACACAGCTGTTGCTGCAACTGAACGAAAACATCCAGGCAATGCTCGGGCAACAGGATCAAGCACTGCCGAGAAATATGCACAAGGGCGTTGTTTGTCGCCGTGCATCTGCACTAACACTGACAATGCGCAGCCATCTCTCTCATGTACATACAATGTAAAAGGCTTTGTGTAATCAGGGGTGCCTAACACTGGTGCTGAGCAAAGGGCTTGGCGTAGTTGGTGAAAAGCATTCTCACATTCATCTGTCCATGGAAGGGGAACTGGGGTATCTTTTGTCAAGAGCGCTAACAGTGGCTTAGCTATGTGTGAAAATCCTAATATCCACTGCCTGCAAAAGGAGGTAAGACCTAAAAAGGCTCGAACTTCTTTCTGTGTAGAGGGTACTGGTGTGTCTAGGATAGTTTGAATGCGATCTGGCGTAAGGGCACGCCCCTCCTTAGACAAAAGGTGACCTAAGTAGGTTACCTTTGGTCTACAATATTGGAGCTTCTTTTTCGACACTTTATGATTGTGGGATGCCAAAAATGTGAGTAAAGACAGAGTACATGTTTCACATTGCTCTGGGGTGTCGGCGGCCAACAAGATGTCATCGACATATTGTATAAGCGCCACGCCATCAGATAAAAGAAAGGAGTCTAATTGTCGTTTTAGTGCCTGGCTGTATATGCTAGGGCTTTCAGTATAGCCTTGAGGAACTCTACAAAATCTATACGATCTATTATTCAAAGTGAAGCTGAAAAGATATCGGCTGTCAGGATGAATAGGGATCGAAAAGAAGGCGTTCTTCAGATCTATAACAGAAAACGTTGTCGCAGTTGGTGGGACCATAGTGAGAAGTGTCGTAATATCGGAGACCACAGGGTATTGTGGTATCACGATTTTATTGACCTCTCTGAGATCGATTATAAATCGATAAACCTTGGTATCAGTGTCTTTTTTCAAAATTGGTAGGATAGGACTGTTACACACATTGTAAGGGACCTCTTCAACCACTCCAGCTTTAATCAAATCTTGCACTATTTGTATGAGCGCCTCCTCCCCCTCCTGTGAAATCCGATACTGAGGCAGGCGCGGCAGCACAGCTCCCTCCTTTACGCTGATGTGCACCGGAGGAATAATCATCTGTCCTACGTCAGTGTTGGACGAGGCCCACAAGGAGTCGGGCAGAGACGCCAATGCAGCTTCTACCGTAATCAAATACACTCTCTCCATGGATGGATAATTATCATTCAAAATAACTCGTACTCCCTCAGGAGAGCACCGGATCGTAGCCCTGAAATACTTGAGCATATCCAGGCCAACGATATTATCAGGAGTGTTGGGAGAAAGCAAGAATGGGCATGGTGCAGCAAACTGATCAACACAAAGTGATAGAGGTTGTGACAGTGGGCTAACAGAAGGAGTTCCATCGAACCCTATTGACGTAATCGATGAGCCATACAGGGGAGCCCTCGGAACCAATTTTCTGGACAAAGCACTACGAGTAGCCCCTGTGTCAACCAGGAACTTATCAGTAGAGCCCAAAACATGTGCTGTAACATAAGGACCCCTCTGATCTACTGGGACTTCAACTGGTTCCTTACCCCATCCTACGCAATCCTATGCATATTGTGAATCATGGCGCTCGAGGGGTGCATAGTCAGAGACTTGGTACTGCTTTCGTCGGTCAAAAACATTGGACCCTTCACGGGGCCGTGCATTAGAATCAAACCTCGCTCTGTCATTCGTATTATTTCTAGGGCCTGAAAAATTTCCTCTACCCCTCATAGACCCCTGCCCTCGCTCCTGTCGCTGTGCACGCAGTGCCGGACACTCATTCGCCCAATGGCCTTTCTGTCTACAATACGCACATTGATCCCGTGCCAAATCTGTACGGTTCGAAGGAGAGTTAAAGAAATTTCGACCACCCCGTTCATTCCCCCTCCGTGGTGGGCCATATACTTGCGCTAACATAACTCTCGTTTTTAAATCTTTAGATTTCTTTTCCGCACTATCTTTCGCTTCTAATTCCTGACGCTCGTAATACTGAGCCATCGTCAGGAGGGATGCAGGCGTCGAAGTAGTCCAAGAACTTTCGCTCGCTTTTAATCGAGCTGCTATACTTGGTAATAAATTCGAAACATATTTATCAACAAAAAGATGTCGGCCCGTATCATCTGTAAGCGACTGACCGCTAAAATCGTGAAACGTTTCTTCAAACCTAGTAAATAAATCCGACACGGATTCATCTGGTTTCTGTTTACAGGACACTAACATCGTCCAATCAATCTTTTTAGGGGGAACAAGCGTTTTTAATTTAGTGACTATGGCAGCAGGAAGATCTAAAATCGCTTGGGGCGGTTTCTGTGCGGGTTTTCTCTCTCTGTCTTCATCCTCAAGATCCCCCCATTTAGCCTTAAAAATCGTAAGATCGTCCACTTTCCGAATCGACCTCCACATATCTGGTGGGAGAATAAGCCCGAAGAACAAATCAATATCGGCCAAAGTCATAGTACAAGAATTCAAAGCCCCCTCCACTTCCTCATAAAACGCTGCAGGATTCTTACGGGGATTAGGCAATGCTGCCTTTAATGCCATAACATCTGCTCTGTTCCAGGGAGTATATACCCAATTATAAACAAAATATCCTTGAGCATCAGGGGACCCTTTGTCCGTACTCGTACCCGCTCCCTTAGGGTGAACATATAGCGGCGCCGCCTCCCTCATTGGTTTAGCATGCACAGTATCGATCTTATCTGAATGAAAGATGGGTGTCTGCTTTTCGGCGCCAGGCGGGACCGAAGACTCATCTTTAGCCTTCTGTTTCCGAATCTCTTCCCGGAGTCGCAACGTTTCATCCCGTAGCGCAAAAAGCCGTCGAACTGCATCAGGAACCTGGGAAGAAGGAAAATGACCTTTACGTAATTCTTTGGCATCAGCTATCACATCGTCTGGTTCAAAAACATCAGAGTATTTCAGAAAAGCGGACACCACTTCGTCAGAAAGAAAACCAACAAAATACAGTTTCTCTCTATCGTCCCATGTCTCAAGCTCAGTTAACACATCAGTTAGAGACACAGTATTTTTGGTGACCCGATAAACAATCTTACGAAGATCAGTCATACGCTCGGTTGATAACATAGACCGCATATCCCTCTTCTGATCAGACGGGCTGGAATCTGAATCTCCTCCACTCGGGGCAGACGGACCAGCATAAGGCGGTGGTGAACGATCTAATAACGAAAAATCATCAATCGATTTATTAAGGACAGGATAAAGCGGCCGGCGAACAGGATATTGGCCAGATATTTGCAACCGTCGCTCCTTCTCCTGCTTCTCTTCTAACTCCTTGGCTTCACGCTTTTTCAACTCATTCGCTTTCTCACGCTCACTCTTACGTTGCTCTTTATCAATCAAGGCTTGCTCACGCTTCTCACGTTGCCGCACCTCTTTCACCCACATACGTATACATTCAAACATATCTTGTCGTACTCTCCGCTTACACATACACTGTTTCACATACTCAATCTTCCTCAAATCAAACGATCCATACATAGGCCATCGCAACTCAGGATCCTTTTTGGTATATTTCCGCCATAACGTGCTGTACATTATAGGGGAAAGACCAAACTTTATACACATATCCCTATTCGGCGTCCCTTCTGGGGGAGCCGGCTGTGATTCTTCAAGTACCAACCGGTCATTTCCAAAACAGCAGCACCACTTACGAAGTGCGCTAAAAACGGGCATGTTTCAAAAAAAATAATGCAGAATATGCAAAATTACAATGAAAATGGCACTTAAAACGTTGCGCCGCTCAAATCCATAGATCAGGAGAAATATCTCCACATTGCCCGCCTATATGGGTTGCAACACATATATCACAATACACAAACACAAATGACTAGTCAACTTCAAATCCAAACAAATTAGTCGGGGCAAGCGTATCCTAAAACTGCCTTGCCAGTCAAGACTCTCACAAGCTCGGGGCAAGCATCGCACAACGATTCTTACCAATCAAGAGCGTCCAGGTTCCAACTGCCAAGTTCTGAATTCGCCCAAATGGCCACTACGCGGCAAACCGACAGAAGAGATCTCAGTCGTGGACTGGCGCCACCCAGACGGTCAGATCGGAAGGGAAAGAAGAATACCTCGGGATGCCAGGACTAAAGGCGCCACTGGCAGTGATCAAGTCCCCGGCAAGGTTCCAATCCTTCGTCACGACCAGTCCTTCGAGCATCCGTGTCGCCGATGAGCCCCACGTGACGGGCGCCAATTGATGAATTCAGGCCTCAGCCAGGCCTTCAACCACAAAAGGGTTCGCTCTTCTGTGCACAATGAGTCCACAGACTATGTAAGAACTTGACATGGAAACTGAAAATACAAAGACAAAGTTTATTAAACCTTTAAAGGTGGTGCTACAGCCCACACAACACCCTTTAGTATTGTACAAGGTAGCACAAAGAACTCAGACACGCGGCCCCCTTTTATACACAAAAGAAGGGGTTCATAAGTGGGCGGTTACAGCTCAAAAGTATGATTTGTGACCATATAGGGACATTTCTTGAACATGATCGATACATGGGTGGAGTCAACGATCCATGAGACCCTCGAATGCACATTCCAATCCCCTCTAAGCAGAAACAGATGTTACACGTTCTGAGCATGCGCTAGATTGGCTGCAGCTATTTATAGCTTGTTGCTGGGTAAACTCCAGCGGTAGCGGTCAGTGAGGTAGGACTTGCCTCGTGGCGGGCACATGGCAGAATGTGGCTCACAAGATGGAGGCCAGAAAACAAAATGGAGTCCGGCCGTAAATATAAAAACTTACGGAAACCATATTAGAGGAAGACTAAATATGTCTTCAGCGAATGCTTAACACTAATCGCTGTTTTATTTACAACAGTATTGTAGACAGTGGATCTCTAATTTTTCGTTGCTTGCGAAACCTTTGATAGCTCTTACTGTTAAGGATACTCCTAATCCTATTCCTTGGACTGACGAATGTCAGAAGAGCTTTTCAGAATTGCGCGATGCGTTGTGTTCGGCTCCTGTGTTGGGTACCCCCGACTGCAGTAAGCCTTTCACATTGTATGTCCATGAGAGAGAGGGATGTGCATTGTCAGTTTTGACTCAACAATTTGGCGATAAGCAGCGTCCATGTGCTTATTTTTCGTCGACTTTGGATCCGGTAGCTAGAGCATTGCCGAGTTGTTTGAGAGCTACAGCGGCAGCGGCTGTTTCGATTCGACAGTCTGCTGGTTTGGTAATGGGCAATACACTGATTGTGATCGTTCCACATGCAGTGGATACCTTGTTGAATCGTACCAAGACACAGCACTTAACTGGTGCTCGGTTGTCGGGGTACGAATTGACCTTGTTAGCGAGTCATGTGCATATAAAGAGATGCAACACGTTGAATCCAGCCACGTTGTTGCCGATTTCAACGGAGATAGGTGTTATTGAACAGCATGATTGTTTCCTTAGGACTGAGGAAGAAACGAAAGTGAGGATTGATCTTAGGGATACTCCTCTTTCAGAGTGTGATGGTTCTCTATGGGTTGATGGTTCGTGCTCCAAGCTGTGAAGGGATCATTTCAGGGGAGGGTCAGGGGCACAGGGATCATTTCAGGGGAGGGACAGGGGTGCAGGGCTCATTACAGGGGAGGGCCAGGGGTGCAGGGATCATTTCAGGGACGGTCAGGGGTGCAGGGCTCATTTCAGGGGGGTCAGGGAAACGGGGCTCATCTCAGGGGAGGGCCAGGGGTGCCTGGCTCATTTCAGGGGAGGGTTAGGGGTGCAGGGCTCCTTTTAGGGAGGGTCAGGGGTGCAGGGCTCATTTCAGGGGAGGGTCAGGGGTGCAGGGCTCCTTTCAGGGGAGGGTCAGGGGTGCAGGGCTCATTTCAGGGGAGGAAGAGGGGTGCAGGGCTCATTTCAGGGCAGTCAGGGGTTCAGGGCTCATTTCAGGGGAGGTACAGGCGTGAAGGGATCTTTTCAGGGGAGGGTCAGGGGCGCAGGGCTCATTTCAGGGGAGGGACCGGGGTGCAGGGCTCATTTCAGGGAAAGGTCAGGGGTGCAGGGCTCATTTCAGGGGAAGGTCAGGGGTGCAGGGATCATTTCAGGGGAGGGACAGGGGTGCAAGGCTCATTTCAGGGGAATGTCATGGGTGCAGGTATCATTTCGGGGGAGGGTCAGGGGTGCAGGGCTCATTTCAGGGGAGGGCCAGGGGTGCAGGGCTCATTTCAGGGGAGGGTCACGGGCTCCGGGCTCATCCCAGGGGAGGGACAGGGGTGCAGGGTTCATTACAGGGGAGGGCCAGGGGTTCAGGGTTCATTTCAGGGGAGGGTCAGGGGTGCAGGGATCATTTCAGGAGATGGTCAGGGGCGCCGGGCTCATTTCAGGGGAGGGTCCGGGGTGCAGGGCTCATTACAGGGGAGGGCCAGGGATGCCGGGCTCATTTCAGGGGAGGATTAGGGGTGCAGGGCTCATTTCAGGGGAGGGCCAGGGGCGCCAGGCTCATTTCAGGGGAGAGTCAGGGGTGCCTGTCTCATTTCAGGGGAGGGTTAGGGGTGCAGGGATCATTACAGGGGAGGGTCAGGGGCGCCAAGCTCATTTCAGGGGAGGGTCAGGGGTGCCTGGCTCATTTCAGGGGAGGGTATGTGGCGTTGGGCTCAATTCAGGGGAGGGTCAGGGGTGCAGGGCTCATTTCAGGGGAGTGTCAGGGGTACAGGGATCATTTCAGGAGAGAGTCAGGGGCACCGGGCTCATTTCAGGGGAGGGTCAGGAGTGCAGGGCTCATTTCAGGGGAGGGACAGGGCGCAGGGCTCATTTCAGGGGTGGATCAGGGATGCAGGGCTCATTTCAGGGCAGTCAGGGGTGCAGGGCTCATTTCAGGGGAGGTCAGGGGTACAGGGATCATTTCAGGAGAGAGTCAGGGGCACCGGGCTCATTTCAGGGGAGGGTCAGGAGTGCAGGGCTCATTTCAGGGGAGGGACAGGGCGCAGGGCTCATTTCAGGGGTGGATCAGGGATGCAGTGCTCATTTCAGGGGAGGAATAGGGGTGCAGGGCTCATTTCAGGGCAGTCAGGGGTGCAGGGCTCATTTCAGGTGACAAGAGCGGTGAGTCAGGCTGCTGGAAACTTACTTGCGCTAGCCTCCTCCCTGTGTATGGTCGCTGTACTTGTGCTATGGTGTGAATTGCTACACTTGTGCTTATTTTAAACAGTTTTAACTCACTTACTTACTGTTTCCTTTGCTCCTGACCCCGGTCCGCGGGGGTGTGTGCCGATCGAGCGGAGGGTCATTTTAAGAGCAACACGCCCTACACCACTTCCTGCCTGCCACGCTGACGACGCAGGTCAGCGCGCTAGCTGTTGCAACGCCCAAGGCTATTTTAAGGGGTAGGCTTTAGCGCTCCTGTGACAAGAGCGGCGAGTCAGGCTGCTGGAAACTTACTTGCGCTAGCCTCCTCCCTGTGTATGGTCGCTGTACTTGTGCTATGGTGTGAATTGCTACACTTGTGCTTATTTTAAACTTTTTTAACTCACTTACTTACTGCTTCCTTTGCTCCTGACCCCGGTCCGCCGCGGCTGTGTGCCGATCGAGCCGTGGGTCATTTTAAGAGCAACACACCCTACACCACTTCCTGCCTGCCACGCTGACGACGCAGGTCAGCGCGCTAGCTGTTCCCCTTCCTTGGCCTATTTAGAATGGTGTCACGTGCAAGAAATGCAACAGGAGATGACATTTTGCCAGGTTGTGCAGAGACTGGGAGCTTCATCCGGGAGAGAGCATGAGCACGGAAGCCAACATGAGCAAAGAAGTCAAATGTGTGATGCCAAGTGAGAGGAAGTACGGGTTTCAGCTCAAAGAAGAGACCGGAACCATAAACATGATATATCCTAAGTGTGAAGTCAAACTAAACTGCAAAAGTGTTACCATGGATGCTGACTCTTGTTCTCCTTTCATTTTGTTAAACTGCAAGAACTATGAGAGTATTAGCAAGCTAGAGAATAAATCATTGAGGGCAGCGGTTATCTCCCCGATGGGATACAACAAGGAGCCGGTTCCACTCTTAGACATGGAAGTGATGCAGATCGAATTCAAGGGGAGGATCACCACGGGTAAAGTTTACATCATGCAGGCAGGATCCAACCTGTTAGGGTGGCAACACCAAATGAATTAGGGATAATCCTCAACCACAATAAAGAAGAACAAGTAATGCTGACCAATCAGATATTTTCTGACACCAAAATATGTGATGAGTTCCCAAAATTGTTTGAAAACAAGTTGGACCTCCTATGTGACTACCAGCACAAGATCAAACTCAAGGCCAATGCTAAAGCAGTGTACACAAATTGCGTCATGTACCGCACCAGATGAGAGAACCTTTAGAGAAGGAATTGGAAAGGTTGTGCAAATAAGGGGTCATACAACCTATAGACATGTCAGAATGGTTGGCGCCCGTCGTAATAGCAGCCAAAGCCAATGGGGAGGGTATCCGTTTATGTGTGGGCTTACGCAGCTTAAACGACAACATCTGGGCCGAAAGGTATCCACTTCCAAGCATAAATGAAATGCTGAGCACAATGGGTCAGGCTAGATTCTTTAATGTCATCGATCTGTCGATGGCCTAACATCAGGTTGACCTACACCCTGACTCAAGACCTTTAACTGCTTTTATAACACCCCAGGGAGCATTTATGTTTAAAAGAATGCCTTTTGGTCTAGCTTCTGCTGCGGCGGTATTCCAGAAAATCATGCACCAAGTGTTAAGAGGAGTGGACCAAACAATGTGCTTCCAGGATGACATTCTAGTGTATGGGCACTCTATAGAAGATCATGACCGCACCCTTCGACAAGTGTTCACAAAGCTAATGGACGCAGGGTTGACTGTGCAGAAGTCAAAATGATAAATCCGGGTGACTTCTGCCGACTACCTGGGCCATTCAATTTCAGAACTGTGCTTTAGACCATAGAACAAGCTGCTTAAAGCGGTAAAAGGAGCCCCATACTCGCAGAGTAACGATGAACTCAAGTAATTCCTGAGGTTGATGGAGTACATGGCGAAGTTAGTCAAATATTTTTCTTCCAAATGCAATCCCTTACGTGAACTGCTTAAAAAGGTCAGAGACTTTGAGTGGCTGGACCAGCACAGGATCACTGTAGACAAGCTGAAGGAAGAAGTGTTGCAGTCACCAGCTTTAGGTTCATTTGACCCCACAAGGAAAACTATACTTACCACGATGCGTCAAAAAAAGGTCTAGGGGCCACCTTGTCACAACGAGACGGAAAGGAGGAAAAATCATCACATTTGCATCCAGGAGCCTGTCCAAAGCAGAAAGCAATTACTCTGTTATTGAGAAAGAGGCACAGGGTGTTTACTGGGCAGTGAAGCATTTCAAGTTTTTTCTATGGGGAGTGAACTTTACAATCCGCACTGACCATAAGCCACTTACGTTTATTTTTACAGTAAAAGGAACTGAGAACTGTACGCCGAGGATTGGTAAATGGATCCTAGGACTAGAAAATTTCAATTTTAAAGTAGAATATGTTCCAGGGGCCGAGAACAAGATAGCGGATTACCTGTCAAGGGCACCTGTGGAGGGTGAACAAACCGAGGAAATGTTAGACAGCCCCATCATGGTGTTGGACGAGCCAGCATTGACGGAGGAGGAATGGGTAAAAGGAACAGAGGAAGATGGGAACATGCAAAACCTCAAAGAGCTCATCATTGAAGGGTGGCCCAGCAAGTGCAGCGATCTCCAAGATCATATCAAGGACTTTTGGGAAGTACGCCACGAACTAAGCATTATAGGAAACCGAGTCTATAGACAGGACAGGATCGTACCACCAAACAACCTCCAGAATAAGATTATGGAACTAGCCCATGAAGGGCACTTAGGACGCAGCCTCACCAAACAAAGAGTGAGGGAGAAGTTCTGGTTCCCAAGAATGGATGGAATGGTGGAGCAGCTGGTCGAAGATTGCATTAGTTGTGCCAGAAGTGACAAAAGCAAATCTCTTAGGAAAGCACCAGCATCACCAGTGGAAGTACCCTCCAAACTATGGAGCAAACTCGCTATGGACATCATAGGGCCCATGGATAGTCTGTGGGTCCAGAAGAGATTCATGGTAGTTCTAGTTGACTACACTTCGCATTGGGTCTCTTACAAATTTCTCCATCACACAAACACAAGTGTGATCCTCGAATTTCTGAAAGATGTCTTTGCAAAAGAAGGAATACCATCATCCCTAGTCACTGACAATGGGGTTCAGTTTACTTCACAGCTTATGATTGACTTTCTAACAAAAATGAACATCAAACACGAAAGGACAGCCCTGTATTGCCCAAAGGCAAATGGGTTAGTAGAAAGGGCTAATAGGCTCATCAAGAAACACATGCAGCTAGCCACCGTGAATGGGTGGGAAATAGAATCCTCCCTGCGGGACTGTCTATGGGCATACCACACCACCCCAATCTAGTAACAGGTGTTTCCCCTTTTGTGTCCCTCAGAAGAAGAGAACCCTGCACCAAACTCAACCCTGGTTGGTTGGAGGGGGGGTGGCGTCTAACCACAATCCTGAAGTAGCTAGCGAGAAGGTAAAAACTGTACCAGGAGAAATTCAAAAGCTGGTTTGACAAAAAGAATGGTATAAAATCACCTGGGTGGAGCGTTGGGGAGATGGTGCAGGTGAAAAGGAATGCGCAGGGCTCACATAATGTGACCAAGTTCTATCCTCCCTGTAGGATATCCAAAGTATTCAAAAATGTAGTTCGCCTGGAGAATGGACAATATTGGAGTTGTGACAGAGTTACATAATGTAATATGCTTTCTGATGATGATTAAGGGAGATGTGTTCTAATCTCCGTCTGTAATGGTACGTTCCTCCCTCCCCTACCCTTTTCTCCCTTTTGGTATAGTCCCCTGAAGCTCACCTTAGAATGTTGACAGCTCATTGTCATTGTGGAGTGTTGGATGTTCAATAAAGTAGACCTATCAACTTCCTGGCAGTCTGCTTTTACTTTACAATACTGGGCTCCAACAATACATTGTCTCTTAAACTTCTTTCCTTTAAACTCACAACCCTTCTCTGTTTAATCTCTTTCAGAAAAGTCTCTGATTTAGAGCCTTAAAATTTTATAACACAGTTTTTTCCCAAGAAGGTATTTGTTTTTATTTAAACAACAGAACCAAAACTAATTCTCAGACTATTTTCTACCCTTATTTTGATTAATGATGTCAATGTATGTGTTGTCAGATGCGTTAAAGAATATGAACAGAAAACTTCTTCTCTAAGATCTAACGTTAAACAGTTATTGATTTCGTTTAGGAAACCTCACAAAGATGTCTCTTCTTCAACTCTACCTAGATGGGTTAAAGAAGTTATGAAATTGTCTGATATTGATGTTACCTTGTTTGGTGCCCACTCTGTCCGTGGTGCATCTGCTTCTCAGGCCTTTTTACAAGGCGCTCCTTTAAATGATATTGTTAAATGTGCTGATTGGTCAAATGATATGGTGGCATATTAGCAAGGAACCTCGTTAAAATTATCGCTGTTTTATCGGCAGGAAACTGCTGATAAAACGGCAATAATGGGCTTGCTAATATCTGTTATAGAATTCCTATAAAATCCCAGGTTAGGTGTGCAGGCAGGGGCGGCTGGTGACATTTGAAAGTGGGGGGCGTATAAGCTGTTAAGTTTTGCATCGCGTGTGAAGTGCGCGAGCACAAGTGTCATAAGAGGGCTCGGGCTCGGGGATTCTCCACTTTCCGCTCAGATCTAGGCACGGCCCTTAACAACTACAGCATCTGAAATAATACATTCACGATTCAACATAGAACATGCACGCACTATAAATACGTGACATAATATAGGAGCAGCTAGCTTTGTAGCTCTAAGTAACATTAATCAGTGCTTAATTACATTTGTTGGTCAACAAACAGGGAAAAACATAATCCCAAAATTGGGAAGCCTTTCTGAAAAGTGTGCACTCTGGATAAAGTTATTCTGGTGAAAGCATGTGAGGTAAGGCACTATTTAAATATCTAGCTATATTTTTAAGAAAGTCCTTAATTCTAAAGAATGGACTTTATTAAAATTACTGATTTATTCAGACAGATTCTAGAAGAGAACACATGGGCATATTGTTAAAGCGATTTCTCCAAGATTACACGTTAGGTTAGAGAAGCTGGAATCAGAACAGCCCCCCCCCAGTCAGCAATAGGAATCAGATTTATGATTGTTAATTTAATAAAGCTTTGACATCCTGGAATTAGCAAATAAATATCGCGTCAAACTGGCTATATATATATATATATATGTGTGTATATATATATATATTACCTACTGGCGGTCGCCAGTAGGTATATATAGTTAGGATTTTTTCCCTATGGGATTTCTGAAAATTCTATGTCTAATAACTTTGGCGTTTGTGGACGGAATCGGCTGAAATTTTCAGGAAAATGGCACATTTTGTTTCTGAGCAGCTCCTTGAAATTTGGGGGGGTTTCGTCAAGGGGGGGCTGAGAAAAAAGGGGGGTCCCAAAACGCGTTTTTAACATTGAGTTTTCCATAGGGCGGTTGGACTCACTTTTAGCTCGAACGGCTGAATGGATTTGCACGAAACTTGGCAAAATTGTAGGGACTGTTAGCCCGATGTGCCTTTGCTAGGTCTCAATATATGTGCTTCAGTGGATTTTGAGAAATTAACGTTTAAATCAAGATATATATCTGTAACAGCGCTCCGGGCAGCGATCCGGTTCGCATACTTTTCGCTTATCGGAACTTTGCGAAGCGAAGCTGATTGGCTCTCCGGTGTCTGTCAACATTCTAAACAGTCCAGTGCGGCCGCCATCTTGTCTCTCGGTAGGATCGAGAGACAAGAGGAGGCCAAAACAAAGGAGGAAATGAAGGAAAGGGGGCAAGGTAGACCCCTTCTGACCCCCTAGGATTGATGAGGGGATATTATAGAGCCACGCTGGGCCCAAAAAAAAAAAATATAAATCCGTTTTTTTCGCCGTAGAGACGCGTCTTGGTACGCGAACCGGGCAGCTAACCGGGAAGCTAACCGGCAGTGTAACGGGAGTCTGACGAGTAGCTGATTGGCTGTCAACATTGTAAACAGTTCGGAGCGGCCGCCATCTTGTCTCTTGGTAGGATCGAGAGACAAGAGGAGGCCAAAACAAAGGGGGAAATGAAGGAAAGGGGCAAGGTAGACCCCTTCTGACCCCCTAGGATTGATGAGGGGATATTATAGAGCCACGCTGGGCCCAAAAAAAAAAAATCCGATTTTTTCGCCGTAGAGACGCGTCTTGGTACGCGAACCGGGCAGCTAACCGGCAGTGTAACGGGAGTCTGAGGAGAAGCTGATTGGCTGTTATCATTGTAAACAGTCTGGAGCGGCCGCCATCTTGTCTCTCTGTGGGATCGAGAGACAAGAGGTGGAAAAAAGGTGTAAATGAATGAAAGGGGTAAGGCAGACCCCTCCTGAACCCCTAGGATTGATGAGGGGGCTATTAAAGTTCCCTGGGGGGTGAAAAAAAAATGTGATTTTTCGCGGTAAAGGTGCTTCCTGGTACGTTAACCGGGCAGCTAACCGGCAGCGTAACGGGAGTCCGACATATTGTGTTTTTTGAACGTTTGTGATATGTGCACGTGTGGATTTTGTCTAATTAAGGTTAAAAAAATATATATATAACTTTAAGAGTGTTTTGGCGCGCTTACGTTTTGGGTTTGGTTTGCGCTGCAGAGACGGTACGTCACGGTTATGCGATGCATCATGAGGCGTCTCACGGGCTACGTGATACGTCACTTAATAAAGAATATATTTTACAGCTATAGATATTAGCTTTTAAAAAACCAATGAAATTCACTGAAAAAACCATAGGTTATAGACCATATATAGTTAGGGATTAGCATTTAAAAAACCTTATTTTATTTGCACAAAACCATTGAAATTCCATATATAGTTAGTTGCACTAACTATATATCGCGGACCCGCAATCCACTGCTAATGATGTCACATATTACATCATTCATGACATGGTCAGTGACATCACTGATGACATCACTGATGACATCTCATGGTAGTTCTAGTTGACTACACTTCGCATTGGGTCTCTTACAAATTTCTCCATCACACAAACACAAGTGTGATCCTCGAATTTCTGAAAGATGTCTTTGCAAAAGAAGGAATACCATCATCCCTAGTCACTGACAATGGGGTTCAGTTTACTTCACAGCTTATGATTGACTTTCTAACAAAAATGAACATCAAACACGAAAGGACAGCCCTGTATTGCCCAAAGGCAAATGGGTTAGTAGAAAGGGCTAATAGGCTCATCAAGAAACACATGCAGCTAGCCACCGTGAATGGGTGGGAAATAGAATCCTCCCTGCGGGACTGTCTATGGGCATACCACACCACCCCAATCTAGTAACAGGTGTTTCCCCTTTTGTGTCCCTCAGAAGAAGAGAACCCTGCACCAAACTCAACCCTGGTTGGTTGGAGGGGGGGTGGCGTCTAACCACAATCCTGAAGTAGCTAGCGAGAAGGTAAAAACTGTACCAGGAGAAATTCAAAAGCTGGTTTGACAAAAAGAATGGTATAAAATCACCTGGGTGGAGCGTTGGGGAGATGGTGCAGGTGAAAAGGAATGCGCAGGGCTCACATAATGTGACCAAGTTCTATCCTCCCTGTAGGATATCCAAAGTATTCAAAAATGTAGTTCGCCTGGAGAATGGACAATATTGGAGTTGTGACAGAGTTACATAATGTAATGTGCTTTCTGATGATGATTAAGGGAGATGTGTTCTAATCTCCGTCTGTAATGGTACGTTCCTCCCTCCCCTACCCTTTTCTCCCTTTTGGTATAGTCCCCTGAAGCTCACCTTAGAATGTTGACAGCTCATTGTCATTGTGGAGTGTTGGATGTTCAATAAAGTAGACCTATCAACTTCCTGGCAGTCTGCTTTTACTTTACAATACTGGGCTCCAACAATACATTGTCTCTTAAACTTCTTTCCTTTAAACTCACAACCCTTCTCTGTTTAATCTCTTTCAGAAAAGTCTCTGATTTAGAGCCTTAGAATTTTATAACACAGTTTTTTCCCAAGAAGGTATTTGTTTTTATTTAAACAACAGAACCAAAACTAATTCTCAGACTATTTTCTACCCTTATTTTGATTAATGATGTCAATGTATGTGTTGTCAGATGTGTTAAAGAATATGAACAGAAAACTTCTTCTCTAAGATCTAACGTTAAACAGTTATTGATTTCGTTTAGGAAACCTCACAAAGATGTCTCTTCTTCAACTCTACCTAGATGGGTTAAAGAAGTTATGAAATTGTCTGATATTGATGTTACCTTGTTTGGTGCCCACTCTGTCCGTGGTGCATCTGCTTCTCAGGCCTTTTTACAAGGCGCTCCTTTAAATGATATTGTTAAATGTGCTGATTGGTCAAATGATATGGTGGCATATTAGCAAGGAACCTCGTTAAAATTATCGCTGTTTTATCGGCAGGAAACTGCTGATAAAACGGCAATAATGGGCTTGCTAATATCTGTTATAGAATTCCTATAAAATCCCAGGTTAGGTGTGCAGGCAGGGGCGGCTGGTGACATTTGAAAGTGGGGGGCGTATAAGCTGTTAAGTTTTGCATCGCGTGAGAAGTGCGCGAGCACAAGTGTCATAAGAGGGCTCGGGCTCGGGGATTCTCCACTTTCCGCTCAGATCTAGGCACGGCCCTTAACAACTACAGCATCTGAAATAATCCATTCACGATTCAACATAGAACATGCACGCACTATAAATACGTGACATAATATAGGAGCAGCTAGCTTTGTAGCTCTAAGTAACATTAATCAGTGCTTAATTACATTTGTTGGTCAACAAACAGGGAAAAACATAATCCCAAAATTGGGAAGCCTTTCTGAAAAGTGTGCACTCTGGATAAAGTTATTCTGGTGAAAGCATGTGAGGTAAGGCACTATTTAAATATCTAGCTATATTTTTAAGAAAGTCCTTAATTCTAAAGAATGGACTTTATTAAAATTACTGATTTATTCAGACAGATTCTAGAAGAGAACACATGGGCATATTGTTAAAGCGATTTCTCCAAGATTACACGTTAGGTTAGAGAAGCTGGAATCAGAACAGCCCCCCCCCAGTCAGCAATAGGAATCAGATTTATGATTGTTAATTTAATAAAGCTTTGACATCCTGGAATTAGCAAATAAATATCGCGTCAAACTGGCTATATATATATATATATATATGTGTGTATATATATATATATTACCTACTGGCGGTCGCCAGTAGGTATATATAGTTAGGATTTTTTCCCTATGGGATTTCTGAAAATTCTATGTCTAATAACTTTGGCGTTTGTGGACGGAATCGGCTGAAATTTTCAGGAAAATGGCACATTTTGTTTCTGAGCAGCTCCTGGAAATTTGGGGGGGTTTCGTCAAGGGGGGGCTGAGAAAAAAGGGGGTCCCAAAACGCGTTTTTAACATTGAGTTTTCCATAGGGCGGTTGGACTCACTTTTAGCTCGAACGGCTGAATGGATTTGCACGAAACTTGGCAAAATTGTAGGGACTGTTAGCCCGATGTGCCTTTGCTAGGTCTCAATATATGTGCTTCAGTGGATTTTGAGAAATTAACGTTTAAATCAAGATATATATCTGTAACAGCGCTCCGGGCAGCGATCCGGTTCGCGTACTTTTCGCTTATCGGAACTTTGCGAAGCGAAGCTGATTGGCTCTCCGGTGTCTGTCAACATTCTAAACAGTCCAGTGCGGCCGCCATCTTGTCTCTCGGTAGGATCGAGAGACAAGAGGAGGCCAAAACAAAGGAGGAAATGAAGGAAAGGGGGCAAGGTAGACCCCTTCTGACCCCCTAGGATTGATGAGGGGATATTATAGAGCCACGCTGGGCCCAAAAAAAAAAAAAAAAATCCGTTTTTTTCGCCGTAGAGACGCGTCTTGGTACGCGAACCGGGCAGCTAACCGGGAAGCTAACCGGCAGTGTAACGGGAGTCTGACGAGTAGCTGATTGGCTGTCAACATTGTAAACAGTTCGGAGCGGCCGCCATCTTGTCTCTTGGTAGGATCGAGAGACAAGAGGAGGCCAAAACAAAGGGGGAAATGAAGGAAAGGGGCAAGGTAGACCCCTTCTGACCCCCTAGGATTGATGAGGGGATATTATAGAGCCACGCTGGGCCCAAAAAAAAAAAATCCGATTTTTTCGCCGTAGAGACGCGTCTTGGTACGCGAACCGGGCAGCTAACCGGCAGTGTAACGGGAGTCTGAGGAGAAGCTGATTGGCTGTTATCATTGTAAACAGTCTGGAGCGGCCGCCATCTTGTCTCTCTGTGGGATCGAGAGACAAGAGGTGGAAAAAAGGTGCAAATGAATGAAAGGGGTAAGGCAGACCCCTCCTGAACCCCTAGGATTGATGAGGGGGCTATTAAAGTTCCCTGGGGGGTGAAAAAAAAAATGTGATTTTTCGCGGTAAAGGTGCTTCCTGGTACGTTAACCGGGCAGCTAACCGGCAGCGTAACGGGAGTCCGACATATTGTGTTTTTTGAACGTTTGTGATATGTGCACGTGTGGATTTTGTCTAATTAAGGTTAAAAAAATATATATATAACTTTAAGAGTGTTTTGGCGCGCTTACGTTTTGGGTTTGGTTTGCGCTGCAGAGACGGTACGTCACGGTTATGCGATGCATCATGAGGCGTCTCACGGGCTACGTGATACGTCACTTAATAAAGAATATATTTTACAGCTATAGATATTAGCTTTTAAAAAACCAATGAAATTCACAGAAAAAACCATAGGTTATAGACCATATATAGTTAGGAATTTGCATTTACAAAACCTTGAAAATTCACTGAAAAAACCATAGGTTATAGACCATATATAGTTAGGGATTAGCATTTAAAAAACCTTATTTTATTTGCACAAAACCATTGAAATTCCATATATAGTTAGTTGCACTAACTATATATCGCGGACCCGCAATCCACTGTTAATGATGTCACATATTACATCATTCATGACATGGTCAGTGACATCACTGATGACATCACTGATGACATCTCATGGTAGTTCTAGTTGACTACACTTCGCACTGGGTCTCTTACAAATTTCTCCATCACACAAACACAAGTGTGATCCTCGAATTTCTGAAAGATGTCTTTGCAAAAGAAGGAATACCATCATCCCTAGTCACTGACAATGGGGTTCAGTTTACTTCACAGCTTATGATTGACTTTCTAACAAAAATGAACATCAAACACGAAAGGACAGCCCTGTATTGCCCAAAGGCAAATGGGTTAGTAGAAAGGGCTAATAGGCTCATCAAGAAACACATGCAGCTAGCCACCGTGAATGGGTGGGAAATAGAATCCTCCCTGCGGGACTGTCTATGGGCATACCACACTACCCCAATCTAGTAACAGGTGTTTCCCCTTTTGTGTCCCTCAGAAGAAGAGAACCCTGCACCAAACTCAACCCTGGTTGGTTGGAGGGGGGGTGGCGTCTAACCACAATCCTGAAGTAGCTAGCGAGAAGGTAAAAACTGTACCAGGAGAAATTCAAAAGCTGGTTTGACAAAAAGAATGGTATAAAATCACCTGGGTGGAGCGTTGGGGAGATGGTGCAGGTGAAAAGGAATGCGCAGGGCTCACATAATGTGACCAAGTTCTATCCTCCCTGTAGGATATCCAAAGTATTCAAAAATGTAGTTCGCCTGGAGAATGGACAATATTGGAGTTGTGACAGAGTTACATAATGTAATGTGCTTTCTGATGATGATTAAGGGAGATGTGTTCTAATCTCCGTCTGTAATGGTACGTTCCTCCCTCCCCTACCCTTTTCTCCCTTTTGGTATAGTCCCCTGAAGCTCACCTTAGAATGTTGACAGCTCATTGTCATTGTGGAGTGTTGGATGTTCAATAAAGTAGACCTATCAACTTCCTGGCAGTCTGCTTTTACTTTACAATACTGGGCTCCAACAATACATTGTCTCTTAAACTTCTTTCCTTTAAACTCACAACCCTTCTCTGTTTAATCTCTTTCAGAAAAGTCTCTGATTTAGAGCCTTAGAATTTTATAACACAGTTTTTTCCCAAGAAGGTATTTGTTTTTATTTAAACAACAGAACCAAAACTAATTCTCAGACTATTTTCTACCCTTATTTTGATTAATGATGTCAATGTATGTGTTGTCAGATGTGTTAAAGAATATGAACAGAAAACTTCTTCTCTAAGATCTAACGTTAAACAGTTATTGATTTCGTTTAGGAAACCTCACAAAGATGTCTCTTCTTCAACTCTACCTAGATGGGTTAAAGAAGTTATGAAATTGTCTGATATTGATGTTACCTTGTTTGGTGCCCACTCTGTCCGTGGTGCATCTGCTTCTCAGGCCTTTTTACAAGGCGCTCCTTTAAATGATATTGTTAAATGTGCTGATTGGTCAAATGATATGGTGGCATATTAGCAAGGAACCTCGTTAAAATTATCGCTGTTTTATCGGCAGGAAACTGCTGATAAAACGGCAATAATGGGCTTGCTAATATCTGTTATAGACACTGATGACATCACTGATGACATCTCAAATGACATCACTGATGACATCACTGATGACATCTCAAATGACATCACTGATGACATCACTGACATCTCATTTGACATTACTGATTACATCACTGATGATATCATTTATGTGATAATACATCTTTAGACTCTAATATAACCTTAGATACACTCAGTGTAAACAGGCACTCACAGACTGTCACACATCCATGGAGTTACTCACACACCTAGTCAGTCATGCAAAGAATCAATCACACCTTCATTTCCTCAACTATACAGTTATACACACCTTACTTATTCAAACATATACTAACACATATTTACTCTCTTATACAATCCTTGATACAAGTTCACAATGATTCATACAGCCACTCTCACATTCACTGGGTCTTATGTTCAGTTATTTATATATGTCAACTCTCACATGGAGTGTGTTTTACATATGTACTTACTTTGACATGTAGAACTGAGATATCCATTCACTAACCAATATACTCATGCACACAGTCAACTGTCCATACAGCTGTTTCTACATGCACTTTTGAAGCCATACACCTAGGGAATCAACTGCTCACACATCTATGCACAGAGTTATACACCTCCCAGCCACCCACACACATACTCAGTCTCCCATACAAATACTTGGGCAACCATTCAATAACCCATATAGTTACTGATATAGCTACTGATTTAAACATGCAGCAGTTTACAGAAGAACATAAATAATGATTGCCAAATTAAGACACTTTAATCACTAACCCATGCACTCAGTGAGACACATTTAATCATTCTCTCATACAGTCAGTCATGCACCTACTAAATCCTTCATCCAGACACTTATACATCCACTCATTCTTCAATATGTAAGACATATTTTAACTTTACAGAAACATATAGTCACTGGGTGTTGTCATCAGTGATGTCATCAGTGATGTCATTTGAGATGTCATCAGTGATGTCATCAGTGATGTCACTGACCATGTCATGAATGATGTAATATGTGACATCATTAGCAGTGGATTGCGGGTCCGCGATATATAGTTAGTGCAACTAACTATATATGGAATTTCAATGGTTTTGTGCAAATAAAATAAGGTTTTTTAAATGCTAATCCCTAACTATATATGGTCTATAACCTATGGTTTTTTCAGTGAATTTTCAAGGTTTTGTAAATGCAAATTCCTAACTATATATGGTCTATAACCTATGGTTTTTTCTGTGAATATATATATATATATATATATATATATATATATTCACAGAAAAAACCATAGGTTATAGTGGATATATAGTTAGGAATTTGCATTTACAAAACCTTGAAAATTCAATGAAAAAACCATAGGTTATAGGCCATATATAGTTAGGAATTAGCATTTACAAAACCTTATTTTACTCGCATAAAACCATTGAAATTCCATATATAGTTAGCTAACTATAAGCGCTAACTATATATCGCGCACCCGCAATCCACTGCTGATGATGTCACATATTACATCATTCATGACATGGTCAGTGACATCACTGATGACATCACTGATCAAAACAACCAGTGATTGTATGTGTCTGTAAAGTTTAAATATGTTTCACATATTGAAGAATGAGTGGATGTATAAGTGTCTGGATGAAGAATTTAGTAGGTGCATGACTGACTGTATGAGTGAGTGATTAAATGTGTCTCACTGAGTACATGGGTTAGTGACTAAACTGTCTTAATTCGTGCATCAGTATGTTTGTTGTTGTGTAAGCTGCTGCATGTGTTGATCAGTAGCTATAAGAGTGGCCATATGGGTTATTGATTGGTTGCCCAAATATTTGAATGGGAGGCTGAGTGTGTGTGTGGGTGGCTGGGAGGTGCGTGACTCTGTGCATAGATGTGTAAGCAGTTGATTCACTAGGAGTATGAGTTCAAGAGTGCATGTGGAAACAGCTATATGGGCGGTTGACTGTGCATGGGTGTGTTGGTGAGTGAATGGATTTCTCATTGCTACATGTGCAAGTAAGTACGTATGTAAAACACAATACATGTGAGAGTTGAGATATATAAATAACTGAACATAAGACCCAGTGAATGTGTGAGTGGCTGTATCGATCACTGTGAGCTTGTATCAGGGATTATATAAGAGAGTAAATATGTGTTATTATATGTTTGAATAAGTAAGATGTGTATAACTGTATAGTTGAGGAAATGGAGGTGTGATTGATTCTTTGCATGACTGACTAGGTGTGTGAGTAACTCCATGGATGAGTGACAGTCTGTGAGTGTCTGTTTATACTGAGTGTATGTAAGGTTATATTAGAGTCTGAAGAGGTTCATTGTATTATCACATGAGTGATGTGATCAGTGATGACAAATGAGATGTCATCAGTGATGTCATTTGAGTTGTCATCAGTGATGTCATCAGTGATGTCATTTGAGATGTCATCATTGATATCATTTGAGTTGTCATCAGTGATGTCATTTGAGATGTCATCAGTGATGTCATCAGTGATGTCACTGACCATGTCATGAATGATGTAATATGTGACATCATCAGCAGTGGATTGCGGGTGCGCGATATATAGTTAGCGCTTATAGTTAGCTAACTATATATGGAATTTCAATGGTTTTATGCGAGTAAAATAAGGTTTTGTAAATGCTAATTCCTAACTATATATGGCCTATAACCTATGGTTTTTTCATTGAATTTTCAAGGTTTTGTAAATGCAAATTCCTAACTATATATCCACTATAACCTATGGTTTTTTCTGTGAATTTCATTGGTTTTTTAATAGCAAATATGAAAAGCTTTAAAATGTCAAGTACGTGATAGATAAAAACATTTTCGTATTTATGCACGCTGATGTGCTTTGAACGCTGCCCCCCCCCCCTCCCCTCTTTTGCCTTAGTAGTACTCTCTCTTTGCAGATACAGAAGGGTAGTTAACGCAGGCCTTTACCCCCGTTGTAATCCGTCGTACCTCCTTGTCTCTCCATTTGATTGATTGTTGTCCAAGCATTTACTGTTTTAGAATTGGTTCTCTTTGGATCATTCTCTATTTACAAACAAGCACAAAGTCGCAATACTCTGTTTAGTCTTTGCAGATAGTGAAAAATCGTGTAAAAAAATAAAAGTAATCGAGCAAAATCAGTAGGCCACTAATTGGATCTCTTTTTGACCTCGCTAAAATAGAAATATTAGGAACAACCCTTCTTGAGAAATACGAAAATAGTGAGATGAACTGAGCTCCACACCATGAGGGCTGCAAGACAGCTCGGCTCCATCACCCATCCCGCACAAAATAATGACAAACCCTATGCAAATATTAAAAATATAGACAACACACCAGCAAAGAAACAGGGTAAAACATTTTATTAAAAAACTATTTACATAACGTTGGTTTATAAGATGATGTCAGTAGTGGACCGATGTGTGAATAGATCGAAAACAGCACAAGGCTCCAAGATCCGGATAGCAAGCTCCTGGATGTTGGGTGCCATAGTTTAGAGTTCTGAATTTCAGCCTTTTTCAATGCCTGTGCTTTGTTGAATCAAAATGGCGGCTTGACACAAAGCTGACTCAAGCGTTGTTACTGATGCTATGCAGACCAAAACTGGTTTTCAGTTTGTACATTTTTCTAGATTTTTCAATCCAAGTTTGGTTGACTTTGTAGAACGATGGCTTCAGATTTTCAACATACGGTGTGGTGGCGCTGACTGGGAGGGGGCGCTTCGCTCCTGCCCCCTCCCCAAGTAAGATTTTCATACGTGAAAGTACGTTAATGGTTTTGGTCCCTGAGATGCTTCGATGTCACTACCATTCTCAAATAGCATAAGTTCTGGATGTTGGGTGCCATAGTTAAGAGTTCTGAGCAGCGCTTGTAACACTGTCTGAAGCTTATTTCCACCTACTGCAGCTTCACTATTCTCAAAGTAAGTGAGTGTCGTTTGTGGACCTGACTGCATTAGAAAACAATGTGATATGTTACCTTCCTAAACAGCTTGACGGAGGCCCCTGAGGGGCGCTGTGATGGCCATGGACTCGGAGAAGACGCTTGGCTCCGACACCCTCCCCAAGTCTTATAGCACTGGTGTAGCCTGAGATCGCCCCCGACATAGGCGGCCGGCTCCCGGGGTCCGGCGGTACTTTTTGCCTTTTGATGACTCTTCAATTCTGGACCTTGTCCCACAATCCGTTTGACCTGAAGACAAGCTGTAGTGAGGCGCCCCTTTATCGTTTTAGTTGCCATTCCGCCCGCTTTTGCTACACTGTGCCTCTTCCGCCATTCAGCTGTTTTCCGCCCGCTCTTGCGACTACAGCGTCTCGCTCACCATGTAGTTGAGATGCGCCCGCTCTTGCGGTGCAGCGATAGGCGGCTGCCACAGGACTCTCAAAATGGCGGCCGGCTCTTCGGTTTTGGGCCTGGTCCACTAAAATGGCCCTGGGACACCTTGGAACTCGGACGCTTGTCTGCTAGGGCTTGGGTCCCATTCTCGAAAAGCGTCCCCTCAGCCGTGAAGATTCTACAAAAGTCTTGGGGGCCTCCGACTCCCGCAGGCTTCTGGTGGGGAGCGGCTGCCATGATTGCTCGTGGAATGGCCACGACGGAGCTACGAGATGGTAGTGGTCTCATGCTGACGCCAGCTTTAGTCTGAAACATCCAGAAACACTGTAGACTACCAATTCGATCAGTTCCGGTAGCGCCCCAACATGACCCGGAAGAGAAGAACTTGCCCTCCCCTCTTTGACTGATGGTTCTTGTTGCCTGTCCCCTCTGTTGTCATTTAACAGAACTTTTTGGACTGCTGAAAGGGGTTGTGTTCTGAACGCTGGTTGGTGGAGACATTTAGACTATATTCTTGACCTACGTTGTCGCGTAATGCGTTTTATGACACGCCGCGTTAGCGCACCCGGAAGTGATCCGAGGCGCGGCGCGCAGCGCGTAACGTAAGCATAACAGGTCATGTGACTTGTTAATAAAACTTTTCATTGGTTCATTTTACTTTTGTTAATTTAATGATGAAAAGCTTGGTCATATGACCTAAAAATTACGCTTTTTATTATTTTCGAACAATATTTTTTTTTCAAACATATGTTATAATATTCCAGGCTAATGTACTTTCCCGGAAAATTTACAACTGTCTTGCAAGTAAAATATATTCCTTTTTCGAGAAAAAGGGCGTTTCTTCCTTCCATGACGGAGCCGTTGAGTAAAAGAGATTCGGCCTGCTGTCTTAGTCGCCGATACGCCTGATTATCAGATTCTTATCGATCACTTTATGTTGCAGACATGAAAAACACAACTGCCCTTGACCATTTATCTTTACTGCGTTCCTACATATTATACCTTTTATCCGTCATGTAATTGGACTGCTTTATTTCACTTGCCTTTTACTGATTCGAAAACAGTCACTAAAAGTAAAAACTTTACAAATGAAAATACTACTACCGTGTTTTGTTTTAAAAACCTTTATTGTGAAAATGTCAGTATACAAATACGGGCCTATAACCACGTGGGCCGGCCACGGAGCAAACTCAAATCGTATATGATGAGGAGACATTTACACTGTAGAAGAACGTAACGAGCGGGCCATTAGGTGACAAGAACAAAGGTGTCTAACAGTTGCGGAATCGGTGGACGTACATTTTGTAATTAAAATACGACAGGGCCACTTACAATAACATTTTCTAGATATACATTTGCGGGCAAAGAGTTACGAGTCCCATTTATACCGGCGCCATTTTGGGCGAGGCCGGGCAGGTCCAAGATATAGTCAAAATGTCTCCACCAACCATCGGCCAGACCAGAACCCCTTTCGGCCCTTTATGTTACAAGATGGTGTCTTCCATTCAGAAAATATTGGTGGCAGCATTTTGAAAGGAAACAGAAACAGCCGTTCTCCTAGTGAGTTTCACATTGTTACATTTAGGAAGAATGTTGAAGAGTAGTATGTGGAAAATCTGAAGCCATTTTTCTACAAACTCTCAATCAGACTTGGATGGAAAAAAAAACCTGAAGAATGTACAAACTGAAAACCAATTTTTGTCTGTATAGCACCAACAGTAACGCTTGAGTCAGCTTTGTGTCAAGCCGCCATTTTCATTCAATCAATAGCGTCCCCCTGCACACATTCAGGGACCTGGTCGTGTCTTCAGATGAAACGCATTGTAGGAAAAGAAGCAGAAAGGAAAAGGAAAAAAGTTCCGCCGGACCTAGTGAAGCTGCAGCAGGTGCAAATAAGCTTCAGACAGTCTTACAAGCACTGCTCAGAACTCTCAACTGAGGCACTCAACATCCAGGACTTGCCATTCGGATCTTGGCGCCTTGTATTTTTGTTTTGTTTTTGATGGAGGGGAAAGAACAAAAAACAGACATTGAAAAAGGCTCAACAGTGCAGGGCGCCTTGTGCTGGTTCCGACCTATTCACACATCGGTCCGCTACTGACATCACCTCATAAACCAACGGGGCACCCCACGCCGACTTTCGGCGCAGCATTGTAGGATGGCCACACCAGTGCGGCAATTTGCTGGACACCACCTCGGTGCCATCCAGATCTCGGCGCGTTCATTCATTCAATAGCGTCCCCCTGCACACATTCAGGGACCTGGTCGTGTCTTCAGAAGAAACGCATTGTAGGAAAAGAAGCAGAAAGGAAAAGGCAACAAGTTCCGCCGGACCTAGTGAAGCTGCAGCAGGTGCAAATAAGCTTCAGACAGTTCTACAAGCACTGCTCAGAAATCTCAACTGAGGCACTCAACATCCAGGACTTGCCATTCGGATCTTGGCGCCTTGTGCTGGTTCCGACCTATTCACACATCAGTCCACTACTGACATCACCTCATAAGCCAACGGGGCACCCCACGCCGACTTCCGGCGCAGCATTGTAGGATGGCCACACCAGTGCAGCCACTTGCTGGACACCACCTCGGTGCCATCCGGATCTCAGCGCGTTCGAGTCACTGTGCCGGAAGAGTGACCGGAACTCAGCTGAACACGCCGTCTTTCGGCGCAGCATTGTAGGATGGCCACACCAGTACGGCAATTTGCTGGACACCACCTCGGCGCCATCCGGATCTCGGCGCGTTCGAGTCACTGTACCGCAACAGTGACCGCAATTCAGCTGGACACGCCGTCTTTCGGCGCAGCATTGTAGGATGGCCACACCAGTGCGGCAATTTGCTGGACACCACCTCGGTGCCATCCGGATCTCGGCGCGTTGTGCTGCCTTCGGCCTATTCGCACATCGGTCCGCTACTGACGCCGCCTCACGTGCCAACGGATTTTCTACGCTTTTTGTAGCCCTATGTCGCATAACAGGTCATGTGACTTGTTTATAAAACTTTTCATTGGTTCATTTTACTTTTGGTTTCCTAAAGATGGAAGGCTTGGTCATATGACCTAAAAATAACACTTTTCATTGGTTTAGAACATTTTTTTTTCCCAAACGATGAAAGCCCCACCTTGTTTCTGGATCATTCAGACTGAAGCTGGCGTCAGCATGAGAGCACCACCATCTCGTGGCTCCGTCGTGGTCATTCCGCGAGCAATCATGTCAGCCGCTCCCCACCGGAAGCCTGCGGGAGTCGGGGGCCCCCAAGACTTTTATACAATCTTCACGGCTGAGGGGACGCTTTTCGAGAATGGAGCCCAAGCCCTAGCAGGCAAGCGTCCGACTTCCAAGGTGTCCCAGGGCCATTTCAGTGGACCAGGCCCAAAACCGAAGAGCCGTCCGCCATTTTGACAGCCATGTGGCAGCCGCCTATCGCTGCACTGCAAGAGTGGGAGCAACTCCACAACATGGTGAGCGAGACGCATCATAATTTCTTGTTCATGTTCAAAAGATGCAGAATGCAGTGATGACTTATCTTTTGAACATGAACAAGAAATTATGTGCAAAAGATTTCTTGAGAGAGGCTACAGCAGAAATATCATAAATAAAGCCAAGCTCAGGGTACAATCGTTAAACAGAAATGACCTACTGTATCCCAAAGTGCAAGATAACAAACAAGATGACACTGTGAGATGTATCACTACATTTTCAGGACAGGCTAACTCTGTGAGGCACATCTTAAAGAAACATTGGCATGTGTTGTTAACAGCTACACACTTGAGTACAAACTTGAGTAGTAATCCTCAGATTACTTTCAAAAAAAGCAAAACTCTGAGAGATGAATTGAGCCATAACCATGTTAGATCTATGGATGTCTCCAACACCAGAAAACCGTCTGGTTTACGATGTTGTCAAAAGTGTAAAGCCTGCAAGAATAGCATAGACTGTAAAGCCTTGCAAATACCGAACCTCAATAGAGAATTTGTGATAAAAAAGAATCTGACTTGTACCACCACATACTGCATATATGTTCTTATTTGTCCCTGTCAAAAATGGTATATTGGCAGCACAAAGCACGAGGCAAAAAAACGGGTGCTGGAGCATTTAAGAGCTATAAAGAATAACAACAAGCAGTATCCTGTGTCTCGCCCCTTTGCGGAACATCACTATAGTGACAAGAACCGGGTGCGATTAGTGGTGATTGACAGTGTCGATCTCGGTGTGAGAGGGGGAAATCGTGAACTATCAATGCGCAAATTTGAATCCAGATACATTGTTGAGTTGGAAAGCCTTGCCCCTAATGGACTGAATATTAGTGAGGAGCTAGCAATTCACTTACATGAATGATATGTTTGAAGTCTGAATACAGTTTGCTAAAGTGTAATGATATCATGTTTTTAATTCCAGATTGGTTTTGAGCACTGATACTTGTAAGGACAACTGATGGTTAGAAGATCAAGGCCAACACACCATGAACACGTAGAAAAAATTATGTAGAATCTGATGACATACGAATTACTGATAGCCCACTTGGGCGAGACTTGAATAATTGACTAGCCCACTGGGGCAAGACTGTGAAAAATGCTATTGTCATAGCCAAACACCGCGTGGATTTAATCGCCGTATATGCGCTAATGAATTACAATTATTAATTGTGGCTAAGACAATGGAAAGATGATATCATGGAAATATGTCACACAATGATACATTTTATAACTACGTATTTTTAAGCTGAAATGCATGTTAAAAGATGGCCGCCACAGTTGTTGGTTAAAGTCACGTGAGGTGCAGAGTTTTTATGTATTTAAACATGGTGGCACTTTTTGTTTACGAGCGTGATCAAGGGTTCATCCCCGAAACGCGTCGTTATTCCCTTTGCTGAATAAACCCAAGCTAAAGCACTCGAGGTGTCCGAGTGGTTCTTTACTAAATTTGGAACCTGGGAGCGGATAATTGCAAAGCGCCGGCTTTGTCACTCGGACCGCCCAGACAGCCTTGAAGTCTTTCCCGGCACTCGTGGAGCAAATTACGGAAATCGGAGACAAGGCTGACCCCCTGAGAGGATGCCGGTATGCGGATGGTAAATGGATCAGTCCGAATTGTGTATATCTTGAAATAACAAGAGAATCAACAACTGCGGCATACCGGCGCACGAAGGCACAGAGACGCATATTACGCGTCTTTCCCAGCGAAGGTAGAAACGGCAGGCAGGACGGAAGGAGCACGATTCGGGGAGACCGGTCGGGACTCGTGAGACGGGTTGCCAGTTTGTCAATACCCAGGGACTGCATGATACCATAAAACGCTGACGACTCCAGGGGTAGGAGCACCGTTGAGACGACAAATTAAAAACGATAAAATACACGGTGCATCGAGTGCTGCAGCACTAAGTAAAAGTACAAGCATGGCAACGGGATTAGAAGCTCGCAGAAAGCAAACTGCGGACAAGCTCTTTTTTGCGCAAGGAGCAACAAGTAGCAATCCGACTCACCCCCCACCTGATCTCTCGGATAAAATTAATCTACAAAACCTTTTTACATCTCTGGAAAGACTGTATAAAAAGGAGCTATCTAAGTGGTGGGAGGCTGAATCGCTTCAGAGGTATATCGAGGTCAAACGGGTCCCACGGGGGCTTCGCATATTTACAATTCCCACTTATGAAAACCCGGATGAAGAGATGCTTGATGAATGGCAAAACAACTCTTCGGCATGTTCGATGACCATGATGCAGATTCTAGTAAAATATGCCATTAAGGATCGTGCCAAATTGGTTGCCGAAATAGACAAAACACTGGATGAAATAAGCAAAATCATCAGTAAAGAAGCGTTGGAGGAACACATGACCAACCTGATGAAAAAAGTGGATAAATGGGAAGAAGAAATAACAGCAAAAAAACAGCGGAAGTTCCTAAGAGATTATAAAGATTACCAAGCAGGAAAAACACTGACATTTCATCGCAAATATGATCATCTATTTGAGAAAAGGGACAAGTCCAACGCCCCTAAAATAGGAGTTCCCAAACCCACAGAGGAAATAACCGAGAGCGATGTTTCGGATGGGAACTTGTCAGATGCGTCTTCATCAGCGATAAGTCAAGAAGCCACTCCCAACCAACAAAAGAAATCGAATAATTTTTTATTGCAGAGATGCTTGATGAATGGCAAAACAACTCTTCGGCATGTTCGATGACCATGATGCAGATTCTAGTAAAATATGCCATTAAGGATCGTGCCAAATTGGTTGCCGAAATAGACAAAACACTGGATGAAATAAGCAAAATCATCAGTAAAGAAGCGTTGGAGGAACACATGACCAACCTGATGAAAAAAGTGGATAAATGGGAAGAAGAAATAACAGCAAAAAAACAGCGGAAGTTCCTAAGAGATTATAAAGATTACCAAGCAGGAAGAACACTGACATTTCATCGCAAATATGATCATCTATTTGAGAAAAGGGACAAGTCCAACGCCCCTAAAATAGGAGTTCCCAAACCCACAGAGGAAATAACCGAGAGCGATGTTTCGGATGGGAACTTGTCAGATGCGTCTTCATCAGCGATAAGTCAAGAAGCCACTCCCAACCAACAAAAGAAATCGAATAATTTTTTATTGCAGTTCCAGGTCATGAGCCAAAACCGGACAGAACATCAGCAAGACGGAGGGGCTCAGAGAGGACGTGGACGAGGAACCAGTGGAAAAACCAGAGGAACAGGCAAGCTAAACGGAGGAGGAACAAACGAAGGAAAAACTCCCATGGGAATGGATACCAGGAGCCGCACCCAGAGAATATGACCGTTGTAAATCTCTCTAAGAGACCTCTTTCGAAAGAAGAAGAAGAGACACTATCACTTGGCCTATCCTTCTGTCCCTCATCCAATTTAAATTACGCCCAAACCAGGATTGACCTCTTTCTGTTTTCCCGGAAATTAAAACTGAAGAAATGGTTCAACACTGCAGTACATAATCCACGAAACGTGAGTAATTCAAGAACTACAAGCTCTATTGATGTGGGCGATATTGACTTATTAAATGTAATGTATCCCACCCAAGATAGATCAGTTATGACAACAGATGAAACTCCTGAATGGGAAGGATGGGTAGACGATTTGAGTGGGAACCCAGGCAGTACTTTCAAGCCCAAATCCATCTTCCTTCCTAACGTCCAGAGTGAGGCGATTGATGTATTTGAGAAAAGTGTTTTAAAAGACTTGAAGAAAATGAGATATGTTAAAACACCTTGGAATAAGAAAAATCTAACTGAAACACAAGTAAATGCACCTATGGATTTGAAATGTGACTCTAGCATTGTCATTCGACAATCTGATAAGGGTGGCAATGTAGTCATTCAGGACAAACAGAAATACATAGCAGAAGGCCAGAGACAGTTAAGTGACAAGAACTGCTACTCTAGGAGCAATATGACTGAAGTATTGGGATCCTATATCAAGTATAGAAGCCTATTATCAGACTGGTTAGACAGAGGATTACTTGAGGATGATGAATATAAGTATTTGTATTGTGCCCACCCCAGAATCCCTGTCCTCTACTTACTCCCAAAACTGCATAAAAGTATGGTAGACCCTCCTGGGAGACCCATAGTTTCCTCAATAGGATCTATGTTGGAGAACACTTCCAGGTTTATCGATTACTTTTTAAGACCTTATGTTATTGCATTGCCATCATACCTAAAAGACACAACACACTTTCTGACGGTAATTGATGGGATGCACTGGGAGAAAGATTTCTTACTTGTCTCACTAGATGTTAGCAGTCTATACACCTGCATTAAACATGAACTTGGGCTAGAAGCTATACAGCATTTCTTTAAAACAAGGTCCATAGCCTATTACCACCATTCACAAATGCTGGTGAAAATGATCGAAATCTGTTTGACGAATAATTTCTTTTATTTTGATGAGGACATCTATAGACAGTCACAGGGCACAGCCATGGGAACCTGTTTCGCCCCCAGCTACGCAAACCTTTTCATGGGCTGGTGGGAGGAGCAGGTTGCCATGGAGATGGCTGAATTTTCCAACATTGCCCTGTGGCTGCGCTATATTGATGAAATTTTTTTCATTTGGAGTGGTACTGAAGAGACTGCAACTTCCTTCATAGCAAAGCTCAATAATAACAATCTAAATCTGCAGTTCACCAGCAACATCAGTAGGAAGTCTATTGAATTCCTTGATGTTCTGGTAGAAGTAAAGGAGGATAAGATTACATCTAAACTGTACCGGAAGAGCACAGCCGGTAACAGTATCTTGAATGCCGATAGCAGTCACCCCTCCAATTTGATACGCAGCATCCCCTACGGGGAGTTGCTGCGTGCAAAAAGAAATTGCAGTGATGACTTATCTTTTGAACATGAACAAGAAATTATGTGCAAAAGATTTCTTGAGAGAGGCTACAGCAGATTTATCATAAATAAAGCCAAGCTCAGGGTACAATCGTTAAACAGAAATGACCTACTGTATCCCAAAGTGCAAGATAACAAACAAGATGACACTGTGAGATTTATCACTACATTTTCAGGACAGGCTAACTCTGTGAGGCACATCTTAAAGAAACATTGGCATGTGTTGTTAACAGATACACACTTGAGTACAAACTTGAGTAGTAATCCTCAGATTACTTTCAAAAAAAGCAAAACTCTGAGAGATGAATTGAGCCATAACCATGTTAGATCTATGGATGTCTCCAACACCAGAAAACCGGCTGGTTTTCGATGTTGTCAAAAGTGTAAAGCCTGCAAGAATAGCATAGACTGTAAAGCCTTGCAAATACCGAACCTCAATAGAGAATTTGTGATAAAAAAGAATCTGACTTGTACCACCACATACTGCATATATGTTCTTATTTGTCCCTGTCAAAAATGGTATATTGGCAGCACAAAGCACGAGGCAAAAAAACGGGTGCTAGAGCATTTAAGAGCTATAAAGAATAACAACAAGCAGTATCCTGTGTCTCGCCACTTTGCGGAACATCACTATAGTGACGAGAACCGGGTGCGATTAGTGGTGATTGACAGTGTCGATCTCGGTGTGAGAGGGGGAAATCGTGAACTATCAATGCGCAAATTGGAATCCAGATACATTGTTGAGTTGGAAAGCCTTGCCCCTAATGGACTGAATATTAGTGAGGAGCTAGCAATTCACTTACATGAATGATATGTTTGAAGTCTGAATACAGTTTGCTAAAGTGTAATGATATCATGTTTTTAATTCCAGATTGGTTTTGAGCTTTGATACTTGTAAGGACAACTGATGGTTAGAAGATCAAGGCCAACACACCATGAACACGTAGAAAAAATTACGTAGAATCTGATGACATACGAATTACTGATAGCCCACTTGGGCGAGACTTGAATAATTGACTAGCCCACTGGGGCAAGACTGTGAAAAATGCTTTTGTCATAGCCAAACACCGCGTGGATTTAATCGCCGTATATGCGCTAATGAATTACAATTATTAATTGTGGCTAAGACAATGGAAAGATGATATCATGGAAATATGTCACACAATGATACATGTTATAACTACGTATTTTTAAGCTGAAATGCATGTTAAAAGATGGCCGCCACAGTTGTTGGTTAAAGTCACGTGAGGTGCAGAGTTTTTATGTATTTAAACATGGTGGCACTTTTTGTTTACAAGCGTGATCAAGGGTTCATCCCCGAAACGCGTCGTTATTCCCTTTGCTGAATAAACCCAAGCTAAAGCACTCGAGGTGTCCGAGTGGTTCTTTACTAAATTTGGAACCTGGGAGCGGATAATTGCAAAGCGCCGGCTTTGTCACTCGGACCGCCCAGACAGCCTTGAAGTCTTTCCCGGCACTCGTGGAGCAAATTACGGAAATCGGAGACAAGGCTGACCCCCTGAGAGGATGCCGGTATGCGGATGGTAAATGGATCCGTCCGAATTGTGTATATCTTGAAATAACAAGAGAATCAACAACTGCGGCATACCGGCGCACGAAGGCACAGAGACGCATATTACGCGTCTTTCCCAGCGAAGGTAGAAACGGCAGGCAGGACGGAAGGAGCACGATTCGGGGAGACCGGTCGGGACTCGTGAGACGTCTTGCCAGTTTGTCAATACCCAGGGACTGCATGATACCATAAAACGCTGACGACTCCAGGGGTAGGAGCACCGTTGAGACGACAAATTAAAAACGATAAAATACACGGTGCATCGAGTGCTGCAGCACTAAGTAAAAGTACAAGCATGGCAACGGGATTAGAAGCTCGCAGAAAGCAAACTGCGGACAAGCTCTTTTTTGCGCAAGGAGCAACAAGTAGCAATCCGACTCACCCCCCACCTGATCTCTCGGATAAAATTAATCTACAAAACCTTTTTACATCTCTGGAAAGACTGTATAAAAAGGAGCTATCTAAGTGGTGGGAGGCTGAATCGCTTCAGAGGTATATCGAGGTCAAACGGGTCCCACGGGGGCTTCGCATATTTACAATTCCCACTTATGAAAACCCGGATGAAGAGATGCTTGATGAATGGCAAAACAACTCTTCGGCATGTTCGATGACCATGATGCAGATTCTAGTAAAATATGCCATTAAGGAACGTGCCAAATTGGTTGCCGAAATAGACAAAACACTGGATGAAATAAGCAAAATCATCAGTAAAGAAGCGTTGGAGGAACACATGACCAACCTGATGAAAAAAGTGGATAAATGGGAAGAAGAAATAACAGCAAAAAAACAGCGGAAGTTCCTAAGAGATTATAAAGATTACCAAGCAGGAAGAACACTGACATTTCATCGCAAATATGATCATCTATTTGAGAAAAGGGACAAGTCCAACGCCCCTAAAATAGGAGTTCCCAAACCCACAGAGGAAATAACCGAGAGCGATGTTTCGGATGGGAACTTGTCAGATGCGTCTTCATCAGCGATAAGTCAAGAAGCCACTCCCAACCAACAAAAGAAATCGAATAAGTTTTTTATTGCAGTTCCAGGTCATGAGCCAAAACCGGACAGAACATCAGCAAGACGGAGGGGCTCAGAGAGGACGTGGACGAGGAACCAGAGGAAAAACCAGAGGAACAGGCAAGCTAAACGGAGGAGGAACAAACGGAGGAAAAACTCCCATGGGAATGGATACCAGGAGCCGCACCCAGAGAATATGACCGTTGTAAATCTCTCTAAGAGACCTCTTTCGAAAGAAGAAGAAGAGACACTATCACTTGGCCTATCCTTCTGTCCCTCATCCAATTTAAATTACGCCCAAACCAGGATTGACCTCTTTCTGTTTTCCCGGAAATTAAAACTGAAGAAATGGTTTAACACTGCAGTACATAATCCACGAAACGTGAGTAATTCAAGAACTACAAGCTCTATTGATGTGGGCGATATTGACTTATTAAATGTAATGTATCCCACCCAAGATAGATCAGTTATGAAAACAGATGAAACTCCTGAATGGGAAGGATGGGTAGACGATTTGAGTGGGAACCCAGGCAGTACTTTCAAGCCCAAATCCATCTTCCTTCCTAACGTCCAGAGTGAGGCGATTGATGTATTCGAGAAAGGTGTTTTAAAAGACTTGAAGAAAATGAGATATGTTAAAACACCTTGGAATAAGAAAAATCTAACTGAAACACAAGTAAATGCACCTATGGATTTGAAATGTGACTCTAGCATTGTCAATCGACAATCTGATAAGGGTGGCAATGTAGTCATTCAGGACAAACAGAAATACATAGCAGAAGGCCAGAGACAGTTAAGTGACAAGAACTGCTACTCTAGGAGCAATATGACTGAAGTATTGGGATCCTATATCAAGTATAGAAGCCTATTATCAGACTGGTTAGACAGAGGATTACTTGAGGATGATGAATATAAGTATTTGTATTGTGCCCACCCCAGAATCCCTGTCCTCTACTTACTCCCAAAACTGCATAAAAGTATGGTAGACCCTCCTGGGAGACCCATAGTTTCCTCAATAGGATCTATGTTGGAGAACACTTCCAGGTTTATCGATTACTTTTTAAGACCTTATGTTATTGCATTGCCATCATACCTAAAAGACACAACACACTTTCTGACGGTAATTGATGGGATGCACTGGGAGAAAGATTTCTTACTTGTCTCACTAGATGTTAGCAGTCTATACACCTGCATTAAACATGAACTTGGGCTAGAAGCTATACAGCATTTCTTTAAAACAAGGTCCATAACCTATTACCACCATTCACAAATGCTGGTGAAAATGATCGAAATCTGTTTGACGAATAATTTCTTTTATTTTGATGAGGACATCTATAGACAGTCACAGGGCACAGCCATGGGAACCTGTTTCACCCCCAGCTACGCAAACCTTTTCATGGGCTGGTGGGAGGAGCAGGTTGCCATGGAAATGGCTGAATTTTCCAACATTGCCCTGTGGCTGCGCTATATTGATGGCATTTGTTTCATTTGGAGTGGTACTGAAGAGACTGCAACTTCCTTCATAGCAAAGCTCAATAATAACAATCTAAATCTGCAGTTCACCAGCAACATCAGTAGGAAGTCTATTGAATTCCTTGATGTTCTGGTAGAAGTAAAGGAGGATAAGATTACATCTAAACTGTACCGGAAGAGCACAGCCGGTAACAGTATCTTGAATGCCTATAGCAGTCACCCCTCCAATTTGATACGCAGCATCCCCTACGGGGAGTTGCTGCGTGCAAAAAGAAATTGCAGTGATGACTTATCTTTTGAACATGAACAAGAAATTATGTGCAAAAGATTTCTTGAGAGAGGCTACAGCAAAAATATCATAAATAAAGCCAAGCTCAGGGTACAATCGTTAAACAGAAATACTGTATGCCAAAGTGCAAGATAACAAACAAGATGACACTGTGAGATTTATCACTACATTTTCAGGACAGGCTAACTCTGTGAGGCACATCTTAAAGAAACATTGGCATGTGTTGTTAACAGATACACACTTGAGTACAAACTTGAGTAGTAATCCTCAGATTACTTTCAAAAAAAGCAAAACTCTGAGAGATGAATTGAGCCATAACCATGTTAGATCTATGGATGTCTCCAACACCAGAAAACCGGCTGGTTTTCGATGTTGTCAAAAGTGTAAAGCCTGCAAGAATAGCATAGACTGTAAAGCCTTGCAAATACCGAACCTCAATAGAGAATTTGTGATAAAAAAGAATCTGACTTGTACCACCACATACTGCATATATGTTCTTATTTGTCCCTGTCAAAAATTGTATATTGGCAGCACAAAGCACGAGTCAAAAAAACGGGTGCTAGAGCATTTAAGAGCTATAAAGAATAACAACAAGCAGTATCCTGTGTCTCGCCACTTTGCGGAACATCACTATAGTGACGAGAACCGGGTGCGATTAGTGGTGATTGACAGTGTCGATCTCGGTGTGAGAGGGGGAAATCGTGAACTATCAATGCGCAAATTGGAATCCAGATACATTGTTGAGTTGGAAAGCCTTGCCCCTAATGGACTGAATATTAGTGAGGAGCTAGCAATTCCCTTACATGAATGATATGTTTGAAGTCTGAATACAGTTTGCTAAAGTGTAATGATATCATATTTTTAATTCCAGATTGGTTTTGAGCACTGATACTTGTAAGGACAACTGATGGTTAGAAGATCAAGGCCAACACACCATGAACACGTAGAAAAAATTATGTAGAATCTGATGACATACGAATTACTGATAGCCCACTTGGGCGAGACTTGAATAATTGACTAGCCCACTGGGGCAAGACTGTGAAAAATGCTATTGTCATAGCCAAACACCGCGTGGATTTAATCGCCGTATATGCGCTAATGAATTACAATTATTAATTGTGGCTAAGACAATGGAAAGATGATATCATGGAAATATGTCACACAATGATACATGTTATAACTACGTGTTTTTAAGCTGAAATGCATGTTAAAAGATGGCCGCCACAGTTGTTGGTTAAAGTCACGTGAGGTGCAGAGTTTTTATGTATTTAAACATGGTGGCACTTTTCGTTTACGAGCGTGATCAAGGGTTCATCCCCGAAACGCGTTGTTATTCCCTTTGCTGAATAAACCCAAGCTAAAGCACTCGAGGTGTCCGAGTGGTTCTTTACTAAATTTGGAACCTGGGAGCGGATATATATATATATATATATATATATATAGCATATATATATATCCGCCACAGCTTCTTCTTCCTACGTTAGGTAGACCAAAGACACGGCACAGCAACAGATAGGTTTCAGCGTTCTTTGTTTACACACCAGTGCAAAAAGTAACGTGCATCAAATGGACGGTCTACGCGTTTCGGCTCCTGCCTTCCACTGGACCATAGAGTCCCTAGGTGTAGACCTCGCTTATATATATATATATATATATTACCTACTGGCAGTCGCCAGTAGGCAGTTATAGTTAGGATTTTTTTCAATAGGAAATCTGCAACATTCTATTGGGAATAACATTGGTGCCGGTTGAGGAATCTGCCTGTAATTGTCCTTAAATTTGCCTTGCTGCGCTCCGCTCCTTCCCTGAAAGTTTGGGGGGATTCGTCAAGCGGGGGCCGAGATAAAAGGGGTGTCCCAAAACGTGTTTTCCCCATGTTAATTTCCATAGGGCGGTTGGACTCACTTTTAGCCCGAACGGCTGAATGGATTTCCACAAAACTTGGCAAAATTGTAGGGACTGGTAGCCCGATGTGCCTTTGCTATGTCTCAAGATATGTGCTCCAGTGGATTTTGAGTAATTTAGGTTAAAAAATATATATATATCTGGGCAGAGCCTAACCACACATCTGATCTGATTGGCTGTCAGCACTTCTCCAAGACGTGTTGGCAGCCATCCTGGGACCAATATACATGATAGCACCTCATTAAAAAGCATTGTAGTTAATAGAGGTTTTAGGACTTTAGTTACATTATAAATCATTTGTTGATGGTACCATACTCATTTTAGGAATTGTGGTGTGTTCTAAGGTGATTTTACCATGTGAAAAAGCCTTCTGCTGTAATATCATGAATCATGATTGAAAGAAAACTAATATCTCATGATTTTCCCACAGTGGTTTGGAAGGGGATCTATAAACTAAACTGAAAGCATATTTTCTGTAAATTCACATTATCTTTCTCAGTCATGTGAGAATGAAGTCTGACATTCCCAGTAAAACATGTACTTCCAACAAGGACAGAGACTGTCAGTTGATTCCTTTTTGTTCTACTGCAGCCTCCTAGAGTGTTCTAAAGAACAACTAGAGCGCTAACAGTCCTACTTATTACAAAGGTATAGCACACCTGAAGCCATCGTGATGGGAATAAAGTGGTAACTCTTAAAACATTTAATTTAAAAAGGAACAAAATGAGGGGGTATATTTTGCCATAGAAATTATGATTAGTGCTGCAGAAAGAAAAATTAGGGCACATTTTGAGTGACTTCTAAAATCCTCTTCAATTTCATTAAAAGATTCTGACATGCAGTCTCCCAAGATGGCCACCAGAGACAAAAGAGCTTAAAAGTAGCCCAAATATCACCCAGATGTAGGCCAAGTATAGCCCAATGACAGAATGTCCCAGAGTGTTCTAAAGAATAACTAGAGCGCTAACAGTCTTACTTATGACAAAAGTATGGCACACCAGAAGCCATCTTGATTGGAATGAAGTGGTAAGTCTGAAAACATTTAATTTAAAAAGGAACAAAATGAGGGGGTTCATTTTGCCATAGAAAGTATGATTAGTGCTTCAGAAAGAAAAATTAGGGATCATTTTGAGTGACTTCTCAAATCCTCTTCTATTTCATTAAAAAAATTCTGACATGCAGACTGAAACATGCACTTTGAATACCAGCAGCTGACTTCCCTGGTGAGCAGTACCTTTACTACAGTCATCTAATGAGCAACTAGAGTGCTAACAGTCAGAATTTATGGCAAATGTGTGACACATCTGAATGCCTTCTTGATGGAACCAAAGTAAACAAGCATTGAAAATGCAATAGATCTCGCCCTCGTTTAAGTTAAAGTCATTCTGTTTGGAATGAGGTGGCTTTTTAGCTTTGCTTTTATTAGTGTTTTTTAAACTTTCATGTAAATAACATGCATCTGTATGCATATATGTATATGTATGCATGCATTTATATTTGTATTTATATAGATATACAGATTATATATGTTTATATATGTGTATATATATATATATATATATATATATATATATATATATATATATATATATATATATATATATATATATATATATATATATATATATATATATATATATATATATATATATATGTATATATATATATGACTGGAACTTCGCCTTTCGCCCCAAAGAAACTGGAAGCCACAAACGAAACGGACCCATGCAGGTTGATTTAAACGCTTATTTTATTTTGTGCACCCTCTTGTCCGCCATGACGCGTTCCGGGCCCTGGAGCCCTTGATCACATGGTATATATATATACATACGCATACATATATATATTCTTGATGTTGATGGGGGTAGCTTACTGCAGAGGTCCCTTACCTCTGCAGCAGAATAGTTGATTGGGTGCCAACGGATCATGTGCCCGGGCGCTTCAAAAGACTACGCTTTCCGGGGTGCTCACCGGGGCGCACACCGGGAGCGCTCCAGGGCAATTTTTTTTTTTTTTTTTTTAAAAAACAATATACATAAAAAAATTTGTTTAACATAAATTTATAATATAGGATTCATTTTCACAAATATTACATTTCATAGCTATAGACATTTGCTATTAAAAAAAACTTTGAAATTTGCTGAAAAAAACATAGGTTTGGGGCCTTATATATAGTTAGGAATTAGCATTTAAAAAACGTATGAAATTCACTGAAAAACCCATAGGTTTCACATCAGTTTTAGTTAGGAATTAGCATTTAAAAAACCTATGAAATTCAATGAAAAAACCATAGGTTTCACACCAGGTATAGTTAGGAATTAGAATTAAAAAAACCTATGAAATTCACTGAAAAAACCATAGGTTTCACACCAGTTATAGTTAGGAATTAGCATTTAAAAAACCTATTAAATTCACTGAAAAAACCATAGGTTTCACACCAGTTATAGTTAGCTGGAAATTTTACTGCCATAAAACCATTGAAATTCCCACGTTATAGTTAGTTGGACTCACTATAACTTGCGCGCCTGCAATGCACTGCTGATGACGTCACATATTACATCACTCACTACCATCTAAGAGAGACTCCTGAGGCGGAAGCCGGGAGTGAGACTGCTATTTTAAAAATCTTGTTGTGTGATACTTTGCTTTTTAAAAAAACCTCACTTACTTGCACTTCGTTTCCCTGAACAGCGGGTCACACGCTGCAACGCTCCCCACTTCCTGATCGCCATTCTCGAGGGCGAGGCGCGCCGAGAGACACGCCCACCTCTGTTGGCCACGCCCAATCGACAACAGTATAAATAGTGCGCGCAGCTACAAAGCGCGACACTACCATCTAAGAGAGACTCCTGAGGCGGAAGCCGGGAGTGAGACTGCTATTTTAAAAATCTTGTTGTGTGATACTTTGCTTTTTAAAAAACCTCACTTACTTGCACTTCGCTTCCCTGAACAGCGGGTCACACGCTGCAACGCTCCCCACTTCCTGATCGCCATTCTCGAGGGCGAGGCGCGCTGAGAGACACGCCCACCTCTGTTGGCCATGCCCACTCGACAACAGTATAAATAGTGCGCGCAGCTACAAAGCGCGACACTACCATCTAAGAGAGACTCCTGAGGCGGAAGCCGGGAGTGAGACTGCTATTTTAAAAATCTTGTTGTGTGATACTTTGCTTTTTAAAAAACCTCACTTACTTGCACTTCGCTTCCCTGAACAGCGGGTCACACGCTGCAACGCTCCCCACTTCCTGATCGCCATTCTCGAGGGCGAGGCGCGCCGAGAGACACGCCCACCTCTGTTGGCCACGCCCCCTCTGACGTTCCTTTCCTACAACATAAATCATGTGCCTCGGCAGGAAGCGCAGCGGACGAGCGCAGCGGGCGCGACGTTTGCGCGCCAAAGGCACGCCTAAGGCAAGCCCGTCTGCGCCCGTCCGTGACCAGACGGGACCAGGGGCCACTCACCCTGCCTCCCCCGCTCCTCCGTTCAGGACCTATAGCCCCACAACCTTACGCGACATAGGAAGCAGAGCCAATGCCCTGTGTACCTGCACCTTTGCTCCCACAGACCTCCCTCCCCGTTGCCCTGATTGCAAACACTCTTTCCGAAATACCCCCTCTGGTCCCTTGGCACAGAAATATGGCATGTTGGCACTAAACTGTCGATCACTGCCAAAGCATAGCACTCAAATGTCCATGCTGCTAGAGGAGCGCAAGCCAGATGCTATCTTTTTATCAGAGACCTGGCTCTCTACTCAATCTGACACTGACATAGTCTCAGCCTTACCCATCGGCTACCATATCGTTAGATCGGACAGACCAGTGGGGAGAGGCGGTGGTTTGGCCATTATACTCAAGAACCAGTACCGTTGCCGCACCACAACAGAAAGCATCCCCGAGTGCGAGAGTATAGAATTCTGCATAGAGTTCAACGCCAATAGCTCATTCTCGGGTACCTTGATCTACCGCCCCCCTGAGCCAGCAAAATTGTTCCATAGGTCGCTCCCAGAGATTATAGCGAAAAGAACTTTATCCTCTGCCAATCACACAGTCTTAGGAGACCTCAATCTCCATTTTAACTCCCCCTCAGACAACATTGCCAAGGAGCTAACAGACGACCTTGGAGCTCTTCAACTGCCCTAGCTGGTTACAGCCCCAACCCATGAGAAAGGCAATCTGCTTGACCCAATTTTCAGCAACTGTAGCGATCTGACTGTTGACCAGCCTATCCCCCTCCCATGGTCAGATCACTTTCTGATTCCGTTCACCTGGGCCACCCACAAGGTCCCCCAGCTACCCCCCCGGGTAACAACTAGGAGGAACTGGTCAAAACTCCAGCTGGAATCCTGGATGCACAGCCTGGACTCTTCCCGCCCGCCCCCCTGCCCAGACCCCGGCGCAGCAAACGAGAACTATGTCAGCTGGATTACAAACTCGTTAGATACGATCCTCCCTCTCCGCAGATCCTCCTCTAAGAGAGCGCAGAAATCAGCGCCCTGGTTCTCTGACTCTCTAAGAGAGCTAAAACGCTGTTGTAGGCAACGAGAGAGAGCCTGGAGATTAGACTTTCTCCCAGGAAAAAAAGTATCCTATAAAGAGGCGATAAAAGCCTACAGAGAAGGGGTCAAGACTGCGAAGGCTACCTACTACTCTGACAAAATCCTGGAGGCCAAATCAAAGCCCAGGGAAATTTTTCAGATATTAAAACACTGCTCCAGTGTCCCCACCGCCCCCCCTCCGAGTAAAACCCAAGACCAATGTAACGAGCTTGCGGAATTTTTTCACAATAAAGTTCTGAAAATCTACTCCACCTTTCAAACAGGAGCCTCATCACCGGAGACAGGCGACTTACCCTTTTCGAGAATCCCGCCCTCCCTAGACCAGCCAACCCTGGAGCACTTCCCTCCCCTGGACCTTGACACTCTCGGCAAAATGGCACGCCAAGTCAAATCAGGCTCCCCACGTGACCCAGCCCCACCAGAAATTCTGATACAAGCACATGAAGCCACCTTGCCTGTTATCCTGGAACTTCTAAACACGTCCATAGCCGCATGCACTGTCCCCACAGCATGGAAACAAGCCATGGTGCGGGCGCTACTGAAGAAACCCAACTTGGACCCCGATGATCACTCCAACTACCGCCCCATTTCACTCCTCCCCTGGGCCAGCAAGGTGTTGGAGAAATATATAAATGTCCAGCTGGTCCAGTATATTGAAAATCACTCCCTACTAGATACGTCCCAGACAGGGTTTAGACCGAAGCACGGCACCGAAACCGCCTTACTAGCGGTCGCCGAAGAATCTCGAAGGGTTCTGGATCAAGGAGGATCAGTGGCAGTGATCCTCCTTGATCTAAGCGCCGCCTTCGATACGGTCAGTTATACCACCCTGCTGAACCGCCTCCGGGACATCGGAGTTTCAGGCGACGCTTTAAGGTGGTTCAACTCCTTCCTGTCCGACAGATCCTTTCAGATCTTCGACGGCGACACAATATCAACCAGCAAGCCTCTTGGCTGCGGAGTACCACAGGGCTCCTCCTTGAGCCCTGTGTTATTCAATGTTTACATGAAGCCACTGGCTGGGATCGTCGAACCGTACGGTATCAAAATTGTGTCGTACGCCGACGATACTCAGTTAGTGGTTTCACTAGCCCAAGAGAACATCACTCAACCCCAGGGAGGCTTGCTGAACTGCCTAGAGGACGTCAAGAAGTGGATGACCAGCTCCTCCCTTAAACTGAACGGAGAAAAAACAGAGCTCATGCTTCTAGGCCCAGCCTCACCAATTCCTTTCATCTCCTTATGGCCCCAAGCTCTGGGCACTCCCCCAACTCCTAAGGAAAGCATCAAGAGCCTAGGAGTGTGGCTGGACAAGAAGCTTTCCTTTACCACCCAGGCCACTAAGCTGTCCGCCACCTGCTTCGGCATCCTCAGAACCCTGAGGAAATTCCTTCCACTTCTGCCTCTAGAAGCCAAGAAAGTGGCAGTACAAGGTCTCATCTGCCACTCTAGGTCCTCTCCTGCTCTACGGCGATGAACCCTCGTCATGTAACACTGTTGACGAAAGGGTGTCTAAGCTTAACGCTACTCTCCTGAGCGCCATTGATGCTATTGCACCCCTTCAATCTGTCATGTCTGCTAGATCCCGTCCTTCCTCTCCCTGGTTCTGTTCGACTCTTAGGGAGGAGAAGAGCCGTTGTAAAAAACTTGAGCGTCTATGGCGTAAAAATTACGATCCAGAGGCTAAATCCATTTACAAAGCCGCTTTGAGAAAATTTCTCTCCTTAAAACGGTCAACTATGAGAGACTTTTTCTCTCTTCAAATTGAGAAGTCTAAGAACTCTTCTAAAGCTCTTTTTAAAATTGTAAAGGATTTTTCGCATCCTGCTGCCTTATCTTCCCAGATTCCAGCTAGTCAGGCACTTTGTAATGGTCTCTCGGAATATTTTCAGGAGAAGATCGTGACCATCAGGTCTTCCTTCCCTGTAGTAGGTATTTCATCACCTCCTAGGGAGACTGACGAGGTAAATCCTCTCCTAGAATCTTTCCAGGAGATGACTATTGAATCGGCTCAGAGATTAATTACCCAATGCAAATCTGGTTCCCCCCTTGACCTGATCCCGGCCACAATGTTGGGCATTTTGGCCCCTATATTGATTGAGCCTCTCCTTGATATCTGGAACTGCTCTCTTGGTTCGGGCCAGTTCCCCTCTATCTGGAAGGAGGCCATGCTGGTCCCGATCCTTAAAAAGGCGAATTCAGATCCTGGCCTTTTTTCTAACTATCGGCCCATCTCCCTCCTCCCTCAGTCGGCTAAGATCCTTGAGAAAGCAGTTCAACTGCAGCTGGCTGAATTTTTGGAATCTAATTTACTCCTTCATGATTCCCAGTCGGGTTTTAGAGCAGGCTTCAGTACGGAGACGGCTCTGCTGGAAGTCTCCGAAACTGTCAGAGAGTGTGTGGATAGGGGCGAGGAGGCCATGTTGGTCCTCCTCGACCTATCCGCCGCCTTTGACACGGTTTCTCATACGATCCTTCTAGATCGCCTGAGCCAGGTGGGCTTAGGAGGTACTGTGTTGGCATGGATCAGTTCTTTTTTGAAGGATCGTACTCAGAGGGTCTTTTTAAGACCTTTTACATCTGCTGAGAAACCCCTTCTCTGTGGTGTTCCCCAGGGCTCGGCTCTGAGCCCTTTATTATTTAATGTGTATCTTGCCCCCCTGGCCAAAGTGGTAGAATCTTGGGGAGTCAGAGTGATCTCCTACGCTGATGATACTCAGCTAGTGTTTTCTTTTAGGGATCACTCTGACACCTCGTTTGCCAACTTTCGCCAGTGCCTTAATAACATTTGTAACTGGATGACCACTAACCACCTCAGGCTTAATACTGATAAAACAGAGGTAATGTTTTTCAATCAGAAAACGTCCATTCCCTCTAGCCTTTGGTGGCCAACGGTCCCTGATCCCCCCCCGATTCCAGCCACTACTGTTCGTAACTTGGGTTTCCAGTTCGACAATACCCTCTCCTGTGCTCCTCACATTTACAAAACCACATCTGCCTGTTTTGCAAAACTGGGTATGATTAAAAAAATTCTGCCTTTCCTCCCTTTGAATGCTCGCAGAACTGTGGTTCAATCTCTGATTACATCTCACTTAGACTATGCCAACAGTCTCTGCGTAGGTGCTCCCCTTTATCAGATTGAACGCCTACAAATCGTGCAGAATGCCGCGGCCAGATTGATTGGTAACATTCCTTACCGTCAATCCGTAGCACTCTATCGTAAACAACTGCACTGGCTCCCTATCACTAAACGTATCCAGTTCAAGATACTGATACTTACTTTCCGAGCCTTGAACAACCTCGGCCCAGGCTATCTGAAAAAAAGGTTTGCTCTATCACACTCTGTGAGATCCTTACGCTCTAATAGTCTGCGTCTTCTGGTTGTTCCGCGCTTCCGCCTATCTAGAGTAGGCGGCAGAGGTTTTGGAGTGGCTGCAGCCAGATTATGGAATAAGCTTCCTTTGGAGCTAAGATTTACCCCCACTGAATCCATCTTTCGCCGCAAACTAAAGACTTGGTTGTTCTCCTCTTGATTCCCTGCTCCCCCTCTTGTCCTTGAGCTCATTGGTTGTCAGCGCCGGGACACCCCTTCTGGGGTAGCCGTGCGCTCTATAAATTCCAAAAATAAATAAATAATAAATAAATCCAGTCCCGCCTGAACTCAAACAATGCCCTATATGTAGGGGCTCCTGAGATGACTCTCCGGAAGCTGCAGGTGGTGCAAAACTGCGCCGCACGCACCCTGCTGCAGATTCCACGAGCCCAGTCAGCCAGACCTGCACTGAAAAGTCTTCACTGGTTGCCAGTAAAGCACAGAGTGGCATTCAAGGTGCTGTGTATTGCGCACCGGGCCTTTTGGAAGACAGGACCCGCAATTAACAACAACCTTGTTATCCCCTATCGCCCAAACCGGAACCTCCGCTCCACTGAGGCTTTCCTGGCAGTGGTTCCTAGAGTGAAGAGAGCCAGGTCTGGGGGCAGGCTGTTCTCTTTGAACACCGCTAAACTTTGGAACACCCTCCCCCTCTCACTTCGTTCCAATCCAGACCTGCTCTCATTCCGGAAAAAGCTGAAGACTTTGCTATTTGCCAAAGCCTCCGAGCTCTAACCCGGCGCTCCGCCTTGTCTCTCCGTCTCACCTCAACGCTTGGACGCCCCCGGGCAGCAACCGCGCTCAATAAATCTATTTCTATTCTATTCTATTCTATGGTCAGTGACATCACTCATGACATCACTGATGACACCATCCTTGTGACAGACTGACAGACCTCCTTTCAGTGTAATGTAACCCTTGAAAAACATATTCAAAAATAGAAACTAACATTTTCAAAAAAATGGAGATACCCATACCAGTTACAACAACCAATTCAGTAATTCCACCATCTATATACACATCCTCTCATTCAGCAACAGTTCTATATAGTCACTCATACATATACTCACTCATCATATGTAGTGATATACATCCTGTTACACACCGACAGTCATCCAAAAGTTACTCACACACATACTCACACATGCAAATAAACTATTGAACATCCATTTATTTGCATATACAGCTATACACACACTAGCACATTACTTCTAAGGAAACTTACACATACTTACTCTCTTAAACAATCACTTTTAGAAACACATACTTATTTAAACAGGAACTCTTTCAATCTCTCACTCTCACATATACTCACTTATGTACATCAATACTCACATATACTAGATTAAAACATATGTAGTTACTCATAAAGACACTAGTGAGGCAGGCATTCACTCACTAACACACACATATACACACTCATCCACCCATACAGACCTGCACATATGCTGTCTTCAAAACACATACAAACAGGGAGTCAGTCACCAACCCATGCAGCCACTTATACACAAAGTGAAACACTGATACATATATTTAAATATTTTAAAATTACTCGCTAATATATGTATTCACTAAGATACACTTTATAAGCCAGTTAAACAATCAATATTTTATTAAAAAAACATCCATTTACACACTTATTTAAACATTTATTCGTCCATCGACCTTTACAAATACATATATAAAACATATTTATTTTTCAGAAAGACACACATTCACTGGATGGTGTCATCAGTGATGTCATGAGTGATGTCACTGACCATGTCATGAGTGATGTAATATGTGACGTCATCAGCAGCGCATTGCAGGCACGCCAGTTATAGTCCAACTAACTATAACGTGGGAATTTCAATGGTTTTATGTCAGTAGAATTTCCAGCTAACTATAACTGGTGTGAAACCTATGTTTTTTTCAGTGAATATATATATATATATATATATATATATGTTCACACTAGGTGTCCCCCTGTGAGGACGCACTTAAAAAAAACAGCAAATCCTGCACCATTAAGCAGCATTCATTTATTCATCCAAACCGGACATCACAGCGCTCGTTGGAATCCATTGCCCTACGCGTTTCAGAGCTTCAAGCTCCTTGTTCACGGGCTTCGTGCAAAGTCAGTAGGCAGAGTCAGGTGAAATACCGAGTCAATTAATTTGCTGGCTTTTGTTCAACTTCCGATGAGTCACGCCCTCTGATGGGTTGGTTAATTAATTCAGCCTTCTGGGACTCGTAGTTTTTCACCTCGATAAACATCCTCCAGTGGATTCTGCCGATTTTGACAATTCATTTGGCACACTTTTTTTTAACTCTCTGGTGAGTACCGAACTCTGGATTCCGGTTTGATTTTCATTCTGTTTTTAATCCAAAGGCGCTGAAACAGATAGTCTGTGCGTCGTGGCCTGCCATTATTTCCGGCAGTAGTGCAGTCCTCTCGGCCTGGGACCGGCCGATATAAATGTTCACACTAGGTGTCCCCCTGTGAGGACGCACTTAAAAAAAACAGCAAATCCTGCACCATTAAGCAGCATTCATTTATTCATCCAAACCGGACATCACAGCGCTCGTTGGAATCCATTGCCCTACGCGTTTCAGAGCTTCAAGCTCCTTGTTCACGGGCTTCGTGCAAAGTCAGTAGGCAGAGTCAGGTGAAATACCGAGTCAATTAATTTGCTGGCTTTTGTTCAACTTCCGATGAGTCACGCCCTCTGATGGGTTGGTTAATTAATTCAGCCTTCTGGGACTCGTAGTTTTTCACCTCGATAAACATCCTCCAGTGGATTCTGCCGATTTTGACAATTCATTTGGCACACTTTTTTTTAACTCTCTGGTGAGTACCGAACTCTGGATTCCGGTTTGATTTTCATTCTGTTTTTAATCCAAAGGCGCTGAAACAGATAGTCTGTGCGTCGTGGCCTGCCATTATTTCCGGCAGTAGTGCAGTCCTCTCGGCCTGGGACCGGCCGATATAAATGTTCACACTAGGTGTCCCCCTGTGAGGACGCACTTAAAAAAAACAGCAAATCCTGCACCATTAAGCAGCATTCATTTATTCATCCAAACCGGACATCACAGCGCTCGTTGGAATCCATTGCCCTACGCGTTTCAGAGCTTCAAGCTCCTTGTTCACGGGCTTCGTGCAAAGTCAGTAGGCAGAGTCAGGTGAAATACCGAGTCAATTAATTTGCTGGCTTTTGTTCAACTTCCGATGAGTCACGCCCTCTGATGGGTTGGTTAATTAATTCAGCCTTCTGGGACTCGTAGTTTTTCACCTCGATAAACATCCTCCAGTGGATTCTGCCGATTTTGACAATTCATTTGGCACACTTTTTTTTAACTCTCTGGTGAGTACCGAACTCTGGATTCCGGTTTGATTTTCATTCTGTTTTTAATCCAAAGGCGCTGAAACAGATAGTCTGTGCGTCGTGGCCTGCCATTATTTCCGGCAGTAGTGCAGTCCTCTCGGCCTGGGACCGGCCGATATAAATGTTCACACTAGGTGTCCCCCTGTGAGGACGCACTTAAAAAAAACAGCAAATCCTGCACCATTAAGCAGCATTCATTTATTCATCCAAACCGGACATCACAGCGCTCGTTGGAATCCATTGCCCTACGCGTTTCAGAGCTTCAAGCTCCTTGTTCACGGGCTTCGTGCAAAGTCAGTAGGCAGAGTCAGGTGAAATACCGAGTCAATTAATTTGCTGGCTTTTGTTCAACTTCCGATGAGTCACGCCCTCTGATGGGTTGGTTAATTAATTCAGCCTTCTGGGACTCGTAGTTTTTCACCTCGATAAACATCCTCCAGTGGATTCTGCCGATTTTGACAATTCATTTGGCACACTTTTTTTTAACTCTCTGGTGAGTACCGAACTCTGGATTCCGGTTTGATTTTCATTCTGTTTTTAATCCAAAGGCGCTGAAACAGATAGTCTGTGCGTCGTGGCCTGCCATTATTTCCGGCAGTAGTGCAGTCCTCTCGGCCTGGGACCGGCCGATATAAATGTTCACACTAGGTGTCCCCCTGTGAGGACGCACTTAAAAAAAACAGCAAATCCTGCACCATTAAGCAGCATTCATTTATTCATCCAAACCGGACATCACAGCGCTCGTTGGAATCCATTGCCCTACGCGTTTCAGAGCTTCAAGCTCCTTGTTCACGGGCTTCGTGCAAAGTCAGTAGGCAGAGTCAGGTGAAATACCGAGTCAATTAATTTGCTGGCTTTTGTTCAACTTCCGATGAGTCACGCCCTCTGATGGGTTGGTTAATTAATTCAGCCTTCTGGGACTCGTAGTTTTTCACCTCGATAAACATCCTCCAGTGGATTCTGCCGATTTTGACAATTCATTTGGCACACTTTTTTTTAACTCTCTGGTGAGTACCGAACTCTGGATTCCGGTTTGATTTTCATTCTGTTTTTAATCCAAAGGCGCTGAAACAGATAGTCTGTGCGTCGTGGCCTGCCATTATTTCCGGCAGTAGTGCAGTCCTCTCGGCCTGGGACCGGCCGATATAAATGTTCACACTAGGTGTCCCCCTGTGAGGACGCACTTAAAAAAAACAGCAAATCCTGCACCATTAAGCAGCATTCATTTATTCATCCAAACCGGACATCACAGCGCTCGTTGGAATCCATTGCCCTACGCGTTTCAGAGCTTCAAGCTCCTTGTTC